>NC_064621.1:581716382-591716382 GCF_023898315.1 Schistocerca nitens | reverse complement strand
CTAACTACAGCAAATGTGTGGCCGACTGAGAATTTAAAGTTCAATGTTTAACTTATAATCTTAGAACTACGTGACCCACGCGAAACTTTCGGCCTTTTATAGTTTTGCTTGTAATTTCTAACTTTAGGCCGTAATATTTAAATTTACCTATTTCTGAGCAGAAGTTAATGAGAAATACGAATATGAAATACTAAGAAGCAAATAAATGCGAAATGTTTAGGTCAGTGTTCGCTTCCTACCTGGCGTTTCATTAAGGCCACAGTAACCTGCTAATGTATTTTGAGATTTTAATTGCATATCCTGCTACAAGTAAGTAAGTAAGTACGATAGGCCGTTGAAGCAATAGGTAAGTCACAATTGAAGGCGACAATGACATATATGTCAGTCATTTCAGAAAGCATATACATTAGAGAGACAATGTACTACTGCAGTGGTCACGATTATTAACTATGAGGATGTTGTGTACAAATTATCAAGTTAATAGGTATTTTACAACTAATGAAATGGTATTTTTAATAAGATACTACGGAAAGGGAGTCTCTTATTCGTTTGCACATCTGGCAGCGAGAGAACAACAGCTGCAAGAACTGCAACGACGAATCGTAATGAAACTTACAGGGAAAGGGATTGGTGACGAGGCAAAATCAGGTTTTGGAAAGGGACTCACCTCCGCACCCACACAGACTGCTGTACCTGTTGCAGATTTCATCAGTGATTCAGGACAAGTAATTTCCATCTCCCATAGCGACGATGCGGAAGAGATACGTCGGGAAACGTGTCGCGCAGTCACTAGAGCCGTTTCACCGATGACGAGTATGACGAAGGCGGAAAGAGTTGCCATTCGAAAACTACGGAATAGTTCTGAAATAGTAATTCTAGCTGCGGGGACACGAAATGCTACAGTTCTACTAAAGCTGTTGGAGTACAGTCGCTAAATGTATGACCTACTCGGGAATCCAACAGACAGCAATTGAATGGAGACCCGACCAACAGAATGAAGAAGAAGACTATTGAGCTTCGAAAGAAATCGTCAAGAAACTTCAACCGCGAGCTGCTGCACCATCACGGCTCAATGGCTTACCAATGGTTCACAGACGGGATGTTCGTCTACGTCCTGTTGTAAGCCATACAAGCACACCAATGCACCAGCCGGCCAAACATATAACGGCAGTATTAGGCCCCTACGTTGGTAAATGTCAGCACCACCTCAGGAACGCTGTACGTTTCACTCAACAGGTGCAAGAACTAAGCCCCCGTGACCAGGACCTGATAGCTTTGATGTGTATCCCTCTTCACCAGACTGTCTCTTACTGATACCCTCAAATTGATCAGGGTGATATTCAACCCGACAGTGACTAATCTATTCTTTCATCAACATTCTTTCTCTTCAGCGGCGACTGTTATGAACAAACGGATGGTGACGCCATCGGGTGACCTATACCGCCAGTTGTGGCAAATTTGTTTACGGAGGGAACTCTGGAAACACCTGCAATGAAGCCCACTTGCTTTTCCGATGTGTTGATGACAGGGTTTTGGTGTGGCGACATGGGAATGGAAGACTTCAGGAGTTTGTCCAACGTCTGAACTCTCTGCATCCTAGTATAAATTCACCACGGAGGTGGAAGGGAATGGCAAACTTTCTTTTTTGGACATCGTAGTCAAGCTCAGCACTATAGGACAGAGTGTGTACAGGAAAGCTACCCACACTGATGTGTATGGTTCAAATGGCTCTGAGCATTATGGGACTTAACTTCTGAGGTCATCAGTCCCCTACTTAAACCTAACTAACCTAAGGACATCACACACATCCATGCCCGAGACAGGATTCGAACCGGCGACCGTAGTGGTCGCGCGGTTCCAGACTAAAGCGCCTAGAACCGCTCGGCCACATCGGCCGGCTGATGTGTATGTCTACGCTGTCAGCAGCCATCATCTATCACAGCACGAGATTGTGCTAAGTACACTGGTACACAGGGCCTGCGATATATCAGACGAACCAAGTCTACCAAGGGAGATTAAGAACGGATACGACGAGGGACAAATCAGACGTGCTTTCAGGTAGAAAGCACAAGTAATCAGAAAACGAGGAGGTGAAGAAGACAATGGTGTCCGCCAGCGAAGTATCGAACAAAATCGGCAGAATCATAGCTCTATATAACCTTAAATTCGTTATCCGCCCAGCTCCGAAAACGCATGCGCCATTATGTACGGAGAAAAATGACCTGGGCTCCCTAAACTAGGTTTTACAGTATTACATGTAAATGCGATAAGGCATATACACTCCTGGAAATTGAAATAAGAACACCGTGAATTCATTGTCCCAGGAAGGGGAAACTTTATTGACACATCTCTGGGGTCAGATACAGCACATGATCACACTGACGGAACCACAGGCACATAGACACAGGCAACAGAGCATGCACAATGTCGGCACTAGTACAGTGTATATCCACCTTTCGCAGCAATGCAGGCTGCTATTCTCCCATGGAGACGATCGTAGAGATGCTGGATGTAGTCCTGTGGAACGGCTTGCCATGCCATTTCCACCTGGCGCCTCAGTTGGACCAGCGTTCGTGCTGGACGTGCAGACCGCGTGAGACGACGCTTCATCCAGTCCCAAACATGCTCAATGGGGGACAGGTCCGGAGATCTTGCTGGCCAGGGTAGTTGACTTACACCTTCTAGAGCACGTTGGGTGGCACGGGATACATGCGGACGTGCATTGTCCTGTTGGAACAGCAAGTTCCCTTGCCGGTCTAGGAATGGTAGAACGATGGGTTCGATGACGGTTTGGATGTACCGTGCACTATTCAGTGTCCCCTCGACGATCATCAGTGGTGTACGGCCAGTGTAGGAGATCGCTCCCCACACCATGATGCCGGGTGTTGGCCCTGTGTGCCTCGGTCGTATGCAGTCCTGATTGTGGCGCTCACCTGCACGGCGCCAAACACGCATACGACCATCATTGGCACCAAGGCAGAAGCGACTCTCATCGCTGAAGACGACACGTCTCCATTCGTCCCTCCATTCACGCCTGTCGCGACACCACTGGAGGCGGGCTGCACGATGTTGGGGCGTGAGCGGAAGATGGCCTAACGGTGTGCGGGACCGTAGCCCAGCTTCATGGAGACGGTTGCGAATGGTCCTCGCCGATACCCCAGGAGCAACAGTGTCCCTAATTTGCTGGGAAGTGGCGGTGCGGTCCCCTACGGCACTGCGTTGGATCCTACGGTCTTGGCGTGCATCCGTGCGTCGCTGCGGTCCGGTCCCAGGTCGACGGGCACGTGCACCTTCCGCCGACCACTGGCGACAACATCGATGTACTGTGGAGACCTCACGCCCCACGTGTTGAGCAATTCGGCGGTACGTCCACCCGGCCTCCCGCATGCCCACTATACGCCCTCGCTCAAAGTCCGTCAACTGCACATACGGTTCACGTCCACGCTGTCGCGGCATGCTACCAGTGTTAAAGACTGCGATGGAGCTCCGTATGCCACGGCAAACTGGCTGACACTGACGGCGGCGGTGCACAAATGCTGCGCAGCTAGCGCCATTCGACGGCCAACACCGCGGTTCCTGGTGTGTCCGCTGAGCCGTGCGTGTGATCATTGCTTGTACAGCCCTCTCGCAGTGTCCGGAGCAAGTATGGTGGGTCTGACACACCGGTGTCAATGTGTTCTTTTTTCCATTTCCAGGAGTGTATTTAGAGACTGTACGGAGACTCGAAGAAAGATGCATGGAATAAAGAAGACACACCGAAATTAAGCTATCAACAAAATCTGCGGTTTCAGAACACTGCTTGGCCAGGGGACTCCACGAAGTATGAAGAAACGGAAGTTCTAAGACGGACCTCGTCATTTTGGGACAGTGTTGTGAAAAGGGGTATATAATTGTTGGATGTGAGGTCCGCCAGTTATGCAAAACACTGTTTTTTCTCAGTACCCAAACATGTTTCGGCACCACTGTGCCATCATCAGTGGGTTTTCGTTTTTATTTATGCTGTAATGTGAATATTTTTCTTAAATGATTATAAAATTATATGCATCTTTAGTTCAAACAATAGATCGCTTCTTTTTGTAAATACCTTTACGTTTGGTATGCATGAATTTTGTTGATCACTTGTGTGTTAATTACTACAGGTAGCTTGTCATCTGCAACCAAACGATGATGATGAGAAAGTTTCTTGCTGGGAGTTAACCTATCATCTAGAATAAATGAAAACGAAAACGCACTGATGGCACAGTGGTGCCGAAACATGTTTGGGTACTGAGGAAAAACGGTGTTTTGCATAACAGACTAACCTCACATCCAACAATTTTAACGGCAACCACGGCCAACACAAGGAGCTGAAAATCAAAATGAGGCTATATAAATACGAGTAGCCGACGGGCTGATCAACACGGATACTAGGTTCACTCTCAGAAAAGCTTGGGACCCACCACTCAGCCAACTGAAATCACAGCGTCGGCCGAGAGCGACTTCCGCCGCCGATGCATTCCACAGAAGTACTGAGGGACCGGAGTTCGCGCACCCGCATCCGGCGGCGTACCTCCCCTCCCCCCTCCCCGCCCCACCCTCCCACTCAACCCATCGTGGCTTGCGGCTGGCAGTGGATGAAGGGATGAGGGGCAATAAGAGTATAAAGGAGGCAGTATTTTGCAAAGACGCTCATTCAGCGTGTATCACCTGAAGATGAAGGCAAGGTACGCTGTCGAAGTATCGTGTTACGAAAACGTCTGCACCCGCCTGGTCACCCGACAACAGTACAAACAGTTTTGATCAAGGTTTGCAAGAACATTCCATATGGAAAGTAGAGAGACACCTGTTTCGGTTTTTTGCTAGACACTCTCAGGCTGTTGAAAAATTTAATGTCAAATTTGATGATTGCAAATTGTTTTTTCAATGCTATACTTCGAAACACCATCTAAAAACAAACCTTTTTTATCAGTCTAATATGCACAGCTAATAATGTTCGAGTTATTAACATTTTCTGTTTTGGTGGTGAAGCATGGGTACCCTGCTGTCTGCCTGTCTAAGAAAGTGACGACGGTGAATGACCGATCAAGATATTAGATTACCAAACTGCTGGTCCATATTCGGTTCTTAGTTGTGGCTTTTTTCCATTCGATATTTTCGCGGCGTATCTGATAACATTATGATGAAGGGAATAACTTTATTCGTTTTTTTTTTAAATAAAATATGGGGACGTGTGATTAATAATGAAATAAGTGTATACAGGGTGAACCACATAACACATAACATCCCTTTTATTTAGTGAACTGTTACACACACCGAACGTGGTTTTCGGCAAATATTAGTGTGTCGAGGGGCACGTATTTCTTTGTTTGGTTAATGATTTTAGCTGTGGTATCAATGGAGATTTTAAAACAAGTACTTTTTTAAATGGACCTGTATACTTTTTATAAATGCATTCGACAACTCTTGAAAATACGATAACAGTGACCTAGTGTTTGTCAATGTTGACAATGAAACAACCTGTCGTAAAAAAATTCGAGAAATGGCGTAGAATGTGAGAGCACGGTGGCCGAAACGGCATTTTCGGTGCAAAAACTGCCAAGCAGGCGTCTCAGAGAAGGCTAAGTAGTTGTTTACCGTAAGGCAGGCCTGAGCTACGAGAAAAAAGCCTTATTTCTCCACGAACCAACTTACGACCTAGATGCACGATCGCTTACGAATGATATACATGGAAATATGACGTAGGCAAGAATCTAGCATATCACAAAGGGATTGGGAAAACTATTTCACATTTGTGTATACCTGAAACAGGGAAATCAACTGCTCGTACTTCAAAAATAAAGAAGTCTTATACGCTGCAGAAAACAAGTACCGTATTTAATATCTGAATGTTAGAAGGAAGATTTGACCTATCTTTCTCTGTACGTGGCTGCGTACTTCTTGGAGGCAAAATACACGCTGCTGGAGAACTGTCTCTACGTACGCTGCTCTAAGTTATAACGTATGGGATAAATTCGATGAACTAAACATTTTATTAAAAATACTTTGGTGATCACCTGTACACCGCAAAATAAATATTCTTCTTAGCGAAACGTCGTTTCAGGCTGAATGTAAGCGCATAATGACGGTGTTACCAGCCACATGCAAAACACAGTGTCGACTTATTTGACATTTCAATACATTTTCGTACACACGTAAGTGATTAAAGAGTTTACTAACAATGATTTGGTAACCACCTCAAATCACATAACATAATTCTGTCTTGCAAAAAAATAACTTATCCTTTATTCAAGCATGTGTTCGAACTGTTAACCATGGACTGAAAGGCACATTTGCTATCGCTGTTCGAAAGAACGATTAACAGATCTCATTACGGATGACATTGTACAGCATGCATTGTCGATTCGACGACATATATCGTCTGGTTTACGTATGGTTTCGTCATAGACTGCAACCTCGAGTGCTCCACGAAGAAAGGAATAAAGAGGAGTCACATCGGGAGACCTCACAGGCTGTTTGACAAGACAATTTCGTCCTATCCTACGTCAGGGAAAGTTCTCATTCAGTATTTTTGTTGCAACATGGGGCGAATGAGATGGACAACCATTGCTTTGCAGCCACATACGCTATTGAATGACCAGTGGTACCTTATCTGGTAGAACCTGCAGGATGTTCGTCAGAAAGTGCGCGTATGATTGTCCGTTTAAAACGCCCGAGGTGAAGTAGGGTCCCACAATATAATTTCCTATGATGCCGCACCATACGTTTACTCTCCACGGCCGTTGATGTAGCTGACGAAGCCAGTGTGGATTTTCGGCTGCCCAGTAGTGCATGTTACGCAAATTTACATTAGCGTGGTTAGTAAACGTTGCTTCATAGGAAAAAAGCGCACGTTGGGAAACCAAAGGGTCGTCTCTCAGTCACTCGAGGACAAACGGACAAAATTTTTTACGTCGTCGAATGCTGATGTGGTGACAGGTGATAGGAATGGCAATTCTGTTGATGCAGGATCCGCATGACGCTCATCTGCCTGATTCCACATACCTTGGCAATGTGTTTCGTACACTGTGCGGATTCATTAGCGTCGTAGCCAGCACAATCTCTTCGTGTTCTCTTCTCCTTTTTTGACTTCCAAAATGCTTGTCCGATATAGCGTCTTAATAAGTCGTGCAATTGCCTGGCGCGTCAAACATTGGCGATCCGCATAGATAGCCTTATACCTCTATACTGTATGTACTGGATTTCTTTTATATTTACTATACAAAAGTTACACACCCAACTTCTCGTCAGTGGTGTAAATTTCTGCAAGCAACGAATGTTGAACCAGAAATAAGCGCCCTGCAGCGCAGACCATTAAATAGGTAAATGTGTTGACATTCTGACACAGCGTAGTACGAGATGCAGTGTGGCGGTGTTTGCACCGATAATGCCGATTCCGGCCACCGTGATCTCAAATTTTAGGTAGTTTCTCGAATTCTTTTGCGACAGGAGTTATGGCGTGAAGTCAGCGCCGGCACCGCCAGTCTGGAACGAAAGAGAATAGAAGGCTGTGAGAAGAGGTCAGCTAATCGTACGCTGACCGACCTCGTTCCAGGACGACAACGCCCCAGCAGCGGCCCCTAGGTGAAGACGACGTAAGCGCAGGGTACGACTGGTGGCAGCCCACTTCGATAGCAGCTTCAACGTTAGCCACTTTGTTAGCCGACGCATCGTAGCCTCGAATCATTAGCAATCTCTGCATAGCACAGAGATCAGCAGTTGACAATTATAATGTTAGTGATATTTAAAACTAATATAAGGTACTATTGTAAAACTTAATAACCACTATTGCTGGTGGCAAAATTCCTGAAACGATAAAATGGCGGATAGAATTTTTTTTTGTTGACAACGAATGATGATTCCTATGAGACGACGAGAATGTTGATCGATGCCATCGTTTAGAGGCCAGTGACCGATCTCAAAATTACACAGTTACTGTAGTTACCTTGCCCGGATACTGATAAGAAAGATCGGTGAAAGAGATCTCAGGGACACTGAAATAAATTTTTGATAAAGTAAAAACCGATTGATCACTTAGGCTGTGGCCACCAAACAATTCGTCAGCAACATAATAAATTAAGAGGTGACATTAATGGAAGAAGAAAGTAGGTTCTTAATTAAAACATAGGTACTGTAATCAAAGCAGCGTAATTATTTAACCGAAAGTCTTAGTTACGAGAGCGACACTTTCATTTTGTGAAACAGCCATCGAAAACAAACGAGAGAGACGGAGAGAGCTCACAGCTCTTGCTTTTACATAATCCAAAAACAAATTACGCCGACTGCCTTCGATTTGCTTTAGAGAGTGTAAAGTTTTAATATATAAATATTTCTCTGGAGCATTCTTTATCGGAACAGAAAAAAAAATACATTCCTCACATTATACGATGACCTTTTCTCCGTAATTCTAAGATTTATTTACACAGAGAAAGTTTATTTTTAATGTTTTTTAGCTTAATTAAACGATTGGGGCATATTCTATTAATTATTCCAAAAAGAACATTTCGCAATTGAACTTATGGATGATCATGTAAAAAGAACTACGAGAATTCTCAGATTAACATTAAATATTTGTACTTGTCTTGTTGCAACCAAAGTCGTTAATAGGAGTTGTTTGTCTAGCGAACAGTGTATGCAAAAATCCTAGACACAACAACAGGTTTCAGTGTCAGCATTAATAAATGCTCTATATCACCGTAATTGTCTTCTAAAGAGCTATCGAATGCAGTTATGCGAGGTATACGGTTACATTTATAAAAAACGTACTTGCTGCAGTATCTCCGTTGATTCCAAATATTAGCCAATCGATAAATACGTGGCCCTCGACTCCAACATTTGCCAAAAATGGGGTTCCGATTTGTGTTACCGTGCACGAAGTAAAGCGGTGTTATGTCTTACGTGACTCACCTCATATAATGTAGTGACAATTAGTTTCATCGTGACACATGATGCGCTGCTATAAGACTTTCGTAGGTGAAGCCAAACCGACCTGCTGCTTGAAAGTGATTCTACCGAAATTTACCTCTGTTCATCAACCATGCGACGTTTAATTCTTCCGACAGAGAAAGAATTTCATCTCATGACTTCAGAACGTGCGACTTCACAGCTTAACAGAGACTGAGAAGACAGGGTGCGTGCTATCGGAATTCAAACGCTGGTCTGTAAACAGTTGGTGTCTGACATATCTGTTTTTATATCGTGAGTCAGATATGTTTTCCACGACCAGTGTACCGGGAAACATATCAATGTGGCAAGGTTTCGTTCGTGTGTTATCCATAGTGCGACATATATTTATTCTTTGCTGTTTCTATGGTACGTTTCATCCCTTTGATTGCGAGAATGGTCACGAATGGACGATCTGTTGGGATTGCACAATAACAGACATTATGTGTTTTTGTACTATGTATCACAATTAAAATAACTGTCACTGCGTTGTATATACAGTTATTAGATTATTAGTCACATCTCCCGACGTTTTATTTATAAAAAAAAGAGAAACAGGAGAACAGCATTGCGATTATCACAATATTATCAGATACACAGAAAAAATAGCATGAATCGAAGATGAACCAGCAGTTTTGTAGTCCAAAGCCTTGTTTTCTTAGTTTTATAGTTTTCGCCTTGACAGGTCGCCCACTGATCTCGCTCTACTAGACACGTGGAATGACGGGAACGTTAATAACTCGAACAATATTAACTTTGCACACCATATTGTAGTAATATAAAATATTTGTTTTTTGACGATTGTCCGACGCTTAAATTTAAAAATAAGATTTTCCGTCATCAACATTGACCTTGATGTTTTCAAAAACTGGGGAGTGTCTAGCAAAAAGCCAAAATATGTATGTGTTTATTTTCAACACAGAATTTCGTTTTAAGCACTGATTAAAAGTAGGATACCCACACGCCAAATCCACCCCCTGTTAGATTGGTGTGCCAACAACGAGAATGACGTCTGACTGAAACACAACAGCACGTACATAAAAACAATAATTACTCCTCTCTCAAATGTAGATTGGCAACGGTAAGGAAAGCGTTTCTGAAGAAGAGAAATTTGTCAACATCGAGCATTGATTTAAGTGTCAGGAAGTCGTTTCTGAAAGTATTTGTATGAAGCGTAGCCATGTATGGAAGTGAAACATGGACGATAACTAGTTTGGATAAGAAGAGAATCGAAGCTTTCGAAGTGTGGTGCTACAGAAGAATGCTGAAGATTAGATGGGTAGATGATATAACTAATGAGGAGGTATTGAATAGGATTGGGGAGAAGAGAAGTTTGTGGCACAACTTGACTAGAAGAAGGGATCGGTTAGTAGGACATGTTATGAGGCATCAAGGGATCACCAATTTAGTATTGGAGGGCAGCGTGAAGGGTAAAAATCGTAGAGGGAGACCAAGAGATGAATACACTAAACAGATTCAGAAGGATGTAGGTTGCAGTAGGTACTGGGAGATGAAGAAGCTTGCACAGGATAGACTAGCATGGAGAGCTGCATCAAACCAGTCTCAGGACAGAAGACCACAACAATAACACAATTACTCCTCTTGCATATTTTAATACATTTTATGTTTCATTTTATTTTATTTTAAGGGTTGAGAGAATCAATAATTTTCATTTTATTTCATTTTAAGGGTCGAGAGAATCAATAAAAAATAAGTTGAAAGATAATCTTTGTCAAGTTTGTAAATACATTGATGGTAAAAAAATTCGCAACACCAAAAAATTATTAATATAGAGTAATGAAATTGACGGAATACATTTGTCTAGGTATCATTTGTAAGTGATAAACACAGCGAGAGCACAGGATAATGTATGTGTGAGAGAAGCCACTGCAAGTGTGCAATGCTGGTACAGTAATAACCAGTGTAATCCCCAGATTGTTGAATAAACGTTCATGTATTGTGTTATACAGACGCCGGATGTCAGTTTGTGGCATGGAGTTCCATGCCTGTTGCACTTGGCCCTACAGGAACAAGTACGGCTATTTGTGGATGATCGTGGAGTTGTCGTCCTATGACGTCCCATATGTGGTCCATTGGAGATAGTTGTGGTGATCGAGCAGGCCAAGGCAAGGCGTTGACACTCTGTAGAGCATCTGGGTTACAACAGCGGTATGTGAGCGAGCGTTATCCTGTTGGATAACAATCTCTGGAATCCTGTTCATGAATGGCAGCACAACACATCAAACCAGCAGAATGACGTACAGATTTTCAGTTTGGGTGCGTGGGGTAACCACTGCATTGCTCCTGCTGTCATACGAAATCGCAACCCTAACGGTAACTCCAGGTGCAGGTCCAGTGTGTCTAGCATGCAGACGGGTTGGTTGCTGGCCTTCAGCTTGCCTCCTCCTAAAGAACGCATCCATTACTGGCACCGAGGCAGAACCACCTTTCATCTGAAAAGACAACAGACCGCCACCCACCCCTCCAATTACTTCTGAAGTTGGCGGTGATTTGGGGTCAGAGGAAAGCACGCTGCAAGGCATCTCCCCAGCAACCGTCCTTGAAGTAATCGATTTGTAAAAGTTCGTTGTGTCACTCTGGTGCCAACGTCTTCCTATACTGCGGAAGGAGTACAATGCCATACGTCGAACACGATGGCCTTACCTCTAAGTAATACCACGTGGCTGTCCACAGCCCGGTCTTCTTGCGACCTTACGTACTCGTGACCACTGCCGCCAGGAATCGTGTACAGTGAGTACATTCCTGCAAGTCTTTCTGCAATATCGCAGAAGGAACATCCAGTTTCTCGCTTCCCTATTACACGACCTCCTTCAAACTCAGCGAGGTGTACATAATGGCGACATTGTCGCATTAGAGGCATTCTTGACTAACATCAGTCCAGCATCTCCAGTCTCTAAGGCAACCAAGAATAACGACCGTTACAGCGAGTATTTTAAGCAAACCCGATTAGCTTCCTCATAATAGCGGTATTAGCGCCATTCTCATGCGACTGGCGTGAAAATTGAATTGGATCATTTTTCAGATGTAGAAACACGCCTACCAATTTTCGTTTATGTAGCACAGCTCCTTGTTGGTGACGCTAATATTTTTTCCGTCGGTGTAAATAACTCAGTCATTTTTCTAACAAGGGGAGGCCACGACGTTTGGAACGTAACGTGTAATCCGATGAACTTTTATTAAATTTACAATATTATTTGGGAGTCTCCTAATTTTTATTATCACAAATAATGTAATATTCATAACTATCGACTAGTAAACGACAACACGCGTTAAGTGATACTGAAAATGTATGCTTGGCCGTGATTTGAGAAATCCCTTACACCTGGAAGGAGCCCGAAACAACTTGTTACCTCCAAATTTTGACCGGCACAGAAAGCTTTCGAAAGATGTACAATTAATCGTCGGTTTTGACGAGTACAAGTTGCAGGATGGTATGTTTCGTAAAAACATGGAAAACATAAAGTTAAACGGCACCAGCTGCATTGAATAAATGCTATGTGTCCGCATACGCAAGGTCTTTTGACGTTTTCCGTGGAAAAACAAACCTCGATAACAATTTCAAAAACCTCTCTTTCAGACGATAATTTGGAAGCAAACAATGCATTACGCAGTATTTCCTTAAAAATCAGCGCTGGTAATTGGTTATGAAGTATCGGGTATATTTTAATAGCGTCTTCCGGGAAGCAATTTCTCGTACTCTTTCGATTAAATACCATCAGTTTTGAAGACACCGACAAGCATACATTTTCAGTATCATTTTATGCGTTTGGTCGTTTGCTAGTCGATAGTTATGAATATTATATTATTTGTGATAACAACAATTAGTAGACTGCCAAATAACAATGTAAATTTAATAAAAGCTCATCCGATTACACGTATTTTTCGCATTATATTAATTTTAATATAAATAGTAAAGAAAATAACTGTTGAAAATAAAAACAAAAAAAAAAACTGACGAACAGAACTCGATCCAGAGATCCAGGGGCTAGGAAGCCAACCAATTTTTTTTAAGAAAAAAAAGACATCTTTTTTCATATTGCTCGTTGAATTTGTTAAGGGCGGACGTCCGATAACACCCTTTTAGTTTGTTCGTTGATCCGTTCGCTCAGTTTTTTATTAGAAATGAAAGCTGACGCTCTGACTGAACACACCGACCTACCGTGCCGGCACCACTCGGCTGTAACCGCTTCATGGTAAAAATGTCCACGCACAGATATATATATTTGACGACCGAAATTATCTTGCGATTTTCTCAGTAACGCTTGAGAAGTACGCGCTACTGCCTACACATTTTGTTGTCCTCGTGGAGTACTACGAGTGTACGGAGTTTGCAGTAAATCCGCGTTCCAAACGTCGTGGCCTCCCCTTGTATGTAGCGAAGATCAGACGGAAGTCAGAAACTCTTAAGAAATAAGTACTGAGGAATAAAAACGGGCCGGCCGGTGTCGCAGTGCGGATCTAGGCGCTTCAGTCTGGAACCGCGTGACCGCTACGGTCGCAGGTTCGAATCCTGCCAGGGGCATGGATGTTTGTGATGTCCTTAGGTTAGTTAGGTTTAAGTAGTTCTAAGTTCTAGGGGACTGATGACCACAGATGTTAAGTACCATAGTGCTCAGAGCCATTTGAACCATTTGAATTTGAATTGTGGTGTCACTGCCAGACACCACACTTGCTAGGTGGTAGCTTAAATCGGCCGCGGTCCATTACTACATGTCGGACCCGCGTGTCGCCACTGTGTGATCGCAGACCTAGCGCCACCACACGGCAGGTCTAGAGAGACGTACGAGAACTCGCCCAGTTGTACGACGACGTTGCTAGCGACTACTGACGAAGCCTTTGCTCTCATTTGCCGAGAGACAGTTAGAATAGCCTTCAGCTAAGTTCATGGCTACGACTTAGCAAGGCGCCAATTGTATCAGTGCATGTATCTTACGAGTCTCATTTGTATAGTCAAGAGAGATGTATCACAAGGATTGATTAAAAGTTAAGTATATTCCGAAGATACGTATTTTCTTTATAGTATTCAATACGTATCCTGTTCCAGACTTGACGCCAGTCGGCGTGTGTGTACGCGTGCCTTTCGGCTTCCTCCTCAGTGTGGCGTGACTAGCTTGTTACGCCACAACATGAATAAAAACGGTTTCCCATTAATATCGAATTTCAACGTCTTCGAGATTTCGGGAATCAGCCTCTTAGTTTCATCTGGAGCTGTTGCGAGTGTTATTACGAGAGGCGGAGCACCGAGCTGCGGACGATTGCAGAAGGATCGGCTGTCAGTGCAGATGGCGCCGTAACAAGTGATGCGGGCAGGTTCGTGTTTCCCGGGCTGACCAATTAGCCTCGGCCGGACGTGACGCGCTACGGTTACGGCCGTCTAAGCGTCTCGGACGCGCTCTGGGCTCGCGTTTCGCCGGCCGACGTGCCCGCGTCTGGCAGAGTCAGCTAACCGAATTACGCTTCAGCGGATGTGTGGCTCCTACTGCCCCACAGGTCACGTCTGCCAGGTGTAGGGTGTTCCCAGCAGCGAACTAGCCGAAGCGGACGCCCCAACCAGCTTTGTAGGTTGTAACAGTGCATCCTGTGTCGAGTTTCGTTGCTGTTACTACCTTTCAGAAGTGCCTTCTACTTTTTGATGTACATAACTAAGAATGGACGATTGTGGAATGCCATTTGTAACACAACACCTCTTTGGATTAGGCCAGTATTACACGATCATACACTACTGGCCACTAAAATTTCTACACCAAGAAGAAACACCAAGAATAAACGGCTTTGATACGCCTGGGCATTGTATCAAACAGAGCTTGGATGGCGTGTACAGTTACAGCTCCCCATGCAGCTTCAACACGATACCACAGTTCATCTATAGTAGTGACTGGCGTATTGTGTCGAGCCATTTCCTCGGCCACCATTGAACAGACTTTTCAATGCGTGAGAGATATGGAGAATGTGCTGGCCAGGGCAGCAGTCGAACATTTTCTGTATCCAGGAAGGCCTGTACAGGACCTGCAACATGCGGTCGTGCATTATCCTGCTGAGATGTAGGGTTTCACTGGGATCGAATGAAGGGTAGAGCTACGGGTCGTAATACATCTGAAATGTAACGTCCACTGCTTAAAGTGCCGTCAATGCGAACAAGACGTGACCGAGACGTGTAACCAATGGCACCCCATAACATCACACCGGGTGATGCGCCAGTATGGCGATGACGACACGCTTCCAATGTGCGTTCACCGCGATGTCGCCAAACACGGATGCGACCATCATGATGCTGTAAACAGAACCTGGATTCATCCGATAAATGACGTTTTGCCATTCGTGCACCCAGGTTCGTCGTTGAGAATACCATCGCAGGCGCTCCTGTCTGTGATGCAGCATCAAGGGTAACCGCAGCCATGGTCTCCGAGCTGATAGTCCATACTGCTGCAAACGTCGTCGAACTGTTCGTGCAGATGGTGGTTGTCTTGCAAAGTCCCAATCTGCTGACTCAGGGATCGCGACGTGGCTGCACGAGCCGTTACATCCATGCAGATAAGATGCCTGTCGTCTGGACTGCTAGTGATACGAGGCCATTGGGATCCAGCACGGCGTTCCGTATTATCCTCCTGAATCCACCGATTCCATATTCTGCTAACAGTCATTGGATGTCGACCAACGCGAGCAGCAATGTCGCGATAGGATAAACCGCAATCGCGATGGGCTACAATCCGACCTTTATCAAATTCGGAAACGTGATGGTACGCATTTCTCTTCCTTACACGGGGCATCACAACAACGTTTCACCAGGCAACGTCGATCAACTGCTGTTTGTGTATGGGAAGAGGCATCACAACAACGTTTCACCAGGCAACGCCGATCAACTGCTGTTTGTGTATGAGAAATCGGTTGAAAACTTTCCTCATGTCAGCATGTTGCAAGTGTCGCCACAGGTGCCAACCTTGTGTGGATGCTCTGAAAAGCTAATCATTTGCATATCACACCATCTTCTTCCTGTGTTTAAATTTCGCGTCTCTAGCACGTCATCTTCGTGGTGTAGCAATTTTAATGGCCAATAGTGTATTTCTGTTTCGACGTTGATAAGTCATATACTTTTGTTAAGGAACTATGATAGCGTAATAGGTAACATTGTCAAATCTCGCCATTCGTCAAAGAAATATGATATGGTCATAAAAGTCGTTCGTCTTCTGTTCACTGTAAGGTGAAATATAACCACTTGGAGCGCTTGCATCGTTACAGCTATTTGACTTGTGTACTGCGTTTGTAAAGATAACTGCAGAGTTTAATTGGTGTGTTGCTTCGAGTCTTTTTAATAACCTTGCTTTGACTCGGATGCAGGGTGAGCAAGAGGCACAACGCACGTTATTAATCGTGTGCTGGTGGAGCGACTTCAGATCCACAATCACAGCTATGCCATCCATCTCTACATCTGCAAACATCCAGGCAGCTTTCCAGCTAGCCGCTGTAGAGGAGAAGGAACACTCAAAAATAAAATAAAAAAAAATTCTTAGCTCATCATTCTACTTGGTCTATTATTGAACTCTAAATGGCACAAGTTAAAAAGTGCTTGACCTATTTCGTACTTTTTATTATGTTTGTAGTTGTTGGAACACTAATTCTATTGATTAAATTATTCAAAAATAAAAATGGTTCATATTGTCCACATTGTGTGTACCAAACATTTATTTACCTTCAAATAATCCTCCTTCGTTGCTTTATAAATCGCTTGTTTCTTGAATTATTTTGGTTAATGTACTCTGTGGTATTGGAGTGCTGTATTCTGTTTTGTAATATGAGGAGCCAGTTTACTGAGCAAATAGTGAAACTCACTGTCATCCATTCGTAAGTAATTTATATAATACTTGACGTCCTCCACTTGCAGCTCCCGTAAAATATTTTGCTGAATGCTTTTATTATCTCGACGTAAAACCCACAGCTTCACCCAAGTATGTTTCCTTTATTATTTTCCCGCCACTTACGAATGCACACACAATGCAGTTGTGGTACAAGCAACAGTAGCGCAGAGTCAGAAGTTGTCCGTCATCTTGGACTTCGACGAAAAATATGATGGAGGTAAAAAAAAAAGGAGGTGGCAGTACTGGCTTAACGCAGTACCTTGTTTTGAAGCCAGAGTGAGCGACATTTTAGTAGCTCAAAACATTAACAGACTTCTGTTTGCACGTGCTTTTCATTCATTATTTCTGTCGAGAGCGCGCAATAACTGGTTTAAATACTAAAAATTATAGAGATTGCATGAGTTACGTAGTGTCGGAAAGGCAATTTCGAACGTTTTTCTGTTCTTGAATGCGTATTTGCTCTAGTAATACGACACAGTGAGAGTGACGTCACGAGGAAGTGTCACTGTGGTGAACTATGGGGTACGAATGCGGTTGAACCTAATGCTTTGGGCTAGTTAAGGTGCCGGACATCGGATTCAAGTTTGTGACATAATGCCACCTCCTTTCTCTTTTTACGTCAATTGTAATATCTCTTTTTAGCACCAAATCAAAGATCTATGTCAAAGAAATTTGATAAAAATTTGATCATATTTCTTTGTCAAAGAAATACCATAGTGTAATACCGGCCTTACTGATTGTTTCCTTTCAATTTTGCTGTTACGATGTGTTTTTTATGTTGTAAATAACTGTACTAATGCTTTTGTTATGAAATGTTATGCTATTTTTCTGTCGTAGAATTGAATGAATATGAAATGTAAGCTATTTGTCGGTAGACACGCTGGCCTAGTCAGTGTTATATGTTGTTGTCAAAGAGAATAGTGAAGCTGCTGTTGTAGTATCGCTGGGCGTGCGAACGTGCCGGCACTTCAGTTTAGTACGTTGCTGAGATGTGGACAGTTGAGTCGTGTAGCATACAGAGAATGGAGGAGGTAGTAGCGACGCGGCGTGTATGTTGAGACATGATCGTAAGATAGCGTTGCTAAAATACGCAATGATTCTGCGGAAGTTTGGTGCGGCCAGGCAGAATACAACCGCTGCAAGAGGATATCAATTAACATGATTATCACTATGGATTCAGCTTTATTTATTGTGGAGTTGCAAGAACAGTCTGTGCCACACACTGTCAACCAACAATGTCTTAAGCGCACCGACAACGTCAGAGCACTAAGAGAAGTCTAACGTATTATATGATTATACTCGGATACACTCGATTTTATCTTGTGGCTGAATTATAACAAGATATTTCAAAGTGTTGATCATCAGTTCTACCTAAGACAATTACTATCGCGAGAAAATCCTAATGAATGAGAAGCAGTTGCAATGTTTTCTATAAACGAATAAAGTCAAATAAAATAACTAAGCACTGAGAAACTTTTTGCTGTGCTGAATGACGAAACACGTATCAAACCTTGGAATATTTGCAAGAAAGTAATTAACGAAAGTGTTTACGAGAAGTAATTTGAACAGTAATTTAAAAGCAGTGCTTACCAAAGTAAAATTCAGTAACAAATACTTTTTTGTGTATTTTTTCAATGATAAATGTTTCCATATTACGGAAGTGCAGTTAGGCAGAAGTGTTTGTTAAGTCTTGACCAAATAATGGTGTACAGAGTGATTTTCAGTAACTGTTGATGAATAATAATACAAGTTGAATTTATTTGACATCAACAAGACAGTACAATCATTTCTCCAATTTTGACACGATTTGCAATTGAAACTTAGTTTTCAAAATGAAGTGAGTGTGAATTACATGAAAGTGATCACTGAACATGTCGCTAACCATTACTACGTTTTTAGTTGAAATTACAGAATTTGGTAATTAAATACAAATGGCTTTTGCACAAAATAAACGACAGTAAGATCTATAGCGAATGACGTCAAGAATTTTGCATATTACGTATCCATTCACAGCTAATGAAATTTTGTTGTTGTCTATTCATTGCTAAATTGTTTCCATGTCTTAGAATTTAACTGAAAAGAATTTGACCACTATGACGTATCCATTTGAAGCTGTGCGAACGTAACATTCAACAGTTTCGTGCTACTTTCGCCTCATAACAAACCAAGTATTTTTACGTAAATTTATCAACACTATAAACCAGTAACTATAAAAACGGTTCTTCTCCAGGTGAAACCCGCTGCAAAGTGGTCTCCGGTTCGGTGCCTCCAGCAGGCAGGATGGCCAGTATTTATAGGCTGCAAAATCATGCAGATGCTACTCTGTCAGTAGCCAACCAGGACACGCATTGGACCTTCGGAAAATTTATACCCATCCTAGAAAATGTCTTTCGCAGACGAGGACGATACGTTGGGTTTCAGCAAGAAATTCATCCTACCACGGCATAATAGGTCAGAGCGTTTTAATAAGTCTGCCATTTTCGGCTGTGAAAGTGTACATTTCACAAGAACAGACGTGTCCTTCAAGGTGAAGGCTGTAAAACTTCATGGGGATGAGGGCCAGTGTGCAAGATAGGAATAGGCATAGAGTAGAACATGTGAAGATAAGTGACACGCTACTATAATACAAAGGTATAAGAGTTACATAGCTTCACAGTTGGTAATGTAAGTAGACTCCTTCGACACTATTTTACAATAAATATTTGGACTAGCGGAAGTAGGTAAAGAAGGTACCAAATAATTTATTGTGCATTTCAGTGACATTTCTGGTTTATTTACTGCAGCTATGTATAAACAATGTGTCTGATTTAAAAAAAAAAAAAAAACGAGAGAGAGCAGAGAGGTTTGCTATACTCCTTTCTTTCTTTAGTTATTCGTCATTATTATTCGTAGTGATGGGAATCAGCTGACAGTTGCCGTGTCATTGCTCCTCAGCGTTGCTTAAAAGTAATTTGACGATGAACATTATTTACACTAATAATAAATAATGATGATGAAATAAATGATGATGATATCCATGTTAAGACGTTGGGGATCTCTGTCTGTAGTGTGGAGACGATAATGGTGGGGGGGCTTCTTGTAATATTAAGAAGAGAGACTGGGTATGATTTCAGCATTAGGAAGAATGTTACATTAATGGCGTATTCCTTTAGGGCAAGAATTAGTGAGTAGGAGCTAGCTGTAGGGTGTCAGGTAGGACTGGAAATAGGCGGGGAAAAAATGTGTGGAGTCTTCATTCAAGGCGAAGATGTCGTTGAATTACTGTTGATCGTAAGGGTAGATTTCAGTGACGAATTTTAACATGGTTGGTCGTGGCCTGAGTGGAAAAAACGATTTAAATTACGCTCGGAAAGTTAATTGTGTGTTATGAGGCGGAGGGAGGATGAGGCATTTTCACATTGCTGGATGCTGATAGAAACAATAGGTGTCCTCGATAGTATCAGAACCGCTTCTGCTAGGGCACTTACTTCGTACTAGAGATTCTGAAGAACACTATTTCTAAGGACTTATGTAACAGAAACATTCATATGTTTGCAACACAACAAATATTTTGCTGTCAATCGTATCCCTAGGACAATACACGAAGTATGGGCACCGTCAGTGTCTAAGAAGCTACCTACATTATATCGAGTCCACATGAACCAGCCACTGCTGCCGTCGCTTCACATTTGATAAGGTTGCTTCAATATTAGTGTAGTTCCAATGCCGCGTATCGAAGTTTGTCTGAAGGCAAACAGAATATACGAACCCATACAAAGAGACCCTTTCAAGATTAGATAATCTCAAAATTAGATGCAAGGTATTGGTGCAACACGAGTGTAACTCTAACAGGAATCTGGAGGAAAGGCAGAATGCAATCATACAAGAGTGTAAATAAATTTTATAGTACTGTGGAAGAAAAAGCACGTGGATTTTATTTTACGGAAAGTTCTTCTAACCTCACAAACATTCTCGAGAGTGCTGTACGGAAGAAACAAAGGCGAAAACTGAACAAGGATTTGGGGAAGACAAGTTTTTTAGGAGAGTCAGGGGCGCCCAAGCAACAATTACAGAATTGTGGCTGCAAATAGAGAACGAATTTTAGTAAAGCAAGAAAACTCATATCGTAACAATGAATTTGGAAAAAAGCTTTTGATATGGTGGTGTGAAAATAGCATATTTTCTATTCTTAAGCAATGTCGTGTCTACTCCAGGAATAATCGGGTAAACCACACACTTAATGCGAAGCAGACGGAGAGGCCAAAATCAGAAAAGTGTATAAAGCATATTAGCTCATTGCCTCTCCTGATATTTTGGAGGCAATAAGGTAGGAAGAAGAAGAAAAGGAAATAAATTTTTATTTCGTCTGAGAGTTGTTTCTCAAGATACAGGTCACTGATGATATAGCAGTATTCGTTGAAAGTCATCAGGACTGTGGTCGGGGGTTTAATGTCAATGAACGTGTGCTATATGACGGCAAAAACATGAACATAAGGGAACAAAAACTTAAGTCGAAAGCATATAGAGAAAACAGTCATGCTGGTTGGGTAAATGCTAAATTTTTCAAGATATTCTAGAAGAAATGGCTGAATGTTTTTAGCTCCGTAATAGATGCAGTGAGAGAATCGTATCAGCGAAAAAAGTGCGGAGAAGGGATGAAAATCTTAGAAAACTTTGGAACGTGACATTACAGAACTCACGAATATCAGATGGATTGATCGAGTAATGTTTAAAGAAATGCTACAATGACGCCACCAGAAAAATTTACTAATGTGGAATATAATGAGTGGAAGAGGGGATGAGTGGATAGTTGGATACATATTAAGGTATAAGTCGTTGCTGAAAAATGTACCTATAAATCTGGTGGAACGATGGAATTGAAAAGATAAGGTTCTATACGAAAATATTGCAGATAGTAGATCGTTGAGGATGGGTCATGGTTTCTGAAGAAATAAAATAGCTGATAAGTGACAGGTAAGGAGATGTACTTAAAATAAATCGTAAGAATGATCATTGAACTATAAACAGATGGAAGGTTAATACAGTTTCATTTTTGTTTTAACGTTCTTAAAAGGTCGGTTGATCTTCAGAGCCGTAAGTAAACTGGTATGTAACTATGTAATTCACTAAATAAGCTAATAAGCATTGAGTCGTAAAAACTTGTGTTGGTGAATGTGGATTACTGTATATATATATATATATATATATATATATATATATATATATATATATATATAGTAATCCACATTCACCAACAGAAGTTTTTACGACTCAATGCTTATTAGCTTATTTAATGAATTACGTATATATATATATATATATATATATATATATATATATATATATATATATATATATATATATATATATTCTATTTGTTTGCTGTTCCCACACCTAAAAGCTCAATTTACTAATTGACTACAGTCGATATTGCACTGAACAGGAATCGATGATGCCGCGATTAAGTTATTTCATACACCATGCTACAGTGCTATTGTACTCATATGGAGCATGACATCCTGTCTTAATCACCGTCAGAATACAACAAAATGTGTGTACTGTTCTTAAATCATTTTTGATAAATACCAGCGAGTTAGTAGCACTGAGTTTGTGTTCTTTGGTTAGTGGTAGGTCTGTAATGACATCGGCAACAGCGACTTGTGAAACCAAAGACTGTGCATTATGTTCTTTTCTTTATAACCAGCATACTTTAAAAACAATTGCCATGGGGTATTGGACGTTAATATTAGACGTAGAAACCTGACTTAATTTTCCGCAGTTCCGGAAGACATTTCCAGATAATGCAACTGGGATAATGAAGAAGGAATATTTTGTGACGGCCTTCGTAGCGACAACACTTCGCTGTAGAAACGGCCTACGAAGTCACCGCCACACTTTTAATAGCGGGCCGACCGGTCCGCTGGAACAGTGAACAGAAAGATGAAAACCCAATCACCCGGATTAAATGAAAGTCGGTACTTATCTTTATTAACGACGATACAGAACACAGTGGTGAACATGGTCTACAGAAATCTGTCTAGTTCGAGTCGGTGCGGCTAGGTCAGCGTCGGCTGACGACAAACAACCACTCTGCTGCGATGAACGCACAACTGACTAGCAGGTACACAATTCGGTGGCGAGTATACAACTGAGCGGCGAATCCAGAACTGCCCTAGCGCTCGCGACTCCAGCGCTTAAGAAGCCAGAAGCCAGCGGTGGCGCGCGCAGACTTGCGGCGATTTCCTGTATCGCTGGCGCTGCTTATGCGGACGGCGTCCGGACTTTGATGCTGCCAACCTTTTTGGCAGCGGGCTCGGTTGGCATTACTGGCTAGGATATAACAGAATACGTGTTAAGCGAACATACGTATAGAACCTTCATTGTGCTGACGACACTGTGTTGCTCGCCTCTAGAAGAGAAAACTTCAAGAATGAACGAAATAATTTATGAGAATAAGTGTAAAAGTATGTTTGAGAGCAACAGTAGTACGAAAATATGTGTAATTACCTCTTAGGGAAGAAAATAGCACAAATTAACAATAGTACCGTAGAACCCATGTATGAATCCTTATACTAGCTAACTCCGAAAAGTAAGTTGCACATTTTTATGGCAGGACAAGCGACTTGCATTGAATGCTGCACTACACTTTCAAAGTGACAAGTATACATGACATGCTCTACCAACCGTTCAATTCCTCGACGATAGAATTCAACTCCTCGGGCATAGAGCCATTCGAGAAATGCTGTGTGAACGTCTTCATGGCTGAAAAATTTGCGATTGCTGTGAATCAGTTCCTCGATTGCTTGCCCCTTGTTGTCTGTAGTCGATATCGAAGTTCTTCTTTGCCAGGTAGCATCACAACGACTCTGTGGTCTTGGTCGAGCTGTTGGCATAATTTCACTACAACATGGCACGACGCCGCATTTGGTCGATGTACCGCCAGAATCTTGCAGTGAATCTGTCTGAAATTTAGGCGTTTTTTTTTTTTTTTTGTCCACAAGAATAGTACTGTCCAGCTTGATTCAGTTTTGTCGTACGTTTCCAATGGGCGTGCTATTTCATTCGCACGTTGTGATACACCTGTTGGCCATGCCACGGCGGGGCTGTGTCTGCTGGGAGCTGTGACTTTGCGAGTGCGTGGGCGGTCTGCTCATCCACCTGGGTCTGGTATTGTGGAGCAGGGGGTTGAGTTGGTTGCATCGCTGGGCGCTGGGAGAGCGTCACTTGGGTCTGGTATTGTGGAGGGGGGGGGTTGAGTTTGTTGCATCGCTGGGCGCTGGGGAGCGTCATGTTGGAAATCGTGTCAGCTTTCAGCTATTCTGCATATCCTCCACTACTAACTGCTAACACCCAATAAGATTCAATCTCTTTCCGAACGAATAGCCACAAGTTGCAAACAAGACTGCGAGAATCTATCTCCCACATGCTGCGCTGTTGCCATATGTTTTCAACAGTGCAGTTCCCTTCACAGAGCGATCGAATTATTCGCTCAGATGTCGATGTTACTTTCTTGTAGCAGTATCGCCGTGAATGTACACTGCTGGCCACCGTAAATGCAACACCCTGAAGGAAGCATCCGAATCAAGTGAAATTTACACCATGGGTTTGCAGCGATGAGATATGCAACTGATTAGAATTTCAGCGCAGACGCACATCACGCGCGCCTGTGGCGCCACCTCATAGCGCCATTTAAGGCTTGGCGATTTCGACGAGTATACGTTCGGCACGTGTGTTGACCTTGTGGTTGTTTCACAAGACGATCAGTTATGCCTCGTAGACAACAGCGAACATCGTTTGATCAAGTATCCGAGTTCGACAGAGGAAGGATAGTGGCTTACCGAGATTGTGGATTATCACACAGAGAAATCGCTAGTCGTGTTGGACGAAACCAAACAACTGTAATGCGGATATGTGACCGTTGGATGCAGGAGGGTACGACGGACCGACGTGGTCGATCGCATTCACCTCGGTGCACCGCTGCACGTGCTGATAGGCAAATTGTGCGCATGGCAGTGACGGATCGCTCAGTGGCATCCCGAACCGTAGCACAGCACATTCCGTCTGTAACGCATCATCCAGTGTCTGCGCGTACCATTCGACGCCGTTTACAGCAGAGTGGTCTGTCCGCAAGACGTCCATTGCTTCGTCTACCATTGACGCAGAACCACAGACGTCTCCGTCGCCAATGGTGTGATGACAGACGGATGTGGACGGCAGAATGGAATGACATTGTCTTTACTGACGAGGCACGCTTCTGTCTGCAGCACCAGGATGGTCGGATTCGAGTGTAGAGACACCGTGGAGAGAGGATGCTGGACAGCTGCATTATGCACCGCCACACTGGTCTTGCACCGGGTATTATGGTATGGGGCGGTATTGGATATTACTCTCGCACGCCTCTAGTACACATTCCCGGTACTTTAAATAGCCGGCGCTACATATCCGAGGTGCTGGAGCCAGTTGTCCTTCCTTACCTTCAGGGCTCGACCACAGCCATATTTCAGCAGGATAATGCGCGACCACACGTGGCACGCATTGTCCAAAGGTTCTTCGTCAATAACCAGATTGAAGTGCTTCCCTGGCCGGCTCGCTCTCCGGATCTTTCGCCGATAGAAAACATGTGGTCCATGGTTGCTGAACGAGTGACCCAGATTACATCCCCAGCTGCCACACCAAATGATCTTTGGCAACGTGTGGAAGCTGCTTGGGCTGCTGTACCCCAGGAACACATCCAACGTCTCTTTGACTCAATGCCGAGACGTGTGGCAGCGGTGATCTCCCACAATGGCGGCTACTCTGGCTACTGATTCTGGCAGGAACCACATGTCACAGACGTCTGTAAACGTAATCATTTGATACTTGGTCAACATGTTATCTACTAAATAAATTTTTAGTGCTACCTCTTGTCTTTCTTGGTGTTGCATTTACGGTGGCCAGCAGTGTATATCTGTAAACGCTTTAGCGTGATTTCCAAATGAAAATGTCATGTGGCGGCAATACACGTGAAGTTCCTCACAAGCAACTTTAATTAAATTTAGTGCCTATGGAGTATCCCGTCATAGTTGTGCGACTCGGTTCGTGATTTCGTGTCAGAAAGATCACTGTATGTAGTAATCGACGGAAAATCATCGAGTAAAACAGAAGTGATATCTGGCGTCAGCAAGAAAGTGTTATAGGCGCTCCTCTGTTCCTGATCTAATAAACGATTTAGGAGACAATCAAAGCAGCCTCCTTACTTTGCAGATGATGCTGTGATTTACAGTCTTATGAAGCCATAAGAGATGAAAACAAATTAGAGAACGACTTAGACAAGATATCTGTATGGTGAGAAAAGTGGCAATTGATTACAAATAATAAAACTTCAGATGTCATCCGCATGAGTACTAAAAGCAATACGCAAAATCTAGTCATCATCATCATCATCATCATCATCATTTAAGACTGATTATGCCTTTCAGCGTTCAGTCTGGAGCATAGCCCCCCTTATACAGTTCCTCCATGATCCCCTGTTCAGTGCTAACATTGGTGCCTCTTCTGATGTTAAACCTATTACTTCAAAATCATTCTTAACCGAATCCAGGTACCTTCTCTTCGGTCTGCCCCGACTCCTCCTACCCTCTACTGCTGAATCGATGAGTCTCTCTGGTAACCTTGCTTCTCCCATGCGTGCAACATGACCCCACCATCTAAGCCTGTTCGCCCTGACTGCTACATCTATAGAGTTCATTCCCAGTTTTTCTTTGATTTCCTCATTGTGAACACCCTCCTGCCATTGTACCCATCTACTAGTACCTGCAATCATCCTAGCTACTTTCATATCCGTAACCTCAACCTTGTTGATAAGGTAACCTGAATCCACCCAGCTTTCGCTCCCATACAACAAAGTTGGTCGAAAGATTGAACGGTGCACAGATAACTTAGTCTTGGTACTGACTTCCTTCTTGCAGAAGAGAGTAGATCGTAGCTGAGCGCTCACTGCATTAGCTTTGCTACACCTCACTTCCAGTTCTTTCACTATGTTGCCATCCTGTGAGAATATGCATCCTAAGTACTTGAAACCGTCCACCTGTTCTAACTTTGTTCCCCCTATTTGGCACTCACTCCGTTTATATTTCTTTCCCACTGACATTACTTTCGTTTTGGAGATGCTAACATTCATACCATAGTCCTTACATTTCGGATCTAGCTCTGAAATATTACTTTGCAAACTTTCAATCTAATCTGCCATCACAACTAAGTCATCCGCATATGCGAGACTGCTTATTTTGTGTTCACATATCTTAATCTCACCCAGCCAGTCTATTGTTTTCAACATATGATCCATAAATAATATGAACAACAGTGGAGACAGGTTGCAGCCTTGTCTTACCCCTGAAACTACTCTGAACCATGAACTCAATTTACCGTCAACTCTAACTGCTGCCTGACTATCCATGTAAAGACCTTTAATTGCTTGCAAAAGTTTGCCTCCTATTCCATAATCTTGTAGAACACACAATAACTTCCTCCTAGGAACCCGGTCATATGCCTTTTCTAGATCTATAAAGCATAGATACAATTCCCTGTTCCACTCATAACACTTCTCCATTATTTGCTGTAAGCTAAAGATCTGGTCCTGACAACCTCTAAGAGGCCTAAACCCACACTGATTTTCATCCAATTGGTCCTCAACTAATACTCGCACTTTCCTTTCAACAATACCTGAGAAGATTTTACCCACAACGCTGATTAAAGAGATACCTCTGTAGTTGTTACAATCTTTTCTGTTTCGATGTTTAAAGATTGGTGTGATTACTGCTTTTGTCCAGTCTGATGGAACTTGTCCCAACTCCCAGGCCATTTCAATTATCCTGTGTAGCCATTTAAGACCTGACATTCCACTGTATTTGATGAGTTCCGACTTAATTGCATCCACCCCAGCCGCTTTATTGCACTGCAATCTATTGACCATTTTTTCCACTTCCTCAAATGTGATCCTATTTCCATCATCACTCCTATCCCATTCTACCTCGAAATCTGAAACATTACTGATCGCATTTTCACCTACATTGAGCAACTCTACAAAATATTCCCTCCATCTGCCCAAGGCATCCACAGGATTCACCAGCAGTTTTCCTGACCTGTCCAAAATACTTGTCATTTCCTTCTTACCTCCCTTTCGAAGACTGCTAATTACACTCCAGAATGGTTTTCCAGCAGCTTGACCCATAGTCTCCAACCTGTTTCCAAAGTCTTCCCACGATTTCTTCTTGGATGCTGCAATTATCTGTTTGGCTTTGTTTCTTTCTTCAACATAACTTTCTCTGTCTACCTGGGTTCTGGTATGTAGCTATTTTTGATACGCCTTCTTTTTCATTTTACAGGCTGCGTTGACTGTATCATTCCACCAAGCTGTTTGCTTCATCCTACTTTTACACACTGCAACGTCCCCTTTTTTAACAATTTATGAGCTTTTACTGACACACAATATTTTGTTAGCGCAACGCAATCTGACTTTCAATAATCCCTACAAAAGAATGGGCCCTGACCAACATTAAACTATACCTTTCACAAATCACTTACCTCACAAAAATCTTCGCTACTCAAGCTACTGCAATACAGCGAGCGCCACTACTGGCAGCTAAATAAAAGATTCAAAGTACTGAAGGCACTAACTACTGATAGGCATAGTTAGCAAATGAAAGATTTTGATAGAGAACAAATAATGTATTTACCTCAATAGTCATAATATATACAGCAGTTCATGACAAATTACAAAACTCCGCCATCTCTCTCCCCACATCCACCACTGCTGGCGGCTCACCTCCAACTGCGCAACGCTACGCGCTGTTCACAGTGTGGCGAAATAAATAAAAAACATTTTACATTTTAAATTCCACGTCATTGTTGATTTAATCAGAGTTCTCACCTTAGACGTAGAATTAGTCCTTCTGCCACAATATTAATTCATCAGTCGCCATCGAAGCTCTTCTCTTTGTTGACCGTGTGTATCTTCCTAAGTCGGCATCGGTTCACTTCACGAAGACGGTGGAAACCAAGGAATACAATGCTACGTTGCTTTAAATAATTTTCGTAACACTTCGATACTTCTCACTATTTTTTTATTCACAAGACAATAAAACTTGCTCTGCTCGTCGCACAAACCATAATTACTAACAATATGGCTGCATTTCCGCAGACACCAAAAATTACGTCCATCCTCCACGAGGCAACAATCGAAAGTGTCCCTTAGCTCCTTGGAGTATCAAACAAAAGATAATCCAATGTGAACTTTACAAAGATTATAATATACATGCCTCTCAATTTATCTTTGGCGCAGCTTTTAAGATATTGTATGTCTCTGCATAGGAATGTGTCATTACAACTGCCCCCCTACTGTATACTGTCACTAGAAAATTTTATTTGATTGACAGGATACAGTAGTCGACCTTGCAATTGATAGGTTTGGGGGTCTTTTATTTACAAACTTCATTTTTATTGTCTCATTTTCATGGCACTGTGAATTCTTTGGTATTTCTGAGTGTGTGTCAGTTTTTTGGTATACTTATGCTAATATTTACAAACCTTAATCCTAATATACAAAGTTCTGGTTAATACTGAGAAAATGACATCATGTAGTAAAGTTTGTACAATAAAATATACAATGAATACAACGTTACATGCAAATGTTTCCTTCCTCATCAGAGGTGAAAATTAAGTCCTTGTATTGCTTTCTGTATTTATTCTGGGGCGACGAGCTTTGTTCGCTAGCCCCAGTGTTGAATATGGGCGGGTGATACGCGCGCCTGATTGTTTGGTCGTCCGTTAGCGGGCGACGTTGGTTGAATGCGCGCGCCAGTGCAGTGAATATACACCGACGTGCGGGTACCGTCTAGGCTTCCGAACCTCAGTATGCGTGTGCTGTTTGTAGTTCCTTCCTGTAGACTGGATACGACGAGGTACATTGGAATATGTGCCCCGAAGAACACACCATACTATGTGCGAGGCGGAGGACGATCCCGTCGATGCAGCTCCTGGTAAGAAGCGTACCATGTCAAACTTGTTTGGCATTGTCTTTTCTTATTGTGGCGCCATGGGTCGTTTGACGATACAAACTTCAATTTTCGATGTCACTTGCTTAGGCTCGCTGACACTTGCAATGTAGCACTACTTTGCACAATTTTAATTTCTACACACATCACTTTAACCGCGAGTATTGCGATCGACTTTCTTTTCACTACACTTTTTTCTTCGCATTAACGCCTTTTACCTATTGTAGCGAGATTCATTTCCCTCAATACTTCTGGTCAATGTACATAAGTATTCACAAAATTGTAAGTCACGGGACTTGGCATGAAATACAACATACATCACATACAATTGAATAACAAATAACACATACAATACGTTGCTTACATTAATTACAGGAAAAAACTATCGACGAAAATTGAAAAATTTTTGACCACTCGAAGTGGCTTCTTCGTCTTGGATTTTACTGACACACACACCTTTTTCCATTAATCAGTTAGAAGGAACAAGTCCTTTGTTTTCCTTCTTGAACTCGAGTATATGTTAAGGTTTACCTTCGTTACGTATTCTTCATACGCAACGACATGCAGCAGCATGCAGAGAATACACCTGTAGCCGCTCCACTGAAGCTTTGGAAGGGAATTTTCTACCTTCTACTTAGGGTAATGACAATGACCACTTGTATGCTACGGTTTTTACGTATAAAATCTGAAAATGCACGAAATAATAATTTATATGTAGCATAAACCTAATATGTACAGTGTTTTGTGCTTAAGCACGTTCTGGTGTGCTTGTAAATCATTACCTCTAATAAAATTTCCTACATTAACATGGACATATAAACATAAAATTATGAAGTTCATGGTGTAACTACTATTACTATGTACAGTGTTTCATAATAGCGGCACGCCCTTGTGTGCGTGTATCATCTTCAATTAAAATGCGCTTATAGGCGTCTCGTGTTATCATCGGAGAAAAAATACAGACATTTTAATGCATCGGTTGTCATGAAAATCTATGTACACGAATAATCAGACTTTCATAGCTTCAGTGCAGCATGATATTCTGTATGACTTTTTTTGTTCATAATTCATTTTATAGACGATTCCTTTGCTTACAGGTCGTCGATCACACTACTTACCTGTTTCTCGTATAGCGGCGATATCATTTTCATTCTTTGTGACTGTAAATAGTTATATGTATGAAAGATATAATTTTGGCATGATTTATCATTTCATATTTCAAGTGTGTAAGTAATTCATACTTTCCTTCTGCATACATGAGTGAAGAATCGCTAATGTTGCACTGGGTATCAGGTTTTTCGCATTTTCTCGTAAACTCGTAGAGTCTTACGGTTTTAATTAAGTTATTTCTTGACGTTAGGTATACATGTTTATACGAGGTTGTCTTAGAGTTTAATTTTCCTTAAACACTTCTATGTTGTTTAGGTTTCGTACATGTACAGAGCTTCTTTCGCCTTTCACACATTCATACATACGTTTATACACCCAAAAAACGTCTACCACTACAATATACACTTTGCTGGTGGGGCCCTTTTTCGGTACCCTGCACCATTCCCTCAATATTCCAAAATAATTCAGGGTGTGCTGAGCACCGTCCCCTCATACTAATAATACTTACAACTAAATATTTCTTCTCACATACATAACTGCCTTACGGTCCATTAATGCGCAATCATTCCATATTTTCCTCCTTTACACTTTAGCTTTCGTACATGTAACCTCGTGTATAGCTTATATATTCTACAAAGTTGTTTGCTGAGTGCTTTAGGTGTTTCCCAACGTTAATATGTTTCTCTCTCTATAAATCCTAGGTATTTGTTTTGAGAGCGATTCAGTTCATTACTCACGCTGCATAGATCTGTTTATTATTTTCCTATTTTAAAGCTTGTGTCATTCTTTTCCTTAGTTACAAAAATTCCCGCGTTTACCTTGTTGTACATTCTGAAAATCGCTAGCTACTGTGTAATGTAAATGTATGCGTTATCTCTTTTCTTTCCTCTTTGCTGCTTTTTCCCTATATGTAATTGTGTGTTGTTCTCGTGTACATAGCCTTTCCTCCGGTTATATATCTGCATTATTTATTTATTTTTTTTTCTATTTTCTTTCTCCTTCTGTACAAGCTAAGATTTTACTCAGTATAATATTATATTACAATACCGTCCATGACCAGTATATACTTGTATGTTCACTTTTATTACGTAATACCAGCTTATAATTAAATTTTCTAAGTTACTATTTACAAGACTTGTGTACCGTTTTTCTTTCTTGTTTTTGAATGACTTTCGTCATTGTGTCTCATAGTAACCATGGTCTCAAAACTTTTAAACGTTCCGCGCATGCGCGCTTACGTACCACGACTGGACTGTAGGCGCGGGGAAAACTCTGCATTGTTGGTGAACATTATTCGTGATAGCCGCCATCGTGTAATATGAGTCACGTGTCGTCTGGACTCGACTGCGCATGATCCTTCGCGCTTTGTATACGCTCAGCTGATCGGACAGGGAAGGGGGGAAGATTTCTCCCCGGCTCGCTGCCTACATCGCGGCCAATGACCTCGTCTTGACATGCAGCTATCAAGTGCTCATTAGCTGAGCGTTGGATTGCAACTTCGACGTGTGGTTTGTTGCTCGTCTCAAGCGAACAAACTCTGACCTTCGCGCTAATTTGTCTTTGTTCCCCTCTCTTAAATAACTGAGTTAGACTACAAAAGTACCGTATGGTTTATTTTATAGTGTTAAGACTCACAGTAACACATGTTTCATTAGGTTTGGTTAAATATGCGTTTTTAAGCTGGCATATGCCCCCAGTTGTTCGCAAGTTTCTTAGGTTAATGACAGCAATTTTACTATGTGATCCAAGGTAGTATAATTTCAATTTTGCTAAAATAACATATAACCTTTAATGAAAAAATTCCTTGATATCCTTGTGTGGGTATAACCCTTTCACCTTGCCCGTTCGTGTGTTACCTAACAGATAACATCCTGGGTGAGGTTTGTCTATTATAATGAAAGGGCCATCATACAACAACTGCCACTTTTTGTTTAATGCCTTAATTTTAGAGGATTTTGGGTGGGTACGTAATAGTACTTCCTGTCCAACGTTAAATTCTGTAACCTTTCTTATCTTTTTGTTGTTATTACAGCCTGCACAAGGTCACTTACTTTGTCCGGTGCTTCCATCTCTTCTTCACATAGATCATCTTCTACGGTAGCATCCTGATCATATCTTAAAAATAATTTTTTAAGATGTAATGTGTGCTTGTTTGTGCCCCCTGTTGTCAAATCGGTCGGCCGGTGGGGGCTCATTACGACCGATTGTTGTTTACCGGGGGAGACAACGGCGTTGCTTCAGTACTGTCCGTTACCTCTACAAAGTGTACTGAGTGGTTATTCTGTCGCCAATTAGTTTCCGGACCGCTGCGTGCAACATTTTCTTGCGGCCGGCCGTCGCTATTCCTCCTTGGTCTGTCATTCCTATTACTGTAACTATTGTAATTTTCATTTGTGTGCCGCCTTTCATCACGCGGGCCTGACCAATCATTCACGTGATTTCTATCATTTCCATACCGGCGTGGACCGTAATCTGTACTATACCTTCGGTCATCACGTCTCTGTGGCGCCGAATTCCTCCGATTTCAGTAATTCCAGGTTCCATTATTTGGCCTTGTCGCATACGGATGCCAACTGTGTGGGTTTTGTCCACTGCCATTAAAATGATATCCGTTACCATTGTTTTGATTTGTTCCGGAATATTCATTCCGATTACTTGTGCTCGGCTCTTCTTCATATATTAGATCAATTGAGTCAAGCACGGAAAGAAAGTATTCAAGGTCGTTCTCCGGTATGGTTACCAATTTTTCGCGTAAGTTCGCGGGTAGTCTGTTTTTCAGAATTTTGAGAACATCTACGTGCGGTATTGGATTGTTCCAATAGCGCGTCTTATTCAAGTACTTTTCGAAATACTTTCTCAACCCGCCGTTTTTGAGGTTGAACGGTTGTGGGTTGAATACCTCACGTCGCAGTCTTTCTTGGACCCCAGCAGACCAATATTTCTCCAAGAAAGCCCGTTCAAATTGTTCGTAGGTGACGCACTGTTCAGCCATGTCTGTGGCCCACAAAAGTGCGTCGCCTTGTGTGAAGCCTACTACATTTCTAATCTCCTGTGCCTCAGTCCAGTTTCTTGTTAAGACATTTTTAAATGCTCTTACGAATACGACTGGATGAGTTTTTCTGGATTCTGTGGAGAAAACTGGAAACTGTCTATGTTTCAACAGGCTCTCATCGACTAGAATCGTCGAGATGCAAGGCGACACGCCTACTGCCTGTTGCAGCACCACGTTTGGCGAATAGCCATTGTTTGCCTGTGCCGGTGCGTGCACATACGCCGGACTGGGTGCGTGATGTTCTGCGTTATTGACATCGTAATCTGGCACGGGCGAATAAGTGTCGCGCTGCCTATTGCTTGACGTAGGCAAGTCATTTGAAACATTCAGTCTACCCGCGATTTCCTTACGTATTCTGTCCTCGGCTACTTTGATTTCATTACCTAATTTTTCAAAAAGTTTTATTTCCCGTTCAGTTATTGATTCATTTACATTACCGTTTTCTAAAGTTTCATTTATTTTTATAATGTCCGCGTTGATACGTCGAGTCTCCTGTTTCAGGAAACCGACTTCTTCGTTAACTTTATTAACCTGGTCAGGTATTTCTTCACATGCGGACTGTACTCTTGTTAAATTTAATTGAATAGCCTGTACGTTTTCATGTATTTCTTTTTGTATGGTTTGTGTTCGATTGTGTGTTTCTACTATTTCTGACAGTTCCTGTTCCTGTTTGTTTGTAAGATATGAGAATTTCTTTTCTAAATCATTTGCCAATACATTGTATACACTGTTGACTGTTTTGATGACTTTGTCTTCGATCTTTTGATCGATTTCATTGGTGAGTTTATTTAAGCGTTGATCGAAATGTCTGTGCATGTTTTCAAATTGCGTGTTTACACTTGAAAACTGCTGTTGGAACCCAATTTCCATGTTTGACAATTTTGTGTTTGTCATGTTGTGGCTGATTTCTAGATTCGCCAGTTTTGTGTTTGTTGTGTTGTGACTGATCTCTAGATTCGCCAGTTTTGTGTTCGTTGTGTTGTGACTGATCTTTAAATCAGATAATTGCTCGCTCACGTTTGACATCAGACTATATAGTGCCTCAAGCGTAACTGACGAAGCTTGTGTGTTTGTATTTATGCCATTATTTGTTGCCATTGTTTCTCTGTCACGGTCTGATTGAATCGAAACCGGGCTAGTTTCACTGATTTCACGCGAAATATTTTCATCTGATCTGGTAATCGATGCTTCATCGATTGTGTACAAGGTTTCATTTGCAAGTGGTTCGTTATTGTTAATCCCTGTGGAGTGCAATTGAATTGTATTTACTTCTACATTATGTTGTGCTGAAAAACTAATTGCGTCATCATTTACGTCACTATTGTCAGAATCGGTGACGTGTCCATGAACATTTGTCAAATTAAAATTCTCCGATTCCATTGTGAAGGTATTGTTTTTATCTGTACTTTACAGTATCTAAATCTTTAAACTCTCTCGCAGTTGAATTAATAAAAATATCTCGCGATTGTTATTTATAGCGCGTCGGAAATTTACAAGATGGCGCACTATGTCTTCTAATTCTGCGATTGTTGAACATAAAAAAGTAATTATCAAAGTGTAATTGTGTGTTGCCACAAACACTACCAGAATTTTAATATGGAAAGGAAAAGGTTCTGCTTTAAGTGGAGCTAAGCCAGGTGCAGCCACTGCATGCGTTTGCGCTTTCCTACCTTAATTACGGCTGAGCTGCGTCACTCACGATTACGTTAGTTTTGTAAATCCTTGTCCTTGTTCCTTTTGGTTATTGTGCCATCTGTTTATACAGTTAATATTGTTTCATCTTATTCGTCATTTTCCATGTGCGTCATGTAACAGAGAAACAGTAATTAGTACAAGTACATTTGTAGTACAACAATGAAGTACTTACTCTTTGTTCCACTAGCACTGTCCTGTCACAGTCGCCAGTGTGGCGAAATAAATAAAAAGCATTTTACATTTTAAATTCCACGTCATTTTTGATTTAATCAGAGTTCTCACCTTAGACGTAGAATTAGTCCTTCTGCCACAATATTAATTCATCAGTCGCCATCGAAGCTCTTCTCTTTGTTGACCGTGTGTATCTTCCTAAGTCGGCATCGGTTCACTTCACGAAGACGGTGGAAACCAAGGAATACAATGCTACATTGCTTTAAATAATTTTCATAACACTTCGATACTTCTCACTATTTTTTTATTCACAAGACAATAAAACTTGCTCTGCTCGTCGCACAAACCATAATTACTAACAATATGGCTGCATTTCCGCAGACACCAAAAATTACGTCCATCCTCCACGAGGCAACAATCGAAAGTGTCCCTTAGCTCCTTGGAGCATCAAACAAAAGATAATCCAATGTGAACTTTACAAAGATTATAATATACATGCCTCTCAATTTATCTTTGGCGCAGCTTTTAAGATATTGTATGTCTCTGCATAGGAATGTGTCATTACAACAGCCAGCTGCCTAACACTACAATGGCGAGTATTACAACAATGCAAAGCAGCCACAGACTGCACACAGCACAGCCAGTGATTTTCATACAGAGGTGGCGTTACCAATAAAAAAACCTAAACAGCCTACTTACATAGCCCCCATGCTCCCCACAAAAAATTTTACAAATTGTTTTGGGCACTGGGCAATACATATTTGTTAAAATTTTTCATAATCGTAATTACAATAACAAAGAAATCAAATGCACACACTTATTGATACAATGTTGGTGAAAAGCTAAAATTTTCTCACAGTCCATAAAGATAGTCCTGATTATTCATCATAATAGTAATTACAGTTCTTTTTTCACAAAGTCTCATTAGTAAAAGAAATTGCACACAGAAGCAGTGGATTTCCATGCAGTCTTGAAGAAGTAGTGTTGTCCTTCCAACGGAAAGACAGTGCTGACTCTTGACATGCAGATAGGTAATGGGCCACAACAGAGCAAACCCACAGCAGAGTCAGTCGAAGTTGAAGAATATTGGTACATAGGTCATCACAGAGCAGACCCACAGTAATCCTGGTAGAGATTATGGGATTGGTAGGCCATCAAAGATGCAGACCCACTATAATCCTTGTAGAGACGGCATTGGTGGGCCACCAGAGGCGCAGACCCACTGCAGTCCTTGTAGAGACGGCCAGCAGCCATCTGTTGCAAATGTGCAGGTGCACAATCACCATCGAAGAGTCTTGCGGACAATATAGCAAGTCCATAAACCACCACTTGTGCACTCACAAAGTTTTTTAATTGTCCTTAGAACCAGCAATGCTGTTATCCAGTCCCTTGCTGAATTATTAACAAACGTGCAAACACTAACAGTCCCTACTTGTCACATATTGTCCATATACTATGACCAACAGAAACATGTGCAGTGAGATGTAACTTACAAGTTACTTAATTTGATGAACTGGTGTCAATTACAATTTTATAACATAAGAATACAATTACAAAGGTACAAAATACATCATTAAAGAACATAACAATACAGAGAACATTTGTAGTACAGGCTTTACAAAAAAATCGAAATAACATATACGTCAGTGTTACAGGAATTATGACATGAGTACATACATAAAAGATCAGAATAACTTTCGAAACATCAACTTCACACATGAGCATTAACACAAAACAGAATAAATAATGTCTAAACATCTTTACAAAGTAAATAACATAGTATTAGAAAAATTCTACAACATAACAACATCAGCTAAACACATAAAGACAGGAAAAACACAAATACACAAGGGTACATAAACACATAGATGGATGACACAAAAGGAAAGGACAGGGTTTGTTTTACTGCAGTATTTTGCATGGAGATCTCCCTTTGTTCATCATTATTCCCAAAAGTACTATCTAGGCCGGCTTTCTGTATTTTGTTCACATCCTCTTTCAAAATAGTTTTTCTCCACTGTACACTACCTTTTTTTTGGCCAAACCATTTTCTTATGTCTTCTCAATGCATTTCTTCCAATTCATCATAGTTTCTTATATAGTCTACCCCCTCTTAAGCTAACTTAAATCTACTGAGCTCAGATTCTAAACTAAGGGACGAGGCAATGCAGCAGCATAAAGCAATTAACACAAACAGCAATGACAAAAAAAATACAAAAGGCAAAGCAAGCAGCATAAATTACAACTAATATAAGGCAATGAGCAGCAAACAAGAAAAATAAATCAGTAGTAAAACTGGCTTAACAGCGCAATACAAAGTCAAATTCAGTAACACTATGCCTGGCAACCAGCAGCAGCCATGCAAAAACATATCTAAACATGACATAGCTCAAGCAGAAAAAATATTACACTAAAAATGGCCATGTCTAATACCTATGTCACATCTTAACACTACAGTGATGCATCACGATAACTTACTCTACCAAAAAAAATTACCAAGTAGTTGAAAAGAAAATTATATATGCAGTTACTGTTATTAGTCTCTTCTTATTGTTCTTTCCATTCCAAGAGCTCCTTTTTCGAAGAATGTGGATCATAAAGTAATTATTTAATAGATCTGTTGACAGAAACTGTTCACATTAGCAAATGCAGTTTATTTTATAAAAGCAATGCTGCAACACAGCTGGAAACTAGATATCAAATGAAATAAGCAACTATAAAAAGCAAAGCATAAAAATATCATTCAATAGTCATGTGACATTTCATAAGTTAGTAGAAATTCTCTCAACTCTCGTAGAAAGACGCTTGTCATAATCAGGTGTGCAGATGTAAAAATATTTCTCGTCATTTCATTAGGCATTTCAGTAAATATCATAAATTAAGAGCTCCACAGTGTAATCATATGTTTTCAAGTTCGACTGTGTCGTTTTTTGCGATGCTTTCTACAAAGGAATGTCAGAAGCGAGGTTAATGGCCTCTTTTTTTCTCCACCTAATGGCTTTTTCTCCGGGCGGCTGTCGCCCAGCTGGGTGCCCACGACGCATTACGTGCAGGTGGTCACTTAACTTTCTTACCGAAATATTTACAACACCAGTTTCCGCTACAGTGACAGTCTCATATAAAAAATTTCACAGGTCAAGAATTTGCGTTACAAATGTGTAGAAACAAAATCCTGTAAATATAACAGCGTCCAAAAAAATTTTCGCCAGGATTGTGATACATTCACGCATATACACACATTTCATAACTCTTAAAGTACGATTCTTGGTTTCCAACAAACTTTTTCACAAACCAGAGTCCCTTAACCACTACTCGTTATTCCTTACCTTATTCGTCGACACTTCTTCAATATTTCATCATAAGAGACGTAGCATAATCAAATAACTCATATAGCATCAGCTTATTGATCATAAACATACCTCAGCAGCATAATACACATCGTCATCGTAAAAATAACATCATAACACCTCAGTCAAATCTCAAAAACGTCGTAGCTTTCTGCAATAATGTCAAAACGTAAAAAAAATTCTCTGCTCATTTCAATAGTGTCATCTACCTCAAACGTACTTTAAAAATCATGATCCCACACCAAATACATCATTCAAAGCTCTCATAGCATCACAATGTTTCCGAAAAATTATGAACAGTTCACAAAGTACAGACAAAATACAATTTCATAAGTGTGAAGTTATCCAACTGTTTAATTGCGTAAGCATGAGTCTCTGATGTAGTAAAAAAAATGTTTGTCTCTCTCAGTTAAATGATCAGATAGCTGTGTAATTTATGTGTTAGAGAAATATGGTACCGAAGTGTAAAGTTGTATAAGCAAATACCATATTAGCCAGGGCTCCTTGTGCTTGCCAAACACATGGTACACAAAGTAGGCGTGTACCCCCCTGAGGATAAATGAATAATACCCTCAGGTGTCACAGATTACAGCAATGGAATGAAATGTATCAAGGAATACCTTTGTATCATTGTACTTCAAATATCTTTAAAAATAAATGTTTTAAGCACAAAATTAATCACTGAAATGCGTCTTGTTGCAACATAATCTCTGTGGAAGTGTCGTAGTTATCGTCCTCCGAAAGCTAAGTTCTGCAGAAGTCAATGTACTTACCTCATGATACACAAAAGTGAAATGCTTTGAGTATAGATATCTTAGTTATTACGCTTATTGCCGTGATGAAGAAAGTACTGTGCTGTAACGTATTGTTGTGCTACAGAAAAGGCTGTCTCCTTGTAGCTATACCACAAAAGTTACTACTAAAACATGTTTTACTTTCCAGAAGAATTCAGAAAAACTGTGCAGATTTAAAACAGATACACCGCAAAAGCAACAAGGTAAATTGTGTCACACATTAGTAGCATCGTGATATAGTCGTGTAGCTGTCAAATAAACTAACCACTGTGTCATCTGGTATCTCTCAGAAAGCACCTTGAATCCATAATGTAATTTCAAGTAAACAAAAATGTTGCACTAAAATCTCATTACCAGTACTGGTAAATGTCCTAAATATGTGAGCCTTATAGTCGTTACATAATCATGCAACTAACAAGCAAGAATGTACACACACAATACCACTGTGACGTCTGTTCACTATAACAATGCATTCGTAATTTCTGTTTAAATAAGTTCTCTTGGTTCTTGACTGGATATTTAACTTCAAACATTGTTGCATGTTAACAGATCCTAAATCTGACAAAGCATACTAGAAATGTGAAGTGAAAAATTTTATGGCAAAGACAAAGTTAAAAAGCAGATTATCTTTCAATAAACGGTTTTACATGTGAAATGTGGTGTAAACCTTTACTCTTCCTAGTACGCAGAGTTTCAACTTCAACGCAATTATCATGTGGTATACGTCGGATTCTGTAAGGTCCATTGTAAACTAGAAAGAATTTGTGACTCAAGTGTTTCTTCTTATGTGACAATGAATGAGCTTTAATGAGAACTTTCTGACCAATATACAATTTCTTTGCATTTGCTTTACCGTGTAGTTTTCTCCTTTTGTCTGCTGCAGATTTTATATTTTTAAGAGCCAAATCAATTATGTCTTTGTGTCGAAGTTTACGTGTATTCGGGAAAGGTACAAGCTCTCTGATTCTGTTCGGTGGTTCTTCATTCTTCAGTACAAGAGTAGGTGGTAAAGCAGTGGAGTCGTGAGGCATTTCATTCAGCACGTTTTGAAATAAGTGTAAATATCTGTCCCAATGCTGATGCTTTCTGTGACAATAAAGTCTGCAAAGCTTATTGATTTCTTTCATAATCCGTTCAGATGGGTTACAATGTGGTGAGTACAATGAAATAAAAACAGGTTTGATTTTATGATTGCGAAGCATGCGTGACCAAACAGCAGATCTGAATTGCGGTCCGTTATCTGAAATGACTTTACTAACGTGTCCAACTTCACGTAAGAAATTTTTAACAAAGGCGTTGGATACAGACTGTCCAGTGGCTTTACGTAATGGTGTGGAAGAAACAAATTTTGAAGTAAGTTCAACAGCGACTAGAACGTACGAAAATCCATTAGATGTTCTGACAAGCGGTCCCAAGAGATCAACAGCCGCAAATTCTTTTAATTTAGAAGGAATGATAGGAAACAGCGGAGCACGATGGGAGATAGTAGATGGTTTCGCCTTTTGACAAAGTTTATAAATAGACAAGACTCTTCGAATTCTCTTTTCCATATTGTTAAAATAACAAGTCGTTCGAAGAATATGATAACATTTTCGTGGGCCAAAATGTGAGTAGCTGAAATGAATGTACCAAATGAGCTTATTAACAAAATCGTCTGGAATGCAAAGTACCCATAGCTTGTCATCAACAGTGCAGCGTTTGAAGAGTATGTTGTTTCTAACCAGGTAATAATGCCGAATCTGAGTGTGTGTCTTTTTATGCCATTTACTTTTGATGTCTTTCCAAATCGGATCTTTATCTTGTTCATGAGCAATGTCCTTTAAAGATGTGGTGATGAAGTTTTCAAAGGCGACTTTCTGAATGTAAAGAATACTGAAATTTCTCTCAATGTTGCCTTCTGTGTTACTTTTCTCAAGCCCAGCCGGTGCGCGTGACAGCGCGTCCGCAACAATGTTCTCCTTGCCGGGAATGTAGACTATTGTGAAGCGGAATTCTTGCAGAAACAATGCCCAACGTTTTAACCTGTCATGATTTAATTTTGAAGACATAAGAAATTGTAATGCACGATGATCACTGTATACTTTTACGTGCTTACCAGAAAGAAAGAAACGGAATTTGTTAAATGCCTAAACGATAGCTAAAGCTTCTAATTCAGTAACGGAATAATTTTTTTCAGATTTTGTTAGCACTCGGCTAGCAAAAGCAATGGTTTTCTGAACAGTAATGTCATTTTCTATGGCTTCTTCAAATAAATGGGCACCAAGACCGACTTTAGAAGAATCGGTGCTAAGGCAGAAATCTTGTGACAGATCTGGATGAGCTAGTATTGGCGCGTTAAGTAGCGATTCTTTCAAAGAATTGAATTCCAACTGTGCTTCTTTGTCCCAGTTCCAAATAGTATTTCTTCCAGTGAGAGAACAATGTTTTGGTGTAACAAGAATTTGCATATTCAGAAAACGACGGTAAAAATTTACGAGACCTAGAAAACTGCGGACTTGTCTTTTTGTGGATGGAACTGGAATGGCTCTGATTGCTTCTAACTTTTCAGGATCCGGCTGAATGCCTTCAGAAGAAATAATATGTCCCAAAAACTTCACCTTTGTCCTACCGAATTCAGACTTTTCCAAGTTAACTGTAATTCCAGATTCTGCAAAAATATGTAACACGCTGTTGAGGATGCGATTGTGTTGTTCCCATGAGGTTTCTGCTATCAGAATATCGTCTACATATAAGGTGATGTGACGTTTTAAGAACTCAGGTAATATGGAATTTAGCCCGCGAATGAATGCTGCCGAAGAAATGTTCAAACCAAAAGGAAGTTTCCGAAACTGATAACAAACACCGAAACAAAGGAAAGCTGTGTATTTTCTACATTCTGGATGAAGTGCGATCTGATAAAAGCTGGATCTGAGATCAATAGAAGACAACACTTTTACGCCATTAAAATTTTGAAGAAGTTCTTCCAACGTTTGTGGCCTGTCTGTTTCAGGAATAATGATAGTATTGATTTGTCTCGAATCTAAGACAAGTCCGATCGATCCATTTTTCTTCTCAACAACATGTAACGGATTGTTGTATGAGCTTACTGCAGGCTCAATAATGCCCTCGTCAAGCATAGATTTTATTTCTGTTCTAACACGGTCCCTATAATGTGCTGGAATTACGTATGGTCTAACACAAAATTTAGTATGCTCACGAACACGAAATTGGTATTGAAATCCCTTGATTGTTTCTGTTTTGTGAGTAAAAACTGTGGAATGTGCTTGTAAAATCTCAAAAAGGTCCTGCCTATCAGTGTCATTACAATTCTCAATTGTTTGAATTTTATTCTGAATTAACTCATTAATTTCAAATATGCCGTCGATATCATCCCTGTCAGTACTTGCAGAGCGATTGTTAGTGTCTAGTTCCGTAGAAAATTCCGAACTGTTGTCTAACAGAAGGTAAAGCCGATTAATTTCCTCGTCATGGTTTGAGAGCAAATCTTCAAATTTCAAAGCTATTGACTTACCTTCCTTCTCTAAACTTATTTCAGCATCGTGAAAGTTTAAGATTGCTTTGTATTCATTCAAAAAGTCTACTCCCAATATAATTTCCGTCGACAATAATGGAACAATAAGAAAGCTCATAGAGAAGCTGTGGCTTTGACAAAAGAATTCTAAATTGGTTAGTTGGCGTACATCTACACTTTTTCCAAAGATTGCACCTTGTAATTTAATCTTACGTAACGGAAGTGTGGGGCAATCGTTCGATATGTTGCATTTTCTAAAAGCTGTTTCACTAATTACTGAAATGGGACTGCCAGAGTCAAGTACTGCCGTAAATTTTACGTCATTTACAGTAATGTGAATCACAGGATATGCAATGTTGTTATGTTTTACGTCGTGTTCCTGGAGTAAGATGTCCCTAATGTCTTCCATTTTTACGTAATTACTAGCTACGGCAGCTGCGTCGTCAGTTTCATACGTACGTTTTGTGGCTGCCAGCGGTATGAGTCATTGCCTATTGTCTCTTTGTTGGCGCGCGTCGTTACTGGGATTAGGAGACCTAACTTCTACAAATTCACCTTGCCGAGATGGCCCAGCTTTGTTTGAATCCCGCCAGTTCTGATGCAATTCAGGTCTGTCGTTACGATCATATCGTCTGTCGTCATGTCGGTAGATTCCATAGTTTCTTTCTTGTTGGTCTCGTGGTGGAGAATTTCTCCCTGAATCGTAACTGCGCGCTGGACCGTTGTGTCTAAAGTTATTCTGTCTCCCGTAGTAATAATTGTTTTGGTTCCCATATTGTCTGTTTCTCTGATTGTCTCTGTGATAGTCATTACTACGGAAATGCGATCTTTCTCTGTAACTATTATTACTCTGCCAGTGGTTGTCATATGGGTGGTGTCTGTTTTGGTCACGATTTGTGTTGTGAGAATAGCCTTGTCGTGTCCAGTTATTATTTCTTTCATCGCGGAATTGCGACGGATGTGACCTGTAATTGTTGTGTTCTTGTTTTCGCGTTCCGCGATTATCAGTGTCAATTTCTAGTTCTTGTAACAGTCCCTGAAAAGCTTCAATGTCGTCTTTGCAACGTCCTGCTAAAATAATATGCCGTAAATGTTCAGGTAATTTGATTAAGCAAATGCGGATGAGTTCTGAGGGGCTGTATGGGTTTGAAAGATACTGATTCTTGTGCAACATGTCTTCAAAATATTTCACAAGACTGGAAAATTCAGATTGTTCGAAATGTTTCATCATTATGATGCTATGTTTTACTCGGTCTTGTGTAGCTTGAGACCAATATGCTGAGAGGAAGACATGGTAAAATTCTCCTTCACTGTGACAATCGTGATTGACCGATCGCATTCTTACAGCTGGTTCATTCTCTAAGTAGCCACACATAAATTCTAACCTGTGCTCCAATGACCAGTTGGGAGGAAAACAATGAGAGAATTGATGGAGCCACGCTTGTGGATGAATGTCGTTGGCAGAATTCTTAAATGTTTTGAATTTACGTGTAGTAATAAACAGCTTATAGTCAAAATCATCGTGTCGGCGAGTAGCATATCTGTCATTGTTACGTCGTGTCGGCGGTTCCATCTCAAAATTCGGTGCACCTTGCCAATTTCTTTCATAATTTCCGAAGTGTCCGGTGTTATTATTTTGTGGTTGTTCCGTATTTCTAAGTCCCTCTTCCCGTATTGGAGCGCGAGTGGCCTGTGAAATACGTAATTCTTGTATTACCTGAGTCAGCTGATCTTGTACTTCCCGGATTTCTCTTTGGTGTTGCGTATTAATTTGATTCTGATTTAGTTTGAATTTCCTAATTTGTTCGCACTCTTCTGTGTCATTAAAGACTACCGGTTTTGTGTCGTTCAGATTATCATCTACCTTCGTAGATAAGTTAGTGAACTGATCCGAAAGTTCGGCTACTTTCTCCGATAGTGAACACATTTCCTCAGTGTGTTTTTATGAACCAAGTTTCAGAGTGTCCATTTGTGTTGAAATCGAATCTACTGTGTCCTTTAAGTTTTCTTGAGTTTTTGCAAGTTGCGTAACGGAATCGGTAGATGCAACTGAGTCAATTTTAGCCGACAAGGTCTCATGATTTTATGGCTGCTTCGTGATTCTGTAATGCATTTTCATGCTGCGAAAAAATAGGTTGAAAATGCTCACAAATTTGTGTTTTTACGTCATTGCAGACTTTTTGACATTTCGATTCAATGCTACGTAACTCAGTAGTTAAATCTTCACGTGTTTGTTCAAGCGTGGTGTCTAACTTTTGAAGCTTTTGCTGTGTTTGTCTCTGATTTTGTTCCATTGTGTCTAACTTTTGAAGCTTTTGCTGTGTTTGTCTCTGATTTTGTTCCATTGTGTCTAACTTTTGAAGATTTTGTCTCATTTGTTTCTGATTTTGTTCAAGTGTTGTGTCTAACTTTTGTAGCTTTTGTCCCATTTGTTGCATTAACTGTAATAACAGTGCACTGGTGTCTGAAACATGTTCCTCAGTGCTTTTCGGCAGTGAATTTGCACCGGCAACATTGACATTTTGACAAGCAGAAAATGTGTCTTGACTTATTTGAGAAAACGGTGAGGACCCAAAACCTGAGTCTACAATATTTGCAAAATTGTGTCCTGTCATTCCCGATTCCTGAGGCGAGCTGTTGCCGACCGATCGACCGATAATGCTTCCCTCTTCACTAATTGTTTCACTGTCCACGCCACTGTTTGCCGCCCGCTCCATTTCCCTATGCACAATTACCAAATTACTACTTCGAACATCAGTTAATTCATTACTCGGTGGCGCTAACACACTGCTTTCGTTTTCACTGTCATTTCTCAGTTTACTTTGGAGCCTAGTATTACGTTTTTCACACGCCATTATTGTCATAGTATTTCACACGATAACACAGAAAAGCACAATTTGAAGAGCAAAAACAAGAGAACACATTAACATAGCACTGAAAATAATATCTAGTTAATTGCAGCTGCGAAATACTTGGTGCAAATCTACATGCATGCCGCAACTGTTTTACTGTACAACAATGAAAGACTGCAACTACAAAGGAGATTTTCTCTACAATTACGCGCTAGCAATAAACAAAAGCTACACTAATTACACAAACTACAAGGAAAAAATCAGAAGATTCCAGTGAGTTATCCCAGGCTAAGGGTCGACATATGCAACGTCCCCTTTTTTAACAATTTATGAGCTTTTACTGACACACAATATTATGTTAGCGCAACGCAATCTGACTTTCAATAATCCCTACAAAAGAATGGGCCCTGACTAACATTAAACTATACCTTTCACAAATAACTTACCTCACAAAAATCTTCGCTACTCAAGCTACTGCAATACAGCGAGCGCCACTACTGCCAGCTAAATAAAAGATTCAAAGTACTGAAGGCACTAACTACTGATAGGCATAGTTAGCAAATGAAAGATTTTGATAGAGAACAAATAATGTATTTACCTCAATAGTCATAATATATATAGCAGTTCATGACAAATTACAAAACTCCGCCATCTCTCTCCCCACATCCACCACTGCTGGCGGCTCACCTCCAACTGCGCAACGCTCCGCGCTGTTCACAGCCAGCTGCCTAACACTACAATGGCGAGTATTACAACAATGTAAAGCAGCCACAGATTGCACACAGCACAGCCAGTGATTTTCATACAGAGGTGGCGTTACCAATAAAAAAACCTAAACAGCCTACTTACAACACTACTGTTCCAAGACATTCTTTAGCCACTTTTAGTACTGTGTCCCTGTACCTTGTCCATTCCTTTTCCAATGACTGTAATTGACTACATTCAACTAACTGGTACCTTTCTGAGATCGCTGTTATGTACTTGTGCCTGATTTTCTTATCCTGAAGTTTCTCCACTCTTATCCTCCTACATATGGACCTGACCTCCTGCACTTTCGCCCTCACAATCCCAATTTCACTGCAGATTAAATAATGATCAGTGTCATCAAAGAATCCCCTGAATACACGTGTGTCCCTCACAGTCTTCCTGAATTCCTGATCTGTTATTATATAGTCAATGACAGATCTGGTTCCCCTGCCTTCCCAAGTATACCGGTGAATGTTCTTATGTTTAAAAAAGGAGTTTGTGATTACTAAACCCATACTGGCACAGAAATCCAAGAGTTGTTTCCCGTTCCTGTTGGCCTCCATATCCTCTCCAAATTTACCCATAACTTTTTCATACCCTTATGTTCGATTTCCAATCCTGGCGTTAAAATCACCCATGAGCAGCTGTCCTTGTCCTTTAACAACTACATCACTGAGTGCCTCATAAAAACTATCCATCTTATCTTGATCTGTCCCTTCACAATGCGAATATACTGACACAATCCTAATTTTCTTGCTAGACACTGTCAAATCTATCCAAATCAGTCGTTCGTTTACATACCTTATTGCAACTACGCTGGGTTCCATTTCTTTCCTGATGTAAAGCCCTACACCCCATTGTGCTATTCCTGCTTTGACTCCTGACAGGTAGACCTTGTATTCTCCCACTTCCTCTTCTTTCTCACCCCTTACCCGAATGTCACTAACAGCTAAAACGTCCAGCCCCATCTTACTTGCAGCCTCTGCCAGCTCTACCTTCTTCCGAGAGTAGCCCCTATTGATATTAATAGCTCCCCATCTCATTACCATTTGTTTGCCAAGTCGTATCTTAGGAGTCCCTGGTTTGTCAGAGGTGGGACTCCGTCACCTCCAAAGGTCCGAGGCATTTTGCTCTGATTGTTGCCAGCATCATATTTAAAGTACCAGGGAAGCAGGTTGCTAGCCTTACTTGCCCCGAGTCCCATTGGGTTTTACCCCTAACGGCTGAGGGACTAACCGGTGGATGTGGTAGTCTTTGCCGTATGAGCACAAAGGTGACCACGACTCAGAATATGTCCGAGATGCCCAGCCTTATTCCAAAGTAACTGGTATCCCGACTGTCGGGACCACTTACTTGGCCACTCATACGTTTCCCGTGGTTCATGAACTAGGACATGACAACAGGAACCCACACCATACAGGATAAAACACAGGATTCTAAATGCAGTAAAAGAAGCTAAATGATGAGGGATTACAATTTTGTACAACGTAAACCGCAACTGTCACATGGATAACGTTGTGCGGAAAGCAAACCAAAGACTTCGATTTATTGGTAGAACATTTAGAAACCGCAACAGGTGTACCAGACTACTTACACTATGTGCTTCCGTCCTCTTCTGGACTATTGCTGCCAGGTGTGGGATTCACAGCAGATATGATTGATCTAAAAAGTTCAAAGATTGGCAGCTCATTTTGTATTTTCACGAAAAAGGGGGGAGAGAGTGTCACTAATATGATAGCAAATTAGGGTGGTAATCATCAAAACAAAGGCGTTTTCCGTTGTGGTAGGATTTTCTCATGAAATTTTAATCGCCAACTTTCTCCTTAAAGTGTGAAAGTACTTCGTTAGCACCCACCTGCATAGAGAGGAATCATCATAATAAAATAAGAGAAATTGGAGCTCGCACGTAAAGATTAAAGCGTTCGAGTTTCCTGCGCTCTGTTCGAGAGGGGGACGGTAGAGAAATAGCTTGAAGGAGTTCTATGAACGCTCTGCCAGGCACATAATTTTTAATTGCAGAATAATCATGTGGACGTAGATGTAGATGCTTCACAAGCAGTCGAGGTGGCTTATGCTCCGCATTTACAGCTTCTTCAAATGTGAATCTGAAAGTGATTCGAAGAATCAAGAACGAGTCGCAAAAGCACGTGTCGGGAGGAGAGCTGTGTAAAGAATAGTAAACAAAAGTGTCGAAGCTGTAGGAAGCTCAGGAAACTTTGTTTTCGTTTCGCCTGAAAATCATCGAAATTGCGAGAAACCTGTAACACAAATAGATGGCTTTGACAACGATGCGCTTCGTGTTTGAAATGTATATAAGAAGGGAATACACAGCATCACTCAAGCCAACAGTAACTATAACGGCAATATCACACTCGTAACCACGCTCTGTTACCATCTGAGACCGGGTTGGTAGGTACTCAGAGAGCGCAGAGGATAAGGTTATGATTATGGATGGGGCAGTAAACAGTTACTGTGAGTTGTACAATCAAACACACAATTTTATTTTTCTAAGACCCACTCATTTACACATTGCTTTGAAAGATCACAATTAAACAATACGGCTGAAGGCCTAGTTAAAGAAAACTTGAGATGCTTTCTGGGCTGAAGGCCCAAAACCACACCAATAACAAGAACGGCTGAAGGCCTGGCTTAGAAATCAAAAGAAATAAAAAAATAGAAGGTAAATTTTAGAAAAAAGATATGCAATTGCAACTATTAGTGGCTGAAGGCCTACATTACACGTCTGAAGGACAACTATAATTAAAACAACTTAATAAACAATTTTTTCTAACCAAGAAATTTCTTTTTAAACTTAAGACAGAACGGCCGAAAGCCTAATTAAAGAAATATTACCTTATTGAGCGGCTGAAGGCCACAAACAAGTTTGAAACAATCGCCTGAACAACAAGTCAAACAAGTTAAAATAAACCCATTCCTTCTTTAAAAAAATTTCCTTTAAAGAATACACACGGTTGAAGGCCTTATTAAACGGGGTTCACGTAAATCCTCAGCTGAAGGCCACACATAACGCATGGAACAACTAACGGCTTAGGGCCTGGATTACAAACAATTTCAGATAGAACAAATTTTAAGGAAAAAATAATTTTTTTCATAAAATCAATCTTCGAAATTTTAATTTCACATGGCTGAAGGCCTTTATGTAAAATTAAAAAGAACTGCACAATACTTCAGACGAAAATGAAAATCACAATCTAAAACGTTCCAAAGGTCGACCTGAGAAGGTAGCGCAAACGTAAGGTGAGGTGAAACAGGCAACCAAGGGATGAAGTTAAATAATCGCGTGGCAACCCAAACTAGAGACGGTCCAAGGACCGACCAACAATTTAACCAATTCCCTTCCGTCCGTCCAACGGCACAATGATGGAAAGTATAGACCAAGGACAAGGATACGAACAGCACTACATCTACAGAAATTGGCATCTAAAAACAGCCAAGGAAACAATAAACACTCTAAACAAAGTATGAACCAAACAACTTACAAAGCCGTCGAACTACACGCCGTGCCGGACAGCATCAACACGATGAGGAAAGGCACACTGCCAGAAAACTAAACTAACGACCAGAGCAGGTAACTGGGGCGTTAACGGCCACAGGGCAGAAACTACCTCTGGTGCACTTTACTAGCAAGTAACAGTCAATTTAAGAATTAATCACAATATAGGAAGACAGCTGCAAGATTTAGCCGACTCCAACACATCATACGTTGCTGCTAGCCTGAACAGCCCAGGGAGTAACAACTCGCACAATAGTTGAGGTTTCATAACAGGTTGACTGATCACTCAAGCGTCCAGGTTCGGTGGGCAACAAACATTGTCGCTCTCGCAGCTAGCGGCTCACGATCTGATAGCTCTTGCAGGCCGTCAGCGGTCCCGGCCTGGCCCAACCGACTGACTTAATCCAGCACGCAGACAGCATTAAAATAACTGCTCAGTCAAAACCACACAAGCTACACACCGTTCCGTGAAACACTTCCACAAACAACTCGAACAGTACGAAAACCAGTCACTGTGGAACAACCAGGAGGAATCACAAGTCGACACACACAGAGGACACAGAACCAGTCGTCGACCACATACACGTCGCCCGATGAGACGACCGACCGAACGACCAGTCAAGGTCGTCTCCACTGAAGTCATTTGTGCCAGCAACGGTCGGGGGAGTCGTGGCTGTCCGGACCTCATTACTACATCTACATCTACATTTATACTCCGCAAGCCACCCAACGGTGTGTGGCGGAAGGCACTTTACGTGCCACTGTCATTACCGCCCTTTCCTGTTCCAGTCGCGTATGGTTCGCGGGAAGAACGACTGTCTGAAAGCCTCCGTGCGCGCTCTAGTCTCTCTAATTTTACATTCGTGATCTCCTCGGGAGGTATAAGTAGGGGGAAGCAATATATTCGATACCTCATCCAGAAACGCACCCTCTCGAAACCTGGCGAGCAAGCTACACCGCGATGCAGAGCGCCTCTCTTGCAGAGTCTGCCACTTGAGTGTATTAAACATCTCCGTAACGCTATCACGGTTACCAAATAACCCTGTGACGAAACGCGCCGCTCTTCTTTGGATCTTCTCTATCTCCTCCGTCAACCCGATCTGGTACGGATCCCACACTGATGAGCAATACTCAAGTATAGGTCGAACGAGTGTTTTGTAAGCCACCTCCTTTGTTGCTGGACTACATTTTCTAAGCACTCTCCCAATGAATCTCAACCTGGTACCCGCCTTACCAACAATTAATTTTATATGATCATTCCACTTCAAATCGTTCCGCACGCATACTCCCAGATATTTTACAGAAGTAACTGCTACCAATGTTTGTTCCGCTATCATATAATCATACAATAAAGGATCCTTCTTTCTATGTATTCGCAACACATTACATTTGTCTATGTTAAGGGACAGTTGCCACTCCCTGCACCAAGTGCCTATCCGCTGCAGATCTTCCTGCATTTCGCTACAATTTTCTAACGCTGCAACTTCTCTGTATACTACAGCATCATCCACGAAAAGCCGCATGGAACTTCCGACAGTATCTACTAGGTCATTTATATATATTGTGAAAAGCAATGGTCCCATAACACTCCCCTGTGGCACGCCAGAGGTTACTTTAACGTCTGTAGACGTCTCTCCATTGATAACAACATGCTGTGTTCTGTTTGCTAAAAACTCTTCAATCCAGCCACACAGCTGGTCTGATATTCCGTAGGCTCTTACTTTGTTTATCAGGCGACAGTGCTGAACTGTATCGAACGCCTTCCGGAAGTCAAGAAAAATAGCATCTACCTGGGAGCCGGTATCTGCTTCGTCCCCACTGAACTCCCGACACACGACGACCCGGAAATACTATCGATCGCTCCAAAGATAGTACGACAGTGCTCTTACCGATAAGCGCTGCTGCTGCCACTCATGGACAGGGAAGCCAGCAACTTAGTGACGCCAGTAAATCGGGAAGAAACGAGACGGGAGTACCGTCAAGACAAGATGTCAAACAATAACGGCACGAACCCGAGGCGCGCACAGCTCAACCACAAGAACTTGTTACAATTATGCCTAAGCAAATTGGCTTCAAATGTAGTACTTCGTGAATGCAAAGACTTTTAAAATGCATTGGTTTCAAATATTTTAAGAACACAGTTTTCGACTGAAAGAAGCAGCACTAACCATGTCCGTTATAAAGATACATGGTACAAGAGGAACACATAGTTCTACGGTGTATTACCTTGATGAAACATGGGTGAATCAGAATCATTTCGTCAATATCTGCTGGAAAATGAGTGATGGTAGTGGCATTTTTAAAGTTCCCAAAGGAAAAGGTTCTCCGATACCTATTCTGCATGCTGGCTCTTCTTCTGAATTGGTTCCTGAGAGTAAACTTGTATTTAGGTGTAAGAAAAACAGTAGTGACTATCATTCGGAAATAAACTCTGTCATTTTCAAGAAGTGATTCACTGAACAATTCTTGCAATACGTAAATTCGAAGTCGGTCATTGTAATTACCGTGCTGGTTAGCATTCAGCTGTTACAGAGAAACGACCGAGTACGAGAACACGGAAAGGGGATGTTGTGCTCTGGCTGAAAAATAAAAACACTCCGGCCAAAATAAGGTAGACTCGTCTTGAACTCCTGCAGCTCGGTAAATTATATAAGTCACGAGACAGAATGTACAAATTTGAGTTCCTTGAGGTTTGAGCGGCTAGTAGATGGACAAAGCAAGATCTGTTAAGAATTTCATGACATAGGAATAGACTGAGACGCCTAACGAAAGATAAGTAGATGTGAGTAAAAAATTCAAAAACATGAAATGCATACATGGCCGAATAGTATTAAGGATGGTAAAGGAGGCTAATCACGTGACCGCTGCTGCTCGTGATGGTGAGTCACCACAGTGCAGGCGTCATTGAAGAATATAAGTTAACGTATCGCTGACTATTCAGAAAGCACAGCGTTCAGTTTTACATTTCCCTGTCACTGTTTATATTTGCTTTGATTTGTTCCAAAACCATTCTAAAGTGATTTCAAGTTTACGGCAAGTTAACCAACTTTGATTCCATAAGGAACCAATGTGCACAACGCACAGTCGCAACACCACTGGTATTTTTATTATTGTTACATATCCAGATTTCAGCTATAAATAGCCATTTTAGTGCATCTGATTGAGATGCCGCCGACAAACGCGCAGCAGTAGATTGCAGCATATCACTTTCCTAGTGCGTAAGCCGAGGAAACTCAAGTTGCTGTCTTTCTACCAAAAATGGTTCAAATGGCTCTGAGCACTATGGGACTTAACTGCTGAGGTCATCAATCCCCTAGAACTTAGAACTACTTAAACCTAACTAATCTAAGGACATCACACACATCCATGCCCGAGGCAGGATTCGAACCTGCGACCGTAGCGGTCACGCGGTTCCAAACTGACGCGCTTAGAACCGCACGGCCACACCGGCCGGCTGTCTTTCTACCCTTCCTTAGTCACAACAGATAGCAGTCTCCATTTTCGTCCAGCTGAGATAGCTCTCCAATCCTAGTACTCTTCGTACCGATCTTATATCTTCCTGCTTTCACCTTCTTGTATCTAGTTCAAAATTAAATCATAAAAAATAGCAAAAAAAAACAACTTACCATCTACATGGGCATCAACTGCAGCTCAGCGCAGCACGATCGGCGAGAAGTAGGCTCAAGGGTCCTGTATAGGCGAGCTGAAGGAAGATTAACTGAAGTAACTTCTGCGAAACGTCCATAACTGATTAAAAATTCTTGCGGCAGAAAATCGGATTTGTGCGGGCGGAAGCGTGTGTCTGGTGATTACAGCCCGCCGGCGCATTCACAACTTGGCGGCGAGCGCTGGCTGCCCGTCCGCCTTTTGAATGGGTCGTTAGCCGCGCCGCCGTGAAATTAGTTAAAACACGCGGTAGCTGCCTGCGGGGGCGGTTGGGGCGGCGGGGTTGGCGCCATCCGGGGGCGGCGTCGGTGGCGGACGACCCGCCGGAAACTCATTAGGCCGGCTGAATGGCCGCGCCAGGTGAACAACTGCCAGACTTCATAAACAATCGACGGCGGCCGCTGAATTAAAAGCAATTTCTCTGTGTCGCCGCGCTGCCCCCGCACTGCAGGAGCAGCGGGGGAGGGTGGGGAGGATATTCGCGCGGGATGGAACCAGCCGGCCGTGCAGCACGCCTTTTCTCTCGCCGCTGCACTCGGTTTGTTCTCGCGATAATGGCTGCGCCGTCCGTGCGCCCCATCACGCACCACCACGGGGGATTCCCCTGAAAAGCGGCCACTTTGTCGCTGTTGCGAACGTCCAGTTTCCAGCAGGAAAACGAATCACGTTTATCACAGTAAAGTTCTTACTGAAAATGTGGGCATTCTGCACGAGCAGCTTTCCACAACTACACTATGAAAAGACAATTGTAAAATTAGAGAGCCAGGAGGTGGCAGTGGTAGGTACTATAGTTACCAACATCAAAAAACTGAATTACTTAATTTTTTTAGGTCAGTGTTGCTCTAACTAAAACAATGTAATTTACACAAATTTACTGTAGTGAGGCTTAACACAAAATATATGAGAATTGAAACCACTTGCTCCTAGAAGAATTCATCAAACGTGCATTATGTAACCAACTGAAAATATGCTGCTCGTGTGCGTCTCCAACATTCTTGACGTGCACGCCGCCGCGCAAGACGATTCAGTTATAGAGTATTTCTGGCGATTTAAAATGGCAACTAGAACACTAGAAAAACTCCCATGAAACATGAAAACAAATTAGACGTATACGATAAAAGATATCAAAACTGATGATATTAAATAAAGAAGCTGTGCGCATGATTATAACCACAAATGACTACCTTTAGATTAAGCACTGTAGAAGAAGCGCTTGTAGTAAATAATGCAGGCAACAAGAAGGGTCAGCATACAGTATAACGTAGTGGCACTTATACACGTGCAGACATACACATATACACACACGCACCTCTGAAAACCAGTGGCAGTTGAGAGTGACTTACTGTCTGCGAAGCTAAATTTTTAAACTTTCAGGCTGGGGAGCTGAACTATAACCATTATCATGGACGACACAACAAGAGGTAGACAGCACTACAGCGATACAATGTTACTCACCTGATTAAATTTTCTTCAGTGCTCCGCTGGTGGTGCAGTATACAGGGTGGTCCATTGATAGTGACCGGGCCCTCACTCTCACGAAATAAGTATCAAACGAAAAAACTACAAAGAACGAAACTCGTCTACCTTGCAGGAGGAAACCAGATGGCGCTGCCATAGGTCAAATGGATATCAACTGCGTGTTTTTTAAATAGGAACCCCCATTTTTATTACATATTCGTGTGATAGATGGCGCTGTAATAGTCACAAACGTATAAGTCCGTGGTATCACCTAACATTCCGCCAGTGCGGACGGCATTTGCTTCATGATACATCACCCGTGTTAAAATGGACCGTTTACCAATTGCGGGAAAGGTCGATATCGTGATGATGTATGGCTATTGTCATCAAAATGCCCAACGTGCGTGTGCTATGTATGCTGCTCGGTATCCTGGACGACATCATCCAAGTGTCTGGACCGTTCGCCGGATAGTTACGTTATTTGAGGAAACACGCCCCATGTGAAACGTCAACCACGACCTGCAACAAATGATGATGCCCAAGTAGGTGTTTCAGCTGCTGTTGCGGCTAATCCGCACATCAGTAGGAGACAAATCGCGCGAGAATCGGGAATCCAAAAACGTCGGTGTTGAGAATGCTACATCAACATCGATTGCACCCGTACCACATTTCTTTGCACCAGGAATTGCATGGCGAGGACTTTGAACGTCGTGTACAGTTCTGCCACTGGGCACAAGAGAAATTACGGGACGATGACAGATTTTTTGCACGTCCTCTATTTAGTGACGGAGCGTCATTCACCAACAGCGGTAACGTAAACCGGCATAATATGCACTATTGGGCAACGGAAAATCCACGATGGCTGCGACAAGTGGAACATCAGTGAACTTGGCGGATTACTGTATGGTGCGGCATTACGGGAGGAAGGATAATTGGCCCCCATTTTATCGATGGCAATCTAAATGGTGCAATGTGTGCTGATTTCCTACGTAATGTTCTACCGATGTTTGTACAAGATGTTTCGCTGCAAGACAGAATGGCGGTGTACTTCCAACATGATGGATGTCCGGCACATGGCTCGCGTGCTTTTGAAGCGGTATTGAATAGCATATTTCATGACTGGTGGATTGGTCGTCGAAGAACCATACCATGGCCAACACGTTCACCGGATCTGACGTCCTCGGATTTCTTTCTGTGGGGAAAGTTGAAGGATATTTGCTATTTTGCTATCGTGATCCACCGACAACGCCTGACAACATTCGTCAGCTCATTGTCAACGCATGTGCGAACATTACGGAAGGCGAACTACTCGTTGTTGAGTGGAATGTCGTTATACGTATTGCCAAATGCATTGAGGTTGACGGACATAATTTTGAGTATTTATTGCTTTAATGTGGTATTTACAGGTAATCACGCTGTAACAGCGTGCGTTCTCAGAAATGACAAGTTGACAAAGGTACATGTATCACATTGGAACAAATGAAATAAAATGTTCAAACGTACCAACGTTCTGTATTTTAAATTAAAGAACCTACCTGTTAGCAACTGTTCGTCTAAAATTGTCACTATGGCAGCGCCATCTATCACAAAGCGAAAAAGGTGGTCCAACTAAAACATTCATATTTCTTTACGTACTACACGAATATGCAATTAAAAATGGGAGTTCCTATTTTAAAAAAACGTAGTTGATATTCGTTTGACCTATGGCAGTGCCATCTAGCTGGCCAACCATAGCGCTATCTGGTTTCCCCCTTCAAGCTAGGCAAGTTTCGCTCTTTATAGTTTTTTCGTTTGACGCTTATTTCGTGAGATATTTGGCCCGGTCACGATCAATGGACCACCCTGTATACTTGACCGTTGTTATCAAATAAATCGTTATATGGGTGTGGTATCACTCATCAATACCACTCTACTGCAACGGAGTAGTACGTTTCTGTCTGACGCCGCAGGATGTGGTGGACCTGTTGGTGTACACCCGTAGAGCCACGCCTGCAGCACCTCTGTACCACGTGCGTTCACTGTCATCATAATATAGGATGGCCGGGGGCAGCGGCGCCCACTCGCGCTCTCAGCCACTTTTCTATGATACCATTGTTTGTCCTTGGTTCCGAGTGAGTATGATTTTGTAAAGGGCAGCTGGAAGAAGTGTTGAGGAATTTATTAGTAATTTATTTTGCGGAAAGGAATCGTATTTTATTCTCATTAAACTTTATCTAGTTTCGGAATTATGAAATTTCTAGTGTAAATTAGTAGTGGTAATCTGATTGGCTGACATTAGAAATACCGCGAGTATAGTAATGTTCGAGATTGTAATAGGAATTCAGCATTTCCCACGTGTTTGGGTATGGCAATGCCTCAGATCTATTAGTCGTTATAGTCGCTTGGGAGCCGTCTTATGGAAAACACAAGATCGCGCTGATCAGATTTGTGCCAAATTGAAGAAATTCGCGCACTTGATCGGTTCTCGTGTCGTTGAAGAAGAGCGACAACAGTATTATTTTGTGGAAGTTGAATCCTATAATCATAACGGGTAGACTAAGTAATTATTGTTTCTAGTCGTGGTGTGCAGTTACAATATCTATTACAGTACTGCAAATCAAAAAGACAACAGAGAAGCCGTTATCTAAGAAGAAGCATAGGAATCAGTGTTTATTTGTAAAATAATGTGACACACAGGATTCTCGCCACCAGCAACATAGCTTCATTGGAGTCATTATATATACACTCCTGGAAATGGAAAAAAGAACACATTGACACCGGTGTGTCAGACCCACCATACTTGCTCCGGACACTGCGAGAGGGCTGTACAAGCAATGATCACACGCACGGCACAGCGGACACACCAGGAACCGCGGTGTTGGCCGTCGAATGGCGCTAGCTGCGCAGCATTTGTGCACCGCCGCCGTCAGTGTCAGCCAGTTTGCCGTGGCATACGGAGCTCCATCGCAGTCTTTAACACTGGTAGCATGCCGCGACAGCGTGGACGTGAACCGTATGTGCAGTTGACGGACTTTGAGCGAGGGCGTATAGTGGGCATGCGGGAGGCCGGGTGGACGTACCGCCGAATTGCTCAACACGTGGGGCGTGAGGTCTCCACATTACATCGATGTTGTCGCCAGTGGTCGGCGGAAGGTGCACGTGCCCGTCGACCTGGGACCGGACCGCAGCGACGCACGGATGCACGCCAAGACCGTAGGATCCTACGCAGTGCCGTAGGGGACCGCACCGCCACTTCCCAGCAAATTAGGGACACTGCTGCTCCTGGGGTATCGGCGAGGACCATTCGCAACCGTCTCCATGAAGCTGGGCTACGGTCCCGCACACCGTTAGGCCGTCTTCCGCTCACGCCCCAACATCGTGCAGCCCGCCTCCAGTGGTGTCGCGACAGGCGTGAATGGAGGGACGAATGGAGACGTGTCGTCTTCAGCGATGAGAGTCGCTTCTGCCTTGGTGCCAATGATGGTCGTATGCGTGTTTGGCGCCGTGCAGGTGAGCGCCACAATCAGGACTGCATACGACCGAGGCACACAGGGCCAACACCCGGCATCATGGTGCGGGGAGCGATCTCCTACACTGGCCGTACACCACTGGTGATCGTCGAGGGGACACTGAATAGTGCACGGTACATCCAAACCGTCATCGAACCCATCGTTCTACCATTCCTAGACCGGCAAGGGAACTTGCTGTTCCAACAGGACAATGCACGTCCGCATGTATCCCGTGCCACCCAACGTGCTCTAGAAGGTGTAAGTCAACTACCCTGGCCAGCAAGATCTCCGGATCTGTCCCCCATTGAGCATGTTTGGGACTGGATGAAGCGTCGTCTCACGCGGTCTGCACGTCCAGCACGAACGCTGGTCCAACTGAGGCGCCAGGTGGAAATGGCATGGCAAGCCGTTCCACAGGACTACATCCAGCATCTCTACGATCGTCTCCATGGGAGAATAGCAGCGTGCATTGCTGCGAAAGGTGGATATACACTGTACTAGTGCCGACATTGTGCATGCTCTGTTGCCTGTGTCTATGTGCCTGTGGTTCTGTCAGTGTGATCATGTGATGTATCTGACCCCAGGAATGTGTCAATAAAGTTTCCCCTTCCTGGGACAATGAATTCACGGTGTTCTTATTTCAATTTCCAGGAGTGTAGTTTGAAGTTTCCAGTTACAGCTTGAATTGAGTGTGTGAAATAATGCTTGTAATGCCACACAGTATTACCACTCAAAAATGTTTAAGTTTAGGTTGTGAGTGGTTTATTTAATGAGATAATCGCGCGTGAACGTTTCGTGTCGTATATAAAGTTCTGGTGGCGTGTTTTGCGCAGATTACGAGACATTATGGGGAGCACTTCCGTACAAGATGACTACTGGGTGCCTAACTGTGTTCACTCGCAAGTAGTTGTGGGTCAGTGAGTGTTTAGGACGTTTAAAATATGGAGTCGGACGAAATGTCTTCTGACTGCTTTTGGGTATGAACTTGTTACAGAGGGAGTCAGTAACATTGCGTAATTAGGTTCGTGATGTTAAATATGGAGTTGATAGCTATTTTATTTGTTTTGGAGACAATAAACCAACTAAAAGGAAATATTAGACTTTTTTTCAAACGAGTCATGCAAGAATCCAGAACACTCGATACTTTAACAAACTTTCAGTTACTGCCCATGGACTGGAGTTATGTGGCCTTTGCATAGTAGGTATATAGACGCTTTTTTGTCAGCTAAACCAGTATCTCGTACCATCGCAGAGTGAAGGCTCTCTGAGCACTATGGGACTCAACTGCTGAGGTCATTAGTCCCCTAGAACTTAGAACTAGTTAAACCTAACTATCCTAAGGACATCACACACATCCATGCCCGAGGCAGGATTCGAACCTGCGACCGTAGCTGTCTCGCGGCTCCAGACTGCAGCGCCAGAACCGCGCGGCCACTTCGGCCGGCTCAGAGTGAAGGAACAGACAACGTGACACCTATCCAAGTATATGGAGTGATTGTTTAAAGCGTAGTGGGAGTGCTACCTGCCCCACCGCAAGCCTGCCCTTCCTTACCACTGTGTACGAAGTCGTACTTAACAAGAGAAACAAAACACTCATTTTTTCTTTCTGGGAAAATGATTCGTTTAGTGCGTTCTGGTTAATGATGAAGCAAATTTATAAAACCACTCACAGATATCTTGTGTGAAATGTTGTTACATACACTCCTCGAAATGGAAAAAAGAACACATTGACACCGGTGTGTCAGACCCACCATACTTGCTCCGGACACTGCGAGAGGGCTGTACAAGCAATGATCACACGCACGGCACAGCGGACACACCACGAACCGCGGTGTTGGCCGTCGAATGGCGCTAGCTGCGCAGCATTTGTGCACCGCCGCCGTCAGTGTCAGCCAGTTTGCCGTGGCATACGGAGCTCCATCGCAGTCTTTAACACTGGTAGCATGCCGCGACAGCGTGGACGTGATCCGTACGTGCAGTTGACGGACTTTGAGCGAGGGCGTATAGTGGGCATGCGGGAGGCCGGGTGGACGTACCGCCGAATTGCTCAACACGTGGGGCGTGAGGTCTCCACAGTACATCGATGTTGTCGCCAGTGGTCGGCGGAAGGTGCACGTGCCCGTCGACCTGGCACCGGACCGCAGCGACGCACGGATGCACGCCAAGACCGTAGGATCCTACGCAGTGCCGTAGGGGACCGCACCGCCACTTCCCAGCAAATTAGGGACACTGTTGCTCCTGGGGTATCGGCGAGGACCATTCGCAACCGTCTCCATGAAGCTGGGCTACGGTCCCGCACACCGTTAGGCCGTCTTCCGCTCACGCCCCAACATCGTGCAGCCCGCCTCCAGTGGTGTCGCGACAGGCGTGAATGGAGGGACGAATGGAGACGTGTCGTCTTCAGCGATGAGAGTCGCTTCTGCCTTGGTGCCAATGATGGTCGTATGCGTGTTTGGCGCCGTGCAGGTGAGCGCCACAATCAGGACTGCATACGACCGAGGCACACAGGGCCAACACCCGGCATCATGGTGTGGGGAGCGATCTCCTACACTGGCCGTACACCACTGGTGATCGTCGAGGGGACACTGAATAGTGCACGGTACATCCAAACCGTCATCGAACCCATCGTTCTACCATTCCTAGACCGGCAAGGGAACTTGCTGTTCCAACAGGACAATGCACGTCCGCATGTATCCCGTGCCACCCAACGTGTTCTAGAAGGTGTAAGTCAACTACCCTTGCCAGCAAGATCTCCGGATCTGTCCCCCATTGAGCATGTTTGGGACTGGATGAAGCGTCGTCTCACGCGGTCTGCACGTCCAGCACGAACGCTGGTCCAACTGAGGCGCCAGGTGGAAATGGCATGGCAAGCCGTTCCACAGGACTACATCCAGCATGTCTACGATCGTCTCCATGGGAGAATAGCAGCGTGCATTGCTGCGAAAGGTGGATATACACTGTACTAGTGGCGACATTGTGCATGCTCTGTTGCCTGTGTCTATGTGCCTGTGGTTCTGTCAGTGTGATTATGTGATGTATCTGACCACAGGAATGTGTCAATAAAGTTTCCCCTTCCTGGGACAATGAATTCACGGTGTTCTTATTTCAATTTCCAGGAGTGTATATGTGAATCCGTCGTATGGCCCATAAACTACGCTACAGTCAAGCATCTATATTCTACTATCCATAACGAAAAATATGGTTCCAAAGAACAGGGTGCGGAAAACATATATTGGAGCCCTACGCCGTAGCACCGAATACTTTACCCCCTTCTGGTCGGGGTGGCTCACCACGATGCGCTCGGCTACTGGAGCCATGGACGGCAGCAATCTGTCATTGTGGCGCGCGCCAGAAAAAATGCAAGTACGCGGTCTCGTGTTCGGCTAATTCGGAACGCAGGTACTTCCCTATGAGCCTCTGAAACACCGGTGGATTCCAGCGTGCAGGTGGACCCATTTGCTGATCCGCCAGACCAGTTTTGACTCCGTGTCACGACTATACGTGACAGAGTGTGTCAAATGTTTAGACGGCCAACTGAAAACAAATAAGTACTCCCACGCATCACTCGTTCTGTGCGTGATGCTAGAAGCCGTACCTATGATGGTTCAGACGGTGACTGGCACAGGCTCTAAGTGGCACACTAGCAAAGGATACAACTCTCACCGTTTAGGTGAGGCCCTGCAGCTCTTTACTAGCGAAGCGCCAGTACAAGAGTGTCTTCTTCTCTTTCTCTCAGCTTTCGTCGCCACCTCGGTGGCATAGAACATTTACAACTTAGACTACTCCCACTTTAGCACACGCTAATCAGGAGCTGAAGCGTAGCCTTCGAAGCTGGGAGACCGTCCCTTGCTCTGCATATCCAGATTTGACCAACCAGCGATTTTAAAGTTAATTGGGTGAAAAGGGAAAACGATTCAGCTTCGCGGCCTCTTTCACAGGCGTTTACGCCGTCTTTGCTAAAAGCATGATCTGGATGGAGCCACAGCCCTCTATCTCCCCTGTTGCGTCCACTTCGAACTTTCCAAAGAACGGCCACGAACTCCCTAAAAGCCTCGTGCCTTCACAATATGTTTTGTAACAAAGGCTGGACGTCTGGGTGCCATTGACCTCTACTACGGAAATTCGCAGAAACACACAGTCGTCTCATCGGCTTCCTGCCTAACAAGTGCCCATCCTCTGCTTTATTGTTGGTCATCAATAGTATGCCTATATCAGCAGCGTCTCCTTAGCGCTAGTCAGCCTACCTGGACGTGGCCGCCGACCGACCGGCGCCATCCAACGTGTCTGTACAACGATGGCCTAAAAGCGAATCGATATTAATCGTGAGATCTGTGCAGTTTAAGGAGAAAACATTATGAGTGATGGAATGGTAAGAAAGTGGGTGAGAGCATTTAAAGATGGCGACACAAATGCGCATAATTAACAACGTAGTGGGCGTCCTTCGGTCGTTAATGAAAGTTTGGTGCAGGAAGTGGACAGTTAGGTGAGAGAAAACAGACGCTTTACGATTTCCTCCTTGCGGGATGACTTTCCTAATCTTTCTCGTAGTGTTTTGTATGGCATTGCGACCGAGCACTTGAATTACCGAAAATTGTGCGCACGTTGGGTACCGAAAATGTTGACGGATGTGCACAAAACCAAACGTTTAGACAGTGCATTGACTTTCCTTGAGTGGGACCACAACGACGGTGATGCTTTCTTAAGCCAAATTCTTACTGGCGATGAAATATGGGTGGCCTACGTCACACCAGAATCAAAGCAACAGCCCATGGAAGTTGAGCAAGGGCATCGTTTTGCTGCAAGACAATGCCCGTCCGCATGTGGCGAACCAGACCAAAGATATCATCACATCTTTTCGATGGGAAACTCTAGGTCATCCTCCGTACAGCCCCGATCTTGCGCCCAGTGACTACCATCTGTTCCTGCACTTGAAGAAACACCTGGGTGGTCAGCGTCTTCTAGACGATGACGAAGTCAAAACAGTGGTGATGCAGTGGTTAACAAGTCAGGCGGCAGACTTCTATGAGGAGGGTATTCAAAAACTGGTACAACGTTATGACAAGTGCCTCAATACTGACGGAAATTATGTAGAAAAGTAGATTAAGGTACAGGCTTTCTTGTGAAAATAAAATTATTTAGATATCTTAGCACGTCTTTTTTTAAATTTCAAGACGGTACTTACTTAAAAAACACGCCTCGTATACGGATACCAGTCACTGTACTCAGACCCGTATTTCGATCGTACAAGAGAAGGGATCCTACTTACACGTCAGTCAGAGGGCCTGCAGAGGGCGTAATGGCGTAGTGTAATGCCGAAACTGGTAGCAAAAATGAAATAAAACGGGAATAGTGATGATTGGAAGTGTTTTTGATCTGACATTAGTAATGCAATCTGGTGGCCTTTGAACTTGTCCCAGAGAATTACAACTCTAATACCCGCCGATGGTGCGTCCGTGTATAAAGTTATATTGACATCCGACGGTGTCTTCCTAGGTCCTTAGCTCGTTCGTCAACGGGTGTAATACCACTGTGGAGCAGTCGTTGCCTTGAATATAGCAGTGGTGGGGTTATCGGCGGTTGTTCCAGGGAGTTATTCGAACACTGTATACGCCGAGAAAACCTTAGAGTTCATAGTTCTACGTCTTTCATGTTTCTTTCCAGACATACACTCCTGGAAATTGAAATAAGAACACCGTGAATTCATTGTCCCAGGAAGGGGAAACTTTATTGACACATTCCTGGGGTCAGATACATCACATGATCACACTGACAGAACCACAGGCACATAGACACAGGCAACAGAGCATGCACAATGTCGGCACTAGTACAGTGCATATCCACCTTTCGCAGCAATGCAGGCTGCTATTCTCCCATGGAGAGGATCGTAGAGACGCTGGATGTAGTCCTGTGGAACGGCTTGCCATGCCATTTCCACCTGGCGCCTCAGTTGGACCAGCGTTCGTGCTGGACGTGCAGACCGCGTGAGACGACGCTTCATCGAGTCCCAAACATGCTCAATGGGGGACAGATCCGGAGATCTTGCTGGCCAGGGTAGTTGACTTACACCTTCTAGAGCACGTTGGGTGGCACGGGATACATGCGGACGTGCATTGTCTGTTGGAACAGCAAGTTCCCTTGCCGGTCTAGGAATGGTAGAACGATGGGTTCGATGACGGTTTGGATGTACCGTGCACTATTCAGTGTCCCCTCGACGATCACCAGTGGTGTACAGCCAGTGTAGGAGATCGCTCCCCACACCATGATGCCGGGTGTTGGCCCTGTGTGCCTCGGTCGTATGCAGTCCTGATTGTGACGCTCACCTGCACGGCGCCAAACACGCATACGACCATCATTGGCACCAAGGCAGAAGCGACTCTCATCGCTGAAGACGACACGTCTCCATTCGTCCCTCCATTCACGCCTGTCGCGACACCACTGGAGGCGGGCTGCACGATGTTGGGGCGTGAGCGGAAGACGGCCTAACGGTGTGCGGGACCGTAGCCCAGCTTCATGGAGACGGTTGCGAATGGTCCTCGCCGATACCCCAGCAGCAACAGTGTCCCTAATTTGCTGGGAAGTGGCGGTGCGGTCCCCTACGGCACTGCGTAGGATCCTACGGTCTTGGCGTGCATCCGTGCGTCGCTGCGGTCCGGTCCCTGGTCGACGGGCACGTGCACCTTCCGCCGACCACTGGCGACAACATCGATGTACTGTGGAGACCTCACGCCCCACGTGTTGAGCAATTCGGCGGTACGTCCACCCGGCCTCCCGCATGCCCACTATACGCCCTCGCTCAAAGTCCGTCAACTGCACATACGGTTCACGTCCACGCTGTCGCGGCATGCTACCAGTGTTAAAGACTGCGATGGAGCTCCGTATGCCACGGCAAACTGGCTGACACTGACGGCGGCGGTGCACAAATGCTGCGCAGCTAGCGCCATTCGACGGCCAACACCGCGGTTCCTGGTGTGTCCGCTGTGCCGTGCGTGTGATCATTGCTTGTACAGCCCTCTCGCAGTGTCCGGAGCAAGTATGGTGGGTCTGACACACCGGTGTCAATGTGTTCTTTTTTCTATTTCCAGGAGTGTATATCGCCGTCAGTTAATCCTAACATCGGTTCTTCATGCCGTTCTACTTTTACTTTCCCTCGGTTCTTGGTAACTTTGCCCTTTTCTTGTACTGCGGACGTCAACCTTTTACGTCCCTAGTGACGTCTGTACCTCGGAGAACGCCGAAGACGCCGCGCGCGCTTAGTTACTCTCTCCGGAGAGGGCAAATGAGGCTGCTCGCGACGAGCCCGGGGCCGGCGGCGCTGTCCGAAAGCAGTTTGTTACGTCGAAATGGAAAAAGTTTATAATACGTTTACGGCATCGCGCCGCCTGCAGCGGCCGCCAGGCTGCGCTGCTGTACAGGTGCTCGGCAAGGCGAGCGCGCCAGATGATATGCGGCGCAACTTGCGCTATAAGCGCCGTCACTGGGATGGGACTGTGGAGTGCCGGGTCGCATCCGCGAGGCCGGGGCCACGCGCCCTTGTGTGTTTCTGTCGATACACTTCCTGTTCAGGTGCAGCAAAAGAGAGAGAGAAACAAGTACGCTGTATGTTTCTGTTTAAACTCAGTAGCACTGAAATTACAACACCATAGAGACAGCATCCAACAGTCATTAAATTTGGATGAAACGTACTACTTGCAGGTATATGCAACTGATTAGAATTTCAGCACAACCTTACAACGTGGGCAGGTGTAACACCACTTTGACAGTGAGGTGATAGATGTCACGGGATATCTCCCGGTATCGTGTTGGAACACGTTCAGCCAGACGTGGTGCAGGAACTCCAAGTGACATGGACTCAACAGGCCGTTGGACGTCCCCTGCAGAAATATCGAGCGATGCTGCCTCCATAGTCCTCCATAATTGCGAAAGTATTGCCAGTGCAGGATGTTTTGCAGGAACTGACCTCTCGATTATGTACCACAAATGTTCGATAATGATTCCAATCCCAAAGAAAGCAGGTGTTGACAGATGTGAACGCAAGACCGCTACGGTCGCAGGTTCGAATCCTGCCTCGGGCATGGATGTTTGTGATGTCCTTAGGTTAGTTAGGTTTAAGTAGTTCTAAGTTCTAGGGGACTAATGACCTCAGCAGTTGAGTCCCATAGTGCTCAGAGCCATTTGAACCATTTGACAGATGTGAAAATTACCGAACTATCAGTTTAATTAGCCACTGCTGCAAAATACTAACACGAATTCTTTACGGTCGCAGGTTCGAATCCTGCCTCGGGCATTGATGTGTATGATGTCCTTAGGTTAGTTACGTTTAAGTAGTTCTAAGTTCTAGGGGACTGATGACCTCAGATGTTGAGTCCCACAGTGCTCAGAGCCATTTGAACCATTTGACTTCTTTACAGACGAATGGAAAAACTGGTAGAAGCCGACCTCGAGGAAGATCATTTTGGATACCGTAGAAATGTTGGAATACTGACTCTACGACTTATCTCAGAAAACAGATTAAGGAAAGGCAAACCTACGTTTCTAGCATTTGTAGACTTAGAGAAAGCTTTTGACAATGTTGACTGGAATACTCTCTTTCAAATTCTGAAGGTGGCAGGGGTAAAATATAGGGAGTGAAAGGCTATTCACAATTTGTACAGAAACCAGATGGCAGTTATAAGAGTCGAGGTACATGAAAGGGAAGCAGTGGTTGGGAATGGAGTGAGACAGGGTTATAGTCTCTCCCCGATGTTATTCAATCTGTATATTGAGCAAGCAGTAAAGGAAACAAAAGAAAAATCTGGAGAAGGAATTAAAATCCATGGAGAAGAAATAAAAAAAATTGAGGTTCGCCGATGACATTGTAATTCTGTCAGAAACTGCAAAGGACCTGGAAGAGCAGCTGAACGGAATAGACATGGTCTTGAAAGGAGGATATAAGATGAACATCAACAAAAACTAAACAAGAATAATGGAATGTAGTCGAATTAAATCGGGCGATGCTGCGGGAATTAGATTAGGAAACGAGACGCTTAAATTAGTAAACGAGTACTTCAATTTGGGGAGCAAAATAACTGATGATGGTCGAAGTAGAGAGGATATAAAATGTAGACTGGCAATGGCAAGGCAAGCGTTTCTGAAGAAGAGAAATTTGTAAACATCGAGTATAGATTTAAGTATCAGGAAGTCATCTCTGAAAGTATTTGTATGGAGTGTATCCATGTATGGAAGTGAAACATGGACAATAAATAGTTTAGACAGTAAGAGAATAGAAGCTTTCGAAATGTGGTGCTACAGAAGAATGCTGAAGATTAGATGGGTAGATCACATAACCAATGAGGAGGTATTGAATAGAGTTGGAGAGAAGAAGCCATCGGTTGGTACGGCATATTCTCAGGCATCAAGGCATCGTAGAGGGATACCAAGAGATGAATACACTAAGCAGATTCAGAAGGATGTAGGCTGCAGTAGGTACTGGGAGATGAATCAGCTTGCACAGGATAGAGTAGCATGGAGAGCTGCATCAAATCAGTCTCTGGACTGAAGACCACAACAACAACAAATGTTCGATGGGATTCATGTTAAGTGATCTGGGTGCCGAAATCATTTGTTCGAATTGTCCACAATGTTCTTCAAACCAATCACAAAGAATAGTGGCCCTGGTACATGATATCGTTGTTTCGCGAAAACATAAGTTCTTCAAAGGCTGCAAATGGTCTCCAAGTAGACGAACGTAATGTACTGCGCCACTCTTTAGACACCACTAAGTCGCAGGAAATATGCTGTATGAATAGGCTCTACCAGCATTGCAAAACGTAGTGAAAACTAATGTCAGACTATGTAGCTCACTCTCGTAATTGTAATATTACAGTAAGTTGTACTGACAATTGCGAAGGGACCCGGGTTATATTCCCGGCTGGCACGGAGATTTTCTCCGCTCAGGGACTGGGTGTTGTGTTGTCCTCATTATCATTTCATTATCATCAGTGTAAGGCAACGGGAAACCACCACTGGAATCACTTCCCAAAGCGCTCATGCGGTGGAAAACTCTGACGAGGCTGCCCCATGACAAGACCTGCCGTAAGGCAGAACACAAAGTTTAAGTTGTACTAATAATACCTTGCCTACACCCAACGACATAATCTGTGTGACTTGAAACAATCGTCTGTACTAACACAGCGAAGTTACGTAAGATTTGATATTCAGATTCTCACGCTACGATATTCCTGTGTGCAAAAGATTGGACACAATAACGCTTTGAGTGGTTAATGGGTCTGTGGTAGCTATCTGGAAATTAATTATAGCAACACATCTATCATGGTTCCCTAGGTTCGAAAGATAAACTGCCACCAAAGCTTATATCACTCACAAGAAAAATACTAAATGCGAGAGTCTACAGGGAGTAGAAATGATATATTTACTTCACCAATAACAGCAAACTACAGCGAAGCTTACTCTGTGTATTCTTACACCACAACTAAACTACGTAACAGAAACGACAGCTTTCGTATATAACTGATGAATACGTCATATTGATCTGAATGCGTCATATACAGGGTGTTACAGAGAGGCTCGGCCAAACTTTCAGGAAACATTCTTCACACACAAATAAAGAAAAGATGTCATGTGGACATGTGTCCGGAAACGCTTAATTTCCATGTCAGAGCTCATTTTAGTTTCGTCAGTATGTACTGTACTTCCTCGATTCACCGCCAGTTGGCCCAATTGAAGGAAGGTAATGTTGACTTCGGTGCTTGTATTGACATGCGACTCATTGCTCTACAGTACTAGCATCATGTACATCAGTACGTAGCATCAAATGTTAGTGTTCATCACGAACGTGGTTTTGCAGTCAGTGCAATGTTTACAAATGCGGAGTTGGCAGATGCCCATTTGATGTATGGATTAGCACAGGGCAATAGCCGTGGCGCGGTACGTTTGCATCGAGACAGATTTCCAGAAGGAAGGTGTCCCGACAGGAAGACGTTCGAAGCAATTGATCGGCGTCTTAGGGAGCACGGGAGCTATGACTCGCGACAGGGGAAGACCTAGAACGACGAGGACACCTGCATTGGACGAGACAATTCTTCGTGCAGTTGACGATAACCCTAATGTCAGCGTCAGAGAAGTTGCTGCTGTACAAGGTAACGTTGACCTCGTCACTGTATGGAGAGTGCTACGGGAGAACCAGTTGTTTCCGTACCATGTACAGGGTGTGCAGGCACCATCAGCAGCTGATTGGCCTCCACGGGTGCACTTCTGCGAATGGTTCATCCAACAATGTGTCAATCCTCATTTCAGTGCAAATGTTCTCCTTACGGATGAGGCTTCATTCCAACGTGATCAAATCGTAAATTTTCACAATTAACATGTGTGGGCTGACGAGAATCCGCACGCAGTTGTGCAATCACGTCATCAACATAGATTTTCTGTGAACGTTTGGGCAGGCATTGTTGGTGATGTCTTGATTGGGCCCGATGTTCTTCCACCTACGCTCAATAGAGCACGTTATCATGATTTCAAATGTGCTGCTAGAACATGTGCCTTTACAAGTACGACACAACATGTGGTTCATGCACGATGGAGCTCCTGCACATTTCAGTCGAAGTGTTCGTATGCTTCTCAACAACAGATTGTTGACCGATGGATTGGTAGAGGCGGACCAATTCCATGGCCTCCAAGCTCTCCTGACCTCAACACTCTTGACTTTCATTTATGGGGGCATTTGGAAGCTCTTGTCTACGCAACCCCGGCACCAAATGTAGAGACTCTTCGTGCTCCTATTGTGGACGGCTGTGATACAATACGCCATTCTCCAGGGCTGCATCAGCGCATCAGGGATTCCATGCGACGGAGGGTGAATGCATGTATCCTCGCTAACGGAGGACATTTTGAACATTTCCTGTAACAAAGTGTTTGAAGTCACGCTGGTACGTTCTGTTGCTGTGTGTTTCCATTCCATGATTAATGTGCTTTGAAGAGAAGTAATAAAATGAGCTCTAACATGGAAAGTAAGCGTTTCCGGACACATGTCCACATAACATATTTTCTTTCTTTGTGTGTGAGGAATGTTTCCTGAAAGTTTGGCCGTACCTTTTTGCAACACCCTGTAGATCCGATACCTCTTGTAGTTGCTCCAGCTTCAACCAATAATCGTATGTACAATAAATCGGTGTGAAAGTTATAAATTTTTACGTAAATTGGAAATATGTTCACAAGGCAAAGTTATAATTTAAAATTGTCTCTCTCTCTTTGGCGGTCAACGATAACCTCTATAAGTAGCGTCTTGCCACAACAGTTTCGTTTACTCTATCGAAATTTTATCGTAGTAAACTATTTCGTTAATCTCAAACTTTCAGAATCAAATGGAAAAAATTTTCATTTATAATTAATCACTTTTCAATAAAACATAGACTTGCTTTTCCTCTTTAAATAAAGATTGATAATCTTCCAACGTTATCTTTCTTTCCGTTTCAAACTATTTCCTGAAAAATAATATTCCTCCTCTTTAATTTCTTTGAAGTTTGCTTTTGCTGACATTCCAGTCGTTTACTCAATTGGCCTTTTGGGTTTACTTTATTAAGAAAGGAAATTAGTCTGGTTTGAAATAGGTCTTTGATTATATTTTTTTAGTAATAGTTTGGGGGTAAAAGACAAGTCGGGTAGGAACTTTTTAAGTTTGAAACTATTAATTCTTTATTTCCTGCAATTAATTGTGTACAGATGCAAGTCAGCGTTTTACTTCTGCTGGTTCTCTATTCCAAACCCCACTAAGCGAAAACGTAATTTAAAAAATAAAACAAGAAAACTAACTGTCACTGCCGCTTTTCAACTATATGAACTTTAAATAATCAAACAAAACTCAACCACTTCATTTAAAATTCAAAATCCAGTATTCGATTATCTCTTTTAGAGAGAATTAGTGTGTTCTCTAATAAATGATTCTTGATCTATCGTTTAGCGAAATTATCAGTAAACTTCCCATTGTTTCTCAATAAGTAACTATCACACAGGACGACCGTTCTCTTTAATATGCACTATACATTTAGTGCAGCCAATGAGATTTCCAGGATTTGCTATGCTACGACGCTCACGCCAGAGTCACACAAAAAATCCTAACCAAATATCGCTAACTCACTATTCCTCGGTGCTAGCGTACGTCTATACAGCCACAGCAATGCAGTGCAACGCTTCTGCCCCTTAGTGTGTGCTTTAATCCCCCCCCCCCCCCCCAAAAAAAAAAAAAAACCTAAAGGACTTCGCGTGTACCCGTCTCTTCACATACTCCATCCAACGGAGAATTTCACAGTAATATTGAAACAAGATTCGCCTACCATCGCTTGGCTATTTTGAGCACAACGCACAAATAATCACAAATAGGAAAAACTAATCTCACCCTTCAATGAATCGGATCTTCTTCTACACCTGGCGAGTCTACAATCTTCCAGAATCGGCGAAATAATTATTTTCGGCACAAGCCGACAATCTTCTCAAAGCGTCTTTCTAAACAACTCAGGACTGCTTTGAACACACGTGAGTTCTATCCTAGTTGCAGAGCCGGCCGCGGTGGTCTCGCGGTTCTAGGCGCGCAGTCCGGAACCGTGCGACTGCTACGGTCGCAGGTTCGAATCCTGCTTCGGGCATGGGTGTGTGTGTGATGTCCTTAGGTTAGTTAGGTTTAAGTAGTTCTAAGTTCTAGGGGACTAATGACCACAGCAGTTGAGTCCCATAGTGCTCAGAGCCATTTGAACCATTTGAACCTAGTTGCAGACAAATTAACGTATCGTACATGTGATATCATACTCCTGAGAGAATCTCTCTGGAGGCTCACTAGTCGAACAAAACTCGGATTCTACTCCTGAAATTCTACAAGGACAAGCCAAGGAACATTCTCTGCGAACAAACATACCACACTAATTCTTTCTTTAACAACACGTGTTTCATCTATGTAGTTGCCGGAAAACGTTCGTAGTGGCCAACTGCGTCGCAGTTATTATCTTTGCCGCACGCCGCGTTTCAGCAGTCTTCTGGGCGTAGCAAACTCGCTGAATTGACAGTACACCGCTTTTCTCGACCACCAGGTGCCGCATCCTGTATCTACAACATTTTAACACAAACATAACAGAAACCTATGTAAACAACTTAAACTCTTCACTCTCCAAGCACATAAAAATGCTCTGAGCACTATGGGACTTAACATTTGTGGTCATGAGTCCCCTAGAACTTAGAACTACTTAAACCTAACTAACCTAAGGACATCACACACATCCATGCCCGAGGCAGGATTCGAACCTGCGACCGTAGCAGTCGCGCGGTTCCGGACTGAGCGCCTAGCCAAGCACATAAAAATCTGTAGTAAATTGAGGCGATACAAACAATCAATTGGACCATGTAAACACAGTCTACACCATTATGGAGCCACTACCAGGTTGCATAGTACCTTATTGACACTTGCTCCTTGACTTCGTGAGGTCTATGTCTCTCTCGAACCCTACCATGATCTCTTCTGAGCTGAAGTCTGCACTCATTTGACCAGACTATATTGACCGAGTGGTTCTAGGCGCTTCAGTCCGGAACCGGGCGACCGCTAAGATCGCAGGTTCGAATCCTGCCTCGGGCATGGATGTGTGTTATGCCCTTAGGTTATTTAGGTTCAAGTTGTTCTAACAAGGGAACCTCCCCATCGCACCCCCCTCAGAATTAGTTATAAGTTGGCACAGTGGATAGGCCTTGAAAAACTGAACACAGATCAATCGAGAAAACAGGAAGAAGTTGTGTGGAACTATGATAAAATAAGCAAAATATACAAACTGAGTAGTCCCTGTGTAAGATAGGCAACATACACAGTAAGTGTTTACTCCTGAGCGCCGTGGTCCCGTGGTTAGCGTGTGCAGCTGCGGAACGATAGGTCCTTGGTTCAAATCTTCCCTCGGGAGAAAACTTTAATTTTTTATTTTCAGACAATTATCAAAGTTCAGGCACTCACATATAATCAACTTCGCTCTCCAAAATTCCAGGACATGTTCAGATTTGCTTGGACATATGCAGGATTTGTCGGTCTACACACGGAAACATTTGAAAATGTTAAAAACAGACAAAACTGTGCGACTGTGAAACTGTTGCATTCATTTGTTGCAGTTTATGTGACAAACTCTTATGTTTCTCACTTTTTTGGGAGTGATTATCACATCCACAAGAAAACCTACATTGGGCAAGGTAGAAGAATCTTTTTACCCATTCACCAAGTGTACAAGTTAGGTGGGTCGACAACATATTCCTGTCATGTGACGCACATGCCGTCACCAGTGTCGTATAGAATAAATCAGACGTGTTTACCTGTGGAGGAATCGGTTGACCTATGACCTTGCAATCAAATGTTTTCGGTTTCCATTGGTCAGGCACGTCCTTTCGGCTACTAATCGCACGGTTTTGCGGTCCGGTCGCAAAACACAGACACTAAACTTATTACACTGAACAGAGACGTCAATGAACGAACGGACAGATCATAACTTTGCAAAAATAAAAAAAGTAAACTTCTCACTCTACGGAAGATTTGAACCAAGAACCTCTCGCTGCGCAGTTGCTCACGCTAACCACGGGACCACGGCGCTCCTGAACTTCAACTCTCCTAGGCATCATCTAGCCTATCTTGCACATGGACTACTCAGTTTGTATATTTTGCTTGGTTTTTTCATAGTTCCACACAACTTCTTCCTGTTTTCTCGATTGATCTGTGTTCAGTTTTTCAAGGCCTATCCACTGTGCCAACTTATAACTAAAGCTGAGGGGGGTGCGATGGGGAGGTTCCCTTGTAAGTTCTAGGGGACTGATGACCTGAGATGTTAAGTCGCATAGCGCTCAGAGCCATTTGAACCATTTTTTTTTAACCAGACCACTACGAATGTAGTGGTTTGGACATGTTGGGAATGTGGATCTCACGGGAGGCGTGCAAGTGATAAGTCCCTGCAGACGCACAATCCTCTGTGCCCCCGGTGGCTCAGATGGATAGAGCGTCTGCCATGTAAGCAGGAGATCCCGGGTTCGGGTTCGGGTCCGGGTCGGGGCACACATTTTCAACATGTCCCCAGTGAAGTACATGAACGCCTGTTTGCAGCTAGGGTTTCCATTTAATTATCATTTCAGAGTTACATTGCTCACAGCACCAGGTAATTATTTTTCTTAGAAGTTGCATGTAACGAATTATACAAGTGTAGAGTATGAGTACTTTTTCTCCACGTCACTGTGGACTGATAATTTATATACCCAGGTTCGATTTCTGCTGAAACCAACATCTTTTTTCTCATTTCATTTCTCGTAATGTGGGACTATTAACTACAAATTTAAAAATAACAATTCAGTTTAGGTATGAAGAATTAATACATTCGATTTAGCTACAATTACTACCCTTGTAAGTCAAAAAGCTATGGGTCAGATGTTGTTAAAAGAAACCAGTATACAAGGAAATTTGGTATCAAAGCGTTTTCTGTAATTGGTATGCCAAAGACGCCCTTTTCCCGCAGATATTTAAAGGAGAAAGTGACATTTAATGAGTCAGGTAAATGTACTTCAACTGTAAATTCAACAACAGAGGGCCATGGGATGAGGTTCACCGATTCGTCTTACGTAACACTGAAAATTTCGAAATACTTGCAAAATATTTTAATCAGATTCTAAATTGTTCAAAACGATTCCATGACCTCTATTCTGAAATACTTATGAGAATATATAATAAACATTAACCCTAACTATGAAAGAAATTGTAGAAGTCATTAGACACATTATAAAACTAGTGCTGAAGACTGTTTTTGAAATGGTCACAATCGAAAATAAAAAGGTAAAATTAATCATTAACAAAATGGGAAAACAGAAAAACTCCGAGAAGAGTGGAAGGTGGCCTTGACACATCCACTTCATAAGAAAAGGCAATAAACAAGATATTAACAACAACACGGGAATTTCATTGCTACAAGTTTCCTGTGACATATTTTCCAAGATTGTACTAAACAGAGGAGAAGCAACACTGGACAGTGATTAAGGTTAATATCAAAGTGGTTTTAGGAAAGGCAAATCATCTTCTGAATAAATATTTAGTCTGAAATGAATCATTTGCCACACATTACGTATTTCAAAAATCACTATTTTTCTCAAAAATTGTGTTTAGCATATTGTGCAAGCGTGAAGTATTAGGAATTTTTAAAGCACCGTACACATGACTCCACTGTCGGTAAGTGGTCTGAAACACACACTGGTACTTCATGGATGTGGTTTCGGTACCCACAGATACCTCCTTTTATTTTATTTTATTTTCCACAAGGTTAAACTACTAATTACAAAACGCAGGTATTTTTAAACAGTTCAATTCATATATATATATAAAATTAATATATTCAATTTAGTTGCGATTACTACTATGGTAAGTGAAAAGTAAGTCACCACATTGGAGCACGCTGGTATAATGTTGCATGAGCCATCCCTAAAGAACTCTTACGTTGCTGCTGATATTTTAATTTTTTACTTGGCAGAGTTCCCATGCAACAGTGAAATGCTCCCTCTTCACTCTCTAAGGATTTCCATAAAGCTCTTAGCTTTCATTCGAAGTTTATTTTTTATGAATATATGAGAACTAGTCACCTGTATGCGTTTCCCTTTCATAAAAGTGAATACTAATTTCTCGTCTTAAAATCTGCACTAGCAATGTGTACCACATTTACAGCGGTTTATAGCGGTGCTGTACTATATAGCAAACGTGACAGACACCCATCGATTGTGTGGAAATTTATTGCTAGTTTTTATGTGAAACGTGGAGCTTTGCGCCTTTTTTCTAACTAAATTACTGTTTGATATGATGTCTGTGATTTATTTGTAGCCACAACAATGTAAAATCCGATTCGGAACTATTCAGAAAGAAATTTGTTCTGCGTTAACTAATTACATTTCCGGTTAACTGTGTTACACTATGAAGTCTGCTTTAGCCCCAATATGGCGTTTCCATAGGGAACATTGGTGTACAGAGTCCAGACTTCTCTACATAGACTTTAAAAGCAGCCACAAGCTAGAGGTGCCATCTATCGGCTAGCGGGAGCACTAATCTGCTGCCAACACAGAGACGGTAAAAACGCGCTACACATACTTACTGACTTAGCTCTTTTGTGACTGCATTACTGAAAATATTACAAATTACTGTAAAAATAGGTTTATTTCTTTTGGGACGGATACTGAGTCAGGCCATATTTCTAAATTTCTGTTTTTGTTTATAGTTTTAGAATTAATTTAAGTAGGATGTATAAGTCTTACTGGACTCGATTAGGAATAAATCGTTCTCTAACTTTATTCCGACACGAGTTCAGTGGGACGTATACGTTACTAGGGACTAGGGTCTGTAAGAAGAACAATGTAAGTACCATTGATGAAGAAATAAATTTATTAATTCACAGGTTAACAGTTTTTGAAATAGTTCGAAACATGCCTGAATACAATGCGATACTTTTCAGTAGCTGCATATGAAATTATTCCTTACCTCTTGCTTCCATTTGCTGCGTTGTCTGTATCGCCCTCCTGTGCTCCTTGCTGGGATATGATATCAAGCTGCCTATAAGGCCACATCATCATCTTAAATAGGGGTGTGTGGGTTTGTAACCGCGGTGTAGTGGTGACGTAATAAGCCAGTTATAGTTTTGTCAACTGCTCACCACCCGAAAGATATAAGATTCATCACAAGAAACAATAAATATGGTACAACCACACCTATAGCCTATCCTGCCCTGCATCCATAGCAGAGTACACAACTTAACGGGAGCTGCGAAGAGAAAGACTCCCTGTAGGTCGCTTCAATGGCAGCATTGATTTCCTTATTTTCTTTAGGAGGTAACCACAGTAAATATTTTCATCACGTTTAACAGTAATAATGGAGGAAAATGTTATCAATTTTCACTTCGCCTTGCTCTTGCAAGGCAACTTTCCACAGAGAGAAGTGTAAAGAGAATTGGAAGGTAAGCGCCCACCAAAGAAGTCGAACCCAAATTTGTGAACTTTTCCATTTCATACCAAATCGAGGGAAATAAAATAAGATTACAGCACTGAATGCAATGTACAAATGCAAATATTTAGACACAAGTATGGACAAAAGGCAAAAACAGATATTCTCTACACACTGGCTATAAGGAAAACTCATTACGGAATTTAAATACGTTTTGTCAATAAATATCCACACTAATCTGTATATTTTTAGCAAACAGTGTAAACTAGACAATAAATACCTTTACCGAGGTTATCTACTACAGACAGGGGAAAAACTACACACAACCGCCAAAACGCAAGGCACACAATGCACAACTGAAACAATTACGCGATATCTCGCTCTTTAGGTGCCAAACAACGGAGCCGTTGGCTCCAAGCAATTAACACCTTCAACGCTAGATTAAAGCACGATACATACACTACTGCCCATTAAAATTGCTACACCACGAAGATGACGTGCTACAGACGCGAAATTTAACCGACAGGAGGAAGATGCTGTGATATGCAAATGGTAGCTTCTCACAGCATTCACACAAGGTTGGCGGCGGTGGCGACACCTACGACGTGCTGACATGAGGAAAGATTCCAACCAATTTCTCACACACAAACAGCAGTTGACCGGCGTTGCCTGGTGAAAAGTTGTTGTGATGCCTCGTGTAAGGAGGAGAAATACGTACCATCACGTTTCCGACTTTGATAAATGTCGGATTGTAGCCTATCGCGACTTCGGTTTATCGTATCGCGACATTGCTGCTCGCGTTGGTAGAGCTCCAATGACTGTTAGTAGAATATGCAATCGGTGGGTACTGGAGGGTAATACGGAACGCTGTGCTCGTATCACTAGCAGTCGAGATGACAGGCATCTTATCTGCATGGCTGCAACGGATCGTGCAGCCACGTGTCGATCCCTGAGTCAACAGATGGGGACATTTGCAAGACAACAACCATCAGCAGTAACAGTTCGACGACTTTTGCAGCAGCATGGACTATCAGCTCGGAGACCATGGCTGCGGTTACCCTTGACGCTACATCACAGACAGGAACGCCTACGATGGTGTACTCAACGACGAACCAGGGTGCACGAATGGTAAAACGTCATTTTTTCGGATGAACCCAGGTTCTCTTTACAGCGTCATTATGGTCGCATCCGTGTTTGGCGACAGCGCGGTGAACGCAAACTGGAGGCTTGTATTCATCATCGCCATACTGGCGTATCACCCGGTGTGATGGTATGGGGTGCCACTGGTTACACGTCTTGGTCACCTCTTGTTCGCATTGACGGCACTTTGAACAGTGGACGTTACATTTCAGATGTGTAATGACCCGTGGCCCTATCCTTGATTCAACCCCTGCGAAACCCTACATTTCAGCAGAATAATGCACGACTGCATGTTGCGGGTCCTGTACGGGCCTTTCTGGATACAGAAAATATTCGCCTGCTGCCCTGGCCAGCACATTCTCCAGATCTCTCACCAATTGAAAACGTCTGGTCAATGGTGGCCGAGCAACTGGCTCGTCACAATACGCCAGTCACTACTCTTGATGAACTGTGGTATCGTGTTGATGCTCCATGGGCAGCTGTACCTGTACACGCCATCCAAGCTCTGTTTGACTCAATGCCCAGGCGTATCAAGGCCGTTATTACGGCCAGAGGTGGTTGTTCTGGGTACTGTTTTCTCAGGACTTATGCAGCCAAATTGCATGAAAATGTAATCACATGTCAGTTCCAGTATATTTGTCCAATGAGTACCCGTTTATCATCTGCATTTCTTCTTGGTGTAGCAATTTTAATGGCCAGTAGTGTAATTCAATGTTTGCTTTATTTATCGTTGCCATTGCTCTCCTATGTATCAATACCTCTTAGCACTGCAGCACTGTTGTGAGTTACTAGTTGACTAAGCAGTTCAACTATGATTCGTAGCCTCATGCTGTGCTTATGACTGGACACTCCTAGGCCACCCCCTATTGCCGTTAGTAGCCAAAACTGTGGCTGATGGTAGGCAATAGGTTGGGCGTCGAAGGCCGTAAATATCTTCGGCCTTTTGCGGCCCCGCATCAAGGGGTTCCCTGTGAGTACGTTCAGAGCTGTGACAACCACTGACAACGCTAGCCTCGGTCACCTTTTCTGCTCCTCTCCAGTGCAGCCCACGCCTCGGGCTTCCGTGCGCCACACACGTTTTGCTGGTCCAGCGCCGCGTGCGAGGCCCGGCCTCGCTGCGTGGGCGGCGACGGCGATCGCGCCCACAGGTCGCGGCGGGCCGACCCTCGCCGCCGGCCGCCTCTAATGTAATTACTCTCTTACGCCGGATTATCTCGGAGGCCCGTAAATTAATTATAAAGCTTCGCCGACACAAATCCATTAGCAGGCAGGCCGCCCGGGCGCGCGGTTCAACCTCGGAAGAGTGGGTCCAAACTAAATCCCAAACTACCGCACCTGCGCTGACCGCTAGCGGGTGCTCCGTATGGCAGGCGCGATTTACATTCGTGGTGTCGCGCTCTGTACAGGTATCAATTTTCAGTCGGCATTCGTTCTTTACATAAACGTCTGCACCTCGTACGTCATATTAAGGTGAGTGGTGAGAGTGCGTAGTGAATGTCTATCACTTCCCCCTATGCTCTTCATCTCACGAATGATGCACGGCAAGAATGTTTGCCTTCGCGAATGGTACATTCTCCCGCCTTTATGGTCTTTTCGCGAAATATGTGTAGAAAAAAGTAATGCAGGGGTATTATAAGGTCCATGAAACATTTTCAAAAATCGGCATGGGTAAATGGCTTTACGCAATATAACAAACGAAAAGATAAACTCTATAAGTGCAGATCATTTTACATGTGTACCTTCTTAATATGTACAGACGTCAGTGGGTTGGTTTTCTGTAGACTAACCATTTTGCGTTTACGCTTCTACTTCCTTTTAACAGTTGACCTGGTGCCCAGGGCCGAATAATCAATAATGGATCTTACTGGCAGATTAACTCGGGACCTTTGCCTTTCTCGGGCAAGCGCACACTGTTTTAATCTGCCAGGAAGTTTCATATCAACGCACACTCCACTGCAGAGTGACAATCTCGTTCTGGAAACATCCTCCAGGCTGTGGCTAAGCCATGTCTCCGCAATATCCTTTCTTTCAAGAATGCTAGTTCTGCAAGGTTCGCAGGAGAGCTTCTATAAAGTTTGGAAGGTAGGAGACGTGGTACTGGCAGAAGTAAAGCTGTGAGGACGGGCCGTGAGTCGTGCTTGGGTAGCTCAGATGGCAGAGCACTTGCCCGCGAAAGGAAAAGGTCCGGACTTCGAATCTCGGTCCGGCACACAGTTTTAATCTACCAGGAAGTTTCATATCAGCGCACACTCCGCTGCAGAGTGTAAATCTCATTCTGGAAGCAATAATGGCTTCTTCTCGCCACATGTACTTAGAGGTACTACCGAACGTAAACATACACGACTCGTATAGGTAGGTTACAATTATTAATCTGCAAATGACGTATATACTGATATAATGTTGTTCAGTACACCGCCTTAGTCATCAATAGAAATGTCGTGATCTACACCTTACGTACATGCATCCAAGTTTGGTGGCCGTAAGTTAGTTGGGAAATCCTCCGACAGGAGCGCCAGTGACCGTAGACGCCGAAAATAGCGGAGCACCAGGTATGGGAAACATTTCGTGTGCTACAATTTTCCTATTGCCAAGTGGTGGTAAGTGTCCAAAGAGCTTTACTTGACAATTTTCAAAAGACACTACCATTTTATAGTAGGTTACTGAACATTCGAGGAAGTTTATTGTTTGAACGGTGGAAGAAGTTCCGGCCCGCCAGACGTGTCAGAAGTGACAGAGCAGCCTGTGAGGGACTTGATGTTGCGAAGTCCTACGAGATTTGTCGGGATGGTGATGAACCAGACATCCATCAGTCAACATGATTACCTGAATACATCGTGTTGCGTCCACTACACTGGCGCTACTCTAGTGCCCACCACAGTCGCCCTGCGGTTTTCTTTTCTTTAGGGGTTATATCAAGGATAGCGTTTAGGTTTCATTTCTACCACAGATCAGCGAAGACTTGCGTCACCGGACCGGAGCAGCTGTTGTCGCCGCCACTCCTGATACACTGGGTCTAAGATGGGTAGAATAATAGGACTACCGATTAAAAGAGTGTGTCGTGTGACGAAGTTGGGCACGTAAAACATTTACAAACAATGTGACAAATTTTCACATAATGTAGTACCTAATGCCAGGTTCTTGGTCATTTATGTGTATCCATATTTGAAATGTTACATGGTCCGCAGCTCGTGGTCTTGCGGTAGGATTCTCGCTTCCGGCGCACCGTGCCCCGGGTTCGATTCCCGGCGGGGTCAGGGATTTACCCTGCTTCTTGATGAATGGGAGTTGTTGCATCTTCTTCATCATCATCATTCATCCCCATTACGGTCGGAGGAAGGCAATGGCAAACCAACTTCACTGGGACCTTGCCTAGTACAGCGGTGCAGGTCTCCCTCATCGTCCCCTACGTTCCGTGGAGTATGTGACCTCATCATCATCAGATGGACATTATAATTGCCCTCCGCGTCAGTTGACTTTTGTGCGGACGTACGCTATCGGAATGATGATATACCAAGTTTGCTTTGTAGCACCTATCAGTGAAGTTCGGTGAGCATTCCCCCCAACATTTTCCCACTTACCAAACGAATCTGTGACGGAAAACGCCGCTATTCCCCGGATCATCTCTATTTGCTCCATCAGCCCTGTCTTGTGACGGTCCCACACTGACAAGCATTATTCAAGTATCGGTCAAACGACAGTTTTCTTTAAGCTACCACCTTCGCAGATGGATTACACTGCCTCAGGAATCTTAGGCTGGCATCTTCCTAACCTACGGTAAGTTTTATGTGTTCTCTGGGCTATGATTTCCTTCGTACGCAAACTCCCAGATATTTAATGAATGTCATCGTCTTCAAGACCTTCACGACTGCTCAGCAATTTTGTAACCAATACATGATGGTTCTTTGCACTTATTTACACTCATTACGATACATTTATTTACGTTTAGGACCTACTGCCCGTCCTTCCTTACACCAAGCATAGATCCTATGCAGATCTTCTGCATGTCGTTATAACGTTCTGGAGTTGCGACTTCTCTACGAACAAAATCATAATCGGTGAACAGCTTCATGGTTATTCCGACGTGCTACGTCAGTCATAGTAACTGGCTGAAGGAGGACTTCGAAAACTAACAATTCTCGCAGAAGACACAATTCCATCTTGGGCAGAGTACAATATACACTACTGGCCATTAAAATTGCTACACCAGGAAGAAATGCAGATGATAAACGGGTATTCATTGGACAGATATATTATACTAGAACTGACATGTGATTACATTTTCACGCAATTTGCGTGCATAGACGCTGAGAAATCAGTACCCAGAACAACCACCTCTGGCCGTAATAGCGGCCTTGATACGTCTGGGCATTGAGTCAGAGGTTGGGTGGAGTGTACAGGTACAGCTGCCCATGCAGCTTCAACACGATTCCACAGTTCATCAAGAGTAGTGACTGGTGTACTGTGACGGGCCAGTTGCTCGGACACCATTGGCCAGAAGTTTTCAGTTGGTGAGAGATCTGGAGAATGTGCTGGCCAGGGCAGCAGTCGAACATTTTCTGTATCCAGAAAGGCCCGTACACGACCTGCAACATGCGGTCGTGCATTATCCTGCTGGAATGTTCGGTTTCGCAGTAATCGAATGAAGGGTAGAGCCACGGGATTTAACACATCTGAAATGTAACGTCCACTTGAACAGTGGACTTTGGTGCCGCCAATGCGAACAAGAGGTGACCGAGACGTGTAACCAATGCCACCCCATAGCATCACGCCGGGTGATACACCAGTATGGCGATGACGAATACAAGCCTCCAGTTTGCGTTCACCGCGATGTCGTCAAACACGGATGCGACTGTCATACTGGTGTAAAGAGGAACTGGATTCATCCGAAAACATGACGTTTTGCCATTCGTGCACCCAGGTACGTCGCTGAGTACACCATCGCAGGCGCTCCTGTCAGTAATGCAGCGTCAAAGGTAACCGAAGCCATGGTCTCCGAGCTGATAGTCCATGCTGCTGCAAACGTCGTCGAACTCTTCGTGCTGATGGTTGTTGTCTTGCAAACGTCCCCATCTGTTGACTCAGGCATCGAGAAGTGGCTGCACGATCCGTTGCAGCCATTCGAATGAGATGCCTGTCATCTCGACTGCTAGTAATACGAGGACGTTGGGATACAGCACAGCGTTCCGTATTGCCCTCCTGAAACCACCGACTCCATATTCTGCTAACAGTCATTGGATGTCGACCAACGCGAGCAGCAATGTCGCGATACGACAAACCGCAATCGCGATAGGCTACAATCCGACATTTATCAAAGCCGGAAACGTGATGGTACGCATTTCTCCTCCTTACACGAGGCAACGCCTGTCAAGTGCTGTTTATGTATGAGAAATGGGTTGGAAAATTTCGTCATGTCAGCACGTTGTAGGTGTCGCCACCATCGCCAACCTTGCTTGAATACTCTGAAAAGCTAATCATTTGCATATCACAGCATCTTCTTCCTGTAGGTTAAATTTCGCATCTGTAGCACGTCGTCTTCGTGGTGTAGCAATTTTAATGGCCAGTAGTGTATGATCAACAACGACGGCGCTCTCTTCGTAATACCAACTCATCACTTACTCGAGCAACTTGCGTAAGTATTACGAAAGCTAAACTTGAGCCTTACGCAAGTGAGAAATCCTAATTGAAACGAATTTCGAAAGTCATGGTTAAGCGTAAATTATCGTTTCCTCGCAGATTAAAATTGTATGGAACCGAGACTCGTAATTAGAAACTTGCCCTTACAGACGGAGGTATATCTGTGTGTCTTGCCTGGATTACTCGATAGGCAAGGGCACTGCTCGTGAAACGCAAGGTTCCGGGTTCAATTCCCGGCTCCGCTTGATACATTACTCTGCCGGGAATATGGGCAATACCGCACACTAAGCTGCAAGGTCAAAGGTTCATTTTTGAAGCTAAAATTAGCCCTTCGTAACCGACCTCCTAGTGTCTACAGTGTCAGATGCTAGATATAAATTACAATAACTAGAAATTTCAGGAGGGTCTGACTACCTTAAACGAGAAGTGACTTACAGTTAAAAAGTATTTGACGGATTTTGGCACCATACCGCCCTAGTATCCAAATATACGACTTTTCACTAAATCCGCCAGCTTATGTTTACCTTTAATCGGAGGCAAGCATCAAAACGAAATTGAATCTCATATCTTCCGATCACTCTGTCTGTCTTTCATTCTAGGGCTCCGAAGGTCGCCTCTAGGAGTGATGAAAGTAGTTTTGGTGAACTGGATTCTCATTTCGTGGATCACCTTACAGTTCTGCATTTAAACTAATCTACTAACTTGAATAATGGCGACTGTAACAATGACTTATGTTTTCCTCAGCATCTCAACGCAGTTCCATTCATTGCCTTCCGTGACAAGTACTTTTTAACACAGGTTTTGTTCAAACTGAGTCCAAAGCTTTCGCAAAATGTAAGATGAGCACACAAAATGATGATTTATAATCGTTGCACATGGTTTATAATTTCGTTCAGAGCTTGCCAATTATCCTTTGTGCTATATTCGCTTATGAAGTGAGTTTGTTTGGTTAAAATCATCTTTTTTGATGTTCAGTTATCGATCTGGGAGAGTGAAACACAATATTGATGGAGAAGAGGAGAGTACACACTTTTTTATTTTACAGGGCGAAGTAAAATAATGGGCGATTGAAATGACATCGATTTTAATTCTTTTGTGGGGAGTGGGGACCAAAACTAATGAGTGGAAGGAAAAGACTTCTCACATTTTAAAATTTTAGTTTTGTACGAGTGTAATCGCAAAAGTAAGGTCTCCTTTTTTTGCAAATACAACAAATCGTTCATTTTCTGTAATATTCACACCATTTTAAAGTTTTACTATTTATCGGTTTTTTACATAATTACCATTTATGCCGACAGATGCTGCGGCACTTGTATATCCATACCGATTACGAGTCGCTGAACAACATATTTCACCTTATCAACGGAGATGAAGCGGCTCCTGGCCGAATGTTTTCTCAGTTTAGGGAACACGTGGTAGGCACTGGGCACCAAGTCTGAATTATACGTTGGATGGATGACGATGATCCATCATACGAGGGCAGTTCAATAAGTAATGCAACACATTTTTTTTCTGAAACAGGGGTTGTTTTATTCAGCATTGAAATACACCAGGTTATTCCCCAATCTTTTAGCTACACAACACTATTTTTCAACGTAATCTCCATTCAGTGCTACGGCCTTACGCCACCTTGAAATGAGGGCCTGTATGCCTGCACGGTACCATTCCACTGGTCGATGTCGGAGCCCACGTCGTACTGCATCAATAACTTCTTCATCATCCGCGTAGTGCGTCCCACGGATTGCGTCCTTCATGGAGCCAAACATATGGAAATCCGACGGTGCGAGATCGGGGCTGTAGGGTGCATGAGGAAGAACAGTCCACTGAAGTTTTGTGAGCTCCTCTCAGGTGCGAAGACTTGTGTGAGGTCTTGCGTTGTCATGAAGAAGGATAAGTTCGTTCTGATTTTTGTGCCTACGAACACGCTGAAGTCGTTTCTTCAATTTCTGAAGAGTAGCACCATACACTTCAGAGTTGATCGTTTGACCATGGGGAAGGACATCGAACAGAATAACCCCTTCAGCGTCCCAGAAGACTGTAACCGTGACTTTACCGGCTGAGGGTATGGCTTTAAACTTTTTCTTGGTGGGGGAGTGGGTGTGGCTCCACTCCATTGATTGCCGTTTTGTTTCAGGTTCGAAGTGATGAACCCATGTTTCATCGCCTGTAACAATCTTTGACAAGAAATTGTGATCCTCAGCCACATGACGAGCAAGCAATTCCGCACAGATGGTTCTCCTTTGCTCTTTATGGTGTTCGGTTAGACAACGAGGGACCCAGCCGGAACAAACCTTTGAATATCCCAACTGGTGAACAATTGTGACAGCACTACCAACAGAGATGTCAAGTTGAGCACTGAGTTGTTTGATGGTGATCCGTCGATCATCTCGAACGAGTGTGTTCGCACGCTCCGCCATTGCAGGAGTCACAGCTGTGCACGGCCGGCCCGCACGCGGGAGATCAGACAGTCTTGCTTGACCTTGCGGCGATGATGACACATGCTTTGCCCAACGACTCACCGTGCTTTTGTCCACTGCCAGATCACCGTAGACATTCTGCAAGCGCCTATGAATATCTGAGATGCCCTGGTTTTCCGCCAAAAGAAACTCGATCACTGCCCGTTGTTTGCAACGCACATCCGTTACAGACGCCATTTTAACAGCTCCGTACAGCGCTGCCACCTGTCGGAAGTCAATGAAACTATACGAGACGAAGCGGGAATGTTTGAAAATATTCCACAAGAAATTTCCGGTTTTTTCAACCAAAATTGGCCGAGAAAAAAAATGTGTTGCATTACTTATTGAACTGCCCTCGTAATTACAGCGAGCATTGTCCTGGAGAGTGCTTAAAACCTTGATTGACATTTCTTTCCTCCGATTATGAATTGCTTGTCTTTTTCAGTGTTTCACTGTTTCAGTTTCTAATGTACTCTCAACAGTATTACACTACCACTCTGTCGGGTCCAATGATCTGCTGTAGCAGTGGTCAGCAACATGATGTCATACAGAGGGAAGTGTGTGTCAGCTGAAACACAGGCGCTGTTTCACAAGAAGGTGTATTGACAACGAAAGAGCGCTTATTCAGACAGCTGATAAAGTCGAATATGTTAGCCAACGGCACTGAAGAGTGAAGTTGGCTAATATGGCAGCTCTGGCTAGGCTGCTTCAGTAGCTGATTGAACAAGAGAAACTGAACGAACGATGTCAATACCACCCACCGGCGACCAGAACCACTAGAGCCTTTTGTGCCTACAAGGGCGGAATGCAGATGTTGGAAGAGAATGGGCCAGCAGACTGTTGTAGATACCCGGCGCACACAAAATAAGAAATCTCTCTCAGATGTTATCGGATATCCACTGCATCCTCTGTGCACGAACATATCGAGATGTCTACATGAAGCATTCCCCGTCAGCTGCTAATTTGGTGGTGGATGCCACTGCAAGACCAAATGTATCATCCAGTTATCTACCCAGGATTTCGTCTCCAATAGCAACAGGCAACCAGCAGAGCTGGTGCCGTGTTCAGATTGCCTGTAACATTCGCACTGCTGGCCTCCTGGCTGGGTGACTCCGTCCTGCTGGCGGCCACCTTGACCAGTGGGTCACAAGTTCGAACCTGGGCTGTGGCCGGCGGTTCTAGACGCTTCAGTCCGGAACCACGCTGCTGCTCCGGTCGCAGGTTCGGATCCTGCCTCGGGCATGGATGTGTGTGATGTCCTTAGGTTAGTTAGGTTTAGGTATTTATACACTCCTGGAAATGGAAAAAAGAACACATTGACACCGGTGTGTCAGACCCACAATACTTGCTCCGGACACTGCGAGAGGGCTGTACAAGCAATGATCACACGCACGGCACAGCGGACACACCAGGAACCGCGGTGTTGGCCGTCGAATGGCGCTAGCTGCGCAGCATTTGTGCACCGCCGCCGTCAGTGTCAGCCAGTTTGCCGTGGCATACGGAGCTCCATCGCAGTCTTTAACACTGGTAGCATGCCGCGACAGCGTGGACGTGAACCGTATGTGCAGTTGACGGACTTTGAGCGAGGGCGTATAGTGGGCATGCGGGAGGCCGGGTGGACGTACCGCCGAATTGTTTAACACGTGGGGCGAGGTCTCCACAGTACATCGATGTTGTCGCCAGCCGTCGGCGGAAGGTGCACGTGCCCGTCGACCTGGGACCGGACCGCAGCGACGCACGGATGCACGCCAAGACCGTAGGATCCGACGCAGTGCCGTAGGGGACCGCACCGCCACTTCCCAGCAAATTAGGGACACTGTTGCTCCTGGGGTATCGGCGAGGACCATTCGCAACCGTCTCCATGAAGCTGGGCTACGGTCCCGCACACCGTTAGGCCGTCTTCCGCTCACGCCCCAACATCGTGCAGCCCGCCTCCAGTGGTGTCGCGACAGGCGTGAATGGAGGGACGAATGGAGACGTGTCGTCTTCAACGATGAGAGTCGCTTCTGCCTTGGTGCCAATGATGGTCGTATGCGTGTTTGGCGCCGTGCAGGTGAGCGCCACAATCAGGACTGCATACGACCGAGGCACACAGGGCCAACACCCGGCATCATGGTGGGGGAGCGATCTCCTACACTGGCCGTACACCACTGGTGATCGTCGAGGGGACACTGAATAGTGCACGGTACATCCAAACCGTCATCGAACCCATCGTTCTACCATTCCTAGACCGGCAAGGGAACTTGCTGTTCCAACAGGACAATGCACGTCCGCATGTATCCCGTGCCACCCAACGTGCTCTAGAAGGTGTAAGTCAACTACCCTGGCCAGCAAGATCTCCGGATCTGTCCCCCATTGAGCATGTTTGGGACTGGATGAAGCGTCGTCTCACGCGGTCTGCACGTCCAGCACGAACGCTGGTCCAACTGAGGCGCCAGGTGGAAATGGCATGGTAAGCCGTTCCACAGGACTACATCCAGCATCTCTACGATCGTCTCCATGGGAGAATAGCAGCGTGCATTGCTGCGAAAGGTGGATATACACTGTACTAGTGCCGACATTGTGCATGCTCTGTTGCCTGTGTCTATGTGCCTGTGGTTCTGTCAGTGTGATCATGTGATGTATCTGACCCCAGGAATGTGTCAATAAAGTTTCTCCTTCCTGGGACAATGAATTCACGGTGTTCTTATTTCAATTTCCAGGAGTGTAAGTCTAGGGGCCTGATGACCTCAGATGTTAAGTCCCATAGTGCTTAGAGCAATTTGAACCAACGTGGGCTGTGTTGCTTTACACAAGTCCATGAAGCATGTCGTCATCGCAGATCACTGCCAGGTGGGCATAAGATTTAGACTACGGCCAATCTGATCTGACGCTGCGTACTTCAACACGTTGCCAGTGAGGCCACAAGATGTTGTTGAGTACTTTCCTTGACAGTTACATGCATTTTAGGATGGTTCTTTTCTGGTCGTTCGAAGTAGTCTGATGAAGTCATTTCAGATGTCACAACAGTTACAGTGCAGCACCCTTGACACTGGTGTTTGTTTATCCAGGGAGGGGCTACAAATTCTTACTTTGTCCTCCTCATACCAAAATGTAATTAGCTGCTATTCCCTCTTTTAATATACCACATTTGCCTACCATTTAATAAAATTAGCTATAGAATACACAATTTTTTAAATATAATAATCATAGTAAGATATGTTGGATTAGTGTTCAGTACATCTCTTCAAAAAACTTACAAGAATAACAATTTAGTTGATACAAAATCTGCGTTCCCTCACGATAGTATTTCAGTCACATTACGACCGTGAACACAGATCTGTAGACTTTAGCCGTGCGAGTCTCTGAGAGGAATGTTGTTCTTTTTAGACGCTTCTGTCTACGGTCAGGAAAGTCAATGTTATTTTTTTCTCAGTTCAGGGTCTTTTCTACACTCTCTTGCCCTGCTCCCTGTGATTTTTCGTTTATGCTTGTGAAGACTGACGGGTCTGTTGCTGACAGCAGGTATGGTTGGTCAGTGAATGGAATTCTTTCCCTGACTGAAACGTTACCTGCAACCAGTCAGGCTACAAACACACTAACGAGAGCTAGGCCTGAAGCGAGCAACAGGAATGTGTTTGGTATTATACGTACCACGTAATTTTCTAGATTCCTTGCTGTTTTTAGACTCTTCTTATGTTTATTTTAGGGGACATACAAGGGCGTTTCGGAAAGTAAAGACTGATCGGTCCCGAAATGGAAACCGCAGTGAAAATCTGAAGTATTTTATTTGCAACTGTTAGCTACCCATTCTAGCTACTTCTCTATATAGTCGCCGATCAGAATGAGACATTGTATCAACTTTCCAATGTCTTCGTCTTAGAAAGCAGCAACCTACGTTTTCTGCCAATTCGCTACTCTGATCTAAGGCTTTTTGTCTGTGCCAAAATGTTGTTTTCATATAGCCAGCGCTTCATGTGAGCAGAGATGAAAATTAGAGGGAGCCAAATCCGGGTTGTATGGTGGCTGATCAGACACTTTCCATTGAAAACGCTGCAGGACACATCCTCGTTGCCCTCGTAGTATCCAGTCGAGAATTGTCATTAAGAAAGGAATTCATGACAGTAACGTCGTGTGGGCTGCATGAAATCAGACAAAATCTCTCAAAGGCACTCATAGTTGGCAGGAGACACTGCATCTTTATGTGCTCACTTTGCGCTCAGATTAAAAGAGGGACGTGACGTGAGCGATGGACATACTAGAGACACTGTCCAACACATAAATGCGAAATTTCATAGGATTTTCACTGCGGTTTCCATTTCGCGAGCGTTCGGTTGTTACTAAACGAATAGCCCTCGTACCTAAGAAACGCGGCAAAAAATACAAACTCTTTTGGAATAATGTTCTTTGAGGGGGTCATTACTACCATGAACTTGACCTTGCACCCCCTCCCCCGCCCAACCACCAACACTGCATCTGCAACTGCTGGCCGGCCGCTGTTGGCCGAGCGGTTCTGGCGCTACAGTCTGGAGCCGCGCGACCGCTACGGTCGCAGGTTCGAATCCTGCCTCGGGCATGGATGTGTGTGTTGTCCTTAGGTTAGTTAGGTTTAAGTAGTTCTAAGTTCTAGGGGACTTATGACCTCAGCAGTTGAGTCCCATAGTGCTCAGAGCCATTTGAACCATTTTTTTGCAACTGCTGTGAAACCTGAAGCAACGATTTCTCTCTTTAATATTCTGTTGGTGGACTCTTGATCATACCTTCGGAGATAGTTCTTGTTTCTAATACCTGTACGTAAACCGTTGTTCAAGCCAATCTTGTGCATAAACTTTCTTAGCTGTCATGAAACATTATTAAATAGAGGACACATATTTTGCTTGTAGAATATTAAACAATACGCTGAGAGTGATCTTACGCAACGGGCCGGTTATGTTCGCTTACTTAAGTTTTATTATGACCTTAGATTAATTTTTGTTGCCGGTGCCTATCTTGACTATAGGTTTTCTATGTTTCTCGATTACGGATGAAGATTTTGGAAGCGGAAGATACCTACAGAATATACCATCTAATTGGAGCAATTTGGAGCCGTTACTTGTTTAGATATCCGCTGATAATGGTGAAAAAATGGAGAAAAACGGTTTTTTCGATTTTTCTCAGGAACGACACATGAACTAATTGTGCCTCCATAAGCCCCCTAAGGCGCACCATTGCCTTCATCTAATGCAAATATTACCAACCTATTTGCTCCATTTACATATCCTGACTTTGACTCAGTGCTGTAGGATATTTATAATAAGACGATCCTTCTGTCGGGTATAAAAATTGTCCTTAGCGTCCAAGGGCTACCCAAAATACTTGAGCCTGCGTTTCTATCTCTGACAGAAGCCGAGATACGCGCCGCGAAAGAATCCTGTTTTTATGCACGGTGTTTTAGAATATACTCGTAGCGCATGCTGTCGCACTCATATACTCCATGCAATCAGACTGGTTCTCTCACTCCCTTCTGTTCCGAATCAATGCAAAACCAGAGACGCCTACAGCATAGATATCGACGGAAGTAAGAGCCACGGGCTGTGGAGAGGGCCTTCTCCGGTTTGGCGAACTCTGGGGGAACGGATTTCGACATCGGTCACGAAGAGGGCATCAGGGGGAGTGTGTAGCGGCGACAGGTCAGTCGACACGGCCGTGATGGATGTCGGGGCGGCGCCGGGCCGACAAGGAAACGCTGTTAGCCCTGGAGGAGTTCTTGCGCGCCGCGGCCGCTGTAATGCGGGCGGCGCGTCTGTAATGAAAGGCAGGCACACGCGAGCGCGGAGCGAGCGGCCGTGAAAAAGTCACCACGCCAGTCCCCCCTCTCCCCTTCCACTGAAACACTGTGCGCCATGATTGATGGCGCCTGCGCGGAATACGGGGCACGGCCTCGCGTCGCTGCTCCTTCACCTGTCACCAAGTTGTTGCGCCATAGAGGGCCTGCGCAAATGATTGACGTTCCCGGAAAGCACACTTCCTTATCTGACTGCCGCCAGGAGCTTAGGGCAACTCGACCCGCAAACACGGCACTCTGTGTCAGAATCACTTTCGCTTTGCTCAGCAGGGTGGCGCTCTACCAAATGAATCACCCGAGCGGGCCGTTCAACTGTAAGCGGCTCCACAAAATTATTAAGACAGAATATTGAGGTTGCGCATGGAGAAACTATATAGTAATGACGTCGAAAACACAGTGTCTCCTACTGCACTTGGCGTTCATCTTACGAGGAGAAAATACACTATTGGCCATTAAAATTGCTACACCACTCACACAAGGCTGGCGCCGGTGGCGACACCTATGACGTACTGACATGAGGAAAGTTTCCAAGCGATTTCTCAAACACAAACAGCAGTTGACCGGCGTTGCCTGGTTAAGGAGGAGAAATGCGTACCATCACGTTTCCGACTTTGATAAAGGTCGGATTGTAGCCTGTAGCCATTGCAGTTTACCGTATCGCGACATTGCTGCTCGCGTTGGTCGAGAACCAATGACTGTTAGCAGAATATGGAATCGGTGGGTTCAGGAGGGTAATACAGAACGCCGTGCTGGATCCCAACGGCCTCGTATCACTAGCAGTCGAGATGACAGGTATCTTATCCGCATTGCTGTAACGTTTCGATCTCTGAGTCAACAGATGGCGGCTTTTACAAGACAACAACCATCTGCACGAACATTCCGACGACGTTTGCAGCAATATGGACTATCAGTTCGGAGACAACGGCTGCAGTTACCTTTGACGTTGCATCACAGACAGGAGCGCCTGCGATGGCGTAGTCAACGACGAACCTGGGTGCAAGACTGGCAAACCGTAATTTTTTCGTATGAATCCAGGTTCTGTTTACAGCATCATGATGGTCGCATCCGTCATTGGCGACATCGCGGTGAACGCACATTGGAGGCGTGTAATCGTCATCGCCATACTGGCGTATCACCCGGCGTGATGGTATAGGGTGCCATTGGTTATACGTCTCGGTCACCTCTTGTTCGCATTGACGGCACTTTGAACAGTGGACGTTACATTTCAGATGTGTTACGACCCGTGGCTCTACCCTTTATTCGATCCCTGAGAAACCCTACATTTCGGCAAGATATTGCACGACAGCATGTTGCAGGTTCCGTACGGGCCTTTCTAGATACAGAAAATGTTCGACTGCTGCCCTGTCCAGCACATTCTCCAGATCTCTCACCAATTGAAAACGTCTGATCAATGGTGGCCGAGCAACTGGCTCGTCACAATACACCAGTCACTACTCTTGATGAACTGTGGTATCGTGTTAATGCTGCATGGGCTGGTGTATCTGTACATGCCATCTAAGCTCTGTTTGACTCAATGCCCAGACGTATCAAGGCCGTTATTACCGCCAGACGTGGTTTTTCTAGGTACTGATTTCATAGGATCTATGCACCCAGATTGCATGAAAACGTAATCACATGTCAGTTCTACTATAATATATTCGTCCAATGAATACCCGTTTATCATCTGCATTTATTCTTGGTGTAGTAATTTTAATGGCCAGTAGTGTAGTAACTGGTGTCACCCTATTTCTGAAAAATTTTGCTCAGTGGGAAGCGCTCAAAATAAGCGAACATGTGCGTCGCCTTATGCTTACATAAAGACCGTTTCTTAGAAAACGACAGTCAAATTTTCCGCCGTAGTTTATATGCCATTCAGCATGCGGTTACTTCAAGCGAAGCGTTAGCAGAGTGGTTAGTGTCGCGACTTAACGCCTTTGCGACCCGTTTTCGAAACTCGATTATTGTTTCCATTTTATTTATTCAATTAATTTTCGTTTAAGTATGTGTCCTTTAGAAGTCAGATATGGAAGTTGGAGGGATCCGGAGAGACTGAATAAGAGTCTCTAACCGTTATTTTCACCAATTCGTCGCCTTCTAAAGTTGTCTCCCCAGCGCAGAAGACAGCTTGTCGGTCGTAGTATCTTCTTCGGCGGAGGCTGCTAAGCTGTCATCTCGAACCTGTGATTGTGCTTTTTATGGGCTACCACTTGCCCAGGTTAGTCCCCGTATCAACAGAGGGCAAGATCACTAGTAGTGACAATGACGGTAGGCGACCCTTATCATTAATGTATCCTGTTTAGTTATTATTTAAATATTCACTCATTTTACACTGTCTTCTACAAGACTGAAACATAGTTTTCTTAATTGTACAGTTACTTTTCCATCCAACTTCCGACCCTCCAGAACGGCCGAAACAGAGTCACTAGTGCAGCCGAAGTACTTCGTCTCCCAGGCGCGCCAGAGCGACCCGAAGCACATCGGTTGCAGTATCGTTACTCCTATGTTTCTAAAAACTAGTGTAATTTAATAATCAAAGACGATAGACTCGTAGGGTAACCATGAGAGATTGTCATAGTAAAAACTGGTTTAAATAAAATGAAATGCATGTAAATAATTAATAAGAGGAATTAGGCGTTTTGGCGCCTAGCCCCCGAAAGTGTCAACCAATCATAAGCAAGTTCATCACAATTGGCGTACTCTCCCACGGGACTGGAACGTACTGTACCATCTGTCGCTTGTACCTCACTCGACTTTTGTACCATATGCTACCTCACGTGTATCGAGCAGCATTAAGGCGAATTTCGAGTAAAACAAAATACCGGCGGCGACAGCCACAATAGGCTTATATTTCATTCTATATCAGCTCTTATATTAATTCTTACATTTTATTCTGAAGTTTGTTCTTCAGGAAGATTTGGTGATTCCCTTGGCTGATGCCGATCGTATGAACGTTGGAACCATAGAAATTCCGAACACCGTAAACAATTTTAAATTATTACCCAAATCATTTATCGTGTTGTTTTATTCATTCACTAGGCAGACAGTTAGTAGACGAGTAAGGACAACGTTGTTTCACCATACACTGGAAAACGTTCGTGCAGTATTTTTATGCGGACATGCGCATACAAATGATAAAAAACAAAAGCAAAAATAAAAATAGTAATCGGGTTTTGAACATCATCCGTGAATTTTCTGTAGTGTATCTTGATTCATAATTAGTGGCTAGTTCCCCTTTTCAGATGACTGATCCGTTATGCGTACTGTGCAACCAAATTATTGCCAACGCGTGAAATCTTCAGCAATGTTAACGACGTTTCTTTCCAGAATGAGATTGATACAAAAAAAAAAAATATCGCTGTGGCATTCAAAATTAATCGTTTTTAGTTTATGTGTTTCCTATAAAAGGCCCAAGTGTTAAAACTGTTATCAGAGATTAATGCTGAATGACATTTTTACTCTGCTGCGTAAAGTGCGCTGATATGAAATTTCCTGGCAGACTAAAACTGTGGGCCGGCCAGAGACACGAACTCAAAACCTCCCCCATGCTGTGGCTAAGTCGTGTCAACGCAGTATTCTTTATTCCAGGAATGCCAGTCTTGTAAGTTTTGCAGGAGACTTCTGCGATATTTGGTAGGTAGGAAATGAGGTGCAGGCGGAAGTAAAGCTGTGACGACGGATGGTGTGTCGCCCTTGGCCACCTAAGTCGGTACAGCATGTTATCGCAAAAGATAAAGCACCCAAGTTCGTGTCTCGGTCCGACAGAGAGCTTTAATCAGTCAAAACATATCAAGATTAATCTTTTAAATTATCTTTTACCATTTAAACACTCACGCGTTAAACTGCCGCACTTATTTCCAAAGTTACTAACAAGGGAACCTCCCCATCGCACCCCCCTCAAATTTAGTTATAAGTTGACACAGTGGATAGGCCTTGAAAAACTGAACAAAGATCAATCGAGAAAACAGGAAGAAGTTGTGTGGAACTGTGAAAAAATAAGCAAAATAAACAAACTGAGTAGTCCATGCGCAAGATAAGCAGCATCAAGGATAACGTGAGCTCAGGAGCGCCGTGGTCCCGTGGTTATCGTGAGCAGCTGCGAAACGAGAGGTCCCTAGTTCAAGTCTTCCCTAGAGTGACAAGTTTATTTTTTTATTTTCAGTTTATGTGACAAACTCTTATGTTTTCATCACTTTTTTGGGAGTGATTTTCACATCCACAAGAAAACCTATATCGGGCAAGGTAGAAGAATCTTTTACCTATTCGCCAAGTGTACAAGTTAGGTGGGTCGATAACATATTCCTGTCATGTGACGCATATGCCGTCACCAGTGTCGTATAGAATATATCAGGCGTGTTTTCCTGTGGAGGAATCGGTTAACCTATGACCTTTCGACCAAATGTTTTCGGTTCCCATTGGAGAGGCACGTCCTTTCGTCTACTAATCGAACGGTTTTGCGGTGCGGTCGCAAAACAGAGACACTAAACTTATTACAGTGAACAGAGACGTCAATGAACGAACGGACAGATCAAAACTTTGCGAAAAAAAGTAATCTTTTCAGTCGAGGGAAGACTTGAACCAAGGACTTCTCGTTCTGCAGCTACTCACCCTAACCACGGGACCACGGCGCTCCTTAGCTCATATTATCCTTGATGTTGTCTATCTTGCACATGGACTACTTAGTTTGTATATCTTGCTTATTTTTTTTGATAGTTCCACACAACTTCTTCCTGTTTTCTCGATTGATCTGTGTTCATCTTTTCAAGGCCTATCCACTGTGCCAACTTATAACTAAATCTGAGAGGGGTGCGATGGGGAGGTTCCCTTGTAAGAAGTATAAAAGCTTAATTTGTTAACAGTTAAAGCATGAAAGGACCTTACGATATGTAAAACTGACTTCGATTCTTGTCACCTTGTGGCACTGAGTTTCAAGTTTTACTCCGTGCGTGATTTAAAGTACCTAGTCAGAGCTGAATGAACGGAGCGAGTAATGTCTACGCTAAACTCAAGCTGATCACATTAAGAGTACTATCCAAATGCATTCGTATTAAGCCCATTGAATTGTGGTTTAATAATTTTAATGCTTTCATTGGCTATATAACAACTAGCCATTTTATTAACTCATTTACTGAATAATCGAAAATTGTTATGAAACATAAATTCTTTCCATATTGATTCTCTCACTGTTTATGGGATTTAAAACTTGTACACTGAAAATATTTTGCAATTTTCTTAAATGTTCAAAAAAATAACTTCGAAGTGACATTTTGACTTGGTGATAATCTTCTCAGCAAATCAATTCTTTGCTATCGTTGATATTCTTTGAATGCTGCTGAGGCGAATAAATGTAAAAAAAATCCTCTTTTTACTAGTGTTTGGAGTTCAGCACCTCACCACTCCTACCTCCATGCTACATGCCGTTTCACTCTTGAAATCGTCCGCCGAAAAGGCTTCAAGACTGATTATATTCCTGGCGTATACGCAACTTCAGCGCTGTGATAGCTCGAACTAAGAACTGTAAACAACAGACGTGCATTGAAGTAGTCAGTTGTGAGCAGGTGATGTTATGTATTGGGCGTGCAGTTGTAGTGTGCAAACACTGTTGCGACACAGATCGCAGTGGAGAAAACTCTCCAAATCAAGTGTTCAAGACATTATGCAGAATGTTTTGAAGAAGAGAAAAGTGTGTGCAAAAATATGTTCCGCGCATCTTAACTCCAGGACAAGAAAATCCACTTGAATGCCTGCCACAACTTGATTGAAATGCAAAATGCGAACAATTATTTTCCAGAAAAAGTGTTGAAATTTATATGAAGCGTCAACACTTTGATAACGTTACCGAAATTAAAGCCAATGCTACGCGTAAGCTGAACAACATTCCGAAGAACAACTTTTCTGACAGTTTGACATGGCTGTATGAGCCTTGTATAAGTCGTACGCAAGTATGAGGGACTATGTAGAAAGCCTGAAGCATTAAAACTACCATATTAACTTTTCTGTATTATCCATCTTTGCACTGACGGGTTATATTTTTTATTTAAAGGTGTAAAGAGATACATATACAAAGCGATATCTAAAGGTTACCGATTACATTAATTACCTACACCATATTCTACATCACATTCTTCAAAGTTGTCCCACAGGGAGCGAATTACGCCGATATCAAGGTTCCTGACACAATTTTTGTAAAGCGTTTCCTCTTGAATTCTCCTCCTGTGTATCAAATCTTCATGCTTGTAACTTGATTTTCACGGTAGGAAAGAGAAATAATTCAAGCGGAGCAGATGGGAAACAATTGTGACTTGGTTTTTAGTCAAAAATTCCTGGATGTAACTGGCCGTTTACGCACGTTTGCTGTCGTGGTAAAATACCGAGTCGTTCGTAAACCACTCCAAAGAACTTTTCTGCTCAAGTCCTCCCTAAAAAGTCTTACTACTCCATCGCGAGAGATTTATATATTAGCCATTTGAGCACGACAGAAAACCATTTCATGAGTATTTCATATATTAACATAACATGTTATGTGTATTATTGCTGTTTAGCTTCTTGGTCATGACCAAAACTCAACTTTCATCAGCAATGAAAATCTTTGAAAGTTTGTATCATCTATAAGCACTAGTTTTAGAGCCCTGGAGACTTCTGTGCGATGTTGCTTTTGATCATTTTGAAGCGGTCGTGGCAGAAACCTCCTCGCAATCTATTTCAGGTACAATACGTTAACAAGTATATTAACTTACTTCGAAGGCGATTCAGAGGCCTTGTATGGTACGTTTACGATCTTCCAGAAACAGCATCCTCACCTTATGAACATTTTCCAGTAGGATACCAGTTGTCGGTAGAGTCGAATGATCGTTATCATGATTGTACACACGTCTTTGAAATGCTTGTACCAGTGCCTGTAGTGTAGTCTCCTAAAGCTTGTTTTCAAATTTGGTGCGTTTCTCCAGCGGATTGCCCATGTTTCAAACAAAACTATGTGCACCTACTAGCTGCTCTTTCAGGTCATCGATCGCAAAACCACAAGTCACGGAAACACTGCGAATATGCTACGAACAAGTGCGCAAGCCACTCACCTCACAGTCACTTGCAGCACTGATTTCAGACAAATGCATGCGGGGGCACCTTTCGGTACTGATGTGCCCTTCTAAGCACTTTCGCGCACATTTCAAATTCCTTGAACTTTTTTGGATATGACTTCGAACTAGCGAGTCGTGTTGTTTCGTGGGCATTTTCAGTTACAGAAAAATTGTTCAAATGGCTCTGACCACTATGGGACTCAACTGCTGAGGTAATTAGTCCCCTAGAATTTAGAACTAGTTAAACCTAACTAACCTAAGGACATCACAAACATCCATGCCCGAGGCAGGATTCGAACCTGCGGCCGTAGCGGACTTGCGGTTCCAGACTGCAGCGCCTTTAACCGCACGGCCACTTCGGCCGGCTTAGTTACAGAATATGGCAATCGAAGTACTGAAAACGAACAGCAACCGCCATAGGGACTGTTCTTGCGTGAACAGTAAGGCAGACACTAAAAAGAGTTTATAGATTCCGAACATATTCATACTGAATTTTGGACAATTAAGTTGCATATGGCAGTGACAGATTATTACTCCTCCAGCACTCAACACTGTTCAACCGACAACAAGATCATATCAACATATAAGTACCGGAAATGTGAAGGTTCATTCATACATATAGGCCTACAGCCAAACTTTCACTTCCATAAACAACAATTTTGATGTTCCTTGTACAGCAGTGTAGCGCAGTATTGCTAAATATTCATCATTCCATCAGAAAACGAATAAATTTGAAAAAGGCTTATTTGTGCTATAAGCTGCACAATTCTATGTTTATGCTTTTCCGGTTTCGATGATTACAGTCAGCTTCACAGGAGGAAAAAAATGTGCATCAATGGATCAAGCATATATTTTTGTCATATTCAACCTAACCACAAGAACACATATAATTATCAGAATAGTCTGCTTAACGCAGTCCACATAAACGTGCTATGACTTGGCCCTTGATGGCCGCGGTGGCCGAGCGGTTCTAGGCACTTCAGTCTGGAACCGCGCGACCGCTACGGTCGTAGGTTCGAATCCTGACTCGGGCATGGATGTGTGTGCTGTCCTTAGGTTAGTTAGGTTTAAGTAGTTCTAAATTCTAGGGGACTGATGACCTCAGATGTAAAGTCCCATAGTGCTCAGAGCCACATAAACCACTTGGCCCTTGTAGTGCACACCTGGTGGTAACTCCACACTCAATAAAAATGTGTATTCGAATAGCACCACAGCACCGAACGACACTGGGAATCCCGCCAGAAAACAAGGAATAGGCGCCGTGCTTTTAGTTGGAGAACCTCTGCAATAGTTTTCGAGTTTAGGGGGAATACCAAGTGGGATGAGGCGTGAATGGGAATGTGGACTGAGGAGGGGGTCGTGCTAGTGTAGTCCGTGCAGATGTGCAACGTCACTGTGTCACGGTGGTGTAGTTGTTATCCTATGTGCCTAGTGAGCAAAAGACACGAGTTCGAATACCTGCTTTGGTACAAACTTTCACTGGTCACTTCAGTCTACATATACAGGGTGGTCCACAGATAGTGAGCGGGCCAAATACCTCGCGAAATAAGCTTCAAACGAAAAAACCACAAAGAACAAATACGTCTAGCTTGAAGGGGGAAACCAGATGGCGCAATGGTTGGCCCGCTAGATGGCACTGTCAAACGGATATCAACTGCGTTTTTTAAATAGGAACCCCCATTTTTAATTGCATATTCGTGTAGTACGTAAAGAAATATGAATGTTTTAGTTGGACCACTTTTTTCGCTTTGTGATGGATGGCGCTGTAATAGTCACAAACGTATAAGTACGTGGTGTCACGTAACATTCCGCCAGTGCGGACGGTATTTGCTTCGTGATACATTACCCGTGTTGAAATGGACAGCATACGTTCTCTGAAATGATAAGTTCACAAAGGTACATGTATCACATTGGAACAACCGAAATGAAATGTTCAAACGTACCTACGTTCTGTACTTCAATGTAGAAACCCTATATGTTACCAACTGTTCGTCTAAAATTGTGAGCCATGTGTTTGTGACTATTACAGCGCCATCTATCACAAAGCGAGAAAAGGGGTCCAACTAAAACATACATATTTCCTTACGTACTACACGAATATGTAATAAAAAATGGGGGTTGCTATTTTAAAAAAACGCAGTTGATATCCGTTTGAGCTATGGCAGCGCCATGTAGCGGGCCAACCATAGCACCATCTGGTTTCCCCCCTCAATCTAGACGAGTTTCGTTATTTGTAGTTTTATGTTTGACGCGTATTTTGTGAGATATTTGGCCCGGTCACGATAAATGGACCACCCTGTATAGGCGATTTTGACCTTAGCGCCGTATTCTGCCTGTTTAAATATCCCTGTATTTGAGTACACATGCCTATACCAGATTCTTTGGCGCCACAGTGTATAATGCCAAGTTTGCTGTATTTATCCTTGCAATTTCTCTGCCGGCCGGAGTGGCCGTGCGGCTCTAGGCGCTACATGCTGGAGCCGAGCGACCGCTACGTTCGCAGGTTCGAATCCTGCCTCGGGCATGGATGTGTGTGATGTCCTTAAGTTAGTTAGGTTTAATAAGTTCTAGGCGACTGATGACCTCAGAAGTTAAGTCGCATAGTGCTCAGAGCCTTTTGAACCATTTGCTATTTCTCTGCTTTTGTATCAACATCAGTAGCACTACAGCACTGTTGTAAGTTGCTCGTCGACTAATCAGCTCAACTACTGCCCGCATACTCATTTTGTGCTCACTGTTGGATACCTAGAGTCCCGCCCGCTGTTGCCATTAGCGGCCAATATCTTTGTTGCGTGATAGACAATATGCGAAGCGTAGAACGCCGTAAACATCATTGGCCCTTTGCGACTTCGCACTCAAGGGATTCCTTGTGAGATGTCAGACCGGTCGATAAAATAGGGTGTAAAACGTGACAGAGGTTTGTGCAAGCGGCGCAGATCGTTGGCTGTCGGCTTGTGCCGCACATCGTGTTGTTCCACAACCAGACGCGGGGACGACCGCTGTGCATGTGTTGCGGCGCCTACGTCGGCCTCGCTGCCTCAATAATTCACCGCCGGCGGCGCCAATCTGGCTGGTTAATTCAGCAGCGCGGCGACCGACAACTGCCGGACACCGCAACTCACCGCAAGGCGTCGCGACGCGCCGTCGTCTCTTCCCTGCTGGGCGGCGGGCGGCCCGCCGTAATCCAGTTTCTGCCTGCTGTGTGGACGTCTCGCCTCCCCGAGTCGTGCCTCCGGCCTTTGCATTCGTCCCGAGAAGAAAGGAGGCCGACCTGCGGTGCCACGAAATACGTCTCCATCCGGAGGAAGTGTACTGGTGGACACGGTGAAGCCAATTTATTGCAGTCTCCGTGTTTCAAATGAAGGCGGAACTTGGCGGAGATGCGTCACTCCGCGCAGTTCTCAGGCTTGTGACTTTCGTAGGAGGAGGAGGAGGAGGAGGAGGAGGAGGTCAGTGTTTAACGTCCCGTCGACAACGATGTCATTAGAGACGGAGCAAAATCTCGGATTAGGGGTGGGAGAAAAATCCGCCTTGCCCTTTCAGAGGAACCATCGCAGCATTTGCCTGGAGCTATTTAGGGAAATCACGGAATACCTAAAACAGAATGATCGGACGCTGGTTTGAACCGTCGTCCTCCGTAACGCGTGTCCAGAATGCTAACCGCTGCGCCATCTCGCTCAGTGTGACATTCAGCTGTGGGCGGCTAAGCAGGGACGTCCCATGCAACGTGGAGACAGCAAATGCAACGTAAACAGTTTGCTATCTAGTACAGTCACCTTGTAAATGCTATCAGGCTAACAGATTGCGGTGTCTGAATGAATTTTCTCTCTTCAGCAGAGTGTCCGCTGATCTGAAGCTTCCTGGCAGCTTAGCCCTGTGTGCCGGGCCGGGGATCGATCCTGGGACCTTTGTCTTCCGCTGCACGTGTTCCACCGGCTGAGCTACACAAGCACATCTACCCCCACAGTTTTACTTCAGTCAGTACCTCGTACCTTGTAAAAACAGATCACTACTAAGAAACGTGTGAGACGAAAGAATTAATTTAAGAGAGTGAAGTACAAAAATATTCAAGAAAAGATCAACTATATTAGTCAGTTATGAACGAAGTAAATAGTAAACATAGGGAAGGCAATGGACATGGCTAAGTGAAAAACGAGGAGAAATCAGACTGGAAAATAAGAAAATTAAACACTCAGCAGTTTAACTGAATGCAAAGGCGTCAACGTCAATAGTGAAACAGGAAATGCACTGTTAAACGCTGAGGACTGAGCGGATAGGTGCAAAGATTGCACACAAGGCTCTACGAAGGGGAGAAACTGTCGAATTACTTGATAGAAGAAATAGGAGCCAATGTGGAATACATTCGGCATCCAGCAGGAGAGAGTGCGGTAAGATGCGATATTAAACATATCTGGGGTAACAATCAATAATTATACTAAGAAGTTATTGAAAAAGTTAAAATTTAATTGTACAATACTCCAGTTGAAAGTCATGTATAAACAAATTTATTATATCAGGTCAATTATGCAGAAAAGTTTTTTATTAACAAAATGATAATGCGTCATCTTGCCTCACCTAGCGGGGCGAGTCGAGGTTACTAGTGGGGCGTGAGGAGGTCAGTATTGCATACAACACAAACAGGGAGAACTTCATCGTCCTCATGTTCTTGTCCTTCACAGGAACAATTCGCCCATCTTTTGCATATCCAGCACTGAATCCATCCCTCAGTAGTGTGTGAGTACAAGTACACACATTAAAGGCACTCAGCGTCAGAAGAATATGATGAATTTATCTGCTTAGTTTTCAATACTCAGTAAATGTCTGAAGATGGCCTTGTAGGCCGAAAATCGGTTAACAATAAAAGTAATATTCTAGAACAAAAGCAAACTGGTGCTTTTTATTTTTATAATGTTCTACCAAGACCCGACGGAAGATACTGTTACGTTTATAACTGTGTTTTCAGTCTCATGGCGTTTCCTTTGCAGTTTCTTCCTATTATTTAACTTCTTTGGCAATGACTGTTTACTGTATAGACCATCTTTCCCAGTTTGAACAAATCCCTTTGTCAACTTTTTCTTAGCTTTTCCCATTTTCTTCATTTCTATTTCTCTTCTTAAATTTATTTCTTCTTTCAAATCGTTTTTGTAGGGGAACGCGGCCGACACTGATGTTTTACCAGGCTTTCGAATATTCTTTTTCGAAAGGAGACCACTGCAAGAGGGAATCAGTAGAATGTCTTCTGATGTTGGACCTTTGAAAAAGGTTACAACTACTCCGGCAGTTGGAGTGATATTGATTTGTATAGAAACAGGCTGAAGACTCCCGGCTTGAACAGCAGAGTGAAATAGTATATGTGCAGCATCAGCCTGGAGGATGTTAGAGGCAACAGCTGGAGAGGCCATACTGGATTCAGTAGCAGTTTGAAGCGATCTAGAGAAGTTGTGGGCTGAAGTGAACAAGAAGGCATGAGCAGGGCGACGTGAATTGAAATCAGCAGAAAGCTCATTTGTGTTTGTAGACCTAGGGGCTGATTGTTCATTATCTATGTCTGGTAATGACATCGCTCTGGGCTCAGATGAAGCCTAAATACGGCAACTGAAAAGTCCTTGGTTGATAGCCCAAACGCCAGTTTTACAAAATCCATTAATCGCCGTGGACATAATAACTCCTCTAGTAAAAGCATTTCCATATAGCACAGATGTATGGAAGAAAGAGACAGTCTGGCCTGGATTTGATCTTAACTAGCATGAACCTACATGCTCATAAAAATGCACTCAAATGCTTCATAAAGCTTACATCAAGTAGCTGGAAGTGAATGAAATGGGATGGGATGGGAAGCGCAGTAACACTACACCATTTTCCCTTGCAAAGTCAAAGCACATACTTGTTTTTGTGTCCTTAGCTGCTCGGCTCCAATCAACAAATTTCTTAAACCATTAAAAAAAAAATATCGGTTTGGATACATCCACTTGGGTTGCACACCACCCAGACTCCAGGAGGACAGTTATTCATTAATTGATTTTTTAATGATAACTAGCGAAAAATGAATAGAGGAAGCATGTATGACTCGGCATCATTGAAACATAGCCTTATTGTTACATTTTGCCTCTTTCAGCAGGTGATAACACCACCTATCAGGTGCTTTAAGGCTACGGTCAGTGCAGTATCATCAAAATTAGAAATTCTGCCGCGGATAAATTTGTTTGTAGCGACAAATCGAGTAAAGAAACCGAAAAATTTAGTCACATTCAGTTTGTTGGAAGAGCCGCACCCGTGGATAATAGCTTTCTGAGGATTATCTAGGGATGCCTTGGCTTTGAATCTAAACAACCAATCTTCATCAGCTACTTCTTTCTCTTGGGAAAACGTGCCATTTTTACGCACCTTCTCTACCCATTGACGGCAAGTCTTCTGAGGTTCATATTTTCTCCATTTTTAGTAAATATTTGACCGATAAGTTCTTTTCCTCAGTGAAAAATAATGATGTTAGGCCTAGGCTGTCGACACAAACTGGAGGTGTTTCATTTGGAAAGACATTCCCACTCGTCGAGACAATAAATGTATTACTAGGTATTTTGTATTGCTCACGAGTTAGTTTATCTCTTCTTTCTAAACTTGTTTCTGCAACATGAAAAGAGGCAGCTGCTGTTTTATACTGCATTTCACCTGTAATAATCTCTTCAGTAGCTTTCTTGGTTAACTCTCGATTCCACTCAACTCGATCAGTCTTCCTCTTATATATCTGTGCCATCTTAGATAACCTATAAAAACGCAGTAGGACATCGCAAAAACTGTGAGGTAAGAAAGGGTACTTCCTCATCATGCCCCACAGATAACATCCCGTCTCGCCTCACTGATGCAGCGTGGTGTATTTATTGTTCATTTCAGTTTACTTTTGGACTAATAATATTTGTAGTCTATATAAAATAATTAATAAAGAGAACATTTTTCAGCAAAATATACAGTGCTTCAGTTAACGACTGTATGCTGTTTGTATTCAGCACCAAACTCCAGCTCCACAAGGACACTTTCCTGGAGTAATGACGCCATTCGAGAGAAGCACATGTACACAAAATAAACTTAAAGCCCAGACTGGCTCCCACTTACGTGCGGTTCTATTCTCTACCTGTTCTAGCAGTACAGGTGTTTTCTTTTCTGCTAGACAGCAGCACTGAAAGAGCTCGTTGTACCTCACTCTCCCCTATTACAGTCAGAACTGAACAGAGCTTTGGAAGACTTGCTGTCAAATAAGGTGGAAGGCGTAGATAACATTCCACCGAAATATATAAAATCATTGGAAGGAGTGTCAACCAAACGAATACTGAAGTAAGTTTGCACAGCCTATGAGTGTAGAGATATCTGAGCGGTGACACTCACTGCCCGAAATCGCCAAAGGTGTCTATCACAATTGCGTCAAAACTTATCTTTTGGATATAAATAACACTCATAGACCTGGAATACGCAGTATTTCTATCAGGGGTTGAGACGTAAAAGATTGTCATGGTTAAGAATAGGTCTGGAAAAACACGTTCATGTAATGACAATCGAAACAAAGTTCTTCTCACTGTCAAGGTTGAGAATAGGTCTGGCAAAACACGTTCATGTAATGACAATCGAAACAAAGCTTCTCACATAACAAAAGCCAAAACCCCGTAACCAAGGAAGTATAAATGAAAGTAAATTATACTTAAATGAAAGAAGGTCGAAAAAGTCTTTTCAGGTACAACACTCCAAAATCCATCATCTTAGAACGGGATGTTCTAATCTGTGGGGCACGCAGTACTCGTTAAAGCCTGTGCTATGGTAAGTGAGCGGGGTTCACCTTATGAGAAAGTATTTTCGTATAGATATCGACCGCGTGTACCTGAATGGTGGCAAATCAGACTTATACACATTCTGTAATAACAATGATCCGTCAAGCAAGTTCGCAATGCAACTACACGTCAGGATGGACCAAAAGCAACCCTGAAGATGCTACCAATTTGATAATAATACGGTCGCCAGCCTAATTAGGCATTAACTGAGTTTCTTCCCTGTACAAGTTGGTATATATTCATGCAAAACAACAAGTAGTAACACTGCATAACATAGTGGAATTTTAGAACCAGAAAATCTATTGAACTGATAGTTTCACGTTCTGTACTGATATGGAAAAACCATGAATACATAACACTACAATATAATGTATACTACAAAACTTTATACTGTATATTAATCTGATTAAAATCGGGCATAGATTACCCTAGAAATAGCACTTTCGAGCAACACACAAAATGTCAATTTTGATAAAGATAAAACACTGATAAATTTTGACTTTTTTATATTGACTTTAACTTTTGCTGGTCAAACCAATTTAAAACACTTCAGAATTCAAATGAAGAAAAATGGGGGGGGGGGGGTCCCTGAAACTGTTATGATCACTGTATTAACAAAAATGATTACTGAATTTATTATGCGTTCAAGATTTCCAGTATATAAGTTTCTACTCTTTTTATCTTATTTACTGCTCATTTAAATGCCTTTAAATCTGGCCTGAAATAATAAACTTCATTACTATATCAATACTAAAGTTATTTTTCAACTTCGTTAGACCTTCGTTATTCATTTACTGGTTCATTGACAAAACATTTCTTTAAACACCATTCTAACATAGCTAGTTCTGCAAATACAGGGTGTTTCAAAAATGACCGGTATATTTGAAACGGCAATAAAAACTAAACGAGCAGCGATAGAAATACACCGTTTGTTGCAATATGCTTGGGACAACAGTACATTTTCAGGCGGACAAACTTTCGAAATTACAGTAGTTACAATTTTCAACAACAGATGGCGCTGCAAGTGATGTGAAAGATATAGAAGACAACGCAGTCTGTGGGTGCGCCATTCTGTACGTCGTCTTTCTGCTGTAAGCGTGTGCTGTTCACAACGTGCAAGTGTGCTGTAGACAACATGGTTTATTCCTTAGAACAGAGGATTTTTCTGGTGTTTGAATTCCACCGCCTAGAACACAGTGTTGTTGCAACAAGACCAAGTTTTCAACGGAGGTTTAATGTAACCAAAGGACCGAAAAGCGATACAATAAAGGATCTGTTTGAAAAATTTCAACGGACTGGGAACGTGACGGATGAACGTGCTGGAAAGGTAGCGCGACCGCGTATGGCAACCACAGAGGGCAACGCGCAGCTAGTGCAGCGGGTGATCCAACATCGGCCTCGGGTTTCCGTTCGCCGTGTTGCAGCTGCGGTCCAAATGACGCCAACGTCCACGTATCGTCTCATGCGCCAGAGTTTACACCTCTATCCATACAAAATTCAAACGCGGCAACCCCTCAGCGCCGCTACCACTGCTGCACGAGAGACATTCGCTAACGATATAGTGCACAGGATTGATGACTGCGATATGCATGTGGGCAGCATTTGGTTTACTGTCGAAGCTTATTTTTACCTGGACGGCTTCGTCAATAAACAGAACTGGCGCATATGGGAAACCGAAAAGCCCCATGTTGCAGTCCCATCGTCCCTGCGTCCTCAAAAAGTACTGGTCTGGGCCGCCATTTCTTCCAAAGGAATCATTGGCCCATTTTTCAGATCCGAAACGATTACTGCATCACTCTATCTGGACATTCTTCGTGAATTTGTGGCGGTACAAACTGCCTTAGACGACACTGCGAACACCTCGTGGTTTATGCAAGATGGTGCCTGGCCACATCGCACGGCCGACGTCTTTAATTTCCTGAATGAATATTTCGATGATCGTGTGATTGCTTTGGGCTATCCGAAATATACAGGAGGTGGCGTGGATTGGCCTCCCTATTCGCCAGACATGAACCCCTGTGACCTCTTTGTGTGGGGACACTTGAAAGACCAGGTGTAGCGCCAGAATCCAGAAACAATTGAACAGCTGAAGCAGCACATCTCATCTGTATGTGAAGCCATTCCGGCAGACACGTTGTCAAAGGTTTCTGGTAATTTCATTCAGAGACTACGCCATATTATTGCTACGCATGGTGGATATGTTGAAAATATCGTACTATAGAGTTTCCCAGACCGGAACGCAATCTGTTGTTGAAAATTGTAACTACTGTAATTTCGAAAGTTTGTCTGCCTGAAAATGTACTGTTGTCCCAAGCACATTGCAACAAACGGTGTGTTTCTATCGCTGGTCGTTTAGTTTTTATTGCCGTTTCAAATATACCGGTCATTTTTGAAACACCCTGTAATTATTATTAACACAAATTTTAATTTTCATTTCGGGACACTCGGATTGCACAACATTTGGAGAGGACCCTGTCTAGGTTAGTTGTGAGGATAATTAAATGATGGGCAAGTTCTGGTACAATTTAGGTTATTATTGCACAGTTCTCTCTCTGATCCATACGAATACAGTACTAAAAGTTTCAACCTGCTAGAATCCATGCGGCGATTGGCGGGCGGCAAGGTGGCGAGGCACAGAGCACACATACAACCACAGCTATGGCTCTTGACGTATCGGCACTTTACTTCTTCTTAGCGTCGCAATACTTTTCCATTTAGTACCTATGGAATTTTGCCATGCTGTGTGGGTGTTGGAACGGCATACCCGAGGCTCAGTGAAGCTATGTCTTCCAATAGAGCCTCCTCGCTCCAGAAGGGGTCGCTCAAACCAGTGCCAAACTCCAACTACTGAGCCCGTTGTGCCGTGCAGTGCCCGTGCGCATTTTCTCGCTCTCGCCTGCCATCCACCTTTTACCGCTCCCTTACAGACAGGGTATTCACCCGAGGTTTTGCATTCTACATATCCTAACACATTGCCTACCTATGGACCAGACGTACAGTTACAATTTTAAACATCTTACAACAGTCTCAACATTTGTTACATTTTAATTCTATTACAATATTACTTGACATTTGACATCAACATTAATATTCACATTGAAACTTATTTACAGTTTTCTTAACATAATGACATGAAACAAAAAAGAAATGAGATCAGAACATCAATTACACAAGTTTATCGAAAAATCAGAAGGAAAAAATTACTTGTATGTACAATAGTACAGCGTCGTTGTTGTTACAATAATATGGATGAAGAACAAAAGCAACAGCATATAGGCAGCATGAAGCAGCAGTGCAAACCAGTGAAAATTCCGTACAAAGAAGACTAAACGAAGTTGTAATGAGATCCTAGGCGGTGAATTCGAAAAGAAAAAATCGAATAAACTTATATATGAACAAAATAGTGGCTACTCTTCTACATTCCGACGACCAGCCGATATCCTCATCTTCATCTAATTCTTACATAAATTTGTATAAGAAATATTCTTCAGATCCGACAGAAAAAAAGCAAGGTCCTGGCATTTAAAAGTAACGATTAGACATGGTTCAAATTACATAATATAGAAACAGTCCGCAGCTGGTCGTCTTGCGGTACCCTTCTCGCTTCCGACGCACGGGGTCCTGAGTTCGATTCCCGGCGGGGGTCAGGGATTTTTCCTGCCTTGAGATGACTGGGTGTTGTTGTGTCGTCTTCGTCATCATGATTCATCCACATTACGGTCGGAGGAAGGCAATGGCAAACCATCACCGCTAGCACTTTGCCTAGTTGGCGGTGCGGGTGTCCCACATCATCCCCGTACGCTCCTCGGAGTATAGGACCTCATAATCATCATTATCAATATTGAAACAAGTTAGCGTTGGGTAGTGATCGATGGTATTACACAAGACTTTCAAATATGCTGTTGTTTTGTGTTCACATCGTTCAATAAACAGCTATACTTCCGATATTATTCATCTGACGCATAAATTATCGTAAAAACATTCAAACTTTTGATATGTTTTTGTAATCGTCCAGAGCGTAATCGTTCCCCAAGGAAAAGCATTCTGAGGCATTTTATATTGTTACGATAACCGGCACCCTGAACAGGCGTCTCTTCAGCTATAACATACAGTATCTGTTTCCGGGAAAGTCATGTTAATTTCGTTATTCAAAATGTTTTCGTTTCTCAGAAGCGTTGCACCAGACGTTCTTGCTGACCTCCTTTTGATTAAGGTGTGCAGACCTACTAACTTTTATGTTTCACCTTCAGACAAGTAGTGCAAATGCTCCACTTTTAGAATACTGTAGTGCATCGCACCCCTAATCAAGTAGTAATTGCTCGTGTAACCTATCTGACAGATACTGGTGGATGATAAAGTGCCATCGTCATAGCGCCTGGAAAAGAGAGTTCATCTACATCTACATCTACATTTATACTCCGCAAGCCACCCAACGGTGTGTGGCGGAGTGCACTTTATGTGCCACTGTCATTACCTCCCTTTCCTGTTGCAGTCGCGTATGGTTCGCGGGAAGAACGACTGCCGGAAAGCCTCTCTAATTTTACATTCGTGATCTCATCGGGAGATATAAGTAGGGGGAAGCAATATATTCGATACCTCATCCAGCCACATTTTTGTTAATCCCACCAAACTCACGATTGACGCTTGCTTTCTCTACTTTAAATTCTTTTCCTTATTTTGAGGTTTGTATTGTTTTACGAGGGTCGTTCAGTAAGTAATGCTACACTTTTTTTCGAAGTCAGGTTAGTTTTATTTTTGATTCTAATATGCCATTATACAGGGTGATTCAAAAAGAATACCACAACTTTAAAAATGTGTATTTAATGAAAGAAACATAATATAACCTTATGTTATACATAATTACAAAGAGTATTTAAAAAGGTTTTTTTTCACTCAAAAACAAGTTCAGAGATGTTCAATATGGCCCCCCCCCAGACACTCGAGCAATATCAACCCGATACTCCAACTCGTTCCCCACTCTCTGTAGCATATCAGGCGTAACAGTTTGGATAGTTGCTGTTATTTCTCGTTTCAAATCATCAATGGTGGCTGGGAGAGGTGGCCGAAACACCATATCCTTAACATACCCCCATAAGAAAAAATCGCAGGGGGTAAGATCAGGGCTTCTTGGAGGCCAGTGATGAAGTGCTCTGTCACGGGCTGCCTGGCGGCCGATCCATCGCCTCGGGTAGTTGACGTTCAGGTAGTTACGGACAGATAAGTGCCAATGTGGTGGCGCTCCATCCTGCTGAAATATGAATTGTTGTGCTTCTTGTTCGAGCTGAGGGAACAGCCAATTCTCTAACATCTCCAGATACTGTAGTCAAGTTACAGTAGCACCTTCGAAGAAAAAGGGACCAAAAACTTTATTGGCTGAAATGGCACAGAAAACGTTCACCTTAGGCGAGTCACGTTCATACTGAGTTGTTTCCCGCGGATTCTCAGTGCCCCATATACAGACATTGTGACGGTTGACTTTCCCGTTAGTGTGGAAAGTTGCTTCATCACTAAACACAATATTTGAAACGAAAGATTCATCTGTTTCCATTTGAGCAAGGATAAAATCACAAAAATCGATTCTTTTAATCTTATCAGCTGCAGACAGTGCTTGAACCAATTTCAGACGATAAGGTTTCATAACTAACCTTTTTCGTAGGACTCTCCATACAGTTGATTGTGGAATTTGCAGCTCTCTGCTAGCTCTGCGAGTCGATTTTCCTGGGCTGCGAACAAATGCTTGCTGGATGCGTGCTACATTTTCATCACTCGTTGTCGGCCGTCCAGAGCTTTTACCTTTGCAAAAACACCCATTCTCTGTAAACTGTTTATACCAACGTTTAATACACCACCTATCAGGAGGTTTAACACCATACTTCGTTCGAAATGCACGCTGAACAACTGTCGTCGATTCACTTCTGCCGTACTCAATAACACAAAAAGGTTTCTGTTGAGCGATCGCCATCTTAGCATCAACTGACGCTGACGCCTAGTCAACAGCGCCTCAAGCGAACAAATGTACAACTAAATGAAACTTTATAGCTCCCTTAATTCGCCGACAGATAGTGCTTAGGTCTGCCTTTTGTCGTTGCAGAGTTTTAAATTCCTAAAGTTGTGGTATTCTTTTTGAATCACCCTGTATTTCCTATTCTTTTGGATACAAACCCTATTTTTCAGCATAATCACCGTCCAATTCGACGGCCTCTAGCCTTCTTACTGGGAGGGTCAATTGCAGGTTGACTTCGGAGCCAACGTCTTGCTGCATCAGTAACCACCCCAGTACCCACGTGCTGCTAGCCGTGGAGTGCATCCTCCATTGGGCCAAACAGATGAAATTGGAAGGTGCGTAATATATCCGCCGTCCGCGGATAGGAAAATCTCAGAGTGTGAGTTATAGCGTTTTTATTTAAAGTCTTTCTTCTGAATTTACAAAACAATATTCGTGAGGTTGGACTCATCCCCCAAGCCTACTAAAAACTAAATCAGAGATTCTTCCAAACATAAACTGTCTGAAGTAACCATACAACTTCACGAAACCAAACCCCGGGCGTCTCTTTTAAGAGCGGCGCGGAGTCCACGTTGCCGTCACCTGAGTCCGACGGCGAGTAGAGGCCCTGCGAGGATGGCTCCGGTACGCTGGCGGCGGTGGACGATGACGCGGCGGCTACGATGACACCAGTGGGATCGCTCGACGTGAACTGCCTCTCCAGTCTCCTGCGCCAGCCTAAGTACTGCTTAGCGCATGGATATGGCTGGCTCTATTTGCAGTCACGTATCGAGCGGAAGGAAAAAGGTCCGCGGCTGTAGCGACCACTTGCGGCGCCGTTGACGCCTCCTGGTGGTTTCTGTGAAGCGTCTGTGTTTCCGGGACGACCGGCCAGGCTGACCCCTACTCGGTCCGGGGCCCGCTGTACCGGTCTGCTTCGCGGGAAGCGAGAGATGCAGGCGCTTAGTCTGGACACAGTAGTGTGAGATGTGGGCTATGAGATGGATGAGAAGTAACAGTCCAGTAAAGATTTGTGAGCTCTCGTGTGCTCAGACTTGTGCGAGGCCTTGCATCGTCAAGGAGGAGGAGAAGTTCGTTTGCATTTTCGTTGAGACGAAAACGCTGAGGTAGGTTCTACAGTTTCCTGGGGATACCACAGTTCACTTCAGAGTTGATTGTTGCACCACGAGGCAGCACATTAAACAGGGTAACCCCTTCAGAGTCTCAGAAGGCAGTCGTCCTGACCATACTGCCTGAGGGTGAAGCTTTGAACTATTTCTTCGGAGAAGAGGTAGGGCTTACTTCGGAGGAGAAATGGGGTACGCTACTCCATAGACTGCCGTTTTGTTTCCTGTTCGAAAGGGATGGACCTATGTTTCATCGTCTGCGACTATGTTCGACAAAAACTTGTCTCTCTCCAGCCTCGTAAAGCGCAATCAATTCCTCATAGATGGTTCTTCGTTACTCTTTCTGATCCTCTGTTGGGCGATGAGGCACCCAGTGGGCTCACATTTTTGAGTCCTTGACTGGTGGACGAGTGTGTCTGCACTACCAACAGAGGGGTCCAGCTGAGGAGCGAGGTGTTTGCTTGTGATCCGTCGATCCTTTCGAATGAGAGTGTCCGCACGTTCCAACATTGCAGGAGTCACAGCTGTGTGCAGCCGTTCGGCACGCGGGAAGTCGGACAGGTTTGCGCGACCTTGTTGCGATGATGACAGACGCCTCGCCCAAATACGCGTCGTACATCTGTTCACTGCCAGGTCTCCGTGGACGTTCCGCTAGCGCCTTTGGATACATGTGGTGTTCCGATTATCCGCCGAAAGACACTCAATGACGAATGTCTGCTTGGAACATTCCTCCGTTACAGACTCCACTTTGATGGCTACGTATAGCAACATAACCTACATCTACATCCATACTCCGCAAGCCACCTGACGGTGTACGGCGGAGGGTACTTTGAGTACCTCTATCGGTTCTCCCTTCTGTTCCAGTCTCGTATTGTTCGTGGAAAGAAAGACTGTCGGTACGCCTCTGTGTGGGCTCTAATCTCTCTGATTTTATCCTCGTGGTCTCTTCGCGAGATACACGTAGGAGGGAGCAATATAATTCTTGACTCTTCGGTGAAGGTATGTTCTCGAAACTTTAACAAAAGCCCGTGGCGAGCTCCTGAGCGTCTCTCCCGCAGTCTTCCACTGGAGTTTATCTATCATCTCTGTAACGCTTTCGCGATTCCTAAATAATGGCACCCGTGGTCTAGGGGCAACGTCTTTGATTCATAATGAAAACGTCTTGGGTCCCGGGTTCGATCCCCGCCACTGCCTAAATTTTGATAAATAATCAGCATTGGCGGCCGAAGACTTCCGGCGTAAGAAGTCAGACTCATTCTGCCAACGGCCTTGTCAAAGAGGGCGGAGGAACGGATAGAGGTTCAGGGTACTCTCTTGTCCTAGGGGTGGGAAATTTCCCCTAAAGGCGGAAGAATCAGCAATGATCAACGACATGAGGATGCAGAAGACAATGGAAACCACTGTATTAAAGACACGTAACGTGTATCCACAGGACATGTGGCCTGTATTTGAAGAAGTGTCATGATGATCTCTCCATTGGCAAAAGATTCCGGAATAGTCCCCCATGCGGATCTCCGGGAGGGGACTGCCAAGGGGGAGGTTACCATGAGAAAAAGATTGAATAATCAACGAAAGGATAACGTTCTACGAGTCGGGGCGTGGAGTGTCAGAAGCTTGAACGTGGAAGGGAAACTAGAAAATCTGAAAAGGGAAATGCAAAGGCTCAATCTAGATATAGTAGGGGTCAGTGAAGTGAAGTGGAAGGAAGACATGGATTTCTGGTCAGATGAGTATCGGGTAATATCAACAGCAGCAGAAAATGGGATAACAGGTGTAGGATTCGTTATGAATAGGAAGGTAGGGCAGAGGGTGTGTTACTGTGAACAGTTCAGTGACCGGGCTGTTCTAATTAGAATCGACAGCAGACCAACACCGACAAGTTCAGATATACATGCCGACGTCGCAAGCTGAAGATGAACACATAGAGAAAGTGCATGAGGATATTGAAAGGGTAATGCAGTATGTAAAGGGGGACGAAAATCTAATAGTCATGGGCGACTGGAATGCAGTTGTAGGGGAAGGGGTGGTAGAAAAGGTTACAGGAGAATATGGGCTTGGGACAAGGAATGAAAGAGGAGAAAGACTAATTAAGTTCTGTAACAAGTTTCTGCTAGTAATAGCGAATACCCTGTTCAAGAATCACAAGAGGAAGAGGTATACTTGGAAAAGGCCGGGAGATACGGGAAGATTTCAATTAGATTACATCATGGTCAGACAGAGATTACGAAATCAGATACTGGATTGTAAGGCGTACCCAGGAGCAGATATAGACTCAGATCACAATATAGTAGTGATGAAGAGTAGGCTGAAGTTCAAGACATTAGTCAGGATGAATCAATACGCATATAAGTGGGATACGGAAGTACTAAGGAAAGACGAGATACGTTTGAAGTTCTCTAACGCTATAGATACAGCAATAAGGAATAGCGCAGGAGGCAGTACAGTTGAAGAGGAATGGACATCTCTAAAAAGGGCCATCACAGAAGTTGGGAAGGAAAACATAGGTACAAAGAAGGTAGCTGCGAAGAAACCATGGGTAACAGAAGTAATACTTCAGTTGATTGATGAAAGGAGGAAGTACAAACATGTTCCGGGAAATTCAGGAATACAGAAATACAAGTCGCTGAGGAATGAAATAAATAGGAAGTGCAGGGAAACTAAGACGAAATGGCTGCAGGAAAAATGTGAAGACATCGAAAAAGATATGATTGTCGGAAGGACAGACTCAGCATACAGGAAAGTCAAAACAACCTTTGGTGACATTAAAAGCAACGGTGGTAACATTAAGAGAGCAACGGAAATTCCACTGTTAAATGCAGACGAGAGAGCAGATAGGTGGAAAGAATACATTGAAAGCCTCTATGAGGGTGAAGATTTGTCTGATATGATAGAAGAAGAAACAGGAGTCGATTTAGAAGAGATAGGGGATCCAGTATTAGAATCGGAATTTAAAAGAGCTTTGGAGGACTTACGGTCAAATAAGGCAGAAGGGATTGATAACATTCCATCAGAATTTCTTATATCATTGGGGGAAGTGGCAACAAAACGACTGTTCACGTTGGTGTGTAGAATATATGAGTCTGGCGACATACCATCTGACTTTCGGAAAAGCATCATCCACACAATTCCGAAGACGGCAAGAACTGACAAGTGCGAGAATTATCGCACAATCAGCTTAACAGCTCATGTATCGAAGCTGCTCACAAGAATAATATACAGAAGAATGGAAAAGAAAATTGAGAATGCGCTAGGTGACGATCAGTTTGGCTTTAGGGAAAGTAAAGGGACGAGAGAAGCAATTCTGACGTTACGGCTGATAATGGAAGCAAGGCTAAAGAAAAATCAAGACACTTTCATAGGATTTGTCGACCTGGAAAAAGCGTTCGACAATATAAAATGGTGCAAGCTGTTCGAGATTCTGAAAAAAGTAGGGGTAAGCTATAACGAGAGACGGCTCATATACAGTATGTACAACAACCAAGAGGGAATAATAAGAGTGGACGATCAAGAAGGAAGTGCTCGTATTAAGAAGGGTGTAAGACAAGGCTGTAGCCTTTCCCACCTACTCTTCAATCTGTAATCGAGGAAGCAATGATGGAAATAAAAGAAAGGTTCAGGAGTGGAAATAAAATACAAGGTGAAAGGATATCAATGATACGATTCGCTGATGACATTGCTATCCTGAGTGAAAGTGAAGAAGAATTAAATGATCTGCTGAACGGAATGAACAGTCTAATGAGTACACAGTATGGTTTGAGAGTAAATCGGAGAATGACGAAGGTAATGAGAATTAGTAGAAATGAGAACAGCGAGAAACTTAACATCAGGATTGATGGTCACGAAGTCAATGAAGTTAAGGAATTCTGCTACCTAGGCAGTAAAATAACCAATGACGGACGGAGCAAAAAGGACATCAAAAGCAGACTCGCTATGGCAAAAAAGGCATTTCTGGCCAAGAGAAGTCTACTAATATCAAATACCGGCCTTAATTTGAGGAAGAAATTTCTGGTGATGTGCGTCTGGAGTACAGCATTGTATGGTAGTGAAACATGGACTGTGGGAAATCCGGAACAGAAGAGAATCGAAGCATTTGAGATGTGGTGCTATAGACGAATGTTGAAAATTAGGTGGACTGGTAAGGTAAGGAATGAGGAGGTTCTACGCAGAATCGGAGAGGAAAGGAATATGTGGAAAACACTGATAAGAAGAAGGGACAGGATGATAGGACATCTGCTAAGACATGAGGGAATGACTTCCATGGTACTAGAGGGAGCTATAGAGGGCAAAAACTCTAGAGGAAGACAGAGATTGGAATACGTCAAGCAAATAATTGAGGATGTAGGTTGGAAGTGCTACTCTGAGATGAAGAGGTTAGCACAGGAAAGGAATTCGTGGCGGGCCGCATCAAACCAGTCAGTAGACTGATGACAAAAAAAAAAAAAAAAAAAAAAAAAAAAAAGATCCTGTAACGAGGCGCGCTGCTCTCCGTTGGATCTTCTCTATCTCGTCTATCAACCCTATCTGGTACGGATCCCACCCCGGTGAGCAGCGAACAAGTGTACTGTAACCTACTTCCTTTGTTTTCGGACTGCATTTCCTTAGGATTCTTCCAATGAATCTCAGTCTGGCGTCTGCTTTACCGACGATCAACTGTATATGATCATTCCATTTTAAATCACTCCTAATGCCTACTCCCAGATAATTTATGGAATTAACTGGTTCCAGTTGTTGACCTGCTATATTTTAGCTAAATGGTAAAGGATTTTTCTTTCTGTGTATTCGCAGCACATTACACTTGTCTACATTGTGAGTCAATTGCCATGCCATGCACCATGCGTCAATTCGTTGCAGATCCTCCTGCATTTGAGTACAATTTTCTATTGTTACAACTTCTCGATATACTACAGCATCATCCGGAAAAGGCCTCAGTGAACTTCCGATGTTATCCACAAGGTCATTAATGTATATTTTGAATAGCAACGATCCTACGACACTCCCCTGCGGCACACCTGAAATCACTCTTACTTCGGAAGACCTCTCTCCATTGAGAATGACATGCTGCGTTCTGTTATCTATGAACTCTTGAGTCGAATCACACAATTGGTCTGATAGTCCGTATGCTCTTAGTTTGTTCATTAAACGACTGTGGGGAACTGTCGTAACTTCATGAAACTGTACGGACTTAAGCGGGCACCTTCCTCGATAACCCACGAAAAATTCCGCATTTCTTCAACAGAAATTGGCCGAGAAATGTACGCGTTGCGTTACTTACTGAACAGCCAGAGCTTATGAACACTGTTCGTATTCTGTAATTTCTAGGATTTCTTAATTTAATGAAACTAATTAATTTGTGAATAATAAACATTTTATCATGGAGCAGCAGAAGACTCAGTGTACTCGATATTGAATAGTAGTACGTCGAGCATCTTTCAATAGCCATGTTAGGATGTTGTTATGAGAGCAAGTAATCTTCTTCTGAGATTTAAACGTTGTGAAATCCTAACGAGAAATCAAAGCTGATCTAAGCCATAATGCTGGTAAGGGTAAGGGTACCAATGCGAAAAGCATTCAGTGAATCAGGAGGAAAATTTTGCAAAATGATCTGATTGAAAATCTATAGAAATTTTGGTCTTATGCTAAGTCAGCAAGGGGATGTGAGTAATATCTTCAGTCGCCCAGAGACAATACTGGCACCGAAACTTACGACGACAATAGAAGGCCGAAATATCGATATCCTTCCCCCAAAATAGTTTCACCACTGACTGTGGTAGTACAGTCCCTTCTTTGAATCATGGCACGTACTGCGAAATGGCAGTATTGAGATACGCAATCGTGAAGTAAAAATGAAACAACAACAGCTGCTCAGTTCTGGAAAGGCAACTGGATCTCAACATATTTTATGCTCTCCCAGAATGATGTATATGGAGAATGCAAATCTCCTCTATCAACTAATATGGATTTTACAAAGAGCTGGCGAAACTCATGTGATCCGAAATCGCTTGGATATAAGTGCACAAAATGTCGTTCAAATGGTTCAAATGCCTCTGACCATTATGGGACTTAACTGCTGAGGTCATCAGTCCCCTAGAACTTAGAACTACAAAAACCTAAGTAACCTAAGGACATCCCACACATCCATGCCCGAGGCAGGATTCGAACCTGCCACCGTAGCGGTCGCGCGGTTCCAGACTGTAGCGCCTAGAACCGCTCGGCCACCCGGCCGGCACAAAATGTCGTTCCTTGGTTTCAGAAAGGCATTCAGTATATTTCTGCATTTTCCTTTAGAGAACAAACTAGGAGTTGTGGTACCAGAATTGGATACAGGACTTCCTTGCAAACAAGACTCAAGATGTCCTTCTTGAAGGAACACAATCTACACATTCCCCAAGGGACTGTTATAGAGCCCTTACTTTTTATAATTTGTATTAATTATCTAGGAGGCTCTGTGATATTATTCGCTTATGATGCTGTTGTCTACAGGAAGGCTGCAACGCCAGAACATTGTAACAAATTGCCGAAAGACGTGCAGAGGGTCCGTCACTGACAGAGCGAGACTGATATCTGGCCCTAAATGTTAACGAATGTGAAGTAAGTAAGGCGAGGGCGCTAGGTGCCTTCAGTGGAAGCGTCAAACACAAAGAAATATTTAACCCAAGAAACACTTAGTTTCTTTGTGGCCAGTGTTGTGCAGTAATGATAGAATTTACACAATATTATTGCCGTGCGGCTTCAACCACAAATATATCACGTACACCAGCGCCACGGAAACAAATTTCCAAAAATTGCATTAACACACACAATAAACAATACGCAACTGACGTCGATCACGGATTTTTGAGTACATTAAACTCACCGTACATACGAGTAGTTACTGTGTCAGTGGCTGTGCCTTTGTATCTGCAGAAGCGCCGTCGCATGTGGCCAGTTCTTGAATGGGTGAGCGTGCAGCTACTCGGGGCGCGGTTGACAATTTTCTCTTAGCCTTTGCGGCGTAGGGTAGTAAAGGAGTGGTGGCGTAATGTCTCTGATCACCAGTCTTTGCGCCAATAACCTGGGTTTAGTTCGAAACTTCTCCACAGCGTCTCATGAAGTCAAGGGACACGACACTGTTGGTGGCGATCCCTCGCTCGAACGGGGAAGTAAGCTCGGTGGCCCCCTTAGTGCTCTCCGAGAGAATTAGGCTACGTGCTAGGGACTTCTCTCATCAACTCCCACTCGAACACTAATCTACACACACACACACACACACACACACACACACACACACACACAGACTCGTACACACACCCATACATACACGCTCACGATTCCAGTTATCTGCACCTAACAGATACACTAACACACTCATTTCACCACGGAAAGGTGCATGCAAGCAAGAATGATACAGAAAACCCTTTCCAAATAGGCTGTTGAATCTGCCCTTCGGGTCTCTCAGCCATTCATGCCATACGACTTTACTTTCTTACAAGGGAACCTCCCCATCGCACCCCCCTCAGATTTAGTTATAAGTTGGCACAGTGGATAGGCCTTGAAAAGCTGAACACAGATCAACTGAGAAAACAGGAAGAAGTTGTGTAGAACTGTGAAAAAATAATCAAAATATACAAACTGAGTAGTTCAAGAGAAGATAAGTAACAAAAATGACGAAATGAACGCAGGAGCGCCGTGGTCTCGTGGTAACGTGAGCAGCTGCGGAACGAGAGGTCCTAGGTTCAAATCTTCCATCAAGTATAAATTTTAATTTTTTATTTTCAGTTTATGTGACAAACTCTTATGTTTTCATCACTTTTTTGGGAGTGATTATCACTTCCACAAGAAAACGTAAATCGGGCAAGGTAGAAGAATCTTTTTACCCATTCGCCAAGTGTACAAGTTAGGTGGGTCGACAACATATTCCTGTCATGTGACGCACATGCCGTCACCAGTGTCGTATAGAATATATCAGATGTGTTTTCCTGTGGAGGAATCGGTTGACCTATGATCTTGCGATCAAATGTTTTCGGTTCCCATTGGAGAGGCACGTCCTTTCTTCTACTAATTGCACGGTTTTGTGGTGCGGTTGCAAAACACAGACACTAAACTTATTACAGTGAACAGAGATGTCAGACTGAGCGAGGTGGCGCAGTGGTTAGACACTGGACTCGCATTCGGGAGGACGACGGTTCAATCCCGCGTCCGGCCATCCTGATTTAGGTTTTCCGTGATTTCCCTAAAATCGCTCCAGGCAAATGCCGGGATGGTTCCTTTCAAAGGGCACGGCCGACTTCCTTCCCCATCCTTCCCTAATCCGATGAGACCGATGACCTCGCTGTCTGGTCTCCTTCCCCAAACCAACCAACCAACCAGAGATGTCAATGAACGAACGGACAGATAATAACTATGCAAAAATAAAGAAAGTAAAATTTTCAGTCGAGGGAAGACTTGAACCAAAGATCTCTCGGTCAGCAGCTGCTCACGCTACCACGGGACCACGGCGCTCCTGAACTCACACTATCCTTGATGTTACCTATCGTGCGCATGGACTACTCAGTTTGTATATTTTGCTTTTTTTTCATAGTTCCACACAACTTCTTCCTGTTTTCTCAATTGGTGTTCAGTTTATCAAGGCCTATCCACTGTGCCAACTTATAACTAAATCTGAGGGGGGTGCGATGGGGAGGTTCCCTTGTTAGATGCACATCGCGGCGCAATGACTGCTCCATTAAATTTCGGCTGCGCAGCCGCATAAACTCAGATTCTTCTTCTTCTAATATTTCGGCTGTATATTGTTCAGCCATCTTCATAGTGAGCCGAAAGACTGACGCTCCCGCACTCTCTACGCCATTTTAAACTCGCGGACCGCACCAGTGAACTTGCGGCCAGAGATACACAGAGGCCCGAGACGTTGATCGGCGCCAAAGAAGTAGAGGGTGCACGAACTGTGTCTGTGGCCGCGCAGTCGATCCACGCTGGGATGTCGACTCTGAGCTGCACTGTCGCAACGTAAATTATTACAGATAGCGCCGGATATCATGACTTATCCAAGCTGAAGCCTCTATCTCAAGTAATTAAATTCATCGCGAAGCGAATGTCAGTTGCCTTTTACACCACCAAGTCTCAGCAAGATGATTTACCTGCTAACGTTTGGAGGCTTTCGTTCAATATAGAGCGACCAATATCAATTCACTGTTTTGCAACGTCCGATTTATATGGCTGTTAGAGGCGGTGTTCCGTACATCTTTCATGAACTGTACGAATCGCCCCTCCGATGTATTAAAGGCCACATTCGCAGGGGATCTTGCAAACCCCAGGCTTCCGGAGGATCAAATCATCTTCAACGGAATCCAAAAGGGGTACTGTCTTCGATGGAGTACGAAAAATCACTTTTGCTTATTGTCTGCTGAGGATGCGTTCTATTTTTGACGGTAGAGTTCCTACATGTGGCAGGAAAATCATGAATTTTATTCTTTCGTGTCTTCTTCTGCATTGATAATGTCCACCTTTTGTTTCGCTCGTGGTGCCTTTCGTATCTGCTGTGGAGATTACCTGGTGACTCCAAAAGCTCTCTTTAAGTGTACGAGCTCGTCCTGCAGTCTGCTCATGCCATCAATGATGTGTGCTCTGTGAAATAAAGTTCTGAGGACACTCGTTGTTGGAGGAGGATGGTGGCAGTTATTTGCACGGAAATATACATGCGTCGGTTTCCGTTTCAGCAGGACATCAAGAAATGGTAGGGCACCATCCTGCTCCACCTTTATCGTGAACTGTACGTTGAGGTGCAACGAGTAGAGCTGTTCCAGAAATTCATATAAGCTGTCCCGTCCACGTGGCCAAACAACGAACATGTCATCCACGTAGCGGAATAAAAAAGTTGGTTTTTGTTTGGCTTGTTCTAGTGTCTTCTCCTCGAAATTCTCCATAAAAAAAGGAGAAACAGGAGAACACAAGTCCTTGGCGTGCATTCCGTTTGTCGGAAACACCTCAATAAAAATCGGTAGAATCCTGCGGAAACACAATGTGAAATGTGTATTTCGACCCGCTGCAAAAACCATGACTCCACTGGGTTCAGTTAAAGATGACCTTGGCCTTCAAAAACCAGGCGTTTATCAAATTCCCTGTCAGTGCGGAAAATCCTACATTGGGGAGTCAGTCCGCACTATGGAAGAGAGGTACCGCGAACACAAGCGCCATTCCGATTTACGCCAGGCCACTAAATCAGCCGTGGCTGACCATTGTATAAAGACTGGCCATACTATGGACTATGGAAAAACAAAAATACTGTGTCAATCCTCCTACTTCTCGGACTGCGTTACTAAAGAGGCCATCGAAATCCGACTACAGGACGATCTTATTAATAAAGACAGCGGCCTTCAACTTAGTCAGGCTCGGAACCCTGCACTCAGCCTGGAGAGAAAGATGCGGTCCCTGAGATCGAGGACTGCCCTCGACGGCGGCAGTAGGGAGACTGCAGACCCCATTTCAGACACAGGCGCCGCTTCCCCCATCACCTCCAGTAGCCGCACCGAAGACACCAGGAGGGGAACGGTGAAGGGGTAACGGATAGTATACAGGGTTTTACAAAAAGGTACGGCCAAACTTTCAGGAAACATTCCTGACATTTGTCCTCTAGCCATCGCTGCTTAGCCATTTTGCACTTTCTGTCGATCTCATTTTTGAGACGTTTGTATTCCTTTTTGCCTGCTTCATTCACTGCACTTTTATATTTTCACCTTTCATCAATTAAATTCAATATTTCTTCTGTTACCGAAGGATTTCTACTAGCCCTCGTCTTTTTACCTACTTGATCCTCTGCTGCCCTCACTACTTCATCCCTCAGAGCTACCCATTCTTCTACTGTATTCCTTTTCCCCATTCCTGTTAATTGTTCCCTTATGCTCTCCCTGAAACTCTCTACAACCTCTGGTTCTTTCAGTTTATCCAGGTCCCATCTCCTTAAATTCCCACCGCTTTGCAGTTTCTTCAGTTTCAATCTGCAGTTCATAACCAATAGATTGTGGTCAGAATCCACATCTGCCCCTGGAAATGTCTTACAATTTAAAACCTGGTTCCTAAATCTCTGTCTTACCATTATATAATCTATCTGATACCTATTAGTATCTCCAGGATTCTTCCATGTATACAACCTTCTTTTATGATTCTTGAACCAAGTGTTAGCTATGATTAAGTTATGCTCTGTGCAAAATTCTACAAGGCGGCTTCCTCTTTCATTTCTTCCCCCCCAATCCATATTCACCTACTATGTTTCCTTCTCTCCCTTTTCCTACTGACGAATTCCAGTCACCCATGACTATTAAATTTTCGTCTCCCTTCACTACCTGAATAATTTCTTTTATCTCGTCATACATTTCATCAATTTCTTCATCATCTGCAGAGCTAGTTGGCATATAAACTTGTACTACTGTAGTAGGCATGGGCTTTGTGTCTATCTTGGCCACAATAATGCGTTCACTCTGCTGTTTGTAGTAGCTAACCCGCACTCCTATTTTTTTATTCATTATTAAACCTATTCCCACATTACCCCTATTTGATTTTGTATTTATAACCCTGTAATCACCTGACCAGAAGTCTTGTTCCTCCTGACACCGAACTTCACTAATTCCCACTATATCTAACTTTAACCTATCCATTTCCCTTTTTAAATTTTCTAACCTACCTGCCCGATTAAGGGATCTGACATTCCACGCTCCGATCCGTAGAATGCCAGTTTTCTTTCTCCTGATAACGACGTCCTCTTGAGTAGTCCCCGCCCGGAGATTCGAATGCGGGACTATTTTACCTCCGGAATATTTTACCCAAGAGGACGCCATCATCATTTAATCATACAGTAAAGCTGCATGTCCTCGGGAAAAATTACGGCTGTAGTTTCCCCTTGCTTTCAGCCGTTCGCAGTACCAGCACAGCAAGGCCGTTTTGGTTAATGTTACAAGGCCAGATCAGTCAATCATCCAGACTGTTGCCCCTGCAACTACTGAAAAGGATGCTGCCCCTCTTCAAGACCCTCATGTTTGTCTGGCCTCTCAACAGATACCCCTCCGTTGTGGTTGCACCTACGGTACGGCCATCTGTATCGCTGAGGCACGCAAGCCTCCCCACCAACGGCAAGGTCCATGGTTCATGGGGGAAGCTAAGTGGCGTACATACGGGAAATAGCAACCTACCGCCTACGGGCCAGTCACGCCGTGCCACGCCACCACGGGCTCACGGGCGGCCTGTGAACGTCTGTCCGCGCGGCCCAGTTGAAAGCGTATGCCCAGCCACGGACGGCAGTGCGAAGACAGGCTGCAGTATCAGGAAGTGTTCGGACTCTACGCCTGTAACTACGAACACGTACAGACTTGAAGTGACAGTGCTATACGGTTGTGATAGGAATTCAATGTACAGTTCCGTCTGACAGTGTCTGTATTCAGATCTTGTGTGAAATTCAGTTGAGAGTAAACTTGTTTTGCCACTCACGCCTCCAGTGCTAGTTTTCCGCTTTTTTAAGATTCTACGCATCTCACCAAAAAGGTTTACGCCTAGTGTCTCACACAATGGAGTTTTTATGGAATACAGGCCGTCTTCTATTTGGTTGCTGTGTCGAGTTGGGACTCTGTAACTTCTCTGTTCTGTGTGTACTTTGGGCTGATTTCAGTGTCAAAGAACTTTATGACACTCTGTTCTTCCTAAGTTAACTGTCCAGTCACGAAACAGCTAAAGAAAGCTCCCAATGCTGCAGAAAATAACAGATAACCCTCATCATAATAAAAGGAAAGAAGAAGAAGAAGTATTAGTTGTGCATTTATTGACAGTAGTGAATATTGCCTGCAGTTTTCATGCAGCGTTGAAGATTCGATGACACTGACTATTGGAACGTGCATATTACTTTATACAATAAGTTACGTGACAATGTGGGCATAAATCATGTTTAGCGAAAGTGCAGGCCAGGGATGCAGTGGTATCCATCATTTCTCGAAGAAGGCTTGGACATTCCTCGCTACATCAGCCAGGCTTCGTTCTGCTGAAATATGGTACGTAGAGTTCCCTGCAGAAAGGACACTGCGTCAGGCTCTACAACCGCCCTGTAGTGGTTGCTGCTCTGTTCTTCCTCAACAAGTAGGAGGTGATATCGTAAACAAAAACCAATGCCACTCCATCAGACTTTGCATTAGTCCACTAAACTATCCAACAAACCAGGCTGCACGATTGCATTCACCACAGGAACGTGTAATATGTATGCAGTCATCACTGCAGGACGAGTTGAAGGGCACACCTACATATACTTTGCCACTCAGTACGCCACTGACGGCATTCACATGCACTTTGCAGCCTGAGGCGTTTATAGTTTCTGATCAATGGAAGTCGATGCATTGGAATGCATGCCACCAGTCCAGCCTTTCTCAGAGGGCGTCTAACGATCGATGTCAGTTGATCTGCTGTGCTCCACCATCGAACCAACACTGTTAAGGAGTCTGTTCTGGCGGTCATTCTGCGCTGTGATCACACTGTGTGGTCCAGTCACTGTGTACGACCCTCTTCTACCCATTGCTTCCAACCACACGTCACTGTAGTAACACTGTGCCCTGTACATCGCAATATCGTTGTATTATCAAACTGTTCCCTGGAGACAATTAATCTGTCCCCTAAAAGACTACTTGCTGTACAGCATGAGCTGTACCTGAAAAATACAGGGTGAGTTTTTCCACCGTGTAAAAATTCTAAGGATTGGTCGTTGACAGTACACGGAACAATATAGGTCTAATGAACTTATGTCCGGAAATGCATTGTTTGCATACTGGAGACCGTTCATTCAATCACACATTGTTACACGGACTTCAGTCTAATACACTACTGGGCATTTAAATTTCTACACCACGAAGATGACGTGCTACAGACGCGCAATTTAACCGACAGGAAGAAGATGCTGTGATATGCAAATGATTACCTTTTCAGAGCATTCACACAAGGTTGGCGCCGGTGGCGACACCTACAACGTGCTGACATGAGGAAAGTTTCCAACCGATTTCTCATACACAAACAGCAGTTGACCGGCGTTGTATGGTGAAAAGTTGCTGTGATACCTCGTGTAAGGTGGCGAAATGCGTACCATCACTTTTCCGACTTTGATAAACGTCGGATTGTAGCCTATCGCGATGGCGGTTTATCGTATCGCGGCATTGCTGCTCGCGTTGGTCAAGATCCAATGACTGTTAGCAGGATATGGAATCAATGGGTTCAGGAGGGTAATACGGAACGCTGTGCTGGATCCCAATGGCCTCGTATCACTAGCAGTCGAGATGACAGGCATCTTATCCGCATGACTTTAACGGATCGTACAGCCACGTTTCTATCCCTGAGTCAACAGATGTGGGCGTTTGCAAGACAACAACCACCTGCACGAGCAGTTCGACGACGTTTGCAGCAGCATGGACTATCAGTTCGGAAACCATGGCTGCGGTTACCCATGGCGCTGCATGACAGGCAGGAGCGCCTGCGATGGTTTACTCAACGACGAACCTCGGTGCACGAATGGCGAAACGTCATATTTTCGGATGAACCCAGGTTCTGTTTACAGCATCATGATGGTCGCATCCGTGTTTGGGGACGTCGTGGTGAACGCACGCACATTGGAAGGGTGTATTCGTCATCGCCAAACTGGCGTGTCACCCGGCGTGATGGTATGTCAGACGGCCGACTTAGGATGGACCAGTTCACCTTCGTGGCACATGATATGTCTGAGGTGACATGCGGTTCCACTATCGGTACAGCTGGAAACTGCCACTGGCTCCTGCTCCATCGGAACGTGCAAATCACAAGTCTTAAGAATGACTTCCACCATGGGCGGACCTAAAGAAGAAGAGGGGAAAGAATCACAGCCACTTTCCTCAAATCGTCGCTATATTAGCCGAATTTTCAAAAAAGTAAACCGCCCCCACATTGCACGAACCAATCGAACTATCCTCTACTCACTGAATCTGTCCTTTTGACTGTTCTGATGGCCCTGTAGGCATGCCCGAAAGAACAGATACCATCTTAGTATATACATATAGTTAAGGCTCACCGACCACTTGACCATCTTCTTCTTCTGTGCGAATGCACAAACAGTGCCCGAAGTCTTACGGGAATCGGCAAGACGCCGCGAGTAATGAGTATAATGGGCGGGGGCACTACGAATGTAGTGCGGGACAATACGTTGAGAATGTGGGTTTCGCTGGAGGCGCTATCCTCTGTGTCCTCGGTGGCTCAGATGGACACTTGACGCAAGTCCGCCGTCAGCAGCGGTGGGGCAAGGTCGTCGTGCCTGTGTCCCCCTGTGTAGCGCGCGCGCGAGTGTTTACTGTTTACCTTCCACAGCGGCGAGTGTCACGCGTCCGTGTCTCGGTAGTGCCATGGCGCACTCGTATCGCAAGTCCACCATTAAGATCACATTTCAAGCGGACTATGCAAGACCTCGAGCACTTGACATTGAACGTTTCATCCGGGAAGAACTTCATATTGCACCTCACGACATCATTGGGATCCACTTTTCTATAACACAAAGTGTCGTCTACATAAAAATGATCAATGAAAAGGCGTGCACTGTGTGCCGACACGCTCATGGACTTAAATTCAAGCATTCTGATGGTCACATAGGAACTGTCACGATCGACCACGCTGGATTAGCCCTTCGCACTCTGAGGGTCTTCGAGCTGCCATTCGAAGTCCCGCCAGATGTTGTGATGACAGCTTTCAAACCGTACGGCAACGTGCTAAGCCACTTGGCTGAAAAATGGCAAACGTTTGAAACGTACCCCGTCTTAAATGGAGTGCGACAAATTAAGATTGAACTGACGAAGCATGTGCCATCCTATTTAGTAATTGGCGGCTGCAGGGCCATTATCATGTACGACGGACAACCGCGTACTTGCGCCGGCTGTGGCCAGGAAGGACATGTCCGACCGGCCTGCATTCAACGCCGACTGACTCAGACACCGGTTGGTGAAGTTCCATCCCCGGCGACGCCTACTTCACTCCCCATCACGTATGCAGCGGCTGCAACCGCAACAGCTGTTCCTGCCCTGGATCGAAACACCTTATTGCAGTCAGTGGTCGATGACAGTGTGGGGGACAGCATATCCCCCTCTACGACGTCATCGGAAGACTTGCCCCAAGACGGTGATCAATTGAGCCACCAAGACGAGCCTAAAGAGAAGATGGAAGTAGAAACGGAAATTGTCCCGACCTCTGCCTTCCTACCAATGGAGACCGCATCAGATGATTGTCGCCCGCATTCTGACTCAGAACAACATGTCCGGAAACAATGGTCCCCTCGAAAACGCAAGAAACGGCGCCATACGCCATCCGATGATTGCCTGCTTCGGATGTGTGACCCGGACGAACATCCGGCGTCGGACGACAATCAGGACTCTACCACCACAACTCACCCTTCCCGTCACGATGCTACGGCTGATACAATTTCTGCGCCTCAGTCTGACAACATCACTTCTGCTACTGAACATGCGCGAGAGCGCTCTACTGACAGCACTCATCAACAGTTACCAATTGCTGCATCTGATTCTTGGGCGGATGATGTCGAGGATGAGCCACAGCACCAGGAGGATGCCGAAGGCAGAGATGCTCCCTCGGCTGTACCCAGCACCAACCAACCACAGTGACTAGGACTGTATCGTCAGCCTCTGTGGGGCCACCCCTGCCGCCCACACCTCGCCTCCTACACAACCCAGTGGCCGACCTGGCTGACCAAACGTACCGTCTAGCGACGATTAACATCAACAACATGCGTGCCCGACATAAACTAAAGATGCTACAGGACCTGCTCAACGCAGCAGACATCGACATTGCGCTCCTTCAAGAGGTGTATGTCACAGACTTCAAGGGACCCTATGGCTACACGACTTGGGTCTCACATGCGTCTGCCAATGGCAGTGGTGTGGCGATCCTCCTCCGCGAAGGTATATCCGCAGAAGACGTCGAGTATCTCCCTGACGCCAGAGGCATGGCTCTTACTATCCAAGGAGTCAAACTTATTAACATCTATGCACCGTCAGGATCTGGTCGGCGTCGCGAACGATCCACCTTTTTCGCTCATACAATCACGCCCCTCTTTATGGGCCGTCAGGACGCCTTGATAATGGGAGGGGACTTTAACTGTAGCCAAGCACCTAAGGATCAGTTACCACATCATTCTCCCTGCGCAGAACTTACGACAATTATAAATAATCTTCAATTGGTGGACTCGTGGGAACATGTTTGTGGCGATCGGCCCGGATTTACTCACTACACCAGCCATTCCTCCAGCCGCATCGACCGGATTTACATCTCGCGCTCCATAGCTGTGGGGACAAGAGCTGCCGAAGTTTGGCCCACAGCTTTTTCTGACCACGAGGCCTACATCTGCGCTATTACCCTCGGCCGCCAGAAGGTATGGCACAGCCGTGGTCTTTGGAAGTTGAACGTCGCCCACCTCGCTTCTCAGGAATGCCGCCGCCTTATAGAGAACACGTGGGACTCTTGTAGCCGCCGGCGTGGTACCTACCGGTCTACACTGTCGTGGTGGTTACTCTGCGCCAAACCAGCCCTCCGGAAGACCTTGATAGGCTACGGCCGAGATGTTGCAGCATGGAAGAGACATACCATGGACTTTTACTACAGCATCTTAAAGGAATGTACAACACTGCCGTACTCACCTGCACGGCAGGTGACGGTGAACCGTGCCAAGGCACAGATCATCAGATTAACACGTTGCCACCTTGAGGGTGCGATCGTCAGAGCGCGCACTCAGGACAGAGTGGCCCAGGAGGAACCGTCTATGTACCACGTCATTGCAGAACGACGTCGCCGACGCAGGACACTGATCCAAGCTATCACGACGGAAGACGGACGACGCCTTGATACCCAGCGCGACATAGGAAACGCCCTTCATGCTCACTACACTAGGCTGTACTCGGAACATCGACATCCCCCAGTGGTGATCGCCGAAGTCTCTCAACTCACTTATGGCTCGATCTCTCCGACAGCGGCGACGGATTTGACTGCAGATGTAACGGAAGAGGAAATCATTGAAGCAATACAGGCTGGGGCTGCTCATAAGTCCCCGGGACCTGATGGCCTTCCTCTGGAATTTTACCGGACGTATCAACAATTGCTGGCACCAGCATGGACTGATATTTGCCGCGATCTTATGTCTCCCACGACGCAGATACCTGGGGCCTTCCTAGAAGGACTGATTGTGCCGATACACAAACCACGAAGCGGATCCAGGATCAGTGACTATCGGCCCTTGACCTTACTCAACAGTGACTTGAAGATTTTCACCCGGCTTCTGGCGGCACGCCTAAAGCGATCAGTACGATGTGTTGTGTCGCAGGACCAGGCATCGTTAGGTGGTGACCATAATATTCGCACTGCATTGTGCCGATATAGAGATATGATCGCGCTAGCCAAAGCTCGCCAACTGCCAGGAGTTTTGGCCTCACTCGACTTTAGCCAGGCCTTTGACAGAGTCGACCACACATTTTTGATGGAGGTACTGCGACACATGGGCTATCCGGACGTCATAGTTAATGTACTGATGCGTCTCCTACGCGGCGTGACGTCCAAGGTGTTATGTAATGGCCGTCTTACGCCGCCGATACAGATCCAGCGATCGGTGCGACAAGGCTGCCCTCTTTCGGCGATATTGTACGCCCTCGTCTTGGAACCACTCCTCTGCGGCCTCCGACAACGCCTGACTGGAATATCCCTTGGTGGACACACTTTTTGCTGCACCGCCTATGCGGATGATCTGGTACTCCTTCTTCGCAATAATGACGAAGTTCGTGCAGCACTGGCGTGGGTGGCGGCCTACGGCGCGGCATCGGGGAGCCATCTCAATCTCCACAAATCACACGCCCTGTCTATAGGCAGAGGCCTACCCGACGAGAGTGTCGCACCGCTAAGAATCAGTGACACAATCCTCTGTCTTGGCACTGATTTCACATCTGACATGAAGCGTTCAACAGCCCTTAACTACAGGCGTTTATTGAATCAGATGAGAGCAGGAATAAGTGACCACCGTCTGCGACATCTAGACCTCCCGCAACGGACACGATATGCTAACGTCTATTTGGCGTCACGTATCCCCCATTTTGCACAGATACTCCCCGTACCACCTACCCTGGCTCACCGCATGTTGGCGGTTTTGGGATCCTTTGTTAATACGGGCATGCTATTTAAGATTCGTTACGAGTCCCTAACCCTCCCGAGGAGCAGAGGGGGTTTAGGCCTTTGTCATGTTCAGAACAGAGCGAAGGCTCTGTTCGTCAGCTGTCACCTGCAACTGTGGCGTCGAAGTCCGACGTGCCTCACAAGTCTCTTACTGGAAGCCTTACGACCAATCTCACTCACACCCCCTGTGATGATATCGGACATCCCAGCACCTTTGCTACGGTCGCAGGTTCGAATCCTGCCTCGGGCATGGATGTGTGTGATGTCCTTAGGTTAGTTAGGTTTAAGTAGTTCTAAGTTCTAGAGGACTTATGACCTCAGCAGTTGAGTCCCATAGTGCTCAGAGCCATTTGAACCATTTTGAGCCAGCACCTTTCTTCTACATTAGCCAGTTCTTCCTTGAATTAAGCTACATCCGCACCGCACTACTACCCACACGCTTGATGATGACGAGGGCGGTATATGCTGCCATGCAAATGAACAGGACGCCGAATGTGATTGAAAGCAAACACCCCAACACAAAGTGGCGCGCTGTGTGGCAGGCAGTGAATGCCACCACCCTTGATACTAACGTGCAATCTGCATGGTACGTAACTGTTAATGGGAAACAGTTGTGCCAGTCCCGCCTACATCACATCCACCTAGCTGATTCACCCTTGTGTGCCACATGCCAAGTGATTGACACGGATGAACATCGTTTCGAATGCGGGTCGGCAAAGGACGTTTGGTATTTGGTGCGTCAGATATTGGCTTTTCTCACACGCACGACTCCCGACAGGATAACTACCCGATCACTTCTTTTCCCCGATCAGATTTATTTCCCAAGAGCAAAAACGAACTCTGTGACGTGGATCAGCGGCCACGCTGTTCACTACCTCTTCGGTAATGGCGAAAAGACAGTACCCGATTTTTGGTATTACCTCAACGAACGACATTGTGCGATCGTCAAGAACCCTAAATATAGGCAATATTTTTCTAATTTTCTTTGGAGCGCATTCCATAATCCGCCTCGCAGCTGGATTATCGATGACATGAGAAGATAAACATAGCACCTCTTCCCAGTTCCATTTTTTATGAGATTTAACAAACAACGGAAACAACACAGCAACGAGAAGACAGTCATCGAAAGATTCGCAGCGGGCTATAGTATGCAGCATCCTTTGTCGTACCGGGACGACTTCCTATTATTCTGTTTATGTAGCCGAAGAGGAACGGCCTTCCTTTTATCCATTTGTATAAAAATAAAAAAATATAAAAATAAAAAAAGCAGAAAAACAAACCTTCCAAAAAAAAAAAATAAAGATTGATAGAGCGTCTGCCATGTAAGCAGGAGATCCTGGGTTCGAGTCCGGTCGGGGCACACATTTTCATTCTGTCCCCGTTAACGTATGTCAACGCCTGTAAGCAGCTAAGGGTGTTCATTTCATTGTAATGTATGTTTTTGCCACGCAGTATATGAATCTGGCGACTTCCTTGTTACCTCCATTCACCAGGTGCGCCAGCATCTCTGTCCGTATCGTCCCAGTTTCTAACATAAGAATGCACTGAGTTTTATGTCGTCCCCACCATTTGCACAAAGCCTCAGTTTAAGTCTCTCTTAAACAGATTCCTCTACCCACTTCCCGCCAACCAGCCGCCTTTGTGATGCACTGCCACCTGGCCCAGGTAAAATGTTTTGCAAACCGGCGCCCTTCTTGCCGACTCCATGCGGAAGTTATAGAGGGATTCATCTAGAACTCCCTCTGCAGGTACGATCCGCAGAAATTGTTTCCAGAATCACTCACAAAGCCACGCCGCTGCAGTCAGCATTTATGGCTTGTGATTTGTCTCTCTCCATGTTCACCATTGCCTCCACTGTGGCCCCTTGGGTACAAGTTAGGCATGCAGTTAGGAGAACATTCTGCCCACAATTTCCTCGCGTAGAAAAGTCATAAGCCGTACATACCAAATGTGGTACTGGGGATCATCAAATTATGATCCAAATTATGAACATTAATGTGGCTGACAACATTGTTAAGGTGAGGGAGTGTCATGTCACCACTGTCTACCTCTCTGTTACCGAATGATTTCTGCACTGGGAGTGTCACACCTCAATGAAGAGGTTAATATGACACAGAACAGAAGAAATTATGACACTTTTTACTGGGTCTTCAAGAACGGTGGGCCGGGCCATGACAGCTTTGCCAACCAAAACCAAAATCACCATACACTGTCTTCATCTCATTCAACCAGGGATCACACACGTACTCACATCTGCATGCCTGCAAAACGTTTGTGATTTCCTGAGTATCAGAATTGTTCCTGTGGACCCTCAGGTCTTTCACGTACACCCCTGTCCCTACATACAATGCATGAACGGTTAAAAGCTCATGCAGACATTTAACTAACCCATTCGCACTGAAGCTGTGGTCAGAGATAATTGGTTTCGCTAACCATAACGCAGTATCTTTGACCACTGAGAATTGTCCGCTTAAGAGATTTGTTATCGCTGCCCAAGGATTCACAGTGATTCAGTCATCCATAGAGACAAATAACATGACACATTCTATCCAAGCATTCAGCAAATCTAGTTCTTTTAGTACAGTGGTGTAAATGGTGTTAACACAAAATAAACAACATCTAAATGACATGTTAAAAACAGTAAGACTTTACACAAATGATAAAGACAAAATCATGAATCAATTTCAAAGAGGGGTTTCAATATTAAATGTATTTGTTGTGTGTGATCTCTTGTTAATTTTCAATTTTAGGTGGGAGTGACTTTGTACCTTTCTAGATCTGACAAATCAGTGGTCCTCATTACAAACACAGAAGGAAAGAAAAGTAAAAAAAATACGTTTAACCTTGTAAAATAAATAGAGCACGGCACACACAAATAAGAATTTAAAAAATGCAGAGATATTTTAAGTCTCCTACTGCTCCCTTCTCAAGGATTTTTAGTGAGTCCAAAAATTAGCTTTAAATGAGTCACAATAATAAACAGTGCACTACAGTTATGAAATGTGTAACACCTTGGATGCGGCAGTTGTTCCTTCTGAGATGACGCCCTTTAGTTAACATCATGATTGGTGCAGTGGTGTCTGTGGCAGGACCTGTCTCCTGTCTATGGCACGAACAGGTAAGCATCTAGACTGCTGACTGACTAGAGATGGGACAGCAGGTGACAAACTGTCACTCTTGTTGAAGACAGTCTTCCAGCAGAGTTGTCAGTGTTGTGGCAAGTGTCAGGAGGCGTTAATCGCTTAGTCTGGTGCTCTCTAATAACTCCTTTCTCGTCGGCAGCGGAGTTACATTCAGGTCTGGTCCCTCAAGACTCTTGCGTCGAACAGCAGTAGCCCCAGGTGGTTGCGTGGGTGTCCGGACATTTGCCACACCGGACGTATGCCACGCCGGATATTTGCCACCGTTTTACCTGCTCCGAAGGGTTCGGACCCTTGTCTCCCCTCCCCCTCCCCCTCCTCCTCCTCTTCCTGCTCACAGTTTCCTTTCGAAGTTCCTAACGTGACCATCAGTATGGAAGTTATTACAACGAACAAGGGCAGGCCTCCTGCTCATTAGAAAGGTTATGCGTATCTTAAACAGAGGGAATCTAAAGAAGGTGTTGTTACATGGATGTGCTTACGCCGAAAAGCGGTTCATAGCAAGGGAAAGCTGCTTTCGAGGAACGGAGAAGTGTTGAGCGTATTAGAACATCTCTGTGGACCACCTGACGATGCAGCTCTGAAAGTGGAAAGAGCGAAGAGAAGGTCTCGAGAAGAAACTACACAGTTATCGGAGATATACGCGGATGAAATGGGAAATATACATAATAAAGTTTATGACTTTGTTACAGTGATGCCTAATTCAGAATCTATGAAGAGAACCATGCGTCGTCGATGGAGTCAAGAGCGGGGGAACCAACAAGAGCCTAAGAACTCTTATGAAATTGATCTTCATGGAGATCTCTTAAAAATGGGAGATGGCAGTAGTTTTCTTCTGGAAGACGATAGATTAGAGGTGAGAATAATGATTTTTAGTGGAAGCAAAGGAAAAGATAGTTTAAAAACATGTTCCCATTTTTTTATGGATGGAACATTTAAGAGATGCAGCAAGCAGTTTGCACAGATCTACACCATACACGTAGACTTAGGAGGCCCGATTAAAGAAACAAACATTCTTCCTACTGTATTTGCACTGCTCCATAATAAGAAGAAAGACACATATGTTCGTCTGTTTCGTCTGATAAAACAGGCAGTCTCTGAGTGGTGTCTCAAACAAGTGAAGATGGACTTTCAGGCGGCTGCGATATCAGCCATTCGTCAAGTTTTTCCCACAAATGAAATAAATGGCTTCTGTTTCCATATGAAGAAGAGTTTATCGAGAAGAACTCGAGTTCTCGGTCTAACTGAGGAGTAACGAGGATTTAAGACTTCACGTCAGCATGTATGCAGTGCTAGCAGTTGTAAAACTGGAGGACGTAAGCAATGGATGGATTGAGATTCATGCAGAAGCTCCTGATAACGGAAGGTTCTCTCAATTTGTTGACTACTTTGTGGATAACTGGCTAGAGAATGAGGATATCGCAATAGAAATTGGGACTGTTACGGAAAAAGGCACCGAACGACGAATGCTGTTGAAGGGCGGCACAACAAAATAAATAGTATTATTGGAAACCCTCACCCTAAAATCAACTGTTTGGTGGAGTGCTTGAAAAAGGAAGCACAGCTCACAAACTGTATGTACATGAAATTGGAAATGAATCTTGAAGGTAAGAAGAGGAAGAAGAAGTACTTGAAGCTGGACGACAGGATAGAGAGAATCATAAAGAATTATGAAGAGACTGGCAACATTAGGCCTTGCATGAAAGCCATTGCCCATATTCAGAAACTGGACTAAAATACGTTAAACATAATGTTTTAAAAGCTATGAAGACCACCGAGTCCTCCCAGGTTACTGACATAAAATTATTAAAACATTGTAGCAGCATTATCGGAGCTAATATTAAGTTATAATTGTAAATAGAGTGTACAATAGTGCAGCGTGTTTAGACTGATTTTACACACGCCAGAATGGTAGATGGTCATTTATCATTTTCACGGTCCAAAGCCTGTGCAAAGTGTGATGCGAATCAGCCTTTAATGTAAAAATTAAAAAGTGTTTCAAGCCTCACAAAAGTATCCCTATTGTTGTCACGTTAAGATAACTTTTTTCTGCCTTCCAATATTATGGCCATACTATTAAATAATTGTGAGTTCTAAAATAATCTTCTGAAGCTTCAGAATCGCAACTATCACCTAAAATATCATGGTTTGTTAAACTGATAGTATATTCTTTCGTAAAAGAAACCTGAACCTTTGAATTGCACCTAAAATTGACATCCCAAAACTGATCTGATGCTAAGGTAGACATTTTGGCACCTCAAATATTTTTTATTTAAGTTTAGCTGCAAACATTTATAATAGATGTAAATCTACTTCAGTACATTTAGATATAGTCCTTTAAAAATTTAAATTTCTTACTAAATTGTTATTATCTTTAAACAGGCCAGTAAAAGCAAGGAGCTTACTACTGAAAATTAATTGTTACTAAAGAACATCAGAAACAAATGTATTAGACCTACTTTTCTTATACATTAGAGACTTTTTGAAAATATATTTGATCATTTCCTCTGTCACTGACAGTGTAATTTCAGTTGCTTTGCAACACCAGGGATATCTACTTCTAAATTATGTTTGCAGCTGTTCTCATTTCGAATTCTGGAATATTTACTTCGCCTTCTTTCGTGGAGGAATTTCGGAAAATGCATTTACTAACTCCACTTTAGTGGCACTGTCATCAGTAACATTACCGTCGCTGTCGCGCAGTAAAGGTATTTATTGAGCATTTCCACTGGTTTACTTAACATGGGACCAGTATCTCTTTGGATTTTCCGCCACATTTCTAGAGCGAGTTTCGTTGTGGAAACTATTAAATGGATCTCGCATTGAAATCCGCATCAAACTTCGAGCCTCAGTAAAACTTCACCAATCTTGGAGATTTTGCGTTCGTCTAAATTATACGTGCCTTTTGCGGTGCTCCTGCAACAGCTTTCTGTCGTGTTTTGTGTACCATGGGGGATCAGTTCCGTCTCTTAGTAATTTATTTGGTATGAATATCTCGAGTGCTGTTGATACTATTTATTTGAACTTAAGCCACATATAGTCTCCATTTACATAGTTTGGAAGGATTGGAGACTATCTCTTAGAAAGACGTCACCTGAATTTTTAGCTGATTTTATAAACAGATATATTTCGCGTTTAGAGGCACTAATCCCTGTATCCATCGTGATGCTCAGGATTATTTGTGGCTAAGAGATCAGGTGTGTTTTCGTAACCATTTACAATTTGAATGGCCTCATCAACTAACTCTTAAAAATAATTTAAAAAAACATTTAGAACAATTACGGAAGTTGTTTTCTATTTACAATAGGGTATGAAAATGTATTTTGGTCAACATGGGGAAGGTAGATTGAAGTAACTGCCAACTATAATTGTATGAGTAGGGTGCCTATTTTTGATGAGACTCAAGTTTTCTTTTCTTTGAACTGTTCGGCAACTGTTTCATCTGAGACAGGGGGTCGGTAAAAGGAGCCAGTTATTAATTTATTCCGGTTGTCGAGTATAACCTCTGCGCATACTAAGTCACAGGAACTATCTGCTTCAAACTCGATAGTGAGCTCACATTATTTTTCCTTAAGTTGTCCTTCTTGTTTCTGTTGTAGCGCAGATAATTACAATTACGGCTTTTCCCTCCAGAACCTAAGACGCTTTCTCTGTGACCCTGTAAATACCAGAGCTAAACAATGTAGAACAACAACGTACGTTACAAGCGTAGCATTCTGTATTACTTCATTTCCTTATTTCTAACATTTTAAAAGTGCAAGTGGACTTTAGATGACATGTCAATCATAGATGTTCTTATCTCTATTTAGTGAACGTGTTTTCAGTTGTTCTGAATATTGTCCCACTACACTTTATTAACTAATGTTTTTAGAGAGTAAATTAATACGGAGTATGTCGTTCTTCTTTTCAAACATTCACAAACCCATTTATTCTTTCCCTAGTGTCTTTTGGGTATCCAGTTGTAGTAATTAACGTAGGCACAAATGCAGTGATAAAAAAAGAAATGATTAGCGTACATTTGCATTCTCGTTTCATCGTTCCTTTCTTGTTGCTCCCATGCCGATGGACTGTTTCTATCGCAATCAGTAAGCGTGAAAGGAAGCTACCGTACAGACAGAGGAATCTATATTTATACTTGGCAGAACTAATTACATACTGACATAATCGTCGGTATTGCTTTCGTTTCTCGAAAGTTATATATATATCGATTTCGGAAAAGAAGATCTGTATTTGACCAAGATGTCGAAGAAGAACGTCCCTTACGTACTGGTTGTATCGAGTAAGATGTGGAGACGGCGGTTTGAAAGCGGACAGAGGTAGTGCGGGGAAGGGCGTCCCTACTCAAGCTACCTGGCAAAGGGGCGAGTGTGGCAAATGTCCGGCGTGGCAAATGTCCGGTGTGGCAAATGTCCGGCATTCGGTGGCGTGAAGTCAGGTGCGAGCGTCTATTAACTGTTGGCTGCAGGCGAAGCACCCCTGCTAATGCTTTCAGCTTCAGTACTGGGAATTACTTTCACTCTCTGCTGTTACAAGTGAAAGGGACGAGTGGGACTTCGTACATGCCTCTGTCGCCCTGCTGTGACGTCACACCATCAACTGCGCTCAATGTTGTGCTACGTCACACGGCAGCCCTGCCAGCCAAATTGCGATATGTGGCGCCTGCCCAGTGCCCTGCCATGTCCAGCCACAGTTGAGTCCTAAGTCGCTGTTTGGAACTCTGTAGTCCTCTGCACATTCCTTAGTGAATATTTTCGTTCCGTATTTTTTACAATGAATGTTTACAGAAACATATACGTAGAAAATCATAATAAAAATGTGAACTGTTTTAGCTGAAACTTTATAATACTATTGAAGCAAAAGAAAAAAAAACACTTTGTAACAACAACAACTGTACATATAATAATTTGTTCTCCTGATTTTCGATAAATTAGTGTAAGCAATGTTTTGATTTCATTTCTTTTTCTTTTCGTGTCATTTTGTTAAAGAAACTGTAAGCAACTTTCGATGTGAGTATTAATATTAATGTCAAATTTCAAGCAATGCTGTAACAGAATTGAAGTGTAACCCATGTTGAATCTATTGTAACATGTTTAAAATTGTAATTGTGCGCCTGGTCCACACGTAGGCAATGTATTAGGATATGTGGAATGCAAAACCTTTGGTGAATACCCTGTCTGTAGGGGAGCGGTAAAAGGTGGATGGCAGGCGAGCGCGGGAAAATGCACACGGGCGCGGCACGGCATAACGGGCTCAGCAGTGGTAGTCGGAGTTGGGCATCGGTCTGAGAAACACGCTCTGGATCGAGGAGGCTATCCTGGAAAACGTGATTTCATTGAGCCTCGGATGTGCCATTTCCGACGACTACACAGCATGGCTATATTCCATGGGCACTAAACGGAAAAGGATTGCGACGCTAAGAAGAAGCAAAGAGCCGATACACCAAGAGCCATAGCTGTGATTGTATGTGTGCTGTGCGCCTCGCCATCTCGCTGCCCGCCAACCGCCGCATCGACACGAACAGGTTGAATCTTTAGAATTGTATTCGTGTGGACCAGTGTTAATTTTGTTCCTGACTGTTCAATAAGAACTTAACTTTTACCAGAATTGTCCTATCAATTAATTATCCTCATCACTAACCTAGACAGGGTCCTTTCCACATGTTGTGCAATCCGAGTGTCCCGAAATGGAGATTTAAAGTTTATGTTAATAATAAGAATTACCTGCAGACCTATCTATGCTAGAAAGATGTTTAAGGAGCTTTATTGTTAATGAAAATCTAAGCAAAGAACAAAGGTCTGACAAAGTTGGAAGATAATTTTGGAATTGTTTTAGTAATGAAGCTTAATTAATTTGAGACAAATATAATGGTAGTTAATTGAGGAAGTAATAAGACAAAAAGAGTAGTAACTCAGATATTGTAAATCTTGAGTGCTTAATGCTTCCAATAGTTAATAGTTTCAACACAGTGATCATAACAGTTTCAGGGTCCCCCCTCTACTCTTTTCTTGTCTATTCATTTAAATTCTGAAGTGTACTGAACTGATTTGACCAGCAAAGTTAAAGTCAATATAAAACCTAAATTTATCAGTGTTTTACCCTTATTAAAATTGACATTGTATGTGTGTTTCAAAAGTGCTATTTCTAGGGTAACCTATGCCCGATTTCAGTCGGATCAGTAGACAGAACGCAGTTTGTAGTAATCATTACAGTGTAATGTTGTGTATTTATAGCTTGTCCAAATTAGTACAGAAAGGGAAAATATTAGTTCAGTAGATTTTTATGGTACTAAAATTTTCCATATAATGCAGTATTACTACGTGTTGTTATGCTTGTACGTACACCCACTTGTACAAGGAAAAATCTCACTTAATGCCTAATTAGGCTGGCGACCGTATTGTTAACAATTGGTAGCATCTGCTGTGTATGTTTCTTGTCCGTCCTAACGTGTAGTTGCACTTTATACTTGCTTGACGTATCATTGTTGTTACTGAGTGGGTGTAAGTCTGATTTTGCCTCCATTCAGGTACACGCGGTCAACATATTTAATAAAATCCTTTCTTATAAGGTGAAGCCCGTCAACTTACCATAGTACAGGCTTTAAAGAGTTAACGTACGCTCGAGCGTAGACGTTACAACTTGCCTTTCATTTAAACACTGAACAATGTTACTACTAAGGTTCTTTTGAAAAAAGTGCTATTATCATCGATAACCTACCACTCATCTGAAAGATATAATCTAATCATTTTCTAGGGGTGAAGCCGTGTTGCAGTAGTGTTTATGAGTGTTTTGTTAGTTTCCCAACACCACCCATGCACCACAGTGGGGTAAGCCTATACAACCTGCACATTCATAGTTCTAGCGCTCTCACACAATGCTGAACTTACTAATAATTATATTCAATCCATTACCAAGTCTATCTATTCTAACCCTTTCTGCTTTATGCTAATCAGGGCTTTGGTACTTCTCCATATGCCACCTTACTGGATGGTCATGCTGGTGTGGATAGGTGGCAGAGCATCTAGGTCGAATACCTCTCATCACCGTCTACACACGGTTTGCTGTCCTGTCAGGGTATATCAGATATCCTCTGAAACTGACCAATAACTCTCAAAAACTGAAGTACATGTATCATTAAATAACAGCTGCTTCAAAGATATAAAATACCAGTTTTTTTAATAATTTGTATTGCGTAACTTCGGTTTTTTCGTCTGGTCCCATTCGCCATTTCCTTTCTATTCACCTAACAACTTGCTACCATGACTCGCACTCCAGGTGCTCCGCCATGCGATACAGAACGTCGCCGATGAGAGGCCTCTGGCGCTGGCGATCCACAATCGGAGAACAACAAGGCAAACATCATCGGACTCCTGGCGACAATCCATAAGTGATAACCACATACGAAAATGTACCACCAGCGAAAAATATCGCATCATGAGGTATTAGCCATAAGTGCAACCGCACTTGTAAACCACCAACGAGAACACATCGTTCCACTGGCGATGACGTTAGTCGAACCACAACGAGAAAAAAAAAAGTACTTCAACGTCAACATGCCTCTGGTGTGGGCAACCCATGTCCATCTCGCAAGACACCCCCATCGATATTGGCGGTATGATCCAAATCACGCCAAGATCTACTATCGGATCGGAATGAAAAACTTCAGTTGCACCAGTATCGCCTCCTCGCTCCGAATGATGAAACAGACCGTGCATACACCCCACTGGCGATGCACACAATATCAACGAAAGAAACCAAACCATTACGACTTTCGAAGAGAATTCTGAGAAGAATTGCGTCTCCAGGATTTGTGCAGTTATTTCTGAACCAAAAATGCCGTGGCGTTTCTGGCTACTAATACAGCGATTGTCAAGTATTAACCGGACCAGTTTTATCATAAACCCAGGAAATCGGCACGTTCCTATTCACGAAATAAGTTTCTATCTTTGATACATATGGCGATACCGGTACGTCTTAAATCTGCAGTTAATTATCAGAGTGGAAATGCTGTGCAAAAAACTACAAACACCAAACTCTCTGATCTGATGTCACAGGACAACATCTTATCTGAGAACTATAGTAGTAAAAAACTGTAAGTTCAGACAAATAAACAACTATACACTAAGTGACTACATAAATGAATTGGAAACTAATGATTCTTAGCACTAACTTAATGATATAATGAGGCCACAGCGGCCGACTGTTTATTCCTACGCTGACGTCTGCTGCGGTTTCTGTTTGAACGGTTAGGTGGTCCGGTTCCCACTACGTCATTCTGGTGATCATGTTGCGGACTTCGTCTACCAATCCCTCCTATTTTCCTTGTTTGCCCTGAGTTCCAGATCGGCTACATGATATGGTTAGAATGTTGCATTTCCTTTCTGTTGTTATTTCTGTTTTCGTGAAAGTTGCCGTTATACGTCCCCCGTCTGCTTTTATCATTCCACTGAGGCTCATTGCTGAACCCTTGGCCTTGATTGACAAAATATAACTCTCGTAGAGTGCTTTCGAATGTGTCTTATTTGCCCCTGAGCAGTTCTTGGTACCTCAATAGCAGTTTCATGTAGCAGTGTCGCATTATCTCCGTATCATTATACGGTTGGTCCAGATAACGGTTCTTGTTGACGAACCTCTCGAAAAACTTTACAGGACTGCTGCACGCCAAAGCTTCGCAATTGTTTCCTAACATAATCCTATGTTTAATCCCAGCTTGAGTGTCCTGTGACCAGCAGGTCTTCAGGAAAGCCTCTCTGGATTCACCGTAGCTGTGACAGTTTGTAAGTTCGTCGTTCCTGCTTTTCTTCACGGTACGCCCTGTCCACACCACGTACCTGGTAATCCCGCGGCGGTCGTACTGTTCTGCTCCACACTGCTCCTGGCGTACCTGAAATTATCTATCGAAATATGCAAGCGTGTTTAGGGGAGCCACTCAACGTTAAAACACAACACTGTCCGACGTCTGGTATGAACAATTATATTCTGAGACGACAAAAGAAAGTCCCAGGTAGCTCTGTTTACGTTCTAATTCAAAATTTTATCCCAATTAATGGATGATTAACAATCCACAATATCATTCGCACGAGCGCACGCGTAACCGACACGACGCGGGTGATTGTTGATGATGCTGTTGCCGAATGATCGCACGAAAGTTCTTACGCTCGTCACGCATACACAGATATTTGGTACCAGTCCTCCTTGACACTAGTATTGATATAACACTATTCGCAAAGTTATTTTTTCAGTTCTCACTTGCACGAGCGTGCGCGTAATCGTCGCGGCGCGGCTGATTGTTGATAATGCGGAACGCGATGAACGAACGCACGTTCTCACGCTCGCTACAAGACACTGGCACTTAAATGCTCTCTTTGTGGTAAATAGTATTACTGATTCACATTAGTTCATTCTTGGAGACCGAACACGGCGCGGATGATGGATACTGTACGGCACGACACTCAACGAGAGGAAAAATAAATACGAGGGCAGTTCAATAAGTAATGCAACACATTTTTTTTCTGAAACAGGGGTTGTTTTATTCAGCATTTAAATACACCAGGTTATTCCCCAATCTTTTAGCTACACAACACTATTTTTCAACGTAATCTCCATTCAATGCTACGGCCTTACGCCACCTTGAAATGAGGGCCTGTATGCCTGCACGGTACCATTCCACTGGTCGATGTCGGAGCCAACGTCGTACTGCATCAATAACTTCTTCATCATCCGCGTAGTGCGTCCCACGGATTGCGTCCTTCATTGGGCCAAACATATGGAAATCCGACGGTGCGAGATCGGGGCTGTAGGGTGCATGAGGAAGAACAGTCCACTGAAGTTTTGTGAGCTCCTCTCGGGTGCGAAGACTTGTGTGAGGTCTTGCGTTGTCATGAAGAAGGAGAAGTTCGTTCTGCTTTTTGTGCCTACGAACACGCTGAAGTCGTTTCTTCAATTTCTGAAGAGTAGCACAATACACTTCGGAGTTGATCGTTTGACCATGGGGAAGGACATCGATCAGAATAACCCCTTCAGCGTCCCAGAAGACTGTAACCATGACTTTACCGGCTGAGGGTATGGCTTTAAACTTTTTCTTGGTAGGGGAGTGGGTGTGGCGCCACTCCATTGATTGCCGTTTTGTTTCAGGTTCGAAGTGATGAACCCATGTTTCATCGCCTGTAACAATCTTTGACAAGAAATTGTCACCCTCAGCCACATGACGAGCAAGCAATTCCGCACAGATGGTTTTCCTTTGCTCTTTATTGTGTTCGGTTAGACAACGAGGGACCCAGCGGGAACAAACCTTTGAATATCCCAACTGGTGAACAATTGTGACAGCACTACCAACAGAGATGTCAAGTTGAGCACTGAGTTGTTTGATGGTGATCCGTCGATCATCTCGAACGAGTGTGTTCGCACGCTCCGCCATTGCAGGAGTCACAGCTGTGCACGGCAGGCCCGCACGCGGAAGATCAGACAGTCTTGCTTGACCTTGCGGCGATGATGACACACGCTTTGCCCAACGACTCACCGTGCTTTTGTCCACTGCCAGATCACCGTAGACATTCTGCAAGCGCCTATGAATATCTGAGATGCCCTGGTTTTCCGCCAAAAGAAACTCGATCACTGCCCATTGTTTGCAACGCATATCCGTTAGAGACGCCATTTTAACAGCTCCGTACAGCGCTGCCACCTGTCGGAAGTCAATGAAACTATACGAGACGAAGCGGGAATGTTTGAAAATATTCCACAAGAAATTTCCGGTTTTTTCAACCAAAATTGGCCGAGAAAAAAAATGTGTTGCATTACTTATTGAACTGCCCTCGTACGTTATCAGTAGCACTGCTCATTTTTAAATTACGAGTACTTCTTGAAGCACTTTCCTCTGAATCATTTACTTATTGTATCACTATTCTGTAATAGCACTTGTAGCAACACTTCAACTTCCTTGCTAACAATGCCTCTCACATGCAGAGCCACACACTACACAACATAACAGTTCCGTGTCCCATGCTCGACTCGACAGACGCGACTGCCCGCAAAGATACTCCACAACTAAGCCAGCGATAAGCCAATACGCTTACAAGTTTGTTGCAACACAACGCCTGTGCTCTGCTATTGAACCTACCACGTATTCCAAATCCAATTTGTTTACTAGTCGCCATGACTCAAGTAATAATCATACTGAGCAATTCATGACCTGGGATGTAACGAATTGTGGTTCTCTTTGTAAACCTGGAAATTTTTAATTGAAAGAAAAGTTTCAAGTTGAAGTATTCATAAATTTGGGCCCCGGGACTTTCTCTAACGTCTGGCGCGCGTGCGCTCAAGATTTCATGGCCCACCGATCCCTGAATGCTGTTGTACACTCGTCTTGTGTCATCGGAGTCATCCAGAAATGTTTCCTTACGTTTGAGTGGCGCGCAATTGTGCTCAGGCTCGGTACATTGTAGACTACTACCCAGTGACTGCACTCGGCCGGCCGAGCACTGTACACTGTAAAGTAGCCGTTCCAGCCGTATATCAACCTGTACTTTGGATATAGCTATGGGTTGAGTTGCAAAATTTTGCCTTTGACACTCCAGGTGAACAAGGAACTCACAGTGAGGTGCTGTTGCTTGTGGCTGAATTTCTACGTGAGCTGCCCGTTCATACATTTGTCTCATCTCAACCGCCAGTTCATTCTGCTGGGTAGGGAGACGTGTCTGCTCGCCTTTGAGTCTAACATTTCTTCCTGCATCTTTTCAGCTACTCTCAGTCCCTGTTTTGTGAGAGCAGAAATAGCCTTCTTGGCCGCGCTCACTTCGATCTTTGCCAGCACTGCCAGATTTTGCGCAATTTGGGTATTTTTTCGCACATTTCGTGCTACTAATCTGGTTGTCCTAGCCTCACGTTTGGACTTTACTCCTACTTCTCGCTTCTGATCTGACGTTTTCCTAACGTCTTCAACCCTTGCATTTACACCTTTAACTCCATTCCTGACCATATTTACGTTTTAAACCAACTCATCAGCCCTCCTTTGAATTTCCTTAATTTCTTTTATGATTTCTTCCTGTCGGTTTTTCACTTTGTCTAGTCGCTTCTGAATTTTCCTAATTACGTGAATGAGGATGTCCCAGTTTTGGTCTACTTCCTGCCGTTTCTTTTCTCTCCTTTCCCTCCTCTTTTTTCTCATCCTGTCTTCTCTTCTCTGACTCTTACATAATAAATTGAATGATAGATTCTAATTGCAACCTGGCCTAAAAACATCAATGGGTGACTCGTGTTCCATTTTCAACGACGTTAGCGTCAGCGTTTCTCCCTATAGAAACATGCTTTGCTTCTTAGAATCATTCAGGTCGATTCCGACACGCCAGAGCTCCACTCTGGTCTTGTTTTAAATAGTGCTCGCATTTACGCCTAAGTTCATGAAACAAAACCTACTATAAAATGTCATACACATCCATATAAGCAAATTTGTTCGACAAAAGTTTGCAGTTAGCAATGATGCAACATAAGAGAAGAAGTGACGTGTAAGTCATTGATAAGACCCAATGAGAAAAAAATAAATAAATAACACAAAACATACACACACTGAAATAAAATGACAACAACATACCACCAATTGCTGAGATATAGCACACAGAGCCGAACGCGAGTCAAAATTTTCTCAGAGTAGCATAGTCTGATTTACCACAGGCAGTCGTCTCGGCCCCCAACACACGCCGTAGACTTCCTGAGGCGAGGGCCACAGATTCGGACGCCGGATAACGGGCGCTTGTTCGTCGCTGTGATCTCAGCCACGCCGATGAGGAGAAGGATGCAGCTGGCCACCCGCGGCTCACACCGAGAATCGCTGAGTAGGCTGTTGGCGCAACCATCCTGACATTCTCGGAACTTAGTGGGCCGGCCAAGGCCGGCACGACACGGCGTTGTGTTGCACAGGCCGCTGGGGTCCTTCCTCAGCATTGGAGGGCCCTGTGATGCAGACCGAGGTGAATGGAGCACTGTAGTAGAAACAAATAAACCACTTGGAAAGTTCTCGCCGTGTTTTAATATGGCACCTCCTGCCACCCACCCACTACATGTTACTATTCTTACATAAAGAAAAGTATTACTTTTCCAATAACCTTCCATTCATTAACTACCCCATATATATATATATATATATATATATATATATATATATATATATATATATATATATATATAAAGCCCAACTCTATTCAAATATATATACATTAATTAGTGAATTTAGTCGTGGTGCTTCTATTGGTCATGCCAGTTGTTGCTTTCAGAACTCAGATCAATGATCAAATTAATTTATTTATAAAAATTGAAGCTAAATTGCTGCTGCACCCACGTACTGCCTCAAAAAATAAAAAGAGTGAACAGTTGAGGGAGTATGAATAAAAACACTGGCGTATTTAAGTTTACAAAATAATGACAAGTTTTATTAATCCTTTTGTAACTACAACTAGCTGATAAATCATACACATATATGAGAAACACAAATCGGAAAAGTAATGGTGTTTGATTGGCAAAGCATGCATTTAGGTGGAAGCTATACAAATTCTCCATTGAATTAATCCCTTTTACAACGCAATCCAGCTTTGTTTACATGAATCCAGCGTGAGGCACAACTCTGTTCAAATGGAACCAGTTAGGACTAAGTATACCACAAACTGTGGTTCACCTGAGAATGAAGAGCTGTGAATGTCATTTAACAAACCTGCTCCGTTGCAGCAGTATTTTATCCTTTCACGTTGATTCAGGCGGCAACAGGGGACAGATCGCTTTGGGCGAGGAGCGATGCGCAGCTGCTACTGTAATTTTCTGATGCGTCTGTGAAAATTTACAACCTACATGGTCTGGCATTCTGGTTTTCTGAACGCGGGAAACTTCCCTACCAGAGCCCTTAAATCACGGCAGATTTCAGTGTGAGGTGAACCCATTCGGTTGTCTCTCCAAACTAATTTGACTCGCAGGCTCTCGCTGGAATTGTCAAACGTCAGACGGCCGACTCAGGACGAACACGTTCATCCTTGTCGCAGGTGATATGTCCGAGATGATATGCGGTTCCACTGTCAGTACAGTCGCCAACTGCCACTGGGTCCTAGTCCACCCCAAGATACAAACCACAAGTATTACTCACTACGGACAGTCCTCAAGTTCTTCACTATCGCAAGACCAGTAGACGAAAAGGGCAAAGAATCACAACCACATTCCACCAAGGCTCGGCATGGTTTCCGAATTAGGAAAAACGAAACCACCACCACACTGCAAAACCAATCGAACTATCCTCTACTCATTGACTCTCCCCTCTTGACTGTTCTGTTGTCCTTTGCAGCCCATCCAGACACAGGACCGAGGTTACCATTCTGGTGGCGTAAGCCTGCAATTTGTATATTGTGAGACGAGCCAATCAGCGACTCCAAATTTCTCTTGCCTGAAAAAAGAAGGTTTTAGAGCAGGGTAGCTGTCGTTCTCATGGTAACTGGGATCACTATCCCTCATTTAGAGAGATCTAATCTTTCTGCGACAACAATTTTCAGTTTCTGAAAGGAGGCTGTTAAGTTTCCCAGACAGTCGTGCCTCTGAAATAAATCTTTTTGCCACCCGCTAAAAGGACCTGGCGACTTACTGCCGTCAGGGAGGTTACAATCTTACTATTATAAACACGTGCAGCAGTCAATCTGTCAGTATCGTACCGGCTTCTAACATAAGAATGCACTGGTTTTATGACCTTCCCACTGTCTGCAAATAGGCTCAGTTTACAGCAATACTTAAATTGATTCCGCCATTCACTTTCCGCCAACTGGCTGCCTTTGCGACGGACTGTCGTGTGGCCCAGCTAAAGTGCTTCGCGAACCGGCGTCCCTCTCGTCGTCCCTCAGTGGAAGGAATAAAGGAACTCAGCCAGAACAATCCACTGAGCGCTGTTTCCCAGTGTCACTCAAACAGCCAAGTTGCTGCAGTCAGTATTTATGGCCTCCAATTCCATTCTATCCCTGTTCTCTGAGAACTCCACACGTCCACTTGGGTAGAAGTTCTCAACAAGCTACACATGCAGTTAGAAGGACATTCTTCCCACCATTTCCTGATGTAAGAAAGTCATAAAGAACATATATCAAGTGTAGCACTGGGGAAAATTGAGATCATAACCCAAAATATGAACGTTAATCTGAATCCCCCACGCTTCTCTCCAGTACTAAATTGGTGATCCTCTGATATCTCAGAAGATGTCCTACCAACCGATCCCTTCTTTTAGTCAAGTTGTGCCACAAATTTCTTTTCTCCCCAGTTCTACTCAGTGAGAGAGCTGCGTTCCATCTCTCAAGGTTGTAGACGTGGAAGAGACCATGAGGCACAGGGAGTGTTCAGATTCATTATTTAATAGTATGACAAAGATTTCAGAAACAGTTTTGAAATTGTGAGACATTAACAGGTGTAGGTGTGGACTCTGACCACAATTTATTGCTTATGAAGTGTAGAATAAAACAGAAGAAATTACAAAAAGATAGAGATTTAAGGAGATGGGACCTGGATAAACTTAAAGAACCAGAGGTTGCTGAGAGGTTCAGAGGGAGCATTACGGAACGATTGACAAGAACAGGGGAAAAGAATACAAAGACGACTGGGTAGCTTTTAGAGATGAAATAGTAAAAGCAGCACGGGATCTTGCAGGTAAAATGGCGAGGACTAGTAAAATCCTGGGGCAAGATAAGAGATACTGAATTTAATTAATGAAAGGACAAAATACAGAAATTCAGTAAATAAAACAGGTGAAAGGGAATACAGCCGTCTAAAAAATGAGATAGCCAGTAAGTGGAGAATGGCGAAGCAGGAACGTGTAGATGACAAATGTAATGATTTAGAAACGTATATAACTAAAGAAAACATAGACGCCTCCTACAGGAAAATTAAAGAGACCTCTGCAGAAAAGAGAAACATCTGCATGAGTAGCGAGAACCCAGACGGGACACCTGTCTTAATCAAAGAAGGGGAAGGTGAAAGATACAAGGAGAACATATAGGGTGTATACAAGGAAGATCAATTTTAAAGCAATATTATAGGATTGGAAGAGAATGTTGAGGAGACAAGATGGAAGACATGACACTTGAGAAGGCTTCAAAGAGTGCTGTCAGAACTAAGTCAAGGTCACGGCGTGAACGACTTTCCGTCAGAATAAATAATAACCTTGGACGAGCCATCCATGACAAAACTCTTCCACTTGGTGCGCAAGATATATGAGACAGGCGAAACACCTCCAGACTTCAAGAAAAATATAACAATAACAATTCCAAAGAAGTCACATGCTCTCAGGTGTGAAAATTACCGGATTATCGGTTTAATAAGTCATGGTTGCAGCATACTAACACGAATCCTTCGCAGAAGAATGGAAAAACTGGTACAAGCAGACCTCGGGAAGATCAGTGCGGATTCGAAGAAATGTGGGAACATGCGAGGCGATACTGACTCTACGACTTCTCATAGAAGATGGGTTAACGAAAGGCAAACTAACGTCTATAGCATTTGTAGACTTAAAGAATGCCTCTGACAATGTTGACTGGAACATTCTCTTTTAAATTCTAAATGTGGCAGGGGAAATTACACGGAGCGACAGGCTTTTTGCAATTTGTACATAAATCAGATGGTAGTTGTAAGAGTTGAGGGGCACGAAAGGGAAGCAGTGGTTGAGAATGGAGTGAGACAGGGTTGTGGCCTATCCTCCATATTATTCAGTCTGTATATTGAGCAAGCACTAAAGGAAACAAAAATTGGAGTAGGAATTAAAGTCCATGAAGAAGAAATAGAAACGTTGAGCTTCACTGATGATGCTATAATACTGTCAGAGACAACAAAGGACTTGGAAGAGCAGTTGAACGGAATGGACAGTGGCTTGAAAGGAGGATTTAAGCTGAACACCAACAAAAGCAAAACGAGGATAATGGAGTGTAGTCGAATTAAATCGCGTGGTGCTGAGGTATTAGATTAGGAAATCAGACGCTTAAAGTAGTAAATGAGTTTTGCTATTTGCGGAGCAAAATAACTGATGATGGTCAAAGTAGAGAGGATATAAAATGTAGACTGGCAATCGCAAGAAAACAGTTGCTGAAGAAGAGAAATTTGTTACCATCGAATATTCATTTAAGTGTCGGGAAGTGTTCTCTGAAAGCATTTTTATGGAGTGTAGCCATGTATGGAGGTGAAACATAGACGGTAAACAGTTTAGGCAAGAAGAGAATAGAAGCTTTACAATACAGGTTATTTTGCTGTATCATTATGAGACTGATGACAGCAACACGAATCATAAGAACCACTAACTGCTTGGAACACCAGGTAGCAAATGAATTTTTTAAGTAACTTAAAATTTTTATTGTAATGTACAAACTTTCTGTATTTGTTTTACGTCTCACAAGGGACGCAGTAACTAAGACACTGCTGAAGATTGGATGGGTAGATCACGTAACTAATGAGGCACTGAGTAGAACTGGGGAGAAAAGGAATTTGTGCCACAACTTGACTAAAAGAAGAGATCGGTTGGTAGGACATCTTCTGAGATATCAGAGGATCACCAATTTAGTACTGGAGGGAAGCGTGGGGGATATAAACCGGAAAGCATTTTTATGGAGTGTAGCCATGTATGGAAGTGAAACATAGGCGGTAAACAGTTTAGGCAAGAAGGGAATAGAAGCTTTACAACTGTGGTGCTACAGATGAATGCTGAAGATTAGATGGGTAGATCACGTAACTAATGAGGCACTGAGTAGAACTGGGGAGAAAAGAAATTTGTGGCACAACTTGACTAAAAGAAGGGATCGGTTGGTAGGACATCTTCTGAGATATTAGAGGATCACCAATTTAGTACTGGAGGGAAGCGTGGGGGATAAAAACCGTAGAGGGAGACCAAGAGATGAATACACTAAGCAGATTCGGAAGGGTGTGGGTTGCAGTAGTTACTCGGAGATTAATGGGCTCGCACTGGACAGAGCAGCATGGAGAGAAGCCTGAAATCAGAGAGGACCACGACAACAGTCCAATACGCCGTTCAAAATACTGTTACTTACAATTTTATTCTAATGTTGGCTTTTTGCCTACAACTGAAATTTATTTTAATACTTTACAATTTTGAACTCAGTCTGCTGTGCTTTTACGTGCTCTCGATTACCCCGTGAAAGTCAACAAAAATATACCTTCTGACGATACAGGTTATTTTGCTGTATCATTATGAGACTGATGACAGCAACACGAATGATAAGAACCACTAACTGCTTGCAACACCAGGTAGAAAATGAATTTTTTAAGTAACTTAAAATTTTTATTGTAATCTATAAACTTTCTGTATTTGTTTTACGTCTCACAAGGGACGCAGTAACTAAGACACTGGCGTGAACGTACTTTTTCGAGACGACAGTCGCAGCAGAGAAGAAAATGGCAGCCCCTACGCTTATTGTCTATGTCCACCGATTTTAACAACGTAAACTTGTGAAAAAATGTTGTATGACACTATGTGTATTCAATAGTGGATGAGCTTAGTCAGTACTTATATTAGCCAGGAATACTTCAATTTAGTTGATAATATAACGTGGCAAAGTATGTATAATGTTCACGGTAGCGAAACAGCTGGAATTGTTTGGGTGAATATCAACGTGTTAGCGACTCTATTTTCTAAGATGATACTATAGGAAGTCCTTTGGGACTCATATATTAAAGCATTCTTAATATTCATCAAGCATTTAAAATCAAATTAATAATAATGATGATGCTAAAGAACTGGTGAAATATTATCTCTGATCATCCGAAATCATGGCGCCAAATGACGTTGAATTTTTTTTTTCCTTAGAAAAGATAGCTACCACAGAGTGTTTGACAGTGGAGAGTGACCCAAGTGCGTTTCCTATAGCGCGATAACACTGCGCATGGGATTATACACTGAAACGTCAATGAAACTGATGTAGGCATGCAAATTCAAATAGAGAGATATATAAACAGGCAGAATAGGGCGCTGCGATCGGCAACGCCAACATAAAATATGTGTCTGGTGCAGTTGTTAGACGGGTTACTGCTGCTACAATGATAGGTCATCAAGATTTAAGTGAATGATGTTATATCGGCGCACGAGCGAATGAATACAGCATCTCCAAGGTAGCGATGAAATGGAGAGTCTCTTGAACGACCATTTCACGAGTGTACCGTGAATATCAGGAACCCGGTGAAACATCAAATCTCCGACATCGCCGTGGCCGGAAAAAGATCCTGTAAAAACGGACCAACGGCGACCGAAGAGAATCGTTCAATATGACAGAAGTGCAACGCTTCCGCAAATTTCTGCAGTTTGAATGATGGGCCATCAACAAGAGTCAGTGTTCGAACCATTCAAGGAAACATAATCGACATGGGCTTTCGGAGCCGAAGGCCTCCTCGTCTACCATTGACGACTGCACGAAACAATGCTTTACACCTCGTCTGGGCCCACCAACACCGACATTCGACTGTTGATGACTGGAAACATGTTGCCTGGTCGGACGAGTCTCGTTTCAAACTGTGTCCAGCGGGTGGACACGTACGGGTATGGAGACAACCTCATGAATTCATGGGCTCTGGATGTGAAATGTTAAAGCTGGTGGAGGCTCTGTAATGGTATCGGGCTTATGCTGTTTGAGTGATTTGGGACCCCTGATACGTCTAGACACGATTCTCGCAGGTGACAGGTATGTAAGAATCGTGCTTGATCACCTTCATCCATTCATATCCATTGCTCATTCCGACAGACTTTGGAAATTCCAGCAGTATAATGTGACACCCTATACGTTCAGAATCGCTACAGAGTGGCCCCAGGACCACTCTTCTGAGTTTAATAAATTCCGATGGCCACCAAACTTCCAGACACGAATACTATTGAGCATGCCTGGGATGCCTTGCAACGTGCTGTTCAGAAGAGATCTACACACCTGGTATTCCTACGGATTTATGAACAGCCCTGCAGGATTCGTGGTGTTAGTTCTCTCCAGCACTACTTCAGACGTTAGTCGAGTCCATGCCACGTTGTGTTGCCGTGCTTCTGCGTGCTCGCTGGGGCCCTAAACGATATTAGGCAGCTGTACCTTTGGCTCTTCAGAGTCTAAGGGAGGATGAAAATGTCTGAGGGAGTTGCTGTAGTGTAATTGTAACGCAGCGCAACTCTGATGCGGATTACCGTAAAAAGTACCCACATGTAGGCAAAGGGCTTGGAACGGCAGCTTTTTGATCAACCCTTATATTATAAAGTGCTGTTATTTATTAAGGCTAATTTTCTTTATCAGCGATGGTGTCGACCGATACACTGCGGTTATGCATGATCACTCCTAATTTCACGTTACGACGGGCTAAGGTTAGTAACGGAAGACTTGCAGCTTTGTAAAGGTGACTAGAGTTATGAATTGGAATGAGTCCATACTGAATTCAGAACTTAAAATAACAACTCTTCTTTACGTGAACGTTGATATCGCCAGTGCAGAGACTTATTGCAAACAATTATGCGGTAGGGTTTGACCATCTCGTGTTGTCCTAGTGACTGGCCTTATTAATCACCGAAAGTTACGTGATCGAACTGAATGCATTTCTCTAGGGAAGATACTAACTAGTACTAACAATTCAACAGCTATAGGGGAGGACCCTACTTTAATATATGTAATTAATTCTTCGGAGGTAAAGTAGCTGCTATCCTCGGAACAAAGTAGCGAAAATCACTCAACAATTGGCGATAAGTTGGTTCAAATAGCTCTGAGGACTATGGGACTTAACACCTGAGGTCATCAGTCCCCTAGAACTTAGAAGTACTTAAACCTAACTAACCTAAGGACATCACACACATCGATGCCCGAGGCAGGATTCGAACATGCGACCATAGCGGTCGCGCGGTTCCAGACTGAAGCGCCTAGAACCGCTCGGCCACACCGGCCGGCGGAGATAAGTAAAACAAATGCCGCCAAATAATTAAATACGCTATGTCCCAGAATACAAGGTCGCACCACAGTATCCTGCACTATAAGACGTAAACAGCACTGATCTACAGCTGTAAAAAGATCCCCTTTCAAAGAGGAAACACAGTGGGTAACTGTTTGAAGAATCAGTCTTACAGTGCAAGCTAATAGTGATGATAATAATAAAAATGTAAATTAAGTATCGTGCACTGGGCTGTTGAACTCATACTCTCAAGCGCTGTTATACTGTTATTAAAGGTTAAATTAAATGTTAGAGCCCATTTACTCAGTAGTCTTCGAGTTACTCACAATGTTGTGATATAACAGAAAGGTTTCTTTCATAGCGAAAAGTGCAAAACAAATCTGAAGGATAACTTGCGGCGCAGTCGTTCGTGATATTTGACAATCAGTTTCGAATACAGCCAAATACTGGCTTTCAGCAAAGATATACTTTTTTCGTGAGTTTCTGCCAAGTTTCATATTTCTGTGTACCTCTCCTTTGGTAACTGGAAACACTGTTTTCAGAAATAACGTTAGGAAAGCCAACATCTCGAGTGCGAAGAACCGGAGAAGGGCGGCCCGCCTATCCAGGTAGAGAAATATTTAGAGAGGGATCTTTCTCTTCGGCACGCCCAGTGGCTCCTTACTTTTTTATCTGTATTCCTCGTCAGCCTCTTCGAGGAGCGGCGAAAGCAAATACTTGTGGAGAGGAAGAAGGACGGAGGAGGGTGGGGGGTGGGGGGCTGCAATAGCGGCCTGTACGGGCTCGCAGTCCACGAGAGGTCGCCGACGAGTTGTGCCGCTGGGAGGTCCACCCGGAGGGGCTCAACTTGCGTGCCGAAGACGTCACGGTAATTGCCGGCAAATACGTTGAGGGTCGCGGTGCAGGAGGTAGATCACATAATGTAACAGCAAACACTTCCGAGTCCAATTTGTGTCTCAGGATCTCTACTGGCTTTGTTTCGTGATTTGAAGTACCCATAACCTGCGTTGTACTGAAGTGAAATGTACACAATAAGCAATTCAAACAAGATGAGAATAGAAGTTTTCGAGATGGGCTATAGAAAAATGACGAAGATTAGTTGGGTATGTCTACCAACTAATGACAAGGTACTGACGCAGAATTGGGGAAAAAAGAAATTTTCTGCCAAAACTTGACCAACTGAAGCGATCGGTTTATTGGACACATTCTGAGGCCTAAAGGAATCCTAATTTTGGTACGGAGGGAAGTGGGGTTAAAATACTGGGTGGCCATAAACTAACTTTAAAACTTCAGACATCGATAACTTCAGAACTATACTAGATATTAACTAATAGCTTTCAGCATGTGATAAGATAACACAAAAAGTCCTTTTATCTTCCAGATGATGCCATTTTGGGCACAAAATTGAACTATAAAACCCGATAAAACATGGGAGCTGCAGGAGAAAGCTCAGTGTATGCCCTGGTTCATGCAGACGACGTCTGACACCAAAGTCCATCGAAACTTTCGAACGCAGTACGGAAAGCAAACACCGTTTCACCAACTACTCGAGCTTGCCATATGTCATTTATTCAAACAGGTAGTGTTCTCCAGGAAAAAGCGACAGGTCATCCATCTGTTTCCTATGCCAACATGGACAACATACTGCTGGCGTTTGTAAGAGTCCGACAAAGTCTGTGCGTACGGCTGCCAGAGAGTTGGAAATCAGAAGATGCACGACGCACAACGTCTTGCGTCAGTGGTTACGGCTTCGTTCCTAAAAGATGCAGCCGCTTCAGGCATTAAAACGTATGGGCAGACCCCAGCGCGAACAGTTTGCAGTGGATATGCTAGGCAAGACAATGACATTTTGGAAAAGATTTGTTTCTAAAATGAGGAAACGTTTCATGTATCTGGCAAAATGAATCGTCATAATGTTCCTATATGGGGTTCGCAGAATCCTCATGTTACACGTGAAATAAAAGAGACAGTCCGAAGGCCAATGTTTGGTGCTTCAACACAAAAGCGTACACAGCATCAAGATAAAGAGAAAATTATCTCAAATAGGAAAAGTAGATAAAAGTAATACAATGGAAACAAAAATTAACTAGTACTTTTATATATCTTATGAATACGTAAAATTTACGTCTGACTGTCAAACGCTTTAAATTTTTTATTCGATTTCTCCTTTATTAGGGATGATATGATCCCAACTTGTTAAATACTTGTAAATTAAAAATTATGTATATTTTATTAATATATTCTTTTCAGAAAGTGGGGTTAACAAAACGTTATCCCCTTTGTAAATTTAAGCACTAGTAGAATTTAGTTTCAAACATTTCCTGACGGCCAAATTTATCTAAAATTGCATACAACGATCTGTGAACCTTTGTCAAAAAGGGCCTTAGGTTGTCACTTGCCTACAATAATTGTATGTTTAAGGCATTTAAATTCCATCGTCGTTATCGGCAAGGACACTGCATAAAACATTTCCGTCAACTATGCAATGGGCTTTTGTGGAGTCAGGAAAGCTGTCATTATCAGCCGCCAGAAAGTGCCTTAAATTGCTTAATGACGCGCATCTATCATCATCATAATTAGCTCATGAATCTATAGGTAGAGCGAAGTTATTGATTATGTTGTCAGAGCTGCTATGACATTTTTTGCTTGCTTGCATCGTAATTCAACTCTCTCGCTAAAGACTTTTCAGCAAACAACAAAGGCAGTATTTATTACTGCTGCACATTGCCTCAACTTCTGCTTTTATGAAACTCATCATTGCTGTTTACAATCGTGGTCCAAAAGGTACAACAGAGAATTCAGATGCGTCACAGAAGGACATGAAAAATGGACTGACAAACAGTCAAACATTTGTATAACCGAGGGCTTCACTTGTATAAAGAAAGATTAAATGCCTTGCCCTCAGACGTCCATCACGTGGTGCTTGCCGGTCAATGAGCGTTTCGTAACTAGCTGTTTTGAAATCTCCGTCAACAGAATTGAAAGTACTTTCTGTAAAAATGTGTGTGAATTCCTAATGGACCAAACTGCTGATGTCATCGGTCCCTACTTCAACCAACCTATGCTAAGAACAATACACACACACCCATGCCGGAGGGAGGACTCGAACCTCCGACTGGAGGGGCCGCGAAATCCGTGACATGGCGCCTCAAACTACGCGGCCACTCCGCGCGGCCTTTCTGTAAAACAGAGATATTACTATCACATAGATCTTTCAGTGTTTTTAGTTCATTTTTCCCGTTATGTAACTTCGCCTTGGATTTTTCTAGCCTTGTTTAAGTGCTACCGTGTATCATACATTTTCGATTTTCTGAGACTTAAGTCTACCTTTGAATCTCCAGTATCCAGAACCCCACTTTCCTCGTCAAACAAAGTTCCAGATAAAAATGCATATTCATCATTTGTTGATTCATTCTGAGAGGGAACAAAAAAATTTAGAACGTGTTTCATGTAAAGTGTTACTCTGCTCAGCATAGTTAATGCAGACTAGCACCATTTTCGCTTCTAGTTTTAGGAGGTATTTTATGGATGCTTCCCACAGCACAACTAGTGCTTCGTAATTCACGTGATTCGTTTGTATAACGAACACTTGTCAGATGTTTTGGAAACATACTCCTGTTTAGCCTATGCCTAGTTTTGTTCCTAAAGTTTTCATCGGAAAAATGGCCCAGAGAAACAAAACACCAGAAGAGATCGTTTCATATGAAAGCTCACAAACACTATTCCACTTCATAAGCAACTCTTGAGTTTCTCTGGGATTCGTCTAGGAATACTGCTTGTTGTTAGCTTTCTCTGTAGAACCTACGTAATATACAGATGAAGGGCACGGGAATTTACAGTGTTTCAACGTCAATTTCTTGTGTTGAATGTTCTGAAAAACTCAGAATTGTTGATTATATTCGTTAGAACAATTGTGAATAACACTTCCAACTTATTTTAATAACGAATGGAAATCATACAGCTACATTCGTGATAGGAAATAACACATTTTATCTATGCTTAATTAAAATACTGTAAGTCAAATACCATACCTTAGTATTATTTGTTGACTTTTTAGAGCAGGAAATCTCTCCATTTGCACAATAAGGATTACGAAAGTTAAACTCTTATTGCAACAGGGTTGTAACCAATAACCAGAATGACGCGATAGAACCAGATTTCATCAACCGGTTAGATGGCTACCCTCCTGGCTCCCCAAGTGATAGCGAACTGAAATACTCCGTGTCGTTCAAGGATTTCCATAAAACTTTCACCTCCGTGGTACACACCATGTAACGTAAACGATATCGGTGGGTTTGTAAATGATTAGACTTACAATTATCTGTGACAGATAGAACGTCCATCAAACTATATTAGTGCTGTTATTGTTTAGGGTTGTTACTGGTATTGGCTGGGTATATATACACGTAAAATGCTTGAACAGCGACGGATGTTGGGTGACCACTTTAAAGCAAACACTGATGCCTTGTAATCGTGTAAGGTGAAGTTATCTGCACCTAGAGTTTGAAAGGATCAGCGTGGTTCTGAACTTTGCCAGTCGTTCGAGTCATGCTGTTTACAAATCTGTGGAGCATTTGGATGCGACAGTGGTCCGACGTGGGACTGCACGGGAACGTAAGGACACGCATTCCCTTAAATGAACCTCCCGTCGACCAAGTCTGGTAACCACAAGGGAGGATCGCAGCACTGTGAACCAAACACACTGTAACCCTTTCACATGTGTGCCTGTCATCCGAGAACATGTCACATTCTGTGTCAAGCTGCAACCAGAATAAGGATTTACTGTCACATGCGCACATTCATTTTAGAGTCTGTTCTTACTATTGGCTTACAACTTTTTATTTTTACACTGTCCCGAACACACAGATACGGTAAGTTTCTTATCTGGGCTATTTGAGCGTAATGAATTAATCAAAACATCGTTACAAAGAGAGGGAACTATATACCGTACTACTAACTGTTCCATCGTTACACAAACAAAGCTGTCGTGTATTACGAGATCAACATTATAAAATATTTGTTTTGCGTTACCGTATGATTGTTAGCCGCGCGTGTCGTATGATTGTTCGCCTGCCGTAGTTTTTCAACGAAACAACAAACGCACAACGATACTGCAGCGATATTCTGTACCCATCCCAGGAGAACTTGTGTTAACTGAAATAATGAAAAATTATTTTCAACAAGATGGTGCAACGGCGCATACAGTTCGCATTTCAATGTCACTGCTTGCTGATGTTTTGGTGATGGCATGATTTCACAGGGACTTTGGCTTCGACAATCGCCTGACCTAACACCACCTGACTTTTTCCTCTGGGGTGCAGCGAAAGCAAAGTCTATAAAAACCGTCCAAAATCCATCGATGAACTGAAAACTGCAATATCCACTTTCACGCTTCTGTTACAGAAGAAATGTTACAGCTGTGTTAGGAAACATGATTAGACGAACTGAATTGTGTATTCAACAACAGGGGGGACGCTTTCAACATTTAATGTGAAAATTTGTAAGTAAAAACGAATATTCAATAAATTAAAAACTTGTATTTCATTGTGTTTGATTTCGGTATATTCACTGCGGCATACGGCACGCGCGGCTAACAATCATACGGCACTGCGGAGAGACTTTTTGAACACCCCGTATAATATGCAAAACAAATTTTTAGACTATGCGAATGCCCTTTAGTTATATATATATATATATATATATATATATATATATATATATATATATATATATATATATATATATATATATATATATAACTAAAGGGCATTCGCATAGTCTAAAAATTTGTTTTGCATATTATACGGGGTGTTCAAAAAGTCTCTCCGCAGTTATATATATATATATATATATATATATATATATATATATATATATATATATGACGGGCATGAATTTTTAGCTAGGTAATGTTTAGTGTCCCTTGGTACTGACCCTATGACAGATACAACATGTCATTCTAGACTATTAATTACGATCCAGACGCCTTAAAAATTACATAAGATAAGGAATAAGAGAAACGTAATTATATGCAGTTGACGAATAACTTTTCGTAGTGTAGAATTTTGTGGAAGTGAACTATAGGGCACACGTGGAACCAGGGAGGAAAAGAGTGGAGATATTTGGAATGTGGTGTTACAGGGCAATTTTGAAAATCGGTTGGACACACAACACGAATGATACAAAAAATGACAGGAAATGAATATTATCTATTGGGAACCCCCAGTAGGGAACAAAGAAAAGAAAACGGGATGTTCTTTAACGCCTCAAAATGGAAAAGAGTCGACCGGCCAAAGGCCAGAATACTATATCTGATTAGGTTATGTTCGACCTCGAGGTTATAAAATTAGAAAGACATAAACCTTTGAACCAAACGTTTTGATAAATGTCAATGATTACAAATACGAACAAAATCCTTGAAGACGAGAATATGGTCTGTAACGTAGAGTGGTGAAGCTATCCCATGGAGTGTATTTTCACTCTGCCATTATTCGGTACTGCGAGGGTTGAAAGCACAAGGGCGATTTATGTTGCTTCCATTTAACGCTGTAGTTTACTGGAGACCTCTAAGTACAGCGCTACACACCAGATTCTTTCCATGATGTGGTCAACAGCTGTTAACATGGGCAGTGGAGAGAACCACTGTGAATAATAATTACACGCAGTTGGGTGTTCCCGTCACACAAATAAACTGGAGGCTAACGAGGGACATGACCCTCCCTGATTACTTGTTGCATGCTGCTGACTACTTGTTGCTGGTCCACGGATGTCCGGATTTGATTACTACAATGTAACAGGTTCGTGAATGCAGCAATAATCAGTGTCCCAGCGCACCTAGAGAACTCCCCAGTTTTTCCCAGGTGGTCAAATGTTTCTAAGCTGCAGCACTTCCTTTCCAGAGAAGTGTCCGAGCACTAGTGGTAGTCATTACACTCAGTTTCCCCTGCGCCCTTGTGGAAGACACGGTGTTAGTTTATAATTAATAAATTCTGCTTTGTTTACCGGTCCTACTCGTTGACTCTCGAACCATGTCGGATTTGTTGTTGACTGCAAGTACGTTTGCTCAACGAATGGGCGCCTTTATCTCGCTTCAATGTTCTCCACAGAGGTCAGGACAGAAGCCCATCCACAAGAGCAAGAAACTGAAAATATCCAGCGTTAAACGTATACTGTCTGAACCCGACACCCGTATTCAAGACGGAGCTGACCACTAGACGTCACGAGAGTCAGACTCGCCAGTTTAAAAGGGGGGGGGGGGGGGGGCGGATATTGTGTGGTCAGTAGATAAGCAGAACAGCACAACAGATTAGTCAGGAGAGCTCCTACGTGGACTATTCACTGGGTGTCACCCGAGTATCAGATACATCATCCATATTTGAACCCTACTAAAGCTGCCCGGGTCGACTGTTGGTGATGTCACTGTAAAGTGGAAAGGGGAGAGGAAAGCAGTAGCTGAACAAAGACCAGGCAGATCTCACATAATGACGGACAGGAACCATCAAACGTTGGGATAGGTGGCTCTAAAAAAATCACGTTAAGACAAAATTGGGAATCACTCGTGAGTTTGCGAATGTTACCAGCAGGAGGTACTTGGAGTAATGAAGACGCTACATCCTGTGGCAGTCCAACTGATAGATTTGGGTCTCTGGAATGTCTGGGGAACGCACCCTCCGTCATGCGTAATGCGAGCAGTGAAGGGCGGTGGAAGTAGCATTACGGTTTAGAGATATTCTTCTTGACTAGGTTGTGGTCTCCTTCTTGCACTTAAGAAACACTAAATTAGGATGAATATTAAGACGTTTTACAGCATTTTGTGTTGCGTACAGTAGAGGAATAGTTCAGATACCCTGATTGTGTGTATCAGCGTGACAGTACACCCTGTCATAAAAGAGCATCTGTGAAACAGCGGCTTGTGGATAATAACATTCCTGAAGTGTACTGAACAGCCACAAATCCGACCTGAACCAAATGAAACACGTTCGCTCAAAACCCTAGTGCCCAATATCACTAGGTTCTCTAATTTCGGTTTTATGAGTGACAATGTGCAGCCATACCTCTGCAGATACTCGTGCAAAGTTCCTCATCAGAGATCAAGCCATTATAAAACAGGAATGGACACAATTAAAATTAACGTTCTCTCATAGGTGTCCGAATATTTTTATATGAGATACTGAATTTAATTGATGAAAGGAGAAGATATAAAAATGCAGTAAATGAAGCAGGCAGATAGGAATACAAACGACTCAAAAATGAGATCGACAGGAAGTGCAAAATGGCTAAGCGGTGTGGTTAGAGGACAGATGTAAGGATGCAGAGGCGTATATCGCAAGGGGTAGGACAGATACTGCCCACAGGAAAATTAAAGAGACCTTTGGAGAAAAGAGAACAACTTGCATGAATATCAAGGGCTCAGATGGAAACCCAGTTCTGAGCAAAGAAGGGAAAGCACAAATTTGGAAGGAGTATTCAGAGGATCTATACCTGTACAAGGTCGATGTACTTCAGGACAATATTATGGAAATGGAAGAGGATGTAGATGAAGATGAAATGGGAGACACGATACTGCGTGAAGAGTTTGACAAAGCACTGAAAGACCTAAGTCGAAACAAGGCTTCGGGAGTAGACAACATTCCATTAAAAGTACTGATAGTCTTGGGAGAGCCAGCCCTGACAAAACTCTACCATCAGGTGAGCAAGATTTATGAGACAGGCGAAATACCCTCAGACTTCAAGAAGAATATAATAATTCCAATCCCAAAGAAAGCAGGTGTTGACAGATGTGAGAATTACTGAACTATAAGTTTAATAAGCCACGGCTGCTAAATACTAACACGAATTCTTTACAGACGAATGGAAAAACTGGTAGAAGCCGACCTCGGGGAAGATAAGTTTGGATTCCGTAGAAATGTTGGAACACGTGGGGCAATACTGACCCTACTACTTAGCTTAGAAAATAGATTAAGGAAAGGCAAACCTACGTATCTAGCATTTGTAGACTTAGAGAAAGATTTTGACAATGTTGACTGGAATACTCTCTTTCAAAATCTGAAGGTGGCAGTGGTAAAATACAAGGAGCGAAAGGCTATTTACAATTTGTACAGAAACCAGATGTCAGTCACATGAGTCGAGGGGCATGAAAGGGAAGCAGTGGTTGGGGAGGGAGTGAGACAGGGTTGTAGCCTATCCCCCATGTTATTCAGTCTTTATATTGAGCAGAGAGTAATGGAAACAAAAGAAAAATTCGGAGTAGGAATTAAAATCCATGGGGAAGAAATAAAAACTTTGAGGTTCGCCGATGACATTGTAATTCTGTCAGAGACAGCAAACGACCTGAAAGAGAAGCTGACTGGAATGGACAGTGTCTTGAAAGGAGGATATAAGATGAACATCAACAAAAGCAAAACGAAGATAATGGAATGTAGTCGAATTCAATCGCGTGGCGCTGAGGATATTACACTCCTGGAAATTGAGATAAGAACACCGTGAATTCATTGTCCCAGGAAGGGGAAACTATATTGACACGTTCCTGGGGTCAGATACATCACATGATCACACTGACAGAACCACAGGCACATAGACGCAGGCAACAGAGCATGCATAATGTCGGCACTAGTACAGTGTATATCCACCTTTCGCAGCAATGCAGGCTGCTATTCTCCCATGGAGACGATCGTAGAGATGCTGGATGTAGTCCTGTGGAACGGCTTGCCATGCCATTTCCACCTGGCGCCTCAGTTGGACCAGCGTTCGTGCTGGACGTGCAGACCGCGTGAGACGACGCTTCATCCAGTCCCAAACATGCTCAATGGGGGACAGATCCGGAGATCTTGCTGGCCAGGGTAGTTGACTTACACCTTCTAGAGCACGTTGGGTGGCACGGGATACATGTGGACGTGCATTGTCCTGTTGGAACAGCAAGTTCCCTTGCCGGTCTAGGAATGGTAGAACGATGGGTTCGATGACGGTTTGGATGTACCGTGCACTATTCAGTGTCCCCTCGACGATCACCAGTGGTGTACGGCCAGTGTAGGAGATCGCTCCCCACACCATGATGCCGGGTGTTGGCCCTGTGTGCCTCGGTCGTATGCAGTCCTGATTGTGGCGCTCACCTGCACGGCGCCAAACACGCATACGACCATCATTGGCACCAAGGCAGAAGCGACTCTCATCGCTGAAGACGACACGTCTCCATTCGTCCCTCTATTCACGCCTGTCGCGACACCACTGGAGGCGGGCTGCACGATGTTGGGGCGTGAGCGGAAGACGGCCTAACGGTGTGCGGGACCGTAGCCCAGCTTCATGGAGACGGTTGCGAATGGTCCTCGCCGATACCCCAGGAGCAACAGTGTCCCTAATTTGCTGGGAAGTGGCGGTGCGGTCCCCTACGGCACTGCGTAGGATCCTACGGTCTTGGCGTGCATCCGTGCGTCGCTGCGGTCCGGTCCCAGGTCGACGGGCACGTGCACCTTCCGCCGACCACTGGCGACAACATCGATGTACTGTGGAGACCTCACGCCCCACGTGTTGAGCAATTCGGCGGTACGTCCACCCGGCCTCCCGCATGCCCACTATACGCCCTCACTCGAAGTCCGTCAACTGCACATACGGTTCACGTCCACGCTGTCGCGGCATGCTACCAGTGTTAAAGCCTGCGATGGAGCTCCGTATGCCACGGCAAACTGGCTGACACTGACGGCGGCGGTGCACAAATGCTGCGCAGCTAGCGCCATTCGACGGCCAACACCGCGGTTCCTGGTGTGTCCGCTGTGCCGTGCGTGTGATCATTGCTTGTACAGCCCTCTCGCAGTGTCTGGAGCAAGTATGGTGGGTCTGACACACCGGTGTCAATGTGTTCTTTTTTCCATTTCGAGGAGTGTACATTAGGAAATGAGACGCTTAAAGTAGTAAATGAGTTTTGCTATTTGGGGAGAAAAATAACTGATGACGGACGAAGTAGAGAGCATATAAGATGTAGACTGGCAATGGCAAGGAAATCGTTTCTGAAGAAGAGAAATTTGTTAACATCGAGTATAGATTTAAGTGTCAGGAAGTCTTTTCTGAAATTATTTGTATGGAGTGTAGCCATGTATGGAAGCGAAACGTGGACGATAAATAGTTTAGACAAAAAGAGAATAGAAGCTTTCGAAATGTAGTGCTACAGAAGAATGCTGAAGAGTAGTTGGGTAGATCACATAACTAACGAGGAGATAATGAATAGAGGAGTTTGTGGCACAACTTGACTAGAAGGAGGGATCGGTTGGTAGGACATATTCTGAGGCATCAAGGGATAACCAATTTAACATTGGAGGTCAGCGCAAAGGGTAAAAATCGTAGAGGGAGACCAAGAGGTGAATACACTAAAACGCAGACGTTAAAGTTATCTACAACGGAGCTTTTTCTAATAAAATATGCTCAACTATCGGTTAAGACTTTGAAGTATTCCAACTTCTACAAGGACTGGCAACTTGCTTTAAATGGGCAGAAATGTAAAACAATGATTACAATGTCAGTGAGTCACAACTAGAATAGGTCATTTGATAGAAGAACCTGGATCAGAAAATTTGTGAGTATATAAAATGAAATGGCTTTGTAGGCTGAGTCATGGTTAAAGCATGAGCCAGAGTCCTCTTCATTGGCAGATCACTAGCAAAATGCAATGTCGATCTACGAGTCTGCATACAAAATAATCGTCTGACGTAGTGTAGAAGATTGTTGAAGTGTGTGGAACCCGTGCTTGATAGGTCTAACAGGGCATACTGAATGGAAGGGTGGAAAGAATGATCACAGGTGTGCTTGACATATGGGAGTGTGCATCGTAGATAATAAAAAAGCAGAGCTAACAAACGTTTCAATATAGACGCAAATTATCCCGCGGCAGCCTACTTGCAAAATTTGAAGTAGAGGCTTTAAGTGTGAAATCTTCGTACTATAGCACCATTTGTAGACCCATCTATCTCGTAGACGTTTCTCGGACCAAGTTCGACTCATTACAAATTTCTTGACTGCCTCTCATACGCCATTCAGGTATCAGGTACTATTTCACTACAGCACATATTGAAATACGTAATAATAACTACAGTATGAGATGTGTATTGCTAATTTTCCTTGACTCTATTATAATAAAGGGTAATGGACGATCAGCCACCAGACACGATTTTTAAGATTACTAATCCTACAAGATTAATTGATGCGTTCAGGCAACAAGCGCACATTATGAGGCATCAAGGCATACAGATCATTTAAATATTATTTACGGTGAAATTAATACTAACTATATTACCCCCAATTTCTTAAATGGTGGTGGGGGGGGGGGGAGGGGGAGGTCTTCATTATATCGAGAGCAGATGCCTCCCTACATGGAAATAGAAAAATTGTTAAGGGAATTTCTTCACAACAGACGTGTTGTCACCAAAATTTTTATGGTTATACATGCTGGTGACTTACAGCGTTTCTGAACCTTTGTTGTTGCGGTGTCCGAATATGTGTCCTTGTTTCTGTATCACTATCTACACTATTTTCAGCTACTTTCCACTTTTCACAATGTTTTTAAAGTGAGCTTAATACATCACATTATACTAGTTACGTGTTCATGTGATGCTGAAGCACAATTAACACATTATATATGCCCAGACTATAACAATATGAACACAAGATAAATACCAATCAAACAATATGAAAATGTTTCGACTGCAAAGTATGTAGTATAGCTGTGGAAATGAGTCACTTACTACTTACTTGAATCACATACTATGGTGTGAGACATATAGTGCAGTTAGGCAATTTTAATAACTTATGAACTAATGATGGTATGGTTAGGATAAACAGGATTACTACAGGTAGATATCTTTTCTAATAAAGTAGCCAACATAATAGATACCTAGTGGTGAGATTGTTTTAGCAGTTACAAAAGAATTATAGGTGTGGGGCATTGTAATCTACTTCCCATAGGTTAATAGAGTACATTAGATAGATTATGTAAGCAGGAAAAAATATTGTACCGTAGTACAGTTGTCAGATTTTCCCCCTGGCCAGCCTTCAACAGAAGTTAAATGTATTTTGTCACTCCATTTTGGAATGATAGTATTCGCTGTATGTCCGCTGCAGTCTTTTTCTGAAATTATAAAAATTATTCCAGAAAAATAAGATTTCCCCAAATATGGACACGTTCCTAACAACAAATAGTCTATTCAAATTCAAAACTGTAGCAGTCGAGAAAATCTTGTGAATACAGTATGTCACAGCCTATATGTAACTTTATTATGTTAGTACATACAAGCAATAAGTGAGAGAAATCCAATTAATTAGAAGTATTATTAGAAACCTGTTACAAGTTAGAAAAATTGAGATACTGCTGGTGGGAACTAGAGCAAATTTCAGTTTTCAAGAAACGGCGATTAGTAAGACACTACGGAAACTCCGTTCATTTGCAACTATCACGTGCTTGGTGAACAGAAGGCCTTTCGTTTTAAGGTACAAGATGGTCCACGACTAACTATGTATGGTTTAACTGTCCACACTATATGTAACTAGTTTTAAAAATGTGTACAATTTTACTCACCACAAAACTATGCAGCTGAAAAATTAACACTATTCTTCAGAAGTACTCATAATATTTACAAACCGTTTATGAAACTCTAGCTCATGTTTCACAACAACGAAAAGAGTAAAAAATGCCGAAAACTGTTTTTGCTGCTCTCTAATTACTGTTCTTCATGTGATTCTAAAATTACTCACTAACTGAAACCAGGAGACTCCGTGTGTTCCTAGGTACACTGTTCTCCAGGTACAACGCTCTCCCCTAAGAAATTACGTAAAATACGAAGTGGTGAAATTGGTAAGAAACTTTCTGTTCTTACGTTGTGTTACTTCATTCAATATATTGCTACCATCCTTGATCTTGCTTACATATATTTCTAGTTCCATGATATCCGTGGTCCAACTATTACATAAATGGCGAATGTACTGTGTGGTGTCATTTTTAAGCTATGGCCTGTTTTTAGGATGTGGGTTGCTATAGCAAGTTTATAGGCACTATCTTAAACAATCTAGGCATTCTTGGAATAGTGTTTTAAGTTTTGTTTCTGTCTGGTTGTTGTGCCGCGCCTTCCATTGGTCACAAGTGGGTGAGAGTGTAGACTTGGGTACCATTCAGAGAAGGTTATTGCCAAGTTTCTAGGCAACCAAATGTACGTGGGAAAATTTAAGCAGTTAGGCTCTTTCATATGCATCAATATTAGCTTTTTCAACAGCGTCCTTGATTTTTCCCTCTAAACGTGTTTGGTTTCATTGCTCGTGGGGTAAACGTGTATTTAAAAGGGGTGCAGTAGGTTAAACATGCCTGTTTCCTCGTCAATTCAAGCCAGGCACTGTCCTGCTCAAACAAGGGTGGTCGACTTGCCCGAAAAAGGAGCAGTATCTCGGGCATTGAAACCACCTCACCGCACGAGTAGCTGTTAACCTTAATTCCGTATGTAGGATCGGCGCAGTGCATAGTGGTCAGAAACTATATAAAAGCAGATAAATTCTTTAAAAAATCGCTTAATTTTATAAAATTAACTGTAAAATGTGTAGAAATGGAGGGTGATACAGGTTTTTAAGTACCATATTTGTATTTCCCTCCCTAAAAACAACATAAGAATAAGGTATTTTCAGCAAAAAAGTTTTTCCATGGTTGGCCTGTGTTACCAGAGTCTTCCAGTCTTTTCATAAACTGAAAGGAATGTCCGGCCACGCTGGACTATTAAGTACGCAAGATATTTCCTACAAATAGGAGTTATGAATAGAGATAATTCTGAAGCGCGTTCACTGTAACGTTTAACTCCAATTCTTTCAGCACCTTGTGCGTTGTAGCTTTTAAACAGCTATTTTTCAGTACATGAAGCGAACTGAACTCACACGATGTCTCCATTACATGTCTCCATTTGTGGGTTTGCGCAGCGGTCAAACGTTGGTATGACAGTGAATACAAGTCTAAGTGCGGAATTTAATATTTCTATTTTCTGACCTCGGTCTTCAGTTTCAACAGCGGATGGATTCGCGAGAGATTAAGGGAAGGACACATGAGAAAATACAACGATACATATAACATAATGTAACTTTTACTGTTTGACAGATAATTGACCTGAATTTCGCACATGTAGTCGTTGTATTATTGGCTATAACCTGATTTTTTTCAACTTTTTGGACAAATAATTTTATCCGAACATTGCTCTATATTTTTGGGACAAATATACGAGAAACATTTTCTCAAACGTTACTTTACTTATCACTTTCAAAATGTGGTAAGCTATTTTTAGTAATTAAACAGACAAATATGTGTACCAGTTTTTTAATATTAATCTTAGAACTCTCGCAATATTTTTTTTGATTTGTGTGTATTAAGCACAGCAATTACTGTCTTACAAAATTTAAGTAACACATTTTGAAAAATTTTGTATGTATCACACAAGGTTTTGTTATGGCAAGTAATTGGAATTGCAGGGCTACAAATATGCACATCATCAATAAGGTTTTAGTGAAGAAACCCGCATCAGGTCCTAGTTTCATAAGGGTCCTGATTTTTACAGTTCTTGAACTCCAGACAAGGGTCACATAAGGAAATTTTAACACTAGTAGATGAACAAAATGTTGTATTTATGGGTGGGGGGGAGTCTCTTCTAAATGAGGTTATTTAAGCTTTCGTTCGCGTTTTTCGTTCCACCATGTGTGCATTTCTTTGATAAATCGTAAGCAGTCGCATCGCAAATGGGCTCACAGACTTCTATACTTTACAGAAATCTTCTCTGATGGCTGGAAATAATAAACTATCAGAAGCAATAACAGGGTCCGTTAAAAAGTGGTTCTGGCACTGAGCATTGGTTGGAAGAAGATGGCTTTTACGTAATTTTAGGGAGAGTAAACTGTGAGAGTTGGAGACAATACTTCTAATATGCTACAGATCTGTCTGGTGACAAAAACATTGCAAAAAATTTTGGGTGATTTTACCTAGATCCCCTCTTAAGGGTAAAGTTCGGATACGTCCATTGATTTTACGTATAATCAGAGCTTCTCAGAATTTACTGTCTTTCTCCAGTATGTGTGAAATATATTGTAGGTTTCATGTATGAACCTCCTTAAGGATACAAGAGCAAAACCTCGTTAAGGATGTCCTCTGTACTCATCTTTGTAGAATAGGTCGACTGGAAATCGTTCAGACAATCTACGTTACCGGCTGCGCTGACGCGTCTACTGCAGCCTCAGGCGTTCGTAGTTTGTGGGCAGTGGTCTCCGACGCTATTGCTTACGTCCCACTCGGTCAGGTCAACAGCAGACAGTATCCAACTCTGGACGCTAACATGTGAACATTCGTGGTCCAGATTGCGAGGGGAAACAGTAGAGCCCATCACAACTGAGGCGCACCCAGTGGAATACGTATGTAATCTCTATCATCTGATCTACATTCTCCCTCACCGCCACTACGGTCATGTTAGGTGACACGGCGTGATAAAACGCCGTGCGCCACGTGCACTGCACCACTGGTAGATATTCATCACAACAAGCCTCGAGACTCCGCTGGAAACATGGGTTTGCATTGAATAATTATCATGCTAATATTGGATAATAATCTCTGATTCTTTGCACATTACATTCATCACTCTTTTCAACCTCTAACTACCGACTTCCTATGAAAAAAACTCATGGTTAATACTGCATCTATCTGAGCCTCGAAATTATAGGGTATCCTATTACAAATTCACATGTAGTTACAAAGGCTGCATTGTCTTTGAAAATGTTAAAGCGCTAAAGAATCATGATACACTTAGAGGAATCGGAGCAGGCACTGAAAGATTGAGCTGATCACTTTTCTCATTGACATTCAGGAGTGGAACGATCAAAAAACGAAAAACTCGTCCTACGACCCCGCTGCCAAAGTCTTAAGGGTGAATTGCAGAGTAATTACGTAGATGTAACTGTAGTTCTGCTCAAATGGGCTAGCTCTAAACTTTGAAGGAGTACAGCCAACCCAGGTTTACACTGTCGAAAATTCCACACTTGCTATGAATGTAATTTACCACCAAAAAGCGATAGAAATTGCAGAAAATTCTAAGTTCTCGAGTGTGCAAAAGTGATGAAAACTGAACCAGAAAAACCAGAGAACAGACCTGCGAAAATCTTTCCGTTCAATTAGCTTTGCCACATATATCCTGTCAGAATAAAACTCTTCGAAGTACTATTGCCCACCAAGCTATCACCACTTGCCTGAGTTAGTCTTTCTGTACATTAGTATTTCGTTACGATCTTATTCTCCTTGGAGTGATAGTCAAGCCAGGCATGCAGCAGAACGTTTCTAATGTTAGGAGCGTACAGAAGAACTGGCAGGCAATAACAGACTGATACTCTGAAACGTATGTGGATGGCAGATTCGACCGTCCACTGCCCTAGAAAGACGCGGTTTCGAACCCCCGTCCTGCACGCAGTTCTGACCGGTCAGGGAGTTTCACAAAACTAGAAACTTCGCACAGATTGAAATAGTCTTTCTGAAACCATCTACTTCGACTGTTAAATTGCGGATGGTATTGGCGTGAGATAACTAGAGAATAACGACATACTAGATAACTACAAGTTATTTAAATTATTATTCTATAACTGCAGACGAGACTAATAACGCATTACAATAACAATACATTAATGCACACCACACCACACCTTTTCCTCTTACCCAGATTAAAAAGTTATACGATAACTCTGAAACGGATTCTTGCTGGTTTTTGAGTTTGTACCGAAATAATCTATTAAGCAGTCGCTAATACATATTCGCAGTAACATTGCCGTTTTTCTTGTGCTTCCTTACTTATCCAGGAACTTGAAGGAATGTTATTTACATGACAACTTAAGCACATATTTATTTACCTCTTTCCTTTCTACACATTGTTAGCTCCGATTTCCGTTTCATTCATCAGTCATGTATTAGTCCTTTTTTCTTTGACAGCTCACAGAAGATTGAGCTGCTGCACGCTACTATCGCAGCCCGACGACTGTCTGTTGCACAGCCAGTAGTTGGGGCACGGGCTGGAGTAGTGGGGAGGCAGCGGCAGAGAACATTCCGCCCTCTAGACGAGGTCCACCAGCTGATTTGCTATTCAGCCTGCGTGCGCCGCTGCAGAAATTGATGACAAGGAAAATTTGCCACGACTCTTATTTCCGGGTAGACGCGAGGTATGAATTTCAAACGGCAGTTTCGGCGTTCGTCCGACCACACTGATGGAGACAGACGACACCCAGACTCCAGCCAAGCTTAACGGTAGACCATCTCATTTCTGGACTTCACTTTCACCTGAGTGAATGTGAAAGCTCAGTTTCTGAAATAAAAGTCTGTGGAACTGCGTGTAACTGATGACCAGTGAAATTATGAAATTAAGACGTAAAAAGTTTAGCCAAGGAAATTACAGCTCTGGAATTGTATTCCCTGTCGGCAAAAGATCAACAAGATGATGTATGCTCAGTAACGTCTTCATATAATGAGTCCTAGAGACATTCCTACTCCAAGAAACAGTCTTTGTATCTGCACGTCATTTTCAGGGTAATATGGAGCTAAAGAACAGCTATTCATACCATCAGTTATTCTCTCAGATTTTACAGGGTACTTCTTTTTCCATATTGCAAGAAAGACAAAGTAGTTCACGTTTTCATCTCAGTCCTCAATTGTGGTGTTTCGTAAGCACTTACCTACTGAAACTGCTCGACCTGAAGACCACTATGTAACGGAAGCAGTTACATAACCTACTCGTTCGTCAGCGTATTCAAAACACTTTTTGTGTAGTGGACAATCTTCTAAAATTCCACCAGTAACTATTGCAGGTAATGTATGTAAACGGAATAATATTGCTGCTTTACTTATCTTACTGTCCAACATACTCCTAAAACATTATGAATGTCACATTCACCACACTACCGAATTTTGCATAGCTTGCCAATTCTATCTAGCTACTAAGTGCCAACTTCTAAACAGTTTTCTCTGGTATCTTCTTCATTAGATCGTAAATTGTGCACATTATGTAATTAACAGCTCAAAATGTGAAGTTTTTATCCAGGTACACACATGAAACGTTACCTTCCCATTACACCTCGGAACAGATGCTTCTGTCAGTAACATGCAGTAGAAACCTAGCTATTGTGTGGCCACACATCAAACTTTGATCATCTTCTCCCAGAATGCTGCTTTAATATAATCCTCCAGATTTTTATGCTCATCAAGTGCGTGCAGGTCTCTTCAGAGAAGCGTCTTCAGAGTTTCTTATGTTACTGGAGGTAAAACGTAATTTTATTTTAAAGTAAAGCATTTCAGTTGAATCGTCTCTCATATACTTTCTATCGGCAATCTGTCACACTGACGAAGATATGTTCTTATAACAGCTCGCTCCATGTTCCTACATGGGTAGCAATTGTTGGTGTCCCTTTTGCCTAAGTATACTTTGCCTGTGCGATATTAGTTCATGCATCGTTTACTATTTCACCGTTGTTTACTTGCAAGAGAAACAATAAAAACAATTAGTAATAACTAACTTTTAACTTTTATTTTAAGAAAGAAGATTCTTGTGTACCCAATATTTAATTTTTATTTATTAATCTTCATACTACACTTAACTGATTTTCTAAACTTGATTTTGCTGCTTTATTGCCAGTGGATATTTACATTAGCGTCTCAGACCATTGAGTACTGTATTCTGAAAGTAATGTCACCAGAAAAGATTACTCAATATGACATTAGTAACTGTATTAACCACTGTAGTGGGTACTATGCCGTAATAAGAATTATTTTCTCCACTTGCAACAGTGAGAAGCTATGCGTTTGTATGCATTCAGTTCCAACATTAAGCCAACACATTCTTCACGAAAACGAGCGGTAAAATTCAAGGACTCTTAAAATATCGTTTAGTACAGTACAGGCAAATAGCATAACCTCAGACTAGTGTTGCCCATTAACTGGGATTCTACTTAAGATGGAGCAGTACTTAATACAGTAGTGTTGTCTACAAATTGCACCCAGATAAATCTCATTCAAATTATGAAATTACGTGATTTTTACTTTCTTGCGCTACATATCTGAAAAAGGTTAGTTAATTTCTGGATGTATGTTCATTTTCAAGAGATGCTGCAGGCAGACAAATTAGAAATGGTAATTAAAAACTCAGCGGCATTAACAGAAAGATAAAATCTCAGTGTCACAATTACGGACGTCAGAATATTCGACACATTCACCACTATAAATGATCAGCATTTCTGCCTAATAGGTAAAAATTCCCGGGTTCGAGTACTGGACACCACATAAATTTCAATTCATTTCTTCAGCTTCCAACATTATCGTAGAAAATGTCTCAGGGAAAATTTAATTATAAGATCTATACGATCTTTATTACCATCAACGCCTTAGTATAAAAATGTTTGCGGTTCCCTCAGAAACACAATTGTAGCCTAACATGAACCTCTTCATCAGAAGCAAATCCGCAGCCATGATTTTTTTTCATTTCTTCAAATACGCGGAAATCGCCTTGGCAGCGATTGGGACTGTGTGGAGGTTGTTTAACGGCTCGCCAGCGAAACATCTGCAGCATAGTCGGAAAAACCTTGCAAACATGACGGTGAACATTACACTGCAAAAGAATGATGCAGTCCATCAACATTCCTTATCCTTTCGACTCGATGGCGCGTTTAAGTTTATGCAGAGTGCCCACATTCTGCTGTGCGTTAATTGTAGCACCGGGTTCTAAGGAATCAATGAGTTGCGGGCCCTTGCCATCAAAGAAAATGTCATCATGACTTTCTAGGTGCTGGTGTGTCTGTTGTTTCGACAGCACTGCAGAATTTTCCCTTGGAACACCAAAAATATCCCTCATTCTGTCTCGATCCACCCCCCACGCGATTCCCACATGTTTGCGGCCCTGAAGAAAGACATCGTGGTCGCCAGTTTGCTTCGGAGGAAGAGGTGCACGCCTATGTACAATCATGCTTTCGTAGGCAATGGCAAATGGTTCAAATAGCTCTGAGCACTATGGGACTTAACTTCTGAGGTCATTAGTCCCCTAGAACTTAGAACTACATAAACCTAACTAACCTAAGGACATCACACACATCCATGCCCGAGACAGGATTCCAACCTGCGACTGCAGCGGTCGCGCGGTTCTAGACTATAGCGCCTAGAACCGCTCGGCCACCCCGGCCAGCGCAATGGCAAATGTTTTTCCATATAGGCAGTGGCGGTCTTCTCTCACAATGGGATAGATGTATTAACAGATCGGGCGATTAATTTTGAAGTAATAAACAGTTACTCACCTGCTTCCATCCGTCTAGTTTTCGTTTAACTGCCCTTGTACATTTCGTAAAAGCTTTTGACGGTGTTGACTGGGAGAGTGTTTTGATATTCTGCAGTGAACAGAAGGTTAATGCAGAAACCAGATTACAGTTCTGAGTCAGAGGAAGAGAAAATACACGATTGGCTGAGAAAGTAGGGAGGCATCGTTGCACACTTCCTTCAATCAGTTAAAGAAAATGGGTATTGCCTTGGAGACGGGTTATAAGATCAGCGTCAAAAGAAAGTGAACGAACTGTAATGGGGTGCAGCAACGCTTGAGGGATTTTTTTTCCAGGCTAAAATTTTTTTCCCGCAGCTGTCGACAGGATCGATATATTTGGAGAAATGCATGCGAACGCTATATTGTGTTACAATAAATTTTTTCAGTACCGGTTTTGCTCATGGGTCATCATCGCAGAAAGAAAAATATCTGTTGTAACAACTTCACATGGTATACAGGCTATTTAACCAGGAAACTATACGCTATTGCTGACTTGAAACCATAAGAAAATTTATATTTAACTCCGTAACACAGGCCTAATCAATGATGGAAACAGTAACTGAGCAACGCTGTTGCGCATCCACTGCTCTTACAGGTTTCCATGTTTTGAGCGTTGTTTTCTGCTTGGTTAAACCTGCATTAGGGAGTCAAGTATTAATTTTCTTACGATTTGAAGTAAAAAATGGCCAATACTTTCCTCGTTAAATAGCATATATCCCATGTGAACTTACTGACACTGATAGTTTTCCACTGTGAATACGATCCATGATCGAGACCGGTAGGAAATAAATATATTGTTAGAGAGCAAAGTGTGCCTCATACATTTCTCCAAATGCTGAGGGACTAGATTATAAAATGAGACACCGTAACTATCGTCGAGTTTTACTATTTGGGCAGCAATGTAACTGACAACGCTGGAAGTAAAATGTAGTCTGTCAGTAACAAGAGAGTCTTCCTGAAAAGAGTAATTTGTTATCACCATAAATAAATTTAACTCTAAACTTTCCTGAATGTGTTCATTTGGATACAGTGTTATGTGAAAGAGAAAAACTGACGATAAATAGTACAGATTGGTAGATAGTAACTTTTGAAATGTTACGTTACAGAAGAATGCTGAACATTGGATTAGATCGGAAATTAGTGAAGAGGTACTGCATCACTATTGCTGTTGTGATGTTTAGTCTAGAGAAAGGTTGGATGCAGCTCTCGAAGCTACTGTATCTTGTGACAGCTTCTTCAGCTCCTCATAACTACTGCACCTTCCAGCATTTGAACTTGCCCACTGTATGCAGTTCTACAATTTTTACCCACCACACTTCCATTACGAAACCAACTATTGCTTCATGGCTAAAGATGTGCCCCGTTCTTTTATTTAGTCAAGATGTGTCACAAATTACATTTTTTCCCCATTCAATGCAGTACTTCCTCACTGGCTGCTTCATCTACCTATCAAATCTTTAGCATTCTTCTGTAGCTGAACTTTTGAAAAGTCTATGTTCTCTTTTCGTCTAAACTGTTAATCGTCCACGTTTCACTTCCGTACAGGGCTACCCTCCAGACAAATTTCTTCAGTAAAGTCTTCCTAAGACAGAAATCTCTATTAGGTATCAATAAATTTCTCTTTTTCTGAAATACTTTTCGAATTATAGCTAGTCTGCATTTCATATCCTCTCCACGTCGGCCATCTTCAGTTAGTCTGCTGAGTATCTAAACTCGTATACTACTTTTAATGTCTCATATCCTAGTCTAATTTACGCTGTATCTCCTAATTTTATTCGACTATATTCCTTTACTTTTTTTTTACTTTTGTCACTGTTCATTTTATAACACCTTTTCAAGACACTATCCAGTCAATTCAACTGTTCTTCCATGTCTTTTGCTGTCACTTATGGAACTATAGTGTCATCCGCGAACCTCGAATATTTCGTTTCTTCTCTCGGAACTTTAATTCACTCTCCAAATTTCTACTAGGTTTGTTTTGTTGCTTGCTCAATGAGCGTATGGAAGAATAAGGGGCATAAGCTACAAGTTAGTCTACCTCTCTTATTAACAACTTCATCTCTTTCAAGTCCCTTGACTCTTACAAATGCAGTCTGATTTCTATACGTGGTATAAATAATCTTTCGATCTCTGTGTTTTATCCCTGCTACCTACAAATTTTCAAAGATTGTCTAGCCGTTAACAATCTCAAGATCTTTTTCTAAATCTGCAAAAGCTATAAACACAGTTTTCCCTGTCTTCAGCAACACAATTCGCCGGAATAATATTGCCTCGCGATTTCCTATAATTCCCAGGAAAGCAAACTGATCTTACCGATGTCGGCTTCTTCCAGTGTTTCCATTCTTCTGTGAGGAATTCGTCCCATTGCTTTGCATGCGTGGCTTTTAAACTGATGGTTCGATAATAGTCATACCTGTTAGCACGAGCTTCTTTAAGGGGATACGGAATCGGATTTTGGGTTAAAAAATCGAATTTTTTTTATTGGCGTATTATATTCTGCCATGTTTCCTCTTTAAAATGACGTATCATAAATAGCTCTACTACAATTATAACTATTTTATTTTTATATATTTGTGAGATCGGGTATTGCGCTTTAGTTATACACGTCTCTCGTGGCTGACCATGAACTTTTTGGCAGTACCTTTAAAGTGACATGAATTCAAATATCCCGGTTTCCAGCGACTATTTATACACTAGTTGCCCGAAAATGTTTCTCTCTGGTTTCCTCAAGTTACTCTTTGACTTTGTGGCGGGACTGTTTTGTAAACAGTGTGATATAAGAAAGTAGTTGTTGTTGAGTTATTTCGTATTTAGTGCTTCATTTTTCGCAGTGAAAATGCCTAGAGCTAAAGCAAAAGTATTTAAAAAGCGTGTGAACTGGCAAAAGAAAAGAAATAATGATTCATTAGCAAAGCAAAGCAGTTCATCATCATCACTGTTGGAAAATGTGAATCCACTTATTACTGATTTGCCGAACGAACTTACACCAAATGAAAACAGTGCTTCTCATAAAAAACTAAGAGATTTGGAAGAGAAATATAATTTACTTGATAGAGGGAATGAAGTTTTTGAACTCATTGATACGAATATATTGTGTGAAGCTCTTGAAAACAGTTTGTGCTGCAAAAAATGTCATGGAAACGTTTCTCTGAAAGTAGAATCCCATGTTGGCCTGGCTGCCCAGTTTAATTTAATATGCAGTGTTTGTAAATACAGCTGTAAGTTTCCAAGTTCGGTTTCAGTAACTGTAAATAATGGATACAAGAAAACTGAACTTTATAGTGTAAATATTGGGTTAGTTTATGGATTGCGAGCAATTGGTAAGGGCAAAGCAGCTGGTGATATGCTATGTGGTGTTCTAAATCTTCCAAGTGCACCTTCAAAGTTTGAAGCTTACAATTATGTACTAGGATCTGCAGTTGAAGATGTAGCACAGAAGTCAATGCAGGTTGCTGTGGAAGAAGCAGTGGAAGAAAATGACGGCAGTCGTGACCTCACAGTGGCGTTTGATGGCACGTGGCAGAAAAGGGGCCACACCTCCAACAATGGTGTTGTAACAGCAACTAGTGTTGATACTGGCAAGGTTATTGATGTTGCAATAATGTCTAAATACTGTAGGTGCACAGGCAGGCTGAAAAATGAACACAGTGATGACTGTATTGCTAATTATTATGGTAGTAGTGGTGGCATGGAGGTTGCTGGGGTGAAGAAAATTTTTCATCGCTCTTCACAGTGGTATAATGTTCGCTATGTCAAATATCTGGGAGATGGTGACTCTAAAGCATTCAAAGAAGTTTTGGAAAGCAAACCATATGGGAACAGTGTAAATATAAGCAAACTTGAATGTATAGGACATGTGCAGAAGAGAATGGGTGCCAGGCTGAGAAGGTTAAAATCAGTTATGAAAGGGAAAAAACTAGATGATGGGAAAACCTTGGATGGCAGAGGAAGATTGACTGATACCATAATAGACCACATTCAGAACTGCTATGGCCTTGCAATCAGGCAAAATACAGGCAATCTTGAAGAAATGAGGAGAGCTATATGGGCTTTATATTTCCACACCGCATCCACGGATGAGCATCCACAACATGGTTTGTGCCCCAAATGTGAAAACAGCTGGTGTAAATACAATAGGGGACTAACAACAGGAGAGAAATACATTCACCACCACAGTCTACCATCAGCCATCATGGCAGAAATGAAGCCCATTTTCAGAGATCTGGCTGACAGAAGTCTTCTGATGAAATGTCTTCACGGAAAAACGCAGAACCCCAACGAGTGCTTGAATAGTGTGATATGGCATCGTCTCCCAAAAACAGCGTTTGTCGGAATTAATACACTACATTTTGGTGTGTATGATGCTGTGGCAACCTTCAATCTTGGAAATATAACTAAATGCCAGGTCCTTCAAAAGTTGGGTATGTGTGTTGGTTCCCGTACGGTACGTGCTATGTTCTTTTTAGATCAGCACAGACTAAGGCATGCTGATAATATAATCAAGACATTAGTGAAAAAAGCAAGACAGGTGCAGAGGGGTGCCAAAAGAAGACTTGAAGATGATTATGAAGACTGTGAAGGGGGTATTAGCTACGGATCAGGAATGTTTTAATCTTCTTTCTCCGTTTCCCGTAAGTTTACTTTTTACTTCATCTAGGAACATTATCTCAGGTACTGGTCAACCTAGAAGTCTGAAATTTTTATGACGTAGTGACATAGGTCCCTATTACATACTGAAACAACGATTTTTTAATTACTTGATTTACAAAAGACTTAGGGGTGATAGTCTAGTAAAAAGCGATGGAAAAAATTTACTTAAAAATAAATGTACAATATCTCTGTAAGAAAATACTTTGACAATAAACTGTTGTTTCAGTATTGTTGTAACATATGAATGCACATACAGTAAAATTTTTACCTCTCTGTCTCCAGTAGTTTGTGAGAAAATGTTCCCTATAGTAGGCATATATTAACATTGCGGGGATAGGTGATTCCGTATCCCCTTAAGTCTGAGAGTGTTTCGCATGTCGCGTACATGTCATACACAATGTTGAATTTTTTTTCATGGTTGCCCTACAGAAGGAGCTCAATAACTTCGATGAGACGTCGCCTATTCCAGGGGTTTTGCTTCGATTTTGGTCTAGCAGTGCTCTGACATTTTCTTCTCGCAGTATCACAGATACCAGCTCCTCATGTAGTTTCCCTTCTCTATCTATAGTCTTGCCTTCGAATTCGTATCCCTTGTATAGACTATATATTCCTTCCACCTCTCAGCTTATCCCTTTTGCTTAATATGGTTTTACATACTTCATTTAGTAATAGTTAATTTGGTAATAGAGGGAAGAGAGATGGTTCAAAATGGGAAAGCAGGGCTTGAATACAGTACCTATGTTCAAATGGGAGTAGGCTGTAGTAGTTACCCACAGATGCAGAGATATGCACAAGATAGATTTCGTGGAGAGCTGCATCAAACGAGTTGCGGAAGAAATAACAGACCAACATGTTTGTTTCGTGGCAAGCAGGCTCACGATTGCATCTTGCTTGTGGTACAATGAACCATGAAAAGAAGTTCGAAAGAAGTATTTCCAGGAAAATTAATGTTTCAACTATATAATTACGAAAGGTAGTCACGAAGTTATAATTTGACTTCGAAAAATTCAGCCTGTGATGAAGAGAGTTCATGATGATGCTTCTCTATATATTCACATTACGATTCGACCCAATTTCTCATACTCATGATGTCTTGTCGCAGACCGTTGTTGTAGGAGTCTGCTTTCTGGGTGTTCACGAAACGTGCCACCTCCAAGATCAGTTTGCCGCCATTCTGGGAATTTCTGATACACAAAGACTTTTTCACCCGAGGGAAGAGGAAGTGGGTACCACGTCAGGAAAATTGGACATCCCAAAAGCCTTCCGTATGTTTTCAGTACTGGTATTGACTCTTTGTCATAATAACGCAGTGCAATGGAACTGGTCAGTGGACCACTTTTGTTGTATTCTGACCTTCTCGATACGATCGAAGAACAAGAGTACTTGATAGTAATAATCTGAGTGTCTGATACACAAATACAGGTTGTCAGGGCAATAGGTATATATATTATGATAATTGGTACATAAATATGTACCCCACTTCAGTGTTTTTGTTGCTTTTTATCTGCATCTAGTAGCCTTCTCATAAAAACGTCACATATATATTGTGTCTTTCAGATATGTTCTTGTGTACAGACAGCATTTTTGATCCAGCAAGACTTATGAATTAAGACACAAAGGTATTAAAGACAATGGCTGCGACTGTGCCTTGATTCAAATCAATGGGGGAAGTTGAAAATTGTAACCCAGTTTCCCTGCTTTCCTGGCAGTTGCTGTGACCACTAAGCCATCCGGACACAGTGGTCATTGCAAACTGCACAGATTACCCTAGCACGCTTTCCGTGAGACCCAAATTCTAGCTTATCCACACACTATAAACGTACTAACGTAGTGCCTCTTGCACATTATCCTCATTACACGCGTAATTTCGCCCGTAAAGGAGAGGCGACAATTATCTCTTCAGTGAGGATGAACACCAGGCTAGAACTCTTACGGGAATCAGTGAAATGCCGCAAGTGATGATTATAATGGACAATTGACACTGCATTAGTAGTGTTTGGATAAGGTGATAATTGTGGTCTGATGAGAGTCGTACTAGGATAGTCCGTGCAGTTCCAAAGACCACTGTGTCCAGATGATCTAGTGGAGCCTGCACGGTGTGTTGTTTGATCATAGGGCTGGCTGCATTCTGGAAACAAAAAGAAAATGTGGGTGAAGTATTCAGGGATCGAATAGGCATTATTTGTCAACCCAAATCAAATGCCGATAAAAAAGTAGGCAGAACATCTGCCTGTTAAGCAGGAGATGCTGGTTCGAATCCCAATTTGGCACACCTTTTCAACTTTCCCCAATGATCTCAATCAATGCCCGATCGCAACCAATCGCTGTACATCGTTCGCGTCTTGCATCATATAATTTACTGCCTGATGTTTTCTGCATCGCCGTAAATGCGTAACGAAGTGGATTATACGTGCCAGTACACAATGTCCATTTTGCTTCCACGGGTCTACACTTCAACAGCTGATCTGGTCCGTAGGGGAAAGTAAGGATTACTGGCTTTCTTGTGCCATCAACTGCTGGAGGTACTAGCCAACCTATAAACGTACTACTCGTTACGGCTATAGTTACTAGTCTGCAAATGAAATAAATGCTAACGTAATGTTGTTCAGTAGACTGTTCTCTGTGATCAATAGAAATATGTGCACCTGTACCTCTAACTCCTTGTATTCTTCGTAGAATAAACAAAAAGTTATATATTAATCTCATTAAGTTTAAAAAATGTGGTGAATTATTTTTAACTAAAGAACCAAATATAATGAAAAGCGTTTATCCAATTATGAAGAGATGTTTGGAATTAATAATTATGTTTGTCTTTATTGTTAATTCTGCAATTCATTCTGGATAATAATTTAATAAAACTAGCAACAGAAAAATTTAATCTTAAGTGAATTTCTGCCAATGAAAAAATCGTTACTTCGTAAGATCGCTGGACTGTAAGTGTTTCTCCTTGAATTAAAATGTTCTCACACGAATCTGATCCAGCATCTGAGCTTGCCTATGCTGTTGGAAGTTGAAGTCGTCGTGATAAAAATTTGTAATGTTATCGAACATAAAAGTACTAAATGTAAAATCCAGAAAGTAAGACAACGGATGAATGAAATTTGATCAAGCAGTTTTCATATCTCAAAGATATGCCTGACTCAGACTTTCTAGACGAAATTTATTCTTACAGTGATCCGTATTTTTTCATCGAGCCAAATTTTCTACGAGGAGCTACAAGAAACATATGAGTAAAATATGCTTTACCATTACACGATATTCCTTGTTACACACTAATTGGCTGCGCTACGCTACTGTTAAAACAGCTACAAGAATTGACTTGATTAGACATGTTCTCATTTCGAAAATAACTTTTAAAAATGGTTTTCGCGATAACAGACGGGAGCGTCATCACAACACCCAGCCATCGCCCATGGTGATAGGAACTTAAAGAAGTCATATGGGTTGGCCTGATAAGCTGCGATATGTCTTCTGGTGCCTCCGTACGCGGCGCTTTAAGAAGTGCGAGTGGTTCAGGAAATCCAGTGGGCGACACTTTTGCCATGTTCAAAATGCCTCGCAGAATACTGAAAACTGATCCATGACTGGTTTTCATTTCTCGAACTATGACTTCGAATGTGATACGTTGGCCTTCGATTCCCAGTTCTTCACAGAGTGGTGGTGTGGTACTTCGCTCTTCGTCGTTGCGTCTTGTTTGGCCACGTTTCCCGCTTAACCAATACTTTTGTGAGATGTTGGTGAGATGTTCTTCGGCCTGCTTTATAATTCATATATTCCGCAGAAGCGTGCTCTGTAAGAGTCACTTGTTTGCGAAGTGAAAGTGCTTCAAAGGTCAATAGGCAAGTGAAAAAAACTCTGCACCACCTTGCGTTTCATATCACAGTGAGCTGCGATACTTGAAATGGCGTGATCCAATGAGAAGCCAGCCCACCAACATATATTTTCCGGCACGCTCTGAACAAGGAAGTCAGGCGCTTGTTGCTGGTACCTGAGTCGGTGTAGTTATGATGATGTTTCGGTGGAGCAGCATGCTGTTTGTGTGAGAATGCTGCTTGTTGCAAGTGCTAATGCGTATCTCATTTAACATCTGTACACTGTTCTCGCGTTTCATGCGCATGCTTCGAATAATTTACATTCAAAGTAATTTCTCAAACCACGTGTTTGACGATTCGCTACTGGACTTAGTGACTTCCTGGTGAGTTGTTAGAATCCACGTGCACATGTTGATACCGATATCCAGTTATAGATTTCCCATCCGCTAGTTCAGCTAGCTTTTGATATTTACAGGGCCCGTTTAACACCAAACGACACAAGCCGTCCCTTGAGCAGGACCAGAGTGGCTGAGCCGTTAAGAAGCTATTAGGTGCAGTAGGCCGACGCTCTTTGATGGCCAATGTGATTTCCGGTGGAGGCACCCTAACGTACATGGAATCGTGTTTTTCGCCGCAGAAGCGATCGTTCTAGTGATCTGCTCAACTACCACGTCGATGGTACCATGTGGGGGAGATTCAACAGTGACAGCAGTTTCAAATTCTAAAGGTGGCAGTGGTAAAATACAGGGAGCGAAAGGCTATTTACAATTTGTACAGAAACCAGATGGCAGTTATAAGAGTCGAGGGACATGAAAGGGAAGCAGTGGTTGGGAAGGGAGTAAGACAGGGCTGTAGCCTCTCCCCGATGTTGTTCAATCTGTATATTGAGCAAGCAGTAAAGGAAACAAAAGAAAAATTCGGAGTAGGTATTAAAATTCATGGAGAAGAAATAAAAACTTTGAGGTTCGCCGATGACATTGTAATTCTGTCAGAGACAGCAAAGGACTTGGAAGAGCAGTTGAACGGAATGGACAGTGTCTTGAAAGGAGGATATAAGATGAACATCAACAAAAGCAAAACAAGGATAATGGAATGTAGTCTAATTAAGTCGGGTGATGCTGAGGGAATTAGATTAGGAAATGAGACACTTAAAGTAGTAAAGGAGTTTTGCTATTTGGGGAGCAAAATAACTGATGATGGTCGAAGTAGAGAGGATATAAAATGTAGACTGGCAATGGCAAGGAAAGCGTTTCTGAAGAAGAGAAATTTGTTAACATCGAGTATAGATTTAAGTGTCAGGAAGTCATTTCTGAAAGTATTTGTATGGAGTGTAGCCATGTATGGAAGTGAAACATGGACGATAAATAGTTTGGACAAGAAGAGAATAGAAGCTTTCGAAATGTGGTGCTACAGAAGAATGCTGAAGATTAGATGGGTAGATCACATAACTAATGAGGAAGTATTGAATAGGATTGGGGAGAACAGAAGTTTGTGGCACAACTTGACCAGAAGAAGGGATCGGTTGGTAGGACATGTTCTGAGGCATCAAGGGATCACCAATTTAGTATTGGAGGGCAGCGTGGAGGGTAAAAATCTTAGAGGGAGACCAAGAGATGAATACACTAAGCAGATTCAGAAGGATGTAGGTTGCAGTAGGTACTGGGAGATGAAAAAGCTTGCACAGGATAGAGTAGCATGGAGAGCTGCATCAAACCAGTCTCAGGACTGAAGACCACAACAACAACAACAACAACAACAACAGCAGAGGTGGAAGCTTCCCAGTCTGCCTTGTTTAAAGCCCATCTTGGTAGATGCCTGGAGGAATGGCGCTGGGGTAGTGACAGGAAGAAGGGAAAGCGGTCACTACTACACAAGCCATTGTGGGCTCTCCAGTGGACAGGTGGGAGCAGTCCTGGGCTGCAGAGGGATAAATCAACGGCCAGTAAGTGTCATGAGCCACGCCCATATGTGTGAGGGCCCCCGTGTTTAAGAGGAAGAGGTCGAGTTGAGACTGGAAAGTTTGGACATCTCTACCTCTGCCAGTAAGCACAGTGCAAACCCACAAGGGGTTATGGGCGTTAAAATCTCCCAAAAGTACGAAAGGTTTAGGGAGTTGATGAATGAGTACAGCCAATGCGTTCAGGGGTACTGCATCATCTGGAAGAAGGTATTCGTTGCAGACAGTTATTTCCGCATCGTCGTTATCCTGACAGCCACAGCTTCAAGAGGGGTCTGAAGGGGCACAGGTTCACTGCATGCTGAGTTCAGGACATAGACACAAACTCCACATGACACTGTATTATAGTCGCTACAGTTCTTGTAATATCTCCTATAGCCGCGAAGGGCAGGGGTCTGCATTGCCAAGAACCAGGTTTCCTGGAGAGCAATGCGGAAAGCAGGTGTAAAGATTAACAGTAGCCGTAGCTCAGCCAGGTGGTGGAAAAAACCGCAGCAATTCCACTGAGGACGACGTTAACGCGAGGCTGAGAAGGCATGAAGCATGCAAGGAGGCAAGTTACGCCTCAGGGTCACCTGCTGCCACTGACAGCTTGTATCCATTCCTATTGTGGATGAGAGATCAGTGAAATCCAGGTCCTCAGGGGATGCTGAGACCTCCACCTCATCCGCAGGTCCTGAATTGGTAGGGAGTGGTGGTCTTGGGGTCACCAGAGGGTCCTTTCTCCTTAGCAGACTTCTTTGTTTGCTTGCCCTGTATGGTCACCAGCAAGAGATGACTTAGTCCGCTTCATTGCGGATCATCCGCCCTGATGCCACCCACTCCAATCAAGGACTCTCCCCACTGGCGCCATCCAGCCACAGCGCAGGTCACATGGTATGATGGCCATTGCCAGGAGTCCTGATGCCCCCAGGAAGACAGGCATCTACTCCTTGGTATACGTGGAGAGTTTACAGCTCAGGCACAGCAGGGCTACCACCAAATGGGTACATGATGGCCTCATCACAATGGACTGACAATTGTGCCGGATATTGGGCTCAGAGAATCCCAATACTGTCATGGGGGTGAAAGAGGACAGGAGACAACGGAAGAATATGACATACCATGGAAAGTGTCCTAGCCCAAATAGTTGAGTAGCAGGTTGTAATGGTACTTAAATTACACAACCATTACGGCACCTCGCCTGAACCTCTCGATACCAGCTATATTCTACTGTGTTTCTGCAAAATAGTTGACATATTTCTGAGACAACATTCAGATTTGATTTCATTTGTGATACATCGATATGTTTATATTGCAATGATATTATTCTTATGTGTATTCTTTCTTTTGTCAGTATGACCTTTGACGTACTTGTAACTCTGATTTTTTGGCGCGTAAGCGATAGTTAGTTAGTTGTTGAGTTGTTAGAGAGTCGGACCTTGAAAAGGTCAAGGCTTGGACGTCATGTTGGAAAGACGCGTATTGTAGTCCGCTTATAAAATGTGAACTTTAACATTGACTGTGAGGAAGATCTTTTCAAGTATGTTTTGTATTGTGAAGTGATGATTTGTGTTTACGTGATATTGCAATAAAAGCAATTAAAAGTAAGTGTAACTTAAATTCGGAGTGATGATTATTATTTTATATCACCATTGTGCTAACTTTGAAAGGTTTAATCTCCAAGAATGGTTTGAGAAGCGCATCGACAAAACTTTTGAATATAGCAGAATAAAACCTAGGCCTCTTTGCATCCGAGCTTGGAATCATAACCACCTAGATTTTCAACGATTGAGACATGATTTTACGACGAGACCAGCGTGGGAAACACAAATAGATGAGTGCCTATTTTTTTTATTATTACATGAAATGACTTTATTAACTATATTCTAATGACACCTGCCACATAATATGACTGTTGTAGCCCGAAAATGCAGTATTTAGCAGCGTGAGCAACACCACAATCGTTATAAAATTTTGATCTTTGTTGTGGTAGGGTTGTTAGAAGGTGGAGGTGCAAAGCCATGACAAGAGGTTCAGGAGATCGAATATAAAAGCACTACGGATAACTCATGCACCACGTAAGGCGTCCTTCCACATATGGCCCGCATTTCTGTAGAATATGGAATGTGTCAGGTCAAAGCATAAAATGGGACCTGAAGTTATAGTGTGAGACTGCTTTTAGTCGCCTCTTACGACAGGCAGGGATACCTCGGGACTATTCTAACCCCCGGACCTGCAGGGGAACACTCAAGGCTTGATTTCATTTATATAGACAGGAGAGATGTAGATGGTTTGACTACGTATGAAGATGGAATTCAAGGTAAAATTCGCAAGCGTAGTGCAAAAAGAATTACAGGGTTAGGCTCGTGATTGTTAGTCAGAGTTTGCAATAACACCAAGTTTTGTTTGTCAGTTAAAGAAGCCTCCTTATCTTGCAAATAATAATAATATTCAACACATGTAATTAATATATAAATGCTGTGGCTATTAAATGATCATGTAACTTTCTAATTCATATAATTTGTTAATGTAGCACTCAGCCATTATTGAGACCTATGTGATTGTAATTGTCATTGTCTATTATTGGTTATGGGTTATGAAGTTTTAAATGGACTTAATTCATGAAATCCCTTTTCACAAGTTATTTAGTTGTTAATAAGACCCAAGAAAACTATTAATAAAATTCATGCTTAGTAACAATAAGCTTTAGCCGCTGCTGCGAATTGCTGTAAACCACATGGAAAAATGCCGTCATCTTAAGAGGTGAGCGCAAAACTTAGGGCCAAACCAGAGACACTGACACGTGACAACATGTCATGTACCCTAATCCAGTAAATTCCGTTGCACAAATCAGTTTCTCTATCATTTGTAAATTCTTATTCAAATATGCAGTCAGATAGCTTATTCAAATGTTAGTTAAGTTTTTCATGGAACGATCTGTTGAAGGGATAAAGGACAGTGAAACTGACACTCATACAACACGCACAAAGTATTATGCAGATTGGATTCCATTTACTGATATGTTGCTTATCGAGTACATTTTCACAGACTAACATACGCATACTGGTTGTAGCTACGTTACATATATTAGTTATAATTTCTATACAGAATGTGCCACAATTAGTGCCATCCGCTTGGGGTGACACGCGGAGGGAGCACGAAAGTCGCCGCAGCTGTAAGATTTCTTTACAGAAGGTGCCCAAATTAGTGTCATCCGCTTGGGGCGACACATTGAGAGCTGCACAATGGGAGGCGATGTGAAAGACTGGTCCACATGCACATGAAACTTAGAAGCGACAACTGACAGGGGTGAAAGTCGTACGAAGGAAAAGGGTGTTGATGGAGAGGCAGCCCACATGATGGCTCGCTTGCGTGGAAACATGCTCTCGAGACGGCTATTGATGTATCTGTCTATCGTACAACCTTTTGGAAACATTTTCTAATTTTCATTTTTGATATTACTGGGTAATTAAGTATTTTATGAACTTGTGCATCAGCTGTATTGGTGAACTATACGGTTAATAAGGGACTCCAAATTCTATATTATTTATTCTCAAAAATTATGGCATTCACTTTGTCAGATTTTTCGTTCGCTCCACTTTAAAATTACTAAGCGATGAGTTATAATGGCCCTGAAAATACGAGGACTGAGATTAACAAATACTGGTCAGATCTTTTCACATAGGTTTATTACTCCATTTCAAGATTTACGTGGTCTCTTTCGAAATACTCCCCTCCTGCTTGAGTTCACTTTTTATAGAGTTGCTGCCAGTCCTGAAACACATGGTGCAGAGCATACTTTACAGGTCCTTGAGAACTGCCTCACTTTCTTGAGCAATGCTTCAGAGTTCTCAAATCTAATGCCCTGAAGCTTTGCGCTTAGTGATGGGAACAAGAAAAAGTCACAGGGGGCATAAGACGGATGCGGAACGTAAATAATGTTGAACTGAGCCAAAAAACGTATGACTTGATTTGCAAAGTGACGCCTCACATTGCCATGATGAAGTCTCCACACAGTCCGAGAAAGTTCTGGTCGTTTCTTTGTAATGTGATTCCTCTTTTTATCCAATATTGACATATAGCATGCTGCTGTTAGAGAAGTGTGTGCGGGGGGAGGGGGGAGGGGGGAGGGGGGAAGGGGGGAGGGGGGAGGGGGGCAACTACATGCAGGTAAAGCATTCCAAGACAGACAAAAAATGTGAACACCCATCATTTTCTCTGCAAATGGAACAAGTTTTGTCTTTTTTTTCTGTTGGAGATCCTCGTCGTTTACACACTCTGCTGGTTCGTTTTCCGTCAGAATCATAACGATGCAGCCATGAACCATCACCGTTGGTAATCTATTCAGACACGTTTGTCCTCTATCACCAAAGAGACGCAACACCTCATGGCTTGTTTCCATTCGCATTGTCGTTTGTCCGGGAGTCAACAGACGTGGCATCCAGCGGGCACAAATACGTTCCATGTGGAGATGATCAAACATAGTCCTGACGACGCTGAAGTATGAAATTCTCAACGCTTCAGTGAGGTTACGTAATTTTTTGCGCCGATCCGTGAACAGTCACAGCAACTGTCTTGATGTCGACTTCAGTCACAGCAGAACGCTTGTTGCAGCGTTTAATAAGTTTCAGTTTCCGTATGGTTTAAATGAACACAGAATTGACACCCTTTCGCGTCACATCCATTGTCTGGTATGCGAAATGGAAAGACTGTCTACACAATAGAACGTTACTACTGACATACCCATTCGAGAGTGCTGCTCCTCGAAGTGGCCGCTTGGTTAGAGGCGCCATGTCACGGATTAAGCCACCCCCCCCCCCCCCCCACCCCAGAGGTTCGAGTCCTCCATTTGGCATGGGTGTGTGTGTTGTTCTTAGTATTAGTTAGTTTAGTTTGAGTTAGGTTGAGTAGTGTGTAAGTCTAAGGACCGATGACCTCAGCAGTTTGATCCCATAGGAATTCGCATACATTTGAACATTTCGAGAGCGCTGCCGCCTACGGACGTTGTACATAAAATCCTACTCTTTTCAAATATTCATGACACAGATAGGATACTATGACGGAAAGTGCAGGAGAAAACCAGTTTTTGTTGATTAGCACTCGTAATTAATCTTACAGTCCAAGTAGCGTCACAGGGTTTGCGTCTCAGCGCCTTTGACTGATTGCTGAAAAAATCGTGCTGATATGAGGTGTCCCCATAGCGCTTAACCCAAACTTCTTGGCAAGTTTATTTAAGAACCAATGACTCTATACGTCTGCAGTGCGCACACTTGCTATCTTTCACATGATTTTTCAGCACTCGGGTAAGGATACCGTGACGGATTTACTGAGACGCAGTTTGGAGTGGCAGCGTTGTAGTTTTCAGGTTCCTAAAGCTCATAGCTTAGCAATTTTCAAGTGATATGCACAACAAAAGGCAAGTATATTCGCCCGTCACGAATCGAGCCTTATAATGTATGATTCAGCACGCTATTGGTGTTCTTTTAGGCACCAAGTATGCGCAATATTCAGTCGGTACTAGTTAGAAATGCTTCACAGAAAAGAAACCATTACGCTTACGAAACTTCTGTCACATCTTTATGTAGATTTTAAAAGTCATATTTGCATTATCCAAGGTTACCTAGTTGAAAGTTGATAACATTCAGTGCGAACTATATTCGAAATTTTTCTAAAATTGGATTAACGTTCTTACAAATAGGTAGTAGGATTTTAACTGTTTCCTTACACATCCGCCAGCTCAGCACTGATTGTTGTTGTGATGTTCACCTTCAATTGTAGACAGCAAGTTAACGCACGATACTCCACTTCCAAGGGCGCGCATTCGACAGTTTGAATAGGGGTGGTATGACATGTTTTTAATGACGACTTACAAATGGCCATAAAACAGTTCCAGTTCCGCTCCTGCTAGAAACCAGCGTACTACCCGCACTTTTAAATAATTATCTTGAAAGAAAGAATACCTGACAGCATTATATATTTTTTTTTTTTCTGAAATGAGAATTAGGAGGGAGCGGTGATGCGGGTCCCCTTGCCTCCAGCCCCTCCAGCCCCCCAGCATGAATATCCCTCACATATGGTTGCCATTGTCCAGTAACGGGTTGCGTTATCTATGTTTGCTCCACTTGCAGCGTGCTACTGTTTCATGGCCGCGGTCTGATTTTTTTTTTTTTTTTTTTTTTTTTTTTGGTAACAGTGGCTCTCAGCTTTATGGGACTGAACATCTAAGGTCATCAGTCCCCTAGAACTTAGAACTACTTAAACCTAACTAACCTAAGGACATCACACACATCCATGCCCGAGGCAGGATTCGAACCTGCGGCCGTAGCGGCCGCGCGGTTCCAGACTGAAGCGCCTAGAACCGCTCGGCCACGGCGGCCGGCTTTTTTTTGTAGATAATTAAAACTTTGCCTACTCCTCGTACTTGCTAGTCCAAGCAGTACATATACTTATGTACCGGAAATCGTTTACTAGCTTGTATACTCCGTCTGTGACGCGGCAGTGAAAGATTAGGAAGTAGAAAACGTTGGCCTGAGAAGTGAAGCAGTAGCTGCGTGCTCCCACGCGTCTCAGCCGCTGGCCGTCTCAGCGGGCTTTAACGAGATGCCACCGAACCGCACGTCGGGCTGATTAAAATCGTAAAACTCGGGCCGAAGGCGCGCGAGATGGCCGCTCCCGTAAAACAGCCGGCCCGGCCTCTTAGCGGCTTCCATTCCACGGCCCATCTGGGGCGTTTCTGCCCTGGGCTAATGTCCTGCAGCCCCGCACTAACGTTGCATGAATATCTTAGGGAAAAATTCTGTGGCCTGCAAGGAAAGGCGTTCGCCGTGGCTCTTGCTTCGACTTGTCGTGACTTCCACAGACAGGTCGAGACTAGCGCTCCTGAAACTGCCTGTTTTTCTCAGAACCATCTCTAATCGGTAGTTGATTAATAAGTGGAATTATATTGTGTGAACCAGAGATGTGGAGGAGCGAAACAAATTGTCCTTAGGAAGAAGATGCAAAGAAAATCAATATTTTTTAAGTCCATGAATAGTTGTGCACTGCCGGCCATTAGAATTGCTAGTGAAGAACGACGGACGCTACAGACATCAAATTATCATGCAGTGTAGATCCGCAGGACAGGACGGATAGAATAAATTTTGGAAAGGGGCTAAAATAAGGGGCTGTCAGTTACACTCGAACGTACCACTTTATTATTTGATCAAACATTACAAGATCCCAAAAAAGTTTTTTTAAAGACACTGCTTTAATCTTTGGGAATTAATTACCGGCTGAAAGCCACTTTAATTTAAAAACGGCTGAAGGCGAATAACTTAAAACGCAAGCATAATCAGAAATTTAAAAGGCAAGCCTTATCTTAAAAGAGTTCTTTAGTTAGGCTGAAGTAAACAAGTTAAATTCAAATCGACTGAAGGCCGAACACTTAAAACTCCAAAACATTAATTTTTGTTTTAAATACCAAAGTCCTCTCGTGAAACAGTTCTTTGATTTAGGCTCAAGGCCTTAATAAAAAACAACTGAAACACAAACCGGTTGAAGGCTGAAGACTTAAAAACTGAATAGGTTAAAGTAAAGAAGTTAAAATGAAATCGTCTGAAGCTCAAACACTTAAAAATTTAAAAAAAAATTAAATGCCAAAGAGCTTACGTGAAACAGTACTTTAAACTAGGCTGAAGGCCTTAAAAGTAAAACAACTCTAATTTAAAACACAAAATCGGCTAGAAGCCATGCAAGTACCAACAACAAGAACAAATTTAAAAAAAAGCAGTTGACACAAGGTCCCACAGATGTTAGGGGGTCGCCCTGTAATTCCAACACTAACGCTCGCTTAGGTGAGACAGGCAGTCGGGCCAACCATTCACGATTAGACGACAACCCAACCGACCGACAGTCAGCCGACCCACCGACAAGATAACTTCCACTTCACCCTACCAGGGCACAACAGGGAGTTCAACGGAACAACGTAGAAGATATTGGCGCCCACAACCAATAATACACGGGGCTGTCAAACTACACACCGTTCTGGACAGCAACAACACGATGAGGAAACTACACTGCCTGAAATTTACGTCAACGCCCAGGGCAGGTAACCGGAACGATTATGGCCACAAGACAGAAAATCCAGCTGGTGCACTTCAATTCAAATAACCAAATACAGTGAAACTCCACCGAAGGGTGGCTAGAATTTTCCAACTTGAAAACTACGTTGTTGCTCGCAGAAATATCCCAACATCCGACTACGAAATCCAAACGACACAATGTGAACAGTCTTGACTTGCTGGTAGGTTAAATCAAAGCTCAACTTTGGTGTCCAGGGTCGGTGAGCCACGGACCTCGTAGCAATGGGAACAGCCTCACACTCTCCGACCCCGCGTACAGACCGCCAGCTGGCCCCGACCAAACTACGTCCCGCGGAGAATTCCTCACTGCTCTACCGTAATCGACCGATTCGGTACACGATTGGGCCTTCGGCTCCGAAAATCCATATCGATGTTGTTTCGTTGAATGGTCCGCACGCTTTGATGGCCCAGCAATGAAATTTTCAGCACTTTGCAGAAGGGTTGAACTTCTGCACGTTGAAAGATTCTCTTCCGTCGCCATTGGAATCTTTTTTTTTGCAGTGTCTTTTTTCCGGCCGCAGCGATGTGGCAGATTCGATCTTTTACCGGATTCCTGATATTCATGGTACACTCGTGAAATGGTCGTACGGGAAAATCCCCAATTCATCCCTATCTCTGAGATGCTGTGTCCCATCTCAGGTGCGCCGACTGTAGCACCACGTTCAAACTCACTTACATCTTGATAATCTGCCATTGTAGCAGCAGTAACCTACCCAACAACTGCGCCAGACACTTTCTGTCTTACACAGGCGTTACCGACCGCAGTGCCGTATTCTGCCTGTATCCTTTGGCGCTTCAGTGTATTTACACTACTGGCCATTAAACTTGCTACACCAAGAAGAAATGCAGATTATAAACGGATATTCATTGGACAAATATATTATACTAGAACTGACATGTGATTTTCAAACAATTTGGGTTCATAGATCCTGAGAAATCAGTACCCAGAACAACCACCTCTGGCCGTAATAACGGCCTTGATACGTCTGGGCATTGACTCAGAGCTTGGATGGCGTGTACAGGTACATCTGCCGATGCAGCTGCAACACGATACCAGAGTTCATCAAGAGTAGCGTCTGGCGTATTGTGACGAACCAGTTGCTCGGACACTATTGACCAGATGTTTTCAATTGGCGAGAGATCTGGAGAATGTGCTGGCCAGGGCAGCAGTCGAACATTTTCTGTATCCAGAAAGGCCCGTACAGGGCCTGCAACATGCGGTCGTGCATTATACTGCTGAAATGCAGGGTTTTTCAGGGATAGAATGAAGGGTAGAGCCACGGGTCGTAACACATCTGAAATGTAAGTCCACTGTTCAAAGTGCCGCCAATGCGAACAAGAGGTGACCGAGACGTGTAACCAATGGCACCCCATACCATCACGCCGGGTGATACCCCTGTATGGCGATGACGAATACACGCTTCCAATGTGCGTCTACCGCGATGTCGCCAAACACGGATGCGACCATCATGATGCTGTAAACAGAACCTGGATTCATCCGAAAAAATGACGTTTTGCCATTCGTGTACACAGGTTCGTCGTTGAGTACACCATCGCAGGCGCTCCTGTCTGTGATGCAGCGTCAAGGGTAACCGCAGCCAAGGTCTCCGAGCTGATAGTCCATGCTTCTACAAACGTCGTCGAACTGTTCGTGCAGATGGTAGTTGTGTTGGAAACGTCCCCATCTGTTGACTCAGGGGTCGAGACGTGGCTGCACGATCTGTTACAGCCATGAGGATAAGACGCCTGTTATCTTGGCTGCTGGTGATACGAGGCCGTTGGGATACAGCACGGTGTTCCGTATTACCCTCATGAACCCACCGATTCCATATTCTGCTAACAGTCATTGGATCTCGACCAACGCGAGCAGCAGTGTCGCGACACGATGAACCGCAATCGCGATAGGCTACAATCCGACCTTTATCAAAGTCGGAAACGTGGTGGTACGCATTTCTCCTTCTTACACGAGGCATCACAACAACGTTTCACCAGGCAACGCTGGTGAACTGCTGTTTGTGTATGAGAAATGGGTTGGAAATTTTCCTCGTGTCAGCACGTTGTCGGTGTCGCCACCGGCGCCAACCTTGTGTGAATGCTCTGAAAAGCTAATCATTTGCATATCACAGCATGTTCTTCCTGTCGGTTAAATTTCGCGTCTGTAGTACGTCATCTTCGTGGTGTAGCAATTTTAATGGCCAGTAGTGTACAATTTACTGACATAGAATTTTAGTCCATTGTAATTAAGTCCATCCGTGGGTCTGTGTAATCTCACCAGTTAAAGGGAGAGAGCATCGGACCGATTTTCGCTGCTCTGGTCGGCCACGTATCTCGTTCAGCTCTCTTAGTGACTTACCGATGGACCAACCGACATGTCAGTCAGTGTTAGTAAAGGCTGAGCCATCTCACGCCCGCCTGCTGATGGTTTGAAGCCGAAGCTAAAAACCGTAATAACTCTACTGTACGTATCTTACATTCATAAACACATCTGGCTGTTTTCTGACGGCTGTGAACGTTTAAGTTCGGAGCTTGCTCCGCACTGATCTGTTGCTGTTTAATAGATCAGTTGTTGAGGGCCGTGACGCGGTTTGGTCTTGAATATCTTGTAACCAGAACTGCTATCAGTTGAAGACTTAGTGACACCGGTGGCATATGTCTCTTAATTACTGTTATTTGTTGGAATATTATTAACAGAGTTTGGTAAGCACCAGGCGCTCATTTTTCCAAAACTGCAAATGTAATTCAAATGGTTCAAATGGCTCTGATCACTATGGGACTTAACATCTGTGGTCATCAGTCCCCTAGAACTTAGAAGTACTTAAACCTAACTAACCTAAGACATCACACACATCCATGCCCGAGGCAGGATTCGAACCTGCGACCGTAGCGGTCACTCTGTTCCAGACTCAAGCGCCTAGAACCGCACGGCCTTACCGGTCGGCCAAGTACACCTCCTTCCCTGAGTCTTGAATAGCCTACTCACTACTACTAGTTGATATTTATTGCATTATTCATTTAGTCTTTCTCCTCTCTCATTACTAGTACCTAGCCCATATTCTTCTGTAACACTTTTATCTCCTCGATCCCCTACAACCGCATTCGAGTCCCCCATGACTATTAGGTTTTTTATCTCCCTTTACGTACTGGTTACCCTTTCAATACCCTCATACACTTTCTCCCTGTCTCTACGTCTTCCCCTTGCAACGTCGGCATGCCTACATTAAATATTGTTGTCGGTATTGGTTTGGTGTCGATTCTCATGAGAACAACCCTAGCACTAAATTGTTCACAGTAACTTTCTCTCTGCCCTACCTTCTTGTTCAATACGGATCCTACTCCCTTTATACCATTTTCAGCTCCTGTTGATATTATCCTGTACTCATCCTACCAAAAATCCTTGTCTTCTTTCCGTTCCACTTTACTGACCCCCACTACATCTATAGTGAGCCTTTTAGCCTTTTCCTTTTCAGATTTTCTAGCTTCCAAGTCCCTTCTCGTAGAATGTTATCCTTTCGTAGGTTATTCAGTATCTTTCTGATGGCCATCTCCTCCTTGGCAGTCCTCTCCCGGAGATCCGAATGGGGCACTAGGCAGGAATCTTTTGCCAATGGAGAAATCGTCACGACACTTTTTCAATGACGGCGCATTTCCTGCAGACACACGTTATGTTACTTTAATGCATTGGTTTCCGTTGTCATCTGCATTCTCATGCCGTTGATCATTACTCGTTGTTCCGCCTTTTAGGGGCAGCTTCCCACACGAAGGGCAAGTCGGTGCCCTGAACCTCTGTCTGTTCCTCCGCCCTCTTTGACAAAGCCATTGGCTGAATGAGGGTGACTCGTGGGGCTGAATGTCTTCTGCAGCCTTTGCTGAAGATTATTTGAATTCAAAATTTAAGCATTGGAGGGATTCGAATCCGGGACCAAGCACGTTTTGATATTGATCAGATACACCACCCCTCTTTTTTTTTTCTTTTGTACAACACGCAACGGCTAGTTCGGGATTTACCCATAGAGCATGGTTGCTGTATCCATTCCTGTTCCACATTCAAAAATAGAGCGAGGGAAAAACGATTGTCTATATGCGTCTGTACGAGCCCTAATTTCTCTTAACTTGTCTGCACGGCCCTCACGTGAGATGTGAGTTAGTGGCAGTAGAATTATTCTGCAGTCAGTCGCTTCTGCCTGTTCTATAAGGTTGGTTCAAATGGCTCTGAGCACTATGGGACTCAACTGCTGAGGTCATTAGTCCCCTAGAACTTAGAATTAGTTAAACCTAACTAACCTAAGGACATCACAAACATCCATGCCCGAGACAGGATTCGAACCTGCGACCGTAGCGGTCTTGCGGTTCCAGACTGCAGCGCCTTTAACCGCACGGCCACTTCGGCCGGCGTTCTATAAGGTCTCTTAGTACTGTTACGCAAAGCATCTTCTTAACAAACGTGTGTTAATCGAATATACAGGCTACAATCTAGAAGAAAGCTTCGATGCCTTCCTTTATTCCAAACAAGCACTCGATCAGTATTCGAGAATGGGTCACACAATGGTTCAGTATACGCAATCCTTTGAGGACGAACGACAGTTTAGTAAAATTCTCCCAGTAAATCGTCCATTTGCATTCTGTACTACTGTACTTATGTTTTCGTTACATTTCATCAAACATGAAGGGAGGCAGGTGGTTCGAGCTGTCTCCTTGTCTTCGATCACTACCACAGATCCCATGCAAGTGCAGGAGAATGTCATCCATAACATAATACTCCTTCCTACGGCCTCAATCCGTGACACGCTGCTCGTTTCTTGCCGCCATTCCCCTCGATGACGACGTTTGTGGACTATCGACCTGGTGTAGCAGACAAGCCTCCGAGCTCCACGTTCTGTGAAGACTCGTGGGCGTCCAACCATTTAGCGCCTAGTGGTAGTTTCACTGTCCTCCAATCTCTTTCCATGGTTGCTTACGACAGTAGCACGTGAACGTTAGACAAGCTTCGTCGTTTTCGAGATACTCGTTGATAGGTTCTGTGTAATAATCTCAACCGCTTATCTCGATGGATTACCCCATATGCAGTTCAAATCTTTGCTAGGGTGATTTCTCGTCCGCCTCTGCTTCGCTTACATACTTCTGCTATCACGCCACGTCCCCGCAATGCGATCAAGTGGCATCCCAAGTCACGGTGGGCAGTGGTCATACTGTTTTCGCTGACGAGTGTTCATTTGTGCGATTCTTCTTGATAGTCTGAAGTTGTGCAGAGGATAGGAAGGAACTGTGAACTGTGTTCAACTTAGATTGGTCAAAATTTTACAATGAAATATATTAACTCAGTTGGAAGTACTTACGTGAAACGGAAGTGAATAATTATTCCATGAAAACGCTAGAAGCTTTGTGAGTGTTGAAGCTGGAACTCTACGTAGTTAGATGAGAAAATTTCTATAAGGGCCATTATAACTATTAATGAATGCAAATTCTCTGGGGATTTATTATAGGCCCCATTAGATGGCTCTGCACCTAGATCAGGTTTTAGAACCTTTACACGTTCAGGTTTGGAGAGGTGGGAAAATCAACTGACTTTCTAAAACCGGTTATAACATTCACCTCCAGATAGGCCGACAGTTACTAAACAACGATACTTTGCCGTAAACTACAGCGTCGTCAGCAAACAGTCGCAGAGTGCTGCTCACCCTGTCCTCCAGGCAATTTATGTGTATTTCTTATAAATGTGTTATATGGCTTTTTAAGCGCAATATTAATTGTAGTACAAGCAATAACACATCTAATTCACAACTAGACATTTAAGTTTTTAATATAATCTATTTCGAGAAGTCGTCGAAACTTCCACAGTATGCCCTGTTGGGATAAATGGTTCAAATGGCTCTAAGCACGATGGGACTTAACATCTGAGGTCATCAGTCCCCCAGACTTGGAACTACTTAAACCTAAGTAACCTAAGGACATCACATACATCCATGTCCGAAGCAGGATTCGAACCTGCCACCGTAGTAGCAGCGTGATTCCGGACTGAAGCGCCTAGAACCGCTCGGCCACAACGGCAGGCCCTGTTGGAAAATTCTGTACAATTGTGACAAATGCGACGAACGGATTGCCTGACTGTTCTACAGTCATGTTTTGGAGATGGTCTAATAACATGACAAAAAATTGCCCCAATAATAGTATTATCTTATTGTATTCAACTAAGAACTTTCATTTGAACAATTATTATTCTAAGAATCATTATTGGTGTCTTACCCCATGTATGAAAACAGACCGCGCATCAGCCGAGATTGGTGCGTATTGTGTTAATCGTTGTCCACATTCTGCGCGACTGGTCGAAGGCAGGGGGTTTCTTTCTTATAGTGGGCAAGTTCTGGCGATGTGGATGGCAAGTCTTTCTCCTGTTCCTTTAAAGTCAGACTTTCACCTGTCTTATTCTCATGACTCCATTAAGTTAACCTGAGACGTGTGCAGCTCCACGGCTGTGTTCATGGATGGTTTTCTTAATCAAAGCCGGTTTCCTGATAGTATAACGACGTCTCGACGGACAGAAAGTTGCGGGTAGCCTTGCATGCATCTGACTCTCGAAGAAGAACTGCTTTTCGTCGAGTTTCATGGGGCGCATGTGGCTTAATACCGGCAGCCATTTCATTGGGGGTTGATCTTGCGACGGGGTCACCAGACACATTAATGACGGATTTGGATGACGTTTACGTATGTTGTAGACACAACAAGTGTCTGGCGAGTTGTTAGATCACTTACTGCTGCTACAATGACAGGTTATCAAGACTTAAGTGAATTTTAACGTGGTTTTATAGGCGACTCATGAGCGATTGGACACGACATCTCTGAGGTAGCGCTGAAGTGGGTATTTTCCCGTACGGCCAGTTAACGAGTGTATCGTGAATATCAGGAATCCGGTAAAACATCTAATCTCCTACATCGTTTCGGCCAGAAAAAGATCCTGGAAGAACGATACCATCGACGACTGAAGAGAATCTTTCTAATTGACAGGAGTGCACCCGTTCCGCAAATTGCTGCAGGTTTCAATGCTGGGCCTTCAACAATTTTCAGCGTGCGAACCATTCAACGAAACATCTTCGATATGGACTTCCGGAAGGCCCACTGGTGTACCCTTGATGACTGCACAACATTAAACTTTACGCCTCGCCTGAGCACGTCAACACCGACATTGGACTGTTGATGACTGGAAATGTGTTGGCTGGTCGGGTGAGTCACGTTTCAAATTGTATCGAGCGGCTGGACTTGTACTAGTATGAAGACAACCTCGTGGACCCTGCATGTCAGCAGAGGCTGTTCAGAGGCTCTGTAATGATGTGGGGCGGGTGCGATTGAAGTTATGTAGGACCCCTTATATATAGATAGAGCACTTTGACAGATGACAGGAACGTAAGCATCATGTATGATCACCTGCATCCATTCATGTCCATTGTGCATTCCGACAGAGTTGGGGAATGCCATCAGGACAATGCGACGCGCCAAACTTCCAGAATTGCTACAGAGTGGCTCCAGGAACACTCTTCTAAGTTTAAACACTTCAGCTGGCCAACAAACTCCCCCGATATGAACATTATTGAGCATATTTGGGATGCCTTGCAACGTGCAGTGCAGAAGACCGCTCGTCCAACGGAGAGCAGCGCGCTTCGTTACACGATCATTTAGTAATCGCGAAGGCGTTACGGAGATGATAGATAAGCTCCAGTGGAAGGCTCTGCAAGGGAGACGCACAGAAGCTAGGTATGGGCTTTTTTTGAAGTTTCGAGAACGTACCGTCACCGTGGAGTCAAGCAGTATATTGCTCCCTCCCTCGTATATCTCGCGAAGAGACCATGAGGATAAAATCAGAGAGATTAGAGCCCACACAGAGGCATACCGACAATCTTTCTTTCCATGAACAATACGAGACTGGAATAGAAGGGAGAACCGATAGAGGTACTCAAAGTACCCTCCGTCACTCACCGTCAGGTGGCTTGCGGAGTATGGATGTAGACGTAGATGTAGATGTAGATGATCCCTGGTGTCAGTTCCCTCCAGCACCGCTTCAGACATTAGTCGTGATCGCGGGGCCTCTCCACGGTATTAGGAGGTTTAACAGTTTCTTTGGCTCTTCAGTGTCTTTCCAGTGGTAATGTTTGCCTTCAGATGCCTGTCCGATTTATTTATCGCCATTATTTTAATTTTATTTGTGTGTTTTTTTTTCTGTTTACGGTAGTCCTTAGCAATGCCCATGTAGCAAAATTCACAATTTGGTCTTTCCCACTGCTGCGAGCTATTTGCAGGAGGCGGAACGCTTAAGAAGAGTAGGTGTGTTAGCGGAAGCCTGCAGCCTGGAAGCGTGGATCCTGGATTCTGGGGCCCGGAGTGTTTGCCGCGGTGTCCGGCGGCGCTCGGCCTCGCCCACTGTTTGCGATGGGAGAGCGGCTGCCCGCGCGACACGCCGGACCGGCCGTGTTGGAATAAGGGCTCCAACTCAATCAAAACTTGTGCGGCCGGCCCATCCGCCGGCACCCACGTCCTCGATTAAACTCAAACAAGACGCGTCGTCCCACGAGCTGACCGCCCGGTCCACTGTCCGCAATGCATACCGGGCACCGCAAGGAGCGGCAGCGAGCGCCGCGGTAGACGGCAGATGGTGCTGTGTCTGCCCTCACACTTCTATGTCATACATGCATGACCTTACCGACATTGTCAGTATAGACACGGAGATTGCTGATCATTAGGTCACTATGGCAACGATAGTGAAGAAGGCTAGGAGACGGTTTGTGCTACGAACAGCAGATAAGCAGTCGCTAGTATCTCACTTGGACGGTGAACTAACATCACTTAGTTCCAGTAAGATGGACGTAGAGGAATTATGGGGACAAATTGTGAGTAGATTAGAAGTCGTTGTGTCATGAGTTATATGCTCAGTAAAGAAACTTCCTGGCAGATTAAAACTGTGTGCCGGACCGAGACTCGAACTCGGGACCTTTGCCTTTCGCGGGCAAGTGCTCTACCAACTGAGCTACCCAAGAACGACTCACGTCCCGTCCTCACAGCTTTACGTCTGCCTGTACCTTGTCTCCTACGGCTTTGCCATAGCCTGGGGGATGTTTCCAGAATGAGGAAGTTTCATATCAGCGCACACTCCGCTGCAGAGTGAAAATCTCATTCTGGAAACATCCCCCAGGCCGTGGCTAAGCCATGTCTCCGCAATATCCTTCTTTCAGTAGTTCTGCAAGGTTCGCAGTAGAGCTTCTGTAAAGTTTGGAAGTTAGGAGACGAGATACTGGTAGAAGTAAAGCTGTGAGGACGGGGCTTGTGTCGTGCTTCGGTAGCTCAGATTGTAGAGCACTTCCCCGCGAAAGGCAAAGGTCCCGAGTTCGGGTCTCGGTCCGGCACACAGTTTTAATCTGCCAGGAAGTTTCATATCAGCGCACACTCAGCTGCAGAGTGAAAATCTCATTCTATGTGTTTAGTAAGTGGATTGAGGATGGAAAAGGTCCACCGTTTTTCAATAACGAATTTGCGAAAATCCTGAGAAAGCAAAGATTGTTGCATTCTCCGTTCGAAGGAAAATGCACAAACGACGACGAACAAAGGTTAGTAGAGACTGGTACGTCTGTGAAAAGATCTACGCACGAAGCATGCAACAACTGCCACCGTTACACCTTAGCAAAAGATCTAGCGGAGAAATAGAGATAATTATAGCGCTGTGTAAAATCGCTAAGCGGCTCTAACGCTTGTATCCAGTCCCTTGTTAACTAAGCCGGTGTGGAAGTTTAAGATAGCAATGCGATAGCCGAAGTTTGAAATTTCGCGTTCAAGTTACTGTTCACTCAGGAGCATCGCACGAACATACCGTCATTTGAATGTCGGACAGACTCCGTGTGGAAGACACAGTAATAACTAGAGACCGGATTATATGCATCATAAATACCTTAAAATAAGCATGCAAATATGCATGAAAAATGCTTAAAATGCATGAAAAGTATCGAAATATGCAAGATCAAATAATAAAAGAATGGTAGTTACTGTGTGCATTAAATCTCGAAGTCGAACCTGGGCATATCAATTACGAGCAAGAGCGCCTGCCACGCGAAAAATCGATACATTGAGAACGCTGATATCATTTTCTGAATACTTTCTAGAAGAGGTTAGGAAGAGGGCCTTCCTGGGATTAATTTCTAAAAAACTGCAAAGTGCGGACCCATACCGTACTTCATGAATTGTTCCCTCTTCACTATTGTTGTCGGTAACAAGCGGATGCGATGCGAGTCAGTCACAACGGAACGATCGATATGTGCAGGACCAACTTCCGGATATATCGCACGCAGAGGGAAGTGCTCAAAAACTCCGTAATATTTTATTTTAGAAACAACATACAATCATGATTTTTTTGAACAGCATTAATTTTAATTAATACCATTGGACCAAAGTATCCATTAGAATTCACTGTTCCAAATGTGCGGTGGTAAGATAATGTCTTCGAGCACTCAAAACATTTTTATTAGCAGAAAAGGACCATTCTACGTCAACTGAAGTAAATGGGCAGTATTTGAATTTGGGTGCTATGTTGGCACTTATTGTTTCTGGTAAAAGTTCACCCATCGCATTAATAAAACTATCAATTTGGAACAAAGTTGCAAAGCCTGGCTTATTGATTAAAATGTTTTCAGACTTTTCTTTAAGTTTTCTTGGGAATATCTCCGGGAATGAGGCGTACACTACAACAATTTTATTCATTAACTGAATAGATTCATTCAACGCCAAACCTTGAGCTTCAAGCTTTTTAATACTTGAACGTATATGGCAAAAAATGAGTGCTAATTACAGTAATGTCTTTTTTAATACCTGAATCATTAAAAGGTTCCTCGCACTCGCAAACTGCCAAAGCTTCTGCACTATCGATGTCGTTTACTACCCCTCTAATGGCCTCGAAATGTTGATTGTAGAACAACACAGCTTCGACCCACGTACCCCAACGAGTGTCCACTTTTTCGGGAGGTAAAGGCACGTTTGGTAGTTTTTCTTTGTAGGTCTTGATGCGAGCAGAGCCTTTTGAAACATATTCTTAGTGTATGAAATCAGTTTAGTTACATTCACAAACGTGGAACCTACTTCTTCAGCAAGGTAATTTACTCCATGAGCAAAGCATGTCACATGAATCAAATTGGGATATAATAATAGGAGGGCTTTTCTTGCTTTGATCGTATATGGAGTAGCATCTCAAATAAACACAAACTGCCTTCCATCTGCTGAAGATTCTGGGAATATTTTTCTAATACTCCCATTCACAAATCTGGCGATGTAGAAAGATTTACTTTTTCAAGTTTCAAGCCGCTAAATAGGAAGAAGAAGGCTCTTCTTTTAAAGCACCAACAATCAAATTTGCAAGCTAACTTTCACAAGAGTCTGCAGTTTCGTCAATTGAAATCTAGATATAGCTGCCCTTGAGTTCATTGCGTATTTCTTCCAGAACATTTACGTAAATTGTCAGTATGTAATGCTGCTTCATCTGGTATATTTTGATTTAAGCAATATTTGTAAGTTTGTAATGAGGAATATTGCTTGCAGTGAATGCTTCACGTAAATCCATGTTAAACCGACTTTTTTGGTTACCTTTGGATAAATGCCGGCTACTGCAACTTGCTATTGTCAGAAGTTATTATCGTGCTCCTTCCTTCTGCATTCCTGCGGTATAAAGACTTGTCTTGGCATGTTGGTCTAATTGAAACTTTTTTTTTGCACGAAACGTTTTTCTTGCAAACTCGACAATATAAAACAATTGCGTCATACGTAGATGTTCCAGGATGGTCAGCGATCTACTGAGCGACGTTTCTTTCTTCGAGCGGCATGGAGCACAATTCGTTACATACTACACGTCGTGCCGGCCGGGGTGACCGAGCGGTTCTAGGTGCTACAGTCTGGAACCGCGTGACCGCTACGGTCGCAGGTTCGAATCCTGCCTCGGGCATGGATGTGTGTGATGTCCTTAGGTTAGTTAGGTTTAAGTAGTTCTAAGTTCTAGGGGACTGATGACCTCCGAAGTTAAGTCCCATAGTGTTCAGAGCCATTTGAACCATTTTTGAACTACACGTCGTAAACAGGTTCAACTGTATAGAAGTAAATAGAAAGATAAACTGAAACAACAGACTTGCGACTAAAAGCTTGCGTAATTTAATGTAAATGTTGCGTACGCGTACGGTATGACAGCGGAGGGGATCAAACGGCGGTGCGGGGGTAGGAGCATGGACTCTGTCTGCCTTTTGCTGTCCCTCAGGTCCTGTAATGATTTCGTTAGGCAGTGGCCTCTCGCTTAGCAATTGCACGCAGTTCTCGGTCGTGGTCAATCTGTGAGACATCAAAACAAGAGCGAGCTAGAGAACGCCCGTCTCAATTTTTAGGATAATATAAACATAGAGAGAAAATACGCATCGATAGTAGTTTTAGTTAAAATATGCAATAACCAATGAAAAGGAGCTAAATATGCGTATGCATATGCATAATGGAAATACATATTATCCACTTTGTAGTAATAAGCATAGCTGCGTAGAGAAACAATTGAAAGATCTGAAACAAAATAAGTCACCAAGTTCGGATGGAAACCCATTCGGTTTTACAAAGAGCACCCTACGACACTGGCACCTTATCTAGCTTGCATTTATCACGAATCTCTCGACCATAGCAAAGTTCCAAGCGACTGGACGAAAGCGCACCTGACTCCTATGTATAGATAGGGTAGAAGAATGAACCCGCAAACTTACAGACCAATGTCCCTAACTTCGGTTTGCTGCAGAATCCTTGAACATATTTTCGTTAGGATATAATAAATTACCATTAGACTGAGAAACTTACGCCCACGAATCAGCACGGTTTTAGAAAGTTTTCTATTCTATCGCTTGTGCCTTGTCCCGCAGTTACGCAGGGTCAGCCATCGTTATTCGTATTTGGTATTTTAAGCTTTAAGGGGTGGCCGAATGCCCTTACTGCCACCACTCCGTACACCCCCCCCCCCCCCCGCAGGACGGAATTAGTGCGCACCAACTGTCTGGGTCGAGTGTAATCCATGGAATGTCAGATGTCTGCGAGCCGTGGAACTGAGGCTGAAAATGGGGTCCAGCCCGGTATTCACCTATCAGGATGTGGAAAACCGCCTAAAAACCACATCCAGGCTGGCCGGCACATCGGCCCTTGTCGCTAATCCGCCGGCCGGATTCGATCCGGGTCCGGCGCGCCTACCCGAGTCCAGGAAGCGGGTGTTTTTAGAAAGCATCACTAGTACGAAACTCTCCTAGTCCTTTTCTCACATGATATACGGAGAACTACGGATGGAGGGTAACAGGCAGATTCTAGATTTCCGGAAACCATTTGACACAGTGCCTCATTGACAATACATAACTTTGTATCTACAAGAACCTGACATTCATACAAATAATGTTCTTCGCTATAGATAATGTCCATACAAGCAATTGATATGGATCACTAATAATTATGCGGCCGCCGCTGTCAGGAGCGGCGCTTATATTCTCTTCGGGTAGAGGCCAATCCTGTTGTGGCGTGGTCCTTGTCAGTGGGCTATTCGCTGACGTCGTCTCACAGCCTTCTCTGCTCTTGCGTTCTTCCTCTCCGTGCAGTCGCTTGTGGCTACGCAGGGACAGTCTCCCTCTACGATTTTTACCCTCCAGGCTTCCCTTCAGTACTAAATTGGTAATCCCTTGATACCTCAGGACGTGTCCTAAGAACCGATCCCTTCTTCTAGCCGAGTTGTGCCACAAACTTCTCTCCTTCCAAATTCTGTTCAGTACCTCCTCATTAGTTACGTGATCTACTCATCTAATCTTCACCATTCTTCTGTAACACCACATTTCGAAAGCTCCTATTGTCTTCTTGTCTAAGCTATTTATCGTCCATTCTCTTCTTGTCTAAGCTATTTATCGTCCATTTTCGCTTCCGCATACAGCTACTACACTCTTTACAAATACTTTCAGAAACAGCTTGCTGACACTTAAATCTACACTCGATGTTAACAGATTTCTTTTCTTCAGAAACTCTTTCCTTGCCATATCCAGTCTACATTTTATATCCTATCTACTTCGACCATCAGTGGCTATTTTGCTCTCCAAAAATAAAAACTCATCTACTACTTTAACTGTCTCATATCCTAATCTAATTCCCTTAGAATCACCTTATTCAATTCGACTACATTCCATTATCCTCGTTTTACTCTTGTTGATGTTCATCTTATAGACTTCTTTCAAGACACTGTCCATTCGGTCCAACTGCTCTTTCAAGTCCTATGCTGTCTCAGGAAGAATTACAATGTCATCAACAAACCTCAAAGTTTTTATTCCTTTCCCATGGATTTTAATTCCTACTCCAAATTTTTCTTTTGTTTCCTTTACTGTTTGCTCAATATAAATATTGAATAAAGTTGGGGACAGGCTACAACCCTGTCTCATTCCCTTCTCAACCACTGCTCCCTTTTCATGTCCCTCGTCTTTTATAACTGCCATCTGGTTTCTATAAAAACTGTAAATAGCCTTTCGCTCCCTCTATTTTACTCATGCCACCTTCAGAATCTGATAGATTATTCCAGTCAACATTGTTTAGCTTGAAATTTTGTCCTTTTACCGTAGGATAGACATAGTAAGGTTACACAAATGATTCCTAGCACAATGTCTATCAAAATACTTGATCCTACCATTCCATCAACAACAGACTTCGAGGTAAGATCCCCAGAAAAATCACGTTTTTATACCAGGCCATTTCTAAGGTAAAGTTATTTAGGAACATTCGTGATGGCAGGCGATGTTAACTACTGACCGGTTCGCCTACGATCAAGACGGTTTTTTAAATAATTTTATGACAATATAGATCGCTGTACTCCATCAATGCTATAAAAAATATGAGTAATTTTGCAACGAAATGTTAGTGAATGATGTCGCATGCATACTGACTATGCATAAACTATGGATACAGCCAAGAAAAGTACTGTTACCAACTCCGTATATAAACTTAGGCCAATGAAGGATTTCGTGAAAAATCTGAATGGAAATAGCTTGTCATTGATGTACTTGTGTCATAATTTTTGGAACAGTCAAATTTTCGAAAAACTCAAAACTAGTTTGTCAGGCCACAGATCAGAAACTTTTTTTGTGGGAAGTTTCAGTTCTTGGTAACGGACGAAAAGAAACCGTCAACACTGTCGTTTATAATTGAAAACATAAAGTGTCATAGAACTTCTGCATGATGGGATGTGTTCCTTTGGAAATATACAATATAATAGGGCCATGTCACTAAAATGGATACAATATAATAGGGCCATGTCACTAAAATGGCACTTTTGCACATCGCTCTCAGGTTTTTCCTGCCCAACTGTGATTATGCGAGCTCTGAACATGGCGAAATCACTTACCAGCAAATTTCACTTATGTACTAATATAAACACAACGCTAAAATGTTGCTAGATGGCGAAAAAAGTATGTAGGGAAGCAGCCTACTCACGCTGTAGTAAATTCATATCAGTCTTTCCATTGTGTGCCAGCCAGTCTGCTGTAACTAGCTCTGACGTCACAAATGTTGCGCAATACTTTAAAAATCAAGCAAATAACCTAAAATATTTCTAGCATGTCAGGAGTAATACTAAATTAATGTGTGTTGAATATCAGTTCGATAACTTTAGCCATTTTCGAAATTTGGATGTTTCTCTGTAAAAATCATTGGCGCAACAGAAAAGAGCTAAAAAGTTAAAAATTTTTAATTCGATTCATTTTTCATAATTATTTAATAAAAACAGTACTTTGGATTTCACAAATTAAAATTTTAGTGGAAATTCATGATTTTCTGATTTTTGTCTTAAAACTTAAGGAAGCAAGATAGATTAAGTAGGCTAATAAATAAGGCTAGGATGTTTATATTTCAGTAGGTTAGAGATCTGCTATAACTATGAAGATGTGAGAAGTTTCATTTGAATACCTATAAAACTATAGCGATAGCGTATCTCCAAAGGGCCAGTTCAGAGCTCGTCTACTGCGTGCAGTGTAATTAAATTAATTCTCTCGCCCAAAATATTTAACTTAGCCACGTCAAAATTTTATTATCAATACTTACCTGTGTGCTGAATGCACATTTAAATTGAGAGCTTCATCGGCCATCAGCAAAAGAAGCTATAATTTATTCAATAACTTAATGTGGTGCATTACTAGCCCAGCGGCTAGTCGGGAGAGCCGATTTGATCAGGCGTTCCCTTAACCGTCCGCACCGCGGCTTTATATATAAGAACGCTGCGCGAGGAAGCACGGCCCCAGTTCTCTCCAGACTCTGAATAACACGCCATCTGTGTCGGGAGTCGCGTCGCGCCGGGATCACTGCTACAAACAGCCTCGGGTGCCGTATAAAGTTACTCGGGATACGCGTAACCATGAAATCTTTTCGAGTGATGTGTTAATTCTGGGATGATTTTAATTATTTATCTTCAGTTTGCGTATGTCGTATTTTCACGTGCCGCCGCGGGACAGCCACTCTACCAATTATTTAGCGTGGCGTTTGATGAACCTAATCATCAAATTATGGCGAGCATTCATTTAAACATTTAATTTGGACATTTATAGTTGCATCAGCGCATTAGACTCTGAACTGCTCTGTTAGTTAGATTTTGTGGATTCTTCTGTTTTCATCTGTGACTTTCAGAATACAGAACGTTTTTTTTTAGAAAATAGTTTTTGATTATAAATCCCGGACAATCTTCTAATTCCTCAGAGTTATAAGCTGTAACTATAAGTGTATTCTCAGATGAAGTGGGCACTAGGAATTCTAATTACAGGCTTCACGTTTTGCTAATCACTTTCTGGTAGCCAATATTGTAGTTAGAGAGCCAGTGTTGAGAACGGCGAAAGACAGCATAAACAACAGCATAAATAATAGGAACATTAATATAACAACAATTTCTGCACCAGCCGCCCCATATATGGTTAATCGGCCGGGAAATGCAGTGTTTCTACATTCAAACAAATTCTACATTCTACAAACAAAATTATATAACAGTAGACAATTATTTTCCACCCGCCGCCCCACATATGGTGCATCAGCTGGGAAATAAACTGAGTAAAAGTGAAAGTGATTTTTAACTATTCGGATTCGCGAGTGAAATGCGACACGCAGCTGAGTAATAGAACAGTGAAAGTGTTACGTGTGCATGTGGACGACGCAATTGGATTAACAACGCATCTGGATTGACGGAACTGGCACTGAGTCTAGCGGTGCTGCCGGCATCGCGAGAAGCCAGTTTTGCTGCACCGCAGTCATCCGCCGAAGCAGCCGGAGCCGCGCCTGCAGTTGCGGGCCACGCAAACACACAACAGCCATCGGAGTGCCGTCTGCAGTTCAACGTGCCACGTCGCATCAGTAACCCTGGTACGCTGCGCCGGCAACGCCGTACGTCGTGCAGAAGGAACTAAGTTAAGTGAAACGCTGTTAAAAATTTTACTAACCTGCACTAAAAGACTGTCGGAAATGGAACTGCCAGAAGAAACTGAGGTTAAACTTAAATCAGAACCTATATCTATTGAGGGAACTGTAAATCCAGACAACGGTTCAAGTGTAAATATGCATGAAAATAATAATGTTAAAGTGAAATATGAAGTATTGTCTCCTGACAGTAGTGTAAAAATGGGCAATGATTCAATAATAGAAATCCCTGTAGTAGAGCAGAAATCAGAAATTGTTAATTTATTGGAAGATAGTTTATCTGATGAGTTAAAAACGAAACAGTCATCAGAGATGGTAGAGTTTAAACAGGAGAAGTTAGATATGACTGATCAATCAGAAGTTTCATTTAGTTTTGATGATTCTGGTGTTGGAGCTAGTTTTTCGTCACCTGAGTGTGATAAAAAGCCAGCTAGTGAGCAACCCAAAGATGCTGGGGCTATTGATTTGAATGTTATTTACAAGAAATAGCTGCCAGTAATGGAAAAATGTCAGCCAGTATTGCTAGAATGACAGCTGAATTAAAGTCTGAAATAAGTGAACAGGTCAAAAACAGTAATGCTGAATTAAAGTCTGAAATAACTGATGTCAAAAGCAGTAATGCTGAATTAAAGTATGAGATTATGGCCAGCCAAACTAATTTTAATAAACGATTGGAGGTAATGGACGATACCTTCAAGGCTGGTTGCAATAAGTTGAAAGAGGATCTAGACAGTTTGAATTATAAAATTGATTACAATCATGAGGATATGAAGAAAAAGGTTGTTCAACAGTTTTCTGAAATGTATAAAACAGTAAAATCCGAAGTTGCTGAGGTTCGCAGAGACTTCCAAATGGAAGATGCGAAGCTGGAGCACAAGTTAACAGAAAAGATCGAGGCGGAATCTGAACTGTGCTCAGATAGGTTTAAAGATGTTAATATAAAAGTAAACATATGTCAAGCAGATGTAGATGCAATAAAAACTGATACTACTCATATTGTGCAAAGAGTAGATAATGTTGAAATGAAAGTAGAAAATATTACTACTAACATTGCTAACATTGAGAGTAAAGTAGCTTCAGTAACTTCTGGTAATGGTAGTATACAACAAGTTGTAGCTGCAAACGCCGCTTTTATCGGGTGTTGGCAGTTCTTGCGGTTCGATCCAGATAAAAATATCCACCCGCTAGATTTCTGGAACGATTTTGAAGATGTGATTCCACCAACTTGGTCTGAACGAGAAAAAATCTCATTTATGAGAAGCCATTTAGCAGGTGACGCCATGCGTTGGTCAGCTGATGTTATGTTGAAGTGTAAAACATTAGCGGAGTTTAAAACAGCTTTCATTAATGAGTATTGGTCTAGTAATAAGCAAAATGAAGTGTTGAGAGAATTTTGGAGTGGAAAACGCTTCAATGCAGGCAAGGAATCAATTAAAGAGTTTGCTAGGTCATGGATCTCACGTTTGTCACATTTGGCGGAAAAGCTAAAACCGGAAATGATTATACTAGGTCTTGAAGCCAAACTGCCATGGTATTGGCAAACTAGAATTATATCTGCCCCTAGAGACAATCTGGATCGTTTCGTTGAATATTTGGAACGTGTAGAACGTGTTGCTGCCAATGAGGAGCAAGCACGTAATAACAGAAATGCTAATAACAATAGTAGTAATTTTAGGAATGAGCAAAATGGCAATGTAAATATCAGAACAGTAGGTGTTCGCCATCCTAAGAGAGGGAGGGATTGGAGAAATGATTATCAGAACCAACAATGGCATCCAAGTGATAATAATTTTGTTCCAAACAGAATTATGCATGTAAACAACAGTACGGAAAGTAATGCTGTGCCAGTTAACTATAATGAAAATAAAGGAAACAGTAGTAGGCCGAGGCAGGAAAACTAGTTTCCGTGTATGAGGACACTGGCGCTCACCAGGCGGTTATTTTTCCTAAGCCAGTAGTTACGGGAATTGGTAAGACAAATCAGAATACTCAAACTGAACATGTGGATGAAGTGTCGGTAGCACCTAAGGATACAACAGAAATATTAGATCACTCACAGTATTTGATAGATACCGTGTTAGAGACGCTTTCTAAGTGGGAAGAGAAACAGAAGGCGCAGCAGTGTAACAGTAGGGAAGAGCTACAAAATACTGAATTGTCAGGTGAAGAAGCAGAAGAAATTCATGCTTATATTTACGATGAGGATGATGTGCTCTTATCTAAAGTGCCTGTGCAGGATGTTGATAATGTACTAATAGATTTAGGACAGGAGATAAGTGAGAATGTAGAGGGTAGCCTGTTGGGGGTCGATGAACCCAGTAGCTGTGACCAGTTGTCACTTGAGAAGGAAACCGACGGTAATGGTGAAAGTGGTTTAGCTGTAACTAGTGTTATGCCCGGTCTGGAGGCACAGAATCGCTCAGACTACAGTCATTTGGGTTATGTTCAGCAAACTAAATGTAATGAAGTCATGCGGTGTTTCGATTTAAAATTAATAGACCGACTGGAAAAGGCAGCTGAAAATGTAATTCAGGAAACCCCTACACACTGTGACCTAAATGTAATGAAGACAGATGTCGATCACTTTAGTTGGAGACAAATCCAAAAGGAACTATTGGATGAGTTTGAGGAACCACCTGTACAACCTAGAATAAGCCACCCTTTAATAATAGTGAATGTGTTGGGTATCAATGTACGTTGTCTCTTGGACAGTGGAAGTGAGGTGAGTGCGATATCTCAGTCCTTCTTTGATGCATTACCTGGTAAAGACAAGCTTACAGTAATGAGGGTATCAGGACTAAGAATAATTGGTGCTACTGGCAAGGTGTCAAAAACAGTAAAGCAAGAAGCTTTGCTGCCCTTTAACATTAATGCTAATTTAATTGATCATCCATGTTTAATTGTAAACAATCTCAGCATTGAGGTTTTAATTGGCATAGATCTCTTGTCGAAATGTCAGAGTGTTGTTGACTTTGAAACAAGCCAGTTAAGAATGGTCTTGCCAATAACCGGAGTAATTACAGTACCTTTTAGTGATAACCATGTAGTAACTTATGATGAAACCTGGGAGCTGCCTATACGAGTTCTGAAAAATAGGAGATATTGGGACGAAGGTGTTAATCTTAGTACAAGTAAGCTAAACACAGAAGAAGAAGAAGCAATTATTTTGGACAAAATAGAAGCTAAATTGCAGGAAATCGATAAAATTTCAGCTAATCAGAAGGAAGAACTGAGACAGGTTTTAAAAAGGCATCATAAGGTATTTTCAGATCGACCTGGCGTGGTCAAAGGTTATGAATGTCAATTAAAAGTGAAACCTGGCCAAGTGTTTTTCAGGAAGCCATACCAAATACATGTAGCTAGGAAGGAGGCAGTTCGAAAGGAGATACAGAGAATGCTAGAGTGGGGTGTGATTGAAAAAGCGATCAGTGAGTACAATAATCCTCTTGTTGTTGTACCAAAAAGAGACGGGAGTGTCAGATTGGTCTTGGACGCTCGTTGGTTGAATGAAATAGTGGTTAGGGAAAGTGATAGACCGCAGAACATGGACGAGTTATTGCAAAAGTTCCGGGGAGTAAAATTCTTAACTTCTATGGACCTCACGTGTGGATATTGGAATTTGCCACTGGCGGAAAGTTCAAGGAAGTACACAGCTTTCTTGTACGAAGGAGTTTGTTACCAATACCGTGTGGTACCTTTCGGACTTAATATCTCTGTTTGTGCCTTCGTACGTGTGATGTGCCATGTTTTAGGACCAGCTTTAATTAATAAAATAACAGTCTACGTAGATGATCTGTTAATAGCAACTCCTACCTGGGAAGAACACATAGCTTTATTAGAGGAAGTGTTAGTGGCTATTGAGAGAGGTGGCATGAAACTAAATATTGAAAAGACAGAGTGCGTTAAAGAGGAAATACGTTTCTTGGGATATAGGATAAGTGGAAAAGGTATTCTGCCTGACCCAGGCAAGCTAGCAGTTATTGAAAAATTTGAGGCTCCCAGAAACAAGAAGCAGTTGAGATCGATGTTCGGTCTTTTCGGCTTCTTTAGGCGTTTTGTTAGTGATCAGGCTTTTAATGCGCCCTGTCTTCACCTCCTGCTGAAAAAGAATACCCCTTGGGTTTGGACAGCAGAATGTCAACAGGCGTTTGAGGTGCTTAAACAATCTTTAATTAATAGTCCTATTTTACATCATCCTGATTTTGAAAAACCATTCTTCATGTCTGTTGATGCTAGTGGCTATGGTATAGCTGTGGAGATATTCCAAGTAGAAATAGAGAACGAACAAGAAGTGCACAAGACTATAGCTTTCGCAAGTCGGTCTTTACAGGCAGCAGAGAGAAATTATGGCATCTCAGAACTGGAAGCATTGGCAATTGTATTTGGGGTACAAATGTTTGAGCAGTATCTATTAGGTCACAAGATAATTGTTTACAGTGACCATAAGGCGTTGACATTTTTAAAGACCTGTAAGTTGAGGAATGCTCGTTTGGTAGGAAGGTCATTGTATCTCCAGCAGTTTGACCTTGAGGTTAAATATATTCAAGGGAAAGACAATCTGGTAGCTGATGGGTTATCTAGAAGTGCGGAGCTCTGTGATGACGCGGGAATTACAGCAACAGACCTAAATGAAGTTCGAATGTTTGCATTGCACGAAGTAAAGGAAGAAAATGCATTAAAGAGAGTGATTAAGAACTTGAGACGTGAGCAGAATGCAGATGACCAACTGAAATTAGTGAAGAGCTATTTAGTAAATGCGAACTATCCTAAGTTTTCGCAATACTATTGTCTGCATAAAGGTATTCTGTTTAGGAGGAAAAAGGTAGGTGTTTCTGAGTGGAAGCTGTGCTTTCCCTCACAACATGTAGACTTACTAATCGACTATGTACACCTGAGGTATGGGCACTACGGTGCAAAGAAGTGCATTGCAAAATTAAAAGAGAAGGTTGTGTTTGACAACATGTTCCGCCGTGTGGCCAAGCGTCTTGCATCTTGTGTAGTGTGCCAGAAAGTCCGTGCTGCTAACACCAGAATACAAGGGGATACGCATTCAGTAGAGCCAACTGAAACCCTAGAATTACTGGCTTGTGATTTGTTTGGCCCTCTTCCTGTTTCGAGAGGTGGTTGCACCCATGTTTTGGTTGTTGTGGATGGATTCAGTAAATATGTTAAGCTATACCCAATTAAAAGAGCAAATGCAAAAACATTGGTTGAAAAGTTGGAAAAAGATTTCTTCGTGAACGTTGGCGTTCCGAAGAATTTGCTGTCAGACAATGGGCCTCAATTTACTTCTGATAGATTTAAGGAATGTCTAGATAAGGCCGGCGTGAAACATCTGAAAATATCTGCGTATTTCCCCCAAGGAAATATGAGTGAACGTATTATCAGAGAATTGAATAGGCTTTGCAGAACTTATTGTGCTCGGAAACACTCAAGTTGGGCAGAGCACATTAAGTATTTTGAGAATGTAATTAACAACTTAAGACATGATGCTACTGGTTTTACGCCTTGCGAATTGATGTTTGGCCAAGAACCGCACAATGTGATTGCAGATATGGTAGAATTCCCTATTCTAACGCAAATATCCACAGACGAGAAGAAATTAAAGGCTAGGGCAAATATAAGAAAAAGAGCGTTGGAAAGGAAGAAGCGTCATGACGCAAAAGCTGTATCTACTAGTTTTGAAATAGGTCAGTTAGTCCTTGTCAAAACCAAGGAAAAATCAAAGAAAGTAAATGCAGAAACAAAGAAATTCATGTTCGTATACCAAGGACCTTTCAGGATCATAGGAAAACCACATGCCAATGCATATAGGCTAGAGTACCCTAAAAGTAAAAAGCTATTAGGTCTCAGGAACGCGATCGACCTAAAGAAATTCATAGGTAGTGAATGAATGCTTTAGGGAGGAGGTTGTTCTGTAACCTCTACACAGTGTGGCAGCTGTGCAGTCCCAGCTGTGTGAGATCTTCTTTCCTTTTCAGGTCTCATTCACTCTTCATCTTTCCTGTCCCCAAAAATTTCAACCTATTCTTTCCAACGCATTAAATTTTCCGTTATGGTTATCAAGCCAGCATTAAACAATGAATGCTGTAGGGAGGAGGTTGTTCTATAACATCTACACAGTGTGGCAGCTGTGCAATCCCAGCTGTGTGAGATCTTCTTTCCCGTTTCGGGTCTCACTCACTCTTCATCTTTCCTGTCCACCTAAAATTTCGACCTCTTCGTTCCAAATACTAAAATTTTCCGTCATGACTATTAAGCCATGAGTTGTGGAACCATTCTATCCACCGATTAGTGAAGAAAAGTACATAATGTGACAAACCTCACAGTGACGTAAACAATAGAGAAGTATGACGTAATTAAGATACAAAGGTATTTGAGTAACAAGTATGTATAGAACCCTGGTAATATTGTAAGTACAAAGTGTTGTGTTATTGGAAATGGTCCACCAACAATATTTAAAAAAGATGTACAAATTCTTGTACAAGCAGGATCTGAAGTGGCATGAAACCTATTGTATGCTGTAGAGCTAACTAATTAATAGTAAAAGAGAGTGTTAGTGTTATGAAAAGTATGCAGACAAGTTGTAAGAATAAACTCACCTTGTGTAGCAAGGAATGGCAGTGTAATGGAATTGAACAGTGTTTGTGGTTGAGACGTAAAGGACACGTCTTTGAAATATTTATAAGGTTGGAGCTGGCCGTTATTTGGTGTAGTGTGTGACAGGACACACCTACACGTATTGAGGTTATGAGTTGGAGGCGTGAATGCGACCATAGGTACCCTTATGTTAGATGAGACAGAGCAGCTCATGGTGTCCTATAGGTTTAAGGAATTTAGCATTACGCTCATCCATAGTTACTTGATGCACTTTAGTGGTAGGTCGAGAGAGACTACCTGTGGTTTCAGCGTCCGATCGAGTGGAAATGGTTTGCCACGTGAGCAAACTGATCAGCTGCAATACACTATAGATAAGAAATAAATGTGCTATTCTATGCTTTAAAATGTTAATAGAGTGAGTGTTAAATAAGTTCATACACTAGCAAAGTAAGTAAGTATATAATGGCAGACGTGAAACATTATTGATAGCTCAGCATAGATACACTTCAAAGTAAGTAAGTACATAATTGCAGATGTGGAACTGACACAGCAGCAGAGGACCAATAAGTGGATTTAGTAGTCAACTAAACGTAGTGTGTTTTGAACACTCACAACTGTACGGTTACCAAAAGTTACTCACATGTACAAAGAAGCTGAGAAACAACTACTAATCAAATATACTCATACTATCTCTAAGAATAAGGTAATCGAAGATGAGTCAGCTAAGGGAATTGGTTCAGTGTTCCGGCCCAGAAATAATAAATTCGGATTAAATAGGATTTATGATTGTATGCCTTGAGCATAAATTTTCTCAAGTACGTCATTAACGGCGTTTTAAGCCATTTGTTTATCGATTTTGACAGTTAAGTAACCATGAGAGTAAAATTGAAAAAGTTCTGTTAACTTTGTTCCAGCAACATATTGAAGGATAAAATGTATGTATCCCCATTTCATTGTGACCCACCCTTAGATGTTAAGTGAACAGAGTCTGAGGCACTCTTTTTGTTTGTTCTACAGGACAAACCAGATAATGGCAGCCTGGTAGCTGCGTGAAAGCGTGGAGTGACTTGGACACAACTCACAGTGACCCCTCCCCTATCCCCATGTAATTTAGAGTGAACGTGAAGGACGCACACCATAGCAACTTCCCCTCCTCTACCCTTGTGAATGGAAGTGTAGGACGCCAGCCAAAGCAGCTACAACCACGTGTGTAAAAATGATTTGTGAAATTTTCTTTCGGGTTTAGAAAAGACTGCTAAGAGATAATCATCTGTTGTGTATTTTCTTGTATTTTCTTTGAATTTGTGTATGTAAAAATGTATTTAATGGATTTTAGATTTTCATAATTTTACATATTTTTATGTGTCTGCTTGTCTAAGGGAATATGTATGCCAAAGTGTCTCATTGACTTTGCTTAAATTTTGAGTAATAATGTTGCTTAAGAGGCAGTGAACATGCCCGCAATTTAAATAATTAATGTAGGTAATCAGTTTTCTTTTAATATTTCTACATGTTTACATTTCAATTTTAATTTTCATAGGAAGTTAAGCTGTACTCTTGCTTCCCTTTTTGTAATTACATTTTTTCGTTCATTAACATTCATAAACAGAAAATTTAAGTAGAGGGTGATGTAGGGAAGCAGCCTACACACGCTGTAGTAAATTCATATCAGTCTTTCCATTGTGTGCCAGCCAGTCTGCTGTAACTAGCTCTGACGTCACAAATGTTGCGCAACACTTTAAAAATCAAGCAAATAACCTAAAACATTTCTAGCATGTCAGGAGTAATACTAAATTAATGTGTGTTGAATATCAGTTCGATAACTTTAGCCATTTTCGAAATTTGGATGTTTCTCTGTAAAAATCATTGGCGCAACAGAAAAGAGCTAAAAAGTTAAAAATTTTTAATTCGATTCATTTTTCATAATTATTTAATAAAAACAGTACTTTGGATTTCACAAATTAAAATTTTAGTGGAAATTCATGATTTTCTGATTTTTGTGTTAAAACTTAAGGAAGCAAGATAGATTAAGTAGGCTAATAAATAAGGCTAGGATGTTTATATATAAGTAGGTTGGAGATCCGCTATAACTATGAAGATGTGAGAAGTTTCACTTGAATACCTATAAAACTATAGCGATAGCGTATCTCCAAAGGGCCAGTTCAGAGCTCGTCTACTGCGTGCAGTGTAATTAAATTAATTCTCTCGCCCAAAATATTTAACTTAGCCACGTCAAAATTTTATTATCAATACTTACCTGTGTGCTGAATGCACATTCAAATTGAGAGCTTCATCGGCCATCAGTAAAAGAAGCTATAATTTATTCAATAACTTAATGTGGTGCATTACTAGCCCAGCGGCTAGTCGGGAGAGCCGATTTGATCAGGCGTTCCCTTAGCCGTCCGCACCGCGGCTTTATATATAAGAACGATGCGCGAGGAAGCAAGGCCCCAGTTCTCTCCAGACGCTGAATAGCACGTCATCTGTGTCGGGAGTCGCGTCGCGTCGGTATCATTGCTACAAACAGCCTCGGATGCCGTATTAAGTTACTCGGAATACGCGTAACCATGAAATCATTTTCGAGTGAAGTGTTAATTCTGGGTTGACTTTAATTATCGATCTTCAGTTTGCGTATGTCGTATTTTCACGTGCCGCCGCGGACAAACATTCTAACAATTATTTAGCGTGGCGTTTGATGAACCTAATCATCAAATTATGGCGAGCATTCATTTAAACATTTAATTTGGACATTTATAGTTGCATCAGCGCATTAGACTCTGAACTGCTCTGTTGGTTAGATTGTGTGGATTCTTCTGTTTTCATCTGTGACTTTCAGAATACAGAACGTTTTTTTTAGAAAATCGTTTTTTATTATAAATCCCAGACAATCTTCTAATTCCTCAGAGCTATAAGCTGTAACTATAAGTGTATTCTGAGATGAAGTGGGCACTAGGAATTCTAATTACAGGCTTCACGTTTTGCTAATCACTTTCTGGTAGCCAATATTGTAGTTAGAGAGCCAGTGTTGAGAACGGTGAAAGACAGCATATACAACAGCATAAATAATAGGAACATTTTTAAGAACAATAATTTCACCCGCCGCCGCACATATGGTTAATCGGCCGGGAAATGCTGTGTTTCTACATTCAAACATAATTATATAACAGCAACATATAATTCCACCAGCCGCCCCACAAGTATACTCCCGCAGGTCATAATGAAAGTGCCATTTCCCTTGGAATATGAAGTCAGTAAATGTCTTTAGTTCACAAATAAGTCAAATAATACATTTACTTGTAATTTTTGGGCTTTATGACATACAAAACACAAAGTAAAAAAGTCAAATTTCATTAGTTTATACGACAGTGAAAACCTAGGAAATTGGTAACAGCTACTACTGATGCAACTACATAGCCCTTGACCATTTTATCAAGTTCCAACAGCTTATCAAGGAACGTTTGAAAAAGTGTTAATGACCACGTTTCTAATTGTCTGTTGACTTCCCTCGTTCTTAATGTTTACCAGACGTAACTATGAAGTTAATCAGATAATACATTTTGTAAACTGCAATATTTTCTTTAAAGCAATTTAGAATTTACTGTTTTGTTTTTATTTAAATAATAAAAGTAAAGCTCACTTTTACTGGAGTCGAATTCGGACGGACGACGGTTGAATTCCGCGTCCGCCCATCCAGATTTAGGTTTTCCGTGATTTCCCAAAATCGCTCCAGGCAAATGACGGAATAGTTCCTTTGAAAGGGCATGGCCGACTTCCTTCCTTGTCCTTCCCTAATCCGATGAGGCCGATGACATCGCAGTTTGGTCTCTTCCCCCATACAACCCAACCAAAGCTCAGTTTTCATATGATGATTTCGTTTCGATAATTTATTCCATTCTTGCCGAAGTAATACTGAACATAATGCCTTTGTTGAACAGAGTGACAGTCAGTCACACAGTATGCAAACGGTAGTGCTGGGTATCCATGAATGAAGTTTAAGGCGGAAAGTAACGTTATGCCCGATACTATATTCGCCAAACCACTTTCGCTGTTCGCTACATTTATGCATTTTGCCCCATACGTTTTCTCCCCACATACTCAGCGTTTAGATCTTCAGCTCCATCATTATTCATTCATTTTACTTACATATTAAACAAATACCTACAAACATAATTAAACGACATAATACTTGTAAAACAAACTGCAGTTAAAGTGATCTACAGCTATATACATACTCTGCAAGCCACCACGTGGTGCGTGGCAGTGGGTACTCTGTATCACTACTAGTCATTTCCTTTTCTGTTCCACTCGCAAAGAGAGAGTGAAAGAGTTTAGTATTAGAATTTAACATGTGCAATATGATTTCATGAGTTGTTGCTCAGTTTTGCACCTTAGTCTTGCGCTGTGGCTAACAAAGTTCAAATGATTACTTATTCGTTGTGAGGTCGACTTCGTGTGACGTGTGGATGAGGTTTTGGGAGGGGTGGAGGTGGGGTTCAATGAGAGTTGAGGGTGGTGTCTCGGTCTGGGCCCAATACCAGGAGGTGAGGCGGAGTTGGTGTATGGTTTTGTATTATTAGTAGTTCCGAGTTTTCATGTTCCTGTGTAATGTTCAGGAATCCTGTGAGGATATTGTGTATTAAGGTATGGGGTGGGGATGTGTACTTGTAAGAAGGTTTGTTTTTGTGTCGGTGTCTGTGTGTGATTAGGCGTGTGAGGTATGGATGGCTGGTGAGTGCGAGACGTCCGTAACGAGCTCTGAAGGCAGAGAATCTTGTATGAAGGCGGGTAATTTTTCATTCATCATTGGCATCCTGTCTGGTGGTGGTGGTGGGGGGGGGGGTCTACTGCCTGATTAACGATTCACTTTGTCTTGCCTTGTTAAGGGTCTGTTTGATATGTTCACCGAAGTTCCGGTATTTAAACAACTTTACTCGTAGGTATTTTGCCCAGTCGGTCGTGTTGAGTTGGGTTCCCAAAAGCGTAAGAGTGAAGTCATCGGGGTGTTGTTTGTTTTTCTTTGGGATGTTTCTGGTCTTAAAAGTACGAGTTGAGTCTTTGTAAGGTTCAGTTTAACGCGGAGTTTGTGCATCCAGTCCTGCAGTCTGCTCAGGCAGGTCGTCGTTCGTCAGCTGATGGTGGCTGTGGTTCATCCAGTGTTCCAGCACGCGGTGTCATCAGCAAACAGCTGGATTTGTTCCGTCGGTGTGGCTGTCGTTAGGATGCCAGGGCGGAGGGCGGACTTACGTAGCCGCCTGCGGAAGGATACGGCCCTTGACGTACCACGTGTGCACGTGGCGGCTTGTATGGATAATAGTGCCCGCCGATCGCAGCGCTGCGTGCTGCGATTCACACGACAAGCTGGTGCCACAGGACGCTGTGGCAGCTACTTGCGGGTCATCTGCATTCGGTGCCTTGATTCTTCTGTTTGCTAACAGCCTCGTATAGGAGTCAGAGCCGTACCTGGCCCAGTAAACATAGACCTGGTTGAACAATGCAGGAGGCAGCCATGCTTACACTACAAGTTAATCAACATCGGTTATTTTTCGGGTGTGAGTAGCTGTTGCATGTCATCAGAAATAATTGGTAGCAATCAACTTTATTAATCGTGCCATCAACAAGTAATTCTCTAATAGCCAATATGTCAATACCCTACAAATGTACACTACTGGCCATTAAAATTGCTATACCAAGAAGAAATGCAGATGATAAGCGGGTATTCATTGGACAAATATATTATACTAGAACTGACATGTGATTACATTTTCACGCAACTTGGATGCATAGAACCTGAGAAATCAGAAACCACAACAACCACCTCTGGAAGTAATAACAGCCTTGATACGCCTGGGCATTGAGTCAAGCAGAGCTTGGATGGCGTGTACAGGTACAGCTGCCCATGCAGCTTCAACACAATACCATAGTTCATCAAGAGTAGTGACTGGCGTATTGTGACGAGCCAGTTGCTCAGCCACCATTGACGAGACGTTTTCAATTGATGAGAGATCTGGAGAATGTGCTGGCCAGGGTAGCAGTCGAACATTTTCTGTATCCAGAAAGGCCCGTACTGGACCTGCAACATGCGGTCGTGCATTATCCTGCTAAAATGTGGGGTTTCGCAGGGAATGAATGAAGGGTAGAGCCCCGGGTCGCAACCATCTGAAATGTAACGTCCACTGTTCAAAATGCTGTCAATCAGAACAAGAGGTGACCGAGACGTGTAACCAATGGCACCCCATACCATCACGCTGGGTGATACGCCAGTATGGCGATGACGAATACACGCTTCCAATGTGCGCTGACCGCGATGTGACCAAACACGGATGCGACCATCATGATGCTGTAAACAGAACCTGGATTCATCCGAAAAAATGACGTTTTGCCTTTCGTGCACCCAGTTTCTTCGTTCAGTACACCATCGCAGGCGCTCCTGCCTATGATGCAGCGCCGTGGGTAACCGCGGTGAAGGTCTCCGAGCTCATAGTCCATGCTGCTGCAAACGTCGTCGAACTGTTCGTGCAGATGGTAGTTGTCTTACAAACGTCTCCATCTGTTGACTCAGTGATCGATACGTGGCTGCACAATCCGTTACAGCCATGCGGATAAGATGCCTGTCATCTCGACTGCTAATGATACGAGGCCGTTGGAATCCAGCACGGCGTTCCGTGTTACCCTCTTGAACCCACCGATTCCATATTCTGCTAACAGTCATCTCGACCAACGCGAGCAGTAATATCGCCATACGATAAAATGGTTCAAATGGCTCTGAGCACTATGGGACTCAACATCTTATTTCATAAGTCCCCTAGAACTTAGAACTACTTAAACCTAACTAACCTAAGGACGTCACACACACCCATGCCCGAGGCAGGATTCGAACCTGCGACCGTAGCAGCCTCGCGGTTCCGAACTGCAGCGCCGGAACCGCACGGCCACCGCGGCCGGCTCGCGATACGATAAACCGCAATCGCGATAGGCTACAATCTGACCTTTATCAAAGTCGGAAACGTGATGGCATGCATTTCTCCTCCTTACACGACGCATCACAAGAACGTTTCACCAGGAAACGCCGGACAACTGCTCTTTGTGTATGAGAAATCGGTTGGAAACTTTCCTCATGTCAGCACGTTATAGGTGTCGCCACCGGCGCCAACCTTGTGTGAATGTTCTGAAAAGCTAATCATTTGAATATCACAGCATCTTCTTCCTGTCGGTTAAATTTCGCGAATGTAGCACGTCGTGTTCGTGGTGTAGCAATTTTAATGGCCAGTAGTGGAGTTACAGCACTAAAACTCTAACAGAATGCTTTTGGTGTTCATTAAATGAAATTTAAAAATTAACATTGGGTTTTGTGTTTCTTCCTTACTTCATTTCCGTCTTTAGATGATCTATCACATTTAGCAGCCATGCACCAGGCTGTATCCTCTTTAGGTGTGTGTACGAACACAGTCCAGCTGACGCTTCTGCTCGGGCCCAGCTGTAGTTTCCAACAGCTGAACAGCTTTCGGAGTGTTACGGGACGTTTAAGGACAGAAAGCCTTTTGACGATGTTGACTGGATTACGCTTTTTGGAATTATGAATGCAGCAGGAATAAAGTGTAGGGAGCGAAAGGCTATTTACAACTACAGAAACCAGACTGCACTTATAAGAGTCGACAGGAATGAAGTGTAAGCAGTGGTTGAGTAAAGAAGAAGACAGGATTGTAGCCCATCCTTGATGCTATTCAGTCTGTACACTGAAGAAGCCGAAAAGGAAGCCGAAAGAAAATTTGGAGTAGGAATGAAAGTTCTCTGAGAAGAAATAAAAATTTTGAGGTTAGTAGACGACTTTGTAGGAGACAGCAACGAACTTGGAAAAGTAGTTGAACAGAGTGGACATGTCTTGAAAGGCAGATATAGGATGAACATCAACAAAAGCGGAACAAGGATAATGGGATGTAGTCGAATTAAATCAAGTGATGCTAAGGGAATGAGATTAGGAAACGAGATACTTAAAGTAATAGCCGACTGTTGTGGCCGAGCCGTTCTAGGCACTTCAGTCTGGAACCACGTGACCGCAACGGTCGCAGGTTCGAATCCTGCCTCTGGCATGGATGTGTGTGATGTCCTTAGGTTATTTAGGTTTAAGTAGTTCTAAGTTCTAGGAGACTGATGAGCTCAGATGTTAAGTCCCGTAGTGCTCAGAGCCATTTTTGAACTTAAAGTAATAAATAAGTTGTGCAGCAATACAACTGATGATGGCAGAAGCAGAGAGGATTTAAATGTAGACTGCTTTTAATGGTATGAAAAATATTTCTGAAGAAGAGGAAGTTATTAATATCGAATATAGATTTGTGTTGTGAAGTCCTTTCTGAAAATATTTGTCTGGTATGTCGCCATGCATGGAAGTGAAACATGGACGATAAACAGTTTACACGAGAAAAGACAGAAGCATTTGAAATTAAGTGAGAAGAATGTTGAGGATTAGATGGGTAGATCACGTAACTAATGAGAAGGTAGTGAATAGCACTGGAAAGAAAAGAATTTTGTGGGACAACTTGACCAAAAAAAAGCGATCGGTTGGTAAGACACATTCTGAGACATTAAGGGATGAAAAGTTTACTATTGGAGGAAAGTGTGGGGGATAAAAATGGGGAGTGAGCAGGTTCAGAAAGATGTAGGTTGCAGTAGTTATTCGGAGATGAAGAGGCTCGCGCAGGATAGAGTGGCATGGAGGAGCTGTATCCAACCAGACTTCGGAGACCACTACAACAGAAAGGACAGAAACTAAGTAGGCGGGGATGTGAAGTCTAATGTACTTTTATTTTACTTCATGGATGCCCCAAATAAGTTGTTAGAGTTGTAGTGTTTTAACCATATTTGTTGAGTGTTGATAACCTGATGATGTGACAATTCTCTTTCGAAACCCTATGTTTAATTGCGTTATGTACGACTGTAATCGTTGAAGTGGTTTCTTGTTAATTAACGACCTCAAGTTGTATTAATCACGTGTTCGATTAATGCTCCCATCCGATAAGAAGTTAGTTGTGACTCTCAGAGTAAACATGTATGGGATGTAGGGAGCTTGCAAAGAGTACAGGAGCACGCAGTCGATAGGCACGTTGATAGACATGCCTCATCGGAAAACAAGTAGCAGGGAGGGTAACAGCTTTCCGGAAGAGTTGCAGGTGCCACCAGGGCTTCGTGTCAGGGACATTACTGGCCCATGAGGACAGTCTCGGCACTTGGCTTTCCACTGCCCGCCGTCACCACGTTCACCCTGCTGCCTTTCTAACTGCTGTCTGCTGCCTGTTACCTGTTATCTGCTGGCGAACGCAAATGTCACACCGACCGCCGCCGCTGACAACCCACACACACTGTTCTCTGCTGAGTCCTGTCCTTCTCTGCTGATTCCTGTCTCGTTGGTTACTCTAACGATCGTAATAACAGTCGCTGCTGATTTTTTTCCTTTTGTCTCCGCAATGCAAATGACGTCCTTATCTTTAATTCAGCAGGTAGCCCACCCGACAGTTTATTCTTACATTCTGTCTCTTCCTGTCTTTCAGGATAACTTTTTGGATCCCAGCTGTCAAAATACAACGGAAGAGTCATCAAACCAAGTTAAATGATCGTGGGAGCTGCAGCAAGTGCCCCTCTAGCCTCTCGCTGTCTCTCCTACAGGTCGCCCATAGAACACAGTTCTTACTTTTTGAATGAAAGTTCTGCCATTTGATTGTATAAATCGTATATTCTGCTGTACGGCCTATGACCGTTTACAAGTGTCACAATGTTGAACATGATTAGACTTCTAAAAACAAGGTCATCGTTGAAATTTATTGAACTTGGTGATATATTGCACGTGTCTCAGCTTATATAAACAAGTTTAATATATTTCAATGATGACTTTGTTTTTAGAAGTCTGATCATGCTCAGCACTATAGTACTGGAAAATGACCAAAGTCCCAATTCATGATTGTGTAGTAGAATAAACGATCTACCCAGTCAAACGGCAGAAGCTTCATTTGAAATGTATTACACGACTGTGGCCTGAAAGCATGGTAAAATTATCAGATTTTTACTGTCCATTTTGACTGCATTAATTTTTTTTTATAATGACAGGTTTCGGTTCAAAATGAACCATTCTCAGACAACAGGAAAATAACTTCTCAAGAAATACTCTGCCCAAATACATAATGTTATGATTCCATAGTGACATGAAACATTGGACAAGCGTATACCTAATTGTATCGGATACAAAAGTAACTGTCCAAAAAAACACCAAAATATAAATGCTTCGTCGCAGGATAAAATAATGATTCAAAAGAATTCACGTTGTTAATCTAGTCCCCAGGATACTACCAACAGGTGACGTCTGGTACATTTGTCACTTTCGAATAAAATATAAACACCCATGTTGAATTAGTAGTAATTTTTGTTTGTCTGGTGAGAATACTGCTGTTGAGTGATACTTAATTTAAAAAAATGGTTTGTGAAGGTTATGAGGCATCACAAAAACATCAAAAATTTTTTTGTGATTTAAAAAGGGAGACAGCCTCCACATTTATGGCATTTCTAAAGGCCTGAATTCGACGTGGCTGGCTTCCTCATGCAATCACTGTCTTCGAGTTGTGATTCGAGCTGATCACTTGTCTGTTATCGATTGCCTTGGACAGATGGCTGTGCAGGAGGACCCATTCACCGAATTCGTGTACAGCCCATTTATCTGATGCACAATAGCTGTCACATTCTCCACACGCTACCTGTTCTATTGTTCAGTACACTCACAGTTCCTTGGCAAAAATCCGTACAATTTTTGTTCTTATGACGTATTGATTTCTTCGTTCTTGATTATCTTCTGCATCAGCTATCCTAATAAAGCTCCTGCATCAGTAAATATTAGTTCTGTCTTCATCTCTTTTGTCTTGTCAAACCCTTCCCCAGAGAAAACGGCAAAATCTCATCATAAAAATCGCTGAATAATTGTAATAATGATTCCATCACACATCTCTGGCATCATCTTTTATTTCTGCTTGTCACACGGGCCGCGCGGGAATAGCCGAGCGGTCTTGGGCACTGCAGTCATGGATTTTGCGGCCAGTCCTGCTGAGGTTCGAGTCCTCCCTCGGACATGGGTGTGTGTGTTTGTCCTTAGGATAATTTAGGTTAAGTAGTGTGTAAGCTTAGGGACTGATGACCTTAGCAGTTAAATCCCATAAGATTTCACACACATTTTTTTTGCTTGTCACTTTTGCAAAACCCGTATCGCACTGTATCAACACTTCGCTTCCCCTTCCACACTTTATGATCCAATCCCTACAGCAATAAATAACTTCTCTTCCACAGAATACAATTTAGTTCTCTGCTAGCTAATTGCTGTGTCATCTCTGAACATCTTTCTACTTCCGACTCCCGTCGTTAACCCACCCTTTCTTTGATGTTAATTACAAAGTAAACTTTTAACTATTTGCCCTTGGCACTTTCTCCTGTATTGATATCGCGTATAACTTAAATCTGAATTTCTATGAAACGCAATAAATGCAATTTAGATGTACGGTTCATTTTCTTTAAATCTGAGGCGATAAGAAATCAATGAAAATGAATTGTATTTAACCAGAATGAGAAATGCCACACTCATCGCATGAAGAAAGACAAATGAGTCCTGCGTAGATTTGGGGATGTAGAGGAAGGGAACTAAGCTGCAAAGTTAACTGGCAGCTTCAAACACACTTAAATCTTGTTAGTATTAGTACCCATGTCATGTAAGATTAGTGCACTGTATAAGTAAAGTTGAGAGATTGCACGGCATTCTCACTTCTGATTCGGTGTAGGAAATACGATCTACGGCGATTTGACTCCATACATTGTGATGAAATGGTGGGCAGCAGTTTATGGTCTTGTTTACGTGCTCTAGGGAAAGAAATATGGTAAGCTTTACCTGCACTCAAAGGAACAGGGTGCCAACTTAAACAACTGCAGTAAATACACGGCGTTGGTGGGGCGACAAAGCGCGTTTTTTCTGCAGAACGGTTGAGACATTCCCAGACGGTCCGTGCAGAAACACATTAAGCTTGGTGTCACAGACATCCAGGTATATGGCCTAGTGCCGAAAAGTCGCCGACAGCGCATTGTAGGCCTTGTTATCGAGCAAGCCGCCAAAAGAAATGTAACCGCTCTACGAATGTCCATGGGACAGGAAAACTGGTGCCCAGATGTCCAGCAGATGTCCAGACTCTGTCTCAAAACATCTTTTGTCAATGCGAGTTTATGGCCATTCTTTGCAAACTTTGAAATGGACGCAACAGAGGAGATAACAAGCTGTTTATGGAGGGCTGTGCTTCCACCCTGTATTGTGTTAGCAAAAGACACGGTAAACGTGGGGGAAAGAGGCCGCGAAGCTGAATTTTTTTCCGTTTTCTACCAATTAACTTTAAGTCTCTGATTGGTCAAAACGGTTTGCAGTGCAAAGATCATTCACTGAGATTAGAATGCCGGGCCCCAGCTCGTGATTGGCTTGTGCGAAATTGGGCGAAGTCAAAAAATAGAAATGTGCTTTTGGAACCGACCTCAGGAGGCAACACAGAGAAAGAGAGATCGACACTCTGGTACAAGTCTCTTGTACTGGCGCTTTGCTAGTAAAGAACTGCAGGTCTCTACCTAAACGGTGAGACTTGTGTCCTTTACTAGGGCGCGACTTAGAGCCTGTGCCAGTCACCTTCAGAACCGTCAGAGGTACTGCTTATATCATCACAGTCACAACGAGTGTCACATGGGTGTACTTATTTGTGTTGAGTCGGCCATCTAAACATTTGACGTATTCCGATACGCACAGTCGTGGCACGGAGTCAAATTGTTTTTTTCATGGTAGAATAAAGATGCTTGGTGGCGGCGTAGTTTGATGCCATAACCTGGATTCACGTGTATGAAGTGAGATAGAGCGAGTAGTGTTCTGGTTAGTTTCATGTGTCGATCCCCAGCATATCACTTTGTCACACCATAGATCCCGTTTTAGTAAGGCTTTTATTAAATAAATATTTTTTTGTATGATGATTCTAGGATAATGTTGTTGTCTTCTCGTGTTTAAGATCAATAAATCGATTGTGAATTAGACTACAACTTCTCCCTGAGTTCTGATTAACAGGTTCTTCGCATTTTTATGGCAGTCTAGATCAGAAACATAAGGAGTAGCTTTTTCATTTTATGTCCACTGCGAGGATCGTTTACCTCATTAACTGTAATCATTCTTTCAAAGTAACATGGTCCATCATCTCATCCGATAAAGGATTTGTCATGCTGTACAGAACGACGCAACGTATCATTAGGATTCAGGATGCATGCTTCCCCACATTGGGCTATTTCCTATGATAGATGCACTCAACTCTCGAAATCTTCCTATTGTACATGCCTCCGTTTCTCTACAACACATAAATTGTTTGTTCTTACATCCCTCATCATTCATGGAATAGAGCGTGTTGTGCCCCAGTGAGCACGCTCAGTTCCTCAACACTATGTAGCATGGATTCGACTGTTGCCTGGAGTAGTGTTGGAGGTAATTTTTTTGTTTTTACATCCCTCACCAATCATGTAATAGGGTGTGTTAGGCCCTAGTGAGCACGCAGAAGTGCGACAACGCGATGTAGCATCGATTCGACAGATGTCTCAAGTAGTGTTGGACGGAATTGACACCATGAATCCTGCAGGGCTATCCATAAATCCGTAAGAGTACGAGGGGGTGGAGATCTTTTCTGAGTAGTACATTACAAGGCATCCCAGATATGCTCAATAATGTTCACATTTGGGGAGTTTGGTGGCCAGAGAAAGTGTTTAAACTCCAAAGAGTGTTCCTAGAGCCACTCTGTAGGAATTCTGGACGTGTGGGATGTCGAATTTTCCTGCTGGAATTGCCCAAGTCCGTCGGAATGCACAATGGACATGAATGGATACTGATGATGCGTATGTACATGTCACCTGTCAAAGTTATATCTAGATGTATCGGAGGTGCCATACCTCTCCAACTGCACACGCCCCTCACCATTATAGAGCCTCCACCAGCTTGAAATGTCCCCTGCTCACATGCAGGGTCCATTGATTCATGAGGTTGTCTCCATACCCAGACACGTCCATCAGCTCGGTACAATTTGAAATGAGACTCGTATGACCAGGCAACATGTTTCCAGTCATCAACAGTCCAACGTCGGTGTTGACATGCCCAGGCTACGCTTAAAGCTTTGTGTCGTTCAGTCATCAAGGGTACACGAGTGGGCCTTTGGCCAAAGAGGTGGAAAAATCATCTCATACTGCCTGGAAGAGATCAGCAACCTTGCAACACCAGCAAACCTATAACGCGATGGAAATGACATATCTGTCTTCTCACTATCACGACAGCTGCGTAGTTTATGTAGATGGCGCTAGCAGTGCCTACTGGGTAGCCAAAAACAGATGACAATACTTATACGAGCTGCATACAGACTCCACTATAGCGATTATGGAGCTGATTTTCATTCTGGAAATCCCTGTATTTGCAAAGACGACAAACGTAGACACGATAGTCATAATACAGTGGAACCTCGAATAGGGAGCATTATTCGTTCCAGAATTCTTTCGTGGTGCGAAACACTCCTTAAGCGAAACAATTTATCCGCTGTAAATTAATGTAAAGCAAGATAATGCGTTCCATGCTGAAGAAGTACCAAAAGGTTTACCTTATTCAAAGAAAATTACACATACTGTATTATGTACTTCATTATTTATGATAAATAACGCGTCAACACCTGGCGAAAATGAGATAGAGCACTATCATCAAATAAATTTGTAGTGCCCGGATCCACTGCTTTATTGGGGTGATGGTTCTCAGTGTACGACGTAACTAATTCCCATGCTTACAGCATTTCTCTTATTGCGTCAGAAGATTGCTGCTTTCTTGTTAGCGCCTCCTCCTCCTCTGAAGAACTCTTCTCCACAGCTTCCTACTGTGAAACCCACTGCCAACTCCATAAGCTCTTCGGAGGTCATTTCTTGGCTGTGATCTTCCACAAGCTCAGCGGTATCATTGTTATTCACATCGAGTCCCATGCTCGTGGCCAAAGACACAATCTAGGTTACTATAGGCTCAGTAGGTATTGACTCAAATGCCTCAGATTTACTTTCGACAAGGCACTTCGACCAAAGCTTATTCCAAGCAGAAGTGAGAGTTCTCTTGGTAATCCCGTCCTATGCCTTTTCGATCATCTTGACGCAGGTTCAAAAATGGCTCAAATGGTTCTGAGCACTATGGGACTTAACATCTGTGGTCATCAGTCCCCTAGAACTTAGAACTACTTAAACCTAACTAACCTAAGGACATCACACACATCCATGCCCGAGGCAGGATTCGAACCTGCGACCGTAGCAGTCGCGCGGTTCCGGACTGAAGCACCTAGAACCGCCGGCCACCGCGGCCGGCTCTTGAAGCAGGCAACGATGTCTAAGTGATATTTCCAAAACTTTCTGAGAGTGACATTGGTAGCTTCAGACAATTCGAATCAATGCTATAGTGTAGAGCTTCTTCAACTTAGAAATAATCTCTTGGTCCACAGGTTGGAAAACGTGTTGGTAAGCAGAAATTGGATCTTTGGATCTTAATGAAGTGAAATTATTCAAAGAGGTCGTCTTGTAGACCTGGAAAATGAGCAGGAGCGTTGTCCATAATAAGCAAGAAATGGAATGATTGATTCATCTCTAGCAAATATTTTTTCACCCAAGGACCAAACATTTCATTGTTCGAATCACAAAAAAGATCTCGTGTCAACCAAGCCTTGGTCCTGGGTCTCCACATTACATTTAACCTGCTCTTCTGGACTTTACACTTCTTGAAGACTCTTGGAGTTTCTGAATGCTAAAGAAGCAGCTGCTTCATTTTCAAATCGCCACTTACATTGGCACAGAATAGCTATGTGGGACGGTCTTTCATTGGCTTGTAACAGAGAAATGCATTCTTCTCGCTGTCATAAAGGTACGCTGTGGTATCACCGCCAGACACCACACTTGCTAGGTGGTAGCCTTTAAATAGGCCGCGGTCCGGTAGTATACGTCGGACCCGCGTGTCGCCACTGTCAGTGATTGCAGACCGAGCGCCGCCACACGGCAGGTCTAGAGAGACTTCCTAGGACTTGCCCCAGTTGTACAGCCGACTTTGCTAGCGATGGTTCACTGACAAATTACGCTCTCATTTGCCGAGACGATAGTTAGCATAGCCTTCAGCTACGTCATTTGCTACGACCTAGCAAGGCGCCATTATCATTTGCTATTTATCTTGTGATGCATGTACCGTCAGACCGATGTTCACCAATTATGGATTAAAGTTAAGTATTCCAGAAGCTACGTACTTTATTTGCTAGTATAATTACTTTACCTGTTCCAGACCTCACGCCAGCCTGCGTGAGCTTAAACGCGTGCCTTTCGGCTACCTCCTAGTGGCTTGGCTGTCTCGCCAAGTCACATCATACGCTTCGGCACCTTTTTCAGAATAGACCCGTCTCCTCACAATTAAAAACCTGTCGCTGCAGGTAACACTAAGAATCTACGAGCAGCTTGAAGTTGCTGATGAAGTCCTCTACTGCCTGTGTATCGGAGCCGCTTGCTCCTCCTTCTCTAACAAAGCTGTGGTTGCAGGTTCTTCTCTTAAACTTCTCGAACCACCCACAGCTTCCCTTAAACACTCTTCGGCCGCTGATCTTCCTGGCGTCTTCACCGAAAATCATTCTCGCCTTCTCACAACTGATGTTCTCGTTAACAGTGTGGCCTTGCAATTGCTTTTTATTTATCATTACAAGGAGCTACCTTTCGACATCGTCCAGAATACGAAACCGTTGTTTGATACTCTCGTCATTTCCTTTGAAGCAATCTGTCTCTTTAATCTCGCCCTTGTTCTTGAGGACAGTGCAAATAGTTGATGTAGACTGAGTGTATGTGCGTGCTCAATCAACAACACTCATAACGCGTTCGCGTTTTTCAATGATTCTGCATCTTATTTCTAAGGTCACTTTTATCTCTTACGGTCATCTTCTTGCACGCGAACGGCTGGAGATGTCAGACTGAATCGTCGTCGCTCGTTACGTGAAACATCGCTCGTTCAGCGAGTCATTTTTTACAATTTGTTTTGCTCGTTATGCGAATTGCATGTTATGGGAGGTTCTCGTTAAGCGAGGTTCCCCTGTATCTGATAGTATGTGAGCGCTACAACTGATTAGAAACCATAATAATAATTGTAACAGCCCCATAGAGGCCACAGTTTTCGACGTTGTGTTTCGGATACAGAGTAACCATCAGAACATCATGATGGTATGGATGAATGGTCATTCTGGGGTACCTGGAGATGAACAGACATGCTAGCAAAGCAAGCATACCTACACGGAGCTAATAAATCTGATGCACTGATACTATACCCAGATTCAGAACACCATTGTCATCAGACTGGCGAGAAAAATGGTCGAGAATATTCACAACCAAAGGCAGTCATTACGTGCAAATTTATCCCACGATTCCAAGAGTGCCCTGATATAATAAGATAAAAACATCGAGTTTCACTACAGTTATCGCACGATTGAAATTTAATAACTGGAAGTTCAATAAACACATCTGTGGGATCAGAATAAGTGCGGCACCTCTATGTTTCTACGGAGAGAAAGAAGATCCAGACCATACATTTGTACAATGCCTTCGGAAAATGGATCACATAAATGTACTTAATCTTCTGAATCTTGCACCAGCTCCCAAACAGCCACCAACCTTGTTTGCATCCAGCGATGTAGTGACGTACAACATTGTGTACAAGTATGTGAAAAGTAGCAGTATCGAGATATGCGCTACTAATCTCATGCTCTTGGTAATTATAAATCGATGTGAGGGCTAACGCACATTTTTTCGCTTACTAGCTTGCCATCTGCTATCTGCTATCTGCTACTCAGCAGCATTTAGGTCGTTCAGCCTCTCTCTCTCTCTCTCTCTCTCTCTCTCTCTCTCTCTCTCTATATATATATATATATATATATATATATATATATATATATATATATATATATATATATATGTGTGTGTGTGTGTGTGTGTGTGTTTGATCAGAAACAATATCATAATCCGATTCTTATATAATGTTCTGATAGATAGTACTCATGAATCTGCACAGATATTCGGTTCTTGCAGGACATTCAAGTGACCATTTTATTGTTACATTGGATACATAGTCATATAATATGGATAGAACTGGGAAAACCCTAATGTATACCATCGGCGATTTATCAGTTCTTACTGTATTACCAGTAGGATTCTTACACCATGCTACCTGCTTGTATCCTGTGTTAAATTTGGTCTTCTTTATATTTCAGTATTAATGGCGTGTGACGAGGGCCTCCCGTCGGGTAGATTGCCCGCCTGGTGCAAATCTTTCGATTTGACGCCATTTTGGCGATATGGCGTCGATGGGGATGAAATGATGATGATTAGGACAACACAACACCAGTCCCTGAGCGGATAAAATCTCCGACCCAGCCGAGAGTCGAACCCGGGCCCTTAGGATTGACAGTCTGTCACGCTGACCACTCAGCTACCGGGGGCGGACTATATTTCAGTGAACTGTACAAATGAAAATTTGTTTTATGTTTGAATCTGTTCTTTGTTAAGCTTATGTAACTTCGTAACTAGGTTCGAATTAAAGTAATATGTTCTCTTAATATTCAAAAACCAACTGTAGTCTAGCTTTTCCTGCGTTGAGACGGCAGTGTTTGCATGTTTCGAAAGACAGTAAAGAAAAGAAAGGAAAAAAGAAGTATCGCCACTGACAAGAACAAATAAATAAAAAAGAAAAAGGTACTGGGGACTTACTTGAGCTTGAAATGTCGTTTTCAGAATCGAAGCATCGGTGACCGCGGTGACGTATGATTTTGTTACGCACGCCGCGCCGCGCCGCAGCCAGCCGCGGGCCGTGCCCCTGAGGCCCCGGAAAGCGGCTACCCGCTTCTCCCACCCCACCGCCCGCCGCTCGGCTGTCCACCTCCCGGGCCGCCGTGACGTCGCGACCAGCCAACTACTCACAATAAAGCCACCCAGGACAAAATTCAATCTCGACCTTCTATACATTCTCGCTGCAGGGGGCAAACAAGATTAATGTTAACCGTTACTTACTTCCTCCTCTTTCGCTCTCCCAGCGGACAATCTCTTATCTTTTATCCCCAATGTCGTTTAGAAAATCTCGTTCGACGTTTTATTTCTTTCTGAGGCAGAGGGCATTTCACATTGAGCGTTTCCCGCAGAAGGAAAGATTTAATTCTGATATTCTGGTGATCACTACATAGCAGTTTGTTTTATGGATTTACGGAAGCATTGAGAAAATATTGTTGGAAAGTGCAGAGACAGGTAAAAATAAATGGAAATAAACATTGGATCTGTGTATATCGAACAGTCAAATAAGATTTTTAATTTTGCAGTAAATACTTTGAGCAAATAAGAGATGTATCGACGAACATAAAACCGACGTAAAATTTACTCAGTGAAACCGAATCCGTAAACAGTTACTGAGAGATTTCGGATAAATTATACAGTGAAAATAAATAGCATAACATTTAGCCGTAAGCGAGCGTTTATAAAGTGTGTCAGATGTTTCAAATACAACCAATTGTGCACAGAAATAGCAACTCATATCGTGTTGTAGGTAAAAACAGATTATCCTGAGAGTGGACGACGTGTGTTTCTTGTGACGAGTGAGAAACTTAGGCTAGGAAAGACTCCTCGTGAAAGTCTTGAGCTCTGTATATATGTAGACATGGAAACATATGCACACTTCAGGTAGACATGGAGGACAAACCAGTGGCGAAATAACATCAATTAAGCCGGTTTGGCGGCCGAGCGGTTCTAGGCGCTTCAGTCTAGAACCACGCGGCTGCTACGATAGCAGGTTCGAATCCTACCTTGGGCATGGATGTGTGTGAAGTCCTTAGTTTAGTTAAGTCTAGGGGACTGATGACCTCAGATGTTAAGTCACATAGTGCTTAGAGCCATTTAAAATCAGGTAACACGTTGTAAGTCATCAGAATCACTTGAAGCTTTAGGCCTTTTTGTTTTGCCTGTTACGTTACCCATCTCTTCCTCCGTCTTCTTTGACGTCTTCTCCCAAATGGCTTGAATATTTTTATCTGGGGAGGTAATTATTCTCCAGTCATATTTTAAAGATGTTCATTTCAGTTTTCCCTATTTTCTCATATTTTAGTAAGTTTGTTAAATATATAGCCCATAGTTATTGACTAATTTCCTAATTTCGAAATCTGTCGGCTCTTGCGCGTTTCTTTACTGCTCCTACAAACGTCCGCTGCTTGTATGCGACTTCCTTGGCGTTTGCTTATAATCAACGATTCTCTTCCGTAAACAAGTCTTGTAACTGCCATTTGTTATAAAATTTCAATCTTATTTCTCTCCTTATTTTATTTTTTAGACACCTGTTTATCGTACCACATACATTCCTCAGACTTTGCTAATTTCTTCTCTGTGTCTTCGTCATACACATACGTGATGTCACAGCCAAAATAGCTAAAATGTTTGACCTGTTCTGTTGCTCTGCTCTTGATCTCAACCTTTATCTGTACAGGATATTTTCCTTTGAAAGCTATAGGTTTTATCTTCTTTTCTGAAATCGTCAAATGGTACTCTTTACAAACTTTACCCAATAAATACATTCCTCATTGTACGTCACCTTCATTATGTGTCAGCATTGCGGCGGCGTCCGTATATAAAAAACAATTGAAGCGGGAATTACTGTTAATATTAATTCCACCGCTAAAGATCTATTTTAATTTCCGAATCGCACCATCTAAATAAATTTTAAAAAGTGTGGGCGAAATGCTGCTCCCCTGCCTTACTCCTTCGATTCAGGCTAAGGCTGTATTTGAGTTCCATTTACATCTAAAATTGGAGACCTGTATTTGTTAAAACGTTTATTAGGTGTTATGTATATCCTCTCTTGCTCATAATTTTCCACAGTTTCTTTCTGTCGGCATTATCGAACGTCTAGATAAAATCAATGAACTATACTCTCACAGTTTTTCGATTATTTGCTTTATTAAAAATACTGCACCTGTTGTCCATTTGCCGCTCTGAAATTCCATTTGTTCTTCGCCTAATAAATTCTCGCCTATAACCTTTAACCTCTTGTTCACTATTCTGTCACAAAACTTCGTATTCGGTGTCCAGTAAGCTGATTCCTCTATAGCTGTCGCAGCTATTGCGATTCCCTTTTCTTATGTAGCGATATCACCTTTGCTTGTGACCACATATTAAATTGCTTCTTCATCACATATTCAATAAATGTAGCAATCTCTTTTGTAGTAGGGGCCTTCACATTTTAGCAGTTAAGCGTTTGTACCAACCATATCAGCAACTCCTCTGTTTTACGTGGAGTGGAAGGTGTTTTAACAAACACGTTAAATACCCTAGTAATTTTAGGCTACTAATGTTTGAAGTAGTGCTGGAGGGAACTAACACCATGAATCCCTCAGGCCTGTCCAGAAATCCGCAAGAGTACGAGGGGATGGAGATCTCTGCTGAACAGCACATTGCAAGGCAACCCAGATATGCTGAAGCAGAAGTGTATTTCTGAATCCACTCCGTAGTAATTCTGGACGTGTGGGCGTCGCATTGTCCAAAGTCCGTCGGAATGCACAAAGCACATGAACAGTTGCAGGTGATCGGATAGTGTGCTTACGTACGTCAGAGTCGTATCTAGACGTATCAGGAGTTCCATATCACTCCAACTCCACACGCCCCACACCATTACAGGGTCTCCACCAGCTTGAACAGTCCCCTGCTGACATGCAGGGTCCATGGATTCATGCAGTTGTCTCCGTACTCGTACACATCCATCCATTCGATACACTTTGAAACGAGGCAACATACCTCCAGTCATCAACGCTCGGTGTTAACGGGTCCCATGGAGGCGTAAACCTTTGTGACTTGTAGTCATCAAGGGTACACGAGTGGGTCTTCTGCTGCGGCCCCCAAATGAATGGTTCACACGCTGATACTTTTTGATGGCCCAGTACTGAAAACTGCAGCGATTTGCGGAAGGCTTGCAGTTCTTTCACGTTGAACAATTATCCACAGTCGTCTTTGGTCCCGTTCTTGCAGGATCTTTTACCGGCCTTAGCGATGTCGGAGATTTGATATTTTAGCGGGTTGCTGATATTCACAGTACACTCGTGAAATGGTCGTACTGGAAAATCCCCAATTGATCGGCACTTCGGAGATGCTGTGTCTCATCGCTCGTGCTCCAACTATAGCACCACGTTCAAACTCACTTCAATCTTGATAACCTGCCATTTTAGCAGCAGCAACCGATCTAACAACTGCGCGATTCACTTTTTATCTTTTAAAGGCGTTGCCGACCACAGCGCTGTAATCCGCCTCTTTATACAGGGTGTTACAAAAAGGTATGGCCAAACTTTCAGGAAACATTCCTCACAGACAAAGAAAGAAAATATGTTACGTGGACATGCGTCCGGAAACGCTTACTTTCCAAGTTAGAGCTCATTTTATCACTTCTCTTCAAATCACATTAATCATGGAATGGAAACACACAGCAACAGAACGTACCAGCGTGACTTCAAACACTTTGTTACAGGAAATGTTCAAAGCGTCCTCCGTTAGCGAGGATACATGCATCAACCCTCCGTCGCATGGAATCCCTGATGCGCTAATGCAGCCCTGGAGAATGGCGTATTGTATAACAGCCGTCCACAACACGAGGACGAAGAGTCTCTACATTTGGTACCGGGGTTGCGTAGACAAGAGCTTTCAAATGCCCCCATAAATGAAAGTCAAGAGGGTTGAGGTCAGGAGAGCGTGGAGACCATGAAATTGGTCCGCCTCTACCAATCCATCGGTCACCGAATCTGTTATTGAGAAGCGTACGAACACTTCGACTGAAATGTGCAGGAGCTCAATCGTGCATGAAGCACATGTTGTGTCGTATTTGTAAAGGTACATGTTCCAGCAGCACAGGTAGAGTATCCCGTATGAAATCACGGCGGTGAATCGAGGAAGTACAGTACATACTGACGAAACTAAAATGAGCTCTAACATGGAAATTAAGCGTTTCCGGACACTTGTCCACGTAACATCTTTTCTTTATTTGTGTCGTACCTTTTTGTAACACCCTGTATATATCTGTATTTGAATACACACGGCTAGACCAGTTTCTTTGGCGCTTCAGTGTAGAAGCTTTATAGGAATACGCAGACAGTAGTCGGAGGCTGTAAAAAGGCTATTCCGTGGTTGCAATCCTACTAGTCAGAGTCGTCTCACTGGTCTGACACGGTTCGCCACAACTTCCTCTTATGCGCACCCTCTGTCTCAGATATTTTCCCAAATACTGTTTTCCCAAACGCATTTTGCTCCATACGGTCCCCTCTAGGACAAGGAAATCCTGGCAAGTAATGTCTCCGAATTTTTATGTAAAAATTCTTAAAGCTTTCGATAAGCAAACATTATTAACAATTCACATCTCTATTCTTCTTGTTTACGTACTTATTTTTCATAGTCACCACGGCGATGAAAACAGTTGTGTTAACGAGAGCCGAGTTTGTTGACATCGTCACTACAGGCTGTTTGTTGACAAGCCACAACCTTCACTTTGCTTTCACAGCTTCATGAATCTCAAAGTGAGGCCCTCGAAGGTGTGTTTCGGAAACCGATGAGAATCGGATGGCAACAACTAGTGACCTTATGGAGCATGACAGTGAATCCAAGACGTTGGGTTACTGCAGATGTTGCAGCGCTCGTGTGTGACCTGGAGTTGTCATACTAAATGAAAGTGTGCTTCATGTGTGGACGAACTCTTTAGAATCGAAACTCAATTACAACACGATGATTTTCACACACCGAGAAAGTTATGCTACACATGACCACGTTACTCGCTACAATTCGGAGGGCGCTAATGACAGGGGGCTGCAAAAATGTAGACACGGTGAATAAAGATGTACAATATTAGTAATGTCTGTTTTATTGAAAACTCCTTAAGAATTTTCACATAAGAATTCGGAGGCATTACTTTCTGCACACCCTCGTACTATGGAAGTTATTCCTCGATACGTTAACGCATGTCCTATAACCCTGTCCCACCTTCTAGTCAGTTTTTTCCTTCTACTTCTTTCACTGAATATCTTAATTTCACACGTTACCAGTGTACTTAATTTTCAACTTACTCCGGTAACACCACGTCACAAACGCTTCGACTCTCGCCTAGGTCGGTGTATGATCCACATAAACTTTTGTGCTTCAGACGCACATTCAGAATAATTTCATTCTCAATCTCAGGCCTATGTCTGATACCATGTATTCTTTCAGAGAGTAAACAAAGGAAGGTAGGAGGATTTGCTTTAACGTTCTGTCGACATCAAGGTGACTGGAGACGGAGCACAAGCTGGGAATAACTGAAGGGTGGAGGAGTGAATCGGTGGTACCCTTTTAAAGGAAGCGATTTCGTGAAATCACGGAAACCCTAAATCAGGATGGTGGGATAGGAATTTTAACCGACGTCCTCCAGAATACGAGTACAGAGTCCTGTCACTGCTACGCCTTGCTCGTTTATTTATCGTTAATCTGCTTCGTCTGCTATGCGTTATAAGGGATACTCAGAATTCAGATAGAAGAAATGAAGTTACGATAAACTATGTTCTTAAGGGAAATCTCATCTTTTTGCTAGAATTCACTGAGATTTATTTACTCTCGCAATTCAGTATTACAATTGCGCATACCAAGTTACCGGAGTTGGAAAATGTCAATGGACGCCGCAGGATACGACAACAAGTGAATGGACGAAAGGAAGGTGCAAGCTGAGTTTGCTGAAGGCCATTTGTTGCATCGCAATAGTTAGTATTCTTTCTTCACTAAGATATACTTTAAAACATTAATAAGTGGCTGACAGACTTGAGGACGGCGAACAAAAAAGACCAAACTTACAACAATTTTTTTCTTTTTTTCAGGACAAGTAATACCGCTTTAGGCATCCGTAAGATTTCAACCATGCATATCCGACTTTACTATAATTACTGACAAAGCATTACCATAGCAATTTTAAAACCACTCATTAGATAGTACCCATCAAAAAAAGGAAGGCGGTCCTTATTTTTAAAGGTATTTAAAAATTCAAGATTACCATTAAAGCAATTTAGCAACATTTCAAACAGGAAAGTAACTAATTCAAAATTTTACAAGTTCAGTATTCGACAATATCTTAAAATTTACACGTCCAGGCTCACAACAAAGATACGGAATACTCTTTAGGCACAAACAATTTTGGAACAGAAGATAACAACGATTTTAAAATGTGTGGCAATGCATAATTAAGAACTAGAAGGTCTTCAAATCAAGCAGTAATAGAAGACAAGGTCGGGATGGCGGAGGAAAGAATTGGCTAGGATGGCGTAGAGTAGCGGACACCTTGAGTTAAATGTAAGTCCGATTGTCATGAGAATAATAACTCAACTAATGCCGTGGAAAGAGAGGAAGCCGCGCCGCCTCAGTGGATACTGCAAGACGGGAGGCGGAACCCTACGCCGCACACACGTCCTTCGCCGACGTGGTCTAGCCGCGCCCGGTGAATCCGCTGGTACTGGATAACACGCCGGTGCCAACGGCTCCAACGCTACGGACACCTCTGGAATCGAAGGGAAAAAAACAGACATATAACTCATGCAGGACTGAACATCAAATACGTAAATTCCCACGGCCCAACAGAAAAATACCAAGGGCAAACTACGCCCCAGACACCGTCCAAACTGTCAGTTTTACAATGTCCGCACAATTAAAACAAATCGGTTAGTTGCTCAACAGCAATGGCCAGACACGAGAATTAAACAGGCAAGACCTCCTACAAAAAAATTCACTTAGGAAAGCTTAAGAGTAAGTAGAAATATTCAAACGTTAACAAGTAAGCACGAGATCACAGTAGTAATAAAATATACAACAATAAAATCCTTCTTTTACAAGAAGTGCTGGATGGTAATAAAACATAGAACACTTAGGCGCGATGATAAAATTCATGCACAAGTCGGGCAATAAGAGCTTGCCACCTTAAAGGCCAGGCACGATATTCAACCTCAGTGGTCACTAATATATGCTGTAGAACATATTACAACCAAATTAATTTTACAGGTTTCTTATAGATTATAAAATGGTAAGACAAAGATTTAGGAACCAGATTTTAAACTGTAAGACATTTCCAGGAGCAGATGTGGGCTCTGACCATAATCTATTGGTTATGAACTATAGATTAAAACGGACGAAAGAGCAAAAAGGTCTGAATTTAAGGAGGTGGGACCTGGATAAACTGACCAAACAAGAGGTTATACAGAGTTTCAGGGAGAGCATAAGGGAACAATTGACAGGAATGGGGGAAAGAAATACAGTAGAAGAAGAATGGGTAGCTTTGAGGGATGAAGTAGTGAAGGCAGCAGAGGATCAAGTAGGTAAAAAGACGAGGGCCAGTAGAAATCATTGGATAACAGAACTAATATTAAATTTAATTGATGAAAGGAGAAAATATAAAAAAAGCAGTAAATGAAGCAGGCAAAAAGGAATACAAACGTCTCAAAAAGGAGATCGACAGGAAGTGCAAAATGGCTAAGCAGGCATAGCTGGAGGACAAATGTAAGGATGTAGAGAGGCTTATCTCACTAGGGGTAAGACAGATACTGGCTACAGGACACTTAGAAGCCCTTTGGAGGAAAGACAACCACTTGTATGCATATCAAGAGCCCAGATGGAAACCCAGTTCTAAGCAAAGAAAGGAAAGCGAAAAGGTGAAAGGAGTATATAGAGGACAATATTATGGAAATGGAAGAGGATGTAGATGAAGATGAAATGAGAGATATGATACTGCGTGAAGAGTTTGACAGAGCACTGAAAGACCTAAGTCGAAACCCGGCCCCGGGAGTAGACAACATTCCATTAGAACTACTGACAGGGTTGCTAGAGCCAGTCCTGACAAAACTCTACCCTCTGGTGAGCAAAACGTATGAGACAGGCGAAATACCCTCAGACTTCAAGAAGTATATAATAATTCCAATCCTAAGGAAAGCAGGTGTTGACAGATGTGAAAATTACCGAACTGTCAGTTTAATAAGTCACGGCTGCAAAACACTAACGCGAATTCTTTACAGACGAATCGAAAAACTGGTAGAAGCCGACCTCGGGGAAGCTAGAATAAGAAAAGGCAAACCGACGTTTCTAGCATTTGTAGACTTAGAGAAAGCTTTTCACAATGTTGACTGTAATACTCTCTTTCAAATTATGAAGGTGACAGGGTTAAAATACAGGGAGCGAAGGGCTATTTACAATTTGTACAGAAACCAGATGGCAGTTATAAGTGTCGAGGAAGATGAAAGGGAAGCAGTGGTTGGGAAGGGAGCGAGACAGGGTTGTCGCCTCTCCCAGATGTTGTTCAATCTGTATATTGAGCAAGTAGTAAAGGAAACAAAAGAAAAAAATTGGAGTAGGTATTAAAATCCATGGAGAAGAAACAAAAACTTTAAGGTTCACCGATGACATTGAAATTCAGTCAGAGACAGCAAAGGACTTGGAAGAGCTGTTGAACGGAATGAACAGTGTCTTGAAAGGAGGATATAAGATGAACATCAACAAAAGCAAAACGAGGATAATGGAATGTAGTCGAATTAAATCGGGTGATGCTGAGGGAATTAGATTAGGATATGAAACTCTTAAAGTAATAAAGGAGTTTTGCTATTTGGGGAGCAAAATCACTGATGATGGTAGAAGTAAAGAGGATATAAAATGTAGACTGGCAATGACAAGGAAAGCGCTTCTGAAGAAGAGAGATTTGTTAACATCGAGTATAGATTTAAGTGTCAGGAAGTCGTTTCTGAAAGTATTTTTATGTAGTGCAGCCATGTATGGAAGTGAAACATGGACGATAAGCAGTTTGAACAAGAAGAGAATAGAAGCTTTCGAAATGTGGTGCTACAGAAGAATGCTGAAGATTAGATGTGTAGATCACATAACTAATGAGGAGGTATTGAATAGAATTGGAGAGAAGAGAAATTTGTGGCACATCTTGACCAGAAGAAGGGATCGGTTGGTAGGACATGTTCTGAGGCATCAAAAGATCACCAATTTAGTATTGGTGGGCAGCGTAGAGGGTAAAAATCGTTGAGGGAGACCAAGAGATGAATACAGTAAGCAGATTCAGAAGGATATAGGCTGCAGTAGGTACTGGGAGATGAAGCAGCTTGCACAGGATAGAGTAGCATGGAGAGCTGCATCAAACCAGTCTCAGGACTGAAGACCACAACAACAACAACAATTTCAAATGGCTCTGAGCACATGGGACTTAACTGCTGAGGTCATCAGTCCCCTAGAACTTAGAACTAATTAAACCTAACCAACCTAAGGACGTCACACACGTCCATGCCCGAGGCAGGATTCGAACCTGCGACCAGTGCGGTCGTGTGATTCCAGACTGTAGCGCCTAGAACCTCTCGGTCACCCCAGCCAGCCAACAACAATTTCACATCCAAGCAATAATGAGAAGATCACCGAAATGCTGGTTAAAGAGGAATAAAGGGAAAACACTGTTTAAATACACTCAAATGTATCATGCATAAGGGGCGTTTACACGGGGAGGGGATGGTGAATTTAGTAGCTTGAGTGCAGGGTGACGCAGAACAGCCGGAAAACCAGCCTAATAGGAGCACGTGCAGCACAGGAGCAGAGGTGCCAAAATCCATCACACAGAAGTCCCTACAAAAAAATAACGTAGGGTGGGCAGTTACCCTATATTAGACGAGTGGGACTGACACGACAAAAAGTCAAACATTCATTTAAGTTTTCAGAAAACAAACGGCCACAGACACAATAATACTCTGTACATCTAATCATCTCCACAACTAGAAGCATGCAGCACTAAGACATACGTTACATAGAAGAAACAGGATTTCGTTCGACAAGAGAAACTATGAAAAAGGAACGAGTAGAATCAAAAAATAATAGCACGAATACAAAATAAACACAGCATATCCAACAATATTAGACTGCAAGAAAACTCATAAGCCGAAACTCACAAACGCACACAACACACATACAAAATGACAACATCACAGAGTCAAGTGGGCGATGCCCCAGGGATCAGTGTTGGGGCCACTCCTTTATTTATATAAATTGTATGCCCTCTTGTATTACGAGTAACTCAAAAATATTTCTGTTCGTTCATGACACTAGCTTGGTAGTAAAGAATGTTGTGTGCAACATTGGCTCGGTTTCAAATAGTGCAGTTCATGACCTAAGTTCATGGCTTGTAGAAAGTAAACTAACGCTGAATCACAGAAGGATCAGTTTTTACAGTTTCTGACACACAATTCGACAAAACCTGACGTTTTAATTTCACAGAATGGTCATATGATTAGTGAAACCGAACAGTTCAAGTTTCTAGGTGTTCAGATAGATAGTAAACAGCCGCAAAAAGCCCACATTAAAGATCTTATTCAAAGAAGTAATGCTGCCGTTTTTACTATTCGAACGGAATCTGAAGTGACTGATCGTTCGACGCTAAAATTAGTCTCCTTCCCTTATTTTCATTCGCTTAAGTCGTGTCGTATTATTTTTGGGGTAACTCTTCCCATTCTAAAAGGATATTTTTATGTTATAAATGGGCGGTTCGGGCAATAAGTGGTGCAAGTTCACGAGCCTCTTGTCGAACCCTCTTCACGAGTCTGTATATTTTGACATTGGCTTCTCAGTATATATATTCCTTACTGTCACTTCTTGTTAACAATATTAGCTGATTACTCAGTTAATACTCGGCAGAACAAATTGCGTTTGCATCCATTTTCAATAAGCTACCACTCGAATTCAAAATTCTTAGCAGTAATACACACGCTTTCAAATCGAAACTGAAGAGTTTCCTCATGGGTCACTCCTATTCTGTCGAGGAGTTCCTTGAAAAAGTAAGCTGATTTTAGTTGTATTTTTGATTTCGTGTACTTCAACTTATGGACTGACTTTTTTGGGTTCATAAACATTTTATTATTATCTGTTATTACTTTTACGATATAGTTTCATGTACCGACACATTCCATAACCGTTGAGATTTGTTCCACAATTTGTTTCTACGGTACTTGACGTGTAGATAAGAAAAAGAGGGATTCGTTGGTCTACCGACCATCCATTCACGGGTACGTGTCCCACTCACCATTTCATTCTCATTACAGTCATACTAACACCATCCACTCTACAATTGTTTTACTGTCTCCAATAACGTTCCACAGACATCTACACAGTAGTTGAGTAACAACACTCCGTTTCTGAATGGTTTTAGCGATAAAAGTGCATGTCTCACTGCCACTGCTATGATAAGTACGTCTGGCAGTCATAAAATTTGTTCTGTATATTGCATCTAACAGCAGTTTGCGCTTGTTACATTCACATTGTATCAAATGAACATTGCTATTGGATGCTACACTCCTGGAAATTGAAATAAGAACACCGTGAATTCATTGTCCCAGGAACGGGAAACTTTATTGACACATTCCTGGGGTCAGATACATCACATGATCACACTGACAGAACCACAGGCACATAGACACAGGCAACAGAGCATGCACAATGTCGGCACTTGTACAGTGTATATCCACCTTTCGCAGCAATGCAGGCTGCTATTCTCCCATGGAGACGATCGTAGAGATGCTGGATGTAGTCCTGTGGAACGGCTTGCCATGCCATTTCCACCTGCCGCCTCAGTTGGACCAACGTTCGTGCTGGACGTGCAGACCGCGTGAGACGACGCTTCATCCAGTCCCAAACATCCTCAATGGGGGACAGATCCGGAGATCTTGCTGGCCAGGGTAGTTGACTTACACCTTCTAGAGCACGTTGGGTGGCACGGGATACATGCGGACGTGCATTGTCCTGTTGGAACAGCAAGTTCCCTTGCCGGTCTAGGAATGGTAGAACGATGGGTTCGATGACGGTTTGGATGTACCGTGCACTATTCAGTGTCCCCTCGACGATCACCAGTGGTGTACGGCCAGTGTAGGAGATCGCTCCCCACACCATGATGCCGGGTGTTGGCCCTGTGTGCCTCGGTCGTATGCAGTCCTGATTGTGGCGCTCACCTGCACGGCGCCAAACACGCATACAACCATCATTGGCACCAAGGCAGAAGCGACTCTCATCGCTGAAGACGACACGTCTCCATTCGTCCCTCCATTCACGCCTGTCGCGACACCACTGGAGGCGGGCTGCACGATGTTGGGGCGTGAGCGGAAGACGGCCTAACGGTGTGCGGGACCGTAGCCCAGCTTCATGGAGACGGTTGCGAATGGTCCTCGCGGATACCCCAGGAGCAACAGTGCCCCTAATTTGCTGGGAAGTGGCGGTGCGGTCCCCTACGGCACTGCGTAGGATCCTACGGTCTTGGCGTGCATCCGTGCGTCGCTGCGGTCCGGTCCCAGGTCGACGGGCACGTGCACCTTCCGCCGACCACTGGCGACAACATCGATGTACTGTGGAGACCTCACGCCCCACGTGTTGAGCAATTCGGCGGTACGTCCACCTGGCCTCCCGCATGCCCACTATACGCCCTCGCTCAAAGTCCGTCAACTGCACATACGGTTCACGTCCACGCTGTCGCGGCATGCTACCAGTGTTAAAGACTGCGATGGAGCTCCGTATGCCACGGCAAACTGGCTGACACTGACGGCGGCGGTGCACAAATGCTGCGCAGCTAGCGCCATTCGACGGCCAACACCGCGGTTCCTGGTGTGTACGCTGTGCCGTGCGTGTGATTATTGCTTGTACAGCCCTCTCGCAGTGTCCGGAGCAGGTATGGTGGGTCTGACACACCGATGTCAATGTGTTCTTTTTTCCATTTCCAGGAGTGTATACATAGAACATATTTTATGGCTGACACATACAGTTAGTGTAGCAGGCGACATTCAGCTTAGTAATTGTAATATTTTAGTCACTATCGATGTGACTATCTTTAGCTCTACCAGTAACTGGTGATCAGCTGGTCAGTAGAATCTGTTTGCTATGAGTCTTTTCACGGCGTCCACGTCGAAGTAAGATGAACAAGTACACTCCATACCACACTTTTCATAGACTGACGACGTAATTTATATTATGATATGAAACAGGTAACACTGCGCGGATATTAAATATTTACTCCTTTATGATATGTGGACTTCGTAATGAGTGGCGTCACTGTGTCATGTTATCCTTTTATTTCAGTGTGTTATTGATGGTTTTATGATCTGTCGATAACGATTATATTTCGCCTAAAGTGAGGTTTTGGATACTTTTATGCGAGTATGTGACATCCCATTACGTGTGTGTTGTTTTTAAGATTTACATCAGTTAGCAGATGCATTATTACCTATGTATTGCTAAGTATGTATTATTTTATTTTGTATATAGGAACCTGATAACTGTCAGACGAGTAAAACTGGCCGAATAAATAAATTATTTTACCAGTAGATCACCGCGGTAATGTGACACATCTCAAATATATGAGTCGTGGGACGCCATCTCCTTGAAAAATAAGCTCACTGTTAATTGGGATGAATTTCAAGTATTAATTATTCTTTATCTTTGATCATTAGCATTGATTTTACGACCTGCTTTCAGATTGGTTGTATTAAGTCCAACCGTTCTGTTCTCAAGCTTATCTGGTCTGTAACCAAACCGTGCAATGCCATCAGCAAAATTGAGGTAGTACAGGTACATTACATTACAAACGTCTAATAATAAAGTCAAGATACGTTATTTCGAATCCATGTGATAAATTGTAAAGGTGTATATCATCGCTACCTGCATTACTTAAATAAAATTTTAGATTGTATACGTACTATCACTGAAAACATTTAGTATACAAACCAGTTAACTACATAATCCAGTACGAGAACGGAGCAGCGGTCACTGAAAAGTGCATCAACAGTAAGAATAATTGGGGTTACGGTGAATTATTTGGCAAATACAAATACATTGCCGGAAGAAGTTGGTGCACACTTTTGCTAGTTTCCATTTAACTCCAAATGTATTGTTACAACAGCGTATATGGGGTACATGAAACGACTACGTTTACAGACCAACAGCACGAGCGGTTGTGAGGTACCAGGAATCGACTCATGCCGAAACACCCATACTAGTACTTTGAGTAGCCTCCAGAGAGGCAATGCAGGCGTTGGCTCTGGCGCCCAGTCTATTGCACAGATAGCGAATACTCTCCTGGGGTACGTTATTCCACGCCTGATGGACTGGTTCACGTAGTTCGCAAGAGATGTTGGTTGACAAGTCGCATGAATCAGTTGCCGTGACATCATATTCCACACGTGCTCAACTGGAGAAAAGTCGGCACGTCTGGAGCTCGTGCTGACTAGGGAAGTTGCTGCACTTCTTGGAGAGCACTTTGAGTTTCACGGGCACTGGGTGTGCGAGCATTATCCTGTTGGAACAACACATCACCTTCCTTTTGCAATAAAGATAAAGGAACGGGACTAACAACATTCTGCACGTACCGAGCACTCGTTAGCGTCCTCTCCAGAAACATCACAGATGAACGAGAGTTGTAGTTTGTCGCACTCCAGACCATAAGACGTGAGGTGGGGCCTGTGTGTCTAGGACGAAAGCACCCTACGAGACGGCGCTCCCCAGGTCTACGTGGTACGCACAAACGACCATCACTTGCGTGCATGCAGAATCTGCTTTCATCGCCGAATACCACGGCGCGCCATTCCATTTTCCAAGTGATTTTCTGGCGGCATCAGTCGAGCCGTGCACCTCGATGATGTGAAGTCAGTGGAAGACGGCTAGAGCTTTGCGGGCTAGTGGTCCCACTGCTAACAACCGGTTCGAAATATTTGTTGTAGACATGTCTGGGATCACAGGTCCTGTTACCTGTGATGTGGTAGCTGTACGATCTGACACTGCTGTCCTTACAATGCGACGATACTGGTGGGCTTCTGTGCTGCGTGGATGTCAGAGTCTTGTCTACGGGTGTGAGAATGTTCATTTGGCCACTGACACAACTGCACAACTGATGCAGCACGTCCAGTTCTCTGAAAGAACAATCCTGCTGCTCAAAACGCCACAGGTTAACTGCTTTCAAATTTACTCAGTTGGCTGTATGAAGCGCGAGTGAGTCTCCGTGGAATGGTTGCCTGCTTGCTTCACACGTTAGCACCACATTGGCTGTGGCCATTCTCTATTAAAGGTTAGACACGGATGGCGCCATGGTAGCTATGCCACTACGCTACCTGTAGTCGGACGACGGTGAAACCATTTTCACTATGTTTACTATCCACCAGGTAGCGTATGCTGTCATCGGATCAAAATCATGTCATCTTTCGAGGCATATTTTTTTTCCGAAGTGTAGCTCTTTTGATTGGAGCCATCACGTAACGACAGTACTACAAGGGCCGTTCAGAAAGAAACGAGCCAGAGTCATAATTACAGAAACCATTACCTGTATGTCAAAAGTATTGACCCTGGCTGTTGAGAGCCTTGTCCCACTGTGACACGAGGCGGTGAATGGCTGTCTCATAAAATTCCCGGGGCTGAGATGTTAACCGGTTCCGCACGTACAGATGGACGTCCTCATCCGAGGTGTATAGTTTGCCCCTCAGAGCCTTTTTAAGGGGACCAAAAATGGCGGAATCACACAGAGAGAGGTCCGGACAGAATGGAGGGTGGCCGAGAACCTCCCATTTCAATTTCTACAGGAGTGCCGCGACTGTGTTGGCCGTTTGAGGCTTTGCATTGTCGGGGAGCAGAATGATCACACGGGTGAGATTGCCTGCTCGTTTTGATTTGATCGCTTGGTGAAGGGTGGTCAAGGTTTGCGAATAACGCTGGGCATTTGCTGTTTTCCAGTGCTGCAGGAAATGATTCAGAAGGAGGCCATCTTGGTCAAAGAAGATCACCTCGGACGACGACGTCCAGCAGTAGGTGCGGAACTGGTTAACATCGCATCTCCGGGAATGTTATGAGACAGACATTCACCGCCTGGTGTCACAGTCGGACAAATGTCTCATCAGCCAGGATGAATACTTTTATCATACAGGCGCTGGTTTCTGTAATTATGCCTCCGGCTCGTTTCTTTGTGAACGCCACTTATAGATGCGACGGAGATTTTGGGAGTATAATCACTGAATACCCAAGCAAACCGTCAATATCATTCAGATCATTCAGATAACATTTCCATCCGAACACTCTGAAGGCGTACATCTTGACATATGTGAGAAAAGGAGGCGTGGGGTGTAGCTGTTAACCATGAGTGAACGTTACACAACTGGGGAAATGGTCAAGTACGAAATCTCCATTATTATAATAAAGCTATTAAAACAAAGTGATGCTAACACGGCAAGACGCATCCCGTAGCAAATTTTCATTACGGTTTCATACATGAAATCTTAAAACAAGGGATTCACTTTTGGTGATTGCCGTTACTGTTTGCACATTGGAGTATATGGTACAATTGTTGTATGGACTTAGTACAGGTAATAGGAAAGTTTCCCAATGCGAAGCCCTAACAAAAAGAAGTCACTATTAATTTTCCAAATTGATTTATTCAATAATGTTAGTCGTATGGAAAGACTAGCGAAACAGCCTCATAACAGGACTAAATACAACATGTATATATGAGCAACGTCACATATTTACTATAGACACATATAAATGTAAACAATATGTACAATTCATAAACAGATGAATATTTTTTGAATTACGTAGTTCTGTCTATTGTTGAGACATGTGAACCACGAAGGAAATTTCCAGAAAAGCAGCTACAATACTATATACCCAGTAACGAGTATATACATTTAACAGCCGATACTTTCAGTAAGTATAACGATGAAAATAATCTGCGTTAGTCCTTACGTTGTTTCCTTGGTCATATATACAAGAAAAGTAATCGGTTTAAAGGGAATCTTTGTGTTGTAGACAGATATTGCATATTACGACGTTGTATTTTTAACTGCGTCTACTGGGCTTATGGCTTTAATTTACAGTGGTACTGCTGGACACTACTAAAAATTATTTTGTGTGTGTAGTTAAATGGCTTCCTTTGATAGCCCGAAGATGACTCTAATGTTCACTGAAATCAGTTGTTTTGATGAAGGTGCATGCGCAAGTTTATAAAGTTCTCAAAGATTTACTTTTGTGTGTATGTGTGTATGTATGTGTGCGTGTGTGTGTGTGTGTGTGTGTGTGTGTGTGTGTGTGAGAGAGAGAGAGAGAGAGAGAGAGACAGAGAGAGAGGGGGGGGGGGGCAGAGAGAATTCCGATATGACGGGAGGGGAATTACCCGCTGTCCTCTTAGTATGAAATGGCTTTAGGATGAGATAAAATGTACCCTTTTTCTGTAGGGAAAGGACAGAAGTGACTGATAAAAACTTCCGCCGATTTCTTGGTCATTAGACGTGAGGTGTCTCCTTTAAGGGCATAATATACTCGTCTATATCTTTTAATGGTGACACCGTCTCACTGAACGCCAGTCTATGCCTCCATTCTCGTCTGAAGCAAATGGTGCCGAAACTCCCGGTGACACCTGTTTCACAGAGAGTCTTCGCCTAGGCTACTGCTTCTTTCCTTTAAATTTCGCACTCAATTTGCTCGGCTACAGAAGCCGTCAGGCGACCTATAGGAGAGAGCAGGGCCATCTATTATCGGTAATCTGAAGCCGGAAAAAAACCGATGAATGCTTGCCGAAAGGGGCATTACGAGACAAAAGCTGGCGAGACAAGGCGACCTCCCTTCAGGCCGAAAACCGAAGAGTGGCTCTGCCCGCAGTGAGATGTTGCTGAACGTCCTCACTGTCTGGCGTTCAGTAGTGTCTCAGTTTCCACTAATTCTCCTTACTCTTATAATTTAACTCATCGTATGTACTAAATTCCTCCTCATATTTCCTACCGACCATGTATTACGTGATGCATCAACTTTTTGTCCCAAAACTTTGGTTATACGTTCTCGACTAAGGGGACACTGTCACTGAACCTTAGCAGCTATGTTCAAAGTTTTACATTGTTAATTTTGATTCAACGGATAGTAATGATAGTCGCAGGAGATTTCTGTCGCCTTCGAGCTTCTTTTTGCGGTTGTCGACCGTTAATCCGGCGACATAAAATTCGAGTACCCCGCAAATAACAGCCGATAGTGTTCGCACGATCTCTGCATCGCTCGTGCGTTAAATAAAACACAAGAACCTTGTAGATTTTATGTTAAATATTTACTACTGCAGCTATCATTGACATTCATATGTAACATATTACATCGCATGCTTCACTATATATCGTGGAGACGGAAAAATCTACAGTTGCACAGCCCTAACTCTGTGTCGCTGCATCGGGTTAACCATGCTTGTATATCCCGTATATATTTATTACCCGTATTTCCGAAGGGCTCGAGCCTATCTCTCGTTTCTCAAGAAACTGCAATTTTTTATTTTTATTTTTATTTTTATTTTTATTTTTATTTATTTATTTTTTTTTTTTTTGCGATAAGAACTTTCGGCCACCACAGACTTATTATAACCGTTTCCAGAAAAGTACATGGGGCTACAGAACACAGGACCATCCATAGCTATTCATGTTCCTTATGATAATTATTGAGAGAAACTAAGCTGGCTGTTTGTCTGAACTGTGATCGAGGATCCTGTATCGTATAATACCTTGTGCAAAGCACGACCGTATCAATCACGCATCGTGGCAGAATGGTTTGAGGAAACTGTACGAAGGTGCTTGGTTAGGATTATATTCCATAGAGTGCATTTTGGGCGCCATTGGGTGAGAGGTGCGCTCATTGAACCTAATTCCACCAATAATCTCTATGCTTCGTCGACCATAATTGAGCCGTCACGGATGCGGATGAAACCCCAATATTTCCGATGTCTCGCGCTTTACACGATAATCTCTTAGCTCTCATCATGGCCGTACCAGTAGGTAAGTGTCTCTAATTTAGCTGTTAACGATTTCATTGCTGTTAAGAGTAGTATGAACCTCCACTCGGTGTGCCCCTCTGCACTTGACGAGGACAACGGAATAATCCCAGGTTTAAATCCACGTTTACACTGTAGCTTATCAGAACCTAGAACTTAACTCCGCCCGAACAGGCCATGAGGGCCCAGCGATACCGACCGTCCGCCTTGTCACCCTCAGCCACAGGCGTCAGGGGATGCGGATATGGATGAGCATGTGGTCAGAAGTTAAGTCCCATAGTGCTCAGAACCATTTGAACCAATCCGCACGATCTCTGGGTAGACGCCGTCGCGAACAGCGCCTTTCCAGTTTCGAGCTTGGAAAATGCGACAGCAACTTCTTCTTGAGAGAACGGTATCACCATCTTCTGATTGTCGTTTTCATTATCTAGTTCGCTCCTAAGTTGTGAGTGTATTTCAGTATCTCTGTCTGTGTTATCGTCAGAGAGTGAGTCGGTTACCAGATATTCTGCTGACTCCGACCAGCCAGCCGTCATTGAGCCGTCCTCTTTTCGAATTGTGGAAATGACAGAAGGTCCCTCAACCTTTTCAGTCTATGATTTGTTCGGTCTTCCCCATACGTCAGTTGCAGTTGCCTTTGTAGAAATTTCTCTCAGTGTATTCGTTTAGTTTCCTGAAACAATGTTTTGTAGCGCATCTTAATTGCGCTGTATTCATGGAGCCTAGCAGTGCACTGTTACTGCCCAGGAGCACTTCGATAAGCTTTTCTTCTTGACCTAACTCATAGCCTCAGTGTGGGAAGTTCTGGGCTCCAGGAGATTATAGCCTGCCTGTTTACTTTTACTTACGGATATATAACCTACTGGCCGTTAAAATTGCTACACCACGATGACGTGCTACAGACGCGAAATTTAACCGACAGGAAGAAGATGCTGTGATATGCAAATGATTAGGTTTTCAGAGCATTCAAACAAGGTTGGCGCCGGTGGCGATACCTACAACTTGCTGACATGATGAAAGTTTCCAACCGATTTCTCACACACAAACAGCAGTTGACCGGCGTTGCCTGGTGAAACGTTGTTGTGATGCCTCGTGTAAGGAGGAGAAATGCGTACCATCACATTTCCGACTTTGATAAATGTCGGATTGTAGCCTATCGCGATTGCGGTTTATCGTATCGCGACATTGTTGCTCGCGTTGGTCGAGATCCAATGACTGTTAGCAGAATATTGAATCGGTGGGTTCAGAAGGATAATACGGAACACCTTGCTGGATCCCAACGGCCTCGTATCACTAGCAGTCGAGATGACAGGCATCTTATCCGCATGGCTGTAACGGATCGTGCAGCCACGTCTCGATCCCTGAGTCATCAGATGGGGACGTTTGCAAGACAACAACCATCTGCACGAACAGTTCGACGACGTTTGCAGCAGCATGGAGTATCACCTTGGAGACAATCACTTCGGTTACCCTTGACGCTGCATCACACACAGGAGCGCCTGCGATGGTGTACTCAACGACGAACCTGTGTGCACGAATGGGAAAACGTCACTTTTTCGGATGAATCCAGGTTCTGTTTACAGCATCATGATGGTCGCATCCGTGTTTGGACACATCGCGGTGGACTCACATTGGAAGCGTGTATTCGTCATCGCCATACTGGCTTATCACCCGGCGTGATCGTATGGGGTGCCATTGGTTACACGTCTCGGTCACATACTGCTCGCACTGACGGCACTTTGAACAGTGGACGTTACATTTCAGATGTGTTAGGACCCGTGGCTCTACCCTTCATTCGATCCCTGAGGAACCCTACATTTCAACAGGATAATGCACGACTGCATGTTGCAGGTCCTGTACGGGCCTTTCTGGATACAGAAAATGATCGACTGCTACCCTGGCTAGCACATTCTCCAGATCTCTCACCAATTGGAAACGTCTGGTCAATGGTGGCTGAGCAACTGGCTCGTCACAATACGCCAGTCACTACTCTTGATGAACTGTGGTATCGTGTTGAAGCTGCATGGGCAGCTGTAGATGTACACGCCATCCAAGCTCTGTTTGACACAATGCCCAGGCGTGTGAAGGACGTTATTATGGCCAGAGGTGGTTGTTCTGGGTACTGATTTCTCAGGATCTATGCACCCAAATTGCGTGAAAATGTAATCACATGTCAGTTCTAGTATAATATATTTGTCCAATAAATACCCGTTTATCATCTGCATTTCTTCTTGGAGTAGCAATTTTAATGGCCAGTAGCGTATATATCTTGTGCTCTTTGCAATTGTTCAGCTAGTGGTTGCACACCAAAGTATACATGTACCGGAAGCGATTCTGTGGGAAATTCTCCAAGGTAGGCAACTAAGCCATCCGAATCAGTTTTATTAAAGTCTAGTCCAATCCTGCTTTCCTCTTCTGGTCTCTGCATTATGGTCAACTGATGTTAAGTACTGGATCACTTACCAACTATTAATCTTAGCTGCTGCCATGCGATTGGGTAAAGTGAGAGCTACACTAGTGGCAAAACTTGCTCGTCCTTCGATTTTGTTTGGCTGGCCTTCTATATTTAAAACAATGAGGTCCAGTTCCAGTACTGCTTTCTAGTATCTCACCCCGTTCGTCAGTTTGCCTACTCTGTCACAGAGAGGATTTTGCAGTCGCCTCTGTTCCCACAAGAAGGCACACATCTCGTCCATATAGAGTAACCGCCCTGAGTTTATCTACATTATGTACGATGGGGTGTGAATGCCGCTTGTAATGCTTACTACAACCCATTTCATCTCCGCGTCTTTAACCTCTGTTGTTATCATGTGCTTGTCAGACAACTGTGCCACCTTGGTCACAGTTAATTTCGTACTTGTCACGAAAATGGCAGACATTACCTCATCGTGGCCAGTAACTCTTAACATATCCTCAGGAAAATGTGAGAGCATATTGTTTCTATAATATGGTTCTTGGAAACAGAGGTATTAACACTCAGCTCGTCAATTAGTTTTCGTATTTCAGTCATTGTCAGTCTAGTTCGAGCAGCATTTATCTGTAGTATCTTTATCCTTTTACGTGTTTCGAGTGTGAACAAAGCCCTTGGGAGAGGGGACGGCTTGGTAACAGGAAACGCGTCCATAAGATTTTGCAAAACCCGTGTGTAAATGCCAAGTGTGGAATGGTTCAATTCTTCTCGTGAGCGCCTGCCGAAGGAGGTCGCATAATGGTTTACACTCGGTTGAACCCTGTCTAAAGGCCCTGGTACAGGATATATTTGATTTTTTTCTAGGATGCCCAACTCTAACAATACGTCTGAGAGCAACTTGCTGTACACTGAGAGCCTCCAAACTACTTAACTGCACTTTAACTTCTAAATTTTGTCTGCGTGGAATTGAATATCATTTTTAGTGGGGCTCGAAATGCTGGAGATATTTTTTTTTTTATTTGATAGAAGGATCTGATTTTCACTGTACTTCACTGTTTTGCGATTCTTGTACTCACCAATATTATCACCGTCACCACACTCCACTTCACTAGGAAATAAGGGAGGTTCTGTAGATGGATGTCGAACCTGTTTTGGTGGCTACTGCTGCTGGAGATGGGCTGTCGATGTTGTCATTATCATCATCATCTTTATCATACGCTTTGACAGGAGTTCCATGTGGATGCGGCTTTGTGTTGGACACACAACGAGTCGAGAAGCCTCCTGCTGCATGTGTTGCGGCATCAGGACATCCCTTCTGTCAGCATCCACCGCAGCTTGTGTTGATGCAGGTGTTTCCCACATGGTCTCTCCTTGAAAGAAGTTCAGGAACTTCATCAGGTGTGATTTTTCACGTGATGAAGAAGCACCTTCTTGTCTTCAAGACAAGTCATTATGACTTATACTGTCTATGTTAAAGTTTCCTGAATGTTCAGCTTCGCTTGCACAAAATTGCTGTGCTCAAGTACATTTATCAATAAACACAACATAGTCTGCGCATAGTGTCCTAACTGCTGGTACTGCTACTGCAGCTACTGTTGTTGATGCACCACGTGGCTGACGCAGTGTGGTGTCCCAGCTGCTAGTGCTGCTGCTGCTGTAGCTACTCATTGTTGACATGCCATGCGGCTGACGCAGCGTGGTGTCCCAGCTGCTGGTGCTGCTACTGCAGCTACTGTTGTTGATGCGCCATGTAGCTGACGCAGTGTGTTGTCGCAGTTTCTAGTGCTGTTGCTGCTGCTAATGCCACAGCAGCTACTGTTGTTGATGCGCTATGTCACTGACTCAGTGTGGTGTCCCAGCTGCTAGTGCTGCTGCAGCTACTGTTGCTGACGTTCGATATGGCTGATGCAACGTGGTGTCCCAGCTGCTGCTGCTGCTGCTGCTGCTGTTGCCACAACAGCTACTGCTGCTGATGCACGATGTGGCTGATGTAGCATGGTGTACCAGCTGCTGGAGCGGCTACTGCAGCTACTGTTGTTGACGCGCCGTGTGGCTGACGCAGCGTGGTGTCCCAGCTGCTGGTGCTGCTACTGCAGCTACTGTTGTTGACGCACCATGTGGCTGATGCAGCATGGTGTCCCAGCTGATGTTGCTGCTACTGCAGCTACTGTTGTCGATGCGCCTTGTGGCTGATGAAGCGTGGTGTCCCAGCTGCTGATGCTGCTACTGCAGCTACTGTTGTTGATGTGCCATGTGGCTGATGCAGTGTGGTGTCCCAGATGCTGGTGCTGCTACTGCAGCAACTATTGTTGACGCACCACGTGGCTGACTCAGTGTGGTGTCCCAGCTGGCTGTGCTGCTGCAGCTATTGTTGTTGACATTCCATTTGGTTGATGCAGCGTGGTTTCGCAGCTGTTGATGCTGCTGCTGCTGCTGTTGCCACCGCAGCTAATGTTGTTGATATGCCGTGTGGATGATGCAGCCTGTGTCCCAGATGCTGGTGCTGCTACTGCAGCTACTGTTGTTGACGTGCCATGTGGCTGATGCAGCACGGTGTTCAAGCTGCTGCCGCTGCTGCTGCAGCTCATGTAGTTGACAGTCGGTGCAGCTGACGTGAAGCATCCTCTGATGCGGCAGAATCCACAGACCCTCAACCATCGTCTATTTATCAACGTATGTGCGAGCGAAAGCACTTCAAAATTTTAATGAAGTTCTTTACGTAGTTTCTGAAGTCTACAAATCCAACCAATAACTACGAAACACTAGAAGCTTATACAGTTTCAAAGGCTGAATTTGTGAAAATAATGACATCTAAATTAGAATCCGTTTCACGCAATGACTGTTGCGGTAGCTATTTTGAATCGACGTGTGGATGATTTAAAACTGTTGTGCGTATACTGTTACGTGATTCAGCGTGTCTCCGTGAATTATGAAGATAAAAACTCACGATAAGCCGACTAAACCGGACTTCCCACAGGTGGAATAATATTGTGGTTGAGCAATAGAGACGTTTTTCAAGGAGACGTTTACAAAATCGCTGTATAGACGCTCGAAGCAGCTGCGCCCACTGCACAGAAACTGTTTCATGATTGCAAAGGTGTTTTCACGAATACATGGAAATAACTTTTTTCGATGTTACATTGCAATCACATTCCATTTCTAATAGAAAACCGGCAAAATGAATACTTGGGGGGCAATGCTGGGTTTGTCAGCTAGTATTTCATATGTCGACTGCGACTGGCTTTGAAAAGCAAAACGATTAGAACAGTGAAGAATAGGAAGGGGAAGAAACGATATATACCTTGACAAAGGTAGATAAAATATATTTCATCGTTATCATTATTTATCATATAACACAGAAATATTAGCTTTTCCGAAGTCTAGCCCCCATCTTCTGCCTCTCTGTGTTAAAACTTTCACACACGCACATCAAAAAGCACAAAGCAACCACAAAATTGCCCTCTAAAAGCAAAGGTCCTGAGTTCGACTCTCGGTCCAGCACACAGTTTTAATCTGCCAGGAAGTTTCATATCAGCGCACACTCCGCTGCAGAGTGAAAAGCTCTTTCTGGAAAACAATCATATTCGAACATAACGCCCACGTCTTACTTCAAAATCGACAACACTTGATTTTTCGCTTCACTATGCTACTTCCCACGCACCAGAATGCCCTTTTTCCGTAGTGGTGACACCGGTCACCTCTGCTTCAAGTCTCACCAGCTCTCTTGCCATGCACTGGCTAGGTCTGTAAACAAGTGTATGGCTCCAACTGAATGCACTGAGTCATCAGTTTTTCCATAGCATACCAAAGGCATTACAACGCACATGAAGTATTTTGGGCAGTAAAGCAGTAATTCTTATTAGCACCTTAGAAGTCAATGTTTCAAAGCCTAACGATACTTTAATAAAAACGGTAGCATATTATAAACGCTATGTTTACAAGTAATTGCTCGTAGATGGAACTGAAGATTACATCGATAAAATTGTTAGTAAATTTAAGGGGTTCCACGAGATAACCGAATCCACTGTTGATGTCTGAGTCTTTTTTTTTTTTTAACGGCTTGTAGCTTTTTGTTATGTGTGTATGAAAGGTTGAACGCAGACTGACAGGTAATGGGAGGTTGACGCCCGAAATGCGGAACAGTGGATGACATTCCTCACATTTGTTCACTGAATAATAAACAGCGATAACGATTTTCGTCAAAGCCTCTGCCTCCAATCCATAAGATGGAAAATACTAAGAATCTTCTGTAATTGTGCAATAAGCATTTTTAAAGAAACACGTAGTCTATTATTGGCAGGCGAAAGAATAAAGTTTAATTTTCATTCACTTAAAAGTATCTACAATACCGAAAAGCTTTATATGTTAATGTTTGCTTAAGAACAAGTTCGCAAACTTCAGAGATCTAGTATATTTTGGTCAGCGCTCGATGTAAGGTAATCGCTGGTTGTCTCAACAACGTGCTAATCATGAACCATACTATGACGAATGTCATCCAAATTTTTAACGAGAAGTCATTATAAGTTATCGCCCCTGTTCTGTCTGAAGAAGACGTATTTTTGAATCCAATAAATATAATTAGGCGGCGGTGTACACGCAGCTGTGCATGACGAAAAAATTTTAAAATATAAATTGTTACGAAATTCTACGCTACGTGAAAATACATTACACAGTGATCGCCACTACATCCCCGCAACTGACTCTAAGAGCCTCAGGGTGGTTATAGGGTTTGCTGGCTCTTCATCCCACACCCACGAAATGGTTTTGGTTTTGAATTGCCAATGTTGGGTTTAAAGGTATGGGTGTTAAAATAGGACATCACATTAATGGGCTTCTTATAGGAAAACGGTGAAAAGCTTGGAATTGAAAGCTGAAGTGGTTAAGACAGGCCAGAATATTTGTTCTAGAAAGTTCCTCAACGTTGTATAATGCTGTATAATGTTCCAGAATGTTACAAAAATCTTCCATAACGCTCTAAAATATTCTGGAATGTTCCAGAACGCTTTACAATTTTCCATAATGTTCGAAAATGTTGTAGAATATTCTATGATGTTTAAGAATATTTTCCAATGTTCCATTATCCTGTTGTAGTGTGGATACGTCCCAACTCAGTGAGGTACATGAAGCCAATGGCGAGACGCTTGCGCCAATACATTTTTGGAAATCAATTAAAGTGGATCAAAGAAAAGTGAAACTGATACAGAGGGAATTAAATTTAAGTGAAAGCATATTACTGACGGTAGTGAACAGTTGTTGAATGAATTTCACATTGTTAAGTAATATAAACATTTAAAAATATGCTGGAATGTAAAATAGGAAAATAATCTTGCTAGTGGTGAATTGGAAAGAAAGAAACTGAAAGAACACCGAAGAAATTAAATAGATGAGGAGCAAGAAGCATATTTAGCTGAAGTAAATAAGTAAACAGAGAGAAAACGTAACAGACGATAAGGAATGTAATTAGTCAAGAGTACAGATTGAGATAGTCAGCAACCATACGTAGAGAAATTGCTGAAAAAACAAGATTAAGAAATGATCTGAGTAGAGCTGCAATAAGCAAAGATTCAGAAATGATCACAGGCGCATGAAAGCACAAACTTTAATTTAGTTATTTGAACAAGACCATTATGGGACCTGAATTTCCGACTCTAGAAGCGGATTCAGAGTTCTGCAGCATAACGGTGAAAAACATGATTCATGGTCCATGTAGAAACTCGAATACGAATTCACAACGGGTGAAGGCAAGTGTAGAAAAAGGTGTGCCCCCCTCCTTCCCTTCCTGGGATCACACCATATTTAAATGACACACTGCTGTGAGAAAATGAGTATCCTGAGAACAGAAGTCGATTTCCGGAAAATGATAGTTTCACTTTCAGAAAAGGAATGAGAGGTCGTCACGAGATAGTAGATAATCCATACACTTCTCTCAAAAATATTTCAGGCAAATATAAATGTGGAATCTTGCAATTCAGTGAAATCAAATATGTTTGTAGATATTTTAACAAAGACAGTGATATTGGTGTCTTCGCAATAATTGGAAGAAACATAGAACAACATCCGAAAGATGTAATACTTCAGTCTCACATAGTATAATTTTTAAAGAAGCGGCTTGGCAAATATTGCATTTCCCAACAAACGATCGAGAAAAGTAGTTTTTCACTTGGCACTGCATTAGAAAATGGTCAACGAATATACTCTGCAAGAAACTGCAGTTCGAGCAAGCAGTGAACCTGCTCTGAATACGACACGTTTCCGTTTTTCCAACTTTGTCAGAGTGCCCATTTGCAAGAACGTTGCTATATGCTGATGTACGATCACATTATACACGGAAGGCAACAAGTTGGGTCTTTCAACGAAGAAAGCAAGTATATAGTAACCACTATAAACAAAGCTCAGGGACAAATTTAAGATATTGTTTTATTAATTTAAGAGAATCATGCTCTTTGCAAGGCCATTCGTATGCAACTTGAAGACTTTATATATCTATTCACCAATAATAAGGTGGCAAACATAGTTCATAAGCAAACTTGTTATACAATTAGTTAAGTATGAAAGAAAGTGAAAGCAAAGCAGAGTATTCTTTGAGCTTTGGTTCTCCTGTTGAGCACTTTGTTGGCTGTGCGGTGGAAGCAATTTCCACTGTGGAGAAACGAGTGTTTGGGGTGGTCGCAATCACATTGTAGTGGTGGTAGAACATCTTCCGTCTTTTTCGCATCTACATGGATTTCGCGGAGAATAATTCAACATTTATGTACAATGCTTTTACGGATATTCTTGAATATTAACGAATGTTTTCCAATGTTCAAAAATTATCTCGAAAGATCTAGAATACTCCGGAGAGGTCTATATTATCCAAGACCTTGCTTTAACTTTTTCGAATTTCTGGGAAGTTTAGAATGTTCTAGAAAATTACAGAGTTTTCTTTAACATTCTGGAATATTTATGAACTTTTTTGCGATTTTCTCTAAACTGTTCTCGGTTTGCTGTAAAAAATGAATAAGTGAATGACAGAGTATTTTATTTATTATTTGGTTATTGCTGAATACTTCAGTGGATTTTAGAGTGCTTAATAGTATTTTTCAGTATTCGAGAATATTTTCGAACGTGAAATGCTAACTTTACTAGGATTTTTTTAAATGTTCATTTCTACCACATCGCCGTGATGTGGAATGTTCTCAGAAGATAAAGCAAAATAAAAATTAAGCGAAGTTGGACTTCTGGAGTTAGTAATTATTTATGTTTTCGGTACCAGCTATAAGATGGCTAAGACAAAAAGAAGGTCCATTGTGAGAGAAGCATAAACGTGTTTCGTCTCTACACGTCCATAACTTATCCGGTTCGTGACTTGTAGAGACTGGTTGGGGACTGCAAGCACATTGTCCCCTTTCACTGTATCAATCTACAGTCTATCGTTTGCAGAATTTGCTCTAGTGTCTCAAGTGATACTTCAGCCGGAACCGGGTAATTTACGGTATAATTCGGAAATCAGCGGAATAATACGAGGGCGCCGCTCTAGCCGTACCGCTTCGCTGGCAGGATGCGACGCTGGTGAGACGTCCATCAAGGCGAGAGCGGCGACCCCGATGGCCGCCCCCTTCCGTCTTGGTCAGCTCGAGTGGCCGCCCCACACTCCACTCTGTGGCCGGCGATTTCTCCGCCGTTCTGTCCTCAGTCGGCGACACCCCTCTGCAGCGCCTGCGTCTGACACGGCGGAACAAGTGGCTAGCGGGGCGTCATTGTTCATCCACACGGTTTACGCCCAGAGAGGAACATCCAGCTTCTAGGAAGAAGGTGTAGCTTTATCTTTCTGTTGGAGTTCTTGTCCCCGAAGCCCACAGTTTGTCTTCGGCAAAAGCATGGAACCACTTGTCCTCTATAAACAACTTCACTGGTCTCATTTCGAGAGGAGTGAAATGAAATGTCTCGCTCGCCGCAAGATTTAGTAGATAAGTCCTTGCCGGTATAATCAAGCACCGTCCGAATGGCGTTCAGTGCAGTGAATCGCGAAATTATATCAGTTCATTTCGAAAGAAATAATCTACAGTGGCTGTAGAATACTTTTTATTTAAAGTCACAACCAGTTTCGCGTCACTTGAAGACGCATCCTCAAGTGATGAAGGTTCTTTTAACAAGTAACCTCCGAAAGATAACTGCCTTAGAGCACAGGTAGGTGGGTTAGCTGCTTATGGCACGGTTCTGCTATCCCCTTCGTTTTAAATATGACGTACTACTTTTACCACGCTACTTGTTTACAACTTGTGAATGATTGGGAATGAAAAATAAAATGGTTCAAATGGCTCTGAGCACTATGGGACTCAACTTCTGAGGTCATTAGTCCCCTAGAACTTAGAACTAGTTAAACCTAACTAACCTAAGGACATCACACACATTCATGCCCGAGGCAGGATTCGAACCTGCGACCGTAGCGGTCTCGCGGTTCCAGACTGCAGCGCCTAGAACCGCACGGCCACTTCGGCCGGCGATTGGGAATGACCCTAAGGCACTTACCTTTCGGCGAAAACTTGTTAAAAAGAATGTTTCTCACCTGAAGATGCGTCTTCCAATGATGTGAAACCAGTCGTGACTTGTAATAAAATGTATTCTACAGCCAGAGCGTATTATTCCTTTCAAAATGTGGGAATTTGGCTGCGGTTTCCAGTGGTTTAAAATAACGATTATCAGCTGATACTGCAGAGAGTCTTAAACAAACGAGCATTATCTACGAAATATTCCGTCCGTGAAAGCTGTGGTCAAAAATGATAGGAGCTATTTATTTACCTTTCCTACCACTGCTTCGTTAGGACCCTTCAGGATCACGCGTGGCTTGTTTTGCACGTCTTCTTTCTCCCCTATACCTCTTCAGTCTTTCGGTTCTTCTGTTTCTTTCTTCTTGTCTTTAGACAACTCTGATTTTGGTGTCCGGCCACTTGTGACCATCCACCGACCTTTTATACTTCTCCCTGTCCTGTACTATTGCCTGCAGATTCCTTTCTTTTATTCCTGCAGCCTTCCAGTCATGTCTGACTTCCTTCACCCAGTTGTTTCTCGTATGACATGTTGCATTCCATACCTTCTTAGTCAACCTCTCCTTGTCCATCCTCATAATGTGCCCAACAAATCGTAACCTCCTCTTCCGTATCTCGCTCGATATGAGTTCAATATGTTCATACAGTTCCTGTCGTGTTCTGTGTATGCAGAATCCCCTTGTTTTTTTTTTTTGTGTCCCATATGTCTCTCAGAAGTTTCCGCTCCTCCTTCTCCAGCTGTATACAAGCTCTCTTGCCGAGTGTGATCGTTTATGATGCATACACAAGAGCATTTCTTACAGTTGCTGTGTAATGTCGCAATATAGCATTCCGTGACAGATTTTTCTTGCCATTTGTTTTCACCCCATAACAAAGCACTACCGTTGCTCTGTATGCCACCAGTTATCTTCTCCCCCAAACATGAAAACTCTTGAATTTCTCAACCACTTGCCCATCTGGCTTCCAGTCAGACTCATTGTTCAATGTCTTGGTCGTCTTATGTGCAATCTTCAGCCAGACGTTTTCTGCCGTTTCGGATAGATTTTTTAGTGCTGTGTTTGCCTCTTCTACTGTCTGATTTAAGAGTCCCATGTCATTTGCGAATGCCAGGCAGTCCACTGTTGCATTATGTTTCATCTTGTACCCTATTTGCACACCTATGATCTTCATGTTGCTATTTAGTTGTCTCCACTGTCTTACTACTTGGTCCAAAACCAGGTTAAATAAAATTGGTGACAGTCCGTCCCCTCGCTGGAATCCTGTTTATATTTTGAAGCTGCCTGACGGCGTACTGCGATGTCTGAACCTGGCAGTAATGTCTCTTAACGTTTCCTTTACTATTGCGTGTGTTGTACCTTCCAGTCCTCTAACGCATCAACCAGAGTACTTCCGTCAATTGAGTGGTAGGCCTTTTGAAAGTCCGCAAATGTGACTATTGTCTTTCTTCTTTTCCTGTGTCTGTGTTCTATTATCCTTTTTATTCCAAATATATGTTCTGTACAGTTCCTCCGTTTTATAAAGCCGCACTGGTACTCTCCTATTGACGGCCCCAGTTGCTCTTGAATTCTGTTCAGCAACATTCTCGACGAAACGTTGTACCCTAAGTTTAAGAGAGAGATGCCCCTGTAGGTATCCAGTACTTTCTTGTCGCCTTTCTTGTGTAGTGGTGTTACAATGGCTTCTTTCCAGTCTATGGGTATCTTCTTATTTCTCCAGATATCCATTATTATAGCGTACATACTTGTTTCTATTCCAGACCCGCCCCACTTGATTTCTTTAGCACAAATACCATCATTGCCTCATGCCTTGTTGTTTTTGAGGTTTTTAATTACCTCTGCTACTTCTGTCCTGGTGGATACATTGTCTGGACTATCCTGACTTTCATCCCTAGAGCGTAAGGCTTGCCATTTCATCAACGCATTCCTCCTGGTCTATACTGCATTCACGCATTCATCCCTATACCACTCATCCTTCCTTTTCTTGTTGTTAGTGCCAGCCGCACTGCCTCGTCTTCCATCATATCTCTCACTCTCTGCTAATCACTCGAAACTACCATTCTCTTTGCATACTCTGCTCTTTGTTTTTGCAGAAGATCTAGGTCGATTCTGTGGGTGTTTATGGTCCTACATTTCCTAGCTCTGTTGGATATCCATCTACATTTTATTTCGACAAGGTAGTGATCTGATTCAATCCTGCTATTTTTCGTCTCTTTCGTGTTCGTAATCTCTCTGTGATTCTTGTCACGGATTACTACATGGTCTAGCTGCTTTTCCCCAATCATGTTTCCAGGGATTACCCACGTTGTTTTCTTGCTTGTCTTAGCTTTGTAATGTGTGGTCATTATTCTCATCTTGTATCTCCAACGCGGGTCCTTCCTTTCCGTGCCTATTTGCGGGTTAAAATCTCCCATCAAAATGGTGACTTCTCTTTTGTCCACATGTGTCACCACCTTATCTAAAGTGGACCAAATATGTTCTGTTCCTGCTTCGTCTTTTTTGTTCTTATCATTTGTAGGTGCATGTGCATTTGCTATTGCATTGGTTTTCTTTCCTATTTTCACTGTCAGATATGACAGCCTCACTCGTTTATCCCCTTCCACTCAGTGATACTATCCAGGTATCTTCGATCTACTGCAAAGGCTGTGCCAAACATAAAAGGTTGCTTTGCCCCCCCCCCCCCCCAAACACGGGTTTCCCTTTCAGAATTACATATCCCTCTGATTCCAGCCCGCTTTCGTCCCTGAACGTTGTTTCCATTGGTGCCAGCATGCCACTCCCAAGTTCTCTCATACTGTCAAGAGCTTTCTTTAGCTTGCCCACCTTCATCATTGTCTGTATGTTTATGGTTCCCATTTTAAAAGTCTGTTTCGATCTGATTTTTTTTGCGTCCATGTTTTAGATTGGATTTTCAGGTACTGATAGGTTCGCAGTTTTGTTTCGCACATGATGCAGGCTCCCCAGAATCCGACAGCCTGCTTGCGTTGACCTCAGTCAACGAAGGATTGGCCCCCTGTGGTATATTTGTAACTATCACATGCTTCATGGCTATTTCACAAGCTGAAGTTTCGACTTCGGCTACCGCATTTACAGTAGCGTGGTTACAAATGAGGTGGTTAGCCACGGAGGATGTAATCAGGCCACCCCACTGGGCTCAGTCGCCTTTTGTGACCCCTCCACTGGAGTACAGACTCTGTTTGTGACAAGGTTTATCCGACTTGATGACCGCTACGATTCGCCAAATCTTCTTTTGAAAGGACTGGCCATCTTCTTCCGCCCTTTCGATTGAGAATGATACGGAAAAAGGATAGGCTTAGGATACGATAGGATAGGATAGGATACAGGATATCGATAGGTCGTTGAGGGACGCACTTTGTCTGGCTCCTCCCCTTTGGCCTGCCCGGCTTTGGTGACCCTTCTGATAGCTAAGCTACCGCCGGCATAGCCCTCCGAATCCAGAGCACGTAAACCTCTTCGCCCGCACCGACAGTACTATGTTAAGGCGGTGTTACCTGAGGAGTATTTTATTTAATTAAATAAATTAATTAATTTATTTATTTAACCTAATCATTTTAGAACCGTCATACCTTCTCTTATATCAGACCAGGATTTCAGACATACAAAAGTTTTTTACAGCACGATTACTTAGAGAATGATACTAATTTTACTGTGATTCATAATAACGGGATAACAGTAACATACGAGGCGATCACATCCGGTTGTTGCATACAGAATGTCAGCTCTCATTAATAACTGACAAAAGACCTGTTGTCAGACAAGTTACCTCTATCTAATGTCTTTGATATAGTGTGCAGACAACCACTGTAACACAGCTGATTTAGGTTTTTCGTGATTTCCCTAAATCGCTTCAGGCAAATTCTGGGATGGTTCCTTCCAAAGGGCACGGCCGACTTCCTTCCCCATCCTTCCCTAAACCGATGAGACGATGACCTCGCAGTTTGATCTCCTCCCCCAAATAATCCGCCCCACCCTCCCCAGGAAGGTTCAAAGTAGTGATGATGATGATGTTTGGTTTGTGGAGCGCTCAACTGAGCGGTTATCAGTGTCCGTACAAATTCCCAACCTGTGCTCAGCCCAATCTCGCCACTTTCATGAATGATGATGAAACGATGAGGACAACAGAAACACCCAGACGTCTCGAGGCAGGTGAAAATACCTCCCCGCGCCAGGAATCGAACCCGGGACCCCGTGCTCGGGGACCGAGAACGTGACCGCGAGACCACGAGCTGCGGACTCGAGGCAATGATGTGCGAAACAAGCCAGCACTGGGGGTTGAGAAGTTTGGACCTCTGGACGGTACAAGGCAGAACGAATCGTCTTCTGTAAAGGCACCGAGCCTGGTTCTGACTGCGGGCTATCGCCTGCCCTGCGAAGAATTTCCGTGAGTCGGCACGATATTTTCGAAAACACACGAGCGACTTGGAGGTCCTTTGGCCGGTTCGAAACTAGTGAAGGCGGTCCAGTCTCTTGCAGGCTTAACGAGTGGAGGCACGCCGCGCATTCTGTCCAAGACTTCGGACGCAGTTGCTCATGATTTTAATGCAAATTTAAACGGTGGCGGGTTTCGAAGCAGGACCGAGGACGTTTCCATTACTAATAAGAGATTTAAGGGATTTGAATTTAAGGTCTCATAAAACAGTCCCAAAGACGAAACCACACGTTCGCCCCCGTAGACAGTCCAAAAGACAGTCGGAAAGGATCGAATCAGTACAAAAGTTAGTAACTGGTTAGGAATCCTCAGTCTGGTTATCTGGTGGTAGGCTTGTGGAGGTCCAGTACAGAAAACAGCGGCCACCTGAGAACCAGGTAAAGTGACTGTAAACGTAGGGCAACGGAACTGATTCCAAGACGACCTCTCGCTGTTCCCCTTCCTTCTCCTCCCCCCCCCCCCCCCTTAGATCCCTGGCGCGGGACGGCGCTCTATGCAACCATCACTCATAATTAAGAGCAGCTTTTAAAAAGCCGTTCGGTTAAACACTGACCAGTGTATTTTGGCTAACTGTAGCTACCAATTCCGTGACTGTTAATTGTTTGTTTCCAATTCCGTATTTTGCTGACTACTGAAAAACAGTGGGTTCATAATTAATGGTAGCTCTTTTAGAATAATTACCAAAATATCTGGTCAGTAAATTGTGGTTTCCCGTAGCTGCCTATAAAGTGACTGCTAATTGCTTCTAAAAGTTTGTACTCTGTGAGTGTCCAAAATGTCAGTGGCTTCATTATTAATCGCAGCCATTTAATATAACTGCTTGGGCAGTTCCATTTACTCCACGTTTATTCTCGAGACTAATGATGTTTGTACACAGGCATGCGGTGGCGACGTTGACGATACACACGTCGACGAGGCATAGTGCTTCAATGCTGTTGCTTAGAACCTGAGCAGCGAATTTTATCTAAGCGTAGCTGCTTATTCAGTAAGTGTTAACTGTCTCTAAAATTCTGTATTTTGCTGTCTTCTGAATGACAGTGGGTTCATAATTATTAGCAGCACTTTAAAAGTCAAGTGCTTAAAATTTGACCAGTGAATTTGGGTTAACAGTAGCTAACTATTCAGTGACTGTTATATGTTTTTAAAATTCTGTACCTTTTCTGTCTACTGAGTCACAGTGGGTACCTAATTAATGGCAGCTGTTTAAATGACTTTTAGTTAAAAGAAAACTGCTCAGTGAATTTTGCTAACGGCAGATAACTGTTTCTAAAATTTTGATGTGCAGTTAATGGCTGGTGGCTCATAATTAGTGGCAGCTTTTCAAAAGTCATGTTTCTCGTCCTCTCAGAAAGCTTTACTTTTAATTGTTTTTAAAACTAATTTGAATTTAGTAATAGCAAATTATGTATTAAAGAGGATGAACACTGAAGCAGTTGTGTGAGGACCCCAGTCGTTCGATTAGGATGTCCTGATCCCAAATCTTCCCACCCGAATTTCTAGATATCAACTGGGAACCCAGAGATTCGTAATTTTCCTTTTCGTCCAAAGTGTCAGAGGCAGGGAAAGGGGGGGGGGGGGGAGGAGTAGCCATCCTTTCCCTTCTTGCAACGGCGTTCTGAGTTATTTTTATACTCGTGGTTACTTTAACTCTATGTGGTAAATTACGTACTGTTTGCCAGATAGTATTCGTCAGCATAGAACTCACACCGTGCTTCAGGAAAGACCACCTCTTTTGTACGAGTTATGAATTAGTCAGCAATCGGGCGAGGGTGCTGTGCCTGAATTGGCTGCTAGTTTGCGCGGCGCTGTGGGCAAAGCCTTGGACCTCAGTCTCCACTGGTGAGGTAGGCACTGTGCTCAGTAAGGGTTGTGGAGTGTTGGCAGGTCTAGGGGAAAATGTAATCTTCTTACGGGACAATCAGCCTGCGCACAAAGTTATAGGATTCAAGCGCAGGCCACGCACAGTTAATCGTCTTGGCTATTTAATGCAGGCAAACTCGACGAAACTGCTGCCGTTGGTAGCTTACTTAGTCAATTTAGGGAGCTACAAGTAGATTTGAGTCCTCTCACGTTAGATGACCTAACTAATGCACCATTTGGCGTCTATTACAAGGGATTAACGAGCTTTATATCGAGTAAGGTGAACAGGTTGAATTTGTGTTGTGATTAGCGGTTCGGTCTGAATATCGTGCTGATGCGTTGTGGAGTCCACATGCCACTGTTCTTCAGATTTTTTATTCGTTAACCCACATAATTTGAAGCACGCTTTTCTGTGAAATTATGCAGAGCAAAGGGACCCTTAATTATCTGAGACAGCGTCTTATTCAACTGAAGTTATCACCGCGGGACAGGCATGAGTTGGGGCGCAAGCATTTTTGGCGTCTGCACTGCGAACGTGAGACTTTGCTTAAATACGCGATGAGATCTGCATTGCTGTACTAGCTCTGGGGCTGTAAGTAGTTATAGCCGATGTGGTTAGGACATATTAGAAGGCATGAAGCCTGAGGAACGATTACCTGTGGCTTTTTCTAGCAAATCGACTACCTTTGTGGATTTAGATACCTGGGTTGCCTAAATGGAAGGGTTAAGATTTGCTGATGAGCAATAGTAGGCAGCCGCTCGCCTAGTTACTCGATTTGAGGAGAATCAGCAGGAGGCCGTGGGCAATGGTGATGCTAGTAATTTTGTGCGGCCATGTTGGGTGAAGCAGGGACGATGTCCACACATCGGCGGGAAGAGGTACCGGTCTTCCTGTTAAGAACTGCTCCAACATAAGAGCAATGGAAGTCTGATGCACTTGATTAATGTATGCGCACTTTTGGATTCTGTTTCATCACTTGATTATAACTGGTGATTCGAATTTGGGAATTTATGTAGCATGCCTCCTCTGTGCCCCTAATCTCAGACATTTTGTGGTTAATGAACACAAATTACGTGTGGTAAGGGAGTTTCAGGGCAAGTTATCCATACTGGACTTTACATGGCCTGTCAAATTTGTAAGTTAACTTGATACTAGGCTGTGATTTCATTGAGTGTACTAGTTTGGTTCTTGATTATCAAAATCGCACCTTTTATTTCTAAATTTGCCTTAATGTTGTTCGTGTCGGTGCTCTCAACAGATTACTAATGTGCAGTCATGGTCATCTGAGTTTTGTAGTGATCATTTGGAACCTGGCTTGGCTACGCAGCTGTTGAATGTGGTATCTTTATTTCCCGATGTCCTCACTAATAAATTAGGTGTCACTAGCAACACCTGGAATAAGATTCGCTCCCCTGATGATATTTCCGCTCGTTATAAGCCTTATAAATTATTGCCACCCAAGATGATTTTCAGCGGGGTAATTAATAACATGCTCCTAGATGGAGTCAGTAAACTTTCGACTTCTCCCTACGTTTCACCCCTTTTTCATGTTCCTAAAGAACGCAGCTGCGATTGTCGACCAGTCACCGATTATTGGGCACACAACCAGAAGGTCGTTTTGCAATCAGTTCCGTAGCCTGATCTTCACAATTGCTTCACCTGGCTCGCAGGTGGCCGTTCGTTCTCTTTGCTAGACCTCAATCAAGGTTATCATAAGATACAAATAATGGCAAGTCCAGGATGGAATGTAACACATATAGCGGAAATTCTGAGTCGCAGATCGGCACAACAATTAATTGTGAGAGTCTTTTTATTGTGACTATCTGTGACTCACCTTCCCCGCTCTATGGTGAGTATCAACCTTCCTTCTCATAATATTGTTACCATCAAATACCCTTGACCGCGGATTCGAAACAAATAACTGTCTCCTGTATTAATTGGAACCTTTACGAGTGTAATCGGTTTCCTTTCGGACTGCCTCCGGACGCGGCCCTGTTGTCTCGTCTTTTGAAACAAGTTTTTGGAGATCTTAAGCTCAAACCCTCTTTCTGGGAGTAACGTCTTTGATTAGAGATCACAACGTCCTAGTTCCCGGGTTTTAAACTCGGCACCGCTTAAATTGGTGACCGAAGACTTCGGGCACAGGAAGTTACCCTCATTCTGCAACAATCTTATCAAAGAGGGCGGAGGAGAATACAGAGGTTCAGGGCCCTCTTTTGCACTTCCTGTTGGAAACTGCCCCTAAAGGTGAAAGAGTCAACAATGATCAATGGCATGAGGATGCAGAAGGCAATGGAAACCACTGAATTAAAGCCTCATAATTCGTAATCACAGGAAATGTGAAGAAGTGTCATCATGACCTCTCCACTGGCAAAAGATTCCGGATTAGTCCCCAGTTGGGATCTCCGGGAGAGGACTGCCAACAGGAATGTGACAATGAGAAAAAGATTAAATAACCAACAAAACGAATACGTTTCATGTCGGATTGTAATGCGGTTGTGAGGGAAGGAGAAGAAGATAGGGTTACAGGAGCATATGGGCTTGGCGCTAGGAATGACACAAGAGGAAGATTAATTGAGTTCTGCAGTAAATTTCATCTAGTAACAGTGAATGCTTTGGTGAAGAAAGGCAAGAGGAGGAGTTACACGTGGAAAAGACCTTAACCTACAACAAGATTTCAGTTAGATTATTACATCTTGGTGAGACAGAGATTCCGAAATCGGATACTGGATTCTAACTCGTACCCAGGAGCAGATGTATCACAATTTGGTAATTATGAAGAATAGGCTGAAGTCCAACAGACTAGTCACGAAGAATCCGGGCGCACGGAAGGTGGAATACGGAAGTGCTAAGGAATGAAGAGATACCCTTGAAGTTCTCTAAGGCTATAGATACTGTGACAGCGAATAGAAGGGGCAATCACACAAACTGGAAAGAGAAACTGAGGTACATAGGAGGTAAAATAGAAGAAACGATGGGTAACAAAAAAAAATACTTCAGCTTATCGATGAAGGACGGAATTACAAAAATGTTCAGGAATACAGAAATACAAGTCACCGAGGAATGAAGAAATTCGGAAGTGCATGGAAGCTAAGGCGGAATGGCTGAAATAGAAATGTGAAGAAAAGGAAAAAGAAATGATTGTTGGAAGAACTGATCCAACATACACGAAAGTCAAAACTACCTTCGCTGAAATTAAAGGCAAGGGTGGTAAGATTAAGAGTGGAATGAGAATTCCACTGATAAATTCAGAGGTGAGGGAGGATGGGTAGAAAGAGTGCATTGAAGGCCTCTATGTGAGGGATGACTTGCCTGATGGAGTGATGGAAGAAGAAACAGGAGTCGACACGGAAGAGATAGAGAATCCAGTATTAGAACAAGACTTTGAAAAAGCTTTGGAAGACTTACATAGAAATAAGGCACGGGGATAGTGGCAACAAAACGACCATTCACGTTGGTGTGCAGAATATATGTATCTGGCGATATACAATCCGATTTTCTGAATAACAACTTCCACACAATTACGAAGATGGCACAATCAGCTTAACAGCGCATGCATCCAAGTTTCTGGCAATTATAAGACACAGACGAATGGAAAAGAAACTGGAGGATATGTTACATGACGATCAGTTTATATTTAGGAAAGAAAAGGCACGAGAGATGCAGTTCTGACGTTGTGGTTGATAATGGAAACAAGACTAAAGAAAGATTGAGACACGTTCTTAGGATATGTCGACCTGGAAATAGCGTTCGACAATGTAAAATGGTGCAATATGTTCTAAATTTTAAGAAAAATAGGTTTAAGCTGTAGGGAAAGACTGGTTGTATACAGTCTGTGCTAGAGCCGAGAGGGAACACTATGAGTAGAAGACGAAGAACGAAGTGCTCAGATTAAGAATGGTCTAAGACGGGGATGTAGTCTTTCACACCTACTATTCAATCTGTACATCGAATAAACATTGAGGAAAATAAAAGAAAGATTGAAGAGTTAAATGAAAATTCAAGGTAAGCTGCTATCTTCAATGAATGTGAAGAAGAATCACAGGATGTGTTGAATGATATGGACAGTCTAATGAGCATAGAATATGGATTGAGAGGATATGGAAGAGATATGAAAGTAATGAGAAGTAGCAGAAAGGAGAACAGCGAAGTGAATGCAGTTAAGGAATTGTTCCATGTAGACAGCAAAATAACGCGATGACGGACGAAGCCAAGACATGAAAAGAAGACTGGGATTACTTTGACATCAGTTACCATTCTACTCCTCTCTTCATCTGCGATGATACAATCACTTCTGTTTCTCACCACAAGCTCACTCCTCATACAGAAGTCAAGGAGACGCTCACCTTCTATATTTCTTCTACAATATCCATAGGGTCCCATTACGTTCTCATATGCTGTTCTATCTATCCCAATTTGTGCATTTAGATCTCCTATGATGATCACTCTCTCTTTACTAATGATTTTTTCCAAACCGTCAAGAAACTTGTTCTTTTTCTCTAGACAACATCCAGTTTGAGGTGCATACACCTGTGGTGTAGTTAGTTTTTCTTTCTCTAAATGTACAGTCACCTTTACTATTGGCTCGCAAATGTGCTGAATGTCAGTGACTCCTTCTAGGTCTTTATTTGTGATGAAACCGACACCATTCTTCATCTCTTTGTTGTTTCCATGGCAGTACAGTGTATACTGTTTCCTTTGTTTCTTCATGCCCTTCTCTTTCCCATTTGTTTCACTCATCCCTAGTATCATTTTATCCTTTCCATAATGTCCACTAGCTCTTCACATTTTTCTGTGAGGCTGAGTAAGTTGAAGGTCCCAATTCGTGTTAGTCTTCTCTTGGGTTTTTGCATTTTTGCAAGGCCCTACCATCAGGCCGTAGACCATCTTCTCTGTTATGGGTCTTCTCATGCTGGTATCTTAATCGAGTTGATCACGTTCCGAGGCTCTTATGTGTCTTGAAAGCAACTACGAATAGGTTCTTTTACTGGCTTGCTAGGCCTAACGTGAATGAGGATTTTAATACAGGGCTTACTCTCTCTGCCTTTGATAAGCCAATATCATACTACAAGGGCATTCCTACTAATGTTAAATACAGACCTTACTTTGAGGAAGAAATTTCTGAAACTGAAAGTTTGAAGCACTAATTCATGGTAGTTAAAGATGGACTGTTGGAAAATCGGAACGTAATGTGCAAATCCGTTTGTAAGTATATCGGTAATGTGGTGGTTTGCGGTGCCACGTTTGCAGAGCAGGACCATCTTGAAGAAATCTGGTTACGTCTTAGGGAGGCCAGGGTGAATGTTAAGCCTTCTAAGATTACATTAGATCGCCCTTGTATATCCTTTCTGGGTCACTTGATTTCGGCTCAAGTGATCAGCATTTAATCGGGAGTGGACGCGTTGCCTCACCCCGTACCCATGACGGGATTTACTGGAATGGCGAATTTCTTTCGGGAGCTACTAATTTAGCCCAGTTGGTGAAGCCCTTGAATAGCAGGCGCAAGGAAGACGAGCCCTTCCTCTGTGGCGAGGGGTGAGTGGGGAGAGAGTCGTCAAGCTTCTTTTGAAGAAATTAAATCCGCCCTTAGCAACCCTCCTGTACTAGTTATATCGGATTTCGGCAAGCTCTTTATTGTTCAGACCGACGCATCCAATTATGGGATAGCTGTGGCTCTTCTCCAAGAATATCAGTGGGTGCGTCGTCCCGTCAACTATTATTCAGACTGCTTATCTCCTGGTCAATTAAAACATTCAGCGTATGAATGGGAAGGTTTAGTAGTTCTCTTATCCTTGGAGAAGTTTATGTACTACCTGAAGCATAGGGAATTTGTACTCGAGACTGATAATCAGTATTTGTTTTTGGTACTGTCATGTCCCAGAAAATCTGTCAGGGTTGCTTGATGGGCATTCCCAATCTTCAAGTTTCGTTTTTGGAGTTCATCATATCAGGGTTCCAAGACAACAGCGTCGCCGCATGTATGAAGACAGCGACTCCCTACAGTATGAGGACGAAGCCGCTTTGTTGACCAAATTTCTGAGCCGCTTTGCGATCTCAAGAGGGACAGAAAGAAGATCCCCTTTTCTTCGAAATAAAATACAGTTTTTAAATCGGAAGTACTTATGCGGGTATGTTCTTAATGAAGGTATTGTGTGTCAAAAGGGGAAGGGCGACTACACACTCAAAATTTGCATGCTTCAGGTATTGGTTCGCGCTGTTTCTGAGTATCTTCATAGCTCCATGTTGGGCAATCATCTAGGTTTCCGTAAGACCTTGGCCAAAATGAGACAATATGTGGTTTGGTTGTTTATGTGTAAGGATATGCGTTGGTTTTGAGGGGGGGAGGGGGGGGCGTGTCAATTATGCAAACAAGAGAAACCCAATTCTAGCCGATGCAAAGGTCTCGAGTCTACTAATGAGTGCAGGGCCTTGGACTGTCTCTTTAGAGAGTACATAGGATCCCTTCCATGTACTACGGAAAGAGAGAGAGAGAGGGAGGGGCAGGAGGGCGAGGGTGGTACCATTACCTCTTGGTGGTGGTGGACGGGTTTTCTCGTTTTAGCTGATTAATTCCAGGCATGGGGTCAGTAGTGACCAATCTGTACAACGTCTTTCCAGAATCTTTGACTCCTCTGGAACACTGAGCACCCTAGTAATTGATAATAATGTGGCACTTACACGTGGGGAATTACGGAGATTTCGTTTCGATGATGGTATTAGGCATGGTACCACTACTCTTGATTGCCCCCAGCCGTCCTTTGCTGAGCGCATGAACAGGAATTTGAAGGCCACGTTGATAGTATTTCATGCTAGGTACCGAAAAGGACCTTGCTATCCCCTGGTTAAATATTATTTTTAATACGGCTTAGCAAGAGACCATGAATGTCCCTCAGGCGTCATTAATCCTGGACTATACATTTAAATCTCCCTTGAGTAATTTTAGACCCTGACGAGCTGCTCACTGTCGCGGCCCAAACCATCCAACATAAATAGAAGAGCACGATACGCATTATAGAGCTCACGCATAGGCATCAGGCACGTAGATACAACTGCGGAAGGCGCGAGTTCAAGGAGAAAGTCGGAGACCGTGTGTTTGTGTGTAGGTTTAAAATTGGAGCGAGGGCTTTTCATCAGCTTCTATAGACCCCTGTAAAGTTTTAAGATTTCTTTACTCCAGTAAATACCTTGGTCCGTAATTAATAGAAGGGGAAGATCTCTAGAGTTAGTTACGTTATGGAGGGCAGTTAGCCCTATCTGCACTCATGCCCTAGGACTTCTATCAGTGTCGCCCCTCGTTGACGATCTTTGTCGGGATAAATTCGGAGGTGTGCGGGTGGTACCATCGATGGGGACAAAAGCCATCAAGCAGGAAGGTTTCAGGCGGTGAGCGCGTGCTGTGCAGGCGAGTCGACCGTAGGCGCGAGTGGTTTGGAGTTCTGGATGGTAATCTAGAGAACGAATCGAAGGCGCGGAGTTTACTTTTGACTGTCGGTTATCGCCTGCCCTGCGAAGCTCTTTCCATGGATAGGCATGATATTTTCGAAAACACACCACCGGCTTGGTGGTTATTTGGCCGTTCGACGCTAGTAAAGGCGGGCCGGTCTGTTGGAGGCTTAAGGTGTGGAAGGATGGCGCGCATCCTGTCAAAGTTCAGTAACTTCCGTATATGTTCCTAGCTCTTGCTCTTCCCCTTATACCCCCCTCCCCACCCCGGTGGGGTTTATGCAACCACCACCCATAATTAACAGCAGCTGTTTAAAAGTTGTTTGGTTACATAGATCCTCCACAAACCATCGTAAGGTGCTTGGCGAGGGGTGTCCTGTACCACTACTTGCCATTTCCCCTCCGGTAGCACTCGCAAATAGAGCGTGGTCCTCATGCGCGATGTATGTTGACGAGAGTAGTATCGTTCGGCAGTCAGCTTCAAATGCAGGTTCTCTAAATGTTGTCAATAGTGTTTCCCGAAAACAACGCCACCTTTTCTCTAGGGATTCCCATATGAGTTTCCGAAGCATCTCCGTAACATTTAAGCTTTTTATCGAATCTACCGGTAACAGATCTAGTTGCCGTCCTTTGAATTGTTTCGATGTCTTCCTTCAATCCGACCTGGTTCGGATCCCAAGCACTCGAACAGTACTCAAGAATACACAGCACAAGCCTCCAATATTCCTATATGCTGTCTCCATTACAGGTGAACCACTCTCTCCCAAAATTTTCCCAATAAACCGAAGTCGACCATTTGCCTTCCCTACCACAGTTTTCACATGCTAGTTCTACCTCATATCGCTTTGCAACGTTACGCCCAGATATTTAAGGGATTCGAGTGTGTGAAGCTGGGCACTAGTAAAACGGTATCGAAAAATTACGTTTAGTTCTTCCAATTCATCTACATTAGTTTATATTTCTCCACATTTAGAACTAGCTGCCATTCATCACACCAACTGTAAATTTTGTCTAAGTCCTCTTGTCTTCCTATCGTCACTCAATTGATCAATGAATTTTGGCTGTGTAGCTGCCTATTCAGTGACTGTTAACTGTTTTTTTCTGTATTTTGCTGTCTACTGAACGTTTGTGAACTCATTATCAATAGTAGCTGTTTAATAATTATTTGCTTAAAATCTAGTAAGTGAATTTTCGTTAACTATAGCTGCATGTTCAGTGACTCTCAGTTGTTTAAAAATTCTGTACCTTGTGTGTGTCCTGAATGACAGTGGCTCCATAATTAATAGCGGCGTTTATAAGTCATTTGCAGAAAGCCCGATCAGTGAATTTTGGCTAATTGTAGCTGTTTATTCAGTGAGTGCTACTTGTTTTTAAAATTGTTTAGTATGCGGTCTACCGAATGACAATGGGTACTTGAATTATAGCAGATGTTTAAGGATTATTTCCTTAAAATTCGATCAGTGAATTTTGGCTAACTGTAACTGCTTATTCAGTGACTGATAACTGTTTTTATATTCTGTATTTTGCTGTCTGCTGAATTACAGTGGGTACATAAATATTAACAGTTGTTTAAAAATCATTTTCTTCAAATCTGGTCGGGGAATCTGGGCTAACTGTTGTTAACTGTTCTGTGACTGTTAATTCTTCTTGGAATACTGCACCTTAGCAGTCTACTGAGTGACAGTGAGTTCACAATTAATGGCAGGTCTGTTAGTTAAAAAAAAACTGCTCTGTGAATTTTGTTAAGTGTAGTTATTTTCTTAAAATTTTGCGATTTTGGTGTATAGTCAATCGCTGGTGGCTCATAATTTGTAGCAGCCGTTTAAAATTCATGTTTCCTTTGTCTCCTCTGTCAGTTTTACTCTTGGTTGTTTTTAAAAGTGACTTAAATAAAGGCAAATTATGTTTTACGGATGATGAACTGTGATACAGTTGTGTAGGGACCTCAGACCTTCCGTTACTGCGACCCGATTCCAGAACTTTCCCTCCGAATTCCTACTTACGCAACGGTGCATGCAAAACTTTTCATATGGTCAGTATGAGGAGGGAAATAACAAGAAGGGGTAGGTGATCTTGACATGGGGAGACTGCAGTGAAAATAAAAAAAATCAACGAGACACTGCCAAACGACAAGATTCATGGCACACCTATAACTGACATAACATACAGCAAGTGTTGAAGAGATGTTTCTTGTAGTTTGTGGAAGATTGGACACTTATAAGCGACCAGTAACTATGTTTCACGTGTTCAGGGGAGTTTACTCATACTGTTTTCCATTTTGTAGGACTTGAGAACGCCTGGACAAAGATTCTATCCCGATTATATTCTTCCAGCTTCGAAGAGTGAAGAGAATTCTGAAGATTTGGCAGTGTGAGTAGTTTTGAGTAAGTATGTCCGCTTTGAAAGACAATGTAGTTAATGTTACAGATACTATCCCAAACCAAAGGATTGCTACTTTTGCTGTTTGACAATGCTACTTTTCACACGATCGTGCTTACCAAAATTCGTTTATCTAGCAGGGGATAAAATAACATGTGTTTGCTACTCTCCAAGACAGTGAGTATTGAACACTCCTGTCACACTCCTTTGTGTACTTTGAACATATTTAACTACTTGTTCCCTTCTCCAGAATTTCACAAGGGATAGGAACAACTCATATTCCCGTGATGGGACAAAATCCGTTGATTGTCTTTGAGTATTAATACTTGTCGATCCTCAGAAGAATTCAGACTGTTACACAAACCATATCCGTCTCTGCAATATATAAAATGAATGATCACAATATTTTACAAGTTCGCGGTGTTTTGATGAAGAAACGAAGAAGAAGTGGTATAAGTCATATCATTAATTTCACGCTGCTCGTTTGCACAATTTGGCCAATTGAAGCACACAGGCATTGGTGCAGTATTTATGTTCCTCTTAGAGAAATATACGAGTATATTCGTGCACAAAGATGGTGAACTTTATTAAATAAGTACCAGAAAATCTTTCTTAGTGTTTGAATGCTACTATTGTGCCTACTATTTCGATAAGAGGCAATGGCAAAACATGCCCCTGAAAAACGAATGGATGTGTTTCAACATATCACTCTGAACGTCCTCCTCTTTTCGAAATGCTTGAATTGTAATGTCTTGTACGCAAATCACAATTGTTGGGTGGCTGCGGTTATACGAGGTGTGGCTAGAAAAAAACCGGACTAGTACTGGTGAAACAATAAAACGAATGCAATAAGGCTGAAAGTCGCGTGGCCTGTCACGTGACTCTCGCTGCGCCTACTGCTCGAGTTTCATCTGCCTCCTGCACTCAGTCTGCCCGTGGCGTCTGTTTTAAGTAGTTGACGTTTTGTCTGTGCGTCGGAAAATGTTGAGTGTACAGAAAGAACAGCGTGTTAACATCAAATTTTGTTTCAAACTAGGAAAATCTGCAAGTGAAACGTTTGTAATGTTACAACAAGTGTACGGCGATGACTGTTTATCGCGAACACAAGTGTTTGAGTGGTTTAAACGATTTAAAGATGGCCGCGAAGACACCAGTGATGACACTCGCACTGGCAGACCATTGTCAGCAAAAACTGATGCAAACATTGAAAAAATCGGTAAACTTGTTCGACACTTTCCTTGTCAACTCCTGTTAACTCAGACACTGCTCTGATTGTTAAACGGCGATCTTGTCGAACAAGTTTACCGATTTTTTCAATGTTTGCATCAGTTTTTGCTGACAATGGTCTGCCAGTGCGAGTGTCATCACTGGTGTCTTCGCGGCCATCTTTAAATCGTTTAAGCCACTCAAACACTTGTGTTCGCGATAAACAATCATCGCCGTACACTTGTTGTAACATTACAAACGTTTCACTTGCAGATTTTCCTAGTTTGAAACAAAATTTGATGTTAACACGCTGTTCTTTCTGTACGCTCAACATTTTCCGACGCACAGACAAAACGTCAACTACTTAAAACAGACGCCACGGGCAGACTGAGTGCTGGAGGCAGATGAAACTCGAGCAGTAGGCGGAGCGAGAGTCACGTGACAGGCCACGCGACTTTCAGCCTTATTGCATTCGTTTTATTGTTTCACCAGTACTAGTCCAGTTTTTTTCTAGCCACACCTCGTAATGTTAAATGAAGCAAGTAATACAGATGTAGCCTGCGTATAATCACCAGACATCTTCAGTTACTAGTCTGCCGTCGTTGTATACCTCACACCAACTCCTGTGAGGCTGTAGACTAACCTCTAATGTAGGTTCGATTTTTCGGAAATAGAAAAAAAGTCGCATTTAGAAATCAGTTCCAAAATAACAAACTTCCTTCGACTTTCATTTTCCGCCTGAGAAAATTTTTTTGTATGGTCTCCCTACATAATTTCCTCACTTTCTGCTTCTTAGTTTCACCGCGACAAAAACTTTTTCCGTCCTTATGCTACAGATAAGTAATAATGAATACCACAAATACCACTCAGGTAAGCAATAACCAATGCCACAAATATCACTCAGTCTTCGGTCTACCGCCTTGTATCGGAGCACTGCACTATTTTTCTCGTATCTTGATGTACATGTATGGTCATCCGTCATCTTTCACTGGTATGCCCGCATTCAAAAAGGTTATTATGTCATTCAGAGATAAATATATGCGTCAAATTCTCATCTCCGAAAGTTTATAAGAGAAAAAGAAAAGAAACCTCTGTATAATTTTAAGTTTCGTAACAAACCTTTGTTTACTTTTGTTTAAGAGCTGTTCAGTTTCAAGGCTTGATATTTTCCAGTGTGGTGCAAGATTACGTCTGTAATAAGCGTGCTTCGTCATGGCCTGACACAAGCTACGCGGGATCTGCGACATGGCATATGGAAAGCAAGATCACCCGTTATGTTACAATTGAGAGTAGCGTGAGCTATCCGTACCGATGAACAAACCAGAATATAGTTCTATAATATCATACAGCCAGCGGTAAAAAAGTCAAAGCCACAAAACAGCTCATCTGCTGTGTTTAGGGTTGATCTATTTTGATGAAACTTATGGCATATGAACACGGTACAAGAAACGAAATATAGGTCCTTATAAGGGAAACTCCCCATCGCACCCTTCTCAGATTTAGTGGTAAGATGACCCAGTGGACAGCACGCCAGAAACTGAACACAGATAAAGCATGAAAACAGGAAGAAAGGATACTGAACTGCGAAAAAAGAAGCGAAAAAGAAACAGTGGACCGTCCAAGAACAAGAAGTGAAATAAAGAACAACCTGCAACATCAATTGCGTTGTTGAACAGCCAAGCGGGCGAGCCGTGTGCAAAACTCCCTCGTGCCTGTTTTCTGCACAACATTATGAACTGTCCGTCCTGACACTGAAACGTTTGCTTCCCTTTGCAGACTTGCCAGTTGTCACACTATACATTTTGTTATAGAATATGAGTCATGTGGTAAGAACACGTTACCGTCGCAAGTAAATGTGATTAATAGTGGTAGCAGGCGATATGCCACATAAATGTCACACAGAAATGAAAATAACAAATAAACGGATACGAATTATGTTACAAAAGAGGAATTCAAGGGTCAAGACTTCCAAAACGGAACGCAACTTCAAAGATGTTAAAAACATATTTTTTTGACAGAGCACACAGAAAGTGTCTGATTGAGAAACTGTCGCGTTGATTTGTTGCAGTTTTTGTGACAAATTATTATGTTTTTATCATTTCGTTGGGAGTGCTCACATTCACATTCATTCAAACACCTATTTCGGGCAAGGAAGTATATCGCATTCACTTACCAGTCGTACTAATTAGGTGCGTCGATAAGAGATCCCTATCACATGACACACACACTGTCACTAGAGCCGTCTGTGATACACTAGACGTGTTTTCCTGTGGAGAATTTGGTTGATTTGTCGCCTTGTCATCAAACGTTTGCTGTTCCCTTTTGAAAGCAACTGCATTTCGGCTGCTAATAGAGTAGTTGTACCGAATCAGTTGTCATTATAGATCACTACGTCACACCACGCTGTTGCAAACGGAAGTACAGTATGACAAAGACACAAATTTGAATAAACCGAACTGCTGAAAAAAAGAAAAAAAATTGCATTATGGAAGTTTGCACACCACTCGCTCGCGTGACAGTCCAACACCGCAATCACTTAACTACAACGCCATTTGCCATCCCTGATGCTGTGGATTGCACTTACTGTTCTTGGACATTCCACTGTTTCTATTTTGCTTCTGTTTCGAACTCCACTACACCTTCTTCATGTTTTCATGCTTGATTTGAGTTCAGTTTTTGACGGGCTACCCACTGGGTCCTCTTCCTACTGAATCTGAGAGGAGGGCGATGGGGAGTTTCCCTTATTAGTAACGTGAAAAGTATAGTTTCTATTGTGTCAAACATTGTAATATTAATTCGTCCCTTGAAATAGCATAAAAGTTACTTAAAATGTCTTCTTTCAGTAGCTGAAATGAAATAACGTAAGTACTGTTCCTCTTCAACCATCAGATGCTGACATACTGGACTTTTCAGTTCCCAAATTGTTAAAGAAGCTATTTGTAATCGCATGGCATATGGTACATATAACGTATGTACTGGTAAAAATTTTCTTGGACTAAGTTCTGTAAAGGCTGGAAGAAATTATGTAACCGGGAACTCAATATTTCCTATTTAAAGTTACAGCTACCAGTCACTTTTTATTTAATGCTTAATCTAACATAATGCAACGCGTTTCGAACATGTTTTGTTCATTTTCAAGCGTTTGTACATACATACATACATACATACATACATCGAGAAATGTTACTTAAAAATAAGCAGTTTTAAACTAGATTAATCTAAGACACTTTGTTTTTTCCTGTAGCTGCTGGTGTGGCATTTGGGGGGAAGGAGGGGGCAGACATCACTGACTTCGATTTCTAGATATACACTGTCCCCCTCCTTCCCCCCAACTGGCACACCAGCAGCTACAGTAAGAGACAAAGTGTTCTAGATTAATCTAGTTTAAAACTGCTTACTTTTAAGTAACATTTCTCGATGTATGTATGTATGTATGTATGTACAAACGCTTGAAAATGAGCAAAACATGTTCGAAACGCGCTGCATTACGTTAGATTAAGCATAAAATATAAAGTGACTGGTAGCAAAAACTTGAAATAAATAATTTTCCCACACAGTCACGGTTTACAAACATAGCCATTATGGCTGAAAATAATTAATATTTCTTAGCTGAAAATGTATGTAGACTTTAGTACTAAGGAGCATTACTCTTCCCTCTAACCTTGGCATTTGCCAGTGATACGTGCGTTGGCACATAGCGTCTAGGAGGCGTGCGTGGAAAACCACGTCCGCTCGCTTTGCAGTCTGTAGTGAGGTGTAATTGGGCACGGGTGTCAGGTTGATGTATCGTCTCAGCATGTGGGCCAGCGGATTTGTAGGTTGCGATCGATGAAGACCATTTACACGGTCGTGACTTCCACGTACGTCCGACCTACGCCTATCGCCTGCAAAGTAATTGCTGTTTCTCACAAGGTAACGGTCAGAATTTTCATCTCGAAGACTGCTGTGAAGTTTTTGCCAGTCATAAACAACCTCAGTTAAAAATCAAACGCTATATTTCAGTTCACCATCAACATCACCTCCTCCCGAGGACTAGGTGCTGTAATCACATGTTCCGGTCTCTATCGTCCATCCATCCATCTCTTTCGAGGCCGACCTATTTCTCTCTTTCCAGTCGGCCGATATGTCGTTATCTTTTTCAGCAATCTGCTTTGTCATTCTATCGACATGATCCTTCCACTTCAATCGATTCTTTTCCATTTCGGCATTAACTGAAACGATTTTTAAATCTGATCTTACTGTTTCATTCCGTCATATATCCATTTCATTACAGTCTCTCACATATCTCATGAAGTTTATTTCTGTTGTTCGTATATGTGAATACTTGATTTTTGTTACTGTCCGTAATTCAGTCATGCTAGGTAATTTGGGAAACGGTTATTCTTCGCTTCATGCTTGTAACTAAGAGAAAGATACCACTAGATCTCACCAGCCGTTGCTATGGTGACCGCTCTGCGCAGGATCAGATAACTGCAGTTATCTTTTTAGCGTCGCTGCTTTCATTTAAGAGGAGTATCGGTTCAAGATTTTGCTAAAATAAAAAAAGATAATGTAGGGCTGCTATACGTTTGTGGGGCCTCTTCGCTTTAACTTCTGTTACGTATTAGCAAACACGTCTTTCTGTCCAAGCTTTAAGACAAACTAGTAAGACTTGTTTAAGGAAGGCTGAAAATTTAGTATTTCCGGCTGTGAATCTACCGTAGACGACGAAAATGAGTAAATTGTAATGATAATGATTTTTCGAGTGCTGTTGCAACATTAATTAACTTCAAAATAAATTCCATAAATTAAAAATAACGTTTATGTAAATTGAAAGTGGAAGGGGAGAAACGAAAAGGAAGGGAAAGAAGTAAAGACATCAGCTGCTTCGCGTCTTCATGCAGAATCAGCGGGGGTGACTGAAAATGCGTGCTTGGCTGAGACTCAAACACGGGATCTCCTGTTTATTAGACAGTTGCGCAAACCTCTGCACTACCCACACAGCCCGTATCGAAAATGGGCGAACTATCTCGGCAAGTTGCCCGGCATACTCACTGTCACACCTAGTGTCACCTATTCGCAGTCCCCTTCGACGTCCTTCATGTTAACTAATTTTACATGCCCACTGGAGGTCAAACGTAAATAGGCATCTGCACTAAAGGTTGTGGATTTATTGCCCGTTGAGGCAAATTGGTTATATGAATACAAGGTGTCCGTTCTTTCGGACATAGCCAAAGGACCAGAAACCTTGCAAAATCCGCAGCTGTGGTATATTAATAACTGAAGATGGATGGCACAGAAAGGAAAGGAAGAAAAGGAAATAATTATATGAGCAGCAATATAATATTGAACCTTCTGAGATGTACTCTTATTCCCATCCCACCGACACATTCATGTTTATGAATTCTACTACTATCATGGTATTCTGTGCACATTTAACTGCGTTATTAACCATTACACGTTCCGTGCCTTCAGTATGAATACTAGTTAAAGTGAGGAAATACTGCAGTCAGCCTACATATTTCACGAACTGCCATCAGCAGAACGCTTCGGGCATTGTTTCATTGCGTACAGGTCTGTAGGTAAGAGGGCATTCCGAAGGAGCTGGCCGCATATCCTGTTATGTTTGACGTGACTGCTCGGTATCCTTAGAATGTGTTACGTTAATATATGAGGCACGTATGCTCGTTAGATATGGATTGGCAGCTTGTTAGAAGTGATGAGTGATCACATAATTGACATAAATATTCATTTGTGGCCACGAATCTTTCTGTTGCACAACGTAATCAGTAACTACCTTCAAGTGTGTGCCTTCCTTTCTTTTTTTACTAGCAAATGTAATTGTACTGCTTTACAAGTCACGTCTTTGGTCTTAAATTGGTGTGCAGAAGCGAATTTACACTACTGGCCATTAAAATTGTTACACCACGAAGATGACGTGCTACAGACACGAAATTTAACCGACAGGAAGACGATACTGTGATATGCAAATGATTAGCTTTTCAGAGCATTCACACAAGGTTGGCGCCGGTGGCGACGCCTACAACGTGCTGACATGAGAAAAGTTTCCAACCGATTTCTCATACACAAACAGCAATTGACCGGCGTTGCTGGTGAAACGTTGTTGTGATGCCTCGTGTAAGGAGAAGAAATGTGTACCATCACGTTTCCGGCTTTGGTAAAGGTCGGATTGTAGCCTATCGCTATTGCGGTTCATCGTATCACGACATTACTGCTCGCGTTGGTCGACATCCAATGACTGTTAGCAGAATATGGAATCGGTGGCTTCAGAAGGGTAATACGGAACGCCGTGCTGGATCCCAACGGCCTTTTATCACTAGCAGTCGAGATGACAGGCATCTTATCCGCATGGCTGTAACGGATCGTGCAGCCGCGTCTCGATCCCTGAATCAACAGATGGTGACGTCTGCAAGACAACAACCATCAGCACGAACAGTTCGACGACGTTTGCAGAAGCATGGACTATCAGCTCGGAGACCTTGGCTGCGGTTACCCTTGACGCTGCATCACAGACAGGAGCGCCTGCGATGGTGTACTCAACGACGAACCTGGGTGCAAGAAAGGCCAAACGTCATTTTATCGGATGTATCCAGATTCTGTTTGCAGCATCATGGTGGTCGCATCCGAGTTTGGCGACATCGCGGTGAACTCACATTGGAAGCGTGTATTCGCCATCGCCATACTGGCGTATCACCCGGCGTGATGGTATGGGGTGCCATTGGTTACACATCTCAGTCACCTCTTGTTCGCATTGACGGCACTTTGAACAGTGGACGTTACATTTCAGACGTGTTACGACCCGTGGCTCTACATTCGATCCCTGCGAAACTCTACATTTCAGCAGGATAATGCACGACCGCATGTTGCAGGTCCTGTACGGGCCTTTCTGGATACAGAAATTGTTCGACTGCTGCCCTGGCTAGCACATTCTCCAGGTCTCTCACCAACTGAAAACGTCTGGTCAATGGTGGCCGAGCAACTGGCATACAGGCCTTCGCTCTAAGGTGATGTAAGACCGTTGCATTGAACGGAAACTATACTGAATAATAGACTTATGTAGTCAAGAGAGAGAGAGGAATACTATGTGTAAGGGAATTCTGACTATACCCAAATTGCTTTAAAAATATACAAAAATAAAAAATTTAAAAAAGCCTGTTGCATTGCTTACCAAACCCCCTGGTATTTCTTTACGCTTTCCCTAGTGATAGTCACATTTCGACCTACTTTTGCCATAATAGGTCATATTTCGGACAACTTTTGCCGAAATGCATATATTTGTGATATCTTCATGGACACAAGAATAAAAGGATGAAAATTTTGCTCACATGAATATGTTTCAGATGATACTGTCGCAAATAAGAATTATTACAAAGATTTATTTAGGAGGACTATAGTGAACAAGCAGAGTGACACAGTAGTTCACTAGTCGGTTCGCTGACTCGTTGATTTCAGACCTTCTACCTACAGGTTGCCAAATACTCCCGAAGCCAACATAATTGGCTTCCGACGTAATGAACATCACAACCGTTCTCAAACTATTCAGTTTGAATACTTGTTCGGTCTGGTTCAACATGCCGAAAGTAAAATGCTCCTACAACGTGGAGCTGTTATTGTTCTGTAGCACTGACGGGGAAATATTATTTTGTGAACTATGTGAAGTTGAAGTTCATGCAGAAAAGCGGTTTAATGTACATACAACAACACCGTAACACTGTGTTGAAAATGAAAGTAGACAAACGCTCTTGTTTCAGCAGAATCTTCAATAGTGCAGTCATTCTTTAAGGACCTGTGTGAGATGATGATGTCTTGCAGCATTCTATTGGAAGAAATGAAATATCTACGCTTCTGACAGGTCAGTTCCAGATCACTCTGCAGCGAAAATGAACTATTTATCCGTATGCTAAGAGGAGGTGCTCAAGAGAACACGAATTAATGTTGCTGATCAAAAATTCTGGGTGTCAATAGATGAAACGACTGACCTTATGTTGGAAATATTGTTGGTGTTCTAAAAGTTGACGAGCATGGACAAATGTTTTCCGTGACAAGTGAAGCTTTCGAAAGATTAGGCAGCTCAACAATTGCCGTTTTGTTTGAAAAGTCTATGCAACTACCGTGGCCGGATGGGGTGAACAGATACAACGTTTTGCTGTCAGTAAAAGATGTCACTTCACTCATGCTTAAGGCAGCCAAGAGGATTGACTTTCTCTACCCCGAAGTGGTGTAAGTGACTTGCCTTGCACATGCCTCGTACCGCGTTTCAGAAGAGTTGAGATCAAAATATCCAGATGTGGAGAAACTAATTTCCTATGGCAAGAAAATCAGTTTGTACGTTACACTACGGATGCAGAAATTCAGCGAACAAACATCTTCATTACCCCTCACTCTTCAGCATGTTCTTGGACGATGCTTTAAGGGTACTGTTATATAAGTTTTAGGTCTTAAGTGTTTGCATGTCTCGCTTCTTTTAGGTCATTAATATCCGGGTACTAATAATCTTAGATGTATCACGCCCGCATACAGAATCGATACAAATAAATAAAGGTTGGACACAAGACTGTACCTTAGACCCTACGCTGCTCAGTAAATACGGTACAGATGACATTCGCAAATGGAATTCTAGAACACTGAGGTGCAAGCAAACAATTGAGTGATCTAAAAATTTATCCTACAGGCTGATACGATTACATGATTTTTTACGATATGATGATTTACAAAGCGTTATTTATAAACTAAATAAAATATGTAGAGCATGTAATATGAGAATATCTTCTGGTAAGTCAAATTTGTCGGTATTTTGTGGAAAATATTCTGTAAGAACCAAGACGGTAGATAACTAAGATGCAATTAAACAAGGAAAATATTTTAACTATCTTAGATGTAAAACATCGCATGAATACGAAGATGATACACAGTTTAAATTTAATAGACTTTGAAGTATCTGCGGAACAGTTAACAGAACTTTAAAGTATAAAATCCGGAAAGAGCACTGAAAATTTATAAGGCAGGTGCTTTTCGAGACCTATTATGAGGAATTAAATCGTGGCTATTGAATAAAAGACAAGAAATACAGACACAAGGATTAGAAATGAGATTTCTTAGAGCTATAGGTATGTAAAAGAATAGATAAAATACGAAATGAAGGTACCCAAAAGGAGATAATAATTGAGAGTATGAAAGAAAAATTGAATGAAGAGAAAAAGAAATGGGATAGAGAACTGAAAAGAGATTGAGATATAAAGGGAGAAGAGGTCCTAGAGGACGGAGAAAGGGATGGGAACCGTAACAGGCCGCAGCTGGCCTAATGCGGAAAGCGCAGGATTTCATGTTATCCCGCATCTTAATGTTACTTCTGTGGCAAAGCTGTATTCTCAGTGCTCATATAAGATTCGTAAGTATGCACTAGGAATGCATAATTTAGGGCGAACTAGTTAAAATGAACAATTCCGGCGAATGAACTATTCGGAGCGATCTTTCTTTTAGCGCAGTGCCGTTCCCTCACTTCTGGTTTTTCTATGTATTGGAAGTTAGAATGCGCATGAACGAATCCCTCCTACATTTATACTAGTTACACCTAACTCCTAAAGGTAAACTATGTGGTGTAAGTCTGACCGGAAGACCGAAACCGTTCAGTTAGTTCAGTTCAGGCTCCAGTTCCGAAACGTGTGAACTGCGTCGAACCGAAAGACAGAAATCGTTCTGTTTGCACACTTCAGGCTGCAGTTCCTAAATGTGTCGGATAAGAGAAACGAAACCGTTCCGTTGGTTCGCTGTAGTTCAGTTTGAGCTCCAGTTCCGATTCTCCCCTGCTTTGGCCATTCTTTACAGTTACTATATGGGTCTATAGTTTTTTACTCCTCATTTAGCCTCCTTGAATCTAAATATTTTTTCCGATCTTAATAATCACTTTTCGTTAAGTATTAAATAAGAATGAGTTCTTCCTTTCTCAGCACCCAATCAGATTTTTTAAAAAAGAGGGTAAACGCCCATGGTAACAATGAGAGTAATTTAATCTTTTGTGGTTCCCACTACCCAGTTCTCAAGCAAAGGCTTGGGTAAAACCGAACGGGCAAAGCCCATCCTAACCAAAAGGCAGCACATACAAAAGGAAAGTTCTTAGAAATATTCACATGGTTTTCTTTTCCTAAGGATCACTCAATTTTTATAGACAAGAAAATTCAGCATCTTATCTATTACTTTAAAGATTCCTCTAAGAACTCCTATTTAACGGTACTTCCACAGCACAAATTCATCGCACCAGTTCAATAAGATGATCCATCTCAAAACGTTCGGTATAAGGGATGACTCTGAGCATCTCTAGTTCCTACAGCATTGGACAATTACAAACTTTACAAAACATGCAAGTGTCCAGGAAGATCAAATACACGAACTATCGTGTTAATTTCGCATGCGAGTTCTCTGCACAAGGCAAATAAATATTTTGGTTCTCCCTCCCGGCTGGAGTGGCCGAGTGGTTGTAGGCGCTACAGTCTGGAACCGCGCGACCGCTGCGGTCGCAGGTTCTAGTCCTGCCTCGGGCATGGTTGTCCTTAGGTTAGTTAGGTTTAAGTAATTTTAAGTTCTAGGGGACTGATGACCTCAGAAGCCATAGTGCTCAGAGCCATTTGAACCATTTTTTGGTTCTCCCTGTGTGCACGTGACACTTTGTTTTGTTCACTTTTACCTTCATCGTCTTCCGACGCCCGATGCGCCAAGATGTACGTAATGACGGCCCTCCTACCACGTGACCTTCGAGGACAGCGAGTGGTTCTCTGCCTGATATTACTAAGATAGCGCGACTTTATGCCAATATACACTTGACTTTCTTTTACTAGAAATTGTCTTGAACTAAACTGCTTACCTGAACAGTACAAAGAAAGTCGGAACAATGCATGACGGAGTATGCAGATTAGATAAATACTTTAAATTTGCTCACAATGGCCCATTTTCTGTAATATCATTCATTCATTCATTCGACTGACAGAAAATCTGGTCGTTTCTGAAATTTTATGCACATTTCAGTCTCTCTGGGCATAGCGCTCATAAAACATGTACAACACTTACATACATACAAATTTAAATATCTTACATGCCGCAGATGACATTAATTAAAGAAAAAGAAAGAAATGGTAAACAAACATGCCCGGAAAATTCATTCGTAATCCTACTAGTAAATCGAAGTCCGAATCTTGCCTTACCTATGAAAGGGTCTATATGACAATTCAATTTCGTATACCTACAGTTTAAGTAATTGTAGTGATTCACAGTGCGGTCGTTTTTCGGCCTCACTTGGTTGTTTGTGCCAGCCGATGAGGCTTGGAGCACTGTGCTGTCACAGCGACGAGCAATCTGCTGAATGGTGGTGAATCGGCAACATCAGCTTCGATCCAGCTCCTGGGAGGCCATGGCCAGTGGTGTGTTTGGCTCTGGGCTATATATGGAGGGCCGGCAAAGGTTGTATGTGTACCGGCGTGGCTGGCCGCGAGTGTTAGTGGAAGAGGGCCGCCCCATGTTGATGGAGGACAGAGTGGTTGCTGTCGTCATGAAGCACAGCCGCAGGGGAGAGATGAGTACGTCGACAGCCAGCTAGAAGGCAACACAGCTAGCAGCGTCTGGAGAGGGCAACCACCTCAACGTGCCACATCAGAAAGCAATGACTCAAAGCACTGATGTAGCCTGGTTGATTTGCATGTGGAGCTGACAGCGGATCACTGTCAACAGGGGGCATAATAAAGCACTGGAGCAGTGGACAGTGGCTGGATTTGTGATTTCAGGAAACTCAGTCTATTGTTGTTACCTGTGGTGTGTTTTTGTCTACGACAACACGAGGATATTGTGCCGGTTGTGGGCAGTACAATCCTGCATTCCTGAAAGTGGGTCTGGTTTGACCAAATTATTTTTTGTTGGATGCGAGGTCCGCCAGTTATGCAAAATGCTGTTTTTCTCAGTACACAAACATGTTTCGGCACCACTGTGCCATCATCAGTGGGTTTTAGTTTTTGTTTATTCTGCAATGTGAACATTTTTTTGTTAAATGATTATAAAATTATGTGCATTTTTAGTTCAAACAACAGATAGTTTCTTTTTGTAAACACCATTACATTTGGTGTGCACGAATTTTCTGGGTCACTTGTGTGTTAATTACTACAGGTAGCTTGTCATCTGCAACCGAACAATGTTGATGAGAAAATTTTTTTGACGGGAGTTAACCTATCTTCTAAAATGTAATTCAGTTTTTCGCCATGTTTTCGCGCCTATATTCGTTTTTACTTACGTTTTCGTGTGGCAAGTACTCCTTATTCCACTTAAGTTTCAACATTCGTCTGTAGCCCAAATTAAGTTACCAATATTCAACTGTGGCAAGGTCATTTTTATAAAGGTTGGAAAACTTTATTTTACTGGTGCTGTGTTCATCGAAATCTTAATCTATCTTTACTGCTGCCGTTCGCCGTTTTGTTGTTTGTATTTGTCGTGCCCATCAGACCGTAATTTTGGCTGGTGTATTCTGTGATTGATGTATTAGTTCCGGTGTTGACTTTTGGTTGGGTATTGTAGTAGGTAGGGGGTTCGAAACCCACTATTGGGTGAGCGGCGAGTGTTGACTTCTTGTGTGTTAGGGGCCTCAGCTTCCAGTCAGGGCTCCATAATTCGCGGCCTGCAGATGGCAGTGACGGCGGCGGCATAGCTCCAGCAAATAGTCCAAAATTGCATTTTATACAGACGGGATGCCGATACATTGCCCAGCTGGTCCATGATGACGAGCTAAGGATCGCAACTATCACTGAAACATTCGCTTGTCGGTTATCTCGGCTTTTTACATACCAGTTTAACCTGCCGCTCAAAATAACCCGTTTCGGTAATAACCGAGCTTCGGTTTCTTACTCCTGCTATTTCCTATAATAAATGTAGATATAGAATAAAGACAGGGAAATTTGGCTTCCGTTTTCAAGATAGACTCAAAATATTAAATAGTCAAATAAAAGACATTTTTCTTAAAAAGTGATAAGTGGATGGATACTACAAAAAAACACAAGTATTTTATACTGATTCAAATGTTTTTAAACTATGCTCAAAAATCGTGTTGTAATCAGGGGTCAAACCACTATTTGGGCATTACGAATACTCAGTGCTAAAGGGAAAGAATTGACATTCAAATGGTTCAAATGGCTCGAAGCACTATGAGACTTAACATCTGAGGTCATCAGTTCCCTAGGCATAGAACTTGTAAGTAGGCTGTATATGTTTTCTTATTGGCAACGTTACGTAGCGCTCTGTATGAATATCACAGGCTGTGCTGTGTGCGGTCTGTGGCTAGTTTGCATTGTTGTCTGCTATTGTAGTGTTGGGCAGCTGGATGTGAACAGCGCGTAGCGTTGCGCAGTTGGAGGTGAGCCGCCCGCAGTGGTGGATGTGGGGAAAGAAATGGCGGAGTTTTGAAATTTGTAAGACTGGACGTCATGAACTGCTATGTATATTATGATTTTGCAACACTATTAAGGTAAATACATTGTTTGTTCTGTATTAAAAATCTTTCATTTGCTAACTATCCCTATCAGTAGTTAGTGCCTTCCGTACTTTGAATCTTTTATTTAGCTGGCAGTAGTGGCGCTCCCTGTATAGCAGTAGTTCGAGTAACGAAGATTTTTGTGAGGTAAGCGATATGTGAAACGTATAGGTTAATGTTAGTCAGGGCCATTCTTTTGTAGGGATTATTGAAAGTCAGATTGCGTTGCGCTAAAAATATTGTGTGTCAGTTTAAGCACAGTCATGTATAAATTTTTCAAAGGGGACGTTTCATATGTCGACCCTTAGCCGAGGATACCTCACTGGAATCTTCTGATTTTTTTCTTGTAGTTTGTGTAATTAGTGTAGCTTTTGTTTATTGCTAGCCCGTAATTATGGAGAGAATTTCCTTTGTAGTTGTAGTTTTTCATTGTTGTACGGTAAAACAGTTGTGCCATGTATGTAGATTTGCACCAAGTATTTCGCAGCTGCGCTTGCAATTAAGTAGACATTATTTCCATTGCTATGGTATCTTATTTTGCTCTTCAAATTGTGCTTTTCTGTGTTATCGTGTGAAATATTGTGACAATTATGGCGTGTGAAGAACGTAATACTAGGCTCCAAAGTAAACTGAGAAATGACAGTCAAGACGAAAGCAGTGTGTTAGCGCCTCCGTGTAATGAATTAACTAATGTTCGATATAGTAGTTTGGTAATTGTGCATAGGGAAATGGAGCGGACGGCAAACAATGGCGTAGGCAGTGAAACAATTAGTGAACAGGGAAGCATTATCGATCGATCGATCGGCAACAGCTCGCCACAGGAATCCGAAATGACAGGACACAATTTTGCTAATACTGTAGATTCGGGTTTTGCGTCCTCACCGTTTTCTCAAATAAGTCAAGACACATTTTCCTCTTGTCAAAATGTGAATGTTGCCGGTGCAAATGCACTGCTGAAAAGCGTAGAGGAACAGATTCCAGACACTAATGAATTGGTATTACAGCTAATGCAACAAATGGAACAAAATCAGAGACAAACACAGCAAAAGCTTCAAAAGTTAGACACAATGGAACAACACCAGAGACAAACACAGCAACAGTTAGACACAATGGAACATAATCTTCAAAAGTTAGATACAATGGAACAAAATCTTCGGAAGTTAGACACCACACTTGAACAAACACGTGAAGATTTAACTACTGAGCTACATAACATTGAATCGAAATGCCTAAAAGTCTGTAATGACGTAAAAACACAAATTTGTGAGCATTTCCAACCTATTTTTTCGCGTCAAGAAAATGCATTACAGAATCACGAAGCAGCCATAAAAGAACTGCAAATTATTGTTCATGAAAATCATGAGACCTTGCAAGCCAAAATTGACTCAGTTGCATCTACCGATTTAGTTACGCAACCTGCAAAAACTCAGGAAAGCTTAAAGGACACAGTAGATACGATTTCAACACAAATGGACACTCTGAAATTTGGTTCAGAAAATCACACAGAGGAAATAATTTCACTATCGGATAAAGTAGCAGAACTTTCAGATCAGTTCACTAACTTATCTACAAAGGTAGATGATGATTTGAATGACACAAGACCTGTAGCTTTCACTGACACTGAAGAGTATGAACAAATTAGAAAATTCAAACAAAACCTAAATCAAATCAATACACAGTACAAAAGAGAAATCCGGGAAGTACAAGATCAGTTGGCACAAGTAATACAAGAATTACATATTTCAGAGGACACTCGCACTCCAGTACGGGAAGAGGGACATAGAAATACGGAACAACCACAAAATAATAACACAGGACACTTCGGAAATTATGAAAGAAATTGGCAAGGCGCATTGGATTTTGAGATGGAACCGCCGAAACGAAGTAACAATGACCGAAATGCGACTTGCCGACATGATGATTTTGACTATAAGCTGTTCATTACTACACGTAAATTCAAAACATTTAAGAATTCCTGCAACGACATCCATCCACAAGCGTGGCTTCATCAGTTCACTCATTGTTTTCCTCCCAACTGCTCATTAGAGCACAGATTAGAATTTATGTGTGGCTATTTAGAGAATGAACCAGCTGTAAGAATGCGATCGGTCATTCACGATTGTCACAGTGAAGGAGAATTTTATCATGTCTTCCTCTCAGCATATTGGTCTCAAGCTACACAAGACCGAGTAAAACATAGCATCATAATGATGAAACATTTCGAACAATGTGAAATTTCCAGTCTTGTGAAATATTTCGAAGACATGTTGCACAAGAATCAGTACCTGTCAAACCCATACAGCCCCTCAGAACTCATCCGCATTTGCTTAATCAAATTACCTGAACATTTACGACATATTATTTTGGCAGGACGTTGCAAAGACGACATTGAAGCTTTTCAGGGACTCTTTCAAGAATTATAAATTGACACTGACATTCGCGGGACGCGAAAAAAGGAGCGCAACAATTACAGGTCACATCCGTCACAATTCCGCGATGAAAGAAATAATAACTGGACACGACAAGGCTATTCTCACAACACATATCGTGACCAAAACAGACACCACCCGTATGACAACCGTTGGCAGAGTAGTAATAATTATAGGGAAAGATCACCTCTCCACGGTAGTGACTATCACAGAGACAATCAGAGAAACAGACAATTTGGGAACCAAAATAATTATTATCAAGGGAGACAGAATAACTTTAGACGCAACGGTCCAGCGCGGAGTTACGATTCAGGGAGAAATTCTCCACCACGTGACCGATAAGAAAGAAACTATGGAATCTACCGACATGACGACAGACGATATGATCGTAACGACAGACCTGAATTGCATCAGAACTGGCGGGATTCAAACAGAGCAGGGCCCTCTCGACAAGGTGAATTTGTAGAAGTTAGGTCTCCAAATCCCAATAACGATGCGCGCCAGCAAAGAGACAATAGGCAATGACTCATACCGCTGGCAGCCACGAAACGTACGTATGAAACTAACGACACAGCTGCCGTAGGTAGTAATTATGTAAAAATGGAAGACATTAGGGACATCTTACTCCAGGAACACGACGTAAAACAGAACAACATTGCATATCCTGTGATTCAAATTACAGTAAATGACGTAAAATTTACGGAAGTACTTGACTCTGACAGTCCCATTTCAGTAATTAGTGAAACACCTTTTAGCAAGTGCAACAAATCGAACGATTGCCTCACGCTTCCGTTACGTAAGATTAAATTACAAGGTGCAATCATTGGAAAAAGTGTAGATGTACGCCAACAAACTAACTTAGAATTTTTTTGTCAAAGCCACAGATTCTCTATGAGCTTTCTTATTGTTCCATTATTGTTGACGGAAATCATACTGGGACTAGACTTTTTGAATGAATACAAAGCAGTCTTAAACTTTCACGATGCTGAAATAAGTTTAGAGAAAGAAGGTAAGTCAATAGCTTTGAAATTTGAAGATTGGCTCTCAAACCATGACGAGGAAATTAATCGGCTTTACCTTCTGTTAGGCAACAGTTCGGAATTTTCTACGGAACTAGACACTAACAATCACTCTGCAACTACTGACAGGGATGATATCGACGGCATATTTGAAACTAGTGAGTTAATTCAGAATAAAATTCAAACAATTGAGAATTGTAATGGCACTGATAGGCAGGACCTTTTTGAGATTTTACAAGCACATTCCACAGTTTTTACTCACAAAACAGGAACAATCAAGGGATTTCAATACCAATTTCGTGTTCGTGAGCATACTAAATTTTGTGTTAGACCATAAGTAATTCCAGCACATTATAGGGACCGTGTTACAACAGAATTACAATCTATGCTTGACAAGGGCATTATTGAGCCTGCAGTAAGCTCATACAACAATCCATTACATGTTGTTGAGAAGAAAAATGGATCGATCAGGCTTGTCTTAGATTCGAGACAAATCAATACTATCATTATTCCTGAAACAGACAGGCCGCAAACGTTGGAAGAACTTCTTCAAAATTTTAATGGTGTAAAAGTGTTGTCTTCCATTGATCTCAGATCCAGCTTTTATCAGATCAAACTTCATCCAGAATGTAGAAAATACACAGCTTTCCTTTGTTTCGGCGTTTGTTATCAGTTTCGGAAACTTACTTTTGGTTTGAATATTTCTTCAGCAGCATTCATTCACGGGCTAAATTCCATATTACCTGAGTTCTTAAAACGTCACATCACCTTATATGTGGACGATATTCTAATAGCAGAAGCTTCATGGGAACAACATAATCGCATCCCCAACAGTTTGTTACGTATTTTTGCAGAATCTGGAATTACAGTTAACTTGGAAAAGTCTGAATTCGGTAGGTTAAAGGTGAGGTTTTTGGGACATATTATTTCTTCTGAAGGCATTCAGCTGGATCCTGAAAAGTTAGAAGCAATCAGAGCCATTCCAGTTCCATCCACAAAAAGACAAGTCCGCAGTTTTCTAGGTCTCGTAAATTTTTACCGTCGTTTTCTGAGTATGCAAATTCTAGTTACACCAAAACTTTTTTCTCTCACTGGAAAAAATACTATTTGGAACTGCGACGAACAAGCACAGTTGGAATTCAATTCTTTGAAAGAATCGCTACTTAACGCGCCAATACTAGCTCATCCAGATCTGTCACAAGATTTCTGCCTTAGCACTGATTCTTCTAAAGTCGGTCTTGGTGCCCATTTATTTCAAGAAGCCATAGAAAATGACACTACTGTTCAGAAAACCATTGCTTTTTCTAGCCGAGTGCTAACAATATCTGAAAAAAATTATTTCGTTACTGAATTAGAAGCCTTAGCTATTGTTTGGGCATTTAACAAATTCCGTTTCTTTCTTTCTGGTCAGCACGTAAAAGTATACAGTGATCATCGTGCATTACAATTTCTCATGTCTTCAAAATTAAATCATGACAGGTTAAAACGTTGGGCATTGCTTCTGCAAGAATTACACTTCACAATAGTCTACATTCCCGGCAAAGAGAACATTGTTGCGGACGCACTGTCACGCGCACCGGCTGGGCTTGAGAAAAGTAACACAGAAGGCAACCTCGAGAAAAATTTCAGTATTCTTTACATTCAGAAAGTCGCCTTTGAAAACTTCATCACCACATCTTTAAAGGACATTGCTCATGAACAAGATAAAGATCCGATTTGGAAAGACATCAAAAGTAAATGCCATGAAAAGACACACACTCAGATTCGGCATTATTACCTGGTTAGAAACAACATACTCTTCAAACGCTGCACTGTTGATGACAAGCTATGGGTACTTTGCATTCTAGACGATTTTGTTAATAAGCTCATTTGGTACATTCATTTCAGCTACGCACATTTTGGTCCACGAAAATGTTATCATATTCTTCGAACGACTTGTTATTTTAACAATATGGAAAAGAGAATTCGAAGAGTCTTGTCTATTTGTAAACTTTGTCAAAAGGCGAAACCATCTACTATCTCACATCTAGCTCCGTTCTTTCCTATTATTCCTTCTAAATTTAAAGAATTTGCTGCTGTTGATCTCTTGGGACCGCATGTCAGAACATCTAATGGATTTTCGTACGTTCTAGTCGCTGTTGAACTTACTTCAAAATTTGTTTCTTTCACACTGTTACGTAAAGCCACTGGACGGTCTGTATACAACGCCTTTGTTAAAAATTTCTTACGTGAAGTTGGACACGTTAGTAAAGTCATTTCAGACAACGGACCGCTATTCAGATCTGCAGTTTGGTCACGCATGCTTCAGAATCATAAAATCAAACCTGTTTTTATTTCATTGTACTCACCACATTGTAACCCGTCTGAACGGATTATGAAAGAAATCAATAAGCTTTGCAGACTTTATTGTCACAGAAAGCATCAGCATTGGGACAGATATTTACACTTATTTCAAAACGTGCTGAATGAAATGCCACATGACTCCACTGCTTTACCACCTATTCTTGTACTGAAGAATGAAGATCCACCGAACCGAATCAGAGAGCTTGTACCTTTCCCGAATATACGTAAACTTCAACACCAAGGCATAATTGATTTGGCTCTTAAAAATATAAAATCTGCAGCAAACCAAAGGAGAAAACTACACGGTAAAGCAAATGCAAAGATATTATACATTAGTCAGAAAGTTCTCATTAAAGCTCATCCATTATCACATAAGAAGAAACACTTGAGTCACAAATTCTTTCTAGTTTACAATGGACCTTACAGAATCCGACGTATACCACATGATAATTGTGTTGAAGTTGAAACTCTGCGTACTAGGAAGAGTAAAGGATTGCACCACATTTCACATGTAAAACCGTTTATTGAAAGATAATCTGCTTTTTAACTTTGTCTTTGCCATATAACTTTTCACTTCACATTTCTAGTATGCATTGTCAGACTTAGAAACTGCTACCATGCAACAATGTTTGAAGTTAAATATCCAGTCAAGAACCAAGAGAACTTATTTAAACATAAATTACGAATGCATTGTTATAGTGAACAGACGTCACAGTGTTATTGTGTGTGTACATTCTTGCTTGTTAGTTGCACGATTACGTAACGACTATAAGGCTTACATACTTAGAACATATACTGGTACTGCTAATGAGATTTTAATGCAACGTTTTGGTTTATTTGAAAATACATTCTTGATTTAAAGTACTTTCTGTGAGATACCAGATGACACAGTGGTTAGTTTATGTGACAGCTACACGATTGTATCACGACACTACTAATGAGTGACAATTTACAATGTTGCTTTTGCGGTGTTTCTGTTTTATATCTGCACAGTTTTTCTGCATTATTCTGGAAAGTAAAACATGTTTTAGTAGTAACTTTTGTGGTATAGCTACAATGAGACTGCCTTTTCCGTAGCACAAAAATATGTTACAGCACAGTACTTTCTTCATCACGGCAATAAGCGTAATAACTAAGATATCTATACGCAAAGCATTTCACTTTTGTGTATCATGAGGTAAGTACATTGACTTCTGCAGAACTTAGCTTTCGGAGGACGATAACTACGACACTTCCACAGAGATTATCTTACAACAAGACGCACAGTTTAGCGCTACAGTACACGTATTTGAGTGATTAATTTTATACTTTAGACATTTATTTTTAAAGATTTTTGAATTACAAAGAAAGTTTTCCATGATACATTTCATTCCATTGCTGTAATCTGTAACACCTGAGGGTATAATTACATTAATTCCCTGGGGGGTACACGCTTACTTTGTGTACCATGTGTTTGGCAAGCACAAGGAGCCCTAGCTAATATGGTATTTGCTTATACAACTTTACACATCGGTACCATATATCTGTAACACACAAATTACACAGCTATCTGATCATTTAACTGAGAGAAACATTTTTTTTTACTACATCAGTGACACATGTTTACGCATTTACATAGTTGGGTAACTTCACACTTATGAAATTGTATTTTGTCTGTACTTTGTGAACTGTTCATATTTTTTCGGAACCATTGTGATACTATGAGAGCTTTGACTGATGTATTTGGTAAGGGAGCATGATTTTAAAGTACGTTTGAGGTAGATGACACTATTGAAATGAGCAGATAATTTTTTTTTAGGTTTTGACATTATTGCAGAAAGCTACGACATTTTTGAGATTTGACTGAGGTGTTATGATGTTATTTTTACGACGACGATGTGTATTATGCAGTTGAGGTATGTTTATGATCAATAAGATGATGCTACCGTATATGAGGAATTTGATTACGCTACGTATTTATTATGATGAAATATTGAAGAATTGTCGATGAATATGTATATGTGCAGTAAGGTAAGGACTAATGAGTAGTGGTTAGGGACTCTGACTTGTGAAAAAGGATGTTGGAAACCAAGAATCGTACTTTAAGAGTTATGAAATGTGTGTAAATGCGTGAATGTATCACAATGCCGGCGAAAATTTTTTGGACACTGTTATATCAATAGGATTTTGTTTCTACAGATTTGTAACGCAAATTCTTGACCTGTGAAATATTTTTATATGAGACTGTCATTGTAGCGGAAACTGCTGTCGTGAATATTTCCGTAAGAAAGTTAAGTGACCACCTGCACGTAATGTGTCGTGGGCAGCTGCGCGACAGTCGCCTGGAAAAAAGCCATTAGTGTGTTCCTTTCAGAGGCAGAGGTGGAAAAAAAAAGGGAGGCCATTATCCTCGCTATTGACATTCCTTTGTAGAAAGCATCACAAATACGACACGCTCAAACTTGAAAACATATGATTATACTGTGGAGCTCTTAATTTATGGTATTTACTAAAATGCCTAATGAAACGATGAGAAACATTTCACGGCTATTGTCTTGCTAGTTGAGAGAATTGCCATATGGCTTGCTTTATGTATTTATTAAGTCATTTTGTTTAATATCTAGTTTCTTGCTGCACTTTAGCGTTGGTTAAAATAAAATTTTATAGATGTACTAATATAAATATTTTCTGTCTACAGATCGAGTAAATAATAATTTTTTTCAAAAAAATGAAGGAGCACAAAATGACATTTACCTTAATAGGAACTGCATTCATAATTTCCTTTTCAAGTACTTGGTAATTTTTTATAGAATTAGTTTTTGTGGTGCACCACTTTAATTACATAGACATTACGATGTGAATATACATTTCCCTTGTCTGCATTGTTGTCTTTAGTGTAATATTTTTTCTGCTTGGGCTTTGTCATGTTTAGATATAAGTTATTGCAATTGCTGCTGCTGTTTGCCAGGCATAGTGCTACTAAATTTCACTTTACATTACTCTCTTAAGCCAGTTTTACTACTGATTTATTTTCCTTGTTTGCTGCTCATTGCGTTATATTAGTTGCAATATTGCTGCTTGCTTGGTCAATTTGAATATTTTGTCATTGCTGTTTGTGTTAATTGTTTTGTTCTGCTGCATTGCCTCGTTTCTTAGTTTAGCATCTGAGCTCAGTAGATTTAAGTTAGCTTAAGATGGGGTAGGCTATATATGAGAACGAGTTGTGATGAATTGGAAGAAATGCATTGAGAAGCTATAAGAAAATGGTTTGACCAAAAAGTATTTTGAAAGAGGATATGAACAAAAAAGTAGGGGTTAGAGAGAACAGGTTTAGGTAGGATTTTCTTGGAAATAAATGATGAGGTAAGGTAATGGAAAATAAATAATGAGATAAGAAATATGTGAACATATAAATACAGAAAGCATGCTTGGATAGGATTTTTTTGGTGGGAACAAATGTTGAAATAAGACGAAAGATCTATGGAATGAAGTTTTGGGTTTGACTGCAGCACAAATGTTACACTGAAAACAAAACCTGTCCTTTCCTCCTGTGTTTGCTATGTGTTTGTGTACTCTTGTGTATTCGTGTTTTTACCTGTCTTTATGAGTTTACCTAATACGATTTATGTTGTAGAATTTTTCTAATACTCAGCTACATTCACTATGATGAGGAATACTGTTATCCTCAAATATAATTTGCATTTATAATATGTTGTTTACTATGTAAAGATGTTTAGACATTATTTATTCTGTTTTGTTTTAATGCTCACATATGGAGTGGATGTTTCAAAAGTTATTCTGATCTTTTATGTATTTACTTATGTCATAATTCCTGTAACACTGATGTATATGTTTATTTCTATTCTTTTGTAAAGCCTCTATTACTACAAATGTTTTCTGTATTATTATGTTTTAATGATGTTTTCTGTATCTTTGTAATTGTATTCTCATATTATAAAATTGTAATGGACACCAGTTCATCAAGTTTAGTAACTTGTAAGCATTCATTTCAGTGCACACATTGCTGTTGGTCATAGTACATGCACAATATGTGAAAAAAGGACTGTTAGTGCTTGCACGTGTGTTGATAATTCAGCAAGGGACTGGTTAACAGCAGTGCTGGTTCTAAGGACAATTCCAAAAACTTTGTGAGTGCACAAGTGGCAGTTATGGACTTGCTATATTGTCCGCAAGACTCTTCGATGGCGATTGGGCACCTGCACAGTCGCAACAGATGGCTGCTGGCCATCTCTACAATGACTGCAGTGGGTCTACATCTTTGATGACCCACCAATACCATTATTTCTACAAGGACTGCAGTGGGTCTGCAACTCTGGTGGCCCACCACTACCATAATCTACACCAGGACTACAGTGGGTCTGTTCTGTGATGACCCACCTACCAATATTCGTCAAAACGTCGACTGACTCCCCTGTGGGTTTGCTCTGTTGTGGCCCATTACCTGTCTGCATGTCGAGAATCAGCACTGTCTTTTCGTTGAAAGGACAACACTACTTCTTCAATACTGCATGGAAATCCACTACTTCCGTGTGCATTTTCTTCTACTGCTCAGACTTTGAGAAAAACACTGCTATTTTACTGTGATGAACGATCAGGACTGTCTTTATGGACTGTGAGAAAATTTTAGCTTTTGATCAACATTGTATCAATAAGTGTGTGCATTTGATTTCTTTGTTATTGTAATTATGAAAAATTTTATCAAATCATTATTGGCCACTGCCCAAAAGAATTTGTAAAATTTTTTGTGGGGAGCATGGGGGCTATGTAAGTAGGCTGTTTATGGGCAACGTTACGTAGCGCTCTGTATGAAAATCACTGGCTGTGCTGTGTGCGGTCTGTGGCTAGTTTGCATTGTTGGCTGCTATTGTAGTGTTGGGCAGCTGGATGTGAACAGCGCGTATCGTTGCGCAGTAGGAGGTGAGCCGCCAGCAGTGGTGGATGTGGGGAAAGAAATGGCGGAGTTTTGAAATTTGTAAGACTGGACGTCATGAACTGCTATGTATGTTATGATTTTGCAACACTATTAAGGTAAATACATTGTTTGCTCTCTATTAAAAATCTTTCATTTGCTAACTATCCCTATCAGTAGTTAGTGCCTTCCGTAGTTTAAATCTTTTATTTAGCTGGCAGTAGTGGTGCTCGCTGTATTGCAGTAGTTCGAGTAACGAAGATTTTTGTGAGGTAAGCGATTTGTGAACCGTATAGGTTAATGTTAGTCAGGGCCATTCTTTTGTAGGGATTATTGAAAGTCAATTTGCGTTGCGCTAATAATAATGTGTTTCAGTTTAAGCACAGTCATGTATAATTGTTCTAAGTAAGGGGACGTTTCATAAACTATTTAAATCTAACTAACCTAAGGACATCAGACACATCCATGTCAGAGGCAGGATTCGAACCTGCGACCATAGCATTCGCGCGGTTCCGGACTAAAGGGCCTCGAACCACTCGGTCACAGCGGCCGGCAAAAAAAAAATTGTGTTTTGTTTTCCTTGTGAATTTGTCAATTTTCAAGGGCTACAACCAGACATGGCTATACCATGTAGACACAGGCAACAGATCAGCTACTTTCTAGTTTTGGTTGTGTACTGTGAATGAAATGTTTTTAACTTTCCAATTTATTATTGTTGGCGTAATTACCGTTATCTTTTATTATTTGATAGAAATGGTACACAAACCTTTAATCTTTTGAAGGCAATCAAGCTTTGTACTTCATATCTAAGTCGTAAAAATATTTGCAGACTAGGTATGGCGCCATGTGAAATGCAAGGGATATCTGGTGATGACAACGAGGGACAACCGTGCAGGCGAGGTGGGACTTGTCCTGCACGCTGCATGTAATTGCGTACCTTAAGCCAAGACAACACGGACATTATTGTCTCAGCAACGCTTCACCGATTCTTATGCCATGTATTTGTTGCTCACTTCTGTCTGGATTCTTACTAAAATACCACTGATAGCTTTTTCCATTTTCTGTAATAACGCAATATTTCGAACCATTGAATATTTTGTGTAATAAATTACACTCCTTTTTTGTAAAAAAGAAAAGGTTTATTTAAAAACTAAAATTTTTGGCACTGCTGCTATGGCCGATTGATATTTCGGTTTATGACTTGGTTGTTCTTGTTGTTGTGGTCTTCAGTCCTGAGACTGGTTTGATGCAGCTCTCCATGCTACTCTATCCTGTGCAAGCTTCTTCATCTCCCAGTCCCTACTGCAACCTACAGCCTTTTGAATCTGCTTAGTGTATTCATCTCTTGGTCTCCCTCTATGATTTTTCCCTTCCACGCTGCCCTCCAATACTAAATTGGTAATCCCTTGATGCCTCAGAACATGTCCTACCAAGCGATCCCTTCTTCTAGTCAAGTTGTGCCACAAACTTCTCTTCTCCACAATCCCGTTCAATACATCCTCATTAATGATGTGATCTACCCATCTAACCTTCAGCATACTTCTGTAGCACCACATTTCGAAAGCTTCTATTCTTGTCCAAACTATTTATCGTCCATGTTTCACTTCCATACATGGCTACACTCCATACAAATACTTTAAGAAACGACTTCCTGACACTTAAATCAATACTCGATGTTAACAATTTTCTCTTCTTCAGAAACGCTTTCCTTGCCATTGCCAGTCTACATTTTATATCTTCTCTACTTCAACCATCGTCAGTTATTTTGCTCCCCAAATAGCAAAACCCCTTTACTACTTTAAGTGTCTCATTTCCTAATATAATTCCCTCAGTTTCACCAGACTTAATTCGACTACATTCCATTATCCTCGTTTTACTTTTGTTCATCTTATATCCTCATCTTATATCCTCCTTTCAGGACACTCTCCATTCCGTTCAACTGCTCTTCCAAGTCCTTGGCTGTCTCTGACAGAATTACAATGTCATCGGCGAACCTCAAAGTTTTTATTTCTTCTCGATGGATTTTAATACCTACTCCGAATTTTTCTTTTGTTTCCTTCACTGCTTGCTCAATATACAGATTGAACAACACCGGGGAAAAGCTACAATCCTGTCTCACTCCCATCCCAACCACTGCTTCCCTTTCATGTCCCTCGACTGTTATAACTGCCATCTGGTTTGTGTACAAATTGTAAATAGCCTTTCGCTCCCTGTATTTCACCCCCGGCACCTTCAGAATTTGAAAGAGAGGATTCCAGTCAACATTGTCAAAAGCTTTCTCTAAGTCTACAACTTCTAGAAATGTAGGTTTGCCTTTCCTTAATCTTTCTTCTAAGATATGTCGTAGAGTGAGTATTGAGTCATTTCTACGGAATCCAAACTGATCATCCCCGAGGTCGGCTCCTACCAGTTTTTCCATTCGTCTGTAAAGAATTCGCGTTAGTATTTTGCAGCTGTAAGTTATTAAACTGATAGTTCGGTAATTTTCACATCTGTCAACACCTACTTTCTTTGGGATTGGAATTATTATATTCTTCTTGAAGTATGATTACCTGGTTATCAACAAAAAACAATTTAAAAAATCTCCTCTTAGGAGTTTTTTTAATTACTTGGTTATCAACAAAAAATAAAAATAATTCCTCTTATTACCAAGACCAAACAAATACAAAAAAAATACAGGTTGTTCCCGTCCCCTGATAGGCTGCATTTGTGCTTTCAAGTATTTCAGCGCGGTGCTTCGCAAAGTACCACTCAAATGGTGCAGAATTTCGTCTTAAACGTACGCCTCCTTCAAGTCACTAACATGAAGCTCCCGCCGGAAAAAATACAGAAAAAACAGCTGCTCAGATCGTAACCTCAAATCGCGCTAAAATTGTTTTGTTGGTGACAAAAATAGTTAAATGAAACTATTTATGTGCGTAATATTTCACTCTATTATGATAAGCTTGCATACACCTGTTACTTACCAGGCCTTACTCTAAACTGTTGAAAGTCTGAAAAGTTCACATGACACCTCATTCGTAACCGTAACCAGTTTATGGTGATTATGAGCTATCCTTCAGAAAACGTTTACAAACGGATTATATACTTTAGAATTGGTCTCTCAAATGTTGCTAGTATTAGTCTCACGGAAGAAGTTGTTGAAGTTCGCGAGTAAGCAACACGCCACGCGGAATTTACATGTTTCAAACGTCACCAAAAGTTCTGAATGACACTCCGTGCATCATCTCCAATTCTGTTCCACACTTTATGGTATTCCTCAAACTGAAATATCACAATAATAATAATTTCCAATGGAGCACGTATCAGTACGTATCCTCACTGTGATATGCAAGCCCCGACTGTAGTCATGTCTCTACACAGGAGAAGTTTCCATCTCGAAAAGTATTGGCGAATATGCTAATTTATGATTGGTAGAGAAGCATTATAGCCAATCGGAAGGAGCTTAAAAGCCCGCTCAGTCCCGCGCATGTATAGAGAACCAGTCAAATTTTGTCAATGAATCAGAACAGTAAATTAAGAAAAATGTGATTTGAAAAACCCACAATTATAGAATCAATTCCCTCTTAACAAAACTACTTTTCCGAAATCATGATCTCATTTCACAGGTCCTATAAATTGACTAAATAGTTTATAATAAATTCCCCGGTACGCAGGCGTAACACATTCCTCATGTGACCAGTTTCTTCACTGTATAGTACAAAAACTTTACAGTAACCACTATTTCACATTCACACCTTCTGTCATACTTAACGAACCACAATGATAATAGTAATTCACAAACAATTAGAATATTAAGCAAACAAAACTGCAAATAAAATTAACAGTATTATGACTGTAGCTCCAACAGTGTCCGTCAGCTAGTGGACCTATACCACATTGCATAGAAACTACACTCACTCGAGTGCAGGCTTTCAAGGCGAATTCCATATATGTAGTCTTCACGGGTTGTCAGCCGAGTAGCATCGTCGTCTCGTAGCAACGTTTCGATGGAATTCGGCCGGCCTGTGCGGCCGTGCGGTTCTAGGCGCTTCAGTCTGGAACCGCGTGGCCGCTGCGGTCGCAGGTTCGAATCCTGCCTCGGGCATGGATGTGTGTGATGTCCTTAGGTTAGTTAGGTTTAACTAGTTCTAGGGGACTGATGACCATAGATGTTAAGTCCCATAGTGCTCAGAGCCATTTGAACCATTTGATGGAATTCGTCTCCATCATCTTCAGGCGATTATGATTCGCCTGATGATGATCGAGACGCATTCCGTCGAAACGTTGCTACGAGACGACAATGCTACTCGGCTGACAACCCGTAAAGACTTCATATATACATTCACTTGAGCCATCTGACGCCACCTGACTTCGCCCTTGACTCACACTGCACGTCTAACCACAGCTGTAATGTCACAGGATGGAACCGTGCTTCTACATAGCTTGGAAACATGTGACACATACCAGTGATGGGGGTCCGGCTTTACTCATGCGGCAGTTGGTCACTATCCCAGTCTCGGCCGACGACTCATGGAACTGGAGAACACAGAAGCCACAGCTTCTGCCGAGGTTGCTGTGCAGGCAGGGGTGTCGACTGGCAATCAGCCCGTGGCTGCAGCCTGGTTATGGTTCTCTTACTGTAGCATGCTGCTGCGGTCCTACGCCACCACAGTATGTTTTGGGTTTTTGCATTCTGGGCTGAGATTAATTATTGTGAGTATTCTTGTTCTGCTGTCATTCTTGTGTTATTATCTTTTGTGTAACATTTTTGGCCCATTTTGTTGTAAAGTTAGTGAAATTCAATGGCGCAAATTATTTAATCATGTATTTAGTTCTGTCAGAATTAAGTTCTGCAGTTGGATAAAGTAAGCACTGATTACACTACTGGGCACTAAAATTGCTACACCAAGAAGAAATGCAGATGATAAACGGGTATTCATTGGCCAAATATAATATATAGAACTGACATGTGATTAGATTTTCACGCAATTTGGGTGCATAGATCCTGAGAAATCAGTGCCCAGAACAACCACCTCTGGCCGTAATAGCGGCCTTCATACGCCTGGGCACTGAGCCGAACAGAGCTTGGATGGCGTGTACAGGTACAGCTCCCCATGCATCATCTGCACGATACCACAGCTCATCAAGAGTGGAGACTGGCGTATTGTGACGCTGCAGTTGCTCGGCCACCGTTTACCAAATGTTTTCATTTGGTAAGAGATTTGGCGAATGTGCTGGCCAGGGCAAAAGTCGAACATTTTCTGTATCCAGAAGGGCCCATACAGGACATGCAACTTGCGGTCGTGCATTATCCTGCTGAAAGGTAGGGTTTCGAAGAGGTCGAATGAAGTGTAGAGCCACGGGTCGTAACATCTCTGAAATGTAACGTCTACTGTTCAAAATGCCGTCAATGCGAACAAGAGGTGACCGAGACGTGTAACCAATGCCACCCCATACCATCAGACCAGGTGATATGCCGGTATGGCGATGACAAATACACGCTTCCAATGTGCGTTCACCGCAATGTCGCCGAACACGGATGCGACCATCATGATGCTGTAAACAGAACCTGGATTCATCCGAAAAAATGACGTTTTGCCTTTCGTGCACCGAGGTTCGTCGTTGAGCACACCATCGCAGGCGCTCCTGTATGTGATGCAGCGGCAAGGGTAACCGCTGCCATGGTCTCTGAACTGCTGCAAACGTCGTCGAACTGTTCTTGCAGATGCTTGTTGTCTTGCAAACGTCTCCATCTGTTGACTCAGGGATCGATACGTGGCTGCACGATCCGTTACAGCTATGCGGATAAGATGCCTGTCATCTCGACTGCTAGTGATACGAGGCCGTTGGCATCCAGCACGGCGTTCCGTATTACCCTCCTGAACCCACCGATTCCGTATTCTGCTAACAGTCATTGGATCTCGACCAACGCGAGCAGCAATGTCGCGATACGATAAACCGCAATCGCGATAGGCTAAAATATGACCTTTATCAAAGTCGGAAAGGTGATGTTTGGCGTTTCTCCTCCTTACACGAGGCATCACAACAACGTTTCACCAGGCAACGCCGGTAAACTGCTGTTTGTGTATGAGAAATCGGTTGGAAACTTTCCTCATGTCAGCACTTTGTAGGTGTCGGCCCCGGCGCCAACCTTGTATGCATGCTCTGAAAAGCTAATCATGTGCATATCACAGCATCTTATTCGTGTTGGTTAAATTTCGCATTTGTAGCACGTCATCTTCGTGGTGTAGCAATTTTAATGGCCAGTAGTGTACTTTATTAGTGTCATTTTGGGTATGTGTTGCAAATTGTTGAAACTGGTCAATAAATGTATTGAAAAGCTCTTAAGGATGTACGCCCACACAATCATCATCCAGTTTCCACTTCCACCGTATTCCTCGTCGCATAACAGTAGTTCAGAGAATGCCACAAGTCTCAGACGGTAGCAGGTGATACGAGCAGGCGAAGAGCTGCCGGCCTCTTCGTGCCGGAGGACGGAGCGATTTTCTGCAAGGCACGGAGGAGGCGGCGAGCGGCGTGTGTACGGGTGCGGCCGCCCGCCCCCGTTCAGCGGCGGCGGCTCGTGACCTGTCAGCGTGTGCAGAGGCGGGGCGTGGCCGCGGCCGCGCCGTCCGCAAGTGAAGACGGATGGCGTCCCGAGGCGGCGGCGGCGGCGGCGGCGGCGGCGGGGCCAGGAGGCGCCAGCTTTCTTGTCCCGCGGCGTCCCTCCATTTGTCAACCGGCACTGCATTAGCCGCGCCCTGACGAGGCCCGTCCATCTCCGTCCGCCAAAGCATTTTATGCTCCTGTGTCGGTGCGTAGCCGGCAGGCAGCAGGCCACTCACCAGTCAGGCCAAGATCTGGCTGCGCACACGGGACACCCAACAGCCAGCACCGGCTTACGCGACTACCTCTGCCCACTAAATGGAATAATTTTCTAATGCCAAATAAACTAACAAACGACAGAGCTGATTCTCCTTGGTACACAAAACGGGTTAGAACACCTTAAATGCGAACATTTTTAGGTAAGGCTTTAACGTGACTGTTGCCGACATTAAATGAAACCAGAAGTTCACTGTTACCAGTCACCGTTTTATTTATTTCCACGACGTGTTTCGAAGGTTCAAACCTCCATCATCGGGTGGATTTACATTAGTTAGTATTACATTTGTGTGTGTGTTGTGTTATGATTTTTGGATGAACTTGTGGCACTTCCTCCAGTGGTCACAGGTTGCATTTGCTGTCGTAACACATCACATGTATACTGCACCCAGCTGATTCCAGACGCCATATTTGTTTTCAAATGTGGCAGTATACATGTGACGTGTTACGACAGCCAATGCAACCTGTGACCACTGGAGGCAGTGCCACAAGTTCCTCCAAAAATCGTAACACAACACACACACAAATGTAATACCAACTAATGTAAATCCACCCGATGATGGAGGTTTAAACCTTCGAAACACGTCGTGGGTTAGAACACTGTTGCAGAAACAACGAAACAAACATGCCAGACGCAAAATCCCCAAGATTGGCGATCCTTTACAGAAACTCGAGACGCGTATAACAGTTTCCACAACGAAACTTTGTCTCGAAACCTGGCAGAAAATCCGAAGAGATTCTGGTCGTATGTGAAATATGTTAGCGGCAAGGAACGATCAATGCCTTCTCTGCGCGATAACAATAGAGATACTATCGAATACAGTGCTGCCAAAGCAGATTTACTGAACACAGCCTTCCGAAAAGCCTTCACAAAAGAAGACGAAGTAAATATTCCAGACTTAGAATCGAGACAGAGTAACGTAGAAGTAATTATCCTCGGAGTAGTGAAGCAACTCGAATCACTTAATAAAAGCAAGTCTTCTGGTCCAGACTATATACCAATTAGGTTCCTTTCGGAGTATGCTGATGCGTTAGCTCCATTCTTAACAATTATATACAACCGTTCGCTCGACGAAAGGTCCGTGCCCAGAGACTGGAAAGTTGCACAGGTCACACCAATATTCAAGAAAGTTGGTAGGAGTAATCCACTAAATTACAGGCCCATATCGTTAACGTCGATATGCAGCAGGATTTTAGAACATATATTGTCTTCGAAAGTTATGAATTACTTCGAAGGAAACGGTCTATTAACACACAGTCAACATGGGTTTAGAAAAGATCGTTCCTGTGAAACACAACTGGCTCTTTATTCACATGAAGTGCTGAGTGCTATTGACAAGTGATTTCAGATCAATTCCTTATTCCTGGATTCCCAGAAGGCTTTTGACACTGTACCACACAAGCGGCTCATAGTGAAATCGCGTGCTTATGGAATATCGTCTCAGTTATGTAACTGGATTTGCGATTTCCTGTCAGAGAGTAGTAATTGACGGAAAGTCAGCGAGTAAACCAGAAGTGATTTATGGCGTTCCCCGAGGTAGTGTTATAGGCCGTTTGCTGTTCGTTATCTGCATAAACGATTTGGGAGACAATCTGAGCAGCCGTCTTCGGTTGTTTGCAGATGACGCTGTAGTTTATCGACTAATAAAGTCATCAGAAGATCAAAACTGCAAAACGATTTAGAAAAAATATCTGAATAGTGCGAAAAGTGGCAGTTGACCCTAAGTAACGAAAAGTGTGAGGTCATCCACATGAGTGGTAAAAGGAACTCGTTAAACTTCGGTTACGCGATAAATCAGTCTAATCTAAAAGCCGTAAATTCAACTAAATACCTAGGTATCAGAATTACAAACAAGTAAAATTGGAAGGAACACACAGGACATGTTGTGGGGAACGCTAACCAAAGACTGTGTTGTATTGCAAGGACACTTAGAAAATGTAACAGACCTACTAAGTACACTACGCTTGTCCGTCCTATTTCAGAATAATGTTGCGCGGTGTGGGATCCTTACCAGATAGGACTGACGGAATACATCGAAAAAGTTCAAAGAAAGGCAGCACGTTTCGTATTATCGCGAAATATGGGAGAAAGTGTCACAGAAATAATACAGGATTTGGGATCAACATCATTAAAAGAAAGGCGTTTTTCGTTGCGACGGAATCTTCTCACGAAATTCCAATCACCAACTTTCTCCTGCGAATACGAAAATATTTTGTCGACACCAACCTACATAGGGAGAACCGATCACCACGATAAAATGAGGGAAATCAGAGCTCGTACGGAAAGATATAGGTGTTTGTTCTTTCCGCGTGCTATACGAGATTGGAATAATAGAGAATTGTGAAGGTGGTTCAATGAACCCTCTGCCAGGCACTTAAATGTGATTTGCACAGTATCCATGTAGATGTAGATGTAGATGAATGCGCAGTTACCAATTACCCCGCTACTAATCAAATAAAAAACCACAGAATTTCTTCTCTGTTTGTTCATTTTTTATGGTGCATTTAACTTGTAGATGGTCGTCTCCGCTCCTCGATCCGCCCTAATACTACCGCGGCCAACACCCATACTCCGCTGCTTTCCTTTGTGGTCGGGCAGCACAACAGCAGAGCTTCCACTACAGCAAGTCATTCCATCCATCACTGTTACTTCTTAAAGTCTACACTTCCACGATCAATTGTGCCAATGCAATGGCTGTATAGAAATAAGCCGAAGAAAGCAAGCGGCGTGGCTGCTATACAGTAAAGTAGTGATTACACTAAACCAGCTGAAACAACGGTGTCCAAAATTAAAGCAACGAACGGAAATTTTGAAAGGTTGCTTTTATTTTTCCACAAAACAGTACAAACAGGTGATCGTAAAGTAAAAACAATGCAAAGAATTCAGAACGTAAACAACAGCAACATTCATAACAGTAAGTTTTTTTTCATTTTTTCCAACTCAACGAATTTGCACGTACATACCGATAACTGGTTAATGTGTTCGGTATGGGGTGTGACACCCTCTGGGAGTAATACAGGCCTCACAACGATAGGGCACGCTGCGAATGATGTCATAAGTCTCATGTTGAGGCAATAACGCCCATTTTTTCTACAGAGCTGCTCACAGTCTCGGAGACTGGTTGGTGGGTGCTGACGTGATGCAAGCTACTTGTCTAGTGCTCTGTGGGGCTGACATCTGGAGAGCGAGCAGGCCACGCTACGAGTGCAATATCTTACATTTCCAAGAACACGCTAACCACTCGTGCTCTATAAGGTGGAGCATTACCGTCCACCAATACGAAGTCTGGTCCCGCAGCAGCTCGCAACAGCCGCAGATGAGGTCTCAAAATCTCGTCATGATACCTAACGCAGTCAAACCTTGGCGCTTCACCCGCACAATTTCATGAACACGGGTTCGAGTGGGAGACACAATCTCTGCACACAGCATTAGGATTTCTGTTTCCACGATGTCTGGGTCCCGAAATCGTGTTCCACGTTCTTTTCAGAAGCAATCCATCGACAATCACTCTCCAGACTAAATCGGGACTCATCTGTGAAAACGACATTTGCCCAGTGTACAATTTCACAGGTGCCATGTTGATGAATCCGTTCTAGACGTTCTCTTCTATAAAGACGCGTCAGAGGTACACATCAGGTCTCCAGCAATAAAGGCCGCTCTGCAGAAGCCTTCTGTACACCGTTTGCCTCGATACAACACCTCCAGGGGATAAAAAAAAACTTTGAACATAGCTGCTAAGGTTCAGTGACCGTGTCAGAATTATATTACAACAAATAAGCCCTCGGTCACAAATATTAAGTCAAAATTGACCAGGTTTCGACGCTACTATGAGCGTCGTCTTCAGAATTAGACTAACTGTTCTAAAACATATTAAGTATATACTGACTGGAAAAAGATGCAGTACTTACATATTAAAAAAGATCTAAGCCGGAAAGGCGACGTCATGAATAATTGTAAGTAAGATGGCGAGCCGCTAAGGGCTGCTCCACTAAAGTACGAGCAGCCCTTAGCGGCTCGCCATCTTACTTACAACTATTCATGACGTCGCCTTTCCGGCTTAGATCTTCTTTAATATGTGACTTGTAAGTACTGCATCTTTTTCCAGCCAGTACAAACTTTAATTTTATTAATGTATTATATACTTAATATGTTTTAGAACAGTTAGTCTAATTCTGAAGACGACGCTCATAATAGCGTCGAAACCAGGTCAAATTTGACTTAATATTTGTGAGCGAGGGCTTATTTGTTCTAATATAACGTCCAGGGGATGCTGCGATACCAGATGCCACTTGCAGTGCAGTACTAAGGCGATAATGTCGTGCCCTTACAGCCAAATGACGCTCTGCTATTCTGAAGTCGCAAGTGATCGGTCCTGCCCCGATCTTCGGAATACAGTTTCGGCCTCTATAAACTGTCGCCACGTCCGTGAAACAACAGAACGATTCACACTAACCCCTCGGGCCACATCAGTTCGCGCCTGTTCTGCTTCCGTTTTCGTATGACCCTCCACCGCAGAGAGTCTGGTAGGAGTCTTGTTTGTGTCTGTATATGTGGGACTACCCGGCAAATACTACCTCGTTTCATAGGCGCCCTGATGTCATCGTTGGCACGGTTGTCCATTGACTGGAGTGCCATCTTCCGTGCAGAACAAGATCGTACGGACATCTGGTTGCCAGTTTGTTTGATTATATCGTGAATTATACTCAGGACAGGAAAATAACAGTTTGTTGCTTTAATTTTTGACACCAAAGTATTTTGAACTGTGATTCTTGAAGTTTTTCTGTCGTAGTGAATATTCTATGATGTTTCGGGATTGCAGCCGGATCATATTGACTTCTCGGCACAATATTTCGGCCATCAACCGTTCAGCATTCTTCAGGTATCCGCTCCTAGAGACTGCTTTTTTTGTGGTACGTTTGGGTACAGCGTCACCAGTGGATCTCGATCTTACTGCCTTGGTGTAAGGGTAAAATTTCTCTATCTTACAAAGACATCATTACAGTGATATCACTGGAGTGCACGTTGAAGGTGTGACAGTGTGACTTGAAGGCACCAGGCAATAGGGAACACAACTACACAGGTACTGATATTGGTGGGCGTATTATGGACGTCACATATCGAATGGCTGTATCAAGACCGACACTTTATTAGTGGTTGTAACAGGGCTATCGTTGGCCACGGCCCGAATCTGATTCCTGGACTATGGTAAGGGCAGCGTGGCAGTGCCGGTGCCTGGGAGTCGTGATGACAGTGTTGTGTAAGCCAGTCACTGTGCCGCACAGGAGACGCCTTTAGAGTTACCATGTGTGTTTCCTTGTGGAGAATAACAACGCTCGTTAGGACAGAAGCATGCACTCTCCACCCAAGCATCTTATTCTACAGGTGGTGGAGTGTTGAGTGGTACTTAAGTAAATAAATTAGTGAAATCAAAGTGAACTAGAAATTAGAATATAAATGAAAAACTTGGTTTAGTTTAGAGAGTTACATACTCGCAAACAGCGGGCAAAACAGCAGAACAGAAGAGACAATGACCATGAAGTCAGCAAGTTCCACATAAGCGGGCGCTGTCGATTCAGCCGTCAGGGCATCGCCCGACCGGCTCACGTGTTTCTCAGTTGTCGTATGTGAGCAAAGGCCCTCGCCTACATCCCAAGAGCCAATGACCGACGTTAAGAAGATTCTTCGAGAAGCTTTCCAACGTGACAGAAGAGGCAATGACCGGCTCACGTGTTTCTCAGTCGTCACATGGGATCAAAGGCCCTCGCCTACATTCCAAGAGCCAATGGCCGACGTTAAGAAGATTCTTCGAGGAGCTTCTCAACCTGACAGAAGAGGCAATGACCATAAAGTCGTTCACCTCCAGTAAATTGAAGTGAATAAATACTCGAGACGCAGTGGGCCAGACAGATGAGGACGGACGGAGACAGAGACGGAGACGGGGACGGGGCGGGGACGGGGACGGAGATGAAGACGAGAGACGAAGGAAGAAAAGAAGAGTAGCAGTAGTTTTCAGTCGGTTTCGGTGCTGAAGACCGTCATGCAAGAAGAGTCTGCATCATGCACAGACGAACCAAGTCCGCCGCTGTAATGGAATAGCAAGCAGCAGCCGCGGCGCGAGAAGACAGAAGTTAAAAGGTATTTGAAGTCTGATTTTTACATACCCGGGTGACTCGTGAGGACGGGAAGGAGACGGCCTCACATCAGTAGTCACCTGTGAGCTGGGATGAAGACCTGACAGCCGAAGACTGGCAAGCGGGAGTCCGTGGTTCGAGTCCGCCACACTGGCCTTCCCCGCCGCGCCGCTCCGCTGGCCGACGCAGAACACACGCGGCCGCTTAGAGAAGAGAAACACTGGGACGCGACACCCAAGGTATCCGATGCATGATTTCGCTCGCAATAATTAAACGGGCCACCTCGCGCTGCGCGTCTCCAGTCAACTGGGCGAGACGGCGACACGAGATACACACCGCTACGCGTAATCAGGCGCCGCCGCCGCCGCCGCCGCCGCCGCCGCTGCCGCAGCAGAAGACTTCACAAACGACACAGCTGCCGCTCTCCGAACCAGATCATTCCGTAAGATACAGTTGTACAAATCTTCAATAAAAGTTATCTTATGTAAAAATGATGTTTCATTCGACCTCATACCCGAGCCAAGGCAGAACCCACCCTGCCCACATGTTGTTAAGAGAGAAAAGTTAATTTATTTAATATTTTCACCCTGACAGAATGCTTTAGAATGCTCATCCTGACAACTGACTTGCATCAAAAGAGAAAACCCAGTTACATTTAGTGACAGAAGTGTCACATTTAGTAACAGAACTGTTACAGGAGATTCTGCATCTGGGAAGCACTAACCGTGGCCCACGTGACGGAACCATAGCTGAGGGAAGGGTGGACCCCTGTCCAGTAGAGTCGGAGCTTGATTTCTGAGTTCAGTTTCCTGCTGTTTAAGAATGAGTACAACGCTTTTGTCAGCTTGCGCCCTTTTTGAGTGATTTATTCTGCATGACATTGGAAGAGCAGTTTTTTATCCATACGGACACCTAGATATTTGGTATGTGGGTGCCATGGAACCTGGACACCGGCAATAGTGATGTGGCATAGGACTTGCTGCCGTTTGGTGAAGTAGAGTGGTATAGGTTTGGTGGCATTCTCCTCTGGAGACTAGCGATGAGTTGATCTGTGTTACGGCCGTTCGTACAGAGCACAATGTCAGCAGCGTGATGAGCCAGGTGGCTGCATGAGATAACTGCCTTATCATTAACATAAATAATAAAGGAAGATGGGAGACAACACAGAGCCTTGAGGGTACCCATCGACATGTGACGTAAGCTCGAGCGTTTTCCTAGCTGAGCAACACGAAGGTTTTATGGTGGAGGAAAACATCTACGATCTTGATATAGATATCTGTTGTGATCGTGTGTGTCAGCAATTAATACACTAAATTGTCCTACCAAATCTTGTTCGTAAACGTTTTGCAGGTCCAGGAAAACCGCTGGCGTCGACATGGTTTAGTTAAAGCCCTTGCTGATGTGTTCTGTGATCCAAAGAACTTGGAGTTTGGCCGACAAGCAAATCATAACTGTTCCAGACGAATTGTCAAAGCCGCCGTCAGAGGCTGAGAAATGCTGTGGAGGATCAAAGATTCTAGGATCTTTGCTAAGGTATTCGGAGGGCTAATCGGCCTGTTGTTAGTAGGGACTGTAGGATCCCTCGAGGGCATGGGGATGGCAATCAGTTTGGCCTGCTTCCACTGTGGAAGGGGGGGGGGGAGGGATGAAGGCTAGTTGTGAGACAACAGTTCAGGATTCTGATAATAAGACAAGTGACTTGCGGGGGAGCCGGTGGTGGTGTTCGTTTAAGGTGCCGTCCAGTCTTGGAGCCGACTGCCCTCACATCCATCTGAAAATCCGCTGGACTTCTGCTGCGGACGTAATGTCAGGGACGGTAAGAGGTAAACTTTGTCTGAAAGCGGTAACAGCCGCCAGAATATCGCGTTCATCCCTGAATTCATCAGGCATAATGTCCTGGACAAACAATTGGCTCTGGAACTTCAATGCACCGGCCAGAGTTTCTAACACATGTAGTTTCTACCAAATGCCCACTGTTGTGCCACCCGACCCCATATCTTCATCCCACCCTCTCCAGCCACCCATCCTCCATTGTGCCCTCCTCTCCCTTCTCTTCCCTCCTCTTAGGCCTCCCCTCCCTCGACAGGTCACTCCCCTTTCTTCCACGGTTCTAATCTTTGTCGTTTGCGGAACGTCTAGTGCAGTGTTTTTGAAGTGCCTTGTTTTCGGTGTGGATTTTAATGCTGTGGCCCACTTTTATCCTGTGGTTGTGACTCTTAACGTATTTTAAGTGCTACACACATCATCAAATTTTTTTTTATCTGTATGTGAACTGTTTTTAACTGTGTCTCACAGTGAACGTGTCCATGTCAGCTCATTCTTAATACCAATAGTCTGATCCATTAATATGTTTTTATATTCCATTTTTATAGCCATATTATACGTTTAGTGTCCAACACTCATGTACTATCTCGGGTGAAGAGCGGCGAATTTTGTCGCTGACAATGAAATAAGAATAAAAGACTAGCATTTTCCAGTGGCGGATACTTGAAGACGATTAAACGGTTTCCAGCGAAATATTGTGACAAGAAGTCAAAATGATCCGGCTGCAATCCCGAAACCTCAGAGAGTATATTATGTACATTCAGATGAGAAGGACCAAAGCTTCTCTTGATTATGACAGTTCCTAGTTATGAATGGCCACATTAAAGTCAAAAGCGATGCCACTACAACGCTGACACAAAATAGTTTAACAGAGATGACTGGCTACACTATTTCACTCCCGATTCGGTCCTGCTGCAAAAACCTCACATAACTTTCCACACTCTTGCAACCATGTGGATTTTTCTTGCAATTTGCGACCGCACGGTTTGAGGAGCAATGTGACGGATTGCGCGGCCCCTCCCGCCGGTGGTTAGAGTGCTCCCTCGGGCGTGGGTGTGTGTGTTGTTCTTAGCATAAGTTAGTTTAAAGTAGTGTGTAAGTCTAGGGACCGATGACCTCAGCAGTTTGGTCCCTTAGGAATTCAAACACGTTTGAACGTTTTCTTCTTAATCTTATCGCAGTGCTCCTTGCGATATATGTCTCATATTTCACAGCATTTCTTCGTCTCTTCAATAAACGACTTTACATTCAAATCGGCTGCATCCATTGCAGGCTGACGGCAGCTATTATTAGGGTTGCGAACACGTGAACGCCGGCCAGTTCTCTCACAACTGCTGCTACCTGGCGATCGGCGAGATCCCTACGAAGTAGTAGTGATTGACGAGCAGAATCCTGTCGCCCTATTGTCGAGACGACTTCGCAGCTTTGCTACCGTAGTGTGCATAACTCCACTATTCAATCGTACAATTAAAACGTGCGAAGATATTACCCTGCGCGCTCGCAAACCGCTGGTGTGCATCCGACATTAGACTGATTTTGAGACCAACAAAGAAAATATGTCAGGCCCTCAGATCTGTAATGGATAAACGCTCTACAATGTCAGTATGCGGAATCAGTAAAATTCCGTATAAGTGTGTTAAGGCGTACAATGGTGGTGGTGGTTGTTGGGACGTTTAAGGGGGACTAAACAGCGAAGGTCATCAGTCCCCCAGCGTACAATGGAACTACTAGGAGAAGCATCAGGAGATGCCTGAAAATCCATAAAATGTTTCACCAACTAGGGAGATTTTCAGTCAGGAAGTTATGAAGTTTACCCAAAACAATATTTTATGTACACTGGAGAACTACACTGAAGAGACAAAGAAACTGATACACCTGCCTTATATCGTACAGGGACCCGCAAGGACGCATAAGTGCCCAATCACGACGTGGCATGAACTCTTCTAATGTCTGAAGTAGTCCTGGAGGGAATTGACACCATCAGTCGTGCAGGGCTGTCCATAAATTCGTAAGAGTGCGATGGGGTGGAGATCTCTTCTGAGCAGCACGTTGGAAGGCATCCCAGATATGCTCAATAATGTTCATGTCTGGAGAGTTTTGTGGCCAGCGGAAGTGTTTAAACTCAGAACAGTGTTCCTGGAGCCACTCAGTAGCAAATCTGGACGTGTGGGGTGTTGCATTGTCCTGGTGGAATTGTCCAAGTCAGTCGAAATGCACAATGGACGTGAATGGATGCAGGTGATCAGACGGGATGCTTACGTACGTGTCAACTGTCAGAGTCGTATCTAGACGTATCAGGGGTCCCGTATCACTCAAACTGCAGACGCCCCACATCATTACAGAGTCTCCACCAGCTTGAACAGTCCCTGCCGACATGCAGGGTCCATGGATTCATAAGGTTGTCTTCTTACCCATACATGGCCATCCGCTCGATACAATCTGAAACGAGACTCGTCCGACCAGGCAACATGCTTCCAGTCATTAGCAGTCGAAAATGTTGATGCGCCCAGGCGAGGCCTAGTTCTCCACTACACATGAAATGTTGTTCAAAAAAATGGCTCTGAGCACTATGGGACTCAACTGCTGTGGTCATAAGTCCCCTAGAACTTAGAACTACTTAATCCTAACTAACCTAAGGACAGCACACAACACCCAGCCATCACGAGGCAGAGAAAATCCCTGACCCCGCCGGGAATCGAACCCGAGAACCCGAGCGTGGGAAGCGAGAACGCTACCGCACGACCACGGGATGCGGGCTGAAATGTTGTTGTGAGTCATCAAGAGTACTCGGCTGGCCCCTAGTGACCGAGCGTTTCTAGGCGCTTCTGTCTGGAACCGCGTGACCGCTGCGGTCACAGGTTCGAATCCTGCCTCGTGTGTGTGATGTCCTTAGGTTAGTTAGGTTTAAGTAGTTCGAAGTTCTAGGGGACTGATGACCTCAGATATTAAGTCCCATAGTGCTCAGAGCCATTTGAACCATTTTTTGAAGAGTACGCGAGTGGGCCTTCGGCTCCGGAAGCCCATATCGATGAGGTTTCGTTGAATTGTTTGCACTCTGACACTGGTTGATTGCCCAGTATTGAAATGTACAGCAATTTGCGCAAGGGTTGCAGTTCTGTCACGTTGAACGATTTTCGTCAGTCGTCGTTGGTCCCGTTCTTCCACGATCTGTTTCCGGCCGCAGTGATATCAGAGATTTGATGTTTTACCGGAATCCTGATATTCACGGTACACCCGTGATATGATCCTACGGGAAAATCTCCATCTCTTCGCTACCTCTAAGATGGTGTTCCATCGCTCGTGCGCCCACTATAGCACCACGTTCAAACTTGAAACTTCCTGGAAGATTAAAACTGCGTTCGAGTCCCGGTCCAGCACACAGTTTTAATCTGCCAGGAAGTTTCATAACAGCGCACACTCCGCTGCAGAGTGAAAATTTCATTCACGCTCAAAATTACTTAAATATTTATAACGTGCCATTATAGCAGTAGTACCTGATATAAGAACTGGGCCAGACACTTGTTGTGTTATATAGGCGTTGCCGTCCGCAGTGCCGTGTTCTGCCTGTTTACACATCTCTATATCAGTTTCATTGGCTTTGCTATATAGAGAAGAATTTTAAGTAAATAAACAGAAAAGGAGAAGGCATGAAATTTAGTGTTATTTGGATAGTAGCTCTACAGAATACGTACATAAGATTTATACTTGTTAGGCGCCATCTCGATAGGAAATTTTTACCTCTGACAAGTATTACTCCGACGATCAAGTGAAACCTGCTACGCTCCTTTTCTTACAGAAGCTACCTGACGTTCGACTCGTAACTCAGCAAGACACAGCTGAACGACGATCACCTCTGAAGAGTCTAATGCAGTTGTGGACGAAACATTAGGAACGGAAAAGTTTCATGAACCACGATGTAAAACCTGGAAGATTTGCGAGCGAGTAAGACATCCTCCGGTCGTGAAACCTTCGTCGTGTGATTATTCAGGAAGTGCTGAACGCGCTTCCGTTGATCCCATGGCTAGTGGTTAGTGAGTTGTAACGACACATTGGAAAGTCAGACAGGAAGAGACTCGCTTTTTGTCGCTGAAATCCGCCAGGCCGTCATTCGTAAGCCCGGTCGGCAGCGCCGCCCCCTGACAGGTGGGCAGTCGCCCGGCGTCTCTGTGGACATATCGCCCGTCACTTGTTTGCCAGCACGCCATTAGCGGCCGCCGAGAGCGCCCCGGCACGGATTAGCCAATCAGCGCCCGGTTGCGGTAATTGAAACGCCGCCTGGATTACGGCGCCCCGCCAGGCCGCCAAACGGCAGCACAGAGCGACGCGACGTCACTGCATTAACGAGCGCCGAGTGACGGGCGAAAGGGCACTCGCGTCTCTGGCCCTCGCTGTAGCTCACCTGGGGTGTCACGGCGCCGCCAGTCTAATGGACCGATGGTCGGATGTTACACCGCCAGCAAAACAGTCCTCCGGCTGCCAACTGTACAGAACTTATAATTTTCATTATTATTATTGACAAAAAGGAAACTCTATCTGATACTTAGGGACACCTTTGATACTAGCATTATAGCTCATTACAAAAACTACTGCAAAATATTGAAGAAGGTTATCCAGAAATCTAAACACCTGCATTATGAGAAGAAGATAAATACATCCAGCAATAAAATAAAAACAATATTGGATATAGTTAAGTCAGAGACTGGTAGACCAGAAATGAGGAGGAACAAATAGCTCTAAAAATAAATGGAACCTTGGTAACAAACGCATGTTGTGTTGCAAACCATTTAAACAAGTATATTGTCTCTGTTACTGATAGCATGGGGTTGTCAGGTTCAGAAAATAATGCAATGGAATATCTGAGACCAGTGCACACAAGCAATCTCAGTAAAATGGAATTGACACTTACTTCACCCAAAGAAATAGAATCCATCATAAAGTCCTTGAAATCAAAGCATTCTAGTGGCTATGATAACATATCAACAAAGTGAATAAAAGAGTTTTCATGTGAGCTTAGTCATATCTTAAGTTATTTATGTAATCAATCACTTGTCACAGGAACATTCCTGGACTGACGTAAATACGCTGAAGTTATACCTCTCCACAAGAAAGGGGACAAAGAAATGCTGTTAAATTACCAACCGAACTCACTTTTGCCAGCTTTTTCAAATATCTTTGGAAAGGTTGTGTTCAAGTGTCTACTTAAGCACCTTAGTGAAAATAACATTTTCTCAAAGTCACAGTTTGGGTTTCGTAAGGGTTCTGATATTGAGAAAGCTATTTAAACTTACAGCGAAAATGTCCGTAATTCATTGGACAACAAATTAGAGGCAACTGGCATATTCTGTGACATGTCAAAGACGTTTGACTGTGTGAATCACAGCATTCTTTTAACTAAATTAAAATATTATTGCGTCACTGGTAATGCTGCAATGTGGTTTCAGTCATATCTTACTAATAGAAAACAAAGGGTGTCATTACGTAACACTTTAGCAGCATGCAATCAGACATCATCTGACTGGGAAGAAATTACATGTGGTTTTCCCCAAGGTTCCATACTAGGTCCACTACTGTTTCTTGTGTACATTAATGACCTGCCAACTGTTACAGTACCAGATGCCAAGTTTGCCTTATTTGAAGATGATACAAACATTGCAATAAATAGTAAATCAAATATAAATTTAGAAAGGACAGGTAGTCAAATTTTTACTGACATTAATAAGTGGTTCATAGTCAATTCACTGTCATTAAACTTCGAAAAGACCCACTATATGCAGTTCCGAACTTCCAAGAAATTTCCTTCTGGTGTGTGTATAAAATATGATGACATGGAAACAGGAGGAGTTGAGAGTGTAAAATTCTTGGGATTACAACTTGATAATAAATTCAGTTGGGAGCAACATACTAACGAACTGCTAAAGCGCCTAAACAATTCTGTGTTTGCAATGCAAACGATATCTGTCATAGAGGTATCCCAGCTATCTTGTCCACCCAAAATATCTCTGGAACAATAACAGCTATTGGAAAACGACTTTCACCGGTATCAATGTAGGGCTGGGGCCCATGAATGTACATATTTGCAAACATTCTAAAACGAAAGCACATGTGTTTTTAACACAAACTTATGTATTTTTAAATGGACCTCCTATATTTTTTCTTCAGCAATCAATAGCATGACAAAGCACATACAGAATGGCGTTAATTGCATCGCAATATTCCCATAACATCCCGAGATATTGAGACGCGAAGTTGACGCTTGAAACACCTGACATGCGCTGCTAGCGCACGTCCTGAGGCTCAGGCGTGAACCCCATGCTGCCCGTAATCGCGATGTGATTGACATGCATAATCACGTTTCCATACTTATCAAGAGGTCCGAAACGAATGATACGGTCTGCTGCCATCCTGCATTAACGTCGTACATTGCAGCAGGTATTTATCCCATAGGCGGTGGGTTTGTTAGGCACGATCTAGGCGGGAGAACTAATTTATCTTATTGTTGTCTGATTTTGTCGCATACAGCTATTGGACGTAAGCATAGCCAATTGCAAAGAAACAAGCTGATCAGAACAGCTCACTTTTGTTTGGCGTTTGTGAGCAATAATAATAAAAGAATCAGCTGTATAATCAACAAGAGCGTAATGACGGTCTATTACAAATCTTATTATTTGTGTAGCACTGTTAATGATAGGTAACCTTCACAATATTATTTTTCATTTGACTCATTTAATGTATTTTAATGCGGTCTTTCTTTTACAGTAATATATTGGGCATTTTTATTTATTTTTCATGTGTTTCCTTTGTGTACGTGCTTTCCCGCCTTGTGATCGGTTGGAGTATCCGCCACATTGGTAAACTGCAGTTTAGGTACGAAAATGTATAGCAGTCGAGTGAATAACCATACAGTAGTGGGTGAGTGTTAAGATAGAGAAGGAATTAATCTCGTGTGTTCGCATTATTTTGCATTTCTGTTGGCTACCGCTGCTTGGCCACGTGTATGGCACAGGATTATTGTTATAGTTAGTTAATGTTTCTCGTGCCCCACATAACTATTTGATTTGCCTACAATGAAGTGAGTTACGTAAAATACACGATTTAAACTCCTGTATCTAGGAAAGTTCAGATGTTAATGTCCATTGATGGAATAAAGACTTACAAAAATTTCCCCTCCATATGATAGTAAATGTTCTTACTACAGCTCAGTAACGTGGTGTTGTTTCTGCAGGGACGATTCATTCATATTTAAGTGCATTACTTGCTACCCTTTCTTCAACATACTTTTTAACGAAAATTGAAACATTTAGACAAATACTCTTCTGCCCTGGCCAAGATCGCTTGAAGTGTCTTTGCTGAACTTGTTCTGCATAACCAATAGCAACTGAATGTAATAATCATGGATTTAAGTTTAATTACGTGCCTGCATAAAATTACATTGAAGCCAGGTCTACTGTCCCCTCTCCCTTTGCATAATTACGTGGAGAAAGTGAATCATGTTAACTAGAGAGACCAGTTGTAACGATGTGTCTTCCAACATCCACATGACTAGTTACTGAAATGCCATCGGTATTGAATAAATATCAATTAACCTATACCTTTGACTGATTATTTGCTCCCTTCATCATAAAGAATAGGTGAAAGTGTGTACCACAGTTGAATGCTGAGTCATGAAAGTAAATAATGTCTCTGTATACCCTATTAAGCCCTACATAGGTGAATTCTGTAGTGATTCTAAAAAATACTGCGTTATCTGTTGTGTTCAAATTTTTACTGCTTGGTTAAAACCTTCCACTAGCAGTTATTAATACCCGGCAAAAACTCACTGGGGCCTGTAATTTCGTGGACCACACGAATTTGTTAAACCATTACTACAGAGGGTAGCTTGCAGGAGCTATAGGCCATGATACGCGACGGTACTCTTCGTACCAGATCGAGTTACAACCATCAGTACTGAAAGTCACGTTGCAATATAAATTAAAATAACTATCTGTGTCAATTATATTTTCCTTAACGAGGGACTCTGATCTCTTACACCATTATCCTCACATGGTTCCGTACACTCTGATTTCTTTTTCCGAATGAGGCAGTTGTTTGTCTTAACCTTTATTTTGCTGTGAATAAGTTACCGCGTATCAGTTCTTATCTAACATGACACTGGAATTACACATTATAAGCCACGACATTGTAACATTATGGAAAAGCTTTTTATACCATGTTGCACAAAAGGAACACCAAGGTGGTTATAAACAGACATATGTATCACAGAAAAACAGTGAAACACGAAACAAATCTAAAATAAATTAGTCGATCGGACGTTCAGGTGGGTGTAGACATACAGTCATCTAACAGTATCGATCCAAAAAAATATTACAAAAATTCTCCTCATAGTTGTTCACAGGAACTTAACTTTCTTTCCTAGAGGTGAATACATTTTTAATTTTCTTGTTGGGTCGCAGCCTAGCCCTGTTGATGACGTGCAGCCACTTACCTTCCGTCCCGGCCTTATTTATGTAAAATGAAATAATGTATTGTTCTGGCCTTATCCCTTTCTGCGCTGAAGCTCGCCGTTCTCTTGCTAAATGGGAGTCTTACGATATCATTAACCACCTGCTCGGTTTGTCTCCAAAATGCGTTGCACTGTAATTTGTTTGTTCATGCCAGACCATATATTGATAGATATTGTTGTGTTAGTTTTCGGTACATGAGATTAACTGCAATTGCCTTTTGTTGATATAACTATTATTTTCTGAGGATCTCATATCGTATCGTCCTGTCATTATGGATGAAGCTCATGTAAGATCGGTAAAATCCGGACGCTTTACAATGTAGGTTTTACATTCCATATAGATTTCCTGCTATGGCTGAAAGTGTAGCGAACAAAACTCTGCTTTGTTGGATAAATATACGACGTCTTTCAGTAAAAGGTCACGTCTTCTGGTGTTTACTAGCAATGTTTAGTTACTGAAGGAAAACAAAGTTATTCAGTAAACGTCTGCAGCTTACAGGAGAATCGAAAACAAGCTGTCCTGCAAAGAATCGTTTCGGATCTTACAGTGTCCATAGTGTAACTGTTTTTGGGTGTTGTCGATTTTTGTGGCACTACAGACACAACCTAGTTGTAAAAACTATGTTACAAATCAACATAAACGTTAGTATTCGCATTCAGCCGATATTGTATTGAATAGTGTCGCTTCCTGGGCGCTTTGGGCGCTGCTATTGTTAAGGGTAACCTAAACGAGTTGGGATGTCGCAAGTGTTATTTTAGACTGTGACAGAACTAAAACTAAAAGCATGGAACATCCAAAACATGTTAAATTCACATACGAATGAATAAACAGTAGTAGAAATCATAAGGACATATAAAAAACACAGCGCCCCTCATGGCTGATGCGGTGGCTGTTTGACAACTGCAATCTCTTGATACTGTGCACGTATAACGTTCACAAACCAGATATAAATCGACCAGGTTCTCCCTTGTCTCCATTGAAACTTCTGATACTTAATGTTTTTTGGCTGTATATCGTTAATGAATGAATTTTTGCATGGTCGCCTCATATGAGCAAGAATATAGTAAGGAAGGGAAATAATTTTCTATAATGAATACTAGAATTTATGCGAATATTTAGTTGTTGATTTTGTTTGTTATCCGCAAAATATAATCACGAATTCAACTGAGAATGATGAACTTCTCGTTTCTGTACAAGGATTGGTGAGGAGGAGGTGAGCTGGGAGGACGACATTGGGATGGTGACGCTTTCAGGACTGGTTTACTGTGGGATGGAAATAATGTCATCTCAGAGGAAGCCAGTAAACTGATGCCACTGCTGCAGTTCTGCAGGGGATCTACTATGAATGTTGAGGCCACTGGCAATAATGTAAGTGGAAAGTGTGTGGTCGATGTGAGTGAGAAAATCATCGGTGGTTGGATTACTAGGTCAGTTCTAGATAGTAGCACAGGTAGCAGTGTTTTAACGAAGAAGCTAAGGATAATGTATGTCATTGGATTACCGTGTGGCGGTTCTGGCATAGCAGGGAGCTTTCCGTGGTCACCAATTGCAACTCCACTTCTCGCTAGGGAATGAGATTATCAGTACAGTGGAGAATATAGAAAGAAGTTCGGAAGGTGTGATACTGTTGGAGGACTGACGTTGTGTTAAGACAGGATATGCTTGTTTGTGGATAGGGAGGAGATGTTATGATATAGACTGCTTTGTTGCTGACTGATGAGAGCTTAGGGAGTGGGTTGTGGGAGTGAGGGGGTTGAGAGGTTTCAACGAGTGTGTTGAGATTTCTGAAAACAAATTGGACATGGTTTTGGGAGTAGGTGGACTAGTGGACTTGATATTGAGGTGTAAATCAGAGTGGGTGGCAAAATAAATTTGTTGTAGAGCAAGAAGTTGTTGTTTGGTATAGATGTTTAGAAAGACAATGGTGAGGAATCTGATGATGCCTTCTGCAGTGGGTGTGGCATGGAGTGAGACATTGGGACCGATATGCTGATCAATAGGATGTGTGAGTACTGTTAATTATGGTTTGATGGGTGAGGGTCTAGCCTTGCACTTGGTGGAGTAGGTACAGTGGGTATCATTGCGGGCATTGCAGGTGGGAGAGGTGGCGAGGTTGGGACACTATTTGAGGAAGTGGAAGTCTTTATAGTGAGGACAGGTGGGGGAATTATGAACAAATAATTTTTATATTTATCAATGCTAGGACTATGGGGGAGGGGGGGGGGGGCAGGGATTAGGAAAGATCGACTTTATGCCAGCAGTTGTAAATCACAGTTCCTTCTGTGAGGAGTTGATCAATAGAGTGGACCGACTCTGTGAAGACTTGCATGAGGTAGAAGGGACCTATGTCACTGTAGACATGGCGGGCTGTACAGATGTCCAAATCAGGATTTGAAGTGAGTTCAGGAACCACCTCCTCAGCAGTGATCTTAAGGTCAATGTTTGTTATCACAGCAGTGAATGTGGGAGTGTTGGTGAGAGAACGGCATTCTTGTTTGTGGAAGTGGTGCTAAAGGCAGTGAGGAAGGTAGGAGGACCAAAGGCAAAACGCGAGAGGGCAGGGTTCTTTGCATGTAGAAGCGGTGCTGAAGGGAGTGGGGGAGGTATGAGAGCCAAAGGTAACACGTGGGATTTAGGGGAGGAGGAGTGGAAATTGGGATTCATGGATCTGATGAGAACAGAATCTTTGCGGTGGATGATTTGAGTGATAGGAACGTAAGGGATATATATTCAGATTCCTAGAGTGAGAGATTTCGCATTTTGGAATTTGGGGTTAGGAGGAAAGGAAAGTGGAAATAGCCGGGGGAGAAGGTCAAGCGATGGGCGCGGTATCCTCGTGTTCTGTAGGATCGGGAGTTATGTGTGTGTTTTGTTATGGTGCTTGTAATCAGGTCTCCACTAGGGCGGTTCTGTGGTTTTTTGGTGATTATGGGAAGCGGTGGCTTCGTGTACATCCTCGCAGAAGGCTTGAGTAGGTTTGGTCACATATTAACGTAATGTGGCTTCAGGTATTGCGATGGTAAGTCGACCAGTTGTTCAAATGGTTCAAATGGCTCTGAGCACTATGGGACTCAACTGCTGAGGTCATTAGTCCCATAGAACTTAGAACTAGTTAAACCTAACTAACCTAAGAACATCACAAACATCCATGCCCGAGGCAGGATTCGAACCTGCGACCGTAGCGGTCTTGCGGTTCCAGACTGCAGCGCCTTTAACCGCACGGCCACTTCGGCCGGCCGACCAGTTGTTATTTTGGCTTGAGCAACTTAGGCAAAAGAAGTGACTAAGGATGGAGAAGATACTGTTAGAGAGGCAGGGTGGACAAATGGTGGTGGGCCAGAGGAAGCGCTTCAAGTCCGGTGTGATGTGATAACAGAAGATGAGGATGGTGCTGGTGGTGGCTGCAGCGAAAGCGACGTAGAAGGCAGACAGACGACTGCTTCGTTGGCGGCTGCGACGATGGGAAGACTGTTGAACAAGATGGCGAAGACGACAGGAAAAGAATGATACCCAAAGAGGTGATGTACAAATAGAAAAGAAAGTCCTGACGGCAGAATAAAACTAAGTAAACAAACAGACGCAGGCGCAAACTGTAGGGGAATGACCTCTACCAGTGTAGGCACAGGAGAGTGGCAACAAACGACAAGTAGAGAAATATACTTCTATTCGTTTGGTGAATTACTCACAGCACTGCATCTTAGGGGCCATGTTACTAGACGTTTTTGATTCGAATGATCGTTCTTGTCATATCTCTGAATATTGACCATTCGCCTTGGGGCAGCCTGTATGCAGTACGATAGATCATGTAGGCGGTGAAGATCTAGATGATACCGCACGACCACATTACCTCTACAACCTCAAAATGAACGCAATATTGCATTACTCCTCACCACCCAAGAGATTACGTATATATGACTAATTATGAATAGATTGTCTGAAAGAATTGTGTTATCTTTTATGGGGAAGGTGCTATCCAATATATCCTGTACGATAAATAAGAACATAAAGGACTGGACAACTTGAAGCATCAATAAGACGATGTAATAGAAAAATTATTGCGTAAAACAAAGATTTAATATTCAACGCGTGCGGTGAATTCAGACCAAGAAATCACTGCTTTTAAGCCCCTCTCTTCTATCCATCTCTCAGCACGTTGCACCCAGCGTCCTCAGTTATGTCTGGATATGTTCTAATCTACCTCTCTTCCCCCTACAGGTTTTACGCTATACGATACCGTCTTGAAACATGGAAATTATTCCGTTACTCTTTTCCCTTCTCCTAGTGTCTTCCAGATAGTGCTTTCCGCTCAGATTCTATGAAAAACCACATCATTTCTTATCATCCTACGTAATTTGCAGCTTACTTCTCTAACACCACATCTCAGTTCTTCCATACAAGTCTCACAAGCAACAGCAAACTGCTATGACGGTCAGCGGTCTGTTTCATAACTGGAAGAAAGAAATTCTATGGCAAATAACGACCATTAAGGCAAGTATCGAATTTACTTAGCTAATGTAAACTTAAACTAGACAGAGCTTTAAACGGGACAAGTCACTGTAAGCAATTAATGAAATAGACAGCTAGTAGGTCATAATAGTCATTTACAATAACGACGTAAAGGCCGTTTATGTTAAGGAGGTAAAGAATCAGTAACTTAAATCTGGGGAACAGTTCACAATTTTAATTTTTGGAGGTACCAACTAAAATAGTATCGTAACACTGGTTAACTCAAGCACATATCAAATTTCAGTCACGCATCCCTAACTCACAGTAAGAGCGAATTGCAAGTATTACTTTTGTGAAAAGTAAGTGACCCAATACCGTAAGTACCAGCAGGATGGGCTACAGGCATAAAGTATTAGATTACTACTAACGACGGCGTCGGCAAGGTTTCGGTACACAGCTGCTCCAACACATGATCAAGAAATTCTAGGTGTTCCTTACAGTCCACAAGCTTTGAAACGAAAGGTACACAGTAGTACGAACTAGTTAGGTGGAGAAAAATAATGCAAGTAAGTAATTGCGTAGGTAGCAAACACATTTAATAATAGTAACAGTATGGCGCCAACATATGAAACACAGCCCCAGAGGTTCAAACAATTTACTCACGTAAATCAGTTAATATTTTACTTTAAAATTTACTTAAGGGCACCAGACTGGCAATTATAACGTTGCGGTTGATAATGGAAGCAAGACTAAAGAAAAATCAAGAACAGTTCATACCTTATGTCGACCTGGAAAAGGAGTTCGACAATGTACAATGGTGCAAGATGTTCGAAATTCTGAGAAAAATAGGGGTAAGCTGTTGGGAGAGACGGGTATTATACAATATGTACAAGAGCAAAGAGGGAATAATAACAGTGGACGAGCGGGAACAAAGTGCTCGGATTAAAACGGATGTAGTCTTTTGCCTGTGCTGGTAAATCTGTACATCGAAGAAGTAATGATGGAAATAAAAGAAGCTGGTACGATACCAACGATATGATTCTCTGATGGCATTGGTATCCTGAAAGAAAGTGAAGGAGAATTACATGATCTGCTGAATGGAATCAACAGTCTAATGAGTACAGAATGTGGACTGAGAGTAAATCGAAGAAAGACGAAGGTAATGAGAAATAATTGAAATGATAACATAGAGAAACTTAATATCAGGTTTGAAGCTGAGAAAGTCTCCTACTTCGGCAGCAAAATAGTCAATGAGAACCGAAGCAAGGAGGGTATCAAAACCAGACTAGCACTGGCAAAAAGGACATTCCTGGACAAGAGAAGTCTATTAGTATCAAATATAGTCCTTAATTGGAGGATGAAATTCCTAAGAATGCCCGTTTGGAGCACAGCATCGTATGGTAGTGAAACACCGACTATGGGAAAACCGGAACCGAAGATAATCGAAGCATTTGAGGTCTGGTGCTACAGATGAATCTTGAAAATTAGGTGGACTGATAAGGCAAGGAATGATGAGGTTCTGTGTAGAATCGCAGTGGAAAGGATTATGTGGAAAACCCTGATAAGGAGAAGGGACAGGATGATAGGACATCTGATAACACATGAGGCAATTACTTCCATGGTACTAGAGGGAACTGTAGAGGGTAAAAACTGTACCGGTAAACAGAGATTGAAATAAATCTAGCGAATAATTGAGTAAATAGGTCGTAAGTGCTACTCTGAGATGTATTGTAAAGTATAGGAATTCGTGGCGGGTCGCATCAAACCAGTCTGATGAATGATTAAAAAAAGGATCCCTCTAAACATAAAAGATTAAATAATAGTGGATTTTACAAAACATTCACCTTCGAGAAAGCGGCAGCCGCAACAGGTAAGCAGCCACAAACGTACAATCTGCTAGACAATCCGTTTAAGATCTCCACAGAAAATGTACAGCCAGTAATCTGACTACAAATAGTAATGACAATCAACGTTTTGACGGTTCAGAAATTTAATGCAGTCGCTATCTGAAACTTATGAGAAGTATTACGTACACGAAACAAGCAACGCGAAAGTATTGGAAACTGACTATACCAAACGCTATGATCACCACTCACACGTATGCACACAGTATAAACGCTAGCTAAAATTAACCTCATATTATAATAGCAAAACAATCCAATAAATCTTGAAACGCCACTAAGGGCGACTCACCTTCTGTTTTCAATGTACACAATTCTGACGCTGAATCTGTTGTGACTTGGCAAGACAGCCAAGCCACTAGGAGGTGAAGCCGAGAGGCACGCGTTTAAGCTCACGCAGGCTGGCGTGAGGTCTGGAACAGTTAAAGGATTTGAGTCTAGCAAATAAAGTACATAGCTGTTGGAATACTTAACTTTAATCCATAACTGGTGAACAACGGTCTGACGGTACATGCATCACAAGATAAATAGCAAATGATAATGTCGCCTTGCTAGGTCGTAGCAAATGACGTAGCTGAAGGCTATGCTAACTATCGTCTCGGCAAATGAGAGCGCAATTTGTCAGTGAACCATCGCTAGCAAAGTCGTCTGTACGAGTGGGGCGAGTGCTAGGACGTCTCTCTAGACCTGCCGTGTGGCGGCGCTCGGTCTGCAATCACTGACAGTGGCGACACGCGGGTCCGACGTATACTAACGGACCGCGGCCGATTTAAAGGCTACCACCTAGCAAGTGTGGTGTCTGGCGGTGACACCACAGAATCATTAGCAACCGACTAAATTCACAGGTCTGTCATTCACCAAAAGGTGCAGTCGTGAACAAAGCCGCCTCATTTGTTTACCATAGTTGGTCGGCTAGAACAGAAAAACTTAAATTTCCTTTTTCGCCAACTGTAATGACATCTCCCGCCGCGGATATTCCAGCTTGCGGCTATATCGATACTAACCTACAAAGACATCGATACAGCTGACACATGACACAGTATTTCATAAGGTTTCCTGTGTAGTTTGCAACACTGTACTCTTGGACATCAAAGTAGCAATTTAGCGCTGCATTTAAGCTGAGTCGGTTGGAGAACGTGCGTTTGTTTCGATCCACACCGAGGTGACAGAAGTCATAGGATAGCGATTTGCACACAAACAGATAGCGTTCCTATCCTGTACACAAGGTATAAAAAGGACAGTGCATCGACGGAGGTATCACTTGTACTCAGGTGATTTAGGTGAAACGGTTTCGGATGTGAATTAACAGGCTTTGAATGCAGAATCGTATTTGGAGTTTGACGCATGAGACATTCCATTTACGAATCGTTAGGGAATTCAGTATTCCGAGATCCATAGTGTCAAGAGAGTGCCGAGAATACCACACCGCAGTCATTACCTTTCACCATGTACAATGCAGCGGTCGATGGCCTTCAAATAAAGGGGGTAGGACGTCAAACGGGCCGTCTTGGAGCAGGAGAGACGCTACAGGACATTTTATTTTCCACTGTCTATACTTTTACGAATAAAGTCTTAAAACTTTGTCAGCAAGACCAGGAAGTATTTAGGATTCACAATCATAGCAGTGGAAGTCCAAAAAAAAATTTTTTTTTACATGTGAAAGTTCGTAATTTTTTCACTTGTATTGGCTGCGTTTGTTGCTATAGGTACACGTTTCTTCATAAGTAACACAGATTGTTCGATGAATTTTGCACAGCATACAAACAATACATACATGTGTATGAAACTCTAGAAATTACTTAATTTTTGAAAAAAATGAATGTGCTGTTACTTTTTAAACTTAATATTTAGAAAAAACTCAAATTTTATAGTTAATTATCTCAATTTTACGACAGTTCTTAATAGTTTTGGAAAATTCTGGAGTTTCATACACCTGTAAGTATGGTATGTATGCTGTGCAAAATTCATCGAAAAATCTCCCTTACTTAGGAAGAAAAGTGTACCTATAGCAACAAATGCAGCCAATGGTAAGTGAACAAAAGGTGAAATACAAATGTAAAACAATAAATTATTTTCTTACATTTTTGAACTTCCAACCGCCGGCCGCGGTGGTCTAGCGGTTCTGGGCGCGCAGTCGGGAACCGCGCGACTCCTACGGTCGCAGGTTCGAATCCTGCCTCGGGCATGGATGTGTGTGATGTCCTTAGGTTTGTTAAGTTTAAGTAGTTCTAAGTTCTAGGGGACTGATGACCACAGATGTTAAGCCCCATAGTGCTCAGAGCCATTTGAACCATTTTTGAACTTCCACCACTATAAGTGTAAATCCTGAATCCTTTCTGGTCATTCTGACAAAGTTTTATGAATTTATTTTTAAAAGTATAGACAGTGGAAATTAAAAATCCCTGTGGTGTCTCTCCTGCTCCAAGTCGTCCCGTTTGACGACCCCTTAACGACCAAGAGCAGCAGCGTTTGTGTCGAGTTGTCAAAGCTAACAAACAAACAATACGGATTAAAATAACCGTAGAAATCAATGTGAGACGTACGACGAACGTATCCGTTAGGACATTGAGGAGAAATTTGCCATCAATGGGCTATGGTAGCAAACGACTGACGCGAGTGCCTTTGCTAATAGCACGACATCGCCCTTTCTGGGCTTGTGACGGTATCAGTTGGACGGTCGACTACTGGAAAACTGTGTCCTGGTCAGATAAGTTCCAGTTTCAGCTGATAAGAACTGATGGTAGAGCTTGAGTGTGGCGCAGACTCCACGAAGGAAAGGACCAAGTTGTCAACAAGGCACTGTTGAAATTGGTGGTGGCTCCATAGTGGTTTAGTCTGTTTTGACATGTACTGGACTTGGTTCTCTGGTCCGACTGAACCGACCACTGACTGGAAATGATTATATTTATCTACTTGGAGACCATTTGCAGCATTCGTGGACTTCACGTTCACAAAAAACGATTTAATTGTTACGGATGACCATGTGCCACGTCATCGGGCCACAATGTTCGCTATTGGTTTGAAGAACAATGAAGACAATTAGAGCTACGATCTGGCCACGCCGATAGCCCCACTTAAATCCCACCGTAAATTTATGGGACATAATCGGGACGTCAGTTTGTGCACAAAATCCAGCAAAGGCAACACTTTAACAATCATGAACTGTTATAGAGGCAGCATGGCTGAATATTTTTGTAGAGGACCTTCCAACAACTTGTTGAGTCCATGCCACATCGATTTGCAGCACTACGTCATGCAAAATGAGGTCCAACACGACATTAGAATGTATCCCATGACTCTTGTCACCTCAGTGGATACATTTCATGGCCGGTTTGCACTCTTGGTTTAGAGGCACTGTAACTAATTTGTTTCAAAAAAGAGGAGGAGAAGGAGATAGCCTAGGAAAAGGGAATGACATAATAATGTGAGGATTGGTGGGTTAAAGGCGAATGGTTGTGTAGTGCGTTTGGTCCAGCCTTTATATGTAGGCTGCAGGGGTCTGTGGCATCGCGGGGACAGTACGGTAGTACGAACAGTACGATACTAGAGAGGCGGAGGGTCCTCTTTGGTGCTGGTCCTCTCCAGCACTAGTCGCTTGGAGTAGTGCCAGAGTCGCCATTATATTCCTACTTTCCCTTTGTCTATTAAGCGTGCTTTTGTGTTTAAACTACGTCTGTAGAGGCTGAGGTACTCAATATGTTCACCAAGATTGTATTTGTCAACTAATTTTTGGTTGACATCTCCTAAAACCACTAAGGATTCTGCTTAATGATTTTGTTGTTCAATAATTCCGCGTAATGCAAACGACTTGCTGCAGACGGCTACCGCTATATTCGAAGTCATTCACTACATTAAATGTTAACCTGAGAAAGTCATCTGCTAGAAATGACTTTCGTCTCATGTATTTGTACATGAGTTCCTAACCTCTTGACTGTCTCTAGCAGTCAGTATTCAGTATTTCTGTCTGCTAAGTTTAGCTTAATATTAGGTTCGTTAGCACTAAGCATGTTTCTAACGCCGAATAGCAATGGCCAATCAGACTTCTCGCCGTCGGGTTCTGAATTTGAGTTGGCTACAGCCGCGTGGAGGTGCAGACATAATTTCTGGATTTTCACTTGGTGCTATGTACATACGCCTGCTGTCGATTTCTAGAGTGCAGACATTTCTCTTATGATGTTTAGATGGGCATATTGGAGCTACATTGCTCAGGAGTATTGGTGAGACGGTTGCTTACTCACTGTGCACTGTCGTATTTTAGGTACGTGACATTTCAATTTAATTTTCAGGATGTGTAAGTGTGTTCCAAGTAACTGATGTCATCATTTCGATTCGTGTCTTTGTTAGAATACGTGAGGACCAATACTTACTTTCATTGGGTCATCTGAGCATATCAGTCGCTCACTGCATTACCATCTCATTTTCTAAAAGATATTATGGGGATTGTTATGAATATGGGGGCATTTTTTGGTATTTTGTAAACTGTGGTTCTATACAGCCACAAGATCCATTAGGTGAGATTCATATGGATTATTCATGAGCTTTTGTATCTATATCCTGGATAATAACAAAGTTAAAAATCAACTCTCTCGTGAATTATCTTACAAAGTCATTTTCCATTCCTCCGATCTTTCAGGTTCATTGACACATGTGCTTATTTAAGCTTTGTTCATGAAAGCACCTCGTTCGTGTGCAATCTATATGAAATACTTCTTGAACTGATTTCCGCAGGAGCACCATTTCTGAAGCTGCCAGTGGTTAGCACACTGGACTCGCATTCGGGAGGACGACGGTTCAATCCCGTCTCCGGCCATCCTGATTTAGGTTTTCCGTGATTTCCCTAAATCGCTTCAGGCAAATGCCGGGATGGTTCCTTTGAAATGGCACGGCCGATTTCCTTCCCCATCCTTCCCTCACCCGAGCTTGCGCTCCGTCTCTAATGACCTCGTTGTCGACGGGACGTTAAACACTAATTTCCTCCTCCTCTTAAGCTGCCTTCATCAGCAACATCGTTTTCAATTTTTTAACTAACTAAGGTGAGTGCGACTTGCAGTGATCTTCATGACACTTGTTGCTGCTAAGAATACTTTGAGACTTTCCTTTTAAATGAGTCATTTTCCGTTTGTTAGGTGTTACAAAATACAGCGTACAGTTTCGTCCGCATTGTATACACCACTTCTATGACGAATGATAAATTAACACTTATCAGTTGTATCAGAACTGTCGAATATTTTGGATGCAATTTGTCTGTACTCAACTTATGGTAAATCTCATTTATTATTCTGTTATACTTTGAAATTTGGTTGATTTCTGCCTATTTCACCATAGGTAGCCATATCATCATAGGCCAAATTTCATGCAAAGACATGACAGAATACGTGTTAAATACGAGTTAAATCTGTGGCCGCAACCTGTTGATCTTTAGACAGGATTCAGGAGTCTTCTGGTAGCTTACTTTCAATATTTTGTACAAACTTTTATCGGTAGTATGTTCAGAGAGTGAGTTCATTCTAAGATTGTCCTTTCTGCAAGCTTTCAAATCTTTCTTGGTTTCCTTTACGTGTAACTTCGTGCATTTATGGAAGTTTTGTAATATGGAACCGCCAATTTGGGACAAAACTGTTTCTGAAAATTTATGAGATTAATATACATTCAGCAAACATTTTCACTGGGAAGTTTGGTTACTTCTAGAAGCAGTGATCAAATCAGTACTTCTTTGCCTGTCAGGATATCGTTCAGTTCGAAGTGCTGCAGTCTGAGCAGCATCACACATACTGTCTTGTACCCACAGAGATGACTGCCAAGTCTTAAGAGTTAATAACAGGTGAAAGCTTCACGAGTATAACAAGGGAAAAGTTGGAAGGTAGGCAATGTTAAACACCAGAGCACGAGAACACGCTTACGTGAGATGTCAGATGCTTCATGGTTACGTAGAAGAAAATCTCTCCAGCCACTGGCGCCATAGAAACACCAGCCGAACTTAAAAAATAACGCTATAAGTACTAAGTACCATTTCATAGTGACAGTAAGAAATAGATAACGGAGAAAGTCACTGAAAGGGGCACATATACATCATGAAGAGCCTGAAGCAGGTCCAGGACACGGATTTACAACAGACGCCACCCTCCCTGCCCTCAGATTCTGACAAAAGTGCATAATTCGAGTCAGTGACATGGTGAAGCTCCATATTACGTCAAGCCAGGGATTGATGGAGGTGAAGGAGAAATTGGTTAAAAGTCGGATGCAGGCGCCCCGAATGGAGAGTTGTGGCAGTTAGAGCAGAAAGGAGGACAGCACAGGCAGCTCCCAGTGCGACTGGAGAGATAGTAGTATTGGCAGAAACAGCCAAAGTCATTAGTTGATCAGGGCCGCGCAAAGTAATCTGCAAAGATACTGAACAGTTGATGGAGTTCTCGCCTAGGTAGCTGAGGACTCTTACGTGTCGTGTCGCATCGTGGGTGCAAAGTTAATACTAACAGGTTCTTTTAATTGACGGAAAGGTGCTAGTCAGTCTCCATCTCTGTGCAAAAGCTTGGATACAAGTCATTTAGAGCAAATCTATACAAGGTTGAATGTATTCTCCGAATATAGTCAAAAGCTGTAAAAGTCTCGATGTGTTCGTCATTCAGTATTAATTGCAATCCTCGCGCTTTGTAATAAGGGAATTCTATCAACATAGTCAGGTCTAGATTCCCTCACAATCGACTGTTTCCCTTTCTCTCTGAACCCTTTCTCTCTGAACCCGGTCGCCCAATCCCAAGTGACACTCACGCTTGGGATGCCTCAATTAACACCAGCTCAAGCGAAAGATCGACATATTCTACGAAGTTCATCGTTTGACAGTAGTTCACTATTGCACTACATGTAGCTACATTGTAAATAAGAAAAACTTATCGAATTACTGTCATGATAACCTACATTCTTCACGGATAAGTAGAATTTCTACCTTCTGTAAGTCCATCTTTGTACAGATGGTTGTGGGACCTCGCTGTTCTATATAAAATGTCGAATCAAAACACCTTCAGCAGTCTAAGTTTCCAGTTATTTTATTTGAGTAACCAGTTTCAGCTCTACATTACGCCATTTTCAGGCAAGTGATGATCGAAGGGATCTCTGTATCAAGAAGAAATCTGCAGGTACCAGTCAATGCTGGCTCTTGTTTTAACTGGACCAGAGGTGGGATTCGTCCTAAACGTCGGTCGGGGGGTCTGGAAATGACATAATGTGGCACTGAAACTGGCTTCTCGGTTAGAATTACTGGAAATTTAGACTGCTGAAGGCGTTTTGAATGGGTGCAGACTGTACTCACGCAAACCTTCACTGAACACTCGAAATGTACAAAATGTATTAGCGGTTTCGATTGTGGGGAATCATCTGCTGTGTAATGTTGTAGCGACACCGAAAATTTGTGAATGGGTGAGGCTCGAACGGGTATTTCCCGCTTATCCTCAGCGGTCGCCATACCATTAGGCTACCGAACACAGCTCACGACAAGACCGAAACTTCTGTATGTCGTCAACCATGTACGTACAGCCTGAACTAGTACATTCATTCTGTATTCCCCTACGGAGGAGACATTTGAATTTAAAGTTGCTTGCGAGGTGTCGGCGGATAAATTCGGTATAGCAATGTCTGTGTTGTTGCGAAGTACAATGCTATGTACCTTCTAAGGTGCATGCGTGATCGGAGGAACTTGCATCGTACTTCTGAGCAACACAGCCACTGCCGTATCGCCTTCACTGAAAACGGTTGACTCATTGAGCAGTATGCATTTTCCTTGTGTTTCTATTTGTTTACTGTCAGCTCCAGCATGTAACACTGATATCTGCACCGTGTTCTAATACAGGACAGTGTAAGTCAGCTTTGTGTTACGATTTTACACTACGAGACAATAAAATTCCTACGACACGAAAATGAATTGCTACAGACACGAAATTTAACCGACAGGAAGAATATGCTGTGATATGCAAATCATTAGCTTTTCAGAGCATTCACACAAGGTTGGCGTCGGTGGCGACACCTACAACGTGCTTACATGAGGAAGGTTTCCAACCGATTTCTCATACACAAACAGCAATTGACCGGCGTTGCCTGGTGAAACGTTGTTATGATGCTTCGTGTAAGGAGAAGAAATGCGTACCATCACGTTTCCGACTTTGATAAAGGTGGGATTGTAGCCTATCGCTGTTGCGGTTTATCGTATCGCGACACTGCTGCTCGCGTTGGTCGACATCCAATGACGGTTAGCAGAATATGGAATCGGTGGGTTCAGGAGGGTAATACGGAACGCCGTGCTGGATCCCAACGGCCTCGTATCACTAGCAGTTGAGATGACAGGCATCTTATCCGCATGGCTGTAACGGATCGTGCAGCCACGTCTCGATCCCTGAGTCAACAGATGGAGACATTTTGCAAGACAACAACCATCTGCACGAACAATTCGACGACGTTTGCAGCAGCATGGACTATCAGCTCGGAGACTATGGCTACGGTTACCCTTGACGCTGCATCACAGACAGGAACACCTGAGATGGTGTACTCAACGACGAACCTGGGAGCACGAATGGCAAAACGTCATTTTTTCGGATGAATCCTGGTTCTGTTTACAGCATCATGATGTTCGCATCCGTCTTTTAAATTGTAAGACATTTCCAGGGGCAGATGTGTTTTCTGGCCACAATCTATTGGTTACGAACTGCAGATTGAAACTGAAGAAACTGCAAAAAGGTGGGAATTTAAGGAGATGGGACCTGGATAAACTGAAAGAGCCAGAGGTTGTAGAGAGTTTCAGGGAGAGCATAAGGGAACAATTGACATGAATGGGGGAAAGAAATACAGTAGAAGAAGAATGGGCAGCTTTGAGGGATGAAGTAGTGAAGGCAGCAGACGATCAAGTAGGTAAAAAGACGAAGGCTAATAGAAATCCTTGGGTAACAGAAGAAATATTGAATTTAATTGATGAAAGGAGAAAATATAAAAATGCAGTAAATGTGGCACGCAAAAGGAATACAAACGTCTCAAAAATGATATCGACAGGAAGTTCAAAATGGCTAAGCAGGGATGGCTAGAGGACAAATGTAAGGATGTAGAGGCTTGTCTCACTAGGGGTAAGATAGATACTGCCTACAGGAAAATTAAATAGACCTTTGGAGAGAAGAGAACCACTTGTATGAATATCAAGAGCTCAGATGGCAACCCAGTTTTAAGCAAAGAAGGGAAGGCAGAAAGGTGGAAGGAGTATATAGAGGGTTTATACGAGGGCGATGTACTTGAGGACAATATTATGGAAATGGAAGAGGATGTAGATGAAGACGAAATGGGAGATAAGATACTGCGTGAAGAGTTTGACAGAGCACTGAAAGACCTGAGACGAAACAAGGCCCCGGGAGTAGACAACATTCCATTAGAACTACTGATGGCCTTGGGAGAGCCATTCATGACATAACTCTACCATCTGGTGAGCAAGATGTATGAGACAGGCGAAATACCCTCAGACTTCAAGAAGAATATAATAATTCCAATCCCAAAGAAAACAGGTGTTGACAGATGTGAAAATTACCGAACTATCAGTTTAATAAGTCACAGCTGCAAAATACTAACGCGAATTCTTTACAGACGAATGGAAAAACTGGTAGATGCGGACCTCGGGGAAGATCAGTTTGGATTCCGTAGAAATGTTGGGACCCGTGAGGCAATACTAACCTTACGACTTATCTTAGAAGAAAGATTCAGAAAAGGCAAACCTACGTTTCTAGCATTTGTAGACGTAGAGAAAGCTTTTGACAATGTTAACTGGAATACTCTCTTTCAATTTCTGAATGTGGCAGGGGTAAAATACAGGGAGCGAAAGGCTATTTACAATTTGTACAGAAACCAGATGGCAGTTATAAGAGTCGAGGGGCATGAAAGGGAAGCAGTGGTTGGGAAAGGAGTGAGACAGGGTTGTAGCGTCTCCCCGATGTTATTCAATCTGTATATTGAGCAAGCAGTAAAGGAAACAAAAGGAAAATTCGGAGTAGGTATTAAAATTCATGGAGAAGAAGTAAAAACCTTGAGGTTTGCCGATGACATTGTAATTCTGTAAGAGACAGCAAATGACTTGGAAGAGCAGTTGAACGGAATGGACAGTGTCTTGAAAGGAGGATATAAGATGAACATCAACAAAAGCAAAACGAGGATAATGGAATGTAGTCAAATTAAATCGGGTGCTGCTGAGGGAATTAGATTAGGGAATGAGACACTTAAAGTATTACAGGAGTTTTGCTATTTATGGAGCAAAATAACTGATGATGGTCGAAGTAGAGAGGATATAAAATGTAGACTGGCAATGGGAAGGAAAGAGTTTCTGAAGAAGAGAAATTTGTTAACATCGAGTATAGAATTAAGTGTCAGGAAGTCGTTTCTGAAAGTATTTGTATGGCGTGTAGCCACGTATGGAAGTGAAACATGGACGATTACTAGTTTGGACAAGAAGAGAATAGAAGCTTTCGAAATATGGTGCTACAGAAGAATGCTGAAGATAGGGTGGGTAGATCACGTAACTAATGAGGATGTATTGAATAGAATTGGGGAGAAGAGAAGTTTGTGGCACAACTTGACTAGAAGAAGGGATCGGTTGGTAGGACATGTTTTGAGGCATCAAGGGATCACAAATTTAGCATTGGAGGGCAGCGTGGAGGGCAAAAATCGTAGAGGGAGACCAAGAGATGAATACACTAAGCCGATTCAGAAGGATGTAGGTTGCAGTAGGTACTGGGAGATGAAGAAGCTTGCACAGGATAGAGGAGCATGGAGAGCTGCATCAAACCGGTCTCAGGACTGAAGACCACAACAACAACAACAACAACCTTTGTGAAGATGAAAGAAAAAAAACCGGTGAAAATTCCATCCCATACGTAACGTCAGATGAGGTGCTGGCAGCCATTTGTGGTACGAAGAAGGAAAGGGGCGAGACCGATAGTGTCGCAACAGAAATAATCTAAAGTGGAAGCAAAGTATCACGACAGGAACCTTAAAGTAAAATGCTTTGCATAAAGAAAATTCTGTAAAACTGCAAAACTCCTACATTTGGTCTACATAACAAGAGATATAAAAATTAACCTCAGTCTACTATATATTCACTAAAATTTTCGTTAACAACGTGGAAGAAAATTATTAGCCCTCAAATAACACAGAACGTGAGACAGGGTTGCAGCCTATCCGACGTTATTCACTCAGTACATAGAGCAAGCTGTGAAAGGAAAGGAAGGAGAAAAGTGAAAGTCCAGGGAGACGAAATAAGATACTTAAAGGTTATAATTCCGTCAGCCGGCAAAAGACTAGGAAGATTAGTGTAACTGAGTGGAAACTCACTTGAAAACGGATTTACGAGGTACATGAATTACGAGGCAAGGAGAATGGGAAACAACTAAATAAAATTAGGTGATATGGAGGAATTATTTCAGGAAATGACACACTTCAATGGGTAGACAAATTTTGCTGTTCGGACAGCAAAATAACTGTTAATGGCCCACATAAGGAAGATACAAAATGCTAACCACCATAAACAGGAAAACAGTGTGCAAATGGAATGTGTTAAGATCTAATGCAAAATCCTATTCCCTGTTGCGAAGGGAGGCACATTTTTACTTACTACAATCAGACACCAGGAGCGTCCCAGAGATAAACCATATAAAAAAGATAAACGTTACCTTTTCTGGAGGTACGTGATTTAGTTACACCGACTGTTTTGAAACTACCTATTTTGCTCTATGTTTCTTTATTCCACCAGAGCAAATCCTTGCAGTATCAAAACTGTACACAGTCCTCATGCAGTTGTAAGTGTAACGAAACAATTTCAACAGCTGTAGTGTCAATTAAATCTTACGAAAAGTCAAGCGAATCTGACCTTATATTCCAGTGGACTCATCTAAACCTGTCCGAAATTATCCGCTTGATTTTGTAAGAGCATTTACAGTTCCAGCAAAAAATTAAAAAACAAGCCAATGAATGTGAGTTAGCAATTCGTCATGGATTCGTGGTGTATAAGAAATCATTTGATTCACTTTCAACAAAATCTGTACAAACATCCCCTGACCAATTAGGTATAATCGCGTTGCCCCATGAGCCTAGAAACCATGACGAATTGGTTACCACCATTCGTTCAGAGATCAACCAATACTGTACGATCAAACGAGGTCATATAAAGACGTGTTAAAAAGCAACTAATATCAGAACGCAGCGATTGAAAGCTAGATGAAAGAGAGAAAGATGTTATAAGGCTCTCTAAGCAATAATTGAATTACAGCTGCCCAAAAACTAGAAGGCTCGCACAAGCACAGCCATGACGCAAACCAGTGGACACTGCGGCTTATTAGCAATGTGAATAGAAATGGTCCGTTTATGGATGTCTGCATCTGCCGTGTATTTTGCAGTCAGTCGTTAATTGTTTTTCTAGACGATAATTGGAGAATTTCACTGAAGCATAGAAGCTGTAAATAGTTCCTTCATACTCCGTGGTTTTATACGAAATGACATTGTTTAGTTAGGATACTGTAAATGGCTCGTCCATGTTCCGTGGTTTTATACTAAATGACGCTGCTTAGTCACAAAACTTATCTCACAAGGACAATACATAACTCGACAACGTTACGCTAGCGTAACCGACCATCAGGTATCACGATATAAAGGATTTGACTAAAGGTAACTGAAGAAATTAGCCTCAGTGCTCCCGAATTGTAGTCCTAAACCATCAAAGTTCTATATCGATAATTTCGGATGATTGTCAGAAGATTACCCCAGGTCAGACTCACCGGAGTTTCCGAGAGATTTTTTGGACGCTACAGTAGTCGAAACCACTTCATTACTCTCATAATAACACGAGGACTGTGTGACAGCTCTGATAATGTAAGGGTTTACTCTGGTGGAGTAAAGAAACATCGAGCGAAATGGGTTGTATCAGAACCGTCGGTGTTACTAAATCATCTACTCTGGAAGAGATAGAGCATGTTTCTTTTTTTACACTTTACCTCCACGTATCTAATTGCAGTGATTAAAATGCGTCTACCTTTGCAGCAGGAGAGAGTATTTTATATTTATATTAGATGTAAAAAAATTTCTTATTTTTAGAAACTGTTTCCCGGCATTCGTTGGTCAGCAATTTATATCCTCCTTACGTGAGCCATCAGCAGTTATCTTGCTGTGCAAATAGCAAACCTTGTATTAATAGCAAACCTAGTATTAATATCCCATTTACTGGTCTAATTTCCTCAGAATCATATTACTTATTTTGACTGATTCCCAGCCGTCTTATTTCATTATTGGTGTTTTCTTACATCTCTTTTCAAAGCAGTATCCGTTCCGTTCAACTGGTCTTCCAAGCCCCTTTCTGTCTGACCGAATTTCAGTATCATCGGCAAACCTTAAAGTTTCTGATTTCGTCCCCCCGAACTTCGTCTTCGCAATGTATCCTTGGTTTTCTTTTACTACTTGGTCTTTCTACACTTGCACCGACTGAATAACACGGGGAGCTGGCTGCAACGTTGTCTCACTTCCTGTGTTTTATCCATGATCTCTTCAGAATCTCGTACTGTATGCCCTGTAATCTCCAAGGATCTATTATCGCTCTCGTCACACGCAGTAGGGGTCACATGTCTCCCGTACCCACACGATACTATGATAGCACGACGGACTGTAATTGCGCTTAATCGATATCGGAGAAGCTCGTGTTCTCCTCATAGGGGTAGACATCCTATTAGTGCAGGGGATAAATCTGTATCATGGAGACGTTGTCTGGAAATCCAGCACCCGTGACAGCATACGTATTCCTGTCCGACCATCATAATAATTTTCTTGACGTCACTAAACAAATATCTTGAATTTTTAACACTCTACATTTCTTCCGATGACGTCCTTGACGCAGATATTAGAAATAATGTATATCAGACGTCTACTGTTTTTTTATTTTTAAGTCGTTATTTTGCTGACTGGTTTGTGCGGTTCACAGCAAATTCATCTCTTGTACCGACCTACCGGCCTACGATCTCAATTACTTGGAGGTTTTGCAGTCTCTGACTTCTCCTAGCGTTTAACTTCTACAGTTTCTTCCACTGCAATGAAAGATATTCCCGGATGACTTCCCAGTAATCCTGTCGCTTCTTCTTTTCTGTGTTCTCTATGTGTCCCCATTTTTGGCGATTCAGCTACAATATTTTCATTCTTTATCTAATCAGGCCAGCTGATTTTCAAATTCCTTCTATAGCACCAAGTCTCAAAAATTTGGATTCTCTACCTTTGCGGTTTTGCAACAGTCCATGATTCACTATACTGCAGTGCACAAAATGTACATTCGCAGAAATTTCTTCCCATGATTATGGCCGACGTGCGTTACTAGCAGACTTCTATTGACCAGGATTGCCATCTTTGGCTGTGTTAATGTACTTTTACGTCCTCCTTGCTTCTCCTTCGTGCGTTTTTTTTTTTTTTTGCTGTCAAGGTTGTCAAACTTATTATAATTAAAATAAGTCTTAAGACAGTAACTGTTTCATTAAAAGTAATCATCAATAGCGATTAAATGACGTTTTGCCAGACCTTTTATGTACATCGGTTAGATGTCTGTCGCACGCGATTTAAAATTCTGGACACAGCAGTTAAAAACAAATAATAGAACAATGAAATAAGTAAACGACGTTGTTTAAAGAACAAAAACCAAATCAAAGTTAACATTTATGGTCTACGTATAGATGCCGATATCACAATATGACGAGACAGAGAGTGTATATGAGTGAGTCGAACGTGTAGTTCATTATGTAAAGGCAGATGGAAATCTATTAACCATTGTGACTTTGGTGGTTATAGCAGTGAAAGAAACAACAGCCAGACTTAGGGAGACTACGGGCTAGGCAAAGAGAATGTGTGACAAGAAAGACTACTGAAGGCCTAAAATACATTTTAGTTAGTTGTAGCAATTAAACAGTTCGAAATTCACAAGAACAAGAGAAAAACTTGTAAAATGCTAGGAAACGCAAGGAGAAAGCACTTGAATAACGTCATGGTGAGACAGATACTCCGAAATAAGGAATTGGATTTCAGGAAGTGCCCCGGAGGAAACACAAACTCACACCATAATTCAGTTATGATAAAGCGTAAGCTAAAGTTTAAGAGAATCGCCTGGAAGAATCGATGTACAAGAATGTGGAACGTTGAGGTATTGAGTAATCATGTCCGTTCGAAGTTCTCTGATTGTAACCTCCCCACAGAAATTATTTATATTTAAAAATATGAATCATGCGTAAACTCCCCACAAAAATAATAATAAAAAATTAATTTTTTAAATATTGTAACCTCTGAACAAAATTGGCTCCCATTTATTGTCCCCGTGTAAAAATGCATTCACATTTAATGTAACCACAAAATTCTATTCCTAAACACCGAAATAATAAAAAAAATTCAATAACCTGGTAAATTTTATGACGACAGCAGCGCTGCGCCTCGGCCCTGTATTCTGAATAAAAAAAGGAAAAATTCTTACCTCAATAAAAACTGCAAATATATCTGCTCTTATGTAGAAAATTTTTTGACACAGCTTCGTGCAATGCTGGCGTATATTTTTTTCTGATTCTTGGAAGGAATGATCATGCATTGGAAATATTCTTTAAATTGAAATGAATGCTTATCTTTAAAAAAGATATTTTATATTATAAGAATTATTATTGGGGGCATTTTTTTTAAAAAAGAAATTTATGACAGTTAATATACATTACTAGATATGCGCAAGGCTGCTTCTTTACCTTCTACAATAATACTCATCTTCCATAGTCCTGACCAGAGTCCCGAGTAGACTGCCGACACGCGCCGACTACCTCCGACTCACGCAGACTACTCAAGACTACTGCTTACTAGCACGGACAGAAGACTAATGCCGACTGACGCCGACTCGCGACAAGCAACAACTAACTACATACTACTCTCTGGTCAGAGACTCTGCCATGGCTCGCCCATCGCCGGCAACGCATACGTCTTACATAACCCTCCACTGGGGGGGGCAAAAATTTGGCAGCGATGGTGAGTCAATTGGACTTGCCATGAGCAAAAAATTTTTCTTAATTAACTAAGTTTACAATCACAGAATATATATATATATATATATATATATATATATATATATATATATGTGCAGAACATGAAATAAAATATAGTGCACATGGACTGAGTACACAACATATCAAGCAAAGACAAAATGTATACACAATGAGTACAAATCATATTAACAAATGACATAAGTGCACACGCACTGTAGTTCACAACATATCAGCAAATCACAAAATGTATACGGAATGAGTACAAATCATATTAACAAATGACATAAAGTGCACATACACTGTAGTACTGAACATATCAGGAAATCACAAATGTATAGGCAATGAGTACAAATCATATTAACAAATGACAAAGAGTGCACCCGCACTGTAGTACACAACATATCAGGAAATCACAAAATCTATAGGTAATGAGTACAAATCATATTAGCAAATGGCAAAAAGTGCACACGCACTGTATTACAGAACATATCAGGAAATCACAAAATGTATAGGCAATGAGTACAAATCATATTAACAAAATGACAAAAGGTGCACACGCACTGTAGTACTGAACATATCAGTAAATCACAAACGTATAGGCAATGAGTACAAATCATATTAACAAATGGCATGAAGTGCACACGCACTGTGGTTCAGAACATATCAGCAAATCACAAAATGAATACAAATCATGTTAACAAAATGACAAAAGTGCACACGCACTGTATATACTTTTTTTACTATTTTTCAAGAAGTAGGATAGGAAAGGGAAGGATTGCATCATGGTTGTAGCACTTTAGGTTGCACGCAGCTGCACTGAAAGTCCATATCTTTCTACAGAAGCACAACACCAAGTGAGACAATCTGAAGTTCTTTTCCTTGAAGTATTAATCAGTGTAGCCAAGACACTGAAATGTCGTAATAATATTCCATGTTTTCATTTTGGTAGTACATTAGGTACATCAAACAGTGGGACCATAATAACATCTCCATCGCTCAAGGTGGTGGACAGCATGTCGTGTCAACACCACGTTCTTGTAAGGTACACCAACGTAGAATTCGTGCAAAAACCAAATATAGTGCTCCATGATCATGAGGATAGACAGGACAAACGGATATTGCAGTAATTTCTGGTAATTAGGTCATAAGGTGAAGGACATTAAGTCACATACTAGTCTTCATTGAGAATTACATTAGTCTAACAATTGATTTGAGTAATTGGTGGCACTCATCACCCAGTTACTGAACATTTCTGTACCATGTATGAAGCATTACACAATAATGTTCATAAGTAATCTGTGTACAGAGAACATTGGCACTCATTGACCAGTTATAAACCATCAGAAGTCGTCATTCAAAACAGGAGCTAATGAATGGCATAGTATTAACATAATTCACTTAGTTATAGTAGTCATTGGCACTCATTGGCCAGTTACAAAACATCAGAAGTCATCATTCAAAACAGGAGCTAATGAATGGCATAGTATTAATATAATTCACTTACCAGAATGAGATTTTCACTCTGCAGTGGAGTGTGCGCTGATATGAAACTTCCTGGCAGATTGGCAGATTAAAACTGTGTGCCCGACCGAGACTCGAACTCGGGACCTTTGTCTTTCGCCGGCAAGTGCTCTACCATCTGAGCTACCGAAGCACGACTCACGCCCGGTACTCACAGCTTTACTTCTGCCAGTACCTCGTCTCCTACCTTCCAAACTTTACAGAAGCTCTCCTGTGAACCTTGCAGAACTAGCACTCCTGAAAGCAAGGTTCGCAGGAGAGCTTCTGTAAAGTTTGGAAGGTAGGAGACGAGGTACTGGCAGAAGTAAAGCTGTGAGTACCGGGCGTGAGTCGTGCTTCGGTAGCTCAGATGGTAGAGCACTTGCCCGCGAAAGGGAAAGGTCCCGAGTTCGAGTCTTGCTCGGGCACACAGTTTTAATCTGCCAGGAAGTTTCATAATTCACTTAGTTATAGTAATCATTGGCACTCATTGGCCAGTTACAAACCATATAGCAAGTATTGAATAGTACAAAACATTTTTTATCATTCAAGTGACATACGACATATTTAAAATAATTATTGGCACTCATTGGCCAGTTACAAAGTATTCTTATATTTTTATAAAACCTTATTCAGTATTATTCAAAAGTTATCATTCAAAATGAGAGTCAATTATTGGCATAGCATTTATAGAGTATAACAAAATATTATTTACAGAAATTATGGGCATAGTATTTATGCATTATTACAAAGCATCATTCAGTATTACTCAGAACTAATCATGCCAGTGACATAGGACATATTGAAAATGTAACATACTGTAACTATTATTCAAGGTCTGTGACTAGAAAACATTATTCAGTATTACTCAGAATTCATCATTCAAATGACATATTACTCAGAACTGATCATTCCAGTGATATAGAACATATTGAAAATGTAACATACTGTTACTATTATTCAAGGTCTGTGACTAGAAAACATTATTCAGTACTACTCAGAACTGATCATTCAAGTGACATAGGACATATTGAAAATGTAACATACTGTAACTATTATTCAATTTTTTTTGTGCTAGCAATGCATTGCGTTGGGATCGATAATTAATTACTGGGGCATAACAATATTTGCTTTTGAGTTATTGCTGCAAATGAAGATGTTTAATGTCATTCGTCATGAGTCAGCTGTAGCAAGGTTATGAAACAAATAGAGTATATGTGATCACATTTATGAATGACACAGGTTTAATGACCAACTGCTTATAGCACATTAATTTCATGAATAATTTCTCCTGCAAAAGATACAAAATGGATTATTAAACTGAAAGAAGAAACGCATATTATGCTGAAAAGTAGTGAACTTCGAATTAACAGGTATTGAAATGTGTATAAAGTATATATGTTCTCTAGCTGTCCTTTCCAAAACCTTCAGTCATCATACCATGCGACATAAGACATACTGTCAAAACGAACTGCAACCAATACTTAAATAACTGCATAGCATAAATACAGAAACCTCAACATTATCCTCATCTGCAAAGAAAAACTTCATCACCTGCAAAGAAAAACTTCATAATTCATATCACTATAACTCCATTATTATCATCACCTGTAAAGAAAAAACTTCATTATCCATAGTAGCATACTCTTCATCACTATTCATCATCATTCATTATCATCTGCAAAAAAGTCACTTCATTATTCATTATACAACTATTCCTTATTTCTAGCATTTTTATCACTAAAACTAAGATGTGTAGTTCTGTCTGACAGCCTGCATCAATCGCCTCATGTTCCGAAAGAAAAAAATTAGTTAAGACTGCTATTCTACGATGTGTACAGTATATTCGTGTTAATGCTTGTTAATTCTGATCCATTTACTCTTCGTGACGAGGTATTGCATCTTCTTTCGTTCATTCCGAAGGTGAAATTCCTATTTCCGTTTAATTTATTTCTTTTACACGTTATTTCTTTCTGAAACTGATGAACAAAAATTAATGTCTTGCATTTAAATCATATACCCACTAAATAAAAACTGGTTTATAGTAACATAATTGAGCATACAGCTTAACATGACAGAAACGTAATATGTCAAAAACACAGACAGTGTTCAGAGGCAAAAATATACACAGTGTATCACAATGTAGCAGCAAAAAAAAAAAAAAAAAAAAAAAAAAATTAAAATACTCACGATGTTGAAATATCATCAGGCAAAAATGTCAAAGTCAACTGGTGTTTGTTATATCTTAAATATTTCATAGTGCATACAAACAAAACAGTAAAACAATCATACATACATATATAACGACAAGAAAAGTGACCTTCTTTGTGTTCATCTTGTATGTTGTGTAGTTAATAGAGGCGAGAATTGAAGACTTTAATGGAGAGAAAATTTGATAAAATTAATGTATCACTAGATAGAATTGCATAATTATTCATAAAATACGTAAGTTTATCTGGAAAAATATGCACGGTCTGATGTGTAACGACAAGAAGAGCGACCTGCTAACCTTACCTTGCAGGGCACTTGCCAAGAAAAAATACGATAATCATCAGTAAGTAGTCACATAAATATAATTGCATAAGTGGTCATAAAATGTGTAAGTTCATCTGGAAAAATATGCACGGTATGATGTGTAACGATAAGAAAAGCGACCTGCTAACCTTACCTTGCCGGGCACTTGCCAAGAAAAAATACGATAATCATCAGCAAGTGTTCATGTGAATATAATTGCATAAGTGGTCATAAAAAATTAGGAAATGGCATTACAGTGAGATAAATCATAAAGTATGTTCATTCAATAAAGGGTTTGATATTGGAGACATGGTGGTTCCCTTTGGTTTTTCTGGTTCTCAAAGTTTCGACGTGTACTACATTGGGGTGAGGAATGCTGCGAATTCGATATGGACCTGCATATAGAAGCTCAAATTTACTGCATCTACTCTTTCCTCTGTTGGATAAATAGTGTGTACGTACTAATATCTTCTGTCCAATGTGAAAGACACGCCGTCTACAAACCTGTTTTTGCTGTCTTCTGCGGCACGTTTGATGTTGTTCAGCGCAATGTCAATTATTTCATGGTGTCGTAGTCGACGAAATGTAGGAAAGGTTACTAATTCTTTAATTTTGTTAGGTGGTTCAACATTTTTCAGTATAACAGACGGAGATAGCATAGTAGATGCATTTGGTATGGAATTAATTACATCCTGGAACGAGAGTATGTATGTGTCTCAATCAATATGTTTTTTTATGGCAGTATATTCTACAAAGTTTACCAATTTCTTTCATTAATCGTTCACAAGGGTTCGAAGAAGCATGGTACCTGGATATATAGATCGGAGAAATGTTTCTAGCTTGTAACATACGTGTCCATATAGCAGATCGAAACTGTGATCCATTGTCGGAAATTACTTTCAACACATGACCTACATGGATATAGAAAATGTTTTACAAATGCTTTCGAAACAGTTTTAGCAGTAGCTTTGCGTAACGGAGTGAAGGTAGCAAACTTTGAAGTGAGTTCAACAGCGACAAAGATGTTGCAAAAACCTCTATTAGTTCTGGGAATCGGACCAAAAATGTCCGCAGCGGCCATATGTCTCAATTTAACAGGTACAGTGGGATGTAATGGAGGAATATGTGAAGTCGTGTCTGATTTAGCTTTCTGGCAGATTTTACATGACGCTAAAACTCGTCGAATACGTTTCTCCATGTTGGTAAAATAATAGTTCTGTCTTAGTAAAAGAAAACATTTTCTGGCTCCGTAATGTGCGTAACTTAAATGAGTATACCAGATTACTTTGTTAACAAGTTCGTCAGGAATGCATAATAACTAATTGTTGCTGTCAGGATGAGAGCGGCGGAACAGAATGTCATTGCGTACAGTGTAATGGTTTCTAATGGTAACATTATTCCTATCTTGCCAAAGGTGTTTAATTTCTTTGCACACGTTGTCTTTACTCTGCTCTTGTGCTATGTCTTGTAATGACGACGAAATGAAATTTTGAAATGCAACTTGTTGAATGTACATGACGCTGAAATTTGCATTGCAGAAGCTGGTTGCGATGTCTTGCTGATTGTTGCTGACAGAACGGGATAGTGCGTCTGCTACAATATTTTGTGTGCCGGGAATGTGAACAATTGTAAAATTAAATTCCTGCAAATAAAGTTTCCATCTACTTAATCTGTCGTGTGTAAATTGAGCCGAAAGTAAAAACTGTATAGTTCTATGGTCTGTGTAAACGGTGGTATGTCTTCCATAAAGAAAATGCCGAAATCTCGTAAATGCCCATACAACACATAATGTTTCAAGTTCTGTAACAGAATAATTGCGTTCAGCAGGTGACAGAATGCGACTCGCAAAGGCTATGTTTTTAATTACTGTAGTGCCATCTTCTTCAATTTCCTGAAAAATATATACGCCTAAAGCGGTGTTAGAACTGTCGGTGGCAATGGAAAAATTTATAGTAAGATCTGGGTGCGATAAAAGTGGTGCATTCAACAAAGCATGTTTGAGGTTCATAAATTCAGAATGTGCTTGCTTATCCCAGGACCAAATAGTGTTTTTACCTGTCAATTGACATAATCTAGGGGTGTCTAAAGCAGAGTAATGAATAAATTTACTAAAAAAGTTAATTGAACCCAAAAAGCTGCGTAGTTGTTTCTTGGTCGTAGGAACAGTAATGTCACGTAAAGCTTGAAGTTTTTCCGGGTCAGGCGTAATGCCCTCTGCTGAAATTACATGTCCAAGAAATTTTATAGAAGTTTTACCAAAGTGCAATTTACTGAGATCAACTGTGAGTCCTTGTGCACGAAAAGTTCGTAACAGTTGTTCAAGAATCAGATTGTGTTCAGACCAGTTACCTTCTGCAATAAGAATGACGTCTACATACGTTGTGATTCTGTCTTTAAGTTCTGTCGGAAGTATTGTATTCAAACCGCGAATAAATGCTGCTGAAGAAATAGTTAAACCGAATGCTAATTTACAAAATTGATAACAGTCACCAAAACAGAGAAAAGCAGTGTACTTTCTGCAGTCCGGATGGAGTTGAATTTGCCAAAATCCCGATTTCAAATCTAATGTGGAATAAATAGCAGTACCATGAAATTTCTGTAGAAGTTCTTCTAGTGTTTGAGGGCGATCTGTTTCATTAATAATAATGTCATTGATGTGACGCGAATCAAGTACGAGGCGAAGTGAACCATCCTTTTTCTTAACAATATGGAGCGGGTTTATGTACGGACTAACTGCAGGTTCAATAATTCCTTGGTCAAGCATAGCTTGCAATTCTTTCTTAACTTGTTCAAAAAACGGCTCTGAGCACTATGGGACTCAACTGCTGAGGTCATTAGTCCCCTAGAACTTAGAACTAGTTAAACCTAACTAACCTAAGGACATCACAAACATCCATGCCCGAGGCAGGATTCGAACCTGCGACCGTAGCGGTCTTGCGGTTCCAGACTGCAGCGCCTTTAACCGCACGGCCACTTCGGCCGGCTCTTAACTTGTTCTCTGTGAATATACGGAATGGGATAATGTTTCACTTTAAATGTGTCGTTTTGTTTAACTTGAAATTCATACTTAAAACCGGACATAGTACCAGGAACGTTGTCAAAAACTGGAGCTTGCTGTAAAAGAATTTTGCGTAGTTGTGTGCGTTCGTCGTCTTTATTTGCACTCCTCTGTTCAACATTATCAGAAATTATCTGTATAACGTCATAGTCGGCTTCGTCTGGAGTATTATAGTTGTGTACGTACGTATCTGTGAACAATGTGGAATGACAGTCTAAGTTACGTGATGCGGAAATGACCTCTGTACGATTAATTGTTTGTTCTTCTGCAGATAAAGAGTGCTGAAATTCTTAAGCCAGTTGTACATTTTCATCCTTTAACATTAAATAGGAATTTTGAAAGTCAATAATTGCGTCGTGTTGTACCAGAAAATTCGTACCTGAAATAACGTCTGTTGTCAATAAGGGAACAATCCAAAAATTTGAGTGAAATGTATGACCTGCAATACAAAATGATAAATGTGTCTGTAACTTAACATCTACTCCTTTACCGGATACTGCTCCTTTTACTTTCGTTTTGCATAATGGTAACGTAGGATAAGTATTCTCTTTGCTACATTCGTTGAAAGTTTCCTCATTTATGACTGACATAGGAGATCCAGAATCGATTACTGCTGAAAATTTCGATGATCCAATTTTTACTTCAGTGACAGGGTGTGAAATGGTTTTTTGAATAACTGGTCTTTCCTGCAAAAGAGTGTCTCGGATGTCGTCAAAAGTAATAACATTTTCGTGAACAAGATTCTGCGTGTCAAAAGCATTGCTTGCGTTACTGGAAGATGCAACCTGTACTGTATCTAGTCAAATTCTATCTGACGTGCTATTATTTTCAGGAGGATGCTGCGGCATTTCAACTATTTGTACTGTTCTGTTATTTCTTCCTGACGTATTACGTTCGGGATGATATCTACTGTCTGGTTCATTCATGATAATATGTTGTTGCGGATGTTCTTGCTGTTGGTAAGACCGACTGTTATTAAATGTACGCTGAAAATTGTGCACATTATTTTTACGTCTGTCATGATAGTCATTTCTATATGGTGCATTGCGATAGGAATTGAAATGGGGTGTTTTCTGTACGTACTGGTTTTCTTGTTGCTGTGCGTTACTATTTGTTGAAGCTGACGCTATACGTGCACGCGGCGAAACATTAAAGCTTGGTTGATACTGTGCATTACATTGTAGGTTAGGTATGCTAACCGGTTGGTTTTGTTGCTGCTGCGGAGAAAAACCTCTATTGTTACCAAAATGTGGTACCTGTTGCTGATAATTTTACACATACTGACGATTAAAAATTTTTTTTGTCTGTTATTAAAGTTCTTGTGGTTGTCATTTCTCGAGCGTATAATGATAACTGTCACTTTCGGTAAAATTTGTCATATCGGGTTTTCTTTACTCTTTCTTAATTCTAGATAGATCGATAGTTGAAGAGCTGTTTTGATAGATATAAGGGATATTAGAAGAGAAGGCAGCAGTGCAGAAAACTAAAAATGAAATAGCACTACTACGGCTCGGGGCCCTGTGCACGCTACGGCACATATTCATTAAAGCGTAATGAATCCCCTGAGGTCAATTACGCGCTGCAAATAAATTTTAGTTTTTGCGTTACAGGCAATGGCGGTGAAAATTCAAAAGCAAATTGCTGTATCCATGCTAATGCTAGTTTCTGCATTACACGCAATGGCGGTGAAAGTACAAAAATAAATTGTCGTATCAAGTTCAAAGCGTGTACCTGTGCTCTGTCATTTTCAAATACCTTAGATATTTTTACAGATACAAATTGCTTATAATCAACGTTATCGTCACTGAATGTGTGAACAGGCTCACGATTGCATGAGAATCTATTTGTCTGTGATTGTTCGGAATCTAAGTCACATACTCTCTGTAAATTACATAAATTATACTGGCTGTGTGAGTGTGACAAATGTTCGGAATGTGCCGTATGCTGTGACGTGTTATTGACTGAAATATTTTTCATCTCTGTCACCTCTTGCTGTAAAGTCGACAATTTTCTACGTAATGTATTATTGGACGAGTCTATCTCACTGATCGTCTGCTGTAAATTTTGGAATTCAGGTGTTTGATTAAACGAAATCGGTGAAGTATCGTCTGATTTGGTGTCATTATTATTTTCAATAACGTCAATACGACTGGCCAATTCATCATATTTTTCAGTCAGTATTTTTACCTGATCATCGTTTTTAGTGTCACAAGCATTAATTTGTTTTTGTATTTTACGTGTGGTTTCGTTAAATTTTTTGACGTCTGCTTTGATGACATCGGAATCCTGTATTAGTTCTAATTGTTCAAGTCTGTCGGTCACTGTCTGAAAGTCTACTGTGTGTGTATCTGTTTTTGATTTAAGATCGGAAATTTCATCACGCAATTCGGTGTTCAACTGTTTGATAGTATTAATTTCGTCTGATACTGTAGCAATATTGTTGCCTACGTATATTTTTGCTTTCGTAAACAATTTACGTTTATCTTCCTGTCTCTGTGCGGTAATTGTTTCCATAACTTATCGTTTTACTTTATTTTGTTCCTGTATGAATTTACGGTAACGCGTTTCAGTGTTTTGTAGGTGGTGATTAAAACGTTCATCAATTTGACTGTTCTGTTGGTCGAATTTCGCGTCTAATTTTGCATTCAGTGTGCGCGAAAGTTCTGCTGACATTAGTTTAAACTCGTCGCGTAACTGTGTTGCGTTTTCAGAGCATTGTTTACCGACTGCACTAATTTCGTCTCTAAGTGATTCTGTTGTAGCTGTTTGCATTTTCCTTAATTCTTGAGCAACAGATCTAATTTCCTCACTACTTTTCCTAGCACTAGCCTTAATTTCCACACGTAATTGTTCTTTAGTATCATGACATTGCACGGCAATGGCTGTAATCTGTTCGCTAAGCTGTCTGGAATTGTTCTCTAATTTTTCATTAAGGGTGTCATGTTTTTCATTAAGTTGTTTGAAATTTTCATTAAGGTTGTCTTATTTTTCATTAAGTTGTTTGTTCTGTTCACTAAGTTGTTTGTGATTGTAGTCTTGTTCTTTTTTCGACTGTTTGTAATTGTTGTCTAGTTTTTCATTAAGTTGTTGTTTGAGATTTTCATTATTTTCATTAAGTTGATTGAAATTTGCTCTATGTTGTAGCAATAGTGCCATAATTTGATCCAAGCCAATATTACCTACTCTATTCTCTGTGCTGTTTGATGGCGTACCTGCAATTGTCACGTTTTGTGTAACCATTCGGTCATTTTGTGATTCTTGAAAATGTTTGCTAATCGGATGTGCACTGTTGGTCACTACACCGGAATTAAATAAATCTGACGTACTATGATTACACTTTTCATTTTCGTCAGACAAATTTGTCTGTTCATTACGTAAATTTTGCAAACCGGGTGTGTCAAGCTGGGCAGCGTTCATTATAACAGAACGTCCCGCGTCATCAATTGTCGTTAAATTAACAGAGGACACAATTGAATTTATTTGTTCATCATTAGGATCAAAATCATTACTAGTGGTCGGTACGCACTGATTGTCTATCAATGGAGGATTATCATCATTACACTGAGTGTCGCAAATATTATCGGTCAAATTATTAGAGTCGGCTATTTCACTCATTGCACATCGCGATGTACTGTTAACAGTTTTTCGCGGCATTTTTACACAAATCAAAATTAAGCACAAATGAAACAAGGACAATGCAAAATGCAACATACACAATTACAACAAAGAGCAACAAATTGCCGATGATCTGTGAAAGAAAGAGTGACATATTAGTAAATGCGTTGCGCCAGATGCAAACTACATTTAAGTAAATAAGAGCAGATATATGACTACTTCTCAGAAGATTCACAAAGAAATACGATCCTGGCCGGATGTCGCCAAGTGTAACCTCCCCACAGAATATTTTAATTAAATGATGAACTATGAACCAAGTGTAACCTCCCCACAGAAATTATTTATATTTAAAAATATGAACCATGCGTAAACCCCCCACAAAAATAATAATAAAAATGAATTTTTTTAATATTGTAACCTCTGAACAAAATTGGCCCCCATTTATTGTCTCCGTGCAAAAATGCATTCACATTTAATGTAACCACAAAATTCTATTCCTAAACACCGAAATAATAAAAAAAATTCAATAACCTGGTAAATTTTATGACGACAGCAGCGCTGCGCCTCGGCCCTGTATTCTGAATAAAAAAAAGGAAAAATTCTTACCTCAATAAAAACTGCAAATACACTCCTGGAAATTGAAATAAGAACACCGTGAATGCATTGTCCCAGGAAGGGGAAACTTTATTGACACATTCCTGGGGTCAGATACATCACATGATCACACTGACAGAACCACAGGCACATAGATACAGGCAACAGAGCATGCACAATGTCGGCACTAGTACAGTGTATATCCACCTTTCGCAGCAATGCAGGCTGCTATTCTCCCATGGAGACGATCGTAGAGATGCTGGATGTAGTCCTGTGCAACGGCTTGCCATGCCATTTCCACCTGGCGCCTCAGTTGGACCAGCGTTCGTGCTGGACGTTCAGACCGCGTGAGACGACGCTTCATCCAGTCCCAAACATGCTCAATGGGGGACAGATCCGGAGATCTTGCTGGCCAGGGTAGTTGACTTACACCTTCTAGAGCACGTTGGGTGGCACGGGATACATGCGGACGTGCATTGTCCTGTTGGAACAGCAAGTTCCCTTGCCGGTCTAGGAATGGTAGAACGATGGGTTCGATGACGGTTTGGATGTACCGTGCACTATTCAGTGTCCCCTCGACGATCACCAGTGGTGTACGGCCAGTGTAGGAGGTCGCTCCCCACACCATGATGCCGGGTGTTGGCCCTGTGTGCCTCGGTCGTATGCAGTCCTGATTGTGGCGCTCACCTGCACGGCGCCAAACACGCATACGACTATCATTGGCACCAAGGCAGAAGCGACTCTCATCGCTGAAGACGACACGTCTCCATTCGTCCCTCCATTCACGCCTGTCGCGACACCACTGGAGGCGGGCTGCACGATGTTGGGGCGTGAGCGGAAGACGGCCTAACGGTGTGCGGGACCGTAGCCCAGCTTCATGGAGACGGTTGCGAATGGTCCTCGCCGATACCCCAGGAGCAACAGTGTCCCTAATTTGCTGGGAAGTGGCGGTGCGGTCCCCTACGGCACTGCGTAGGATCCTACGGTCTTGGCGTGCATCCGTGCGTCGCTGCGGTCCGGTCCCAGGTCGACGGGCACGTGCACCTTCCGCCGACCACTGGCGACAACATCGATGTACTGTGGAGACCTCACGTCCCACGTGTTGAGCAATTCGGCGGTACGCCCACCCGGCCTCCCGCATGCCCACTATACGCCCTCGCTCAAAGTCCGTCAACTGCACATACGGTTCACGTCCACGCTGTCGCGGCATGCTACCAGTGTTAAAGACTACGATGGAGCTCCGTATGCCACGGCAAACTGGCTGACACTGATGGCGGCGGTGCACAAATGCTACGCAGCTAGCGCCATTCGACGGCCAACACCGCGGTTCCTGGTGTGTCCGCTGTGCCGTGCGTGTGATCATTGCTTGTACAGCCATCTCGCAGTGTCCGGAGCAAGTATGGTGGGTCTGACACACCGGTGTCAATGTGTTCTTTTTTCCATTTCCAGGAGTGTATATCTGCTCTTATGTAGAAATTTTTTTGACACCGTGCAATGCTCCTTATTCTTGGAAGGAATGATCATGCATTGGAAATATTCTTTAAATTGAAATGAATGCTTTTCTTTAAAAAAGATATTTTATAATATAAAAATTATTATTGGGGGCATTTTTTTTTAAAAAGAAATTTATGGCAGTTAATATACATTGCTAGATATGCGCAAGGCTGCTTCTTTACCTTCTACAATAATACTCATCTTCCAGAGTCCTGACCAGAGTCCGGAGCAGACTGCCGACACGCGCCGACTACCTCCGACCCACGCAGACTACTCAAGACTACTGCTTACTAGCACGGACAGAAGACTAATGCCGACTGACGCCGACTCGCGACAAGCAACAACTAACTACATACTACTCTCTGATCAGAAACTCTGCCATGCCTCGCCCACCGCCGGCAACGCATACGTCTTACATGATGCTGAAAATAGTACAGTGACTACTAGGGTATTATTAGGTAGTCAGTTGACGAGGAAAGTACATCGTTAACCGGGTAAGAGCACAAGGTGAGCACACAGTTATAAGAATTGTAATGCATAGAATTTGTGGGTAACAGAAAAATACCTCAGTTGATCGGAGTAAGAACGAAATGTGGTAATGTTTAGGAAAATAAAGGAATACTTCAGTAAAAGTCACTTATAAATCAAATCAGTGATTAACTAAAGAATGATGTTCAGAAATAGAGAGGAAAATGGTCGTCCTCAGAACAGATGCACCATATGAAAAAATGACACTATCTTTCAGAGAATTTAAATCGAGGACATCAACATTGGATGTATTATATTGACTATCGCATAGGTGAAAACGGATGGATGGAAAGAGTACATCCAGAACCGTTACGAGGGATCACACTGTCTGCTAATGTGAGTTTTAGAAGAACTGGATCAAACAAGCCAGAAGACATAAAAAGCATTCATTCACAATCGTTAATACAATCACGCGGAGTGGCGACTTAACGATTATTAATATTAATGAATAGAATCTGTGATACACCGTCGAACTTCCAGAAGAATATTTCTCGACATTGTCTTGCAGACTCCAAGAGACGAGAAACGCGACGACTGCCGCACAACCAGCTAATTGACTTATGGATACAAGTAGTTCAGAGAAGTATTAAACAGAAGAACTGGGAAAAATACTGCGCTACGTTGAATGACGATACTTTACGACTTTGTGAAAAGTAAATCCACTAGAGAGACGGTTGCTACATTATTTTTGATAATGCAGAGCAAATATATGAAAAATGTGTTCATTTTTGTAGCATTTCTAGACCTAGAAGAAGCATTCGACTACTAGTGCAAGATGTTTGATATTTTCTGAATAGAAGGAGAAAGCTGTAGTGGAGGACCTGTAATACACACCGTGGACAAGAACTAAGAAGAAACAGTAAGGTGTAAGATACTGGGAGATGTGCTGATACTGTGCCGTCCGACAGCAAAGTTTCGCAAACTGCATGATACAGTGGCGAGCCAAAACATTATGAGTATCTCATTGATAGCTTGTTTGTACGCCTCGCCTTTGGAACGAAACACATCACTGATAGTGCGTATCAAGGATCCGATCAGCTGTAGAGTGCAATGACGAAAGTGAAAGTTTTGCCGGGCGGGGACTCGAACTCTGAATCTTTGGTTATCGCGAGCGGTCACCATACCATATGGTTAGCCGTGTACGACTCAGGACCAGAACCAAACTTCCACAAGTCGTCACCCATGCATCTACAGCTCGTACGTCCATTACGTATATTCCCGTACAAGTGAGACGTTGTATCTTGATTGCCAGGTATCGGCAGAGAAATACGAAATTGCATTGCCTGTGTTGTTCTGATTACTACACAAAGTTCCTTTGTGCTTGTCCAAAGGAATTTTGTATCGTAATCAGACTAACACAGGCGCTGCAGTTTCATAGTTTGTTGGTAGGTTTGTGGACGCATGTGGCATTAGATGTCTACGCACAACTCATGTAATTCGCGTAAATAACGGGCCGCTGATTTACGTACACGGTTATGGGCCCGATAGTGAGCCAGGAACTCGGGTTTACATCAGGCGAATCTAGTCGCCGACACATCAACGTCAGTTTGCTATAATGTTCCACAAACCACTGTAGCACGGTTCTGTCCCCGAGACACGGACAATTATACTGATGGCAGACGACATGGCCTTCGGGAAAGACATCATGCATGAAGTGATGTAGATGTTTAGAAGCTGTAGCCTGTAGTCGATTACTATCACAGGCACCGTGTAAGCGCAGGAGAATGCCTCCCACAGTGTAATACTGCTCCCCCCCAGCTTGCGTCCGTGGCGCGCTCTATGTCCCGAGTCGCTGTTCACCTCGATGACGGCGTTTGTGGAGACGACCATTCACCTAGTGTAACAAAAATTGGATTCATCCGAAGAATCGACATCTTTCCATTGATCGATGATCAAATTTAGATGGCTCCGTGACCACTGCAGTCATAACTGGCGACGTCGATGGACCAACATGTGAACACGTAGTGGTGATGGACATGTATTGGTGGTCTGCTGAAGAGCTGCATGTTCAACAATGTACGATGGACGCTGTGCTGCGAAACACTTGTGCGTGCAACAGCTTTGTGTTCTTTCGGCAGGGTTGCCACAGACCACCATCTATCCCACTATACAGAACAAACAAGCCTTCGAACCCCACCTTCTGTCAAGGGTCGTGGACGCCCAAACATTTAGCGTCATGTGGCAGTTTCACTGTGCTTCTGCCTGTTTCTGCAGATGCTCACGACAGTAGCACGTGAACATTCGACCAGCTACGCCGTTTCCGAGATACTCGTTCACAGGTTGTGCTTAACAATAGCATGCTTTTCTCCAAGTCGCTTATCTCAATGGATTACCCAATCTGCAGCCCATATCTTCCCTACGGTGACACGTCTGCTCCGCTTACATACTTTTCTTACGGCGTCACGTGTCTGCAACGCCATCAGGCGGCACCCAATGTCGCGGTGGGGCGAAGTCATTAGGTTTGGCTCATCAGTGTATTTGCTACGGAATACGAAAACTTATATGAGACGGATGCGCTGTCAATGGTTAAGGACTAGTGTCGGTTTATGCAATTTTATTCAAGAATTACAACTGTATAGTTGCAGAAAATGAGTTTCATTTAACTGCTATTCTATGATACGTGCATTTATAATGACACTACTGGCCATTAAAATTGCTACACAACGAAGATGACGTACTACAGACGCGAAATTTAACCGACAGGAAGAAGGTGCTGCGATATGCAAATGATTAGCTTTTCAGAGCATTCACACAAGGTTGGCGCCGGTGGCGACACATACAACGTGCTGACATGAGGAAAGTTTCCAACCGATTTCTCATACACAAACAGCAGTTGGCCAACGTTGCCTGGTGAAACATTTTTGTGATGCCTCGTGCAAGCAGGAGAAATGCGTACCATCACGTTTCCGATTTTGATAAAGGTCGGATTCTAGCCTATCGCCATTGCGGTTCATCGTATCGCGACATTACTGCTCGCGTTGGTCGAGATCCAATGACTGTTAGCAGAATAAGGAATCGGTGGGTTCAGGAGGGTAATAAGGAACGCCTTGCTGGATCGCAATGGCCTCGTATCACTAGCAGTCGAGATGACAGGCATCATATCCGCATGGCTATAACGAAACGTGCCGCCAAGTCTCGATACCTGAGTCAACACAAGGGGACGTTTGCAGGACAACAACCATCTGTAGGAACAGTTAGACGACGTTTGCAGCAGCGTGGACTATCAGCTCGGAGACCATGGCTGCGGTTACCCGTGACGCTGCATCACAGACAGGAGCGCCTGTGATGGTGTGCTCAACGACGAACCTGGGTGCACGAATGGCAAAACGTCATTTTTTCGGATGAATCAAGGTTCTGTTTACAGCATCATGATGGTCGCATCCGTGTTTGGCGACATCGCGGTGAACGCACATTGGAATCGTGTATTCGTCATCGCCATACAGTCGTATCACCCGGCGCGATGGTATGGGGTGCCATTGGTTACACGTCTCGGTTACCTCTTCTTCCCATTGACGACGCTTTGAACATTGGACGCTACATTTCAGATGTTTTACGACTCGTGGCTCTTCCCTTCATTCGAAACCCTACATTTCAGCAGGATAATACACGACCGTATGTTGCAGTTCCTGTACGGGCCCTTATCACGCCCGTTTTAACTACCATAAGGGACAGAATATCTTCTGATCGAGAGCGTATTTCTAATTCTTTAGTAACTCTGCGTAACTGAATGTTGGTTTGTAACATTTTATGTGTTGTGTCTAGACCATACAGCCCAGACACAATGCTGTAGCCGATATGGCACGCAAGGCTAACGCAGACGGGCGTGAAGTCTGGAACATGAGACTTATAAATGCACTAAAGAAAAATACGTAGCTTTTTTAATACTTAACTTTATTCTCTTGTTGGAATACATCTCTCCTGCATACTCGTAAGCTATTGGCACTGATACAAATGGCGCCTTGCTAGGTGGTCGCCATTTAACTTAGCAGAGGGCTATTCTACTGTCTATCTCTCGGCAAATGAGAGCAAGGCTTAGCACGTCCAATCGCTAGCTATGTTGTCCGTACAACTGGGGACGAGGTCTCCTCAGTCTCTCGAGACCTGCCTTGTGGTGGCGCTAGGTTTGCAATCCCACAGTGGCGACACGCGGGTCCGACATGTACTACAGGACCGCGGCCGATTTAAGTTACCACCTAGCAAGTGTGGTGTCTAGCGGTGACACCACATTATGGATAGAATGTTTCATACTCGTTTTGTATTTGATCTGGTAGGAACCGGGTGAGGTGAATGTTATGGTGCTTGGCACACTAAATTTAAAAACATAACTTAACACCCTTTATGAAATCTTAAAAGTACAATTGACAGGTTTAATCAAGATGCAAAATTTAAAAGAGTTACTATATGAGCTGTACCAATATTGAAGTCTGTACCCAAAATATTTGGTGGGGTGTACAAGTTCCGAACTCTGCTCATCACTAGCTGCCCGCGAGTTAGCTGTTTTGATCGGGTGAGCAGGTTCTACAGGGGCCGTTATTCGTGAATTGCCCAGCACAGGCGAGAAGCGACGTTTCCGGTTCTCTGATAGTAAATCCCGAGGCTTGAATCTCTAATTGTTTCATACGAACGCAGATGTTCTAGCACTGGTGCTACATTCCGACGGTAGCGGATTTCACATCTGATGTAACATCTCGATCGATACAGACGTAGCTTTCAGATCCTAAAGGTGTCCCTTCATTGGTAACAGCTGCTTTGCGCCGTTATCACTGTAGACTGGGAAAACGCCTAGGACATAAGCCGAGGACCGCATTTTGAATTTAATGAGGGATTTTATGAGAAAATGTGATTGTTTTAGTAGCATGATAACGATCGTCTTTTTCTTTTTCTGACTTCCGACTGAGCTTATCCTTATAGTTCGTTGTTCGGACAATTGTTTAGTAAGGTTTCTCATATGGTGCCCAGTGTCCACTATCAACTCCTTGCATTATTAATTCATACTCCCACTTAACATCGTCAATGGAGCTATGTCTGGTTTACCGACGAGGGATAGTTCGTTATAAATCACTATTTTTCCTTTCCGCTTTCCCAATTCACTGAGGCCCCATCAACGACGTTTTAACGATTTCCCCTATTTGCATTAATGATTTCCTGTCTTGTTCCTCATCTAAACACCTTTACGTCTCCTTATTATTTCTGTTCTCATTAGAGAAAATTAATTTGGCAACCTGGACTTACTGTGTCTTTTCGCAGCTTAGACAGTCTCTGTCATTTTTTCTCCTTTGAATGATTGGGCAAGACCGGGATACATGATTCCGTTGTGATGGCCATCTCTCTTAGCATTAACCATTGCAAAACATTTTTTTTTCTCACAGTCGGCGTCTGAATTTATGGTGATCGTAACAGTTTCCGAGAGTCCAGACCGGATCAGGAAACAAAATGACTTGTTAAGTCAAGATTCTATGATTGGATTCTTGCAACATTGCTAACGGATGCTGTGCCACAAGGCTAGAAACCAGATGCTTGCAATCTCCAACACATGGCATCACTTGTCAAAGAGCTCAGTTCGATCTCTGTACTACACTTGGCGTAAGGCATAATGAACCCTTAAATTAAATGATTACACACGTAAATTGTAATGCGTAACAAGGATTGTAAATTAATTTCCAGATTGAGGTGTCCCACCTCGACGCGATCCACGATGATGTACTCCACCGGCTGTGTACTCTCTTAAGTGGCGTAACATGGATAATTTTATGCTTTCGTATCCTCAGTGTCCGATGAAGCTGAGTACCTGTCACAGCATGAATGCCGATAAGGTGAGCCGGTTTTCCTTGGCTATAAACAAACCCCATATTCTTTCTTTGAACTATTAGAAAATTGTTAATCTCATCCAGATAGCTTCTGTTGTAGATATAAATGACATTCTCTTACGAATGCTTCCTCATATTTATTTTATGTTCTTCTTAATTCCTCTTTTTCCTCTCACGTTACATTAATACATGTTCCATAGATCAGAAATACGACATTTGGCAATGATGTGGAATCAGTATGTTTAATGTAAGTTACTTCATACCTAAATTGTCCTTCATAAATTCTTTTAATTTGTTATTAAATCCTGGTTGGCTATCTGCTTTTTGGAAACCGACCAAAGATTTTTGTGGCAACATAATTTACCCGTTCTGTGGAAGAGTCAGATTTAACCCAGAAGGGTGAATATCATCATATCTTCTAGTGTTGAAGCTATGCAATTTGTTACTATTTTTGTATTGGCATGGGTTATTACTAACAAATGTCATAAGTGAATATATGTATTGCGAAGGTACTGTGAATATCCTGAGTTCTTAAGTAAATGACCTGGAGCGGGCTTCAGCTATTATCCTGATTACATGCTTTTCTGCAATGAATACTTCTCTCTTAATGATGAGCTACTCCAAAATATGATGCCATATGAAAGCAGTGAATGAAAATAGGCACCGGAGGCTAATTTACTGATATGTTTATCACCAAAATTTGTAATAACCTTAATAGCAGAAGTACCTGAAACTAAACGTTACAGCAGATCACTAATGTGTTTCTTCCAGTTTGTTTCTCATCATTGCCCAAACCCAGAAATTTCGAATATTATATCTTAGCAACAGACTTCTGTTCACATTCTATATTTAGCAATGGTGTTATGCAGTGTAGTGTACAGAACTGTATATTTTGTGCTTTCTTGACATTAATGAGAGCCCTTGCGCAGAGAACCACTTAATAGTTTTCTGAAAAGCATTATTTACAGTTTTCTCAGCTAATTCGTGTTTGTTGGGAGTGATTACTGTATTTGTATTATCAGAAACACTTTCTAGCTTTTCATCTTCATGGATGTACAGTTGCAAATCATTAATATACATTAAGAACAATAAAAGACCCAAGACTGAAGCCTGTGAGACCCCCCTCTTGATACCTCCTGAGCTACAAGGCTCTGTTGATTTTTGTAGACTACCTGCATTGTTAATTTGAAACTTTTGCTTTCTTACAGGTAAATACGAATCAAATTATTTGTGCACTGTCCCACTCATATCACAATACTTAAGCTTATCTAGAAGAATTTAGCGATTCACACAGTGAAAAGCCTTTGAGAGATCACAAAAAATCCCAATGGATGATGTTCGGTTGTTCAGAGAATTTAATATTTGATCAATGAAAGCGTTGATGATATGTTGTGTTGAAAGCCTTTCTGGAAACCAAATCGACAGTTTGTTAGTACTTTATTTTTACAAATGTGTGATGTTATTCTTGAATACGTTACTTTTCGAAGAATTTCAGATAAAGCTGTCAGAAGTGAGACTGGGCGGAACTGTTAGCGTCAGACCTTTTTTATGCAATGGTTTAACAACAGCATATTTTAGTACATCTTACATACAGCAGGGTTGTTTAGTTTCATACAAGAGAAGGTACTGCTTCTAAAACATCGACTGAATCATCACTGTAAAGCCATAATTGCTATCACAAAACAGCCACAGATACTGTTTTAGTGTGCTGCCATGACATACTTAAAGGTACATCAGTTCACACTGATTTTCTACCAAAATTTCGTCTGATGCTTTAGATGATAATGTAGGCTCTGTTGAAAATGTCCATCAGAATACACAATGTGTGAAACTTACAGTATGTCCTTGTCTAAGCATAAGTAAAAAATTGTTAAATTGCATCACTTAGCGAGGCATAATTTTAGGGAGGAAGACGATAATGCATCATCTTCTACAGTAGAAAATTGTAGTCGATGATAGAAGCGCTGGCCGCGGTGGTCTAGCGGTTCTAGGCGCTCAGTCCGGAACCGCGCGACTGCTACGGTCGAAGGTTCGAATCCTGCCTCGGGCACGGATGTGTGTGATGTCCTTAGGTTAGTTAGGTTTAAGTACTTCTAAGTTCTCGGGGACTGATGACCTCAGGTGTTAAGTCCCATAGTCCTCAGAGCCATTTGAACCATTTTTTACTGAGAAGCTAATCTTGCTTTTTATTAGATTTGGTTGCGCTGTGCTGGAACAACTCCTATGCTTTTGTATAGTAAACTGTTGCTTCTTATTGTCGGTACGGGAAGTGACAATTTTAACAGACAACGCATCCACTTGTGCCTCAGTTATGGAGTTAACGGTAAATACTGCATGTACCGTAACAGGGAGTAGATTTTAATCACTACGCCACTTCCTATACCGTTTTACATCGAGTGGAGTTCGGCAGCAATTTACTTGAAACATTAGTCAATCACCCATGCCTGATACCGGTATACGCTTCTTAAAACAAATATCGTCCATAATTTAAGCAGCAGACTATGCGCCTCCTACAGTGTGACGCAATGTACTAATAGTTAGTACACGCGACCAAATTATAAACCTGTGCAAACAAGTAGATTATTTGACTAAAGTTACTCTGTTCCAGCTAAATACGATTACTTTGTTATTAAATCTGTACAAATAATTACTTACGCTCACGCATCTGAATTGACAGCGATCAGTGATAATAGCACACTTTGTTTGTATGTGTAAAATCGCAGGTTTTGAATAGATACTAAGGTGACATTTAAAGGGAACACATCAATGTATACGCTACTGTTATGACAGCCAACACGTAATGTGTACTTTCGTAATTATATTGAATTCTTTGCGTATAGTTAATAAGGCTACACGCACTATACTTTCGGTATTTACATGACGTAACTCTAACAGTAAATATTTGCAATTATCTAACAAAGTTTTGAATCTCAATAAATTTATATATCGTAATCTATTTTCTTAATAAATAAACCATCTTAAATAACGGCATTCAGAAAGTTCGTTAGTGTGCCGTTGATTCATTCGTATCGTCTCATAAAATGACGTAGAATCAGCACCTTCTTATAACTCACTAGAAACCTAACAATCACCTTGTACCTACAATGCTTTGTTATAATCACGTGTCCAGTGCAAATAACTAATTACTTACGATAGAGGTTTATTAATGAAATGCAATTTCTATAAGATATATCTGGTGAAAAATTGTTTCTGTTTTGTTCACTTAATAAAATTAATGATTCTGATCTGCGTCTATTTATTCATATCTCAAATAAATAGTTCAGGTCTATTCTCTTTGTATCTATTGTTTATAAGTTAAGCGAACTGCTTTGAAAATTTTGTGCATTTAGTTTGAAATTATTTTCTGATTGTATTGTTTCAAAAGTTGATGTTACACTGCCAAACCATAGTAATTCCGCACAATTAAGTATTAGCATCAAAGAATACGTCTGTCTGGCAATGTTCAGTGCTTTTTCCATTAGTTAGTTTTATTTTTTCTGTCCAAATAATTCCCTAGCTTTCTCTAGGGAGAAAAAGTCTTTTACAATCGTCTGTATTGGGAACACTGAATAAATATTCAACTGTCAATATCGCTAAAATCATTTATTAACGTAGATGACCGGTTTCGGTAATTCTCTGTTGCTTTTTTCGAATGTATGTTTACATCATTACATAATTTCCTCGTTCAGTACAGTATATGGTACTATACTATGTATGTCCATGATGGTATCATTAGCTGTATTATAAGTCGGAAAGTCAGTTTGAAAACTACAGCTATGTACACACGATTATTGGATAGATTAGAAGTGTTCACATTTACCATCACTTTACAATATGGTAGTTGACGAAATTAATAGTGTGCGACCAAACAATTATCACGTTCAAAATTTCAACAAACCCAGAGAAATACCAATGTTCGCTACGTTAGCTGCTTTACACACGGTGAAAGTAAGTCATGTTTTGGCAACAATAACGCATCACACTAATCTCTTAGTGTGTGCATAATTCTGTAACTCTCCACGTTGAACACTCCTTCTACCAGAGTTGACGAAATTTCCGCACCAACAGTTATTACAAAGCTCAACCACAAATACGTTTGCGGAACTGGAACACTAATACGAATTTAGAGAACCATTCAGATCAGCGTGTGATCCCCATTTACAATCACGGCTAATTAAAGCGAGTCTGTTCTCCAAATTGTCTGCTCAATAGAGCCTCGCTTCCAATAAAATATTTTACCGCGCCATATAACTCTCGCTTGCAATAAAATATTCTACCCACTCTTTGTTGTTAGACAGCCAGAACTTCTTCGTTAATTATACATTCATCACTTTAAAAATTTACTAAGAATTCATAAGGTAAAACTGGCAGTATCTACTCTTCGACCATTTCAAGTCACTCAGTGCTAGTACCAAATCGACCTAATTTACTCCACACTGCATGTGCTACTATTCCTCTGCAGTTACCACCGTTAGAGCTGGCAATGACTTTATACGTCACCTGTTCTGAAAATACTTAGTTTAGCCTCTCTCTTCTGCGTTGAAATAGTTGAACCACTACTTCTTAATCCCACATGAAACTATTTAAGAATTATTTACCAAGCAAATATAGAGAGCTACCATTACTTTTAACCATTAGTTCAGTTGATAGGTGGCCTTCGACTCATCTTCTCGTGGCCGGCTACTATGAAAGTAGTCTTCGCCACTTGTACCTCTCACACTGTCTGCGCACAGTACACAGGATCTTTGCCGCTGAAATCCGAATTTCGGCCAGGTAGTAGCACTGGTAAACTACAACATATAGTTCGGAAGGACACATATACCAGCACACAGTAATAACATCACACTCACATTTAATATTTCATATTTACAGTTGCGCCAGTATGTTAAGATGAACAGTCTATCATGACGTCACTTCAGATAATACATTTTTGTGTAGACCAGTCACATCGTCCAATCGTCCAAGCGTACTTAAGATTAGATGCAAAATCCTGATATTCTTAGAAAGCTATGGCATCTCCCAATCAAAACTATGGTCTTCTCTAAAACGTTTTCAAACATATTTCCGCAATGAGCTACAAAATAATATTAAAATTTAATTGTAATGCTCTAAAATTCAATATGTAAACTAACAACGTAGCCAAAAACTAACAGATTGACCAAGTCCCATTGAATGAGCTAAGAGTGCCTTTTGACGAGATTTTTATTGTGATGTATCACCTGTACTTCCTATATTCGTAAAACGCAAATATATCTTCATAATGTGAGATGTAAATATGATCGAAGATAATAGTCGGACATGGTATCACCCAGAACGATGAAATTTCTGTATCTTTGCGCTACGAAAATTCCATCTTTGCACCAACATCAAATTATTCAACAAAATATGCGAAGATTTTAAGTGGAAAAACGCAGAACAACACACACACACACACACACACACATATATATATATATATATATATATATATATATAGTTAGTATTTTCTTATAACATGGTGATTTATGTGGTGTTTCGTTAAAACATCGCTGTAACATATCGACAAATGGAGGGATTTATAGGTTGACCAAGACTCACTAAGTATTGACAGCCCCGAAATATGCACTAAGATGTGCCTTCCACAGTAAAAGTCACCATATTGCCCTCCTGATAACTGTGCAGGCCATTAGTGTGGCAGAGCTTCGGATGAGCACCCATGTGCTGGTCTCCACTGTAGGGTAGTCGATGGTCTCCTGATGCAGCTGTCATCAACACAGCGACCTTACAAACAAATGACCACTGCCGAGCAACCTTCACCATCTCCATGGGACCACATGCCAGAAGTCTTGCCGCCGCTTCATGGTCTGTTGGTGTCCCCTGATGCTAAGTGACGTTGTCCCATCAGGTCAACACCGTCAACTGCCATTGGTGCTAAAAGTGAGCGCTCTCTGCCCACAGAAATGGGAACTAGGTGCTGCTGACTCACTCAGTACTGGCGAAGTAGCCTAGCCTGGTAGGTGAAATGGTGAAACCGTCCGTCAACTACAGCCCATCTAGGCCTGAGGTTCATCATCTGTCACCTGGCCCTGCCACATTTGGGTAAGTAATTTCTATGTCCATTTACTAGACGACCATTACAGTGCTCCGTCAATCACTGACTACCTAGATCTTCCTGAACTCTGCCACCTCCCGAGAACCACTAACCCAGAACCATCCACACCATTACAATATTATGTCTATTAACTTCTATGGTATCATAGTTTTGGACAACTCTATGCACTCATCAAGAATACTCCTAGTACAGAAGAGTGACGCCAGGCGGATTTGTGGTGTCAGTTTACGAAATCACTGTTCCGTTTTTCATGTATCCTTTCTTTAAAAAAGAAATTATATAACTGCCATCATTTGCCATTCAAATGGGGCAATATTTCATTCAAAATATTTATTATGACTGAGGTCTGCATTCAAGAAAAGATCATCCATTGTTCAGGTGATTTGGAATCCTAAGTGTGCAATCACTCTAATAGAGGGTGATTCAGCTAAGCTGTTCACCTCAAACTTATTCGTTGCCATATAAGATATCATCAATATGATCCACCAAGATGAATAGCAAGAAATTCCTCAATTATAGTGCAGCTATGATAATTATACAGAAATGAAGATCCAATTCATCGTTTGAAATGGAATGATGGTAATTGCTGTTGTTAGTATTACACTTCTAAAAGATATAAATTCAACTTTCTTTCACTCTTCAGTGTCGCATTACTAGTTTCAGAGTAAATGGAATAACTGAAGTAGGGGTTTATGTGTTTTGAATATGAAACCGTCTATCGTCTTATGAGGAAGATTTCATACCCAAATTAGGAGAAAACAGTGTTGTATTGTGTCAAGTCAATTTAACACAGGCTCTTATTGTGCTTCTATATTGTTTTCTTTTTTATTTGAATAATTTCTGCATTATTTTTCTTTAAATTAGGTATTTTTTGTGCTGTGTTAATTCTGTGTAGTGTATCTATGTGTATTTTACACGTATACCGAGCGATTTGGTGCAGTGGTTAGCACGCTGGAATCGGGAGGACGTCGGATGAAATCTGCGTCTGGCCATTCTGCTTTAGTTTTTCCGCGATTTCCCTACATCATTTCAGGCAAATTTCGGGATTTTTACTTTGAAAGGGCATTGCCGACTTCATTCCCCATCCTTCCCTAATCCGATGGGACCGATGAACTCACTGTTTCGTCCCTTCCCCTAATCAACTTACCCACCCACACACTTTCAATTTCATTGCAGTACTACACATCGGCCTGATAACAGAATTAATATCAGTGATTAATGTTAATGACGCAGAGGGAGAGAGAGAGAGAGAGAGAGAGAGAGAGAGAATTGAAGGGTGGTGTAGGGAGTTCGCCGAAAAACTGGAACGAAATTAAATTATGGAGAAAGCACACAAATCTGGTTTAGAAGAGAACTGTTTATCGCTAAGTGAAGAAGGAAGAGTTTTGATCAGTGTGGTTTGTTGAAGCTATAAGACGAGGCTAGTAGTCCTGAGAGATAAGGTGACTTTTGTGTTCCAAATATATTTATTCTTTGGGTTGTAATAACCAATAATTTAAAGAGGAAGCAGAATTCGTAAGAGGAGAAGATCGCAAGAGGGGGAAGAAGCCGAAGAAAGAAGCTTAGGTAGAAAGAGGAGTTGGGGAGGATTCGTAACAAAAAAAAAAGTCGACAAAATATACTTCGAAGATTCTAGAGCCTCATAACGTGTCACAGACAGTCAGTGGTAAATGGGAATAATTCAGCAATGACAAAAATCATCATGGTGTATACAGAACCAAATATGTGAGCATAATTTACATTCGAAAAGAGATTCTGAACTGTGCTATGTTGCTGCGACAATTATTGTGAACTAATGTCGCCGGTTTAAGGAACGGTATTGCATGGCTAGACGAAGTTATGATTAGTACGGTACTGTATCTACGGGCCAAGCATCAAATACTGTCTGACAGGTACAAATAAATAGGTGAGCTCTATAATAAAGTGTATGTTAATCAGCTGTCCAAGGTTAATACTAAATGGTGTTTTCTATGATAAGCGACTTTTTTTACAGTGAGGCTCTCGGAGTAGACTTCCCACTATTATTAGATTCTGGAGTCATTCCATACGATTTATGGGATTTAGCACTGCTATATTTGTTTCAGACCACCGATCAACGAGACAACGAAGCTTCGGCGCCAAAGGTGTCGCAGCAGTCATCCAAGGTAGGGAGCAGCTAAAAACATATTTATGCAGTCACATCGCCAGATGTAAACTGGTATTGCCAACACAAAATTCCCGCTTATGAACATTTAAAGTGTGTCACGTGGGTTCATGTCAGCTGTCGATTTATCTCTTTGAAAATTCTGGCAGATTAAAATTACATAGTGCTATTTATGACAAAGTTCAGTGCAAGGACTTTAATTCACGTACAGGAGTGTGATAACATAATGATGGACATGGAAGACACAAGTTTTAGTGCTTCATTACTCTAAAGACGTAACAAAACTGAAGTGTAAAAAACGGTTTTTTACTAAATTGTTGAACGTAGACTGCTCCTCGCTTTAATGATATTTTGGAATACTGCCTATCCACATTGCCAGCAACCTTTTACTATCTACAACACTTACTCTCAAATATAAGTATACAATTTATCTACTTTTGTGAACAACGTATACGTATTAATTTTGTGTGTGGTGTTTCCATTTTGTGTCTGCAACCTCAGTCAAACGAGTTGATGACGTATTGAGAAATCAGAGATGTTTCTTTGCTTGTAGGCCCCTGTAGAACTGGGTGCATGGATGGGTTACAACAATAAAAGCTTTTCAAATAACAGTCTCAACAGAACAATAACAGCAACAGAAACCACGCGAGGGAAATTACAAGCAGTTACGACCATTATGCTACCACCACGGTATGTGCCGGGTGATCAAAAAGTCAGTATAAATTTGAAAACTGAATAAATCACCGAATAATGTAGATAGAGAGGTTCAAATTGACACACAAGCTTGGAATGACATGGTTTTTTAATAGAACAAAAAAAAAATACAAAAGTTCAAAAATGTCCGACAGATGGCGCTTCATCTGATCAGAATAGCAATAATTAGCGTAACAAAGTAAGACAAAGCAAAGATGATGTTCTTTACAGGAAATTCTCAAGATGTCCACCATCACTCCTCAGCAATAGCTGTAGTCGAGGAATAATGTTGTGAACAGCACTGTAAAGTATGTCCGGAGTTATGGTGAGGCACTGGCGTCGGATGTTGTCTTTCAGCATCCCTAGAGATGTCGGTCGATCAAGATACACTTGCGACTTCAGGTAATCCCAAAGCCAATAATCGCACGGACTGAGGTCTGGGGACCTGGGAAGCCAAGCTTGACGAAAGTGGCGGCTGAGCACACGATCATCACCAAACGACGCGCGCCAGAGATCTTTCACGCGTCTAGCAATATGGGGTGGAGCGCTATCCTGCATAAACATCGTACGTTCCAGCAGGTGTTTATCAGCCAGGCTGGGGATGATGCGATTCTGTAACATATCGGCGTACCTCTCACCCGTCACGGTAGCAGTTACAAAACCAGAATCATGCATTTCCTCAAAGAAAAAAGACCCGATAACGGTAGATGTGGTAAATCCAACCATTACTGAGACTTTCTCGTCGTGCAATGGAGTTTCCACGACAGTTCTAGGATTTTCAGTAGCCCAAATTCCGCAGTTGTGGGCGTTGACAGACCCTCGGAGCGTGAAATGAGCTTCATCGGTCCACAACACGTTACTCAAGCAATCGTCATCTTCCGCCATCTTTTGAATCGCGCACACCGCAAATGCCCTCCGCTTCACTAAATCGTCAGATAAAAGTTCATGATGCCGATGGATGTTGTACGGATAGCATCGGAGGGTACGCCTAAGTGCCAACCAAACAGTAGTGTATGGAATGCCGGTGCGACGTGCTACTGCACGAGCGCTGATTTCTCCGTGCATAGACGAACCCGCTACAGTCTCCATTTCTTCCTGAACTGTCTCAGCAGCATTACGCCTTGTGCTCGGTCGGCCACTACGGGGTCTATCGTCCAAACAACCCGTGGCTTCGAGCTTCGAAATCATTCCTGCCACAGCTGCATTTGTCAACAGACTTTTACCCATTCGAATCCCCCTACTATGGCAATAGGATCGTAACGCTGAACTATGATAATACAGCTTCACTAAAAGGGCCTTTTCAGGTAACGTCAACACGCTGATACTGCTGGTGCATCTGATTCTCTCTCTCATTACACCTCCTTTTATAAACGATTGTCATGCGCAGTCACTGACGTTTTGCTGTCCAGCGCCATCTGTCGGACATTTTGTGTCCTTTTTTATTCTTTTCGGTTCTAATAAAACCCCATGTCATTCCAAGCATGTGTGTCATTTTTTACCTCTCTGTCTACATAATTTCGTTGTTTATTAAGTTATCAAATTTATACTGACTTTTTGATCACCCGGTATAAGAGTGTCAGAGACGAAACGCAGCTTTCATTCTGCCCGTTTTGCTCATGTGTTTAGAGGGCTGGCTGGTTTGAAAGAATAAATATCTTGCATAATCCAAGAGTAACTTCATATTCTTTTGCGCTTTTGTATCTACTCTTCTCTCTGCGAAGCTGGAACCGTCCCTGACCCTCACCAGCAGCTTCACGTAACATCACGAACGTCCGCGTAAGACACCAATCGATTACATATTCAAAGCAGATGACTGCTAATTTATAAATACAATAAAATCTCGAAACTAGTAATCTGGATTATATAGAGTGAAAGGATTTTGAATTCGTCTCTTTTACAACTACAATGCTATCAACAGAAATTACCAAGTTACATTTGACAATGTTACCGATAATTCTGCAATTAATGTGGCTGTGGAAGATATTATTCTTACTTAGTCAACACATTTTAACAATTTACACTACTGGTCATTAAAATTACTACACCAAGAAGAAATGCAGATGATAAACAGGTATTCATTGGAGAAATATACTATACTAGAACTGACATGTGACTACATTATCAGGCAATTTGTGTGCATACATCCTGAGAAATCAGTACCCAGAACAACCAGGTGTGGCCGTAATAACGGCCTTGATACGCCTCGGTATTGAGTCAAACAGAGCCTGGATGACGTATACAGGTACAGCTGCCCATGCAGCTTCAATACGATACCACAGTTCATCAGGAGTAGTTGGTTTGTTGGTTGGTTGTTTTGGGGAAGGAGACCAGACAGCGTGGTCATCGGTCTCATCGGATCAGGAAGGATGGGGAAAGACGTCGGCCGTGCCCTTTCAGAGGAACCATCCCGGCATTTGCCTGGAGTGATTTAGGGAAATCACGGAAAACCTAAATCAGGATGGCCGGACGCGGGATTGAACCGTCGTCCTCCCGAATGCGAGTCCAGTGTTCAGGAGTAGTGACTGGCGTATTGTGACGAGCCAGTTGCTCGGCCACCATTGACCAGACGCTTTCAACTGGTGAGAGATCTGGAGAATGTGCTGGCCAGGGCAGCAGTCTAACATTTTCTGTATCCAGAAACGCCGATACAACACCTGCAACATGCGGTCGTGCATTATCCTGCTGAAATGTAGGCTTTCGCAGGGATCGAATGAAGGGTATAGGAACGGGTCATAACACATCTGAAATGTAACGTCCACCGCCCAAAGTACCGTCAATGCGAACGCGACCGAGACGTGTAACCAATGGCACCCCATACCATCACGCTGGGTATCGCCAGTACGGCAATGACCAATACACGTTTCCAATGTGCGTTCTCCGCGATGTCGCCAAACACGAATGCGACCATCAGGATTCTGTACACAGAACCTGGATTCATCCGAAAAAATGACGTTTTGCCATTCGTTCACCCAGGTTCGTCGTTGAGTACACCATTGCAGGCGCTCCTGTCTGTGATGCAGCGTCAAGGGTAAGCGCAGCCATGGTCTCCTAGCTGATAGTCAATGCTGCTGCAAACTTCGTCGAACTGTTCGTGTAGACGGTTGTTGTCTTCCAAAACGTCTCCATCTGTTGACTCAGGGATCGAGACGTGGCCATGCGGATAAGATGCCTGTCATGTCGACTGTTAGTGATACGAGGCCGCCGGCCGAAGTGGCCGTGCGGTTCTAGGCGCAGCAGTCTGGAACCGCAAGACCGCTACGGTCGCAGGTTCGAATCCTGCCTCGGGCATGGATGTGTGTGATGTCCTTAGGTTAGTTAGGTTTAACTAGTTCTAAGTCCTAGGTGACTAATGACCTCAGAAGTTGAGTCCCATAGTGCTCAAAGCCATTTGAACCATTTTTTTTTTTTTTTTTTTTTTTTTTTTATACGAGGCCGTTGGGATCCAGTACGGCGTTCCATATTACCCTCCCGAAACCCAACGATTCCACATTCTGCTAACAGTCATTGGATCTCGGCGAACGCGGGCAGCAATGTCGCGATACGATAAAGCGCATTCGCGATAGGCTACAATCCGACCTTTATCAAAGTCGGAAACGTGATGGTACGCAATTCTCCTCCTTACACGAGGCATCACAACAACGTTTTACCAGGCAACGCCTGTCAACTGCTGTTTGTGTATGAGAAATCGGTTGGAAACCTTCCTCATGTAAGCAAGGTGTAGGTGTCGCCCCCGGCGCCAACCTTGCGTGAATGCTCTGAAAAGCTAATCATTTGTATATCACAGCATCACTTCGTGTTGGCTAAATTTCGCGTCTGTAGCACGTCATCTTCGTGGTGTAGCAATTTTAATGGCCTGTCGTGAATTTTGGTTTAAACGGAATTATAATACTGTAGACGGTTCCGCAAACACGCTAAGTGAACAGTTTAGCTGTTTCACCCTGTTACTACATCATGCAATTGGTTATGAAAAATAGTCACGATTCAGAAGCACCTGCTATATTAATCATTGAGCGCAGGAGGGAAAAAACCGTTTGTACTTCGACAACACTTCCACAAACGAGGTACCGGAAGATATGCACTGTTCAGTAGGTTTCAATTTCCATATGCTCCTGCTAAATTGTAACAAATTGATTTTATGTTTGTAGACGGAAACGGCGAGTGAAAATTTGTGCCAAGGCCGGGAATCAAAGCCAGGCCTCCCGTTTACTAGGCAGGTGCGTTAGAGACTGAGCCACCCGGCGCAGCAGTTCATACAACTGCACGGATTACGCTGGCATGCCTCACTCGCTTGATACAAATTTTCACTCGCGGCTACAGTCTATATTACACGAAATCATATCTGTATGACACCAGTAAAGTCTCCAAAATTGTGTCATTTCATTTGAAACAGGAGAAACTCCATGGTCACTGTATCGCTTACACAAAGTGCAAAAGTTGAGTGCATTGGCACAGCTATCATTTATACACATGTGATCAATGTGAAAATGTGTCCTACGTGGCTATGGCCACACGATAGCAATTAACAGATCCTGAACAGTGAATGGTAATTGTAGCTACACTCATGGCACATTACATTTCGGAAACTGTTGGGGAATCTAATATTCCTAGATCTACAGTGTCCAGTGTGTGCCGAGTGTGACAAATGTCAGGCATTACCTCCCACATTGGTCAACACTGTGGCCGACAGCTTTCACTTAACGATCGAGAACAGCTCGGTTTGCTTAGAGTTGTCAGTGCTAATAGACCAGCAAAACGGCGTGAAATAACAGCAGAAGTTACTGTGGGAAGTTCGACAAACCAATCCGTTAGGACAGAGCGGCGAAATTTTGTGTAAATGGGCTTTGGTAGTAGACGATCGACGCGAGTGTCTTTGCTAATAGCACGATATAGTCTGCAGAAAATAGTATAACTGGAGTAGGATTCATTATGAATAGGAAGGTAGGGCAAAGGGTGTGTTACTGTGAACAGTTCAGTGACCGGGTTGTTCTAATCAGAATCGACAGCAGACCAACACCGACAACGATAGTTCAGGTATACATGCCGACGTCGCAATCTGGACATGAAAAGATAGAGAAAGTGTGTGAGGATATTGAAAGGGTGATATAGTATGTAAAAACATATGAAAATCTAAAAGTCATGGGAGCCTCGAATACAGTTGTAGGGGAAGGAGTAGAAGAAAAGGTTACAGGAGAATATGGCTTGGGACAAGGAATCAGAGAGGAGAAAGACTAATTCAGTTCTGTAACAAGTTTCATCTAGTAATAGCGAATACTCTGTTCAAAAATCACAAGAGGAGGAGGTGTACTTGGAAAAGGCCGTGTGATACGGGAAGATTTCGGTTAGATTACATCATGGTCAGACAGAGATTCCGAAATTCCGAAATCTTATACTGAATTCTAAGGCGTACCCAGAAGCAGACATAGACTCAGATCACAATATAGTAGTGATGAAGAGTAGGCTGAAGCTTAAGAAATTAATCAGGAAGAATCAATACGCAAAGAAGTGGGATACGGAAGTACAAAGGAATGGTGAGATACAGTTCAAGTTCTCTAAGACTATTGATACAGCAATAAGGAATAGATGAGCAGGCAGTACAGTTGAAGAGGAATGGACATCTCTAAAAAAGGCGATCACGGAAGCTGGGAAGGAAAACATTGGTACAAAGAAGATAACTGTGAAGAAACCATGGGTAACAAAAGATATACGTCAATTTATCGATGACAGGAATAAGTACAAAAATGTTCCGGGAAACTCAGGTATAGAGAAATACGAGGGTTGGAACTTTAATAATGGCAACTATTTATTTACAGCTCGTACAAAATACACTCCTGGAAATGGAAAAAAGAACACATTGACACCGGTGTGTCAGACCCACCATACTTGCTCCGGACACTGCGAGAGGGCTGTACAAGCAATGATCACACGCACGGCACAGCGGACACACCAGGAACCGCGGTGTTGGCCGTCGAATGGCGCTAGCTGCGCAGCATTTGTGCACCGCCGCCGTCAGTGTCAGCCAGTTTGCCGTGGCATACGGAGCACCATCGCAGTCTTTAACACTGGTAGCATGCCGCGACAGCGTGGACGTGAACCGTATGTGCAGTTGACGGACTTTGAGCGAGGGCGTATAGTGGGCATGCGGGAGGCCGGGTGGACGTACCGCCGAATTGCTCAACACGTGGGGCGTGAGGTCTCCACAGTACATCGATGTTGTCGCCAGTGGTCGGCGGAAGGTGCACGCGCCCGTCGACCTGGGACCGGACCGCATCGACGCACGGATGCACGCCAAGACCGTAGGATCCTACGCAGTGCCGTAGGGGACCGCACCGCCACTTCCCAGCAAATTAGGGACACTGTTGCTGCTGGGGTATCGGCGAGGACCATTCGCAACCGTCTCCATGAAGCTGGGATACGGTCCCGCACACCGTTAGGCCGTCTTCCGATCACGCCCCAACATCGTGCAGCCCGCCTCCAGTGGTGTCGCGACAGGCGTGAATGGAGGGACGAATGGAGACGTGTCGTCTTCAGCAATGAGAGTCGCTTCTGCCTTGGTGCCAATGATGGTCGTATGCGTGTTTGGCGCCGTGCAGGTGAGCGCCACAATCAGGACTGCATACGACCGAGGCACACAGGGCCAACACCCGGCATCATGGTGTGGGGAGCGATCTCCTACACTGGCCGTACACCACTGGTGATCGTCGAGGGGACACTGAATAGTGCACGGTACATCCAAACCGTCATCGAACCCATCGTTCTACCATTCCTAGACCGGCAAGGGAACTTGCTGTTCCAACAGGACAATGCAGGTCCGCATGTATCCCGTGCCATCCAACGTGCTCTAGAAGGTGTAAGTCAACTACCCTGGCCAGCAAGATCTCCGGATCTGTCCCCCATTGAGCATGTTTGGGACTGGATGAAGCGTCGTCTCACGCGGTCTGCACGTCCGGCACGAACGCTGGTCCAACTGAGGCGCCAGGTGGAAATGGCATGGCAAGCCGTTCCACAGGACTATATCCAGCATCTCTTCGATTGTCTCCATGGGAGAATAGCAGCCTGCATTGCTGCGAAAGGTGGATATACACTGTACTAGTGCCGACATTGTGCATGCTCTGTTGCCTGTGTCTATGTGCCTGTGGTTCTGTCAGTGTGATCATGTGATGTATCTGACCCCAGGAATGTGTCAATAAAGTTTCCCCTTCCTGGGACAATGAATTCACGGTGTTCTTATTTCAATTTCCAGGAGTGTAGATACTTGTTTCAAAGTTGTACTGACCTTCCGAGAAGCCACCAGCATTGTGTACAACCCGTTGCCAACGATCTGGAAGTAGTAGGATACTCTTAGCAGTGCCAGTTTTGTTGACAGTTCGAGAGGTGCGGTCTATTGCACGACGAATTTGTATCAGTTCTGAAGCGAATGCCGTGAAGTTTTTCCTTCAGTTTAGAAATCTTGTTGAACTCACGAGGGGTTAAGTCAGGGGTGTACATTAGGAGGTATAGCACTTAGCAGGCCCATCAGTCAAACAAATCAATAACAGCTTGCACCGTACGTGCTGGAGCGTTGTCCTTGAAATGATGGTCAGGTCCTGGAGAAAGTGTCATTACTTCTGTCTGTAAGCTAGTCGTAGGTTGTGTTCCAAAAATGAACACCATAGAGGCAGAAGTGATGACACTTTTTGCAGGAGCAGACCATCATTTTGCAGCCGGCCGCGGTGGCCGTGCGGTTCTAGGCGCTTCAGTCCGGAACCGCGTGGTTGCTACGGTCGCAGGTTCGAATCCTGCCTCGGGCATGGATGTGTGTGATGTGCTTAGGTTAGTTAGGTTTAAGTAGTTCTGAGTTGTAGGGGACTGATGACCTAAGATTATTAAGTCCCATAGTGCTCAGAGCCATTTGAACCATTTGAACCATCATTTTGCAGGACAACGCTCAAGCACGTACAGTGCAAGCTATTATTGATTTGTTTGACTGACGAGGCTGCTAAGTGCTATACCGCCTACTGCACTCCCCTGACTTAAGCCCTCGTGAATTCAGTTTCTAAACTGAGGGAAACACTTCACGGCATTCGCTTCAGAACTGTTACAAAATCGTCGGGCAATAGACTGCACTGTTCGAACTGTCAACACAACTGGCACTGCTAAGAGTATGCTACGACTTCCACATCGCTGGAAACGGATTATGCACAATGCTGGTGACTACTCTGAAGATCAGTAAAACTTTGAAACACGTATCTATATCTTAGGAGCTGTAAATAAATAGTTGCCACTATTAAAGTTCCAGCCCTCACACAGATCGCTGAGGTGTGAAATAAATAAGAAATACAGGGAAGCTAAGAGGAAACGGCTGCATGTAAAATATGAAGACATAGAAAAAGAAATGTTTGTTGGAAGGACAGACTCAGTGTACAGGAAAGTCAAAACAACTTTCGGTGACGTTACAGGCAAGGGTGAGAACATTAAGAGTGCAACGGGAATTCCATTGTGAAATGCAGAGGAGTGTGCGGATAGGTGGAAATAATACATTGAAAGCCTCTATGAGGGGGAAGATTTGTCTGATTCGATAGAAGAAGAAATAGGAGTCGATTTAGAAAAGATAGGAGGTCCAGTATTAGAATCAGAATACAAATGAGCTTTTGAGGACTTTAGATCAAATAAGGCAGAAGGGATAGATAACATTCCATCAGAATTTCTAAAATCATTGGGGGAAGTGGCAACAAAACGACTATTCACGTTACTGTGTAGAATGTATGAGTCAGGCGACATACCATCCGACCTTCGGAAAAGCATCATTCACACAATTCCGAAGACGGCAAGAGTTGAAAAATGAGAGAATTACCGCACAATCAGCTCATGCACCCACGTCGCTTACAAGAATAATATACAGAAGAATGGAAAATGAAAATTGAGGATGACGATCAATTTTGGCTTTAGGAAAGGTAAAGGCACGAGGGAAGCAATTCTGACCTTCTGGTTAATAACAGAAGCCAGTCTAAAGAAAACTCAAGACACGTTCATAGAATTTGTCGATCTGGAAAATGCGTTCGACCATATAAAATGGTCCAAGATTTTCGAAATTTTGAGAAAAGTAGGGGTAAGGTGGGGGGAGAGAAGGGGCATATACAATGTGTACATCAGCGAAGGGGTAATAGTATGAGTGGACGACCAAGAACGAAGTGCTTGTATGAAAAGGGTGTATGGCAAGGATCTTGCCTCTCGCCTCTACTATTCAATCTGTCCGCCGAGGAAGCAATGGTGGAAATAAAATGAAGGTTCAGGAGCGGAACTGATATTCAAGGTGAAAGGATATAAATTGTACGGTTCACTGATGACATTGCTATCCTGAGTGAAATTGAAGAAGAATTACATGATCTGCTGAAAGGAATGAACAGTGTAATGAGTTAAGGAACTCTGTTACCTAGGCAGTAAAATAACCAACGATGGACGGATCAAGGAGGACTTCAGCAACAGATTAGCAATTGCTGAAAGGGCATTCCTGTCCAGGAGAAGTCTACTAATATTAAATAGCGGCCTTAATTTCAGGAATAAATTTCTTAGAATGTACGTCTGGAGGCCTTGTACGGTAATTAAACATGGACTGTGGGAAAACTGGAATAGAAGAGAATCGATGCATTCGAAATGTTGCGCTACAGACTAATGTTGAAAAATAGGTCGACTGATAAGATGAGGAATGAGGAGGTTCTGCGCAGAACAGAAGAGGCAAGGAAAATGTAGAAAACACTGATAAGGAGAAGGGATAGGATAATAAGACACCTGTTAAGATACGAGTGAATGACTTCCAGGACACCAGAGGGAGCTGTAGAGGGCAAAAACTGTAAAGGAAGAAAAAGATCGGAATGCATCCAGCAAATAATTTAGGACGTAGGTTGCAAGTGCTACTCTGAGATGAAGAGATTAGCACAGGAAAGGAATTCGTGGCGGGCCGCATCAAACCAGTCAGGAGACAATAAATAAATAAATAAATAAATCAATCAAATAAAATAAAAATAAAAATTAAAGTCTGCGGGCCGTCTCCTGGGCTCGTGACGATATTGGTTGGATCATAGACGACTGGATAATCGCGGCCTGCTTGCTTGAGAGCCGATTTCAATTAGTAAGAGCTGACGCTAGCTTTCGAGCATAGCGCGATGGAGACCCCATGGAGCCATGGACCCGAGTTATTTGCAAGGCACTGTGCCGGTTAGTGGTGGCTCTATAATGGCGTGGGCTATGGTTACATTGAATGGTCTGGGTCCTCAGGTCTAAATGAACAGATCATTGACTGGAAATGTGTGTGTTCGACTACTTGGAGGCCAGTTGCAGCCATTGATGTACTTCGTTTGCTAACAGCTATACATCGTCTGCTGCGCCTCTCCTGGCCTCGTGAATATATCGGTTGGACTCCAGAAGACTCGAAAATCGTGGTGTGATCAGCTGAGAACCGACTTCAGTTAGTGAGAGCTAATGATAGCGTTCGAGTGTGGGGTGGTGCGACCCCACGGAGCTATGGACATGAGCTGTGAAGAAGCACTGTGCAAGCTAGTGGTAACTACATAATGGGGTGATTGTGTTTACATGGAAGGGTTGGGGTCCTCTGGTCCAACTGAACTGGTCACTGACGAATTTTTATGTTCGGCTACTTGGACACCAGTTTTAGCCAATCATGTAATTCACGTTCCAAAACGACGATAAAATTTTTATCGATGACAACGCGCTATGTCACCACGTAAGAATTGTTTCCAAATGTTTTGAAGAATTTTCTGGACAATTAGAGCAAGTGATTTGGACACTCAGATCACTTGACATGAATACCATCGAAGATTAATGGGACGTAATGGAGGGGTCAGTTTGTGCACAAAATCCTGCACTAGCAACAATTTCGCTATAGAGGCAGCATGGTTCATTGTTAGGGTTGTTCCAACGATTTTTTGAGTGCATGGCACATCGAGTTGCTGCATTACATTGGGGAAAAGGAGGTCCGACACGACATTTAGACTTATCAAGTGTGTTTATGGGACGGAACAACGCCCTACGCAGCCTCCTCTTTACAGTACCTCAAAAAGATTCAAATTTTTTGTGTATTTGTATACGATAAACGACAAAATTCCATTTTAAGTTTACCTCTTGCCAAGTGAACTGTTGATGAGTTTATCCCACGTAACTCCATTTAGCGTTCGATCTGGTAGTTATTCACCAGTACGGACAGGTCGTTAGGTGACCCAGACAGTCAGGCGGCGCTCTCCACCTGTCGTAGCTTCATCTCCCATCCCTCTTCTCATCGCATCCCCACCCCTACCCTGCCCAGGCAGACTCCGTCGGAACCCCCTCTCTCCGCACCTTTCACCTCGGCGCGCTCCCTCTCCGCCAATCACAGCCGTCGAGCGCGGCCCGCGATGTGGAGGGGGGGCCGGGGATGTGGGTTATCCGAAGGCTTCTTTCGAAATTGGGTTAATACTGGTGCTCCGCCGGTTGTCGGCGGTGGGGCGGCTTGGACCGCGCCGAGCCGAGCGGCGCTACCGTAGACGGGTTAGGGTGGTGGGGAGGGGGCCGACAGGGGTGGAGGGGAGTGGTAGGGGAAGGGAGAGGCGGGCCCGCGCGCTCGGCGGCGGCGACCTGGGGGGCAGGCGTCGCGACGCCAGTCCGGCGGCGACGCGCTACCGGCGACGACGCAGCGCGCCAGCGTGGCGGCACACGCCGCGACATGCCGACGCCGACGCCGCCTCCGACGCCACCGCCGACGCACGTGCTCGCCGCCGCCCTAACGCTCTGCCTCGTGCTGCACGGTGAGTCGTCCGCTGCCCTGCCGCTGCTGAAAATGCGATCGCTATGCTGCTTAACAATGTCATTAGCTATTGTAGAAACACTCTCTGCCCCTGAATACGCTCGATATTTACTTAGACGAATTTTCGACGTCGCTGGTAAGTGAGCGTCCCGACATCATTTGCAGCAAAGGTGAGATTAACACTGAGAATGTTACGCCCCATTTGTGGAATATCTACTTACTACAACATTTTTCGGGATCACAATGTCCCGCTATCGAGCGATCTAAACCAATTAAACACAGCTTATTACGTCATAATGATAGATACACTGACAGCCATAAAAATCACTATATATTGCCCCGTAATATTTCATACCTTAAAAATTACTATGCCGTAACAAACTGTCAAAAGTAAACAACAAGAAGCAAACATTCATTGTCAGACAGACAAACTCTTCTTTGAACATATCAAGTTGGCGCTTAGCATTCTCACAAACGTCATTTAATAACTAAAGGCAACGTCCTTCATACACAAAAGATTGTACTATCACGTAACTTACACATCACAGCCCAAACGATGAGAATTCATATGTATGTCAAAGTAATTTCTAAAAACGAATAAACTACAGGAAACATTTGAGCGTAACCACAAAGTATATTAGAAAAACGGCTGCTTCTCAACGAGGACGACACTAAAGGAGACCCAGGTCTGCCCCTCAGACACTTCCGTCTTTTCGTTTAACACTTTGATGCATTCCTTTTATAATGCGTAAAAAATCTATATTTTCTCTAACATTTTCTCTGAATTTGACAGGAGTCACCCCTTTTCTTCAAATCGCAATGCATTACGCTTACCAACTCTCGGTCATAAGATGATAAACCATCGCTGATTGAAGATGTTTTTCATTTCTACCACATTCTTCGCCTCACGGTCCTGTCACGTTATTTCATAATTTTCCTCTCTCCCCATCCATTTCTTAGCTGTGCCAACCTCCAGTTTCAGACTCTGCTCCAACTTGTTGTCCTTCTAAATGCAACAGCATTCGTTAATGGGCTTGTGTAATACCGAAACACGCTGTGGTAAAGGAATCACACATTCGACAAACGGCGCGTAACATTCTCAGTATTGATTGCTGATACAATTCTGCGATGCGTTCAACCAGATAATAATGAAATTATTCTTCTGCACGTCTCCCATTTAGCTGAAGTCCTGTTGTCACATGCTTTATAGACATCTCTTCTCAGATATATATGTATGCAATATTGTTCCTCTGGGAAAATTTTGTTGTCTGGCACGTGACTTACGCCTGTTGTTGCAGCAGTTACAAAATTCTGAAATCAACTAATTCCGTCGACTTTTTTTTACACTGTCGTATTTCTAATGTGGTCTAACCGTAAGCCACATTTGATTTCTGTGGTAAATTATCGTTTCTTTCCTTGGAGTACTGTCTGACAGTTACACCACGCATTTACACCAAAATAAGATTCACTATTTATTTACATAAGCGTGGGTGGTGGCAAGTACCTCCACGGATATGAATGTCATGGCGCGGGCGTAATTTTTCATCAGTGCTGTCGCCGCCAGTAAAACGTTTCTGCGTTTCTGCGCGACCGCGTCATTATATTATTTATAAAACCTAACTATCATCCACTGCTGCGAGTGGCCTTCAAAAAGGTGGTTTACAAACACATCTCTCAACATTTAATGTGGTAGAAAGTACTATAATTTACCAGCAGTTCACTTAAAATTGTACACACGAAACATCAACCTTGACGATTTGGACAATAGAAACTGAAGAGTATATCGTGTAAATAAACGCCGCCAATTTCAGATGACTACTAGATGCCAACACAAACCAAAACAAGTGGTCATTTTCGTAATTTCTGCGCACTGTGTTACAACAAAAGGGTATTTCCATGCGTTGTTGTCCACGCTGTATAGACAACCATCCACGTATGTCGGGAGATTTTCAACTATCTAAAATGGAAAAGAAGCGCTGTAACTTACTGAAGCACTGGAGGTTTGATAGCTTCTGAAATTAGTTTGGCTTCATAAATTCGTCAATGAGTGTCATTGGCTGGAGAATCACATACGTTAAATTACTGTAAGTATTGTGCTGAACAATTTTTCTGCTAAATAAATGACCTTATATCAAGAAACGTGCATTTCAGGCAGCATGAAAGCTTAAAACCACAAGTAGCCGACGACAGTGTGCCGGCGTCGGTTTCCTTAATCAATGACGGACAGTGATGTCACTTTGAATAGCCAGTACATCACTAAATTTTCCTCTCCAGATGTTACTCTTTCTGTGGAAGGGTGTGGCTGTACAAGAGAATGATTGCCAATATATTCTGATTTTTCTGTTGTAGTGGAAGGGTATTTTTTATCTTTTTGATTGTATAGCTCCATATGTAGTCTGTTTACAGTTGGCTACCAACACGCTAAGTAATATTATAGTAAATCAGATTTTAATGAGAGATATTGTAGTGTCCAGAACATCAAATTCCCATCTAAGTCCACTTGCAGTGGACATTGGTATTTCAGATAATAATCTCGCTATGTTGTGAATTGCAAGAAAAAGAAAGGGACCGCTAAATCTTGTGCAAGTAAGTAATCGCGAGAAAAATACCAGCGAAGTAAGTAGTTAATCAGTTAATACCTGTAGAATTTGGAGCTAATTTTTTTTCCAACTTACACAATTATTAGACCTTCGTGGAAATACGTACATGCATTTTCCTCTTTATCGGGTTTTAACACCATATTTAACTTATCACCTGAACAGAAAAACCTTCAAAACGAAAACCTTTGGAGATTAAGCGAACAGAATTATCATTCAGTGGATAAAGCTAGCGAAAGATGTACCTTTAGTAGCTGAGATGGATAAAAATATGCGGAACACATTTTCAAGATTTGCAGCAATTAAGAAGAAACTAAAATTAAATTTAACAGAAAAAATTACTTATATTAAAAATTTTAAAAATGAGACGAACATAATTCATCAATATTTGAAAGATCTTCAGTTACGACATATGATTTGCTATTTAAGCACGTTAATTACGGAAGAGAATAGGTGCAACAAAGAAAGCAAAAAATTTATGGCAACAACGATATGTGCTTATTATGAAAGAAGACAAAGGATTGTTTTGTGCAGAGAAGAACAGTTTGTCGGTACCTTAACCGGAGTGTCCCTCGAATGAAGGTGAAAACCTAAACACTTTTTGTAGACAGACAGAAAACTCTTAGAAGCAAAGCAAATTTGCTTTGCTAAAGGCCAGTGAGAACCGCTTGTCCAGCAAAAAATTCCAACGAAGATATTTTGAAACTGGTCACTGAGTCGATAAATCTCATGCTAACTATATAAACAACAAAAATGAAACTTTGTGTAGACGCAATATGTTGTTCACAAACAAATCGTGAGGAAAAACGTTGATAAAGAAAAAAGGGGGAGAACAAACAAGAAAATACTAGATCTGTGGGAGCTAACAAAGCGTATAAAATATCAAGATATGAAGGCGACTGCACGAAGTATAGAAGAGTAATTTATTTCTACAAAATACTAACGTAAACGATAAAATTAAAAAAATCTTTCGGAACTAAACATTACTTCTATCTTAAAACGGCATAATGACCTGTGTTCTTCATATAAATACATGAAAATATTGTCTGTAGAAATGGAGGGAATTACTTCCATCACTTGCCAATATCAGCAAACCAATGCCAGACATGTTATCTTTTGGAAGAATTGGGACGTAATAGAACATTAACGCTCGTAGTCACGTGTCTCCGTTGTAGCGTGCACGTTCCCTTCACCCTACACCTCCCATTTCCCCACCTTTCTTTGCCTTCCTTTCATTTGAATCACATGGCGAGTTTTCAGCAAGCCTCAAATGGGTGTAATTCGCGTGATCATCGTATCTATTACATTGATAGGATACAGAATGTACATTAATAAAAATGATAATCATATTCCCACCGAAAGACGTTAAAGAAGTCCTTTGCTATGGATTTCAAGTTAAGTGGTAGACGCAATATTACAACATTTTATTTAATGAGTTAAGAAAACTGAGAAATTTGTTTCACAAACTATTTATGCAAAATGTATTACTGGCCATTTGCTAGAAAGGTCGCTACCAATTTTTCAACTTTTGCTTTTCCGGAATTTCGCTACTGGGCTACGCTTTGCCATGCAAAATAAACTGTGCAAGCTTCAATTGTAGTACTAATGTGTAGCATCCTTTTCTCCAGCGACCTTTACTTGAAAGAGCCATTTTTTCAGATTTAGTTCCTTACGAAATTGTACGCTACAAATCTTTCAGCCCGGATGTTTTTACAGAGCTGAAGAGCTACAACCTGTAAAAAAATGACAAACATTTTGAGAACCTATCTATTTGATCAGTTACAAATGAATTTATTGGCAGTTGCATGCTTTATGTCAAAGATTAGTACCTCATTTTCAGGCAGTTTACTCCTTCAGTGCAAAGCAATACCCAAGTTGATGTCCACATCGGTTGCTATATTTTGGCGTAGGGAAACATAAGCGATATTGTCACTATGGATATCTTACAACGTCAGTCAAATTTTTGTTTAAGAAGACCTTAGCATTTTACACAGTTGAACTTAATTGTCAGTTCAGGATCATCTAACAGTGTACGTAAACGATGTTTTAGAATGTCCACAGAGATATTTTTATCTGCTTATAATTCGTAATTTTAATGTGTCGTACTGAAACATCACAGTGAATTTCTACAAAATACAAAACAACCAACGTACCTTTATCTTAGAAATTAAACAGGGGATCTGTTATATTTTATCAGTCTACTCACTCCTAACTATTGCTGCCTTAGAATTGGTTCATACTGCTGGCTAATTTATTCAAAAGTGAGAGGTATTCATTTCCAGAATACCTACTTGAACATTTGTGGCTCTATCAACATGATTTTTTCTAGCATCATTACTTACAAAATATACAACGAATGTAGCATTTAGTCAGACATTTCTGTAAGCCATTTCCATATCAGTTATGGAACATTTCTCTAACTATGTAATCTACAGTAAATACCAATGAAGATTATTATTCTTGACTGAATATAAACATCGTTTTGGTATTAATTACCTATATCGTAAAAATCAGACCTCACAGGATGCAATGCAATATGTTATTACCTGCATAACACTATTCATTTATCGGCATTGAAACATCACGGATTAAAACAGAAGCAAATTTACCTAAGACATTGGTGTCATCCCAACTTATCAATATATGTGACTACGTTTATTTTGTTTGAAGGTACGACCATGAATTGCTTGTGTTTCGAAAACATTCTATGTAATAAAGAAAAATAACTTTCTTTCCGCCAGTACATGTATTTCTAACTGTAGAGTAACTTGGACTTGAATTGATATGTGAATATTCACTGTGGTAACAATATACTTTGACTAGAAATATCACGATTAATGGAAGAATCTCTCATCGAACATATTAACGTGTTAACTACTTTTGCTGTAGCTAACTGGGCCATCTCACTTGCTTTGAGCATTTTTAAGAGGCCTTTTAATTAATTGTGTATATAACAGAATATTATCCCTCAGCACGTAAAAACATATGTGGTACATAAAAAGCAGATGACATTTAGTTTATTTTCAGATACAATTTTCTGCAGCTGATGCATCGCTTTCAGATCGTGGGTCTAATCCACTAGAAGATATTATAGAAACATACTGTTGACCCTCACATTTCATAAATATTCAACATTGCTGTTGAGTGTATCTTTCTGTATCTGTATATGAAAGAAATTAACAAACAAAAAATTTCCAGTTGTCAAGCATTACTAGCTTCAAGTGTTTGGGATAAATGCAAGCTATGATTCAGAAATGAAGAAATAAAAATCATTTTGAAACAAAACGAATAAGTGCTATAATGTTTACGTAACTAATATAGGCTCTTGCTCAACATTGAAATTAACGATGCGGATCTCCAATTAAAATCTACGGCAGTTACTGCCACACCCTCAATTAATAGGTGTTGGTAATTTTATTCTGTTGCATGTACTATCAGTAAAGCAATCACTGCATGGGAGCAGACTCACTCAAAGTCGAATTAGTTTTGCGTTTATGACCCGTACATTTTTAAGACATGTTTAACTTGTGTTCATTGCGACACTATTCCAGTAACAAAAAGAAGTGCATATCATTTCCATTCAACATATATTTCTCGAAATACTGTATTAAATGACAATATGAAATACACGCAAAATTTATAACATCACATTTCTTAATATATACTTTCAAGAAGCTTTTATCAAGAGAATGATAATTTTTTCCAACGTAAAATTACTATATACTTTTTTATCTGACGAATGGAATGACTCCATTAAAAATTCATGTTTTAGTAAAATGAGAAAATTCAATGCTATATTTACAGCACATGAGTGCACTATAATATTGCAGCAAAGTATGCGCAAAAATCTTTCACCAAGATGATGCTCCGAATAAGGAAACCGTTGTAATGGAAGTCAAATAAAGATTCCGAAAGGGGAGACGTAGTACAGATTGAATTTTCATTTACTCAGATCATGGAGAGATGAAACGTACTAGTCTTTCTCAACTAAAAGGCAATTGACGGACATAACATTGATTTGCTGCAGGATATTACTAATTCGATAAAGTCACTGCACAGCAATTTTGTAATAACAAAACACGTGTATTCAGAAAAAAATGTATATACGCAAAGTAACCGCACCTTGACCGACAGAAGTAAGGAGATAAAAACTTTGACACTGTAATTTGTGGATGATCTATTTTTTGCAGATTGTTCAAAGGAAAAAATACAAGAGAAATTGTCTATTACTAAGCGACTCTGCTGAAAAAATATGATCATTTCTACAGAGAAAAAATGATGCAGAGAGACAGCGAAAAACCAATATAAGCCAATATTGTTATTTACAATATACTGACTGAGCAAGTCTCAGGATCTGAATATTTGAGCCTTCCCGTATTATACCGCCAATTTACTGAGTTTAGAGGTTTTGTGGGAACAATCCAAGGAACGTTGGATCACAAAGTAAGAAAGAAGTCTCAGCTTAAGTAATTTGAGGTAATCACAGTATCATTTTGCTGTATGAAAGGAAGACAGGTTCTAATCTCTGCCTTAGTACAATAAATGTATTAGAGAGTATTGAAGTTTCTCCAATAACTAGCCAGTTCATCAATGCTTAACCGTAAAACTATGAGAAGTGCTGCGAGCTCAGGTCATCAGTAATACAAGAGAGAAACACAAGAATAGCTATTTACAACATGTATAAAGCTAGACTGTAATCACAGAGGAAGCGGCTACACGGGTAGCGGTTGTTGTCTGGATGGAACTAGCCGCTTTTTTTTTTTAGTTTAGGGGGTCTCGGGACTAAAAGGGTGCAAGAGAAACACAAGAAAGCGGGCCTAGAAGCAATCGGTATTGTAGCTGTAAATTGTGATAGAAGTGTTGGAAAAGAATCAGAGCTCCAAGCGCTAATACAAAATACTGTAGCTGGAATCGTTAATAGGTACGGAAAGCTGGATAAAGCCGGAAATAATTTCAACTGCTATTTCTACGAAGCACCTAACCGTGTTCAGAAAGGATTGATTTGATAAAGTTGTTGGTGGAGTTTTTATTGCTGTCAGAAGTAGTTTACCTTGTAATGAAATCCTAGTAGATAGTTCCTTTGAGTTAGTGTAAAGGCTATAGTTCCCAACCGGTATAAATTTATATTTGGTTCCTTTTACCGCCCCCCCCCCTCTCAATTGATACGGTTGCTGAACAGTTTAACAAAAATTGAGTCTCATTTCACATGGGTACCCCACTATATATAGTTATGGATGTAGTGACTTCAATATACCATCTATATGTTGGCGAAAATACGTGATTAAAAAAGGAGGTAGGTATAAAACGTCGTATGAAATAGGTCTGCATGCATTCAAAGAGAATTATTTCGAACAATTAATTCAGGAGCGCACTGGAAATTTAAATGGTTACGAAAACATACCTAAACTCTCAGCAACAAATAATCCACAGCAAATAGGGATTATAATGATGGATACAGGGATTAGTGACCACAAGGAAGCTGCAGCGAGACTGAATACCATAACATCCAAACCCACCGCAAATAAATGCAAATACATCCTTGTTAAAACGCAGATAAAAATTCGCTTGATACCCTCCTAAGAGACAGTTCCACTCTTTCCAATCTGAATATGAAAGCGTACACCGGATGTGGTTGAATTTCAAGGAAATTGTATCGACGGCTATTGAGAGACATATACCAAGTAAAGTAATAAGAGATGGTACTGATCCCCCATGGTGCACTATGCAGCTCAGAAGACTGCTACAGAAGCTACGAAAAAGACGTGCTGAATTTAAAAGAAAGCAAAACCCACAAGATTAGCGAAGTTTTACAGAAGGGTGAAATGTAGCGTGAACCTCAATGCGAGATGCTTTTAATATTTTCCAGAACGAAATTCTGTCTCGAAATCTGGCCAAAAATTGGAAGAGATTCTGGTCGTATGTAAATTGCACCAGCGGAAAAATGACATTAATACCTTCACTGCAGTATAACAACGGTGAAGTAACTGATGACAGTGACACTAAAGCAGAGTTAATAAACACGATTTTCCGGAATTCCTTCACCAAAGAAGGCGGAGTTAGTATTCCGGAATTCGAATCAAGAGCAACTGCCAACAAAAGAAACCTAGAAGTATATAAGCTCCGTGTAGCAAAGCAGCTGAATCACCTAATAAAGGCAAGGCTTGCGGTTCTGACTGTGTACCAGTGATGTTCCTCTCAGAGTTTGGTGATACAGTAACTCAGTATTTAGCAATCATAGACAACCGATCTCTCACTGAAAGATTCGTACCTAAAGACTGTAGAGTTGCACAAGTCGCACCAATACCCCAGAAGGGAAACAGGAGGAATCCGCTAAATTACAGATCCCTATCGCTAACGTCGATCTGGAGTAGAATTTTGGAACATAAGCAGTGTTCGAAAAATATGAATCATCTAAAAGAAAACGATTCATTGACAAACAGCTAACAGGGATTCAGAAAATATTGCTCTGGTGAAACACAACTAGCTTTTTATTCTCACGAAATAATGAATACTATTGATAAGGGATATCAAATTGATTACATCATTATTTATAGATTTCCACAACGTTTTTGACACCAAACCTCAAGACGGATTTCTAATAAAAGTGGGTGCTTATTGACTATTGTCTCAGTTGTTATTTCCTGTCAAAGCTGCTGTTCCTGATTTACATAAACTATTTAGGACACAATCTGAGTAGCAGTCGTAGATTCTGATGCTGTTATTTGGTGTCGTATAAGGTCATAAGATGGTTAAAATAAATTGCTAAATGATTTAAACAACATATGTCTATGGTGCGAAAAGTGGCACTTGAATAAATAATGAAAAGTGTGAAGACATGCATGTGAGTACCGAACGGAGTCCGCTAAACTTCGGTTACACATAATCAGACAAATCTGAAGGCCTTAAATTGGACTAAGCTATTACAATTACGAATAAATCTCAGTTAAAAAGATCACACAGGTAAAATGTTGCAGGTAGGGCATAGCAATTATTTATTGGCAGAATACTGAGAAAATGCTACAAATCTACTAAACAGACTCCCTACGCCATGCTTGTACATCCTCTTCTGTAGTACTAATGTGCGGTATGAGATTCGCATCAGATAGGATCGACGGAGAACATAGGAAATGTTCGAAGAAGGGCAGTTTGTTCTCTATTATGCTGAAATAGGGGAGAGAGCGCTACGCATATGATACATGGATTGGGGTGGAAATCATCAAAACAAAGACGTTTCTTGTTACAGCGGGATCTTCCCACCAGTTTTTTTCTCAGGGTGTGAAAATATCTTGTTGGCCCCCACCTACATAGGGAAGAATAATCATCACAATAATATCAGTGAAATCAGAGCTCACACAGAAAGATATGAGTGTATTTTTCCAGAGCGCTTGTCAAGAGTGGAAGGAAACAGAAATAGCTTGATGGTGATTCGATGAACGTTTTGCCATGCAGTCAATTGTAAACTGTAGAGAAATCATTTGTATGTAAACGTAGATGAATTTGAGACAGCTAAAATTGCTGGGAAATACAAATTGGGGGGCAGTAAACACGGGACGGTCTCAGGAAAACAGCGGGACCAATAAGAAAACTGAACGGTCCATTCCTAGCCCCTACGACGACGCTGCTTCGAAGAGACGCTAACTAACAAATATTCTTCAGGTGCAGGAAGTCGAGAACAGTGTGGAAACACCACAGAGATAACACGCTACCATGCTCCAAATACGGCGTAGCAGACACTTTTGCTTTCAGAACTGCTTCCAGCCGTCTCACTATGGATGGACGCAATTTCTACATGGTTTTCACGGAATATTATAACACTAATGCTGCAAAATAGTGGAGATGGACAGCAATCACCCACCCTTCTCTGCAAAGCGGACTACTAAGGCTCACTCACACAAAGGTCAGACGGCTGTGGCGGCCGGGGGATATGTGACAGTTTATCCTGGTGCTCTCAACACTAGACCTGGGTGATGCGAGCTGTGTGAACACTGGCGATGTCGTATTGGATCACAGAATCACTACTGGGAAACAAACATTACACACCAGGATGAAACTGATTAGCCAAAAAGGTCGAATACTCCTCGTCAGTAATATGATCTACCAGTCTCATGGAATACCACGCTATGGCTGTCGATATTGTCACCGAACTCCCGCAATGTTTCACTCTTTGGACGTAAATTATGTCAGAATCTAGAAACAATGTCAAACGGGGTCACCCGACAAAATGAACCTTTTCCATTGCTCCATTGCTTCGACATCCCGTTTTCCCGTTAGGGGCACTTGTATTTATTGAGGAGAGGTTTTGTAATTCCATCTCGCCCTGCAGTTCCCTGCTACAGCAGCACACTTTGCATTGTTTTAGTTCTGACAAGGTCCGCTAGTACTACTTTAAGTTTTGCTGTGATATCTGGAGTCCACTTCCTCCTATTTTCCGTGACAGTCGTGTTCAGCAACCGTGGCGGTCACTGAACACTTTCGTCCGGGGTTGTGACTTAATGGATGATGTCTTTCTGATTTCCCTGTATGCGATATAAGTATTCGCAGCGGTACCTCTTGAGCCACCACGCACCTCTGTTACATTGTCTACAAGGTGACGAACGATTTGTCCACGTTCGAATTCACTTAGCTCCGACATCATGCACGCACAACTACACACTCACTTTTCTTACCACGCTTGACACTTTCAACGTATTGAGGTAATTGCCGTTCGTGGTAAGATACAAAACCTGAAATCGAGGCTATCATCAGCACATATGCTCAATGATGAATTTCTTGCAACGCTTCCATATTTTTGTCAACTGTCTGTATCCCAAGGGAACTCCAAATGTTATTATAGGGATTTAGCCTCAGTTTAGTTATTCCCCATTAGTGTACACCACTGTAGCAGTTCTGCAAGAGGAGCTGTAATATCCTCCACCCATTATTGTGCTTGCCAAGGGCCTTGCCTCATTCGTAACACTGGCTCCTGTCACATCACCGAAGTTAAGAATGATTGGGCTTGGCTAGCACTTGAATGGGTGACCGTCCGGTCTGCCAAGTGCTGTTGGCCAGCGGGACGCACTCAGCCCTTGTGAGGCAAATTGTGGAGCTACACTCCTGGAAATTGAAATAAGAACACCGTGAATTCATTGTCCCAGGAAGGGGAAACTTTATTGACACATTCCTGGGGTCAGATACATCACATGATCGCACTGACAGAACCACAGGCACATAGACACAGGCAACAGAGCATGCACAATGTCGGCACTAGTACAGTGTATATCCACCTTTCGCAGCAATGCAGGCTGCTATTCTCCCATGGAGACGATCGTAGAGATGCTGGATGTAGTCCTGTGGAACGGCTTGCCATGCCATTTCCACCTGGCGCCTCAGTTGGACCAGCGTTCGTGCTGGACGTGCAGACCGCGTGAGACGACGCTTCATCCAGTCCCCAACATGCTCAATGGGGGACAGATCCGGAGATCGTGCTGGCCAGGGTAGTTGACTTACACCTTTTAGAGCACGTTGGGTGGCACGGGATACATGCGGACGTGCATTGTCCTGTTGGAACAGCAAGTTCCCTTGCCGGTCTAGGAATGGTAGAACGATGGGTTCTATGACGGTTTGGATGTACCGTGCACTATTCAGTGTCCCCTTGACGATCACCAGTGGTGTACGGCCAGTGTAGGAGATCGCTCCCCACACCATGATGCCGGGTGTTGGCCCTGTGTGCCTCGGTCGTATGCAGTCCTGATTGTGGCGCTCACCTGCACGGCGCCAAACACGCATACGACCATCATTGGCACCAAGGCAGAAGCGACTGTCATCGCTGAAGACGACACGTCTCCATTCGTCCCTCCATTCACGCCTGTCGCGACACCACTGGAGGCGGGCTGCACGATGTTGGGGCGTGAGCGGAAGACGGCCTAACGGTGTGCGGGACCGTAGCCCAGCTTCATGGAGACGGTTGCGAATGGTCCTCGCCGATACCCCAGGAGCAACAGTGTCCCTAATTTGCTGGGAAGTGGCGGTGCGGTCCCCTACGGCACTGCGTAGGATCCTACGGTCTTGGCGTGCATCCGTGCGTCGCTGCGGTCCGGTCCCAGGTCGACGGGAACGTGCACCTACCGCCGACCACTGGCGACAACATCGATGTACTGTGGAGACCTCACGCCCCACGTGTTGAGCAATTCGGCGGTACGTCCACCCGGCTTCCCGCATGCCCACTATACGCCCTCGCTCAAAGTCCGTCAACTGCACATACGGTTCACGTCCACGCTGTCGCGGCATGCTACCAGTGTTAAAGACTGCGATGGAGCTCCGTATGCCACGGCAAACTAGCTGACACTGACGGCGGCGGTGCACAAATGCTGCGCAGCTAGCGCCATTCGACGGCCAACACCGCGGTTCCTGGTGTGTCCGCTGTGCCGTGCGTGTGATCATTGCTTGTACAGCCCTCTCGCAGTGTCCGGAGCAAGTATGGTGGGTCTGACACACCGGTGTCAATGTGTTCTTTTTTCCATTTCCAGGAGTGTATTTGACTGAAAAGTAGCGGCTCCGCTCACAAGTACTGACGACGGGCATAAGAGCGGTGTGCTGACCACATGTCCCTCCATATCTGCATCTAGTGACGCCAATAAGCTGAGGATGAGACGGCGGTCGGTCAGTGCCATTGGCCTTCCGAGGCTTTTTTGTACGGAGTTTGGTTTAGTTCAATTTTTAGTTATTGCCGGCCGGGATGGCCGAGCGGTTCTAGGCACTACAGTCTGGACCCGCGCGACCGCTACGGTCGCAGGTTCGAATCCTGCCTCGGGCATGGATGTGTGTGATGACCTTAGGTACGTTAGGTTTAAGTAGTTCTAAGTTCTAGGGGACTGATGACCTCAGAAGCTAAGTCCGATAGTGCTCAGAGCCATTTCAACCATTTTTTTGTAGTTATTTGCGTAGTAGTAATGCGAATCGTCTAGCAAGATAGAATCACAGACAGAGTGTCACAATAAATGTCAATAGTTATGCAGCAAATTAGGTGATGAGTTTTACAGGAGCTGGAGGTACTTTGAAGAGATATGTTAGACGTGGCTCGATGCAGTGGTCGTGTCGAAAACCAACTTTGATATTTACGGAAAACTCTCACACAACTTTCGCGTAAGGGTTATATTCATCCCACTCATGTTTCCCCCCGCTTTTCATAACAGGATTACGAGTGAATGGGACCTGAAATCTGGTCAGAAACATGTAACTGAGGCACTTAATGGTAGTACCACACTCGTGCAACGAATCGTGTAGCAGTGCCTTTCTCGGATGATGATCCACGCTGAAAATGGCCCTCTCGAAGCAGTCTCGACGCGCTAGCGTGCAAAGCATCTGTTGTCCGTACTACCGTGCATTCAGTTGTGGTGGGAACCTCTCAAAAATTTCTATCGTCTTTTCGGCGAGCATGGTTGTGCCTGTGGGGCTCCCGTTTGCAAGTCCTTCATTTCATGACTTCAAAAAACCAGTCTCCGGCAGTCACCGAACTAAGGAAATAAGCAACCGCCTTGATCAGCTATTCCTGCTGGGAATTTCTTCCCTGTAAAACTTTTCAGAAACGTGATCATCATCTTTAACTTCCCCATAAACCATATGAATGGCTGCAATAGCTGAAATAAAGTATCGATAATATGCAGTTCAGCTATGCCGCAAATGGGTTACACAACGACTGCCACGAAATTTGTTACTGTAATCAACAGAATCGCAGTCGGTGGAGACAAAATTTGAGTACAGTATGGAGAAAACGGTATTACCAGTGCGTAAACAATAACCATAAATCCAGATGCACCGCTTATGTAAAGCAAGCCATTGACTTTACTACTCTAGGTACAGCTTCGTATATATATATTAGGCTTTCTTAATTTTTTGTGTGGGACTTATTGTCCTAAAATTAAATTAAAAACAAATCTCAACAAGTGTTCCTGATCAGGATTTTCAGGAGGTTTGCTTTGCTTGTAAGGTAAACTTTGGATCTAGTAACCCCTTCGACATATTTCCAATTGGGCTTCCCATCGCTCGACTACAGGCTTGTCTCGTGTTTGGCTCAAGAGTCTCGGACTCTACTACATTTAACAGAACAACTTCGTGGTAACGAGTGAGAAAAGAATAAACAACAAAGGGAAAAGATAAACAGCAAAGGTAATTAACAGTTGGTGGAACTTCCTGACATGAAGGCAATGTGCTTCATTTCATAAGAGAAGAAGATACGTAAAGGCCTCTCTGGATCCAAATATTCCTTTCAAGCAAAGCCCTGCGCTTTACTTCAGCTCAGTGATGTTCAAGCTCGTATCTTCTTCAATTTCTATACGCCATGTTCGCTTTCTGAATGTACTTGACTAAGCATCTCCTACGCCTTGTTCAATTTTTGGCACAATTTCCGTCAATCACCCAGTAAATAAAGATGTAAAGCACCCTACAGTAATTTTGTGCAGTATGTATGCATAGTTTCCCACACGTACTAGCCAATAAAAAATAGCGTAGCTTAGCATAATCGTACGAAATTATTGAGAAGAGATAGAATGAACCGACACATGAAAAATCCCGGTGGACAGTGGTTTCTCTTCCCTGCTGTGAAACACACCTCTTTCAGTGCAAGCAGTTTGTAACGCAGAATGCAGTAAACAAATAAGTAAACGAAGGAAAAAACATTGCTGCATCACACTAACACGGACGAGCTTCTGATGTGATCCGCTTGCTATTACGTACGACCTGCCATCGCTAAGGAGGTTTCCAATGTGTCTTTTGTTGTCTGACGTCTTCAGTCTTACGGAATCAAGCACTGTCTGAAGAACTCCATGATGGTCACAGATGCGCTGGGAGGCAATGATGCCGCCTTCCTGTACAGTTTGTATGTCATTAATGGGTTTTGCATTTACCAAAGACTTCGACCTCTTAACCAAAAGTCCAAGCGGTGAAGATCGAAGGAACTGGCTGGTCAACGTACTGTACCTCCCGAACCTCTCCATTGCCCATTACATTTTGGAAAAATGGACTGGTATTCCCATCATGCGATGAACACCAACTCCAGCCGTTGTAAGAATGATACCCCCTCTAGTGGTGCGAAGTCTTGTGGCAGGAATGAGGATACCCTGCACTAGTCAAACTGTTTGGTAATAGGTAAGGCCCCACTAGTCTATTGCTGAACATATATTAACTGAAAATCGGTGGTAATGCCTTACTTCTTCAACTGAGTGTGGATTTGCATCAGCCAACAAATGTTCGGTACGAAAATCAACAGTTTCATCTTGCGTGAAGTCACACTCGTCTGTGAACGCCATTATTGTTGTGGAAACAGAATTTTAATCCTATATTTACTACAGCCATTAGCAGAAGTGTTTTCTGGCAGTCTCATTTTGTGGTCGAAGGGCTTTCACACGTTTTCCATGATACGGGTACAGCAACGGTTCATGTAGGGTCGGCCAGACAGGAGGAATGACTAATCACCATAGATGCTGAAATTCTAAGTATACCTGTTTCGGAATGAAATTTCACTCGTTGCAGAACTCGCTGCTCCGCAACTGGAATCTGTTACTCGCTGAAAAAGACGGCTGAATAGTTGTGCAGACTGTAATCTCCATTATGGATATATTTTAGTATAGTGCACAAGGGATCGATGGTTGATTCCATTTGACAGACCGTAACAGAACAGTGTGACACTTCCCCAATGGAATAGTAAGCTTGCATTATATGTGTAAAGCGTACATGAAACTACAATGTAAAAGCATTTCACAAACTTGTCAGAATACAGTTTGGGTCCAATAGAATGAATGTATGCGTTGCATTTACGCAGAACTGGGAACAAGGTTTGCAGTAGCAATACAAGCAGTAGTGTACTCGGTGCTGTATTCAAGGACAATAACAGAGGAATTTGTCCTTATTTGTCTATTGTATTCTGTGGGTCATCCGCAACAACAAAGAACGTGCTGTAAGAAAGATGTATTTCACAGCAGAGAAAATGAACAAGTGTTCTTAGCTCTTAGGACACGCATTTTAGAGCCCATGTGTACTGAAACATTTTTTTCCCTTGTTTAGGTCCCTATTATCACCTCTGAAAATATGGAATAGTGTTTTCTACAAGCCTTGCACATCGCTTTGATTAACAGATTTCGACTTCAGTAATTTCATACATCACTACAGAAAATGTCAGCTCAACAAGACCATTTCAGTACAGATACTGTAGTTTTGCGTTCGATACCCGTTTTAATTATTTATCATTACTGATTATCATCGTTCAAATGTGTGTGAGTTCCTAAGGGACCAAACTGCTGAACTCATTAGTCCCTAGACTTACACGCTACTTAGATTTATGCCAAGAAAGGCACACAGACGTCCGAGCGAGGACTCGAACATCCGGCGGGATGGACCGCGTAATCTCTGACAGAGACCACTCCACGCGGCACCATTGTTATTTACTTACTTTTCCAGTTTACTTGATACCTCGTTAGCGGAAATGCGTGTGGTATATAAACAGATAGTCCGACATACTGTAATTCAGATTAAAGTTAAATCTTCTTCTCTACGTGATTCAGTGGGTGAACTGAATCATAACCGGAAGGATACTGTGCTTACTTGCTTGCGGTTCAGGGCTAAGTCCTTTTATCTCCCGTTACATGATTTTGGTGTAAATTTCTCAAGAAGGGCAACTCTGACACGTTGAATATTATCAGTAGATTCCACATGTGTATGATTTTGAAGTGTAACTCGTATTGTAGCCAGATTTCCAATTTATGATCCTGGAGGGTACTGAGAAACACTTAGTGGGGCTCCTTTCGTCGTTATCAGGATCACTTCCATGTCTCCTGCCAACTTGTAGATACTTTTCGGACATTCCACCTATATTATTATTCTAAGACACATGTGCAGATGATAGCTAATCTAGGCACTACTAGCCCAGAAATGAGCTACGCAGATAGGCGACGCATCACAGATGCGGAACCTATCACTAGAAATCCAGTTCTCAAGGTTCCTTTTCGCGGACAATCGGTATAATGAATCACGGAAACTCTCCAGCAAACGTTTCCTCTCGTATACCGTAGTCAACACACTCCCTTTTAACCGTATTCAGCTACGAGTTCCACGATTAGACATGCAGAGATTTAGTGGTGTGATTTATCGGAAGCATCAATATGGTTCTGACAATTTTTGGTGCTGGTTTTATGGGATCAAACCAACAGAAAAATATTATGAAAGCATGGCAGTAGATGCTGATTTTTCGCCGGTATAATTGGAAGAATTTAATGATACATTATCTGATTTCAGTCGTCAGTTGTCAAGAAATTCTCACGAGGCCATCAGGTCTATGCACACTTCACAGACAACTGCGTGGTTTACGATTCGATGTATCCATCAATAAGAGGCTCGTAACTTTTGGGAATGGTTTCGGCAGACCAACCAAAGAGGAAAGTCATGTAAACATGAGAGAAAATACTAGTTTTTGCAGCTATAATTGTAAGATGTTGGGGTAATAGCACGTTACCTGGCTTCACTTTTCAGGTGGCAAGAAATTAACACATTAGCATCAACTCCATGTGCAGATTAGTCCCTTTAATCACGGACTGATTGAGAAGATTGTAATTTGGTGCATCCATAATTTTTTTCGTTTTGGAAATTTCTGGCAATGTTTTTGTCAGATCAGTCCAACGAAAAGGTCACGTAAACATGAAAGCATGTATTTATTTTATGCAGCTGTAAGTGGAAGAACTAGGAGTAATGGACATTATCTGGCTTCAGTTGTCAGTTGCCAATAAATGATCATGATACCATCAATTCTATTAACACATGAGTATCCTGAATCATGGACTCTTCGAGTGGATTATAATTTGGAGTGTGCATTAATAATATTCTGACAATTTTTTGGAATTTTTATGTCAGATCAAACTATGGTTGTAAATATGTTTATTGTTTTCTTATACAATTGGAACAACTTGAGCAATGGCACATTATGTGCATTTTATTTTAACTGACGGGTAAACAAAGCCAAACTTCCCAGCCGAACTTCCACGTTTTGATAGAAATAAACCGCTCTAGCTGTAGAATATTTTTTTATCAAAAGTCGCGACCGGTTCCACGCTACTAGAGGACGCATTCTGAGTCAGTACTACCTTGCCAATCCGCCCCAATAGCTGAACAATCAGCGCGTTGCAATGCCACGCACGTGGGCCCGGGTTCGATTCCGGGCTGGGATGGGAGATTTTCTCCCCTCAGGGACTGGGTGTTGTGCTGCCCTCATCATCATTTCATCCCCATTGTCGACGTGCAAGTCTCCCATTGTGGCGTCGCACTCAATAAGGCTTGCACTTGGCGGTCGAACTTCCCGCCTGGAGCCGGCCGGAGACGCCGTGCGGTTCTAGGCGCTACAGTCTGGAACCGAGCGACCGCTACGGTCGCAGGTTCGAATCCTGCCTCGGGCATGGATGTTTGTGATGTCCTTAGGTTAGTTAGGTTTAATTAGTTCTAAGTTCTAGGCGACGGATGACCTCAGAAGTTAAGTCGCATAGTGCTGATCCATTTTTCCCGCCTGGGAACTCCCGGCCACTGACACCATAGATCATTGCCACTACTTTGCCTGCTGCCATTCACCAACCTTCCCACTTGTGGCGTGATTCTGCTATACCCTTCGTTTTAAGTAATGACGGTGGCTTTTAGAGCACTGTTTACAACATGACGTGAATGATGGGGTATGGCTCTAACGCAGTTACCTTTCGGTGATGACTTGTTAAACAGATCCTTAGCACATTATGTGTTATCAGTTTCCAAGAAATGATTAGAATACCATCAATTCTGTCTTGGATCATAGATTGACACGTTCTCAAATTCTCTTTGTATACTGTATATCAAATGACTGATGTGTGAAGACTTACAGGTGTTCTTACGGGACCGATCTATCGTATCACTGGTTCTTCATTACCTATCTGTCATGCCAGAAATTCACTCGAGTATTTCAAACAATGTGCATAATCTCGTCAGCCATAAATTACGAGAGTCTTGTGATTCACTAAGTATTCCGTGGATTATTCAGAATAGGTCATCCGCAAATTGGCTTTTAGGAGCACATAGTTCATAAAAACAACAATAAAAATTGAAAAACAACACATTTACATATGTCTGGTGCAAGAATCCTGCTTAAACTTAATATGTTAATATTTCCCTAGCATTTGTTCAAATGGCTCTGACCACTAAGGGACTTAAATCATGAGGTCTTCGGCGGCCGGTGTGGCCGTGCGGTTCTAGGCGCTTCAGTCTGTAACCGCGTGACCGCTACGGTCGCAGGTTCGAATCCTGCCTTGGGCATGGATGTGTGTGATGTCCTTAGGTTAGTTAGGTTTAAGTACTTCTAATTTCTAGGGGACTGATGACCACAGATGTTAAGTCCCATAGTGCTCAGAGCCTTTTTTTTTCCTGAGGTCTTCAGTCCCCTAGAACGTAGAATTACTTAAATCTAAGTAACCTAAAGACACCACACACGTCCATGCCCGAGGCAGGATTCGAACCTGCGACCGTCGCTGTCGCGCAGTTCCAGACTGTAGCGCCTAGAACCGTTAGGCCACTCCGGCCGGCTAGCATTTGTTAAACTTCCAGTATGTATAGGCTACAATCATTAATTTGATACAGTGTTGTGTTTTAAAAATAATCACAAATAAACGACGTTTCTTACAGAAAGATTGTTCGGATAATTTGGTGAAATACTCATAGCCTACATGCGACTGGGTTGGGAAATTCCGATTTTCCTGCATGAAACTGTCTCCCCTTCCCACCCCTCCTTGCACCCTCAATAATCTCCAACCCCATGATGATTCAATTACGAGTACACTGCATTGTTATGACGAAAACTACTGCCAGCACGTCTTGCAATAAATGTCACCATCGAAGGTGTATTTCAAGGCCTGAAACGTAAAGCTCGCGATGATGAATCTGCAGACCAATCAGTGATTATCTTCGGTAACCTCTCCCGTTTCATCACAACCACTGAAACAGAAGCTCAACGTCATAGTGGGTCACAGTGATCGCATGATACTGAATTGGATCGGAAGTCCCATTGCGGATAATACTAGCACATCATACTCTTACTGAGCTCAGCGCCTCATTCAGCGTGATTTATTTTTCCTGGTTTTTCTCAATTACTTCAGGAAAATGCCTGGTTAGTGCAAATTAAAAGACCGCGGCCGACTTCCTGTTCCATCCATGTCAAACTAGTTCCGTATCTATCTAAATGCCTTAGTATATGAATTACATTTTTTTGCTTCTTGAATTGTAATACAACGTGTCCAGTATTGTTGTGAAATCGATTCATGTACGAATAAATCTTATAGTACTATCACTTCCAAATCTTATTTCTTTAAGACAACTATGTGTTTTACACTGGCCTCTACACAGCTACATTTCTCCTACAAGGCACTGTTCTTTTTTATATTCGTAACGACTGCTAGATACCAAAATTTTAGGGTAAAGCATAACATTAACCGGCAATTTACAGGAACAGATTGGGTACATGAACATTTGTCATCGACTATCGTCTTTCGGAAATGATATTTAAATCAGCCCTCGATACCTTTTAATGTGGTTTGGGTGAGAGAATGGTACTATTTTACCTAGGGATCAGAGGTGTTTATGTAGAATTTACGCCACAAGATACGAAAGCTTGTTTGCTGTACGAAGCGAGTGATTAGTCCGAACTGCCCAGTCAACAGGCTGAATCCAGTTCACAGGCACTTTGCCCTGACACCGCAGCACGTGACGTATCGGTTTTAGGAGCAGCGTTGGAAAAAAGGTCCGTAAAATCGTAGTACCAATTAATCCCGTCAGATTCGTGTGTCTGTGTCATCTGTTCACAGAACCGTACTCAAATCAAACAACAACCTAACAAAGTACAGGTAACGCCACTGCCCGAGGTCAGTACTGCTACAGGCTACTGCAGTCGGTTCATGATGGAAACTATGAAGCTGAAACGCTCTTTGTTTCTGATGGAGCACGGCTGCATTTATATCGGATCGCAATCTCTATGAACCACCAACGGTGTAGTCCTCAAAGCTCTCATTCAGTGACATCAAATGGAGTTGCAAAATTTGAAAACTAGAGTGTAGTATGCTGTTAATAAAACTCGAATTATTGGACAGTTCCTTCGCCAAAAAACCACAACTTCTGATGGTTGTGTGAACAACATATTGCTGCTTCTTTTATCTCAATTTCGTCTGGTGCTCATGGATGATCCACTTGAAAATGACGCACTGTATGTCTCACAGAACAAAGTGAAGCATGCGGAAAGGGGCGAGGAAATGAAGCTTCACTAATTAAGAGGGTACGTTATGTTACTTCAAGTCAAATTTGAAAAGAACTTGGCAGCACAAGCTGACGTGTTATGTTTCACGCCCTCTGGTCCGAATGTGTGCACTGATTCTGTTGCTTAGGGTGTCATAAAGCAGCAAGGCGAACCACAGCTGTTGTAACAGATCTTTCATATCCTGGACGCTGAAACTGCGATGGAGTTGACATCCCGGCTGGTGTCATACATTTAATATCGCGGACAGATCAGGTCACAAAAGTACCTCATCATCACACAGGCACTTTATAGACACACTCGTTGTGTGTGGATGAGTATTATCCTGTTGAAAAATGGCACCACGATACTACTGCAAGAGAAATAACGCATGAGAGCGCAGAATGTCAGTGATACCGTTGTCTCCTGTTGTTCCCAAGTAACTATCCGTTGTGACCTGAAGGTGTAACCGACAGCTCCTCACACATTGACGCTAGCAGCAACAAGACGTTGGAAGAATGTGACATCTCCTCAGAACTTGGCCACATTCAAAAAAGATTATCCAAGGGAGCGGAGAACATTGACTCATCGGCGAACACGATATCAGGACGTCGCTGTATTCATCAATGGTGGTCATCAAGCGGAGCGCAGAACCTTGATTCGTCGGTGAGCACAATATCAGGACGTCGCTATAGTTACCGACGATGGTCATCAAGGGAATGCAGAACAGTGATTTACCGGCGAACAGGATACGACGCTATTTATCTGCAGTCCGAGCTTCGCAGACAAGGCGACACTCCAAATGCAATCATTTGTCAAGTTACTTTCCTTTAGCAACGTTGATGCACTTAACGACTGTAATATGACTTTCAAAATAATGGAGCACAGCAATCGCCCGTCCTTTTCTTTCAGGTTTTATTTAGCAAATCTAGGTTCCATCTGGTGCCTAGCCATTATCAATGCACTATATCATAGTATGAATGCATAAACTAGAACATCAGTCCCTTGTTGCACGGGCTTGTCACCGTCCGTTTAAGGCTATTGTATAATCGTCGTTTGTTTTGTGGCCTTAACGCCTGGGAGGGTAATACCCTAGCCCTGCTGCTGCCTATCTCGAACCAATGCTGCGGGATTTGCACAGAATGTTGTAAGGGGTCAACTACTTGTTCTCAACTAGCTGGCGCAAATGTGAAGGTGTTACTACGTGCTTGGTGCACAGTATGCGGATCGTCTCTTGTGGTGGTGACAAGTGGTGGACCATAACTGGGGCCGCAATCTCATCCAAATGCCACACACAACTGGAGACTGCACGTTTAGATCAGCTGGCCAAATGGATGGTCGCAAAGAGGCCCCATTCAAGCTCTGCCTGCTGCTGATAATGCTGCCTCACACGTACTGTCGCCGTCTCAGTCACACTGACCACTCAACATCTGAAATTTTTCACGCCCCTTATATACCCTACCTGGCCTGGTAAAAACACTGATAGATGGTAATGCTCCCTGGTGGCCGTTCTACCCGTCAAAGAGTACTGCAACTCTTACATATACGCCGATGGCGTTTACGTGTATGAAGTCAAGTTGACATCCGACCATGTGTTTTGGGTGTCTCACTTTTGTTGTCCGGAAATATATTTAGAAGACGCCATTTACTTCTTAAGTTTCATTAAATCTGCTTCGTGAGGAGTATTGCATGGGAATTGTACATTTCTGTTGTGAATATATGAAGAGTGTATCACGTGCGCTACGTCCGCCATTGCGATAGAAGCAGTAACCCCTCCCAGCCTACATAGGTAGGAATGATCATCAAAATAAAATAAGAGAAATCAGAGCTCGAACAGAAAGGTTTAGGTGTTCGTTTTTCCCGCGCGCTGTTCGGGAGTGGAATGGTAGAGAGATAGTATGATTGTGGTTCGACGGACCCTCTGCCAAGCACTTAAATGTGAATTGCAGAGTGGTCATGTAGATGTAGATGAAGGCTGCGATGACCGAACATGCTCCACCACGTTGCTCGGACAGTGTGACAGGCTGTGTATCGGTTAGTCTTCGGCGTCGCCGTAAGACTGTCGTCATCGAGGCCTGCTTCTTCACGTGGTCGCCGTTTCGGTGTTATGCCACGAGCCATGCAGTCTGCTGACTGCAGGAGAGCACCTTCGCTGATTACAGGTATAGCACACATCTTCAATTTGTTCCAGAGCACAGCTTCCCACTCCTATCGCTCTGGACGTCCATATGCAACATCTATCATCAAACCACCTCAAGAAGCAAGACGAAATGAAGTTAGTTAGTTACGTATTCCATTGATCAATAGCACGGAAACACCGATATGATGTGGAACGTGTCAAATGCACAACAAATGCCACAGAAAACAAGGTTTCTTTTCATTATAGCCTTATACTTAAATATTTGTATTATCTATTCCATTCCCTCAAATGGCACAAAATGCATATATTATTCCTCCAGATTTATTTACTCATATAAAGAATTCATCTATGGTATAGAAGGAGTTGTTTAGGAGGTGTGATTTCATTGTTTTTGAAACTATTAATGCTGTCTGTCAGACATTTTATTTCATCTGGTAGTTTATCACAAAGTTTTATAGCAGCATATTTTACCCCTTTTTGTGCGAAAGATAGGTTAAGTAGAGGATAGTGCAGGTCTTTCTTTTTTCTGGTATTGTAATCATGAATGTCGCTGTTGATTTTAAACTGGTCCATGTTGTTGAGAAAAAAATTCACTACTGAGTAAATGTACTGTGAAGCAGTGGTAAGAATTCCTAACCTTTTAAAAAGATGCCTACAAGATGTGCGACTATGAACCCCACACATTATTCTACTTTCTTTTGAGCAGTGAATGCCTTTTGCTTAAGTGTTGAGTGGCTCCAGAATATTATTCTTTATGACATCAGAGTGTGGAAGTATGCAAAGTATGTTAGCTTACTAATTTCTATATCCTCAAAATTGGAAATTATTCTGATTGCAAAATATGACTTTTCCAATTAAGATTCTCATCTATATGTACATCCAAAAACTTAGTATGCTGTACCCTGGCTACTGACTTCTTTTGATGTGTTACGTTTATTGAAGGAATTAAACTTTTTGCAGCAGAAAATGGATGTACTTTGTTTTATCAAAGTTCAGAGGAAGCCCATTCGCAGAAAACCAATCAATGACTTTTCCAAAGACCTTATTTGTATCATTTTCTAATGGAGTTTCTTTTACTGGATTAATAATTATGCTTGAATCATCAGCAAACAGTGTCAGTTCAGCATCTTGTTTCACATAAGAAGGGAGGTCATTCACATATATCAAGAACAGGAGGGGACCCATGATCAAACCATGTGGAACACCTAATGTAATTTCACCGCAGTTAGATGAAGTGGCAAACTCATTTGAATCACTTGAAGCATATAAAGAGACTTTCTGCTTCCTGTTCTGTAGATATGAGTTAAACCACTCATATGCTGTTCCGTTTATACCATAGAATTGTAATTTATCTAACATAATGTCATGGTTCACACAATAAAATGCTTTGTATATGTCACAGAATATTCCTACTGGTGACATTTTACTATTTAAAGACTCTATTATGTGGACAGTGAAATTGTATATTGCTGTCCCAGTGGAACAGCATTTCTGAAATCCAAACTGTGATTTAATAAGTATCCCATTACTGTTGAGGTGGCCAACCACTCTTGAGTACATTACTTTCTCAAAAATTTTTGAAAATGCTGTAAGCAGGGGTACTGGCTGGTAATTATTGACATCTGTGGTTTCCCCCTTTTTGTAGAGAGGCTTGACAATGGCATATTTTAACCTGTCTGGAAAAATACCCTGAGTCAGTGATGCATTACATATGTGACTCAAAACATCAGCTGTAATTGCTCTGCATTGTTTTAATAAATTGTTAGACATGTCATTTACTTCAACAGAATATTTATTTTTCAAGATTTTTTAATTTTCCTTATTTCACAAGAGGTTGTTAGATTAAACTCAATCTGACAATTTTTTTTAAACTGACTATTCCATGTACTGCCTGGCTTTTTCTTTTGAACTCTTCTTACTAGTTTTTTCTCCTACACTTAAGAAGTGATTGTTACCTTGGCTACCTGTGTACTGTTGGTTAAGATGGTCTCATTCTCTTTAACAGTAATACTACCTACCGTAGTGGTTACTTTTCCTGTTTCCCTTCTAACAACATTCCATATTGATTTCATTTTATTGCTGGATTTGTTAATTTCTTCTCTAACATATATATTTCTTGATTTCCTTACAACTTTTCTCAGTACATTATGATAATTTTTATAGTGTAAAACTACTTCTGGACCTTAACTATTTCTTGCTGTCTCATACTGTATTCTTTTTCTTTCTGAAGACATTTTAATACGTGTAGTAATCCAAGGTTTATTTGAAAAGTTTGTGGTGTTACATTTAGTAATTTTCTTTGGAATACAGTGTTCAAAAAGGGATATAAATTTATCAAGAAATATGCTGCATGTATCATTAGCATTCGGCTCATTATATACATCTTCCCAGTTTAAATTTCCTAATCTTTCTCTGAAGTGATCTATAGACACCGGGTTGAGCACCCTAACACTTTTACTTAACTGTTTCTGAAGTGTACGCCCTGTTAGGTTTTGTAAGGTAATCAGTTCTGCATCATGGTCAGATAATCCAGTTACCACAGGGAAAGCATGTGTTTGTTCTACATCCTCTTGCTGTACAAATACATTATCTATTACAGTACTACTGTCCTGAGCTATACGTGTAGGGAAATTCGTCACTAATTCTAAGTTATATGTCGTTAACAACATGTTAACAACATTTTCGCTTTTCCTATCAGAATTTCTTAGAAAGTTAACATTGAAATCACCACAGATTAATAACTTCTTCTTTTTGTCTGACAGAGAGCATAATACGGAGTCAAACTTTTTTATGAATAGCTCCCAATCAGGCTTGCAGAAACACGAACTCAGGCCGAATTTTAAGTAATGAAAAAGATGTGTTTTTGATGTCTTTGAACCAGAACGAACCGGAAATCTGAACTAGGTATCGTCCAGAATACTATTTTCACCAAACTGAGAAAAAATTATCATTAATTCCATGTGGGTAAATATATGTTTTACTGAAATGTGACGAATGTACCAGACGTCACCCCTTAGCAGAAGCCTTGTGGGCTTTATTAATTAACCGAATTCTACCAAACTACTATTTTATCTTGTGACTTAGCATGTAACTTTGATATTTGTTGGACGGGTTACCTCTAACCGATACTGCTCTGCTACATTGGTTGTTGTATGGTGTGACAATGCTATGTATTTCGTGCTTTATTTGTTGATTAGTCATTTGAACTGTTGTCTGCAGTCTGAGGATGGTTCATGTTGACCTAAACCGGTCAGTTTAAAGAAGTTAATGCAATCAAGACAAACAACAAAAGATTTTCTTTACGGAAGAATCTTCGACTCACTGCCTGACAGCTACATCATAAAGTGCCATCGGTCAGTGAAAATATCAGGAAGCTCACAGAAAACGCGAACGTAAACTGAAAAATACAACGTCTGGTGGAAATAAGAGCTGAAAATTCATCACCAAGGGAAGAATCAGCCAGAGTCATTTATTCTCTTCGTCTCTGTTCATCACGGTTATTATAGCACTTGTGTCTCGAGATCTATGAACCGTTGTTACTCAGGTAGATATATATAACTGGTCCATCAAACTGACAGGGATTTATAAATCTCGAGACACACCATTTCCGTCTATCTTTCGTGTAATCCTTAAAAATATACGAAGAAAATATATGAAACGGATCCGTCAGGCTTTTACCTGTCACTGTCACGGTACTTTTGTGCATCGGACACGCACTTCAATGCAGCCAGCACGTTGATGCAGTACTCTGAGACTCTGACGCAAAGGTTTCTGGATTTATTAGCTATAAAGCGGCTTGAGTCGTCTTAGACTATCATTTAATAAATATATCTGACTTTTGCTCTGGATTTTTTTTTTTTTTTTTTTTGTGAAATGCACACTTCTTTCATGATCTTTATAACCCTACTGTTTAATATTTACTGCATGTCACAACCATCGCCATTGTAACATTTTAGTGCTATTAAGAATAACGTCTAAGTTACATATTTTTGATGGCGTCTGAAGGCTACTCCATGCAAAAGAAAGACAATGGACGCTACTCACAGCGATAGTGAAAATGATGATCACTTGCAGTGGTAGCACATTTACACTTTAGCTACTTTCCGCTTTTATCGATCCTGGGAAAGATTTTCTTATAAAGGTGTAATAAGAAATAACATTAACGACATGTTATAAATGAAAGAGAGAACAGGACGCAAACTGTGGAAATGTTGTGATTTTCAGGCCAGAGACTGCTCTGATACAGCTCTCCATGCCACTCTATCCTGTGTAAGCCTCTCCATCGCGAGAAACTATAGCAACGAACATCCTTTTGAATCTGATTACTGTATTCATCTCTTGGTCTCCCTCTACGATTCTTACCCTTCACGCTTCCCTCCAGTCCTACCAACGGATCCCTCCTTCTAGTGAAGTTGTGTCACAAATTCTCTTCTTCCCAATTATATTCAGTACCTCCTCATTAGTTACGTGATCTATCCATCTAATCTTCGGCATACTTCTGTAGCACCACGTTTCGAAAGCTGCTATTATATTCTTGTCTAAGCTATTTATCGTCCATGTTTCTCTTCCATACGTGGCTACACTCCATACAGATACCTTCAGAAACGACTTCCTGACACTTAAATCTATACATGATGTTAACAAATTTATCTTCTTCAGAAATGGTTTCGTCATCATTGCCACTCTACATTTTATGCCTTCTCTACATCGACAATCATCAGTTACTTTGCTTCCCAAGTAGCAAACCTCATTTACTTCTTTAAGTGTCTCATTTCCAAATCTAATTCCCTCAGCGTCACCTGATTTAATTCGACTACATTCCATTATCCTCGTTTTCTTTTTGTTGATGTTCATCTTATATCCTCCTTTCAATGCACTGTCCATTACGTTCTACTGCTCTTCCAGGTCCTTTGCTGTCTCTGACAGTATTTAAACGTCATCGGCAAAGCTCAAAGTTTTTAATTCTTCTCCGTGGATTTTAATTTCTACTTCGAATTTTCCTCTTGTTTCCTTTACTGCCTGCTCGATATACAGATTGAATAACATCGGGGATAGGCAACAACCCTGTCTCTCACCCATCCCAACCACTGCTTCCCTTTCATGTCCCTCGAGTCTTACAACAGCCATCTGGTTTCTGTACCAATTTGAAAGAGAGTATTCCAGTCAACATTGTTAAAAGCTTTCTCTAAGTCTACAAATGCAAGAAACGTAGGTTTGCTTTTCCTTAATCTATCTTCTAAGATAAGTCGTAGGGTTACTACAAATGCCTCGTGTGTTACAACATTACTACTCAATCCAAACTGATCTCCGGGGTCGGCTTCTACCAGTTTTTTCCATTCGTCTGTATGGAATACGTGTTAGTATTTTGCAACCGTGACTTATTAAACTGATAGTTCGGTAATTTTCACACCTGTCAACACCTTCTTTCTTTGGGATTGGAATTATTAAATTATTCTTGAAGTCTGCGGGTATTTCGCCTGTCTCATACATCTTGCTCACCAAATGGAACAGCCAGTGGAAATACGACACTGGAAAAAACAGAAGGTTAGCAGGCATAAAAAGCGAGGACAATAAGTTGCTGTAAACAAGATTGTGTTTTCAGTAATCAGTATTCGTAATTATAGGATTTAGCATTATTGAAGATGAGCTATTGTCGTTACTGCTTACTGCTATCGGCGAAAAACTGACAATTGTGATTTTGATAACGGTGTTGTAGTAACTAGAGATTCAATCTAATTTCTTCAAATTATCCATACCATGACAGAGCATCAGCGACTGCCAATTAAAACTATTTGATGTCACCTGGTTGTCTGATGTTATAAAAGCACTACGAGTCTAGGCAGCTACTCCACTTCTTCGATGGGCGTGTTTGAGGTGACGTCATCCACATAACGTGATACATACAGCGTGTTAGCCGCAACGCACGCCATGGCGCCACTTTAACGTGTGTAGCATGTTACCAGCGTTCGTCTCGAATATCATATGCAGCTGAGCGAATTTTTTAGTAAACAAAAGATCATGGGCTGTAGAAGTTCCTAGTATCGGAAGGATTGTTATAACATCCATTCATGCATTATCTGCACCACGTGTGTATATTATTTCTGTTTCCATTAATCTGAATACTAACGATGTATGTTACTTCCATGTTAGATGTGACGTATATTCTAAACATTGTCTGGTGGTGTCTACAGTTATGTTACTAGCTAAATGGAGAAAGCAAAAAACAAACAAAATACCAACAACCCAAGGGATATGTAAAATACACCTTCTCAAAGACGATAATGTAATACTAAATAAAAATAGCTTATCTTAACACCCAGAAAAAGTCGAAACTGCAGTGGTACATATCACAACTTCTATAAGAATACTGTGAGGAATGGAAAAAAAAGAAAGAAAGTGAAAAACCGAAGAAAATTAAGAATATGGAACACAGAATTAGGAGCAGCTTTAGAAAAACAAAAAGCATATGAAAAGTTCCTGCAGAAGAACGTACCAGAAACCGAAAAGTACTATAAACAAAAGCGAAATTAGGTTCGACAACTTGTATACAGGCCCATCGAGAATTTTAGAATATATTCATCTTCCGCGTCGAACGTATACATGAAGGCAATGTTTAACATGCAAGGTAATGAGACACATAAACCAGACAGAAAAAGATAGAGGATAACTGAATATAATTAACCAAGGTCAATGACTCAGGCATTACAAAGCGTTATGGCACAACAGGATAACGATGAGAATGACGTACGTTCTGATGCGAAAAACAAATTCATAAATGTTGGATGTATAACAGTTGATGAAATAACTGACACGTTAAGAGACGTAAAAATAGGAAATCTGCAGGAATAGATGGAATAAATACAGAGCTAATGAAATATTCAAGAAATTTCTTTCATCGCAGATTCTTGATTCTTGTTAATAAGTGCTGGCAAAGATGCAAAATACTAAGCTCACGAAACACAGTGGAATTTATCGGTCTGTTCAGAAAGGGCAACACAGGTGCTTCTAGAATATACAGAAGTATTAGTCTGTTGAACGATGCACACAACATCTACACAAAAATCGTGAAAAATAGAATAACATGTCCATCAATATCAAAGTTGATTTACGAAAGAACGATTCCTTAATATCTTTATAATAAAACGACTCATAGCCAAACAAAAAGAATTTATTCTTCAAACACACTTCACTAAATTATTTTGAAAATGCTTTCGATCTAGTTGATCGAAATTAATTATGGTCAGCAATGAATGACAGTCGTTAACCATCAGACCATACCTAATAAGGGCAAAGCTTATAACATGAATCAAAAGTAATATGAAGAACAGGAGAGAAAAGGACAAACGACATAACAATTTAGCGAAGAATTGTTCCCCTTCAGGCACTCTTTTTTATGTTTATCTTGCCGATATCCTTAAAAATTGGAAATCATATGATTATCCAGGACTTAAATTCGATAAACACACTGTCGTAGGTGCTTTACTGTTCACTTATGATTAAGCAATTACACAAAAAATATATACGATCTCCAGATAGCTGTTTTTAATATCATCGTGTACTAATTTTGAAAATTGCAATTAATTCGAGAGTTTCTTTTGTAGTTCTCTGACAGACAGACGTTTGGTAAAACTAATGTCACAGTTCCTATACCATGTGTCAGAAAACTATTAATTTTAATAAGTAAAGAGTGTTTCCATTGCAAATAACCCTAATTAGTTTCTAAATAACGGTTTTGGAAAATTACCGTTGTTCTCCATATGACGAAAATAAATTTGGAAAGGACTGCCTATCAGAAACTACTTGCAGACGATACGTTACAGGACACTCAGAATTGACATAGAGAAACATATTTTTAATGTGCACTGTGTCCAAAAATATTCAACTACATTTCAATGTTATTCATCACAAATAATTTACAGTTTTCTAAAAAAACTTCAGCGATCATTTTTATGGCAAGTTAATTGAAGAACATCGTCATGATTCTAGTGAGACTAAGATACTGTTACTGATCACGCCGACTGATCATCATTGTATTAATAAGAAAACTGTAACCTTTGACTCCCTACTTATCCCTAACAACATACTTTACGAAACATAACTTTGAAATTACTCCCATATTTTACGGTGCATATTTCATTTGAACTCCGTGTACATATCACAGCTGAAATGGTAGCTGTTTGTTTAAATTCTTCAGTTAATGCAATGAGCTATGTCGAATCGACGCTGGTAAATGTAGTTAATTCATAATAAAAAATTTCTTTTCACTGATGTCGCATTTAAAAACAATTGTACTACACACCACTTTATCATGGTCGTAATTATAGCACTTGGTACTCGAAGCATGGGATGAAAAATTGACCTTTAACGTTAAGAGCTGAATTATTTTCATTTCACGTAACTTTTCACTCAAGATTCACGTCAATCAGTCAGTTCATAATATTTGGGTGTCTTCGTGTAGCCTTTAGTACAAAAGTTAGATACTCTTAGTGTTGTACGATTTTTAATTTGTCCCCTCCTTACTAGAGCAAAAAACGTATGACAACAATTCCAGCTAAGCTTGTAACTTCACAAAAGTTTTCTCAGCTTTACTCACGCTGCTCTGCTGGTACATGTAAAAACTGTTTCATTGTAACATTTCTTGCTGTTTCCAATGCACTCCAAAATACAAGTTCCCCTTTCTGTTCAGGGCTACAATGTACCCCCTATGACACAGTTGTCAAGAGTAAAGTTAATATGTATATAGAACATAGGTAGATATTTAATCTCAAAATGTTTTACAATCATGTTTAAAGTTGCACTTACATAAAAAATAAGTATTGGACTATATTAGTATTACTATATACGGCACGATCACAAAGTTTGCGGCTGAGGGCGTTGTTGCAGCGTATATGCAAAGAAGCGCAACTCCGATACGGGTGTACACGCACCGTTACATGGGCAAGGGGCTATTCTGGCATTCGTGTCTTTCCATGTGGGAATGGTTAATGGGGAAACGTCAACTATGGAGACTTTATTACCAAATTCGTCCAAGCAGAACCAATGTGATACTATCTATTCATTTCTTGGCTATCGAAGGATACACTCGGAAGGACATCCATTGGAGAATGAAGAATGGGTATGGGGCTGAACGTCTGTCTAATGTTACCGTTGTGCAGTGGTGCACCACGTTCCACGCTGGTCGCAGATTGACACAAGACGCCAGCAGATCTGGGAAGCCAACAAAAGTTTCCTCAGCTGAAGTGGGAGAGACTCGAGTACTCGCCTCACAGTGTTGATCTCTCCCCACGCGATTATCACACCTTCGATCTGTTACAGAAGTTCTTTAAGGGTTGACTATTCTTGCCGGACGAGGATATGCAGCAGACAGTTACAGACTTCTTCAGGCAGCAGGACACGATTTTCAGTACGAAACAGTCATCTTCATCGTGCTGCGACTGTGTAATATTTGCCTCAACGCTCACGGCGATTTGCCTGATTGGCATATCGATTCTGGACTGTACTCCCTTCGAGCGAGAACTTTTTGATCGCCCTTATAATAGATCTCGTGACAACCAAGTGGCCCTCACCACCAATATATGTCTCGTAAATGCACAGTACTTCGCTCAAACTTGTGACTTCGGAAAAAATGGCAAAGAAATAGTTAAAAAAGTAGTTGCTAGTATACAGTACTGTGTATCATTACAAAGTACACCTGCTAAGCCAGTTACATGTAGAACAGAATCTAATAATTCCACTGTATAAGACAAAAGTTACGGACTTTCAAGGTAATACCCAATACGGTCGAAAATATTAAATCAAGACAAAGTAACTAAACAAGTGGTGTTATTTAAATATTTTGGCTGCGATACGAATTACGAAGCTAAGCATGTGCCGAGATTTTGTATACAGAAGTGAAGAGTTTCGTCCGTTCACTGTGGTTTGTAATTTCTTTTGTGTATCGAGTTGTTGATACCTACCTTCCTGCAAATGGTTCAAATGGTTCTGAGCACTATGGGACTTCACTTCTGAGGTCATCAGCCCCCCAGAACTTAGAACTACGTAAACCTAACTAACCTAAGGACATGACACACATTCATTCCCGAGGCAGGATTCGAACCTGCGACCGTAGCGGTTACGCGGTTCCAGACTGTAACGCATAGAACCGCTCGGCCACTCCAGCCTGCCCTACATTCAGAGGCAATCTGCGCTTAGGGTGGAACCTCAAACTCTGTGCGCTCCGAGATCCCCTCTACTACACCACAACCAGATCCAATTTCTGACCTATTCGATATAAGCACGCAAGTACACAGAAATAGGGGCCATACCCAATGAGGTACTGCTCTGAATCATAATAAAGTGGTAAGATTTTATTCTGTAAACCTTCTTTGACTCGAGGTGCAAAGTTAAAGACTCCCCATGCGGTACTGGAACCAAATTTCTATAGCTTAAGATTTTTATTGAGATATATAATCAGAAGGAGGTCTCATGATTTCTCCCACGTTGTCTTGTCAGATAGTAAAGTGAGCTCAGTGATATTACCATCATGAGCCCATCTCTTGGCGTGGTATTCCTGTTCATCTTCCACACTACCATAGCTGTCCAAGCTAGAGCAACTTGTGGGCCCACACGCTTAAGCTGCACATATCTGCCAAGGCTAGTAAGATTGTATTCGTTCGACTTAGAGCTATTTATTTATTATATAATGCAAGCGCTGTATAGCTCTCCATCTGGATGTGGTGCTCTCCAGTTTTTGGTCTAGATAGTCACCTAAGTACACTGGTGTGCAACACTTAAGAATGAAACAGACTTTCGGATGATGTGTCACTACCAAGTAACACAGCACGATGAAACTTGGACCGTACACTGAAAGAGCTGCTTCAGTGACTTAAACAAATAGACATAGAGACCAACACAAATTGCACCTTTATGCTAAGACGATAAGTACGCTGAAGTCATCACGATCCATGATGGTCTGTTGGTTATTACAAAAGACTGGACATGGTTGTTAATACGGTGTGTGATCAATACAGACAGAAAAGTATGCTCATGGTCACCACAACGTCGGTAAGGAGTTTCTGCGGTAAGGATTTCGATTTCTTCGTCATCGCGGTTCAGAACTGCTGAATGGTTGTTAATGCATGTAGACGTACTGGAGTACATCTCCCCAACGCGTCGGTGGAATTTCATTCGGGGGAACGTGTATGCCAATCCATTTGCCGGATATCTTCTCGTTCTAAGAGGTCTTGCATCTGCACTGTTCTGTGCGGTCGCGCTTTGTCATCTATAAATAATATTATGGCCGAATGGAGTCCCGTAAAGAAGCCCATGGAACAGGAGTTGTTGTTGTTGTTGTGGTCTTCAGTCCTGAGACTGGTTTGATACAGCCTATGATGTCACAATAACGTTGACCGATAAGTGAACCATTTCCAAAGATGTAGAGATCAGTATACCTCTGAAATGCCCCTCAACGCCATAACACCTGGAGTAACGAAACGATCGTGTTCGCCAGTGCTGTACATATCCTCAAATGTCGAGACGTGGGAACACATAATGCACCCAGGAATATTGCTGAAAATAATAGTTATGGAATGCCCTACAACGACAGCTCCTTAACAACCTTATGGCCAGCTTGGGAGCACAAGAATCACATACTATTAAGAATTAGTTCCGCATCATAAATGGCGATGACTTCGGTGTAATTGTCGTTTTTGAATATAGGTGTCATTTCTGTTCGTCTCATTGCCTACCTTCTGTACTGTACAGTAGCAGTTCCTTCTATTTGTGGTTCAAGTTTCATCGAGGTATGTTGCTCGGCAGTGACACATCATGCGAAAGTTACTTCCACCTTTTATCTTTGCAGACCAATGTACTTTGTCACATTCTGTGGTCTTACATTTTGATGATGGATTTTAACCTATTGCCTCATGATTCGACTTTCCTTTCAAGAAAAGGTAGACAGACTTACTAGCTGTAATCTATGGCTTAGATCGTTCACCCCATACTGTCAGGTGGGATACTGTCACAAGGACTCTGACATTGATTGCTCCAGTAAGAGACGATCACATAAGCTACACCTTCCTGAACAATGGCCTACTGCTGCATGGTGATTAGGAGCAGCCCCATACTGACGTCCCGAAAGAATGTGGCCGCACACAGAGCCTTGTGGGCACCCCTTGGTTACCTCTTTGATAACAACTGTGGCTTCAGACGTCATCTTCACAAATCATTTATTAAGCACTCGCTCTTACACCCTTCAAATGACCGAGGACACTCTATTAACAGAGAGAAGATCGAGTGACGGCTACCAGGTAGTCTTTTAACCACTGTATTAGCCAGGTGACATCTACATTGTTAAATGGCCCAATCAACTCTCAACATCCATAAAGTCTTCCTCAACTAGTCATCTAATTTCATTTGCGGGTGTAACGCCAATTCCGTAGAGCTGATCCAGAGTAAACGTCAACTTGTCAGGTGTCCGACACAGTTAAATATTTCTACACTTGAATTGTCTATATTGTTTACCAAAATATATAAAGAATTTTTTCATTAATAGTGCAATGCAAACACAGGTCACTTATTGGTGCTAGTAATCTAACTTAAAGGTTAAGCCACATTTTTCAACAAGCTAAATCCGCTTCTTGTACCACAGTTCGTGCAAGACGCAATGGAACCTCAAATTGCTGAAACTTGTAGGAAGCGAAATACTCATGAATTGAGACTTGTTCTAAATTTAAGGGCCCTGACCATAATGACATTATAATCGTGTAAGAGGGGGCTGTGCTAAGATACGTACTTCTGTTTAGACAACAAAGTCTGACGTGATGTGTGGGGCAATTTGTTGTACATTTCTTTGATGCATATCTGTGACGAAATATAAAACAGGGGAGCTTGATATTGTTTTGTCTGATGTTTATCTGGAAACATATGTAAAATGGAACAATTTGTTTAAAAATTTTTATGGTTATCTGTAATCGAATATAAAATGAGAGAGGTCCAGTAACTGACACACGCTACCAAGTTGTCACACACACACACACACACACACACACACACACACACACAAACCACACCACACCACACCACACTTACACACACTGCCAACTTCTGACATTAACCCAGTAAATCACACCCACTATCAAATTATGGTACATACACCGACAGCTCTATCTGCAATGGACAATGACTGTGCAGTTTCTTATAATTTCGTGCGATGCTTATTTTGTTGGTAACGAGGGGCAGCTAATGTATTGACTGCTGTCAGCCCAGTCATGGTCACTACCACTACCCATGAGACAAAGGTTTATTTACCCTAACATGTACCTTACAAAAGCATTGAAATTCTGTGAGTCTTGTACGTTTTTTACCAAGCAGTGTTATTGCTGAGCAAAGTTTACAAAGTGTTTGGGGAGTGTTTGCAGAGCGTATTTGCTGTATTGCGTCGTACGAAAATGTGCAGTTTAAGTGATATAACACATTAAAGATCACGTCAGAACCCACCGCTATGGTACTGTTTGTACCGCTAAAATTTCAGAAAAAGTGACGTCTGTTGATAAAATTTCAAACCTGTAAATGCTGTAAGGTACCCCCTTTACATATTTTTTACAGATATTTTGCTCATGGAAATGTCACTGAAATAATCGGTTGGTGTGTTTTTAAATATTTTTGATAAATAATACAGGTATGGAATTACAGTAGGTTACACCCTTTACATGTTTTTGACAGACATGTTAGACGTGGAAATGACACTGAAAAACATTTTGTACACATACTTATACATTTTTGATGAACAATGCAGTTACCCAAATATTCTAAGTGACACCAATATTGTCATTATCCATATGTGATTTCGACATGGAAATGACACTAACGTAAACATTGTATGTTTGCATACAGATTTTTTAATAACTAAATCAGGTATGGAAATACTGTGAGTCACATCGGTATTGTTATTTTCTAAACGCTTTTTTGATGTGGAAATAACGATAACACAAACGCTGTATTTGTGCTTATATTTTTTTAGAAGTAAAACAGATGGAGAAACACTGCAAGTCACACTAGTTTTCTCAGTATCTTTACATATTTCTGTCAGATCTTTTCGATGTAGAAACAGCTTTGTGACACCAAGTGTGAAGGTCTCTAGAAGAGCGTAGCGTTCCAAAGGATTGGAAAAGAGCACAGGTCATCCCCGTTTTCAAGAAGGGACGTCGAACAGATGTGCAGAACTATAGACCTATATCTCTAACGTCGATCAGTTGCAGAATTTAGGAACATGTATTATGTTCGAGTATAATGACTTTTCTGGAGACTAGAAATCTACTCTGTAGGAATCAGCATTGGTTTCGAAAAAGACGGTCGTGTGAAACCCAGCTCGCGCTATTCGTCCACGAGACTCAGAGGGCCATAGACACGGGTTCCCAGGTAGATGCTGTGTTTCTTGATTTCCGCAAGGCGTTCGATACAGTTCCCCACAGTCGTTTAATGAACAAAGTAAGAGCATATGGACTATCTGACCAATTGTCTGATTGGATTGAAGAGTTCCTATATAACAGAACGCAGCTTGTCATTCTCAATGGAGAGAAGTCTTCCGAAGTAAGAGTGATTTCGGGTGTGCCGCAGGGGAGTGTCGTAGGACCGTTGCTATTCACAATATACATAAATGACCTTGTGGATGACATCGGAAGTTCACTGAGGCTTTTTGCGGATGATGCTGTGGTATATCGAGAGGTTGTAGCAATGGAAAATTGTACTGAAATGCAGGAGGATCTGCAGCGAATTGACGCATGGTGCAGGGAATGCCAATTGAATCTCAATGTAGACAAGTGTAATGTGCTGCGAATACATAGAAAGGTACATCCCTTATCATTTAGCTACAAAATAACAGGTCAGCAACTGGAAGCAGTTAATTCCATAAATTATCTGGGAGTAGGCATTAGGAGTGATTTAAAATGGAATGATCATATAAAGTTGATCATTGGTAAAGCAGATTCCAGACTGAGATTCGTTGGAAGGATCCTAAGGAAATGCAATCCGAAAACGAAGGAAGTAGGTTACAGTATGCTTGTTCGCCCACTACTAGAATGCTGCTCAGCAGTGTGGGATCCGTATCAGTTAGGGTTGATAGAAGAGATAGAGAAGATCCAACGGAGAGCAGCGCGCTTCGTTACAGGATCATTTAGTAATCGCGAAAGCGTTACGGAGATGATAGATAAACTCCAGTGGAAGACTCTGCAAGAGAGACGCTCAGTAGCTAGGTACGGGCTTTTGTTGAAGTTTCGAGAACATACCTTCACCGAAGAGTCAAGCAGTATATTGCTCCCTCCTACGTATATCTCGCGAAGAGACCATGAGGATAAAATCAGAGAGATTAGAGCCCACACAGAAGCATACCGACAATCCTTCTTTCCACGAACTATACGAGACTGGAATAGAAGGGAGAACCGATAGAGGTACTCAAGGTACCCTCCGCCACACACCGTCAGGTGGCTTGCGGAGTATGGATGTAGATGTAGATGTGAATGTTGTAGAACAATTTAGAAACGAAAATAACATCGTGACATCTAATTTGAGGGACCGTAATGGCTTTCACCAAGTGATGTCTAGCTGTCGAATTTTTTTCGTTGACAAGGGCAGCTATATCCTACAAGTTAAATCAATAACGCTAACAATCAATCCACGTGTGTTTCCACTGCCACGTAAGACTTTCTTTACATATTTTCATAAATAATAAAGACAATTTAGTTGTAGAAATATTTAGTTGCATCTTGTAATATTTGTGGTACAAATATTGAAGTTTGCTTGTTGCTGAAGTGTGAAGCACATGTAACATTGAAGTGTATTGGCTCTTTCGTATGAATGCTTGGCAAGATACTGAGCTGAAATTGCTTGTTTCAATTTAGTGACTAGTTAAGAACTGGGCTGCGAATGGACGAGCAAATTATGTGTATGTCTTTCTAGAATATGTCCCATTGGCCATGAAATGTGGCTTAAGATGGAGTTAAAAATGTCACTGGTTGTTAAAACATTGGGCTGTGATTGGGACACCTAAATATGTAAGCGTTTTCTTTATAACTCTCTTATTGGTCACTTTCCTTTTTAGGAGATGGGAGGGGCATGATGACATCATTGGGAGGGGTGTGGCTTGTGACTTCGTAACAGGGATGCGGCTGAGGAATAGCGTCTGGCTCCTCTTCAAGTGAGAAGTGTGTCACAGTCAGCATAGTGATATTAGTAATGAAATTTCTATGATGGTTTTCTGTTTTAATTCTCGAGAATCGGTAAGTACCTGAGTAGCAGCATTATTATGAATACAAAGAAGGCCCATGGATCACTAACGAAGTGAATATAGCCGGTTAGGAATTTAGTGTTCGTTTGAAGTGGAACGGCTAGGCTAAAAATATTACATCAAGGCGGCAATTTTAACTAAGACAAGTTCGCAGTTCCTGGAAAGGTGGCTTCATTAAATCACCGCTCGAGTAAGCAAGGGTTGCACCTGACCGTAATGAAGTTTTTTAAAAGACCATACTAAACGTCTAGTTTGGCGAGGAATTTGCGTGAAAGCAGGAATGTGCTTTGATGCCAGATTTTCATAGAATCTGTTTCGCTTCATGTTACATTGCGTAAAATTACCGTGAGATACCATATATAATTAATTTAGGTGAGAGCAGTTATTGGAATTTTTTGATCAGAAAATCATGGGTGTGTATGTAAGCTCTCTCTCTCTCTGAATAGCGCCTACGAGTTTAACACTGGTAAACGAGGATGGTGTTACTACCTGGTCCTTCAGTAGATAATGCATATTTATCGGTCACCCGTCTTGTGATTTGTTTGATGCGTCCCACCACGAATTGCTCTCCGTGCCAGGACCTTCTTCTCAGAGCAGGGTTCTTTGTTGTATATGTTCCAGTCTCTGTCTTCCATTGCAGGTTTCATCCTCTACAGCTCCCTCTGGTACCTTGGAAGTTATTCTCTGAGGTCTTAACAGACGTCCTACCATCTTGTTACTTCTTTTTTTCCATGTTTTCCTTATAGTGCTTTTATTGCCAATTCTGTGGTGAACCTCCTCGTTTCTTATTTCACTTTAGACAACGCTGTTCTCCTAACGCTCATTCTAAGAAATTTCTTCACTGCATTAAGCCCTATATTTGACAATAACAGATTTATTTTGACTAGAACTGCCCTTTTTGCCTCACTAGATTACTATTACGTCCTACTTGTTTCATCTTTCCCGTGATATTCTGGTTCCAAAGTGGCATGGTTTCTTAACTTCATGTAATTGGTGGTCAGCAAATTTGATGTTAAGATTATCGCTACTCTTACTTCTAATGCCCCTCATTACGTTGCTCTGTCTCGCGTTTACGTTCAGTCCACATTCTGTAATCATTAGACTGCTCATTTCATTCAACAGGTCCTTTAATTCCTTTTCACTTTCACTGATGTTAGCAACGCGATTATCGAATTTTACGAATGATATCTTTCCATCCTCAATTTCAGTCCCACATATGTACCTTCTTTCTTCGATGTAGAGATGGACTAGCCGGGACGAAAGACTACACCAGTCATTACACCCGTTTTTATCCCAGTTCTTCGTTCCTTTTCTTTCATTCATATTTTTCCGTTTTGGGTTTTGAACTTAGCTTGTATTAACCACCTTTCCCTAAAGATTACACGTATTTTCCTGAAAGTTTCGGAAGTTTTGATTCTCCTTATGTCATGAAACGCGTTTTCCAGGTCAACAAAACGCATGAACGTGTCTTGAATTCCTTTAGTCTTACTTTCATAATGAAGAGCAATTTCAGAACAGCTGCTGAGTGCCTTTACCTTTCGTAAAGCCAAAGTGATCGCCATACACCAGATCCTTAATTTATTTACTCTACAAACCAGCTTGAGACTGGTCTTTACTTGCTGTTTCGAGCAACGATTTTAGAAATTCCCAAGGAATGTTATCAATGCATTCCCTCGTGTTTGACCGCAAATTATCCAAAACTTCAGTGTAGTACTGACGCCTCTGTGACTTCCTTATATACCCCAGCCACTGTCACATTATAAGACAATTCCTTCCCCCCGTACAGGTCTTTCACATATCTCCTCTTTCCTGCACGTTTAACAGTTGAATTCCCATTACACTCTTAATGTGGATGGCTTTGATTTCAGTTTCACTGAAGATTGTTTAGGTTTTTCTAAATGCTAAGCTGTCCTCTCAGTGACCATTTATTTTCTGTTTCTTCACAGTTTTCTTCTAATCATTTTGCTTTCCATCTCAGCACTTCCTATTTGTTGGCTCCCTACGTGATTTATATTGCTGTAATCCTGAATTTGTTGTGTATTTTGCTACACTGAAGTATTTCTTCTGTTACCCAAAGTGTCTTCGCAGTTACCTTTCCTGTACCGTTGTTTGTCTAACTTCCGCGAAAGTCCCTTTTGGAGATGTCGGTTTCTCCTCAACTGAATTGCCTATTTTGGTATTTATTAAAGCAGGATCTACCGCCTTAGATAACTGTAAAAGCCCATCATCATTCCTCAGTTATTCCATTTCCCACTTCTTTTCAAAGAGAATCTTCCGGTCGATTCTCTTAAAATTTCAGCCTAGTCTTCATCATTACTGAAGCTTGATCTATATCCGACGCTAGGTACGCTTCAAAATCAACTACTTGACTTCGGAATCTCTTGCCCACTATGATCTAATGTAGTTGGAATCGTCCAGTGTCTCCAGGCCGTTTCCAACCATATCCCCTCCTCTTGCAATTATTAAACAGTGTATTCGCGTTTACTAGCTGAAATTTGTTGCAGAATTGAATTATTCTTTCTGTGATGTAGTAGGAAAGACCAGATTGTACAAATGTGCGGAAGTGATAAATACGTTGATTCTGTATGTACCCACTGATATGTCCGTTCCGAGTTCGTTGCGCCCGTACCGTAGGTCAGAGGAATTACCTCCCAGGTAAACTTTGGCTAGTGGCCTGTTTGGTTTGTCTGCAGTCTTACGTGGGAGTCATCGGGAAGTTGAAAGGGGAGTCTGCAGAGAGAGCTGGGGGACAGCTGGTTGCTGAGCGACACTGAGAAGGTAGCGCGGGCAGCCGATAGAACGGTCTTGCGTGTGGAGAGCTACAGGCCTACAGGAGCGTCGCGGGCAAGGGCGCGCCCTGCTGGGGGTGTGGGGAATTTGGAGCGACTGGTAGCTGTTGCAGCGCTTCACAAGAGTTGTTCGTTGTACGGCGGAACTGGGTTTCGAGGGGGCAGTGTGTGTTGTCTCACAGGAACTGCTTGCAGCATTGAATCCATGAGAGCTGCCCTGCCGGCCATTACCTTCCTGGTGAGCCGCTTTACTTCAATGTTACTGTTCAGAAGTTGTTCTCCGGTTTTCACATTTAGCGGTAACTGTTTAAGTTCCCCTACCCGCAGCGAACTGTGTTACTGCACCCCGTGACCGTAGGTGTTATTTGATTTGACTTGGTTGTGTCCGCCTTATTAGCCCCCTTCGGCGTCTCATGTTCTATGAAGTTCCAGCTTGCTGACTGGTTGTTGGAATTGGAATTCTGAAACTTCTGTCCCCGAATTAAGGTGGGTCGGTCTAGAAGATAAAGTGCTCGCCGTTTCAGAGTCGGTCAGTGTAGTCTTACTATTTGTGTAAGGTCTGAAAATATTTTATCTCCCTTGAGGATTTCTCTGTAAAGCCGCACTATTTTCCGCGTCGTACACATTTATTTAAAGGTGTAAGTCTCTCCTGGAATTTGCTTAACTGAAACTTTTTTAAAATTATTTTTCATGGGGGCCTCAAGAAAACCTTTGTTCTATTTAATTCACCACTCAAAGGGGTTTGAGAGTAATTTTTACCCCAATACTTCAAAGGATTCTTAGATACCTTTTAACAGGTTTCCGTCTGAGTTTTTCTCTTTGTAATAATTACTTAAAAACAAACCTTAATGTTCTTCTTGTGCTCTTGTTATTGACTGTGTTAAGGATAAGTATAGGTATCGATCAACTGCAGCCAACTAACTTGTTAATTAGCAGAATAGCCTGCATTAATTCCAATTTAGTCTGTTTGGATGGACTCAATCTATTTGTGTATCCTTGTCGAAGTTATTAAACGCGTATCCAGACTACTAGGTCAATTCAAGGGACTGGCACTTGATGAGCATGGCGTATATTGTTCTTAATATGGTGGGGAAGTGACATCCACGTAAATTTTCAGTAAATTTGTGGATGTATGTCTATATCTATTTAATTTTCAAGCACTTCAATTTTTCCACTTTATTGCATTGAAATATTTTTGTTAAATTCTGCCTCAATTTAGATTATGCCTCAATTACACTCTGTTTAAACATTGGATTGCATTCTGTTTTACTATTCAGATCACTGAGCATATATGTAAAATTATATTTCGCCTCAATGTTTCAACTTAAATTCTGCTTTGAGGGACAGCCGGAGTGGCCGTGCGGTTGTAGGCGCTGCAGTCTGGGACCGAGCGACCGCTACGGTCGCAGGTTCGAATCCTGCCTCGGGCATAGATGTTTGTGCTGTCCTTAGGTTAGTTAGGTTTAATTAGTTCTAAGTTCTAGGCGACTGATGACCACAGAAGTTAAGTCGCATAGTGCTCAGAGACATTTGAACCATTTTTCTGCTTTGAGAAAACTTCTGTTTAAACATTGGATTTCAACCTGTGTACTGTTTAAACTGCTGAGCCTCTTTGCAAAATCAAATTTTGCATAATCTTTTCCATTAAAGTGACTTCTATCAAATTATTTATTCTGATTTGTCAGGTTGATAAGCTTGTCTATAAAACCACAAGTTGCTTAGTTGTTCGATGAATGCCACCAGTATAAGCTCTCCCAACTGTCTCAGTAAATACAGAAAAAATTATGTTTCTGTTGTGTCCTCGACTTCGACTTAGTCATTCTACACCAGGAGCCCGCGTCGTACTATCCTACCACACCAGGCATCTGAAAAATGGTCAGATGATGGTGGTTCGGCGAATGGGGATGTTAAAAAAAAAAGCGTCGAAGTTCCCTCTTTATCGTGATTCATAAGCACCGAGAGAGGACTAATTATGATGAAATGACTTTACAAAAAACATAACAAGGATGGCCTACTAACTCTGGACAAAGCATAATGTGCTGCGACATGACAATGGAATGTATTTCTTTGCAATAAAATAATTTGGACCGTACCTCCAAATAATGTACAGTGTAACAATAAAACTTATTGTTTTTCAACGCACATCCCTTCCATTGTCACAGCACCGATACCAGAGGATCTTGAGCATCTTGGCAAAAGCTTAGTGTGAAATTCTGTTCAGAGTCGTCAAGACATACAATCAAATCGTTCAACACCCTCAATATACTCTCTCGTGAGGGCAAGTTTGACGCTGAGGAAGATGCTGGAGGACTTTTATTCATCTTGTGGCAAAAAGTGACGCACAAGCGTGTTACTTTCAATCGGCGTGTTCTCGAGCAGAGGAATCAATTTAACGGACTCTCACATTTTGTTCGGAAACGAAGAACTCCAGCGAGCAGGTATTTGAGGATTTCCTCGAAGAAAGTCCCTGCCACTGTCCAGTCAGGAGGACCGAACTGTGGATCAATAATTCTTACGGAATCTAAAATTAAAATAACTGTTTTCGTCTTGGATTACTACTTGCGCACGTTGTTCACACTACAGTCTTAACGTGATGGCCATAAGAGCGAGTGTCTCTCTCTCTCTCTCGACAGATGATATTTGCAACACTACTTTCACGCCTCACGACAGTGTTCAACAGATTTTGTGTCAAAAAAGAATGCCTCAAAGCAGCCCAATCAAATCCGCAAGCTCTGATCCGAATGAGTGCGCAACAAGCGTTGAACACACGTTGATGATACTGTGATCGGTGGATTAACCCGTGATGTTCATGCGTCTGGTTCGTCGGTTAGCGGGAAGCATCTGCTCCTTAATTGAACGTTTTCTTCATTTCCTATCTAAGCCATCTGCCTGTACGGATCTGCTAAAGAATCACGACCAATCATAAGAGGCGAAGAAGATAACAGTGGCTCGTTTCAAGTTAATCACTTTTATACGCTTCTTGTGTATTTTTAAACGTTTCAGCTTAGCTGCCACTTATAAAATAAATCTTAATTGTATGATACCGATCCTTACTGAAGATAATAACAGAGATTAAAAACGTACCATTTCGGATCTCGTGCATTAAAACCAGATTGTTGCCAAACTAAGGCAAGAAATACTGTTCGTTCAACACATAATAGTCTGCTTAACCGATATAAATAAAACCACATGTTTCCTGTTTAAGAAACATATAACGGAACTAGCGAATCATGCGTATAAATTTTTCTGAGTAAATACCAATTTCGCGTTTTTTATTATACAAGACTCCAAGAACAATCAACCCCAACAAACGACCTTTGTATTACGTCAAAGTTCCAGTATCCAAAAGAAAATCGGCAGAAGACTCAGAAAAAACTGAAAAGGGGTGGTTGCAATGTTAATTTTTTTAAATGTCTGTAGACTCACTCATCGCCCGCATTATTGTACATCTGACGGCAGTAGTAATCGTGGATGAAGGTCATCTCTTCTTCTCTATGACCTGTGCGTGAAACTCAGTACGTCAAGATAGAATTGATCATGTGTAGCTCGACACGACAGGTCCTCCTAATAAGATGAGTTATGCTGGTTAGCTTTGGTTACTTTCTGTGCGGTGCACATCAGTTCGATTTTATACAACTCTAACGCTGCAGCCAGCAAATCTCTACTACTAAACGGCTAACCCGGTGCACAGTGCGAGGTCACAATTCCATGTTGCATGTCTAACGGTTTCCAGGGGCAACAACAAGCTGATTTTGAATATTTCATATGATTCAAACTTCCTGGCAGATTAAAACTGTGTGCCGGACCGAGACTCGAACTCGGGAGCTTTGCCTTTCGCGGGCAGGTGCTCTACCAACTGAGCTACCAAAGCACGACTCACGCCCCGTTTTCACAGCTTTACTTCTGCCAGTATCTCGTCTCCTACCTTCCAAACTTTACAGAAGCTCTCCTGATTTTATATGATTGCTGAACGAATTAAAAAATTTAAATTCTGTAATAATCTACCCATTTATAGATTTCGAGTCCTCCCTCGGGCGTGTGTGTGTGTGTATCGTTCTTAACGTAAGTTACTTTAAGTAGTGTGTAAGTCTAGGGACCGAAGAACTTAGCAGTTTGGTCACACACATTTGAATACATTTTTGGCCGTGCCCATAATGCTCCAAACGTTCTCAGCTGGGCAGAGATCCGACGACCTTGCAGGCCAAGGCAGGATTTGGCAAGCGCTAAGACAAGCAGTAGAAACTCTCGACATGTGCGAGCGGCTATTATTTTGCTGCAATGTAAGCCCAAGATGGCTTCCCATGAAGAGCAACAAAACAGGGCGTACAATATCGTCGACGTACTGCTGTGTTGTAAGGGATCCACGGATGACAACGAAGGGACTCTGCTATGAAAATAATTGCCGCCCCTGATGATCATTCCTGGCTGTCGCGTCAGAGGGCGGGCGACAGTCAGGTTCGTATCCCACCGCTGTCCGTGGCGTCTCCACAAGCTTCTTCTTGCTGGAATGCCATAGACAGGACTAAAACCGCCTTTAGTGATGAGTCCAGTTTCCAACTGAGTCCCGATGACCCGATGCCCGCCCGCAAACGGCACGAGTACTTCTGCTTGCTTTCATGATCGTCAAACCCTGCGTTGGTCAGCAATTTCGTCGCATCTGTCTTCACTCTTGAACGTCTGGTGCATTGTGGAGAGGGACCTCCAAGCAGGTCAGGATTTTGACTATCTAATGCGCCAATTGAACAGAATTTGTAACGATATTCCTCACCAGGATGTACAACAACTCTAGCAATAAATTCCAAGCTGAATAACTCCTTGCATAGGCGCCAGAGGTGGACAAAAGCGTTATTGACTGCTCCACTCGAGAAGCTCTTTCTCTTGAATAATTCATTCAATTTTTCTGAGACTGTAATCATTTATTTGTCTATACATGTACATCACATTTACCGATTTCCACCCCATTTGGATAATTCCTTCGTAGTGCGTCGTTTCTCTCCCTCTTTCTCTCTCTCTCTTTCTGACTCTCTCTCTCTCTATCTCTCTCTCTTTGTCTTACCATATTTCGACGATGACATCATTTTCAGGTCTGACCGTGATTAACATTGCGATTCTTGAAAATGGCCTAGAGCCGAAATCAGGTTTGTAGAATGTAATATACAATCTATACAGTCGAACGTCGGACATATCTTTTAATCAGCATTATATGACCATGGCTGCAAGTTACGGAAAGATTATCCGTACTATATTCATCCAGTATTTCAATTTTAGATCAATTTGCTGTTTCCTGCAAAGTTTGCAAAGGATCTGAAATCTCTGTGAAATTTTTGCTTAATAAGACCTCCCATGAAAGGAAAAAAAAAATGTTTTTTTCTTCCAATTACGCTGTTCATGTAGTAAAACTGCAGCATGAGACATGTCTTCTTTACGCAATATATTTTGCACACAATACCCACGTATACCATTGAACGTAACTGCAAAATTACATGATTGTACCACACACAGTTCAGGTGAAATGACGTCATAAGCATTGAGATACGTGGAAAATTAACTTTATCTTGAAGGGGAGCGCAAATAACACTGACATCAATTGTTAGATAATGTGAGCAGTTGGCGACATGCAATACACTATTAGCATAATTTCAAAACTTTTCAAAATTTCTTCTCGCTTACGTGCTAAACTTCAAATGCTTAACACATTCCGGAATGAAATTTGCACTTTGCAGATTGATATGCACTAATATGAAACTCCCTGGCAGATTAAAACTGTGTGCCAGACCGAGACTCGAAGTCGGGACCTTTTCTTTCCGCAGACAAGTGCTCTACCAGTTGAACTACCCAAGCACGAATCACAATCCGTTGTCACAACTTTGCTTCCGTCAGCACCTCATCTCCAACTTCACTGAAATTCTTCTGAGAAACTTGCACTTAGCACCAAGCAAGCAAAGATATTGAGCAGATACGGTTATCCACACCTTGGGTCTGCAAGTTTCGCAGGAGAACTTTTGTTGCGACGGTCATTATCGTGGTTGAGTGACTTAGTAGATAGAGCTCTTGCCCCCGAGAGCCGGAAGAGTTTGAATGTCGGTCCGGTACACGGCTTTAAGCTGCCAGTGAATTTCATTTAAAATATTAACTCATTAGTAATCAGACAACTGAAGCTGTTTTGTACGTGGAAGCCCGATTCAGCAAAGAACCGGGGTTGGAAGTTTCTAGTTTTCTGTAGTTACTCAACTTTTATACCTCACAACAGTTTAGTCTAGAGGACCACTTACAGCGCCCGACATGTTCTGACCATTCGTTTCAGCGGATATTGACAGAGTGCACAGATTCAATAATCGCGAATCAATTTCGGAGTACCGTCAAGTTGAATGGACCAAAAAATACCAGGCTCTGCGTCACTGCAACCCCTCACAACGGACGATGTTGATGATATGGTCGCCTTTCCTTAAATACGCTTTCTACCGCTGACGTCTGCTGTTCGTCTTCCCCATGAGGTCGGTGGAACATTAGGGTGTTGCTCGGCTGGCGTATCTGACCCTATTGCAGCCATCGGTGTTGACACTCTGGCGTGGGAGTGTTGCTCAACTAGGCGCTCTGCCGCCTACCCAATTACGCCACGGTATCATAGCAGTGAACTGCGCAACAGAATATAGCACAAATACGGCTTCTGGCTCCCAATTTTCCTTCACGTTTTAACTAGCTCCATTACTGCAGAACATCTACCTTTAACAAACTTTTGATCCTCATCGTACGACCCTCTACATGCCGGCCACTCCGCTGCAGAGAAAAAACTCTTCCTTGTAACCATTCACTTCAACATGGCTGAGCCATTTCTCCACAATACAGTTTGTTCCAGAAAGACTAGCCCACCAAGCTATGTAAAGGAGAGTCTGTGAAATTTAGGAAACATGTTTCAGGAAACATCGTTCTTGTGCAACGCAGCTAGCTCTTTATTCGCACGAAGTAATGGCCGCTATCGACAGGGGATCTCAAGTTGATTCCGTATTTCTAGATTTCCGGAAAGCTTTTGACACCGTTCCTCACAAGCGACTTCTAATCAACTTGCGGGCCTATGGGGTATCGTCTCAGTTGTGCGACTGGATTCGTGATTTCCTGTCAGGGAGGTCGCAGTTCGTAGTAATAGACGGCAAATCGTCGAGTAAAACTGAAGTGATATCAGGTGTTCCCCAGGGAAGCGTCCTGGGACCTCTGCTGTTCCTGATCTATATAAATGACCTGGGTGACAATCTGAGCAGTTCTCTTAGGTTGTTCGCAGATGATGCTGTAATTTACCGTTTAGTAAGGTCATCCGAAGACGAGTATCAGTTGCAAAGCGATTTAGAAAAGATTGCTGTATGGTGTGGTAGGTGGCATTTGACGCTAAATAACTATAAGTGTGAGGTGATCCACACGAGTTCCAAAAGAAATCCGTTGGAATTCGATTACTCGATAAATAGTACAAATCTCAAGGCTGTCAATTCAATTAAGTACCTGGGTGTAAAAATTACGAACAACTTCAGTTGGAAAGACCACATAGATAATATTGTGGGGAAGGCGAGCCAAAGGTTGCGTTTCATTGGCTGGACACTTAGAAGATGCAACAAGTCCACTAAAGAGACGGCTTACACTACACTCGTTCGACCTCTGTTAGAATATTGCCGCGCGGTGTGGGATCCTTACCAGGTGGGATTGACTGAGGACATCGAAAGGGTGCAAAAAAGGGCAGCTCGTATTGTATTATCGCGTAATAGGGAAGGGAGTGTGGCGGATATGATACGCGAGTTGGGATGGAAGTCATTAAAGCAAAGACGTTTTTCGTCGCGGCGAGATCTATTTACGAAATTTCAGTCACCAACTTTCTCTTCCGAATGCGAAAATATTTTGTCGAGCCCAACCTACATAGGTAGGAATGATCATAAAAATAAAATAAGAGAAATCAGAGCTCGAACAGAAAGGTTTAGATGTTCGTTTTTCCTGCACGCTGTTCGGGAGTGGAATGGTAGGGAGATAGTATGATTGTGGTTCGATGAACCCTCTGCCAAGCACTTAAATGTGAATTGCAGAGTAATCATGTAGATGCAGATGTAGGGAGACTGATAAAAAATGGAACACCACACCAAAGCGCCTATGACAGAGTAAAGCAACAGTTTTCAATAAATGTTGCGCTTCATAAAGTACTAGGAAGTTACGCGCTGGGCTACACCATTTATTGATTTAGCAACAGTTCGAGAGATTCTCACTATATGCTCGGATAGCGTCGCTTCCTCTTCAAAGAACCACGTCGGACAGATAATTAGACAACCGCAGGGGGAATCATGCAAAGATCGTGTAACGCCAACAGTGGCCGTGGAAGTGCACTCAGTTCGCTGAAGTGGCGAGTCCAAAAATTTATTCAAGTAGGCCATGAGCACCAGGCTCTAATACCGAAACTCCCCCTTCGTGGACAATTTCCTAACCCAGAAAACTACATCTACATCTACATTTATACTCCGCAAGCCACCCAACGGTGTGTGGCGGAGAGCACTTTACGTGCCACTGACATTACCTCTATTTCCTGTTCCAGTCGCGTATGGTTCGCAGCTAGAACGACTGCCGGAAAGCCTCCGTACGCGCTCGAATCTCTCTAATTTCACATTCGTGATCTCCTCGGGAGGTATAAATAGGAGGAAGCAATATATTCGATACCTCATCCATAAACGCACCCTCTCAAAACCTGGACAGCACGCTACACCACGATGCAGAGCGCCTCTCTTTCAGAGTCTGCCACTTGAGTTTGCTAAACAGCTCCATAACGCTATCACGCATATTAAATAACCCTGTGACGAAACGCGCAGCTCTTCTTTGGATCTTCTCTACCTCCTCTGTCAACCCGACCTGGTACGGATCCCACACTGATGAGCAATACTCAAGTATAGGTCGAACGAGTGTCTTGTAAGACACCTCCACCACTAACTGTGGGCAGGCCACTACTTTTAAACTTATTATACGAATTATGATCGTATACACAACATCTAATGCATAACGCGGAATTTAGGCCCAAGGCATGAATCCCAAAGTGGAAGGTTTAGACAATACTTTGATGTGGCAGGCAAGAGTCTGGCAGCAACAATTTTTCTTTTAAACACTCTAATTTGTTAATTAAAGCGTAGATAATCACAACTCATGAAAATGAGGCAGTCCAACATTTGGCTAACGTTATCTGTACGCAAAATTTAATTAGTGATTATATCGATGGCCGTGTTGCTCGACTGCATGAAAAACTGCGCCCTGTTGACCCAAACATGACGTTCTGAAAATCAGTTTCAAATCTCGTTAATTCCAAATGTAAGTAACTGAATATTCGTGACTGATTGCAAGGTTCAACGTTAAACACACGTATACGTTCAACCTGAGACCGACGATCGTATACATACTGATAAGCCAAAACATTACGACCACTGCCCACATCAACGGTGGTTGCCACCTGGTGGCGTTGCGAGCACGTCCCAGTAACAAAACTATGGAAAAATAAATGGTTCAAATGGTTCTGAGCACTATAGGACTCAACTGCTGAGGTCATTAGTCCCCTAGAACTTAGAACTAGTTAAACCTAACTAACCTAAGGACATCACAAACATCCATGCCCGAGGCAGGATTCGAACCTGCGACCGTAGCGGTCTTGCGGTTCCAGACTGCAGCGCCTTTAACCGCACGGCCACTTCGGCCGGCAAAACTATGGAAGCGGAGCGCTTATGAACGTGGTGAGGAGGGGGGGGGGGTGTCCTAGAAAAGATATATGGACTGAAAATGGGAAATCCATTGAGATAAACGGCTTTGGCAAAGGACAGATTATTATTACGCAGTGCCTGTGAACGGGTATTTTGATACGGCGTAGCTGTTCGAATACTCACGTGCTAGTGTCATGAGCATCTACAGACAGCGGTAGAAGGAAGTGAAACTTTCGCTATGCGCTAAATGGTAGGACGTCCATGACTCTTCATAGAACATGGGGTTAAGAGACTATTAGGACAGACGGGGATCTCTGCCGACAAAGCACAACGCTGGTGCATGCAGAAGTGTTTTGGAGTACACCGGAACAGGCAACCCCTTCGTGTTCACATGCTGACCCAGGATTCGACCGTCGACCAATGGAAACATGTCGGCTCTTCGGGTGAATTACATTGTTGCTACACTAGGTCTCTGGTCGTCTCCACTCACGGCGTCCTCGATGTGGATGGTGTCTCGAACCTTGCAGGACGCCACAGACGCAGGCTGATGGGAGCATTACTATGGCATGCGCTTCACGGGACTCGTCGTAGTAATCGAAGACTGGCTGACAACTGCGAACCACCTACATCCCTTCATCTTTGATGTCTTCCCCGACGCCGATGTCACAATAATGTGATTATAATTGTCGGTGTCTCGGAGCCAGAATAGAGATGCAGTGGTTTCAGGAGCATTATAACGAACTCGTGCTGGTGTCTCGGCGACCTAATTCGCCTGGTGTGAATCCTATGGAATCCATCTGGGCCCCTACCGGGCGCCATCACCGCGAATACAAATTAGCGGTCCGTTATTTACGCGAATTATATGTTCTGCCTGTAGACAAGTAGTGCCACACACCTCCACGGTAGTGGGTTGTGATGAAAGCTGCTCTTGTGTAGGCTACCTCGAGAAGACGAGGGCGCGTTGCCACAACAGCACACCGTTCGTTGGATGCCCCCTACGTCGGAAGTCGCTGTGAGCCACCACCACGTCTCACTTGAAATCGATGACGCCCCCATCACGGCTCGAAATAGAGTCGAAGCCGCCTCTTCCATGTCTCAACCCTGACATCCGCGGCCGTTGTCACAGTCAATAAAATTCTTCTGGGTTTGAGGCCGCATTGTCATTGACCCAATGCACAGAAAAGTCCGGCGAAAGAGCATAGGAAAACTCTACCCCGTTACTAAAAAACGTCCGCTCTAGCTCTGTGCTCATGACATCACACTCTAATGTACCAATCGCGCGATTTTGCGCCTATGGGACTAGTCTTGCATCAGAGAGCCTCTGAAATTAGTAATGGCAGCTGACAAGTTTAGTAAATTATTTTCTGTAGCCGATGTTTTCTTAAATGGTCTATTTCTAATCACAAACGTGCTCTGCAGAACAGAAGGAAGCAGCCCCCACTTACAGCCTGTGGCACCTCTCCACTTCAGGGTGGACACCACGCATGGCGAGGTTGCAAAGCTAGTCAATGTTTTGCTACCCCGTGCGACACCTCGGCATCCTCCAGTTCCGCGAAATCCAAATTCGCTCTCCGCTCTCTACAAAGTGCTGTTTTCCATTACGTTCTCAGTTCACCCTGCTTCAACTCCAACACACTGTATCTTCTCATGCACTCAAAAAGCATTTAGAAACTAGTGAGCCTATTACCATAGTGATGAAAGGAAATGAAGCCTCCAAGAGCACCGTACTCAAAGTCACAGTGACTCGTGATCTTCAATAAAAACATTCTGAATGCAGTCCCCACCCATATCATCCTAAAAAACACAACCAGTCTCAGATTAAATGAAAAAGGCAACCTAAATTGTCTCCCGCTTTTCACAATCACTGGTGATTAGATGCCGTAGAGACAAAAAATTGTGAGCTACAGTACACTTCACGCGCTTTTCCAGATTTTCCCAGAGATTTTTTATGTGATTAAGTGAGCGTGAATCTTTGGGCAAGTCGATGTGTGATAGGATGTCTGAGAGTTCATCAAACGTATGGGTATAACCTTATGAACACAGCTATTGCTTTATCGGAAGGTGGCAGTGTCCACAGCAAACTTACTGTGGCGATGTAGAAGAGCGGGCACACCTGGTCACTGAGAATTTACAAACAAATGTCCTGGACCAAGTTAACGGTAACCTGAAGGTTGGTTCAAGTCATGATGCGAAACACACCCACAAAACACCAAGGAAGCACCTCCATGTTGTGCTAGCATGAAAATACTCTGCATGGACACCTATTACAGTCATCTAATCATATTCTCCTCTTAAAAACCAACTCTCTCACTTCACGAAGGGAAGATGGCAGTGCTTAAACGCCTATTTGGGCCATTGACATACACCACTCTCAGAATCATTTCAAAACAGGCAAAATCGTAGAATGTCAGACCGCACCACACGACTCCACTCAGCTACTGCCTAGTATTTGGGTATTTTGGGCCCATAAAATAAAGTAACATGCGAGGTTGGCTTGGTTGAGGAACAGATTCAGCCGTCTATTTGGAAAGGTTTTTCCTATTCTTCACGTACACTGGCATCTTCCCTTCGTGAAGTGGGAGAGTTGGTTTTTAAGAGGATATGATTAGATGACTGTAATAGGTGTCCATGCAGTGTATATTCATGCTTGAGGTGTACGGTGATGAGAAAAGGGAGAGAGTGGAACGCTATATCAGCACAAAGGCTACTCAACTCCAATAGCACCATGAGGGCCACCGAGGTTAATGTCACCGTCAAGCTGATGAATCACTATCAGTAGTATCACATTCTCTCATTACATGCGATACTGTGGAGAGAGTTGGTGATCAAAAAATTCACGCCACTACCACTACCCTGTCGCCAACTTTGCAAGGCAAAGGAAAAGCTGCCAATAGTGCATGCTGTACTGCTGCAGCCAGTCATCCAAGTAACGGCCACACCTAATATTACTTATCTTTGGTGGTGTATGGGAACTGGTGTACTCAACAAGCCAAAGCTGTTGGCTTTTTGGCTTTGACCAAATGAAAACCAGCAGCTTTATATGCCACTGTGAGCAACAACATCGTTTTCCAAGTAGGCATGTTGGACATACTGTTTTCCTACACCAACTATAAGCAAACGTCGTCCAGACCATGTTCACCTCCAAACATGGTCTCTCCTTTCTGCTGTTCTGTTACATTTAGTAGTCAATCTCTCATGATGAGCAGGTTGCACACTACCGACTGTCACATTCACACTATTTCACTATCTCCACTTAAGCCATTGATGAAGGGTGACCTGACTGCATGCCATCAGTCCCAAATGGTCATCATCCACTCCTTAGCGACCAATGTCTTCTTTTGTGAGGGAGGCTGATATTTTTCCCAGTGAGGTTATGTTTTACAAGAAATGTTACAGGTCTTCATTTATTAGTCGCAGACCAGTCTTCATAGCCTAGGCTGCTGACACCCACCATGCACTGGCACTCTAGTGGGAGGTAGGCTGGTTCTAGTCCTGGTGGTCAATGAAATTCTCGCTGCCAATATTCGGCCGCAAAAATAGGGAGTTGCTGTTACGGCTCTAATTTCCTTAATTCCAAAATGCTCCTTATTGTCTGTTAGAGAGAGGAAATCTGACACTGCTGATGGTGATCCATCTGCCAGATGGGAAAAATACCTGTCAGTCCACTTGGTGCAAAACAGGAGACTAGGGTATGTGCCATCACCAGGTTCCACCCCCTCTCTTCTCTCATCATCATCATACAACACAAACATATGAGTGTGATTTGATACTTGTGATAAAAAAGCAAGAAAAAAGCTTTGTTTCGTAAACAACTCACTCTCCATCTCGACATCGTCTTGTTTGAGGGTTATAGACTTGGTCCAGCTGTCCTCCAACTTTATCATTCCATTGCAAAACTAGGTACTATGATACACAGCAAAATAATCTTTGTCTCCAATTACCCCTCTGATGAAAATTTGTTCCCATCAAGCAAAAGTTTCAAGTTAGGGAACAGGAAGAAGTCAACTTGAGCTGTCTCGTTAATAGAGCGGATAAGGATCCAATTCAAATCCCAATTCATGCATTTTCGCCATTGTTATCGGTGATGTGTGGGATGGTGTATTATCTTCGTGAATGAGCGCTGTTTTGCTGCCAACCTTGGTCTTTCTTTTTCAGCTAACACAAATTTCGAACAATCCAGCAATGAAGCATAACAGAGTGCAGGTTGATTCTGCCTGTTTACAAGTAACCTATGCGGATTATTCCTTCCCAAAACAAGGTGACCATCATCCTATCAGGTGACAGAATGGTCTTTGATTTCATCGATGCCCTTTCACCACCCTTTTTCCATTGTTCTGATTGTCATTGCTACTCTGGTGTACAATGATGGACCAAAGTTCCGTCAAATGTCCCAAATCAGCGCAAAACCTCTTTCGGATTGCTCTTAAACATCACCAGACATCGTGTTGAAATGTAATGCGAGATGGGTTTTTTGTCAACTTTGGACAATAGCGGCACCAACCTCTCACACACCCTCTTCATAGACAATTCCCCTTGCTTGGTATTATGCACTCGCTCCGTTGAGATGTCTACAGTCTCAGCAATATCATGGATTTTTATTCAGCGGTCTTGGTTTCCGTAGTGGTTACCTCACGGACGTCCCAAAGCATGCTTCGGCTTCGGTGCTTCTCCGACCATGTTTAAACTCATTAACCCAAAAGTGAAAGATCTTCAGTGGTGGCGCAGTGTCTGAACTTCACTCACTTTGTTTTGATGTGTGTGGCAGACCAACCCTTAAAATTAAAGTTTTAAATAATAGCACGAATATCCATTTTCAGTAGCAATCGCGGCAGTGACCAATTCACACGGATGTCGACAATGAAATTGTACGCTGATCCACGGAATAATCAATCATACCAAGCACAACAAAAAAATTACACTATTTAATGGAAATTTACCAGAGGTACCAAACCACCCTCATAATACATCCATTACGCTCACCTTTACTCTACAAACAGACTTGTGACCCAACTCTAATATACTCATAACGAAAGAGACCATGGGGCGCTGAGGGATAGAAATTTTTCCGGCCAGGCGACTGTACCTGCTCTCATGCGTTCTCCCACCCACCGGTACCACACTACTTTACTATTTTTGAATCGCTGACAGGATACTTTTATCTCTTTTCTTATACCTGCTTAGGAATATAACATTTTATTGGAACCCGGTCTTGCAGATGTCCGCTGACATCATCACTAGGTGCGGCACGTCATTAGCAGGTGGCTAGGTGTTCGCAAAGAGTGCAGTACTTAGAGCGCACTCTGAGATAAGATTTACTTCTTTTTGGCCTTCCGCTCAGAGGAAATATTCATGGTGGACGGGCAGGAGGCCCTGAATAATGAAAGAGGCGCCGCGCAGTGGACGAGACGTCGCACGCCGGAAGCGTGACGCCGCTTCCGGTGGAGCTGCCGAGCTGCAGAGCTGCCGGCACCCTAGCTGCGCCGCAGGTGGTCCGCCAGGCTCTGTGGGCTGTCCGGCCCTAAAGCGCCCGACGTGGCTGCACCTCAGTCCCTTGGACACCGTGTTTACGTTTCAGCTCAGCAATCGTCAGAGGCATTGTAACGCAAGCTTTTATATTTATCTAGTTTGCCCACCAGCACGTCAAATTACGACGGCAGTTCAATAAGTAATGCAACACATTTTTTTTCTTGGCCAATTTTGGTTGAAAACACCGGAAATTTCTTGTGGAGTATTTTCAAACATTCCCGCTTCGTCTCGTATAGTTTCATTGACTTCCGACAGGTGGCAGCGCTGTACGGAGCTGTTAAAATGGCGTCTGTAACGGATGCGCGTTGCAAACAATGGGCAGTGATCGAGTTTCTTTTGGCGGAAAACCAGGGCATCTCAGATATTCATAGCCGCTTGCAGAATGTCTACGGTGATCTGGCAGTGGACAAAAGCACGGTGAGTCGTTGGGCAAAGCGTGTGTCATCATCGCCGCAAGACTGTCTGATCTCCTGCGTGCGGGCCGGCCGTGCACAGCTGTGACTCCTGCAATGGCGGAGCGTGCGAACACACTCGTTCGAGATGATCGACGGATCACCATCAAACAACTCAGTGCTCAACTTGACATCTCTGTTGGTAGTGCTGTCACAATTGTTCACCAGTTGGGATATTCAAAGGTTTGTTCCCGCTGGGTCCCTCGTTGTATAACCGAACACCATAAAGAGTAAAGGAGAACCATCTGTGCGGAATTGCTTGCTCGTCATGTGGCTGAGGGTGTCAATTTCTTGTCAAAGATTGTTACAGGCGATGAAACATGGGTTCATCACTTCGAACCTGAAACAAAACGGCAATCAATGGAGTGGCGCCACACCCACTCCCCTACCAAGAAAAAGTTTAAGGCCATACCTCAGCTGGTAAAGTCATGGTTACAGTCTTCTGGGACGCTGAAGGGGTTATTCTGTTCGATGTCCTTCCCCATGGTCAAACGATCAACTCTGAAGTGTATTGTGCTACTCTTCAGAAATTGAAGAAACGACTTCAGCGTGTTCGTAGGCACAAAAATCAGAACGAACTTCTCCTTCTTCATGATAACGCAAGACCTCACACAAGTCTCCGCACCCGAGAGGAGCTCACAAAACTTCAGTGGACTGTTCTTCCTCATGCACCCTACAGCCCCGATCTCGCACCGTCGGATTTCCATATGTTTGGCCCAATGAAGGACGCAATCCGTGGGACGCACTACGCGGATGATGAAGAAGTTATTGATGCTGTACGACGTTGGCTCCGACATCGACCAGTGGAATGGTACCGTGCAGGCATGCAGGCCCTCATTTCAAGGTGGCGTAAGGCCGTAGCATTGAATGGAGATTACGTTGAAAAATAGTGTTGTGTAGCTAAAAGATTGGGGAATATCCTGGTGTATTTCAATGCTGAATAAAACAACCCCTGTTTCAGAAAAAAAATGTGTTGCATTACTTATTGAACTGCCCTCGTATATTTATCTAGTTTGCCCACCACTAACTTTTTCATCGCAGTACGTCAAATTATATAGTTAAGGGCCGAAGAAACTGGTATAGGCATGCGTTTTCAACCAGGCAAATACGGTGCTGCACTCGGCAACACCTACATAACACAACAAGTGTCTGTCGCAGTTCGTAGATCGGTTACTGCTGCTACAATGGCAGGTTATGAAGATTTAAGTGAGTTTGAACGTGGTGGTATAGTAAGCGCATGAGCGCTGGGACACAGCATCTCCGAGGTACCGATGAAGTGGGGATTTTCCCGTACGACCATTTCAGAAGTGTATCGTGAGTATCAGGAATCCGGTAAAACATATCTCCGACATCGCGGCAGTCGGAAAAATATTCTGCAAGAAAGGGACCAATGACGACTGAAGAGAATCGTTCAACGTGATAGAAATGCAACCCTTCTGCAAATCACTGCAGATTTCAATGCCGGGCCATGAACATGTGTCAGCGTGCGAACCATTCTACGAAACACAATAGATATGTTCTTTCGGAGCCGAAAGCCTACTCGTGTACCCTTGAAGACGGCATGACACAAAGTTTGACGCCTCCCCTGGGCCCGTCAATATCGACACTGGAGTGTTGATGACTGAGAACACGTTGCCTGGTGGTACGAGTCTCGTTCCAAATTGTATCGAGCGGATTGACGTCTACGAGTATGGAGAGAACCTCCTGAATCCAGGGACCCTGAACGTTGGCAGCGGCCTGTTCTAGCTAGTGGAGGCTCTGTAATGGTATGGGACATGTGGAGTGATATGGGACCTCTGATACGTCTAGATACGACTCTGACAGGTTACACGAACGTAAGCATCCTGTCTGATCACCTGCATCCATTCATGTCCATTGTGCATTGCGATGGACTCGGGAAATTCCGGCAGGACAATGCGACAACCATCACTTCCACAACTGATACAGAGTGGCTCCAGGAACACTCTTCTGAGTTTAAACACTTCCGCTGGCCACAAAACTCCCCAGACATCAACGTTATTGAGCGTATCTGGGATGTTTTGCAACGCGCTGCTCAGAGGAGATCTCCACCCCCTTGTACTCTTACGCATTTATGGACAGCCCTGCAAGATTCAAGATTCATGGTGTCAGTTCCACCCAGCACTACTTCAGACATTAGTCGAGTCTATGCCACGTCGTGTTGCGACACTTCTGCGTGCTATCGGGAGCCCTATACGATTAAGCAGGTGCAACAGTTCAAGTTTCTTTGGCTCTTCGGTGTATAATCATTGTCTTCGAAATTTTATTTAGGACTGCAAATGCCAGTACTGATACCGTTTTAATCACGGAAGGGCTACAGCAGGAATTGTCCAAAAGCAGTTATTGATTTAAGATACATTAAGGGGATAACAATATCCGGTTAACACTATTATTATCAGTTACCAAAATTCTTTATGTTCTCCGTTTTTCACAGAAGAAAGTGGGACACACGCGTGTCACGAACTGATGTGGGTTACAATTTTTTGTAGCCTGAGAGAGTTTGTAACTTTCTATTTAAGACAAAAACTGTGTATAGTAGAAAGTAAGATAACAAAGATAACTTACATGATATAATAGTTTATTTTCGGTGTACAAATATATTAATTAGATTTTAGTTTACAAAAACACGTATAAACTTCATGTAACATAGAAAAGCATGGTGTGGCACAAATTGATCAATCAAAAGCAGAGAAAAGGTCTTTAGTTCTCAAATTGTTAGATTTTAATCTGCAGTGTCTCAATCGCTTCCTATTGTCATTACCTCCTGGGACATGTTTGCTTACATCTAGCACACAAGAATCTCCTCTCTTTGCTGCAACGAAAGTAAGCGCCTGACCTCTCTATTTTTCTAGATGAATACCCATCAATCAGATTTCTTACTCATCTAAACCGAAAAAGACATCTAATTTGTCTCTTTCCGTTGTGTCTGATACCATGTGTCTTAGTGATAATAGCCCAAAAAAATGAATGAAAAAAAAAGATTTGTATTTCTGTCTCCCTCTACAGTTTTAACCTCTACAATACCATCTAATAACATGGAATTTATGCCATGCTGTCGTAAAAGATGTCCTGCCACCTTCTTCCTTCTTTTTGTCTATATTTTCCATACACTCCTTTCCTCGTCGATTCTGTAGAGAACCTCCTCATTCCTTACATCACTGGTCCACTTTATTTGAAACATTCTCCTGTAGTACCACATTTTAACTGCTTCGATTCTCTTCTGTTCTGGTTTTCCCACAGTCCCTGTTTCACTACCATAAAATGCTCTGCTCCAAACGTACGTTCTCAGAAATTTGTTCCTCAAATTACGGATTTGTTGAATGGTTCGCACGCTGACGCTTGTTGATGACCTAGCATTGACTTCTCTTGGTCAGGAATCTCCTTCTGCTAGTGATGTTGTCTTTACACGATCCGTCATCAGTTATTTTGCTGCCTAGGTAGCAGAATTCCTTAACTGCATCTCCAATTCTGATGTTAAGTTTCAGGCTGTCTTCATTTCATCTACCTCTCATGATTTTCGTCTTTCTTCGATTTAATCTCAGTCTATGTACTGTCCTCATTAGACTGTTAATTCCATTCAGCGATCCTGTAGTTCTTGTTCAGTTTCACTGGGGGTAGTAATGTTATCATCCAATCTTCACCTTGAATTTTAATTCCACTGTTGCACCTTCCGTTTCTTAACGTCATTACTTCTTCGACGTATAGGTTGAACAGCACCGGTGAAAGACTGCATCCCTATCTTCACTCATTTTTATCCTAACACTTCGTTCTTGGTCTTCAACTCCTATTGTTCTTTCTTGGTTCTTGTACATGTTGTATATTAACCATATTTTGCCATAGTATACCCATATTTTTCTCAGAATGTTTAACATATTGCACAATTTTACATTGTCTGACGCTGACGGATCCTACGACCGTCTTTTGATTTTCCTTTAGTCTTGCTTCCATTACCAACCACGGCATCAAATCCACCTCTGTTGTCCCTTTACCTTTCCTAAAGCCAAACTAATCGTCATCTAACACATCCTCAGTTTCCTTTGCATTTTTTTCCGTATGTTATTCTTATGAGCAACTTGGAAGCATGAGCCGTTAAGTTGACTGCGCGATAATTCTCGCACTTATCGGCTCTTGCAATGTTGGGATATGTGTGGATGATATTTTTCCGAAAGTTCAAAATGGTTCAAATGGCTCTGAGCTTTATGGGACTCAACTGCTGAGGTCATTAGTCCCCTAGAACTTAGAAATACTTAAACCTAACTAACCTAAGGACATCACACACATCCATGCCCGAGGCAGGATTCGAATCTGCGACCGTAGCGGTCTCGCGGTTCCAGACTGCAGCGCCAGAACCGCGCGGCCACTTCGGCCGGCTTTTCCGAAAGTCAGATGGTATGTTGTAAGACTCATACATTGTACGCACCAACGTGAATAGTCGTTTTGTTGCCATTTCCCTCAATGATTTTATAAATTACCCATCCTCTTCACCCTTATCTTAAGCCATCCAAAGCTCTTTTAAATTCAGTTCTAATACTCGATCCCCTACCTCTTTTTTATCTGTTTTTTTATCTATCACGTCGCAAACATTTCTTCCCCGTCACAAGAGCCTCCTGTGAACTCTTTCTCCCTGTCAACTGAATTCTCTGCATTCAACAGTGGAATTCGCATTTCACTCTCAGTGTTACTTCCTTTGTTTTTAATTTCAACGAAGTTTGAGCTACGTTTTGTGCATGTTGAGTGAGCCCTTCCGACGATCAGTTGTTTTTAGATTTCTTCAGATTTTTCATTGAGGCAATCTGTCTTAGCTTCGGTGTACTTCCTACTTATGTCATTGCTAAGTAACTGTTGTTGTTGTTGTTGTGGTCTTCAGTCCTGAGACTGGTTTGATGCAGCTCTCCATGCTACCCTATCCTGTACAAGCTTCTTCATCTCCCAGTACTTACCGCAACCTACATCCTTCTGAATCTGCTTAGTGTATTCATCTCTTGGTCTCCCTCTACGATTTATACCCTCCACGCTGCCCTCCAATGCTAAACTTGTGATCCCTGGATGCCTCAGAACATGTCTTACTAACCGGTCCCTTCTTTTTCTCAAGTTGTGCCACATACTCCTCTTCTCCCCAATTCTATTCAATACTTCATCATTAGTTATGTGATCTACCCTTCTAATCTTCAGCATTCTTCTGTAGCATCGCATTTCGAAAGCTTCTATTCTCTTCTTGTCCGAACTATTTATCGTCCTTGTTTCACTCCAAGCAAATACTTTCAGAAACGACTTTCTGACACTTAAATCTATACTCGATGTTAACAAATTTCTCTTCTTCAGAAATGCTTTCCTTGCCATTGCCAGTCTACATTTTATATCTTCTCTACTTCGACCATCATCAGTTATGTCGCTCCCCAAGTAAATAGAATCTCTGTATTCCTTGAATATCCCTGAAAATTTTTGTTCTTCCTTCTTTCGTCGATCAACTGAAGTATTCCTTTTGTTACCCATGGTTTGTTCGCAATTACCTTCTTTGTACGTTTGTTTTTGGTTCCAGCTTCCGTCATTGCCCTTTTTAGAGAGGCCCATTCCTCTTAAAATAAACTGCCTACTGCGCAGTTGCTCATCGCAGTATCTACAGCCTTGGAGAACTTCTAGTGTACCTCTTCTTTCTTTAGTACTTCCGCAGCTCACTTATTTGAGCATTGTTACCCTCTGGCGAGTCTGTTAAACGTCAGCCCATTGTTACTCAGTACTAAATTGTGGTCTTATTCTATATCTGCTCCTTGGTAAACCTTACAATGCAGTATCTGATTTCGAAATCAGTAGTCTAACTGAAATCTTCCCGTGTATTCCTGCCTTTTCCAAATATGCCTCCTCCACTTATGATTCTTTAACAGAGTGTTCGCTATTACTATCTTAAATTGATTTGCAAAACTAGATCACCCTTCCTCCTCTCTCATTCCTAGTGCCAAACCCATACTCGCCCACAACCATTTCTTCCACTCCCTCCCCTACAACCGCATTCCAATTCCGCATGACTATTAGATTTTCGTCTGCTTTTACATACTGCATTACCCATTCACATACGCTCATATACTTTCTCCGTCTCTTCATGCTCTGTTCGCGACGTCGAAATGTATATCTGATGATGCTCTCTCCATTGGCAAAATATTCTGGAATAGTCCCCCATTCGGATCTTCGGGATTGGACTGCCAAGAGGGAGGTGAGCGTTAGAAAAAGACTGAGTGTAACCTTCACCTACAGAAAATAGAATTAAGTCTCTGCCCGAGCTGAAGTTACACGCTGGTGGAGGGGACACGGCACAGAAACCAGCGCAGACGCTGCTATCGGAGTAGCTGACGGTGACAGAGCGGGACGCCTTGCCCTGACGCTAGGAGTGTTGCCAGTTCGGAACACGGAAGGGGCAGACCGGATCGCCGTGTCTGCGGGAACCTCCCCACAGGGGCGAGAAACTCGGCGCTATGACTGCTAGCTTAAAGAACGCCACGGCAGACTCCAGGGCACCAGCTTCCCGCAAAAAAATGAGGCCATCATTCCACTTGTTACTGTTGTTACTTGTTACTGTATTAGCTCCAATCGACAGTGACCTAGTAAATTGCTGTTCCATCTAACATTTTGCTGCCAACTATGAAGTCATTACAGCTTTATTTCTAATCACACATGATGTATGAGTTACGTGATACAAAGAAGCAGCGTTGCCTTCAAAGATTTGTTTTGGCAATGTTAGTGATAAGCACCTCTGGTGTTTCACAAGGAGACTACGCGAATACAACAGGACACACAGGAAACCCATACATTGGAAGTGTACAGTATCAAGCACCTTTCATGTAACATTTGTTGAGGATAAGTAATTCATTTGGCAGTTTACTCTGCTGCCTTTTGATTCATATAAATACTAACTCAGCGACTGCTGCTTTGCTCGCATAGACTGTACAGATGCACAGGTCTTTTCTTTTGTTTTGTTCTCCTTTGATAAAATTTTTATGTTGTTCACAAATCGCCACACATAAACTTTTCACGTTCATTAAGGACATGGAAGTATGGCCTTATACAAATGTACTTCTGATCAAAAGGCGATTCTGGTAGCAAGAGTTCAAGGTTTTTGTTAAACGTGCCTTTTACGTTCCTGTGGTGATATTTCCAAAGAAACTTTCATCCCCTAACATATTACCTTACATCCAACCGAGATATGAAACACAAATGTTCGGTCATTTAGCTTCAGGATATTATTTATACAACGAAATACTCTCTTAAAATTTTTCATCCCCTATTTGACCCCTAATGGGTTCAGTTTCCAAAAACAATGAAAGATATAATTTTTATTTCCAATTTTAAGGATTCAGTTTTAAAATACATTCATGATTATATAATTCCATAAAACTTTTAATCCCCCATTTCACTCACTTGGAGGGTTGAGGTTTCAACAACAGTGGAACATCTAGGTTTTTCGTTTCTAACAGTGAAGCCAGAAACCAGTTTTCAATGATTTAGCTTTAAAAATGCTTTCACAATGAAACATTTTCATAAAACATCTCACCCCTATTTCAACCCCATAGGCGTGGAATTTCGAAAAACAGTGAAATGGGTACTTTTTTATTTCTAACAGAGAATGCAAACTGTATTTTTCATAGATTTTGGGTAATAAATTCTTGCGTAATGAAATATTTCCATACAAATTTTCATCCTCTGTTTCACCCCTTTAGGGGTTGAATTTCCACAGCCAGTGAAAGACATATTCTTTTATTTCCAACAGAGAAGCAAAATTCATATTTCGATAGGCTTAGCTTTAAGAATGCTTTCATAGTCCAGTATATTTTAATGGAATATTTAATACCTTATTTTACCCCCTTAGCGGCTAAATTTCCAAAAACACTTAAACATGTATATTCTTAAGAAAAATGGTTCGAATGACTCTGAGCCGTATGGGACTTAACTTCTAAGGTCATCAGTCCCCTACAACATAGAACTACTTAAACCTAACTAACCTAAGGACATCACACACATCCATGCCCGAGACAGGATTCGAACCTGCGACCGTAGCAGTCACGCGGTTCCAGACTGTAGCACCTAGAACCGCATGGCCACCCCGGCCGGCATGTATATTCTTATGTAAGCAAGAAGTCAAATACCGATTTTCAAATATGTAGCTTTAAAAATGCTTTAATAGTTCTTTAATAATTATTTATTTTTTATAGAAAATACTTCATTTGCATAGGAGTTACATTTCGAGAAATGCTGTAATACGTAGTTCTCTATTTCTCATCGAGAAACCAAATACAAATTTTCGTAGGTCCAGGTTCAAAATTGCCTTAATAGTGACATGTTTTCTAAAATCCTTATTGCCCATATTGCACCCCCTTAGTGGTGGAATTACGAAAAATATCCTCTTAAACGACACCTATGTTATAAGATCAACACCCTCTCAAAATTTCAGGTTTCTCTCCTTTGCCCTTTGGGTTGGGCGATGATGGGCCAGCGAGTCAGCCAGGCAGTCAGGAGGTTGCCTTTATGTACAGAGAGACCAAAATGTCTCCATTTGTGGACGTTCTCGAAGTGTGTGTGTAACGTAGCTGGACTGCAATTCGGGTATATAAGCACAGACGTGTAGGCAAGGGACTGGTGTGTGATTCTTGTCTTTTCGTAGTGGGTGCAGTAAGTGCAGAAACATGAAATACGGCGACAATATTACAAAATGCGTCGAAACCGGACCAACATGCTGTTACTCTTTTGTTGGCTGCCGAAGGGGAAACATCGGTAAACACCCATATGAGAATGAAGCATGTGTTTGGGGCAGAGGGTCTGTCGAAAAGCAACAGTTGTGAAAAGGAGTGTGACAAGAGTGCTCTTGCTTCATGACAACAAAGTTCTCTCATATACCAGATATCATAATCAGGTGTTACGCCAACTCAAGTGGGAGACACTTGAGCAGCCGCGTTATAGTCTTGATCTGCTCATACGTCTTCATGCCTTCTGTTCTTTACAAAAGGCCTCGAAGGGTCGACGATTCATGCCGGAAAGGACGTGCCACAGGCAGTTACGTACTGCTTCGCGCAGCAAGGAACAGTGTTTTATTAAACGGGTATATTGACCCATGTTGCGCCCGCGGAATGATTTCCTCAACGCTCACGGTGATTATGCCTCAGTGGCATACCAATGCAGGACTGTACCGCCTTCGTACAGAAACTTTTTGATCGAACCCTTAAGTGGAACCACTGCCTATTGATTTTATTTTTCGACTTTTCAATCAGTACTCAGTGCTATTCTCTCAACAGTTACCAAATTTCCCTTTAAGAATGTTGTTGTTGTAGTCTTCATTGCTGAGACCCGTTTGATGCAGCTCTCCATGCTACTCTATCCTGTGCAAGCTTCGTCATCTCCCAGTACGTACTGCAGCCTACATCATTCTGAATCTGCTTAGTGTATTCATCTCTTGGTCTCCCTCTACGATTTTTACTATCCACGCTGCCCTCTAATACTAAATTGGTCATCTCTTGATGCCTCAGAACAACCGATCCCTTCGTCTAGTCAAGATATGCCACAAAGTCTTCTCCCCAATTCTATTCAATACCTCCTCATTAGTTATGTGATCTACCCAACTAATCTTCAGCATTCTTCTGTAGCACCACATTTCGAAAGCTTCCATTCTTTTTTTGTCCTAACTACTTATCGTCTATGTTTCACTTCCATACATGGCTACACTCCATACAAATACTTTCAGAAACGAATTCCTGAAACTTAAATCTGTCCTCGATGTTAACAAACTTCTCTTCTTCAGGAACGCTTTCCTTGCCATTGCCAGTCTACATTTTATATCCTATCTACTTCGACCATCATCATTTATTTTGCTCCCCAAATAGCAAAACTCCTTTACTACTTTAAGTGTCTCATTTCCTAATCTAATTCCCTCAGCATCACCCGAATGGTTCAAATGGCTCTGAGCACTATGGGACTCAACTGCTAAGGTCATAAGTCCCCTAGAACTTAGAACTACTTAAACCTAACTAACCTAAGGACAACACACACATCCATGCCCGAGGCAGGATTCGAACCTGCGACCGTAGCGGTCGCGCGGTTCCAGACTGTAGCGCCAGAACCGCTCGGCCACAGCATCACCCGAGTTAATTCGACTACATTCCATTATCCTTGTTTTGCTTTTGTTGATGTTCATCTTATATCCTCCTTTCAAGATACTCTGCATTCCGTTCAACTGCTCTTCCAAGTCCTTTGTTGTCTCTGACAGAATTACAATGTCATCGGTGAATCTTAAAGTTTTTATTTCTTCTTCATGGATTTTAATACATACTCCGAATTTTTTTTGTTTTTCTTACTGATTGATCAATGTACAGATTGAATAACATCTGAGAGAGGCTACAACCCTGTCTCACTCCGTTCCCAACCACTGCTTCCCTTTCGTGTCCCTCGACTCTTATAACTGCCATATGGTTTCTGTACAAATTGTGAGTAACCTTTCGCTCCCTGTATTTTACCCCTGACACCTTCAGAATTTGAAAGAGAGTATTATAGTCAACATTGTTAAAAGCTTTCTCTAAGTCCACAAATGCTAGACAAGTAGGTTTGCCTTTTCTTAATGTAGCTCTAAGATAAGCCGTAGGGTCAGTATTGCCTCACATGTTCCATTATTTCTCCGGAATCCAAACTGATCTTCCCTGATTTCGGCTTCCACCAGTTTTTCCATTCGCCTGTAAAGAATTCAAGTTAGTGTTTTCGAGCCGTGATTTATTAAACTGATAGTTCGGTAATTTTCACAGCTGTCAACACCTGGTTTCTTTGGGATTGGAATTATTATGTTCTTCTTCAAGTCTGAGGGTATTTCTCCTGTATCATACATTTTTCTCACCAGATGGTAGAATTTAGTGAGGACTGACTGCCTCAAGCTGGTCAGTACTTCTAATGGAATGTTGTCTACTCCTGGGGCCTTGTTTCGAATCAGGTCTTGCAGTGCTCTGCCAAGCTCTTCACGCAGTAACATATCTCCCATTTCATCTTCATCTACATTCTCTTCCATTTCCATAATATTGCCCTCAAGTACATCGCCCTTGTATAGACCCTCTATATACTCCTTCCACCTTTCTGCTTTCCCTTCTTTACTTAGAACTGAGTTTCCATCTGAGCTCTTGATATTCATACAAGTGGTGCTCTTTTCTCCAAAGGTCTCTTTAATTTTCCTGTAGGCAGTATCTATCTTACCCCTAGTGAGATAAGCCTCTACATCCTTACATTTGTCCTCTAGCCATGAACGCTTAGCCATTTTCCACTTCCTGTCGAACTCATTTTTTAGACGTTTGTATTCCTTTCTGCCAGCTTCATTTACTGCATTTTTGTATTTTCTCCTTTCATCAATTAAATTCAATATATCTCCTGTAACCCCAGGATATCTACTAGCCCTCGTCTTTTTACCTATTCGATCCTCTGCTGTCTTCACTATTTCATCCCTCAAAGCTACCTATTCTTCTTCTACTGAATTTCTTTCCCCCATTCCTGCCAATCGCTCCCTTCCTTTAAGAACAAGCATGAAAGTGTAGCTTCTTTGTAGCAGCACAGTAATTTTCAGATAAATTTTATTTTACACACCTAGTTTGTGTTCGAGCTGGTTGTAGGCAATGAACCAATGAACCTCACACCCTTCTGAAAACGTACTCTCTGTGATTGTTCAACTAAAAGCCAATGCGGGAAGCTGTGCAAAGTTCCACTGAGCTTTCTGTTCGAATTTCTTCCGGTTAACTTTGGTGGTTACGGGTACCTAGTTGATAGCCGGACGGAGGACCGTGGAGTGAAGGACGTGGCCACAGGGCGATGTGCTCTTGGTAGAAGCCGTGAGTCTGTTTTGGCAGGCGGGTATCTTAGACGGCCAGCGGAGCTGTATGTAAGAAACGCGACGGTGATTGAGTCACGTTCGCTGCTTGTGCCTATGCTGATATTACTTGTAAATCCACCTTCCTTAAGGAACCGTAGTGATAAGTTCGTGCTGGTTCAAGTGAGTTAAAAAAGTGGAGTCTAAAAGGCAATGAACGTTAATCCTCGTGGAAAGTAATTCAACTCTCGTTCTCTCCCCCCATTTTCGCCCCCACCCCCCACTCCACTAGCATTCTGACATCCTCGTATTCTCTGTAAGATTACTATTAACGACAATTTCAGCTAGAGAAATGAATAGAGATCTCTGGTACAGTCCTTTCGGTGACCTGTCGTGTCAAACGGTAATCCGGATTTCATTGCGCTTTGAATATAATTTAATCAGTCATATTGTTTTGACGATACGACGTGACAATGCACGTCAGTTGGAATAGTATATGGAGAGGCTCTTCCTACTCTCCAAAAGAAATACTGCAGCTGGAAGAAGATCATGTGATAGGCCTAATGATAGGTCCGATAAATGACGAGTAGCAGAAATTACATTATAATAGAGAAGTATGGGGACACATTTTAACATATCAATTGACAGAGGTCCTCTCCAAGATTTTAACTCACGGTACAGTTGCTCAATGCGGCCACTGTTTGTGATTCAGAACATGTCAATACGTATCTGCAGTTCAATGAAGTCACTCAGATGAATTGCCTGGGAAGGGCATTGCACAGCAGCTTGCTATGGAAAGTGGTGTCGACTAATTTAACTAGACAATATGGAACGTATGATTTGTCTACATTTTCTGACATGCCTGTTCCCTAGTGCAACTACGCAGTGGTCTGTGTTACTAACTGAAACTATGAGGAGGTGCTCCGTCCGCTAACATGTGTCGTTTTTCTGTATGTGTGGTGGTTGTCATACAGTCGTCTTCTGAAAGCGCAGAGCAACATATGAATACTGCAGCACTCCCCTTGCGTTGAAGAGACTAGAATCAGTATCTATTTGTACTAGACCAACTGTACAAAGTGACGTCGCTGTTGGAAATGGGCCAGTTCGTCACATCTCGCAGTTGTTTATCTGAAATCCACTAACCTGCAACTTTCAGATGATGTCCCGTTCGCTGCAGTGGAAGCGCCGGGCGTGGCTTCACCGAATGTTTAAACAATTACATCCAGTCCGCTTTGTATGCAGAATTAAGAGATCACTGCAAGTGTGCTACCTTACGCTCACAGACCGCAAATTTACCATGTACGTGATAAGTGTAATCACTGACAAACCACTTTCTACATGTTAATCATGAGTGTCACCGATAATGATTCTAATTATAAGTGGTATGGTTAACGTAATAGTGTGATCTATGACCGATACACTACCTCTCATGATGGCCTATTTTGCCTCACTGCTTTTCAGCTTCTGCAACACAGGATAGGAAAATTCCACCATGTTCTTCAGCCTATTAGCGATGCAGGAATTTTGTCTGACTACGTATACTGCAGCCCAATTCCGCCAGTGGGGTTCTTTACGTGGCTGACGTAATGCCATGTCGCCAAGACACTTGTCTTGAAGAGTTGTGTCACCCTACACTACCTACACTCTCTCTCGCACAATGGTCGGGCAACATACTGCACAACATTATGATATCGTAGGTACCAATTACCTAGAAAATTGTTACAATAATACTTTATAGAACGTCAAATAGAAGCCGCCCTCGTAGAAGTGTGTGTTCTAGAGAACAGTACGATAATGTGACGCAATATGTTGACTCTACCACATACATTAAAAGATAGATCGATGATAACAGTATGAGGTCCTCCACATAAGTAGTAAAAAAAATTATATTAATTAAAAATTAATGACACATTTAAACACCTAGAGATTTTAATTACGAACAACTAAAATGAAGCCACCAAACAGAAAATGTTGTGGAGAATACGAAGCAAACATCAACGTTCAGTGGCAGAACACAGTACTGCAAATGTCATAAGGATACTGCCTACACTACACTTGTGTACTCTTGTTTGGTGCGTTGCCGTTGATGGAGGACATCGAGGACAGCTCGTTTTGTATTTTCATGACATATGGGAGTTTAACACATGAGGCAAGCGATTTGGGGTTGAAATCAACAAAGCGAAACCGCATTCCGTTGCGCCGTCTTGTTTTCAGATATTTCTTGTAACTCACTATCTTCTTCGAAAGTCATAACATTAATCTGACTCGCACGTACGAAGGCTGAAGTGACCATTGTGATAAAATAAGAGAAATCAGAGGTTGCGATGAGGCTATTTCCCCACGTGGTATTCGAGGGAGAAACTGCCGAAAACAGTCTGAAACTGGTTCCATGCACCTTTTGCCAAACGGTTGAGAGTTAGCTGGATAGCAATTTAGTAGACTTCAATATACATGCAAGTGTATATTAATAACACAAACGAACCTACCTTGAACGGTTTCTCCGTTTAAGAAAAGCTATTTGAAAATGTTTACTAGAATAAACTCTTAAGGTTTATAATATGTGTAGAGGAAGCTTACCTAAAAACTGTACAGACGACAGACTATAGTCCTAAGAGTTGAGTGCCTCGAAAGAAACCCATAACGAAAGAAGGAAGTGACACAAGATTTTCACTCCTGTTATTCATTGTGTATGTAGAGGAAGCTGTACAATAAACCAAGAATAAACTAAGAATAGGAATTAAAGTATAGCAGCAAAGAAATAAAGACTTTAAGGTTTACCCATGATATTACAATTATGTGACACAGGCGACAATGGACTCTGAAGATCACTTAAATGCGATGGGAAGAATGTTCAGAAAAGTTGTAAGATGAACATCAATAGACCTAAAAATACCGGTAACAGAGTGTAGTTTAGTAACGTCAGGTGGGTTGGATTGGAAAATGAGACACTAAGAGGAATAGACAATTAGATAGTAAAAGTCAATATCTGGTCAAATGCTACTTTGTTAAAACTGATCAACGATTTCGGCTTTGCAGCCATCTTCAGACCCACAAATGACAAATTGTAAACAAAACCATATCAATTTATTCATAAAAATAAAAAATGTGGATTAAATGTGTAATTAAAGTGAGCAAGTTATCTAAAAATTACATTTGCAACATGTAGACTCATAGTAAGAACATAAATCTACAAGAGCATTGGGTGTATATTTGTAGGTCAAGTAACATTTACAATAATCAGCGCCAACAGAACACCAGTGTGTGTATGTGTGTGTGTGTGTGTGTGTGTGTGTGTGTGTGTGTGTGTGTGTATGCGACATATCTGTATATTTCAAAGTAAATAATAAATTTAATATAAGAAAAAGCTATAGATTAGCACGTTTCATGCGTAATAAAGAAACGTAATACATTGGCAAGATAAAAATTAAAAGCACAGAATCAGTTTAAAAGATGATTGAAGGCCGTATCTAAACAGCTGGTCGTGACATGGGAAGCTGGACATTTCATTGCAGCTGCCACAAAACTTTATATTTAATACAATCTAGGGTAAGACATTATATCGAAAATAAATACAATTTAAAATAATATAGAAAGCATGAGATACAAATATAAGATTTAATGAATAAAAAGGTAAGAAAGTAAATAATGTAATCCAGATGGAAATAAAAATTGGTGTCTCTGAATATAAGAGTTGGCGAAACAGTTAAGACGAGATCAGACTGCTAAAAGTCTTACAGAAAACGACAAATGTGTTCACTTCGATTGTAAATTATCATGTTCTGAAGTCTTTTTAGTATTTGCCTCGAGTGTAGCTTTATGTGCAGGCAGCAAATGAACGAAAACAGTACTCAGTCGTAGAAGCATTTGAAATACAGTGAAGCGAAAAACACAGAAAATTAAATGTAGATGTAATTATCCTAATGGAAAACAAAACAAATTTATGGCAAAACTTGATTCAAAAATTAATAGGTTGGTTAGACACAGCAAATGCATCAAGAAATAGTCAACTGGTAATGGAGGGTACATAGGGTGGGAGAGGGAGGAAGACCAAGACTAGTATCCTGTAGGCATGTTGAAATGTATGTAGGATGCATTCGTTATGAAGAGTTGAAGAGATTAGGAAAGCCTAGTATGGATAGCTGCATTAAACCACTACTTTGACTCATGACCAAAACAAGAAGACCAGAAAGTATAAGAAAGCTAACACGAAAGGAGAGCAGGAGTGAAGAAATCGAAGAGGACTATGTTGCCTGAAAATGGATTCAAGAAGTAGAATAGTCACAATAAATCGATGGGACTTTGAAGGCAGTGTCATCAACATTGGGAGTTCAAATGGCGTTCCTCTGAGGAAATATAGGACAATTCAAGAACTGAGAACTGAGGAGGTGTCGACTCCATCACAAAATCGGTGTTCTTGGGAACTAGTGTTGTTCATTCCGAATACCATATGAGACAGGGGCGGGCAAACGTTGCACGCGGCTCATGAGCACACAGCGCTACACGTGTGCTGCTCGCGTGCAATCGTCAAACGGGACAGTGCCGACAGCCTGCAGGTTGCGGCAGTGTAGTACCATGCTAAGCTGCGGACGTTGAAGCGAAGCGACCACTACGTAGTGAACGTTGTATTTCAAGAACCGGAAAATCCAGAGTGAATCAAGGAAACGGAGAAGTGGAGATCTGCTATCTTTTAAAAAGGAATGGGAGAATCATTTTTTATTTATGCAAAAACGTGAAAATTCGAAATGTGTAATATGTGACAGTATTCTCGCAGGTCAGCGGAAGTTTAATATCGAACGTCATTATAATAAATTTCAATATGTTCCCATACTTAGTGCAATAAAAGAGGAATTTCTCAAGCGATTTGGGGATATATCATACTTATACCAAGCTTTTGAATAGTTCTCGTGACAATTTGCTCTTTCTGTAGATGATATTCGTCCCAGTTTGCAAGTGGAATTAATAGATCTGCACTGTAGATTCTACAGCATAATTCTCGTCTGAGAGACAAGTTCCTTTTGGCAAGACGTGTAATAGATTTTTATCACGACTCTTTCCACAGCAAGAATTCCCTCGTCTCCATCGTGAAGCCGCGAAGATAATGTCAATGTTTGGCTCGACATACGTTTGTGAGAGATTTTGTCAGATATGAAAGTTAATAAGTCTCGGCTAAGAGCAATCATCAGTAATGAAAATTTACGTAACTGTTTGCGTTTGTCTGTATGTAGAAATTTTGTTCCAGACATTAAACATATTGTAAACTCCATCTGTGATAATTAAATAAAACGTATCGTAGGTAATAGGTACTTTCAACCAGCCGGCCGCTGTGGCCGTGCGGTTTTAGGCACTGCAGTCCGGAACAGCATGACTGCTACGGTCGCAGTTTCGAATCCTGCCTCGGGCATGGATCTACATCTACATCTACATTTATACTCCGCAAGCCACCCAACGGTGTGTGGCGGAGGGCACTTTACGTGCCACTGTCATTACCTCCCTTTCCTGTTCCAGTCGCGTATGGTTCGCGGGAAGAACGACTGTCTGAAAGCCTCCGTGCGCGCTCTAATCTCTCTAATTTTACATTCGTGATCTCCTCGGGAGGTATAAGTAGGGGGAAGCAATATATTCGATACCTCATCCAGAAACGCACCCTCTCGAAACCTGGCGAGCAAGCTACACCGCGATGCAGAGCGCCTCTGTTGCAGAGTCTGCCACTTGAGTTTATTAAACATCTCCGTAACGCTATCACGGTTACCAAATAACCCTGTGACGAAACGCGATGTGTGTTATGTCCTTAGGTTAGTTAGTTCTAAATTCTAGGGGACTGATGACCTCATATGTTAAGTACCACAGTGCTCAGAGCCATTTGAACCATTTCTTTCAAGCACTCCTACTAACCTTATTCCTTCATTCAATGAAGCAGGCTAGGAAACAAAACGCATTACAGAGGAAGAAGCGGAGAGACGGTATGGTGGGGAGTGGAGTGAAGCGGGTGACCAGCTTGCCCCTGTGTGCACGCAGAACACCTGTTAACTGCACACGTGCAAGTGCATCGCACTTGCACGTGCATCGCGTGCAAGTGCATCGCGTGCAGGATTCCTGCCCGCTCCTGATATGAGCGAACAAAACCTCCCACTACATGTAGCCAATCGATTGGGCCATTATATGCGTGAGAGATGGAAGAGAGAGAGAGGAAATGAATTATTATTCGTTTATTAATTTTTGTCTTATAACTTGTAGTAGTAGTAATTGCAGCAGTAGTATTGGTAGTATTAGTAACAACAACAATAATAATAATAGCAAAGAAAATTCCGCACCCACAGTCACACACACACACACACACACACACACACACACACACGAGTGCAAACTTACGCTTCCTCATCCTCTGTAGCTCCCACCATCCCTCAGTCATCCAGTGCTCACCAATAAAAAAATTTATAATTCAAATTTCTTTTAATCTTATTACCACTAATTAACAAAATATTGTATTAAGAGCTGTTGATGTGTAAGGTCCTAAAACTGTTTCTCTTAGCACTCTCTAAAAAACGCATTTAATATTTTTCACTTTTTTCATCATTTACGTTTATTTAGTCTTATTTTGTTGGGCAGTATCTCTTTACATTTGCAGTAAAAGTCATCACAGAGTTACTGAAGAACACTTCACTATAATTCGAAAATAATACAGGTATTTTAGGTTTCTGTGATAAGTTATTCATCAATTTCTTCGGAAACGTCTTCACTCTTGGAACGTATAACAGTTTTCTTGCTGTGTTTACTGCATGTGTGTCTCTTACAGTTGTCAGTGACCATTGCTGTTTTGTTTACTTAATTGTACTTCAGTGCTTTTGACTGATATCAACAACAAAACATGTGACACCTTGCACTTTCTCCTTCTGCTTCCTTTGCAGCTAACTTCTGCTTGATATTCCGTCTGAGAATACCTCCCACGGCTGAAGCTGGATAATTCTGTAGACCTCTAATAGTCGTGGAACTTTTCTCAGTGTGTGGTTTTGTCAGCTGTAGTCCAAATTCTTGAATAAAAAGCAGTCACTTATGAGATATTGTCTCATTTCACTCTGGGTAGTTGAGCAGAAATAATGTATAACAATTTTACTCTGCTATGTCCCCATGGTCAAAGAAAATAGATAGCGACCATATCCTTCTTAGTTGAAAACCCGCTCACCGTTTGATCGATTGTGTCAATGCTGTCTTTCGAGGCATTATAACATACATTTTTTCCCTAGTTTCCGTAGGTGAACCAATTACAGCGTCATAATGCTGAGTAGATGGTTTTTTTGTGAGGCATGGGTTGACGGGTGCTACAAGAAACAATTGTGATTGGGATATTTCCAATACCAGAATCACTAGAAGTATATTTACTGGAATATATCTTCTTGAGATGTCTTTCAATTCTTACAGTATATACTTCCTATTAGCTTCTAATGTTCCCACGAAAGATAGCTTGTGAATCTTCCACAAATCTTCGGCCAAATCAACTGAAGTCTAATATCTGTCTGTGGTGACACTGTGCCCTGAATTATGTATAATAACAACCACGTGTTGTGAATTGTCACTTTTCTTGGCGGGATATGGCTTCATGCTGAGAACATATCTGGTTTCAGAGTTGGTGAGAACTCATATCAGTGTACGATACTTTCCAAGTCTTTCCTTCATGAAGACCTTGAAGGGACACCTGCCACAGAGCAACGACAACAGTTGATCAGTAACAGTGTGCATCCCAGCAGCACAATATCTTTCCAGTAATTCATTCATTTTATCATTCATATATATATATCGCATTGCAGCTAACATATCATGTCCCCTGAGCTCATATTGCATGTCTCTATCAAATCTGTGTCAGTAAGCTGACAGAATGTAGTCCAACTCATGGTAGCTGAACAAAGAAACATTTATAATGTATGAGACCAATAATGGAGAATAGGTTACGTACTATCGCCATGCATCCCCATAATAATAAGTAAACCTGTATACGCCATGAACTGAAGTCTGCCTCAGTAAATTCTGTATCAATATTTCTTCATTTGCACGCTTTATTATGTTGTTGTTGTTGTCTTTAGTCCTGAGACTGGTTTGCTGCAGCTCTCAATGCTACTCTATCCTGTGCAAGCTTCTTCATCTCCCAGTACTTACTGCAACCTACATCCCTCTGAATCTGCTTAGTGAATTCATCTCTTGGTCTCCCTCTAGGATTTTTACCCCCCACGCTGCCCTCCAATGCTAAATTTGTGATCCCTTGATGCCTCAGAACATGTCCTACCAACCGGTCCCTTCATCTTGTCAAGTTGTGCCAGAAACTTCTCTTCTTCCCAAGTATATTCAGTACATCCTCATTAGTTATGTGATCTACCATCCAATCTTCAGCATTCTTCTGCAGCACCACATTTCGAAAGCTTCTATTCTCTTCTTGTCCAAACTATTTATCGCCCATGTTTCACTTCCATACATGGCTACACTCCGTACAATTACTTTCAGAAACGACTTCCCGACACTTAAATCTATACTCATGACGGTACAAATTTCTGCAGAAAAACAGTTTTTCAGATGAGTCTCTTCTTGTTCCCACTTTACCTTCATTTCTATGCCTTCTCGCTCTTTCAGTACGTTTTGAGCTACTCGTCTTATCATAAGATGAGGCTCCGATGTAAAAACTTTTCCAGTGGTTATAAAATACTTCTCGACCTCACCAAATGCGTCATTATCCGCTTCAGTTACCGAGACATCGTCTTCAGAGTCTGTTTGAACACCATCACTGTACACATACTCGCGCACAAGAAATTGTTTTTCAGTTTCAGTCACCACTCCATTTATGTCACCAAATCCAATTTCAGAATCTGTAAATTCTTCTAAAATTTCTAATACTTCTCTTTCAGTAAAACAGCGACGGTACAGTATCAGTCACATTTGACTCTAGCATTGGATAAAACGGCACCGCATAAGAAGGAACAAGAACCAATCAGAGACTGAAGAGAAATGAATCATTGTAGATCATTGTTGCTGCCTACGCAGAGCAATTCAATGCCCAGAGGGTCTACACCGCCGAAGTGTTGCAGTTTACGGAATAAAATATTCGTTGTCAAGTCACGTCTCCTACTGAGGAGGTAGAATTTATGACCATCGCCATTATAATTAAATTAACAGATTAAGTTTAGCTGAAAAAATTCATATATTTATAAAATTTGGTAGAGGAAATAAAAAACGGCGATTATTTTTATCTGAATTTTAAAATATGAAATACTCGTATAACTTACAATTTTTACAAAAGATGAGCACCAAGTACCGCTCGCCCCACCATTGATACTGTGAGCCTTAAGGAAGTTTATGTCCAGCGAAATGCATAATGGTGACATCCGATGAAGTGGAAACCTTTGCGTTCATCTTGTCCCTATAAAAGAACCAATGAAAATACGAAAAGAATAGGAAACGTAAACGTAAGCAGTAAATCGAAGCCCTGTGCTTGTAAATAGTGTGATAATCTCAACTTGCTTCCAGGAAATATAAAACCTCTCATAGCAAGATATGTGTAGTTACTCGACCATGTTTTATATTGTTAACTGCCGATAATGCCTTATACGTAAGGTAATACATGTGTGACTGGAAAAAATTTAACATTAAGTTGCAAAAGACAAATGATATTTTATTTCATCTACATAATAAACATAATTACAGTTCCAGCATTTGAATTGTACCAAGGATACATCTACAAATTCTTGGTCGAATCGAATAACGAGAGATATTTTCACTTTAATTGTGGGACAATATGTCCCTGACAAAAACTGAGTGCCTAGTGCGTGTGAGTGTGTATTTTTTACTGTGTACACAAACCAAGGTGGACTGGAGGTTCTACAGCAGATCTGATTACTACCGATGTCATTCCTGTGGTATGTTGACGAGAAACAATACAATGACTGATAAAAAAATTAAGTATCAAGAGGGCATGGTCGAATGTCAGTGTAACTTGGTTCCCGTACTCACCATTGGAGGCCATGTAAATAATTAGGAGTTGATATACTATGTGACAGAACGCTCATTTGTTTCGTGATGCGATCAGTCCTTGTATGGTATATAAGGGGCGTGAACAGCGTGAGATGTTGAGTGATGCCTGTGAAGGTCATGGAGATGCCACATGCACTTCTGAGACACGATTATCGCCACCTGACTTAGTCTGAAACGGGTGCGTTATTCTAGGTCTGCCTTCGGCTGCTTATTCAAATCACGCAATTTACAGATCTGTGAGTAATTCGGTTGTGACAGTGGCCAGATAGTCTGGGAACGTGGGGAGAGGGACACTCCTCATGAAGTTTTAGGTCGACGACGTATGACGACCACAACGCATGATCTCCGCACTGTGCACCAAGCATATCGTAGCCCTTTCACATCTGCGCCTGCCGTCCGAGAATAGATAACAGACTCCCAGCGACATTCTGTGTCATCCGCACCATTTTTCTAGCAGTACCTGAACTAGGGAATCTGGTCCGTGCGTAGGGTGTGTTAACACCACAACACAGTCGGTTGCGTTTTGCAACAGGAGAGCATGGACTGCTGAATGAACCGCATCCCAGAACTTCACACAATGACCGTATTGTCGAGTTGGCGGCGACATTGGGACCGGTCTCGTACTCCAATGATCCTAGATTCACAGTGGTGTTACAGTTGGCGTCAGTGTGTGTGTAGCCATCGAACATGTGCAAAGGTCAGTGCTGGTTATGACGGTGAAACTTTGACGGCACAACAGAACTTCACAGACATTCTGCGTCGTCACGCCTTTCCCCTCGTCTGATAGTAGAGTGGTGCCAGTATTCAACAACACAATGCTCGTCTACACATGGCATGTGTCTCTATGAACTGTCTACTTATATTAAGTTTCTCCCACGGTCAGCAACTTTCCCGTGTCTATCCCCAATAAAATATATATTTTACCAACTCGGGAGTCAACTCCGTCCTAGTGTGGGGCGGCTGGTTGGAATTAATTGTTGTTATATAATGTAGAAAAGATGTATTTCCCAGCCGATTAACCATCTGTGGGACGGCGGTTAGAAAATTTACTGTTGTATAAATGTTTGAATGTTGAAACACTTCCCGGCCGTTCAACCATATGTGCGGCGGCGGGTGGAATTATTGTTGTTAAATGTTCCTATTATTTATGCTGTCTTTTGCCGTTCTCAACACTGGCTCTCTAACTACAATATTGGCAACCAGAAAGTGATTAGCAAAACGTGAAGCCTGTAATTATAATTCCTAGTGCCCACTTCATCTGAGAAACACACTTATAGCTACAGCTTATAGCTCTGAGAAATTAGGAGATTGTCTGGGATTCATAATCAAAAACGATTTTCTAAAAATAGTTCAGTATATTCTGAAAGTCACAGATGAAAAAAAAGAAGAATCCACACAATCTAACTAACAGAGCAGTTCAGAGTCTAATGCTCTGATGCAACTATAACTGCCCAAATTAAATGTTTAAGTGAATGCTCGCCATAATTTGATGATTAGGTTCACCAAACGCCACGCTAAATAATGGTAGAATGTCTGTCCCACGACGGCACGTGAAAATACGACATACGCAAACTGAAGATAGATAATTAAAGTCATCCCAGAATTAACACTTCACTCGAAAATGATTTCATGGTTACACATATCCCGAGTAACTTAATACGGCATCCGAGGCTGTTTATAGCAATGATACCGACGCGACGCGACTCCCGACACAGATGGTGTGCTATTCAGCGTCTGGAGAGAACTGGGGCCTTGCTTCCTCGCGCAGCGTTCTTATATATAAAGCCGCGGTGCGGACGGCTAAGGGAACGCCTGATCAAATTGGCTCTCCCGACTAGCCACTGGACTAGTAATGCACCACTTTATGTTATTGAATAAATCATCGCTTCCTTTGCTGATGGCCAATGAAGCTCTTAATTTAAATGTGCATTCAACACACAGGTAAGTAATCAAAGTTTGACGTGGCTAAGTTAAATATTTTGGGTGAGAGAATTAATTTAATTACACTGCACGCAGTAAACGTGCTCTGAACTTGCCCTTCGGAGATACGCTATCGCTATAGTTTTATAGTTATTCAAATGAAACTTCTCACATCTTTATGGTTATAGCGGATCTCCATTCTACTTAAATATAAACATCCTAGCCTTATTTATTAGCCTACTTAATCTAACTTGCTTCCTTAATTTTTAAGACAAAAACCAGAAAATCATGAATTTCAACTAAAATCTTAATTTGTGAGATCCAGAAGACTGTTTCTATTAAATAATTATGAAAAAGGAATCTAAATATAAATTTTGAAGTCTCTAGCTCTTTCTGTTGCGCCAATGATTTTTACAGAAAAACGTCCAAATTTCGAAAATGGTTAAAGTTATCGAACTGATATTCAACACATATTAATTTAGTATTACTCCTGACATGCTAGAAATGTTTTAGGCTATTTGCTTGATTTTTAAAGTATTGCGCAACATTTATGACGTCAGAGCCAGTTACAGCGGACTAGGCTGGCACACAATGGAATGACTGATGAGAATTTTATACGGTGTGAGTAGGCTGCTTCCCTACACTAGTACCAGTATCAGGTATATAAAATATCAGTTACAACAGTTTCTACCTGCTTGCCTCAGAATGTCGTTGCCCTTCAGTTCATGCATCCAGGTCTGAAGAGGGGCGACCTCACACTGATAAGTAGGCTCCTACCACTAAATTTGACACAGTTTTGCAATCACGGAAATAACATCGCATACCCACTCAACCTGTGAAATTTCGTTTCGTTTCCTCGTCACCATTCTACGTGCACCACTTTTTTTCAGGCGAAATATATCCCTTTGATCATTGCAGCAGGATGATATCTTCATTACATCACAAGGGTAACTTTTGTGTGCAAGGGGAGACGAGGTTAGTCTTCTTCTTCGCTCCAGAGGTAGGCTAACAGCCTGTTCCGTTTCTCACCATCTCTTTCTCTGTCCTCTCACACCTCTCTTGTTCACCGGTTTATATTCCGTTGCTGGTTTACGAAGCCATATTGGCGCCATACGAAGTACATCTTCTCTCCAATTTTCTTTATATTGGATTGTCTTTTACGTTAATGGTTACATTGCTGGTTCTTCGATATTACTTCATTTCGAATTGTGTCTTCCCTAATGCAGTCTTGCAGAGATTTCCTAAATTTAATTTCTGATGCTTCCAGTTATCGTGAATCCGTGTTTCTTAGCTTTTAACTTTACACCTCACATAATAAAGTGAGGTTTACAATGATTTTACAAAATTTCATTTGCGTCTGTTACCTTGGTTAACTGCTGAAGTTCTCCTTATTTTTGTGACGTATACATTGGTAAATATTAGTTTCCTTCTGAATATTCGAATCTTGTTCGTTTGATAAGTCACATCCTAAATAGTAGAAATACGTTATTTTTGTTCCACTGTGTGAATAGCTAAAATTAATAACCTGAATTCAGTGTATTTAGGTTCCAATATTTTTCATTAGTTCTTTATGATCAGGGTTTCAGTTTCTCAGGCCGTCATCAGATAAATTAATGTTGAACAAATATCCCACACACCTTCAGCGAGAATTCATAGCTATACAAAGAATGCTGTACAAAGATATGTGACATTTTATGACTATATCGATAGTAAACACAAGCATGTTGTAAAAGCTAAAGAGATACTGAACAAATAAACCTTGCATTACACTATATTCAAATATTAAACGACTTGGGTATATAAAACAGACATGTTCTACAATTGAGTAATGGCACTGGGTACTGTGTCATATTATGGACAAACTGGTGAATGTGATAAACAGACCAAATAAAGGGACGGGAAGAGAGACATCTATGCAATGTTGGTGTGGAACAGCTACAACAAGCTTACTAGCTAATAGTGAGAGGAATAATAAGTGACTGCTACTTTCATAATGGTGAGTAGTGAGGCCATGTTTGAAGTACCAAGTCAGGATTGTTTGATTGGTGTGTATTAATGACCTGAAATGCAAGAAATGTTAGTTATCCGAACAACACACACACCCATCTCCAAGGGAGGACTCGATCCTCCGGCGGGAGAGGATTTCTAAGATAAAATTCCTCATCGTATGAATGACATTCATTCAGAGCATGATCAATACAGATTGAATCTTTCCTTCTTAGCCTCCAACTCCTTTCATGCTCGGTCAGTTTAGTGTTTACAAGCCTACTTGATTCACCTACATATAATTTGCCACACAGGTTTCAGGAAATTCTGTTCTAAAGGTGAAATGCTACCTTTGCTATGGAACAGAAGGTGAGCAACAGTATTTCTAGTGCAAAAAGCTGGAGTATATTTCCTATTTTTTCAACACATACCACAGTAAAATCAAGTATACAATGTCTTTAGTAGGAGACTCCATCAACATTTTAGGCCTCACCATTGACATCAGTAACCGGCAATATTTATTTAAGATATACAGGAAAAACCTCAATAGACACAATAATACCAGCCAGTTCCCAGCATCCCATGACACATAAACATGCAACATTCCACTCCACAGCGCAATGCCTACCATCTGTACCCCAAACCACATTTTGAAAATGAGATGAAAATAATTAAAGAAATAGCATACAATAACGGTTATAGCCCTAACTGATTGACAATATACTCAGCAAAAAGAAGAGACACAGTATAACAGCTGTACTTCATCCATGTCAAACAGCACGAAACCACACTGATAGCAAATGGGCCCCTATGCTATATGTGGATGGAACTTAACAGGTTCTTGCCACGAAACTAAAGTCCAGGAAATATAATCCAGGTTTTGGCACTAGGAATACTGTTGCTCACCTTCTGTTCAACAGCAAAGATAAGGATTCCACCTTTAGAACAAAGAGGAATTTATAGAATTTCCTGTAACTTGTATGGCAAATTATATGTAGGTGAATCAAGTAGGCCTGTAACCACTAGGCTGACTAAGCATTACAGGAGTTGGAAGCTGAGCATGAAAGATTCCTCCGTCACTGAACATGCTCCGAATGAATGTCATTCATATGATGTGAAATGTGATGTCCTCCAAAAAGGAACTAAAGGGAGAAAACTAACATTACCTATAAATCTGGCCATTAATAAACACAATTCTATAAATCCTGACCTGGTCTTTAATGACCAAAGACGGTTCCACTATTGACCATTATTAAAGTACTAGCTAGTTATTTTCCTTTTACTATTAGCTAGTAAGCTTGTTATGGCTGTTCCCCACCCACATTCCATAGACGTCTTTCTTCCCTTTATTCTGCCTGTTTATCACATTCACCAGCTTGTCCATACTATGACATAGTAACCTGTTCCATTACTCAAGTTTAGAACATTTCCATTTTATACACTCACATAGTTTTCATATTTGAATATACTGTAATGTAAGGTTTATTTGTTCACTATCTCTTTAGGTATTTCAACATGCTCGTGGTTTGCATCGGTATAGTCAAAAAGTCACATACCTTTGTACAGCATTCTTTGTACAGTTATGAATTCTCGCCGAAGTTGTGTGGGCTATTTGTTCAACATTAATTTATCGGACTGTGGCCTCAGAAGCGGAAAGCCGGTTCATAGGGAACTAATAAATATCATTGTGGAACGTTAATACGTTGTATTGAAGTTAGTAATAAGTGTATGTTAGCTTCAACAACCGACAGAATATTCCATAAACATCACGGTTTTAGCTCTATTTCTGGATATGACCATAGTGTAGCTTGCGCTTATATGATTTACTTCATGTAATACCATTTGTAATGTATCTTTGCTGTCGTGTATGATAACTTGGTCATTGGTCAACAACGTAGTGTTGGTATTTTTATTCCCCCAAACATTTATCCATTCTCTGACAATATCATCCATGTAGACATTGAATGAGTTGGACAAGCTACAACCTCTTACACTGTTTGAGATTTTTGATTCTGGTGTTCGTATCAGGCTTCTTGCAACCTGGGTAAGATGTTCAGCGAGTTCTCTTTTCCCCGCTGTTGCCTATAGCTTATCATCGTAAATTCTGTCATACACTTTTTCGTAGTCTACAAATTATATCTGAGTTTCCAGATTAAATTCTAGTCTCTTTAGTATTATCTGTTTCAGTACGAGAACATCGTGTCTGCATCAGCAGGAGCCCTATATCCGAGCGGCCTTCGTGTAATATTTTGCTGTAGATACTGTAAATTATTCAGAAACTTATAACCTTGTAGCTGCATGATTTCTGTCGCCTTTGTTACCTACTGAAATGATCTGCGCTATTTTCCTTACCTCTCGTATCTCATACTTCACCAAGCATGTGTTAAAGAGATGTAGCATTATTAATTGTAAGAGAATTTCTACGTGTCTGATAAATTCTTAATTTCTCCCATCTAGCCCTGTTTATTCTGCGACGGCCTTGCCACAGTGGTAACAGAGGTTCAGATCACCGAAGTTAAGCGCTGTCCGGCTTGGCTGGTACTTGGATGGGTGACCGTCCAGGTCTGCCGAGCGCTGTTGGCTAGCGGGGTACCCTCAGCATTTTTTAGGCCTTAAGAGGAGCTAATTGACTGAGGAGTAGCGGCTCTGGTCACGAAAACTGACAGCGGATGCGAGACCAGTGTGATGACCACATGCCCATCCATATCCGTGAGCAGTGAAGCCTGTCGGCAGAGAATGACACGGGGGTCGGACAATACCGTTGGTTCACAGCCATGGTTGGTTTCGGTCTTTGATTTTTTTAAAGATTCTTCAAATGCATCAGGTCTATACAAGCTAGTCATCGCAATTATTCTTTATTATAAGCTTCTTCTATTTCCGGATTGCAGTCCATATAGATATTTATGTTACATTTAGATTTATGATACCCTTTCTTAAAGGTCCCGAGTTCGAGTCTCGGTCGGGCACACAATTTTAATCTGCTAGGACGTTTCATATCAGCGGACACACCGCCGCAGAGTGAAAATCTCATTCTGGATACCCTTTCTTGTTTGCTTAGGTGTTTCATTAATTTGTATATTGTTTCTTGTCTCCCATGGATGTCATGCTCAACTCTCCCCATAAATGCGTTCTATAATGTCCTATGTGCTGATCTTACTATCGCTTTCATTTCTTTTCTTACGATACTGGTCTTCAGGTTTTAATGATTTTTTCTGTAAGTCGTATGTGGATGAAAACTCTACGTCAAAATCACAAATTTTCTTTGCTGATTGCCGGTTTTGGCTCACTGAGAGGCCTCTTCAGACATACAATACAGAAAATTGCATACAAAAAGTAAACAAAACAACACACGTTCAACATCTGAATTCCCATTAAGCAGTACATGGCAGTCTAAAATGTTATTCAGTGTTTGGCAGCTATACACTATCTTAGACCTAAGTCACACTAGTGAAATAGAAAAAATCTCACGGGCTTAACGGGAAAAATTTTGAAACGTGACACGATAAGAATATGCAAATATTTATAGTGAGTGATTTGAAATACCCTACCTAAAATGAGAAATCGTAGTTAGTTATGTACACTGGCAATGTTAATCAACAATGAAACATTGTTACAGTTCCCTGATTGCCACACATGTGTATCAGTGGTCGACAGCACTGATACTGTAAGTTATATCACACACAGTATATGTAAACAAGATATCACTTCTAATATTCATAACACGAACAGCTGTCAGCCAACTTGCTGAGGTGTAGTGCCATAGATACACAAGAACATTGACGGTCAGTGGAGCTGTAAGCCCGGTAATTTAATACAGGCGTGACTCTAAAAAGACGAACGATGTTAATATAATGAAAATTTCTCATAAATTTTTGATCTGTAATAATGTTATATTTCTCTGTAAATATTCGTTACGTGCATTCTGTTTGTCGTTAGTGGATTTATGTATCTTTTCGTTCCAAATTATGGAATCCATTTCCGAACTCTTGTTTGTTTTAACCCATCACTACACTTGCTGTGTATTTTCTTCTTTATTTTCTTATATTAAACTACTCTTCGTCTATGTCTACACTAGTAGGTACTTGACAGAGCTGTTGTTTGAGTCTGTTCTGATACAGATTTTTCAAGCTGTATTCCTGTAACAGATGTACCTTACATCTTTTGTCAAAATTGTATTCGTCTTTACTTTTGTTTTTTATTCTTTGGTTTTTCCACCTTGACCGTAGACTGAATTTTCATTAAAAAGGTGGCATTCTATATTTATATTTCTGCTTCTATACACTCGAGTGTCTATTTTCCTTCGAGAAAACTTTTGATTAATTATTAAGTAATCGTGCACACCACGTAGATTTAAGAATGTCTTCCTTCTTAAAGCGGGTGTTTTACCTTTTATTCGTTAAATGCTATGGGAGACGATATGAGTCGTCTTACCTGTGGAAACATTTCGGTGAGAGTAAGCAGGTCTGAGCCGTCACCGCTGTCAGAGGTGCCACGTTTCGACAAACGCCCACTTCCTCACCGCATTTAGTCCAACAAGTGAGCCAAGCCGCAGGCGTGGGAGGGGAGGGAATGTCTTCCGCTAATTAGTGCCGGAGACAGAATAGCCGCGCGCCCGCCCCACAGCCCCGGCTCAGCGGAGGTGTGGGGGAGGCGTGTGGGCCGCCTCCTCGACCCCTCGTCGCCGCGGCCGCCGCCGCCCCTGCTTCCTTTTCAGACGGCGGCCGCTCTTGGCGGGGGCGGCGCATCTCATCTCCGGTAAGGGGGCGTGCGCGCTTCGGCGGGCGAAAATCTGCAAAGTCCTCATCGAGATAATGTAGGAGCAATTCACCGGAAAGCCTCGGCCGACGAATATCGACGCGCAGGATGGGGGTGCAGTGTGCCTTCGATGCCGCCGACGCCGCCTCCGACGCCGCCCCCGGGCGCGGGCGACGCCACCGCCGCAGCCGGCGGTGGCGTGCATTCCGTATTCTGTTTCAGTTCGGCCCAGCCGCGCCGGCTGATCTTCAGATGTGGCCCGGATAGGGCCGACCGTGCTTCCCTGCCCCTCACCGGTGCATATCCCGGCGAAACTCGGGCCCCCAGTTCCTTCTGTGGGATTCGCCGTCGCGAAAGGACGCCGGCGAACTAGATCATCCTTCCTCCCTGCCTTTCCTCAGACTGAGGCATAATTTTGTTACAGCGAAAGAAATTCCTTGACCTCAGTTCTTGCGTCCCTACGAAGAGGGGTGCTCGTTATGGCAAGCATTTCGGATGGCCACTGTAGGGACGGACAGAGATGAAAGCAGTTCTTAATACTACGTCCGTGTGTTTCACTAAATATCTTTCACACAATTCCATGAAACTGCTCTATTTGTTACCTTGGCTAACCCTGTTTTAAGAAAAAAAAAACAACTGTACGTTGTTGCGAAATAAACACAGGTCCAAGTAAAAACTCTTTCGCTTACTAAATTTCATATGAAAAGATGGCTAAATATGAAGCATAACTCCTTGACGCGTCTAGTCACAATCATGGAGGTAACAAAAGCTCATTACTATGTATTGCCTGACCTTTCTACTGTGAGATGACAGAACAGAAGCCCGCCGGGGTGGCCGAGCGATTCTAGGCGCTACACTCTGAAACCGCGCGACAGCTACGGGCGCAGGTTCGAATCCTGTCTCGGGCACGGGTGTGTGTGATGTCCTTAGGTTAGTTAGGTTGAAGTATTTCTAAGTTCTAGGGGACTGTTGACCTCACAAGTTAAGTCCCATAGTGCTCAGAGCCATTTGAACCATTTGAACAGAACAGAATAACGTAGGGTTTTAAGCGACTGAAAAGTCTCTTTGACTTGCTAAAACAGTTTTAAGCAATTTTTGACAGACGTTTAACCGGGATTGTGCCGTTGAATTATGACACAGAAATGAGCGTACGCAAAAATTTTTACAAGGGTGGGCTGGATACTAAAATCGCCTTTTTTGACATAAACAAGTTGATCACTTTACAGATATATCACGGCATAAGAACTACATTTTACGAGTATATGTAACCAAAAAAAGAGAGAGAGAGAGAGAGAGACAGAAAACCAACTGAGGAATCGTGGTTATCCATTCAATACATGAAGAATATACTCGTGATTCCAGGAGGGGCTCGTAGACGGTGGGGGAGAGGGCATCAAGCGCTCTTGAAAATGCAAACTGGTGGGGCGGTGGGTAAATGATCAAACTGGTCTTTACTTCGTTATGTCGGTACGCAAACACTCTCAAATTGTCTGTGCGGGTTTCACAACTTCCTTCAGCGTATACAGAAGCCTGAAAACGGTTTTCACAGTCAGCCCCAAAGCCATGGAGAACATACAGACCGTAATTTACAGTCTGCAAGTCCCCATTACTCTTTGCGCTCACTGCGAGGAAATGTTCCTAACTGCCATTTACTCAGCTGTATCAGGAACAATGAGTATAAATAAAAGTTTTCATTTTAAACTGATTGATATATTCAGTGAAATCTTACACTCACAAAATATAAGTCTTAGTATTCTATCTAATGTTCCTATCGGTAAAAGCATTCTTAACAGTTCAGACGCAACCTGTATGGGAAGTTCAAAGTAAACTGGTCTATCGCCATGATTTCCTATCACGAAAAGTTAATTGCTGGCTTTAAAAGTAGAAAATAATTTCACTACTTGCCATTCGGTTTCGTTAACATAGTGGGCAGCACACAGACAGTAACTTCCGCGAAATCTAAGCGATCCAGGATGGTGTACAGTCCTCGCGTGTTCCCTTTCTACTTTTACCAAAAACGTATTCAAGTCTCCGCAGCTCTGACATCATCCGAGGCATACTACGCGCCTGCGTCTGACTGATGCGAAAGGACTGATATTTGGGTGGTAAGTGTCTCTCCTTACTGCCTCTCTGGTTGTATATACAGGCTATGTAGAGGCGCAGTGGACGCCAGAAGGAACATCTCCTATCAATCGATATATAGAATGAGTCACCTAACATTACCGCTGGATATATTTCGTAAACCACATCAAATACTGACGAATCGATTCCACAGACCGAACGTGAGGAGAGGGGCTAGTGTAATTGTTTAATACAAACCATACAAAAATGCACGGAAGTATGTCTTTTAACACAAACCTAGGTTTTTTAAATGGAACCCCGTTAGTTTTGTTAGCACATCTGAACATATAAACAAATACGTAATCAGTGCCGTTTGTTGCATTGTAAAATGTTAATTACATGCGGAGATATTGTAACCTAAAGTTGACGCTTGAGTACCACTCCTCCGCTGTTCGATCGTGTGTATCGGAGAGCACCGAATTACGTAGGGATTCAAAGGGAACGGTGATGGACCTTAGGTACAGAAGAGACTGGAACAGCACATTACGTCCACATGCTAACACCTTTTTATTGGTATTTTTCACTGACGCACATGTACATTACCATGAGGTGTGAGGTACACGTACACACGTGGTTTCCGTTTTCAATTACGGGTGGAATAGACTGTGTCCCGACATGTCAGGCCAATAGAAGTTCAATGTGGTGGCCATCATTTGCTGCACACAATTGCTATCTCTGGCATAATGAATGTCGTACACGCCGCAGTACATCTGGTGTAATGTCGCCGCAGACTGCCACAATACGTTGTTTCATATCCTCTGGGGTTGTAGGCACATCACGGTACACATTCTCCTTTAACGTACCCCACAGAAAGAAGTCCAGAGGTGTAAGATCAGGAGAACGGGCTGGCCAATTTATGTGTCCTCCACGTCCTATGAAACGCCCGTCGAACATCCTGTCAATGGTCAGCCTAGTGTTAATTGCGGAATGTGCAGGTGCACCATCATGCTGATACCACATACGTCGACACGTTTCCAGTGGGACATTTTCGAGCAACGTTAGCAGATCATTCTGTAGAAACGCGATGTATGTTGCAGCTGTTTGGGCCCCTGCAATGAAGTGAGGACCAATGAGGTGGTCGCCAATGATTCCGCACCATACATTTACAGTCCACGGTCGCTGTCGCTCTACCGGTCTGAGCCAGCGAGGATTGTCCACGGACCAGTAATGCATGTTCCGTAGATTCACTGCCCCGTGGTTTGTGAAACCCTCTTCATCGGTAGACAGGTAGAACTGCAACGCATTCTCTGTTAATACCCATTGACAGAATTGCACTCGATAATTAAAGTCATCACCATGCAATTGCTGATGTAGCGACACATGAAACGGGTTAAAGCGGTGACGATGCAGTATGCGCATGACACTACTTTGACTCAGTCCACCGGCTCTCGCAATGTCCCGTGTACTCATGTGTGGGTTCATGGCAGCAGCAGCTAACACATCAACTGCACCCGCGTCTCCTATGACGGGCCTGTTACGGACCCGTTTGCGTGCTACGACCATACCTGTTGCATACAGTTGGTGGTAGATGTTTTGCAATGCGGCACGTTGGATGCTCTCTGTCCGGGTACCGTTCTGCATACACCCTGCAGGCTTCAGCTGCATTTCGTCGACACTCGCCATAGATGAGTATCATCTCCGCCTTTTCAGAGTTCGAATGCACCATGGTCACAGTTCCTACAACATTACACTATCACAGACGTCTGGTAACCCGGTGTACTACAGTTGGTCTGCGTGCGGAGACGAATGCATAATAACAGTAGCAGCAAGCGCTACATGCGGACACTGCGACAGTGCACTACAGCCACACTCGTAAACACGGTCCTCATCGTACACATGTCCCTGCAGATTCTGCTCGCCGACCGTGGCCCGTGTTTGTTACAACACGCAACTGAACGTCGAAGGTTTCAAGCGTCAACTTTACGTTACAATATCTCCGGATGTAATTGACATTTTAAAATGCAACAAACGGCACTGATTACGTATTTGTTTATATGTTCAGATGTGCTAACAAAACTAACGTGGTTCCATTTAAAAAAATGTAGGTTTGTGTTAAAAAACATACTTCCGTGCATTTTTGTATGGTTTGTATTAAACAATTACACTAGCCCCTCTCCTCACGTTCGGTCTGTGGAATCGGTTCGTCATTATTTGATGTGGTTTACGAAATATATCCAGCGGTAACGTTAGGGTGACTCACCCTATATATATATATATATATATATATATATATATATATATATATATATATATATAGAGTTAAGTTTGCTGTAGTTACTGAAAAACTTTTGCATGACTACATTTAAATATTTCTGGCTAGAATTTGTAGAGAGGAACCGACAGTACAACATGACCTCAAACTGCCTCTTTAAGATTCCTTGTAACCGTAATTGTGTGCAATACACTCTTGAAACTTGGTATGTCTGTATTACAGCATGAATGTAATCGAGTGCTGTAATTAGACATTTCTACTACAAATACAAATGATACTTAATATACCATGAATGATGGCATTTTCGTTGCAGATTTGGTTTTTATTAAATAATTTGAAAACTAATAGAGTTAGCTTACTGGTGTCACCTATTTTATGTTCTTACATCAGAGTTGACATACATACAGTTCGAAGTATTTAGCTTAACTTTTAATTTTAGTCTTAGATTATAGTGCAATACTGTGTTTGGTAAGCATAACCGCACTGTAATGACGTGGCGCTGGTACTGGTGAACTGAAATAAACCCTGGCGCTCGTCTCTGTACCTCTTACTATGATACAGCGCTTGGTTCGCATCAAACATTGAATGTAATATAGTGTTAATTTATTTAAGTAACCTGTTTCTTGCTCACTAAGCCTTCGTCAGACAGCAACTGAACCACGTGATATTCAGTTACAGTCTGTTGTTGACCTTGCGTGCACAACATTTCTTTATCTACGGTTTATGTTTCATATTAATGCACGTAATATAGTTCTACGAATCATGGACGGAAGAATACACTAACACTAGAACTTATGAGACTTTGTATGATACCTTTAGAGCTGTGAGAATTTGTTCATCTTCTCTACTGTGAAAAAATCACTTCTATTGAAGCATGTTTAATAGACTAATTTTTCTTCTTTCTGTCCATTCTATCCCCTTCCAAAGAATCGAAAGAAAGCAGGTTGAAGTTGAAGAAATGTGTTTCACACTGTAGAAAATGAGCAAGTTCTCATGGCTCTCAAGGTGTGGCATTTAGTGCACATGTTTACTACTCCTTTTCTGTGATCCATACTACCACGTCTCAAAGTTTGTCGGTGGCGTTCTTGTTCACCCTCTATGCTTCTGCCAATATAGTCACCGCACCACATGGAATGACTCTTGTCTGCCTCAATATTTTGTTGAGGGACCCCATTTGGGAGTGTCTGCTGTTAGAAGCATCGTACATCCGGTGAAACTGGTGAATTTTTGACAGTTATAAACTGTACTGGTGGTAAAAGGAGGCGGTCTCTGTTTTTTCTTGTCACGTGAGGTATATCAAAGGGAAAGTATAATTCTCTCTCTCTCTCTCTTATTCAGTGGACTGGGCAGCTACACAAGTCCGAGATCGCCAATCTGAAATAAAAGGTCGCTTTTTCAGTGCGACGGAAACCACCGCAAAAAAATTTAAACAGGGTACGTTAGTAGTTTTCGTTACACTTGCTAACTCTCTAAATCCTGAAAAAAAAAGACTGAACGAGGTTTTTGGAATCAGGAAACGGAACAAAATTTCCTTCTGAATGCGCGTTTCCTTGGTCTCATGCCAGAAACTCTGGCCAAAGATGTCGTTGATACAACTTGAATTTGTCTCTTAAAAATACTATCATACACTAAACGACTAACTTCAGAGACAGGTGACAACTATCAAACTAAACCATATGTGGGCTAAGCAAGGACTTATGATGAAAGTAGATTTGGTTATTTATTAGCTGGCCATGATGGAAACATTTTTTTTTTTTTAAGTCTGACACTGGGCAGACCGGCACTGACGAACTGGAAAGTGTTACAAAGGTATCAGTCTCATACTTATCAAGCTTTGTCGAGACATTCATGTTAAAACTGGAATTATATGGTTGAACTCTCACTCCACTCTGAACCGATACCCATTCGTCATTGGTTCTTGTGACCAGCATACCACACACAGATCATTGTATAAGTTGTGGCATAGAAACAAATAGCCTGTGAACCTTACCTTGTGAATTTATTTTCATGCCTAAAACACACGTTGAGGAATAACGAACATTTCTGGTTGGATGAAGGTACACGGATATACGTCTACCCCCCGCCAACCATTTATCAAAGCGTTTGTGGCAGTAACTGCACCATGGGATCGAAGTATATTAACCTAGTAGAATAAAATGGGTGGTGCTCTGTTCTTGCAGTATACACTGCTGGCCACCGTAAATGCAACACCCTGAAGGAAGCATCCGAATCAAGTGAAATTTACACCATGGGTTTGCAGCGATGAGAAATGCAACTGATTAGAATTTCAGCGCAGACGCGCATCACGCGCGCCTGTGGCGCCACCTCATAGCGCCATTTAAGGCTTGGCGATTACGACGAGTGTACGTTCGGCACGTGTGTTTACCTTGTGGTTGTTTCACAAGACGATCCGTTATGCCTCGTAGACAACAGCGAACATCTTTTGATCAAGTATCCGAGTTCGACAGAGGAAGGATAGTGGCTTACCCAGATTGTGGATTATCATGCAGAGAAATCGCTAGTCGTGTTGGACGAAACCAAACAACTGTAATGCGGATATGTGACCGTTGGATGCAGGAGGGTACGACTAACCGACGTGGTCGATCGCATTCACCTCGGTGCACCACTGCACGTGCTGATAGGCAAATTGTGCGCAAGGCAGTGACGGATCGCTCAGTGACATCCCGAACCATAGCACAGCACATTGCGTCTGTAACGCATCATCCAGTGTCTGCGCGTACCATCGACGCCGTTTACAGCAAAGTGGTCTGTCCGCAAGACGTCCATTGCTTCGTCCACCATTGACGCAGAACCACAGACGTCTCCGTGGACGGCAGAATGGAATGACGTTGTCTTTACTGACGAGGCACGCTTCTGTCTGCAGCACCACGATGGTCGGATTCGAGTGTAGAGACACCGTGGAGAGAGGATGCTGGACAGCTGCATTATGCACCGCCACACTGGTCTTGCACCGGGTATTATGGTATGGGGCGGTATTGGATATTACTCTCGCACGCCTCTAGTACGCATTGCCGGTACTTTAAATAGCCGGCGCTACATATCCGAGGTGCTGGAGCCAGTTGTCCTTCCTTACCTTCAGGGCTCGGCCACAGCCATATTTCAACAGGATAATGCGCGACCACACGTGGCCCGCATTGTCCAAAGGTTCTTCGTCAGTAACCAGATTGAATTGCTTCCCTGGCCGGCTCGCCCTCCGGATCTTTCGCCGATAGAAAACATATGGTCCATGGTTGCTCAACGAGTGACCCAGATTACATCCGCAGCTGCCACACCAGATGATCTTTGGCAACGTGTGGAAGCTGCTTGGGCTGCTGTACCCCAGGAACACATCCAACGTCTCTTTGACTCAATGCCGAGACGTGTGGCAGCGGTGATCTCCAACAATGGCGGCTACTCTGGCTACTGATTCTGGCAGGAACCACATGTCACAGACGTCTGTAAACGTAATCATTTGATACTTGGTCAACATGTTATCTACAAAATAAATTTTTTAGTGCTACCTCTTGTCTTTCTTGGTGTTGCATTTACGGTGGCCAGCAGTGTATGACAAAAGGATATAGCATTCTGCGATGTGCTGCGGGCATTAAGACGCCGTTCGACAACTACCAAATCAGTCCTATTCTTCTGTTTAGTTAATTCCCATGCCAGGATTCCAGGAGTTGGACAGCTGTGAGTCTCGGTAATAGCTGCATTCTGTGACCATTCAACAGATCGTCTACAGACACATTCACGCCGATCTGCCCGCCGTAAGCAGATACGAGATTCATCGCTGAACACCACAAAATGCCACTCAAAGTCCCATGTGACTATGGTTCTGCACCATGCAAGTCTCGTTGTTTGTGGTGCGACGTCAACAGTAAACAACATAATAGTAACTCGAGGTTTCAACCAAGTAGTAATCTGTTGCCGACTGTCCTTGGTGACGCTCTGGCTGCCGACGTTACAACTAATGTCACGCGTCAGTTCGCCAGGCTCTGTCGGCCGCTCTGTCGGCCAATCGTACGATGGTCTTGTAACAACAACGACGCTGTACTATTGTACATATAAGTAAATTTGTTTTCCATGTGTTTTTCGATAAACTAGCGTAATTGATGTTCTGATTTAATTTCTTTTTTGTTTCATGTCATTGTGTTAGGAAAACTGTAAACCAGTTTCAATGTTAATATTAATGTTTATGTCAAATGTCAAGCAATATTGTAATAGAATTGAAATGTAACAGATGTTGAAACTGTTGCAAGATGTTTAAAATTGTAACTGTGCGTCTGGTCCATACGCAGGCAATGTGTTACGATATGTATAATGTAAAACCTCGGGTGAATACCCTGTCTGTAAGGGAGCGGTAAAAGGTGGATGGCAGGCGAGCGCGGGAAAATGCACGCGGGAACTGTACGGCACAACGGGCTCAGCAGAAGTAGTCGGAGTTGGGCATTGGTCTGAGCAACACGTCCTGGATCGAGGAGGCTCTCCTGGAAGACGTAGTTTCATTGAGCCTCGGATATGCCGTTCCGACGCCTATACAGCATGGCAAAATTCCATAGGCACTAAATGGAAAAGTATTGCGACGCTAAGAAGAAGTAAACTGCCGATACGTCAAGAGCCATTGCAGTGGTAGTATGTGTGCTCTGTGCCTCGCCAACTCGCCGCCTGCCAACTGCCGCATCGATACGAACAGGTTGAACTTTTTAGTACTGTATTCGTATGGACCAGTGTTACTTTTATTCCATACTGTTCAATAACAACTTAAATTTTACCAGAACAGTCCTATCATTTAATTATCCTCACAACTAACCTAGACAGGGTCCTTTCCAAATGTTGTGCAATCCGAGTGTCCCGAAATGAAGAATTAAAGTTTATGTTAATAATAATTACCTGCAGACCTAGCTATGTTAGAATGATGTTTAAAGAATTTTTTTTTAATGAACTAATAGACGAATAACAAAGGTCTGACAAAGTTGGAAGATAACTTTGAAATTGATTTAGTAATGAAGCTTAATTATTTCGAGACAGATATAATGGTATCTAAATGAGCAGGAAATAAGACAAAAAGAGTAGTAAATCATATATTGGAAATCTTGAGGGCATAATGATTTCAGTAATTAATTGTTTTAATACAGTGATCATAACAGTTTCAGGGTCCCCCCCCCCTTTTTATTCATTTGAATTATGAAGTGTTCTAAGCTGATTTGAACAGCAAAGTCAAAGCCAAAATAGAAAACAAAATTTATCAGTGTTTTACTTTTATCAAAATTGACATTGTGTGTGTGTTTCGAAAGTGCTATTTCTAGGGTAACCTATGCCCGATTTTAATCAGATCAATAGACAGTACGAAGTTTTGTAGTAAATATTATAGTGTAATTTTATGTATTTATGGTTTATCCATATTAGTACAGAAAGTGAAATTATCAGTTCAGTAGATTTTCTGGTTCTAAAATTTACCATATTATGCAGTGTTATTACATGTGGTTTCGCATGAACGTACATTAACTTGTACAGGGAAGAAACTCAGTTAGTGCCTAATTAGGCTGGCGACCGTATTATTAACAAATTGGTAGCATCTTCTGTGTTGTTTCTTGTCCGTCCTGACGTGTTGTTGCATTTCGGACTTGCTCGACGTATCATTGTTATTACAGGGTGGGTGTAAGTCTGATTTGCCTCCATTCAGGTACACGCGCTCAATATCTATACAAAAATCCTTTCTCATAATGTGAAGCCCGTCAACTTACCATAGTACAGGCTTTAACGAGTATCGTGTGCCAACAAGCGCAGCGTTTACAATCTTGTCATTTAGCCCTCCTGGAAGTACTCAAGCCTATTGTTCTTGCCACACTGTAGTTACGAGCCGCTCTCGTCGCCATTTGCCCTGCATCATTGCACTGGAGCCAACTGTCTGTGTGATGTGTCGATATTATTCTCCCATGTCCCTCATCACACGAATGGGAGTTTCTCCAATTTCGAAGAAGGCGATGGGCTGAACGTGCACGTCCACCGAGTACAGCGAGCCGCGACGTCCACCTGAAAATTCCGGAGACGCTAGACACGCCCAGTATCCGTCACGTGATGACAGCTTTCTTCATATGTGCGAATGGCTTCCTTTTTTATTGAAAGGAATGAAAATAAGCTTTCGTACATGTCGGAAGTTCCATGCGGCTTTTCGCGGATGATGCTGTAGTATACAGAGAAGTTGCAGCATTAGAAAATTGTAGCGAAATGCAGGAAGATCTGCAGCGGATAGGCACTTGGTGGAGGGAGTGGCAACTGTCCCTTAACATAGACAAATGACAAATGTAATGTATTGCGAATACATAGAAAGAAGGATCCTTTATTGTATGATTATATGATAGCGGAACAAACACTGGTAGCAGTTACTTCTGTAAAATATCTGGGAGTATGCGTGCGAAACGATTTGAAGTGGAATGATCATATAAAATTAACTGTTGGTAAGGCGGGTACCAGGTTGAGATTAATTGGGAGAGTGCTTAGAAAATGTAGTCCATCAACAAAGGAGGTGGCTTACAAAACACTCGTTCGAGCTATACTAGAGTATTGCTCATCAGTGTGGGATCCGTACCAGATCGGGTTGACGGAGGAGATAGAGAAGATCCAAAGAAGAGCGCCGCGTTTCGTCACAGGGTTATTTGGTAACCGTGATAGCGTTACGGAGATGTTTAATAAACTCAAGTGGCAGACTCTGCAAGAGAGGCGCTCTGTATCGCGGTGTAGCTTGCTCGCCAGGTTTCGAGAGGGTGCGTTTCTGGATGAGGTATCGAATATATTGCTTCCCCTTACTTATACCTCCCGAGGAGACCACGAATGTAAAATTAGAGAGATTAGAGCGCGCACGGAGGCTTTCAGACAGTCGTTCTTCCCGCGAACCATACGCGACTGGAACAGGAAAGGGAGGTAATGACAGTGGCACGTAAAGTGCCCTCCGCCACACACCGTTGTGTGGCTTGCGGAGTATAAGTGTAGATGTAGATGTAGATGTACCACTTTGGCAACCTTTGGTGAAAGTGTTCATGTCGTAACACTCACCTTCCGTCGGTTTTTATGAGTTACCTCTTTGGTGTGGACAAGGAATTCGAAGAGAAATTCCATTTAGCGAATATAGTCAGTTCGAAACTACTTCAGTGGTTCCTATCTAAGATGCTGGTAACAACTGCGTGACTGAAACAGAAGCACGTCTTCAGCGACTGTTCTGAATTCATTACTCGTAGATTTATGAGTCCCTGCGAGTTACTTGTGACTTTCTTAGAGTGAAAAATACATTGACGATATTGCAGTGTCTGTGCTTTTAAGAAGTACGCTGCAGTGTTCCTTCGGAAATACATGCCTTCGTCGCACTTCTTACAAACATAGCCACTACCGTATCGTACTTATCTGCCAATACCAAGTTTGCTACTTTTGATTAAAATGTCTCTCCTTCATAGGAATTACAATTAATGTACGAATAGAGATTAATGACGCATGTGCGACGACATTGGGATGTAACGGTGTGGCCATGAAGCGTGCACCGACAGTCGAAATGGGAGATCCAGTTTCGATCCCTGGTCCACAAATTTTCAACGTCGTCATTTCATTGTACATTTTCAGGTTTCCAGTGATCGCAATTTCGAATATATTTTCAGTAAATACACATCTAGTGAAGTTGCAGCCTCTGAATCCTTTTACCTGTGCTGTATCCCTGTAGGCGACGCTCAGAACATATAAACCTCCTCGTCGTTACACAATTCCGGCCTAACTGCTCACTAGGTAAAACGCTGGCCACTGGCCAACGTGGTTTTATAGTCCTAGTCAAGGTCAACATTCACTGGTTCCCAAGATGCTGACGGCACCTGTTGTATGCAGTAAATTGACCGAAGAGCTGGTATCAACGTTCTCTATCACGAAATGACCACAGAAATTGGAATGGATGCAGGAATTAGATTCAAGATCCGAAAACTAAGCAGAAAATAAGCTGACATCTCTCCAGAAGGATAAGTTAGAACACTTCTCCGCGGACCAACAGGTAAATTAATTACAAATTATATGAGTATCTCTTTAATGGAGAATCCCTTGAAAGTTTACGAATGCTCTCTGAATCAAAGTCCCACAACGTACCCTCTGAATGATCTCCAAGTGAGATAAAGAACAGAATAATCCTCAAATGTGAACTCAGAATGATCTACCGAACGATCTCAGGAACGTCCAACTGACCGAATACTGAGGAGCTGCAACTTTTCAGCAGTTTTGTTCATTTTTCCCCCAATCTGCCCTTCAGAATGGGGGAAAATATCCCGTCGTACCACCTTTGACACTGGGAAGCTCGATTTGTAACATCAGCCAGTGAGCGACTGATGCTGCGTAACAACCCTGCCAGTCTTTATACAGGAGCTCAGACTTCCTGATTTTGCTTCAAAAAGGCCATGGCTGCCGGTTAGCGTGGAACATCAGAAGTCTGGCAGTAGCTCTCAAGATGTCTACCATTGCAGCATCTGCCACTGCTTCTCGGTATTCCTAAGCCGTAGAGAAGGCTACAGCACAATAACAAGCCCATTACGGCCTTCTGGGAAGTGTCTCGGGGGCAGCTAACACCGAACACCAAACCTCCGACAGTCGTTCTCATATGCCACATTGCAGCAGCTTCCACGTTCTCTCGGTGTTTCTGAGCCTTCGCGAGGGCTACAGTTAAACAACTACCCCATTTGTTTCTTCTAGGAACGCTTTCGAGCTCTCTCTCACGTGTCTCAGGTGATGTGAGCTCGACTTTGGCTGTCAGAGTGATGGAAACACTCCAGCTAACGCGTACTTTTCTGTCTTCTATGTCCCTCGATATTCAATTTAGGTATAAGAGGAAGCCTCTTGTCCTGAATGACAGGCTGTGAAGTATTTCAGTACATATTTACAACAGAACAGATAAACAAATTTTCCTTCTTCACACCATTACAAAATTTTTAAAAAAATTAGTATCAAACATTTTACAAACATGTTTATGTTTACTAAGAGCAGGGATGTAACTCTTAGGCTAATAATAAAAAAAAAAAAATTTGCCGCTAGAGTCATTGTTCCTAGATCATGGGGTCATGAGTTGGATTCATGGTGATTTTGACTCAAGGGCTGGGTTTTGTGTTCCCCACTTACAACAAATTAAGGAAAACTTTAAAATAACGTTTGACTGAGAAATTCTAAGACCTTAATTTAACATTATTTAAAAAAAACACAGGCAAGATACAATATAATGAGCAAGATCCTAAGACAAATACCATTCCTTATACAAGGTCCTCGCTAGTACTCTTCTAGCTCTCTGCATGACATGCTGATTTCTGTAGGGGAGCATCTCCGATTCAACATAGGGTCACTGTCTTAGGCCTGCCTTCCACGCTATTCTAAATTCTGTTCTATTCCAACTTAATTGGAGCCCTTGTATGGTTCTACAGGCTGTTCGGAATAACCCCCTACAAACATGTAGGACGTGTAGAGGTGAGTCAGTACATAATATTTTGAACAGGAACGCGTGTCTGGAAACATACTGTCCCCGTGCTACCATAGTTTCAGTGCACATGTTCAACTCGTCCAATTCGGCTTGAGCAACTGAATTAGGCGTGACGCAGAACATATGTTAGGTAACAGTTGGAAAGGAAACAACGAAATATCCATTAATCATATAAGCACATTTGTTTGTATTAAAGCTTAAACATTTCGTGTTTACATTAATCTAAGACAAAAAGAAACCAGCATACTGTACGTACTGAACAGTACTGATGCGCTACAACAACGGCTCCATTTGGCGAACACCAACATTGTTGCAGACATCGTACACGTCATCCTGTCTACCCTACTGCTTACCAGTACAAGCACCTACGAGACTTTACTCATTTCCTCAGCAGACGTGGACGCGCTACACATCCGAACTGAAACCGTAATACGTTTCGGGACATTGGTTCCTGTTGAAAATATCATGTACTCACTCCCCTCTACAGGGCGTAGAAGTTTGTAACGGAAATCCCGGAACACACCGTTTATGTGTGTGTTACCGTATTTCATTTATATACTGTCTAGTGATCTAGTGATACTGTTGTTGATGTTGTCTTCAGTCCTGAGACTGGTTTGATGCAGCTCTCCATGCTACTCTATCCTGTGCAAGCATCTTCATCTCCCAGTACTTACTGCAACCTACATCCTTCTGAATCTGCTTACTGTATTCATCTCTTGGTCTCGCTCTACGATTTTTACCCTCCACGCTGGCCTCCAATGCTAAATTTGTGAACATGTCCTACCAACCGGTTCCTTCTTGTTGTCAAGTTGTGCCACAAACTCCTCTTCTCCCCAATTCTATTCAATACCTCCTCATTAGTTATGTGATCTACCCATCTAATCTTCAGCATTCTTGGCTCAAATGGCTCTGAGCACTATGCGACTTAACTTCTGAGGTCATCAGTCGCCCAGAACTTAGAACTAATTAAACCTAACTAACCTAAGGACATCACACACATCCATGCCCGAGGCAGGATTCGAACCTGCGACCGTAGCGGTCACGCGGTTCCAGACTGAAGCGCCTTTAACCGCACGGCCACACCGGCCGGCCTTCAGCATTCTTCTGTAGCACCACATTTCGAAAGCTTAAATTCTCTTCCTGTCCAAACTATGTATCGTCCATGTTTCACTTCCATACATGGCTACACTCCGTACAAATACTTTCAGAAACGACTTCCTGACACTTAAATCTATACTCGATGTTAACAAATTTCTCTTCTTCAGAAACGCTTTCCTTGCCATTGCCAGTCTACATTTTATGTCCTCTCTACTTCGACCATCATTAGTTATTTTGCTCCCCAAATAGCAAAACTCCTTTACTACTTTAATTGTTTCAATTCCTAATCTAATTCCCTCAGCATCACCCAACTTAATTCGACTACATTCCATTATCCTCGTTTTGCTTTTGTTGATGTTCATCATATATCCTCCTTTCAAGACACTGTCCATTCCGTTCAACTGATCTTCAAAGTCCTTCGCTGTCTCTGACATAATTACAATGTCATCGGCGAACCTCAACGTTTTTATTTCATCTCCATGGACTTCAATAGCTATTCCGAATTTTTCTTTGGTTTCCTTTACTGCTTGCTCAATATACAGATTGAATAACATCGGGGAGAGGCTACAACCCTGTCTCACTCCCTTCCCAACCGCTGCTTCCCTTTCATGCCCTTCGACTCTTATAACTGCCATCTGGTGATGCTAGTGATACTACTTCACATTATATCCATTTCGTGTTACTTCCATCTTCAGCCGGCAGCCTGGCACAATTATGACTAATTTTAGGGGAGATACGTTGTTTCTTGGTGACTTCTGATTTTGGAGATGTTAGTAGTGAATTCGTCAGTTATTAATGTTGTTGCGTGTCCATTTTCTTTCCCTTGCGTCGCTCATTAAATACTGATTGTTACTGTCAGAGTCTCTGTTTTCCTTTTGTGTCTATACTTCCTGTGGATCAGGTTCACCTGTCGCGATTCCCTCTTTCGTGCGTTACACGTGATTGATTCCATTTATTTGGCTTACACTGCACGTAATATAATATAAGCGTAGCTACACCGGTCTAACCCTTTATGGGTTAGCAGATGTCGTCAAGTGTGGAATATGATTATCGGGTCCTCGTCTGTAGTGTGATGTGTAGAATTATATGCTCAGGGGTTCGTGGCACACCACACGAATTCACCGTTTCCCTGACCGAGGTGCAGTCGATGAAGGTTTATGGGATAGAGGCAGTGTCTGGAATTTCCTCCCGTAATTTGTATCAATCTGTGTTGTCTGCTCGTCTTCAGCCAGTACGTCGCCACTCGCCACGTATTCTTAGGTCAGTCGAATATACTCCAACCATCACACACAGTACTTCCTCTGACGTGGTGTACGAAGCCCCAGACTATCTCAGCAGACCACTTTACTGGCAGCTCCTAGCACCAGCCGTGGCGTATCTCAGCGATAGTGCGGTCTATCGTCGCCTAAGTCATAGCCTGAGTCTGCATTACGATGAGATACAAGACATACGTTTCACTTCGAGATATTATGTGATAAAATCCAGGTTGCTGAAATAATAGTATAATGATATGTTTATTGAGACCTTCAGACTACCAGCGACGGTTACACTTTTTTTTCTTTTATTATACCGTTGGTTAATCAGATTTTTCGGGTACAAAAACTTAGGTCCATATACTATCAGTGGTCACTGCACTCTGTATTGTATTACTACGTAGTATAGCTTTAGGACTGTTATGCTATAAGTTGTTTTTTGGTTTCTTCCTGTTATTAACTGTCATTTCTTCTAATTTCTATAATCTGACGTTTTATCGTCAGATATGACAGATTCACAGTTTGACATTTGGTCAATGATGCTATATGTGGTTACAGATTCTATGGTGTGTTGATGTTATCATTCCAAGTAGTGAGTATTGATGTGTGTGTGTGTTGGTAGTGGTTTGTGGCAAATCGTTATGGTTTGTTAGGAGGTCCGTTAATGGCTCTGAGCACTATGGGACTTAACTGCTGAGGTGATCAGTCCCCTAGAACTTAGAATTACTTAAACCTAACTAACCTAAGGACATCACACATCCATGCCCGAGGCAGGATTCGAACCTGCGACCGTAGCGGTCTCGCGGTTCCAGGCTGTAGCGCCTAGAACCGCTCGGCCACCCCAGCCGGCGAGGTCCGTAAATTTTTGTTTGAGATGTTTATGTTTTACGTCAGTTTGTGCATTGAAAATGTCATCAGTGCTTTGTACTTTGTGAATGTAGATGTCTGTCTCTTCAAGTACGTTCATTGTTAAACCTCTAGCTAATACTTACAAAATTTTCACTGCTAACTTCATTCCTTCTGGGTTGTGGTTATCGTTCTTCATAAGGCTGAAGAATGTACACTCCTGGAAATGGAAAAAAGAACACATTGACACCGGTGTGTCAGACCCACCATACTTGCTCCGGACACTGCGAGAGGGCTGTACAAGCAATGATCACACGCACGCCACAGCGGACACACCAGGAACCGCGGTGTTGGCCGTCGAATGGCGCTAGCTGCGCAGCATTTGTGCACCGCCGCCGTCAGTGTCAGCCAGTTTGCCGTGGCATACGGAGCTCCATCGCAGTCTTTAACACTGGTAGCATGCCGCGACAGCGTGGACGTGAACCGTATGTGCAGTTGACGGACTTTGAGCGAGGGCGTATAGTGGGCATGCGGGAGGCCGGGTGGACGTACCGCCGAATTGCTCAACACGTGGGGCCTGAGGTCTCCACAGTACATCGATGTTGTCGCCAGTGGTCGGCGGAAGGTGCACGTGCCCGTCGACCTGGGACCGGACCGCAGCGACGCACGAATGCACGCCAAGACCGTAGGATCCTACGCAGTGCCGTAGGGGACCGCAGCGCCACTTCCCAGCAAATTAGGGACACTGTTGCTCCTGGGGTATCGGCGAGGACCATTCGCAACCGTCTCCATGAAGCTGGGCTACGGTCCCGCACACCGTTAGGCCGTCTTCCGCTCACGCCCCAACATCGTGCAGCCCGCCTCCAGTGGTGTCGCGACAGGCGTGAATGGAGGGACGAATGGAGACGTGTCGTCTTCAGCGATGAGAGTCGCTTCTGCCTTGGTGCCAATGATGGTCGTATGCGTGTTTGGCGCCGTGCAGGTGAGCGCCACAATCAGGACTGCATACGACCGAGGCACACAGGGCCAATACCCGGCATCATGGTGTGGGGAGCGATCTCCTACACTGGCCGTACACCACTGGTGATCGTCGAGGGGACACTGAATAGTGCACGGTACATCCAAACCGTCATCGAACCCATCGTTCTACCATTCCTAGACCGGCAAGGGAACTTGCTGTTCCAACAGGACAATGCACGTCCGCATGTATCCCGTGCCACCCAACGTGCTCTAGAAGGTGTAAGTCAACTACCCTGGCCAGCAAGATCTCCGGATCTGTCCCCCATTGAGCATGTTTGGGACTGGATGAAGCGTCGTCTCACGCGGTCTGCACGTCCAGCACGAACGCTGGTTCAACTGAGGCGCCAGGTGGAAATGGCATGGCAAGCCGTTCCACAGGACTACATCCAGCATCTCTACGATCGTCTCCATGGGAGAATAGCAGCCTGCATTGCTGCGAAAGGTGGATATACACTGTACTAGTGCCGACATTGTGCATGCTCTGTTGCCTGTGTCTATGTGCCTGTGGTTCTGTCAGTGTGATCATGTGATGTATCTGACCCCAGGAATGTGTCAATAAAGTTTCCCCTTCCTGGGACAATGAATTCACGGTGTTCTTATTTCAATTTCCAGGAGTGTAGATGGATTATTTTCGCTAATTCTCCTGTGCTCTTGATGTCTCATACCGAAGTTGCCCCCATTCTGTCCTACGTGACATTTATTACAACCGTGACATCCGATTTTGTATATGTTTGGTTTTGTGTGTATTGGTAATGTTCTTCTACATGAGAGAAGTCTATGCCGGATACTGCTGTCAGTTCTACATGCGCACTGGATACTTGTGTTCTTCATTAGTGTATTTACTTTGTTTGATATTTTAAATTAACATGTTTTAGCTCTATAAGTTGGTTTAGTATTTCTTTGTCGTTTCTTTGCAGAATTTTATGTCCTTGTAAATTTTTTGTTGAGTAGGTGTGGTTTCTTCGTTTGTGTATCAGCATTACTATGCGTTGGAACCATTTTTTTTTGTGCTGTGTATCATAATGAGTCTAGTTCTTTTCCTACGGCAGCTTGGTTTAGTGGTAATCTGTTCATCGCGATCAACAGCTTGCTGCTTGCAGGGACGCGGGAACGGCGGTTTGAGACGTTGCGCAGGCCTCTCGCACCATCTGACGTCACTCGGTCCCGCACCAGGGCCACGAAAAGGGCAGGGCGTGATGCTGCAGGTCTTACAAGTGCCAGCATCGGCCTCCGGCCGGAAGCGAGTAGCTATTTCAGACGAGTATAATAATTCTTCACTGCGAGTTTAAATACATAAAAGCTCTTAACAGAACACGACATATTTAAGACCTTTAGTGCAAAACTTTTCATTGACAAACCGATATCCTGTGGGTCCTGTACGGAGTCGAACGTTTGCGAAGTATGGCGGACAAGAAGGCTAAGTTGACGTCACAAGATATTAACGTGGCTAGTACTTCTCCATGAGCTCTGGTCTCGAGGCGGGATGGAGCTGCTAGGAGCTGCCCAATTTGTATACCGCCTTTGCTTCACTCCAACCACCCTGGGAAGGTTCAAGACGCTGACATTGTATATGTATAAGCAGACACCGTGATAGCACCGGTAGCCAGCGATTTGAACTTCTGCTGACGATGGCTGGGAAAGCTACCAAAAGGTCAAGTGTTTTATTCGAAATGATGATGATGTCACATACTCCTTGACGGAGCGTAGGGGAACGATGCGGGAGATCCGCACCGCCGTACTAGGCAAGGTTCCAGTGGAGGTGGTTTGCCATTGCCTTCCCTCCGACCGTAATGGGGTTGAATATGATGACGAAGACGACACAACAACACCCATTCATGTCTAGGCAAGTGAAAATCCCTGACCCGCCAAGAATCGAACCCGGGACCCCATGCTCGGGAAGCGAGAACTCTACCGCGAAACCATGCGCTGCGGACGTTCGAAATGACACACCTTGTATACCGAGAATTTTTTTATTGAAACATGCCACAGGGAAGATTTATGTTGCTAATTAAATGCTGTTGCGGCTACTTTAGTTGACTTTTGCTCCTTTTCACTCTGTTACACTGCAGGAGTCTGCTATGAAGCAGTTGGGAAACCTACAAGCACAGATTAGTAAATGCGGAAATGGGAAAGTGTTCCATCTGTTGATGGCTCATCCAACTATTTCTCAGCCATCAGTCATTGACAGTTCCCTGTTCCGTTACATTGGCTGTTTAGTCATCAGTGTGGGATTCGTACTACGTTGGATTAATAAAGAGCTAGAGTTTAAGTAACGAGGAGTGACACGTTCATTCACGGGGTCGACTGATACGTGTCACAGCATTACGGAGATATTCAACAAGCCTCAAGCAGAATCTGTAAGGATTGCGTGCTGTAACACGGAGAATTCCACTGTTAAAATTCCCGGAGCGTGCATTCAGAGACAGTGTTTCCCCCATATGTTTCGTGAAATGAACACTGCAGACAGAGAAATTAGACCTCATACAGATGTAAATCGAAAGCCATTCTACTAACTGACCATTCGTAAATCGATTCGAGAAGGTGATAAACAATAACTGTATCAGAAAGAGGAAGACGAAGAGTTTACGTCACGTCCACATCGAGACCATTAGAGGCGAAACACAAGGTCGAACTGTGGAAGGATAAGTAAGTCATGGCTCTGGAAAGAACTTTTGACATCACATCAGTTGCCTTGTCCGCCATACTTCGCGAACGCTCGCCTCCGTACAAGGCCCACATAATATCAATTTCCCAATGAAACGTTACCTAATAAAGCTCTTAAATGGTTCAAATGGCTCCGAGCACTATGGGACTTAACATCTGAGGTCATCAGTCCCCAAGAACTTAGAACTACTTAAACCTAACAAACCTAAGGACATCACACACATCCATGCTCGAGGCAGGATTCGAAACTGCGACCGTAGCAGCAGCGCGGTTCCAGACTGAAGCGCCTAAAACCACTCGGCAAAGCTCTTAGATATACCGTGTTCTGTTAAGAGTTTGCATGTATTTAAACACGAGGTCAAGAATTATTAAACTCGTCTCAAATAGAAATTGTCCGTGCGCTTTCGGATGAACCATCCCAGCATTTGTCTTAAGAAAATCACGGAAATCGCGGGGGAACATAAATCTGGATGGCCGCACGAGGAGCTGAACCGCCGCCCTCCCGAATGCGACTCCAATCTTAGTAACAGCTAAGCAGCGTGACACACAGTAACGTGTATTGTGAAGTATAAATAAAGATACAGATCTGTAGTTATTGTATTTGTGTGTTAACAACGGATTTTACAAAATGGCTGTAGAAGGGTGAAAAGTGGGCTACATTCCTATTTCACATTTTATTTTTGTACAGATTGCCCACATATTTCGATTCTGCCGCTCAGCCGTTCGCCTGTAGGAAGTCCGAACCACACCCCCTACTCGATACGCTGAACCTCGATGGTGGGCCGGCGCGCGCAGCTTATGGAAATGAGTAGAATGGGTCTCGGCAATGGAGCGCACGGAGAGAACGCTTGTGGCTTGCAAAGAAAGCGCAGTTGTTTCGGAAGTCACTAGCCGATATCGTCGGACGGTGGCGCTTGAAACTCTCAGTCGCTGAGACGAGTTTTCTGCGGGAGCGCTCAAGGGTGGAAAGTACGGATTGTGGTGGCTGTTTAAGAAATGTGGCGAACGTTGTGTGTTCAGGGGCTTCGAACTATAAAGGTACCGTGCAAGTCATGGGATACCTCCTATTATCATTTCGGACCTCCTTATGCCCAACGTACCGCAGCAACTCTACGTGGCATCTGGTCAACAAGTCGCTGGAAGTGTCCTGCAGAAATATTGAGTCATGTTGTCTTTTCAGCCGTCAACAATTGCTAAAATATTGGCAGTACAGATGTTTGTGTACGGACTGATCACTCGCTTGTGTCCCACAAATATTCGATGGGATTCATTTCGGTCGATTTGCGTGGCCAGATCATTTGTTCCAATTGTCCAGAATATTCTTCAAAAGAATTGCGAACAACTGTGGATCGGTGTCATGGCCCATTTTCATCGACAAAAATTCCATCCTTGTTTGGGAACGTGAAGTCTACGAATAGCTGCAAAGTCTCCAAGTAGCCGAACATAACTATTTGCAGTCAATGATCAGTTCTGGACAGAGGAATAGTCAAGTCCATGTGAACACAGCCCACACAATTATGAAGCCATTATCTGCTTCCACAGTGCCCTGTTAACAGCTTGGGTCCATGGCTTCATCCCTACCATCAGCTTTTACGAACTGAAGTGGGGACTTACGAGATCAGGGCGCAGTTTTCCAGTCACCTACTGTGCAAATCACATGGTCTCGAGCCCTAGCTCAAACTACCATTCCGCGTTCAAAGTAAGATAGTTCCCATCATGCTGTCACAATCACATCGGAAACCTTTTCACATAACTCACTTGACTACAAATGACCGCTGCCCAATTATACTTCGTGTACCCGATATTTCCGCCATCTTTATACGTGTATATCACTGTCCCATGACTTTTGTCACCTCAGTACCTGTGTATTGTAACTTCGCGCTTTCTTTTTTTCTTGGTGTGAATTGTGATGGAGCTGCACGGAATCGGTCTACCTTGAAATCTGTAATCTGACGTTTACTTCACAATCCCGTTTGGATTATGCAGTCGGACTCAGGAGTGATTTAGGCGTCGTGTCTTCGAAGCGAACTGCTGAATTTAGCTAATGCATGCCTCCCTTGAATGAAGTGCAACGTGAAAGTGGTATTGGATGGTGGTAATTTTGTGGTAAGTTGTATGGGGCCAAGGTGCTGAGGTCGTCGGTATCTAGGCTTCCACCCTAGTTAATCTAACTTAAACTAACTTATACTAAGGACAACACACACACACACCCATGCACAAGGGAGGACTCCATCCTCCAACGGGGAGAGCCGCGCGAACCGTGGCAAGACGACCAAGACCGCACGGATACCCCGCGCGGCGTTAATGCATGGCATTGAGACGCTATGGCAGAGCAAATTACTTGGAAAACATAGAAAAGCCTCCTAGGAAGTTTTAGTATAGTTACTGTGTGTTGGATTTAGAAAATTACACACCGCAACACGGTTAGGTTCAAAATGGTTCAAATGGCTCTGAGCACTATGGGACTTAACTTCTGAAGTCATCAGTCCCCTAGAACTTAGGACTACTTAAACCTAACTAACCTAAGAACATCACACACATCCATGCCCGAGGCAGCATTCGAACCTGCGACCGCAGCGGCCGCGCGGCTCCAGAGAGTAGCGCCTAGAACCGCTCGGCCACTCCGGCCGGCAACACGGTTAGGGATCTCCTTTCCGAAGCTTCGTAGTTCACACCCACTGCGACGTTTAAGTTTTATATTTGGCTCAGAGGTGTTCACAACCTTCACATGTACTGGTGCAAATGCTTGACGCCCTGCGACGTCACCCTCGGGATCGACGGCGCTTCAGACTTCAAGTTGTCGACACTTGCCAAAGAACGGCCACAGCTCAGACGTTCACGAGAGTTTGTGGCGCCCCCGCAGATGGACATTGCTGCTGCTCTGTCGCCGCTGGAATGTTTCCCTTCCGTTTGATAGCAGGCTATTCGGAATCGGAGAGTGTCAAAGAGGTTTCGAGACCTCAAGGGTATAGGACGTCGTCAAGGACTGCGTCTGTACATGTATAATTTTGAAATTCTCAGTAAAGGTCGACAGGTGTCACCAAGGGGTCTGCCAAAGTGGAGGGCTTAGAAGGATCCATTACCGTTTTATTTATGAATGTATGAGTGCTGTATCCCTCCGTGATCCCGTCACAGCAATACACAAAACAGAAGCAGTGAAAAGGATAAGTACCTTTAGCTCCTTCGGTTCAAGTTTGAATTTCGGCGAATGGTCTTGAACGGTCAGAAGTTGTTCTACTCGGTACACGAGAGGAAAAATTATTGTCGTGCTGCTCTCAAATAGGATGCGATCACGCTCGATGGGGATGAAGTCCCATGATGGTATTAATGAAGGATAGAAACGCCTGAGAGTACCAGCAGCGTGAAGTGTTGTGAAGAACCTCTTTCTATTCCTCATCGCATTGCAAACTGTCGTTTTCGACTAGACCGCGAAATGTGTAGCAATCATCGCAAAAGAGAAAAGTGTGATATCAATGACGCCCTTTATGCTGTGCCTGCAGCTCTTGGTCGTGCGGTAGCGTTCTCGCTTCCCGCGCCCGGGTTCCCGGGTTCGATTCCTGGTGGGGTCAGGGATTTTCTCTGCCTCGTGATGGCTGGGTGTTGTGTGATGCCCTTAGGTTAGTTAAGTTTGAGTAGTTCTAAGTTCTAGGGGGCTGATGACCATAGACGTCAAGTACCATAGTGCTCAGAGCCATTTTTGAATCTTTATGCTGTACCGGGCAGCACGTACCGATTCTGAGTGGCGGTGTCGGGAATGTTTTGCTGCGCCACTCATAAGGAAACCAAGTTATTTCAAGGCTGGGAGTAGCGGTTGTGACCTCCATCACAGAAGCTTCAAAAGAAGGCGTGAAATGTGCGTAAGAGGAGACAAGGTGAGCTTCCGATCGTGTCGCACGGCAACGGTGGCCTTGGTCAGCACTGTGGTAAAACTTGGTGTCATTATACTATCATTCACTTACCTTACAAGTCACACGAACTTCTGAACTATGGCCTTTTCTTTAGTATGTGTCGACATCTAGCTGTCTTAAACATCGTATAGCCCGAGAATGGCATCGCAGAACGCCACGTTTTTGGACTATTGAAGGGGGCCGCTGTACGCACATTTTAAGCAAATTTCAAACTGAAGCGTCGCCCACGGGTGCCAATTATGGAGTTTCGAAAAAGTGATCCTTTAATTCCGTCGTACAACGTAATTGACTAAATCTAACATACTGAAATTATGACCAAATTTCCCCGAGGTCTTTCCTACGTTTGCCAAATAACCCGCTCGGACATAGCCTGTCAGTGCCACCCAATAACATGTTCGTGTTAGAGGTCGTTCAAGGGAGACATGCATTAGCTAAACTCGTATGACGTACCAGTAATTCACTTCAAAGATACAACACAGTACAGCCACTACGCCCAAGTCGCTCTTGAGTTCGACTGCATATTCCGGAAAGGGTGGTGAAGACAAATTACGGGTGGCAAGGCAGACCGAATGCGTAACAAGGCATGAATGTAACTTGAGTGAACGTCCGTTATTCAAAGTGCAATTCGATTACAGTTCGCATCAAGAGAAAGAAAGCACGCACTCATGACACAGTACTTTGCTGTTCGATGCTACTGAAGTCACAAAGTTCACCACATTCCTTAAGCAGCCACCACAATCCTTACGGGGCTCTCTTGTACTCTCGCCCTTAAAACTTATCACAGCAACAGAGAGTTTCATGCCCCATCGTCCAACTGCATAGACCAGTCACTTCCGAAACAACTGTCCTTCCTTCACATGCCACAACCGCTCTCTCCTTACGTGCCGCTGCCGCGACCCACTCTGCCCACTTAAACTAACCTGCACAGGCCTCACCAATATCAGGGCTCATTGTACCGACCATTCCTGGCTTTAGTGTAAGTGAGTTTACCTGATAAGTCATTAATATGCAAGTCACAAAAACTGCGTACATCAGAAGTTGTCACCTGCGATGCTTAATATTACTGTGTGATACTATCGCGAGTTCTATTGCAGATTCCATCTAATGTCAATCTGCTTTGTCTTGTTAACAACTGGACTAACAAGGGAGTCTCGCTTACTCGCCATCACCGGTTTCGTCCAAATTTACTGTACATGCCGGGTTCGGCCAGGAATTAAAGTGACAGAAGTAGGAACACAAGGTGGCCAATCGTTTGGAAAGAAATTTTATTTTTGGTGTGGGTAGGGGAAGTCATGAACCATTCGTATTATCGTAGTTTCCAGGCGGGGGCTGCAGCAGCGATAAGAGTAAAAAACGTTAGTTCTAGGGTTTTGGGTTCGATTCCCTATGACGAAACTTACTTGCTTTCTTTTCTTTTCAATTCTTACGTTACTTGCACAGTAAATAAACAGAAATAAAGCCCATTACATTGCATTTGCTAAGCGTTTCATAAAATGCATAAAAAGGACGCGCAAAATAGAATTTGGTGGATAAGTATGCGGAATATTGTCATTATCAAATTCAAGGAAACATAGAACAACTCAACAGAAAATTTTTTTGACTGATGTGATGAGTTATTACGTGTAGGAGAGAAATATGTTTAGTTAAATGATTCGTGGAGAGGACAAACAAATCCATAGCTATACGACAAGATTTTTCAAGACGATGGACAGCAATCCTGCAGTATGAAACTGATATTCCCCAAATGCCCTCCCTTAGTGCGACCCTGTCACATTTACTTTTATCGTCAGCTCGGGTCTTATCTAAAAACATACTGATCCCCAACAAGGGGAGCAGTATGTTTTCCTGTTATTTTTGTTATGAGTTTAAGAAATGGACTCAGTAGATTTTCCCATCTGTAGTTGGGTGGGTCTTTCTTATCTCCTTTTGTCTACATGAGTATTGTAATACTAGTACTTAATTCGTTTGAAATTTTATTTATCAGTTACTACATTGTTAAACTGCCTCTTCGACTGTTCAGTTAGGGGATATCCTCTATACTTCAGTAATTCGTTCCTGGGGACATTCTATTTTTTAACAGATTTACAGCTTCTATGTCAGCGTGTGAAACAGTTACGTCATCAGTTATTAGTATACTTATTTGTCGTCGTTTTCTAGCAATTTTTCTAACTTTATACAGCTCTCTTAAACATTTATGTCGTTCCACTTTCAAAATTTCATTTCATTCTTTGCTCTGCTGTTGTATCGTTCTCCAATTTTGTAACTGCAAACCATAGAACTTACGTTCTAAAGTTTTGGAAAACTTTTCTCTGTGTTCCTGTCTAAAACGATTCACTAGTGATTTTTGTCTCATTACGAGTTCCTTTGTAATCTTCATAGAACTCCTCTGTTTTGAGTATTTTATATTTCAAATACGCAAACCTCTTTCCTTTTACACATTTCTTTAATCTCTTTGCGACTCGATGGTGTTCTTTTTGTTTTCCTCTCTTCTTTATAAGTCTTGTACTTAACGCTTCTTGAGCTGCTGCTCCGATATTTTCTTTGTTTTTCTCCTAAGGCTGATTAACTTTATCCTCTGCATCAGTGGGTTTCTCTTTTATTTTCTCTGCTAATCGTTTCTGATATAGGATGTTCCTGTTTGTAACGAGGTAATCCATTGTAGGTTTAGGACCTCTTGTATTCTGAATAGTGTATTTATACCGTTATTTGCCCCCCCCCATGAACCATGGACCTTGCCGTTGGTGGGGAGGCTTGCGTGCCTCATCGATACAGATAGCCGTACCGTAGGTACAACCACAACGGAGGGGTATCTGTTGAGAGGCCAGACAAACGTGTGGTTCCTGAAGAGGGGGCAGCAGCCTTTTCAGTAGTTGCAAGGGCAACAGTCTGGATGATTGACTGATCTGGCCTTGTAACAATAACCAAAACGGGCTTGCTGTGCTGGTACTGCGAACGGCTGAAAGCAAGGGGAAACTACGGCCGTAATTTTTCCCGAGGGCATGCAGCTTTACTGTATGATTAAATGATGATGGCGTCCTCTTGGGTAAAACATTCCGGAGGTAAAATAGTCCCCCATTCGGATCTCCGGGCGGGGACTACCCAAGAGGATGTCGTTATCAGGAGAAAGAAAACTGGCGTTCTACGGATCGGAGCGTGGAATGTCAGGTCCCTTAATCGGGCAGGTAGGTTAGAAAATTTGAAAAGGGAAATGGATAGGTTAAAGTTAGATATAGTGGGAATTAGTGAAGTTCGGTGGCAGGAGGAATAAGACTTCTGGTCAGGTGACTACAGGGTTATAAACACAAAGTCAAATAGGGGTAATGCAGGAGTAGGTTTAATAATGAATAGGAAAATAGGAACGCGGGTAAGCTACTACAAACAGCTTAGTGAACGCATTATTGTGGCCAAGATAGATACGAAGCCCACACCTACTACAGTAGTACAAGTTTATATGCCAACTAGCTCTGCAGATGACGAAGAAATTGAAGACATGTATGATGAAATAAAAGAAATTGTTCAGATTGTGAAGGGAGACGAAAATTTAATAGTTATGGGTGACTGGAATTCGAGTGTAGGAAAAGGGAGAGAAGGAAACGTAGTAGGTGAATATGGATTGGGGCTAAGAAATGAAAGAGGAAGCCGCCTGGTAGAATTTTGCACAGAGCACAATTTAATCATAGCTAACACTTGGTTTAAGAATCATGATAGAAGGTTGTATACATGGAAGAACCCTGGAGATACTAAAAGGTATCAGATTGATTATATAATGGTAAGACAGAGATTTAGGAACCAGGTTTTAAATTGTAAGACATTTCCAGGGGCAGATGTGGACTCTGACCACAATCTATTGGTTATGACCTGTAGATTAAAACTGAAGAAACTGCAAAAAGGTGGGAATTTAAGGAGATGGGACCTGGATAAACTGAAAGAACCAGAGGTTGTACAGAGTTTCAGGGAGAGCATAAGGGAACAATTGACAGGAATGGGGGAAAGAAATACAGTAGAAGAAGAATGGGTAGCTTTGAGGGATGAAGTAGTGAAGGCAGCAGAGGATCAAGTAGGTAAAAAGACGAGGGCTAGTAGAAATCCTTGGGTAACAGAAGAAATATTGAATTTAATTGATGAAAGGAGAAAATATAAAAATGCAGTAAATGAAGCAGGCAAAAAGGAATACAAACGTCTCAAAAATGAGATCGACAGGAAGTGCAAAATGGCTAAGCAGGGATGGCTAGAGGACAAATGTAAGGATGTAGAGGCTTATCTTACTAGGGGTAAGATAGATACTGCCTACAGGAAAATTAAAGAGACCTTTGGAGATAAGAGAACCACTTGTATGAACATCAAGAGCTCAGATGGAAACCCAGTTCTAAGCAAAGAAGGGAAAGCAGAAAGGTGGAAGGAGTATATAGAGGGTCTATACAAGGGCGATGTACTTGAGGACAATATTATGGAAATGGAAGAGGATGTAGATGAAGATGAAATGGGAGATACGATACTGCGTGAAGAGTTTGACAGAGCACTGAAAGACCTGAGTCGAAACAAGGCCCCCGGAGTAGACAACATTCCACTGGAACTACTGACGGCCTTGGGAGAGCCAGTCCTGACAAAACTCTACCATCTGGTGAGCAAGATGTATGAAACAGGCGAAATACCCTCAGACTTCAAGAAGAATATAATAATTCCAATCCCAAAGAAAGCAGGTGTTGACAGATGTGAGAATTACCGAACAATCAGTTTAATAAGCCACAGCTGCAAAATACTAACACGAATTCTTTACAGACGAATGGAAAAACTAGTAGAAGCCGACCTCGGGTAAGATCAGTTTGGATTCCGTAGAAATACTGGGACACGTGAGGCAATACTGACCTTACGACTTATCTTAGAAGAAAGATTAAGGAAAGGCAAACCTACGTTTCTAGCATTTGTAGACTTAGAGAAAGCTTTTGACAATGTTGACTGGAATACTCTCTTTCAAATTCTAAAGGTGGCAGGGGTAAAATACAGGGAGCGAAAGGCTATTTACAATTTGTACAGAAACCAGATGGCAGTTATAAGAGTCGAGGGACATGAAAGGGAAGCAGTGGTTGGGAAGGGAGTAAGACAGGGTTGTAGCCTCTCCCCGATGTTATTCAATCTGTATATTGAGCAAGCAGTAAAGGAAACAAAAGAAAAATTCGGAGTAGGTATTAAAATCCATGGAGAAGAAATAAAAACTTTGAGGTTCGACGATGACATTGTAATTCTGTCAGAGACAGCAAAGGACTTGGAAGAGCAGTTGAATGGAATGGATGGTGTCTTGAAGGGAGGATATAAGATGAACATCAACAAAAGCAAAACGAGGATAATGGAATGTAGTCGAATTAAGTCGGGTGATGTTGAGGGTATTAGATTAGGAAATGAGACACTTAAAGTAGTAAAGGAGTTTTGCTATTTGGGGAGCAAAATAACTGATGATGGTCGAAGTAGAGAGGATATAAAATGTAGACTGGCAATGGCAAGGAAAGCGTTTCTGAAGAAGAGAAATTTGTTAACATCGAGTATAGATTTAAGTGTCAGGAAGTCTTTTCTGAAAGTATTTGTATGGAGTGTAGCCATGTATGGAAGTGAAACATGGACGATAAATAGTTTGGACAAGAAGAGAATAGAAGCTTTCGAAATGTGGTGCTACAGAAGAATGCTGAAGATTAGATGGGTAGATCACATAACTAATGAGGAGGTACTGAACAGGATTGGGGAGAAGAGGAGTTTGTGGCACAACTTGACCAGAAGAAGGGATCGGTTGGTAGGACATGTTATGAGGCATCAAGGGATCACCAATTTAGTATTGGAGGGCAGCGTGGAGGGTAAAAATCGTAGGGGGAGACCAAGAGATGCATACACTAAGCAGATTCAGAAGGATGTAGGTTGCAGTAGGTACTGGGAGATGAAGAAGCTTGCACAGGATAGAGTAGCATGGAGAGCTGCATCAAACCAGTCTCAGGACTGAAGACCACAACAACAACAACCGTTATTTGTGTTCATAGAACGTACCGTTCATCCGCAGTTCGTTGCTTCAGCATAATGTGATCATAATATCACCATTATCATATAGAAATCCTTCATTAAATACTAGTTTAACTCCAAGAATGATAGTTTTTTCAATACGGCATTCCCATAATGACCGTAAGTTCGTTTGAAGGTATCAGACTGCTAACTCCTTGTAACTCATCGTAGAAGTCTTCTGTCTTCTGTTCTAGGTTTACAGTGATCTGGGCCGTACAGGGAGATAATGTTCAATTTCTGATGAACCAGTTTCAGTAAAACTATTCTCTCAGGGATGTATTGGCACTCCTCAATAATATAAGGGGATAAGTAACCTTACTCCTGCAGTACCTCTTGCCTCGTACTCAACTCAACTATAAATGAGTAGGTAGTGATCATATCCCTTCTGCACTTTGACTTTCTTTTTTGTCTCTTAGATATTGCATATTGAAATTCCATGATAATTCAGTTCTTCTATAAGCTCTTGATCTTTGCCATTAAAGGATTTTATGTTTTATGTTCCAATTGTCAGATTATTTTTATTTTTCCTCGTCTGAGACCTGTTCCTAGCCTTGGTCGTCATATCTGTTGTCCGGCCTTTCCGAGGTACAGGCCTGGTACTCAGAGCAGTGAAAGTACACCTCCAGTAGGTCGCTGACCTGGCTGTTGGTGGATTTGTTTTCAAGATCTTTGTTTCCCTAGGCTTACTGATTTCTTCACAGCTTAAGAGCCCAACCTATCCCAACCAGCCTATATTTTGGAGTGATGGCATCTCGTAGCCTTTGGGGTTCCCCTGCCATTAATATTGTAAGGAAGCAGGATGAACTGATTTTTTCTTCGGGGTTCTCTTTCGCTCCCCTTTGATGATACAGTACCCCGTTCTACAAGCCAGCAGATTTGAAGATCAGAGCTGAGGTCAGAGAAAGGATGACTCCCTCAAGCCTTGAAACTTAACACCATTGGGGTCGAAAAAACAAGAGTTGGCCAAGATAGGTCTATAGGAAAGTACACATAAGGAATTTGACACCTGTAAATGGAAGTAATAGGAAACTTAGCTCAGGGCCCCACGATCGCTAACCCCTGTGCTCCCAAGATAGATGCCGTAAGTGGTTACAAGTGGGTTGCTTCCACACTGTGTCATGAGACAAAACCTTTTGTAAACGTAAATCAGGTTCACTTTTTTGCCGAAACATTAAACCAACCTTTTACTGCTAAAATGCGATGTTCATAACGTGTCCAAGATACCAAGAAAATTACTGCTTCCCCTGTCTTTATGATGAATATCACCCCAACACGTGTAAATCATCGACCGAAAATTTATAAAAGTTAACTTTATATGCTAATTTCTCGTGCACGACTTACAATCCCTTACTGGAAAATCATTTGCAACCCCATATATTTTGTCACATTTCATTTTCAGGCCTTTTATGGAAACATAAAAAAAGTGCAGTACAATAAACATTATTTGTAGTGAAGGTAACGTAAAAACTAAAGAAAAATAAAAAGAATTCCACGTATAGGCTCGACGTATCGAGCCTCGGATTACCGTTCTGTACTCTTCCCGCTGCGCTGAATGCTACACGCAAAATAAGCTAACACAAATGTCTCTCGCGTACCCAATGCATGCCAGAAATGTTATATTTTCCACATACTTCGACATCTGGGGCTCACGTGTGTCTCACTTTCTTTTCTGGCTAAGACCTGCAGATACCATAGATTTGAACGGAATCGATGATGACGATTCGGAGCGGTCTCTGCCCTGGGCAATGATTTACGTTTGTTGAAATTGGTAAATGGTGAGCGGAATTAATAGATGGAGAGCCACCCCTGTTCCAAAAGATTGTGCAACTTTTGAGATTTAGTAAATTTCCTTTTCAGTACTTTTTTAAATTACTTCTGAAAAGGACACAAATAATAATTCTTAATAAAATTGCTTTTGATATCAGCCGGTGAAGCAATTGTGTTTTTGCGTTTATTGTGTGCAAAATAAATTTTGGCTTTAGTAAACAGTTGTTAATGCATAGTGAGTGTGAATTATGCAAATGAAGGTACTGTTATGTTCTTGGAGAATTAGCGTGCGTCCATTCACATAACTCTGACCATTTCTCAGGAGCATAAGTAACCACGTTTCGCAGTGCTGTCTACTGTGACACTTTCAGGAAGACAGCCAGTGACGTCTTGGAAGGTGCGGAAAGGGATATGGGGCCATGCCAACTTCAGGCCAGTGGCCAACTTCTCTAGGAGTCTCGGCTGAGAATCTATAGCGCGAGCATCCCGATCGAACTGGTCTCACAAATTCTCGATTTTGTGGGGGCGGGGGAATTCGTGGTGTTCTTCGAGCCACACACATAGGCTGCGTCCCACGTGATCGTTGCATTGTCTTGCTGGCTGATTCGATCGTGCTCAGGAGAAACAAACATCATGTAGGGGCGGACTTGGCTACGAAGGATAGAGACATAGTTGTGTTGATCCATTATGCCTCCCAGAATGACGAGAACAGCCAGAGAATTTCATGAAAATATGTCTCAGATCATAACTCTCTCTTCACCGGCCGGAATCGCTGCGAAGGTTGTTCTAGGGTGTTTGCTTTCAGACCTTTCATTCGGTACATGCCAGTAGTCATCTGTCCGATGGAGCGTAAAATGGGATTTGTCTTAAAAGGCCACCTGTACTCACTCAGTGGACGTGAAATTTTGGTGCTGTGGTGCAAATTCCAGCCTTCGTCGCTGACCGAAACAGTGAGTATGGGAGGATGATCCAGGCGCCCGCTGTGGAGGACAATACGCACCAACTTCCACTGTGCGGTCATTGAAGAGACACTGTTGGTATCCCCTTGGCTCATTTACGTCTCCGCAGCCGTCGTTCACCAGTACCACCTATGGCCTGAGATACACCACAGTTGCTTCAGCACCGGTTTTGGATAGAGCCATTTTTTAAAAATGGTTCAAATGGCTCTCAGCACTATGGGACTCAACTTCTCAGGTCATTAGTCCCCTAGAACTTAGAACTAGTTAAACCTAACAAACCTAAGGACATCACACACATCAATGCCCGAGGCAGGATTCGAACCTGCGACCGTAGCGGTCTCGCGGCTCCAGACTGCAGCGCCTAGAACCGCACGGCCACTTCGGCCGGCGAGCCATTTTTTACATGCACAGTATGACCAGGGAGGCATGTGAATGGTTGCAAACTTAGTTGTCTCGGAAATGCTTCCATCGTTGGCCCAAAAGCTAACGTTCATGCCCATTTGGATGTGAGATAAATCTATTCGTTCCCGCATAACAGTAACTAGTCTTTTTCCGAGTTCCGCCGCCAAATTTATATATGCTCCACTGCTAGCGCTGTCACCTGCGGTCTGTGAATGGTTACTGGACATTGAAGTCAAACGTGAGTATTGGTCACAGTAACGTAACTGCATATCGTACGTTCAAACCCGTGTGTGAGTTTGCCCAGGCCGTCATGCTGTTTTTCTCGCCTGTTTTCGTACATTGTTTTCATTCTGTGCGGGAGTTTCACTTCTTAATACACAATTTTCAAACATTTTAGCCCCAATCGTCTCATTTTTTTTTCAGTAAGAGCGCTGATGGCTTCGTCGCAGAGCGCTCCATGCAAGCAAACAGCGGGCGAACAGGTACTAGACACTGTACGGGAGAGGCGGGTCGAGAGCTCGCCTGCTGATCCGCGTATCGCGCCGGCACGATCCTCAGGGGCCCGGCGCTAAACGGTAGGGACCGAGCTGGGCCGGGCTGAAGGGGGCGGCGCGCCTCCATTTTTGGCTGCGGCGGTAAGAGGCGGCTTATCTGGCGCCGTGGCCGCTGCCGGGCTGTTTGTGCAGCCGCCGCCCGGCACCCGCCAGCCGCGCCACCATCACCCAGCCAGCGGCCCGCCTTATCAACGCGAGAGGCGGGAGGGTCCGCTCGTCGCCCGCCGCACACGAGGCGCCGGGCAGATTGAATGGCAAAGGCTGCGGCGCCATCGCACGCCCCTCTCCTGGTTCGGGAATAAGTCCCTCCAAATCTCTAATACCCTCACGTCCATCCCCGCAGTGGATCCTGTTCGAGCAGGCAGCTACAGGCAGCTACTTACTGTAGCGACAGTTACGTGAGTGTAAGTTAGCTATTATGGTTTTCGAGTTGTATTTTTAGGGCTATTATTTATTATATCTGTATCCTTATCCTCATTTATCCTTATCTTCCGTAGCCACCGTAGGGTGTGTGGCGGAGAGTGCGTACCAGTATTACTTCCCTCTTTCCCTATTCCAGTCGCGTATGGTTCGAGGGAATAATATTACTGCTAAGCCTTTGTGTGGCCTCGAGTCCTTCTAATTTTACCTTCGAAGCCTTTTCGCGAGATATAAGTAGGAGGAAGCCCCATTGAACCGTCAATTAGGGCGACTCACAAACAACAACTTAAGTACACATGTTATTCCAGAAACTTTATCGTGGAAGCAGGGGCCAAGAGGTGCTGATGAAAAACCACACATAGATAAGTTTATCTTTCATTTTAAAAGGCTTTCTCAGTAATAAATTTTTAAGTCTGGCATTTATTTAAAAATAAAAAACAATTTCATAACAATTTTAAATAGGTTGACAATTTTCATTATGAAATGATTTCCAGGTATGACATTAACAAATTGCCAATAATGAGATTTTAACTTGACACACACACACACACACACACACACACACACACATATATATATATATATATATATATATATATATATATATATATATATATATATATATATATATAAGACCACAGCTAAAAAGTCTCTTAAAAATAGCTCTAAGTAAAGGATATTGCAACGTTTAAACTTGTTATATCAATAAGGGAACAATTCCAAGAAAACGTTATGTAGCTAGCTTGTACTATGCAAAAATAGTTGTCTCTCGCCAGTTACATAACTTACATTTGTTACAAGATAAAAGTGAATAAGCCAGCAAATTAAACGCAGTTCCTAAAAAAAAAAGAAAAATCCTTAGCTCGGTGAGGGAGTGACACGTGTAAAGGGGCCCAAATCACAAAAGGTGGAATAGTTACTGGTGGTCTACAGGGCCATAACAGATCAGCCCCAAATTTCCATTACAAGCCGCCACCTCCCCGAGTTACTCAAAATCAGAAGAAGTAGCAAGAGCGGCGCCTGCACAGACTCCGAACCACAGAGACCCGCGACACCGACTCTACATCACCCAATCGAGGTGTGAATGAAAACGCCTCGGCCAAGAAGCAATTACCATATTCCCGCAGACAGGCAAACGAAAACTGTGGTGAGACGACCCCAACAAAACCACTGGTGAAGAATCCCATACACTTTACTAGAACTTGAAAACCTTCCCTTGTTACATAAACTCTGTACTCAACTTCTCACACTCCACTCCAGCGCCGGGAACACGTCGCACTTTCAAATGCTCGTCAGAGTCAACCGCTGCTAGTGGTTTCAACTGCCGATAAGAAAACGTACGGTCCCACGCGCTGATCTCCTGCACTACGGCTTCTAGGCTTCATAAGCCACGTACATGCGGGTAAGGCAGACTTGGCCCCTGACAGCCAAGAGGTCGGCCAAACCACGTGGCGAGCAGTTGACGACCCCAACAGCAGGGCCCCACTCGCGCCACCACCTCTCTCGGTCACCGCCCAGTACGTACTCCCCGATCGTCACGCGAACATACACTTGCTCCACATCCCGCCAGAGGGCGGTAGCGACCCAAACAGCGCGCCAAACCGAAAGTGCCACCGCAAACACTAGACGCGAAGCGAAAGCACTCCGCCTGGCGCGCTTTTCGAAGAGCCAGACACAACTTCGGCTCACCCTTATTGGTTGACTCTTCAAGTAACCTACGCTGTCTGACTAACAGTAGACTATGTCGTGATACAGAATGCCTCTCTTGCACCGTCTCCCACTGGAGTTGGCTGAATGTCTCCGTGACGCTTTTGCTCTTACTAAGTCAACTTGTAACGAAATATACGGCTCTTCTTTGGATATTTCCTCTGTCAGTCCTATCTGGCACGGATCCCATACTGACGACCAATATTGAAGTATTGGTGGAACGATTATTTTGTAGGCTACATCATTCGTTGGTGGAGGGGGATTAGCGTTTAATGGCCTGTCCACAACAAGGTCGATAGAGACGAATCATCAACTCGGAATAGGGAAGGACGGGAGAAGGAAACCGGCCGCGCCCTTTCGAAGGATGCTTCCCGGCATTTAACTTAAGTCATTTACGGAATTCACGGAAAAACTAAGTCGGGATGGCTGGACGCGGGTCTGAACCGTCGTCCTGCTGAATCCGAGTCCAGCCTGCTAACCAATGCGCTAATCCGCTCGGTACTTCCTTCGTTGATGGACTACATTTGTCCGCAGCTCGTGGTCGTGCGGTAGCGTTCTCGCTTCCCACGCTCGGGTTCCCGGGTTCGATTCCCGGCGGGGTTAGGGATTTTCTCTGCCACGTGATGACTGAGTGTTGTCTGACGTCCTTAGGTTAGTTAGGTTTAAGTAGTTCTAAGTTCTAGGGGACTGAAGTCCCATAGTGCTCAGAGCCATTTTTGGACTACATTTCCTGAGGGTCCTTCCAAACAAACTATCTGGCATCTACCTTGCTAGGGATTAATTTTGTGCCGTTTTTTACTTCAAATTGCCCAGCACGAACATCGGTAAATGTGTTATGGAAGTAACGGCTTCGAATGATTGTTCGGCGATTTTGTAGTAACATAATAATGGGTCTTTCTGTCTGTCTATTTGCAATACGTTTCATTTGTTTTCGTTGAGGGTGAATTTCCACCTCCAGCACCAGGCGTCGTTGCTCCGCAGGACTTCCTGCATTTGGCTAAAATTTTCTAGCGTCGGTACCTCTCTGTACGCTAGTTTAAATTTCTTTATCACTGAAACATTGCAATTGTTCACCATGAATGTGCTGAGCGCTTGTATTGAAATTTAATAAGTGCAATAGTGACTAGTAATTTAAACTATGTTGATTATTATAAAATAATTTAATACATTTCACGTAAAAGTATTAATATTACATATTTTACTCACTGTTGGGGTGGCATTACCAAACAATAACTGTAGAAGAACCACAACAGAAGCACGGTCTTATGAAGACGTTAGCGGACAGAGGTAGAAATATTTGTGAACCTGAGTTGCTCGACGTTGAGATGGAACATCCGGCCGTGAAAGTCTACATTTTAGTATCAGACGCCTCCACGGGGAGGAGATGTCAAGAAAAGTGCGACGCCTGGAAGGACTCCATAAGAGGAGAGTGCAGCTTTTGTGTTCCCTCACATTCCTGTCTCGTTGCAGAGCCGTCGGTGTTATACCCAAGTTTCTGAAGATAAAGCGACTATCCTATTCGGGAAAGGCACAATGCATTTTCAAACGGAATGAGGAGGCCTTACCACGAGAGCGCATTCAGCGGACCCGACGGGACTTGGCAAGCACAAACTGTAAGTTAATGTCACTCCATATTACGATCAGTAATAAACTGTGCAGCGGTGAATGGGATGAAATTGATAGACTACTGCGTGATACCATGGGGAATTGTATGTTCACAACGTCTAGTAGACAGAAGAAGAAGTTTGATAATTTGCTACCTAATCAGACTCTTCGGCATTTAGACGTTTCCCGGACCGTTATCAATTTGTCCAAACGTTCGTTATCTGACGATGAGACATCTGTGCTTGCCAATGGAGGAAATTTTGCTGTTAGCCCGCGTTTTGTGCCCACGGAAGAAATTATAGCCAGTGTAGAAGCAGGAATTCGCAGTGTGGATTCTGTAACAGCTGAAGAAATCCGTATAGAAACAGTGAGAATATTAGCCAATGCAAAACCGCCGAAAAGTAATATAACTATGGGTGAGAGAAGAGCCTTAAAACTCCTGAACGATGACGATAGTATTTTGGTTCTCCCAGCTGACAAAGGAAGCGCAACGGTGGTTATGGATGTGGCCGACTATCAGAGTAAAATTACTGATCTACTGGATCCGCAAGCATATAGGAAGCTGAATAAGGACCCCACTAACAACGTTCTCAGAACTGTGTCGCGGTTAATAAAAAAAGTCCTCCATTGAAGAGAGTGTACAGAAAGGTCTCTGCAATTCGGTTGCGCTACCACCGAGGCTTTATGGATAGCCCAACATTCATAAAGAAAATGTGCCGTTAAGACCGATACTAGGTGTCATTGGTTCGCCCACCTACTCGTTAGTCAAATTTTTGACTACGCTGTTAAAACCACATGTGGGCCGTTCGGACTCTTATATAAAGAATTCTACACATTTCATCAGCAGATTGAATGGCATAGTGGTCCAGCCGGAGGACATATTGGTCAGCTTCGATGTGGTATCGCTGTTTACCATGGTTCCACTTAATGATGTATTGGAACAGCTGGATCGAATTTTTCCTGCCGACATTTCAAAACTGTTTAAGTGTTGTTTAACGACCACGTACTTCAAGTGGAATGAACAGTTTTATGAGCAAACGGATGGCGTGGCTATGGGAAGCCCCCTAAGTCCCGTTATTGCAAACTTCTTCATGGAGAAATTCGACGAACAGGCCTTAGGTACTGCCAGCAAAAAACCAAATGTATGGTTCCGATACGTGGATGACACGTTTGTGCTGTGGAGACATGGTAGGGAGGAACTAAGCCGGTTCCACGAACATCTGAACGGTATAAACTCCAGAATTCAGTTTACAATGGAGGAGGAGGTAGACGGTAAACTACATTTCCTCGATGTGCTTGTTTTTAGAAACGAAAATGGTAGTTTGGGCCACTCAGTATACCGCAAACACACGCACACGGACCGTTTTTTGCACCGGGATTCAAACCACCGCCCACAACAGAAGCGGGGTGTTATCAAGACGTTAGCGGACAGACCTAGAAATATTTGTGAACCTGAGTTGCTCGACGCTGAGATGGAACATCTCCACAATGCACTAATGAAGAACGGATATTCTTCCGCCGAAATAAAAAGTGCGTTGAGGCAGCCACGCAGAAATCATACTGACGTACAGGCTACTGCAAAATCTAAGGTTTTCCTGCTCTTTGATAAAAATGTAACGGAAAGAATAGGGAGGATCTTGACGAAGCGGAATATTACCTAATTTACAAGCCCACCAGGAAGATACAGGAATACCGTAAGCCTGCCAAGGACGCTCGCAAACCATTGGAAATAGCTGTAGTGTATAGGATCCCATGCAGCTGTGGTGATGTTTATGTGGATACCACTAAAATAACTGTTTCTAAACGTTTGGAAGAGCACAAGGGAAATTGTAGAAGAGGAGAAAGGGAACGATCAGCTGTTGCGGAGCATGCTTTCCAGCCAGGGAACCACAATATTCGTTTCGAGGAGACGCAAGTACTAGCGGCCACAAGCGGATATTACGAAAGGCTCTACAGGGAGGCAATCGAAATCGCCAAACACCCTAATAATTTCAGTCGAAAGGAAGGAGGGCGTGAAATTAAACGGTATATGGATGCCGGTGTTAAAGAAGATGTGTACCACCCGTCCACCACTGGGTGATGGCAATGGAGATCGACGGCAGCGGACGGCGGCCAATTGCACTGACTTTTTCAAAACAGGTGACGTCACGCTTCAGCGTAGGAGAGCGCAAACACGGAATTTATCGGCAGTCAGTAGCGAGCCAGTGGGTGTGTTGGACCTTCTATCGAGCTACAGACCCCGTTGAAGATGACCTCCGCAGACGGGGACGAAACGTTGGGAATTGACACAGAATTCATCAACCGACCACGGCATAACAGCCCGGATAATTGTAATGGACATGACATTTCCGGCCGTGAGATTCTACATTTTAGTAGAAGAACTCACTCACTCTGATGTAGAAAAACTGTATGCTTTGGATGGGCGTATGCTGGACTGTGTTTTTTCATGACTGTACTTATTGTGTGACTATAAACGTAAATTATGGAAATACTTAAAAAATTGGTTTAGTAATTGTGTTTGCTTATTTAGCATGTCATTTGTGAGAATGAAATTGAGTTTCTTCATGTTATTTCTTCTGTTTCCTTTGTTATCCAGGTGGAGCAATTGTAAGTAGTGAGCAAAGTCCATCACTTGATATTCACCTTCAACGACTTGTAGGTCAAATGTGGATTTGGTTCATATGTTTAAAGGAAGAGCTTCGTTGTTTCCAGTTGCGTATATTGAGATTTATTCCTGTTTGACCAAGTACATCTTCGAACATAAATTTGAGTTAAGTTTGTATACTCTTGACCGATTAAATGGCTTGAATTATTATTAATACTATGAATGGCTCGACCTTTATTTTCTCATTTCTGTATGTTGTAACTCCGACGGGAACGGTCGCGGGGTTGACGTGATGGAAAGCGCGGCGGGACCCACGGTGCGGCCCGCGAACAACAACACAACGGGAGAGGACGGACACGACCAACGAAGGACCTTATGAACAACAACTAGATCGAAACAATAGAGACAGAAGAAAACCTAAGTAGACAACCACTCGTATACAGAACAAGAAAGTAAATACGCTGTCTAAGGCGAGGCGATATGTCCGGTTCTTGGATTTTTTTTTTTTAAGCACATTTCATTCCTTCCTATACGGGGAAGGCGGGCCTTACTAGAGCTTGCTTTACTCTTTTTCGGCCGATGGTGTGCATGGGACATCATTTGGTTATTTTACTTTATTCGTTTGCATACGTGCTAATGGGAATTGGGGGGGGGGGGGGGGGGGGTACTAATATCTCCCAATTGGGAATTTATTTGCAGGAATTTCGGGGAACAGCTCCGGCATTCACTTTACGGCCTGAGGAAAACCTGCAAAACCCGGCCAGAGCTGCTGGTGTTGCCGTCTTTAGTTGTTGTTTCTTCTCATTCCACAGGCTTCTCTTCCAGTCAGTAGCGGTAGTTGCGGCGGTAGTTGGAGTGGCATCCGTTTCTTCGCCGTCGCTTCTCCTCTTCGTCCGAAAGGCGAGCTTCTTCCTCTTCTCTCTCCCTTTGCGGCCGGTATTCCAGCCAGCTGCATTGATCTCTGTCTCGCTCCTCATGATTTGGGCATACTTCTTCCATGCTCTGGAGGTCTATTATGTATCGGCTGTCTGTGAACTTTCATCATCCCTTCCTTGTCGATCAGCGCGGCGCGGTTTGTCTGCACGGCTTGGTCAGTTGCAACAGACGGTTCTGATTCCGTTTGTACCACTACCGCTGCCATCCGCAGCTTGCGCTCGAATGCCTCCCGTAGCATGAGGCAGGCAGCTTCCATCTCCGCCTGCAGCGCGATCTTGAAGAGCATTTCCGCTTCTTTCAACGCAACCGGCTGAGCGAGAGGCAGGCGCTTAAATACTCTATCGGGGACGCCGCTATTGGCCGCTGGGACCACGTGTTCCACTGTGGCGCCCTCACACTAAATGTGGGCCAGAAGGCGCGCGCCGCCACGGCTTATGCGCGATGGTGGTGATACCTCTAGGGGTCTCCGACGTCCATGCCGTCTGCCGCGGATTCAAATTCCGCTGTGCGCGCTGCCAGATTGTAAAAAGTGATTCTGACATTGGTTCCTCTGAAACGTTTGTTACTGTATGTGGTGTTACTTAGTGTTTGATTGTCTTCGTCTTTGGTTATGTAAGAATATATTTTAATAATCAGCTAATCCATTAATGTAGGACTGTCGCCATTATTGTATGCAATTCCTTTCATGTCTGGTTAGCTGTTTTTGCATGGGTTGTGTTCCGTTTTGCAGCAGAAGCTCCGAGCATCAGTAAAAAAAAAATAACCGAAATCACTCTAAACAAGTAATAAGAACAGCTCACCAAGAGTCTTACGATAAAGTGATGACAGCTATTGAATATGAGACGTGGAAGGCAGAATTTACCCTGCATAATGTTGAAAAACTTTAACAAAAATCTGAAGCTGACAACGCTAGAATTCATGTAATAAGCCAATAACAACTGAAAGAAAAAAAATTACCGAAACTGAAGTCTAATAATAGTGCCGCAAAAGTTAGGGAATAGGTGCCTCACCAAGACAATTAGTTCCAACAGCTCGCAAAAAAAAGCCCAAAAAATTGTAAAGCTTGCGCCCAACATGCAATAAATATCTAACTCATTAAGGGTCGATTGTACAATTTCGGGTAAATCCTGGGATAGGTAACCGAGAAATAGGCTAAGCAAACGTTAAGTTGGACGACGCCATTTTATTCCCCCGTTGGTTATTTCCGGAATGGTGTTCGCCCCCAGTTAAGTTGGCAATAGCTGAAGAGCACGCTGTGTATTTTCGAGTACGTCGTTTCACATTTACTTGGACGTCGTCTGCGGAAATAGCATGTCAACATGAGCGATAAGCGTTCCAGACATTACAACCGTCCGTCTGAGAATACGTTGAGGCTGTTACATATCGTAAATGAGTTCAAGTATGTAGAAGAAAACACGAAAGCTGCTGCGGTCTCATTCAGTAAAAATATTAGTGCAAAACATTTAACTATATCTGTAGCGAACATGTACGTATAAAATTTATAATGATCTTGAAATTACGTAGTTAAAAGTTAGTTGTTTGTTGTTTGGCCTGTAAGAGATCTCCCTAGATATTCGATTAAAATACGGGCGAAATGTACAACCACAATAGTGGAATGTGTGTTTCAAGTTGTGTACAATGAAATACACGATTGTCGACAGATTCCATTCAGATGCAGCGCTTCCAGCCGCAATAGTATTCTATCAAATGTAGCTGTATGGTAGATGGTGAACTATAAGTCGGCGCGTAATATAGAATCAACTGTGAAATGCTGTCTGCTTTATGAAATGGTTGACTTTTCCAGAGTTTCCAGCAAATTGTGGCAACTCAGGCGTCATGGGGCTTGATTTGACTGACGATTCAAATGGTTAAAATGGCTCTGAGCACTATGGGACTTAACATCTATGGTCATCAGTCCCCTAGAACTTACAACTACTTAAGCCGAACTAACCTAAGGACATCACACAACACCCAGTCATCACGAGGCAGGGAAAATCCCTGACCCAGCTGCGAATCGAACCCGGGAACCCCGGGGACTGACGATTCTGAGAGGTGTTTGCTAGCTAGCTTGCTGTTGTAGTTACGTCTTAGAATGATTAATTCATTACGTAGAATGATTAATCCGTTACTTATAATGATTAATCCATTACTTACAATGATTAATCCATTACTTATAATGATTAATTCATTACTGAGAATGATTAATCCATTACTTAGAATGATTAATTCTTCAGAGCAGAAAGCACCTTTGCTGAACTACTGAATAGTATTTGTGCATCCACTTCTGCTGTTTCTAGGTGTATATAAATCCTTTTTTTGATGTGCTGATTAATAAAAGTATATCGAGGATATATTCAGCATATGACTAATAAGACGCCAACATTTCCTATAAACAACCGAAATCTGTTTTACTGTGGGAATGTGCCTACGTCACATACCAAACTGGAGGCCGTTGTTACTGTATCTTGCCCTAAATGTCTAAGGAACTGTAGCAATTTAGTACAGATTTTTGGCTTGTGCTGTCATCTATAGCAGCTGTATATAATCTGAGAAGGAAGGGAAAGTAGCTGGAGGTGCGAGACTCTCACTGTTTCCATCCGTCTTTTCAACATTCATCTCAGCTCAAACCTATTTTGTTTACAGAATAGAAATACCTGTTCTCGAAAGTGAAAGAATTGGCAGAGTTGCAGATAACTCCGCTTTAAAAGTGGCATGAGAGGAACCAGAGAAGGCACGAAGAACTGTATTGGTTAAAAAAAAGTGTATAAAACTCAAAATTAGGGTCAGTAAATACAAATTGAAAACAAATTTCTGAAAGAAAATAAAATCGATATAATTTGATTATTTTATTTTCATTCAATTACATCAGAGAAATGAGATAATTAACAAAACCGTCTCTTACGCATGTGCCATACACATCCTGTTACTAATTTTGCTGGCTACCTCCTTACCCATACCAATGAAGTGTCCAACGGATCGACATAAATCACCAGAGGCAAAATATCTGTGTTAGTTCACTGGTGGAACAGACTCGTTTCTGAGAGAAAGGAAAGAATGACATGAGACAATCTGTGTGACAATTCAAGAGAAATTTAAAGACGTAGCTTGTCAACCACTCCTTCCACTGTTATCATTTTGTAGATTCAATAACTAAAGCTTCATGTTTGCTGAACGACAAGTACCTATGTTGTAATGAGACACAGATAACGATTACATTATGGTAAATTTGGATGTGGCTACGCCGGTAATACTAACGAGTGAAAAACACAACAGCTATATTCTATAGTTTTCTTAAAAACATGACTTTTCGGTTGATTTCAGTATTTTAAACTTAGCCTGAGTAAGCACACATAATTTAGATGTTTATGGGAATAATGATAGATGATGAACATTGTTGTCGCTCAAGCATTCACTAAAATATGGAATGTTTTTAATCCAATTGGAAATACGAATGATGTAACTGACTGAACTTGGAATATTACTTTACTATGAAACATTTTGCTACATTAAACGATTATAATAAGGCATCAGTTTCTATTATGGCACTGTCTGCCACATAAAACTGAACAGTGCTATTGTTTGAGGAACTATGGGGCTAACAGCACAATAGAGATGGTCCCAAAGTTTTGCGATTGGGGGCAAACACGGGGAGTTTGGCGGCGATGGGATTCCGCTAAACTCATCCGGACGCTCTTCGAAACAAGTACGTACAGTGCGAGATGTGTGACCCGCTGCTCTGTTCTGTTAGTAGATGTCATCGTGCCGAGGAGAAACAAACTGCACATAGGAGTTGACATACCCTCCAAGGATAGTTCCACTATGCCTTCCAGAATGACAAGATCACCCAGGGAATGCCACGAGAATATTCCCCAGACCATAATGTTTCCTCCTGGAGCCTGGAACATACGACGGTTGTGCAGTGTGTTTGGTTCCAGATGTTTCAGACCGAACACGCCAACGGTCATATGCCAGACGGAGCAACCTACTTTGTCTGAAAAATCGTCTGTTAGCACTGCGTGCACGTCCAATTGTGGTAATGGCGTGCCAGTTCCAAACCTCATCGCTAATGAACAGCATTCAGCATGGGTGCATGAACCAGACGCCTCTTGCGAAGGCTCATCCGCCACAACGTTCCCTGAACTGGCGTTAAGGAGACGCTATTGGTATCTCCTTGGTGCATTTGGATCACTTTATGTGCCTAGTCCTTTGATTAAAGAAATCTAGACATACATTCGGAATCGTCAAATTCTTCGAAATACACTCCTGGAAATTGAAATAAGAACACCGTGAATTCATTGTCCCAGGAAGGGGAAACTTTATTCACACATTCCTGGGGTCAGATACATCACATGATCACACTGACAGAACCACAGGCACATAGACACAGGCAACAGAGCATGCACAATGTCGGCACTAGTACAGTGTATATCCACCTTTCGCAGCAATGCAGGCTGCTATTCTCCCATGGAGACGATCGTAGAGATGCTGGATGTAGTCCTGTGGAACGGCTTGCCATGCCATTTCCACCTGGCGCCTCAGTTGGACCAGCGTTCGTGCTGGACGTGCAGACCGCGTGAGACGACACTTCATCCAGTCCCAAACATGCTCAATGGGGACAGATCCGGAGATCTTGCTGGCCAGGGTAGTTGACTTACACCTTCTAGAGCACGTTGGGTGGCACAGGATACATGCGGACGTGCATTGTCCTGTTGGAACAGCAAGTTCCCTTGCCGGTCTAGGAATGGTAGAACGATGGGTTCGATGACGGTTTGGATGTACCGTGCACTATTCAGTGTCCCCTCGACGATCACCAGTGGAGTACGGCCAGTGTAGGAGATCGCTCCCCACACCATGATGCCGGGTGTTGGCCCTGTGTGCCTCGGTCGTATGCAGTCCTGATTGTGGCGCTCACCTGTACGGCGCCAAACACGCATACGACCATCATTGGCACCAAGGCAGAAGCGACTCTCATCGCTGAAGACGACACGTCTCCATTCGTCCCTCCATTCACGCCTGTCGCGACACCACTGGAGGCGGGCTGCACGATGTTGGGGCGTGAGCGGAAGACGGCCTAACGGTGTGCGGGACCGTAGCCCAGCTTCATGGAGACGGTTGCGAATGGTCCTCGCCGATACCCCAGGAGCAACAGTGTCCCTAATTTGCTGGGATGTGGCGGTGCGGTCCCCTACGGCACTGCGTAGGATCCTACGGTCTTGGCGTGCATCCGTGCGTCGCTGCGGTCCGGTCCCAGGTCGACGGGCACGTGCACCTTCCGCCGACCACTGACGACAACATCGATGTACTGTGGAGACCTCACGCCCCACTTGTTGAGCAATTCGGCGGTACGTCCACCCGGCCTCCCGCATGCCCACTATACGCCCTCGCTCAAAGTCCGTCAACTGCACATACGGTTCACGTCCACGCTGTCGCGGCATGCTACCAGTGTTAAAGACTACGATGGAGCTCCGTATGCCACGGCAAACTGGCTGACACTGACGGCGGCGGTGCACAAATGCTGCGCAGCTAGCGCCATTCGACGGCCAACACCGCGGTTCCTGGTGTGTTCGCTGTGCCGTGCGTGTGATCATTGCTTGTACAGCCCTCTCGCAGTGTCCGGAGCAAGTATGGTGGGTCTGACACACCGGTGTCAATGTGTTCTTTTTTCCAGTTCCAGGAGTGTAACTGGGGCGCCTCACTTTCTTCTCCTCCCTCTCATGGACAATTCAACCAAACTTTCGTCATCGGTTACTGAATCTATCACCACTCCTGCCGTCTTGAAAACTTATTCCCCAGTTAAGCTGGCTAACCGGCTAGATATCGCTAGTTAAGTTACCCCGAGTCTATTCTTCGGTTGGGCGTTATTTCGGGTTCGTAAAACGGGTTACTTGCGTTATTCTGAGACTCGAGCTTAACCGGCTGATAACCGGAAATTTTACGATCGGCCTAAATATAGACGGACGATGTATGAGTTAAGGCTTTTAGTTTACATAGCGAAGGCTGGCGATGTTATCAAGTCCCTGCTGGTCCGAAGGTGGCAAAGAAAATTTTTAATTTTAAGAAAGCATTAAGCATTATAAGTGACAATTAGAGAGGAGTAAGTGTATCAGATGTAGTTCATAATATTTACTAAAAAATATTAAAGAATCGCTTGAGACCAATAGCAGATGTATTCCTGTGAGAAGATCAAAGTGGATTTAGGAAGGAACGCTCCCCAAATGTTAACACTTTCACCATTAAAAGAATTCTACTAGAAAACCGATGCAAAGTCACGTTTCTTATTTCGAAATAACAAGTCGAATGCCTTCAGCTAGTCTCCCAAATGAACGTGAAACGTTGTAAACTGTCTCTTTTTTCTGGCTGTGACCAGAAAGAACGTCGAATATGTGCAGTCTTCTGAACCGCCAGGTAATGTCATTTTTCATATCTTTCTGTTGTGTTATACCTTACATGGATCTACTTTTTCCTTTCGTGATTTTTCATGTTCAACGTGCACAACACATCTGACACAGTTTCAGAGATAGATTTCTTAATTTTTTGAAGGGAGACTAGAGATTTAGCTTCCCGTCGACACTGGAATTATTAAAATATTAGCTAAGGTGGACAAAATAAGAATACCAGCTAAGATGGACAGGGATGATTCAGGAAATCTGCCTTGACGTATTCCCTGGAAACATCACAGCATTCCTCTGAAGTAGTATCAAAGCTACGAGTAACATATTTGTGGATGAAACGAACGCCGCTCCCCTTAAATGTAAGTAAAATGTGTGGTTCACGGCACATTCTCTTTCGGTGTAATACTAGTCCCGTCCCGGAATTTACGAAACAGACGATTACTTACTCGAGAAAAAGAGATCTTTGAGAAAATGATTAAACGGTTTCCAATACGACTTCCATCCAGACGCGGTATTGGTAAAGTTTCGCGACGACGGAACATGTTTTCCTGTAAAATTACCTTCCCCTCCATAATCTACAAATTTTAGTGAAAGTAGGATGAATAATCGACAAAATAATGCAGAAATCGATTAAATGAAAAGTATGTTACTAGGATTTCTGTACTTCGCATTTCAGAAATAAAAATGTCTATCCGAAAGTAGCACATAACTAAGTTTTAGGGAAACTAGTTTTCAATTAGGTGTACGTGAATTATGTCCCGACGTAATCAACGAAAATTTTAATATATTTCTTTCACTATTGCACCAACATTTTCTTATCCTCCAGATAGATTTTTGGTGCTTCTTAAACTAATTATGCATATATTTGGTTTTCGTCATCACTCTTAAAATGTTTTCAGCTACCAATATTTTTATTTGTTCAAAGCCGCGAGATGGATGTTGCAACGCAGGTGCCGTGATATCTGAAATTTTTGTTAAGACCCGACAAGAGCTGCGTTGAGCAAGAAGATTACATATAGCCCAAATTTTCTACTAATGATTTCTATTGTTGTCTTTTATCTCGTTTCCCAGCACTGCGCTTACCAAGCAATATTCACCCTTTCACTGTTTTCTTGACAGAGCTACATTGGCCAACTCGTACCCCTCAAGGTGGCAAACAGGATCTTGGCGATGGACTAACCGTGGGAGGGGGAGTCTACTGGACGATGTTAGATTATGTGCGCAGGTATCAGTGCAGCTCCACTTAGTCTTTTTTAAAGCTGACTGAAAACTGTCCAGAGAAAGCTTTAACAATTTTTATTTTTCCCATTTTTACTGGGTTCCATAAATAGGTATCGAATCCACCCGGCAGATTAACGACGAGAGTCGGGGTGCCGGCCAGCCTTTATGGGCTTTTTAGGCGATTTTCCACATCCCACTAGGTGAATACTGGGATGGTCCCCACACCCCACCTCAGTTACACGACTTACCGACATTTGAAACATGTTCGCACTTTTTCATGAATTACACTAGAGGCAGACAGCTGAGGTACACTAATACCATCCCAGGGGGTATGGGGATGGCGGCAGGAAGGGCATCCAGCCACCCCTCTAAAATTAACCATTACAAATCTGTACCTAACCCTGACGACTCTGCACACGATGTGGGACAAAGGCAGTAGCAAAAGAAGAATATTGGGTTCCAAAATACTATGAATTAGTTGAAGAATAAAACAATTCTTCTATTGGGGCCATAAAACTTTGTCAAAACGAATTGTTTTAATAATGTCTACTAGAAGCTTGTATATGCATTTAAGTTTTCATTAAGATGGTCTACTGCACATGTTGAGAGATTCGTGGATGGAATACAAAGGAGTTGGCCACCAAATATTCTTCTAAATTAGGTTTGAATTGTGCCTTGTCTGAAATTATACTCTTAATGGTTGCTGGTAACTTACTGAAAATATGCGTTGCTGAATGCTGGACTCCTTTCTGGGCAAGAGTAAGTGATTTTAAATCTTTATGTATATTGTTCTTATTCCTAGTATTGTGGCTGTGCACTAAGCAGTTAGTTGGAAAAAGAGATGTGTTATTTACAACTAACTTCATTAAGGAATAAATATACTGAGAATGTGTGGTTAGTATGCCCAATTCTTTGAATAGGTTTCGACATGATGTTCTTGGATTAACACTACACATCACTCTTATTATACACTTCTGCAGTCTAAAATGTTTTTCTCAGTTTGTGGAGTTGCCCCAAAATATGAATCACAAAATTAAAGCAAGAATAAATGTGAGAGAATCCGAAGAAATGAGGTGCATTTATGTATAGTTTTCATCCAAATAGAATTATAAATTTAATTTTTGAAGAATGAAACTTGTTAGCATAGTTATTAAACCTTTTTATTACGAGTACTGTTTCGTCGGAACCGCTTTGTCATCATTGGATCCTGTAACAACCGATGATGACAGCGCAGATCTGTTGAAAATTGAAATAGTAATACAAAGAATTAGTAGCTACCTTCGCAAAATTGATTTTTCAGTAATAATACAATATTAAAATCGCCCTGCAACAACTGATACAATGTCAAACATATATAATTACAAATTTCATTAACATTCATATTAGACTGCAGGATGAAATATATGAAGTAAAATTTAAGTGAAATATATGTGTACTGTACGTGTGAAACATACAAGATGTAATGTGTATAAGTTCAGATGTCTCTATTACTGATAGAGGGCAGTATATTGAACAACATTACATCGGTGTTTATGTCATAGGCAGACTGCTATTATGGCTATTAAAAGTTGTATGTTTTTAGGTTGATTAGTACCTCCAAATACATATGGCAAGAGCAAATCATTTAGGCTTGTTTTCCCCAGGGCAGCAGGTTAAGTATTTATGCGAGGTCGTGTACACGTAAAATGGTTATTCTATACTGAGATGCATAGTCCACTTAGTGGTGCAGATACAGTCATGCAGAAAACATCAGATCGTAAAGTTTGTGACGTGTTTGTGGAAAGACTGTTCGATATAGAGAAAAGAACAACCAACACACTGATGTGTGTACCACATCTAAAAAAATCTGCGCTTATACCCGTTATACCCTGTATGTTACATATGCATATGGAGACAATGCGTGTAATATGAGTTTTTGTGAAATGATGTGTAGCAAAAGATGTAATGTACGATTCTATTTCTGTAAGCCTTTAAATTTCTTAGTATGCAGCATCATTCGACATTATTGTATCGAACATAACTTTCATTTATTATTTCGTTTACGTTGAAAATATCACACTGTCTTCTTGGGGAAAGTGATGCAATGTAGGTCGCTGAGACTGCGGCTAGTGCTCTGCGCAGAAGAAATAAACAGGGTCGTGTCCTCAGCGTGCGATCTGACCACCACCCAAGCGCCTTTCAGTCACGTCCCCTATAAGCTGTCAGGGTCACCGCCTCCCCTAACTCTCCCCACTCCCCCCGAAGCCATTTCTCCTCCCCAACACCTTGAAGCGCCCAACCATCCCTCCCCTAACGCTCCGTCTCCCACAAGACTCCTGACGCACGGCATAGAGTTGCGCCTACCGCCCTACAAACCAGCCGCTCTCTATTTGTGCTCACTCTTCATCCTACAGTTTTATTTTTCGTGCAGCACCTACGGTTGTTTAACCAGTTACTTGCAGTATATTGTCACAATTTGTCATAATCAACCCCATACAGTATCGTATTGGTAAAATAATCTGCCAAGATTTTAAACATGGCTGCAGCAGCAACTGTTAAAATTCTTCACAATAAAGGATGACAGCCAAAAACAGTTGCAGGATAGAATTTTTTTTTATTAAAATTCTTGACCAAGGTTTCGGTACATATAAATATTCCTTCATCAGAAGTAAAACTTCTAAAATTACATCATGCCATGGAGAATAATAAAACAATTATGCCAAAGGCGTCGTCAGTAATCGACATGATGTTTTAAATTACTGACGACGCCTTTGGCATAATTGTTTTATTATTCTCCATGGCATGATGTAATTTTAGAAGTTTTACTTCTGATGAAGGTATATTTATATGTACCGAGACCTTGGTCAAGAATTTTAATAAAAAAAAAATTCTATCCTGCAACTTTTTTTGGCTGTCATCCTTTATTGTGAAAAAAAAAATTATCTGCTTTAAATAAATCACCAGTAAGCCATACTTCACCCTCCACTCACACCGAAATTTGATCAGCGAATGTTTTTACGAAACAAGTTCTCCTAGATTCGTTGATGGTTTACAGTTACGTCATCAGGAAAAGATTAAATGTGCTCAACTTAATCTTATATACTCACTTAAACTGAGGTGAATAGTCATAGCACACAAGAAAACAACTCAAAAAATGTTGATAAATAACTATACCTAAGATTAAATGTATTTCAGCATGGGATAAAGACTTAAAACTTTAGGTAGTAGTTTGCTGTTATTTATACATGCTGAGGGAAATAAATGTGGCCTAATGGACGGAATTCGAGGGTACTGAGAAACACAGCACAGAAAAGGAAATATTGTACTAACCTAACTATAGCAGATGTTGAAAGTGACCACCATTCATCTTGGACGCTTCTGAGGCTTCGTCAGCAAGCTGGTGAAGGCGCATGGGAACTGGACGGTTGGAATTTCTGGAATTTCATTCAAAATGTTGTGCTGCAGTTATTGAAAACCTTGAGGCTTTTTGCGATACACCTTAGACTGGAGGGCTCCACACACACAAAGTAATCGCACACTGACAGATCATGTGACCTTGGTGGCCAGCTGGCACCCCGACCACACCAGCTGCTAAGAACTCTGTTAGGCGTGAAGACTGTGTAAATGTGCTCCGCGGTTCGGTCGGCTGTATAGGCAGTTGGTCCATTCTGTAACTATAGCTCTTTTACTTCCTCGTTAAGGCTGCCACAAATGATTTCAAAATGTCCGACGCACTTTTAATTGCCCCACCCTGTACGCCAAAAGTGTTATGTATTCGTTCAGTCTGTTAGACTGAAGACACTCTGTGTTATCAGAATAGGTAGCCAGTCAAGAAAACAAGCGATGTACACTACTGGCCTTTAAATCTGCTACACCACGAAGGTGACGTGCTACAGACGCGAAATTTAACCGACAGCAAGGAGATGCTGTGATATGCAAATGATTAGCTTTTCAGAGCATTCACACCTACAACGTGCTGACACGAGGAAACTTTCCAACCGATTTCTCATACACAAACAGCAGTTGACCGGCGTTGTCTGGTCAAACGTTACTGTGATGCCTCGTGTAAGGAGGTTTATCGTATCACGACATTGCTGCTCGCGTTGGTCGAGATCCAATGACTGTTAGCAGAATATGGTATCGGTGGGTTCAGGATACGCCGTGCTGGATCCCAACGGCCTCGTATGACTAGCAGTCGAGATGACAGGCATCTTACCCGCATGGCTGTAACGGATCGTTCAGCCACGTCTCGATGCTTGAGTCAACAGATGGGGACGTTTGCCAGACAACAACAATCTGCACCAACAGTTCGGCGACGTTTGCAGCAGCATGGACTATCAGCTCGGAGATTATGGCTGCGGTTACCCTTGACGCTACATCACAGACAGGAGCGCCTCCGATGGTGCACTCAACGACGAACCTGGGTGCACGAATGGCAAAACGTCATATTTTCGGATGAATCTAGGGTCTGTTTACAGCATCATGATGGTCGTATCCGTGTTTAGCGACATCGCGGTGAACGCACATTGGAAGCGTATATTCGTCATCGGCATACTGGCATATCACCCGGCGTGATGGTATGGGGTCCCATTGGTTACACGTGTCGGTCACCTCTTGTCCGCATTGACGGCACATTGAACAGTGGACGTTACATTTCAGATGTGTTACGACCCGTGGCTCTACCCTTCATTCGATCCCTGCGAAACCCTACGTTTCAACAGGATAATGCACGACCGCTTGTTGCAGGTCCTGTACGGGCCTTTCTGGATACAGAAAATGGTCGACTGCTGCCCTGGCAAGCACATTCTCCAGATCTCTCACCAATTGAAAACTTCTGGTCAATGGTGGCCGAACAACTGGCTCGTCACAATACGCCAGTCACTACTCTTGATGTACTGTGGTATCGTGTTGAAGTTGCATGGGCAGCTGTACCTGTACACGCCGTCCAAGCTCTGTTAGACTCAATGCCCAGGCGTATCAAGCCCGTTAATACGGCCAGAGGTGGTTGTTCTGGGTACTGATTTCTCCGGATCTATGCACCCAAATTGCGTGAAAATGTAATCACATGTCAGTTCTAGTATAATACATTTGTCCAATTAAGACCCGTGTATCATCTGCATTTCTTCTTGGTGTAGCAATTTTAATGGCCAGTAGTGTAGTATGCTCAGTGGAAGAGGTCTGTTTGCTCATATCCAAGAATTTAAAACCTAATGAACGTGTGAAGTAGCAAGGCTAGTTTCCTCGAGTGTCTGAACTGGTATCTGTTTTCATAGTCCTTAATGTTTAACCCCCAAATAACACCAACACCATTTATTCACCTTGTCCAGTTATGGGTCCAGTGATTGATAGGGGAAGGAACGCTATAGTGACCAGGCTGGGTAAGGTGACCTTTTCTTTTTATTCTTTTGGAGAGTACTGCAGATTAATGGTGACCACTTAAAACTGTTCAAAGCGACTTCTGTTAGCGAGTGTCACGGTAGTAGCTGCGTGTGCTCATCTGCAGCGGTATCTTTTGTTTTTATGCATCTCGTGCAAGGTTAGTGACAAATTCATTTCCATATTTTAGAAAATATAAACATTCTGTCAGTTAATTGCTACGGTGGTGTTAAGACATTATAATATGGGCCTGAGAATCATGTCGTTATGAATGGTCTAGGTTAAGTAATTTCGCTTTCAGACAACATTCAGGATAATGGCGCCCAACTAGGTTTCATGGTCAGTAGTCTGACAGCACCACAAAGTGGTCAAACGGCCACTTTGCCTGAAAATCTTTTTGTAATGTATTTAACATCTTTATGGTAACTGAACTGTTAATAAGGGAATATTACTTAACAATAGTTTTCTCGTAATATCAAGATTATGCTAACAAGCTCCAAAATTATTTGAAAAGATCGCATCAGACAGAAGAGTCCCGAGCTATAGACATTTGATACTGCAAGAAAGAAAAAGTGTCGATGAAAATAGAGTTGCGTTTAAAGAAGAGCTGAGTTCAATGCCAGTGATGTTTGCCCATTCTTCACAAACCCAACGTGCGTCATTACTTTGCTACTATTAAAATAAGGCCAACCATAACGAAAAGAAAGAAAGTGTAAGGAATTGGGAAGGCTCGGATAACAATGTCTAGTCCATTCAAAACTGAACTGTTAAAAGGTACGTAGACGAAAGATAAGCAGATCGAAAGAAGAGTCTAAAAGGTTCAGACTCGCCGAATGAATAAGTATACAGAGAAGACACAACAAGCAGAGGATTAGGGAAAGTGCAAGAAGTACGTTTTTCGGGAATATGGTGAAGACAGGGACACTGAATATTTGTATTTCAGCGAAACGTAATGTAACTCTGAAGTTTTAACAACTTTAAACATAGCTGTGTGCTGCAACCGTGAAAATATTTTTTCTAGTAAAGACAGCCCACTAGTTGCAATGGATTTTATAGTCGAATTGACCATGGTTTCGACTATTAAACAAAGGGGGTCTTCATCAGAATGTATATTAGACACGTAAGAAGTTGAGCGTAACAGCTCTCGTCGCTGTTATGCTCAACTTCTTACGTATGTAATATAAATTCTGATAAAGACTCCCTTCGTTCGTTTTCACAGGACATGTACATTAGAATGTTCTGCTGAAATGATTAATATTTCAGTCACCTCGGATCAGCATGTCACATTGCCTAGTAGACAAAGGTTTTGCCATGGGCCATGATAACTTGTTCCATCCATGGTGGCATCGATTCGTATAAGGATCGAATAGCGCCATGCTGCATTCACCTAGTTTCAAAGCTAATATTTTACGGTTGGCATTGGGTCACAGCAGTGCTTCTGACGCTTCGCTATATCGCACACATCTTCGATTGGCGAAAAGTCTGGTGATCTGGTGGACAAGGTCAAAAGGCTGATATCCAGCGACACCAAGAAAGCACGTGTTTGCGAAGCAGCATGTGGTCGCGCATTGTCTTGCTGAAAAATGGCGTCTGGGGCGTTGTGCAAACAGTGTATGGCTACAGGTCGCAGGATGTCATTCAGGTAGATCACACTGGTCACAGTGCCATGGACACGCACCAGCTGTGATTTGTGGTTGTACCCAATACCGTCCCCACACCGTACGACATTCAGTTGCAGCTGTATGCCTTTTACGAATGCAGTCACTCTGATAACGCTCCCTCTGCTTGCGGCGAACCGAAATGCGGCCATCATTTTCATACAAACAGAACCTGAAGTCTGTCCGCAAACACTATCTGATGCCGTTCCTGTCCGCAATGACGTCATTCCATATACCATTGCCGTGTAGCAAGCGTCTGCACATTCGTCAAAGCCAGTCAGAGAAGTGGACGACACGGCCGTAACGCGTGTCATAATAAACGGTGACGGACTGTCACTCCTGATAGTGTACGCTGTGTCACACTGTTCCACTGTCAAGCCAGGGCCGAGGACGACGCAGATCTGTCCTGCAATGCGATTGAGTTGAGGTGTAGATCTTTTCGAGGGGTGGTCTAGACGGTGCGACCCTTCATTAGATTGGATTAGATTATTTTTCGTGCCGTAGATCCGTGCTGAGGAGATCCTCGTGGATGTAGAACATGTCATTTTTTTAAAGCTGCAATAACAATACTAATATTATGAGTATATACAATTCATCATTTTCTTAAGCTGAAATGACAATACTTACAGTATGAGTATATACAATACATCATTTGTTTCTATTAAAATATTCGTCAATGGAGTAGAAGGAGTTGGCCACTAGTAAGTCTTTCAGGCTCCTTTTAAAGTGATCTTTATTTGTAACTACATTTTTTTATGTTTGCTGGCAAATTATTGAAGATGAGTGTTCCTGAGTAGTGGACCCCTTTGTGAACTAAGGTAAGTGCTTTTAAGTACTTGTGCAGATCATTTTCGTTCCTGGTATTGTATGTATGAACTGAGCTGTTTGTTCGAAAAAGAGATATATTATTTAGGACAAATTTCATTAATAACCTGACCCATTTCGTCGTGTTCTAAGGCCTTCCGTGAACCATTCTGCACACTCCCGTTGCACAGCCGAAACACTTCGTCCCACAAGAGCAGCAATTTCCCGGATAGTTCATCGCAATCTCTCATACCAGATTTGACGGTACGGTTCACACAAACGTCTGTGAGGCATCCTGCACGTCTGCTAAAATCGCACTGATCCGTTACCTTCGGTTTATAGCGCTAACACATTCTACCGCTAGGTGGTGCTGGTTCACGGTATCTATGTTGACCTTGACGAGGAGACATAATTCACATACTAATCATTTCTGCAGAAAATACTATTGTACATCTCCTGAGAATATGAACGTCCTATCTCTAGCCGTGCAAGATGCTCTGCTTTTTGAACACGAGTACTTATTTCATACTCTTATGTGTGGAGTGAGGTGAAAGCAAAAAAAAAAGTTCAAATGTGTGTGAAATCTTATGGGACTTAACTGCTAAGGTCATCAGTTCCTAAGCTTACACACTACTTAACCTAAATTATCCTAAGGACAAACACACACACCCAAGCCCGAGTGAGGAATCGAACCTCCGCCGGGACCAGCCGCACTGTCCATGACTGCAGCGCCTTAAACCGCTCGGCTAATCCCGCGAGGCTGAGAACAAAGCAACAGTTTCCTTAGGGTTGCCATTGCATCCAGCTTGCCCCTATGCGTGTAGTGCGCGCGAAAGCTTAACTGCCAGACTCGTGCGTGGACTGCACCCGTGACACCGTGACACACAATGGTCAGAAGCGCGTCCGGCAATCTGACGGACAGCTTCATCACCTCCGCTACCCATAAATTCTGGCGGTGCGGCGCCGGCGATGCATAATTCATCATCACGGGAGGTGTCGGCCACTGGGTATAGGCGAGGAGAGCGGAGCAGAGCGAGAGAGCGGTAGGTGGAGGAGGGGTGAGGGGAGGGGGGGGGGGTTGACCTGATGCTTCGGCTGCAATTGCCGATGGATCCAAGGCGTGCACATTTTCATTGGATCGGCGCCAGGAATATTTTGTTAAACTAAATGTAATGAGTTTTGTCGTTGGCAATTACAGCTTTATACTGTACAAAGAATGGGGACAGAACTGTACTAGATTTCACGCTGAATGACAGCATGAAGTTTGCATGGCTGTACGACAAAGACTTTATTTACTAAAAACATAAAAAAGTAGAGGCTTTGAAATGTTGTCAAATGAAAGACACGTTGTAACCTCCCCCTCGCTTATCGACCTTAATGAAAGTGAAAAATTAAACCGCGTGTACCTAATGGAAATTTGGGAAAAGCAATCGTCACCGAAGTTAATCTGTCGGTAAATAGGGAGGAAAGGGTTACATCTAAATGAAAGGAAAAATGCTAATGAAACAGGTGGAAATTAATTTTGAAAAGGGGTAAAGTTAATAAAGAAAGTAAATGTGCGGCCGTTACGTTAACAATTAACTAGCGGTAATTAGATATTTGAGATTTGGGGGAAATTACGGTCATCAGTCCTAAGGACAATTACTATAGTAACTGAAAAAGAAAGGTTATTACACATATAATTAGCACTAGAAGCGTGGCAACTGAAGGTTGACACGTGTAGTGTGAAAACTGAAAGTTTGTCAGAAGTAATAAATTTCGCTACACTCTGACTTAATTTAGCAAAAGAATTAATAAAACTGGAAAATTGAAAGTTAGTTTAGTGACTGAAATTAATAGTGAACTTTGTTTCTGAAGCATATCGAAATTCAGTAAAATACAGTTAGTCTTGGGCTACCTCAACAATCATTTCAAAAGCTACTTGACTCTACGCAATTTAGAAATAAGAGATTTTACTTCGAACTTGAATTAAATGATTCTGAACAATTAACAATAGTAAAATTTAGTACGTACCAAGCTGAGCTGCAGTCACAGGTAAGCTAAAATATGCTAACAAAACTCGCACTCTTAATTTGTGCTCGTGTAATCTAAATATTGTAGCCAGCTATGAATACTTTAACTGAACTTTGAAATTAAGGCAGTGAAATTGAATTATATTATTTTAATGCTGGCGTTTGAATTTCAACGACACTCGGGTTCATTTCGGAAAAGGAAGGGACCCTGCTGGGCAATGCAATTGGGACAATGAGCAACAAAGGTTCATGCTAAGTTGCTGTAATTTTGTGATGCAACTATTTTAAAAGCTGAGGTCTGCCATACAGTTCTGAAACTTTACGTGCTTTTAGTCTTCCTTGTTGGTTGATTGAAGGTTTGAAGTCGTCGATCGAGGAGGTGCCGACAGTCACTCATTGTCGGCCGTCACTGTTGCAGAAGCTGGATGCTGGCGCGCCGTCTTCTCGACACGGTTACCAGGCGAAACGGGCTCTTGATGTGTGCCAGCTAATGCTTCTCGTCCGCGACACCGTGCTAGAAACTATTATAGCCAGTCGAGCGCAATTACATGCTGCCCAACCCCTAACGCGCGGCAACTCGCGGGAGCGGCACACAACACACCTGCTCCACTGCACTCCCCGGCCAGACTCTTTCTGCTCTGCCCGCGCTCCACGAGGCAGAGTTAACACTACCAAAGATCCTAAACACTTTGGTTCTCCACACGACCTATCGATGTAATGGTCCGATAGCATAGTTTCCCTAGGCCAGACCCAGAGTATAAATACAAATAATCTTTACCCTACAAACTAATTATATATCGACATAAATGCATATATATACAAATAGTAAAACAATTACAATATACAAAGAAACAGAAATGTCATATCTTGAGGTAACAAAACAAGAAAAAAATATATAGGACAATAGATGGAAATAGGAGGATATGCATTTCCGGCGTTACACGTGCCCCACATTGTCTGAGGATGTTCGTGTAACGTAAACAGTCTCAGAAAATGTCCCAAAAAAGAAACAGCGGAAATGCATATGCTCAAAACATCAACAAAATTTAGCATTCGTCTAAATAAACATAAATCAATTTTTAGACCATAATAATTGAGTGGGGGCACTCCTGATCTTATTCCAGTATGTCATCTTGCACAAAATATAACAGGTTGACAACATATTAAGATTCATAGAAAACATAGAAAATGGTTTAGCTATTCTAAAATCGTCCAAATTCCTAACAGTATCAAGAAATGGAATACTATTTACAAAATTATTCAGAGTACATGGTCATAAGAACAGGTACATCACATTACGCAAATTAATAGTTAATTACATAGAATACACATTTTATATAATCTTTTCATAATTAATACTCTCGCCATGAGAGTCCACTTAGTGCTAAACAAGAAAATAATATACAGTAGCTCGAAAAAAACAAATATTGATAGCAGAATTCTTTCACATCAGCTGTCCGGGAAGAAAAACAACTCCACCTTCCGTACTCGCAAGTACAAAGAATGCCGACAGCGGCACGGAGAGCCGACAGCGGCACAAGAGCCGACAGCGGCTTCGTCTCGCCAGTATTGTTGCGCCCGCCTGTGCGGCACGCTTGATCTCACTCGCCCTTGTAACGGCATTTCCAGAACGTCCGTTTCACTGAATTCTTTGGGAAAAACTCATTCCAGAGTAATCTCAAGGAGTCCATTAGCACTATCACAGTGGATAACTCAACACTGTCCATCATCACACGCATGTACTAGCCTGAAACTTAAAACAGCGTCTAAGTACATCGGCAATGACTAGTAAAACACATATTCATGAAATCTTACAGCTTGTTACAAAACCATATTTCCATTCCTTAATCTACTGTGACTCAGCTGAAAACTTAAACTAGCAGCTTGGATTTTTCAGTAGATTAATAATCAGTTTCTCTTCAATCATTTAGTAAAAATTAATTACTTATTAATTACAACTTCTTTAATGTCCTCTTGGTCAGGCAAAAGCATGGCAATCTAGCAAATCGTTAAATCTTACGCTCCATATTTACATACTGTACAAATTACCCATTCTGTGGTATTAATCAATCCTAGGTTGGTACAATTTCAAGTCTACAATGTTCCGTATACCTAATAGTTTTCCAGAGCTTGGATACTCTAAGCAATAAGCAATTGTGTGAGGTATACCAATGACTTTATATTGTCCATTATAAACAAATTTAGAGATTTCATTGTCTATCTCGCTCGATTTCTCATGAGCTTTTACAAGTATTAAGCCTCCGATTGCAAACTTAGCAAAACGCACTTTAGCGTCATGGCGACGTATGCGAGCATCGGCTTTTAGCTTCATTACTTCTCGCAAACGATCTTTTTTCACACCAATAATGTCAATGTCAATCCGTGGAGGGAATCTGATCATATCTTCCAATTCACTTTCTACACTTTTGTCAATGCCGAGATTCCTCACTTTACGGCAGTTCAAATTCATTCCTACATCAATGTCATCCGGCCGGTTAACAATGTGTATAGGCTGGTATTGCCCATGCACACCGTCTCCTGCCTCGTCAAAACTACTGTTGCTTTATCTTGTGACGTACATGTCAAAGTCTTGCTTTCGCAATTAATCACTGCACGGTACTTTAATAGCCAATCTAACCCGATAATTACTCCCGTGGTTAAGTCTGGCACGACGAAAAAGTCTTGTTCAAATCGTGCCCCACATATCTCGAAGTTGACAAAAATCTGTTTTGTGACCGGTTTACTGGCCTTCCCAGTAGCACCGATAATTTTCACTCCTGTTACTGGCATAACTACGATAACACGTCTGTCTTTCAGTAACTCAAATATTTTCCCAGATACAGCATTCAATTCTGCACCGGTGTCAATCAACACGTTTAGTTGTAGGCTGTGCATATTAACAGACACTACTATCTGTCTACACTTGTCCTCATCTTTTTCTTTATTTTCCCACAGTAAATCCTCGTCTATATCCAGGTCAATCCAGAAAAAACCATCTGGCTTTGATCCTAAATCCGGCTTATCTGGCGGCTTTTTCAGCCTCTGTTCACTTACAGTTTTAATTTCAACTCGTCTGTCCTGAGGCTTAGTCTGTAGCTTCGCCTCCAATACCGAAATCTTTTCCTGTAACTCGTCAACTAGTGAGTGTTGCTTTGCTATCAATTCACTAATTGTCACCTTCGTTGATTCCTCTTTGGCCAGATTGGTCTCATCCGCCTATCTACCTGGAGGAATGTGCCCAGTAGTATCTGGAATTATTTCCTCTGGATCTGCGCAACCCACATTGCTACCGTCTGACCGTATAACGTCAGCTCTAACCTCATGCACGCTGTAATCTACGTGCTTTTCTACCAATCGTGTCCGGCTATCACTAAAATTCTCGTAATCTTTCTCCTAAATACTTTCGCAATGTTTAAACTGGAGTTTTGCGTCGGATGGGTCGGCCACTTCTAACACTATAACTTTCGGTAAAGTCTGCCGATCAGCGCCAGAACTTTCCGTTACTACTTCAACATCCAACTCCTGCGGGACGAAACACGACGAATCTTGGTCGTGCTCCCCATTAACATCAACTATTTCTGGTAAAGTCTGCCGGTTAGGGCCAGAACTTTCTATCACTTCACAAACACTACCTTCCTGCGGGACGAGACGCGGCAAATCCTGTCCGCGCTCCCCATAAACACTTTTCCCATACAGGCCCCTATAATCTCTTAGTTCGTCGTATAAGTGACCGAACTGCCTTAACCAGACCTCATCCCTCTCTGCATCCCCTCGCTCAATGACGGACGTATTATCCGACATCTGACCTTCTCTCAACAATTGCGAATAATTCTTAAACTCAATCTCCAGTTCCGCTGTGGGTGTTACAGCTGCCACTTTACAATCGATTTCCGGAACACTACTTAAATTGTTCTCACTGACAGTGAATGTATTTTCTACTTCCGTGTCTACAACTGATCTACTACTTGTGGGTGCACTCCTTTCTCCCAACACTGGCACACTCTCCCGCCGTTGAATATTCCATACGGAATTTTCATAACGACGACACCTGGGTTTTCTCCTGTTATTGGGCCTCCAAAATTTCTCCACGCCCAGTGGGCCCCTCACCGGCGCGGCTAATGGTTTCCCCGTCTCGTCCCAGCAGATCTGCTCCCCGGACGCTGCTGAGGCGGCTGGTCACACCCTCTGGCGTTATTACTATTCTGTGAAGCCCGTATCACGTTAGTGTGATACTGGTTTCCGTCATTCCTGTTATTATTTGCATTGTACCGATTGTTATTACGGTCCGAACCATTACTGTTATTCCTGCCATGGTTGCGGTATGCAATATTCACATGGTTATCGTTGTTGTGGTACCCGTTGTTGTTACCACGGCCTCTACCACTGTTGCGATTATTGCGCCAATTGTCCTCGACCTCAACTCTTTCCAGGAAATCATTGATTGTCTTTTATTGCTTCCTACGTATCGTTTTGTATCATCTGGAAGCTTCTTGTAGAGTTCTCAGACTATTTCGGATTCCGTGCGGCGATCACGCAAATATTCCAACTTGCGGATCCAGCCCTCACAAAACTCCTTCATCGAGCCGCGCGAATTCGCATCGAAAGGCCTCGATACGACAAATTCGCGCCAGACACTATGTTGTTTTTGCTCTGACCAGTATTCAGCCAGAAACAAATTTTTAAACTCGTCAAAAGTCAGGTTCGTAATGTTGAGGTTTAAGCCCCAACAATTGGCATCACCAGCCAACACGTCAATAACTGCATTAATTTTTCTCTCATTAGTCCATGATCTGGGTAAAACTCTTTCACAATTTTTAATGAAATCCGTCGCGTGTATGCCGCCTTTTTTCAAGGGGTCGAACCGTTCCTCTTTCGTCAACAATTCCGAACTATGTGTACAGATTGGCACATAGCTCTGTTTTTCGCCAAGTTTCTTTTCTAATTCCGACACTCTAGTAATTATTTGGCAAGTGGTTGTCGCAAGCGTTTCCACTTCCCTCTTTTTCTCTTCGCAGGTATTAGCCTGCTTCCTCACTTTGGTATCTACTTGAGATACTAAAGCCTTTAAAGTTTCCACCTTCTGTTGATCCTCTTTTTTCACTAATTGAATTTGTTCCGTCACCTTATTCTCGATGATCGGAGCAACTGCTTCTCCTACACTTTTCTCGATTCTGCATTTCGGAATAAAAACGAGTATTTATGCTCGCAATTTCCGCCTGAACGCTTACCATTTCCTGTTTAAGATTACCGATTTCGGTATTAATTACAACAATATCTTCTTTAATTTTATCAACTTTTGTGTTAACAAAAAAAATGGCTCTCAGCACTATGGGACTTAACATCTGTGGTCATCAGTCCACTGGCTGGCTCTGAGCACTATGGGACTCAACAGCTGTGGTCATAAGTCCACTAGAACTTAGAACTACTTAAACCTAACTAACCTAAGGACGTCACACACATCCATGCCCGAGGCAGGATTCGAACCTGCGACCGTAGCAGTCGCGCGGTTCCGGACTTAGCGCCTAGAACCGCTAGACCACCGCGGCCGGCTTGTGTTATAGCTTTGTTCTGATTGTCTAGCTTCCGTTCAAGTTTTTCAGCCTGAGCTTCTTGCTTGGCAGCCTGAGCTTTAATTTCTGCCGATTGACTCTTGATTTCATTAATCAAAACATTCAATAAATCAGTTAAATTCCCGGAAACTACCGGTTTTACCTCCTTAGCGGCTTCCTCTTTAACTGGCCCCCCTTATTCGTCATCAAGGGGTTCAGATTTGATTTTCACTTCCGATTCCGAAACATTTTCTAAAGTTTGGAATTCCATTTCTGCTCTTTGTTGCGTTTCGGCGGTCGCGTCTTTCACGCTAGCCGCCTGCCCCTGAACAACGGGTACCGCGGTGCGCGTTTCCCACTGTTCGACCGATTGTTCCGTATCCAAGCCTACCAAATTTTGGTAATTGTTGCCTTCACTCATTTTAATAATTTTCAATATAAATAACAAATCTCAAATCAAATTAGGATTCCTCCCACTACTTAATCTCGCTGAAGTAACTATCTGTTCGTAACCAATACTTTGTTACGACATTTGCACCAAACAAAATTCGTGTCCAGAAAAACCTCAAATCTGAAGATTGTCCTGTCACCAGGTCGCCACGTGTAACCTCCCCCTCGCTTATCGACCTTAATGACAGTGAAAAATTAAACCGCGTGTACCTAATGGAAATTTGGGAAAAGCATTCGTCACCGAAGTTAATCTGTCGGTAAAGAGGGAGGAAAGGGTTACATCTAAATGAAAGGAAAAATGCTAATGAAACAGGTGGAAATTAATTTTGAAAAGGGGTAAAGTTAATAAAGAAAGTATATGTGCGGCCTTACGTTAACAATTAACTAGCGGTAATTAGATATTTGAGATTTGGGGGAAATTACGGTCGCCAGTCCTAAGGACAATTACTATAGTAACTGAAAAAGAAAGGTTATTACACATATAATTAGCACTAGAAGCATGGCGACTGAAGGTTGACACGTGTAGTGTGAAAACTGAAAGTTTGTCAGAAGTAATAAATTTCGCTACACTCTGACTTAATTTAGCAAAAGAATTAACAAAACTGGAAAATTGAAAGTTAGTATGGTGACTGAAATTAATAGTGAACTTTGTTTCTGAAGCATATCGAAATTCAGTAAAATACAGTTAGTCTTGGGCTACCTCAACAATCATTTCAAAAGCTACTTGACTCTACGCAATTTAGAAATAAGAGATTTAACTTCGAACTTGAATTAAATGATTCTGAACAATTAACAATAGTAAAATTTAGTACGTACCAAGCTGAGCTGCAGTCACAGGTAAGCTAAAATATGCTAACAAAACTCGCACTCTTAATTTGTGCTCGTGTAATCTAAATATTGTAGCCAGCTATGAATACTTGAACTGAACATTGAAATTAAGGCAGTGAAATTGAATTATATTATTTTAATGCTGGCGTTTGAAATCAACGACACTCGGGTTCATTTCGGAAAAGGAAGGGACCCTGCTGGGCAATGCAATTGGGACAATGAGCAACAAAGGTTCATGGTTGGTTGGTTTGTTTGGGGAAGGAGACCAGACAGCGTGGTCATCGGTCTCATCGGATTAGGGAAGGACGGGGAAGGAAGTCGGCCGTGCCCTTTGAAAGGAACCATCCCGGCATTTGCCTTGAGCGATTTAGGGAAATCACGGAAAACCTAAATCAGGATGGCCGGACGCGGGATTGCACCGTCGTCCTCCCGAATGCGAGTCCAGTGTCTAACCACAGTGCCACCCCGCTCGGTCAGCTTAGGTTCATGCTAAGTTGCTGTAATTTTGTGATGCAACTATTTTAAAAGCTGAGGTCTGCCATACAGTTCTGAAACTTTACGTGCTTTTAGTCTTCCTTGTTGGTTGATTGAAGGTTTGAAGTCGTCGATCGAGGAGGTGGCGACAGTCACTCATTGTCGGCCGTCACTGTTGCAGAAGCTGGATGCTGGCGCGCCTTCTTCTCGACACGGTCAGCGAGCGAAACGGGCTAATGCTTCTCGTCGGCGACACCGTGCTAGAAACTATTATAGCTAGTCGAGCGCAATTACATGCTGCCCAACCCCCAACGCGCGGCAACTCGCGGGAGCGTCACACAACACACCTGCTCCACTGCACTCCCCGGCCAGACTCTTTCTGCTCTGCCCGCGCTCCACGCGGCAGAGTTAACACTACCAAAGATCCTAAACACTTTGGTTCTCCACACGACCTATCGATGTAATGGTCCGATAGCATAGTTTCCCTAGGCCAGACCCAGCGTATAAATACAAATAATCTTTACACAACAAACCAATTATACATCGACATAAATGCATATATATATATATACAAATAGTAAAACAATTACAATATACAGAGAGACAGAAATGTCATATCTTGAGGTAACAAAACAAGAAAAAAAATTATAGTACAATAGATGGAAATAGGAGGATATGCATTTCCGACGTTACAACGTGATCGGAAGGGATTACATTGACAAAAGGAAACACTAAAGGCAGTATATGAGATACGTTGTTTGGGCAGCAAATCAAGTGATGATGGCCGACGTAAACTGTAAAAGTTTCGAGACTTAATTAAAAAAAGAGAACTTAATATCGTTGTTTCAATGCTTTCGGTTTCTACATGGTCTTACTTCTCTTGGTTACAAGGCAAAGAATGTTCATACCGCCATTGGAAAATGTCAGAAAATTCCTTCTTTGGAAAGTTGGTCAACTTGTGCGTCATATTGGTTACGTGGTCAAAGCGTCGACCCTTCGTGTGAATTCCTGTACTTCGGCGTTCTGTTGTAGGTTAGTATTGACAATACTTTCCCCGAAAGAAATTGTCAGCGTTTTTGTTTGTATTCAACTCTCGAAAGGCCTCCATGCTTCGTTGTTTTGGTTCGCGTGTCAAGGGGTGCGGGACAATCCACGCACACCCTTTCCTGTTCTTCAAATCTTTCTGGGGAATGTCTGTAACACTTGATTTAGTGAAGTTGCTACTACGCAACTTGTAACATAATAACGCTGACACACAACGGTCGCTAGTCCACCACTTAATACTTGCTGTTGATAACTAACTGGAGGAATGCACGGCTGTTGTTTGCAGTTGTTAGTTCAAGCTGCAACTGCAGTTACCACACTGACGTCGCCTTACGTTAGGAACAAAATCAGTCTCGCCAGTTTTTGGGCGGACGGTATGGAGAGGACACAATGCAGACTGGCAACATCAAGAAAGCATTTCTGATAAAGGTAAATTTGTTAACATCGACTATAAATTTAAATGTTGGGAAGTGTTTACACAAGTTATATATCAGCAGTGTGGCACTGTATGAGGATGAAACGTGGACGATAAATAGTTCAGATAAAATTTCGTAGAAGCGTGTTTGAAATATGTAGCTACAGGAAAATGCTGAAGATTGGGTGGGTTGATTAGATAACTAACTAGTTGGTGTTGAATCCAGGTGGGGAAGTAGGGTCTAATATTCCTGGCACAACTTGACCTAAAAAGGACTCAGTGGATAGGACACAGGCCACATGATCGTCTTTCTGATAGTGTAGCGGATAATGGAGGTAAGTGGGTTTTTAAGAATAGAAGAGGGAGACCATGACGTGACTTCAGTCAGCATACATAAAGAGGCTTCCATAGGAAATTATAGTTGCGTCAAGGCAACCCCTATACTAAAGACTACAATAACAACATTGGTGACACATGGTTTGATGATCTTGTGGTGGCGGCTGTTATAGCTTCTTCTTCATTACAGGGCAGTGAACGGCCATGCTTGTAATCAAAGAGTCTTGGCATATTCTCCAGCAGTCTCTCGTATTCACTTTATTTATTTTTACTTTCTAGCTTCTGCTGTTAAGATTTCTTTCTTCTATTCGTGAAAAAACTTTTGTTTTGGAAATCTTGTAGCCTGTTACTATCGTCTACGCGTATGAATCGGTTATCAAAGCCCATCTCGTATGTGCCACTTGTCTCCAGATCTACATAAACTTTCTTGTTTGCTTTCGCGTTTAGGCCACAGAGTGTTCACTCTGTGGATGTGTCAGTATAAAATTTTCTTTATTTATTTCATCCATAAGCCTGGTAAAATTGGTGACATCGAAGACAGTAACTAAGTAAAGAGTTATTGCTTACTGAAGACCTTTCATGACAATTCTAGGCAGTAACTTATTATTATAGCTATTTTTTGTTTAGTGGAATGCTGAGTCCATCTTCGATATGCTTCGATGGCAGTTTTTCCTAGAAAAGATAAATTTACTTCCCCATATTACTTTCTTACATCTTGCTCTTCTTTAGTGGATGTCCATGCACTGTTACACGAAGGCTTATTCCGTAGCTTCCATTTTTCACAGCTCCATAGCAACAGCTGTCAGCGTGTTTCAATTAAACCCTTGACAAGATTTAAGTTGCAGTATGATCCACAGTTATCACAGATTCTCTAAACGATAACATTCTACCATACTGGCTGGCAATTGGTAGATTAATAAATGATCTTAATTTATTTCCACTACTTCACCATCGAAACTACACAGTAATTGAAGCCAAATAAAAATGTATTTTAATACATTCCTGATAGCTTGTTTGTTAATGTTCTCATTCAAAATACTGTTGATAGTAAAACAAATCCTATTTAGGAGTCCTGCATTGTAATTTTTGCGTCCACAAGTTCTGCAAGTTGTCTTATGGCTCCTGCTGCGTGCGTTTTTCTTAGTTATTTGTCCACAGCTTTACGGTTACAGTCTGGTAACTCTATCGCAGATTGCATTTTTTCTTGTGATCGCCTTCTTCCAATCTCCATGGAACTTCCTCTCCACTTTTACTTTTGCACCCTTTTATTCATGAGTGCTGATAATTGTCAGAGTTAGTGTTTTTATTCCATACATTATTCTGAATAGAATGTACGTAGTGCACTGTGAGATTCACTGAAGGAACGTTCTTGCCCAGGATGAATTTAATCTTGGTCAACACCTCCAAAATGTCGCATTATTCATGGAATTTCTATCGTTTTTGTGGCACTGTCAAGCTGATTTTTGTGGTCAAGATGGACCCCTTAATTATACCTGGTTTAATAAGTGCATTGAATTCTTATGTTTCCCCTCTTCATCTACAAATATCGTTTAGAAACTTCTAGTTCCTAAATCAAAGTAATTTTTTGTTTCATGTTTTGACTCATGAGAAAGATTTTATTCAGATATTGAAGGTAGTTCCGGCACTGTACATCGAGTTTCATTCCTCAACTACTATAGTTCGTGGCTTAGATTGCGGCTTCCACATATGCGATAAATAATTTCTGAGAACTGGCGAATCCCTTCTTGCCAAGAGGTTTAGCTAAGTACGGGTTATCTTTTACATTAAACACCAAAGTTTCCGGCTTGTGATTCAAGACTTTTGCGTACTTCTAAATGAGACTAGCAGCAAGCAGGAATTTCGAGATTCTGCACACCCTCACCGAATCAAATGTTTTGCGCTGGTTATAGGATGATTACCATATGTTGATGTTATTTTTCAGTGTCGTTTTATTCATATCAAAATGTCAAAAGATTTGAGATTTTTCAGCAAATGAAACAGCAAATGGCAGAGAAGAGGCTGAGAATTCACAGTTTAGCGATTTTCTCTGTCACTCTTGTTAAACGATACTGCAGTCAAAGTAGTTCTCCAAATATTTGTAATAAGCCTTAAAATGTGGCGCCATAGTCGATTTTGAATGTAAAATTATTTATTACTACAACTCACTACTATATTTTCTGTAGTGTGACCATTATCAACTGCTATAACTGTGATATGACATTTGTCAGTACCCAGGGACGCGGTTGAAAATGCAAAAGTAGGTTGTAAAAATAAACACTTCTACAGTAAAAGGTGACCGTGATGTCATTTGTATGTGACTGCGATATGATCCTTCAGAGATGCCGGTGCACTGTGCTAGAGAAGGACAAGGTGTCATCGGATTCGTCAAGTACAGGATAGATACCTCGACCCTTACAAAGTAAATCAGAAATTTTTCTCTCAGTCGTGTTTCACAGAAGAGAGGTAAGCATTGTCACACCTATAAAATGAAAAGCAATTAATAATTCTTTCATTGTAGCGACAAGTCTGTAGGCCTGGTGCACAATAAAATCACCACCCAACGTTTCCATAGCTTAGCGCTACATGAATCAGACAAAGAGACCGTTGACAGGGTGAAGTATCACATTGCAATTTCATTTCGGCAGCGTGAAAATGTTGCTGCTGTGTTAGGCCAACCCATATGACATTGTAAACAGCTGCTTTTTTCAGAAACGAATTACCACAGGATACTCCCCTCAGTCAAAGGGGTTCGTCATTTTGTTTTGGAGCCTCTAGAGGCCTGCTACGGTACTGTGGCATGAGAATTTGAACGTGCACCAGTTCTGCTGGATATGAACTTGTAAATAAACAAAAAATTAATTGGGTGGCTTTGAGATTTCAAAATAGTAATTGAAACTAAATGACTTGATTTTCTAGGTCCGGTTTCAGTCGTTCAAGTACTCACATTTTATGTGGCTTTTCTTCTTTCCCTATCCTTCTAAGTTCTTACCTCCCTCTGTACCACTGATGTCGATTTAGTGTAATCGTAATGACACTTTGAATTGTGGGCTTCTTACATTTATTCACTTGGGATAGTTTTGTTTGAATATTTGAGCTCGTATGTTTATACGTTAAAGGGCATTTTAGAACATCACTCTTATGGAAAGGGTTGTTTCTAGATAAAGAACGAAGATCGTAAGACAGTTACCGTCCTGACAATAGAACTCAGTAAGGTTGACGGAAATGAGAGGCTTCAAGTAGTAAATGAGTTTTGCCATTTGGGGAGCCAAAATAACTGATGATGGCCGAAGTAGAGAGGATATAAAATGTAGACTGGCAATGGCAAGAAAAGCGTTTCTGAAGAAGAGAAATATGTAAACATCGAGTATAGATTTAAATGTCAGGAAATCGTTTCTGAAAGTATTTGTATGGAGTGTAGCCATATATGGAAGTGAAACGTGGACGATAAAGATCTTAGACAAGAAGAGAATAGCTTCCGAAACGTGGGGCTACAGAAGAATGCTGAAGATTAGGTGGATAGATCACATAACTAATGAGGAGGTATTGAATAGAATTGGAGAGAAGTGAAGTTTGTGGCACAACTTGACTAGAAGAAGGGATCGGTTGGTAGGGCGTATTCTGAGGTATCAAGCGATCACAAATTTAGTATTGGAGGGAAGAGTGGAGGGTAAAAATTGTAGAGGGTGACCAAGAGATGAATACACTAAACAGATTCAGATGATTGTAGGTTGCGGTAGGTACTGGGAAATGATGAAGCTTGAACAGGATAGAGTAGCATGGAGAGTTGCATCAAACCAGTTTCTGGACTGAAGACCACAACAACAACAAGATTGAGGGCCAGCAGGAAAGTGGCTATCTCCGCACATTAAACGGCCGATATCGAAGGGAGCGGAAAAGAATCAGAGGTCATCTGCGACTTCCTGTAGAAAAGTGGAAAGCGCGCAGCAGTGTAACACATAATCATTCTGCAGCAAGCAGAATTTCCCATATATTTGTCCGGCTCTGGCAGACTGGATGCAAAAGTTCTTCAGATGGGTTACACATTTCCTAACACAAAGCTAAGTAGAATGTAATTCAAGTGTAAGTTAATATTTGATACCTCCTCCTCTTCTGACTTTTGAACAGAATAATCGCTATCACTGTATGAAACTTGTAACAGAACTCAGTCTTTCTCCTCTCTCATTCCTTGTCCCGAGCCCATATTCTCCTGTAACCTTTTCTTCTACTCCTTCCCCTACAACTGCATTCCATTCTCCCATGACTAGCCGTGCTGGGTAGTCGTGCGATCTGAGGGGCGTTGTTGCGTCCCACGCGGCTCACCCTTCGGAGGTTCGAGTCCTCTCTCAGGCATTCGTAAGTTTACGTTAGATTAAGTAGTGCATAAGCTTAGAGACCAATAACCTCAGCAGTTTGGTCCCACTAATTTCCTAACTTTTCTCCCATCACTATTGGATTTTCACATCCCTTTACACACTGTATTACCTTTTCAATATCCTCATACACTTTCTCTATCTCTTCATTTTCAGCTTGCGATGTCAACATGTATACCTGAACTATCGTTGTCGGTGCGGGTTTGCTGTCGATTCTGATAAGAACGACCCTGTCACTGAACTGTTCACAGAAACACACTCTCTGCCCTAACTTCCTATTCACACGAAACCTACTCCTGTTACACCATTTTATGCTGCTGTTGATATTAGCCTATATTCATCTGACCAGAAATCTTTGTCTTCTTTCCACTTCACTTCACTGACCCCTAATATATCTATATTGCACCTTTGCATTTCCCCTTTCAGATTTTCTAGTTTCCCTACCACATTCAAGCTTCTGACATTCCATGACACTTTTTCAGTTACGGGCCACATGTCCTGTGCATTCACGTTACGTGTGTTTAATGCAGTGGTTTCCATTGCCTTCTGCATCCTCATGCCGTTGATCATTGCTCATTCTTCCACCTTTAGGGGCAGTTTCCCACCTCTATGATAAGAGAGTGCCCTTCACCTCTGTCCAGTCCTCCGTCCTTTTTGACAAGGCCGTTGGCAGAATGCGGAGTGACTTCTTATGCCGGAAATCTAAGGCCGCCAATGCCGATTATTAATCAAAATAATGAGTGGTGAGATTCGAACCCAGAATTCCACAGTTAAATGCGGAGAAGAGAGCCTCGATGTGGAAAGAGTACACTGACGCCCTCTATGAGTGGGAGCACTGTCTGATTATGTGAGAGAACATGAAACAGCAGTTGATAGGAAAGAGATAACAGTTCCATTATTAGACTGAGAATTTAAAACAGATTTGGCCGATTTAATATGAAATGAGGCAATGGATAACATTCCATCAGAATTTCTAAAATCATTGGGGAGGTGGCAACAAACGACATGCATCCAAGTTCCTGACAAGAATAACGTACAGAAAAATGGAAAAGAAAATTGAGGATGTGTCAGACAATTATTACTTTTCCGATTTAGCAGAGGTAAAGGCCCCAGAGGCTGTTCCGAGGTTACAATTGATAATGAAAAGAAGACTGAAGGATGGACAAGACCGTTAATAGGATAAATCGACCTGGAAAAAGAGTTCAGCAGTGGAAAATTGTGCACAAAATCCGAAATTCTGAGAAAGAAAGATGTAACCAAGAGTGAAAGATGGGTAACATACAATATGTAGAAGAACCAAAAGGGACTAATAATTCTGGAAAATCAAGAACGATGAGCTCGGATTAAAAACGGTGTAAGGCAGGGATGTAGGCTGTCGCCGCCACTGTTCAGTCTCTAAATCGAAGAACCAACGATGAAATAAAAGAAAGTTTCAAGATGGAGATTAGAATTCAAGTTGAAAGGATATCGCTGGTAAGATTCGCTGATGACATTGTTATCCTCAGTGAAAGTGAAAAAGAATTACAGGATATGTTGAATGAAATGAACAGTATAATGGGTACGGATTGAGTTTATATCGAAGAAGAACGAAAGTAACGAGAAATAGCAAGAATAAGTAAAGCGAGAAACTAAGTTTAGGAAATCAAAATATCCACGGGTGTACTGCCGGTCTAGTGTCCAACGGGCACAAATTTCGGCGAACATACATGTCGCCATCATCAGGTGAACTGACGGACTGAGCTCCTGTGAACGTGCCGGCACGGAGATCCGTACACTATGGCTGCTCAGGGGGAACTGGGTTCGGTCGCGGCGGCGGCCGATTTAAATACCCTCCGCCCGCGGCGCGCTCACTCCGCCGTCCGCGCCCCGCGCCCCGCGCCACGGTCGCGCGGTGGAACAGATTGCGACAGCGTCTGAGATGATGTCGGTGTGATGGCTCTGTCCGCCGCCGCGACCGAACCCAGTTCCCCCTGAGCACCCATAGTGTACGGATCTCCGTGCCGGCACGTTCACAGGAGCTCAGTCCGTCAGTTCACCTGATGATGGCGACATGTATGATCGCCGAAATATTGTGCCCGTTGGACACTGTAGACCGGCAGTACACCCGTGGATATTTTGATTATCAAATACGCCGGGAGAAACTCAAGAATAAGTTTAGGAATTTTGCTACCTAGGCAGCGAAACAGGCTATGACGGACGGAACAAGGACACATAAAGGAGACTAGCACTAGCAAGAAAGGCATTCTTGGCCAAGAGAAGTCTACTAGTATCAAACATGGACATTAGTCTGAAGACACAATTTCTGGCAATGATAGTGAGACATGTACTGTGGAAACCCAGAGCAGAAGAGAATCGAAGCATTTGAGATACGGAGCTACAAAAGAGCTTCGAGAATTAGGTGAACTGATAAGGAAGGGAATGAGGACTTTTTATGCTGAACTGGTGAGGAAAGAAATATATGGAAAATATTTGCAATGAGAAGGGACAGGATGAAAGGACATCCGTTAAGACATCAGAGTATTACTTCCATGATTCCAGAGAGAGCTGCGAGCGTAAAAGCTGTAGGAGGAGACAGAGACTGGAATATCTCCACAAAATAACTAAGGGCGTAGGTTGCAATTGCTACTCTGAGATAAATTGTTTGCCGTGAAGAAGAATTTGTGGTGGGACTCATCAAACCCGCCAGAAGACAGATGACTCATAAATTAAGAAATAAATAAAATATGGTACCATACGCGCAATACAGAGAAATAACGGAAAATAGTGTGCAGACTATAACACAACCAGCTTCATGGGTTATGCGTCAGCCGGCCGTTGTGGCCGAGTGGTTCTAGGCGCTTCAGTCCGGAACTGCGCTGCTGCTGCGGTCGCAGGTTCGAATCTTGCCTCGGGCACGGATGTGTGTGATGCCCTTAAGCTAGTTAGGTTTAAGTAGTTCTACGTTCTAGGGGACTGATGACCTCAGATATTAAGTCCCATATGAGTTCCTCAAAGAAAGCAGACCATGAACTGTGCCGTGAAGCCACACCACACAGTGACGCGTTCGTTATGTAGGACAACTTCATGAACGTTCGTTGGCGGTGGCAGTCCGCAAATGCTACGATATTATGAGTGTTCACTGCGCCATTGAGCACTCTACAGAATAACGCCGTCGACGTCAACCTTCGGCAAGAAACGCAAGAACAAGATCCACTCGAATGTCTGCAACGAGCGTCAAAAGTTGGTGATCAATATTTAGTTTTTACGGATACCATTTCACAATCCTTCACAGAATTATTCGAGCGGTGGCCCATAGAATGTTGAGCCAAACGTGAAAGGCTCATGCCCTGCTTGAAGATCGTACATGTGTCCAGTATTCTCTGCCATGGCAGCAGTAACTTCCTGGCCAACAGGTGGAGAAATTAGCCTTCGGCTTCTTCCAGCAACAATTCCCATATTCGCAGTTAACTCGAACTTACGAATAGCGTTCTTCAACTCTGTTACGAAAAGAGGACCTTTTCGTATTCCTTTAATGCGTCGGCGCTCGCGAAGAGCCGGCCGCGGTGGGCGAGCGGTTCTAGGCGCTTCAGTCCGGAATCGCCCGACTGATAGGGTCGCAGGTTCGAATCCTGCCTCGGGCATGGATGTGTGTGATGTCCTCAGGTTAGTTAGGTTTAAGTAGTTCTAAGTTCTAGGGGACTGATGACCTTAGATGTTAAGTCCCATTGTGCTCAGAGCCATTTGAGCTCCCGAGGAGCAACAGTTGTTTTGAAAAAAGTGTTTTACAGTTAAAGTCCTGGTCACCTTGACGAGACCAATATCAACTGTCTACAGCTGTGATGTAGAAGCCTATGTCGCTCTACCAGCAATATCTCCGCCTAACGGCAAGTCATGACATAAACCCTAGTTACAACACAAATCCTGCGCAAAGTCTAAACATAATTCCTATAACGCTTGGTACACACACGGTAAATAATTTTACTCCCACTATGGTTCAACTAGCCAAAGTATTGTTTTTACTACAGTACAACGACTAAGGGAGGTTAAGGACGACCACTGTGGCAATAGCGTAAAATTTTAGGTTAGTGAAGAGAAGACTTGTTTTATGTGGTGTAAATAATACATATGAATTTCTGTCTGAAAATAATGCCTTTGTCAGCTCCTCAATGGAAAAATCTCGTTAGAAAGTTAAAGAAGTATTATAGACTACATGTGTCTCTGAATAATCTCTGGATTGAAATGAACGCATGATAACAATTAAAAAAGTATTTTGAAAGGAAAAAACCACGTGAATAACTTTAAGAGTTACAGGAAAAATGTTTGTGATTTTCTTAATCTCAGTGACCGATAACGATGAAATACCGACCTTCCACCAATGTGACATATTTGCAGTAGCATTATCAACAAACAACGTAGTAGATAACTTGAGTCCTGTAGGATGAGTAAAAAATGAGTAACAAGTAACAGAATGTCTTTGATGTACATCAAAGGACGAGATGAATTAATCCCTGGAACTTGCTTCATTTTCGGTGTGTGCTGCGTACAGTGTGTTATTTGGTAAAATTGTGGCTCAGTGTTTTCTATGTTGTACCGAAAATGAGATAACTGTACAGCCACAGCATTTAAAGTGTCCTGAAATAATGGAAGCGGAAGCTCGGGGAGATTGGCGCCTTCCTGCTGTTAATGGAAACCACCGCTGCGCTGGACTCTTTTTATGTGTGTGCCGTTTTCGTCCTGTGTTTCACACTCTGCGATGTTTAATTGGAAGTACAGTCACGTAATACACTCGTCTGAGAAATGTGCGCTCCCGCAGCTTTCGCCGCATCTTTCCTTCTGAGTTTCTGTCTGTTCCACGACTTCACGAATTCTATTTTAATACTTTTTACTAGGTAGCATCTTTGTCTGTTTTCTGTTCGTCAAAAATTTTGCAGTCATTTTAAAGTAACTTCCCAATGAGCTAGATACTTGAAACTTCTATCGTAGCTCAGAGTGGATGACACTGCAATATTAACGTTCTTTCTTATCTGGTGTGTGGCAAAGCGTACTTTGTTCTTCTGTTAGTCCGGCAGAAATTCTGCAGTTGATTTCAAACTATTCTCACGATAGGCTAGATACTTTAAACTGTCAACGTAGCCCAGAAGTGGATGGCAATGCAATACCAACTCGATTTCTTGTCAGGCGTGTGGCCTGTTCCAGTCGCGAATATTTCGCAGGAAGAAGGATTACTGGTAAGACTTCCTGTGAGCTCGATTTTCTTAGTTTTTACCTTCTCAGTCTTTTTTAGAGATATAAGTAGGAGGAAGCAGTATTTTGGTTCATCCAGATGAAGAAAACCTGAGGTAAAACTGGAATTTATTACACGGCTTTGTTGCAGTCTCATAAAAAATGTTTGAAATCGACTGAAAAATTTCACACACACAAGACTGAAAAAATAATTATTTAAATAATTGTTTTAATATAACGCTTTCTAAAGTGGACAAAAATGTATAATATAAATTCGCCAAGGCCTTACAGGTACCTAACCCCATAAAGAACGCCCTAAAAATTTCTGCAAGTGGATTTTTAATAGTTGTGAAAATACTTGTAAAATTTAGAACGAGGAACGTCAGGTGCACCCACTAGATAATAGTAATGAGTGTAGAGAGTAGCCGTTATTTCGAAAAATCGCGCCGTACCTCATATCATTTCCAGTACAATAAAACTGACAGTGATTTGGCTGAACTATTTATGCATTCGTTATCTATCGCCAGCGCTCTACGTTTTTCGTTTTAAATTTTACAGCTATTGGCACAGCTATTAAAATTTCACAAGCACAGATTTTCAGAACTCTCTCTATAGGTTTATGAAACTGTGTAGGTTTAGCAGACATTACACTATACCTTTCAGTCCCATTGAGAAACGTGTTATATTAAAAAATGTCTTTCTTAAATAATCATTAGGTTGATGTATAACTAAGTAGCGTTTTTGTTTGGCATGTTGGTATTCCAGTGGCTAAGGGCTTATTTGTCGATTGTTATATTTTTGTAGTTAACTGACACTGTTTAAGTTTGCATATTTTCATTTTTTCATTAGTAGGTAGTGACTGGAGCTGCGGACGCCACAAAATGGCGAGCCAAGTGGAAAAATCGGAACATTTCTCAGATATTTTTCTGTTTGAGTTAATTAGAGTGGTGACAGCAACGGAGGCAACAGCAACCAGAAACATTTGCACAGTCTCAATTTCTTGGAAAGAAGTTGAGACGTGAGTTCAAAAATTGGATTTTGAGCGATATATTGCAACCTAGCTGTTGGCATATGCTCAGAAATACATTAATAGTTAGATTTTAGTTTTCAGCTTTTCGATTTCATAAAAATTTTGAACAGTATTTTTGAAGGCTTCCCAAGATGTTTTCTTTATCCATTCAATGGCCTTATCAAAAGCTCCATCCTTAAACATTTCTCAAATATTCAGCCTAACGAAGATTCCCTTTTTAATCCTAGCATCTCTGAGATGTGGGAATTTTGTTTTTCGAACCTCGAATATTCCAAAGGCCCAGGTGAAAGAATGATGATAATGAAATTGCATCATATGCTAGAGCACCTCAGAGAATGAATTTAATAATCATAAGTACAGCTCTTAATGTGAATCATTTGTGCCACGAAGAATATCAAGTCTGTATTCACTTTATTGCCATTTTCTTCGTAACATTTCAGCTGTTACTGTTGTAGTTGCATCAATGGTACGAAATCTTAACGCAGCAATATCGCCCACTTTGGTCTATTGCACGCAATCTTTCGCAAATACCCACAAGAACAAATCCAGCGTGTTCGCGTCGGAGGAATATTGAGGTCAGGCAGTGGGTCCACCGCTTCCGATCCACCAACTGCGAAATTTCGTGTCCAGGAACTTGGAGCAGCGAATGCGCCGGAACTCGACCTCACTGAAAGACGATGGTGGTTTACAAGTCTTGTATCCGAGGGTACACTAACTGCTCCATCATATCCAGATTCACTGACCCATTCACCGTGTTTCCTGCAAAGAAGGACGTGGTCTAGTGGCCAGCGTTCCTACCTCTGAATCAAGGGGTCCCGGGTTAGATTGTCGGCCGGGATGGGGATTTTCTCTGCCCGGGGACTGAGTGTCTGTGTTCGCCTCATCATTTCATCATCATTCGTGACAGTTGCTAGTTGGATTAAGTTAAAAATTGGACTGTGTAAAAACTGTGACTTTGTACGGGCGCTGATTACCGTGCAGTTGAGCGCCCCCTAACTAAACATCATCATCATCATCATCATCATCATTACATGACTGCCACGAACATGTTCCGTGATAGCGTGGCAATGTTGTTAGCTCTAAATTCGAACATTATGCCGATTTATCGTTCCTGGTACATGAAAGATTGTCTCATCAGAGTATAAACATCTTTCCAGAAGGTTGGCATTCCTGCAGTACGCTGCAGCATATCTGTAGTAAATTGTTGTCGGCATGGTTTGTCGTTTGGCATCAGATGTTGCAGAATTAGCATTTGATGTATTACAGGATGCAGTGTTGCTTGCGCTACATTAAGTTGCCTGAATGCCTGGTTAAAATACTTACTTGGGTTTCTGAGAAATGCTTGTCTTATGTTCTCCACTGTATCTTCCGAAACACTCTGTCGTACCCCGCCAGAATTTTTCAGGAGGCTTCCAGTAGCCAGAAACTTACGATTACATTCCTTAATTGTTTCCACAAAAGGTGAATCACATTCATATAACCTATGAAAATTACTTGCACGGTAATCAGCGATTTTGGTTCTGCAAACCAACTGTTACTTGCACACGCTGCTGTTCTGTCAGGTTTTCATTTCAGGCGATCGTGCTGCTATCTGGTGACAGTATTTTGCACATCTGACATGGAAATATAAATTCTTTCAGACTCTGTAGTATGTGGTGCAATTTTTTTACCATATCTAGTGCAGGCTTTTTCCCTCGGACTTTAAAATAAGGGCTATCTTATAGGGACACGCTCTACTCGAAAGCTTCTTCACTAAACTACTATCTTTGGGGATAAAAGTGACAATAATATTCGATCACGGGAAATTAATGGAGTGTACTGTGTATTCTTTTTCCGAGGCTCCATCAGTTTCCTTTCAGGCTAGATATTTCCTATGTTGTTACATTTCCTGTTTTCGCTGTTCCACTCACAAAGTAAGTAGGAACACTTCATATTAAGTGAATTACGAGTATGTCAGCAATGACTTTCAGAATGCCACGTACCTGCCACTGGTGGAATTTATAATTTAATTTTTCAAGAAGCAGTTTTTCTTATTTATAGTACTCCTTCATAAGTACAGTGTGGCTTAGGAACAGAGGTTCCTGTTATGAAGAAAAACAGCTCTCAAACTTAGCTCAGGGATCATATAGAATTAACATTGTCAAGTTATGGGACGATGTAAATTAAAGCAAAAACAGAAGTACAACTTGAGATAATCAAGATGACCAATTCTCAGTGTTTATTTTGATGACCGGCTTCAGTAAAATAGGTTGTAAGATGCATTCTGTCAAGGTTCATTGAAATATACTGCAGAGGATCTGATGATAGCAACTTATTTTGTTGAAACTGGTCATTTCAATAAACACTGTACAGTAGCGATCTTGGCTGTTTGAAGTTGTACTTCTGTTTCTTTATAAACTTAGAGGGGTTATAAAACTATACTGCATCGCTTATTGTATCAACATATGGAATTAAGATGCAGTAAATATTACCCTTGGGGAGGATTTAAGTAAAATTGACCGTGAGTTTTTTAATGGATTGGGATTATCGACCGTGAATTTAATATAACAGTAGAAACCAGATAGGTAAACATTGAAATTTGGAAAATGTTTTAAGTAACGAAATTTACTTAAATAAAATACGGTCGCTAGCCTAATTAAGCATAGTAATATGAAACATTACTCTTAAAGAATCTTTATTGAATTTTGGTAAAGGAAAGCTACCATTACTTATTTCCCAGAGAAGTGTATTGAAACTCTGCTCTAATAAGATAAGTGATACAGTGAATACTAGCAGCCATAAATAGTATGTGCAAGCTCTCACAAGAAAAATTGACACTTTATCTCTTCTCAACAGTAATACTTTGTCATATATAAATTATCTCATCATGTTGTGATGGACACTACTAAACCAAATATTGACATGGACATGATCCTTTATCAATAGTTACTTTTCATATAGTACAAATATTATCAAAAGTCTCTGGCACTTTACACTCACTATGAAGCAATCTTATTTCAATTTTTATGAATAGAAGCAAATATTGTAACTTTATCTTTTATGGGCAAGGTGGGGCCCCTCAAACTGTCTTTCCAATTTTTACTACACAAAGCACACAAAACTCAAAATTTGCTTCAACTGCAATTAATATATTCATTATTCAAGTACGTTTATCAATTTTAAGCAACTCTAAATTGGGAACTCTTAAACTGTTCATTACCATAAAGCAAACTAAACACACTTTCTGAGACAATTTTTAAGGTGCAAATTTTGGTATTATTCTTTTATTCAAATTTCACTCAACTTGCAGGACTTTTAAAACAGTTAAAGCCACTGATTTTTCATACAGGTTCTTAAGTATGACTTTAAATGCATTTACACTCTAACTAACTTCACTACAACGTGATGTATTATTGCCATTTATACAACCAGAATTTTCACTAACAGAATTTAATGCAGTTAATCCTTAAAGCACAGACACTTTGAAATAAATCAAATCAATCACTGTGGGGGTTTTCATAAATGCAACACTAACTTCCTCCCTTAACTTCAATAGAAACTATAGTGTCTCTAGATACTTTTTTGCATTCAGAATTGTGCAAATAATCAACTATTTATTTTCATTAGATTTTAACACGCTGGGTACTCGGATATCAGTATTTATGTGGAGTGGATCCTAAGAGGTATCATGAGGGGAACCAAAACAAGGTTGACACAGAAATTTCACAGAATTTCCCTTATTATTGCAAATTAAACAACATTTAAATGTACTGGTTCATACTTTGACATAAATCTAACCTCCTAGATTTGATGAAGTGATGGTGAAATATTGGTGGCGAGTACATGTTGGCTACCCGGTCCTTCCTCTGGATGTAATTTGCTCTATTATCTTCTTCTTGGCGACGATACCTCAAACATTAGAGCCTTTTTCATTAATAGAGCACCATCTTATAGCCGTACACATCCGAGGCGTTTCCATTTTAGTCCAGGTACTGGATGCCACCCTCGGCACTTGCGCTGTCCACTCACTTGCTGCTCAGACCAGACTGTCCAGTAGCTAGCTGCCGACTGACTGTGTTCTCTCTCACTTGGCATCCATACTGAGCGCCACATCCACCTTTTAATCCACGCCAACCAGATTCTGGCGCGCGCCAACTCACTTCCATTACAAATGGGAAGAACTGTTGCTTTAAGTTTTATGCAATCCACGTCCCTAGGTATGAACCAACTTTTACATAGTTGTAAACAATTTTTTTAAAGAATCTTAATATTTAAATACATTAACATGTCAATACAAAAGCCACATACTTACATTACATTTTCCTCCAATTAATACAAAGGATTTAAATAGTAAAAGGAAATCAGTTTACACAACTTTTCACTTCATTACAATAGGTCAAAGACATTACATGGTGAAAAAATACATACATGACATTGAACAGAGTTAATCAGTAAAAAATGTTTATAGTATTATGGTGTTACAGGGTCAATAAAATGTCCCCAGTCTTCGGGTTATGCTCCATTCCAGACCATTTACTTCACTGCATGATGCAACGTTGTTCTTCATTTTTAAGGAATGGCGTTAAGTCTCTTTCACAATGTCTACGGAGACACTTCCACATTTCTTTCGAAGAGTTCAAATCTATAGGTTTATGTTCAGTCTCCGGTGACTCTATTAAATATCAATATTACTATGTAATAACAGCTCCTGTTCAGAAAAAATGGTTCAAATGGCTCTGAGCACTATGGGACTCAACTGCTGTGGTCATTAGTCCCCTAGAACTGAGAACTACTTAAACCTAACTAACCTAAGGACATCAAACACACCCTTGCCCGAGGCAGGATTCGAACCTGCGACCGCAGCAGCAGCGCGGCTCCGGACTGGAGCGCCTAGAACCGCACGGCCACCGCGGCCGGCTTCCTGTTCAGAAAACAAATGCTAAGATTCATTTTTGGTCTTTACGGACAGAAGTGCTTTGATGCCATCCTGCAGGAGGTACCAGCATTTCGATCCTGAAGCAAGTGTCTCTGCTTTACTGTTAGGCAACACGAGATCACAGACCAAGACATTTAAATTCTGCTATGTTAGAAAATTAGGTTCGGTTCTAGTAACTCCTTTCGTAAAGTATGTGCACAACGTTGTAATTCACTAACGTTATCATCATTTCCAAAATCTTCAGTCACATTTTCGTCATATGGTGGCCTAGGTTTGTAAATCGCTGATCCATGAGGCGTTGGTCGAGCTGCCGATTTCGAAGACCGATAATTAACAATCTGCTCTGGCTTTGAACTAATTCCAGATACATTCGTTAAGTGGAAGTAGCAGTCTGTTACATAATCCTTAGGTTCCTGCCATAACATGGAAATTGCAAAAGAAATATGACAGGTCCCTTTTAACAAGCCATTTTATTATGTTACACACTCGTCACAACAGATTTGTGATCCCAAAATTTATTCTGGTATATTTTATTGTCAAAATAACACTCGTACGCTCTTTTAACTTGAGAAGTCGAATTTCACCCCTGCGCTTTTAAAGTGAATTCGTCATAATCATAAAAAAATGTTTTCTTCGTTTGCACATATGCGAGACATGTTGCTCCTTCTAAAATACAATGTTTAAGAATCCACAACATTAGCCGACACTACGCTTGTCATTTCACAGCTGAAGAACGCACATGGTTAGGTTCTTTAATTAAATAAAGCTTCTACTTCCCCGGCAAATAAGAAGGACCCTTTCTCTCTGTAACATTTCTTCCCCCTTATTTGTTATTAGAGCAAACATTGCCCATTATTGTAAGAAAAAAGTTTATTGATGAGATTGTTGTCATCTCTGAAGTCACAGGCAAAAATCTCGTAAAACAAATATATCAGCTGTTCACATCATTAAATAAGATCGTGCTCTTTTAATCGCTGAGTTTAACAGCCTATGCCAATAAAAGTAAGAGCAGTTTTAAGTGTTGCAAAAATCTGGCGTTGAATGGACATTTCTGACGGTATTTTTGAATTTGTCAGGTACCACTACATAAGAATCAACTGAATTTATTTATTTAAGGGTTTCTGGTTGACCAGTGTGTGTCTAATTCTCCTCTCCAAGACAGATGCACTAAACCGGTATTACAATTATCACAGCGAAACAAAAACAAATTTTACGTCGGAGAATATCTGTAATCTGTAGCATGATATTTTTCACCTATTTATAACGAATTTCATAATTATATTTATTTATCTGATTGCAGGTTCTTACGCCAGCTGGGACGAATGGTGGACGTATGACGGTATATCTGGTAAGTAGTTTCCTACATGTCAGACTAATTTAATGTTACGCAACTGCTCCTGTGTAACTACTAAACCCGTAGAAGGAACATATTTAGCGTTACAGAACCTAAAAAGGGCAGATGTGGTGTGTGACCCGATAGATCTACCTATTCTTTCATTAGTAACAATGCAAAGGAATAAATTCTCCACCTTTCGTTTTTGTCCAGCTTAAGGCTTATGCTGATCGAGCGAAAATGTAATTAGGGACGCATATAAGAAAGCGGATCTTGAATGATAACACACTTCTTTTGTTAACAGGGCATTGTATTAGAGAAGGCTGAAGTTGTGACAAGACATACATAGGGATAAAAATGACTAATACCGCATAATAAGCTACTTAGAAGAAATCAATAATCAGAATATGTCCTACATATTGATCCCACTGCGACCTGAAAGTTAGGTTAATAACAAATAGTACAGAGATATTTCTTCCTAAGCAACATCCTTGACCACAAGGCGAAGAGAACATAATATACTATGCGAAGAAAAGTATAATCCGATTTGTGGAACACACCTCTTGTGAAAGCTGAGGTAACACCAGATCAGTAAAATATGCGAAGATAGCTGTAATTTAAGATCAGTGACTAAAGTGGCCATTTAATTGAGGGTAACGACCATGATTGCATAACCGGAAATACAGTCCTCTTCGAAAGAGTTGATCTGGAGCCACATAAACTTTTTTGTTGGTAATTTATCGTCTTTGTCACAGCTCTGATATGTAAGAGTTTTGCTGAAATGAAGACAATATAGGAAAAGACAAAGAACAGAATCTTGAAATAGAGAGCGGATGATTTGTGTGACTAGTATTGGAGAATCACTTCATAATGATTCTACACCAGTCTGCTTCATAGGTTAGAAAAAAGAGTCATCCTACTATAAGTAGACTCTCAAAATTATGGTTTCGTAAAAACAAAATGGAAGACACGCGGATTCTGTTTATTAATTGCTTTTATTACAGTGATGCGACTCAGATTTATTTTTATTTTCTATTTAACATAACGCTACACTTTTCGAGCATTTTCCTCTGGCGTGTAGACATTTAGGCATACGATATTTAATGATAAGATGTCATAATTAATTTAAATTAACGCAGAAACACTACAGAGATAATTTTATGCCCTGCGGTGGAGGGGGAAGGAGAAATCGAAATCCAGCAGTACCTGCCCATAGCGGGCTCGTCAGTGAGGAAGACAAGTACTGCTGCACAATTTCAGTGCCTAAGAACTCCGTTTCCAACGCGGAAGGCGAGTGCTGCCGCCTACTTCAAGGACTTTGACACTTCAGAGACTCAGGTCGTTTTCCGCAAGACTGAGTCGTTACCGCGGAAGCGGCGGTATGTCCCAATGCTGCACCAGCAGACTATGGCTGTGGCCCGGGAGACGGCACAGGGCTCTTGATTTGGCCCTCGTCGAAAAAAAGTGCTACAGCTAGATTAATAAAAGCATCCTGCGGCAGTGACTACAATACGCATAGCAGGTGGCAATCTCGTAGGCATTTAAATACGCAGAAGCACCATCAGAAAATAGTGTTGGAGCTTCCGTCAGGCCTACTGCCGCTCATGAAAAGAAAAACCTTTGGTATAAACATAATGCAAGATTATGTTTTGCAGTACCTGTATTTTGGGAGTGGCTTGAATTCATTGAAAAGAAGATGGTACTCATATGAGTGAAGGCAATCATAGCTCTTCATGATCATGACAAACAAACAAGTGGTGCAGGGCTAATAGCATAATAACTAAACTCTGACAATGTACTTTACTAAGCTTACGACAAGCATGTTAAACTGCTCGAAAAGAATTTTAAATACAAACCAATCACAGCATTATAGACACGTGAAACAGATCCAGCGACAGCAAATATTACAAATGAATGTTTCACGAATACACTGTGCGATGAAAATGATCAGTTATTTGAAATCCCGTACTGCCTCCCAATGCGACGCATAAGTTTAATATATGGTTCAAAGATATGTAACACCTTCCTCTGTAATGGTGCAAAGTCGTGCCTCCATGCGACATCATTCTCAGCCTCGACAACGCTTCAGACAGCACGGTGTCGACACTCGCGAAAGTAAGGCTACAGTTCAGCAGTTCATATCACATCTAGGATGGGTTAATGTTGTCACATTGGCACCATATTTCATCGTATTTCTGCGCAGTGTTGCCGCGGACGTGCGACACGATCGGGAGGTCGTCACAGCCCCTCATACCCACATTCCATCCCTCCAGCTGACGCCTCTGCATTGTAGGTCAGCGTTGATTTCCCGCGGCTTTCTTATCAGTGGCCGAAGAAAACATTCCAGACACATTTACGCTCATAATCGGCACGAAAAGCGCGCACGGGGTGGCATAAAGAACGTCAATGTAACCATCCCTTTCTCTGGGGCATTGATTCCCGCACATTTCGCGGTCGAAACCGACATTCCGCAGTGCGATGCGCAACAGGCAGAGCTTTCTGACAACCTTTGACACTGCTAACATCCTTGGGTGTATAAACCCTTCTCCAAGGGACGTTGTAGGGCTGCGTAGCAATTGAACGTGATGAAACCCCTTTGGAGAACAGTGTGATCGCAATTTTTGCTCTCGGAAACAGGTACGAAAAATTGCTTCTGGGGTGACGAAGAGGATAAAAACCAAGTCTCTACAGTGGGTAAAGAAACTGCAAAGGAAAATTTGTAAACACGTAACGAAGATCGGGACTGTAACTTTGAACTACCAGTTTGCGTCGAGTGAGTAGGTATTTCGAGACATGTAGTAGTTTATAGGGCAACACGTACACTGATATGCCAAAAGATTATGACCACTGCCCACTGCGACGATGGATGCCACCTGGGGGCGTTGTGGGCACTTGACCCGGTAATAGAATTATGTATCCGGGGTAGACACGGACGGCCGATCACCCTAGCGAAGGTAGAGACTCCAGACAAGGAAATCCATTGAGATAAGCGACCTTGACAAGGGAAGATTATTATTGAGCATGGCCTACGAACGTGTATCTCGGCACCGGTGAAGCTGGCCGAGTGTTCACGTGCTACTCTAGTAAGCGTCTTCGAAACGAAGTAGAGAGAGTCAGTGAAACTACCACCATGCGCTAAATGGACGTCCACGAATCTTCAGAGAAAGTCGGTTTCGGCGGCTGGTCTGCTCTGTACAGTAGGGTATTTTGTGATCTGTCGCATCTCTGCCGAAAGGGTACAGTTCCGGATCACGCGCAAGTGTTTCGGAGCATATTTTTCATCGCACATTGCTGAACATGGAGCTAGGCAGTAGACCATCACTACATGTTCACATGTTGACCCAAAGACATCGTCAATTACAATTGCAGTGTGCACATGACCCTCGGGATTCAATCATCGATCACTGCAAACGTGTCGGTTTTTCGGGTGGATCACGTTTCTGCTCCAATAAGTCGATGGTCTTCTCCACAAACGCCATCAACGAGGTGAACGGCGGCTCGACAACGGACGCAGGCTGGTTGGAGCATTGTTATGCTGTGGGAGACATTCTCCTGAGCTTCGTTAAACCTTTGGTAGTAAACGCAGACGTGCTGACTGTAGCGAGCCATCTGAATCCGTTCATTCTTGATGTCTTCCCCGCGGCAATGTCATCTTTCACACACGTATAATTGTCCGTGTCTCGAAGCCAGTACCGTTCCACAGTGGCTTGAGAATCATTATAGTAAACTCACGTTGATTTCTCGGCAAATCAAATTCGCTTGACGGAAATCAAACCGAACTCATCTGGCTTGCTACCTGGTGCCTTCACCTCGTACGCAAATCAGCGGCCGCTTATTTACGTGAATTACATGACTATGCGCAGACATCTAATGCCGCATACCTCGCACAACAAGCTGGTGGATCCATGATACGCAGAATCAGTGACACATTGCCTTCCGAAGACAAACTACCTATTAAGCAGATCAAAATATTCTGGCTGAAGAGTGCAATAATTTAAGTAGACTGGAATTAACGTATGCCGTATGCTGGAGAAAAATGTGTTATATGTATTACAAAATAAACTGCTTAATATGAATACTACAAAATAATGAATTTTGTGCCGTAATTTAGTGACGCAGCGCTGCAACTACTGGTCCCGGGTTCGTCCCCTGGGTACAGTTCTACAAGTCCCGTCCTTCAGGAACCGGGCCACAAAACGCAAGAAGACGTGGCAATGCCGTTCTCCGCGTGTGCGTTCACCGACACCCTGAATGAAGGTGTGCATGTGTAATTGTTAGAGTTTAATGGAATAATAAAAGATGCCCCAGTTGAGAGTCGAACGCTTCTTAACAAACACGAATATGGCTCTCGCCAGCCATAGGCGGTTATTGAGCCGTCGACCCGCTACAAAGCCATGAACCCACGGGTCGCTGGTACAATAAACCCATTATAATGGCCTTGTTTCGCCGGCCGGTGTGGCCAAGCGGTTTTAGGAGCTTCAGTCTGGAACCGCGCGACCGTTACGGTCGCTGGTTCGAATCCTTCCTCGGTCATGGATGTGTGTGATGTCCTTACATCTACATCTACATCCATATTCTGCAAGCCACCTGACGGTGTGTGACGGAGGGTACCTTGAGTACCTCTATCGGTTCTCCCTTCCATTCCAGTCTCGTATTGTTCGTGGAAAGAAGGATTGTCGGGATGCCTCTGTATGGCTCTAATCTCTCTGATTTTATCCTCATGGTCTCTTCGAGAGATATACTTAGGAGGGAGCAATATACTGCTTGACTCCTCGGTGAAGGTATGTTCTCGAAACTTCAACAAAAGCCCATACCGAGCTACTGAGCGCCTCTCCTGCAGAGTCTTCCACTGGAGTTTATCTATCATCTCCGTAACGCTTTCGCGATTACTAAATGATCCTCTAACGAAGCACGCTGCTCTCCGTTGGATCTTCTCTTCTGGCACGGATCCCGCACTGCTGAGCAGTACTCAAGCAGTGGGCGAACAAGCGTACTGTAACCTACTTCCTTTGTTTTCGGATTGCATTTCCTTAGGATTCTTCCAATGAATCCCAGTCTGGTATCTGCTTTACCGACGAGCAATTTTCTATGATCATTCCATTTTAAATCACTCCTGATGCGTACTCCCAGATAATTTGTGGAATTAACTGGCTTCCAGTTGCTGACCTGCTATATTGTAGCTAAATGGTATGGGATCTTTCTTTCTACGTATTCGCAGCACATTACTCTTCAATTGCCATTCCCTGCACCATGCGTCAATTGGCTGCAGATCCTCCTGCATCTCTGTACAAATTTCCATAGTTACAACCTCTCGATATACCACAGCATCATCCGCAAAAAGCCTCAGTGAACTTCCGATGTCATCCACAAGGTCATTTATGTATATTGTGAATAGCAACGGTCCTACGACACTCCCCTGCGGCACACCTGAAATCACTCTTACTTCGGAAGACTTCTCTCCTTTGAGAATGAAATGCTGCGTTCTGTTATCTAGAAAATCTTCAATCCAATCACACAATTGGTCTGATAGTCCATATGCTCTTACCTTGTTCATTAAACGACTGTGGGGAACTGTATCGAAGGCCTTGCGGAAGTCAAGAAACACGGCATCTACCTGGGAACCCGTGTTTATGGCCCTCTGAGTCTCGTGGACGAATAGCCCGACCTGGATTTCACACGATCGTCTTTTTCGAAACCCATGCTGATTCCTACAGAGTAGATTTCTAGTCTCCAGAAAAGTCATTATACTCTAATATAATACGTGTTCAAAAATTCTACAATTGATCGACGTTAGAAATATAGGACCATAGGTCTGGACATCGACGTCCCTTCTTGAAAACTGGGATGACCTGTGCCATTTTCCAATACTTTGGAACGCTACGCTCTTCTAGAGACCTAAGGTATACCGCTGCAGGAAGGGGAGCAAGTTCCTTCGCGTACTCTGTGTAAAATCGAACTGGTATCCCATCAGGTCCAGCGGCCTTTCCTCTTTTGAGCGATTTTAATTGTTTCTCTATCCCTCTGTCGTCTATTTCGATATCTACCATTTTGTCATCTGTGCGACAATCTATAGAAGGAACTGCAGAGCCGTCTTCCTCTGTGAAACAGCTTTGGAAAAAGACATTTAGTATATCGGCCTTTAGTCTGTCGTCCTCTGTTTCAGTACCATTTTGGTCACAGAGTGTCTGGACTTTTTTTTTATCCACCTACCGCTTTGACGTAAGACCAAAATTTCTTAGGATTTTCTGCCAAGTCAGTACATAGAACTTTACTTTTGAATTCATTGAACGCCTCTCGCTTGGCCCTCCTCACATTACATTTTGCTTCGCGTAATTTTTGTTTGTCTGCAAGGCGTTGGCTATGTTTATGTTTGCCGTGAAGTTCCCTTTGCATCCGTAGCAGTTTTCTAACTCGGTTAATGTACCACGGTGGCTCTTTTCCATCCCTTACGATCTTGCTCGGCACATACTCATCTAACGCATACTGTACGATAGTTTTGAACTTTGTCCACTGATCCTCAACATTATCTGTACTTTAAAAAAAACTTTTGTGTTGAGCCGTCAGGTACTCTGAAATCTGCTTTTTGTCACTTTTGCTAAACAGAAAAATCTTCCTACCTTTTTTAATATTTCTACACTCGTGGAAATTGAAATAAGAACACCGTGAATTCATTGTCCCAGGAAGGGGAAACTTTATTGACACATTCCTGGGGTCAGATACATCACATGATCACACTGACAGAACCACAGGCACATAGACACAGGCCACAGAGCATGCACAATGTCGGCACTAGTATAGTGTATATTCACCTTTAGCAGCAATGCAGGCTGCTATTCTCCCATGGAGACGATCGTAGAGATGCTGGATGTAGTCCTGTGGAACGGCTTGCCATGCCATTTCCACCTGGCGCCTCAGTTGGACCAGCGTTCGTGCTGGACGTGCAGACCGCGTGAGACGACGCTTCATCCAGTCCCAAACATGCTCAATGGGGGACAGATCCGGAGATCTTGCTGGCCAGGGTAGTTGACTTACACCTTCTAGAGCACGTTGGGTGGCACGGGATACATGCGGACGTGCATTGTCCTGTTGGAACAGCAAGTTCCCTTGCCGGTCTAGGAATGGTAGAACGATGGGTTCGATGACGGTTTGGATGTACCGCGCACTATTCAGGGTCCCCTCGACGATCACCAGTGGTGTACGGCCAGTGTAGGAGATCGCTCCCCACACCATGATGCCGGGTGTTGGCCCTGTGTGCCTCGGTCGTATGCAGTCCTGATTGTGGCGCTCACCTGCACGGCGCCAAACACGCATACGACCATCATTGGCACCAAGGCAGAAGCGACTCTCATCACTGAAGACGACACGTCTCCATTCGTCCCTCCATTCACGCCTGTCGCGACACCACTGGAGGCGGGCTGTACGATGTTGGGGCGTGAGCGGAAGACGGCCTAACGGTGTGCGGGACTGCAGCCCAGCTTCATGGAGACGGTTGCGAATGGTCCTCGCCGATACCCCAGGAGCAACAGTGTCCCTAATTTGCTGGGGAGTGGCGGTGCGGTCCCCTACGGCACTGCGTAGGATCCTACGGTCTTGGCGTGCATCCGTGCGTCGCTGCGGTCCGGTCCCAGGTCGACGGGCACGTGCACCTTCCGCCGACCACTGGCGACAACATCGATGTACTGTGGAGACCTCACGCCCCACGTGTTGAGCAATTCGGCGGTACGTCCACCCGGCCTCCCGCATGCCCACTATACGCCCTCGCTCAAAGTCCGTCAACTGCACATACGGTTCACGTCTACGCTGTCGCGGCATGCTACCAGTGTTAAAGACTGCGATGGAGCTCCGTATGCCACGGCAAACTGGCTGACACTGACGGCGGCGGTGCACAAATGCTGCGCAGCTAGCGCCATTCGACGGCCAACACCGCGGTTCCTGGTGTGTCCGCTGTGCCGTGCGTGTGATCATTGCTTGTACAGCCCTCTCGCAGTGTCCGGAGCAAGTATGGTAGGTCTGACACACCGGTGTCAATGTGTTCTTTTTTCCATTTCCAGGAGTGTATTTACGGCTGAAATCATCGATGCAGTAACCGCTTTAGTTACGTTTCAGTAGTTCTAAATTCTAGGGGACTGATGGCCTCAGATAGTGCTCAGAGCCATTTGAAATTTTTTTCTTTTTTTTTTTGCCTTGCTTCCACGGAAGTGGGTTCATAAGGGGTGAAAAAATTCAGAAAAGAAAGGGGAGGTTGGCACTCTGCACAGTGAATAGGTAGACGATGGAGCAAAGCTGTATGAACATTTCAGATTGTCAGGAAATTCATTCACCTGGCTATTGAACAAGTTGTAAGTTCATCTTAAAATGGAAGGTTAGGGTAGCTTATTACCTTCTTATTTTTCTAATTATGACCAGTAATATCAACACTGAAAAAGTAGCAATTATTTATCTCCATCCATATCATGGGAACAGCAAATCTAAAGGCTTGTTTCTCCTTTTTGGACCATTTTCGCAAATCTTCAACACACACATAACATACCTTTTGCAGCGCTCAAGATTTATCTTGATCGCCCAATTTAGACCGAAGAAATGATAGATAAGGATTTTCACAAAGTCTTTGATGTTTATTTGGTATTCTTTAATCACAAATTTACGACAAATATAACAAAAACTGTCAACAGAATTTTTACAACCACGATTAGACATTCTACTGAGCACATGTACAGTGAACGGAAAATTGAGGTTAGGTTGATAGCAAACAAAACACCATCTGTTGACACAAAAATAGAATCGACCATTTTTCGCCAGAAAATGTTTTTAGCAGTGCTACCAACGTCATTTACATTCATTACACCTCCTTTTTAAATTATTTTAACTATTTAAAAGCTGTTACATATTTAAAAAAATTGCTTAATTTAATAAATTTAACTGTAAAATGTGAAGAATTGGTAGGTGGTACAGTTATTTAAGTATCATATTTGGATTTCCCACCCTAAAACACATAAGAATAAGGTATTTTCAGCAAAAAATATTTCCCTTCTTGGTCTGTGTTATACAAAGACATCCTCCATAGCTCTGTTGACTCCTGTGGATGCTCAGTGTAACTGTGGTATATTGCTACTGACGTCGGGCCATATGGAAAGAAAATGTTACAGCTAGAGCCAATGTTCTTAAACCATGATCTCTTACTCTGCTGGCAGTATTCGTTGATGTAATATTAGTAATATGCTTTATGTACTTACCAGCTATTTTTATTTCTGCTCCTCTTCCATTGTAGAGTGTGTACTTCAGCCCTGTGTCCATGTACACGAGAGTGGAGAGATCATGCAGCACATGATAGTTGCACATTTATTCAATAACTTTTTTCTCATTCGTGTTGATAAAATACTTCACGACAACACAACCCGAGCGTGCCGCGGCCGTGAAGTGAGAAAATAACGGAAGCAAGTAATACGACGATCGCGGTACGCAGTCTGCGGGAGCAAGGTTAGCAGTGTGAGACGGTTGCGCTACGGGAAAGTGTGAACACTGCCCTTCAAATTCCAGGAACAGCATCTTCAAACACCTTGGCGGTATAACAGACCAGTTCCGTGTCACGTGTGTGTGTGTGTGTGTGTGTGTGTGTGTGTGTGTGTGTGTGTGTGTGTGGCCTTTGACCTACAACCACATGTGAGACTCTTAGCCCGGTATTCGCGTCAAATGTCTTTATAAAGGACCTGGCCCTTGGTACCAAGGTCACCGCTTGTGCGCTACCGTACACAGCTTAGGCCAGGCCAGTGACAGATTCTTATCTCTTTGCATCACACTCAATTATGTTATCCTTAGTCACGTCACACGCCGAAATATATGTTCTTAAATATGAGGGACCAATCGCCGTAAAATGTTTTTAAAATTTAAGTAATGTGGCAAGTAATGAGGCAATACTAACCTTACGACTTATCTTAGAAGAAAGATTAAGAAAAGGCAAATCTACGTTTCTAGCATTTGTAGAGAAAGCTTTTGACTATGTTTACTGGAATACTCTCTTTCACATTCTAAAGGTGGCAGGGGTAAAATACAGGGAGCAAAAGGCTATTTACAATTTGTACATAAACCAGATGGCAGTTATAAGAGTCGGGGGACATGAAAGGGAAGCAGTGGTTGGGAAAGGAGTGAGACAGGGTTGTAGCCTCTCCCCGATGTTATTCAATCTGTATATTAAGCAAGCAGTAAAGGAAACAAAAGAAAAATTCGGAGTAGGTATTAAAATTCATGGAGAAGAAGTAAAAACTTTGAGGTTCGCCGATGATATTGTAATTCTGTCAGAGACAGCAAAGGAGTTGGAAGAGCAGTTGAACGGAATGGACAGTGTCTTGAAAGGAGGATATAAGATGAACATCAACAAAAGCAAAACGAGGATAATGGAATGTAGTCAAATTAAATGGGTTGATGCTGAGGGAATTAGATTAGGAAATGAGACACTTAAAGTAGTAAAGGAGTTTTGCTATTTAGGGAGTAAAATAACTGATGGTCGAAGTAAAGAGGATATCAAATGTAGACTGGCAATGGCAAGGAAATCGTTTCTGAAGAAGAGAAATTTGTTAACATCGAGTATAGATTTAAGAGTCAGGAAGTCGTTTCTGAAAGTATTTGTATGGAGTGTAGCCATGTATGGAAGTGAAACATGGACGATAACTAGTATGGACAAGAAGAGAATAGAAGCTTTCGAAATGTGGTGCTACAGAAGAATGCTGAAGATAAGGTGGGTAGATCACGTAACCAATGAGGAGGTATTGAATAGGATTGGGGAAAAGAGAAGTTTGTGGCACAACTTGACTAGAAGAAGGGATCGGTTGGTAGGACATGTTGTGAGGCATCAAGGGATCACAAATTTAGCATTGGAGGGCAGCGTGGGGGGTAAAAATCGTTGAGGGACACCAAGAGATGAATACACAAAGCAGATTCAGAAGGATGTAGGTTGCAGTAGGTACTGGGAGATGAAGAAGCTTGCACAGGTAAGAGTAGCATGGAGAGCTGCATCAAACCAGTCTGAGGACTGAAGACCACAACAAGTAATGTGCTGAGAGTACTTAGTGCTATGATAATACGTCGGCTACCGATAGTGACAGTAGTGATATTATACGCACCGTAGATAAATACATGGACGATTAATCACTGAGAGCGACACCGCTGAAGGATATCAATCACCGGAACGTTGGATTTGGACAGAAACAAAATACAGTCCAATAAAATGGAACTATGCAATGACTCCTAGCACGAAAGAGGCCACTTTACGTCAGATATAAGTAAATAAAGGAGAACTAGAAATTTTTAATAATATCCGATAACATGTCCTGAGGGAATATTGTAACCAAGACTGATTAGTACGCAGGGCAAATACGAACCAATCCAAACGGAATACGAAGAATCGACAATAATTGGTTTCCTGGAGATTTTAATGAAGTTGAAGTACTTTGCATTGTCCATAACAATGACGCAGGTGAAAAAACCAAAAACAAACATAAACATAACCAATCGGTGGGTGAGGTCTGTTATTGAAACGTCCATACTTAAATAACAATGACGATATAAAGATATCTGATAATTCGTGATTTAGCACTTTGTAAATAATAGCCAGCATTTGTGGCCGTGCGGTTCTAGGCGCTTCAGTCTGGGACCGCGTGACCGTTACTGTCGCAGGTTAGAATCCTGCCTCGGGCATGGATGTGTGTGATGTCCTTAGGTTAGTTAGGTTTAAGTAGTTCTAAGTTCTAGGGGACTGATGACCACAGATGTTAAGATGCTCAGAGGCATTTTGTAAATAATAATCTGGTAGCCAATACAGTCAAACTGAACAAAATGTGATCTGTGATCTGTAAAAATGGAAAGGCAAGCGATTGTTCATATTATGACGACAAAACAGAAAATAGTTTACACATGGATCCAGTCGTATTTCAAAACCAAGCTGTGTCACTGAATACAACGAAGAAACGGTAGTTGATCGGCAAAACTTAATACTAGCATGCTTCCCAAGTTTGAGAATTTATATGAAAGGTTATCGAAAAATTCCTTTTTATCTCTTCGATGTTGGTCTTTTCTATGCGTGTATTTTCGTAACGAAATAAATAACATCAAAAAACCCGTCGGTTATGGGATCGAAACAGCCGTATCATCTGTGAAGAATATACTAAACCCAGATGATAAAGTAGAGGACGAGTGTCATACGGAAGTTTAGCATAAAGACTGCACGTGAAAGATTTGACCCGTTTCCTAAGCATACTGACTCAGCAGCATCAGAATCAAGGCCATCAAGACTATGCAAAATTTACAGGAAAAATAAATTAAAAGAATAATATAATAATGTGGAAGTGCAACAGGTGCAATGTGCCGTTACATGTACCCCTATCAGATCCTTGAAGATGACCGATTTCTGTTTTCGCTTTTTGTAAAAGTACTAATTATGTGAACTGTGAATATATTCAGGTATTGGAGATGGTATAATATGTTGTATTATTTGATAAGTCTTTTGTAGTGTTTCTAAAAGAAATGTTACATGACGACGTAATTAGTTATCACATATTTCATGATGTTACACATGCGCGTACATTCCATAAGTAAATTTAAGTTGTGCGCGATCGGTACAATGACTGACCGGTCTGCCGAACCATGGAAACACCACAGATTGTGTTTATATTTTGGGCCCAGGCTGTTGGAACATGAATCATATGATTACGGAGTTAATCAATCAGATCAAATTCTTTCCCCGCATGTTATACTGCGGCGTATCGATTTCATAATAAAATAATTTTCAGGTTTCATTCTCAAGTAACAGGCCCAAATACGCTGTACGCTGGTGGTTTATATATTTCTGCATTATCAGTTGAATAGTATTATTCAATCTAATAGTATGATAAATTTCGTACAGGACAGGTCAAACCATTTATATTTCTAGTCTAATTATATTTCGGGTCAGTACTATTTTGTTTGTTGTCTCTAATATATTCACATAATATATAGTACAGCTCATGTACACCAGAATAATTTAATTATATTGCATTACTGTAAAGAATATCTGCAAACACAAATTTTAATAATTTTAAGAGAAATAGGTAGCTGTGTAAAAATCTCTCCAAGAAAAGCAAAGTGAAAAGGAGTATAAGTTCAATTATCACAGACATCATGGGGGACGTTAACAGCATACATTTGGAAGCTTTGTCGCTTGATTGAGAGGATTTATTGAATCCGATGTAAATCTTAAATGGGATGGCCGATCGGAAATGTGAATCTTATCCCTTTCCAATTGGATTCGTGGGCTTCACTCTGAGCGCCACACCCCTAGGCCAGTACATAAACCACGATATAATTTAACAGTGTGCAGAGCGGTAGTGGGAAGATAAAAAGCAATATGGATTTATTAAGATGCCTTTATAAGCGGGTGACACATGATAGAGTTCATTACAGGTAAGGGCGTTTGGGAACGTTTGCAAGATAATTGCGGTACAGTGCTCCCAGCAGCACGGGCGCTCGCAGACATTTGCCTAGTTATTGAGGGTAGGATCCTAAAATTTCTAATGTTGATGTAACTGGTTCAGTCAGTTTCTAAACAGGAAGTTAAGACTTATTATTCTCAAACTATTCATATGTATGCACTTGGCACAGTCAACCCTTTCAGATCTGAATTTTCTCTGGAGGAAGCAAAATTTTTCTTTACACTGTAATGCTATTAGCTGATTCTTTAAATGATTTTAGATTTATGCAAAAAAATGACCCGGTTTCAGATTATACTTTCTACACTTGGCTTCTTTTTATGGACTGAAATAAACAATTTTGAAATGTTAATTGACGTCATTAGTAAACTGATAATTCAACAATTACCATACACAATAACAGCAACAATTTTCATTTATACAGTGGGATATAACTAACCAACCACTTTCTTGTGTTCTAGCGGTCACAAGCTGCTGTGCACCGCTACATTTGCTCGTCGATATTTGTATAGTAAAGTCCAACAATTGGCAGAACTTGTACATGATAAAAAAAGAGTGAACATCTACAAATGTGTACATGAGATTTCCTCTGTGGAAAAACTCTTCTGTTGCGAATAAGAGAGTAAAATTTAATGTACACAGTTGTAGCCAGTTGGAATGAAAGAGTTAAGGTCAGTTACTTTGCAGTAAGTTACTCTGCACGTAACCGGTAAGGTTATTTCAATAGTATTGAAAACGTGCATTGTTAATATAAACATCAGTGTCACCTTTTTGAGTCAACGATAAGAAATCATGTCCTTAAATGATAACACTTTTCCCGACGACATTGTAATTCCTTGACAGATAGGAAAGGACTTGAAACAGCTGTTGAATGGAATGAACAGTGTATTGGAAGGATGATATAAAATGAAAATCAACAAAAGCAAAACAAGGACTAAGGAAAGTAATCCAATTAAATGAGACGACGCTAAGGGGGATTACAGTAGGAAACGAAACACAGAACGTAATAGGTGAGTTTTGTATTTTCGGTAGTAAAATAACTGATGATGACCGGAGCAGAGAGGATATAAAATTTAAACTGGTAATGGCAAGAAAAGTGTTTTCTGAATGAGAGACATTTGTTAATGTCGAATATATATTTTAGAGACACGAAGTCGTTTCCGAAGGTATTTGTTCAGAATGTAGCGTTACATGGAACTGAAACGTTGCGATAAACAGTTCAAACAAGAAGAGAAGGTTTTCAGTGTGGTGCGACGGAAGAATGCTGAAAATCAGATGGGGCAGATCATGTAGCTAGCGAGCAGGTATTGAAAATATATGGGGAAGAAAATAAATTTGTGGCATAACTTAACTAAAAGGAAGTTCGGTTTACAGGACACATTCTGAGACTTTTGCATTGGAGGGAAGTGTGTGGGGTAAAAGTCGTAGAGGGAGACCACGAGATGAATACGGAAAGCTGGTTCAGAAGGGTGTAGGTTAGAGTAATTATTCGGAGATGGAGAGACCTGCACAGATTAGGGTAGCATGGAGAGAAGCATGAAACCACTCTCCGAACTGAAGGGAAAAAAAGCTTGGTAACACCCAGGATAACTATTGTGTAGAGAACTATAAATCCTGTTGGAAAGTTACTCATATACCAATAGTATTACTATGACACAGATGACCTGTAATGCCGTACTACACAGCTCAGTGTTTGGGACATTTTAGACCGAAATTTCACGTTTTCCTCCTCTCTTATAGTAAAGAAAGTTTTTTTTGTATAGATGCACAAAACTTCTGTACAGATCAGTCTTACTCTTCCTTGAGAAGTAGATGTGTAAGTTGGTGTCCTGGTGGGATTTAGCGACGGTTGATGGGCAGTTATACATCATCCATGTTTATGGTGTGTTGAAAATTTGCTTGTGAATTTGAGCGCCATGGTTGAAAAATGGTTTAAATGGCTCTGAGCACTATGGGACGTAACATCTGAGGTCATAAGTCCCCTAGAACGTAGAACTACTTAAACCCCACTAACCCAAGGACATCGCACACATCCATGCCCGAGGCAGGATTCGAACCTGCGACCGTAGCGGTCGGACGGTTGCGCCATGGTAAGGATGGATCTTCGCCAGCTGCTCGATAAGGCCAGTGTGAGAGACAAAGAACAGGTTAAGCACAGTATTTTGACATTGTTCTGTAACCGTTCACATTCATCTTGACTCCAGAACAATGCAGGAAACACCGCCGCATCCTGGAATGGCCACAATTTCTCATGCACAACGTGGAAAAAATAGAATACGAGTAGTATAGTCGTCGTACAATACCGTATGCATGTCCCCCTTGGGAAGAAAACCGTTCTCAGAGGGGTACTTTGCGTAATTTTGGCCGTTATTTTCGATTGTTTAAATCCACTGGCCATTAAAATTGCTACACCAAGAAGAAATGCAGACGATAAACGGGTCTTCATTGGTCGAATATATTATACTATATCTGACATGTGATTACATTTTCACGCAATTTTGGTGCATAGATCCTGAGAAATCGGTACCCAGATCAACCACCTCTGGCCGTAATAACGGCCTTGATACGCCTGGGCACAGAGCTTGGATGGCGTGTACAGGTACAGCTGCCCATGCAGCTTCAACACGATACCACAGTTCATCAAGATTAGTGACCGGCGTATTGTGACGAGTCAGTTGCTCGGCCACCATTGACTAGACGTTTTCAATTTGTGAAAGATGTGGAGAATGTGCTGGCCAGGGCAACAGTCGAACATTTTCTGTATCCAGAAAGGACCGTACAGGAACTGCAACATGCGGTCGTGCGTTATCCTGCTGAAATGTAGGGGTTCGCAGGGAACGAATGAAGGGTAGAGCCACGGGTCGTAACACATCTGAAATGTAACGTCCACTGTTCAAAATGCCGTCAATGCCAACAAGAGGTGACCGAGACGTGTTACCAATGGCACCCCGTACCACCACGCCGGGTGATACGCCAGTATGGCGATGACTAGTACACGTTTCCAATGTGCGTTCACCACGATGTTGCCAAACACGGATGCGACAATCATGATGCTGTATACAGGGCCTGGATTCATGAGAAAAATTGACGTTTCGTCATTCGTGCACCATCGCAGGCGCTCCTGTCTGTGATGCAGCGTCATGCGTAACCGCCGCCATGGTCTCCGAGCTTATAGTCCATGCTGCTACAAACGTCGTCGAACTGTTCGTGCAGATGGTTGTCGTCTTGTAAACGTCACCATCTTTTGACTCAGGTATCGAGACGTGGCTGCACAATCCGTAACAGCCATGCGGATAAGATGCCTGTCATCAAATGGTTCAAATGGCTCTGAGCACTATGGGACTTAACATCTATGGTCATCAGTCCCCTAGAACTTAGAACTACTTAAACCTAACTAACCTAAGGACAGCACACAACACCCAGCCATCACGAGGCAGAGAAAATCCCTGACCCCGCCGGGAATCGAACCCGGGAACCCGGGCGTGGGAAGCGAGAACGCTACCGCACGACCACGAGATGCGGGCTGCCTGTCATCGTCGACTGCTAATGATACGAGGCCGTTGGGATCCAGCACGGCGTTCCGTATTACCCTCCTTAACCCACCGATCCCATATTCTGCTAACAGTCATTGGATGTCGACCAACGCGAGCAGCAATGTCGTGATACGATAAACCGCAATCGCGGTAGGCTACAATCCGACCTTTATCAAAGTCGGAAATGTGATGGTACGCATTTTTCCTCCTTACACGAGGCATCACAACGCCAGTCACCCGGTGTTTGTGTATGAGAAATGGGTTGGAATCTTTCCACATGTCAGCACGTTGTAGTTGTCGCCACAGGCGCTAACCTTGTGTGAATCCTCTGAAAAGCTAATCATTTGCATATCACAGCATCTTCTACCTGTCGGTAAAATTTTCCGTCTGTAGCACGGCATCTTCGTGGGGTAGCAATTTTAATGGCCAGTAGTGTACTTACAAAGTTAACGACAGTAACCACGTCAGAGTTTGACAACAAACAGCAAACGAACACACAACACGAAAGCTCCCCTAAAGAAATTCGTAAATAACTAAGGATACGGTTATAATTTTGGTCAGTCATAACTGAGGGCGGTAAATAAATTTCGAATTGGGTAGTGATAATTACGTAACATGACATCTTAGTGAATGTAAACACAGTTTATGTAATTGACGGCTTTCCGTTGGTAGCTTTGCTTGCACCAATAGCGAGCGAGCAGCTTTGCTATGACTGGCCAGCGCGGAATATCATGGCGGACGCCGCAATTTACACGAACTAGGACATACCACAATCAGAACATGTAAATACGCCCGATAGAACACTGTCCACATACATGAAAATACACCCTGCAAAAGAACACCTAAAGCACATGCAGTAACAACTAGAACAAAACAAATTAGTAAATAGAGAAAATAAACAGTAACAGCTACTGTTAAAAGTGGGTTCAAAAGCGATAACACCGATTTACGAACGATCTCTATAGAAACTACATTTATTTTTCATGAAAGTAAATACTGAGAAAAGTTAGTTACAAAAGGAAAGGAAATACAGCTCAAACAGTTTGAAATGCTCTGTGTCTTTATAGTGGGAGAACGCATGGCGTTACAGCTTATCTGTTTGTAGCGTAATTAATGTAGCCTTCATCAGTTATGAAAATGACCTGGAATTATTATTCTCCATATAATTCCTTTGGTCACAGACCGGTACGACGTGGTTGCTCTATGTACGTCCAAGTTCGTATGCGGTAGATTACAAAATTCCATGGTAATATGGAAGAATGATTGCCTGTCTAACGCGCGGGTCGCTAAAATATATATCGAACGTGCGACTATGTGCCGGTCACAAGACTATGATGGCTCGAATTATGGTATATGTTTAGTGCGTAGTCAGGGGAAGATAGTCTATCGTTTCCGTTGTGAACAGCAATGAGCGCAAGCATTCCAATTTCGAGCCCCATTAGTCTCACATGGCAACATCTAATTCCACAGTAATACAGTATGGAAAGCTATATCTGTTCCAATACCTATATTTCCACAACTTGGGGCTGAGTGAAAATTTGACCCTTATGACACTCAAGCTATTTCTGAGAGACATAGCAAGCGTACGCGCGGGTTATGAAAAAAAGAACTGCTGCCGGCGGCTTATACAACACGAGGAATAGTGCTTGAGGAAAATGTCGCTGACGAGTAAAGTAAGTAATGTTACTACATTCATTTGTAATTAACTGTAACTTTGTTATATTTCGTCTTTTGTTGTTGCTCTAGTGTACGCGCAGAAACAGTATCCGTAACTCGCTGCACCAGTCGTGTGGTAGACATCGAGTCGAACGTTCGATATACGAGGTCGTTAAGGGTTCGTACGTTCTATGGGCAGTCATTCCTGGTAATTACCCGTTCCATACATGAAAACAGTGCCACACGTCACAGTTTGTAAGTCTCCAGGGCGACAGTTAATGTTTTAGCGCGCGCCAAAGTTCATTATGTTGAACATGAGATAACAAATTGAAAGTGCATTAGTTGGAGCAGTTCGGGTAGCTGCAAACAGTTCAGCTCTAGCAGCAACTTTGAAAGTCCATTAACGCCAGCATTGCCACTGTTGTTTGAAGGGTTCTACGAAACTCATAGCACTCACACAGTCTAACATTTTGTTCCACAACTTTCACGATGAAGTTTAGTTTAAGCCTTTCCGAAAAATAAGAATGCTTCCATTAATTTTCATGTGATTACTAGGTCTGTTCAAAAAATTCCGGAACATTCTTAAAATAGTGCCAGTGGTGCGTTGTAGCGAAATGCGGCCGGCATCCCTGCACACGCGTGTTTCATTGTTTTACGTCTTTTAGTTATTGTTCAGTGCTGTATTGAGTAGAACGTTGTGCCGCACAATTTGCGAATTTCGAGATAGCAGAATTAGAGGAGCGACATGTCTGCATTAAATTTGCGCGAAACTCAAGAAAACCTGCATAGAGACACAAAATCATGCAGGAAGCCTACGGTGATGACTGCTTAAGCCGTTATCGGTGTTACGAATGGTTTACACAGTTTAAAAATGGCCGGGCGGATGTTAAAGACGATCGTCGTTCAGGACGCCCTTCGGCGTCTACCGACGACTCTTATGGTCAGGAACGTCAACAAAATTGGGCATTCCAGTCGAAGACAGACTGTTCCGAGAGGTTGCAGAAGAATATAACGTATCAGTGGGATCATATTATGAAACCCTGAGACAGCATCTTGGAAGCATCGTTTTGCTGCCAAGTTCGTCGCAAGGCTCACGAATCAAGAACAGAAAGACCCTCGCTTCGCAATCTGTGAAGAGCCTTTGGATCGCTCAAATTAGAACGAGATTACCCTTAAGAGAATCTTAACTGGTGATAAGTCGTGGATCTAAGGCTATGATGTTGAGATAAATCTTCGATCTTCACATTGGATCGGAAAAAAGATTCCCGGAGACCAAAAAATCCTCGTCAGGTCAAATGTCAAAGATATGCTTATAGTTTTCTTTGACTTTGACGGATTTATTCATCAAGAATTTTTGCCACAGTGACAAACTCTTAATCGATGGTACTACTGGGACGTCTTGCGACGCCTGCGAGCAAATGTGAGAGCGACCAAGGTGTGGTGACAATTCAAGGCTCTTGAATCACGATAACTCACCCGCACATTTATCCCTGTTGGTGAATGACTGTTGCATACGAAAGGAAATCACTGTGCTGCTTCACCCTCCTTACTCTCCAGACCTGGCCCCTGTGGACTTTTGAAGTTGAAAGCCCCCTTGAAAGGCAAAGATTTGCTACGATGGGCGACATAAAAAAAAAATCCACAATCGCCACCTTGCGCAGTTCAGCAACAGGCTAACCAAGACCGTTTCCGGAATGGAAACGCCCTTGGGAGCTGAGTGTCTATTGTGAACGGGAGTTTTCGAAGGAGATCATGTCCAATAAGGAAAAGGTAAGCGTAAAAAAAATGTCATGCACAAAGTTCTGGAACTTTTTTAACAGAACTCGTTTGTCTAGCACGATTATACACTCCTGGAAATTGAAATAAGAACACCGTGAATTCATTGTCCCAGGAAGGGGAAACTTTATTGACACATTCCTGGGGTCAGATACATCACATGATCACACTGACAGAACCACAGGCACATAGACACAGGCAACAGAGCATGCACAATGTCGGCACTAGTACAGTGTATATCCACCTTTCGCAGCAATGCAGGCTGCTATTCTCCCATGGAGACGATCGTAGAGATGCTGGATGTAGTCCTGTGGAACGGCTTGCCATGCCATTTCCACCTGGCGCCTCAGTTGGACCAGCGTTCGTGCTGGACGTGCAGACCGCGTGAGACGACGCTTCATCCAGTCCCAAACATGCTCAATGGGGGACAGATCCGGAGATCTTGCTGGCCAGGGTAGTTGACTTACACCTTCTAGAGCACGTTGGGTGGCACGGGATACATGCGGATGTGCATTGTCCTGTTGGAACAGCAAGTTCCCTTGCCGGTCTAGGAATGGTAGAACGATGGGTTCGATGACGGTTTGGATGTACCGTGCACTATTCAGTGTCCCCTCGACGATCACCAGTGGTGTACGGCCAGTGTAGGAGATCGCTCCCCACACCATGATGCCGGGTGTTGGCCCTGTGTGCCTCGGTCGTATGCAGTCCTGATTGTGGCGCTCACCTGCACGGCGCCAAACACGCATACGACCATCATTGGCACCAAGGCAGAAGCGACTCTCATCGCTGAAGACGACACGTCTCCATTCGTCCCTCCATTCACGCCTGTCGCGACACCACTGGAGGCGGGCTGCACGATGTTGGGGCGTGAACGGAAGACGGCCTAACGGTGTGCGGGACCGTAGCCCAGCTTCATGGAGACGGTTGCGAATGGTCCTCGCCGATACCCCAGGAGCAACAGTGTCCCTAATTTGCTGGGAAGTGGCGGTGCGGTCCCCTACGGCACTGCGTAGGATCCTACGGTCTTGGCGTGCATCCGTGCGTCGCTGCGGTCCGGTCCCAGGTCGACGGGCACGTGCACCTTCCGCCGACCACTGGCGACAACATCGATGTACTGTGGAGACCTCACGCCCCACGTGTTGAGCAATTCGGCGGTACGTCCACCCGGCCTCCCGCATGCCCACTATACGCCCTCGCTCAAAGTCCGTCAACTGCACATACGGTTCACGTCCACGCTGTCGCGGCATGCTACCAGTATTAAAGACTGCGATGGAGCTCCGTATGCCATGGCAAACTGGCTGACACTGACGGCGGCGGTGCACAAATGCTGCGCAGCTAGCGCCATTCGACGGCCAACACCGCGGTTCCTGATGTGTCCGCTGTGCCGTGCGTGTGATCATTGCTTGTACAGCCCTCTCGCAGTGTCCGGAGCAAGTATGGTGGGTCTGACACACCGGTGTCAATGTGTTCTTTTTTCCATTTCCAGGAGTGTATAAACCAAACACGCGTATGCCACCACACCGCACTCCTTCTGACTGACGTCACTGTTCGACTGCAAGTATCGATAGTGCTCTGGTATAGCACTTCGTATAGCAGCCCTGCACATTACATGTGGTTTTACACAGTGCATTACACAGAAACATTGTAGCAGAAAGTCGAACTTGCATTGAACATTCGAATACTTACGTATAAGGAAATTCATGTATCAATGTAAATAAAGGAAATAGTAACGTTTCATATTACAAAACAAAACAAAAACAATATTTAGACCATCTAAGATATAGGTTGAGATCAAATGAAGTTCAAGAAAAGAAAATAGAAAAAGAAAAATAAATTATCTCTCATAATTAGCAATGTCTTCACAACATCTACGGCTGAGTAGTTAACGGTGATGACCAGCATGCGGCGGAGCCGCGTTCGATTCCCACTAACGCCAGGGAGTTTTCGTCGACGGTGAAACTGGAACAGTGTGAACTCAGCCTCGTAAAATCCACATGATGTCACTGAGTGATGTTCGACACGAATGTCGTTCATCCTCGATTGGACCATCAGTTGGGCATAAAGGACGTACTTATTATTATTGTTATTATTGTTATACAGTATGAAGGGATGTCTAAGGTCACAGTATTTCCCGTCGCACTGGGCAATGTTAAATATAAGTTCATTAGTTTTATAGACAATCATTGCTAGAATGTCGTGAGACTTGTGTTACGAATAAAAAATTCCTGCTGGGATTCCAGGAGGGGCAAGTGCCTCCTAGTACTTGTCACCGCTCCTCACTTTTCCTTGCGCTCTGGCGGACGCAGGAGGCCTTTCTTAGAAGTAGCATCCCCTCAAAGTCGGCAGCACACAGAGTGACAGTAGACCGTGTTGTTTGCACGTCCATATCTATACTTCACAAACAGCTTTGCAGGGGTCGCAAATAGTACTCGTGGTACCTCTATATTTTCCTCCCTTCGCTGTTTTATTTGCGAATGGTGCGAGGGAATAGTATTTTTTGGGTAATGTTCGTATGAGACTGACGTCAATTTTCGCCGATTTTCTGGTCGTGGTCGTTCCGAAAGACGCGTGTGTTGAAAGCAAAGTAAAACCAAAGCATGCTGGTACAAAAGAACATGAGCAGTGTTCATTGATTTCACAGAATAACCAATAGACTGTCCTTGTCTTTGACCACTTTGATCATGGACAACTCGGTACAGTGAAGTTAACCAATTCGGTATTCAACAGGTTATATTAATTTTTTGTAATGGGTTGCGTAGCCAGGAAAAGATTCAGGACAGGTTAAAGGATGTAAGTCAAGTCTGCTTATAATAGAAATTCAATTACTCTATATGTTCCAAGAAAATTTAAAAAGGAAAATGTGTAGGTTAGAGTTAGATATAGTGGGAATTGGTAAAGTTCGGTGGCAAGACGATCAGGACTTCCAGTCATATGAATACAAGGATATAAATACAAAATCAAACAGTTATACTTGAGGAATAGGTTTAATAATTAATAAGAAAATAGGAATGCGGTTAATCTGCTATGATCAGTATACTGAACGCGTTATTGTAGCCAAGACAGATACAAAGCCAATAGTACAAGTTTGCATGCTACATAGTTTCGCAGGTGAAGAAACTGAAGAAATGCATGATGAGATAAAAGGGACTATTCAGATAGTTAAGGGAAACGAAAATTTAGTAGTGATGGGGTAATAAAGTTCTGTAGCACGAAAAAAAAAACACGAAAATTTGTGGGTGAATACAGACTGGGGGAAATCAATGAAAGAGGAAGCCGTCTAGTAGAATTATGTGCAAAGAATAATTCGATCACCGCTGACAATTGATTTTAAGAAACATGAAAGAAGACTGTACACCTTAAGGAGACCTGGAGACACCGGAAAGATTCAGATTGATCATGCAAAGGTAAGACAGAGCTTTGGAAGGCACATGTTAAATTGTAAGATATTTCCAGGAGCGTATGTGGACTGTCCACAAATTATTGGTTCTGAACTGTAGATTAAAACTGAAGAAATTGCAAAAATGTAGGAAATTGAAGAGATGGGACCTGAATAAGTTGAACTACAGGTTGTTAAGAGTTTCGAGAGAGCACTAGGCAACGATTGACAAGAACAAGGGAAAAGAATACAGCAGAAAACGAATGGGTAACTTTGAGAGGTGAAATAGTGAAGGCAGCAGAAGACCAAATAGGTAAATAAATAAGTCCTATTAGAGATCGTTAACTAATACAGGAGACAGTGAATTTAATTGATGAAAGAAGAAAATATAAGGATGCAAACCTACGTATATAACACTCTTAGCTTTGAGAAAGATTTTGACAGTGTTAACTGGAATACTCTCTTCCAAATTCTGAAACCAGCAGGGGGTCAAATATCGGGAGCGAAAGGCTATTTACAACACGTACAGAAATCAGACGGCAATTATAAGAGTCGAAGGGCATGAAATGGAAACAATGGTTGAGAAGAGAATGAGGCAGGGTTGTAGAATAACTGATTTTGAAACTGTACACTAAGCAAGCAGTAAAAGAAATGAAAGAAAAATTTGGAGTAGGAATTAAAGTTCAGGGAGAAAAAAAATGAGGAAAGAAGAAAACTTTGAAGTTATCGGATGACATAGCAAAACTGTCAGAGACAGCAAAGGACTTTGAAGAGCAGTTGAACGGAACGGACAATGTGTGCAAAGGAGGGTGTAAAATAGATATCAACAAAAGAGAAACAAGGATAACGGAATTTAGTCAAATTAAATCAGGAGCTGTTGAGGGAAGTAGAATAGAAAACGAGACGCTTAAGGTAGTAGATGAGTTTCGCTATTTGGGCAGCAAATCAACTGATCGCGCCCGAAGTATATCTGTTTAGAAGAACGGACTGATTGATAGTACACACTGTGAGACATCAAGGGACCACCACTTTAGTACTGGAGGGAAGTATGGATGGTAAAAGTAGTAGAGTGAGGCCAAGAAATGAATACAGTAAGCAGATTCAGAAGGTAATAGTTGCAATATTTATTCGGAGATGAAGAGACTTGCACAGGACAGAAAAGTATGGAGAGCTGCATCAAGGCATTCTTCGTACTGAAGACCACAACAACATTCTCAGTGAAATTAACAACGAACAGACAGAGAGCAGAGTTATTTCAGTACTAAATTAAATTAACAAAGAATGACGCTCATACCGTGGGAGGTACCAATTTTATCTGGGAAACTGCATGGACAATAAAGCACCAAGATTCTTATCTGTGAAGCTCGCGAATTCAGAGCTAGCGATAGAGTATTACACTTCACAACAGATCAAGTCGGCAGCACATTTTCTCAACAACAGCGAAGTGTGCCGAATAACACCATATGGCCACCAGGAACCGACTTCTCAAAATTACCTCTCAGATTTTAGACGGGAGCTCATTGCTCCTCATTTCCCGAGTCTTCTCCATTTCAAAACTCTCCACGTGCAAGGGAGCATTCTATGGTACTGCCAATATGATGGGTGAGGTGTTGCAAAATTCACGAGAAAGCAAGGGAAAGCACATGCAACTTCCCCCCTTTTGCATACCAGGCACGTATTTTTAAACACGAATTTGGTAGTGTGTCCCGCACCGACGCAATCACGTCACAAGACTGTCTCTTCAACATTGGTCTGTATTCCACACCAAGGAAACTCTCAAGAGGAACACAATATTGTTGGCTGAACCAATTTTTAGAGTGAACAAAACTATCTCATGCTGGCCAGATGCTGCCACGGTATCTTGCTCTTTCAAGTACGTGCAGGAGGGAAAACTGCCATGCTCCGTTATTCTCTGGACCCTGTGGATCGCCCGCAGCGTTCACTAACGAAAGGGTGTGCACGCACCTGCCCAGCGTTCAAAATCAGCATATCAGGTCGCAAGCAACTCCCATAACACTGTATCCCCAATGGAGACGCTCTTGACATAATGAAATTCACAGACTGACTTCTGCCGACAAAAGAGGCCACAGAAACGTGTCCAGTTACATACCACCCCTGCATGATGAGCACAAGGTTGCCCTTCCAAACACACTGCGAAAAAGTGGCCAAATAAATTAACATCGAGTACCGATATGTTACAGTAAAATCACATTGTAACATCACACAGAGTGGCAACAATACTTGAGGCCGCGACGAAGTTCTGTAACGGGAATTGCTACTGCGGGGGTTTGACACCTCTAGGCAGCTGAGACAAGATTACTGTTCTGGAGGTGAATCGCTAGGTTTCTTAGTAGACATTGAAAGTAATGTAGCTATGCAGTTTTTTCCCTTCAAACTCCTTGATGCCGATGTAAAATCCTTTGGGTGAAATTGTAACCTCCCCACACAAAATCGTTAAATGAAAAACATGAAAATGTAGCCAAATATAACCTCCCAACAAAAATAATGTCTAATAAGAATGCAAATTGGAGCCATATATCGTTAAATTTAAATGAAGCCAAGCGTAAACTCCCCACAAAAATTAAGGAATGATGATTGATCATTAAACCCACAATAATATTAATTAAATAATGAACCATGAACTGAATATAACATCTCAACACAAATAATTAAACCTGATAAATTTTATAAGGGCAGCTGCGCTGACCTTCGGCCCTGTGAAATAATTAAACCAGATAAATTCTTACCTCAGTAACACTGCATCTATATCCTCTCTTATTTTTCGGCACAGCTCCGTGCAATGCTGGCCTATATTTAGTTTTGATTCTTGGAGGAAATGCATAGGAAATATTCTTTAAATTGAAATGAATGCTTTTTCTTCAAAAGAGTGAAAAAATTCTTTAAATTGAAACGATTACTTTTCTTTGAAAGATTTACTTTATAAAAATATTATTATTGGGGCATTTGTTGAACAAATTAATTACAATTAGCATACATTACTAGATGTGCTCAAAAATTATTATTGGGGCATTTTTTGAACAAATTAATTAGAATTAACATACGTTATTAGCTGAGCGCAATGCTGCTTCATTACCTTCTACAATAATATTCATATCGTCCACCACTTTCCTGACCAGACTCGTGGGCAGAGCACACCGCGGACGCATGCCGACTCGCCACACACAACTGTATCCGATTTCTACTACAGACAGAGTACAACTCGCAACTGTTCCTGCCGACTCGGTACACGCAACTGTACCGGACTGCTACTACTCTCCAACTGAACTCTCGCGCGGTCAAGTGCAGACTAGCAACGATAAATAACTCTCTGGTCAGAGATTCTGTCGTGTCTCGCCATCGCTGGTAATGATTACATATGAAACGTACGCGTTTCAAAATGAGCTATTGGACCAACACACACCATGGCCCCTAAACCGTAGTTCGTCTCTCCTTTTTCCTGGCCTTATTTTACGGGGCGGCATATTAATTTGGATTTGGCAATATTAGATGGTAGGGCTGGCTGAGCTGGATGCCCTTCCCTTCGCTTTGCCCCCACTTGCATTTCTCCACCTCCAAATCGGACTTTTCTGAGCTGGCGTAAACTGTCATTGATCTGGTCGTCCGTATTAGTATGCAGGTTTCTCCGCTGTGTCATATTATTATCTTACGTTCGAGTATTGTGTGTCTAAAGCAAAGACCTGCACGAGATCTCAATAGGACCAAGGCAGTGGCCCGTAAGAACTGTTTATAGGAAGCGATTTTATAATGTCAAGTCCTGCATGTGCGTGGTCAATGCTTGGTGCTGTGTTCCTTTGTTGGTTTAAAAATTCCGTTAACGTTTAGATTTAAGAATATAAATGTTACTCAGTTACTTATTTACATTGTTGCACAACATATGAAATGTACAGTAGTATCAAATTGCTATAAATATGAATTCTGAGATCCCCAACTATACCCGCAGGACAGGACAGAGTTTAATTTGTGGAAAGGGGCCAAAATGAGTGGCTGTCAGTTGCACTCTAACATACTACTTTATTCATTTGAAAAACATTAAAAGAATAAAGAAAACATTAAAAACAGGGCAAGCCAAACATTTTAGAACTTAATTCCCAGCCAAATGCGCCATTCAATCTCACACCTCAAGGGCAAAAGAACTTTAATTTAAAACCGGCTTAAGGCCAGTCACTTAAGACTCAAAAACAAGAATTTGAATTTTAAAAGGCAGAAGGCCTTATCCTAAGATTTCTTTAAATCAGGCTGAAGGCCTAAACAATCTCACGCTTTAAGGTAAAAACAACTATACTTTAAAATCGGCTAGAAGCCATGCATAAACAAACAACAAGGACAAATAAGAAAAGGCAGCATAGCAAACGGCGCTCAGAAGTTTTCAAGGGTCAGCTTGGAATTCAAACACTAACGCTCGCTTAGGTGAGACAGGCAGTCGGGCCAACAATTCTCAATCCGACGGTAGCCCAGCCGACAGACAGTCAACGGACCAAGCGACAGGGTAACTTCAGCTGCACCCGACCAGCACACAACAGGGAGTTCAATGAAACAACACAGAAGGTGTCAGCACCTACAACGAATTACACGTTCAGCTGTCAAACTACACTCCGTGCTGGACAGCCACAACACGGCGAGGAAAAGACACTGCCTGAATTTACGTCAGCGGCCAAGGCAAGTAACCGGAACGTTAACGGCAACAAGGCGGAAGATTCCGCTGGTGCACTTCAATTCAAAAGTAATCAAGTTAAGTCAAACTCCACAGGACGGCGGCTAGAACTTCGCCAACTTGAAAACACATGTTGTTGCTCGCGGGAATGTCCCAGCAGCCCACAACGAAATTCAAACGACACAATGTGAACACTTGGGGCTGACTGGTAGATTTAGTAAATAATCAACTTTTGTGTCCGGGACCGGTGAGCCACGGACCTCACAGCAATGGGAATAGCACCTCACACTCCAACTGCGCGTGGACGCCGCCAGCGGGCGCCAGCCAAACTACGCGCCACGGAGACTTCCTCGCTGCTCCACGCCAACCGACCAACTGCCCAGGCCCGGAAACGGTGAAGGAGCAAATATGCGACAGCCGATGAGACGACCAAACGAACGACCAACCGAACGACCAACCGAACGACCAACCGACGGTCGTCCCGCTCCAATCTCCCTTCGTCGGACAGAGCATGTGTGTCGCCATCGGTCGGCGAGCACTGGCTGTCAGCGCCTCACCGGCGCTCCGTCGCCGACTTCACTGCGGCTGCCGTCTTCAACTGACTGGACTGCTGGTCTGTCCCGAACTGACTGTCAGACACACGACGACCCGGAAATACTATCGGTCGCTCCAAAGATGGTACGACTGTGCACTTATCGATAAGCGCTGCTGCTGTCGCTCACGGGCAAGTAAGGCAGGAAGTTAGTGACGCCAGTAAATTGAATAAGAAATCGAGGTGGCAGTACCGTAATACAAGATGACAAACAAATGGGATAAACGCGAGCCGTGCATGGCTCAATTTCTTGTGTGTGTGTGTGTGTGTGTGTGTGTGTGTGTGTGTGTGTGTGTGTGTGTGTGTGTGTGTACAGTTTTTTAACGTTTTTACGCGTTTTAACACATGTGTATACAGTTTTTTAACGTTTTTACACGTTTTTAGCACATACGTCTCACTAAACTGCCGTGTGAGTGCTGAAGTTCGATGCCGCGCACCCAGAAGATTGTACAGTGCATCTCAAAAATCTGGTAAAATTCTAGAATGAAATTTTCACTCTGCAGCGGAGTGTGCGCTGATATGAAACTTCCTTGCAGATTAAAACTGTGTGCCTGACCGAGACTCGAACTCAGACCTTTGCCTTTCACAGGCAAGTGCTCTACCAACTGAGTTACCTACACACGACAACGCCCCGTCGTCACATCCTTAATTCCGCCAGTACCTCGCCTCCTACCTTCCAAACTTCGCAGAAGCTCTCCTGCATACCTTGCAGAACTAGCACTCCTGGAAGAAGTTCGAGTCTCGGTCCGGCACACAGTTTTAATCTGCCAGGAAGTTTGGTAAAATTCTGTTTATGGTAAACAACAAGAAGGCGTGCTGAAAAGAAGCACCTCAGATTTATTTTATTCTGTTCCCATTATCCGTTGGGGTCTTACATGTTACGCACATTATTCGGTAGACTTCCAACTTCGCCGATGTAAGTTGGAACCCTATACTGTTACAGGGCAACGAAGTATAGACAGCAACATGGTGTTGTGTAACGTAATTATGTCGGTGCGTGACGGACAGCTTCCTCTAATCGAGTTTCATGAACTCGAACAGTTCATCCACACATGGAGAACACTCTCCTTCAGGTCGACAATGCCAGACCGCACACGAGCGCTGCGACACCCGTAATAATCCGACGGCTTGTGTTTACTGTCAATTGTCATCCTCGATACAGTACCGACTTGGCTCCATGACATTTCCATCTGTTTCCAAAACTTACAGAGCACGTTCAAAGACTTCAATATGATAGTAATCAAGCGGCGCTAGCAGAGGTGAGGTTGTGGCTCCGTCAACAAAGTCCGACACACTGTAGTGGCGGTGTCAACAAACTGGTTATTTCGTTGGAAGGAATTTGTTCATCGTCAGGGTATCTAGGCTGGGAAATGATTTTGTGGACTTTAAGAATAACGATGTAACATCTAAATAATGATTTTTCAGTTTTTCAAAAGAAATCTTTAACAGTTTGTACATGAAAAATTCGAATGTATTTTCAGAATGTCCTCGTTCAAGTAATTGTTATGGTTTCACTTACGAAAACAAAAATTTATATTTCGTCGATGCCACTGTTTTTATTCGAAACCGACGGCAAAATAAGTGCGGAGTAGAAATTTGTTTGTAACAAGCAATTTGAGAATACAACTAAGTCGGTTCTGATCACAATAGTGCTAAATGATGGCGAGAAAAATAAAGGAAGTAACTGTTGTAACAATTCAAAGTTGTGATGAAGTATTGTCCATAAAGATGTGGATTTATCACGAAGACAACAGGTAAACTACCTACATCAGCCAAGTTATCGACTTCTCTCAGGTAAGTGAAAAGTGATGAAGTATTGACCATAAAGATGTGGATTTATCACGATTACAACAGGTAAACTACGCACGTCGGCCAAGTTATCGACTTCTCTCAGGTAAACACATAAACACTTAAGGTTACTACAGCCCGTAGTTGATTTTTTGGGAAGTATTGGCCCACAAATGAATTAAAATTAGCCGGCTGATGTGGCCGAGCGATTCTAGTCGCTTCAGTCTGGAACCGTGCAACCGCTACGGTGGCAGGTTCGAATCCTGCCTCGGGCATGGATGTGTGTGATGTCCTTAGGTTAGTTAGGTTTAAGTAGTTCTAAGTTCTAGGGTACTGATGAACTCAGATGTTAAGTCCTTTACTGCTCAGAGACATTTGAATTTTTTAATTAAACTTAGCTCAAATCCGCCGGTTACAGAGGCGTTCGGGAGGTTTCACTTGGTTGAATAGTAAACGGCGCAGTTGGATATCTCCTTCCACGTACCCCCTAATGTTATCTTTCTACCCCCATCTACTAGGCCACACGGCATTGACACAAAAGATCTAGGCTCTACAAGAGATCTGACCTTTTCGGTTAGGACTGAAAGGTTGGAAATTTCGATAGTACTGTTTACGTATACACTATCACTATTTAGGACACGCCCCAACATTACGCAGCTCAGTGTTCGTTGACGTCGGTATTTATTTGTACAGGTCCGAACTTCTGGGGCCGCATCAACCCTCAGTGGTCGCTGTGCAACAAGGGCCGGCGGCAGTCGCCCATCGACGTCGACCCGGAGAAGCTGCTGTTCGACCCCCTGCTGCGGCCTCTCCACATCGACAAGCACATCGTAAGCAGCGCGCCTTAGCTCTCCGCGCACGTTACAGCGTGTAACCGCAGACCCCCACACTAATTTATGCTTGCACATTCAGAAATAATTGTTAGTTCGTGATCCATATAATTTTGCTTAAAATGTTGGCTTTTTTTCCTCCCTAAATTTTCCAGAAGTTTTTCTTCTTCCTTCTACGTAATGACCTATTACAAGTTCGTTCCCGAATTTTAACGAAGCATCAAGATTTTCAGTATAGTTACTTAAGTTATGTATACATCAGCATCTACAGCTCCTCTAACCAACACACTTTATAGACAGAAACAAAGGGTCTTACTGTACCACTATGTGATCCTCGTCCCTCCCCCTCACCCTCTGCCCTCATTCACTGTTACGTGCACCAATTGTGCGCGGGTAGACTGTCATAAACCTCCGTATTAGCTCAAAGTGCTTGGATTTTGTCATTGTGGTCATTTCGTGAGAAGTATATGGCAGCAAGTAATGTTTTGGTCGACTCTCTCAGATTATCAGCAGCAAAACTCTCCGTGATAAAAGGATCTCCGCTTCAGATTTTGCCAACGCCTCGGTGTTCACTGGATCGTATCGATCTCTGTTGTTGATACAAACTTAAAGGCGCTGCAAACTGATGTGCAGTACTCAAGAGCCGCAGTCGCCTGGTGTTGGTGCTTTATTATAGGACTCCACCTGCATCATCTGCAAATAGCGTCGTGGTACTTCCGACGTTACCCACTAAATTATTGATATACGTGTAACGTGCATAATTGCAGATATTTCAATTCGTGACTGAGGATGATGAACTTCATTCCATCAGTACTTACGTCATTTTCAGATTAATAATTACAGGTATTAATTGTCTGATATGTTTTTTTGTTGATTAGTACCTGCAAGTACTTGTGGCAAGAACAAGTCATTAAAGCTTATTTTCTCCTGTGCAACAGGTCAGGTGTTAAAGTGTAGACACATGGACACAAAGTGGTTAGCCTATAACGATAGGCGTAGTGCAATTCGTGGTACAGTTGCGACCATGCAGAACACAGCAAGTAGCAAATTATGTGACATGTTCTTGGGAAGACTGCTAGACACACAGAATAATCAACAAATTTATTGATGAATGTACAAATTAAGGAACCACATATAAAAATATCTGCACCTATTACACCCTGTATATACTGTAAAAAATAATTGTCCTATCACACTTCCTAAGGGAAGTCCAGAAGGTAGCTTTACATCTGTCTGTTTTTCCCATTAAAAGCACCTTGCTGTGTTCTGTGTGCGGGGATTTCCTGAGCCAAACCATGAACCTGTTTTGATACTCGGTAAGCCAGTATTTATGCAATCATAAGCCACACAATTTCAATACTTTTCATTAGATTATGTGATGATTTTTGATTTCGTAGGCTGATACTGGTAGATCTCTAAATGTTTTTCTGTTTCGTAGTATATCTGTGATTTCCCGAGATTTCATCAGCTCATTTACAGACTTATTTGAAGACACCTGGTGTGCCTCTAGAGGTAGCTTTCAGAAGCGTCTATCTGGCATCAAGTAGTAATAAAACTGTTGAAACCATTTTCTAGGAAATTGTCACCTGTCGGGGAGGTTCGCTGTTATCTTTAATGTTTTTCATTCTGCCACACTGATGGCCGCTTAATCGAGGTCACAAGAGTTCATCGACATTCACAGCGAACGACTATAGTGCATAGCAAACTGACATGAGATTTATAACTCACATTACTGCTGTTTCTCATTCAGTTGGTTACCGTAGTACATTTGTAATAGTGCTTCCTAACTCCTTGTGAAAACTACAGTTCTCCCCCGACATCATGATAGAAATTCAAAGTAAAATGAAGGTAAGTTTACACTGTGCCTATCACACGTCGGTAAAATGATGCCACAACCGCCAGCTTCTGGCTGATTCAATACCGAAACGTCATGTTTTGAACAAGAGAAAAGCTTAACTGGTCGTTGAATGAATGGAAAAAGAATGATAGCACTAAAAAGGATTCCAGAATGAGATTTTCACTCTGCAGCAGAGTGTGCGCTGATATGAAACTTCCTGCCAGATAGCCCTAGGCTGTGGCTAAGCCTTGTCTCCGCAATATCCTTTCCTTGAGGACGGCTAGTTCTGTAAGGTTCGCAGGAGAGCTTCTGTAGTTTGGAAGGTAGGAGACGAGGTACTGGCAAAAGTGAAGCTGTGAGGACGGGGTGTGAGTCGTGCTTGGGTAGCTCAGATGGTAGAACACTTGCCCGCGGAAGGCAAAGGTCCAGAATTCGAGTCTCGGTACGGTATACAGTTTTAATCTGCCAGGAAGTTTCACTAAAAATGAATATTTGAACATAAAGTGGCTTATTATTGACAAGCATCTTATCAAATACCAATTACAGTGTTCTGCTCAAATGAACAATATGTTTTAAAACGCACACAGAATCAAGTTGACTTTTTATATTCCAATCATAACGGGTGAGAAGGGTAGAACGCTATGGCATGTGTTATAATTCGATCTGTTTCGCTACTGTGCTGTCAGAAGCTGGCACACAATTTTGATATCATGTAACGTGCCTCAGAACCATTCGATATTACAGATAAAACTAAAACAACTAAGATTTTGTGAGACAGTTACGTTGTACCCTTATAGCAAATACTGATGGGAAGTGTGGTGTCGAGATTTAGAAAATAAGAGAATCATTAATAAAAATAAGTTACACATACAAGACTACATGTTGTCATTGATAACTACCCCAGTGAACATCCTGCAGTTGCCGCGGGCAAGAATCAAACCCATGGCTTTGGCCTTGGGGAGAAATTCTGTAATGAAATAATTACGTTCCCTGCTGGAAACCATGTGCGAAAGGGTAAACGCAATAGCTTAGCGGTATCACCCTATCGAACCTTAGTCTCAGTTAACACTGCTGGTGAAGGTATGGTCTGCAAAAGGAAAGGTACCTTGAACAAGTCCAGAGTCATACGAAGAGTTTTAACCCGTCTATTAGTTTCATGACAGTATTTATTCATTGGAAAATTGCAAGATTGTTCGTGAATTACGTATCATCGTAGCTTTTCTCTAAACCAAAAGCGATTTATTCTTTCTCTGGTCGCCAGTTTCAGTCTTCTGTCCAACCGCTATTCTGCTTTTGCTCATCGCAAAAGCCTCCAAGTAGTTGTTAAGTGGTATATATTTCATGGGTTAGCAATATCTTCGCTATTCAGCTCGTTGGCTTTGCGGTCCTTCGGTACTTCCTTGAAGCATTTGTCGGAGACTTTGGGCTTTTGTCCAATACACTGAAAACCAACCTCCTTGGTCGGGTTGCATCCATCGTGAACGGATATTCGTACAACGTTAGCGATCGTTCCCTTATTGACTCCATACGCTACTCATTAATCTCTGTACGTTCTTCCCTTCCTGGCGGTGTATAACCTCCTGTTCGTCTGTTACCTTGCCCCCGCCCCCCTGCCCCATTTTTTGGATATCATGCCTTCAAATTTCTCGGCTTCCCTCAGACCGGTAATTCCTGTCTTATTGCCGTATTCACTTATGTGAAGGCATTCGGCTTTGATCACTGTTTTACAGTGCCAGGGCTTAACTTATCTTGAAATTGCATTTGTCTTGTGAAGGACATGGGACGTACGGAAAGCAACAGTCATCTTCCTTTTCGCAAGATTACATTGGCGATGTTTCTCAGAGATGTGTGAATCTGCCAATTTTTTTCCTTTTCATCGTACTACAATGAGAAATGACGAGTCGTTTTTTCGGACGTTCGTTTCCTCTGAAGAAATTTGGAAGCCAGTTTCTACTGCCTGTTCGTTCAGCGTGTTCCTCTGTTTCATAATTGTCTCACAAGGGGAGGCCGCCAATTGTGAAATTCAGATTCGATTCATACTGCGCATAATAAAAGCTCGTGGCCAGAGGTGTAATGTGGCAAAGCACCAAGATGCACTTCTCAGCCGTTGCCGTGAAATACTCTCTATGATCATTAATTTTATACAGCGTCGTGGCGCAGCGGTACGCGCTAGGGTTCGTAATCCGAAGGTCGCCGGATCGAATCTCGCGCCATGCAACATTTTTTTTAGTATTAGTTTATTGTAATATATATATATATATATATATATATATATATATATATATATATATAAATTACAATTCATTAATAGTTTATATATAATACAGGGTGTTTCAAAAATGACCGGTATATTTGAAACGGCAATAAAAACTAAACGAGCAGCGATAGAAATACACCGTTTGTTGCAATATGCTTGGGACAACAGTACATTTTCAGGCGGACAAACTTTCGAAATTACAGTAGTTACAATTTTCAACAACAGATGGCGCTGCAAGTGATGTGAAAGATATAGAAGACAACGCAGTCTGTGGGTGCGCCATTCTGTACGTCGTCTTTCTGCTGTAAGCGTGTGCTGTTCACAACGTGCAAGTGTGCTGTAGACAACATGGTTTATTCCTTAGAACAGAGGATTTTTCTGGTGTTGGAATTCCACCGCCTAGAACACAGTGCTGTTGCAACAAGACAAAGTTTTCAACGGAGGTTTAATGTAACCAAAGGACCGAAAAGCGATACAATAAAGGATCTGTTTGAAAAATTTCAACGGACTGGGAACGTGACGGATGAACGTGCTGGAAAGGTAGGGCGACCGCGTACGGCAACCACAGAGGGCAACGCGCAGCTAGTGCAGCAGGTGATCCAACGGCGGCCTCGGGTTTCCGTTCGCTGTGTTGCAGCTGCGGTCCAAATGACGCCAACGTCCACGTATCGTCTCATGCGCCAGAGTTTACACCTCTATCCATACAAAATTCAAACGTGGCAACCCCTCAGCGCCGCTACCATTGCTGCACGAGAGATTTCGCTAACGATATAGTGCACAGGATTGATGACGGCGATATGCATGTGGGCAGCATTTGGTTTACTGACGAAGCTTATTTTTACCTGGACGGCTTCGTCAATAAACAGAACTGGCGCATATGGGGAACCGAAAAGCCCCATGTTGTAGTCCCATCGTCCCTGCATCCCCAAAAAGTACTGGTCTGGGCCGCCATTTCTTCCAAAGGAATCATTGGCCCATTTTTCAGATCCGAAACGATTACTGCATCACACTATCTGGACATTCTTCGTGAATTTGTGGCGGTACAAACTGCCTTAGACGACACTGCGAACACCTCGTGGTTTATGCAAGATGGTGCCCGGCCACATCGCACGGCCGACGTCTTTAATTTCCTGAATGAATATTTCGATGATCGTGTGATTGCTTTGGGCTATCCGAAACATACAGGAGGCGGCGTGGATTGGCCTCCCTATTCGCCAGACATGAACCCCTGTGACTTCTTTCTGTGGGGACACTTGAAAGACCAGGTGTACCGCCAGAATCCAGAAACAATTGAACAGCTGAAGCAGTACATCTCATCTGCATGTGAAGCCATTCCGCCAGACACGTTGTCAAAGGTTTCGGGTAATTTCATTCAGAGACTACGCCATATTATTGCTACGCATGGTGGATATGTGGAAAATATCGTACTATAGAGTTTCCCAGACCGCAGGGCCATCTGTTGTTGAAAATTTTAACTACTGTAATTTCGAAAGTTTGTCTGCCTGAAAATGTACTGTTGTCCCAAGCATATTGCAACAAACGGTGTATTTCTATCGCTGCTCGTTTAGTTTTTATTGCCGTTTCAAATATACCGGTCATTTTTGAAACACCCTGTATATGTAATATATATATATATATATTAATGAATCGCTTATGCATGTTGGTGAAGGCGGATCGCTCTCCAATTGTACCGCCTCCATTTTTCCGTTTGTTTAACAGGGTGTACCAAAGCTCTCACGTCCGCACTGATTTTCGGCGATGTTACAAGCTGCGCTAGGGACCGCATCTACTTTCTTTCGAAGTTAGCAGGCAACTACGCTGTTATGCGGCGGCTCGTTTCGGCCCATTCAACGTCTGTCCTTCAAGTGTAACGAGCGAGTAACGGTGTTTATATTTCATACCTGCCACAGCAAATTTGTGTTCGTGGGGTTTCTATTCTAATTCGAACGTTTGACTTACGCTATACGTATTCGTTTCGGAATATCGTTTCTACGTCTTCCGTTAACTATACGTGGTTAACATTATGAAGACAATTAATAACATTTGTGAAATACAACTTTGTTTGCGGAAAACATAATGATGTTCGAAGTCGCCAGTTTTTCCACGACAAACGACTTTCAACAAGTTATTATATGCATAATTATTGCAACTGATTGCCGGGAATTACAAAAAATACTTAAAAAAATTGCGTGGCGCGAGATTCGATCCGGCGACCTTCAGATTACGAACCCGAGCGCTTACCACTGCGCCACCACACTGTAGGAAATTTATGATCGTAGAGAGTATTTCACGGCAACGGTTTATTTTAACTGTCGATTTTCTCGACAACGGCTGAGAAGTGCATCTTGGTGCTTTGCCACATTACACCTCTGGCCATGAGCTTTTTTTCTTTATGCGCAGTATGAATTGAATCTGAATTTCACAATTGGCGGCCTCCCCTTGTCAGTGTATTTCGACAGGATATAACCTTAAATGTAACTCTTTCCAGTTCTCGGTTGACACTCTCTTACATGAAGTGACTAGGACTAGGTTTAACAGATGTCTTAACCCAATGGTATCTGTCTCCCGTGACACTGACGACGAAATGCTTTGAAAAATAAAAGTACTGCCAGAAGGAAACAGGAATAGTTGTGTTAGTTGCAATACTAAAAAGTTTTCTTCAGAATCCTTGATACCGGTTGCTTGGTTGCAAGATGCTCCTAAGTTTTTCGTCGGCAGGTGAGCGGCACGCTGCTGAACACCGGCCAGACGATGGTGTTTCGCGTGGACAAGGACGCCAAGCACCACGTGAACATATCGGGCGGCCCGCTGGCCTACCGCTACCAGCTGGAGGAGATGTACTTCCACTACGGCATGGACAACAGCCACGGCTCCGAGCATAGCATTCACGGATACCACTTCCCCGGAGAGGTAAGTCACTAATACGTACTGCAAACACATAGTCCCGCGCGAGGGGCGTATATGATGCTACATTATGACATATAGAGTCGTTTGCGGGATGGGAGGGTATATTACTTGGGGATCGTCAGACTTGTGACTGGTTTGATGCAGCCCGCTACGAATTCCCAGAGAAACACAAGCCCACACAGTCCCAAATCGTTTTTGTATATATTTTAATCTCTGTGTTGTCGTACAGATCCCTCTAGTAGCGTGGAAGATTCTCCTTGGTGTCTTAAAAATGTAACTTCTTCTTGTCCATGTTTTCGAAATGCTCCTATCCTCACCAATACTGCACAGAACTTCCTTCTACAGCACAATATCTCCAACGCTTCGATTCTCTTCTTTTCCGGCCTGCACACAATCCATGATTCAGTTCCACACAATGTTGTGCTCGAGACGCACATTCTCAGAAATTTATTCTTTAAATTAAGGCCGGTATTTTATACCAATAGTCTTATTTTGGCTAATCATGTCATTTTTGCCTGCACCCATCTGCTTGTTACAACCTCACTGCGTCGTTCGCCATGTGTTATTATGCTTCAAAGGCAGCAGAATTTATTCATTATACCCCCTTCGTAGTCCCCTTTTTGATGTTAGGTTTACTGCTAATTTCATTTCTGTTGGTACTCATAACTTTAATCATTCTTCGGTTAACTCTCATTCCCTAGTGTGTGCTCATGAGATTCTGCCTTACTACTGTTGAGAATAGCAATATTATCAGTGAATCGTCATTGGGATCATTTCAACCTCAATTTTAATCCCACTTCTGAATATTCCTTTGAGTTCCGCAATTGCTTCGGACAAGTTTCACACTCCTTCTAACCCTAGCACTTCGTTCATGGTCTTACACTTTTATCTTTCCACTCTTGGTTGTTTTACACATCGTGTATTACTCGTCTTTCCCTACAGCTAAAAGTATTATTAAGATTTCCAACTTGTTGTTCCATTTTACAGTGTCGAACGCTTTTCCCATGTCAACAAATCTACGAGGGTTGGAACTTACATAGTGGAAACGATTTATTCACAACCGATACAAAAGGGTTACATGTTTGCACCTGTTGCTCTCCTTCAAAGTAGTCACCAGCTTTGTCTATAACCCGTTGCCAGCGATGTGGAAGGCGTAGTATACTGTTGGCAGAGCCTGTTCTGTTGATGTTGCGAATGGAGTGGTCTACTACCTGTCGTATCTCTGGAACAGTTCTGGAACGAATGCCACGAAGTGTTTCCTTCATCTTCGGAATCAAATCAAAGTCACAAGGACTTAAGTCTGGGGAGTGTGGTGGATGTTACAGTACTTCCCAGTCCCATCGACCGAACAGAGCAGCCACAGCTTGCGCTGTATGCGCCCGCGCATTGTCGTACAAAATGATGGGTGCGTTGCGCAGAAAATGTCGCCGCTTCTTTCGCAAAGCTGGTCGCACGCCTCTTGAGACCTTGATGATACTGTCGTGCTGTACGACCTCTGGCACATTCAATCGTGATCCTATTCCGTTGTTCATGTTTCGAAACTATGTAACAACATTAGGTTACACCGCTCGCTCACAAGTGACTGTGTTTCCCTCGGTTGTCCGCAAGCCGGTGAAGTGGGACGGGCGAGTCCATTTGCTCGGAAGTAAGGTAGGTATGTCAACAACGTGTGGTATCAGCGATAATTGTAGGTTCCATTGCACAGTGTCTACACAGCAGGTGGTTGCCACTATTTAAGTGCCAGCCTACGTAAAAACATAACTTGATTTTTCTTGAGGCGTGCTTCCATTATCAAGCATAACGCCAGAACTGCTTCTCTGATGTCTTTACCCTTCCTAAAGTCAAACTGATCCTCGCCTAACAGACCCTCAATCTTCCAACGAAAACAATCGAAAAAATGTTATCAGATTTGTTAACATTTCGTAATCGTGAATACCCTCACCAGTGATGAAATTTCCCATAAATGCTCATACTTTACCCAAAAATTTGAAGCAACAACCAGTTTCGGAGATTTTTGTCAAAGAATTACTTCAGCTGCTCAATTTAAAAGATAAATTGATGAGCATCAGTGACAATCAAACTTGATTACTGAAGCTGGCATGTATTCTGGGAATGAAATGCTCTCGTTTTCATTTAAACAGACAGGGTGCATGTAATCAGTCACAAGAGAATCGAATTTTTTATGTTAGTTTGAAGGCGAAATTAGTCATTAACTGATAGAATATTATCGATGAGAGAATTTAATTACGTTCACAAGCTATACGGAATGATTAAACAAGGCAGATTTAAATAATACACATAATTGTCAATTCGAACGTCCGTCTATTACCGGAAGGCAGAGTTGTTTATGAACTTTAAAGTTTGGTAGCTGAATAATCTCTTCTCCTCTCTCCTGCTCTTCAGGGAGCTACAGAACGGCCGTAAAACAAGTTTCTTTCATTGGTCCTCGTAGTAGGTCTTATTGTGATCCTTGATTGAGATCGCATCATTTATTTAGTGTCGCGCAAGCTTATCGGCGATTAAAAAGGCAAAAACCAAATTTATCTTCAGATCTCCGACAAAAATCCAGCCATTGCAGGTACCGGTTGAAGGCACGGCAGGTCTCAGATTGCCTACGGTCTACAAGGAACTCCGCGGGTGTGGCCAAACATGCGTCGGACAAACCGTGCGCATTATAGAAGTACGCAGAAAGAAGCACGAGAGGTTTCAACGTCTTCCCTGCCTCTAAAACTTCGCTTTAACTCAAGCGTTCTCTCAAAAATGGTGTTTTTGTTGTTGTGGTCTTCAGTCCTGAGACTGGTTTGATGCAGCTCTCCATGCTACTCTATCCTGTGCAAGCTTCTTCATCTCCCAGTACCTACTGCAACCTACATCCTTCTGAATCTGCTTAGTGTATACATCTCTTGGCCTCCCTCTACGATTTTTACCCTCCACGCTGCCCTCCAATGCTAAATTTGTGATCCCTTGATGCCTCAAAACATGTCCTACCAACAGATCCCTTCTTCTAGTCAAGTTGTGCCACAAACTTCTCTTCTCCCCAATCCTATTCAATACCTCCTCATTAGTTACGTGATCTACCCACCTTATCTTCAGCATTCTTCTGTAGCACCACATTTCGAAAGCTTCTATTCTCTTCTTGTCTAAACTAGTTATCGTCCATGTTTCACTTCCATACATGGCTACACTCCATACAAATACTTTCAGAAACGACTTCCTGACACTTAAATCTATACTCGACGTTAACAAATTTCTCTTCTTCAGAAACGATTTCCTTGCCATTGCCAGTCTACATTTTATATCCTCTCTACTTCGACCATCATCAGTTATTTTACACCCTAAATAGCAAAATTGCTTTACTACTTTAAGTGTCTCATTTCCTAATTTAATTCCCTCAGCATCACCCGATTTAATTTGACTACATTCCATTATCCTCGTTTTGCTTTTGTTGATGTTCATCTTATATCCTCCTTTCAAGACACTGTCCATTCCGTTCAACTGCTCTTCCAAGTCCTTCGCTGTCTCTGACAGAATTACAATGTCATCGGCGAACCTCAAAGTTTTTACTTCCTCTCCATGAATTTTAATACCTACTCCAAATTTTTCTTTTGTTTCCTTTACTGCTTGCTCACTATACAGATTGAATAACATCGGGGAGAGGCTACAACCATGTTTTACTCCCTTCCCAACCACTGCTTCCCTTTCATGTCCCTCGACTCTTATAACTGCCACCTGGTTTCTGTACAAATTGTAAATAGCCTTTCGCTCCCTGTATTTTACCCATGCCACCTTCAGAATTTGAAAGAGAGTATTCCAGTTAACATTGTCAAAAGCTTTCTCTAAGTCTACAAATGCTAGAAACGTAGGTTTGCCTTTTCTCAATCTTTCTTCTAAGATAAGTCTTAAGGTTAGTATTGCCTCACGTGTTCCAACATTTCTACGGAATCCAAACTGATCTTCCCCGAGGTCGGCTTCTACCAGTTTTTCCATTCGTCTGTAAAGAATTCGCGTTAGTATTTTGCAGCCATGACTTATTAAACTGATAGTTTGGTAGTTTTCACATCTGTCAACACCTGCTTTCTTTGGGATTGGAATTATTATATTCTTCTTGAAGTCGGAGGGTATTTCGCCTGTCTCATACATCTTGCTCACCAGATGGTAGAGTTTTGTCATGACTGGCTCTCCCAAGGCCATCAGTAGTTCTAATGGAATGTTGTCTACTCCCGGGGCCTTGTTTCGACTCAGGTCTTTCAGTGCTCTGTCAAACTCTTCACGCAGTATCTTATCTCCCATTTCGTCTTCATCTACATCCTCTTCCATTTCCATAATATTGTCCTCAAGTACATCGCCCTTGTATAAACCCTCTATAGACTCCTTCCACCTCTCTGCCTTCCCTTCTTTGCTTAGAACTGGGTTGCCATCTGAGCTCAAAAATTGTGACCGGGTCAAATTTGACGAAACTTTTGTCATGGCTCGCGCAGATGGGTTCTGGGACTGTATAATTAAAGAAGCTATGGAAATAAATATCACTGATAACACTCTTAATGAAGTCAGCGGCTTCCAGCTCAGCGTGGGGTCGGATACAGCGATCCTGCGTTTGAAGCGGACGCAGCGAACGCTGAGTCAGCGTATGTCCATATATCGCGAAGCTGTGAGCCCCAATGACGTCACAGAATGCATCTACAGTATATAAGAACGTACCAGCAGCCCATCAGCAGTCATTCCACTTGACTATGGTCTGTGAGTACAAGATCAAAAGTTCGTGGCATTTTAAACGCTAGACACCGCTGCAGGTCCGAGAACATTTTGTTCAAATTATCGCAATCTTACATTTAGGAACACATTGTTTGCAAGATGTGTATGAATAAGGGAAGCCGATTTGTTCTGAAGTGCTACTGATTATTTTAGAAAATTTTGTTTTCCTTCAGGAAAGTTATAGTGTTTGATGTGTCAGCGTTATTGGTCCATGATTCCGTACTTCTCATCTCTTAGCCCATTTGTAGAAAAAGTGTGACTTGTTCAGATTTAGTAGTTTGGGCTTTCAATACCGGAGGCACCAATGTTGATATAGCTCATCCATCCGTGCGGCGTTGAAAACCTGGCACAGTAGTAGCGTTTCTCGTAAAAACATGTTTCAGTGCGAAATTTAGCGTGTATGCTTTCTATCTGCTATCTTCCGTCTAGGAACGGATACACGAGAGACTGAATGGAAGATTCGGTTTCGTTCACGACCAGAGCATCCTAGGATTTGCTGATAATCATTCGCCATGATTTGACGGTAAAAATATTGTAGTCCCTTCTTATTGTTCCACATTTCCTTCTTAATATTTCTGCAATCTCTTTATTGGAGAGGATGTAGCAGTCTTGGTTTTCGCAACGTTATAAGAATGACACCATTAATTCAGGGTGGGTCTTTGCCGTCATTATTTACTTCACACGGAACTTACTTACCCCAAACAGCGGTTGACAATGTGTTTCACCATTTATTCTGCATTTGCAAATATGAACTAAATGCCTTCTCTTCATCCTTTAAATAATGTGACAGCGATCATAGCTTTTGCCTTTGGTGACCACTGCTCCAGATTTTTCATCATGCTCGCTGATCTGTCTCTCATTGGTGACGCACTCGAAAAGACCGAGTCTGTTAGGAACAGGAACTCTGAAGTTTTGAATATTTCTCTTACGCTTCGGTTATCGGACCGGTCGTTCGAAGCAATTTTCATCGGACATTTACAGTATTACTCGTAAGAGCTTTGTCCTTGCCACTGACAAGTTATGCGCAGTTTTGCAGTCTATACTGGGCTGGTTCAAGTCATAAAATATTTCTTTCCTTTGCACGGAGTATTTCCGTGCTGTAAAGTTTGAGCTGTCTTTCAATGACTCTCTGACCGATGTCTCTCAATCTGGAGGTCGGTAGAAACAATATAATACTAATCTACATCCACCGATCCCGGTTACTGTTGTCCATATTACTTCGCAATCGTATTAATTTTGGACATCGATATACACTTTTTCTGACAACGTTCCACGCATTGTCGGAAATTTACCTTGTCTCTGATTCGAGTTTCAACCGACTTGCAGTGCCTGCTTCGACGTCGAGGTCATTGCTTTCTACGATAAAGATGAGCTCTAGGACCTTACTGCAAAGACTCATGTAATTAATATGTATTAGTTTTAGATTCTGAGTCTACTTTTACTGTCTCAAAAAATGGCTCTAGGCTCTATGGGACTTAACATCTGATGTCATCAGTGCCCTACACTTAGAACTACTTAAACCTAACTAACCTATGGACATCACACACATCCTTGCCCGAGACAGGATTCGAACCTGAGACCGCAACAGCAACGTGGTTCCAGACTGAAGCGCCTACAACCGCTCGGCCACCGCGGCCGGCGTTTTTACTGTCTGTTTCCAGATTTAATTCCCTAGAGTCGCCAGTTTTAATTCAATCTGGTTCCATTATTTTAGTTTTAATTTTGTTGGTATTCATCTTACAAGCGCTATTCAACATATAGTTCATTTCATTGCACTGATAACCCAAGTCCTTTATGGTCTCCATCACAGTTACAATGGCATCGAAAACCTCAATTTTTGTGTTTCCTCACCCTAACTTTTAAATCCCTTTCCAAATTTCTCCTTGCTTTCCTTCTGTTGTGGCTCGATACGCAGGTTGAATAAGACTGAAGATAGCCTACAATCCTACCTCACTGCCGACTCAACCACCACTTCCGTTTCATATCCTTCGACATTTATAAAAACCGTCCGGTTTATGTACAAGTTATGGATAACAATCAGTTCGTTATATTTTATCCTTGTTACCTTCAGAATTTCAAAGATCGAGTCAACATTGTACATACCTTTCATTTCATCTAAAAACTATAGACATACGTTTGCCTTTCTTCGGTCTGTCATTTAAGCAGTAGAGTCAATACAGTATCGCACGTTACTTCACTTCTCTGGAACCCAAATTAATCTTCGCCGAGGTTGCCTCCTGTCGGTCTTCCCATTTCTCTGTAAATATGTCGCGTCTGTACTTTGCAACCGTGACTCGTTAATTTAATGGTTCCGTAACATTCACATCTGTCAACATGTGCCTTCTTTGGAAATGAAATTATTACATCGTAGTCTTATTTTCCAGGTCCTTCTATTGAATTACGTCTTTCAGTGCTGTGTTTAATTCTTATCCATTTTCGTATTTCCTCTTTCATTTTTATATATTTCAAGTTTTTCCCCTTTAATGTCTACTTTAAGTTAATTCCCTTTTTGTAGTTCTGTACATTCATTAAACCTCTTAGCTATCCCCTCTTTCTCAATACTGCCACCCATTTCAATTATTTGAGACCGTATGATTGCAGGAAGGCTGTGAGATGGTAATGTTTCAATCACATTAATTAATTTAACAATGAAATATAAATTTATAGTAGTAAATTACAGGTCCAAGTCAAGATTTTAGAATTTACGTTCTGTTCGTACATTACGAATTCCTTGACGAGATCGGCTTATTGACACAGAGTCAACACAGAAGTTGTAGGGTAACAAGGACGCCAGCGCATTTTGTTAGCGTGGGTTGCCAACATCAGGAGCAGGTATAAACTCAGCGGCAAACCATTGTTCAGCTTTGATTGACAGGTACTTAACCTAATGTTATCCTTTGATTGACAGGTACTTAACCTACAGTTCTCCATTAGGAACCTTATTGAATCACTTTGTTTTTCGTGCCTCCGTCTGCCTGTCACTCAGCCCGACTGTTAAGACCCTTTTTCCTCATGAACGGGCAGATCTTTCAAGTTGAAATTTATGTCACATGCTAATGTCGATGGTTCCTTGGCGATGTAAAAGATCTAAGTTTCTACGTCCCTCCAAACAAAAGATACAGTCATTTATGTCATATATTTGATAGTGAAAAACTTACTTATCAAAATCTGTAGGCTACTTCCCCTTGAGCTATAACCATGAAATTTCGCAAGAACCAAGGCTTTAAACATAAGCAAAGGAAAATGTCCTAACATTGTTAATTAGTAATTATACCACACAAAGCACGTTATGAAACTGTGTTTCTGTCCATCTGTTAAGACACTTTTATTGAGGAAAAAGTAGACGATCCAAATTGAAATTTATGTCATATTCTACTGTCTGTGGTCCCTTAGCAGTGTAAAAACATTAAGATTCGAAGTAAATGCAGCCAACAGATACAGTCATATACGTCACGTATTTTGATTCTCGAAAACTCACTCATCAAAATCTACAGCGTGCTTTCTGTTGAGCTAGAATGATGAAATATGACAAGAGGCAAGAATTTCCAGTACAAGTAAAAAAAATCCTAAAATTGTTAATTTGTAATTATATTATACGAAAAAAATTATTCGGCACGTTTTCCGACTGTCTGTCTGTCCTACTAATGATCCTTTTTTCCGAGGAACGGGTACACGTTTCGTGATGAAATCTATGTCACATACTAAAGGCTAGGTCCTTTTGAAGTGCAAAAAATTTAAGCTTCGACGTCAATCCAATAAAAAGATCCAGCAATGTATATCGATGATTTTATGTCTTGTCAGTATGGATCTTGATAAGAGGAAAAAATCGTCTTAATTCAAGTTTCCCGGGATTGATGAGCTGGTGTCCAAAATTAAAGCAACAAACCGCTATTCCCTCTTCCTGTGTCCAATTCAAGATATAATCATACAAACTGTCAACAGATTGCAGTAGGATCGTGTACTGTACGGAAGACGACATTCCGGTCAACAGACAAAAACGCCAGCGACGTCAGAGCACCTATCAAACGGGATACTATTTGCCGGGTAGTCCCAGAACCACAATCGCTGTGTACACGGTCACAGACGGTGCAGTGTTGCACAGAGAAGACGCCTGCCGGATTCTCTGCAAAGCAGGGTCATAGGAAGCATGGAAGCAGGACAGTCGCAAACTTATGTGGTCCGATGGCTTAGGGCGAATCGTTCTGTTGTTTCCCGGACGTGGCGACGGCTTATAGAGACCGAAATTGATCCCAAAAACCAGGGTAGGACCGACCGCCAATGACATCAGAAAGAAAGGCCGTTATTTTTCTGTAAGGGTACAAATGTACCTTCTTAGTACTGCACGGCAACCGGCATCTGACCTCGTAGCATCACTGGACGTGTTGTATCGAGGCAAACGGTATACAGAATGCCTTATCAGAGTGGCCTTTGCCGGCCGCGGTGTTCTCGCGGTTCTAGGCGCTCAGTCTGGAGCTGCGCGACTGCTACGGTCGCAGGTTCGAATCCTGCTTCGGGCACGGATGTGTGTGATGTCCTTAGGTTAGTTAGGTTTAAATAGCTCTAAGTTCTAGGGGACTGATGACCACAGATGTTAAGTCCCATAGTGCTCAGAGCCATTCGAACCATTTTTGAAGAGTGGCGTTTGTTGTCAGGGACTTGCTATATGTTTACCTCTGAAGCGTCTTCATTGAAGGAAACGTCTCGAGTTGTGTCTTCAACAGGCAACCAGGACGGTGGAAGAGTAGTCCAACGTTCTACTCACAGATGAGTCACGAATTGCTCTAGAGAGTGATTTTCGACGGATTCACTTCTGGAATGAACGTGGAATACGATTTCGGGACCTAAACATTGTGGAAATAGACCGATGTCGGTGAGGATCCATAACGATGGGGCAGGGATTATGTTACCATACGAACAGATTGTACGGGTGAATCGGCAAGGTTTAACTACTATCAGGTATCGTGACAAGATCTTTGGACCTCATGTGCCGTTGTTGGGAGGAATTGTGTTCCCAGGCTTCATACTGATGGCCAATAATGCTCGACCTCCTAGAGCACAGTCAGTTGACGTATTACTGGAAACAGAAAACATTGCACGCATGACGTGGCCTGTTTGCGCTTCTGATCTGTATCCCATACAGCATGTATGTCATGACCTACGAAGACGAACTGGATCACGTCAGCAACCACCAACTAAGCCTTAAGAGTTGCGAACATCTCTGTAAGACGAATGGGCGTTATTGCATCAATGTAAAATTGACAACAGACCTGTATTGGTGCCAGAGGTGGTCAAACCCCATACTGAGCACAGTACTCAGTTGTCGGAATGTATGTGCAAATCCTTTAAGTTGAAAAAAAAACGAAGAACATTTTTATTTATCGTTATGCACGTTGCAGTTGTTTATGTTCTGAATTCTTTACGTTGCGTGTACTTTACTATCACCTGTTTATACTGTTTTGGGGCTAAATGTACGCAGCTCGTGGTCGTGCGGTAGCGTTCTCGCTTCTCACGCCCGGGTTTCCGGGTTCGATTCCCGGCGGGGTCAGGGATTTTCTCTGCCTCGTGATGACTGGGTGTTGTGTGATGTCCTTAGCTTAGTTACGTTTAAGTAGTTCTAAGTTCTAGGGGACTGATAACCATAGATGTTAAGTCCCATAGTGCTCAGAGCCATTTGAACAATTTCTTTGGGGGCTAAATATACGCAACCATGCAAAATTTCCGTTTGTTGCTTTAATTTTGGACACAGTGTACATACGTTTGTACGGAATCCTCGGTGCACGAGTCCTGCTCCCGCAAATCTTTTATATATTTCCTTCTGCTCTCCAGTTAGATTCAATATCTCGTGTGGTTGTGCAGGATTTCTACTGCTCCTTGTCTTTTTACATTTAGACTTGTATTTTCTAACCAACAAATTAAGGACAGAGTCTATATCTGCCCCTCTAAATGTTTTAATATTGAATGTTGTTTAGAAAATCTCCGTCTTATCATAAAATAACATAACTGAAACCTGCTGCTCTCTCTAGGCCTTCGCCATTATTCAGTCCTATTTCATGATTCTATGTCAACCGTTAGCAACGATTAAATCGTGTTCTACACAGAATTCTACCAGTCAGTTCGCTATTTCACATTTCTGTTCTCCCGCAATTTTTCTTTCCCCTCTTTTTCCAGCTAAACAGTTCAAGCGTCACATCGGTTTGATTTTCATCCCTCTTAACAACTTAACAAATTCTTTTATTCCTCCAATATTCTATCAGTTTTTTCATCTGCAGAAATAGTGAGCACATACACCTTTTTTTTGTCTCCTGTAATCTGATGTCAGTGCCTGATGTATCAGCAGCTGAAGCATTCATGCAGTACGCCAGAGACTGCAGGGAGCTCGCACCTCACGAAGCGAATCATGAAATGATTCCGTAGCGAATATCTATCAACACCGCAAAAATCAGGGCAATGATACTCACTGAACGCTAAAACCAGCCAGCTCATTGTTGCAGTGACAGAGCGAACACCCACAGCAAGCCAGGGTGTCTTATTTGACGGCAGTCTGACATGGCGACAGCACATCACCGGCGTCAAAAAACAAGACTGTATTTGTTTTCATTGTATTTCGCTTATAATTAACATATTCTCTCAGAATATTTCTTATTTGTTGGGTAAATATATAAATTCTTTGGATTTACCACCCCTAGAGCAAGCTACAAATAACTGAGTGTAAGAAAAGCATGATTCTTTTAAATGAATACCACACCATCTCAGTGAAATTGCCAAACTTTCGAACTGAAAAGGCATGTCGGTACGTACGAGCGGAATGCTCTGAATAATGCAGCTTTACCTTTATCTTTTCGCAAGATTGTTTTTTGCTAAAATTATATCATTTGATAATTGCTAACGACCGTTTGTTGTTTACAATTCCTAAGTTATTATTATTATTATTATCAACTACTTCTTTTCTTACTGCTAAAATCGCACTATCAGACAAATAAATTGAGTAACTTTAAACAATGTTCTGAAATTTTTCAGCTATTTCGGCTATTTATAATGATACATAAATCGTTTGTAAGTTAAATTTGGCTGGTTACACAATCAGTTGTGTAGCTTCTCTAATTTGTAGATTTTTTTTTTACAAAATTTTTCTTTCTTCGTCACCGTAAAATTAAAGTCTCACACTTATTTGTAATGTTCTTTCCTCATTCGAGACGAAAGGAATTATTTTATATGTCCAGAACGTATAAGTAATGCACATCCCATTAATTCCGGATTACCTCGTAGATGTAACACATTCTAGAATGTCCTGGAAGGTTCTATAACATTTTGGAACATTCAGCAACATTCTCCAACAGCCTCTAACTCTACAGAAGCAACATTCTGCCCAGTCTCGGCCACTTCAGCTCTCGGTTCGAAGCTGCTTCATCGTCTTCCCGTAAGGAGTCCATTGCTTCGATGACCTCTTTTGACATCCATATCTTCGAACGTAATCTCTGAAGTTCAAATCTAACCTTCTTAATGTGTTGGGGATGGAAGGCTACTGTACCATATAGCCCCCAATGGCGTGCTAGATTGTGTGGTGAAGCTATAGTGGCGCACACTTCTTATGTGTTTGCGAACAAGGGCCCTCTTTGGACTCCTATCTTTACAACTTACCACTTCTTTTCCAAGATAAAACCTTGCTCATGGGTGGAGGAAGGAGTGTTTCACCATATAAGCCCCATGGGGCTGCAAAATTGGTTTGCGAAGATTTGGCTACATGCAAAGACACACTACATTTACTGTTAATTATTACGAATGATCGTTTTTGGAAGAAGATGAAGGGCAGTACCTATAAAGAAGTCACATTACGATTATATAGGAAATGACATACTCATAACACACTATACGCTTGAATAACGTATTATATGAAATATTAGACTTCTGTAACACAGATACTGCCTATGACAGGCGAAAGCCCAAAACTAGCGCAATAAAATAGACTGTCATTGAAAGGCAACTTATGTCAGGCACATAATTACTAACATGACACATCTGCAATTTCTCCAAGCTGTAGAGAACCAAATGGACAAGACTTTTTATTTGTATCTTAGCTCTGTTAACGCGATTCCAGTACATTCATACCAGCTCACTTGCATTGCTATCTTCTTATTCATTCGCATAACTAATCTTATTTGATGCTGGGTTGATAACCCAGTGCACACTTGCCTAGAATTCCTGTTCTGTGTGCCACCTGACTTCGCTGAAAGCAAGTTTATCTAGCCTCAACATACCCATTTCCCATTTCAAGTTCTCTTACCTATCTAAGCTTTCATGGTATTTAATACTGCACGCCAGAATTGTGTTTCATTTTAACAGTGCATTCTTGAGCTGACTCCGCCGGTAGGTACGAACACGAGACTATTTTACCTCCACAATATTTTACCGAAGAGAATATTTATTAGAACAGCGTGTCCCGGTAACATATACGGCTTTAGTTTCCTCTTACAATCAGCCAATCGCAATATCAACGTAGCAAGGCCACACTGAATAGTGTTTCAAGGCTAGCTCAGTCAGATACCCTGGCAGTTTCCCTTGCACCTACGAATTATGGTGCTGTGCTTCTTCAGAAACCAAATGTTTGTTAGGCCTGTCCAAGATGTGGTTGTTCCAACGTACGGCTGTTTAGTTACTCATGTTGATTATAGTCTCTGTAAAGGAATCCTTTCTTTTTCCTTGCATGGTACTGTCAGCCGAATACAAATTTCATAAATAACGTAAAAATTAACCAGATGATGATACGCACGTTCCTCTTCATTCGATACTATGTTTGGCTATCACGTTTATTGTCAAATTCGTTTAAACAGGATATAAAGAAAGTAGAAATTATAGGTAAACGGCAGCTGTAGTTTGATAATGTCTAGTGCGAGAGAATATATTCGGCACAATTATGTAGAAAAAAGAGAACGGAAAATGATGCTTATGGAAGACGTTTGTGTTACATATTATTTACAACCAAAACAGTGGGAATGCTTTTGTATTTGGTTGTTGGAACGTGTATCTCTTTGTTCACGGGCGTTGAGGGCAGTTCTTTGGGACTATATAGGTGGTGTTCTGCATATGTTCATGCGATAAGTAGTTTGTAGGCATTCCATTCACACCAGCTCGCAGATCGTCTGCTTCGTTTAATGAAGCAGTCTTGCCCTTCCCGTGCCTTGTTGAAGACAAACGGAAACTAGATTATATTCTCCAGTTTTTAGATGAAACTCGGCGAGATTTGAAAGTTGTAATATTAACAAAATTTTACTATGTTCTATACAGACCATGGCAGAAACATAGGAAAAAAAATATGACCTCAATGTATTAAATGCTTTGAGATTATATTTGCACTGTAATTATATTTTTTCATACCTTTTAAAGAAAATGGTTTAAACCTGCACAAAATATTTATTTATAGCTTAGACAACCTTTTAGTACGGCAGTGTCAATTTTGCACTTGGGAAGCGACGTATAAAGTGCTTTTCGCTGTACATTTCCATGTTTGACAATCATTGGTCATTATTCATATCAGTCTGAAAACTATGATCACCTTAGGAAGTAGGTACCGAACAAGATATCCCCTCCATCAGCCTTATCATACTTGTGCTTTCTCTTAGGAGATGATTAATATTCTGCAAGGATTTTTTGAAAGAGAAGGTATTTCAGCATCCAGTTGACATGATATGTGGAAGAAGTTGCTGTGTAGTGAATGTAGAAGCTACTTGAGACGACCTGGTGTAGAAAACGAGTGGCATAAGACAACGAAGTATCGTGGAAACTTTTGGAAGTGCATGCAGAAGAGAAATAACGAATAAACAGTAGAAAGAACCTCATTTTAATTTCCACATGAGAGGGTAAAATTTGTTAACTGCATATCGTATTACGTTGCAGGTTAACAATCGTTGCTCAGTGTGACGACGACCTGCATGCACGACAGGCTGGAAGTTTGTTCGGGTACCGTTTCACAACTGTTCGCAGTACTTTTCGAACGATGGACCACTATAGCCCATTGTGCCAAGCATTCTTACCGACGCCAACAGTAATCTCTTCAAAAATTTGTGGCGCAATTGACAATCAGTCTTTCTCAGGAACAGTTCCAAAGCGGTCAGTTAATTCGAACTACCGAATCATGTTCTTCAGTCCCAGTTCAGAAAGAGGTCCTCACCGTATTCCTTTATAGCGCTGGCACTCACGAATAGCAGCAGCACTATTGGGTAAAACAGCCTTACATGTAAATCCCTGCACACATTGGCCAGACCCATGTTGACTGCTAACAGCCGGCCGCGGTGGCCAAGCGGTTATACGCGCTCCAGTCCGGAACCGCTCGACTGCTACGGTCTCAGGTTCGAATCCTGTCTCGGGCATGGATGTGTGTGATGTCCTTAGGTTAGTTAGGTTTAAGTAGTTCTGAGTTCTAGGGGACTGATGACCTCAGATGATAAGTCCCATAGTGCTCAGAGCCATTTGAACCATTTGACTGCCAGCAAGTGTAGTGCACTCTGAAGCTTGGGTTTGAACCTTGTGTCGCTGTACCAACAACGACATCTAACGAGAAGCTACGAAACTAACACTACTAACAACGCAAATGCTGCAGCGCTCCGCCTGAACATAATTTCTATAAAATGTAATTATAAGGGCGATTAAGAAGTTTCCGTTAGAAAGCCGCACGGTCAAGAATCGGTGTGCCGATCAGGCAAAATCGCCGTTAGCGTTGAGGCAATAATCCCACCAGCACCAGGTTGAAGATACCAGTTTGGTGAAACGCCGTGTACTGTTTCGTGACGTCCGTAACGAGCTGCTGCACATCCCCGTTCGACAGGAATCGTCGACTCTTGAAGGGCTTTCTTAAGGGACCTAAGGCGATCTCATGGGGTGAGATTAGGACTGTGTCTCCCAACTGACTTGGCGAAGCTTCTGCGTTACGACATTGGGTATATAGGGATGGTGGTTATCATGAAGCATCAGCACCTCTTGTCGCAGGGGTTTTTCGACAAATATGCTACACCACACACATTCGTCACTCTCCGATGGATGTCTGCCCGTGTTTGTCCTTCTGAACCCAATAAAAGGATAACAGCCCGATGGTCGTACTTGGATGCGTCTGGTAGTAACATCGCCATAGTTTCTGCATTTACTGCACGGACGTCGGAAAGACAAGAATTGGTGTAACCGGATTTGCGCTGAGCTGCAAAAATACGCTGCAGCAACTCCCTCAGACGAAAACAACTGATCACTCCGTATAACGCGCTCACAAAGTCTCGCTGCAGCAATGAGCCTCCCGTGTCTCGCGTAGGGGGTGCGCGAGTTTGGCAGCACAATAAAGTCTCGCCTGCACGTTTTCCGTGGACCTGCAGTGGTAGGGTAGGGTAATAGTGCTGCGTGTGCGTTGGAGCTGTAACCTGTTTTATTGTCCAGTTCTTGTGTAAGCTGAGTTTAGTCAGAATGCTTACTATTGCGCAGAGAGTGCTTTTAGGGGAAGAGGTTTGCCGTGCAGGAGGAAAATTTATAGAGCATGTGAGGCACCAATTTAGAAAGCGTTTTCCTGCTTCGCAATGTCAACTTTGTGACAGTGTAAGCCATTTAATTCGCAAATTCCACACAACAGGTTCAGTTTGTGATGCACCACGAACTGGTGTACCGACAGTTTTAACAGAACGGAAGTCTGACAACCTTTGGTACATCGTGTTGCAGAGTCCAACGAAATCTGTAATGAGATTATCGCAAGAGGCTAAAAACTTTCGTACGATAGTGAAACGTCCCCTTTGAAAAATTTTATACACGACTGTGCTTAACCTGATACACAATATTTTTTAGCGCAACGCAATCTGACTTTCAAAATTCCCTACAAAAGAATGGCCCTGACTAACATTAAACTATACCTTTCACAAATCACTTACCTCACAAAAATCTTCGCTACTCAAGCTACTGCAATACAGCGAGCGCCACTACTGCCAGCTAAATAAAAGATTCAAACTACTGAAGGCACTAACTACTGATAGGGATAGTTAGCAAATGAAAGATATTAATAGAGAACAAACAATGTATTTACCTTGATATCATCATATATAAATATAGCAGTTCATGACAAATTTCAAAACTCCGCCATCTCTCTCCCCACATCCACCACTGCTGGCGGCTCACCTCCAACTGCGCAACGCTATGCGCTGTTCACAGCCAGCTGCCTAACACTACAATGGCGAGTATTACAATGCAAAGCAGCCACAGACTGCACACAGCACAGCCAGTGATTTTCATACAGAGGTGGCGTTACCAATAAAAAAACCTAAACAGCCTACTTACATAGCCCCCATGCTCCCCACAAAAAATTTTAGAAATTGGTTTGGGCAGTGGCCAATACAGATTTGAAAAAATTTTTTTATAATTACAATAACAAAGAAATCAAATGCACACACTTATTGATACAATGTTGGTCAAAAGCTAAACTTTCTCACAGTCCATAAAGACAGTCCTAACCGTTCATCACAGTAAAATAGCAGTGTTTTTCTCAAAGTCTGAGCAGTAAAAGAAAATGCATACGGAAGTAATGGATTTCCATGCAGTCTTGAAGAAGTAGCATTGTCCTTCCAACGGAAAGACAGTGCTGACTCTCGACATGCAGACAGGTCATGGGCCACAACAGAGCAAACCCACAGCGGAGTCAGTCGACGTTTTGAAGAGTATTGGTGGGTAGGTCATCACAGAGCAGACCCACTGTAGTCCTGGTAGAGATTACGGTATTGGTGGGCCACCAGAGGTGCAGACCCAATGCAGTCCTTGTAGAGATAATGGTACTGATGGATCATCAAAGACGTAGACCCACTGTAGTCCTTGTAGATATAATGGTACTGGTGGGTCATCAAAGATGCAGACCCACTGTAGTCCTTGTAGAGATGGCCAGCAGCCATCTATTGTGACTATGCAGGTGCACAATCACCATTGAAGAGTCTTGCGGATAATATAGCAAGTCCATAACCACCACTTGTGCACTCACAGAGTTTTTGGAATTGTCCTTAGAACCAGCAATGCTGTTATCCAGTCCCTTGCTGAATTATTAACACACGTGCAAACACTAACAGTCCCTACTTCCCACATATTGTCCATATACAATGACCAACAGAAACGTGTGCAGTGAAATGGAACTTACAAGTTTCTTAATTTGATGAACTGCTGTCAATTACAATTGTATAACATAAGAATACAATAACAAGGTACAAAATACATCATTCAAGAACATAACAATACAGATAACATTTGTAGTACAGGCTTTACAACAGAATAGAAATAAACATATACATCAGTGTTACAGGAATAATGACATAAGTACATACATAAAAGATCAGAATAACTTTTGGAATATCAACTTCACACATGAGCATTTAAACAAAACAGAATAAATAATGTCTAAGCATATTTACAAGGTAAATAACATATTATTAATGCCAATTATATTTGAGGATAACAGTATTCCTCATCATAGTGAATGTAGCTTAGTATTAGAAAAAATCTACAACATAAGTCTTATCAGATAAACATATAAATACAGGAAAAACATAAATACACAAGGGAACACAAACACATAGTGGGATAACAAAAGGAAAGGACAGGGTCTCTTTTACTGCAGTATTTTGCAAACAAAACTTTCTTTACTTCTCGGAGATCTCCCTTCGTTCCTCACTATTTCCAAAAAGTCCTATCTATACCTGTTTTCTGTATTCTAACCATATTTCTTTCAAAATAATTATGGCTCATTGTACAATACTCATTTTGGCCCAAATCTTTTTTTATATACCTTGTCAATGCATTGCTTCCAATTCATCATAGTTAGTTTCTTATATAGTCTACCCCCTCTTAAGCTAACTTAAATCTACTGAGCTCAGATGCTAAACTAAGGGACGAGGCAATGCACTAGCACAAAACAATTAACACAAACATCAATGACAAAAAAATGGACATTGGCAAACAATTGCAATATTACGACTAATATAAGGCAATGAGCAGCAAACAAGAAAATTAAATCTGGCTTAGCAGAGTAACACAAATTAAAATTCAGTAGCACTATGCCTGGCAAACAGCATAACTTATACCTAAACATGACAAAGTTCAAGCAGAAAAAGTATTACACTAAAAATGGCCATGTCTAATACCTATGTCACATCTTAACACTAGAGTGATGCATCACAATTTATTCTACAAAAGAAATTAACAAGTACTTGAAAAGAAAACTATGACTGCAGTTCCTGTGAAGGTAAATGTCTTTTTGTGCTCCCTCATTTTTTTTGAAAAAATTATTATTTACTCGATCTGTAGACAGAAAATATTTATATTAGTACATCTATAAAATTTTATTTTAACCAATGCTGCAGTGCAGCTAGAAACTAGATATCAAATGAAATAAGCAATTACGCAAACCAAAGCATAAAAATATCATTCAATAGTCATGTGACATTTCATAAGTTAGTAGACATTCTCTCAACTCTCGTAGAAAGACGCTTGTCATAATCAGGTGTGCAGATGTAAAACTATTTCTCGTCATTTCATTAGGCATTTCTGTAAATATCATAAATTAAGAGCTCCACAGTGTCAACATATGTTTTCAAGTTCGACCGTGTCGTTTTTGCGATGCTCTCTACAAAGGAACGTCAATAGCGAGGATAATGGCCTCCCTTTTTTTTTCTACCTGTGCCGCTGAAAAGGGCTCGCAATAATGGCTTTTTCTCCAGGCGTCTGACACACCTGGCCGTTCAGAACGAATTACTTCACGGTCACTTACCTTTCTTAACGAAATATTTACGACAGCAGTTTTCGCTACAGCGACAGTCTCATATAAAAATTTCATAGGTCCAGAATTTGCGTTACAAATCTGTAGAAACAAAATCGTATGAATATAACAGTGTCCAAAAAATTTTCGCCGGCATTGTGATACATTCACGCATTTACACACATTTCATAACTCTTAAAGTACGATTCTCGGTTTACAACATCCTTTTCCACCAGTCAGAGTCCCTACCTTCTATTCATTACTCCTTATCTTATTACACATATATACATTCGTCAACGCTTCTTTAATATTTCATTATATGAAATATGTAGCATAATCAAATTCCTCATATAGCATCAGCTTCTTGACCATAAACATACCTCAGCAGCATAATACACATCGTCGTCGTAAAAATAACATCATAACACCTCAGTCAAATCTCAAAATCGTCGTAGCTTCCTCCAATAATTTCAAAACCTAAAAAAATTCTCTGCTCATGTCAAAAGTGTCATCTGCCTCAAACGTACTTTAAAATCATGATCCCATACCAAATACATCATTCAAAGTTCTCATAGTATCACAATGGTTCCAAAAAAATATGAACAGTTCACAAAGTACTGACAAAATGCAATTTCATGCGTGTGAAGTTAGTCAACTGTGTAATTACGTAAACATCTGTCACTAATGTAGTAAAAAAAAATGTTTATCTCTCAGTTACATAATCAGATAGCTGTGTAATTTGTGTGTTAGAGAAATATGGTACTGATGTGTAAAGTTGTATAAGCAAATACCATATTAGCTAGGGTTCCTTGTGGTTGCCACACACATGGTACACAAAGTAAGCGTGTACCCCCTGAAGATTCCAGGTTCGAATCCTGGCAGGGTCGCCATATGAAACGTCCCCTTTGAAAAATTTTATACACGACTGTGCTTAACCTGATACACAATATTTTTTAGCGCAACGCAATCTGACTTTCAAAATTCCCTACAAAAGAATGGCCCTGACTAACATTAAACTATACCTTTCACAAATCACTTACCTCACAAAAATCTTCGCTACTCAAGCTACTGCAATACAGCGAGCGCCACTACTGCCAGCTAAATAAAAGATTCAAACTACTGAAGGCACTAACAACTGATAGGGATAGTTAGCAAATGAAAGATATTAATAGAGAACAAACAATATATTTACCTTGATATCATCATATATAAATATAGCAGTTCATGACAAATTTCAAAACTCCGCCATCTCTCTCCCCACATCCACCACTGCTGGCGGCTCACCTCCAACTGCGCAACACTATGCGCTGTTCACAGCCAGCTGCCTAACACTACAATGGCGAGTATTACAACAATGCAAAGCAGCCACAGACTGCACACAGCACAGCCAGTGATTTTCATACAGAGGTGGCGTTACCAATAAAAAAACCTAAGCAGCCTACTTACAATAGTACATAAGGACGTAACCAAAGAAATGAGGGTGTATCTATACAGAATTACTGCTGTAAACCAATTATATTTTATGGATCATGCGAAATGAAGACGTTATTTTGAATGGTTTCAGCGATTTGTTAACCGACATGGTGTTGGTGTTTTGGATCGAAGCTTTTTCAATGATGGATCTTGGTATCACCAATCTGGCTACATGAGTTACCAAAATTCATGAAATTGCTCATCAGAAAATCCACATGCCTTAAGAGAAACCCCATTGCACCCAGAGAAAATCGGAGTGTGGGTTACCATAATGCTGACTCAAATCATAGCGTCGACCTTTTTCGATACTACCGTTACTTTCGATGCTTGTTGCTCCTAGATAATGTATCCCTTTATTTCCCTGCTGAATGAAAATGAGATCAGTCATTTGTTTTCCCAACATAACAACGCTACTGTTCATACGGCACACCAGTCCTTACCACTTTTAGATGAAATCTTTGCAGACAGAGTAATTACGAAATGTCTCTGGCCCCCGTGGTCACCAGATCCGTCTCCGCCCGACTGTTTCCTTCGGGAAGAAGCTAAAATATTTGTGTGTAACCATAATCCAGAATCAAATGATGAACTGAAGACAGCGAGAATTGATTATCTGCATTCCATTACACGTGAAACATTGGTAAATGTTGTGACGTGTAATTTTATATATATGAATTTTCGGTGCCTACAGTGTCACGTCTTTCAGTGTCACACAAGTTTATAATTTTGAAGGGGGTCACTTACGACTATTTCCATGGGTTCGCACCTCAAATTTCTCCCTTATATCACAAAATTGTCGTCTGAAGTAGTACAAACTGAAAAAATAAATTCCTTTTAAAGCACAGTTCCGTATATAATTTATATTCAAAACCTTACACCTGTGACACAGAACAAATCCTACATCTAGAATACTTTACACAAGTTTAAGGGAAGAATTGTTTCCGATAATTATTACAGTCTTTAAAGAACATCAAAATGTGAACAGGCTGAAATGAACAAACAGTACATGAGACCATGTTAATCAATTCAACTGTAAAAAGCTTAGGAGCATCAATGAGAAATATGCAAACGTGAAATGCCAAAATGAGCACCGAGCGAGGTGACGCAGTGGTTAGCACACTGGACTCGCATTCGGGAGGACGACGGTTCAATCCCGTCTCCGGCCATCCTGATTTAGGTTTTCCGTGATTTCCCTAAATCGTTTCAGGCAAATTCCGGGATGGTTCCTTTGAAAGGGCACGGCCGATTTCCTTCCCAATCCTTCCCTAACCCGAGCTTGCGCTCCGTCTCTAATGACCTTGTTGTCGACGGGACGTTAAAGACTAACCACCAACCAACCAACCAAAATGAGCACTTCTCAATTGACAGTAAATCAAAACAATCAGAATGTCTGAATGAGAGCACAAAACATAAGCCATAAACGAATAAGAGTTAAGCAGCTAACCAAATAAGAGAATAGGCAAAAATGAGATGCCAACAAAATGAGCTGGCCGAACTCCGTCGGCACTTATATACGGTTGCGCTCGTGGCGGCACCTCGCGGCCCGTACGCAACACGCGCGCCTGCGATCGCAATGCACTCTTAGCGCTCGCGGCGTCTAGCGGCCCGTACGCAAGTTGTGCGATTGCTGTCGCAGGTCGACCCTTAATCTATGACGTTGCAAGGTGTACAGCGACATGAGTGTGCCGCCAACCTTAGGTGCCCGCAAGGTGAGACACGTGGAGCATGCCGCTGTGTAGAAACTTTGTGGATGCACTGTATAAACACCCTGCAATTTCATCGTAGAAAGTAGGTCGTAATAGATACACAAATGGAAATATGCTTTCATAGAGAATAATGTATCTCACTTAATTTCATGAACATATCTATCAGGCAGCCCACTTACTTCTTGTTGCGCAACTATTGCTTTTAGTAGTTTTTTATGGCACCTGTATCTGACAGCATTTCATTCTACATAGACGATTATTAACTGAAGCTCTGTTCCACAGATGCAGATGTACGCCTTCAACGCGGAGCTGTACAAGAACATGTCGGAGGCACAGCACAAGTCCCAAGGGATCGTCGGGGTCGCCATTATGATGCAGGTTTGTCTGGCGTTTCTGGGCTTTGTTGCAGTATTAAGGATGACTAAGACCCATTCTCCGACGTGAAGACTTCCTTTACATATCAATCTTTCCTCTGTATTGATTGTTCAGCAGTATAAATCACATGTCTCTGCCTCTGCTCCTACCTTCTGCCGTTCCCAGGATTAACTAATTAATTACTGTGTATATAGAAATAATCAGCAATTAGTTACACAAAAGAAATTTAATTTCTTAATTTCTTTACCGGTTTCCAGCATTTAGCGCCTTTCTTCAGAGGATTATAACTAACGAATTATTTGCGAGTGTCAGTTGAGAGGCACCCACATGCCCTTCTCATACTGTGGCATCAAGCAGTCAGGCCTGCAAGATGAGTGGTCTGCCAAGCGAGTGGATTCATTCTTATTTATCGAGTAACATGAACTGTAGTATTCACAATTAAGTTACAAATTAATCTTCTGTATGAATATTACGCAACGGAAACGCACATCTGACTTTTAGTAATTTACACTACTCTGACTGTTCACTACGCACTGGCAATAACACATTTTCTTTTTTTATTTAACGGCTTTTATCAACACGTGGCCATCGCCCTGAATATGAGTGGCGCACACATTATAAATTCTGGATATCATGACAACGCACAATTCGAAGGAAAAGGCCACCAATCTTTTTCTTTTCGCTATCTTATTTATTCCGATAAATTCTATAACCTAAACACACAGATTCTATAACCTACAACAATAACATGAGAAATTCCGCCCAGTGGGCATGGCTTTACACTAGTGATTCTCTATCTTATGGTCTCGTAATTATTTAACGCTACAGTGCACTTTCTGGGTAGGATGGTGGATCTTTTATTATATCTCACACTTCGACTCTCACAATCATCATCTAGAAACTTTCCTCCAGACCGAGCGGTACAAAAGGAACACGCATAACCCACTACCTCTGAAACTACCTTGCTACTCTCCCATGCAAACCACACATACCCAAATTACATGCCATACACCACACTACAACATGGAATACAACACAATAAATAGTCACAACACTATCACTTTCAGCTTTCCCACTTCAATTAGTATTTATGCCAGTTTCACACGACACTGCCCCACTTCGTAGTTCTTCTTACGTACTATGTACTCTGGAGATATATACACGTCTTCCTGTGCAATGCAAGCCAAGTGGCGTTGCTGGATAGACGGCTGACTCACCTTGCTTCTCTCTCAGAGTATTATAGTTTGAATCAAGCGTTACACGGAAACATAACATGCAAAGTAATATTAAGAACATATTCATCACACACACGAGTCCTCAACTGATACCATGGACGAGTACTTCTCTTTATCCTTTGTCTCATACACAGATTGAGACTCACACAGTACTCACCACGTGGAAGTACTCGCCTCTAATTTCAAGTCCTGCACACGCTATTTCTTAAATATTTCAACTTATAGTACACACGCTAGTAATTCAGCTTAACTTAAGCACACGGAAGTATTTCAACTTATTGCTACATGTGGTTTCATTGTGACCGTTGGTCACCTCCGAAGATTACTACGATCCCATTAATATTACCTGCCTGACATTTAATTCTCCCCACAAAAGTTCCTGAATTAGAGAAATTATTATTTCAAACTACTCTTAAATATTCCACATGCATACCATGTCTCCACTCTTTTGTCTTTTACGGAGCACAACTAAGACAGATCTTAACAGCACAAGATCCAGCGGCAGAGTGCTGAAACATGGCTGTTCTTCAGGTCCTCTCGCACCTCTGCTGAAGTGGAGGAGCACCTTGCTACCATATTGGTCAGCCACATTTCAGGCGCTCAAAGCTCAGGTAAATTTAATCTCTTTGGTCCCACCAAAGGTGGCCAAAGGATCGTCTCAAAGATTATCATATATTCACATTCACTATCTGCGGTTAGCAGACGACCATACATTCATTCATTTCACAGATCTCACCAAACTGGATGTAGGGATTTACTTTGTGGGAGTGCACATATGATCAATTAAATAAACAAATTGTCATTCTTTCCCACACTGGTATCTGGCTTCGCTGTATTAATTGAAATTCAGTTATTTTACAAAAAAAATGTGTTGTTCTGACAAAAATAATTAAGTATGTTGTACCTATTTTCAATGTCGGGCGGTACTGTACCCTTTCACAGTAATGACATGTACGCTGCATTTTGCTGTTGGCATGTAGTTCACAGTACCTGCACAAAAAATGATATGAAGGGGTCAAACAACATGTGCAGACAACATGCCATTTCTGGCTTTGTCCTAACTGTCCTGGTGAAGTGTAATATTTCGAGTTGCCTGAATAGATGTAAACTGAAAAAGTAGTAATGTAGACAGCATGTTGCCTTCAAAGACCCTGCAGGCGGATTAGTCAGACGTTAGTCGGTATTGTAGGCTGACTGAGTCTCATAAGTATGAGGATGTCACTGTAGAGTAAGAACAAGTTGACTTCTGTCAGCACACGAAACTGCAGCAACGGCAGTCGGGTGCATAAGTTCATTGTCAGGGTTTGCGATTGAGGATAAAGGAAGATCACGGAACGGCACGCATCTTACCAGTCTAGCTCTCAGCAAGCGGCAATGGCCGCTGCACACTTATCTCTGTTCTCCAGTGTTACAATCTTGTATCCCCAGAAAGCATCGATTCAGAAATTAAGTCATTCAGACACATGTCACACAATGGTATGGAAGTGGATGCGCCAGCTCGTGATCTCAGTATCAACAGATACCGTAGCAGTAAACAACTCGTTAGGTCTGTGTTCTGTGATATTAAATATTCTATTATCATGAGTACTAAGAAAATTCCTGATCTCTTAATGATGATCTCTGTATCATTTGCAAACACGGTATGACCACAAATAATTAAAGACGTTGCCACGTGACATACACTTATTTACTTAAAGATGAGCACTGGGAGATATATAAGCATAGCTTTGTATTTCAGCATCAAATATTGGGTAAGAACTGATCAACTCATCCGAAAATTGATCCAATCCGTATACGTTTGGCGAACAGCCAGAAACAGTGCCATGAGGAAGATTCGTCGTATATGTAATTATTCAATATAAACCTGTAAATAATAATTATTCAAATATTTCATACAACTAATAAGATGACCACCTATTTGAAAAGCATAATCTGTCCAGACTATTGGAAATGGGGAAGTCTGGCTATCATACACTGGTGTCCAAAATGAAAGCAACAATCGAAAATTTTGCAAGGTTTCCTTTATTGCTCCACAAATCAGTACAAGCAAGTGATAGTGAAGTAGAAACAATGAAAAGAATGCAAAACGTAAACTATTGCAACATGCATAAAGGTAGACAAAAATCGTCTTCGTTTTTCTTCAGCTTAACGGATTTACACATACATTCTGACAACTGGTCAATGCGCTCAGCATAGATTGTGGCCACCTCTCACAGCAATACAGGCCTGACAACGACGGGGCGTGCTGTGAACGATGTCAGGGTCCACAGCACCTCACAGCAACCCCATATGAGGTCCCAAGATCTCGTGACGATACCTGACAGCACTTAAACCTTGGCGACTCCACCGTACAATTTCATGAAAAGGTTTTCGAGAGGTCAACATAACCACTGCTCACACCATTAGGGACCCTCCTTGATATTGGCCTTTCCCACAGTGTTTGGGTCCCGAGATCATGTTCCATGTCCCCTTCAGATACGGATAGGTAGTAAATCGTTCTCAGGACCAAGACGGTAATCATCTGTGAAATGAACATTAGCCCACTGTTCGACTGTCCAGGCCACATGAGGACGGCTTCACTATGGACGTTCCCTTCTTTGAAGACGCGTCAGAGATACACATACAGCAGGTCTCCGACAATAAAGGCAACTCTGCCGAAGCCTTCTGTACCCCGTCTGCCTTCATACAACACGTTCATTGGATGCTGTCGGGTCAGATGCCACTCAGCGGTACTAGGGGGGTGGTGTCGTGCCCTTACAGTCCAATTCCGGTCCTCTCTTTCTGATGACACACGTGCTCTCAATAAACTGTCACACATGGTCTTTGTAAAACGTCACAGGTGGTCTCTATAAACTGTCTTCACATCCAAGAAAAGAACAGAACGATTCACCTTAAGCCATCAGGCCACATCTGTTTGTGACAGTCATGTTTCCATTCTTCCTATAGCCTTCCACTACAGAGAGTCTGGTAGTCGTCTTCTCTGTCTCATACTGCACCGTCTATGACTGTGTATACAGCGATTGTGAATGTGGGGCTACCTGGCAAACGCTACACGTTTGTTAGGTGCCCTGACGTCATTGCCCATTGTCCGTTGACCGAAATGCCATCCCCCGTGCAGAACACGATCGTACAGACATCTGTTGACAGTTTGTATTATTATATCGTAATTTAGACACAGGCCGGGGAAATAACGGTTTGTTGCTTTAATTTTGAACACCAGTGTATATTCCTAGAGATAAACCACCACTATAGAAAGAAACATAACGTCGTCCCACAATCTATATTTCTGCCTCTGTAAATAACACATATACATTGTACGACATTTACAACAAATGTGCTGAAATAGAAACGTGCGACTGAATTACTTGACTATTCTCACACTTACATACCTTTATTAACACTGTAGCAAGAAGATTATACAAGAGGGCGGCATTCCAGGATTAGGCTATTTTATGTTCAATAACAAATGAATAACCCAGCCTGAGAAAAATAACAGGAGGGTTGGATATAGTTGATATATTTTTCCCAAAACTGCGAAGACTGATCATGAAAACTACATCGCTTCTCAATACATGTAGCATGAATCGAAGTTCAAGTAATGCCATAAAATAACATGATCATCAGCTATTGCTTCTAGAAAGACAACAAACCGTTTATTATCTCTGATAGACTGAAGAAGATTGAATACGTAATGCAATGAACTGAACAGGCAGTACTCGATCCCTCAAATCAGTTTCCAGTTAACGAAAGACGAGCGACATGCGACGAGCTTTTGTGAACCAACGCTCATGGGTATTACTTTACGCTACAGTTCACGACGAGTTCTGTACGACGAATGACTGTTAAATAAATATGTGAATATTTCTATCACGCGACTGAAATGACGTGCACGTGACAATGTAACTAGAAAAATATCGTCCAAAACCTCCAACGTTACAGATTTCCAAAATGCCTAGCGCCGACTCCAGAACAGAAAGAGGAATGTGGGGAATGCGTGCTTATTCGAATCTCTATAGCTGCCTGTTCTGTTCAGCTCTTGCGCACTCATGTTTGGTTAACGTGAGTGGAAGTTTGTCCAAGATGCACAACTGCGGGTGTCGTCACCAAGAGCTAACTCAAAGACTTTGGCTCGTCTGATCAAAACTGACCATGAGTCTCGTTGCTGAATATTTCTAAGATTAATTCGCAATGGTAAAATTGTGCGGAAAGTGAAAGTGCTGTTAACAAGCAACATACAAACTTGGGATCAGCTTTGCCGATTGCTAGATGGACGGCGCCTTATAAAGCCGCATGTGAAGTGTAGCAACGCCGTACGAGACTTGTTACACTCCACACGTCGAGAAAGTCGTCGACTATACTGACTTAAATACTTCAACGGATACTCAGCAGTGCTTGGGTCTTCAAACGGTTTCTTTCCCGGGACGTATATTACCAGAAGTAAATTAACTTAAGCTCAAATTTTTCAGTTCTGATCAAGATTTTTGGGACGTTTCGCTCGGTTGTAAGCAAATACCGAATTTAGAAATTCTCTCCGAAATATCATCAAGACGAGTTCCACCACTAGCTCCATGTATTTTTCTCAGAAGAGTGCCGCTCTGCAATGGCTACAGAACACCATGTCGCATATGCCTGTGAAGCATACCGTTACACGCCATAATGACAAAAATATGGTGCTGATACCATTGTCGTGTTTACGGACGCTGACTTGAATACGATATGAGCTCTTCCTCGCCCACAGTGACCTTAGATTTCGACTACGAATAATTTGACTCGCAACTTTCCCGTTAAAGCAGCTCACTACATATCAGGGCTTGAACCACATTTGAAAGAGATCAGCACTTCACAGTACTCGCTATTCATTCTCATATCAGTCGCTGACAGTGGATTGGTTGACTTGCGCTCGAGAAATTTTATTTACTTTGTTTGTTTGCTATTTTCTTTTAGTTTATTATCTATATAAAAGGAAAGACCGAATTTTTCACTTGGCATGAATGAAGAACTTAACATCTTAACATGATTTGAAATGAATTAGTAATGTACAGAAAACAGACGGCAGTTATAAGAGTGATGGGGCGTGACAGGAAGGCAGTCGTTGAAAAGGAAGTGAGGTATGGTTGTAGCCTAACCCAAACGTTATAAATATCTACATCCAACGAACAGTAAAGAAAACAAATGAAAAATTTGGATTTGGAATGAAAATTCATGGAGAAGAAATAAAAACTGCTGACTTGGAAAAACAGTTGAATGGAATGGACAATATCTTGAAAGGAGGATATAACATGAACAGCAGCAAAAGCACAACAAGGATAATGGAATTTGGTCGAATTAAATCAGTCGAGGCTCAGGGGATGGGATTAGGAAACGAGACTCTTAAAGTAGCAGATACGTTTTGCTATTTGGACAACAAAATAACTGATGCTAGCCGAAGTAGACACGATACAATACAAAAGGTAGACTGGCAATGGCAGGAAAAGCATTTCTGAAAAAGAGACGTTTGTTAACATCAAATATAGGTTTAAGTGTTACGAAGCCTTTTCGGAAGTAATTTTTCTGGAGTGTATCCACGTATTGAAGTGAAACATGGACGATAAGCAGTTTAGATGAAAAGAGAATATAAGCTTCCAAAATGTTGTGCGACAGAAGGATGCTGAAAATTAGATCACGTAACTCATTGGCAAGAACTGAATGGAATTGGGGAGAGCAGAAATTTGTGGCACACATTCACTAAAAGGAGGGATCAGTTGATAGGACACATCCAGTGACATCAAGGGATCACCAATTTAATATTGGAGAGAAGTGCGGGGGGCGGGGGTATTGTAGAGAGAGACCAGAAGATGAGAAAATCTTCATAGAATATCTACATTAAAAGCAAAAAAATATCTACATACTACCATTTGGACACTTGGCACACAGATATCTGTTCATCCGGAACCAAGAAGGCACACCCTTCTGTTCTATTTCATTATTCAGCGTTGGTGATCAAAAATTTTGTAATTTATAATACTGGAATACACTGCTATAGCCGGCCGGAGTGGCCGAGCGGTGCTAGGCGCTTCAGTCTGGAACCGTGGGGCCGCTACGGTCGCAGGTTCGAATCCTGCCTCGGACATGGACGTGTGTGATGTCCTTAGGTTAGTTAGGTTTAAGTAGTTCTACGTTCTAGGGGTCTGATGACCTCAGAAGTTAAGTCCCATAGTGCTCAGAGCCATTTGAACCATACACTGCTATATAACACTACATTACACAGCGATTCATTACACTACACTACTGTACTTAGTATCAGAACCGTGCTGTATTTCTCATTTATCTGGACTGTTAACCCCCAAAGCGCTGATGTGCAACTCAGGATTCACAGGTGCAAATGTGCTGAGCCACCGAAGGTGTCGAGATGGGGAGATGGCTGTGAGGGTCTCAGGAAATGTTTCCTGGTCCTCCCTGAGGCTAATGTCCAGACTGATTCCAGAACATTGTTGCAGGTGGATGTTCTGCCATGGCGTGTCTTGTAATCATGATGTATGTGCTTTTCTCGGCTGTCTCTCAGCCATTTAGTCTTGCACTTCGTAAGATGATATTTTAGCTGTCAGCGAATTCAGCTTATGCCACAGTTCTTCATTCCTAATAATATTATAGACAGTTGCATTCTTCAGTTCTGAATTTAAAAGTTCCTAATTCGTAGATTGTAAGAGTATAAGCGCTCTGGTTGGATGACAGCGTCTAAGCCACTATCTGCGTTTGTAATTGTGAAGTAAATAATGTTATGATCACTTTTTATAAATCCGTCACAAACCTTCCAGTTATTTCTGTTGTCACTTCGCGTTTATCACAGAGCTGATGTATCTTTGTCACTGTTATGCCTTTATCTGGAAACCGCAATCGCGGTCACTGGATGATTGCCTGCATTACGTTGAACACGCTTTTCACACATGCAACGTTTTGTGTTAGGATTCTGAGTGATACAAAATAATCCACTTTGTCGACTGAGGTATCTGGACCGGCAATCTGGAGGAGGAAGGCTCAAAGCCTTGTACACGTTTCCGTTTTGGTCTACCCTGGTGTCCCTAAATAGATCTCTCTTCATTGGTTTACGGCTGGTTTGAAACTTCCTGGTATGTTTATGTTATGTGCCAGACCGGGTTTACAACCCGGAACAGTGACTTGTGCATGAAATTAAGTGGCCCAGGCACGACTCAGTATGTGTACCCACAGTTTATTTTATTAGTCTTCTGACTGTTTTCATGCGCGCTGCCACGATTTCGGAGTATCACTTACACGCAACGTTCTTGACTATTTGCTCGATATATTCCATAATATTTTGTTTCCTCTCTGGCTCCACCTCGTACTGTGGCAGCCAGTCCCTGGTGTCTTAATGCATCTCCTACTGCCCTGTACCAGTCAGTGTTATCATATTTCTCTCCTCGGCTATTATGCGGAGCACTTGTTCATTTCTCATGTTATCATTCCAATTAGCGGTGAGTAAACAGGAGCATCGTGAATCAAGCCAAGACTATGACGTTGCCGAGTCGACTCGGATCACAACGTCTTGGTTGTAGACATCAGTGCACGGCTGAAGAAGATCCGGTGGCGTGGGAGCAGAACGTATAGGTGGGACATGGAAAAGCTAAGACAGCAATGAGGCAGTAGGAGAATCCTCCAAGCTACAATTTTTTCAAGTGAGAGGCGAAAATGTAATTCCGAAGTACAGTGGTGAATTGTTAAACTGTTTTTGTAGAATACTGAAACTGGGAGAGAAGCAAGGAGAGCGAGGGAAACCTGGATCACCAATGAGATGCTAGAGAAGATGGAGGAAAAGAGGATGTGTAAATATGTTAATGAAGAAGGATATGAAAGACTTAACAACACACTCAGGAGATAAACAGACAAAGAGAAGTAGAAGTACACAGAAGAAATGTGTGACGAAATAGAGGGACTACAAAGAAGAGGAAGGTACGACCACATGTATCACAAAATGAAGGATATGGAAGGGAATGAGAACAAAGGTGTTAGGACCTTCAGAACAGAAGACTCTAGATCATAAAAGGTAAATGAACAAGAGGAAGCACTGAAAATATGGGAAGAATACTTAAAAGAACTCTACGATAAGGAACATCGTCAGCAAGACTTCGAAACAGGGACGGAGGAGACGATATACGAAGAGGGAAAGAGGCACAGAATTCTGACAACGGTAGCATAGGACGTGATGAAGGACATGACGGGGGGGGGGGGGGGGGGGAAGCTAGATGAGACGACGACATACCGCTATACCGCTGAAATAAATCGGAAGCGGAGGTCTGAAAGCGCTGACGCAGCTCATTAACAAAATAAGCAAAACTGAAGAATGGCCTAAGGACGTTTTGGACGTTACAGTGGTTGCTCTTTAGAAGAAACAAGAAGCCGAAAAAACTAGTTATTAAAGAACAATTAGTCTGATCCCACATGTCGCGAAGACCATTGTAATGTACTCAACAGACGGCGTGAACACAAAATTGGAGAAATAATAGGAGAGGACCAAACGAAGTTTGGAAAGGAAAAGGAAGCAGACACACCATGAGCTTGGTGAGAATTTTTTCGAGCTAGTTTTGGTTGTTGAAGAAGAAGTCTGTGCTTGTGTTATAGACTAGTAAAATGCCTTCGACAAAGTGAACTGGACGAAATTGATGAACATTCTTAGGAGATAGAAATCAACTGCACAGACAGGAGACTAATCTTCAAATTATACCTCGAACAAAAAATACGACTGGGCTACACAGAAACAAAAGCTCTCAAAAAGGAAGGAGTCAAACAAGGATATTGTCTATCGCCGAGTCTCTTCAACCTGTATGGAGAGTGGCTGGCGAGAGAAGCTTTCAAAGAATGAGAGTACTTCAGAATAGGAGGACGACTTATCAGCACTATAAAGGACGTAGACGACCTGCTAGAGACTGTCAAAAATCAAAGACAGCTGCAGCATATGATAAACCGGTTGGTGGAAATAGGGAGAAAATATGGCACGTTAATCAACATCAAGAAATCAAAAATTACGCGGATATCAAAATGGGAGAAACCTTCAAAGAATGTCGACAATCGAGAACTGGAGAAAGCAATGCCGTACAAGTCCTTGGGAGGCTTGCTGACGAAGGATGCCCACTGCACAAATAAAATTCAAGCCAGAAACACCATGGCCAAAGCCGCACTCAGTAAGAAAAGGGTTCTGCTGACGAGTAAGTTGAGCCTGGAATTAAGGAAGAAACGAGTAAAGTGCTGCATCTGAAGCATTGCGCTGTACGGAGCAGAGACACAGACCGTCAGAAAATAGGAGGAAAAACACCTGGAAAGTTTTGAAATGTGGTGCTGGAGAACAATGAAGGAGATGAAGTGAAAAGATCGGGTGACAAATGACCACGTACCGAGAAGAGCAGGAGCGAAGAAAACTGTTCTGAATAGACATATTCGGAAGAAGGCCAACTGCATCTGACACATATTTAGACACGAGGGACTCATACACGACGCCATCGAAGGGAAGGTCAAATAACTATAGGAGAGGAAGAAGAAAAATTCAAGATCTGGGATGATACGAAAGTTGGAAGGAGATAAGGCAGGATGAGGAAAGAAGATGAAGACAGGGAACACTGACATCAGAAATTCTCCGTACGAAGACACGGATCTGCCATTAGCCAGAATACTACATAACAATAATTCTTCTGTGAAACCACATCTGAAACGCTTAGATTCGCTTATTTTCCGGTTTTCTTACATTTAATGATTCACTTACATATAGTACTGTGTTTCAGACGTCCTTTTTCAGAGATGTCTTCCTCAAATTAAGAACTATCTTTGCTATTAGTAAACTTGTTTTAGCGCGGAAGTGCTTCTTTGCCTTTGGTCGTCTCTCAGCTTCACAGCCAATACGTTTACCCAACAATTACCTCATTGTCGTCAGGATGGTAATCCTAATCACATTCTAGTTGGTGTAGTACGTAGAGCTCTATCCACACGTCAGTCATTTGTCCACTGATTCCACGCACGTATCACAGTCGCTTACGTACACGCCCTGTACGTCACGGTGTGACACTTCCCTTCGTCGGAAGGCTCTCAGACGCCCTGATGTGGAGCCCTGAAGCGTCGGTGGGTCGTAGGGGGACTTCCATTCACATAATTAGTTCATTCGACGGATCTTCACTACCCGAGCTCGGAACGAGGATAAAACTGGAAATTTGTGGTAAGTACTATGGGACCAAACTGCTGAGGTCATCAGTCCCTAAGCTTACACACTACTTAATCTAACTAACTTACGCTTAGTACAACACTCACACCCATTCCCGAGGGTGTACTCCAACGTCCGACACGGGGAGCCGCGCGAACTGTGACCACGCGGCTACCCAGCGTGGCTTCGGATCAAGGCTGACCTTCATAAGCCCACAGGTACCGACAAAAGACCACAGGGACCTCTATTACGTCTAATCAAGTATTTTTCAAATTTTACATTACATTCATCGTGACACTCATTATACGGAAACTTACATCTGTTGCGAAATCCTACATGTATAGATTGTTATAACATAAACCGTGAAAACACTAGTAGATCTATCCTAAAATCGCAACACATTATATTTGCTTGTGGACAGAAGAATAATGGAGAATAATTATAGACAGTGGACCGTGGCAGTAACAGACGTGAGGTAACGGATGGCAGACAGACCAAAGTAATGAATAGAGGGAGTGACTGATAAAAAAACAAAAAGATAAGCAATTGGGAAAAGAAGCAAAAATTCGCTTCAGTGTCTTGGGAGAGATAAATGACCATATATGTCAGATGTTGAGGAAAGGTTGTGAGGTTGGCATGAGAATGTGCTTAGATTTTCTTTTACTTTCAACAGGATGTTGTATCAATGTCTGACAGCAGTAATGGATAAGGAGTTAATGAATGCTTCTCTGCTGTGGATGGACACAACTAGAATATTGCATCTGTAAGATATTGTGTTGCAGAGCTGACGGGTAGTTAATCACTGATGCTTGTACGGGGCTGTATGTGTGATGAGGAACCGAAAAAGCGGACATAATTTATGATAGCCACGTAGCTTGTCTGGCCGTAGCCATTCTGACTGTGGACAAACGAAGCACTGACATGAGCAAATAGATGGGTGTTGCACATGTAAAACACAGAAATATTCATAGTTCTAATCGTGTAGACTTTTTCACTACTCTTTTCGTCTTGGATTACATCGCAATAACCGAGTTTCGACAGAACGTCTGACTCTCAGAATCTGCTCGGAGCATCTTTCGAGTTTATTCGTCGGGTCATTCTTTCGGGGTAACACAATTCTTGTGATTTTTCAATATTTCCCGACGGATTTGTCGCGAACACACTACCCCGGCCTGCCCCTGGCTGACATAGTGCAAGTGCTTCATCACTACAGCAGTTCGACATCTTCAGGTTTTGGTAGTTGCTGTTGTCACTGCTGCAAGACGCCACTTATGATGGCTGACAATGGCATCTTGCAGCAGTGACAACGGCAACTACTACCATCTGAAGATATCGAAAAGTCGTATCGATGAAATTATATCTGACTTGCACTATGTTATCCAGTGTCAAACCAGGGAAGTAAATTTGGAACATTTCTTCTGTTAGGCATGAAACAAAATTCTTCATTAGTATGGCCATGGAGTGCGTAACTGAGAATTTATTTTACAATGGCCACTTCGTTTCATTCATACGAAAAATCTCAATGGTCTGGAATGCAACATATTTAAAATTTGGTTTGTTTCTAGATCTAGATCTCTAGATTCCGATCTCTACAATAGATTTAGAACGGTTATTTTCACTTCCAGCATTTCTGGCTAATTTCGGCTACCATCTGAATGTTTTGATTGTTTACAAATACTCCATTTAATGGTAGTGATATTGGTAAGCTAATTTTACTTTGGCGTGTAGCGCTAAACATTTTCGTGACGTAAAACACTTCGAACTACTGCATCATGATTTCTATTTACGCTTCGTGGCTACACGTATGCCTTTGTGTTTTTCGTATATAATGTTACTCGTTTTCAGCATTTCTAGAAACGATCTCTTTATCTGCGGTTTCCCACATGTGTTCTATGTTGTTTTACTTATATTCATATGTACTCATTTGCACACGTTAGTGGGATGAGTAGGCAGTTTGGAGATTAGTATGGACAGTGGTTTCAGATAGAGGCAGGACCACAGAGATGGAATGGAGAAGGGAGAGGACGAGAGAGAGAGAGAGAGAAATGAAATTGGAAATTTGTGGTAAGGACTATGGAAGCAAACTGCTGAGGTCATTGGTCCCTGGGCTTACACACTACTTATTCGAACTTAAACTAACTTACTCTAAGGGCAACACACACACCCATGCCCGAGGGAGAACTCAAACCTCTGACGGGGGAAGCCGCTCAAACCGTGAAACCGTGACAAGGCGCTCAGACCGCACGGCTATCCGCCGCGGTAGGGAGAGTGGAAGAGATCTAGAAACGAACCAAAACTGTAAATATGTTTCTTTTTAAACTACCACGATGTCTTACGAATAACACGAAATGCGTATGGTAAAACATATACACATTAAGAAGATTCAGATAAAAGTCAAATAAATCTTTGATTGCCTGTCATACTGCAGTGCAGTGCAGTGTCTAACAGTATTACTTGAGGACATTTTTGGGCTTTCGCAGATGTTCTGATTTCGTATTTCAAGTCAGGGCGCAACTGGGGAGTAAATTTCGCTCGTCATTCAGAGTAAAGGAAATGGAAGTGTGTGCAGTAGTGGTATCAATCCTGTAACATTTTATAAGAATAATATTCAACTGTCTGATACTCTAGTATTTGTAATTTTTAGAGGACTTTAGTGATTCTACTACGGCAACGTACTTCTGTAACATTTTTATTTTTGTTTCAGATCAGAGAACCGCCAACGAACGAGTTGAGGCTCATCAGCAGCAACTTCCAAAGGGTAAAGTTTAAAGGTGACTGACATGTCTTCTTGTCTTGTAAGAAATGTTGTCGATCAGTCTGCCTCGAATAATGATTTCAGTAATCGGCTGAGAAACGTCGTCGCCATGGATTTAACTTAACCAGCAGCAAGGGCCCAACTGTGGCAGTTGGGGCTTTTATGTGCTATAATAGATTGGAGATCTACATCAGACTAGTCTTTCGACTGAAGATCGGAACAACAACAGTATTCAGTCGCCCGCTCTAAGTATTTTACGGATAATCTCATCTACACCGCTAAGGAATATTTAAAATTTGTTATGAGTATTTCGTGTGACTTGTATTGGTGTTCCTATCTTCAGAACAAACTTAACGACTTCCTAAATTAAATTCCGCGTTCATATCCGGTAAATTATTCTATGCGGACTCATACCGTAAGTTGATATCTCTTATAAACCAACCGTCTCAAGTAAGTACTTCGGTTTGTTATCCCAACTGCCTTTTTTGACGATACAGTACTGAGAATACGAGCACACCATCGCAAAAGCGTGTGTGTACGTGTGTGTGTGTTTGTATTTATATGTATGTGTGTGTGTCTGTGTGTGAGTGAGTGTGTGTGTGTGTGTGTGTGTGTGTGTGTGTGTCTGTGTGTGAGTGAGTGTGTGTGTGTGTGTGTCTGTGTGTGTGTGTGTGAGAGAGAGAGAGAGAGAGAGGAATAGGGACAGGGGGGGGGGGGGGCGATGACGGAGGGTGCAAATGTGTGACAGTAGCGGCGAGGTTATTAGCGTCCCGTAGCGTCTGAATAAAACGACTCCGTTGCACTGTCTGCCCACAGCAGGCTAATAGGTTGTTTGGAAAGACATTCTGCATTAGCACCAAAGCTGGCCTTTATTGTTGATTAGTCGGGGTACACTGGAATGCGGCTCATCATTGAAGACAACATAGCATATATTTATGGAGCTCTATAACTATGTACGGTCAAATTCTGAGTACGTGACGGCTTTGGAAGGACATAATTCATTAGTGACACTATCTCGCGTGGGATATACTTTCGAAACAAAGTGGGTGCTCACAACTACTCAGTGACTTCCATCACAAGCCAAGAGAACCCGAATATCCGTAGGTGCCTATTCACAGACGTAAATGTGCAGTGATCTACGATTTACTCTGCCCGGCCTCTAACATGTTTCAACATAAGAGGGGGGGGGGGGGGCGGCGTTTATTTATATCCTTTTTTGCTTACATTTCCAATACTTTTTAACTGCATATTAAATTTTAACGGTCCAGTTACATACGTTTTTTATTTTCCCCTAAAATAGTAATTTTAAATTTAATGGTGATGATTGCTGATTGGTGTTAGAAAGGTGACAAATGGTAAAAGATCCTTTTATTAACAAATTTGTAAAACGTAATAGTTGATTCTTTCGTGGTCACCTGTTGAGACATTGCCAGCAACCTTCTGCCTCGGATTAATCGACAGGCTTTTGTTTGATAACTTTCCTGACGTTTCTCTAGCAAGAGTGGCTGCTGTTGTCAAATTGTTTGTGGCGGACTGGAGTCGAGCTCTTGATTGCTGATTATTTGTACGTATGGCGCTAAACTATGAGGGAATTTCACTCGGCTTCTCACCGAGCTACCTTCAACGGTCGTTCTCTGTAGCACAGGAAACCCAGCATCCATTCACCTATAGGCTTTCCTCTTCTTTCTTGAAGCTGCTGTCATATTTGTAGATTGCTATGGTTTCCATGAGCAATCTGGCCTGATGTATTTTCTCCACAACGGAAGCTTTTCCGTATCGACGAATTTTATTATTGGGCTCCGCCAAGGCCATTTATCCACCTGTACCAACTTGCATCGCCGTTTATGTTAGGTGATCCAGGTGCTTATGGATTTTTCCAGTCATTCCAGGACGGACTACTCCGCCGTCTGCAGAGTATGTAGTATATTCTCTACATCGGGATTGGGCCCCTTTTGTTCTTTCGCCGATGTGAGACATTCTTCGATATTCGTGGTCGGCTTGTATACAGTCTTTACGTCGTATTTGCGCTACATACTCCAAGCTTCACACTGAGGACGTATGGCGGAGGTGCCTAAATTTCTTCTTGCGATTTGTCATTTTTCTGAGTGTTTGACTTCGTGACAGTCCTTATACAGGCGATGGAGTACCCATTACTCATCAGAACGCTTTACATGTGTTGCGACTACCGTCCGGGATACTACGGCTAATGGGGGTGTCCCAGGAGGAACGATAAGTAGGGAAATAACAGGAGACGAAGAGTCCTTCGGGGGACACAGGGAAAACGGTGGTCAAGTTTCAACAAGTTTATTGACAGCAAAAATACATTCGCTTCAAGGATAAGAACAAAAAGACACAAAATACAGCGTCGTACCAGGTACTGGTATAGAGGCTTGACAGAGCTTTTATCTAAATCTCCTGACTGTTTCTAGTACGTAGTAAAACCACTCGGAGCTTCGTAGGATAAGACATTTGTGGGGAAGTAATCCAAATTTCGAGAATGTCGTCCTAATTACGTCCAACAGGGGCACAGAAAGATCTATCCTTAGTGCAGCCCCAGCCCACAGAGGAAACTACATTGAAAGCTGAGAACAAGGGCGTTGTTACCTACTGTGGGCTTAGAGAGTGTTCTTTCACTATTAATGTAACACCCTCCCGGATGCGAGGAGAAGCTGTCGAAGCCGGAAAAACTGGCTCGTGTAGTCTGTGCACCGGCCTTTACAGCTGCAGGTGGCGGACTGCTCGTGATACTGTTTCCCTGTCAGGTCTTGTGTGGACGCGAAATGGTCCCTCGGAAGTGGTGGCCTCCGCCAGCTCTGGTACCGCCGCCTCGTGTGCGGTGGTGACTGTGAGATGGAGAACCCGCGATGCTGAGGCGCGCTGGTGCCGTGGACGCTGTGCGCGTGCCCGAAGTGCTCGAGGGGTTTTCTCGTGGATCTCCGATATACACTACTGTTCATTAAAATTGCTACACCAAGAAGATGACGTGCTACAGACGCGAAATTTAACCGACAGGAAGAAATTGCTGTGATTTGCAAACGATTAGCTTTTCAGAGCATTCACACAAGGTTGGCGCCGGTGGCGACACCTACAAGGTCCTGACATGAGGAAGGCTTCCTACCGATTTCTCATACACAAACAGCAGTAGACCGGCGTTGCCTGGTAAAACGTTGTTGTGATGCCTCGTGTAAGAAGGAGAAATGCCTACCATCACCACTCCGACTTTGATAAAGGTCGTACTGTAGCATATCGCGATTGCGGTTTATGGTATTGCGACATTGCTGCTCGCGTTGGTCGAGATCCAATGACTGTTAGCAGAATATGGAATCGGTGGGTTCAGGAGGGTAATACGGAACGCCGTGCTGGATCCCAATGGACTCGTATCACTAGCAGTCGAGATGATAGGCATCTTATCCGCATGGCTGTAACGGATTGTGCAGCCACGTCTCGATCCCTGAGTCAACAGACGGGGACGTTTGCAAGACAAAAACCATCTGCAAGAACAGTTCGACGTCGTTTCGGCAGCATGGACTACCAGCACGGAGACCATGGCTGCGGTTACCCTTGACTCCGCATCACAGACAGGACCGGCTGCGATGGTGTACTCAACGACGAACCTGCGGACACGAATGTCAAAACGTCATTTTTTCGGATGAATCCAGGTTCTGTTTACAGCATTATGATGGTCGCAACCGCATTTGGTGACATCACGGTGAACGCACATTGGAAGCGTTTATTCGTCATCGCCATACTGGCGTATCACTCGGCGTGATGGTATGCGGTGCCATTGGTTACACGTCTCGGTCACCTCTTGTTGACATTGACAGCACTTTGAACAGTGGACGTTACATTTCAGATGTGTTACGAATGTGTTATGACGCGTGGCTCTACCCTTCATTCGTTCCCTGCGAACCCCTACATTTCAGCAGGATAATGCACGACCGCATGTTGCAGCTCCTGGACGGGCCTTTCTGGATACAGGAAATGTTCGACTGCTGCCCTGGCCAGTACATTCTCCAGGTATCTCACCAATTGAAAACGTCTGGACAATGGTGGCCGAGCAACTGACTCGTCACAATACGCCAGTCACTACTCTTGACGAACTGTGGTATCGTACTTGTACACGCTATCCAAGCTCTGTTTGACTCAATGCCCAGGCGTTATTACAGTCAGAGGTGGTTGTTCTGAGTACTGATTTCTCAGGATCTATGCAGCCAAATTGCGTTTAAATATAATCACATATCAATTCTAGTATAATATATTTGTCCAATGAATACCCGCTTATCATCTGCATTTTTCCCTGGTGTAGTAATTTTAATGGCCAGTAGTGTAACACAAACAATAATTCGAAGCAAAACAGTTTCGTAAATATGGGCCCCGAAATGTATACATTAAGAAATGTGAGCTCTCCTTCATCTAAGCTACGGTGAAACTCGTCTCACCCACAGTATAAGTGTTCATATCTCTTGAGGTATGCCTTTCAGAGACCATGTTTTCTAGACAATTCTTTCTTGTTTGTATAAATTTCGGGTATCCAGCCGGGTCACGTCCATATTATTCCTCGATACATGGTCAAACAGACTCATTGCCCTCATCAGGTGGTCCCTGCTGACTGTTGCTACGCCCTTGTCCTATGTACGCTGACCATTACCCCCTCTGTCACTCCGCTCCTATCCCTATCCGTGCGTCCGCAACCGTGGATGATGGCGGTGGTGGGGGTAGCGGCGTCCAGCTCTTCAATCTGGTCTCCAGTGTCCGCGCCGTCGCTGTCGGTGTCGGGTACTAATCTCACTGTACGGGAACGCTTATCTTTTCCGACGCTCTATGCAGGATACAACGTTTGACTCAGTTGTAGGGTACTATTTTTGTTGATTTCACCGCCTTGGACCCTAAAATACAACGATATCTTTAGTCACACACTCCCAAACGGATGAAGACAGCCTAAGTATTTTTGCGTTGTTTTAATTCATAGAATGTCCAATTTTTGTACTTAATCGACCACGAATGATTTGATTGTCTGGCGTGGTAGAGTGTGATGTACAAGTTCGCGTGACCTCTCATCGACAGTGCGTATCAGTTTTCCTAGGCGTGCATTGCCACACTGGCAGGTCATTTGCTAGACCCCTGGTTGTCAAAGGCCTAGATTATTCTTCCTTTTATCTATTAGTGTTAATGTTTTGGGAGGAGTACAAAATACACATCCGACATTACGTAGCTCAGGATTGTGCTAATTTTTCTGGAAGTGGCCGATAAAGTGGATGCATGCTAGTGGTTTGTGTTTTTCATTTTTTCCCTGGTATTGTCTACGTGCACCCTGTAGAAAAGCACGCCGTATCTGCTTTCTGCTGTACACATTACTTCACAATGTCGCCTCGAGGTGCCTCCGCTCATTTGGGGGGCTGTCTTGGTCGCAGATGGATCGCATCAAGTCTACGTAAAACGTCTTAACACTGGGAGTTCGTCTTCACACCGGAGACATGCAGATACAGAGCGATCTATATATGTTTTCTGTATACACTGTGTCCCAGTGTGATATCAGGTTTTCATTTCACACAGCAATCGGTAGAAAAAGAAGATCGCAAATCACAAGCATGCATCCAGTTTTTCGGCAGTACTTCAGAAAATTCGACAGGACCTTAAAACGACAGACACAGCCGTCGATAGCTGAAAGTGTAGAGCAAAAACCATGAATTAGTGAAGTTCTTGCTTCACGTATCACATCAACCTTCTTTTTACTTTTATCTGAATTCTAAATTTTATGTAAATCGAAATACTCATTCATAGTTTTTAATAAAACTGTTTTCTTTTTATTTTAATTAAGAAACACAAGAAAATAATTGAAAATTTGATACAGAAATGCTATACACCTTTTTGTTAAATAAAAAATTATTAACCGGTACCATTGTTCCATCTTTAGAAATAAATAGTATTCCTTTTTCTATTTAGTATTTCGTATTTTGGTACCAAATTTTAACTTCCTGTTTATACTTGCATTTTCATGCGATTAGCAATTAAAAAATAAAGTAAGGTTATTTTAATTAAGGATATGGTTCAGTATTTGTTTACTGACATTTTCATGCACTAGTAAAAGTAAAATAAGTTGCTTTTATGTAGTCACTGACGTTGAAAAGCTCTCGAAGTATGCTGACATCGTTTGTGTGATCTTTAAATGTGTGTTTAATCCACCCACAAGTAGGTAAAGAAATTCTATAGAAATCAGACCTGTAGGAGTATGCAAGAGACGACATTAAACATTCAGACAGATGATGTACCATCCCATCCATCAAGAACTGTATTGATGATTCCGTAAACAAGTCTCCGGTATGAAGTTACTAATCTGTTTCCAAGATCAACTGTTTCCAGCCCGACTAAAGTACTGAAAATGCGCTAATTCTTACATATTGGTTCCATTCTGCATAGAGTTTATTTATTGGGTTGTTATGAATCAACATGGCTTGCCAACGTTTTCGTCGCCTCGTGAGTTCGAGACTGATAGACGATTCATCACAAAACTCAGTTCGGCGGAAGTCTGAGTGTGTCGCGGGGTGGGGTATCTTTAAGGCGCAGGGGATTTCGGCACCTGCCACGCCTGCAGGAGCGTCGAAAAGACAGACCGACAGAGTGTGCTGCTGCATAATCCATCGAATATACTTGGATGATGCATTACGGACCAGACAGCTTAACTCTCTAAAAGTTTCACAGCGGTCAGGACGGTTCCATATTACGAGACTTTCGGAAGCTGTTCCATAGAGTTTAACACTGGATACAAAATTTAACCTTACGGAGTATCGGACCGCTTTTTGATCGATTTGGAGAATCCATGTTTAAAAGAGCTCATTACCTGCTCCTCAACACGAAGAACGTAAGGAAAATAGTGGGGCAAGTTGGCAACTCTTGACTACACACACTACTTCAGTGAAGTTGAACTAAATCTGGAAGCTCTATGAGGCTGTTTGCTGCTGTTGTAGTATACACTGCCGCTACTCTGGACTACACACACCCAGTATTTAAATGACTTTGAAGTATATTTGGGGGATCTAGAGGCTGTCTCCGATTATAGTAGGTAAATTAGTAACAACAACTTTAAATTTCAGCCAATTTTCGGAATGCGAGTAGAAGATCAGTATTTGGCGCAATATCCTAAAGTTTATCCTCTACATAAATAAACATAATGTCAAACGAGGTTTAAATTTTGGAAGAGTTCCATTATTTTTACACCGCTGTATTGGCGATAAACGAGGGTGGTTTGACAACTTCTCGGAATCACCACGAGACGTCATTGCTAGCGAACCGATTTGTTCAGGTGACATTCATTGGACTGTTGCCTGTAAACACGTGTCACGTCAGTGCTCTTCCCTCGTAGTGATCTGCGAAGATGGAAAAAAATCGAGATTCGAGCAGTGAGTAAGTACTTCGTAAAGAAAGGTATGAAAGCAAAGGACGTTCATGCCGATTTCCAGAATGCAATGGGGGACTCTGCTCCTTCATATTCAACTGCCAAGTGGACAAATGAATTTAAATTTGGTCGGAAGAGCTTAGATGATCCGCACAATGGTCGGCCAGGATGTGTCAGTACTCCAGAAATCATTGCAAATATGCACAAATGGTCATGGAGGATCGCCAACTGAAAGAGCATGAAATTGCTCACGCTTTCCTGATGTCATCTGAAAGGATACATCACATTTTAACTGAACAATTAGAAATGAAAAAATGTATGCAAGAAGGGTACCACGACACTTTACGCTGGATCTAAAACTCATGAGAATGGGCATATCGGAACAATGTTTGGCCCATTTTAGGAGAAACGAACAAAATTTTTTTGGCCGGTTTGTGCCCACAGATGAAACTTGGGTGCACTACTATACCCCAGAGATAAAACAACGGTCAAAGCAGTGGAGGCATGCTGATTCTCCGCCGCCAAAGGAAGCAAAGGCATCAGTGTTCTTGGCTGCGAAGAGGATTGTGTTTTTATGGGCAAACAATTGCTGGAGAATACTATGCTAACCTCCTGGACAAACTGCAGCAAAATATAGGCGAATAAAGGCCAAGTTTAGCAAGGAAGAAAGTCATCTTCCATCAAGACAAAGCGCGTCCGCATGTGTGTGTTGTCACCATGGAAAAATTGCACGAACTAAGGTATGAATTGTTGCCACACCCTCCTTATTCACCTGATATGGCCCCGTCAGACTTTCATGTCTTTCCAAAACTGAAATTTTTTTCTTGGTGGACCAAGATTCACTTCAAATTATGAAATGATAGACCGAGTTGACAACTATTTTGTAGCCCTGGAGGGGGATCAAGGCACTGGAACGTTGCTGGACCAAGTGCATTAACCTACAAGGAGACTACATTGATAGATAAAAAAAGTTTCAGTGATGTAAGTACTTTTTTTCTATAACGTTCAGAGAAGTTTTCTAATCAGCCTCCTAGAACTGAAAATAATCACAACCGTTACATATTGAGGACAGTGTTTCCTAAATTATTTTGGAACTGCTCTTGCTAAAGTGTTCTGGATTGATTGACCAGGTAACAACAAATGTAAGAAATACAGATCGCAGCGAGATTCCTTGAAGGAAATGTAACTTACACACTAAGGAGGTAGGGCGGCCTAGGAAACTCTCATACGGGTCATTCCTGAAAGTAGGCCATCAGTCTGCAGCCACATCAGGTAATGCTAATAAAGGAGATAGACAGGATTCATAGAGGAGCTGCACGTGTTCAATTCGTTTTTGTGACATCCTAACGGATATATTCGTTTAACCACAGTGATAGGTGCTACAATACAGCTGTTGTTTATAACAAAGAAAATTACGTTAGACTTGTGACCCAGCGCATTCAAAGAAGGGTCAAGAAACACATTACTTCTTATCACACACAACATGCTCTGTAAAATTTATATTGTGATAATGATGTGCCCACCACATGCTGTGAAATGCTTGCAGTATCAAATTCCGTCCTTGAAAGATACCACGTGGAAGCGTTTGTTGTCTTGTTATGTGCTGAATTTATCACACATTGCACATAAATGATGACTTCACATAAAACTGGCACATATAATCAGATACGCAATATAGAATCGGTGACACCTGGACAAGCTTGTGTCAAGACAAAGATGTTCTGAACGTCCACCTCAAACGACGACAAAAAAATAATGAGGTGTTGGTGTCGCTGTACTAACATATCGAGAAATCACCAGAAGTAAAATTTGGTTAGGTACAGATTTTAAAGATCTGAAGCAAAAAGAAACGTGAAGTGTGGTGAAGTTGACTATTAAGATGCATTTGGCGGTTATAATTTAGCTCAAATGTCTTTGTATCTCTCAAAGGCCCATCTTTAAGAGTGGGTTATTGTCGTTGTTTCTACTTCTTAGTGAACGGGAATGGTAATTTGAAGACATTCATGAACTGCTCTGCGATACAGAGAACTCAAAACGCACAATGAATGTGGCCGGAAAGTTCTGTCGACATGACGAAGTCGTTTGGGTATGTGCTGAAACGAAATGAGCGTACGGCATTGGCGGCGGGAGACCCCTCGCGGGGCGGTTCGGCCGCCGCTCCACAAGTTCTTTAACGCCACTACGGCGACTTGCGAGTGAATGAGGATGAAATAATGATGAAAGACACACAACACCCAGGCAGAGAAAATCCCTGACCCCGCCGGGAATCAAAACCGGGACCCCGTGCTCGAGAAGCGAGGACGCTACCGCAAGACCACGAGCCGCGGACGGGTATGTGCTGTTGTGATAGTTTACAAGATGGCTGAATCCTCAAAAAAGCAACAGAAAATAGTCTGGTCTGTGACAGTCTCTCTCAATTTGTCGTTTATTGTCTGCAAAACTATTACATCAATTCCCTGCAACTGACTCGGTAACGAGCTGTGTTGATTGTGAGACTTCCCGTTCGCTTACTTCAGTTTCATATTTTGCGTGCACATATCGAAGCCTGATTCGACTACTAGGCGCCATTCAGTGACCAAATTGACTGACTCATATGAAAGATGCACTTAGAGAACTGAGAATAAAGTTAAATACATAGTGAAAATGCAGATGTACTTATAACTCAAGACATCGTAATATTACTAGGGTAATTACAAATTTGTGTGACGTACAAATTAAGTGAAAGCACAACAATGATAATCGCTGAAACAGAGAACAATGTAACAATTGCAGTTTTTCAGGAATTAGTCGTATTGTCAACTGTAAAAGTTCGCTTTTTGTTTCACATCGAACTTTCATTATGGCTGACCATTATAATAAATGATTTTACTGTTCTGTTACACTTGACCGTTGTGTTCCTCACGAGTGATCAGTACCTTCTTGTAGTAGTCGTGGTTCACAGGAGGAATATACTTCTGGGAGGGATGTGAAATCTTCCGTCTCTTCCTTGCTGTTGGGTCGTGTGCTAGAGTGTAGGGATCCTGGTTTGTGTTCCCAAATTCAGATTTAGAATAATGTGTTTTTTTTTCAGATTCGCGATAGGGAATGGAGAATCTTCGTAAATGTGGTATTGTACTCTCCAGTCGCATACATTGCATGTCAAGCCAGTTCCAATTCTGCCCCGTACACGAATATGAGGAAGTCAGAATATGCATGTGGTCTTTTGTGTTGTTTGTTATGTACTGTTTCAGACCTATAGCTACCTCTATACCTTTCGAGAACTTCTGTTTCTGCCTGTGGTTATTGAAACTATGACAAAAGAAGTTGTGTACGTACAAGTTTAATTTATAATACGCAATAAATGTTGTTGCATTTTATGCTAGTAGGACTTGTAATGGCGTCAGATTAAGTGTGGGAATATGGCACGACGTATAGCATTTCAGACTAATCAGAGGACGATTAAACTATTTCCAATGCAGATACACTTGCAGAGAATGATACGTAGTTCCATCAACGGCACAGGAAACTTAACTGTTTGTACAGATATTAAGCTGCTGTACAGCTCAGAATTCAGAACTGTTCAATTGGGTAGCACAACACTGTTTGGAAGAGGCAGAGGTCAGCCCGTTTGTTGTCGCTAAGATCTTCCTCTGGCAAGATTCGTTCGTTGAGTAAATCTTGGTTGTGACGTAATTCTATACCCGACAATGACACTTTGAGAAGGTTCATGCAGATGCTTTCCTATTATTAGCTGTACTTTAACATCGTGCTTTTCAAACACAGTGAGTATTATATGTGGAAGATGTATTGTGCCCGTCGCCAGTCGAGTCTTGTATTGCAGGAAGCCAGGGAGAGGATGTTATTATGACTGTCCCGTATTCTCTTTCTACAACATAAATGCACATGTGATTAATAAGGTTATTTAGCTAAACAATGTCAAAGTTAGCGTAAAGAGGGCTATACGTGAAGCGTTCAGTGAATTCGAAAGAAAATTCTGTGTACCGACTTGACAGAAAATCCTAGGAAGTTCTGGTCTTCTGTTAAATCAGTAAGTGACTCGAAACAGCATATCCAGACACTCCGGGATGATAATGGCATTGAAACAGGGGATGACACGCGTAAAGCTGAAATACTAAACACCTTTTTCCAAAGCTGTTTCACAGAGGAAGACCGCACTGCAGTTCCTTCTCTAAATACTCGCACAAACGAAAAAAATGGCTGACATCGAAATAAGTGTCCAAGGAATAGAAAAGCAAGTGGAATAACTCAACAGATGAAAGTCCACTGGACCTGACGGGATACCAATTCGACTCTACACAGAGTACGCGAAAGAACTTGCCCCCCTTCTAACAGCCGTGTACCGCAAGTCTCTAGAGGAACGGAGGGTTCCAAATGATTGGAAAAGAGCACAGGTAGTCCCGGTCTTCAAGAAGGGTCGGCGAGCAGATGCGCAAAACTATAGACCTATATCTCTGACGTCGATCTGTTGTAGAATTTTAGAACATGTCTTTTGCTCGAGTATCGTGTCGTTTTTGGAAACCCAGAATCTATTCTGAAGGAATCAACATGGATTCCGTAAACAGCGATCGTGTGAAACCCAACTCGCTTTATTTGTTCACGAGACCCAGAAAATATTAGATACCGCCTCCCAGGTAGATGCTATTTTTCTTGACTTCCGGAAGGCGTTCGATACAGTTCCGCACTGTCGCCTGATAAACAAAGTAAGAGCCTACGGAATATCAGACCAGCTGTGTGGCTGGATTGAAGAGTTTTTAGCAAACAGAACACAGCATGTTGTTATCAATGGAGAGACGTCTACAGACGTTCAAGTAACCTCTGGCGTGCCACAGGGGAGTGTTATGGGACCATTGCTTTTCACAATATACATAAATGACCTAGTAGATAGTGTCGGAAGTTCCATGCGGCTTTTCGTGGATGATGCTGTAGTATACAGAGAAGTTGCAGCGTTAGAAAATTGTAGCGAAATGCAGGAAGATCTGCAGCGGATAGGCACTTGGTGCAGGGAGTGGAAACTGTCTCTTAACATAGACAAATGTAATGTATTGCGAATACATAGAAAGAAGGATCCTTTATTGTATGAATATATGATAGCGGAACAAACACTGGTAGCAGTTACTTCTGTAAAATATCTGGGAGTATGCGTGCGGAACGATTTGAAGTGGAATGATCATATAAAATTAATTGTTGGTAAGGCGGGTACCAGGTTGAGATTCATTGGGAGCGTCCTTAGAAAATGTAGTGCATCAACAAAGGAGGTGGCTTACAAAACACTCGTTCGACCTATACTTGAGTATTGCTCATCAGTGTGAGATCCGTACCAGATCGGGTTGACGGAGGAGATAGAGAAGATCCAAAGAAGAGCGGCGCGTTTCGTCACAGGGTTGTTTGGTAACCGTGATAGCGTTACGGAGATGTTTAATACACTCAAGTGGCAGACTCTGCAAGAGAGGCGCTCTGCATCGCGGTGTTGCTTGCTCGCCAGGTTTCGAGAGGGTGCGTTTCTGGATGAGGTATCGAATATATTGCTTCCCCCTACTTATACCTCCCGAGGAGATCACGAATGTAAAATTAGAGAGATTAGAGCGCGCACGGAGGCTTTCAGACAGTCGTTCTTCCCGCGAACCATACGCGACTGGAACAGGATAGGGAGGTAATGACAGTGGCACGTAAAGTGCCCTCCGCCACACACTGTTGGGTGGCTTGCGGAGTATAAATGTAGATGTAGATGTATTAGCACGACTGGATTCTTAACTTTAATACAGTCCATGTGTTGTGGTACAAGCTCTTCAGAAATAGGCCACTTGCAAACAATGTCGGTAACAGTCATAATTATGGTCGCTACGCACCGGTGTAGCCTCAGCTCAGCTATGCCACTCTCCAAATGAATGACAGATACTAAGGTGGAGTAGTGAGTTGAATCGGTGACTGAGCTAGTGGCTGAGCTAGTGGCTGAGAGAGACCCTCCTGTCCACAGCGGCTGCCTAAATACTTGCGGTCGAGAGGACGTTGTCGGCTTGTTGCTTGTGAGTGTGTCTTTGACTTCTCTCCTGATAGGCGCGCTTGTTCAAGCTCCTACCATAGATCTTCGAGCAACATCTTTGACGACTGGGTTGCTGGTGACAGCTTACGCCAGCACAGAAGAAACTACCATCTCCCTCTCCGTCTAAAGACATCCCGCACTATTTATGAACACCCGCAGGGGAGCGGTGGATGAGGCTGCATACTTCACATTGATGGTTCCACGTGGGCGATAATGGGCGTCTCGTACAAACACCTTTAGTCTTTTTCATGATACCCTGGAACACAGGTGTGAAAAGAACAATCTTTGCGTTGACCAGCTGACTTTAGTCTACTGTATAAGCTCTTAGATTGAGCACTGGGTGGTACACACATACCTAATGTCACACTCAAACTGCTAAGACTATCCTCAGTCCACTTATGATAATATCACGCTAATGGTAGCTACAGCCAGGACAGAAAAAATCTAGGATTGAGGGAGGGGTAGCTCCTATTCTTGCGAGTGAATAAAAGAAAATGTGGGTCACCACTACCGGCATAGACTCTTCGATTATGCTTGGACACACTTGGTGGGTGGTGAATTAGTCCTTGGACATTTATATTAAGCCGGCCGGTGTGGCCGCGCGGTTCTAGGCGCTTCAGTCTGGAACCGCGTGACCGCTACGGTCGCAGGTTCGCATCCTACCTCGGGCATGGATGTGTGTGATGTCCTTAGGTTAGTTAGGTTTAAGTAGTTCTTAGTTCTAGTGGACGGATGACCACAGATGTTAAGTCCCATAGTGCTCAGAGCCATTTGATCCATTTTTGACATTTATGTTACAATTTAGGAACAGTAGAAGATCTGACAATTGACAATCTAGCGACATCTGCTGCAGGTACATCAGTCGCAGATGGGCCAGTAGGTGATAGCTCTTCATCCATCGACTAAACTGGAAAATATGTGTCGTCTGCTCTTACTCTCGCAGAGCTAACTTGAGTTTTTGTCTTCGATACACTTGCTGCTTACATGCACTGGAACGGCAAGCTGCTGTCTCCTTTTAGTAGTGTTGCACAATTTCTATAATAAAAATATAATCAAATTTCCTGTTTAATGATTTTTCTTCATTATGGATCAAACTTATAAAGAACTTTTTCAATTAATTTCTACCATTTGACAATTTGCTTAAAAATGCATCAGTTTCACAGTTTCACGATTTCAGATTTCTAGCCGTTATCAGCTTTTAACAACCCTACCACAACAAAGGTCAAAAATTAATTATGATTGTAGTGTTGCTCACGCTGCTAAATATTGGATTTTCGGGCAACAACAAAGTTATATTACATGGCAGGTGTTATTAGAGCACAGTTAATAAAGTCATTTGTTAAAATAATGGATAAACTAGGCACTCATCTTTTCGTGTTTCCCACGCTGGTCTCGTTGTGAAATCATGGCTCAATCGTCGAAATTCTAGATAGTGATGATTTCAAGCTCGGATGCAAAGAGGCCTAGGCTTTATTCTGCGATATTCAAAACTCTTATAGATGTGTTTCACAAAACATTCTTGAAGATTAAACCTTTGAAAGTTAGCACAATGGTGATGTAAAAAAGTAATCAGCACTCCAGATTTAAGTTACACTTCTTTTTTATTACTTATGTTGCAAGATCACGTATCCTGTCCCTTCTTCTTGTCATTGTTTTCCATATGGTCCTTTCCTTGCCGGTTCTGCTAAGAACTTCCTCATTCCTTACGTTATTAGTCCACCAAATTTTCAACATTCCTCTGTAGCATAATATCTCAAATGCTTCGATTCTTTTCTCTTCCGTTTTCCCCAGAATCCATGTTTCATTGGCCGTGCGCCAAACGTATATTCTCAGAAATTTCTTCTTCAAATGAAGACATACGTTTGATACTGGTAGACTTCTCTTGGCCAAGAATGCCCCTCTTGGCAATGTTAGTCTGATTTTGATGTCCTCCTTGCTCCATCCATCATGGATTATTTTCCTGTAAAGATAGCAGAATTCCTTAACTTCATACTTCGTTATCGCCAATCCTGTTGTTAAATACCTCAATGCTCTCGTATCTGCTACTGCTGATTACATTTCTCTTCCTTCGAGTCACTCTGAATCCATATTTTGTACTCAGTAGGCTGTTCGTTCCGTTCAGCACGTCCCATAATTTTTTACTTTCACTGAGGACAGCAAAATCATCAGCAGGTGTTATCATTATTAACCTTTCACCTTGAATTTTAATTCCACTCTTGAAGCTTTCTTTTACGCCCATCATTGCTTCTTTGATGCTCGGTCTGAACAGTAGGGACGAAAGACTACATCCCAGTATTACATCCTTTCTAAACCGAGCACTTAGTTCTTGGTCTTCCACTCTTATTATTCCGTTTTGGCTCTTGTACTATTTATATTATACGTCTTTCCCTATAGCTTAACCTTATTTTTCTCAGAATCTTGAACATCTTGCACCATCTGACACAGTCGAGATCTTTTTCCTGCTCGATGATTCCTTTAAACACACCTTGATGTTACTTTTGCTTTGCTTTCATTATCAACCGCAACTTCAGAACTGCTTCTCTGGTATTTTACTTTTCGCAAAACCAAAATGATCTGTACGTAACACATTCTTTTTCATTTTGCAGTATACTGTTCTGGTCAGCAACTTAGCTGTTGAGCTGACTATGCAATAATCTCCAGTTCTTACATTCTTCGGAGTTGTGTGCATGGTGTTTTTCCGAAAGTCAGATGTATAACGCCAGACTCACATAATCCACACACCAACTTGGGCAGTTGTTTGGATGCCACTTCCCCCAACGATTTTTGAAATTCTGATGAAATGTCTTCTATCCTCTCTGCCTTCTTTGATCTTAAGTCTTCTAAAGCTCTTTTAAATACTTATTCTACATCTGCATAGATACTCAGCAAGCCACCTTACGGCACGTGAAGAAGGATACCCTGTACAGCCTCTAATCATTTCCTACCCTCTTCAAAAACCATGCTGATTCGTGGACATAAACTTCTCAGTCTCAAGAAAGTTTATTATATTCGAATTGAGAATATGTTCAAGCACTCAGCAGCAAACCGAAGTTAGGGATACTGGTCTGTAATTTTGCGGGTCAGTTCATTTACCCTTGTTATATATTGGAGTCACTGCACTTTTTTCCAGTTGCTTGGGACTTTGTACTGGGTGAGAGATTCACGATAAACGCAGGTTAGGTAAGGGGGCAATACCGCAGAGTGCTCTTTGTAAAACCTACCTGGGATTCACTCAGAACCTTCTTTTTTCATCAGTTTTCTGACTGGTTTCATGCAGTCCGCCTCGAATTCCACTCCTGTGCTAACCTCTTCATCTGAGAGTTGCACTTGCAACCGACGTCCTCAATTATTTGCTGGATATATTCCAATCTCTGTCTCCCTCTACAGCTTTTTTCCCTCCACTCCCTCTATTACCATCGAAGTCATTCTCTCATGTCGTAACAGATGTCCTGTAATTCTCTCCATTCTCCTTCTCAGTGTTTCCACATATTCCTTTCCTCTCCGATTCGGCGCAGAACCTCCTCATTCCTTACCTTGTCAGTCTACATAATTTTCAACATTCGTCTGTAGCACCACATCTCAAATGCTTCGGTTGTCTTCCGTTCCGGATTCCAGACAGTCCATGTTTCACTACCATACAATGCTGTACTCCAGACGTACATTCACAGAAATTTCTTCCTCAAAGTAAGGCCGATATTTTGTATTAGTAGACTTCTCTTGGCCAAGAATCGCTTTTTTGCCTAGCTCGTCTACTTTTGATGTCCTCCTTTCTCCATCCGTCATTGATTAATTTACTGCCTATGTAGCAGAATTCCTTTACTTCATCTACTTCGTGACCATCAAACCTGATGTTAAAGTTTCTCGCTATTCTCATTTCTACTACTTCTCATTACCCTCGTCCTTATTCGATTTAATCTCAATCCATACTGTGTACTCATTAGACTGTTCATTCCGTTCAGCACATCATGTAATTCTTCTTCAGTTTCACTCAGGATAGCAATGTCTCTAGCGAATCGCATTATTCATATTCTTTCACCTTGAATTCTAATTCCACTCCTGAACCTTTGTTTTATTTCCATCATTGCTTCCTCGATGTACAGATTGCAGAGTAGGGGCGAAAGGCTGGCCTACATCCTTCCCTTACACCCTTTTTAATACGAGCACTTCGTCCTTGGTCGTCTACTCTTGTTATTCCCTCTTAACTGTTGTACATATTGTAAATGACCCATCTCTCTCTATAGTTTACCCCTACTTGTTTTAGAATTTCGAACATCTTGCACCATTTTACATTGTCGAACTCTATTTCCGAGTCGACAAATACTATGAACGTGTCTTGATTTTTCTTTAGTCTTGCTTTCATTATTAACCGCAACGTCAGAATTGCCTCTGGCGTGCCTTTACCTTTCCTAAAGCCAAACTGATTGTCCTCTGGCGCATCCTAAATTTTCTTTTCCATTCTTCAGTATATTATTCTTGTAAGCGACTCGGATGCCTCAGCTGTTAAGCTGATTGTGCCGTAATTCTCTCATTTTTCATCTCTTGCCGTCTTCGGAATTATGTGGATTATGCTTTTCCGAAAGTCAGATGGAATGTCGCCAGACTCCACATTTTACACACCAACGTTAATAGTAGCTTTGTTGCCACTTCCCTCAATCATTTTTGAAATTCTGATGGAACGTTATCTGTCCTTTCTGACTTATTTGACCTTAAGTCCTCCAAAGCTCTTTTAAAGTCTGATTCTAATACTGGATCCCCTAGCTCTTCTAAATGGACTCCTGTTTCTTTTTCTATGACATCAGAAAAATGTTCCCCCTCATAGACGCTTTCAGTGTATACTTTCCACCTATTCGCTTTCTCCTCTGCATTTAACAGTGAAATTTTCGTTGCGCTCTTAATGTTACCACCTTTGCTCTTAATGTCATCGAAGGCTGTTTGACTTTCCTGTATGCAGAGTCTGTCCTTCCTACAGTCATTTCTTTTGCGTTGTCTACAACTTTTTCCTGCAGCCACTTCGACTTAGCTTCCCTGCACTTCCTGTTTATTTCATTCCTCCAGCGACATGTATCTCTGTATTCTTGAGTTTTCGGGAACATTTTTTGTACTTCCTCCTTTCATCGATCGACTGAAGTATTTCTTCTGTTACCCATGGTTTCTTCGCAGTTACCTTTCTTGTACCTATGTATTGCTTCCCAACTTCTGTGATGGCCCTTTTTAGAGATATCCATTCCTCCTCAAGTGTACTGCCTACTGAGCTATTCTTTATTGCTGTGCCTGTAGCCTTAGAGAACTTCAAGCGTATCTCGTCATTCCTTAGTACTACTGTGTCACACTTCTTTGCGTATTGATTCTCCCTGGCTAATGTCTTAAACTTCAGCCTACTCTTCATTACTATTATATTGTGGTCTGAGTCTATATCTGCTCCTGGGTACGCCTTACAATTCAGTATCTGATTTCGGAATCTCTGTCTGACCATGATGTAATCTAACTGAAATCTTCCCGTATCACCCAGCCTTTTCCAAGTAAACCTCCTCCTCTTGCGGTTCTTGAACAGGGTATTCGCTATTACTAGTGAAAACTTGTTACAGAACTCAGCTTGCGACGTCGGCATGTATACCTGAACTATCGTTGTCGGTGTTTGTTTGCTGTCGATTCTGATACGAACGACCCTGTCAATGAACTGTTCACAGAAACACATTCTCTATTCTACCTTCCTATTCTTAACTTCTGTTATACCATTTTCTGCTGCTGTTGATATACCCTATACTCAGCGGGCCAGAAATCCTTGTCTTCATTCCACTTCACTTCACTGACTCCTGTTATATATAGATTGAGTCTTGGCATTTCCCTTTGCAGATTTTCTAGTTTCCCTATCACGTTCAAGCCTCTGTCATTCCACGCCCCGACTCGCAGAACGTTATCCTTCCGTTGATTATTCAACCTTTTTCTCATGGTGACTCCCCCCCTCCCCCCTTGGTAGTCCCTTCCCAGACATCCAAATGGGGGACTATTCCGGAATCTTTTGCCACTGGAGAGATCATCATGACACTTCTTCGGTTGCGGCCACATGTCCTGTGGATACACGTTACATGTCTGTAATGCAGTGTTTTCCATTGTCTTTTGCATCCTCATGCCGTTGATCGTGGCTAATTCTTCCCCTTTCAGGGGCATTTTCCCACCCCTAGGACATGAGAGTGCCTTGAAACTCTGTGCTACGGTCGCAGGTTCGAATCCTGCCTCGGGCATGGATGTGTGTGATGTCCTTAGGTTAGTTAGGTTTAAGTAGTTCTACGTTCTAGGGGACTGATGACCTCAGATGTTAAGTCCCACAGTGCTCAGAGCCATTTGAACCATGAACCTCTGTACGCTCCTCCGCCCTCTTTGACAAGGCCGTTGTCAGAAGGGGGGTGACTTCTTATGCCGGAAGTCTTCGGCCGCAATGCTGACTATTAATCAAAACTTAAGCCGCGGAGGGATTCGAACACAAGATCGGAGACGTGCTGATTACGAATCAGAGATTCAACTTTTTTTTATCGTTGTGTTTGGTCGTTGCGGACGTCACATGACACCCGTTCACGTTCGTTTGTTGATCCTTCCACTCAGTTTTTTTAATTTTTTTTTCTTTTTGTAAATCTTATGTTGTTTGTTGAATTTGTTCGGGGCGGATGTCCGGTGACACCCGTTCAGGTTCTTTGTTGTTCCGTTCACTCAGTTTTTTTTTATTACAGAGGGTAGTTAACCCTCTGACCGATCAGCGATCACGCTGAGATACCGTGTCGGCTTTCTAGACCACGGGTGCCTTTCAGTGGTTTCCCTACGTCAGGGATGTTGATTACTATTTCGTCCTTAGGGGAGTCTGTCCGATGGCCAAAAGGCGGTATGTTTATACGATTATGCTGTGTGATAGATTTCTTGAACGTGAGCTTGAAAACATCCGCTATCGTTTTGCTATCCTCAACTGCCACATTTGACTGGTCAACAGAGGACTAAATGGAAGCCTTAAATCACTTACCGATTTTGTATATGGCCAAAATTCTCTCGGTTTCTCTGCCGGATCCTTTAGAAAGGTGTGACGTTGGTATTTGTTGTATGCTTCACGCGTAGATCTTTTCAAAGTTGCACGACTCTCTGCTAACTTTCACTTGTCGTCATGTGTGCGCTGCATTTTGAACCGAGAGTGCAACTGCCTTTGCTTCCTCAACATCTTCCGAATTTCGTTATTCAACCATGGCGAGTGTTTTCCATCCTTTATCCGCTTAGTAGGCACACAACTCTCCAGACCCAATTTAAAATCTGCTTAAACTTTGCCCATACTTCTTCTGCATACATCTTACTGGAGCTAAGTGATGACAGCTCACAGTCTGTGAGATGCTAATAACTTCCTATCTCCCTGGGTAGCACAAACACCCCTGGCCCTCTTGACTGATTTCTGAACTTTCGTAATCATGGTTCATATAATTATAATCATGATCGCTAATCCTAGTACATATAGTTAAATTGTCGATAAGGTTTGACCTCGTTGTAGATTCAAGTTCTGAGACATTTGCATTGCGTATGGTCTGCCGAGATAGCTGTTCAAGACGGTTTCCAGAAAAGTGCTCTAAAGTGTTTCGCATGACTTTCTGACTGCGCCCCCTACAATGAATCCACAGGCATCCAAGTCTATACATGGTAGATTAAAGTAGTATCCAATTAGTACTGCATGATCTGTGTATTTATGCGATACTGACCATAGACTTTCTTTGAATGACTCCAGAACTGTCACCGCGCAATCGGGCGGCCGTCAATAACATCCAACAATTAAGTTGGTTACGTCTGTTATATGTGACCCGCTAACTACACTGTCACATCACCTTCAACCTCAATAGAGACAGTATCTACGTCAACAGCAGTGAACACTCACCCTACTGTGTGTTCAAATGTGTGTGAATTCCTAAAGGACCAGACTGATGAGGTCATCGGTCTCTAGACTTACACATCACTTAATGTAATTTACGCTAACGACAACACACAGACCCATGCCCGGGGGAGGACTCGAACTTCCGGCAGGAGGACCCGCGCATTTCGTGACATGGCACCTCTAACCCGCGGCCATTCAGTGCGGCTTCTGATCTGTCTTTCCGGTATACGTTCTACGACTCGGTAAATATCTCAGAGCTTTCCACTTCGAGTTTCAGCCAGCTATCGGCCCCAAGGATAATTTGAGTATGAGAACTTCCTTGGGTGGTAGAAAATTCGGGAACTTTATTAATAACACTTCGACAGTTTACTGATAAAATTTTGACAGGCGAAGTGTCTTTATTCTGAACGCCGTTTGACTTCCCTTGCTGTTAATCGACTGGGAAGTGTTCATCAGAGCACTTAGAACTGCTGCCTGGTCTTAAAAACCCTCATGTGCATTCCACAGGTACTCTGCTACTCGAGTAACTACTTCCTTTGTGTAGTGCACGCTAACCTAAGAAAGGGAGTCCTACAAATGCCCACATGATAACGCAGGTCTACAGATCTGCAGCCGAGGGCGTCACAGAGTTGACAAAGCCTTGGCTTCAAACCAAAAAAACCAAATCAGCTCTGGGAGCAATGCTGTAAGTAGCGAGATCTGCTTGCACCCCAAGCGCGAGTCTTCACCGCCACAACAAGCCTCCTGTATAAACTGAGGATGGCTTCAAAACGCCTTGGGACAGTCGTCGTTGGTGCCGATGTGAGCCAAAATTAGCAAACGACTTAACTCTGCACGCTCGAGAGCCGCAGGCGAGGACGCCTCAACATCTCGGATGAGGCCCCCAGTAGACATACTGAGAGCACATCTGCTTTCTTTCCAGCCCAGAACGCTACCTGCCTAAGGATCTCCATAACTCGCTTAACGTTGGAGTTCCAAATAGATAGTAAACCCCCCCCCCGCGTGCGTGCTAGGATCCTGCTATAGATGCCATTTTCATTGAGTTCCGGAAGGCATTCGATACTGTAACACTTCTGCTACTAAATGTAACTCGGTTTCCTCTTTTGATGCTAGCCAATTGTCGGGATGAACGTTATGTCTGGGTGAAAATACTAAATAAATTAATTTTTCTCTCTTAACAACATGTGGGCAGAGTGGGTTCTTCCTTGGCTCGGGTATGAGGTAGAATGAAATAGCATTTTTACATAAGATAAGTTTTATTTAAAGTTTTGAACAGCTGTTTCCTTACTCGATGTTCTGGCTCGGAGAGCGGCAGCTGTGTCGTTTGCGAAGCCTTCTGCTGCGGCACCGGCGGCGTCTGATTACGTCTGGCGGTGTGTAATCTCGTGTCGCCGTCTCGCCCAGTTGACTGGAAACGCACATCGTGCTGTGGCCCGTTTAATTATTGAGAGCGAAGTCATGCATCGGACGGTGATACCTTGGATATGGTGTCCCAGTGTTTCTCTTGTCTAAGCGGCCGCGTGTGTTGTGCGTCGGCCAGCGGAGCGGCGCGGCGGGGGAAGGCCAGTGTCCCGAACTCTAACAACGGACTTCCGCTTGCCAATCTTCGGCTGTCAGATCTTCATCCCAGCTCACAGGTGACTGCTGATGTGAGGCCGTCTCCTTCCCGTCCACACGAGTCACTCAGGTACGTAAAACTCAGACTTCAAATACCTTTTAACTTCTCTCTTCTAGCGCCGAGGCTGCTGCTTGCTATTCCATTACAGCGGCGGACTTGGTGCGCCTGTGAATGATGCAGTCTCTTCTTGCATGACGGTCTTCAGCACCAAACTGACTGAAAACTACTGCTACTGTTTCTTGTTGGGCCCACTGCATCTCGCGTATTTATTCACTTCAGTTCACTGGAGGTGAACGACTTCAGGGTCATTGCCTCTTCTGTCACGTTGAAAAGCTTCTCGAAGAATCATCTGGACGTGAACCGGTGGGGCAATGCCGTGACGGCTGAATCGACAGCTTCCTGAACGTGCTGACTTCATGGTCATTGGCTCTTCTGTCACTGCTGCTCTGCGCGCTGTTAGCCACTGTGTAATTCTTCTAAACTAAACTAAGTTTTTCATTTATTTTCTAATTTCTACTTCACTATGATTTCACTAATTTATTTACTTATCTTAAGTACCACACAACAATACAGTTCCGCACTGTCGCCTGATAAAGTAAGAGTCTACGGAATATCAGACCAGCTGTGTGGCTGGATTGAAGAGTTTTTAGCAAACAGAACACAGCATGTTGTTCTCAATGGAGGGACATCTACAGACGTTAAAGTAATCTCTGACGCGCCACAGGGGAGTGTTATGGCACCATTGCTTTTCAAAAAACAAAAAACAAAAAATGGTTTAAATGGCTCTGAGCACTATGGGACTTAACTATGGGACTTAACTCCTGAGGTCATCAGTCCCCTAGAACGTAGAACTACTTAACCTAACTAACCGAAGGACATCACACACATCCATTCCCAAGGCAGGATTCGAACCTGCTACCGTAGCGGTCGCGCGGTTCCAGACTGTAGCGCCTAGAACCGCTCGGCCACTCCGATCGGCATTACTTTTCACAATATATATAAATGACCTTGTACATAGTGTCGGAAGTTCCATGCGACTTTTCGCGGATGATGCTGTAGTATACAGCGGAGTTGCAGCATTAGAAAATTGCAGCGAAATGCAGGAAGATCCGAAGCGGATAGGCACTTGGTGCATTGAGTGGCAACTGACCCTTAACATAGGAGAATGTAATGTATTGCGAATACATAGAAAGAAGGATCCTTTATTGTATGATTATATCATAGCAGAACAAACACTGGTAGCAGTTACTTCTGTACTATATCTGGGAGTATGCGTACGGATCGATTTGAAGTGGAATGATCATATAAAATTAATTGTTGGTAAGGCGGGTGCCAGGTTAAGATTCATTGGGAAAGTCCTTAGAATATGTAATCCACCAACAAAGGAGGTGGCTTACAAAACACTCGTTCGACCTATACTTGAGTATTGCTCATCAGTATAGGATCCGTACGAGGTCGGATTGACGGAGCAGATAGAGAAGATCCAAAGGAGAGTGGCGCGTTTCGTCACAGGGTTATTTGGTAAGCTTGATAGCGTTACGAAGATGTTTAGCAATCTCAAGTGGCAGACTCTGCAAGAGAGGCGCTCTGCATTGCGGTGTAGCTTGCTGTCCAGGTTTCGGGAGGGTGCGTTTCTGGATGAGGTATCGAATATATTGCTTCCCCCTACTTATACCTCCCGAGGAGATGACGAATGTAAAATTAGAGAGATTCGAGCGCGCACGGAGGCTTTCCAGCTGTCGTCCGTCCCGCGAACCATACGCGACTGGAACAGGAAATGGGGGGTAATGACAGAGGCACGTAAAGTGCCCTCCGCCACACACCATTGGGTGACTTGCGGAGTATAAATGTAGATGTAGATGAACGGCCACCTGTCCACTCAGAGGATGAATGGGTGAGGCCCGTCTCCACTTTTGCCCCTCGCCTAGCGCGACGTGAACGCGTTACCGCCTACCACTCACCCTGCTGTGAGAGCGGATCCACCGCCTCGGGTGCGCTGGGAGGTGCTTCGGAAGCAGAAGTGCCGCCTGAGATGTCCCGTGCGGCGAGCCGGTTCTGCGCCACCGCTACACCTCGTGGCAGCAGCCTGAAGGTGACTGACCGTAGCCAAAAGCGCAGCTGTTCGCGAAATGCGGCCAGTTCCCCTTGATTCCGCACAAAGCATGCACGCATCCTAACCATCCCACCAAGACTAACTGAAAAAGTAAACTATAAAAGCAGACGGAATCCTAGATACGTAAGTTGTTACCCTCCTGATGTGTCACCAGGGACTTTGATGCGTTAATGAGACATGTAACTGGCTGTTCAGCGCTGCATACTGAATGAATTTCCACTTAAGAATTTTTTTTGACATCAGCCTTCTGACTGGTTTGATGCGGCCCGCCATTTAAAAACAGCGAGATTATATCTTTTAAACAGAAAAACACGCACAAAATTCAATAAATATACTACGAGGAAAACACAGAAAAGGGTGTACACTTAACTTGTCGCTCTGTGGATGTACACTCCTGGAAATGGAAAAAAGAACACATTGACACCGGTGTGTCAGACCCACCATACTTGCTCCGGACACTGCGAGAGGGCTGTACAAGCAATGATCACACGCACGGCACAGCGGACACACCAGGAACCGCGGTGTTGGCCGTCGAATGGCGCTAGCTGCGCAGCATTTGTGCACCGCCGCTGTCAGTGTCAGCCAGTTTGCCGTGGCATACGGAGCTCCATCGCAGTCTTTAACACTGGTAGCATGCCGCGACAGCGTGGACGTGAACCGTATGTGCAGTTGACGGACTTTGAGCGAGGGCGTATAGTGGGCATGCGGGAGGCCGGGTGGACGTACCGCCGAATTGCTCAACACGTGGGGCGTGAGGTCTCCACAGTACATCGATGTTGTCGCCAGTGATCGGTGGAAGGTGCACGTGCCCGTCGACCTGGGACCGGACCGCAGCGACGCACGGATGCACGCCAAGACCGTAGGATCCTACGCAGTGCCGTAGGGGACCGCACCGCCACTTCCCAGCAAATTAGGGACACTGTTGCTCCTGGGGTATCGGCGAGGACCATTCGCAACCGTCTCCATGAAGCTGGGCTACGGTCCCGCACACCGTTAGGCCGTCTTCCGCTCACGCCCCAACATCGTGCAGCCCGCCTCCAGTGGTGTCGCGACAGGCGTGAATGGAGGGACGAATGGAGACGTGTCGTCTTCAGCGATGAGAGTCGCTTCTGCCTTGGTGCCAATGACGGTCGTATGCGTGTTTGGCGCCGTGCAGGTGAGCGCCACAATCAGGACTGCATACGACCGAGGCACACAGGGCCAACACCCGGCATCATGGTGTGGGGAGCGATCTCCTACACTGGCCGTACACCACTGGTGATCGTCGAGGGGACACTGAATAGTGCACGGTACATCCAAACCGTCATCGAACCCATCGTTCTACCATTCCTAGACCGGCAAGGGAACTTGCTGTTCCAACAGGACAATGCACGTCCGCATGTATCCCGTGCCACCCAACGTGCTCTAGAAGGTGTAAGTCAACTACCCTGGCCAGCAAGATCTCCGGATCTGTCCCCCATTGAGCATGTTTGGGACTGGATGAAGCGTCATCTCACGCGGTCTGCACGTCCAGCACGAACGCTGGTCCAACTGAGGCGCCAGGTGGAAATGGCATGGCAAGCCGTTCCACAGGACTACATCCAGCATCTCTACGATCGTCTCCATGGGAGAATAGCAGCCTGCATTGCTGCGAAAGGTGGATATACACTGTACTAGTGCCGACATTGTGCATGCTCTGTTGCCTGTGTCTATGTGCCTGTGGTTCTGTCAGTGTGATCATGTGATGTATCTGACCCCAGGAATGTGTCAATAAAGTTTCCCCTTCCTGGGACAATGAATTCACGGTGTTCTTATTTCAATTTCCAGGAGTGTACATCAACCGGGAGCTGCGGCCTGACTGGATCTCCTATAACTCCTCTACATCGAGTCCTGTTTCTTCTTGTATCACGTCTTCAGGCAAGTCTTTCCACTCGTAGAGGCCTTCAGTGAACTGTTTCTTCCCAACAGCTCTTTCCCCTGAAATTAACAGCGGAACTTCCATTGCTCCGATGTTTTTAATTTCACCGAAGGTTTATCTTATCTTTGATCAGGAATGTGGAATGTTCTCAACAACTGTCGTATGACTTTCATAATGATTCTTGAATGAACTGTGGCAGGAGCCCGAACAACAGGGGAATCACATTCTAGTGCATGTATCAAAGCTCTGAAATACTGCACAGATAATGGCTAGTTACCAGAATGAAAGGAAACGATGACTGATTGCTGTTCTCCACCATTTTGATAGTTCACCGAAGGTCTTTTCGCACAAAGATACATTCCGAAAAACAGTTCTCAGTGTATAGATATAATCATTCATGGATACACAACGAATGTGACCCAAAGCCGTCTGCACAGACGTATTGGTATAAAATCGGATGCCACTCGCTCTTGTTAACTTACGTAAAAGAGACGTAAAAGTGACAACATACAAAATTCATGGTAATAACCAGACGGCACTGCAGCGTTCACTACCACGACATCGACCTCAAAGCACAGTTATTGATATTCCATACACAATTCCTAACCACGACAGGGCTTACGGTATACCTCCAAAAAAGATTAGCTGGCAGCGTAGGGGGTGAAAGGAGGTCGTGTGGAGAGCAAAATGGGCGATAGCGGAGGTAGACGATGGCATGGCAGGAAGTGGAAAGAAGAAGGTAAATAGTCTGTCTTACGTTTTACACTACCCAGTAATTGGGAATTTTGTGAATGTACCCATTATACAGAAACTAATTGCTCCCTTCCCTTCACAATGAGGCCACGTTAACTGCTTCTGTAATACTATTGTGGGACAGATTTTAAATCTCTACTAAGGCTGTCTAGTTCTATATTCTCAGTGGTTTTCTTAAATCAGTAACAGCGAATGCATGGATCGTTCGTTTGTAAAACTAGTGGCCAATTTTCTTTTCCCTTGTCAAATCGAAGTAACTGCTCAGTGCCTAACAGTGTTGCGGCGATGGGACGAACGAACATTAAAAGCTGGCTGTTGTGGCCGAGCGGTTCTAGGCACTTCAGTCCGGAACCGAGCAACTGCTACGGTCGCAAGTTCGAATCCTGCCTCGGGCATGGATGTATGTGACGTCCGTAGGTTAGTTAGGTTTAAGTAGTTCTAAGTTCTAGAGGACTGATGACCTCTGATGTTAAATCACATAGTGTTCAGAGCCATTTGACCCATTTTGAACATTAAAGTTTCTCCGTCTACTAACTGTTGCCAAGTAAATTTTATTCATAATGATGCGTTTTTTTATTTTGTTTCCTTGTTGCCTTCATGATTTTTTTTCCACTGAGTCACGACAAATATTTAATCATTCTGTGTATCGTACGGTATTAAGACAAGGGGGGTGCAGCAAGTATCTTAATGCTTAGGATGAAAAAAAAAACACGAAGATTAGGACACAGAACACAGACTTGAAATGGCTGTGGATGAGGAAAGAATTCAGCCATCTCTTGTCAAAGAAAAAAACCATCCCTGCACATCATTAGGTTCATTTCCATCAAGAAAAAGGTGGAGATCCATTGTAGAAGGAAGCCCAGTGTCGGCAGAAAATTTTTCATCTGTTTATTGCTGATCGATTTCTGCTACTGTGTAGCTATCTTCAGTGCAATTATATCCAAGTCGTGGTGAAACGTCGTAAATAAAATCGTACATGGTGCCACCAGTTAAGCTTCGCAGGAGAGCTTACGTGAAATATGGATGATACAAGGTGACATACTGGGGGAAATTGCAATGGTCCTGAGTTCGAGTCTCGGTCTGACACACAGGTCTGACACACAGTTTTAATTTCCCAGGAACTATCATATCAGCACAAACTCCACTGCAGGGTGAAAATCTCGTTCTATGACTACAGCATTTGTGATATATTAGCAACAATTAATATATTTATTTCATAAAACTTGAATCTACACACTCATTGCTATTATATGACATGTTCAGCACATTCATCATTTAGATATCCTCAGTGCGTATTTAATTAGAACGTGTATAAGGAAGATGGATGTATGCCGAGAAGGCCGAAAACCAATTATGAACCAGTAATAATAATAACAAAAATAATACAGGAAGTTCTATGCTCTGTTTACATTCTGAATCGGGTTTGTGCACATAGTTATCAGTCTAATTGCCAGAGGTTAGTGGCAACTATGATGGGAAGTGCAGCTGAGGTCATAGGGTCGGGAGTTGACCGTTCACCACCCTACGATGGGTATCAGCGGGACGGCGAGTGCTTGTCTAATGGCAGGCTGACGTATCGTAGAGAAAATATCGTCGACTAACTATATGTTTTATTAGTGAACGCACTGCAACTTTGTAGCAAGGCTAGAGTCCCTGTGGGTATGGATGGTGCTGTGTTGAGAGGGAATACACTAAAATTTAGGCATTACTTGAAACATTTATTAAAATTTGACCATTAACACATCCAAAGAACATTGGAACACTTTACTTGCTCCCCTAAGTGAATTTTCATTCAGAAATTACCAGACTTCTTTAACAAGCCGAACACATATGACCATAACTTCAGTCATGTTTCACCAACTATCATGAAACCTGTTGAGCTTATCTAGAATTTTACTCAAATGGAATATACAGAAAACTCCAACAATAGTTCTGATAAGTTTGTCTCTTTCTCTACCAAACTTCGTTAGTTATACGTTAGTCAGAAACTTTATACTCTTTCAGATTCCTCAAAAATTTGACACTATAGCATTTAGAGCAGAGAACATTTCATTCACATTTATTTGTTTCACATTTAGCTGCTAGTTTGAAACTCCTGGACGTTTCGTCCCACAAACACACTTAGTCCTTCCCCTTACTGATAACTGGTCACAAGAATTCAGGCAACGGGCAGAACTGGTGATACCTGACTAATTCAGATCGCACTTAGTTTAGTCAAGAAAGCAACGGACTGTCGTCCAAAAACGAAGAACAAATAACTTTGAGCCCGCAGAGCGCTGAGTGTGAGCTAGGAAGTTCTTGTAACTTTGTGACTTGACACCATACGCTAAATTCTTGACAAATATTCATTGGAATGTCGCCTGTTAAAAATTGTGGACTGCTTACGGGTGTTTCACAATTTTCCTGTCAGCCATTTTCAGCCCCATCCGCATTTCAGCAGCTTTAAGTGGATTCTTTTCCAATTTACCTAGAGTACAGCTTTCACTTATTTATAGAAGAGAATTCCGTTCAGGTGATTTTTAATTGATTTTCTGACACCTATTTAGAAGTGTTTGCTGCTCAAAGTGTTATTCTTAATCATAAAAATCCTGTTTTGCCAATGCTGTTATTCTCTTCACTTTCATTATCGTCTGTGAGTATACTACCAACACAACAAAACTATTCACCTAATCAATTCTTACACAAAATACATCTATTTTAAAAAGCAGAAAAAATTCCCATAATGCCTTCCTAAGAGGCAGTCTCCACTTCTCCCAATCCACATGTGTAAGCGTTGACCAAATGTGTTTTAAATTCAAAGAAACGGTGTCAGCGGCTACTGAAAGGCATATACCAAATAAATTAATAACATGTGGTACTTATTCGTCATGATACACTACACAGATGCCAAATTTCAAAGAACGCAAAATCTTCAAGATTGGTGATGTTTTACAGATGACAGAAATGTAACATGAACTTCAACCTGAGACGGTTTTTAATACATTCCATAACGAGACTCTGTCTCTAAATCCGGCAGAAAATCCAAAGAGAGTCATGTCGCATGTAAAGTACACCATTGAAATACACAATAAATACCTTCACTGCACGATAACAATGGTGATGTTACCGATGACATTGGCACTAAAGCAGAGTTACTAAACACGCTTTTCCGAAATTCTTTCACGAAAGAAAACGAAGTAAATATTCCAGAATTAAAACCAAGAACAGCTGCCAACATGAATAATTTCGAAGTAGATATTCTCGGTGTAGAACAACAGCTTTAATCGCTTAATGAAGGCAAGGCCCTCAGTTTTGATTGTATACCAGTCAGATTCCTTTCAGAGTATGCTGATACGATGGCTCCATATTTAGCAGTCATATACAACCGAGCGCATGATGATAGATCCGTAGCTAAGACTGGAAAGTTTCACAAGTCACACCAATACCCAAGAAAGGAAATAGAAGTAATCCGCTAAATTACAGACCCGTATCGGTAACATTGATTTGCAAATAAGATAGACGGTGGACATCGAAAAAGTTCAAAGAAGAGCAGTAGGATTTTGGAACAGATACTGTGTTCGAACATTATGAGTTGGCTTGAAGAAAGCGATTCATTGACAAACAGGCAACTCAGATTCAGAAAGTAATTTTCTCGTGAAACACTACTAGCTCTTTATTCTGACGAAGTAATGACTGCTGTTGACGGGGGATGTCAAACTGATTCCATGTTTTTAGATTTCCAGACGACTTTTGAGATTATAACTCGTAAGTAGCTTCTACCGAGGCAGTTGTGGGACTGGATTCCTGATTTTCTGTCAGAAAGATCACACTTCTTAGTAACCGACGGAAAGTCATTGAGTAAAACAGAAGTAATATGTGGTGTTCCCCTAGGAAGTGTTATTGGTGTTCTGCTATTCCTGATCCATGTAAGCGATTTAGGAGACTATTTGAGCACTGCTCTTAAAATGTTTTCAGATGATGCTGTCATTTATTGTCTTACCAAGTCACCAGATGATCAAAACAAACTGGTAGAAGATACAGAAAAGACATCTGTTTGGTGCAAAAAGTAGCAGTTGGCTATAAATAATGAAAAGTGTAAAGTTATCCACATGAGTACCAAAACGAAGTCGCTAAATTTCGGTTGTACCACAAAGCTCACAAATCTTAAGGCTGTAAATTCAACTAAATAATTATGGATTACAATTACGGGTAACTTAAGTTGGAATGATCATATAAATAATGTTGTGGGTAAAGCAAACCAAAAGTACAATTTACAGGCAGGACACTGAGAAAAATCAACAGATCTACTTAAGACACTGCCTACACTACGGTTGCTGTTATCTTCTGGAGTATTATTTTGCGGAGTTGGTTGCATGGAGGACATCTAAAAAGTTAGTTTTGTAACACCGCGAAATAGGGAGAGACCCTCACGGATATGGTAAGTGTTTTGTGGTGGCAGTGATCAAAACAGAGGTGTTTTCCGTTTCGGCAGACCATTCTCATGAATTTTTAACCACCAACTTTCTCCTCAGAGCGTGAAAATATTTTATTCGCGCCCATCTATATAGGGAGGTATGATCCTCATAATAAGATAAGAGAAATAAAAGGTTCAAGTGTTCATTTTTCCAGCGCGCTGTTCGACAGTGGAATGATAGAAAAATAGCTTGAACGTGGTTCGATGAACCTTCTGCCATGCATTTAATTGTGAATTGTAGAGTAACCCTGTGCATCTAAATATATATGCAAATATGTCATCAAATTTTAAAGTGGTTTTTATTTCGTCCATTTCCCTACTACCATTATTATTGTTTTCGGTTTGTTCACAGTAAATTTCCATAGTTTGAGAATGTCTTACAGGACTTGCAACATGCTGTTCATTTCTTTTTCGGAGTAAGGAATTATCACGATATCACCAGCAAATCTAATATAGCGTATTCTTTCACCATTGGCTTTTGTTGATTTTATTTTCTTCTTCATGATTTGAACAGATTGCTCAATGAATGCATTAAATAAATAAGGGAGCGGGGACAATCATCTCTAATTCCTTTACAATTCTGGCCCCTTCCTCTACCTATTGATGTTTATTTTGAGCTTTGGTTCTCATACAGCTGATCAATCATTCTTCTGTCCTTCCAGACAAGTTCTACCTTTTTTAAAGCTGCAAAGAGCAGATACCAGTTCACACTGTCAAAACGTTTTTCTAAGCCAATGAAGGTAAGATAAGTTCTTCTTTTCAAATCCATCCTTCTCTCCAACAGCACGTGCAAGTTCAAAATTACTCCTCTTTTATCTCTGTCTTCTTTGTCACCAAATTGCTTTTTAGTTACTTATCTATTTTGCCTTTTATACTACTTTGAACTTCAGTAATGTGTATTTTGGAGGCATGTGATAACAATGATAGAAACTTCCCGGCAGATTAAAACTGTGTGCTTGGCCGAGACTCGAATTCGGGACCTTTGCCTTTCGCGGGCAAGTGCGAAACAATGATAGAGTTCTGTAACTGTTGCACTTAACGGCCTTTGCTATCTTAGCTATGTTAAAGTCTCTGCATTGTATGAAGTCTTTGGCATGACTACTGTTTCGTAGAAGTTATAAGTAATCTGAATAACTAGTCTTTAATGTTGTTATTTAAATTTTTCAGAAATATTGCGGAGAATATCATCAACACCAGTTCATTTTCCTTGTTTGAGTCTCCGAACGGCTTGTTCAAAATCATGTCTCATGGCTGGAGGGCGTAGCATATTCTTTCACACACATTGTTATCCTCGAAATAATACTTTCGTTCTAGAAGTCCATATCATTGTACAGTTCTTCTGTGTATTTGTTCCAAGATCTCATCATTGTCTATCAGTACTATTCTCTCTTTACTCTTAACTACTGCAAATCTCCTTCCAGGTATTTACTCAAGGGCACTGATTTCCTTATGAACTCGCCCCTGTTTTCCCTTTTCCTGAATTTCTGCAACCTCCTCAGCAAACCATTTAGTCCATTTCGATTATTTTCTGAAGATGGCTGTAATGTGATTTTAATTCTTTTTTAGCCATCTAGCATTGTTCTCCTTTCTGAACTAATTCCTTTCCTGAAGTAGGTTTAGCATTTATCTGTCATCCAAGTGTTTCCGTGTTCCAGTTGCCTTTTACCTAAAACCTCATTTGTTTCTTTAATTATAACTATCTTGGTTATTCTGCTGCATTGTCTTAACACTTCCATTAGATATTTTATTGGTTCTTTCATTGAAAGACATTTTTATTTGTTCTATTTTTCAGTCTTGCTAAGCTCAGTTAATTTTTGACAGTTATCTTGATACTTTGAAATATAATGGTGCACTTGCCTCATGCAAGTGTATGCAGACTCTCTGTGCCCTGACACGGATAGTTATGGCGTGACGTTAAGTGATTTCTGTACCTTGCTTCATTAATATATAATCCAAGTGAAATCGTATGTCGTCTGGTGCCTCCCATGTGTATTAGAAGTTCAAAGTGCGTGTTAGTAATAACTGTAGTATTGTGATGCAGAAATCTACGAAATTTCCACATCTTTCATCTGTTTCTACCAAGGCAAAATTTCCTACCATCTTACTGCCTGTATGGGATCCTACTACTGCGTTAAAACCACCCATTATTGCAACATTATCTCTTATTTAGACCGTTTTAATAGTTCATTATGTTCATAAATTGTCTCCGCTTCTTCCAAGACATCAGCCGATGTTGGGAAATACGTCTGATTTATTTCTGTTTGTTTTTACCAACATTGACCGATTCTTTTTTCAATCCTACCAATCTCAATTAATTTTCACAGTTATCTTGATACTTTGAACTGTAATGCTGCACTTGGCTGACAGAAGTGTGTGGTGACTGTGTCCGGACGTATAAAGCTGCGCCGTGGCTTTACTTGATTTCGTTGGCGCAGTAAGCACTGAAAACGTAATTTGACCTTTTCCCTCTTGTTACAACTTTCCTCACCAGTACTATAAATTACTTAAACTCATCACTGCAGAAATCTCCATTTCCCTCCCACCTTGCTCCATAATGATCTAATATATCCATCTCTCTCTTCCTTGTCTGGGTCCTCCTCTTTATTGAGGTTTCACGCTTTCAGTAGCATTCGTATATTCCGCGTTCCCGTGTTAATCACGGTTCTAAATTAATTTCGCGTGATGGTAACCTGAGAAGCCCTATCACCTCTCCTGGCAGATCTTGGCTTCCGTGATCCTGATCAACAGTTAATTCCTCATTTATGTCAACTTCCATGGATGCATTCTACATAGGATATCCTTCAGATGTTTAATGTAGTTTCACGTTCCCTTCCCCGTTGTATGCCGTTGAGCAAGATGCGTTGGTTAATCGCCTTTAGAGGCGACTCCTCACCCCGAGGATAAAGGTGTCCTCAGATCACTCATCCACCCTCGAAGACGGCTGTTGGCGACGATGTGGGGGTGTGAAGATATATTAATATTTTACTCTTTCAGTAGAAGTGTTTTCTTAAGAGGAAATGTAATCTGAATATCAAGTGTGTTATTTGTGATGCAGAAAAGACTCTTGTATCTTAAATACAAAGCCATAATGTTTACAGCTTGAAGTAATCAGTTTAGTAACTAAGTTATCTTTGTAAAACAGTACACGTCTTTTGCGTCACATACTTCACTTGTATCTCCCTTCTTCAAATTTTTCCTACCTGCGTTCTGTTAAGACGCATAATATTAATGTACGAGGGTCACACCAAAAAAGAAAAAAAGAAAAATAAAATTAAAATGCTCACTATTTTTGTAAAAATACAGTTTTTATTCTGCATGTATGAAAGTTTTGCAGTGTGTAGATACATTCATCCCGCTTGTTTTCAAAGTTAGTTCAACCTGTTCCTTTGAGTGGCGCGGTCACAGCATGTCTTCAAAATGGCTGCTACACCTGACGTTCGACTGAAGCAACGTGCTGCCATAGAATTCCTGTGCTGTGAAACCGAGACAGTGGGGAACATCCACAAGAGGTTGAAAAAGGTGTATGGAGATGCTGCTGTCGATCGCAGTACAGTTAGTCGGTGGGCAAGCAGGTTACGTGATGAAAGCGGGCACGGCAATATTGGGGATTGTCCTCGCAGCGGCAGGCCTCGTACTGCACACAATCCAGACAATGTACAGGGAGTTAACGAATTGGTGACTGCTGACACACGCATCACAGTGAACGAATTGCCACGCTACTTTGGGATAAGGGAAGGAAGTGTTTGCAGAATAGTGAAAGTGTTGGCGTTAAAAAGGGTTTGTGCCAGGTGGGTTACCAGATGTTGACAGTGGCTCACAAAGAAACAAGAAAAACGGTATGCAGCGAACTTTTGGAACAGTACGAGAATGGTGGAAATGAATTTCTTGGAAGAATTGTGACGGGTGATGAAACATGACTCCATCATTTTTCGCCAGAGACGGAGAGGCAATCAATGGAGTGGCATCATGCAAATTCACCCAAGAAAAAAAAAAAAAAAACATTCAAAACCACACCTTCTGCTGGAAGATTTATGGCTACGGTGTTTTTCGATTCCGAAGGACTCTTGCTTGTGGACATCATGCCAAGTGGAACCACCATAAATTCTGATGCATATGTGACGACACTGAAGAATCTTGAAGCTCGACTGAGTCGTGTTCGACCACATTAGCAAAAGCAGGATGTTTCGCTGTTGCACGACAATTCAGGGCCACATGTCAGTCAAAAAACCATGGAAGTGATCAGAAAACTCGGATGGTCAACACTGAAACACCCGTCTTACAGTCCTGACCTGGCTACATGTGACTATTATCACTTTGGGAAACTGAAAGACTCTCTTCGTGGAACAAAGTTTGAGGATGGTGACTCCCTTGTGAAAGCTGGCAAACAGTGGCTCCAACAGGTTGGTCCAGCATTTTACTGTGCGGGTATACAGGCGCTGGTTCCAAGATGGCGTAAGGCAGTTGAGAAGGATGAAAATTATGTGGAGAAAAGAAAATATTGTTCCTAGAGGATGTATCTACACACTGTAAAACTTTGAAACATGTAGAATAAAATATGGATTTTTTAAAAAAAATAGTGTGCATTTCTTTTGGAGTGACCCTCGTATGTTTCTTCTAGGGAGAGTAATCGCTCTTTTTTGTTGAACGATTGTATTATGTTTTTTTCTTTCATTCATACCCTTGGTATGTTACCGACAGGTTTTACAGTGACAAAGTGGGTGAAACTTAGTGTATGAACAGTAATAACCGGTTTGTGCGATATCTGTTTAGCCGGCACTGGGTCCATCTCCCAGAGATAACTACGAATTGTAGTAGTTACCTAGAACTTGCTTGTCATTATCTTTATGAAGTACGATTGCCCATTGTGAATTATGTTGGTGCACTTAAGATGTTCCCAATTTTTACAGTGGCTAAAATAAGAATCCAACCCAGTCATTCCTAAAGAGTGATATCACGTGTCTTACAAGAACCTAATGTGTAGACTTCGTAAAAGGGAGACTTAAAAGAGCCACTAAATCCGACGCTCACTGGGTCTTGGACATCAGATTTAAAATAATTATTGTACAGTTGTAACCCTCTACAAGAGTCATATCACAATATGTCGATCCTTAACAATTCTTCTCTCTGGTCAGAGAGTGTGAGTATTCCATTAAACAGAAAAAATGTATCTCGATATCCCGATAAATGTAGATAAAATGATTAAAGCATTCAACGAATTTTTCATCCATTTCGGTAATAACATTGTAAAAAATGGTTCTGTGTACGAACCATTATGACTTCGAAGCTTTACAGAACATCGTATTTGCGAACATTAAAATTTATTGTTCCGTTCCCAACTATTTCGTACCAGTGATAAACGTATACGTTGTGAATCATCGATCCAACATGGCATTAGACGTGTTGGTATCAGTAGTTAATTTTCTGTTGCTTATTGCCTTAGGTGAACAGTTCTAGTGGAGACCACTCATACGTCACGCCACACCTAATCTTTGCGGTGACAGTGATTCTCTGGAACAATTTTCTAGCACTTCCGTGTTTTTGATGAAAATGATACAGAAGGGACATGCTATAATACTAGGGGCGTTGAAACCCATTTATTTCTTAAATAATCTTGATTTTAATCAGGATACAACGTTATTCGATACTCTTTTGGTACAAAACACTATTTTTCAACACAATATCCGTTCAATGCGACGGCCTTACCTCAACTGAGACGGCCTGTATGCCTGCAGGGTACCACTCTGCTAGTCGACGTCGGATTCGAAGTATTGTCGCATCGATAACCTCTCCGTCGACCACGTACTGCTTCTCGAAAAGTGCATCTCTCACTGCGGAAAACAGATGGAAGTAGGAAGCTGCGAGATCCAGACTGTAGGTGAATGAGGAAGAAAAGTCCAGTGAAGTTTTGTGCGTATTACAGTTCACTCCCGAATTGATAGTGGCATCGTGAGAGAGGATATCAAACAGAGTAACACCTTCAGAGTCCCAGAAGGTCTTCGTCATGACTCTACCGGCTGGGGGCGCCGCATTGAACATTGCCTTTGGAGGAGAGGTGACGTAACACCACTCCATGGACTACCGTTTGTTTCCGGTTCGAAGTAATGAACCCACGTTACATCGTCCGTGAAAATGTTCAACAAAATATTGCCACGATCAGCCTAGTAACGTTCAAGAAATTCCGCACAGGCGGTCCTTCGTCGCTCTCTATGGTGTGCTGTTAGGCGGCGAGGAACCCAGTGGGAGCCGACCAGAGTGGCCGAGCGATTCTACGCACTTCATTCTGGAACCGTGCGACCGCTACGGTCGCAGTTTCGAATCCTGCCTCGGGTACGGATGTCTGTGATGTCCTTAGGTTAGTTAGGTTTAAGTAGTTCTAAGTTCTAAGGGACTGATGGCCTCAGATGTTCAGTCCCATAGCGCTCAGAGCCAATTTTTCCCAGTGGGCACTCACACAACTTTCACTACTTCAACTGGTGGACGAGTGCGTCATCACCATCGACAGAGATGTCCACTTGAGCAGCGAGGTGTTTGACTGTGATCCGTCGTTCACCTCGTATCCGAGTATCCGCACGTTCGGACGTTGCAGGAGTCAAAGCTGTGTGAGGCCCGCCGGTACGCGGGAGGCGGGACAAATTTGTGTGATCTTGTTGCGATGACGGCGGATGCCTCACCCATACTTTTGTTCACTGCTGGGTCTCCACAGACATTCCGCGAGCGCCTATGAATATACACTCCTGGAAATTGAAATAAGAACACCGTGAATTCATTGTCCCAGGAAGGGGAAACTTTATTGACACATTCCTGGGGTCAGATACATCACATGATCACACTGACAGAACCACAGGCACATAGACACAGGCAACAGAGCATGCACAATGTCGACACTACTACAGTATATATCCACCTTTCGCAGCAATGCAGGCTGCTATTCTCCCATGGAGACGATCGTAGAGATGCTGGATGTAGTCCTGTGGAACGGCTTGCCATGCCATTTCCACCTGGCGCCTCAGTTGGACCAGCGTTCGTGCTGGACGTGCAGACCGCGTGAGACGACGCTTCATCCAGTCCCAAACATGCTCAATGGGGGACAGATCCGGAGATCTTGCTGGCCAGGGTAGTTGACTTACACCTTCTAGAGCACGTTGGGTGGCACGGGATACATGCGGACGTGCATTGTCCTGTTGGAACAGCAAGTTCCCTTGCCGGTCTAGGAATGGTAGAACGATGGGTTCGATGACGGTTTGGATGTACCGTGCACTATTCAGTGTCCTCTCGACGATCACCAGTGGTGTACGGCCAGTGTAGGAGATCGCTCCCCACACCATGATGCCGGGTGTTGGCCCTGTGTGCCTCGGTCGTATGCAGTCCTGATTGTGGCGCTCACCTGCACGGCGCCAAACACGCATACGACCATCATTGGCACCAAGGCAGAAGCGACTCTCATCGCTGAAGACGACACGTCTCCATTCGTCCCTCCATTCACGCCTGTCGCGACACCACTGGAGGCGGGCTGCACGATGTTGGGGCGTGAGCGGAAGACGGACTAACGGTGTGCGGGACCGTAGCACAGCTTCATGGAGACGGTTGCGAATGGTCCTCGCCGATACCCCAGGAGCAACAGTGTCCCTAATTTGCTGGGAAGTGGCGGTGCGGTCCCCTACGGCACTGCGTAGGATCCTACGGTCTTGGCGTGCATCCGTGCGTCGCTGCGGTCCGGTCCCAGGTCGACGGGCACGTGCACCTTCCGCCGACCACTGGCGACAACATCGATGTACTGTGGAGACCTCACGCCCCACGTGTTGAGCAATTCGGCGGTACGTCCACCCGGCCTCCCGCATGCCTACTATACGCCCTCGCTCAAAGTCCGTCAACTGCACATACGGTTCACGTCCACGCTGTCGCGGCATGCTACCAGTGTTAAAGACTGCGATGGAGCTCCGTATGCCACGGCAAACTGGCTGACACTGACGGCGGTGGTGCACAAATGCTGCACAGCTAGCGCCATTCGACGGGCAACACCGCGGTTCCTGGTGTGTCCGCTGTGCCGTGCGTGTGATCATTGCTTGTACAGCGCTCTCGCAGTGTCCGGAGCAAGTATGGTGGGTCTGACACACCGGTGTCAATGTGTTCGTTTTTCCATTTCCAGGAGTGTATGTGATAATGTGATTTCACGCTAAAAGAAATTCAGTAACAGCTCTCTGCTTTGGACGCACCTCCGTTACAGACGCTATTTTTAAGGCTACGTCTACCATTGCCACATATCGAAAGGAAAAAAAAAACTTTCATTATTTACTGAATGCCACTCTTACGCTGCTGCCAACCAGTCTGTTCGTCTAGAACAGCACCGAAGTGGCTGCTGATCTCAGTATTCACATCCGACGATGGATCAACAGCAACGGCTTCACTTCCTCTCATTCTCTGAGATACAACTGAACCGTGATTTATTTTCAAACAATATACTTAACAATTTATTTTATTTACTAGCGATTCATCAAGAACACTAACACATTTAATCACGCTATGTAAGCGTGGAAGTAGTTGCCAGGGAGTAACTGATGAAATCATAACCAAATTCCTTTAACAAATGGGAATTTTATTCACTTTAATATTGCCTAAAATCCTTTTTTGAAAATAAACAGATTTAAAATTATAGTCAGAAAGCACCCTCTAAATATCAAGTTACAATTTATTCAGAGGCAGAAAGAAACAAGTTTGGACTGTATGAGTTTCGGGCAGAGAACCTTGCCGCTCCCTTCTCACAAGGCCGTAGTTACGACCGCTCACAACAGCCTCTGAAAAACTGGACTGGTGCAAATCTGCAACACACCAGATTGCTTTAAACTAAAAGGTTTAACTTGATTTTAACTTCTAAGAAAAGTCTTACGGTGGGAGGGTGGCAACTTTATATACTAAAATGATCATTTAAATAAAAGCCCATAAAATAATGTCTTGTATAAAATTCTACAAGGTTGGCGAAACAAGTTAAGATGCTCTACTGTATACAGATACCGCCTCTCAAGATGATAGGTAAGATCAAAACATATTTCAGGCATTAGGCCGTTACACTCCATGCATCAAACTCGTTAACACACAGAATCCGACAAACATGACAGAGGCAGCTCCGAACGACAGACAGACACTAACTACCTAACAAATGCGGACGAGAGACAGACAAGCAAGCTCGGGAGAGAGAATTACCAAGAAAACAAGTAGAATTTAACAAGAGTAAATCACACAATATATCGCCAATCACTTGACAAATCGCTCTCACGAACCGTCCGCTGCCAGCCGCTTCAACGGGCGCAGGAAGTCGCGCCGATCTCCCGTCTCACGGCGTCGCAGCTCGCACCGGCCAGACTGATGTCGTGCGTTGACTCCATTGCTTTCGTGTCGACCGCGAAGTCACTACCCCTCGCTATACGCCGCGGTCCACTGGACTCACGTGGTGACCTCACATGCGCCGACGCTCAAGACGGACAAGTCATCTTGTGTCTCAGTGCGCAACCGACCAACCGATCGATCCAACCGCCAATGACCGTTGCCTGCGCAAACTCGAGCAGAGTAGCGGCCTAAAGCGCAGAGTCAGATGCAGGAATTAAGCTCCGACCGGGCGACCACTCACTGACTTCTCTTACTGGCGGAGTGTAAAGACTCTCATTTTGCTGGCTTTAAAGGTTGATCCGAACGAAAGACATACTAGCACTCCGGACGAGAGACAGATACTAACTGCCTCACAAATGCGGACGAGAGACAGACTAGCAAGCTGGGAACGAGAGACTGACCAAGACTGACCCCCAGGCGAGCTCATAGTGCCCCTTAAATGCATGTGAACAGGCAACCTTTCCCATTTCCCACCAGAGGGAGACACCAAAGCTGCGATTGCCTCAGCGGCGAAAAACGCCAGGAAGGGGGGGCGACTGCTTCACAATACGCGCTGCGGCGCGCTCTTCAAAACAGTAATTTTTACTACGGCTCAACAACTTACAAGGGAACCTCCCCATCGCACCCCCCTCAGATTTAGTTATAAATTGACACAGTGGATAGGCCTTGAAAAACTGAACACAGATCAATCGAGAAAACAGGAAGAAGTTGTGTGGAACTATGAAAAAATAAGCAAAATATACAAACTGAGCAGTCCATGTGGAAGATAGGCAACAAAAAGGAGAATGTTATCTGATGAGCGACGTGGTCTCGTGGTTAGAGTTAGCAACTGCTGATCTAAAGGTCCTTGGTTCAAGTCCTCCCTCGAGTGAAAATTTTACTTTCTTTATTTTCGCAAAGTTACGATCTGTCCGTTCATTCATTGACGTCTCTGTTCACTGTAATAAGTTTAGTGTGTGTGTTTTGCGACCGCACCGCAAAACCGTGCGATTAGTAGACGAAAGGACGTGCCTCTCCAATAGGAACCGAAAACATTTTATCGCAAGGTCATAGGTCAACCGATTCCTCCACGGGAAAACACGTCTGATATATTCTTTACGACACTGTTGACGGCATGTGCGTCACATGACAGGAATATGTTGTCGACCCACCTAACTTTCACACTTGGCGAATGGGTAAAAAGATTCTTCTACCTTACCCGATTTAGGTTTTCTTGCGGGTGTGATATTCACTCCCAAAAAGAGTGATGAAAACATAAGAGTTTGTCACATAAACTGCATCAAATGAATGCAACAGTTTCACAGTCGCACAGTTTTCCCTGTGCTCTGTCAAAACATATGTTTTCTACGTTTTCTAATGTTTCCGTGCGTAGACCGTCAAATCCTGTATATATCCAAGCAAATCTGAACATGTCCTGGAATTTTGGAGAGCGAAGTTGATTATGTGTGAGTGCCTGAACTTTGATAATTATCTGAAAATAAAAAATTAAACTTTTCACTCGAGAGAAGATTTGAACCCAGCACCTGTCATTCCGCAGCTGCTCACGCTAACCACGGGACCACGGCACTCGTAAGCTAACACGCTCATTGGTGTTGCGTATCTTGCGCATGGACTACTCAGCTTGTATATTTTGCTTATTTTTTTCATAGTTCCACACAACTTCTTCCTGTTTTCTCGATTGATCTGTGTACAGTTTTTCAAGGCCTATCCCTGTGCCAACTTATAACCAAATCTGAGGGGGGTGCGATGGGGAGGTTCTCTTGTTAGCAGAGATTTGCATCGTATCTCCGATCCTTTTACACGATCTAGAGTTGAGATACTGTCCTTACCAGTCAATCAGGGGAACATTTCTTAGAACACCTGCATTCGAACCAGCTCTCACAGGGTCGAGGGCCATCATACGAGCGTACGTTAGCATCCGTGGGCGCAGAAGCTGTTACGATAGCAACGGAGGAAAGTAAAGGAAAATGCGGGAACAGTGCTGAGTGAGGTACTCCATGATGCATGAAGCGCAAGCGGAAGCGGCGGCTGCTGTGGCCGCCTCACTGCAGCCGGAAGCCGAAGCTGAAGCTGCAGCGCGCGGTCCGGCCGGCCGGCCGCTGATCCGCTCAGAGCCCATTTGATCTCTGCGCCGGCTATCAGCCCCATCTGGCGACACATCCATCAACGGCGGCAATCTCACGCCGCGCCCACCCCTCGGCGTGGCCACCCCTTAAGAAACACCCCCGGCCCCAGCCGTTCTCACCCCGTCCGGCAGGACTGCGCCCTTTCTCGCCCGCTATATTTCTGTTTCGCGTTCTTTTCGAGCCGGTGTTTAGACGGGAAACTTAGCGCTGTAATTTCAGTTAATGCCACCGCTGATTGCGTCGATAAATTCGCCGGGATTTCGCCAGTTGCGTCTCGGAGAATTTTCCGGCTTTCATCGCTATCCGAAAAAGGCGTCTCGGGAACAAATACGCCGCGCGGAATGAACGACCATTGTTGAGAGAACGTCTGCGTATCTTCTTTCATCACACATAATGAAATATATGGATTTTAGGGGGTTCCTATAAAATAATAGGTAATACATCCTGCCTGACAAAGCGAGTGAAATTCCCACAAGTCTTGGTTGGCAAATGCCCTTTCGTACATATGCACAACATCACCCGATATGGGGTGTCTACATCTCTGGAAGTTATCTCGAATCTGTAATCAATCGCTCATTTGCACATTGTATAGATAAATAGTGTAGGAGTTGAATGTTTTTTTTTTTCACGGCTTCAGTTGAAAATGAATGCAAAATATCTGAAGCGCTACTTACTAATATTTCTATTGATCAAAAATCGCTTCTGTGGTCCGTTAAGAAGCTATTTGGCTCGAACGAGGCAAACTGGGAGTTTCAAGAGGATAATGATGCGAAACATCGAATCCTTCTCTGCACAGCGTGGAAACAAAGACAATAGAGTTTCTACGAAGGGTTGGTCTGCAATGTTCCCGGATCCGAATCCGATCGAAAACGGTTGTTCGTATGATAAGATGAAGCCTAAAGGAAAGCCAGTATATACCTCGAAGCAGCTGTCCTATCGTATTACTACGATATAGAGATGCTTACCGAGAGAATATCATGAAAATCTCGTAAAAAGCATGCCAAAAAGTTGCCAAGCTATAATCGTTAGAGGCGGCAACTGGATAAGCTATTAGTAACTGTGAAAGTAGTAATAAATATCTTTTAGTGTAAACATATATTTATCATAGTACGTTTTATTTCCTACAGATAACGGCGTACACTTCCTTGTGGAACTGACTGTACATGTAATCACCATGAAGGAGGATCGCAGCGGTTTGTGTATGTTCATTCTGACTCCTTCACTTCTGCGCATGTCATCCGAGTACAACTAATGTACTGTCTACAACATTCTGTGTCATAGCGCAATGTTGGTCGGAGACTAGCTGCTGCCAGACTAGAGAATGCTCTTTCCATGCATGGGCTGTCAACGAAACAACAATAACCACAGCGTTTGGAGAGATGCCTTACCGGGAAAAATAGACTTCTGATGAACGGAGCTACATTGTGTTCACTAATGAATCATGGTTCTGCACTGTCTCAGAAGACCATCGACGGTGGGTGTGGTGGCTACCTGGGGAGAGGTCCTTTCTTCCAATGTTTTCGAGAGGCGCAGTGGCGTTACTCTTGGAGTCATGATGTGAGGAGCCGTCTGGTTTGGCTTCAGGTTATCGCTGATAGTGTTCGAGGGAGTTCCTGATGGCACAGTGGTGTGCCACGGACATCGTCTGTCCTGGCGTATCTCCTCCTATTCGAAAGTATCGTGGTGACATTTTTCAACAGGACAATCCTCGGCGCTTCAGTCAGGAACCATGCTGCTGCTACGGTCACAGGTTCGAATCCTACCTCGGGCTTGGACGTTTGTGATGTCCTTAGGTTAGTTAGGTTTAAGTAGTTCTAAGTCTAGGGGACTGATAACCTCAGATGTTAAGTCCCATAATGCTTACAGCTAATTTCTTGACAAACCTCTTCGATACATTGCACCTGTCTCAGTGAGCCGTCTGCATTGTGTTGAGGTAATTTTGTAACCAGCGAGATCCAAAAGTCTATCCCTCATAGAACATGTGGGACCAGTTTGAATGCAAACTATGTATCAGTGCAAGTAGGATATCAAGGACCACTTACAAAAGTTGTGGTCCAACTTGCTGTAGGAGACGATACGGCATTTATGACACTCTTCCTAACCTAATCAATGCTTGAATCCAGGCCAAAGGAGGTGCAATGTCTTATTGATAAATGCGCTCTTACTGACAAGATTCGATTTTGTAATCGCCTCAACCTCATCCCAGGTCCTCTCAACCCATCAAGAGTCTTGTCGTTTTCTTTTTTCCTTCTGCATATGCTACACATTTTTTGTTAGGCGTTGCAGGACAGTACCCTAGTAGTAAGTGAAAATACCTGAATTCTCCTAAGAAATGAAACAAATAAATGCGGAATATTTGTTAGTATGATTTTATGCCATGTATCCCAAATAAACTATTTCTATTGCATCATCTAACACAGGCTGCAATAGCTCGGTATTCAAAATAACCATTTGTGCAGACCATATGGAGTCTATAAAACATGTTAATTTTGACACCCACCACCCAACATTTGGCTATTACAGTTGAGTGGTTCGGACATTAACATTTTTCGAGATGAAAACAGGAGCAATTTCTGTAATAAATTATTGAATTAAATACAATAAGGACAGACCATGGGCAACGAATCACACGGAACATGATCTCTTAATCAAGTAATTTTCTGTGCCAGCAGACGTAAAGAGGGACCTGAGCAAACACAGAATTCCTACCACCTCGGCTGTGTGGGTTACCAAAGATCCTTAAAAGTGATACAACACTGAGACCGATCGTAAGTGCTTCTGTGTTAGCGACATGTCAACTGACGAAACGCTTGATCTATATGCTTCAGCAGCCTGTGCGTGAGACAAACTCATATATGTATCAATAGCTCCGAAAATTTCACTGAGAAGCTGGAGAAACTAAATATTGGACCACATGGTATACTCTTCAGCTTCGATGTTGTTTCTTTGTGTAGCAAAGTGGCACTCACTGATTCTCTGGAGGATATCGATTCCACTTTCCCACATGACATCTGACGCTCTTTCATTCCTGTTTAATCTCTAGTTGCTTCACACGGGGTGGTGATTTCTACGAACGGCTGGGTAGTGCACTTAGTCTATGGTGGCTAATTTCTTCATGGAGCACTTCAAATGAAAGGCTCTGAACTTGGCAGTTTGACAATATAAGGTATGGTAGAGGTACGTCCACACCTTTTTCTTGGGGAATAATGGCGTGGAACAGCTCCGTGAATACTGATTTGATCAGTCTCCATAGCAAAATATATTTTACGATGGGGATAGGAAAGCACTAACAATTACGCTTTGTAAATGTGGTGGTTAGGAGTAGTGATACCCGCACAAACTGTCAAACCACCATTCGCGGCAGAACAGGAGAATGATTAACACGTCTGTAATGCACACAAAACGAGTATGTGATCGACAGCACCTAGAAAGCGAGATACAACACCTGGATAGAGAATCAATCGGTACTCCACCAGTTGCGTGAGAAGTGTCACGAAATCTGGCACTCGGTAAGGTGACACAGCAGGAGAAGGCACGGGTACGGCCTTTCTGACATACATTAATAGGGTGGCGGACAATCCGAACTTGAAGTGTGTCTCAGACCGGCAAATGAAAAAAAAGCCACTTGCAATGTCAGAATATATCGCACGCCCTGCATATGTGGAAGAGCCTATGTGGGAATGACTAGACGATCTACCAACACCGAGATCACAGAACGTATACGGCACTGCGGATTGGGACGCGTGGAGAAATCGGATATGTGGAAGCGGTCTCTTAATATTCGCCGACAGGGTTGTTCTCACTGTGAAGAAGAACTACCTCGCCTGCTGGACCAGGGAAGGCTTAGAAATCCACAAATACGACAAGAGGAAACCACAGTCTAAATTGGTTATGGATTCCCGTGCTGCAGCGAACGACCGCTGTAAGCAACAAAGGGAGAACCAAGGCGGAAATGACCAGGGAAAAGCCCTCAGATACTGGAGCGACCGATGCATTTGTTGTACAGCCACCAGTTCGACTCTAGTCCGACACCAGCAGTGGGGGGTGTAGGTCTGACAATGCCAGCCAGTCACACGGACGAAACGTCAGAAAAATCGACAAACAAATATATGCGGAAGAACCAGAGACACAAGTCAACCGTCAGTATGTCAACAAGTGGCCTCGAAAACGTCAACAGTCTTGTAAACTTCAAATAATTTTACCTTTACTTGTCTTAAGGAGAGAAATAAAGATGTTACTTCTATGTTCCTTAACTTGGCTAGTGTGCATTAAACATATATGCATTGTATGTCACTGTGCGATTGTACAAACAGATTAACATGTTGATTCATTAAAGATTATAACAAATTTAATGATACATTCAACATATTCACGCACTATTAACTCATCCTGATTGCATAACAAACGAAAATAACTATATCAAACAAATGAAAAGACTCATTACTATTTGAGAATCGAAACATTGTGTACTTAATCTGTTCTTACAAAAATATTGTTTTATTAATTATTTTGGTGAATAAGTATTGATTTTACGTCATTTTCTGAAGCATATACAGAAATATATGTCGGTGTCTGAATGTTAATTGCAACAGAAAATAATAAGTTTTAGTTTTTTGTAATTCCAAATGTAACAAGACGTGTCAGAGCTGATTTGTGCGGCGAGTGATCATATTTTTAAAACCTTTATTTGTCAACGTGGCAGAGATTTTATAAAACCACCTCTCTAAAAGAACTTTAAAGAGCAATGTGTAAGAATCCAACCACAAGTGGCTGAATAACAACAAATATTCAGTAATGCCCTCTGAATCAAGTCATAATGCAGGAATTGTCATAGTTAGCCAAAATCCAAAAGCAGGCCCCAAAGATGGTAATCATATCAACAATAAAGAACATAATAAAATTGCACTGGGTCAATCCACGGATTGCGAAGAATTTCAAGACGCATACCAGAATTGAATTCACGTGGGCCAGTGCGTCAAATACAGTTTTACTATAACAATGAGAACATGTATGTGAAAGATTGTACTCTCAATAATCGTGCCCTCAGTATCTGCCACATATCCCAATGACAAGAAGTCAGAAATATAACAAGACGCAAAGAATTTCTTTATAATTCAGAATTACAACATGATAAGACAACGTTTCTAAACAATTTCCCATATCTTTGGATCTTGTACTCAAAAGTGTTATGAGTAACAAAATTAACAACAATATTCAAGGTTCATAATTCACTCATTTCAAAACAAACCAGAGCGGTAATCACAACAGCACCATATCCAAGGCACCAAGTTACGCCAACCGTGTGCTTTACTTAGACGTGCTGACAGAACCTGGGAAAAGGTACGATAACAGTGGTTCGCTGACCGCTACTGCTAAATTGGCCGAATTGATTATAACAGAGGTACTCAGCATCAGGGAAAATCTATCACAAAAATGCTTGACAGCCGCACAATAGTAAACAGTTGCCCTAGCAAGGTGTATGAACATGTTTACAGAACAATAACGGTGTCTGCACTTTTCTATTAGCATGATATGAGCATGATACCGATCGTACAAGGGAAAGACTTAGCACCAGAAATGACAAAACACTACCACAGCTCAATAGGCTGCCCTAGTTCTTGCATCTCGGGAACAGGCTGCCGTACTTCTACTCTTCGGTCAGCACAGTCTTTTTATTAACTGCCATTTAGACCACGGATACCCAGGCGTCCGATCAAATCCAGTCTTTTCGACAACTCGACGATTCTCTGGGGTTCCCTATCACGTCATTCGCTCGTTCGTGCTCCGAGTTCTGCCGACGTATCCATCTGCTCCCACCATACCGACTTGCACCAGTGCTGACTTGCTGACGGCGCTCTCACGGAGTCGGGCTGTCCCAGCCGCAACTCTGTTCTCGCAGCTTTACAAACAGCGGCAGCTATGTGACGTCTCGTGACGATAAAAATTTAAATATGAATATGAAGTTTCTTCAACATTTAACCATTGTTATTCATAGGTTGGCATGTCATTCGACTAACTGCAGAGGATGCGCTTGTGACCGGGCTCACAACCAGCAAGCGGGTGATGATACAACACATGGCACGCTCCCCAGCGTCGCCATCTTTGTCAGTGCACAACACTCACTGAGACGAATCTTAGCACTTCCTGAGTTTGGATGCATACCGCCGAGCCACACAGTCTCTCCATGCTTCTGTAAACAAATTGAACCGCCAAAGAAACTGGTATACGCATAGGTATTCAAATACAGAAATACGTAAACAGGCAGAACACGACGTTGCGGCCGACATCGCCTACATAAGACTAACAAGTGTCTGTCGCAGTTTTTAGATCGGTTTTCGATGCTACAATGGCAGGTTATAAAAATTTTAGTGAATTTGATCGTGGTGTTATAGTCGGCTCACAAGCGATGGGCACAGCATCTCCGAGGTAGCGATGAAGTGGGGATTTTCCCAAACGACCATTTCACGTGTGTACCGTGAATTTCACGAATAAGGGCGGTAAAACATCATCCGTCATCGTTGCGGCGGAAAAAAGATCCTGCAAGAACGAAACCAACGATGGTTGAAGAGAATTGTTCAACGCGACGAAGTGCAACCCCTCCTCAACTTGCTGCAGATTTCAATGCTGGGCCATCGTGCGAACCTTTCAACGAAATATCCTCGATATGGGCTTTCGGTGCCGAAAGCCCAGTCATGCACCCTTGATGACTGCTCGACACAAAGATTCACGCTTAGCCAGGACCCGTCAACACCTATATTGGACTGTTGATGACTGGAAACATGTTGGCTGGTCAGACGAGTCTCGTTTCAAAGTGCATCGAGCGGATGGACGTGTACGGTTATGGAGACAACCTCATGAATCCATGGACGCTGCATGTCAGCAGGGGAGTGTTCAAGCTGGTAGACTCTGTAATGGTGTGGGGCGTTTGCAGTTGTGGTGATGTGAAACCCCTGGTATGTCTTGATACGACTCTGTCAGGTGACACATACGTAAACATCCTGTCTGGTCACCAGCATCCATTCATGTGCACTGTGCATTCCGACGGCCTTGGGCTATTCTGGCAGGACAATGGGACACCCACATGTCCAGAATTGCTACAGAGTGGCTCCAGGAACGCTCTTCTGAGTTTAAACACATCCGCTGGACACCAGACTCCCCAGACATTAACATTTTTGAGCATATCTGGGATGCCTTGCAACGTTCTGTTCAAAAGAGATCTCCACCCCTTCGTTCTCTTATAGATTTATGGACAGCCCTGCAGGATTCATAGTGTCAGTTCCCTCCAGCACTACTTCAAGCCTTAGTCGAGTCCATGCCACGTCGTGTTGCGGCACTTCTACGTACTCGCGGGGACCCTACACGATATTAGGCAGGGGTATCAGCTCCTTTGGCTCTTCAGTGTAATTCCTGTTGTCAGTTAGAAACTATGACTTGGTGTGGTTCCAGAGATATTTTCCAGTCTCAAACATCTGTGATGTAAATGTGTTGACTGAGTCGACAAAAGAGAATGTGTATGAAGGGCGGGTTCCAATCCCATACTTGGTGCAAATTTTGACTCGTTGCTTCAGTCTGTAATATATATCACAGACGTGTGGGACTTGGGAAGGTCTCTGAATCTACATACACTAGTTTCATTTGATTTAAGGAGCTTCACCTGGGTTTCAGACAGATTCCGCAGATCTTCTTCGACGATAGTGCTGTTCCAGTATAGCTGGGGAGCCTCTGCAGTGGTTTAGGGGGAATACCAAATGGGCCTGAGGTATCAATGGGAATTTGGTTTAAGGAGGGAGTCGTCCTAGACTAGTCCATGCAGGTGTAAAAATCCACGGTGCGCTGTGGTTAGCGCATTTGCCTCGTGAGCAGGGGACGCGGGTTCGAAGCGCGGCCTTGGTAGAAATTTTTCATTCGTCGCATCACTCTGCAGATTTATATCAAGATTTAAGTTCTAATTAACAGACTATTACATTGTTATGTTGTTTTGTCGGTAATTAATACATTTTCAAATGATTTTGATACCTGAATAAACAGTCAGGTTGTCAGGAGCTGAATTCCACCACTCTACACCCCCGCGCAGACTCTGCGTATCAAAACGCTTAAATAACTGGGATTTGAACTGAACACCACTGATATCCTTGGAAGAGCCAGGCATTACAAAACTATTCTGCCTGGTTTGCAAGATACATGATGCAGGGGAAATATGCTCAGACTTTAAAAATACTGCACTAATTCCAATTCCAAGGGAGCAGTTGCTGATACGTGCGAATATTACCGAACTATTATTATAAGAACTCGTGGTTGCTTAATACTGACACTGATTAAAAACAGAGGAAAGGAAGAAAAGGGGGAGCCAAATTCAGGAAAGATCAGATTGGGTTCTCGTGAAATGTTGAAACACGCGAGGCACTGCTGACCCTATGACTTATGTTAGAAGATAGGTTAAATTCAGGAAAACGCACGTTTATAGATTTTGTATAATTTGAAAAATCTTTTTTTCTGTAAAATTCTAGAGGTAGCAGGGGTAAAATACAGAGATAGAACCGTTATATACAATTTCTACAGTTACCAGACTGCAGTTACAAAGAGACGAAGGGGTGGAAGGGAAGCAGTGACTGAGAAGGGAGTGATACAAGGTGGTACGTTATCCTTAATGTTATCCAATCTGTACATTGAGCAAGCAGTTAAGGAAGCTAAAGAAAGGAATTAGAGAAGGAACCGAAGGAGAAGAGATAAAAATTTTGAGATGTACCCAAGACAATGTTATTCTGTCAGAGACAATGAAGGACTTGGAAATGCAGCGGAACGGCATAGAAAAGTCTTGAAACGAAGATGCATGATGAACAGTTAACAGAAACCAAACAAGGTTAATGGACTGTAGGCGAGTCAGATCACGCAAAGAAGAGGAAATAAGATTAGAAAATAAGACACACGAAGTAATAAATAAGTTTCGCTATTGGGCAGTAAAGTAAATGATAATGGCCGAAGCAGAGAGGATGTAAAATATGACCTCGCTGTGGCAATAGAAGGGTTTCTGAGGAAGAGAAATTTATTAATATCGAATACAAATTTAAGTGTTGGAATGTCTTTTTCTGCAAGCATTTATCTGGAGAGCAGTCTTGTATAGAAGTGAAAAGTGGACGACAAGTAGTTCAGACTAGAAGAGAGTAGCAGCCTTTGAAATGTTATGCTGCAGAAGAACGCTGAAGATTTCGCGGGTAGCTCGCTTTACTGATAAGAAGGTAATTAACAGAGCTGGGGAGAAATGAAATGTGTGGCATAACGTGTCTTAAAGAAGCCACCGGAAAATCACATTCTCAGACATCAAGAAATCGTCAGTGTTTTCGTTCGACGTAAGCGTGGGGGTGAGGTGGGTGTGAGGTGGTAAAAGTTGCAGACAAAGGCCAAGGGACGAGTGCTGAGAATACGTGAAAATGTATGTGCGAATCAGTAGTTATTCAGAGATTAATAGGCTTACACAGATTAGCGTAGCAAGGAGAGAACTTCGGATTGAACGCCACAACAACCACAAGCGCTGACGAGGCGTTTCAGGGCCCTAGAATCTGAACAGTCTTACGAAACTGAACACAGCGAAAGGTCACTGTTTGAGCTGCGGCAAATTTTTCTCCACTGGAGGGCTTTCACTTCGCAACCCAAGCTGTTGCACTAGTGTTTAAAGATACTATGGTAGTGACAAATAGTTCATATTTTCATTGCCTGAAACTGCCGCTCTGTTGGTATGTCATTAATTTCAAAACACGATACCTGTGCCTCCTGCTAACGCAATAGTGGTATTGGTTGTGATTGCACCGATCTGTCAGGACCGGTGAAAGGCTCCCCCGAGTTCCGTGGCGGAGAGCGCCGCAGCTTCCAGCGCAGGGCTTCCGGCAGCCCTTACCCTCGCTAAGTGTCCCCTGCCCCTGCCTCCATTCCCCCGGCCCCCTCCAGCGGCCTCGCCGTTCCATACATCTCGCGGTGGTATTTCTCATTGTCGCGCGGGAAATGTCCCGGTGTCAGGCGGTGCGGCTCGTATTTCACGGCGAATGGATGTGTTCAAGTAGTGCGGCCCAGGCCGGCTCGGACTGCCCCACTCCTCAAGACGGATGATGCGACCGGTAATTGTGAGCAGAGCGGAGACGGGAGAAGCGACACCCCTCGCCACGCCGGACCAGCTGATACTAAATGGACTGCCGTCCGCTATTCATAGCCGCAAGAGGCGGCTGCGGCGGCGGTAATCCGCTTCTGTCACTGGTGTGGGTGTTGTGTGTGTACATGAGAGGGAGAGAGAGAGAGAGAGAGAGAGAAAGAGAGGAGGGAGAGAGAAGTGGGGGATAGGGATGGAGGTGGGATAAAGCAAGGTACGACGTACGTTCTGGCGTAAGGGAGCACGTCGGAGCAAGGACACCCTGACCACCTCCCACGCCGCCTGCTGCCGCCACAGGAAACTCCCCGAATTCGCCTTCGAGACCCTCCGCTTTATAGAACTCTGCGCAGCTCTGACGTCGCTTTTCCTGAAAGCTAACAGAGTGCGAGGCTAGGTCACGTTGCCGCCCCGGGGCCAAAGAAGGGTTGAGCACCAACTGCTTTATTTTCTTTTCCCTCGTCTTCTTCATCTTCCGCATCTCTGCCTGAGGGCAGAAGTCGTGTGATCATAGGTAGGCGAAAGAAAATGGGAGACTCGACAGTAAGCAGTGCTTTCGCAGCAGATGTTTACCTTGCGTCTTACACTTAATGGGAGACGGGAAAAGGAAGGATAAATGCTAACACTTAACAAAGGAACTGTAGTAACGCCCAGTAAAATTTTTGGTTAGACTTTATTGTCACTGGTACTGACTGTAATGAAACAGAAAGCTTACTGTTACCAGTCACAATTTATTTTACACAACGTGTTTTGTGGTTTACACATCCACCATCAAGTGGATTTATTCCGATTAATGTTGCACGTATTCCTTGTGTTACGACTTCGGTATAATTTCTGGCACCATCTAGAAAAACCAAAACACTATTTTGGTATATGGCTCATGGTTAAAAGTAAAAGCAGAAAAGCGTCAGTCACGACAGGCTCCTTTTCCTGTCACGCTATGTTACATACAGCATCACACTGTGTAAAGACTGACGGAAGTGAAGAACCTAATAACTGCAAGAAACATATATAGATAAACCACAGCTGACTATTACGTGATTTTTGTATTTCAGTACGGCTTTCCTCTTTGACGTTCTACTTGCTAACATTATAAGTCAATTTTTTTCTTTAAGTGCTTTATAGTGGTTCCACCCATACCTTACATCTTGCCCACAGTGTGTAACCATTCCAACAAAGAGGTCACAATGGAGGAATGTTGAATCAAGGTTCTCACAAGGATCACTATTGGGCCGTTACCCTTCTCATTATATGTTAATAATGTGTCAATTATTCTCTCCCATTACATATATAACCTATACGCTGACGGCATTCAGTTAAATCTAATTGCAAGTCCAAAAAATCTGTGCAGAGACATCCAGCATGTAAATAGCGATTTACTTATCCTATCAATTTGACAGTAGGTATGTTTGAAACAACCCACCTAAATAGCAAGAAGTCCTTGTCGTTCACAGAAGATTTACCGTCTTTCAGTCCAGAGAATCTCTTCCATCATTAATACTAAACGGCACAGAATAACGTGCGAAGAACTTGGGGACAATTCCGGACCGTTATGTAGACTGGACTGAACACACAACTGCACCACTGCAATCTGTAACAAGGTGGCAGCATCGCTTCACTCACTACAGAAATATAAACAAGTATATCCTTTCGAGCTTAAAAAGGAGTTCTGAGAAACAGTAATACTCCTCATGTATTTCTGTATTGAACTGGGGACCTAGAAAAGACGGAGAGGCCTCGTCCCCGCCGTAGCCCTCAGTGGTTCGTAACCCCCCAACAGGATGCAAAGCAATCCACCCACCCCACCGCCGCCCCACACCGAACCTGGATTACTGTGCGGTTCGGCCTCCAGTGTCCTCCACCCCCCCCCCCCTTCTCCCCGATAAGGTCTCATTCCAAACGAGTGTAGCCCCAATGTTTGTGTGGTAGAGTTTTATGGTGTACGCCAGGGCCGGCCAGAAATTCTGCACGCGTGCGGTGCTCCTGCACATGTGCAACTTCCGGGTCACAGCGTGCGCGCCGCAGCCGTCAGCGTTCACGTAGTGCATGTTTCTACGCACAGATGTCGCTTTATCCACTTGCTGGGATACACTGTACCGGCGAATTCTTGTGCTCTTTCCACAGCTTGCAAGCCAACCATGGGAAGGTATTTCGCGTATTAAACATTACTGTCACAGTCTGCTCATTGAGACGTCTACTTTTATGTTAACAGTTTAACCCAGTAAGACAAGCAATACAGTTAACAACCGTGGGTTTTATTAGGGCAGGTTGACTGACGACACGTAAATACGTGTAATGTTTTTGATCTAGTATTTAAGAAACAGAGCATTTAGCGACTTCCAACGAACCTTATTCATGATTTCAAATAACATTAAACTAATGCACCCAAATAATTTCTGTCTTACTGATCTCTGAAGAGAATGACAACCGCAGACCTCTCGATGATAACCTGTTATTTCGATACCATTATTGCTATATCTTTCATCAGTTCCGTCTGAAATCTGCATAATAACCGACAATTAGATGAATGTTATGTTTTATCGACTTCAGCTGAGCGTAGCCCTTCACACATTAATAAAAACCTCTAAATGTAAGTATACATTGGAACAATCGGTTTAATGACCAATTTTCCTGATAATAATGTAACATGGAGCAGAATGAGGCAATAATGCACAATTAGTAAACAAAAATTTTTAATTATGAAAGGAATAAATCCGAACACGTTTATCACTGGTCATGAGAAATGATATAGTTAATATCGGCCACAAAAGCACGGCTCATTGACAAACGCAAGCAGTTGCGAAGATTTTCATCTCTTATGCTTGATTGAAATCTTGAGTTATTCATTTTCATCACCGAGAAAAATCTTTCACAAACAAGCTCTTGCTTGTACCACATAAACAGGGAAGTGGAGCCGCCGCCGTTCATTTAGGACACATGTCTAATAACAGATGTCGCTGTCGCTCGCTGTCGCACACGTGCGCACATGTGCAGCACTTCCGCAACGTCGGCACACTGTGCAGCGTTTGGCCGGCCCTGGTGTACGCGAACGTGGAGAAAGTGATTGCGCAGCAATCGCCAACATAGTGCAACTGGGGCGGAATAAGGGCAACCAGCCCGCATTCGCCGAGGCAGATGAAAAACGCCTTAAAAACCATCTACAGGCTAGCCGGCACACCGGACCTCGACACTAATCCACTGGGCGGATTCGTACCGGGGACCGGCACGCCTTCCCGTTCGGGGAGCAGTGCGTCACACCGCACGCCTAGCCGGACGGGCTTAATACTCCCCATACTTATTGTGATGATTCCACTCTCCGGTGACTTAAGTGCGGAAGCTCGCACAGGCTGGAAGTGGTTATGAATGATTGTCCACGACAGATTTGTGACGTACGGTTTTTCGAACATATCACACCAGTCTACGAATAATAATCTTGACCGCGTGGCAATACGCGTAGATACTATCATATTCTATGTTTGCTTTGCCGTCTTCTCAATCACTGTACTGGCTCTTATTTGTCCTCAACTATTACGCTAATATCTCAAAAGCACCGTGGAAATACTCGTTCTCAACAAAATAATTCTCCCTGTACCGTCCCACAGTACTGACATGTTTTCTCAATCACGTATCAGGAACCCTACTTTGGTAAAATCTGCGTCAGAATCAGAGAAACTAACTACCTTCGGAGTTTCAAAAGACAGCTAATGGTCCGCCTTCTATCACAGGAGCCATCTCCCCGCACACTGTGCAGCTTATACTTGTCACTCCCCCTCCCTCAGAACTTTTCCCTACCCTCTGTCGGCAGAGATCTACGAGGGGCGTTCAGAAAGTAAGCTCCGATCGGTCGCGAAATGGAAACGACTATGAAAATCCGATAAAGCTTTGCACAGATGTGTTGGGTAGTGTCTCTAGTATAACCCCAGTTAGCATCACGTCGCTCTTCTCATTTCTGAGAACGCAGTGAGTGCGTAAAGAAGTCTAGAAAATAGTGTCTGCCGCCAAGTACGAGGGCCTGGTGAGAAATTTCGCCTGAAGCTATGCAGTTAACATTACATAACTGTCGTGCTGTTTCTTCTTCAAGACAATTCTCAGCCGCATTCTCCAGGGGCAATGAAGATGCTCCTGCATCGTTTTCAAATGGAAATGTGAGATTACCCACAATACAGTCCGCAATTGTCTCCCCCTTTCATCTCTGGTCACATGAACCGCTGTCTTTGAAGACAACATTTTGACACAGGCAACGAGGTGTAGGCCAACGTGGAGAATTGGCGGAAAGCACTGGCGGCTGCCTTCTATGATGAGGCTATTGAAAAGTTGGTACAACGCTGTGACAAAAGTCTAAGTCAGAACGGCGACTACGTAGAGAAGTAGCTGAAAGGTGTAGCTAATTGTTACAAGTAAAACATTTCTGATGTTCACTGTGGTTTCAATTTGGAAATCAATCGGAGCTTACTTTCTGAACAGGCCTCGTATATTTATAGTTTTTTTTTTTTTATAACAGCCAGTGTCACTGCAATTTGAAATGGAAAATTTGTGGTAAGGACTATTGGAACGAAACTATTGAGGTCATCGGTCCCTAGGCTTACACACTAATTAAACTAACTGACGCTAAGGACAGCACACACACCCACGCCCAAGAGAGTACTCGAACCTCCGACGGGGGGAGCCGCGCGAACCGTGACAAGACTCCCGAGACCGCACGGCTACCCCTGCGCACTGCAATTTGTACCTTCTCCTTCTACTTGATCCTTTGTCCGTGAAGTTCTCTATTTATATATTGTTCTTTCCTAACAGCCACTCTCACTGTCGTTCAAACCTTTTGCTCCTCTTTTACCCATTCTGATGCCACTAAATACGGTTTCAAAAGTGCTAAACTAATCTATATCATTTTAAGTGCACTTTATTATTATTATTATTAATGTGTGTTACTGTTATTATTATTGTCATTGTTGTTGTAGGAAGAAAGTTTTCGATTTTCTGTGCATTAATCTCCCAGTTACAAACTTATTTACTGAATTGTCAAAAGAAACGAAAGAACTCAGTGAACAAACTATTTCTTTTTCCACGAATATTGTTTCTCCACGAACATACAAAACTACTGTCTAATTTTCGGCTTCTATGGATTGTCACCAGTCTCGTCACCAGGGAAACCTTTAAATTTTCCATACGAATCCCATGTTCAGTTATCCTGACAATCATCTGACTCAGATGATGAGTAGTCACTTGGCCAGGATTGCGTGATTAAGTACATGTTGTTGTTGTTTTGGAACTCAATAGTGACCGAAATTCTTGGCCTTCATCTTCAGTGTGTGCCGGTTTGAGTTAGTTTTATTTCCACCAGGTCGCCAACTTCGTACTTCGAGGCATTCTTCTGACGTGACGTGAAGCTATTCACGAATTTCTTCCTGTCCTTTGCAGATCTGTAGCGTAGCATCTTCCTTCAGTTTACTGCGTCTCTTTTCAGATTAATTAATAATTTCTTCTTCTAATAATTTTGTGATATGAAGATCAATCTGTGTGTGCGTCCTAATTCCTTTCAAAAGTTCAAATACTTCTGTCGATATTGAACTGATGGTATCACCTTGTACCAATCATTAGGCCTTAGTAAACGCGTCAATAATAGTTGATTGTATCCTTTGCGTACTGATTTGTTGATGTTGTGGTCCTCATTCCAGAGACTGGTCTGATGCAGCTCTCCATACTTCTCCATCCTGTGCAAGCCCCTCCATCCCCAAGTAACAACTGCAACTTACATCCTTCTGAATCTGCTTACTTTATTCATCTCCAAGATTTTTAGCCCCAATCCCCCGAATCGCTTCCCTTCGGTACTAAAATAGTGATCCCATGATGCCTTAGACCATGTCGTACTAACCAATCCCTTGTTCTAGTCAGGATGAACCACAGATTTCTCTTTTCACCAATTCTGTTCAGTACCTCCACATTAGTTACGCGATCTAACCATGTAACCTTCAGCGTTCTTCTGTAGCACCACATCTCAAAAGCTTCCAGTCTTTTCTTGTCTAAACTGTTTATTATCCATGTTTCACTTCCACACATGGTTATACTTCATAAAAATGCTTTCAGTAAGGACTTCCTGACACCTAAATCTATATTCTAGAAAGAAATTTCTCTTCTACAGAAACACTTTTCTGGCCATTGCCAATCTGCATTTTATATCCTCCATACTTCGACCATCATCAGTTATTTCGCTTCCCAAATAGCAACACTCATCTACTACTTTAAGTGTCTCATTTCCTAATCTAATTCCCTCAGCATCACGATTTAATTCGACTACACTCCATTATCCTCATTTTGTTTTTGTTCATGCTCATCTTACACCCTTCTTTCAAGACACTGTCCATTCCATTCAACTTCTCTTCCAAGTCCTTTGCTGTCCCTGACAGAATTACGAAGTCGTCGGCTTACCTCAAAGTTCTTACTTCTTCTCCCTGGACTTTAATTCGTACTCCAATTTTTTCTTTTTTTTTCCTTTACTACTTGTTCAATTTACAGATAGAATAACATCGGGGATAGACTACAACCTTGTCTCACTCCTTTCTCAACCAACGCTACACCCCTTCGTTGCCCTCGACACTTATAATTACCATCTGGTTTCTGTGCAAATTGTAAATAGCCTTTCGCTCCCTGTGTTTTATTCCTGCCACCTTTAGAATTTGAAAGAGGGTGTTCCAACCAACACTGTCAAAAACTTTCTCTAAGTCTACAAATACTATAAGCGTAGCTTTGCCTTTCGTTAACGTATGTTCTGTGAGAAGTCGTGGGATCGGTATCGCCTCGTGTGTTTCTCATTTCTCTGGAATCCAATCTAATCTTCCCCGAGGTCTGCTTCTACCCGTTTTCCATTTATCTGTGAAGGATTGGGGTTGTATTTTGCAGCCGTGACTTATTAACCAGATAGTTCGGTAATTTTCACACCTGTCAGCACCTGCTTTATTTGGAATTGGAATTACTATATTTTTCTTGAATTCTGCATTTAACCTGTCTCCTACATACTGCTCACGAGGTGGAAAGATTTTCATCATGGGTGCGTCTCTCAAGGTTATCAGCAGCTCTAACGGAATGTTGTCTACTTACGAGTCCTTGTTGTGACTTAAGTCGTTTAGTGCTTTGTCAAATTCTTCATCCAGTATCGTATCTTCTTCCTTTCCCCTGTTCTTGTCAGTCCTTCCCTAATGCTCCCTCTGAAACCCTCTACAACCTCTGGTTCTTTCAGTTTATCCAGGTCCCATCTCCTTAAATTCCCGCTATTTTGTAGTTTCTTCAGTTTCATTCTGCAGTGCATAGCCAATAAATTGTGGTCAGAGCCCACATATGTCGCCGGCCGGAGTGGCCAAGCGGTTCTAGGCGCTCCAGTCCCGAACTGCGCGACTGCTACGGTCGTAGATTCGAATCCTGCCTCAGGCATGGATGTGTGTGATATCCTTAGGTTAGTTAGACATAAGTAGTTCTAAGTTCTGGGGGACTGATGAACTCAGAAGTTAAGGCCCATAGTGCTCAGACCCATTTCAATCCACATATGTCCACTGAAATGTCTTACAATTTATAACCTGGTCCGAAAATCTCTGTCTTACCATTTTATAACCTATCTGAAACTTTCCAGTACCTCCAGGTACTGTACTACTGTCTTTGGTGTGAGCTTCGTGCCTATCTTGGCCACAATAATGCGTTTACTACGCTGTTCATAGTAACTTACCAGTGTTACTATTTTGTTATTCATTATTAAACTTACTCATGCGTCCCTATTTCATTTTATATTTATAATCCTGTATTCACCTGACCAGAAAACCTCTTCCTCCTGCCACAGAAATTCACAAATTCCAGTTATATCTACATCTACCTATCCATTTTAAATTTTCTTACCTACCTGTCCTATTAACGGCAGATTAGTTCCTCCTGATAGCGACGTCCTCCTCAGTAGTACCCGCCTCGAGATCCGAGTGGGGGACTATTTTACCTACGGAATATTTTACTGAAGAGGATTCCATCTCATTAAACCATACTGCAGAGCAGTATGCCCTCGGGAAGAATTACCGCTGTAGTTTCCCCTTGCTTTCAGCCGTCCGTTCGCAGAACCAGAAGAACAAGGCCATTTTGGTTGATGTTACGAGGCTTGGTCAGTCAATCATCCAGATTTCTGCCCCTGCAACTACTGAAACAGCTGCTGCCCCTCTTCAGGAACCACACGTTTGTCTGGTTCCTCAACAGATACCCCTCCATTGTGGTTGCACCTAAGGTACGGCTATCTGTATTGATGAGGCACGCGATCCTCCCGATCAGAGGCAAGATCCATTATTCGTACGCATTGATTTAAATGGTCCAATATTATCGATGTAATTAGTACACAATGACGCACCTAGTTTGAATAAGGGATGAAGGAACCTTCAATTCTTTCCTGATTTCTTATTCATTATTGAACATTGTACACAATTTAGGATGACTCTTGTCACTTTGACAGTTAAATTTAGTATATAATAACCTTGTTTTATTTCCACCTCTGTTCGAATAACTGCATAATGGCCTTTTTCAAGCACAAGTTTGATGATTTTACCTTGTATAGTATGTGGAAACACCAACGTATGCCTTCCATCATAGAATTCCATCCCTCATGTAAAAGTTTTCATGAGGCCATTCTTTGAGAATGCTCTTGATTGCTGCTCAGTCATCAAGCTTTTCTTGAGCTTTTCTAATTCTCGATATTAAACGATCTGTGAAGCCAAATAGTACATTCACACAATGACTTAAGGCATCTACATTTTTAATCCTAGAACCAGAGCAGTGTTCTGTGACAAGTCGTTCTTATCCATAGTCTTTTAGAAAGCACTGCAGTCCTTTACAATTTTAAAACATATCTCCAGCAAATACTCCCAGAGTTTCCTTAACGCATTGGCAAAAACTGAAACTTCAAGCTTACAGCTGCTGCATTTTTCCTCTTGTAATGTTTTTTTTTCTTTTTTTACTCATATATGAAACTTGGGGCAGGTTAAAACTGTGGGCCGCACAGAGACTCGAAATGTTGACCTTTGCTTTTCGTGGGCAAGTCCTCCACTTACATGTAGGAGACGAGGTACTGGCAGAAGTGCAGCTTTGATGGGGCGCTGAGTGTCCTGCGTGGGTAGCTCAGTTGGTAGAGCACTTGCCCGCGAAAGGCAAAGGTCGCGATTTTGAGTATCAGTCCGGTACACAGTTTTAATCTTCCACGAAGTTTCATATCAGCGCTCACTCCACTGCAGAGTGAAAATCTCTTTCTTGATGAACATTTAATCATATGGAGATTTTTGTAATAGTACGGTCCCGAAACCTTCATTCCTCGCATCCATGCGTAGTTCAGTTTCGCGTTTTTGCCAACAGATTTTTGAAACTGGATTGAATGAAAGAATATCTTTTAGTACCTTTAATGCTTGCTTATGCTTTTCTTCAGACTTATATTCGCGATTACTCCTCAGTAAAGCGCTCCTAGGTTTGACAGTTGCAGTCTAATATGAGATGAACTTCATAAAGTATAATGTTAGATCAAGAATGGTTCAAATGGCTCTGAGCACTACGGGACTTAACTGCTAAGGTCATCAGTCCCCTAGAAAGTAGAACTACTTAAACCTAACTAACCTAAGGACATCACACACATCCATGCCCAAGGGAGGATTCTAATCTGCGAACGTAGCGGTCTCGCGGTTCCATACTGTAACGACTAGAACCGCTCGGCCACTCCGGCCACCAATGTTAGATCTAAGAAACTTTGCACTGCTATAATAGATTTAGATTCTGGATAGTTCTGAACAGATACTGTCTTCTGAGAAGACACTGGTATCATAAATCCAACAAACTAAACACTTCTCACATTCTACAAAATAAAATTCCAGGTCATATTCTGCTGCAGTTTCTAACACTAAACCAAGTCATCGAAATGTCTCATTATTACTCTTTTTTGGTGTTATTATATTGTCCATGTAAATAAATACGATGTTCTTCGAGCTGATACCCTCCCCCCCCCCCCTAAAAAAAAGAAAAGGAGGAAACGAAGAAAAGAGACTGGAGCACTGTAGGTAAATTTTATATGCCAAATGGAACTTTCCTAAACTGAAACTGCGCTGAGTGTGTCACACTAGAGGTATATTTTTGTCTTCCTCAACAACATCGTGAAAAAACCATTCTTGGGGTCCGTCGTGGAAAACACACAGGCATCTTGTAGTTTATTTAAAAGATTTTCTGTGAGGGGCAATAGGTAACGATCTTTCATTATGATGTTGTTTAATTTTCTGCAGTCTACACAGACGCCATAATCTCATTTTTTTTTAATAATTGCAACCTGACTAGCATATTCAGATGAACTTGGTTCTATTATTACCTAGTCAAGCCACTTCTGGACTTGGTTAACAAAAATTTGTTTATCTCCTGGTGACAGTCTTCTGGGCCATCTATATACCCGTTATTGGTATCTCACAATAATCTTCATTCTGACTCACTGGACTTTGTATTAATTGGAGTGTAATTATTCACTAAATATTCGATGTATTCCCTTGTTTCATCACTAACAAAGGTTTCAATAACTAATTCTGGTTTTTCTACATGTATTCCCATCTGGTTTGCTAATAGATATCCCACCCTTTTTAGTTAAAACTTTAGTTTGATCAAGGAAATCATTTACAACTGTCATATCTAAATTAATGTTGTCTTTACAGTCTGCATAAATGTCAGCTTCAATTTTCACTTCATCAGTCTCAACAATGCCTGTAAAATACCCTCGTGGATAGACGAAGTTTTTCCCAGATCCTCTCAAGACATCTGTTTTTTTTTTCTTTTTTTTTCAAATCTGGAGCATTCACGGTCTCCTAAACGTCCTGCCGTAATAAAGTAAGTTGCCTGCTATGGTCAATTAATGCTTTCTCTTCTCGATTACTTGCTCGTACATTTTTAAATTTACAATTGTTAATACTCTTCTTAACGGTGTTTGAATTCATAGTCACCTTTCGACTGTTGTTCTCCTTCGTGCATTCACATGAGATACGGCCTATCTCGTTGCATTGCAATCACTTGACCTATGACCACTTGCATGAGAAATGAAACGCTTATTGTTAGGATCCCAAGTGCCGGCCGAAGTGGCCGTGCGGTTAAAGGCGCTGCAGTCTGGAACCGCAAGACCGCTACGGTCGCAGGTTCGAATCCTGCCTCGGGCATGGATGTTTGTGATGTCCTTAGGTTAGTTAGGTTTAACTAGTTCTAAGTTCTAGGGGACTAATGACCTCAGCAGTTGAGTCCCATAGTGCTCAGAGCCATTTGATCCCAAGTTCCTTTTTTAGTATTTCTGTTACTTAAGCCTTTAGCATTTTCCTTAATGGAGTTAAAAATTTTCATGGCTGTAACTTCTCTCATTTATTTTCGACAATGACTTCATAGATCTTTCGCAATGTTTCATTTTTTTAATTATAGTTCATCACACTTTTGCCACCACAAAATAGAAGTTTTGCTGCTGCTTCGTCATCTATCCCATCAATCACATACTGAGACATCGAGTCCTTATCTATATGAACACAGTTGGCGATATCCTTCATTACGAAACAATATTCTTGAAGAGACTCCTACTGTTTCTTCTATCGTTGAGACAGCAGTTGATGGATTTCAGCAGCACTTATTTTCAAATCGAATTTATCCTGTAAAGCTTTCTTTAGTGCAGCTCGCTTCTAACCCTGAATAAAAATCATAGCCAAACCTTCAAGTGATTTTTTGTCTGTATCAAGCTTTCGATTTCACCCCAACCCACAAAAAATGCTGTTTCTTCGAAGTCCATGATCCTCTTTTCAAATGCATATGTCACCCCGCATATCCGTCACCGCCGCTAAATGACCCTCAACGTTACATTGATCTTATGCATATGGTGAGAATCGTGTTCGCTTTTATCGACGATTTCTAAAACGGAATCTTTTTCTTTCTTTTTTTCGAGCATACTCTCTCTGTTATCGCTACCCACTTCGATTCCATCCTCTTCTTCATCTCTTAATATTCTAAGTTGTTAATTTTCAAACAAGTTTTCCAATGTTGAATAAGTAATAACAAATCGCGGTAGCAATTTCATACTTCGTCGGACTATTTGTAGACAATATATTGCAGATTGCTCCTAACGCCGCTTCTGAAAATGATGCTTTAGTGACTGACTTCTTAGTTTCAAGTTCAACAGGTTGCAATTTTAAAGTAAAACCAGAAGATTCTCAGAATCGTTTCCGATTTTTTGTGTCATCTGGAATTGTTCCGAAAATTTTAAATCGTTTTAATGCCTTTAACCGGCGCAGATTTGTTTTTATTTTTATTTTTTATATTGTTTTTCCGATTTCATCTAACGCTGCCATTCCTAGATTTTGTCTTCCTTTGTGCCATCTGCTTATTCTCCTTTCGTCACTTTTAAAATTTCTCCTTGCGTCGCTCTGCTTCTTCTAATAGTCGTTAAAAAGTGAATCCTCGTCGTAGATCCAAAATCATCAATATTACTCATCGTTATGTCGTCGCAGGCGAAACGGTGCTGCCCGCATCTCGTGGTCGTGCGGTAGCGTTCTCGCTTCCCACGCCCGGGTTCCCGGGTTCGATTCCCGGCGGGGTCAGGGATTTTCTCTGCCTCGTGATGGCTGGGTGTTGTGTGCTGTCCATAGGTTAGTTAGGTTTAAGTAGTTCTAAGTTCTAGGGGACTGATGACCATAGCTGTTAAGTCCCATAGTGCTCAGAGCCATTTTTTTGAAACGGTGCTCGGAAAATTTCACCATAAACGTCGTAGAATATGCAGTAAAACTGCGTCGTCACTCGTTCAGTTGATTGCGGACAAGCCCCCAAAATTTGTAGCAAAATCGTTTCCGATCTTCTTGAAGAACTATTTATTTAACTCCTAGCTACAAACTTTTTCACTGAACTGTCAAAAGAAGCAAAACAACTCAATCAACCAACTCCTCTTTTACTTGAGTATTGTGCCCCTACGAACACATAAAACTGCTGCCTGATATTTGGTTTCTCTTGCGTGTCACGATTCTCGCCAGGAGGAATACCGTTTAACTCCCCAATTCCACGTTATTAATATTACTATTTGGAAGGATTTGGTATGTGTTGCTATTGGTCAGATGTAAGAGAAGGGACATTAAGGATCTGATCCTGTCTATCTAAATAAGCAATTAATAAATAAATGTAGCTGAAATAAACTCTATTTCCAAGTAACGTCCAAAGCATTGTAGGGATCTTCGCTTGCATAGATTAATATAAATGTGACTGTAAGTATGTCCACTGGAAATCATCATTATTAATCTTTATATTGTTAGTTATTGGTCTGTTGATATTTTTCTCTCTAGATTCTTCTGATATAATGCAGATAACACCATACTCTCTCTTATCCAACGTGTCTTCCACGCTATAATATCTCAGTCTGTAATTGGCTCTTAACCTTCTCAATCCGCAGTACCCTCTGCTATTAACCTTACATACAGGGTGTTTCACTAAATGTGCTTGCCTCTGTAAGTTACAAAGTAATAGGCGACGGAAACATTTATTGCGGTAGGTCACCATAAAAAACGTTACACTGTCTGTGGAGCTATGAACGTAGTTTATTGCGTTATTACTCAAAGAGTTACAGCAAAAAGATAGAATTTTTAAATGGAACAATAGTTGTTTCTATCATGCACAGGAATCAGTAACACCAGCTGTGTATACACCAATTTGAATTACATTCCTACCACTTTTAGTTTGGGAGCTACAACCCGTCAGAGTTTCAGGGGCAGATACCACACACGCTGCGCATAACGCATTGCGCCTTCTAAATGTGGTGCGGCCGAGTTGTAACGTGGCCGGTGTCACGGAGCGAGACGCTTCCTCGATGCGCTGTTAGGCCGTCGGCACACGGACCGTGCTGTCGAACGTTAACGTTGAGCGTGCCAAGTTCAACGTGCTGCTGAACGCTCAGGAACAATGCGACTCGTGCATACGGTACGTGGGCCCCAACGAGGTATACACGATCGCAGCGCACTCCAGCGGCAGTTGAGGAATGTTTATAGTTCGTAAATCACACTGTTTATTCAACGCACGCGCGAAATTCGCACGTTAGCTCTGTTGAAACGCATATTTCCTTCATCGTCCACGAAAAGGAAAGTACCATGTCCAATCAATAAGGACACAGGCTTATAAAAGTTCCTTTACAAACAATGCGGTACAAATTTGGAATACTTCTCCGCATAAGATACACTTTATTTCATCATTCCCTCATTTTAGTAAAACCCCAAGGTCAGTCTTACTAGATCACTGTTCCTGCCCAGTAGCAGAATCATTGTAACGTATGAATTACGAAGCGTGAAAGAAAAAGGAGCAAAATATCTTTATATAAGTAGCGCAAGCTGTCCTGTAGATTAAGCCAATCGAACAAAGTCAAAGAAAGGTGAACTTATATTTACATAATATCAGATATTATAACATATACTTATATTAAACTAATAATAAAGTATCTAATAAATATGCGAATATTAGGAAAAAGAATTGGAAGTGTTACGACACGAACCACTGCACAATCAAAGACTCATTTCTTGACGGAGACGCTATTCATTACGCTAAACCAACAGTAGGCTCTATGTAGTTAATCATATTGTGTTACCCCCAGCTAAAAACATTAATCGTAGATAATTATGTTACTAACTGAAATTTAATTATAACAAATCGTACCAAGAACAATGCGTTTTGGGTGCTCTTCAGTGGTTTGCTGCCTTCAAATAGCCTACTCTCATAATACGCAAGTTTCAATCATTCTTTTGCCACGAATATAATGATTCTCATTATTTTATTGAAACGAATCAAACAACTAACAACTGGTTTTCCAGTGATTCTCAATTTGCTGGTGCTCAGAAACGGCATATATATACATGTAGGCTTGAAATGAATGCAAGTATGGCGCCTCACAACTCTGTACTGAAGGGGGACGGCGTGCGTGTGACGTAGGTGGCGTTGTGCCATCTCATTGGTCAACGCTCAGACGCACGCTCAGAATATCTGACATGCCCGATATTGCTCTGCACGTTCGGAAAGACTCCCGAACGTGTTATTCCACGCAATGACGCCAGAAACTCGGCACGCTCAACGCTCAACGTTCGGATGCACGGTACGTGTGCCGACGGCTTTAGACTGCCGACTGTCGCCGCACACGGCTGTATACCCGACAGTTCCAGCCACACAAACAAACGGGGCTCAATATACCACAGTTACTGACATCGGATGAAGATGGCATTCACGAACAACGAGTACGTTGACATGTTGCTGATGCTCGGCGAGTGCCGACGCAATGCCACTGAAGGAGCCACGGCGTACGCCGTGAGATATCCTAGGCGAAGAGCTCCGGCAGCGGTTACGTTCTTCCGTGCCGAACAACGACTTCTGGAAACAGGCAACTTGGTAATGCGCAACAGCAACAGACGAAGAACTGCAAGAAGTGAGGAGAAGGAGGAGTTTGTTTTAGCTGCAGTACACCACGATCCTCATGTCACCTTACGAGCCGTTGCTGCAGTCGCTGGTGTCAGTCTCGCATCTGTGTGGCGTATAGCACACGGCCATCGGTTTCACCCGTACCCCCTGTCACTGATCCAGCTGCATGGGAGCAATATCCGTGCGAGAGATATATTCTGTCAATGGGCCATACGTAATTTCACGCGTGAGCCTTTACGAGGTGTTATGTTCTCTGATCAGTCCACGTTCACAAATTATGGTGCAGTGAATCGCCAACGTACACTACTCGGCCGTAGACAATCCTCAGTGGTTACGATCTGTCTACCGTCAACTTAGGTGGTATATTAATGTAGGGTGTGGAATCATTGGGGATGAAATCATCGGTCCACACTACTTCCCATGTACACTGACAGGCGGGTTACGTCGCTCGTTTATAGTCGACAGGTTGCGTGGTCTCCTTAAACATGTGTTTCTACACACGAGAGTCCATATGTGGATGCAGCACGATGGTCACCCAGCCCATTCTGCGCGTGCTGTTGTGGAAGAACTAAACAGTAGGTTAGCAGGAAGGTGGTTGGGGCGCCATGGTCCTCATTCATGGCCCGCAAGGTCGCCCGATTTAACACCATTAGGTTTCTTTTTGTGGGGATATCTAAAGGATCGTGTTTACGTCACTGAGGCCACATCCCCAGATGAGCTAAAACGGCTCATTGAGGACGCATGTTGCTCCGTGTAACAAGCGATGTTACATCTTGTCCACAGACCCTTTAGAAGGCTCGTTGCATTGTGCATTGAGAAACATGGACACACTTTTGAACATTTCATTTAAATCAATTCCCCAACGCCAGAACATCCATCACCACCACACAGCCATGTATTATGTGCAGAGTGTGGTATCTGCCCCTGAAACTTTGAAGGGTTTTAGATCCCAAACCAAACGTGATAGTAATGTGATTTAAACTGATGCATACGCAGCTGGTGTTACTGATTCCAGTGCATGATAGAAACTACTATTGTTTCTTTTAAAAAATTGTATCTTTTTGCTGTAATTCTTTGGATAATAATACAATAAACTATTTTTATAGCTCCGCGGACAGTGTAACTTTTCTTATGGTGACCTACTGGAATAAATATTTTCGTCGCCTATTACTTTGTAACTTACAGAGGCAACCACATTTAGTGAAAAACCATGTATGTCCTACCACTAACTCCAGAAGCAGAACTTATAAGTACAGAAAAGTCAAAATGATATCCTCTAAATACATTTAGACCTGCAATAATTTGTTGATAATTTGGGGCGCCAGCGGTTTCAATAGTAATAGCTTTGAAGTTCTTGTAAACACGGAAGTGAGGTCAACGACGTGTTCGTCTCCTCGGCGTTGCAGAAATTTCCTGATTTATTTTCACTGGAGTTACAATCACCCGCCGGGTAGCTGTTTGGTCTAACGGGAAGGCGTGCCGGTCCCGGAACGAATCTGCCCGGCGGATTAGTTTGATGATCCGGTGTGCCGGCCAGTCTGTGAATGGTTTTTAAGGCGGTTTTCCATCTGCCTCGGTGAATGCGGACTGGTTCCCCTTACTCCGCCTCAGTTACAGTATGTCGACAATTGCTGCGGAAACACTTTCTCCACGTACACGTACACCACAATTAGTCTACCAGGCAAACATAGGGGCTACGCTGGTCTAGTGTGAGACGTTCCCGGGGGGGGGGGGGGGGGGTGCACTGGGGCGGATCGCACAATAAATTTAGAAATTTGTGGTAAGGTCTTATGGGACCAAACAGCTGAGGTCATCGGTCCCTAAGCTTACACACTACTTAAGCTAACTTAAACTAACTTACGCTAAGGAAGACACACACACCCATGCCCGAAGGAGGATTCGAACCTCCGACGGGTGCTGCCACGCGGACCGTGACAAGGTGCCTGAGACCGCTCGGCTATTCCATCCGGCGACCCTCACAATAGCCCTGGGTTCGGCGTGGAGCGGCGGTTGGGTGAGGGGACTGCTGAAGCCTGCTGTGGGATTGTGAACCACTGCGGGCTACGGCGGAGACGAAGCCTCACAATATAATACTTGCACTCACACCATATTGCATTTTCGCATCAAAGATCTCAAAAATACTTTGAAATTGGCTTCGAAATAGTGTTTTGTTACGCTGTATGTTGTTTGAACTTATTAAGATTAATGGTTCAAATGGCTCTGACCACTATGGGACTTAACATCTTAGGTCATCAGTCCCCTAGAACTTAGAACTACTTAAACCTAACTAACCTAAGGACATCACACACATCCATGCCCGAGGCAGGATTCGAACCTGCGACCGTAGCAGTCGCGCGGTTCCGGACTGAGCGCCTAGAACCACTAGACCACCGCGGTCGGCCTATTAAGATTCATGGCGCCATCTTTATTCCCAACAATGTTAACAAACTGAGACGCAAATAAATTACTAGTGACTGGTTACAGTAAACTTGTTTCGTTAAAGCGTTTATTAATGGTTCTGTCAGCAGCAGCCGTATTTATTAGTCGTTACGAACATCACAGCCTCATTTCAAACCTGAACTACTGAGGCTGCACTGGAAGTGCCTCATCTTAACAATAAACAGTGAGTGGCAACGTGCTCTATAAATGTTTGCGGGATAGAGCATGTGTTGGTACGCAATGCTTATTATTAAGATCAGGCACTGTCAGTGCAGCCTGAGTAGTTCAGGCTTGCAAATGAAGCTGTAAGGTTCGTAACTGGTCACCTAATACATACTGCAACTGTTGACAGAACCATTAATAAACGCTTTAAGAAATTTAAATAAAGTTGCTATTCTCTCAACGAAAAGTTGAAGCAGAAGACACCTGTTGTTTCATTCTGCAGCGTATTTACCTTAAACATGAAACACATTGTGTGTTCCCTCAAGATAAAAAGGTATCGTATGTAAAATTTTTATAAGATCAAAGATGATTAGTTTTGATTTTGAGGATCCTTTACGTATCATATATCGAGGTGAAGGAAGAAGCGTGGAAATGTATGCTTGCACTTCAGGGCTTGGTGAAAAGAGAAATAGATAGTGGAAAACAAAAGAGTACCAACAGAAATGTAAACACAGTTGCCGCAATAAGCTATCAGAAATTAGTGAACAGATTAAGTATGAAAACAAGTGGCGTAAGGAAGAACAGGTGGTTTGTTGAGGCAATCGTAACCAGAATATTTTGAATCTTCCAACGGCACCGGCTGTAGAGGAAGAACCAAAGAGGGTCTCACTGATAAGGATTACCTGAATATAGAAATTATAAACTTATGTACTCGTGTAGCTTTTCGGCCGTGGTGACGCCACTGTCACTTGCTCTGCACAGGGCAGATGACGCCGATCAAGCACCTGTCGCTCCACCACCTGCTGCCTGACACGGACCACTACATGACGTACGAGGGCTCGACGACGCACCCCGGCTGCTGGGAGACCACCGTCTGGATCATCCTCAACAAGCCCATCTACATCTCCAGGCAAGAGGTAAGCCAACGGCGACAGTTGTTGCAGTCATAGAATCATACGTCCACATTTACTGTGATTGAACAAGTCGAATTTTTGAAAGAAAGAACTTTAAGGCGTTGACTGTCACCGGCGGACATAGCTCAGCTTCGTACTTGTGATTAGTATGTAGTAGCGTACTGTGTATTAATTTGTATTTCTTGATTGAGTTGACGCCGGTGTCCACGAAATCAGGTACGATGTCTTGTTCAACATTTTTTGCTAATTTAGCTTCAAGAGAATTTTTATTGCTGATTCTTACGAAGTTTACTTCCATTACTAAGTTGACTGTAATTTTATATTTTAGTACGAACAGTACGGACTGTACTACTGCTGATCTCCTCCCCTGTTCCACACGCAAATGGAGCAATGGAGAAACGACTATCTAAATGCCTCCGTATGAGCCCTAAACTCTATTATCTTCGTGGTCCTTACTCGAAATGTACGATGGCGAGTAGAATCGTTCTGCAGTCAGCCTGAAAAGTGGGTTCTCTAAATTTTCTCAATAGTGCTCTTCGAAAAAAACGTGGCCTTCCCTCCCCTTCCTTGCCATTGACAGTCTACATATTATATCCTCTCTACTTCGACCATCATCAGTTATTTTGCTCCCCAAATAGCAAAACACATTTACTTCTTTAAGCCTTTCATTTCCTAATCTAATTCCAGCAGCATCACCCGATTTTCCATTATCCTCGTTTTTCTTCTCTTGATGTTCGTCTTATATCCACCTTTCAAGACACTGTCCATTCCGTTCAGCTGCTCTTCCAGGTCCTTTGCTGTCTCTGACAGAATTACAATGTCATCGGCGAACCTCAAAGTTTTTATTTCTTCTCCATGGATTTTAGTTCCTACTCCGAATTTTTCCTTTGTTTCCTTAACTGCTTGCTCAATATGCAGATTGAATAACATCGGGGATAGACTACAACCCTATCTCACTCCCTTCCCATCTGCTGCTTCCCTTTCACGCCCCTCGACTCTTATAACTGCCATCTGGTTTCTGTACAAATTGTAAATAGCCTTTCGCTCCCTAAATTTTACCCCTGCCACCTTCAGAATTTGAAAGATAGTATTCCAGTCAACATTGTCAAAAGCTTTCTCTAAGTCTACAAATGCTAGAAACGTAGGTTTGCCTTTCCTCAAACTAGCTTCTAAGATAAGCTGTAGGGTCAGTATTGCCTCACGTGTTCCAGTATTTCTACGGAATCCAAACTGATCTTCCCCAAGGTCGGCTTCTACCAGTTTCTCCATTCGTATGTAAAGAATTCGCGTTAGTATTTTGCATCCGTGACTTATTAAACTGGTAGTTCGGTAATTTTCACATCTGTCAACACCTGCTTTCTTTGGGATTGGGATTATTATATTCTTCTTGACGTCTGAGGGTATTTCGCCTGTCTCATACATCTTGTTCACCAGATGGTAGAGTTTTGTCAGGACTGGCTCTCCCAAGGCTGTCAGTAGTTCTAATGGAATGTTGTCTACTCCGGAGGCCTTGTTTCGACTCAGGTCTTTCATTGCTCTGTCAAACTCTTCACGCAATATCATATCTCCCATTTCATCTTCATCTACATCCTCTTCCATTTCCATAATATTGTCCTCAAGAACATCGCCCTTGTATAGATCCTCTATATACTCCTTCCACCTTTCTGCTTTCTCTTCTTTGCTTAGAACTGGGTTTCCATCTGAGCTCCTGATATTCATGCAAGTGGTTCTCTTTTCTTCAAAGGTGTCTTTAATTTTCCTGTAGGCAGTATCTATCTTAACCCTAGTGATACGCGCCTCTACATCCTTACATTTGTCCTCTAGCCATGCCTGCTTAGCCATTTTGCTCTTCCTGTCGATCTCATTTTTGAGACGTTTGTATTCCTTTTTGCCTGCTTCATTTATTGCATTTTTATATTTTCTCCTTTCATAAATTAAATTCAATACCTCTTCTGTCACCCAATGATTTCTATTAGCCCTCGTCTTTTTACCTACTTGGTCCTCTGCTGCCTTCACTATTTCATTCCTCAAAGCTACCCATTCTTCTTCTAATGTATTTCTTTCCCCCATTTTTGTGAATCGTTCGCTAATGCTCTCCCTGAAGCTCTCTACAACCTCTGTTTCTTTCAGTTTATCCAGGTCTCATCTTCTCAAATTCCCACCTTTTTTCAGTTACTTCAGTTTTAAGCTACAGTTCATAACCAATAGATTGTGGTCAGAGTCTACATCTGCCCGCGGAAATGACTTACAGTTTAAAACATGGTTCCTGAATCTGTGTCTTACCACTATATAATCTATTTGAGACCTTCCATTATCTGTAGGGTTCTTCCATGTAAACAACCTTCTTTTATGATTCCGGAACCAAGTGTTAGCTATGATTAAGTTATGCTCTGTGCAAAATTCTACCAGGCGGCTTCCTCTTTCATTTCTTATCCCCATTCCATATTCACCTACTATCGAATTTCAGTCACACATGCCATTTAAATTTTCGTCTCCCTTCACTATCTGAATAATTTCCTTTATCTCATCATACATTTCATCAATCTCTTCATCTGCGGAGCTAGTTGGCATATAAACCTGTTCTAATCTTATAGGCATTGACTTCGAATCTATCTTTGCCTCAATAATGCGTTCACTATGTTCTTTGCAATAGCTTACCCGCATTGCTATTGTCCTATTCATTATTAAACCTACTCCTGCATTACCCCTATTTGATTTTGTATTTATAAGCCTGTAGTCTTGTTTCTCCTGCCACCGAACTTCACTTATTTCCACTATTTCTAACTTTAACCTATACATTTCCCTTCCAAAATTTTCTTACCTACCTGCCCGATTAAGGGATCCGCAGAACGCCAGTTTTCTTTCTCCTGATAACGACGTCCTCCTGAGTAGTCCCCGCCCGGAGATCCGAATGGGGGACTATTTACCTCCGGAATATTTTACCCATGAAGATGCAATCATCATTAAACCATACAGTAAAGCTGTATGCCTTCGGGAAAAATTACGGCTGTAGTTTCGCTTGCTTTCAGCGGTTCGCAGCACCAGCTCAGCAAAGCCGTTTTGGTTAGTGTTACAAGGCCAGATCAGTCAATCATCCAGACTGTTACCCCTGCAACTACTGAAATGGCTCCTGCCCCTCTTCAAGAACCACACATTTGTCTGGCCTCTAAACAGATACCGCTCCGTCGTAGTTCCACCTACGGTACGGCTATCTGTATGCTGAGGCACGGAAGGTCCATGGTTCATGGTGGTGCGGGGGGTGGGGATCCTAAAAGGTTTGATCATTTTCTTCCGAGACAAGTATGGAAGTATTTCCGGTACAACTAAGTTCGTAAACTGTTCGCGTGTCCCCGTGATTAAAATATACCATGGTTGGCAAAACGGCGCTATCCAAAACCAGCGCCGAGGCGACTGGTGCACCATGGGCCATAAATTGCAGGGGTGAACAACGGCTGCGGGAATGTGTTGGGGCAACATGCCACTGTCGAGCAACTGACGGCACAGATGAACCAAGCGGCTACCAGCAGCGTCTCCTCAACGAGGATCCAGCGAACGTTGCAGTATATGGGCCTCCGCCGCCGGCGCCAGGTTCCTGCACCCAAGCTGCCTGCTGTTTATCAATTGGAATTTGAACGCTGTCGTAGCTACTTCCACCGAGTGGTGACATATGGCCTTTTTCAGATGACAGATGGCCGTTGGTGTGTATGGCGTGAAACGTCTGAAAGCAAACCACCCAGCAACAACAGAGGGAGCAGTTTGGTCTGGGGAATGTTTTCGTGGTATTCCCTGGGTGATTTAATCATTCAGGAAGGCCCAATGGATCAACAAAAACACGCTTCTACCCTAAGTGACCACGCTCACCTCCACACGCAGTTTACTTATCCTCGGCACTAGGATATCTGACAGCAGGGCAATGCACTGGGTCACAGAGCTCACCTTGTACGTGAGTTGATCAAAAGATCACCAGGATGAGTTCACCTTCCCCCTTTGACCACCAAACTCCCCAGGTTTAAATCCAGTCGAAAATCTGTGGGACCACCAGCAAACCTAGCGGAGGTGACCACGTCAGTGGAATTGGCATTGTTCCACATCCCTGTTGGTACCTTCCACAACCTCACTGACATTCTGGGATGTTAAATGTTACATTTCAGTCACTGTTCTCAATAATTCTGCTATTCTGTATGATTCAAGGACTGGCTGATTTAGCGGGACTGTCGATGAACGATAGGCTGCGTGTGTGTTCGTCAAGCCAGGGCCGTATGTATGCAACTTAGCGCAGGCAGCTGTTGTCAACTGATCACAGTACACTCACTATGAAGAAGTAGGAGAGAGGGTTACACCTGGCCACCGGAATTTTGGAAGTAAACATCGTGTTTCCTTATTTCGGTAACTTGAATAAGTATACCCAGCTCATTATACGGAAAGTATTCTCAAATCATCATAGAACTATCAGCGGTCTGCAACACGCCCTTCACACAGCGTGGGCTAAGCACCTCATTGCACCGCCGGTGCACACTATCTATTGCATCACTTGAAAACAATCAGAATCGCGATTCGACGGACCACTCTGCACCATTCCAGTGGGATTCTGTCCTACCTACGTTGGTTACCCATCTAAGACATGCACATATATGTGGCGCTTTGAACAACGACCTTCAAAATGCCCACTTATCGCAAATTCCCTTCGCAATATTCGACACGGAACTGACTGACCAGCGTTCACTGACAGCAACAATTCCTGTTGTCTCATGAAAACAATCACTCTCAAACGCAACTAACGTTTGTTAAGTCTGATAACAGGTTTCAGTCAAACACGACCATTTTCATTACACTAACAACAAAATGGGCCAAGTATGATGCTGCCAATCAGCATACAACGTGATACACAGCAGCGTAGTTACAAAATAAAAACTGAATATATCTTTGGTTGCGGACATGTTGTACGTACCAAAAGGTACAACTCAACTGCTGACTAAATGTCGGTGTTATAAGGGTATAACAACGCCCACCGTTCCACACGAGATCAGTTGAGTAAACCAGTGTAGGAAAAAATTTCCAGTGGCGTGTGTGTAACACAAAAAATTCGTCTTGTGCATGTAAACATAATAAAACGTTGTTTACAATCCACAAATATATTTAAAATATTTAAAAGGCTATTAAGACACAAATGGCTGATAGTGGCTATAACGTAGAGAAACAGCCGTCTGTGATCATTAGAAAGAACTACTACAGAGTGTTAGTATTGCCACAGAATGTTTAACATTGTTGATAGAAATGGCGAACCAAATACGTAGAGTAGGACGCCAACGGTTGCCACAGGAACGCAATCTTGCTATTCCCGCCGTCCGAGCCGTAAGACGTCCCGCAGGCCTCCCAGTAGCACGAAGCGTGTCCCACCCTATGCTCAGTGTCATGTGGCTTTTACTATGAAACCATCTGGATCAGTTACAGGTAATCGATTGATACACTACTGGCCCTTAAAGTTGCTACACCACGAATATGACGTGCTACAGACCGACAGGAAGAAGATGCTATGATATGCAAATAATTAGCTTTTCAGAGCATTCACACAAGGTTGGCGCGGGTGGCGACACCAACAACGTGGTGACATGAGGAAAGTTTCCAACCGATTTCTCATACAGAAACGGCAGTTGACCGGCGTTTCCTGGTGAAACGTTGTTGTGATGCCTCGTGTAAGGTGGAGAAATGCGTACCATCACGTTTCGGACTTTGATAAAGGTCGGATTGTAGCCTATCGCGATTGCGGTTTATCGTATTGCGACGTTGCTGCTCGCGTTGGTTGAGATCCAATGACTGTTAGCAGACTATTGAATCGATGGGTTCAGGAGGGTAATATGGAACGCCGTGCTGGATCCCAACGGTCTCGTATCACTAGCAGTCGAGATGACAGGCAGCCACCTCTCGATTCTTGAGTCAACAGATGGTGACGTTTTCAAGACAACAACCATCTGCACGAACAGTTCGACGACGTTTGCAGCAGCAGGGACTATCAGCTCGAAGACCATGACTGCGGTTACCCTTGACGCTGCATCACAGACAGGAGCGCCTGCGATGGTGTACTCAACGACGAACCTCAGTGCACGAATGACACAACGTCACTTTTTCGGATGAATCCTAGTTCTGTTTACAGCAACATGATGGTCGCATCCGTGTTTGGCGACATCACGGTGAACGCACATTGGAAGCGTGTATTCGTCATCGCCATACTGGCCTATCACCCGACGTTATGGTATGGGGTGCCATTGGTTACACGTCTCGGTCACCTCTTGTTCGCCTTGACGGCACTTTGAACAGTGGACATTACATTTCAGATGTGTTACGACCCGTGGCTCTACCCTTCATTCGATCCCTGCGAAACCCTACATTTCAGCAGGATAATGCACGACCGCATGTATCAGGTCCTGTAAGGGCCTTTCTGAATACAAAAAATGTTCGACTGCTGCCGTAGCCAGCACATTCTCCAGATCTCTCACCAACTGAAAACTTCTGGTCAATGGTGGCCGAGCAACTGGCTCGTCACAATACGCCAGTCACTACTCTTGATGAACTGTGGTACTGTGATGAAGTTGCATAGGCAGGTGTACCTGTACACGCCATCCAAGCTCTGTTTGACTCAATGCCCAGGAGTATCAAGGCCGTTATGACGGCCAGAGGTGGTTGTTCTGGGTAATGATTTCTCAGGATCTATGCATCCAAATTGCGTGGAAATGTAATCACATGTCAGTTCTAGTATAATATATTTGTCTAATGAGTACCCGTTTACCATGTGGATTACTTCTTGGTGTAGTAATTTTAACTGCCAGTAGTGTACAAGTCAGGAAACAGAATTAAGGAAATTAAAAGAAAGACGGAACTCCCGTCTGTCACGCAGCTACTTAGATTGCATTTAAAAGCACTGAAAACTATAGTGAAAATTATGTCAGCACTAAGTGCTACGAAAATGAGGGTCAGTTGCATGTTTTCAAAGCCACTTATCGTGTTTGAAGCCGTTGCTTGTTGACATGGCTTGGCGTTCGTCTCCGATTCCTGTTTGTTATGCTATTTTTATTGCTTCTGTTGTTAGGCCATGCTACCTGGCGCACTTGGTGAACCATTACTTGCAGAAAAGTGGGACAGTCTGCATTGTACGCTATCAAGTGGGGCAACATCATTCGTGAGCAAGTCCTAACGCGATAACTGTTTCCTCCTGTCCTGTCGCGTCTCCACAATGACCCATATTACTCTGCTTATTCTATGAAACCGACGGACACGAAGACACCACTTCAGTGCCCTGACTTACGTCAGAGGTGGAGTGCCACATGACTGCTTGACAATACTTCTGCAGCACCTACAGGGCTCAGAAACGTCGAGTACTTCCAGAATGTAGCTGTGGGGGTTCGAAGGGGGGGGGGGGGGGGGAGACAATTTATATTCCGGTGAATTTATCTTTCATAAAAACTAGTAACCAATAATGCAGTACTCTTAATGCGTAATCAGAGAGTGCGGGAAGGTCCATTGTGGCTTACATGCGAGGCCCCTTGTTGCAGATGTACTCGCTGCGGCTGCTGATGCAGGGACCGCAGGAGGAGCAGAAGGCGCCGCTGGGGAACAACGTGCGGCCTCCCCAGCACCTGCATCACCGCACCGTCAGGACCAACATCGACTTCTTCCGCGCATCACACCACAAGGTGAGTGCCCTAAGTTCCTATAAAGCTGAACCACGAACCTTTCCCAAGACTGAATCTGGAAACATGCTAAAGTTTTCAACCCTCAACTTCACAACTAGTTTTCTAGCAGCAGTTCGTACCAGCCTCATTTACACGTCGCTATCCTTTAAACAGACCCTAATGTCTTCTTTGGAAACCAATCTCCGAGTTACTTCCAGGCCATTCTTTCCAGTCCGCGCTCCTGTAGGAGCTAATTTTGCAGCATAATCAGGTGAACTGAAAAGGAACTGAGTGAAGTGGCGCAGTGGCTATAAATGAGACTCACTCATGCGAAGAGCTACATGGAATTGTATCTATGATAAACTATATTCACATTTCGATCGTTTCCGTCCAGTCAACCAGATTTGAACACGGAAGCAGCTCTTTCGTTAAGGTGACAGTCGCACCTTACAAACATTCTGCAGCCAGTGTTAACCAGAGAAATAAAAAAAAATGTTTCAAATGGCTCTGAGCACTATGGGACTTAACATCTATGGTCATCAGTCCCCTAGAACTTAGAACTACTTAAAGCTAACTAACCTAAGGACATCACACAACACCCAGCCATCACGAGGCAGAGAAAATCCCTGACCCCGCCGGGAATCGAACCCGGGAACCCGGGCGTGGGAAGCGAGAACGCTACCGCACGACCACGAGATGCGGGCAGAGAAATATATTTGTAGAGTTAAGTGAAGTGGGAGAAGTGATCGGGTTTATAAGTTTTTTTAGATCAAATCTGAAGACTATCAGGTACCACCGTAGTAAAAAATTTTGGTTGCAAAACGTATTGTCATAAACGAATGAAAAGATAATTTTCGTGGAGGTAACTTTTAGCACCCTTCTTACGACAGACGGAGGGACCTCTTCGCAGATGAGTCGCCATTGTTTCTTTTCCATCCTCCGCACACGGTGACGATCTGACATGGTGTACGGACAAAACGTCTTAATAAACTGGATATACAGCCTCAATAAATATTCTTTATTGACGTCGCACAGTGCACTCAAACAGGTGTGATAGCTTGTTGGCATTTAAAAACCTTTCTACTTCTCTGCTTAGTTACATATTTTTTGACGACCTATGATGTTTTACTACTAATTGAATCACTACCTCAGTATGTCTTCCACGTGTCTACTGGGCAGAAATATGTTTTCGACGAAAAGACAGCCCTAAGCTGAGACAGCAACTGTGACGGCTTTCCTTTACACTACGGGACTTCAAAACGTAAGTCAACCATGTCGTCCCTCACTAAGATCATTCTTCAACAAGAGCTGTACATTGTCAGAGAAGAACCAATGTTCCGGGTTTCCCTGGACAGAGCGTTGCTGCGGTGCGTATAACAGGTGCATCACGGTGTGGGAGTGGAATGACACGGCAACTGTAAACCTACCCAAAAGTTGAAATACGCGCATCGTTAAGATTCTTATGGGCAATAAGTTTAAACTGCACACGGATTCAAGGTGAGATTCTAGTCGCATATGGACTAAATGCGATGTCGCGTCCTCCCACAATGAAATGGTACCAACAATGTGACCAAGCCCACACAGTTCCGGGTAATGCTGATTTCGAAGAAAGGGCGTCGACATTATAAACGGACGACGATACCCAGCCAAACCATGTACTGATTCGCAGCAGCCGTAGATGTTTTGAGGATGAGAACGCCCACGTTGCGGTTCTGGAATGGCGCTGAGCTCAAGGAGCGAGTTTCTATCGTCGAGGAATTGAAGAACTGGCAGAAATTTTCGACCGTTGTTTACAGCGACTGTGGTACTATGTTGAAAAAAAATCGTGTATCTATGTGACTGAAGTGTAGCGCAACATTCGACAAAAAATGTTAGCACTGCCATAATAGCGTGCAGCTTACTTTTTGAAGTCACCTCGTATCTACGTCTGTGTGTTTCTTTATGTACTTTCGTCGAACCTCTTTTATTTCATGCTAAACTGTACATCATGTATCATCTTTAAAATTGAAAGGAAAAGACAAGAAAATGTTAAATAGGACACCGCTGCTATCAAACATAAGGCAAAATATTCAAGCAAGTAACAACAGTGACGTGATAGAACATGCAAAATAGCTGAAAACTGTTCGTAAATGTCTTAGAGACACTGTGAAAATATACAACGAAAATTTTGTAAGCGAAACAAATGAAAACAACAAAAGAGTGTAGGATACATAAGTTCGGCATACACTAGTTAAAGTAGCTCCGTAACCAATAACTGAAAGAAAATTCTGAAAGGAATCTACGACTTTTTTAAAAAGTTTGTATAGTTCAACAGATGAATGAAAAATACAAATAGAACATAATGACATTCCGGAAATAATTCCTAATGACCTTTACAGAGCCATGCAAGGAAAGGAACTGGAGGAAATAATGATTTAGTAGAAATGATCAACATGTAAAGAAATGTTTTACGAAAGAAACATGCATATGTTTATGAAATAAGAAAATGCCTCGAAACTGGAACATAGCTATGATTTTTTAATTCCCTATAAAGCTGTTAGAAGAGATATAAATAACTGTAGGCGTATTAGTTGAAATAGGGGTCAGGCATGTAGTTTCTTACGACTGAATGGGTAGAAAAGAAAACAGGCGGAAACAGAAATAGTCCAGCGTACTGCAGGTGAGCACAATAGGGTTTTCAGAACTATTATTTCTAAATTTCTAAACCTGAAGGTTTGCAGTTTGAAAGTATTTCCTTTATATTCCAACATCTTTTTGGCATTCATTCTTCGGCTTCGGCCATCTTCAAGGTAAGTAAATGAGTGAATTCGAAAACAGTATTTGGTCAACCTGAAATACCGAAAGAAAAAGGAAACTTTCTCAGATGCGAGCCCGAAAGATGATGGTACCGTTTACCTATCCGTCGGCAAAACGTCAAGAAACATTCCCTGTTTGGTGTTATGCCCACCGAGCCACGGGTCTCTAGTACGCAAACCGTTCAAAACTTGAATAATGAGAAGATACATGTTGGGAATTACTGAGATACGTGAAAACTAAGAAATTCATCTGGGTACAGACATGAGTGGAAGGTTTTATGACTGTAACTAAAATTAAGTATGTGTTTCTTAAAAAATAGGTTAAAGAAGATCAATGTTCCCTTTATAGTAGAAGTAGATTTAATGAAAACGTTCCACGACGTTGACTGGCATATACATTTTGAAATCCTAAAGGTAGCAGACATTAAGTACATTTAGCTAAGGGTTATTCACCGCTGCAGACTGTAGTTATAAGAGTCGTAACACACGGAAGGGCAGCATGGCTGAGAATGGAATGAGACGAAGTTGTAGCCTATCCCAGACGTTTATTAATCTGTGCACTGGACATCATTAAAGGAAGCGAAAAAAATCTTGGAAGAGAAATTAATGTTCACGGAGAAGCAATAAAAACTTCGAGGTTGACTCTTGACATTGTTATTCTGCTAGAGGCATAAAAAATCTAGGAAGATGGGTTGAATAGGATAAATAGTGCCTTGAAAAGAGAATATAAGCTAAATATTAACAAAAGTAAAACAGGAGTAATGGACCGTACTAGAAATAAATGAGGGAATTAGATTAGGAAGTGAGACACTAAAAGTAGTAGAAGAGTTTTGCTATTTGGGCAGCAAACTAACTGATGGTGGTCGAAGTAGAGAGAACATAAAATGTAAAGCGGCAATTGCAAGAAATGGGTTTCTGAAGCAGAGAAAAATAATAATACCGAATATAAAGTTAAGTGTTAGGAAGTCATGTATGCAGATCTGGAGTGAAACGTGGACAATAAGCACTTCAGACAAGAAGAGAACAGAAGGTTCTCAAACGTGTGCTACAGAAGAATGCTAAACATTGAGTTGGTAGAAAGAGCAACTAGTAAGAGAGCGCAGAATCGAATTGAGGGAAAAAATACGTGGTACAGCTCGACTAAAGTAAGTGATCGGTTTATAAGGCACATTCTGAGGCCCGTAGCAAACGTCAGTTCCGTTATGGAGGGTGAAGTGTGGGTAACAGTCGTGGAAGGAGACCGAAGGATAAATATATTAATCAAGTTCAGATGGATGTAGGTTTAAACAATTACGCAGACATAAACATTTTTACAGACGATAGACTAACGTGGAGGACAGCATCAGACGAGTCCTAGTGATGAAGACCACATGAGCATGACATGCAGCAGTTGAAATGATAATACATGGAACACGATACTTCTTGAACTAGATCTCAAAACCAAGAAAATAGACGATGACTACATAATGGAATGTGGATAGATGATACCAAAAACCGTAAAGTTGATTCGGGGTGCGGGATACGGAAAATCTTGACATGAACATCAATATCGAAAGGTTAAATTCTCTTTTTCGGCACTGTCTAAGACATTATCGACTACATCTGCTGCTTTTAATGGGACCTAGAAATTGGACTACGTAATAACTGAGATGATCCGTGCAACGGTTCTGTTGTGGATCTCCATAGGCCAAACGTTGCAATGTAATGGAGTTGGTATCCTGTGTCTGGCATTCTCTGGAGACTGTGGTTGACGTTATGTTCTGGAGGCCGTACCAACTTGTGTCCTTTCAAGGCAAATGCCTTTCAGAACCTGTGTCTTCTAGTAGCCATCAACATTTGTGGTGGGTAGGAGGTAACAGCCCTTATTCAGTAACCAACAGGTACTGCGTATCGCGGTCTTGAAATTGTAATGTCATCGGGTGAGCACTTGTCCAGTACACAGCATGACGAAATACTGCTTCTGTGCTTGAGCGATGTCATGTACGACACCTTCATTTTCCGTTTCATCAGTGAAACGCACGATAAAATAAAATGAATGTGAGATACACCCCGTCATTATTATAAATCATATTTTCGTTCTGACTGCATTAAACAAGTACTGGTCTTATGAATCTGTGTGCACTAAGACAATTTCAAATAAATCACAAAACAATATAATGTACATTAAAAATTGATTAGATGCGTTATTATAAAACCATGTAGTGATTTTTTGTGTTTAGACGGGTGTGTAGATTCGTTGTAGCGTCAGTACGAGTCACTTAGCAATAGGTGTGAGTTTACTTGTGCTGTTAATAACACATTGTAAGAACACAGGAGGCTACGTACAGAATATTCGCTACAATTTCATTCTATGGGCAAGTAATTTTATCTTCGATATTGTTAAGTATTTCTATAGTCAAGTGCCTGTTAAGTAAACCGCTTTGGAATGTCTGTATAGACGTACAATAAGTTAGAAACATAGCGGTGTGGAGCATCTTAAGCGTTTACTTTTAGAAATATCTCAGGGTTGTAATGGAACGTCTTGTAGCATAAATAATAATTTATACATTCGTAGGTTCGTGTGGAGTAACACCTTTTGCGTGGTACACTTACTCTTAATTCAAAGCTGAGCACTTTCTGAACTGTGAAAAATCTCTTCTCTAGAACAAGAGACAGCCAAGAAACGTCAACCACAAAAATCTATTTTGCTATGGATATAACACTCTGCAAAATGAATGAAATTAATTTGACTTTTGTCTATTTATTCACGAAATTTGTTGTAAACTATCTCCTTTTGGCTGTAAGCCACATAATACTTGAGTCATTTTAAAAAAGAGTCTGCCGTCTTGCAAATGGCGGCCAACATCACTAATGGCAACTCTCGCTGTACCACGCGTTATTAATCTCTCAATTAAATTTTCATACATGTATGTATTCTAATGGTACTGAAATAAGTGGTCCTTCTGTTCGTCTCCACCAGTTTTTCCAGTGATTTCTATTCAAGAGCTGGAAGCATCATAAATTGCCTGATACTGATGTTTATTTGTGTGTCTATCTCTTTGTCAGTTTCACATTAAGCCGTTACAAAGAAAAACTAACGAGTAAAATAAAACAGAAGTGGGTGTATGCAGCCGTAGATTAACCTAATTTTTCCGACGTGATAGCGGTCGCAGTAATTCACCAGCACTAACCGAAATGATGAACAGTGGCTACTGCCACATATACTCTGTAGCGCTGACAGAGCCGGTGTATCTGAAAGTAGAGGCAGAAAGAGAATCGCACACCCAAATCCAACCGTCGGGTAGCGACAGCTGTCATGCGTAATGACCGCAAATCGATTGCGCTTGGAACGGGAACTGTTATTTGTTAGCGGACAGCTGTGTACACGCTTCTGAAAATCACAGAATAATCGAGAAAACCGCACGAACTCAACAATTTCCATTGTCTGTTGTATGTGTAAATTGTAGATACACTTATATCTCTCCAACTTCGTATTGCGGACACACCAGCAATACATTTGAGTACGCCGACCATTCCATGAAGATTTTTTTTATGCTTAAGGATTCTGCATTTTTTCCTCCTAAGGAATTGCACCACAAGATTTGTCTTTCACAGAATTTAACTGTCTGAATGTTCGTTGGAATTAACGTTTTATATATTTCCGTCATTCGACTGTCCTACTGCATGTTTCTCCATCGATAGAGTCAAATGTTATTCATTCTCGCGCTTCCATGACTTACTACACACAATTGTTCAGAAGTTTCGGAGTGAAACGTTGATCACTCGTGGAAGATGACATCATTTTACCGAAGTTTTCTAGTTTTTTAATGAACGTGACGGTTGATTACGTTACTTTTCCTATATTCCTGTGCTTGGTTTTGTTGTTGTTGTTTTGTTCTTGTGTCCGAAGGCTCGTTTGATGCAAGTCTCTCCGCTAATCGATCGTATGCAAATTTATAGTTTTGGAAACAGATACTTAAAATTGTCTACCGAGATACTTTTCCTTCATTAGATCGAAGGCTTCGAAGGTACCAATGTGCGATATACAGGTGGTTAAAAGGTCAGTTATGGTGAGCAACATTTTAGGTAACTGAGGAAATACTGTTACCAACCTATATAGGCAGAAGGATGTAGCTTTAATAAAATAGTTTTCGCGTAAGAGGTTCTGTTCACAGTGGCATGTTCATGCCGAAAGTAACAACATGAATGGGATGCTTACACACTAATACGGAAAGTTTTGTTTGCAAAGATAGATCATAGGAAATGAGGGAGATGGAATACATACAGTGCATGGGGTATAGTGTGAGATGGGGCGGGGAGGGAGAAAGGCATTCTAGAAACCTATTCGGACTAAATGGGCTTGGTTGGAACAAGAAGAGGTGTAATGTTGTAGTTTATCAGATGGCGAGGGTTTGGCTTCGTGTCCGCTATAGTACGTGAAAATTATAAGCAACATTTTAAAGTTACCTTATTTTGTATATCATGTAAGACACGTATCGACAGGACACTTCCAGTCTTCTGTAAGTAAACACGTACATAAAATATTTTTATTTGAATAACGTCATTTTTGTTTTTTGATTAATATCAGGGAGAAGAAGTACAGCGAAACAAATGATAGATGCTTCTGTGTGAGATTTGTGTAGTCAATATGTGACTATTGGTGTTTCCAGACGACCACACGATGTCGACCGGCCAATGTGTTATCCTCAACCATGTGACGTCATTTGGATGCGAGCCACAGGGACCCAATGGACTGAGAGTAAAACGAAGAAAAAAGGAGAGTGATAAGTAGCATAAAAAAGATTAGGGATAAACTTAACATCAAAATTGGTGACAACAAAGTAGACAAATTTAACGAAAAATGTTGTATTGGATAAAAAGTAGGAGATCACTGACAAATGAATGAGGACATAAAAAACAGATCAGCACACTGAAAAAGGACATTCCTGGCTAAGAGAAGTCTGCTGTTATCCAGCACTCCAACATAACCCTTAAATTGAGAAATAAATATATTAGAATATGTGTTTGGAGAACAGAATTGCGTGGAAGTGAATCACGGACAGTGGGAGAACCTGAAGAGAAGAGGAAACAAAATAGAGTTGAAATGTAGGTCCTCGATGAAAGGAAGATGTAGAAAACACGGACGGTAATAAGGAACAGGATGTTAGAACGTGTGTGTGAACATATCAAGGAAAATACTGACGCAAAGAGACAGAGAGGGAGAGAGAGACAGAGAGAGAGAGAGAGAGAGAGAGAGAGAGAGAGAGAAGTCAACATACACCTCTCCCATGCATTATTGGCCGTGAAGACCTTTGAGCCGCAGCAACTGTCTCATTCAGTTGGGTTGTTAATTAGCGTCACAAAGTTAGTAACATAAGTACAGGGCAGTAAGATGTGCTAAACGCTTAATTGTGGCTGGTGGACCTCCCCAGATGCGATTGCTCCTGCGATATGTGCTGTACCTGTTACTACTGATGCGTGTTCCGTGGATATCTCCAATGAATGGTAATACTGGTATGTACGGAGGAGTGAGGCTAATGATACCTGCACTATTGTTACCACTAGACTACGTCTGAAACACCGTCCAACCTTCGTGATTTAGGTTTTCAGTTACTATACAAATCATATCTTGACGGGATAGGTCCTTAAAGAACCATCTTCGCTCATATAAAATATTTCCCAGTGTGAGGGGACATTTGATGCAGCTAAACATTAAACTTCTGACCTCTCTTGTATTATATGAAATTTTGAAGATATCCTTTGTAAATGAATGCTGATGCTTTCGTATTTCCCTAACTTACTGCGCGCAAATTGTACCAATCGATTTCTTTATACGAATATTATAGTGGCAGGCTAAGTAACTTTCTTTGAATGAGACACTACACTTCAGAATGACACAGATACATGACACTGTTTATCACCATAATCACCAATTCTGTGGAAAAAAAGCACTGTCAGAACGTTCTACCATTTCCTCGACGACAGAGATCCACCCGTCGGTTACGGAACAATTAGAGAACCGCTTTGTGAGCGTCCTCATCTGCGACTGCTGGACACTGTCCTCTGTGGTAGGCGTCGATGGCCTTCCTCACCCTTCGGTATCACCCACGTAAGTGCAGGTTTGGTCAAACTGTTGACACCATTGCACAACGGTTGAACGCGACATTGCATTTGGTCCTCATACCACCAAAATTTCACTGTGAACATGTGTGCAATTTAGTTTATTTCCCCTTATGAATCTTACAGTCCGAGGTGCGTCCCCTTTGGAGCACGTTCCAGTACCATTCACTCTGTGATGCACCTGTCATTCACACGGCAGGAAACCTGGAACGTGTGCTCTTTTCTGACAGTGCGCCACGCTTGTTCCACAATGTTATTTGCGTAGATTTTATGTTTAACTTAATAAATGTAAATTTTTTGTAAAATCTTTGTTTGTGATATTCGCATATTTGGAAACAGATAATTAGCTTCTTTACGTCTGAAAAATACTCAAATGGAGGCCTACAGGAAAGGAATTGGATTCCACGTCAATGGTATTGAGAAAAGGTCTCAACAAAATTTCTGAACGGTAGATACTAGAACATAAAAGCAGTGTTTAAGATATGAGGACACTTCGTCAAATACGTATTAACTATAGAAAGGAGTTCCAACTATAATGTTTATACATTATCTGCCAAAAATGTAAAAATCGACATGGGAGCACCATAATTTAAGTCTATATATGCCATAAATGACGAACACAACAACGGAAACATATTGATGGATGTTAAATGCACGCTATCATGGGTGAAGAGAGCACCAGAAGTTGGCAGCATGGTATAATACGTTTTTTATCTCTTTTGAGTCGTCAGTCTTCGGAATGATTTTATACGACCCGGCCCGAATTCCTCTCCTGTGCCAAACTCTTCATTTCAGATTAGCACATGCAACCTATGGCCCTAATTATCTGCTGGATGTGTTCAAATCTATGTTTACCTCGATAGCTTTTACACTCTACAACTCTTTCTAGTACATGGAAGTCATCCCGTGGTGTCTCTACGGATGACCTACCATCCTGTCCCTTCTCCTTGTCAGTGTTTTCCATATATTTCTTTCTTCGCTGATTCGCCGGAGAACCTCCTCATTTCTTATCTTATCAGTCCACCAAATTTCTAACATTCTTCTATAGCACCATATCTCAAATACTTCGATTGTCTTATTTTCCGGTTTTCACTACTGTACAGTACTATAATCCTTGCGTATAATACAATTATGAGTATTACAATAGGTAATATACAGCTAAGTTATACACTGAAACAAAGAAAATTTAAATTACAGCTGCTGTAAAAAGAATTTATAGGGTAAAAAGGACAAACTGAAATAATATAAATATGAAGCTGCAGAGACAGAAGTTCTTTAACATGGCCTAGTTCTACAAAACTTTTTATTAAAATAGAAAGACTAATGGCATATTAATATATACAGATCTATATAAAAAGAACGTCACATGTGAGCAGATAAAAGAAATCACGAAACTTCCTGGCAGATTAAAAGTGTGTGCCAGACCGAGACTCGAACTCGTGACCTTTGCCTTTTGCAGGCAAGTGCTCTACCATCTGAGCTATCCAAGCACGACCAACGGCCCTTACCCACAACTTTACTTCAGCCAGTACCTCGTCTCCTACCTTCCAAGCTTTACAGAAGCTCTCCTGCGAACCTGCAGAACTAGCACTCCTGAGAGAAAGGATGTTGCGGAGACATGGCTTAGCCACAGCCTGGGGGATGTTTCCAGAATGAGATTTACACTCTGCAGCGGAGTGTGCGCTGGTATGAAACTTCCTGGCAGATTAAAACTTTGTGTTGGACCGAGACTCCAACTCGCGACCTTTGCCTTTCGCGGACAAGTGCTCTACCATCTGAGCTATCCAAGCACGACTCACGCTCTGTACTCACAACTTTACTTCTGCCAGCACCTCGTCTTCTACCTTCCAAACATTACAAAAGCTCTCCTGCGAACCTACAGAACTTGCACTCCTGAAAGAAAGGATATTGCGGAGACATGGCTTAGCCACAGCCTAGGGCTTTCTAGAATGTTTCTAGAATGGGGTTTTCACTCTGCAGCGGAATGAAAATCTCATTCTGAAAATAAATCACGTTTGCATGGAATCGCTTAAAACTGTACAAAATACACTCTATGACAAGAAAACACGCACCACGAAATGATTATGCGGATGGGACGGAAATCGGCAGATGTAATATACATGAGACAAATAGATTATTAACATTTGAGAAAAACTGGATGGTTTATCCACGAAAAAGAGCTTCAAAAATTAAGCAAGTCGACCTCTGGCTCTTATGCAAGAAGGTATTCGGATGGCATAGATTCACAGTGTTGTTGGATATCCGCTTGGAGGATATCGGGTCGCATTCCGTCGAATTGGCGTGTTAGGTTAGACCGAGCGAGATGACGCAGTGGTTAGAAGACTCGACTCGCCTGGATGGTGCCTATGAAAAAGGTAGGCCTATTTCCTTTCCCGTCACTGACACAATGGGAGCTTACGCTCAGTCTCTAATGATCTCGATGTTGACGTGACGTTAAACCTAACCTTCTTTCCTTTGGGTTACATCGTCAAAATGATGATTGGAGGGCCCTCCCCATAATGCTCCAACTCCCTCTAGTACACGACAATTAAGGAGAGATCTGGTGTCTTTGCTGGGCAAGGTAGGGTTTCTCAAGCACGAAGACAAACACTAGTAAAAACTCCGTGCGCGGCCGGGCACTGCCTTGCTGAAAGTACTTCCAGGATGGCTTGCCATTAAGGACAAGAGAGCGGGGAGTAGAAGATGGTCGATGTACGGCTGTGCTGTAAGGGTGCCACGCATGACAACCAAAGGGGTCCTGCTGTTTGCAGGAATGGCCCACCAAACCATCACTCCTGGCTGTCGGGCTGTGGTGGGCGACAGTCGTGTAGGTATCCCTCCGCTGTCCGAGACGCCTCCAGACTCGTCCTCGGTGGGCAATGACCTCGACTGAAGTACAGGTGCCTTTAGTGAGGGGACCCGCCTCGAGCTGTGCACGGATGACCGTCACTACAATAGTAAAATTTTACATAAAAAGAAGGCCTGGTTTAAAAATCTAAAACTATCGTAGCAACCAAATGCAAAAACACATGTAATAGGTAGGTGCTGACAGGTATTAATATTACCGAACTATTAGTGTAATAAGCCTTCGTTGCAAAATACTAACACCAATTAATTACAAAGGAATGGGACATATGGTAGAAGCAGACCGCCGGGGTGATAAGTATGGATTCCGGAACACGCGAGGCAATACTTACCCTCCAACATGTCATAGAAGATAGGTTAAGGAGAGCGAAACTTACCTTTCTAGTATTTGTTGAAAGCTTTTGACAATGTTGACTGGAATATTCCCATTGAAATTGCGAGGGTAGCAGAGGTAAAGTACAGGGAGCGATAGGCTATTTACAACTTGTACAGAAGCCAGGCGGCAGAGTCGAGGGGCATGGAAGGACAGCAGTGTTTGAGAAAGGAGTGAGACAGAGTTGTAGCCTTTCCCAGGTGTTATTCAGTCTGCAAGCATCAAAGGAATCACAAGGAAAAATTGCAGAAGGGATTAAAGTTCAGGAAGAAGAAATAAAAACTTTGAAGTTTGACGAAGGCATTGCATTTCTCTCACAGACACCAAATGACTTGGAAAGGCAGTTGAATGGAATGGACAGGGTCTTGAAAGGATGATATAAGATGAACATCAACAAAAGTGCAACAGTGATAGCGTAATGTAGTCGAATTAAATCCGTCGATGCTGAGGGAATTAGATTAGAAAAAGAGACACTTAATGTAGTATATGAGATTTGCTATTTTGGCAGCAAAATAACTCATAGCGGCCGAAGTAGAGAAGATATGAAAGGTAGACTGGCAATGGCAGGAAAAGCATCTCTGAAGAAGAGAAATTTGTCAACATCGAATATAGATTTCAGTGTTAGGAAGTCTTTTCTGAAAGTATTTGTATGGAGTGTAGCCCTGTATGGTAGTGAAACATAGACGATAATGCCAAGGAAAGAGTTTCTGAAGTAGAGAAATTTGTTAACATTGGGTACAGGTTTAAGTGTCAGTAAGTATTTTCTGACCATATTTGTATGGAACGTAACTATGTACGGAAGTGAAACATGAGTGATAAACAGTTACAGTTTAGACAAGAGGAGATTAAAAGCTTTTGAAATGTGTTACTGCAGAAGAATGCTGAAGATTAGATGGATACATAACAAAACTATCGAGTAAATACTAAATAGAATTTTTGAGCAAAGAAATTTGTGGCCCTAACCGAATACAAGAACGGGTCGGTTGGTAGGACATATTCTGAGACATCAAGGGACCACCAGTTTAGTAATGGATGTAAGCTGGAGGTTGGTTGATTTGGTGAGGGGATGAAACAAGAACGTCATACGTTCCATCGGATTAGGAAACGATGCGGAAAGAAATTCTTTTAAATGAATTATTCCAGCATTTGCCTGAGGTGAATTAGTGAAATCACGGAAATCTTAAATCAGGATGGGCGGACTGGGGTTTGAACAGTCGTCCTGAAGAATGCGAGTCCAGTTTACTAACAACTGCGCTACCTCGCTCGGTGGAGGGAAGTTTTTTTTTTTGGGGGGGGGGGGGGAGGAATCGTAGAGAGAGACCATGAGATGAATACAGTAAGCAGATTCAGTAGTTACTCTGAGATGAAGAGGCTTGCACAGAATACAGTAGCATGAAGAGTTGTATCAAATCTGTCTTCGGACTGAAGACAACAACAACCGCAACAACAGTCAATCTTGGAGTTTATTAGAGAATGTGTAAAGATTATAAGCATGCATTAATCTTCTGCAGTTTTTCGTTACACCATAGAGCAGTCTATATACTGAACCATTTACAACGGAGTAAAGGAACGACGGAAGACAAGGTTTAACAACCAGTCGAAATAGAGGTGATCAGCGACGGATTTCAAGCTCACATTGAGTGATGGATGGGGAGGGCAATCGGCCGTGCCGTTTCAAAGAACCATCCCCTCATTTGCGTCGAGCGATTTAGGGAATTCACGGTGGAACCTAAATCTGGATGCCAGACGTGGATTTGAACCGTCGTTCTTCCGAATGCGAGTCCATACAAAGCTTAAAGGAAAGCAATTAGTTAAAAGTGACATGTCTAAAATATAAAAAATCGTAGGTAAGGCAAAAGATTATGACCAATGCATTGAAGTAAACATGGTTCAGTGGTATCATAAAGTTGTACCATACGTGTAGTTATATGTTACCATTGTCTAGAACCATCTCTGTGAGCTATGCACGCCGCAAACGTAGTGTGAGCTATGATAAGAATCAATATAAACAGTAAATGTCAATATTGCCATACGACATCAATTACTAATGGTAAATAACCTGGATCAGTGGTACAAGTATATGGTGCCCCATGTCTACGGGACATGTTCCCCATGGCTATAAAAGGTATACACCCAGCCCTTGTGTTTTATACATACCGTAAACAAAATCAAAAACAGTGAGCAATACAGTGACAATCAATATAAACAGTGGAGACACGCCGATATTTCATGAAAGTTTATAGTAGAATGCTGTGCATAGAAAGACGCCTACATGGCAGAGACCAATGACATGTATTTAGAATTCAGTAATAGTCAAAATCAACAGTAAAAAATGCAATATTTCTATACAAACTCAATCACTGACGGTATATTACAACCGACCACAATCGTGAGGAAAGCCAAACTGACATTAATGGCTATAGAAGAATACGATACGTATGCCCAGGGACGTATTTAGTACTAGGCAGGATAGGCAGCTGCCTAGGGCGGCTGATTTTAAGGGGTGGCACATTTTAAGGGGTGGATTACGAACTATTACTTTTAGTTAACGTTTTGTTCACAACTGTTGAAAAGACAATGCGAACTGAACCCGCAATGAAATGGATATGAATAACATTGGTGGCAATCGTCTTAAATCACATCAACGGTCTGGACGGGATACGGAAAAAAGGAAAGCTTTGTTTTAGTAATGATATTACGTCACGACAATTTGGTCATTATTCTCTTTCTTCAGTGTAGGTGGGTTTTTTGAAACTGGATTCTGAGCGCAGCTGTTCCTTCCACCGTCAATGAACAGCGGTGAACATTAATCATCTGTGCTCCTCTGTTTGTGAGTAATCATTTACTGTTGGGTTGTCATCACAATTCTGACGTGGTATGATGACTCACTGCCATGGTGATAGTTTTTAGGGACGGGGGCAGTTCAAACCGGAGGGGACGGATATGAAGATTCTGGAAGACGAATGGCGACTTGTAAGTATTGATAAAGAAGTTACAGTTCCGATGCAGTTAAAACCTACGTAATAAAAACTTTTCAATCATTATATTGAAATAAAAACACTCAATTATACTATATTTTCCTTTTCCGTGAGGGATGGTGAGGGGGGTGGGGAGCGGGAACGCATCCCCCTTGCACCCCAGGTACTGATGCCTTTGATCAGTCATATGCTGCGTACATATGCGACCCGACTGAAGTCTCGACACTTTGAGTGATTTCTGTCAATCGCTATTCTCATGAAATTAATCTAAGTTTCGTGTGAACTGTTTTTCACTTTAGTTATCTAGTTGGTATTATTGGAAGCTCCGTGAGGTTCTTGTGCATCGGAAGGTTGCAGCGTCACTTGACGTTCGGTAAATGCAAGAAGACCTACGAACTATCGATGATAGGTGGTAGTGGAATGTGAACAGCCATAAATTTAACGTATTTCGAATAAATAGGTGAAGTTACCCATCACGCTATTTGCATAAAATTGCTGAAAACAGGAAAAGGCCTAAATCACCTAGGATCAACCATCCGGAACGATCTACATTGGAGTGACAACATTTAAATAATTATATGAAAAGCAGAAAAAAAAGTTGGGATTCGTTTCAAGAATTATAAGGAAATGTAATTCAGCCACGAAAGATGCGGATTAAAAATGACTTATTCGATAGATTATTCACTCCTGGAAATTGAAATAAGAACACCGTGAATTCATTGTCCCAGGAAGGGGAAACTTTATTGACACATTCCTGGGGTCAGATACATCACATGATCACACTGACAGAACCACAGGCACATAGACACAGGCAACAGAGCATGCACAATGTCGGCACTAGAACAGTGTATATCCACCTTTCGCAGCAATGCAGGCTGCTATTCTCCCATGGAGACGATCGTAGAGATGCTGGATGTAGTCCTGTGGAACGGCTTGCATGCCATTTCCACCTGGCGCCTCAGTTGGACCAGCGTTCGTGCTGGACGTGCAGACCGCGTTAGACGACGCTTCATCCAGTCCCAAACATGCTCAATGGGGGACAGATCCGGAGATCTTGCTGGCCAGGGTAGTTGACTTACACCTTCTAGAGCACGTTGGGTGGCACGGGATACATGTGGACGTGCATTGTCCTGTTGGAACAGCAAGTTCCCTTGCCGGTCTAGGAATGGTAGAACGATGGGTTCGATGACGGTTTGGATGTACCGTGCACTATTCAGTGTCCCTTCGACGATCACCAGTGGTGTACGGCCAGTGTAGGAGATCGCTCCCCACACCATGATGCCGGGTGTTGGCCCTGTGTGCCTCGGTCGTATGCAGTCCTGATTGTGGCGCTCACCTGCACGGCGCCAAACACGCATACGACCATCATTGGCACCAAGGCAGAAGCGACTCTCATCGCTGAAGACGACACGTCTCCATTCGTCCCTCCATTCACGCCTGTCGCGACACCACTGGAGGCGGGCTGCACGATGTTGGGGCGTGAGCGGAAGACGGCCTAACGGTGTGCGGGACCGTAGCCCAGCTTCATGGAGACGGTTGCGAATGGTCGAATGGTCCTCGCCGATACCCCAGGAGCAACAGTGCCCCTAATTTGCTGGGAAGTGGCGGTGCGGTCCCCTACGGCACTGCGTAGGATCCTACGGTCTTGGCGTGCATCCGTGCGTCGCTGCGGTCCGGTCCCAGGTCGACGGGCACGTGCACCTTCTGCCGACCATTGGCGACAACATCGATGTACTGTGGAGACCTCACGCCCCACGTGTTGAGCAACTCGGCGGTACGTCCACCCGGCCTCCCGCATGCCCACTATACGCCCTCGCTCAAAGTCAACTGCACATACGGTTCACGTCCACGCTGTCGCGGCATGCTACCAGTGTTAAAGACTGCGATGGAGCTCCGTGTGCCACGGCAAACTGGCTGACACTGACGGCGGCGGTGCACAAATGCTGCGCAGCTAGCGCCATTCGACGGCCAACACCGCGGTTCCTGGTGTGTCCGCTGTGCCGTGCGTGTGATCATTGCTTGTACAGCCCTCTCGCAGTGTCCGGAGCAAGTATGGTGGGTCTGACACACCGGTGTCAATGTGTTCTTTTTTCCATTTCCAGGAGTGTAGAATAGTGCTCATCAGTCTGGCAAACTTTATCAGGTTCGTTTAAGAGAGAGAGAAGACAGACAAGTTTTGAGACGGTATAACTTACTCGGCGCGAGAGGGCTACGGTGATCAACAAACCCCAGTGGTAGGTGCTATCAGAGAGGCATTGTCCATCACGCAGGGTTTAATACTGGAATTTCGATATAGTACTTCCCAGAACGAGTCCGGCTATATATTAGTTCGTCCCACACATATCTTCCGAAAACCGGTGAAATCAGGGCCAATACAAAGGTTTATCACAATCGTTCCTTCGATGCAGAGTTACTAAATGGGACACAAGAAGGTGGGGGGGGGGGATAAGAATAGTACCATAGCTACCCTCCGCCACACACCATAAGTTTTTTTGCGGAGTAAACACGTAGATGTTGCTGAAGTGTGTTCTTCATTTTCTGACCTGATTTGTTGAAAAAATGTACATGAATTTCTACATGCACTTTAGGCAAGCAGGAAAGTGATTTCGCCAGAACTTGGGCTATGCAGTCAGACGCATTGTGGCTGATTCATGTTTTACGGTATAGCTCACTTTTCATCGTCATAAATGCGACGAGGGTAAAAGATAGTTCACAATGCATCTACACAATGCGGAGGCAGTTCTGTTCGTCGGCATTTCGATTACAAATTTTTAAATAGGAATTTATTTAGTGGACCAGTGCGCTCTGATATTAACATCAGTTGATGGGAAGGCAGTGGACAATGACACGTTTTCCACGACAACGCTGATAGAACGCGAGGAGCGTTAGTACTAGTTTTGCTTAACAATGCTGTACCTGGCAAAGTGAGATACGGTAGCCCTGTAAGGGTTAGGAACCAACGGCCACCGCTACCGACTAGAGCTGAGTTGGTTCACTTGCTGTGACTGCTTCGATCGAGTCTCATAAATAGGGGAGGCAGTTTCGTCCGAGGACGCAGGTAAACACTGTCAACAGAAGTGATCGATTTGTGCCCCAGCGGCTTACGGTGGCGAATGTGTTGCTCTGCGGTGTATGCTGGACTGCTGCACCTGAACTGTGAGCCAAATGTATGCTAACTGGGACAACTTGCTTCAACAATGGAGCGTCCATCTAAAATAACATTTCTGCGATGTAGTTTGAAAATTAGTATGAGAAAGATATATGTCCATATGGCGTGTTTGCCGTTTCAATATTGCCGATGGTGGCAAGCATACAAACACGAGAATAGTTTAGTCAAAGTTGCACCTTTTCTGAGACTCCTGAATAAGGGCAGAATTACACAACATTTATTTCTTCAAGCCAATTACAAAACAGTCCTCCTCACGAAATGAAAATTGGGGTCAGAAATCTTACATTTCTGTGCTTGAGATGGTCCATCCTGACTCGGTTGTCTGTTGTGTTACACTGTCTGCTACGAAGAGTCAATAAGCAGTTTCCGTCCTTTGGATTGTTGTTATTAGGGCAGTCTGGTGTTTGTGTTCTTGTGCCCCGAATCTATGATGACCTGTGGAGAGGTCTGGAATTTAAGGCACGCTGTTGACTCAAAACTGGTGCAGGTCAGTTTGATCTTCCTTTCTTAGATATTTCTGTAGAGAGTTTTATGCTTTGTTAGGCTATTTTTATTCCTTGATCCCTGAGGATACTCGCAATTCTCTGTTTCAGACTGTTCCCATATGTGAGAGGATATCCCCTTGTTGGTTGATTTTCTGTGTTGTGCTTTTGGTGTGTAGTGGCACAGATACTGGTGTGTGTGTGTGTGTGTGTGTGTGTGTGTGTGTGTGTGTGTGTGTGTGAGTGTGTATGTGAGTGTGTATGTGTGTGTGTGTGTGGTAGATGATGCGAGTCTCTGGGTATATGTATCATTTTTTATGTTTTTCTAGATTTTAGTTTTCAGTTTTGCCACTAGAGATTCTTGCTATCCGTTATTTTTCTGTGTCTGAATTATTATCTTCAGTTCCTTGTAGGTACATTTGCCAAGTAGTACTGTATATAGTTCATGGAGCAGATATCTGAGGACACATTCTTTTAGGGTCTGTGGCTGGTTAAGTGATTGGTTCAATATTGTGTATGTTGTGTTGTTTCATGTAAATACTGAATGAGTGCTGGCTATTTTTCTTTGTGGTGGATATATCTAGGAAGATTAGTTTGCCTGTTTGCTCTGTCTCTAAGGTGAACTTAATGCTTTTTTGTTTATCTCTGCATGCAGATGTTCTATTTTGTGTTCTGATTCGTGTATCAAGCAGAGGATGTCATCCATGTGTCTCCTCCATCTCTGTGGTGCAATCACAGAGTTTGAAATACTAAGAAGCTCTTAGTGTAAAACTGTTCTGAGCACAAACTGATAGCCTTAGCACCCAGGCCGGCCGCGGTGGTCTCGCGGTTCTAGGCGCTCAGTCCGGAACCGCGCGACTGCTACGGTCGCAGGTCCGAATCCTGCCTCGGGCATGGATGTGTGTGATGTCCTTAGGTTAGTTAGGTTTAAGTAGTTCTAAATTCTAGGGGACTGATGACCACAGATGTTAAGTCCCAGAGCATTTGAACCTTAGCACCCAGTCATAAGAATGTCGTAATAGAGTACCAACAGAACATAATATACTGGCGTTAAGAGCACAAGTGTGCGGGTAACGTCTGCTGGTGTGAAAGTGGAGATGCTTTACGTGACAGAGAGGTAGGAATATTAGTGAGTAGCATTCTGTGGATGAGGGCTGCCTTAGAAACAGAACATGAGCTCTGACTTGACCAGGAAATGAGCCGTGTAGTATTTCAAAGGTAACGTCCCAGCATTCGCTTCAAATGATCTGAGGAAGAAAAACCAAACATGGCAGCAACAAGTGGATCTGAGCACAGCTCCACGAGTTCAGTGCCTGCTTGACCTGCCTCAGAGACAGAACTGCCGTGCGTGTCTTGTTGAACTGTAGAAGAACGAAGGACGGAAGATAAGGGTTCAACGTCCAGTTGACATCAAGGTTATCGCAGATGGAGCACAACCTCGGACTGATTCGGGAGTAAAAAGGAAATCGGTCGTCTTCTGGCAAAGGAACCATTCTGGCATTTTCCGGAGCGATTTTGGGCAAACATGGAAAATTTAAATCAGTATGGCCGGAAGTGGGTTTGAACTGTCATCTTCCAGAATGCCAGTGCAGTGTGCTAACAACTGCGCCACCTCGCTCGGTTGGGCTGAAGAGTGCGTATAGAAAAGATGGATACATGGGCAGAGAGATAGACAGACAGACAGAGAGACGAAGACTGAGAGAGAAAGAGAGAGGCTACTGTGTAACGTGTTGCTGTGGACAACTATCAACTTCATTCGACGTCAACGCTGAAATATGCAGTCGTGTGAGTTAGGTTCACTCAGGTGCAGTTCACCGCCACTGAATATGGAAATGTAAGGTAACAATCAGATTCATTCGGCTACAATACACTGACACTACATTGTGGAAACGTATCGGTAAAGACAACAATTCTTCATTTCGCTGCAGTCATTCACCATTGAGCTATTGATGTGTGTCACTGTGTTCAACTGTCAGGCTCATTCAGCTGCAGAACATCGGCGCTGATGTATGAAAACGAGCTACTGCCAACAACAACTAGTTTTATTTCTTCGCTGTGCATTACCAATGAAATAGAAAAATCGTGTTGCTGTGGACAACAATCAAGTTCATTTCGATACAGCACATAACGACTTAAGTATTGTAGCACGATACTACAGGCAGCTATTTTCATTTTAGTGCAGCACATCAGCACAGAAATATAGAAATATGTCTGGTGAACTATAATAATGCGCGGTATATCGTACCTGGTATACAACAATGTAGCAGTCTGGAGGAGACATCTGATCGGTTTTCAGCGTTACTAGCGGTAAAGGGCTCTGAAAGGTACCAAACCTTGCTATCAAAAATTGATTTAGGTGGATGTGCAGAACGATGCATACTTGGTCTGATTTCGCACTTTAAAAGCTCTTACAGTTGAGTTTACGAGGGGCCCAGTGTGTTGTATACATGATAAAGCCATGATTATGCTATCTGTTTCATATTAACTGTACATATCTCATTTTAAAGTAAAGTGCTTTGTACCCAGCATCGTCATCACCAGACTTGTAATTATTTGTGTCACATTACCTGCAAGTACACCATTTTCAAGTCAGAATACAATATCTCGACGGATAAGGCAAAAATTGTAACACACGTTAATTAAAGGGTAAAACGTATACGTATATTTAAATCAGCTATGCCACTTACCATCTCAGGACTTAATTATGCCATCATAAAACCTTTTTACGTCAGTTATGATAGCCACTTAAGCAGTCTCCGCCGTATGTAGTATATTATGTGCATAGTGGTGCCTCGGCTTGAGTTCATCAAAGATTACACGGTAGACACTTTAGTTTTCTGACACCATTGGGAACTGAAGTTACAAATTATGAGATCTAAGGTAATTCTGAACCCGTAGCATTTTGGTGTTACTTTCAATGGTTTGTTTTATCTGCGAAACGGCCTTCAACCATTAAGTGATATCCCACTGAACTGTTTTCGAACATCAGAGTTTCGAAGAATGCAAAATAACTAATTGGTGACTTAGCACGACATACTACAATCTCTATGCTATGTAATGGAAGGTCTTTCAGCTGACACGATTTTGCCTTTACCCTGTAAGTGAGACCCACTTATTAATGCAGTCATTAAAGTGAAAATAAATTTATTCTTCGTTCTCTTTTCTTTTCCTGTTGTAATTACATTCCTTTGTTTCTAACAGGCGGGAATGGTTTAAATAGGTTCAGTTCTCAGTTCTAGAGCTAAAATTGTAGGAAAGCAGAACTAGCTTCCTAATATTATAAAAAGGATAACATCTAAATCTTTTTGATTACTAAAAGATTGGCTCCAAATTGACAGCACTGAAAGAATTCCTTTTCTTGCAAAAAGAAGTTATAGAATTGAAACCGAAACCAAGCATTTGCCTGACAGGAGAATCAATATCTATGTGGAGGGGCAGTCTGGGGAAATATACTGGTAACTTTCAGGTGCAGGATCCATGCATAGTGTTGGTATAGAGGCGAACGTGTACCAATATTGTTCACTATAGATTGAACTATGGATAGTAGGAATTGACTCTGCGGAACTCATATAAGATACAAGCTCGTTGTAGACCTGTATGTTGGGAAATTTGGTGGTATGGTATGGTATGGTATGCAGGAGAGTGAAGAGAAGCAATCATTGTCGGAACAGGCCTTGAAGGCCCAACGCTACCGATCGGGCGTCACCTCATGCGGATAATGAGGAGCATGTAGTCATCACACTGTCCGCTCGGCCGTTGTCAGTTTTCGTGAGAGGATGCGAAAAGTGAGACGCAGTATAAGACGACTAAGCATTAAGGGGGACATCAAGAAACCTCGCTGGTGCAAATGTAGAGCTGACACTTGCGTGGGAGAGAACAGGCTAGACGAAGGCATTGTAGGGAGGATTCCTCGTTGCCCCGGTTCACCCGGCGTAGAGATGAGTCCAACTACTACACATTTGTAGGGGATCTGTTGTGCATTCGCCGTAAATCTCTTGCAGCAGAGGATATTCAGGATTTAGTTTATGTTTTTTCTGTATTCTGTAATGAATGGCCTTATAAGACGTAAATAATTATATGTGCGCTTCTTCACCTAGAATGCATTATCGATAGATGGTGTCGACTGACAAGGTGAGAACACAATTATTAGTAACGTCATGGTTTCGGATGCGTTCTATTTGTACGTTACCAGGATTCATATACGACGTCAAAGTCAATATAAAACATTTGCACAAAGAGTATCCTTCCACGCTGCTCTACAACTCCTTTATTAGGAAGCTCCGTTTGTCGTGTATCAGTCCAAACGGTGGACGTTAAACGATTAACAAAAAATATAATAAAAAAATAATCTAATGAGTGGTGCACGATGCGTGATTAGTAACTAAAGAGGATTTTTTTCCTTAGAAAGATGTAAATGTCGTATGGCATTGCCGGCTGCGACTTGCTGTTGGAGGGTTTAATCGCCTGTCGAACACGGTGTTGTTCAGCCGGTCATTTTGCCTTTTCTTACATATAGATGACAGTTGCGTTGTGTATGTGTTTTCGGAGTGTAGGAGAGTGTAATACTGCAGACACTTGTGTAGCGAATAGGTATGCTTGTGTTGTATGATGAGGCGAGAGAAGGGAGAGGGTGAAACTTCAGGCGAGAAAGGAAGAATGGTTCAAATGGCTCTGAGCACTATGGGACTTATCATCTGAGGTCATAAGTCCCCTAGATCGTAGAACTACTTAAACCTAACTAACCTAAGGACATCACACACATCGATGCCCGAGGCAGGATTCGAACTTGCGACCGCAGCGGTCGCGCGGTACCATACTGTAGCGCCTAGAACCGAACGGCCACTCCGGCCGGCGGCGAGAAAGGAAGAATGAATTGATTGTTGGTGTTAATAACGACCATCCTCCTTTACCTCCCCTGCATTACTGCATATGACGTGTAACTGAACACATTTGTTCTGTGCATGCAGTACACGTGAGACGTGTTGTTGTTTCCACTGCACTGTGTGGAATACGAAGGTTCTGTTATAGTTCACCTGCTGTCTTCAAGTTGATGGCCCCAGCGCAAAAAACAGCACGCTGGTCGTAGATTCTGTATCTTGAGGCTGAAACTGACTTTTAGCGAGTGTGTGTTCTGAAATAATGTGTCACTCCATTGGGAAGCCACCCGTGTATTTTAATATAGCCACACGAGAAGACTACATGATCTTAAAACAACACCTTCTGATACAGCACAGTACATGATCAAATACAATGTTCACGAAAATATATCTTTACACTATTTGTGGCACGTGTCTGTGCCTCATGACTACCGGAGTGAATCTTTTAATACTGAATACTGGCAAACACACTCTGCCACAGAGAACATGACTGTATGACTGCCTAATCCAGAGTGACGAACAGGAACTTAAATAAAAATTGGAAACACATCCTACGACAGACAACATGTCTGTTCATCTCGACTGCCGAATCCAAAGTGACGAACAGCCCGAAACACTTCGCGCCCCATACTAGAAAAGGCGTGACCCGAACGCTTCCGAAGTGCTTCGTCTGCAATTTCATCAGTGTTTTGTTTTTTATTTAAATTGTTTTTAATAATTCTAAAATGACTGATTGATAGTCAGCTGTCGAAAGATATTTATATTAGAAAGTGAAGTCATTCCAATGAGTAGTTTAACTAATAATAATAACAATACTTTAACGTTTTGGCGCCCAAGCACCGAACACAGCAGCCAGTCACAGAGCAGTAGCATTATGCAGGCGGTCTTTCTCACGGAAATGGTACCGAGTCTGACATCTGCCACACCACATTTCGTCATCTATATGCTTCTTGCACCTTCACTGCTCTGGGAACAGCTTCTTGGAGCCTAATGTGATGGCTGACTAAGCCAGAAACATTATAAACTCGGTGACAACTAATAGCGTACTCGTTTCGAATTTCACCGATGGAGCTGCCAAGCTTAATGTCCCCGTCGGACGCATCACCATCTAGAGTGTCCCATGTCCTCACTTCATGAGACTCTGTGGTGGGGTCTGGAACGTAGTCCAGGGCATTGGAGCATAGACTGGTGAACCATCCACCATTTTCTCCCTTAATTTTGATGGTAAGACATTAGTAGTGAAAATTCCACCAACCACGAGAATTCGAAAAAGCTAACTTTCGAGTTGGGTGCTACCGCACTGGCGTGATTTACAACCTGCACTACAGAGTTGGGTACTCTTTTTCAGTGAAAGCAAGTTATTATCGTGTGGTATATTTCCTTGAGGCCTGAAGATATGTAGATGTTTACTGAGTGAAATATGTGAAACCGGAAGTCGCAAGTGATTTTTTTGTTTTCTAATCAGGACTTCTGCACTTTTCATGTACTGTTCTACCAGACGGTGAACGCGTAAACTAACTCTGTTGTTTTGTTCACAGGGCAAGAAGTGTCCCACCATGCGGCGAGACATGTATTACAGAGGTGAGTGAGAATATCATGCAGTATATCTGATAGTCTGTTGCTTTCTTGAGATGGAAACGAAGAAAATGGACACCGCATGAAAGTAATTCAATAGTTACACTGACAGAAAAATCGCAACACCAAAAAAAAAAAAAAATTACTGTAGACTAATGAAGTTTCGAGGGTACATTTGACCTACGTAACATATACAGGGTGGTACATTGATAGTGACCGGGCCAAATATCCCACGAAATAAGCGTCAAACGGAAAAACTACAAAGAACGAAACTCATCTAGCTTGAAGGGGGAAACCAGATGGCGCTATGGTTGGCCCGCTAAAGGGCGCTGCCATGGGTCAAACGGATATCAACAGCGTTTTTTTTAAATAGTAACCCCCATTTTTTTATTACATATTCGTGTAGTACGTAAAGAAATATGAATGTTTTAGTCGGACAACGTTTTTCGCTTTGTGATAGATGGCACTATAATAGTCACAACCGTATAAGTACGTGGTATCACGTAGCATTCCGCCAGTGCTGACGTTATTTGCTTCGTGTTAAAATGGACCGTTTCCCAATTACGGAAAAGGTCGATATCGTGTCGATGTATGGCTGTTGTGATCAAAATGCCCAACGGGCGTGTGCTATGTATGCTGCTCGGTAACCTGGACGTCATCATCCAAGTGTCCGGATCGTTCGCCGGATAGTTACGTTATTTAAGGAAACGTCAACCACGACCTGCAACAAATGATGATGCCCAAGTAGGTGTTTTAGCTGCTGTCGCGGCTAATCCGCTCATCAGTAGCAGACAAATTGCGCGAAGATCGGGAATCTCAAAAACGTCGATGTTGAGAATGGTACATCAACATCGATTGCACCCGTAGCATTTTTCTGTGCACCACGAATGGCATGGCGACGACTTTGAACGTCGTGTACAGTTCTGCCACTGGGCACAAGAGAAATTACGAGACGATGACAGATTTTTGCACGCGTTCTATTTAGCGACGAAGCGTCATTCACCAACAGCGGTAACGTAGACTGGCATAATATGCACAATTGGCCAACGAAAAATAGACGATGGCAGCGACAAGTAGAACATCAACGACCTTGGCGGGTTAATGTATGGTGCGGCACTATGGGAGGAGGGATAATTTGCCCCCATTTTATCGATGGCAATGTAAATGGTGCAATGTATGCTGATTTCCTACGTAATGTTCTACCGATGTTACTACAAGACGTTTAACTGCATGACAGAATGGAGATGTACTTTCAACATGATGGATGTCCGGCACATAGCTCGCGTGCGGTTGAATCGGAATTGAATAGCATATTTCATGACAGGTGGATTGGTCATCGAAGCACCATACCATGGGCCGCACGTTCACCGGATCTGACGTCCCCGGATTTCCTTCTATGGGGAAAGTTGAAGGATATTTGCCATCGTGATGCACCGACAACTCCTGAAAACATGCGTCAGCGCATTGTCAATGCATGTGCGAACCTTACGGAAGGCGAACTGCTCGCTGTTGAGAGGAATGTCGTTACACGCATTGCCAAATGCATTGAGGTTGACGGACATCATTTTGAGCATTTATTGAATTAATGTGGTATTTACAGGTAATCACGCTGTAACAGCATGCGTTCTCAGAAATGATAAGTTCACAAAGGTTCATGTATCACATTGGAACAACCTGAATAAAAAGTTCAAACGTACCAAAGTTCTGTATTTTACTGTAAAAAACCTTCCTTTTACCAACTGATCCTCTAAAATTGTGAGCCACATATTTGTGACTATTACAGCGCCATCTATAACAAAGCGAAGAAAGTGGTCCAAGTAAAACATTCACATTTCTTCACTTACTACACGTATATGTAATAGAAATGGGGGTGCCTATTTGAAAAAAAAATCGCTGTTGATATCCGTTTGACCTATGGCAGCGCCATCTAGCGGGCCAACCATAGCGCCATGTGGTTTCCCCTACAAGCTAGACAAGTTTCGTTCTTTGTACGTTTTTCGTTTGACGCTTATTTCGTGAGATATTTGGCCATGTCATGATCAATGGACCACCCTGTATGATTAACATAGCATGATCACAAATTGATGTAAGCGCGAGATAAGTCATTGCAAATGAGAAATGCAGGTATTAATAACTGGAGTAACCTCCAGAATACTGAATATAAGCATGCAAACGTGCGCACATTGTGTTCTGCGGATGCCGGATGTAAGTCTGAGGGACGGAGTTTCATACCCGTCGCACTTAGTTGGTCGATGCATTGAAGGATGACGCAGGCCTTGTTGTTGGATGATGTGCCATATGTGCTGGACTGGAGACAGACTTGCTGATTGAGCAGGCCAGTGCTACACGTGGGCACCCTGTAGAGCACGGTGGGGTGCAACACCGCTGTACGAGCGACAGTTATCCTATTGTAAACCAGCCAACACCCTCCCCCCAGGAATGCCGTTCATCAGTGGGAGCACACCAGGTCGAATCACCAGACTGACGAACAAATATGCAGTGAGGGTGCATGGCATAGCCACGAGAGAGCTCGTACTGCCATACGAAATCGGACTCCAGACCATAACTGCAAGTGTAGGCCCAGTGAACCGACACTACTGGCCATTAAAACTGCTACACCAAGAACAAACGCAAATGATAAACGGGTATTCACTAGAACCGACATGTGATTACATTTTCACGGAATTTGGGTGCATAAATCCAACCACCTCTTGCCGTAATAACTGCCTTGATACGCCTTGGCATTGAGTCAAACATAGTTTGGATGGCGTGTACAGGTACAGCTGCCCATGCAGCTTCAGCAAGATACGACAGTTCATTAAGAGTAGTGACTGGCGTATTGTGACGAGCCAGTTGCTCGGCCACCATTGAGCAGACGTTTTCAGTTGGTGAGAGATTTGGAGAATGTGCTGGCCAGGGCAGCAGTCGAACATTTTATGTATCCAGAAAGGCCCGTACAGGACCTGCAACATGTAATCGTGCATTATGCTGCTGAAATGTAGGGTTTCGCAGGGATCGAATGGAGGGTATGGCGATGACGAATACACGCTTCCGATGTGCGTTCACCGCGATGTCGCCAAACACGGATGCGACCATCATGATGCTGTAAACTGAACCTGGATTCATCCGAAAAAATGGCGTTCTGCCATTCGTGCAGCCAGGTTCGTCGATGAGAACACCATCGCAGGCGCTCCTGTCTGTGATGCAGTGTCAAAGGTAACCTCAGCCATGGTCTCCGAGCTGATAGTCCACGCTGCTGCAAACGTCGTCGAACTGTTCGTGCAGTTGTTGTTGTCTTGCAAACGTCCCCATGTGTTGACTCAGGGGTCGAGACGTGGTTGCATGATCCGTTACAGCCATGCGGATAAGATGCCTGTTATCTCGACTGCTAGTGATACGAGGCCGTTGGGATCCAACACGGCGTTCCGTATTACCCTCCTGAATCCACCGATTCCATATTCTGCTAACAGTCATTGGATCTCGACAAACGCGGGTAGCAATGTCGCGATACGATAAACCGCAATCGCGCTAGGCTACAATCCGATCTTTATCAAAGTCGGAAACGTGACGGTACGCATTTCTCCTCCTTACACGAGGCATCACAACAGCGTTTCACCAGGCGACGCCTGTCTACTGCTGTTCGTGTATGAGAAATAGGTTGGAAACTTTCCTCATGTCAGCACGTTGTAGGTGTCGCCACCGGCGCACGTCATCTTCGTGGTGTAGCAATTTTAATGGCCAGTAGTGTAGCATCCATCCAGAAAGTTTGGTTGGAGGCCCTGAAAGAGCCTCTTTCTAACCAACACACGGCCATCACTAGCACCAAGGCAGAACCAGCTTTCATCAGGAAACACAAATTACCACCTCCCCACCCTCCAACCAGCTGTCGCTTGAGACAACTCTAATCGTAAATGTGCGTGGCTAGGAACGGTGAATTGCACGCTATAGGGCGTCTCGCTCGTAGCTGTCCTTGAAGTAACCCATTTGTAACTGTTTGCTGTGTAACTCTGGTGGCAATTGCTATTCAAATTGCTGCTGAAAATGCCGTACGATGCGCCAGAGCCATACGCCGAACACGATGGTCTTCCCTCTCGGTATTGTGACGAGGCCGTCCGGGGCCCGGTCTTCTTGCGATCGTACATTCTCGTGACCGCCGCTACTGGCCATCATGTACAGTGGCCATACTATTTATTGCTTAGTCTTTTTGCAGTGTCGCACAAGTAAAAGCTACTAGTAGCCCTATTACACGACCTCGTTCAAACTCAGTGAGGTGTTGATAATGGCGCCTTTGTCACGTTAAAGACGTTCTTGACTAACATAAAGTCACGACGTCCCATCTCAAAGGTATCTAGCGGTGCCGACAGTTCCAGCGTGTATTTAAAGCAATCCAGATTTGTATCGTCACACTGGCGCTAGCAGCACCACTCTTATGCAACTTGCGCGAAATTTGAATAGAAATCATCCTTCAGATACAGAAACATGCCCACCAATTTTGTTTGTGTTGCACAACTCCTTCTTGCTGATGCGGTTTTTTCCATCGCTGTAATTATACCACTTCGAGATTTTCTGACACTGGTGCCGAACCCAGGCATGAATACAGACATGTCTCTATTGAACCTAACATATACATTCCTCCACGTTCTGGACCAATTCTCAGACATCTTTAGGAACATGTCGAAACTTATCTTATAAACGTGTTGGTAAGACCACTTGCATAATACTTGAAAATACATGTGTTGTGCAAGATTACTAAGTTTAAGGTTTCACATCACCAAAACAGTCTTTGAAAATGTTTAGTCTGTGAATGGGAAGAGATTTATGTAAGTAAACAGTTAATTAATATGTTTATTTCGTGTAGAAAACAAACATCACACCTTAAACGTAAGCCAGTACGGCTGACGTTCTACCAAGCTAACGTCACACAAAAACCACCTACACAGCAGTAGCACCCACGTTCACTTATATAAAAACTTAGTAAAACCTACCTGTTATTTGTGAAGGGTTTTTTCTTAAAAATGTCACTCTCAAGAATAAATTTTAGTCGAAAGGCATTTTGACTAATGTTTTTGTACGCTGAAGACCAAATTGAAACATAACTAATGTATATCATAGTTGCAAATAATGTCTCTAAATGTCATTTATTTGGGTTGGAAGCACATTTTTATGCTGATTTCATTGAAATAGGCTTGCAAGAACATAATATCACCGACATTGAAATACAAAGGTAACTAACTTTCTAGTGAAATGTAATTTTGTAAGACAATTTGCGTGTATATGTTATTAAATTGTATTTCATCTGTAAATCTGCTTGTGGTCTGCAAACAAAAATCTGGTATGTGTAAATATAATCAGTATCATAATAAGGCTATATTAATTAATTCAATGCTAATAGAAAAGATGGCCCCACGGGTGGATTCGACAGATTGTACCGCGTTAATGTGAGACTAGCACAGTCGTTCTGGCATGCGATGTAATCAAAATGCCGTACGTAAATCACCACACATCAGAGTTGTTTTAATTGACCATTCCACAACAAAAGTTCTACAATAAACGTTCTATTTTTGAGATGTCGTCTTAAAACTTGTTCCAAAAGTAAAATGTATATGTCAATATTTATATAAGCTACTTGGGGAACGTCACCGTATATTTACTTGTAAGAAATACTCTAATTTCAAATAGACTGACCGATTCCACATGACGAGTCCTCACGACCTTTATCTTTGAAAAGTGAAATAATTAACTCAAGAAAACTGCAGTCGGATATTGACATTATTTCTTGTCAAATTTCTTTATTTATTACCTTAGCCGGTGGAATATCAGCCCACAAGGCCCTCAGTTACGTTTAAGAAGGCTTTCTGAACATTTCTCATCACATTTATTACGCTAAGCTTATAACAGTTTACATCTAATTCACAACATTAAACATTTTCAAGTTACTTTACTGCAGAAAATAACGTAGTTTACAGTACTTATGGGAAGTACAGCAAAAAAGGCAAAATATATGAGAAAGGTTTAAACCATGAGCGCTAGCCGCAATAGACAAGAGGCAAGGGTGAACGATGGACAGCCAGAGGAACGTGATCGAAGATAATTATTGATGGGAGGGAAAGAAAATAACGTGGCTGAATGAAAAATGAAAAGAGAAAGTATCATAACTGTATTAGCTTTACTGTTAGTCTGGAGTAGAACTGGTCACATAGGGAAATTCGTTGCACAACAGAATAGCGGGTAATATTGGGATTGCGTTGTTTTCTAGACAGGAGACTGCTGCAGCCTATTGTAGTTGGTTGTCGCTCTAAGGAAACGTGCGACACCCTTCTTGATTTTGTCGTTAATTGTTAATGTACGCTCTTAAATGACATGTAATGTTAAAGTGCATGACGTTCGCTGGACGTTTGTTAAATAACATGCTTAACTCTGTCAATTATTATGCTCCACGATCGTTGTTAATCTGAAGTGTGGTCTTGGGGCGGAACTGGACGGGACACATTGGGATACTGTTCCATTCTGATCCAATAATTTTCGATACAGGTAGATTTTAGTCTATATGTTTCTTTTTTCCCTAGTTTTTCTAGAAAGACAGAATTACAGCAGTGGAATAGTAAGTCAATGAAACTGGCTGTTTCAACCATTTCGCCTACTGAAATTGCAGTTTTTAAAAAATCCCAGGAGTTTAACGTAGCACCCAAGTCATGTTCGAAAATTACGTTTGCAATCTAAGAATAATCCCAACTACCGAGCTGACGTATCAGATGGGAAATTTAAAAATGTGTTCACTGCAGGACGAGAAGACGAACTGGTAACACACCTGAAGTCAATGAGAGCAGATGTTTTAGTCGAATAACGAACCATTTCAGTGCATCAATGTTTTATGAACTAGCAGAAGAAATTTATTACCACACAGATTTGACTAAGAAACATGTCTAGCTGGACAGCACTGGGTTATAGGATTTATTACTAGGCATCCTACCTTTCATTTATTCGAATGTCAGAAAATACGACAGGTGTGCGAGTAATGGGATTCAATAACGTAACAGTAGCAGTAACAATACATGTGTATTAACTATTAAAAATAATAATATAGTTTTTTAAACTGACATTGAAATATTTTCTTGCAGAAACGATTTTTTCGAATATTCCATATTTCTTAGGCCTAATCGGTCATTTAACAAGTTTATGTCTTAGTTTTAAGACGATATTCCTAATAATTTCAGTGTTTATACGTGAATTTCACAAAATATTGCCTTACCATGTTCTGCTCCGTGGACGCGACGGAATGGGAAACATGAAAATTTCCTTTTAAAAAAACTATATTTACTAGAAATACATAATATGCAGTTGTAAGCAATTTTAAGGGAAGGTGCGTTATGTTCTGCTGCAAGGTGATTTTCTAGCATCTTTAAGAAATGTTTACTTGTGTTCCTTTATTACGAAAAAATCGTCAAACATTGAGTAGCCCGTTGCTTTCCGAGTTCCCCTAGATTAATTTGTTGCGAAACTTTCTCAGGCGACTGTGTCTTCTTGAAAGCAGCAGGGCACTGATTTGTGCACAGAGCGCAGGACGGCGGGTTTCAAAGGCGTACGGCGGCAGTAGGGAAGGAGTTTGTAGGTGTGTTTCTTTTATGGACGCACGCAGCTAGAGTTGCTAGATAAGTGGGATCTTGATGATGAGCTGACAGGTACTTAACCTACGATACGAGATACAGGCGGTGCATATACAATGAGGAGCCCATCTTCTGGGACTTCAAGGTCTTAAAAGTATCAGATACCACAACGAACGCAGTGGAATTAATGTAGCTAATGATTTTACTTAAAACTAGATTCTGTCATGGGAGTGCAGGATTGACTAAGTTTTAACATTTTAATTTAAGTTGACAGAATTATAAACGCTGGAAAATGTATCGCTTACACAGGCCATGATCACAAACAGAGAGAAACAAAAGGAAATTTTGTTAAATTTGTCAATTTACTTGTTTTAAAAAGCTTCCTTTTGTTCCCTGTCACTGGTAAACATGATGTGTACTTTGTAATGGTTATGGAGTTATGTTTACCATATTGTTTTTAATTCTTTTAAGTTGTCGTACTTGTACAAGAGGTGCATAGAGTAGACATTCTGATTACCATGTTATGCTAATTATGTTTGGCATGATCTTATTTGTTTACACTTGTTTTGGCTTTCTGTGTTTTACATAGGGATCATTTTTATGCTTCTGAATAACTGAATATCTTAATTAAACATTTATTTCGCTTGGTATATTCCTCTGTTATGGTAATACTCATACGTCATGAGCATTTGATTGTACATATTTAATAGTTTTTTATCTTGTTAACATTCCACTGTAATTTGCAACAATCAACGTTCAAAAATCTTCAATGGTAATGGCCTGAAGATGGCAGTAAAATTCGAGTAGTATAATAGGTAATATACAGTTAAATTATAAAAAGAAAACAAAAATCCTGTAAAATTACGGTTGTTGCCATGAAATAACTACAGTAAAATAGTTGCATAGACACAAACTGGAAGCTGTACAGATAGAAGTTCTAGCACATGGTATAGTGCTATGAATATTTTATTGAAATAGAAGGAATACCGTTACAATAGTCCGCAGCTCGTGGTCGTGCGGTAGCCTTCTCGCTTCCCACGCCCAGGTTCCTGCGTTCGATTCCCGGCGGGGTCAGGGATTTTCTCTGCCTCGTGATGACTGGGTGTTGTGTGATGTCCTTAGGTTAGTTAGGTTTAAATAGTTCTAAGTTCTAGGGGACTGATGACCATAGATGTTAAGTCCCATAGTGCTCAGAGCCATCTGAACCATTTTTGAACCGTTACAATAACTTATGCAAATTTCATAAAAAGTGTTTTATATAAATTCAGATAAACGAAATCAAATTAGCATGTATTAGCTTAAAATTGTACAAAATATGAAGAGGACCAGTATATGTGGTCGTTATGAACGGGAAATTTCAATATGCTTTCTACTGATGTCACTGATATAAACTGGCATACTGAACAAAATATCCTTTTGTTTCTCTTTATCTCTCTTTTACTACTGATCATGACCAGTGTAGACCAATAGAGTATCAAGGGCTTCAGATTGCGTCAACTGAAAATAAAGATTTAACAATTTAGTCAATCCTGGCCTCCGAAGACAAAATGTCATTTTATGCAAATCGTTTATTTAATATTTTTCTGTCTGTTCCTCTTTTAGTTGTGATCACGACTAGTGTAAGACGATACATTCTGAAGCATTATCTGATTCTGTCAAATGAAAATAAGTAATATGGGGTGCTAGGCTATAGTAAAGCTGAAAGACGTCGACTCGTGTTAACAATCCTTAAAGTAATTTGAATAATCCGTCCTGTTTGGACCGACCGACACACGAATACTCTCCATGAACTCAGGTAAGGAAATTAATCTCTCGCACAACAGACTGAATAAGGAGCAGGATTTGGCCCTCAAAAATTAGTTGTGGGTGTCAGGTATTACGAAATCATTAGCAATTATTAATTCGAGCTGTCAATGATGTTCTGACGTAATAAGGACAGCTAGGCTACAAAAAAACATAAGAATGAAATAACTGTTTGTTAGATTCCTTCGACAAGGCCTGTAAGGCATAGTGACCATTATCCAGACAGGCCAGTCTAGAATTTATAATCATGGCAGGATGATTACTCTGATTAACCCAGGAAATAAGATGTAGATGCCAAATTCAAATGTGTAAAAACACGAAATTTTGAGAGTCAGACATCCAAATTACCATACAGCTGTTTTTTAAGCTAACCACGGAGCTGCCTTCCCACTTTGCAACATAGAGGAATGTGCTGTCCACGTCGAGTGCCATCTGGAGGTCGCCAAAGCTACCACACAAGTAGAGAAAAATAATTTTTGCTGTGACTTTCGTATAGCTTCCCATGTGAATGCTACGAAATGAGCATTTCTTGGCCAGCCTGGCTTCCTTCAGTTTTCTTGGAAGGCCAGTCGCGAAGCATACCACCACGATGACCCTTTGGCTGAGATTCCAACTAGTAAAATAACTTCTTTTGCGTTGGGTTGGATATGTGTAACTGTCCTTCAGATCAGGCGTTTTAGGTCCCAAACAGCTCATTATAGCGGCTGCAGTTCCAAAGAAATCTGGGTGCACTCCACGGACAGTGTTGTAACTGACAATGCAACTTACCTGCCATCGGCCGATCAGCCCAAAAGCCCAAAGTCCTTGTAATGGCCCTTTCTTTAGAATTCGGGATTCACCAATGGCACTATTCGTGGGGTAATGTAACTCATTAAATAAGGAACTTGCAAATAAATATGAAAATGAATTGAGATGCATGTTAGCAAGTCAGTATTTGCTGTCACTGATATATGCCACGATATGAACTGTACAGATATCTACCATTTGGTGCAGTCGTTATACGGACTGAAATAAGTCGTTCTAATAGCAATGACATTTGAAACCTTATCTGTATAAACCTGAATGACGCGTTTAAAAGTAGTCGTGAGCTTTTCGTTGGTAGTTACTAATCACTCTAATTAACTTGAATTTAATTAAAATATGAAATTATGTATGATTTTATAAATTCTACTGCTTAAAAAACTAAAATTGTTTTTTAACTAGATAGGGTTACATATTGTAGAGCAACAAATGTTTTGCTTCCATAAAAAAGAGATAGTACTGCTGTGTGGTCCTCTCTTACCACTGCATCCGGTGTGCGACATCACGACTAATAGTGCTTCGTCTTTTTACAGCCAATACGTGGGAGGACCATGAACCGAGCAACCTGTCGTGAAGCTGAGAAATCCAGCCTGTGGCATGATTCACGGTGCTGTATAGGAATGGTGTCGGCGGTCTTTGTGCGGAAGAGAAGAGGTGCCTGTCAATTAGTTGTGCTGTTGTCGCTGTACCCTGCGAGCTCCTGAACGGCTTTCGTGTTGTCTCCTAGTGGCCCGAGTATACACAGAAATACTCGCTTCCTGTGCATTTTATAAGACTGTCGCTTACTCTGAGTGCTGACTGTGCGTCTGTGGAATCATAATTACTATGCGGACAAACTAGAAAATGCATCCTCATCTCGCCATGGCTGCCTGTGACTCTACCAAACTACTGTAGGCCGATCAGTTTCTCTGAGTGCAGACAGTGTCAGTAAACTAAAAATTAGCAGAGCACAAATGTAAATATATAGTTTTGTAAGTGGAGTTAAGATTTGTCAGACGGTTGCATTAACGAAATGTACAAGTAGATTGAGACAGTTTGGGTACCATCAGAAAATAGAAATTTCAATACAGTGTATCAGATATGAGTAACCATCAGGTGAAATAGTGGCATCAATGGGAATCGTATGTGGTTAAAGGTATAAGATACAACTCCGATTACGCTACCTATTTAAGCACAAAACCTTCGATTTTTCTGTGTCATGCTAGAATTTGAGAACCACAGTCGTGTAAACAATCACTTTGTTGTGAAATACTGTCCTTTTGAAGGGAACATGTTACGGCAGACATGGCGAGTAGAGATTATGGATGTCGCAAATACTCTTATACTACGTCTGTTCCATACCATTTGTACTAGTATAACATAATCAAGCGTAAATGCGAAGACTAACTTTGTACACGTGTAAATATATCGGAGAAAACTACTATCATTTGTACAATGAGGCATAGAGAATGTATATGTATATATGGAATGACTGATATTGTAGTTTTTTAGTACGGAAACTTTGTAACCGAACTAACAGGGACAAGCTTTAAAATGCTTCATTAATACGAATGACATTCGTAATAAAGGGATTGTACAAAGATCTGTGCATTAGTTTTATTCTTTAACTCTGTTCCTGCCAAACCAGTTTCAGTACTCTGATAGTATCAAAAATATCTGAAAAACGGCGACAGATAGGGAGCGAACTGAGACATAAGACAAAAGATTCCAAAAGCGGCTACCTTCCATAAATCAGTTTTAATTAAGTAATCATTTATCTGCAATCTCGATATTCCTCTCTTTCTATAGTGATGGATACAGAAGATAAAACAATTTACCATCCTAAGATCATAATAATCATAATTGTCTAATCTTGTCATAGTCAGCACATCGCAAACACACAACATCACAGAAATCTCTTTTCTCATAATATATTCTTTGACTGTCCCCACAACATCCTCTCTTCCCTCTATTCCTTCCTGTTTTATTGTTAAGTTTTGGTGGACACCATACACACTCCTATTAGGGTTTCACGTGCGATATATCATGTGTATCACCTTTCCTGCGTTTCTGTTTTTCATATCGCAGATCCATCATCAACATTTACGCTCCTCGACACATCGTCATTTCTAGTCTCACCATACAGCATGTTACTTTCTGAGGAAGTAGCTAAAGTAATATGTTCTCTATTTCCTCAGCTCTCGTACATAGTAGCCCACAGGCACCTGTCATAAATGCAAACCTTCATAGCCTAAGTTATTTCGTCAGGGAACAAGATTTACTAAGATAATAAGAAAAGGAGTTAGTACACTCATTTTATCCTCCTACCACTCTACGGAAGTCTTGAAAGTCTTGATTACCTTACCTAACAGTCAAGGCTTTCTATACCCGTAACACTACGCACCTAGCAATCTTCTGTTTGGTATTTATATGCCACGTAAATTGTTTATAAATAGTTTCTTAAGTTACCTAAACCATAAGACTGATATTCCTCTTCAACAGAAAAAAGGTTTTGTCGGTATTCTTAACGGTTTATATGACTCGAACACGTTTTGTATTCCTGAACTATGAACTAATAACAGTAATGATAGATGAAACAAGTCTGAAAATCGATGGACAATTTAAAAAATCATTAGGATTTTATTGCATATAGTCTAACAGCCTCTTATAATAGTGATTGGCAACTGTTTTGGTCTATAAAGCGATTATATATTGCGACAAATATTCTTTTACTCAGTTTGCTTAATAAATCTCAATCCTCATTTGGATAACAATAACATAAATAAATGTTCAGCTGATTATATTTTAAAATAAAGAATGAAAATACAGAAATTACGTGAGTGTTGCTATTCTTTTGCATCTCTTTACGACTCTGCGGTTTATCATCTTGCAACTTCAAACCGAATTCCTTTTACAGAGCAGCTTCCCAATACACAAGTTTTGGGTGTGTCAGACAGATGGCACAATGAGTAGCATGAATGCATAATCTATGTTTCAAGGTAAAATATGTGCTAGCCGCTTCAAGAAATACATGTAAATATTACAGATATTTGTAGTCATTCTCCCTCATTTGCTGCAAAATTTCATAAGAAAATATATATATATATACTGACCATGATCCGTAAGTTAATGTAGCAGCATAGGTAGGCGAAAGCTGTTATCAAAGGTGTTTAAGTCCTGAGGCGGCTATGGAAGAGCTGACAAACAAGTAAAACTTATGAAACATGGAAGTTCTCGACCCATATCATTTACTAGTAAATAATGTGAACATCAGGCTAAAAAAAGGTTATGCTGTGGAACACTACATAACTCACAACAAAATATTGATAGTCAATTAAAAACTTATTTATTTTCCTAGGTGTTCACTGAGAGATAAACTGCTTGGAATTTCGTTCAAATTTTAAAATTTGTACCTGAAATCATGGAGTTTTCTCAACTTCTGATGCGTACATATTTATTCCCAAAAAGAAGAGATATCTAGTGCATAAAAGAAGTTTGTTCTCTATTCTACATTTTGTGAATATCTCAAGAATAGTTTGTTAGGTAATTTTTGTGTACGTCTTACTGACAGGAAAACAAATTGTAATGGATTTCCCTTCAACATTGCTATTGTTTATGTCACCTGACATACGTTTTGTGGACCTTTGAAACTGCAGTAACACATGGGTTTGAAAGAAATATTAGACAGCCGTTTGTACAGTGAGCACCTGGCAGAGGACTTAGTGCTTCTTAAACACCTTTCCAATCTGTCACTTATGCTTACGAAAATACACGAATACGATGAAGTGGGGGCATACTCTGTTCAGAGGCCGTGCGGTTCTGGGCGCTACAGTCTGGAGCCGAGCGACCGCTACGGTCGCAGGTTCGAATCCTGCCTCGGGCATGGATGTGTGTGATGTCCTTAGGTTAGTTAGGTTTAATTAGTTCTAAGTTCTAGGCGACTCATGACCTCAGACGTTAAGTCGCATAGTGCTCAGAGCCATTTTGAACTCTGTTCAGACTGAAGGTGATTTTCCCACAAGATCTGCTACCAGTACAGACAGTATAGGAAGGAAGGAAAATCAGGTATCGCACTCGCTTTTGACAGAACGTGGCAAGAAAGGGGTCACAAATCAAAAAATGCCGTTGCTACTGTCACTGGTGTGAACAACCGTGCAGTTTTGGATTTGAAGTATTCACAAAGGATGAGTGTAGTAAGTATCTAGTAAGGAAACAAAGGACACATCTGCTACAAGAATTATGAGGGTAGAACAGGAAGTAATGAGGCTGCAGCTGCTCTGAATATTTTCAGCAACTCGGAAATTGTAGTGATGTTGTAGAGATTTATTTTATACCAAATTCCGTATAGATGGTGCCTCAAAAGGTTAAAAAAGTGTCACGAGTCTGTACAATACGTCAACAGGACAATAACTGATGTGTACTAGTCTTCTGTATAGAACAGTTCCACACGTCATTAGGTTTAGGAGCTCCGAGGTCGCCGGTGGGGCTGTGACAGTACAAACAAGTTATTGAGACACATACATGCTATTTGTTGTGCTATGACACTTCGTTTAAGTTGTAAGCAACTCACTGGATATGCTTGCTGACAGATACAACCAAGGCGTGGGTTACTGAATACAGTGTCAACAACACTTTGTCTGTCTGGGGCACCACTTTGTCAGTCACTGTAAAAAACGTCTCCACTAATCCCAGTGCAAAGGCTATAGGCGACTCCACTAGTAGACCAAATGTCGTACGCTGATCTCCACTACGAACAGTAACTACAAATGGCAACCGGGGAAATCCCTACAAGAACTGTCGTACGCTTTTGCAAATCATTAACCGTCAGTTGCAGCCTGGGCCGCCTCTTTTCGCAACGTGAGTGACCGTCTCACTTGCGGCGGCGCAGAGGTTGCTGACTGGACGGCGCCAATCGGAAACTGTCTCAGCGCACCAACTCTGGTTGCGTCTATTGGCGAGGACACAACAATAATTAAACTAGAACGCGATGGTCACTTTAAAAAAAGATTGGACACCCTTCTAGGGAAACTGAAACAGAATCTAAAAGATAAAATTTGATCAGGTGGTAATAGGAATAGTGGTCGCTTAAAAGGTAAAATTATAAATGAACTACAGTAATACTATGATATGATATTTCAAAAAATGCGAATAATTTGCAGAAGTAAGAAAAGCTTTTTTGCCAATTTATTTACACCGGTCATTGACTGATGATAATTCTCTTCATTTTACTTGCCTACATAGAACTCAGTCGTGATGAAAACAAGGAATAAGTCAAGCTACTGGTATTCCTTGTCACCATAAAAAATATGAGCTATTATTATGAAAGAGAGTAAACTAATATTTAGAGACTTAGAGCACCCAGATCTTCTTGTAAAATGTCTTTTAAGTTGCCCACAGAATCAAATCGAATATCTGAATAAGCTCATGTGTACTCTTGTGTCTGAGAATGTATTTGTTGGGATAAAAACTTTGAAACAGGGGAAGGAGTGGGGGATATCATGATGCCCACAATATTTCATTCAGCGGTGGAAATCTGAGTATATTGAAGGTTCTAGATAGACTTGGTGTCCATCCTGGTGTTAGTACCATCAACATCTTTAGCTTCTGTCCAAACTGCGAATACGCAAGGCTCAGTATACTCCTGCATTAAATACCAATAACAACGGCAAGAAAGCGTCTAGATGCAGAGGAAGAAACCAGATGATACGATCTATCGTAGCTCCGATTAATCTGCAGGACACTTTCAACTATGAAATAACGGGTATCTAAAAAATTCCGTAATAAATTCCTCTCGCCGCATTTTCTATGTTTGGACGTTTTCAGTGTATTTGAATCTTATCTGTCATAACGCTAAAACGACAATGTTCAACTTTTGGGAAATTATATACTACAGCTATAAGTTCAGAGTGAACTATAATTAAGAGAAGAACTGGTTTCTCAAACAAAGACAGAATTATATTACATTTTCCTAAAACAGAAATGGCTTAAGAGTAAAAAATACAAAAATACAGTACCAGAAACAGAGCCGGCCGCTGTGGCCAAGCGGTTCTAGGTGCTTCAGACCGGAACCGCACTGCTGGTACGGTCGCTGTTTCGAATCCAGCCTTGGGCATGGATGTGTGTGATGTCCTTAGGTTAGTTAGGTTTAAGTTGTTCTAAGTTCTAGGGGACTGATGACCTCAGATGTTAAGTCCCATAGTGCTCAGAGCCATTTGAACTATCTTTGAATCAGAAAGATGGTTAAAGTGGCTATGAGCACTATGGGACTTAACATCTGAGGTCATCAGTCCCCTAGAACTTAGAACTACTTAAACCTAACTAACCTAAGGACATCACACACATCCATGCCCAAGGCAGGATTCCAACTTGCGACCGTAGTGGTCGCGCGGTTCCAGCCTGAAGCGCCTAGAACACCTCGGCCACTGCGGCCGGCGAACCAGAAAGAGAGAAACATTTGTTCTAGTTCATTGACCTAACCATCCATACAACAAGAGGATGACATTAGAATTGGCATAAGAATTGCAAATTTAACGTTGACGTGAACGGGCGTTCCGTCTCCGCATAACTTGAAGATATTTTCATCCGAAAGAAATTTGGTATGTGAACAGTCCCCAGTATGCTCAAATATTCTAGTACTTCTGAGTATGATTTTCGAATAACGACTGCCGCTACGATCTCTCTCATTAAAATTGAGTTACTTTCCATCTTCTGAATACGGCGATCAGTTATATTTGGGATTCTGGGGTTAAGTAACGAGAAACAGAACAAACTCATAGCTTTAGACGAAAGACTCTCAATGATCTTTGAGCTGCCCGGTCCAATAAATATTATATGATTTTCTTAAATCAAAGACTTTTCTCAGTAGTCAGGATCTCTGTTTGTTGATATGGAATAGGTCGTGCCACGATCTTGCACGATACCTCTCAAAATGTTCTCATTAACATATGCGTTAGTTTTTCCTTCGATCTAAAATAACAACCGTAGACCAAACTAGGAAACATCAAACGTCATATAACAGAACAAGAGTTTCACGTTTTCCATCACTGTTGTTTGTTGTGGTCTTCAGTCCTGAGACTGGTTTGATGCAGCTCTCCATGCTACTCTATCCTGTGCAAGCTTCTTCATCTCCCAGTACCTACTGCAACATACATCCTTCTGAATCTGCTTAGTGTATTCATCTCTTGGTCTCCCTCTACGATTTTTACCCTTCACACTGCCCTCCAAAACTAAATTGGGGATCCCTCCATGTCTCAGAACATGTCCTACCAACCGATCCCTTCTTCTAGTCAAGTTGTGCCACAAACTCCTCTTCTCCCCAATTCTATTCAATACCTCCTCATTAGTAATGTGATCTACCCACCTAATCTTCGGCATTCTTCTGTAGCACCACATTTCGAAAGCTTCTATTCCCTTCTTTTCTAAGCTATTTATCGTCCACGTTTCACTTCCATACATGGCTACAATCCATACTAATATTTTCAGAAACGACTTCCTGACATTTACATCTATACTCGATGTTAACAAATTTTTCTTCTTCTGAAACGCTTTCCTTGCCATTGCCAGTCTACATCTTATATCCTCTCTACTTCGACCATCATCAGTTAATTTGCTCCCCAAATAGCAAAACTCCTTTACTACTTTAAGTGTCTCATTTCCTAATGTAATTCCCTCAGCATTATACGACTACAATCCATTATCCTCGTCTTGCTTTTGTTGATGTTCATCTTATATCCTCCTTTCAAGGCACTGTCCATTCCGCTCAACTGCTCTTCCAAGTCCTTTGCTGTCTCTGACAGAATTACAATGTCATCGGCGAACCTCAAGGTTTTTATTTCTTCTCCATGGATTTTAATACCTACTCCGAACTTTTCCTTTGTTTCCTTTATTGCTTGCTCAATATACAGATTGAATAACATCGGGGATAGGCTACATCCCTGTCTCACTCCCTTCCCAACCACTGATTCCCTTTCGTGTCCCTCGACTCTTATAACTACCATCTGTTTTCTGTACAAATTGTAAATAGCCTTTCGCTCTCTGTATTTTACCCCTGCCACCTTCAGAATCTGAAAGAGACTATTCCAATCAACATTGTCAAAAGCTTTCTCTAAGTCAACAGATGCTAGAAACGTAAGTTTGCCTTTCCTTAATCTTTCTTCTAAGATATGTCGTAGGGTCAGTATTGCCTCACGTGTTCCAACATTACTACGGACTCCAAACTGATCTTCCCCGAGGTCAGCTTCTATCAGTCTTTCCATTCGTCTTTAAAAAATTCACGTTAGTATTTTGCAGCTGTGACTTATTAAACTGGTAGTTCGGCAATGTTCACATCTGTCAACACCTTCTTTCTTTGGGATTGCGATTATTATATTCTTCTTGACGTCTGAGGGTATTTCGCCTGTCTCATACATCTTGCTCACCAGATGGTAGAGTTTTGTCAGGACTGGATCTCCCAAGGCTGTCAGTAGTTCTAATGGAATGTTGTCTACTCCGGAGGCCTTGTTTCGACTCAGGTCTTTCAGTGCTCTGTCATACTCTTCACGCAATATCATATCTCCTATTTCATCTTCATCTACATACTCTTCTATTTCCATAATATTGTCCTCAAGTACATCACCCTTGTATAGACCCTCTATATACTCCTTCTACCCTTCTGCTTTCCCTTCTTAGCTTAGAGCTGGGTTTCCATCTGAGCTCTAGATATTCATGCAAGTGGTTCTCCTTTCTCCAAAGGTCTCTTTAATTTTCCTGGAGGCATATCTATCTTACCCCTAGTGAGATAAGCCTCTACATCCTTACATTTGCTCTCTAGCCATCCCTGCTTAGCCATTTTGCACTTCCCATCGATCTCATTTTTGAGACCTTTTTTTTCCTTTTTGCCTGTTTCATTTACTGGATTTTTATATTTTCTCCTTTCATCAATTAAATTCAATATTTCTTCTGTTACCCAAGGCTTGCTACTAGCCCTCGTCTTTTTACCTATTTGATCATCTGCTGCCTTCACTATTTCATCCCTCAAAGCTACCCATTCTTCTTCTACTGTATTTATTTCCCCCATTTCTGTCAGTTGTTCCCTTACGCTCTCCCTGAAACTCTGTACAACCTCCGGTTCTTTCAGTTTATCCAGGTCCCATCTCCTTAAATTCCCACCTTTTTGCAGTTTCTTCAGTTTTAATCTACAGTTCATAACCAATAGATTGTGTTCAGAGTCCACATCTGCCCTGGAAATATCTTACAATTTAAAACCTGGTTCCTAAATCTCTGCCTTACCATTATATAATCTGATACCTACTAGTATCTCCAGGGTTCTTCCATGTATACAACCTTCTTTCATGATTCTTAAACCAAGTATTAGCTATGATTAAGTTATGCTCTGCACAAAATTCTACCAGACGCTTTCCTCTTTCATTTCTTAGCCCCAAGCCATATTCACCTACTATCTTTCCTTCTTTCCCTCTTCCTACTCTTGAATTCCATTCACCCATGAAAATTAAATCTTCGTCTCCCTTCACTACCTGAATAATTTCTTTTATCTCATCATGCATTTCATCAATTTCTTCATCATCTGCAGAGATAGTTGGCATATAAACTTGTACTACCCCATGGTAGGCATGGCCATCGTGTCTATCTTGGCCACAATAATGCGTTCACTATGCTGTTTGTAGTAGCTAACCCGCACTCCAATTTTTTTATTCATTATTAAACCTACTCCTGCATTACCCCTATTTGATTTTATATTTATAACCCTGTATTCACCTGACCAAAAGTCTTGTTTCTCCTGCCACCGAACTTCACTAATTCCCGCTATATCTAACATTAACCTATCCATTTCCCTTTTTAAATTTTCTAACCTACCTGCCCGATTAAGGGATCTGACATTCCACGCTCCGATCCATAGAACGCCAGTTTTCTTTCTCCTGATAACGACGTCCTCTTGAGTAGTCCCCTCCCGGAGATCCGAATGGGGGACTATTTTACCTCCGGAATATTTTACCCAAGAGGACACCATCATCATTTAACATACAGTAAAGCTGCATGCCCTCAGGAAAAATTACGGCTGTAGTTTCCCCTTGCTTTCATCCGATCGCAGTACCAGCACAGCAAGGCCGTTTTGGTTAATGTTACAAGGCCAGATCAGTCAATCATCCAGACCGTTGCCCCTGCAACTAGTGAAAGGTTGCTGCCCCCCTTCAGGAACCACACGTTTGTCTGGCCTCTCAACAGATACCCCTCCGTTGTGGTTGCACCTACGGTACGGCTATCTGTATCATTGAGGCACGCAAGCCTCCCCACCAACGGCAAGGGCCATGGTTCATGGGGGGGGGGGGGGGGGAAGGGTAGCGTTCCATCACTAATTCAGCTGAAAAACAAATATTTCTCCAAAACCACATTTCCATCAGTTCATTTCAGTCTTTCAAATAAAAATGTGGTGAATGAGGTGTGATTGTCCTCAACTACGTACCCTCCGATTCTAAGTTGAAATTTTAAAAGTTTTGGCTGGTTTCGTTGTCTAGGGGCTGGGATACGTAGTTGCCACAATACAAGCCAAATAATGCTGAGTCTATAGTAAACAATACGAATACACACATGAATCGAATGGTCGAAGGTTCCTGTAACTCGGCAATTTCGAATTATGAATGTAACATATAAATATATAAATGAAACACTGCAATTAAATAAAATGTGCAGGTATCCTAAACGACATTAAATGATGAGTACGATAGTGGAAGTACTTTGAGGATTTGGTATATTTCTGCAAAACACTTATTGATGTCCATGGTCCAGCAATTAAATGAAATAGAAGTTGAATAACAGGGAACAATAGATTCCTACTACATGTAATTAGTTATGAACGACACCTTAGTTCACGAGATATTCACTTCTAAACGCATACTACGTCTTCACTGTAGAAACCTCGGAAATCTCACAAGTTCACAAGTCGGCAGCCTGAAGTACTTCTATCTCTCACGACCATGCACAGACCGCTTCACACTCCATGTCTCTCTCACCACCGGGTGTCCAGCACTGGCTGTGTCCTGTGCCGTACCCTGCACCACACTGTTCACAACTCGTGTCCTCTCCGGAAAGGATACTCCTCCCCAACCTCCATACTTCCTAGTAGAGAGTGCTGTGGTAGGCTGGAGCGCTTCCTCCATGTCTCCAAGCCAATGTACACTCACAAACACATTGAAACACATACGATATACTGGATTTACATTTAAATGACCTGAAATTAAATGAATATTCCTAAGGCTGGGCCATAAACATGCTCTAACAAACATTATTAAATACAGGATGTTACAAAAAGGTACGGCCAAACTTTCAGGAAACATTCCTCACACACAAAGAAAGAAAATATGTTATGTGGACATGTGTTCGGAAACGCTTACTTTCCATGTTAGAGCTCATTTTATTTCTTCTCTTCAAATCACATTAATCATGGAATGGAAACACACAGCAACAGAACGTACCAGCGTGACTTCAAACACTTTGTTGCAGGAAATGTTCAAAATGTCCTCCATTAGCGAGGATACATGCATCCACCCTCCGTCGCATGGAATCCCTGATGCGCTGATGCAGCCCTGGAGAATGGCGTATTGTATCACAGCCGTCCACAATACGAGCACGAAGAGTCTCTATATTTGGTACCGGGGTTGCGTCGACAAGAGCTTTCAAATGCCCCCATAAATGAAAGTCAAGAGGGTTGAGGTCAGGAGAGCGTGGAGGCCATGGAATTGGTCCGCCTCTACGAATCCATCGGTCACCGAATCTGTTGTTGAGAAGCGTACGAACACTTGGACTGAAATCTGCAGGAGCTCCATCGCGCATGAACCACATGTTGTGTCGTACTTGTGAAGGCACATATTGTAGCAGCACAGGTAGAGTATCCCGTATGAAATCATGATAACGCGCTCCATTGAGCGTAGGTGGACGAAACTAAAATGAGCTCTAATATGGAAATTTCTTTATTTGTGTATGAGGAATGTTTCCTGAAAGTTTGGCCGTACCTTTTTGTAACACCCTGTATATAAACAAATTAAATAAACATGTATCAAAGGAATAGCAACAAAAGGTAGGCCAGTAGCCTAATGTCTCTGTGCTTTTTAAAACACACTATACATTTAACCAATTTTTTCATTAATAGTATATGTCAGATATAAACATTGACACAGACGAATAAATATATTTACAAGCATGCTGCTACCGTTTTTTCTTGTCACTGTGGAGTACTAATGGCCTGTCGTGGTCGATAGTAATCAGCCACTTAGACCTCCCATAACTCATGTACTATTTAAGTTACATGTCTGTAATTTACACCAATTTAGGTTCACAGTAATAGCTTTCTAAAGACACATTGATCGGCGAAATGGGATGAAATGTTTAGATTTTGGAAATTCGTTGCTGACTGTTACTTGTATAATTTATCATCAGATACTAAACTTTAAACTTATAAAGATACTGAAAATCTGATTACACCATCAGAATCATCGTGCAAATAATGGTCATGTACATGTTTCATTTTGAGGTATCATGATTCATCTAGCTTTTATTAATTTCTGTACACACTGTGAAATGTCTGCCATTAAGGTTTCACAAAGTCCGCCATCTTTGGCACACCCTGCGTGTCTCCTTCATCAACACAGCCTCACCATGGAATTCCAAGCCACACTGCTGGACCGGCCATTGTGCAGCATCACGAAGTTGCTAAGGTAACGTTCGCATCACGTGGTTGCTGCCGCACCGACACCCGCTGAGAGGTTCAGCTCGGTCACACCAACTCCGAACTGAAGATATTATCAGGCGGCCACAACTTGCCCGTTACCTCACACTACTGAATGAATTGCCTAAACAGAAAAATTTGCGAGATTTTCTGCTACAACACATTTTGTGTAAACGTATATATTTATCACTCTATAATTTCAAATGGCCACAGGCTCACAAGTGTCTACATTAACGACAACTGCCAACAAGAGGAAAGAGTGATTACTACCACTATTAAGGCCTCTGGCGAACAGATGCACTGGTAAACTGTGGCCAACTTTGAAACTTACCAATAGATAACAGTACTCAACAAATAGTATGAGGCATGGTAATTTAGTTTACTGGTGAAATCTAGTAGTTTTGATTCTCCAGTCCCTGTTTTCTGACAAGTAATTGACGAAGTCTGTGCCACATCTGGAAAGTTGCTGATAAAATAGCCACTGCCATTCAAACCGTCACTCAAGTAATGCTGGGAACGACATTCTGTATCAAAAAGTGACTGCATACATTTTGGTTTGTTTTTGTAAGCTTTTTAAGATCATGGGAAGCCATGTGGTTTGGTTCCTATTCAGCTAGCCAAATACAGAATTACATGCCGTGCAAAGAACTCTTGGGTGAGTATCTTACGTTACTGGAACTATCATCGGTACTGCCTATCGGCAGAATGAGTTTGTTAAGCTCTCTTGAGATATTTGCGTTTCATGGGCATATTTACACTTTCTTATGTAGCGAAATTTGCATGCACGCTGCAGTTTCAGTTACGCTCAACGTCTCATTATCAGAGCAATATCCAAGAGGCTTGTTACAGAACACAAATTCAGACATTTAACCCGAAAAGTAAATGAGTTAATTCATTTATTCTTCCATTTATATTGGGTATAGAATTTGGTTCAAATTCTGTTCGGTTATCTGCTGCATTTGTCACGTTTATACAGGGTGTCCCAAAACCACTGACAAACCATAGGCACATGTTCCTTGCACCAAAACCATATTGATATATCTCGTAAACAAGGATTCTAAAGCGCATACCGTAAGAGATATGAGTATTGTGCATTAGAAGAAAAGTTTCTCACACTAGCGAAGATGAGTAAGTGCTCACAGCTCTTAAAGTATGATTTTAGACCCAATGTTTACTACACATTTTTACTTATTTCCGTATGAGGAACCTGTCCCTAACGTTTGTCGGCATTTTTATTTTTGACACCCTGTATGTGCGACAGTGAGTTTATGTGTTATTCCGTTTACTTGAACGTTGAATCTATTATACAACGCCGAGCTCAAATATTATCTCACATATAAATGACTAAGGATACTAACTTGGTAGTAAAGTGCATTGACTTAACTTTGACTCCTCTGCCATTACAATACCACGTGTTGTTAAACGCAACTTTATCTCTGACGAGTGATGCATTTGACGATTTTGGAGCTACTTTTAGTATCACAGATGGTGTCTCCTGTGCTAAACATTGCGTATTCCCGTTCTACTGCATACACTTTACAGCAAATAAGGTAGATCATGAGGCTGCTAGTATTTGTAGAGACGCCGTACGTGATCCTGAAGAAGTGTTTACATTTTAAACATCCCCTTATAACAATTATACATGACTGTGTTTAAACTGACATGCAATATTTTTAGCGCAACGCAATCTGACTTTCAAAAATCCCTACAAAAGAATGGCCCTGACTAACATTAACCTATACCTTTCACAAATCACTTACCTCACAAAAATCTTCGTTACTCGAACTGCTGCAATACAGCGAGCGCCACTACTGCCAGCTAAATAAAAGATTCAAACTACGGAAGGCACTAACTACTGATAGGCTTAGTTAGCAAATGAAAGACTTTAAAAGAGAACAAACAATGTATTTACCTTAATAGTGTTGAAAAATTATAATATACATAGCAGTTCATGACTTCCAGTCTTACAAATTTCAAAACTCCGCCATTTCTCTCCCCACATCCACCACTGCTGGCGGGTCACCTCCAACTGCGCAACGCTACGCGCTGTTTGCATCCAGCTGCCCAACACTACAATGGCAGACAACAATGCAAACTAGCCACAGACTGCACACAGCACAGCCAGTGATTTTCATACAGAGCGCTACGTAACGATGCCAATAAGAAAACATAAACATCCTACTTACATAGCCCCCATGATCCCCACAAAAAATTTTACAAATTGTTTTGGGCAGTGGCCAATAATGATTTGATAAAATTTTTCATAATTGCAATAACAAAGAAATCAAATGCACACACTTATTGATACAATGCTGGTCAAAAGCTAAAATTTTCTCACAGTCCTTAAAGACAGTCCTGATCATTCATCACAGTAAAATTGGAGTGTTCTTCTCAAAGTCTGAGCAGTAGAAGAAAATGCACACGGAAGTAGTGGATTTTCATGCAGTCTTGAAGAAGTAGTGTTGTCCTTCCAACGGAAAGACAGTGCTGACTCTTGACATGCAGACAGGTAATGGGCCACAACAGAGCAAACCCACCGCAGAGTCAGTCGAAGTTTTGAAGAATATTGGTAGGTAGGTCATCACAGAGCAGACCAACTGTAGTCCTGGTAGAGATTATGGTGTTGGTGGGCCACCAGAGGTGCTGACCCACTGCAGTCCTTGTAGAAATAATTGAATTGGTGAGTCCTCGAAGATACAGACCCACTTCAGTCGTTGTAGAGACGGCCAGCAGCCATCTGTTGCGACTGTGCAGGTGCACAATCACCATTGAAGAGTCTTGTGGACAATATAGCAAATCCATAAACCACCACTTGTGCACTCACAAAGTTTTTGGAATTGTCCTTAGAACCAGCAATGCTGTTAACCAGTCCCTTGCTGAATTATTAACACACTTGCAAACATTATCAGTCCCTACGTCTCACATATTGTCCATATTTTATGACCAACAGAAACGTGTGCGGTGAAATGTAACTTAAAAGTTACTTAATTTGATGAACTGGTGTCAATTACAATTTTATAACATAAGAATACAACAACAAAGATACAAAATACATCATTAAATACATAATAATACAGATAACATTTGTAGTAATACAGGCTTTACAAAAGAATAGAAATATACATATACATCAGTGTTACAGGAATTATGACATAAGTACATACATAAAAGATCAGAATAGCTTTTGAAACATCAACTATCACGCATGAGCTTTAAAACAAAGCAGAATAAATGATGTCTAACAGAATAAATAATGTCTAAACATCAGAAAAATTCTACAACGTAAATATTATTAGCTAAACACATAAATACAGGAAAAACACAAATTCACATAGCATAATAACACAAAGGTACAGGACAGGGTTTGTTTTCAGTGTGACATTTGGTACTGCAGTCGAACCCAAAACTTCATTCTGTAGATCTTTCCTCTTATTTCAACATTTGCTCCAGCCAAAAAAAAAATCCTATCCAAGCATGCTTTCTGTATTCTGTTCACATCCTCTTTCAAAAATAATTTTTCCCCACTGTACACTATTTTTTTGGCCAAACCATTTTCTTACAGCCTCTCAATGCATTTCTTCCAATTCATCATAGTTAGTGTCTTATATAGTCTAGCTCCTCTCAAGATAACTTAAATCTACTGAGCTCAGATGCTAAACTAAGGGACGAGGCAATGCAGCAGCACAAAACAATTAATACAAACAGCAATGAAAAAAAAATGGAAATTGTCAAAGCAAGCTACAGTAAATCTAAATTACCAAGCAATGCAACATTACAACTAATATGAGCCAATGTGCAGCAACAAGAAGAATAAATCAGTAGTAAAACTAGCTTAACAGAGTAATACAAAGTGAAATTTAATAGCACTATGCCTGGCAACAGCAGCAGCAAATGTAATAACTTATATCTAAACATGACATAGCTCAAGCAGAAAAAATATTACAGTAAAAATGGCCATGTTTAATACCTATGTCACATTTTAACATAGAGTGATGCATCACAATTTATTCTACAAAAGAAATTACCAAGTACTTGAAAACAAAATAATGTATGCAGTTACTGTTTTTAATCCCTTCTTATAGTTCTTTCCATTCCAAGTGCTCCTTTTTCGAAGAATATGGATCATAAAATAATTATTTAATAGATCTGTTGACAGAAAGTGTTCACATTAGCAAATGCGTTTAAGTTTATTTTATAAAACCAATGCTGCAACACAGCTGGAAACCAGATATCAAATAAAATAAGCAACTATGTACAAAGTAAAGCATAAAGATATCATTCAGTAGTCATGAGGCATTTCATAAGTTAGTAGAAATTCTCTCGATTCTCGTAGAAAGGCACTCGTCATAATCAGGTGTGCAGATGTAAGAATGTTTCCAAGTTATGAGCGTGTCGTATTTGCGGTGCTTTCTACAAAGGAATGTCAATAGCGAGGTTAATGGCCTCCTTTTTTCTCCACCTGTGCCTCTGAAAGGCACACACTAATGGCTTTTTTTCCAAGCAACTGTCGCGCGGCTGGGTGCTTACAGTGACCTACCTTCCTTCCCGAAATATTTACGACATTAGTTTCCACTACAGTGACAGTTTGATAGAAATAAGATTTCACAGGTCGAAATATTTGCGTTCCAAATCTGTAGAAACAAAATCCTATAAATATAACAGTGTCCAAAAAATTTTCGCCGGCATTGTGATACATTCACGCATTTACACACATTTCATCTCTTAAAGTACGATTCTTGGTTTCCAACATCCTTTTTCACAAGTCAGAGTCCCTAACCACTACTCATTATTCATATACGTATTCGTCGACACTTCTTCAATATTTGATCATAATAAATACGTAGCATAATCAAATTCCTCATATACAGTAGCATCATCTTATTGATCATAAACATACCTCAACAGCATAATACACATCGTCATCATAAAAATAACATCATAACACCTCAGTCAAATCTCAAAAATATCGTAGCTTTCTGCAATAATTTCAAAACTTAAAAAAAATTCTCTGCTCATTTAAATAGTGTCATCCACCTCAAATGTACTTTAAATATCATGACCCATACCAAATACATCATTCAAAGCTCTCATAGTATCAAAATGAATCTGAAAAAATATGAAGAGTTCACAAAGTACATACAAAATACAATTTCATAAATGTGAAGTTACCCAACTGTGTAATTGCGTAAACATGTGTCACTAATGTAGTAAAAAAAATGTTTATCTCTCAGTTAAATGATCAGATAGCTGTGTAATTTGTGTGTTAGAGAAATATGGTACCGATGTGTAAAGTGGTATAAGCAAATACCATATTAGCTAGGGCTCCTTGTGCTTGCCAAACACATGGTACACAAAGTAGGCGTGTAACCCCCTGAGGATTAATGTAATTATACCCTCAGGTGTTACAGATTACAGCAATGGAACGAAATGTGTCACGGAAAACCTTTATATCATTGTAATTCAAAAATCTTTAAAAATAAATGTTTTAAGTACAAAATTAGTCACTCAAATACGTGTACTCTAGCGCTAAACTGTGCATCTTATTGTAAGATAATCTCTGTGGAAGTGTCGTAGTTATCGTCCTCCGAAAGCTAAGTTCTGCAGAAGTCAATGTACTTACCTCACGCTAAACAAAAGTGAAATGCTTTGCGTGTAGATATCTCAGTTATTACGCTTATTGCCGTGATGAAGAAAGTACTGTGCTGTAACGTACTGTTGTGCTACGGAAAAGGCTGTCTCATTGTAGCTATACCACAAAAGTTACTACTAAAATATGTTTTACTTTCCAGAATAATTCAGAAAAACTGTGCAGATATAAAACAGATACACCGCAAAAGAAACATTGTAAATTGTCACTGATTAGTAGCGTCGTGATAAAAACGTGTAGCTGTCACATAAACTAGCCAGTGTGTCATCTGGTATCTTACAGAAAGTACTTTACATCCAGAATGTATTTTCAAGAAAACCAAAATGTTGCATTAAAATCTCGTTAGCAGTACCTGTATATGTTCTAAGTATGTAAGCCTTATAGTCGTTATGTTATTGTGCCACTAACAAGCAAGAATGTACAAACACAATAACACTGTGTTGTCTGTTCAATATAACAATGCATTCGTAACTACTGTCTAAATATGTATCCTAGGTTCTGGAATGGATAGTTAACTTCAAACACTGTTGCATGTTAACAGTTTCTAAGTCTAACAAAGCATACTAGTAATGTAAAGTGAAAAATTTTATGGCAAAGACTAAGTTAAAAAGCTGATTATCTCTCAATAAGCGGTTTTATATCTGAAGTGTGGTGAAATCCTTTACTCTTCATAGTACTCAGAGTATGAACTTGAATGCAATTGTCATGCGGTATACGTCGGTAAAGAATATTGGGATTAGGAGACCTAACTTCTACAAATTCACCTTGACGAGAGGACCCTGCTGTGTTTGAATCCCGCCAGTTCTGATGCAATTCAGGTCTGTCGTTACGATCATATCGTCTGTCGTCATGTCGGTAGATTCCATAGTTTCTTTCTTGTCGGTCACGTGGTGGAGAATTTCTCCCTGAATCGTAACTCCGTGCTGAACTGTTGCGTCTGAAGTTATTCTGTCTCCCCTGGTAATAATTGTTTTGGTTCCCATATTGTCTGTTTCTCCGATTGTCTCTGTGATAGTTATTACCGTGGAGAGGTGATCTTTCCCTGTAATTATTACTACTCAGCCAACGGTTGTCATACGGGTGGTGTCTGTTTTGGTCACGATTTACGTTGTAAGAATAGCGTTGTCGTGTATGATTTCTGTCATCGCGGAATTGTGACAGATGTGACCTGTAATTGTTGTGTTCCTGTTTTCGCGTTCCACGATTGTGAGTGTCAATTTCCAATTCTGGTAAGAGTCCCTGAAAATCTTCAATGTCGTCTTTGCAACGTCCTGCTAAAATAATATGTCGTAAATGTTCAGGTAATTTGATTAAGCAAATGCGGATGAGTTCTGAGGGGCTGTATGAATTTGACAGGTACTGATTCTTGGGCAACATGTCTTCAAAATATTTCACAAGACTGGAAAATTCAGATTGTTCGAAACGTTTCTTCATTATGATGCTATGTTTTACTCGGTCTTGTGTAGCTTGAGACCAATATGCTGAGAGGAAGGCATGATAAAATTCTCCTTCACTGTGACAATCGTGAATGACCGATCGCATTCTTACAGCTGGTTCATTCTCTAAGTAGCCACTCATAATTTCTAATCTGTGCTGCAGTGACCAGTTGGGAGGAAAGCAATGAGAGAATTGATGAAGCCACGCTTCTGGATGAATGTCGTTGCCAGAATTCTTAAATGTTTTGAATTTGCGTGTAGTAATGATCAGCTTATAGTCAAAATCAACGTGTCGGCGAGTCGCATGTCGGTCATTGTTACGTCGTGTCGGCGGTTCCATCTCAAAATTCGGTGCACCTTGCCAATTTCTTTCATAACTTCCGAAATGCCCTGTGTTATTATTTTGCGGCTTTTCCGTATTTGTAAGTCCCTCTTCCCGTATTGGAGCGCGAATGTCCTCTGAAATATGTAATTCTTGTATCACTTGTGCCAACTGATTTTGTACTTCCCGGATTTCTATTTTGTGTTGCGTATTAATTTGATTCTGATTTTGTTTGAATTTCCTAATTTGTTCGCACTCTTCTGTGTCATTAAAGACTACCGGTTATGTGTCATTCAGATTATCATGTACCTTCGTAGATAAATTATTTAGCTGATCCGAAAGTTCAACTACTTTCTCTGATAATGAACTAATTTCCTCCATGTGTCTTTCTGAACCAATTTTCAGAGTATCTACTGTGTCCTTTAAGGTTTCCTGAGTTTTTGCAAGTTGCGTAACCGAATCGGTAGATACAACTGAGTCCATTTTAGCTTGAAAGGTGTCGTGATTTTCATGAACTATAGTTTGCAGTTCCTTTATGGCTGCTTCGTGATTCTGTAATGCATTTTCATGACGTGAAAAAATAGATTGGAAATGCTCACAAATTTGTGTTTTTACGTCATTACAGACTTTTTGACATTTCGATTCGATTTTATGTAACTCAGTAGTTAAATCTTCACGTGTTTGTTCAAGTGTGGTGTCTACCTTTTGAATTTTTGTTCCATTGTGTCTAACTTTTGAAAATTTTGTCCAATTTGTTTCTGATTTTGTTCAAGCGTTGTGTCTAACTTTTGAAGATTTTGTTCCATTGTGTCTAACTTTTGTAGCCTTTGTCCCATTTGTTGCATTAACTGTAATAACAATGCACTGGTGTCTGAAACATGTTCCTCAGTGGTTTTCGGCAGTGAAGTTGCACCGGCAACATTCACATTTTGACAAGCAGAAAATGTGTCTTGACTTATTTGAGAAAACGGTGAGGCCCCAAACCCTGAATCTGCAGTATTGGCAAAATTGTGTCCTGTCATTCCCGATTCCTGAGGCGGGCTGTTGCCGACCGATCGATCGATAATGCTTCCCTGTTCACTAATTGTTTCACTGTCTACACCATTGTTTGCCGCCCACTCCATTTCCCTATGCACAATTACCAAACTACTACTTTGAACATTACTTAATTCATTACATGGTGGCGCTAACACACTGCTTTCGTCTTCACTGTCATTTCTCAGTTTAATTGGAGCCTAGTATTACATTTTTCACACGCCATTATTGTCACAATATTTCACACGACAACACAGAAAATCACAATTTGAAGAGCAAAATAACAAAACACATTAACATAGCATTGAAAATAATATCTAGTTAATTGCAAGTGCAGCTGCGAAATACTTGGTGCAAATCTACATGCATGCCACAACTACAAAGGAAATTCTCTCTATAATTACGCGCTAGCAATAAACAAAAGCTACACTAATTACACAAACTACAAGAAAAAATCAGAAGATTCCAGTGAGGCATCCTCGGCCAAGGGTCGACATATTAAACGTCCCCTTATAACAATTATACATGACTGTGTTTAAACTGACATGCAATATTTTTAGCGCAACGCAATCTGACTTTCAAAAATCCCTACAAAAGAATGGCCCTGACTAACATTAACCTATACCTTTCACAAATCACTTACCTCACAAAAATCTTCGTTACTCGAACTACCGCAATACAGCGAGCGCCACTACTGCCAGCTAAATAAAAGATTCAAACTACGGAAGGCACTAAATACTGATAGGCATAGTTAGAAAATGAAATATTTTAATAGAGAACAAACAATGTATTTACCTTAATAGTGCTGAAAAATTATAATATACATAGCAGTTCATTACATCCAGTCTTACAAATTTCAAAATTCCGCCATCTCTCTCCCCACATCCACCACTGCTGGCGGCTCACCTCCAACTGCGCAACGCTACGCGCTGTTCGCATCCAGCTGCCCAACACTACAATGGCAGATAACAATGCAAACTAGCCACAGACTGCACACAGCACAGCCAGTGATTTTCATACAGAGCGCTACGTAACGATGCCAATAAGAAAACATAAACAGCCTACTTACACATTCAGTTTTCGTATTTGTCTGTTATAACTGAAGGAACTGGGTTAACATTCTCATTACACCGCATCTGGTTACAAGTAGGATTGCTGACACATATTTACCATTACTGGAATACTTAGAAATGATTTTCATGTTCGCTGTTGTTCAATCTTTCGATTCTGTCTTTACTTACTTATTTTTCGTTGCTCAATTGACCTACGTGTCTTCTCCTATATCGACTTTCATTGGCTGTGTTTTAGTGAGACTGTTTATTACCGAATTGCGTGGAACATTTCTTAGCCTGTTACGAGGCAATCAGGCAAGTTGGGTTTCACTAACACTAGTAAATAAAATTTCAACAAGAGCAGACGCTTTACAGTCTATGTACATTTATCGTGTGATTTCTTGACATATATTTTAATCAGAATTTTTACACTTTGGCTCTAAGTCATTATTAAATATTGAGACTTGTAAATTTGAGTCAATTTTCTCGTAGAAAACGTAGAAGGGAATGTAAGTTCGACACAGAACCAGGAAGACCACCAACGCAATAGGAGATGAATCGAAGTTGAGTACAACAGATGGGAGTTGCCTGTATCACGACACCGGTATCAGCTGTAGAAACGCTCTTTGGTGGGATCATGGTGTCATGAGCACTCTTTTCAGTAACCCCTGTGCTATAGTTGACAGCCCACAGTCCATTGTGAAATTCTCCTACGCGACAACTTTTCTTTTTCTTTAAGCTACTTTCGAGTAGTACGAAATGATGATCCTTTCAGTAATTCAGCATTAGTCGGTGTCACAGAGATGTGTAAACGGGGGAGCAGGCTGGATGCCAACAGTTAAATAAAGAGTGTTCAATACTCCTTTCTTTCATTAAGTAGTTATACTACTTTTCCTCGTCCTATAATTATCGTTCCTCATCCACTTCTTTACATGACAGCATTGTAGTCTACCTTTAATGAGACAGTCTTTTATTTGTTGCCTAGGCCAATGGTATCTGTGCAGTAGGACGGCGAAACAAACGTTATACACGCCACTTTTCAACGGGATGTTCTCTTTAATATGAACTACGATGGAGGATAATATGGAACACCTGACAACAGCTAACAAATGTAAGAATTAGTTCACTGTGTGCCTTTTATAGTTTTGTGTTTCCAATCAGTTACTGTCTTATGAATGACTGTATTTAGAGCTTATACGGCGATCGTGGCTAAAATTAGGAAAACCAGATCCCATTACAGTCACACTGACAATGACCGTATCAGTAACAGCTATGTGGGATAGTAATACACAACGATAGGTGTCAATGATCAAAGCAGTTCTAGCTAAGTTTATTGAGACTGAGAAACTGGATTCATTGCTATCTACCACATGAAACGGAATTTAAAAAACTCTTGGGGAACCCTGATTAAACATAAGAGTGACGAAGGAATATGCACAATGACACCCACTGTTGGAACAAAATATTAATTACGAAATGTAATCTCGGGTCAACAGCCTCGTGTGAGTGTACAAAGGACACAATTTTTCGGCAATCATCCTTGTTGCCATCATCAGGAGTGCTGATCATAAATTATTAATTGTTGTTTTTGTTGATGTGGTCTTCTGTCCTGAGACAAGTTTGATGCAGCTCTCCATGCTACTCTATCCTGTGCAAGCTTCTTCATCTCCCAGTACCTGCTGCAACCTACATCCTTCTGAATCTGTTTAGTGTATTCATCTCTTGGTCTCCCTCTACGATTCGTACCCTCCACGCTGCCCTCCAGTTCTACAGTGGTGATCCCTTGATGCCTCAGATCATGTCCTACCAACCGATCCCTTCTTCTAGTCAAGTTGTGCCACAAACTTCACTTCTCCCCAATCCTATTCAATACCTCCTCATTAGTTATATGATCTACCCATCTAATCTTAAGCATTCTTCTGTAGCACCACATTTCGAAATCTTCTATTTCCTTCTTGTCCAAACTAGTTATCGTCCTTGTTTCACTTCCATACATGGCTACGCTCCATACAAATACTTTCAGAAACGACTTCCTGACACTTAAATCTATACTCGACGTTAACAAATTTCTCTTCTTCAGAAACGCTTTCCTTCCCATTGCCAGTCTACCTTTTATATCCTCTCTACTTCGACCATCAACAGTTATTTTGCTCCCCAAATAGCAAAACTCCTTTACTACTTTAAGTGTCTCATTTCCTAATCTAATTCCCTCAGCATCACCAGATTTAATTCGACTACATTCCATTATCCTCGTTTTGCTTTTATTGATGTTATACCCTCCTTTCAAGACACTGTCCATTCCGTTCAACCGCTCTTCCAATTCCTTTGCTGTCTCTGACAGAATTACAATGTAATCGCCGAACCTCAATGTTTTTATGTCTTCTCCATGGATTTCAATACCTACTCCGAATTTTTCTTTTGTTTCCTTCACCGCTTGCTCAATATACAGATTGAATAACGTCGGGGATATGCTACAACCCTGTCTCACTCCCTTCCCAACCACTGCTTCCCTTTCATGTCCACCGACTCTTATAAATGGCATCTGGTTCCAGTACAAATTGTAAATAGACTTTCGCTTCCTATATTTTACCCCTGCCACCTGCAGAATTTGGAAGAGAGTATTCCAATAATCATTGTCAAAAGCTTTCTCTAAGTCTACAAATGCTAGAAACGTAGGTTTACCTTTCCTTAATCTAGCTTCTAAGATAAGCTGTAGGGTCAGTATTGCCTCACATTTTCCAATATTTCTACGGAATCCTAACCGACCTTCCCCGATGTCGGCTTCTACCAGTTTCTCCATTCGTCTGTAAAGAATTCGCGTTATTATCTTGCATCCGTGACTTATTAAACTGATAGTTCGGAAATTTTCACATCTGTCAAAACCTACATTCTTTGGGATTGGAATTATTATATTCTTCTTGACGTCTGTGGGTATTTCGCCTGTCTCATACTTCTTGCTCACCAGATGGTAGAGTTTTGTCAGGACTGGCTCTCCCAAGGCTGTTGTCTACTCCCGGGGCCTTGTTTCAACTCAGGTCTTTCAGTGCTCTGTCAAACTCTTCATGCAGTATCGTATCTCCTATTTCATTTTCAACTACATTCTCTTCCATTTCCATAATATTGTCCTCAAGTACATTGCCCTTGTATCGACTCTCTATATACTGCTTCCACCTTTCTGCTTTCCCTTCTTTGCTTAGAACTGGGTTTCCATCAGAGCTCTTAATATTCATACAAGTGGTTCTCTTTTCTCCAAAGGTCTCTTTAATTTTCCTATAGGCAGTATCTATCTTACCCCTAGTGAGATAAGCCTCTACATCCTTACATTTGTCCTCTAGCCATCCCTGCTTAGCCATGTTGCACTTCCTGTCGATCTCATTTTTGAGACGTTTGTTTTCCTTTTTGCCTGTTTCATTTACTGCATTTTTTTATTTTCTCCTTTCATCAGTTAAATTCAAAATTTCTTCTGTTACCCAAGGATTTCTACTAGCCCTCGTCTTTTAACCTACTAGATCCTCTGCTGCCTTCACTAATTCATCTCTCAAAGCTACCCATTCTTCTTCTACTGTATTTCTTTCCCCCATTCCTGTCAATTGTTCCCTTACGCTCTCCCTGGAACTCTGTACAACCTCTGGTTCTTTCAGTTTATCCAGGTCCCATCTCCTTAAATTCCCACCTTTTTGCAATTTCTTCAGTTTTAATCTACAGTTCATAACCAACAGATTGTGGTCATAGTCCACATCTGCCCTGGAAATGTCTTACAATTTAAAATGTGGTTCCTAAATCTCTGTCTTACTATTATATAATATATCAGGAACCTGTCAGTATCTCCAGGCTTCTTCCATGTATACAACCTTCTTTCATGATTCTTGAACCAAGTGTTAGCTATGATTGAGTTGTGTTCTTTGCAAAATTATATCAGGCGGCTTCGTCTTTCATTTCTTAGCCCCAATCGATATTCACCTACTATGTTTCCTTCTCTCCCTTTTCCTACTACCGATTTCCAGTCACCCATGACAATTAAATTTTCGTCTCTCTTCACTATCTGAATAATGTCTTTTATTTCATCTAACATTTCTTCAATTTCTTCGTCATCTGTAGAGCTAGTTGGTATGTAAACTTGTACTACTGTAATAGGCGTGGGCTTCGTGTCTATCTTGGTCCCAATAATGCGTTCACTATGCTATTTGTAGTAGCTTACCTGCACTACTATTTTTTTTTCATAATTAAACCTTCTCCTGCATTACCCCTATTTGATTTTGTATTTATAGCCGTGTATTCGCCTGACCAAAAGTCTTGTTCCTCCTGCCAGCGAACTTCACTAGTTCCTACTATATCTAACTTTAACCTCTCCATTTCCCTTTTTAAATTTTCTAACATACCTGCTCGATTAACGGATCTGACATTCCACTTTCCGATCCGTAGAACGCCAGTTTTCTTTCTTCTCATAACGACGTCCTCCTGAGTAGTTCCCGCTCGGAGATCCGAAAGGGGGACTATTTTACCTCCGGAATATTTTACCCAAGAGGACGCCGTCATTATTTAACCATACAGTAAAGCTGCATCCCCTCGGGAAAAATTACGGCTGTAGTTTCCCCTTGCTTTCAGCCGTTCACAGTACCAGCACAGCAAGGCCGTTTTGGTTAGTGTTACAAGGGCAGATCAGTCAATCATCCAGACTGTTGGCCCTGCAACTACTGAAAAGGCTGCTGCCCCTCTTCAGGATCCACATGTTTGTCTGGCCTCTCAACAGATACCCCTCCGTTGTGGTTGCACCTACGGCACGGCTATCTGTATCGCTGAGGCACACAAGCCTCCCCACCAACGGCAAGGTCCATGGTCCATGGTCCATGTATATATTCAATTATTAATTGAAAATATACAAACATCTTCTCTTAGAATAAAAGGACTCACAATGGAAATGACAAGACAGATGATCAGACCTACGGAACAGACACAAATCTACATGTACCAAACATGAAGTCACCTTTATAGTGTTAATGCTACGACTGGCCTTTGATGAAGGCAAGGAGATTTGTATAATTTACGAACGCTACATGTTATTGTGCCTCCACTACATTATTACACATAATATCGTGCAAGCAAATTTTGTAGGCTATGTAGGAAAAAATCACTAACTTCAAACACGATAGATAGTTAATTTAGAACAAATATACTGCGCTATAACGTTTAACAAATGCAAGACACATATCTCTGTTCACTTTATTTGTCATCCTGCATTATCACTCTCACTCTGTAGCTAAATTCACCTCACACAACTTATCAGTACCCAGAATTGTCAGGAATGTAAATCGTTGGTATTCAAGTCATTCCTAATTGATGTTGCGTTCTAATAGCATGTAGATTTGCCTTTAACGAAAACAGTTGTAATCGCACATTTATCATATAAATTTGAAAGTTTTGATACCACTAGAGATTTACTTTGCTATTCAAAGTGGTCAACACAGTATATGGTGCACGTTTGCTCTGTAGAAAGAATTTTTGTCGAAAATTATTGGTTCTGACAATGTCATTCAGATATCACAGGTTAAAATTAACGTCTATAATTAATGTCTGTAATCAAACTCAGTCAGGAAATTCACTGTGACTCTTCAAGCTTTCCCGGCGGATATGCTGCAAATAGTCTTCAATGGTTAGTTAACACAGCGTACAGTGCACACGCAGGAGAGCCGCTCTGCGATTTTCGGCAGAGGGCGTATGAGTATGGCACCATCTACGTGCAAATCAGTGCGCATGCGCGATTTTCGCGCCTGCGCATTCTTCGCGAAAGTGTTTTAGGAACGGGGCGTCGACGAGCGGATACCGTCAGTCGTGCCTAGCCACCAGCAAGGTTGAACGAGCTGAAGATGTCGGACAGTTGCTCCGAGGAAATATTGTGGAATTTACACAATGTGATCATGCTGCAAAACCCGTGAAGGCTCTTTACATGAAATACATTGCTAATACCATCCCTCGAGCATTCATATGAATAGTACGAGTTCAGGTGACAATCGATACTAAACAAGGGAGGGAAGGATGATTGGGGGAAGTATAATAAAGAACAGCTACACAAAGAAAGCTAATATTACGAAAAGGGTAGCGGAAGCCGATGAAGGGGATACTGAAGACACAATGAGAAAACTACTTCAGCTGGTATGCAAAATATTTGAGACAGGTGAAATACTTCAGAAGGAATGTAACAATTGCAATATTAAAGAATTCACATGATGACAGGTACAAATGTTGTCTAACAATTAGTTCAATAACACATGGCTCTTAAATACACTCTTTATTTACAGACTAATGGAAAGATTGATTGCAGACAACTTCGGTTCGTATATTTTCGCTTCCGGAGGAATATGGCAACACGCAGGACAATACTGATTCTATGATATGTCTTAGAAGATGGACTAAGAAAGGCCAAGTACCTTCGATCTCACAGTAGGTCTGTTCTAGTGCCAATCCTGATAAGAACTCGCAAGAAGAGAACCAAGTCAGATACCAAGGCAAAACACCGTAAAGCAATCATAAATACAATTTCTATCATGACTCTTTCTACTCCTAGAAAAATAATGCCAACTGCACCCATTACGGTAAGGAGTTATGTTCTCAATCGTTTGACAAACTACTGTTACATACCCCAGTTCAGGTGGTGCTGTTGTTCAGGAAATCGGTCTAAAATGCGGAGTGTGTCTGAAGGAACAGTAAATTTCAAGAAATGCATTACATTTTTACTGTATTGAATTTCATACATTTATGCCTATTAAGTTTTCGTTCTCAGCCAGGGACTATGGCAATAGAAAGTAGAAAAATAGTTGCTATCGAATTATATAGAATCCCTAGTCGTATATTCTTGTTTCTATTGGTATAGTCCCTGGATAATGGTTTAGAACCGAAACCGGTACAAATACTTGCATTAAATTCAATACAGCTGAGTTGTTATGCATTTCTTGTACTACGTACATCCTGTTGATTGTCGCCAACTAAAACTGTTGGAAAAGTAAATGTTTTACCTGGTAGTAGTATAGACTAACTCGAATAAAACATTCCTCAACACCCGTAAGCTCTCCTTCCTTGATTAAAAAGATACATAAAATATGTCTCCAATTTTTATTGGTCACCAAGATGCTGCTGGTTACAGAGATAAAATTTCATTCCGCGCGTTTGCAGTCCAATTGCTGTGGATTTAGTCATCGGCCATCATTCTTGTTTAAAAGTTCATGTTGCGAAGCAGTACTTGAGTTAATGTACTTAATTTCTTTCAACTCTGATTGTAAAATTTCTGTGTATTATTAGGCACGTCGCAAGTACTTACAAAAGGCGAATGTCACTGTGTGGTATTAGTATATGGGGTTTGTTACGGTAAAGAAGTTGCTGCTAATGTAAAATACGGAAGACGATTTCCTAACAACAGACAGAAGAGCACGTACTCTCATTTTAGTTGAACTGTGTGTGACTCGCGCTGTGACCACCTCACCTCATCTGAATATCTGGACGTGTCGCTATACAGGATGTGCTTCAGTTAAGCGTTTTACGTACAGTCAATAATTTCAGATTGGTCAGAAATGACACAGAAGTAAGAACAACTACTTGAATTCAGCTGATAGATATTTCATTTATCTAAACATGTTACTGCCGAAAATTTGCTGCATATCACATAAATGACAGAGTTTGGTATACCAAAGAAGTTGGTCAAACTGGTAGAGGTATGCCTAAATGACACAAAACTTAAGGTTAAGGTAGGAAATCAAATGACAGAAAGCTTCCAAGTAGTAACAGGATTACGCCTCTTCAACCTGGCACTTGAGAAGGTAATGCGGGATTTCAACAAAGAAAACATCAAGGGCATTCAAATTGGTAATTAACACATTACATATCTGGCCTATGCAGACGACATTGCACTATTAGCATGCACCCAAGAAGATCTGAAGAGAAGTATCCAGACCTTGGAGTTATTGGCAGCTAGGATCGGTCTACAAATTAGCTCTGAAAAGACAGAGTATATGACCATAGGAAGAAAGATCCAGAACTGTCAAGATTTAATTGTGAACAACACCAGGTATAAACATGTGAAAGAGTTCAAATACCTTGGATCATTTTTTACAGAAGTAACATCAACTGAAGCAGAGATGAAAGCACGACTGCAGGCGGGAAACAGATACTATCACTCTCTAGACCCTATATTAAAATGTAGAAGTGTCTCGCAACAACTAAAGCTACCGTTGTATAAGACATTAATAATGCCAGTAGTACTTTATGGTTCTCAAACCTGGAGCACTCGAAAACAAGACCTTAAGCGACTGCTAACATTTGAAAGGAAAGTCCTCAGGAAAATATTTGGACCAGTCAGAGATCAGACTACTGGAGAATGGAGAAGACGCCATAACACTGAATTAGAAGAGCTGCACAAGGAGCCTAACATCTTGGGAGTGATGAGAAGCAAAAGACTGCAATGGGCTGGACATGTTGTTAGAATGGAGGCAACAAGATGGCCCAAAATCACAATGGGCTGGATCCCGTCAGGCAGCAGACAAGTGGGAAGACCTAGAAAGAGGTGGATCGATGGAGTGAGAGAAGACCTGTTGCAGCTGGGAGTCACGGAAAACTCGAGACAGATAGCAGAAGGCAGAGACGGATGGAGAGCTCTAACTGTGGTGGCGCGCGGTCCTCTGGGCCTGATCGCGTGAAGAATGAAGAAGAAGAAGATTTACGTTCACACTTGGCTCCGTGTTTTGGCTGCAGGACCACCATAATGCTCCAAAAAAAAAAAAAAAAAAATAGTCTCGGAAACTTCGAGCTATCTTTTCACTGCAGAACCCTAAAAACTTTAACTATCTGAATAATGACGACGAAATAGGACAAATACCTTTACATGACGAATGTAAACTAAAGTTATATTCCAAAGCTTATTCTTGGAAAGGAACGGGATGACAACTTCATAGTAGTGCATTAAAAATACTGAAATATAGCTCAAATCTTATTATGTGCGAGTAGTTGATCATTTACTGCCAAAACATTTAGCTAAATTACGTCTCAGAAGACCATTTCTTGTGCTGTCACATTCGAAGTCTATTTAGCTGCCTTTTCGAGAGTTACTCCATCAAGCAACAGCGAAATTCCGTAGTTAATGAGCCAAGGTCAGGATATGGTACACTAACTAAGAGTACGCTTTCTCAATGGGCCGAATGTGGTAATAAGAACAAAAAAGAAATAAATACTTAGTTGAAGGCATCAAAGAACTCAGATTATCCATACTTTTTAAGTTTATTACGTCTCATTTGGAATGCAGTTTGCGTGAAGAACATGGACAAATTTACGATAAAGTTGACAACGCAGTGAAAATACAATGCCAGTCAAAAACTTCCATCCAACCGTATTCCCAAAAGCCCGCTACTCATTTCCATACGGGAGATTACTTCAGTTTGCATGGCAACATTCTCATTAAATGTGGTACAGCAATTACCAGATGCAAACGAATCAAAAACTGGGCATCGAGACGGACAAGGTAACAGCGCACCACTGAAAAGACTAAACAGTGAATCCTACATATAGCACAGAGGCCACATTACGGAGCAGTTTTTGTAGTGGGATTATACTCGACATTCCTATTAGCAATCTTCTTATTAATTCAGTTCTCTCATTGTGTCGACAATTCGTAATTCAGAATCCATTATTTCCGTCCATAGTCTCTGCGTACGGTACATTCCTTCTTTCAAAATCTCCTCCACCCCTTTCCACAGTCCGACTGTGTCCACTCAAAGAATAGCCGAAGGCAGCACTTTTATTGCAAAATTTTTGGCGTATTGTTAACTTGCAAGGAAGAAAGTACCCAGAAGTGTGAGAATTATGGTAAATCAGCTGTTGCCTTCGTGAGAAGAAAGATATTAAGTTCATGTCATTAAAACGAGTACTTACGAGATTTTTCAACGATATTATTATTTTGAGGCGGCAGAAATTTTTTGAGTTATTAAAATGAAACCTTTATGACGACAGAAGCCGTTTTCCAGTACTTTAGATCATCTTCAAGGGAAAAGTCTCAGAGGAAAATAACATTTTATGTGTTCTTAGGGAGAGCGTTAGATAGCACAGCGGTTTAGATGTTTCGAACGATAAAGTTCGGGCTGTGTACTGTTTTGAAGATGGGCGTGAGCTTCTTTACGAAGAACGCCCTCTGCATGAGGTCGGAATGCTCATAAACACGGCCTTGTGTGTCGGCCGTACCCTACATCTCATCGATGTTATCGCGACGCAAACATTGTTTCGCTGCTTCGCACATTCATCGGCTGTCTTGAATGCGCTCCAGATTAACACCGTAATTTTGAATATTTAGCGGTTTATCTTAATAGCCATGTCGTAAAGGTAGCCCGCCATATGTTTCCTTCCCCTCCATAAACCAATAATAATTAGTCTTCCTATTATAGCGGCGGCCATTAACCAACCAATGAGTTGTAAGCGGCTGAAGTTTAGATAATGCGCATTCTCTGAGGGATATTACATACTTGAATGGACCGCATCAGCGTCTGATGGAGGGAGCTTCTGCCTTAATGACCGCCCCGTCGCCATCCCTCACTACCCCTATCCAACCCCCACATCCCTTCCTCTCATTCGTCCCTCTTTCGCAAGCATTCATTGCCGCTGGTAATCTTTCCCTGTCTGCTGACGTCGTACTGGAGCCACACAGAAAACACCTACAAACATCAGTGATTAGTGAGGAATTTTGTAGCGTATTCTAAGAAAAGTGAGAAACGTTCACTTGCTGGAAGTTCTCGATGGCATGAGTTATGCCACTGAATTAGACGATTAGGGAAGTTTCGTAGAAGGTAGATGCTCGCTTGAATAGAACATTACAGCGTAAACTAATCTAACAAGTTTGAGTGTTTCCGTAACTGTGCATAAGAAGGAATCGTAGAGATGCATTCATAAGGCACATTGAATTAGTTTTGAGATACAGCAGGTTTAAAGTTTCATGGAAATCGTAAAATGTTTAATGCAAAGTAGAAGCACTATTTGTACTTCAAACACTTGCTTAATACTTGCAATGCGTGTAGTGAAACAGACAACTCTCTTAATACTACATAAAATTAATTTTAGAGTCAGTCAAATTAACATGTAGTCAATAGCAGCATATGACTATATTTTCCAAAAAAAATTTAAAACGCAAAATATAATTTTTTATGGATTTATTCCGAACTATTCTTACACAGTGACCCTTATTTAAACAAAATCTCACACAGTGACCCGTATTTATACTATTTACACATTTATACATACATCAAAGATAACCGAGATTATTAAATTATTTTACACTGTGGCAGTTACATGCAGGCAGTTCCTCTACTTCGTCACTGTTCATGTTATTTCCAGCACATACCGGAAGAAATATTGAGTTCCTGCAGCTATGTATGCCATAAGAGACAGTCCATTATCGGTGTATTCTGATTAATCGCAAGTGGCTTCTTATATTTTATTGGCATTAATTTTTTCTAATTAATCGGAAGTAACTTTTTATATTTTATCGGCAGCTGATATAGATCTGTTTCCACGAGCTCTTCCTTCGCCTTGACACGAATATGCAATGGCATGAAGGTTCCTATGTCGGACTAACAGTGCTTTAGACTTAGCTTAAGGGGTCCCTGAGACTCAAACTTAACCTGGGTAGTTCATTGAAATGAAATGCATCTCCATACGTGAATAACGTAGGTTTTGACATCGATGTCTTCAGGGTTTCCAAAGTTCCGAATTCTTCTCTTTCAGTTTTAACGACAATGAAATTTTTGGACTCACAGATTTTATCACTATTCGTCATTCATCTGGCGTGCACGCTATTGAACTTCAGTTTCTTGCATACACTCAATGAGACCAAAATCACGATCTGCAATGGTAAGAGGTGCGACCTGCCGCAGGACAGTAACACTGAACAGATTATAATCTTGTGGTAGCAACAAGGAACCTTTTGACAGCAATAACAGTTCACTTCTTTGCCTGTCCCTTGTAGTTCCCCATGATTATGTGGAGATTTTTATTACTGATTTAAAGTCCCCTAGCGCGTTTTTCTATGTGTATGTAAAACATAATTTCAGGTACTACAATAAGAATATTTAAGAATATTGACTCAACTTTTGCTAACAGTTTGGCTGATTCACTAGAAAGGTTTGTGTGTGTAATTTGTGTAATACATGCATTGTTATCTGTTCCATATTCAAGGGACGACTGGGAAATGACGTCTCATGGCAGCGATATTTTTTGTTACTTGGTCAGCTACACACGAGTTTTCTAACACTGATATCCTTTCCTATCAGTTACCGTTGACTCAATACGTGGACAGTTCTAATACTGAGTTCTATCTTTGGCTAAAGAGAATGGAAAAAACAAATCGCCACATCCACTGAGGTAAAATCTACAGAAACTCTGTCATCAACAATTAGGGTCAGCTTTGACAAGAATAGTAAATTGTAGCTCATCTGCAACACATACAGATTAATGGTAATGGCCTGAGGAATGTGATGTCAGCAGTATGATTAGTTCTCTCGCATTTTATCAACACTAACCTTGTTACACAATACTGGAATCTCACACGCTTACTAGAACAGTTTATGTCTTTTCGTGCTAACAGATGAAGGATAAGCAAATTAGCAACTGTTTTCTCTCTTTATGCAGTTACAGTAAGCGAGTAAAATTATAACATCTCCAAATTAACCACTCTTCCCCCCCTGGCTACGTAATCATCATCTGCGAGATGGTGTCGTATTTTAAAAGATATTATACTGAGTACTTAAAAAGCCCCCCTCTCCCTTCCCAATGGTGGCCGATAATTTTCCTTGTTATCTTGACTGCCATCACTCTTCACTTGTTCCTCGTTACAATTAGTTTTAGAACCTTTCTCTAAGGTATGACGTTAGATCTCTTCGGTACGAGTCACTGAAGCCATAGGAAGGAATCACGGAGGTGAAGAAATAAGGTAAGGCTCTTCTATAGTTGTACACAGACAAATGATGCGTTAAGACAATCCAGTCAGGTTCAATGCGAATCACATCAAATTTAAGCTAAATGAAGATACATCAATAAAAGAAAGAAATTTGTTTTTGAATGACAGTTTATACGGCGCAGAGAGTTATTTACGAGTATCAGCAATCGCAATAAAATTCAGTTGTGTGGAATGAAATGACTAAGCCACACATTTTACACATTACAGAACATTTTTAATGTGGTGAACATTTGGTGAGTGTCATGATATTGGATTAATCTTCCCTGGGTTAATTTTTGGCCCCTATTAGAACGTGCTATATGGGAAACAAGGGTAGAGTCATAGAGGGTCCTCTACCTTACACTACTACTGACTGGGATTTAATTTACACAAGTTTTTCTTTATACAATGCTCATGTCAAATTTTTCTATATACAGACATAGTGCAATGCGCGATAACAAAAAGTAAGCTGTACATAGAATAATATAATTGGTATGTGTCAAGGATACACTTTTTCCGAATGTGGCGCTACTTCTAACTCATCCAAGGATGTGTCTTGTTTGGTTGAGCATTTGAGTTATGAACGGACCCTCAGCGAAAATCTCAGGCCAAGTCTCTTGAAAGTTCAATCACGAACTTCAAATGACAGCAAGACATGTAACAGTTCTAAACACACATAAGAAAACTTGTCATACAACAATATTCCTGAAACTAGGGTTATCATTTAAGAAAACGCAACTCTACGTACGTCAGATTTTATTTTTACTCTTTAAATGGTTCGTATTCGAGTGGTGACAGTTTAATGCGGTTGACGGTGACTTATAAATTTCCCCCTTGTTCACCAGGTGGGTTATTTCGGACATTTGTACTCTAACCACAAGTCGTTAACAGTTCTTCACTTTTTTCAACATGTCCCACAAGGGCACTCGTAGGGGCTCTTTCATTTTGTCCCATTAGCAGTATCGACTTTTGATTCACAAGTGCTGTGGTCTGTCACTGCTGTATACAGGTTGTTACGAAAGGGTAATGCCAAACTTTCAGGAAACATTCCTCACACACAAATAAAGAAAAGATGTTATGTGGACATGTGTCCGGAAACGCTTCATGTCCATGTTAGAGCTCATTTTAGTTTCGTCAGTATGTACTGTACTTCCTCGATTCACCGCCAGTTGGCCCAATTGAAGGAAGGTAGTGTTGACTTCGGTGCTTGTGTTGACATGCGACTCATTGCTCTACAGTACTAGCATCAAGCACATCAGTACGTAGCATCAACAGGTTAGTGTTCATCACGAACGTGGTTTTGCAGTCAGTGCAATGTTTACAAATGCGGAGTTGGCAGATGCCCATTTGATGTATGGATTAGCACGGGGCAATAGCAGTGACGTGGTACGTTTGAATCGAGACAGATTTCCAGAACGAAGGTGTCCCGACAGGAAGACGTTCGAAGCAATTGATCGGCGTCTTAGGGAGCACGGAACATTCCAGCCTATGACTCGCGACTGGGGAAGACCTAGAACGACGAGGACACCTGCAATCGACGAGGCAATTCTTCGTGCAGTTGACGATATCCCTAATGTCAGCGTCAGAGAAGTTGCTGCTGTACAAGGTAACGTTGACCACGTCACTGTATGGAGAGTGCTACGGAAGAACCAGTTGTTTCCGTACCATGTACAGCGTATGCAGGCACTATCAGCAGCTGATTGGCCTCCACGGCTACACTTCTGCGAATGGTTCATCCAACAATGTGTCAATCCTCATTTCAGTGCAAATGTTCTCTTTACGTATGAGGCTTCATTCCAACGTGATCAAATTGTAAATTTTCACTATCAACATGTGTGGGCTGACGAGAATCCGCACGCAATTGTGCAATCACGTTGTCAACACAGATTTTCTGTGAACGTTTGGGCAGCCAATGTTGGTGATGCCTTGATTGGGCCCCATGTTGTTCCACCTACGCTCAATGGAGCACGTTATCATGATTTCATATGGGATACTCTACCTGTGCTTCTAGAACATGTGCCTTTACAAGTAGGACACGACATGTGGTTCATGCACGATGGAGCTCCTGCATATTTCAGTCGAAGTGTTCGTACGCTTCTCAACAACAGATTCGGTGACCGATGGATTGGCAGAGGCGGACCAATTCCATGGCCTCCACGCTCTCCTGACCTCAACCCTCTTGACTTTCATTTATTGGGGGCATTTGAAAGCTCTGGTCTACGCAACCCCGGTACCAAATGTAGAGACTCTTCGTGCTCGTATTGTGGACGGCTGTGATACAATACGCCATTCTCCAGGGCTGCATCATCGCATCAGGGATTCCATGCGACGGAGGGTGGATGCATGTATCCTCGCTAATGGAGGACATTTTGAACATTTCCTGTAACAAAGTGTTTGATGTCACGCTGGTACGTTCTGTTGCTGTGTGTTTCCATTCCATGATTAATGTGATTTTAAGAGAAGTAATAAAATGAGCTCTAACATGGAAAGTAAGCGTTTCCGGACACATGTCTACATAAAATATTTTCTTTCTTTGTGTGAGGAATGTTTCCTGAAAGATTGGCCGTACCTTTTTGTAACACCTTGTATATCAAATTTTCCATTACTGACATCTAATCCATAGAGAAATTAACAATTATATCAGTTTCTGGTAACTGCTGCACTTTCTGTTTCAAAAGATGAAATATGTTATTATTTGTCCCACAATTTAATTGTATAACTTCCACATACCTTTGTAAGGTACGTACTGATGGAAGGCGAAAACATTGTGATAAAAAGCTGCATACCTGAGTACTATAATACAACAAAATAAGTGCTGTTTCATCTTTCCATCTCGCACCAAGTTTTTCATTCAATGGTGTACTGATTTGGCTTATCAATCAATAGAGAGCATCTTCTTTCAAGTACTTGGAAGCAATACTTTTTAAAATGAGCTTGTCCTTTTGTTCTTGTGCCCTGTGACGTTGTGTTTGCAGTTTATCCTTACGATGGGCACTTTCCTTGTCACGTAGTAATTTTGTACGAAGTCTAATGATTACATTTCACACAATTTTCCAACACACGAACAATTTCACGTAATCTAAGCATATCATCTTCAAAAGATGTCTGTGTTGCAAATTCCGTTGTTAGTTATTTTATACATGTCTCGTGTTAAAACACTTGTAGCAGTTTCTTCTGTGTTAGGAGACAGTTTTATTGTTTTTGCAGTAACACTTTCACGTTTGTATTGCAATTTTCTCTTCATCGTCACTAGTTGTGGCTTATTCGGCACGTCAAATAACGTAGGAACTACATTCCATACCAATATCGTCTTTTCCGCGCCCATGAACTGGTTTGACTCGAAATGTAACGCACAAAACTTCACGTTATTGTGCAAATAAAGGACATCTTTTTGCAGCAGGTCCTGTCTTCTACTATTTATTAACCGTTTCTTGCTCCTAAAATAGAAAAACAAATTCAGTTATTCAATAAAGTTTAGAAAAAAAATCGTAAATAAAGAGCTGTCTAATGTGATGTTTCACACCTCTCAGGATCCTTAGGGAACCTGAAGAGTGACAAATGTGGTGTCTTCTTCCTATTATTACTCCAACTGATAGCGCTACATACGCTGCCTTTCGTAAAAACCATGTTAAAAATGAATATAAATGACAGTTTACGTTTACTGAATACCGTATTGGGCAGCGTAGCTTCTCCACCGCTTGGGGCGCTGTTGTCGCGGTGTATAACAAAAATCAGCGAGAGTGTCGCGACTGTATATATTAGACTGTGGTATGATGCACACCATGATATGGACTCAGTTGTTATTTGTTTTTCTATCTTATTATTACTACCATTAGCCTTCGCATGATAACTGGGTTCATTTTAGAACGAAAGGCTCGTTTAACTACGATAAACAATTTTAATGTGGGTTATAAAATGTAGACTGGTAATGACAAGGAAAGGTTTCTGCAGAAGAGTAATTTGTTAACATCGAGCATAGATTTAAGTTTAAGGAAGTCGTTTCTGAAAGTATTTGTGTTTAGTGTAGCCATGTATGGAAGTGAAACATGGACGATAAATAGTTGGACAAGAAGAGAATAGAAGCTTTCGAAATGTGGTGCTACAGAAGAATGCTGAATATTACATGGGTAGAACACATAACTAATGAGGAGGTATTCAATAGAGTTGGGGAGGAGAGGAGTTTGTGGCACAACTTGACTAGACGAAGGGATCAGTTGGTGGGACATGTTCTGAGGCATCAAGAGATCACTAATGTAGTATTGGAGGGCAGCGTAGAGGGTGAAAACCGTAGAGGGAGACCAAGAGATGAATACACGAAGCAGATTCAGAACGATGTAGGTTGCAGTAGTTACTGGGAGATGAAGCACCTTTCACAGGATAAAGTAGCATGGAGAGCTGCATTGAACCAGTCTCAGGACTGAGGACCACAACAACAACAACAATGCGGGTGTAAACTATTCATCCTCCCGATATGCTTTTCAGGGACGTTTTATTATAACTGGGTGAAATATTTATGATCGAAATACAGTTTGTAGTACAACAATTTGAAATTTTTGCAGTGGGGCCAGAAAATAATCCAGGTATATAGTATGTGATTTTCAGTGTTATATGTTACTTTTGTTACGAAAATAAATCTTGGCAACATTGCAGCATATAAACCAACACTAACTTGTACACTGTTGTAAACAATGAATAGAAAATACTGAAATGCCTCGTTAAATCCGCAGGAAAGAATAGGTAGTTGGAATTTTGGAACGGGGAAAAAATGGGCGGCTGCCAGTTAATCTCGAACACATATAACTTTATTTAGTTTCCCAAACATTACAGCGCAATTTTCCGAGCTTATCTATCGACTGAATATGTCACAAAATCTTATAGCTTAAGGGCACAACCCCTTTAGTATTTAAAAATGCTGAAAGCCCATGATTTAAAAACACAACCGCCATAAATTTTCAAAGGCAGAAGGCCCAAAGCTTTATCCTTAAACAATTTTAAAAAAAGGAGGCTGAAGGCCCAAACAATCTAAGACCGTCCGCCCAGTTGGCCGTGCGGTCTAACGCACGGCTTTCCGTGCGGGAATGCACGCCTGGTCACCGTCACGAATCCGCCCGGCGGATTAGTGTCGAGGTCCGGTGAACCGAGCAGTCTGTGGGTGGTTTTTGGCGGTTTTCCATCTGCCTCGGCGAATGTGGGCTGGTTCCCCTTATTCCGCCTAAGTTACACTATGTCGGCGATTGCTGCATAAACAAATTCTCCAAGTACGTGTACACCACATTACTCTACCACGCAAACATTTACGTTTACTGGGGGGTCCACCGGGGGCCGAACCGCACAGTAATCCTGGGTTCGGTGTGGGGAAGCGGAGGGGTGAAGTCCGCAGCTCGTGGTCGTGCGGTAGCGTTCTCGCTACCCGCGCCCGGGTTCGATTCCCGGCGAGGTCAGGGATTTTCTCTGCCTCGTGATGACTGGGTGTTGTGTGCTGTCCTTAGGTTAATTAGGTTTAAGTAGTTCTTAGTTCTAGGGGACTGATGACCATAGATGTTAAGTCCCATAGTGCTCAGAGCCATTTGAACCAATTTTTGGAGGGGTGAAGTGGACTACGGTAGTCGTCGTGGGGTTGTGGATCACTGCGGTTGCGGCGGGGATGGAGCCTCTTTGTCGTTTCTAGGTCCCCTATTAACATACAACACAATACAATACAATACAATACAATATAATCTAGGACTTAACAATAAGGAATTTTACTTTTAAAACGGCTGAAGGCCCATGATTGAAAACACAACTACAATAAATTTTCAAAAGGCAGAAGGCCCAAAGCTTTATTCAAAAAATATTTTAAATGGGGCTGAAGGCCCAGACAATGCAAGACTTGACAAGTAAGGAACTTTCAATTTTAAAGTGGCTGAAGGCCCATTATTTAAAATCCAACTAAATGCATCCAAATTGAAACCATCGGCTATGAGCCTTTAAAATATACTATCAAACACCAATAAGAATAGGCAGTACAGCCAGCGGCGCTCAGAAGTTTCCGGGGTCGGTCTGGACTTGAAATATTAATTTTCGTTTCGGGGAGACGGGTAGATGACCCAAATATATCCGATTCACTAGCAACCCGATCAAGAGACAGGCAACAGAGCCACCGACAAGACGACTTGCTTTCCACCCGACCAGTACACAAGGAACTCCAAAGCCAAAACGTAAAATGCGTAGCCGCCCACAGCCAAGTATGCTGTCAAAACTACACACACGTGTTGGACAGCGACAACAGGGTGAGGAAAGGACACTGCCTGAATTTTACGTCAGCAGCCAGGGTAGGTAACCGCAACGCTAACGGCCACAAGGCAAAAAATTCCACTGGTGCACTTGGACTTAAAATAAACAAAATACAGTTAACTCCACCAGATGGTGAACAAACATTCGTCAACTTGAACACTCGATGCTGCTCACGGGAATAACCCCAAAAGCAAACCATGGAATCCAACGGCGCAATGTGAACAGACTGGCTTCGGTAATTAAATCACCACTCAACTTTGATGTCTTGGGTCGGTGAGCCACGAACCTCGTAGCAATCGGAACAGCTCCCACACACTCCAACACTGCGTAGAGACCGCCAGCGGGCTCGGCCCACTGCGCAGCGCGGAGATTTCCTGGCTGATCGACACCAACCGACCGACTCCCGCACATCAGCACGGAGACAGCACTAAAACAACCGAGCAGTGGAAATCACAGGCTACACACAGTTTCACGAACACTTGCGCGAAGGACTAGACAATACTAACGGCAGCGACTGTGCAATAACAAGGACGAATCACGAGTCGGCACACGCAGGCAACCCATAAGCGTTTGCTGGCCAACATACACGACGTCCGACAAGACGACCGACTGACGAGCAACCAAGGTGGTCCGCACTCATGTGATATGTATCGGGAACCGTCGGGCGAGTCATGTCTATCCGGACTTCACTGCAGCCGCTTCCCGACTGAACTTCTGCCGCGTCCTAAGTCAAACACTGCGACGTCCGAACTCCACCGCTAGCGCCTCCCAACTCGTTGGCAGATCCGAACTAACTCCGAACACACGAAAACCGGGAAGTAATAGCAGTCAGGAAAGATAATACGCCAGGGCTTATGTCGGTAAGTGCCGCTGCTGCCGCTCACGGACAAGCAAGTCGGCAACTCAGTGACGCGAGTAATCGAAATTATCGTAACGAAGTGGTAGTACAGTAAAAACCGGATGTTAAATGAGATGTGGCACTAACACGAGCCACGCACGTCTCAAATACATTGATATGCATTGTTACCACCAATTCACATGTTCTAATTGAGTTTTGTGGAAGGAAGAAGTTGTGTTACAGTTTATTCGTCATGGATGGTGATATACGTTTTGCAAGAGATTACAGTCTCGAGCAGGCTTTGTCAAATTTACAGAAGATGGACAGTGATAATGAATCAATTTTTGGAAACGAGGATGACAGTGTTGATGATGGAGATACGATAGAGGAAGATACACAGGTCGGAGATGAAGTGGGTATGAGTGACTGTGAAGAAGATGGTAATAGTATTCAGGCCACGAGAATATCTACTTTTGTTTCAAGAAGTGGACAGATAACATAAAACACAGTACCACGTGATGCTCACAGGCAGGTTTCAAGGAAATGTAATACTTGAAACTGAACATATTCCACGTCACTTCAGATCACAATTACAAAGGGCACATTATTTCAGACATTTTATCACCAATTACGTGCAGAGTGTACTTTACTTAAAGTAGTAAAGGAGTTTTGCTACTTAGGGAGTAAAATAACTGATGATGGTCGAAGTAGAGTGGATATAAAATGTAGACTGGCAATGGCAAGGAAATCGTTTCTGAAGAAGAGAAATTTGTTAACATCGAGTATAGATTTAAGTATCGGGAAGTCGTTTCTGAAAGTATTTGTATGGAGTGTAGCCATGTATGGAAGTGAAAAATGGACGATAAATAGTTTGGACAAGAAGAGAATAGAAGCTTTCGAAATGTGGTGCTACAGAAGAATGCTGAAGATAAGGTGGGTAGATCACGTAACTAATGAGGAGGTATTGAATAGGATTGGGGAGAAGAGAAGTTTGTCGCACAACTTGACTAGAAGAAGGGATCGGTTGGTAGGACATGTTTTGAGGCATCAAGGGATCACAAATTTAGCATTGGAGGGCACCGTGGAGGGTAAAAATCGTAGAGGGAGACCAAGAGATCAATACACTAAGCAGATTCAGAATGATGTAGGTTGCGGTAGGTACTGGGAGATGAAGAAGCTTGCACAGGATAGAGTAGCATGGAGAGCTGCATCAAACCAGTCTCAGGACTGATGACTACAACAACAACAACCAATAATAATGCAAAAGATAATAAAATTTAGTACCCAACTCTTGAACGCTTGATTGAACTTGATTCTACAGAGCTGCTGGCATTCTTTGGTCTACTAATAATAGAGGGCTTTCATAAGGCACGTGGAAAACGTTTGAGAGAATTTTTGGTCATAATAGTGTGGCTTATCTGTTTTTCGAGCCACAATGAGCTTTTCAAGATTTTGTGATCCTTTGATGTGCCTCTGGTTCGATGACAAACTCACAGGGGAAGAAAGAAAAGCTGCTTCTGGATCAAAAGCTAAACCTATGTTCTTAATGCATGCATTTCGTCTTATATCCCTGGACCTCATATTACAGTTGACGAACATCTGTGTACTTTCACGGTACGGCGTTTTTTCAACGTGTACATTCCTTCGAAAGGGAAGTATGGGATAAAGGTGTGGGCTGCTGTAGATTGTGATACAAATTATGTGATAAATGCACAAGTCTGTCCGGGGAAATCTTCTGAATGTAGGGAAATAAATCAAGGGAAACGAGTGGTAAATGATTTAGCTGATCACCTGAAGGGAAAGGGTAGGAACATTACCACTGACAAGTTTGTTACATGTTTTGATTTGGGACAAGCACTTCTTGCTAGTAAACTCACACTTGTCGGAACTCTTTGGGTCGACCGAAAAGAGATCCCAAAAAAATGTTGCCATCAAAACAGAGGCATCCATTATGAACAGCTTTTGGGTATGCACAGAATACTGTTTTATCTTCGTATGTACCTACACAAAATAAGTCAGTCATTTTGTTGTCTACTCTACACCAAACATTTGATGAAAGTGAGCATGAACACAAAAAACCTGAAATAATAATATTCTACAACTCAACAAAACCAGGAGTTGATAAGATGGCTAGACATTATTCAGTGAAACGTATAACGAGAAGGTGGTCACTTGATGTATTCTTTGATATGCTACATTTAGCTTGTCTCAATTCTTACGTTCTGTACTGTAAATTTTCATGTGATGTAAGAAGTCAAAATACAAGAAGAGATCCACTCTCAGAACTTGAAAGACTACTAGTCAAACCTCAGATTCAACGACGAATCTTGTCGTCCCAGTGCAGAACACAATGCATTCGTTGGGAAATAATATCTTCAATCTTCAAGGATCTTTGAAAGGAAGAACATCACGATAACAAGGAAGCCGATCTTCCAGATCTGAAAAGAAAATGGTGTGATTCACACCTAATGTCAAACAAAGGACAAGAAATTGAATCAACAATAGGATGGGTGTCACAAGTTTCTCTGTAAAGAACGTGCTTGATAAGTATGTTGTGTAATGATTGTTTGTCATGTGACACAGAGAGCGACTAAGAATGTATTTCCAATAAAATTCCACGTAAGTGATGTTACATATAATATTAATACATTATCGTATTGTCAAATAGTGTATGAGTTATGAATATTTTGTGTTGAAATAATTTTTGGAACTAAATAAATAAACAAAATACGTTTTCATATTTCAAATATATGTAGTAAATAATTACAACTAACATGTAACTTAGTTATATTAAGAAACCATGTAGCTCTTTTATCAACATTGTGCATACGTTTCTCAATAAATTATAATTACTTTTGTGTATACAGGGTGGTCCATTGATAGTGACTGGGCCAAATATCATACGAAATAAGCATCAAACGAAAAAACTACAAAGAACGAAACTCGTCTAGCTTGAAGGGGAAAACCAGATGGCGCTGTGGTTGGCCCGCTAGATGGCGCTGCCATAGGTCAAACGAATATCAACTGCGTTTTTTAAATAGGAACCCCCATTTTTTATTGAACATTCCTGCAGTACGTAAAGAAATACGAATGTTTTAGTTGGACCACTTTTTTCGCTTTGTGACAGATGGCGCTGTAATAGTCACAAACGTATAAGTACGTGGGGTCACGTATCATTCCCCCAGTGCGGACGGTATTTTCTTAGTGATACATTACCCGTGTTAAAATGGACCGTTTACCAATTGCGGAAAAGGTCGATATTGTGTTACTGTATGGCTATTGTGATCAAAATGCCGAACGGGCGTGTGCTATGCATGCTGCTCGGTATCCTGCACGACATCATCCAAGTGTCCGGACTATTCCCCGGATAGTTACGTTATTTAAGGAAACAGGAGGTGTTCAAATGGTTCAAATGGCTCTAAGCACTATGGGACTTAACATCTGAGGTCATCAGTCCCATAGAACTTACAACTACTTAACCTAACTAACCTAAGGACGTCACACACATCCATGCCCGAGGCAGGATTCGAACCTGCGACCGTAGCAGTCCCGCGGTTCTGGACTGCAGCGCCTAGAACCGCACGACCACAGCGGCCGGCAATAAGTTCACAACGGTACACATTGGAACAACAGAAATAAAATGTTCAAACGTACCTACGTTCTGTATTTTAATTTAAAAAACCTACCTGTTACCAACTCTTGGTCTAAAATTGTGAGCCATATGTTTGTGACTATTACAGCGCCATCTATCACAAAGCGAAATAAGCGGTCCAACTAAAGCATACATATTTCTTTACGTACTACATGAATGTGTAGGCAGTAGAAGCGGACCTCGGGGAAGATCAGTTTGGATTCCGTAGAAATGTTGGAACACGTGAGGCAATACTAACCTTACGACTTGTCTTAGAAGAAAGATTAAGAAACGGCAAACGTACGTTTCTAGCATTTGTAGACTTAGAGAAAGCTTTTGACAACGTTACCTGGAATACTCTCTTTCAAATTCTGCAGGGGGCAGGGGTAAAATACAGGGAGCGAAAGGCTACTTGCGGTTTGTACAGAAACCAGATGGCAGTTATAAGAGTCGAGGGGCATGAAAGGGAAACAGTGGTTGGGAAAGGAGTGAGACAGGGTTGTAGCCTCTCCCCGATGTTATTCAATCTGTATATTGAGCAAGCAGTAAAGGAAACAAAAGAAAAATTCGGAGTAGGTATTAAAATTCATGGAGAAAAAGTAAAAACTTTGAGGTTCGCCGATGACATTGTAATTCTGTCAGAGACAGCAAAGGACTTGGAAGAGCAGTTGAACGGAATGGACAGTGTCTTGAAAGGAGGATATAAGATGAACATCAACAAAAGCAAAACGAGGATAATGGAATGTAGTCAAATTAAATCGGGTGATGCTGAGAGGATTAGATTAGGAAATGAGACACTTAAAGTAGTAAAGGAGTTTTGCTATTTAGGGAGTAAAATAACTGATGATGGTCGAAATAGAGAGGATATAAAATGTAGACTGGGAATGGCAAGGAAATCGTTTCTGAAGAAGAGAAATTTGTTAACATCGAGTATAGATTTAAGTGTCAGGAAGTCGTTTCTGAAAGTATTTGCATGGATTGTAGCCATGTATGGAAGTGAAACAAGGACGATAACCAGTTTGGACAAGAAGAGAATAGAAGCTTTCGAAATGTGGTGCTACAGAAGAATGCTGAAGATAGGGTGGGTAGATCACGTAACTAATGAGGAGGTATTGAATAGGATTGGGGAGAAGTGAAGTTTGTGGCACAACTTGACTAGAAGAAGGGATCGGTTGGTAGGACATGTTTTGAGGCATCAAGGGATCACAAATTTAGCATTGGAGGGCACCGTGGAGGGTAAAAGTCATAGAGGGAGACCAAGAGATGAATACACTAAGCAGATTCAGAACGATGTAGGTTGCAGTAGGTACTGGGAGATGAAGAAGCTTGCACAGGATAGAGTAGCATGGAGAGCTGCATCAAACCAGTCTCAGGACTGAAGACCACAACAAACAACAAACAAACTACACGAATATGTAATAACAAATGGTGGTTCCTATTTTAAAAAACGCAATTTATATGCGTTTGACCTATGGCAGCGCCATCTAGCGGTCCAACCATTGTGCCATCTGGTTTTCCCTTTCAAGCTAGACTAGTTTCGTCTTTGTAGTTTTTTCGTTTGACGCTTATTTCGTGAGATATTTGGCCCGGTCACGATCAATGGACCATCCTGTATATTTCAAACCTTATCGCCATAAGGCTGCACTTTGTGGTCATAAAAGACGCCAGGCGTACAATATGTTTTTCCAGACCTGATACCATGTAAGGGTTAAAGAGGATTTTTACTCCACACGTACCTACAAAATTGTTTAATTGTACAGCCCATATCTCAGGACTAATGACGTCATAAATCTACATAGCAGGGCCAGATGCTGCTTGGTGTGGACAAAGGACAAACAGTTAAAAAAATACCTGGCAACAGCAGGTTTCTCTGCTAGCTTATACACATGAAACATAATTTACTACCTGATGTTTTCTGCACTGACATAATTGCACCACTTAGTGGATTATGGTTTTCAGTATAGACTCACCGTTTTGAGGTCAGGTGTCGACACTTCAACACCTGATCTGCTGTTCAGTGGAATACGAGTATAAACATTAAAGGCTTGCTCATTCGACATTTGCTGAAGGTGTGTATCATTTAAAACCATACTACCCTTAGTAGCTTCAATTGTTAGTTGCAAAGTAAATAGATTCTGATATAATGCTTTTCAGTATACTGTCCTCAGTAACCAACTAAAATATCAGCACTTATACCCTAATACCCTGTATAATAAAAAATTGTCGTCAAGAAGGAAATTTGATTATAAGTGCAGGATATGACCACTATGTCTCATAAAACGTATATACGATTGTATCTGAACATAAAAATGGAATAGTCCAAATGCATAAAAACTTACAAATAACTACTGTAATATACCTGCAATTAGTGCCTCTTATTGAGGGTTTATCTTTAGAAGTCTACTTTCATTTCTGGGAAGAAGTCACAGGTAGCTCACACAGCGAATGAGACACAGCCAGTCCACTACAACCTACTCGATTTAGGGAAAGTGGAGTAAAGCGCAGATTTCAACACTGGGTACCACAGTGCTACTGAACACAGTATTGACTTTTACAGATAGAGAACTGCTAATAAAAAACGACGCCTGACATAATATTTATGGAGAAAGAAGATGAGTCATTCAAAATATTTATATAAAACTTCAGTTACACAGCAGCGTTCACATAAAGTCTGCAGATTCCGATCCAGGGTAGCAAAACACTGAGGAAAATCTTCATAGACCGTGCAGAACAGTCATTTAAGACTAACAGAATTTTTTTTTCACCAGTATTCACACAACGAAGATATATGGAGCTTGTTTCCAAAACGGACCAAATCCAACTGGGCAAATTTTTGAGTAGAGCAGAAAAATTTCCTGCACCCACAATAGTTTCCATGTACAAACTGTAGTTGATATGCAATTTGTCTTTCACAAAAATTTAAGGTATTTCTCCTTATTATTTCAGAGTTGTTAGAATTTAATTTTGCTTTTGGCTTTTCTGTCATAAAATTAATTTTAAAGTGTACAAACTATAGTTTACGAACAAATAACACTCAATACTAATACATTTTGTGACATTTAGTGCTAATGACTTTAGAGAAGATGTTTAGCAATCGCAAATTTAGATAAAACTTATCTTTGCCTTACTTAGAACACAACTTATCATATATTAATTATCTATTGGACTCTCTAGAATGGTATTCAGTTCAAATCATACATAATTATTTTGTTTGAGTTGTTAGGAGATATAAACAATGGTTACAAGTGTAGGATAATTTTCTATTATTACTGATATTTGTTTCAACATAACAGTCATCGTAATGAATGTCTAAGTTATTATGCTGTCCATCCTAATTAACAACTCATACATCAATATGCTGTACCACACTTTTGTAGAAAGTGACTTGGTTTAACTCATAGCCAACTGCAGGAAGTAATGATACCAGGTCGTTTTTCTTTGCCTGTAGTATATGAACACTACTTTGTAAATCTCTTACATGAGGCAAACTGCGATCATATCTTACTCCACATCTGGTCATTTTTTTTTTTTTTTGCAAACTGGTTTCATTGCGTACACAGAAAGTAGACCAACCAGTGCTAATGTATGATGACTTGTGAGATGTTTAGCTTCAATAATTTTTAAGGTTTATGCCTTTGATATTTGACTGAGTTCTTGTCAACTGATCCTGGGAAAATCAAAATTCGTGGAGGGAGGGGGGAGGGTGGTGGTGAAGAGCCCCTACTGTCTCAAGAAACTGTCCTCTGGGAGCGTACAGTTTTAAGTTTCCGAAATTTTTTTTCTTAGAGTACCACAAGTCCTATCTGCAGCCTTGTGTGAGTGACCACATAGAGGGAAGGACCACTCAATTTGAAAACCATGTTACGATGCAGTCATATATAAAAGAAATAAAATGCAATAGTTTTTGTGTTGAGGTATACAGTTGTACAAAACAATCAAACACAGTTAATATAATTTTTAATTAAAATGCGATTTCTAACCTCACTTGAAAAAATTCCACAGAGATTGAACTAATGTCCTTCGGAGCCTACAATCTTCACTCTTACGCCACGTGCGAAAATGTGTCGTTTTGGTGAAACAATCCTCATGAATAACTGTACCCAACAGTTGTTAGTAATGTTGGCGTGAACAATACGATCTATTAATTTATGTCTTTGGTAAATACTGATTCTGTACAACATGACAGTGCACTGTTTGTAACACCATAGCTCTAATGCTGTACGGATTTATTTTGCTTTTGTTTAATTTAATGTTCCATCATTGAGCTTCTGTAAGTGTGTTTGATAGAATAGAGAACACAAAATTGTATACTCCTTTCTTTGTTAAAACTTTGATGTCATGATTTGGTTGTATGCTGTGTAGCATATCTGTCATTTATATTCTTTGTCCCATTTGGAGGGAACAAAAGTTGCTATATACAGTATAATTGTAATTTCTGTGTGAATAATTTTTTGTAGAAATGTCTATATGGCAAATGTTCTGTTTTGTTTAAAATGATTGTTCGCCGTTATGTAAACTGCTGATCCTCACTTAGGGTTCTTAGTTAGTTTGTATGTAAAAGTTGTTGTATTTCCCCTTGGGAACGGAACTGTGTAGCGCGCGCAAATTGTGGCTGGCCTATGTAGAAAAGGTGGAACTGATAGTCAGTCGGAGACGAGCTACGAGTCGGGGACGAGCTACGAGTCGGAGATGAGCTACGAAACTGTGAACTGCCATGCAAAAGTTGCATAGTGCTGGTTCCGAGAGAGGTGTTTTCTGCTACTTTCCAATGCTTCGGATGGATGGATAAATAGCTGGTACTCTTCTGGAATTTGTATCTATCATCGCCACCAAGAAATGACAGAGTCCAGCAATTCTGCCTGCAATTCCACCTACCAACATGCAGTTGCCACCACATTGCGCAATCATTGCATCGGAATGCTATAATGGTGTACAGCGAAGGATCAGCTTAATGGATGTGTTATTGTGCTCTAATATAAGGTAATTTATATCTGAATTTATGTACCTACCTTGATTTTTCTCCTCATCATAACACCTCTCAGGTTCCTCTCCGTTTGAACTAAAGTGATTACTGAGTGTCCCTACTGAAATAACAACAAATCCCAGTGTTTTGCTAATCGATGCATCTTGAACATAGTAAAAAGAAAGTTAAAGTTAATGTAGCTTGCTGGAAATAATTTTCCCAGTAAAACTGCTTATTAATGTGCTGATGCCAACTTCAAAATTAAAAGTTCTTAAGATTGAGGCTTATAAAGTTTTGCTTGGTGAATGATCACATTACTGCCTGTTGTAAATCGCAGAAGGTGAGTCAGTATCTTACACATATGTTAATTTTGTCTCTCAATGTAGTAAAAGTGGAAAACTGCAGTTGTGAAAAGTTATATACTGATGTTTGCTAAGTGTTTGTCTCTCTTGTGTATTGGAAGTGCATATTAATAATATAACAGGATCCACAGTTTGTCTATTGTGTTAATGCTGGGTAACAAGTAATGGGAAGACGACTAATTATGAAAACTATAATTTCTTTATTCAAATGATAGTGAGAAGCAACCTGTTACCACTAACAATTAACTTTCATTTTAAATAGTAAAGTATTTAATCGAGAGAGACTTAACCTATATCCAATTAATGATTCTGCAGTGAATAGTAATAATAACGTTATAAAGACCATTCAGTTTGTATAAGCCCTGAAAGTGATAGTGTTTTTCTGTACCTGTTATAATTTTGCAAATAGTTTGTGCTGCTCTAACTGTTAGTTTCAGTCTTACCGTAAACGTATGTATGTGTCAGAGTTCACTGCACTCGCGTGTGACAAAGTATAGGGTGTATTTCTCCATTAAAGTTACTAATAACTACTTTCTTAAACGAGGACGTTAATCTTTCTCTTGCCTAATTAGGCTGGCGACCGCTTTCCATTATCAGTTATCAGTGCAGATAGGCAAAATTTTGAGTGTTACTGTTCAAACATTTACGTAATTCTGACTTTCATTTCCGATAAGCCACCTCCGTTAGGTACAACACGGTCAACGTAACAAAATTCCTCTCAGAGGGTAACACTGCTCTGTTGCTATATACCATAACTGCTTTAACAAAATAGTTTTATTTCACAACCTGTTTCCAGTTTTAAGGTTATGGTACAGTAGCGAGCAGACAGGAGTGTTATACGTGGCTTTTCCGTGACAGGACTATTTGTTCTGTTGGGGCATACTACGTAATAAACCAAACTTGGTATTTCATAGTATAAGCTACGTAAATGATGTTGTAGTGTTATATGTTACGCTGTCATCTGTAAATTTATTTAAGGTTCTGTAAAAAACCTTTGGTTAGAGTTTATAGCAAAACCTTTCCACAAAACGTTGTTTCTTGATATTCTCATCAATAGCAGTGTCAAAACAAACTTTGAATGCTAGTCAGTCGTTGAAGGTGTTCTGTTTTATGTTTTCCAACCCCAGACTGAATCTGATGAAAAAATTCTAAATATAAAAGATGGTAGTAAGAAACTACCTCTTCATATGCTGGGACCCAAACAGAAATTTTTTTCATAACATGACTAGCTGTTTTCTCTCAACTTATCACATCATACCAACTAGATAATTAATATATTGCCAATCTTACAATCATTGCATAAGTAAATTGTGTTGAATCTCTACTGCCATCTGCTCTCTCCTCTCAAAACAAATTCCACATCTTACATATGGTTAATTTAGGAGGCAAGTATTTTCTGAATGGTGTTTCTTTTCGCCCCCAGTGCTGTTCTCTGCATTTAAGTGTTTTTATGTGGGCATGTAATTTCTTCACCTCAACACTAACCCAAGCACCGCCTCCTGTTTCAGAAACTCTTACCCCATTATTCATATTCTTATCCCAACATTAAAAATACTTAAGAATGTAGACAAACAGGGACCTTTCCCTGAATAGAAGTTTTTATGCTGTAGACTATAGTTTTCTTTTTGGCTGAAAGTTCTTTATTATCTTGATAAGGCCTCGTCCTTTTAGGACAGTTCACATCAATGCAACATGCTAAAAAGTTTCTCTGAGTCCCACCATCTGTATTGCTCCGATATCTGTATTTTCACGTGTCATGTCGTCTTGTGATAGGCATAATGCTTTGTAAAAGGTATCATAATGTATACATGTGTTTCGAGGTTTTGAATTTGCAGCAGCATTAGGATTTTCGTGTTCCAAGATACTCTGCTTCCACATTTACGAATCACTTACGTTTCCTTCGCTTTTCTGAAAATTGAGTCACATCAGCATGTTCGTATGGCACCACGGAAAATACATTACATAAAGTAACACATTTACGAACGGAAGGCAACCGTTACTGAAACTGTAATCACGCAGTCACGCTGACTTTCTGTATTGGCTCACTGGTCTCGTGACACACTCAGTCAGATCAATGCCAGAGGATTTGATATTTTTTGCTGTGAAGGTTCAGAGGGATTTGGTATGTTTTGGTATAAATTGCTGGATCTGACAACCTCTATACAAGAGATTTGGTACTTCTTGCAACAAAATATTTACTTTTTAGATCCTGCAATATATTAAGCAGGGGCTGCCACCTCTAAGCCATTTTTTTAATTTTTATATTTGGTACCTGTAGGAAACAAGCTCCCTATATAGATTTAATTATTAAACATTTCTTCAACCACATTTAGTAATTGGGACTTAGGGTTTCTTACAGTAATTTTAGTTATGCACCTTCCTACAGTCACTTTAAAGTATTCACTATTCAAACCAGTAACGAAAAGACACAAGTGAAAGTGTTCGTGGACTACCTTTAAACCAGGAAATTGGGAAGATGACCTATAGCAGGGAGCCAAGAGACTGTCAGCTGTGGGGAAACTATTGGGGGCATGTGCAAGACAGTTATTGGACTTTCTCTTTGCAGACTGGGTGGGTTTCGATTTCAGCGTCACCACACAGCTAGTAAATGAAGCAATTTGATTCAGCATGTTTATTTACCATGGTTAACATACCGGTAATGGGGCGATGGCCATAGAGAGTATTTCTGGAGAGTGTGAACGTTGTTTCTACACTGTCGCCCTCCACGGGCAATACACGTTCACACTGCACTCCTATCTATCGGTAGCAGCTTATGTAAAATGGATCGTAACAGTGATCTGCTCTTAGTCCAGCGTTTCGAAACAACCTTCCGCCACATGTCGCGCAACACTGAACGTACTCTCACGTAGCGGGGACCATCATTCCATTACCTGGTTTACGCAGTACATCAGAGCTAATATCCACTTCTTTAACAACGATTCTCAGTACAGTAGTTCTATCGTTAACACTCTCCCAGAAATAGTGGTTAATCCTGCGAAGTAATCGTGTATACAGTTACCTTCCCTCTTCTTCCTAGTTTCAATGAACTGAGCTACAGAAAAAGTGGCTAATCTGTCATTACTTGGATTACCCAACAGCATCAGCTCACTATATTTTTTAAATCCTAATCTAAGGAGATACTTGTTGTCATGGTGCCCTCTATGCTTTCCTCTGTTCTCTTAGTCTTGGGATTAGCTGCTTTAATGTTTTCTGTGGGTCGAAAATAAAATTTTTGCGGAGTCCATACACTTAAGTTTTCTCTTGGATGTTTGTATCATTACCGTTCTTACGTATGTCCATATAAGAACAATATACTCTTCCACACGCAATATTTCTATAAGAACAAACCTTTTACACACTTTATAGACCCATGGTATAACATAGACGCATTCTAGCTTTATTGTGGCTACATAATATCTAAGTTTCACTTTGCCTGATATTGATATTTAGTTGTACATAATCTGACCATCATGAAAGGCAGCATACAAAGATATTTTCCCATTCCTGTTCTGCTTATGATTGTCCAGTTATGATGGATAACTGTGTGAAATATGTATTGAGGTTCTGTTATCCTCAGTCACCATTTGAAATAAGCTACTTTCACGACTTTTTTTGAAAAACTAATGAATAAACAACGTAAATCTTTTTGCAGGCTATTTATTGGACAACATTTTCTAATCTTAGTAAATATATTCAGTCAGCTATAAGCCCCTCATCTGAGGAATTAAAATTACTTTTTCCTAAATTAGATGTGTCCATGGCGGAAGTCCTGCAGTCAATCTGATATCAAAAACAAATATTCTTAATTTATAGATTTTGACACAGAATAATAGCACACTTTTCTGTAATTGAAAAGAATATTAAAACAGCAGACATTTGAAACAAAGACTCAGTTTTGCTAACATTGAAATATAAAATTACCCATTACTCCTTGTGAAAATGCGAAAGGAGTAATTTAGCCAAATTTCAGAAAATATCTTTTTTGGAGTGCCTGCAATCCATTCCCTCAGCTTGAGATAGAATGAGCCACAGAATGTAGACACCGTGTAACCTCATAACTAATCGATAGTCATATGCTCTACAGTGGCTCGGCTTCCACCGATTTATCGTCCTATCATGCACGTTATACATTAAGTCAATGTATATTAAACACTAGGCATCAAATTCACTATTCGATATTCTCTCTGATATTAAAACAGATATATGACTCACTCTCAAGCGTAAAGCAACAGCCAAGCAACTCCGTTTGGTTACAGCCATCAGCGTTCTTCCCAAATGTTGCGGCAACACCCCTCCGTGCAGAATTCGCAACACTTGGTGGGCGAAAAAGCTAGCTGCTTCTGAAATCCTGCCGCAGGAGCTGGAATGCTAGTGGAATAGCATGGTGCAAGATCAGAGTCCGCTGCAGTGGCGATCTAAATTTCCTCATGCCGTGATACCTTGCTCTCCTACATCACCACAGACGGAGCTATGTAACAATGAAATTGAGCAGAGTCGCTATACAAACTCAGTATCTTATCTTCGACTATTACCGACGCCAAGACGTAAACCACTGCAATCGGCAGTCCCATTCGGGCTAACCAGTCTCATCAGTCCATTAGCTATTGGGCTACGAGCCTTTGATGGACGTGATGACTTTGAGGCTCTCGGGGCTACCTACATGGTGACTTCGCCCAGTACCTGGGTGTGCACAGAGGGGTTCTGTGTTCGGTTCCTGAAGGCGTGTGCACCGTTCACATGACTAACTGCTGGAGCAGGCCGGCTGTCCTGCAGACACTTGTCTCTTGCGTGCTAATGGATGTCGCCAGGCTCTTATCTGCAAGCCAACCATCGGCCGTTGCCACTTCGCAGAGTCAACGCTCCTGCCCAGCGTACACGCGCTGCTGCGACCAATCACCTCGACTTGTGTTATGCCTCGAGGTTAACACACGCCGTGGAGTCAGCACCATCAACCAGTGTACGAGTCTTACTGTATAATTAATGAAATTTCTAATAGAGCTCTTCTAGTTCCAGGATCACTGTGTTGATCCTCCCAGCAATTAATCGTGTCCGTACTCCCCACACCCCCCCAGCACTACTGTATAGGTTTTGTAACGGAAAAATTTCCCATCTTTTCTGTCTGTTTACTACTCTAAGGGTGTAACTGGTGTTGATAATCCCGCTAAATCACGCAGGGCTAACAGGTATTTAGGATTGTGGAAATGGCCTAATAGGTTGAAGTCAGTTTCACCTTCTAATTGTAATCAATAAATTACAATAATTTAATAACTTGCAAGCGAAGCGGCACATAGCCGGATCTTTACCGAATGCAATTCACGGCTGAAGGCCTCCTAACAAGAAATCTTAACAAATAACAAGATAGAAATCCAGTTAAGACAGCAATAAAATAATTAAGAAAAACACCAAAGCAAGGTAGATAGAACAAAACATATTCAAGGTGCAGTACAAATGGCTGAAGGCCACATTTAAGTTTCAAAATTTTTGAATATATCGCCATAGACTTTTAAAGGCAGAGGGTCGCAATGCTTCAAATAAGAGATCTTAAAAATCAAAACATAAAAATGCAATTACAAGGCAAGTCAAATAAATTAAAAAAAATATCATGGGTAAGTGGAAAGTCTCAAGGCAAGGCAAGCAGAACAAACATATGCAAGATGCAATGCCAATAGCTGAAGGCCACAATTAAGTTTGAAAATTTTAAAATATATTACCATAATCTTTTAAAGGCAGAAGGCCACAATGTTTAAGCTTGAAAGATAAACTAAAAAAAATTAATTTTGCAAAAATTTTAAGAAAAAAACCATAAGCCTTAAACTTTTAGTAGCTGCAAAGTGATAATTAAATTTCGGTGGCACTCAGAAGCCTCCAGAGACGCGAGACAGGTGGTGAGCCCAACTACACTTGATCCGTCGGAACCCAACGAGAGGACAGTCACGGACCGACCGACACAATGACTTGCTTCCCGTCAATCAGTACATGAGAACTCAAACAGGAAAGGTTAAAAACGTGGTAATCCACGATGGAGTATATATTAGAGGACAAAATTACACGCCATGTTGGACAGCGTCAACAGGTGCGGAAAGGACGATGCTGGAAATGATGTTAGTGGCCAGGGCAGATAACCGGAACACTAATGGCCATTAGGCAGAAAATTCCACAGGTACACTTGAATGTGGAACATGGTAATATAGTTAACTTCACTTAAAAGAACACTGCCTGAATTTATGTCAGTGCCCAGGGCAGGTAACCAGAACACTGACGGCCACAAGGCAGAAAATTCCACTGGTACACTTGAATGTGGAACATGGTAATATAGTTAACTTCACTTAAAAGAACACTGCCTGAAATTATGTCAGTGACCAGGGCAGGTAACCAGAACACTGACGGCCACAAGGCAGAAAATTCCACTGGTACACTTGAATGTGGAACACGGTAATATAGTTAACTTCACTTAAAAGAACACTGCCTGAATTTATGTCAGTGCCCAGGGCAGGTAACCAGAGCACTGACGGCCACAAGGCAGAAAATTCCGCTGGTGCACTCGAATTGTAGTCAACGAAAATAGTTAACTGCACCGCATGGCAGCTAAATTTCAGCAGTAGAATCACTCGGTGTTGCACACAGCAAAACCTCCCCAACAGCAAACCACCGAAACGAACCACCACAACATGAATGCCCGTGGCTTGGGTAGTTGAAACCACTACTCTACTTCGACGTCCTGGGACGGTGAACAACGAAGCTCGTAGCGAACGGACAACTCTACACACGCTCTGGCACTGCGCAGGGGCTGTCAGCGGCCCCAGCCGACTGCACCGCGCGGAGATAACTTCCCTCGTCCGCAACAACCGACCGGCTCCTCTCGGAATGCCGACAACATCTAAAATAGTCGTCAGTCGAAGTAACACCAACTACACACACAACCTGAGAAACACTTGCACGAAGACTTGAACGATACCCAACAGTAACTAAGCACGCACGAAGACAAATCGGGAGTCGATGCACACACACACACACACACACACACACACACACACAGCCGACTCATGAACGATCGGCGAGCCAAAACACGTCGTCCGCTAATACTACCGACCGACGGTCCACCTAGACCGTGGCCCGGCTCAAGTGCTGCGTGGCGGCAATGGTCGGGCGAGCCATGTCGACGCAGAGCTCACTCCTGCTCCAACCCGACTGCACTATAGTTGAATTCTTTTATCTTGGCGGCTCGCGCACGCCCGCCCAGACGCGGGACATTCCTGCGTTGCCAGTTGCACGCGACGCACGCGCCAAGAGAAGCAGCGCTGTACTATAGTAAAGTTCGCATGCTTACGTTTAGGGGGGAGCGCGCAGTTTATGAAGTAAAGCCACCACGGCCGCATTAACCCTTTCGCTGCTACAGAGACGTGCTCCCCGCATACCGCGCTGTGCGCGATTTTGTCACTGCACTGCTCGCCTGTGCTGACACATGGTGTTTCCGACTGCTTTGACACACTTATCATTCGATTCCACAAAAACTATTTGGCCCAAAAATTAGATTTTTGCACATCTTCTTGACTGAGACCTTCCCCCCACTTCCTTTGACTCATTGAAGTGCTTTCAAATAAAGCCAAACGCGCCCGGTGTAAATAAAACTTTTATTACAGTCGCGAAAGACGGAATATTTCTCAATATTACATACGACACCTATGTGGTACTTAAATTAAATGAGATATTGTTATACAGTAAATTTTATATGAAATTTAGGTACCTTGTCCTCATTTCATTCTCAACATTGTAGCAACTAAAATCGACCATACGGAAACTATACGCTATGGACTTTTTACCTCTGCAAACTCTTCAAAATTTCGTGCAATGGTTTACTACATTTAATGCTGCACAATATCTGGGCTGAACATCGAAACAAAATTAAGTCATTTATGGGGGGAAGGTATCAGTCAAGAAGATGTGTAAAAATCTAATTTTTGAGCCAAATAGTTTTTTGAAATCAAATGATAAGTGTGTCAAAGCAGTGGGAACACCATGTGTCTGCACAGGCGAGCAGTGTAGTGATGACAAAATCGCGCACAGCGCGGAATGCGGGGAGCACGTGACTGCAGCAGCGAAAGGGTTAATGAAGAGACAAAGCACTAGAAAGTTCAAAAAATTGCATTCAAACGAATAAAATTCGTTAAGTAAGACACTTCGATATTGTTTTTAAATAAAGAAAATACTTAGCATCGCACAAGATTTGAACTCTTTACCTTTCACTTACTAACCCAACGCCTTAACCGTTACGCTAGCGCAGCTCGTCCTTCATAAGGACTCTAACAGGTCACGCAAAATTCTGACAAACACTGTTGGTATGCCTATGAATAACTCGCAGTTCGTCGAAGTACAATAGGAAATAAACAATTACCACTGTTCTTTATTGCGAAAAAGCGGTTCGTGAAATTGATACAATCATCTTTCCTTGCTATCGCCTGAATTAAGAGTCTTATTGCTTGTTTGGTTTAATTAATTAATAGAAAATAAAGCAATTGGTATAAAGAATGGTTTTACCAAACTTTCAAAAGACAAAGTCTGCTATCAAGACATTGCTTTTGTTCTATTACTTTATTTATGACTGAACGTTTCTAAAACTGAAGACACTCGTCCATGCTCTGCCCTGCAGTCGAGATCTGGCAAAGTCGTTCTCTGTTCATTGGCTGACTGTATTTTTTGACGTCAGATGCGCAGAACGAACCTAAACTCGGCCGCCAACATAAATGACGTGCACTTTAGTGCCGCATGACAACTCAGCGACTGGCAGGTCCAGACTGCGCTCCAGACGCGTCGCAACTGACTGACAGATCCGAACTCGTAACCCGAACTGGCGACGCCGTACTGGTTTACGACAGACCGGGAAGTAATAGCAGTCAAGCAAAGATACTACGAGAGGGGATATATCGATACGCGCTGCTAGCGCCTCTCGAAGTCACGCGAAGCATCAACTGAGTGACAGTAGTAATTTAAATTAGCGTAGTGAGGTTGAAGTGCGGTAAAAACATGGTTTGAAATACATGATGGCGAGAAAACGAGCCAATCACGGCTCAGGTCTAACTGCAGATCTTTTTACTTGTGGTGCCTTAATATGGACACACATCAGCGTGTAGGTTGGTTTCTCGCGATCTCGAACAGTGTTACCACAAACATGTCACTAATTTTACGAGCTGATGTTTTCTGCATGTTTGTAACTGCACCACAAAGTGGACTATATCTGTCAGTATAGACGAACTGTTTTGCATCCACACGTCTACACTTCAACACTTGACCTACTGGCCCGGGTAAAATAAGAATTGGCACATATACTTGGAGGTACTATGTAACCTAAAAACATACAACTTGAAATAGCTGTTATTAGTAGCGTGCAAATGTCGAAAACACTGGTGGATTGATGTTCAGTACACCATTCTCGGTCAGCAATGGGAATATATGCACTGATCCTCGTTACATCCTATATATTTATCTATCAAATTTATGTTCATGTCGCCACACACGTCCTCTGAAAATGAGAGGTAAAGCCCCATACGTTAACGCTCAGCGTACTGTCTAGGTTTAGTAAATTTCGTTATGTGTCAGTTTCATGCATGCTATGCCTCACAGTAGTTACGTGACATTTAAGTCATTCGATCTTTTATACACTAAATATGGTGTTTGGAAATTGTTTACATTGTAGTAATTCAAAAAGCATTGTTTTCAAGGGCTGCATAAAGTATAAAATATTTAAAATTTTTGTGTGTTGGATTTTAACTGCTTGTCTATTACTTCTTTGGAATACCATCTAAAAGCAATCTCGAAATTAGCTGATGAACCACACCAACATGTGTTAATGTGATTTTTGTTCCTATCTCACAGGCCAGTACAATATGCGTTAACCTACACTGCTTTTAATTCTTCTCTGTTTTTCTATTGAATACCTATGTATATTGGACTACAGAATACGCACACATAACGCTGCGTAACGTTCTCTTTGCCGTCTGAGGCTGTCTAAAAACCAAGAAGCTAGAACAGTTAGACCTAACCTGAAAATATGACACTCTACTTGGAGTAAACTATTTGGAAAATTTACCGTACTTCAGTAGATTAGAGTTACATAAATGTAGAGTCGCCGCTGAACTGACTTGAGAAAAACATCTACAACTAAGATTTAATATGTATTTTGACAAAAAGCTACGAGTTAATGCGCAATTAAGGGAACATTGGCTCGTAATTACAAGTTTGATTTCATGAAGGTTCATCGGTATTGTTAAAAAATTTGACTTCACAAGTACTGAGGTACTACTGAAACGGATAAAATGGTCAACTAAGTTCAGTAACAGTGAACCCGTAAGTGATTCGCCAGTTATCCCTAAGTCTGAATGTGCTTCACTTGATTCAACTTCCGAGTTTACAGCTTTACGGAAGAAATGTTAAAGCATGAATACGTAAATGTAGAAATATTTCAAACCCCATACGCGACTCTCCCATTGGTTGGATTATCTATATCCACAAATTACAATGTCAGACAAAACTCTACATATCCCGTAGAGTTCACCAAAACCTTTAGTAAGTATAAAGTCAATTTCTTTAAATAGCAATATTGTATTTATAATTTTAATTTTTCCAATAAAATACGTAATTATGTATTTTAAAACAAGAAAACTTCTACAGATATCATCAGATAAGTTGACCTCTTGTCCCCATCCCATACGATAGTTTTCTTGACAGAAAAATACTTGATAAGACTTTTCTGTGATGGCTAGGGGTCACACCCCCTAACCCTAGCCCCAAATACACTCCTGGAAATTGAAATAAGAACACCGTGAATTCATTGTCCCAGGAAGGGGAAACTTTATTGACACATTCCTGGGGTCGGAAACATCACATGATCACACTGACAGAACCACAGGCACATAGACACAGGCAACAGAGCATGCACAATGTCGGCACTAGTACAGTGTATATCCACCTTTCGCAGCAATGCAGGCTGCTATTCTCCCATGGAGACGATCGTAGAGATGCTGGATGTAGTCTTGTGGAACGGCTTGCCATGCCATTTCCACCTGGCGCCTCAGTTGGACCAGCGTTCGTGCTGGACGTGCAGACCGCGTGAGACGACGCTTCATCCAGTCCCAAACATGCTCAATGGGGGACAGATCCGGAGATCTTGCTGGCCAGGGTAGTTGACTTACACCTTCTAGAGCACATTGGGTGGCACGGGATACATGCGGACGTGCATTGTCCTGTTGGAACAGCAAGTTCCCTTGCCGGTCTAGGAATGGTAGAACGATGGGTTCGATGACGGTTTGGATGTACCGTGCACTATTCAGTGTCCCCTCGACGATCACCAGTGGTGTACGGCCAGTGTAGGAGATCGCTCCCCACACCATGATGCCGGGTGTTAGCCCTGTGTGCCTCGGTCGTATGCAGTCCTGCTTGTGGCGCTCACCTGCAAGGCGCCAAACACGCATACGACCATCATTGGCACCAAGGCAGAAGCGACTCTCATCGCTGAAGACGACACGTCTCCATTCGTCCCTCCATTCACGCCTGTCGCGACACCACTGGAGGCGGGCTGCACGATGTTGGGGCGTGAGCGGAAGACGGCCTAACGGTGTGCGGGACCGTAGCCCAGCTTCATGGAGACGGTTGCGAATGGTCCTCGCCGATACCCCAGGGGCAACAGTGTCCCTAATTTGCTGGGAAGTGGCGGTGCGGTCCCCTACGGCACTGCGTAGGATCCTACGGTCTTGGCGTGCATCCGTGCGTCGCTGCGGTCCGGTCCCAGGTCGACGGGCACGTGCACCTTCCGCCGACCACTGGCGACAACATCGATGTACTGTGGAGACATCACGCCCCACGTGTTGAGCAATTCGGCGGTACGTCCACCCGGCCTCCCGCATGCCCACTATACGCCCTCGCTCAAAGTCCGTCAACTGCACATACGGTTCACGTCCACGCTGTCGCGGCATGCTACCAGTGTTAAAGACTGCGATGGAGCTCCGTATGCCACGGCAAACTGGCTGACACTGACGGCGGCGGTGCACAAATGCTGCACAGCTAGCGCCATTCGACGGCCAACACCGCGGTTCCTGGTGTGTCCGCTGTGCCGTGCGTGTGATCATTGCTTGTACAGCCCTCTCGCAGTGTCCGGAGCAAGTATGGTGGGTCTGACACACCGGTGTCAATGTGTTCTTTTTTCCATTTCCAGGAGTGTATGAGCGCCTTTGATTGTCCCAGAATAACGCGCTTCCTTTCCAATTATGTACTTAATTTTATCGTATCTCAATTGGTAGTAGTCCTAATCATCAATACAGTGTTCAATATAGGACGTCGTTACTACACTAGCATTGTGCCAGGAATTCTCGCGTTCACCTCTCAGCTATCTCTTGACCTGCAAAAACCAGATGGCACCCTGATGAATCACTGTTTCCTGTTTACTCCGTTCCAGTGAAAGCTCAGTTGCATACATAATTGACAGCCAGCTGACAACTGATTATGCCAAATCTACCGTGGTTGACGTGCAGTTCCACGTTACAGCGTCCAATAAATCCAAATCTTCAGAAAAGATCAGTGAGCCTGAGGTTGAAAATACCGCTTGAGTTGTAAGGTTCAGTTATTATCACACGAGCGGTATTGGGCTCTTACACGCCCAACTTCAGGTGACGTAACTCTGCGCTCACGCGCGTAGGTAACACACCGCGCCTTGTACACATCAAGCGCGGCGGTGGGGGATCACAGCACCAAGTTACGACACCTGAAGCTGGGCGTATAAGAGCCCGAAATTGGTCGTGCGATAATAAAAGAACATTACAACTGAAGCGTATTTTCAACCTCTGGTATAATTCTCAAAAAAATGGCTCTGAGCACTATGGGACTCAACTGCTGTGGTTATCAGTCCCCTAGAACTTAGAACGACTTAAACCTAACTAACCTAAGGACATCACACACATCCATGCCCGAGGCAGGATTCGAACCTGCGACCGTAGCAGTCCCACGGTTCCGGACTGCGCGCCTAGAACCGCGAGACCACCGCGGCCGGCTATAATTCTCAGTTGCGGATGTTCGTCCAACAGAATTCTTTGCCTGATCGATGGGATTGCACACTGTTCAAATGGTTCAAATGGCTTGAACACTATGGGACTTAACAGCTGAGGTCATCAGTCCCCTATAACTTAGAACCACTTAAACCTAACTAACCTAACGACATCACACACATCCATGTCCGAGGCAGGATTCGAACTTGCGACCGTAGCGGTCACGCGGTTCCAGACTGAAGCGCCTAGAACCGCTCGGCCACACCGGCCGGCTTACACACTTTTTCTCAAAAATAATCAGCTGTAGTTGTCTAGAATTTGTTGAGCAGGAGACATGGGTTTTGATGTTTATTAGTTGGCTATACAATAGGTGCAGATGATAGACTATGTGATTCGGGACGGTTATTATGCCTTTCTAACTAAGCAGGCATCAATATCTTCCCTCTGGCGTTTGTAAAGGAGCCTCATTTGTACGTAACTGCAAGCATGCATGTACAAACAAATTGGAAAACTTTGCTTGACCATCAGTAGTGTAGTTTTGAACAAGCCTTCAGGTTTGTTCAAGGTGCTTGAGGCTTGATGAATTCTGAATCATCCATGTTGAGCAAATATACCAAGATGTAAAAATTTTACCGTATGTGCTGACGCTGTACAACCTTGCACAGGCAATCGGTAGGTATTAAACAGTCTTGGCAGTTGCATTATGTTGAGCGATGTGTAGGAAAACAATGACAAACCTTTGAAAAGTTGAATGCTATGTGTGAAAGCCAACCTTGTTTCAGGAATAATGATCGAGAGTGTTGCAGGGTAAGACAAAGAGACACGTAACATACTTTATGCTTTCAACAAAATGCAAAACAACTGATTGAGTGAGCGACGATCATGTCCTAGTTACAAAGATAAGTTCTTCCATCGTCCACCACACAATGGAAAAAAATTAACAGTGTTTTCTAATCTCTAGGGCTGTAAGACAAGACGAGCGAAATCAGTAAACACGTTCTGTGATTATATATTTCAAGTCTACGAAGCTACTTTAATTGGCTATAAATCGCAATACTGCTGCCATGTTTATGTGTGGTGTTATAGAATCAGTGATGTTTGTGCTTTTTTTTATCGACAGACGTTACGTCCCATAAGAGATTAAAACACGTTTCTGCTTTGATTCTGAGTAATTATAGGAATCATGTTTGCGTATCTTCAACTCACACAGTAAACTAATATTAGGATATGTTTTTTGTAACATTAAACAGTTTTTACGTCATTAACCGTCGTAATACTAAAGGAACAGCGGGGGATGGGAAGACGGAGGTTGGGAGGAGGGAAATTTGTGCTCACCTTTTGAAAAATTTCAATCTCATCAGTGACTTTGTAACTAAAAATTTGGAAAAGAATTTTCGGTTTTAATGAATTCTTCTACCAGGTTACCAGGTTCCATTATGTTTTACATTTTTCAGTCCCACTTGAAACAGTGTCTAAAGTGCAGCATATGTTACTTTCTCAATTGACGTATTTGATATTTCGAAGTTTAGGGTCGTACTTACAAATCAGCATCTCTTCAAAAAGTGTGATGAGAGCAAACGTCAACGGCAATGAACGAAATTTATATTTTTAAAATTTTATTTGTGGTGGTATTTAAATCGGTAGTACACGTTATTGAAGTTCGTTGATATCACAAAGAGTGTCCTAAAAGGTATTTTCAGTTTCTGGATCCTACATGCACGGCAGTACCTTTTCAAAAAGTATATTGTTAATATATTTGAGCAACAAATAACGAATTTAGTATTATTTTAATTTTTTTCAGTGTAGGCATAAATTACCCCCACTCCCATCCCACTCTTCTTGGTAATGCACGTTACGGAAATTACCTTGATATTCCTAGGGTTGACCACTTTGACGTCATTCATTCCTATATGTTGCATTACGAGGGCAAAGCAGCTGAAAACAAACAAATCGTCGATGTCTGTTGTCCGCACAGCCAAGCATAAACTGATGCTTATACAAGCATCCTCGGTCTCTCTGAAAGAAAAGGGGATTTTTGCACGCTTAAAGAAAAAGTTTGGTCAAGCGTTCTTGTCGAGCTTGCATTGACGGTGTGGCCACGTAAAGCAGTGTGAACGTATAACGATGAGAAACGTTCCATCGGTTCGCCGTAGACGCGTTCGTACCAGAGAGTTCAAGGAAATATCAGATGTGCTGTAGACCTACGGAGAGAGTGTTCCTTGAACGCACTTTCCCCGGCGCCGAAACAAGCCAACAATCACGACACAGGGAAGGGTGGAAGTGAACTCCTGATGGCAATACAGGTCGAGACCGAACGACTTCTGCTGACCCGGAGGCTGCGCTCTGAATTAGTAATGGGCCAATCGCGGACGGCGATTTCGGGCACAGCTTCAGCGCCGTCAGCTCAGCCTGTCTGTGGTGGTGTGGTGGAGGGGGGGGGGGGTTGGTGGTGCCCCCGAGGCTGACGGTGGGGGCGGGCGGGGGCAGTGGGAGGCCTAGAGGCCGGAAATTGGCCGCCGCGGATCCAGCGAGCAGGCTGGGTAATTGAAACGAAACGGGGGCGCAACTTTTCATTCTCGCGCCCTACGGCCGTAGGCTGGGCCACCGCTGAGAACCGGGGCCTGGGTATTTAGCGTTAATGCCCTGCTAAGTGCTTCGCGGCACAATGGAGCGCCGAATCCTCCACGCCTGCCTATCTTCAGCGACACTCAATGGGCGGATGGTTGCAAAGCACGGACAGAGCGCTCTGTGTCGTCGGAATGTGACACGGATTGTCTCCGAACTCTTTCGTTGTAAAACTGCCATTTTCGACTGAAGTCCTTGCCATTACATATCGGACCAGATTCATGGCTAGATTCACGGCTGCCTAGCAGATACAGCTCTTCACGGAACAAAAGGAACAGATGTAAAAGTTATCACAAGAGTACCCCAAGTGAATACGAGACGATCGTTACTGTTTTACACTATACACGGTGTTAATATTCTTCTCGGGTGTGCAGCCGGATCATAACGCCTTCATGACACAATATTTCAGCGCTCCAACTGACCGCCATCTTCAGATGAGAGTGCTGGTACACGATCTCGCCGGAACTGACTTCTCAGTGCAAGCGGCGGCCCCTATATAGGCCGCAGAAGACCCACAACGCGTACGCGAGAAGGTGCCGTAACTGCCCTCTAGCGCAAGTAAACATACTGCGCCGCCAATGGTGGAAACAGGAGAAATCGAGATATCGCTATCAAAAATTAATAAATGTAAAAAAATTTTTTATTCCGACGATCGAAACACAGACAGTTCTTTTTTAAAGTCTGATACAACCGGGTTCCAAGTCTTACTTAAAATATAACCCTTGTCTCTATTAATAAGATTATCAGATAAACGAATCTCTATGGATTCTTTTAAAACACAGTCCCAATAGCGAGATGCAGGGGCAACCATTTGTGTCTCGTCATATAGCATTCTGTGTCCCTCGGTGAGACAGTGCTCCGTCACTGCAGATTTCTCAGGTAGAAGCAACCGTGTGTGCCGCTGGTCCTGAATGGTCCGGATTGTCTGACAAATATAAGCCTTCCCACAGTGGCAAGGGATTCGTTTATCGGATAATTTTATTAATAGAGACAAGGGTAATCTTTTAAGTAAGACTTGGAACCCGGTGTTATCAGACATTAAAAAACAACTGTCTGTGTTTTGATCGTCGGAATAAAGTTTTTAAATTTTTAATTTTTGATAGCGATATCTCGATTTCGCCTTTTTCCACCACTGGCGGCGCGGTATGTTTACTTGCGCTAGAGGGCAGTTACGGCACCTTCTCGCGCACGCGTTGTGGGCCTTCGGCGGCCTATATAGACGCCGCCGCTTGCGCTGGGAAGTCAGTTCCGGCGAGATCGTGCACCAGCACACTCACCTGAAGATGGCGGCCAGTTGGACCGCGGAAATATTGTGTCATGAAGACGTTATGATACGGCTGCACACCCGAGAAGAATATTATCAATTATTACGCCGGGAAAGCTTTCGTATACGCGGTGTTAATACAGTGTCAAATATTCCAACAGAAGGTAGTACTGGTCAAAACTAGAAGAAAAGTTCCTGTAACTATGAACGTCGTTGAAGAACTAACGCAACAAATCTCTCTTCTCATTTACTTTCGGTTGAAAAACCGCGGAATTTGGTGTGGAGCATTGCCTTATATTGACGATTGAGTCCTACATTTTCATGAAGTTGCGATTGGCGGTGGAACTATACGTAGCCTTCAAAATGGCGTCAGCAAGATAGGTGTTTTCCAAGCAGAGAGCTGTCCCTGACTTTCTTTTGGCGGAAAACCAGAGCACCGCAGATGTTCATAGGCGCTTGCAGAACGTCTACAGAGATCTGGCAAAGAAAAAAAGCACGGTGAGCCATTGGGCGAGGCTTTGTCATAATAACAGTAGGGTCGCGCAAAGCTGTCAGTTTTTCCTGATTGCCGCCCGGTGGCACACAGCTGTGAGTCCTGCAGTGTTGGAAGGCTCCGCCACTTTCATTCGAAGTGATCGAAAGATCACCATCAAAGGCCTCGGTCTACAACTCTGATGATAGTACTGACACACTCGTCAGAACCGTGAATTTACTTTCAAAACCTTTTCTTAAGAATTTACTTTATTTACTAGCGATTCATCAAGAACATTAACACATTTAATCACACTATGTGAGCGTGGACGTAGTTGCCAGTGGGTAACTGATGAAAACAAATAAAATTTCTTTCAACAAATGGAAACTTTATTCCCAAAAGCCATTTTTTTAAAAACAGATTTAAAATTATAATCAGAAAGCACACTCTAAATATCAAGTTACAATTTATTCAGAGGCAGGAAGAACAAATTTTGACAGTATGAGCTTTCGAGCCGAGAACCTTGCCGCTCCCTTTTGACACGGCCGTAGTCACGACCGCTCACAACAACCTCAGAAAGACAACACTGGTGCAAATCTACAACAGACCAGATTACTTTAAACTAAAAATTTTAACAACTCACACAAGCACATAAACTATGCACCCCGTAGGGGGGATGGAAATGGTACAAAACACTAACATTAAAAAAATTAACTTGCCACCGAAGGTTAATCTTTATTTAAAAAAAAAACTCTTACGGTGGAAGGGTGGCAACTTTATATACTACAATGACCATTTAAACAAAAACCCATGAAATTCAGTCTTACATAAAATATACAAACAAGCTCTACATTACACATATACCGCCTTTCAAGATGATAGGCAAGATAAAAACATATTTCAGGAGGAGGAGGAGGAGGAGGAGGAGGAGATTAGTTTTTAACGTCCCGTCGACAACGAGGTCATTAGAGACGGAGCGCAAGCTCGGGTGAGGAAAGGATGGGGAAGGAAATCGGCCGTGCCCTTTCAAAGGAACCATTCCGGCATTTGCCTGAAGCGATGTAGGGAAATCACGGAAAACCTAAATCAGGATGGCCGGAGACGGGATTGAACCGTCGTCCTCCCGAATGCGAGTCCAGTGTGCTAACCACTGCGCTACCTCGCTCGGTCATATTTCAGGAGTTCGGCCGTTACACTTAAAGCAATAAATTCCTTAACAGCGAATCCGACAAACATGTCAGAGGCAGCTGTTAACATACGGCAGACAGACAGACACTAACTGCCTAACAAATGCGGACGAGAGACAGACGAGCAAGCTGGGGACGAGAGACTGACCAAGAAAACGTGTAGAATTTAACAAGTAAATGAAACAACATATCACGAATCACTTAACTTCTAATAAACTGCGATGCCTGGCGAAGACCTGTTGCAGCACCCCCAAAATGCCGTCCGCTGCCAGCCGCTCCAACGGACGCAGGAAGGCGCGCCGATCTCCCGTCTCACGGCGTCGCAGCTCGCACCGGCCAGACTGATGTCGTGGGTTGACTCCAGTTGCTCTCGTGTCGACCGAGAAGCCACTACCCCTCGCTATACGGCGCGGCCTACTGGACTGACGTGGCGACCTCACATGCGCCGACGCTCAAGACGGACAAGGTATCTTGTGTCCCAGCGCGCGACCGACCAACCGATCGATGCAACCACCAATAACCATATCCTGAACAAACTCGAGCAGACTGGCGGCCTAACACATACTAGCACTCCGGACGACAGACGGACACTGACTGCCCCACACTGACCCGGCTGACCAACTGACCAGACTCGTCAACTAGCGAGCTCATAGCGCCCCTTAAATGCACGTGAACTGGCTACCTTTCCCCTTTCCCACCAGAGGGAGACACCAAAGCTGCGATTGCCACAGCGGGGCAACTGCTTCACACTACGCGCTGCGGTGCACTCTTCAAAACAGAAATATTTTACCACGGCTCAGTCCTCCAGTTCAGGTACTGAAAAGTGTGCGCCCGCTAGGTTCCTCGCCACCTAACAGAATGCCATAAAGAACAACGTAGGGCCATCTGTGTGGAATTGCTTCAGCCATACGGCGCTTATCCTGCCAATTTTTTTGTCGCATGTGGTCACGGGCAAGACGTTGGCTACGACGTCCACAACTAGAGTGGTACATACAGGCATACAGGGACTAACTGTAAGCTGGCGGAAGGCCACTCCATCGAACAAAGTTTATGCTGAAAAATAGGGTCTTGTTGCCAAAAATGTGGGGAAGAGCATGGTGTACTGTAATCCTGAACAAAATGAACCTGCTTTCAGAAAAAAATGTATTGCGTCACTTATTGAAATCCCTCGTAGATGTGCAGAGACCAATACCTTTTAAAAAGTGGATCGTTTTACTTACGGGGAGTAATGTGAAATATTTGGTGGTGGAGGCCGTCTTGCTGGTAACAAGCGACTGTATTAAGATCCTCCAGCAATCATGAAAGTGAGGCACTTCAGCATCAATGTTTGGACAGAAAAGGTCGCCACAGGCTCCTTGCGCCTTATACCTTACCGAACAGATTAAAAGATGCTATGTATCAGGGGGGTAACAACACCGCTATTGTAGGACGTTGCACTTTGAGAAAGAGAACGCCTGCCATTTATGGACGATGGGACAATAGCCAGTTTTCTACTTACCCAGCCACAGTTCCTGGTGGCAACGTTGGGTGATGTTAGATTCGACCGAAACTGGTAGGAAATGAGAGTTTGTTTTATAAGCACCTGCTGGTATAACTGTATTACAAGTACAAAATTTATGAACCATAAAACACTATCCGCACAAAATATGATTTTTAAGACGCCAAACTGATATCTTTTACGTTTGATCATAATTATTTGTTGCTGGGGTCTGGATACGAGCAGAACTTTTCGCTTTACATTCAAAGTTCACTGCAGGAGTCGGTAACGCAGAGTTTGAGTCACGATGCGGTAAGTGATCTATTGTTTACAGGTCTTGGTACGAAACCGGTAACGCGCATCCCGTATTCAGCGGACGAAAGAAGCGAATCGGGATTATCAATGTGGGGAGAGGCGATATACTTGGTGATTATAGTAACACGCGACTTTATGTAATGAAACCTATTTATTACGATCTAATGATACAAAGTCGTAACGTACTAATGATCACATAGAGAGAGAGAAAATAGACTGAGTCAGAGGTGATATCACTGAGCTTCGCAGCAGTTTCGGCAGACTCTCGATAGTCGATCCTCTTTCATTTTGTTATGCGGCTACCCCGCGTGGTCAGGGGCGTCTTGCCACGGTTCGCGCGGCTCCCTCCGTCGAAGGTTCGAGTCCTCCCTCGGGCATTGGTGTGTGTGTGTGTGTTGCCCTTAGCGTAAGTTAGTTCAAGTTTGATTAAGTGGTGTGCAAGCTTAGGGACCGATGACCTCAGTAGTTTGGTCCCATAGGATCTTACGACAAATTAAAAAAGAAAGTGTGATTATTAAAAGAACTGATGGTAGTTTATAGGGCATTTGTGTTCAAACTTCACTGAAAGCCAACAAATATAAATAATAATCTACTATGGGAAATTGGAGCTCCAGGATTTGTTTGAATTTTACAAGGTGAAGACTGTGCAAGAGATGAGACAAAGGAAAGCCACGGTGTTTGGTAACTCTTTCTATTTTTCACCCATCCAGGGATTACTGTTTTCGTTTTAATGCTTACCTGTGGCAACCATAAGCTAAGCAAGAAAGCGTTTATACAACGGTGGACAGAATTTTGTTGTTGTTACCTGAGGAAAACGTTCAATACTTCTCTAATACACATTACCATTACCACGCACACACACACACACATATAATGAAGAACCAAAGAAACTGGTACACCTGCCTAATGTAGTGTGGGGTTCCCCGCGAGGACGCATAAGTGACGCATCATGACCTGGTATGGACTTGACTAATGTCTAAAGAAGTGCTGGAGGGAACTGACACCATGAATCCCGCATGGCTGTCCATAAATCCGTAAGAGTACAAAATTGTGGAGATCTGAACAGCTCGTTGCAAGGCATCCCAGATATGCTATCTTCGTGTCTGGGGCGTCTGGTGGTCAGCGTGTAATATACCTAATATACAAAGACTTAATGAAATCTTCGATTCCCAGACATCGTGTAGTACAATACCTCACTTTAAAATGATTGGTATTGTGGTGATTCGTGAATTTCATAAAAATGACACTAAATTGGAGATTAATTAGCAGACACTATTGCAAAATAAAACAAACGACGATGCATTTAACAAACTGTGGCATTCATTGTAGTAATGGGAAAGACTTGAATTAATGAAAATGGTAGGAATAAAGTATATGGTATTAATCACCAACTGTAATTATTAAACTAATTGGACTTTTACGAATGTAGTTTACTCAATCAAGAAGTTATTCTGTCGTTTGCAAATGAAGGCACATATTGTAAAACGTAAATTTAGGATGAAAGCTGTAAAGAACATTCCGTCTTACCGACTTTATTAAACTCGTGTTTTTGTAACCAGATATACGCCTAACTATAAAATTCTAGGCATCTGTTACAAATTCTGTCAATCAAAACCTGTTTTGTTTTATCCTCTTAGCTTCAATTATTGTTAGGAATGTGAGCCGTTGTGTAACTAGCGTGTATTAAATAATTTTGTGAAGCTCATTATTGTACTCATATTTAGATTGAAATATTTTTACATTATAAATTTCACATATTATTCAATTCTGTAATTTTAGACGCATTATTCTGTGTAATCAGAACATCTTAGGTTTGGAACTTTTAACTGCAAATACGATTAAAATATCTTGTCATAATTAAGTAATAATGGTCCAAGTGACCATCCATTATTTAGAATATATAAATAGGGAAGCAGCGAGGCTGTTGGTACGGGCAGTTTGAGCTGGTATCTCGAAGTGTAACCTGTGTTAGTTACTTGAATATTACTTCACTAAGATTTAAAGTTGTGAAAAAGTATGTTTCTTGATTTGTGAACCAGTCAATTGTTTTAAGAAGTCATAGTGTACAACTCGGCCTCTTTGCAATGTGTCCTGATGGATTTGATCAGCTGTTAAGAACGGAGGAATAAATGTCTAAAAACTGGATCCGAACACTTTCACCGTAAACCACACACTTCATGAAGATCCAGGAAATCTACGAATATTTCAGCAATGTGGAGAAAAATTTCGTTTTAACCTTCTACTTATGATTCTTGATAACATCAGTTCATCTGTCTTCGAAGTTTTGAGGATTACCTTACCGACGAGTAGATAATAAATAAGTAAAAGTGTTAAAAGCGAAGGTGTTTAAACTCAGAAGCATGTTCCTGCAGCCACTCTGCAGAAATTCTGGCTGTGTGGGGTGTCACATTGTCCTGTTGGAATTGCCCAAGTACGTCGGAAAGCACAATGGACATGAACATATGTAGGTGATCAGACAGAACGCTTACGTACGTGTCACCTGTCGGAGTCGTATCTACACGTATCATGGCTCCCATGCTGCACATGACTCACCCCGCTACAGAGCCCCCACCATCTTGAACAGTGTCCTGCTTACATGAAGGGTCCATGGATTCGGAGATGCTGTGTCCCACCGCTAGAGCGCCGACTGTAACACTACGTTGAAACTCACTTAAATCTTGATAACCTACCATTAAAGTAGCAGCAACCGATCTAACAAATGCGCCAGACACTTGTTGTCTTATGTAGGTGTTCTCGACCGCAGCGCCTTATTCTGCCTGTTTACATATCTCTGTACTTGAATACGCATGCGTATATCAGTTTCCTTGGCGCTTCAGTGTATAGTGAAGCCAGTCTGTAGCTTTAGACTCACACTGTAATTACTGTGTGCGTTTGGAGCTTGCGGGCACTCTGTCAATAGCAAAGGAATCAAAGACGGTCAAGGAAGATATTGGGCTGACCAAACATCCACTAGTTCCACAACATATCTCCAATTTCCTTGTCACGAAGCGAATGGAAGTTCTTAGCTGCTGCGGTTCGTACCGCAAGAAAACCCAGCCCTTATATCGTCTTATTAAACGAGAAGACTGAAGCGCCTAGAACTGCTCGGCCACTCTGGCCGGCGTGATGATTGGCAAAAGTTTCAGTTCGAGTATTTGTCCGGCAAGGAGAGGTGAGGTGGTGGGGTAAAGATCCTGATTACCAGTCATTGCACCAATCTCCTGAATCACATTCCAAATCTTTGCGTTGTGTAGCATAAACTGAGGGCATGTGACACTGTTGATGATGATCCGTTGACGGGGACTTCCAACTGGGCGTGCCCTTCGTGCCCTTTGAGAGGGGTAGACTATGTGTCGACATTCGGTTTCACCTCCTTCCCTCTGTTTTCAGCATAAAACACAATCTACATCTAATGGCTGATCTGCAAGTTGTACTTAAGTGCCTGGCACAGTGTTCATCGAATCACCTTCAGAATAATTCTACTCTCGAACCAAGCCAGAAAAAAAGACGAACACATATATTTTCGTGTGAAGTCGGATTTCCATCGTTTCTACCTATGTAGGTCGGTGTCAACAAAACATTTTCGCATTCAGAGGAGAAAGTTGGTGACTAAAATTTCGTGAGAAGATCCTGTCGCAATGAAAGACGCCTTTGTCTTAATAATGTCCACCCCTAATCCTGTATTTTGTCCGTGACACTCGGCCCCCAATTTCTGCACTTCTTTGAACTTCCTCGATGTATTCCGTTAATCATATCTCGTAAGGACCCCAGACTGCGCAGCAGTACTCCAAAAGAGGACGGACAAGCGTAGAGCAGGCAGTCTCTTCAGTAGATCTGTTGTATTTTCTAAGTGTTCTGCGAATAAAACGCAGCCTTCGGTTCAACTTCTCCGCAACATTTCCTGTCTGTTGTTTCCAATTTAGGTTTTTCGTAATTGCAATTCCTAGGTATGTAGTTGAATTCACGACCTTTAGATTTGATTGATTTATCGTGCAACCGAAGTTTAATGTGTATGAACTCACGCTTTTCGTTATTTCGCGTCAACTGCCAATTTTCGCACCATTCAGATACCTTTTCTAAAACGTTGTGTAATTTTTTGATCTTCCGTTAAGTTTAGTAAACTATTAACGACAGCATCATCTGCAAATACCCTACAACAGCTCTCAGATTGTCTCCTAAATCGTTTATATAAGGAAAAGCGGAGGAAGTACAACACCAATTTGTGTAAAACCAGAAATCGCTTTTGTTTTACTCTATGACTTTCTGTCATTATTACAAACTGCGACCTCTCCGACCGGAAATCACGAGTACAATAGCATAACTGTGGCGATATTTCAAAATCACGGAGTCTGATTACGAACCACTTCTGAGGTACAGTGTCGAGAGCCTTCTGGAAATCTAGAAATGCGGAAACAGTTGATCTTGTCGATAGCACTCATCATTTCGTGAGAGTAAAGAGCTAGTTGTGTTTCACAAGAACGATGATTTGTAAAGCCTCCTTCATTATGTGTCAAGTGACTGTTCTCTTCGAGTTAAATTATAATGTTTGAACACAATAGAAGTTTCAAAATCCCGCTGCATACCGACGTTTAATGATATAGGCCGGTGATTTAGTGGATTACTCCTATGGACTTTCTTGAATATTGATGTGAGATGCGCAACTTTCCAGTCTTCGGGCGCAGATTTTTTGTCGAGTGAGCGGTTGTAAACGGCAGTTGACTATGGACCTCTTGCATCGGCATACTCTGAAACAATCCTAATTGGTATAGAACCACAATTGTACATTACACGTGCTTCTGTTACATTCACCCAAGCTCTTGAAACACATACGACACCAATCTTACAAAAAAAAAAAAAAAAAAAAAAAAAGCTAATGCGCGACAGGAGTGTTAGAACCCACCCCGTGGGATGTCCTAGTCAACAATGCCATACGAAATTTAAATTTTTTATTTTATCCACAAGACAGTTACCGCATACTTGCTTTACATTCCTGCCTACAAAAAGATTACCGTTAGACGTTAAGTGAACGGAACTGAACGTCACCGACAAATGGTGTTGTTTTCAGACTAGATGGAACGTCAGTACAAAGTCTTTCGCTTAGCCCAATACCGATCTGTAAATGTATGGTTACGAGATACCATCCGCCATAGAAAAAGTTTGAATGTACTGTCGGAATAATGCAACTACAAATACTAACGTTAATCGTAAGTGCAAAACAAATTTCACAACGGATGTTCAAGATAATTTGTCTTGTAGGAAAGTGTAAAATTTAGACACGAAAATTTGCACATAAAAGAACATCACATAATATAAGTAAGGCAGCACATAAAGAAAGTGTGTCTACCTTATCCATTTTGTTTTACTTTTGTAAGTACCAACAAAACCTAAAATATCAGTATTTTCTCACTTAGACCTATATAATTTTTCACTGTTATCAAAGATCTGGAAGTCTGTTTCCTACTTTATACAGAATGTGTGCGATTTCTCTGTTCACTTGCAAAAATTATGGTCATTGCGCGTATGATGACTGTTTAAAATTTTGTTACAATGGTGAATGATTGCACAAGGTTGTGGCGCTTACTTGTAAGCCAATTTTTTGTGGGGTGTTGGGATTCTCAAGTGAGGGTCTCTTCAGAGAATCTCGCTGTCTGGTCGGCAGTTTGATATTTGAAAGTAAAGCTTTACAGAGAAAATAAATTTGACTGACAAGAATCAAACTAAAAGCTTAATGAAAATGTAACTACAAACAATCCTGTTGGACGAACATCCACAACTGAGAATTATACAAGAGGTTGAAAATACCGCGTCAGTTGTAAGAGCACGTCCACCGCGGAGCTCGGGGACCACAGCACAGTGGCGACAATTGAGGATCGGCTTATGAGAGCCCGAAACCGGCCGTGGTAATAAAAGAAACTTACTACTGAAGCGGTATTTTCCACCTCTAGTAAAATGTAACTGTCAGTTTATAAAAATTACTTGTAATTGAAGATTATTGAAGTAATACAGAACATTATCTGGTGGCTTATGTGGAGTCGTATAATGGTACAAAATAGAATAAACTTACGAACTGATATCGATTACTCAATCGATATCGTTCATAATAATCGCTAGTGATTTTGCAGTACTATCCACAGCAACTACGATATCTGAGTGGAAACAGTGTTGGACGCTCAGCTGACAGTAGTTTGAAATAAATAAAGTCCGATTAGCTAAATTAAAAAGCATAAGCCGAGAGCGCCACCACACACTTATTTTAAAATGTAAATCATACTTCGCCCTTAGATATCTGCACTGTGTTGTGGTAAAACATTGAATGGTAAAAATATTCGTCATCGAGAAATTTCACTGTGTCATGGAAACAAAGCAGAGTAATAAAACAAATACTAAGTAGACACATAAGTACGAAATTCAGTACTATGAGCACATGAGACTGTGTTGATGCTGTTTCCTGAAGGGAAAATCGACCTTCACTGACAAAGGGAAGCGGCCATTGTATTTTTCATGAACCACAGACATCCCAGTCTGTGTAAGAAACAAAAATGTGTTACTTCGCTACACATCGATGAAGTCGCATACTTGTAGAGCAGTGGTTCCCAATGTTTCCGAAACCATTACCCTTGTGTGCAGTCTGTTATAAGCTAGTACATCCCCCCCCCTCCCCGCCCCCCCCCCTTCCACCGTCACCAACTAAGCTTTAAAATGAGAAATAATTTTATTTGCATAATTTTATTTTTCAAAAGACTAAAGATAAAGGATATGTTGTTTTTGTGGGTGTTTTATTAAACCACTAACTAATGAACCAATGTGTCAGTTGGTACTGTTTATTTCTGATAACCTCTTGTTGTACAATAGAGAAACAGTTATCAGTGCATTGCGAGTGCTACCTACACACAACTTCTTCTCAGGAAAGGAAGCCAAGTATCCACACTGAGGGCAGACTATCGTTACAAAAGATGCTACCTCCGTGCCAGTCCTGTCCCTAATGATGCCTGCTACATCCACAACTTGTATGGCAAAAAAAAAAAAAAAAAAAAAGTGCTCTGAGCAGTATGCGACTTAACTTTCAAGGTCATCAGTCCCCTAGAACTTAGAACTACTTAAACTTAACTAACCTAAAGACATCACACACATCCATGCCCGAGGCAGGATTCGAACCTGCGGCCGTAGCGGTAGCGCGTTTCCAGACTGTAGCGCCTAGAACCGCTCGGCCACTCCGGCCGGCACTTGCATGTCCATTTAATATCAACCACGTACAAACCTGTAGACTTTATTTACTGTTTGGATATCACCTAATCGCTGAACTCCTTACTTCTGAACCAACAGAAATTTTAAGCCTTTATGCTGCTAAGGCTTAGCGTGTGACCACTGCCAGTAATAATATTCATAATAATAATAATACTGTGTAGGTTCTAAAGCGATTTAATAGTCACTATACAATTACTGTTCCGTTGTACTGTCAATTAGATTGTTAATGTGATGCGAAGTGAATAGTAAGCAATCTCTGATCCGTTGCGGGAACTACTTACAACACCAGGAAGGCAATTTCATAAGATATGACGTACATGATTTAAATGAAACTGTATGGTTCCAGAGATCTTTTTAAGTATCAAACATATGTGATGTATATATGAAGACTGAAGGGACAAATGAAAATTTGTACAACGACCGGGATTCGAACTCGCATATCCTGTTCACGTTTCGAGAGAATTTTCTGGCCTTCTGAGCAGGAGAATCTGGTTTGAATCCCGGCCTTGGTACAAGTTTTCATTCTTCGCTTCAGTCTGAATATACCAGTATATGCTTCAGTTTTACTGTCAAAGTTGCATGGAACAAATTATGTGTGTAGTGGGTGGACGATGTGAGGAAGATGTTCTCAGATTTGTTTCACAAGTTGTAACCTCAATCCCACTTTATCGCGGAGCATGCTGGTAGTTCAAAAATAAAAATAATTATTCGTTATTTCTGTAGCCAGTTTAACAGTGTTCCAAAGTAGTGATAACAGTAAAAAATTTGAAAAAGTTAATATAACTTCGTGACTAAAAAGATCAATCAGAAAAATGAGTTTTACCCTTCAGGGGGTAATTACCCCCCAGTTTGGGAACCATTATTGTAGAGGGTGATGGTATGCTGCAATCTCATTACTTACTATCACCATTTCTACGCTCAGTTTACTGCGTCAGGCAACTTCCGTTAGGTACCCTGTATTTCCGGGTAACCTCAAATACTTTTTGCGTATAAAGAAGTCACATAGGCAATGATTTATTTATTTATTTACTTGTTTCTAAACCGAACAATGATAACAATACAAACTGCAATACGTAATGGTACGTAACGAGAAAACAAATAAAAACGTCAAACTACCCTATAGTGGAGGCGGGACAACCACAGCTAAAACAATACATGACTGATGGGACTATAACTTTCATATCATAATATGACACAAGGTGTTACTATCAAATTAGAATTAATGTGAATGAAAGTCCATAAGACAGCATTAGCTGTTTATCGTCGTACTTCAAAAGAACCTTGAGCGGTTTTGCACGTCAAAGTTGCATCCTCAGGAGCATTTCGGTATAAAAGAATAACAATGTTTGTATAACAAAAAATTATAAATCACTAAAGAAACTTAAGAAACTTAGCGATTTTTTAAAACCTACAAAAAATTATTTTGCACCGAATGCATTTATGTATTTATGTTGCTAAAAACCGTTGTGTTAAATGAAAGTAAAAAAACTCATGTAACAATTCATTATTACACTCCTGGAAATGGAAAAAAGAACACATTGACACCGGTGTGTCAGACCCACCATACTTGCTCCGGACACTGCGAGAGGGCTGTACAAGCAATGATCACACGCACGGCACGGCGGACACACCAGAACCCGCGGTGTTGGCCGTCGAATGGCGCTCGCTGCGCAGCATTTGTGCACCGCCGCCGTCAGTGTCAGCCAGTTTGCCGTGGCATACGGAGCTCCATCGCAGTCTTTAACACTGGTAGCATGCCGCGACAGCGTGGACGTGAACCGTATGTGCAGTTGACGGACTTTGAGCGAGGGCGTATAGTGGGCATGCGGGAGGCCGGGTGGACGTACCGCCGAATTGCTCAACACGTGGGGCGTGAGGTCTCCACAGTACATCGATGTTGTCGCCAGTGGTCGGCGGAAGGTGCACGTGCCCGTCGACCTGGGACCGGACCGCAGCGACGCACGGATGCACGCCAAGACCGTAGGATCCTACGAAGTGCCGTAGGGGACCGCACCGCCACTTCCCAGCAAATTAGGGACACTGTTGCTCCTGGGGTATCGGCGAGGACCATTCGCAACCGTCTCCATGAAGCTGGGCTACGGTCCGGCACACCGTTAGGCCGTCTTCCGCTCACGCCCCAACATCGTGAAGCCCGCCTCCAGTGGTGTCGCGACAGGCGTGAATGGAGGGACGAATGGAGACGTGTCGTCTTCAGCGATGAGAGTCGCTTCTGCCTTGGTGCCAATGATGGTCGTATGTGTGTTTGGCGCCGTGCAGGTGAGCGCCACAATCAGGACTGCATACGACCAAGGCACACAGGGCCAACATCCGGCATCATGGTGTGGGGAGCGATCTCCTACACTGGCCATACACCACTGGTGATCGTCGAGGGGACACTGAATAGTGCACGGTACATCCAAACCGTCATCGAACCCATCGTTCTACCATTCCTAGACCGGCAAGGGAACTTGCTGTTCCAACAGGACAATGCACGTCCGCATGTATCCCGTGCCACCCAACGTGCTCTAGAAGGTGTAAGTCAACTACCCTGGCCAGCAAGATCTCCGAATCTGTCCCCCATTGAGCATGTTTGGGACTGGATGAAGCGTCGTCTCACGCGGTCTGCACGTCCAGCACGAACGCTGGTCCAACTGAGGCGCCAGGTGGAAATGGCATGGCAAGCCGTTCCACAGGACTACATCCAGCATCTCTACGATCGTCTCCATGGGAGAATAGCAGCCTGCATTGCTGCGAAAGGTGGATATACACTGTACTAGTGCCGACATTGTGCATGCTCTGTTGCCTGTGTCTATGTGCCTGTGGTTCTGTCAGTGTGATCATGTGATGTATCTGACCCCAGGAATGTGTCAATAAAGTTTCCCCTTCCTGGGACAATGAATTCACGGTGTTCTTATTTCAATTTCCAGGAGTGTATTTGGTGCTGCTGATCTTAAATTTTTACTTTCGCTACTAACAACAAATCACTTTATGGCGGATGAGAAACGTGATTTTCCAAAGTGGAGCTACGAACGAAAGTGAGTGATACCTCAACGGTTGTTCAGCTGACTGTATGTGATACTGTGCCAGTTCTAGCGAGCACTCCTCCCGCTTACTGGTGAGTTACATTTTCGTTCTTACCCTATTGCTACTGACCTTACCACTGTCGGTAATCTCACTGATTACCTTAATTACCTTAATAAACGACTCCCGCTTTTGGCTGACAGCATTCTTTCTTTATAGGACCTTCCACATCAACCTTTTCTCAGCTTACATATTTTATTTTAAAATCCCTTCATCGGTGTTTAACAAGCATAGTAATTTTCATCAGGCATGAAGTGATTACTTGTGAGTAACGAATATGAAAAATGACAATCAACAGAAAAATATGATATTGCAACATGATATTGCAGTTACAAGTTTTATTTAACACAACTGCGCTAAGCATAGCTTCGAACAGCATTTGCAGTGAAAGAATTTTTTTAATACATTTTTGATTTGATATTGCCCAAAGACTGTTATTCTCTTGTTGATAAATGCGCCTGAGAATGCCCCTTCAAGGTGTCGGTCTTTTAGAGGACTACAGTAAACATGTAATGTAGTCATATGGAATTTCACTCCTATTAATTCTAGCCGGCCTCGATGGCCGTGCAGTTCTAGGCGCTTTCGCCGGCCGGAATGGCCTTGCGATTCTAGGCGCTACAGTCTGGAGCCGCGTGACCGCTACGGTCGCAGGTTCGGATCATGCTTCGGGCATTGATGTGTGTGATGTCCTTAGGTTACTTAGGTTTAAGTAGTTCTAAGTTCTAGGGGACTGATGACCACAGCAGTTAAGTCCCATAGTGTCCAGAGCCATTTGCACCATTTTCTAGGAGCTTCAGTACGGAACCGCGAGACTGCTACGGTCGCAGGTTCAAATCCTGCCTCGGGCGTGGATGTGTGTGATGTCCTTAGGTTATTCAGGTTTAAGTAGTTCTAAGTTCCAGGGTACTGATGACCTCAGATGTTACGTCCCATAGTGCTCATAGTCATTTGAACCTTATTAATTCTAATGTGTTTAATGAGACCTTGTATAATATCATGGTATGAAAATTCCAGTTGCATCAGTTATCTCAATAGTATATGCCCTGAATTTTGACAAATGACGGGAATTAGGTGTCAGTGCCATAAATTACTCCGTAGTGAGTCTCAAAGTGAATCTGTTGAAGTTCATGGTATGACTATCACCACAGTCGCAGAGCTCAGATGCGCCAGAGAAGTCCCACTTTAGCATACTCAGGTGGGATGCGCCAACACCAGTACAAAGTATGTTTAACGATTTCCAAGTGGGCCTGTGTTCCTCACGTCCTGCTTTTCACAATATATATATAAATGACCTAGTAGATAGTGTCGGAAGTTCCATGCGGCTTTTCGCGGATGATGCTGTAGTATACAGAGAAGTTGCAGCATTAGAAAATTGTAGCGAAATGCAGGAAGATCTGCAGCGGATAGGCACTTGGTGCAGGGAGTGGCAACTGTCCCTTAACATAGACAAATGTAATGTATTGCGAATACACAGAAAGAAGGATCCTTTATTGTATGATTATATGATAGCGGAACAAACACTGGTAGCAGTTACTTCTGTAAAATATCTGGGAGTATGCGTGCGGAACGATTTGAAGTGGAATGATCATATAAAATTAATTGTTGGTAAGGCGGGTACCAGGTTGAGATTCATTGGGAGAGTGCTTAGAAAATGTAGTCCATCAACAAAGGAGGTGGCTTACAAAACACTCGTTCGACCTATACTTGAGTATTGCTCATCAGTGTGGGATCCGTACCAGATCGGGTTGACGGAGGAGATAGAGAAGATCCAAAGAAGAGCGGCGCGTTTCGTCACAGGGTTATTTGGTAACCGTGATAGCGTTACGGAGATGTTTAATACACTCAAGTGGCAGACTCTGCAAGAGAGGCGCTCTGCATCGCGGTGTAGCTTGCTCGCCAGGTTTCGAGAGGGTGCGTTTCTGGATGAGGTATCGAATATATTGCTTCCCCCTACTTATACCTCCCGAGGAGATCACGAATGTAAAATTAGAGAGATTAGAGCGTGCACGGAGGCTTTCAGATAGTCGTCCTTCCCGCGAACCATACGCGACTGGAACAGGAAAGGTAGGTAATGACAGTGGCACGTAGGGTGCCCTCCGCCACACACCGTTGGGTGGCTTGCGGAGTATAAATGTAGATGTAGATGTAGATATCATCCCACTAGCGATTTCAGTATTTCTCATTCTCCATGATCTTAACCTTGTATTCTGACGACGTTCGGTTACATATTCGTCTGTATGGAGGCCGTTTGTCCTATACTTTAATCGTTGGTGGGACGGTTGATTTAGTGCAATGGGTGGGTGTGTGGAACAAATATTTTAGACTCATCGTTCTGGACGCAACGTCTCAGCTAATATCTAATCGAGCGATTTCCTCCACATATTTCAGTCAGAGAAGTTGGAGCACCTGGGCGGTGGACCCAACACAGCGACCGAAGAGGAAAGTTTACTTTCACAGGCTAAAACAACGTCCTCCAGTAGGCTCACGGGAAGAACAGTGTGAGGGCTATCCAACGAAGCTGAAGCGCTGTCGCTTCCCTACAGCTATGAATTACTAGCAGTAAAGGCTGTGGTTCTGTCCTGCGCACCGAACTGCCTCGTGTCCCACAAAAAGCGCATCCATGCGGGACATCGGCCTACTCCCTGCTCCGAGGCCCACCTGCCACCGTTCTACCAGTGAGAGGAAGCAGTGACCAGGACTCTTCGCCTAACAATCGGCATACCTGAGCTTAGCCCCTCGTATTTTCTAAATCGCCTGCCACAGCGCGGCTAGATTGTTATCTACACTGCAGACTGCTGTTGTACTCGACAGAATCCGTAGCTGATAATGAGAAAGCCGTATTTCCAACATGGGACTTTGTCCTTCACCTAGAAATACAGCATCCAAAACTACATTACAACCAACACCGAGCCTAATCAATGTCAGTCCTCCTTATTATTCACTAAACTAGTCATCGTGTCTCATCAACGTGACACGAGTGCCCTATTGTGCATATGATCCATAATTGACATCTTTTAGGTGAAAGAGAGGCGATCCCAAATGACTAGCCACCCTTCAAACTTCTTTACAATGACGGAATTGCGGTAGAGTAGCACAGGGTCAGACAGCAGTTATCAGTGTCTGTGGTTGTATACTTCAGTTGGTTCCAGTGAGATTGATAAGGATGTAGTTCCTAGCTTACACTACATCTACATTTACACTCCGCAAGCCACCCAACGATGTGTGGCGGATGGAACTTTACGTGCTACTCTCATTACCTCCCCTTCCTGTTCCAATCGCGTGTGGTTCGCGGGAAGAACGACTGCCGGAAAGCCTCAATGCGCGCTCGAATCTCTCTAATTTTACATTCGTGATCCCCTCGGGAGGTATAAGTAGGGGGAAGCAATACATCGATACCTCATCCAGAAACGCACCCTCTCGAAACCTGGACAGCAAGCTACACCGCGATGCAGAGCGCCTCTCTTGCAGAGTCTGCCACTTGAGTTTATTAAACATCTCCGTAACGCTATCACGGTTACAAAATAACCCTGTGACGAAACGCTCCGCTCTTCTTTGGATCTTCTCTATCTCCTCCGTCAACCCGATCTGGTACGGATCCCACACTGATGAGCAATACTCAAGTATAGGTCGAACGAGTGTTTTGTAATGCACCTTCTCTGTTGATGGACTACATTTTCTAAGGACTCTCCCAATGAATCTCAACCTGGCACCCGCCTTACCAACAATTAATTTTAAATGATCATTCCACTTCTAATCGTTCCGTACTCATACTCCCAGATATTTTACAGAAGTAACTGCTACCAGTGTTTGTTCCGCTATCATATAATCACTCCCCTAGAACTTAGAACTACTTAAACCTAGGTAACCTAAGGACATCACACATCCATGCCCGAGGAAGGATTCGAACCTGCGACCGGAGCGGTCGCGCGGTTCCAGACTGAAGTGCCTACATCCGATCGACACACTGGTCGGCGCAATATGTTACATTTGTGTATGTTAAGTGTCAGTTACCACTCCCTGCACCAACTGCCTATCCGCTGCAGATCTTTCTCAATCCAGCCACACAGCTAGTCAGATATTCCCTAGGTCTTACTTTGTTCATCAGGCGACAGTGCGGAACTGTATCGAACGCCTTCCGGAAGTCAAGGAAAATGGCATCTACCTGGGAACCTGTATGTAACATTTTCTGGGTCTCATTAACAAATAAAGCTAGTTGTGTCTCACACGATCGCTGTTTCCGGAACCCGTGTTGATTCCTACAGAGTAGATTCTGCATTTCCAGAAATATGATACACGAGGAAAAAACGTGTTCTAAAATTCTACAACAGATTAATGTCAGAGATATAGGCCTATAGTTTTGCGCATCTGCTCGACTTCGCTTCTTGAAAACTGGAACTACCTGTGCTCTTTTCCAATCATTCGAAACCTTCCGTTCCTCTAGCAATTTGCGGTACACTGCTGTTATAAGGGGGCAAGTTCTTTCGAATACTCTGTGCAGAATCGAATTGGTATCCCGTTAGGTCCAGTGGACTTTCCTCTGTTGAATGATTTCAGTTGCGTTTCTATTCCTTGGACACTTATTTTGATGTCAGCCATTTTTTCGTTCGTGCGACGATTTAGAGAAGGAACTGCAGTGCGGTCTTCCTCTGTGAAACAGCTTTGGAAAAGGGTGTTTAGTATTTCAGCTTTACGCGTGTTATCCTCTGTTTCAATGACATTATCATCCCAGAGTGTCTGGATATGCAGTTTCGATCTAATTACTGATTTAACCTAAGACCAGAACTTTCTAGGGATTTCTGTCAAGTCGGTACATAGAATTTTACTTTCGAATCCACTAAACGCTTCACGCATAGCCCTTCTTACGCTGAGTTTGGCATGGTTTAGCTTCTGTTTGTGTGAGAGGTTTTGGCTGAGTTTAAATTTGCAGAGAAGCCCTCTTTACTTTCGCAGTAGTTTCCTAACTTTGTAGTTGAACCACGGTGGATTTTTCCCGTCCCTCATGTTTTACTCGGCACGTACCTGTCTAAAACGCGTTTTACGATTGCCTTGATCTTTTTCCGTAAACAATCAAGATTGTCAGTGTCGGAACAGAAATTTTCGTATTGATCTGTTAGGTAGTCTGAAATCTGCCTCCTATTACTCTTGCCAAACAGATAAACCTTCCTAACTTTTTTTTATATTCCTATTTACTTCCATATTCAGGGATGCTGCAGCGACCTTATGATCACTGATTCCATGTTCTGCGCTTACAGAGTCGAAAAGTTCGGGTCTGTTATCAGAAGGTCCAAGTGTTGGTGTTTATGCAGTGCATTTTGTAAGTGAGGCTGGTGTGATTTATTGTCACAACTAAATACTCAGGTGCTCTAATTGCTTTCCTCCCAAGTTTTTTTTTATTCAATTTCGTAGAAAGCCAGCTTGTTGTTTAGAAGAAAGTGGCATACCTAGGTTTTTATGGATTAGGTTTCAATTGATTTTCCACGCAGTAGTCAGCTACCTGAGTTAGGGTTTCTGACTGATTTTCTTCTACGTCTCAAAATGGGTTGTCTGAAGGGCAATAGCTCGATCAGCCGCATAAACAGGGTGATCCATTGATAGTGACCGGGCCAAATATCTCAAGAAAAAACATCAAAAGGAAAGACTACAAAGATCGAAACTCGTCTAGCTTGAAGGGGCAAACCAGATGGCGCTATGGTCGGCCCGCTAGATGCCGCTGCCACAGGTCAAAAAGATATCAACTGCGTTTTTTTAAAAATAGGAACCCCCATTTTTTATTACATATTCATGTAGTACGTCAAGAAATATGAATGTTTTAGTTGGACTACTTTTTTCGCTTTGTGGATACATGACGCTGTGATAGTCACAAACGTATGAGTACGTGGTATCACGTAACATTCCGCCAGTGCGGACGGTATTTGCTTCGTGGTAAATTGCCCGTGTTAAAATGGACCGTTTACCAATTGCGGAAAACGTCGATATAGTGTTGATATATGGCTATTGTGATCAAAATGCCCAACGGGCGTGTGCTATGAATGCTGCTCGGTATCCTGGAGGACATCATCCAAGTGTTCGGCCGTTCGCCAGACTTTTCCGTTACTTCAGGAAACAGGAAGTATTCAGCCACATGTGAAACGTTAACCACGAGCTGCAACAAATGATGATGCCCAAGTAGGTGTTTTAGCTGCTGTCGCGGCTAATTCGCACTTCCGAAGCAGACAAATTGCGCGAGAATCGGGAATCTCAAAAACGTCGGTGTTGAGAATGCAGCATCAACATCGATTGCACCCGTGCCATATTTCTATGAACCAGGAAAGCATGGCGACGACTTTGAACGTCGTGTACAGTTCTCCCACTGGGCGCAAGAGAAATTACGGGACGATGACAGATTTTTTGCACGCGTTCTATTAATGACGAAGCGTCATTCACCAACAGCGGTAACGTAAACCGGCATAATATGCACTATTGAGCAACGGAAAATCCACGATGGCTGCGACAAGTGGAACATCAGCGACCTTGGCGGGTTAATGTATGGTGCGGCATTATGGGAGGAAGGATAATTGGGCCCAATTTTATCGATGACAATCTAAATGTTGCATTTCTACATAATGTTCTACCAATGGTACTACAAGACGTATCACTGCAAGACAGAATGGCGATGTACTTCCAACATGATGGATGGCCGGCACATAGCTCACATCCGATTGAAGCGGTACTGAGTAGCATATTTCATGTCAGGTGGATTGGTCGTCCAAGCACCATACCATGTCCCGCACGTTCACCAGATTTGACGTGCCCCGGATTTCTTTCGGTGGGGAAAGTTGAAGAATATTTACTATCGTGATCCACCGACAACGCCTGACAACATGCGTTAGCGCATTGTCACTGTATGTGCGAACATTGCGGTAGGCGAACTACTCGCTGTTGAGAGGAATGTCGTTACACATATTGCCAAATGCATTGAGGTTGACGGACATCATTTATTGCATTAATGTGGTATTGACAGGTAATCACGCTGTAACAGCATGCGTTCTCAGAAATGATAAGTTCACAAAGGTTCATGTATCACATTGGAACAACCGAAATAAAATGTTCAAACGTACCTCCGTTCTGTGTTTTAATTTAAGAAACCTACCTGTTACCAACTGTTCGTCCAAAATTGTGAGCCATATGTTTGTGACTATTACAGCGCCATCAGTGGTCCAACTAAAATATTCATATTTCTTTAAGTACAACACGAAAATGTAATAAAAATTGGGGTACCTATTTAAGGGGGGGGGGGGGGGGGGTAGGACGTCAAACGGGCCGTCTTGGAGCAGGAGAGACACCACAGGAGTTTTCAATTCCCTCTGCCTATACTTTTACGAACAAATTCATGAAACGTTGTCAGCATGATCAGGAAGGATTCAGGATTCACACTAATAGCAGCGGAATTTCGAAAGCATAACAAAATTAATTTTGTTTTACATGTGAAAGTTCATCAATTTTTCACTTACAATTGGCTGCGTTTGTTCCTGTAGGTACACGTTTCTTCATAAGTAAGAGAGATTCTTCGATGAAGTTTGCACAGCATACAAACCATACTTAACAGGTGTATGAAACTCTAGAAATTATTTAATTTATGAAAAAATGAAAGTGCTGTTACACTTTAAACTTCATGTTTAGAAGAAACTCAAATTTTATCGTTAATTATCTCAATTGTTGCACAGTTTTCTATAGATTTGGAAAATTCTACAATTTCATATACCTGTAATTATGGTTTGTGTGCTGTGCAAAGTTCATCGAAGAACTTCCTTACTTATGAAGAAAAGTGTACCTATAGCAACAAATGCAGCCAATGGTAAGTGAAAAGAAGTCATATTTCAAATGCAAAAAAAAATTATCTTCTGATATTTTTGAACTTGCACTGCTATGAGTGTAAATCCTGAATCCATTCTGGCCTTTTTGACAAATTTTGACGAATTTATTCGTAAAAGTATAGACAGTGGAAATTAAAATGTCCTCTGGTGCCTGTCCTGCTCCAAGTCGTCCCGTTTGACGTCCTACCACCCTTAAAAAAAAACGCAGTTGACATCCGTTAGACCTATGGCAGCGCCGTCTAGCGAGCCAACCATAGCGCCATCTGGTTTCCCCTTCAAACTAGAGAAGTTTCGTTCTTTGAAGTTTTTTCTTTTGACGCCTGTTTCGCGAGATATTTGGCCCAGTCACGAGCAATGGACCACGCTGTATAAGGCTTCTGTTAGAATACGTGAGGTGATGGTCGTTCGTATAGATACCGTAGAGGACTGGGGCCAGATAACTGCCTGGTGGTATGCCATTCCTTTATTTCCCCCTTCGAATATGTGACCTTCAAATTCAACACAGAACTTGCAGTCTTGAAAGAGACTTGAAGAGCGGTGACGAAGCGGCGTGCAGACGCCACCAGAGGTCGCCCAGCCCGTGACGGGGCCTGCGCCGGTCCGCCCTCCCTGACAGCGCCGGCCCAGCGCGCTGCGAGCCCGCGCCGCAAACAAGAGACAGTCTGTCTGTGTGCAGCGGTGCAGCCTCCACCTCCGCCTGCGCCGCTGCGCTGCAGGCTTTAACGAGCTCATTTGGGTATTACAGCGGCTGATTCCCGCGCTCCATTTAGGACCGTCTCATTAGCTGTACGCTGTGCATAATGGTCTCATCAGCGATGGGGTGTGCGCGCCTCTGCCGTACCGCGCTCTCCAAAACACTGGCACAGCCGAGGGCCGCCGGGCGTTTTTGCTTCGTCAACTACCGCGTTTTCTCTACAACTTGGCGTTTTTTCTAAGGAAAGCTCACATCTAGGTAGATGTCGCCTTAGAGCAGTCGAAGGCGACAGCCGATATATAAGCCCAAAGATCCGTCTCCCCCTTAACTGCATCAATTAACACAAAAAGATTCTGTTTCATTTCTTTCTCATCATTTGCAATCAAATTAGTATTGTTACTCTCTCTCTCTCTCTCTCTCTCTGTGTGTGTGTGTCTGTGTGTGTGTGTGTGTGTTTGTGTGTGTCTGTGTCTGTTTGTCTGTGCATTTGCCTGTCGCCGCCATATCGTGTACTATCGTCATCGAGTATCGAGTGGCACTGTATAACTTTTTGGCTGACTATATTATACTGCACACTTAATGGCAAGACTGTCATTGGCACCATACGAATGTTCGGTGAAGCAGAGCCAGTCGTCTGTATTCAGGACTTGATCGGATACAGATTCCAACGATAGATTTCAGGTACCACAAACTGTCAAGTATACGGTGAAATTGCAGTTGAAACCATCCCAGTTTCCTATTTCTGATGGTTATAGTGATTCTATTATTATTATTCAAACTCTGGACCACTTACCATATGTGCTAGTTCGCAGCACTTTGTCAGTGCCTGAAAGCATTTGTCATTTATTCAAATCGCCACAAAACTTTGTATTTTTAACATTTCATGGTACAAATCAACCAACATTAATTTTGCATTTTGCTCGTGGTTCGTAGATCACATTTCTCTCATGCATCTGAATTCGGTTCTTCTGTCTATTCTTGGGAGGGTCTGCTAGTGACGGCCGTTCCACCACATCGACCAATGCAAGAGAGAGAGAGTGAATCAGAGAGAGAAAGAAAGCAAAACATAGATAAAGAGGAGAGATGGAGACAATCAAATAAAGACTGAGAATCTGTTTCCCTTCGAATCTGGTATATATGGAGCCATTGCGTATATAACTGACGGTGTACGATTTTTTGTACAGATTCATTTATTTCATTTCAAGGTTCTTATGAACTACGTGGCCAACGGTAGCGATTGACCATAATTCAGTTTTCGTACTTCACAGACGCATTCTAAAGAATTACCTGAACATACGCAGATCGGCAAACGTGATGTACGTGTACAGACAATGATCCTACTTTCAGAAAAATTGGATGAGTTAATCGAAACAAAGAGCTTTACAAAGTCAATAACGGAAATCAACAACTTGTTGGTTGACCCCTGGTCTTTATGGAAACAGTTCTTCGGCCTGCCATTGATTAAGTTCTTGGATGTCTTCCTGAGGGATATGAAGTCCAATTCTGTCTAGTTGGAGCGTTAAGTCGTTAAAATTCGGTGCTGGTTGAAGGGCTCCGCCCATAATGTTCCAAACGTTCTTAGTTGGGGAGACGTTCAGCGAACTGCCTGGCCAAGGCAGGGATTGACAAACACGATGACAACCAGTAAAACCTCTCGCTGTATGTGGGCGAGCACCACCTTGCTGAATTGTAAGTCCATGACGGCTTGCCATGAAGGACAACAAAACAGGCCGTTGAATATCGTCGACGTACCGCTGTTGCTGTAAGAGTGCCAAAGGGGTTCTGCTATGAAAAGAAGTGTCACCCCAGATCATCACTCCTGGTTGTTGTGCCGCATGGCGGCTGAAAATCAAATTGTTTACCCCACCTTTGTGGGGGGCGGCTCTGAACGCGTTCTCCGTTGTCATCGGGCTCAGTTGAAAGTGGGTCTCATCACCGATAACACTTCTACTCCAGTCAATGAGATTCCCGTCCGAAGATGTGAGTGGAGACGTCTTGGATAGCGGTGTGGTACCAACCTGACTGTCGCCCGCCCTACGGCTCGCCAACTAGGAGTGATGTTCGGGGGTGTCATTTCTTTTCTTAACAGGACTCCTTTGGTTCTCACCCGCGGCACCCTTACAGCACAGCGGTACGTCGAAATTTAAGGCCTGTTTTGTTGCCCTTCATGGCGATCCATCTTGGGCTTACGTTTCAGCAAGATAACGCCAGTTTGCACACGGTGAGAGTTTTTGCTGCTTATCTTCGTCATGCCAAACCCTACCTTGACCAGCACGGTCGTGTCATCTCTCCCCAAATGAGAACGTTTGGAGCATGATGGGCATGGCCTTCTAGCTAGCTCGGGATTTTGACGACCTAATGTGGAAACTCAACAGAGTTTAGACCAATATCCCTGGGAAACTTGAAACAACTCTATCAGTCAAACCCAAGGCGAGTAACTACCTGCATAAGGGATCACAACAACTTACGAAGCGCTGTCTCTTGAATAAATCATCCAACTTTTCTGAAACTGTAATAATTTGTTTGTCCGTATATTTACGACGCATCTACCTATTTCCCTGCGATTAGGGTAATACCTTCATAGTTCGTCGTTTTCGTTGTCTTACAATTGTTTCCTAGTTTCCAATATCGTTTCTCGGAAAACTTCCTTTTATTTTAATAGACGATTTGTGTGTAATTTTCGACCGTGGCTGATTAATGTTGAGAGTACGTGAATGTCATCCTATGTTGTACAGAGTGAGCATAAAGTCTTTCTTCAACTACAGAAACTTACTTTAAAAGGATTATCCAAGATACGGCTATGCTGTTTGTTTCGAATGCTATCTCAAGTGTCTTTTCTTCTTCATTTTTTTATGGATGAACTTCCACGTGTGCTGTGGCTGTTGCTTGAAGAAAGTATAGGTGACACACAACTTCTCTTCCATTTGTTTGTCAGTACCGCTCCCGTCAGTGCCTCTACAGAATCTCGTATTCGCGTCGAAAGAGTTTGCACATCAGAACTGGTGATTTTAGAGCGTTATCCTTAATGTAACCCCACAAAAAAGCCCAAAGAGAGACATGTCTGTTAAACGTGGTGGCCACAGTGTTGTATCTTTTCTGCCGATCCGTCTGCCCAGAAAAGTTTCATTCAAGAACTGGTGAACCCCCCCCCCCCTCCACCCCCCCCCCCCCTCACCCGTTTCGGTGTACCTTTCCGAAACACTAGAACACTAGCCACGGTTGAGTAACGCAGATGCTACACTCCTGGAAATTGAAATAAGAACACCGTGAATTCATTGTCCCAGGAAGGGGAAACTTTATTGACATATTCCTGGGGTCAGATACATCACATGATCACACTGACAGAACCACAGGCACATAGACACAGGCAACAGAGCATGCACAGTGTCGGAACTAGTACAGTGTATATCCACCTTTCGCAGCAATGCAGGCTGCTATTCTCCCATGGAGACGATCGTAGAGATGCTGGATGTAGTCCTGTGGAACGGCTTGCCATGCCATTTCCACCTGGCGCCTCAGTTGGACCAGCGTTCGTGCTGGACGTGCAGACCGCGTGAGACGACTCTTCATCCAGTCCCCAACATGCTCAATGGGGGACAGATCCGGAGATCTTGCCGGCCAGGGTAGTTGACTTACACCTTCTAGAGCACGTTGGGTGGCACGGGATACATGCGGACGTGCATTGTCCTGTTGGAACAGCAAGTTCCCTTGCCGGTCTAGGAATGGTAGAACGATGGGTTCGATGACGGTTTGGATGTACCGTGCACTATTCAGTGTCCCCTCGACGATCACCAGTGGTGTACGGCCAGTGTAGGAGATCGCTCCCCACACCATGATGCCGGGTGTTGGCCCTGTGTGCCTCGGTCGTATGCAGTCCTGATTGTGGCGCTCACCTGCACGGCGCCAAACACGCATACGATCATCATTGGCACCAAGGCAGAAGCGACTCTCATCGCTGAAGACGACACGTCTCCATTCGTCCCTCCATTCACGCCTGTCGCGACACCACCGGAGGCGGGCTGCACGATGTTGGGGCGTGAGCGGAAGACGGCCTAACGGTGTGCGGGACCGTAGCCCAGCTTCATGGAGACGGTTGCGAATGGTCCTCGCCGATACCCCAGGAGCAACAGTGTCCCTAATTTGCTGGGGAGTGGCGGTGCGGTCCCCTACGGCACTGCGTAGGATGCTACGGTCTTGGCGTGCATCCGTGCGTCGCTGCGGTCCGGTCCCAGGTCGACGGGCACGTGCACCTTCCGCCGACCACTGGCGACAACATCGATGTACTGTGGAGACCTCACGCCCCACGTGTTGAGCAATTCGGCGGTACGTCCACCCGGCCTCCCGCATGCCCACTATACGCCCTCGCTCAAAGTCCGTCAATTGCACATACGGTTCACGTCCATGCTGTCGCGGCATGCTACCAGTGTTAAAGACTGCGATGGAGCTCCGTATGCCACGGCAAACTGGCTGACACTGACGGCGGCGGTGCACAAATGCTGCGCAGCTAGCGCCATTCGACGGCCAACACCGCGGTTCCTGGTGTGTCCGCTGTGCCGTGCGTGTGATCATTGCTTGTACAGCCCTCTCGCAGTGTCCGGAGCAAGTATGGTGGGTCTGACACACCGGTGTCAATGTGTTCTTTTTTCCATTTCCAGGAGTGTATATCGAGTCCATGTAAACTGTTACCGTAACTGTGTGCTCCGTGAAGAAGAACAGTCCAATGACTGTGGTGAGCATTAATCCACAGCGCACATATACTTTCGGGCTCTACGTACATACTGCACCACAATTTGTGGCTTCTACTACCCCCACATCCTGATATTATGAGCGTTTACTTTCCCGGAGATGTGAAAAGCTGCTTCACTGGAGAAACTAACTTTATTAAGGTAGTTATCCTCTGCGTCGATTCGTTCCAGCATCTGCCTACCAAACTCCGCACATATGGGTCTATCATCTGGCTGCAAGCTTCAAGGATTTGCACTTTGTATGCTTGTAAATGCGAAGTCCTCACCACACTGCTCTGGGATAAACTTGTTTCTCTGGGAAAACGAAGCATCGATTTCCACGGACTGCAGTGAAATCATATACACATAATATCAAGAGCGTTCTACCACTTCTCGCTTTGATATCAACGCTGCCAGTCTAATCTTTCATACCGTCCTTTGATGCTCACACATATGGCAGATCTCGACCTTAGGCACTCCGAAAAACGCTAATAGCCGACCATGTCTCATGACACCACATAACATATTACACTTTCTCCTGCATAGACACCATTGTGTCAGCAGAGCTCCTAAATTTCCTAAATGGCGCTACCTGTAAAAAGAGAGAGAGGGTAAAGAAAGGAGATGCTATTAGAGTACAAATAGGAGTGTATCCATAGAAACTTGATGATTTACCTCACAATTTGAACCGGACCTCACAGTCGCACATAACTTAGCTATTTAGAAATAAAGTTTTGTAACCAGCGGAAGACAGACAGAACGAGAGACAGTGATAAGTAATGTGTATTATACATTTAACTGCGCTTGTGTGCAGTCATTTAAACTGTTTTCACCACAGAATTACTATATTTCGACCTTAAATCATCGCTCCATACCTCACTCTCCAGTCACTACTTCCGTTTAATGCCCTGTAGAATCATACTTTCTTTAATAAGCGTTGGTATGTTACTGAGTCACATGGTTTTAGAAAATCGATAAATACTGCACCTGTCTAAGAGCCATGATCAATGACATTCAGAATGTTATACACGTGAAGCGAGAGTTTGGTGTCACAAGCCTGATGTTCCCCGAATCGTTCTTGGGTAGCATCGAGGAGATTATCCTGTAGATACCTCATTATGTTTTAGCAAAAAATATTTTCCGAGATTCTAAAACAGATGGATGGTGAACATACTGGACGGTACTTTTATAGATCATTACTGGTGCCCTTCTTGGTAACGAATGTGACCTGTGCTTTACTCGAACTTCTGGGAAAATTCATTTGTTTGAGAGATTTAAGGTCGGTAATTGTTAAAAATAGATAACTTAAACTTCGACGTACGAAATTACCCTCATGGAGCCAACGGCCTTGTGAAATAGGTCGGAGGAGTGGACAGAGGTTCATGGCAATGCCTTGCGCTTGGAGAGAGAAACTGCCCCAAAGGGGGAAGCATCATTAATGAATCACCGGCATGAGGATGTAGAAGGGAACGGAAACCACTGCATGAAAGACACGTAATATGTATCCACGGGACATATTGTAATGTGTATCCACGGGGCATATTGAAAAAGTGTAATGACCATCCCTCCAATGGCAGAATATTCGAGACTAGTCCCCCTTTGGATCTTCTGGAGGGAACGGTCAACGAGGAGATGACCACGAGGGAAAGAGTGAACAATCAACGAAAGGATAACGTTATACGAGTCGGGGCGTGCATGTCAGAAGATTGAACGTGGGATGGAGCAAAGGGGTTTGGGGGGGGGGGGGGGGGGGCGAAGGAGATATAAAATCTGAAAAGGAAAATGCTAAGGCTCAATCTAGATATAATGGGTGTCAGTGAAGTGAAGTGGAAAGAAGACAGAGATTTTTGGTCAGATGAGTATAGGGTAATATCAACAGTGGTAGAAAATGGTATAACGAGAGTAGGATACGTTAGGGATAGGAAGGTAGGGCAGTCAGTAAGTTCCTGTGAGCAGCTTAGGGTTGTTCTCATCAGAATCGACAGCAAACCAATACCGGCAACGATAATTTAAGTATTTATGCTGAAGTTGCAAGCAGAAGATGTAGAGCTAGTGAAAGTACAGTCGTGCTCAAAAGTATCCAAACGACCTGAATTGCACTTCGCCTGATTCGCATGTAACCCCCATAACGCAGCTGTCTAGCAGGTCCTCAAATCGCTCCTCGGTACAGTCGTTTGACTATTGAAAATGGTTCCAACAAGTCACCACTAGAAAATACTGCTCTGTATCGCAATATGTAAAGATGTAAAGATGTAGTACGATACTACAAATATCAGGGAACACCTTATCACAGATAAGACTGTTAAAAAAAATGGTTCAAATGGCTCTGAGCACTATGGGCCTTAACATCAGTGGTCATCAGTCCCCTAGAACGTAGAACTACCTAAACCTAACTAACCTAAGGAAATCACATACATCCATGCCCGAGGCAGGATTCGAACCTGCGACCGTAGCAGTCGCGCGATTCCGGACTGAGCGATAGACTGAGCGATAGACCACCGCGGCCGGCGATAAGACAGTTCTTAAGGCTTGTGAGCTCACATTTATAACAATAAATGAAATGCCTGAAATGTTACCACACTCATTATTACGTCAGATAGGTAATGCACGTAGTAAGTTCGTCGTATTCATGATTTTGTCTTCAAAGGAACGTACCGTTTTAACACAAAATGACATTAAAAATTTAACTATTCACGAGCAGCTAGTTCAAAATATGTATGAACATCAACTGACACGACGAAGCGTCTCGTTCTGCATATGGATTCAAACCCAGGCCATGCAGACTAAGCAAAGATTTCGTGACTGACTGAAACTAACAGTCATTCTGACTATGCATACAGACAGTGATACACCTCGATTTCAGACAGTATCAGTTGACAAATATCAACTTTAAATTACATAACGTAAACATTTTTAACGGACAGGAATTCCTACCCAGCATCTATTGTCCCTGTTAACGAACTACAAGAGATGTTAAATATTGCTTCTTCACAAGTTACCTACTTGAAATTCCTTGAGGTAAAGCTTTGTGTTGGACAGCGATTCGAACGCAGAACCTAATCAGATTGTTATCCAAGCACAATCAACTGTGTATATTGGATTTTCTCGGCAGTAGCTAGATGTTTTAACTGAAATGACGAGACGAAACATTAATTTTTCCCTTCCCAGGACTCCAACCCGACACCTATCGCTGTTATATTCTAGAGAAAACGAACTTTAAATATGGGTTTGTTACGCCAGCAGCGGAATGTGAGCATGTTTGAACTAAAATAATATGACGAAGAGTTCAGTGCTGACTGGAAACCGAACCCCACACATATCGTTGTTGACTACACACAAAGAGACTTCAGCTACCGAATTTCTCCCCACGAGCATTCTTGAACTTAGAGTTATCTCGCAAATATTTATGTGTCTCACTAGGAGTCAAAAACGTCAGATATTGTTAGTGCTGACAATGAACGAAAATACATCAAAAATCAAAATTATTATCCACCAGCAGCTAGATGTTCTCATGCTAGAGATTGATAATACATACTGAAAATTTTAGTTTTGAGCCAGGATTCGAGCCCATTCACGCGCAATATGTGGAGATTTTGAAGAATCTGCAGTTTTCAACAAACAACAAATTGTAGTCGAGCTATATTGTCACGAAGGGATTAAATTCCGCGTTAAGGGCGGTCTGAGTTGCATTCCCAGTTCAGAACCAATTTTATCGACATGCAGAAGCTCAAATAGAAGATGGAATAAGGGTCATATGACCCTACATAGCGTTTGTTTCGTCACTAGAAATAAATAACTTGTATAACAAAGGTTACTGGTGTTAGAGTTTCTACATGTCGCCACTCCTGACTTTATTGTGGTTCAACCAAACGTTTACTTATAAGAGAAGGAATATCACGATTAATGTGAATTTCAGACCACAATGGCATTACACCTTCTTCGCCGGCCGCGGCGGCCATGCGGTTCTAGGCACTGCAGTACGGAAGCGCGTGACTGCTACGGTCGCAGGTTCGAATCCTGCCTCGGGCATGGATGTGTGTGATGTCCTTAGGTCAGTTAGGTTTAAGAAGTTCTAAGTTCTAGGGGACTGATGACCTCAGATGTTGAGTCCCATAGTGCTCAGAGCCATTTGAACCAAGACCTTCTTCACTTGGCGTAGCCAGAAGAGAATAGAATCTGTCTCTCCCTATCAAATATCATCAACAGAAGCGGGAAACGAATCCAGACCATAAGTATATGAACCTTTTATCAATCCAACAGACCACTGAATCCTCTGCTCATAATGCCACACTGGGTCGGAATTCTGACACACAGGATCCCTGTAGTAGTTTGCAGCATGTTCAGTACATTAATTTACTTGGTTGACCGAATCGCCATGAACTAGCTGCCGCAGTTACCCAGTCCATACATTCGACTCTATTTTGTAATCACTGAAATGAAATCACGTAACTGCCACCTACACAGAACTTCCAACAGTGATGGATGCAGAAATTTAAATAGGTAGTGTTACTTTCCACTTGAACTACTCTATTGCGCTATCTGTTTGTTGAAAACATCGTGCAATGAAAAGAAAAATTGTAACTGTCTGTCTCTCAGAATTATACATCCAGCTATATACAGTATCTCACAGCAGTGTGGAAAACGGAAGTTCTGCAGCACTTGTTATTGATCTCTGGAGGTGCCAGATCTGCGTGTCAGCTGGTAGTGTAATGGTAAGAGTCGCGCACCGTAGGTAAGATGTCGCTAGTTGGAATACAATAATTACTACATTCTTTAAAACGCAGTTCTGCTGTCTGCTGAAGTTGTCGATCTAATGGAAGTTTGAACATAATTCCCTTCACTTGTCAACCCAAAATAGTAGCATGTGGAAAAAGGGGTAACTTTCGGCGACATTTTGTTCTTTTCGGTTCAATAGAGGACGAGGCAGCAGATGCAACTTTTTCATTGTGTATGGGGAGAGCGCATCGTGCCGAAATACGACAGAAAAGAATTTTCTACATTAACTGTCGTGTGTTAGTGGCATTTTATTCTTCGTCAAACTTTGTATGACAGCTTTAATTCAGAACAAGTTTTCTACATGCATGTAATCAATAAACTGCACGTGCTTGTCAGACTGTTATGAAGAACATCAGAGAATTCGCATATATCATTGATGATTAATTTCTCTCTCATGTTTACTATTGTTTTAACAATACTAAAAGAAACCTTACGAAAATTGTGCACTGTATTATAAGAAATGATATAAAACTACCCACGATAACATTATAACGAAAGCCTGTCTTTTAAAAACCTGAGTATCTGTACACAAGCGTGCCTCTATCGGCAAGAATTAGTAAAACACTGCTCACTTAGATTTCGATTAGGGCTGTGTTTAATTAGTAGGCTGTGTCATATTCAAGAGGTATGCAAATGTGGCATTTTATAAATAAAGTTATGTATTCCTAGAAACCCAAAGTCTGCTTGTCAGCAGCGGAAAAAGGCTTCACCTGTAGTGTAGCATTGTAAGTTTTTCACCATTGGACTAGGAGCTGAAAGTATTTTATTGCGATTTCCTGATCGATGTTTGATCTGACTGCTTGTAGCTCTTTCACAGCAAGGATAAAAATGTTATTGTCAGCGAGACTGGAACCGCGACACATAACAACGCTTTTACACAGGTCAGCACGTAACCACAGAGCCAACGAATAAGTACGTGTTTTTGTGTCCTCTTAAGTAGCGAATCATGCCTAGAACTCGTAAACAGCTTTGTAAAGGACGAGATTAGTTCGATTTCCACGCGCAACGACTTTCCTGGGCTGAAAATCGTAAATTAACAATCTTTTGTTACACCTCAAGTGATAATAAACGAGATTATTCAATGGAATTGACAGGAAACATCAAGTGAACTTTGAGGCTTAATTCCGTGCACACCAGGAAGTAACTCGTCGATCACAGAGTTGCCAAACATACCTTGCCGTGTTGCCAAATCTCAGATACAGTACCAACAGGACGAAGACGAACCGATGTGAGCCTACAGGGTACTGGGAAGTGACCATAGCTGGTGTCTCAAAGACGCAGCTGCTACTGCCTGGAATACATAATGCGTCTAATTCGCATTTCTGTAACCAGGTTTAGGGACTGGAGTAAAGTTACTAATAATACTCAGAACTGACTGCAAATTAAGCATCATAAATCAGTGACTCTCATAGTTGTTTTTATATTTATTTAGTAAGTGTACTCAAAACTAAGAAACTCGTTCACAGACGTTTTCGTGCCGCACCAATAGTCTTGCATAACAAACAAATAAAAATAAATAAAGAATGTGTGTGTGTGTGTGTGTGTGTGTGTGTGTGAGAGAGAGAGAGAGAGAGAGAGAGAGAGATAGAAATAGAGAAGTGGGAGAGAGAGAGTGTGTGTGTGAGAGAGAGAGATAAAAATAAAAATGAACGAGAGAGAGAGTGAAAAATTGTTGTAAAGAAATTGTATCATGCTTTTTAAAGAAATCTTTCATTAAAATGAGGCGTTCCAATCATTACAAAATGTCGTATTCATTATCTATGGAACAAGTATTACTCTAATCCAGGGCCGCACAAACACGGAAAACCGATCGCGTGCAAAGCGATGTGCAGCGAGTGCCTGCACAGTGCATCGGTTCAACTCGGCATACTTCGTCTCAACTCGGCTTGCTAGGTGAGGCCGACGCTGTGCGCTGCCGAATGCGCTGCCAGACGGCTTAGTCAACATTGGAATACGTAAGTGCAGGACAATTACCGGAATAATGGAACCATCTGCTTCAGAATAAGGGAAATTTGCCGAAAGTCAATGGGAACTCTCCTACTTTTTTGTGCGTTATGACGATAAAGCCAAATGTCTAATCTGCGGTACACTAATTACGTGTGTCAGTCAGAAAATCGTCTATTGAAAGGCACTACAGCAAATTGTATTCAGAAAAGTATAGTGATATAACAGGGAATGCCAGAGAGGAAGAATTACGGAAGTTGCAAACTCTTGCAGAAGAGAATTCTGTATTTACAATCGAGGTTTGTTGCAAGTACTTTAGCATGTATATTTTGGTTAAAGGTCATGCGAAACGAAATAACATTTGTTTAGATTCCTTAGTTTTCGTTTTAGCATAAATTATTTCTAACATACCTCTTTATCTCTACTTTAGGGTGAAGAAGATGAGGGGTGTTGCGAAAGGACACTCAGAGCTAGTTACAAAGCTGCTCTACGTTTAGCAAGAGCTGGGAGGCCATTTATGGACGGGCCATTAATAACAAAAACATTATGTTGGACGTAGTAGAGACAATGAATCCCACATTAGCTCCCGCGTACAGCAGAATACCACTTTCCAGAATGGCAATACATCGGAGAATCAACGACACTGCTGAGAATTTGCATGAACAACTGGCAGCCAAAAGTGGAAACTTCCCGGCGTATTCCATCGCACCTGATGAGTCCACGGATATTAACGACCCGGCTCAGTTAGCAATATTTTTGCGTGGCGTGGACGACGACCTACATGTAACGGAAGAGCTCCTGGATATGATTCCGTTGAAGGACACTGTTACAGGGGCGGATATTTTAGCAGCTGTTGAAATGGCAGCTGAAGGAATAGGACTCCCTTGGGAAAAGCTGTTTTCCGTAACCACAGAAGGCGCACCAGCAATGTGCGGTAGAGCAAAAGGGTTTATTGGCCTACTGCGGAAAAATCTTAACATGCCGAATTTACCTTCCGTTCATTGTTTTGCACACCAAGAGGCTCTTTGTGCGAAAGTTAATGGTCTTCAAGATGTGATGAAGGTAGTCGTGCGTATCGTCAACTACATTCGTTCTCATGGACTCACTCAACGTCAATTCAAAGAATTTTTCATTTTCTTTGAACAGGAGTATCCAGATATTCCGTACCACGCTGAGGTGCGCTGGCTGAGCAAAGGGAAAGTGATTTCCCGAATTTTTCGACTGCGCCACACTGTGGCTCAGTTTTTGGAGAGCAAAGGACGTCCAGAGCCACTTTTTCATGACCCTGAATGGGTAGCTGATTTAGGAGTTTTAGCATACATTATGGCTCTCCTAAATGATTTAAGTCTCAAACTCCAAAAACAAAACAATGTCATCAACCATATGATCAGCAAAATAAACGCTTTCCAGTATAAACTGAAGCTCCTCAAAAACAACCTTTCAGAGAAAAATACGCAACACTTTTCTGAACTAGGTAAGCGAGATATAAATTGTACCTTTATTAAAACAGCTTGACTTTATAACCGCTCTAATCAAAACGGTACTATGTTTTTGTTTGACAGCATCTGTGAAGGAAGGAGCGCGCTTTGAAAATTACTTCGAGCTGCTACAATCCCTTGAAAATGCGTTTAACGACCGATTCCAGGTGATGTGCCGGTATATGACATACAGCTAAATAAAGGAGATTGCGTTACATATGCAAGTGTAACATTGCATTAAAACCAATAGTACACATTACATATTTATTAAAATCTATCGCATTTTTGTACTTCGAAACAACAGCTTACATTACTTTCATTTATTAACATTGGCTTTTTTATTGTTTCAGGGAATTACCTATCTGCAGCCAATTCTCGATGATTTTGTGAAACCTTTTTCGATGGATATTGAAAGTGCGCCTTCAGATTTACATTTCGAACTAATTGATTTGCAAATCGATGTTCACCGAAAGGATGTGTTTTACAATACAAAAGGTTTGCTCCAATTCTACCAGAATTTACCGAAAGAAGAATTTCCCATGTTACACAGAGAAGCAGCGAAGATTATTTCTATGTTTGGTTCCACTTGTGTGTGTGAAAGGTTTTTCTTCTGTTTTGTTTTGTACAAAAACTAGATTGCGTGCGAGTATTTCTAATTGTAATTTAAAAAATTCTCTCAGAATTGCTGTCAGCTAGTTCCAGATCTTAGTAGCATAATTGCAAATAAAATTAAGAGCAGATAGGAAGATACATTTGTGTTGAAACCAAATTTAAAATTGTTACCATTACAGTTATTATATAAATCTCTTTTGTACCGGTACACCAAAGTAAGCTCTCCACCTAGTGTACATTAGTATTTGGCAATGACGAAGACAACAGGGCAAAAGCTTTGAAACAGGTCGAGACAGGCGGCGCGAGCGACACAAGCTAAGGAAGTGAGAGGCAGCGCAGTTGCGCGAAGCCGAGGAGTGGGGGGTGGGGGGTCAGCACCGTCGTCAACATAGCGCGGCCGCCTTCTGCACTCTGCACTGTGACATGCACCGGTGCATGCACTTGGTGCTGCCCTGCTCTAATCTAATCTAAATATTTCATATTGCTAACTAGCCATGAGTAGTCATGAATTACCGAAATTTTCACCAATGTCAGAAACCAAATCTAAACTTTAAAATAAAGACGACAGTTTTTGTTATAAACTGGGATTCCTATCAAGACCCTTTCATCCCTGTTAACTAACCACGAAAGATGTCTGATATAGCTTCATTCAGAAGTATCAAGGTGTGCATTCATTTAAAGATGAAGCGCATGATGTGAAGTTCTGTGCTGGAGATACGAATCCAACACGTAATCGGATTGTTAAGTAAGTAAAATCGAATGTTACTTATCGGTTTTTCTTAACAGCAGCTAGGTGTTTGAATCTAACATAAGGATACAAATATTTGTGCCTAAGCGGCAATCAAACCGCACTCTTACCGTCCTTCTTTCTCATCCACGAATATAGCTTAAGTATCAGTTGCTTACTCACCAACAGTAAGATGTGTGCGTGTTTGACCAGAAGTAACGACAACTATTGCGATTGTTGGTAACACATGAACAGACATTAAAAATGCTCGTTAATTTTCACTAGCAGGCTGGTATTCACGTGATAGGGCTTGAAATGAAATTATGAATATTTTTGTACTGGATCAGGATTCGGACGCACATACTTACAATTGGAGGATACCTAGAGACCATTGCAGTCTTGGGAAAAGGAACGAAAAGATTGTACTGTTCCAAGACATTGAGATCCTTGAGAGAGGAGATACGAATTCGAATCACAGTTCAGCACCATATTTTTCAACGACTCTAGTTCAATCAAGTACAGGTAAAATAAGAGCCCTGTTCCTTTAAATGGCTACCGGTTCATCAAATAAAATAAAATTTTCTAATGTAAGAAAGTTCAATGGCCACAGTATTTCAGTTTACCATAACTTTCGCCTATGTCATTTCCGTACGTAAACCGGCTCTGCCCAGTTGGTAATGAAGGAACTTGATGTTTAATGCGGATTCTGGATTATAACGTCTTTCTCTCAAGGTTCCCAAAGGTGAAGTAAATACGTTTGTGCCTCTTAAAAGTAAATATCTAAACCCACGCATTGCACCAGTGATAGTTCATTTCCCAGCCCCAGGAGTGTGCTGTAACGGATGATGTGCTTAGCTTACAACGTTAGTCACGGTGGAAAAAATGCGAGTCTAATAATGGTTAAGTAGAAGTAAGCTTCTGACGCGGAGATTATGCTATTCTCATGACATCAGGATGGAAATATTCTTCTTGGCATCATAGCCTCGATGTGAAGCCATTCTGAAATTTTCACCAGTTCAACAACTTTCTTAGTTCGAGAAAATCCAGTGTGAAGTGTGTAGTTACAGGATAATTCGATTAGTACCCTCATTATTATTGTCGTTTTCTTCATACCGCTGCTGGAACACATGTGCTTGAAGATCATTTAATGCTTTTTGGTCATTACTGAAGTAGTTGCCCAAGAACAGGATCTTTCCCTGTCTACGGAATCCTTTTCATGTTAATATCGCGCATCAGCAATTACTCGTAGATTACATTGAAACTAAAGTAATTGATGAAGACGTTATTTGATAACAAAAAACGCGCTGCCTTTCTTCATTTACTTGCGCCTAGAAATGGCTGTCGAATACTGCCAAACCAAAAGCCAAAGGATCTTACTGCATTCCGATATACGTCGCTGTCAGATCTTCCATATAATTTGGTCTACGTGACCTGTTTGAAGTTGTGTATGACAGAGAATGTTTTAGAAAATCAATTGTTTTCCTTTCCAATAAACAGAAAGATTTTCGTTATAAGCTATCCAAGTCCAAATTTTCGCAATATTAGCTCAGATTTAATATTAGCTTCTATAATGTAGGAAAGTATTTCATAGTTGCAAAACCCGCATCCGACTCTTTGACCTTACACTTGGTCGCTGACCATAAATTCTAGCTCAGAGTGACACCAGTTTTAGTAACCTAACGTAGTGAAGTCTGTCTGCCAGTGCTCTTTCTCACCCTAAAATACGCAATTCACTCATCGGGCACCATAAGTACACTGTTATAGTAATTTCTGTGTGTATGCAGTGCATACGGTCTGCCGTCAAGACTTCCTGCGGGAAATGCTTCCGTCTAGAAAGTTGCTAGATCGAGCATATTTCCGGACATAGAATTCTGAGGGGAGCACGACTTTATTGTCCACCTTACGTGTACGACTCGGCGGTCAATTCTTTCTGTAAGGCTGTATTTACAACACATATTGCACGCCGAAGATGCAGCAGAATTAAAAAACAAAATTAGTTTATGACAGCAACGTTAACTATAGCGTTCGAAGTATTCATAGTATTGTATACGTGTGTGTAAACGCCCTCCAATGTCCACTCAAGGAAGACAAGGATACACAGTCTAGCTTCAATATTATAAATACCCCACAGTTTGTGGATGAACTCAGACTTAGGCTGATAATTATTTTGAATATTTAGCAGTACTGTACCGATTGGTGTTAAATTCGTTTTTAACCAATGATTCCCGCAGCTACAGGAACACTACTTGTGATGCCTCTTAGACCAAATACTTACGCAGTGCTATAAGACGAAAGGATCAACCTGACAAACTGTGTGAAGTTTGTTTTACAACCTTCGTACCTGGATAAAGAGCTTTTCATATTTGAGATATCTGTGAACGTTGCTATATAAGACGATTTAAGAAGAAACTAAATTCCATCAGCTACGTCACTGTTTAAAGAAAGTGTCTTAACGGCACTAAATCGTGGTTTGTGAATCGTTTACCGGCCGTACTCTGCCGAATTTCGCTGGTTGGAAGACAAAAGAGCTTACTGACAAATTTCACAGAAGGAAAAGGGGGACGAAATGTCTCCCACTGGAAGGTCATGTTGTTTTATTTAAATGATTACAAAATCAGGTAAAACGAACAGTGAGGTTGTGAGTTTAAGCACATTACTGGTGTCAGAATGATGTTGAACTGCCCAGGGCCTGTAATGATAAAGGACCCGTTTAGGTCAGAGGAAGTGTATACGTAAGTGGAAGAGAGCACCACTAAATTCTACAATCCGTATGCATTGCATACATACACTAATTACTGTTACAGTGTACTTATGGACCGCAGTGAGTGAATCGCGTATTTTCCGGTGAGAAAGAGCACTGGCAGACAGACTTCGCTACATTAGGTTACTTAATCTGGTATCACTCTGAGTCAGAATTTATGGTCAGCGACCAAGTGTAAGGTCAATGAGACAGAGGCGGGTTTTGCGACTGTGAAATACTTTCTTACATTATAGAAGCGAATATTAAATTTGAATTAATATTGCGAAAATTAGGACTTGATAGCTTATAATGAAAATCTTTCTGTTTATTGGAAAGGAAAACAATTGATTTTCTAAAACATTCTCTGTCATACACAACTTCAAACAGGTCACGTAGACCAAATTATATGGAAGATCTGACAGCGAAGTATATCGGAATGCAGTAAGATCCCTTGGCTTTTCGTTTGGCAGTATTCGACCGCCATTTCTAGGCGCAAGTAAATGAAGAAAGGCAGCGCGTTTATGTTATCAGATAACTTTATCAATTACTTTAGTTTCAATGTAATCTACGAGTAATTGGTGATGTTTGATATTAACATGAAAAGGATTCCTGTTCTTGGGCAACTACTTCTGTAATGACCAAATGGCATTAAATGATCTTCAAGCACATGTGTTCCAGCAGCGGAATGAAGAAAATGAGAGTAATAATGACGGTACTAATCGAATTATCCGGTAACTTCACACTTCACAGTGGATTTTCTCGAACTAAGAAATTTGTTGAACTAGTGAAAATTTCAAAATGGCTTCACATCGAGGCTATGATGCCTAGAACAGTCATCTATCCTGATGCCATGAGAATAGCATAATCTCTGCGTCAGAAGCTTGCTTCTACTTAACCATTTAATAGACTCGCATTTTTTCCACCGTGACTAATATTGTAAGCTAAGAACATCATCAGTTACAGCACACTCCTGGGGCTGGGAAATTTAGCCAGAATGGCCTGGTTGAATGAACTATCACAGGTGAAATGCGTGGGTTCAGATGGTTCAAATGGCTGTGAGCACTATGGGACTTAGCATCTTAGGTCATCAGTCCCCTAGAACTTAGAACTAACTAAACCTAACTAAGCTACGGACATCACCACATCCATGCCGAGGAACGATTTGAACCTGCGACCGTAGGAGTCGCTCGGTTCCGGACTGAAGCGCCTAGAACCGCTCGGCCACCAGGACCGGCACGTATTTACTTTACCTCTGGGAACCTCGACAGAAAGACGTTATAGTCCAGAGTCCGCATTAAACATCAAGTTCCTTCATTACCAACTGCGCAGAGCCAGTTTACGTACGGAAATGACATAGGCGAAAGTCGTGGTAAACAGAAATACTGTGGCCATTGAACTTACTTACATTAGAAAGTTTTATTTTATTTGATGAACCGGTAGCCATTTAAAGGAACAGGGCTCTTATATTACCTGTACTTGAGTGAACTAGAGTCATTGAAAAATATGGTGCTGAACTGTGATTCGAATTCGTATCTCCTCTCTCAAGGATCTCAATGTCTTGGAACAGTACAATCTTTTCGTTCCTTTTCCCAAGACTGCAATGGTCTCTAGGTATCCTCCAATTGTAAGTATGTGGGTCCGAAACCTGATCCAGTACAAAAATATTCATAATTTCATTTCAAACCCTATCACGTGCTCACCAGCCTGCTAGTGAAAATTAACGAGCATTTTTAATGTCTGTTCATGTGTTGCCAACAATCGCAATAGGTGTCGTTACTTCTGGTCTAACACGCACACATCTTACTGTTGGTGAGTAAGCAATTGATACTTAAGCTATATTCGTGGATGAGAAAGAAGGACGGTAAGAGTGCGGTTTGATTGCCGCTCAGGCACAAATATTTGTATCCTTATGTTAGATTCAACCAACTAGCTGCTGTTAAGAAAAACCGATAAGTAACATTCGATTTTACTTAGTTAACAATCCGATTACGTGTTGGATTCGTATCTCCAGCACAGAACTTCACATCATGCGCTTCATCTTTAAATGAATGCACACCTTATTACTTCCGAATGAAGCTATATCAGACATCTTTCGTGGCTAGTTAACAGGGATGAAAGGGTCTTGATAGGCATCTCAGTTTTTACAAAACTGTCGCATTATTTTAAAGATTAGATTTGGTTCCTGACATTTGCGAAAATTTCCGTAATTCGTGACTCTTCATGACTAGTTAGCAATGTGAAATATTTAGATTAGATTAGAGTAACACTTGCTCCATAGATAATGAATACGACATTCTGTAATGATTGGAGCGTCTCGTTTTAATGAAAGATTTATTTACATAGCATGATTCAATTTCTTTACAACAATTTCTCTCTCTCTCTCTCTCTCGTTCATTTCTATTTTTATCTCTCTCTCTCTCTCTCTCTCGATCTCTCCCTCTTCTCTCATTCTCTCTCTCTATCTCTCTCTTTCTCTCTCTCTCTCTCTCTCTCTCTCTCTCTCTCTCTCTCTCTCCCTCTCACATACACACACACACACACACATTCTGTTTTTTATTTTTCTTTCTTTGTTAGCAGGACTATTGGTGAGGCACGAAAACGTCTGTGAAAGAGTTTCTTAGTTTTGAGTACATTTACGGAAGAAATATAAAAACATCTATGAGAGGTACTGATTTATCATGCTTAGTTTGCTGCCATTTGTGAGTGTTATTAGTAAATCCACTCCAGTCCCTAAACCTGGTTACAGAAATGCGAATTAGACGCATTATGTATTCCAGGCAGTAGCAGCTGCGTCTTTGAGACACCAGCTATTGTCACTCCCCAGTCCGCTGTAGGCTCACATCGGTTCGTCTTCGTACGGTTGGTACTGTATTTGAGATTTGGCAACACGGCAAGGTATGTTTGGCAACTCTGTGATCGACGAGTTACTTCCTGGTGTGCGTGGAATTAAGGCTCTAAGATCACTTGTTGTTTCCTGTCAATTCCATTGAATAATCTCGTTTATTATCACTTGAAGTGTAACAAAAGATTGTTACTTTACGATTTTCAGCCCAGGAAAGTCGTTGCGCGTGGAAATCGAACTAATCTCGCCCTTTACAAAGCTGTTTACGAGTTCTAGGCATGATTTGCTACTTAAGAGGACACCAAAACACGTCCCTCTTCGTTGGCTCTGTGGTTACGTGCTGACCTGTGTAAAAGCGTTGTTATATGTCGCGGTTCCAGTCTCGCTGACAATAACATTTTTATCCTTGCTGTGAAAGAGCTACAAGCAGTCAGATCAATCATCGATTAGGAAATCGCAAGAAAATACTTTCGGCTCCTAATGCAATGGTGAAAAACTTACAATGCTGCACTACAGGTAACGCCTCTTTCCGCTGCTGACAAGCAGAATTTGGGTGTCTAGGAATACATAACTTTAGTTATGAAATGCCACATTTGCATACCTCTTGAATATGACACAGCCTACAAATTAAACACAGCCCCAAACGAAATCTAAGTGAGTAGTGTTTGATTAATCCGTGCCGATAGAGACACGCTTTTGTACAGACACTCAGTTTTATTAAAACAGAATTTCGTCATATGTTTATCGTTGGTAGTTTTATTTCTTTTCTTATAATACAGTGCCCAATTTTCGTAAGGATTCTGTTAGCATTGTTAAAACAATAGTAAACATGAGAGAGAAATTAATCATCAATGATATATGCGAATTCTCTGATGTTCTTTTCATGTAGGTCACTTGTGAAGAAGCAATATTTAACATCTCTCGTAGTTCGTTAAGAGGGAAAATATATGCTGGGTAGGAAATCCTGTCTGTTAAAAATGTTTACGTTATGTAATTTAAAGTTGATATTGGCCAACTGATACTGTCTGAAATCTGGGTCTATCACTTTCTGACAAGCACGTGCTGTTCATTGATTACATGCATGTAGAAAACTTGTACTGAATTAAAGCTGTCAAACAAGGTTTGACGAAGAATAAGATGCCACTACCACACGACAGCTAATGTAGAAAATACTTTTCTGTCGCATTTCGGCACGATGCGCTCTCCCCATACACAATAAAAAAGTTTCGAGATGCATCTGCTGCCTGGTCCTCTATTAAACCTGAAAAGAACAAAATGTCGCCGAAGTTAGCCCGTTTTCCACATGCTACTATTTTGGGTTGAGAAGTGAAGGGAATTATGTTCGAACTTCCATTAGATCGATAACTTCAGCAAACAGCGGAATTGCGTTTTAAAAAATGTAGTAATAATTGTATTCTAACTCGCGACATCTTACCTACGGTGCGCGACTCTTATCTTTACACTACTAGCTGACACGCAGCTCTGGCATCTCCAGAGGTCAATAACAAGTCTTCCAGAACTTCCGTTTTCCACAGTGCTGTGAGATAATGCATATGGCTGGATCTAGACTTCTGAGAGACAGACAGTTACAATTTTTCTTTTGCACTGCACGATGTTTTCAACAAACAGTTAGCGCAATAGAGTAGCTCAAGTGAAAAGGAACACTACCTATTTAAATTTCTGCATCCTACACTGTTGGAAGTTCTGTGCATGTGGTAGTTACATGATTTCATTTCGGTTATTACAAAATAGAGCCGAATGTATGCACTGGGTAACTGCCGCAGCTAGTTCATGGCGATTCGGTCAACCAAGTAAATTAATGTACTGAACATGCTGCAAACAACTACAGGGATCCTGTGTGTCAGAATTCCGACCCAGTGTGGCATTATGAGCAGAGGACTCGGTTGTCTGTTTGATTGATGATAGGTTCATGTACTTATGGTATGGGTTCGATTCCCGTTTCTGATTTTTGATAGGGAGAGATAGATTCTATTCTCTTCTGGTTATCGCAAGTGAAGAAGGTGTAATGCCATTGTGGTCTGAAATTCACATTAATCGTGATATTCCTTCTCTACCAAGTAAACGTTAGGTTGAACCACAATGAAGTCAGGAGTGGCGACATGTAGAAACTCTAACACCAGTAACCTTTATTATACTAGTTATTTATTTCTAGAGACGAAACAAACGCTATCTGGGGTCATAGGACCCTTATTCCATCTTCTATTTGAGCTTCTGTATGTCGATAAAATTGGTTCTGAACTGGGAATGCAACTCAGACCGCCCTTAACGCGGAATTTGATCCCTTCGTGACAATACAGCTCGACTACAATTTGTCGTTTGTTAAAAAGTGCAGATTCTTCAACGTCTCCACATATTGAACGCGAATGGGCTCTAATCCTGGCCCAAAACTAAAGTTTTTAATATGTATTATCAATCTCTAGCATGAGAAAACCTAGCTGCTGGTGGATAATAATTTTGAATTTTAATGTATTTTCGATCATTGTCAGCACTAACAATATCTGACGTTTTTGACTCCCAGTGACACACATAAATATTTGCGAGATAACTCTAAGTTCAAGAATGCTCACTCAGGAATGAAATAAATAAAAAGTACAGGGAATATAAGGGAAATGGCGGCAAGAAAACTGTGAAGAAATCGAAAAACAAATTATTGTCGGAAGGACGGACTCAGCATGTAGGATAGTCAAACCAACCTTCGGAATGCTCACTCAGGAATGAAATAAATAAAAAGTACAGGGAATATAAGGGAAATGGCGGCAAGAAAACTGTGAAGAAATCGAAAAACAAATTATTGTCGGAAGGACGGACTCAGCATGTAGGATAGTCAAACCAACCTTCGGAATGGTAACATTAAGAATGCAATGGGAATCCCAGGATTCAATGCTGAGCAGAGAGCGGATAGGAGAAAAGAACACATTGCAAAAATCTATGGGGGAGACGACTTGTCTGATGACGTGACAGAAGAAGAAACAGCAGTCGATGTCGAAGAGATAGAGGGCCAAGTACTAGAATCAGGATTTAAAAGAAATTTGGAAGACTTAAGATCATACAGTGTAGGCTTTCACGGCCGGCATTGTCTTTACTTAAAACTTCCTGGCTAATAGGCAGATTTTTTTTATTGTTTAGAAACGATCTAACATCTTCGTCTTTCCTGTTAAAATTATTACGGTGTTTATTAATCTCGATAGCCTCTTTATACATGCGCCCATAATAATGCGACGTTTTAGGTATGACGCTCGTCTCGCTGAATTTTATTTCATGGTTACCTTCCTAGTATACATGTTCTGCTACGGCCGATTTATCCGTGTGACCCAGGCGGCAATTCCTCTGTGTTCAACAAGACGGGTGTTCACGCATCTCTTCGTGATGCCGATGTACACCTGTCCACTACCAGGAATGTTACATACCCTCGGTGTAGCCAAAGGGTGTCGTGCATCTTTTGTAGATCTTAAATATTATTTTATTTTCATGGTTGGTCTGAAAACAGTTTCCCCTCCATACTTGCTTAACACTTTCCCAATGCGATCTGTGACCTTACTGATAAACCGGAAGAAAATCCTAGGCTTTGGGCGACTGTTGATCGTCGTTGCTCCAGGTTCTCCGCCTACATCAAAGTGCTCTAGATACATCATTGCTAGAGTAGCCCTTCTTCACGACAGCTGACCGTAGATGTTCAATCTCATCTTTTAAGTAAACTGGTTCACAAATTTTGTGCGCCCTGTCTCCTAAAGGTTTTATTACACTCCTTTCTTCCCTAGGGTGATGGTTTGAATATTTATGCAGATAACGAACAGTATGTGTGGCCTTCCTATACACGTTGTGGCCCACCGTTCCGTCCCGTCGTTTAGTCACAGACACATCGAGGAAATTCAATTTCCCATTATTCTCCGTCTCCATAGTAAATTGGACTCTCGGATTAATGCTGTTTAGATGTGTCAGGAAAGCATCCAACTCATCTGCTCCGTGTGTCTTCACTACGAACGTTTCATCGACATACCGATACCACCTGGCTGGTCTCTTACTGGCAGTCTGCAACGCCTGTTGTTCAAGAGTCTCCATAAACAAGTTAGCCACAGCAGCAATGCCCATAGCCACCTCATCAATCTGTTCATAGAAGTCACTATCGTACTGAAAGTGAGTTGTGGTGGGACAATGTCGGAATAATACCACAATATCGGTAGGAAAAATATCCGCTATGCATAACATAGCTTCATTTACCGGAATCATGGTAAATAACGACACGATATCTGACGAGGATATCATTCGAGCCCACGCTCATTTACTTAAACTCGTCAGTGAAATGAGCTGAATTTTTAATATGACTGTCCGTCCTACCAACATAAGGTTGCAGCAGTGAGGCAAGCTTACTCGTAGGTGGGTCCGCCTATAGCGCTGACTATTGGCCTCAACGGAACCTCAGGTTTATGCACTTTGCGTAATCCATAATGTCTAAGTGGGTACGCTTTTATTTTACAAGGCAGTTTCTTATCGTCCGAGGAGAATGAAGTCGCATTCATCAGTCAATTGGTCATTTTTACAATCATCACACTCGGGTCCTTTTGAAGTTTTTTTTCAATTGGTGAGAACCAAAATATCATTGAGCATTCCACGATAATTCTTACTCTTCAGTACGACGGAGGCATTACCCCTGTCTGCATTAAGAACAATAATGTTTCTATCTGCTTTTATACCCCTCAGTGGCTTTCTTTGTGCCTGCGACAAATTACTGTTTGGTGGTTTACATGTACGTAAAATCCTAGGAGTTTCCATCCTAATTACATCAGCAGACTGCTGTGGAATCTGAAGGATACCTGCCTCAGTATTTGCTACAATATCCTGTGTGCGTACGTTTTGAGGCGTTGCAGCAAAATTGCCTCCTTTGGCTAGTACAGAAATTTCAACTTTTGACAAATCTTTATCAGACAGGTCAATAACAGTCCGAGAATTGTCCCCAACTGAACCTCCTGAAAGGTTCTATTGTAAGTTTGCGAACTTCATCTTCTGTCTGTTAACTGATATTTCTGCACTAACTTCCACAGTTCTGAATGTTAGACCGTCAATTTTTTTCCGATCACCACACCGCCTAGCATTACTAATAACCAAATAGAGATGAAAAAGCTTACTGCTGGTTTCCGCCAGTGCTCGCCACGTCCGATGAATTCTCTCCCGTAACATTGCAGATGCCATAAGGTTGGAAATACGATGAGCCTGAGCTGAGCGGAACTTCTTCACCATCAGAAATTTCGGAACCGTCGAAGTGTCCCTACAGCGTAACAGGAAGGTGAGGGTACACAGTTGTTGTGCTTTCTTCTTGCGCATTCCTTCGAATAGTCGAACCGATGCTAACATATCCTCCCCGTAGAGGAGGTTGATCATACAATGTAAGCTTTCACGGCCGGTCTTGCCTTCACTTAGAACTTCCGCCGGAACTGCCGCTTTACCTTGGAGAATGTCTCCCGCATTCGGAGACGAAACGTCAGGGGAGAGTTTTATACATCGACCACGGCCTATTAGTCAGGAAGTTTTAAGTGGATACTGAAAATTGTATAAGGCCGAAGGGATAGATAGCATTACATAGACATTACTAAAATCATTGGAACAAGGGGCAAGGACGGTGTAGAATTTATGAGTCTTGCGATATATCATCTGACTCTCGGAGAGTTCCGAAGCTTCCAAGAACCAACAAATATGAGTATAGTCGCACAATCAGCTTAACAACATTCAAGTTATTGGCAAGAATAATATACAGAATAATGGAAAAGAAAATTGGGGATCTGTCAGACGTCGATGAATTCGGTTTTAGGAAAGGTAAAGGCACCAGAAATGCAGGTCTGACGTTGCGATTGATATAGAAGAAAGACTAAAAAAACCAAGAGACGTTCACAAAATTTGTCGGCCTGGAAGAAGATTTCGACAATATCAAATGACGCAAGATCGTCGACATTGTGAGAAAAATAGGGGTAAGCTTTATGGAGAGACAAGTAATGTGCAGTACGTAAAAGGGAACAATGAGAGTGGTAGAGCAAGACCAAAGGTCTCCGATGGTTGTAAGACATGGAGATAGCCTTTTGCCCCTGCTGTTCAATCTATACATCGAAGAAGCAAGAACAGAAATAAAACCAAGGTTAAAACACAAGCGGGATTGAAATCGAAGGTCAAAGGATGTCATTGAAAGGATTCGTTGGTGACTTGCTATCCTTAGTGACAGTCAAGAAGAATTACAGTATATGCTAAATGGAATGAACAGGCTGTTGTTGTGGTCTTCCGTCCTGAGACTGATTTGATGCAGCTCTCCATGTTATTCTATCCTGTGCAAGCTTCTTCATCTCCCAGTACCTATTGCAACCTACATCCTTCTGAATCTGCTTAGTGTATTCATCTCATGCTCTCCCTCTACGATTTTTACCCTCCACGCTGCCATCCAACACTAAATTGGTGATCCTTTGATGCCTCAGAACATGTCCTACCAACCGATCCCTTCTTCTGGTCAAGTTGTGCCACAAACTCCTCCCCACTTCTATTCAATACCTCCTCATTAGTTATGTGATCTAATCTAATCTTCAGCATTCCTCTGTAGCACCACATTTCGAAAGCTTCTATTCTCTTCTGGTCCAAACTATTTATCGTCCATGTTTCACTTCCATACATGGCTACACTCCATACAAATACTTTCAGTAACGACTTCCGGACACTTAAATCTATACTCGATGTTAACAAATTTCTCTTTTTCAGAAACGCATTCCTTGCCACTGCCAGTCTACATTTTATATCTTCTCTACTTCGACCATCAGTTATTTTGCTCCCCAAATAGCAAAACTCCTTTACTACTTTACGTGTCTCATTTACTAATCTAATTCCCTCAGCGTCATCCGACTTAATTCGACTACATTCCATTATCCTCGTTTTGCTTTTGTTGATGTTCATCTTATATCCTCCTTTCAATACACTGTCCATTCCATTCAACTGCTGTTCCAAGTCCTTTGCTGTCTCTGACAGAATTACAATGTCATCGGCGAACCTCAAAGGCTTATGAGTACATAATATAGACTGAGAGTAAATCGAAGGAAGACGGAAGTAGCAGAAATGAGAACAGCGAGAAACGTAAGATCTTGATAATGGTTATCACGAAGTAGAAGTTATGGTATTCTGCTACCTGGCAGCAAAATAACCCATGACGGTCGGAGCAAGGAGGACGCAAAAAGCACACTGTTACTGGGAAAAAAGGCATCCCTGGTCAATAGAAGACTACTAGTATCAAACATATGCCTTACCCTGAGGAAGGAATTTCTTAGACTGTAGGTTTGGACCACAGCCTTGTACGGTAGTAAACATGGACTTGGGTAAACAGGAGAAGAAGAGAAGCGAAGGATTTGAGATGTGCTGCTACAAGAGAACATGGAAAATTATGTTGATCGATGAGGTAAGGAATGAGGAGGTACTCCGAAGAATCGGCGAGGAAAGAAATATTCGGAAACCACTGACACGAAGAATGGACAAGACGTCTTACAGGACATCCGTTAAAACATCATGGTATAAATTCCATGAAAATAGACGTAGGGGGTAAAAGCTGAAAAGGGAAACAGAGATTCGATTACATCCAACAAATACCTGAGGACGTAGGTAGCAGTTGCTACTCTGAGATAAAGAGGTTGACACAGTGGCGGGGCACATAAAAACAGTCAGAAGACCGAAGATCCACTCCCCCCCCCCTTCCAAAAAAAGGAAAGAGTATATCCCGTATACAAAATTGTTGAGGCTTTCGTGGCCACTTGTTGACAAACTGCCTATTGGCTTCTGTCTCGGGTTCTTCGGCCGACGTTCATCTAATGATTTTTCTGACGTTTCGCCAGCACGAGTGGCTGGCATTGTCAAAGCTTCACCCTCCATTGCCGGTGGTGAACTGGAGCCGAGCTCGCGGGCGCAGACTATATGTACCTGGCGCGCCAACGTCCGAGGGCTTCTCCGCGGTCATTTCCGGTGCGGTTCTCCTCTTGCTACCTGCGACGGTCGTTCGCTGCAGTACGGGAAGCCAGGATCCGTTGACCTTAAGGCTTTCCTCTTTCTTGTTCAAACTGTTCGCGTGTTTTTGTATTTCTACAGCTTCTCTGAACAAGCGCGTGTGATAGTGGTTCTCTACAGCCAGAACTTCCGTGTCGGCGAATTTTATTACGTGGTCGGTCTCATTCAGTGCGTGTTCTGCCACGGCCGATTTCTCCACCTGCCCCAACCTGCAATGTCGCTTATGCTCCTTGATCCTGGTGTTAATGGATCGTCCAGTCATGTGCTGGTCACAAGGGACGGCGAAAACCTGGGACACAGCGTGTATCGAAAACCGACTCACACGGACCGATACCTGCACAAACTGTCAAACCACCACCCGAGCCAGAAAAGGGGCATGATTAGTACGCTCGTAACGAGAGCAGGACGAATATGTGAGCCGCAACACCTCAAACGAGAAATGCAACACCTGGAAACAGTCCTGAGGAGCAATGGGTACTCCACAAATTATATTAGAAGTGTAACTGAGCCAAACACTCGGCGAAGTAAGAAACCAGAAAAAGAAATGTCGGGTACGGCCTTTCTGCCATACATTCCCAGAGTGACGGACAGAATCGGCCGTATATTGCGCAAACATGGCGTAAAGACGATCTTCAAACCGACAAGGAAGATCAAAGAGTGTCTTAGATCGGCGAAGGAGAAAAGAGACCCACTTGCAATGTCGGGAATATACCGCATACCATGCACATGCGGAAAAGTTTATGTCGGGATGACTGGACGATCCATTAACACCAGGATCAAGGAGCATAAGCGACATTGCAGGTTGGGGCAGGTGGAGAAATCGGCCGTGGCAGAACACGCACTGAATGAGACCGACCACGTAATAAAATTCGCCGACACCTAAGTTCTGGCTGTAGAGAACCACTATCACACGCGCTTGTTCAGAGAAGCTGTAGAAATACAAAAACACGCGAACAGTTTGAACAAGAAAGAGGAAAGCCTTAAGGTCAACGGATCCTGGCTTCCCGTACTGCAGCGAACGACCGTCGCAGGTAGCAAGAGGAGAACCGCACCGGAAATGACAGCGGAGAAGCCCTCGGACGTTGGCGCGCCAGGTACATATAGTCTGCGCCCGCGAGCTCGGCTCCAGTTCACCACCGGCAATGGAGGGTGAAGCTTTGACAATGCCAGCCACTCGTGCTGGCGAAACGTCAGAAAAATCATTAGATGAACGTCGGCCGAAGAACCCGAGACAGAAGCCAATAGGCAGTTTGTCATATCCCGTATAGTTCGACATAGTGATTCCATCAGGTCCATAACTTTGTTGAATTTTTGCGATATATCTGGTTTCACTCAGCTTTATTGCTTCATCCGGCGACTCGGAGAGTAATACGTGCTAACGGGTTTCGTGAGCAAACCACTGTGGTTACACCGTGAGAGGAGCAATAAACTAGGAATACACCTCCTGGCGCAGCGTAGCACCACGTGACCCCCGTCATCTCTTGAGGCTCAGAATGAAGGTGCCAACACGCCTGGCGGAAACTAACTACCTGTTGTCCTCGCTCAATTATCGTATGCTGTGATCCGTCTGTTACACACACGACTACGGCAACGACCTCCTGGACTCCGTTTGGAGTACTGTACTAGCGTTATGTGTAAACATTGTATAAAAGATTCTACAATTACAGTAATGCGATAGCTACTCCTGGATTTCTTTTTCTTAATGAAACATTTGAAACTGGAGTTCAGAGCTTCTACATTTGCTTTGTTAATATCAGTATCAGCTCCCGTGTCCTCCGTGAGTGTACTGACACTAAATTTGGCGTCACTTCATTCTTTATGTGTGACCAGATATTTTTGTTTCTGTAAGTGATATCCTTGACAACGTAAGTTTCCTGTTCTCTTTAATACATCACCGCACCCAACATTGTCTCTAAATGGTATGCACAATCCGATTATGTGGGAGGTACTAAGGGAATCCTACATCCACCCTCTCGAACGTCAGCCCTTTGTAAAGCCTTTCATTGTGGCATAATCAGGTATAAGCACATAGCTTCCTCACCAGCTATGTAGGGCTTCATTTTAGTACATATATAAAGGGCATCCCAATAGAACAACGATAAACTGCAGGGACAGGTTTCTTGTACAAAAAAAAGTAAAAAAATCTATCAAACATGGGCCCTAAAATACATACCTCAAGCTGTATGAGCAATGGTGCATCTACGCTAGTTTTAAACATATCTCCCGAAGAAGTGGTCTTAGCTCTTAACGAATGCATTTTAGAGCCCATGCTTACCAGGCGTTTTCTTCTTGTTTTCATTCGTATTACCTCCTCAAAAAATACGAAAACCAAAGAGTTTGTAGTTGAAGACATGTGTATCATAGTATCCAAGATGAATAAGTGTTCATATCTCCTACGGTACGCTCTTTAGAGCCCTTGTTTACTATACACTGTTTCTGGTTTTTGTGTGAGTAACGTGTCCCTAAGCAACGCATTGCCGCAAACGTTATCGTACGCCATCACACCGTCCTACTGGAGGGGAATGCCGCTTGCTTGAATATGTTCCAGCAGACGTGAGGCGCAGCATGTGGTTCCAGCATGAGGGGACGCCTACTTGTCGTAGACTGGTTGTTTATAGGCATTTGAACAGGTCATTCCGGCAAGGATGGATCGTCCGCGGTGGACCGGTTTCCAGGCCCCCACGCTCAGTGCATTTATCGGGATCTGATTTCTTTCCGTGGGGAACTATGAAATCTCTCGCGATCCTTCAGAATCTCAAATGGACCTCGTGGCAAGAATCGTCTGCGCAGCTGCTACAATCAAAGAAACTCCCCGTGTGCTTCAGTGTGTTCGTCAGTCAATCCTCCGTCGGTGCCAGGCGTGCGTGGTGTCTGAGTGTGCAAACTTCGAACATCTGTTGAAACATTAGAGCTGTATTCATGTCGTACACCATAAGTGCAGACTACGCTCAATAAACGTTTCAAATGAATCGCTGTCTTGTTTCCTTTCCGATCTTCGACCTCTGCTACCACTTACCCCTGACGTTTGCAGCCATAGATTGCTGTACAGTTCTCTATCCTAATTATGTTCCCCACCTCCCCTAGAAGTTTGTCGAACTATTTCCACTGTGATATCATCAACACTGCTGTGGGGTGCACCAGTCGTAACACCACAAGCTAAACCAAACTACTTCTACTCCAGTTATATTAGTATCATATTCGCATTGTCACCATTGAAATATCTCCGTCAGCTGTGCATTTGCAACAGCTCTTCATTAGACATCTGTGGTTGGTTTTACCTGCTAGTGTCTTGGAGTTCCCACGTTTAATTACCAATAACTACACGGTGGTGTGAAGTCCCGCCCTGGGGTTCACGCAGCGTTTTGAGACGAGAAGAACAGTCGTTCGAATAGTTGATAACATGGAAGCGCTGAATTGGGGTCAAATCCCAAGGACTGCACCAGGATGCACCAAGCTGCACTACGCTGCACGTATCACTGCCAATCATATGCCGGTCATCCTGGTACCCGTAGCGTCTCTGGAAATGAAACAGCTTTATCTCTGTCACACTTTTGACTCGCTGTGGGTTAGATATCCGTAAACGCTTGAAGCTCTTTAGGCATTTCCCACAGCTCGTACACCTCTATTCACTTCACGCTGTGAGCTAGATTAGGAATCGCATGCTCTTGTCCTTCGATATTTACATTGTAACAACTGACCTGTCCAACTGGCACCTTAGTTAGTCCGTGCAGATAGCCTCACCCCTGTTTAAAAATTAGTATTCAAAACATATTTTATTCTGTCAAGGGTATACCAGAAAGGTACAGAGGAGAGTTTTGTGGACAAAGGAAATTAAGAGATAGACATGGGCATACTGGATCTTTGAATGCGCGAGTGTGGTCATATAGCAGAGGAAGTGATAACATTGCCCGATAAAAGACATACTTGTCTTAGAACTACGGTGTAAATGACCTGGAAGAAAAAATATATAACCCCATGAGCCCATTCGCATGTGGTGCAGTTCTCTGGAGGGGCGCGAGGGTAAGTGAGGCCGTAAAAATCATGTTACAAAATGCAGAGACTGTCAGAGAGGCACATGCAAGAATTGTCAGCTCGTCCCCACCATAAACACTTATAATGTAGCTACATAAGCAGACAACAGGGACGGATATGGTTTAATTATGAGACCAGTTACTTATCACCGGAATCTGTTACTAATTTCTACTGTCTTGAAATTGCTTTCTGAAGAGAATTAAGGTGGACTGATCGCTTAGATTAAACTGAGGGGAAGACAGACGCCAGATTCAAATTTACTGCGAGACTCCTAAGAACTGGCAATCCTCACACCAAAGACGTCGTTTATAAAATTCCACAATGTCAGGATATCGTTTGCACATCTTGGAACCTTAACAGGTTCGAAAATGCGAAATAGAGCTGCACCACCCATCAAGAGTTTGTTTAATTACCGTGGCAGCGTTACATAAATTCTCAGCGAGCTGCAGTGACTTTCAATTCTCAGTGATGAGTAGAGCGGCCAGCAGAGACCACTAGCTTTCTCGCTAGATCCGGAATGATATATGAGGAGCCAGAACGATGTCAGTCGTTGAGTGAACACTGCGGAAGGCTCCGACATGCCTCCTACTCGCTAGAGATAACGTTATCCACATCTGACAGCGTTTAAAGGGAGTCTCATTGTGGGACTCCATGGGACTGGCTGGTCATTTAGTGCAATATCCAGAACTTTGGGGCTCTCGGATGTGACGGTAGTCCGTTGTCGGACTGCACTGCAACGTGAAGGCACACATACTCATCGTAAAGACTCCTGTCGACCACACCTGGCCTGCACATGGGAGGATCGCCGCTTTGTGCATCAGACATGTCGCAACCCCTTCATAACCACCTCTGCCAACCGAGAACGAATAATGGACTCACTGCCACATTCTGCGTCACTTTGCATCATTGGTCTGAAACTAGCAGAAGTTTTGACTGGGAAATTACCTTCCCATGAGTAAGCCACCGTTAACATCACCACACAAACGGCTCGGTCTACAGCGATGCCGTCAGCGAAGAGCATGGCACCGCATTGTGTTCAGCTATGATATGTGGTTCTGCTCTACCACAGATGATCATCGTCGGCGAGTGCCATTGTGACCTGGGGAGAGGTCACATTTTCGCATTTATTGTGATGATACGTAGTGGCGTTGTATACAGAAGAATGGAAAGAAAAGCGACACCAGACAAGCAGCCCTTACGTGGTCGATAATGGCAGAAAAATGAAGAATTTGTAGACATTGTAGAATGATGCAAATTGTTCGAAATTCTGAGAAAAAGAGGAGTAAGACATAGTGAAAGACAGGTCATATGCAATAGATACAAAAACTAAGAGGAAACAATAAGATTCGATAATAAAGAACGAAGTGCTCGGATGAAGAATGTGTGACACAGGGACGCAGTCATTCGGCCGTACTGTGCAGTGAATATACTATGTCTCCCACGGGGAGATGCGTGATAGAAATAATAACACAGAGGTAAACAAGACCACAGTAGAGAGTGTTTAAAAAAAATAATACGACTTCTCAGATACTAACTGGCATATGCCTGGAACAGACAGTGAATAAACGTAGTGGGAAGTGAAGAATGATAGTCCCTCACGACCCAGATTGAGCGTTTGGCTTAGTTGGCCGACAGGTACGTCTCGGGTGACTTTCCTACCGGGATCTGACTTATGTACTGGTAAGAAACGGATCATGAATTGGCTCACACCTCCAGTGGAGCGAACTACCGACTTGTTAGCATGCGCCGCCCTATACAGCCGTGGTGCTGAAGAATTCTTACCAATCCAGTGCTGCACACGTGACACGGCAAAGAAAATAGGTCCCTGACACGGAGGATCTCTGGTGGAGCTTGTCCATCCGTCTGTCGTCCTTGTTGCGATTGACGCAGTCCGAGAAGGTAACGCCTTATACATATGCGAGCCCGTGACGCTTTATTGTCTGAATGGTTGCCGTTCCTTTCAGGTGAACGGCGGGTACATGGCACAATACATCGAATAAGCAATGATGGCAATAAAAGAAAGGTTCCACATGGGATTCAAATTCATAGTGACAGGACATAAATGAGTATATTCAATGATGACCCTGTTATTCTCTTTAAGTGGCAAATCTTGCTATTGCTAAGATTATTTGTCTGCAGGATTGCAGCTGCAGGTTATTATTTGCTGCGAGGTAGCTGCTCGACATGAAAGGAGAGATGCATCGCACGACCCTATGATTCCATCAAACTATTGTTTTCAAACCGAGCTGTGTGTTGCCCAATTACCTAAGGTACGAGTAACATCAGGTAAAGTCGCAATTAGTTTGCTCGTATGGGTCATTTGGTTAGAGTGGATCTAATCAGCATAAAACTGTTGTGTATGCAAGCACCGTCTCACTGTGACCGAACCCGTCGATTCCATGTGTTTCCGATTCGTAGTATTAAATACTTCTGTTCCGAAATCGCTCGGAATCGTACTGTCTTCACGAAACTCAGTTGAGAAAAAAACTGTTAACTACGTACGTGTTTCCTTCTAGTAACTTTGTTTAAATAAATATATTTTCAGTGCACATTATAACGTTAGTTGTTTGCTGCTGAGTTAAAGTCCCGCGCCAGCCGTCCGGACGAAAGCGAACGCCTTTTGGAAGCGGGTAGCGTCCGCCCCGCCTCTGACGCCTAGCGGACACTGGCACAAAAAATCTTAACTGTGTCCCCGGGGTCGGGTGCCACTGCTCAAGTCACAATACAGCCGTTCACTCAATCCCGCTAACTTAAACTTTACACTGAAAAATGTTACTGCAAATATTGTTAATAAACTTTCTATGTTCAACAAAATCTGTTACCGGTGTAACCTAATGGACTTTACACTGCAAGGCGATCATTTAACGTGGGCTTCTACCCAAAGCGCAATGTGGATGAAGGGGCTCGATACGCAAATTCTGGGGGGGGGGGGGGGGCACACAGGGTTGTACAATGTCTGACCTGTCTGTTATCAGATGCATCCACACCGCAGTAGCACACTACAGCAGACTCGAAACCTTACCTTGGTTAGGCCCACTGTTTTTATATATAAAAAAAAACCTGTTCCTAAAATTTTCTTTTTCGGTCGACAGCTCTGAACGAGCAATTTTTTAATCTTTAAACGTTTTTCCTTTTAATTACTTTTAATGGTGACAATGCCTTTAAATGGCTGTAATTTATTTTCTTTTTATTTTGTGAATTCATTTCGAAGCAACATGGAAGCAGACTGGAACTGGCCAAGTGGCAGCCATCTTCACTTTTCAAAAACTTGTTACGTAAATCAGGAATTAGCAAGCAAAGCAAATTTAAATTTGTAGTAACATTAATGTTATCCATTGGACTGTAGTTTACTTCTTTGAACAAAGCGACCACATCTGAAGATGCTGTTATAAACCAAAGCAATTTCTTAGATTGAATGTCTGTCTGTCTCTCTCTCTCTCTCTCTCTCCCTCTCTCTCTCTCTCTCTCTCTCTCTCTCTCTCTCTCTCTCTCTACTATGAAGCAGTTCTTAATAATAATTAATTTACTTATCGTACCTTTCACACAACTGTTAAACAAACAAGCCATTTAACTTTCAAACTGTCACTTCACAACAAACGTGACCAGGAAATAGGACTCGTGATGGCTTAGGGCAGAAATTTTCGGAGAATAAGTTTGCACATCTTATATTTTTTCGTTTCAAAGTAAGTTGACTGTAATGCCTTACACAAAAGCAAAGCTATAAAATTAATGCTTGCCTTGCTTTGCCTGCTGGGGGCCTCCCAGTACTGTTGGCAAAACAACTTCGGTCGGCTCTTTACGTCCCCAGTGATGGACTTCCTTATTGATAGCCACGTTACAAGCAGAAGCCATCTTTACTCGTTGGAGCGTCGGCCGGATTCCCTCATAAAATTATGCGGATAAACTTGCTTTCCGAATTGATACATACTGGAGACGACTTTGGAGAACAAAAGCCTCTGCCGTCTGAATATATGATGTCACTTTTTTTCCACCACTGTAGCACCATATAAGCCTCACTTTAGCGGTCCTATCACAGCCCGATACACACCTTGTGAAGGCTCCCACGCAACTGCCTTTCTTTCCACCGTTTTTTCACTTGGCGCTCCTCTCACCAAGGTCACCCTCCACAACTGGTCACGTAGAACCCTTTGTCCTACCCCTTTATCTTATTCTGTACATTTGTTTAACATATTAACCATGAAAATTTGCTCTATGGTGGTTACAGTCATTACAATTTTTTTCATTGATCTGCAATAACGTTTTTCTTATCATTAATTAACAATTGGGTATGAAGTAATTCTTTTATGTCAAATAGCTTTGCAAATAAACATAACACTTTTACAAATTTATTTGCTAATATTGATATTTCAAAGTACCAATACCCTAAAGCAAAATTAAAAATTATTAAAAAAAATTATTTAATATTTAACGGTGGCATCACATTGTAAGGTGTCAGGTAAATCCAACACCTTCCATGAAAACCCTGATATGATAAGCAAATCCAGTAGTATGTCACATAGCTCCGAATAAATCGTGACATTAAATTAACCAAAGTAATACAAGTAACGAGTGAGCAAATGGAATACCACAGACTAACACAAGAATGCCTAAATGCATGTCATACCTTCCCACCGTGAGACAGACGCAGTTCCGAGGGGAGAAACGAGAACAGAAGCTGAGAGCAGAACCGTGTTAAGCTGGAAGAACCTACGATAAGGGACAGACACCCACGTCGCCAGCTAACGGCTAGGACCACCCCCCCAGCCCATGTTAAAAGCTAGAGCCCTCCAGAAGAACAGTATAGAGCTTACGATAACGCTAAAAGGACCACACCAGCTGCAAGTTTTAGCGTGAGACTTTTTCGCGTCTCTGTTACGTTGCAAACTTTAAAAACATTGCCCCACCACGAAAAGTATACTGTTTCTCTTTGGATAGACAGAATTTTTGTAGGCGGAGCTTAAGGTTAACATTGAGACCCTGATTGGTCAGATGAAAACACAGCCAGATAGCTTTTTTAAACCAACTTCGGTAAATTGTAGTAAGGAGAAGTTAGGAGAGAGTTGCTTCCGAGACGGCGAGGTGAGCAGAGCTGTGCTGTCCGCCGCCCCCTGACGAACACCAACAAGGTAATGAACGCACGCGATGCCGCATAACAGCGCATAAAGCTTCACTCAGAACTGCAGAAGTCTCATCTGTTACACCCCCTTTCTGCGTAATACTAGTGTCGATCGTCAATTAAAGCTCATCGTGTTCACATTTGCCACTTGAAGTAAAAATCTGAAACGCGATTTTTTTTCTGTTATATAGTTATTGAGAAGCCACATCAGCCACTGTAATTTACGACAAGTTAGATAAGTAAATAAAGATAATTGAGGGTCACTGTAGACCATTTTGATAGTTTTCTCTTTTGTGAAACTTAATTGAAACCTAGATTATAGATGTGATATAGCATAGGTCATCCTTCGATCCATTGTAGAACTTGGAAACCCATTCAGGGAATATTCGTTCACATTTTTGTTGAACGCAGTTGGTTTTTACCATCCTGTATTAAAACACTTCCTTTTATCAATAGTGCAATTTATAAACAATATTTTGTGCGTAGAATAAAATTTCCAATGGTAAACTTAACTGCTTTTTCGACGTTATTTTACCAGCTCACTAAAAATAGGAAAGCCTTGAAGCCCTTCCACTAAATTTAGTTAGTATTAAGATTCTTTTACAGGGAGTGCAGTGGAGTTGACTCTGAAATCATTAAGTAATTTGTTATATCGTCGCTAGTCTCACTGAACTCTTCTGAACTCTACATGTCATGTGTGGTCTGGCGTCTCCTTACCAGCAACAGGTCCCAGGTTGAAACTAGTCAATTCCCTAAAAAACACGCTCAGAGCGTCGTTGCGCGAAAGTGGTAGGGAGACACGATATAGAACAAACAGACACCACGCAGAATGTTAGAACATCACAAGCCATACACTTCTGCAGACAATATCAAGCGACGTTTGCGGTGACGTAAAGAGCGCCACCACTGGCCAGTGGATTACTGGAAAGTCGTGATAAGGAGAGATAAACAAGGCTATCTACTGCAGCGATCCGTTGGAAGGTTTTAGGTATGCCGAACGCTTACAGAATTTTATCTGCGATCATGTGTAATGCAACAGGGAATTCTTGGAGAGCTGGTGTTACAGTATGTGTACGTTTTTTGTGACCTGGGCGTGGTTCTCTCATTGTGCCTAAAAAAACGCTAAATGTGGAAAGATGTGAATACATTGTACATCGTTGTGTTCTGCGTACAAAAGAGGAATATTCCGGAGATGATGGTTGTTTGTATCAGCATTGTTCTGCAGGACGAAAGAACACTCGTTGAGACAGTGGTGGATTTTAAGACTACTTATCGAGGAGGCCGAGTTGACTCTTAACACATAGAAAATATTAGCTCACTTTGATGTAACAAGAACAATATTAAGTGTTTGTAAGAGCCCACAGGCGAAGGAAAGTGATGGGATTTTGTCAGCGTCCCTGAATTTCAAACGGTATCACTCGATACAGTAAAAGATATAGTTTCTTTTCTGAAAGCGTAATTGTCTATAAACTTTGCTGCATAGTGTGTCTAATACATGTTCGCAGTGCTGATTGCAAAGAGACGATTATGTCGTCTTCGGCGAAGATTGCAGTCTGCGAAGAGCGGCCATTAATGACGTGAGCTTAAAATGGAGGTAATGGTTCTGACAGAATCTCACCAAATCTCATTTAGTGGCAAAGAGGATCAATGAAATTCTCACGCCAACCCGTCATCAATTCAGAGACTATACATTATTATAATTGACAACATTTTGTTTTCAATAATTAATCAATGGGACAGACAAAATTAACGTACCCATCAATCTTCATGGCCCCTCTGGACTGAACTAAATGTTTTACAGTTGTGCATATTCTGGATTCCCCGGTTTGAAACAAGTGCCGTTCAAGTGTTCTCTGCCGCGCCTGTTGGAATCAATGCAAAGCGTATAAGGCCCATATTACCATATTATTAAGTTCAAGACGAATTTCCAACAAAACATTTACCGTGTGTTCGTTACGCGGCATGCGGACAAGTCGAAACATCGTTTGTGGAGGGAAGCTAAGCTGAAGTTGGTCGAGAAGAATTCTCTTAGTTATTATACAAATCAAGAGACTGAAAATATACGTAATAATACGGTTTATAGGAAGGTCTGCAAGGGAAGTAAAAGTTCTATGACATTTAAGTCATCTAATATACCAATGAAAGGTCAGTTTTTAAGCATCCGTCAAAAATATCAATACTACTACTTTCGTAGAGCCATTTATCCATTTGTCTCTGTCTGTCTGCCCGTGTGAATGCTGCTCAGGGTTTTTAATCACGTTTAGAAAAAAATGTTAACATTCTTTATAAATAAAACATGGTTGTGTTCAAGTATTTTAATCAATGTTTACAACATATTTTAAAAATTTCATTTTCACTTTTTTCCCTACTATGGGGTAAACTTCATGTGTGTGGGAGGGTTGGGATATCCCACCACATCTCACCAAGGGGGGATGGGGTCCAAATTCTAGAGAAAACCCCTCACGTAATTAATGGACATCCTTTGACGTAAGTGAGCATACGGGAACGGTGGCGCATGGTATTCTTGAAGACGTGTATTTGCTGACTTCACTCATTCGTCCTTGCGTTTGATAGCGACCAAGTTTACGTGTGGTTCATCACCAGGTACCAATTTTTCCTCGGGACCCCGTCTTCGAATGACATGACCAGTATGACAATACACCTCGTTATTATGTGGCATCTATGAGTTAATTGATTGCTTGCCTAGGTTCCCGACCTGAACCCAACGGAACATCTTCGAGATATGATACAAAGTCCGCTACAGGCTCCCTTTTATGTTGTTTCGGATCTTGACGTAGACCTCTACAGACATCTAGACGCCTCGTTGAAAGTGTCGGCAGCAGGAGTTCAAGTCAGCATAAAGACGAAGGGTGGACAACCCTTATTACTGTAAACTGAAAGGAGTCCAGATGCTTGAGATCAGGTAGTGAGCACTGAGGTGACAGAAGTCTGGGGACAGCGTTGTGCCCCCATACGCAGAGGTATAAAAGGGCAATGCATGGGCGAAGCTGTCATTTGTACTCCGTTGATTCATGTGAAATGGTGTCCGAAGTGAGTATGGTGGCAGGACTGGAATTAACAGACTCTGAACGCGGAATGGTAGCTCCAGCTGGACTCGTCAGACATCGCATTTCGGAAATCGTGGAATTCGATACTCCGATTGTCACAGTGTCAAGAGTGTGCTGAGAATACCTAATTTCAGGCGTTACCTTTCACCACGGACAACGTAGTGGCTGACACCCTTCACTTAATGACCGAAAGAAGAGGCGATCTCGTAAAGCTTTCGGTGTTGACAAACAAGCAACACCTCGTGAAAGACACAAATAAATGTTGGAGATATGGCGAATGCATCGGTTAGGGTAGAACGGCGAAATATGGTGTTAATGGTGTGTGGCCCAAGACGAGTGTCTTTAATAACAGCACGACGTCCCCTGCAGCACCTGTTCTGGGCTCATGACGTTGTCGATTGAACCGCTACACAACTGGAAAACCGTGACCTGGTCAGGAGAGTCCAGATTTCAATGGATAAGATATGACATTAGGGTTAGGGTGTGGAGCAGACACCACGAATGAATGGACTCATGATGTTAACAAGGCACAGTACTAGTGGGTGGTGGCTCCATATGGTATGGGCTGTGTTTACGTGGAATGAACTGTATCCTCTGGTCCAACTGAACTGATAATTGACCGAAAATATTTATGATCGGCTACTTGGAGACCAGCCATTTGCGGACTTCATGATAATGCGCAGGGTCACCAGGCCCCTATTGTTTGCGATTGTTTCGAGAAACATTCTGAACACCTCGAGCGAATAATGTGACCTGCCAGATCGCCCAACGTGAATCCCATCCGACATCGTCACTTACGCCTATAGAGGCTTTCAGCGACTTGCTTAGTCCATCCTAAGTCGAGCTGCTGCTCGTCTCGGCCAGAAAGAGATCCGACACGATATTATACATCTAAATCTACATCTACATCCATACTCCACAAGCCACCTGACGGTGTATGGCGGAGGGTACCTTGAGTATTTCTATCGGTTCTCCCATCTATTCCAGTCTCGCATTGTTCGTGGAAAGAAAGATTGCCGGTATGCCTATGTGTGGTCTCTAATCTCTCTTATTCTATCCTCATGGTCTCTTGGTGAGATATACGTAGGAGGGAGGAATATACTGCTTGACTCCTCGGTGAAGGTATGTTATCGAAACTTCAACAAAAGCCCGTACCGAGCTACTGAGCGTCTCTCCTGCAGAGTCTTCCACTGGATTCTATCTATCATCTTCGGAATGCTTTCGCGATTGCTAAATGATCGTGTAACGAAGCGCGCTGCTCTCCGTTGGATCCTCTCTATCTCTTCTATCAACCCTATCTGGTACGGATCCCACACTGCTGAGCAATATTCAAGCAGTGGGCGAACGGGTGTACTGTAACCTACTTCCTTTGTTTTCGGATTGCATTTCTTTAGGATTCTTCCAATGAATCTCAGTCTGGCATATGCTTTACCGTCGATCATTCCGTTTTAAACCACTCCTAATGCGTACTCCCAGATAATTTATGGAATTAACTGCTTCCACTTGCTGACCTGCTATATTGTAGCTAAATGATAAGGGATCTTTCTTTCTATGTGGTCGCAGCACATTACACTTGTCTACATCGAGATTGAATTGCCATTCCCTGCTCCATGCGTCAATTCGCTGCAGATCCACCTGCGTTTCAGTACAACTTTACATTGTTATAACCTCTCGATACACCACAGCATCATCCGCAAAAAGCCTCAGTGAACTTCCGATGTTATCCACAAGGTTATTTATGTATATTGTGAATAGAAACGGTCCTACGACACTCCCCTGCGGCACAGTTGAAATCACTCATACATCAGAAGAATTCTCTCCATTGAGAATGACATGCTGCGTTCTCTTATCTAGGAACTCTTCAATCCAATCAGACAATTGGTCTGATAGTCCATATGCTCTTACTTTGTTCATTAAACGACTGTGGGGAACTGTATCGAACGCTTTGCGGATTTTAGGAGGTATCCCATAAATTTTGTCACCTCATTGTGTACTGACAGTAGCGAGTTCCCAAGTTTGGAAACGCTTTGGGTTCGGAACAAACGGCTAGCTAACGGCCGGCCTACAAATGTAGATCGATGCTGAGGCTGAGATTGGCCGGCTGGCTGCTGGACACTCCACTCCCTCACACCAGCTCGACCCCTCCTGGCCTTTGTCCCACAAGAGCGGCACTCCGCCTGTACGGAGCGGCGCGGCGCGCTGGTCCTACCGAATTAGTGCGTCGGCTGACAACTGCGCTCATCCACTTAGGAGTCCATTGTGCCCGGCGCAGACTGTGCGCGCCCATTACGCGTGCCGCGATGAATGATGAACGAGTATCCGCGAGGACATGATCTAATTACGGCGCGCCCATTAGCAAACAAACGGGCGCGGCACAAGCCTCGCGACCGGCAGGAGTGACCTGCGAGGCCTCGCACGTCCAGGTGCAGCTGGCCCCCTGACGCCTCCTCCGTCCGTGTGGATGGCCAGCTAGGCCAGCCCCACTGCACACACGCTGGCAGCCAAGTCGCACAGCGAGGAGCGGCATCAAGTGTCACGCAGCTTTGAGGAACATCGTGGACCCTCTACTCCTGCATAAACAATCCGCATCGCGGGAGGTACCTTTCACCACCACTGACGAGGGGCGTTCGATAAGTAATGCAACAGCTTTTTGTTTCCCAAATTCAGTTGAATAAATTTAGAATTTGATGCGAGACCTGATGGAAAATTCCCGCTTCGGCTCGTATACACTACTCGCCATTAAAATTGCTATATCAAGAAAAAATGCAGATGATAAACGGGTATTCATTGGACAAATATATTATACTAGAACTGACATGTTATTACATTTTCACGCAATTTGGGTGCATAGGTCTTGATAAATCAGTACCCTGTCCGTAATAACGGCCTAAATACGCCTGGGCATTGAGTCAAATGGAACTTGGATCCCGTGTACAGGTACAGTTGCACATGCAATTTCAACACGATACCACAGTTCATCAAGAGTAGTGACTGGCGTATTGTGACGAGCCAGTTGCTCGGCCACCATTTACCAGTCGTTTTTAATTGGTGAGAGATCTGGAGAATATACCGGCCAGGGCAGCAGTCGAACATTTTCTGTATCCAGAAAGGGCCGTACAAGACCTGTAACATGCGGTCGTGCATTATCGTGCTGAAATTTAGGGTTTCGCAGGGATCGAATGAAGGGTAGAGCCACGGGTCGTAACACATTTGAAATGTAACGTCCACTTTTCAAAGTGCCATCAAGAGGTGACCGAGACGTGTAACCAATGGCACCCTATACCATCTCGCCCGGTCATACGACAGTATGGCGATGACGAATACACGCTTCCAATGTGCGTTCACCGCGATGTCGCCAAACACGGATGCGACCATCATGATGCTGTAAACAGAACCTGGATTCATTCGAAAAAATGATGTTTTGCCATTAGTGCAGCCAGGTTCGTCGTTGAGTACACCATCGCAGGCGCTCCTTTCTGTGATGCAGCGTCAAGGGTAACCGCAGCCATGGTCTCCGAGCTGATAGTCCATGCTGCTGTAAACGTCCTCGAACTGTTCGTGCAGATGGTTGTTGTCTTGCAAACGTCCACATCTATTGACTCAGGGATCGAGACGTGGCTGCACGATCCGTTACAGCCATGCAAATAAGATGCCTGTCATCTCGACTGCTAGTGATACGGGGCCGTTTGGATCCACCACGCCGTTCCGTAATACCCTCCTGAACCCACCGATTCCGTATTCTGCTAACAGTCATTGATTCTCGACCAAAGCGAGCAGCAACGTCGCGATACGATAAACCGCAATCGCGATAGGCTACAATCCGACCTTTATCAAAGTCGGAAACGTGATCGTACGCATTTCTCCTACTTGCACGAGGCATCACAACAACGTTTCACCAGGCAACGCCGCTTATCTGCTGTTTGTGTATGAGAAATCGGGTGGAAACTTTCCTCATGCCAGCACGTTATAGGTGTCGCCACCGGCGCCAACCTTCTGTGAATGCTCTGAAAAGCTAATAATTTGCATATCACAGCATCTTCTTCCTGTCGGTTAAATTTCGCGTCTATAGCACGTCATCTTCGTGGTGTAGCAATTTTAATGGCCAGTAGTGTAGTTTCATGAAGTTCCTATAACTAGCTGCGTTATGCATATCCTTCATAATGACGTCTTTGACGAAGGTGCGTTCCAAACAGACAGCTGTCACTGACGTTATTTTGTCCGAAAAATAAAGCATCGAAGATGTTAATAGGCGCTTGCATAATGTCAATGGACACCTGGCAGAGAACAAAAGGAAGATGAGCCGTTCTGCAAGGGGTCTGTCATCTCCGCAACAAAGTCGCAGGCAACTGTCCGATCTTCCGCGTGCCGCACACAGCTGTGACTCCTGCAATCTTGGAACGTGCGTACACTCTCATTCGAGATGGTCGATGGATCGGAGTCAAACACCTCGCTCCTCAAATGGACGTCTCAGTTAGCAGTGCTGGTACACTCGTCCACCAGTTGGGGTACTCAAAGATTTTTGCCCACTGTGTTCCTCGCCGCATAACAGAAGATCATAAAGAGCAACGTAGGACAATCTGTGCCAAATTACTTGCGCGTTACGAGGATGGTGTTTATCGAACATTGTCACAGGCGAAGAAATACTGGTTGACCACCCCGGACTGGAAACAAAACGTCAATCCACGGAGCGGTGCCACACCTCCTGTCACACACAGCCGCAGCCTCAGCGGGTAAACTCTCCTGGGACTTTGAAGAGATTATTCTGTTTGATGTCTTCCGTCAGAGTGCAAAGACCAACCCAGTAGTGTATTGTGCTGCCTTAAGCGTGTTAGTTTCCGCAAAAATGCAACCCAACTTCTCATTCTGCATGACAATGCAAGGCATCACACAAGTCTGCGCTCTCGGGAGGAGCCCATAAACTTCCTTGGTCTCTTCTGACTCATCCACCACACAGCTCGGATCTCGCATCCTCCGACTTTCATCTGTCTGGCCCAGCGAAGGATCCACTATATGGGAGGCAGTACTTGGAGCAAGACTTGGCTCCGACGTCGACCCCCAGAGTAGTACCATGCTGCCATGTAGGCATAATGCTGTCCCTTTCAATGGAAATTATGTTGGGAAATAGGATTTTCTAACCAGAAGTGTGGGAAATAGTATAGTGTAGTGGAATGCTGAATGAAGCAAACCTGCTTGCAGAAGAAAAAGTGTTGCATTACTTATTGAACGCCCCTCATACTCACCTACTTACCTGCTCCCCTCGCAAAGAGAACGAGGCAAAAACGACTGTCTAAAACCCTACGAACGAGCCGTAAGTTTTCGCATCGTATCTCTATGGTTGTTACTCGAAACTTACATTGGCAGAAGTAGAGTCATCTGCAGTCGGCCTGGAATACCGGTTCTCTAAATCTGAGCAATAGTGTCTTGCAGAAAGAGCATCGTCTTCCTTCCAGGAATTCCCATTTGAAGTGAAGAGGCTGAGACGAACGCTAAACCCGCTGGGCAGAACAGGTGTTTAGGTTGTGGAAAGGGTCAAATAAGGCTGGGGTTAGTTTCATCTTAAAATTGTAATTTATTGTAATTTAATAACGTATTTACAACCAAAGCGGCACATAGCCGAACTTTTACAACTACTAGTTGCAAACTTGAAATCTTTCACGGGTGAAGGCTTTCAATCAAGAAATCTTAAGAATCAACGAGGAAGATTGACTGAAATAATTAAAATGTAGATGGGTCACAGGTAGGCTGAAAGCGTCAAGGCAAGGGTGGATAGACAAACATAAACAAGATGCAATACAAACGGATGAGGCCCGACAGTAAAATTTTCAAGATTTTAAAATAAATTACCATAATCCTTCAAAGGCAGGCGGCCGCAATGTTTAAGCTTGAAAGGTAATTTTAAGAATAAGGCCTTAAGCCGCAATGTTTAAGCTTGAAAGGTAATTTTGAAGAATAAGGTTCAAAGGCTGAAGGCCCACAATTAATTTTCCAAAATTTAAAAAGAAGCCATAAGCCTTAAGTTTTAAGAAGGTGATACCGGACTAAAAGAAAAGATCACACAACGGCAATAAGCTTCCACCAAATATCCACTTGCTGGAATTCAAACTTACTTACATAAAACACAGTAAAACCAAGAATTTACTAAATCATTGGCTATAATAGATCATAAACAGACAGTTAAACACTGGTGAGAAAGACAGTAAAGACTACCGCACTCAGAAGTCTCCAGGGGTCGGTCTGCCCTTGTTCACTTAGGTGAGACAGGTGGGGCGCCCAGCTACACTTGATCCATCGGAACCCAGCCAAGGGACAGCCACGGACTGACCGTTAAAACGACGTGCTTCTCACCAATCAGTACATGAGAATTCAAACAGGAAATGTTACAGGCGTAACTATCAACAATCAAATACCTATATGTATTAAGCTGTCGAAAGTATACACCGTGTTGGACAGAGACAACAGGTGAGGAAAGGACACTGCCTGACATTACGTTAGTGGCCAGGGCAGGTAACCGGAACACTAACGGCCACAAGGCAGAAATATTTCCACTGGTGCACTTGAATTGTAGTCAACCCATATAGTTAATTCCACCGCAGGGCTGCTAAATTTCGGCAATAAAAACACTCGGTGTTGCTCACAGGAAAACGTCCCCCCCCCAAAAAAAAAAAACACAGAAACGAACCACACAACATGAATGGACGTGGCCTGGATACTTAAAACACCACTCAACTTTTGGCATCCTGGGTCGGTGAACCACGAAGCTCGTGGTGATCGGACAGCTCCACACACGGTCCGACACGGTGCAGGGACCACCAGCGGACCGAGCCTACTGCACCCCGGAGAGTACCTTCCCTCGTCCGCAGCAACCTACAGACAGCCCGCAGAACGCCGAGAACATCTAAAATAGTCGTCAGTGGAAATAACGCCAACTACACACACAACCTGAAAAACACTTGTACGACGACCTGAACGATACACAACAGTAACTAAACACGCACGAACACAAATCAGGAGTCGATGCACACACACACACACACACACACACACACACACACACACATACACACAGCAGACTCATGAACGATCGGCGAGCCAAAACGCGTCGTCGGGTAGGACGACCGACCGACGATCTACCAAGACCATGGCCTGGCTCAAGTGATGCACGGTGGCAATGGTCGGGCGAGCCGTGTCGACGCAGACCTGACTGCTGCTCCAACCCGACTGCACTAGTACCGCATTGCAACTCCCCGACTGACAGGTCCGGACTGCGCTCCAGACGCGTTACAACTGACTGGCCGCCCGAACTCGCGACCCGAACTGGTTTACGACAGACAACGACCGGGAAGTAATAGCAGTCAAGCAAAGATACTACGTGACGGGATATATCGATTTGCGCTGCCAGCGCCGCTCACGATCAGGCAAAGTAGCAACTCAGTGACAGTAGTAATTTAAGGGGCTCCGGAAAGGCTCAAAATCATGAAAAGTTCAATTTTTACTTTTTTGCGTTTTCTGAATCTGCAGACTATTACCTTTTAATAGATATATAATTTATTCAATTCCGAAGACTACAACTATTTTTAAATTTTTTTGGAAATGTGTTCTACATGGGCGTGACCCACTGTGGCGCTGTTAAACTGCTGTCAAATGGTGTTATTATTAACGTCCGTGTTCATCAGGTACATTTTAGTGATGTGAGATAAAGTATGTGTTGTGGCTAACCTGTGATGGTTCAATATATATCGCTGGTGTGATTGTCGATTGTTTCATGTTTATTTACTCTGTCGTTATCTCGAAAATATTCGTAATTAATTCTGTTTCTTGAGTCTCTGTTTTGTTGAAGTATAATAATGAGTAAAAGTAAAGTTATTAGAAATCCTCTGAAGGCTTTTAAGAAAAGGAGAAATGTTGGAAAGCCAAAGGTATTTAGAAATATGGGAATGAAGATAGGTTCTAACATGGTACGAGCGATGCTTGCTTTAGACAAGGAACGCCTTCGGGCTGCAGACAGGGCTGTAAAGAGTCTAGAAATACAAGCAAGAGTAAACAGGAGGAGGAACAAGAGGAAGCTGGAGGAGGAGTTTGAAGAGGATGAAGATAATCCAGCCTATGGACCTGGAATGCACTTAAAAGTTAATCCAATCTTTGTCGCTCGATTCCCAAAACTTTTATTTTCTCATACTAATTACATGTTTTCTAAGGATCTTCCAAACATATTTGTTTCAAACTTTCAGTAAATGTTACACAGTACCTTCTGCATAATTTAATACAGCCTTTTTCCAAAAAACTGTATATTTTTGAATATATAAATAAAAAATTGCAAAAAAATGTTGTGAATTTTCATTACAATTGAAAAAAAAATCATCTTTAATAACTGAAGTAAAATTTTGTAAAATCCCTATGTTAAGTTGTAGCCCATATTCCAATAAATAATCTGTAAAAAGTTCAACTTCCTACCTCAAATACTTTGTGAGGAAAGATGTAATTTATAAGCGTTATTTTAACATTGCAAGTATAGGGCGTTCCGGAGCCCCTTAAATTAACATAGTGAGGCGGAAGTACGTTAAAAACAGTGTGTATAACACATGATGGCGGGAACACGTAATATTTGGGTTCTGATTAAACCTGCGGGTAACAAATCTATCAGCTCCCCTAGCTAGTGGATACCCCAAACAGTCGAACAGTACCCCGGAATGGGTGTCACTAGCGTTCTCTACGCCGTCTCCTTCATGGAGGAGCTACAGTTTCACAGAATTCTCCATCTGAAACGAAGTCGAGCAGTCGCATTTTCTACTGTAAACCTGACGTACTAATTCAATTTTATGTTGCATTTCGTCTTTACACCTAGCTTCTTCTTTTTCTTCTTTGGTGGCGCTACAGTCCATTGTCAGCCTTGGCCTCTTCACTTACTTTCCTCCACATTTCTCGGTTGTTTGCTGCTCTTTTTCGCCCCCGGACTCGCATTTATGAGTTTTATTGCCACGTTCATGATACATGACTTGGGTCCAGTTACACCCTACTAGTGCCCTGTTCGAACGTTAAAGGACTGTTTATCTTACTCATTTGCATTAACTCACATCTTTCTATATTTAGAGCAAGCAGCCGTTCATCACATTATAAATTTGGTCCAAGTCTTCTTGCGTATTCCTACAGTCACTCAACGAAAACACATTCCCGTGCAGCACAGTATCAGCAGACAGCCGTAAAGAGCTGCTCAGCTTCTCTATCAGGTCATTTACGTATAGACAGAATACAAGCGGTCCCATCACATTTCTGTGGAGCACTCCTGACAATACTCTCGTCTCCGATGAACACTCGCCATAGAGGACCTTGTATTGTGTTCTATTACTTCAGTAGTCATCGTGCCACACACATCTGACAATCTAAACCGTACGGTCGGACCTACATCAACAATCCGCACTGGAACACCGTGTCAAATGTTTTCCTAAAATTTAGGAATACTAAATCTGCATGTCGACCTCGGTGCACGGTTTGTAGGATACTATGTGAGAAAAGAACTAGATGAGTTTTGCATGAGTGATGCCTTCAAAATCCATCTGATTAGACGAGTTCAAGAACTCTGCAGCAAACCGATGTTAAGGATATTTTCTTGTAATTACACGGGTCAGCTCTTTTACCTCTCTTATACACGGGATCCACCTGGCTTTTTTCCATTCGCTTGGGATTTTTAGTTGTCACAGAGATACAAGACGAATGGAGTCTAACTAAGGGGCCAACGCAGCTGGGTATAACAGCCGAATTGGGATACAATCAGGGCCTAATAATTTATTTGTTTTTAGCTCCATCAGTTGCGTCTCTATGCAACAGTTTCTACGCCCTCCGGGCAGGAGTCTCCAAGATAGTTAAACGACGGTACGTTTGTATGACCGTCTTGCGTGAATAATTGCTTAAAAGGGATATTCAAAACGTTATATTTCCTTTTGCTATCTTCTATTGCATCCGCAGTCTGGTCGACAAGGTTCAGGGCATCTTTATTTTAGAAATGATTCTCGAAGAACGGCAACAATCGCAACCTGTTAAGGAAGCTGCAATGTCACCTGCTGGTATTCTTGCCTTCGTCGGTGCCTTATTATCTCCGTAAAAATGCCTGCCAAATATCGAAACTGATTTACTCTTTCAAACTCAGCAAACAGGTCTCTACCTTCTGTAGTTTCTCATGTTGATCACATATTTAGTTTTTTCCTTACGTATGACCAAACAAACTCCAGTCGTTTCGTGTTCCAAAACTACATATTTTTCCAACCAATATTCACTGTTTCTCCCAGGCATGACGAAGTCGTCCGCAAATGCTACTGTATATTCTGAGTCGCCCTGTTGAAAATAATGTCTGTTGTTTTGCTTGGCACTTTTCGCATGAGAGCATCCAGAGCGAAGTTAAATACCGTCGGTGACACACAATCTCCTTTCTTAAAACCTTGAACAATCGGATGCGTAAGAAATGCATATTACAAGTACAATTCGTGTTAAGCTAATAATTCTGCTCTCTGTGCTCTACAGTACCTAATAATTTTAAAAACGTTAAACGGATGTAGCAGCAGAAATCACAACGATGCCTTTGTCTTTGCCAACTTGCGTCACGAAGTTCAACGGCGACATAAACACATACCTGAACAGCCTAAAACCTTATTTAATAAAACTTTAATCTCTGTTCGAGGTAGGTTGTTCTCTCACGGTTTTACATGCAGTAAAATGAATGTAGTAAGTTTCAAGAAGATAGTTCGTGAGTGAACACACATTGAGGTATGAACATTATAGAACCCAGTACGCCGGCCGCGGTGGTCTAGCGGTTCTAGGCGCTCAGTCAGGAGCCGCGCGACTGCTACGGTCGCAGGTTCGAATCCTGCCTCGGGCATGGATGTGTGTGATGTCCTTAGGTTAGTTAGGTTTAAGTAGTTAAAGTTCTAGGGGACTTATGACCACAGATGTTGAGTCCCATAGTGCTCAGAGCCATTTGAACCATTTGAACCAGAACCCAGTACGTTATCCTCGATGTTGAGTGTTCATCTGGAGTGCCCCAGAGAAGTGTGGTAGGTCCGCTGTTGTTTTCTATCTACATAAATGATCTTTTGGATAGGTTGGATAGTAATGTGCGGCTGTTTGCTGATGATGCTGTGGTGTACAGGAAGGTGTCGTCGTTGAGTGACTGTAGGAGGATACAAGATGACTTGGACAGGATTTGTGATTGGTGTAAAGAATGGCAGCTAACTCTAAATATAGATAAATGTAAATTAATGCAGATGAATAGGAAAAAGAATCCTGTAATGTTTGAATACTCGATTAGTAGTGTAGCGCTTGACACAGTCACGTCGATTAAATATTTGGGCGTAACATTGCAGAACGATATGAAGTGCGACAAGCATGTAATGGCAGTTGTGGGGAAGGCGGATAGTCGTCTTCGGTTCATTGGTAGATTTTTGGGAAGATTTGTTTCATCTCTAAAGGAGACCGCTTATAAAACACTAATACGACCTATTCGTGAGTACTGCTGGCGCGTTTGGGATCCCTGTCAGGTCGGATTGAGGGAGGACATAGAAGCAATTCAGAGGCGGGCTGCTAGATTTGTTAATGGTAGGTTTGATCATCAAGCGAGTGTTACGGAAATGCTTCAGGAACTCGGGCGGGAGTCTCTAGAGGAAAGGAAGCGTTCTTTTCGTGAATCGCTACTGAGGAAATTTAGAGAACGGGCATTTGAGGATGACTGCAGTACAATTTTACTGCCACCAACTTACATTTCGCGAAAAGACCACAAAGATAAGATAAGAGAGATTAGGGCTCGTACAGAGGCATATAGGCAGTCCTTTTTCCCTCGTTCTGTTTGGGAGTGGAACTGGGATGGAAGATGTTAGTTGTGGTACGAGGTACCCTCCGCCACGTACCGTATGGTGGATTACGGAGAGTGTATGTAGATGTAGATGTAGAGCACAGGGAAGATTAACTTGAACGCAGACCAGCGGAAATAAAAAAAAATGGTTCAAATGGCTCTGAGCACTATGGGACTTAACATCTTAGGTCATCAGTCCCCTAGAACTTAGAACTACTTAAACCTAACTAACCTAAGGACATCACACACATCCATGACCGAGGCAGGATTCGAACCTGTGACCGTAGATGTCGCGCGATTACGGACTGACGCGCCTAGAACCGCTCGGCCACTGCGGCCGGCTCCAGGGGAAATCAAAGTAAGCTTGTAAATATTCCATATTATGGTCACACGTAATATAACCTTCAATAATTGAATACTAGGTATGTTTCAAATACAAATCCATTGCAGCAGATCGTGTACCTTCACACTAACATCTGTATATAATAAACCAAAGAATATCACCACGTCTTAGCCTCAGTGCCCAAAATATTATTTGATAAGAGGAATATCAATGCTGTAACCTACTTGAAACCTTGGATGACAAGACATTAAAATGGGTAGTGATCCCATGTGTCCCACTTCAAACTGTACTGCAAAATTGAATTAACACAGTCGTCACCGCAAAAACTATACGCTCTCAATGGTAACCGTTGACGGTTAAACTGTGACCATCTTCAGGTCATATTACACCTCTATGACAAGCGCTGACGGTATCAAGGAACCACGAACGAGACGGCTGATATTGTCCATGAGAACTCAGAAATTAGTAAACTGAAAAATGGATGCGGAAAGAAACTGATTCTCAACAATCTAGAAAACCATTTCACTTACAATTACATAAATACAGTGCAAGCGTGGTTATAATCTTCCCTTCTTGCGACTCTTCTTCATAGTCGAAAATCAAAATCGTAACTCACTTCAAAAATTTACTGTTTTACCACAATAGTGCTACGTCAGTAGTTTCCCAGCGATTTTTTTTAGAAAAAAATTCTTTATTCACAACTTTATAATTATACAATCCTAACCAATTCCTTGTGTGATTAGTGGGTCGTAAATTTTATACGAAACATTGATGGCAGCTAATTACAATTTTACTAAGTGAGCTACAGCCAGAACTAACAATGGGCAACTGTTTTATTATTAATATTTTCTCTATAAGACCTACGCGTAACTAATCACTACTGCCTGCAGCGTCACAGGTGTGTCAGCAGTTTGCAAACCTACTTATAGAGCCTTGCCCATCGAGCTAATCCCGATGAGCGTGCCCCTGACACTGGGCAGGCCAAAGATCGCTCCAGGTTCGTAACTAAATTTCCTGATTCCAATTCCTACTAACTAATTCTATTCTATGTCATATCCAGTGCTTGTCTTATATCGGTGGTGTTGTACCCCATTCCCCCTAGTCCTGTACGCGGCGGATTCCAGACTGTGAAGAAAGTCGGCCTGTCCACGCTCAGGCGGTATGGGAATAGGGCACTGGACTCAGCTGGTATTAGGTTGGTCTCAGGTTGTTAATTAATGAATGTCCCTCAGGTATTCTTTCAACACTTTTCGTGATACCTCGTTAGCCAATTCATTGAGAGCTTTACAAGTGTCTTTTTGTCTAAGTAGGTGGTAGGTGTCTTGGTCGGGTAGTTGGTCACGTAATGTAGACGCTACATCATTGAAAAGGGGGCACTCGTAAACCACATCGTCGGGAGTACCCTCTGAAACACCATATTCCTAAACCAACATAGATATGTCGGGTAGGGCCCATGACCAGTGAGCAAGTTTAACAATCCTCGGGTTGGTTCAAAGTACTTCATGCCCCGTCGTTCCCTAACGTATGGTAGAAATTCAAATGTTCTACGACCTGTTTCTTCTGCTTCCCACGATACCTGCCATAATTTCTCGCCTATTCACCTTAAATCACCCTTATCTTCAACCCCAATGCCTAATATTTTTTCTATTTTCCCGGTATTTCCTTTTTTGGCCCAGCGCCATGCAGCCTGTTCTCTGATATGGATGTCCAGGGAGCAGAGCCCCATTACGACTAATAGGGGTCCCCCTGGAGATGTCCTGTAGGCACCCACAGATCTCAATATGATGTTTCTTTGAACTCTTCTCACTGTCATGGCGGGCACCACCCTCGTGAGCATGTGTGCCCAGACTCCCGAGCCGTAACCCACTATTGATGTCAGAAAACTATTATGATATAATTTTATGATGTGAATGGAAGGTGAAATCTTTTAAGTCCAATGGAGACGAAATTGTTTAGTACTTGGAGGGCTATTTGGGTTACGGTATCACTGTGCTTCCCGAAGTTCCAGCTTTCATCAATGATGATCGGGTACCGGTTCTCACATTGCCAAAGGACCGGTGAGCCCTCGATTCTCACAGTTGGATTTCTGATCAGCTGTCCTTTTAGCAGAAGGTGTGTTGACTTACTTATTTTCATCTTTTTGTTTTGGCACCATAGTTGCAGTTTGTCTATAGCTCTTTCTATTGTGGGCTCTATGTCCTCCCGGCTACGGCTGCCAACCAACAGGAGGAGGTCATCCGTCACCTCTAGCACTTCTTCACTTTGTTGTAAGTTAACCAATAACGGCTCCATGTGGATGTCCCAGAAAACGGGACCTAAGACGGAACCCTGGGGCATCCCTTTGTTATCAATTTTCCACTCTCCCGCTAGAGGATGATAGCCAGACCTCCCGATCCTCGCAATAGCTCCTCAGGCAACCATATAGCGGCCCTGGACGCTCCTTCTCCCGCAAGCAGCAGAAGAGCGAAGACCACCACAGGTTGTCAAAGGCGCCACTGATATCCACCATGATGCCAACTACGTACCCCGGCAGGGTAGAGCACAGAACTCAGACGCCAGGGCGATTGCATTAGATGCCGATCGCCCAGGCCTGAGGCCGAACTGCCAGCTGCTCATCCCGCATAGCACTCGGTGTGCAGCCAGACTGTCAGCCAGTAATTTCTCTAATATCTTCCCAAGTAGGTCCCATAAACATATAGGTCTATATGATTTCGTTTCTGCCGTGTCTTTGTCAGGTCCTTTTTTGATATCACCACATTTGCAATTTTCCAGATCTTCGGGAAATAGATGAGTGAGTGGTGTAATTAGCTTGGTGGGCTAAGAATTGCAACGCCTCCGCCACAATGCCATCTGGCCCGGGAGCTTTACCTTTCTTTAGCGCTTTTATGTGGGTAGCCAACTCCTCTTCAGAAAAGGGGTAGACTGCCGTGTCATTGCTATATTCGCCAAGGTCAATCATGTCGTAGCTGCCTTTGCCCCTCAGTTTCCCCATCCGCACTATCGTCAGGCAACAGGGACTGGAGGGGGACCAAATGATTCAAGTGGCTCTGAGCACTATGGGACTTAACTGTTGAGGTCATCAGTCCCCTAGGACTCAGAACTACTTAAACCAAGGACATCACACATATCCATGCCCGAGGCAGGATTCTAACCTGCGACCGTAGCGGTCCCGCGGTTCCAGACTGTAGAGCCTAGAACCGCTCGGCAGCTCCGGCTGGCGGAGGAGGACCTCTGCAGTCTACTGCCAGGATTCCGTCATCTCGTCCCCATGCCAGACTGTTGAGAGCGTATTTTCTCTCTAACTAACTTACACGTGTGCCTCATGGGTCTAAAGCTAACTGATTCAGGACGTAGCTCTCCCAGCTTCTTGTTCTTACCGCTCTTAGTTCCTTCTGGAACCTTAGCTTGGCCTCCCGATACTACACCAGCCATCATTACGGTCCCAACCAGACGACACTGCGCTGGTAGTGCCTCCTCGGCCTTCTTACAGACCGGCGCATGACCTTCAGTTCTGCCGACCATGGTCGTGGAGAGGCCGCCATTGCCTTCATCTTAGTTGGTACAGCTGCTTTCACCGCTCTAGTTATAACACCAGTTCCTCAGCTATCTCGTCCACGTCTATGTCATGGTGTATGTCACTCTCTGGAAAAGCAGGAATGTCGTGCTCCCTCGCTAGGAGTTCCCAGTCAGCTCTTTTATAATTCATTTGCACCTCCACCCCCTGGCCCAGCGGCACTGTCTATCACCTAGGGTGAAAGTTATGATATTATGGTCGCTAGTGATGGCATTCTCTTCAACATTCCACTGTTGGATGATGTTGACTGCATTTGGTGTTACTGAGGTCAAGTCAATGTTTGTCCTCCTCACGCAGCGTAGGTAGGAGGGTTGCTGGGCTTGTTCGCCACCACTAGTTGCGAGGCCATGATGAGATCTTCTACTTTTCTCCGTTTGTGTCCCTTGTACCGCTGTACCATAGGGGGGACTTTGCATTGATGTCAGCAGTTCTTATCATTTTTCGTCCGTGCAACGCCGTGATTACTGTAGTCGTGTGGTCAAGATGTCTCTCGATGTTATCACCGTATTGGAAGTACATGTTTAGTAGTATGGTTACTCCTACGGGAGATTGCAACTCCACGACGTTGCAGTGGCTAGTTGTGTACTGTGAGAGTGTCGGAGCCTTCAGGACTTTGTTATTATTATTGACGTATTCGGGTCTTCCCCTCTGCTGACAACTTGCCATGTCGTGGCTGCAAATGCTGTTTTTCCAGCTTGGGAGTACGCCTCCTGCAGGCAAAGCACACCCACTCTCTTCTCCTCTACCTCCTTGCACAGCTCCTGCATCACTAGTCTGTTGTTGTGAGTGTTAAGTTGGCCAATGGTAATTTTGGTCATTATGGACAGTACGTATGGATGTGATCGTTAGGCCAAGTCTTACTCCAGTCGAACGTAATTCGTCCATTTGCCAAAACAGATTGTTCGTAAATGTCATTGAGGTCGAATTTCTCACCTCGCCTTTCAAAGACTTTCTTTAGTAAGTCGCGCAGGGCTCCGAAGTCGGTGGGGAGATTCACTGGCTTTAGCTGTATTCTGTCTACAGCCTCCATTACCGAAGACGACCCTTCTGCCGTTCTCATGTCCCACACGAACCACATGTCGTAAGACAGTGGTAAGAGTAGTCGGCTGCTCCAGTCTCACCAATTGCATGGTATACTCGATGTTAGGGTATACCCTAATCGGGTCGACAGTCGATAACCTGACTACAGAGGTGTCTTGTGTGATTACATGTTCACTTGAGCTGGTTACTGTGCTTTCTAGGATTGGTTTCTGCTCTGCTTTACTGATTTCGTCTTTCGGGATTGCCAGTACCACAGGATGCCCTTGCCGCTGCTGGTCTTTGATCACCCTCGTTCCCCGGCTGTGGAAGGAGGGAGTTTTTACCATAAGGGGGAGCTGTTTGGATGCCTTTATCCATCGTGGGGAACTCCGTTTGAACACCTATGTCAACTGTTTCAATTTTGGTGACGCTCGAAAGCGACCTCAAAAATTCTTTAAATTTATTGGCCCTTATGGCATCCCTCTTTCTTTTACTCGGGAAATTCCGCTTTGGAATCCTGTTGTCTTTAACATACTCAACCATAACCAATCGTAGAAATCACTCTTTGTTCTAGCATTCAATAGGTACGGCAAATCCGTCCTGTGGCTCCTCAAGATTTCTTGCCACGTCTTTTGCACGGGATACAGACTCCCGCCGATCTGCAGTCTTTTCGGGTGTGACCGTCTTCACCACACTTGGGGCACGCCGACCCCCTGATGCGCTGCTATAGGTCCAACGGATATCAACTGCGTTTTTTTTAAAACAGGAACCCCCATTTTATCACATATTTCTGTAGTACGTAAAGAAATACGAAAGTTTTAGTTGGACTACTTTTTTCACTTTGTGATAGATGGCGCTGTAATAGTCACAAACGTATAACTACGTGGTATCACGTAACATTCCGCCAGTGCGGAAGTTATGAGCTTCGTGATATATTACCCGTGTTAAAATGGACCGTTTACCAATTGCGGAAAAGGTCGATATCGTGTTGATGTATGGCTATTGTGATCAAAATACCTAACGGGTTTGTGCTATGTGTGCTGCTCGGTATCCTGGACGACATCATCCAAGTGTCCGGGCCGTTCGCCGGATAGTTACGTGATTTAAGGGAACAGGAAGTGTTCAGCCACATGTGAAATTTCAACCACGACCTGCAACAAGTGATGATGCCCAAGTAGTTCTTTTAGCTCCTGTCGCGGCTAATCCGCACATCAGTAGCAGACAAATTGTGCGAGAAACGGGAATCTCAAAAACGTCGGTGTTGAGAGTGCTACATCAACATCTATTCCACACGTACCGTATTTATATGCTCCAGGAATTGAATGGCGACGACTTTGAACGTCGCGTACAGTTCTGCCACTGGGCACAAGAGAAATTACGGGACGATGACAGATTTTTTGCACGCGTTTTATTTTGCGACGAAGTGTCATCCATCAACTGCGGTAACGTAAACCGACCTAATATGCACTACTGGGCAACGGAAAATCCACGATGGCTGCTACAAGTGGAACATCAGCGACATTGGCGGGTTAATGTACGGAGCAGCATTATGGGAAGAAGGATAATTGGACCCCATTTTATCGATGGCAATCTAAATGGTGTAATGTATGCTGATTTCCTACGTAATGTTCTACCGATGTTACTACAAGATGTTTCACTGCATGACCAAATGGCCATGTGCTCCTAACATTATGGATGTCCGGCACATAGCTCGTGTGCGGTTGAAGAGGTATTGAACATTATATTTCATGAGAGGTGGATTGGTCGTCGAAGCACCATACCATTGCCCGCATATTCACCGGATATGACGTCCCCGGATTTCTTTCTGTGGGGAAAGTTGAAGGATATTTGGTATCGTGATCCACCGACAACGCCTGACAACATGCGTCAGCGCATTGACAATGCATGTGCGAACATTACGGAAGGCGAACTACTCGCTGTTGAGACAGATGTCGTTACACGTATTGGCAAATGCATTGAGGTTCACGGACATCATTTTGAGCATTTATTGCATTAATGTGGTATTTACAGCTAATCACGCTATAACAGCGTGCGTTCTCAGAAATGATAAGTTCACAAAGGTACATGCATTACATTGGAACAACCGAAATAAAATGTTCAAACGTACCTACGATCCGTATTTTAATTTTAAAAATCTACCTGTTACCAACTGTTCGTCTAAAATTTAGAGCTATATGTATGTGACTATTACGGCGGCATCTATTACAAAGCGACAAAAGTGGTCCAACTAAAACATTCATATTTCTTTACACACTACACGAATATGTAATAAAAAATGGGGGTTCCTACTTTTAAAAAACTTAGTTGATATCCGTTTGACGTATGGCAGCGCCATCTAGCGCACCGACCATAGCGCCATCCGGTTTCCCCCTACAAGCAAGACAAGTTGCGTCTTCGTAGTTTTTCGTTTGACGCTTATTTCGTGAGATATTTGGTTCGGTCACGATCAATGGACCACCCTGTATACAGTATATCTCACGAAAGGCACACAAATTGTAAAATAAATTACGAAGTGTGAACAAATTCGCTTACTAGAAAAAACGCAGGTGCCACAAAATCAGACTTCGCAGGGGCACCAAAATTCCTTAAAGCGTCCCTTCTCGGCACTATGTTTCCCTTCTTCATTTTAAACCGTTTGGCCTTCACCACAACGAAGACTGTCTATTTATTTGAAATCACTACTCACTGTTTAAACGCCATGTTCTTACCTGTCCAATAATAAGCTACAAAGTCCATGCACCGACCTACTCCTCTCACTTGTCACTTCCTGAAAAGCAAAATTTAGCAGAGATTAAGTTTCTTCTGGAGGACCAAAACTTTCTTTCACATACAAACTGTGCGCGGTTCAGATTTCGCAGACTACAATACGTTTCATTTACACTTGACAACAGAATAAAGAAAAGGGATTAAGGCTGTACGAAATATTGTCTCTAATTACTACATACGTAGTTAAACACTGAAAATGAATTGTGTTGCCTATTGATAGAGAAAATATCCGTTATAACCTCGTCATTAGTTATGCTGTCTACCCATATAATCATCTTATTCAAAGTCTAAGATGTGAAGATTGTGCTTCTCCTTCGCCATAAGAAAAAAATCCCTTTTCTACAAACCTAATTCTTCTTTCCTTATGTGGTATTCATATCTAGAGCGGCAGTAAGGGGACATATGAAGGACTTATTTCAATAGTGGTACAAGTCCATTACCTCCACTTTTCTGCCTATAATGCTGCTGAAATTAATGATCCAAACAAACAGAAAGAAAGGTTCATCTCTAGCAAGAAGCCATATGCTCTACTATCTCTGGTATCTCAACTGCAGATTTTTCAGCGCTCATTTAACTTCAGGACTCTGTATCGCAATATGAACAAAAATGGACTTGTACCACTATTGAAATAAGCCCATCATACTAGCGTAATGGAGCAAAAAGCAAAAGACTTCGTGGACAAAAATGTCATTTTTTGGGACTCACTTCGGCGGTACTAACTTTTCTCTTAAGTACATATTCCTAATTCTGAACTTTTTTTTCTGGTCATCAGTCAACTGACTGGTTTGATGCGGCCCGCCACGAATTCCTTTCCTGTGCTAACCTCTTCATCTCAGAGTAGCACTTGCAACCTACGTCCTCAATTATTTGCTTGCCGTATTCCAATCTCTGTCTTCCTCTACAGTTTTTGCCCTCTACAGCCCCCTCTAGTGCCATGGAAGTAATTCCCTCATGTCTTAGCAGATATCCTATCATCCTGTCCCTTCTCCCTATCAGTGTCTTCCATATATCCCTTTCCTGTCCGATTCTGCATAGCACCTCCTCATTCCTTACCTTATCAGTCCACCTAATTTTCAACATTCGTTTATAGCACCACATCTCAAATGCTTCGATTCTCTTCTGTTCCGGTTTTCCCACAGTCCATGTTTCACTACCATACAGTGCTGTACTCCAGACGTACATCCTCAGAAATTTCTTCCTCAAATTAAGGCCGGTATTTGATATTAGTAGACTTCTCTTGGCCAGAAATGCCTTTTTTGCCATAGCGAGTCTGCTTTTGATGTCCTCCTTGCTCCGTCCGTCATTGGTTATTTTACTGCCTAGGTAGCAGAATTCCTTAATTTCATTGACTTCGTGACCATCAATCCTGATGTTAAGTTTCTCGCTGTTCTCATTTCTACTACTTCTCATTACCTTCGTCTTTCTCCGATTTACTCTCAAACCATACTGTGTACTCATTAGACTGTCCATTCCGTTCAGCAGATCATTTAATTCTTCTTCACTCCCCACTCAGGATAGCAATGTCATCAGCGAATCGTATCATTGATATCCTTTCACCTTGTATTTTAATTCCACTCCTGAACCTTTCTTTTATTTCCATCACTGCTTCCTCGATGTACAGATTGAAGAGTAAGGGCGAAAGGCTACAGCCTTGTCTTACACCCTTCTTAATACGAGCACTTCGTTCTTGATCGTCCACTCTTATTATTCCCTCTTGATTGTTGTACATATTGTATATGACCCGTCTCTCCCTATAGCGTACCCCTACTTTTTTCAGAATCTCGAACAGCTTGCACCATTTTATATTGTCGAACGCTTTTTCCAGGTCGACAAATCCTATGAAAGTGTCTTGATTTTTCTTCAGCCTTGCTTCCATTATTAGCCGTAACGTCAGAATTGCCTCTCTCGTCCCTTTGCTTTTCCTAAAGCCAAACTGATCGTCACCTAGCACATTCTCAATTTTCTTTTCCATTCTTCTGTATATTATTCTTGTAAGCAGCTTCGATGCATTAGCTGTTAAGCTGATTGTGCGATAATTCTCGCACTTGTCAGCTCTTGCCGTCTTCGGAATTGTGTGGATGATGCTTTTCCGAAAGTGAGATGGTATGTCGCCAGACTCATATATTCTACACACCAACGTGAATAGTCGTTTTGTTGCTACTTCCCCCAATGATTTTAGAAATTCTAATGGAATGTTATCCATCCCTTCTGCCTTATTTGACCGTAAGTCCTCCAAAGCTCTTTTAAATTCCGATTATAATACTGGATCCCCTATCGCTTCTAAATCGACTCCTGTTTCTTCTTGTATCACATCAGACAAATCTTCACCCTCATAGAGGCTTTCAATGTATTCTTTCCACCTATCTGCTCTCTCCTCTGCATTTAACAGTAGAATTCCCGTTGCACTCTTAATGTTACCACCATTGCTTTTAATGTCACCAAAGGTTGTTTTGACTTTCCTGTATGCTGAGTCTGTCCTTCCGACAATCATATCTTTTTCGATGTCTTCACATTTTTCCTGCAGCCATTTCGTCTTAGCTTCCCTGCACTTCCTATTTATTTCATTCCTCAGCTACTTGTATTGCTGTATTCCTGATTTTCTCGGAAGATGTTTGTACTTCCTCCTTTCATCAATCAACTGAAGTATTTCTTCTGTTACCCATGGTTTCTTCGCAGCTACCTTCTTTGTACCTATGTTTTCCTTCCCAACTTCTGTGATGGCCCTTTTTGGAGATGTCCGTTCCTCTTCAACTGTACTGCGTACTGCGCTATTCCTTATTGCTGTATCCATAGCGTTAGAGAACTTCAAACGTATCTCGTCATTCCTTAGTACTTCCGTATCCCGCTTCTTTGCGTATTGATTCTTCCTGACTAATTTATTGAACTTCAGCCTACTCTTCATCACTACTATATTGTGATCTGAATATATATCTGGTCCTGGGTACGCCTTACAGTCCAGTATCTGATTTCGGAATCTCTGTCTGACCATGATGTAATCTAATTGAAATCTTCCCGTATCTCCCGGTCATTTCCAAGTATACCTCCTCCGTTTGTGATTCTTGAACAGGGTATTCGCTGTTACTAGCTAAAACTTGTTACAGAACTCAATTAGTCTTTCTCCTCTTTCATTCCTTGTCCCAAGCCCATATTCTCCTGTAACCTTTTCATCTACTCCTTCCCCTACAACTGCATTCCAGTCGCCCATGACTATTAGATTTTCGTCCCCCTTTACATACTGTATTACCCTTTCAATATCCTCATACACTTTCTCTATGTGTTCATCTTCAGCTTGCGACGTCGGCATGTATACCTAAACTATCGTTGTCGGTGTTGGTCTGCTGTCGATTCAGATTAGAACAACCCGGTCACTGAACTGTTCACAGTAACACATCCTCTGCCCTACCTTCCTACTCATAACGAATCCTACACCTGTTGTTGTTGTTGTGGTCTTCAGTCCTGAGACTGGTTTGATGCAGCTCTCCATGCTACTCTATCCTGGGCAAGCATCTTCATCTCCCAGTACCTACTGCAACCTACATCCTTCTGAATCTGCTTAGTGTATTGATCTCTTGGTCTCCTTCTACGATTTTTACCCGCCACGCTGCCCTCCAATGCTAAATTTGTGATCCCTTGATGCCTCAAAACATGTCCTACCAACCGATACCTTCTTCTAGTCAAGTTGTGCCACAAACTTCTCTTCTCCCCAATCCTATTCAATACCTCCTCATTAGTTACGTGATCTACCCACCTTATCTTCAGCATTCTTCTGTAGCACCACCTTTCGAAAGCTTCTATTCTCTTCTTGTCCAAACTATTTATCGTCCATGTTTCACTTCCATACATGGCTACACTCCATACAAATACTTTCAGAAACGACTTCCTGACACTTAAATCTATACTCGATGTTAACAAATTTCTCTTCTTCAGAAACGCTTTCCTTGCCATTGCCACTCTACATTTTATATCCTCTCTACTTCGACCATCATCAGTTATTTTACTCCCTAAATAGCAAAACTCCTTTACTACTTTAAGTGTCTCATTTCCTAATCTAATCCCCTCAGCATCACCTGATTTAATTTGACTACATGCCATTATCCTCGTTTTGCTTTTGTTGATGTTCATCTTATATCCTCCTTTCAAGACACTGTCCATTCCGTTCAACTGCTCTTCCAAGTCCTTTGCTGTCTCTGACAGAATTACAATGTCATCGGCGAACCTCAAAGTTTTTATTTCTTCTCCATGAATTTTAATACCTACTTTTGTTTTGTTTCCTTTACTGCTTGCTCAATATACAGATTGAATAACATCGGGGAGAGACTACAACCCTGTCTCACTCCCTTCACAACCACTGCTTTCCTTTCATGCCCCTCGACTCTTATAACTGCCATCTGGTTTCTGTACAAATTGTAAATAGGCTCTCGCTCCCTGTATTTTACCCCTGCCACCTTCAGAATTTAAAAGAGAGTATTCCAGTTAACGTTGTCAAAAGCTTTCTCTAAGTCTACAAATGCTAGAAACGTCCTAAGGTTAGTATTGCCTCACGTGTTCCAACATTTCTACTGATTCCAAACTGATCTTCCCCGAGGTCCGCTTTACCAGTTTTTCCATTCGTCTGTAAAGAATTCGCGTTAGTATTTTGCAGCTGTGACTTATTAAACTGATAGTTCGTTAATTTTCACATCTGTCAACACCTGCTTTGTTTGGGATTGGAATTACACTCCTGGAAATGGAAAAAAGAACACATTGACACCGGTGTGTCAGACCCACCATACTTGCTCCGGACACTGCGAGAGGGCTGTACAAGCAATGATCACACGCACGGCACAGCGGACACACCAGGAACCGCGGTGTTGGCCGTCGAATGGCGCTAGCTGCGCAGCATTTGTGCACCGCCGCCGTCAGTGTCAGCCAGTTTGCCGTGGCATACGGAGCTCCATCGCAGTCTTTAACACTGGTACCATGCCGCGACAGCGTGGACGTGAACCGTATGTGCAGTTGACGGACTTTGAGCGAGGGAGTATAGTGGGCATGCGGGAGGCCGGGTGGACGTACCGCCGAATTGCTCAACACGTGGGGCGTGAGGTCTCCACAGTACATCGATGTTGTCACCAGTGGTCGGCGGAAGGTGCACGTGCCCGTCGACGTGGGACCGGACCGCAGCGACGCACGGATGCACGCCAAGACCGTAGGATCCTACGCAGTGCCGTAGGGGACCGCACCGCCACTTCCCAGGAAATTAGGGACACTGTTTCTCCTGGGGTATCGGCGAGGACCATTCGCAACCGTCGTATGCGTGTTTGGCGCCGTGCAGGTGAGCGCCACAATCAGGACTGCATACGACCGAGGCACACAGGGCCAACACCCGGCATCATGGTGTGGGGAGCGATCTCCTACACTGGCCGTACACCACTGGTGATCGTCGAGGGGACACTGAATAGTGCACGGTACATCCAAACCGTCATCGAACCCATCGTTCTAACATTCCTAGACCGGCAAGGGAACTTGCTGTTCCAACAGGACAATGCACGTCCGCATGTATCCCGTGCCACCCAACGTGCTCTAGAAGGTGTAAGTCAACTACCCTGGCCAGCAAGATCTCGGGATCTGTCCCCCATTGAGCATGTTTGGGACTGGATGAAGCGTCGTCTCACGCGGTCTGCACGTCCAGCACGAACGCTGGTCCAACTGAGGCGCCAGGTGGAAATGGCATGGCAAGCCGTTCCACAGGACTACATCCAGCATCTCTACGATCGTCTCCATGGGAGAATAGCAGCCTGCATTGCTGCGAAAGGTGGATATACACTGTACTAGTGCCGACATTGTGCATGCTCTGTTGCCTGTGTCTATGTGCCTGTGGTTCTGTCAGTGTGATCATGTGATGTATCTGACCCCAGGAATGTGTCAATAACGTTTCCCCTTCCTGGGACAATGAATTCACGGTGTTCTTATTTCAATTTCCAGGAGTGTATTATATTCTTCTTGAAGTCTGTGGGTATTTCGCCTGTCTCATACATCTTGCTCACCAGATGGTAGAGTTTTGTCATGACTGGCTCTCCCAACGCCATCAGTAGTTCTAATGCAATGTTGTCTACTCCCAGGGCCTTGTTTCGACTCAGGTCCTTCAGTGCTCTGTCAAACTCTTCACGCAGTATCTTATCTCCCATTTCATCTTCATCTACATCCTCTTCCATTTCCATAATATTGTCCTCAAGTACATCGCCCTCGTATAAACCCTCTATATACTCCTTCCACCTTTCTGCCTTCCCTTCTTTGCTTAGAACTGCGTTGCCATCTGAGCTCTTGATATTCATACAACAGGTTGTCTTCTCTCCAAAGGTCTCTTTAATTTTCCTTTAGGCAGTACCCATCTTACCCCTAGTGAGACAAGCCTCTAGATCCTTACATTTGTCCTCTAGCCATCCCTGCTTAGCCATTTTGCACTTCCTGTCGATCTCATTTTTGAGACGGTTGTATTCCTTTTTACCTGCTTCATTTATTGCATTTTTATATTTTCTCCTTTCATCGATTAAATTCAATATTTCTTCTGTTACCCAAGGATTTCTATTAGCCCTCGTCTTTTTACCTACTTGATCCTCTGCTGCCTTCACTATTCAACCCTCAGAGCTACCCATTCTTCTTCTACTGTATTTCTTTCCCCCATTCCTGTCAATTGTTCCCTTATGCTCTCCCTGAAACATTCTACAACCTCTGGTTCTTTCAGTTTATCCAGGTCCCATCTCCTTAAATTCCCACTTTTTTGCAGTTTCTTCAGTTTCAATCTGCAGTTCATAACCAATAGATTGTGGTCAAAATCCACATCTGCCCCTGGAAATGTCTTACAATTTAAAACCTGGTTCCTAAATCTCTGTCTTACCATTATTTAATCTATCTGATGCCTTTTAGAATATCCAGAATTCTTCCAGATATACAACCTTTTTTTATGATTCTTGAACCAAGTGTTAGCTATGATTAAGTTATGCTCTGTGCAATTACCTGTTATACCATTTTCTGCTGCTGTTGATATTACCCGATACTCATCTGACCAGAAATCCTTGTCTTCCTTCCACTTCACTTCACTGACCCCTACTATATCTAGACTGAGCCTTTGCCTTTCCCTTTTCAGATTTTCTAGTTTTCCTACCACGTTCAAGCTTCTGACATTCCACGCCCCGACTCGTAGCACGTTATCCTTTCGTTGATTATTCAATCTTTTTCTCATGGTAACCTCCCCCTTGGCAGTCTCCTACCGGAGATCCGAATGGGGGACTATCCCGGAATCTTTTGCCAATGGAGAGAACATCATGACACGTCTTCAATTACAGGCCACATGTCCTGTGGATACACGTTACGTGTCTTTAATGCTGTGGTTTCCATTGCCTTCTGCATCCTCATGTCGTTGATCATTGCTGATTCTTCCGCCTTAGGGGCAATTTCCCACCCCTAGAACAAGAGCGTGCCCTGATCCTCTATCCGCTCCTCTGCCCTCTTTGACAAGGCCGTTAGCAGAATGAGGCTGGCTTCTTATGCCGGAAGTCTTCGGCCGCCAATGCTGATTATTTATTCTGAAATAGAGGAAGTTTTCTGTATTTTTCCAAAAGAAGTGCAAGGTTCACCATTCTGTTTGCTCTTATCGATTTTCCTAAAATATATTGAAAAATATCTGTACAGTAAGTTTAGGTTATTTGGGAGAAGAGACCAAACAGCAAGTTAATCGGTCTCATCGGATTAGGTAAGGATGGGGAAGGAAGTCGGCTGTGCCCATTCAGAGGAACCATACCGGCATTTGCCTGGAGCGATTTAGGGAAATCACGGAAAACCTAAATCAGGACGGCCGGACGCGGGACTGAACCGTCTTCCTCCCGAACGCGACTCCAGTGTGCTAGCCACTGAGCCACCTCACTCGGTGTACAATAAAGCTGAAGCAGTCAGTTTACAAATTTATGTATTGAACATGATGACGTTGTCTTCGTTGATCCATTATGGATTGTGGGACGACGGCTGGCATGAACTTCTTGATGAAATAATTTACCAACAGCCGTATTTATTTGTAGAATTTTGTTTTATTTTATGAACTTTTATGTGCTACCAGTTTCGGCATTACATTGAAGCCATCTTCTGGCCCCACTCGTTATAGTCGTAAAATCGCTATCACTGGATTCGTGAATCGAATCGTCCTGCAACAGCTGTTGGTGGCCAGGCGACACAGACTATGACGAGTGGTGCCTGAAGATGGCATCAATGTAATGTCGAAACTGGTAGGACATAGAAGTTCATAAAATAAAATAAATTTCTGCAACACATACGGCTGTCGGTAAATTATTGCATCAAGAGAAAAAAATGATGACATTGTAGTCTGTAAACTCTCTCCTACATTAGACTAGTGCTTTAGGTGCAAAAATACTTTGCATCACCTGTTATTTAAAAGACGACGATAATAATAGTAATAATCATAACAAAATTCATTAGAAATAATAATAATAATAGTAACAGGAGTCAATAGGTAACTGAAAAAGATTTCCTGACATTTGAAGCTATATCGCATGTCACTACTAAGAACTAATAACAACAGGATATTATTATGACTGAATACAAGTAATACACAAAGGTGACGTAAATCATGGGATGCCTCTTAACGTCGCGTTAGACTTCCTCTTGCTCGGCCTAGCGCAGCAGCTCGATGTCAAATGGACTCAACAGGTCGTCGGAAACCTCTTTCAGAAATACTGATGCCTGTTGCTTCTATAGCCGTCCATAATGGCGAAAATTTTGGCGGTGCATAATATTGTGCATGAAATGGCCTACCGATTATGTCTCATAAATGTTCGATAGGATTTCATGTCGGCGATCTGGGTGGCCAGCTCATTCGCTCGAACGGTCCTGGATGTTCTCCAAACCAATCGCGAAAAATTGTTGCCCTGTGACATGGCGCATTGTCATCCATAAAAATTCATTCGTTTCTAGGAAACATGATGTCCATACATGGCTGCAAATGGTCTCCAAGTAGCCGAACGTTACCTTTCCTATCAATTATCGGTTCAGTTGGACCAAAGGATCCAGTCCATTTCGTGTAAACACAGCCTACACCATTATGGAGCCACCGCCAGCTCGCACAGTGCCTTGTTGACAATTTGGGTCATGGCTTCGTGGTGTCTGCACCACATTCGAACCCTGCCATCAGCTGTAACCAACTGAGATCGGGACTCATCCGACGAGGCCACTGCTTTCCACGCGTCTGTTGTCCAACCCCAGGCGATGTTGCGGAGTTGGCAAAGGCACTCGCATCGGTAGTAAGCTGACTGATCGGAGGCCTTGGTTCTATCACGTGATTTAAGCTACTTTGCTATACCGAGGATATCTGCTTTTAAGTTACTCACGTTGGCAGTTGTCCTACATCCGAATTCTGGCATATTTACATCGCCTTCTTTTGGAAAAGGATTTAATAACTCTGCGTCAGTGCCACTGTCATCAGTAACATCACCATTGTTATCGCGCAGTAAAGGTACTGGTTGCGTCTTTCCGGTGGTGCGTTTTACTAACGACCAGAATCTATTTGCGTTTTATGCGAGATTTCGAGTTACAGTTTAGTTGTAGCAACTATTAAAAGCATCTCGCATTGCAGTTCGCACTAACTAAAAATTTTGGTGTGATGATAATTATATGACATTGTCGGCTGTATTGGAGGAGATGTCAGAATCTAATTATTATAGAAGTTTATTAACCCGGATCACATATAAATGTACAATAATTACTAGTAATTTTATGCGATATGGCGAATAAAGTTCTATAAAAACAATGGCAAGCATATTTCAATTTTATATGGTTGATCCACATTTTGTATTATACTAGCCGGCCTCTCTGGCCGAGCGGTTCTAGGCGCTTCAGTCCGGAACCACTCGGCGGCTACCGTCGCCGGTTCGAATCCTGCTTCTGGCATGGATGTGTGTGATGTCTTTAGGTTAGTTAGGTTTAAGTAGTTCTAAGTCTAGGGGACTGATGACCTCAGATGTTAAGTCCCATAGTGCTTAGAGCCAATTGAACCATATTATACTTACGAGAGCTATGTGCTGCATCGTGAATCGAACCTGGAACCTCCTCTGTGATAAGCAATGCTGATGCTGAGGGAGCAAATAGCACAACTGAAGCAAAGAGCAACGTCAACGCCCGCTAAAGGCAACGTTCTGAGTTCTACACCAGGTCTGGCACCCAAAGTAAGCTGCCTGAGAGTTACAACATCCCTAGTCGCTACATTTTGCGTGATTCCAATTTTTCAGACATAACTATAAAAAACCTCAAATTACCCAGGGGTATTGATTTCAACAAGCGGTTCTTGGACTTCGTCAACGATTACTGGCACTTAGCTAACAATTTAGGAACGTATTGTGAGTTAATCCATGGGATAGATTAAATTCTTCGCAGAGTTGAAACACGCAGATTCTTTATATGAAATCAATAACGACGCCAACCAAACAATATTTCAATTTTCGAATATTACGTAGCGCTCACTCCATTGATTCAGAGTGGTTTAATGTCTCTAAAGACAAAAATTAGTTTCATTTTGGTGAAGCAAGAGTTAACGTGCATACTTTCCGGGCGCAACTAATTCCAGAGAGCTCCATTTTCTACAAGAATTTTCATGTACATCCGATCACTACTGATGTTATCTATCATCCTTCGGAGAGAAGGATTGTTTTCTCTCGCCCTACACGAAACTTCGTGAGATATCGCGTGACTACCGAAACCCGAAACGCAACCAACACCTTATTGGCCTCCCACTGTTGGTGGAAGCCGTAAATATTTCTTTACGACAATCATAAGGGAAATCGATAACGTAAACAGTTTTTCATCCCGGTATTAAAGGGGCAGGCAGGCAATTCATCTCCTGTATCCACAGTTAGAATCATTACTGGTGAGAGGAGGGGGGGAGGGGAGGGGAGGAGGCCACAGTCGGTATCAGGGGTGGAAGGACAATGTGAAGGGACTGGTTCGACCTCCGAATCATCCCATCAGGAGCGTCGGTGCATTTAACGAAAGGGTAGTTAACGGCAGATTTAGGGCCCGATAAACGTCACGAGCGCGGGAATCCGGGCAGGCGTGAATCACTTTGTGCTGCTATTTTCATAGCGTAAGTCGGTAGGAAGTAACCGCCGGGCTGCACGCGAGCGGATTTATGGCGACGCGGGGGCGGTGGTGGGGGTGGGGGATGAGCTGCGTGCCGGCTTCCGGTCCGCCCCCGGCACGGCCCGCTGTATCTCGCCGCTCGCCGCTATGATACGTTAATTTAGGCCGTTCGCATGCCGCGTGGGGGCTCCTCCGAGACCGAGGGGAAACAAGAAAACGCGCCCTCCACCACCTCTGCTACCGGCGGTTATCCTGTAGCCAGAAACTACTGTTCGCTGTTGTCTGATATTCTGTTTTATATTTCGGCAGGACGAGAATGCGTACGACGCATCACAATAAGATCACTATAAGCGCTTAAAATTTCTTGTACATGCTAAATCTATTCGGAAATACGACATACGCAACAGAAAGAAAAGACTGAAGGTCGACCTTATTTGCAAGCTATAAAACATTCTGAAGATTTAATGCATAGTCGACGCAACGACGAGGAAATTCGTTTAGCTAAAAAAATGATGAAGCTCTCATTTATGTCCACAGTGAAAGCACTACACTGTAAAGTAATCTGCCTGCTTTTGCTGCAGGGTGACGCCTTTCTGGGTGTTAGACTGTCTATCGCGATCTGAAGTAGGAAAGGGACGCTGATTTCCATTAATCACAACTGAAACGCTCCCTCTGATCTAACCTGACCGTGCATGGACGTGGTTCAGATTATCTGTGAGGTTCGTTCAGTAAGTAATATAACACTTTTTTTCAAGTCAGTTTCAAAAAATGCGGAATTTGTTGTTGCACATCGTGAAATATTCCTGCTTCAGCCGCCTTACAATTTCATGAAGTTCCGAAAGGTGGCAGTACTGTACGTAGGCTTCAAAATGGCGCATTTAAAGGTTTTGCGCTCCAAGCTGAGAGCTGTCACTGAGTTCCTTTTCGCCAAACTCAAGAGCATCGCAGGCATTCATAAATACTTGCATAATGTCTGGATAGACCCGGTAGTGAACAAAAGCATGGTTAGTCGGTGGGCGGTGCGTCTGTCATCACAACAAGGTGGTGCAAACCTTTCCGATGTCCCGTGTGCCAGCCGGCCGCGCAGACCCACAGGAAACTGAAGAAGCGACTTCAGCGTGTTCATTAAGGGGTAAACGAATATCTCCATGACAACGTGAGGCCTCAAACAAGAGTGGGCACCAGAGAGGAGCTCTCAAAACTTCACTGGAGTGTTCCTCATCCACTCTACAGCCCTGGCCTCACACCTTCCGACATCAATCTGTTTTCCTCAACGCAAAAAGGTCTCTGCAGAAAGTAGTATGTTGATAAAGGGGAGATTCTTGATGCAGAAAGACGATGGCTCCGACGTCGACCAGTAGAGTGGTACCATCATCCCTCACTGTAAGATGGTGTAAGGCCGTCGCACTGGACGGATGTTACGTTGATACATAGGGTTTTGTAGCCAAAAGAGTGGAAAGTAACATGTTGCAACTTGAGGTAGAACGACAAACAAATTTCAAAAATTCACAGAAATTATTATTTTTGAACAATAGCCAAAATGAGTGATAAAGATATCATTCATAAGTAGTAAGATATTTGTGCCTTATTCATAACAATTACTGGAGTCAAATAAACTGCAGAGGAGGAATCAGCTTAATAATCTTATGATGGGATGAGGCGAAGGGTGCACGAATACAGGAGAAAATGGAAGCAAATGCAACGTTATTATTCTACCTGATGCCTCGAAACAGGCATCAAACACTATTTTCCTTCACCATGGGAAGTACGTGGGTGTGTTGAGAAGTACACAAGCACAAAACAGATATTTCCGGCGACACATGGCAGTGAAACTGCTCACGTATTAGAGTTTCATATTACACGGACAACATTTATCTTCAGGCCTTAGCTGATTATGGGCAGGGGGGGGGGGCGAAGAGGTTAACACCATGCACACGATGCATCGGTGGCCAACATCTGTAACTGGCTTCAGCAGGGTTCCTGCAAACGTGATGTTGCCTCGCCGATCAGCAACTGTCAGGTTGATAATTGGTGGTTGGAGATATAACATCGCGTTTACAGGCAGCCTGCGATAAGCAGTTACGGATGTTGTCCGCTGGTGCATTGTGTTTATGGATGGTGTTAGCCCTTCACAAGATTGTGCACTGAAACTGGTAGCCATACAATAAATGACATAAGGATGGCCCAAGGTGTTTCATTTTCTTATTTAAGTGAACCTCTGAAGTCACCTAGACCTCCATTGGCAAGCATGGGCATATAAAAACGTTTTGGATAAGTGGTCATGTAAAATGAGGAAGAAGCTAATTTGCAATCAGTTGGACTCTACTATAATGTGGGACACCTGGTGAGAAGGAAAATATTCGACGCCTATCATATTCAAATTTTATCGGATATAAAACATTAATTTTTTACTGATTGATATGCACTTCAATTTTTATGCTGCCTTTTGGATGGTGGACCCAAAAGATTTGTTTTGCCCAGGACCCCAGCACACATTAATACGTCACTGAATAGCTAGCTTATAACACAAAAGCGATTCACTGTCCTTACAGAGTTTTCATTGACGGTAAAAGGCAAGTTTGTATTCATCTCTCGAATCCTCTTTCAGCGGGGTGTTTACTTATTCACCTCATCTCGACGCCACAGAGCTAAATCCGCCATTCTATAGACCACTTACATGGTCCACCCATATTAATATGACCACCCCCTATGTTAGATGTGAATGTCCACTAACCATTCACAGAGAGCAGGTGGCAGCACTAGCACTAGGGATTATATAAAGCGTGTCAGGAAAGGGGGGGGGGGGGAGGAGGCACGGAAAAGTATGAAGTAGTTGATTGCAGATGTCCTATACGGCATGGTCATTGGCTTCTGGGCCAAGAGTGGAAACATTTCCGAAACGGCTAAGTTTATAAAGTGTTCACACACCACTTTAGTTAACATTAAGCATGGCAGTATGACGCTATCAAAAATGGCGTTGAGGCAACTTTGATGCACGGTCGGCTAAAGAGGGCACCGGTGAAAAATGGCTACAGAGATAAGGACGAGTGAATACAATTGCTACTGTTAAGTAGCTGACCACCCAGATTAATCAGTGGCTACCAACGATGTACCCTCAGCGACCGTTCGGCAAGCACAGCTGTGTATGGGCCTTCACAGCTGGTACCTGGTTCATGTAGTCATGCTGACTGGTGTTCATCGGTTATGAAGACTGCAATTTGGACACCAGTTAGGGAAACGGACGTTCGCTCAGTGACGACCGGTGGCCTGTTCAGATGAATCACGATCTGTTAGACAGATAGCCTTTGGCATGGATGGTGTGAAACATGTGACAGCATACACCCAGCAACAATCGGCGAATCCCCTGAGGGATTTCGTCATTCCGGAAGGCACAATGGATCAACACACGTATGCTTGAGGCCACCATGTCCACCCCTGCATGAAGTTTGTGTTTCCTTCGACACAGTGGCACAATGGCATCTGCCAGCAGGACAATGCAATTCATCACACAGCTTGTAATGCGTGGTTTGTAAAGGCAACCAGATGAATTTACCATAATCCCCTAACCACCAAACTCCAGGATTTGAGCCCAATCAAACTTCTGTAGGACCACCTCGATCGGGCTCTTCACGCCACGGATCCTCACCTGAGAACTCAAGTGCAGCTGGTCGTGCTACTGCGGTCAGCATGGCTTCACATACATGCTGAAAGAGGTGGTCATTCAGGCTTTTCACATGTGCTTGTGTTAATGTGACAGGGCAGTGTACATTGTACATTTGGGTGGAGTGGAGCCCCCTGCTTCAGTACCTTTGCTCAAAATTCTTGAGCCTAGACCTACAGGTTCGCACGAGTGGAAGGGAGCACCATGTGCTCACCAGAGGTGGGTAGTTCATGAACGGAAGGATCCAGAAGAATGGTTCCCTAAAGTGATTGGGAAGACCGAGGAACGAATTCTTTGGAACATGTAATGTTACTTGAATTATGTAGCCATTACGACAGCTCACCTGAACCTGTCGATATCAGCAATTTTCTACTGTGTTAATGTAGAATATTTAACATATTTCTGAGACAACATTCCGATTTGATTTCATTAATGTAGAGGTATTTTGATACATCCATATTTTTATATTGCAATGATATTATTCTTATGTGTATTCTTTCTTTTGTTACTATGATCTTTGACGTACTTGTAACTCTTGATTTTTGGGCGCGTAAGCGATTATAAGTAGTTAGTTAGAGAGTCGGACCTTGAAAAAGTCAAGTCTCCGACGTCATGTTGGAAAGACGCATATTGTAGTCAGCTTATAAAATGTGAACTTTAACAGTGAGGAAGATGTTTTCAAGTATGTTTTGTATTGTGAAGTGATGTTTTGTGTGTTACGTGATATTGCAGCAAAAGTAATAAAAAAGAAGTGTAACTTAAATTCAGAGTGCTGATTACATTTTTTTACATCACCATTGTGCTAACTTTGAAAGGTTTAGTCTTCAAGAATGGTTTGTGAAGCGCATCTACAAAACTTTTGAATATAGCAGAATAAAACCTAGGCCTCTTTGCATCCGAGCTTGGAATCATCACCACCTAGATTTTCGCCGATTGAGCCATGATTTTGCAACGAGACCAGCGAGGGAAACACGAAAAAATTAGTGCCTAGTTTATTCATTATTACATGAAATGACTTTATTAACTGTGCTCTAATGACTCTAATGACATCTGCCACATAATAACTTTGTTGTTGCCCGAAAATGCAGTATTTAGCAGCGTTAGCAACACCACAATCATTGTTAAATTTTGACCTTTGTTGTGGTAGGGTTGTTAGAAACAGTAACGGTCTATCTCATTCCAGTTCACTTTGTCCACAGCCGGTGATTTTCCTGGGAATGGTCGACCGCCATTCATTTTAGTCGTGGTAGGTCTCATTCTCGGGAAGTGTTCTTCACCATTCACTATGGCCGTGGTCAGTGTCGTTCCAGGGAATGGTCGTTTACCTTTCACTTTGGCCACTCAAATAAATGATGATTGATTCCGTGTATGAATGCTAAGGCTCCTTTCAACTGCGACTGATCAAAAACTGGTTATCTTTTTCAATAGCAAAGATCTTCAAAGAAATGATGTGTGCTATGTTGTTATTGTCTTGAAAAGAAAGAGTTTCTTTTTACTTATGAAGTACCGATGATCTTCCAGCAGATTTATTTGACTGCTCCCGTTGCTGATACAAAGCTTCTACGTTTAGTACGCTCTTTCTCAGTTCCGATATCTGAAGTCGTGATTTTTCCAAATAACTGTTCACTTCCCAAACAGATAGTACAGCACTTTCTCGTGTAGTTGATTTACACACCCATTCATCGTAGAAGAAAATTATAATGTTCGTTTGACGGATAACAGTTTATTCTAGCTATCTCATGCTGTTAATGCTCCTACAGATATGTATTATGTTCTGTAAACGAAAAACCGAAAACACTGTATTTCCTACGATTACGAGCCGAAGCATTGCGTTGTAAACATGTTCCGTAATCCTCAGACGCCTAATGTCATACTTTCTGAAAAACCATTCAGCTAAGGAAATCGACGTAAACAATGTGCCTACATAGGGTTATCAACGAATTTATCACACAGAGGTAATTCTAGCGTGTATTTAATTTTTTATACACCAACATTTTAGGTTATGCTTTAACGTGACGAGCATTGATATCGAATGAAACAACATTCTGCTGTTACCAGTCATTAATTTACTTATATCGCCAATACATTTCGAAGCTTTAAACCTCCTTCGTTGTGTGCATTTACGTGTGTTCCTATGATACATGCGTGTGTTGCGTTACGATTATGGGGTAACTTGTGGAAGTGTCTAAGGGATAAACAAAAACACTGTTTGAAAACATGGTTTGAAGATATTTTTTATTAAAAACTGAACATATATCTAAAGGTGAACAACAACACTATTTGGGATATTTTTCAAGGAATTGTGGTTTTTGTTTGTGTTGCTGAATATTCCTAGTGGTATACAACCATTTTTCCATCAAGTTCTTATAGCTTGAGTCTCGTACTCGTTTATATAACCAGGTGACTTGTTGTAAACACTAGGTACATTAATTATGTTTCCAACAGTAGTGAAGCTATACATAAATAATAATTTTCGGTGAGATTCAGAGATGGGGAGGAAAGAATAGAGGCAGAGACATATACAGAGAGAGGGAGAAAGATTTACATATGGGGTGAAGAGAGAAACTTTTCTGGAGAGGAGGTTCTCAAGATTATATCTGTTTCATGTAGAGGATGGAATAATACATCGTTAAATGCTTTAAAATGTGCTGATAGATATATAATTTATGCTATTAGTTGATGTACACATAGTATCAAGATGACGGGGTGTGCAAGTTGCTCGTGTAATGGTGTGAATGCATGTTTCTGAATGAGGTCATTCTATTGTTCATTTGGGAATTTGGGAATGTCATTGTAATACAACTGATTGTGGTAAGTGTTATATATATATATATATATATATATATATATATATATATATATATATATATATATATATATATATGTGTGTGTGTGTGTGTGTGTGTGTGTGTGTGTGTATACACTATGTGATCAAAAGTATCCGAAGCCATGACTGAAAATTACTTACAAGTTCGTGGTGCCCTTAATGCTGGGATTCAATACGGTGTTGGCCCACGCTTACCCTTTACGACAGCATTCACTCTCGCAGGAATACGTTCAGTCAGGAGCTGGAAGGTTTCTTGGGGAATGGCTGCCTATTCTTCACGGAGTGCTGCACTCATGAGTGGTATCGATGTCGGTCGGTGAGGCCTGGCACGAAGTCTGCGTTCCAAAACATCCCAAAGGTGTTCTTTAGGATTCACGTCAGGACACTGTGCAGGCCAATCCATTACATTAATGTTATTGTCGTGTAAGCACTTTGCCACAGGCCGTGCATTATGAACAGGTGCTCGATCGTGTTGAAAGATGCAATCGCCATCCAGGAATTGCTCTTCAACAGTTGGAAGCAAGAAGGTGATTAAAACATCAATGTAGGCCCCTGCTGTAATAGTGCTACGCAAAACAAGAAAGGGTGCTAGCCCAACCCATGATAAACACGACCACACCATAACACCACCGCCTCCGAATTTTACTCTTGGCACTATACACGCTGGAAGATGATGTTCACCGGGCATTCGTCAGACCCACCCCCTGCCATCGGATCGCTGCATTGTGTATCGTGATTCGTCACTGTACACAACGCTTTTCCATTGTTCAATCGTCCAGTGTTTACGCTCCTTACACCAAGCGAGGCGTCGTTTGCCATTTATCGGAGTGATGTGTAGCTTATGAGCAGCCGCTCGACCCTGAAATCCAAGTTCTCTCACCTCCCGCCTAACTGTCATAGTACTTGCAGTGGAACCTGATGCGGTTAGGAATTGCTGTGTGGTGGTCTGTATTGAGGTCTACCTATTACACATTACGACCCTCGTCAACTGTCGGCGGTCTCTCTCAGTCAACAGACGAGGCCAATCTGTACGTGTCCCTTCACGTTTCCACTTTACTATCACATCGTAAACAGTGGACGTAGTGATGTTTAGGAGTGTGGAAATCTTGCGTACACCCAATCATCTGACCACATTCGAAGTCCGTAAGTTCCGCGGATCGCCTCATTCTCACGATGTCTAATGACTATTGAAGTCGCTGATAGGGAGTACTAGGGAGTACCTGGCAGTAGGTGGCAGCACAATATACCTAATATGAAAAACGCATGTCTCTGTGGGTGTTCGGAACTTTTGATCACACACACATATTTATAGGCTGTCCCAGCTATCTTGTCCACCCAAAATATCTCTGGAACAATAACAGCTATTGGAAAACGACTTTCACCGGTATCAATGTAGGGCTGGGGACCATGAATGTACATATTTGGAAACATTCTAAAACGAAAGCATATGTGCTGTTTAACACAAACTTATGTTTTTTTAAATGGACCTCCTATATTTTTTCGTCAGCAATCCATGGCATCACAAAGCACATACACAATGGCGTTGATTGCATCGCAATATTCCCATTACATCCCGAGATATTAAGACGCGAAGTTGACGCTTGAAACACCCGACATGCGCTGCTAGCGCACGTCCTGAGGCTCAGGCGTGAACCCAATGCTGCCCGTAATCGCGATGTGATTGACATGCGTAATCACACCTCCATACTTATCAAGAGGTCCGAAACGAATAATACGGTCTGCTGCCATCCTGCATTAACATCGTACATTCCAGCAGGTACTTATCCCATAGGCTAGGGGTGATGCGGTTCTGTAACATATCTGTGTACCGCAACGTTAGTCACAAAGTTTACTTCGCTTATCGTAAATCCGTTACTAAAAAGGTAATGCCGTTCAACGTTAAAACTTTACTTTACTATAGATCTAGCGCAAGTGACAGTTAATCATTGGTCCGCAGCTCGTGGTCGTGCGGTAGCGTTCTCGCTCCCGCGCCCGGGTTCCCGGGTTCGATTCCCGGCGGGGTCAGGGATTTTCTGTGCCTCGTGATGACTGGGTGTTGTATGATGTCCTTAGGTTAGTTAGGTTTAAGTAGTTCTAAGTCCTAGGGTACTGATGACCATAGATATTAAGTCCAATTTGCTCAGAGCCATTTGAACATTTTTAGTTAATCATTCACTCGTAATAGTAAAATTCATGTTGATGGTTTTAGTGAAACGAGCAAGTGGACTAAAAGTTTTACCGTTGTTTAGGTAAAAATGTTTTGATTTGCGAAGTTCAGGTAGGACATAGAAGCTGAATGTAAACATGTTTAACCAATTAGTTTTATTATCACATAATTATCAATGTTATGTTTATCTAATGCGTTAAATGACAAATTGTTGCAAACAAATGTTTCTTAACATCACTGGGTAAAATGGCCCTTTGTAGAAACTTCCATTGTGATACCAGCACTACATACTAAACATAGCGTTCACATCGCATACTCAAAGTGATGTCCATTGACTTGCATACATAGTGTCACTCTGCGGATGGAGGATGCTACTTCGTGCTACTGTTTCCTCTTTGATGGCTGTACAAGCATCAATAATGCGTTGCTTCATGTCCTCTGGTGTTGTTGGTTCATGTTGGTAAACAGCATTTTTCACTGCTCCCCAAAGATAATAATCCAGCGGTGTAAGGTCCGGAGATAGGGCAGGCCACCTAACTGGGCCACCTCGTCCAATACACCTACCAGGGAACTTACGGTTCAGAAGTCGTCGTGCTCGTAAGCCGTTATGTGCAGGGCATCCGTCATGCTGATACCACATGACCATTCTCCGGTTCAGAGGTACGGTGTCCAAGAGAACAGGAAGATTGTGTCGTATAAATCTGGAGTATTGTCTGTCACTTTGGATTCCATTTATAAAGAAAGGTCCAATAATGGTATCTCCAATAATCCAACACCAAACATTAACTTTCCACGGACGTTGATGCTCTACCTGACGGAGCCATTTTGGATTGTCTGCGGACCAATAATGCATATTCCTCATATTGACGATTCCTTTGTTGGAGAATGATGCCTCGTCGGTAAAGAGAACACCTGCAAAAAAATTTGGATTAGTCAGAAGTTTTTGCTGAGCCCACCGACATGTTACCCTATTGCGGAAGTCATTTCCATGAAGATCCTGGTGTAAATGAACATGGTAAGGATGAAATTTATGACGTTTAAGAATACGCTGTGCAGCTGATTTTGACACACCAACTTCACGTTCAATTTGACGTCTGCTGATTTGAGGATTCGCAGCTATGGTAGCGAGCACAGCAACTTCAGCACGTTCATCTGTGCGTGTTCTAGGACGATGTCGAGGTCTTGGATTTAAGCTTCCAGTTTCACGTAGACGAGATGTGAGACGACCAAACATCCGGCGCGAAGGCGATGGCTTGTCAGGGAATCGTCTTCTGTACAGTCGTTCTGCCTGAACAGCATTTCGCCCACCTACAACAGGGTACAGTACAGGTATGTAGAGTAGGGTGGAAAACAGACATATTAACTTAATAATCATAATGTTCGCTAACAGTACTATCAACAAACAATCAATCTCATAACGTATTTCCCATCAACGTACATTCTCCATCGATCAGCAGCATTTCTACCATATCAACATGTGTGTACATTATACTGTACAGTATAAGTTCCACAACACAACGTTTATTCACAATGTGTACTACCTCCGTGCCGTCACTAGATTGCTCTGATGCGCGACTACACTGGGAAGCGGTGTACTGCACGCCAAAGCAACAACAAATGGGATGCACGGCGGGTGGTGGAGTACAGGAGCTTGCATGGGTCGCAAATCACATACAAGGCGAAGTGGTAACTGTGGCAGTAGTGGGAACTACGTTGGACACTTAACTATGTAGAGCCAGGCCCTGCGCGACAGGCACAATGGGTCATATAAGCATTAGGTAAACCTTATTTTGGGTGTGCAGGATAAATAAGACAACCTGACGGGTGTACACCGATCGGTACTGGTTCATATTGAGTACGTATATACGTAAAACGTGCAAGAGGAAAACCATTATGTGCTTATGAGAGTTGATGGCAGCAGACCGTATTATTCGTTTCGGACCTCTTGATAAGTATGGAGGTGTGATTACACATGTCAATCACATCGCGATTACGGGCAGCATGGGGTTCAGGCCTGAGCCTCAGGACGTGCGCTAGCAGCGCATGTCGGGTGTTTCAAGCGTCAACTTCGCGTCTCAGTATCTCGGGATGTAATGGGAATATTGCGATGCAATCAACGCCATTGTGTATGTGCTTTGTGATGCTATGGATTGCTGAAGAAAAAATACAGAAGGTCCGTTTAAAAAAACATAAGTTTGTGTTAAAAAACACATATGCTTTCGTTTTAGAATGTTTCCAAATATGTACATTCATGGGCCCCAGCCCAACATTGATACCGGTGAAAGTCGTTTTCCAGTAGCTGTTATTGTTCCAGAGATGTTTTGGGTGGAAAAGATAGCTGGGACACCCTGTGTATATTCAGCTTTAGATACATGTTTAATTTTTAGCCAGAAACTTCCTCAACACCATGTTCTGATATTGTGCTTTTAGTTTGCCACTAGACAGTGCTTCAAGTTACCCCGACGTCGTAGCACAACATATCTTATGCTAACACTTGTAAATCCATCTGCTGATGGAGGTGTAAACGTTCGTAACGCACTGTAGATATAAATAAATCAGTGACTGGTAACAGTAAACTTGTTTCGTTTGATTTCATATTTTTTCCGATATCTATGTAAAATCCTTTTTTAGATACGTAAGGAACTGTGGACGAGTAAAAATGAACGGTTCCCAAAAAAACAACTTGCCAGAGATGAACACGTTTGCCCGTATCTACTGCCTAGAGCAGGCAGATTCAACTGTTTCGCTGGAATCATCAACGTGGCTAACAGAGGTCTGGTCCTTCCTACACAAAAATGGAGGTTCCACGTACATCGTCAACATCTTCAAATTCCACAAAAGCGATAAATAGGGTCGTAACACTTTGCAGTAGGCTTAGATTCAGTTTTTTTTAAGAAATAAAACTGTAAACAAAAGTAATATTCCCTACCAGACGGGAAATAAGACTTAAAAGAAAGTAAACAGTATTAGATGTGTATATTCTACACACACTTCTCTTAAAATCACAGCAAATTTAGGTACGAAAGCTGAATGACCCACAAGCGAGCATGTATCACTACACTGCGACGGTAAGGTCTGACAAAAGAAATGAGTTCTGAACGTTCTGAAATAAAGTTTAAGTGAACTGACCCTGGTGATCATTCTGAAATACAACGTTTGTTTGTTAATGATCTTACTGCGTCGTAACAGTGATGTTAAATTGGTCCTAAGAAATTTCCATGACTTACCTTGTGACAATGGAAACTGGGAACTGCTCGAAAGTCGTGAATGTTACAATGCAGCGCGGCAGCAAACCATGTAAAAAAAAGTACCTTGCCAAAGTACAATGCAAGGGAAAGCAAGTATGCGAAGCGCATCATACTTTAAACTTAGAGCAACTGTATTCCGCTAAGAGCATGCGGTGACACACAATTACAAATTCAAGCTTCAGCATGCGGATGGTGTAAGAAACTGATCTTACTGAATTATATAGAAGAGACTAGCACTTAAAAACTATATTACGAAACTGACTTATCAATTACAACAACAGCCACTACATTCATTTGTTATATGAGAAAAAACAATACTCTGAGAGGTAATTCGTTTCTGGAACGGTGTCCAAGCAAAGTTAGTAGATAATTTTGCTTATTATCATGTCGACAATCAAAATAACGGACCTGATTAAGTGAAGAAAATATCACACGGCAATTTTACTTTTCTCAGACTCATCACAAATTATGCGTGAGCAAGTACTGCTGCAGCGACATACCTGAATATCTTCACACTTCTAAAATCAGTCTTTAGAAAACCATGTCTCCAAACATCAACAACCTCCGTGTTTGCATCCCTGCGTTCTGCTAGTTATTCTCAGATTGCTCAGCATCCTGACCAATGTCAAACTTCCTTTTAATGGTCTCTAATTCTTCAAAAGCAGTGACAATACCGCTAACAACCGAAGATCATATTGGTCGTACGCAGAACCTCTGCGGCATAACATATCGACTATGAAAGGCTTCTGTCTGAAAAATATCCGGTTTACAAGTATGAAGAAGGACTCAGAATAGAAAGAGACTCACATCAGTATGGGCGAGTACGAAAAATAAGCTAGAAACTTTGCAACTATACTTGGAATTCATCTTACACCCACTCTGCAGGACACTATTCATTCTTCCTCATACCTTGCGATCTTTACATATCGGCCAACGCCAAAGTGTTAATGTATTCTCCTTTAAGTTTAGTCGTGTTAACACGTGCCTTTGTGAACGAGGTAGTTAACGCAGAAGCGCTCGACTTGGAGGTACGCTAGTTCGAATGCTGCTGGTGGATAAAATTTTCACTGGCTGTATGTGGCCTGCAAGTGGAGCGGAGGTGGGAGCATAAAGTTACTGGTTACCAGTCTTTGTGCGAATGTCCTGGATTAAATTATGAACTTCTCCGCAGTGTGTCACAAGTGAGGTCACGTGACACTCTTTATGGTCATCTGTCCGTCCGCTGGTGATATTAAGCTCAGTGTCTTCCTTGGTGCTGTTCAAGAGGAGTAGGCTCTTTGTCTCATAAGAGTGTAACACTACACTTTGCACGTATCCATTACATTCAAGATTATATTTCAGACTATCATTATTTCCATTAAACTCTCCTACAGTCCACAAATACACTATGACACATCTCTCACATATCCGCACGGGAAGGGGCCAATGAGGCGGAAGAAGAACATTCACGGCTTAGGCCCACCCTGTGAAACATCAGTTATCAGTTCCATACGACATTAACATTTTTGCATATACATCTCTAAAATTATTTTTCCCAATTTATCGTAGGTTTCCTCTTCTAGTGTTCAATGAAGAGACTGAATAATGTCGGGTGTAGGTTATAATTCTGTTCCACCCCCTTTCCAACTACTGTTTTTTATTCATGTTTTACGATTCTTGTAACTACAGTCTGATTTCTGTACAAGATGCAGAATACCTCTCGCCCCCTTCTGTTATACGCGCCATCTTCAACGAATTCCACTCGTAGAGACCACAGAAATTGCTAAACATTTTAAATTAGTGGTGGAGTGTCACAAGCATTAGACATTAGGGACAAGTAAAGTGACATACTCTATCCGCTTATGAGTGTTGAATGTGACTGATCGTAGGCATGTTGTGCCAACGCCCTCGACTCAGTCGAGTATTTGCTAGCATCAACAAGTAGTAGCCTGTTGGCGCTCAGACCGCATTTGGCCTTCAAGTAGCCGTGTTATTTGAAAGGTGACACCCAGAAACAATATGACACTAACGTATTAGAGAATCCGACGGTCGCCGGTCACTGAAAGTGAATAATGGCCTCCGTCCTGAACACGGGCGCTATGGCGGAGTGCGACAAATATTATTACAAAAAGGGCCGTTGTAACCATGGGTTACCAATATGCTACATAGTAGGCAACAGCCTCAGCTTACAGTGATTGTAAAAGAGGAATTATTGGTGATCCGATAACTGTATTATTATTCGCAACGAAAGGAAAGTGACCTAGCACTTATAAAATTAATAGCCCAAGGGTAATAAACAGAATTAAACAATCAAGTTACGGATAGATTTGCGATGATGAAAGATATCAGTATTGGTACTCATAGTTACAGTACGATCTATTATAGCAGCGCAAAGCTGCTGTGTACTATAACACAATAATTAGTTCGTTATCAGACAGTAATAAGAAACATATCGACACCGAACCGTATATAAAGGTGTACGTATTACAGTATCATAACACACGAAGATATAGTACAGGGTGAGGCAAATAAAAATGGCTCGGGCGAGTGGATACGGTTGGACGTGAAGGTATGCATACAACCAGACACCGTGAAGTCCAACAGGATGAACCTGCTGCTCAAACAGCCGGCCGAACCTTGGAGCACATTTACGCAATCTTCACTGCTGACAGAGTAGTTGGCAGATCTCAGTATGGTCGTGGCTCTTGCTGGCTGGCCACGCAGATCACCTGATCTGTCAGTGTGCGATTTCCTAGTGTGGGGAACCCTCAAAGATGTATCACGTCAACAATCATATTCTTCGAGAACTGCAGCAGAATATTTCGGGTGAGACTGCAGCAATCCCAGGAACACAGTTCCGATCCACCTTCAGCAACTTGCTGATCAGCGCCCAAAAGTGCCGAGAGATGGATGGTGGTCGCTTTCGACATCTGCTATATTGATGTTAGCATTATATTTTCTTTCCTCTGCTGTGTTTCTTTGTACCCTGAAACACCGTCCTTCGAGCCACTTTTATTTGCCCCGCCTTCTGTAATTACGTTAGAAAGCATAATAAATAATAAAATTCAAGTTAAATGTATGAATTACAGTGAGAGGAAATACAATCTGCTTAAATAGAAAGAGCAGAAATTTCCTGTAAGAAACATTGTACATGTACACTTATCACATGATTTACCAACTTTTTTTAACAACAAACCTGCCAATTGTGGACAATATTGGAAACAGTCAGTCTGAAATAGCGATTAATGTAGAATGTAACAGTTATTCTTGTTTTCCTTGTCTTGATAGAGCTGATAGAAGAACCGTAATAAATTTGGTGAAAGAAACGAAACTTGAAACGTCCCATTAGAAAAATTATAAATGTCTGTGCTGATAAACCTCTTACGTTATTTGATTTTTAAACAGCTGAGCAGAACCGAACGTACTCAGATATTTCGCTCTTTACTTATTCTGATCATCACTAAAATGACACACAATATTTCTTTAGCGCAACGCAATCTGACTTTCAAGAATCGCTACAAAAGAATGGCCCTGACTAACAATAACCTTTACCTTTCATGAATCACTTGCCTCACAAAAATCTTCGTTAATCAAACTACTGCAATACAGCGTGCGCCAATCTGAAGAAAAGATTCTAACTACTGAAGGCACTAAGTACTGATAGGCATAGTTAGCAAATGAAAGATTTTGATAGAGAACAAACAATGTATTTACCTTAAGGAGCTCCGGAACGCCCTGTACTTGCAATGTTAAAATAACACTTATAAATTACATCTTTCCTCACAAAGTATTTGAGGTAGGAAGTTGAACTTTTTACAGATTATTTATTGGAATATGGGCTACAATTTAACATAGGGATTTTACAAAATTTTAGTTCAGTTATTAAAGATGATTTTTTTTCAATTGTAATGAAAATTCACAACATTTTTTTTGCAATTTTTTATTTATATATTCAAAAATATACAGTTTTTTGGAAAAAGGCTGTGATAAATTATGCAGAAGGTACTGTGTAACATTTACTGAAAGTTTGAAACAAATATGTTTGGAAGATCCTTAGAAAACATGTAATTAGTACGAGAAAATAAAAGTTTTGGGAATCGAGCGACAAAGATTGGATTAACTTTTTAGTGCATTCCAGGTCCATAGGATGGATTATCTTCATCCTCTGCAAAACTCATCCTCCAGCTTCCTCTTGTTCCTCCTCCTGTTTACTCTTGCTTGTATTTCTAGACTCTTTACAGCCCTGTCTGCAGCCCGAAGGCGTTCCTTGTCTAAAGCAAGCATAGCTCGTACCATGTTAGAACCTATCTTCATTCCCATATTTCTAAATACCTTGCACCTTACAATGTTGCCATCATTGAAAGTCGCAACAGCATCATACACACCAAAGTGAAGTGTTTCTATTCCAACAAATAGAGTCTTGGGGATTCTCGACCGTATAACACTATTTACACTTTCATTGGGGTTTTGAGTTTTTCCGTGAATACACTTTTTCAACAGTTCAGGTGCTGCTAAGTCTCTGAAAATTGCAACATTCATAGTGTTCACTCATTGAACCAAGCTTCTTCTGTGAAGTATTTTCTTTCCCACTTTGACTGCTATGGGCAGGTGTACTTGAAAGGTTAGGTTCACTCACTTGGTTATCGTCTTTATTGTTTACAGTAATAACACATACCTTTGGCTTTCCAACATTTCTCCTTTTCTTAAAAGCCTTCAGAGGATTTCTAATAACTTTACTTTTACTCATTATTATACTTCATCAAAACAGAGACTCAAGAAACAGAATTAATTACGAATATTTTCGAGATAACGACAGAGTAAATAAACATGAAACAATCGACAATCACACCAGCGATATATATTGAAACATCACAGGTTAGCCACAACACATACTTTATCTCACATCACTAAAATGTACCTGATGAACACGGACGTTAATAATAACACCATTTTACAGCAGTTTAACAGCGCCACAGTGGGTCACGCCCATGTAGAACACATTTCAAAAAAAATTTAAAAATAGTTGTAGTCTTCGGAATTGAATAAATTATATATCTATTAAAAGGTAATAGTCTGCAGATTCAGAAAACGCAAAAAAGTAAAAATTGAACTTTTCATGATTTTGAGCCTTTCCGGAGCCCCTTAATAATGTTCAAATGTCATCATATATACATATATATCAGTTCATGATATCCAGTATTACTAATTTACTCTTTCTGATGGACACACGTCCAGATCGTCCGCCCTCAAATTCTGCCATCTCTCCCCCCTCATCCACCACTGCTGGCGGCTCACCTCCAACTGCGCAACGCTAGTCGCTGTTCACATCCAACTGCCCAGCACTACAATAGCAAATATTCCAACAATGCAAACCAGCCACAGCCTGCACACGGCACAGTCAGTGATTTTCATACAGAGCGCTACGTGGCGTTACCAACATAAAAACCCAAACAGCCTACTTACAAACTTCCTGGCAGATTAGTGAAAGATTCATCATTTGAATAATCTGCTTTTGCACTGTTCATGTACGTACTGCTGCCAAATTTGGGACTTCAGAAACCACTAAGATTGGATATCATACTGGTAGAAAGCCAAAAGTGCTGAAGGCAATTGGTTCTGCGGAAAAGTGGTGGAGACCCGTGCGGGGAAAGCCGATATGGTTGGCGGAATCAGTAGCAGCTTGAAAGTTCCGTAAGGGGCTTTGGGCGGCGACTCAGCCTGGTTTCCCGATACTAATAGCCGTATCGAAGTTAGTCTCAAGTGTGATTTAGTAAAAATCGCCAGTTATGCTGAGCAGTAAACAGCTCTATGAATAGTAATGTTAACTGCATGATAGGAATGGGACGATTTTATTAAGCGCCTCTTTATCACTTTAAACAGGTCTTTAACATGCAACACTGCCATGTGTGTTAAAGATCTGCATACGGAGCAAGTGGGCGTCCCACGTGTCTGGATGTCTGAAACCGACACTACGTCTCAAGGCGCTGTCAGAGAACAGCTGGGGGGGTGATAGGTGTGACCAGCTCCAAACGTGAATGGAACGTTCTGAGTGTCTGTCGCCTGCAGATACTTTAGACTTTTCCAAAGGACCAACACAATGCGGTAGTGGAGAAGAACAATTGTTTCCTGTGCCACTCTCCATGCTGCCCTCAGTCACACATTCATGAAGAACTGATGAGGTATGAGGATATCGCTGTTGTTCAGTTCCGAGTGAAGAACAATTAGTTATTTGGTCTTTCACTCAGCTATGTGAACTGAAATGTTGTAGTGCATTCCACAAGTTTCGTATCGTGCGGTGTGGGAGTTGTCTAACAGTCACGAACTCAGAACACAAAAGACAAATAAGCAATTCTCTGCTTTGGTAGAATACAACGCAATAGTGATAACTACACTACAGGCGATTAAAATTGCTACACCAAGAAGAAATGCAGATGATAAACGGGTATTCATAGAACATATATATTATACTAGAACTGACATGTGATTACATTTTCACGCAATTTGGGTGCATAGATCCTGTGAAATCAGTACCCAAAACAACCGCCTCTGGCCGTAATAACGGCCTTGATACGCCTGGGCATTGAGTCAAAAAGACCTTGGATGGCGTGTACAGCTACAGCTGTCCATGAAGCTTCAACACGATACCACAGTTCATCAAGAGTAGTGACTGGCGTATTGTGACGAGCCAGTTGCTCGTCCACTATTGAGCAGACGTTTTCAATTGGTGAGACATCTGGAGAATGTGCTGGCCAGCGCAGCAGTCGAACATTTTCTGTATCCAGAAAGGCCCGTACAGCACCGTCAACATGCGGTAATGCATTATCCTGCTGAAATGCAGGAAAGGGTTTCGCAGGGTTCAAATGAAGGGTAGAGCCACAGGTCGTAACACATCTGAAATGTAACGTCCACTGTTCAAACTACCGTCTGTGCGAATAAGAGGTGACTGAGACGTGTAACCAGCAGCACCCCATACCATCACGCCGGGTGATACGCCAGTATGGCGATGACGAATACACGCTTCGAATTTGCGTTCACCGCGATGTCGCCAAACACGAATGTGACCATCAAGATGCTGTAAACAGAATCTGGATTCATCCGAAAAAATGAAGTTTTCTATTCGTACACTCAAGATTGTCGTTGAGTACACCATCGCAGGCGCACCTGTCTGTGATGCAGCGTCAAGGGTAACGGCAGCCATGGTCTCCGAGCTGATAGTCGATGCTGCTGCAAAAGTTGTCGAGCTGTTCGTGCAGATGGTTGTTGTCTTGTAAACGTCCCCATGTGTTGACACAGGGATCGAGACGTGGCTGCACGATCCGTTACAGCCATGCGGATAAGATGCCTGTCATCTCGACTGCTAGTGATACGAGGCCGTTGGGATCCAGCACGGCGTTCCGTATTACCCTCCTGGACCCACCGATTCCATATTCTCCTAACAGTCATTGTATCTCGACCAACGCGAGCAGCAATGTCGCGATACGATAAACCGCAATCGCGATAGGCTACAACCCGACCTTTATTAAAGTCGTAAACGTGATGGTACGCATTTCTCCTCCTTACACGAGGCACCACAACGACATTTCACCAGGCAATGCCGGTCAACTGCTGTTTGTGTACGAGAAATCGGGTGGAAACTTTCCTCATGTCAGCACGTTGTAGGCGTCGCCACCGGCGTCAACCTTGTGTGAATGATCTGAAAAGCTAATCATTTGCATATCACAGCATCTTCTTCCTGTCGGTTAAATTTCGCGTCTGTAGCACGTCACCTTGTTGGTGTAGCAGTTGTAATGGCCAGTAGTGTATTCACGCTGCTAAGTGCTGAGGCAACTGAAGTTTCACTGTCAGCAAAATAAAATTCTATCTAAATCTTATAATAGACAAGGACGTGGATAACTTTCCAGAGGGAAAGGGAAGATTATGTTTCCCGTAATGGCACCCGCGTTACATTGGAAACAACGACACAGTGAGACTGCAATTCAAAAATCGTACAAATGTCTCTGAGCACTATGGGACTTAAAATGTGAGGTCATCAGTCTCCTAGAACTTAGAACTACTTAAACCTGACTAACCTAAGGAATCCACACACATCCATGCCCGAGGCAGGATTGGAACCTGCGACCATAGCAGTCGCGCGGTTCCGGGCTGAGCGCCTAGAACCGCTCGGACACCTCGGCCAGCTGCAATTCAATGTATTAGAATCCTCAGACGATATAATGGGAAGGGTCGCCTCAACAGAACGTTATGGGAGGAAATGAAAGAGCGAGAAAAATTTGTCTTCAAAATACTAATTTTATTTGGGCCAGTCAATATTGTTCACGATGAGGTACGATTAATTTACAATTAAATTATTCAAATACGTAAAAATCGATAAACTTACTACGTCAAGATATTTTATTATGAATGACCACCATGGGTGTCTTAAAATCAGAAGCGCTTTATCTGTGTAGGAGGAATCTGAACGCTGAATTAAGATGCAAATCACTTTCCGAAGTCTGGGCAACTGACAAAAGGTGTATATACAGGTCATCACCTACTCTTGATCCCAGTATTACAGAGAATTGTCGATAAAGATTAATCACAATTTGCAAAAGATACTGGCAGACTGTGAGCTATGCAGTGCAAAGACTACCCAAATGCTATATGCGACAATTACTCCAAAGTACTTCAGAAGCACCAGGCTGAAGCCGGACACCGAACAGCGAGTCTCCAGTGACGAGTTACGAACAGCCACCGTGTACTTTCCCCAAAGCGATTACTGACAGACTCTCACATATACTCCTCAAAATTACCATAGGATGGGAGGAAGTTGTGAGGTCTGCCACCTTAAAATTGTCCCCTCATTTTGTGCACGCAGGGAAAGCCTGCAGAATTACACCTCCAGTGCTTGTTGTGTTCTCTGTTAATTAAATAAAGGCTGTCACTGTGGTGGCACTAACTGTATGATTGGCGGGAAGATGTCTAGGCATGAAAATGTGGCTCACTTCCCGTACTGTTTATGGATACATGGCTGTGGGTCTCTCTGTGCACAGGCTTCTGGGAAAACCTGTGGACTTTTGCGCAGTTCTCACAGAAGCCAACGTGGCTCGCACTGCTTTAAAAGGCGGTTTTTACGTACTCTGGGTTTGAAGGTACCGAAAGCGGCTTACTCGTGTGCCCACTGCCTGTGGTAGTTCTGGGTGAGATTCTTCCCGGATTTCCTCTGTTGTCTACCCAACACCTGAAGCTTGAACCTAGTTCTTCTCAGAAGATTCCAGCATTTAGAAGAAACACTGGCCTTAACATAGAATTAACCTACCCTGCACTTCCATTCAGAAATTTTATGAGAATACAAAACGAAATTATTATTTACACTACTGGCCATTAAAATTGCTACACCACGAAGATGACGTGCTACAGACGCGAAATTTAACCGACAGGAAGAAGATGCTGTGATATGCAAATGATTAGCTCTTCAGAGCATTCACTCAAGGTTGGCGCCGGTGGTGACACCTACAATGTGCTGACATGAGGAAAGTTTCCAACCCATTTCACATACACAAAGAGCAGTTGACCGGCGTTGCCTGGTGAAACGTTATTGTGATGCCTCGTGTAAGGAGAACAAATGCGTACCATCACGTTTCCGACTTTGATAAAGGTCGGATTGTAGCCTATCACGACTGCGGTTTATCGTATCGCTACATTCCTGCTCGCATTGGTCGAGATCCAATAACTGTTAGCAGAATATGGAATCGGTGGCTTCAGGAGGGTAATACGGAACGCCGTGCTGGATCCCAACGGCCTCGTATCACTAGCTGTCGAGATGGCAGGCATCTTATTCGCATGGCTGTAACGGATGATGCAGCCACGTCTCGATCCCTGAGTCAACAGATGGGGACGTTTACAAGACAACAACCATATGCACGAACAGTTCGACGACGTTTGCAGTGACATGGACTATAAGTTCGGAGTCCGTGGCTGCGATTACCCTTCACGCTGCAACACAGACAGGAGCGCCTGTGATTGTGTAATCAACGACGAACCTGGATGCACGAATTAAAAACGTCATTTCTTCGGATGAATCCTGGTTCTGTTTACAGCATCATGATGGTCACTTTCGTGTTTGGCGTCATCGCGGTGAACGCACATTCCAAGCATGTATTCGTCATCGCCATACTGGCGTATCACCCGGCGTGATGGTATGGGGTGCCATTGGTTACACGTCTCGGTCACTTCCTGTTCGCATTGACGGCACTTTGAACTGTAGACGTTACCTTAAGATGTGTTACGACCCGTGGCTCTACCCTTCATTTGATCACGGTGAAACCCTACCTTTCAGCAGGATAATGCACTACCGCATGTTTCAGGTCCTGTACAGGCCTTTCTGCACACAGAAAATGTTCGACTGCTGCCCTGGCCAGCACATTCTCCAGATCTCTCACCAATAGGAAACGTCTGGTCAATGGTGGCCGAGCAACTGGCTCGTCACAGTACGCCAGTCACTACTCTTTTTGAACTGTGGTATCGTGTTGAAGCTGCATGGGCAGCTGTACCTGTACACACCATCCAAGGTCTGTTTGACTCAATGCCCAGGCGTATCAAGGCCGTTATTACGGCCAGAGGTGGTTGCTCTGGGTACTGATTTCTCAGGATCTATGCACCCAAATTGCGTGAAACTGTAATCACATGTCAGTTCTAGTATAATATATTTGTCCAATGAATACCCGTTTATCATGTGCATTTCTTCTTGGTGTAGCAGTTTTAATCGCCAGTAGCGTAAATTGTCTCTCAGTGTAATGTGACAAACCAGTCTCGTCAAAATACTGTAAATTAAGTACACTGTCCGCAAGTTTTAATAGTATCCCATAACCTTTTTTTCAGTTCTGTAATGTTGGTGAGGCTAAATGGACCCTAGTATTCAGTGGAACTTATCTTTGGTGTTTTGTGATATGGCGGCTTGTAGCATGTCGGTACTCTCGGCATTCGAAAGATGGCACTGATTCATATTTAATGGAATAAAGTAGCTATAGGCTAATCGGTCCCACAATAAGCTGGTCCATATCTTTATTGAATTTTATAATCTTTTCAGCTAGTGACTGCTATTTTAGGAAGAATTCATCGGTGCATTCATCTGTTCCAACAGGTTTGATAAAATTGTCATTTAGGGGGCAGTAGTCATTGACGTTTCCGACTAATGTCTCCCAAACCGATTTATGAAGTCGTACACAGTACTGCAGCGAATGAGTGCAATTTTTGTCATTGAGAAATATATAACGAAGCATTTTCACTTTGTGCACCTCATGGGCCAGTGAACGCGTGGTGTACACGCGGAGGAATGTGACCAGAGGAGAGGCCCGCGTTTCGGCCAGAGACTTTGTCTGCTTGCCGCTGGACACAGGGCGAGGAACGGCGCGGTTCGGCTCTGCGCTGCGACCAACTTTGATTGAATGCCAGCAGCGTCTGGGGCGGCGACGCCTCCCAGTCCCTGGGGAGCGCAGCGGAGGCGGCGGCGGCAACGGCAACGGCGGATCCTCCTCTGCTGCCCCGTCGACGAGAGCAGCCCATTCCGACACCGGCTTGTGAATCCAACGCACGAGGATCGCTCGATATAGCATCCAGCCGTGTTCCGTATGTCGGTGTGATTTCCTTAAGTCTTGTCGATCTATAACACAAGCATCTTCCGTTACCAATTATGTTACAGGTTAGTACTTAGCGGAGACAACAGTTGGCACCCCTTTGTGTAACCTCTAATTCTGCGGTCACGGTCTTCACCTGGCACATATGTTACGTGAAGTAATACTCTTCTGGGCACGTTATACGAACGTTGCGATACACACTAAACCGCGAAAGGAACTGGTATAGACATGCCTGTTAAAATACAGAGATATGTAAACAGGCAGAATGCGGCGCTGTGGTCGGAAGCGCTTATGTAAGACAACAAATGTTTGGCGCAGTTATTGGATCTGTTACTGCTGCTACAATGGCAGGTTACCAAGACTGAAGTGAGTTTGATCGCAGTGTTATAATCGGCGCACGAGCGATGGGTGACGGCATCTCCGAGATAGCGATGAAGTGGATATTTTCCCGTACGACCATTTCACGAGTGTACCGTCAATATCAAAAATCCTGCAAAACATAAAATCTCCTACATCACTGCGGAAGGAAAAATATCCTGCAAGAACGGGACCAACGACGACTGAAGGGAATCGTTCAACGTGACAGGAGTGCAACTCTTTCGCAAGTTGCTGCAGATTTCAATGCTGGGCCATCAACAAGCGCCGGCGTGCGAACCACTCAACGGAACTTCATCGATATGGGCTTTCGGAGCCGAAGGAAAACTCATTTACCCTTGATGACTACACGACGTAAGGCACTGTCAACACGAGGCACGAGCAGTACCGGCGATTAACTGCCGCCGCGCGGCTGACGTCCAGCACTTGGTAAACAGCAGCCAATTTCTCATTCGACGGTGACCACCAATCATGGCACATAACACAAGAACCAATAGACAACAGAGTTTACGTTCTCCCTCCATCGCAACAACCTATTAAAATAAAGTTCCCTCTACTTCTTCCTTAAGTGACCAATGAAACTACCTACCTTTTGAAAATTATGACGTAATGGCATGCGCAGTGAAGAATAACAACAAAATATAAATCGCACTGCATAGCTAGAACGCACCATTAGACCCAGAAGAATTCCGCAGCAACCGTGGTCGAAACGTTGGTTTTTCTCCAGCAGCAGTACTTTTATACATTATGGCGTGGTATGATACCCAGAAAACTTTTATGTCGACTGAATCTGGCCGCGGAAGCCTACGCAGTTATATTGGTAACATGTTGCCTTGTCGGACGAGTCTCGTTTCAAATTGTATCGAAGGGATGGAAGTGTATGGGTATACATACATCCTCATAAATCCATGGGCTCTGCTTGTCAGCAGGTGATTGTTGATGCTGGTGGAGGGTCTGTAATTGTGTGGGGCGTGTGCAGTTGAAGTAACATGGGACCCTCTGACACATCTAGATACGTCTCAGACAGCTGAGACGTACGTAAGCACCCCGTCTGATCACCTGCATCCATTCATGTCCAGCGCGTATTCCGACGAACTTGGGCAAGTCCAGCACGACCGTGAGACACCCCATACGTCCATAACTGCTGTAGAGTGGCTCCAGGAAAACTCTTCTGAATTTAAACACTTCCGCTGGCCACCAAACTTCCCAGACATACACATTATTGAGCACATCTGGGATCCAGAATGAGATTTTCACTCTGCAGCGTATTATGCGCTAATATGAAACTTCCTGACAGAATAAAACTGTGTGCCGGACCGAGACTCTAACTCGGGACCTTTGCCTTTCGCGGGCAAGTGCTGTACCATCTGAGCTACCCAAGTACGACTCACGCCCCCTCCTCACAGCTTTACGTCTGCCAGTGTCTCTTCTCCTACCTTCCAAACTTTAAAGAAGCTCTCCTGCGAACCTTGCAGAACTATTACTCCAGAAAGATAGGATACTGCGGAGAGATGGCTTAGACACAACCTGGGGGATGTTTCCAGAATGAGATTTTCGCTCTGCAGCGGACTGTGCGCTGATATGAAACTTCCTGGCAGATTAAAACTGTGATGTCTTGCAGTTTGCTGTTCAGAAGAGATCGCCACCCTTTCGTACTCTTACGGCTTTATGGACAGCCTTGCCGAATTCATGGTCTCAGTTCCCTCCTGCACTATGTCAGACATTAGGACTCCATGCCGCATCGTGATGCGACACTTCTGCGTGCTCGCGGGGGCCGTACAAGATATTAGGCAGGTGCACCAGTTTCTTTGGCTTTTCAGCATATATGCCACTTTTACAGTAGTGAAAATCTACATCTACATCTACATTTATACTCCGCAAGCCACCCAACGGTGTGTAGCGGTGGGCACTTTACGTGCCACTGTCATTACCTCCCTTTCCTGTTCCAGTCGCCTATGGTTCGCGGGAAGAACGACTGTCTGAAAGCCTCCGTGCACGCTCTAATCTCTCTAATTTTACATTCGTGATCTCCTCGGGAGGTATAAGTAGGGGGAAGCAATATATTCGATACCTCATCCAGAAACGCACCCTCTCGAAACCTGGCGAGCAAGCTACACCGCGATGCAGAGCGCCTCTCTTGCAGAGTCTGCCACTAGAGTTTATTAAACATCTCCGTAACGCTATCACGGTTACCAAATAACCCTGTGACGAAACGCGCCGCTCTTCTTTGGATCTTCTCTATCTCCTCCGTCAACCCGATCTGGTACGGATCCCACACTGATGAGCAATACTCAAGTATAGGTCGAACGAGTGTTTTGTAAGCCACCTCCTTTGTTGATGGACTACATTTTCTAAGGACTCTCCCAATGAATCTCAACCCGGTACCCGCCTTACCAACAATTAATTTTATATGATCATTCCACTTGAAATCGTTCCGCACGCATACTCCCAGATATTTTACAGAAGTAACTGCTACCAGTGTTTGTTCTGCTGTCATATAATCATACAATAAAGGATCCTTCTTTCTATGTATTCGAAATACATTACATTTGTCTACGTTAAGGGTCAGTTGCCACTCCCTGCACCAAGTGCCCATCAGCTGCAGATCTTCCTGCATTTCGCTACAATTTTCTAATGGTGCAACTTCTCTGTATATTACAGCATCATCCGCGAAAAGCCGCATGGAACTTCCGACACTATCTATTAGGTCATTTATATATATATATAGAAAAACAATGGTCCCATAACACTCCCCTGTGGCACGCCAGAGGTTACTTTAACGTCCGTAGACGTCTCTCCATTGATAACAACATGCTGTGTTCTGTTTCCTAAAAACTCTTCAATCCAGCCACAAAGCTGGTCTGATATTCCGTAGGCTCTTACTTTGTTTATCAGGCGACAGTGCGGAACTGTATCGAACGCCTTCTGGAAGTCAAGAAAACTAGCATCTACCTGGGAGCCTGCATCTAATATTTTCTGGGTCTCATGAACAAATAAAGCGAGTTGGGTCTCACACGATCGCTGTTTCCGGAATCCATGTTGATTCCTACATAGTAGATTCTGGGTTTCCAGAAACGACATGATACTCGAGCAAAAAAACATGTTCTAAAATTCTACAACAGATCGACGTCAGAGATATAGGTCTATAGTTTTGCGCATCTGCTCGACGACCCTTCTTGAAGACTGGGACTACCTGTGCTCTTTTCCAATCATTTGGAACCCTCCGTTCCTCTAGAGACTTGCGGTACACGGCTGTTAGAAGGGGGGCAAGTTCTTTCGCGTACTCTGTGTAGAATCGAATTGGTATCCCGTATCAGTATAAAGGCGTGGGTATTTGTAGGAAAACTAACATTGTCGTCCGGAATACTTGGCCACAGTGTACATGCAACAGTATGAGTTCCAGTATACCGATAAATGGAGTCAAATGATGTAGTAGTACCGTAGTACGGTATCTAACAACACATCAATGATTTAGGTGGTAGAGGGTGGATCTCGGCATAAAGGCAGTCAGCTATCACGGTATTAGTGTCTGCGCTCTTTCCTGTACTGCAGGTAGGAAACACGCACCATTAGTGACAGGGCCAGTTCTGTACATAAACCACAACTGTGACGATGCCACGCGGAGAACAGCTGTCATGTTATGAAAAAGCAAAAATCAGTGCGTACAAGCAAACTGGATCTCGCTATTCGTCAAATCGCCAAGGTGTTGAACCATTCAAGACAATGATTGGTAATTTAATTAGATTGGACACACGACATGGACATAACGGAATATATGGACAAAGTTGATAATTATCTGACGCATCAGAGCGGCTAGTAGTAGACAAAGAACGGTCCGGAAACTGTTAATCTTCTTAACTAGTTGTTGATTTACAGTTACCAGTAACTGCCACACATGTACGACCTACTTTTTCATTCGAAAAATGCCTTTCATTCAAGAAACGACTGCAGAAACCTGCTCCAACACCTAAACCAATGTAGGCTGGATTGGAGTTTGCAGGAGAACGAAGGTGATGGACCTCTGAATCAGAAAAAAGTGATTTTCAGTGATGGGAAGAAGTTGAATTTAAATGAGCTAGAGGGATTTCAGTTTTATTAGCTTGCTCGGAGGACAGAGAAGAATGTAAGAAGGAACAGCAATTTTGGTTGTGGAAGAGTTATGATTCTGGAAGCCTTCTGTGCTCAAGGTAAGTCACTCTTAGCTTCGCTGAACACTAGAATCACCTCTAACATTTACTCGGAGACGCTATAGACACAACTGATTAGAATGCATGAGGACCTAGGGGACTAAAATCTAATATTTCAACAAGATAATGCATCTGTGCAAGTTTCTGTTACAACCAAAATATAGTTTGAAGACAAAGATATCGATAGATTGGCCTGTTCTGCAAGCAGGCAGGGTTTCAACCCCCTGGAAAACATTTGGGGAATACGTCCTAGATGTGTTTATTACAATGGAAGGCTGTTTCCGGCCGCATTTGTTCCGAAAAGAGCGATTTGAGAATAGTGGGCAAAATTTCACTGCAAGAACTACAAACCATAACAAAACTATTGCCTGTAAGAATTTTGAAGTAATTAGATAGAATGGAATTGGGAAAAACTACCTTCCACACAATAATGCAACAGAACAGAGAGTGCCTTTATACCAATTTCCATCCAGGATATGTGAACACCTCATTTTGTTATTCGTGTAATGAAAGAAACAATGTAATTCCGTTATGATTGTTTATGTCTTACATGTACAGGGTGTTTCAAAAATGACCGGTATATTTGAAACGGCAATAAAAACTAAACGAGCAGCGATAGAAATACACCGTTTGTTGCAATATGCTTGGGACAACAGTACATTTTCAGGCAGACAAACTTTCGAAATTACAGTAGTTACAATTTTCAACAACAGATGGCGCTGCAAGTGATGTGAAAGATATAGAAGACAACGCAGTCTGTGGGCGCGCCATTCTGTACGTCGTCTTTCTGCTGTATGTGTGTGCTGTTCACAACGTGCAAGTGTGCTGTAGACAACATGGTTTATTCCTTAGAACAGAGGATTTTTCTGGTGTTGGAATTCCACCGCCTAGAACACAGTGTTGTTGCAACAAGACGAAGTTTTCAACGGAGGTTTAATGTAACCAAAGGACCGAAAAGCGATACAATGAAGGATCTGTTTGAAAAATTTCAACGGACTGGGAACGTGACGGATGAACGTGCTGGAAAGGTAGGGCGACCGCGTACGGCAACCACAGAGGGCAACGCGCAGCGAGTGCAGCAGGTGATCCAACAGCGGCCTCGGGTTTCCGTTCGCCGTGTTGCAGCTGCGGTCCAAATGACGCCAACGTCCACGTATCGTCTCATGCGCCAGAGTTTACACATCTATCCATACAAAATTCAAACGCGGCAACCCCTCAGCGCCGCTACCATTGCTGCACGAGAGACATTCGCTAACGATATAGTGCACAGGATTGATGACGGTGATATGCATGTGGGCAGCATTTGGTTTACTGACGAAGCCTATTTTTACCTGGACGGCTTCGTCAATAAACAGAACTGGCGCATATGGGGAACCGAAAAGCCCCATATTGCAGTCCCATCGTCCCTGCATCCTCAAAAAGTACTGGTCTGGGCCGCCATGTCTTCCAAAGGAATCATTGGCCCATTTTTCAGATCAGAAACGATTACTGCATCACGCTATCTGGACATTCTTCGTGAATTTGTGGCGGTACAAACTGCCTTAGACGACACTGCGAACACCTCGTGGTTTATGCAAGATGGTGCCCGGCCACATCGCACGGCCGACGTCTTTAATTTCCTGAATGAATATTTCGATGATCGTGTGATTGCTTTGGGCTATCCGAAACATACAGGAGGCGGCGTGGATTGGCCTCCCTAGTCGCCAGACATGAACCCCTGTGACTTCTTTCTGTGGCGACACTTGAAAGACCAGGTGTACCGCCAGAATCCAGAAACAATTGAACAGCTGAAGCAGTACATCTCATCTGCATGTGAAGCCATTCCGCCAGACACGTTGTCAAAGGTTTCGGGTAATTTCATTCAGAGACTACGCCATATTATTGCTACGCATGGTGGATATGTGGAAAATATCGTACTATAGAGTTTCCCAGACCGCAGCGCCATCTGTTGTTGAAAATTGTAACTACTGTAATTTCGAAAGTTTGTCTGCCTGAAAATGTACTGTTGTCCCAAGCATATTGTAACAAACGGTGTATTTCTATCGCTGCTCGTTTAGTTTTTATTGCCGTTTCAAATATACCGGTCATTTTTGAAACACCCTGTAGATAATTATCTGACGCATCAGAGCGGCTAGTAGTAGACAAAGAAAGGTCCGGAAACTGTTAATCTTCTTAACTAGTTGTTGATTTACAGTTACCAGTAACTGCCACACATGTACTACCTACTTTTTCATTCGAAAAATGCCTTTCATTCAAGAAACGACTGCAGTAACCTGCTCCAACACCAATGTAGGCTGGATTGGAGTTTGCAGGAGAACGAAGGTGATGGACCTCTGAATCAGAAAAAGTGATTTTCAGTGATGGGAAGAAGTTGAATTTAAATGAGCTAGATGGATTTCAGTTTTATTGGCTTGCTCGGAGGACAGAGAAGAAGGTAAAAAGGAACAGCAATTTTGGTTGTGGAAGAGTTATGATTCTGGAAGCCTTCTGTGCTAAAGGTAAGTCACTCTTAGCTTCGCTGAACACTAGAATCACCTCTAACATTTACTCCGAGACGCTAGAGACACAACTGATTAGAATGTATGAGGACCTAGGGGACTAAAATCTAATACTTCAACAAGATAATGCATCTGTGCAAGTTTCTGTTACAACCAAAATATAGTTTGAAGACAAAGATATCGATAGATTGGCCTGTTCTGCAAGCAGGCAGGGTTTCAACCCCCTGGAAAACATTTGGGGAATACGTCCTAGATGTGTTTATTACAATGGAAGGCTGTTTCCGGCCGCATTTGTTCCGAAAAGAGCGATTTGAGAATAGTGGGCAAAATTTCACTGCAAGAACTACAAACCTTAACAAAATTATTGCCTGTGAGAATTTTGAAGTAATTAGATAGAATGGAATTGGGAAAAACTACCTTCCACATAATAATGCAACAGAACAGAGTGCCTTTATACCAATTTCCATCCAGGATATGTGAACACCTTATTTTGTTATTCGTGTAACGAAAGAAACAATGTAATTCCGTTATGATTGTTTATGTCTTACATGTATTTACTCATCATCATTTTCTTGAGCCCTTATTCCTGCAGCAATGTGGGGTCGGCCTTGTTACTATTTATTTGGCCGTGCTAGCAGCGGGGAGTGGCCAGATGCCGTTCTTTTAGCCACCCCGAACCCCCAGCACGGTATTACTGTACCCCACCAGTCTGTGTCTGGTGTACCCCAAGAAATAGTGTGAACGTGTTTCAAATGTCTGGGAGTGGTGTAACTGAGGCGGATCGTGGGGACCAGCCAGGTATTCACCTAGCAGGATGTGGAAAAAAGCCAAAAAATTACACGCAGGCTGGCTGGCACACCGGGTCTCGTCGTTAATCCGCCGGACGAATTCGATCCGGGGCCGGCGCGCCTACCCGATACCAGAAAGCAGCCCATTAGTGCTCTCGGCTACTTTGGCGAGTTATTACATGTATCTACTATTAGCCTAAGATATACGATACATGTTGCTTCATACATTGTAAATTACTTTTCTAGGAACCCTGTCCTCATACTGATTTCCACTGCTATATAATGTCATTACCTCAATATAATCAAAAACTGCCATTAAGTAAATTGTGAATACGTGGTATACCATGCTGAGCAATAACGTAGTGGCACATTGAAAGCATTCTGGACCAACCTGGTCTAGCTCTTTGGATGAGACTTTATATTCTTATAGGAGAAACAGCTGTAAGCGTGCTGATCTTCATCCTTACTATCTGCCTCGTTCTGTGGAAGCCACTTCCCATAAATTGTTGTTTTTGTCATCCCTTATACAATTTGCTTAGGATTAGATTGTCACGTTTTTTCACTATAGGTGGGCGCAACGGCTAAAACAGGACCGTAAAAATATAGTTGCAACGTGGCGTCACACCCAGGAACACGTAGTTAAAGAGTAAAACTTTCTACCAACCATCTACATCTATATGCGATTTCAGTCTTTCTCGGCGTATTACACTGGTGAATTCTCCTCGGGTTATCAGCCGAGTGGTGGCATCGTCTTGTCGCAACGTTTCAATGAGTTTCGTACCCACGGGCGAACTTCGCCAGAAGATGACGGGTACGAACCTCATTGAAACGTTGCGACAAGACGACGCCAACACTCGGCTGATAACCCGAGAAGAATTCATCATCTGCATCTACATGTACAAGGATGCTCTGCAAATTACACTTAAGAGCCTGGTAGAGGGTTCATCGAAAAACCTTCACAATAATGATCTGTTACTCCACTCTCGAACAGCACGCGGAAATAAAGAACACCTACACTATTGGCCATTAAATTTGCTACACCACGAACATGACGTGCTACAGACGTGAAATTTAACCGACAGGAAGAAGATGCTGCGAAATGAAAATGATTAGCTTTCCAGAGCATTCACACGAGGCAGGCGCCGGTGGCGACACCTGCAACGTGCTGACATGAGGAATGTTTCCAACACATTTCTCATACACAAACAGCAGTTGACAGGCGTTACCGGGTGAAACGTTGTTGTGATGCCTCGTGTAAGGAGGAGAAATCCATACCATCAGGTTTCCGACTCTGATAAAGGTCGAATTATAGCCTATTGCATTGCTGCTCGCGTTGGTCGAGATCCAATGACTGTTAGCAGAGTATGGAATCGGTGGGTTCAGGAAAATAATACGGAACGCCGTGCTGGATCCCAACGGCCTCGTATCACTAGCAGTCCAGATAATAGGCATCTTATCCGCATGGCTTGTAACGTATCGTGCAGCCACGTGTCGATCCCTGAGTCAATAGACGGGGACGTTTGCAAGACAACAACCATCTGCACGAACAGCTCTACCACTTTTGCAGCAGCATGGACTATCAGCACGGAGACCATAGCTGCGGTTACCCTTGACGCTGCATCACAGACAGGAATGCCTGCGATGGAGTACTCAACGACGAACCTAGGTGCACGAATGGCGAAACGTCATTTTTTCGGATGAATCCAGGTTCTGTTTACACCATCATGATGGTCGCATCCGTGTTTGGCGACATCGCGGTGAACGCACATTGGAAGCGTGTATTCGTCATCGCCATACTGGCTTATCACCCGTCGTGATGGTATGGGGTGCCATTGGTGTCTCGGTCACCGCTTGTTCGCATTGACGGCACTTTGAACAGTGATCGTTACATTTGAGATGTGTTACGACCTGTGGCTCTACCCTTCAATCGATCCCTGCGAAACCCTACATTTCAGCAGGAAAATGCACGAACGCATATTGCAAGTCCTGTACGGGCCTTTATGGATACAGAAAATGTTCGACTGCTGCCCTGGCCAGCACATTCTCCAGATCTCTGACCGATTGAAAACGTCTAGTCAATGGTGGCCGAGCAACTGGCCAGTCACTACTCGTGATGAACTGTGGTATCGTGTTAAAGCTGCATGGGCAGCTGTACCTGTACACGCCATCCAATCTCTGTTTGACTCAATGTCCAGGCGTATCAAGGCCGTTATTCCGGCCAGTGGTGGTTGTTCTGGGTACTGGTTTCTCAGGATCTAAGCACCCAAATTGCGTGAAAATGTAATCACATGCCAATTCTAGTATAATATATTTGTCCAATGAATACCCGTTTATTATCTGCATTTCTGCTTGGTGTAGCAATTTTAAAGGCCGGTCGTGTATATCTTTCCACCAGAGCTCTGATTTCCTTTATTTTATTACGATGATAGTTTCTTCCTATGTAGATAGGCGTCAATAAATTATTTTCGCATTCGGAGGAGACAATTGATGATTCAAATTTAGTGAGAAAATTCCGCCGCAAGGAAAACCGCCTTTGTTTTAATGGTTTCCATCCCAAATCCTGTATCAGGTTCGTGACACTCTCTCTCCTATTTCCCGAAAATGCAAAACAGCTCTTCTTCTTTGGGCTTTATCGATGTACTCCATTAATTATATTTGATAAGGATCCCAGATCGAGCAGCAGTACTCCAAAACAGGAGGGACAAGCGAATTGTATGCAGTCTCTTTTGTAGAACTTTTCACGCGTGTTCTGGCAATAAAATGCAATCTTCGGTTGGTTTTGCCCACAACTTCCGATATAAGTTATTCGTAATTGCAATTCGTAGGTGTTTAGTTTTCTAAATCCGTGTTGACTGTGTGCCAATAGACCGTTCTCTTCGAGGCTATTCCTAATGTTCGGACACAATATACATTCTAAAATCCTGCTGCATATCGACGTTAATGAAGTGGGACTGTAATTTACTAGATTACTCCTACTACCATTCTTGAATACTGATGTTTCCTGTGCAACTTTTCAGTCTTTCGGTACGGATCTTTCGTCGAGCTGGAGGTTGCATATGATTGTTAAGTATGGAGCTAATGCATTATAATATTCTGAAAAGGAACCTAATTAGTATACAGTCTGAGCTAGAAGACTTGCTTTTGTTAAGTGATTTAAGTTCTTCACTACTCCGACGATTTCTACTTGTAACTTACTCATGTTGTCAGCTGTTGTTGGTTCGAGTTCTGGAATATTTACTCAGTCTTCTTTGGTGAGTGAATTTCGGAGGGCTGTCTTTAGTAACTATGCCTTGGCAGCGCAGTCGTCGACAGTATTTCCATTGCTATCGCGCAGGGGCATTATCTGTGTTTTGCCGCTAGCAAACTTTGCATACGACCAGAATCTCTTCGGATTTTCTCGCAGGTTTCGAGATAATGTTTCGTTGTGGAAACTGTTATAAGCATCTCGCATTGACGTCCGCGCTAAATTTCGAGCTTCTGTAAAATATCACCAATCTTGGAGATATTGCGTTCGTTTGAATTTGGCATGCCTTTTTCAATTGTTTCTGCAACAGTGTTCTGTTCCGTTTTGTGTACCAAGGGGGATCAGCTCCGTCGTTTGTTAATTTATTTGCTACAAATCTCTCAACTGCTGTCGATACTATTTCTTTGAATTCACGCCCCATCTGGTCTACACTTACATTGTTAGTTTCGATGGAGTGGAGATTGTCTCTCAGGAAGGCATCAAGTGAAATTTTCTCTGCATTTTTGAGTAGATATATTTTTCGTTATTTTTGGAGGAGTTGGGGGTTACAATATTCAGTCTCGCTACGACAACTCTGTGTTCAGTAATCCCTGTATCCCGTAACAGTACAATGTGATAGGCAGATATAAATACTCTGTAGTGGGATAGTATATGTTACCGTAATTAAAAACGGAGTTTGTCAACGTTCTAACTATGGATTTTGTGAACTATCTTGGAGCTAATATTTACTTGCAGAGAAATGTGAATTAATGCACTAAGGACTTTTCTTATATCTAAACCTTCATTGCGTTGTGCCTCCTCCAATCTCTCTCTCGCTTCACGATAGTGTTTCATGTCGGCGGTGAATTACTAAATTAGTGTAGCATTGTGTTTGTAATAATGACTCACGTGAATCAATAAATATCACGAATAGGCACCGATTGGTTGGTCATATGTTTTTTACTGTTGTTCGTCTATTTCATGTGAATATTACAGGCGACATCATTATAATAAAGGAAGGGTTAAAAGGTTAACAAGACCCTTTTCTAAATGAAAATACCATATCAGATCCTGTCCTGTGCTATGTAATTTATACCTACTTATCAGTAATAATCGTTCAAAAGATCGTGTGACTGTAAGAAAATAATGCCAATGCAATTCATTGTCAGTCCTGTACGTTAGCTACAAGGTGACAATTATTGAACAATATGAAATAAAATCGTGATAACTTCTGAACGGTTTCTGTTACGACGTTCAAACTGCATGGTTGGCCGCGGAATATGATGGGAATTAGTATGGTTTATTCGATTTGGTTTAGCGACGAGGCCCACTTTCGTTTTAAAGAGTTCGTTAGTAAGCAAAACTGGCGCATTTGAGGTACTGGGAATCCGCATTTCGCGATCGAGGAGTCTTTTCATCCTCAACGGGTGACTGTGTGGTGTGCAATGTCCAGTCACGGAATAATAAGTCACCTTGATGACACGGTGACTACCGAACGATATGTGAAGGTTTTGGAAGATAATTTAATCCCCAATATCCAAAGTGAAGCTGATCCCAACGAGATGTTGTTTATGCAAGACGGAGTTCGAACCCATCGAAGCAGGAGAATGTTTGATGTCCTGGAGGACCATTTTGGAGACCGCACTCTCACTGTGGGATACCAAGGTACCAAGAGGTTACTGGCATGGGTCTCGACTGGCTGCCATATTCTCCGGATCTAAACACTGGCGACATCTTTGTGGGGCTATATGGGGCTATATTAAAGACAATATGTGCAATATATGCAACCTCTAGCTCGACGAAACATCCGTACCGAAAGACTGGAAAGTTGCACAGGAAACATCAGTATTCAAGAATGGTAGTAGGAGTAATCTAGTAAATTACAGTCCCACTTCATTAACGTCGATATGCAGCAGGATTTTAGAATGTATATTGTGTCCGAACATTAGGAATAACCTCGAAGAGAACGGTCTATTAGCACACAGTCAACACGGATTTAGAAAACTATTACTGAGCTGAAAACAGCCGTTCAGGAGGTCATCGACAGCATCGACGTTCCGAAACTTCAGCAAGTCATGCAGATTTTCGCTATTCGTCTATGCCACATCAACTCCAATGATGGGAGTCATATATATCTGTAGTAACGTTTAGATACTCAATAAAGTGTGTGCATGCCGTAGTTTGCAAATAATTAACTTTTTTTTCATATAGTTCAATAATTGTCAGCCTGCGTGTGCTCCTGTATGTGACGTCACGTTCCAACTGTTTTTTTTTTTTTTTTTTTGCGATCTACTGTTATCCGTTATGCATATTAGAGCACAAAATATGTTAGTGTGTGTGTGTGTGTGTGTGTATTTCTTTGTGCTGCGTCTCAAACAAATTCTTTCATGGATGATTCGAGGAGAAAAGGGACTGTTTCAATGGGATGACGCTACATAACAACTAGTTGCTCCAGTTTTTGCTGGTAAGCACTGAAAATATTTTCCATGCTATACATCGTAGCTATGGAGAAGAATATGCTTCTTGTATCATATCAGTTTTTTTTCCTTAGGAACGCATTTCGAACCACACTTTGGATGATTACTTTATGTGGTCATGCATTTCTTTACGTTTTACAGCCTGCGGAGCGAAGACGGTTCTTCAGTAACAATTTTTTTGCCGGCCATATTTGGTTGGAAAAATGCGGAATTTGTTGTGGGACATCGTGGAATATTAGGGCTTGAGTTCCCATAGTTTCATGAAGTACCGACAGGTTATGGGGCTATACATCGCCTCCAAAATAGCGTCTGTAACGGAGATGGTTACCAAGCAGCGGCCATTCATTGAGTTTATTTTGGCGGAAAACTAGAGCATCGTAGATATTCACAGGCGCTTGAAGAGTATCTACGAGGGCCTCACAGTGAACAGAAGCACAGTGCATCTTTGCTTGAGGGGTCTGTCATCATCGCAACAAGGTAGCGCAGATCTGTGCGAACTCCTGCGTGCTGGCTGGCCGCACACGACTGTGCTGGAACGTGCTGACACTCTTATCTGAGGTGCTACAAGGATCACAATTGACCGCCTCTCTCCACAGCTAGACAACTCTGTTGGTAGTGCTGACACACTCGTCCATCAGTTGGGGAACAGAAAGGTGTACGAAACTTCCTGGCAGATTAAAACTGGGTGCCGGAACGAGACTCGAACTCGGGACCTTTGCCTTTTGCGGGCAAGTGCTCTACCAACTGAGCTACCCAAGCACGACTCACGGCCACTCCTCACAGCTTTACTTCTGCCAGTACCTCGTCTCTTACCTTCCAAACTTTACAGAAGCTCTCCTGCGAACCTTGCAGAGCTAGCACTCTGAAAGAAAGGATACTGCGGAGACATGGCTTAGCCACAGCCTGGGGGATGCTTCCAAAATGAGATTTTCACTCCGGAGTGTCCGCTGATATGAAACTTCCTGGCTGATTAAAACTGTGTGCCGGACCGAGACTCGAACTCGGAACCTTTGTCTTTCGCGGGCATGTGCTCTACCAACCGAGCTATCCATGCTCGACTCACGGCCCGTCTGGTTTGGAAGGTAGGAGACGAGGTACTGGTAGAAGTAAAGCTGTAAGGAGGGGGCGTGAGTGTGCTTGGGTAACTCAGTTGGTAGAGCGCTTGCCCACAAAAGGCAAATGTCCCGATTTCGAGTCTCGGTCCGGCACACAGTTTTAATCTGCCAGGAATTTTCATATCAGCGCACACTCCGCTGCAGAGTGAAAATCTCATTCTAGAAAGTCTATGCGAGCTGGGTTGCTCACCGCTTAACAGAAGATCATAAAGATCAACGAAGGACTGCCTGTGCCAAATTGATTGCACGTTACGAAGCTGTTGGTTATAATTTTTTGTCTAACATCATCATAGGTGACGAAACGTGGGTCCATCGCTTGGGACGGAAACATAACGGCAATGCATGGACTAACGCCACACCACATCTCCCCTAAAAAAGAAATTACTCCAAAGCCGCATCCTCTGCTGGTAAAGTCATGGCGACTACTTCTGGGACTCTGAATGGGCTATTCTCTTTAATGTTCTACGCCACGGTCCAACAATCAACTTTGAAGTGTGCTGTGCTACCCTCAAGAGACTGAAGAACGACTTTGTTCGTAGCCACGAAAATAGAAACTAGCTTCTTCTTGTCCATTACAACGCAGGGCTTCACGCAAGTCTGCGCACCCGAGAAAAGCTCACAAAACTTCACTGGTCTGTTCCTCCTCATCCAGCCTACCACCCAGATCTCGCACCTTGCGACTTCGATTTTTTTGGACCAATGAAGTCTGCGATCCACGAGAAGTACGTGAATATGGAGAGGTTACTGGTGCAGCAAGATGTTGGCTCTGATGTCGACCGTGTAACACCCCCCTTCCGTCACGTATCTGGTTTTGGCGTGTGTTCACCCCAGCTAATTGACTAACAGATCAACAGAGAGTGCAAAGCTCCAACAATATCGGATAACGCAAAGAATATAATAAGGCCCTGTGACTCCTGATTGAAATGCGGTGGCAGTGTTGACATTAATTGATTCAGAATTTATCCCTTTTAATTAAAAAGAGGTGCACATTGATATTATATTCAGCTATTGAACACTAGATGCAAATGCTGAACATAAAATTACTTAAGAAAGTTACTTGGGATTTCAATTGTTGTTGTTGTTGTGGTCTTCAGTCCTGAGACTGGTTTGATGCAGCTCTCCATGCTACTCTATCCTGTGCAAGCTTCTTCATCTCCCAGTACCTACTGCAACCTACATCCTTCTGAATCTGCTTAGTGTATGCATCTCTTGGTCTCCCCCTACGATTTTTGCCCTCCACGCTGCCCTCCAATACTAAATTGGTGATCCCTTGATGCCTCAGAACATGTCCTACCAACCGATCCCTTCTTCTGGTCAAGTTGTGCCCCAATCTCCTCTTCTCCCCAATCCTGTTCAGTACCTCCTCATTAGTTATGTGATCTACCCATCTAATCTTCAGCATCCTTCTGTAGCACCACATTTCGAAAGCTTCTATTCTCTTCTTGTCCAAACTATTTATCGTCCATGTTTCACTTCCATACATGGCTACACTCCATACAATTACTTTCAGAAACGACTTCCTGACACCTAAATCTATACTCGATGTTAACAAATTTCTCTTCTTCAGAAACGCTTTCCTTGCCATTGCCAGTCTACATTTTATATCCTCTCTACTTCGACCATCATCAGTTATTTTACTCCCCAAATAGCAAAACTCCTTTACTACTTTAAGTGTCTCATTTCCTAATCTAATACCCTCAACATCACCCGACTTAATTCGACTACATTCCATTATCCTTGTTTTGCTTTTGTTGATGTTCATCTTATATCCTCCCTTCAAGACACCATCCATTCCATTCAACTGCTCTTCCAAGTCCTTTGCTGTCTCTGACAGAATTACAATGTCATCGGCGAATCTCAAAGTTTTTATTTCTTCTCCATGGATTTTAATACCTACTCCGAATTTTTCTTTTGTTTCCTTTACTGCTTCCTCAATATACAGATTGAATAACATCGGGGAGAGGCTACAGCCCTGTCTTACTCCCTTCCCAACCACTGCTTCCCTTTCATATCCCTCGACTCTTATAACTGCCATCTGGTTTCTGTACAAATTGTAAATAGCCTTTCGCTCCCTGTATTTTACCCCTGCCACCTTTAGAATTTGAAAGAGAGTATTCCAGTCAACATTGTCAAAAGCTTTCTCTAAGTCTACAAATGCTAGAAACGTAGGTTTGCCTTTTCTTAATCTTTCTTCTAAGATAAGTCGTAAGGTCAGTATTGCCTCACGTGTTCCAGTATTTCTACGGAATCCAAACTGATCTTCCCCGAGGTCGGCTTCTACTAGTTTTTCCATTCGTCTGTAAAGAATTCGTGTTAGTATTTTGCAGCTGTGGCTTATTAAACTGATTGTTCGGTAATTCTCACATCTGTCAACACCTGCTTTCTTTGGGATTGGAATTATTATATTCTTCTTGAAGTCTGAGGGTATTTCGCCTGTTTCATACATCTTGCTCACCAGATGGTAGAGTTTTGTCAGGACTGGCTCTCCCAAGGCCGTCAGTAGTTCCAATGGAATGTTGTCTACTCCGGGGGCCTTGTTTCGACTCAGGTCTTTCAGTGCTCTGTCAAACTCTTCACGCAGTATCGTATCTCCCATTTCATCTTCATCTACATCCTCTTCCATTTCCATAATATTGTCCTCAAGTACATCGCCCTTGTATAGACCCTCTATATACTCCTTCCACCTTTCTGCTTTCCCTTCTTTGCTTAGAACTGGGTTTCCATCTGAGCTCTTGATGTTCATACAAGTGGTTCTCTTATCTCCAAAGGTCTCTTTAATTTTCCTGTGATGATGATGATGATGAGCGTTTGGCGTCATTGGCCGGGAGGCCCCTCGCGGGGCAGGTCCGGCCGCCATATCGCAGGTCTGATTACATTCGGCGCCACATTGGGCGACCTGCACGCCGGATGGGGATGAAATGATGATGAACACAACACAACACCCAGTCCCTGAGCGGAGAAAATCGCCGACCCAGCCGGGAGTCGAACCCGGGCCCAGAGGTCGGCAATCCGACACGCTGACCACTCAGCTACTGGGGCGGACAATTTTCCTGTAGGCAGTATCTATCTTACCCCTAGTGAGATAAGCCTCTACATCCTTACATTTGTCCTCTAGCCATCCCTGCTTAGCCATTTTGCACTTCCTGTCGATCTCATTTTTGAGACGTTTGTATTCCTTTTTGCCTGCTTCATTTACTGCATTTTTATATTTTCTCCTTTCATCAATTAAATTCAATATTTCTTCTGTTACCCAAGGATTTCTATTAGCCCTCGTCTTTTTACCTACTTGATCCTCTGCTGCCTTTACTACTTCATCCCTCAAAGCTACCCATTCTTCTTCTACTGTATTTCTTTCCCCCATTCCTGTCAATTGTTCCCTTATGCTCTCCCTGAAACTCTGTACAACCTCTGGTTCTTTCAGTTTATCCAGGTCCCATCTCCTTAAATTCCCACCTTTTTGCAGTTTCTTCAGTTTTAATCTACAGGTCATAACCAATAGATTGTGGTCAGAGTCCACATCTGCCCCTGGAAATGTCTTACAATTTAAAACCTGGTTCCTAAATCTCTGTCTTACCATTATATAATCTATCTGATACCTTTTAGTATCTCCAGGGTTCTTCCATGTATACAACCTTCTATCATGATTCTTAAACCAAGTGTTAGCTATGATTAAATTGTGCTCTGTGCAAAATTCTACCAGGCGGCTTCCTCTTTCATTTCTTAGCCCCAATCCATATTCACCTACTACGTTTCCTTCTCTCCCTTTTCCTACACTCGAATTCCAGTCACCCATGACTATTAAATTTTCGTCTCCCTTCACAATCTGAATAATTTCTTTTATTTCATCATACATTTCTTCAATTTCTTCGTCATCTGCAGAGCTAGTTGGCATATAAACTTGTACTACTGTAGTAGGTGTGGGCTTCGTATCTATCTTGGCCACAATAATGCGTTCACTAAGCTGTTTGTAGTAGCTTACCCGCGTTCCTATTTTCCTATTCATTATTAAACCTACTCCTGCATTACCCCTATTTGACTTTGTGTTTATAACCCTGTAGTCACCTGACCAGAAGTCTTGTTCCTCCTGCCACCGAACTTCACTAATTCCCACTATATCTAACTTTAACCTGTCCATTTCCCTTTTTAAATTTTCTAACCTACCTGCCCGATTAAGGGACCTGACATTCCACGCTCCGATCCGTAGAACGCCAGTTTTCTTTCTCCTGATAACGACATCCTCTTGAGTAGTCCCCGCCCGGAGATCCGAATGGGGGACTATTTTACCTCCGGAATATTTTACCCAAGAGGACGCCATCATCATTTAATCATACAGTAAAGCTGCATGCCCTCGGGAAAAATTACGGCCGTAGTTTCCCCTTGCTTTCAGCCGTTCACAGTACCAGCACAGCAAGGCCGTTTTGGTTATTGATACAAGGCCAGATCAGTCAGTCATCCAGACTGTTGCCCTTGCAACTACTGAAAAGGCTGCTGCCCCTCTTCAGGAACCACACGTTTGTCTGGCCTCTCAACAGATACCCCTCCGTTGTGGTTGTACCTACGGTACGGCTATCTGTATCGATGAGGCACGCAAGCCTCCCCACCAACGGCAAGGTCCATGGTTCATGGGGGGGGGGGGGGGGGGGATTTCAGTTACTTGATTGAAAACAGATGCAGTCGATTAGCACAAATTTATTTTAACTCACAACCTTCAATCATCACATTACATGACTCCCCTAACAGGCAGTGAGAATAAATTGCGTTTACGTGGAGTATAGCGCGAAAAATCAAAATTAATTGCTATCGACTGACCCAGGCGTAATGCGAAGTGCGAGAAGAATTCTACAATACACGGCCCTTGAAACCCTCATGGCAACTTTGCCGACGTGATCCAACAAATTAATCAGTGGCCTAACTCAAGCTGGAGCGAGCGCATCACCGAATTCAGCGTGGCGGGATATCTACATCTACATCTACATTTATACTCCGCAAGCCACCCAACGGTGTGTGGCAGAGGGCACTTTACGTGCCACTGTCATTACCTCCCTTTCCTGTTCCAGTCGCGTATGGTTCGCGGGAAGAACGACTGTCTGAAAGCCTCCGTGCGCGCTCTAATCTCTCTAATTTTACATTCGTGATCTCCTCGGGAGGTATAAGTAGGGGGAAGAAATATATTCGATACCTCATCCAGAAACGCACCCTCTCGAAACCTGGCGAGCGAGCTACACCGCGATGCAGAGCGCCTCTCTTGCAGAGTCTACCCACTTGAGTTTATTAAAAATCTCCGTAACGCTATCACGGTTACCAAATAACCCTGTGACGAAACGCGCCGCTCTTCTTTGGATCTTCTCTATCTCCTCCGTCAACCCGATCTGGTACGGATCCCACACTGATGACCAATACTCAAGTATAGGTCGAACGAGTGTTTTGTAAGCCACCTCCTTTCTTGATGGACTACATTTTCTAAGGACTCTCCCAATGAATCTCAACCTGGTACCCGCCTTACCAACAATTAATTTTATATGATCATTCCACTTCAAATTGTTCCGCACGCATACTCCCAGATATTTTACAGAAGTAACTGCTACCAGTGTTTGTTCCGCTATCATATAATTATACAATAAAGGAACCTTCTTTCTATGTATTCGCAATACATTACATTTGTCTATGTTAAGGGACAGTTGCCACTCCCTGCACCAAGTGCCTATCCGCTGCAGATCTTCCTGCATTTCGCTACAATTTTCTAATGCTGCAACTTCTCTGTATACTACAGCATCATCCGCGAAAAGCCGCATGGAACTTCCGACACTATCTACTAGGTCACTTATATATATATTGTGAAAAGCAATGGTCCCATAACACTCCCCTGTGGCACGCCAGAGGTTACTTTAACGTCTGTAGACGTCTCTCCATTGTTAACAACATGCTGTGTTCTGTTTCCTAAAAACTCTTCAATCCAGCCACACAGGTGGTCTGATATTCCGTAGGCTCTTACTTTGTTTATCAGGCGACAGTGCGGAACTGTATCGAACGCCTTCTGGAAGTCAAGAAAAATAGCATCTACCTTGGAGCCTGTATCTAATAGTTTCTGGGTCTCATGAACTAATAAAGCGAGTTGGGTCTCACACGATCACTGTTTCCGGAATCCATGTTGATTCCTACATAGTAGATTCTGGGTTTCCAAAAACGACATGATACTCTAGCAAAAAACATGTTCTAAAATTCTACAACAGATCGACGTCAGAGATATAGGTCTATAGTTTTGCGCATCTGCTCGACGATCCTTCTTGAAGACTGGGACTACCTGTGCTCTTTTCCAATCATTTGGAACCCTCCGTTCCTCTAGAGACTTGCGGTACACGGCTGTTAGAAGGGGGGCAAGTTCTTTCGCGTACTCTGCGTAGAATCGAATTGGTATCCCGTCAGGTCCTGTGGACGTTCCTCTGTTGACTGATTCCAGTTGCTTTTCTATTCCTTGGACACTTATTTCGATGTCAGCCATTTTTTTCGTTTGTGCGAGGAAACAGCTTTGGAAAAAGGTGTTTAGCATTTCAGCTTTACGCATGTCATCCTCTGTTTCAATGCCATCACCATCCCGGAGTGTCTGGATATGCTGATTCGAGCCGCTTACTGATTTAACGTAAGACCAGAACTTCCTAGGATTTTCTGTCAAGTCGGTACATAGAATTTTACTTTCGAATTCACTGAACGCTTCACGCATAGCCCTCCTTACGCTAACTTTGACATCGTTTAGCTTCTGTTTGTCTGAGAGGTTTTGGCTGCGTTTAAACTTGGAGTGAAGCTCTCTTTGCTTTCGCAGTAGTTTCCTAACTTTGTTGTTGTACCACGGTGGGTTTTTCCCGTCCCTCACAGTTTGACTCGGCACGTACCTGTCTAAAACGCATTTTACGATTGCCTTGAACTTTTTCCATAAACACTCAACATTGTCAGTGTCGGAACAGAAATTTTCGTTTTGATCTGTCAGGTAGTCTGAAATCTGCCTTCTATTACTCTTGCTATCAGATAAACCTTCCTCCCTTTTTTATATTCCTATTAACTTCCATATTCAGGGATGCTGCAACGGCCTTATGATTACTGATTCCCTGTTCTGCAGATACAGAGTCGAAAAGGTCGGGTTTGTTTGTTATCAGTAGGTCATGTTATCTCCACGAGTCGGTTCTCTGTTTAATTGCTCGAGGTAATTTTCGGATAGTGCACTCAGTATAATGTCACTCGATGCTCGGTCCCTACCACCCGTTCTAAACATCTGAGTGTCCCAGTCTATATCTGGTAAATTGAAATCTCCTCCTAAGACTATAACATGCTGAGAAAATTTATGTGAAATGTATTCCAAATTTTCTCTCAGTTGTTCTGCCACTAATGCTGCTGAGTCGGAAGGTCGGTAAAAGGAGCCAATTATTAACCTAGCTGGGTTGTTGAGTGAAACCTCCACCCATAATAATTCACAGGAACTATCCACTTCTATTTCACTACAGGATAAACTACTACTAACAGCGACGAACACTCCATCACCGGTTGCATGCAATCTATCCTTTCTTAACACCGTCTGTACCTTTGTAAAAATTTCGGCAGAATTTATCTCTGGCTTCAGCCAGCTTTCTGTACCTATAACGATTTCAGCTTCGGTGCATTCAATCAGCGCTTGAAGTTCTGGTACTTTACCAACGCAGCTTCGACAGTTGACAATTACAATACCGATTGCTGCTTGGTCCACGCATGTCCTGACTTTGCCCCGCACCTGTTGAGGCTGTTGCCCTTTCTGTACTTGCCCAAGGCCATCTAACCTAAAAAACCGCCCAGCCCACGCCACACAACCCCTGCTACCCGTGTAGCCGCTTGTTGCGTGTAGTGGACTCCTGACCTATCCAGCAGAACCCGAAACCCCACAATCCTAAGGCGCAAGTCGAGGAATCTGCGCCCACATTGTCGCAGAACCGTCTCTTCCTCTGATTCAGACCCTCCACTCGGCTCTGTACCAAAGGTCCGCAGTCAGTCCTGTCGACGATGCTGCAGATGGTGAGCTCTGCTTTCATCCTGCTAGCGAGACTGGGAGTCTTCACCAAATCAGATAGCCGCCGGAAGCCAGAGAGGATTTCCTCCGATCCATAGCGACACACATCATTGGTGCCGACATGAGCGACCACCTGCAGATGGGTGCACCCTGTACCCTTCATGGCATCTGGAAAGACCCTTTCCACATCTGGAATGACTCCCCCCGGTATGCACACGGAGTGCACATTGGTTTTCTTCCCCTCTCTTGCTGCCATTTCCTCCAGCGCCTAGCGGCAGCGAGGCGAAGCTCATTCAAGGTCATCCGCCTTGCGTAGCTGATGCTTGTAACTCAAGACAGCCATGCATGAGTCGTGTTGTCGTTGTGCAGACGTCAGCCAGCCTCTTGGTGCTACAAGGCTGTGCTCGTCTATTCACTCCTAGCTATCTTGCTCAGTACATATCTGAAAGAAAACTTTCTATCTCCAAGCTCAATCGTTCCGTTTGCTAAGTCCTAAACTGCAGAGATGCTCACTCTCTTTCTGGCAAGCTGAGTAAAGAACGCCACATCCACACTCTAGGCAAGCCGGAAACGGAAGACCTCTACGGAGACTTCTGCCAGTCCGCTCTTCGCCTTGCTCCAGCAAAATCACTTACGCCAATTGCAGCACTAGTCGAGTTAATTAAGCATCGCTTCCCAGTTCCGACCTATGCCTGCGCTGGGAAGTGAGTAAATTCCCACAAAATTTCCCTTCCTCTCAACCTCTGCTATGTAGCTCCTCCCAGACCACCCATCAAGGTTAGCATCTGCATAAAACACCAAATTTTCCGAAATTCTGACTCCCAGGAGAGTACTTAAAATTCCTTGGTCTACTTTCCCATCGAAGGCCGGTGTATTTCATTCTGTCGCTCTTCACCTGATTTACTTCAGACACTGCAGACTGTGAATTCAGCGTGAAGTTGCTATAGTCACGAACACTCATATTTTGGCCTGTGTTGACCACTAAACCATAGCCTTGTGCGGCTTTCTCGCATGTTTCACTGAAAATGGGACGACAGACATTTATCAACAGGCATACAAGTTCTCTGTCTGCTTCCCGGTACATGAGCATGGGGTCAACCACCCCCTAACTGTCACTCATCTTAACGCAGCTGGAGGCCGCGCCCCATTACCGCTTTCTCACAATTTGTGCCGCCCTAAGGTGCCTATTATCGCTTCCCTTCACCGCTCCCCAGCTGTGCGCCATCACCCGGCCGCAGTCAACTCTGAATACTTCCAAAACTATCCTCTAGTAAATCGATGCATTTCCACAAAATTTTCATGTTGCATGAATTACTTTAAAATCATCACCCAACATTGATTATTCCAATATGCCCATACTATACCCTCTACAAGATGCATTGTGCCTTGTCATTCATTTATGTTCAGCCCTACTGTTCGCTCAACGTGAGTTCGGTGATCTTTAATGACTTCATGTAAGGGGCATAGTTCTTGCCATCTTACAACCAGTAGAGCGTTACTGTGCGGTCATATAGACCAACCCAGTAATGTAGCCGTCGCTTTGGATGGAGACTATGTTTGAAAATGGGGTTTTGTAGGAAAGAGTGGGGAATAATATTGTGTGTTAGAATTCTGAATAAAACCAATCTGCTTTCACTAAAAAAATTGTTGCATTACCTGATGAACGTCTCTCGTAATTTATATTTAAACTTACTCCTCCTTCAGAGCTCAGCGACCGTAAGGACCTCTCATACTATCGTTTTCAGAGAAGAATAATGAGTGGAATTAAAGAAATCGCTTTTCCTATCCCTACAAGAATCAGCTGATCCACTGGCGGATATCATCATGAAATGAAAACGATACTGAAGGAAGGTAGCGTTACATTTTAGTTACTGTCTTTTGTAATAGTGGTTGTAATATATGATCTACCAGTTACTTGGGAATTAAGAGTTGATTGTCTTCATTGTTCAGTAACAACCCAGTTGGTGCATACATGGTTCACATTAGAAGAAACAGAGAAAATATTACCATTATTTCCCAAATAAATACATTGCAAATACTCCATTGAGTGACAGGAGAAAACTTTTATTTTGCTGATAACTTTTTGGAAGGCCAAAATCATGATCTGTTTCATAGCCAAGGTCACATGCCACAGGCACCCAGACGGAAGGTGCAGCGTGATTTCGCGTGACGACGTGGAACAATAGCTTCTCTACCTTCAGTATAAAAGTTTTGACAGCGGTTGGCGCATTTAAATGGTATTAACTCGCGAAACAAACAATAATAACACAAACTGGTCATGAATATCCGTCTTGTAACAGCTAATAAAAACTAACTTGATGCGTTGTACATATTTTTATTGCCACATAGAAGTACGAACTGAATTTACGTAAAATTGTGAGAATACGGTCACATGCACTCTCTCTGATTAAACAGGTCCACAATGAACCGCACAGTTCATCTCTAGGCGTCTTTATCTCCTCCGTTAATCCAACTCATGAACGATTCATAAGTTGACGGGAATACTGAATCGAAAATGACTTATTTCGTAGGCGAGTAACATTTCTTGCAGAAATTGCAATAATAAGTGCAGAGGCCTACAGCATTTTTTTTTTATGTCAGCACATATCTGAAGAAGAAAAGGTCGTCTCCACACCATGTGCAGTCTACATTATGACATGCATCTGTATTGAGCTTGAGGTAACAACTAATGTTCTTATTTTCATTGTGAATAGTGTTCCACTGCCTTAGAAGTCTTACATAATATTTCCATTTAACTTCCACCATGCACACCCCTTGATTCTGATCAATCCTCAAACCGCACCAGACACATGTTCATGCTTGACTGTTGTCTCAGATAGCGATGTATACAATGTGTTGAACGTTATGTTCATTTGCGGGTAATGTTTTATATTTTATGAAAATAAAATGTCCGCTGTCATTATTTGTACAATTCGTTGGTTATCTGCTGGCCGTCCAGCATTTCCTCAAAATTTTCTAGCGTTGTGACATCACTATATGGATTCCCACTGACTGCAGGAGCAATAGTCACTGTCTACCTAATATTTGTGTACGTTTTTGCTAAATATCAGTCTTATTGCATCATCTTGAGGTACTCCAGACAATACGTATGCCTTTGCTAACAGGTCCTCATTAGAAAGAAGAACTGAGTTCTAGCTGCTCTCAAACACAACTACATATCTTGTCCTATACTCCTGAAGCAAGTATTTTGTTTACTAATTACTGTACAGAATTGTATCTAAGGCTTTCCATAAACCAACAGAAGGTGCGTGAACCTGAGTTATTCCTCGAGCAGGTTCCTGGATTCGGTAAGCTAACAACATACTAACTTCCATACAGTAGATACTTTGAGAATACGTAGTGATTCCTCATTGGACTTGTTTACCACTGACCTTACATGCGAGTAAAAAAAGTTTTTAATTGAACCATAACAATTTAAATCCGTTACGTAGGTATATAGATTCCAATAGGTTAGGCCACCTTCAACAGGAGCGACCTGTATCTTTTCTTAACCTGTGAGGCATGTGGGTGCTCCAGTGAGCTACGAAGATATCTTGTTAGATAAGGAACCAATTCTTTCATACATTTGACTTATCATAATGTACGGGGTATGCCCTCGGATGCACTGGCCCTCTTTCGAAAGAGTGGCTGCTGTTGTTTCCGATTCCGTAATCATTTATATCTTCACAGTAGCTTTGCTTATGAGAATGTCGCAGAAGGCTTTTAGACACATTCGCACAGAACGCTACTTCATCTGAGACTTAGTAAAAAAAAATTAACACGTTTCATTGACATTTAGGGAGAATTTAAGTTGGTTCAGAAAATGAGAAGGTATCAGAGAAGGAATTGCCATGTTGTAGTTTGTTGTAGAAGGAAACTGTGTACAATTAAGGTATCGGAGTGGAAAAGGAGAAAGTCTTTGGCATAGTGGAAGTACAGACGAACGTTTAATTTACAAACTGATATGAAGCAAATGGGAGTAATGTATATCGAAAATTAAGAAGAGAATTCTGACTTACAAATGGTATATGACTTGATTGCAGCTAATTAACTGTTGCGTATCATAAATGTGCATAAGAAGTGAAGGAGTTGAAAGACTGTCTGGACAAAGGATCATAGTCAGGTGCAAGGACCACAAATAAAAAGGTTCACATATGACATAGTGTAATAGGATGGATCTGAAATGCACGCTCTCCTTGCCACATAATATGAACTGTAAATAAGTAAAATGAAGATGAAAATGGTACAGACCCTCCGAAGAGGGACTGATAGACTGCTGACTTGTTAGTTCTTAAACTGGACAGGATAGAATATCAGTAAACGAATTGAAAGTATTCTCCTATCAAAAAAGTAAAAATAGATAAGGTTCTTGAAGCAAGGAATAATTCAAAGGTAGAGTGACATACGCAAAGGAAGCTTCTGTCAGCAGTAGAGTTCTACAGGTCTGCAATGCTGACAAGCATTTGAGAAACAGGTTCTTGAAGTTTGGGTCTGTAACACAGTTTGAGCAAAAGACACTTTAAAAAATATGATACACACTACAATAGTGACACTTCAAACTTTTTTAAACACACAAAATGCGAAAAGGAAGGATATTACACGGAAATTTGTAAGCATTGTTAACTTGGTGGCAAGAAATTAATACTGGAGACCCTGTACCAAAAGGTTACAGCACTGTCTGAGGACGTGTAATCCTAAAACCATTGTACCATCACATGATCAGGTACTTGCTCTGTGTGTGCCCATGGTATGACCAGTATGTTAGTGACCAATAAAGAATTCTGGAATCCTAAGATTTTTCTATTTGTGTTCCATACATTCTCCGAAACCACTGTGCAGATTATAATCAAGTATAGTGCTAATGCTACTTATTTCCTGGAAAGATGTATTACGGTGGTAAGAAACATGTATCTCCTAGAGAAGTAGGATTGGGGGTGAAAATGTTTGGTAATACCTGATATCTGAGTTGCCCTGCACAACTGGTATGTTGTGAGGGTTGCATTTGAACGCCTTTGAGGTGCGCGGGGGGGGGGGGGGGGGGTAGGAGGGAAGTAGCTGCAAATAGGCATGAGCCAACAGAAAGAGGAAAAGAAGAAATGGAAAGAGAGAGGGGGAAGAGGAAATGGTGAGAGAGATTGAACGAGATGGACAGAAAGAGGAGGAGGGAGAGATGGACAGAGAGAAGGGAGGACGATTGGATGGACAGAGAAACAGAAGCAGAAAATGTACAGAAAGAGCGGGGGAAGGACATGGTCAGAATGATGGGAGGACAAGGTGGATAGATAGAGGCTGAGGAGGAGCTGGACATTAAAAAAGAGGAGGAAGAGGTAGATGGGAGGAGGAGGAGATGGACAAAGCATGGGAAGGGGAGAAGAGATACAGTGATGAGGTGGAGGAAATGGACAGAGATGAGGGCAGGAGGAGGACAGTGAGAGGGAGAGGAGGAGATGGATGAAGAAAGGGAGGAAGGGGCAAGAGAGGATGTACAGAGAGGGAGGGGAGGAACAGATATGTAGGACAGAAGGCAGGTGAAAAAGGAAGGAGGGGAAATGGACAGAGAGAGGTTGGAGAAGTTCGACAGAGAGAGGGGGAGGAGGATAAGATGGACGGAGAGAGAGGGAAAGAGAATAAGGTTAGAGAGTGGGAGAGGCGGAGGAAATGGTCAGTTTGATGGAACTTACCCCCAGTACCCCTAAGAATGAGGATGTGGGTGAGAGGATGGTGTTGTGTAAAAAGGTGCGGAACAATTTGTTGCTATTGTTTTCCTGCATTTATCTGATCTAGAACATTTTAAATGTACGACGCTGAATTTGTCCGTTATTTCAACCATTAATTTTGTCTGCCAGGTCGCGAAGATGAGTATTGCAGTAAGCCAATATATCTGCTCTCTGGAATCGTTTGGTATACAACAGCAGAGATTCAAAGATAAGACTGTAATGTATGTGTATTATTTGTACGTTGGTGCAGCCGTGAATAAAATGGTAATTATTTAAAAAATGTGGCCATCGGTCCCTGATTCTCCAAATGTTTTGATGAGACTTGTGCTGTGATGTACTTGCAGCTTCTGTCACAGTGTCTGTAAATGTGTAATAATGGAAATAACGTTTGCTGCATTTGCAGTGTAATAACTTTTGCCTCGATGCAGTATGAAATTTAGCTATGGGTACCGTACTTACACCGCACGAGGTGTTCGTCTACCACCAATGGATGAATGAATGGCAAAGGGTATCTAATTCCATTCTGACTGCCTACTGTCGATGATTGGAAAAAGTCCATCAGCAATAATAATCCTTTCTTTCAGTGTGGCTCCCCCTGTTCATGTGGTTCCCCCTGTCCACCTGTTAAAAATCTGTATGAAAGAAAGCAAGAGTTTCCACTAACAATAACTTTTTTCTAATCGCATTTGAATGGGTAATGGTATGAAGAAGAATAGAGTGCTAGCTAATGAATGTTGGCGTATGATGAAAAGGATACAGTCCTGCAATACAGTACCAGAGGCAAGCCGAAAAGAAGAATCCTTGAGATATTTGATAAGTTTTCTTCGTTTGTTTTTTTTTGTTTAGTTTTTTTTATTGTTTTTTTTTATAAGGAAGATCATATATAAACGTTTCATTTTCAGCTTCTATGTCCTCAAAAATATGAAGAAAATTTATTCCACTTGTCATAAAATTCAGTTTTTCATGATTTGTAGAAGAGTGTAATGCAACCCAGAATTTTCACTTGTTCTTCTGTTGTTAATTAGATGTGATAAATTCACAACTCCATTAGCAAGAAAGGTTCAGTCCAGCAGTATTTCTCCTATATGTTAATGCTCAAACATTGGCACTCATGTTAGTATAACTGTAGCCACACAGTTTATGCCACAAAGAAAATGGATGATTATAAAGTATCTGCCTCATACTTCCTGCGGCGATCTCCAAGGATTGCGGTTTTCTTTCGTACAAAGCTATCTGGGATCACAAAGACTCTTACAGCAGATTCCTCACTGTAATCAAAGCTCTATATTCCCACCTTTCTCGTACAAATTCAAGCACTGAAAGTTATTTTTCTGTTTTACACAGCACACGAATTTGTATCGACACGAGACTATCGTTCAGCCAGGCAACGACACACACCACTTTTCACGATACTGCACTGTTATGAGCCATCATTGTATGCTAACTATATATCACTATATTACATGGGGAAGACATTCTGTAATGAGAACGTCAGAATGAAAAAAATAAATAAGAAACCACATACAGTTGACTAGTGACATCATTATTTGAAGGTCTGAATCAGACGGTCAGAAATTTTAGTTTTTATACAGATTTTTCATTGTCCGATATATGATATAAACAAAAGTGTTTATCACAAGAACAGGCTATTTTTCTGCGCTCTTCGCGCGAAGCACTGCATGTACAGAGCCACTGACCTAATTGTCCAGCAACTTGCAGCATTAGGCCTTGCTGGGTAGTTCTTACACGGACATCAACTACCGGGTGGTTATAATTAAACAGCAGGTACTCGCAAAGTCGAGTGTAGCCTGCAATTATCTTACGGCATCAAAACGTGATAGATTTGTTAATGCACTAATGTGGAACTGATTTATGCTGAACAAAAATTAGTTCAAATTTTGGCCACCAGGTGCAAATTTGGCACTTTACAGCGTCACGTTGATTCCTCCAGTGGTCATATTGAAAAATATATGTAAGTGTGGATTAATAACATTACGCATTTCTCACTTGTCTGACCTTTCCTGTCCACGTCCTATTCCTAATCCATGACATATGGTAACATTTCTACACGTCTTTCTTGCAGTCATAGTGCCAAATTTGCACCTGGTAGCCAAAATTGGAAAAAAGTTTTTTCAGCGTAAATCGGTTACACATTAACGCACTAGAATATTTTAAGAATAGAAATTGTCAGTCGTGAGATGCACAAATTTTTTATATTATATGAATTTCTTGAGAAGTTTCGGTAACTTAATTTCCCATCCTCAGATCACACAATACGCTTACATCGGAAAGCAAGCTTCAAGCAAACTCTGGAGAATGGAACCCTACAAAAGTGGATATAGAATAAGACTTTAGTGATTACCAGTGTTGGAACACAATTAACGGTAGATAAAAACAATAAGTGTATCGTAAAAACAGATTATAAACGTACCTTCGTTAAAATTTTTATATAGTACTGTCAAGCAGTTCATAAGTAACGTAAGAAATGCGAAGATATGATGACCAAAAACTCTTCGCATCATAAGTAAAATATTAAAACACCATGAAACGTATGATGATTAGCATCGATAACTGATAGTTTGACTTTAAAAGATTTCACTTACATAAGAAGCCACGACCGCTAGTGCGCCTAAAACCTTACATAGCCGAATCACAATGCGGGCGCTTCTGTGAATAACATAAGTCAAACGAAATAGAGCACAGTGAAACGTCCCCTTTTGAACAATTATACATAACTGTGCTTAAACTGACGCACAATATTTTTAGCGCAACGCAATCTGACTTTCAATACACAATATTTTGTTAGCGCAACGCAATCTGACTTTCAAAATTCTCTACAAGAGAATGGCCCTGACTAACATTAAACTATCTCTTTCACAAATCACTTACCTCACAAAAATCTTCGCTGCTCAAGCTACTGCAATACAGCGAGCGCCACTACTGCCAGCTAAATAAAAATTCGAACTATGGAAGGCACTAACTACTCATAGGGATAGTTAGCAAATAAAAGATATTAATAGAGAACAAACAATGTATTTACCTTGATATCATGACAAATTACAAAACTCCGCCATCTCTCTCCCCACATCCACCACTGCTGGCGGCTCACCTCCAACTGCACAGCGCTACGCGCTGTTCACAGCCAGCTGCCTAACACTACAATGGTTGAGTATTACAACAATGCAAAGCAGCCACAGACTGCCCACGGCACAGCCAGGGATTTTCATACTGAGGTGGCGTTATCAATAAAAAAACCTAAACAGCCTACTTACAACAGTGTTAAAGAAACGAAACACCGTTAAGCTCATGTGTCATTAGTTAATCAAGCATATACTTTTATACACAAAAATGACATAGCTTGTATAAAGGGCTAAGAACGGGTACAGAGATGAGGTTTATTTAATAATCAGCATTAGAATATCAACCAATTTTCACTGCCATATAGCGCACTCTGGACCTCTGCACCTTAGTTTTAACCACGTGGTACCTCGGATCTCGCCCCCGTGTTCTGTTTTCCGTGTGCTTAGTTTATTCTGTCGCTCGCACTGGTTGTGTTGTGTTTTCTCCATGTTCGTCTCCACCCGATGGTAGGACACTCTGGTACCTTGCAGCAGTTTTGTTCTTTCTTCCCAGGTTGAGCTTCCTTGGCTTGTAGTGAAGATACCATCGGCAAGTAGATTAATATTTTGTGCCGACAGCGACAATTTGCGGCATTGTCGCGCCTGCAGAGATAAAAAAACTCTTGTAAGAGGTGGAGTGTTAGTTTTATGTATTGCCCGTGTTAATGGGGGTACGCTTATCTGTCGCCATTTTCGCATCTTTCACAACTTACAGTGCCTGAATATACAACAGTCTGCCCAAAACATCTGTTCCAAATAAGAATTCTGGTACCTCTCTCAGTAACTGCCACAAGCAGATCAAAGTACGTTACACAGGACGACCTACGTTTGACACAATTGAAAGTGACGTCGGGTAAACAAAATGGAGCATGGCGTACGCACCTATGTACACGGCTTACACAAACAGTTAATTCAATACGGCCAGTAGTACTCTGAGGAAATGCTGTCTTCCGCAGAAAATAACCGTCCCTTGAGAATTATATCAAAGTGTAGGACAAAAAGTAAGATCTTTCACCTGGCGTACAGGTTGACTAATGGTGGGTAATGTGTGTAATTATCAATGTATACGTTACGTTCCAGATGTAATCGTTTCGTATAATCAAAGGGACACTTCTATGACCGATCATATCACTTGAGTACTTGGACATCTTGCTGTAAAGCGAAATTGAATAGCGTGAATTCATAAACTCTGTGGCCATAGAGAGGATGAACGTCTCAGAGATGTTCGGAGTGTTAGAAATACGATTATCATTGAAGCACAGGTCTGATGTTTGTATCAGCTATCAGGAAAGGCTAGTAGAAATACATAAGTAGACTGCAGTAATAATTTTGAAAATTTTCATTCGTGTCCTATGTCTTAAGTGGATTTATCATTTGTGTAGCCTGTACTTACAGAAATATTCATCAAAAGACTTGCACAAAAATTCACTACTATTCGACGTATTATTAAGTGGTTTGGTGTTAAATGTTGGTTACAAACACTTATTTCAGTAAATCTCTCCGAGATGGTAGGCCTTGCTCTTAATACATGATCGTCAAATGGAGACTTATCGATTCATTGATAGGAGAAGGGGCAAATGCAACACGTTTACAAAGGGCACTGCTTATAAATTACTTATACTGGAATGCTATTCATTCGAAGAACAGTTAAATCTACCTAATATCTTTTCAAATATGATGTAGAATCCTGCAGGAACCGAACTTCATGGGCGCAATTGCAAATAGTTTAGTGCTTCGTAGGGAAGACGAGCATAAAATTAGCCTACAAATTTTTCACACAGAGGTGCGTAAACAGTCACTCATCCTACACACAGCCCGCAGATGGATCCTTCTGTGGTACAGTAAAACGAACCACCCGTGAAACACATTAAATTATTTGCTGACTGTAAATGCAGATCACTTTTCTAGAATACATTGTGGGTTACCCGTTTAAGGTAGACGTAACCTATTAGAGAATAATGATGTTGATATTCTGTAGACAGAAGTTAATATAAATAGGTTTAATGATTGTATACACTATCTGATCAACAATATGGGGGCATCATCAGTGGAAATCAAAGGGGAATGTGTGCAGCTGTCGCCTTATGGCGGCTTGAACTCTGCAGGCACACTTTCAGTGAGGTGTGTGACAGTCTGTAAATGGAAGGACGCCCCCAAGAGATGCCAGACAAGGTAATTGCGTTGGTCGCAGGGACCCGAAGCGAAGCCAGTGTTATCACTCATCCCTCATGTGTTCCATTCGGTTCAGGTCTGCAATGTTGTCAAACCAGTCCATTGCAGTTGTTCACAAACCACTGCCCCACAGATGATGCTCTATGACAGAATGCGTTGTCACGCTGATAAATGTAATCGTTATCTACGAATTGTTCCTTGAGAGGATACAGTCCACAACGCTGTAAAGTGTGTTCATTTCCTCCCGCATTTATCGGAAGCTTAAAAGCAATGAGGGACAACACCACAACCAAAAGAAACACTCCCACACTGTGTTATAACTTTCATACTTCACTGCTTTCACTACAGTGTAAGCGTCGCGTACCACTGACTACTGAAACACGTTTGCCTATGAGGAGCTGATCGACCACTATAAGTCACTCTTTTTAACTCCCTATGAACAGTCGATCATTGTGCTAGTTGGACTGCTGGTAGCATATTGAAACTCACAAGTGATTATTCACGCTGATTTCAAACGAATTTTTACAATCACCATCCACAGTGTTCCATGATCGCTACATCGTCTTGTTGTGTCTATGCTTGTTCCGTCGTGTTTCCAGTTCACAGTCACAACATTAACAGTCGAACTGATCAGCTTTCCCAGTGTTGTATGTCCTTCATCGAATTGTTGCATAATGTAACACCCACTGAACAGTTCACGTTCGAAGTTACAACTCTCCTGACCGACCCATTCTGCCTTTCCTGCTTCTCTACACAGCAAAATACACCCTGCCACCTTTTACACTGGGAGGTCCGCCTCTCGTGACTACTGGTGGTCAATTACGCGTCACGTAGCGGTGTCTCGATGCTTTTCATCAGATAGCCTGTATCACAATACATCTGAAACTGACACCTATGTGTTGCTTCAGACCGCACAAGAGCAGTGTACTGTCTGTTAGCACTTCTCAATTTGCTTCAGATTTCATCTCTGCACGAAATTAAAATTAGAGGTATTGTTGTCGCTGTCTATTCGCATCGTGAGTCAAATATACAGGGAATGTGTCCGGAAACACTTATTTCCCATGGTAGAGCTCAGTTTCGTCAGTATGTACTATACTTCCTTGATTCACCGCCAGGTGGCCCAATTGAAGGAATGTAATGTTGACTTCGGTGCTTGTGTTGACATGCGACTCATTGCTCTACAGTACTAGCATCAAGCACATCAGTACGTAGTATCAACAACTTAGTGTTCATCACGAACGTGGTTTTGCAGTCAGTGCAATGTTTACAAATGCGGAGATGGCAGATGCCCATTTGATGTATGGATTAGCACGGGGCAATAGCCGTGGCGCGGTACGTTTGTATCGAGACAGATTTCGAGAACGAAGGTGTCCCGACAGGAAGACGTTCGAAGCAATTGATCGGCGTCTTAGGGAGCACGGGACATTCCAGCCTATGACTCGCGACTGGGGAAGACCTAGAACGACGAGAACACCTGCAATGGACGAGGCAATTCTTGGTGCAGTTGACGATAAACCTAATGTCCGCGTCAGAGAAGTTACTGCTGTGCATCTACATCTACATCCATACTCCGCAAGCCACCTGACGGTGTGTGGCGGAGGTAACGTTCACCACGTCACTGTATGGAGAGTGCTACGGGAGAACCAGTTGTTTCCGTACCATGTACAGCGTGTGCAGGCACTATCAGCAGCTGATTCGCCTCCACGAGTACACTTCTGAGAATGGTTCATCCAAAAATCCTCATTTCAGTGCAAATGTTTTTACGGATGAGGCTTCATTCCAACGTGATCAAATAGTAAATTTTCACAATCGACATGTGTGGGCTGACGAAAATCCGCACGCAATTGTGCAATCACGTCATCAACACAGATTTTCTGTGAACGTTTGGGCAGGCATTGTTGGTGATGTCTTGATTTGGCCACATGTTCTTCCACCTACGCTCAATGGAGCGCGTTATCACGATTTCATACGGGATACTCTACCTATGCTGCTAGAACATGTGCCTTTACAAGTACGACACAACATTTGGTTCATGCACGATGGAGCTCCTGCACATTTCAGTCGAAGTGTTCGTACGCTTCTCAACAACAGATTCGGTGACCGATGGATTGGTAGAGGCGGACCAATTCCATGGCCTCCACGCTCTCCTGACCTCAACCCTCTTGACTTTCATTTATGGGGGCATTTGAAGGCTTTTGTCTACGCAACCCCGAAACCAAATGTAGAGACTCTTCGTGCTCGTACTGTGGACGGCTGTGATACAATACGCCATTCTCCAGGGCTGCATTAGTGCATCAGGGATGCCATGCGACGGAGGGTGGATGCATGTATACTCGCTAACGGAGGACATTTTGAACATTTCCTGTGACAAAGTGTTTGAAGTCACGCTGGTACTGTGGTGTCACCGCTAGACACCACACTTGCTAGGTGGTAACTTAAATCGGCCGCGGTCCTGTAGTACATGTCGGACCCGCGTGTCGCCACTGTGTAATCGCAATCCTAGCGCCACCACATGGCAGGTCACAAGACACGGACATGACCTCGCCCCAGTTGTACGGACGACATAGCTTGCGACCAGACCTACCAAGTCTTCCTCTCATTTGCCGAGAGACTGATAGAATAGCCTTCAGCTTATTCCATAGCTACTACCTAGCAAGGCGCCATTTGTATCAGTGCTTATAGCTTACTACTATTCAAGAGATGTATTCCAACAAGAGAATAAAGTTAAGTATATTATTCCAGCTACGTACTGTTCTTCTTATTCATTAATAAGTCTCATGTTCCAGTACTTCACGCCCGTCTGCGTTAGTTTAGCGTGCACTTTCAGCCACTTCGATCTACAAGGTGTTGGCCCCGCTGCCGACACATCAGGTACGTTCTGTTGCTGTGTGTTTCCATTCCATGATTAATGCGATTTGAAGAGAAGTAATAAAATGAGCTCTAACATGGAAAGTAAGCGTTTTCGGACACATGTCCACGTAACATATTTTCTTTCTTTGTGTGTGAGGAATGTTTCATAAAAATTTGGCCGTACCTTTTTGTAACGCCCTGTATAAATTATTCGCATCGGACCTCATAAGATACAAAAAAGATACAAAAAAATTGGTTATAATATCTCACAACTTTGAACCAGTCAATAAACTTGGCGCCTAACTCGGTTTCTCTTGCCGATAAGACGTGAGAAAATCTTACTGTATCCAGCATTACACTGAGTTTTTCCGAATTTGTGGCAGAATGTAATTGCAGGGACCAACAAGATGTAGAATATGTTGAATACACAGGACACTCCATGTGCAGGAATGACAATACTACAACTGGATAGCACTACACGAAGAACGGTACCAAAGCAGTTGACTCACTCGTGAATTAAAATTTTGTGTCTTTGTGCAGGTCATGTGATTCACTAAGGATGAGACGGACTTCTTCCCGGTCAGTTAACTGCTGGAGAGCTGGGTGACTGGCACCTGTATGGCTGTGTACCTGTTATTTACCTAACTTTACCCGTCACAGTCTCCATGGATTCGACACGTACGATTCCGAGGTATATTTCTGGTTTGTTAGCTGAGACAAGGTTCGTGAAGTTTTCTACACAGGTTCACACGCACGGCTTCTTTTTTCGAGTAACTGCCACTCACGATTTTTCCATTTCTGTGGCACTCTCCCTCCAGTTAAACAAATCGGTAGCCATTCGCACTGCCGTGGCACTAGTGCAACATAATAAATAAAAAACCATACGAAAAGGAACACATGTAACTTAAATAAGGAAGGATCACTCAAACAGCCAAAGAAACTATTAAATTAAAGCCGTGGGAAAAATAATGTGCCCTTGATCAGATGTGAGCCACATAATTATTAGTGGCATCTAATTATGGGCATTACAAACGTTTCGTGTAGTGTACAGCCTTGCATTTCCTTAAATTAAAAGAAAGTTGCCCGTCAGTGTTCAAGTTTAATATTTTTTCGAGATCTAACTATACATTACTTCAGGCCTTACAAAAAAAAAAAAAAAAAAAAAAAAGGAACCGATAGATAACAGCATCATCTGCGAAATGCCCTAAACTGCAGTTAATACTACCGGCTAAATGACTCATAATGTTAATAGCAACTGTCTTATCACAATTCCTTGGACTATAACATATATTTCCTCACTACTCGTATGTGACTCTCTATCCAGGGTAATGTGCTGAGAAGTTTTCTATTGAGGCACAAACCTTCATCTACATCTACGTCATACTCCGCAAGCCACCTAATGGTGTGTGGCGGTGGGTACTTTCGGTACCACTATCTGATCCCTCCAACCCTGTTCCACTCGCGAATAGTGCATTTGAAGAACTATTGTCGGTAAGCCTCAGTATTCGCTCCAATTTCTCGAATTTTCTCTTCGTGGTCAATACGCGAGATGTATGTGGGGGAAAGTAATGTATTGTTGACTCCTCCTGAAAAGTGCTGTCCCTAAATTTCAGTACTAAATCTCTCCGTGATGCACAACACCTCTCTTGTAATGTCCGCCAGTGAAGTTTGTTTAGCATCTCCGTAACGCTCTCTCGCAAGCTAAACTATCACGTGACGAAACGCGCCGCTCTTCGTAGGATCTTCTCTATCTCCTCTATCAGTCCTACGTGATAGGGATCCTAGATAGATGAACCATACTCAAGAATCGGGCGAACAAGCGGCTTATAAGCCACTTCTGTAGTGGGTGAGTTACATTTCCTTTAGATTATTCCGATGAATCTGAGTCTTCTGTCTGCTATTACCGCTATCCGTTTTATATGGTCATTCCACTTAAGGTCGCTCTGGATAGTTACACCTAGATATTTTACGGCAGATGCTGCCTCCAGCTGTTTGTCATCAGTAGTGTAGCTGTGGAATAGTAGATTTCTTTTCCCATGTATGGGCAATGTGTTACATTCATATACGTTCAGGGTCAACTGCCAAAGTCAGAACCATTCATCACGTCTCTCCAGGTCGTTTTGCAATTTCTTACTACCTTCTGGCTTTGCTACTTTGGTATGAACAACTGCATCATCTGCAAATAGCCTTAAAGAGAATCCGACGCTTTCTACTAGATCATTTAAATTTATTGTGAACAGCAACGGTCCTATCGCACTTCCCTGTGGTACTCCGGATATTACCTTTACATACGTCGATTTAGTTCCGTTAAGAGCGACGTGTTGATTTCTATCATCAAGAAAGTCTTGAATCCAATCGCAGGTCTGCTCCGATACTCCGTAAGCTCGTATCTTTTTTCATTAAACGGCAGTGCGGAACAGTGTGAAATGCCTTACTGAAATCAAGGAACATGGCATCAATCTGTGCGTCGCCGTCCACTGCGCTGTGGATCTGATGGAGGAACGGAGCGAGCTGAGCTTCGCAGGATCTCTGTTTGCGAAATCCACTTTGGTTTTTGTAAAGGAGATGTTCATTTCCCAAACACGTCATAACTCTTGAGCATAAAAAATGTTCCATAATTCTGCAACATACTTACATCAACGATATAGGTCTATAAAAGTGTGGCTCTGTCTTATGGCCTTTCTTAAAAACGGGAATGACCTGCCCTTTTTCCCAGTCATTGGGTACCTTTCGTTGCTCAAGCGATCTACAATAAATTACTGCTAGAAGGGGAGCAAGCTCTTTCGCATAATCATTATAGAATCTTATAGGTATCTCATCTGGTCCTGAAGCCTTTCCACTACTAAGCGATTGTAGCTGCTTTCCAATTCCGCGATCGGTTGTATCAATATCTGCTATTTAGACGTTCCCTCGACGATTGAAAAGAGGGACAGTGTTATAGTCTTCCGCGGTGAAACAACTTCGGAAGACCGAATTCAGTATTTCGGCCTGCTCTCTATTATCTTCCATTTCGGTGCCGGTGTAGTCACTGCGAGAATGAATAGATGATTTTGACCCAATTACTGATTTTACATATGACCAAAATCTCTTAGGATTTTTACTCAAGCCGGTTGAAAACGTCTTAGTTTCGAAATCATTGACCGCTTGTCTCATAGCTCTCCTTACGCTCATTTTCGCTTCCTTCAGTTTTTGTTTGTCAGCTATGTTTTACTTCTCTTGAATCTAAGATGAAGTGCTCTTTGTTTACGTAGCACTTTTCTCAGAAATGTTCAAATGTGTGTGAAATCTTATGGGACTTAACTGCTAAGGTCATCAGTCCCTAAGCTTACACACTACTTAACCTACATTAACCTAAGAACAAACGCACACACCAATGCCCGAGGGAGGACTCGAACCACCGCCGGGACCAGCCGCACAGTCCATGACTGCAGCGCCTTTGACCGCACTGCTAATCCCGCGCGGCTAGCACTTTTCTAACGCGGCTATTAAACCATGGTGGATTTTTCCCATCCCTTAAAACCTTACTTGGCACATATTTGTCTAGGGCATATTGAACGATGCCTTTAAATTTTTTTCCGTTTCTTCTCCACATCTTCGTCCTCATCACCGAATATTTGATGCTGACTGCTGAGATATTCTCAAATCAATATCCTGTAACCCTTGTTGAGCAAATATATCTTCCTACCTTTCTTAACATTCCTTGGAGGACCCGTCGTCATAGATGCTGTCACAGCCTTATGATCACTTCCTCTACGTTAACTGATTTGATAAATTCCGCTCTGTTTGTTGGCAGGAGGTCTAAGACGTTACCGTCACGATTTGGTTCTCTAACTATCTGCTAAAGATAATTTTCGGACAAGACATCCAGAACAATAGCATACGATTCCCTGTCTGTGGCACCAGTTTTGATGGCATAACACTCCCAATCTATACCTGGAAAATTAAAGTCACCCCCTATTACAACGGCATGATCAGGAAAATGTCAGATATCCCGTTTATTTAGAAGACTTTGTACTAAATTAAAAGCTTGCCGGAAGTCCACAACCCCTGAATCAAAATACTCTACTGTATCAATACTCCTGAGAATATTATGCGTGAAAAGCTCGCAGTGAGTTTCACGTGATTGAAGTTCATAGAACAAATACTGGCCTCCTAAGGACACATTTTGTCCCACGTTTGGAATAGGGACTGAAATCTTAGTGCTGTCTACTAGCCTGCTACAAATAGTTGTGGCTAATATTGGAGGATGATTCTTTGGATTAACTATAGCTGTTGGACTTGGTGTGGCCCTCACTTTTTCCCAATCATGGGGAGCATAAGTCTGTTCCAGAAATATGGGTTGGATTACCGACAAGAGAGGGTAAATCAATCGTAAAAGCAGTATGAAATCAAGAACGACTTCTTCACGCAATGGTACAGTATTGAGCGTTAGCTAATGAAACTACTTTTCTATACGCCTAACGCTATCACTTACTATAGTTCGATCATATTCACAACATTTGCAATGTTTAGAATTGTGACTGTATTTTCTCCGTTTCCTTACTTCCCAGCAGCATTTCATATAGTCCCATCACGTAATCTCCATCCCATTCTATGGCCTTCCTCCAGCGCGAAACAAGGGTGTGTATGCCCTCTCGGTAGCAATCCTTGTCCTGGTGGCGGAGCCAGTGCGTCTCTGTGTGAATCACCTACTTGTCGTCCTCAAAGTTTGTTCCACGAATGACATCCCTTAACGGCCCAAACAAGTGGAAGTCCGAGGTGCTAGGCCAGTTCTGTAGGATGGATGGGGTAACACCTTCCAACTCTGTTTTGCGATGTGTTCAGCATTCCTCAGACTTGTGTAGGGTCGAGCGTTATCGTGTTGCAGCAAACCATCTCCTGGTTTGCTGTGGGGCCGAAGTCACCGGAAGCGCGTCTTAAGTTTTGTTAAATTGTTGACATATGATTCTGAATTAATGATACCGCCTCTTGGCATCACATCAATGAAAATTCACCTTTACAGTCCCAGAACATGATGATTATGACCTTACCGACGGAAGCAGCCAGGTTTTAAAATATTTTAGCAATACTGAACAGAGTAATTGAAGGTGTCCACATTCGTATGTCGGCAGTGGTCTAGTGGCGCTCGCTGGACTGTGCTACTGCACTGATTGCTGTAACCAGTTGATGCAGCATTTCACCATCGGGGCTGACCTTTTTATCTTCGTTGCACCACTTGGTCAGCAACCAATGTACTTACCCAGATCTTGGGTGCTCCTGCAGCGTTGCAACACGGGAGTTATGCTACACCTGGGCAATCTGCATGTCAACATTCATAACCGAGACACGTATAAATGTTGGCCGCCCACCAGCAAATGGCACCATGGCACTTAGCCAGCGACCACTGTGGAGACGCACCTTCGCCCCAAAATCGTCTTCTGGCACAATCATCAACGTCCATAATTCCATGGAACCACACTAATGTCGATCCAGCTTGAGCTTTGATGGGCTGTAAGCCAAATTTTGACCACTCTAGCCATCGGTCCACTTCATGTCTACCGCTATCTGGTGCATCCAGTTGAGTCTTGGATTCACCCTGGGAGACATTATCCTCGCTGAAAGGCTCCGCCAGTCCGTCACGAACATCAAACAGCTTGCCTAGCAAGCACGTACTGCTTCCAGCCACGCTGTGCTGTTTACAGCTGAGGCCAAGACACAATAGCACACCGCCGCCAAGGGACACGCATTCAATGCTCACCTTCCACCTGGTGTACGTGGGAATTGAATTCCTGTGTACGCTGAACTCAAGAAAATTAGCTGATTACAACCTGAGTGTGACTGGACTAGAACCTAGTTGCACTAAAGAAACAGCGCGCATCAGGTAAGGGAGATGTGCTGGCTACACTGACGGGTCTATTCCTGACCTCCCCACACTCGAATGGGGCCAACGCTACCTGGCACTGTCGATGCCGATACAGTAGTAAATGGTGTTGCCAAAGCTACTTTACAACTTTTAAAATTCATATAAATTAATTCACAGTGCCAACAGATGTGACTGTAGTGTCAATTTGTAGGGAAAGTTTTGTCTCTCGTAGTTCGCTAGTGCCGAATCGGACCATAAGGAGCGCTAGTGGCAGTTTTGGTGAAGATGGCTGACTTCACTGGATCCAAGCGTGATAGCTGAGTGTTTTGGTTTGAAGAATCCAAGTCGGCGACAACAGTTCAGCGTAATTTCCGTTCCAAGTACGCTAAAGATCCTCCCAACATGTCTACACCATATGAGTGGAATAAATATTTTGTAGAAACATGGTGCTCAGTAACACATTGTAAATCATCAGGCTGTCCAAACACATATGACGTTCCCCAGACCTGACTCCACGCGATTTACCAAGGATATCGTGTTTTTACCTCCTGTGCCGGCTTCTCCACCTGAACGTAGAGCAAGAATTTACACCGCCACCGAGCAAGTTACACCTGCAATGTTACATCGAGATTGGAAAGAAACTGACTTCCGATTGGACATGTGCAAGATAATCAACGGAATCTACGTACAGCACCTTTAGTTTAAGGTAAAAATATTTGCTGTGTTTCCCTACAAAATAACACTAAACCCAGCTCTATAGCTTCTTTCAATAAATTTATATGAATTTTTAAAGTTGTAAAGTCCTTTTTTAAAACACCCTGTATATTACCAGCTTCAACAATGATTTTGGCTCTAAAATTTCTCCTTATCTTGCCTGGTAATGTTAATATGCGTTCTCACATATTGTATCAATTTTCATCTTTCAAAAACAGATTAGAAAAAAAATATAAAATTTCCGCTGTTATAGTACTTACTTAGATGAAACATCCCTGTGATTACAACTGAAAATTAGTCACTGGACATACGTGATGCAATGAGAGGAAAAATTACGTAAACATGTTTGTAATGCAGGCAATAATAATAAATGGCATGCTACAATTACGAAACCTTTTCGATTGATACCCTCAGAACACATAGAGATATATTAACTTGCTGTGTCACAACTGCGATTAAACAGGCTGCCCAACAATAAAAATGATGTCTGAGAAGGGGAGGAGCAAATAAATTAAAACTTTACTGCCTGAGAGGGTATGTCACTTCATTTCCGTCTTTACAAAATCGGTTTGAATTTGCAAAGAAATTAGCGATGTCAGACCATTTATCAGTATGAAATTTCACCCAGTATAGTCTGGATGGTTGCAATAATTTGTTTGGGAAGGATGTCACAAAATTTCGTATTATCTCTCGAGGCAAGCTGGCCCACAACTTTTGTTAACACCAGTCATTCACATCCAGTATACTGGCAGTGGCATGCAGGTGACATCCGAGCTGGCAGCGCTCATATTCTATCCGGGACAGATCTGGGGATATTGCTCATCACACGAGTACCTCAAAGTCGCGAAGACATTCCCCTGAGACAAGTGCTATGTATGGACGAGCATTTTCCTGTTCAAAAATAGCATGATACAGTCACATCAGTGTTAACACTTTAGGATGCAGACTGTCTCCGAATTACTGCTGTGCCGTCCGGTTTCCCTCAATCTATACCCGCCTTGGCCTCAAGTCACACCCCGTGGCTGCCCACACCATAACGCCAGGAATAAAACCGCTAGGCGACCGGATCCTCGACCACGATTATGCCTGCCTCCACTTTACCATGAAGTCCACCACTGGGCTACTGCCACATCCCAATGCCCCACAAAGCTGGACTTTGCAGAATCGACCAGAAGGCCAAACGGAGACCCACAGTGAGACCAATTTCAAACTCAGTCAGGTGCACACGACGCTATCTGACACGATTGCATGGCAGCTCCACATCGTTCATACTGATCTCTCAACGTAGACCCTGCTAAAGCTCGTTGTATAAGCTATCAGTCCTGGAAACAATACCAATTCAGCATTACACGCATTTTGGTAGCCGTTCTTCCAGCCACAGTAAATTGTAGCTATAATAATTTAGTACACACCCTCGGATGCTGTGCACATGTAAGGAGTTACATTGAAATCCGACCATATCTTCTGGTGCTTAACCTTTCTTGTCGTTGCAGAAATAGAGGAACTTACAAGAAGGTGTAAGAAACTTCCTGACAGGTTACAACTGTGTGCCGGACCTACACTCGAACTCGAGACTTTCCCTTTGGCGGGCAAGTGCTCTGCCGACAGAGCTATCCAAGTACGACTCATGACCCGTACTCACAGCTACAGCTCTGCCAGCACCTCGACTCCTACCTTCCAAAATTCACTGAAGCTCTCCTGCGAACCTCGAAGAACTGGCAGTGCTGGAAGAAAGGATACTGCGGAGACACGGAATGTTTCCAGAATGAAATTTTCACTCTGCAGCGGAAATGTGATGAGATGCTCAGAACATGACTCGATTGAGAGTCTGCATTTGAAACTGGCCATAACAGAGACACACTAAAGCAGAACGAAGACGTACATACACGAGTAAAAACTATAGTATCTAGGAGTAACGTATTAAGCTTTGGTGTCTTTCTGTTTACAGTTATATTTAACTCCTTAGTGATACTTACACAAGAGACGCCTATATGTAAAATTCATAACTGAGATTCTGGGCGAAATATATTTGTAAATGTGAGTGTCTTACGTTGCTGGTCAGATGAAAGAGAGTTAGTGAAAGTTTCAACAAAAGTAAGGCATATCAACAGCAAAGTGATTATTTTTCAGTTTAGGAGAGAGTTCCTCTAGTACACATTTACTCAAGGTGGATATTTCGCTTACGGACCAAGTCTACGTTTATGAAACAGAGATGACAGGAAATTCGTGAAATACTAAATTCCACATGTGGAAATGTATGTTTGCGTGAGGGAACACAAACCATGTGGCATACAGACCAGGACCCTTAATGTCAATCAGTTGCTGGATCCTAAAGCATACATATAATTAGCTTTAACATTCTGATGTTCGTGAAGGGGGAGAAGATTTTTTTCAAGGAATTCACACGCATTAACTGGAAATCATTCACGTGTAACAAATGGCTCTGAGCACTATGGGACTCAACTGCTGAGGTTATTAGTCCCCTAGAACTTAGAACTAGTTAAACCTAACTAACCTAAGGACATCACAAACATCCATGCCCGAGGCAGGATTCGAACCTGCGACCGTAGCGGTCTTGCGGTTCCAGACTGCAGCGCCTTTAACCGCACGGCCACTTCGGCCGGCTCATTCACGTGTAACACTGATCGCTTTATTCGTAGTGCAAATAGGAGATGAATGTGAAAGGTAATCTCCTCAGGTTTCCGAAAGACACTGTAAAATTTTCACTAAGAACCATGATCTAAATAGATTTGTTTTTGGGTCGGTGAATGTTTGCAGAATGGTTCAAATGGTACAAATGGCTCTGAGCACTATGGGACTTAACTTCTAACGTTATCAGTCCCCTAGAACTTAGAAATAATTAAACCTAACTAACCTAAGGACATCACACACATCCATGCCCGAGGCAGGATTCGTACCTGCGACCGTAGCGCATCTTTCTGTCCGTCTCAATTTCTAGCGACGGGACGTAGTGTATTGTGTGATAGATCTGTGCCAACAACTTTTAATACTGGTAGAAAATACGGTCATACGACAGACGATTGTTCATGGTATTGTTGGTTAATGATTAGGAGAAGGAATTAAATGTAATGGTTTTACTTTTGCAACGGCTACTGAATTGTTCTCGAAAGCAATACTAGTTGATTCGTGTAAAAAAAGGAGGGGTAAATTGCAGAGGCATGATACAAATGGCTAGTACTAACTAGGTGTTGTACGCTCTTATGGAGCGAGTATCTAACTTGTTAGAGGGTAATAAACAGCAGAAAAAATTTAACATTCAGCTAACACAACAATTTTTACCGACAGAACAACAGCCTCAATCAGATTTGTGGGGGACTAAAACAGTAGTATGTTCTCCTTCGTCATTCATTGACCCTTCAGCTGCAAATCCCTTCTCCAGGAAAACAACAGAGAATGTTACTGTGTTTATAGAAGATATCTTAGCCACGGCTAGTTATGTAGCTGGTAAGATAAAACTGCTTGCACACTGCCAAGTGACGTATCACGGGCGAGGCGGAAACATATACTTCGTATAATAAAGTGCTTAATAAAGTATCCACATTCAGTGAGTTAGCAAAGATATACAAAACGTAACAGTACACAGTTTTTCGAGTGATACGCAATCGTTTAACACAAAAGGCGAGTGAAACAGTGGAATCCTTTTCCAACAAAATACGGAAGATTAGTGCACAGACTTTTATAGACCACCAGCATTCGCAACAAACGTCTCAGAACATTTCAGAAAAAGTCTTGAGTACATAGGAAATAAACATCCAGATTATACGTTAGTTATAGGTGGAGACTTTAATCTGGCCTCCAATGACTGGGAAAATTACACGTTTATCACAGGGGACAGAAGCAAAGACTCGTGTGAAGTTATTCTAGGAGCGCTCTCAACATACAACCTTGATCAATTGGTTAGAAAACCCACTGGAGATGGGATCATATTAGATATCTTCGCGACAAACAGACCTGATTTTTTTGAGGAAGTTAATGTAGAAGAAGGTATCAGTGATCATAATGCCGTTGTGGCTTCTATATCAGTGGAAACTGAAAAGAAACCAAAGAAACAGGGTAAGGTTTTCTAGTTTGGTAAAGCAAATAAAAGTATCATTAAAGAATATCTTCATAGTCAGCTCCAAGCATCACAGAGGGACACAAAGATATTGAGCACCTTTGGTCGGAATTTAGAGGTATTGTCCACCACGTGCTTGAGAAATATGTGCCTAGCAAAAATATAGGGAAGGGAAGGGATCCACCTTGGTTCAACAAACATATTAGGAAGTTGCTGAGAAAGCAGAGAATTTGGCACAGTCGTTTTAAACGTAGTCACTGCCCGCTGACAAACTGAAATTATGCAGGTGCCAAATGGTCAATGAGAGATTCTTATAACGAATTTGAAAGCAAATATTTTATATGCAGATCTAAAGGTAACCCCCAAAAAATATTGGTCGTACAAAAAATCTATGAACGCTATAAATAATTCAATACCTTCTCTTGCTGACAGCACGGGTAATGTAACGGATGATGATAAACAGAACGTGGAAATTTTAAACCCAACTTCCAAAAACTCGTTTACGGTAGAGGACTGCAGCACCATTCCTCCTCTCAATTATCGAACAAACGCAAGGGTGGCTGACATAGTGTTTAGACTATCTGGGATTGTAAAACAGTTAAGATCCTTAGACGCCAGGAAGGTATCTGGCCCAGACGGTATCCCCGTAAGATTTTATGTTGACTATGCTACAAATATAGCACAATTCTTATCCATCATCTATCAGAGATCACTGGAACAGCGGAAAGTTCCACGGGACTGGAAGAAGGCCCAGGGCGTAGCAATCTATAAAAGAGTAGAAAATCGGATGCACTTAATCACTGGCCAATTTCACTGACGTCGATTTGTTGTAGAGTCATGGAACATATTTAGTGTTCAGGCATAATGACCTTTCTATGCTCTGCGAAGCTCATCTACAGAAACCAGCACGGTTTTAGGAAACAGCGGTCATGCGAGACACAGCTGGCCCTCTTTGCGTATGATACAAAACAGGCTCTAGATACCGGCTCCCAGGTTGATGCGATATTTCTCGACTTTACAAAGGCGTTCGACTCAGTTTCGCACTGTCGCTTGCTCCAAAAAGTGCGCCCTTACGGTCTATCCGATGACATATGCGGTTGGATAGTTTTCTAACAGACAGAGTGCAGTATGTCGTATTCAGTGGGGAGACTTTAGCAGAAACAAGAGTAAATGAGGTGTGCCGCAGAGCAACCTAACACGTCCGCTGCTTTTTACGATCTACATAAACGATCTGGTTGATGGTACTGACAGGGGTGTTAGACTGTTTGCCGATGATGCTGTAGTCTGCAGGAATGTAGTATCACACGAAAGTTGTGACCACATCAAAGAGGCTTTGCTGAAAGGCCGCTGTGGCCAAGCGGTTCTAGGCGCTTCAGTTCGGAACCGCGCTACTGCTACGTCCGCAGGTTCGAATCATGCCTCGGGCATGGATGTGTGTGATGTCCTTAGGTTAGTTAGCTTTAAGTAGTTCTAAGTTCTAGCGGACTGATGACCTCAGATGTTAAATCCCATAGTGCTCAGAGTCATTTGAACCACTTGCAAAAAAAAAAAAAAAAATGCGTGGTGCAATGACTGGCAGTTCTCCCTCGATATTAGTATGTTTAACCTACTGCGTATCACATAGCGAAAATCCCCATTAATGTACGAGTACAAAATAAATGCCCAGTCTTTGGGAGCGGTAACGTCCGTCAAGTATCTGGGTGTGACTATTCGAAATGATCTCAAATAAAATGATCAGATTACACAAGTGACGGGTAAGGCGAACTCTAGATTGCGGTGTATTGGTAGAATCCTGAAGCGATGCAGTCCTTCAACAAAGGAAGTTGCTTACAATATTTTAGTTCGTCCAGTCCTAGAGTATTGCTCTTCTGTATGGGACCCTTACCAGTGGGGTCTGATTCTAGAGATTGAGAAGGTCCGAAGACGAGCGGCAAGATTCGTGACTGGTACGTTTAGTCATCGCGAGAATCTCATAGAAAGTTTGAAGTGGGACACACTGGCAGATAGACGACGTGCTAAACGGAAGGGGCTGCTCACTAAATTTCAACTTTGAAATGGCGCAATGATCACCATTCAAAGATAAGGGAAATTAGAGCTCTTAATGAGGCGTTCAGACACTCGTTTTTCCCTCTCGCGATCCTCGTATGGAACACAGGGTGGGAAATATGAATAGTGCACTCTGCCACACACCGCTTGGTGGCTAGTGGAGTATACACGTAGATGTAGATGTAGACTTATGAGCTAAGGCGGAAGCCAGATGCGGAAAGAATCTTGCTTAAAGAAGTGGAAAACAGAACGTCGGACGTGTATCTCAGACGTATCCATTCAGATTTTTCGCAGTGGATTCGAATGGAAAACCGTGACGATTTAGTCGTTACACTCCGAATTTACAGGAAGGGGAAAGAGCTACTAGGAAACGCATTGAGCCGAAAATATTCAGATCAGGCAGAGAACGTTTCCGTTGTAGGAGCATTTAAAGACTTAGTGTCGCACAACCATGATATTATAAGTCCAAAAAGTACGGACATAAGGCTCGGGACTGTGAATATAGAAAACGGCGAAAGTACAATGCGTAAAAGGAATACCTAAATGCCAACGGTAGGGTTCCTTCCAATCAAGAAGCTTTCCCAGTAAATCGAAATACTGTAAACTCGTGTACAGAGACGATTGTTGCTAGACAGCATGGATAAATAAGAAGACATTTAAGTTTTAAGAGATGCTGGGACACACGTATCGTTTGTGAGTCTGGACATCGTGGAAAAGAGGAGACTGGAAATCAGAGATACAGATTGCGCCCAGAGGGTTAAATAAAGTAGATTCAGCGGGGACAACACAGCTCAAAATTAAAGTAGTAAACACGTGGGTTCAGAAGCAAATAGGTTGCGAACTCTGAGGCAAGGATCTTCCGCAGCACTCGGATTACACTTTCTGGTTAGCCATCATCCTCAAATCGATCTTTGATAACAAGTAGTTGAACTCACTGCGAGTTCATTTAGGATGAGTGCAACAGTTACCAATGTCACAAAGTGCACCCATTGGTAAGATTGCACCAGCTTCGCTATGTACAAGTACATTAAAAGTGGCTAGGCATGGCAGAGTACGAGCAGGTACAGGAGAGCTAGTTTTGTATACGATAGTTATCGATGTTACACTATAAGCATTGTATTTAATAGAAACTCTGTCAACTAATAACGTGTTGAATGAACAGCATCCTTTTATATGAAAAAGAATAGCACATACTAAGGAAATAAACAGCCAGGTTATCGTGCCAGCAAGCCTGGATAGTTTTAAAATGAACAAAGTAAGTGTTCGGAAGAGATTTGTAGTAGCTACACAACAAGTACTAGATGAAGACGATATCTATGGGTCACAAACAGAGTACAATGTCAAGCAAACCGTCAATACTTATGTGTTACGTAACAAGGTTAGTCATTTAAATAGTAATGATCGATCGCTCATGGAGTCATTATTAGTTCAGTACTTACATTTATTTAATTCAGAAGATGCTTTACCAGGCACAGCCATAAGAAAGCATCGTCATTCAACAGGTAGTCATGCACCGTAAGCAGTATGCACCGTAAGCAGTATACGTTATCAAATCATCACCAGCCGCTAATGCAATAGTTCATAGATCAAAAGATTAAAGACGGCACAATGGAAAAGAGTGAATGTCCTTGGTCAGAGAGTACAGTAATTGTCCTGAAAAAGTCACCGAATTGATCAAGAAAATGTAGATTCTGTTGGGATTATAGGTTTTTGACATACGTACAGTAACTGATGAATATCCGATTCCAAATATAATTGAAACTTTGAATACTGGGCAGTGTAAATATTTTTCCACGTTGGATTTAAAGAGTGACTATCACGAAATTGAAGCATGCCCAGAAGATAGACAAGAAAAAGCTTTTACATCATGCAGTCACTACCAGTATCACAGAATATATTCTAGGTTTAGGAAAAAAAATAGGAAAACGCACCTGCATCATTTCAGCGTCTGTTAGATGGAGTCCTTTGAGGCTTAAAACTGAAAAAGTGTTTGGTCTATTTACGATGACATAATCGGTTTTTCAAAAGATGTACATGAACACACCGAGGGCGTAAATGAATTACTTGATAGATTGAAAAAAGCTGATAAAAGTCATCTTGCCCAGCCGCAAGTAATTTTCCTGGGGCATATTATTACCCAGGATGGCGTAAGGCTGGATCCATGTTTCACTTCAGCTGTACATGATTTTTTAGTATCACAGACAATTAAGCAGTTACAATCATTTCTTGGACTGAAAATATTACCGAAAATACGTCAAAAACTTTGCTGAAATCTCACAGCCATTGACTAGATTACCGAAAAAAAAGGTGTTACATTTCAATGGACATCGAAATGTCAAGCAGCATATCAAAATTTGAAAGAGTTACTGACTTCAGGTCGTGTTTTAATTTTTCCTGTTCTTGCTCCGTAGTTTATGCATATTTCCAGCTGAATAAGGCTGAGTGTAGTTATTATACTACAGAAAAGAAAATGTTAGTGTTGATATATGATATCTGGTATTTCCGTTGCTACGTATATGGCTCCAATTTTGAAGTAGTTGCAGATCGTGTATCCTTGAAGAGACTCTTCAAGTCGATTAACAGTAAAGGCACTGAAACTGAGTGAGTTTAAATATGAAGTAATTCAGAAGCCTTCGAGTATACGAATGCAGATACACTCAGTAGGAAAACTGCAGACTTGTTTATACTAGGATTGAATCTAGTAGATTTGGAAAAGGGATAAGCCGTGACTGCGGAATGTCAAGTATATAGTAAACAACCGCAATTTTTCTGTGCAAGAAATGCAAGTCAACTAAATGCAGTCCACGCATCGATGTTCCTGCAGCACTACAAACCACAGCTTTACGACAAGAACATGGCCATATACCATCGACACACAGGGATGCGTCAACTGCTGACAGACAGGGCGCAGACAGATTTTGGTGGAGAATGTGGCATGATGAGGTGGAGCACTTTGTAATAAGTGGCATTCTTTGTATTCAAAAAGAGATTTGTGCGAACAACACGTACCACTTTCGAGATTACCAGTACCAGAAAAAACATTTCATGTGATAGGATACGAAGTACTGGGCCTGTTTAATAGAAGTTTAGTGGGTAATAAGTACTTGCTGACGAAATCGACCAATTCTCAAAATAGCAGAAATGAGAAAAACAAGAACACATGAAAACTGGTGATGACGAAGTAGATAAACTGTAGCACTTTTTTCTTTTTTGAACTTGGAAAGAAAATAACACGTAATGGTTGAAGCAAGGACACAGAAATCAGACTAAAGCAAGCAAAGTGGGCAATCCTTGCTGGGAGATGTCTGCTGCTATCAAAGACGTGCCTTAATTTGTGCATGATATTTCTGGTAATGTATGTTTGGAACACAATGGATCATGAACACTGAGGAAACCGAAGCAAAAGAGAATCGAAGCGCTTGAGATGTGGAGCTTCAGAAGAATGTTGAAATTTGGTGAACTAACAGGGTAAGGAACGAGAAGTTCCTCTCCACAGTCGTCAAACAAAGGAACATGCGGAAACATGGATATCTACATCTATATCTACATCCATACTCCGCAAGCCACCTGACGGTGTGTGACGGAGGGTACTTTGAGTACCTCTATCGGTTCTCCCTTCTATTCCAGTCTCGTATTGTTCGTGGAAAGAAAGATTGTCGGTTGGCCTCTGTGTGGGCTCTAATCTCTCTGATTTTGTCCTCATGGTCTCTTCGCGAGATATGCGTAGGAGGCAGCAATATATTGCTGGAACCCTCGGTGAAGGTATGTTCTCGAAACTTCAACAAAAGCCCGTACCGAGCTACTGAGCGACTCTCCTGGAAAGTCTTCCACTGGAGTTTATCTATCATCTCCGTAACGCTTTCGCCATAACTTAATGATCCTGCAATGAAGCGCGCTGCTCTCCGTTGAATCTTCTCTATCTCTTCTATCAACCCTATCTGGTTCGGATCCCACACCGGTGAGCATTATTCTAGCAGTGGGCGAACAAATGTACTGTAACCTACTTCCTTTGTTTTCGGATTGCATTTCCTTAGGATTATTCCAATGAATCTCAGTCTGGCATCTGCTTTACCGACGACCAACTTTATATGATCATTCCATTTTAAATCAGTCGTAATGCCTACTCCCAGATAATTTATGCAAATAACTGCATCCCGTTGCTATTCCCTGCACCATGCATCAATTCGTTGGAGATCCTCCTGCATTTCAGTACAAGTTTCCACTGTTACAACCTCTCGATATACCACAGCATCATCCGCAAAAAGACTCAGTGAACTTCCGATGTTATCCACAAGGTCACTGTGGCACACCTGAAATCACTCTTACTTTGGAAGACTTCTCTCCATTGTGAATGACATGAGTGAGAAAGAGTGGTCGTGATGACATGTGTTAAGGCATCAGATAGTAAACTCCGTGGTACTAGTGGGAGCTTTAGAGAGTAAGGACGGTAGAGGAAGACAGAGAGGTTGCAAATGATACTCTGAGATGAAGATGACGCAGGAGAAGCGTTCATGGCGGGTAGCGTCAATCCAGTCAGAAGACAGACGACTCAAAAAAAAAAAAAAAAAAGTATTGTGCGATACGTGACCTCCATTATGTGGTCGGCTTTCATATGGTTATTTCTTTATACAAAACATTGTTCATGAGGAGTGCTCAGGAGTCGTGTCGGTTCTTCGTAAATGACCACGCTTCACTCTGTGCAGTGAACACTAATTCAGCCCCGGTTTTATGTCCATGGATGAGCCACGCTATAAGGGGAAGTGCCTCTCTTCCGAGAGAGGGCAACTGTCGGGTGAAGGGAAGCGATTTTTGCGCGGCAGTTTATCCGCGTCGCCCCTGGCGCCGGGCCATTGCCTCGGCGCTGTCGATAGCGACCGCTTCCGTGGCAGACCACGGCACGCCACGCGGCGCCGCTGGACCAGACGAGACGAGAAGAGACGTCGGCGTCCGCTGCAGGCCGGGTCAGGGCGTCGCCAAGGAGACCGAGACGTAGGCGCCCTTTCCTCTGCTCTGCTCACATAAGACGCGAAATCTGCATCAACAAATTGCTGCCTGCCGTACCCCAGGTTCTGGCCGACTTTGATGTTTAAATCGCATTTTCATGACGGCACTCGGGGCGCGCCCGGCCGGAGGGCCACTCCCCCCACCCCTCCCGCCACTCTCGCCTCCCCCCCCCCCCGAGCTTTCCTCTTCCTCCCACCCCCGCCCCCACCCACGCCTGCGACTCGTGTAAGGTGTTGTTCTGTGAGAGGCGGGCCTGGCGCCACGGCATTAAAATGCATGAAGCCGCCTCTCGGCGGGCACCTCCCAGACAGACACTCACCGGGGGCGGCGCGTTGCTTTCTTCGCTGCGCCGGCGGTCGTCGGCTGGACACAGCAGAGTTAGCCCCGAAGGTAGCAGGTAGCTCTTTCCGTAACGACCGCGTCCACACCGTGGCAGACACACACGCAAAGCAAGTCTCTAGCGAAGAGGCATTCAAAATGAAACGAGACAAATGGAAAACTTATGTAAACTATTAGTTCAAAAGCAGTCGCCATAACTGTTAATATATTTGTGTCACTGTGTGACAAGACGATCAATGACTTTGTAACCTCCCCCTCACTTATCGACCCTAATGACAGTGAAAAATTAAACCGCGTGTACCAAATGGAAATTTGGGAAAAGCAATCGTCACCGAAGTTAATCTGTCGGTAAAGAGGGAGGAAGGACTTACATCTAAATGAAAGGAAAAATGCAAATGAAACTGGTGGAAATTAATTTTGAAAAGAGGTAAAGTTAATAAAGAAAGTAAATGTGCAGCCGTTACGTCAACAATTAACTAGCGGAAATTAGATATTTGAGATTTGGGGGATATTACGGTCGACAGTCCTAAGGACAATTACTATAGTAACTGAAAAAGAAAGGTTATTACACATATAATTAGCTCTAGAAGCGTGGCAACTGAAGGTTGTCACGTGTAGTGTGAAAACTGAAAGTTTGTCAGAAGTAATAAATTTCGCTACACTCTGACTTAATTTAGCAAAAGAATTAATAAAACCGGAAAATCGAAAGTTAATTTAGTGACTGAAGTTAAGAGTGAGCTTTCTTTCTGAAGCACATCGAAATTCAGTAAAATACGGTTAGTCTTGTACTACCTCAACAATCATTTCAAAAGCTACTTGAATCTACGCAATTTAGAAATAAGAGATTTAACTTTGAACTTGAATTAAATGAATCTGAACAATTAAAAATAGTAAAATTTAGTACATACCAAGCTGAGCTGCAGTCACAGGTAACTAAAATACAGTAACAAAACTCGCACTCTTAATTTGTGCTTGTGCAATCTAAATATTGTAGCCAGCTATGAATACCTTAACTGAACTTTCAAATTAAAGCAGTGACATCGAATGATGCTGGAGTTTGAATTTCAACGTCACTCGGGCTCATTTCGGAAAAGGAAGGGCCCCTGCTTGGCAATGCAATTGGGACAGTGAGCAACAAAGGTTCATACTAAGTTGCTGTAATTTTGTGATGCAACAATTTTAAAAGTTTGAAAAGCTGAGGTCTGCCATACAGTTCTAAAACTTTACGTGCTTCCAGTCTTCCTTGTTGGCTGATTGAAGGTTTGAAGCCGTCGATCGAGGAGGTGGCGACAGTCACTCATTGTCGGCCGTCGCTGTTGCAGAAGCTGGATGTTGGCGCGCCTTCTTCTCGACACGGTCACCAGACGAAACGGGCTCTTGATGTGCGCCAGCTAATGCTTCCCGCCCGCGACACCATGTCAGAAACTATCATCGCAAGTCGAGCGCAATTACATGCTGCCAAACCCCGAAAGAGCGGCAACTCGCGGGAGCTTCACACAACACACCTGCTCCACTGCACCACCCCAGCCAGACTCCCCCTCTGCCCGCGCTCCATGCGACAGAGTTAACACTACCAAAAATCCTAAACACTTTCGTTCTCCACACGACCTATCGATGTATTCGTTCGGTAGTATAGTTTCCCTAGGCCAGCCCCAGCGTAAAAAATACAAGTAATCTTTACACAACAAACCAATTATACATCGACATAAATGCATATATAAACAAATAGTAAAACAATTACAATATACAAAGACACAGAAACGTCATATATTCAGGTAACAAAATAAGGAAAAAAAATTATAGTGCAATAGATGGAAATACGAGGATATGCATTTCCGGCGTTACAACTTTGTAAGTTTTTCGGTTGCCTACGGAACCATAGTTGTCTCCAGGCATGGACTCTTTGTTCGAGCAAATCGATGGCTACGAAGTCCTTCTTCAGTCGAAACAACCTAAGCAACAAGGGGGCCCGTCCACCGTCCACTTTTAGTCTAAACTCTTTCGATTACCCTGCATAAGTTTCGCTGGGAATCCTTTGCACATCCTCCATACAGTCGCCCCCCCTCCCCCCGCCCACAATGAGATTTCCATATATTTGATGCCCTAAAAAAAAATACACTCGTAGCATTCGATTTGTTTCGGACAGAGAGGTGCACGTCTGGCTCAAGGCTACCGCAACCGGTAACATTGTTCCATGAAGACATTAAAAGCGGTGGCTCGTTATTTTCAGGTTCCTATTCCTTGCTGTAGGGGCTGTGATTTTTGATATTTTGTCCAAACCAGGAAGGTAAAACAGAGGCCACTACTTCCACCACATCAAGTGGATTTAGTGCTCACGTACTCACACTGAGCCGTGAACACTTCCAAGTTTATCAATGGGGGATAATTGAAAATGATTATTACTGTTATCGGTGCCATGTGTGGAATGGTCGTGGCAGGCGCGCGATATCGAATTTTATCCTATCGTTAATGGCGCGAGACCTGCACAACCTTATAGCAACCGTTATATTTCTGCATTATTCTGTGACACTAGGGGTGATTTCACGTAATGAAAGTCAGAATGTAAGATTAAAGGACTCATTTATTAACCAGTTGAAAATTGAACAATAATACAACCAAATGGCAGCCTGCCCCAGTGTACGTTCATAACAAGCCACGATAGCAGGAGAAAAGGAATTATAGAAACGATCGCCGTATTATGAAATGAGGTCCAATTTACTAAAGGAAGGGCTTGCAGGCATGCAACGACCAGCACCATGAATCAGCCAAAGAGTAAGAAGGATGCTACTGTGCGTGAATCGCTAGGTAGCCTCCTGTACTAAAGGAATAAAACCCGCAAGACGCGAAACTATTCACAATGACCTATCAGGTTTCCTCTGGGCCGCAGGGCGTGAATCTACAGTGCACGTCGGCGCTCATGCTTACCGAACTACATCTCCAGGAAGCGGCACCTCCCATCTCCGGCGCGGTCACACTAGAACTGCCCTACTGCCCCTTTGTCCATTATCCACCCGAGGATGGCGGTTGGCGCCTACCCGCGAAAAACAGGCGCGCACCACAACTGGCCAATCATAGGGCCGTAATTTCACACATAGGCGACCTCGCGACGTTAAAATCGAGCAGAAATAGCAGTTACAAGGTTGGTAAGGCATGTTGGGGAACTGAGAACAGGAGAAACTTTGGCAACTACTGAACTTTCAAACGACACCTCGTGCTACCCTGGCGATGGGAAAGAGGTTGGGAAACGGGAAGCCATCATGGCTGCTAGGAAGACTGCTGCCCTGGCCCATAAATAAAGAAAAATCCTTTCACCAAGCTCCTCTCACAGATTAGTGTGGGACAAGCTGTAAAAAACGTCAAATCAGGCAACCCATAGAGATTATTAATATTCCCTGAATTATTATTTTACCGAGTATCAGAATTCCGGGATTAGAAATATGAAATAGTGAATGAACTGCACGTCTTTCAACATTGACCTCTTGTCTCACAGGTGAATAAATGTACGGGGGTCTTTCAATAAGTAATGCCCCACTTTTTTTTTCTCAGAACATATTTATTGTTAAGAGTCAGAATTTGCTGACAATGTACATCAACATGTGTTGCCCATGCCCTACTTTTCTACCTGGTCTCCATCATGTTCTATTGCCGTATGCCAACGTTGTGGAAGAGCATGTATTACCTGCTGGTAAAAGCTCTTGTCCTATAGGCGTAGCCATGTTTTCACAGCCTGACTGACACTCTCGTCATCTCCAAAGTGTGTGACAGAAACGCCTCTCTGCCGGTCTCAAAACTCTCCAACAATTCAGATGAAATGGCATTTCTCTGAATCGTGTGATCTTCTGCGAGCATTCGTGTAACCCATCAGGAGCATCTCTTTGAATATCCGAGAGACTCGATCATTGAAGACGCAATGCAGAAGCACTTCCAATGCTGACCGACAACTGTAGAGCCAATTATCTAGTTGTGATGCGCCGGTCGGCACGAATAACAACATCCGCACGATTCAGTACGTCCGGAACAGTGGCTGTGTCAGAACGTCCCTGGCGTGCCTGACCATGGAACTCTGTTTCTGTATTTCTTGAGGCTGTAACTTTCTTTATCCATCGCCCAACTGTACTCCTATGAACTGCAGCATCGCCATACCCTGCACACAAACGTATATGGTTGTTCACCATGGTATCTTTACTGCACATGAGAATTCAATAACAGCACACTGCTTGTAGCGTGAGTCGTATGTATCGCCGTTTTGACGCTGTACTACCGCTCTGCCATCTGCCAAAACTGTTCGAACCTTCACAGGCGCACGGAAAAAACATCAAATGTGAAGCACCAACAACGACGTTTGTCGATGTACGCTAACGGCTTTTTTATAAGGTGTGCGTCATTATGTATTGAACGACGCTCGTATTAGCAGTTATGGCGATTACTTCTGAAATAATAAAAGATTATTTTTTTTACTTCTGTCTGTCTCGATTTCATTTGACTGCCCTATTATTTTGAAACCTGTCTTATTTTAACATGAGTCTTCTTCATGTTCTCACTGCGAGAATACAGTTGGGGCCAGACTTTGTATTCTATGCTCCTATATTCGGAAAGAAACCGTGAAGACACGGTAAGCGTTCCCACCCACCTAACGCATATCAACAGCGAGCCAACTGCGCTTGCGCACACGGAAGCTCTTAGTGGACAGAGCACCACACGTACGGTGGATATATGCAGGGCGGTCAGAAACAGTCAGAAGGGTTGTAAGGAAGTAGCAGATGGTGAGGAGTAATTATCAAAAAACAAATTAATTAAGCTGGGCCGTTTCCGTGTTATGTTGTTGTTGTTGTTGCGGTCTTCAGTCCTGAGACTGGTTTGATGCAGCTCTCCATGCTACTCTATCCTGTACAAGCTTCTTCATCTCCCAGTACTTAATGCAACCTACATCCTTCTGAATCTGCTTAGTGTATTCATCTCTTGGTCTACGATTTTTACCCTCCACGCTGCCCTCCAATGCTAAATTTGTGATCCCTTGATGCCTCAGAAGATGTCCTACCAACCGGTCCCTTCTTCTTGTCAAGTTGTGCCACAAACTCCTCTTCTCCGCAATTCTGCTCAATACCTCCTCATTAGTTATGTGATCAACCCACCTAATCTTCAGCACTCTTCTGTAGCACCACATTTCGAAAGCTTCTATTCTCTTCTTGTCCCAACTATTTATCGTCCATATTTCACTTCCATACATGGCTACACTCCATACAAATACTCTGAGAAATGACTTCCTGACACTTAAATCTATACTCGACGTTAACAAATTTCTCTTCTTCAGAAACACGTTCCTTGCCATTGCCAGTCTACATTTTATATCCTCTCTACTTCGACCAACATCAGTTACTTTGCTCCCCAAATAGCAAAACTCATTTACTACTTTAAGCGTCTCATTTCATAATCTAATTCCCGCAGAATCGCCCGATTTAAATCGACTACATTCCACTATCCTCGTTTTGCTTTTGTTGATGTTCATCTTATATCCTCCTTTCAAGACATTGTCCATTCAGTTCATGTGCTCTTCCAGGTCCTTTGCTGTCCCTAACAGAATTACAATGTCACCGGCGAACCTCAAAATTTTAATTTCTTCTCCATGGATTTTAATACCTACTCCGAATTTTTCTTTTGTTTCCTTCACTGCTTGCTCAATATACACTCCTGGAAATTGAAATAAAAACACCGTGAATTCATTGTCCCAGGAAGGGGAAACTTTATTGACACATCCCTGGGGTCAGATACATCACATGATCACACTGACAGAACCACAGGCACATAGACACAGGCAACAGAGCATGCACAATGTCGGCACTAGTACAGTGTATATCCACCTTTCGCAGCAATGCACGCTGCTATTCTCCCATGGAGACGATCGTAGAGATGCTGGATGTAGTCCTGTGGAACGCCTTGCCAAGCCATTTCCACCTGGCGCCTCAGTTGGACCAGCGTTCGTGCTGGACGTGCAGACCGCGTGAGACGACGCTTCATCCAGTCCCAAACATGCTCAATGGGGGACAGATCCGGAGATCTAGCTGGCCAGGGTAGTTGACTTACACCTTCTAGAGCACGTTGGGTGGCACGGGATACACGCGGACGTGCATTGTCCTGTTGGAACAGCACGTTCCCTTGCCGGTCTAGGAATGGTAGAACGATGGGTTCGATGGCGGTTTGGATGTACCGTGCACTATTCAGTGTCCCCTCGACGATCACCAGTGGTGTACGGCCAGTGTAGGAGATCGCTCCCCACACCATGATGCCGGGTGTTGGCCCTGTGTGCCTCGGTCGTATGCAGTCCTGATTGTGGCGCTCATCTGCACGGCGCCAAACACGCATACGACCATCATTGGCACCAAGGCAGAAGCGACTCTCATCGCTGAAGATGACACGTCTCCATTCGTCCCTCCATTCACGCCTGTCGCGACACCACTGGAGGCGGGCTGCACGATGTTGGGGCGTGAGCGGAAGACGGCCTAACGGTGTGCGGGACCGTAGCCCAGCTTCATGGAGACGGTTGCGAATGGTCCTCGCCGATACCCCAGGAGCAACAGTGTCCCTAATTTGCTGGGAAGTGGCGGTGCGGTCCCCTACGGCACTGCGTAGGATCCTACGGTCTTGGCGTGCATCCGTGCGTCGCTGCGGTCCGGTCCCAGGTCGACGGGCACGTGCACCTTCCGCCGACCACTGGCGACAACATCGATGTACTGTGGAGACCTCACGCCCCACGTGTTGAGCAATTCGGCGGTACGTCCACCCGGCCTCCCGCATGCCCACTATACGCCCTCGCTCAAAGTCCGTCAACTGCACATACGGTTCACGTCCACGCTGTCGCGGCATGCTACCAGTGTTAAAGACTGCGATGGAGCTCCGTATGCCACGGCAAACTGGCTGACACTGACGGCGGCGGTGCACAAATGCTGCGCAGCTAGCGCCATTCGACGGCCAACACCGCGGTTCCTGGTGTGTCCGCTGTGCCGTGCGTGTGATCATTGCTTGTACAGCCCTCTCGCAGTGTCCGGAGCAAGTATGGTGGGTCTGACACACCGGTGTCAATGTGTTCTTTTTTCCATTTCCAGGAGTGTACATAATGAATAACATCGGGGAGAGGCTACAACCCTGTCTCACTCCCTTCCCAACCACTGCTCCCCATTCATGCCCCTCAACTCTTATAACTGACATTTGGTTTCTATAGCAATTGTAAATCGCCTTTTGCTCCGTATATTTTACCCCTGCCACCATCAGAATTTGAAAGAGAGTATTCCAGTCAACATTGACTAAAGCTTTCTCTAAGTCTACAAATGCTAGAAACGTAGGTTTGCCTTTCCTTAATCTTTCTTCTAAGATAAGTCGTAAAGTCAGAATTGTCTCACTTGTTCCAAAATTTCTACGGAAACCAAACTGCTCTTCCCCAAGGTCGGCTTCTACCGGTTTTTCCATGCGTCTGTAAAGAATTCGTGTTAGTATTTTGCAGCCGTTGACTTATTAGACTGATAGTTCGGTAACTTTCACATCTGTCAACACCTGCTTTCTTTGGGATTGGAATTATTATATTCTTCTTGAAGTCTGAGGGTATTTCGCCTGTCTCATACATCTTGCTCTCCAGATGGTAGAGATTTGTCAGGACTGGCTCTCCCAAGGCTATCAGTAGTTCTAATGGAATGTTGTCTACTTCCGGGGCCTTGTTTCGACTCAGGTCTTTCAGTGCTCTGTCAAACTCGTCACGCAATATCGTATCTCCCATTTCATCTTCATTTACATCCTCTTCCATTTCCATAATATTGTCCTCAAGTACATCGCCCTTGTATAGACCTTCTATATACTTCTTCCACCGCTGAAGTTAGCCAAGCAGGCCGTTGTGGCCACTGGGAAATATAGAGAGAAAGTCAATGTTTTCATAACCCTACAGTCTTCGCCAATATATTGCGCAAACCTTCAGTGCCGCTCTCAGGCGGTATTATTGTGCAGTAGTATTTCGCAATAAATATTTATCACCTGAGAGCCTCTTAATGTTGGATCTGTTATTTCTGGAAGTGATCTACAGAATCAGACTGGCAATACCATAAAATATGTACCGATTTCGTAGATTACTCACTTATGCACTACATACGGTATCAAATGGCTGTAACTCATAAAGTATGGGGGAATACGACTTGTTTCTATAACATTATGGACTTTAATGGGCCTCTTGCTCCGTAATGTCAGAGGAAGTGGCCTTTCACTCCCAAAGTGAGGGCACTGAAGGGTTATATGTACTGTCTACTTAGCACAGAGTTTGAATTAGGAACCAACAAAACACGAACCAAACTGATGGAATAGTAGAGATGACAACAGCGATTAATTAATGTAATTAATTTGATGATAATACCAGAATAAGCTGTCCAGGAAATGAGGGGCGTTTGCTGATATCAAAATATGGCAGGTAATTGAAGGAGAAGGGATTGGAATTATACGTGTAACAGGGTGTTGAAATAAGGGCCGTATACCAAGTGCTCAAAAAGAATGGTAAAAATGAAATTGGTGGAAGGTTTACGAAATTTAAATGTGTTACTAACAACGTATGACAAAATGGTTAATGCTGAAATGGATCCCTGGAAAGACCATTGTCGAGTCTTTCCACATACTTCCCAAACCCGAGTACGTGCTTCGGCACTAATGACCACGTCGTCGACGGACCGTTAATCCATAATTTTTTGTTTAACTAGAAAATTTATTTTCCACATGAGTCAGAAGTCCAAATGTAGGTTAATAACCCTTCTGCGAAAGATGAGAGATGACCTTCTTCCGTTCATAGTGTCTAAGTCGCACAAGCGGAATCTTTGTTCTATAGTAGTGGCAGCATCAGCCTCAGCGCCCATCATCGACTACTAGATTCGATGAGATAGCTATTTACTCTGATCTGGAAATCATTCATATATCAACTTTTTCATTATCACTGTTTAATAAAACATTGGCTGGTGCAGAATAAATTCATGTCTCAGTGTTTAATCCATACCGACTGCCCTTTGTACTTTTTTGACCGACTGCAGCCAATATCCACAGACTTCAACAGCAGGATATGTTTTCTTTTTTTTTTTTTTTTTTTTGTGTGTGTGGAAGGAGAAATATTCCCCGCCATTTCGTCTGCCCTGTTCCCCGTATTTGTTGGAGGTGGGAAAGTAAAGCAAACATCCACATTCACGAAGTTACAAGAGAATTAACGGATAGGTATTAAATGTTTCTATGGGCTCTAGCTAATGTAGGACTAGTTTAAAACGACAAGATAGACCAGTTGGTCAAGGACGTAGATAGATCAAGGGCGGGGGAGAGGGGGTCCAGCGGACGGACCCCCGCCCAATTATCTAAATGAAATTACATATAACCTCGTGGCCAAGTAGTAAAACTGAAAGATATTTTCATTTTCAGTTATATGACGAAAAAGGGATAAGCGTTGTCGATTTTCATGAAGTTCGTTGACAATTTCCTGTCAGTATATCGAGAGCACTACGACCTACTGCGTATCCCTACTTTAGCCAGAACCGACCACTACACATTGTTGGCTTTACTTGAGCTCAGCTCTCGTTATGTTAATCAGTTCTGTTCTTACTTGCAATTGAATTTAATATGAGTACACCAGCTTATTGCTTTTGTTCTGTGTACTCCAGTAACAGTCTTCAGTTGTGAATAAATATGTAACAACAAAGAAGAGAAAAATCAATTTTGATTCGTCCACAAGTGTAAACGTCAGTTAAAAATATGTACGTGAGACTACAATAGCTTACTTAGCTATTAATTATTCTAGTTAGCTCACGAGTCGTTATTTGAGACTGGTAGAACTTTGAGGTTGCAATATTTCGGTATTTCACAAGACAGCGAAGCGGTGAAGATAACTACAAATAATATAAAACTAAAATCATTGCTTTAAAACACACGGGTAATTGCCAGTGCCACCGAATAATCAAGTTAACCAACAATAATATTACTCATACGAAACGACGGAGAAGAGTTTATGAAGAGATGAAGGGATATGTGATAACAGCATATTCTGTAGCTCATTAGTTTCTAAAGGATTTTTCTGCATGTCGCTTGAATTCGCACGAGCCGACTGCGTCCTGCCGCCCCCCTCCCTCCCCATTCCCCACGTCCCCCACCATATTCGTCCATAATCTGTTTACGCTCTTGTAACATTATAATAACTAAACCGTTTCCTCTTGTTCTAAGATTATATCCAAACTGTTATGTTTTGTAAGATTTAACAGTTTTAATATTAGTTTGCTTAAGATTTCGACTATATGCGTTGTTCAGCGACATTTACATTAGAAGGCAGCTGGCGATCGTCATTCTTTACTGTTTATCTGTGCATAAATATGGCTCACTTGCGGATCGGCGATAGTTCCTGTCATGAAATTTTTCTGCAAGAAAGAGGTTCTACAGTGAAATGTCTTATTCGTAATATGCTTGGAAAAGTGAGTTCAACCGTCATAACTGACACCTCTAACGTATTTGTAAACAAACATGAAATAAGCGATAGCATATATTCCACATCACAGGGAAATTTTTGAGCACCGAAGAGTGTATAACTATATTATCACGGACAAATCAGAACTCATTCGTGACGTGCTTACGTTACATATATAGTTGAAATCAATGTGTAGATGAATGTTCAGATCCGAAAACCGCAGTTCATAGTTTTTGTGTATACCGTTTTGGTTTATAAATAAATTTGCTTGCTTCAGTTTAAATTGGACTGTTGAAACAATAATTTAAAAAGAATTTCTTGATCACTTAAGTAAAGTGAAGAATTTTAATGAAATTATTCTTAATTTGAGATTGAATTAAGCAAGTTGGGATTCTTCGATGTGCTAGTAGAAGAAGCATAGCTATTCTCAAAAGAGGTTGGAACCATTTAACATTATAAATTATTCAGTCCAACGTTAAGATTTTTCTGCTCTGCGATATCGAACCTGACATGATAACAGTAAGCTGTGGTTTCTTAGAAAAGAGACACTGCATTATATTAGAGTTTCAGTTTGTTTGGCAGCAAAGTGAGGTTATCGTATTGCCAAATAAATATATATTTCATTGTGAATCTGGGTGATTCTCATGTAACTACATTACACTAATTTAAGAAAAGTTTTTCTTACTTAATTTTATAGACCAAATATTGTTTGTATGAAGGCCTCCGAAAGCAAACTGTGTAAAAAAAAATTTAAAAGTGAGTCATATGTTATCAATATAAATAAGAACATAAGCTTTTTAAAGTCCTATTTAACAAACTGGACATGCCCATCCATGAGTTTGGGAAGGTGAACAGTGTTTTTCGAGCTGAAGTCACCATCCATCTACCTTTCGCTGATTTCAAATTAAGATTACGCATACTGACCGCGGATGATGGGCAGAGGATCGGCCTCATTCAACCTGCATTCAGGATGAGCACTACGCTGTGCCCCAACCATCTATTGGTAGGTCCACCTGATTTCTAAAATTTCACGAGAGCAAGAATTTGATCACTACCTTGGAACAAACGCGACCCTGCTATGGTTCAGCTACTTCCCAGTTACATCAGCGAGACACCAAAGGTAAGTTTCTCGTATATAGCTGAAAGAAGATATGAACCATGTACTTTTCTCCTGCAGATTTTTCGAGACGCAGGAAAACTGCTTACTGCAAAACCCTGTGAATCCGATAGTTATCCCTCCGACAAGCATTCCTGCTTTATTCTGTCATGAGCACACTGAAATACACTCCTGGAAATGGAAAAAAGAACACATTGACACCGGTGTGTCAGACCCACCATACTTGCTCCGGACACTGCGAGAGGGCTGTACAAGCAATGATCACACGCACGGTACAGCGGACACACCAGGAACCGCTGTGTTGGACGTCGAATGGCGCTAGCTGCGCAGCATTTGTGCACCGCCGCCGTCAGTGTCAGCCAGTTTGCCGTGGCATACGGAGCTCCATCGCAGTCTTTAACACTGGTAGCATGCCGCGACAGCGTGGACGTGAACCGTATGTGCAGTTGACGGACTTTGAGCGAGGGCGTATAGTGGGCATGCGGGAGGCCGGGTGGACGTACCGCCGAATTGCTCAACACGTGGGGCGTGAGGTCTCCACAGTACATCGATGTTGTCGCCAGTGGTCGGCGGAAGGTGCACGTGCCCGTCGACCTGGGACCGGACCGCAGCGACGCACGGATGCACGCCAGGACCGTAGGATCCTACGCAGTGCCGTAGGGGACCGCACCGCCACTTCCCAGCAAATTAGGGACACTGTTGCTCCTGGGGTATCGGCGAGGACCATTCGCAACCGTCTCCATGAAGCTGGGCTACGGTCCCGCACACCGTTAGGCCGTCTTCCGCTCACGCCCCAACATCGTGCAGCCCGCCTCCAGTGGTGTCGCGACAGGCGTGAATGGAGGGACGAATGGAGACGTGTCGTCTTCAGCGATGAGAGTCGCTTCTGCCTTGGTGCCAATGATGGTCGTATGCGTGTTTGGCGCCGTGCAGGTGAGCGCCACAATCAGGACTGCATACGACCGAGGCACACAGGGCCAACACCCGGCATCATGGTGTGGGGAGCGATCTCCTACACTGGCCGTACACCACTGGTGATCGTCGAGGGGACACTGAATAGTGCACGGTACATCCAAACCGTCATCGAACCCATCGTTCTACCATTCCTAGACCGGCAAGGGAACTCGCTCTTCCAACAGGACAATGCACGTCCGCATGTATCCCGTGCCACCCAACGTGCTCTAGAAGGTGTAAGTCAACTACCCTGGCCAGCACGATCTCCGGATCTGTCCCCCATTGAGCATGTTTGGGACTGGATGAAGCGTCGTCTCACGCGGTCTGCACGTCCAGCACGAACGCTGGTCCAACTGAGGCGCCAGGTGGAAATGGCATGGCAAGCCGTTCCACAGGACTACATCCAGCATCTCTACGATCGTCTCCATGGGAGAATAGCAGCCTGCATTGCTGCGAAAGGTGGATATACACTGTACTAGTGCCGACATTGTGCATGCTGTGTTGCCTGTGTCTATGTGCCTGTCGTTCTGTCAGTGTGATCATGTGATGTATCTGACCCCAGGAATGTGTCAATAAAGTTTCCCCTTCCTGGGACAATGAATTCACGGTGTTTTTATTTCAATTTCCAGGAGTGTATATGAAGACTTTATTTTATTTTATAAGAGACAGCAACGGGAGTCCATGAAACTTGATGCACTGTCTTTATTGTATAAACATTTCAATCTATAGCGCTTTCCTCCACAATCTTTGCTTCCTTTTTTGTCTTTAGTTGGCGTCGTGTCAAAATTCTTTAGCTATAAGAGTCTTTAGCTATATGTATTTTGTGATGTGTGCACTGTCAACTTATCTTAAATCATGGTCTAAACCGTCATATTTTCATTCCTCGGTATGTATGATTTTGTATTTATGATAAATGATTTGGAAGATCCATCATAGGAAAGGATACTAAAAAGAGAACTAAATAGTGGTTATGCGATAAATACCAAGAAAAATAAAATAAAATAACGGATAGTAGTCCAGTTAAATCAGGTGATGCTGAAGCAGTTACACTTGTGAAGGAGACGCGAAAAGTAAGTAATGAGTTCGCCTATTTGGGCAGCAAAACAAATGATTATGGTCAATGTACAGAGGACATAAAATGCAGACTAGCAACAGCGAGAAGCGGATCACTGGAAAAGAGCAATTTCTTGACATTATGTAGAAATATAAGTGTTCGTTTCTGAGGGTAGTGTACTGACACGTGAACAACAAACTGTTCAGATAAGATGAGAATACAAATTTGCCGTTATAATTAAGGTGAACACCTGTAAGAAACCTGAATAACCACATTTGGGAGCACCGACGGCTGCGAGACGCTCAGGAAAAGGTCAGTGACGTTCTGAAAGGTATCGGCAGGAATGTGCAGCCACGCCGATTCCACTACTGTGGCCAGCTGAGCTGGGTCTCTCGGTTGAGGATCGAAGTAATCCCACGGATTCTCGATTAGATTTAAATCCGGTTTGGTTGCGAGGATAGTACGGTAAACTTATCTTGGTGCCCTTCGAATCAAGCACGTACACTGCGAGCTGTGTGACACGTTGCAATGTCCTGCTGGTAGATGTCATCGTGCAGAGGGAAGATAAACTGCAAGTAGAGGTGGACACGTTCTGCAAGGATATAAGCGTACTTGTATTGACCCACTGTGCTGTCCAGAATGACAATACCCCCCAGAGACTGCCACGATATCATTCCCATGCCATAAAGACCACTCCTCCGGCCTGGATCCTTTCGAGGGATTGTTGCAGTGCGTTTCGACTTTCACGCCGATGGAGCATAAAACGTGATTCAAATGAAAAAGCCACGTGTCGCCGTTCAGTGGGTATCCAGTTACGGTAATGGCGTGCTAATTCCAGCCGTGGTCGCCGATGGAACAGTATTCAGTATTGGTGCATGAACCAGGCTACTGCAGCGGTCGTTGGAAGGCGCTGTTGGAATAGGTCGTTTTATTTGGGCTGTAAGATGCTCAACGTTTGCACATATGTTCGCCGGCACATATCTCCTCAGCCGTCGTTCACCACCAAGATATATGGCCCGCGGTGCGTCACAGTTGCCCCGCCGCCAGTTTTGGATAGCGGAATCTACATCTACATCTACATGGATACTCTGCAAACCACATTCAAGTGCCTGGGTGCCTGGCAGAGGGTTCATTGAACCACCTTCACAATTCTCTATTATTCCAATCTCGTATAGCACGCGGAAAGAATGAACACCTATATCTTTCCGTACGAGCTCTGATTTCCCTTATTTTACCGTGTTGATTGTTCCGCCCTATGTAGGTCGGTGTCAAAAAATATTTTGCATTCTGAGGAGAAAGTTGGTGACTGCAATTTTGTGAAGATTCCGTCGCAACGGAAAGCGCCTTTCTTTTAATGATTTTCAGCCCAAATCCTGTATCATTTCTGTGACACTCTCTCCCATATTTCGCGATAATACAAAACGTGCTGCCTTTCTTTGAACTTTTTCGATGTACTCCGTCAGTCCTACCTGGTAAGGCTCCCACACCGCGCAGCAGTATTCTAAAAGGTGACGGACAAGAATAGTGTAGGCAGTCTCCTTACAAGGGAACCTCCCCATCGCACCCCCCTCAGATTTAGTTATACGTTGGCACAGTGGATAGGCCTTGAAAAACAGAACACATAACAATCGAGAAAACAGGAAGAAGTTGTGTGGAACTATGAAAAAAATAAGCAAAATATACAAACTGAGTAGTCCATACGTAACATAGGCAACATCAAGGATAGTGTGAGCTTAGGAGCGCCGTGGTCCCGTGCTTAGCATGAGCAGCTGCGGAACGAGAGGTCCTTGGTTCAAGTCTTCCTTCAAGTGAAAAGTCTCCTTTCTTTATTTTCGCAAAGCTATGATCTGTCCGTTCGTTCATTGACGTCTCTGTTCACTGTAATAAGTTTAGTGTCTGTGTTTTGCGACAGCACCGCAAAACCGTGCAATTAGTAGACGAAAGGACGTGCCTGTCCAATGGGAACCGAAAACATTTGATCGCAGGGTCATAGGTCAACCGATTCCTCCACAGGAAAAAACGTCTGATATCTTCTATACGACACTGGTGACGGCATGTGCGTTACATGACAGGAATATGTTGTCGACGCACCTAACTTGTACCCTTGGCGAATGGGTAAAAAGATTCTTCTACCTAGCCCGGTATAGGTTTTCTTGTGGATGTGATAATCACTCCCAAAAAAGTAATCGCATCGGACGGACGGACAGATAATAATTGTCTGAAAATAAAAAACTAAATTTTTCACGCGAGGGAAGTTTTGAACCAAGGACCTCTCGTTCCGCAGCTGCTCAGCCGGCTCTCTGACCGAACACGCTGAGCTACCGTGCCGGCACAGACAGCGCTCGTGAGCTCACACTATCCTTGATGTTGCCTATCATACGCATGAACTACTCAGTTTGTGTATTTTGCTTATTTTTTTCATAGTTCCACACAACTTCTTCGTGTTTTCTCGATAGATCTGTGTTCAGTTTTTCAAGGCCTATCCACTGTGCCAACTTATAACTAAATCTGAGGGGGGTGCGATGGGTAGGTTCCCTTGTTAGTAGGTCTGTTACATTTTCTAAGTGTCCTGGCAGTAAAACGCAGCCTTTGGTTAGCCTTCTCCACAACATTTTCTGTGTGTTCTTTCCAATTTAAGTTGTTGGTAATTGTAATACCTAGGTATTTCGTTGAATTTACGGCTTTTAGATTAGACTGATTTATCGTGTAACCAAAGTTTAACGAGTTCCTTTACGCACTCACGTGGATGACCTCACACTTTTCGTTATTTAGGGTCAGCTGCCACTTTTCGCACCATTTAGATATTTTTTCTAAATCGTTTTGTAATTTGTTTTGATCTTCTGATGACTTTATTAGTCGATAAACGACAGCGTCATCTGCAAACAACCGAAGACGGCTACTCAGATTGTCTTCCAAATCGTTTATATAGATAAGTAACAGGAAAGGGCCCATAACACTACCTTGTGGAACGCCTGAAATCACTTCCGTTTTACTCGATGAGTTTCCATCAATTACTACGAACTGTGACCTCTCTGTCAGGAAATCACAAATCCAGTCACATAACTGAGACGATATTCCATAACCACGCCATTTTACTACGAGCCGATTGTGTGGTACAGTGTCAAAAGCCTTCCGGAAATCCAGGAGTACGGAGTCGATCAGATGGCGGAACGCGAACGGTTTACAAACTCTGCCGTTTCCGAAGTGCATTCGCCTTTGACCAACGATAATGCCCATTTCGATGTCAGCATTGTGACAACGCCAGCACTGTTAGCACTGTTTTCCGCTTCACCCCCCCCCCTCCCCCACCCCCCACCCCGACTAGCGCTGCCACCTGCCACATGCCGTCTGTGAGTGGTTGTTGCACACTGACGTTGAACATAGGCGGGGATCACACCACTGTGACCGGACAGTTTAAATAAGTAAGGAGCTACAGAAGAATGCTGAGGATTGCGTGGGATAATTCATGAGGACGTACCGAATCAAAGTGGGGAAAAAGATATTTGTGTGATAGCTTTACTACACGAAGATATCAATAGGCTACATCCGTATACAACAAGAAGTCTTCAATCTTGTGACAGAGGAAAGTGAGGGGGTTTAATAACTGTAGAGGTATACGAAGGCTTGAATGCAGACCCAGGTTAAAATGACTGTTGGCTACAGTAGCTTTGCTGAAATGAGGTGGCTCGATCAGGATAGACTTGCATTCATCAAGCCAGTGCAATACCAGAAAAATATATTTTTTACAGTAAGTTGAGTGATATAGTTCAATAAGACCGCATCTCGTGGTCGTGCGGTAGCGTTCTCGCTTCCCACGCCCGCGTTCCCGGGTTGGATTCCCGGCGGGGTCAGGGATTTTCTCTGCCTCGTGATGGCTGGGTGTTGTGTGCTGTCCTTAGGTTAGTTAGGTTTAAGTAGGTCTAAGTTCTAGGGGACTTATGACCACAGCAGTTGAGTCCCATAGTGCTCAGAGCCATTTGAACCATATAGTTCAATAAATCCAAACTAAGAAACAGTAATAGTCTCCATTTTCAGTAAGTTTAAATGAAAATAAAACGACACAAATGTTAAAATGCTATAATAATTACCAGTTCAAAATATGAAAACTGTGACTGAAGATGTGGAGACGACAGCTGGCTTCAGTCCTTAAGCCTCACTGTTAGTCGGGGTGAAGTGCACGTGTCTGGTCCAAATCGAGGTCCTGCGGTGAGCGCACCAGTGGGTGGCCGGTCGTAAAACGCCTGGAGTCCAGCGCTTACGGCGGCCTCACGCCAGCCTCTCTTCCTGGAACAGGGATCGCGTGCTCCAGCTGGAGCTTCCGGCCTCTGGAGAGCGTGCGTCCGCTAATGGCGGCTCTTAGTTCACTTCCGGGGTTCTCCCGGCTGGCGCTCCCAGGGCGTCCTCTCAGCTGCACCTCCACTCAGCGTCATCCGCCAGAGAAACTATGGTGGAAGCAGATAATCCCCCCATAGATACCGGCCGTGAAGCCAACAACAGTAAATCTCACTTGTTGATAGACAGTAACAAATCGGTGGCAGGTTCACGGATGGCAATTAGAAGTCGGTAATTAACATGACATATTGTTTATTAATTGGCAATGGAATGCACCTAGTGGACAATCTTCCAGTAAGCATCAATATTTCAAGAAAAAGATGTAATCAGTCAATCTCTTTTTCTCATTACAGTTAATTTTATTGCTGTAAACTTCGCATCTGTCATCATGATAGTCTTCTAAGGGAAACGTGTATTGAGTTATTCTTTTTTCTCAGTTCAGTTCATTACTGTGAATTTGGCACCTTTCATCTGTAAACTCTAATACATGCTGTACGTATTCAATACTCATTACATCACATAATGCTTTACAAACAGTATATATCGACAAGGTAAATTAATAGCCGCTGTTGTAAATACGCATTGAAAAAACAGCACTAAGTATTGAAAATGTAATTAAATATATCAACCTGAGTAAAACAAGTATAATTAAAGTCTTAAGTGACTGGAGCTCAACTTAAATAACTTCAGAGTTCCCTCGCAAGAGCTCGAGATCTGCCGACTAACCACAACTATACCTGCATCTACACCTGTTGTCTCTTCTGTTGTGGGGCCTTGTTTCCGCAGTCACAGCTGTGCAAGTAATGTAGTTTATATAACGTCTTTTGGGATGTAATAAATGTCTCATTTAGAACGTATGTATCTCGCTTTATTTCAAAGCACCTTAACTGGTCAGCGCTTTCGTTTTGTACTTCATTTCTAATGTTCTTCTACACATAGGTGTTCGATTTTAGTACACTACTTCATTGATGCTGAAGACATTTTCTTCATAGAGGTTCTCGTACGTCTAGTATAAATATGCGAAACGTTGTGTGGACCCATTTACACCATGTACTACTAATGAAGTACTAACGAACAGATCTAACTACTGAGGATGACTTGAAATAAAGCGAAATGGATATTGTCTAAATTGCACTTTTATTACTTTCGTAGAAGACGCTGTATAACTCATACTACTCTTCACCTATTATTTTTTCACTATTCTTCGTTGTCCCTCTGGTATGTGTGGGCCTCAAAAATTCTCCAATGGGTGGCTATTGCATTTTTTCTGTTTTATAAAGACTTTTAATTACATTTTACTTCTGGATGTAATTTGCTATCATGAATGTATTACTTCTTGTTACTCTTCTTGATCTCCGAACCTACAGATATTTGACAGAGCGTCCACTTGGTCATAAGGACTGAACATTGATGAGTTGCATTCTGATATCTGGTCTGCAGTTAAATTAACTGTCGCCCACAACTTTTGCTCTTTGGCAATTGTGCAAATCAAAATCTAATTATCTGCATTCCCTCTCACTCTGAAAATGGGGGCAGCCGAAAACGACATGATCAGCGGAACATTCCTTTCTAGAACCTCAGATTGGTGACTGAGTACATTCAGCTCGACGTAAATGTTAGGGATATGGACCCTGACCTTACCTGTCTCTATTGGTAATATCTGCTAATATCTTAGGAATTGCTTATAATCGGTGACTTGCTCCTAATATTCCATTTAGCGTATTTTAGTATTAATCTGCTATTATGAAGAGAAAGATTGAGTCGCTGAAGGTATAACACCCCCAATATTTTATAATCAGTTGAGAACATCGAAAACAAATTTTGGGTATATAATCGTAGGAGCAGAGCAATTATTTTCTCTAACCCTAAAATTCGAAACTATTTCGCCTAACGTGATACAGAAGAACCCCAGTTTCTGCAGTGGATTGTTACACATATCTGAAGGACTTCTGTTGTACGTAAAATGAAAGCTACAGTCAACAACAAGTACTGCTTTCTACCGTTGCACATGTGATAGCTTTAAAAGAGCCTAGTCCATTTCACTAGTCAAAACCCAGTCAAAGTGATTTTCAAGCAAAATTAAAAGATTTAACGACCTATAATTATGTTACTTATTGCGAATCATAAGTAGGCAGTGAAATTGCATACCTGATAAAATAGTATTTGAAAGGGATAACGTATCTGGCATTCCAGTTATTCCTCATTACTTTTCCAAAGTCATAAAATATTCATATTGCCATTAGAAAAAAGAAAGTTTTTGAGGAGCGTTGAAATGCTGGCTCCCCTTTAAACCCGAAGTGAATTGTACATCACAGAAAAAATGGTAGCAGATAGCCCCCCCCCCTCCTTCCCCCTCCGCAGTGAGGCGTTCTTTGACCACGACTCTCCAACTGAACCGTCATTAATCGTTTTGGCAAGGATGTCTTGTAGTTCACCAAGAATAACAATGCTAATGACATTTCAGTGAGTATGAAAATGAGTTAGTTTGCTATATTTCTTCCTTCCAGTCCTTCGACTAGTCCATGAAATCTTCATAGGGCAGTTACTTTTATGTACAGTCGTGGACAAAACGAGCGAGACCCCTCGCCTTTTCGTTATGCTGATCGGCACAGCTTTAAAGTCTGCTACACAGCATAACAGGCAAGGCGACGAAGTGCTACCAACATACTATGCAAGTTCGCTCAGCTGATGTGCTGAGATAGAAACTGGCGCTTCGAAGACGCCACAGGATCGTCTGCCATCACTTCGTAAAAAACGAAATACCTCAAGTATAAGCCAATGTGTTGTATTCGCGTATCTGTGACTATTATTTGGATCTAAAGTGAGGTTATGGACAGTACGTATGCTCAGATTGCGAATCTCACGTCATGAATAAAGACAAGGGGAAATGAATTAGGCGTCTTTCCGTAACATTAAATATATTTTAGTTATTCTTTCTTAAATGAACTGAGCAGAAAATCATTCACCAGAAGTGAATAACTTTTTAGTAACACCAGACGATATTAACAGCTTGCCGGCGCGGGTTAGCCGTGCGCTGAACGGCGTCATATCGCGGACCGCGTGGCTCCTTGCCCCGTCGGTTCGAATCCTACCTCGGGCATGGATGTGTGTTAGGTTCGGTAGGTTGAAGTACTTCTAGGTCTAGGGGACTGGTGACCTAAGCAGGTTCGGTAGCATAGTTCTTAGAGTCCTTTTTTGGACCTTTCGCGTAAATTTTCTTTACATAAACGGCCGTATATTTAGATTGCGTTGACATAGCTCACTTTTTTACACCGCCAAGGGACCGTATGCCGCAGGAAGTGCGATACATTTCTGCTTATTATGTCCACCCGTACTCGAGGTAAACGGGTTTTAAGGGTTGGGTAGACAGATAGACGGTCAAGAAAGTGAGACCAGTTGGGTTCCATTTTTACCGATTTACGTGACGAAATCCTAACAACGAAAATAGCTACCATAGTTACTCAACATGAGGGCCGCATACTATTTCCCCCTACTCTTTATTCGAAGTGTTCCAGTTGCAGTCGGTACATCAGCATATTAATCGTAGCTACGCTTTCGATCCAAATTACGTTTACAGGAATGTAAATAAAATCCATTTGCCTATACATGTGGTAATTCAGGTCCCAGTATTAATGCCACCGCGTTTTAGATGTGCGAGCATTCCCATTGCTAGCTACCTTAAGGAACACTCCGGCTAATGAACGTTTTCTGGCTGTGGCACGTCTAATGGAGAATTCGAAACATTGTAGAATAAGTTTGACAGCTACGTCGCCGTTTATTTCCTGGGGTACTGCAGAATTTTCCTACTAAATTACTCGCTAATAACAGTTTTTTGTTATTTCGATAAACATCCCGAATGATTGTCACATAAGCGGTGACATAAAGGTAGACAATTCTGGTTTTTGAGTCCAGAAAGCTCTGTGCAACGGAAACTGCAGATAATTTTGCCATTTTCAATGCGAAATTGCCGGTTTATTCTTGGCTGGGGTAATAATAGAGGACTGTTTGCCTGGGTTTTCTGCTGGCGTAGTGAAAGGTGTTTGCTACTGCAAGGGAGGTCTGGTCTGTTTTCGGTTCTAATCTCGATGGACGCAGATAGACTATCAGTAAAGGAATTTTAAGAAATTCTCGCACCCCCAATGCGTTTTATTGCTACCTTTATTCTGTACAGGCGCCCCGTGGATGTTGATATGAATCTCTTGTAGAATTGCATACTTGCTACTGCCTACTTTTTCCGCTTCTGTCAATAAGTGTGTCACTGAATGATTTTTAACTGAATTTCATTATGAATCTTCACGCAGTGCTATATTTTCACACTTTCATGCTAAGTCAGCAACGATACTCCAGTATGACTAGTCTGAACGTTGACACAGGCCATTTCGCGGTCGAATTCCCATAATATTTTGCTAATTCGTAACGATCTGAGGCTTTGTCTTACTAAAACAATTATGTTATCTCGATAAGCTGAAATTCACTTTTATTAGTACAGTTCATACTAATTAGCGTTTCTTCTTTCTATTATATCTTATATTTAGGTGTTGTGGTTAAGATACTAATCAGCACTGATATAGTCTTACACATGGCTGAAAACAGTCCGACAAATTTCGGATAGTTTTTCAATTTCACGCCTGTGCATAGTATGTTGGTAGCACTTCGTCGCCTTGCATGTTATGCTGTGTAGCAGACTTTAAAGCTGTGCGGATCAGCATAACGAAAAGGCGAGGTGTCTCGCTCGTTTTGACCACGACTGTACGTTTACCCCAATAATATTTCCACCTGTATTTCTCCATTCATGCCAAATTTACTATTCAGATACCGCAGCGGAACTTCGTAACTATGCCTTCCTAACATTAATAACCGTATTATTTCTGGTTTAATATAGTTTCTGAAGCCCTCAAACACTTTCATTGTTTTAGTCTCTGTACATTTTAACGATTTAGGTTACCTCGTTTACTATTGCTTGCTTACTTAACTGACCTCAGATCGTTCAGTGATCTTTCAAACCGTAAGCGACATCCCACATTACATTCGGATACTTAAACCTCTTCTTGACCCTTTAAAACGTTCGGGAACACTTCGTCTCCGTGACGTACATTTTGAATGTAAAATGATTGAGTCTGCCAAATTTTAAGTTTCAGCTCTCTCTTGATAAGCAAAAAATATGTATCTAAATTTCCTTATAGATCTTTAGAGGGAGTATGACTTCACATTATTCCGGTAGTGAATACGTGTGACATGGCAGTCAACCCACGTGCAGCGCACTGGCTTCTGTGCCGTTGTTTCCTCGTACCCTGAGCACTGTCGAAGCAGTAGCGGTACCAAAGACACCGTCCCACCTAGTAGGGAACGTAAGGTCCCACTTTAGTGGCCAGGAAACGCGACGCATCCAGAAAGCGATGGGCGCGTCCGACTCGTTCCGGACAAGTCGTAAATATAGTGCAGGCAATAAAACGCGATCCCTGGACTGAACTCCGTCTGCACGGAGGACGAATTGAATCCGGCCGTCTCCGATTGCCGGCCAGGACGGAGAGGGTCTGTGATAGGGCCATCCGACGGCTGCCATCGGTCCTGCACGTCTCCCCTCCCCGCCCTTCAACCCGAGCTTAGTCAGCCCGAGTAAGGTCCAGGGAACTGCTCCACCGGGAGTCGGCTATGCCATTTATTACTCTCAACATGACAGTAGTGCCACATTGTCTATAACGGATTTTACGGCGTTGCGAGCGACAATCCTAGAGGACTGATGAGAACCAAGCCGTTAATTATGGAAACAACGACTAAAATACACTCCTGGAAATGGAAAAAAGAACACATTGACACCGGTGTGTCAGACCCACCATACTTGCTCCGGACACTGGTAGAGGGCTGTACAAGCAATGATCACACGCACGGCACAGCGGACACACCAGGAACCGCGGTGTTGGCCGTCGAATGGGGCTAGCTGCGCAGCATTTGTGCACCGCCGCCGTCAGTGTCAGCCAGTTTGCCGTGGCATACGGAGCTCCATCGCAGTCTTTAACACTGGTAGCATGCCGCGACAGCGTGGACGTGAACCGTATGTGCAGTTGACGGACTTTGAGCCAGGGCGTATAGTGGGCATGCGGGAGGCCGGGTGGACATACCGCCGAATTGCTCAACACGTGGGGCGTGAGGTCTCCACAGTACATCGATGTTGTCGCCAGTGGTCGGCGGAAGGTGCACGTGCCCGTCGACCTGGGACCGGACCGCAGCGACGCACGGATGCACGCCAAGACCGTAGGATCCTACGCAGTGCCGTAGGGGACCGCACCGCCACTTCCCAGCAAATTAGGGACACTGTTGCTCCTGGGGTATCGGCGAGGACCATTCGCAACCGTCTCCATGAAGCTGGGCTACGGTCCCGCACACCGTTAGGCCGTCTTCCGCTCACACCCCAACATCGTGCAGCCCGCTTCCAGTGGTGTCGCGACAGGCGTGAATGGAGGGACGAATGGAGACGTGTCGTCTTCAGCGATGAGAGTCGCTTCTGCCTTGGTGCCAATGATGGTCGTATGCGTGTTTGGCGCCGTGCAGGTGAGCGCCACAATCAGGACTGCATACGACCGAGGCACACAGGGCCAACACCCGGCATCATGGTGTGGGGAGCGATCTCCTACACTGGCCGTACACCACTGGTGATCGTCGAGGGGACACTGAATAGTGCACGGTACATCCAAACCGTCATCGAACCCATCGTTCTACCATTCCTAGACCGGCAAGGGAACTTGCTGTTCCAACAGGACAATGCACGTCCGCATGTATCCCGTGCCACCCAACGTGCTCTAGAAGGTGTAAGTCAACTACTCTGGCCAGCAAGATCTCCGGATCTGTCCCCCATTGAGCATGTTTGGGACTGGATGAAGCGTCGTCTCACGCGGTCTGCACGTGCAGCACGAACGCTGGTCCAACTGAGGCGCCAGGTGGAAATGGCATGGCAAGCCGTTCCACAGGACTACATCCAGCATCTCTACGATCGTCTCCATGGGAGAATAGCAGCCTGCATTGCTGCGAAAGGTGGATATACACTGTACTAGTGCCGACATTGTGCATGCTCTGTTGCCTGTGTCTATGTGCCTGTGGTTCTGTCAGTGTGATCATGTGATGTATCTGACCCCAGGAATGTGTCAATAAAGTTTCCCCTTCCTGGGACAATGAATTCACGGTGTTCTTATTTCAATTTCCAGGAGTGTACAATCAGGATCGGAAGACAGTTTTATAACTTTTTATTGCATGATCTAGACTGAAGAGCCAAAGGAAGTTGTTCACGTGCCTGGAATCATGTAGGACCCCCGCGAGCAAGCAGAAGTGCCGCAACACGATGCGACGTGGACACGACTAATATCTGAAGTAGCATTGGAGGGAACTGACAGCATGAATCCTGCAGGGCTGTCCAGTAATCCGTAAGAGTGCGTATGATTGGGGAGCTCTTCTGAACAGCAAGTTGCCATTTATCCCAGATATGCTCAAGCAGAAGTGTTTAAGCTGAGAAAAGTGTTCCTGGATGCACTCTGTAGCAGTTCTGGATGTGTGGGGTGTCGCATTTTCCTGCAGGAATTGCTCAAGTCCGTCGGAATGAACAATGGACATGAATGGATCCAGGTGATCAGACAGAATGCTTACGTACGTTTCACCTGTCACAGTCTTATCTAGACGTATCAGCGGTCCTATATTACTCAAGCTGCACTCGCCCATCATTACAGAGCCTCCATAAGGTTGAATAGTCCAATGCTGACATGCAGGGTTCATGGATTCATGAGGTTGTCTACACACCCGTACACGTCCATCCGCTCGATAAAATTTTAAACGAGACTCCTCGGACCAGGCCACATGTTTCCAGCCATCAAAATTCCTATGTAGGTGATGATAGGCCCAGGCGAGGAGTAAAGCTTTGCGGCGTGCAGCCATCAAGGGTACACGAGTGGACCTTCGGCTCCGGAAGCCAATATCGATGATGTTCCGTTGAATCTTTCGCTCGCTCACACTTGTTGATGGCCCAGCATTTAAATCTGCAGCAATTTCCGGAAGGGTTGCACTTGTGTCACGTTGAACGATTTTCATCAGTCGTCGTTGGTCCCGTTCTTGCAGGATCACTTTCCGGCCGCAAAGATATCAGGGATTTGATGTTTTACTGTATTCCTGACATTCACTGTACACTCGTGGAACAGTTGTACGGGAAAATCCCTACTTCATCGCTACCTCGGAGATGCTGTGTCCCATCGCTCGCGCGCCGGCTATAACACCACGATGAAACTCAATGAAATCTTTATAATCTAGTGGCGTGGCGCTTTATGTGGTGTCATGAACTTGAGCATCCGCAAATGCAATTGGGTTTGACAGACTGCTGTAACTTGGAAATTTCATAGTTAACGATTAGATGTGTGCAAAGGTACATCTGAAGATGGTACACGAAATCTGAAAATCGATCATGGAAGATATTGAGGCTATGTTAGTTGTTATTATTAATCGAATTTCACTACAATAGTAAAAAGCGACTTGCCCCGGTGTCGCACAGGTAGCATTAAATATCTACGGCCAGGCTACTAACCTGGTGTAGCGGTAGTAACTAATATACACAAAACTTCGTCGTGAATCAGTCTGAGAGTGGAACAGTATGAAAAACCCCTACAGTAGTACCTGTGATTAGCCTTCACATATAGACAGAAAAATGCAGTAAGGTGCTTTAATTTAGTAATATGCGTCGTTGTCAGAATGTCAGAAAAGCTTGTGAGGGTGTTGCATGGCAAGGTGTGCTGCGAAATAACCGTTAAGAAATAAATTCCGTACGTTTTTCCGTTTTCGTGTTAATTAGCACTTAGGTTAGCCAATCAGACCGTTGCCCACGACTTCAAGCGGTCGGCCATAGATGGTGACGCCAAACATGTTCTTCGTTTGGTTTCCTAGAACCGAACAGGAGAACGATATAAAAACTGGACATGGAACGGTAGTAAGGATCAAACCCTAACCAAAGACTGAGCAGTCTTGTGCGCTATCTTCTACGCTATGCGTACAACTGACAATAATTTTATAGGTCGGTTAGCTTGAGTTTGCACGTAAAACGGCCTGGTTGGCTAATTTCGATGCTAATTAACAGAGAAATGGCCGAACGTATCGAATTTTTTCTGAATAATTATTGCTCAACATACCCTGTAACGCCTTACAAGCTTTTCAGACAGTTTCTGACCACCTTGTATGTAGACGTAAGAGTCCAGATCGCTGTACATTTGACCTTCGTAAATGGCTTCACGCTTGAAGCAATCAGACTTCGCGGAAATTTATCTTAAGGTAGGTATGAATGCGAAATTTGAATTTTTTATAAAAATGATTCGGTGACTCTAAGAATGTGCCTTATCTAAAATTAAATTGTGCACGATTTACACGAAACGTGTTTTATGTCAAATGACTGATAATTTCAACTCAATATTTCTCTAAGGTACTCCGGTTTTGTACGTAAAGACTGAGGGTACTTCATCTGTATGTGTCATGTATATGTTCTTAAACTATTGGTGTGAAAATACCTGATACTTTTATTTAAATATCTGAAATTACATCGCAATGTGATTAAGTGCAAATTACCCACAAAAAGTTAGGAAATGAAGCTAGAGAATATCAAAAGTACCTGTGTTCACATACCAATAATGTTTAGCTGACTCTGAAAATTGAAAATATGAAACGGAATAAAATTCAGAACCTTTGAACAAGGCTTATCGGCTCCTAATAAAAATAACTAGCTAATACGCGAGATATACATAGGAGGGAGCAATATACTGCTTGACTCCTTGGTGAAGGTATGTTCTCGAAACTTCAACAAAAGCCCGTACCGAGCTACTTAGCGTCTCTCCTGCAGAGTCTTCCACTGGAATTTATCTATCATCTCTGTAACGCTTTCGCGATTACTAAATGATCCTGTAGCGAAGCGCGCTGCTCTCTGTTGGATGTTCTCTATCTCTTCTATACTCTATCTGGATCCCACGCTGCTGAGCAGTATTCAAGCCGTGGGCGAACAGGAGTACTGTAACCTACTTCCTTTGTTTTCGGATTGCGTTTCCTTAGGATTCTTCCAATAAATCTCAGTCTGGCATCTGATTTAACAACGATCAACTTAATATGATAATTCCATTTTAAATCACTCCTAATGCGTACTCCCAGATAATTTATGGAATTAACTGCTTCCAGTTGCTGACCTGCTATATTGTAGCTAAATGATAAGGAATATTTCTTTCTATGTATTCGCAGCACATGACACTTGTCTACATTGAGATTTAATTCCCATTCCCTACACCATGCGTCAATTCGCTGCAGATCCTCCTGCATTTTAGTACAATTTTCCATTGTTACAACCCCTCGATATACCACAGCATCATCCGCAAAAAGCCTCAGTGAACTTCCGATGTCATCCACAAGGTTATTTATGTATATTGTGAATAGCAACGGTCCTACGACACTCTCCTGCGGCACACCTGAAATCACTCTAACTTCGGAAGACTTCTCTCCATTGAGAATGACATGCGGCGTTCTGTTATCTACGAACTCTTCAATCCAATCACACAATTGGTCTGATAGTCCAAATTCTCTTACTTTGTTCATTAAACGACTGTGGGGAACTGTACCGAAGGCCTTGCGGAAGTCAAGAAACACGGCATCTACCTGGGAACCCGTGTCTATGGCCCTCTGTGTCTCGTGGACGAATAGCGCGAGCTGGGTTTCACACGACCGTCTTTTTCGAAACCCATGCTGATTCGTACAGAGTCTCCAGAAAAGTCATTATACTCGAACATAATACGTGTTCCAAAATTCTACAACTGATCGACGTTAGAGATATAGGTCTATAGTTCTGCACATCTGTTCGACGCCGCTTCTTAAAAACGGGGATGATCTGTGCCCTTTTCCAATCCTTTGGAATGCTACGCTCTTCTAGAGACCTACGGTCCGTCTCCTCCTTCCCGCTCCACTATGTCCGTCTCCTCCATCTCCTCTCTCTGTCCGCCTCCTCCTGCCACTCCTTCTGCACCTTCTCTGTCCACCTGCTACTCCCCCTGTGTCCACCTCCTCCCTATCTAAGTCCATCTCCTCTTCCCCCTATCTTTGTACAGTTTCGCGTCCCCTGATGTCAGTGCATCTCCTCCTCTCCCATTCTCTCACCGCGTTATCAAGCTCACCAATATAGGAGGCTGGTGGTTCTTACCCCTACAGTATTTCTTTCCGTATCGTAACCAATACGAGGCGTATCAACTTTGGCTGGAATCGTTTCAGAGCCTTATGATGAATTTTTCACCCTTGGCTTTGCTCTCGTATCCTCGTCTAAAATATATTCCTCATATATGTAACATATTTCACCGGTACCTGTACACATTTCTCAGCTGCGTCTCAATCGAATTTCGCCTGCAGTTTCATTTTCACGTAGGTCAATGTTCTCGACGTCATATCTCTTGAACTACGTGCTGAACAGTCATATAATTTTGCAGTTCCATCCGAAGGTATATGTGGCTGCTAAATGCGAAATGTGTCATGAACAGAGTTCGTAGTGAAGATTAGGAATTAAAACGTCTTGCATGATGCGGTAATACTTCACCAATCTCAATGTTTATGATGTCCTGTCTCTTGAAATAAGTGTCGTAAAGTGATAAATTTCTGTAGGTACATTTAGTGGCATATATGGATACTGTCTACGAAAAGTCTTGCGAATGTCGTCAGAGCCAACGAATCAATAAATTTAAACGTCCTGCATAACGCGTAAGTTTTTCACACATTTCAGTGTATCTGATGTCATATTCCTCAAATATGTGTCGCAGAACGAAGCAATTTTGCTCTTGCCCTCAATGTTACATCAGAATATTGTCTGCAAAATGTGTCGCGAATACAGTTAGAAGTAAAGAAATATTAACTAAAAACTTTTTGTTCATGTTGCTGCAGTACTGCATAAAAATGGAAAATGTAGTCAGTGATAAACCTTTTTTTTTTTCTTTCATCATTTCGTGGGGGTTGTCACAGAGAAAATGTTTGGCAAAGGTTTGAGATTATTTGTAAAGTTTGTTGCAAGTCACGAAGTACACTCATTCTCAAATACTGGATGACGAAATTATGCGATTTCGTATGTCGTGTGCTACACTTGTTTTCATCCTCCTGTCCTCTCTATTTGATAGGTAGGTGGTTCTTACCGCCGTAGCAATGATTTACAGACAATAAGCGATATGTGTAGCAAGCTTCTTTTGAATCTATCTGTTGGTTTAGGTGAAGATGTCGAACATACATACATTTACTTTATAACAAAATTAAAGGAAACCCTGTAATTTGAAGCATTGCGACGATTAAGTTTGAAATTTGGCTTTAAGATATCTACGGCCTTCCTACGTAATGGTGTAAAATCATGTCACCCTCGGACTCAGCGACTCTCCAAACGTCAATGGGTCTACACAGGCGAAAAAAAGGCAGCGGCTAAGATTTTCATGTGAGTTTAAACAAGGTTACCGATGTCACATCAGCACCAAGTTTCAGCACAACTCTTCCCAACGCCACTGTGGGCGTGTCACACGATGAGTAGGTGGAGACAGCCCCTTTTATTCACATTTCGTCCCTTCTTTTGACGAGCTATGGGGGGACAGGACTTCGACAACTAGCGTTGACATGACGCGATTACCTTATGGGTGGCCGAGGAAAACTTTTTAGACACACCGCCGCTAAGAATCAGCAACAAAATGCCTCAGAGGTGGCATATAGGACGTAATATAAGGCACCCCTATCCACCGGGCGTGGATTCCCAAACATTCCGCGCTTGAAAATGACAGTTTTAGACACTTCTGACACCTTCGATAGTCTTAGCTGTTCTCTGTAGACATTTTGGGCTGCAGTCCCTCTGAAAGTGATCGCACCCCTTCGTAGTGCAGCACGACCTCAATTTGTGCTCTCGTGTGTATGTTGGAACCACTAAAGAACGTTGAAAACCATTCAACGAAATCAGAAAGTGGTCCAAAGCAACAAAGGGTACTTATTCTTTTGCAGCCCACCTGCCGTCTATCGTCCTTTGGTGTGATCAGGCGAGAGTGCAACATTGACACATGTATGAATAAAACGACAAAGAGCTCCTCTACGGCCGTACAACTCTACAAAATCCTCGGAGTCACTCACAAAAGTTTGATCCTTGGTGCCACCCACGGAATTTTGTTGATCGCAATTCTTATATACCTGTCTGAAACTTTGATACCATTTCAGCTTGGCGGCTGCTCAGCACCTGCAGGTAGAAAACCCCACCCACGTAGTGTCGGAAGGGTTGCCTAACCCTATGGATGAAGTGCAGGTGAACTAACCTATGGGATACCAACAACTTATCCTTTACTACAAATTCTTTGCAATTCTAAAACGGAATTTGTCCTGTATAAGCCGTGGCACGTCTTCATTGTACACAGACAAATGATCAATGTACTGATTAAGTTAAGCAGCAGTAGGACCATTTCTCCTTGTGCGACTCGAAAACGGATTTTGGTTAGGTAAAACGTGTCATGTTTAATTTGTACTTCAGCCAGGCGCCTAAATCCGAGAGTTCCGCGTGTTGGAATGATCCATTTCTCTGGCTCGGTAAGGGTTGTGGAGGGGAAAGGAGAGAGAACTGACTTAAGACTGACTGTTTTTTGGCAATGTTCTGCAAATCGTCACATCCACCTTGGCTGCAGGACGCTGCCAATACCAACGTTGTGGAAAATAAGACGAGTTATTTCCCATGAACAATCTCACAACCAAAGAAATACTCAATGTGTTGAAAAGTATACGGACACTCTCAAAAACGTACCTTTTCATGTTAGGTGCATTGTGCTGCCACCTACTGTCAGGTACTCCACATCAGCGACCTCAGTAGTCATTAGACATCGCGAGAGAGCAGAATGGGGCGCTCCGGGGAACTCATGGCCTTCGAACGAGGTCTAGTGATTGGGTGTCACTTGTGTCATGCGTCTGTACGCGAGATTTCCACACTCCTAAACATCCCTAGGTCCACTGTTTCCGATGTGATACTGAAGTGGAAACGCGAAGGGACACGTACAGCACAAAAGCGTACAGGCCGACATCATCTGTTGATTGACAGAGACCGCCGACAGTTGAAGAGAGTCTTAATGTGTAATAGGCAGACATCTATCCAGACCATTACACAGGAGTTGCAGACTGCATCAGGATCCACCGCAAGTAGTATGACAGTTAGGCGGGAGGTGACAAACCTTAGATTTCATGGTCTAGTGGCTTTTTTTAGAACGAACTAACATATCTTCCCATTTTGTGCTGAAAACCTTTGGGAATGAAAAGATATAATAAGTTGAATCTTAAATAGGTTGCCACATATTTCCAGCAAATATGTATACATATCCTACGGTGAAAGACTGAAGATAAAGGCTATATGGAGAAGAGATTTACTAAATGAAACAGAATACATATACTAAAAAAGGGATACTGTGTTGGCAGAAGAAATAACTGTTCCTGTTCCTACAAAGAATTCACACTTCTCTCTCCAATTTTGATATTTTAATTCAGATCCTTATCTCACCATGCCGCCGATGGAATTTCGTAGTCACCTGTAAGTCGCCCCGTTGAAGTACTTTTTTTCCTCTTCAGGGAGATTAACTGCATCGCTACATCAGGAACACGGAAATAACTTTCCCAGTGACCGCTGTATATCCGCTCTAACATTCCTTGATTTGCACTTCATCTCAATAACAATTTCGCACCCCTCCATGCCTTCGGCGGCAATTGTCTTGGACATTGTGAAAGAGCTGCTGGCGTGTGACGTATTCGCTGCGTCCTCGGCTTGGAATGCGGAGAATTCAATTGGCTGAGCTCTGATTCACAGCCGGTTCCCTCGTGGCACCGCTATCCTTATTTACGACACTAGAAACTATGTGACGTGAATCCTGTTTAACGAGAAACGGATAAATCTCCTCTTACCATTGGCTACGAGTATCACGGCATTATTTCTGTTGGAATACCCTCCGTGAACTGTTCTCCACTTTGGCATTAAAATTTGTAGTGAAACTACAAAAGGTGAAAAACACTGAGTGCTTTTAATTACACATTAATAATATGTGCCTTGATTCCCAATGCAACTGAAAAAAAGAACGTCGAGCCCAATTCATAGTCTGTTTATGTTAGTAAGATGAATAATTGTTCCTATAAAACTGTTCATACCTTCAGTATCTTTCTCCCAATCTCTGTTTTCCGCAACAGCCTCTGTTGTCTTACCCATTCACCTGGATGTTTCATAGTTAAGTGCAGCTCATTATTGAAACGAAACTCTACAATAACTCTCAAGATTTTGTCCTATCGTGGATGTGGCATGTATCATACTCAAAAATAATAATTAACCTCATGCTAGTTAGTTCTCACATTTGAGATGCCATTACAATCAAAATTGTAGTACAGGCATACTCCCATAACCAAAGTAACGTACAAAGAACAATGAAGAAATTTTGGGTAACTGGATTAAGGGAAAGAATAAAGATAAAATTTACGTAGTGAAAAATAAATGTGGTGGGACTAAAACCATAGACCAAAGATCGTCTCCGCTTGCACAAGAAAGTGTTTCTCCTTGTTTTATGCGTAGCATGGAGGAACCCGTTCTGCCATACGAGTTTGAAGAATTGCGGTATTTGAGACTTAAGTACTTCGAAGATACAATATTAATACAAGATAAAGGCATTATTATTTAACTGTGATGTGAAAGAGCTAACGAAGGACAGATGGTGAAATGAATATCCTTGTACGTGTGGTGACGTCTATAATTTGAAATGCCAAGAGAAGCGTGAGTACAAGGCTGAAGCAGCATAAAAGTCCTTGTCGACTAGGGTAAGTAGAAAATCACGTGCTGCAGAGCATGCTCTTCAGTCAGAAGATCATGAGTCGCAGTTTCGCCAAACAAAACCTATCATCCACGAATATTTAGAGTAGCCATCGAAATATAAAATGTGTTGATGATTTTAAGAGAAAATACGAAGCTATGAAACTTCGCAATGGATGAACAGTAGCTAGTCAAAGTCGATTTGCTTTACCATCTGACAAAACTACTGCTCCGTACGTATCTACGACAAAGCTTATCTCTGCTCATAACGTGTAAACTTCTACCACGCCGCTTTCTCGCAGTGTTAATGTCGCTCTGAGAAGTCCTACGCCCGACCACAAGAAAGGGAGACAGGTAATGAAAGAGATGATCAATAAGATAAATCTGTTTGTCTCACCTTTAGCACAGAGATTGGGTTAAAACAGCTCAGTTTCTCTATATTTGTTGAGTACCCTATGGCAGTAATTCAAGAAGAGTTTTCGAATTGGCCAACTGGAACCATTTGAATTGTTGTAATTCGAAGACTGTTTAAAACTCTCTTGGGAGATAAAGTATGTGACATTCAGTCACATGATAGAACAGCAGAACAAACTTCTAAGTGAATTGGGTACAGATTGTCCCCTGTGTCGTGAAGTGTCATTAATTTTTGAAACGGGCAGTAATGAAAGCATTAGACAGTGAAAAACCTCACGTAATTTTCAAGACTGAGAAACACAGCACAGATGATGAAGGGGACTATGTGCTAAGAGAGTTTAAAGATAAACTGATTTACATTAATGAGGAGCTGAAGAGCGGCGCCAAATTGCCTGTGGCATTTATCAACATGGAAAACTACGAAAGTCTACAGTCCTTGATTTATTTTGAGTTTTATGTGCTTCATGTAACCTGAAGACAGTTTTTAGACTGACTAATATCGCCTAGAATGCTGTCCTGGACCAAAAACGAGTAATTTTTAATTTCCCTATCGTAGCGCATGCGTCAAGCAGAGAGGGTTATGTAAACGCCTTTTCTGTCGCTGACTCTTAATAAGTTTTCAGCTTCACACGGACTACTTTTTAATTAATGTTGTGAACGCGCTAATTACTAGGCTCCAATTTTCTGAAGTTTACACGCTTCGCGGAAGGCCAAGAAGGATTTAGTTTTGATGGTGAATAAGAAGATAAGATGACAGGAACCGCTTCTGCCTTTCGCCGGATCACAAACCCTTCAGCCATATTATATGTTGTAACCAAAGCACTGTTTGTACACCTTTACTTCCGAACGACTACGTAACGTTATCGGCATAATATGTAACAGCGAATTATTTTCAACTGTACAAGAGCATTTCTACTAACAGAATGAGACAAAGAATGAGCATAATAATAATATAATGACTATAATTACGGGCTAGGATCACAGATCTCATGGCGATCGGATAATAACTATAGCTCTTCTTTTGGGGCTGTTGATTTCTGTCGTTCAAACACGTACTTTGTTAATGCTTGACGGTTACATTCCATGTGCCACTTGATATGAACTTTAATTCAATGCTTTCCATCTACATTTACACACTTAAACAGTCGCTGTCGACTAGATATTGCCTAAAAAATTATGTGCAACTGTCTATTACTTTTTTTGGGATTATCGTAACGACTCCAATGTTAGTGCTTCCGACTTTATCGGACCTTTTGAGACACGAAGTCTCGGTACGAGGCTGAAATTTCCAAGCAAATATTCTCGTCTGAAATCAGTAGAGAATAACTGTTATGCTAAGGCAATACCAACTTCATCTATTTCTCGTATGGAACAAAAAGAAAAAAGAAGGATCTTTGTTTGTATTGGTTATCAAGTTAACTGGTATGCCACACCCTTGTTATGATGATCAAACTAACAGATTTTTCCAAATTCACCAAAGAATTTTCCTCAGTGGGAGTCTAGGACAGTCTCCACTCAATCTCGTGACTGTAACCAATGAGGTATTAAAATTTCCAATCGTCGTTGAGAGAAAGTTGACGGCTTAGGAAGAGGCAGCTCTTCAGACCAACGCCCTGTGCGACCATAGCTGATTCTACCTAGTGTCGGAACTAAAATTTTATTGAAACGAAGAAAGCACCATTAAATGTCTCAAGGATCAAGCGTAACTTACCTTACCAGTGTGGTACTGTTATGACCAGTTTGAGGATTGGAAACGATATATCATGATGGTAATGTCAGACGTACATAAAACCATTCGAGTCATGAGGCAATAAAGGCGCAAAAATATAATACAGTTTAAACAGAAATGATTCAAGGTGGAGGAGTAATTATGCAAAAGAAACTTGCATAATTATTTACAGACTGCTGAATTTTACTATATAAGAAGTACTGGTAAAATTCCACATCCTTTTGTTTTTGAAGTTAATTGGATTTAAGCGCTTTGATGGTGCTCAGAACAAAGTAAATCGGTTTGTATCGAGAGAAAATAACTATCAGACATACTGTGGAATGAACCGCTTGAACCATGAAGCAGGAACCTAACACGGATGTGCTGACCGACCTGTTGAAACTGCATCTTCGAAGCCCATCCCCACATTTTCGACCTGTCAGTCTTCCTGTCCTTGCCCGCAATGCAGTTTTTTATACGCTGCGCCCGCATGTGTGAACTCAGATACTGACTTAATCTAGCACAAGATCACTCAAGGAGAGGTTAGTACGAAAAAAAGTGTAGAGCAAACAAATATGGTTGTTGTTGTTGTGGTCTTCAGTCCTGAGACTGGTTTGATGCAGCTCTCCATGCTACTCTATCCTGTGCAAGCTTCTTCATCTCCCAGTACCTACTGCAACCTACATCCTTCTGAATCTGCTTAGTGTATTGATCTCTTGGTCTCCCTCTACGATTTTTACCCTCCACGCTGCCCTCCAATGCTAAATTTGTGATCCCGTGATGCCTCAAAACATGTCCTACCAACCGATCCCTTCTTCTAGTCAAGTTGTGCCACAAACTTCTCGTCTCCCCAATCCTATTCAATACCTCCTCATTAGTTACGTGATCTACCCACCTTATCTTCAGCATTCTTCTGTAGCACCACATTTCGAAAGCTTCTATTCTCTTCTTGTCCAAACTAGTTATCGTCCATGTCTCACTTCCATACATGGCTACACTCCATACAAATACTTTCAGAAACGACTTCCTGACACCTAAATCTATACTCGATGTTAACAAATTTCTCTTCTTGAGAAACGCTTTCCTTGCCATTGCCAGTCTACATTTTATATCCTCTCTACTTCGACCATCATCGGTTATTTTACTCCCTAAATAGCAAAACTCCTTTACTACTTTAAGTGTCTCATTTCCTAATCTAATTCCCTCAGCATCACCCGACTTAATTTGACTACATTCCATTATCCTCGTTTTGCTTTTGTTGATGTTCATCTTATATCCTCCTTTCAAGACACTGTCCATTCCGTTCAACTGCTCTTCCAAGTCCTTTGCTGTCTCTGACAGAATTACAATGTCATCGGCGAACCTCAAAGTTTTTACTTCTTCTCCATGAATTTTAATACCTACTCCGAATTTTTCTTTTGTTTCCTTTACTGCTTGCTCAATATACAGATTGAATAACATCGGGGAGAGGCTACAACCCTGTCTCACTCCTTTCCCAACCACAGCTTCCCTTTCATGCCCCTCGACTCTTATAACTGCCATCTGGTTTCTGTACAAATTGTAAATAGCCTTTCGCTCCCTGTATTTTACCCCTGCCACCTTCAGAATTTGAAAGAGAGTATTCCAGTCAACATTGTCAAAAGCTTTCTCTAAGTCTACAAATGCTAGAAACGTAGGTTTGCCTTTTCTTAATCTTTCTTCCAAGATAAGTCGTAAGGTCAGTATTGCCTCACGTGTTCCAACATTCCTACGGAATCCAAACTGATCTTCCCCGAGGTCAGCTTCTACCAGTTTTTCCATTCGTCTGTAAAGAATTCGCGTTAGTATTTTGCAGCTGTGACTTATTAAACTGATAGTTCGGTAATTTTCACATTTGTCAACACCTGCTTTCTTTGGGATTGGAATTATTATATTCTTCTTGAAGTCTGAGGGTATTTCGCCTGTCTCATACATCGTGCTCACCAGATGGTAGAGTTTTGTCATGACTGGCTCTCCCGAGGCCATCAGTAGTTCTAGTGGAATGTTGTCTACTCCCGGGGCCTTGTTTCGACACAGGTCTTTCAGTGCTCTGTCAAACTCTTCACGCAGTATCTTATCTCCCATTTCGTCTTCATCTACATCCTCTTCCATTTCCATAATATTGTCCTCAAGTACATCTCCCTTGTATAAACCCTCTATATACTCCTTCCACCTTTCTACCTTCCCATCTTTGCTTAGACCTGTGTTTCCATCTGAGCTCTTGATATTCATACAAGTGGTTCTCTTCTCTCCAAAGGTCTCTTTAATTTTCCTGTAGGCAGTATCTATCTTACCCCTAGTGAGACAAGCCTCCACATCCTTACATTTGTCCTTTAGCCATCCCTGCTTAGCCATTTTGCACTTCCTGTCGATCTCATTTTTGAGACGTTTGTATTCCTTTTTGCCTGGTTCATTTACTGCATTTTTATATTTTCTCCTTTCATCAATTAAATTCAATATTTCCTCTGTTACCCAAGGATTTCTATTAGCCCTCGTCTTTTTACCTACTTGATCGTCTGCTGCTTTCACCACTTCATCCCTCAGAGCTACCCATTCTTCTTCTACTGTATTTCTTTCCCCCATTCCTGTCAATTGTTCCCTTATGCTCTCCCTGAAACTCTCTACAACCTCTGGTTCTTTCAGTTTATCCAGGTCCCATCTCCTTAAATTCCCACCTTTTTGCAGTTTCTTCAGTTTCAATCTGCAGTTCATAACCAATAGATTGTGGTCCGAATCCACATCTGCCCCAGGAAATGTCTTACAATTTAAAACCTGGTTCCTAAATCTCTGTCTTACCATTATATAATGTATCTGAAACCTGTCAGTATCTCCTGGCTTCTTCCATGTATACAGCCTCCTTTCATGATTCTTGAACCAAGTGTTAGCTATGATTAAGTTATGCTCTGTGCAAAATTCTACAAGGCAGCTTCCTCTTTCATTCCTTCCCCCCAATCCATATTCACCTACTATGTTTCCTTCTCTCCCTTTTCCTACTGACGAATTCCAGTCACCCATGACTATTAAATTTTCGTCTCCCTTCACTAACGAACTAACTAACTAACTAACTCCGTCTACAGGCCGCAAGCGACCCATCGGGACCATCCGACCGCCGTATCATCCCCAGGTGAGGATGCGGATAGGAGGGGCATGGGGTCAGCACACCGCTCTCCCGGTCGTTATGACGGTTTTCTTTGACCGGAGCCGCTACTATTCGGTCGAGTAGCTCCTCAATTGGCATCACGAGGCTGAGTGCACCCCGAAAAATGGCAACAGCACGTGGCGGCGGGATGGTGACCCATCCAAGCGCCGGCCACGCCCGACAGCGCTTAACTTCGGTGATCGCACGGGAACCGGTGTATCCACTGTGGCAAGGCCGTTGCCTGTCTCCCTTCACTACCTGAATAATTTCTTTTATCTCGTCATACATTTCATCTATTTCTTCATCATCTGCAGAGCTAGTTGGCGTATAAACTTGTACTACTGTAGTAGGCATGGGCTTTGTGTCTATCTTGGCCACAATAATGCGTTCACTATGCTGTTTGTAGTAGCTAACCCGCACTCCTATTTTTTTATTCATTATTAAACCTACTCCTGCATTACCCCTATTTGATTTTGTATTTATAACCCTGTAATCACCTGACCAAAAGTCTTGTTCCTCCTGCCACCGAACTTCACTAATTCCCACTATATCTAACTTTAACCTATCCATTTCCCTTTTTAAATTTTCTAACCTACCTGCCCGATTAAGTGATCTGACATTCCACGCTCCGATCCGTAGAACGCCAGTTTTCTTTCTCCTGATAACGACGTCCTCTTGAGTAGTCCCCACCCGGAGATCCGAATGGGGGACTATTTTATCTCCGGAATATTTTACCCAAGAGGACGCCATCATCATTTAATCATACAGTAGAGCTGCATGTCCTCGGGAAAAATTACGGCTGTAGTTTCCCCTTGCATTCAGCCGTTCGCAGTACCAGCACAGCAAGGCCGTTTTGGTTAATGTTACAAGGCCAGATCAGTCAATCATCCAGACTGTTGCCCCTGCAAAATACTTCCTTAACATCTTCAGTGTCACGCTCTAAATATAAGCTATTTAAGTAAACGAAAAATAATACCACCAAAATAAATATTCAAAAAATAAAAGTTAAAAGATAAATCTTAAAATTAGAATCATATCAACCTTGCATATAACTAATTAAATAAATAAATAATCTATATAAACCTTGACCACCAAGTAATTCACCTCAACCATAATCAAACGACTTTGACGAATAATAACCCAATTTTAAAGGAATATATCTAATAAACTTAGTTGAAATGAAAGGTGTAAACCACATAGAACCAGCAAATCTAACAAAAGAAAATATACTTAAAGAAAACAAATTTTGAGAGAAATCAAAATCAGAAATAAGATAACCCAAATAAGCACCCAAAACAACTACAATAATAGTTAAAAACTTTAAATAATAAGGCAAAGCAATCACATGAGGAACAGGAAAAATTAATCAAGATAAAAAACTTCCCCCAAAAACAGCAACAAACAATAAACCAATTATACCAAAAGAAATATAATAACCCTTATCGTCAAAAGAAAATCTAGAATAAAAATTATTATCACCAGATATTGAATAATAAAAAAGACGAAAAGAATAAGAAGCAGTTAAACCAGTAGAAAAGAAATAAAGAAAAAATCAAACAATTAATTCATCTTAAACAAACCATCTCAAGAATTAAATCCTTTGAATAAAAACCTGCTAAAAATGGTATACCACACAAAGACAAACTAGAAACATTAAAACAAACTGAAGTTAAAGGTATAAAATTAACAATTGAACCTATAAAACGAATATCCTGAGAATCCTTTAAATTATGAATTATTGAACCTGCACACATAAACAATAAAGCCTTAAATAAAGCATGAGCTAACAAATGAAAAAACGCAAGTTTTGAATAACCTATAGCCAAAATTCTTATTATTAAACCAAATTGTCTTAAAGTAGAAACAGCAATAATTTTCTTCAAATCAAATTCAAAATTTGCACCTAAACCAGCCATAAACATAGTCATACAACCAATTAAAAGTAAGAATCAACCACAATTATAAGTATCTAATATTGGTCTAAAACGAATTAATAAATAAACCCCAGCAGTAACAAGAGTAGAAGAATGAACCAAAGCAGAAACAGGAGTAGGAGCAGCCATAGCAGCAGGAAGTCAAGAAGAAAAGGGAATTTGAGCTCTTTTAGTTATAGCTGCTAAAACAATTAATATAGTAATAAGCTTTATTTCAAAAGAATCAGAAATAAAATCATAATAATAAATATAATTTCAACCACCAAAATTCAATATTCAAGCAATAGAAATTAAAATAGCAACATCACCAATACGATTAGAAAGTGCAGTTAACATACCCGCACTATAAGATTTAACATTTTGATAATAAATAACTAAACAATAAGAAACCAAGCCTAAACCATCCCATCCTAATAAAATTCTAATCAAATTAGGACTGATAATTAAAAAACCTATAGAAAGAATAAATATCAAAACAATAATAATAAAACGATTAATATTTTTTTCTCCCGATATATAATCCTCTCTATAATAAATAACCAAAGAAGAAATATATATAACAAAAGACATAAAAATAAGAGACATTCAATCCAGAATTAAAGTCATAACAACCATAGAACCATTTAAATTAAAAAGCTCCCATTCAACAAAAACTCTATAATCAATTATTAAATAATAAATACCTAAAATAAAAATTATAGTTCTAGAAAAAATAAAGAAAAAAACTCAAAGAACAAATAGAAAACAAATTCATGGCCAAAGATGAAAAAATTCATATCATTGATTCCACAAAACAACATTTTTAATTAAAATACTTAAGCAACCTAAACAAAAAAATATTCTCCCTTTAAACAAATAATATTTAAAGGCAATCAATGTAAAAGTAAAAGATGATATTCACGAAAATAACCGAGAGAACAAGTATAAACACCAGAATAATAATTACCATGCTGAGAATAAGAATACATATATAAAGTATAAACAGCTCTAAAAAATGACAAAAAAATTAAAGCAAAAAATCTAAAAGAAGATCAAGACATAATTCTATTTAATAATCTAAGTTCACCTACTAAATTTAAAGAAGGAGGAGCAGCTATATTAGAAGATCTCAAAAGAAATCATCATAAAGCCATTCTCGGTATCAAATTAATTATACCCTTATTAATTAATAATCTTCATCTACCTAAACGCTCATAAATAATATTAGACAAACAAAATAAACCAGAGGAACATAAACCATGACCAACCATTAAAGAAAGAGAACCTATACAACCTCATCAATTCATAGTTATCAATCCCCCAATAACCATTCTTATATGAGCAACAGAAGAATAAGCAATTAAAGACTTTAAATCAACCTGACGAAAACAAATAAATCTAACAATAACTCCACCAGATAAACCTAAAGACAATCAAAAATAGTTAAACTTCAAACCTAAATAAGAGATAACCTTCATAACACGAAAAATACCATAACCACCTAACTTCAATAGAACACCAGCAAGAATCATTCTACCTGAAATAGGGGCCTCAACATGAGCCTTAGGAAGCCACAAATGGACCAAAAATATTGGCATCTTAACTAAAAAAGCAAGAATTATAAACACATAAAACATAAAATAACAAGAACCAAAATCAACCAACAAAGGAAAATATAAAGTATTTGAAAAATCATAAACCCTAAATAAAACTAATAATAAAGGCAATCTAGCAACCAAAGTATAAAAAATTAAATAAACACCAGCCTGCAACCGCTCAGGTTGATAACCTCAACCTAAAATTAAAAGTAAAGTAGGAACTAATCTAGCCTCAAAAAAAATATAAAAAGAAAGAAGACTCAATCTAGCAAATGAACAATAAAGCATAATCATTAAAATTAAGACTATAAAAACAAAGAAATTAGAATGATAAGAACTCAAATAAACTGAACCTCTAGCAGTAATTATTAAACAACAAATTCAAAAACTAAGTAAAATTAAACTAAAAGAAAAATAATCAATAACAAAATAATATCTAATCATATTCAAATCTGCATATGAATAAACACAAACCATAAAAACAAAACTAGACAAAAACATTAAAGAATGAACCAACCATCAACAATTATTAACCAAACAAAGAGGGATCAAAAAAATAGTTATAAATAAATACTTTAACATAAAGATAAACCAAAAGAATTAAAAAAATCATTCCCATGAGAACGAATTATTGAAACTAAAATAGAAAGACCTAAAGCACCTTCACAAACAGAAAAAACCAAAAAAATAACAGGAAAAAAATAATTATAATCAAACTCAATAAGAAAAACAATAACCAATATAAATAAAGAAAGAACAATATATTCTAATCTCAAAAGAACCATTAATAAATGCTTACATTTAGAAGAAAAAACATAAACACCAGCAAAGTAAATCAATAAAGAAGTAAAGACAGAAAATATAAACATTAGTTTTAATAGTTTAAAAAAAACGCCGGTCTTGTAAACCGGAAATAAGTCCAGGCCCCACTTTTAAAACTTCAGAGGTAGAAAGCTTCCTATCATCGGTCTCCAAAACCGATATTTTTAATAAACTAACCCCTGAAATGATTAAAATAATAATTATATCACTATCAAACGTAATAAATATTAATTTTATTAAATTAAGACACCCAATATCAATAATACTTTTCATTATCCTACAAACTTTCCTAGTTAGATTAATAACAGGAACAATAATGGAAAGATATTGGTTATCATATATTTTCTTTTTAACGTTTCTTGGTGGTATATTAGTTCTATTTATTTATATTACGAGAATTGCATCAAACGAAATATTTCAACCTAAATCAATTACGATAATTATTACATTAACAATATGAATATTTATTATATCAACATTAATTATTTTAGATATATCAATATTTATAGACTTTTTCAAAAATACTGAAACTATAAATATTGATAATTCAATCAATTATCAAGAAATAACAATATCTTTAGAAAAACTATATAATAGACCAACATTCATTATTACAATAATAATAATAATTTATTTATTTTTAGCACTATTAGCAGTTGTTAAAATCACCAACATTAACCAGGGGCCTATTCGTAAAATAAGATAATTTACTAATGAATAAACCCTTACGATTGAGACATCCTTTGATTAAAATCATTAATAACTCTTTAGTTGATTTACCTGCACCAACAAATATTTCATTTTGATGGAATTTTGGGTCCCTACTAGGGCTATGTTTGGTAATCCAAATTGTAACTGGACTATTTTTAGCTATACATTATACATCAAATATTGAAATAGCATTTAGTAGTGTAGTTCACATCTGCCGAGACGTAAATAATGGCTGAATTATTCGAACCTTACATGCAAATGGAGCTTCTATATTTTTTATTTGTTTTTATTTACATGTCGGACGAGGAATTTACTATGGATCTTATATATACATACACACCTGAATAATTGGTACAGTAATCCTATTCTTAGTTATAGCAACTGCATTTATAGGATATGTTTTACCTTGAGGTCAAATATCATTCTGAGGTGCGACAGTAATCACTAATTTATTATCAGCAATCCCATATTTAGGAACAGATTTAGTTCAATGAGTATGAGGAGGGTTTGCTGTTGATAATGCAACATTAAATCGATTCTTTACATTCCATTTTGTATTACCATTTATTATTGCTGCTATGGCAGCAATTCATTTATTCTTCCTTCACCAAACAGGGTCTAATAACCCTTTAGGGCTAAATGGAGATATTGAAAAGATCCCATTTCACCCATACTTTACTTTCAAGGACTCTATTACATTTGTATTAATAACATCGTTATTAATTATACTGTGCTTGATTAATCCTTATCTACTAGGAGATCCAGACAATTTTGTACCTGCCAACCCATTAGTAACTCCTGTCCATATTCAACCAGAATGATACCTCTTATTTGCATACGCAATTCTACGATCAATCCCTAATAAACTAGGAGGTGTTATTGCATTATTCTTATCAATTAGAATCTTAATAATTTTACCATTTTATAATAAAACACCATTCCGAGGTATTCAATTCTATCCTATAAATCAGATTTTATTCTGAATCATAGTAGTTGTTGTATGCTTATTAACATGAATTGGAAAACGACCTGTTGAAGAACCTTACATTATAACAGGACAAATCTTAACAATTATCTACTTTACATATTTATTAATTAATGTACATGTTGCAAACGCATGAGATAAGCTAATTAAGGAATAATAAGTTAATTAGCTTAGGAAAAGCATATGTTTTGAAAACATAAAACTAGAAGTTTAACTCTTCTATTAACTTTTCTTAAAAAATTTCACTAAATATATGAAATAAATAAAATTTTTAAACCAACAAAGAAAATAAAAAAATTTAAAGATAATGGCAAAAAACTTTTTCAAGCTAAATACGTTAACTTATCATAATGAAAACGCGGTAATGTACCACGAACTCAAATAAAACCAAAGGATATAACAGCAAGCTTAATAAAAAATATAAAAGAATAAAAGTCACCACCTAAAAAAATTAAAGCTAATAATATTCTTATAAAAACAATTCTAGTATACTCAGCTAAAAAAATTAAAGTAAATCCGCCTGCACCATATTCAATATTAAACCCTGAAACTAACTCAGATTCACCTTCGGCAAAATCAAAAGGAGTACGATTAGTCTCAGCTAAACAAGAAGCAAAACAAGCTAAAGCTAAAGGGAAAGAAATAATAATAAATCAACAATAAAGCTGATAATTTATAAAATCAAACATGTTAAAACTTCCAATTAAAATAATTAAAGATAATAAAATTAAAGCCAAACTAACTTCGTATGAAATTGTTTGAGCAACAGAACGAAGAGAACCTAGTAAAGAATAGTTTGAATTAAAGACCAACCAGCAATTATAACAGTATAAACACCTAATCTAGTACAGCATAAAAAAAAACAAAAATCCATAAGAAAAAGAACATATATAAGTTAAGTAAGGGAAAATAACTCAAACAGCCAAGGAAATTATTAAATTAAAGACAGGAGAAAAGTAATAAAGTAAATAATTAGATATAATTGGAATTGGCTGCTCCTTACTAATTAACTTGATCGCATCACTAAAGGGTTGTGGAATTCCAACAAAACCTACCTTAGTTGGACCCTTTCGAATTTGAATGTAACCTAAAACCTTACGCTCTAATAAAGTTAAAAAAGCAACACTAATTAAAACACAAATAACTAATAAAAGAAAATTTAAAATAAACATAAATAAATCATAAAGTATCAATACTATTTGTAGAAAAAATCTACATAAATGAATTCTAAATTCAACACATTAATCTGTCAAAATAGTAATTTAATTAGTATTAATCAATAAAATAAAAAATATTTCAACCATATGGTCCTTTCGTACTAATATGAATTAATAATCTTAGGATAGAAACCGACCTGGCTCACTCCGGTCTGAACTCAGATCATGTAAGAATTTAAAGGTCGAACAGACCTAATTATTGGGCTACTGCACCCAAAATTTTTCTTAATCCAACATCGAGGTCGCAATCTGCTTTGTCGATATGAGCTCTCAAAAACAATTACGCTGTTATCCCTAAGGTAACTTAATCTTATGATCATAAATTATGGATCAAAACAAAAAACATAAATTAATGATATAATAATGAAGAGTTTATTTATTCTTCATGTCACCCCAACAAAACATCATCATTAAATATAGAAAGACAAACAAAAAACTATATAAAAATAAAATGTTAAGCTCTATAGGGTCTTCTCATCCTAAAGAAAAATTTAAGCCTTTTGACTAAAAAGTTAAATTCAAAAATTTATTAAGAGACAGTTGATTTCTCGTCAAGCCATTCATTCCAGCCACTAATTAAGAGACTAATGATTATGCTACCTTTGCACGGTCAAAATACCGCGGCTCTTTAAAAATCTGCTCAGTGAGCAGGCCAGACCTCAAAGTATTTTCAAGAGGACATGTTTTTGATAAACAGGCGGAAATCAATTTTGCCTAGTTCCTTATAATAAATTCACAAGGTAAAAATTATATACAAATAAATATACTAATTCTATCATTATTACAAAAATTTTAAAATTAAATTTATAATCTTAATAAAAAACCTAAAATAATTATAAAATCAAAAATAAAAATAATGAACTAAAACGTAATCTTAAAGATAGCTGGTTTAAAGCTTACTATTATATTTTAATAAAACAAATTATAGGTTATTAACTCAAAAGCTTATCCCTTAAAGAATAAATAAGTTAATATTTATACCTAAAAAATTAAATAAAAACAATTAACTTCAAAAAATTAAATTTTTTCTTAAGAAACTAGATATCTTGGGAAACGATTAACATCTCATTTCTATAAATAACTTCATAATAATTATGATACATTAACTATAAATTATTTATAAATCAACCCAAATCGAGATAAGTAAGTAAATACTAAAATTTTGATAAACCCTGATACAAAAGGTACAACAAATAAAATCTACTTTTAAAAATTAAAAATAATATTTCATAAAACAATTACATTACCAATAAACTATAGTCTAAAAAATCAATTCTACAAAATATACTAAGACAAAATTCAACAAAATTATTCCTATTAAATAATCAAATAAACAAAAAATAAATACAATAAATTTAATAATCAAGATATCCTGATTTGCACAGAAAAATTTTCAGTGTAAATGAAACACTTTACTAATAAGTTATATCTTGAAACTCTTCCTAGATACACTTTCCAGTACATCTACTATGTTACGACTTATCTCATCTAAATTGAAGCTAAATTAAAACAATAAAATAGAATAATCAATAATGAGAGTGACGGGCGATGTGTACACACCTCTGAGCCAATATCAGTTAAATTAAATAAATTAAATTACTATCAAATCCACCTTCATTAATAGTATTTCACTATCAAATCCGTTATAAACAAAAATCTATTGTAACTCACCTCATCTTAATTATAAGCTGCACCTTGACCTGAAATACTTTATAATTATAAATCTTGAGAATTATAACTCTAAAAAGATTCTCTGATAACGGAGATATACAAACAAATAAATCAAGTAGATTTAATCGTGTATTATCAATCACGGGGTAAGTTCCTCTGAATGGAATGAGATACCGCCAAATTCTTTGGGTTTAAAGACCTTAACTAATAGTACCCTGGTAAATATAATTAACATTTAAAATAATAGGGTATCTAATCCTAGTTTATTATTCAAATTTCACAGATTCATAAAAAGAGCTATAAATAAATTTTAACATTTCACCTTACAAATTTATATTTTAACCCTAAAAATATAAACAACTGTTTTAACCAATAATATTCACTTGTATCAATCGTATAACCGCGGCTGCTGGCACGAATTATGCCGATACTAAATCAATTGCTAAATCCAAAATCAATTGATAATTAAATCAAATTACTGCAAAATAGAACATTTAGTTTAACAAAACTTACATATAATACAAAGAAAAAGTGAATAAATAAGCAAGAATAAAACTTTTGGGAACAAAATAAGAAACTTTAAAAATTTTTAAAAATAAGAAAAAATAAAAGATTCAAATATTTAAAGAAAAAAAACACAAAAAATGACAAAAAAAAAAGAAACGCACCCTCGAATGACCACAACAACCTCTCTATTATATATAAATAAACATTAATATGGAACATGTATACCAATAAATGTATTATATTCTTTCTTATTTAATCTTTCTTTTCACTAATAATAAAGAAAGATTAAATAATATAATAAATATATTTGATACAATTATCTAAATTAATGTAATATGGTATTAATATAAACAAATATGGTACATATGGTAAAACCTTAATATATTGTTGAGGTCCAGTGCCCTCCAATTTATCTGGTATACATTCGTTGCAGCAAAATGTAAAGTTATAAAAGTGTTTAGCAGAATCAGGGAGCTCACTCGATTGCAGCTGCTTCCAATCACCATGGCAGTACCATTAAGGTAGAAATAGTCTTCTATTAACTAATAATTCCAAGCAGCCACAACAGAGCTGTATGCGTGGCATACGATATATGCTCTCTATAAAGCGGGAAGTAAGATCACAACGCCAGGATAGTTTTGGTGGTTTTGCCTGTGATACGCAACCCAATATTCTCCAGGATATTCTGTAATCTAAAGCTACAGTGGTGTCCAGTAGGCCATTAGCTGTGGTATAGTCAGAACGGTGAAGCAGTAAGCAATTAGACAGTCCACGTCGTTCCACTTGCCGACATGCATGGGAGTTATGGCATACACTCCTGGAAATGGAAAAAAGAACACATTGACACTGGTGTGTCAGACCCACCATACTTGCTCCGGACACTGCGAGAGGGCTGTACAAGCAATGATCACACGCACGGCACAGCGGACACACCAGGAACCGCGGTGTTGGCCGTCGAATGGCGCTAGCTGCGCAGCATTTGTGCACCGCCGCCGTCAGTGTCAGCCAGTTTGCCGTGGCATACGGAGCTCCATCGCAGTGCAGTTGACGGACTTTGAGCGAGGGCGTATAGTGGGCATGCGGGAGGCCGGGTGGACGTACCGACGAATTGCTCAACACGTGGGGCGTGAGGTCTCCACAGTACATCGATGTTGTCGCCAGTGGTCGGCGGAAGGTGCACGTGCCCGTCGACCTGGGACTGGACCGCAGCGACGCACGGATGCACGCCAAGACCGTAGGATCCTACGCAGTGCCGTAGGGGACCGCACCGCCACTTCCCAGCAAATTAGGGACATTGTTGCTCCTGGGGTATCGGCGAGGACCATTCGCAATCGTCTCCATGAAGCTGGGCTACGGTCCCGCACACCATTAGGCCGTCTTCCGCTCACGCCCCAACATCGTGCAGCCCGCCTCCAGTGGTGTCGCGACAGGCGTGAATGGAGGGACGAATGGAGACGTGTCGTCTTCAGCGATGAGAGTCGCTTCTGCCTTGGTGCCAATGATGGTCGTATGCGTGTTTGGCGCCGTGCAGGTGAGCGCCACAATCAGAACTGCATACGACCGAGGCACACAGGGCCAACACCCGGCATCATGGTGTGGGGAGCGATCTCCTACACTGGCCGTACACCACTGGTGATCGTCGAGGGGACATTGAATAGTGCACGGTACATCCAAACCGTCATCGAACCCATCGTTCTACCATTCCTAGACCGGCAAGGGAACTTGCAGTTCCAACAGGACAATGCACGTCCGCATGTATCCCGTGCCACCCAACGTGCTCTAGAAGGTGTAAGTCAACTACCCTGGCCAGCAAGATCTCCGGATCTGTCCCCCATTGAGCATGTTTGGGACTGGATGAAGCGTCGTCTCACGCGGTCTGCACGTCCAGCACGAACGCTGGTCCAACTGAGGCGCCAGGTGGAAATGGCATGGCAAGCCGTTCCACAGGACTACATCCAGCATCTCTACGATCGTCTCCATGGGAGAATAGCAGCCTGCATTGCTGCGAAAGGTGGATATACACTGTACTAGTGCCGACATTGTGCATGCTCTGTTGCCTGTGTCTATGTGCCTGTGGTTCTGTCAGTGTGATCATGTGATGTATCTGACCCCAGGAATGTGTCAATAAAGTTTCCCCTTCCTGGGACAATGAATTCACGGTGTTCTTATTTCAATTTCCAGGAGTGTATTTCTAGGCGAAATCTTTACTCATAATTATCTACTATCGTCTAAGTCTAAGTAGGTTGTCACACTCAAAATATAATTTATCAACACCAATGAGATTCACTGCGTACGTGACTGTACTTGTTTAGACGTTTTAAGACTACCTAAACGTAAACAATGCATGTTATACCATTGACGCGTAGCTTCCGTTCAACGAAAGTCTGCCTTCTTCCAAATCAAGCGGGCGTGTTCCCTCAGCGAAGGCTCGTCGCCCCAATGCTAACTTTTGTGGGCTACAGTGGTGTCAGATAAAACACTTCAGGAATTTATTGAAATAATCAGCAGCGACTTGCACAAAAGGAATTTTGCTCCCTTGCCAGGCTTCAGGCAGTTAGTGCTCTTCATCTAAGTAAGGGCACTAGGTGCATGAAACGGGTGAGGGAGATAAACTTTCTTTTCTCTAGTTGGTAGTAGAGTTTCTGTAGGTGGATGAAATGCTACAGGTTAGAAATATTAGTCCTTCTCATAATGTAACTGCTGCAGTGGAGACCGTCTCAGAGTGCTACGTGAGATAATTTGCCCTTCCTCGTGACTCTGACAGCACGTAATTCTATGATGGACTATTTTCCTTTCCGATTATGCACTCACTGCACCTGGTCGTAACTGCGAGCACGTCAGCTCTGGAAATCACGTCGTATTTCGATTTTTTCCCTTGTTGGTATTTGCGCTTTTTTCGCCTTCTCGCTACTGCGCAACAGTGGCTTCTCGTGTCTGCAGTCGGCTGCTGTCTATTCTGATTAAGGTGCTCGGATTAATATGTCAGCTTACGTTACATTCACATTTAGAAATGCCCACGTCACATGACCCTCTCTATACTTCGATATCTGATGATGGAAATAAATTAGAATTGCTTCAAGTGAGCAGTTTGAGTGATAGAATCACTTTCACTGACTGTTTCACTCTCTTGAAGCAACCGCTTCAGCTCCAGTCCAGTACTACTTTATATTATTTTCTAGACTTTTTGATGCCCTATTATCTGCTACTGCACCAAGTGGTGGGAGCAGGATATTTTCGATCGGATTGTAATGTTAGGCCAAAAATATAACAAAACAGAGACAGTTTGAAATAAAATAAATTAAAGGGATAGAATGATTGTCTATAGCTTTGTATACAACAGGTTTTAGAACTTACACTGACCTGTAGTATTACGCTGGATAAATCAATCTGATCCGTAGTATTACGCTAAATAAGGGAAAGCAGCTCATTCTTATTGTGGTAAACACCTTGGCCACGTTTCCCGACATTTAGTGTCGCTATTAGTCCCGATCGGACACTATGATGGCATTGGTTTTTCGCAGGGGGAACTATCAAATGGAAAGAAACAAAAGGGATCCTCATTTGTAGGCCAAGAGATATAGAGATATTACTTAAACAGCGATGTGGTAAAGGAAGTATTACTCCATTTATAAGCAAGGTATTAAGAATAATAGAAGTGACATTCCTTACATCAGCCGCATGAAAATCATAATGTTTTTACTGAAAAATAACAGAACAAGCTTACTCCGTCAAACTCAGACACAGCAGTGGTAATGTATCTCGAAACTAATGTGATCAATTCTCGACAGGTCCCAGTAGTGTTCAGGGCGAAAAACATTCAATGGCCATTTTTCCCAGTCTCACATCTTCATTCCACCTTACCCTACATATAAAAACAGAGGTTGCCTTACGACTATATGAACAATTTAGGCAAATTATTTCGTTAACTCATAGTTAGGTACGATAAAATAATAAAACAAAAAACAAGTCAGATGGTAAATAAGTTAATATCGACGACAAGGGCGCTGTGGGTGGGAAATTTGGGAACTAACGTCCATACAGCTGTATCCAGGTCAGTAGCATAGTTGTAGGAAACCTGTCAACAAAAACAAAGCGCATCATGGGGCCGGAACATGTGACTATAGTAAGTGCAGAGACCTTAGTTAATCAGTAGCCAATATTAAGCATCCGAAAGTGACTGTATACAGAACGAAACGTGGGCACAGTTATACAATAATGAGACAAGTAACACTGGAATATATGGATGTCGGAAGTACGTTTACTGACTGAATTGTATCTAGTGGCTTCAATATCAGCTGTTTGGTACTGTACGTTTTGGAACACGTCGTTGAATTAGCTTGGCATTGTCTATAGCTTGGCAGCAGGAAATATTCCCGCGAAAACCTCTCGCGAACTTCATCAAGAAGCGAGAAGCAGTACCTGGGGTTCATGGAAATGAAGTTCCTAGTCACTAGCTAAAACGAAGACTCAAAATTAACTATAGGAGAAAGGAAACGTAGACATCGTTGTACGCTTTTGATACAGCGAATAATTAGTTCAAAATGAATACGAAGTTGTAAATACGCTTCTGGAAGCGAATATAACCAGCGACATTTACATAATATGTATGAAATAAGCACAGTAGGTTTGACCACTTGACAGTCAATGAATGAACTGTAAACATTCCTTGTAACTGTACAGAAACTGTAACTTTAAGAATAGATTTTCTATAGGTCATTCGTTACATAGAGCTAACCATGTGTAGAAACATAAATCGCCACCTGCAGATTGTAGATGGTTTAATACCTGCAATAATAAATGATTAACTGTCTGCCAATGTAAGACGCTAACCACTTAGAGCTGGAAATGATTCACTACGTAGAACTGTAGATGATTCACTACCTGTAGTTATAGATGATCAACTCACTGATACATGTAAAAGTTTAAGATCTAACTACCTGTAACAAATGTACCAGTAATAAAAGGTGGACTAATTGTTGCTGTGAGCAGCTGTTTAAATGTGACTGTACAGTACATAGCTAAGTAACAACAACTAGATGTAGCAGTGCAGGTCAAGCTACAGTGCGTAAAATATTACTCAAAAACTTATGTGCGATAAATATAACATGTTTTTGGGGGAGGTGGTTTGTGGGGGAGGGGGGGGCTTTGGAGAGGGAGGTGAGCTAACGTGAGAAACCACACAGGAACTGGTTAGTGGAGTAAAATGGTTAGACTGAGGGAGAGACAGGGGAATGTGATGAATAGAAACAAAATAGGCTTATCACAGCTAAATTCTTACAACTGATAAAGTATATACCAATGGTAACTTAAGGAGTCTAATCGAGTGATTGTAACTGTAATGGAATGACTATGGCGCTAATTTTAGCTTACTAAGTAATTACATTCTACCTAGGAATGTTTATAGGGTGTTTATATACAGGAGAGGTAAAAATTGTATATCAGTAATTGATAATAGATCACTGCAATTACAGCAGACCGATTATGGGATGGAAAGACTGAGGAATACGCACAAACTTAACAGGTGAAACTGTATGCCCAGAAAAATCGTATGTGGAGCTGTGTGGGTTGGTGGAGGGGATTGCGGGGTGGGGGAGGTAGTGTAGTAATTTGGTAAGCCGAGGGGGGACAAAGAGTTGTTGGAATGGAGGGGACAGAAGGGAGAGAGGGGGAGAAGTGATGGACACAAAAACCTTAATCGCCAGTTCTGTATACCATAGGCTTATAAAAGCAGTACGTAGTACACTCTAGGACGAGGGGTGGTGTGTAGCGTGCTATGTTGACTTGTTTCACTTACGGTCTCCTTGCATGTCAGTGTGCTTCACCGGAGGCCCAGTGGTGTGTATGACAGATGATCATACAGTTTTAATTATGACCTCACCAGCACAAAAATAAGGGCGGAGATGGGGTGCATCCTTTTGCTTACGCTTCTCTGAGGGCATGCTACCGTATTGTGCAGCGGAAATTTCGTTGCTTAAGAGGTCTCCAAACCCTATTTTTTGATGATGATAATTAAATCTTTATGTTTACCTCTCGTGAGAAAGTAGTGCAATACTCTGAGTATTAAAATAATTGAATAAATAAGGAACTGTGTAGGAACTGTGATACCCTCTGTGTCTTTTCTACTGTCCTAAGTATGAGGCTTTTGAGAGGAGCGCACTGGGCGTAGCTCACGTTGGGTGCAAGGCCGGCTTATCGGTGACTGGCCTCGTTTGCGGGGCCGCAGCCAGCGCTGGTGGCGGCCGCGGCGGCCCGGGCCACCAGCTTGACTGATGGCGTGGGTGTCGATGTAACGGAGCCGTGATGAATGGGATTACCGCCCTCAAAGGAGGCGGCCATCTCCTCCGCGACGGGTAAAGCCGTGACGTTATGGAAGTCTTCAGGGCGGCCCGGCGCGCAGAGTGAAAAAAGCCACAGAGTGAGGGGCCGGCAGGGCCTTTCGGTAAGCGGCCCGGCGCGCCCACCGGAGGCGGGATTACGCACTTTGTCCGCCCCACGCTAATAAGCCGGTGGCCAAGGAGCGCGCGCGCTGCGCGTGGTTGCCTGCTGGCTAGGGGCAGCCGCAGTTTACCGCAACCCTCACTCTGCAACTTGGCCACACCAAGGGCACTACAGTTTCTGATGTAAGTGAAATGGCGCTACGCACAAGAGGTCACAAGGATTTCTTTACAACAGTCGACTTCATGTACGCCTTATTAACGTAAGGTGACAGCAGGGCAACGGACTCGAGTCGGAAACGGTACGAATGTGGCATACGTTAGTTTCACATAGGGTAAAACTCTGAAGGCAGCACGGGCAAAATACAAGGAGCGCAACGTTATTTACAATCTGTACAGAAACCAGACAGTAGTAGTAAGAGTCGAGTGGCATGAAAGGAGAGCAGTGGTCGAGAAGGGAATGAGAGAGAGTTGAGACTTATCACAGATGTTATTCAGTCTGTACATTGAACAAGCAGTAAAGGAAACCAAAGAAAAATTTCGAGTAGGAATAAAATTTCAGGGAGAAGAGATAAAACTTTGAGATTTGCCGATGACATTGTAATTCTGTCAGATACAGCAAAAGACATGGAAGAGCAGTTGAACGGACTGGACATTGTTTTGAAAGGAGAGTACAAGATGAACATAAAAAGAAACAAAATACAGAATGCAGTCGAATTAAAACAGGTGAGGCTAAGGAAATCAGAATACGAAACGAGCACTGAAAGAGTAAATGAGTTTTGGTATTTAGACAGCAAAATAACTGATGATGGCCGAAGTAGAGAGGATGTAAAATGTAGATTGGGGATGGCAAGAAAAGCATTTCTGGAGAAGCTAAATCTGTTAAAATCGAATACAGATGTTAGAATTAGGAAGTCTTTTCGGACGATATTTGTCTGGAGAGTAGCCATGTATGGAAGCGAAACATTGACGACAAACAGTTTAGATAAAAAGAGAACATAAGGTTTCGAAATGTGGTGCTACAGAAGAATATTGAAGATTAAATGGGTCGATAACGCAACTAAGGAGGAAAGTAGGTTGGGGGAGACTCGAAGTTGTGGCACAACTAGACCAAAAGAAGGGATCGGTTGACAGGACACATTCTGACACATCAAGGGATCGGCAGTTTAATATTTGAGGGAAATGTGGGGGATAAGAATCGTAGAGGGAGACCAAGAGATGATTACAGCAAGCAGATGCAGAAAGATGTAGGTTGCAGTAGTAATTCAGAGAAGAGGGGCTCGCACAGGACAGAGTAGCATGGAGAGCTGCATCAAACCAGTCTTCTGACTGAACACCAAAATAACAACATGGTGAGTTCGGAAGTGTTTGACTGCTAGGTTAAACGGATGAGTGGCGTATTTCACACACGTGCCACTGCAGAGCAGCTCCTACTACGACGAAGCTCTTTTGTCAACAAGCGTGATACAAAAGTGTTGCTGTCATTTTCGTGTTAGTCCTGGAGAAAAATCATAATAACCGTTCTTGTAAGTCGAAAAGTTTTGCCCTGTAGTTTACACAATATTGATGTAGTTCTTTTATTGTGAATATGACTAAGAAGGAGGCATGAAACTAACGTAAAATCGCCTCTGAGTCTGCTACCTGAAGACAGAAGTCAGGGAGGTTCAAGCCTCCCAGACAAGCGGGACAAATGGACCAGTGATTTTGTGATAAATGAACCACTTTTCTTAACGAGGGAGACAGGGAGAACAATTATATTTTGCTTCGAGTCATGCAGAATAATCCCACTGAATATGGCCACAGAGATGCTCTGTGTTTATTTGTCGGTGGATACATCTGTGCGCAAATACAAGAGTAAAATCTCACACACAGGCCAACTTCAATGGTCATTAAAGGAACTAGTGTTCCCAAGCACATCAAAAGAGCATAATTATCTCCTCAAGTCAAATTCCTTCATGGACACAACAACGGTCTCCAACCCTACTAATCCCAAAACTTCCATGATTACCACCTAAAAACTGACTGTAACTAAGCCAACACAGGCAAAACTTCTAGGAGAGATATCACTAATTCCTTGTGTTGATAAAATCATGAATTTAAGGAGGACAGGAACTCTATCCAAAGAGATAAACTTTGCTGGAAGTATTGAAACTGTAAAGAAAGTGGTGGATTAGAAAATTAAAGACACAGAAGTAAGGTACAAAAATATCACCAAATGGAAATACTCCGAACTTCCTCCGAACAGGCTTCGGAAGGCCCAACAGTGCCGACCGTCCGCTGTGTCATCGGATGCGGATATGGAGGGGCATTGGGTCAGCGCAGCGCTTCCAGGTCCTTGTCAGTTTTCGTGACCATAGCCGCTACTTCTCGGTTGTGGCCCCACTGTTGACCTCACAAGAGCTGAGAGCATCCTGCTTGGCAACAGAATTCGACAGACCCGGACGGTCACCCATCTAAGTTTGAGCCAAGCCCGACAGAGCTTATCTTCGGTGATCTGACTGGAAGCAGTGTTACCACTGCAGTAATGCCGATAGCAAAGTGAAATACTAATGGAGAGGAAAACATACTGAAGAGCTAAAAAAGAAAAATACTATCAATAGTTCACTGTGTTCATCAGATGAAGACGCTGTAGAAGATTACGAAAATAACTTTTGTGAATGCGATGAAGACAAACGTGTTGGGTGTGGTGAATCTTATTACGACACTAATAAAAATGGAGAATGGATTCAGTTTGTTTCCTGTTCACGATGGTCACATGAATATGGTTCAACATTTGGTAATAACTGTAACTGCTGCGGTGAGAGGAAGACAGACTAATGCTTGAATAAAATATACAACTCGTTACAGTAGCCAATGCTCTATCGAGATTTATAATAAATTAGTAAAATATTTAATAGTATATTTCTGTATTCATTACAACATATTCCAGATAAAAGTATGGAATTTTATTTGACTCTTTTCTTCATTTAAGCCACTTTCAAATGGTCCATCTCTCTCAGTATAATGTTTCATCTCACCCACACATCGAGATTAACCACTCATGTATATTTTCAGTATTGTCATACCTCTTGTATTTTAGGTGACTGTATCTCAGTAACATATTCTACTTAAGTTTGTATTGCACTCTATACGAACATACTACCAGAAGTAAAAATGTTGAAAAACACACAAATTTTATACCGAAAAGAACGGGCTGAAGGTGTCCGCCTGTGATTGAAGATATTTAACTAGCAGTAAAGATTTGCACAGAGTAACACGATCTCCATGCTAAGTCATACATGTGCTCTGGTGGTAGCTATTAAGCGCAGTGAACACAAAAGTGGCTCTGTGAATACTTCTAGCTGCAGTTCCACGGGGACGTGTTGCGGGTAGGACGTCGCCCAAGCAAGCTAGTGTGGCTCTGCCAGGAGGCGCGAAACGATCGTGCTGCAGAAAATGGCAAACATGCGCTCTAGACCAGGTCCAGACAGTGAGGCATTCGTTATTCTGCAACTCTTAGATGTTTAGCAGTGAAGAAGATACTTGACGCGTCCGTTATAGCTGAAAAAAGATTCACTGGACGTCTGAAACTTGTTTTTATATTGCGTCAAACAAAGTGAGGGATATCATTCAGAAAAAAGCAACTAACATCGGTGCAATGGGAGAAAATACCTAAACGTTTCTACACACTGTGGAATCTGTTCAATTGTGTTGGCGAGTTGGACGAAAAACACACGAAAACTGCCGGCAGTTCCATGTTCAAGCTGCCTTGTCGAAGTCTTCTAATTTTTTTACATGTATTGTTACCATTTGCATATGAAGGTAGTGTGTTGTAATGAAGGATTGTTGGAAATATTGGAAATAGGTAAATACATTCGCAGATGAAGGTAGTGTGTTGTAATAAAGGAGTGTTAGAAATATTTGAAAAAGGTAAATACTGACTCATTAGCGACAGGTGAGCATTTCGAAGATTTAGTTTTGGATAACCTTTGGCACAAGAATGCCTTAATTTACCATATAATTAATTTCATTACCAGGTATAACATGTAAGGTTCCTTTCTTTTCCGTGAACGATGATGCACTCTCCCTTCGCACAATCCTAACGAAATAAGTGTGATTGGATCGATTACAAATAAACGAAGAACGAAAGCCTGTTTTTAAGAGGGTGGAAAACATCGCGTTGCGTTTTGGTATGTTGACATACAAAAGTAGCAACTACACTAGTGTGCGAAATTTAAAGACGAGATAGAAAAAGAAACTTAACAAATCAACAAGCTGTGGAAACGAATGAAAGTGCCGGTGAGTATTCCCAGAGATCTACCAGTAGGGCACAGCAAGATGAACATGGCACGGCGTGCGGTCAGCGTGACTTTAGTGCCAAATCGGGTTACCCCCCACAACACGTGCCTGTTCAAGGAAAGAGAAAAGATAGTGTGTATCAATCTGCGAGCAGTTACGGGTCACTGTGGTGTTATTGTTCGTTACAGATGGCCCAATGACAACATATGGACGACTTCATGTGTGAAAGGATCATCGGGAAACTAGAAGGAGGACGAAATGAGACGGGTGTAGCTCATGACTTTGGTGTTGCATATAGCAGTGTTTCACATGCTTAGGGATTGCTCGAAAAGGAGGCACTGTAGCCCGAAGTAGATGACCTCGTCGACCATGGTCAGCTACAGCATGAGATGACCGCTAAATTGTGAAAGAGTGAAGAAGGGACCACGTGCAAAAGTGGGCGCAACTGTAACCACATTTAGGAGGACTGCAAGGCACGCCGTCTCAGGCTCCACAGTGGCGAGAATGACGTTGTTTGGTTTGTGGGGCGCTCAACTGTGGGGTCATCAGCGCCCGTACAAAGTCCCAATTTTTTTCACACTACAATTTTTACATGGTCCAATCTAGCGACAGTCACGATGATTACGATAATCAAATAATGAGAAAAACACCCCGTCTCTGGTCAGAGAAAATCCCCAACCCTGCCGGGAATCGACCCGGGACCTCATAATCCTGCGGCAGCAACACTAACCACCAGACCACAAGCTGCGGGCACCCTCCATAGTGACTGCACAGGAGTGGTCTCGTTGTGCGACAACCATTAAGTTGTGATTCGTTGATATTCTCACCTCTGCGGTGCTGTCTGTGATAGTGCAAATAAGACTAAGTACACTGCTGGCCACCGTAAATGCAACACCAAGAACGACAAGGGGTAGCACAACAAAATTTATTTTGTAGATAACATGTTGACCAAGTATCAAATGATTACGTTTACAGACGTCTGTGACAGGTGGTTCCTGCCAGAATCAGTAGCCAGAGTAGCCGCCATTGTTGGAGATCACCGCTGCCACACGTCTCGGCGTTGAGTCAAAGAGACGTTGGATGTGTTCCTGGGGTACAGCAGCCCAAGCAGCTTCCACACGTTGCCAAAGATCATCTGGTGTGGCAGCTGGGGATGTAATCTGGGTCACTCGTTGAGCAACCATGGACCACATGTTTTCTATCGGCGAAAGATCCAGAGAGCGAGCCGGCCAGGGAAGCAATTCAATCTGGTTATTGACGAAGAACCTTTGGACAATGCGTGCCACGTGTGGTCGCGCATTATCCTGTTGAAATATGGCTGTGGCCGAGCCCTAAAGGTAAGGAAGGACAACTGGATCCAGCACCTCGGATATGTAGCGCCGGCTATTTAAAGTACCGGCAATGCGTACTAGAGGCGTGCGAGAGTAATATGCAATACCGCCCCATACCATAATACCCGGTGCAAGACCAGTGTGGCGGTGCATAATGCAGCTGTCCAACATCCTCTCTCCACGGTGTCTCCACACTCGAATCCGACCATCGTGGTGCTGCAGACAGAAGCGTGCCTCGTCAGTAAAGACAACGTCTTTCCATTCTGCCGTCCACATCCGTCTCTCATAACACCATTGTCGACGAAGACGTCTGTGGTTCTGCGTCAATGGTAGACGAAGCAATGGACGTCTTGCGGACAGACCACTCTGCTGTAAACGGCGTCGAATGGTACGCGCAGACACTGGACGATGCGTTACAGACGCAATGTGCTGTGCTATGGTTCGGGATGTCACTGAGCGATCCGTCACTGCCATGCGCACAATTTGTCTATCAGCACGTGCAGTCGTGCACCGAGGTGAATGCGATCGACCACGTCGGTCCGTCGTACCCTACTGCATCCAACGGTCACATATCCGCATTACAGTTGTTTGGTTTCGTCCAACACGACTAGCCATTTCTCTGTATAAAAATCCACAATCTCGGTAAGCCACTATCCTTCCTCTGTCGAACTCGGATACTTGATCAAACGATGTTCGCTGTTGTCTACGAGGCATAACTGATCGTCTTGTGAAACAACCACAAGGTAAACACACGTGCCGAACGTACACTCGTCGAAATCGCCAAGCCTTAAATGGCACTATGAGGTGGCGCCACAGGCGTGCGTGATGTGCGTCTGCGCTGAAATTCTAATCAGTTGCATATCTCATCGCTGCAAACCCATGGTGTAAATTTCACTTGATTCGGATGCTTCCTTCAGGGTGTTGCATTTACGGTGGCCACCAGTGTACTTATTCTGGAGGTGGAAACACGTAGAGCACCCAGGAAAATGATGGTTTGGGCCTCATTGCATATTTCCTTCAGTTACTATATTAGACTGTAGTTGTTCTTTCTAGATATGGTTGAAGTTTCATGGAGCTATGTTACTTGACAGTGAGACATTACGCGAAAGCTACGTTGATCAAGTGCTGCCTACTAGAGTATTGGTGATCTAGTATTGTGGTGTGGTGAGGCACAATATTTCTTGGGCGTACCGGCCTCCAAATCCTGAACACAGTATGGTCCTAGGTCAACGTTACTGTGACGCTGTACGCCTTCCCTGCTTCCATCTTTACAGAGGTGCCTTCGGTCCCGACTGAATTTTTGTGGATGACTACGCGCGATCGCATCGAAGAGGGATTCCAGAGATTCTACTTTTGCTCTTTTGCTACTACACAGCGAAACGTTATGAGTGCATCTTTTGGCTGTCCTGAACAACGTGATAAGATATTTGGCGCATGGACTTGCCTGACCGTCTGTACGACTGAAATCTCATCGCTCATGTTTGCGATCTACATTTAATCTACGTGATTACTCTGCTATTCACAACAAAGTGCCTGGCAGAGGGTCCAATGAACCACCTTCGGAACGGCGCGCGGGAGAAAAGGAGCAGTTAAAAGTTTTCTATACGTGCCCTGATTGCTCTTATTTTATCGAGACGATGATTTCTCCCGATGTAGGTGGGTGGCAACAGAATGTATTCGCTATCGGAGGAAAAAACTGTTGATTCATATCTCATGAGAAGATCTCGTCGCAACGAAAAATGCCTTTGTTTCAATGATTACAATTCACGTATCCCCTGTTTGACGATAACACAAAACGAACTGCCCTTCTTTGAACTTTTTCGATGTCATCCGTCAGTCCCACCTGATGCGGATCCCACACCGCACAGCAATACTAGGAATAGAGCGGACAAGCGTGGTGTAAGCAGCCTCTTTAGTAGACCTGTCGCACCTTCTAAGCTTTCTGCCAACGTATCGCAGTCTTTGGTTTGCTCAACCCGTAACATTATCTATGTGATCGTTCCAGTGTACTTTGTTTGTAATTGTAATCCCTAAATATGTATTTGAATCAACAGCCTTCAGATTTGTGTGACTTATCCCGTAATCAAAATGTGGATTTCTTTTGGTACTCATCTGAATAATTTCACACTTTTCTTTATTCATGGTCAATTGCCACTTTTCGCACCATACAGATATCTTACCTAAATCATTTTACAATTGATTTTGGTCATCTGATTACTTTACAAGACGGTAAATGACAGCATCACTGCAAACAATCTAAGAAGGCTACTCAGATTGTCTCCTGTACCATTAATATAGGTCGGAAACAATAGTTGGCCTGTAACACTTCCTTGGGGAACGTCGGACATTAATTTTGTTTTACTCGTTGACTTTTCATCTATTACTACGAACTGTGATCTTTCTGACAGGACACTGAGAAGGAGACCTCACTTACCGTGAGGCCATTTTCTATGATTCCTTATGTCTCCCTCTCTGAGAAGTATTTTGAGGTTTTTAATCTATTGAGGTAAAACAAATCTACCCTAATGAAACAAATAACCTAAAAAGGGATTGTTCTGCAACAAGGTCCTAGTAATACTAGGTCCCTTGTTGCTGCAGAAAAAATGATTACATAATATCTATTTTAAGAAATGACTGCTAACGCTATGCAGGAAGTGCTTATCAGCAAGGTTGCGCAACCGGAAGTGAATTTTCCAGCAACAAACAGACAAGTAAAATAATAGACGGAGAAAAATTCTAAGTCCCACAACAATGGACAACAATGAAAATCCAGTGGCACAACTGAGGTGATATTCGATAGACACGCAGTTTGGTTAGAAGACGCTTATGAGAAACGGTGTCGAAAGCCTTCTGGAAATCTAAAAACATGGAATCAGTTTTACATCCCCTGTCGATAGCACTCAAAACTTTATGAGTCCGCACCAATAGCTGAACGGTCAGCGCGTTGGATTGCCACACATGGGGGCTTGGGTTCGGTTCCCGGCTGGAGTGGGAGATTTTCTTCCCTCAGGGACTGGGTGTTGCGCTATCCTCATCCTCATTTCATCCCCATTGTCGACGCGCAAGTCGCCCGATGTGGCGTCGCACTCAATAGGAGCTGCACTTGGCGGCCGAAATTCCCGTCTGGGAACACCCGGCCATTGCCTCCATACGATCAGTTCCATTTTTTTATTACTTCATGTGTATCAAGAGCTAGTTGTGTTTCATAAGAACGATATTTACTGATTCTGTGATGACTGAGTCAATAAATAGTTTTCTTTGAGGTAATTCATAATGGTCGAACACGAGCGGTTGTATATAATTACTAAATATGGAGCTGTTGTATCAGCATACTCTGAAAGGAACCTGAGTGGTGTACAATCTGAACATGAGGCCTTGTCTTTATTAAGTCATTTAAGCTGCATTGCTACACCGAGGATATCTACTTCTATGTTTTTCATCTTGGTAGTCATCTTGGTAGTTGTTCTTGATTGGAATTCAAGAGTATTTACTTCGTCTTCTGTGATGAAGGAGTTTCGGAAAACCGTGTTTAATAACTCATCTTTAGTCCCACTGTCATCAGTGACTTCACCGTTGTTGTGGCGCAGTGACGGTATTGACAGCGTCTTGCCACTAGTGTGCTTTATGTATGACAAAAATCTCTTTTGGTTTTCTGCCTGATTCTGAGAAAGAGTTTCTTTATGGAAATTATTATGAGCATCTCACATTGAAGTACGAGTTAGCTTTCGAACTTTTGCAAAACTTCGCCATTCTTCAGGCTTTTGCATTCTTTTAAATTTGGCATGGTTTTTTCGTTGCTTCTGCAACAGAGATCTGACCCGTTTTGTGTACCATGGGAGATCAGCATCATCACATATTAATTTATGTGGCATATATCTCTCAATTGCCGTCGATACTATCTCTCTGAAATCATTACACATCTTTTCTACGCTTACATGATTAGAACGGAAGGGCACTGTCTCTTAAAAAGGCGTTAAGAGCATATTTATGACCTTTTTTTAAACAGACGTTGTGGTGTCACCGCCAGACACCACACTTGCTAGGTGGTAGCTTTAAATCGGACGCGGTCCATTAGTACATGTCGGACCCGCGTGTCGCCACTGGCAGTGATCGCAGACCGAGCGCCACCACACGGCAGGTCTCGAGAGACGGACTAGCACTCGCCCCAGTTGTACGGACGACTTTACTAGCGACTACACTGACGAAGCCTCGCTCCTTTGAAGAGCAGATAGAATAGCCTTCAGCTAAGTCCATGGCTACGACCTAGCAAGGCGCCATTAGCCTTACATAGCTTGTATCTAAAGAGTCTCATTTGTATAGTCAAGAGCGATGTACCACAAGGATGGATTAAAGTTAAGTGTGCCAGGAGCTACGTACTTTTCTTTATAGCATTCATTACGTATCCTGTTTCAGACCTTTCTAGCCTGCGTCAGTAACGCGTGCCTTTCGGCTACTTCAGAGTGGCGTGGTTGTCTCACTACGCTACAACAGACGTACTTTGCGTTTCTTTTGATGGTGCTAATCCCTGTATCCGTCATGATACTCTTTATTTGTTCCTAGGCGGTCAAGTATGCTTTCGAAACCTTTCACGCTTCGAGTGGGCTCATAAACTAATTGTCCAAAATTATTTTCTGAGAAAGCGTTCAGTACAATTTCGGATGACGTTTTATACCGGCCGGCCTCTTTAAACGTATAATTTTTCCAGAATATCGAGAGTCGATTGAAGTCAGCACTGACTATAATTGTATAATTGGAGTACCTTTTCAGCATCTATATCTTCTGAGTCGGAGGTCGGTAAAATTGTCCAATTAATAGTTTAGTCCGATTGTCAAGTATACTGTTTCGCAGGAACTGTCTACTTCAGTTTCCCTACAAGGTAAACTACCTCTGACTGCAATAAATACTCCACCACCAACCGTATTTAATCTGTCATTTCTGTACACTGTTGGGTCGTGAGATGCACGGCATCAGGGCCACATGCGCCAGCGACTATGGAGGAGTTGTCTGACGCTCTGGTGCACGAATGGAAAGCCGTACCACAAGCATTCTTTGTGGCCAGCACGGGAGCACACTGTAATGCGTGTACTTGAGTCTGTGGTGACCACACACCCTATTAAGAACCCTGTACCGCCTGTTTTAATGGCCAGAGAACCATCATAAATATCACTGACTTCAGTGTAATTATTGCCTTTGTCTGAAAGTGGGATTTCTGTTCGTATCACTGACTATTTCCTTCAGTTACAGTACTGTACTACATAGTAACAGTTCTTTCCACGTATAGTCCAAGTTTCATCGAACTTGGCAGTGGCACATCATGCTGAAGCTATGTTCGTCATATGTTGCACGTCAGAGTATTAAATCACAGTTGTGTTGCAACCCTTACAGAGTTAATATCATCAATAAAAATACTAGTTACATATTACTCAACTTTATTGCGATTAGCGACGAGACTCCAATGCGCCAACATTATAGTAGCAAGACATACAAACTGTCAGAGCAAATACAACAACCATTTCGAAGATCTATTAAAAACTGTCTTTGTGCATACTTTCTAAAGCCATCTCCCATTTTATTTCAGACTAACTTTTGCATCCACTAAGCACCCGTATTTAAAAAAAATATATTATTCACAACAGTGTTCTAAATAACGGTTTAACTGCTTCGCTTATGACAAGCACTCAATTAAATTTTTTGGTAAGAAATGTTTCTATCAGACAAACCTGTTTTATGGAGACTGTCGCAAAAAGGATGACCCGATTTTAACTTGTAATAATATTGAGGCAAATGTCGCTAAGTAGCTGAAACAGCACTAGATGAAATCGGTATGGTCTAGAGTTTCAGATAAAATCCACTAGATATCGCTACGAGCGCTGACCTGGAGTGCGCAGTCGTTCTCGCGCAATATGGAGTCCGTGCAACAGAAAGCGTATTGTGTTATTGAATATACTCGTACTCAACCATTGATCACAGTTGATCAGGCGTTTCATATTCGATTTCGTGCTAAACCGCCATCGCCAAAGAACATTCGACGGTAGTATAAACAGTTTGAAGAAATAGGGTGCGTCTGTAAAGGCAAAAGTCCAGGCCGGCCACGCGTTCCTGAACGAACTGTGGAACAAACACGACGAGCATTTGAGCGGCGCACCCGCAAGTCTACGCGTCGTGCTAGCCGAGAACTTGCGTTACTGCGCATGACAGCGCGGCGTGTGTTATATTGTCGTTTATCCCTCAAACCATACCGATTGCAACTGGTACAAGATCTTTGAGATACGGACGAAATGAAACGAGTGGACTTTAGCAGTTCTATTCTAGAGGACATGGAAAATGATACTTTTATTTCACGGTTGATATTCAGTGATGAGGCAACTTTCCATATTAGCGGTAAGGTTCACCGTCATTATGTGCGTATATGGGGGTTCGAAAATCCTCATGAAACTATTGAACACGAACGCGATTCACAAGAAGTCAATGTTTTTTGTGCTGTTTCCCAAAGCAAGGTTTATCGACCCTACTTTTTTGAGGTAGAATCCGTAACAGGACAATCGTATCTTGCAATGCTACGGAACTGGTTACTCTCACAACTTGAATCTGACAAGTTCATCTATCAGCAAGATGGAGCACCACCGCACTGGCACAACAATGTACGCAGTTTCCTCAACGCCAACGTTAGATAGGGCGTACAGGACATTGACGAACTAAAAATCAGAATATCAGCTGTTGTAGCTTCAGTGACAGAAGACACTTTACGCTCAGTTTGCGATGATTTCGGCTATCGTCTAGGTGTCGTCCGTGCAGCCAGTAGAGGACATATTGGACATTTATGATGGATTTTTATAAGCTTCTTTTTCTGAGTAATTTAGTATGCAATAAATAATTATATTTAAAATCGGGTTATTCTTTTTGGGTTACTCTGCACTTTCAGCGGCAACGCCAGCTAAGCTGCTTGCACCGTAATTGTAATCGTAGTACGCCAGCGCCGACCCAATATCACTGTTCATGAATTCTCACCATCTTATCATGGTTGTAGAGTATGTGACGATGCCATTTATGGCTTAGATATTTTGTTTTTTTATTCTGTTAAGCTTGTTAACTTAAGACAGGTATGTTTGTTATCCTTCCATACCATGTATATCACGATACTGCTTGTAACGGTTGATAGCCTACTGTTACGTGCATTTATTCACAAATTTGCACGTTCTCTATTTTTAGATCGATCTGAAAATGATCATAACGATTGCAACGGGCAACCGGCAACATTTGCGATAAGATATTGTTATGATATGTACAAAAGGCCTGCATCTGGGTCTGAAACTTACAACAGTCTCAGGTAGTGGCTCTCATTAACTTGAGTCTCATTATCTGTAAAACAGGGCTGCGTTCCATTTCACCAGAGAATGAATACAACAGAGTGTCACTCGTGCGTGGAGATGGACATGGTGCGGTTGACGAAGGGGCGTGTCGCCGTCAGACTACCACTGTGTACCTTTCTCCGGTTGGTAACAAGGGGCTGACGCCACAAAGCGCCACGTCCCCACCACGTTTCCGTGCTCTCGCGCCACGATACTCCTGTGTGCACTGCGCCTCGGCCTTTACGCAGAGACTGGACGTTGGGCTTTGAACGGAGGGGGAATGTTTTCCGGCCTCGCAGAATTTGAGCAATTTGGCGGCACTTGTTCGTCAGACTCTGAGCATCACAGTTCGTCATGATGAATAAAGAGCCATAGTTCTTCTGATGAGATCGCTCCAGTGCAACGAAGCATTTGCCTTAGAAGAGTATAAAGACTGTATTTCACCTGTCTGCATTTGAACTTTTGCATTTTGGAATCTTATCTGCTATGGTTGTTCTAAATTTATCATTTCAAAGCATATAACTCCTCCCGCAGAGGCCATGAAGGCCCAAAGGTACCGACCGACCGCCGTGTCATCCTCAACCCACAAGCGTAACTGGATGCGGATATGGAGGGGCATGTGATCAGCACACCGCTCTCCCGGCCGTATGTCAGTTTCCGAGACTGGAGCCGCTACTTCTTAATCAAGTAGTTCCTGAATTTGCCTCACAAGGGCTGAGTGGACCCCGGTTGCCAACAGCGCTCGGCAGACCGGATGGTCACCAATCCAAGTGCTAGCCCAGCCTGACAGCGCTTAACTTCGGTGATCTGACGGGAACCGGTGTTACCAGTGTGGCAAGGCAGATGGCATTTCAAAGTAAATGCTTGTGTAAAATCTAGCCGTAGTTACCACTGACCTTAAGTCAACTGAATACAAGGAACTGATGACTTTAGTAGTTTAGTCCCTTTAAACAACAAGCCAACCAACCAACTGAATACTTAAATTTTATTTCAATTCTTGTTCAATGCTACGTTTGCATAGTCACGTCTTATGTCATGTCATTTAAGGCTGTGTAAAGGCGCTGGTGCTGCGTACAATGGAGTCAGCACCGAGTTGTTTTGCGTACCTTCTCGTGGTCTTCGTCTCCACTTAGCTTCTGTCTAGTCGGCTTCCGTATTTGAAACTTGTGCGAAATAAATGCTGGCCGGCCGAAGTGGCCGTGCGGTTAAAGGCGCTGCAGTCTGGAACCGCAAGACCGCTACGGTCGCGGGTTCGAATCCTGCCTCGGGCATGGATGTTTGTGATGTCCTTAGGTTAGTTAGGTTTAACTAGTTCTAAGTTCTAGGGGACTAATGACCTCAGCAGTTGAGTCCCATAGTGCTCAGAGCCATTTTTGAAATAAATGCTCTTCCTAAGTCAGGGTTCGATTGTTTAAGCTCGAACATTCATTTTGATGGTTTTTGTCTGTGAGTAAACCAGACATCATTGCCCTCCAAGGGCAATTTTGTAGTCAACTGGCAAATCTGGTTATGCTTCGCAACTGCTGAATAGGAAAGGGTGAATCATTAAAACGTTGCACAGAAAATATCGTGAAATGTAAAGTTACTGGTGTGCGGTAGTCAGGGACTCATATTGTTAGCCAATGAAAACATTGTAATAATGCTTATAGTGTATTTTGGTTTTCAAATATACACTTTTTAAACAAATAGAACAACGCCTACCGACATGAGCAAACCAAACATAGGGCAAATTATGCTGTCAGTGGTGTTTGATTCTGGGTTCTAGAGCGATTCTTTTGCGAGGTGTCGTATTTTGAAAAGTTTCTATACCGACACTTGTTTGTCCCATTCAGCCTGTGTAGTTGCTTGGTACTATGTTGTCATGTTTGCTTACGGTGTGCTTGTGTGTTCCTTGAGAGTACTGCGACTTGCTAGTCAGTTAGTGTGCGGCAGTCCAAGCAGTGGATCGTGAGTGGAAGACGGGATTTACCAATGCAGAGAAAGCCGACATGGTAGTGGTGTATGGTGAGTGAAGGAATAATGCAGTTCGATCTTGTACGGTGTTTGCGGCAGGATATCACAATAGATGCCAACCATCTCGGCCGTTATTTATAAACCTTTTCAACCAGCTACGAGAAAGTGGTAATGTAACACCTAGCCAATGAAACAGAAGGAAACAACTGACGACAGAAGAGGGGAAAATTAATGTTGTTGCTACTATTGCAGTTGATCCGCACGTTAGCTCTCACGCAATCGCACAAGAAAGACATGTGTGCTAGGCATTCTCCATAGGTCCCCGCCCCTATCACATCTCTCTCCCTCCAGAGCTGCATGGAAACGATCATGAGAATCATGTACATGAGCTTTAAGACGGACGTATCACACAGGATGTTTCCTTAAGAGAGTGCCAAAATTTAACAGGACACAGAGGATGCTCCATAAACAATTTCAACTAGGGTCGGAGGCGCCAGTTTAACGATATAATAGCAATAAAATCACATAAGTGTGTACTTCTTTATTTACATAAATTACAGTTAACTGCAAATATCACCATTTACACAATGAACGTACCATTTGTACTGCATCTTGCTAAATATGCTGAAACTGACGGCCATGAACCTCAATGCAAGCAAGTCATAGGCGAACAAGATTCTGACACAACCTAACAAATATACCTTGTATAGTACTCATGTTGCCAGGTCCCTCGTTTCTTCTTTCCAAGGAACTATTCTCCCGCATTACTCAATCGAGAGAAATAAACACTCCTCGTGACGGATGATGCCTGTTAGGAAATCATTTGCACTGGTAATACCGACTTGTTCAGGTGCTTCAACAATTTTGTGGAATCACAGAAATTGAACACTGTGAACCTCTTTGATTTGGATGTCTTGGTATGTTACAGACATGCTGGAAGGAAATCGCTTACAGGTTCTGAACTGCATGTAATTGGTCTCTCTAAAGTTTAATGACAGTGAATTAGCTTTAAACCATTTATTGATGTCAGTGAAAATTTGATTAGCAGCCATTTATAAATCTATATTTGGCTTGCTATTTAACGCAATAATTATATCATAAGTAGGCAAAAAAAATTAGCATCTGGCAATTTAAAAGAGAAGGGGTCATTAATGTAAGCAAGAAAAAGTAACAGACGCAAGATGGAAGCTTCAGGAACGCCTTTTTTTGTGTAAATGACTGGTTCGATGCGACCCGCCACGAATTCCTTTCCTGTGCTAACCTCTTCATATCAAAGTAGCACTTGCAACCTACGTCCTCAATTATTTCCTTGACGTATTCCAATCTCTGCCTTCCTCTACAGTTTTTTGCCCTCTACAGCTCCCTCTAGTACCATGGAAGTCATTCCCTTATGTCTTAGCAGATGTCCTATCATCCTGTCCCTTCTCCTTATCAGTGTTTTCCACATATTCCTTTCCTCTCCGATTCTACGTAGAACCTCCTCATTCCTTACCTTATCAGTCCACCAAATTTTCAACATTCGTCTATAGCACCACATCTCAAATGCTTCAATTCTCTTCTATTCCGGTTTTCCCACAGTCCATGTTACACTACCATACAATGCTGTACTCCAGACGTACATCCTCAGAAATTTCTTCCTCAAATTAAGGCCGGTATTTGATATTAGTACACTTCTCTTGGCCAGAAATGCCTTTTTTGCCATAGCGAGTCTGCTTTTGATGTCCTCCTTTCTCCGTCCGTCATTGGCTATTTTACTGCCTAGGTAGCAAAATTCCTTAACTTCATTGACTTCGTGACCATTAATCCTGATGTTAAGTTTCTCGCTGTTCTCATTTCTACTACTTCTCATTACCTTCGTCTTTCTCCGATTTACTCTCATACCATACTGTGTACTCATTAGACTGTTCATTCCGTTCAGCTGATCATTTAATTCTTCTTCACTTTCACTCAGGATAGCAATGTCATCAGCGAATCGCATCGTTGATATTCTTTCACCTTGTATTTTAATTCCACTCCTGAACCTTTCTTTTATTTCCATCATTGCTTCCTGGGTGTACAGATTGAAGAGTAGGGGCGAAAGGCTACAGCCTTGTCTTACTCCCTTCTTAATACGAGCACTTTGTTCTTGATCGTCCACTCATTATTCCCGCTTGGTTGTTGTACATATTGTATATGACCCGTCTCTCCCTATAGCTTACCCCTACTTTTTTCAGAATCTCGAACAGCTTCCTCCATTTTATATTGTCGAACGCTTTTTCCAGGTCGACAAATCCTATGAAAGTGTCTTGATTTTTCTTTAGCCTTGTTTCTATTATTAGCCGTAACGTCAGGATTGCCTCTCTCGTCCCTTTACTTTTCCTAAAGCCAAACTGATCGTCACCTAGCACATTCTCAATTTTCTTTTCCATTCTTCTGTATATTATTCTTGTTAGCAGCTCAGATGCATGAGCTGTTAAGCTGATTGTACGATAATTCTCGCACTTGTCAGCCCTTGCCGTCTTCGGAATTGTGTGGATGATGCTTTTCCGAAAGTCAGATGGTATGTCGCCAGACTCATATATTCTACACACCAACGTGAATAGTCGTTTTGTTGCCACTTCCACCAATGATTCTAGAAATTCTGATAGAATGTTATCTATCCCTTCTGCCTTATTTGACCGTAAGTCCTCCAAAGCTGTTTTAAATTCCGATTCTAATACTGGATCCCCTATCTCTTCTAAATCGAATCCTGTTTCTTCTTCTATCACATCAGACAAATCTTCACCCTCATAGAGGCTTTCAATGTATTCTTTCCACCTATCTGCTCTCTCCTCTGCATTTAACAGTGGAATTCCCGTTGCACTCTTAATGTTACCACCGTTGCTTTTAATGTCACCAAAGGTTGTTTTGACTTTCCTGTATGCTGAGTCTGTCCTTCCGACAATCATATCTTTTTCGATGTCTTCACATTTTTCCTGCAGCCATTTCGTCTTAGCTTCCCTGCACTTCCTATTTATTTCATTCCTCAGCGACTTGTTTTTCTGTATTCCTGATTTTCCCGGAACATGTTTGTACTTCCTCCTTTCATCAATCAACTGAAGTATTTCTTCTGTTACCCATGGTTTCTTCGCAGCTACCTTCTTTGTACCTATGTTTTCCTTCCCAACTTCTGTGATGGCCGTTTTTAGAGATGTCCATTCCTCTTCAACTGTACTGCCTACTGCGCTATTCCTTATTGCTGTATCTATAGCGTTAGAGAACTTCAAACGTATCTCGTCATTCCTTAGTACTTCCGTATCCGAATTCTTTGCGTATTAATTCTTCCTGACTAATGTCTTGAACTTCAGCCTACTTGATCTGAGTCTATATCTGCTCCAGGGTACGCCTTACAATCCAGTATCTGATTTCGGAATCTCTGTCTGACCATGATGTAATCTAATTGAAATCTTCCCGTATCTCCCGGCCTTTTCCAAATATGCCTCCTTCTCTTGTGATTCTTGAACAGGGTATTCGCTATTACTAGCTGAAACTTGTTACAGAACTCAATTAGTCTTTCTCCTCTTTCATTCCTCGTCCCAATCCCATATTCTCCTGTAACCTTTTCTTCTACTCCTTCCCCTACAACTGCATTCCAGTCGCCCATGACTATTAGATTTTCGTCCCCCTTTACATACTGCATTACCCTTTCAATATCCTCATACACTTTCTCTATCTGTTCATCTTCAACTTGCGACGTCGGCATGTATACCTGAACTATCGTTGTCGGTGTTGGTCTGCTGTCGATTCTGATTAGAACAACCCGGTCACTGAACTGTTCACAGTAACACATCCTCTGCCCTACCTTCCTATTCATAACTAATCCTACACCTGTTATACCATTTTCTGCTGCTGTTGATATTACCCGATACTCATCTGACCAGAAATCCTTGTCTTCCTTCCACTTCACTTCACTGACCCCTACTATGTCTAGATTGAGCCTTTGCATTTCCCTTTTCAGATTTTCTAGTATCCCTACCACGTTCAAGCTTCTGACATTCCACGTCCCGACTCGTAGAACGTTATCCTTTCGTCGATTATTCAATCTTTTTCTTATGGTAACCTACCCCTTGGCAGTCCCCTCCCGGAGATCCGAATGGGGGACTATTCCGGAATCTTTTGCCAATGGAGAGATCATCATGATACTTCTTCAATTACAGGTCACATGTCCTGTGGATACACGTTACGTGTCTTTAATGCAGTGGTTTCCATTGCCTTCTGCATCCTCATGTCGTTGATCATTGCTGATTCTTCGGCCTTTAGGGGCAATTTCCCACCCCTAGGACAAGAGAGTGCACTGAACCTCTATCCGCTCCTCCGCCCTCTTTGACAAGGCCGTTGGCAGAATGAGGCTGACTTCTTATGCCGGAAGTCTTCGGCCGCCAATGCTGATTATTTATCAAAATTTAGGCAGTGGCGAGGATCGAAGCAGGGACCGAAGACGTTTTGATTATGAATCAAAGACGCTACCCCTAGACCACGGGCTTCGTCAACGCCATATGTCATTAATTCCCAATCAGACGAATACTGATTGCAACTCCACAGCTACTTCGCAACAACATCCTTTGTTGCCTGCTAGCTAGGTAAGAGTCAAACCATTTTGCAGCAGCACTCCCAGTGACATCAGGATATTCTAATTTACTTAAGAGAATGCTGTGATTCAAACAGTCAAAGGCTTTCGATAGGTCACAGAAAATGCCTGTAGCCTCAAGCTTGTTCTCTAATGAAATGAGTATATTCTCATTGTACATGCAAATAGCCTCCTGTGTATCGGAACCCATAAGGAACCCGATGTGTGACATGGACAATGCATTATTTACAGTTAGAGACTTAAGAGAATCCTTGAACTAACATTTCCAAATATTTTTAAAAAAGCCAGAAGAAGAGAAATTGGTCCGTACTTAGATGGTATCTCTTTAAACTCCTTCTTGTAAAGAGACTTAACTTCAGCTTATTTTACCCAATATGGAAATGTTCCACTGATAAGAGACTGACTACATGAATAACTTAAGACAGAACTCAACCCATATAAGCACTCTTTGATTTCAAATATTTTATAATGGTTGCTACTTCTTTGGGAGGGACGAGTGTCATTTCCCTTTTACTAAGGCAGCTTGTTAACACTGATTTGAGAGATCCCATTGCATTCTTTACTGAACCTGATAACCTAAAGCTGTCAGTAACAGAAACGAAGTACTTGTTTAACACACTTCTTGCACTTGTTACCAATGTATCCATGTTAACGTTTCCTGAAGGTGCTCTGTATACATTTACTATTATAAGGGGCTTATTACGAAACATTACTTCCGTTGCACAAGCTTCTAAGTGCTGCTCAGAGTTTAATTTATTAACATCAGTGTTCTTGAAATTAAAACAGTTTGTGACAAATGTGCAAAATCCTCCTTTCTCCACATTTTCTCTACAGAAATAAGAAGCTAAGCTGAACATTGTAACATTTAACATATCTACAGGAGTGGTCGCATGATGTTCAGAGAGGCAGATAACCCACTGGTTTGCTCAACTCTTAGTTCTTCAACACAAATAAGCAGCTCATTAAGCTTACCCCTTAGTCATCGGATATTCTGATGCAATAAGTTTAACTGATTTTGTGCACTGGCTGAATTACAAGTCGATGAACATAAGTTGTTTTGTGAATATTTGGGTATCTCCAGTTTCATTCAGGGATTGTTTGAATGAATTATGTACATTAAAATTTTCTTTCAGGCTGCCTGTTTCATCGATATCAATGCCATTGTAACCTGACTCAGAACATCTATTGTTTCTGACCTCCCTGTCCTAAAAAGCTGCTGTTCTGTCGCTTGTAACCACCTGCGCATTAAGACATGTGATCGTGCCCCCTCCAGCCCCCCGCCACCCCACCCTCTAAGTTATATGCTCATAGCCCAGACAGTTTTCCCTTCCGTTTCCTGTTGAGGTGAAGGCCATGCCTAGTATAGTTCCACATACAGATAGATTTAACAGGAACCACACTGACATGAGACGCCACACCTGGTCCAAGCAGCCTTTCCACCTCTAAATTTACGCTCCTGACAGAAGAGTTTAAATGAGGCCGGTCGTGGGGCCTCAGAACAGACACTAGCGTAACACCAGTACGTTTCGTTGGTGAAGCTATCCTTACCCACCCTCTATGCTCATAGCCCAGACAGTTTTCCCTTCCGTTTCCTGTTGAGGTGAAGGCCATGCCTAGTATAGTTCCACATACAGATAGATTTAACAGGAACCACACTGACATGAGACGCCACACCTGGTCCAAGCAGCCTTTCCACCTCTAAATTAACGCTCCTGACAGAAGAGTTTAAATGTGGCCGGTCATGGGGCCTCAGAACAGACACAAGCGTTACACCAGTACGTTTCGTTGGTGAAGCTATCCTTACCAGGTTATCATCAACTGAATAATAGGGTCCCTGTCTATGCTGTTGTCTGTCCCACCCACTATTGGCGTTGCAAAGGAAACCTTTGTTGGGAACTGAAGTTGCTTAAAATGGATGTGCGAATCCACTAGGACCATTGGTTTATGAAGTATGAGACAGAGAGAGAGAGACAGCTCCATCTGCTAGTTCTGTGAAGATAGAGCATCAGTGACAGTGTTTACAATGGCTTTAATCGGTGAACCGTAATTATTACAAAGTTACGGACGATTCAGATTATATAATAGTGCTCTATTCATAAGGCGATAATCCATAAATACAACTTTCTTAATAATAAATGAAAAGCACCAGTTTGCTTTTGTTCTACAATATTGTAGAACAAAAGCAAACTGGTGCTTTTCATTTATTATTATAATGTTGTTCTACCAAGAACCAACGGAAGATTCTGTTAATATGACAACGTTCTTAGGCGGGGCGTTCACGAAGTAATGCAACACATTCTTATCATGTCCAATTTCGCTTGAAAAATGCGCACTGTGTTGTGGGACATTGTAGAACATTTCTGCTTCAGCCCCTCTAGTACCATAAACTTCCGATATGTAGAAGCCCCATTCATAGCCTTCAATCTGCGTCTGTAAAGGGGCTGTGTTCCAAGCAGAGAGTTGTTAGTGAGCTTCTTTCGGCGGAAAACCAGAGCATCGCAGATATTCATATGTGCTTGCAGAATATCTTACGGTGGTCTGTCAGTGAACAAGAGCACAGTGAGACATTGGATGAGACACCTGTCATCAGCCCAACAAGATCGAATAAAGCTGTCTGATGTCTCACGTGCCGGCCAGCCGCACGCAGCTGTGACTCCTGCAGTGTCGGAACGTGTGGACCCTCTCACTCCACGTGATCGACATATTACAGTCGAATACCTCGCTGCTTATCCTGACGGCTCTGTTGGCAGTGACTGTACACCCATTCACCAACTGGGGTACTAAAAAGTGTGTACCTGCTGGGGTCCTCGCGTCCTAACAGAGGACCACAAAGAGCATCAGTTTGGTCCAGAGAAGGGTGCACTCATTGTGAAGAAATACAGAGATGTGAGGACGTTGTTGATGCGGCAAGACATTGGCTCCCATGTCGACGGGTACAGTAGAACGGTCAGGCATACACGCCCAACCAGTAAAGGGACGTAAGGCCATCTCTTCGAACTCAGATGATGTTGACAAATAGAAGTTTCTAGCCAAAGGAGTGGAGAATAATGCTGTATATTGAAAACATGAAAGAAACCAACATGCTTTCAGGATTGCGTTACTTACTGGACGCATTTTTTTGTGAATACCTTCTGCAAGGAGTATTACGAAACACCACATTGTTGGTACGCAATTTGCATAATTGTTTTATATAAGGAGGAAGAATACAAGCAGAAACAGTTTGTCTATAGTTGTAAATGCCTTGTTATCATAGTTAAACGAATCTACGACAAAGCAAACTGAACCAGAAATTTTCACGTCGCTGCACACTCAGCATTTTTAATTTTCGCATTCGTTTTCAACAAAAAATCTGTATATTATTTCCAGAACGAGATTTACACTCTGCAGCGGAGAGTGCACTGATATGGAACTCCCTGGTAGATTAAAACTGTGTGGCGGACCGAGACTCGAGCTCGGGACCTTTGTCTTTCGCGGGCAAGTGCTCTACCAACTGAGCCACCCAAGCACGACTCACGCCCCATCCTCACAACTCTACTTCTGCCAGTACCTCGTGTCCTACATTCCAAACTCTACAGAAACTCTCCTGCGAAACTTGCAGAACTGGCACTCCTGAAGGAAAGGTTATTGCGGAGACATGTCTTAGCCGCAGCCTGGGGGGATTTTTCCAGAATGAGATTTTCACTCCGCAGCGGAGTGTGCGCTGATATGAAACTTCATGGCAGATTAAAACTGATAGAGCACTAGCCCGCGGAAGGCAAAGGTCCCGAGTTCGAGTCTCGGTTCGGCACACAGTTTTAATCTGCCAGGAAGTTTCTGTATATTGTTGTTTTAAGAAATGTATAGCGTATTTCCGTCTTAATACTTTTTACTGATCAAAAATTTTGAAGTAAGCCGCTCAAGAACTCACAGTTATTTTATTAGCAACATTTCCCATTTATGTATCATATACGTATTTGTATACTACATATATTAATATACACTCCGGGAAATTGAAATGAGAACACCGTGAATTCATTGTCCCAGGAAGGGGAAACTTTATTGACACATTCCTGGGGTCAGATACATCACATGATCACACTGACAGAACCACAGGCACATAGACACAGGCAACAGAGCATGCACAATGTCGGCACTAGTACAGTGTATATCCACCTTTCGCAGCAATGCAGGCTGCTATTCTCCCATGGAGACGATCGTAGAGATGCTGGATGTAGTCCTGTGGAACGGCTTGCCATGCCATTTCCACCTGGCGCCTCAGTTGGACCAGCGTTCGTGCTGGACGTGCAGACCGCGTGAGACGACGCTTCCTCCAGTCCCAAACATGCTCAATGGGGGACAGATCCGGAGATCTTGCTGGCCAGGGTAGTTGACTTACACCTTCTAGAGCACGTTGGGTGGCACGGGATACATGCGGACGTGCATTGTCCTGTTGGAACAGCAAGTTCCCTTGCCGGTCTAGGAATGGTAGAACGATGGGTTCGATGACGGTTAGGATGTACCGTGCACTATTCAGTGTCCCCTCGACGATCACCAGTGGTGTACGGCCAGTGTAGGAGATCGCTCCCCACACCATGATGCCGGGTGTTGGCCCTGTGTGCCTCGGTCGTATGCAGTCCTGATTGTGGCGCTCACCTGCACGGCGCCAAACACGCATACGACCATCATTGGCACCAAGGCAGAAGCGACTCTCATCGCTGAAGACGACACGTCTCCATTCGTCCCTCCATTCACGCCTGTCGCGACACCACTGGAGGCGGGCTGCACGATGTTGGGGCGTGAGCGGAAGACGGCCTAACGGTGTGCGGGACCGTAGCCCAGCTTCATGGAGACGGTTGCGAATGGTCCTCGCCGATACCCCAGGAGCAACAGTGTCCCTAATTTGCTGGGAAGTGGCGGTGCGGTCCCCTACGGCACTGCGTAGGATCCTACGGTCTTGGCGTGCATCCGTGCGTCGCTGCGGTCCGGTCCCAGGTCGACGGGCACGTGCACCTTCCGCCGACCACTGGCGACAACATCGATGTACTGTGGAGACCTCACGCCCCACGTGTTGAGCAATTCGGCGGTACGTCCACCCGGCCTCCCGCATGCCCACTATACGCCCTCGCTCAAAGTCCGTCAACTGCACATACGGTTCACGTCCACGCTGTCGCGGCATGCTACCAGTGTTAAAGACTGCGATGGAGCTCCGTATGCCACGGCAAACTGTCTGACACTGACGGCGGCGGTGCACAAATGCTGCGCAGCTAGCGCCATTCGACGGCCAACACCGCGGTTCCTGGTGTGTCCGCTGTGCCGTGCGTGTGATCATTGCTTGTACAGCCCTCTCGCAGTGTCCGGAGCAAGTATGGTGGGTCTGACACACCGGTGTCAATGTGTTCTTTTTTCCATTTCCAGGAGTGTATACAGCCTATGTCCGTCCAAATGTTTGGTATAGTATCATCGGAAAATTTGCGAAGTTGCATATTTATGGTTGGTTGGGTGGTTCGAGGAAGGGGACCAGGTAGCGAGATCATCAGTCGAATCGGATTTGTGAAGGATGGGGAAGGAAAGCGGCCGTCCCCTTCCAAAGTAACCGTCCCGGCATTTGCTTGATGCAGTTTAGTTAAATCACGGAAAACATAACTTGAATGCGAGTCCAGTGTGCTAACGACTGCGCCATATCGCTCGGTGAAGATTGATGAGTACCATCTACACCCATAACTTTAGTCATTATTGAATCAAGTGAGGTTAGCGCAGCGGCCGAGATTCTAGCCTATCACACTGGAGGTTCATTTTCAAATGCCCACCGTGTACATTTATTCCGATTTCATTGTGCTAAATATAAGTAAATTGTGTATGTCTTGGGAAATTATTCAAAAATGTGTGTGAAATCTTATGGGGCTTAACTGCTAAGGTCAGCAGTCCCTAATCTTACACACTACTTAACCTAACGTATCCTAAGGACAAACACACATACCCATGCCCGAGGGAGGACTCGAACCTTAGACCGCTCGGCTAATCTGGTGCGGCGGAAAATTATTCGAAACTAGTTATTTTCGACTTAATTAGCTCACAAATAAAAAAGTCACTAGAGCAAAACTTCTCCAAATGTGATGTCCATTTTTTACAGGATAGATTACAGAAACTTGGCAGATTAAAACTGTGTGCCGGACCGAGACTCGAAGTCGGGACCTTTGTTTTTCGTGGGCAAGTGCTCTACCATCTGAGCTTCCCAAGCACGACTCACGATCCGCCCTCACAGCTTCAGTTCTGCCAGTACTTCGTCTCCTACCTTCTAAACTTCACAGAAGCTCTCAGATTAGATTACAGAATCGTCTTAGTCGCTATCGCTTTCATCATTTGCTGTGGTGGAACAGGATTCCAGGTGGTATCGGTCGTAGAAGCAACGGAAACAAAAACCCGTAGAACACTATGCGCATTTAATGGAAGCTACTGCTTTGCAGGCACACGGGTATTTCAAAAGCGATACCGGAAACGCAGTTCTTTGAAATTCAGAATGATCGTTTTTTCTTCGATAAACTTCGATGCGACCCACGTGTATTTCATCATTCTTGTGGAAGCAGGTGCTCTAAATTGATGCAGAATTTAAGATTTATTTTATGAAAAGTTCTCTCGGAAATATTTCTCCACTAGCTTTTAGCAAGTCGGTATCATTTTGAGTATTTATCGTGAAAATTTTAACCTCTCTGTAGAAACGAACTCGCAGGGTTGGTAAGTTGAGTACATTTGGCTGGGAAAATTTTGACAGTGAAGGGGTGCGATTTTCTTTCACCTGCAAAGATCTGGTCATAAAGTACCTGGTCAGCCTGCCCTCCCCACTAATCGATCGTGTAAAGAAAAATGCAAGGGCATGAACTAAACTGGGACCACCAGTGTGCTAGTCGTTAACCATAGCCACCGTGCTGTGCTCGCTTGGTCGATACACGACTGACTTTACGGGTATGCAAGGTATGGATAAAACTTCCAGGTGTTCAGGGCAGATCCCTCCACAACATGCATAAGACTGATGTAAATCCGTAATTAACAGGTCTCACTTCCCGATATGAGAGTCCGTGTTTCTTCAGACATCGCCAAACTCCCAGTGATAATACTTGCCTCGCGGAAACAAAAGAAGAAAAAATTCTGGCACAATGTAGTGACGTGTCTGCAGAATCCACAACGATCGAGCAAACCGATTGCCAGTCCTCTCAGGTGTCAGTTTCCTGCTGCCAGGTCACTGCCGTGTGGCCCTCTTCAGCGCTTCGATTCCATTCTAGCATGGTAGTCGTGTGACGCCGAACAAAGCGAGCAGCAGTATTGTGCCGATATAAGTCACAGCCTCGACAGGCCACAGTCCTGCCGTTACCAAATTCGTCCACGAGCTGGTAGATGCTTCCCTTCTTACCCGGCACATAATTTGATTTTCTAAGAAACAACACAGATTCAAATGCAGTTCTGAATGAGAAGCTTTTAGCGTAATCTCTCCTTATACGCAGAATGCTGACTTCGGCAATGCTGCTTCCTTCTCTCGGTTGCACAGAAATTCCAATAATTCGCATTTAAAAGCATGTAGTTCACTTCATTGATGTTTGAAGTTTGTTACGTGCCGCAAGCACGATGTCGCAAATGTACGCCCAGCAGTTTACAGTCCTTTGTTATTATGTTACATAATACTTATATCTCTTAATTAATTACTTTGCCGTCCGTAAATGTGATCTAGACCTATGTGAAAAGGTAACTCAACAAGAAAAATTGACACGAGGAACACGTGTATAAGAACGACAGAGAACGGTAGCGCTCAGGATTTGCACGTTCCTGTTTTGATGTCACTATGGAGGCTTGAAAGTGCACTTACTCGTAACTTTTGTCAATAGCTATCCAGACGTGTCACAAAAAAAGACAGAATACCGTTCGGTGGAGTTTCAGTCAGTAATGTCTCGTTATCGAACTCAGTACCAGTAGCGAACTCCATTACGGCTGAATATGGGGAAGTACGGCGCAAGTAACGTTAACACCGTCTGTTCAAAAGTAACTGGACACCCTTACGTAACGAACAATGGCCCACTAAATGTCACGAAAGGCGGACCAGACTGTATAAAAGTAGGGGAGAGTATTGCTGGTAGGGATGCAGTGTCTGAGGAATAGGCCGGTCGGGACACCTCAGTGACTTCGAACGGGGATCACTGTATACTTTAGGGGTATTTAAACCCCTCTAAAGTTGCCCAGGTCGAATGCTGGAGATACCACTGTGAAGTGGAAACGCGTAGGACGAATCACAGATAAACCAAGACCAGAGAAGACCTCACGTACTATCGAACGGGGACTGTCGATCACTGTGAAGGTCTGTTTCAGAAAACTGCATGAAACCAGAAGAAGGAACCACTCCGACGTTTCACTGTGCTACAAGCAATCCAGTTAGAACAATGCGCGTTGAGAGTTAAAATGAGTGGGGTCCAATGGACGAGCTGTTGCTCATCAGTCACGTATTTCTGCTAAGTGACGTTTGAGATAGTGTTTAAGAGCTACGCTATTCGGTAGTGGATGACTGGAAACGAGTTATTTGTAGTGATGAATCACGCTATATCTTGTGGCAGTCTGACGAAAGGACTTGCGTTTGGTGAATGTCTCAAGAACTTCAAGTGTTATCAAGTGCAATTACCAACAGTGAACTACGGAGGCGGTGATGTTACGGTACGTCCGTGTTTTTCGTCGTTATTGGGTGGTCTCCAAACTGTCCTTAAGAAAATGCAAAATGCGGCAGGATAAGAATACATCTTTCAGTATTGAGAACTACGCATAGCACAGAAACATTTCAGAAACAATGATTGTATCAACGTGATAATGCGATATATTTTAAAGTAGCGCCTGTGAGCCACTGGTTTGCGGACGACAACATCCTTCAACTGGACCGGCCTTACAAGAGAGCGGACCTCTGTCCAATGCAACACCTTGTGATCAGCACGAGCGCCGAATTCACTGCATACTGCAGCATCCGTCCATCTTCTTTGGTAACGGCTCTTCGGGAAGTTGGTATCGGCTCTTGGGGAACAAAGGGCTGATTTTCCTCCATGGACACTCAGACTCCACATAAAGAGTTAAAGCCGTCATAAAGGCAAAGAGTGGACACACCCAATATTAGCATCCACTAGTAGGTGTCCGGTTATTTTTAGTCACGGTACAATGGACGACAGACTTAGTCACAGCTAGTGAAACTTTCGAGATTCATCAGCCAAGTAATACTGTCGCCTTTGAAAAACGTTTCAACATGATTCTGACCCATTATCTTCAGATGAAGATTTCTCTAGTCGTTGCCTCAAGATGACACATTTGTATGACTAATTACGCGATGACATTTATTCCGTGAAATTTGGTGAGATAGCCTGTGGCATTCTCACATAACATGTTCGCTAGAGGCTTTGTTCCAGCCACTATCTGAGGGTGTAGTAGTATTCGATTGGACCCAAAATCTATGCATTGCATATCATTGCGTTAGAGGTGATGTGGATTAATGTAGGGTGACCGATTGTGAAGTGGGTCCTTGACGAAATTACAATGTCTGGCTGTATGGACTCACCATATTCTTACTAGGATAGACTGTGATTTTAAATCTATTAACAGTAAGTCCTTAAGGCGTGCTGAATAACAGGAATGTTTTTATGTAACATTAACTACCTATTCATTCCTTTTCAAATTCTAACTTTTTACTTTAAATAGTAACTCACGTTCAGGTTATCACTTACTTGAATGTATGTTCTGATGATATTTCCATCGAACCTCAAAAATATTAAGAAATGTGTCGCTGTATAAAATCTATTCGTTATGAACTGTAGATTAAAACTAAAGACACTGCGAAAAGGTGGGAATTTAAGGAGATGGGACCTGGATTAACTGATAGAACCAGAGGTTGCAGAGAGTTTCAGCGAGAGCATTAGGGAACGACTGACAAGAATGGGGGAAATAAATACAGTAGAAGAAGAATGGGTAGCTTTGAGAGATGAAGTAGTGAAGGCAGCAGAGGGTCAAGCAGGTAAGAAGACGAGGGCTAATAGAAATCCTTGGATAACAGAAGAGATATTGAATTCAACTGACGAAAGGGGAAAATACAAAAATGCAGTAAATGAAGCAGGCAAAAAGGAATACAAACGTATCAAAATGAGATCGACAGGAAGTGCAAAATGGCTAAGCAGGGATGACTAGAGGACAAATGTAAGGATGTAGAGGCTTATCTCACTAGGGTTAAGGTAGATACTGCCTACAGGAAAATTAAAGAGACCTTTGTAGAAAAGAGAACCACTTGTATGAATATCAAGAGTTCAGATGGAAACCCAGTTCTAAGCAAAGAAGGGAAAGCAGAGAGGTGGAAGGAGTATATAGAGGGTCAATACAAGGGTGACGTACTTGACGACAATATTCTGGAAATGCAAGAGAATGTAGATGAAGACGAAATGGGTGATACAATACTACGTTTCTAGCATTTGTAGACTTAGAGAAAGCTTTAGTCAATGTTGACTGGAATACTCTCTTTCAAATTCTGAAGGTGGCAGGGGTAAAATACAGGGAGCGAGAGCCTATGTACAATTTGTACAGAATCCAGATGGCAGTTATAAGAGTCTAGGAATATGAAAGGGAAACAATGGTTTGGAAGGGAGTGAGACAGGGTTGTATCCTGACCCCGAAGTTATTCAATCTGTATATTGAGCAAGCAGTAAAAGAAACAAAAGAAAAATTCGGAGTAGGAAGTAAAATCCAGGGAGAAGAAATAAAAACTTTGAGGTTCGCCGATGACATTGTAATTCTGTCAGAGACAGCAAAGGACCCGGAAGAGTAGCTGAACGGAATGGACAGTGTCTTGAAAGGAGGATATAAAATGAATATCAACAAAAGCAAAACGAGGATAATGGAATGTAGTCAAATTAAATCGGGTGATGCTGAGGGAACTAGATTAGGAAATAAGACGCTTAAGTAGTAAATGAGCTTTGCTATTTGTAGAGCAAAATAACTGATGATGGTCGAAGTAGAGAGGATATAAAATGTAGACTGGCAGTGGCAAGGAAAACGTTTCTGAAGAAGAGAAATTTGTTAACTTCGAGTATAGATTTAAGTGTCAGGAAGTCGTTTCTGAAAGTGTTTGTATGGAGTGTAGCCATGTATGGAAGTGAAACAAGGACGATAAATAGAAGAGAATAGAAGCTTTTGAAATTTGGTGCTACAGAAGAATGCTGAAGATGAGGTGGGTAGATCACATAACTAATGAGGAGGATTTGAATAGAATTGGGGAGAAGGGAAATTTGTGGCACAACTTGACTAGTGGATGGGATCGCTTGATAGGACATATTCTGGGGCATCAAGGCATCAACAATTTAGTAGTGGAGGGCAGCGTGGAGTGTAAAAATCGTTGCCGGCGGCGGTGGCCGTGCGGTTCTAGGCGCTGCAGTCCGGAGCCGCGAGACTGCTACGGTCACAGGTTCGAATCCTGCCTCGGGCATGGATGTGTGTGATGTCCTTAGGTTAGTTAGGTTTAAGTAGTTCTAAGTTCTAGGGGACTGATGACCTAAGATGTTAAGTCCCATAATGCTCAGAGCCATTTTGTAAAAATCGTTGAGAGAGACCGAGAGATGAATATACTAAACAGATTCAGAAGATCTGGACTTGGAGAAACCTTTATTTTTCTAACTGTTTCGGTCGGTTACTGACCATCTGCAGACCTGATATCATGTTGGTAGGCGGTGGCAATGAACGGAGCAGGCGTTACGAACTCCACGAACGTCAAATGCTGTTAGTAACGCCTGCTCCGTTCACGGCTACCGCCCACCAACATGGTATCAGGTCTGAGGATGGTCAGTAACCGACCGAAACAGTTACAAAAAATAAAGGTTTTGTTGTGGTCAAGACTGTTTATGTTCATTTTAAAATACTAAGGAAAGCCGCTGTTCTCCCAAAGAAATGTTCTCAAAATTACTAGTCCTACAACAACTTATTGTATATTAGGTCCACATTGAAGAAAATAATGTTTCTTGGTTATTTGCTCAAGAAATGCTGAAGTTATCTTTCAAGATCGTTAACGTCCGCGTAATATACCTCTCTAAATTTAGTGGTTTCTAACAGCAAACTGAAGTAATTACTCTTGCAGCACGTCTCACAAAAATTTATACATCGAAAAATGCTCACTGCAATACCTCAGTGCAAGCGAGAGGAAGGTTAGAGTTCACGTAAAGGTTGACATCAGGGTCATTTACATCGTTACTCCAGAAACTTTCGAGACTCATTATGTTCCTGATGTATAAGGAACTTCGGCCCTGTAACTACGGTGCCAGTTTGAACTGTAAACAACAGATGTGCATTCGAGCAGTCAGTTGAGAGCATGCAGCTTTAAGTAGTGAACGTTCGACCATAGCGTAGCGATGTGGATGTGTGACAAAGCACAAAGGAAAAATACCTCTAATTATAGTGTCCAAGAGCATCAGCACATTGTTCTGAAGAACAGGGAGGTGAGTTCACCTTGCAGCGACTGGACTGAAATGCAAAACAAGGACCAAAAAAAAAAAAAAAAATCAAATGGCTCTGAGCACTATGGGACTTAAATTCTAGGTCATCAGTCCCCTAGTACTTAGAAGTACTTAAACATAACTAACCTAAGGACATCACACACATCCATGCCCGAGGTAAGATTCGAACCTGCGACCGTAGTGGTCGCGTGGCTCCAGACTGCAGCGCCTAGAACCGCTACGCCACCCCGGCCGGCAAAACAAGACAATTCATTTCTGGTATAGAATCATCAGAGGTAACGAGACTCTGTGTTATCAATACGAACCTACCACTAAATTGGAAGCACAGAAATTCTTATGAAGAGTAAACGCTTGGATGACGCATTCGACACTCAAGGCAGTGTGAACAGCGAGATTAACAACATCCCGAAAAAGGACGTTTCGAACATTTCCACTTGCTTGTACGTCTCTTATGGCCGTTGTACTCACGTTGAGGGAGACTATGTGGGGCGCTTGTAGTATTAAAACTACCATCTTAACTTTTACATTTTTCATTAATCCAGCATTGACATTTTTTGGTCTTCTAGGTATGATGGCAGAGTAGAGGAGATGGAAATTCGTCGTGCCGTGTTCAAACAACCTTGTCTCCTGCAAAAATCCACAACAGCGAAGGACGTTTAAATGTACGAACGGGAATTCATACTCTGTTACTCCACATATTTCGCCCGGAGAGTCACAACGCTTAGTAATTTATTTTATTTAATTCGGCAAACTGGAAAAAGACACCGCTTCTCGTCCATCACGCCGAAATTAACTGCGGAATAGAAATCTTTGTAGAGCTTACGAGTCAGGAGTTCAAAGAGAACAGTGATGCAGAGACCAGGGTTGGAACGAATTTAGCTCTCACTCTGGTGTGTGGATCCCCTGTTCACCATTAAGTACTTATTTGGGTCGGTGGAGATGGTGGAGATAGCGCTCTCCTCAACGAGTATATGATTGCACGGTACTCCGTAGTGGCACCCATTAATTACGCGGGCTGACTCCCTCGGTAAACATTGGTGATGAAGCCGGCCAGATAACGTCTGCCCCTAGCCTGATTCACGGCGGCAATCTGTTTGATTCACTGATATGAATGGGCCCTAAAGCTCTGAAATAGAAAGCAGCCCACTACTTTAATCTACGCCTCCTAAGCCCTCTCCGTTTATTTTCATTCTGGACACAGCTTTCAGCGGTCCGTCACGCAATGCTACAAGGAGCAGCATTCACTGGAGGTTCCATCAGCACGGAATGTATGCACTCCAAGGGCAGAAAGCCAGTCCCTGCTACGTTACCGGGTGTGTTTCGCGCTATAACGACTATGAGTGGAATTGAGTCTATTATTTTCGTCAATGAGTCGTATCATAATTTTCTTGCATTATCTAAATGTTGTCAACAAAATCTAAGTATTGAAAAAAAAATGAGTATTAAAATGTACAAACCGACAATTTATTACAGTAAACACTATGTTGACTGGAATTTCCTCTTTCAAATTCTAAAGGTGGCAGGGTTAAAATACAGGGAGCGAAAGGCTATTTACAATTTGTAGAGAAACCAGATGGCAGCTATAAGAGTCGAGGGGCATGAAAGGGAAGCAGTGGTTGGGAAGGGAGTGAGACAGGGTTGTAGCCTCTCCCAGATGTTATTCAATCTGTATATTGAGCAAGCAGTAAAGGAAACAAAAGAAAAATTCGGAGAAGGTATTAAAACCCATGGAGAAGAAATAAAAACTTTGAGGTTCTCCGATGACATTGTAATTCTGTCAGAGACAGCAAAGGACTTGGAAGAGCAGTTGAATGGAATGGACAGTGTCTCGAAAAGAGGATATAAGATGAAAATTAACAAAAGCAAAACGAGGATAATGGGATGCAGTCGAATTAAGGCGGGTGATGCTGAGGGAATTAGATTAGTTAATGAGACGCTTAAAGTAGTAAATGAGTTTTGCTATTTGGGGAGCAAAATAACTGATGATGGTCGAAGTAGAGATGATATAAAATGTAGACTGGCAATGGCTAGGAAAGCGTTTCTGAAGAAGAGGAATTTTTTAACATCGATTATAGATTTAAGTGTCAGGAAGCCGTATCTGAATGTATTTGTATGGAGTGTAGCCTCGTATGGAAGTGAAACATGGACGATAACTAGTTTGGACAAGAAGAGAATAGAAGCTTTCGAAATGTGGTGCTACACAAGAATGCTGAAGATTAGATGGATAGATCACGTAACTAATGAGGAGGTATTGAATAGAACAGGGAAGAAGAGGAGTTTGTGGCACAACTTGACAAGAAGAAGGGATCGGTTGGTAGGGCATGTTCTGAGGCATCAAGGGGTCACAAATGTAGCACTGGAGGACAGCGTGGAGGGTAAAAATCGTATAGGGAGACCAAGAGATCAATACACTAAGCAGATTCAGAAGGATGTAGGTTCAGTAAGTACTGGGAGATGAAGCAGCTTGCACAGGATAGAGTAGCATGGAGAGCTGCATTAATCCAGTCTCAGGACTGAAGTCGACGACAACAACAACAACAAACACAATCAATTTTAGCGCACCAGAAATCAAGTCTGTTATTGTTGTGACCAAAATATTGGTTCGATGCAGCTGTCCACACAAGTGTACTGCGTGTAATTCTCTTCATCTCCACATCCGTCAATTTCAACCAGGATGTCGTAGTCAATCCTAGCTGTGATCACCCGCGGCACCTATTCCTCCCCAAACATAATGACATACATTTTCCTCCATAATAAAATTAATAATTATTTGATGCCTCAAAACGTCTCCTCTCAACCGATCCCTGGTTTCAGTCAAGTTTTACTGCAAAGGCATTTCCCAGTGTCTATCGACTATCTCATCATTTGTCATGCTATCTAACAGTCTAGTATACAACATTCTTCTTCATCCACATCTACATCTACATGATTACTCTGCTATTCACAATAATGTGCCTGGCAACGACGCACAGAATATCGTCCATATTTCACTCCAGGGAAATGTTTCCAGTTCGATGCTAACATAGTCCGATTTTTCACAAATAAGTTTCTTTATATGGCCAGTCTGCCATTTTATATCCTCTTCTGACAACGATACTCATTTAGCGGTCCAAACAGCGACTTCGTCGGCAACCATTTAGTGTCGCATTTCTTACATTTCATACTTTCAGCCGCATGTGATCCATTCAGCTCATTATCCATTTTCCATCTCGTCCAGGATTAAAGTGGCATCAGTAGACATTTAAGCCTACATTCCCTCTCTCTGACTTCAATTCCCGTCCCTAACTATTTCTCAGTTCCATTTACTCCTTGCTCATTGTACAGGAACCGCTAGACTATAACATTGTATCACGTAACAACTTGCAAATACTATTTTGCATGATATTTTCATGTACTCAGTAAAATGGCATCAAATTTGTCAATTTCAACAAAGATCGTGACAATACAGAATAAAAAAAGGAAGCTGTTATCTCGACACAACGCAGATCAGCGAAATACAAGAATGTTGCAAAACATATAGACCTCTTAACCCTCCACTGTGGAGTGAAACACTTATTCTACAGCCAATCGTAGCTGTGGCTAAGCACTTTTGTAAGAACATTACTCCTGGGAATGTTTGTCGGTTACGATATGCAAGACGGTTAGCGTTGCTTTTAGATGGCAGGGAACAGGTGCCTTTTATTTGCCCGTCTGAAATGTACAGCTCAGTCTGAAAGAAAGGATTTGCGACCGGGAAAAGTCTGGATTACTGTTAATTTATTTGGTTTATCCCGTTATTTCTGCTACAAATTCACTATCTCTTGGCGATCGTATCTACTTAACGTACGACACAGCGCAAGGTATTGATGTATGCCGCTAAGTTAAGCCCAGTCTAATGTAAAATATTATTCATATTTCAGCAAAAAGGATATTACTAAATGCTACAGTAATCATCTACTGCTACTCTGTATTTCCTTGATTGTAATTGTAATAAGTATTTTAGTATTTATTTTAATTAATATGTATGCGCGGAGTGTCTCCCTACGGTGTTTCTAAACAATAATTTCACTTATTCTGACCAGCTGTTTCGCTAGTACTGAAAGTAAGAACAAACTTTCAACAAGGGACAGGTTCACAAACTCTGTGAAAAAGGAATCAGATACAAGAAAACCTGTTCTATTGTTTGCTTCATTACAAACGACGTATTGTTAATGATGACTAGGATGACGCAGCTACCAACCAGAGATAAGCTACATCTCCAAAGCCACGTGGATGAATTATGCTTCAGTTTCCAATCTTCTTGTGAAATGCGTATTACAAAAGTAATTAGAACTTAAAAACACGTCAGACACTAGTTATGTATGCGAACATTATTTCTGTTATCCGTGATGCTGATGACAAAGTAGACTTTTTCCACAGCAAACCCGTGCTACGTCTCGACCAGTAAAAATGGACGGGATTCATCGTATCTACTGTTCAGAAAAAGAAAGTAATAAGACTTAAGAGAGCGTGAAGGAGACGACGAAACGAAGGTAATTTTTTGAGTAGATCTATACACCGACGAAACATCGGTAAGGGTGCAAGGTTACCGTCGGAGAGGAGGGGGAGGATGTTAACGGTGTTACTATACATGAATTGCCGTTCCTCTCCTATTCTGTCGTAATTTTCTCTGTAATCATGCTTCTGAAACTTGTACTTACACCCTTCATTACTCTCTGGTACGTGTTTACTGGTTCGACATGGAACCTGAAACACTAACCACATTAACAGAGCTACTAACAACGCTAACTATACCTCGTACCAAGACATTCATGTCCATAACTAAGCTACTAATGACATTTGTCTTATTAAGGCCTTATCTATCCCTCTTTACATTATCTTTAAAATTATTGTTTTCCGGGGAGCTGAATACAATCTGCATTGAATGTATTTGATGAGGAAAAATAGTGGTAACTGAGTTAAGAAGATAGCAAAAAGACATTTTTTACAATCATCTACTTTTACTATTCTAAAAGCAGCTTTCAATAAGCGGTTGTACAATACAGATTCGTGGTATGGTAAACACAGCTAGAACACTGCGGATCCTCGGTATGGGAAATAAACCTCAGATAATGAAAACGGTTAAGATTTTTTCCTGATTTGGTCTCCTACATACAAAAGAAAACTTCTGTCATACTATAGGATAAGCGCCTGGATTAACTTCCGCATCATTCAGCGTAGTGGCATGCAATCTAACATTGATCATGTGAAGCTGTAAGACTAAAGGAGTCGTCACCTCACACTGTCGGTAAACGGAGCAAAACAGAAATGCCTGAGGGGTTTTATGCAACTGCACAGTCAGGATGGGTCAAAGTACCTGATATTGTTCACGTAAAGAAAGCTGGCCGTGAATTGGCTCAACAAATAAAACCTAACGCGAACTTTAAAATCTGAAACACAATAATGAATTTGGTTTTGATCGGGCATTATTTCATACCATGAGACTGAAACAAACTACATGATCAAGGAAGGGGGAAGTAACACAGACTGATGGGAACACAAAGGCAACCCCCGGAAAATCACCAAATTATTCGGTAAAACGTGGCTGAGGGCCACCCAAATCATTATATCGAACTGCAAGATGTTAGACATCTGAATTACTTTCAATTTAGGTAGAGCATGAAACAATGCTTACAAAGAAACAAGATAAATGCCAACGAAAATTTTCATAAAAGGGGCCTCAAATTTCTGACAATCACTTTTAGGAAACCTTAAAACAATTTAACACACTATGATACCTTACGTGGACTTCGAACAGATTTCACACACACGTGCGTTGTAGCCGTGTAACGTCGGTAAGAGTAGCAAATAAACGGCCAAAAATTTATAAAATAATTCAATACAAATATTTTGGCTCTCTTTTTATTTAACATACATTTAACGTGCTTAAACAACCGCAAAACTGTGAATTTACACTCGTTAATCTCTGGCGAGAACATGTGCACATGGCAACGTTACAAAGAGACTTGCGTGAAAATCAACTTTATCCCACAGAAGCTGAAGTTAAAATACAATAGTTTCACACGTTCTTTTAAATGAAAAAAATTCACTCGTAATTATACACGAAATAGAGTGCAAAGCTGGTGGTGCAACACTCAGTTTGAACGGTCACAACCGCAATTTTGCCTATTACTCTATACCATAAAAAGTATGACTATTAAACCGTCTTGTAACACTTCCCTGACTGCATAGATCCTAAGCAACACCTTTAGAACTTTATAGACGTTGATGTGACTAATCTTCGTATTTGTTTTTCACCATATCAGCAAGAGCTCCACAAGCGACTCCACATCTCAGAGCAGAACGTCTAATAGTTGCGCAAACGTGGTGGAATTCTGGAGAAAACATCTCCTTGTTCAGACTACTTTGTGGCGAGCGTCTCCTATAATCTGTAGCCATCTGCCAACCTCTACTCTTGTTAATGTCGATGTTTTACGAAGCCCTCATGATATCTCTTTGCTTAGCTTACTCCATAGGCTACGCTTTGTCAAATCTGCTAGCCTTCAAATACCTTTTGTTAGTCCTTCTCTTTTCTGTATCTGTATCAAACCCAGTGCTATCACACACTCATGGAAGGGTATAGGCAGGAAACTGGAAGTGTGACACATTAAAACAAACATATATGGGTCCATTCTCTTATTCAATGGCAATATTTCATGAGTGTTAAAGAGAAGAAATTGTTATTATGCCACGGAATAGCACACGAACTATCACGTGACATTCAAATATCAGTGTCATGCAAATGTTTAAATGGAGTGTACTAGTAGTGCAGCTTCAAGAGCACAAGTACTTTACGTGTAACATGCTGTGTGAAAAACATACGTCTTTCTACAACTTTCGTGCTATGTTCAAATATAAGTTTTGTTGTTGTGCGCGGCGAGAACTATTGTTCGGACGAATAACTCAGGTAGCAGTACATAAGAAATGCAAGAGATAAAAGGTGATCTGGAGAACGGCAGAATAAACGTCTAATCTCGAGTCAGAATCACAGACTTATTCGTTCAGGTAACTACTTGCAGTAATGTAACTGTGTAGGGTTCTCCGTCGATTATAATACACTCCTGGAAATGGAAAAAAGAACACATTGACACCGGTGTGTCAGACCCACCATACTTGCTCCGGACACTGCGAGAGGGCTGTACAAGCAATGATCACACGCACGGCACAGCGGACACATCAGGAACCGCGGTGTTGGCCGTCGAATGGCGCTAGCTGCGCAGCATTTGTGCACCGCCGCCGTCAGTGTCAGCCAGTTTGCCGTGGCATACGGAGCTCCATCGCAGTCTTTAACACTGGTAGCATGCCGCGACAGCGTGGACGTGAACCGTACGTGCAGTTGACGGACTTTGAGCGAGGGCGTATAGTGGGCATGCGGGAGGCCGGGTGGACGTACCGCCGAATTGCTCAACACGTGGGGCGTGAGGTCTCCACAGTACATCGATGTTGTCGCCAGTGGTCGGCGGAAGGTGCACGTGCCCGTCGACCTGGGACCGGACCGCAGCGACGCACGGATGCACGCCAAGACCGTAGGATCCTACGCAGTGCCGTAGGGGACCGCACCGCCACTTCCCAGCAAATTAGGGACACTGTTGCTCCTGGGGTATCGGCGAGGACCATTCGCAACCGTCTCCATGAAGCTGGGCTACGGTCCCGCACACCGTTAGGCCGTCTTCCGCTCACGCCCCAACATCGTGCAGCCCGCCTCCAGTGGTGTCGCGACAGGCGTGAATGGAGGGACGAATGGAGACGTGTCGTCTTCAGCGATGAGAGTCGCTTCTGCCTTGGTGCCAATGATGGTCGTATGCGTGTTTGGCGCCGTGCAGGTGAGCGCCACAATCAGGACTGCATACGGCCGAGGCACACAGGGCCAACACCCGGCATCATGGTGTGGGGAGCGATCTCCTACACTGGCCGTACACCACTGGTGATCGTCGAGGGGACACTGAATAGTGCACGGTACATCCAAACCGTCATCGAACCCACCGTTCTACCATTCCTAGACCGGCAAGGGAACTTGCTGTTCCAACAGGACAATGCACGTCCGCATGTATCCCGTGCCACCCAACGTGCTCTAGAAGGTGTAAGTCAACTACCCTGGCCAGCAAGATCTCCGGATCTGTCCCCCATTGAGCATGTTTGGGACTGGATGAAGCGTCGTCTCACGCGGTCTGCACGTCCAGCACGAACGCTGGTCCAACTGAGGCGCCAGGTGGAAATGGCATGGCAAGCCGTTCCACAGGACTACATCCAGCATCTCTACGATCGTCCCCATGGGAGAATAGCAGCCTGCATTGCTGCGAAAGGTGGATATACACCGTACTAGTGCCGACATTGTGCATGGTCTGTTGCCTGTGTCTATGTGCCTGTGGTTCTGTCAGTGTGATCATGTGATGTATCTGACCCCAGGAATGTGTCAATAAAGTTTCCCCTTCCTGGGACAATGAATTCACGGTGTTCTTATTTCAATTTCCAGGAGTGTAGAATAATTATTCTTCGAATAATTATTCCTCCACCTTTTGGTCCCTAGAGATCTAAAAGTTTTCATTTCATGTAAGGGGTAATAGTGTTTGATAAGACGTCAATTAGGACCACTTAATTGTTTTTTGTATGTGAAATCCAAATGTGGTGAACTTAAAAGTTGGGGCATTACAAATCTTGCGAAACAATGTACGTAAGTATGCATATTGCCCTTGAAAAGTTAGGGCTTCTCAAATGAGGTATACTGTATTTACGTGACATAACTGAAGGGTAACAATCATCCACGAAAGTTCTTCATGCAGATGGCAATAAATCCAATTGTCTTTTCAACTGCTGTTGTTTTATCACAAGCTGTTCCCGATGCCTTGTGCAGAGGAATATCTTCGACACTGCATGTGCCTAAAGTGTTTGTCTGTTTTCTCGCAGGTTATTCCTTCAGTCATTATTCAAATTTTAAGTTGCTTTTCATACCATTCTCAGCGTAGTCTGCTAACTCTGACGTGTCTAATACATCTCTAGACTCCTCAAAAGGGACGCCGCGCCCAACTGTGTCAGTGAGCATATACATGCTGGATTTCGCATGTAAGTCAAACTTTCTTGGTAAACATGGTAGAAGAAGAACCAGTGGCGCAGAAAATTAGTTAAGGATAGGGAACATTGCATTTTGCGTCAATGAGGAAGTTTGGTGTAAAAGGGGAACATAATTTTTAATGAAAGAACTTCCATAGGAACAGCTAGTGGAAGACGCCGTCGATCATATTGAAATCTACAAAGTTTCAGGTGAAGGAATAGTGTTTCTGTGAGTATTATCTACAATATCAGACGAATATAATGCTTTTCTTTACCGTGTTTAGTGAGTGCGAAATATCAAGACCAAAGAAGCAATTCGGACGCTTTATAATGCAATGCAAGCAAGACTTAAGAAATATAACGAGTTGTTGAAAGAATAGGATTTGTCGGCCTAGAAAAAGTGTCCGACATTGTAAAATGGTGCAAGATGATCGAAATTCTCAGTAAAAGCCATAAAAATGTAAATGTTCGTTTGTTCAAAATCTTAAATCTCCTAAAGTTCTTCACCGATTGTTTTAAAAATTTGACACAACGTTGCATTCGAATACTCGTGTGTTTTCGCATACCTTCTGCATTGCCAAGCTCTATAAAGCTATAATTATAATTACTGTGGAGGGAATCTATACAGAGTGTTCGGAAATTCACATTACAAACTCCCAGGACCTGTAGAGGTGAAAGAATACGTAATATTTTGAACAGGAACCTATCTCCGGGAACATACTAATTCCGTGCTACAGCCGTTTGAGGTTTGTGAGGTAGAAATGCAGCAGGGTAGCCATGGAGGGATGGTGGGGGATGGATACATCGGATCGGCTGATGTCATTTGACGTTTATCCTACCACTCCGACCTGGTTGGAGCCTAATTTACGCGTGAATGTGTGTTAGAGCATAATGGTTGAGTACACGTTTGCACAATAGACCGACACGGCCCTGTGAATACCGAAGCTCATAGTAAATTAAGAGCTGCTCATTGCCTTTATCAAGATCTTTATGCATAACCTCACATGCACTTTCCGCCACAGTTACGCAACGGCTTCGAGGAAGGCGTACGTACACCGTCAGCAGGCGTATCTCCAAGGAGACACCGCCCACACGAAATAAATGAGGCCGTACTGCTTTGCGCTGAAGACTACCTGTCACCGAGTATACCAGCAATTTCTTTGCTAGTAATGAGTGGAACCGTAAAACATGTGATGTAATGGTTCACGCCTGCTCAAGTACTTGCAAATGTGGTCGCATTACTAACACGCTTTCAAATAGTTGTGGCACGGAAATGGTAAGTTACCGGACTTCGGTGCCAGTTCAGAATATTATAAGCTCATTCTCCTCTACAAGTGCTAGAAGTTTGTAATTGGAATTTCCGAAGTGCCTGTATAAAAATGTAGATATTGGTTGGCTCAGAATCTAAGATCTCCGAAAATTCTTCACTTACTGCTTCGAAATTTTGAAACTTCGTTGCATGCAAATACGCGCGAGTTTTACATTGTTGTTGTTGTGGTCTTCAGTCCTGAGACTGGCTTGATGCAGCTCTCCATGCTACTCTATCCTGTGCAAGCTTCTTCATCTCCCAGTACCTACTGCAACCTACATCCTTCTGAATCTGCTTAGTGTATTCATCTCTTGGTCTCCCCCTACGATTTTTACCCTCCACGCTGCCCTCCAATACTAAATTGGTGATCCCTTGATGCCTTAGAACATGTCCTACCAACCGATCCCTTCTTCTGGTCAAGTTGTGCCACAAACTCCTCTTCTCCCCAATCCTATTCAGTATCTCCTCATTAGTTATGTCATCTACCCATCTAATCTTCAGCATTCTTCTGTAGCACCACATTCCGAAATCTTCTATTCTCTTCTTGTCCAAACTATTTACCGTCCATGTTTCACTTCCATACATGGCTACACTCCATACAAATACTTTCAGAAATGACTTCTTGACACTTAAATCTATACTCGATGTTAACAAATTTCTCTTCTTCAGAAACGCTTTCCTTGCCATTGCCAGTCTACATTTTATATCCTCTCTACTTCGACCATCATCAATTATTCAGCTCCCCAAATAGCAAAACTCCTTTACTACTTTAAGTGTCTCATTTCCTAATCTAATATCCTCAACAACACCCGACTTAATTCGACTACATTCCAAGTTTTACATACCTATTTTAAATATACAAAATAAATAAATATGTTATACATAAAGTACAGACATTATAACCAGAAATCTCGAAAAGCTCTTGATCGAATTTTACTTCAACCTTATTAAACAATACTCTGACCCACATTCGAACAGATATAACCTTTAAATTTAACAACAAAAAAATACTCGAACGATTTACTTCAAGCTTTTACACGTTACGGTGATAAACGTGTGAACAAACACACACACACACACACACACACACACACACACACACACACACACACACACACATTATACAGGGTGGCCCACTGACAGTGACCGGGCCAAATATCTCACGAAATAAGCATCAAACGAAAAAAACTGCAAAGAACGAAACTCGTCTAACTTGAAGGGGGAAACCAGATGGCGCTATGGTTTGCCCACTAGATGGCACTGCCATAGGTCAAACGGATATCAACTGCGTCCTTTTAAATAGGAACCTCCACTTTTTGTTACATATTCGTGTAGTATGTAAAGAAATATGAATGTTTTAGTTGGATCACTTTCTTCGCTTTGTGATAGATGGCGCTGTAATAGTCACAAACGTATAAGTACGTGGTATCACGTAACATTCCGCCAGGACGGACGGTATTTGCTTCGTGATACATTACCCTTGTTAAAATGGACGGTTTACCAATTGCGAAAAAGGTCGATATCGTGTTGATGTATGGCTACTGTGATCAAAATGCCCAACGGGCGTGTGCTATGTATGCTGCTCGGTATCCTGGACGACATCATCCAAGTGTCCGGACCGTTCGCCGGATGGTTACGGTATTCATGGAAACAGGGAGTGTTCAGCCATATGTGAAACATCAATTACGACCTGCAACAAATGGTGATGCCCAAGTAGGTGTTTTAGCTGTTGTCGTGGCTAATCCGCACATCAGTAGCACACAAATTGCGCGACAATCGGGAATCTCAAAAACGTCGGTGTGGAGAATGCTACATCAACATCGATTGCACCAGTATAATATTTCTTTGCACCAGGAATTGCCTGGCGCCGACTTTGAACGTCATGTACAGTTCTGCCACTGGGCACAAGAGAAATTACGGGGCCATGAAATTTTTTTTGCACGCGTTCTATTTAGCGACGAAGCGCCATTCACCAATAACGGCAACGAAAACCGGCATAATATGCACTATTGGGCAACAGAAAATCCAAGATGGCTGCGACAAGTAGAACATCAGCGACTTTGGCGGGTTAATGTATTGTGCGGCATTATGGGAGGAAGGATAATTGGCCCCCATTTTATCGATGGTAATCTAAACGGTGCAATGTATGCCGATTTCCTACGTAATGTTCAACCGACGTCACTACAAGATGTTTCACTGCATGACAGAATGGCGATGTACTTCCCACATGATGGAAGTCCGGCACATAGCTCGCGTGCGGTTGAAGCAGTATTGAATAGCATATTTCATGACAGGTGGATTGGTCGTCGAAGCACCATACCATGGCCTGCACGTTCACAGGATATGACGTCCCCGGAATTCTTTCTGCGGGGGAAGCTGAAGGATATTTGCTATCGTGATCCACCGACAACGCCTGACAACATGCGTCAGCGCATTGTCAATGCATGTGCGAACATTATGGAAGGCGAACTACTCATCATTTTGAGCATTTATTGCATTAATGAGGTATTTACAGAAATGATAAGTTCATAAATGTACATCTATTACATTGAAACAACCTGAATAAAATGCTCAAACGTACCTACATTCTGTATTTTAATTTAAATACCTACCTGTTACCAACTGTACGTCTAAAATTGTGATCCATATGTTTGTGACTGTTACAGCGCCATTTATCACAAAGCCAACAAAAGCGGTTCAACTAAAACATTCATATTTCTTTACGTACTACACGAATAAGTAATTAAAAATGGGGGTTCCTATTAAAAAAAAAACAGTTGATATCCGTTTGACCTACGGCAGCGCCATCTAGCGGGCCAACCACTACAGCGCCATCAGGTTTCCCCCTCAAGCTAGACGAGTTTCGTTCTTTGAAGTTTTTTCGTTTGATGCTTATTTCGTGAGATATTTGGCCTGGTCACTATCAATAGACCACACTGTACATATATATAGTGAAACGTTGATGGTAGACAGAAAAGTCTTATTAATGGCTTTTCGGCCTACGAGGACAATGTTGTTGTTGTTGTGGTCGTCAGTCCAGAGACTGGTTTGATGCAGCTCTCCATGTTACTCTATCCTAAGCAAGCTCCTTCTTCCTCAAGTAACTACTGCACCCTACATCCTTCAGAATCTGCTTAGTATATTCAGCTCTTGGTCTCCCTTCACGCTACCCTCCAGTACCAAATTGGTGATCCCACGATGCCTCAGAACATGTCCTACCAACCGATCCCCTCTTCTAGACAAGTTGTGCCACAAATTCCTCTTCTCTCCAAATCTATTCAGTACCTCCTCATTACTTTCGTTTTTATTTCTTCTCCAGTGATTTTAATTCCTACTTCAAGTTTTTCTTTTGTTTCCATGACTGCTTGCTCAATATACAGATTGAATAACACTGGGGAGAGGCTACAACCCTGTCTCACTCCATTCCTAACCACTGAATACCCTTCATACCCCTCGACTCTTATAACTGCCTCCTGGTTTCTGTACAGATAGTAAATAGCCTTTCGCTCCCTGTATTTTATGCCTGCCACCTTCAGAGTTTGAAAGAGGATACTTCCCGTTAACATTGTCAAAAGCTTTCTCGAAGTTTGAAAATCCTAGAAACGTAGGTTTACCTTTCCTTTATCTTATAAGGAAAGTCGAAGGGTCTGTATTTCCTCAGGTGTTCCAAAATTTATACGAAATCCGAACTGATCTTCTCCAAATCCGGCTTCTAGCAGTTTTTCCATTCGTCTGTAAGAAATTCGTGTCATTATTTTACAGCCGCGACTTATTAAGTTGATAGGTCGGTAGTTTGCAGTCTTGTCAACACCTGCTTTCTTTGGGATTGGAATTATTACATCTGAGGATATTTCGCCTGTCTCATACATCTTGTTCACCAGATGGAAGAGTTTTGTCATGGCTGGCTCTCCTGGGGTTATCAGTAGTTATAATGGAATGTTGTGTACTCCCAGGGTCACGTTTCGCCATAGGTAATTCAGTGCTCAGTCAGATTCTTCACGCAGTATCATATCTCCCATTTCATGTTCACTTACTTCCTCTTCCATTACCACAACATTGTCCTGAAGTACATCGCCCTTGTATAGACCCTCTATGTATTCCTTCCACCTCTCTGCCTTTCCTTCTTTACTTAGATTTTTCATCTGAGCTCTTGATATTGATACAAGTGGTTCTCTTTTCTCCAAAGGTCTCTTTCATTTTCCTGGAGGCAGTATCTGTCTTACTCCTAGTGATATATGCCTCTACATCCTTACATTTGTCCTCCAGCCATCCCTCCTTAGCCATTTTGCACTTCCTGTCTATATCATTTTTGAGACATTTGTATTCCATTTTGACTGCTTCGTTTACTGAATTTTTAAATATTTTCTCTTTTCATCAATTAAATTCATTATCTCTTCTGTCCAAGGATCTCCACTGGATCACGTCTTTTTACCTACTTGATCCTCTGATGCCATCACTATTTCATCTCTCAAAGCTACCCATTCTTCTTCTACTGTATTTCTTTTCCCTGCTCCTGTTAATCGTTCCCTAATGCTCTTTCTCAAACTCTCTGCAACCTCTGGTGTTTTGATGTCATCCAGGTCCCATCTCCTTAAATTCCCATTTTTTGCAGTTTCTTCAGTTTTAATCTACAGGTTATAATCAGTAGAGTCCACAACTGCACCTGGAAATGTCTTAGAATTTAAAACCCACTACATTTTATTCTCTTCCTTTTCCTTCTGTCGGATTCCACTCCCCCATGACTATTACATTTTCACCTCCCTTCACTATCTGAATAATTTGCTTTGTCTCATCATACATTTGTTAAATCTCTTCGTCATCTGCGGAGTTAGTTGACATATAAACTTGTACTACAGTGGCTGGCGCGGGATTTGTGTCTATCTTGGCTACAATAATGCGATCACTATGCTGTTCGTAGTAGTTGACCCACGCTACGTTTTATTCTTTATTAAACCGACTCCTGTATTACCCCAATTTGATTTTGTATTTATTACCCTTTATTCACCTGACCAGAAGTCTTGTTACTCCTGCCACCGAACTTCACTAATTCCCACTATATCTAACTTTAACCTATCTATTTACCTCTTTAAATTTTCTAACCTACCTGCCCGATTAAGGGATCTGACATTCCACGCTCCGATTCGTAGAACGCCAGTTTTGTTTCTCCTGATGACGACGTCCTCCTGGGTAGACCACGCTCGGAGATCAGACTGGGGGATACCCAAGAGGACGCCATCATCATTTAACCACACAGTAAAGCTGCATGCTCTCAGGAAAAATTACGGTTTTAGTTTCCCCTTGCTCTCAGCCGTTCGCCGTACCCGCACAGCAAGGTCGTTTTAGTTAATGTTACAAGGCCAGATCAATCAATCATCCAGAATGTTGTCCCTGCAACTACTGAAATGGCTGCTGCCCCACTTCAGGAACCACATGTTTTTCTGGTCTCTCAACAGATATCCCTCCGTTGTGGTTGCACCTACGGTACGGCAATCTGTATCGCTGAGGCACGCAAGTCTCCCCACCAACGGCATGGTCCACGGTTCCTGGGAGGGGGGAGGGGGGAGGGGGGGGGGATGGTGACAATACTACTGCATGTTCAGATTTTGCAATGATGATAATACTACTGCAAAATCTCAATATTCAACAAGAATAAAAAAAGTCTCAGTGTCAGAGAGAGTGAGACTGGGAGATGGACAGGAGGTTGGGAGGAAATGGTCCTAGAAAGCGGTAAGAACGAGATGGAGAGAGCTAGGGGGCAGGAATAGACGGTGAGAGGGGCGGGGGAGGGGGAGAATACGGGCGTAAAAACGGGGCAGGAGGTGATGGACAGAGAGATAAGGTGAGAGATGAGGGAGGAGGAGTGGACAGAAAGAGGGGAGAGGAAGTGATGGACAGAGAGAAGTGGAAGGAGTAGGAGATCTAAGAACAGGGGGTGATGAGGAGTGGAAAGAGACATGGGCGAGGAGGAGTTTAGGGCGTATATCCAATTCCCGCACTTAATAGTAACGCGTGCTTTCTCTTTTCCTTCTTTTCTATTTAACAGGACAGCCGTAGTAACGCGTGTCCTTAAATACCTAGTACACAATTTGTGCAAGAATCGAGAAAAGGAATCATAGGAATGGAAAACCAAGAACGAAGTGCTCGGATTACAAACAGCGTAAGACAGGAATGCAGTCTTCCGTTTCTATATAAATGGAAGAGGCATTAATAGATGTACTGTATATGTAAAGGTTCACGAGCGGAATTAAAATTCAACGCTAAGATAAAAAAGATAACATTTCCAGTGAAAGCGAGGAATAATTGCAGGACTTGTTAAATGGGATCAGTAGCTTCAATAGCACGGGCTATGTATTGGTAGTAAAGCGAAAAATGCGAGAGTATAGATGAGGAGTAGCAACATGAGATTACCGCTGAACTGAGTTCTGATACCTTTGAAGGAAAAGATTGTATGACAGACGAAGCAATGAAGACATGAGAATTAGACTGGCACCGTCAAGGAAGGCACTGTTCGGTAAAAGAAGTCTACAAGTATGGAACATTGACCATAGTTTGAGGAAGAAATTTCTGAGAAGATACGTTTAGAGCTCAGCAGTTAAAAGAAGTGAGTTATGATCTGTGGGAAAACCGAAAAAATATAGCTCAAGCGTTTGAGACGTGGTTCTGTAGAAGGATGCTGAAAATTATATAGACTGGTAAGGGGCGAGGAAGTTCGTCGTCGAATCGTCGAGGAGAGTAGCGTGTAGAAATGACTGACAAAAAGGAGAGACAGAAAGACAGGTCTATGTTACGACATCGGGGGTAACGAGATGGTACTAGCGGGAGTTGTAGAGAATAAAAACTAAGAGATTTTAAAGTATAGTAAGAAATAACTAACGACTTTGGCCGCAAATGCATCCCTGGGACGACGACTTTGCCACAGCAGACGAATTTTTGGTGTCAGAAGACTGATGAGCCAAAAAAGAATTTAATCGTCGTTAACAGGAAGGACCGTCAGAACGTTGTGACGGTATCGACTGTAACAAACAGGCATTTTTTTAACTGCAGTAGTAGTAGTAGTAGTAGTGGTAGTGCTGGCTCACTTCGTATTGTTTCACGTAGCATGTAACAATTTTATGGTTCATTTGTCCACACGACCGTGTTAGTTATTAGCGCAACCTCGCATGGGTGTTTACATTTTGTACTACACTGGAGTTAGGTAGGATCAGTGGGCACTCTAGCGTGTTGTGTTTAGTACATCGTATACGGGGCGACACGCCAATACGGATCTGCGGGACAGGTAGCTCATTAACGATGCGGAAGATTCTGTGTTCCCGAATGTTTGTAGGATAAATTTTGTCCAAACAGGCACCACCGCCACCAACTGCATTCGACGATCTCTGCTATTCAATGTCACTTTCATTTCGTTCCAGTTTAGCACCGACTCTTGTATACTTCTTTCTCACATTGTATAAGACAGGTAGCACTTTTTGCTAGCTTATGTCGTTTAGTGGTACCTGTTCTTCTTACTTCATATATCCAACAATTTAATGAATAACACAGGTAACTAATATTTAAAAAAGAAATAGATAACTTTGTACAACTAAGAAGGCATTCTAACTAAAGAAATTTCATCATAATTGATTACTTAAAGTTTTGTATCACTGAAGGAAGTACTACGATCAGTCACTCTTTTCTAGATAATGATTTATGTCACCATAATTTGTTTAGGTACTGGGCTCTTCGTCAAACAACAGCCAGTAATTCTCGCACAAGTGTAACATTTTTATCATATAGCATAACAGAAAATTCGAGAAATTATGGTCTACAAAATTGTTATCTTTTTTAAAAAGAGGCTGTTGCATTTTACTTACCTAACGAACGGTTTTGCTTTATGTATTACAGTACAAAGGTCTGCATCATTGATATGTTGAGAGCAGTATAAAGGTCTGTACCATTGATATGTGGCATGCTGAAGAAAGTGCGAGATAAAGGCAAGGTGGTGGGGTGGACACATTACGTCTTGTGACTGTTCGTGCTGGTGTAGACATTCTTTCGTAAAATGGAACGTGTCTTTATGACTATCTGTTAAGTCGTAACTGGTCTTATGATGGCCTACAAAGCCGAAAGCCGATTCACAAAGAACTATAAATTAACTGTTATTGTGGGACATCAGTACTATGTATTTCAGTTTTTAATAATGGAATAATTTTGATAGCGTTGGTGCTCGTCCACTTATCTTTTTTTATCATCTTGACAGTTGTCTGCCTTTACCTCCATCATTTTTCTTTGTTTATGTTCCTTGTTTCTGCATTTATGAGCAATGCAGTTGGTTTTCTGCGTTATTAGGTTAAGTCCTAGGAAATCGAATAAGCATAGGGCGATTATGTTTAACTCATTTCGATAAACAGCACCATCTTTCCATCATCGCCTTGTTCATAAACGGTATATGTAAGTATGAATGTAAGAGTTAGTGAGTTTTCAAATGTGCTTATTGTTGGACAGAGAGTTTCGTTTTAGCATGTGTAGAGAAAGACAACCTCTAGGGTTCCTCAAACGTCTGGCAAAGTAGTTACCTCCCGATCCTCAGATTTACCACTTATTTCGCCTGTAAACTTAGCCAGGGAACTCCCCTCGCCCGCCCCCCTTCCAACAACCTTCTGAAATCTGGTTCTCGCGTCTACCAACGTAGGTCTGCTGTTTTTTTATGTTACTCTGGATCCACTGTCTACGTATGAGTAAGTCCTTGTCCTTTGGAACACGGCTTAGCGTGATTTCTTTGAGTTATCAGCGTTTTATTGTTAATTTTTGTTAGGAATCCATTCAGTTACTTCATTTACGCGTTCGGATATATTTTCTATGTTAGTTTCAGTGTAATTCCTAGATATTTACCATGAAATGAACGAACCAAAGACTGACTTTTGTTCCAAGTGAGCACAGCTAAGTGCCTTCAGCACTTGCGCCTGTTAACTTGAATCCTCTATGGTGTCTAAAAATTAATGTCTCTCAACTAAAATACGTAATATTACAGACGATCAGGTGGTATAAATGACATTACCTTGTTGCATAATGTCTGAAATTGTTTAGTGTGATAATCGCCCTCAAAGACCTACTAACGGTGATTTTGTATCCTTCCATTAACTTTTATTGCGGTTTTGGTAATCATTTCCCATACGCTGGTATCAATCTTCTTGTCATGCGACCACCATGAGTGATACAAGAAACTATTTTGTGGGTTATATCCAGCACTAATGAATATATAAAAGTATTTTACACAAATTGAACCAATGTTTGTGTAGCGTGAATTCAGTTTGCTTGTAGTTACTGAATTTATTAATAAGTCCAATTCTACGCCAGTGTAGATACCCCCACTATGTGTGGGTATTAAGATTTTTGTAATAATATGCTTTTTTGATTCTAACTGACTTAATTTTCAAACCCATCACACAAATTTTCACATCATATGAAGTCTTCATAATGGTCAGTAATTCATGTTTTTCAATACATAACGTAATAGATTACCAAATAGTCCCCACCATGGGTAAAACAGATAATTTTACTTGTATTTAGTCTCCCTGCATCGGTACCATATCCACAGTATTCCTCTCTTGCACGTTCTAAATTCAGGCCTTGATAAAGAAAATATGCCACCACGGATGTGCCTTATTGTAGACAAGTCTGCTTTGCGAGAAATAAATAAATTACTAGCTTTTCGCACCCCCCCCCCCCAATTCCTCTTTCGAGTTCAAGGAGAATAGAAATATATGGTTATGGACCATACACCTTGAAGTTGGTGAGGAGGCTGGAGTGTATCAGCGATACAGATAGCCGTACCGTGGTGAAACCACAAATCAGGGTTTTCTATTGAGAGGCCAGACAAACGTGTGGCTCCTGAAGAGCGGCAGCAGCCTTTTTAGTAGTTCCAGGGACAATAGTCTGGATGACTGATTGATCTGGCCTTGTAACATCAAGCAAAACGGCCTTGCTGTGCTGATACTGCGAATAGCCGAAAGCAAGGAGAAAATACAGCCGTAATTTTTCCGGAGGGCATGCAGGTTTACTGAATGGTTAAGTGATAATGGTGTCCTCTTGGGTCAAACCTTCCGGAGGTTAAATCGACCGCCATTCGGATCTCCAGGCGTGGACTACTCAGGAGGATATCGTTACCAAGAGAAACCAAACTGGCGTCCTAGAGGTCAGAGCAGGGCATGTCAAATCTCTTAATCGGGCAGGTAGGTTAAAAAATTTAAAAAAGGGAAATGGTCGGCCTAACGTGGGATAACGTAGTGGGAATTAGGCAAGTTCGGTGTCAGGAATACATAATTATTGCTTCAAAATCAAAGGAGAATTGCAGGAGTAGGTTTAATAACGAATAAAAAATAGTAACACTGGTAAGCTGCTATGGACGGCGTAGTGAACACATTATTGTAGCCAAGACAGACACGAAGCCCATACCCACCACAGTAGTATAAGTTCATATGCCAACTAACTCCGCAGATTGAAGAAATCTATGATGAGATGAAAGATATTATTTAGATTGTTAAGGGAGACGAAAATTTAATAGTCGTGGGGGACTGGAATTCGACAGCAGGAATAGGAAGAGGAGGAAAAATAGTAGGTGAAAATGGACGGGGGGGAAAGGGATGAAAGAAGAGACCTCCTGCTAGAAATTTGTGCAGAGAATAATTTAATCATAACTAACACTTGGCTTAAGAATCAATAAAGAATGTTGTATACGCGGAAGAGCCCTAGAGAAACCAGAAGGTCTCACACTTATTACATAATCGTAAGACAAAGATTTTTTAACCAGATATTAAATTTTGAGACATTTCCGGGAGCAGATGCGGTCTCTGACCGCAATTTATTGGCTATGAATTGTAGATTAAAACCGAAGAAACTGCAGAAAGATAGGAATTTAAGGAGACAGGACCTGGATAACCTGAAAGAAACAGAGGTTGATTAGAGTTCAGAGGAAACATTAGGCAACCATTGACAAGAATAGGGGAAAGGAACACGGTAGTAGAAGAATGGGTGGCTTTGAGAGATAAAATAGTGAAGGTAGCAGCGGATCAAGTAGATAAAAAGGCGAGGGCGAGCAGAAACCCACGGGTAAAACAAGAGATACTGAATAGAAGAAAACATAAAAATGCAGTAAATGAAACTGGCGAAAGGCGATACAAACGTTTAAATATGAGAATGATGAAGTGCAAAATGGCAAAGCATAAAAGGCTAGAGGACAAATGTGAGCATTTAGAAGCATATATCACTAGGGGAAAGATAGATGAGGAAAGTTAAAGAGACCTTTAGAGAAAAGAGAACCGCCTGTATGAATATCAAGAGCTCTGATGGAAAACGAGTCCTGAGCGAAGAAGGTGGAAGGAGTATAAAGAGATAAGTTCGAAGGAGTATATAGAGAGCCTGCAAAATGGAGATGCATTTGAGGGCAATTCTATGGAAATGGGAGATGACGTAGGTGAAGATGAGTTGGGAAATATGATACTGCGTGAAGAATTTAACAGAGCACTGAAAGATCTCAGTCGAAACGAGGCCCCGGCATAGGCGACATTCCGTCAGAACTACTGACAACCACAGGAGAGCCAGCAACGACAAAACTCTTCCATCGAGTATGCAAGATGTATGAGACAGTCGAAATACACTAAGACTTCAAGAAGAATATGATAATTCCAATTCCAAAGAAAGCAGATGCTGCAGCGTGAGAGAATTACCGAACTATCAGTTCAATGTGTCATGGTTGCAAAATACTTAAACGAATACCTTACAGAAGAATGGAAAAAATGGTATAATCGAACCTCGGGAAAGATCAGTTTGGATTCAAGAGAAATATAGGAACACGCGAGGCAGTACTGACACTATGACTTCTTAAGGAAAGGCAAACCTACGTTTGTAGCACACGTAGGCATTTGACAATGACGACTGGAATACTCTCGTTCAAATTCGAAGAGCGGCAGGGGTAATATATAGGGAACAAAGGCTATTTGCAATTTGTGCAGAAACCAGATGGCGGTTACAAGAGTCGAGGAGCATGACAGAGAAGCTGTGGTTGAGAAGGGGGTGAGACGGAATTGTAGTCTATTCCCGATACTATTCAGTCTGTTTATTGAGCAACAGGAAAATTTTTTGAGAAGGAATTAAAGCCCATGGAGAAGGTGTAACCAATGTACAGGACGCCTGATACTTGATAAAGTGTCATTATTATGACTCAGTGTCTCTTTCAGGTCAATAAATTATAACTTCATTTTTACTTCGACATCGGAACTTACGTCGTAATCATAAACTCATCACACTCCAATTTTAAAAAATAATTCGTTTTACTTTATGCCGATAATTTCCTGTGTATCTGCAGGTTTGTCTCATTTGAGGAAGAATAATGTAAAAACAGGAAATTTCGTTTCTACGCTCACTTTCTAAAAGTGTTATAAATTTCAATTGCTGGATATCTTCTATGTCCAGACAACCAGCGATGATGTATAAACAGATACTGTATTCAATAAAATCATCGATTCGCTACTTTCAGTACTAGCAGTTACTCTTGGAAACAGTATTTTTCAAAGTTAATCATCGTAGTGCTAATTTCCAGACAGACAGCGGATTTTTCATTATGTTATAGCACGTAGCTCTTTCGTATCCTTGAATCATTACTGTACTCTTTCGTAAATTTACGTCATCAAAGTATTATACGACTAAAACTATATGTCCGATTTTTAGTGCTTCTCAAATTTAGATAATTAAAATGCCTTAATAAACGCAACTAAATGTAATAGTATTCTTTGGTTAATAATGAAAAAAATATAGATATTTTTTTTTGAAACACATTAATTTGTCTGTTCACACCAAATATATACGGAGGCTGATCATGTAATAAAACTTTTAAATTCATTCTACTAAAATGAACTTCATTCGAGAGCGGCCAACAGGAAATTGACAACATTTTTAGAGACATTCATTACTAATTTATGTACTTCGTTATACGATCTTAATCTCCGCGGAAGATACGGTAGTGTTTTAGGCTTGTTGTTGTTACGCACGTCGGTGACCATCTGGGTTTTCTGCGGCTGTACTTGAAGTACAGCCCTCAGAGCTGGTCATACAACCGAAACGTACATGTGAGAAGAAAAAACTAAAAAACCGGTTCGTATTTTACCATAACAAAAGTTATTATTACAATAAAATCATTTGATTCAACATCGAGTGAGAAAACCTTTTTTGGTGATACACCTAAGTTGGTGATATACTTCATTTCGTCTCTCGTGATCTTAGGAGTACCTAAAACAATTCGAGAAACCAATCATAAATAGCGCAGAATATCTTCTTTGGACTATTCACGCCGAACGACAGTTTCATCATTGATAGTGTACTTCAGCAGACGAGAAGGACAGCAAGCGGTATCGCTGCAATAATTCATACTTTATTTTATTTCTTATGTATATATTGACGTATTTAGGAACGGTAAAGTGTGTTTCCTCTCAAATCCTTACAGAAACTTACAGTAAGTATAACTGTTTTGCTTACCTTATAATTAGTCTCGGTATAGGCTTACCGTTAGGTTTCTCAAGCATGTTTATGAAGTGCTCGTACAGGCATAAATTCAAAAAATCGTATGAATGTTTAAATTATTATCTACAGTGTTCACTCTTATTATGTATTAACACATCCGTACTACATTCAAAAGGATGTAGGGTGCAGTGATACTGGGAGATGAAGAAGCTGGCACAGGATAGAGTAGCATGGAGAGCTACATCAAACCAGTCTCTGGATTGAAGACCAGAACAACAACAACAACATTAATCTATTTTTGTAAATATAATTTCATACACCCTAATAATTGCATGCAGCCTATCACTAAGTTAGATGATATCGTCAACTAAGGTATGACGTATCTTATTTATTAGGTGTAAATGGTGGAAAGTAACGTAAAACTGGGGCTCATCGGAAATAAATAGAATTTATCGTATGAATAACTTTCATGCAACGCTAGAGGCTGCAAGAATGATTAAGCAAAATCGTATTAGCGTTTACAAGACTGCAAAAGGCTATGGGGTGCCTTTGAGCTTTTTATAAAGGTTCCTGACAGAAAACCATGATGCTGGTGGTGTTGTCGGTTTGAAAATATTGGTTCCTCCGTTCTCCATAGAGTCAGTATTATAGCAGAAGCACATGTTTACAGTGGAAGAGATGGTATTTAGGCCTACTACCAAACAAGTGAATGTGGTTGCATATAAAGTGACTGGGGCGTGCGAATTTTGTTAATAGCGAAAAGGAAAGCAAGATTTCTCGTGGCCAATACTATTATGATAGGCGACTGTTTTGACAAACTTATTTTGACAAACTTCCAAATGTTATGAAGAATTTAGGCTTGTCTCCTCTAAGCAAGTTGGAAGATAATTTGTGGAATGGTGACAAAACCAGCTTGATATTTGTCGTCAAGCCCAATAACGTTGCAAATGACACTCAGAAGAAGTTCGTATACAGGCGTACCTCTCAGAACGGTCAGAAAATATGACGTTGGAGGCCTGTGTTTGCCTAGTGAAATTGGACAACCCTGTTTATAATTTTCAAAGGTTTTCGGTGTAGTGGAGATAGCAAGAGGGACTGCCCGCCTGAAGAGGTGTGAAGTACTTAAGAACTGTATTTAATGTGGTTACAATTTTTTCTTGAATATATCAGAACAGAATCTGTGCTATTGCTGATGGATTCGCATGGAGCAAATATTTCTCTAGAAGTACTTTAACTTACTTTTCAAAATTATATCTATTTCCTTATGTTCCCTTCTCACACGTACACACGTGCTGTACCCTCTAGAAATTGGCATTTTCGAGGCTCTTGAGTGTGTTGGAAGCGATGAACTGCATGATTATGTTGCAGAAGACCGAGTGGAGAAACAGGATAAAAGAAATTTCCACATCATCTTCAATACGCCTTTTGTGAAAATCTTGCCCGAGAAAAACATAAAAAATATCTTCAAGTCCTCGACCCTAGGATCGAATTACCATTCCCCGAAAAAATCGGAACTGACCGAGCACCCTGATCCGCAGGTAGGCTTTGCTTTCCACGATGGAAGCAGATCAACAAATACTAGTTAGCATTCGAAAAGCCAGAAACTCCGCCAACCTCGTTGTCTCCAATCGAACAAATATTGTTCAAATGGCTCTAAGCACTATGGGACTTAACATCTGGGGTCATCAGTGCCCTAGACTTAGAACTACTTAAACCACACTAACGTAAGGACAGCACACACATCGATGCCCGAGGTGGGGTTCGAACCTGCGACCGTAGCAGCAGCGCGGTTCCAGACTGAAGCGCCTAGAACCGCTCGGCCAAAACAGCCGGGTCCATTCGAACACCGACAGGAAATATATGAAGGAAGTCTTTAGAGCAAGGTGTGACTGTTGGCCCAAAAGTATGCTCCCCTAAGTGAATACGAAATAAGAGATGCTTCGCTGAGTTGTCCACGAACTAGCAGAGTAAAAGGAAACGCTGTTTCGGATTCAGATGGACCTTATGGAACGAGGAAAACAAAAGATAGAAATGTCAAAAAATAAACAAAAAAGCATTTCCAGTGACGACAATTGCACGTGTAGCACACGTTGAGGAGAATAATAAACGGACCAATGTGTGAAAAAGGAGCATTCTCATTGTGCCTCACCCCCTACCATGAACGCTGACAAAGCGAATCTGCTTTGGGCTGTGTTTACGTGAACGATCTCTGCACTTTAAGCGGTGAATGAGGTGATATAGTTTAGACAGGAATAAGTAAGGTACTCGTTTAATATGTGCCGGTAAAGGAATCTTATTCAGTTGTTTTCTTTAATTAGTGTTGATTAAAGCTGAACAATTTACTTGGTACCTGAACTGAATTTATTTTGTAGAGATTATTTTTCTATAAATATGTAATGTGTGGTGAGATCTTTCCGATTCAGGAAAAAAAGTTCATAGGTGCTTCAATAACTCCTCGTGTTTATAGCATATGTTAATTTATCAACAAATTGAGACTCCACATCACCCAGTTAGCTACCTGTATCACTAAGTTAGGTCCATTGTGGTGTTTCAATTGAAATATCTTCAGCTGCATCAAAACCAAAGCTAATGCCATGAGTCTGCGTTTATTATATCGTAGACACATAACTCGTATTAGCATTTTCTGGAAGAATGTATGGCTAATAAGATAATTATTTACAGAATTACTGGCTTAATCATCAAATTAAGTACCTTCATCCTATATAAGGCATGGATATTGTTGGTGCCCAAGTTCTCTGTGATACTGTGCTACATAGACCCTATACATCACAACGAGATTTCTGCTAATTTTGCTATCTTTCTTAATTATTTCAAAAATTTTGAAGTCGTGTAAGGCTACGTTTTAATAGTGGAAAAACGCACACATAGCTTTAGGTGTATTTCTCGCACAGAATGCAGAAATAGTTCCACAGACTTGGAGATCACAGAACACCAGCTTTGCAGACCGGGCGCCCCTCGTTGATAACCGAATATTAAACTGTTCGGTCGCCTCCATTAGAGACGACGAGGACGGTCCGAAGTTGCAACTTATTAATTAAAGGCAAGTTTGGGGGCGTAAAGAGGACGCGTGACTCCTGCGACGTGCTGGCCTGTTGATTGGGCGAGCCGCCCCGTCCTGCCCCTCGTTAAGAGACGCTGGAGTGGGGGAGGCACAAATGTGCTGGAACATCAGTTTCGGGAGGACCGATCTTAATTGTATTCTGCCGCGGGTGCTGAAGACTTAAAGCGTGCGAAAGTTGAGATTAGGAGCGGCGCCGCGGTGCGAGTTTATCTTGTTTCCAGACTCATTAAAGTGCTCGGCTGCGCCCCGCCCCCCACCCCACGCCTTCCCAATCCTTTCCTCTCGTCCCTGCTACGTGATGTGTCTGCACTCACAAACGAATGTCGGCGGTGCACTGACTGTGGTCGATACACGTTTCCACAGAAGGAGCTACGGTGCGCGGGAGTAGGTCGGCACAAACTACCCCACCAGTCGCTGCAAACATCCAGCACGAACCACAAACCCGTCCCGTATCAGATGAATGCTAAAATTTACAGACGCGCGAAATTTGGCACAGACTTCAGTGCGAGATGCCTTTAATAAGTTCCACAGCGAAACATTGTCTCGAAATTTGGTACAAAATCCGAAGAAATTCTGGTCGTATGTAAAGTACACAAGCGGCATGACGCAGTCAATGCCTTCGCTGCGCAGTGCCGGTGGTACTGTTACCGACGACTGTGCCGCTAAAGCGGAGTTATTGAACGCAGTTTTCCGAAATTCCTTCACCAGGGAAGACGAATGGAATATTCCAGAATTTGAAACATGAACAGCTGCTAGCATGAGTTCCTTAGAAGTAGATACCTTAGGGGTTGCGAAGCAACTCAAATCGCTTGATACGGGCAAGTCTTCAGGTCCAGATTGCATACCGATTAGGTTCCTTTCAGATTACGCTGATGCAATAGCTCCCTACTTAGCAATCATATACAACCGCTCGCTCACCGATAGATCTGTACCTACAGAATGGAAAATTGCGCAGATCGCACCAGTGTTTAAGAACATATATTGTATTCAAAGATTATGAATCACTTCTAAGGGAATGATATATTGATACGTAATCAGCATGGTTTCAGAATACATCGTTCTTGTGCAACGCAGCTAGCTCTTTATTCGCACGAAGTAATGGCCGCTATCAACAGGGAATCTCAAGTTCATTCCGTACTTCTAGATTTCCGGAAAGCTTTTGACACCGTTCCTCACAAGCGACTTCTAATCAAGCTGCGGGCCTATCGGGTATCGTCTCAGTTGTGCGACTGGATTCGTGATTTCCTGTCAGGAAGGTCGCAGTTCGTACCAATAGACGGCAAATCATCGAGAAAAACTGAAGTGATATCAGGTGTTCCCCAGGGAAGCATCCTGGGACCTCTGCTGTTCCTGATCTTTATAAATGACCTGGGTGACAATCTGAGCAGTTCTCTTAGGTTGTTCGCAGATGATGCTGTAATTTACCGTCTAGTAAGGTCATCCGAAGACCAGTATCAGTTGCAAAGCGATTTAGAAAAGATTGCTGTATGGTGTGGCAGGTGGCAGTTGACACTAAATAACGAAAAGTGTGAGGTGATCCACATGAGTTCCAAAAGAAATCCGTTGGAATTCAATTACTCGATAAATAGTACAATTATCAAGGCTGTCAATTCAACTAAGTACCTGGGTGTTAAAATTACGAACAACTTCAGTTGGAAGTAGCCGCACAGATAATATTCTGGGGAAGGTGAGCCAAAGGTTGCGTTTCATTGGCAGGACACTTAGAAGATGCAACAAGTCCACTAAAGAGACAGCTTACACTACACTCGTTCGTCCTCTGTTAGAATATTGCTGCGCGGTGTGGGATCCTTACCAGGTAGGATTGACGGAGGAAATCGAAAGGGTGCAAGAAAGGACAGCTCGTTTTGTATTATCACGTAATAGGGGAGAGAGTGTGGCAGATATGATACGCGAGTTGGGATGGAAGTCATTAAAGCAAAGACGTTTTTCGTCGCGGCGAGATCTATTTACGAAATTTCGGTCACGAACTTTCTCTTCCGAATGCGAAAATATTTTGTTGAGCCCAACGTACATAGGTGGGAATGATCACCAAAATAAAATAAGAGAAATCAGAGCTCTAACAGAAACGTTTAGGTGTTCGTTTTTCCCGCGCGCTGTTCGGGAGTGGAATGGTAGAGATATAGTATGATTGTGGTTCGATGAACCCTCTGCCAAGCACTTAAATGTGAATTGCAGAGTAATCATGTAGATGAAGATGTAGAAGCGTCAGTGCTGTTGTGTGGCCTCTCAGATGACACATATCGAGCTGGCGCAGTGGCTAAGACATCCTGGAGCCTCTGTTCTTTGGGCGTTGATATGTAGCTCCACCACTAACACCAAATAGCGCACCCTGGAGCTACGGTAGAAGTGGAGGACGGGGAGGGGGGGATGGGGCTCAACTCTTTGTTTCGAGATAATAAGTTTTAAGTTTCACGACCAATGGCTCTGGGTACACCTGTTACTAATGGCTGTCCATTACATGCTTCTGCTGTCTTCCAAGTAATACTTAAAAATAGGATGATTTTCTCGGTCGATGTTCTGTTATTATAACCTGACCATATTACCGATTTTTATATCATTTCTCGTAGTTATAGGGTAACCAGTCTTGACGGAAATAATAGTTTCCCTATCATATACATATATGTTTGTAAGACTAGTTACTTGACACCGTGACTACCTAGTGGCGTAATTAGTGTGCAGCTGCGGACAATGATGCGTCCGGTCAACAGCAACGAGGCGTTCAAATGCCGAAATTCCTCGAGTCAACAGCGTGGTACACTGACCATCGCCCACACGCCCAGACTTGGTACGTCTGTACCCAGATTATACGAAGGCTGCTGTTCATCATTTAGTTTTAGGTCCTGTAACAGCAGCTATGTTTGTACACATGGGGTTAAGTATTTCCCCGCTAAGCAAGCAAAACTATGTTCCTAATACTCAAATTTTTTCAGCAATTTTGCTCCATTAACAGTGCGTAGGTTTTATTCGCGTCTCGAGAATTTAACAACATTAACGGAACAACTGCTGAACGAAACTTAAGCCTAAAAACATTTTGTAACTACTCTAATCAATACCTTACTCTACCTTCCTTGCCAACTGCAAGTTCCTATTAAACATCGTTCGTTAAATGTAAGCTTTCAGAGTATTCATTCTTACACGATTTCTGAGTAGAAAATCTGTTGCAAAACCTTTACGTAAACAAATTATCGAGTGCTCAACGCACTGCAGACTTTGACAGGGAAGTTATGATATATCTGCTACGCAAATTTCTAAGAGAATGTGTATATACGAATCTAGGCCCTACACATGTTGCGAGCCCCAATGAAAGGTGGACGTAGAATTCACTCAGTGTTTCTCTCTATTCTCAAGTGGACGCTTTCTCATGGTCACAGACGACTAGTGTTGTAACTTGCTTTCTTATGGACGCTGGATATTGGCATTGAGGTTGCTTTCTGTCGGCCATTCTCATGGAACGAGCTTCGACAATTACGATGAGGTCGCGACATGCACTTGCAGCTTGGCGTCGTATTCAGTTCAAATTGTTTCAGGTTTTTAAATCTACCTTCACTCGTGTTCAGACTTAACTTCCATTGCTGAAAGAAAAAAAATGGTTCAAATGGCTGTGAGCACTATGGGACTTAACATCTTAGGTCATCAGTCCCCTAGAACTTAGAACTACTTAAACCTAACTAAACTAAGGACATAATACACATCCATGCCCGAGGCAGGATTCGAACCTGCGACCGTAGCAGTCCCGAGGTTCCGGACTGCAGTGCCTAGAACCGCACGGCCAACGTGGCCGGCATTGCTGAAAGAATTAAATCATGTCCCATGCTTATGGATCAGTATCATTGTTTCATTTGATCGTCAATGAGAGTAGCTTAGTGGCTCCATTACATTCGTGCTAATTTAAATGCATTAGTATGTAGAGGTCTTTCCTTATGCAAAGCTTTTCTTATGTCGTTGACTTGAACACCATATGGTCCATGACAGGACAAGTATAAGTAGTATATAAAGAACATAGTACACTTTTTTTACATTGGGCATTCTGGCACACTTCGTTTATTTCATGTAACAAGAGGTCATTGACCTAGCGAAGTCCTCAGTGATGTGAACTCTCTGATCAGTTGTGTTATAATCCTTATCAAAGGGAAGTGAACCTCCCTTTTCCCCTAGGCCTCTCCTCCCCTCCTAATATCCCCAACCAATCACAGTGCAGTAATAGTGATGAAAAAAACCAATGAAAAAAATTAAAGATGGTGGAACTAACTCAACTGTGTTAGTGGGAAATTACGAGATCTGTCTCCTCTCTTCTTTTCCTCCTATCGATACCCTATCAGAAGATCAAGAATGGGGGAACTAGTACAATTGTACTTTATGCCCCTCCACCTCTTTGCAATCAATCACAGTGAGGTATAAAAACGAAAGGACATGTTTTTATGAAACAAATCTGCAGATGATCGTTACAGACCGAAGCCGGTAGTCTGATGACAAAAATTTGTGACCATAGACTTGAAGTAAGCGGAATTTAGAAATGAAAGGGCCTAAAAAAATTCAAGATGCAAATTGTTCAATTGCGTTTTATGCTTCAACCCTCTCCTCTTTCCATTCAGTCACAGCAAAATACATAACTGGTACATCTAATCCGAATGTAGTTTCTATCCCCAACAGCAAGACAAACATATCACAAACAGTCCTACCGGAGAAACATCTGCAACTGATCATCGTCATAGTCATGCGAATAACCGTTTCAGTTGTGAGGCTTTTATTTTTAAACTCACGACCGATTTCAGGCTAATAAATGCTCATCATCAGGAAAATTAATCGTGTGGTTAGACTCCGAGTACTGTGAGAATGGGTAGGGCAGAGGCGACCACCACAAGATATTAATAGCACTGATGATGTGCATTTGTAGCCCCGAAACCGGTCGTGAATTCAAAAATAAAATCCTTATAACAGAAGCGGTTATTTCTATGTCTGTTCTAGAATGTCAGTTGAGCACCAGCTTGAAGAAGTCAGAATATAGAAACGAGCAGAAGTGTTCCGAATTCATTAAAGCTGCATGATTTGTGCCACAGCTTGTCAGCAACTTATTACCTCCATTTCTTAAATTTTTACATTAACTTAATTGCAACTTTAGTCACCAAGTTTCTGGTAAAGAGGAATGCATATATGTACTATTATTTATTTATTTCCCTGGTTCTGTCCGTTTCCCCGTCCAGTCTTCCCTACGTGTGTGTGTGTGTGTGTGTGTGTGTGTGTGTGTGTGTGTGTGTGTGTGTGTGTGTGTGTGCGTACCTGTGTAAGTGAATGTAAACCAATGCTTTGAAACGCTCTGCTCTACAAAGTGTCATTGACTTGTAGTGCCAACTTAGCTTTCGAGCAGCTTTAGGGAGGACCAGAGAGACAGTTCAGTTACGAAGTCTATGGTTCAAATTGCTCTGAGCACTATGGGACTTAACATCTGAGGTCATCAGTCCCTTAGAACTACTTAAACCTAACTAACCTAACGACATCACACCCATACATGCCCGAGGCAGGATTCGAACCTGCGACCGTAGCGGTCGCTCTGTTCCAGACTGAAGCGCCTATAACCGCTTGGCCACACCGGCCGGCACAGTTACGAAGTGAAAGCTTAATCCTGGTGTAAGGTGTAGCTATGTAGCTATTGGCAGAAAGTGCTTCTCTCTTACCTCACCTGCCACCTAGGGTAGAGGCGTAGCTGGGGACAAGCATTAGTTCAACGTTGGGGCGTAATGGATGTGGTTGGCTTCCATTGTTCTGAGATTGTGAGCAAAGCATTCCGCAAATTTCTAGTGAGTTCGTATTTCAATTAATTCAGATTGGCAGGTCATCGCAAACAATGCAAGTCTTTTTCAAAGCTTGATTATTCGGTATTTTCGTGTAAATTCACGTGATTAAAGGAACTTTAAGTATCTTACTTTGTCCTGGTAAAGCACCATTGTCACTGGGGATCTATCTATGATATGTAGTATAAAGAAGAAGAATGCGGCTTATGAGGAGACTGTAAAATCTTTGTATCCACAAACGGCATTCTTATTTATTCATTTGACCTGTAATCTGACAGCGTAACCGGTTGATTTTAGCCATCAGTTCCCCACGTTCCCCAGAATCAAGCTAGTTTATCTTAACCATATTTATGGCCCAGATCTTGTCTTTCTGAGTTCAAACGATCCTTGTGCTCCTGCCTAACCTGAATAATTGCAGCTTATTTCGGCAATCTCCCACCATGGGTTCTCCAGTTTCAAGCTAGTTCCCTTTAACCATGTTTAAGGCACAGATTTTGTCTGAGCTCAACGTATCACCCTATACCTGCCAAACTTGAATAATTTGGGTATTACTGAATTTCCTTGAAACTCATGTATGGTGGACATCCACTAAGGCATTTTCCATGTGAACGTGCGCAGTCCCATAATCTTAATGTGACAGTATAGCGAGGTAGAATTAGTATATAAGTTGGTTCCATACATACGTGTAATTGGAAGGTTTCTGTCCATTAATGACTTACATTACTGTACCTTTGTGACATTGATTAATTAGCGTGGCATGTCCATGCCCACCTCCTTTTACTCCACAGTGATATTTGGGTTCTGCCAAATGTTCAGCTTGGTCAGACCATTGTAGATGAATTGCTGTATGTATCTTTTGTGTATGGATCGTCCATGTAGGTGACTGATGCTCGTTCGTATCGCCAAATCCTGACAGATCGAACTGCATCAGATTAACTCCCAATCCAGATGTTTCAATGATATGCATTGTATAATATTTACTAGCTGTCAGGTTGATATTGCATTTTTTCTCAGATGTTTTCGAGATAGAGGAGCCTATAGAATGGATCCTGCAGTTAACCAAGTAATTTTGAAATGAGTAAATGCACCCTCCAGTTCACGGCTAATTACTTATTACAGTCATTTTTTATGGAAGCCAAAAAGTAAATAAGTATCATGAGCTCCAAAAGTATTGATAACTAAAGGAAAGATTAGACGCTCTCATATCCTGAGTATTATTTGTGCTGCTCACGACGCTATCTTCCGCCTGAAACTGTATGCCCATTACACAGCGTGATAGTTGTTGGACTGTGTGAAATAAAATCGTCATAACTCCTGAATGATCTGCGTTACGGCGTTCAAACTGCACGGTTGGCCGCGGGGTATGACGGGAATTAGTGTGTGAATATGGTTTGGTTTAGCGACGAAGCCCAGTTTCATTTGGATTGGTTCGTCAATAATCAAAATTCCGCATTTGGGGGACTGAGAATTCGCATTTCGCAATCGAAAAGTTTCTTCACTTTCAACGGGTGACTGTGTGGTGTGCAATGTCCAGTAACGGAATAGTCGGTCCGATAGTCCTTGATGGCACGGTGACTAACGAACGGTACGTGAAGGTTTTGGAAGATGATTTTATCCCCATTATCCAAAGTGATCCTGATTTCTACAAGATGTGGTTCATGCAAGACGGAGCTCGACACCATCGAAGCAGGAGAGTGTTTGATGCCCTGGAGGAGCACTTTGGGGACCGGGTGGTGAATCTGGGGTACTCAGAGGCCACTGGCATGGGCCTCGATTGGCCACCATATTCTCCGGATCTGAACACACGTGACTCCTCTTTGTGGAGCTATATTAAAGACAAGATGTACAGCAATAGCCCCAATATCATTGTTGAGCTGAAAACAGCCATTCAGGAGGTCATCGACAGCATCGATGTTCCGACACTTCAGCGGGTCAGGCAGAATTTCGTTATTCGTCTGCGCCACATCATCGCCAATGATGGCAGGCATATTGACCAATTTCATAGCCTAAATCCGAATATCTGTAGTGTTATTTAAATGTTGCATAAAGCGTGTGCATTCCGCAGCCTGTAACTAATTTACCTTTTTTCATATAGTTCAATAATTGTCGCCGCGCGGTATTAGCCGAGCGTTCTAAGGCGCTGCAGTCGTGTACTGTGAGGCTGGTCCTGGGGGAGGTTCGAGTGCTCCCGCGGGCGTGGGTGTGTGAGCTTGTCCTTAGGATAATTTAGGTTAAGTAGTGTGTAAGCTTAGGGACTGATGACCTTAGTAGTTAAGTCCCAAAGATTTCACACACATTTGAACATTTTTGAAAAATAATTGTCACCCTGTATGTTCAATTGAATTCTACATTTGTTATGCATTGCGCTACAGAAATTCACAATTAATGATTCCATAAGGCTTTTCTTGCCATATGTTACTTTGAAATCTTGTCGACTGGCATATAGACAAGTGAAGAGCTCATGTGTGAGCCAGACATGACTAAAAAAGCAGCGCATAGATGGTCCAGAAATGGAATAAGCATTCCTGAGATTAATTTAAAACACAACGATTGAGGTCACGCAAGAGGGGAGGCTTTCAACATTCTAAAAGTCTGAGGCTCCTCCAGGTAATGCCTTCCACGCCAATGGTATACAGCCTTAACAGCAAGAGTGCCAATATTATTTCCTGGGGAACACAAAAAGTGACTTTCATAATTGTCGGTGGTTCTCGATTCAAGATAAAATGCTGCTCCCTCCCCACCAACAAGTCCTCATTCGAGTTATCAACTTCATAGAGATGTTTCGTCCCGTCGTAGCCCTCAGTGGTTGACAATCACACAACAGGCCACAGCAGTCCACCCACCCCACTGCCGCCCCACATCGAACCCAGGGTGACTGTGCGGTTCGGACACCAGTGCCCCCCCTCCCCCCAGACGAGTATAGCCCCGAATGTTTTCGTAGTAGAGGAATTATGGTGTACGCGTACGTGGAGACAGTGTTTGCGCAGCAATCGCCGATTAGTGTAATCGAGGTGGAATAAGGGAACCAGTCCGCATTCGCCGAGGCAGATGGAAAACCGCCTTAAAAACCATCCACAGGCTGGCCGGCATAACGGACCCTAACACTAACCCGCCAGGCTGATTCGTGCCAGGGACCGGAAAGCCTTCCGACTTGGTAAGCAGCGCATTGGAGCGCGCAGTTAGCTGATCGGGCTCGATACCCCATACTACCATACTTTCGATAATAAGTATAGTGTAGCGCTAACTGAAATGGTGCCCAGAAGACGAGAAATATTTCGTCTACCTGAAATTACTTGATCCATGACTTTCACGTGGTAATCTGAAAAAGCGCAAGTAGTATTTCGCATGAGCGATGGTATTCGAATCTAGACTGATTGCCACGGAGGCGGTCATTCTGTTCGAAGTACCTCAAATGTTGCAGCTGGATCACGGTTAAATCTCAAGTATGGGACGATTTTTACAGGCAGTTTTTAAAACTCCTTCCTTTAAAGTAGCTGTGTAGGAAGAAATCTGGAGACTTAAAATCGGGAGGCTATTGGATCCATAATAATTTAGAGTTAATTTGCACACAAAAATAAAAATTGCTGAAGAAAGGATTTGTTTTATTAGACATACTAGAAGTGACATTCCAAGTGTCATTTTTACAAAAGGCGATATCATTGCTTTTGTGTTCTCAGTATTCGTTGCATATCCCTAGCTTTGTCCCAAGAGTCAAATCATGAAGAAAATGTTTTATATATTCATTTCGAGATGTTGCATGGTTTTTTGTCAAACAATGCTTCTCTCAGTAGATACAAAAGCGTACTACAGTTTTTTTTCGTTTTAAAAGTGCCGCTTAAACATAATCGTCAAAGTAGGCGTGTAAGATCTCCAAAATACAGTGTGATCAAAGTGTCTCATACTCATCCATATCAAGCATCCATTAAAAATTCTCACTTCGAAGCGGAAGAATGGAAAAAAGCCACTGTCTTCAAAAGTGTAAAGAGCATGGCAGATGTGTGCCACGCCGTACTTCATCTGGAATAACAGCTATGTTTATCAGTTGCAAAACGGAGAGACCTGTTAACATTTTTACCATTTCTTCCTCAACGGCAAAGGGAGTTTTACAGTAAACCTTCCAACATCTTATCCCAAGAAAACTGAGATATTTCTGTAATTAGTTTCATTTTGTTATTTTGTATTTTCTTTCACTACAATTCTAGCAGTTAAATTATTTCAGTTATATTACTGTACTTGTAAATCACAAATGAAACGTAGTGCCTCTTTGTTAGTGAGACATGGAACAAAAACCTTTTACATCCGTTTGTAACCTGTCAATTTCCTAGTATGGTATTTTCAACGTGTAGGAAGCCTGTTTATATGTTTGTGTGTTGGCACTGCTATAGACTGCATTAATACCACTGACAGTGCTGTGGGCGCTCTGTGAGGGACTCTGTGGTTAGGAGGCCTCGCAGTTACACGTTAACAGTCAGCAGTGTTGGCAGTTCGAAGTTAATAGCAGTGATGGAGGATAGAAGCAGTGTTAGCGCGAGCGGACGGTCTAGACCTGCGTCCATCTTGGAGATTTAATATTGGTTGGACATGGATTGTGAAATGTCGGTAATGGAATTACTGACGATTATATAATTTTTCGAACTGGATGTCACATGATTAAGGTAAAATCTGCTAAATACAACGTTTACTCCCCAACAAAATCTTTCCTTGTTTAACCTCATGCCTACTACTACACTCCTGGAAATTGAAATAAGAACACGGTGAATTCATTGTCCCAGGAAGGGGAAACTTTATTGACACATTCCTGGGGTCAGATACATCACATGATCACACTGACAGAACCACAGGCACATAGACACAGGCAACAAAGCATGCACAATGTCGGCACTAGTACAGTGTATATCCACCTTTCGCAGCAATGCAGGCTGCTATTCTCCCATGGAGACGATCGTAGAGATGCTGGATGTAGTCCTGTGGAACGGCTTGCCATGCCATTTCCACCTGGCGCCTCAGTTGGACCAGCGTTCGTGCTGGACGTGCAGACCGCGTGAGACGACGCTTCATCCAGTCCCAAACATGCTCAATGGGGGACAGATCCGGAGATCTTGCTGGCCAGGGTAGTTGACTTACACCTTCTAGAGCACGTTGGGTGGCACGGGATACATGCGGACGTGCATTGTCCTGTTGGAACAGCACGTTCCCTTGCCGGTCTTGGAATGGTAGAACAATGGGTTCGATGACGGTTTGGATGTACCGTGCACTATTCAGTGTCCCCTCGACGATCACCAGTGGTGTACGGCCAGTGTAGGAGATCGCTCCCCACACCATGATGCCGGGTGTTGGCCCTGTGTGCCTCGGTCGTATGCAGTCCTGATTGTGGCGCTCACCTGCACGGCGCCAAACACGCATACGACCATCATTGGCACCAAGGCAGAAGCGACTCTCATCGCTGAAGACGACACGTCTCCATTCGTCCCTCCATTCACGCCTGTCGCGACACCACTGGAGGCGGGCTGCACGATGTTGGGGCGTGAGCGGAAGATGGCCTAACGGTGTGCGGGACCGTAGCCCAGCTTCATGGAGACGGTTGCGAATGGTCCTCGCCGATACCCCAGGAGCAACAGTGTCCCTAATTTGCTGGGAAGTGGCGGTGCGGTCCCCTACGGCACTGCGTAGGATCCTACGGTCTTGGCGTGCATCCGTGCGTCGCTGCGGTCCGGTCCCAGGTCGACGGGCACGTGCACCTTCCGCCGACCACTGGCGACAACATCGATGTACTGTGGAGACCTCACGCCCCACGTGTTGAGCAATTCGGCGGTACGTCCACCCGGCCTCCCGCATGCCCACTATACGCCCTCGCTCAAAGTCCGTCAACTGCACATACGGTTCACGTCCACGCTGTCGCGGCATGCTACCAGTGTTAAAGACTGCGATGGAGCTCCGTATGCCACGGCAAACTGGCTGACACTGACGGCGGCGGTGCACAAATGCTGCGCAGCTAGCGCCATTCGACGGCCAACACCGCGGTTCCTGGTGTGTCCGCTGTGCCGTGCGTGTGATCATTGCTTGTACAGCCCTCTCGCAGTGTCCGGAGCAAGTATGGTGGGTCTGACACACCGGTGTCAATGTGTTCTTTTTTCCATTTCCAGGAGTGTAGTTAGAGCCTACGGTAGTTAGAACCCCTTTATTTAGCTGGCTGTATACTTGCTGTATTTGCTGTAGTTCGTGTCATGAAGATTATCTGTGAGGTGACTTACGAAATGTATGGGTTGTTGTTAGGTTTTTTTCTAATTCAGGGCCATTCTTTTCTATTAATTAATAGTCAGATTGCGTTATCCTTGTATATAACGGGTAATAAAAGAATAGGTTAGGTTTGAATTGTATTTGTCAGGAATAATTCTGCAGGTCAGAATCGAAATGATAAAAAATAGCAGAGAGACAGTTCTTTCAGTTTCCCTCAGCAGCTTTAGAAGGTTCTGTTGCATTAAGCAATTTAAGTAAAAAGTTTCACCTACTCTTTTATTTCATTTTAAGTAAAAATTTTAAGTTAGAAGTTTTAAACATTCTTAATATCTTATTTAATTTGTAATTTGTGATGAGGTCGGCAGCATGATTCTGCGGTAATATCTTCTCAATTTTTTCGAAAGAAATGCTAAGTTTTTATACCAAAAAATTAAAAGTTGAGTTTTGATACTCTGACAAATGTGAGATTTATTAGTATTTCTTCCATTCCACTTTTCAATCAACACCGTGCACAGCGCTAAGCGCTGTTCCTTCAATTCCTGCAGTCTACCAACATGGATGGCATGTATGCAATTTTCACTCCTGCATCGCTTTCTGAGCCCTGTGTTACGAAATATTAGTCTGTGTAGGTATTTTCCTCGTACTTTTTGAAGACGAACATAGCATCCAATTCCTTTACCTCAGCGATTTCAGCTTTTATCAAACTAATTGGTCTCCCGGTTTTCGCCTTGCCTTCAATTGATCCACATTCACGGATACGTGGGATTAAACTCGCTATTAATGGACTGTTTGGCACTGCGGCATCTAGGTAGTTTCCAAGCAATATGAGGGCTGTCCAACAAGTAAGGTGACTTTTCAAAATGCCCGGGCAATGCACATTCGACTATCGATCTTTTGTTGTTATGTTGGTACACATGTCCCGATTACACGGTCACAGTTTCAAGTGTACAGCATACTTCGTTTCTTTTTGACAGATAGAAAGGTTAGACGTGTTTTAGTGTGCTTGGCGATTTTCGATTATTATAAAAAATGGGGTAAAGAATTTGCATCAGAATTTATGTGGAAAATGGAATCAAGTGCTCTGAAACACTTGACCTGTTGACAGTAGCATACGGTGAGTCTGCTCTAAGTAAGAAAAAAAATGTTTACAAGTGCTACAAGCTCTTCCAAGATGGCCGAGAAGACGCCAATGACGAACCTCGCTCTGGACGTCCCAGAGCATCAATGATAATGTCGAAGCTGTGAAGAAAATTGTTTTTGAAAATCGTCGAATTACCGTAAGAGAAGTTGCTGAGGATGTTGGTATATCGTTCGGCTCGTGTTACACAAATTTTTATGATGTTTTGGGTATCAGCCGTGTGTCAGCGAAGTTTGTAACAAAACTTCTCAATTTTGATCAGAAGAACCGTCGCATGAGCATCGCTCAGGAGCTCTTGAATGACATCGGTGGTGATCCTGATTTGCTCAAAAGGGTCATAACTGTTGAGGAAACATGGGTTTACGGTTACAATGTCGAAACCAAAGCCCATTCGTCCCAATGGAAGCATACCGGAGAGCCAAGACCGGAAAAAGCACGCAAAGTTCGATCAAATGTCAAAGTTTTTCTCCCTGTTTTTTCCTATTAGCGTGGCGTAGTGCATCATGAATTTTTGCCACACAGTCGTACGGTCGATAAGGAGTATTACCTTCAAGTTAGGCGCCGTTTACGAGAAGCAATACGCAAAAAACGTCCGGAAATGTGGAAAAACAATTCATGGCTCTGGCAGCACGACAATGCACCTGCTCATTCATCTTTCCTTATCAGAGACTTTTTGGCCAAAAACAACACGACAGTCATGCCCCAGCCACCATATTCACCGGATTTGGCCCCCTGTTACTTTGTCCAGTTCCCAAAACAGAAGAGACCTATGAAAGGAGTAAGATTTTCAACGACACAGGAAATAAGAACTGCATCGCTGGAAGTACTCAAGACTGTAGCAAAAAGTGTTTATGAATAGTGCTTTGACGATTGGAAGAGTCGTTGAAACAAGTGTATTGTATCTGTGGCGGATAACCTTGAAGGGGACAACATGTATATTGATGAATAAATAAACATTTTTCATGACAATATAAAGTCATCTTAGTTTTTGAACACACCTCGCATGGCTAGTACAAGCGAAAATAGAGGGCTGCCTAAATACTGTTAAGCTACAAAAAGCAGTTTTTGTTTGTTTGTTGAAAAATCGATATATTTACGAAGCAGTGAGCTGCACATTGCTACAGACGTCATGTGAGCTGTACCTACTACATTGGCGTCCTTTTTTGCTGTTGGTATTACCAGTGGTGCTATCTCGCAGTTGCTGATCGCACAAACGCACTGAAAGTCTCAGTTACGGATAAATTCATTGTTATGTTCCCGCCATTTTGATCGCAACCTTGTACCATGGAGTATATTTTACCACCATGTCACTGTCAGCTTCTTTGGAATTTGCAAGAGTGATGAGAGCAACAACATCAATTCTGTTTGGCTTCTGCCGGTATACCATGTAAGATGTGTTGTTGTTGTTGTTGTTGTTGTTGTTGTGGTCTGCAGTCCGAAGACTTTATCCTATGCAAGCGTCTTCATCTCCAGACAATAGTTGCAGCATACATCTTCCTGAATCCGTTTACTGCATTCATCTCTTGGTCACCACTATAACTTCAGCCCCACACACTTCGCTCCTCTACTAAACTGCTGATTCCTTGATGCCTCGGACTGTGTCCTACCACCCGTGGTTTATTTCAGTCAAGGTACAAGACAAATTTATTTTCTTCCCTGTTCTGTTCAGTACCACCTCATCACTTAAATGAGCTACACATGGAATCTTCAGCACACTTCCGTAGCACCACATTCCAGAAGTTTCTATTCTCTTATTGACTCAACTGTTTGTCGTACACGTTTCACTTCTGTACAAGACTACACTTCAGAGAAATAACTTCAGAAATGATTTCCTAAGCCTTAAAATTGTATTCGATTTACACAGATTTGTGTTGTTCAGAACGCCTTTCTTGCCATTGCCAGTCAACATTTTATTTGCTCTCTACTTCGTCCACCACCAGTTGTTTTACTGTCCAAATAGCAAACCTCATGTAGCAAATATAGTGTATCGTTTCCTAATCTAATTCCGTCAGCATCTCCCGATTTAATTAGAAGAGATTCCATTATCGTACTTTTCCTTCAGTCAATTTTGATCATATTTGTGTTTCTAGACACTGCCCATTACGTTTAGCTGTTCATGCTAGTCCTTTGCTGTGTCCGATAGCATTATAATGTCATCAGCAAGCCTAAAATTTTTTACTTCTTCTACCTGAACTGTAAGACTTTCTCCAAATATTTCTTTTGTTTACTTTGTGCTTGCTCAATGTACAGATTGAATAACAGCGGGGATAGGCTACAACCCAGTATCTCTCTCCCTCCTCAATCACTGCTTCCCTTTCACGACCCTCTAATGTTGTATCTGCCGCTTGGAATCTGTACGTGTACAAGATCTACATAATCTTTCGCTCTCTCTGTTTCATAAAATTGTCAAAAGCCTTATGCAAAACTGCAAAAGCTGTAAATGCATGATTCCGTTTCTTTAAGTCGTAATGTCAGTACTGTCTCGTATGCTCCCATAATTCTCCTGAAGCCAAACCGATCTTCTCCAAGGTCGACTTTCTATCAGTTTTTCCATTCTTCTGTAAAGAATTCTTGTCACTATTTTGTATCCGTGACTTGCCAAACTGATAGTTCGGTAATATTAACACATGTCAGTATCTAATTCCTCTGAAATTGGAATAACTGTTGAATACATCTTGCACAGCAGGACTACATCTACATCTACATGGATACTCTGCAAATCACATTTAAGTGCCTGGCAGAGGGTTAATCGAACCACCTTCACAATTCTCTATTACTCCAATCTCGTATAGATCGCAGAAAGAATGAACACCTATATCATTCCCTACGACCTCCAATTTCCCTTATTTTGTCGTGCTGATGGTTCGTCCCTATGCAGGTAGGCGTCAACAAACTATTTTCGCATTCGGAGCAGAAAGTTGGTGTTTGGAATTTCGTGAGAAGATTCCGTCGCTACGAAAAACGCCTTTCTTTTAATGATGTATCAGCCCAAATCCTGTATCATTTCTGTGACACTTTCTCCCATATTTCGTGATAAAACAAAACATGCTGCCTTTCTTTGAACTTTTTCGATGTACTCCGTCAGTCGTACCTGGTAAGGATCCCATACTGCGCAGCAGTATTCTAAAAGAATACGGACCAGCGTAGTGTAGGCAGTCTCCTTAGTAGGTCTGTTACATTTTCTAAGTATCCTGCCAATAAAACGCAGCCTTTGGTTAGCCTTCCCCACAACATTTGATATGTGTTCTTTCCAGTTTAAGTTGCTCGTAATTGTAATACCTAGGTATTTAGTTCAATTTACGTCTTTTAGATTACGTATCAATAGATCGTTCCCTTCGAGGTGATTCAGAATGTTTGAATACAGTATATGCTCCAAAACCCTACTGCAAACCGACGTCAATGATATAGGTCTGTAGTTCTATGGATTACTCCTACTACCCTTCTTAAACACTGGTGCGACCTGCACAATTTTCCAATCTGTAGGTACAGATCTATCGGTGAGCGAGCGGTTGTATATGATTGCTAAGTAGGGAGCTATTGTATCATCGTAATCTGAAAGGAACCTAATCGGTATACTATCTGGACCTGAAGACTTGCCCGTATCAAGCGATTTGAGTTGCTTCGCAACCCCTAAGGTATCTGCTTCCGTGGCTGGCTCTCTAGGTTAGACGGAATGTGTTACGCAGCACAAGATAAGCGAGCGTCAAGATGAGGCGACAGCGCAGGGCTGCGGTGTGAGAGGGGTGGGGCGGTCCGCTCCACCACCGGCTCCACAGCTGTTGGGCGGCCGCGCCGACGGTCCAGTGCGGTGCTTGGCGGGAGCCGCGCCGCCGCTGCTTCCGATACAGCCGCCGCCGGAATCTGTCGGCTGCTGCCGGGACGGGGGTGGGCCACAGCGGGCGACGTGATTTCCCTGGAGGCGGCCCAACTCCCTGGCCGCCGCCGCCGCCGCAGCCCCCGGTGCTGGCTGGCTATGGTCTCGCGTGGTCAGCACCTCGGGCAGGCTGCTCTGCGAGCCGGATTCGGCGCGTTATCCAGAGTTCCGTGTCCTACTGTACTTACCAATACGTGTCACAAAGGATAAATAAAATCTCTCAGAACTTTATGAAGTGTTCATTACAATTCTGGCACAGCAAGAATACATATATTCTGGCGACTAGTTTCGGACCGACTTATTCATTCTCGAGCTTGACTTAGTGAGGCTTCACTGGAGGAGTTTGATGTTAAAGGTAACCATGTAAACATGACGACACAAGGCATCACACAGTGATGGTACCTAAATGTCACAATAGACAATTTAAAAAAAAACAAAAACCAGATAAACCTTGGGAACAGGTTTCTTATTTCAAAACAAGAAAAAATGTCTGATAAAGAAGAACAATTATGACAAATCCGCCTCCATTGCACAAACTACCTGGCGTTTACCTAGGTTTCAGCGTGGATAACCACGCCTTGTTCAGAACAAATATAAACCAGCTTTCGTAAATAGGCATAGTCAAAGGCTAAAATCAACACCTATAGCGGCAAGACCCCATAAAATTTTTACAAATATACGGTAAATATGTATCATGTCATTAATGTTACTTATCTCAACCCTGTGTGTGCTGCCTCGCCCAAGTTCGGTGGAGAACCTGTGACCATCGTACGTTGGCTGGGGCGAGGCAGCACACACAGGGTTGAGATAAGTAACATTATTGACTTGATACATATTTACCGTATATTTGTAAAAAAAAATTTTATGGGGTCTTGCCGCTATAGGTGTTGATTTTAGCCTTTGACTATGCCTATTTACGCAAGCTGGTTTATATTTATTTTGAAGAAGGTGTGGTTATCCACGCTGAAACCTAGGTAAAGACCAGGTAGTTTGTCAATCGAGGCGGATTTTCGTAATTATTTCCATACTCACCATTGCTGAAGCGCTGCAATGCTGAACGTTCTTTGATAAAGAAGTTCTAGGCGACATAAGAACTTTTTCACCTTTTATACTCTCAAACACATCTCTTCTATTGAAATACATTTTGCTGTTAATATTTTGGAAGGACGTAATACAGTTGCTGATTAGTTCAAGTGGTTCAAATGGCTGTGAGGACTATTGGACTTAACATCTGAGGTCATCAGTGCCCTAGAACTTAGAACTACTTAAACCTAACTAACCTAAGGACATCACACACATCCATGCCCAAGGCAGGATTCGAACCTGCTGAATAGTCTTCCGGTCTGTATGGTCGTCGTCGATTCAACTTTACAGTTCATGACATTCCGTCCAGAGTTGTGCTGGACATATTCGATGGTGCTCCTGGCAACGTTGAGTCGGCAAGACTTTGCGTTTGTTGGAGGAGCTCCGAGTATGTCCAGCACAACTCTGGACGAAACGTCACGAACCGTAAAGTTTCTTCGACCACGGCCATACAGAAGATTCACCAGTAAGTACGGCATCTGGTGGTGAAAGACTTCAATGTATGAGACAGTAAGCGGTAAAACATGGCTTCTACAATACATACCTTAAAAGTTATGAACACATGTTCAGTAGTATCTGGTTCGGTAGTGAAGATGAACAAGTGCTCTTAGCTCATAAGTATGCATTTCATACCCTCTGTTTACTGAATTTTGTTGTTGTTTTGGTCATACATCCTCCACCCAAAATATGGAAAGCGATGACTTTGCAGTGGACGGGATATTTAATGATATGTACTTCGCCGGCTGGGGTGGCCGAGCGGTTCTAGGCGCTACAATCTGGAACTGCGCGACCACTACGGTTGCAGGTTCGAATCCTGCCTCAGGAATGGATGTGTGTGATGTCCTTAGGTTAGTTACGTCTAAATAGTTCTAAGTTCTAGGGGGCTGATGACCTCAGACGTTAAGTCCCATAGTGCTCAGAGCCATTTGAACCATTTTTTATATGCACTTTCCCCACGTATACTAGATATGTTTTATTGCCGTGCGGGGTAGCCGTGCGGTCTGAGACGTCTTGTAAAGGTTCGCCCGGCTCCCCCTGTTGGAGGTTCGAGTCCTCCCTCGGGAATGGGTGTGTGTCTTGTCCTTAGCGTAAGTTAGATTACGTAGTGCTTAAGCCCAGGGACTGATGACGTCAACAGATTGGTCCCAAAGTCCTTACCACAATTTTCCTAATTTTCCATGTTTTATTGATTTCTGTGTAAGGAACTAGTCCCTACAGTTTGTCTTTTTTTCACCCTGTATATATACCCAGTTTGATTCTGACATGTATAGTGAGCATATGTACTTGACATTTCCTTATCGTCACTGTCTGATGCATGTATTGCCAACTTCAGATGGTTGTCATCAAGATCTGTTCGAAGCTTGTGACCAAAATACATATATTGTAACTCTGACAGATTTTTAATAAACACTTCATGAAACAAAAGAGTCCTATCAAAAATGTTGAAACTGCTTATTTGTCAGTACTTTAATGAAAAAGAAGCTGATAGCTACTGTAGAGGTGAAACCACTGTCATGCCAGCTAGTATGGATTCCAAGAACAGTTATCACGTGAAATATAACCTGCACTTTTCTCCCATGACATACTAAGAGCCGTAGATCAAGGCAGTCAAGTAGATACTGTATTTCTCCGTTTCCGAACACTGTTTGATTCTATACGTCACGGGTGGGTAATTGGTGGCCCACGGGCCGCATCCCGCCCTCGTAAGGTTTCATCCGGCCCGCAGAAGAAATTCGTGGTACGAAGTACAACGAACTAATAAGACTGGACTCCCGATACGCATTTGTGGATACTTCCATCGACGGTCGGCTCGCCTTGGGTTTGCAGCTCATGGCACAGACCAGTTAAAATTTTGCTTGCTCGGCGTCTCTACACTGCCACTCCACCACCTCTGGATTTTAACAATAAAGAGAAACAATACTTATGGGCCATGTTCTTATGTGCCTATGGACCACCGGGGGGGGGGGGGGGGCGGAGGGAGGGAAACTGGTCACTGCCTTGAAGGGGAGTGGGAGAAGTATTTTCGTCTATGGGTCAGTAATGACAACACACATACATTATGTACTGCCTACGCCTGTGCCACACATCAATAGATAATAAATGGTGGTAGTTGGAAACAATGATACAAAAATTACCAACGACTCAGGAAATGTGCCGATTTGAACAATGGTAGCAGGAGCCTCAAATCTGTGGGCAAATAAGTTGTTGTTGTCAGTTTACAGATATAGATCTGGGCGAGAATGGCTCAAAACAATGGCTCTGAGCACTACGGGACTTAACATCTGAGGTCATCAGTCCCCTAGAACTTAGAACTACTTAAACCTAACTAACCTAAGGACATCACACACATCCATGCCCGAGACAGGATTCGAACCTGCGACCGTAGCGGTAGCGCGGTTCCAGACTGAAGCTCCTAGAACTCTGTGCGACACATTTATTAATTTCGTGCATGTGTTTCTGTGTATCTTTACTGGGTTCATTCAAAATTGTGTGGCACTGAGGTGACAAAAATAGAAGCCGAGTGTCGTCAGTTCCAGGAGAAATGTACAGAAGATCATTTCTGTGCCATAACAAAGATAGAACTGTTTGCTTGTTGTCTAGTGGATGACTGTCTGTTGTGAAGAAATACTACTTTAATAGGTAGGGGAGAGCGGGGGAAATACACGCACCTAAGGAAAAATCGATGTGAACCATTCGATACATCATTAAAACCTACGAAAATAAGTACATACCATACAATGGACATTTCTCCACATATTCCAATCGTCTGTAAATAGTTATAAACAGTACCTTAATTTTGAACATTAAAATAAAAAAAAGTGCAAATACGTGGTATTCCCCACCCCTGAGGGTAATGGCACGCGAAGTACTGGGTAATAACACGCAAAACAAACAAACCATAAAAATGTACAATACTTGCTATTTTTATTTGCTTATTAGTTACTACAAGTAGTAAACAGTATATTTAAGAACGAAATAATGTAATTCTACAAACATCTCTCATAATTTTCGTTTTTTACATTTTTATTGACGTGAAAAGAGTTCATTTTCTCATATAGCAAAAGATCGCACTTGTAACCTTTTGGAGTGTTCCAGCCACTACATTCTTCATGACTCCATCTGCTACGAGAAATACATCGATACCATAGTTCTCCATCGTTCCCAAACTCTCCACAAACCAAACAGACATCTTCTGAAAGCGCCAATGGATCAATATCGTCCATTTCATCGTCATCACAAATGTTCTGCATGTCCAGATTTAGCTCATCCTCACTGCTACTTTCACTTTCTTGGTGGTGTTTCTTCTTATATAGTGTCTGTTGCTTCTTCGAGACTTCTGTAAGTTGCCGATTTCTGCTCTTATCTACTTTATCCTTAATATTTCTTTTCTTGTTTCCTTCAGCTTTCTTTTTCATGGCTTCTTTTTTTTCTTTATTGATGACTCTGTTATCAGTTTATTCTTCTCTGGTTTTGCTGTAAGGATCACTGACTTTCCCTTAGGCTTTCCCTTGGCTTGTTTCGTCCTAGGAAGAAGTTGTTTTTGTTTAGGAACACGAGATATGTCAAATACACTAATGTGCTGAACACATGCCCTCTTAGTTGATATTGTGTCCTCTTCTAGGCCTACTAGATGTGCAACATCTTCTGCTGGAGATCCAGGAATCTGTTCTTGACACCTTTTGGGGATATGTGGCTCGTTTGTAGATTCAACCACGTCATTTCCATTTGTTGCATTCAGAACCTCTTCATCTTCAAGGAAAACATTTCTGAAGATCTCACATTGTTGTAAGTCGTCATGCTGAAATTTGTTTGGATTGAAAGAGCAAATCCCACCTGCCTTAAACCCTGATGCCCTTTGTCCATGGTAGCGACCTTAATATATGCCTTATTAAAAAGTTCTGCTAACTCATATGGTGTAATTTTTTGATACACCTGTGACTTCATATACATGTCACATTCACGATTGAAGTCTGATTTCAAAGAAGAAAAGAATGTAACATCTATTGGTTGAAGCTTGTGAGAAGTGTGTGGAGGTATGGTTACCATGACAATAGAGTGTTTTTTTTTTTTACAAAATTCAAGTGAAATGTGGCTGCTGTGATTATCTAAAATCAGCAGCACAGGTTAATCAATAGTTGATTTTACATTGTTCTGAAAATGTTGGATCCATTTGAAAAATAATGACTCATTGGACCAGCCATTGATGGAACAACCATACATTGCTCCAACTGGTCCACCTTTACTAAAGAGATTTGACATCCTCTTCCTGGGGAAGATAAGCATAGGGGGGATGTAGATACCAACAACACTGGAACAACATATCACAGTCACGTTTTTCCCCCTTTCCCAAGACGTGGCCCCACCTATTTGTTTAACACCTTTAGGAGTCAAAATTCTCTCGGACTTTTGTACAGTATTTATGCCCCTTTCATCGACGTTGAACACTCGCCCCTCTTTAAATTTATATTTTTCAAAGACATGTTCTAAGTTTTTAAAATATGCATTAACCTCTTCTTCATTAATTGCCTGTATTCTGTTAATGCTAGTTGATTCAGGTTGTCTCATGCTAATACTTGGGTTTCTTTTTAAAAATAGCTAGCCAATCCTTTCCAGCTAACCTACATGACTTATCAAAATTGTTTGCAATGTTGTTAGCCTCTGCATACTCAAATGCAATATTTCGCAGCTGGATGCATGTAATGCCATAGAACAGCTTGGACATTGTAATAACATGATCCCTAATTCATTTTCCTGTTCTGTCGAAAATGTTGGGTTTCTTCCAAGTTTTGGACCCTCGGTATTTTTAACGTTCATTCTCGTTCGCAGAGTAGCTTCATGAATCCCGAAAGCTCTTGATACTTCTCTTATTTTTCTTCCAGATTTGATGGCATCAAGAGCCTTACAAAGTTCCTCTTGCTTCCATTTTGGTTTCTGGGATTTCCTTTTATAATATCTACCCATCTGAAATTTAATAAAAAACCTCGTTAGTGTCGAAAATATGATCTGCAAGGGGGAATACCACGCACTTCAACAGCTGCGTGGCATTACCCCACTGTATGTTCGATGACTAACCTAAGCATTACTCGGCACCTAATTCAAATAGCGGGACAAATCTACAATTAAATTAAAGGTTTCATCTAGGGTTAGTAGTTGATATGCAAGAATTACATTAAAGCAATTTATAGTAGCACTTACCTTGCAAAATACAGCTGACCAAAATTACATGAGACACGCCGAAAATAAACAATGCCTCACTGCTCCAACAATGCCACTGGAAAATGGCTGGCGTAAGCTGCATAGTAGTTGTTACTCCTGCCGGCAGGGTGTAGCACCAACTTCCCCTACCTTCTACAAAACACATTGCTCCACAATAGCGTACACGGCAAGTGCAGAAGAGCAAATTGAAGTATCCAATTTCGACAAGCAATCTTTCGCGATGTTATGCTTCAATAAAGTCTTCTCGGTTTGCAAGCCGCGTCATTTCGTATAAAACACTCGAGCTTTCGACTGTTCTCTCCGCCATCGTCATCAGCAGTTGACATCACTGACTGGCAGGACTGGCACGTTGTTCTGCTTGTTATGGCGGTTACGGCAGCTTTTGGACTCTTCCAGAAACGACCGGAATGGCGCATGCGCGGAGGGCAAGTCGAGCAACTGCTTACAGCTCCGTCCCGCGCCACGGTACCGAGTGACGTCACACGTTGCGAGCAGCCAGCGCCACGTTTGAAACTGCTGTTCCCGTATGACTACAAGCGTCAACGCCACCTCGTTTCTTTCGCTCAATGTCCAAAGCCCGTCTCCGTTCCCTACTGCGTGTGTACCTGCCGTCTCTGTTAAAAGTGTAGCCGTTCATTCAAATTCGGCTGCTTCTTTGATAACAGAATCCCAGTAAGTGCTGTTAGAGGCAAAACTCTCGTTTTCTCAAACGGTATTTTATGCCCTTTTAGTAAGCAGTGTTCATCCACAGCCGACTTCTCAAGTTCACTTTGTCTCATACGCCTTGAATGCTCTGTACAATGCTCGTTAAAGTGTAAATAGTTTGACCTATCTAAATACCATACATGCCAGGAACTAGAAGAGCTATGTTGTCTTGAACGGGGCGTAATAGTTTGACCTATCTAAATACCATACATGCCAGGAACTCGAAGAGCTATGTTGTCTTGAACAGGGCGTAACATGTCTCTTATCTTGGAGGCGGGCCAGAATGCTGGTCTCATTTCATGTCTCTTCGGCAGGTCAACTATCCTGTTACTAGTTGTTCGACAGTATGAAAGCAATGCAGCTGGCTTGCCCTCTTCCGCCAATTAACCATGCGTCTTTCGTCAATAGCAATTAAAAGCTACAGTTATTTCTCCATTGTTGTAACCATTTTCCCTAAACACGCCCTTCAAATAATGAAACTCGGACTCTCGATGGTCGTCGTCATAAATAAGGTTTGTGTTGTGTACGAAAGTGTCCCGTACCGCGTTCTTGTGAGCAGGGTGGTGAACACTACTGGCATTTAAGTACCAGTCAGTGAGCATAGATTTCCAGTATCCCTGATGACCAAGTCGGCCTCCTGCCTTCCGTTCTGTTAAAACATCGAAGATCGGAAGATTACCATCACTCACCAACACGACAGCAAATTTAACATTAGGATGGACACCGTTCATGTGGTCGACGAACTATTGCAGTGCATTTTCTCGATGAGACCATGGCAAGGAGGTGTGGTCAACGCACCGAAGGAAGCAAGATGGTAGCAGTCTCGCCGAGTTCATAGATTGTTCCTTGAAGTGCCCCATAAAAAAGTTCGCGAGGTCCGGACACAGTGGGAATCCCACGGCTGTATCATCCGTTATCTCACAATATTCGCTGCAGAACATACAGTACGTTGACGTTGAGACATAGCTTGTAAACCGAGAACATTTTATTGAGGCAACAGCAAATGTTTGCCACACCGAGGTAGGCAGGTCTACAATTCGTTTGGTGCTAGTTGTATAATAAGTAGAATGCAAAATCATTAAAACCATCTGCTGAAGGTGAATCCGTAAAAGAGTGCATCCTGGACGTTGCAGATGTGCCGTCTCCCTATACAGAGAAAATAGTTCGCCTCAATACATATAAAGGACGAATTACACTACTGGCCATTAAAATTGCTACACCACGAAGATGACGTCCTACAGACGTGAAAATTAACCGACAGGACGAAGATGCTTTGATAAGCAAATGATTACCTTTTCGGAGCATTCACACAAAGTTGGCGCCGGTGACGACACCTACAACGTGCTGACAGGAGGAAAGTTTCCAACCGATTTCTCATACACAAACGTTGTTCTGGGCCTCGTCTAAGGAGGAGAAATGCGAACCATCACGTTTCCGACTTTCGTAAGGGTCGGATTGTAGCCTATCGCGATTGCGGTTTATCGATGAGACTGCATCTCGACTGCGATACGCGACTCTACCGTTGTTCTGAAGTTCATCAGAGTTCCAATGAGACTTCGTATCACACAATCAAAATCACTGCCTCACGTGCGCTTTTACTGGCGCGTTAGATTGTGGAATAACCTGTCGCTGCTCAACTGCTGTTCCAGACACTCGGATTCGTGCCTGGAAAGCCATTTGTACTGTAAACGTGCTTACTGACCGAATAAAGTTAGCATTTCATCAGAACGGTGAAATACGCGTCTGTCCGTAGTGAGAGACTCAGAACGACTATCCACAGCCAAAGCGCCAACGACAAAACTAGTGCTTCACACCACTTTATTCATACCTCAGCGCCGATGAGTAATCATCGCCTTCACTCAATTACAAGCTAAAGAAATAAAACAACATCTAAGAGGGGATACCGTTTTCTTTAGCCCTGTCCTCAACTACGTGCTTTAGATTACATTTAAAAAATATTTTTCTTATCCTGAAGGGTGAAAAACAAGTGGGACTATTTTCTCTCGACGCCAATATCTCGCAATTTCACCATCAAAGTTTTACAGCGGACGTTCCCCTCAGCGTTCACAATACCGCACGCTTTCTGATACCGGAACGGTATTACCACACTGAAATTGTTCTAGAAGGTATTAGAAACCTATCATTTTCCCGCGCAGTTGTCACTCCCACCTACATCCGGCCACGTCGACCACTGCGCCTTCCCGCTCGAAGTGACTCAGAGCCTTCTATACCGATCGTTGGACGTATGTCTGCCCACTACCTTCTCCATACTCTCATTTATATTTACTTTGATTAATAATGCAAACATATTAATTCACTTCGCCTTATTTGTGACTAGACTAAGGAAATTTTGGTAGGGAGAACGCTACAAGTTATTCTGGACATAGAGTAGTAGACAGTTATAGAAGTACACTACTGGCCATTAAAATTGCTACACCAAGAAGAAGTGCAGATGATAAACGGGTATTCATTGGACAAATGTATTAAACTAGAACTGACATGTGATTACATTTTCACGCAATTTGGGTGCATAGATCCTGAGAAACAAGTACCCAGAACAATCACCTCTGGCCGTAATAACGGCCTTGATACACCTGGGCATTGAGTCAAACAGAGCTTGGATGGCGTGTACAGGTACAGCTGCCAATGCAGCTTCAACACATCACAGTTCATCAAGAGTAGTGACTGGCGTATTGTGACGAACCAGTTGCTCGGCCAACATTGACCAGACGTTTTCATTTGCTGAGAGATCTGGAGAATGTGCTGGCCAGGGCAGCAGTCGAACGTTTTCTGTATCAAGAAAGGCCCGTACAGGACTTGCAACATGCGGTAGTGCATTATCCTGCTGAAATGTAGGGTTTCGCAGGGATCGAATGAAGGGTAGAGCCATGGGTCGTAACACATCTGAAGTGTAACGTCCACTGTTCAAAGTGCCGTAAATGCGAACAAGAGGTGACCGAAACGTGTAACCAATGGCACCCTATACCTTCACGCCGGGTGATACGCCAGTATGGCGATGACGAATAAACGCTTCCAATGTGCGTTCACCGCGCTGTCGACAAACACGGATACGACCATCATGATGCTGTAAACAGAACCTGGATTCATCCGAAAAAATGACGTTTTGCCTTTCGTGCACCCAATTTCGTCGTTGAGTACACCATCGCAGGCGCTCCTGACTGTGATGCAGCGTCAAGGGTAACCGCAGCCATGGTCTCCGAGCTGATAGTACATGCTGCTGCCAACGTCGTCGAACTGTTCGTGCAGATGGGTGTAGTCTTGCAAACGTCCCCATCTGTTGACTCAGGGATCGAGACGTTGCTGCACGATCCGTTACAGCCGTGCGGATAAGATGCCTTTCATCTCGACTGCTGGTGATACGAGGCCGTTGGGATCCAGCACGGCGTTCCGTATTACCCTCCTGAACCCACCGATTCCATTTTCTGCTAACAGTCATTGGATCTCGACCAACGCTCAGTCCGGAACCGCGAGACTGCTACGGTCGCAGGTTCGAATCCTGCCTCGGGCATGGGTGTGTGTGATGTCCTTAGGTTAGTTAGGTTTAAGTAGTTCTAAGTTCTAGGGGACTAATGACCACAGCAGTTGAGTCCCATAGTGCTCAGAGCCATTTGAACCATCTCGACCAACGCGAGCAGCAATGTGTCGATACGACAACTCGCAATCGCGATAGGCTACAATCCGACCTTTATCAAACTCAGAAACGTGATGGTAATCATATCTCCTCCTTACACGAGGCATCACAACAACGTTTTACCAGGCAACGCAGGTAAATTGCTGTTTCTCTATGAGAAATCGGTTGGAAACTTTACTCATGTCAGCACGTTGTATGTGTCGCTACCGGCGCGAACCTTGTGTGAATGCTCTGAAAAGCTAATCATTTGCATATCACAACATCTTCTTCCTGACGGTTACATTTCGAGTCTGTAGCACGTCATCTTCGTGGTGTAGCAATTTTAATGGCCAGTAGTGTAGCTTTGTGCGTGCTCTAGGGAAGTGTGTTGCAACCCTCCCTGTTCGTGTGATAAAGCAAGTTTCTGTATGGAAGTACTGTCTGAGTGAAGCTACAGAAATATTGTCAGAAACTGAAAAGATCTCAAAGTGGTGCAACATTGCTCTAAATAACTTTAAGCGTTCAGCATTACAACACTGTAGACTGCAGAAAACGAAAAATCGTAGTATCGTACACTACACAGCTAGACAATTGCTGTCCGCAGCTTGTGGTCTCGCGATCGCGTTCTCGCTTCCTGAGCACGGGGTTTCGGGGTCGATCCGCGGCGGGGTCAGGGATTTTCACCTGACTCGAGATGACTGGGTGTTTGTATTGTCCTCATCATTTCATCATCACTCATAAAAGTAGCGAGATTGGATTGAGCCAAGTTTGGAAATTGGTACAGGTGCTGATAACCGCGCAGTTCAGCGCCCAACAATCCAAACATCATCATCATCATTAGACAATTGCTAAGGAACTACTGACATTTGCTAAGAAACACCTGCCAACTGCTAGAGACTAACCAACAACTGCAATGGAACACCAGACCAATGATTTTTTAAATATTTGTCTGTTGTCTTCTGACTGGTTCGATGCGACACGCCACGAATACCTCTTCATCTCGGAGGGGATTTGCAAACTACGTCCTCAGTTACTTGCTACATGTATTTCAGTTTCTGTCTTCCTCTACAGTTTTTGATCTCTACAGATCCCTCTATTACCATGAAACTCATTCCCTGTTGTCTCAGCATACGTCCTATCATCCTGTCCCTTCTCCTTGTCAGTGTTTTCCATATATTCCATTCCTCTCCATTCCTGTGCAGATCCTCCTCATTCCTTACCTCATCAGTCCACCTAATTTTCAACTTTTGTCTGTAGGAACACATCCCAAATGCTTCGATTCTCTTCTCTTCCCGTTTTACCACAGGAAATTCTGTGCTCCAAACGTACATTCTCAGAAAATGTTTCCTCAAATTAAGGACTACTTTTTGGTACTACTATTATTGACCAGGAATCCCCTTTTTGCCTGCGCCAGTCTGCTTTTGATGTCCTCCTTTCTCCGAGCGTAATGGGTTATTTTACTTCCTAGGCATCATAATTCTGTAACTTCATCTACTTCGTGACCATTAAACCTAATGTTAACTTTCTCGCTGTTCTCATTTCTGTTACTTCTCATTAATTTCGTATTTCTTTGATTTACTACCAATCCATGTTCTGTACTCAGTAGACTGTCCATTCCATTCAGCAGATCTTGTAATTCTTCTTCACGTTCACTAAGGATAGCAACGTCAACAGCGAATCCTCTCATTGATACCACTTTTTCTCGAATTCTACTCCTGATCCTTCCTTTTATTTCCATCATTCCTTCTACGATGTGTAGATTGAACAGGGGCGAAAGACTGCAACTCTTTCTTACACCCTTTTTAATCCGAGCACTTCATTCTTGGTCTTCCTCTCTTATTCTTCCCTCTTGGCTTTTCAATAGGTCGTATATAACCTGTCTTTCCCTGCACCTCACCCCTATTTCTCTCAGCATGTCGAACATCTTGTACTATGTGACACTGTCGAACGTTATTTCCCGGTCGACAAATGCTATGAACGTGTCTCGATTTTTTTTCAGTCTTCCTTCCATTATCAACTGTAACGTCAGGACTGCCTGTATGAAGCCTTTACCTTTCCTAAGGCCAAACTGGTCATCTAGGGGATCCTCAATCTTCTTTTCCATTCCTCCGAATGTTATGATTGTCAGCAGAGTGGATGCATTGGCTCTCAAGCTGATTGTGCGATAATACTCACATATTTCAGCTCTTGAAGTCTTATAAATCCTGTGGATGATATTTTTCCGAATGTTTTATGGTATATCGCCAGGCTCACACGTTATACACACCAACGTCATAGACGTTTTGTTGCCATTTCCCTCATTGATTTTAGAAATTCTGATGGAATGTTACCTATCCCTTACGCCTCATTTTGTCTTAAGTCTTTTAATGCTCTTAAAAGTTTGTTTCTATTACTGGACTCCCTATCTGTTCCCTAATGAGGCCCCTTTATTCTTCGATCACATCAGACAAGTTCGAATGGCTCTGAGCACTATGGGACTTAACATCTGAGGTCATCAGTCCCCTTTAAGTTGCAACTACTTAAATCTAACTAATCTAAGAACATCACACACATCCAAGCCCGAAGAAGGATTCGAACCTGCGACTGTAGCAGTCGCGCGGTTCCGGACTGAAGCGCCTAGAACCGCTCGGCCACAGCGTCCGGCCATCAGACAAGTCTCCCTCCTCACGGAAGCCTTCAGTGTACTGGTCCCACCTATCCACTCTCTCCTGTGCATTTAACAATGGAATTCCCATTGCACTCTCAATGTTATCACCCGTGCTTTTAATGTCACCGAAGGTTGTTTTGACTTTTCTGTACGCTGAGTCAGTCCTTCCGACAATTCTTTTCTTAGATTTCTTCATATTTTTCTTGCAGCCATTTCGCCTTTGCTTCCCTGCACTTCCTGTTTATTTTTGTTCCCAAGCGAGTTGTAATTGACCGAGGGAGATGGTGCAGTGGTTAGCACACTGGACTCGCATTCGGAAGGACGACGGTTCAAACCCGTGTCCGTCCATCCTGATTTAGGTTTCCCGTGATTTCCCTAAATCGCTTCCGGCAAATGCCGCGATGGTTCCTTTGAAAGGGCATTGCCGGCTTCCTTTCCTAATCTAATGGGACCGATTACCTTGCTGTTTGATACCCTCCCCCAAATCAACTGGTATTTCAGTGTTCCTGAATTTCGCTGAAAATTTTTGTACTTCCATCTTTCATCGGTCACCTGAAGTATTTCTTCTGTTAACCATGGTTTTTGAACAGTTACCTACTTTATACCTATGTTTTCCTTATCATCTTCTGCAACTGCCCTTTTTAGAGACCTCAGTTTATCTTCAACTGAACTGCAAACTAAGCTATACATTATTGCAGTATCTACTGGTTCAGAGAGTTTCAACCGTATCTCTTCATTTCTTTGAACTTCCGTATCCCACTTCTTTGCATATAGAATCTTCCTGACTAGCCTCTTAAGCTTCAGTTTACTCTTCATCAATACTAAACTGTGATCTGAGTTTTTATTTGGCCCTTGGTACGCCTTACAGTCCAGTATCTGGTTTCGGAATCTCTGTCGGACCGTGATGTAATTTAAGTGAAATCTTCCCGTATCTCCCAACCTTTTCCAAGTATACCTCGTTCCCTTGTGATTCTTGAGATAATTATTCGCTGCTACTAACTGATATTTATTGCAGAACTCAATCAGCCTTTCTCCTCCCTCATTCTTAACGCCAGTCTCATACTCTCCCTTAACCGCTTCTTCTACTTCTTCTCCTACAAACGCATTCCCCAGTGACTATTAGATTTTCATCTCCCTTTACGTATTGAATTACCCGTTCATTATCCTCACATGCCTTCTCTATCCCTTCATCTTCAGCCTGCGTTGTCGGCATGGATAACTGAATTATTGTTGTCGGTGTACTGCAAGACTCTAGAGGAAAGGAACGTTCCTGATAGGAAAAGAGCACAGGTAATTCCGGTTTTCAAGAAGGGTCGTCGAGCAGATGCGCAAAACTATAGGCCTATATCTCTGACATCGATCTATTGTAGAATTTTAGAACATGTTTCTTGCTCTCGTAACATGTCATTTCTGGAATCCCAGAATCTACTCTGTAGAAATCAACACGGATTCCGGAGACAGCGATCGTGTGAGACCCAACTCGCTTTATTTGTTCATGGGACCCATAAAATATTAGATACAGGCTCCCAGGTAGATACCATTTTCCTTGACTTCCGGAAGGCGTTCGATACAGTTCCGCATTGTCGCCTGATAAACAAAGTAAGAACCTACGGAATATCAGACCAGCTGTGTGGCTGGATTGAAGAGTTTTTAGCTAACAGAACACAGCATGTTGTGCTCAATGGAGAGACGTCTACATCACGTTAAACTAACCACTGGCGTGCCATAGGGGAGTGTTATGGGAACATTGCTTTTCACAATATATATAAATGATAAGTAGATAGTGCCGTAAGTTCCATGCGGCTTTTCGCGGATGATGCTATAGTATACAGAGAAGTTGCAGCATTAGAAAATTGCAGTGAAATGCAGGAAGATCTTCAGCGGATAGGCACTTGGTGCAGGGAGTGGACCTTAACATAGACAAATGCAATGTATTGCGAATACATAGAAAGAAGGATCCTTTATTGTATGATTATATGATAGAGCAACAAACACTGGTAGCCGTTACTCCTGTAAAATATCTGGGGCAATGCGTACGGAACGATTTGAAGTGGAATGATCACATAAAATTAATTGTTGGTAAGGCGGGTGCCAGGTTGAGATTCATTGGGAGAGTCCTTAGAAAATGTAGTCCGTCAACAAAGGAGGTGGCTTACAACACATTCGTTCGGCCTATACTTGAGTATTGCTCATAAATGTGGGATCCGTGCCAGGTGGGGTTGACAAAGGAGAGCGGCGCGTTTCGTCACAGGGTTATTTGGTAAGTGTGATAGCGTAACGGAGATGTTTAGCAAACTCAAGTGGCAGACTCTGCAAGAGAGGCGCTCTGCATCTCGATGTAGCTTGCTTTCCAGATTTCTAAAGGGTGCATTTCTGGATGAGGTATCGAAAATGTTGCTTCCCCCTGCGTATACCTCCCGAGGAGATCACGAATGTAAAATTAGAGAGATTCGAGCGCGCACGGAGGCTTTCCGGTAGTCATTCTTCCCGTGAACCATACGCGACTGGAACAGGAAAGGGATGTAATGACAGTGGCACGTAAAGTACCCTCCGCCACACACCGTTGGGTGGCTTGCGGAGTATAAATGTAGATGTAGATGTAGACCACTGAACTGTTCATAGAAACACACTCTGTGTAATACCTTCGCATTCATAATGAAGATTACCTTGTGCTAGCCCCTGCTGCTGTTGATACTACCCTACACTCACATGACCAGATATCGTTGTCTTCTTTCCATTTCACTTCACTGGCCCCCACTGTATCTAGATTGCGACTTTGCATTTCCCGATCCAGATTTTCTAGTGTCTCTGCCTCGTTCAAACTTCTGACATTCCACGCGCCGGCCTGCAGAACGTTAGGACGTTGTCGCTGTCGCTGTCGCTGGTTATTCAATTATTTTCTCACAGTGACCTCCCTCTTGGGATTTACCCTCCATCCTGTAGATCCGAATGGGAGACGGTTCTGGAATGTTTTGTTAATGGAGAGGTCATCATGACAGTTTTTCAATGACAGTAAAAGAAAATGTAGAGGGCAGGACGTGTTAACTGCAGTGAAGCATGTGCACGAACTCTCGGCACATTTCATGCAGTACAATGGCTGACGAAGGCTGTGGGGGAACCGATTAGTGCGACATTCCTCATGGCACGGCAATGATGGTGAAGGAGCAGTCGGGCGGCTCTAAGACACTGGAATCGTCACTGCTGTGGTCACAGTGTGGATATGTACAAAAGTGTCATCTCACCATTAAAAAAGGACGCCGAGGGTGAAAATACTACGCGAAAACGAGCTGGTGGTCGTAGATGGACCAATAGCACGCAACAGAATCGAAATGTGGCTCTGGTGGCGGTTAGGAACAGAAATCTCACTCCTAGGCAGCTCGCTGCTGACCTTGCAACCACTCGTGCATCCGTCAGAACCGTATCACGGTCATTAAATCAGGCTGGTTTGTAGGCTCAGGAGCCTGTTAACTGTGTCCCACTTGAAACACGCTGTCATCAAGAAAGAGTTCGTTGGGATAGGGAGCATTGGTTGGTGTCATCAACAGTGATTCAGAGTGATGTCCTCTCACGAATCCCGCTTCACTGTAGCAAGTGATTCTGACCAACATTAGTGTCGAGAGAGAGGGAAACACGTCACACACCACAGAATGTTCACGATCGTCGTCGGTATGGCCTAGGCCTTGTGCACAATAACCGGACACTGTTGGATATCTTCACGCGAGACACCATTACAGAACAGCGCTATTGCAGAGACATTATTCTGGACCGTATCAGTCTGTGTAGGAGTGAGGTAGGTTCCGCCGACTTTCTGTTTATGGACGACAGTGCCCGCCCACATAGTACCGCTGTGTCACAGACACTGGAAAGTGAAGATACTGAAATGGCCTGTCTACTCCTCGGACCTAAAACCTATAGGGCGTGCTTGAGATGCTCTTGGCAGTCGTGCTTCTCAACGAACACTCCCTCCCAAAACGGCGCGAGAACTGTAAACCGCCTTGAGGGAGGAGTGGGACATGTCCCCCAATGACTACACAAGAGCTGCATAGTCAACGTGATATCAACTGCAAATTCTGCATTAGTTGCAGAGGAGGGCATGTTCCATACTGAGTGTCCAATTTACCGACCTTTATGTAGGGAGTCTAGTCTGCGTCAAACTCAAACGTTATTTAAGTCTCGTATCCTACATTCCTGTTTGGTGACGTCAGTGCCATTTTTCGTGAAAAATATACAGCTCTAATTCTATTATGTGTATGCTGGGTTTCATGTTGTCCTTCGTTGCCTTTGATTATTTCTGTCGAACAGTGTCCCTGTTCCTCAGCAGTTATCTAGCGGTGATAATAGCAATGAGTCACAGACGCAGTCGGTCAACTTATACAAATAGGTGGGTGCTGCAATTTTTGGGGGCATGAAATGATAAAATGACATAGGCCCAGCCGTAAGTAAGGCAGGACTGTGGTTCACTGGTTGAGTACTAGGGATTTGCAGTCGGTCTGTAACCTGTAACGGAGACTGCATGCAGAACACTCACTCGACGCTCCCTTGATTATTGTTCGTGTGTGAGACCTGTAGCAAATAGGATTAAAAGGGGATTTTAGATGCTTCAAAGAAGGGCAGCACGAATGGTCACAGCTTAGTCTGTTCATTGGTTTAGTGATACAGAGATCCTGAAAGTACTGAACTGACTGGCGCTTGAAGACAGGCGCAAACCCTCCCTCGAGAAACCAACTTAGAAAGTCTTTTAGAACCACCATTCAGGGATAAATCTAGCACTATGTTACAATTTTCTACGTCTCGGTCCCATAAGGGTCGCAAAGACAAGAGTAGACTAATAACAGTGAGCACAAAGTCATTTAAGCAATCTTTCTTCCCTCACTCCATACGGGAATGGAACTGGAAGAGACGTATTAACTGGTACAATGGAATGTACCCTCTATGATGCGCTTCATAGAGATTTGCAGAGTACTGATGTAGATACAGATTCCAGTGCTTCTGCTCCCAGCTTTCGAAAATTTTCAGTATTCAGTAAGATAGGTTGGTTCTGTCTAACATCAGTGCTGCTGTTGCACTTTTATTATGTAGGCGTTAGGAAGCTACCTTATTTGGTGACAGATTTATTATACTAACCAGCATGGGAAGCTAATGTACATTACCTAAATTCCTTAATTACTAGGTGTTCCCGGACATACGTTGCTATATCTTAGTCTGGCTAAATGGGAAAGGAAGAAAAGAAAAAGCACACATTTCTAAAATATATGGGAGCTGAATACACGTCCTAATTTCCTTCTCTCCTTGTCTCTATCCATCTCCTCCTCCTTCTCTGTCCGTTACCTCGTCTCTGCCCATCTTCTCCTCCATCTCTCTCTCCATCTCCTCCTGCCTCCTCTCTCTGCCCCTCATTCTGTTCACCAACTTCTCCTCCCTTTCTACGAGGTGTGGGTAGAAAAAAACAGGACTAGTACTGGTGAAACAATAAAACGAATGCAATAAGGCTGAAAGTCGCGTGGCCTGTCACGTGACTCTCGCTCCGCCTACTGCTCGAGTTTCATTTGCCTCCCGCACTCAGTCTGCCCGTGGCGTCTGTTTTAAGTAGTTGACGTTTTGGCTCTGAGCACTATGGGACTCAACTGCTGAGGTTATTAGTCCCCTAGAACTTAGAACTAGTTAAACCTACCTAACCTAAGGACATCACAAACATCCATGCCCGAGGCAGGATTCGAACCTGCGACCGTAGCGGTCTTGCGGTTCCAGACTGCAGCGCCTTTAACCGCACGGCCACTTCGGCCGGCCAGTTGACGTTTTGTCTGTGCGTCGGAAAATGTTGAGTGTACAGAAAGAACAGCGTGTTAACATCAAATTTTGTTTCAAACTAGGAAAATCTGCAAGTGAAACGTTTGTAATGTTACAACAAGTGTACGGCGATGATTGTTTATCGCGAACACAAGTGTTTGAGTGGTTTAAACGATTTAAAGATGGCCGCGAAGACACCAGTGATGACACTCGCACTGGCAGACCATTGTCAGCAAAAACTGATGCAAACATTGAAAAAATCGGTAAACTTTTTCGACACTTTCCCTGTCAACTCCTGTTAACTCAGACACTGCTCTGATTGTTAAACGGCGATCTTGTCGAACAAGTTTACCGAAAAATTCTTGGCTGCTCTACTTCAGATTATTACATAATACTCTGAAAAACATTGGGACGGACACAGGATGAATATTTTTAATGTATAAATCATATAGCAGTGAAAGGCTGTAGGCAATCATGAAAGTGTTATTTTTGTCTTATAGGCTTCTGATTTGGATGCTCCTACAGAATCTGAATATTTCCCCGTAACATCACATATTTTTTACATTATATATATATATATATATATATATATATATATATATATATATATATATATATATGGTAAGAACTTTATAAGTTTCACGGTTGTGTACCAACGAACATTTACATTTTTATTTATATATCGGGTAATCAAAAAGTAAGTATATATTTGAAAACTTAATAAACCACGGAATAACGTAGATAGAGAGGTAAAAATCGACACACATGCTTGGAATGACATGGGGTTTTATTAGAACAAAAACAAAGTATTGCTAGACGCGTGAAAGATCTCTTGCGCGCGTTGTTTGGTGGTGATCGTGTGCTGAGCCGCCGCTTTCGTCATGCTTGGCCTCCCAGGTCCCCAGACCTCAGTCCGTGCGATTATTGGCTTTGGGGTTACCTGAAGTCGCAAGTGTATCGTGATCGACCGACATCTCTAGGGATGCTGAAAGACAAAATCCGACGCCAATGCCTCACCATGACTCCGTACATGCTTTACAGTGCTGTTCACAATATTATTCCTCGACTACAGCTATTGTTGAGGAATGATGGTGGACATATTGAGCATGTCCTACAAAGAACATCATCTTTGCTTTGTCTTACTTTGTTATGCTAATTATTGCCATTCTGATCAGGTGAAGCACCATCTGTCGGACATTTTTTGAACGTTTGTATTTTTTGGTTCTAATAAAACTCCATGTCACTCCAAGCATGTGTGTCAATTTGTACCTCTCTCTCCCTACAGTATTCCGTGATTTATTCAGTTTTCAAATTTATACTGACTTTTTTATCACCCGGAATATTAGCAACTGTTGTGGCCGGAATGTCTGTGCCTCAGCCTGAGGCGTTGCGAGCGGTCAAGAGGTATCTACCCTAACATTGGTCCAGCCTGGTTAGATGGGTGGTAACGTGCTTGTCTCCCATGCAAGCGGGCCTGGGTGCGATTCCCGGCCAGGTTGGAGATTTTCTCCGCTCGGGGACTGGGTGTTGTGTTGTCCTCATGATCATTTCATCATCACCGGCGCGCAGGTCGCCAAATGTGGCGTCTAATGAAATAAGACTTGCACTGGGCGGCCGAACTTCCCCGAAAAGGGGCCTCCCGGCCAACGATGCCATACGCTCATTTCCATTTACCGTAACGTTAACGCTGAAACTGCAATGGCTACGTGTGCTATGGTAACGATTCCGGTACTGCACTTAGCTAAGAGATGAAACTTTCGGAAAAAGTGATATCGCCAAAAAAAATAAAAAATAAATAAAAAAAACTGAGGTTAACTACTTATGTATTTTCTGCCTTTGAAAATGGTTCAAATGGCTCTGAGCATTATGGGACTCAACTGCTGAGGTCATTAGTCCCCTAGAACTTAGAACTAGTTAAACCTAACTAACCTAAGGACATCACACACATCCATGCCCGAGGCAGGATTCGAACCTGCGACCGTAGCGGTCTCGCGGTTCCAGACTGCAGCGCCAGAACCGCGCGGCCACTTCGGCCGGCTCTGCCTTTGAGAAAAAGGAGTTATACAAGACATACGTCAGTTGTGCAGAAGATCTGCAGAAAAAAATGAGGATCTTCCTATATGTATAGTGCTATCTGTGATAAGAGCGGAGACTATGAGACGCTTCACTATAAAGTTCTACGTCACTGTTGGGAAATCGGCCGTCATAGGCTTGGAATAGCTACGGCAGACGCTGAGAGAAATTATCGGCTGGGACACGTAACCAATTCCTAGAAATGGATATCCGAGAACATCTCTGAACTATCTCAAGTGCTCTCGTATCCGTGAGTCACTGCGAGGACATTTATGGTAATAATAATAGTAATAAAAATAGTCACCTTTACTGCTTTTGGTGGAGACGGCACTGGCTTTTGATGCTTTTTCTTTTCCGGACTGTGGAGCCCCTGTCTGATTGCCTTTTCACAACTTCCTCATGCCTAGAAGACTGCTAGATTATTAGTTCGCATAAGTGGGTGACAGCAAGCATGTGCTCGCAGCCACAGTGAACTCTGTCACTGAAAACCTCGACGTGACCAACAGACGTATTTCGAAAGTTGTAGACAAAAACAATAGCATTCAGCATATAAAATATAGAAGTATCGTAGACATATTATAGGAATTAGCAACCGAAAATTAAAAAAAGTTGTCACCGAAGAGACTTTACCCTACGGTAGTGTGAAAATATGAATAAAACACTAGCACGTTACGCGCTGCGCCAAATTAACTTAGAGAAGACCGTATAAGTATCACTTATAGTTAAATTGTTTATCACTTTTTGCAAAGGCCCTAATGACTGTTTTTAGGAAGGAATGTGGGAATCAGTAGACAGCATTCTGTCATTTTATTGCTGCAAATCATGTATTTCCAACTGTTACAATGATATTATTGGAACAAAATGGTTCAAATGGCTCTAAGCACTATGGGACTTAACATCTGAGGTCATCAGTCCCCTAGACTTAGAACTACTTTAACCTAACTAACCTAATTACATCAGTCACATCCATGCCCGAGGCAGGATTCGAACCTGCGACCGTAGCAGCCGCGTGGTTCCGGACTGAAGCGCCTAGAACCGCTCGACCAGTGGTATTTATTGATTATATTATTACATAGAGTGTTGAAGAACAGACCTGCAGGAATTTACGAGTGTTTCGTTGATCAAATACAAGTAAAAACCTTGAAATAAGTAAATGTTCAGAAATACTCTATTTATCAGATGTCCACCCTAGTTGGCTTATGAACGTCTATTGATGTCAAGATGAAATTGGGGTAATGTTACTTCATAGTCAGGGTTATTTTATCAAACGTAACAGAGAATAAACTTAGCTGATGCTAGAAACATTATTGTCAAAGCGGTCTTCAACACTAATTGATTCTGTCATCCTCGTAAAATTCTGAGATCATAAGCTGTATAATATGATTCTTGCGTACTCCAAACTCATCTTGCCGCCTAATCCTCTGTCTTATCAACACGAACACTGTCGTTTACGTTTCTTCTTTGCCACTAAAAGTACTGAAAGTGCAGCTGCAGCCCGACGCTCTTCCACGCAACCTGTTCTTTCACGCACAGAACTACACCAGAAAAATATCGCGGAGAGTGGTCTCTAAGCTCTCACAGACACTCCCGCACTACTGTGTGTGTGTGTGTGGCCGTGCGGTTAAAGGCGCTTCAGTCTGGAACCGCGTGACCGCTACGGTCGCAGGTTCGAATCCTGCCTCGCGCATGGATGTGTGTGATGTCCTTAGGTTAGGTAGGTTTAAGTAGTTCTAAGTTGTAGGTGACTGATGACCACAGATGTTAAGTCCCATAGTGCTCAGAGCCATTTTTGAACTACTGTGTGTAAACGCTTCCGACATCTGCTCTTACAAGACAAGGGACTATCAGACTGTTACTACCAACGAAAATTTACCCGGATTGTAAATAATTCTGCGAGTAATATCTGAAACCTAAAAGTCCGCAGCTCGTGGTCTCGTGGATAGCGTCGCTAGCTCTGGATTACGGGGTTCCGGGTTCGATTCGTGGCTGTGGCTGGGACTTTTTCAGCGAAAGGCCTGGGTTTTTGTGTTGTCCTCATCATTTCATCATCTTTCGCAAAAGTGATGAGAGTGGACAGTGCACTGTTTGAACATTTGTACGGGCGCTGATAACCGTGCAGTTGAGCGCTCAACAAACCAAATATCATAACTGTCACCATCTAAGTACAAAAAAAAAAAAGGAGGAGAGAAGGAGAGAGAGAGAGAGACTCACGTGTATCGCAGCCCCTACAGCACCCTTATGCCTTAGGGTTTCGGTTTTGTTTTTCTGTTTCTGCTCGGTGTATCAGATCGTTGAACTACACACTTTTATTCGAATTCCGCCACATGTAATCTAGCCGCCATTAAAGAAACATAAGCATTTGAATATTACTGCGAAAAAGATACTGAAGTCATGTTTACCTGTTACTATATTAAGAGCACATGCTTGGAGCTGTGTGAAGTTTTGTGAACGAAGCAATAAAAAACCAAAAATTTAAAATCAATTCTTATACTTCTATTTTTCTCTCTATTAATCCTTTCAGAATTTCCCAGTTAAAATAGAGCACGATAAAATATAGTTCACGGTGGAAACTGAACATGATAGTGTGCTACCACTTCTGGACGTTCAGGTCTGTAGGGAACATGACAAAGGAACTCACACGCCGTGTTTAGATTAACAAGCACGTATATGTACATGAACATCCACCTATTTAGCTGGGCGGTTATGTGCTTGCCTACCATGCAGCGGACACCGGTTCGATTCTCAGCCGTGGTAGAGATTTTATTCGCTCGTGGACTGTGTCTTGGGTTAGCCTTATCATCACCGACATGCAGTTTCCCCAGTGTGGCGTCGCCTGAGGCGTCCGAAATTGCCCGGGACGATCACGGTTATATTGCATAGACATTGAGCATATCTACACAATTTATACGCAAGCGAGCCGTGCAACATGTTATACCATGGTGCCTCTCTGGTGTAAGGTCTGTTGTCCGTTGCCTGGTAACCGCTGCTCGCGCTATATGCTAAGGGGAAGCAAGGACTAAGGCTCGTGCTTGAGCTCCAGCAAAGCGGTTGATTGAGTGCCCACTGCACTACTGTGGCTTGCGGGCGACATATTGCTTACGGCTCCGTTAAACGGCCTATGACTGACTCCCGCAGTCGGGTCCACTTGGAATATCGAGGTGAACATGTTGACCATTAACGGGGCTGTATGGTTCCTGCTCACGCAGTGACGAGTCGTGGGTTGGAATCTTCAAGTTCCTGAATACGCTGCCTTGTCTGGCGGTCAGAGCTACCGGCGGTTTTAATTTCATCCCTGAGGAACGTGGAAACTACGGTGAGCATCTCCTTTGCATCTATTTGATTATGGTGAGTGGAATTTTGAAAAATTCTTGAGACACACTGCGAGAAATACAGTGCGATCACACCTATGTGGGGCCGTTGGTTATGCTCTGTTCTTTTAATAAGCAAGTTTGTTACGTAATGTGGCAAAATATTAAGCAAACGAGATTATAATGACGTAAGAATGATGAAAGTAAACTATTAAGGTAATCTTGTTCATTTTTATATTTGTAACTGTGTATCATTCTATTGTTAGAACGTAGCTTATAGTTGAAGCTTCCTGCAGAAATTTTTTAACGTAGCGTATGATCTTGTCTTATAGTGGAAACAAGTGTCGAGGAAAGTAGCTGCACGCAGGAGAGTTACTAAGAAATAATTTTTTTATTTGTCGAAGTGTTTACAAAAGCTGAATTGTTGTTGTGGCTTAATGAATCACAGTTAAACCTGGAGTCTTGGTTCTCATTTACCAGTTGTTAAGATTAGTTCCTGATTTTCATTTACTTTCATGACTCTGTTTGTACACTCGCGTTGCACATCCCGAGTTGTCTATTAAGAAGGATTTATGAAAATTATTAAGATACCGTCTTGCATTGTACATCACTGGTACGGCACATTAAATTTGATTTTTGACGGTTAACATCCTTATTCCTAATAGCAACAAGTTCTAGAGCAGACGAGCGTACCGTGAGCACAGGTTGGCCAATTAATTTATTTACCATCAAATTACATGTCCACTGTAAGACACAGTGATTGTCAGAGCGTATGTATGACAATAATATCAGGATTAGATCAGAGGCTTGACGCCAACAAAAAATTTCAGGCAAAGGGCTATCATGTGAATTTTCAAGCAGTTTTAGAAAAAGTCAAATGGATTATTTTTCATACTAATTTCCTGTGTAATTACAATAACAGTTCTGGTACAGTGATTGTTTGCAAGACTAATGGTCAAAATTGGCAATATTCAGGGCCAACATTAGAAACGTCCCCTTTTGAAAAATTATATACGTGACTGGGCTTAAACTGACACACAATATTTTTAGCGCAATGCAATCTGACTTCCAATAATCCCTGCAAAAGAATGGCCCTGACTAACATTAACCTATACCTTTCTCAAATCACTTACCTCACAAAAATCTTCGTTACTCGAACTACTGCAATACAGCGAGCGCCACTACTGCCAGCTAAATAAAAGATTCATACTACGGAAGGCACTAACTACTGATAGGCATAGTTAGCAAATGAAAGATTTTAATAGAGAACAAACAATGTATTTACCTTAATAGTGTTGAAAAATCATAATATACATAACAGTTCATGACATCCAGTCTTACAAATTTCAAAACTCCGCCAACTCTTTCCCCACATTCTCCACTGCTGGCGGCTCACCTCCAACTGTGCAACGCTACGCGCTGTTAACATCCAGCTGCCCAACACTACAATGGCAGACAACAATGCAAACTAGCCACAGACTGCACACAGCACAGCCAGTGATTTTCATACAGAGCGCTACGTGGCGTTACCAATAAGAAAACCTAAACAGCCTACTTACATAGCCCCCATGCTCCCCACAAAAATTTTACAAATTGTTTTGGGCAGTGGCCAATAATGATTTGATAAAATTTTTCATAATTACAATAACAAAGATATCAAATGAACACAGTTATTGATACAATGTTGGTCAAAAGATAAAATTTTCTCACAGTCCATAAAGACAGTCCTGTTCATCCATCACAGTAAAATTGCAGTGTTTTTTTTTTCAAAGTTTGAGCAGTAAAAGAAAATGCAAGAGGAAGTAGTGGATTTCCATGCCATCTTGAAGAAGTGCTGACTCTTGACATGCTGACAGGTTTTGGTCCACAACAGAGCAAACCCACAGCAGAGTCAGTCGAAATTTTGAAGAGTATTGGTAGGTAGGTCATCACAGAGCAGACCCACTGTAGTCCTGGTAGAGATTACGGTATTAGTGGGCCACCAGAGGTGCAGACCCACTGCAGTCCTTGTAGAAATAATGGTACTGGCGAGTCAGCAAAGGTGTAGACCCACTGTAGTCCTTGTAGAAATAATGGTATTGGTGGGTCATCAAAGATGCAGACCCACTGTAGTCCTTGTAGAGATGGCCAGCAGCCAACTGTTGTGACTGTGCAGGTGCACAATCACCATTGAAGAGTCTTGCGGATAATATAGCAAGTCCATAACCACCAATTGTGCACTCACAAAGTTTTTGGAATTGTCCTTAGAACCAGAAATGCTGTTATCCAGTCCCTTGCTGAATTATTAACACACGTGCAAACACTAACAGTCCCTACTTCTCACATATTGTCCATATACTATTACCAACAGAAACGTGTGCAGTGAAATGGAACTTACAAGTTAACAATATGATGAACTGGTGTTAATTACAATTTTATAACATAAGAATACAATTACAAAGGTACAAAATATATCATTAAAGAACATAACAATACAGATAACATTTGTAGTACAGACTTTACAAAAGAATAGAAATAAACAGATACATCAGTGTTACAGTAATTATGACATAAGTACATACATAAAGATCAGAATAACTTTTGAAACATCACCTTCACATATGAGCAACAAAACAGAATAAATAATGTCTAACCGTCTTTTCAAAGTAAATAACATATTATCCGAAAAATTCTACAATGTAACTCTCATCAGATAAACACATAAAGACAGGAAGAACACGAATATACAAGAGTACATAAACACATAATGGAATAACAGAAAGGGAAAGGACAGGGTTTGTTTTACTGCAGTATCTTGCAAACAAAACATTCTTTACTTCTTGGAGATCTCCCTTCGTTCTTCATTATTTCAAAAAGTGCTGTCTATACCTGCTTTCTGTACTTTTTTCATAAAACTTCTCAATGCATTTCTTCCAATTCATCGCAACTCATTCTCTTATATAGTCTACCCCCTCTTAAGCTAACTTAAATCTACTGAGCTCAGATGCTAAACTAAGGGACGAGGTAATGCAGCAGCATAAAACAATTAACACAAACAGCAATGACAGAAAAAAATATAAATTGGCAAAGCAATTGCAATATTACAACTAATATAAGGTACTGTGCAGCAAACAAGAAAAATAATCCTGTAGTAAAACTGGCTTAACAGAGTAATACAAAGTCAAATTCAGTAACACTATGCCTGGCAAACAGCAGCAGCAAATGCAATAAATTATATCTAAACATGACATAGCTCAAGCAGAAAAAATATTACACTAAAGACAACAATGCAGACAAGGGAAATGTATATTCACATCTTAATGTCTATGTAATTAAAGAGGTGCACCACAAGAAGTTATTCTACCAAAAAAATTACCAAGTAGTTGAAAAGAAAATTCCCTATGCAATTCCAGTGAGGGGAAATGTCTGTTTATGCTCCTTCGTTTTTCTTGAATAGATCATAAAATTCTTTACTGGATCTGTAGGCATAAAATATTTATATTAGTACATCTACTAAATTTTATTTTAACCAATGCTGCAGTGCAGCTAGAAACTAGATATTAAACAAAATGAGTAAATAAATACATAAAGCAAGCGATATGGCATTTCTCTCAACTAGCAAGACAATAGCCGTGAACTGTTTCTCATCGTTTCATTAGGCATTTTAGTAAATATCACAAATTAAGAGCTCCACAGTATAATCATATGTTTCCAAGTTTGAGCGTGTCGTATTTGCGATGCTTTCTACAAAGGAATGTCAATAGCGAGGATAATGGCCTCTTTTTCTTTTCACCTGTGCCTCTGAAAGGCACACACTAATGGCTTTTTTCCAGGTGACTGTCGCGCAGCTGCCCACGACGCATTACGTGCAGGTGGTCACTTATCTTTCTTACGGAAATATTTACGACAGCAGTTTCCGCTACAGTGACAGTCTCATATAAAAATATTTCACAGGTCAAGAACTTATTTACAAATCTGTAGAAACAAAATCCTATTGATATAACAGAGCCCAAAAAATTTTCTTCGGCATTGTAATACATTCACGCATTTACATACATTTCATAACTCTTAAAGTACGATTCTTGGTTTCCAACAACCTTTTTCACAAACCAGAGTCCCTAACCACTACTCATTATTCCTTACCTTATTCGTCGACACTTCTTCAATATTTCATCATAACAGATACGTAGCATACTCAAATAACTCATATAGCATCAGCTTATTGATCATAAACATACCGCAACAGCATAATACACATAGTCGTCGCAATAATAACATCATAACACCTCAGTCAACTCTCAAAATCGTCGTAGCTTCCTCCAATAATTTCAAAACCTAAAAAAAATTCTCTGCTCATGTCAAAAGTGTCATCTGACTCAAACGTACTTTAAAATCATGATCCCATACCAAATATATCATTCAAAGCTCTCATAGTATCACAATCGTTCCGAAAAAAATATGAACAGTTCACAAAGTACAGACAAAATACTATTTCATAAGTATGAAATTATCCAACTGTGTAATTGCGTAAACATGTGTCACTGATGTAGTAAAAAAAAAATGTTTGTCTCTCTCAGTTAAGTAATCAGATAGCTGTGTAATTCTGTGTTGGAGAAATATGGTACCAATGTGTAAAGTTGTATAAGCAAATACCATATTAGCTAGGGCTCCTTGTGTTTGCCAAACACATGGTACACAAAGTAGGCGTGTACCCCCTGAGGATTAATGTAATTATACCCTCAGGTGTTACAGATTATTGCAATGGAAAGAAATGTATCACGGAAAAACTTTGTATCATTGTACTTCAAATATCTTTAAAAGTAAATGTTTTAAGTACAAAATTAATCATTCAAATAAGTGTACTGTAGCGCTAAACTGTACGTCTTGTTGTAAGATAATCTCTGTGGAGGTGTCGTAGTTATCGTCCTCCGAAAGCTAAGTTCTGCAGAAGCCAATGTACATACCTCATGATAAACAAAAGTGAAATGTTTTGCGTATAAATATCTTCGTTATTACGCTTATTGCCGTGATAAGGAAAGTACTATGCTGTAACGTATTGTTGTGCTACAGAAAAGGCTGTCTCATTGTGGCTATACTACAAAAGTTACTACTAAAACATGTTTTACTTTCCAGAAGAATTCAGAAAAACTGTGCAGATATAAAACAGATATACCGCAAAAGCAACATTATAAATTGTCACTCATTAGTAGTGTCGTGATAAAATCGTGTAGCTGTCACATAAACTAACCACTGTGTCATCTGGTATCTCAAAGAAAGTACTTTAAATCCAGAATGTATTTTCAAGTAAACCAAAATGTTGCACTAAAATCTCATTAGCAGTACTGGTAAATGTTCTAAGTGTGTGAGCCTTATAGTCGTTACGTAATCGTGCAACTATCAAGGAAGAATGTACAAATAACAACACTGTGTCGTCAGTTCACTATAACAATGCATTTGTAATTTCTGTTGAAATAAGTTCTCTTGGTTCTTTACTGGATATTTAACTTCAAACATTGTTGCATATTAACAGATTGTAAGTCTGACAAAGCATACTAGAAATGTGAAGTGAAAAGTTTTATGGCAAAGGCAAAGTTAAATAGCAGATTATCTTTCAGCAAACGGTTTTACATGTGAAATGTGGTGTAAACCTTTACTCTTCCTAGTACGCAGTGTTTCAGCTTCAGTGGAATTATCATGTGGTATATGGTACATCGGTAAAGAATGCTAAAATTTTTCTCAAGGTTAGCGTCTATGTAATTTTTCCCTGAGCCAGCTGGCGCACGTGGCTGCCTGCGGTGCGAGTCATTGTCTGTCTCTTTGTAGGCGTGCGTCGTTATTGGGATTAGGAGACCTAACTTCTACAAATTCACCTTGTCGCGAGTGCCCTGCTCTGTTTGAATCCCGCCAGTTCTGATGGAATTCAGGTCTGTCGTTTTGTCGGTAGTTTATATAGTTTCTTGTTTGTCGGTTATGTGGTGGAGAATTTCTCCCGGAATCGTAACTGCACGCTGAACTGTTGCGTCTGAAGTTATTCTGTCTCCCTTGATAATAATTGCTTTTGTTCCCATATTGTCTGTTTCTACGGTAATCAATGTCATATTCATTACTACGGAAATGCGATCTTTTTCTGGAACTATTATTACTCTGCCAGTGCTTGTCATATGGGTGGTGTCTGTTTTGGTCACGATTTGCGTTGTAAGAATAGACTTGTCGTGTCCAGTTATTGTTTCTGTCGTCACGGAATTGCGACGGATGTGACCTGTAATTGTTGTGTTCCTGTTTCCGCGTTCCGCGATTGTCCGATCGCATTCTTACAGCTGGTTCATTCACTAAGTAGCCACACATAAATTCTAATCTGTGCTCTAATGACCAGTTGGGAGGAAAACAATGAGAGAATCGATGGAGCCATGCTTGTGGATGAATGTCGTTGCCAGAATTCTTAAATGTTTTTAATTTAAGTGTAGTAATGAACAGCTTATAGTCAAAATCATCATGTCGGCGAGTCACATGTCGGTCATTGTTACGTCGTTTCGGCGGTTCCATCTCAAAATTCGGTGTGCCTTACCAATTTCTTTCATAATTTCCGAAGTGTCCTGTGTTATTATTTTGTGGTTGTTCCGTATTTCTAAGTGCCTCTTCCCGTGTTGGAGCGCGAGTGTCCTCTGAAATATGTAACTTTTGTATTACTTGTGTCAGCTGATCTTGTACTTCCCGGATTTCTCTTTGGTGTTGCGTATTAATTTGATTCTGATTTTGTTTGAATTTCCTAATTTGTTCGCCCTCTTCTGTGTCATAAAAGACTACCGGTTTTGTGTCATTCAGATTATCATCTACCTTCGTAGATAAGTTAGTGAACTGATCCGAAAGTTCGGCTACTTTCTCCGATAGTGAACACATTTCCTCAGTGTGTTTTTCTGAACAAGTTTCAGAGTGTCCATTTGTGTTGAAATCGAATCTACTGTGTCCTTTAAGTTTTCTTGAGTTTTTGCAAGTTGCGTAACCGAATCGGTAGATGCAATTGCGTCAATTTTAGCCCACAAGGTCTCATGATTTTCATGAACAATAGTTTGCAGTTCTTTTATGGCTGCTTCGTGATTCTGTAATACATTTTCATGCCGCGAAAAAATAGGTTGCAAATGCTCACAAATTTGTGTTTTTACGTCGTTACAGACTTTTTGACATTTCGATTCGATTTCATGTAACTCAGTAGTTAAATCTTCACGTGTTTGTTCAAGTGTGGTGTGAAGATTTTGTTCCATTGCGTCTAACTGTTGCTGTGTTTGTCTCTGGTGTTGTTCCATTGTGTCTAACTTTTGAAGCTTTTGCTGTGTTTGTCTCTGATTTTGTTCCATATAACATTAGTTAATTCATTACACGGTGGCGATAACACACTGCTTTCGTCTTCACTGTCATTTCTCAGTTTACTTTGAAGCGTAGTATTACGTTTTTCACACGCCATTATTGACACAATAATTCACACGACAACACAGAAAAACACAATTTGAAGAGCAAAAGTAAGAGAACACATTAACATGGCACTGAAAATAATATCTAGTTAATTGCAAGCGCAGCTGCGAAATACTTGCTGCAAATCTACATGCATGCCACAACTGTTTTACTGTACAACAATGAAAAACTACAACTACAAAGGAAATTCTCTCTATAATTACGCGCTAGCAATAAACAAAAGCTACACTAATTACACAAACTACACGAAAAAAATCATAAGATTCCACTGAGGTATCCTCGGCTAAGGGTCGACATATGAAACGTCCCCTTTTGAAAAATTATATACGTGACTGGGCTTAAACTGACACACAATATTTTTAGCGCAATGCAATCTGACTTTCAATAATCCCTGCAAAATAATGGCCCTGACTAACATTAACATATACATTTCACAAATCACTTACCTCACAAAAATCTTCATTACTCGAACTACTGCAATACAGCGAGTGCCACTACCGCCAGCTAAATAAAAGATTCAAACTACGGAAGGCACTAACTACTGATAGGCATAGTTAGCAAATGAAAGATTTTAATAGAGAACAAACAATGTATTTACCTTAATAGTGTTGAAAAATCATAATATACATAGCAGTTCATGACATCCAGTCTTACAAGTTTCAAAACTCCGCCATCTCTCTCCCCACATCCACCACTGCTGGCGGCTCACCTCTAACTGCGCAACGCTACGCGCTGTTCACATCCAGCTGCCCAACACTACAATGGCAGACAACAATGCAAACTAGCCACAGACTGCACACAGCACAGCCAGTGATTTTCATACAGAGCGCTACGTGGCGTTACCAATAAGAAAACCTAAACAGCCTACTTACACATGTTAAACTGAATCAGTTTATTTGCAGTCATAGAGCTCGTTTAGGTTCCATTAAAAACGTATTGCTTTCTCGCAGACCAATTGTTCGATGTAGCTATAAGACTATTTCTTGTAGGGAGCCCTGATATCTCTGGATTTCTGTTCTTTAATAAATTTTCACGTAGTTCTGTTGCCCTGCACTGAGATATACATCTTTCGAAAGCAATAAAAAAAAGTTTACACATTTCTCAGATAACAACACTGCACTTACGAACACTAGTTTAAATTAATAAGTAATTTTCAACAGTTCTGCCTCACATTTGGTGGAGGGTTTGACTTGTCAGTATACACGCTGCAGGCTGGTGAGCGGAAACTGTCCACATGTAATCCATTTCATTTATGTTTACACTGTATAGATAACTGCGTGAGGCTGGTGGCCTGACTGAAGTACTGCTCACGCTTATTGTTATTAGACTTTCGACTTGCTTTGTGCTTCGTCGTTCAAAGGCTTTTATATTTTGGTTCCTGTAGCCTGTAATGCTGGTGGCAAGTTTTTTTGGAAATTTGTGATAAGGTTTTATGGGACCAAACTGCTGAGGACATCGATCCCAAGCTTACACACTGCTTAATCTAATTTAAAGTAACTTACGCTAAGGACAACACACACACCCATGCTCGAGGGAGGACTCGAACATCCGACGGGGGAAGCCGCGCGGACCGTGACAAGGCGCCCTAGACCGCGCGGCTACACAGCGCGGCTGGTGGTGGCCGTTTGGTGATTGCTCTCTAACTTTTTACTATGCTAAGACTAAATATTTGATCTGCTTTGTGTATTTTAAATTCAGGATCAATTCTGTGTGCTTTTTGAAATCGTATCTAAAAACTTAGAAACTCTTGGGGTGGATCTTGTAGTAGCATCAGTTTAAGGGCCTTGACAGTGTAAAGAATTCAAAATCTGAATAAATACCTCTGTAGAGGGACTTGTTTTCTAAAGCTTTCTGTTCAGTAGCTGATATATAAGTTCCGGTAACTCTTTTGAAACGTAGTTAACACCTGTGGGGAATAGTTATATTATGATTATCTTCATTTCGTCAATTTGATCTAATTACTGCCACGGCTGGTTGCCAAATGCTGTTTTGTAAATTTTACTCGTCTGGTTGTGGACTAAGAGAAGCTACTGATTGTAACTGTTTTAAAACGGTATGTAAACACATTGGTACTGTGAGGCGCTTAGTCAGTTACTGTGTTTGTTTATTCTATTTTTGCTACCCCTTTCAGATCTGGATTTTTTCTGGCGGAAGGAAAACTTTACTATCTGTGGTGATTTTTTAATGATTTTAGACACAAGATTCTTACAAAAACATGTACCCGATTTCAAAACATGCTTTATACACTTGGCTTCATTTGATGGACTAAAATAACTATGAAGTATTATATTTTGTAATAAATACTAAAATGATCAGTCAGTAAATACCATGGAAAAAAACAATAGCAACATTCAGTTATGCAATGGAATATAGTGAACCAACCACATCCGTGTATGCTGGTGCTTACGAGCCTTCGCAAAGTGCCGCATCGATTTGCTGTTATTCTCATAGTGATGCCCAAGAGTTGACAGCACTCGCACATGATGAAAAGGTTGAAGATTCACAAATGCATACCTGAGGTTTCCATTGCGATAAAATACTTCTGTTGCGGCTAAGACACAGTAAAAGTTAATGTGCACAATTCTAGCCAGAAGGTCTGCAGGGTTAATAGAGTGTATATTGCTTTTCTAAAGTGTTGGACTGTAACATTAAGAAAGCTAAAAGTTCTTGTTGTTTTTGTCGTCTTTGTGAAATCAGCTAACTGAATTTATATTTCTTCATTTGTTCTACCACATTACATTTCATCAACTTAGCTCCGTACCGTTTCACCTTCTAAATCAAAGCTCTAAGACCACCGGACTCTTGTGGAAGGATAAGAGCATCAAAGAATGATATCAGAATAATTATGTGATTACCATAGATCACATCCTTAAAATATGTGTGTATGGCGGTGGCCGATATGACAAGCTGTTTACATTGAAATTGTTCTTGGACCACGAGATCACGGAGGGATCGCTGCATTTCGATGAGCCTTCGCTTATCGCCACGTGGGACGAGAACTCCTCTCTCCCCGTCATAAACTGTAACAGCGGTAGGTCAGTTTAGAGTCTTCCCTGCAGGGTCGGCAAAGCGGACCTCGCCTTTAGCCGCATGAACACACCACCCAGGTCATAAAACAGCTGGAGCTACCCCACTCTGTCTCATTCATTTGCATTTGCTTTTTTGTTCTTCGGTAACGTGAGCACCGGCGCACGAATCTGCGCCGTGTTACATGGCCACATGCTCTGATCCCCATTGCCTTGCAGACAGACTTGCAGAGTCCAGCTTTACAGCATTAATTCAGTCGCGGGTATGGTGCCAGCAGACGCGAGAGTTACAGCAGTCACAGAGCCTGCATTCGATGCTGTGATGATGATGATGATGATGATGATGATGATGATGTTTGGTTTGTGGGGCGCTCAACTGCTCGGTTGTCAGCGCCCGTACAGATTCCCAACCCCGGCTCAGTCCAATCTCGCCACGTGCATGAACCATGAAGAAATGACGAGGGAAACACAAACATCCAGTTATCTCGAGGCAGGTGAAAATCCCTGACCCCGCCGGGAATCGTCGACGCTGTGAGCTGTCGGCCTCCTACGTGCCGGCACTGAGGTAATAAGCGCTACTGCAAGTACTGCCGCTGGCAAAGAATCTCTAAAACCTGTAAAGAACTCGTGTCCTCCCTCCGTGTAGTTGTTCCCCGAGCGCATTTGAAATTCTAATCATTCTCTGTGTTTTCTACGCAAGCATGGTTGATGCTTGTATGCTGTTATCATATTGTTCCGTTTTATCATGCTACGGGCAGGAGTAGGCAGACTTCTTTCTCTCTTCCATACTTTTCCAAAATACAAGTTTTTCCCGTCGTCCACTGACAGTCTTATATCGTAGATTACTTGCTTCTATAATGGAAGCACAGCCACAAATTTCACTTGTGTTTTGACGGTTATATTTAAATTAAGTTCAAGTTCAGTCTTTACGCGTTCTAGCTGTCCCATTTCAATCCATACAGCACGTTTCAGCAGAAACACCTACAGTATGGCGAGAATCCGGCGCTGCTGTGATCATGATAAGACAAGAATTTCTCTTGAGCTAAGAGACTGCTTCTGTGTGAGTATGAAAGGAAGCAACAGGTAGGGAAGCAGGCAAAAGTTAACTGATAGCTTTATTTTTCCTGCAGCCAGTTTTCGCCAATTCTGCCTTCAGACTGATTTTATAAAGTTATGTGCGATCAACCTAACTGGTACAATTCTCGTACTCCATGCGAAACTTAACATTTTTTACAAAGTTACATAATAAAATATTCTCAAGCAATAAAAGCATTCTCTTTACACACTAATTTCAGAAAGAGAAAGTAATATGCCCATTGCACTACCGATCTCCCGAGGGACACTTTTCTGGCCGTTACTTATCACTTTAAGACATATGAAACATCGATGAACTGTTAGATCACTAAAAGTACTAAGACGTGATCGGTTTCAGCACCTATATACTGTCATTCTTAGGGCTACTGTGACCAGTTGGAGTTAGGTCTGTTGATCCTGAAAATGATTCAAATGGTTCAAATGGCTCTGAGCACTATGGGACTTAACATCTGAGGTCGTCAGTCCCCTAGAACGTAGAACTACTTGAACCTAACTAACCTAAGGACATCACACACATCCATGCCCGAGGTAGGATTCGAACCGGCGACCGTAGCGGTCGCGCGGTTCCAGACTGAAGCGCCTAGAACCGCTTGGCCACTGAAAGTAATTCCCTGTAGTGGTTGACACTGATCGCCTTGTAATAAATACAGCGGTCTAGTTACCTTAAAAAGCTCTATGCACCACTAGTCTGTTAAAATTGTGAGACAAGGGTGAGTTTTTCGTTTGCAGACCTTACTTGCAGAAAGACACCAATCAGATTGCACCATGCATTTAACATAAATCACTGCATGACTGATTATCACTTATACTTCTGACAAAAAAGTCTTTATCGACTCTCTGCAATAAGTTGAACTGCATCACACTTGACATTGTAGGAAAGCGTCCCACTGTACGCGTCTACCTCTAGAAACGGTTCAATTGGCTCTGAGCACTATGGGACTTAACATCTGAGGTCATCAGTTCCCTATACTTAGAAACTACTTAAACCTAACTAACCTAAGGACATCACACACATCCATGCCCGAGGCAGGATTCGATCCTGCGACCATAGCTGTCGCGTGGTTCCGGACTGAAGCGTCTAGAACCGCTCGGCCAACGCGGCCGGCTGTAATGCACACATACCTGTATTTCAACCCTACACCGGTGTACCAGTAACGGCAGCCATCGTCATGACACTAACGCCAGTAACGACGCAAACCCTGTAGCACACAAACTCAGGATCATTCCCGTCGAATTGGATATCCGTACGGTAAATGGTTTTCCGTCTACATCGGCTGAAGTAGAAGACGTTTAATTATAACCGGTCTGTATGAGTGCTTCATCACACTAGAAATAAGCCCTTAAGACTGCAGGGGAAAGGAGCACACATGATTCTAACCGCACGCTCCGTTCTGTTTCTGTATCCAGAAAGGCCAATCTTATTTCAAGTTTAATCTCTGAAGGACAGTGACACGCAGCGTACTGTAAAAAGTTAGTATTACCTTTCGCCGACGTCATATGATTTAATATTGGAGGTAAAAACTATGATATAATAGCTTTTACTTGTCAGTCTGCTACGACAGAAATGCGTGTGAAGAACAAGTGGACAGAAGACGGGGGAACGCTGAGACAAAAGGCTACTAGAAAACGCAACAGTATGACCACCACCTTCTCCATAATATTGTAGTAAACTGTACAGCCTCGTCCTTCTTGTTGTGAAACCATACAGTGGGTGTTGATTTTACTGTTCGCAAGTCCAATGCCATCTGCTGCAGGATGTAACGGAGACACGTAAGTTACCCTTCTTCGGCGTCAGTGGTCGAGAAATTACAAACCGTATTTTCATGGCTAATATCTCAGAAGCTAATAAGGCGTAAGTCTGGCTGAGCCCACACCGAACTGATCGTGTTTGGAAGTGAATGTCGTACAGAATATGCTTTCTCAGTGGCGTTTGTGCGTGATTGTTACGATTTAACTCTCAGGGTAAAGCTGTAAATCAGTGTAGCGTAGCAACACGTTTAGCTAGCGCATTGATTCGGGTGTCATTGTGAAGAGATTGTGGGGCACTGCTAGGTCCCTAACAGAGACCATAAAAATGTTAGCTAGAATATAAGCAAAAACCAGTATTCAACTGAATATTAAAAAATAATGTAAAATGTAATATAGTAAGGAAATCGCATCGAAAGGGGTCCAAAAGCTCTGAGCAATACGGGATTTACGGCAGCGCCGAAAAGGAAATGAAAACACGGCGCAAAGCGATTACGTAGCTGATCCATCGAATATGCAGCGGCCATCGACACTCCATACTTGCGGTTCGTCTGTTCTGTAACCCCTGTACTACTCTATTTAGCCACTGCATTTGACTAATCGATAATTCAAATGGTTCAAATGGCTCTGAGCACTATGGGACTTAACATCTGAGGTCATCAGTCCCCTAGAACTTAGAACTACTTAAACCTAACTGACCTAAGGACATCACACACATCCATGCCCGAGGCAGGATTCGAACCTGCGACCGTAGCGGTCGCTCGGTTCCAGACTGCAGCGCCTAGAACCGCACGGCCACCACGGCAGGCAATCGATAATTAAATTATAACAAACACTAATCCTTTTATCCCCATTTTTTCACGAAAATCTGCTTCACGAACCCGAACTGCACTCACAGATATTTTTTGTTGACCTCTGTTTCTCCCACCCATTTTCCGTCTGTTGCTCATTACTACATGATGTCAACTATTTCTGGAAGTCGTAACAAATGTCCAACTTACCGATTACGTCTACTGGAAATGGTCTTCAATATTCTTTTTAGTACTTCTTCAATTCTACTTCACCTCTGCACTAAATTTTTAACATTTTCAGCAGCTCCATCTTACTAACAGTTCAAGTTTCTTTTCACGAGAGTTCCGGCAGTCTGTTTTTAATATGTCTTCTATGCTGTGGTCCAGATGTACGTCTCCAGCTATCTCCTCCACGTTAAGGTATTATCTAATGTCTGTAGGACTCTTACCCTCAAGGAAACTTACTTCAACAGGTGTTTTTATCGTCATCATTGTCGTCATCATCACCATCATCAACGGCCAAATCAATCACTTAGTGATGTGGCGTCTTCGAGTCGGCCTGTGACGTACGATTCCAGTAGATTCCTCCATTTCTCACTATCCTGAACTCCTCGCTGACAGTTCAATCTGGCTGTCTTCCTTAAGTGTTTGACCCATGTTTCCGGCACTCTGCCACTTGGTCTTTTTTTTTTTTACTTGTTTTTACCACCTGTCATGTTTTCTACAAGCGACATGATCAGCCCACTGCCATTTCATGGTATTCACTCTTTCCTTTATGTCATTGACATTTCTTGTCCGTTCAATATCAGCTGCTTTCATTCTGTCTTCCTTTACGCAGCCCAACACTGATCTTTCCACTCCTCTTTGGCTCACTATTATTTTTTTAACAATTAATTCATTTAATGTCCACATCTCACAGCCGTAAGCTATTACTGGAAGCATACATTGGTCAGAAACTTTTTTCTTCCAATCAGCTGGCATTTTAGTGTTAAAAAATGAAGTTAGATGTATTGCTAACGTCGAAGACACATGGAAAAGAAACGAAGATGTCGTGGTGGCATTCAGCATTAACCACATGAACAGAAGCAATCACTGTGTAACAGGATATGACGTGTCGTGGAAAGATAAGAAGAGCAGATCTCAATTATTTTAATAGGATTCGTGAATAAAAGTTTATGTAATAAATTTCATCGACAGGGTTTGTCTCATCAGAATCGACAGCAAACTAACACCGATAACGGAAGCTTAGGTACACAAGCCGACGTCTTAAGCATAAGAATCAGAGGTAGAGAAATTATATGAGGCTATTTGCGTGGTACTTCAGTAGTTACAGGGAGGTGAAAATCTAATAGTCATGGGGGATTGGAATGCGAGTGTAGGGTAAGTAGTAGAACATAGTGTTTCGGGGAGAATATGGGCCAACTACTAGAAGTGAGAGAGGGGAAGATCAATTGAGTTCTGCAGCAAACATCGGGTGGCAATAGCAAATACTGTGTTGAAGAATCATAAGAGAATGTGGTATATTAGGAAAAGACCGGGAGATACGGTAATACGGTATGACTTCAGTTGGATTTCATTATGGTCTGGCAGAGATCCAAAATCAAATACTAGACTGTCAGGCGTATCTGCGAGCAGATATTCAGGAGTACAAGTCACTTAGGAATTAAATAAATAGAAAATGCAAAGAAGGTAAGTAGAAGGGGCTGCATGAAAAATCCAAAGACATCGAAAAAGAAATTATTGTCGGAAGGACTGACTCAGTATACAGAAAAGTCGAAAGAGCCTTCTGTGGAATTAGAAGCACGGGTGGTAACATTAAGGGGACAATGGAAATTCCACTGTTAAATGCAAAAGAGAGAGCGGATAGGTCGAAAAAGAACAATGAAGTTAGCTGTGAGGGCGAAGACTTGCCCGATGACTTTATACAAAAAGAAACAGGAGTTGCTAGAGAAGAGGTAGGGGATCTAGTATTAGAATTAGAATTTAAAAGAGCTTTGGAAGACTTAAGATCGATTAAAACAAATAGGACTGATAAAATTCCACGAGAATTTATAAAATCATTGGAGGAAACGGCAACCAAACGACTACTTACTTTAGCGTGTAGATTGTATGAGTCTGGTGATACATCATTTGACATTCTGAGAAAAGAACATCATCCACAGAATTCCAATGAATGTAAGAGTCGAGAAGGGCGATAATTATCGCAGATCAACTTGTCGGCTCATTCATCCAATTTGCTAAATGTAGAGGACAATGGGAAAAAATTCAAGATGTCTGAGATGAAGATCAGTTTGGTTTCAGGAAAGGTAAAGACACCAGACAGGCAGTTCTGACGTTAGAGTTGATACTGGAAGCGAAACTAAGAAAAAATTAAGATACGTTCATAGGATTTGTCGAGCTGGAAAAGTGTTCGACAATGTCAAATTGTGCAAGATGATCGGAATTTTAAGTAAAATAGGGATAAGCTACGGGAAAATGTGGTAATATACAATACATACAAGAGCCAAGGGGAAACAGTAAGAGTGGTAGCTAAAGTACGAATTGCACGGATTAGACAGACTGCAAGATTGGTATGTAGTATTGCGCTCCTACTGTTCAGCCTATGATTCGAAGTAGCTCAGCGAAAATAAAAGTAAGATTTAAAGTGGAATTAAAATTCAAAATGAAAGGATATCAATAAAATTCGCTGATGACTTTGCTATCTTCATTAAAAACAATGAAGGATAGGAGGATCTGTTGAATGGAATGAACGGTATAATGAGGACATAATATGCATTGGGAGTAATTCGAAGGTAGACGAGAGTAATGAGAAGTTTAACATCAGGATTGATGATCGCAAAGAAGATGAAGGAGTTCTGCTACCTAGGCAGGAAAATTACTCATTACGGACAGAGCAAGGAAGACACAAAAAGCAGATAAACACTAGCAAAATTGTCATACCTGGGCAGGAGAAATCTACTAGTATCAGAGATAGGTTTAATTTGAGGAAGAAACTTCTGAGAGTGTACATCTGGAACACAGCATTGTATGGTAGTGAACCATGTACTGGGGGAAAACCGGAAAAGAAGAAAATCGAAGCTACAGAAGGATGTTTAAAATAAGACTGATAAAGTAAGGGATGATGAGGTTCTCCAGAGCGTCGGCGAGGACAGGAATGTATGGAAAATACTGACACAAAGACGGAAAAAGATGGTCGGACATCTGTTAAGGCATCTGCGAGTAACTTATGTGATACTATAGGGAGCTGTAGTGAGTAAAAACAGTAGAGGAAGAGAGAGGTTAGAATACATTGAATCTTCTAAATATAGTTTTTTACGTAGTCTGAAATAACTGAGAGAGTGTACCTTTTACGTTTTTAGTTAAACTGCTGAGTGAAACTGAACGTACTGTCACTTTATTTGTGTTTACCATTTCAACACAGACCTACAAAATGTTCCCTGACAAACAAAGCTCAAACTCATTCTACTCATTTGTGACCCACAATGTACAAGGACAACGCAATCTGACTATTAATTAACACAAAAGAATGGCCCTGAATTAGAAGAAATCCGAACAATAACCAATACATTTCATAAGTCACTTACCTCACAGAAAATTTTCATGACACGAACTACAGCTAATACAGCAAGTATATAGCTGGCTAAATAAAAAGATTTTAACTACTGTAGGCTGTATCTGCTAACAGGTATGAGGTAACAAAAAAGATGTTGTTGCAGAGCAACCAATGTATTTAGCAGTTTTTATCTTAATCATGTGACATCCAGTTCCAAAAACTATAAATAGTCCGTGACATCCAGTTCCAAAAATTACACAATCGTCAATAATTCTATTACCCACATTTTGCAATCCATGTCCAACCAATATTAAATCTCCGTGACGGACACGCGTCCAGACCGTCGGCTCCGGCTGACAAGGCAAACCTCCATCAATGTTAACTACACTCCTGGAAATTGAAATAAGAACACCGTGAATTCATTGTCCCAGGAAGGGGAAACTTTATTGACACATTCCTGGGGTCAGATACATCACATGATCACACTGACAGAACCACAGGCACATAGACACAGGCAACAGAGCATGCACAATGTCGGCACTAGTACAGTGTATATCCACCTTTCGCAGCAATGCAGGCTGCTATTCTCCCATGGAGACGATCGTAGAGATGCTGGATGTAGTCCTGTGGAACGGCTTGCCATGCCATTTCCACCTGGCGCCTCAGTTGGACCAGCGTTCGTGCTGGACGTGCAGACCGCGTGAGACGACGCTTCATACAGTCCCAAACATGCTCAATGGGGGACAGATCCGGAGATCTTGCTGGCCAGGGTAGTTGACTTACACCTTCTAGAGCACGTTGGGTGGCACGGGATACATGCGGACGTGCATTGTCCTGTTGGAACAGCAAGGTCCCTTGCCGGTCTAGGAATGGTAGAACGATGGGTTCGATGACGGTTTGGATGTACCGTGCACTATTCAGTGTCCCCTCGACGATCACCAGTGGTGTACGGCCAGTGTAGGAGATCGCTCCCCACACCATAATGCCGGGTGTTGGCCCTGTGTGCCTCGGTCGTATGCAGTCCTGATTGTGGCGCTCACCTGCACGGCGCCAAACACGCATAAGACCATCATTGGCACCAAGGCAGAAGCGACTCTCTTCGCTGAAGACGACACGTCTCCATTCGTCCCTCCATTCACGCCTGTCGCGACACCACTGGAGGCGGGCTGCACGATGTTGGGGCGTTAGCAGAAGACGGCCTAACGGTGTGCGGGACCGTAGCCCAGCTTCATGGAGACGGTTGCGAATGGTCCTCGCCGATACCCCAGGAGCAACAGTGTCCCTAATTTGCTGGGAAGTGGCGGTGCGGTCCCCTACGGCACTGCGTAGGATCCTACGGTCTTGGCGTGCATCCGTGCGTCGCTGCGGTCCGGTCCCAGGTCGACGGGCACGTGCACCTTCCGCCGATCACTGGCGACAACATCGATGTACTGTGGAGACCTCACGCCCCACGTGTTGAGCAATTCGGCGGTACGTCCACCCGGCCTCCCGCATGCCCACTATACGCCCTCGCTCAAAGTCCGTCAACTGCACATACGGTTCACGTCCACGCTGTCGCGGCATGCTACCAGTGTTAAAGACTGCGATGGAGCTCCGTATGCCACGGCAAACTGGCTGACACTGACGGCGGCGGTGCACAAATGCTGCGCAGCTAGCGCCATTCGACGGGCAACACCGCGGTTCCTGGTGTGTCCGCTGTGCCGTGCGTGTGATCATTGCTTGTACAGCCCTCTCGCAGTGTCCGGAGCAAGTATGGTGGGTCTGACACACCGGTGTCAATGTGTTCTTTTTTCCATTTCCAGGAGTGTAGACTGAGACACTCAGATGTTTAGGACGGGTGGTAGGGACAGAGCATCGAGTGACATTATACTGAGTGCAATATCCGAAAATTACCTCGAGCAATTAAACAAAGAACCGACTCGTGGAGATAACATCTAGGAACTACTGGTAACAAACAGACCCGAACTTTTCGACTCTGTAAGTGCAGAACAGGGAATCAGTGATCATAAGGCCGTTGCAGCATCCCTGAATATGGAAGTTAATAGGAATATAAAAAAAGGGAGGAAGGTTTATCTGTTTAGCAAGAGTAATAGAAGGCAGATTTCAGACTACCTAACAGATCAAACTGAAAATTTCTGTTCCGACACTGATAATGTTGAGTGTTTATGGAAAAAGTTCAAGGTAATCGTAAAATGCGTTTTAGACAGGTACGTGCCGAGTAAAACTGTGAGGGACGGGAAATACCAACCGTGGTTCAACAACAAAGCTAGGAAACTACTGCGAAAGCAAAGAGAGCTTCACTCGAAGTGTAAACGCAGCCAAAACCTCTCAGACAAGCTAAACGATATCAAAGTTAGCGTAAGGATGGCTATGCGTGAAGCGTTCAGTGAATTCGAAAGTAAAATTCTATGTACCGACTTGATAGAAAATCGTAGGAACTTCTGGTCTTACGTTAAATCAGTAAGTGGCTCGAAACAGCATATTCAGACACTCCGGGATGATGATGGCATTGAAACAGAGGATGTCACGTGTAAACCTGAAATACTAAACACCTTTTTCCAAAGCTGTTTCACAGAGGAAGACCGCACTGCAGCTCATTCTCTAAATCCTCGCACAAACGAAAAAATGGCTGACATCGAAATATGTGTCCCAGGAATAGAAAAGCAACTGGAATAACTCAACAGAGGAAAGTCCACTGGACCTGACGGGCTACCAATTCGATTCCACACAGAGTACGCGAAAGAACTCGCCCCCCTTCTAACAGCCGTGTACCGCAAGTCTCTAGAGGAACGGAAGGTTCCAAATGATTGGGAAAGAGCACAGGTAGTCCCAGTCTTCTAGAAGGGTCGTCGAGCAGACGCGCAAAACTATAGACCTCTATCTCTGACGTCGATCCGTTGTAGAATTTTAGAACATGTTTTATGCTCGCGTACCATGTCGTTTTTGGAAACCCAGAATTTATTCTGTAGGAATCAACATAGATTCCGGAAACAGCTATCGTGTGAGACCCAACTCGTTTTATTTGTTCACGAGACCCAGAAAATATTAGATACAGACTCCCAGATAGATGCTATTTTCCTTGACCTCCGGAAGGCGTTCGATACAGTTCCGCACTGTCGCCTGATAAACAAAGTAAGAGCCTACGGAATATCAGACCAGCTGTGTGGCTGGATTGAAGAGTTTTTAGCAAACAGAACACAGCATGTTGTTATCAATGGAGAGACGTCAGCGGACGTTAAAGTAACCTCTGGCGTGCCACGGGGGAGTGTTATGGGACCATTGTTTTTCTATTTACACTCCTGGAAATGGAAAAAAGAACACATTGACACCGGTGTGTCAGACCCACCATACTTGCTCCGGACACTGCGAGAGGGCTGTACAAGCAATGATCACACGCACGGCACAGCGGACACACCAGGAACCGCGGTGTTGGCCGTCGAATGGCGCTAGCTGCGCAGCATTTGTGCACCGCCGCCGTCAGTGTCAGCCAGTTTGCCGTGGCATACGGAGCTCCATCGCAGTCTTTAACACTGGTAGCATGCCGCGACAGCGTGGACGTGAACCGTATGTGCAGTTGACGGACTTTGAACGAGGGCGTATAGTGGGCATGCGGGAGGCCGGGTGGACGTACCGCCGAATTGCTCAACACGTGGGGCGTGAGGTCTCCACAGTACATCGATGTTGTCGCCAGTGGTCGGCGGAAGGTGCACGTGCCCGTCGACCTGGGACCGGACCGCAGCGACGCACGGATGCACGCCAAGACCGTAGGATCCTACGCAGTGCCGTAGGGGACCGTACCGCCACTTCCCAGCAAATTAGGGACACTGTTGCTCCTGGGGTATCGGCGAGGACCATTCGCAACCGTCTCCATGAAGCTGGGCTACGGTCCCGCACACCGTTAGGCCGTCTTCCGCTCACGCCCCAACATCGTGCAGCCCGCCTCCAGTGGTGTCGCGACAGGCGTGAATGGAGGGACGAATGGAGACGTGTCGTCTTCAGCGATGAGAGTCGCTTCTGCCTTGGTGCCAATGATGGTCGTATGCGTGTTTGGCGCCGTGCAGGTGAGCGCCACAATCAGGACTGCATACGACCGAGGCACACAGGGCCAACACCCGGCATTATGGTGTGGGGAGCGATCTCCTACACTGGCCGTACACCACTGGTGATCGTCGAGGGGACACTGAATAGTGCACGGTACATCCAAACCGTCATCGAACCCATCGTTCTACCATTCCTAGACCGGCAAGGGAACTTGCTGTTCCAACAGGACAATGCACGTCCGCATGTATCCCGTGCCACCCAACGTGCTCTAGAAGGTGTAAGTCAACTACCCTGGCCAGCAAGATCTCCGGATCTGTCCCCCATTGAGCATGTTTGGGACTGTATGAAGCGTCGTCTCACGCGGTCTGCACGTCCAGCACGAACGCTGGTCCAACTGAGGCGCCAGGTGGAAATGGCATGGCAAGCCGTTCCACAGGACTACATCCAGCATCTCTACGATCGTCTCCATGGGAGAATAGCAGCCTGCATTGCTGCGAAAGGTGGATATACACTGTACTAGTGCCGACATTGTGCATGCTCTGTTGCCTATGTCTATGTGCCTGTGGTTCTGTCAGTGTGATCATGTGATGTATCTGACCCCAGGAATGTGTCAATAAAGTTTCCCCGTCCTGGAACAATGAATTCACGGTGTACTTATTTCAATATCCAGGAGTGTATATAGAAATGACCTAGTAGATAGTGTCGGAAGTTCCATGCGGCTTTTCGCGGATGATGCTGTAATATACAGAGAAGTTGCAGCATTAGAAAATTGTAGCGAAATGTAGGAAGATCTGCAGTTGATGGGCACTTGATGCAGGGAGTGGCAACTGACCCTTAACGTAGACAAATGTAATGTATTGCGAATACATAGAAAGAAGGATCCTTTATTGTATGATTATATGACAGCGGAACAAACACTGGTAGCAGTTACTTCTGTAAAATATCTGGGAGTATGCGTGCGGAACGATTTGAAGTGGAATGATCATATAAAATTAATTGTTGGTAAGGCGGGTACCAGGTCGAGATTCATTGGGAGAGTGCTTAGAAAATGTAGTCCATCAACAAAGGAGGTGGCTTACAAAACACTCGTTCGACATATACTTGAGTATTGCTCATCAGTGTGGGATCCGTACCAGATCGGGTTGACGGAGGAGATAGAGAAGATCCAAAGAAGAGCGGCGCGTTTCGTCACAGGGTTATTTGGTAACCGTGATAGCGTTACGGAGATGTTTAATACACTCAAGTGGCAGACTCTGCAAGAGAGGCGCTCTGCATCGCGGTGTAGCTTGCTCACCAGGTTTCGAGAGGGTGCGTTTCTGGATGAGGTATCGAATATATTGCTTCCCCCTACTTATACCTGCCGCGGAGATCACGAATTTAAAATTAGAGAGATTCGAGCGCGCACGGAGGCTTTCAGACAGTCGTTCTTCTCGCGAACCATACGCGACAGGAACAGAAAAGGGAGTTAATGACCGTGGCACGTAAAGTGCCCTCCGCCACACGCCGTTGGGTGGCTTGCGGAGTATAAATGTAGATGTAGATGTAGATGTAGAAAGTATGAGCTCTAAAGTGCAATCATATGTTTTCTAGTAATAGTGTGTAGTGTTTGTGGTACATTCTGCGAAGAAATGTCAATAGTGAGGTCAACGACCTTTCTTTTCTACAGCTGTGCATTTGAAAGGCAACACAGCAATCGGCTTTTCCAGGTGTGCTAGGACGCAATGGGGCGCAGCAGACCATTATGCCCACGTCACCTATACTCTTGACGAACGTTTTTATGACAACAGTTTCAGCTACAATGACACTTTCATACAAATAAAAAATTTCACAGGTTGCAAGTTTACGTTGGAAGTGTATAGAAACGAAAACTCATCAATAACAGTGTCCAAAAATTTCCGTCAGCATTCTGGTAGTCACATTCACATATATGCACACTTTTCATAACTCTTAAACTACGATTCGTGGTTTCCAACATTCCTTTCCACAAACCAGAGTCCCTATCCCCTACTCAAAGATAATGCAATCTGACTATTAATTAACACAAAATAATGGCCCTGAATTAGAAGATATCGTAATAATAACAAATAAATTTTGATAAGTCACTTACCTGACAGAAAATCTTCAAGACACGAACTACTGCAAATACAACAATTATACACCCGGCTAATTAAATAGATTGCAACTACTGTATGCTCTAACTACTAATAGGCATGTGGTTAACAAAGGAAGGATTTTGTTGCAGAGCAAACAGTGCATTTAGCAGATTTTACCTTAATCATGTGACATCCAGTTCCCAAAATTATATAATCGTCAATAATTCCATTACCCACATTTCACAATCCATGTCCTACCAGTATTAAATCTCCATGACCGACACACGTCCAGATTGTCTGCTCAGGCTTACACTGTTTCTGACCTCCATCACTGCTATTAACTTCTAACTGCGAATGAATAATTCCATTACACACATTTTACAATATATGTCTAAACAACGTTAAATCTCCATGACAGACAGATGTTCAGACCGTCCGCTCGGTCTAACACTGCTTTACTATTAACTTCTAACTTCTCTTAGCAAGGGCGCACAGTACTGTCAGTGATATTAATGCCGTGTAATTGCGGCCAACATACAAACATATAAACGGGCTACTTACGATATCAACCAAATAACTGAGGACATAGACTGCACATGCTATTCTGAGATGAAGAGATTGGCACAGGAGAGGAATTCATGGCAGATTGCACCACATCTATTAGGAGACTGATGACTCAAGAACAAATTCTTCTGATTTTTTTTTATGTAAGAGCGTGTGGCTTTTCAGAACTTCCTCACATTTATCAAAACGTGGAAATAATAATCCCCGTCATACTGTGCTACGTAATTCAGCGGTATTTTCAGAAAGCAATTTGGACACTATAGTGGTTCGACAATTGAAATGATAAAAGCACAGTGATGAAGGTAAAGTGTTTCACTCTAAACTCTAAAAATATTCAAAAGGTGATTGGTTAATGTATGATAATATTAGTAGAAAGTGAAATGAAGGAAAAATTGGATATTTGTGGTAAGGTCTTATACAACCAAACTGCTGAAGTCATCCGTCCCTAGGCTTACACACTACTTAATCTAACTTAAACCAACTTACACTATGGATGACACACCCATGACTTAGGGAGGACTCGAACCTCCGACAGGGTGGCAGCCATGCAGACCAAGTGATTAGACGCCTAAGACCGCGAACCTAAAACATGCGGCAAAGTGAAGTAAAAGGTACAATTAGCGTACAATGAGATAACTAGAGATGCAGGTACTAAAAATATAGTCAAGAAACAAGTTAAGAAAGAACTGTTTTTTTCTGTATGATAAATAAGTAGATCTAGATAGTTACTGTATGATAAAGTGCCTTATGGATATTGAAATAAGTATTCTATCATTTCTAATGTATACCAAAAGTTCATATCTCATTTCTGTTACAAATGGTATAAAATCGTCAGTGGTTCTTTCATTGTACTCTCCAATTTATAGATATCAAATTATTGTGTTAGAAACGATTAAAAATAATGAATAAGATTTAATATATTTAGCATTTTTTTGTAATTTATTTATTTGTAAATTAAAATTTACTACTTTTTTACACTTATAAAAAAGAGCCCGAGTATTTTAGTTCCACCCATATTTCTTTATCACTTTCCTCATACTTAACAAATTTGTTTTTGTATTATTTTCCAAAAATTTGCTTTAGTACGATAATATTGTAACTATGGTCCTGACTTCTGAAATTTTCCATATTTGGCTTCAAATATTCATTGCAGATATTACATTGGATTTGCTTCTCTGTTGGTTTATGATTTCTCACAACAAAAATCTCAAATTTAAATTCATACCCCACATTAGTCGTATTTATTGAGATCAAAAATTAATAACCTAAATAAAAATTATTCTACAATAATGAAAGTATGTCTGTAAAAGCACAAAAAGATTAGTGGCTTACGAGTAAATGATTTATAATGATATTGTTGTTGTTGCTGTGGTCTACAGTCCTGAGACTGGTTTGATAAAGCTCTCCATGTTACTCTATCCTTTGCAAGCTCCTCCATCTCCTAGTACTTACTTCAACCTATATCTTTCTAAATCTTCTTAGTGTATTCATCTCTTGGTCTAGCTCTACGATTTTTACCTTCCACGCTGCCATCCCATGGTAAATTTGTTATCCCTCGACGCCTCAGAACATGTCCTACCAACCAGTCCCTTCTTCTTGTCTAGTTGTGCCACAAACGCCTCCCCAATTCTATTCAATACCTCCTCATTACTTATGTGATCTACCCATCTAATCTTCATCATTCTTCTGTCGCACCACATTTCGAAAGCTTCTATCCTCTTCTTGTCCAAACTATTTATCGCCCATGTTTCACTTCAATATATGGCTACACTCCATACAAGTACTTTCAGATGCTATACTCGATGTTAACAAATTTCTCTTCTTCAGAAACGCTTTCTTGCCATTGCCAGTCTACATTTTATATCCTCTCTACTTCGACCATCATCAGTTATTTTGCTCCCCAAATAGCAAAACTGCTTTACTACTTTGATTGCCTCACTTCCTAATCTAATTCCCTCAGCATCACCCAACTAAATTCGACTACATTCCATTATCATCGTTTTGCTTTTGTTGATGTTCATCTTATATCCTCCTTTCAAGACACTGTCCATTCTGTTCAACTGCTCTTCCAAGTGCTTTGCTGTCTCTGACAGAATTACAATGTCATCGGCGAACCTCAAAGTTTTTATTTCTTCTCCCTGCATTTTAATTCCTACTCCGAATTTTTATTTTTTTTCCTTTACTGCTTGCTCAATATACAGATTGAATAACATCTGTCAACAACTGCTTTCTTTGGGATTGGAATTATTATATTCTTCTTGAAGTCCAAGGGTATTTCGCCTGTCTCATACATCTTGCTCATAAGATGGTAGAGTTTTGTCAGGACTGACTCTCCCAAGGCCATCAGTAGTTCTAATGGAATGTTGTATAATCCCAGGGACTTGTTTCGACTCAGGTCTTTCAGTGCTCTGTCAAACTCTTCACGGAGTATTGTAACTCCAATTTCATCTTCATCTACATCCTCTTCCATTTCCATAAGATTGTCCTCAAGTACATCGCCTTGTATAGACCCTCTATATACTCCTTCCACCTTTCTGCTTTCCCTTCTTTGCTTAGAATTGGGCTTCCATCTGTGCTCTTGATATTCATACAAGTGGCTTTCTTTTCTCCCAAGGTCTCTTTATTTTTCCTGTAGGCAGTATCGATCTTACCCCTAGTGAGATAAGCCTCTACATCCTTACATTTGTCCTCTAGCCATCCCTGCTTAGCCATTTTGCACTTCCTGTCGATATCATTTTTGAGACGTTTGTATTCCTTTTTGCCTGCTTCATTTACTGCATTTTTATATTTTCTCCTTTCATCAATTAATTTCAATATTTCTTCTGTTACCCAAGGATTGCTATTAGCCCTCGTCTTTTTATCTACTTGATCATCTGCCGACTTCACTACTTCATCCCTCAGAGGTACCCATTCTTTTTCTACTGTATTTCTTTCCCCCATTCCTGTCAATTGTTCCCTTATGCTCTTCCTGAAACTCTGTACAACCTCTGGTTCAGTCAGATTATCCAGGTCCCATCTCCTTAAATTCCCACCTTTTTGCAGTTTCTTCAGTTTTAATCTACAATTCATAACCAATAGATTGTGGTCAAAGTCCACATCTGCCCCTGGAAATGTCTTAAAATTTAAAACCTGCTTCCTAAATCTCTGATTAAGTTATGCTCTGTGCAAAATTCTACCAGACGGCTTCCTCTTTCATTTCTTACCCTCAATCCATTTTCACCTACTATGTTTTCTTCTCTCCATTTTCCTACTCTTGAATTCCAGTCACCCTAGACTATTAAATTTTCGTCTCCCTTCACTACCTGAGTAATTTCATTTATCTCATCATACATTTCATAAATCTCTTTACCATCTGCAGAGCTAGTTGGCATATAAACTTGTACTACTGTAGTAGGCGTGGGCTATCTTGGCCACAATAATGCGTTCACTATACTTTTTGTAGTAGCTTACCCGCACTCCTATTTTTATTCTTTATGAAAACCTACTCCTGCATTACCCCTATTTGATTGTGTATTTATAATGTAGTATTCACCTGACCAAAAGTCTTGTTCTTCCTGCCACCGAACTTCACTAATTCCCACTATATGATATTACAGGTTGTGAAAATTTTAAAATGAGATATGGAGAAAAAATTTGTTTGCAGTGGAGTAACGAGTTTAAAACTATTTTACCTGATAGATATGTGAAAATACTAAGTAATTGGGAACTTCAATTTTTAGAACTTCACAATTTTAAACCGAAATATAAGGGAAAGCAGAAAACTAAGAATGGTGATAGTGAATGCCATGATTTAGCATTCATAATGTGAGAAACCGTGCATAGGTTTGGCTTTTTCATTAAACTTTGTGGGTGGGTTGGGTTTGCTCGGTAAATTATCTCCTACTGCGCTTTAGTGAACCACTTACTACCTTCCATTCTTCTGTAAAGGATTCGTGTTGGTATCTAGCAATCGTGAATTTTTAAACTGATAGTTCGGTAGTTTTCGTCCCTGACACCACCTGCTTTCTTTGGAAATGCAATTATTGTAATCTTCCTTAAGTCTGAGGGTATTTAGCCTGTTTCACCAGATGGAACATTTCAGTCATGAATGGCTCTCCCAAGGCTATCAGGAACTCTAATGGCATGTTGCCTAGTCCCAGGGCTTTGTTTCGACTTAATTCTTTCAGTGCTTTGTCAGATTCTTCACGCCCTATGATATTTGCTTCGCATCTACATCTGTTTCCATAAGATTACCCTCAAGTACATCTCAATTGTGTAGAGCCTACATATACTCAATCCACTTTTCTGTTTCCTGTTCTTTGCTTAGGACTGGTTTTCCATCTGGGCCCTTGATATTCATACAGGTGGTTCTCTTTTCTCCAAAGTTCTCTTCAATTTTCCTGTAGGCAACATCTACCTTACCCATAGTGTTAGATGCTTCTACATCGTTACATTTGTGCTCTAGCCATTCCCGCTTAGACATTTTGCACTTCCAGCGATCTCATTTTTTAAACATGAGTACTGCCTTCAGCCTTCTTTAGTTATTGCATTTTTATATTTTCTCAGTCTATTTTATTTTTTTATTTTTTCTTCAGTTAAATTCAATATCTCTTGTGTTACCCAACAATTTCTACTAGACCTCGTCTTTTTACCTACTTAATCCTCTGCTGCCTTCACTAATTCATCTCTCAAAGCTACCCTTTCTCTCGCTACTGTATTCCTTTCCCCCGTTCTTGTCAATCGTCCTGTAATGCTCCCTCTGAAACGCTTTTCAATTTCTGGTTCTTTCAGATTATCCAGGTCCATCTCCTAAAAATCCTACTTGTTTACAGTTTCTTAAGTTCTAATCTGCAGTTCAAAACCAATAAATTGTAGTCAGAGTCCACATCTGGCCCTGGAAATGTCTTACACTTAAAACCTTGTTCCGAAATCTCTGTCTTATCATTATACAATCAGTCTGAAATCTTTTGGTGTCTCCAGGTCTCTTCCACGTGTGCAACCTACTTTCATGATACTTAAAGGAAGAGTTAGTTGTGGTTAAATTATGCTCTGTGCAAAATTCTATCAGGTGGGTTCCTCTTTCATTCCTTTCCTCCAGTCCATATTCTCCTACTTCTTTTCCGAATGTACCTTTTCCTACTACCGAATTGTAGTCCCCCCATGACTATTAAATTTTATGCTCCCTTAACTACCTGAATAATTTCTTTTATCTCATCATACAGTCCCTTAATTTCCTTCCCATCGGCAGAGCAAGTTAGCAAATGAACTTGTACCACTGTGGCGAGCGTGGGCTTCATGTCTATATTGGCTACAGTAATGCGTTCATTATGCTGTTCATAGTAGCTTATCCGTATTCTTATTTTTTTATTAACTATTAAACCTACTTCTGTATTACCCCTATTTGATATTGTATTCATAATCTTGTATTTACCTGACCAGAAGTCCTGTTCCTCCTGTCACCGAACTTCACTAATTCCCACTATATCTAATTTTAAGACATCCATTTTCCTTTTTAGATTTTCTAGATGACTTGCCCCATCATGGGATCGGACATTCCACGATCTGATCCGTGGAACACCAGTTTTGTTTCTCCTGATAACGACGTCCCACTGAGTAGTCTCCACCCGGAGATCCGAATGGGGGATTATTTTACCTCCGGAATATATTATCCAAGTGGATCCCATCATCATTTAACCATTCAATAGAGCTGCATGCCCTCGGTAAAAATTACTGATTTAGTTTTCCCTTACATTCAGTCGTTACAGTACCAGCACAGCAAGGCCGTTTCGGTTGATGTGACAAGAGCAGGTCAGTCAATCATCCGGACTGTTACCCCTGCTACTACTGATACGGCTGCTGCCTCTCTTCAGGCACCATACTTTGTGGCCTCTCAACACATACCCCCCTGTTGTGGCTGCACTTACAGTACGGCTATCTATATAGCTGAGGCATGCAAGCATCCCCACCAGAGGCAAGGTCTGTGGCTCTAGGGGTGCATAACTGAATTAAACTGCATTTTAATTACCTTTGATTGTGAATTAACTCAGTATCGAAATAAATTGAATTCGTGCGACAATCATTACAATGGAAAATTACTACACTAACTGAGATGGTCGACATTCGATCACAAAGGTTTGCTTTCAGCTCGTGGATGTATGGTATCGCAGCCCAATGAGAGGTGGGAGAATCAAACCATCAACAGTTAAATTTGGCACGCGGACTGCCTCTGGGACAGTGCGTCGAAGGGCTCTGCCTTGTGCCTTGGCTGAAGTATTAGCCAGTTTTCAATGCTTTTCTTTTGAGTTGATACAATAGTACCAGACCCGTTGTGGTGTGGGTCCTGTACAGGGGCACAGAGTGTTGTATTGCAACAGTGAACTTTAGATGTGGTGGCGTTCACTGCCCAAAGTAAAAGGAGCTTGGTGAATTCAATTTGTATAAATGGAATCTTCCGTTAAATCTTGTCTTCACGTTTGTTGGGTACACACAGGCGATGGTTCACGGAACCTGTTTGTGGAGACTAAAGCGCTGCATTTTGAAAACGGTGAGCATCGACCAGTTCATACGTAAATGGTTTACTGATTACGCCTTAAAATAACTAGTTGAAAATGGAGTTCTCCCTCAAAGTTGTCAGTGCTTCCGTGTAATGTTATGGCACTATGATGTGCTGCCTGTGCAGCGTTACTGATTTTGGAAATTTTATTATTCCTTTTGATATCATAAAGTAGCAGGATCAAGCTGCGAGAATCTTTGTCTGTTACTAATTTAAAGCATATTCAGATTCACTTAATTCACAACAGTGCCTACTCCCAATTGGTTTTTCGAAGAGAGCGGCTAAAATTGTAGCTATGTAACGTTTTATAACAGTGTCGTTAATTTTAATTGCTGCAATCGACGTTTTAGTTTAAAGTTTCATTTGTTTAACACCTAATTCTTTTAATCTCCTGCTAATTTCGGCACGTTTGGGTAATCTATGTGTTTTATCAAGTTTAAGTGATCTTAATTATTTGTCAACTTATTGGTGGAAGTCACATACTGTCCCGAAATGGTGGGGTTTTCTCTTAAAGACTGTTCTTATATCAACTCAGTAGTGTAATGAAATATTTCTCGTTTGGAATAACAGTTTTACCTTATGTGTGTTTTAGAACTTTCTCTCCATACTTTTGTAAGCTGCTGTGTAAAGCTGATCCCAGGTGGCCAGTGTTGGCGTTCAATGAGAGCGTGTAGCTGCTTGCATCCGCTGCTAGAGTCATTTGTTGAATGCAGCGCTTTAATTATTTAATTCCATACGTTTTCGTATTCTGTAATGGTATTACGTAATAAATTTTTTAATTCAAACATTGCTCCCTCTGGGTGGCCTGTGTAAGTACCTTCCACTACCGAGCCTGAGCGTTTAGTTTGTGCGATCCTTTTGTGTTTAATTACACGTTTCTATTCATATGTCTGTTGTGTACATTAAGTAATTTTGTGGTGCTTGTGATTTATTGAAGTAAGTGAGCAATTTAATTTGAGCAGTGTAATCAAATCACAAATAATCTTTTCCGAAAGGTTAAAGAAAATCGACCACAATTGACTACACTAGATAATGTTGTGGATAGGTGTCTGCAGTGAGATCTTACCAAAATAGCTATAAATAATACCATACATACATATTATAAAAGTATATGTATGTATTTATGTTTGATGTGTCCTCCTAAGAAAATGGATTCGTTTTAAACGAGTTCGGTACACATGTCACTTACTGCCTAGAAAGAACCATAGTTGGTGGAGTAAGAGGTACCTGCCTCTCAAAGGGGTGGGGCTGAAGTGAAAACAAGAAGGGTAGGTCACAACACTCAAAAAGCCGGACTATTTCCATCCAGTGTTTGAGAATGTGAGTGCTTAGTGACTTGACAAGAGCTTTATACATAATTTCGGACCCTTACAAAACATTTTCTCGTTGACACTCCCAATACATTAATCAAGGGAAAAAGTTTATCGCTTACTACATTCTCACTGTTAATGCATGAAAATTTCCACATATGGCATGAATTCTTAATTTGTTACTTCTTTCCTCCTAACTCTGTTTGCAACACATTTGGCAGGAAGTATTCACATATATCACTGAGCGTACCTGCAAAATTATATAATTCTACGACACATAGGTCACGAGATATGAAATCATAAACATTGAAGCACCTCAAAACGAAGTTGTAGGATGAAATTCTCTAGAGACAGGTGAAATATTTGTACAGATATGTGTGAAAAATATTAAATGTATGTAAAATATATAATCCATGGTAAAAAATCCCCTCTGAGTCCCATGATCGATATCAGCCAAACTTGCTGCACACATTACATACTATATGTGATGAAATACTGTGGGGCAAGAACGAGCAATCTCCTGTGAGGGTGTGGACTGGACCAGATGGACAGAAAGAGGGGAAAGAGAAGAGAGAGGAAGGTGGTTAGAGAGGGGAAGGAGGAGATAGGGAAGGGGAAGGAGGAAGGAGGAGGTCGACTAACATTATATGTGAAACAATTCATATTCAGGCAACGCCTGCTACTCAGATAGTGATTCAATAAAAGGAGAGCCAAGTACGAGTACAAGTTGTCAAAAGGTTTTCATTTCCTGCACAGATAGATCCCTCTCATTAGTGGCACCATCGGCAGAGTTTATGAATCACAAGTTCTCGATAGAGACCCAATTTACAACAGCTGCAGCTCATTTTTATGGTTAACGGATCCCACTGGCATAGAAACCCGTCTCCACAAGCATACCTGGTTTGGTACATTCAATTTCTATTCGCAACACTGAGGAGGGTTAACTTTGCTTACAAACCTTACCGCATGTTTAGTCCAGTTATCTAAATTACAATTGTGCAGTAGCACAAGATTTGGATATAATGTTTCGAGACAGTTTCATGAGCAGTATTTAGCCTTCACCAGGAGATAATGTGTCTGCGAAAACGTCCAGATCGTTAGCGCTTGTACAAGTGACGGCTTAAATCCCAAACTCTGTCTGTAAATTTCCTTGGAGGTAAAGCAATTGATACTGCAAGAAGTAATTTTAGCCTCTGCAACCCCTTGTATGCTTATCCACCGAGCGAGGTGTCGCAGTGGTTGCACACTGAACTCGTATTCGGGAGGACGACGGTTCAATCCCACGTCCGGCCATCCTGATTTAGGTTTTCCGTGATTTCCCTAAATCGCTCCAGGCAAATGCTGGGATGGTTCCTTTGAAAGGACATGGCCGACTTCCTTCCCCATCCTTCCCTAATCCGATGAGACTGATGACCTCGCTGTTTGGTCTCTTCCCCCAAACAATCCAATCCAAACCAATCCTTGTATGCTTATCCTAGAAGAGGACGCGGAACATGTACTAACTTTTTTCAGTTTTTTCTTTTCTTTATATCTATTTATGCTTTTGTTATAGCTCTACAAATGAAGGCTTTCAGATTTTCTCTTACATACCACAACAAACCAGTCTTTCATATCCTTCCTACAGTAGACACTGCAGTGCGTGTAGTACAAGAGCTACATTTATCAAAAAGAATAATAATGGTAATAATGACAACATTCTTATACTTTAAGAAACCATAATCTTTAATGTAATATTCGAGAATCATTTCTCTATCAATGAATAAAACTGCACAATAAACTACCAAAAGGGATTAAAGAAATTACAAAAATACACTTATATAAAAAGGCAGCTAAAAGTACCTGTTATGCAATATATTTTATACACTGAAGGATTACTTAGATAAAACAGAGCAGGGGTTTGGCAAAAAAATTTATACAAATAAATAATGATAATGACTATAAAACAACCAGGTAAAACCTTCACACTATGTTTTTCCCTTCTTTTTTCCTCTTCTAGAAAAACTTAGCCCCAAGCTAAGCATACCATGATACTAACACCCCTCCCTGTTTCTGAGCTCAACATCTCATTCATCATAGAGGGATGCTTACTCAGTTTTTCTGGATAGCAAATGGGAGGTTTCGGTATAGAAAGTGGCCCAGAGATCACCAGTGTGTGTTTGTGTTTGTGTGTGTAGTGAGTGGAGTGTTATGAAACAATGTGTGATGAACATGTGCAGTGACTGATATGAGATATGACAGTGTGGCATTACATTATTTAATAAGGTATTTGTAAAAAAAGTATTGTACACCTGGAGTAAATCTAATAATCTAATGATTGTCTCTATCTAGTAGTCTGTAAATGTATGTGTATGCGAATTGGCTTATTTTAAATTGATCTAAACTTGTAAATACTTTGACATGTCCTATATCCTTGTAAAAAGAGATCGGCAGATGAATGAAGCTACTACTTCTACTACTACTACTACTATAATCTTATGAGATAAAAACATGAGTGCGTAGAAGCGATGGGTTAATCTTCATATCAGTTCATTCTGCTACTAAATGGGAACATCCAAAAATGTGGCTCAAGGAAATGACGCGAGTGAATACGAGGCCAAAAATTAAATGAGTGTATTTTACATGCATAGCTTCTGCTGATGACCTAGAAATAATTAAGACAAACTCTAAGCCAAAAGATCCCTAAGAAAACATAATGAGATTGGTTTCATAGCTGGTCCCCAAGCCAGTAACGAAAAAGAGAGGAAAAATAATACAGAAGACCAAAGATGACCGACGTCAGAAGTTATCGACAGTGAAATTAATAAGCAACCGGTTTTGACAAGGGAGAGGTAATGATTTCATGCAAAATTTAAACGAAAACAACGCTCCTTTTTATAACATTACCTTTCAATTTAGTTTCAACGGCTTCTTTAATAACACTATCCCAATAGCTAGAATTGCATGGCACAGTCTCCATGTTATTATAACCCATAGGATGACCAATGCCAAAACGATGTTCTACAATGGCGGTTTTCTCGCATATTGCACACGTGGGTGACCCTTATGATCAGTACATTGGTAATCCACAGCATTGATAGTCTGACCAATATACGTAACGCCCCAACTGTAAGGATCACGGTAGACACCGGTCTTATGCAAACAGATATCATCCTGTACAGAACGTAAAAGCACACTGATCCTATGTGGTGGTCGAAAAACACGCGTTCACATCATATTGCCGCAAAATATGAAACGTCCCCTTAGAAAAATTATAAATTACTGTGCTTAAACTGACACTCAATATTTTTAAGACAACGCAATCTGACTTTGAAAAATCCCTACAAAAGAATGGCCCTGACTAACACTAACCTATATCTTTCACAAATCACTTACCTCACAAAAATCTTCGTTACTCGAACTACTGCAATACAGCGAGCGCCATTACTGCCAGCTAAATAAAAGATTCAAACTACTGAAGGCACTAACTACTGATAGGCATAGTTAGCAAATGGAAGATTTGGATATAGAAAAAACAGTGTATTTAACATAATAGTGTTCAAAAGTCATACTATATACAGCAGTTACATCCACTCCTACAAATTTACAGTCTCTGATGTACACACGTCCAGATCATCCGCTCTCAAAACTCCGCCATTTCTATCCCCACATCCACCACTGCTATCGGCTCACCTCCAACTGCGCAACGCTCCGCGCTGTTAACAGCCAACTGCCCAACACTACAATAGCGAATGTTACATCAATGCTAACCAGCCACAACCAGTGATTTTCATACAGAACGCTACGGGACGTTACCAACATAAAAACCTAAACAGCCTACTTACAAATATTCCCTGAGTAGGACAAAAAGGCAGTAGACTGTGGTGACACCTCAGTATTATCACCACCCTCCCGGTAAACAGTTGGTCGGTAGTGGTACGCACGACTCTCTCTCTCTCTCGCTGTAATCATTCTGACGAAAGGTGACTCCGAGATGGGCTAACTCAGATGACAAACTTTCAGGGTCCATGATGACATGGGCCCTGTTAACCAAGGTACGAAGTACCCCTTCACGCAGAACCGAATGGTGGCCACTATCAGCGTGAGAAGTCTTCCATTAAGGAGGTGTCCCAACGTATCAACCACCCTGCAGCTGACCAACACATCAAGGGCGGGAAGACAGCCATCCTATTACACTTCCAACGTGAACTTCCATCGTGAAACAAATATTCGGATGAATTAAAATTCTCACAGCCATAAGGCCAAGCAACAAAAGTATCTTCAGTTTATCTAAAAAAAAACATGTAGGTATTAAATCCACTGACTACAAGGCACTTTCCTTGAAATCTTCCGTAAGTAAACTGACAATAATAGAGGACGACAGGCTTCCGATCGCAACTTCGTATGTCTGCTCGTAATACTAATCATTCCATAGAGAGTATTTGTAAGTTGACACATGTCGAAATAGGTTCGTTAATGAAGCACCAAATCAAATCTCAGTCAACTGTAACGAATCAGACAGAGGAACGCAACTGAAGATAGAAGCTACATTGAAACGCACTAGAGTATCCGAGTCATTCTAACACATTACCTTTAAACGAGGAAAGAAATCCACCGAGTTCATGATCTGGTTATCACACCGAACTACTATAGGTCTCAACAGAGTTGATCCCCGTGGACAGCATGTTGTTGTTGTGGTCTTCGGTCCTGGACTGGTTTGATGCAGCTCAGCATGCTACTCTATCCTGTGCAAGCTTCTCCATCTCCCAGTACTTACTGCAACCTGCATCCTTCTGAATCTGTTTAGTGTATTCATCTGCTGGTCTCCCTCTACGATTTTTACCCTCCACGCTGCCCTCCAGTACTAAATTGGTGATCCCTGATGCCTCAGAACATGTCCTACCAACCGATCCCTTCTTCTAGTCAAGTTCTGCCAGAAACTTCTCTGCTCCACAATCCTATTCAATACCTCCTCATTACTTATATGATCTACCCATTCAATCTTCAGCATTCTTCTGTAGCACCACATTTCGAAAACTTCTATTCTCTTCTTGTCCGAACTAGTTATCGTCCATGTTTCACTTCCGTACATGGCTACGCTCCATACAAATACTTTCAGAAACGAGTTCGTGACACTTAAATCTATACTCGATGTTAACAAATTTCTCTTCTTCAGAAACGCTTTCCTTGCCATTGCCAGTCTACATTTGATATCCTCTCTACCTCTACCATCATCAGTTATTTTGCTTCCCAAATAGCAAAACTCCTTTACTACTTTAAGTATCTCATTTCCTAATTTAATTCTCTGAGCAACACCCGCCTTAATTCGACTACATTTCAATACCCTCGTTTTTCTTTTGTTGATGTTCATCTTATACCCTCCTTTCCTGACACTGTCCATTCCGTTCAACTGCTCTTCCCAGTCCTTTGCTGTCCCTGACAGAATTACAATGTCATCGGTGAATCTTAAAATTTTTATTTCTTCTCCACGGATTTTAATACCTACTCCGAATTTTTCTTTTGTTTCCTTTACTGCTTGCTCAATATACAGATTGAATAACATCGGGGATAGGCTACAACCCTGTCTCACACCCTTCACAACCACTGCTTCCCTCTTGTGCCCCTCGACTCTTATAACTGCCATCTGGTTTCTGTACAAATTGTAAATAGCCTTTCGCTCCCTGTATTTTACCCCTGCCACCTTAAGAATTTGAAAGAGAGTATTCTAGTCAACATTTTCAAAAGCTTTCTCTAAGTCTACAAATGCTAGAAACGTAGGTTTGCCTTTCCTTAATCTAGCTTCTAAGATAAGTCGTAGGGTCAGTTTTGCCTCACGTGTTCCAATATTTCTACATAATCCAACTGATCTTCCCCGAGGTCAGCTTCTACCAGTTTTTCCAATCGTCTGTAGGGAATATGCGTTAGTATTTTGCAGCTGTGACGGTAATTTTCATATCTGTCAGCACCTGCTTTCTTTGGGATTGGAATTATTATATTCTTCTTGAAGTCTGGGGGTATTTCGCCTCTCTCATACATCTTGCTCACCAGATGGTAGAGTTTTGTCAGGACTGGCTCTTCCAAGGCCGTCAGTAGTTCTAATGGAATGTTGTCTACTCCCAGGGCCTTTTTTCGACTCAGGTACTCTGTCAAACTCTTCACGCAGTATCGTATCTCCCATTTCATCTTTATCTACATCCTCTTCCAAGTCCATAATATTGTCCTCAAGCACATTGCCCTTGTATAGACCCTCTATATACTCCCTCCACCTTTCTGCTTTCCCTTCTTTGCTTAGAACTGGGTTTCCATCTGAGCTCTTGGTATTCATACAAGTGGTTCTTTTTTCTCCAAAGGTCTCTTTGATTTTCCTGTAGGCAGTATCTATCTTACCCCTAGTGAGATAAGCCTCTACATCCTTACATTTGTCCTCTAGCCATCCCTGCTTAGGCATTTTGCATTTCCTTTCGATCTCGTTTTTGAGACGTTTGTATTCCTTCTTGCCTGCTTCATTTACTACACTCTTATATTTTCTCCTTTCATCAATTAAATTCAGTATTTCTTCCGTTACCCAAGGATTTCTACTAGCCCTCGTCTTTTTACCTACTAGGTCCTCTGCTACCTTCACTACTTCATCTCTCACAGCTACGCATTCTTCTTCTACTGTATTTCTTCCCCCCATTCCTGTCAATTTTTCCCTTATGCTCTCCCTGAAACTCTGTACAACCTCTGGTTCTTTCAGTTTATCCAGGTCCCATCTCCTTAAATTCCCACCTTTTAGCAGTTTCTTCGGTTTAAATCTACAGTTCATAACCAATACATTGTGATCAGAGTCCATATCTGTCTCTTGAAATGTCTTACAATTTAAAACCTGGTTCCTAAATCTCTGTCTTACCATTATGTAATCTATCTGAAACCTGTCAGTATCTCCGGGCTTCTTCCATGTATACAACCTTCTTTTATGATTCTTGAACCAAGTGTTAGCTATGATTAAGTTGTGCTCTGTGCAAAATTCTATCAGGCGGCTTCCTCTTTCATTTCTTCCCCCCAATCCATATTCACCTACTACGTTTCCGTCTCTCCCTTTTCCTACTCTTGAATTCCAGTCACCCATGACTATTAAATTTTCGTCTCCCTTCACTATCTGAATAATTTCTTTTATTTCATGATACATATCTTCAATTTCTTCGTCATATGTAGAGCTAGTTGGCATATAAACTTGTACTACTGTAGTAGGCGTGGGCTTCGTGTCTATCTTGGCCACAATAATGCGTTCACTATGCTGTTTGTAGTAGCTTACCCGCACTCCTATTTTTTAATTCATTATTAAACCTACTCCTGCATTACCCCTAGTTGATTTTGTATTTGTAACCCTGTATTCACCTGACCAAAAGTCTTGTTCCTCCTGCGGCCGAACTTCACTAATTCCCACTATATCTAACTTTAACCTATCCATTTCCCTTTTTACGTTTTCTAACCTACCTGCCCGATTAAGGGATCTGACATTCCACGCTCCGATCCGTAGAACGCCAGTTTTCGTTCTCCTGATAACGACATCCTCTTGAGTAGTCCCCGCCCGGAGATCCGAATGGGGGACTATTTTACCTCCGGAATATTTTACCCAAGAGGACGCCATCATCATTAAACCATACAGTAAAGCTGCATTCCCTCGGGAAAAATTACGCCCGTAGTTTCCCCTTGCTTTCAGCCGTTCGCAGTGCCAGCACAGCAAGGCCGTTTTGGTTAGTGTTACAAGGCCAGATCAGTCAATCATCCAGACTGTTGCCCGTGCAACTACTGAAAAGGCTGCTGCCCCTCTTGAGGAACCACACGTTTGTCTGGCCCCTCAACAGATACCCCACCGTTGTGGTTGCACCTACGGTAGGCTATCTGTATCGCTGAGGCACGCAAGCCTCCCCACCAACGGCAAGGTCCATGGTTCTTGGGTGGACAATTGATTTTCCCCCTCTAAGATCGTCTTTGTCTCTTAACTTTGGACCTCGAAAGTGATACCCTCACTAGCGATAAAAGCACTACGTGGGAAGCCTTCGTGATGAGTGAGGTCGGCGAAGAAATGGATATTTTTTGGATGCGCGAGAGGGTCGAGTCTTTTGGTGGTGCAGGGCCCAAATGTCAACCCTGATGATGATGGAGCGTCTGCTACTCAAGTGGTTACTGTCTGTCTCCCCAAGAGGGCACCATAGCGTCGTTTGGAGTCGATGGCTGCTTGGAATTGTTTTGACCGGTTCGGCACTAGCGGCGGGGGCGGTCCTGTCTCTTGTTGGCTTAAGGAACGGCCCTCTCCTGCCGAAGCTCAGTGAACTGCCTTTGCCTGTCGCCTCTCCTTCTTCTCTTTCACCTTCTGGTGGGTTTTGTATTACCTTAACTCATGATCAATCCCACTGCAATAAGGTTAGTTCCTCTAACTGTTTATTAAATACTGCTGTCTTTTATGACCACTCCCCGTTTTAAAGATACCTGTTCTTTGCTTACGAAAAAGTGTACTTGGTTTCAACGTATGAAAAGGCGTTTTATAATTAATGCCAGCTATTTAAGAGGAATTTTGCTAAGCTTGCCTTGTGCATTAGTTGGTTAGTGATTTTCTAGAAAGGTAACTTGTTGCTTATAAAAATCTGTCCTTCTGGTTTGAATGTAATGTAGGTGTTCTACAATTAATGGCAGCTCTGTATGAGGAATTTGGCCATGCTTTCTCAGTGCATTATGTGGTTACTGATATCCTAAAAAACCAGTAACTTGTTGCTTAATAAGATAAATTGTTGAAGGTATTTATTGAAAGCTGCTGTCTCCGTCTCTCTTCAAATATCATTGTTTGCTGCTTACAAATGTATGTACTTCTATTTTCAATGTAATGACAGGTGTGTTATAATTAATGACTGCGGTATATGAGAAATTTTTCCTAGGTTGCTCAATTCATGATGTCTGTTGCAGATTTCCAAAATAATACTGCACCTGGTTGTTTAATAAGTAGTATGTTGAAGCTGTCTTGCCTATCTCCCCTTAAATATCATTGTTTGCTGCTTATAGAAATCTGTACTTCTGAGTTAAGTGTAGTGACAGGCGGTTTTTGTGATTAATGATAGCTGTACATGAAAAATTGTCCTAAACTTAAATCCATTTAGCTGACTGTAACCGTGCATTAAATGATTATCGACTTTAATTCGGTAAAACTGATCATTGGAGGTTGTTGTCTACTTTCCTCCCTTTAAACATCATCGTGAATGTAATGAAAGTTGTTTCGCTGATTAATAACCGCTGTGACTGAGACATCCGACCAACAACAGCATAGTAATCAATTAAAATCGTGATAAATGTTTAAATAGTACATATTAGTTTCGTACTTTTGATAATATTGTTTTTTGCTCTAAACCTGTTTGACAGCTGCAGCAATCGTGCTATAGATCAGCTTGAACAGGTTGAATCTGCATTGTGATTAAGCGTTCAGTTTGAATCTCATGCTGGTACGTTGTGTATTTCACATGCTATTATTCTTCACCTTCTTTATCCGTTGACTCGTGGGGTTTCAAGTAGGGTCTTCTCTGAAGTTATGCAATACGAAGGGTGATTTATGACACCATATTATTCAATTCGTCACCGTGTATCGGGCACGAGTAATAACGCAGGCATTTTTGGTGTGTGCAATACTAGCATGATACCTTGCCCGAGTACATGGATTAGATCCGGAAAAATGTGTTAGCATTGGGCTTACAAGTAGGAAAAAGTGACGTGGTTAAAATTATATTAGAAAATAACAAGCCGTGAGCCTTGCGTTCGGTAAGGTTAAGCCTAAATTGTGTTTCAGGTGTGGCGATAGCAGACATTTTCTTCGCTCATGTCCTGTGAAATGGTGATAGGGATGCGTCTGAACATCTGACGCCGCGAGGCACCGGCGGAGCAGGGGCAGCCCTTCCTGTTAGGGGTTGTTCTCACGTTAGAGCGGTGCGAAGACTGAGGCTTTCTTAAGTGTCTGCCCATTTAGATAATGAACCTGTATGCACTCTTTGGATTCCAGCAATTCTGTTTCCCTTCTTTATTGTATGTTAGTACATCGAGTTCAGGAATTTATTTAGATTGCCTCCCTAGTGCCTCTCACCTCATAGATGTCGTGAGCTTAATGGATAAGAGTTACTTCTGCTAGCTGAGTTTCCGGACAAGTTAGACATAATGAATTTTGCTTGGCCAGTCACCTTTTTTGTTGCCAAGAATTTGTTGTTTACCTGGGCTGTGATTTCATTGACCGTGCCGGCCTGGTTCTTTATTATCGGGCTTGTTCTCTTTATTTTAAAGTTCACGCTACTGATAGGATAGCGTTGGGTTCTCAGCCTATTAGTATTGTATACTCGAGGCCCTCTGTGTCTGACGCTGACTATTTGGAACCTAAGCAAATGTTGAGCATATTATTCCAGTTTCCCGACGTCCTCAAAATTAAATTAGCCATCGCCAGTAAAATACAATATGAGATGCTCTTTGTTGACGATATCCCTGTTCATCAGGTGCCTTACAGATTATCTCCAGCTAAGTTGAAAATTTTGCGAGGATTTATTAATAACATGCTCCGTGATCGAGTTATTAGACCTTCAACTTGTCCCTATGCTTCACCCATTTTTCTTGTTCCTAAAGGATAGAGTGGATATAATAGACCAGATTTTGATTATGGGGCACTGAACCAAAAGGTAGCCAGTTCCGTTGCTTACCTTCAAAAATTTTTCGCCTGCTTTATGGTCTGCCTTGGTTCTCGGTGCTGGACCTCAATCAAGCTTACCATCAGATACCATTGTCTAAAGACTCCAAACTTGTAACAGCTTTTGCATGGATTGGAATCATTATGAATTTTATCGTGTCCCTTTCAGACCATCTACAGGAGTGGCCTTCTTCTCTCGGCTGTTGCACCATGCTTTGGGAGATCTAAAGTTCAAATTCCTTTATAATTACCTTGGTGATGTGGTTGTTTACAGTGCCTTATTTTTGGAGCACCTGGATCACCCCAAAGAAGTTTTGTTACGTTTTAGGGAGGCTGGGCATGCAGTAAACTTTTCTTAGCTAGCTTTGACTCGTCGGTGTATATCATTGTTGGATCACCTTGTCCCGACTCAAAGGGTCAGTACTGATCAGGGGAGAACACGTTCTTTTCGAGGCTTCCCCTCTCCTAAGAGCAAGAAACGAGTGGCTACACTTACAGGAATGGCGAATTTCTTTCGAAAGTTTGTCCTAACTTCACCCAATTGCCCAAGCCTTTGACTAACTTGCACAAGAAAGGACAGTCATTCCTTGAGGGCGAGAGTTATCAAGCCTCCTTTCTGTCCGCAATGATACATCTAATTCTGCGGTAGCCACCAGCGCCTCCAAGAACACCAAGGGAAGAGCCATCCTGCTGCCTATACGCCGCGTTGCTTATCTGCAGCGAATTGAAACACTCGGTACGTGAGTGCCCTCTTTGCACTGGATAGTTTCAAGTTCTATCTAGCACACTGGGAATTCGTCCTGATAATCAGGCCTTGAGTTGGGTTTTGACCAGGCTCAGAGAAACGGGTAAGATTGCTCTCTGGGTAGTATGCATCTATGCCTTCCACTACAAGGTTCATCATATCAGGGGTCCAGATAACGTTTGGCCAACAATTTGAGTCCCATGTATGAAGACTGCGATTCCTGTCCATGTGCTGAAGCCGGTGAACAACTAGCCTCGGACTGCGCTGTCTTGATTGAGGTTTCTTAACAATTTGGCATTTCAAGAGGAGACAGGAGGAGGATTCTTGTATTTTTAAAGTAAAGAAAAGGCTTTTAAAAGGCGAGAACATACGAGGTAATGAAGGTATTGTGCATCAAAATTGCAGGGGCGACGGTACTTTGCAGGTCCGTTTGCTTTGCTGTTGGTTCCACTGTTTATATGTATTTCCATAGTTCTGCGATGGCAGGTCATCTAAGTTTTCATAAGACATAGGCAAAAAGTAGACATTACACGGTGTGTCAGGCAGTGTCAGGTAAGCAAACAAGCGGAAACAAATTCTAAGTCATGCAAAACTCTCCCGGAGTTCACTCGTGTGAGTAGGCCCATGAATCCTATTTTTCGTAAAGCATGTAGGATACCTTCCTGGTATCCAGGATGTGGGGGGGGAGTAACTATTATATCTTGGTCATGGCGGATGGGTATTCCCGTTCTAGCTAGTTAATTCCCTGCTGTGAGATCACTAGTGGACAATCTGCACAGAATATTACCAAAACATTTACTAACATTTACTGTCTTTGGGCCACCGAGCACCCTCATGAGTGGTAATGATCCGGCATTTACCGTTAGGCAATTCTGGAATTCTGTTTCGACCACTGTGTTAGACATAGTACCACCGCTCCTTGCTGACGACAACCGTCTTTTGTTGAGCGTGTAAGTAGGAATCTGAAGGCTGTCTTAATAATATTTCAGGCCAAGTCTAAAAATGTTGGTATCTTTATATCCAGTGGTTAAACTTGAACATTGCTCAACATGAGGCCAATAACACCATTCCGACCTCATTAATCATGGGCTGTCCGCTTAACACTCCATCGAGTAACCTTTGGACCATCGATTACTTACTACCTCAGTGAGTCACACCTCAGACCATCCCAGAGAAGTGGGGAAAGACGAAACGCAACATTGAGATCGCGCAAAGACGGCAGGAACATAGGCATAATTATTGGAAGAGCAACTTCAAGGAGAATTTCATGGACTGATTCTTCGTCCGTAGGTTCAATTTCAGAGCCAAGGCCGGAGCAAACCTGACTCACCGTTTCAGAGGAGCTTGTAAAATCGGAAGGGTTTTGATTCCTTTTAACCTGTTGGTCTATAATGAATTGGGTGGAAAGGTCTTTAGAGACTATGTTAGTCAGATTAAGGTGGGTAGCTAGCCTTGCCCCTACCTTCTGCTACCTTGCACGACTGCAGCAGGGCATCTTAGGGTTTCAGTGGGGGAGGGAGGGGGCAAGCGTGGATCCATGTGGGCTCGATACTCAGTCTATTGCCTCCCTCTAGAATCGTCTTTACCTATTCAGGTTAGACCTCACGAGTGCCGCCCTCGCTAGCAATAAAAGCGCTATGCGAACGGACATCACAGTCAGTGAGCTGGGTGAGGTAATGGAGATTTTTTTGGAAGTGCGACCGTCTCGAGGCTTTAATGGAGTGGTGTGCAACTCTCAACCGTTAGATGGTGGCGCGTCTGCTTCATAAGCGCTCACTGTGATTTCTGTAAGAGGCTATCCCAGCGTGTTTTGGAGCCGACAACTATTTGGATTTGTTTTGACCGGTGCAACGCTAGCAGAGGCGGCCCATTCTCTTGGCGTCTTAAGGAGCGGAATAACGGCCCATCCTACCGAAGGTAAGTGAACTGCCTCTGCCTCTTGCTTCTCCGTCTTCTTTTTCACCTTCAGGTTGGTTTTGTATTATCTTTACGTGTGGTCAATCCCATTGCAATAAGGTTATTTGCTAATAAGGCTGTTGTCTTGCTTGTCCCCACACCTTATACAAATAGTTGTCTGTGGCCTATGACTACCTGTACTTGGCTTCAACGTGTGAAAAGATGTTTTATTATTGGTGGCCGCTGTACATGAGGGAGTTTGTTAAGCTTGCACAGGACATTAATAGGCTACTGATTTAGAAAAAAGTGCCTGGTTCTTTAATGAGGTAACTGGTAAATCTGTTTATTGGAAGCTGTTGTCTCTCTTGGCTCCCTTTAAATATCATTGTTTGCTACTTATAAAAGTCTCTTGTTCTGCTTTCAGTGTCATGACAGGTGGTTTTTACAATTAATGATAGCTGTAACTGAGAAATTTTCCTGAACGTCAGTACGTTAAACTGACTGTAACTGCTCATTAACTGATTACCGACTTTAATTCGGTAAAACAGTTCATTGGATGTTGTTGTCTTACCTGCCTCCCTTAAATATTATCTTTTGCCGTTTTTAAGAAAACAAAAGTAAAATAAAAAACTCTTTTTGGTTTCGTTGTAATGAGAGACCTTTTGGTAATTAATAGCAGCTGTGTGTGAGACATTCGGCTAATTTCCCTGAGAATTTACTGTGGTGTCACCGCCAGACACCACACTTGCTAGGTGGTAGCCTTTAAATCGGCCGCGGTGCGTTAGTATACGTCGGACCCGCGTGTCGCCACTATCAGTGATTGCAGACCGAGCGCCGCCCCACGGCAGGTCTAGAGAGACTTCCTAGCACTCGCCCGAGTTGTACAACCGACTTTGCTAGCGATGGTTCACTGACAAAATACGCTCTCATTTGCCGAGACGATAGTTTAGCATAGCCTTCAGCTACGTCATTTGCTACGACCTAGCAAGGCGCCATTATCAGTTACTATTGATATTGTTTCATGTACCGTCAAGACCGACGTTCTTCATTAACGGATTAAAGTTAAGTATTCCACCAGCTACGTCCGTTTTTCTAAATTCTAATTTCCTTGTCCTGTTCCAGACCTCACGCCAGCCTGCGTGAGCTACAACGCGTGCCTATCGGCCTCCTCTAGTAACACGGTGTTGGCTCTCCTGCCAACCAAAACATTTACCCCTGCAGCTGTCCATTCAGTCAGCGTTTGTTGTTCGTTGAATGTCTGTACCAAGATATCGATTTGATGGTAATTAATTAAAATCGTGGTATCTGTTTGAATAGTATTTGTTTGGTATTGATCTTAATGAAACTGTTTGTTGCTCTAAAACTATTCAACGCTGCAGCAATCGTGTAGGATCCCCACAAGTCCCATTTGGGGACTCCTCCTGTACGTCCCATCCCAGTTTCGCCTATCAAGAGTAGCAAGGTGCTCTGCTACATGGTGTAACGGATCAGCAAATTTCTCACAACCATACGAAGAGGAACTCTCTCCTTGTGGACCTTACAGAGGTTATACATCTTGGGGGGAAGAGCACAATAAGGGAGAAGACTCTTGAAAATCTCCTGTGATAAGTAACTTTCCTTCAGGAGGCTGTTAAGTCTTTCTCTCAACATTTTATTGTGCGGTCAGCATCTATCCTGCTATACGCTGAGTTAGACAGCTCACACTGCATCTTTTGAACATACGAGGTGCGGCTAGAAAAAAACCGGACTGATGCTGGAAAAAACATTTATTTACAATTATTTACAATTTCATGTATCTCCTTCAATGTACTCTCCTCCTCGGTCTCTACACCGCTCCATACGAATTTTCCACTTTTCATAGCAATGCTGCAGATCATTTTCGGTAAGTCCATACATTACTTCCGTCGCTTTTTCTTTTACTGCTTCAACAGTCTCAAATCTAGTTCCTTTCAAAGCTGACTTGACTTTAGGGAAAAGAAAAAAGTCACACGGGGCCAAATCAGGTGAGTAGGGTGGATGATCTAAGATGGGAATGTTGTGTTTTGCCAAAAACGTCTTCACTGACAACGCACTGTGAGCTGGGGCATTGTCTTGGTGAAGGATCCATGACTTTTTTCTCCACAAATCGTTCCGTTTTCTCCGTACTCGCTCACGTAGGGTAGCCAGGACGCTAATGTAGTAATGCTGATTCACTGTTTGTCCCTCTGGTACCCAATCAATGTGCACAATCCCTTTGATGTAAAAAAAAAAACAATCATCATTGCCTTGAATTTCGATTTTGACATTCGTGCTTTTTTTTGTCGTGGAGAACCAGGAGTTTTCCAATGCATCGATTGGCGTTTAGTTTCGGGATCGTAAGTAAAAAACCACGATTCATCGCAAGTAATAACATTTTGTAAGAAGGTGGGATCACTTTCAATGTTTTCCAGGATGTCAGAACAAATCATTCTTCGGCGTTCCTTCTGTTCAATTGTAAGACACTTTGGAACCATTTTTTAACACACTTTGTTCATGTTCCTTGTCAACTCCTGTTAACTCAGACACTGCTCTGATTGTTAAACGGCGATCTTGTCGAACAAGTTTACCGATTTTTTCAATGTTTGCATCAGTTTTTGCTGACAATGGTCTGCCAGTGCGAGTGTCATCACTGGTGTCTTCGCGGCCATCTTTAAATCGTTTAAACCACTCAAACACTTGTGTTCGCGATAAACAATAATCGCCGTACACTTGTTGTAACATTACAAACGTTTCACTTGCAGATTTTCCTAGTTTGAAACAAAATTTGATGTTAACACGCTGTTCTTTCTGTACACTCAACATTTTCCGACGCACAGACAAAACGTCAACTACTTAAAACAGACGCCACGGGCAGACTGAGTGCAGGAGGCAGATGAAACTCGAGCAGTAGGCGGAGCGAGAGTCACGTGACAGGCCACGCGACTTTCAGCCTTATTGCATTCGTTTTATTGTTTCACCAGTACTAGTCCGGTTTTTTTCTAGCCACACCTCGTAAACCTGCTTGTCCAAAACAAGGGTACCGTTCGTTTGTCCGCAGGTAAAATAACAATATCCAGATTGACACTAAGTGAACGTACATCATCCGCCTCAGCTGCTGTGGTGTTACTCTTGGGTGGACGTGCCCCAGTCATCACACGACATGCCTCCCTTCTAGCCTACTCCGATTCATCAACAGAACTATTAAACTCAACCACTGGCAAATGCTTGGGAGTCGTTGCAAAATTTAAACCTTTCCATAGCAAAGATAATGCTTCGTCGTGAGCAGCTTTCTCGGTGAAGAAAGCCCGAAATATAGTACCAGAAATCGAGCCGCGGAAACGTTCAATCTTCACCAAATGCCAGGCAGTTACGGAAAGATATTGCTAGGCAGACTGAGACAGTGAAGCACCGTCCAGTCAATCCAAAAAAAGGCACAATTATTAGAAAAAATCATTAAACGAAGCCTAAACAATTTCTTGGAAACAAAACCCAACAGTCGACAAGTCTAACAGATCCTTTCGCAAACAAGATCTAGGGCAGGGTGATGCTTGATGCCACTGGCCGCAGGATAAATATTGTGGTGCACAACATTGGCCAATGTTGAAACGATATTTTGATCAAGAGGCCTCAGTAAATACGACAACAAACGTTGCAGTCTTACTCAACTGCTTTGAGGCTTACCCAACTTCCACGAAAAACGATGGATTTCCTCCCACACCAACAGTGTGATACCCGACTTCAACAATGCTCCAATATTTTACGGGAACGCAGCGGTTGACGTCCTCGACAACGGCCGATTTTTCGACAGGTGCACACCCTGCCGTTTTCAGGGCATAACTGCAGCAAAGGCGCTTGAATTTCCTTGCACACAGCACTTACTTACGTTACACTCGTCGACAGTCTGATTTTGTTTCAAAGGAACTGCTTCGCCTCCACTTAATGACTGCTTCGAAAACTTCAGCTTTTCCTTTTGAATGATTAGATGGTTCTTTATTGTCGCTGTCTGACTGGGAACATCATTCCGAAAATGCCCGACATTTGGCGAAGGTTGAACGTATCCTTGACGCGGTGTCTCGTTCTGTGATAAATATCATGGAGAAAGCTTTTGACGCCGCAGCTTTATCGGTGCTAGGGAAATGTTTAAATTGTACTCACCCAACCGTTTGCCTGTGATTGATCTTATTAGTTCCGTTGAAAAGGCAGTTTTCGAACTACCGCCTGATGTTGCAGAGGAGGTTGGGAGGGGGGGGGGGGAGGCATGTCGTGTGGTGACTGTACAAGAGTAATACCACATCGGCTATGAGGGCTGCTTTACGTTCACTTACAGTTCATCCAGCAATTGTTATCTTACTGCAGGGTACTGTCAAGAGTCTCCTTTCTTATTTTGCTGTTTCTCCTACGTTATATGACCTCCCTAAGGTCCACAAGGAAGGGGTTCCTCTTCGTCCGATTGTGAGAAATTTGCTGCTCCGACATATCCTGCAGCAAAATACTTTGCTGTTGAGCAATATAGTTATGTCGGAGTGAACACCACATTGAGAACTGGGCGTATTTCTTACGTCGATTAGAGTGAATGTGTAGGATTGACTCTGATATGTTAGTGTAGTCTCTCTCTTCATTCGTATTCCTTTGTCTGATTCGTTGTGGGTGATTAATGTTAGGTTTGGTGCTGAATTAACGACATGTGTTGACTTCCACTTACATTTTGCTCAATAACCAGTACAACTAGCAGATAGGTGGACTTTCAATGGGAAGCCAGTTCTCATTTATTACTGCCAGTTTTTTTAATGGAAGACATCATGGAACGCGTCTTGGAGTCGGTGGCTTTGAAACCTGCGTGTTTTTTCGTAGGGTTGAGTGATACTTTCTAGCTTGGCCTCATTGCATTTAGAATTTGAACGAAGTTTTATAACACCTGAATTCAATCCACCCCAATGCTTGTTTCGCGGAGGAGATCGAAAGGGATGACTGTCTTCCCTTTCTTGATGGGTTGGTCAGGAGGAAGAAAGGTGGTACGTTGAGAGATGCTGTTTATAAGAGGCTTACTTACACTGACTTGGATCTTCGGGTTGAAAGTTGTCACCATTAGGCTCAACGTGAAGGGGTACTTCGTACCTTGTTTCACGGAGCCCACGTCGTGTCGGATCCTGAGAGTTTGTTAGCAGAGTCAGCCCATCTCGAAGTCACTTTTCGTCACAATGATTACACTAAAGAGAGATTAGCCGTGCGTTGCGCTATCGAAGAACCGTGCATCAGATGGGTGGCGATAATACCGAGGTGGCTCTAAAGTCTACTGCTTTTGCCTTAGGCAGGAAGCATTCCGAAAGGACTGTCCTTATTTTGCTGAAATATGATATGTGTTTTTCGACCACCAACTTAGGTAAGAGTACTTTTACGTTCCGTAAAGGATGATCTATATTTGCCTAAGGCGGGTGTCTAGCGTGTTACTTGCAGTTGTGGGGAGTCGTGTATTTGCCAGACCATCAGGACTAAGCATAAGTGTCACACATGCGTGCAACAGCTGAGCGAATCCGCCATTCCAGAACATTTTCTAGGCACTGGTTATCCTACGGAATACAATAACATGGAGACTCTCGCATGCACTTCCAGCTACTGGGATAGTGTTATTATGGAAGTTGTTGAAATTATATTAGAAAGTAGCTTTTGAAAATGTGGATGTTTTTGTTCAAATTCTGCATTGAATTATAGTCTCTTCTTTGTCAAAAAGGAGAGGGACAGTGTTTATGCTGCCTCACCCGGCTTATTAATTTTACTGTCGATTACTTCTGACGTCGGTCATGTTTGGTTAGCGATGGCACCAATGTTTACAGTGTGTGTGTGTGTTAAGTTTCCTCAGTTAATCTGAAAACTGGAGTTATAAATTACATTGCGTGATTCTTACTTGCTGCAGTTGTGCTTTGAAAATGGTAGGCTGTGCTCGATTCGAAATATTTACGGCTGTCTAAGACCTCACCCAGCTGCATTCCGACAAGTTATCTGAGTATTTTATACGCCGCGAGAATCTCAGGTCACACATTTGAAATGTTATGGACGTGCGGCACTACTGGACGACTGAGGATTAACCAAGAATCTTTCACATCGTAACACCGACTCGGAAAACCCTAGGACTTATTAAAAATCGACGTTTACTATTTGTCAACCATACGGAACACATACAAACAGAAGAGTGGCTCGCATTTGGTTATACTGAAAAACAGGGAGGAATACGAAACTCTAGGAAGACGTCAGTATCATAGTGACTAGCCGAAGGTCAGGAAAACAAGCAGACTAAAGTTAAGGAGGAAAGACAGGGTAAAGGTCGAAAAAATTAGATTTTTTTATTTCGGAATTCGAATGTATATACATTCCGAAAAAAAATGTATATACATTCCGCAAAATATTATCCATAAATTAATGATTCCTTGAGCGTTTTAAGCCGACCGTGCACGGCAGGCCCTGGCGTTAAAGAACCGGTTGCCACAAGTCGTTATCGATGCCGTAAACACTATTTACATCGATTTGAGTAAACATGGTTTGCTGGAGCGATGTTTTGAGCGGTTTTATTCAAAATGTTATGGAATGTTTTAATGGCCTCATTTGGGGATACGTTCCAAAAATAACCTCCAGCCGAAACGAAATTATCAACATTGCTTCAAATTTGGCAGTATGTCTATTCAATGTAGGGCATACTGCATTAATGCACGAGGAAAATACTCTTCAAATCAAAATCGGCGGTGAAATGCGCCGATTCTGTGAAGATATAGAGTAGCCAGTGGCGATGCGCTCACCAACGAAAATCAGCGTTTATCAGGTGAAAGTAGCAGAAAGCGGCCATTCACTAACCGGTGAGATAGGTCTTATGGACCAAGCATCGATGTCATCCCGTAACTTTCATGCTTAGTCCCATTTCTTACACGACAAATACTTGTCAAACTTTAAGCGTGTTTTTCTCAGAACCATGTTTATCGGCATTGTTGTCGTTGCCCACGATACAATTTTCAACCGACTTCAATGATTTTTGGTCTCACTTGAAGCAAATTGAATTCTCTTTAATTCATCGTAGCCAATTATTTTATGTTCTCATTTAGTACTTTTTCAGCCAAAAAAGAAGGGTTCATAATGGTAATTTTTGTCAAATATACACTCCTGGAAATGGAAAAAAGAACACATTGACACCGGTGTGTCAGACCCACCATACTTGTTCCGGACACTGCGAGAGGGCTGTACAATCAATGATCACACGCACGGCACAGCGGACACACCAGGAACCGCGGTGTTGCCCGTCGAATGGCGCTAGATGCGCAGCATTTGTGCACCGCCGCCGTCAGTGTCAGCCAGTTTGCCGTGGCATACGGAGCTCCATCGCAGTCTTTAACACTGGTAGCATGCCGCGACAGCGTGGACGTGAACCGTATGTGCAGTTGACGGACTTTGAGCGAGGGCATATAGTGGGCATGCGGGAGGCCGGGTGGACGTACCGCCGAATTGCTCAACACGTGGGGCGTGAGGTCTCCACAGTACATCGATGTTGTCGCCAGTGGTCGGCGGAAGGTGCATGTGCCCGTCGACCTGGGACCGGACCGCAGCGACGCACGGATGCACGCCAAGACCGTAGGATCCTACGTAGTGCCGTAGGGGACCGCACCGCCACTTCCCAGCAAATTAGGGACACTGTTGCTCGTGGGGTATCGGCAAGGACCATTCGCAACCGTCTCCATGAAGCTGGGCTACGGTCCCGCACACCGTTAGGCCGTCTTCCGCTCACGCCCCAACATCGTGCAGCCCGCCTCCAGTGGTGTCGCGACAGGCGTGAATGGAGGGACGAATGGAGACGTGTCGTCTTCAGCGATGAGAGTCGCTTCTGCCTTGGTGCCAATGATGGTCGTATGCGTGTTTGGCGCCGTGCAGGTGAGCGCCACAATCAGGACTGCATACGACCGAGGCACACAGGGCCAACACCCGGCATCATGGTGTGGGGAGCGATCTCCTACACTGGCCGTACACCACTGGTGATCGTCGAGGGGACACTGAATAGTGCACGGTACATCCAAACCGTCATCGAACCCATCGTTCTACCATTCCTAGACCGGCAAGGGAACTTGCTGTTCCAACAGGACAATGCACGTCCGCATGTATCCCGTGCCACCCAACGTGCTCTAGAAGGTGTAAGTCAACTACCCTGGCCAGCAAGATCTCCGGATCTGTCCCCCATTGAGCATGTTTGGGACTGGATGAAGCGTCGTCTCACGCGGTCTGCACGTCCAGCACGAACGCTGGTCCAACTGAGGCGCCAGGTGGAAATGGCATGGCAAGCCGTTCCACAGGACTACATCCAGCATCTCTACGATCGTCTCCATGGGAGAATAGCAGCCTGCATTGCTGCGAAAGGTGGATATACACTGTACTAGTGCCGACATTGTGCATGCTCTGTTGCCAGTGTCTATGTGCCTGTGGTTCTGTCAGTGTGATCATGTGATGTATCTGACCCCAGGAATGTGTCAATAAAGTTTCCCCTTCCTGGGACAATGAATTCACGGTGTTCTTATTTCAATTTCCAGGAGTGTATATTATTTCGCCATTTTCTTTTTTTATGCAAATCCCTACGATGAATTTAAATTACATCTTTAAGGATCAGGGTGTTATGTTAATTTCGTATTTCAGATAATCACACCCGGCTTTACAGCGACAACCGTCGATGTATCTTATTTCAGAGAAGCCTCTGGAAATACTGCAGTTACGCAGTGGAAATATGAATACTTCTCAATAAAAAAACAATAAGAACTTCAGTGTATACCTTATTTATTGCAGCAAACCCCATTTGTGTACTACATTCCAGTGCGGTTAAAAGAAGTCCTGAACTTGTGCAATGTTTTCGTCCGTCATCCTTTCGTTCCCCTTCAAGTATTGGTTGTACGTGATCTTTGAAGGGTCAAACTAAATAATAATAATACACATGTGACGTCTGTGCTTTCTGGCACGTCTGAGAGGACAGACACTATTTAGATCCAGCAGCAATTATGAGTTAAGACATAAGTTAATTACAGACATTAGCTGCGAGTGGGCATTGAAAGTTTTTGCCAGACTGGGATTCGAACGCGGGTCTCCTGTTGTATCCAGGTGGCTTAAAGGTCGTAAGATCCTTTTAGGAAGCGGGAGATCTGGGTTCGAATGCTAGTCCGGCGCAAAGTTTCAACTTTCTCACTTATGTCTTGATTTATAGTGGCTGCAGGAGCAAAGTGGTGTCTCTTCTTTCGAACATGTCTGAGAGAAGAGACGCCACATATATAACGATACCCCTTTCATTGCAACTTCCCCTAAGAGCTTCGCTTCAGTTCCAGGGCGAAAAGCGTATCTCTGTGTGAAAGTAGAGTGTTAGGTGGACCCTTAATCGTACCTAGTTCGACAATAGTAGCGTGTTGCGTGTGAAACAATAGACAAGCCTTTGTTACGATAGAAATCGTTAAGCGTCTTCAAAATTTCATGACAAATCTATTGGGGGCACATTAGAGGCATTTAACGTGACTCTTGTTACAGGGCCTACCAACTGCGCTGAAGAGACCGTCCGGAGAATAATTCACAGTGTTTGCCTCTTCTCACCTCGGGCGCGACGCTCGGGTCGGGGCGCTTTGTGTAGCTCCAGGGCGCTGCTGATGCTCCTTTGTCTCCCGGCAGAGTCGCTCACTGCACGTGGCGCCCTCCTCTTCAGAAGCGGCGAAAAGAGCAAACAAACAAAACAAGGCCGCCTCGCGAGCTTCGCCGTGTTAAGCAAACAGCTGTCATCATTAAAGTCGCTCTCTCCACCCCCACCCCCACCGCGTCCTGCCGCCCTTCCCTGCTAGCCTCGCTGGTGTTTGTCTTGCGGGGGCCCAGATAAACAAAGCAGTTGGCCTCACCAACAGGCGCGCTGAATTAATAAAATCTAGATGTCATTACGGGCCGCTCGGCTATGACAAACAGATTAAATAGTCACTAGCTTGCACTGGGTAAATCTAATTTCTCATCATCTCTCTTGGGATAGATGCCGTAGAAAAAATACCTACCTCAACCAACATATTAGAAGGATGCTCTTTCCCATCACACTCATCTCTTAATAGTAATTGCAATTCTATGAACTAACTGAGAGGAGGCTCTAGGTTTACAAGTGAAACCGAGAGTCGTCCCCCTAGAGATAATGCAATTAACACTCGGTTTTACGCTGCCATACGATCTATAAGCATCCGATAATAACCTGATGCGACACTGACTGTTCCTTACCTATAACGGTCAAGCAAGGAGAGATCATACTGTGACACTGACTCACTTATCTGCAGACTATTCACTGAAAGATATTAAACTCCAAAGCTGAGCTCAGTTCTTCCAGGCTGGATGTCCATGGTATACCACAAATGATATTCGATATGCTGCATCGGAATAGTTGGAGCAATAGCATACTACACCGCATGCTCGGCTGGCACTGATTCCTCCCTTCCTCCCACCTGTAAAGAAAATGGTTCCTGCATATTTATTATGCCCATGAATTTGTTATCAGAGAATGGTTAAAGAAAAACTGTACAATGTAAATTAATATTGTATAAACACCAAGAACCCGTTTTAGTTCTTGAACCTTCAAAACCAAAACACAATATGAGAAGTTTCCCAATCCTGTTAAAATTCTGATAATAAAATCCTTTCATAGTGAAAACAGTTACACACACTGAAGTTGATAAATAAGGACAGAGTATACTGTAATTTTGCTTACCAGTAACAGTTAAATCTAGAGAAATTTGCATCGAAATACGAATGATTGGAACTATGACAGTAAGTGGAATGTAAACAAGGATCACATCCTTTGACAGCTACCAAATTCAAAGTTCTCTCTAATACGTTAACTTGATCCAATCCCAAGTAAGCTACTTCTTTGTAATTGATCAGTGTATATAACCTCTGTCCTGGCACATTTGGTTACTATGGGTTGCCTACATCAGGGGCAGGTATGCACTCAGGGGCAAACCTACTGTACTCCTTTGACTGGCAAGTACTTAACATTTTGTGCCCCTTTGATTGACAGATACTTAACCTATTGTTCTGTTAAGTGCTTTTCCATGTCACCCCATTTCCTTTTGATTGACAGGCACTCAACCTACTGTCTACCCACCCCAACCCCTCCCCCCTCTTACTGCTACAGCCACACAGTTAGGTCTGATTTTCTGTAATAAGCCAACCTTTCACTCTTATCAATTTCATTGACTGATTAATTAAATTGATCAATTGATTAAGGGGCTCCGGAAAGGCTCAAAATCATGAAAAGTTCAATTTTTACTTTTTTGCGTTTTCTGAATCTGCAGACTATTACCTTTTAATAGATATATAATTTATTCAATTCCGAAGACTACAACTATTTTTAAATTTTTTTTGAAATGTGTTCTACATGGGTGTGACCCACTGTGGCGCTGTTAAACTGCTGTCAAATGGTGTTATTATTAACGTCCGTGTTCATCAGGTACATTTTAGTGATGTGAGATAAAGTACAAAACCTATTTTCAGAGACTTAGCAGCACCTGAACTGTTGAAAAAGTGTATTCACGGAAAAACTCAAAACCCCAATGGAAGTGTATATAGTGTTATACGGTCGAGAATCCCCAAGACTGTATTTGTTGGAATAGAAACACTTCACTTTGGTGTGTATGACGCTGTTGCGACTTTCAATGATGGCAACATTGTAAGGTGCAAGGTATTTAGAAATATGGGAATGAAGATAGGTTCTAACATGGTACGAGTGATGCTTGCTTTAGACAAGGAACACCTTCGGGCTGCAGACAGGGCTGTAAAGAGTCTAGAAATACAAGCAAGAGTAAACAGGAGGAGGAACAAGAGGAAGCTGGAGGAGGAGTTTGCAGAGGCTGAAGATAATCCATCCTATGGACCTGGAATGCACTAAAAAGTTAATCCAATCTTTGTCGCTCGATTCCCAAAACTTTTATTTTCTCATACTAATTACATGTTTTCTAAGTATCTTCCAAACATATTTGTTTCAAACTTTCAGTAAATGTTACACAGTACCTTCTGCATAAATTAGCACAGCCTTTTTGCAAAAAACTGTATATTTTTGAATATATAAATAAAAAATTGCAAAAAAATGTTGTGAATTTTCATTAGAATTGAAAAAGAATCATCTTTAATAACTGAACTAAAATTTTGTAAAATCCCCGTGTTAAGTTGTAGCCCATATTCCAATAACTAATCTGTAAAAAGTTCAACTTCCTACCTCAAATACTTTGTGAGGAAAGATGTAATTTATAAGCGTTATTTTAACATTGCAAGTATAGGGCGTTCCGGAGCCCCTTAAACTCTCTGTTGGGAAAGTACCATGCCTCCCTGCCATGTCCCCTTGACGGGAAGTACAAATTCCATCGGGACAGTCCAACCTCTACTAACATAAGAAAGGGGCTTGAAGGTAGGTCACCTGGGCTACCTCAACTAATGTAAGTCATCTGACCACCACCTCATCCTAGCCATTGGTGGGGGAGGACTAAATATGTGCTGGATATAAGTCTTTATTTAGCATGCACTAGTCTTTATTTAAACAATTATAGGCAGTACACCCATGCAGTGTGTTCACCATGTGGTCCAAACTCCAACTGACCTAGTACACAGTACTGCTACCAGAGTGTGCTGCCATCTGTACAGTGATGTAATCCAAGATGGTGGAGAAAATGGTGGGGAAGATGGCAGGAAACAGTGTGGTTGCCATGAGATGTGGAGTCCAACTGACCTAGTACACAGTGCCACCATTAGAGAGCACTGTCATCCCTTCCATCACGTAGTCCAAGATGGCGGTCTGCTGATGGAGAGGAAGGGTCTCATAACAGGAAATTCCATGGTATACTGTTTATTTATAAAAAAATCAATTTGTGGGGATTGAATTTCTTTGGCTCATTATTCTCTGCTGTTTGGAAACATGTAGGTCTTGTAAGAATTAACAACATGGAGCAAACATATTGCATTACCTAATGTTTGGCATTGTACTCTGGGTGCCGTAACCTAATGTTTGGCCCTTTCTTGGCACTTCACCTATTGTTCTGTTAAGTAATTTTCCAAGTGACCTCCATTTCCTTAGGCTATTCTACCGCCTTATATGACAAATAAGGTAATTACTTATGTGCTCCCACCATTTTCTGGTACACTTTATGAATTTCACATGCTTTTGAACGCCATTCCTGGCGCATTCTTCTTTGTCACCCACATCATTATACTGTTGTACTGGGTCTACATAAAAATTATGAAAATTAACTTAGTGTTCTGCACTTAACCTGCTGTTCTGCTCCATATCTCCCACCCACACACACCTTCCCATTAACTATTGTACTACTAACACCATGTTGATATAAAAAAATTATGCAAATTAATTGGTTCAAATGGCTCTGAGCACTATGGGACTCAACTGCTGAGGTCATTAGTCCCCTAGAACTTAGAACTAGTTAAACCTAACTAACCTAAGGACATCACAAACATCCATGCCCGAGGCAGGATTCGAACCTGCGACCGTAGCGGTCTTGCGGTTCCAGACTGCAGCGCCTTTAACCGCACGGCCACTTCGGCCGGCCCGCAAATTAATTAAATCGCTATTTTTCACATGTATGAGATAATTTCTTTAATTCACAGAATCCTATGGGTCGGTGAAATCGATGGAATACCGTTTAAACACAAGATCGCTAGTAAAAAACACATCCCACAACTCGATGCCCGACGCCGACGCTGCACACGCTGCCGCCGCTGCCCCCGACACCGACCCTACCCCAGTCATGGGGTACACTTTATGATTACTTTGACATTCATGGACCGCCCTCCGTCAGGCTAGCAGGTTAGGGCTGCAGCAAACAGGCTGCTCGCAGCAGCCCGATTCCACAGCATCTCCTCCTCCGCCGTCATGTCCTCACCGATCACGTGCGATACAGCACACACTCGTGTCCACCCCACCACAGAACTCCAAGGCACGCTCACACCAACCTCATATGTGAAACGCCTCTGGGCAGCATGTGTGTTTACCGTTGCTGACGTTATACCTTTGTATACTGACATCGCACACAGAACTACAGAAATCTGTTCCAGAATACCACAGGCTGCTTTCTCCCTAGCTACCCTAACGGGACATACGAGCAGCATCCAGCCTTGCTTAACTGTCCCAGTGTGACTGATGCCTCGCCGCGAAACGTCCACGTGGCAACTCACCATCTGAAAGGTTCTCAATATTATACTGATGTCACATGGCTATGTAAAATGAATGCCAAGTCGAAGTCTCGGAAATTGTATAGTGTCCCAGAAATAGCTGACGGTCGCTTTTGTAGGAGCTTCTATGATGACCCAGCTTGACCGCACGGAAATTCTTGTAATATTAAGAAAATAGCTCCAAATAACACCGAATGCATTCCCTCTGATGGCCCTAATGTGGCACCCCGTCCATCATGTCTTACACTTCCTGCTTTCAACATACACAAACGTCCTCACTATTATGTAGAGACCCCTATATCCCAGCACAAGGGATGACTTGTGAATGTATGGGGATTATGATTGGTTCTTATCGAAGTTACCCACCGAATTATGATGCCGCCGGTGTGGAAGTACCGTCGGCCTTTTTTTTCTCATTTTGCAGACGAGACTTTCAGCCACAATAAACTATTTTATACAGGTAGCCACATTGCACCCAGAATTAAACATACCATACATATCGTCAGATTCCGAAAGACTCCTACTCAATTACACAGCCCCTCCACCTAGAGCAGAGGCTTGAATATTAGAACGTCAAACTTATCTCTGACCCATTAACATATCACTGCATACCGTGTCGATATAGTAAACATACAATTCGTATCCTCCGCCATACAAAATCAGCCAATTTACACCATTCATACTTTTGACACGAAGACAGACAGCACTGTATGCACTCCTAGCAGCACTAGATACTTCCCTGCGAGTTCAGCGCTCATCCGCCCTTGACGGGTGACCAGAGAACTCTCAGAAAACAAAAGTCACTCTCAGAACTGCTCTACAAATTGGGGCTCGTTCCTCCTCGGCACTAACACGTTACTGTTTCTGGTCCGGACATGCTTGCTTGCTTGCTTTTCTACACCGAGTCTCGGATTACAAGAAAACATGTACTTTCGCATGGTCTACCATAATATTATACCATTTTCGCGGTCATTATCGATATCAAGCACACAGCGGTATCCTGCCCATCACTACCACAACATAATGCCAAAGGAATAGACTGGATATTATTTCCCTACAAACCCAAACTTTAGCTTGGTGGCCGACCGAAGTGGCTGTGCGGTTAAAGGCGCTGCAGTCTGGAACCGCAAGACCGCTACGGTCGCAGGTTCGAATCCTGCCTCGGGCATGGATGTTTGTGATGTCCTTAGGTTAGTTAGGTTTAACTAGTTCTAAGTTCTAGGGGACTAATGACCTCAGAAGTTGAGTCCCATAATGCTCAGAGCCATTTTTTTTAGCTAGGTGGGGCATGCGTAAACAATTGAATACCTAGAAACTTGTCACACCTGCGAAGATATTTATGTGTAAAGGTGAAAAAAAATAGGGAAAACTGATATTTCCACTCACGAATACCGATGTTGTATCACCCATTTCATCTTCATTTACATCCTCTTCCAGATATAATGGGGGATACGATACTGCGTGAAGAGTTTGACAGAGCACTGAAAGACCTGAGTCGAAACAAGGCCCCGGGAGTAGAAAACATTCCATTAGAACTACTGATGGCCTTGGGAGAGCCAGTCCTGACAAAACTCTACCATATGGTGAGCAAGATGTATGAGACAGGCGAAATACCCTCAGACTTCAAGAAGAATATAATAATTCCAATCCAAAAGAGAGCAGTTGTTGACAGATGTGAAAATTACCGAACAATCAGATTAATAAGTCACAGCTGCAAAATACTAACGCGAATTCTTTACAGACGAATGAAAAAACTGGTAGAAGCCGACCTCGGCGAAGAACAGATTGGATTCCATTGAAATGTTGCAACACGTGAGGCAATACTGACTTTAGAACTTATCTTAGAAGGAAGATTAAGGAAAGGCAAACCTACGTTTCTATCATTTGTAGACTTAGAGAAAGCTTTTGACAATGTTGACTGGAATACTCTCTTTCAAATTATAAAGGTGGTAGGGGTAAAATACAGGGAGCGAAAGGGTAATTACAATTTGTACAGATATCAGATGACAGTTATAAGAATCGAGGGGCACGAAAGGGAGGGAGTGGTTGGGTTGGGGAGTAAGACAGGGTGGTAGCCTCTCCCCGATGTTATTGAATCTGTATATTGAGCAAGAAGTAAAGGAAACTAAAGAAAAATTCGGAGTAGGTATTAAAATCCTTGTAGAAGAAAGAAAAACTTTGAGGTCCACCGATGACATTGTAATTCTGTCAGAGACAGCAAAGGACTTGGAAGAGCAGTTGAACGGAATGGACAATGTCTTGAAGGGAGGATATAAGATGAACATCAACAAAAGCAAAACGAGGATAATGGAAAGTAGTCGAATTAAGTCGATGCTGAGGGAATTAGATTAGGAAATGAGACAATTTAAGTTAGTTAAGGAGTTTTGCTATTTGGGGAGCAAAATAACTGATGATGTTCGAAGTGGAGAGGATATGAAATGTAGACTGGCAATGGCAAGGAAAGCGTTTCTGAAGAAGAGAAATTTGTTAACATCGACTATAGATTTAAAGAGTCAGGAAGTCGTTTCTGAAAGTATTTGTATGGAGTGTAGCCATGTATGGAAGTGAAACGTGGACGATAAATAGTTTGGACAAGAAGAGAATAGAAGCTTTCGAAATGTAGTGCTACAGAAGAATGCTGAAGATTAGATGGGTAGATCACATAAGTAATGAGGAGGTATTGAAAAGAATTGGGGAGAAGACTGAATTTGTGGCGCAACTTGACAAGAAGAAGGGACCGGTTGGTAGAACATATTCTTCGACATCAGGGGATCACAAATTTAGCAGTGGAGGGCAGCGTGGAGGGTAAAAATCGTAGAGGGAGACCAAGAGATGAATACACCAAGCAGATTCAGAAGGATGTAGGTCGCAGTAGGTACTGGGAGATGAAGAAGCTTGCACAGGATAGAGTAGCATGGAGAGCTGCATCAAACCAGTCTCAGGACTGAAGACCACAACAACAAACGCCAGCAGCGGAATGTGAGCATGTTTGAACTAAAATAATATGACGAAGAGTTCAGTGCTGACTGGAAATCAATTTAGTGTTGGAGGTCAGCGTGGAGGGTAAAAATCGTAGAGGGGACCAAGAGATGAATACACTAAGCAGATTCAGAAGGATGTAGGTTGCACTAAGTAGTGGGAGATGAGGAGGCTTGCACAGCATAGGGTAGCGTGGAGAGCTGCATCAAACCAGTCTCAGGACTGAAGACCACGACAACAACAACAATACCGATGTCAGTGATGTAGCAAATTCCAAATCATCCCTATAACTTACAAGTTTAACTAAGGTGTTTCTCATGTCTAGAGAACCGGCAAATGTGTCTTCTACATGCTATATCCACACACTACAACCGATCCTCTCTCAACTAAATAAAGGCGCGAAATGTGCAGAAACAGCAACTAAAAAGGAAAATTTCCGTGAGAGGGAATAACGGACCAGCGCAAACACACCTCCATATTCACTCTTCTCAAATTCCCATGTGATCACGAAAGCTATGCGACAGATACTACGTATTACTTTGATATTCGGCCGTCTAGAGGACAATATGGTTGAGTCATCTACATTTCTACACTCCAACAGGCCTCTTCATTGGGACAACTCCTACAATTAATAGGAAACGTGAATCATCCCTGCACAGGTCACCGTACTGCACGCCGACCACACACAGGTAGAATTATCAGCCTAAGAACTCGCTCACAAATATATTTCATCCCTGTACTTATAACAAATGTTGCGATCACGGTCTCAGTTGAACAACATTTTACAATGAGCGTAGTATCGGAAATACACCCTATTGACGGCTATGGCTCTAGAAGCAGAAATATCAGTACCATTCTTACGACTTGCCATACTCTCACCTTTCGTATCACAGATCTCGACGTCATATCCATACCTTTCTTACGAATGTACATAGTCATTCCCTTTGCACATGTCGGAACACAAACACTTACTTTATAAACCTGATGCTTAAGGTGAACCTATCTCGAAGCCCCTACCACAAGGTATGATACTTCATCAATTACTGATCGCTGGCAATACGAAATAATACTGACCGAAAATCAGTTATGGGTGGACATGTCTCATAAGTTTTTCTTGCAGGTGCCACCACCGTGTTTTAGATTGAAATGTTTAATTGTCTTACAAACTGCAAGATGTTAAAAAGATACCCGATACCAACAACTAATGTATGTTACTATTACAAGCGGCCTTGGTTCTACATGTGCACACAAGTACGCATGCTGAAATCTATACCAGCTTTATGAATCTACATATGGCGATACCTAATAATCACGTGGATTTTCCAGACATATACCGAGACGGTGATCGCCGCAGTGTATAGTATCAGACCAACACTTCGCCGAATATGCAAGCTCGTTATAAAATTACCTCATTTTGGAAGCGATTCGACTAAGAAGCGTGGTATGATCCGGTGTTTGCAACTCCCTCACTCCACCGCCGCTAGATATTTCTCCAGTATTTGTAACACATTCTGCCTCGATGCCATGTCAAAGGTTCTGTGATATATCCATTGAGCTTGTAAGAGGTCCATGATTACAGAATTATTTTCTAGCACGATCGAGCAGATGTAATTTCGATGGATTGCTCACGCGCTGCCTGCGATATGTAAGCTATAAGAGAATCTCAGACCAGAGAGCAGTGTTGGCTGCAGTAAGAGCTGTGTCAGTAGGAGTAAGTTGTTGCTAGCAGTCTGGTGTATGGAGTTGGGTCGGACGGTCGTGTGGAGCGATGGCGGTGCCTGAGCGATGTACTATAAGGTAAAAGCAGCCTCGTGCATATGAACTATCGTTATATCAAGTCCCATGTAAATGTTTTTAAAAAATCTCTTAATAATAATCGTTTCTATAAAAATTAACTTTTTGACAATCATTCATCTCAATTTAAGGAATTTACTAATTTCTGCATCCATGGTCATCCCAATTATTTTAAAGAAAAATCAGTTGTTCCTTTTATACATGACAAATCTATCGGTCAGCATTGCACTGGGCTGTGCCAGAAAAATTTCTTATAGGAGCAGATATATACGCGTTATCCGGCGACATTATTGAGGTAAGAATTTTCGATTTTATTCAGTATGATCTTTCAGGGCCATGACACAGCACTGCTGACGTCCAAATTTACCAGTTTAAATTCACAGTCGATTATTGAAAGGTTATTAGTGAGCCACGATTTTATTGACAGATTAGTCACATTGTATTATTGGCAGGTTTCGGAATCTATCTGCTGGTAGGTTAACGTTGAATGAATGCTATACATATTTTTTATTTTATCTGTTGGGAGGTTACAAGCTATAGGAGATGAGAGATTGAGAAGGCTCACAAAAATAGTAGTAGGTGGTGTGATGATTGAGGTTATAGGAGAAGTACACTAGCTTTTTAGATCTCTAGTGCAATGCTTTCAGTAGAAATGATTATGATTTGGAATCAAGCCTTTCCGTTCAACCACATACCTGCGTTGGATCCTATGGAGAAGTCCGTTAAAGATTACAGCCACTAGTGAATCATATTTCTTGCTCACTCATATTTCGAAACGAGCCACATTTCTCGAACCTATCTGCTACAGTAAAATTCCAAAATGAATTTAGGTAGCCCTTATGCATCTTGCAAGTACCCCTGAGACTCGGCACTACCGTCCCTGCAGCTTTGCACATGTGATTGTTTTAATGTAAGTTGGAACTGAGTAGATGTCGGAGAGAACTATATCTACCACCTTCTACAACCCATGTGGAAACAGGCGAAGCTGAGTTACTGTGACAGATCTGTGTTTTGACTACGCGACGAAAACTCGGAATGCTCCTCCAACATAAGGCATTATAAAAGACAGTATAGGAAGTTTCTTTTATTACAAGAATTTCCATGAGGACAAGCTGAGACAGCATAAAAGCTTCTACAAAGGCGACTGTTAACTACTTCTGGGACACTTTACAATTCCCAGAGGTCAACTTGGCTTTTATTTTACGTAGCCATGTGACATCAGTATAATATTGAGAACCTTTTAGATGGTCAGTTGCCACGCGGACGTTTCGCGGCGAGGCATCAGTCACATTGGGGCAGGTAAGCATGAATGGACGCAGCTCGTATGACCCGTTACGATAGCTAGGGAGAATGCAGCCTGTGATTTTCTCGAAGAGATTTCTGTACTGGTACCTGAGATGTCAGTATCCACAGGTATAACGTCAGTAACGGTAATCACACATGCTGCCCAGAGGCGTTTGCGTGTGGGGTCATTGTAAGAGTGCCTTGGAGTTCTTACGCGTGTTGGACATGGGTGTGTGGTGTGCCCCACGTAATCGGCGAGCACTTGACAGCAGAGGAGTAAATGCTGCAGAATCGGGCCGTTGCGAGCAGCCTGGTTGCTGCAGCCCTAACCTGCTAGCCTGAAGGAGGCAGTCCATGGACACCAGAGTAATACTGTGGCTGCCACGGCCAGGGTAGTTTTGGGTCTAGGGGCAGCGACGGTGGCAGCGGTGAGGGTGGCATCGGCATACGGCATCGAGTGACGGGATGTGTTTTTTAGTAGCGATCTTTTATTTAAAATTTATCTATCGATTTCACCTACCCACAGGACGCCGTGAATTAAAAAAACTACAACACTCATGTGAAAAAGATCGATTTAAATAATTTTCATAAATTTTTATATCAACATTTCATTCGTGGTACAATAGTTAAGGGGAGGGTGTGTGTGAGTGGGTACATGGAGCAGAACAGCAGGTTAAGTGCAGAACACTACGTTAATTTTCATAATTTTTTTGTAAACCCAGTATAATAGTTTAAGGGGGTGTGTGACAAAGAAGAATGCCCTAGAAATGGCGTTCAAAAGCATGTGAAATTCGGAAAGTGTACCAGAAAATGGTGGGAGGACTTAACTAATTACTTAATTTGGTATCAAAGGCGGTAGATCTGTTTAAAAAAACGGGGGTGACATGGAAAACCACTTTACAGAATTATAGGTTAAGTGCCAACAAAGGGCAAAACATCAGGTTAAGACACCCAGTGTACAGTGCCGAACATTAGGTTATGCAATATGTTTGCTCCATGTAGTTACTTATTGCAAGACCTACATGTTTCCAAGCAGCACAGAATGTTGATCAAGTGAAATCCAATCCCCACAAACAGATTTTTTTATAAATAAGTAATATACCCTAGAATTTCCTGTTACGAGACCCTTCTTCTCCACCACCAGACCGCCATCTTGGACTACGTCATGGAAGGGACGACAGTGCCCTCTGGTAGCGGTACTGTGAACTCGGTCAGTTGGACTCTGGAGCCCATTTCTCGCCATTTTCCCCGCCATCTTGGATTACGTCACGGAATGGATGACAGTGCACCTTGGTGGCAATACTGTGTACTAGGTCAGTGGAGTGTGGACCCCATGGTGAACACACTGATTGGCTGTACTGCCTCTAGTCGTTTATATAAAGACTGGTGCAGGCAGAATAAAGACTTATGTCCAGCACAGGTTGAGTCCTCTGCTGCCAGTCCCTAGGATGAGGTGGCGGTCGGATGACTTAGGTTATTGGAGGTAGCCCAACAGCCCTTCCTTTCCCGCCATTTTCTTATGTTGGTAGAGATATCACAAGTGACCTTTCTTTAACAACAAAGTTCAAACTTTGCACCAGTTTCTAGGAAGAGGTGGCGGTCAGATGACCTAGGTTAGTGGAGGTAGGCCAAGTGACCTATCTTCAAGCCATTTTCTTAGGTTAGTAAACGTTGCATTTGCTGATGGAATTTGAACTTCCTGGGAGGGGGGTAGGGCAGGGAGTGTGGTACTTTCCTACCAGAGAGGTGAATTGATCGATGAATTTCATTTAATTGTCAATCATATTGATAAGAGTGAGAGAAGGCTATTCCAATAAATTAGGCCTGATAGTGTACCTGTAGCAGCTAGGGGGGAGGGGTTTGGGGGGTGGGTGGGGACAATAGGTTAAGTGCCTGTCAATCAAAAAGGAAATGGGGGTGACATGGAGAAGCACTTAACAGAACAAGAGGTTAAGTACCTGTCAATCAAAGGAGAACAATAAGTTAAGTACCTGTCAATCAAAGGAGAACAATTGGTTTGCCCCTGAGTGCATACCTGCACCTGATGTAGGCAAGCCGCATTAACAAAATGTGCCAGAACCAAAGTAACCCCCCTATTTGTCTCTACTTACACATCTGGCCACATTTCATAGTACAACACATAAATTCTCCTGCCTAAACCACTGTGTATACACGTCAAAGCACACCCATCGAAAAGACACATACAGCACATGCAATGACTAGTACAAATATCCTGAAAACCAAAAACAAATAAAATTATGGCAATAACTACTGTTAGTGTTGGGGTCAACAATCACTGAAGGTGAACAGTCTTTACAATGCTCTACGTTCTTTTGCAGAGAGAAACATTAAGAGATAGTGTGTTACAAAGTAGAAAGAAATCAAGTTGGTTACAACTGTGATTTTCTCGAAGAGAGGAATGGTTTATCTGTTCTGGGTCGGCGTGATGTGGTGACGATGGTAGAAGCAGTTTCAATTTGCTGATAAGAATCCTATAAGTTCATCCAGTTCCCTGGCATTAATATATCGTCATTCCTTACATCCTGTTTCGGCTGGCAGAGTTAATAAGTTGCGTAGCATCCATTTGTCGTAAGCCAGACCAAAGTAACTGTTTATGCAGCACTTGAAGGTCGTATTAGTTCAACTTTCACACACGTTAAATTCACACAGTCCATACAACGTGTATAAATTAACATTCCATTAGCTATAATTTTCCAGTTGCGAAGTTAGATAGTCCATCTGTTGTTATTATTCATGGTCCATGATACTGTTCCTGCGAAAACAGTCACTTTGGCGATTAATGTTTTAGAATACGTCATATATCATAGTAAAGAAAATAAGCAATATTAAATTCACAGATTTTGTGCCATGCAGTTCAATTCTGGACCGACGACAATACTGTCTGGTCACGAGTGCATTGTTACTGGCACAAACATCGTTCTGCAAAACCCAACAGCGTTTGCGTAATACAACGTCCATTTATAATGTCCATCATAAAGTCAAATTTCAAACTGTGTCTAACACACGTAAGTCCGGTATCAATATCGCGTTAAATATACACCATTACTACACAGAATACTTGATTCATTACCGCCACGCTCACGCGCCTTCCTCGACTCCGCGGCTGTCTGCCACACTGTTCGACCCGACAACTATCGATACCTCTTTCGCTCCCCAGTTGTTACAATACTTCTGCCTATTGCATTCCGTTTCACACAGTACGTTTAAAAAAACTATTTCAAATATCAGGAGACAAAAATGTAAGTCCTTACGTAAGGAACTCATATAGAAAACAACAAAGTAAATATAACCATGCTTCATATTCTACAGTATATAACCAAATGAAAAACATTCTACGTCCTCAGAAATATATCTATGAAGTACGAGGTAGCAAAAGAAAGGAAAGAAAATTTTATCTCATTATTAGTCATGGCATCACACACCCAACCCTCCACCTTTCGTTCTTTCGACACTGATTATCAAAGTGGCAAAAGGGCCATTCACTGACGCACTTCAAAAATTGTATGTTGTCAAACTCAGTAGTAAACCAGCGGAAAAAATCTCGAAAATGAGGTATATGTTACTGTATAAAAAAACTATTAATGAAAAGTGATGTACAAGCTTCCTCATTCTATCTTACTCAGAATCTTTTAAATTATTCGAAAAGTCGGGCATGCGACATATTTACGCTCTTAACATACATCTCACTTCCCACTCCCACAAGCTCCGCTAACTGTAACTGTCTCAACCCATTAGTCCAACGCTGTGCACCACTTATCCATCCACTCCCGCTTGCCCATTCTCACTCACTCATTCAGCGCAACTCATTCGCATAATCTCTTTGTGCCTCTCTGTACTGCCTCCTGTCTCACAGCCACAGTCTCCTTCGTTGTAGTCTACTGTCTCCACTCACTGTCACCATCTCCCTCCTGATTTCTTTTGCTGTTTTAGTATTTCATTCATTCACTCCCACGCTGCTGTCTCTTCTCAATGTCACTATCCCTCTCTTCCATGTTGTCATTGTCACAGAGTCTGTCCCTCATCATCAGTGGCTCTCAGCCATTTCCTCTTTCTCCTCATCTTTATTCCTGACTCACTGGCACCGCCTCTTTCGCTCTTTTCCTTGCCCTATTCTGCTACTGCCAATTACGTTCCACTGCCACTGACCCCCTCTCTTTCTCTCACACTACCATTGACTCCTTCGCTCTGGTCATACCACAGCCACTGTCTACTGTCATACAGCATTTATTACTTTTTCATCTCTTTCCCACTCCCACTGTCTCCTCTCACAGCGTAAAAAAGCTCGGACGCGTTCGCATGCCGCAATTTTCAGGAGCGTTTTGATAGATGCTACGATAGTTGAACGAGGCGGCCAGTATACCACTTTTCAGTCAGAGTTTTTATAAACAGGACTATATTCTTCTTTTTTGTGTTCCTGTAGGAACTTCTTTCTTCTGGTTCACTTCTTTTCCTGCCACAGCAGGACATATAACTCATCTGGAAAGAACTTTATGGGTCAGTAACATTAAGATCATTTACTTAGCCTATGCGAAACCGAAACTAATTTTACATGTCAGACGTGATTTTACTTGCACAAATATGTTGCATGTGCTTCAGTACTAGAACGTGGGGTTCCTAGAACCCTTCTGGTAATAACAGAGACGCATTACAGCGTAGTTCTCTAAGCTACGTCACTTTGAACACTACTGTTTCCCTTCACAGCGGATTTTACTTGTACTAGTAGAGAAACATTGAATATCTATATCGGAAACGGATGAATTTATGAAGAAAATTTTCATTGCTATTCTAGATCAGGATTTCAGGAATATGTTGTGAAAACGTCAGCTATTTGCTGCCCACAGCCGTTTTTTTTTTTAATCCGAGGGCTTGTTTTGGTTCAAAAAATGCGATAAAAATTTCTTTTGCCTTTTTCTAAGAAACTGCCCATGAGCTGTTGGTGCACTATAAGCACCTTAAGGCCTACAGTAAACCACAGGAAATGCAAACGAACCAAATGACTTGCTCCATTTGCTTAAGCGTTGGGAAATGCGTATTTTGGCCCCATACTATAGGACAATGAGAATAAGACGATCCTTCGACTTAGTATAGAAATTGTCCCTACCACAAGGTCTAAATAAAACATTTAACTCCACCTTTCTATGGCCAATAGAACCCTACGTATAGCCCCTGTGAGAATCCCGTTTTTTACGCAGCAGTGTGGACCTATTGGATAGCGCACGCGGTTCTATGGGCACCTATGACCTCCATTACGTCTGCCAAGAGAGGTGGCTAGGGCAGTAGTAAGACGCTGGAATGGTAGTCATGAGATGGCAGTCTATACCCCTATCCGGCCATCTAGTTGTAGTTTCCGTGGTTTTCATCAGTCGCTTAAGCCAAGTGCTGGGATGATTTCTTTCGTCAGGAGAAGGCTTATTTTCTTCCCCGTCCTTCCAAACTTTGAGATTTTGTTCAATTTCTGTTCATCTCTACGTTGATGAAACGTTAAATCCTTATCTCCCACCCTCGAATTAGGAGCTTCAGTACGAATATCAACCACCTCCTCTTCATATGTCATGAACTTTCCTGAGAACGGTGCATGAATTAGAAAGCGCAGACAACAGCGCTGAAGCGTTTGGGCAAGCATTATTGGCCAAAAAATTATTAGTTAAGAATGGGTGATTATATGCCTTCGGCATTGATTCCTGAACGAACGGATGAACGAAAACAGTATACTTTAAAGATTTGGTGTTCAGTGAGGACGGAATATTCAGAGAGAATCATTCAGTTATCTGTGAAACAGTGACCACGTGTAGGCCATCGTTTTATGTAACTTCGAAGAAGTTTCTCTGCACCACTAACAGAGCAAAGGCTACCAGAGTGAACTCAAGGGAGTCCCGAAGGCCAACCATCGTAGGACAGACCTTTGTATAATTGGCGGCCGAATTTGTTGTACACATATTGCGTATTATTAAATTGACAACTTTTACCAAAATAACAAAATTAGTTATTACTGATCACCTATTAATGCAGCTATTACCACCAACCAAGTTTTTTTGTTGTTGGGGGGGGGGGGGGGGGAGTGGTAGCGGCCCGCCACGAATTCTTCTCCTGTGCTAACCTTTTCATCTCAGTGTATCCTACTTCCTCAATGATTTGCTGGAAGTATCCCAGTCTCTATCTTCCCCTACTGTTTTACCCTCTACAGCTTTCTCAACACCATGGAATAAACGACGTCTTAATACATATCCTGTCGTTATGTCCCTTCTTCTTGTCAGTGTTTTCCACACGTGACTTTCCTCGCCGATTCTTTACTTTCTCAATTCACCAAATTTTAAACATTCTTTTGTAGCACTACGTCTCAAAGCCCTAGAGTCTCTTCTGTTCCAGTTTTACACAGTCCACGTCTCACTACCATACGATTCTGTGCTCAAAACGTACATTCCCAAATTTTTTTTGCTCGGATTAAGTCATGTTCGATACTAATAGATTTATTTAGGCCAGCAATGCACTTCTTCCCACCGAAAGTTTACTTTTTATGTGCATCTTGCTACGTTCATCGTGGATTATTTTGCTCCCTAGGTAGTAGGCTTACTTAATTTCCTCTTATGCTTGATCCCAAATTCAGATGCTAAATTTCTTGCTCTTCTCATTTCTGCTACTTCTCATTGATTTCGGTTCGTACGATATCAAGGAATAGTCAACTGAGCATTAGAGGAAAGCATCGATGGCAAAAATTTTACTTGGCCACCAAGATACGGCTACAGTAAAGCAGGTTGAAATGCATGTGTGATGCAGATGTTATTTGGATGTGAAGAGGCTTGCACGTGGTAGAGCAACGTGGAGAGTTGAATCATCGACTTCGGACTGAAGCCTCAACAACGTACTTCCTCATTTAGCATTTTTTTAAAGCGCAGTTAGGAGATCAGAGTCTAACTACGATATACGGCTTCATACCATAACACCACTGCTGACAATATACATGATGGCAGACAAAATTCTCCAGGCATTCACCAAACCCACACTATTCCATCGGATTTCCATGAGGTATAGCGTGATTCATCACTTCAAATCACTAGTTTCCATTCAGCCACTATGCATTTTCGTTGCTCTTTACAGCACCTCAAATGTCGCTTAACGTTGACAGCAGAAGTCTGCTTAAAGGAAGTCCCTCTAACTAAGGTCTCACCTTCCTAGGTTGTAATGTTTCCACGTAGAGAAGGAATTAGCATATTTCATCCAAATATAAGAGGTATTAGAGATAAAGTTAGTGAACTGCTTATGGATGAGGACCCTGAAATTATTGGTATATCAGAGCACCACTTAAATAATTTGACAACTCAGTGGCTTCCTTTACCAGGATACAGATTAGCTGGCTGTTTCTCAAGGAGTTCCTTGCGGGGTGGGGCACTGGCTATGCACGTAAAAACCAGTATTCCATAGCCGTATCACGACACTGCACTGAACAGATATTTGAATGTTGTGCAGGGGAAGCTGAATTTAGTGAAACTAAACTTCTAATTGTTGTTGTTTATAGGTCCCCTAACTCCGACTTCAGAGCATTTCTGCCCAAGCTAGAGAGGGTTCTTGATACACTTTGTAGGAAGTACTAGAAACTATTTATATGTGGTGACTTAAATATAAATTTTGTATATGATGGAGCAAGAAAAAGGATGTCGGTAGATCTCCTAAATTCATATGACCTTATGCAGACTGTGTTATTTCCAACTAGGGTGTAGGGTAACAGTAGCGCAGCCATAGACAATATTCTTATTCTTCTTCATTACTACTTGGGAATTCTGTTAGTAAAAGCGTGAATGGCCTTTCAGACCTTTGATGCACAAATTTTAACACTAAAAGGCTTTTGTAGTCAAACCAATCTCATATTTAATTACAAACTATGTAGGAAAGTTAATCCAACAGCAATAGAGAGTTTTTAAACATTGTCATGGAACAAGAGTGGTAGGATGTTTACAGTGCCGATAACACAGATAATTAATACAATACTTTCCTCATCACATTTCTCATGCTCTTTGAGAGTTGCTTTCCATTAGAACGTTCTAAACGGGATACTAGCAGTAATAGGCAGCCCGGGTGGCTGACAGGTGGTATAAGGATATCTTGTAGAACAAAGCTGGAATTACATAAAACTGTCAGAAGTAGTCACAATCAAGCTACAGTAGTCCATTACAAACAGTATTTTTAGGTGCTTAAAAATGTTATTAGGAACGCAAAGAGTATGAGGTATGCAAATAGAATAGCTAATTCACAGGATAAAATTAAAACCATATTTTCAGTTGTGAAGGAAGTATCTAGTCAGCAGCACAAGGTCGACGATATAAAGTCAGTTCGCAGTAAAAATATTTCTGTTACTGATAAATCAGATATATGTACAGTATTTAACAATCATTTTCTGAGCATTGCTAAAGAATTAAATAAAAATGTATTTTATACAGGAAATTATATAACTTTCTTGGCAAATGCCTCTCCGAGATTGATGTCTGCAATACTCCTCTGTGTTACAGACAAGACGGAGATTGAGTCAATAATTAAATCACTGACGACTAAGGACTCTCGTGGTTATGATGGAGTGTTTAGCAGAATATTAAAGTACTGTGCTGCACATGATAAGGCTGTATTTAGCCATATTTGTAATTTTTCCATTAGGAAAGGTCAGTTTCCTGAGCAATTAAAGTACTCAGTAGTAAAGCCGCTTTAGAAAAAGGGAGAAAGGGATAATGTAGATAATTTTATACCTATTTCTATGACATCAGTGTTTGTAAAATTTATTGAAAAGGCTGTGTATGTAAGGGCAATTGATCATTTTATATCACACGATTTGCTATCAAATGTACAGTTCGGCTTTAGAAGTCGTTTAACAACTGAAAATGCTATATTCTCTGTGAGGTACTGGATGGGCTCAACAAAAGATTTCGAACGCTTGGCATATTTTTGATTCAACTAGGGCATTTGATTGTGTTGATCACAAAACATTGCTCCAGAAGTTGACCAGTTCCAGAATATGGGGAGTAGCTCACAAGTGGTTTACCTCTTAATTTAGCAACAGGGCGCAAAAGGACATTATTCTAATGTTGATAACTTCTGTGATGTGGGGTCTGAGTGGGGTACTGTCAAGTGGGGGGTGCCTCAGGGATCAGGTTTGGGGCCACTCCTGCTCCTTATTTATATAAATGAAATGACCTCTGCTATTACAGGTAAGTCGAAAATATTTCAGTTTACTGATGACACTAGCTTGGCAGTGAAGGATGTTGTGTGCAACATTAGCTCGGTTTCAAGTAGTGCAGTACATGACCTAAGTCCATGGCTTGTAGAAAATAAACTAACGCAAAATCACAGTAATACTCAGTTTTTACGGTTTCTGACATACAATTCAACAAAATATGATGTTTTAATTTCACAGAATGGACATATAATTAGTGAAACTGAACAGTTCAAATTTCTAGGTGTTGAGATAGGTAGTAAGCTGTCGTGGAAAGCCCACGTTCAGGATCTTGTTCATTGACTTGATACTGCCATTTTTTACTATTCGAACGGTATCAGAAGTGAGTGATCGTTCGGCACGAAAATTAGTCTCCTTTGCTTATTTTCATTCGCTTATGTCGTATGGTATTATATTTTGGGGTAGCTCTTCCCATTCTAAAAGGATATTTTTGGCTCAGAAACGGGCGGTTCGGGCAATAAGTGGTGTAAGTTCACGAACCTCTTGTCGACACCTGTTCACGACTCTGGGTATTTTGACATTGCCCCCCCCCCCCTCTCTCTCTCTCTCTCTCTCTCTATATATATATATATATATATATATATATATATATATATATATATATACTGTCATTTCTTGTTAACAATATTAGCTTATTCCCAAGAATAAGCAGCTTTCACTCTGTTAATCCTCGGCAGAAATCAAACCTGCCTTTGGATCGGACCTCCTTAATTCTTATGCAAAATGGTGTGCAGTATACTGCTGCATCCATTTTCAATAAGATACCACTCGAATTCAAAACTCTTAGCAGTAATCCATGTGCTTTCAAATCGAAACTGAAGAGATTCCTCATGGGTCACTCCCAATCTATCGAGGAGTTCCTTGAAAAATTAAGCTTATTCCTATTGTATTGTTGATTGCGTTTACTTAAACTTATGGATTGACTTTTTTCGGGTTCAAGAACATTTATTTTTATCTGTTATTACTTTTATGTTGTAATTTCAAGTACTGACACGTTCCATGACCTTGGAGATTTGCTCCTCAATTTGGTCCTACGGAAATTGACGTGTAAATAAAAAATAACAAAAAAACAGAACAGTGGGACTATGTGGAGCTACTCCACCAGTGAGCCCCACTATTTTCAACTCCCTAAGCACAGACATCGTGCCACCTGGACTGCTGATAGCACTTTGGAGCTCACCAGTACTTTCCTCCTCTGATTCCAGTCGAATTTTTGTAACCACCCTCTGCAAATATTCGATGGTCCGTCAATACTTGGGACCACTAACAATCAGCATGGCCAACCTTAGACGGGTTAAAATGTCCAGTATGGATTTGGTACTCATGTGACATCCAGTGATTGGCCCACGTTGGAAGTGCCTAATTGTGAGCTCCTCTGACCGACCCATTTTGTTGTTACCGATTCTCAGGTGACTACACGATACTCTCTTTTTATAATGACATGGTCAGCCTCTCATTTCATCTAGTGGTCAATTCCGAATTAAGTACGAGTGCCCGGATGATTTTGATCTGGCAGTGTATATCTGTTCTCGGACTAGGAGGCCGCCTTGGTGTGTTGGCGAAGTATACAAAATGAACGAGAACCTCCACCGCCAACCTTTCCCTGTTCCTTTCCAGTACCCGCCGCGTTGCGTAAACGGTAAGGTTCACAGATACCTCGCAGAATTTCTCTAACTGTTCGTTGAGCTAGATGGTGTCAGGTTTTGGAGTTTGCCGATCATTTCGGTAGCGGTCTACCAATAACTAAAAACAAAATCCATGCGGAATCGAATAGCAAATAATTGGCCACTTCCTTGCCGTTCTTCGTGGGACAGACAAATTCCCCAACACCTTATGTGTATTTGATGTGAAGAGAAATAAACCGTTATCAATCCCGTCTGAACTGCAAGGCAGATGTTTGTCTTGCAACAGCAGACGCTTACGAATATGTACACTCCATCGTGAGTGATTTACCGGCATAAGAACACGCATTATTATTATTGCGTTTAGGGCCAGATCCTGCGTTCTTTCAGCGGGAACTGAACGATGTTGTTCAGTGGTTGTGGCACTCGTGTCGCATTGCGGTAAGACAGCGGTTCACCTCCCCGTCGATGGACACGGATATAGTTCTTCTGTTCCCTTTTGTTTTTTTATGAGCTGTCTAAGGGAGATCTCGTGATCGTTTCCTTGGAAAGGTTAGGGTGGATTTGCTTTCCCACCATTTGCCAAATATGAATTTGCTACTCGTCTGTAACGAACTCGCCGTCGAGGGGACGTCGACCTTCCTTCCTTTCGCCTTCTTTCAGAAGCTGTAGCTGGGCTTTCCATCTGAGAGTGATGGTCAGGTGCACTACCGAACTAACGTGCTAAGTTAAACGAAACACCATGCAGCAGAATCGTCAATCGTAAAACGTGATTTTTTAATGTCAGGCTATACTGGACAGCGAACGGATAGAAACGAAGTAACCTCAGGTTTTCACAAAGTGCAATAGGATCGTTAACATTCCATGCATGTATTGTTTAGAGTGTTGGTATAAACTGAAGCTGGCCGTTGTGGATGAGCGGTTCTAGGCGCTACAGTCTGGAATCACGCGACCGCTACGGTCGCAGGTTCAAATCCTGCCTCGGGCATGGATGTGTGTGATGTCCGTAAGTTAGTTAGGTTTAGGTAGTTCTAAGTTCTAGGGGACTGATGACCTCAGAAGTTAAGTCCCATAAAGCTCAGAGCCATTTGAACCAAATAAACTAAAATGAAATCGCACATGCGAGAGAATTGTGATTGCTTCTGACTGTGGCACGAATTGCAGAGACTTGTATGTTGGAAGGGCTTTCATTTTCAACATTATTATGAGGTTCCACGATCGTTTAAAATTACTCGCCAGACTGTGAATCCGCGAAAGTGACGCGCCTGGCGAAACGGACTAACAGCAATTTCACGGTTTGTGATTAAGTAAAATTTTTACTGTTTCATAAACTATCTAAATGACATTAATAGCTGCACTGGGTGTCTGAAATGTTATTGTCGTTCACGTACCCATTTCAATCAACAAAGGAGACTACGAGTAACTTCCGACAGGCCTTAACCCAGAAAACGACGGTGGCTAATATTACCGCCAAATGAGTCATGCACCAGGCAAAAGGATGTACGAATTACAATTTACCAACGGCGGTTCTGGTATGCTTTGCCGCCGACACCGCCCAGCTGCTCACGACTAAACACACACACACACACACACACACACATATATATATATATATATATATATATATATATATATATATATATGCGCTTCCTCACTCTCTCTCTCTCAGGAACATTCGAAAAGCAGTTCATTGTAATGTAATTTCATTTACTAAATGTGTGTTTCTTGAGTAAACATATCGTTATAGTGAGTGGGTTCATATTTTCGTGTTGTCACTGTTTTCCATATTATTATTTCTCCACCACTATTGCTTGCAAACTGCGCATTCCTCTTTTTTCTATTTTTGGTAGCTATTGTAAGAGGATTGCCCAAAAAGTAAGGCACCGCATTTTTTTCTTCGACAATTGTTTGTTGAACACAATGATAATTCCACAAACGAAGGTGTGGTGTCTTATCTACACACCATGTTTTTTCACGTAACCTGCATCCCATTGTATAGCCTTCCTCCATCGCACTGTCGTTACCAATCCATGTCCTGGTGGCGGAACCAGTGCTTTACTGTGTGTATCACCTCCTCATCCTCAAATTGTCTTCCTTGAATGACAACATCAGCTCGCTGCAACAGCTCGCTGCAACATGTCAGGTATGACAGCCGCAGATGGTGTACCCGACCGCTGCAAATCGTGGAGTTCCGTCGAACCGCCTTCTGATGACCGCTTAACCCTCCGTATCCAGCGACTAACTGTACTTCTGTCGACAGCAGAGGATCCATAGACTTTGCACAATCGTTTGCACATATTCCCCACAGTTTATTCCTCTACAATGAAAAGTTCAATGATGGCATGACGCATGTAACGTACATTATCTCCAGACGCCATTTTGAAACTATCCTGCAGCTATGCTACTATCGGAAGCGACGCAGGCATGGTGCGCTCGCTCAGGAGGCTTCAAACAATACATACGTAACGTATCGCATTCGTAGCATTGTTTTCGGCTCAGAAAAAATAATGCGGTAGATAACTTTCTGGGCAAACCTCGTATATATCATCACGTATGGTTTGTGGATTTGCTTCGATGTATGTGTGTCTGCAGCGATTTCGATAGTAATTTTATTTACTTTGTAAGTAGCCTGTTTATGTGTCTGAATGTTGACTGCACGATAGACGGCATTAATAACTCTGACAGCACTTTGCCCACTCTGTATGAGATTCTTTGGCTGGTCGGACTACAGTTGGAAGTTAACTGTCAGCGGTGATGGAAGTTGGAGGTGAACAGCCAGCAATGATGGAAGTGAGATGTGAGTAGTTAGCATTGATGGAGGTTAGAGGTTTGAAGTATTAGCGTGAGTGGACGATCTGGACGTGTCCAATTTGGAGACTGAGTATTATTCATGATTATATAATTTTTTGAACTGGAAGTCATGGACGATTGTATATTTGTTTGAACTGGATGTCATATTAATAAAGTAAAAGTACATTGTTTGCTCTGCAACAAACACTTTCCTTTGCTAACCACTTGCCTATTAGTAGTTAGAGCCTTCATTAGTTATAATCTTTTATTTAGCTGGCTGAATTGGCGCTTGCTGTATTGCAGTAGTTCGTGTAGTTAGAATTTTTGTGAGGTATAGGTATAGGTTATTGTTACGATTTCTACTAATTCACGCCTTTACTTTTGTATTAATTGTTTGAAGTCAGGGTATCAATTTTAAAACACTTTCATCGCGTTATCCTTGAATAGTGTGAGTAGTTAGTGAATAGGAAAAGTTTGAGTTCTGTTAGTCGGGGCAAATTCTATCGGTTAGTGATGAGATGATAAAGACAAGCAAAGTGATAGTACGTTCAGTTTCACTTAGCAGTTTCAGAATTAAATAAAAAAGTTTCATCTTTCCAGTTGCTTCAGTTTAAGTAAAAATTTTATTAAGAAGTTTCACCTGGCGACGCTTAGCCGAGGATACCTCACTGGTTTCTTCTGATTTTTCTTGTAGTATGCATAATTAGTACATGATTAGAAATAAGTTATTGTCTACTGCTAGCGCGTAACTGTGTATGGAGAATTTCCTTTGTAGTTGTAGTTTCTCATGGTTGTACTATATTGTAGTGAGCAAAGCAGTTGTGACACCAAGTATCTCGCAATTGCCTTTGTAATTAATTAGATATTGATTATTTTCAGTGATATTTTAGTGTCTCTTCTTATTTTTGCTCTTCAAATTGCGTTTTTTCTGTGTTATCGTGTGAAATGCTGTGACAATCATGGCGTGTTCAAAGCGCAACAGTAGGCCGCAAAGCAATTTGAGAAATGACAGTGAAGATGAGCGTAGTACTTTAGCGCTACCTAGTAATGAATTAACAAATGTCCAGCATAGTTATTTGGTAATAGTGCATAGGGACATGGATCGGGCAGTAAATAACGGTGTAGACAGTGAAACAATTAGTGAACAGGGAAGTATTGCCGATAGGTCGGTCGGCAACAGTTCACCTCAGGATGCGAAATGACAGAACAAAATCTTGCAAATTCCGTAGATTCAGATTCTGCATCGTTACACTTTTCTCAATTAAGTCAAGATTCATTCTCTGCTTATCAAAATACGAATATTGCCGGTGCAAATGCACTGCCGAAAAGCACAAAGGAACATGTTTCAGGTTCAAATGGCTCTGAGCACTATGGGACTCAACATCTCAGGTCATCACTACCCTAGAACTTAGAAGTACTTAAACCTAACTAACCTAAGGACATCACACGCACCCATGCCCGAGGCACGATTCGAACCTGTGACCGTAGCAGTCACGCGGTTCCGGACTGAAGTGCCTACAAACGCAAGGCCACCGCGGCCGGCGAACATGTTTCAGGCTTGATTCATTGTTATTGTGATTAATGGAGCAAATGGAATAAAATCAGAAACAAATGTAACAAAAGCAGTAACAAACACAGCGACAATTGCAACAAAATTAGAAACAAAATAAAGAAACACTTGAACAAACACGTGGAGGTTTAACCGCTTAGTTACTTAAAATCGAATCGCGAATGTCAAAAAATTTCTGATGATGTAAAAACACAAATTTGTGAGCATTTTCACCCTATTTTCTTGCGACGTGAAAACGCATTACACAATCATGAAGCATCCATGAAAGAACTGCAGATCATTGTGCACGAAAATCGCGACACCGTGCAAGCTAAAACTGACTCTGTTGCATCTACAGATAAGGTCGCGCAACTTGTACAAAATCAGGAAAACTTAAAGGACACAGTAGATACTTTAAAACTTTGTTCAGAAAAACACATGGAGGAAATCGGCACATTATCAGAGAAAGTAATCGAACTTTCGGATCAGCTAACTAATTTATCTAGGAAGGTACATAATAATCTGAATGATACAAGACCGGTAGCTTTTACTGATACGGAGGAGAACTAATAAATTAGGAAATTTAAACAAAATCAGAAACAAATTAACACGCACACTGTGTTTTATGTTCTGCAGGTCAGGGTGAAACTTCTTAATAAAATTTTTACTTGAACTGAAACAATTAGGAAGATGAAACTTCTGAATTTAATTCTGAAACTCCTGAGTGAAACTGAATGTACTGTCACGTAGCTTGTCTTTATCATCTCAACACTGTTCTACAGAATTTTCCGAGACAAACAGAGCTCAAACTTTCCCTATTCATTAATCACTCACAATATTCAAGGATAACGCGATCTGACTGCTTTAAATTTGATAACCTGACTTGAAATAATTAATACAAAAGTATGGGCCTGAATTAGTCGAAATCCTAACAATAACCTATACATTCCATAAGTCACTTACCTCACAAAAATCTTAATTACACGAACTACTGCTATACAGTAAGCGCCATTGCAGCCAGCTAAATAAAAGATTCTAACTACTGAAGGCTCTAACTACTAATAGGCAATTGGTTAGCAAAGCAAAGATTTTGTTGCAGAGCAAAGTATGTATTTTTAACATAATAATACGATATCCATTTCAAACAAATATATAATCGTCCGTGACATCCAGTTCCAAAAATTATATAATCATGAAAAATATTCAGTCTCCAAGTTGGACACATCCACATCGACCACTCGCGCTAATACTCCAAACCTCCAACCTCCATCAGTGCTAACTACTTACATATCTAACTTCCATTACTGCGGCTGTTCACTTCCAACTTCCATGACCGCTGAGTGTCAACTTCCAACTGCTAGTCCGACCAGCCACAGAGTCTCTTACAGAGTGGGCACAGCGCTGTCAGAGTTATTAATGCACTATATCGCGCTGCCAACATACACACACATAAACAGGCTTCTTACTGTTTAAATGTAGTAGTTGGCATATGTGTGGCATATGCCGTTAATATCCGTTTTCCAAAAATATTCTCTACTAATAATCAGGGGAAAAGATTTCGTGCTTGAAAAGTCTTAGTTACCAAAACTTTCTTGTCTGCCTGTTTGTCTTTCTGAACACGCTAGTGTCCGAAACTATTAGACGGATATTTATGGAGTTTTAACTGTTAACTTCAGCGTAGCTAAGGCACCGCATAGGCTACATTAAAATCAGATCAAGGAGAAAAAAAAAAAAAAAAGATATGCACACAAGTTACTCAAAATGGATGTCCTCCGAAACCAACTGACCGATTTCAACCAAACTTGGCATGTATGTATCACAAAGTGTCTGTAAAAAATCGTTGTCATTGTCAACAAGGAGGAGTGAAAAATAAGTGTCGGTCACGACGCGCGAATACTGAGACGTTATTCTTCCATTATTCGAGAATGAAGCACTTGGTGACTTCCGACCCAGTTCACACATAATTTCACATAATTACGAATTTTTTTCTCGTTGTCAGCCCACATGAGAATGAAAGGAAAAAAGTTTATCGCTTACTACATTTCCACTGTTCGCTTTCACGTCAGGTATGACGCATTAATTTATTACTTCTGTATTGCAACCTATATTGACAACGCATTTTGTAGACAGTGTTCGCAGATGGCACTGAATATACATGCAAAATTACATCATTTTACGGTGCGTAGTGCAGAAGAGATGACGTCATAAGCACAGAGGTGCATAAAAGCCGTCGCATCGTACGTGACGTTTGAATATATTACTTTTGATACTAACTCTGTTCGCAACACATTTAGCACACTGACTGCACGTATGTCTCTGAATGTACCTACAAAATTATATCATTCTAAGGCACAGCGACAGAGGAAGAAGGAACGAAAAGAGAAAGGGAAGAGGAGGGGATGGAGCGGGAGAGGAAGGCAGAGGAGATACACAGAGAATGAGGAGGAGATTTGGTAAAATAATTGAAGTAAATGTAGATTCGAGCAATGTCGGGTGCTCAGTTAGCTCACAACAAAGCAGGTCATATTTACTGATACAAGGTATTAACATAGTGGAAACATTGAATTTGACAACTCACGACGACAGGACCTTAGATATAAGTTCTGAAACTCATGATATTGCAGCATTCTCGAAACCAACTTGCTTTTGTAAACACTGTTGAACGATATTACAAGCTGTTCAACTACTTGTTTTAAAGCAACATCGGGGTTTTTATAATTTATGTTCTCTTGGGGTTTTGTTTGCTAAATTCGAGCGTGATCTGTACAGTAACTTTCCATGTGCAACGAGTTTCCGAGTAATCATTCAACTTTACTTTGTTGCGCATCCGAGTTAAATACTGTATTTAGGCGCATTCATGGCTGAAATTGGATGTTTAAATTTCTTCATATCAGGTTTCGTTACAATAACGAAGTATTCTCACTAGGTTAGAACGTTCAGAGTTACTTTATATTTTCAATTGGGTTTTCAGCTCGATAGCGCATATAAACAAGAGTAAGAATTTGAAAGAAAAATATCTGAAATATTATTGGCAAATTTCCAGAGCCATTAACATCGCGTAGAATACATACGGACCATACTATGATTAGAAATACTCACTTTGTTAAGAAACCAAGTATAATTACCTGAAAATCGTCTTGACTAAATTTCGAGACCTGACATTCGAAGCAGACTACGGTGGCACCATTCAGTATTTCCAATGTGAATAACGAGAGATGGAAAGCGTCATTATTCTCTGTTTCCAAATGCGAAACGATAGGAAACCTGAGTGGGTAGTACTGGACGAAATATGCTCTGCTGTACAGTTATCTGGCTGTGTGTGTATGTTTTGGCAGCAGAAGCAGCTGCTGTGTGCTCCATAGTCACGTATCATTTGGCGGAAGCGTAAGTGCGCATGTCGTCAGGAACAGCAGCCAGAGTGGGTAAAGGTAGGAGGATGCATATCAAGCTGTAAGGAGGGCCGTGTTGTTTACCTTGCTATCGATCATTCTCGGGAACCGGTTGCCATCAATAAACGAGGTCCTCGGAATTGTACGGGCAATAATAAATGTGTCAGTAGCCCTAGGGACCACACGAGCACGCGAAGGTCTGCGCTGCGGTCACTTCTTTGTGTGTTTCTGATTTAGTTACCCCGATATGGCATGTCTCTGCTGCGACCAAATGTTACCTGGAAATCGTCTGGCTGCACGGGACAGCTGATTGAGATTTCCTGTCAGTCTGCTGTATGTCATAGTGCATGGCTAAACTGTAAATTGTGGAACCTATTGGTGTCATAAACGTGTTATAACTGTTTTCAAATGGCAACGTACTTAATGTAGAGTACATTGGTTTTCAGCTACCTTAACGAAGCTAAAGTTCCACACTGATTTTTCGTAAACTCATTTGTAATTTATCTCTGCGATGCTCAAGTCTGCTTGCTTATAAATTCTAAGTCCATCTTGCGCCAAACTTCGACCTTTGTGTCGTAGGTTTCACCACTGGCAGTGGCCATGATCACACCCACTGTAAGCAAGTACAGGGTGTTTCAAAAATGACCGGTATATTTGAAACGGCAATAAAAACTAAACGAGCAGCGATAGAAATACACCGTTTGTTGCAATATGCTTGGGACAACAGTACATTTTCAGGCGGACAAACTTTCGAAATTACAGTAGTTACAATTTTCAACAACAGATGGCGCTGCAAGTGATGTGAAAGATATAGAAGACAACGCAGTCTGTGGGTGCGCCATTCTGTACGTCGTCTTTCTGCTGTAAGCGTGTGCTGTTCACAACGTGGAAGTGTGCTGTAGACAACATGGTTTATTCCTTAGAACAGAGGATTTTTCTGGTGTTGGAATTCCACCGCCTAGAACACAGTGTTGTTGCAACAAGACGACGTTTTCAACGGAGGTTTAATGTACCCAAAGGACCGCAAAGCGATACAATAAAGGATCTGTTTGAAAAATTTCAACGGACTGGGAACGTGACGGATGAACGTGCTGGAAAGGTAGGGCGACCGCGTACGGCAACCACAGAGGGCAACGCGCAGCTAGTGCAGCAGGTGATCCAACAGCGGCCTCGGGTTTCCGTTCGCCGTGTTGCAGCTGCGGTCCAAATGACGCCAACGTCCACGTATCGTCCCATGCGCCAGAGTTTACACCTCTATCCATACAAAATTCAAACGCGGCATCCCCTCAGCGCCGCTACCATTGCTGCACGAGAGACATTTGCTAACGATATAGTGCACAGGATTGATGACGGCGATATGCATGTGGGCAGAATTTGGTTTACTGACGAAGCTTATCTTTACCTGGACGGCTTCGTCAATAAACAGAACTGGCGCATATGGGGAACCGAAAAGCCCCATGTTGCAGTCCCATCGTCCCTGCATCCTCAAAAAGTACTGGTCTGGGCCGCCATTTCTTTGAAAGGAATCATTGGCCCATTTTTCAGATCCGAAACGATTACTGCATCACGCTATCTGGACATTCTTCGTGAATTTGTGGCGGTACAAACTGCCTTAGACGACACTGCGAACACCTCGTGGTTTATGCAAGATGGTGCCCGGCCACATCGCACGGCCGACGTCTTTAATTTCCTGAATGAATATTTCGATGATCGTGTGATTGCTTTGGGGTATCCGAAACATACAGGAGGCGGCGTGGATTGTCCTCCCTATTCGCCAGACATGGACCCCTGTGACTTCTTTCTGTGGGGACACTTGAAAGACCAGGTGTACCGCCAGAATCCAGAAACAATTGAACAGCTGAAGCAGTACATCTCATCTGCATGTGAAGCCATTCCGCCAGACACGCTGTCAAAGGTTTCGGGTAATTTCATTCAGAGACTACGCCATATTATTGCTACGCATGGTGGATATGTGGAAAATATCGTACTATAGAGTTTCCCGGACCGCAGCGCCATCTGTTGTTGAAAATTGTAACTACTGTAATTTCGAAAGTTTGTCTGCCTGAAAATGTACTGTTGTCCCAAGCATATTGCAACAAACGGTGTATTTCTATCGCTGCTCGTTTAGTTTTTATTGCCGTTTCAAATATACCGGTCATTTTTGAAACACCCTGTACATGATAAAAATCAAAAACTCTGAAAATAAGAAAAGCAGTTTCATTTCCTTTTACTCATGTGGTAGAAGTCTTACAGGGGGATAATTAGACCTGTTAATCACAGATTTTTATAAATATTAGGTAATTAATAGAGAGACCTGTCCTGAGTACCTGGCTAGCGCCTTTCATGCGACTTCCCCCCAGTTTCCGAGAAAATATGTGTTAAGTTTTATGCGAGCCTGATATATCTATAATATTAATCACTCACCTAGAAAACCAAGTTTCATTGCTATAAAGCTGGCGGTATGAGTTCAAATTCTGCGTATGATTTTTTCCCCGTCGTGCGGAATATCATTAAACACTGTGTCATTCCAGATCCAGACGAAAGTACACACTCCTAATTTGAACTCGATTATAAAATTAATATCGATCGAAACGGTACTGTCAGTACCAATCGGCCTACGACACATCTCTTGCGGAACAAGGAGCGAAACCATCCCCGTGCAGAAAAACATCTGAAAAGATTAGCCATTCCTTCACAGCACAGTACCTGCGTCAGAAAAGATGTTCCCTTACGTTTTCCTACGTATGCACGAAATCAGGGAAGTTCACGAAAGTTATGGACGATGAGTTTTTAAAATCTGTCGTTCTTCCATACGTGCGACAAGAAAATTCTTTCGAATACTGATTCCTGGGGAGGGCTGACTGATCAGACACTTGATAATAAAATTTTTGTAAATGAAAGAAAACCACGCACCTATACCGCAAAAATTATTCCACCCAAATGTACTCCACTCTGCCAACAGAGTTACAGGCAGGTTAAAATTTTCACGAAAACAATTTAAAATGTCTCCGACCTGGTAAACAGCAACAGAGATTCGCTTCAAGGGAAGATACCAAAGGAAATACTTCTTTTAATTCTCCATCAAGTTAGTGTACCTGCTTTCACAGGAACGATCAACTATACGTGGTTCTCATCGAATTCGCTTGAAGAGAGAACAGTCTTTTCGAAGTCAACCTAACTGAGTTTTCGGGCGTCGCCTCTGAAAAATCCTCGAGCCTGCAAGGCAGTAGCCTTCGTTAAAGGTATGTGGTACTTCACGAATTTTTGATGTGGTTGCTTCTAGGAAAAATACCGTCAGGAATTCTGTTCTAACACAGTGACCAATGCAAGCGATGGTGACAGCTAGACGATTCTGTAATCTTTTCTGTAATTAACGGAATACACATTTGAAGAAATTTTGCTGCAATGATTGTTTTAGTAATGAAATTAGTACGACGAAGATGACTATTTCTGAATAACTTTGGTGACATACATTAGTTAATGATATTGTTTATGATGAAACTGAGGCCGGCCGGCGTGGCTGAGCGGTTCTAGGCGCTTCAATCTGAAACCGCGCGACCGCTACAGTCGCAGGTTCGAATCTTGCCTCGGGCATGGATGTGTGTGATGTTCTTAGGTTAGTTAGGTTTAAGTAGTTCTAAGTTCTAGGGGACTGATGACCTCAGAATTTATGTCCCTCAGCTGTTAAGTCTCATAGTGCTCAGAGCCATTTGAACCATTTGATGAAACTGAAGAGAAAATGAAAATATATGGACCAATTTCGAACCCTTAATGCTAGCGATGCAGTTTCAAACGTTAATCGCTGAATTACGCTTGCTTGTACGAAAGATAGCTAACGTTGCAGTTGCAGAAGGTACGCATAGAACTCCAAGATCAATTTTCTCGTAGACTAAGGGGGCGCGGTATGAAAAGCCGCTAGCTAGGTACTCAGGACACATCGCTCTACATCATACTAAACAGTCATCAAAATCCATTATAAACAGGTCTGAAGGTCCCCTTGTTAATTCAGAAAATACGTAGAGGTCGAGACACTGTTTATGACCCTGTCGCGGTACATCGCATGCTCAAAAATGCGATATTTCATTTGCTTGGACCCTTGCAGTCAGTACATTACTGTCTGTTACGCTAAACCTTTCCGTAATAGCTTCACCGTAGTGGTCTCAAGAGGAGCAGAGTCCTATTAAAAAGAAGGTAATCCCCATATCAGAAAAATAGAATTTTCTCACTATCGTGTTCGATAGCAAATTTCTAATATTAATGTATACAGTAGTATAGCGGCTCCTTTATTTACTGACACTTCCTGGAAACCTGCTCTGGATAACCTCTAGCGTTTATGGAACAGTTTGTACAGGGTGGGTAACACACAAGTGGCTCGGAAAATATGTACGGTAAGACTGACAGGGATAGGCCATTTACATGCCATTTTGCTACTAAGTTTTCCTTTGGCAACTATACTGGAGGTCTTTCCCTAACACTCAGACTCAAATACTTGCCTAACATTTTCACACAGGATTTCTACAAATTATGCATCGCTTAATACTACAGAATGAACACACGCTGTTCCATTCTTTGCACTGTTTCGTGTTGCATTCAACTGTTCCTCTCATTCACCAAAATGTAATGAAACAGCAAAATACTCGGGACGGAACATGCGGGGGACGCGCATGCGAGGACATCTGACATCAACCGGCTGGGGCATTAAAATCACTGTTTCCAGCATTGTCTCTGACGGGTAGTTCTCCTGTTCATTAATAAGAGGCAGATCAGCGTCACTCTTAGAAACATTTACCGGGTTAGTTCTATTTTTCCCATCCTGTACATAGACATTATGTGGCATTTAATATCTTAAAGTACGATGAAGTTTCTGAAATGTCTGTATCTATTTATCTATATCTATCATGTATGTACAAACAGTGTTTAACAGGTAATCAGAGAAAAATGTTGAGTGATAAAGGGCAACGGTTTGTTGAGGCACATGTTGATTTTAATCCATCATATGAAATTTATAGGCGTAAAATTTTCCTTAGGTTTTGAGAAGTTTTTAAAACATCTGAAAACGATTTATACTTCATTGGAGACAAATTTATATAAATGTGCAATAGATTTGGAAATAGTGCTAAACCTCATATATAAATTACACCTTCGCAGCAGTGACTGCTCAAGACCAAGACCAAGGAGTGTGTCGTGGACAGAAAAACTGATTCTAACAATTAGCCTGAGGTAGGTCACATAGGACTAACGCAGATCACACTCTCTACGTGACACATTCGAAAATATCAATGGATGTTAAAAGAGGTAAACAGGCTAACACGCTGTTAATATAACATCTTTCGCTCTAACTATAAAATATTCACCAAAGTCAACTGTGGAAGTCTGTTCAGGATACATAATGAGCCGGCCGGAGTGGACGAGCGGTTCTAGGCGCTACAGTCTGGAACCGCGCGACCGCTACGGTCGCAGGTTTGAATCCTGCCTTGGACATGGATGTGTGTGATGTCCTTAGGTTAGTTAGGTTTAAGTAGTTCTAAGTTCCAGGGGACTGATGAGCACAGCAGTTAAGTCCCATAGTGCTCAGAGCCATTTGAACCATTTGATACATCGTGTTGAAACGAAAGGTTTCTGTGCAAAGCAAGCTGCAGTGTATTCAGTTGTACTGTGAGTGCGCTATACGGAAACTGCTGATAAACTGGTCAAATGTACTAAAAGCAGTGGCACTTGGTTTACCAGTGCTTCGGATGTAACTATTCCAACTGATCATATTTAAGTCGCTGTTATATTCAGTCAATTATAAGATAAGTTGATAGTCGAATAGACTGTGATCCCAAATGTAAATAAATGCGAGGGTATTACCAGTTCCCGCATTCACCCTACAACAAAGGAAACGGTGCGCTTATTAACAGAACGGACCCTGTTTCGTAATAGCCCATGAGAGAGTGGAAACAACACAGCAAGAGAGAGCTAGAGAGACAGAGAGGGGGGGGGGGGAGGGTGAGAGGCAACATGCGTCACAATCTTGAGGAAACCATTGAGAGGCATATATACAAAGTACAAAACAGGGGCTCCTGGTGCCTTCACCTTTTGAGGACAGATAATGCGTTGACTGCACTTCTGTAACACTCTCCACGTGTTTACTTGACCTGTGCCCACAGCTGGTGTTCACTTCTTAAAGGGGCCTGTCTAAACCCATCACGTCCTTCTACGTGCTACGGGAACCTGACACGCGTTATTTCTTAAAATTATAAATATGGTGTAGACATTCCTTTACAGATCTCCTAGATAAAATTCGAAACTAATTAACCTTTTGCAAATTCCTGAACGTGAGCTGTATTATGTGTAGATCAGCTACCCAATAGTGACATATGAAAGCTTGTGCCGGGCCGGGACTCGAACCCCAGTTTCCCACTTGTCGCGTTCGGTTGCCTTAATCACTCTGGCTATCCGTGTACCTCCCTTTGGCAGTCACCTCCCTGAGATCCGAATCAAGGACTGATCGGAAATCCTTGGCTATTGGAGACATAACGATGACACTTTATAACTGTCCTGTGAAAACACTTTGTGTTTTACTGCAGTGATTTCCATTACCTTTTGCATCATGACGCAACACCATTGCGCCTTTTGCATCCTCATACCGTTGATGATTGGTGATTCTTCCGTCGTGTAACTAGAGTGTCCCACCCTAAGAGCACGAGGGTACTGTGATCCTCTGTCCGCTTCTCCGCCCACTTTGAAAGGGGCTGATGATAGAACGAGGATGACTTCTTCGTCTGCCATTGATGAAGACTTTTATTCCAAATTTAAGCAGTGCCTACGTTATAGCCCGAGACGGTGGATCTTTCAATCTCTAGTCATTACTATTACTCCTATACCACGTGAGTAATAGAAGAAATATACACTTTAAGACAAATGAAAAATGCCCCACCACGAATGAATTACCCGAATGGGATGGAAATCGGTGGCTCTAATGTATATTTACAGACAAACAAACGGTAACAACTTCAGAAAATATGGAGGATTTGTTCAAGAGTAAGAGCTTCATAATTGCGTTGGTCCATCTATCGCCGTTATACAGACAGTTAATTGGCTTCGCAATTATTGACTGAGTTGTTGGATACACTCCTTAGAGATATCGAACCAAATTCTGTCCCAACGGCGCTTTAGGACGTCAGAATCACGAATTGATTGGAAGACCCTACCCATAATGCCCAGAACGTTCTGAACTGTGGACAGACATGGCGACCTGGTTAATCAAGGTAGGATTCGGCACGCTTGAAGATAAGCATTATAAACTCTCGCCATGTGCAGGCGGGAATTACCTTCCTGAAAGGTAAGAACAGAATTGCCTGCCATGAAGGGAGCGGAATATGGTCGACGAGCCGTTGTGCTTTGTGGCTGTTGCGGATGGCATCAAATACTGCTGTGAAAAGAGATATCATCGAGACCATGACTCCTGGTGGTCAGTCAGTCAGGTAGGTCGGTATCCCACTGCTGTGCCTTGACTGAAAGTCGGAGCTCAGTTCGAAGCGGGGCTCATCAATGAAGTCAGTTGTGTTCCAGTCAATGGTATTCCAGGCTGAACTCTCGTCTGGAGACGCCACGGACAGCGGGGATATACCAGCTTGAATGTCGCCTGTCGTACGGCCCTACAGCCAATAGTGGTGGTCTAGTGTGCCATTTCATTATATAGGAATACCTATTTGGTTGTCATCTGATGCCCAGTCACAGAACAGTGCTACGTCGACGATATTCTACGCCCCGTTTTGTTCATGACAAGGCGTCCTGGCTGACACCTCAACAAGATAATACTCGTCCGCACACGGCAAGAGTATGTATTGCTCACCTGCATGGTTGACAAACCCTGCTTCGGCCAGCGAGATCATTACGAACCGAGCCTCGCACCATGGCCTTTAAATAGGTCAGTTTTCCAACTCTTGCCAGCTGATCACTGGGATCGATGGCATTCACAGTAATCGGACTCGGTTCTGCCACTACGATACTGTAATGAATCTATGTCCTCAAAACCCAGCACAGTCTATGAACTAGCCGAAGATGTAGTCAAGTTCATGGTCTTCATCTCATGAGCTTCATGTGGTTCTCCACGTACCCTTTACTGGTGGAGAAACTGTCCTTCGACATAACCACGTCGCTGAGTGCTGCCACCACTGCACTTCAACGCGGAAGCCAGCAGTAGGGCTTCATGGAATCCACGTTCCTCCTCGACTCACAGGCGCCTCCGTGTACTGGAACTTACCAGGGCGTTAAGAAGGAGGTGAACCAGTGACACGACTACTGACACCAGGTACATCGGTGATGGGTTGTCGCAAAGCTCGAAATGGGCCTGATGACACTGCCGCTGCCTGGCAGCCGGCATCCCGCCTCGGCGCTGAGGTCGCTAAAACCATCGCCTGGACGCGCAGAAACTTAGATGTCTAAACAGACGTCGGCTAGAATCCAATAGGCAGCTGACTGAAGCAACAGCCGAGGCTGATGTGGAAGAGCAACGTATTGCAAACACATTGACTAAATGATTCAAATCTAATAATGATTTGCTAGCGAGTAAGACGTTCCACAAGTTCTCACAAGAGAACCTACCCATCGCACCCCCCTCAGATTTAGTTATAAGTTGGCACAGTGGATAGGCCTCGAAAAACTGAACACAGATCAATCGAGAAAACAGGAAGAAGTTGTGTGGAACTATGAAAAAATAAGCAAAATATACATAGTCCATGTGCAAGATGGGCAACGTCTAGGAGAATCTGCGTTCCGTAGCCCCGTGGTCCCGTGGTTAGCGTGAGCAACTGCGGAACGAGAGGTTCTTGGTTCAAATCTTCCCAAGAGTGAAGAGTTTACTTTCTTTATTTTCGCAAAGTTATGATCTGTCCGTTCGTTCATTGACGTCTCTGTTCACTGTAATAAATTTAGTGTGTGTGTTTTGCGACCGCACCGCAAACCTGTGCGATTAGTAGCCGAAAGGACGTGCCTCTCCAATGGAAACCGAAAACATTTGATTGCAAGGTCATAGGTCAACCGATTCCTCCACAGGAAAACACGTCTGATATATTCTATACAACACTGGTGACGGCATGTGCGTCACATGACAGGAATATGTTGTCGGCTCACCTAACTTGTACACTTGGTGAATGGGTAAAAAGATTCTTCTACCTTGCCCAATTTAGGTTTTCTTGTGGATGTGATAATCACTTCCAAAAAAGTGTGAAAACATAAGAGTTTGTCACATAAACTGCAACAAATGAATGCAACAGTTTCACAGTCGCACAGTTTTGTTTGTGCTCTATCAAAACATATGTTTTTAACGTTTTCAAATTTTTCCGTGTGTAAACCGTCAAATCCTGCATATGTCCAAGCAAATCTGAACATGTCCTGGAATTTTGGAGAGCGAAGTTGATTATATCTGAGTGCCTGAACTTTGATAATTGTCTGAAAATAAAAATTAAAATTTTCTCCCGAGGGAAGAATAGAACCAACGACCTATCGCTCCGCAGCTGCAAACGTTAAACACGGGACCACGGCGCTCATGTGTTTGCTCGCACCTGGATGTTGCTTATCTTACACATGGACTACTCAGTTTGTATATTTTGCTTATTTTTTCATAGTTCCATACCACTTCTTCCAGTTTTCTCGATTGATCTGTGTTCAGTTTTTCAAGGCCTATCCACTGTGCCAACTTATAACTAATTCTGAAGGGGGTGCGATGGGGAGGTTCCCTTGTCAGTAACGATCCTAACTTCACGCAGAGGTATCCCCGCTCAGCCCGTCTGTACACACACACAAAAAACCATGACCACAGAGTTTCTCGTATCATTTGTGTGTTAAGTGCATTTTCACTTGTCTCAGCCACACATATGGATCATATCTGTTGCCGTGGTTTGCCGTGCGGTCTAACGCAATGCTTTCCGGGCGGGACGGCGTGCCGGTCTCCGGCACGAATCCCCCTGCGGATCAGTGTCGAGGTCCAGTGTGCCGGTCAGTCTGTGGATGGTTTTTAAGGCGTTTTTCCATCTGTCTTGGAGAGTGCGGGCTGGTTTCCCTTATTCCGCCTCAGTTACACTACGTCGGCGATTACTGCGCAAACACTTTTTCCACGTACGTGTACACCATAATTACTCTACCACGCAAGCATTGGGGTTACACTCGTCTGGTGTAAGACGTTCCCGGGGGGGGGGGGGGGGAGGGGGGGCACTGGGGCCGAACAGCCAAATAACCCTAGGTTCGGTGTGGGGTGGCGGTGGCGGTGGGTGGAGTGAGTGGACTGCTGTAGCCTGTTGTTGGGTTGTGAACCACTGAGTGCTACGGTGGGGACGAAGCCTCTCCGTCGTTTCTAGGTCCGCAGTTCCATACACTAAAATGCAATACCACCAATAGTTACTTTTGAGGTGTTACAACCGCCCCAATTACGTCAGCACCAATAACAGCGCCGACTGCCTCATGTCGGCTTCTCCTCCTAAAATATAATCATCTTAAAAATGTTTATCTTTCACTCAGTTTCGTCCTAAGTATCCAGTCTATTCCATTAAACTGCTCTCTTAGTTCTGTCTTACTTTCAGCCAGAAGATGCGTATCATATGAGGGCATTATTATATGTGCCCTTTACTATACCTCCCTGGTAGGTTCCATTCTGAAGAATTACCGACTGAGAGGACGGTGGTCAATGCACTGCACTAGCTTTCAGGAGTATCAGTGTTCAGTTCCCTTCTAAGTCACGCTGAGTCACGTTTCTGTCGTTTCCCTATAGCGCTTAACACGGGAATTCTCTGTGGTTCCTCGGAAATGAAGCGATCGATTCTCCCCACTATCGTTTCAAATACAAGCTTAAGCCTCGTCTCAAATTGAATACTTTTTGCCTGACGTTCAGTCAATACCTCTCCTTTCTATTCTTTCTGGAATGTTCCTTAACTACCTTCTTTCCTCCACAGAAAAAATAGTTTCGGAAGCGCAGAACCTTCTGTGACGAATCTGTACTTTTAACTGATACATAAATCATTTAAATTTTGGCGTATTCTAACAATGCATAACAGTTCACATAGTGATTTTGCGGCCACGCTGCTCTGTCTTCCAAGAGCTATCTAAGTAGGGATCGCTGGACAAGAATACGAGTGGCCGAATAGAGCAAATCCAAAGTAAAAAACTGAAAAATATGTGAACCCAGGCTAATATCATGGCAATTATGGCATATTTAAAACCGAAATAAATATTACTTTTCTAAGAATGTCACTGAACCAGTGTGCCTGTAAACCGGTTATGAATAAACTGTACGTTTTCTTCCTTGCAGTAACAGATCCGTCCTGGGACAAAGGATTTTGAATACGTTTATGTGGGAAGAGCAGATTATTTGCCTGACTTTCAATTTATGTTGCGTAGCCTTATTTAGATCTAAAAATGCTCTATAGGATTCATATTTTTATTTCGATTTTTACAGAGAGAATTGTTCCTCTGGTACTTTCACTTTTTCTGAAACAAGAGTAACCTTCACCCAGTTTCTCTCCAGGGTTTCCTCTCTCTACTTTTCTGTGTTATTCTAGTGTTTGTGTTTATAAGACGTCGGACTGATTGCCTAATAGTTATATTAATCACCAGCTGTGAGATATTCAGTAGTTTGAAGATAAGCAGTTAGTGTGCAAAACATTTTACTTTTTTATTTGTTATAATATATCTTTATTCCTACACTACATTGATTTTTACTCAGATTACCTCTCTTAACAATTAACGTCGTTTCTTCTCTACATCTCTTTCTCTACCATGCTCATCTCAGAGTAGCACTTGTACCTTTCGTTCTGAATTATTTTATTAATGTATTCAAATCCCTGTCTTCTTCTACAGTTTTTACTCTCTACAGATCCCTTTAGCAGCATTGAGATTATTCCCTGATGTCTAAACACTACCTGATGAAAGTTATCTTAATAAATAAAAAAGATAAAGAATGTTAATGTGCATCAGTTTGTTTTACTTATGTGTTGTCTCTTTCTGAATTATTTCTGATTGTGAGCTTTTGCATACCAAAAACTTATATTAATAGATAAGAAATATGTGCATAAGCTAACCTCACGTTGCAGTTGAGAACTAAATTTGACTACGGAAATAAGAAGCAAATTTCATCAGGTTTCCTTCCATTAGGAAGTTGGATGCACTCAGCGACTGTTAGCTAGTTTATAAATGGTAGAGTGCTGCAACAGTCGTCCTCTTTTTGCAGGTTTTATTACGGAAATCCAGATTTAGGCTAGTGCATAGCCATTACCAATGCAATAGTTTTTAATCTAACATGCATCGAGATTAAAAAATAGTGCATTGATAATGGCTAGGCACTAGCCGAAATCGGGATTTGCGTAATAAAACCTGCAAAAACAAGGACGACTGATCGCTGCGCTCTATCATTTATAAAGAAGCAAATTTGTCTGTGAGTTTTTATATGAAATATGTCCTGCCTGAACCAATATTGTCTGTTGTAAAAGAAACTGATTCTAAACTTTAATGAGAACAATTAAACTCCACACTGTTAATTGACTCCGTGAAACTTAAAATTCGTATCTCCTGCATATGGCTTACCTGTGTCACAGTGGAGAACGCCGTGCAACTGCTCTGATACAGAAAGAAGGAAAGGTGCGTCTCAGGATGTGAGCTGTTACTAGCTTCAGAGATTTGCGTTAGTGCAAAGCGATGTCTTAAATACATGCAGTGCAAACTTGGTTCTCTGAAAGTTTATGTCACATAAAAAAGAAGGTTCATCAGGTACTGGGAGATGGATAATCTGAGTTACTCTTTAGACAAAAATTCTTCTTTTAAAACTCTACTAAAAATTCGTCTGAAAATTCTTGACACTATTCCATTTAGAAAATTGTACCAATTAAGGCTTAGCCAGCAGTAAGCAGAAATTTCATAAAAAATTGCAATTACGTAGGATCAGAAATGGAGAAATACCAAAATGGAGCTCAACTTCAAAATTTCGTGTTACACAAAAGTCCTTGTAATAACGATGGCACTGTCTTCGTCTTTTCAAATCTATTAACATTGACTGTGAGAAAACTACAAAAATAGCACGAGATTTCTGATTGGAATGCCTGTGTTTGACCAACTAAAAGCTGCAGCAATGGAGTACCACACGTTCATACGTTACCTTAAATCTCAATCTTCTCAAAATAGTGTCTCTGTTAGTAAATGACAATATGATAATATTCCCTTTTGTAATAATAATATCATCCACCAGAGCAACAAAATAATTCCCTTGACTCCCATGTTTTGTGTCCTTCCTGTACAAGCTCACTGCCACGAATCCCCACTACAACTCTCTATCTCCTCTCCTCGCCATCAACACTTAACACCTGCGGATCTTCCCGGAACAATGATGACCTAACTGGTGTCCGCGGAGAGCAGCGGCTGTGACGAGATTGCGCGCACGTATCTAAAAGATACAAGCATTACATGCTCGTTCTAAGACATCATAAAACAAGAAAATTGCCTATTAAATTGTATACACACACCTTTCACTATCCCTTTGTCTCGTCAGTGTTTTCCATTCGTTCCGTTCGTCGTCGATTCTGCGGAGAACCTGCTTTTTACTTAACTTATAAGTCAACCTGATTTTCAACACTCTTCTATATTTCCACGTCTCATTGTCTCTTGCATCGAATCTCTTCCGTCCCGGTTTTCCCATAGCCCACGACCCACGTAAATTCTCAGAAATGTCTAACTCAAATTGTGGCCTCTGTTTGATACCAGTGGATTCTTTTGCCCATTGATGCCCTCTTTGCCTGCGCTGTTCTACTTTTTATGTCCTCTTTGCTCCGGCCGTCACTGTTTATTTTGCTGGCTAGGCAGCAGAATTCCTTTACTTCTTCTGCATCGTTGGCACCAGTTCTGATGATGATGATGATGTTTGGTTTGCGCGACGGTCAACTGCGCGGTCATCCGCTCCCGTACAATGTCCAAATTTTTACACAGTCCAATTTGTATACAAACAAGTCGAGCCACTATCACGAATGATGATGATGATGATGATAACACAAACATCCCGGCCCCGGGCAGAGAAAATCCCCAACCCCGCCGGGAACAGAACCCGGGACCCCGTGATCCAGAGGCAGCGACGCTAGCCACTAGACCTCCAGCTGCCGACATCACCAGTTCTGATGTTAAGTTTCTCCCCATTCTCGTTCTTGGTACTTCCAATAACTTTTGTGTTTTATGGTTTTTCCCTTAATCCATATTCTGTACTCATTAGGCTGTTCATTCTATTCAACTGAGCTTGTAATTCTGCTTTAACTTCACTAAGGATAGCAGTGTCGTCAATGAATCTTATTTTTGACATCCTTTCACCCTTAATTTTAATCACATTCTTGAGCTTTTCTATTATTTCTGTCATTGCGTCTCCGATTTATAGATTGAACAGTACCGGTGAAAGACTGTATCGCCACCTTATATCCTTTTTAATCCGAGCACCTCGTTCTTGGACTACCAATCACACTGTTCCCTCCTATTTGTCGTAAATATTGTACATTACACGTCTTTCACTGTAGCTAATTCCTATTCTTCTCAGTATTTAGAACATCCAGAACAAATGTTACACTGTCGAACGCTTCTTCCAGGTCAACATTTGCTATGAGGTTGTTTTGATTTTTCTTCAGTCTTACTGCCATTATCAAGAGCAAAGTCGCGACTACCTCTCTGGTGTCTTCAACTTTTCTAAGGCTAAACTGATCCACATCCAACAGATCGTCAGTTTTATTTTTTATTCTTCTGCATTTTATTTCTTGTCATCAGCTTGGATGCATGTACAGTAAGCTCTCGCACATACCTGATGATCCTAGCTTTGGGATTGTTTCGTTGATATATTCCCGAGAATCTTATGATACGACGAGAATTGATAGATTCTATACACCAGCTCGCCGGCCGCGGTGGTCTAACGGTTCTAGGCGCGCAGTCCGGAGCCGCGCGACTGCTACGGTCGCAGGTTCGAATCCTGCCTCGGGCATGGATGTGTGTCATGTCCTTAGGTTAGTTAGGTTTAAGTAGTTCTAAGTTCTAGGGGACTGATGACCACATATGTTAAGTCCCATAGTGCTCAGAGCCATATACACCAGCTTCAGATATAGCAATGGAATGTTATCGCTCCCTTCTGCCATTTTCGATTTGTAGTTATTTATAGCTCTTTAAAATTCTGACTCTGAAACTGGACCTCATGTGTCTTCCATATGTACTCCAATTACTTCACCTATAACATCATCAGATAAGTCTTCCCCCTAATGCAAGGTCATGAAAGGTCCTCATGGTACTCTTTTGCACCTACATGTTCTGTCCTCTGCATTAACAGCGGAATTTCCGTTGTGCTCTTATGTTACCACCATTGCTTTTAATTTCATTGAAGTTTTTTTTTTTTTTACTCTTTTGTATGCAGATCAGTCCTCCAGACGATCATATCATTTTTGTTTCGGCTTATTCACATCTTTCGTGCAGTCATTTCGCTTTGGCTGCCCTACACATCCTATTTATTTCAGTCGTGAGAAATTTATATTGCTGTATTCCTGTATTTCCCTGGACATTTTCGTGCTTTCTCCTTTCGTCGATCTATTGAGGTATTTCTTCTGTTACCAAAGTATGTTCGATTACCTTCATTATATCTGTTGGTGGGTATGCGTCACAGTACAGTATCTGATTTCAGAATGTCTAATCATGATTTAAGCCTACTGGAATCTTCCTGTGCCTTCTGGTCTTTTCCTGAACAGAGTATTCGCAATTACTAACTGAAATTTATTGCAGAACTCAATTAGTCTTTCTGTTCTCTGACTCTGACTGCCAACCCTATATTCTCCCCTAACCATTACTTTTACTTCTCCCCCATAACTGCATTCCAGTCCCCTCTGACTATCAGATTTTCATCTTCCTTTACGTAGTGAATTACCTATTCACTATCCTTGTATAATTTCTCCATCTCTTCAGCTTCTGCTTGCCACATTAGCATTTATGCTTACTATCATTGTCAGCATTGGCTTGCTATCAAATCTGATGAGAACAAACCTGTCACTGAACTATTCGCAGTGGCTTACTCTCTGTCCTATTCACACGTTTCCTTTTCATAACGAGTACTACTCGCGTTAAAACATTTTCTGCTGCTGTTGATATTACCCTATATTCGTCTGGAGAGAAATCCCTATTTGCTTTGCTTTTGCTCAAGGTCACCTCCCCCTTCGATGTCATATCTCAGAGATTCTGAATCTTGTGCCCAAGAGATCATCTGGACACTTTTTGAAATACAGGCCACGTGTCCTTAGGTACACATTACGTGTCTTTCATATAGTGGTTCCTGACGCCGTTGTCCAGTGCAGATTCCTCCACCTCTTAAGGGTAGTTTCCAAGGGCAAAGTGTGGTCTGGACCTCTGCCCGCTCCTCCGTACTTCCTGACAAGGTCGTTGGGAGAATGTAGGTGACTTCCTGTGCCGGAGCTCATGGGCCGCCTTTGCTGATGACCTTTACTCAAAACCTAGGTAGTTATGGTGTTTGAACCTGTGACCCTGGCTGGTTTGATTACTTTTCAAAGTCGATACCCCTAGACCAATTTGTGCAATGTATCTACGAGGAGTCTTCAGTAAGTAACGCAACACATTTTTCCTGAAAGCATTTTGGTTTTATTCAGTGTTCCAGTACACTACAATGTTCCCCACTCTTCTGGCTACAGAGTCCTATAATTCATCACAATATCCGTTCAATGCGATGGCCTTACGCCACCACACTGGAAGGCCCCTGTATACCTGTATTTTACCACTCTCCTGGTCGATATCGGAGCCAAAGTCTTGCTGCAGCAATTACCTCCCCATGATGCACTTACGGCTTCCCGCGGAGTAAATCCTTCATTGGGCCAAACTGATGCTCTTCATGGACTTCTGCTAGGAGGGGAAGAATCCAGTGAACACACGCCTTTGACCACCCCAACTGGTGTACGAATGTGTCAGCACTATCCGCAGAGACGTCCCGCAGTGCAGCGAGATTTTTGACTGTGACCCGTCATGACTTCGTATGAGAGTGTCTGCACGCTCCAACATTGTAATACAGCAGTGTGCCGTCGCCGCAGCATGGGAGATCAGGCAGATTCGCGTAACTTTGTTGCGACGGCGACAAACGCCTGGCACAACTGCTCGCCATGCTTTTGTTCACTACCAGATTTCCGTAGGCATTCTTCAAGGGCCCATGAATATCTACGATGCTCTGATTTTCGTCCAATGGAAACTCTTTGAGAATTCTCTGCTTGGAACGCACCACAGTTACAGACGTCATTTGGAAAGCTACGAATAGCGCCGCTACCTATCGGAACTTCATGAAATCATAGGGCCTTAAGCGGGAAATTCCGCTTCTTTTTCGACTGAAACTGGTCGACCGCTCCGGTCGCAGCTTCGAATCCTGCCTCGGGCATGGATGTCTGTGTGATGTCCTTAGGTTAGTTAGGATTAAGTAGTTCTAAGTTCTAGGGGACTGATGACCACAGATGTTAAGTCCCATAGCGCTCAGAGCCATTTGAACCATTTTTGAAACTGTTCGAGAGAAGAATGTGTTGCATTACTTGTTGAACGCCCCTAGTAAATGAAGTACATTATTAACAGCAACAGCTTATGTGTGACATATCCCACAAGGCATTCCATTGCTATCCATTCCGTATATAGACCCTGACGCTTCCTTGGACCTCGTGGAGGGCGTTGCGGTGTAGTCCGCCGCTTTGCCGTTGTTTGCTGGCTCCCTGGTACCAGGGGATGGCCCTCCTGTTCTGAGGAAGTATCGTTGTCGCCTCAGCAGCTTGTCGGTCGTCGCAACCCCGGTTCTCCCGCTGGTTCCTTGACTGGCGAGTAACAGGCCCACGGCCGCGCACCCGCTCTCGTTTCGCAGTTATTTTCGCCGAGGTTTCGCTGTTAGCTGTCCGTCAGCCGCAGCTGCGCACTTCGCCTGTCTTCACTGCGATGCTTCTTTCTTTTCCGTCGTAAACTTCCGTCGTTCAACGGATGGTGCTTGATTGATAAGTTACCGCACTACGCACTCCGTTCTTGAAATGGCATCGGCGATATTGGCCAGGGTCTGCCATGTTTTCTCGCAACGCAATATCTTCGTGACATGGGATCTTCTGTTGAGCGTCGTTGTAGCTAGGTGTACGACGGGCTACACTCCAAAGCCCCCTGGAACAAAGATGTGTCGCAAAAACGTTGTGGTAGTTGTAGTGTCGGCAGACTTGCCAACACTACGCACACTAATTGAAAGAGGCGGCCAAGATGCACGCGCTAACTCACGAAGGATGGAGTGAGGTCTGAAACAGGAGACTTAATGAATGTGATAAAGAAAATACGTATCTTTGGAATATACTTAACTTTTAATACATCCTTGTATACATCGTTCTTGATGAGACATCTGGAGATTGTGGCGATACAAGTGACTCTTTATATACAAGCTATTTAAGGCTAATGGCGCCTTGCTAAGTCGTAGCCATTAACTTAGCTGAAGGCTATTCTAACTGTCTCTCGGCAAATGAGAGAAATGGCTTCGTCCGTATAGTCGCTAGCAACGTCGTCGTACAACTGGGGCGAGTTCTCGTACGTCTCTCGAGACCTGCCGTGTGGTGGCGCTCGGTCTGCGATCACACAGTGGCGACACGCAGGTCCGACATGTACTAATGGACCGCGGCCGATTTAAGCTACCACCTAGCAAGTGTGGTGTCTGGCAGTGACACCACAGTAGTCACATCAGCAGACACATATCTCATACACCTACTGCTCCATAGCCCACTTCACTTATCGCTCTGACATTATTTATTGTGGAATCTCAGCAACCTTCATAGCTTCTCGTGCGCACTGTGTATCAATATTGTCTCCTGCATCCTGTTCCTTGGACGTTACCGTCGACGTTCTGGAGGTATTGTCACACCGTTGGCAGCCAGGCGATAGTCAGCCAATCGGTAACAGTATTGATTAAAGGAATATGTAACTCATGACCCCAGCTGGTTTTTTATTAAACCGGTAGTGGTAGTCGAATATCATCAGCTGATTTGCAGTTCCCTATAGTCCAGGCACTAATAAAACTACAGCTCGCACCATGGTATAATGCCATCAAGTGTAAACACTATTGTAACAGAACAATCAAAATTCAACCTGAAGTGAACGCGAATATTCATCACACGAGTGAACAGACGGCGGACCAGTTGCAGCGAAAGCGAACCTGGCTACACAGTGACTCTCACTCGGAAAAGTAATAGGAAAATGATGTTTAGACACAACTTACAATGGTTTGCAGAGCCTCAAATAACGTGCTCTCCCGACATAACACAGGGATGCACATAATATGACAGAGTAAGTTGTATCCGAATACGGCAGAAATTACGGACGGAAGTCACATATGTACACTTTAAACATGACGTAATATCGAAAGGCTCTTCTCACCATTAAAACTGGAACACAAGGAATGAACAAATGATGCATACATAGTATACAGGGCGAGGCAGCTAAGACAAAACCACCCAAAATATATAAAAAACGATGAAATATGTTAAGGTGCGGTTTTCACCTTGTCATAGCAGACAATATGGCAGGTTTCATGAAGTTCGTGAGTAATTTCTATCTCTATCTTTTAGTAATGAAGCTATATACATTTATCTGTGGAATTTGAAAGAAGTTGATAAGACAACTTCAACGACGTAACATATATTAGAGGTGATCATACCGTTTCGAGATAACAGCGCCGCAGACCACTGTCCCCCCCCCCCCCCCACACTTTTCAGGAGAAGTGACACAAATTTTTGACCTATTGTGGCACATGTTTGCAATAACGTGACTCACGTATGGTTCTTTTGCTTAACAGTGCTTTGAAGGCGTCAAGCTACATGTCTTCTGCCGTTGGTGCGATTAGATAACTTCTTCATAGAGCTAATGAGACAGTCACAACGTTTACGGGAGTTATAAAAAGTGAATATCATTTACGGCGAATGACTCCACACTAATGGAGCAGCGGTGCGGTTGTGTACTGAGAGTATCCAAATCGTGCCAAGCACTCGCGATCTGTCTTTGCAAACATTGTAAAGAAGTTGAAGAAACTGGAAGTGTGGAGAGTAAAAAACGCTAAAGAAAAAGAAGACCACTTGACGAAAGAAGTGAAACTGACATCTTAGCAGCAGTAACACACAATGAAAATATCACTAACTGGCATCTCGTGCATACGAAAGGCATCAACCGAATGAGTATTCTGCGAACATTCCATTCCATCGTATTTTATCCTCTACACATGTCGTTGCATCTGCAGCTCCGTGGCAGTGACTTACAAACTGGTTACACTTCTCCAGATGTTATATACGAAAAGTGCTCTCCGTCCATCAGCGTGTGCTGCATCATCAAATGGTTCAATTGGCTCCGAGCACTGTGGGACTTAACATTGAAGGTCATCAGCCAGCTAGACTTAGAAGTACTTAAACCTAACCAACCTAAGGACATCACACACATCCATGCCCGAGGCAGGATTCGAACCTGCGACCGTAGCAGCAGCGCGGTTCCGAACAGAAGCGCCTAGAACCGCTCGCACACAGAGGCCGGCCCCGTATCATCAGTCCCTGTTGTACTGCCAGGAATCTAAATACTCTCAAATACCTCGAATTCTTGAGATATGCTGCTATCCTGGACATAAAGAGTCGCTGTGACACCAACATGAGGAATGTCACTCCCATTCCGCTGTGTAATGACAGATGCTCTTAAGAGAACATGTGGAAAGCTTTCGAATGGCTGTTCAGGAAACTCAAAATAGTCTGCACAAAAATAAAAGTTGCGCCGAAAATCGAAAAAAACGAGGGCTGCAGGAAAATATCGACGACTTCCGAAAGCGTGGAACATTTTAAAACTTGGGCCTGTGCTGCCGGAAACAAATTGAACGTGTGGTATTGTTTCTCCGTAATCAGTTTAAAGCGTACAGAAACGCACAAAGACAATATTTTGAGCACTTGGTATGACAGCTGTAATAAACACACGAACCGTACGAGAGTTAAGTGTTTGCTTACAATTGGTATAAAAGGGCAGGCGTTAGTGGAACCTCTTGTCATTATGGCGAGACAGAGGTTCACGGCACTGTTGTATTGATAAGTCCCAAACATGTTATGTCGTTGAACTAAGCACGACCGGTTTCGGCCTCTTACGTGTCCATCGTCAGGTGTGATAACTTCGTGCCGTGACCCCGAGCGCCGCGATGGACGAGTATAGGGCGTGGTGTTCCACAAGCGTGCTCTGCTGTCGCTGGTGAAACGTCCCCTTAGAACAATTTATACATGACTGTGCTTAAACTGACACACAATATTTTTAGCGCAACGCAATCTGACTTTCAAAAAAATCCCTACGAAAGAATGGCCCTGACTAACATTAACCTATGCGTTTCACAAATCGCTTACCTCACAAAAATCTTGGTTACTCGACTATTGCAATACAGCGAGCGCCACTACTGCCAGCTAAATAAAAGATTCAAACTATGGAAGGCACTAACTACTGATAGGGATAGTTAGCAAATGAAAGATATTAATAGAGAACAAACACTGTATTTACCTTAATAGTCATAATATATATATATAGCAGTTCATGACAAATTTCAAAACTCCGCCATCTCTCTCCCCACATCCACCACTGCTGGCGGCTCACCTCCAACTGCGCAACGCTACGCGCTGTTCACAGCCTGCTGCCTAACACTACAATGGTGAGTATTACAACAATGCAAAGCAGCCACAGACTGCACACAGCGCAGCCAGTGATTTTCATACAGAGGTGACGTTACCAATAAAAAAACCTGAACAGCCTACTTACATAGCCCCCATGCTCCCCACAAAAAATTTTACAAATTGGTTTGGGCAGTGGCCAATACAGATTTGAAAAAAATTTTCTTAATTACAATAACAAAGAAATCAAATGCACACACTTATTGATACAATGTTGGTCAAAAGCTAAACTTTCTCACAGTCCATAAAGACAGTCCTAATCGTTCATCACAGTAAAATATCAGTGTTTTTCTCAAAGTCTGAGCAGTAAAAGAAAATGCACACAGAAGTAGTGGATTTCCATGCAGTCTTGAAGATGTAGTGTTGTCCTTCCAACGGAAAGACAGTGCTGACTCTTGACATGGTGACAGGTAATGGGCCACAACAGAGCAAACCCACGGCGGAGTCAGTCGAAGTTTTGAAGAGTATTGGTGGGTAGGTCATCACAGAGCAGACCCACTGTAGTCCTGGTAGAGATTACGGTATTGGTGGGCCACCAGAGGTGCAGACCCACTGCAGTCCTTGTAGAAATAATGGTATTGATGGATCATCAAAGATGTAGACCCACTGTAGTTCTGGTAGAGATAATGGTACTATTGGGTCATCAAAGATGCAGACCCACTGTAGTCCTTGTAGAGATGATGGTACTGGTGGGTCATCAAAGATGCAGACCCACTGTAGTCCTTGTAGAGATGGCCAGCAGCCATCTGTTGCAAATGTGCAGGTGCACAATCACCATCGAAGAGTCTTGCGGAGAATATAGCAAGTCCATAAACCAACACTTGTCCACTCACGAAATTTTTGGAATTGTCCTTAGAACCAGCAATGCTGTTATCCAGTCCCTTGATGAATCATTAACACACGTGCAAACACTATCAGTCCCTACTTCTCACATATTGTCCATATACTATGACCAACAGAAACGTGTGCAGTGAAATGTAACTTACAAGTTAATAATATGATGAGCTGGTGTCAACTACATTTTTATAACATGAGAATACAATTACAAAGATACAGAAAACATCATTAAAAACATAATAGTACAGATAACATTCGTAGTAGTAGGGGCTTTACAAAAGAATAGAAATAAACATATACATCAGTGTTACAAAAATAATGACATAATTACATACATAAAGATCAGAATAACTTTTGAAACATCACCTTCACATATGAGCATTAAAACAAAACAGATTAATAATGTCTAAAGCATATTTACAAGGTAAATAACATATTATTAATGCCAATTATATTTGAGGATAACAGTATTCCTCATCATAGTGAATGTTGCTTAGTATTAGAAGAAGAAAAAATTCTATGAAACTACACAGAGACAGGAGGAAAACAAATACACAAGGGTACCCAAACACATAGTGGGATAACACAAAAGGAAAGGACAGAGTATGTTTTACTGCAGCATTTTGCGAACAAAACCTTTTTTGTGCTTGGAGATCTCCCTTCATTCATCATTATTTCCAAAAGGTCCTATCTATACCTGCTTTCTGTACTTTTTTCGTATAACATCTCAATGCATTTCTTCCAATTCATCGCAACTCATTCTCTTATATAGTCTACCCTCTCTTAAGCTAACTTAAATCTACTGAGCTCAGATGCTAAACTAAGGAACGAGGCAATGCAGCAACACAAAACAATTAACACAAACAGCAATGATAAAAAATACAAAAGGCAAAGCAAGCAGCATAAATTACAACTAATATAAGGCAATGAGCAGCAAACAAGAAAAATAAATCAGTAGTAAAACTGGCTTAAAAGAATAATACAAAGTGAAATTTAGTAGCACTATGCATGGCAAACAGCAAAAGCAAAGGTAATAAATTATATCTCAACATTACAAAGCTCAAGCAGAAAAATATTACAGTAAAGATAACAATGCAGACAAGGGAAATGTATATTCACAACTTAATATCTATGTCATTAAAGTGGTGCACCACAAAAACTAATTCTACAAAAATTACCAAGTACTCGAAAAGAAAATTATATATGCAGTTATTGTTTTTAGTCCCTTCTTATTGTTCTTTCCATTCCAAGAGCTCCTTTTTTTTAAGAATGTGGATTACAAAATTATTATTTAATAGATCTGTTGACAGAAAGGGTTCACATTAGCAAATGCATTTTATTTCATAAAAGCAATGCTGCAACACAGCTGGAAACTAGATATCAAATGAAATAAGCAACTACATACATAAAGCAAGCCATATGGCATTTCTCTCAACTAGCAAGACAATAGACGTAAAAATGTTCCTCGTCATTTCATTAGGCATTTCTGTAAATATCATAGATTAAGAGCTCCACAGTGTAATCATATGTTTTCAAGTTCGACCGTGTCGTTTTTGCGATGCTTTCTACAAAGGAATGTCAGAAGTGAGGTAAATGGCCTCTTTTTTTTTTCTACCTGTGCCTCTGGCACACACTAACGGCTTTTTCTCCAGGCGTCTGACACAGCTGGGTGCCTGCGACGCATTACGTGCAGGTGGTCACTTAACTTTCGTACGGAAATATTTACGACAGCAGTTTCCGCTACAGTGGCAGTCTCATATAAAAATATTTCACAGGTCAAGAATTTGGGTTACAAATCTGTAGAAACAAAATCCTATAAATATAACAGTGTTCAAAACGTTTTCGTCGGCATTGTGATACATTAACGCATATACACACATTTCATAACTCTTAAAGTACGATTCTTGGTTTCCAACAACCTTTTTCACAAACCAGAGTCCCTTAACCACTACTCATTATTCCTTACCTTATTCGTCGACACTTCTTCAATATTTCATCATAAGAGACGTAGCATAATCAAATAACTCATGTAGCATCAGCTTATTGACCATAAACATACCTCAACAGCATAATACACATCGTCGTCGTAAAAATAACATCATAACACCTCAGTCAAATCTCAAAATCGTCGTAGCTTCCTCCAATAATTTCAAAACCTAAAGAAAATTCTCTGCTCATTTCAATAGTGTCATCTACCTCAAATGTACTTTAAAAATCATGTTTCCTTACCAAATACATCATTCAAAGCTCTCATAGTATCACAATGGTTCCGGAAGAAAAATATGAACAGTTCACACAGCACAGACAAAATACAATTTCATAAGTGTGAAGTTATCCAACTGTGTAATTACGTAAACATCTGTCACTGATGTAGTAAAAAAATATTTATCTCTCAGTTACATGATCAGATACCTGTGTAATTTATGTGTTAGAGAAATGTGGTACCGATGTGTAAAATTGTATAAGCAAATACCATATTAGCTAGGGCTCCTTGTGTTTGCCACACACATGGTACACAAAGTAAGCGTGTACCCCCCTGAGGGTTAATGTATATTACCCTCAGGTGATACAGATTACAGCAATGGAATGAAATGTATCATGGAAAACCTTTGTATCATTGTAATTCAAAAATCTTTCAAAATAAATGTTTTAAGTACAAAATTAATCACTCAAATACGTGTACTGTAGTGCTAAACTGTGCGTCTTGTTGCAACATAATCTCTGTGGAAGTGTCGTAGCTATCGTCCTCCGAAAGCTAAGTTCTGCAGAAGTCAATGTACACTCCTGGAAATGGAAAAAAGAACACATTGACACCGGTGTGTCAGACCCACCATACTTGCTCCGGACACTGCGAGAGGGCTGTACAAGCAATGATCACACGCACGGCACAGCGGACACACCAGGAACCGCGGTGTTGGCCGTCGAATGGCGCTAGCTGCGCAGCATTTGTGCACCGCCGCCGTCAGTGTCAGCCAGTTTGCCGTGGCATACGGAGCTCCATCGCAGTCTTTAACACTGGTAGCATGCCGCGACAGCGTGGATGTGAACCGTATGTGCAGTTGACGGACTTTGAGCGAGGGCGTATAGTGGGCATGCGGGAGGCCGGGTGGACGTACCGCCGAATTGCTCAACACGTGGGGCGTGAGGTCTCCACAGTACATCGATGTTGTCGCCAGTGGTCGGCGGAAGGTGCACGTGCCCGTCGACCTGGAACCGGACCGCAGCGACGCACGGATGCACGCCAAGACCGTAGGATCCTACGCAGTGCTGTAGGGGACCGCACCGCCACTTTCCAGCAAATTAGGGACACTGTTGCTCCTGGGGTATCGGCGAGGACCATTCGCAACCGTCTCCATGAAGCTGGGCTACGGTCCCGCACACCGTTAGGCCGTCTTCCGCTCACGCCCCAACATCGTGCAGCCCGCCTCCAGTGGTGTCGCGACAGGCGTGAATGGAGGGACGAATGGAGACGTGTCGTCTTCAGCGAAGAGGGTCGCTTCTGCCTTGGTGCCAAAGATAGTCGTATGCGTGTTTGGCGCCGTGCAGGTGAGCGCCACAATCAGGACTGCATACGACCGAGGCACACAGGGCCAACACCCGGCATCATGGTGTGGGCAGCGATCTCCTACACTGGCCGTACACCACTGGTGATCGTCGAGGGGACACTGAATAGTGCACGGTACATCCAAACCGTCATCGAACCCATCGTTCTACCATCCCTAGACCGGCAAGGGAACTTGCTGTTCCAACAGGACAATGCACGTCCGCATGTATCCCGTGCCCCCCAACGTGCTCTAGAAGGTGTAAGTCAACTACCCTGGCCAGCAAGATCTCCTGATCTGTCCCCCATTGAGCATGTTTGGGACTGGATGAAGCGTCGTCTCACGCGGTCTGCACGTCCAGCACGAACGCTGGTCCAACTGAGGCGCCAGGTGGAAATGGCATGGCAAGCCGTTCCACAGGACTACATCCAGCATCTCTACGATCGTCTCCATGGGAGAATAGCAGCCTGCATTGCTGCGAAAGGTGGATATACACTGTACTAGTGCCGACATTGTGCATGCTCTGTTGCCAGTGTCTATGTGCCTGTGGTTCTGTCAGTGTGATCATGTGATGTATCTGACCCCAGGAATGTGTCAATAAAGTTTCCCCTTCCTGGGACAATGAATTCACGGTGTTCTTATTTCAATTTCCAGGAGTGTATTTTGATTTAGCGACGGAGCCCACTTTCATTTGGATGGTTTCGTCAATAACCAAAATAGACGCATTTGGGGAACTGAGAATCAGAATTCGCGATCGATAATGCTCTTCACATGCAACGGGCGACTGTGTGGTGTACAATGTCCAGTCGTGCAGTAATCTGTGCGATATTCCTTGATGGCACGGTGACTAGCGAACGGTACGTGAACATTTTGGAAGATGGTTTCATACCCTTTACCCAAAGTGACCCTGATTTCTATAAGATGTAATTCTTGCAAGACGGAACTCAATCCCATCGAAGCAGGCGAGTGTTTGATGTCCTAGAGCGGCACTTTGGGCACCGCATTCTGGCTCTGGGGTACCCAGAGGCTACCGACATGGTCCTCGATTAGCTGCCATATTCTCCGGATCTGAATACATGCGACTCCTTTTTGTGGTGCAATATTGAAGACAAGGCGTACATCAATAACCTCAAAATCATTGTTGAGCTGAAAACAACCATTCAGGAAGTCATCGACAGCATCGATGTTCCGATAATTCAGCGGGTCAGGCAGAATTTCGCTATTCGTCTGCGCCGCACCATCACCAATGACGGCAGGCAAGTCGAACGTGTCATAGTCTACATTCGAATATCTTTAGTGACGTCTACATGCTGTATTCAGGGCGCCGTAGTTTGCAACTAATTTTAGTTTTTTTTTTTTTTTTTCATATAGTTCTGTGATTTTCACCCTGCAGCGGGTTCGACCAGTGAACTTGGACTGTCATGCTATAGGGGGAATTAATAGCGGTTTGTCGACTAATAAGAGCTAGACGAACATTTGAACTGGTTTCGGTTTACAATACGATTCGTGCCTATTTTGCGGTGGGCGTGCTGTGACGTTCCTCTACGGGTCTTCGAAGTCCATGACGTCTGGCGCGGATTCAAATTCCGCGACGCGCTGTACCAGATACTTCCACCCTGAAACTTGCGTGTAGGGACGGAAACACCCCGGACGGTGCCGAGGTGGGCGGCAGTGGGTAGAGGAGCTGGGCGTATCAACCGCTAGCGGCGGGGAGGAAGGGACGCCCGAGGTATCCATGACAGCCGACCCAGGGTCCAGGGCCTAAACCAATTTTTTAAACTGGTACACGTCTACTGAAGTTTCAGAGGCTTTCAGCAAGACACGTGTACACATGAAGAAAACAGTAATTAACCCTTAACTCACGAGTTGACTTTTCTGCAACGTATATTACGAGGTGGGGGAGACCCCCACGTTCAACGCAATATTTAAGACGCAAATTATTTGCAGTTTTTATTTAAGTTTACATATTAATTATTTCTATAGTTATTTCAGTGTTGTTTAAACACTCGTTTTTTTATATTATTGCACTAGATAATGCCCGCAGTATTTTCCTTTTTACAACATAGAATCACATTCTTTTTTGCGTTTTTTTAAATACTAGTGATAAACGAATTGTTAGAAAACTGAATTAATCTTTCTAAAAAAATTTAGTATCCCTGTATCAAATTAATGCTCCTTCAAAACTAAATTGAAGGGTTAAAACTTGCCCATAAGAATTGCATTGGATAGGCACGAGAGGGAAGTTCGAAACATTGAAATTTAGTGCTGGCATCTACATTTTTTCTTTGTCACCTCTCAGAACACGTTTGGTTTCAACGAACATTTTGAGGACTTTATTAGAGAAATACATTTCTCCTAAAGCCATTAATCTTGTTTATTAGCAGAACTTCGTTCACTGGCTGTTGTAGAATCGCCAGATCTTTTGTCTATAGCTTCTTCTAAATCACTGACATCTACTTACATTCCTGAAACTGAGAATCGTAAAAACTGACACGTTCCTGCAGATACATTTTGTACTACACAGGAAAACAGGTACACGGTTCACTAGGTGCGTACTAGGGGACCCAAACAAGTGTCAGTAACACGTGTCAGCAAGAAAGAAAGAAGATGACCATGCAACCAATGAAACGTTATAGTGTTGGCGATTTCAGGAGGGTTGGGGGAGTATAGAAGCATTCCGCTAGAACTTACCTTAGTCAGCGAGATCGCTCGGTCTGAATGACAACACCTGCTGGTTGAGGAGTGAGGAGTTGTATATATACACTCCTGGAAATGGAAAAAAGAACACATTGACACCGGTGTGTCAGACCCACCATACTTGCTCCGGACACTGCGAGAGGCACAGCGGACACACCAGGAACCTCGGTGTTGGCCGTCGAATGGCGCTAGCTGCGCAGCATTTGTGCACCGCCGCCGTCAGTGTCAGCCAATTTGCCGTGGCATACGGAGCTCCATCGCAGTCTTTAACACTGGTAGCATGCCGCGACAGCGTGGACGTGAACCGTATGTGCAGTTGACGGACTTTGAGCGAGGGCGTATAGTGGGCATGCGGGAGACCGGGTGGACGTACCGCCGAATAGCTCAACACGTGGGGCGTGAGGTCTCCACAGTACATCGATGTTGTCGCCAGTGGTCGGCGGAAGGTGCACGTGCCCGTCGACCTGGGACCGGACCGCAGCGACGCACGGATGCACGCCAAGACCGTAGGATCCTACGCAGTGCCGTAGGGGACCGCACCGCCACTTCCCAGCAAATTAGGGACACTGTTGCTCCTGGGGTATCGGCGAGGACCATTCGCAACCGTCTCCATGAAGCTGGGCTACGGTCCCGCACACCGTTAGGCCGTCTTCCGCTCACGCCCCAACATCGTGCAGCCCGCCTCCAGTGGTGTCGCGACAGGCGTGAATGGAGGGACGAATGGAGACGTGTCGTCTTCAGCGATGAGAGTCGCTTCTGCCTTGGTGCCAATGATGGTCGTATACGTGTTTGGCGCCGTGCAGGTGAGCGCCACAATCAGGACTGCATACGACCGAGGCACACAGGGCCAACACCCGGCATCATGGTGTGGGAAGCGATCTCCTACACTGGCCGTACACCACTGGTGATCGTCGAGGGGACACTGAATAGTGCACGGTACATCCAAACCGTCATCGAACCCATCGTTCTACCATTCCTAGACCGGCAAGGGAACTTGCTGTTCCAACAGGACAATGCACGTCCGCATGTATCCCGTGCCACCCAACGTGCTCTAGAAGGTGTAAGTCAACTACCCTGGCCAGCAAGGTCTCCGGATCTGTCCCCCATTGAGCATGTTTGGGACTGGATGAAGCGTCGTCTCACGCGGTCTGCACGTCCAGCACGAACGCTGGTCCAACTGAGGCGCCAGGTGGAAATGGCATGGCAAGCCGTTCCACAGGACTACATCCATCATCTCTACGATCGTCTCCATGGGAGAACAGCAGCCTGCATTGCTGCGAAAGGTGGATATACACTGTACTAGTGCCGACATTGTGCATGCTCTGTTGCCTGTGTCTATGTGCCTGTGGTTCTGTCAGTGTGATCATGTGATGTATCTGACCCCAGGAATGTGTCAATAAAGTTTCCCCTTCCTGGGACAATGAATTCACGGTGTTCTTATTTCAATTTCCAGGAGTGTACCTCTCATAGCAAACTGTTCCACAGCGAGGAGTAACTTTCGAAATTTTGATTCTAGATCCTACGTGTCTGTTCTTAAGGTGGCCGTACCGTGTACCTTGTGGTACCCCATTCGCTCTCTACAGATCCTCCATGTACCGATATGCTGCAAGACTTGGAGACGTCTGGAGGGACGATGCGGTTTTCAGAGGCGTCGCTGGACACCCCAGTGTTGGCACTGATCATTTTGCTGTCACGTGAAGAGAAGCCCGACAATGGCCGACGTAGCAGTCCTCACGTGGTCGAAATGCCGGTGTGTATCACAGAGTCTTTAGACACTGCGTGGCGTTGAGTATGGCCCTTTGGAACGTATTGGCTCCATATTCCCATGACACTCGTAGGAACCCGACCAGCTCGATCAATAATACGTCGGATGGAGATACCACGGTACCGATAAGCCATCATCCATCAGCTTTCTAATTGCGATATGTGCCAGTGGACGTCTTTCTTTGCTGCATGATACGTTATAAGATCCTCTCACAAACGGCCAGTATTTGAATGTGGTTTCTGAATGAGAAAGCCAGTGCATGGTCTTCCCGTACATGCGGGTAGCAGGGGTTGTGTGGCGTGGGCTGGGCGGTTTTTTAGGTTAAATGGCCTTGGGCAAGTACAGAAAGGGCAACAGCCTCAACGGGTGCGGGGCAAAGTCAGGACATGCGGGGACCAAGCAGCAATCGGTATTGTAATTGTCAACTGTCGAAGCTACGTTGGTATAGTACCGGAACTTCAAGCGCTGATTGAAAGCACCGAAACTGAAATCGTTATAGGTACAGAAAGCTGGCTGAAGCCAGAGATAAATTCTGCCGAAATTTGTACAAAGGTACAGACGGTGTTTAGAAAGGATAGATTGCATGCAACCGGTGGTGGAGTGTTCGTCGCTGTTAGTAGTAGTTTATCCTGTAGTGAAATAGAAGTGGATAGTTCCTGTGAATTATTATGGGTGGAGGTTACACTCAACAACCCAGCTAGGTTAATAATTGGCTCCTTTTATCGACCTTCCGACTCAGCAGCATTAGTGGCAGAACAACTGGGAGAAAATTTGGAATACATTTCACATAACTTTTCTCAGCATGTTATAGTCTTAGGTGGAGATTTCAATTTACCAGATATAGACTGGGACACTCAGATGTTTAGGACGGGTGGTAGGGACAGAGCATCGAGTGACATTATACTGAGTCCACTATCCGAAAATTACCTCGAGCAATTAAACAGAGAACCGACTCGTGGAGGTAACATCTTGGACCTACTGATAACAAACAGACCCGAACTTTTCGACTCTGTATGTGCAGAACAGGGAATCAGTGATAATAAGGCCGTTGCAGCTTCCCTGAATATGGAAGTTAATAGGAATATAAAAAAAGGGAGGAAGGTTTATCTGTTTAGCAAGAGTAATAGAAGGCAGATTTCAGACTACCTAACAGATCAAAAAAAAAAAAAGGGAGGAAGGTTTATCTGTTTAGCAAGAGTAATAGAAGGCAGATTTCAGACTACCTAACAGATCAAAACGAACATTTCTGTTCCGACACTGACAATGTTGAGTGTTTATGGAAAAAGTTCAAGGCAATCGTAAAATGCGTTTTAGACAGGTACGTACCGAGTAAAACTGTGAGGGACGGGAAAAACCCACCGTGGTACAACAACAAAGTTAGGAAACTACTGCGAAAGCAAAGAGAGCTTCACTCCAAGTTTAAACGCAGCCAAAACCTCTCAGACAAACAGAAACTAAACGATGTCAAAGTTAGCGTAAGGAGGGCTATGCGTGAAGCGTTCAGTGAATTCGAAAGTAAAATGTTATGTACCGACTTGACAGAAAAACCTCGGAAGTTCTGGTCTTACGTTAAATCAGTAAGTGGTTCGAAAAAGCATATCCAGACACTCCGGGATGATGATGGCATTGAAACAGAGGATGACACGCGTAAAGCTGAAATACTAAACACCCTTTTCCAAAGCTGTTTCACAGAGGAAGACCGCACTGCAGTTCCTTCTCTAAATCCTCGCACAAACGAAAAAATGGCTGACATCGAAATAAGTGTCCAAGGAATAGAAAAGCAACTGGAATAACTCAACAGAGGAAAGTCCACTGGACCTGACGGGATACCAATTCGATTCTACACAGAGTACGCGAAAGAACTTGCCCCCCTTCTAACAGCCGTGTACCGCAAGTCTCTAGAGGAACGGAAGGTTCCAAATGATTGGGAAAGAGCACAGGTAGTCCCAGTCTTCAAGAAGGTTCGTCGAGCAGATGCGCAAAACTATAGACCTATATCTCTGACGTCGATGTGTTGTAGAATTTTAGAACATGTTTTTTGCTCGAGTATCATGTAGTTTTTGGAAACCCAGAATCTACTATGTAGGAATCAACATGGATTCCGGAAACAGCGATCGTGTGAGACCCAACTCGCTTTATTTGTTCATGAGACCCAGAAAATATTAGATACAGGCTTCCAGGTAGATGCTATTTTTCTTGACTTCCGGAAGGCGTTCGATACAGTTCCGCACTGTCGCCTGATAAACAAAGTAAGAGCCTACGGAATATCAGACCAGCTGTGTGGCTGGTTTGAAGAGTTTTTAGCAAACAGAACACAGCATGTTGTTATCAATGGAGAGACGTCTACAGACGTTAAAGTAACCTCTGGCGTGCCACAGGGGAGTGTTATGGGACCATTGCTTTTCACAATATATATAAATGACCTAGTAGATAGTGTCTGAAGTTCCATGCGACTTTTCGCGGAAGATGCTGTAGTATACAGATAAGTTGCAGCATTAGAAAATTGTAGCGAAATGCAGGAAGATCCGCAGAGGACAGGCACTTGGTGCAGGGAGTGGCAACTGACCCTTAACATAGACAAATGTAATGTATTGCGAATACATAGAAAGGAGGATCCTTTATTGTATGATTATATGATAGCGGAACAAACACTGGTAGCAGTTACTTCTGTAAAATATCTGGGAGTATGCGTGCGGAACGATTTGAAGTGGAATGATCATATAAAATTAATTGTTGGTAAGGCGGCTACCAGGTTGAGATTCATTGGGAGAGTCCTTAGAAAATGTAGTCCATCAACAAAGAGGGTGGCTTACAAAACACTCGTTCGACCTATACTTGAGTATTGCTCATCAGTGTGGGATCCGTACCTGGTCGGGTTGACAGAGGAGATAGAGAAGATCCAAAGAAGAGCGTCGCGTTTCGTCACAGGGTTATTTGGTAAGCGTGATAGCGGTACAGGAATGTTTAGCAAACTCATGTGGCAGACTGCAAGAGAGGCGCTCTGCATCGCGGTGTAGCTTGCTCGCCAGGTTTCGAGAGGGTGCGTTTCTGGATGAGGTATCGAATATATTGCTTCCCCCTACTTATACCTCCCGAGGAGATCACGAATGTAAAATTAGAGAGATTAGAGCGCGCACGGAGGCTTTCAGACAGTCGTTCTTCCCGCGAACCATACGCGACTGGAACAGGAAACGGAGGTAATGACAGTGGCACGTAAAGTGCCCTCCGCCACACACCGTTGGGTGGCTTGCGGAGTATAAATGTAGATGTAGATGTAGACAAAAAGCAAATGGTGTTGTTTCAATTTTGAGACGTTGTGTTGGAGCGGTAATCATTTGCATACCGAAGCGTGCTGTGTACGTCATACCAATTTGATGTTTACTGCATGTCGTCTTCATGGCGTTACGGTGTTACAAGCAGCAGTGTAACGTAGCAGATATTCTCCACCAAGACGCCTACAATAAGTATGTTATCGAAGAGCATGAAACATAACTATGTTATCAGCGCAAGAATACATAAAAACCAAAAGGTAATGCGAAAGGTAGCAAACTTCCCGCCATGAGAGTAATATTCCGCCACACTAATTACATCATCCCACTACAGAATAACAAGAAGATTGTAAGTTCTAAGTACCAGACGCAAAGTCGTGAGTGTAGAACTATACAGTTACTATATCGTTCTGTGAAGCTTTTATTCGAAGAGAACACTGCAAGAACAATGAAAAGAATAAACACCATTACAGCACTCGAACGAAACGAGCGTAACAGCACAAAATGTAAAACAATTACTGCAGTAGCTTTCTCTAGACTGATGCTCTCATGTGAAAAGAATATCAAAATTACGCTGTTGATAGCTTCATCGAACGTTAAGAGCGAGTATGAGAGACAACCAAATTACACATGCAGAAGTACATAAGCATGACGAAATATGACTACGTGGACGTAGAGCGACACATGTAAAATAAAATTCGTCACATATCATCACAAAACCAGCATTAACCAGAATAAGAAAGGCATTTGTGAGTAATCAAATGTGAAGAGACGGCAATTTATATCCAATTTTGCACGTACGATAGGTTATGCTGCTGATCATCCTTCGAAGTTCCATAAACGCAGCAGGTTCTGAAAGTTGGTGCATTTCCCAGACAGCAGCTTACATTTTCATATACACAGAATGTTTCACACTCATGTTGCACACTTGTAGAGGTTGTAGATGGGACATAGTAGATCAAGTTTTACTAGGGATACATGTCCGTAACGTCATCCGATAATGCTACAGAGCGTGAAAGTTAAAGGCACCGGCGCCTACAGGTGTACCGGGTGATCAAAAAGTCAGTAAAAATTTGAAAACAACGGATTAATGTTGCTAGAGAGGTTAAATTTGACACACATGCTTGTAATGACATGGTGTTTTATTAGAACAAAAAAAAAGTTCACAAAATGTCCGACAGACGGCGCTGGACAGCAAAACGTCAGTGACTGCGCATGACAATCGTGTACAAAAGGAGCTGTAACGAGAGAGAGAATCAGATGCGCCAGCAGTCGCAGCATGTTGACGTTACCTGAAAAGGCGCTTTTAGTGAAGCTTTATTATCAGACGGGGAATGTGCTAGTTCAGCGTTACGATCCTATCGGCATAGGAAGGGGATTCGAACGGGGAAAGGTCCGGTGACAAATGCAGCTGTGGCGAGAATGATTTCGAAGTTCGAAGCCACGGGTTGCTTAGACGATAGACCCCGTAGTGGCCGACCGAGCACAAGGCGTAATGCTGCTGAGACAGTTCAGGAAGAAATGGAGGCTGTAGCGGGTTCGTCTATGCACGGGGAAGTCAGCGTTCGTGCAGTCGCACGTCGCACCGGCATTCCATACACTACTGTTTGGTTGGCCATTAGGCGTAATCTCCAATGCTATCCGTACAAAATCCATCGGCATTATGAACTGTTACCTGGCGATTTAGTGTAGCGGAGAGCATTTACGGTGTGGGCGTTTCAAAAGATGGCGGAATATGACGATTGGTTGAGAAACGTGTTGTGGACCGACGAAGCTAATTTCACGCTCCGAGGCTCTGTCAACGCCCACAACTGCAGAATAAGCGCTACCAAAAATCCTTGAACTGTCGTGGAAACTCCACTGCAAGACGAGAAAAGCACGGTATTGGTTGGATTTACCGCAGCTACCGTTATCGGGCCTTTTCTCTTCGAGGAAATGTTTGATTCTGGTTTTGTAACTGCTTCCGTGACGGGTGAGAGGTACGCCCATATGTTACAGAATCGAATAATCCCCAGCCTGGCTGCTAAATACCTGCTGGAACGTACGATGTTTATGCAGGATGGCGCTCCACCCCATATTGCTAAGACGCGTGAAAGATCTTTTGCGCTCGTCGTTTGGTGATGATCGTGCACTCAGCCACCACTTTCGTCATGCTTGGCCTCCCAGGTTCCCAGACTTCAGTCCGTGCGATTATTGGCTTTGGGGTTACCTGAAGTCGCAAGTGTATCGTGATCGACCGACATGTCTAGGGATGCCAATGCCTCACCATAACTCCGGACATGCTTTACAGTGCTGTTAAAAACATTATTCCTCGACTACAGCTATTGTTGAGGAATGATGGTAGACATATTGAGCATTTCCTGTAAAGAACATTATCTTTGCTTTGTCTTACTTTGTTATGCTAATTATTGCTATTCTGATCAGATGAAGCGCCATCTGTCGGACATTTTTTGAACTTTTGTATTTTTTTGTTTCTAATAAAACTCCATGTCATTCCAAGCATGTGTGTCCGTCTATTCTTACCTCTCTATGAACATTATTCCGTGATATATTCAGTTTTCAAATTTATACTGACTTTTTGATCACCCGGTATGTATAGGCCTATACAGGGTGATTCTGTGATGATCTTACAACTTTCAAGGATGATAGAGACGGATAACTGTATCAATTTGATGTAAGGATCGCTGGTGTGGGAGTTACGAGCGAAAATCATTCTTATACCTCTGACAGTGGAATACATCTACCGGTATTGTGGCTGCTGAGAACGTAGGGTATGCAATTTTGGAACGTGATAGTATGGACCAAGAGAAGAAAAATTGTTCTGTAAACTTGGTCCCTAAAACGCATACCTGAGAACCTACAGCACCTGTTCATGTTCACTAGTGTGATACGCTTGTCCTCTATTGAACGAGTGCTCATAGCTCTTAAGGTATGCATTTAAGAGACCCTGTTTACTAGATAATTTTTCTTGTTTTGATCCGTAGCACCACTTCTGAAATTTACCTACCCTACAATTTAGCAACACAACCGGTATAGGTATTTCAGCGTTAGAGGTCTCAGAAAGGATTTCGCTCACAATTTTCGTCTCGTTCGTTTCCGGTACAGGCATCCGTATCTCAAATTTATACATTTGTCCTTCTTCATCGCTCTTGAAAGTTTGTAACATCATTATGGAATCACCCTGTAGATACAGACATTTACATGCACCGGCGCCTATAAATTAACCTTTCGGTTAGCGTCGCTGGATGACGTTTCCGAGCATGGGTATCTGTGATCTACTAAGTCCGCTCCACAGCCTCTAGAAGTACGTAACATGAACTGTGAAATTGCTTGTATATGCTCTGTAATATATCGAGAAACCAGCACATATGAATAGTATAGCGACAGCAAGCAGACGTCCAAGCCATCTGCGATGGTGTAACCCAATCGGTGCTGATGTGGAGTGAGTGTGTTGAGGCGAGGTGGACGAGTTAATACCACCTGTGTACGAATTAGAGAAATATGTACGTCATTCACGTTAACATCTACCAGACGTAAAACTTTTGTATTCAGTGTTAACATATTACCTGTGATATTACGTTAAATGGCTTCCGGAGATGACATCTATACAGTTACGCGCACAAGTAATTATTCCACGTTTTTTTGGACTATAAAGTTAATGTTGTTAATCAAATATTACCCCACGTCAATATTGCATTTTGTAAACTGCTCTGTTATGAAGACAGGAAAAGTAGCTTTTTTTTGAGTCATCCACCTTCGGACTGGTTTGATGCAGCTCGCTTCGAATCCCTCTCCCGTGTCAACCTTTTCAGCTCAGAGTGCCACCTGCAACCTACGTCCTCAATTACGAGATGGACGTCACTCAGTCTCTGTCTACCTCTACAGTTTTTATCCTCTACAGCTCTCTCTAATACCATTGAAGTTATTCTCTTATGTCTTAACAGATGTCCTCTCTACCATGTGTCCTATCTTCCATACATTCCTTTTCTTGCCGATTCTGCGGAGAAACTCTTCATTCCTTACTTCATCAGGGCACGTAATTTTCACCACACTTCTGTAGCACCGCTTCTCATACCTTTGTATTCACGTCTATTGCGGTTCTTCCACAACCCATGTCTCACTGACATGCAATGCTGGGCTCCTACGTACATTCTCAGAAATTTATTAATCAAATTAACACTCATGTTTAATACCAGCAGACTTCTCTTGACCAGGAATGCCCTTTTCGCCAGGGCTAGTGTGCTTTTTATGTCCTATTTACTCAGTCGGTGAAGGATTGTTTTGCTGACAAGGCAGCAGAATCTCCTAACGTCGTCTGCTTCGTGATCATCAATTACGAAGTTACGTTTGTCACTCTTCTCATTTTTGCTACTTTTCATTAATTTTCTTCTCTCTTCGATTTACTCTCAATCCATGTTCTGTATGCATTAGACCGTTCATTCCATTCAGCAGATTCTGTAATTCTTCTTCACCTTCAATGAGGAGAACAATGTCTTCAGTATTAACATTGACAGCCCATCACCTTCAGTTTTCATCCAACTCTGCAACTTTTCTTTCAGTTCTGCCATTTCTTCTGTATCGTATAGGGTGAACAGGAAGGGTGAAAGACTGCAACCCTGTCGTACATCCTTTCGAATTCGTGCAATTCGTTCTTGGTCTGCGACTCTTATTGTTTCCTCTTTGTTCTTCTACACATTGCATCACCCGTATTTTCCTATAACTTACCCCTATTTTTCGCAGGATTTCGAACATCTTGCTTAATTTTACATTGTGCCGCTTCTTTCAGGTTGACAAATCCTAGCCGGCCGGACTGGCCGAGCTGTTCTGGGCGCTACAGTCTGAAACTGCGCGACCGCTACGGTCGCAGGTTCGAATCCTGCCTCGGGAATGGATGTGTGTGATGTCCTTAGGTTAGTGAGGATTAAGTAGCTCTAAGTTTTAGGGGACTTATTACCACAGCAGTTGAGTCTCATAGTGCTCAGAGCCATTTGAACAAATCCAATGAAGTCGTCGTGATTTCTCTTCAGTGTAGCTTCCATTGTCAACCGCAACTTGTTAGGGAAAGCCTTCAATGCACGCTTCACTGTTGAGATAACCACATTTCATGACTGCGTAAGAAAGTTGGAGAATTCGGCACGAGAACTCGATGGAGACGCAGATGTATCTGAGCGTGAAAGTAACACTCATACTAAAGCGGTGTTTGTTGAGGAGCTAATGGTAGCCTGAAGAGGTTATTGCTGGTAGCAAGAAGAATCGGCTCATGTTTTGCAAGGACCAGCATTATGTAATACGATTCGTAAAGACGCCTATAGATGAGAGCAGTATGGACGTATGTGTTGCGCCGATTTTCGTACTTGTTGCAGTGGCCAGTTCAACATTGCGAGTTAAACTGATGCTATCCATAAGTTTGCATTAGTAACATAAAGAGTGTTTTTATCTCTGTTGATTAATAGATAATGAAAATAAATTGTCACACTGTGGGTTAGATTTCGCTACGATACCTGCCATGTACTAACTGAAACACTTTCCAGAGTATCTAAACATGCACAAATGAAGGAAAGTGGAGATGTTGATGAAGGGTGATTACCTTCTCCCGTCATCTCCTTTCCTCCTAAACTTAACATATCTGCAGATGTATTCGCCATCGCAACATAAACACCCTTGAAAAACTTCAAAATGACGTAGTCTTTTCCCCGTACCTCAATAGTTTACTTCATTGTATATTCATTATTGCTGCTGATACTCTTAAACGTCTACCTACTCTTCATCACGGCTAGTATGTAACCTGAGTCTACATCTGCTCAAATGGCTCTGAGCACTATGGTACTTAATATCTGAGGTCATCAGTCCCCTAGAACTTAGAACTACATAAACCAAACTAACCTAAGGACATCACACACATGCATGCCCCAGGCAGGATTCGAACCTGCAACGTAGCGGTCGCGCGGTTGCAGACTGAAGCGCCTAGTACCACTCGGCCACTCCGGCCGGCCTACTTTTGTTTGTGGATCCGTTACAAGAAAATATGTGACCCATAACCCGATATTTTCCATAAGGTAAAGTATAATGAAGATACGAATGAACTTAATTTTGAGACGTCGCCGACATCGTTGGGTTATAGATTGGTAAAATTTTGAAGCCTTTGTTATGAAAAAGTCTCACGTATCACAACTGATGTAACTTTACCAAAGCATGGAGCATATGCCACTACATGCATCGTTCAGCATGTTAACACTTTCCCAGATGAAACATTCCCACAGAAATTTGGACGTTGAAAATGACTGTGGTATTCTGGTGTGTTACGAGCTATATCCGTAGGTCTTATTATTATTCCGAGCAGTAGTATTTTACATAAAACTATGTAACAATCCATAGCTGAATATATACTCCCCGTCATAAGCCCACTCATTCCCCTGAAAACATCTCTTTAACGACTTGCGATAGAAGAGAATGGGCTCGAGGAAATAAACACTTTTAAAGTCTATTTGCAAGCTGAATCGTGATTCATTCGTGAAGCGAATACTCCTGCCTTGATTTGCAACACAAAGCGCGTGTTTGCATGCACACTGCAGACGATCCCGTGCACAAATACTGCCCTCATAACACTTTCAGCTCACGGCACTGTGCATCAACCACACAGGTGCTGGACCAAGGTTGCATGGTAACGGAGTGCATGGGTCATGGTCCTGCTCCTTCGAGAAGAAGACTGCATCTGTCGGTTTTCATCGCGTTTCGTGGCCCTTGACATCTTTGTTAGTACCTTCTGGATTCCATCATTTTTAGAAACTTCTGCCATAGACTGCGACTAACGGAGGTAAGAATATTTTATCGCTTACGAGCATATGTCTGGGTGCGTCAGACACATGTTATCAAAAGCGTTTCGACTTACATGGCTTTCTTGTGTTGCCTCCCATTATTTCAACTCTGTCGTGATGTAGAACAGGTAACTGACAGTTATGCGCAGAGGATGAAAGCGGACTGTAAGCTTATTTTGTTTAGACGCATTCCATTTTTTACCACTTGATTAATGTTTGCCTTACCTAATGCTGAAACTGTCTGTTCCCCTAATTTAGAGGCTTAATGGCACAATATGCCACAATGTTGATGTCACTGACCATAAGTTTTACTGTAGACGCGGTTTCTACCACGTTTAGGCTGACTCGGGATTAAATGAGGACAGGGAAACGTGAGAAACTTGCTGTTAGGCGTCATAAATGACAAAACAATCTCGGAAACGTAAGCTTGAAGATACCAGTCTATTCTGTGTCTCACAATAGAACAAAGCGCCGTAGTGACAAGCTGCTTCGTCTCTATGTACACCGAGGAGATATTGTGTGACTTGGAGGTGAGAAAACTAACCTTCCCATTCTGTAAGTTTTTGCTAGATTAGATAAAAAGAGATTTTTCAAATGGTTTAAAGTAACAAGACTTGTGAATATACTTGCCACGTAATTTGCAATATCTGTCATGTTCTCCACATAGGTATAATAAATATGCAGGCTATATGCAGACGAATTAAGTCGGATGATGCTGAGGGAATTAAATTACTTTATGAGACACTCAAAGTAGTAAATGAGTTTTGCTATTTGAGGAGCAAAATAACTTATGATGTTCGAAGTAGGGAGGATATAAAATGTAGACTGGTAATGGCAAGGAAAGCTTTTCTGAAGAAGGAAAATTTGTGAACATCGAGTATAGATTTAAGTGTCAGCAAGTCGTTTCTGAAAGTATTTGTATCGAGTGTAGCCATGTATGGAAGTGAAACATGGACGATAAATAGTTTGGACAAGAAGAGAATACAAGCGTTCGAAATGTGGCGCTACAGAAGAATGCCGAAGATTAGATGGGTGGATCTCATTACTAATGAGGAGGTATTGAAGAGAATTGGGGATAAGAGGAGTTTGTGGCACAACTTGACTAGAAGAAGGGATCGATTGGTAGGACATGTTCTGAGGCATCAAGGGATCACCAATTTAGTATTGGAGGGCAGCGTGGAGGGTAAAAATCGTAGAGGGAGACCAAGAGACGAATGCACTAAGCAGACTCAGAAAGATGTAGGTTGCGGTAGGTACTGGGAGATGAAGATTGCACAGGATAGAGTAGCATGGAGAGCTGCATCAAACAAGTCTCTGAACTGAAGACCACAATAATAAATTACGTAGAAACGAAGGTTAGGCTACGAAGCAAAGGGAATAACTAACATCATAATGCAAATCGTAACCAATATTAAGTGTGTCTGTTTAAAGGTAAACTAATTTTTGTAGTTACCACTTAGCGGAAGGTGGGGTAAAGTGGGCGGACGGTAAAAGTGGCATATCTTTGGCCCTGAATCGGCTGCTGCCTTTCGAGAAGTGGACAAACCAGTTCAAACGTGCACCATCACTGCTGTCAGAGAGTTTGACACAGGAAATTTGTTCCGCTATGTTTCAGCATAAACTTTAGTTACTTTCAGTCGTCTAATGTATTGTAAGTAATCTATATTAGTTTTGTTAGCTCACTTATATTCAGAGTAATTTTTTTTACCCTATCAGTGTTTCAACAAAGTCTTTGGAACACCAACTTAGTTCATTGTTGTTTATTTCTATTTGACAATTACATCTGTGAACCACGAAGTCGGCACGATGTCCGATGGGGAAAAGCGGTCAAGTTGTTTCATCTGGTTGGAGTTTGTCACTTCCATATATCAAGCATGATACTTCAGGTCACATTGACATCCTACTCCTTTGGTATAAAAAGCTATTGCCTGTCATTCTATCTTCCGATTTAATTTCTATTATTTTACACCGTTTCCGTTCTGTTATCTGTAGCCTAACATAAAAATCCGATTGAAAACGATCTGGCCAAGAAACGTGGTATTGTTTCAGATACTAGGACAACAATATGTCTTGGAATGTGGTCAAGAATCAGAACGACATACATGGGCTACCGTCCCGACTGAACTGACCTCATTACCCCCCATAGGTAGGAAAAAGTCGCTTCTATGTAAGTCTTGAGAAAAATGAATAAAGCTCTTATATATTATTATCATTTTAACTTACAAATATTTGAATTGATACCTTGTAACATTTTGTATTTGTGGCGATTCACAGCCTCCAGAAGCTTAATAACGTAAACACGCCCCGAAGTAGCCTGTAATGTGATTTTTATATAATCTCTAGCGTTAAAAGGTTTTTTGGCTTTTTCTCATTTAACCAAATATAACATTGATGATGATCATTTATGGCAATGTTTGCCCACAAGATAAGGAATGCACCCTTTAACACTAGATTGCGTACTCACGGCAGTTCTCCTTGGCCGTTTTTTGGTACGACTTGGAAAGAGAGAAAAATCAGTTAATGAATGATCGACGATGCGTCGGTTCTCGATTGTGTTTAGGAGACGTACGGATTGATTGCGTGAAAATAGTTTCACAAATGACCTCGTAACCCGGATTGCTTCCACGCAATCAGACTCTTCAATGAAATTACCTAAGGGACCTATTTGAATAACAAAAAAAAAAAAAGCAAAACAGTGAAATTTTGTAAAAAAGTTGTCAGATCGGAAATTGAACACATTAATAGTCTCCCAAATACAATCGAGACACCGCGATAAAGAGCGAACCTGTAACAAAGTTCATTTAAACATAAACATTATTTGTGGTTAATTTAAAGAAAAGAATAAGCATCGATTTTCTGTACAGTGAAGCATCAATATATTCTCAAAGAACAAAGGCGTTAAACTATAAACATAAACAAATTTACAATATATTCTAAACTTACATTTTTACGTTTTTCTCATACATGGAACAGTCCAACAATCGCTGCTTTTGTATGTGTGATATTTTGTAAAAATTAAATGTCCTGGCGTGCACGTAAGTATTTTTTATCGTCACAAAGTTTACAAAAGCGTTTTTGTTTTCTTGGTGATAACGTGGTTTTTCACACTAAATGAAATATAACTTGTAGCGGTGCTACACAACACGTCTTAACAAGTCGGCAACCAAACATCAAAGGTAATGAAGTACATGTTAACATATCGGCGACCAGAAGTACAACCAACTATAAAGACTCTAGAATTTTCCTAACAAATGATAAATTGTTCTTTCTTCTGTTTCGCAGCTTCTTGCTATCAAGCGCTGCGGCAATGATTTTAAATATCTGCGCCCAGCGAGTCATAGTGTTTAAAAGTACCTTTTAAACGCTGGCCGCGCGGCTTGGTATAGGCGCACGTTATAAACAGATTTCGTTTCTTTACTCTCGTGTTGTCATGCTTAGTATCACTACAAACTACAGCTCGGTGGCTGTCCTTTTCTCATATACAAAATGTCTGAAATCCAATAATATCACATTTCTTCCCGCGTGAGGAGCGATGACTCCGTCAGGATCATCGCGACTCACGCGTATTCGTGATATTATTGCTTTCGTGAACCAAGTTAGTATTACTTGCAAAAATTCTTTACAATAGATTTTACACACTACATCAGGCAAAGTGGTTAACATACAGAGTATCAGGTAAGTATATTCGTACGACTGAAATTGATAGTAATTTGTCCATAGGGTAACTACATGACAATTGAACTGTGCTCTTTGTTGTGTATTGCACAAGGGTAACAAATGTTCATTTCTCGGTAAAAGATAATGAAATTATGACAAAGATACACATACATAGATACATTATATATGGCATAATAAATATTAAAAAAATAACAAAGAAATAAATTACTTGACTTCGCAGGAGGTCTGGGTGCTGTGTGCACTCGTGAAAAAAATTTGTTACAAAAAATTGACATTCTTGTTTTACAATGACATATTACAGGAATATTTTTGTCGTTGTTTCGTCGAAGATTTCTTGCAGTAAATACGTAGCACTTTACTTATTTTTGGCTTTCATGACCTGCAAAAAAAAGTTTCACTACACTTGGGTAGGTATGAGTTGCACTGGGAGTGGTAGAACTTCGGGTATAAATGATAGCACTGCACTTGAGTGGTGAAATTGATTACACCTTCACAGTGGAGGAAAAGTAGGGCATCACTTTCACTGTGGAAGTTGGAGTAGTTGTCGGGGTGTGGTGTTGCGTTGGAAATACGTCGTGGGTCAGGAACTGGAAGATTGGTTCTGCAACATGTTGAGCCGTATGGTGGCGGTCTCTATTTCACTTGACACATGTCCGTGCTTCCATTTATGTTTTCGTACATGAAAAATACAGAAAAAAATCTGTATTAGAATGTGCTTACTTACTAATAACTTAGTCTAAAAGAAAATTGGATTAGGTAAGGATAACAATTGTTTATGTACATAAGGTCTCATTCTCTTAGGAATGTTTAGTTCCCATATTTATCTATTTTTCTGGTTTCATTTGGTTCGACACGTTTTCGTCATTACTCGGCCTGGTCAGTAAATTCGGTAGCAATTGTCAAAATTAAGCTTAAGACTCTTCCGATTAGTGTCTTTATAATTTCACAAGGTACATGAGTGCTTAATTCATTGCTATATCATATTTTATTTTGAATGCATTTCAAACACATTTGGCATCCGCGCTCGTTGTGCAAAGAAAAATTGATTGTTGAGCGCTCAGAGTACACAGTGTTACGTCCGTTGGTCACAATCACGTGATAATAACTTGACAGTTCCACAACGCTAGCAGCAGTATTCTGCGAGAAGCAGAGCGTTTGTTGTCTACTAGCCGTGGTGTCAGTTTTTACACAGTTTTTCATCGACTCTGGATTACTGAAGCAGCCAGATGCGGCGACTCCCGCAGCTGTTTCGAAGAATGTGTCCGTGGAAAGGCGTACAGTACCGTTTGTGGTAAGTACAACACTTATTCACTTTCACTCTTCGGCTTTCTACATCGCGGTTTCGTGGTACAAGTACTTATAACTTTACTTCACACGTGTCCTTGGAGTTATCACTTTTTCCGTTCACACGTTATTATTAATTCGTGTTCACATTTATTTGGTCGTCATGTTAAGGTTCACACGCACCACTTTTATACGTGTCCATTTATTACTGACTGCATTATTACTACAAAGTGCAGTTAACATTTAGTATACATATCGTGTCTAAACATTATTTACAAAGAAGTATTTAGTCTCTGTGACTACAAGGCCTGACGAAAAGCGTGTCTCTTGTTTGTAGTTTGTGCTTCCAAGGCACTTTAGGTTTACACTTTGTTCGAAATCTTGTTATTCTTTTCTTTTTACAATAGTTACTCTTTTCTGAAGTTCAGCTCTTTTATTTTCTCTCTATTACGTCGTTAGTTTGAAGACATAGTCAATGTGGCTTCGTTTACGTGATGAACAGTTCGTGTTCAAACTACCATTAGGGAAATTGGGAAGCTTGGTGTTCCCTGTCGTGCAATTGCACATAACAAATCTTAACTGAACTCGCAATTTGCGGAGAATAAGCATAGCCCGTCGACAACCAATGTGTCACGACTATCCATTCGTATAGCCTGTATGTATCAGTCATGCAACCAGCTCGTAAAATTCACTTCTCTACTGGATAAGGTAGGATGGTAAGGATACTGGTTAGAGGAAAACACAAAAGACTTTTATGGAGTGAAGAGATTTGAAGACAGTGTTAATGACGTATGAGATGATGAGCTTAACATAAATTATTATGACAAATAGTATAATTAAATCGATACAGTAGTTTCAGTGACGTCTGATCCAGCTCTCTAAACAATTTTCTATACATATCTAAAATTACTTAAACCATGCATTAGCAGTGAACTGTGTCTGTTATCTTCTGTTCCATGTATCGTAAAATTGGTTTCCTAAAAAAAAAATCGTCGTATCTCGAGGACCTGAAATAGATATTTCTAGTACTAAATTAGTTTATTTATAAATGATCTTTGTAGGTATTTCAGCTGCACTGTGCCGTAAAAATTGTTTGAGCGTATACAGTTTTCTCCGTATTATAATAAAATAATTGAGTTGCGCACTTCTTTCCTGCTACCTGGATCGTTATTGACTTACTTGATTCTTATATGCTAAGCTGCTGCTTTTTGCCTGCTGCGTTTCATAAGGTGGTCTCATAAAATTTGTTGTCACACACTCCTTATGCATAACATAACATTTACCTCATTAGAGTAAGCGACCTTAATAAATATTTTTTTTTATACATACGAGCAATCATTCTGGTCTGAATGATCATTTTACTTTATTTCATTCAAGAGGAGAGAGCTTTGCTATACTTAAAACTAGTGATAGCAGGTGGCACTTAGCACGTCCCTACTATAATATTTATTTGTCAGCTCTTTCGGCTGTGGCCGTTCATGGCTCAATTAACTTAAAACTAACTTACATCTAAGGCAAATCTTGCTCTCCTACAATAAATGTGTTTTACTTAAGGTGCTCATATAAATTACCTATCTTGCTGTGGCAGGTCAACAGGGTGTTAGTCCTGTGCATTACTCATACATACGTTGGTACTTCACACATAGTATGACAACTTATAGTGTGTGTATATTTTATTTTAGCAGCTTAACAGATATTTTCAATTGTTGACTCGGTATTTCTTCAAGTCTGCATGATGAAACAATCCTTTTATTCGTCCACATACAGGGTCAGCTAATAGATAGCAACCAATGTGCGGCTTTCTTAAGATAATATATGGTCCTTCATACAAGTGCTGCCACTTGCGATTCTTATGATGAATCAAAGATGGTTTGAAGTGGGTCTTTAATAGCACTCGTTCATTTATACGATACGATAAGACTTTGCTAATGTGTTTGTCGTGCGCCTTTTTTCTAAGGTTGGCATGAGTGGTTAAAGATATGAGAGCTTATCTTAACTTATTGTCTAATGTTACTTCAGGGTGTTGTAATTTTGGGATGGGGTGGAGCTGAAATGTCAGTTATTTTTTACTTGACTCGTATTTTGCGACCTGCCAGGTCGAAAATTCGCGTTCGTATCCCATACAACTTGTGCATCACTTGATTGTGTGTTATTTGACATCGCGTTTGGTGCTTGGCTCGCCTGTGTGTAAAAAATAGTCGGATTTCCTTGGCTGTTATGACCGGCGGTGTTAGGAAAAGCATGCGACGAATTGTCCTGACTATTGTTCCTGAACTGTTGGTTGGGTTGGTGAGAAAATGTCGCATTTTTCGGCTGTGAAAAATTCATTTGGTGAGAGGGAGTGAAGTGACTCGGCTGACTGTACTGTTGTGGTCTGTTATAATTGTTCCATTTCTTTCCCTTGTGACGATTTCCATTATTCGTCTTGTTGTTCTGGTACTGGTAATTACCGTTGTGATTTATCGGTGAATTACCGTATTGCTGTTGTGTGTTTTGATAAATCGGATTGTATCTATTCTGGTGTGGATATTTGTTATATTGTTTTCCATTACGACGGTTGAAACTGTTATGATTGCCGTAAGGCTGAGCGTTTGGTTGTCCCGTGTTATGTTGGTACGACATTCCATTGACGCAAATTGTTATGTGCTGCTGCGGAGCGGGCGGTACATTATTATAATTATTCCGCGCGCTCGCACGCACATCCTCATAGATCATATCCAAATTGTCAAGAACAGAAAGAAAGGCTTCTAGGTCTTCTTCACTCACATTAACTAGTTTTTCTCTTATTGACACAGGAAGTTTTGACTTCAAGATCATGATTACATCTTTGGTTGCAATGGGCGTGTCCCAATACTGAATTTTACGTAGATATTTTTCAAAATAACGTCTCAAACCTCCCCCTCTGGTGTTAAAAGGTTCGGCGTTGTAAACCTCCTTTCGGAGTCTTTGTTGTATACCTGAACTCCAGAATTTATTCAAAAAATGCTTTTCAAAATCTGCATAGGTGTGACATTTGTCTATTATTTCTGTACCCCAAATTGATCCTTCACCGTGTACATAGCCTAAGATGAACTGTATCCGCTGCCTGTCGTTCCATGATTCTGGAAAAGCACCTGTGAATGATTTTAGAAATACCATGGGATGTATATTTCGTTTTTCAGGTATAAAAGGCTGAAAAACTCTGTGTTTTAGCACACTCTCGTCTCGCATTAGTTCAACGAGTGTTAGTTGATCGGCATGACTACGTGAAGTAGAAGTTTCGTCACGCGTATTATTTACTGTTGGTGAGAATTGTACCTGACACTCGGGATATTGACGATTATCGTGTTCTGGCGGTAGCGAATACTCACTTTGATTGTCACCTTGCAATTCCGTAACTTGTCGCTTCAGTTGATCTATATCATTGCTTAGCTGACGTTTCCATTCCGGAAGATCGTGGCTAAATGCTCGTCTGATTTCACCTAATTCACTGGTTAAAGTGTCACCAGAAGTACCGGGAGCGGTTAAGATTTCTGCTGTAGCAGATTTAACCGTACCCTTTAGTTCAGCGTGTACCTTGCTGACAATGTACTGTTCTTTGGATTGCATCCACTCTTCAAATTCCCTAATAAGTGTATTGCTTATACCGGTGTTGACATCTGCGATCTTTTTGTCAATATTGACATCGGATATTTGCTGAGCAAGGTCTTCGACTCGCTCGCCAACGTGGTTGACACTTTCTGTCAATTGGCTTACTCTCTTTGAAACATCACTGTAATGCTTCAAGGAGTCACTCGCAGTTGATTTACACACATCTATTTGGGCCTGCATATCTATGAACTTGCTACCAATATTGGTCTCGGCGGATTCCACCATCGAAAGAACACTATCAATTTTTGCGTGTACGCTTGCGTTTAGCTCGCTTGCGTAAGCAGTGGTAATGGCTTTAATTTTTTCCTCCATGGTGTCATTCGAATTTTTGATTTGTGCTTGGATGTCCTCTATCCTTGATTCTAAACTGCTGAACCTGCTGTCACTTTGATTTGCTAACTGACTGATTTGCGTTCCGAGATTGTCACTTTGGTTTGTTAACTGACTGATTTGCGTTCCAAGATTGTCACTTTGGTTTGTTAACTGACTGATTTGCGTTCCAAGATTGTCACTTTGGTTTGTTAACTGTGCCATTCGAGTGTCAAGATTACCCATGTGAGCTTCAATGTTATCACTCTTGTTTGTAAGCTGTGCCATGTTTGCTTCAAAACTGGTTTTCATGTCAGCAAACAATTTTAGTATATCTGACAGCGAGCATTCACGTGACTGCGACGCGGTCTGTGGCGCCGACAGCTCACGTGTCGCTTCGTCGTCTGTTGTTCCCCCACTACGAGATTCAGGTTTGTTTACACCCGCGCGCGGTCTAAGTTGCCTTGGTTGCTCATCAGCCATCGTAAATTTAAAGTAGTTACACTGCACGAGCTAAAAAGATATTTTTTTTTAATTATTATTTTCACTTGTCAGGTGCGCCAAGGATTTCGCGTCCTGATTTCTCAGATATTGCTTGCGCGTTATAAAAAAAATTGAAACTCTTTGACACACGAAAATGCCAATATGGCAACGGGAGTGATAAAATAAATGAAAAACACTTATAGAGCACTGTAACTGGCACAGATAGCGGCCACTGTGATTCACTAAAATGCACAACAATGGAAATTCTTGCTAACTATTTCTAACTATTGTAAGCGAAATGATGAGATAGAGGCGGATCTAATTGCAAAAGGAAACAGAAATTTGGAAATTAAATTGCTTGAGGAAAAGGAAAAAAGCGTAGAGAGTAAATGGCACGAGCCGACTGAATGCTCGGTACGCAAAGCTTCAAACGTAATGAAAAATCGTACTCACATTAGTTGTCTTGCGCGCTGCTATTTATTGCTGTTGTGGATTCTTACTGCGATTTTCTGCATATGCGTCCTTTTTGTATCACTGGTTTTGGCTTCCAATTTTCTCCAGATGGGAGCATGAAAATAAAAGGAACAAATTAGTTTTTTAGTTAGGTCCCTGTTCGCGCGCCACATCTAGCGTTAAAAGGTTTTTTGGCTTTTTCTCATTTAACCAAATATAACATTGATGATGATCATTTATGGCAATGTTTGCCGACAAGATAAAGAATGCACCCTTTAACACTAGATTGCGTACTCACGGCAGTTCTCCTTGGCCGTTTTTTGGTACGACTTGGAAAGAGAGAAAAATCAATTAATGAATGATCGACGATGCGTCGGTTCTCGATTGTGTTTAGGAGACGTACGGATTGATTGCGTGAAAATAGTTTCTCAAATGACCTCGTAACCCGGATTGCTTCCACGCAATCAGACTCTTCTATGAAATTACCTAAGGGACCTATTTGAATAACAAAAAAAAAAAAAGCAAAACAGTGAAATTTTGTAAAAAAGTTGTCAGATCGGAAATTGAACACATTAATAGTCTCCCAAATACAATCGAGACACCGCGATAAAGAGCGAACCTGTAACAAAGTTCATTTAAACATAAACATTATTTGTGGTTAATTTAAAGAAAAGAATAAGCATCGATTTTCTGTACAGTGAAGCATCAATATATTCTCAAAGAACAAAGGCGTTAAACTATAAACATAAACAAATTTACAATATATTCTAAACTTACATTTTTACGTTTTTCTCATACGTGGAACAGTCCAACAATCGCTGCTTTTGTATGTGTGATATTTTGTAAAAATTAAATGTCCTGGCGTGCGCGTAAGTATTTTTTATCGTCACAAAGTTTACAAAAGCGTTTTTGTTTTCTTGGTGATAACGTGGTTTTTCACACTAAATGAAATATAACTTGTAGCGGTGCTACACAACACGTCTTAACAAGTCGGCAACCAAACATCAAAGGTAATGAAGTACATGTTAACATATCGGCGACCAGAAGTACAACCAACTATAAAGACTCTAGAATTTTCCTAACAAATGATAAATTGTTCTTTCTTCTGTTTCGCAGCTTCTTGCTATCAAGCGCTGCGGCAATGATTTTAAATATCTGCGCCCAGCGAGTCACAGTGTTTAAAAGTACCTTTTAAACGCTGGCCGCGCGGCTTGGTATAGGCGCACGTCATAAACAGATTTCGTTTCTTTACTCTCGTGTTGTCATGCTTAGTATCACTACAAACTACAGCTCGGTGGCTGTCCTTTTCTCATATGCAAAATGGCTGAAATCCAATAATATCACAAATCGTAGAATTAGCTAATTTCGACTACTTTACAAGCGCTTGACGATGACAAGTACTCGATATTAGCTTTTTGACGATTACATAAAAATCACATTACAGTCTTCTACGCACCATGTCTACGTTTATTAACCTTGTAGTATGTGTAGTCAAAAAGTGTAAGCGGTAAGACATTATCGATAACCACACTTTGGTGAAAATAAAATTTTCCATAGAGTGGCCGCTTTGCCCCATCTTCCCCGACGTACATAATGAAGTGTGAGCGTTCGGTTCAAATGCAACCTCAGGTAGCTGGACGGAGTAATGGAATAAAAAAAAAACAGGGCCTTTTATTGTCTTGTTTCACTGTCTCTGTTTACAGAATAGGTCCTCTTTTAATTTTTTTTTTAAATTTGTATCCTGTTGTAACTGATTACAAAACTAATTCAGTGTTACAATAATAATAATAATAACAGCAATAACAATTATAAAGGTGGTAGTAGTAGTAATAGAAGTAGTAATAATGACTGAGTAATTTACCATGTATAAATAACTGTATTATCTCACAGAATAAGAACAAAATACATAAAAGAAAAGTTTGAAAATAAGAATCATCACTAGACAGACAATATTTAATAGTAAGATACCTTATTTTAAGTAGAGGTCACCGAGGAACAGTTAGAGTGTGTGTGTGTGTGTGTGTGTGTGTGTGTGTGTGCAGTGGTAACAGAGTAAGAGACCTTATTTTAAGTAGAGGTCACCGAGGAACAGTTAGAGTTTGTGCGTGTGTGCGTGTGTGTGTGCAGTGGTAACAGAGTAAGAGACCTTATTTTAAGTAGAGGTCACCGAGGAACAGTTAGAGTGTGTGTGTGTGTGTGTGTGTGTGTGTGTGCAGTGGTAACAGAGTAAGAGACCTTATTTTAAGTAGAGGTCACCGAGGAACAGTTAGAGTGTGTGTGTGTGTGTGTGTGTGTGTGTGTGTGTGTGTGTGTGTGAGTGAGTGCGCGCGCGCGCGCCCTGCAGTGGTAACAGAGCACATTTCCGTTCTACCTCTGCCGTAATAATCAAATTTAAGGTGTTTGAAAGCAGTGTGTAAGAACATCATTAGTCACTAGGGCACTGTATTCACTTCATGTTCCATGCACCTCCCTACAACGCACAGATCCTTGTCAGTGTCATCAAGGTGGAACATGTCTCTGCGCCGCTTCGGGGCTGATGTGATACTGAGTGTTATGCCGCGTGCGGGGCTCTTATTTTGGTTTTATCTCTCTCTCTTTGACATGGCACTCGAATTCACATTTTCCACAAGACGATATGCACTTGTTCGCCCATCTTTGTTCACATTCACTCTTCTGTGCTGCTGCTTTTATGGATAAGAGATATTTTGCAACTGTTGTACACAGTGAAATTTTTCTTTTTCACGCCGGAAAATGGTGTTAGCGAAATTGTCTATTATTGTACACCATTATAACTTCGTAACAGTCTGTATGGTGAATGCTGACTTCCTCTTGATTTCCTAATTCCATTAAATACGCCACAGGTAATACGGTCGAGTGTTTTCGTATGCCACACTAACAGATGTCTTTCCCTTTGCTGTGTTGGAACTTTAAAGCTTTCCCACTACTTCCTACTTTAAGCTCTGAGTTCGTAAGAAACTACGATCGTGGTTTCTAATGCCCTGAGACATTATCAGATAACACACGTTGATTCTGCGATGATGTCAGAGACTTTCAGGGACGATGGAGAAGGGTGAATGTATCAGTTTGAGGGACAGCATTCTGGTCCGCAAGCTATCGAGTAGCAAGTAATAAGCTAAAATCGTTGTGACACCTCTGAGAGTGGAATACGTGTACCGATACTGTTGTTCCTAAACTTGTAAGGTAGGCAGCTTTCACAGGTGGTAGTATGAACCAAAACACGGAAAAAGTGTAGTAAACATTGGCTCTAAAATGCCTAAAATGCCTGTCTTAACAGCTACAAACGCTAGATCTCCATGATTCTGTGAAATGCACCTCTGCTACTGCAAGCTCTTTGGTTTCAATATTTTTGGAGTAGCTTTTATGGACCTACAAAAAAAAAAAAAAAAAAAAAAACAACAGCAAGTCTCGTAAATATGACCTCTAAAGTACATATCTTAAAACTATTAGGTTACACGCAGTCTGTGTAGGTTTCATATAAGTTTTCTTGTGGTACAAGCGTTCCGATAGAGCTACGGTTAATTAGAGGTTTAACAACAATTAAACCTAGACTTATATGAAACCAAATTCCTTAGGGAAAATCCGGGAGAGGCGCTGCATGTGGTATAGAATGCTCACCCCTTGTACTTTCGGCAACTGCAGTTCGCCACTGCAGTTGCTCAGTCGACGCCAGGCTGTAACTAAAGTGTTTACGTTTCGATTGAGGAAGTTTGACATTATTTCTGGAGGAATAACTGAAGTAAGTCTATAAATATCACTAAAAAACTTTTCCCAGCGTCACAATTAATTCTTAGTGTGTGCTAAATAGTTAGCTATTTCCAATTCTTTAAGCAGTTGTATTAACAGTAAGATCTATTGGGCGTATTTTAATTCTAGTTCGGCCATCTTCATTATCAAGATCATGAACTACAGAGCGGGGTACATGCTGTGAAGTATTACTGCTCAGAAGAAGAAATTAATGGTTCAAGTGGGTAATATTTCACTCTTTGTTATGGAACTGGTGTGTGTACTGTCTCTGTATGCCCCTACTCTCGTGGGGAGCTGCCGACTCCGACGGTTGCCTGTAAGATTCTTGAAACGTAAGAGAAAGAAAATTTCTATAGGATCTTCTCGAATTGGAACACTGCCATTCGCATTTGGTCATTCGATTATTGTCTGCGAGTGAAATGAGTTCGTTTTAGAAGAGAAAAACTTCTATGTGCCTTTGACCGTGAAATTTAAGTAGGACTCACAGCAAACATCGACCACCAAATGTTATAAGTCCTATACAAGCTTGTAGTACTTAACAGTTTATCACAGAATCTTTTGATCACAATTAAATACGCACAATTCCCTTTGAAATGCAACAGACGGTATTATGGCCGTTACTAAACTCCTCATGAACATTACATATCGCTTGCGAATCTCAAAAAACACAAACTATACAATATGACGGCTAATAATGACTGTTTATTTGCGCACACTTCGTACACGTCCTCTCGTTCTCCTGTCTCGTAACAAAGTCCAGTCACACTCCGATTTTCGTACTTTTCTTCGATCGCCGTGGAGCAACGCGAAGTCAAAGAATAAATATTTCGCTCGGGCAGGCGAATCAAAACGAGGGAATCTCAAAATGCGCGGCGGACAAAGGACCCAGCATCCACACCTAGTGATATATATAAACTTTAAACGAGTAATAGATGAGAGGTCGTTCAACCGCTCACGCCGCAAGCAACAACCAGCGGGGGCCGGTACACACCCCGTCAAAGACACCCCCGGCACAAACACAATAATGCCCCTAATTAAGTGAAAACATACCCTCACTCGCCCCCACCCCCGCACAAGGGAACCAGCATCCACAACGCCCCAGATCCAAACGACCACGGTGAAGGATCAAAACGAGGGAATCTCCAAATGTGTGGTGAATGCTGAGAATTGCACCTGAAAACAGAAGTAAAAGTTGGCTGGAACACTACACAATTTTTGATTTGGTTATGTTGCACAGTTACAGGAACACTACACAATTTTTTATATGTTTTATGTCGATTGATGCCAAGAACATAGGAAGAAAACCAAATGAACAAAGTTTGTAAATCTTTATTTTGCTTTTGATTTAATATTTCACGAGGATTTATTGATTGTACTAACTAGGTGTGAGTGTAATAACTAGGTCGTAGCTGCTGTGTTTTCAACTATCAGTAAGTAAAACAGTTATTTCAACCAGAGGACTACTTAGATATATAAACAAGATGTAAGGAACTAATGATAGCACTTCATAGTTTATTCTTTAACCCACAACACATTTCAAATTTGACTTAAAAACAAGGTAGTTTTGTGGTTCTTAGCATGTAGCATGTTATCCAAAGCGTGAGGGTACACGCCGGAATGTAAAGCTGTGTTCATGGTCTAATTTTAATTTCAAATGTGGCATTAAAAATATAAAAACTGGCTGTCATAGACACCTGGTGGTTTTAGTTGTGCAAGAAAAATGTTTTACTAAAGATGCGCCATGGTACTATACATATGCGATTATGGAAATGTGCGCCATCTCTCCAGGATTTACAGTACAATACAAATTATACAACGACTGACTAAAGATGTATATGAATTACACCTTCTAGATGAAATTTTTGGAATGCAATTGATTAATTGAAATAATCTGAGCTAGTGTCAAAACAGACTTATCTCGAGGCATCTGCCACCACAGTCACATGTCTTGAAGTGCAGAGTAAGCGTGAACTCACTTCCACAGATAAAAATTAAGTTCAAACTAAACATCTCGTCACTGTTGAAGGCAGTTTATTCCCTTGCATCTTCAAATGTCGCTTTAGCGAATACAATACATTCGAGTTATTAGGTGAGCGAGGGTGAAAGATTAACAGGAACGAAGGCGAAAGGGAGTGAAAAAAAATCGAAAGTATCCTATACTATTTACAACCGTAATTGAATGGTGAGCTTAATGTTTAATATTCACATCTTATGAAGTGGACCACATGTCTTTTCACGACCATCCATATGCCATAGAATATATAAAATCACAACATACTAAGAATAAAGCCAGATCTGATGAGAGGAAGAATAATGAGGTAAGCAACTTACATTCTGAGGTGATTGAATATGAGCAGATTACTGATTCCCAAGTGTTCTAAGGAAGTTTTGAACTGGAACAAAGAGCTAACGTTCCTCACGTTAAATACGACTGCAAATTACACAGAAAAACCAAAGAAACTGATACACCTGCCCATTATCGTGCAGGGCACCCGCGAGCACACCAAAGCGCCGCAACGCGACGTACCATGGAGTCGACTACTGACTAAAGTACAGCTGGATGGAATTGACACCATGAATCCTGCAGAGCTGTCCATAAATACGCAAGGGTACGAGGGAGTAGTGATCTCTTCTGAACAGCACGTTGCAAGGCATCCCAGACATGGTCAGTAATGTTCAGGTCTGGGGAGATTTGTGGCCAGCGGGGGTGTTTAAACTCAGAAGAGTGTTCCTGGAGCCACTCTGTAGCAATTCTGGACGTGTGGTGTGTCGCATTGTCCTGGCCGAAGTCCGCTGGAAAGCACAATGGACATGAATGGGTGGAGGTGATCAGACAGGATGCTTACGTACGTGTCATCCGTCACAGTCGTATATAGACGTCCCAGGGTAACTTATAGGTAGGGGTGGCGCAGCGAACAATTTTGTGCATAATATTGCTTGATTTATGTGCAATTGTTTTAATGAGTTGTAAAAAATCACACTTTTCGTTCAGTTGGACTCAAAGGTATTTTGTGACTGTTCTTCTAGTATTGGAGATATTTTCTTATTTAACTGAAGGATTACTGTGGATTGAAAGTTGACGTTTGAATAGTGTGTAAGCAATTTTACGTGGGGCTAGAGGTAATATATTTTCCATGCATCACTGCTGCATCTGCCACAGTTCCTTGTTTGCCAAATGCTGAGCTCTCGTGCATCATAGCCCCATCGATGTGAATATTTTCGTCTAGTTGGAGCAAGAGAGATTTGACTATAAAATTCCAAAATACTCATCCGAGATATACCCATTTGGGCAACTTACAACTCTACTCCTACAATAATCGAAAACCAGTGGTACAGACACTGGAATATTTGCAGTTGTTGTGTATGGGGGAAACGACGCGGGCCACCATAATTATCAAATACCCCCAAAATGTCATGTAATACAGTGGCTGAGAATCTTTTGTTACATGTTTCTCTTGCTTCGATGATCTTGTTCAATGAAGCTAAAATACAATTCCACGAAGTTCCGTGTGCCCTATCACGGAGAAGTCTCTCCTGCGGCTTTGCAAGTGTATTAATCAGGTAGATTGATCTACCGCTTTCAGGATTATCCAGAACTTCCTGACTGTTTGGTTATTATGACTTTTGACAATTTAGAAGTGGCAGGTACTCTGCCCAATTACAATGAATCCTTCAGTAGTGCGGGACAATTTGTACTCTTATTGGGAAACATCGACATGATTATTGTCACTGAGCATTCTACTGACTGTCTCCATCCGCGGCTCATCCATCAGTTTTCAGTTGTTATTCTTGACAGAGTGACTGGAGTTTCGATTTTCTGTGAGTACTGAGTACGGCTTATCTCACATGTCAGTCTTCAGATCTCATGTATATTCTTCGAATTCGGCTACTTAGATGGTTGTAGCCTGGTAGTCCTTTCTAGCTCACCTACGCTGTCCTATGTCCGTCAGCTCAGTTAGCTAAGGCTTCGTCTACAACTATATGGTAGCAGTTTTTGGAATATATTCGAATTGAGCCTTCTATCTTATTTCTTGTAGTGCCTGAGTTCTTAGATCCATATTTTCTGATACGGGTCCACTTCCTATGCGCCGAGTGTTCAATATACAGAGTCTTATAAAACACTGCAACTCTTCATGCTTTGTTCTAGTAAGACATAACAATACGTAATGCAAGAAAACAAATAATTTTCACAAACGATCAGGAAACAGCTCTATAAAAGAGGCTTCAAGATATGATCAACAAGTGGGATTTTCTCTTCATGCCTCACAATGTTGGCGAGGGAGCATTCAATAACCTGGGACGTCTGTTATTTCAACTCTCACGCATATTGTACCAGCTGGCTGCTTTGGTGCTTGCAGTCTAGTAGTCAATTCTAGCTCATCTTGTACAGCGACTAATGTTTTAATTTCAACGATACAGAGAAAATGGTTGTCCCAAGATTACCTGTGGGAGTGCTTCTGTGTTGACAAGGAAAATGCTACCTGAATTAATGACCTGTTAGAATCAGCACTTCTAAACTTAATGGACAAAGGCGAAAGGATATCCAACGTTGATGAGACTGTTCTTGCACCTTAAGCATTTTTCCTGCTCGATTCGTTACTAGTAAAGAGTAAATAGGATTTGCTAACGTTGCGTTTAAGGAAGGGGGAAAAAATTTGAGTGCGGTACCTATTTCAATGCTACAGGAATATTCATTTCTGTAGTCACTGTGCGCAAAATAATCGGGCCCAAATGCGGTTTGCTGACAGGCATACGACAGAATCTACAGTATCTAAGAGCATTAAAAAACCTTCGAAATGGTTGCCGGTCGGACCTGTTGTGCTTTTGGTACACGACCAGTTGATTACCAAACAGGTCAGTGCTTCTAAATGAAATGTTGTGTGGAAAATGCCTCGTCAGTCGTACAACACATGCACTCCAGCCTCCATGTACGGCAGTTTCTGAGTCCCTGTACCCCTTCTATAGGCAAGTGTGCTATCAGTGGGTATTCAGCGACACACACCAGGTGATACCGCAAACACGATTTGGTTCTCTCTTGACAGAAACTCAGGGAAAATAAGCTACAGTGGCAAATGCTCTAGAAGGTTCTAGAGTAACGGGAATTTTCTTGAAGAGAAGCTGATTTCGAAATAGCACAGCAAACTTACAGTGACTACCTTCATCAGCCAGCTGTTAAAGACGAAAGGAGAATGGTTGGTGGCAGTAATAGGTGTATTATAGTCTCTGAAGAAACACGATCAGAGAACTGAGCACAGAGGTGGAATTAAGAAGGAAGAGGCAGATGCTGATTACTCTTCAGAGATACAAAACATTTACATCAGGAAAGTAATATTTCTCCAAAGTTTTCTGATTCTGAAATGAATATCGAACAAACAAGCTTGGATCTTAATGGATGTGGATTTCGTGGCAGACCCTGATGTGAACAGAGGGTAGTCGATTTTGTGACTAGATTCAATTCAGTGCGATACTTGCAGCTCGCGATACCATGAGCAAAGGGAAGCTTCAGCACAAGCAAGAAACTCTTGTCACTCGTTTTACTTTACAGACTATGGTGATGTGAGTAAAGTGTAAACAGCAGAATTATGATTATTTACTGTAATGTACAATTCGCCGGGCAGCAGTGGGAAAGTATGGAAATTACGAAGTTAAATGAATATGCTCAATAGTATTAACTGCACGAATTAAAGGTCTGTCGTCGGAAGGACACATCACAGAAGTTATAGCAAGACGTATAGTATTTAATCCAGACACCTAAAATATTATCTCACTGAGTATTAATATGAATCTATTTAAGAAAAATAAAATCGCAATCGCCTACCGACTGGCAAGTGTATCAGGCTGTGAGTGCTGATGAACGTATAATTGTTCGAAAAGCAGGCCGACAATGAAAAGTCCTACTTCAGTTTCCACTTTTTATAGTGGTAGCGAGACTGAATATAGATTCGTATTTAAAGATACTGGTTCTATTCGGAATACAGTGTTCAAACAGAAAGACGCGATCTGCGATCGGTCTAATTACTACTGAACAATTATTTTATTTCTTACACTAGACTATTGTGATTCTTGTGAACATATAATAACAAGTTTCATTCAGTTTGCAAACAGGAGGTACAGTTATTGCTCGAAAGAGTTTTCAAAGCATGAATCATATAGCCTACTGTTTCATTCTAAATGCGTCCTAAGATCAAAATAACTGCCAGAGACCAACCACCGCAATGTGTGTGTGTGTGTGTGTGTGTGTGTGTGTGTGTCGCCTGGAATGTAGAGCCTTACACTCTTTTCATTTCAGTTTATTTTACATATAACGACAGAAAATCGTATTCTCTTCATTTGGACGAGGAAAATATTGACAGTTTCTTGCTAGGGAAGCATCTAAGGTTTTTGTCTATTTCCCTTTTTTCCTTTATATTATTATTTTATTTTCGTATCCTACATGTCTGATTCAGGTCGTCCCACGACTACAAATGTGCATATTGTTGAGGTGGCTTCTCAAGTTTTAGGGACGTGCAATAACACTATGGTTTCGAGTCTACATAATTATCCCAAGCCACCCAATGGCAGGTCATGTGTAAACACAAGATGCGTATATTTAATCCGCCAGATACTCTGCAACTTATACACACATTTCACAACCTAATCATATTTCTTACTATTGCACTTCATGTAAATTACATCGCTGCAAATTCCTGAATGTAACTATATGAAAACAAAAGCTGAGCGACCTATTTACAGGACTGAGAAATTTGGCCATACTTCAGGCCTGTTGCTAAATCTGATTGTCAGGAGTGTACGTATGACCATAACACAGTAAAAGAAGGTAATCGTTTATGGTGAAGAAGCAGCAGCCACAAAAGGAAACAACTGGACGTATGACACTAACCAGTAGCGGATGTTGTGTCAGAGCACAAAAGAGCGTGGACACCCTAATTTTTGAAACCTTGCGGATTTATTGGTTATTTTTCTTTAAATGTTGTTAAGCGTAATATATATGTAGTAATCTGAAATATACGGCCCTTAAATGTACTGTACTGCGGCTCCTCTATACTCCACGAATCTTGGCATCAGGGTCACGAACACGTCTTGAGTTGTGCACGTTTTAAGGAGGTTCTGGGCATGTGCAGCTAGCATGACGTAATTACCTCATGGGTCAAATACACACGGATTTGATTAACAATGTGCACGGTTCGTTGCGTGCACAGCTATGTCTTACCACTCAAGTACAAGTTTAAGTACGTGCCACTAGGTGGTAGCACACTGAAGTAGACGTGATCTTCGTTTATTTCGCAGTTGGCATAAAGTCCGTTAGATGGTAGCACACTCCTCACTATATACAGTAGTGAAATTAGATCGGACATACCTGTTACGTTATTATTACTATTACACTAGACTCTTGCTAAACCGGCCATTCCTCGCACATATGGGTGCCGGATTAGCGGTAGTGCCGGATTGTTGAGAGTGTCTAAAATTTAGTATAAACACATAGGGATTATAGTTTATCAAATCAAAAGATACATTCATTTTTAAATAAAACTTAGTCCTTGAGTGTGTACAAGCATATTATTATCATTCGACCATCACCATGAAATATGTCCCAAAGTTTTGTTTGTCACCATAATGATACCCGACGGTAGAATGCTTTATCACACAAAGGCTTTACAAGCATTTTATAGGTCCTGCCATGTTTCCGATTGTTGCATAATGTACTCCAGGAAGACGTCTCCAGCTTCTGACCCCCAGTTTGAGAAATCCTCTTGTCCTCTCCTCATTTGTCCTCTTCTTCATCAGTTTCACCATAAATTTCCTGTGAGCGTATGTTTACCCCTTTTCTGCTGAAGTTTGGTCATAAATAGTTTTCCTCGTCCAACACCGTTGCCGAGCAACAATGGTTATCTGTGAAGAACCTCAGTTCAGTTTATATCTAATATAGATGGCAGAGTTTCTGCTTGAGGTCTAGCATACCGTGTTTTCCTTTAGAATCCACGATAATGATCCGTAAGAAAAGCCACAATTTCAAAGTGTACAGGAATGTTGAACATTATAGCTAACAACACTGTTTCAGACGGAATTTCATTATTGTAGGTGCCATTTCAGGTTGAACGAATAGAAGCAAGAAGTGTACCGGATTACTGAGAGGCCGGACTACTTAGGACCGTATAAGCGGGAGTTTTGTGTATTATTATTATTGACAATGGCTGCAATTGTATAAATGGATTCATAATCATAACTGTTATACAGCAGATGCTGTTCATAGTTTCAAGTTTATCGCAGTTAAAAAATTTGTGAACATCCAACATGTATACTCACGAACCACCACTGACACTAACAGCCGGTATATTTGACTGTGTCACACACACCCACACACACACACACACACCGTCGCGCACCATACAAATTCGCATAGAACATCGATGGAGCACCCCTTGCTGTCGATGCGTCAGTTCTTAGGAAGAACCCCCTCGTTTCCTTAAGAAGTAATTAGGAGTGCGGACAGGGTGCAATATCGTCGGCAGATATTAGAGAGCCAGCCGTGCCTGTTGGGCAAATATTGGAGCTTAATGAAGCGAGCAGTGCACCGGAGGGCGAGGCAGAATCGTCGGCGAAAATCAGAACGCCGGCAGCGCAGCGCAGCGCGGGTTGCAGACGTCAGGGGCAGCGGCGGCGGAGGGGCTGCCGCCGGAGACGGCTTCTCCTCTTCTCTGCCGCTGATGCTGCTTCCAGCTGAAGAGCGGGAAAGGTTAAATGCACCGGATTGGGGCCGCCACTGCAGTACACAACAGAAAGAAAGGAAGCGATTACCGAGAGGGTGTCCATCGCCGCTGAGACTCATGGTTCACAACATATTCATTATAACTCCGCCTTGCAGGTTAATATTGTTCCGTTCCGAATGTAGGTTTGATTCAGCTCTCCACGTTACTCTATCCTGTCCAGTAACCAGTGCAACCTACATCCATTTTAAAATGACTGCTGTATTCATCACTTCCTGCACAATTTTACCCACACTCCTTACACACAGTGCTTTCCCGTAGCACATTCCCTGATGTCTCAGATGGTGAACAATGGACTGGTCTTTCCCTTAAGTTGAGTGGTACTCTAAACCTCGTTTGTACTCAGTCCAGTCCAGTACCTCTCTATAAGTTACGCGCTAAACCTATACAATATTCGGCATTCTTCTGTTGCACCACGTTTGAAAAGGTTCTGTTCAGTTCTTGTTATAACTGCTTTTACCGTCCATTTATCGCTTCCGTACAAGACTACACTCTAGACAGAATACACTAAAAAACTTCCTAGCACCTAAATTTACATTCGGTAGTAACAAATTCCTCACTTTTAGATATGTTTTCACTAGTATGATTAGTCTGTATTTTATATTCTCTCTACTTCGGCCTTCATTAGTTATTTTCCTGCCCAAATGTCATTACTCATCTACTACTTTTAGTGTATCATTTCCTTATCTAGTCCCCACATTATCACCTGATCTAATTCGGTTACATTCAAATGGTTCAAATGGCTCTGAGCACTATGGGACTCAACTTCTGAGGTCATTAGTCCCCTAGAACTTAGAACTAGTTAAACCTAACTAACCTAAGGACATCACAAACATCCATGCCCGAGGCAGGATTCGAACCTGCGACCGCAGCAGTCTTGCGGTTCCAGACTGCAGCGCCTTTAACCGCACGGCCACTTCGGCTGGCGGTTACATTCAACTACCCCTGTTTTACTTTTGTTGATGTTCATTTTCTACCATATTTTTAAGTCACTATCCATTCCATTCAGCTGCTCTTGCTAGTCCTCTGTTATCTCTGACAGAATAACAATCTTCTTGGCAAACCTCGGAACTGCGATTACTTCTCCCTGAACTTGAATTCCTTTGTCTCATTTCTTCTTCGATTCCTTTACTACCTATCAAATTTACAGAGTGATTGTCATTGAAAATAGGCTGTATCTCTTTCTCACACCCTTTGTAACTATAGTTTCTCTTTCAAGTCCTTTGTGAGGTGTCAGTTGAACTGTTTAGGACATGCAAATGATATTATACGTCCAATATCCGGTGACTCACAGGGAAGGGAAGCTCCTCATAACGTCATGCGGATTTAAGAGAAATATTTTTGTGCAATGAATAACGCCTGATAGAAGTAAAATTACTTGGTGTCTTCAATTAACCATGACAACACAGCTACCACACCTGAAATGGATATATCAATGAAAAGGCTCATCTAACTGAAGCAGAAAACTAACGGTCGCCACAGCAATCTGGTGTATTACAATAAGACATCAGAATAAAATATTTATTCACTGAGTGAAACATGAACAATTATCAAGTGAACATAGTGTTATTATTATGAACTATAGCCTTGGCACTGGTGGGTGGACACATGAAAGCATACATGAAACTGTGTCACGGATGCGGCCAATGCCTGCAGAAGTGGTTAGTGATCTATGGAAATAATTCCGAAAAAGCAAGTGTGGACTCCAACAAATTCACCAAGGTTTATTATGGTAATAGCTACCTGATTGCAAACGTTTAAAACTGTGCAGTTAAACACTGATATGTAGCTAACCTCAAGTCCCTCTCAACTCACTGATAGCGTCGCCAGCTCATGCTTACCACTCTTAAATGGGGTCATTGTGGAAGATGGTGACAGTAATGACTGGAAATTCTGAGTACAAATTTAAATCTATTGATCTCTCCCTGTAAATAATACTCTTTACAATTTCTCTTAAGCAACTGTTCTTTGCCTTTATTCTTACAGACTTGGTTGGTACAGCCAGCGTAGTAATCTCAGGAGGCAACCTGCAGCAGACCCCGCGATTTCCTACCAACAATGCTTTTATAAGCAAATTTCAGAAATTCCTCCTTTAGTGGACTATATCACGATTAACCAATAAAGGCATGGCTCTGGATTAAAGGCAGAAAATCTCCCTTAGTACGTGAGATGTTTCCAGCTCTGGCCAACCAAAAGGCTTGCTCATAAACGCTCTTTCTGCTGAAGTAATTGTTATGATCCCGTCACAGTCCCTGTTACTCGAATTTAAATAAATGTTCCTACGTGGCATGGCCACGGACAACGGCCTATGCGACGGTCAAAAGTTCTGAGTGGTTGACTTTTCTTTTATGGTTTTATTTCGGCAAAAACGACTCCTTCTAGCGTCTCGCACATTACAGTTTACACAATACACAGGCTTGAATAGCTGGCTGATATAGCGTTTGTCCGCGAAAGGCAAACATCTCCGGTTAGAGTTTTGGTCCAGCACAAAGTTTTAAACTGCCACGAAGTTACAGGTCAGCGCACACTACGCTGCAGAGTGGTAGCTCATTTTGGAAACAATTCCCCTGGCTGTGGCTGCTCCATTTCTCCACCATGTCCTTTCTCCAGGTGTGCTAGTCCCGCAAGGTATGCCGACAGCGCATTTGCTCCAATAATGGACCTGTCTGACTATTAGTACGCAGCAAGTAACAGATGTTCAAGGTGTGGGTGAAGCGAGAGTCATTGCACGAACGAGTGGTTCTCCACAGGTCTGTCCGTTTTTCTCTACAGTTAACTGGCAATATGATGTTTCTATGTCCAACAGCGTAACCTGAAAACAGCCTCACGGAGCGCCCTGCTTTTTGCACTGGAGCACTTACACACAATGTAAGCAGTAACCACGCCCTCTGGCGTATCCATCTGATGATTTCTCCCGGTTAACCACCACGTGTGCCGTTTCGTATATCCCCCTCAATACATTCGGAAGTGTGGTGTGATATCGTGATGTGAGGTCGCATTGACCTTTGCAGGAGACCACTGACTACGACATATAAAGCAACGGACGAAGTTATACACTTGTACACAATTTGGATTACTTGAACAACTAACATGTTTGGGCTCTACAGATATTTAAAGAAAAATAGCAGCACTGGTGATGTGTTGCATTAGTCGTAATTTATAATAGTACGTGTTCACTGTTCCATTGCTTTTTGAGGATCTGATGATGATCGTAGACCTCAAAGTAACTGCATGCTGGTCTGCAAATTTTACTGCTCAGTATTGTGCAAACTCGTATTTTTTCTCCAGGTCATAGAGCAGAAATGTATCGAATGTTTTCCAGAAATCAAACACAACGGCATCAGGATTGGCGCTGTTATTTACTGCCTCCTGGATCTCAAGGAGAAACACAGTTAGTTTACATTCACAAGAGTACTGATTCCTGCAAAAAGATTTTCGTTAAGTTGAACGGTAACAATAAGTTAACAAAAAACGTGTTCCATAAGTCTGCACCTGTCTGACGTCATCAGTATAGGTCTACAGCTGGAAGCGTAAGCAATTACACCATGAAATACCAGTGCGATATTTATCACACTTTGTGGAGATGTTCATCACAAAACAAGTACTGCGTTAAATCTTTCACTCCATTTGGAGCTAGTGTCCATCATCAACATAATTGTTAGGTATCATTAAACTCTTTTATTCGTTGTGATGCGAAAACAAAGAGACTCTTAATGTCATCTTGTGAGATTTATGGTCAAACCTTAAACAGATGCTGTGTCACTTCGTGAAGGTTTCCGCCTGGAGGCGGCTGTTAGGTATGTCTTCCCATAGCAGCCCGCACATGCTTTATGAGTGACACCGGGAGTTCACACAACCCAGACAAGAATCCGCTCTTTCTAAAGTCATTTGTATACAATCTGCAGTGTAGGATCCTGCATTATCCTGCTGAAGTATGCCATTCGACACCCTGTTCGTGAACAGTATGACAAGAGAGTTGATTATTCCTAAATTTTTGGGCACGTACTTAGCCCCATTTCAACAAATTCTGTCCTGTTATTACGTCCAGTAACTTCCCACACCATGACTTGGGGGGGTTGGAGAAGTATGTGTCGCGAGAAACGTATCTTCTGCAATGATCCAATTCCTCAGTTTTTTATGGCTCTACATAATACAAATCTTCGTTTCTTTGGTATCATGCGAGCGGCAAAGAACGCAAAGCTGCTCGAAACTTCAATGCAGCTTCCAGTAATCTTTTCCCGTGGCTTCGTACTGACCTTCTGCCCGTAACTTCTGCTCAGGTTCCAGCAATTTCATCCGTTGTTAGTAGGAGCCGAGGTGTATCCTTTCTGAAACGGTCCGTACCCTCTCTTGCTGCCACACTGTTGTCCCGAGGCCATCCCATAATCAGTCATTCTGGGTTTGTTTCGCTACAGAAAACCACCTGTAAGGTATGCATTGCAAATAGGTGACTGTACGCTCACCCCGCACAGGCCTCTGATGAGCCATTTCTTGAAGTAAGTCGCGAGTGCACATGCTCTGTGCGTGCTTCATTGTGACTAGCACGTAAAAAAATTAGGCTAATACACGTAATACACTCACATATTTCATCCGTAGAAAAAAGGTGATATAAAGATGAAATTTTAATCAGCATATCCAACAATTATGTAAATACCAGAATATCAGATTGGCAGCGTTCTGTCAGTATGTTCATGTTGTAACAATTTCCGTGTTTTGTCAGTGTAAGTGCGTGTCTCACAGGACCGTTCCGCTTTCGCTTTCCTGTACCTTGTTAACTTGGAACACTCGCCGCTCACTCCAGTGACCATCAATAAATTGCTGGACAGGAATAACTATATAGTGTGTACGTGCATCATTTCACCTCCAAATAGGTGCTTGGGGACGAACCTGTGGTACTTTCAGACGTATTTACTTGAACCATGGGTAGAGTTCCGATGTGTCCACATGAAAAGTACTGTTGGCGGAAATGCATGCATACTTCAGTACGAAGACATTCTCCATCAGGAGTAAATTGATGTAATAACATTTGGCCCTACATATTTCTTCTTGTTTCATTTCGACAGTTTAGTTTGTGGCTGGCGGGCGTCGGTAACGTATAATTAAAAGAGAGAAGATGCTTTGTTGCTAAATGTACCTGACTGTATTCACAAAAACGGCGAAAAGGGAAACAAGGCTCTTTTCAAATAATAAAGTTCTAAAATGTTAGTGGAAAAATGTTGCTATCAAAGGATAACAGCACATACCGTATCACTTCGTTTACTGACTTCTTAAGTAACACACTTCCGAACTGGCTTAGACCCAAATCGTGCCGGCCGAGGTGGCCGTGCGGTTAAAGGCGCTGCAGTCTGGAACCGCAAGACCGCTACGGTCGCAGGTTCGAATCCTGCCTCGGGCATGGATGTTTGTGATGTCCTTAGGTTAGTTAGGTTTAACTAGTTCTAAGTTCTAGGGGACTAATGACCTCAGCAGTTGAGTCCCATAGTGCTCAGAGCCATTTGAACCATTTGAACCCAAATCGTGACGGTTTTAACAGTTAAATTTATTCCAGTTTCCCATTAAAGTTTATCATTGCTGTATCGCTTTCCCAAATTAATGTTTCAGGCTATGACAATCCACAGTAACCACTGTGTTAGAGTAAAAATATGTGACCGCGCGGGATACCCACGCCTTACCGCCGTCCGTCCGTCTCTCCCCGTCGGAGATTCGAGTCCTCCCTCGGGCATGGGTGTGTCTTGTCCATAGCGTAAGTTAGTTTAATTAGATTAAGTAGTGTGTAGGCTTAGGGACCAATGACCTCAGTAGTTTTTTCCCATAAGAGCTTACCACCAAAAACATGTTCCGCCAATGGATATTGCAGACAATGAATCGTGATACCGATTTGCCTACTTACTTGCTGTGTAATTAGTAGCATCTTTCGCGAATAAACCGAATAATCAGACAATATTAACTGTCTATCGACAAAAGTCTTACAATATCACATCTTATCAAATCTGCAAACTGTAATAACGGGTAAGATAAAGTCGTACCCTTTTCAGTAGTAGTACCCCTACAGCGCCACCGGCACTTCATCTGAAGCTTACTCGAACAGCTCAACAAACATCAATCTACAGATAAGGAGTGCCCAATTGGCGCAAGCTAGAGAGTGCGATTCATGGCTTGTGTGCATTACACTCAAATAAAACAGTAATGTTAGTCAAACATTACTGTTGGCTCATTATGAATATTAATTTATGTACGTTGCGCCCATACGACTCGACAAAACGCAGTGGTTGTGAGATACACCAAGGTGTGTCACTGCAACAAGCACAGACTGAGGGTTCACCTTGAATTGCAGTGGAACATTACCACAGGGACCCATATGCAGAGCGGTTTCCACTAGGTGTGTATATATCGCTTATTATGGAGAATATCTTTCCGTGAGGAGTGCTCATATGCCTAAAAACGAAGAGCAATAACTACTGCTTTTTACCCCCCACCTAATGCATCATGGGACGGTGATAATGAAGAAGTGCAGGTAAACACTATGGCTCCTAGTTCTCAATGTAGGACTTAGAAATTAGAGTTAATGTTTCTTATTCAGGTAGCTGCTAAATTGTTTTTGTGATGCTACCTGGATGGTGCAAACAGGAAATAATGTGTTCTTGTTGTACAGCCTGCTAACTCAGCTAAAGATCTGTAGAAATGTACTACGGGCGTTCAACAAGTAGCGCAACACTTTTTTTTTTCTGGACCAATATTCGACTGAAAGAAATCGGAATTTATTGGGGGGTATCGTGAAATACTCCCTCTTCAGCCTCTGCAATTGTATGAAGTTCCGATAGGCGGTGGCGCCTTCAAAGTGGCGTCTGTAACGGAGTTGCTTCCCAAGCAGAGAGTTGTCATTGAGTTTCTTTTGGCGGAAAAGCAGAATTTGGCAAATATTCATAGGCGCTTGCACAATGTCTACAGTGTGAACAAAAGCACGGTGAGTCGTTGTGCTATGCGTCTGTCAACATCGCAACACGGTGACACAAACCTGTCCAATCTTCCGTGTACCGGCAGGCCACATACAGCTATGTGCAACGTGCGGACACTCTCATTCAGTGTGTTATATGGATCACAATCAAACAGCTCGCCACTCAACTAGACACCTCTGTTGGTAGTGTTGACGCACTCGAGCAACAGTTGGGTTCACAAAGCTGTGTGCCCACTGGGTTCCTCACCGGCTAACAGAAGACGGAGGATCATCTGCGCGGAATGTCTTGCGTCTTAAGAAGCTGATTCTGACAATTTTTTGTGAACATCGCCACAGACGATGAAGCATCGGTTCATCACTTCGAACCGGAAACAAACGGCAGTCCATGGCGTCGTGCCACTCTACCTTTCCTCTGAAGAAAAAGTTCAATGCCGAATCTTCAGCCTGTAAAGCCAAGGCGACGGTCGTATGGGACTCTGATGGAGTCATTGTGTTTCAGTATGCTCCCTCATAGTGCAACGAACAACTCTGAAGTGCTATCTTCAAGAAACTGAAGAAACGGCTTCAGCGTATTCGTCGCCGCAAAAATGTTAAAGAATGTCTCCTTCTCCATGACAACGCAAAGCCTCACACAAGTCTGCGCATCCAAGAGGAGATCACAAAACTCCTTTGGACTGTTCTTCCTCGTTCATCCTACAGCCCAGATCTCACACCTTAAGTCTTCCATCTGTTTGGCCCAATGAAGGATGAACCCACAGGAAAGCAGTACATGAATGGTCGGGAGATTATTGATGTAGCATATCTTTGACTCCGTCGTCGACCAGTAGAGTGGTACTATCCAGACATACAAGCCCTCTCACTAAAGTGTCGTAAGAGCGTCACATTGAAAAGGATTATGTTAGGAAATTGGATTTTGTAGCCAAGAGAGTGGGAAATAGTATGATGTACTGGAATATTGAATAAAACCAACATGCTTTTAGAAAAAAAAGTACATTGCATTACTTACTGAAACGCTTCTCGTAGTCACTGGTATACTGCATTGTGAGGCGCCTTGCCACATTCGCGCGGCTCTCCCGCCCCCCCTGGCGCCACCCCCCCTCCTGGAGTCGGAGGCTCGAATCCCCCCTCGGGCCTGGGTATGTGTATTGTACTTAGTGTAAGTTAGTTTAAGTTACGTTAAGTAGCGTGTAAACCTTTGGTCCCACAGGAACTTACCATCACGGTAAGCTGCATCATTCGGTATAAAAATAATAGGAATCCTACTATTCTTCTGTGTTCTACTCTAATGCATCTCCACATCTCCATAATAACAACATGCTCTGTTTGATAGGTCGTACACCCTTTCTGATACTGCAACACTTTATAAGTTACCTCCCGGTTTTAATTCTGTCTCTTCCTAGGTGTTGTCTCTTACGTCAAATAATGTTGAAGCATCGTTAAATTAGAGAGCTGATTTGTATGATAACAGTAATGAAAACTTAAATCATCCTATACTAAAGGAGGGGTGTTGAATTAAAGCAATAAATGGCAGCCCTCCGAAATATTTCTCCGGCAAAGAATTAAAAGGGGGGCTTAAACGTTCTTCAAAATGCAGTCGGTAACAAACAGAAAGCAATGCACTTGTTGAACCTCATGCCGTTATTTTTCTGTAGTTCTACGGCAGAATCCTTAGCACATCTACATTCAGGTGCACACTGACGCAAGAACTCTAATTTTTCACAGTGATATCCTCAAATGACAAGATAGAAACGTATATACAATGTTATAACACGCTGAGTGCCCATTGTCCCAGAACTACAAGAGGCCACACGATCGAATTTCCATTCCAATCAACACGAATGGTGGTAGCGACATGCCAGTATAAACGTCACAGGCAGTTGCTACTCCAGACAATAAAATACTACTCTGATGTCAGGTATGACTGCGGTAAGCCATCTAAAAGATATAAATACAGCGCTGCAAGTCATCATACGCCGTGGAAACCCTACAGTGCGACTTTATTACCTTCCCTTCCACAATTCACATGATCACAAGTCTCATATGTACTAGCAATTTTCTCTCGGATGTCACTTTGTGAGCTTCTGAACACAAACGTGTATACTTCGTTATGGGTTCTAAAACTAAAACTTAAAAAAAAATAAAAATTAAACAGTGATCACGTCGAAGTTCAGCGTTAGTTTCTCTTCGAAAGCATACAGCTATGACATAAGTAATTTACCATCACAAGTACGCGTATGCATTCCGATTTTACAGTCTAAACTCCTGAGGAACTGGTCAAGAGGTGCTCACAGCATTTTTTTTAAATCATCGGCCTTCTGATGGGTCTTATGCGGTCCGCCACGAATTCCTCTCCTGTGCCACCTTTTCCTTTCAGAGTAATACTTTGAACAAGCATCGACATTTACTTGCTGGGTGCAAAAAAAAAATGGTTCAAATGGCTCTGAGCGCCATGCGACTTAACTTCTGAGGTCATCAGTCGCCTAGAACTTAGAACTAATTAAACCTAAGTAACCTAAGGACATCACATACATCCATGCCCGAGGCAGGATTCGAACCTGCGACCGTAGCGGTCGCTCGGTTCCAGACTGTAGCGCCCAGAACCGCACGGCCACTCCGGCCGGCTGCTGGATGCATTTTAATCACTGCCTTCCTCTACAGTTTTTAGCCTCTACAGCTCCCTCTAGTACGATGGAAGTTATTCCCTGATATCGTAACAGATGTCCTTTCATCTTAGCTCTTCTTCTTGTCAGTGTTTTCCATATGTTCCTTTTCTAGCCGATTATGCGGAGAACTTTCTAATTCCTTACCTGACCAGGTAAGCATTCTTCTGTAGCAAAATATCTCAAACGCTTCTATTCTCTTCTGTTCTGGTTCTCTAACAGTTCATGTCTCACTATCATAAAATGCTTGGCTTCAACTGTACGTACACAAAAATTTCTTCTCTCGAGCACACATACACTTTTTTCCGGTGCTAGTCTGCTACTTACGTTCTCCTTGCTCTGTCCGTCATGGGTTATTTTGCTCCCTAGGTAGGCGAACTCCTTTACTTCATCTACTTCGTAATCAACAATTATGAGGTAAAGTTTCTCGCTGTCTTCATTCCTGTCACTTCTCATTATTTTCGTCTATCTTCAATTTACTCTCAGTCAGTATTCTGTACTCATTAGACTCTTCACTCCATTTAACACAACCTGTAACTCTTCTTCACTATAACTGAGGACAGCAATGTCATAAGCAAATCTTATTATTGACTTCTTTTCACCTTGAATTTCAGCCCCACTCTAGAAGCTCGTATATACGACATTGCTTCTTCAATGTATAGAAATGGTTCAAATGGTTCTGAGTACTATGGGACTCAACTGCTGAGGTCATTAGTCCCCTAGAACTTAGAACTAGTTAAACCTAACTAACCTAAGGACATCACACACATCCATGCCCGAGGCAGGATTCGAACCTGCGACCGTAGCGGTCTCGCGGTTCCAGACTGCAGCGCCAGAACCGCGCGGCCACTTCGGCCGGCCTTCAATGTATAGATTGAACGGTAGGATTGCCCTTCGGTCTTCTACTCTTATTATTTCGTCTTGGTTCTTGTACGTACCGTCTTTCCATATAATTTACCACTATTGTATCAGAATTTGGAGCATCTTCCACCATTTTGTATTTTCGAACCTCTTTTCCCGGTCGACAAATCTTATGAATGAGTCTTGATTGTTCTGCAGTCATCCTTCCATTGTCAACCACAACATCATAATTTACACTTTTCTGCCTTTGTGTTTCCTGCAGCCAAACTGATCGTCATCTAACTAATTCCCAATTATGTTTTCCATTCTCCTGTATACTATTGTTGTCAGCAACTTGGATGCATGAGCTGTTAAGCTGATTGTGCGATAATTCCCCCACTTGTCCGCTCTTGCTATCTTCGAAATTGTGTGGATAATATTTTTCCGGAAGTATGATGGTATGTCTCATTTTTTTTACATTATTCACACCAACGGTAATAATTGACGTGTTGCCGCTTCTCCCAATGATCTTAGAAATTCCTGTGGAATATTATCTATACCTTCTGGCTTCCGGTGTTCTTTTAGTTTCAAATTCTAATACTGGATTCCCTGTCTCTCCCCTGTCGACTTCTGGTTTTCCTTCTATCACGCCATCAGACAAGTCCTCTCCCTCATAGAAGCCCTCTATGTGTTTATTCCTCTTACCCATTCTGTCTTCTGCGGTTAACAACGGAACTGTCATTTCATTCTTAATAATACCACCCTTGCTTTAAATTTCACAAAATGTTGCTTTGACTCTTCTATATGCGGAATCAGTCCTTCCGACAGTCACTTATTTTCAGTTTCTTCACGTTTCTCATGCAACCATTTCACCTTACCTGTACTTCCTATTTATTTCATTCGTAAGTGACTTCTATATCTGTATTCCTGAATTCTCCTGGACATTATTGTACTTCCTTTCTTCGTCGTTCAACTGAAGTGTTTCTTCCGTTGTCCATGGTTACTTCGCAGTTACCTTCCTTGTAACCACGTATTCCCATCCACCTTCTGTGATTGCTCACATTGCTCTTATTCAACTGAATTTCCTTCTGAGCTATTCATTATCGCATATCTATAGCCTCAGACAACTTCAAAAGCATCTCTTCATTCCTTAATATTTATGTATCCCACCTCTTTTGCGCGCTGAATCTTCCTGACTTGTCTCTTAACTTCAGTCTACTCTTCCTCATTACTAAATTGCTCCTGGGTATGCCTTACAACCCAATATCGGATTTCGGAACCTCTGCCTGACCATGATGTAATCGGCCTGTTATCTTCCTGCGTCTCCGGTCTTTTTTTAAATATACATCTTGTGGTTATTGAACAGAGAATTCGCTATAACAATCTGAAATTTATTACAGACCTCAGTTAGTATTTCTCCTTTCTCACTCCTACCACATAGCCCATATTCTCCAGTAGCCCTTTCTTCCATTCCTTACTCTACAACCACATTCCAGGTCGCAAACACTATTAAATTTTCATCTACCTTTACGTACAGAGTTACCATGTCAATATCCTCATACACTTTCCCTACCTCTTCATCTTCAGCTAGTGGCGTCGGCATGTGTACCAGAATTAATGTCGTCAGTGTTGGTTTGCTGTCGAGTCTAATGGGAACAACCCTACCACTGAACTGATCACACTAACTCACTGTCAATTCTACATTCGTAATCATAACGAATCCTACGTTGTACCTTTTTCTGCTGTTCTTGATATTACTTTACACTCATCTCACTAGAAACCTTTGTTTTCTTTCTATTTCACTTCATTCACCCCCACAATACCTAGAGTGAGCCTCATCATTTCACTTTTCAGATGTTCTGGCTTCCCTGCTACTGCAAAACTTCTTCCATTCCACGCCCCGATTTGTTGGTTATTGAATCTTTTTCTCTTGGTCAGGTCCTTAGTGGCAGTCCCCTCTCATTTTGGACTAGTCCGGAATCTCTTGCCAAGGCAGAGGTCATACCGTTTTTTTCAAATACTGGCCACTTGTCCTACGGATACACATAATATGTCTTTAAGTCACAGGTTTCTGCATCCTCATGTCGTTGATCATACCCGGATGTTCCATCTTTTAGAGGCATTGTCTCACGCCAAGGGCAAGAGAATACCCTGAGCCACTGCCCACTCCTACGCCTTCTTTGACAAGACTGTTTGCAGACTAAAGATGACCTCTTATGTTGGATGTCTTCAGCCGCCGTTGCTGATAATTTTTTAATCAAAATTTATGCAGTGGCGATTTCGAACTCGGGCCCGAAGAAGCTCCCCTCACACCACAGATTCCTACTAGTGGACAATAGGTATCGCTCGACATGTACCTCTGAGTGCTATAACAATGGAAAACACTACTGTGATTCGTATTTGTAGGATATATCCAACACTGTCGCAGAAAACCGAAACCGGTTGTAGAATTTTAGTTGGAAGGTTACTGCAAGTGTGATAATAAACAAAATGTTTTTTTTTGTAACTTTCCACAGAACTACACTTAGTCCTTGAAACATTGTTGTGCAGAAAAGCTAAAATGTAAGTATTCAGATCATCAACTGGAAAGTTCACAGCTGATGGCGAACTTAATAGAACCTCGGCAACCTGGAGCAAGTATCGGAAATCGGGCCGCAGTAGGCGTCGAACGCTTCGGTAATTTCCTCCTGCACTAAGCTGCGTCGCGTGTTGGCGTGTTTACCCTCCAATTTCGCTCCCGAACCATTTCCAAATGAACGTTCCGAAACGATTGGCTGTGCTCAGCAGACTACGCCTCGAATGCGTTGATAATTGCCAGTTAATCTTCATTAGAATTAGTCAGATCGAAAGACATTTGACGATTGGCAGACATCTTGTTACTTAATGGCTTCACCTGGCAACTGATTTTCTCAGCATGCTCCTCTCACAAATCGCCGATAAACATCGAAAAACAACATTCGCATGCATTTCCTTTTCCATACGATGAAAACAACATTCGCGTGATTTCTTTTTCCAATGAAATATTTTATGAGAAGAAGTAGGACTGCGTTTAGTTTTCCTCGCGTTTTCTGAAATATCCGTTTAACTGCCTTTCTATGTTAACGTAACATTTTCTTAACTGTAATTAGTGTTCTTTAATTAGATACTGTGTGTTTTCCACGGACAGATTACTCACATTTATACACAAAAGGAAACTAACATCAAGTAAGAACTGATTTGTTATTATTTTTCATGGTCTTCAGTCTCAAGATCGATTTGACGTAGCTGTCCGTGATAGTCTGTCCTGGTGAAGCGTGTTCATTTACGGATAGATGCTACAAGGTACAACCATTTGAAACTTCTCAATGTGCTGAAGCATTGTTCTCCTATAATTTCGATTCCACATTTGTTCTTTTACAGCACCACTTTTCAAAAATCACTTATTCTCTTCTTCTCAACTGTTTATTGCCCACTTTTCACTTAAGTATTAGGCAACATCCAAGAAAAATATCATCAGAAAAGACTTCCTGACTGTTCATTATAAATTTGTTGATTTTTCGTGAATGCATTTCTTGGAATTGCGAGGCTGCATTTTATATCCTTTCTGATTCAACCATCATCAGTTATCTTGTTGCATAAATAACAAAACTCTTCTACTACTTTTAGTGCCCCATTTCCCGATCTAATTCCAACAGAATCTTTTAGTTTAAGTCGACTACACCAAATGACCGTCGTTTTGTTGATGATCATTTTGTAATTTCTTTATAAACCCTTAACCACGTAATTCGACTACTCTTCCAAGTCCTTTGCCAACTCTGACTGAACAACAATGTTATCGACAACTCTCAACGATTAAATTCATTGACCCTCAACTTTAATGGCCTTCGCATATTTTTCCTTGGTTTCCTTTACAGCTGTCTCTATGTACAGATTGAATGCCGTCGTGAATAGGGTACAACTGTGCCTCAGTCCTATTGCTTCTCCTTCATGTCCATCGATTCAATGGCACTTCGGTTTATGACCAAGTTGTAGATAAACTTACGTTCCATGTATTTAACTCCTGTGACCTTCAGAGTTTCTAAGACAATATTTCAGTCAAAAGCTTTCTCTAAATTTAAATATTCTATAAACTTAAGTTTGCGTTCATTTAACCTATCAAGATAAGTCGTAGGGTCAGTTTTGCCTTGTTGGTTCCTACATTTCTCCAGAACACAATCTGATTTTACCCAACATCACCCTCTACCATTTTCTCCACTCTCCTGAAAATAGTTCGTGACAGCATTTCACATCCATGACTTGTTAAACTGATATTAAGGGAGTCTTTACATCTGACAGCACCTGCATCCTTTAAAACTGGAAGCATTACCTACTTTCTCGCGTCGGAAGGTAGTTCGCCTTCCTAATACGAGTATATCTCCCACACCTGGTGGAATTGTTTTGTCATGGCCTGCTCTCCCAACGATCTCAAATACTGTAAGGGAATGTCATCTACTCCAAGGGCATTGTTTCCACTTAGGTCTTTGGGTGTTCTGTCAAGCTGTTCTCATAATATAATTTTGTCTTCATTTACTTCGTCTTCTTTTTAACATATATTGGTTTCTACTTCCTCTATATTGTATAGACCTTCAACACTAACAGAAAAAAATCGCAACACCAAGGAGGGCATGTACGACATAAACGCGAGTTGGTAGACATGTTTCTACGTACATGTGAAAGATGAAGTCTATTCAAACTTCGCTCCAGTCGCATTAGAGTGGTTCTAGTAGCACCATTATGAAGACGCGAATCAGGTTTGCTTTAAACTGTTGTGAGCGTATGTTTGAGATTGGACGTGGTGAGTTGATGTTGGTAAAGAATGCCTTTAATGCGAAAAGACTCCACTGCGAATACCTCACTGAGTTTGAACGAGATCGTGTAATAGGGCGACGAGAAACCTGATGTTCCTTCTGCGATGTTGGAGCAAGACTTAGCAGGAATGTTGCCACTATGTATGACTGCTGACGGCGGTGATCACCAGAATGTACGGTCGCAAGACGACTCGACTCCGCATGGCCAAGTGGCATTACCAGATGGAGGACCGTCGTGTTTGGCTTGTGGCTGAGGTGCCTCGTACTGCATCTGCAGTAGCATACTGGGTAGCAATTGTCACCACAGTGACACAACGAAATGTTATAAATCATTTACGTCAAGCACAGTTTGGAGCCAGGATCAATTTAGCCCATTCCAATGATCCCAGACCACCACCATTTACGACTTCAGTCTTGGTAGGCGAGAGCTCACTGGAGGGCAGGGTGGAGGTCTGTTGTGTTTTCTGGTGGAAGCTGGTTCTGCCTCGTTGTCAGTGATATTCGAGTGTTGGTTGGAATGAGGCCAGTTCAGGGCCTGCAGCCAACCTCTCTGTGTGTTAGACACACTGGAAATACACCTGGAGTTATGGCTTGAGGTGAAATTTCCTGTGACACTAGGAACACTCTCTTGGTTGTCTCACATCCCCAGCTCCTTATACGTCAGTGTGGTAATTCGATCTGTTGAGATGCCATTCATGAACAGCATTCCAGGAGGTGTTTTCCAACAGGATGACGTTCGCTTCCATATCGCTATTGCAGCCCAACGTGGTCTACAGTGTGTCGACGTGTTGCCTTGACCTGCTCTGTCACCGTATCTGTCATCAGTCGCACACGCCGTGACGTCATCGGACGACGACTCTTGCGTAATCCATAGACGGTATTAACCGACCCTGTATCGATCGACCAAGTGCAGCAGGCATGAAACTCCATGTCACAAATTCCTTTCCAGTACCAATACAACAAGATGCGTGCACGTTTACATACTTCCTTTCAACATTCTAGCCATTATATCGTTTATTAATGTACCAATATTTGACATTTATAATGGCTTATCTGGAATTCGATAGTAGGAAAAGGGAGAGAAGGAGACATAGTGGGTGAATATGGATTGGAGGAGAGAAATGAAAGAGGGAGCCGTCTGGTAGAATTTTGCACAGAGCATAATTTAATCATAGCTAACACTTGGTTCAAGAATCATAAAAGAAGGTTGTGTACACGGAAGAATCCTGGAGATACTAGAAGGTATCAGATAGATTATATAATGGTAAGACAGAGATTTAGGAACCAGGTTTTAAATTGTAAGACATTTCCAGGTGCAGATGTGGTCTCTGACCACAATCTATTGGTTATGAACTGTAGACTAAAACTGAAGAAACTGCAAAAAGGTGGGAATTTAAGGAGATGGGACCTGGATAAACTGACTAAACCAGAGGTTGTACAGAGTTTCAGGGAGAGCATAAGGGATCAATTGACAGGGATGGGGGAAAGAAATACAGTTGAAGAATAATGGGTAGCTCTCAGGGATGAAGTAGTGAAGGAAGTTTAGTAAGTCACAGCTGCAAAATACTAACGCGAATTCTCTAAAGACGGATGGAAAAACTGGTAGAAGACGACCTCGGCGAAGATCAGTTTGGATTCCGCAGAAATGTTGGAACTCGTGAGGCAATACTGACCCTACGACTTATCTTAGAAAACAGATTAAGGAAAGGCAAACCTACATTTCTAGCATTTGTAGACTTAGAGAAAGCTTTTGACAATGTTGACTGGAATACTCTCTTTCAAATTCTGAATGTGGCAGGGGTAAAATACAGGGAGCGAAAGGCTATTTACAATATGTACAGAAACCAGATGGTAGTTATAAGAGTCGAGGGGCATGAAAGGGAAGCAGCGGTTGGGTTGAGGAGTGAGACAGGGTTGTAGCCGGTACCCGATGTTATTCAATCTGTATATTGAGCAAGCAGTAAAGGAAACAAAAGAAAAATTCGGAGTAGGTATTAAAGTCCATGGAGAAGATATAAAAACTTTGTGGTTCGCCGATGACATTGTAATTCTGTCAGAGACAGCAAAGGACTTGGAAGAGCAGTTGAACAGAATGGAGAGTGTCTTGAAAGGAGGATATAAGATGAACATCAACAAAAGCAAAACGAGGATAATGGAATGTAGTCGAATTAAGTCGGGTGATGCTGATCGAATTAGATTAGGAAATGAGACACTTAAAGTAGTAAAGGAGATTTGCTATTTGGGGAGCAAAATAACTGATGATGGTCGAAGTAGAGAGGATATAAAATGTAGACTGGCAATGGCAAGGAAAGCGTTTCTGAAGAAGAGAAATTTGTTAACATCGAGTATAGATTTAAGTGTCAGGAAGTCGTTTCTGAAAGTATTTGTATGGAGTGTAGCCACGTATGGAAGTGAAACATTGACGATAAATAGTTTGGACAAGAAGAGAATAGAAGCTTTCGAAATGTGGTGCTACAGAAGAATGCTGAAGATTAGATGGGTAGATCACATTACTAATGAGGAGGTATCGAGTAGAATTTCGGAGAAGAGGAGTTTGTGGCACAACTTGACAAGAAGAAGGGACAGGTTGGTAGGACATGTTCTGAGGCATCAGGGGATCACTAATTTAGCATTGGAGGTCAGCTTGGAGGGAAAAATCGTAGAGGGAGACCAAGAGATGAATACACTAAGCAGATTCAGAAGGATGTAGGTTGCAGTAAGTACTTGGAGATGAAGAAGGTTGCACAGGATAGAGTAGCATGGAGAGCTGCATCAAACCAGTCTCAGGACTGAAGACAACAACAACAACATCTAGCGCTAACACTAACCTGTTATGTTACAAAGTTAATCACTTAAATATGTTACCTAGACAAATGTATCCCCGAAATTTCATTACTCTGATCATTTTTTGGGGAATAGATTTTTTTCGTCATTATATATATTCCTCCCACATATAAATTTACCTGTCCTTCTTTGATTAATACTGGCATACTCTGAATTCTTGACGTCCTAGCAACGGCTGCCATTTTCTCCAAGGGTTTCTTTAATTTTGCTATATTGTGCTATCCGTCTTTCCCATAATCATACAAGCTTCTCCAGTCTTCCATTTATCCTCTAGTCATACCTCCTTTGCCATTTTGCAACTTCAGCCAGTCTCGTTTTACGTCCTCTGTATTCCTATCTGCTTGCTTCACTTGCTTCATTCGTATAGTTTAGGCCGATGAACTAAAATTAATAGCTCGCGTATTCGCCAAGGATTTCTAGTGACTCTTGTCATTTTGACTATTTAATGGCCTGCTTCCTTCACTGTTTTATTTCTGAAAGCTATACTGCCGTCTTCTATTGTTCTATGTTTGACTTGTACTGACTAAAATGACAATATTCGTGGTTCGATCTGAGTTGGAGGATATTGTTTAAAGGACTGCGGTTTCCTGTCAGCGTTTCTTCATAATTTATTTGAGAAACCGTATTTTTTCAAAAAAGGACCTGAGTTCGATGACCGCACTGAATCCGACGGGACTCACTCGGTCCGAGGAATTCCCAGTCTACACACTTGAGTTTCATTCAAGCTACTAATGGATTGTTCCAGTCAGATAATCATATCATTACGACCAAGAAACATTTTGCCCCCATAAGTCATCGAAAGATGGCACTACTCTGCTGAATATCGAGGACGATGTAATTCTAGGAGAGTAATAAACACAAGTGGCGGCCGCAGATATAACTGTCGTGACTTGGCAAGACAGCAAAGTCACTATGAGAGGAAGCCGAAAGGCACGCGTTTAAGCTCACGCAGGCTGGCGTGATTTCTGGAACAGGACAACGTAATTAATATAGCCAATAACGTACGTAGCTGCTGGAATACTTAACTTTAATCCACAATTGGTGAACATCGGTCTGACGGTACATGCATCACAAGATAAATAGCAAATGATAATGGCGCCTTGTTAGGTCTAAGCAAATGACGTAGCTGAAGGCTATGCTAACTATCGTCTCGGCAAATGAGAGCGTAATTTGTCACTGAACCGTCGCTAGCAAAGTCGGCTGTACAACTGGGGCGAGTGCTAGGACGTCTCTCTAGACCTGCCGTGTGGCGGCGCTCGGTCTGCAATCACATAGTGGCGACACGCGGGTCCGACGTATACTAGCGGACCGCGTCCGATATAAAGGCTACCACCTAGCAAGTGTGGTGTCTGGCGGTGACACCACAATAACTATAGTTAATTCTACTGTTCGGTGTGGTCTGCCGTCCGTGCTATCACGTTTTCTTGTGGCAAAGCTGAGATAAATTGCTGATAGAGACGATCGCTCGGGTAAGACTATCGTTTCAACTTTGAAATTTTATTGACATGTTGTTTACTATGAAGACGCCGCTTGTGTGCAATTCTTACGGGTTCACATTCCAGTTAATGTAAGGGTATTTGTAACAGAGCCATCTGGGTTCACAAACCTTCTACATGAATGAAGTTTAAATCGTGGGGTGAATTTTAACTTCCACATAAGGGTAAAATGTTTTGTTTTAGAAGGAACTGTCTGATTGTAATAAGGTATATCTCTTAAATGGATTTACATACAACCATGGAGTGCTTTTTGCAATTACATCTATGTTTCAATTTACCTTTCATGAATGTTCGAAGTGCCATCCATAGCGCACATGACAAATATTCACATGACGGTCAAACTCGTCCCATATGCTGCGCCACGAATAATTAGGAGGAATTCTTGTAAATCTCGCGTAGTTATGACTGGAAGGTAGTAGTTAAGGGACCGATTGGCACATGATGGCAGGCTCGGGCGATGTTGATATTTTACAAGCGATTCTGCTAGGCAGGTTTACTACATCGCTCGTAGGCTAGAAGGCACGACCGGGTGGGAGCTGTATACAAATCTGAAGTAATCAGGGAAGTACAGAGCACCGACGTTCTGTGAACAACGCACACGTTGCAGTTACAACAGCACCTAGTGACATGTACGTAGGGGCCGAAGCGGGTTGGGGAAAGCTGACGTTGTAATTGCCGAAGAGTACTCCACTTGTCCCTTCCACAGGAACTACATCACAGAAGTACGCAAAATACACTACTGGACATTAAAATTGCTAGACGAAAAAGAAATTCTGATGATAAAAGGGTATTCATTTTACAAATATATTATACTAGAACTCACATTTGATTACATTTTCACGCAATTTGGGTGCATAGATCCTGAGAAATCAGTACCCAGCACAAGCACCTCTGCCCGCAATAAGGGCCTTGATACGCCTGGGCATGGAGTCAAACAGAGCTTGCATAGCGTGTACAGATACAGCTGCCCATGCAGCTTCAACACGATACCATAGTTCATCAAGATTAGTGACTGTTGTATTGTGACGAGCCGGTTCCTTGCCAACCATTGACCAGACGTTTTCAGTTGGTGAGAGATCTGGAGAATGTGCTGGCCACGGCAGCAGTCGAACATTTTCTGTTTCCAGAAAGGCCCGTACAGGACCTACAACATGCGGTCGTGCTTTATCCTGTTGAAATGTATGGTTTCTCAAGGATCGAATGAAGGGTAGAGCCACAGGTCGTAACACATCTGAAATGTAATGTAAACTGTACAAAGTGCCTTCAGTGCGAACAAGAGGTGACCGAGACGTGTAACCAATGGCACCCCATACCGGGTGATACGCCGGTATGGAGATGACGAATACACGCTTCCAATGTGCGTTCACCGCGATGTCGCCATACACGGATGCGACCATCATGATGTTGTAAACAGAACCTGGATTCATCCGAAAAAAATGACGTTTTGCCATTCGTGCACCCAGATTCGTCGTTGAGTACACCATCGCAGGGGCTCCTGTCTGTGACGCAGCGACAAGGTAACCGCAGCCATGGTCTCCGAGCTGATAGTCTATGTTGCTCCAAACGTCGTCGAATTGTTCGTGCAGATGGTTTTTGTCTTGCAAACGCCCCCATCTGTTGACATCTGTTGACTCATGGATCGAGACGTGGCTGCACGATCCGTTACAGCCATGCGGAGAAGATGCGTGTCATCTTGACTGCTAGTGATGTGAGGCCGTTGGGATCCAGCACGGCGTTCCGTATTACCCTCCTGAACCCACCGATTCCATATTCTGCTAACAGTCATTGGATCTCGCGAGCAGCAATGACGCGATACGATAAACCGCAATCGCGATAGGGTACAATCCGACCTTTATAAAAGTCGGAAACATGTTTTATCCTCTTTACACCAGGCAACGCCGGTCAATTGCTGTGTGTGTAAGAGAAATCGGTTGGAAACTTTCTTCCTGTCAACAAGTTGTGGGTGTCGCCACCGGCGCCAACCTTGTGTGAATGCTGTGAAAAGCTTATCATTTGCTTATCACAGCATCTTCTTCCCGTCGGTTAAGTTTCAAATCTGTAGCACGTCATCTTCGTGGTGTTGCAGTTTTAATGGCCAGTAGTGTACGTATAAATAAGAGAGTTCGGAGGCTCAATGAAGGCACCCGTGTCGCCATTCCGTCTGCATTTAGAACTGGAGAGAATGACGATTGCCGGCCGCGGTAGTCTAGCGGTTCTGGCGCTGCAGTCCGGAACCGCGGGACTGCTACGGTCGCAGGTTCGAATGCTGCCTCGGGCATGGGTGTGTGTGATGTTCTTAGGTTAGTTAGATTTAAGTAGTTCTAAGTTCTAGGGGACTTATGACCTAAGATGTTGAGTCCCATAGTGCTCAGAGCCATTTTTAGAATGACGATTGTTTAAGTTGCAGGCCAACACGACGACCTTATGGTGATGGATGTCGGTGGCCAACATCCTCTGGACGGACGCGTCACTGCTACACTGGCGCAAGTAGCGAGAGGGCGGCCGGCCTCCGCTCTCTGGCTGCCACCATCCGGCGGACTGCACGCTGTCGCCCGGGTGCAGAGCTGTCTGCAGGCACTGAACGAGGTGGCATGAGCGGCGAAAGGCCGGAGCTGCTGGGGCACACTGCAACGACGGCTGTTTCCTTTCCGCGGTCTACACAGGGTCCACGATTCGCACTTGAGGGAGCAGTCAGCCGTGTTCCGGGCCAATGCCACAGTTAACGCACGCGGCGGCCACTTAGGCGTAGCAACCAGACGCAGACGCTGCAGACTCCGGCGTTCTCGATTGCGCTGACTCACGCTGTGTTGGCCAATCGGCGTGTTCAGCAGGACGCGGGCTGTGTATCTTCGATGTGATAAAGTCAATGGCACACTTATCAGAGTTTCTCTGCATGCTTCGGCGTGAGTCATCCCTCTCTCCCCAACCATACATCCCGGTCATTCTGACATACACTACTGGCCATTAAAATTGCTGCACCACGGAGATGACGTGCTACAGTCGCAGAAATTTAACCGACAGGAAGAAGATGCTGTGATATGCAAATGATTAGCATTTCAGAGCATTAACACAAGGCTGGCGCCAGTGACGACACCTACAACGTACTGACATGAGGAAAGTTTACAATAGATTTCTCATACACAAACGGCAGTTTACCGGCGATGCCTGATGAAACGTTGTTGTGATTCGCCGTGTAAGGAGAAATGCGTACATCACGTTTCCGACTTTGATAAAGGTCGGATTGCGGTTTATCGTATCGCGATATTGCTGCTCGCGTTGGTCGAGATCCAATGACTGTTAGCAGAATATGGAATCTGTGGGTTCGGGAGGGTAATACGGAACGCCGTGCTGGATCCCAATGGCCTCGTATCACTAGCAGTCGAGATGACAGGCATCTTATCCGCATGGCTGTAACGGATCGTCCAGCCACGTCTCGATCCCTGAGTCAACACTTGAGGACGTTTGCAAGGCAACAGTTCGACAACGTTTGCAGCAGCATGGACTATCAGCTCGGAGACCATGGCTGCGGTTACCCTTGACGCTGCGCCACAGACAGGAGCCCCTGCGATGGTGTACTTAACGACAAACCTGGGTTTCACGAATGGCAAAACGTCATTTTTTCGGATGAATCCAGGTTCTGTTTACAGCATCATGATGGTTGCATCCGTGTTTGGCGACATCGCGGTGAACGCACATTGGAAGCGTGTATTCGCCACCGCCATACTGGCGTAACACCCGGAGTGATGGTATGGGGTGCCATTGGTTACACGTCTCGCTCACCTCCTGTTCGCATTGACGGCATTTTGAACAGTGGACGTTACATTTCAAATGTGTTACGACCCGTGGCTCTACACTTCATTCGATCACTGCGAAACCCTACATTTCAGCAGGATAATGAACGACCACATGTTGCAGGTCCTGTACTGGCCTTTCTGTATACCAAAAATGTTCGACTGCTGCCGTGGCTAGCACATTCTCCAGATCTCTCACCAACTGAAAACGTCTGGTCAGTGGTTGGCAAGCAACCGGCTCGTCACAATACAACAGTCACTAATCTTGATGAACTATGGTATCGTGTTGAAGCTGCATGGGCAGCTGTACCTGTACACGCTATGCAAGCTCTGTTTGACTCCATGCCCAGGCGTATCAAGGCCCTTATTACGGCCAGAGGTGCTTGTTCTGGGTACTGATTTCTCAGGATCTACGCATCCGAATTGCGTGAAAATGTAATCAAATGTGAGTTCTAGTATAATATATCTGTCCAATGAATACCCGTTAATCACCTGCATTTCTTCTTGGTGTAGCAATTTTAATGGCCAGTAGTGTATTTGCAACCCCTGAGCTCTGGGTGTTGTAACACGTACGTTTGCGATTTTCGCTGGAGGTAAAAAGTAATTTACTGCTGTGTAGCTATGTGGCGTCGAAGCTCACCTGAGGTTTCTGGAACTGGATGAAAATGGGAGGAGTCTTTCACACACCGCTCTTGAAAATCACGTTCTGCCCGATCACGTGACCCTGGACACCTGTTGTGCAATGCGCTACCAGCAAGGCGCTTACGCTGTAGAAGGTGCGGTATCGTGACCTCGACACAAATCATGCCGAATATTTGTAACTGAGGTATACCGGTTAAAATGGAGAACTTGAAACAGGTTTCCTGCAGCGATACCGCAACTCATCAAGACTCACATTGGGTTATGACAAAAAGTTAACTGCAAGAGAGAGACATCTCCCGGCAACCTCGTGAATCAATTACAACTGGCGCCATAGTGAGCATTTAGTTAAAATTCAACCCTACTTTCTGTCTTCATTCGTGTAGTACTTATAGCAACGTGAAATCGTTTGAATCTATTGAGACACCCGGTATTTTAACTTGAAACATATCTTTGGAAAAAATTATAATGACGGTGCTGGAAAACCTCTTGCGTTATTTGATTTTCAAACAGCTGAGCAAAACTGAACGTACTCAGTCATTTTTCTCTTCACTTATTCTGATCATCATTAAACTGACACACAATATTTTCAGCGCAACGCAGTTGACTTTCAATAATTCCTACAAAAGAATGGCCGTGACTAACAATAACCTCTATCTTTCATGAATCACTTACCTCACAAAAATCTTCGTTACTCGAACTACTGCAATACAGCGAGCGCCAATACTGCCCCGCTAAATAAAAGATTTTAACTACTGAAGGCACTAACTACTGATAGGCATAGTTAGCAAATGAAAGATTTTGATGGAGAGCAAACAATGTATTTACCTTAATACTGTTCAAAAGTCATAATATATATGTCAGTTCATGACATCCAGTCTTACAAATTTCATTTTTCTGACAGACAGACGTCCAGATCGTCCGCTCTCTAAATTTTGCCATCTCTCTCCCCACATCCACCACTGTTGGCGGCTCACCTCCAACTGCCCAGCACTACGCGCTGTTTACATCCAACTGCCCAACACAACAATAGCGATAATACCAACAATGCAAATGAGACACAGACTGCGCACAGCACAGTCAGTGATTTTCATACAGAGCGCTACGTGGCGTTAACAACATCAAAACCTAAACAGCCTACTTACAAACTGACTGTATTTGATACTTCGATGAGATGATCCGCCAGGAATTTGTCAAACTATATAGAAGTGTGATTTAAACCTATATCAACAAAATGTTTGGTTGCATTATTAGAAAAATCGATTTAAATTAAACTCTCGTATTCTGCCTAAATTTTCACAGCAGATTTTACAACAGATGGTATTTTTAACATTCAAGCTCACTGAATGTGATTAGGTTTATAAAGTTCCACGGAAGAAAGTGAGACGCTACTATTTCAGCTTGCATTACACCTTATCGTATTTTCAGTTTTACAAATTTCATCCAATTTCTTCTCAGATTATTTCAGAACGAGAGCTACTTCTAATAACAATATTACTGAGCACCTTCCACCTCATTCCCTCCCTACCCCTCAGTCCCTCCTCCCCCACTCGGCCGCACGCGCCCCCCCCCCCTCCACAAGCTCCTTCATGCCCCCTTTCCAAACCCCCACAGACACATACTCACATGTACATACATATACATTAGAGGAAGTACCCCGTCTACAAACGCAGGAAATAAAAAAAAACCGTTGATATTTTACAGCAAGTCCCATTGCCACGCTGATCAGAGGTGAAGTCCTCTCTTACCGATGGCAGAGATATTTCATAACTTTCCCGGAGTACTGGGCGGTGCGGCACACTGACTTATACGAGTCGGACTTTGGACCGCAGCACTTATCATCCCAGATACTTTGCATATCTCCGAGGCGCCAGCCGCGTAAAATATTGGCCCTACGACTGAACGTAAAAACTCATCGCGAGTTACGCTTTACGTCCAACTCGGCGCACTTCCCGCGGCTCCCGCAGGAAGAGTTCACGATACGCAGCAGTTATTCAAAACAGGTCCGGAACGTCGGGAGGGTCCCAGGCTCCTCCGAATCTCTCCTCAGTCCGGATTCTCCCTAACCCGCATCTAACTCACAACGAAAATAAGCGCGCTTCCACGAAATACTTACTAAGTAACCGATTTGATACATTTTAAGGTGCGTGTTGCAGTACATCTGTATCCAACGCTATGATTCTGAATCTTTTCATAAAATTGAATTCATATCTGATTTTCCTTATTCATATCTGAATTTGCTCATTAGTCTTTCTTCGAAGGAGACAACTGCCTTGCAAGTAGTGTAGAGCCTGTAACTGGACATCCTCCTCCAGCATTACTTTTCTTCAATAGTAGTTCTCGATACCAGTACTATTTTTCGACTTTTGGACGGGTCAGTATTATCTCAGCTGTTTTTCTGAAAACTTTCATGTAATTTCACGCACAGTATGCTGTATTTCAAGCTAAAATTTGTGAAAACGAATTACTTTATTTTGAATCTTATGATCGATAAGTACTAGTTCTGAACGTAAAGTTAACATTATTTTTTTAGAAACACTTTAAATTACGAATTGACTGGTCACTTAATCTTTATATTAATAATTACCAAATTTAGTACTGTTTGCTATGTTTATTTGTAGGAGCAGGAATTTGTACAGGAAAAGTTGTGGAAGCAGAAAGACTGACAGAAACTAAAATTAGACGTCTTTATTTGCTTTATTTCTTTTTATTTTCCGTTTTTCCTCCCAAATTCTTTTAAATGAGTGTTAAATATTTGTTCTTTATCAGCCACCCGCCGTAATCTCATTTCAAAGTTATTCCTTCAGTAGCATTTTAAACTCAATAACTTTATTTGTGTAACTTTTCGCTATACTCAAGCCACAATCTACGTTATCCATGATTTGTTTCTATTTCACTATGTATCACGCCATTATCTGGGTTCTACGGTAGTGGTGTAGTATCTACTAATTTACGTACAAGCGTGTGTAATTCGTCTCTTGCGTTTTTATTCAAGTAGACTTGCTGTACCTTCCGTTTTTTTTTTCTCAGGAAAAATGTACATACGCCTCAGCGGTATTAAACATAAACACCCGTTGATAACTACTTTTTTGTAATTTTGACAGTAGCCCACTCTTCACTCTCTTAAAGCAGTCTAAGGTCTCTCGACTGGCAAGATGCAACTATTATTATCTCTAACTGGAAAATTTCCATAGTTATTCACGTATCTTCCACATGGTATTTTACAACATCTGCGGTTTCCCCACTCCTTAAGGATTTCCTTCATTATTATATTCCTTTCCATTCTATTGAGTTACTGAAGCTTTAGTCACTATCTTAGCAAATTTACCCATTTTGTTCCTATTTCTTGAAACATAGTTGCATAAAAACACGCATACTTGAACGGTTCTACTTCTGAAATCAATTTCAGTGTTTCTGTCGTTACTGGATTATGATTCGAATTACCATGACCAAATTCAGTACAGTAATTTGTTAATACATTTGTCCTATATGCATATTGTCTTCTCTATTGTTTCAAAGGAGGTATTACTTCTTCTAATTTTGCTACATCTTTGGAAACTGCGTTTATATTCTGTGTACTGTTTTATTCGAAAACTACAATTTACTGTTGCTCTGAATTTAGGGATACAATTATTTCTCAGTTGTCACAGGAAATTACTAAGTAAAATATCATTTCTAATTGTAATATTATTTTTATTTCGGTTGGTAAAAAGGTGCACCAGCAGATGACGCCGTTCACAACGCTTTATCACCACCGAAACACCAATAGGTTCTTTATAAACTCTTGTAGCTGCAGTAAACAGAATTTCTGCTTTTGCTTCTGCTTTAGTAACGTCCCTACTTGTAAGAGCTTTTCACCAGACAAAACAAGCTGCCTACTGAGGTATTTTGATAATCTGGGGCTAGTCGTACAATGTGTATGAGGAAACAGTGCAGCGTTTAGTTCTGCTGTTGCCGATCCCACTTTACCGTATGCTGTAGCATTTAATGTCCTCCGAACTGGATCCTCATTTCTAATAATCACTGTGCAGCAATAAGTATAGAGATAAATAATGACTCAATAACGTCTTGTATACAATGTGAACATTAAAAGAACTAGACCAATGTACGCAGTGCACTCAATAAATTATAATCCAAAACCATTATTAATCCAGTACTTATTAACGTTCTATTCATTACTGCGGCGTCACACATTTTCGTTGAAAGTACCATGAACTTAGCAGTGGCGTGTCAATCAATTCACAGAACAAAAAACCATGGGTTTGCAAGTAGGAATGATTTACGCTTGTCAAAACAAAGAAATCAGTGTGTCATTCAATTTGTCTTATTTATTGCTGCTAATCTGGAGATGCAGCACAGCCTATCTTCATCAGTTCCGCATTCTAGCGGTAGACAGGCAAATCAGGCGAGACCAAACGCCCTATCATCCTCTGCCAATGGCGTCATTGGATGAGGCAGTTGTTGACCCGGGAACCGCTGTTCATCGGTTGAGTAGTTTCACGAGTCAGAGTGGATCCAGTATCATTACTCTCAACAGGAAATAATTTATGGTGGTATAGTCAGCGCAGAATTCAGTGGCCAGTATATGCGCAGACGGCAGGGCACGTGTGGGCAGACCAGTAGTGGAAAGGGGGGGGGGGGTTACAGGCAGGCATTGTAGGGGAAATGCCGAGCGCTAGAGGGGAAGTGCCGTTCTTATCTAAACTCTATGCTCATATTTTTTGTAAATATTAAGTGGGGTCCCTACACGACCACACTTGTATGATGACCATTCAAAGACATCTGTTGTCACCTCTGCTTTCGTTAGTATCTAACAAGAATTCCGCCAAAAATGCAGCGATCTATTTTCGTATGGCTTGTTAACCGTTTGAATTTTCAGAGAGGCATGAGGAGTGGCGAATTTTGAGTAAAACCTACACATTTCTCTGGCTGCCATTTAAATATTTGCTTTTTTTGGCAAAACACAGCCCATTTTTCACAGTCTCACCTCACTAAGATACTGTGGAAACATAACTACGAAAGAATTTTGAAACAGTGGTTAATTAAGTTTATTAACTGAGAAGCTGAGGTAAAGTAAGGCCAATAGTTTACGAAAAAGCACATCCTCTATACAAAAAAACAAAGTATAATGTCTTCACTTACGTTGTTCCAAAACCCATTGCATTCGTTGTTTCACCAACTATTGATGGGCATTAAAATTTACATTCTTTCATTGAAAAAGTCTGTAGTTAGTGGAATAACAGGATAGGTAATGAAGTTTTACATAATAATGATATGGTAAAATACTCTCCTCTCTGCATGCTATGATTTGCCAAAATCTCATTTCAGTATCTGAAACCGTTTATGAAATATGAGGAATGTTGTGGATATGTCATTCTGGCCTTATCGCTGGCGTGGCGCGATTACAAATGAGTGTTCTACATCACATCAATTTTCTCGAGATTGGTGACGGATAGATACCTCCACTCAAGTCTAAATAAAAATTAAACATGTAGGTAAATTTCATACGCAGCAACTTATTATGTAATGTGCACCAAACGCAAAATCACGGCGACCTCTATTTTCATTGTAAACTCTTCAGAATTCCGCGCAGTGTCTTACTTCCTCATGAATATCACAATAATTGTGACCATTAAGGAAACTATGAGGCCATTATAATGAACCTGACATATAAATCTATAACTAAAACAAAAATGAAATTTCTTACACATTACTTTCTGTAGAATTGTTTGAGAAAGATGGCAGGGCCTGTGCCTCGATTTTGTTATTACCAACCAGCCGAAAGGTGGCAAACGCTATTCGGCCTCCCATTCTGAACAAACGAGTGGAATCATCCAGGGCTTTCGACGAAAACTTATCACTGTGCATCGGCCGCTGCATTCTGCGTGGACTACAGTAGCAGCCGGGAATCGTATGCAGATTCGCCCCCTCTATTGCGGCCACCCCAGAAGTCATTTGTGCGAACCATGACATTTTGCCAAATTTTTACTTTAGTTGAGCATACTTTAGGAAATGGACACCGAAAATATTTGACGAAATATCCGTCGTAGCTTGCACAAACGATTATGGGATTATGTAGTAATTAAAAAAGCCATTGAAATTAAAATAACGAATAACACCCTAGAGACAGACGGTGCCCAGCAGTTCAACATGTCGTGGGATCCGTCGATCGTGCTGTTGAAGTGGGCTCATCGAGCGTCGAGTAACATACGCCCGTATATGGCCATGCTGCAGGCACTACTGACGTCAGAGCCAGCAGCCAGCGTCTATAAGGGGAGTGCTTGGCAGGAGGCTCCCTCCAAACCCACATTGACCAATTCACCGCTTGGTGCAACCAGTGGTTCCTCCGTATCAACCCCTCCAAGACCCAGGCGATCATCATAGGCCGCACCACCCACTCCATCCGTCTCCACGATTTCTACCTCACCACTTATGGCCGTCCTATCCACGTCACTCCTACCCTCAAATGCCTTGGCCTCACCCTCGACCGCCAGCTCACCTTGACTCCCCATCTCCTTACCATCCGAAACAAAGCTCACGACAGACTCCGCCTCCTGAAACTCCAGTCCAGCTGGACATGGGGTCTGCATCCTTCCACCATCCTTCACACGTAAAAATCCTTGATCCGCCCTTTCCTCCGTTATGCCAGCGTAGCTTGGATTTCCGACCCTCCCCAGTTCTATAAGGCCCTCCAAATCTGCGAACGCCATGCGCTCCGCCACGCCTTCCGCATCTTCCTTCCGTCCCACATGTGCTTCCTCTACGACCTCATCCCCTTCCCCCAAATTCTCCTTTTCCTTGAACACATCCGCACACTATATATTGCCCGCTGCATTGATCCCTCTCACCCCCTGGTGTCTCCCTTCCTCTTCACCCCCAGCCCGTTGCCGCGCCTTTACCGTTGTGTCCCACCCTCTCTGGATCTCCTCACCCTCCACCTCCTTTCCCAATGCCACTTCCACCATCTACCCCTCCCGGATGATGCGCTTCGCCCTGACATCTACCCTTTCTACCAACTCTAAACCCATCTTCCTGCCTCCTCCTCAGGGATCCCTCTCCTCCCCCTTTTCCTGAGCGGCTTTCCCCTCCTACTACCCCTCCCTCTCTTGTGCCCCCTTTCAGTGTCTCTGCACTCCCTCCTGCCCTGTCTTCCCTCTTCCTCTCCTGCCCCACCAGTCTCCTGCGTCTTCTTGTACCCGCTGACGCCTCTACTCTTTACATTCCGCCGCCTCCCCTGCTGCCCCATGCTCTCCCTCTCCATCCTCTCCGGCCTCTCCCTCGGCAGGTCCCACGTGGCAGTTTTATTCTTCATCGTGTGTGTTCCTCGTGGGTTTTAAGTGTGTTGTTCTGGAGTGTTTTTAATACTGTGGCCAACCTTTAACCTGTGCATGTGCATTCAGTGTCTTCTTTGTGTTTTAAGAATCGGCAACTGTGTTTTTTTTAACTTTATGATGACTTTTGTAATTGTCCCTCCATGAACGTCTCGATGTCAGTGTATTTTTACCTCCATTATCTCCCCTTACTCTGTTTTATGTTCCTCTTTTTTATCGCCTTATATATGTAACAGTTTATTCTTGTCTTAGTTGTGATGTCACTCGGCTCAAAAGTGGCGGATTATGCCGCTGGCAGCACTCCCCTGCCCATATGGGACAGGGGAATGAAATCACAATAAAGGAAAAAAAAACAGGAGGCTCCTTCAATTTTAATTACTTGACGCGGTTGTAAACACCAATGCGTTTTATTGAACACATTAATAAGTTTACTTGCATTACGTACACTTAATAATTAAAATATGCATAACTTTGTAGTTCTGTGAGTTCTTCTGCGGTGCTGAGTTGTATTCAACGTAAGTAAAGTTCTTGATAATGACAAATCGAAAATAGTCTTGAATGCTGATAGAATTGTAGTTACCGACAAGTAGTGATGCTTAGTAGCGTCATGATATGTCGATGCAATTTATCACTGCAGTCTTCCGCACTAAGGGTTATGGAAGTTTGGAGATCGACAGAATTTTTTGCGAATCTCCCACTTTGGTTGTTTAAAAAGATGCGTCGGCCAATCAGAGTCGCTGGCAGTGGGAACATGTGATTTTAGGGTACTCTGGTGGCGTGTATGCGTGGCAAACCCCATCAGCTCCCAAGACCGATCGAAGAGCTAGCTCACCAGCTGCGGTGCGGCGGGAGCTTAAAGAATGCCTTCTCCCGTGTTGCTCTGTATTGCGTACAGTGCGCCGGGTGCGGTCGACGAGAATGTCGTCGATACCGCAGGAGTATTGATTTATGTACGTATCAGACTGAAGCAACGCAATTTGTTGCACCAGGCCAGATTATTTGACTCCGATTACTGTTAATACCGATTGAAATATTTACAGTGAAGAGCCAAAGAAACTGGCACACTTGCCTAATATTGCGTACGGTCCCCGCGAGTACGCAGAAGCGCGGCACCACGACGTGGCATGGACTCGTCTAATGTATGAAGTAGCGGTGGGGGGAACTGACGCCATGGAGGGTTGTCCAAAAAATCCGTAAGACTACGAGGGCGTGGAGGTCTCTTCTGAACAGCACGTTGCAAGGCGTCCCAGATATGCTCAATAATGTCCATGTCTGGGGAGTCTGGTGAGCAGCGGAAGTGTTTAAACGCAGAAGAGTGCTCCTGGAGTGACTCTGTAGCAATTCCGGACGTGTGGGGTGTCGCATTGTCCGACTGGAATTGCCAAAGTCTGTCGGAATGTACCATGGACATGAATAGATGCAGGTGATCAGATAGGACGCTTACGTATGTGTCACCTGTCAGCGTCGTATCTAGGCAAATCAGGAATAATTCACGGGTCCAGTACCACTCCAGCTGCACAGGCCCCACACCATTAGAAAGCTTCCACCAGCTTCAACAGTCCCTTGCTGACATGTAGGGTCCACGGATTCATGAGGTTCTCTCTATACCCGTACATGTCCATCCGCTCGACAGAATCTGAAATGAGACTCTTCCGGTCAGGCAACATGTTTCGAGTCATCATCAGTTCAATGCCGGGGTTGACGTGCCCAGACCAGACGTAAAGCATTATGGCGTACAGTAGTCAAAGATAGATGAGTCGGCCTTCGGCTCCGAAAGCCGATAATGATGATGTTCCGTTGAATGATTCGCACGCTGAACTTCTTGACGGCTCAGCATTGATATCTACAGCAATTTGCTTAAGGGTTACACTTCTGTCACGTTGAAAGATTCTGTTCAGTTGTCGTTGCCCTCGTTGTTGCAGGATGGTTTTTTTCCGACCGCAGCGATGTCAGAGATTTGATGTTTTATCGGATTCCTGATATTCATGGTACACTCGTGAAATGGTCGTACAGGAAAATACCCACTTCATCGCTATCTCGGAGATGGTGTGTCCCATCGCACGTGCGCCGACTGTAACACGACGTTCAAACTCACTTAAATCTTGATAACTTGCCTTTATAGCAGCAGTAACCGTTCTAACAACGGCGCCAGACTCTTGTTGGCTTATATAGGCGTTGCCGACCGCAGCGTCCTATTCTGCCTGTGTACGTATCTCTGTATTTTAATACGCACACCTATACCAGTTTCTTTGGCTCTTCAGCGTAAAAAGAAACATAGGGACTTCAAATTCCAGTGCTTGTAACGGCTCTTCTCGATAATAAATTTTTAAGTGTGATATTTGTGGATTATGCATTATTTCTTAGTATTTTGAGAAAGTTAGATAGATTGTGGGGGATTGTGACCAAATAATAATTTTTGTCTGGTCACAACAGTACGTTCTTCGATTGCTCCTGAAGAAGTCTCATTTAGCTAGCACATGTGATATATTAGTTCATTTTATTACCTAAATAAATAAACGGTTAACTTTGATGCACTTCTTTTCCATAGGATTGTTTGGTAACTTACAACTGTCATTGTCTAAGAAAGCCTCACTTGATGTACAGATTAACAAACAGTCCGTTTGCATTACAAAATGCAACATTAAAAAAGTACATCTCATCACAACTTTTAACAGTCACTGTCCTACACCATGATACTGATTGCTGTAATAAATGATGACTAACTGACAACCTCAGCTGCTGACAGGTGTTGTTGTTATACCTCGATGTGGACAGCTGAAAATGTGTGCCCCGACCGGGACTCGAACCCGGGATCTCCTGCTTACATGGCAGACGCTCTATCCATCCCCGGTTCGAGTCCCGGTCGGGGCACACATTTTCAGCTGTCCACATCGAGGTATAACAACAACACCTGTCAGCAGCTGAGGTTGTCAGTTAGTCATCATTTATTTCAGGGAATAGCTGCACGGTCATCAACAATAACTGTTCTTTCGAGAACAAGTTACTGTCTTTGTATATATACTGATTGCTGTAGCTGAGCTCTCTAACTATGGTGGACTCTTGTGTGCTCGTCACTGCATTGAGCTTAACGCGAAGGCACTGCTACGCTGACAGGTGAGCCATGATATTCTGGAGTGCCTCCCATGAGTTGTTATGGATTGCTGCGAAGCCTCAGTAATGCCCGTGGTTTCAATTCGCGTTGCCAACTTTTGTGAGGCATTGCCACCTCTGGACAGTACCACAGAGGTGGTTTACAATTTAACACATGCACTGAAACAGTGTTTCCGATTTTAAGAATATTACATGAAATTAATGCAAATAACAACTCATTTTACAAAGGGCAGAGCTTTTTCTTAAAAAAGCAGTCGTATGTTACTTTTAGGCCACAAATAGTCGTTTCAAATATCCGTTGCGTGTACTCGGGGATTTTGAGTGTTAGGCACCATTCGATGGACGTTTCACCTGAGCCAAAACTCGGGAACGGCCCTGTGGTACATATAACAGCCGGATGCACGTTTTCAGCTAAACCACACCAAATACCAGAAACACCACAACACTTTTGGTAGTTGCTTCTCACATACCGGATTTATTTGTAGTCTTTTCATCTGTATTTAGTATTGTATGCACTTAGTAGTGATCTCCCAACTCCAAATGTCTTACTAGCTTTTTTTCCCTCTTCCGAGAGCTGTTCGAAACATCTTCCCCCCCCCCCCCCTCCCCCAAGCCTTGTGTGGTTTGATAAACTAAACATTATTTTCAAAATAAAGTTTTCTGTGTCTAAAAAGAAGAGTTTACTATGAGTAATTATTACCAGTTTCCATATATGACTGCGATACAAGGACTTTGTGCCCATGTTTCGAAATTAGTGTGATAGAGAAAGTAATTTTATATTTTGAGCCTTTGAAAATATATCTGTTGTTTTTAATATTCCAGCACTTTTCATAAATGTTTTTAATTCTTCAGTTAAACCAAACACATAAATTTAAATCTGAGTAGTAGATGTTTCTTTTCACAATGAATATCATATTCAATAATTTCAAGTTATGGGCTCTTACCACACATTAGCGTCTCTTTAAAAAATATGTTGCTAAGGTAAGTCAACAGCAACAAACAATTTTTGTTATTCTTCATTTTTTCATGGTGGGCGTTAAGTACTCCCTCCGCCCCTTACTCCGCCTCCACGGCAATACACGTTACTGAAAACAAACTGCTATTGCTACGTTAATGCCAAGCCGTAAAAAAACTGAGTGCATGCGGAAGCCTCTCAAAAAACCGTTGTTCAGTGAGCTAAGGAGTGATGAGTGACTGGATTTACCATGAGACTCATTACAAGAGACGCCTGGATCAAGGGACATTCTAGAGAGGATGATGGACAAAGGAAAATCCATCCTTGATTCCAAGAGATAACGGAAGGTGAAGCGAAGGTCTACTACGGCCAGATGAAATTAAAAACATTGAGGAGCACAAGAATTACAACATGCTGAAAATCCTAATGCCTGGAAAAATGTACAAATTCCTTATATGCAAAAGTGGTTGTGGAGTGACAGGTGACGATGGTTGTAATGATGAAAACAATAAAATAACATCTGTGTCCCAAAGATTGGCTCTGAGCACTATGGGACTCAACCGCTGAGGTCATAAGTCCCCTAGAACTCAGAACCACTTAAACCTAACTAACCTAAGGACAACACACACATCCATGCCCGAGGCAGGATTCGAACCTGCGACTGTAGCGGTCGCGCGGTTCCAGGCTGTAGCGCCAGAACCGCTCGGCCACCAGCGGCCGGCCTGTCCCAAAAAGTGCTGCTATTGACGTCTGCTGGTAGCGTCAAAAAATTTGCTTATTTTACAGACTACCAGTCATTAACGCTATGACGAATATTTTAGGTCAGTTTGACATTCAGACAAAATTGACCCCTTGCAGAGAAACGTGCTGTAAGGATAATATTTAATCGATTTGCTCCAACCTCACTGAGACACTTGTTTAAAAATACAAGGCGTACCAACAACAACAACATTATACTCACGTTCAATTGCCGCGCGGGATTAGCCAAGCGGTCTCAGGCGCTGCAGTCATGGACTGTGCAGCTGGTCCCGGCGGAGGTTCTAGTCCTCCTTCGGGCATGGGTGTGTGTTTTTGTCCTTAGGATAATTTAGGTTAAGTAGTGTGTAAGGTTAGGGACTGATGACCTTAGTAGTTAAGTCCCATAAGATTTCACACACATTTAAACAACACGTTCAATTATCGGCTATATTTGTTCTTACGAGTCTATCTTAGTTTTAAATTAAAAGTGGTTATCGTAGCAGTAGCAGCAAAGTTTATACCACTATCCACAACACAGATTTTTTTATTTTAACTTGGAACAATTAAATATCTCGTATGGAAAAAAATTTCCAGATGAAAAGTTTATGCATCTAAAGGAGACATCTGTCAATGCTAAAGACGGCCCCCCGCCGCCTCCACCATCATGGGGGTCAACTTTTTATTTTGAAATAAGAACCCAACTATTTTATTGCAGTTTCTGATTCTACACCAAACTACAAATCGTGTTCGGCAATATTAAATTTGTTCTGTTTTGTGAATTAAGAATCGACTCATTTGATTTCACACTACTTTATCGATAAGAATGTAATGTAGAATTAATGCATGTATATAGCATTGTACCTCGTATTGTATGTAATGGTTTAACAACTAACGAAAATGTTCGAAATTTGTCACTAACATTCTAAGCAGCTCTGACGGGAACCTCAATTTAAAAAATAACAAAAATGTAAACTTATTGTTGTAAATAGTTGGAAGTTATTGTTGAAAAGTTCATATAGTTTTGCAGATTTTGTTGCAGAGTAGATATTTTACCTTTCGACATTTAAAGGTGTGGCAAACAAGCTACTTTAACGTAAAGCAGTGCGTGCTCACACTATCAGGATGCTAAAATTCGATGAGACCCCTTGAATATCTTTTTGGTTTGTTCTTCCGTCCGACTATCGTAACTCTCGCGGCGATTAGAGCGCCAGCGCCGTGTATCATGAATGGAAAACCAGTTGTCTCTGATATACGCTACATAATTTATGGCGCAGAATCCGAATCTACTATAAAAAAGTTGGTTGTCACATGAAAATAAAAAGCTTACTCCCCTTTACGTGGTTTTGGGGTTGGGTGGTGTGGGGCTATGTTTTGGCCAATCTTAGCACGGACAGATGCCACATTTTAAAATATTAACTTTTCGTCTGGAACACTTCTTACAATTCGATGGTATTTTTCGAGATATTTAGTTGCTCCAACTTAAATCCTCACGTATACCCTTACTCCTGTGTATAATGGTGTTAAATAATCAACCACAAAAATGTTTCTCCACACCGCTTGCAAATTACATATAGTGACAGTGAACAAAGTAAAACTCTTCTTGCCTCGTAGAAAAGTGTCTCAGTAGACTCACTAAATTTAATGTAAATATAATTATTATTGATGCTGCTTTCATGACATTTTCTTGACTTCTAGAAGGAAGGCCTTTGACGCAGTTCTGTACTGTCAAATAAGAGAGTATGTGTAACACATAGTCCATTAAACACATTATTGACCAGATTTCTTCGACTGCAGAACTTTTAAATTAAAACAGAATACTTGCCTCCAGGCACATGTTTTCTCTTTCGAAATCCTTACTCTGCCTTAGAAATTTTTATAGTTTCAGAGACTGTGACACACACAAAGTGAATGCTGTCACTTCGAAATGAAATAAGGATGTAAATTACCTTAAGGACGTTTTTCGAGAAGAACGGATACGACGTGCGACAAATCCGACGTCCTTTCAGGCAAAAAGTACGAGCCCAGCAGACAGAAAACGACGAGGAGGAGAGGACAACGCCGTGTCTGCCGTACGCCGGCAGAGTATCGAATAAAATTGCCAGAATCGTGTCTCGACGTAACATTAAAGGCATTTTCCGTCCACCTCCGAAACGTGTGCCATACTGCGTGCCATGATAAATGACTGGGGGCTCCGCAAACGAGGCGTTCACCGTACTCCATGTAAATACAGCGAAGTGTCGAAAGCTGCGACATTGTCGCGAATGAAACAGTGACCCGTACATACAATAAGTTTCCTTTAATCTATGGTCACAAACGTTTTGTAAACAGATTACCGGTTTCGGTCTATAATGACCATCATCAGCATTAGACGATGCTGGTGCTGATTTTGCATTTAACATTGACGATGCCACTATGACTGAAGTACATTCGGACATTGTTTTTATAAAACAGATCTGATGGTGGCCATTGTAGACTGAAACAGGTAATCTGTTAACAAAAAGTTTGTTACCATAGACGTAAATTAAAGAAATCTTATTGCAGTGAAGTGTATTTCGGGGAGACTGTACTGACGGTCGAAGAAAGATGCAAGGAACATGTAACGCGCGCCGAACCTAAGCACCCAACAATATCTGCGGTTACAGAACACTGTAAGGCTACAGGGAATTCCATGAAGCGCTAAGGCAGACCTTGTCGATTTGGGACTGTGCTCTCAAGGAAGCTATTGCAATGCCGTGGCTGACGGGCTGATCAACAGAGATCTTGGATTCATTCCAAGCAAAGCTTGGGACCCAGCATTCAGCCAACTTAAATCACAGCGTATGGCCAGAGGGACATCCGCACCCGACGCAGGCCAGAGCAGTACTGAGGGACAAGAGTTCGCTCCCAGCCTACAGCGGCGCCGTCTACCCTTCACAGCAATACGCCACTGCGCCCATTGCAGCAATGTGACCGGCGGTGGAGGAAGGGGCTGTGGGAGCGATAAGAGTATAAAGGAGGCGGGATATAGCAAAAAAGCAGATTCTACAGGTATCACTTGAAGATGACGAAAAGGTGCGATGTCGAAATAGTAGTGCTGCGAAAACGACTACATCCAGCGGGACTCACGACCACAGAAGAAACATATTATAAAATAACTTACATGCGCTATATTGAAATTACAGGCCCCATATCATTAACGTCGAATGCAGGAAGATTTTGTAGCATATATTGTGTTCGAACATTATGAATTACCTCGAACAGAGCGATCTGTTGACACACGGTGAACACGGTTTAAGAAATCATCGTTCTTGTGAAACACATCTAGCTCTTTACTCATACCAAGTGTTGGGTGCTACTGATAAGGGATTTCAAATTGATTCCGTATTTCTAGATTTTGAGAAGGGTTTTGACACTGTACCTGACAAGCGCGTGCTTACGGAATACTGTCTCAGTTATGTGACTGGAATCGTGATTTCCTGTCACAGAGATCACAGTTCATCGTAACTGACCGAAAACCATTGAGTAAACCAGAAGTGATCTATGTCGTTCCCCAAGGTAGTGTCATAGTCCCTCTGTTGTTCCTTATCTATATAAACGATTTAGGAGACAATCTGAGCAGCCGTCTTAATTTGTTTGCAGATGATGCTGTCGTTTAGTGTCTAGTAAAGTCATCAGAAGATCAAAACAAATAGGAAAACGATTTAGAAAAGATGTCTGTTTGGTGCGAAAATTGGCAACATAAAATAATGAAAATAATGAAAAACGGGAGTTCGTCCATATGAGCGCTGAAAGGAAGCCGTTTAACTTCGGTTATACAATAAAATAATAAATTGTAAAAGCTGTAAATTCAACTAAATGCTAAAAACTGCGATTTTTTGGCAGAACAGTTAGAAGATGCAAGAGATCTACTGAAGAGGCAGTATGCACGACGTTTGTTCGTCGTCTTTTGGAGTGCTGCTGCGCGCTGTGGGATCCTTACCACATAGGATTAACGGAGAACACCGAGAAAGTTCAAAGAAGAGCAGCATGTTTTGTATTATCTAGAAATAGAGGTGAGGATGTCACTGACATGATACAGGATTTGTGGTGGACATCATTAAAACGAAAGTGTTTTTCGTTGCGGTGGAATCGTCTCACGAAATTTCAGTAGCCAACTTTCTCCTCCGATCGCCAAAAGATTTTGTTGACGTCGACCTTCATAGGGAGAAACAATCATGATAACAAAATAAGGGAAATCAGAGCTCGCGCGGAAAGCTTTGGTTTTCGTTTTCTCCGTGCGCTGTTCGAGACAGGAATAATAGAGAACGAAAGTGGTTTGATGAATCCGTTGCCAGGCATTTAAGTTTGGTTTGCAGAGTACTCAAGTATTTGTAAATATACGTTTCATACACGTACATCCATAGCCAGAAGTAAATCTGCCTGCTGTATGAAAAATTCAACGTAAGACAACTTCTGTGTAAATCACCCTCGATACTGCACCATCTGCCCCCTGTTCAGTTACTACGTTAGACTGATCTTAATATCTCTAACGCAACCAAGCGCGTCGCGCCCCATGAGTCGACGGACGGACGACATCCTGCTAGGACAGGGCCATGCTGTAGGTCAAAGAGAACCAACAGCAGAAGAAGGGTGAATTGTTCCTGACTTCGCAGCTGTTTTCTGAGCAAGCTAGGGGTAAGCAGTAGAGAAAGACGGGTAACATAAAATATGTACAAAAAACCAGGCGGAACAATAAGAGTGAAAGATCAAGAACGAAGTGGTTGGATTAAAAGGGATGTAAGAAATAGATATAGTCTTTCGCAACTACTGTTCAGTCGACACGTCTAATAAGCAATGACGGAGATAAAGGAAAGGTTCAGAAGCGGAATTAAAATTCCAGCTGAAAGGATATCGACGATAAGATTCACTGATGAAATTGCTATGTTCAGGAAAAATGAAACTCTCATGAGCGGATTGAGCAGTTTAATGAGTACAGAATATGAACTGAGAGTCAACTGAAGAAAGATGAAAGTTATGAGAAGTATCAGAAATTAGAATAGCGAGAAACTTAACATCTAAACTGCGAAGGACGTAGTACCCGAAGTTAAGGCTTTCTGCTACAAAGGCAGAAAAACAGCCCGTGATGGACAAAGCAAGGAAGACATAAAAAGTGGACCAGCACTGACAAAAAGGGTATTCTTGGCGAAGAGAAGTCGGCTAGCATCGTAAATAGGCTTTATTTTGAGGAAGGAAAGACAGGGACAGCGTTGTATGGTAGTGAAACATGGACTGTGGAAGAACTGGAACGGAAGAGGATCGATGTATTTGAGATGTGACAAAAGAAAGTTGAAAATTAGGTGGACTGGTATGTAACATTTCAGGAGGACATGAATATGTGGAAAATACTGACAAGAAGAAAGGACGGGATGTTAGTACATCGGTTAAGACATCAGGAAATACACTACTGGCCATTATAATTACTACACCACGAATATGACGTGCTACAGAAGCGAAATTCAACCGATAGGAAGAAGACGCTGGGATATGCAAATGATTAGCTTTTCAGAGCATTCACAAAAGGTTGGCGCCGGTGGCGACACCTACAACGTGCTGAGATGAGGAAAGTTTCCAACCGATTTCTCATACACAAACAACAGTTGACCGGCGTTGCCCGGTGAAACGTTGTTGTGATGCCTCGTGTAAGGAGATGAAAAACGTACCATCACGTTTCCGACTTTGATAAACGTCGGATTGTAGCCTATCGCGATTGCGGTTTATTGTATCGCGACATTGCTGTTCGCGTTGATCGAGATCCAATGACTGGTAGCAGAATATGGAATCGGTGGCTTCAGGAGAGTAATATGGAACGCCGTGCTGGATCCCAACGGCCTCGTATTGCTAATAGGCGAGATGACAGGCATCTTATCCGCATGGCTGTAACTGATCGTGCTGCCATATCTCGATCCCAGAGTCAACAGACGGGGACGTTTGCAAGACAACAAACATCTGCACGAACAGTTCGACGACGTTTGCAGCAGGATGGACTATCAGCTCGGAGACCATGGCTGCGGTTACCCTTGATGCTGCATCACAGACAGCAGCGCCTCCGACGGTGTACTCAGCGACGAACCTGGGTGCACGAATAGCAAAACGTCATTTTTTCGGGTTAATCCGGATTCTGTCGCATCCGTGTTTGGCGACATCGCGGTGAACGCACATTGGAAGCGTGTATTCGTCATCGACATACTGGCATATCACCCGGCGTGATGGTATGTGGTGCCATCGGTTACAAGTCTCGGTCACCTCTTGTTCGCATTGACGACACTTTTAACAGTGGACGTTACAATTCAGATGTGTTACGACCCGTGGCTCCACCCTTCATTCGATCCCTGCGAAACCCTACATTTCAGCAGGATAATACACGACCGCATGTTGCAGGTCCTGTACGGGCCTTTCTGGATACAGAAAATGTTTGACTGCTGCCCTGGCCAGCTCATTTTCCAGATCTCTCATTAATTGAAAACGTCTGGTCAATGGTGGCCGTGCAACTGGCTCGTCACACTACGCTAGTCACTACTCTTGATGAACTGTGCTATCGTGTTGAAGCTGCATGAGGAGCTGTACCTGTACACGCCATCCAAGCTCTGTTGGACTCAATGCCCAGGCGTATGAAGGCCGTTATTACGGCCAGAGGTGGTTGTTCTGGGTACTGATTTCTCAGGATCTATGCACCCAAATTGCGTGAAAATGTAATGACATGTCAGTTGTAGTATAATATATATGTCCAATGAATACCCGTTTATCATCTGCATTTCTTCTTGGTGTTGTAATTTTAATGGCCAGTAGTGTAACTCTCATAGTACTAGAGGGAGCTGTAGAGGGTAATAGCCGTAAAGGAAAACAGAGATGGGAATACATCGGAGGACGTAGGTTGCAGTTGCAACTGCCACTTTGAGGGGAAATGTTGTGGGGGGGGGGGGGGGGGGGTAGAGGGGGAGAATCAGAACCGAACCTGAAGACTGATTACTGAAATGGAAAAGACGGAGGTGGCTTACATGACGGCTCTTACGCACCTTTCGCTGCTCGAACCGCGAAGAAGAACGGTGGCAGTAGTGCACGAAGTACCCTTTGCCAACCACGGTGAGGTGGCTTGTGGTGCATGGGTGTGGATCGTAAATTGCAGCCCGGCGTTTCCTGGTACCGAGAATTGTCTGTGCACTTATTCAGCTGGAATTGGAGCCCTGGAGCACTTGCAGAGCTGTGCTTGCTGAGTTGTGAGCAGATGACGGCTGAGCCAGGCCGACTACACAGGCAGTGCAGTGCGGGCAGCCACTCAGAGGCCCCTCGGGCTGTGGAGAGAGCAGCCCGTGGGTCAGCGGCGGCCGCTCTCAGCTTCCCTCCCCGCCCCCACCCTTCCTCTATCGCCACACCCCCCCCCTTTCCCCACAATGCTAAACTTGAATTGCGTGCCCGCAGGCCGGGGCCCGCCATTAGCACAGGAAGCCTCGGATCTGAGGCCGTGTGAGCGAGGGCGGGCGGCAGCCGCCTCTTCTGGGGGCTTTTAACTCTCATCGGCCCTCAGATCCGCACGCTCAGCAGAACTCGCCGCGACAGCGCAGGGAAGGGAGGACAGAGGGGACGAGTGAAGGACATGACACATTTTGTTACAAAGAAGGCAATGAAGGAAAGTACACATGACATATCTCGGAAGATAAACCTATACGTCTTAAGAGATTAGTTTCATTCAACAATATCTTACTTGCTTTGTGATCTACTATTTCCAGTTTCACAGATATTGATCACAGTCCGAAAAACTAAAAGTATTCTTGCCCACTATGATAAATAATAAATTTTTCACTTACCTGGTTGCATATTAGCTTCGCCAGTAGAAGCTGTTTGGGGTATGAGTGTTGCCTCAGTTTCTTTTTGCACAGTGAGTCACTTTGCAACGTAATCTTCCAGTACTGGTGGTGGTAAAAGTCTACCTAAGTAGGTAGGTTACCGTCGCTTTGACCTGTCCTACTGCTCCTGCAAGCTACCGTCTGTAGTAAATGGTTTCTTAAATTCGTGTGGTCCATGAAATTACTGGCCCCTGCGAGTTATTGCTGGGTATTAATAATTTCTAGCGGAAGGTTTTAACGAACCGGTAAAAATTTGAAAGCAACGGATAACGCATTTTTGAACCACTACAGAAGGCATCTATACAGGGCTTAATAGGCAGTATATAGCTTTTATTTGCTTTCATGACCCAGAATTCGACTGTGGTACTGACTGCCACCTATTCCTTGTGATGGACGGAGTAAATAATCAGTCGAGGGTACAGATTAATTGATATTTATTCAGTACCGATGGTACTTCAACAACTAGTCGTGTTTCTCTTGCAATGTACATCATCAAAATCGGTCTCTAGTTAACATGGTTCAGTTTCACCACGCAATTATGGAATGGGACAGAGGAGCGCACACCTGGCTTCAATGTAATTTTATACAACCGCACAATTATACCTAAACCCTCGCTTATTACATTCGGTTGCTATAGATTACTCAGAACAAGTTCCGCAAAGACACTGCAAGCAAAACTAGGTCAGGGTGGAAGAGTATTTCGCAAATCTTTATCAAATCAGTGGGCATTAAAATCCGATACTTTGCCTAGTGGCACGAGTATTTTACTTAACGCACCAGATCGCCAACAAATCAAATCGTTATGGGGGTGCACAAGAAACATCACTTCAATGCTGTTCAACCCACATGGCCAAGTTTCAGTAGCCAACAGAAACCCAGAAAAATATGGGCACACACGCTTATACCTTCCCTATTTTAAACTCGCTCACTATCGTATGATTTTTCATCGTGTACAATTTATTTTCCGACCGAAACTACAAATTTTCAATTCGGCGATTGCTCAAGCCGACCACGTGGCGCGAAAGCAAGTTCACAAAGAAAACATATGGAAACTAAATAAAAATCCCCAAAATATTACTGTAAATGGAAGAGCGGATTAAAATACATTGAATGAGTGATTTTCCGTTAAGCACAGAGCAATAACGTGACCGTGAGCTTAAGGCACATAGTGCGTTGCCTGAACAAGGCACTAACGCAAAGTCTACTGAAATTCGGTTTAATTAAGAAAATCAATTCCCTTATGGGATTCAGTGGTAATTTAGCACCTGATTTCAACATCTGGACTTCATTACAGAACAGATTTCAGACAATCTAATACCTATGTTAACATTACCAAAACGAGAGCTGCGTCTCCATGTCTGTCCAGCACCACGACCCAGGAACAAGTGCTCTTCCTGCCGAATTCGCCTAACCGTTCCGCTTACAAACGTGGTGGGGGTGGCGCGCTAACCTGATAGAGCCAATACGCGCGCATACATGTCATCTTTGCCCTGACCTGCAAACTTGGTCTCTGCTAAACTTGTTCACGCTTGGGGGATTGGTACTACCCTACCCCAGAACAACCATTCATGCAGTGTTACAATCTGTGCTTAAAGCTTTCTGCTAGTTCACACACTCACTCATTTATACCGTCCAGGCCGCACAAAGGGAAGGAAAATGGGAAACGTGGTACACAAGAGAAAAAAATTCAATAAATAACATTGTTTAGTCCATTCCCTCCTTTTGGACACCAGCTGAGGTATTACCTGCAAGAGAAGAAACTCTTGCTAATAATTTCTGCTTGCTAGAAATTTAATAAAACATTGGAACGGTACAACAAGTTCCGTTTCAACTTTAACTACTAAATGATAAAATTTCATTCGTTTCAGAATTTTTTTTAAACATTCAAACAAATGGTTCACAATAATCTTTCAGCTTCCAACGTTATATATGTTCCATTTTTTCACGTGTGCATAAAAATTCCAATTACTCGCAACGACTGCATAAACATGTGTGACTTTTTTTTATCGTTTCTTCCCTCCAAGCGACAGAGGTGAGAGAGATTACAATTTTAGCCAAAGACTCTAGTCATTTGCATTGCTCTGACTTCTTCATCGTTTCTCCTTGTCAAGCAAGAAAGGTCAGAGAAATTAAAATTTTAAACAAAGAATCTAAACATTTTCAACGCAGGTAATGAACGTATTTAACTCACTACGCAATACTTTTTATATAAATGTAGCAAAATTTAGCAAGAAATTAATGTAAATTACTTCATAAATTTTACTTATTGTCAGTGGTATTTCTTATTAATTAACCTAAAATTATTCTTTTCACACTGGATGAAAGCAGAAGTTCACAAAATATATCGTTTAAATAGAAATCTACCCATACAGAGTTATTATTTTTGTGTAAATGAAGTGATGCAAGCTGACACTGGTCTTGTGGTTTAATTACAAAGACTACCACTCGCACCCCAGTGACAGATATGCTAGGGCGGACCCTGCTTGACAGGATATATAGGCAAGCGAATGGGGGGTAGATGGACCAGAGAACTTTTATGCAGCATGAAGATGACGATGTAATGGAAGGTGTATAGACATTAGAAAACATGGAGCAGTGGGAGGATGCTTACTGCTGAACACTGCAGTATGTGGAAAAGTCTGGAGGAGCCAACAGTAGTGCCAACAGTAGTGTCAAATGGTTTACGATGATGACTTAATTATAAATAATAAGGTCTAACAATGTTATGGTAACAGTGACTAAATAACCTGGAGGAAACGTAGCACACTGAGAAGTGATATCACGTGGCCCACACAGATCCATCAGAACACTATAAAATGTACAGCTTGTGAGAGTAGCAGCTGAGCCATCACCATGACCTTCTGCTACAAGGCATGCTGTCATAATGGGGATTTCAGAACGCAGTTGAACGAGCATTCTGCATTTGAATTTCTATCCCTTCAAAATAAGAATGATTCAAGAACTGAGCCCAGCAGATTAGACCAACCGTCGATACCTGCGTGAGGAAATGCTTGCACAGGACCCGTAGAAGGCGACTTTCTTCAGTAGCGAGGAATCACATGTCCACCGCTGTTGGATGGAGGATAAAGAAAATTTTTGTTACCGATCAAAAAATAACCCCCGAGGTATTCACGAAAGCCCGCTACTTTCGCCTAAGCTAACGATGTTGTGTGCCGTACCGCAATATGGCCTGACAGACCCGTAATACTTTGAGGAGGAATTCATGACCGTACCAATGAATTCCTGACGTTGTGGTTCAATGTTCAAAATCTTCTAGAGCCTAGGATGGAAGAGATAGTTGAAGAAGAGAAAAATGGGTACTTGTGGTTCCAGCAGGATGGGGTTACAGCTCAAACTACCTGAAGCTCATTTCATCTTTTGAAAGAAATGCTTCCAGGACGTCTGTTCTCTTTGAATCGCGACGTGGTGTGGCCTGTGCAGTCACCAGATTTAAGAATTTGACTTTTCATTTCTTTGGGCTACCTGTAGGGAAAAATGTTTACGCGTTCTCCTCTCACCCTGCCAGGGATAAGGGAGATGATTATGGAAAAAGTGACCGCCATACCCCTTGATATGTGCGAACGAGTTATACAAATCATCAGAGATCGTCTCCAAAAGTGTACTGTAGTTGGTGGCCACCTTCGTGAGAGCATTATTTTCATCGCTAAATTGACGTACAGTAGTACGAAATATAAATTTTGGAAATAAATTTTTTTTTCTCTACATACCCCTGTTTCTTGTTTACAAGTCCTCCAAACTGTTTAACTGCTTTTGCCACATACTCTACAATTCTTCGTTGAGCATACACTACTGGGCATTAAAATTGATACACCAAAAAGGAATGCAGATGAAAATCGGGTATTCATTAGACAAATATATTATACCAGAGCTGACATGTATTACATTTTCACGCAATTCGGGTGCATAGATCCTGAGAAATCAGTACCCAGAACAACCATCTCTGGCCGTAATAACGGCCTTGATACGCCTGGGCATTGAGTCAAAAGGGCTTCGATGCCGTGTACGGTTACAGCTGCCCATGCAGCTCATGAATACCACAGTTCATGAAGAGTAGTGACTGGCGTATTGTGACCAGCCAGTTTTCAATTGGTGAGAGATCTGGAGAATGTGCTGGTCAGGGCATCAGTCGAACATTTTCTGTATGCAGAAATGCCCGTACAGGACCTGCAACATGCGGTACTGCATTATCCTGCTGAAATGTAGGGTTTCGCAGGGATCGCATGAAGGGCAGAGCCACGGGTCGTGACACATATGAAATGTAACGCCCACTGTTCAAAGTGCCGTCAATGCGAACAAGAGGTGACTGAGACTTGTAACCAATGGCATCCCCTACCATCACACCGGGTGATACGCCAGTATGGCGATGACGAATACACGCTTCCATGTGTGTTCACCGCGATGTCGCCAAACACGGATGCGACCATCATCATGCTGTAAACAGAACCTGGATTCATCCGAACAGATGACGTTTTGCCATTCGTGCACCCATATTCGTCGTTCAGTACACCATCGCAGGCGCTCATGTCTGTAATGCAGCGTCAACGGTAACCGCAGCCATGGTCTCCGACCTGATAGTCCGTGCTGCTGCAAACGTCGTCGAACTGTTGGTGCAGATGGTTGTTGTCTTGCAAACGTCCCCATCTGCTGACTCAGGGATCGAGACGTGGCTGCACGATCCGTTACAGCCATGCCGATAAGATCCCTGTCATCTCGACTGCTAGTTATACGAGTCCGTTGGGATCCAGTACGCCGTTTCGAATTACCCTCCTGAACCCACCGATTCCATATTCTGCTAACAGTCATTGGATCTCGACAAACGCGAGCAGCAATGTCGCTATATGATAAACCGCAATCGCGATAGGCTACAATCCGACCTTTATCAAAGTCGGAAACGTGATGGTACGCATTTCTCCTCCTAACAGGAGGCATCACAACAACGTTTCACCAGGCAACGCCGGTCAACTGCTGATTGTGTATGAGTAATCGGTTGGAAGCTTTCCTCATGTCAGCACGTTGTAGGTATCGCCACCGGCTCCAACCTTGTGTGTATGCTCTGAAAAGCCAATCATTTGTATATCACAGTATCTTGTTCCTGTCGGTTAAATTTGGCCTCTGTAGCCCGTCATCTTCGTGGTGTAGCAATTTTAATGGCCAGTAGTGTAGATTGCTTTTTAACGCCACATTCGTGTCGAATGTCTCGGTACTGGAATGACATACGTTCAGTGGTAGATGAAAACAGTGCCTCGCTGCACAGACGAGCTGTTGATTATACAGACGCAGGAAACAAGGTTCCGCCTATTTCGTACCATAAGCAGCAGACGCTCAGCGAGGTCGCCGCTAAGTGTGTTGGCGGGTGGCACCTCCCTTCTCGGGCGCCGCTGCAGCCGGCTTATCAGCAGCTAAGTACCGGGCGGTACTTGCAAATGCCCCGCCGGCGCAGCCTTATGCTGCAGATAAGCGGGCGTTGTGCGCCGCTTCCGGAGGAACGTGTGATGCACGTCCCAGATAAGGTGCTGCGTGGAGCCACCCCCGGCAGATAAGACAGGCGCCTGGGGCGTAAAAGAAAATTAGCGCTGCTAAAGGGTCGCAGGCGTTATTTTATTTAATTCGCGCTGTATCTAATGAATCCGACATACGTCTGGAGATAATTGAGAAACCGCGAAGATGTAAAACCAGCTGTTTTACAGCTTGCTGTGAACTCTGGCACAGGAATTCCCTGGTTACCTCAAGCACTAATGATCGATGTACTAATAACTTTACGTGGGACTACCATACTGTCCTAAAAGTGAATGCCATTGCCTTCACCGCGAAATTGGGTGTAATATCCCCTAAGACTAATATTAAAATGCCTAAACTGTGTTCATTTTGTTCAGTTCCGACAGTTCCGTTCTATTACACTACTGGCCATTAAAATTGCTACACCAAGAAGAAATGCAGATGATAAACGGGTATTCATTGGACAAATATATTATACTAGATCTGACATGTGATTACATTTTCACGCAAATTTGGGTCCATAGATCCTCAGAAATCAGTACCCAGAACAAACACGTCTGGCCGTAATAACGGCCTTCATACGCCTGGGCATTGAGCCCAATAGAGCTTGGATGGCGTGTACAGGTTCAGCTGCCCATGCAGCTTCAACACGATACCACAGTTCATCAAGAGTAATGAGTGCCGTATTGTGACGAGCCAGTTGCTCGGCCACCATTGAAAAGACGTTTTCAGCTGGTGAGAGTGAAACGTCCCCTATTAACAATTTATACATGACTGTGCTTAAACTGACACACAATATTTTTAGCGCAACGCAATCTGACTATCAAAGATCCCTGCAAAGGAATTACCCTGAGTAACATTAAACTATACCTTTCACAAATCACTTACCTCACAAAAATCTTCGTTACTCGAACTACTGCAATACAGCGAGCGCCACTACTGCCAGCTAAATAAAAGATTCAAACTACGGAAGGCACTAACTACTGATAGGGATAGTTAGCAAATGAAAGATATTAATAGAGACAAACAATGTATTTACCTTAATAGTCATAATATATATAGCAGTTCATGACAAATTACAAAACTCCGCCATCTCTCTCCCCACATCCACCACTGCTGGCGGCTCACCTCCAACTGCGCAACGCTACACGCTGTTCACATCCAGCTGCCGCTGCCCAACACTACAATGGCAGACAACAATGCAAACTAGACACAGACTGCACACAGCACAGCCAGTGATTTTTTACAGAGGTGGCGTTACCAATAAAAAAACCTAAACAGCCTACTTACATAGCCCCCATGCTCCCCACAAAAATTTTACAAATTGTTTTGGGCAGTGGCCAATAATGATTTGATAAAATTTTTTATAATTACAATAAGAAAAATGGTATCAAATACACACACTTATTGATACATTGTTGGTCAAAAGCTAAACTTTCTCACAGTCCATAAAGACAGTCCTAATCGTTCATCACAGTAAAATAGCAGTGTTTTTCTCAAAGTCTGAGCAATAAAAGAAAATGCACACGGAAGTAGTGGATTTCCATGCAGTCTTGAAGAAGTAGTGTTGTCCTTCCAACGAAAAGACAGTGCTGACTGTTGACATGCGGACAGGTATTGGTCCACAACAGAGCAAACCCACAGCAGAGTCAGTCGAAATTTTGAAGAGTATTGGTAGGTAGGTCGTCACAGAGCAGACCCACTGTAGTCCTGGTAGAGATTATGGTATTGGTGGGCTACCAGAGGTGCAGACCCACTGCAGTCCTTGTACAAAAAATGGTATTGGTGGATCATCAAAGATGCAGACCCACTCTAGTTCTTGTAGAAATAATGGTAATGGTGGGCCATCAAAGATGCAGACCCACTGCAGTCCTTGTACAAATAATGGTATTGATGGATCATCAAAGGTGTAGACCCACTGTAGTCCTTGTAGAGATGGCCAGCAGCCATCTGCTGCGACTGTGCAGGTGCACAATCACCATCGAAGAGTCTTGCAGACAAAATAGCAAGTCCATAACCACCACTTGTGCACTCACAAAGTTTTTGGAATTGTCCTTAGAACCAGCAATGCTGTTATCCATTCCCTTGCTGAATTTTTAACACGTGTGCAAACACTAACAGTCCCTACTTCTCACATATTGTCCATACACTATGACAAACAGAAACGTGTGCAGTGAAATGGAACTTTCAAGTTACTTAATTTGATGAACTGGTGTCAATTACAATCTTATAACATAAGAATACAATTACAAAGGTACAAAATACATCATTAAAGAACATAACAATACATATAACATTTGTAGTACAACAGAAGAATAGAAATAAACATGTACATCAGTGTTACAGGAATTATGACATAAGTACATACATGAAAGATCAGATAGCTTTTGAAACATCAACTTCACACATGAGCAACAAAACAGAACAGATAAATAATGTCTAAACATCTTTACAAAGTAAATAACATATTATTAATGCAAATTATATTTGAGGATAACAGTATTCCTCATCATAGTTCATGTAGCTGAGTATTAGAAAAATTCTACAACATAAGTCGTATCAGATAAACATATAAAGACAGGAAGAACGTAAATACAAAAGGGTACACAAACATATAGTGGGATAACACAAGGAAAGGACAGTGTTTGTTTTACTGCAGTATTTTGCAAACAAAACTTTCTTTACTTCTCAGAGATCTCCATTCGTTCTTCATTATTTCCAAAAAGTCCTATCTATACCTGCTTTCTGTACTTTTCTCGTATAGCCTCTCAGTGCATTTCTTCAGATTCATCGCAACTCATTCTCTTATAGGCTACCCCCTCTTAAGCTAACTTAAATCTACTGAGCTCAGATGCTAAACTAAGGGACGAGGCAATGCAGCAGCACAAAACAATAAACACAAACAGCAATGACATAAAAATGGACATTGGCCAATCAATTGCAATATAATGACTAATATAAGGCACTGAGCAGCAAACAAGAAAAATAAATCAATTGTAAAACTAGCTTAACTGAGTAATACAAAGTGAAATTTAGTAGCACTATGCCTGGCAAACAGCAGAAGCAAATGCAATAAATTATATCTAAATATGACAGAGCTCAAGCAGAAAAATATTACAGTAAAGACAACTATGCAGATAAGGGAAATGTCTATTCACATCTTATATCTATGTCATTAAAGTGGTGCACCACAACTATTTCTACAAAAGAAATTACCAAGTACTTGAAAAGAAAATTATATATGCAGTTACTGTTATTAGTACCTTCTTATTGTTCTTTCCATTCCAAGAGCTCCTTTTTCGAAGAATGTGGATCATAAAATAATTATTTAATAGATCTGTTGGCAGAAAGTTTTCACATTAGCAAATGCATTTAATTTTATTTTATAAAACCAATGCTGCAACACAGCTGGAAACCAGATATCAAATGAAATAAGCAACTATGAAAAGCAAAGCATAAAAATATCATTCAATAGTCATGTGACATTTCATAAGTTAGTAGAAATTCTCTCAACTCTCGTAGAAAGATACTTGTCATAATCAGGTGTGCAGATATACGAATATTTCCATCAATTCATAAGCATTTCAGTAAGTAGCACAAAGTACAAGTAATCATGTTTCCAAGTAATGAGCGTGTCGTATTTGCGATGCTTTCTACAAAGAAATGTCAATAGCGAGGATAATGGGCTCTTTTTTTTTCACCTAATGGCTTTTTCTCCAGGCGACTCACACAGCTGGTCGCCCATAACGCATTACGTCAAGGTCACTTACCTTTCTTACCAAAATATTTACGACAGCAGTTTCCGCTACAGTGACAGTCTCATATAAAAATTTCACAGGTCGATAATTTGCGTTACAAATGTGTAGAAACAAAATCCTGTAAATATAACAGTGTCCAAAAACTTTTCACCAGCATTGTGATACATTCACGCATATATACACATTTCATAACTCTTAAAGTACGATTCTTGGTTTCCAACATCCTTTTCATAAATCAGAGTCCCTAACCGCTACTCGTTATTCCTTACCTTATTACACATGTACATATTCATATTCATCAACACGTCTTCAATATTTCATCATAATAACTACATAGCTTAATCAGATTCCTCATATAGCATCGTCTCATTGATCATAAACATACCTCAACTGCATAATACACATCATCATCGTAGTAATAACATTATAAAACCTCAGCCAAATCTCAAAATCGTCGTAGCTTCCTCCAATAGTCTTCAAAACCTAAAAAAAGTTCTCTGCTCATGTCAGTAGTGTCATTTACCTCAAACTTACTTTAAAAATCATGATCCCACACCAAATACATCATTCAAAGCTCTCATAGTATCACAATGGTTCCGAAAAAATATATGAACAGTTCACAAAGCACAGACAATATACAGTTTCATAAGTGTGAAGTTATCCAACTGTGTAATTGCGTAAACATCTGTCACTGACGTAGTAAAAAGAATGTTTGTTTCCCTGTCAAATAATCAGATAGCTGTGTAATTCTGTGTTAGAGAAATATGGTACCGAAGTGTAAAGTTGTATAAGCAAATACCATATTAGCTAGGGCTCCTTGTGCTTGCCAAACACATGATACACAAAGTAAGCGTGTACCCCCCTGAGGATTTAATTATACCCTCAGGTGTTACAGATTACAGCAATGGAATGAAATGTATCATGGACAACTTTCTTTGTAATTCAAATATCTTGAAAAATAAATGGTTTAAGTACAAAATTAATCACTCAAATGCGTGTCCGGTAGCAATAAATGTGCGTCTTGCTGTAAGATAATTCTGTGTAACTGTCGTAGTTATCGTCCTCTGTAAGCAAAGTTCTGCTGAAGTCAATGTACTTACCTCATCATAAACTAAAGTGAAATGCTTTGCGTATAGATATCGTAGTCATTACGTACCTTACTGTGATCAAGAAAGTACTATAATGTAACGTATTGTTGTGCTACGAAAAAGGCTGTCTCATTGTAGCTATACCACAGAAGTTACTACTAAAACATGTTTTACTTTCCAGAATAATACAGAAAAAATGTGCAGATATAAAACAGAAACACCGCAAAAGCAACATTGTAAATTGTCACTCATTAGTAGCGTCGTGATAAAATCGTGTAGCTGTCACATAAACTAACCACTGTGTCATCTGGTATCTCACAGAAAGTACTTTAAATCCAGAATGTATTTTCAAGTAAACCAAAATGTTGCATTAATTGTAATAACAATGCACTGGTGTCTGAAACATGTTCCTCAGTGCTATTCGGCAGTGAAGTTACACCGGCAACATTCACATTTTGACAAGCAGAAAAAGTGTCTTGACTTATTTGAGAAAACAGTGAGGACCCAAAGCCTGAGTCTACAGTAGTTGCAATATTGTGTTCTGTCATTTCGGATTCCTGAGGCGAGCTGTTGCCGACCGATCGATCGATAATGCTTCCCTGTTCACTACTTGTTTCACTGTCTACACCATTGTTTGCAGCCCGCTCCATTTCCCTATGCACTATTACCAAATTACTACTTTGAACATCAGTTAATTCATTACTCGGTGGCGCCAACACACTGCTTTCGTCTTCACTGTCGTTTCTCAGTTTACTTTGGAGCCTAGTATTACGTTTTTCACACGCCATTATTGTCACAATATTTCACACGATAACACAGAGAAGCACAATTTGAAGAGCAAAAATAAGAGAACACATTAACATAGTACTGAAAATAATATCTAGTTAATTGCAAGCGCAGCTGCGAAATACTTGGTGCAAATCTACATGCATGCCACAACTGTTTTACTGTACAACAATGAAAGACTGCAACTACAAAGGAAATTCTCTCTATAATTACGCGCTAGCAATAAACAAAAGCTACACTAATTACACAAACTACAAGAAAAAAATCAGAAGATTCCAGTGAGGTATCCTAGGCTAAGGGTCGACATATGAAACGTCCCCTTTCAACAATTATACAAGACTGTGCTTAAACTGACACACAATATTTTTAGCGCAACGCAGTCTGACAATCAAAGATCCCTGCAAAAGAATGGCCCTGAGTAACATTAAACTATACCTTTCACAAATCACTTACCTCACAAAAATCTTCATTACTCGAACTACGGCAATACAGCGAGCGCCACTATTGCCAGCTAAATAAAAGATTCAAACTACGGAACGCACTAACTACTGATAGGGATACTTAGCAAATGAAAGATATTAATAGAGAACAAACAATTTATTTACCTTAATAGTCATAATATATATAGCAGTTCATGACAAATTACAAAACTCCGCCATCTGTCTCCCCACATCCACCACTGCTGGCGGCTCACCTCCAACTGCGCAACACTACACGCTGTTCACATCCAGCTGCCGCTGCCCAACACTACAATGGCAGACAACAATGCAAACTAGACACAGACTGCACACAGCACAGCCAGTGATTTTTTACAGAGGTGGCGTTACCAATAAAAAAACCTAAACAGCCTACTTACAAGAGATCTGGAGAATCTGCTGGCCAGGGCAACAGTCGAACATTTTCTGTATCCAGAAAGGCTCGTACAGAACACGCAACATGCGGTCGTGCATTATCTTTCTGAAATGTAGGGTTTCACTGGGATCGACTGAAGGGCAGAGCCACGTGTCGTAACACATCTGAAATGTAACGTCCACTGTTCAAAGTGCCGTCTATGCGAATAAGAGGTGACCGAGACGTGTAACCAATGGCAACCCATACCATCACCCCGGGTAATACGCCAATATGGCGATGAGGAATACACGCTTCCAATGTGTGTTCTCCGCGGTGTAGCCAAACACGGATGCGACCATCATAGCGCTGTAAAAAGAACCTGGATTCATCCAAAAAAATGACGTTTTGCCATACGTGCATCCAGGTTCGTCGCTGAGTACACCATCGCAGGCGTCCCTCTCTGTAATGTAGCGTAAGGGTAACTGCAGCCAGGGTCTCCGAACTGATAGTCACATACTGCTGCAAACGTCGTCGAACCGTTCGTGCAGATGGTTGTTGTCTTGCAGACGTCCCCTTCTGTTGTCTCAGGGATCGAGACGTGGCTCCACGATCCGTTACAGTCATGCGGATAAGATGCCTTTCATTTCGACTGCTAGTGATACGAGGCCGTTGGGATCCAGCACGGCGTTCCGTATTACCCTCCTGAACCCACCCATTCCATATTCTGCTAACAGTCATTTTAACTCGACCAACTCGAGCAGCAACGTCGCGATACGATAATCCGCAATCGCGTTATGCTACAATCTAACCTCTATCAAAGAAGGAAACGTGATGGTACGCATTTCTCCTCCTTACACGAGACACAGCAACAACGTTTCACCAGGCAACGCCGGTCAACTTCTGTTTGTGTATGAGAAATCGGTTGGAAACTTTCCTCACGTCAGTACGTTGTAGGTGTCGCCACCGGCGCCAACCTCGTGTGAATGCTCTGAAAAGCTAATCATTTGCATATCACAGCATCTTCTTTCTGTCGGTTAAATTTCGCGTCTGTAGCACATCTTCGTGGCGTAGCAATTTTAATGGCCAGTAGTGTACATCTGTTTGATAATGGTGCAAGGAAACGGTATAGTTCAGAAGCGAACAATAGCCTTGGGCTCAAAGAATTTATTTAAAGCCATGCCATTGTAAAAGGGCTACCATCAGCGGTAGTTTGTACTAGTCCCCCAGGAGTAATAGGCAATACTTAATGATTTGACAGGGTCGAACTCCAATCAAAAATGTCTAAAACTTGGGCTCTATAATTCGTACCTCGAGATCTGTGAGCACTTTTTCACCATCGGTAGTGTGAAACAAATGTCTTCTACAGCAAGGTCTTTGCTTTCCATATTTTGGGAAGATGTAGTACGAACCAAGAAGAGAAGTATGGTTCAAATGGCTCTGAGCACTATGGGACTCAACTGCTGTGGTCATCAGTCCCCTAGAACTTAGAACTACTCAAACCTAACTAACCTAAGGACATCACATACACCCATGCCCGAGGCAGGATTCGAACCTGCGACCGTAGCAACAGCGCGGCTCCGGACTGGAGCGCCTAGAACCGCACGGCCACCGCGGCCGGCGAAGAGAAGTAAATGTCTAGTAAACATTGCCTATGACCACCTGTTCAGTACAAGAGATGTATTCCATAACAACGAAGATGAACAACTGTTCGTAGTTCTTAAGGTAAGCATTTTAGAGCCAAAGTTTACTGGACCTTTTTTCCTTGTTTTGTTCCACACTAATAGCTCTCGAAATATTGAGAGCAAAGAGCCTGTAATAGATTTGTGTCACGATTTCGTAGATGAAGAAGTGCTCTTACCTCTCAAGGTATGCATTTTAGAGCCCATATTTATTAGACTTTCTGTCTCGATCGATCGTTGCTATCATATTTCCAGACGTTGACCATTCGTCTTGGGACGCACTGTAGAATCGATTGTTCAGTCGACGACACTATTACGTCCTAAACAAAGAGCCTAGCAATTTTAGCCTGACTAAACAATCTAATTTAATGGAGCGCTTATTGCCATTCAGTTACCATTGAAGGTTGGAATAGATGTTCGTGTTCGAGAGCAACAGTTTATCCACGATCCGACCTATCCGTAAAGCGGGATGGGGAGGTGATTAACTCTCGTTACTTTCGCAATGAAGGACCAAATACTGAGACTCTGTGTATGCGTGGTTCTAGTCAGTATCCATTCCGTGTCCTGGCTTTTTTCAAACTGATACTGAACTTATATATACGTGGTGTTTTCTTTCGGACATGCCCGAAAGAACATACACCACATACATACAATCAAGGCGAACACAGCCAATGATCTCTGTAGTGCGCATTCACATTAGACGAACTCTTACGAGAACTGACTACAGTGGGCAGGGCGCACTATATTCACAGAGCATGGTTCTGACAGGAGACATGCTAGGCAAGTCCGTGCAGTTGCGTTGACCATTTGTCTGAATGGCGCAGTGGTCAGCGAATCTGCCCATTGAGTAAGATACGTAGGTACGTATCCCGATCGATCACGAATTTTCAGCCTTGCCCACTGATGTTAAATCGATGCAAACTCGCAGTCAGTGTCTGCAAGTCCTTTGTACCTCGACAATGAACTGATAACACAGCGTCTCTCTCTCTCTTTTGAGGAGCGGGATGCGATCTAGTTTCGTAAGTTTTTACTTTTTTTCTCTAGAGAAAGCCAGCTGTCCCTCACTGGGACTCCCTCTTGTGTGCATTCTACTCATACTGTGAACTATTAAATGATTCGTAAGCGAATGCCATCCTGTGCTATGCTTTATACAAGTCGCAAAAGAACGAAAAGGCGTCGAAGGTGGAGTGTACGTCACATTATCAGAGTCAGTTAAATAAATGGTAAGAAGTACATCTTACAATTCAATGTGGAGAAATACACTGCCTGACGAAAACACTGAAGCACCCAGAAGATGGCCGTGTGTCAGTGTAATTTTGTACACACCAAAGGCAAGTTTGTAAACGATTAGAGATGCCATTATCTGTAACACTTAGAGCGGTCACCAGCTTACATTGGTAGTGTTCACGTTTAGTGTTGTTACCAGGCCAAGTATGGCGTGTAAAGGGCGTGAACAGCTTGAGATGCTGAGTGATCACTGTCAAGGACATAAAGATGTTACGTACTAGTATGAGACAGCGTTATCAGCATCTGTCAGAGACTGAAAGGGGACTCGTTGTGGGACACGATTTGGCCTGCTGGTCGATTCCAGCAATATTCAGATTCCAGTCGACCACGCCTGAGCACCTCAATTGTGGATCGCCATATTGTGCACCAAGCATATTCTAGCCCCCTTCACATCTGCGGTGCCATCCAAGAGCAAGTAATGAACCCCCTGCACAATTGGTCGGAAACTGCAGCACCAAAAATAGGGAATTACGACCCCAAGATGCCGTTAACCCTGCACAAACTGCTGTATCTTGAGGGTAGTGCCGAGACAGGGATACACGAACGGCTGCTGAATGTCGTGACTTGGTTTCCAGTGAAGAACCGCGGTTCTGCGGTGCTCAGTACTTTCATCGTCGGAGGGTGTTATCGGTGACCTGGGGAAAGGTACAATGTTCTGGAGAGCCACAGCGATGTTTCACCTGGCGTAATGGTGTGGGGAGTCATAAGACATGACTTGAGGTCAGGACTGGGAATGACTGACGGCACAGCGGGAAGTTACGGATATTTTGACTCCAGCTGGCGTTTCTCTCATGCGACGATTACATGCTGCTGTTTTTTAACAGGAAAACGGTACAAACGTACCACTACGTCTGTTTTGATTCTATCTATCTGGGATATGGTTTAAATTCTGCTGTCTAGGGGCCCTTATTTGATTCTGAACTCGCTCTATTGGGGTAATTAACCCCTAAAGATAGTCTCTTACCATGCTTAAATGGTTACGCTAACTGTGTTATAACCTATATATGACGGTAGTATCTATTCCCGAAAGAACAGTTATCGTCGATGACCATGCAGCTTTGCTCGAAATGAAATGATAATTAAATAGACACCCTAGCTGCAAGCAGGCGTTGATACACTTCATTGGGGACATGTTGAAAAAGTGTGCCCCGACTGGGACTCGAACCCGGGATCTCCTGCTTACATGGCAGACGCTCTATCCATCTGAGCCACAGCGGGCACAGAGGATATTGCATCTGCAGGGACTTATCCCTTGCACGCTCCCCGTGAGATCCACATTCCCAACATGTCCACAGCACTACATTCGTAGTGCGCCTAATAGATGTTTGCCCATCATACTCATTACTCGTGGCAGATTAATCTACCAAGTCCCGTGCGAGTTCGGGCATAGCGCGTGCGTTCGCACAAGAAGGTCAAAGGCCGCGAACCCATATTTTTAACTATATATGACGGTAGTATCTGTTCCCGAAAGAACAGTTGCAGCTAGGGTGTCTATTTAATTATCATTTCATTTCGAGTAAAGCTGCATGGTCATCGACGGTAACTGTTCTTTCGGGAACAGATACTACCGTCATATATAGTTAAAAATATAGGTTCCCGGCCTTTGACCTTCTTGTGCGAACCCACACGCTATGCCCGAACTCGTACGGGACTTGGTAGATTAATCTGCCACGAGTAATGAGTATGATGGGCAAACATCTATTAGGCGCACTACGAATGTAGTGCTGTGCACATGTTGGGAATGTGGATCTCACGGGGAGCGTGCAAGGGATAAGTCCCTGCAGACGCACTATCCTCTGTGCCCGCGGTGGCTAAGATGGATAGAGCGTCTGCCATGTAAGAAAGACATCCCGGGTTCGAGTCCCGGTCGGGGCACACATTTTCAACATGTCCCCAATGATGTGTATCAACGCCTGCTTGCAGCTAGGGTGTCTATTTAATTATCATTTCATGTGTTATAACCGCCGACTTTGGCACATTCCCAAGAGTAATGAAGGTAGGGAGGAAGTAATCTGTATAAATTTTGTCTCGCTTTGTCCAACGCTTATGCCGTATAGACACTTCGGTACTATTTACAAACTTCATCAGAATCCTGATATTTTCTTGTGCAATGGTTAAATGCCTGTGAAAATATTCTGCTACATGGAGGTGTAGTGAACATCGCAGAAATACCTTTCACATATGTAATTTGATTAAATGGTATAATGATTGTAAAAGGACTTGCTTTATTGGTCATTTGGAGGACAGCTATAGGACGCGGGAATGCGTGGCGGAGGTCTATAATTGGAAACAATTCTGATTGTAAGTGGTGATTTATTATGATGATCATAGATCCACATGAAAACGTTAACTGATGTCAAACAAAAGCTGAAATTATGCAGCTTCATACTTGGGTGATGACGATGCTCAAATGAAGAACCAACATTAGTGTCTGCACTGGTAGGGACGTGAAAACTCCGAAGCTACCCAAAGAGGAGAACAGTTCTGTCCCGCCGTTTTGAATTATCACACGCAGTATACAGGGTGAAAAGTATTTAAACCGACAAACTCTGGGAGGTTGTAGGGGACATCAAAACAAATGTTTTTCCCTAATGTCGTTTTTTCGTATGAGGAGTAGTTACACCGGTAGAGGAAGATTTCTCTGGCGCAAATTAATTAAACCAACAAACACTTTTCCATTTTTTACAACCAAGAGACAACACATTAACACAACCAAATTTCAATTGCAGTTGATTTTCAAATATGCCTCCATTGACACGTAAGCAAAGGTTACACCGCCGGATCATGTTCTGACACGAGCAAAACCCCCAGGAGTATCCTGAATTGTTCCTGCTGCTGCTACTATCCGGGCAACCAGATCCTCTTCTGATGCAACATGAGTTGCGTAAACAAGGTTGGGCATCTCTCCCCACACAAAAAAGTCCAGAGGGGACATATCTGGGGACCGAGCAGGCCATGGTACAGGACCACCTCTGCGAATCCACGTTTCTGAGAACCGTCGGTCCAGGAATCGACGCAAACGACGACTGAAAAGTGCTGGCGCCCCGTCATGTTGGCACCACACGCGTTGTCTTGTAGGGAGCGGGACGTCTTTCAGCAATTCTGGCAGTGCTCTGGGGAGAAAATTGTAAGGTGCCTGCCATTTACTGGCCTAGATAGCAGATACGGGCCAATTAAACAGTCCCCAACAACAGCGACCCACACGTTAACGAAGAACCGCACTTGATGAGCGCTCGTAACTGTGGCATGTGGGTTATCCTCACTCCAATCATGCGAATTGTGCATGTTCATCACGCACGAACGTTGCTTAGTGGATAAACAACACAGAGGATGGAAATGTAAGATGAATTTCACACTGTTCCAGGTTCCACTGCGAAAACGGTGCTCTGGGTGGATAATCAACCGGTTCCAGGTTGTGGACAAGCTGTAAGTGAAATGGACTTAACAATTGCTCTCAAAGGACTGTTCATACATACATGTGATTCGTCTCCATGTTACGTGCAATTTCATGAGTGCTGATTGAAGGATCCCGCTCCACATGTTGCAAGACAGCTTCCTTAAATTGCAGCGTTCTTACCGTGCGACAGCGTCCCTGTCCAGGCAATCTGCTAAATGACCCGGTCTCACACCGACGTCGGTACACAGCAGCAAAGGTCGTATGATGTGGGATACGGCGATTAGGATATTGTTGTTGATGAACCCGTTGTGCAGCTCGTCCGTTTTGGTACGCTACGTAGTACGCACCAACCATTATCAGTGTACTCGCTCCAAGTGTAACGTTCCATTAGTACACAGAGACAATGCACTACTACACTGGTGGACAGCATTTGTCTACAACCGAAGAGCGTAATACGGCCTCTAACAACTGAAGAGCGTAATACGGCCTCCACCAGTTTAAATAATCCTCATAGGAAAAAATTACATTAGGGAAAAGTATTTGTTTAGATGTCCCCTACAACCTCCGAGAGCTTGTCGGTTTAAATACTTTTCACCCTGTACACTGCGGTGACAAGAGTCATGGGATTCCTCCTAATATCGTGTCGAACCTCCTTCATCCCGGTGTAGTGCAGCTACTCGAGTTAGCATGGACGCAACAAGTCATTAGAAGTCCCGTGCAGAAATAATGTTGAAAGATACCTCTATAGCCGTCCATAATTACGAAAGCTTTGCCACTGCAGGATTTTGTGAACGAGCTGCCCTCTCGATTATGTACCACAAATGCTCGATGGGATTCACTCAGAGAGAACTGGGTAGCCAGATCATTTGCTGGAATTGTCCAGACTCGTCTTCAAACGAATCGCGATCAACTGTGGTCCGATGACGTTGTGTATTGTCGCCCATAAAAATTCCATCGTTGTTTAGCAACTTGAAATCAATGGATGGCTGAAAGTAGTCTCCAAGTAGCCGAACATAACCATTCCCCGTGAATTATCGGTTCAGTTTGATCAGAGGACCCAATAAATTCCATGTAAACACAGCACACTTCTTTATGGATGTACCACCAGCCTGCACATAGCCTTGTTGATAACTGGAGTCCATGGCTTAGGGCAGTCTGCGTCACAATCGAACCCAAACGTCAGCGCTTACCGACTGAAATCGGTACTCGTCTGACCAGCCCACGGTTTTCCGATCGTCTAGGGTCCATCCGATACAGTAACGAGTTCTGGAGATGTGCTGCAGGTGAAGGGCTGTTAGCAAAAACACTCGCGTTGCTCGTCTGCTATCGTAGCCCATTAATGCCAAATTTCACCTCACTGCCCTAATGGATGCGTTCGTCGTACGTCATACATTGATTTCTGTCGTTATTTCACAGCAGAGTTGCTTGTCTGTTAACACTGACAACTCTAAGTGAACACCAGTCGTTAAGTGAAGACAGTCGGTCAATGTGTTGTCCGTGGTGTGAGGTAATGCCTGAAATGTGCTATTTTCGGCATACTCTTTACATTGCAGATCTCAGAAATGATTGTTGGCTCAGACAGCCCCAGTTGAATGGCACTAGTGTCTATGAACTGTTCGCACCGCGTTGAGGTACCCCCATGGCCCACAAGATTCCCACATCCGTCCGCGATATATCACGTTTAGGGCTGACTCGGACGTTAACACAAGAGGGAGAGAGTTGGGTTTACAACTAGAGGAAACTAATTGTGTGCCATCACTCAAACTGGAATTACTGATTTATATTTCTGTCGCTGGATAAATACTACTCGACATTTCCACTGGTTACAAAAGTGACTGAAGAGGGGCGCAGATAATGCAGTCCCACTGCTTGTTACAGTTCCCATTTTCTGCACCAAATATCTGCAATCAGTGTCAATAAAATTTAGTTTCGTATAGAAATTTCTTCAAAAATGGGACATGAGAAGAATCGCTTTCCTGTTTACAGCACATAAATTTTATTACATCTTCTTCGTCGTCTTCTTCTTGTTCTTCTTCTAGCTAGCTTTTATTCCATCTGGTTTGGCGTCCACTTTCATAGGATTTCACAAATGTTTATTTTATTTGTTAATGTGCAGTTGGTTGCTCTGTCTAGCACAACCTTACGTCCAGGATATCGAAGACTGCTTCCAACAGTACATAAATGTCCTTTCCTTTCGTTGTAATTCAGCACATAATATCTTTGAAATCATTGACCATTCCGTCCAGCTGATGTACCTAATAAAATTTAGTTCGTCTCTTTGAACTTTAAACTCAATTACCAATTTCTCCTTCGCTTCCTTCATCGCTTGCTCAACGTACAGAGGACAGAGGCTTTAATGTTGTCTCATTTCCCTTTTAACTACTTTTCTCCTTCCATTGCGTTCGACTCTTGTAACTGCAGAGTGATTTATGTGCAAGGTGTAGATAAGTTTTCTCTACTATGTTCAATACTTGAAACGGCGTATTCCAGTCATCTGTATCTACATCTTTTTGTGATGTGTTTCGAGATGACTTGGTGTGTGTGGTTCTCGTAGGTGTGGTACATGTCCTGGACAATCATTGTCTCGGGTTAGTAGGTCATTGCGGAAGCAACCACACGATGAATAATGCTTGTGTCAACCTAGGTTCGTTGATTTGCAACAGTCACAGCTTGTAACTTGCTTCCCTGGCTACTGGTGTTACTTTACGCTATAATTGCTTTAAACAAAGGTCTATCTTTCATGAGTCTAAGGTACATTTTAGGGTCGGTTACGCCACGCATGTTCCCTGATGTTGCTTTCTACCAATTATTTCATTCTTTTATGAATGATAAATCACTGTTTTGCAGCCATGATGGTTCGCCCATATTCACATCTGTCAGCACCTATCTTCTGTAGTTTGGTGATGATATCTACGATTCAGGTCATGGAGGTAACCCGAACATAATTACAATCATGGGGATTTTGACTGAAATATCAGTGGCCCATCATTCTGACAGGAAGTGCAAGGCTCTGACAAGTAACACTTTTTGTCAATTCAGAAGTTTGAAGTTAAAATAAATAATCCCCCCCCCCCTCAGCTTCCACTGAGGGGCGTGGCTGTGCAGTTTCTCTACCCACTGCCACACATACCGGGCACCCACTTAAATTCAGTGTGTAGCTACTTGGCAGAACTTGGTGTTTGGATGAGACTGCTTGCTCACATGAGCATGTGAATTTCCGTCACGGCTACGTACAGCCTATTGGTCCGAAGCAGCACATGACCGAATGAAATATTAACTAATTACGCGATAGAGTTACAATCAGTCCGAAATTTTGAACCCTTCAAAGTTTTTTGAGAATTCTGTTCAGAAAAACTAGTTCATGTGCGACCTGTACAGCCTCTTTTTTTGTGTTTTTTTACCTAGCTAACTGGAAAACAGACTTAGTTTGTGTTGGTTAGAGATTTCCCTTAAAACTGAAAGGCTTGTGCTGGGGCGAAAAATGTGATGAAGATGTGTGCCATTATACTGAGTCAGTTCGAAAATACATTTAGATGTGTATGGATAATGTAGTGTTTTCCTCCTGAGGTTATGTTAACCAGCACTGTAGATTTCTGTTGCAGCTGATCGCCACATGCTGCCTACTTTCTTTGTGTTAAAATGCTTTATCTGAAGATTAAGCCATGATTTAACCCGGGCCATTAGTGAAGAAATACTCATATCATATGACGCAACATCTTAGTGTCCATGTGCTCCGAAGTCTCATGTCCTTCACTTAGCAAACTAAGGACAAAGTCTCAACCTGTTGGAAGCCTTGGAAATCTACAAACATCTAGCCCATAGATCTGATTTATTCGTAATTGACTAAACATCGCTTAATACTCCCCGTCTTCTAAATCTTCAAATAATTCTCACAGTTTTCCATTGGTACTCACATCGCGTGTTCCATTTCTCCATTTTCCTGCATTTGTTCATTAATTTTTATTTTCTTGTGATTGCCTGCATATATTCCATATATTCTGTTGTTACAGTTGGCTGTATTTTCCTTTTGCCTGATTTCCGTTTCAGTTACTATGCGTAACACCTCCTGAAATAGTTCGGTCAAGTACTAATTTTATTTTATTACGTTTGTTTGTTTAATGTGACCTATTGAATAGCCACTGTTTTTCGAGTTTTGTGTTAATGAGTTTCCTTGTTTGTTCCCCTATTTTTCTGTTCATTTTTTACCCTTTAAATTGCATTACCGCTCTTTTGTCAAAACTGACATTTATCCCGTATTTGTGCCTCAGTCTAGATGAGTTACACTCGTTCCATTGTTGTTTACAAGCATTGTAGCTTCTTTTGACGACGACAGTTGAAGTCTGGTGACGGTACTGTAAGCTGAAAACCGTTTATCACAAATAAATTAATCCTGTAGAACATACACAGTATAGCTCTTTTCATTTATTAATAATTCGAATGCTCATAGGCGAACTACGTTCCACAAAAAGCACAAAGTACCCAGTAGAAGTATAACATGAAGTCCACGTCTGTCTTCATTGTAGACGGCCGAAGTGGCCGTGCGGTTAACGGCGCTGCAGTCTAGAACCGCAAGACCGCTACGGTCGCAGGTTCGAATCGTGCCTCGGGCATGGATGTTTGTGATGTCCTTAGGTTAGTTAGGTTTAACTAGTTCTAAGTTCTACGGGACTAATGACCTCAGCAGTTGAGTCCCATAGTGCTCAGAGCCATTTGAACCATTTTTTTGTCTTCATTGTAAACGGAGACTCCCATTTATACTGTTAGGTCTGCGTCTGAATCCACAGATCCACAGATCCGTATATTTCCTGTTCACAATGAATAAGGCACTTTAGAGATTATTTCTCCGTGAGTCAACCTGCTGAAAATGTAATACATTTTTCGAGACAGAAAACCTCGCTTATCAATTCAGCGGGAACGGTGTTATAATCTGCTAGGCAATCGGATTTCATATTTGGAATTCTAATAATGCGATAAATTTATACCACGCGTTTGGAGGATTAACCCAATTACGTGGGCGGATTCAACCGCGTTATGACATTAACAAGATGTAAAAAATATCGAGTGAAGCCAAACATGCTACCTTTCCTGTTTTTATGCCTAAATTATTTAAATTTTATATTCACTTACCTACATTTATAAAGGTTAAACTGTATGATGTAACCCAACGAGGTGTAACGGTTCATTTTATTAGCTGTTTGCCGTAATTCGTATTTAAACGCGTCTGCATGCTGATGATTTGGAGATGACTGCGTATAGCAGTATGAATACATGGTTAAATGACATGTGAATTTATGTAAGTGTTGGTTTGATTCTTTCAATGGTAGAATTCCATGGCAATTTCCAGCTCTGCAAAGGTCCCGAGTTCGACTCTCGGTCCTGCACACAGTTTTAATCTGCCAGGAAGATCCAGCTCTGTGATTTAATGATAAGGTGAAACGTTTCATTCTGTTGTTGTTATAGAGTGAAGGACGTTACAACAAATTACCTTGATTAGTATCAGACAGTAACAGATTGCAATAACTGAAAAGAACGTTTTTCAGTAAAAGCATTTGCTGGTATCGTTGATACTGCACACAGTTATAAGTCTGTGAAGAAGTATGCTTGAAGCAGAGAAGTGAACGGGAGTGAGTTGTCGAACATCAGAAACCGGAGAAGATCAATCGTGAAGCTTTTGAAATGTGGTGCTACCGAAGAATGTTAAAAATCGTATGTGCAGATAAAGTTCTTATGTGAAGATAAAGTTCAAGTAGTAGAAGTAATACAAAGAATGGGTGAAGAAAAGTTCATGTTGTAGAAGTACTACAAAGAATGGGTGAGGAACGAGTGAAATGGACACCCTTAACAAAAGAAAGAACAAGTTAGTACGACATATGCTACTGAATCTTGGATTGGGTTAGTAGGTCGTAGAAGGAACAGTAGTTATAAATACACTTGAAAATGGAAAACCGGCTGTATATGATATTGGGCAAAACAGTTAAGCAGCGAGAAACGATTATTTCAAGACAGGAGAAGATGAGGTACGGCATCTAACCGGTAGATTTAACAAAGATTGTAGGTCGCAGAAATTTGTTGGTTCACCCTTCTAGGAATGTACACTCTCGGTTTGTTTGCAGTAAAATGCATCATGTTGCACGCTTACTTGTAGTGTATTCCTCTACAGTTGGATGAGAATATTCGTGCCGTTTTCGTATACACTGAACGAACTGTGATAAGACGTCTGATATCTATTGGATCTTCTCTATTTCGTCTTTATTTGTACTTGGTAAGAGTTGCATACTGGGAAGACACAGTGAAATGAGGTACATCTCGAGCGAGGTTTTTGTAAGCTATGGCCACCATTTGTGAACTACACACTATCTGATCACAAATATTATCGGTTAGTGGACATTCATATGGGCTGAAAGGTGGAAGGAATATCTAGAGGGTCTATATAAGAGAGATGAACTTGAAAGCAATATTATGGAAACGATAGAGGAGTAGATGAAGATGAGATGGAGGATATGACGCTGCGAGAAGAATTTGTCAGGGCACTGACAGGTATAAGTCGAAACAAGGCTCCGGGAGCAGACGACAATCCGTTAGATCTACTGATAGCCTTGGGAGAGGCAACCATGACCGAACTTTTCCATCTGGTGGTATGACACAGGTGAAATACCTCAGACTTCAAGAAGAATGTAATAATTAATATTCGAAAGAAAGCAGTTGCTGACAGGTGTGAAAATTACCAAACTGTAAGTTTAATAAGTAATGGTTGCAAAATACTAACACGAATTATTTGAAGACGAATGGAAAATCTGGTGGAAGCCGTACTCGGGGAAGATCAGTTAGGGTTCCGGAGAAATACAGGAACACGAGAGCCCAGGCTGACTCTACCACTTCCTAGAAGTTAGGTTAAGAAAAGGCAAGCCTACGTTTAAACTATTTGTAAACGTAGAGAAAGAATTTGACAATGTTGACTGGAACACTCTCTTTGAAATTCTGAAAGTAGCAGTGGTAAAATACAACGAGCAAAAGGCTATTTACAAATTGTACTTACAGGAACCAGATGGCAGTTGTTCACTGATATGCAAAAACATTATCGCCACTGCCCACTGCCACGTTAACGTGGCGCGGTTAAAGTATATCAGCGGAGCAGACACGGACGGTGATCACTGCAGCCGAAGATACGGATTGCCAATGGGGAAATCCATTGAGATATGCTACTATGACAAGGAGCAGATTATTATTACACAGAAACTGAGAACGCGTGTCTCAATTACGGAGAAGCTGGTCTAATTTTCGAGTGCTACTATAGTAAGCACCAACGGAAAGAGGTAGAAGGACAAAGAACCTGCCGCTACGCGCAAAATGATTGGATGTCCTCGACTCTTCACACAAAGTAGCGTCTGGAGGCATGTCTGGATAGAAGGTGATCTGTGGCATCTCTGCCGTAAGAGCACAGTGCTGGAGTACGCATAACTATCTCGGAGCACACTGGTCAACGTGCATAGTTTAGCATGGAGCTCCGTAGGAGACCACCCGTACGCATTCACGTGTGACATCGTCAATTACGACTGCGGTGGGCACGAGACCATCGGGATTCGACAGTCGATCAATGGAAACGTTTCAGCTCCTCGGGTGAATCATATTTCAGCTACACTAGATTGACGGCCGTTTCCACAAACGCCCTCATCGAGGTAAACGGTGGTTTGATACGCGCAGCGCTCCACCAGCACAGGCTGGTGGGAGCAGTTTTACGCTGTGGGAGACATTCTCCTGCGCTTTCGTGGTCCCTTTAGTAGTAATCTAAGACAGGCCAATAGCTGCGAATCACCTGCATATCGTCTTTCAGCATTATAACTGTCATTGCTTCGCAGCCGGAACTGTGTTTCTAGGAGAATTGTACTGAACTCACTCTGATATCTCGGCGACGAAATTCGTCTGATGTAAATACTATGGAAACCATTTGTGTCGCAGTAGGGCGGCATCACCACGTACGGAAATGAGCGGCCAGTTATTTACTCGAATTACATGCCATGTGTGTAGACATCTAATGTCTCGTATGTCCACAAACCTACCAACAAACTGTCGGATTCCACGCAGAATCAATGGTGAATTTCGTTCCAACGTCGGACAAAACTAGCTATTAAGAACGTGGCCATAATGTGTTGGCTCATCAGTGTAACAGTCGAGACACATCCAAGGAAAGAAACTATTGTGAAGGGAGTGCGACAGGATTGTACCCTGTCACCGATGTTATTGAGCCTGTACATTGAGCAAGCAGTAAACGAAACCAAAGAAAAAACTGGAATAAAAATTAAAGTTCAGGGAGAAGAAATGAAAATTTATAGGTTTGTCCGTGACATTGTAGTTATGTCAGAGATTGCAAAGGCCTTGGAAGAGCAACTGAACGGAACGGACAGCACCTTGAAAGGAGGATATAATCAACAAAAGTTAAATAAGGATAATAGAATGTAGTCCAATTAAATCAGGTGATACTACTTAAAGTAGTTGATGAGACTACCTGTTTATTCATCCAAATAACTGGAGATGGACGAAGCAGAGAGTATATCGAATGTAGATGGGCAATTGTAAGAGACGTGTTTCTGAAAAAGAGAAATTTGATAACATCGGATATAGACTTGGGTGTTAGAAAGTCTTTTCTGAAATTATGTATTTGGAGCGTGGTCACGAATGGAAGTGAAACACGGACGATAAACAGGTTACACAAAGGAGAATAGAAGCTTGTTTTGCAAATCAAACTGCCTTTTCCTGCTGCCAGTTACTTTATTTATCCCACACGCGTTTCGCCTTTCCTGTTCTAAGGCATCATCAGTGGGATCTACAACGATACAATCACTGCGCGATTTTTCGTAAAAAAAGTAATTACTTACGATTTGCTGATCTGCGTTTCCTCACATCTGGTCTGGAAGTCGCACTACCACTTTTATCACTGCCATATATTCACATTTTTGCGTTCTCGCCATCCACACACTGTTCACCACGTTTCTCACTCTTTTTTGTGGTGGACTATGATTCTTTTGTTACTCTATATAACTATTTCGTCGTACACTTCTTTTCACAGCGTAATTTGCGACTCCACTACGTGTTTCATCGTCTTTGGTATGTTTACCTTTTTGTTGCCAATATAACGAAGTATATGTTCTTTACTAACTTCTATTTATGATGTTTATACCGCGTGTGTGTGTATGAGTGGAAGGGGTGAGAGAGGGGGGGGATAGAGTCGATTTTTTATTTTATTTATTTATTTATTTATTTTTATTTTTTTTATTTATTTATTTTTTTTTTTTTTTTGGGTGGGGGGGTTTCGGTTGTACTAGCTGTTAGCGAGTGGCTGAAGAGTTTGGTGACAGCTGTTTTGATTTTTCGTTTCAATGTTCTGGGGAGGAGTCATGGATGAGTGAGTGTAAAGATCTTGGGTTCTATTATTATTACATTGGACAGTATTATTATATTTATCCTCTTTGCGAACATTATTCTATTATTTTATCTGTTGTTGTTGTAGTCTTCAGTCCTGAGACTGGTTTGTTGCAGCTCTTCATGCTACTCTATCCTGTGCAAGCTTCTTCATCTCCCAGTACTTACTGCAACCTACATCCTTCTGAATCTGCTTAGTGTATTCATCTCTTGGTCTCCCTCTTCGATTTTTACCCTCCACGCTGCCCTCCAATGCTAAATTTGTGATCCCTTGATGTCTCACAAAATGTCCTACCAACCGGTCCCTTCTTCTTGTTAAGTTGTGCCACAAACTCCTCTTCTCCGAAATTCTATTCAATACCTCCTCATTAGTTATGTGATCTACCCATCTAATCTTCAGCATTCTTCTGTAGCACCACATTTCGAAAGCTTCTATTCTTTTCTTGTCCAAACTATTTACCGTCCATGTTTCACTTCCATACATGGCTACACTCCATACAAATACTTTCAGAAAAGACTTCCTGACACTTAAATCTATACTCGATGTTAACAAATTTCTGTTCTTCAGAAACGCTTTCCTTGCCATTGCCAGTCTACATTTTATATCCTCTCTACTTCGAACATCATCAGTTATTTTGCTCCCCAAGTAGAAAAAATCATTTACTACTTTAAGTGTCTCATTTCCTAATCTAATTCCCTCAGCATCACCCAACTTAATTCGACTACATTCCATTATCCTCATTTTGCTTTTGTTGATGTTTATTTTATCTATTAGTGTAAATAATGAATTGCTTGGCATGTCTGCTTAGTCATTCAACAGGATTTTCCATCAGATTTGGTTTTATGTATGTGGTAATTTTCTTGCATGGTCAGATGATACTTTTTATTGTTGATTCTAATTATTCTCATGTCATCTTCTCTAGTGGTTGGTTTGTGGTAATTTTCTCTTAGGTGCTCTGCAAATGTGGAGTGGTTTGTCCCATAGAAGCTTTTGAAATTTGTTGCTATGGGAGAACTTTGAAGATTAGCTGGATAGATCAGATAACTAATGAGGATTAAATAAGAAAAAGAAGAAAATTTTGGCTCAACTTGACTAAAAAAAGGGAACGCGTCGTTGCGACACGTTCTGCGATACCAAGAGATCAGCAGTTTAGTACTGGAGGAAAGTTTGGGGAGAAATAACCGTAGACAGAGACCAAGAGATGAATAGATGAATACTGTAAGCAGATTTGGAAAAATTTAGGTTGCAGTACTTACTCAGAGATGTAAAGGCTTGCACAGCATAGAGTAACATGGAGATGCATCGAACCAGTCTTCGGACTGAAGAACACGAGCAACAATAACAATTGTATGGGTCGTCTCCCCCGCCCCCAATTTTGACAGCTTGAACTCTCCTCCAGTGTACTTTCGATCAGATGTCTAAACGTCCGTAGAGAAATTGCAGTCCGCTATTCATTAAGTGCCGAAATCAGAAAAGGGAGTGCGGTTGGATGCTGCGGTCTCGAGCGAACTCGACAGACCAAAGGTATTTCGTTGAGTTCAGGTGGGGCATTTGGGCAGGCCAGCCCGTCTCGGGAATGTTGCTGTCCACAATGCATGGCATCGTGAATGGTGCTTTATGAAAGGGCGCATTCTCATGTTGATACAACCATTGTTTCTGAATTCTTTCTCACAATGCTGTAGCAAGTGCTGACGTACTTCCGAATTTACCTTACTTAAGTGTAAAAACCACAGAAAACAGTGGGTCCAGAAAGAAGTGGTAGAAACACTGCGAAAGTGCCGTTACCTACAGCGATCGCGACTGAATCGATTTTAAATGGTGTGTCAGAAATAATTGCGTTTCTCATGGTGTTAAGAAGAGGTTGCTCATGCACTTAATTTAGTATTTCCACCTTGAGAGGTAAGGAGTAAGACGTGGTACTTCAACTTTCATTGTTAAAACGCTGAGTCCCGAATCGTCAAAAACTGAAAGTAAAAAATTACGGAACGTGACTATGGATGTGAAACGACTGAAGCTTCATCGCATGGTTGCTAAACGGCATATTATTCCGCCTTGGATATCGAATCGTTACCGACTGTTCTCCATCGATATCGGAACCAGAAAGCCGCTGCTCTCCGAAACAGAATCCTGTCTCTATTGCACTCGAAACCAAATGTTCTCTGCACAGCTTTCCGGGGCAATGTTCTCTCTCCCTTTTCTTCTCAACTCTGGCATCTCTACAAAAAGAAATCCTCCAAAAACTATGTCAATAAATAGGGTTAGTGTTAACCTGTAGTCTTACGAATCGCAGAAAGATCCACGCCACATGGTGGTGGTCAACGAGAGCTCTAGTTCTGGCTTTTGTCTGTGGGATATGATCAAGTGCTCGTTACTCCCCTACCATCCTGCTTACTTTTCGAAAGTGTCTCAATTATTACCAAAACTTTGTGTCCCTATGTCTGTCACATGTGTAGCCTCGTACTTAACCAGCAGGCCTACAACCATCGACTCATGTCGGTATGTCATTTGGGGAGCGTAAATGGTCATCAGTTTCTCAGCTGTCGTTTCTGGACTGGAGCCAACGAGTCTGCAAGAGGCATGTTTCCACCGTTAATCAGTTACATGCCGTCCTCGATGCATACTGCCGAGAACGGACCATGACGAAACCATACCAGACTTGTATAGAGACCGTCCCTGGGCAGTGCCTCTGCTGAATGCCTTGCATTGTCTGAGGAACGCAAAGACCGCCGCTCTGCCCTAAGAGGCACATGGCTCACGTACGAATTTCGGCTATCCAAGCATTACATTATACACACGAAAACCTACAAGATCTGATTTCCCTGACCTGTTAAGAAAACTATAAAGTTATCTATCTAAATTCTATTAAAATGACTTGAATATGAGTGGGACTACAACAGTTTCTGCTCTCTTCACACTGAAATTATTGGTGAAAAACCAGTGTTAACTGATTTTTATTTGCAGCAGGTGGATGTGTCGGTCAAAGTGCAAGTAGTGGGACATGCACGAGCTTGTTACCATGTTGGTTTTATTAATTTAAGTCTTTATTATCTGTTGGCAAACTGAGTTTTCACATTAGTTGGAACAAAAAGGAAGTTCGGATCCAGATTATATTCAACAAACATGAAAACCTCAGGAAAACAATGGCACATTTCTTTCCAAGAGGTTAGTTATATTCGCAAACATATTTGAAATGGCAGAACTTAATGAAAAGTTTAGAAAAGCAAAAAGGTATGAGAGGGATCAGACAACTCTCTCAACCTTAACACAACATTCTTCATACTTCGTTCATACTACTGTTGCACGTGACGGCAGCTAACGATCTCCAGGCATTCGCCAAACCCAAATCCATTAGACTGCCACCGAGTACAGCGTGATTCATTATTCCAGTTCACTCGGCCTCAAACGTCTGTGACGTCTATGATAGGACGGATATTCAATAAGCAGTGCATTAATTTTCTTGTGTAGCAGTTTTGATTGAAAAACGTACGGAATTTGTGGTGGGACATCATGAACATTCCCGTTTCAGCCCCTATAGTTTCATGAAGTTTTGATAGGTGGCGGCGGCATACATAGTCTTCAATGTTTCATCTACACTATTGGCCATTAAAAGTGATACACCAAGATGAAATGCACATGATAAACGGTTATTCACTGGACAAATATATTATACTAGAACTGACATGTATCACATTTTCACGCAATTTGGGTGCATAGATCCTGAGAAATCAGTACCCAGAACAACCATCTCTGGCCATAATAACGGCCTTGATACGCCTGGGCATTGAGTCAAACAGAGCTTGGATGGCGTGTACAGGTACAGCCGCCCATGCAGCTTCAACACGATACCACACTTCATCGAGAGTAGTAACTGGCCTATTGTGACGAGCCAGTTGCTCGGCCACCATTGACCAGACGTTTTCAATTGGTGAGAGATCTGGAGAATGTGCTGGTCAGGGCAGCAGTCGAACATTTTCTGTATCCAGAGAGGCCCGTACAGAACCTGCAACATGCGGTCGTGCATTATCCTGCTGAAATGTAGGGTTTCGCAGGGATCGAATGAAGGGTAGAGCCACGGGTCGTAACACATCTGAAATGTAACGTCCACTGTTAAAAGTGCCGTCAATGCGAAGAAGAGGTGACCGAGACGTGTAACCAATGGCTCCCCATACCATCACGCCGAGTAATACGCCAGTATGGCGATGACGAATACACGCTTCCATTGTGCGATCACCGCGATGTCGCCAAACATGGATGCGACAGGACCTGGATTCATCCGAAAAAATGACGTTTTGCTATTCGTTCACCAAGGTTAGTCGTTGAGTACAACATCGCAGGCACTCCTGTCTGTGATGCAGCGTCAAGGGTAACCTCAGTCATGGTCTCCGAGCTGATGGTCCATGCTGCTGCAAACGTCGTCGAACTGTTCGTGCAGATGGTTGTTGTCTTGCAAACGTTCCCATGTGTTGACTCAGGGATCGAGACGTGGCTGCACGATCTGTTACATCCATGCGGATAAGATGCCTCGCATCTCGACTGCTAGTGATACGAGGCAGTTGGGATCCAACACGGCTTTCCTTATTACCCTTCTGAACCCACCTATTCCATATTCTGCTAACAGTCATTGGATCTCGACCAACGCGGGTATCAATGTCGCGCTACGATAAACCGCAATCGCGATAGGCTACAATCCGACATTTATCAAAGTCGGAAACGTGGTGGTACGCATTTCTCGTCATTACACGAGGCATCACAACAACGTTTCACCAGGCAACGCCGGTCAACTGTTGTTTGTGTATGACAAATCGGCGGGAAACTTTCGTCATGTCAGCACGTTGTAGGTGTCGCCACGGCGTGTTTCCGTAAGAGCGTGCAGAAATTTAACAGGACATGGGGGATGCTCCACTGAACAATTCGAGGTAGGAAACCTGCGGTCGGAGAGGCCAGTCATAACTGGAATAAAATCACATTACTGTGTACTTTTCTATTTAGGTTTTGTTACAGTTAATTGCAAATACCATCACTGAGACAATAAGAGGAAATGATCATGTGGGATTGTTGGTCGGGAGGCCCCATCCGGGGAAGTTCGGCAGCCGAATGCAAGTCCCCTTTCAGTCGACTTTCCGATCCAGCGACCAGGAAATACAGCACTGAGATGATTGCTAACTTCCACACTGGAGTGGGGCTGTGCACCATCATGTTTAGTATCCACATCCTCTCACGAAAAGTCAAGGGTACGTTCTCCAAAGGGACCGTCGCCTACAATGCCGGCCCAGATATTCACAGCAAAACGTACTTTATGGTGTGACTACGACAGCGAGAGGGTTTTCCTCACCCCACACATAGCTATACTTGCCTTTCGAAATACCATTACGATCAAATGAGTCCTCGTCAGTAAAACAGCACGTTTTGGAGGAAATCAGTCTACTAAAATAATGCGATCGTTGGTGCAAAGTCAATCACAAGCACTACGTGGACTGTTTGTGGGTCTCCCACATTCGCCGATAGAGAGAAACAAACACTCGTCGTGACGGATGGTGCCTGTTAGGAAATCGTCGCTGCGCAGAGAGAGCACTGCAACGTACTTACCCATACACAAGGTGTATCTCAGTGAGTTCCGCGAAACTGTACCCGCTTCAACGTACTGCACTGTACTTCTCTGAATAGCACTGAGTGATGAAAGGGTCTGTCGTTGATTCGTAGCAAGTTCTGTCATGGGTCAATATACAGGGTGTTTCAAAAATGACCGGTATATTTGAAACGGCAATAAAAACTAAACGAGCAGCGATAGAAATACACCGTTGGTTGCAATATGCTTGGGACAACAGTACATTTTCAGGCAGACAAACTTTCGAAATTACAGTAGTTACAATTTTCAACAACAGATGGCGCTGCAAGTGTTGTGAAAGATATAGACGACAACGCAGTCTGTGGGTGCGCCATTCTGTACGTCGTCTTTCTGCTGTAAGCGTGTGCTCTTCACAACGTGCAAGTGTGCTGTGGACAACATGGTTTATTCCTTAGAACAGAGCATTTTTCTGGTGTTGGAATTCCACCGCCTAGAACACAGTGTTGTTGCAACAAGACGAAGTTTTCAACGGAGGTTTAATGTAACCAAAGGACCGAAAAGCGATACAATAAAGGATCTGTTTGACAAATTTCAACGGACTGGGAACGTGACGGATGAACGTGCTGGAAAGGTAGGGCGACCGCGTACGGCAACCACAGAGGGCAACGCGCAGCTAGTGCAGCAGGTGATCCAACAGCGGCCTCGGGTTTCCGTTCGCCGTGTTGCAGCTGCGGTCCAAATGACGCCAACGTCCACGTATCGTCTCATGCGCCAGAGTTTACACCTCTGTCCATACAAAATTCAAACGCGGCAACCCCTCAGCGCCGCTACCATTGCTGCACGAGAGACATTCGCTAACGATATAGTGCACAGGATTGATGACGGCGATATGCATGTGGGCAGCATTTGGTTTACTGACGAAGCTTATTTTTACCTGGACGGCTTCGTCAATAAACAGAACTGGCGCATATGGGGAACCGAAAAGCCCCATGTTGCAGTCCCATCGTCCCTGCATCCTCAAAAAGTACTGGTCTGGGCCGCCATTTCTTCCAAAGGAATCATTGGCCCATTTTTCAGATCCGAAACGATTACTGCATCTTGCTATCTGGACATTCTTCGTGAATTTGTGGCGGTACAAACTGCCTTAGACGACACTGCGAACACCTCGTGGTTTATGCAAGATGGTGCCCGGCCACATCGCACGGCCGACGTCTTTAATTTCCTGAATGAATATTTCCATGATCGTGTGATTGCTTTGAGCTATCCGGAACATACAGGAGGCGGCGTGGATTGGCCTCACTATTCGCCAGACATGAACCCCTGTGACTTCTTTCTGTGGGGACACTTGAAAGACCAGGTGTACCGCCAGAATCCAGAAACAATTGAACAGCTGAAGCAGTACATCTCATCTGCATGTGAAGCCATTCCGCCAGACACGTTGTCAAAGGTTTCGGGTAATTTCATTCAGAGACTACGCCATATTATTGCTACGCATGGTGGATATGTGGAAAATATCGTACTATAGAGTTTCCCAGACCGCAGCGCCATCTGTTGTTGACAATTGTAACTACTGTAATTTCGAAAGTTTGTCTGCCTGAAAATGTACTGTTGTCCCAAGCATATTGCAACAAACGGTGTATTTCTATCGCTGCTCGTTTAGTTTGTATTGCCGTTTCAAATATACCGGTCATTTTTGAAACACCCTGTAAATATGATACAACGGAGCCGCCTTATGGACAAGTAAAGCAAACCTAAGCTTCCTAATAACTTCCAAATAATCAGGCTCGTACTCCTTGTTTTCTTGCAGGGAATAAAGAATGTACATGTAAAGAAACAGAACAGTGCGTGTAAAGTTGTAGGCATGTTAGCTGTATATAATCTGCAAAACAGCAATGCTAGAGAAAGCGGTACACTAGTTTACTTACATATCTCCATAAGCTGGCTTCTCCGACCACAGGTACCGTACCACATATTGTTCAGTGGTGGGATCGCTATGGCCTGTTACATTTTTTCGCGCTCTTAGGAAAACATCCTGTAGAAGGATGAGCTGCCGCAGACGGATTTGTTATTCACGTGACATCCAGTTATTTGTCCACGTTCAAAACCACTGATCTGCCTGGGCGACTCGTTCTGCAGGTACTGCTTCCCTACACTGTCGTCTTCGCCTCGCTTTGTACTGTTGGATACTGCTCTCAGTGCCCTGTTCCGCGTTACTCAGGAATCTGCGGATTCTTTTCACAGGTGTACTTACAATGAATCTCAGCAGTATGGCACCTGTCTTCCCTGCGATTAATTTTCTGTGGTCATTGCTTACCAATACGTCCACACATTTAATGGATCTGACAGATTCCAGCAATACTCGGCAATGGAGCAATCGAACAACGAAGTGTCATTAACTTTATTTATATGTAATTCGTTAAATTGTGCTTGCTGGCGATCATATCACAATCCTCGCTTAAGCGTGAATCCTCTGGAGGTCTACTTGTATTTCGTCAACATTTTCTTGCGTCGCTCACATTTTCCTGTGTCGAGACTTATGTATACGAACAAGCATCATTCGGGAACGTGCTGAGAACTTTGACATCATGCACTAAGTCATTTGTATAGAGTGTGTATCAAATAAACTTTGACACCGTTTGCCTGTAATTTTTAAGGGGAACCCAGATCAGCATCTGCAGTTTTAATCTGTGTGGCATCGAAATAAGTGAACGACAGTGTCATTTTCGTGTTGTGTAATTCCCTAGATAGTGTTGAAACCCTGTAGCCGTCAGTTAAAAGTCGTTGCTAGAATTTCGATGCTCTTCAGGACGCGGCCCTAAAAATGATCGGTTTGCTGTGATGCTCAGCACACCGGTTGTTTCAGAGATACGCTTCGTGCGTCCATTGTACATACGTAACTACATCACCGGTCACTAAAATTGTAAAACAACGAATGCACATGCAAGAACTGCCAATGGTCGAATTTTCAAACGCTCAGCATTTCAGCTGAAACGAACGCTGTAGGTAGAAGTAACTTGAGTGACAGAGTAATTCTTACCAGCCACACAGTTGGTCAGAACAACTACGTGCTTTCCTAGGAATGGTCCTATCTAATGTCGTATGCAGTTACCGCCTTCCTTCGACTTTTCAGCTGCCTTAGCCAGCCAGTTACAGAGGGATTTGCAGATAAATGTGGACGGTGCACCTCGAAGCATTACAGCATTTTTCACATTAGCAAACTTTTCCAGTGCTGAAAGAAGTGGTATTCTGGGCTGTGCGGAGACGAACTCGAGACCTTTGGAGTCTAGGCCTACAGCTTCACTACTGAGCAACTGAACATCCTCTCTATATAGGGAATGATTGCACAATGACTTTCTCATTCTACAAATACATTTAATGTTGGTTGTTACTGACACTATCGTGCCGTTACAAGCAGTTTTCCTACCAAGTACCATCCTCAGGCCATAGCCCCAGAGTCGTCAAGTTCGCTTACACAAGAACCTGCACGTGATGGAAACTTCGCGTTTCCGCCGCAACGAAAAACGCTTATATTTTAATGATCTTCACCCCAAATTCCGTATCAAGTCCGTGACACACTCTCGTCTATATCTCGATAGTACAAGACGTGTAGCACTTCTTTGAACGGCCGGCCGGAGTGGCCGAGCGGTCCTAGGCACTTCACTCTGGAACCACCCGACCGCTACCGTTGCAGGTTCGAACCCTGCCCCGGGCATTGATGTGTGTGATGTCCTTAGGTTAGTTAGGTTTAAGTAGTTCTAAGTTCTAGGGGACTGATGGCCTCAGATGTCAAGTCCCATAGTGATCAGAGCCACTACCTTCTTTGAACGTTCTCGATGTATCCGTTAATTCTATCTGGTAAGAATCCCACACCATCCAGCAGTACTCTGAAAGAGGGCGGACAAGCATAGTGTAGGCAGTCTCTTTAGTGGATCCGTCGAATCTTGTAAGTGCTCCGTCAATAAAACGAACTCTTTGATCCATCATCCCCACAACATTACCTAAGTGTTCTTTCCAATTTATGTTTTTAGTAACTGTAATTTCTGGATATTAGTTGAATTTGCGGTCTTTAGATTTGATTCCTGTATCGTGTAACCGAAGTTCAACGGATTCCTTTTAGTACTCATGTGGATGACCTCAAACTTTTCATTATTTAGGCTGAATTGCCAATTTTAGCACCACACAGATATCTTTTGTAAATCGTTTTGGAATTTGTTTTGACCTTCTCATGACTTACCTAGACACTAAACTACTGCCCGCATCTCGTGGTCGTGCGGTAGCGTTCTCGCTTCCCACGCCCGGGTTCCCGGGTTCGATTCCCGGCGGGGTCAGGGATTTTCTCTGCCTCGTGATGGCTGGGTGTTGTGTGATGTCCTTAGGTTAGTTAGGTTTAAGTAGTTCTAAGTTCTAGGGGACTGATGACCATAGATGTTAAGTCCCATAGTGCTCAGAGCCATTTGAACCACTAAACTACTACATCGTCTACAAACAATCTAAGACGGCTGCTCCGATTGTCTCCTAAATCGTTTATATAGATAAGGAACAGCAGAGTACCTATAACACTATCTTGCGGGACTCCAGAAATCACTCCTGTTTCACTCGATGACTTTCGGCCGATTACTACGAACTGTGACTTCTGTGACAGAAAATCACGAATCCAGTCATATAATTCAGATGATATACCACAAGCACGCAGTACGACCACAAGCCACTTGTGAGGTACAGTGTGAAACGCCTTCTCGAGTTCTAGACATACGGGATCAATTTCAGATCCCTTGTCAATAAAACACAATACTTAGTGTGAGTAAAGAGCTAGCAGATTTGAGTAGAGAGCTAGTAGTGTTTCACGAGAACGATGTTTTCTGCAACAGTGCTGACTCTGTGTCAATAGACCGTCCACTTCCAGGAAACGCATCATGTTCAATCGTCAGATGTGTTCCAGAAACCTTCTGCATATCGACATATGATAGTTAAGTATGGGGCTATTGCATCAGCATACTCTGAGAGGAATCTAACTGGTATACATGAAACTGATGCCACAGAGTAAAAACAGACTATTTACTAGGCCGTGCAGGGTCGCACTTTGAGTAAGAGAATTGGCTTGTTCGCAGCAAGTAAAAGCAGTCTGTCCCCAGTCGAACCCAAATATTTGTTTCCATCTCATGGATGTATGGTATGGCTGCCCGCTAGGAGGCTACCGAATCGTGTCATTGATAGTTAAAGCTAGTACGCCAGTCTTGAATGCTTTCGTTTGAGATGATGAAATCGTACAACTCCCATTGTGGTATGGAGCCTGTACTGGGGCGAGGTGTGCTGCGAAACCACTTATACACTGTAATTGAGATGAGGCTGCCCGATGTATGGGGTTGCGTTCACCGTCCAAAGTAAAAGGTGTTTGGTGGACTGAATTTGGATACATGGAGGCGTCCGCTAAATCCTGGCTTCTGGTTTGTCAGGTACTAACAGTGAACGGATAACAGGTTCATGGATCCTATTTGTGGAGGCTGCAGCGCTGCATTATGAAAACAGTGAACATCGACCCATTTACTTTTAAATGATTCTTGGCTCCATGGTCAAATTAACTGACTGGTGCTCTCCCTTAACGTCATCCATACTTTGCTTCAGTTGTGCAGAGTTGTCAAGAACGTGTTTCCGTGTGATGTTACGGCACCTTCTTGAGCTGCCTCTGAAGCGCTACTGGATTAAAAGAAATTTATGTATAGTAGCAGTGCCAAACCCTGTGCAGTATTTTTGGCTGTTATTAATTTCAAGCATATTCTGGCACAATCAGTTGACAGTTGTGACTGCTCGCAATTTGTTTTAGAGCAGAACAGCTGACAGTTCCTGTATCTTTTCACATTTTAGATCTGACTCGTTCATTTTAATTTGTGCACTCGCCAGATTGGCTTAAACTTTTATTTGCTTTATATATAAATTTTAAGCTCGTGATAATCTCCGCAGCTTTCTGGACGCCATGTGTTTCATCAAGTTAGAGTGATGTTGATTATAAAAGTCATATATAGCACCGAGCTAAGGTGGGTTTTCTCTTAGGGGGGTTTTTGTACTAACTCAGTGGTTCATTTTAATAGTCCATGTGTGTTAATTGATTTATTTTGTGTGTATTTTACAAATTCATGTCCATACTGTCATAAACTGTTGTTTGCTTCATTGTAATATTTCATATGTGGTAACCGTTTTATTTTAAGTGTGATTTAGAAATTCCCGTTCATACTGTGGTAAAATGCTTGTAAATCTGATCTTAGGCTGCCGGTGTTGCTGTTCAATTATTGCCTGTTGCTGGTTGCTTCCACAACTAGAATCAATTGCTGAATGCAGTGTTGTAATGATTTAACTTCATGAATTTCCACTCTCTTCCTCTGCGTTGTCTGTTTATGTGCCTTATGCTATCGAGCTCCACCGCCTTTTGAATAACTTGATCTTTCTATTTATGTATTTGCTCTTTGCATTAGAAAATTCTGTTTTCATTGTGATTAGTTGAAATAAGCAAACACTTTAAGTAAAGTAATGTAATCAAAGCATCTGCATCTACATCTACATTGATACCCTGCAAATCACATTTAACTGCCTGGCAGAGGGTTCATCGAACCACCTTCACTATTCTGTGTTATTCCAATCTCCTACAGCGCGCGGAAAGATCGAACACATATATCTTTCCGTATGAGCTCTGATTCCCCTCATTTTATCGTGGTGATCGTTTCTCCCTATGTATGTTGGTGTCAACGAAACATTTTCGCATTCGGAGGAGAAAGTTGGTGATTGGAATTTCTAAGAAGATTCCGTCGCGACGAAGAACGCCTTTCTTTTAATGATGTCCAACCCAAATCCTGTATCATTTTAGTGACACTCTTCCCCATATTTCGTGATAATACAAAACTTGCTGCCCTTCTTCGAACTCTCTCGATGCATTCCGTCAGTGCTACCTGGTAAGAATCGCACATCACGCAGCAGTATTCTAAAAGAGGACGGACAAGTGTAGTGTAAGCAGTCTCCTTAGTAGAACAGGTACATTTTCTAACTGTCCTGCCAAAAAAAACCAGTCTTTGTTACCCTTTCCCAAAACGTTTCCTATGGGTTCCTTCCAATTTAAGTTGTTCGTAATTGTAATTCCTAGATATTTAGTTGAATTTAAGGCCTTTCTATGTGACTTATCGTGTAACCGAGGTTTAACGGATTCCTTTTAGTAATCATGTGGATGACCTCACAATTTTCAATATTTAGGGTCAAATGCAAATTTTCGTACCATTGAGATATCTCTTCTAAAACGTTTTGCACTTTGTTTTGATCTTCTGATGACTTTATTAGTCGATAAACGGCAGCGTCATCTGCAAGCAAACGCCAAAGGGCCATAACACTACCTTGGGGAGCGCCAGAAATCAGTTCTGTTTTACTCGATGACTTTCCGTCAGTTACTACGAACTGTGACCTCTGTAACAGGAAGCCACAAATCCAGTCACATAATTGAGACGATATATCATAAGCACGCAATTTCACTACAAGCCACTTGTGTGGTACAGTGGCGAAAGACTTCTGGATATCCAGAACTACGGAATCAATCTGAAATCCGTTGTCAGTAGCACTCAACACCTCATGCGAATAAAAAGCTAGTTGTGTTTCACAAGAACTATGTTTTCTAAACCCATGTTGACTGTGTATCAATAGACCGTTAAAAATGGTTCAAATTGCTCTGAGCACTATGGGACTTAACTTCTGAAGACATCAGTCCCCTAGAACTTAGAACTACTTTAACCTAACTAACCTAAGGACATCACACACATCCATGCCCGAGGCAGGATTCGAACCTGCGACCGTAGCGGTCGCGCGGTTCCAGACTGTAGCGCCTAGAACCGCTCGGCCACCCCGACCGACCAATAGACCGTTATCTTCGAGATAATTCATAATGTTCGAACACAATATATGTTCCAAAACCCTGCTGCATATCGAGGTTCACGATATGGGCCGGTAATTCTGTGGATTACTCCTACTACCTTTCTTGAATATTGGTGTGACCTGTGCAACTTTCCAGTCTTTGGGTGTGGATCTTTCGTCGAGCGAGCGGTTGTATATGATTGTCAAGTATGGAGCTAATGCATCAGCACTGTCTGAAAGGAACCTAATTGGTATGCAGTCTGGACCAGAAGACTTGCTTTTATTAAGTGATTTAAGTTGCTTCACTATTCCGAGGATGTTTACTTCTACGTTATGTTGGCAGCTGTTCTTGATTCGAATTCTGGAACAGTAATTTGGTTTTCTTTTGTGAGAGCATTTCGGAAGGTTGTGTTTAGTAAATCTGCTTTGGCAGCACTGTCTTCGGTAGTATCTCCACTGCTATCGCGCAGAGAAGGCATTGATTGTTTCTTGCTACTGACATACTTCATATACGAGCAGAATCTCTTTGGATTTTCTTCCAGGTTTCGAGACGACGTTTTGTTGTGGAAACTGTTATAAGCATCTCGCATTGATGTCCGCGCTAAATTTTGAGCTTCTGTAAAAGATCGCCAATCTTGCTGATTTTACGTTGTAACGTCCCCGCTCTTGCGTACTTTAACTCTTTAAAGCCTGTACTATGATAAGTTGACGGGCTTCACCTTATCAGAAAGGATTTTATTAAATAAGATGACCGCGTGTACCTGAATGGAAGCAAAATCGGACTTATCCCCAGTCAGTAACAACAATGATACGTCAAGCTAGTATAAAGTGCAACTACACATTAGGACGGGCAAGAAACACATACAGTAGATGCTACCAATGGTTAATAATACGGTCGCCTGCCTAATTAGGCGTTACGTGAGTTTTTCCCTCGTACAAGTGGATGTACGTACAAACATAACAACACGTAGTAATACTGCATTATATGGAAAATTTTAGAACCAGAAAAATCTACTAAACTAGTATTTTCCCTTTCTGTACTGATTTGGACAAGCTACAAATACACAACATTTCACTACAATGATTACTACACAGTGCATTTTGTCTATTGATCCAACTGAAATCGGGCATAGGTTGCCCTAGAAATAGCACTTTTGAAACACACATACAATGTCAATCTTAATAAGGAAAAAAACATTGATAAATTTAGGTCTTATATTGGCTTTCACTTTGCAGATTAAATCAGTTCAGTGCGCTTCAGCATTTAAATGAATAGAAATGAAAAGAATGAAAGGGGGTGGGACCATGAAACTGTTATGGTCACTGTGTTGAAACTATTAATTATTGGACACATGAAGCACTCAAGATTTAAAAAATATGGGTTACTATTCTCTTTGTCTTATTAATTCCTCATTTAACTACCATTATTTTTGTTTCGGTTTAATTAAGCTTCATTACTAAACCACTTTCAACATTATCTTCAAAATCTGTCAGGTCTATTATTTACCAAAATATTCATTAACAACAAAGTTCTTTAAATATCTTTCTAGCATAGATAGTTCTGCACGTAATTCTCATTAACATGAACTTTATATCTTCATTTCGGGACACTCGGATTGCACAACATGCGGAAAGGACCCTGTCCAGGTTAGTGATTAGGATAATTAATTAATAGGGCCATTCTGGTAAAAGTCAAGTTATTATTGAACAGTTAGGAACAAATTTAACACTGGTCCATACGGATACACTTGTAAAGAATTGACCTGTGCAAGTCGATGCGGCGGTTGGCGGGCAGCGAGATGGCGAGGCGCACAGCACACATACAATCACAGCTATGGCTCTTGCTGTATCGGCACTTTGCTTCTTCTTGGCGTTGTAATCCTTTTCAATTCAGTGCCTATTGGATATAGCCATGCTGTATAATCGTCGGAAACGACACATCCGAGGCTCAAATGAAACCACTTTTTCCAGGATAGCCTCCTCGATCCGGAACGTGTTCCTCAGACCGGTGCCCAACTCCGACTGTGTTGCTGAGCCCGTTATGCCGTACCGCGCCCGTGTGCATTTTCCCGCGCTCGCCTGCCATCCACCTTTTACCTCTCCCCTACAGATAGGGTATTCACCAAAGGTTTTACATTCCACATATCCTAATACATTGCCTACGTATGCACCAGGCGTACAATTACAACTTTCACATCTTATAATATTCCCAACATTATTTAAACTTCACTTCTATTATAACATTACTTGAAATTTAACATAAATATAAAAATTTGCATCGAAATGTGTTTACAGTGTCTTTAACATAATGACATGACAAGAAAGAAATGGATTCAGAACATTGATTACAGTAATTTCTCGAAATTCAGAAGAAAAAAATTATTATATGTACAGTTGTTGTTGTTACAACGTCTGTTTAAATTTGGCGTGTTTCTTTTGTTGTTTCTGCAACAGTGTTCTGACCCGTTTTGTGTACCAAGTAGGGTCAGCTCCGTAGTTTATTAATTTCTTTTGTATAAATGTCTCAAATGCTGCCGATACTATTTCTCTGAATTCAAGCCACATCTGGTCTACACTTATATGATTAATTTGGAAGGAGTGGAGATTGTCTCTCGAGAAGGTGTCAAGTGAATTTTTATCTGTTATTTTGCATAGATATATTTTTCGTTTACTTGTGGAGGATTTGGGGGTTGCAATATTCAGTGTCGTTACGACAACCCTGTGGTCACTAATCCCCGTATCCGTTTTGATGCTAGTTATTAACTCAGTATTATTTGTGGCTAACAGGTCAAGAGTGTTTTATATTCGTTTACTATTCGCGTTTGCTGATGAAACTGAACGACAATATTTTCAGAGAAGGCGTTTAGCATAATTTCGGGTGATGTTTATGTGTACCTCCTTAATTAAACATGTATTTTCGCCAGCATATCGAGGGTAAATGAAAGTTCCCACCAACTATAATCGTAAGAGTCGGGTACGTGTTTGAAATCAGACACAAGTTTTCTTTGAACCTTTTAGCAACTGTATCATTTGAATTGAGAGGTCGGTAAAAGGATCAGACAATCATTTTATTCCGGTTGCCAACAATGACCTCTGCCCATATTAACTCACATGAATTATCTACTTCAATTTCGTGACGAAATAAACTATTTCTAACAGCAACAAGAACGCCACCTCCAACCGTGTTTAGCCTCCTATCCTTTCGGAATGCCGTTAGGTTCTTCGCAAAAATTTCGACTACGCTTATCTCCAGCTTTAGCCACCTTTCAGTGGCTATAAGGATTTGAGCATCAGTGTTTTCTGTTAACGCTTGGATCTCTGGTACTTTCCCAACACAGCTGCGACACTTTACAACTGTTATACCATTGGTTCCTGTATCCACGTTCTTCCTGTGTTCGGCCTGCACCCTTTGTTGCTGAAGCCCTTCTTGTGTTTTCCCGAGATCCTTTAACCTAAAAAACCACCCAGTCCACGTCACACAGTCCCTGCTACCCGCGTAGCCGCTTCCTGAATATAGTGGACACCTGATGTATTCAGCGGAACGCGAAATAAAACCACCGTTTGGCGCAAGTCGAGATATCTGCAGCCTACACGGTCACAGGTCCGCCTGAGCCTCTGATTTCATCTTGCAAGCAAGACTGGCAGCTTTTACCACTTCTGTTAGTCTCTGGAAATCTCAGAGAGTCTCTTCTGATCCAAAGTGACAATCATCATTAGTACCGACGTGAGCAACCACCTGCAGCTCGCTGCACGTTGTGTTCTTCATGACATCCGGAAGGACTAGTTCCACATGTGGAATGACTCCACCCGGTATGCACACGGAGTGCACAGTGTAAGGTGATCCTAAAGCATAAAGTAAATTGCCCACAGTTCACGAAGCATCCATGTTGACAGTGTGACGATGTCTGTAGCAGCATCACGGGCTGTCACCGCAGTGACCACTGTTGCGGCTTCCCTAGAGGTGGCAGCTCTGAGAGGGGTTCATCCACTAACACTGGACACAGGAGTGGCGTACAGTCGCCGGTTCTGCTTACAGGTAACACGGTGGACGTACATGGGTGTGGAGACTTCGAGTCGAAGGAATGTTGTCAGACTGCATTCGCCAACTTATCACCGGCCAGCGCCTAGGGTGAAGGTATGAGATGGCATGGGGCACGCAACACGGCCACTGAATCTCACAGCCGGAAATCAGAACATAGACGAGATATCTTTGGCGTTTGGCTGTGCCCTATTTTAGAGGTCTTCCTGGCGTTATCTTTCAACGAGATAGCGCCAGATCACATTTTTCCGATGCTGTCCTGCACCACCAAAATAGGGAGAAGGGTCGGCTGTTGCCAAGGTCTCCGTATTTGTCAATCACTTATTACATCTGGTCGCCGCTTAGCCAGTTAGTGTTACCGCACGTCGACCAAAACGATTGACGATCTCTGGCACAGAGTCGAAACAGCATATAATTACGTACCTCTGTCTCTGAGCCAAGCTCAGTTCGACTTAATGCTTACTAAGGTAAGAGTCGTTGTAGTTGCGATAGGTGACCACATTGTGTTTTAAATTTCCCTCTCTGTATGCCACAAATTACGTATAAAGTGAATCATCTATTCATCTTACTATACTCTTTCCCTGTTCGACTGCGTGACTGCTACCTGCAAGATACTTGGAGGAGCGATCTGCGATTGGAGGACATGTCATCAGCATGTCATTAGTCTCTCCAGTCGTTATTTCCATTAGAAGTTCCTGGTGATTCCGCTGCTTTATTCAAACAGCACCTCAATAAGTCCGTGACGATGAGTGGATGTCGTTCCACATCTTACAACCACAGAAATAGCCGAGGAGGCATCGAAAATCGAGCCAGAGGCCTTCCACATCAAAGGCCAGGAAGAGTAGCAATTGCATCCTACGTCATATGATGGATGTATTTGAATCTCTGTCCTCCCCTATAGCTTTTACTCCATATGGCACGCTGTAGTACCATGCAAGATATCCCATGACGTCATAACATAGTTATGCCTTGTTCTCGTCAAACGCTCCGATTCCATTCTGTTTTGATTTTCCAATCGTCCGTAATTGACTGTCATACAATGCTATATGCTAAGGTACATTATGAGGAATTTCTTCCTCAGGTTGTGGCCTATGTTTGATACTAATAAACTTCTTTTGGTCGGAAATGACGGCTTTGCCTGTGTTAGTTTTCTTTTTGTCTACTCCTTACTTCATTCGTCATGGTTATTTTGCTCCCATCGTAGGAGAACTCCTTCATTTGGTCTAATTTGTTATCACCAATTATTATGTTTAATTTCTCGCCGTTCTCATTTTTGGTACTACTTATTACTTTTGCATTTCTTCGATTTATTCTCAAACTGTACTCTGTATCGATAAGATTACTTATTCTGTTCAACAGATCCTGAAATTCTTCACTTTCACTGAGGATGTAATGCCATCAGCGGACGTTAGTTATATCGATGTCATTTATCTTTGATCTTAATGCCACTGATGATGCCTTTTTCATTTCCGTCATTGTTTCTTCCATGTATAGATTTAAGAGTGGGTACGAAAGGCAACCATGCCTCATTCCTGTTCTTAATTGGAGCACTTCGTTTTCGGTCTTCCAGTATTATTGTTCGCTATCGGTTGTTGTACGTATAGTACAGGGGACTGTTCGATGACAGGATACAGAACAAAAAAGGTCTAATAAATTAATGTCCGGAAAGTCATGTTTTCCATGTTACAGAGCATTTATTCAATCATACATTGTTACAGAGAGTGCGGTCTGATACTCGCTATCTATCATGCAGTCACAGTTACAGAATGTGTTGAAAATGGTTGCCACGTGCGTCTACGCATGCATGTACGCGCCATGGCCTGTTCTATCTCACATGTTCGCATCACTCAGGCTGCATCCGAACGGTGTCAAATGCAGAACGAATACGTTGTTCCAATGTCTCCTAATCTGGAATGGGCTCTGCATACACGATACTTTTGAGATGGCCCCATTACCAGGAATCGCACGGGCTGGGATCCGGTGAAATAGCAGGCCATGCAAGTGGACCACTTCGTCCGATCCACAGACCAGGGAAGACACTACGGAGATTCGTCCGGACGATAACGGCGAAGTGGTCTGGAGCACCATAATGAAGCAGCCTCATAACTCTTCGAATCATCAATGGCAGTTCTTCCAGCAGGGGAGGCAAAGTCACCTGGAAGAAACGCCGTTAGTTCTGGCCTGTTAGGCGACGTGGAAGGCAGACTGGTCCCAAGAGACGGTCGCCAATTATCCCGGCCCACACTCCGGCTGCACCGATGCGCGTGATCCACTGTCACCAAACCATGGGGGTTCTGCATACTACCACATGGATGGCTGTTGTGAAAGCTGAAGATACCAATCCGCGTAAAGGAGGCCTCGTCTTTCAGTAGGAAGGAAGCTCTATCCCGTAATCGTGGCTTCCTGGTGAATAAACTAGTGATAAAACTGCTCCCTAGTAAGTCCTGCACACACTGTCAGTGATAGGGGTAGTAACAATTGTCATGTTCCACACGGTCGTCATGCTTACACCGTACTGGCAGCCCAACTGCCTGGTACTGATACGGCGGTCGCCTTCCACAGTGTTGATCACATTTTCCTCCAAGTCCGGTGTCCGAACATTTCTGGTACGTCTTTCATGATTTCCTGCTTCCTGAAACGACCTCGTCTTAGACAAATAGTGAAACACAGTTGGAAACACTGACTTCTGTGGTTGTTGGCGGCGAGGATAGGTCTCTTGCTGCCCGCCACCCGTTGCCATTTGCCTTTCCGTAAGTAAACACCGCTTCGGCAAGCTCTCTATTCGAATACGGAACTATTGTGTATAACGCTGTATCACATCCACTACAAGGGGATTCAGCAAGAGAAGTGAATCGGACACAATATTATCAAAAGCTGCGACATTGTCGCGAATAAAACAGTGACCCGTATATATAATAAATTTCCTTTACTTTACGTCTATGGTCACAAAATGTTTTGTCCACAGATTGCCGGTTTGGTCTATAATGACCATCTTCAGATCTGTCTTATAAAAACGGTGCCCTAATGTTATAAAACACATGTGGAGATGGTCATTATAAACTGAAACGGTAATCCGATGACAAAAAATTTTATGACCATAGACGTGAAGTAAAGGAAATTTACAACTTGATCAGTTACTGTGGTAGGAGAGGGCGCTAGAATATGACGTATGAGGAACATTACCACCATCTAGGAGGAAACCATGCGTACTGTAACCGTGGCCGCATGGTACAGAGCGTATTAGACCGCACTCTCTGCAACAAAGTATGATTGAATGAATGCTCTCTAGTACTCAAACCATGCATTTCTGGACGGAAGTTCATTAGACCTTTTATATTCCGTATTCTCGTCGATCAGCCCCTTGAGTTTGTACACTGTGGAAAGATTCGCCTTATACATTACCCCTCTGTTCTTGCAGTTCATTCATATTTTCCTCAGAATTTCGAACATCTCGTACTGGTTTACGTTTTTGAACGCTATTTCCCGGTCGACAAATTCTACGAACGTCTCTTCCTCTTTCATCAGTTTTCTTTCCGTTATCAAGATCAGCGTCGCATCTGTCTCTCTTTACGTTTCCTAAGGCCAAACTGGTCGTCATATAACAGTTTCTCAGCTTTATTTTCCAATCTTCTTTATGTTATTCTTGTCAGCAACTTGGTTAAACTGCTTATGGGATAATTCTCGAACATATTTGCTCATGATACGTGAGAAATCTGAACGATATTTTGTCGATAGTCTGGTACGTCACCAGCCTTGTAGATTCTAGATATCAACTCGAATAATCGTTTGGATGCTAGTTACAGCAATGATTTTAGGAAATTGCGACGGACTCTATCCGTCCCTTCTGTGTTATTTGATCTCACGTCTTGTAAACATCTTTTGAATCATATATACGTATTTTGTATTTTAGGAAATTGCGACGGACTCTATCCGTCCCTTCTGTGTTATTTGATCTCACGTCTTGTAAACATCTTTTGAATCATATATACGTATTTTATACATCTTTTGAATCATATATACGTATTTTGTCTAAACAGATACTAATTGTAGTGAAATTAGTGAAGTGTAGTTAGAAATGAATTTTTAACCACATTCTGACATTAAGCACTCCGTCTTCAGGCCACGAGAGGTTACCGGGACCATCCGACCGCCGCTTCATCCTCAGGAGAGGATGCGGATAGGACGAGCGTGGAGTCAGCACACCGCTCTCCCGGTCGTTATGATGGTATTCTTGACCGATTCCGCTACTATTCGGTAGAGTAGCTCCTCAACTGGCATCACGAGGCTGAGGGCACCTCGAAAAATGGCAACAGCGCATGGCGGCCTGGATGGTCGCCCATCGAAGTGCCGACCACGCCCGACACCGCTTAACTTCATTGATCTCACAGGAATCGGTGTATCCACTGTGGTAAGGCCGTTGCCGGACATTCTGACATTACATATTGATTTTAAGCTAGAATTTCTGAAGTCCATTATCTCTGCCTGACTTCTGTCGAATATACGTAGCGAAACGACAGAGGTATTCGTCGTTGTCGCTTAGAAAAGAGTCTTCTCTATCGTTACTACGTCCTAAGGTGCTTATATGTGGTACGAAGGGCAGTTGAAGGTCAAAATGCAGTCAGCGGTTATTGTGGCCTTAGTGACATACCAGGTAAGAAGCGAACACTATGTCTATATTTTTATACAAAGATGTACTGTAATTTATGGCTATTATTTCGAGTCGCTCGGATCATTTTTAAAGATTTCTTCTCTTTATTCCCACGACTGCCTTTATCCCAACGACTGTATTAACTACAAATACTGTCGTTATTTAAAAATATTAAAATGCGAAAGTATTTGCCGGGTTCTAAATAAAAATGGATCCACTATCTCTTTTCGTTGCAGGCTCTCTCCTCTGCGTTTGACAGTGGAATACCGATTGTACTCTTAATGTTCCCGCCCTAGCTTTCATTTTCACTGAAGGTTGTTTTGAGTTATCCATATGCTGAGTAAGTCCAGCATAGGCAGGAAAAATCAAATTTTGCCATTTTCTAATGTCCCTGGTGTTGTATTTTTAATGGGTAGTCATGCAGGATAACAAAAGCTGACTGAAGAAGACGTCATCGTTTCTCTCAATGTCAACACCCCTTGCCCCGCCACTCCCCCCCCCCCCCCTCCCCACCCAAAAGACACACTGTACCCCTTATAAAAATGTTTGTTGTCGCACACAAAATATAATTCATAGTAGGGATTTCCTTTCTTTTTCTGTAACGTGTTACAAGACTACCTTGAGGTACACATGACACGGTTACACTACTGGCCATTAAAATTGCTAAAATTGCTGATGATAAAGGGGTATTCGTTGTACAAATATATTATACTACAACTGACATGTGATTACATTTTCACGCAATTTCGGTGCATAGATCTTGAGAAATCAGTACCCAGAACAACCGCCTCTGGCCGTAGTAACGGCCTTGACACTCCTGGGCATTGAGTGAAACAGAGCTTGGAAGGCGTGTACAGGTACAGCTGCCCTTAAAGCATCAACACGATATTACAGTTCATCAAGAGTAGTGACTGGCGTATTGTGACGAGCCAGTTGCTCGGCCACCATTGACCAGACGATTACAATTGATGAGATATCAGGAAAATGTGTTGGCCAGGGCAGCAGTCGAATATAATGTTCACTGTTCAAAGTGCCGTCAATGCGAACAAGAGGTGACCTAGACTTGTAACCAATGGCACCCCATACCATCACGCCGGGTGATACTCCAGTATGGCGATGACGAGTACAAACTTCCAAAGTGCGTTCATCGTGATGTCACCAAACACAGATGCGACCATCATGATGCTGTAAACAGAACCTGGATTCATCCGAAAAAATGACGTTTTGCTATTCGTGCACCCAGGTTCGTCGTTGAGTACACCATCGCAGGCGCTCCTGTCTGTGATGCAGCGTCAAGGGTAACCGCAGCCATGGTCTCCGAGCTGATAGTCCATGCTGCTGCAAACGTCGTCGAACTGTTCGTGCAGATGGTTGTTGTCTTGCCGACGTCACCATCTGTTGACATCGAGACGTGGCTGCACGATCCGTTACAGCCATGCGGATAAGATGCCTGTCATCTCCACTGCTAGTGATACGAGGCTGTTGGGATCCAGCATGGCTTTCCGTATTACCATCCTGAACCGACCGATTCCATATTCTTCTAACAGTCATTGGATCTCGAGCAACGCGAACAGCAGTGTCGCGATACGATAAACCGCTATCGCGATAGGCTACAATCGAACCTTTATCAAAGTCGGAAACGTGATGGTGCGCATTACTCCTCCTTACACGAGGTATCACAACAACGCTTCACCAGGGAACGCCGGTCAACTGCTGTTTGTGTATGAGAACTCGGTTGGAAACTTTTCTCATGTCAGCGCGTTGTAGGTGTTACCACCGGCGCCAACCTTGTGTGAATGCTCTGAAAACCTAATCATTTGCATATCACAGCATCTTCTTACTGTCCGTTAAATTTCTTGTCCGTAGCCCGTGATTTTCGTGGTGTAGCAATTTTAATGGCCAGTAGTGTACGTGTACAAATTTCTCCCCTGTTCAGCTCCGGTTGCTTCCAGACACGTCTAGGAGCGCTGCAGAGGACCTCTCTGCGGCCTCATACAGACCACTCGAGCCACGGAGCGCGCCCGCACTCGCGGTGAAGGCTCTCCATCAAAGAGGCCGAGGTTGAGTCTGCGCTGATAAACGGGCCCTCGGTAGCGGCCGCCGAGTGGCTGGCCTCTCCGCCGGCAATTGCTACCGCCACCAGCAGTGGTAGGGGGGGGAGGAGGGGTGGCTGACTGGCTCTCTCCTTCACCGTCCCCCTCCTCCACCCCCTCAGAACTCACTCCCGCCCCTCCCAGTCCCGATCTGGGCCGCAGCCCCGGAGCGCTCGCCGGCTGGCACCGCCGCCAGCGCCGATCCGTTTTAAAGCCCAGTCCGATCCAATTAACCGCAGCCTTCATTAAATTCGGTGTACGGGCGTGCAAGCTCGTCTCGCGGAACCAATTAGGCTGGGCTGGGGCGGGCCACGATTTCGCCGTCTGGCCCGCGGCCGCCGCCCCGGGAGACACGCAACTCGTCCCTCCCGTCTCAGGCGGCCCTCCGGCGACCGGCCGGCAGCCCGTGCGGTATTAATTACAGAGCGTGTGGGCTCATTAGGTGCAAGGTGAGAGCGCCAAGTTCCGGCGGCTGCAACCGACCCGTTGCGGCGTCCCTCAAATCTACCGCGGGGGGGCTCCGACTCCGCCACTTGCCGTATTATTGACGCACGGTTCCATCAGTGTGTTGCGAAGATTTTTTTTTTTTTTGTCATCAGTCTACTAACTGGTTTGATGCGGCCCGCTACGAATTCCTTTCCTGTGCTAACCTCTTCATCTCAGAGTAGCACTTGCAACCTACGTCCTCAATTATTTGCTTGACGTAATCCAATCTCTGTCTTCCTCTACAGTTTTTGCCCTCTACAGCTCCCTGTAGTACCATGGAAGTCATTCCCTCATGTCTTAGCAGAAATCCTATTATCCTGTCCCTTCTCCTTATCAGTGTTTTCCACATATTCCTTTCCTCTCCGATTCTGCATAGAACCTACTCATTCCTTATCTTATCAGTCCAATTAATTTTCAACATTCGTCTATAGCACCACATATCAAATGCTTCGATTCTCTTCTGTTCCGGTTTTCCCACAGTCCATGTTTCACTACCATACAATGCTGTACTCCAGACTTACATCCTCAGAAATTTCTTCCTCAAATTAAGGCCGGTATTTGATATTAGTAGACTTCTGATGGCCAGAAATGCCTTTTTTGTCATAGCGAGTCTGCTTTTGATGCCCACCTTGCTCCGTCCGTCACTGGTTATTTTACTGCCTACGTAGCAGGATTCCTTAACTTCATTGACTTCACGACCATCAATCCTGATGTTAAGTTTCTCGCTGTTCTCATTTCTACTACTTCTCATTACCTTCGTCTTTCTCCGATTTACTCTCAAACCATACTGTGTACTCATTAGACTGTTCATTCCGTTCAGCAGATCATTTAATTCTTCTTCTCTTTCACTCAGGATGGCAATGTCATCAGCGAATCGTATCATTGATAACCTTTCAGCTTGTATTTTAATTCCACTCCTGAACCTTTCTTTTATTTCCATCATTGCTTCCTCGATGTACAGATTGAAGAGTAGGGGTGAAAGGCTACAGCCTTGTCTTACACCCTTCTTAATACGAGCACTTCGTTCTTGATCGTCCACTCGTATTATTCCCTCTTGGTTGTTGTACATATTGTATATGACCCGTCTCTCCCTATAGCTTACCCCTATTTTTTTCAGTATCTCGAACAGCTTGCACCATTTTATATTGTCGAACGCTTTTTCCAGGTCGACAAATCCTATGAAAGGGTCTTTACTTTTCTTTAGCCTTGCTTCCATTATTAGCCGTAACGTCAGAATTGCCTCTCTCGTCCCTTTACTTTTCCTAAAGCCAAACTGATCGTCACCTAGCGCATTCTCAATTTTCTTTTCCATTCTTCTGTATATTATTCTTGTAAGCAGCTTCGATGCATGAGCTGTTAAGCTGATTGTGGGATAATTCTCGCACTTGTCAGCTCTTGCCGTCTTCGGAATTGTGTGGATGATGCTTTTCCGAAAGTCAGATGGTACATCGCCAAACTCATATATTCTAGACACCAACGTGAATAGTCGTTTTGTTGCCACTTCCCCCAATGATTTTAGAAATTCTGATGGAATGTTATCTGTCCCTTCTGCCTTATTTGACCGTAAGTCCTCCAAAGCTCTTTTAAATTCCGATTCTAATACTGGATCCCCTATCTCTTCTAAATCGACTCCTGTTTCTTCTTCTATCACATCAGACAAATCTTCACCCTCATATAGGCTTTCAATGTATTCTTTCCACCTATCTGCTCTCTCCTCTGCATTTAACAGTAGAATTCCCGTTGCACTCTTAATGTTCCCACTGTTGCTTTTAATGTCACCAAAGGTTGTTTTTACTTCCCTGTATGCTGAGTCTGTCCTTCCGACAATCATATCTTGTTCGATGTCTTCACATTTTTCCTGCAGCCATTTCGTCTTAGCTTCCCTGCACTTCCTATTTATTTCATTCCTCAGCGACTTGTATTTCTGTATTCCTGATTTTCCCGGAACATGTTTGTACTTCCTCCTTTCATCAATCAACTGAAGGTTTTCTTCTGTTACCCATGGTTTCTTCGCAGCTACCTTCTTTGTACCTATGTTTTCCTTCCCATCTTCTGTGATGGCCCTTTTTAGAGATGTCCATTCCTCTTCAACTGTACTGTCTACTGTGCTATTCCTTATTGCTGTATCTATAGCGTTAGAGAACTTGAAAAGTATCTCGTCAGTCTTTAGTACTTCCGTATCCCACTTCTTTGCGTATTGATTCTTCCTGGCTAATGTCTTGAACTTCAGCCTACTCTTCATCACTACTATATTGTGATCTGAGTCTATATCTGCTCCTGGGTACGCCTTACAGTCCAGTATCCGATTTTGGAATCTGTCTGACCATGATGTAATCTAATTGAAATCTTCCCGTATCTCCCGGCCTTTTCCAAGTATACCTCCTCCTCTTGGGATTCTTGAACAGGGTATTCGCTATTACTAGCTGAAACTTGTTACAGAACTCAATTAGTCTTTCTCCTCTTTCATTCCTTGTCCCAAGCCCATATTCTCCTGTATCCTTTTCTTCTACTCCTTCCCCTACAACTGCATTCCAGTCGCCCATGACTATTAGATTTTCGTCCCCCTTTACATACTGCATTACCCTTTCAATATCCTCATACACTTTCTCTGTCTGTTCATCTTCAGCTTGCGACGTCGGCATGTATACCTGAACTATCGTTGTCGGTGTTGGTCTGCTGTCGATTCTGATTGGAACAACCCGGTCACTGAACTGTTCACAGTAACACACCCTCTGCCCTACCTTCCTATTCATAACGAATCCTACACCTGTTAAACCATTTTCTGCTGCTGTTGATATTACCCGATACTCATCTGACCAGAAATCCCTGTCTTCCTTCCACTTCACTTCACTGACCCCTACTATATCTAGATTGAGCCTTTGCATTTCCCTTTTCAGATTTTCTAGTTTCCCTACCACGTTCAAGCTTCTGACATTCCACGCCCCGACTCGTAGAACGTTATCCTTTGGTTGATTCTTCAATCTTTTTCTCATGGTAACCTCCCCCTTGGCAGTCCCCTCCCGGAGATCCGAATGGGGTACTATTCCGGAATCTTTTGCCAATGGAGAGATCATCATGACACTTCTTCAATTACAGGCGACATGTCCTATGGATACACGTTACGTGTCTTTAATGCAGTGGTTTCCATTGCCTTCTGCATCCTCATGTCGTTGATCATTGCTGATTCTTCCGCCTTTAGGGGCAATTTCCCACCCCCAGGACAAGAGATTGCCCTGAACCTCTATCCGCTCCTCCGCCCTCTTTGACAAGGCCGTTGGCAGAATGAGGCTGACTTCTTATGCCGGAAGTCTTCGACCGTCAATGCCGATTATTTATCAAAATATAGGCAGTGGCGGTGATCGAACCCGGGACCGAAGACGTTTTGGTAATGAATCAAAGACGCTACCCCTACACCACGCGAAGGTCCTCTTCACGTTCTTGCGTCTGCAACGAAACGCTTACAAGGGGGCCCTCACCAGTTTGATCGATACTGACAGAATGTGTAGGGACCTACTAGCGTTTCATCATGTGTAAACAGGAAGACTTACCTCTCGATCGTTTCCGAGGAAATAAGCTTTGAAAATTTTACGCCTGCTTATACAGGGTGATCAGAAAATCCCGTTAGAAGCTTCTAGGACTGGTACAGGGGAGGTAGAACGTAATTTTTGAATAGGAACCTATGTCCGGAAACTCGCCGTTTCCACCCTATGGGAACTTTAATTCTCAATTGTTTAACTCATCCGCTTCTACGTGATGACCTGAATTAGGCGTGGGGCAGTAGAACTACGAAAAAATTCGAATCTAAGTACAGGGTGATCAAAAAGTCAGTATAAATTTGAAAACTTAATAAGCCACGGAATAATTTAGATAGAGACGTAAAAATTGACACACATGCTTGGAATGGCATGGGGTTTTATTAGAACCAACCCGTATTACTAGAAGCGTGAAAGAACTCTTGCGCGCGTCTTTTGGTGATGATCGTGTGCTCAGCCGCCACTTTCGTCATGCTTGGCCTCCCAGGTCCCCAGACCTCAATCCGTGCGATTATTGGCTTTGGAGTTATCTGAAGTCGCAAGTGTATCGTGATCGACCGACATCTCTAGGGATGCTAAAAGACAACATCCGACGCCAATGCCTCACCATAGCTCCGGACATGCTTTACAGTGCTGTTCACAACATTATTCCTTGACTACAGCTGCTGTTGAGGAATGATGGTGGACATATTGAGGATCTCCTGTTATGCTAATTATTGCTATTCCGATCAGATGAAGCGCCATCTGTCGGACATTTTTTTGCAATTTTGTATTGTTTCGGCTTATTAAACTCCATGTCATTCCAAACATGTGTGTCAATGTGTACCTCTCTATCTAGATTATTCCGTGATTTATTGAGTTTTGAAATTTATACTGACTTTTTGATCACCCGGTATAACGAAACATCCATTAATCAATTAGGCATATTTTTTTGTACTAACAGTTAAACATTACGTGTTTACGTTTCGCACACATCTAAATCTACATGGTTACTCTGCAATTCACACTTAAGTGCCTGGCAGAGTGTTCATCGAAACATTTTCATACTACTTCTCTACCATTCCACTCTCGAATGGCGCGTGGGAAAAAGGAACACTTAAATCTTTCCTAGCGAGATTTGATTTCTCTTATTTTATTTTGATGATCATTTCTCCCTACGTAGGTGGGTGTCAACAAAATATTTTCGCATTCGGAAGAGAAAGTTGGTGATTGAAATTTCGTAAATAGATCTCGCCGCAAAGAAAACCGCCTTTGTTTCAGTGACTGCCACCCCAACTCGCGTATCATATCAATGGCACTCTCACCTCTGTTGGGCTATATCACGAAACGAGCTGCCCTTCTTTGCACTTTTTTGATGTCCTCCGTCAGTCTTACCTGGTAAGGATCCCACACCGCGCTGCAATATTCCAGCAGAGGACGGACAAGTGTAATGTAGGCTGTCTCTTTAGTGGGTACGTTGCATCTTCTAAGTGTTCTGCCAAAAAAGCGCAGTCTTTGATTCGCATTCTCCACTATATTATCTATGTGGTCCTTCCAATTTAAGTTGCTCGTAGTTGTAATTCCTAAGTATTTAGTCGAATTGACAGCCCTTAGATTTGTGCGATTTATCGTATACCCTAAATTTATCGAATTTCTTTTAGTATCCATGTGGATGACCTCGCACTAGTCTTTGTTTAGTGCCAATTGCCACATTTCGCACGATACAGAAATTCTCTCTAGATCACTTTGTAACTGGAATTGATCGTCTGATGATTTTACTAGACGGTAAATTACTGCGTCATCTGCAAACAATCTAAGGGGACTGCTCAGATTATAACCTAGATCATTTATGTAAATCAGGAACAGCAGACGGCCTATTACACTACCTGGCGGAACGCCAGATATCAGTTATGTGCTACTCGATGATTTACCGTCCATCACTACGAACTGTGACCTCTCTGGGAGGAAATCACGAATCCAGTCACACAACTGAGACGATTCTTCATATGCACACAGTTTGATTAATAGTCGCTTGTGAGAAACGGTATCAAAAGCCTTCTGGAACTCTAGGAATATGGAATCGATCTGAGATCTGAGATCCCTTGCCGACAGCACTCATTACTTCATGGGAATAAAGCTGTGTTGCACAAGAACGGTATTTTCTGAATGCGTGTTGGTTATGTATCAATAAGTCATTTTCTTCAAGGTTATTCATAATGTTCGAGTACAGTATATGCTCCAGAATCCTACTACAAACTGAGGTCAGTGATATGGGTCTGTAATTCAATGGGTTACTCCTATTTCCTTTCTTGAATATTGGTGTGACCTGCGCTACTTTCCAGTCTTTAGGAACAGACCTTTCGTCAAGTGAGCGGTTGTATATGAAAGGCGCTATTGTGTCTGCATACTCTGAGAGGAACCTGATTGGTATATCATCTGGACCGGAATACTTGCATTTCTTAAATGATTTGAGTTGTTTCGCAACACCTAAGGTATCTACTTTTATGTCACTCATGCTAACAGCTCTTCTGGTTTCGGATTCTGGAATATTTACTTCGTCTTCTTTCGCGAAGGAATTACAGAAAACTGTATTTAGTTACTCCGCTTTAGTGGCACCATCATCGGTAACATTGCCATCGTTATCGCGCAGTGACGGTATTGACTGTTTTTTGCCACTGGTGTACTTTACATACGACCAGAATCTCTTTGGGTTTTCTACCATATTTTGAGACAATATTTCGTTGTGGAAACTATTAAAAGCATCTAGCATTGACTTCCGCACTAAATTTCGAGCTTCCGTGAAACTTAGGCAGTCTCGGGGACTTTACGTTCTTCTCAATTTGGCATGCTTTTTTAGTTGCTTCTGCAACAGTGTTCTGACGTGTTTTGTGTAGCATGGTGGCTCAGTCCCGTGTCTTATTAACTTATGCGATATGAATCTACCTATTGCTGTCGATAGTGTATATCTGAATTTGAGCCATATGTGGTCTACACTTACGTAATTAGCTTGGATGGAATGGAGACTCCCTCTTAGGAAGGCATCAAGCGATTTTTTGTCTGCTGTTTTAAGTACATTTATTTTGCGTTTATTTTTAGTGGTTTTGGTTGACATGGTTTTGAGCCTCGCCACAATGACCTTGTGTTCACTAATCCCTCTATCCGTCATGACGCTCTCTATCAGATATGAATTATTTGTGGCTAAGAGGTCAAGTGTGTTTCCGCAACCATTTACAATTCGTGCGGGCTTATGAACTAATTGTTCAAAGTAATTCCCAGAGAAAACATTTAGTACAATTTCGAAAGATTTTTTTGTCTATCCAGAACAAAAAATAACCCAGCATACAGATAATAAAGAACAGTCTTGATGCATTGTAAGATCAATAGACAGTCTGACATAGTAGACGTCAGAATCTCTACCCTATTGCATACCAGGACAAGAAACTCAGGGAGTTTTCTCTTTCCCTCAGCCGAAATGGACGCGTTACACACCTAAATTGAAACAGTCTTCGAACGGTAAAATATTGTATACTCACTCCCCTACACAAGACCTACAAGTTTCTAAAGGAAATTTCCGAACACCCTACATACTTTGCATGTTTACTGGTCTTCCAGGAGACCGCAGTCTGGCGAGTACGGGCTTATTCTCATTGTTAGAAGCGCGAGGTCTTTGGATCAACTGTCCTAGCTGGCACTTAGATTTACTTTCACTTTTTTTTTCATTTCCACGTAATTCTAGTAACAGATTATTATGACTGCACAAATTATCGGTATGTAATTATTCATTCATTATTACCTTAGTCTTAGTCCCGCTACAATGGAATGCTGAAGATTAGATGGGTTGATAATATAACTAATGAGGAGGTACTGAATAGAATTGGGGAGAAGAGGAATTTGTAGCACAACTTGACTACAAGAAGGGATAGGTTAGTAGGACATGTTCTGAAGCGTCAAGGTATCACCAATTTAGAGGGCAGCGCGGAGTGTAAAAATTGTAGAGGGAGACCAAGAGATGAATACACTGAGCAGATTCAGAACGATGTAGGTTTCAGTAGGTTCTTGAAGATGAAGAAGCTACATCAAACCAGTCACTGTACTGAAGACCACAACAACAGTAAACATAAGAAGAAAAAGCTGAAAACTTTTCTAGACGAAATTGAAAATAAAAAATACGTAAGAAATTTCATTAAAATCAGTGCTCTCATTTTGCTTTTACTATTGTACGAGTACTTCCATTTGTGACGAGTATGATGTCTAACCTACCAGGATGATATTGATCACAGAACCAACGAATATGATACTTACTGTCACATTTAGCACTTGTACTGAACGCGAAATTATTGCCTGTACACAGATTTTCCAATGTGTCTCCTGCAAATCAAACTTACTTTGCATTCATTAACGTCTCTTGGTCGTCATGAGATTCCGTGACGCTCTACACGTATCGCTTTTAGAATCACGTGCGAAGAAAGGGCCGCACGATATTCGATCCACACACCCTCGCATTTACGAAACTGAGCACTTAGTCGCGCGGCTACCAACTTGTGGAATACTAGCGAACATAATAGGCATATAAGAACGTCTAAAATTTTTCAAATTGGATTATCTCGAAACCAGTTGAGAGTTGCGTCTTCCTGTTAACATAGGTGGAAGTACTACTAGTATACTATGAACGCCATCAAAATCGATGAGGTGAAGTACAATCCCTTGTTAGCCTCATATACTAAACTACTGAAGATGTCAACGCTTCGCATTGATAAAAATACAGGGTGTAAATAAATTACCCTTACAGACGTTAACGACAGGTTCCTTACACCAAAACACGACAAAAATATCTAGTAAATATGGGATCTAAAGTGCATACCTTAAGAGCTATGACCACTTGTTCATATTCAATACTGTGAAACAGATCTCTTTACTGAAAGCTCTTTGTTTTCCATATTTTGGAAGGACGTAGCATGGACGAAAACAAGAAAAAAATGTGCAGTATACATGTGAACTAAAATGCTTAAATTAAGCATTCATCTTCGCTGCTGTGCAACACAGCTCATCAATTGAACAACTGCTTATAGCTCGTAAGTTACGCATTTTAGAGCTCATAAGGTCTGGATCTTTTTTGTCGTTTTGGTGTTACGAAACAGCCCTCAAAGTCTGTAAAAGCAATTGAGTTACCCTCTACGTTGGAACTGGATAGCTGGCCGGAGTGGCCTAGCGGTTCTAGGAGCTACAGCCTGGAACCGCGCAGCCGCTACGGTCTCAGGTTCGAATCCTGCCTCGGGCATGGATGTGTGTGATGTCCTTAGGTTAGTTAGCTTTAAGTAGTTCTAAGTTCTAGGGGCTGATGACCTCAGAAGTTTAGTCCCGTAGTGCTCAGAGCAATTTTTTTGGAACTGGATACGCATCCTAATCTCCATTTTCCTCCCCTATCTATTCACCACATCCTCCGCCCTCCCCCTGCCTATCTCCTCGTTTTAACATAACACATATGCTCCTGAAATTAGCCACACAGACATGAAAGTGGGGTTGCAGCGGCAAGGGTTTTCCACGTAAGCCACGAGCCTCGACAATGTACTGGCCAGCAGCGGACAATAGTATAGTTTTCTCACATTAGTAAGTAGCAAGCGGCCACCTCTAGCCCGCTCTGAGTGCGTATCCAGTACAATGGCAGCTTTTGCTACAACACGAAAGGTGGCCATATTGAAGTACTTCATAATTCGATGTTTCACAGTACGATTAAACCAAAAATATCAACGAAGCCCATTTAGTAAGACTTTCATATTATATATGTTATAAAAACTGTTGAAGTTAGTTGAAGATAGTTAACAAATATAGTTACAATAATCACTGTATATTAATAACTGCTAGCGCCTCACGTGATTTTAATAAACGAAATATTGCATAAATGATCAGGACTGTAGCTACCACCCTAGAAACTCCCACAATAACACACATTGTATGTGTTTCATTGCTGCGTTTTACATCTTTCCATTGCGCAGATGTGTCACGTCACAGTATCCAGAATGAGATTTTCACTCTGCAGCGGAGTGTGCGCTGATATGAAACTTCCTGGCAGATTAAAACTGTGTGCCCGACCGAGACTCGAACTCGGGACCTTTGCCTTTCGCGGGCAAGTGCTCTAACAACTGAGCTACCGAGGCACGACTCACTCCCGGTACCCACAGCTTTACTTCTGCCACTACCTCGTCTCCTACCTTCCAAACTTTACAGAAGCTCTCCTGAAGGTAGGAGACGAGGTACTGGCAGAAGTAAAGCTGTGGGTACCGGGCGTGAGTCGTGCTTCGGTAGCTCAGTTGTTAGAGCACTTGCCCGCGAAAGGCAAAGGTCCCGAGTTCGAGTCTCGGTCGGGCACACAGTTTTAATCTGCCAGGAAGTTTCACGTCACAGTACCATTCACAGATACACAGCCAAAGAAAGAATTACGGCAATCTCAAGTCTAACCATGCGTGAACCTGTCTCCATTATTTAGTGAATAACTATTTCTGAATGATAATAAAGGATAAACAAAACTGGCGTTCTAGGGATCGGAGCGTGGAATGTTAGATCCCTTAATCTGTCACGTAATATAGAAAATTTAAAAATGTATATGGACTGTTTGAACTTGAGACATGGGGGAATTAGTGAAGTACGGTTGCAGATAGAGGTAATGCAGCAGTGGGTTTAATAATGAATAAGATTAGAGGAATGCAAGTAAATATTATTAACAGTATCGTGAGCGCACTATTGTAGCCAAAAAAGATACGAAGCTCACACCTATCACAGTAGTACAAGTTTATATGTCAATTAGCTCCGCAGATGATGAAGAAACTGAAAAAATATGTAATAAGAGAAATTATTCAGATAGTTAAGCGAGACGAACATTTAATTGTGGTGGGGGGCTTGTGGCAAAACATGTGCTGTATCATTTCAGAGATACAAAGGCGAGTGTGTGTGCCGAGACTAACCCCAGTTCATTGCTAGTAGCGCCGTGTTACCACAACGCGTCTGTGCGTAGCACAGAAGTATTGCATCATAATTTAATACTGGAATTAACAGTTAAAGTTTTTTTCCAAACTTTGTCAGAATATGCTTCAGTGTATTAACGTTTAAATTTCCAAATCTCGGAGTAATCTGATGAATAGTTTTCCCTAAATACGTAGTCTTAAGAATAAATTAGTGGCGCTAAATAATAAAGATAGGAACCCAAAAATAGGTCGTAATATGCAGATGTAAGTCCAAATTAACTGGTACAAGTCTCAACGTGATTAAAGCAATATTTTTGTCAGAACCCACGTTTTTAATAATAACTGAAGATGCTAAGTATTAGACTCAGAAATAGGAAAATTTGTATAAAGCTTCAGTTCAACAGAAAAACAGTAATTACGTAACCCCATTGAGCTACCTCTAATAGTTTTCGGATAGTTTGCTGAAAACTAAATTTGGAACAAAAACGTCCTTATTTGTAGTAGATTAAGTATCTGTTATATTAATGCTAGAAAGTTTTGGTTACAACAGATGAAGAAACCTATTATATAATAGATTTATAAGAAGTTTCAAGGCCAGGATGTAAATAATAACAAAAACAAGAAACAAGGTCTCTTAAAGTTGTAGTTTAGAGGTCATGCTCTTTGTCAGTTCCGTTCTAAAAATTCTAGGCGGAAAGAGCTAAAACTTTTTCTGTGATTCTAACCAACTTAACTACGTAGAAAAAAATTTAGAATATTCTAAATCAATACAACAGTGTTATAAAATATTATGTGTCCGAGGCTTTAGAGGCTGCTACCGTGGGCATAGAGCGGATAGCAGCAAGTCTTCCCTTGGCTGTTCGCTGCGCCCGCATATAAATCCGAGAGGCCAGACGAGTCTTCACTTCGCACCCAGCCACCGTAAAACCCCGTCAGTCAAGCGCCGGACTACGCGAAGCCTCGGATGACGTCAATGCCAGACCGCAACTAAACTCATGTTTACAGTACAAATAGAAAGTGAAATCGCGAGGACTGTACACCGTCCTGGATCGCTTAGATTTCACATAAGTAACAGTTAATGTGCCGCCCGTAAGGTTAACAAATCCGCGTGGCAAGTGGTGACAATTATTTTCCATTTTTGTGGCGAGCAATTATTTTGATTATCAGATGTCAGAGCGAAAAACAATTTTATAGGAACTTACCGTAGAGGACGCCTCTGAACTGCTCATAGTGCTGTTTAGGATGGATAAATGAATATTACGATGCGGTGCGTGTGAAACTTTACCAAACACATCTGTCAATTAGGAATCAAAATCTTCATTTATAATCATAGTCCTGATCCCGCTGAGCAAATACAGAATAGAAACATTTCTTTCAGTGGTCTGGACAATAATGTGGACTTGCAGATTGGGAACTATGACCAGTATATTCTCCATCGCTTTCTGGCTAACCACAGAAATAGTTTCTAGGTTCTCGTAAAACATGACGAACAATATTTCAAATATTTCTAACATTTTCCTATGAATGACATTATTATTAACCTGCCGCCCAAAAGACTGCAACTTGATAGCAGGTAACGACAGAGAAGGAAAAATAGTTGGTGACTATGGACTGGGGGAAAGAAATGAAAGGGGAAGTCGCCTGGCAGAGTTTCGCATTGAGCACGATGTAATAATCGCTAACAAGTGGTGTAAGAGTCATAAAAGAAGGTTGCACACGTGGAAGATACGTGGAGACCCTGTAAGGTTTCAGACTGGTTTTATAATGGTAAGACAGATATTTTGGAACACTATTTTAAATTTTAAGAGATTTCCAGGGACAGCTATGGGCTATGCTTATGAACTACCTATTAAAACTGAAGAAAGGTAAGAAATTAAAGAGATGCGACCCGGGTAACTTGAACGAATCACACGTTTTACAGAGTATCAGAGGGAGCATTAGGAAACTATTGACTAGAAGTGGGGAAAGGAATACAGTAGAAAACGGAAGGATAGCATTAAGAGGTGAAACAGTAAAGGCAGCAGAGGATCAAATAGGTAAGGCCTAGTAAAACCACTTGGTTAACACAGGACGTATTGAACTTCATTGATAAAAGGAGAAAATATAAAAGTGGATCAAAATACACGGTGCCAAAGGCTATATACCACTAGTACAGAAACAAGACAGCAATTTTAATGAAAAGAAGAACATATGTATAATAAAAGTAACTACGTAGTAACCGTGGGTAACGGAACAAATACTGATCGCCTGGACCCATATCATCAAAACCAGGTCGGAAGTGAGCGTTCACTTAAGTCAACTTAGGCTCGACTGTAAAAGTAGTGTCGAGCGGGAAATCTCATAACTGCCTCTCTCCCCCTTGTGGGGACTCTGAACCGGTCCGCAGTTTATCCCAAAGATTCGCTTCCACCTTGTGGGTGCATGGTATCGCTGGCCGCTAGGAGGTGGGCGGATCGTACCATCGAGAGGTATATTTGGTACGCGGGCCAGCTAAGAAAGAGTCTACCTGTGCGCCGTGTCTCGTTTGTTGGCTCAAGTGTCAGACAGTCTTCATGAAGTCACAACAGGTCGTTGGGGCGTGAGACCTGTACTGGGGCACTGTGTGCTGTGTGTCCATCGCCACATTCAACTTCAGATGGGACCGGTCACTATAGCCACTGTGAGTGGTGGTTTCCATCATCGAAGTAAAAAGGAATTAGGTGGATTCAGTTCAAATGAATGCAGGCGTCTGCTAGATCCTGTCATGCTTATCGAGCACTCAGTGGATGGATAACTGTCCTTATGGTTATCGAGCGTTTACGGTGGATGAATAACTGGCTTATGGAACCAATTTATAGAGGCTACAGCGCTGTATTTAGAAAGCTGTGAGCATCGACCAGTTTACAGGTAAATGGTTTCTCGCCATCGCCGTGAGATAAGTGGCTGAAAGTAATGCTCTCCCGTAATGTCGTCAGTGTTGCGCTTTAATAGTAATGAACAGTCAGAAACCTACTTGCGTGTGTCAATATGGCACCCTGTTCTCTTGGTTGTGCAGTGTTACTGACATTGAAAACTTTTATTGTCCATTTTGAAATCAGAAAGTACCAGTGCTACGCCCTGTGCACCTTTATTTGTCTCTTGTTAATTTAAAGCATATTCTGGCTCACTTAATTCACAGCTATGCCTACTCGTAATTTGTGAGAGCAGAGCGGCCTACAGTGAAGTTATTAAAAATGTAACTGAGTCGTTGATTTTTATTGCTGTATTATACGGGTTCGTTTAAAGATTCATTTGTGTTATACATGAGACGCCCTGCTAATCCCGCAGTACAGGACAGGTAGTGGGAATTGTGGAAAGCGGCCGAAATGAACGGTTGTCAGTTACTTTGGCTCAAATGACTCTGAGCACTATGGGACTTCTGAGATCATCAGTCCCCTAGTACTTAGAACTACTTAAACATAACTAACCTAGGGACATCACACACATCCATGCCCGAGGCAGGAATCGAACCTGCGACCGTATCGATCGCACGGTTCCAGACTGTAGCGCCTAGAACCGCTCGGCCACCCGGCCGGCTATAAGTTACTCTCCAACACATGTGTGGTCTAGCGGTTCTAGGCGCTCAGTCCGGAACCACGCGGCTGCTACGGTCGCAGGTTCGAATCCTGCCTCGGGCATGGATGTGTGTGACGTCCTTAGGTTAGTTAGGTTTAAGTAGTTCTAAGTTCTAGGGGACTGATGACCTAAGATGTTAAGTCCCATAGTGCTCAGAGCCATTTGAACCATTCGAACACATGTAATATTATTTATTTGACCAAACACTACAGTACATATTCTTGAACTTAGTTATCGGCGGAATAAGCCTCACTATCTTATGCCTTAACGGCACAACCACTTTAATTAAAAAAAAAAAAAAAAAAACGGTGAAAAGCCATTAACTCAAAATTCAGACGCCAAAAAGAATATTTAGAAGGCCGAAGGCCTCATGTTAAGTAAGTTCTATAGTTTGGCTGAAGGCCCAACAATGTAACATCTGAGAAGCAACACCCTTAATTTAAAGACGGCTGAAGACCGATGTTTTAAGATTAAGGGTGAAACTAAATAAAAAACACAACGCAGAAGGCCTTATCTTCAATTAGGCTGAAGGCCCCAAACAGTCTGATGCTCGAAAGACAATGATCCATAATTTTAAACCGGCTGAAGGCCCCATAACTTAAAACTCAAGGAAAATTAATTTAAACAACAAAGCCTTATCTTAAATAAATCTGAAGGACCCAAACAATATAATAATTGACATGCAAGAAAATTTTAATTTTAAAACGACTGAAGGCCCATGACTCAAAACAACTAAAATAATTTTTAGTAGGCAGAAGGCCGAAGGCTTTATCTTAAAACAATATTTTTTTATCAGGCTGAAGGCCAAACTATTTAACACTTGGAAAGCAAGGAACTTTAACTTGAAAGCGGCTGAAGGTTCATGACTTAAAACACCACTAAAAACAATTCATCTTTAATTCAAACCATCGCCTATGAGTCATACAAATACACACAGCAGAAAACAAGAAAAGGCAATGCAGCTAACGGCGCTCAGAAGTTTCGGGCGTCGACCAGCAGATGAAATACTAACGTTCACTTAGGTGAGACAAGCAGTCGGCCCAACCATTCTCGATCCGACGACAACCCAACCAACACACAGTCAATGGACCCACTTACAAGGTAACTTTGCTCTCCACTCGACCAGCACAGAACTGGGAGCTCAGAGTAAACGTAAAAGGAATGGACGTCCACAACCAAGCATACACTGAGCTGTCGAACTACGCACCATGCTGGACAGCGTCAACACGGCGAGGAAAGGACACTGCCTAAATTTACGTCAACAGCCAGGGAAGGTAACCGGAACGTTAACGGCCACAAGGCAGAAAATTCCGCTAGTGCACTTCCATTGCAAATAACCGAATACAGTTAGACTCCACCGCACGGTGGCTAAACCTTCGCCAAATCGTACACACACGTTGTTGCTCCCGGGAATGTCCCAACAGCCAAGAACGAGAATCAAACGCCACAATGTGGTCTTGACTTTCTGTTAAATTAAATCCAAACTCAACTTTCGTGTCCAGGGTCGGTGAGCCACGGACCTCGTAGCAATGAAAACAGCCCTACACACTCGGACACTGCGTAGAGACTGCCAGTGCGCCCGGCCAAACTACGCCCCACGGAGATTTCCTTTCTGCTCCACGCAAACCGACCGACTGCCACACATCAGCAGGGAGACAGCACTAAAACAACTGAGCAGTCGACATCACAAGCTACACACAGTTTCACAAAAACTTGCATGAAGGGACTAGACAACACTAACGGGAGCGATTGTGCAATAACAAAGACGAAACACGAGTAGGCACACGCAGGCAACCCATAAGCGATCGCCGGCCAACACACACGTCGACCGACAAGGCGACCGACCGACGACCAACCAAGGTGGTCCACACTCAAGTGATATGTATCGGCAACTGTCGGACGAGTCATGACCGTCCGGACCTCACTGCAGCCGCGCCCCGTCTGAAATTCCGCCGCTCCCTAAGTCAAACACTGCCAGGTGTGAACTGCACTGCTAGCGCCTCCCACCTCACAGGCACATCCGAACTAAATCCGAACACACGACAACAGGGAAGTAATGGCTGTCAGCAAAGGTAATACGCCAGGGCTTATATCGATAAGCGTCGCTGCTGTGGCTCACGGGCAGTGACACCAGTAATTGAAATTAACATAACGAGGTGGTAGTACTGTAAAAAGAGGATGTCAAATGAGATATGGCACGAACACGAGCCACGCACCTCTCAATACAGTTTTTTTTTTTTTTTTTCAACTCGTGTAAATCTCTGCACGTTTGTGCTATCTATGCGTTCTGCCAAGTACAATTGGTGATAATTATTTATCCTTTTGTGGTTAAAAGTCATTAACAGTCGGCTTGTTTTCGGACTACAGAGTATTTTACACACTAATGGCCATTAAAATTGCTACACCAAGAAGAATTGCAGATGATACACGGGTATTCATTACACAAATATATTATACTAGAGCTGACATGTGATTACATTTTTGCCCGCATCTCGTGGTCGTGCGGTACCGTTCTCGCTTCCCACGCCCGGGTTCCCGGGTTCGATTCCCGGCGGGGTCAGGGATTTTCTCTGCCTCGTGATGGCTGGGTGTTGTGTGCTGTCCTTAGGTTAGTTAGGTTTAAGTAGTTCTAAGGGACTTATGACCACAGCAGTTGAGTCCCATAGTGCTCAGAGTCATTTGAACCATTTTTGATTACATTTTCACGCAATTAGGGTGCATAGATCCTGAGAAATCAGTAATCAGAACAACCACCTCTGGCCGTAATAACGGCCTTGATACGCCTGGGCATTGAGTAAAACAGAGGTTGGATGGAGTGTACAGGTACAGCTGCCCATGCAGCTTCAACACGATACCACAGTTCATCAAGAGTAGTGACTGGCGTATTGTGACGAGCCAGTTGCTCGCCCATCATGGACCAGACGCTTTCAGTTGGTGAGAGATATGGAGAATGTGCTGCCCAGGGCAGCGGCCGAACATTTACATTATCCAGAATGGCCCATACAGGACCTGCAACATGCGGTCGTGCGTTATCCTGCTGAAATGTACGGTTTCGCAGGGATCGAATGAAGGATAGAGCCACGGGTCGTAACACATCTGAAATGTGTCGTCCACTGTTCAAAGTGCCGTCAATGCGAACAAGAGGTGACCGAGACGTGTAACCAATGGCACCCCATACCATCACGCCGAGTGATATGCCAGTATGGTTATGACGAATACACGCTTCCAATGTGCATTCACCGCGATGTCACCAAAAACGGATGCGACCATCATGATGCTGTAAACAGAACCTGGATTCATCCGAAAGAATGACGTTTTGCCATATGTGCACACAGGTTCGTCGTTGAGTACACCATCGCAGGCGCTCCTGTCTGTGATGCAGCGTCAAGGGTAACGGCAGCCATGGTCTCGGCGCTGATAGTCCGTGCTGCTGCAAACTTCGTCGAACTGTTCGTGCAGATGGTTTTTGTCTTGCAATCTTCCCCATCTGTTGACTCATGGATCGAGACGTGGCTGCACGATCCGTTACAGTCATGGGGATAAGATGCCTGTCATCTCGACTGCTAATGGTACGAGGCCGTTGGGATCCAGCACGGCGTTCCGTATTACCCATCTGAACCCATCGATTCCACATTCTGCTAACAGTCATTGGGTCTTGACCAACGCGAGCAGCAATGTCGCGATACGATAAAGCGTAATCGAGACAGGCTACAATCCGACCTTTATGAAAGTCGGAAACGTGATGGTACGCATTTCTCCTCCTTACACGAGGCATCGCAACAGCGTTTCACCAGGCAACGCCGGTCAACTGCTGTTTGTGTATGAGAAATCGGTTGGAAACCGTCCTCATGTCAGCACGTTGTAGGTGTCGCCACCGGCGCCAACCGTGTGTGAATGCTCTGAGAAGCTAATCATTTGCATATCACAGCATCTTCTTCCTGTCGGTTAAATTTCGCGTCTGTGTCACGTCATCGTCGTCATGTAGCAGTATTACCTATGTGATCTATTGAAATATTTCCTGTGCTGTAATTGTTTTATCTTATGTGTGTTTCAGAAATTTCTCCCCATACTGTTGTAGACTGTAGTGTAAAACTGATCTAAGGCGGCCGGTGCTGTCGTCTTACGTAAATTACCTCAGTAATAATTTTTATCATATAAGAAGGGGCGGCCGCTGTGGCCGAGCGTTTATAGGCGCTTCAGTCAGGAACCGCGCGAATGCTACGGTCGCAAGTTCGAATCCTCCCTCGGGCGTGGGTGTGTGTGATGTCGTTAGGTTAGTTAGGTTTAAGTAGTTCTAAGTTCTAGGGGACTGATGACCTCAGATGTTAGGTCCCATTGTCCTCAGAGCCATTTGAACCATTTTGAATAACAAGGTAACAAACAGACTTATAGCGAAGGAGAGGTTAACAAAACAGACAATTTCGTACAACAGCTATTTCATAAAACGTATTTATCCGCCATCAGAATATCGCTAAAATTTGAGCCCAGGGACGAAACTTTAATGCTGACCCACGGCACTCAATCGCTTCAACCGTTCGCAACCACAATCTGCCACCTGTTGTTGTTTTGAATGGGGCCGGGACAGTGTAGTTTGCAACATCATCCGTATGGGTAGTGAGACGTACCCAACTGAAGAAAACTTATTCTGCGCTTGCGTAATTAGTGAAAATTTTCTTACGAGGCTGCTCAAATAGTCGGTAGACCGAGGCCCACGGTTCAATCGACAAAATATCGCTTTCTCTTAACCGAAAGGCTTTGCAATCTGCCACGGACCAGAGACCCTCGCTCACTGAGCGACGCAGACGTGACGTTTATCGTAAGTGAAATCAAGAAAAACTCTAACGTCAGTGCTCCTACGTAGTTTATTCGAGGGGGGAAAAATACCTGTAAGAAGTACGATTATAGTGGCCGCGTACCTCGCATGAATTTTGGTTCAGTGAAGGGAATCTGAAGAGAGTGTCCATTTTGCCCAGGAACATATATTCAAAAAAGAAGAGAGTTATATTTCCTGACGAAAGTAAATAAAATATAGTCGGATCGGATGGCAGACGATTGGTGTGGCGTAGTGCGGAGATGCTGCAACATAACCCTGTGCCCACAGGGAAACACGGTGGGAATTTCCTGATGAATCTGGAGTGCTGCAGGTGTTGGAAAATTACATTTCATTGAGGGTACGATGGATCGCAAAAGGTATAGCAACATCTTAAAGGAAAATCTAAATGCAAGTGCCGAAAATTAGGCTCTCCAAAGACCCGAAGCATACCCCTAGAATTACGAGAATGTGGCTCAATGTAGAATACATCGAAACATCTCAGCCTAGATATAGCCCCACTGAACTCCTTTGGAAAGTGCTGAAAGAGAACAACAGAAAAAGATATATTTGTAACAAGAAAGACTTACGCTCTTCAAGAAGAATGGGACAAAGTTCCATGCTCTGTGACAGCCAACTTAGTTAGCCTGTGCCCAGATGACTGCAAACAGTGATAACTGCAAACGGGAAACAGCACTAAATTTAAATTTTTGTAATTTAGACCACGTTTTCAGACTCTACATGTCAAAAACCGTAAGTGGACAAATATCCTATGAAGCAGCTTTTGTATGAAACTTTCTATTTTTTTAACCTTTTTATTCTTATAGAAGTATTTTCATCCTTGTTTTTCGATAACCATGTGTAAGACGTGTATATTTCTGTTTTCTATTGTCAAATCACAATTTATGAAAGACGTTTATATTTTATTAATAGTATTAAGTAGGAATAATTAATGTTTCTCATGTTGGAAATAATTGTGGTAGCAGGGAATGTCTGCACCAAAGTACTGTTGGCGGTAGAGACCGCACATTGATATAATTTTAAAAAGGGTTGGAGAGACTCCGTATGCACACATTTTAAGAAAAGAGCGGGAAAGACCACGCATTGATAAATTTTGTGATGGTAGCAGGGATTGTCTGCACCAGAAAGCATTGTTGGCAGGAGAGACCGCACTTTAGCGTTCGTAGGAAGTCAGTAGTAAGCGAGAAGTGAAGCGAGTCGGTAGCAGGTCTGAAGCGAGAGGTTGAGAGGAGCGGTGTGCCTGCCAGCCACTAGCTATGATTTACAAGAGATTATAAACGGATGTACAGAGACATCAGCTAATAAGAGAAACTAATATTATTGAATGAATTTTTTGAGAAACTCAAGACTACTGAAGGTATGTTTGCGCATTGCTAGTTGTAAGATTATTGTAAAAAGTAAGTCCCATTTGAAAGTTTGTAAAATCATTTCATTCAGAATATAATTAACATTTGCCAGCAATATCGCATTTCTAATTTTAATCCATCCCAAAAACCATCAACGTAAAACATTGCAAAATTTTATGGGTGGTCTTACCCGCTCTTTTCTTAAAATGTATGCATACGTGGTCTCTCCCGCCCTTTTTACAATTATATCAATGTGCGGTCTCTCTTATCAACAATACTTTGGTGCAGACATTCCCTGCTGCCACAATTATTTCCAACATGACAAATATTAATTATTCCTACTTAATCCTATTAATAAAATGTAAACAACTTTCATAAATTGTGATTTGACAATAGACAATAGAAAAATACACGTCTTACACATGGTTTACTGAGGCACTTTCCACAGGACTGACTCTTCAGATTTTGTATTCAAACCTTTCACGTGCCTCACTTACTTTTTCAAAAAATATACAGCTGGGCTAATACTTTTTGGACTCGCTGTGTATTCCGTGTGTACGTCAGTTAAGCTAAGGAGACTTTATCCGCGGCCGTGAAGCTTTGCGGGCAGCCTACCCGCAAGGCTAGTGCTAACACGCTACGTGCCAACGGCCCAGCCGTACGAACTGCGCGCAGGCCGCGGACTCGGCGGCACAGGTGCGCATGCGCAAAGCGCTCCGCTAGGATCCCGCGCTTCTTACACTTTAATTAAAACACACGTCCGGAATTAATATTCCCCGCTCTTCTCAAGTGCCGCGGCACAGCTTAGCTCTCCCTAATGTGCGGGATTTAAGGGCGCAAGTTGCCTGGAAATTGCCCTGGGCTTTTACTTATTGCCTCCCTGCCTCCCAAGGAATTTGCATATAATTTACGTTATTTAACGATTGTAGCCTATTTTTCCACGTACATGACAGGCTGAAGCTCGCTCTTTTTATTACGAGAGGACGTTTCACTCCGCAGCGGAAATTTTTTAATATTCCGGGATTTATTTGTATTAAAAAGAGCCTTCTGTTATTTACAACGTGGGCGTGCAGAGTGGGATGACGGTGGTCCTGAAGACTGGCAACGAAAAAGCTTAACCCAAGGTGCAAATCGCGAATGCTCAAGCCTTATCAGCATCGCCCAGTGCTTGCGTATTTCACTTAGACTGCCGAAACTCCCAATGCCTGACAGTTCATGTAAAAAAAGAAAAAAAACAATAAATTACGCTATTACCGTAGTATCAGTAGCTACTGAACTTCCTTTTATGTAGCTGGAGTTTCCATTTATCATTAGTAACCTGTTCTCAGATGCTACAAATCTCTATCGTGCCAGCGTTCTTCCGATACACCTCTCCTTTCCATGGGTTTCGCTATAGTTCTTTCCACGTCACCCTCGGCCTCCCTTGGCTCTGTGGCGGAGACCAGCTGAGCAAACACTGCGGCCATAGTCGTTCCTTCCTCTGTAGGTCATGTCCGTACGATCTGAGTGCTTGAGCAGTAATCCTGTCTGTGACTGGTTCCATGACATTCATTTAAATTCTTACTTATTCATTCCTTAGTCGATCCAAGCTGTTCGCTCTCATGCTTCACCGTGAACAGTTCATTTCGACAGCCTTAATTGTTTCCCCTTTATCTCTTGTTCTTGTTCGACACACTAAGCCATATGTCAGAATGTTTTCAATCACAGCGCACATTTTTTGTTCATTCGGATCTGTCCCTAGTCCAAGAGATATCATTTAATAATCTAATAGCTGCCCACGTCTGACTTGTCCTGTGGCATACGTCCACTTCACGCTGCCAGTCTTGTCTATTAGTTAACCCAGATACGCTAACACCATAGTCAAAATCCAAATGCTGACCTTGCCCATTCCAACAAGAAGGTTATTTTTTGCACATATTGACTGTTACTCTTCAGTTTTTATAAGCAGCCATGAACTTTCTCATTTAACACACTGAATCATCTTCATCGAGAGCCATAAACAGCTGGTCGTCGCAAACAATGATCAAAGTAAACATCGACGCTGTACTGCCACACACAAACTTCTGTACAGTCTATTCCAGTAACCAAGATCAACTTACCATGATCTACTTCTAAATGCAAATGAAATACGGTAGTGGCACACAACATACTTATCTCCGTCCTTTACTTAATTCTAATCTATTTTAAAACTTTTCATCAACTCTATGAATTCATTATCCATTCCAGCCCTTTCCGACATCGTACACAGTAACTTCCTTTGCAGAGTAGGCTTGTTCTAAATCAGCAAACAGCAAATGGAGATCTTGATGTTTGTGGGATCATTTACTCACAGATCTGTCGAGCACAAATGGTGTTGTCAAAACAGGTTTTATCTGCAATAAAACCGACTGTTCCTTAGAAACGACGCCATGCACAATTTCTTCCAATCTGTTATTTACTATACTACTCTTTAATCTACTCAATGAAGGCGTTAGACTCATTCCTCTGTAATTAGTCGGACATCTCCTGCTCCCTCTCTTATATTTGACGGTAATATATGATATCTTCCACTTTTTGGGTACTTCATTTCATTCTATCACCTTATTAAAAGTATGTGCTAGTGCTGCTACTACTTTAGGCGCTCCTAACTTTAATAATTCCTGTTTTTACATTAAAGGTGGGAGGGGTTGGAGAGAAAGGAAATGTAAAACATTATTGATCTCAGCTGCATCCAAACTTAAGGCAGAATCAGCGAAGATGATTGAAAAATTCTGCCAGACCAGGAGATGAACCTGGCATCTCCTGCTTACTAGACAATTACGTTAACCGTTACTCCATCTCGCAACATTGTCTATTCCACTTGCACGGACTATCTCGCCCGACCAGATGCCGCTGGCGTCAATAGTTCCTTCCCTTTCCTTTTCTTTCCTTTCTCCACACCTCCACCTTCAAATTACATAACATGTATCACTACTACACATTGCACGTTCTGTCTGTCCTTTCGGACCTGTGCGAAAGAACAGACACCACGCGTTCATTTAATTAATTCTCCTCGATGGGCCATGAATGCCCCACCTTCAGTGTGGATGCACAGTTACGTTGGACCTGCTGCGGGAATACAGAAGTAGCCAGTATGAGGACGTCGGTGTGGACTGGGAACACGTGGCGCTCAGTGGGAATGTTTGTCGGCCGAGACGCGTGCAGAGATATTTCGCAATTTCCATAAACCGGGTGTCCGGTGGTGCAGTGATAACGCAACTCTGTGGTAAGCAAGAAATCCAGGGTTCCAATCCCACACCTACACACATTTCTCACTCTTCGCTACTGATTTCGCATGAAGTTCTTATGCAGGTGACTTCAGTAATTCTTCCCCTGTCTTTTGCTTTCCTCTCTCCTCTACCATCATTTTACATAGTAAATATCACAGCTGCGGATTCCGAGTGGTGGTTATTCTTCGGATATGTCACAAAAAACAGAATCCAGGTATTCCCATTAAGTCAGTAATTCCATTATTGCACCTTCAAGACCGGCTGCCTTATATTTTATTGGCCTGATAAACTTCATTATCATCCACTTCTTCCATGGGAAAAATATCCGCTTCAATCTGCTCTTATCGTAAGCCTTCCCTGTCTTCTGTAGGGAGATTTTTAAAAGTCGACTTCCATTCAGAAATGGCTATCATTCTAGCTCTTACGGTTATCCAGAGTTCACAATTCACGTGTAAATCGTCAAGCTTCTGATTCCCTTTTTGATCCAACTAAATATTTTATGTCAGCATATTTCTTCTCTCACGACTCCTCTTTGATTGGGCCAGCATTTCAATTGAGTCACCAGGGATTCACATATTAATCTGGAATGGACCTCCTTTGAATAAACTGCAGTGAGGGAACTGTACAACTTACCACAGAATCTATTTGTGGAAATCAGATTTTTTAAATATGCCCTTTCCGTTATTTAGGAATACTGTATAATCACCACAATTAAACGGAATCGTTAACATTTAATGATTAATTCGTAGAAAAAGTAAATCAGTCTTCGTGTTTCTTGGTATCAGACATCTAAGGAAGTATCCAGAACAGCACAATGGCTCAAGAGTGCTTTCGATACATGAAACAGGGTTTTCTAAGTTATGCTACCGACGTGTGTGAAAAGGAAAGCTTGCAACCTGTCGTCAGTGAGATAAGGACATTGAACAAAAAACTATTCAATAACAGAGGTTTGGTTAGCGAGCAACGAAGCCAAAGTTGTTGGGAATTAGTAAGAGAAACAGGATGAGAGAATACACTGGGGTGGGAGATGAAGTTACAACATCAATAAGAAAATAAGGGTGAGGAATCACGTAGCCAGTCAAATACATGCTAGAGGCAACAAAAATATTCTTTACTGGACTATAATGCAGAACAAACGACCGAAAAGACGCTCTAATGGAAAGTATTCCCATTCTCCGTGATATCATAAAACAAGCAGAAGCAGCAGGGATTCCTTGTAGCTGAGGACCGCAGCATACGGAGAAGACAAGAAAAACCCTTTATCCATCAGCAAAATTCAAAAGTTTGTTGATGATAAATTAATCTCTTAACTAAATAATTCATATCCCGGCTTAAGTGAAAAATATTACAATTTAGTTCAGTGTGCATGTTTGAACTTTTCCTTGTGCGTCATAAGAGGCAAAACAGTACTGCGCTCATCATACATACACTACTGGCCATTAAAATTGCTACACCACAAAGATGAAGTGCTACAGACGCAAAATTTAACCGACAGGAAGAAGATGTTGTGATATGCAAATGAATAGCTTTTCAGAGAATTCACACAAGGCTGGCGCCGGTGGCGACACAACGTGCTGACATGACGAGAGTTTCCAACCAATTTCTCATACACAAACAGCAGTCGACCGGCGTTGCCTGGTGAAACGTTGTCGTGATGCCTCGTGTAAGGAGGAGAAATGCGTACCATCACGTTTCCGACTTTCATAAAGGTCGTATTGTAGCCTATCGCAATTGCGGTTCATCGTATCGCGACATTGCTGCTCGCGTTGGTCGAGATCCAATGACTGTTAGCAGAATACGGAATCGGTGGGTTCAGGAGGGTAATACGGAACGCCGTGCTGGATCCCAGCGACCTCGTATCACTAGCAGTCGAGATGACAGGCATCTTATCTGCACGTCCGTAACGGATAGTGCAGCCACGTCTCGATCCCTGCGTCAACAGTTTTGGACGATTGCAAGACAACAAACATCTGCACGAACAATTCGACGTTGCAGCAGCATGGACTCTCGGCTCGGAGATCATGGCTGCGGCTACCCTTGACGCTGCATCACAGACAGGAGTGCCTGAAATGGTGTACTCAACGACGAACCTGTGTGCACATATGGCAAAACGTCATTCTTTCGGATGAATCCAGGTTCTGTTTACAGCATCATGATGGTCGCATCCGTGTTTGGCGACATCACAGTGGACGCACATTGGAAGCGTGTATTCGTCATCGCCATACTGGCGTATCACCCGGCGTGATGGTATGGGGTGCCATTGGTTACACGTCTTGGTAACCTCTTGTTCGCATTGATGGCACTTTGAACAGTAGACGTTACATTTCAGATCTGTTACGACCCGTGGCTCTACACTTCATTCGATCCCTGCGAAACCCTACATTTTAGGAGGATAATGCACGACCGCATGTTGCAGGTCCTGTACGGGCCTTTCTGGATACAGAAAATATTCGACTGCTGCCCCGGCCAGCACACTCTTCAGATCTCTCACCAACTGAAAACGTCTGGTCAGTGGTGACCGAGCTACTGGCTTGTTACAATACGCCAGTTACTACTCTTGATGAACTGTGTTATCGTGTTGAAGATACATCGGCATCTGTACCTGTACACGCCATCCAAGCTCTGTTTGACTCAATGCCCAGGCGTATCAAGGCCGTTATCACGGTCAGAGGTGGTTGCTCTGGGTAGTGATTTCTCAGGATCTGTGCTCCCGAACTGCAATCACATGTCAGTTCTAGTATTACATATTTGTCCAATGAATACCCGTGTATCATCTGCATTTCTTCTTAGTGTAGCAATTTTAATGGCCAGTAGTGTATTTTTCAGCAACAGTATGAATGAGATTTTGCTTTGCAAGTCAATATATTTTAAAAATTACGTTCGTATTAGTCACAGCGAAATTCACGGAAGCTGTGGGCAGGTCAACGAGAAGTTGCGGTTTCATTCTGTTTTCTATCTTTCACATCGCATAAATTTGGGAGCGATCTGAACCTTATATTATTCCTGAAGAATCAAGTTTGTGAAGATCGCTAGCATTTATTTTTATTACTGTGACTGGGTTCGACAGATCCGATGACGACAGCGTACATCTGATTCTTGAGGAATAATACAGCATTCTGCTTTCTTAGCACCTATAATTTATCGCTGTCGAGCAATACGCAGGGATATTGTTCTATCTATACGAGTAGGCACTGAAGACTCGATGTCAAAGAGATACTGCGTTGCGAGACGAGATGGCCGAGCCTGCACTATATTGCCCGCTCTATTTCACTAAGGGCTGCGACAGTGCGTAGCAGTGCGCCGTGTCTCGCCTCCCAGGATCTGAAACCGGAACGCTGCGCCCTTTGCTGGCTGCAAATATGCACCCTTGGACCATGGGAGTCGCCCTCTACAACCATGGAGGCAGATACAAACACAACGGCCTCTGCAACGATCAAAAAACCATCAAAGTATACCTATGGATGTTGCCGGGGGGGGGGGGGGGGGCGAGGCGGCCTGGGGAAGGGGGAGGGGGGTGGCAGTGTAGTGTACTGAGACATGTGGCACACAAGACGTGATATGAATGAGATTTTCACTCAGCAGCGGAGTGTGCGCTGATATGAAACTTCCTGGCAGATTAAAACTCTGTGCCCGACCGAGACTCGAACTCGGGACCTTTGCCTTTCGCAGGCAAGTGCTCTACCGTCTGAGCTACCGAAGCACGACTCACGCCCGGTACTTGCAGTTCTGCAAGGTTCGCAGGAGAGCTTCTGTAAAGTTTGGAAGGTAGGAGACGAGATACTGGCAGAAGTAAAGCTGTGAGTACCGGGCGTGAGTCGTGCTTCGGGAGCTCAGATGGTAGAGCACTTGCCCGCGAAAGGCAAAGGTCCCGAGTTCGCGTCTCGCTCGGACACACAGTTTTAATTTGCCAGGAAGTTTCATATCAGCGCACACTCCGCTGCAGAGTGAAAATCTCATTCTGGAAACATCCCCCAGGCTGTGGCTAACCCATGTCTCCGCTATATCCTTTCTTTCAGGAGTGCTAGTTCTGCAAGGTTCGCAGGAGAGCTTCTGTAAAGTTTGGAAGGTAGGAGACGAGATACTGGCAGAAGTAATGCTGTGAGTACCAGGCGTGAGTCGTGCTTCGGTAGCTCAGATGGTAGAGCACTTGCCCGCGAAAGGGAAAGGTCCCGAGTTCGAGTCTCGGTCGGGCACACAGTTTTAATCTGCCAGGAAGTTTCATATCAGCGCACACTCCGCTGCAGAGTGAAAATCTCATTCTGGAAACATCCCCCAGGCTGTGGCTAAGCCATGTCTCCGCAATATCCTTTCTTTCAGGAGTGCTAGTTCTGCAAGGTTCGCAGGAGAGCTTCTGTAAAGTTTGGAAGGTAGGAGACGAGATACTGGCAGAAGTAATGCTGTGAGTACCAGGCGTGAGTCGTGCTTCGGTAGCTCAGATGGTAGAGCACTTGCCCGCGAAAGGGAAAGGTCCCGAGTTCGAGTCTCGGTCGGGCACACAGTTTTAATCTGCCTGGAAGTTTCATATCAGCGCACACTCCGCTGCAGAGTGAAAATCTCATTCTGGAAACATCCCCCAGGCTGTGGCTAATCCATGTCTCCGCAATATCCTTTCTTTCAGGAGTGCTAGTTCTGCAAGGTTCGGAGGAGAGCTTCTGTAAAGTTTGGAAGGTAGGAGACGAGATACTGGCAGAAGTAAAGCTGTGAGTACCGGACGTGAGTCGTGCTTCGGTAGCTCAGATGGTAGAGCACTTGCCCGCGAAAGGCAAAGGTCCCGAGTTCGAGTCTCGGTCGGGCACACAGTTTTACTCTGCCAGGAAGTTTCAAGACGTGATATTTTTATAACAGTGGTAGATGTGGCTATATTTTGTAGTTGGTGTAATTTCTTTAATAGTAAAACTAATTATGTGGATGGGAAGTAGTACAATGTGAAGCCTGGTTGGTAGGTACTCAGAGAGCGCACAGGATAAGGTTATGATTGTGGATGGGGCCGCAATCAGTTACTGTGAGTTGCACAATTAAACACATAACTTTATTTTTTTTAAACCACTCATTTAAATATTGCTGTAAAACATCAGAATTAAATTATACGGCTGAAGGCCTTGTTAAAGAACTTGAGATGCTTTCTGGACTGAAGGCCCAAAAACACACCAGAAACAAGAACGGATGAAGGCCTGGCTTTGAAATCAAAGCAATTGAAAATAGAAGGTAAAAGTTTTTTACCTTCTAAAAAAACGTGCGGTTGTAAAGAATTAGCAGCTGAAGGCCTACACTACACGTCTGAACGACAACTATAATAAAAACACATTAATAAACAATTATTCCAACCAAGAAATTACTGTCTAAACTTACAACAGAACAGCCCAAAGTCTAATTAAAGAAATATTGACTTACTGCACGGATGAAGGCCACAAACAAATCAGAAACAGTGGCTGAAGGCCTGAATAACAAGTCAGACTAACAATTTAAAATAAACCCCATCCAGCTTATAAGAATTTTTTCTTTAAAAAATACACACGGCTGAAGGGCGTTATTAAAAGGAGTTCACGTAAATCCTCGGCTGAAGGCCACTCCTAACACATCGAACAACTAACCGCGTAGGACCTGGATTCCAAACAATTTCAGATAGAACCAATTTCAAGAAATTTTTTTCTAAACAAAATCGATCTTCAAAATTTTAATTTAACACGGCTGAAGGACTTTATGTAAAATTTCAATGGCTCTGAGCACTATGCGACTTAACTTCTTAGGTCATCAGTCGCCTAGAACTTAGACCTAATTAAACCTAAACTAAGGACATCACACACATCCATGCCCGAGGCAGGATTCGAACCTGCGACCGGAGCGGTCGCTTGGCTCCAGACTGTAGCGCCTAGACCCGCACGGCCACTCCGGCCGGCTAAAATTTGAAAAGAACTGAATTAATACACGGCACAATACTTCAGACAAAAATGAAGATCACAATCTAAAACAAATAGAAGAAGTGGTGCTCAGAAGTGTTCCAAGAGCAGCCTGAGAAGGTAGTTCAAACGTAAGGTGAGGTGAGACGGGCAGCCGAGAGTTGAAGTTAATTAACCGGATGCCAACCCAAACTAGGGATGGCCCAAGGACCGAGCAACAATTTAATCAATTCCCTTCCGTCCGACCAGCGGTACAACGATGGAAAATATTGGCTGAGGACAAGGATACGAACAGCACTACGTCTTCATGGATTGTCCCCACTCAAGTCACGTGTGTCGGCAACGGTGGGATGAGACATGGCTGTACGGACCTCACTGCTGCTCCGTCCCCACTGAACTCCCGAGACACGACGGCCTGGAAATACTAACGGTCGCTCCAAAGATAGTACGACAGTGCTCTTATAAGCGCTGCTGCTGCCACTCACGGGCAGGCAAACCAGCAACTTGGTGACGCCAGTAAACCGAATAAGAAACGAGACGGGAGTACCGCCAAAACAAGATCTCAAGCAGTAATGGCACAAACGCGAGTACAGTGAAGTGCCAATGAAACTGGTATAGGCATGCATATTCAAGTACAGAGATATTTAAACAGGCAGAATACGCCGCTGCGGTCGCAACGCCTGTAAAAGACAACAAGTGTGTGGTGCAGTTGTTAGATCGGTTACTGCTGATACAGTGGCAGATTATCAAGATTTAAGTGAGTTTGAACGTGGTGTTACAGTCAGCGCAAGAACGAAGGGACACAATATCTCTGTGGTAGCGATGAAGTGGGAACTTTCCAGTACGATCCTTTCACGAGTGTGCCGTCAATATCAAGAATCTAGTAAAACATCAAATCTCCGACATCTCTACGACCGGAAAAAGATCCTGCAAGAACTGGACCAACGACGACTGAAGAGGTTCAGCGTGACAGAAGTGCAGCCCTCCAACAAATTGCTGCAGATTTCAGTGTTGGGCCGTCAACAAGTGTCAGTATGGGAGCGATTCACATAATCGATATGGGTTTTCGGAGCAGAACACCCACTCGTGCACCCTTGGCGCACGACACAAAGCTTTACGCCTCACCTGGCCCGTCAACACCGACGTTGGACTATGAAGACAGGAAATATGTTGCCTGCTCGGACGAGTCCCGTTTCAAATAGTATCGAGCGGATAGATGTGTACGAATATGGAAACAACCTCATGCATCTATGGACTCTGCGTGTCAGCATGGGACTGTTCAAGCTGTTGGAGGTTCTGTAATAGTGTGGGGCCTGTGCAGGTGGAGTGATATGGGACCCCTCACACATCTAGATGCGAGTCTGTGACATGTACATAAGCATCCTGTCCGATCACCAGCATCCATTCAGGTCCGTTGTGCATTCTGACGGATTTGGGCATTCCCAGCAGGGCAACCGGTCCAGTATTGCTACAGAGTGGATCCAGGATTAATCTTCTGATTTTAAACACTTCTGCTGGCCATTACTGAGCATATCTGGGATGCCTTGCAACGTGTTGTTCAGAAAAGATCTCCACCCCCCTGACACTTCCGCATATTACTGTGTTGCCAGATTGTGCAGATGGCCGGACTTAGCGTTGTCAGGGCGGTCGGTTTTACTGGACACCTTAAGTTGGGGTTGGGTTGTTTGGGCTGATTTTAAACACTTCTGCTGGCCATTACTGAGCATATCTGGGATGCCTTGCAACGTGTTGTTCAGAAAAGACCTCCACCCCCTCATACTCTTACCGATTTGTGGACAGTCCTGCAGGATTCATGATGTCAGCTCCCTCCATCACTATTTCAGACTTTAGCTGAGTCCGTGTCACGTCGTGTTGCGGCACTTCTGCGTGCTCGTGGGGGCTCTACACGATATTTGGCAGCTGTACGATTTTCTTTGGCTCTTCAGTGTAATAATGCGTACGCTACAATTAGTAGCCGATATACAGAAAAGATTCCTGTTACTGGAAATAATTTTTGTAAGAATGAATATAGCCTATTTTTTAAAGTTGTGAGTAATAGGGAGCAATGTTATAAAAAGAAAAAAGCAACTTCACTTTACCAGTCACATGCACAACAATTCCCAGCGGCTTTGGTGTGACTGAACCAACCAATACCACACATCGGCTTTGACGTGTGAATTAATTGTTTTGTTCGACGGCACTCGCGAAGAAGAAAGAGACAGAAAGTTATCCTGCAGATCTTTATCTCTCTTCGTTATTATTTTTGTACAACGCAAGTTATGATGGCAAAATGATCTACAGCAAGTTCGAAGGCTAAAGTTTGGTTGTGAATTGGCGAAGCCCACGAATGTGAATGCTGAATCCAAGCTGTGGAGACTTACTGATGTGTAGCACAGCATGCCGTTCAGGCTAGGGGTCTAACTAACATTTTGACTGCGAAGCCCACCAATATGACGTCGTAGACATAACAACAATACTTGTTATGGCGTGTATTTTACGCATGCTGGATTTTGATGATTGTTTATTCTCCTCATTATGATAATCTCATGAGTGAAGTTGATGGTTGTCAACGGTAGGTTCAGTATTTCTCATTAACTGTTTTCTTCTGTTCGCTGCTTCTCTTAAAAACAATGAATAGCTATACTATGACATCTCATATTTTACTTATTGGCATCAACCATTTTTTTTCACCATTACCTTGGAAAATGTGGCTTGAGTGGTGTAGCGGTTGCATCACATAACTCCAGCCTTGGAGGTAGTGAGTTCAATCCAGACAAATGACGAGAAAATTGCCTGCAGTTCTCCAGGATGGCGTCAAGCCCACTCACTTTGCTGCCAAATTAGTGGTTGGTATCTTTCAGCGGGGTGATGGGTCAGCTATCCTGTCTCTAATAATGCGGCGGCGAAGAAAGGCTGAAGTCTACCTATAGTGACGCAAGAAGCCCGGTTGCGGCGTGTGTGGTGCAGAATATTTTACCTTTTTGCCTTGGAAGGAAACTAGAGTATCCGTAGTTGGTATCCGTGTTATGGTCAACATACGAGAGAAATATGTACACGGAACTCTCTCCTATCCTTACTTTCGTCTGTCGTCGGTTCCGATTAGGCACCTATCTCATCTCGGTTACATATTAGGGTGTCGGTCTCCACGTAAAACATCATTTACGTGAATCCAGAAAATGAATCTCGTGGTGCATAGATAAAGTACAGAGACAGAGACTGAATTGACTCTAGACAAATCAGTAAAGAACATGGAAAGTAGTGATAATTGAATTTTTAGTCTCCAATTACGGATTCGGTATATATACTGAAGAGCCAAAGAAACTGGTACACGTGCCTAATATTGCGTAGGGTCTCCACTAGCACTCAGAAGTGCCGGAACACGACGTGGCATGGACTCGACTAATGTTTGACGCCATGAATCCAACAGGGCCGTCCATAAATCCGTAAGAGGACGAGGAGGTGTAGATCTCTTCTGAGCAGCACATTGCAAGACATGCCAGATATGCTCAATAATGTCATTTCAGTGGAGTTTGGTGGCCAGCGGAAGTGTTTAAACTCAGAAGAGTGTTCCTCGAGCCACTCTGTAGCAATTCTGGACGTGTGGCGTGTCGCATCGTCCTGCTGGCCTTGCCCAAGTCCGTAGGAATGCACAGTGGGCACGAATGGATGCAGGTGACCAGACAGGATACTTCCGTACGTGTCACCTGTCAGAATCGTACCTAGACGTATCAGGGTTCCCATATCACTCCAAATGCACACGTCCCACACCATTACAGCGGCGACATTACACCAGATGTACTGCGGCGTGCACGACATTCAACGCCAGAGATTGCAATTGTGTGCAGCAAATGATGGCCACCACATTGAACATCTATTGGCCTGACATGTCGGGACACACTCTATTCCACTCCGTAAATGAAAACGGAAACCACGTGTGTACGTGTACCTCACCCCTCATGGTAATGTACATCTGCGTCAGTGAAAAAGACCAATAGAAAGGTGTTAGCATGTGGACGTAATGTGCTATTCCAGTCTCTTCTGTACCTAAGATCCATCACCGTTCCCTTTGGATCCCTACGTAATTCGGTGCTCTCCGATACACACGATCGAACAGCGGAGGAGTGGTACTCAAGCGTCAACTTTAGGTTGCAATATCTCCGGATGTAATTAACATTTTACAGTGCAACAAATGGCACTGATTACGCATTTGTTTATATGTTCAGATGTGCTAACGAAACTAACGGGGTTCCATTAAAAAAAACGTAGGTTTGTGTTAAAAAACATACTTCCGTGCATTTTTAATGGTTTGTATTAACCAATTACACTAGCCCCTCTCCTCACGTTCGGTCTGCGGAATCGATTCGTCAGTATTTCATGTGCTTTACGAAATATATCGAGCGGTAACGTTAGGTGACTCACCCTGTATAGGCGGTGTCGACTGCAATGCCGATTCTGCCTATTATCTCTGTATTTGAATACGCACGCCTACACCAGTTACTTTTGCCCTTCAGGGTACTTCACACTTTATCTGAAATTCTTCTTATCACATATCCACATCATTCAAACTGTTTGTAAACAGCTTAAGGGAGTCGTACCGCCCAAAATGACAAAATTTGACATTTTTCTTTTATGCAAATTATGAAAATATGGATGTTTATGCTTAATTTGGTGATGGTTTTATTGAAATATTCGATTATTTACTAATTTAAATAAAAATTTCAAAATAATCATGTAATGAAATTTCCGAGAACTTTGTTTTCCATCATTTTGCATATTGGCATTTTTCTCTGGAACTATATAGTCTAGAAAGCTGTGATTTCTTTTGTTTTGTAGAGAACTGTCCGTTTCATAAGTTGCCTACACTGGCGGTACTTCGCAGTAAACTCTTTGAACGGTATATTTGTTTGTGTTTGACAACAATAGTTATCCACTAGCCGCGTTTTAGTTTCTGTGTTTCCTGTGACAGTTTTCGTCATGACTAAACCAAAAGGAGTGTTTAAAACAATACGAAACAAAGGAAACAGATACTACAGAACAAATATAGCTACGGTAAAAAGAGTGGTTAGGGCCGATGGGCGTGATAATTTGGTTGTAAATAGTGACAGTTCTTCTACTCCTCCGAGTGCTTCCAAGAAAAAGCTGCTGGGTAATGACGTAAAATACTACGCAGCTTCAGACAGTGAAACAAACCGCAGTATCATTATTAATCTCCATATACTTACTTCAGCTTTGTGTGAAACAGTGTGTTGTCGTATATGTGAAGGGGAAATTGATACTTCTGAAAAACTATCTCAACGCAATGGTCTGGTGTGCACTTTACAAATAATGTGTTTCAACTGTAAAAGCGTAAAGACTTTCAAGACTTCAGAAGTAAGTGTAAATAATGGACCTTTTGACACTTATCTACTTCTATGGACTTAGATGCATAGGAAAAGGCCATTACGCTGGTAAGGTGGCTTGGTGAACCTCCCTAGTCCCCTTACAAAATCTATCAAATACTACTCCATAGTAAGAAGTAGTGTCAAGGCGTGTGCTATTGAGTCAATGACTACAGCAGCAGACCAGGCTGTAGCAGAAAATGGTAGTTCTGACATAGCAATATCATTCGACGGATCCTGGGAAAAAATAGGTTTCCAGTCAAAGAATTCATGTGCATCTATTATCAGCATCGACAATGGGAAAGTGTTGGATGTTGAAGTGTTGACCATGTACTGTCAGGGTTGTAGGCAAGCAGTCAAGAGTACTGAAAAGCAAACTAAGCATGAAATGAGTTGTCAGAGAAACTCTGAAGGAACTAGTGGAGGGATGGAGGTTGCTTCAGCAGTGAAAATGTTCCAACGTTCCCAGTTTGACCGTGCTGTTCGCAACACGAGTTTTCTTGAGGATGGAGACTCACGATCGAATAAGGCAGTGGTGGAGAGTAAACCCTATGGTGATTTGTCAATTACAAAACTATAGTGGATTAATCATGGGCAAAAGAGGATGGGCACGAGACTACGTAGACTCAAATATCAGTTGGGAAGTACCAAGTTATCTGATGGTCTAAGTATAAGACGTCGACTGACTGATAAACAAATTGATCAGATTACACAATATTATGATATGGCTATTAGAAGTAACAGAGATAATGTAGATTGTATGAAGAGAGCTGTTTGGGCAATTTATTTTCACAAGCTGTCTACAGATGCTGAACCAATACACAACCTGTGTTCCACTGAATGGTGTAAATACTTGAAGGCAAAAGAGGAGGGTAAAGTAGACACTTTCTCGCACAAAATTACTATACCTACTGCTGTTATGCTGGCCATGAAACCTGTGGTTTTTTTTTGGAGAATCTTGCCCAACCAGAGCTGTTGAAGAATTGTCTCAAGGGCAAAACACAAAATGCGAATGAATCATTTAACAGTGTTGTATGGTCGAGGATACCAAAAAATGTGTTTGTTGAAAGGTCAGTCTTCTAACTTGGTGTTTGGGATGATGTTCTTACTTTTAATGATGGCTATTCTGGAAGACTACAGGTTTTCGAATATCTTGGCATTCATAAAGGTTACAACACCACTAAAAGTGTGATGGACTTGGACCAACTGCGAATCATTAAGGCAGAGATTGCAACAAATAATATGTCAAAAGAAGCCAGATTAAGAGAAGGAGGGCAGCACTGGGTGAGGAAGATGAAGGAGGAGATGAGGACCACCATCCAGGAGGATTCTAACATATTTTTTATGTATCAGTTGGCTGTATATTAAAATATTTTCTTTAAATGCAATTTTCTCAACATGACATTTTTCAGTATAAAAGCCCTTTTTCTCAGAAACTTCTGAATCTACATCAATGAATTATTTACCACATAACATAGATAGTACAATGATGTTGTAGCTCTACTTTAGTAGTATTTACTGTAATAGCTAAAATTCAAGAAATTAAAAATGTGAAAATTTACACCAAAAAATTATATGTTTAGGGAAAAAATCGTAACTTATTTTCCAGTTGTTATTTTAAGTGATTGTAGAGCAATACAGTCACAAAACATGGGACAACTTGTGATAAAAACACCACATTTATATACTCAACAGTTCCTGAGAAAACGGGTGATTTATATAGCCAATTTAACATTGTCGAGATAGGGAGTTACGACTCCTCTTAAGCCTAACGAAAAGCTACGGCGCAAGTTTGTCAGTAGTATCTCCTTTAATATGAGAGTAATTCTTTTCAAGTTTTCAGGAAATGTAGGGGAAAGGAAAAAAAAAATAAACCACTTGAATCCAAATGAACGTCTCGAATCTGTTCTATTTACCTCGATTAGCTCTTTCGTAATACAGTTCGTTATTTGTTTGTGAACTGCGGAATAGCCGTTATTTTTCGATATCTGTTTCGTCTCAGTTATAAGAGGTTGTCTCCATTTTTAAGCAATAACCACACAAAAAAGTTGGCACATCAATTTGCCAGAGCAGCAGTCATAAAATTTTTGGAATTTAATTAATACCTTTTTTTTAAAAAAAAAGAAGGCTAGTAATGTTAATCAGCAAATTTTGCATTGCTTTTAAATATTGGTTTATTATAGAAATTGGGAAAAGCTGTCAGCACTGTTATAGTAACAACGCCTTCAGTTAGACACTAGCAGCAAATACACGACATAATAGTCAGTACAGCACTGCAGGAACACTGATGCACCTGTGCGGCGTTGTCTGTTAGGCGGTACTCGTGTACTTACCCCCACCTGACCTGTCTTATAGTTTCTCGCTCTCGTCCTCGAACATCATTTGTGTTGCGGAATGACACCATACGTAAGTTGGAAGTATCTTACAAAGTCTGGCAGCACTAGACTACAACGCTGCATTGGTTGAAAAGTCTGAAAGGGTGAGGAGGCACGACAAACTGACATCATATAACATCAAAACATCCACAGTGTTCCTTGAGAGACAAGTTGAATTTTATTCACGTATCTGTAACTTTATTGACATGGCATGGACATGGGATGATAACTGAACCCTTCATTTTGTTGTTGCTTCAGGGTGAAAAAAATGGTACCGTTCAAAATTTACGATGCAGTTAAGACATCAACCTGTGACTTTTGTTCTCGCTGTCACCGCGCCCGTCTCCTCCAACGTCGCTTTCTTTCCTGGACACAGTGATATCAATTTCTGCAGCAACCTCAATCCCATGTCTATAGTGAATTATCATCAATACAAATATTCTGTATTTATTCGTACACTTATTACTGAAAGTACCGGTAATGGCAATGTTGTTGTGGTCATCAGTCCTGAGACTGGTTTGATGCAGCTTTCCATGCTACTCTATCCTGTGCAAGCTTCTTCATCTCCCAGTACCTACTGCAGCCTACATCATTCTGAATCTGCTTAGTGTATTCATCTCTTGGTCTCCCTCTACGATTTTTACCCTCCACGCTGCCCTCCAGTGCTAAATTAGTGATCCCTTGATGCCTCAGAACGTGTCCTACCAACCGATCCCTTCTTCTGGTAAAGTTGTGCCACAAACTCCTCTTCTCCCCAATTCTATTCAATACCTCCTCATTAGTTATGTGAGCTACCCATCTAATCTTCAGCATTCTTCTGTAGCACCACATTTCGAAAGCTTCTATTCTCTTCTTGTCTAAACTATTTATCGTCCATGTTTCACTTCCATACATGGCTACACTCCATACAAATACTTTCAGAACCGACTTCCTGACACTTAACTCTGTACGCGATGTTAACAAATTTCTCGTCTTCAGAAACGCTTTGCTTGCCATTGCCAGTCTACATTTTATATCCTCCCTACTTCAACCATCATGAGTTATTCTACCCCCAAATAGCAAACCTCCTTTACTACTTTAAGTGTCTCATTTCCTAATCTAATTTCCTCAGCATCACCCGATTTAATTCGACTACATTCCATTATCCTCGGTTTGCTTTTGTTGATGTTCATCCTATAGCCTCCTTTCAAGACACTGTCGATTCCGTTCAACTGCTCTTCCAACTCCTTTCCTGTCTCTGACAGAATTACAATGTCATCGGCGAACCTCAAAGCTTTTATTTCTTCTCCATGGGTTTTAATACCTACTCCGAACTTTTCTTTTATTTCTTTTACTGCTTGCTCAATATACAGATTGAATAACATTGGGGAGAGGCTACAACCCAGTTCACTCCCTTCCCAACCACTGCTTCCCTTTCGTGCCCCTCGACTCTTATAACTGCCATCTGCTTCCTGTACAAATTGTAAATAGCCTTTCGCTCCCTGTATTTTACCCCTGCCACCTTCAGAATTTGAAAGAGAGTATTCCAGTCAACATTGTCAAAAGGTAATAATGAAACGAAAATTGGCTATTTCTGAAACCGATTATTTTGAGCGGTTATAGCAACCAGGTTAAACTAGAGACAGAAAGAAACAGTCTAACAGAAAACAGATAGTTTCAGAGAGTTCCTGCATAGCTCAGAAGTTGTCCCCCCGCTTCGCCCCTGCTCGTCAATTCCTCAGCGCTGCGCCACGCTCCCTCTGCGGAACTGGGCGGGCTCCTCCAGACAGGTGGGCTAGTCTGGTTAGGGGTCGTCCCCCGCGACCAATCGCTCAGCCGGCTGATCGATGACGAGCGCTCCATCACCGTCGCTTTGCGCCGGCCCTCTCCGTAAAAGAAAATCCGTGTCGGCTTCATTATGTCTCGACAACCAGCTCTGCTGCAAATTGATGCATCTGCGTGTCTTCGGGGAACTCCACGGTGCGGCACTAATACATACTAGTGATACTGCTTTGAGCATGTATTAAGTCGTAGCGCTTTTGATTTGCACGTCGGTATTCCTGTTCTTACGGCTTTATTTGTGCCTGTCATTTTTTATTTTTAGTTCACTGTTTGCTATCTGCGTTCACGTACTGTCGTTTTGTCATTTGGAGACAGTGAATGGAGCTGTGGACGCTAGAAAATGGGGTGCCAAGCGGAGAAATCAGAAGAGGTCAGACTTTTCTTCTGTTTGAAATCAATAGAGGGGTGTCAGTAGAAAAGGCAGCCAGAACCCTGTATGGCGATAGTGCCACTGAACAGAGCACGGTAAGAAAATGATTTTAAGGAGTATCGTTTTGACGTTAGTGATTCTCTACGTTGCGGGAGACCCTCGGCTCTTGATGAATATCGTTTAAACGCATTAATCGATTATGATACACGTCGGTGTACTCGATTATAGACAAATTTGATGAACTGTACCGCTCCACCATCTGGCGACGTATGCCTACAACAAGGAAGGTTCGAAAATCGAGTGTATGGGTACCGCATGATCTAAGCAAAAGTCGCAATAATACACTCCTGGAAATTGAAATAAGAACACCGTGAATTCATTGTCCCAGGAAGGGGAAACTTTATTGACACATTCCTGGGGTCCGATACATCACATGATCACACGGACAGAACCACAGGCACATAGACACAGGCAACAGAGCATGCACAATGTCGGCACTAGTACAGTGTATATCCACCTTTCGCAGCAATGCAGGCTGCTATTCTCCCATGGAGACGATCGTAGAGATGCTGGATGTAGTCCTGTGGAACGGCTTGCCATGCCATTTCCACCCGGCGCCTCAGTTGGACCAGCGTTCGTGCTGGACGTGCAGACCGCGTGACACGACGCTTCATCCAGTCCCAAACATGCTCAATGGGGGACAGATCCGGAGATCTTGCTGGCCAGGGTAGTTGACTTACACCTTCTAGAGCACGTTGGGTGGAACGGGATACATGCGGACGTGCATTGTCCTGTTGGAACAGCAAGTTCCCTTGCCGGTCTAGGAATGGTAGAACGATGGGTTCGATGACGGTTTGGATGTACCGTGCACTATTCAGTGTCCCCTCGACGATCACCAGTGGTGTACGGCCAGTGTAGGAGATCGCTCCCCACACCATGATGCCGGGTGTTGGCCCTGTGTGCCTCGGTCGTATGCAGTCCTGATTATGGCGCTCACCTGCACGGCGGCAAACACGCATACGACCATCATTGGCACCAAGGCAGACGCGACTCTCATCGCTGAAGACGACACGTCTCCATTCGTCCCTCCATTCACGCCTGTCGCGACACCACTGGAGGCGGGCTGCACGATGTTGGGGCGTGAGCGGAAGACGGCCTAACGGTGTGCGGGACCGTAGCCCAGCTTCATGGTGACGGTTGCGAATGGTCCTCGCCGATACCCCAGGAGCAACAGTGTCCCTAATTTGCTGGGAAGTGGCGGTGCGGTCCCCTACGGCACTGCGTAGGATCCTACGGTCTTGGCGTGCATCCGTGCGTCGCTGCGGTCCGGTCCCAGGTCGACGGGCACGTGCACCTTCCGCCGACCACTGGCGACAACATCGATGTACTGTGGAGACCTCACGCCCCACGTGTTGAGCAATTAGGCGGTACGTCCACCCGGCCTCCCGCATGCCCACTATACGCCCTCGGTCAAAGTCCGTCAACTGCACATACGGTTCACGTCCACGCTGTCGCGGCATGCTACCAGTGTTAACGACTGCGGCGGCGGTGCACAAATGCTGCGCAGCTAGCGCCATTCGACGGCCAACACCGCGGTTCCTGGTGTGTCCGCTGTGCCGTGCGTGTGATCATTGCTTGTACAGCCCTCTCGCAGTGTCTGGAGCAAGTATGGTGGGTCTGACACACCGGTGTCAATGTGTTCTTTTTTCCATTTCCAGGAGTGTATGTCCAACTCTGGATGCTCGTCGTCAGTTGGCTCGTGAATAACACCGACCATTCCTGTTTCGTATCGTTAATGGTGACGACAAATGGTGTATTTACGCCGACATAACTAAAATAAAGGAAGGGTTGAGTTCAAAAGCAAGCAGCAACTCCACGTACAACGACCTACACACATCCATTAAAGATTACGTTACGCATCTCGTAGAACAGCGACGGTGTGGTGTGGTACGAAATGCTTCCCCGAGGTGTAACCATCATTGCCCTCATTAACTGACAACAACTGAGGCATCTTGCCTGCCCAGTCGAAGAGCCATGACCAGGAAGACTGCGTGAAGTGATCCTACTCCACTATAATGTTATCCATCATTCAGTCAGACTGACAGAAAATATTATAGAGGAGTTCGGTTGGGAAGTCATTCCGCACCCACATTCTTCACCTGATCTTGAGTTCTTAAATATTCACCTTTCTCGCTCTCTGTCATCTTCAAGGTACTTCCTTTCCGGATGAAAGTGCGCTCCGAACGTGGCTCGACGACTCCTTCGCCTCATGGCCACGTGTTTTCTAAGTCACGAAATTTTAAATTACCCCTTCGTTGGCAGACTGTTGTAAATAGTAAAGAGGAGTATATTATTTAAGACTTAAGCGTCTTTTATGAATATCTATTACGCTTATTAAACATACAGAATAATATTAGGAACTTATACTCCAGCCTAATACTAGTCAGTACGACGACTGTTTCAGATATCCTTCTGTCTTCTCCAGTCTTGCAGTAACCTTTCCATTTTTGTATATCTGTTACTAATGTAAGATTCCACCTGTAATTTCTCACAATTAATGATTTTCCAGTGGCGTATATATACTTTTGAATGTCCAGTTACTAGTCCTGAATACTTTTTAACTGGTTATGTAGAGAGAGACCAAGAGATGAGTGCACTAAACAGATACAGAAGGATGTAGGTTGCAGTAGGTACTGGGAGATGAAGCAGCTTGCAAAGGATAGGGTAGCATGGAGAGCTGCATCAAACCAGTCTCAGGACCGAAGACCACAACAACAACAACCATAAGATTAACATTCTTGCACACAATTCAGTATCGCTTGTATTTGCTCTTTAACGGCCCAAAATTTTTGAATTTAATTTTTTTGCATGCATTTCAGTATCGCTTGCATTTGCTCTTTAGTGGCACACACATTTTCTTTAAATTTTTTTTTTTTACATAGTACAATTCAAACACTTATGTTCCTCTATGGATCTGCAAAAAGGTGTGAATTTAAGGAGATGGGACCTGGATAAATTATCAGAATCAAAGGTTGTAGAGAGTTTCAGGGAGGGCATTAGGGAACGATTGACAAGAACGGGGGAATGATATATAGTAGAAGTAGAATGGGTACCTTTCCGAGAGTGAAGGAAGCAGAGGATCAAGTAGGTAAAAAGACGAGGGCTGATAGAAGTCCTTGGCTAATAGAAGAGATACTGAATTTAAATGACGAAGGGAGAAAATACAAAAATGCAGTAAATGAAGCAGGCAAAAAGGAATACAAACGTCTCAAAAATGAGATCGATAGGAAGTGAAAAATGGCTAAGCAGGGATGACTAGAGGACAAATGTAAGGATATAGAGGTGTATATCACTAGGGATAAGATAGATACTGCCTACAGGAAAGTTAAAGAGACTTTTGGAGAAAAGAGAACCACTTGCATGAGTATCAAGAGCTCAGATGGAAACCCAGTTCTGACCAAAGAAGGGAAAGCAGAAAGTTGGAAAGAGTATATCGAGGGTCTATACAAGGGCGATGTTCTTGAGGACAATATCATGGAAATGGAAGAGGACGTAGACGAAGATGAAATGGGAGATACGATACTGCGTAAAGAGTTTAACAGAGCACTGAAAGACCTAAGTCGAAACAAGGCCCCAGGAGTAGACAGCATCCCATTAGAACTATTGACAGCCTTGGGAGAACCAACCCTGATAAAACTCTACCATCTGGTGAGCAACATGTATGAGACAGGCGAAATGCCCTCAGACTTCAAGAAGAATATAATAATTTCAGTCTCAAAGAAAGCAGGGGTTAAGAGATGTGAAAATTACCGAACTATCAGTTTATTAAGTCACAGCTGCAAAATACTAACACGACTACTTTATAGACGAATGGAAAAACTGGTATAAGCCGACCTTGGGGAAGATCAGTTTGGATTCCGTAGAAATACTGGAACACATGAGGCAATACTGACCCTACGACTTTTCTTAGAAAATAGATTAAGGAAAGGCAAACCTACGCTTCTAGAATTTGTAAACTTAGAGAAAGCTTTCGATAATGTTGACTGGAATACTCCGTTACAAATTATAAAGGTGGAAGTGGTAAAATATAGCGAGCGAAAGGCTGTTTACAATTTGTACAGAAACAAGATGGCAGTTATAAGAGTCGAGGGGCATGAAAGGGAAGCAGTGATTGCGAAGGGAGTGAGAGACCGTTGTAGTCTATCCCCGATGTTATTCAATCTGTATAGTGAGCAAGCAGTAAAGGAAACTAAAGAAAAATTCGAAGTAGGAAGTAAAATCCACGCAGAAGAAACAAAAACTTTGAGGTTCGTCGATGACATTGTAATTCTGTCAGAGAGAGCAAAGGACCTGGAACAGCAGCTGAACGGAATGGACAGTGTCTTGGAAGGAGGATATAAGATGAACAACATCAACAAAAGCAAAACGAGGATAATGAAATGTAGTCGAATTAAGTTGGGTGATGCTGAGGGAATTAGAATAGGAAATGAGACACTTAAAGTAGTAAAGGAGTTTTCTATTTGGGGAGCAAATAACTGAAGTTGGTCGAAGTAGAGATGATATAAAATGTATACTGGCAATGGCAAGGAAAGCGTTTCTGAAGAAGAGAAATTTTTTAACATCGAGTACAGAGTTAAGTGTCAGGAAGTCGTTTCTGAAAGTATTTGTATGGAGTGTAGAGATGTATGGAAGTGAAACGTGGACAGTAAATAGTTTAGGCAAAAAGAGAATAGAAGCTTTCGAAATGTGGTGCTACAGAAGAATGCTGAAGATGGGTAGATCACATAACTAATGAGGAGGTATTGAATAGAATTGGGGAGAAGAAAAATTTGTGGCACCATTTGACTAGAAGAAGAGATCGGTTGGTAGGACATATTCTGAGGCATCAAGGGATCACCAATTTAGTATTGGAGGGCAGTGCAGAGGGTAAAAATCAAAGAGGGAGACCAAGATATGAATACACTAAACAGATTCAGAAGGATGTACGTTGCAATAGGTACTGGGAGATGAAGAAGCCTGCCCAGGATACAGTAGTATGGAGATTTGCATCAAATCAGTCTCTGGACTGAAGACCACAACAACAACATGTTCCACTGTCCACCTCATGGTATCCTTGGTATAAAGTATATGAAATCTGTGGCGTTGACAGATTTCACGGTATGTGGCAGGTGGTAAATTTTCTATATCTTGTACTTTATCAGCTCCAATGCTCACCTGGCTTCTGTTACACATTTTTTTTCAGAACTTCTGGAATGAAATTTCTCTTCGAAATTTTTATTGGTATAATTTTTAGAAACTATTCGGCAACGACAAGAAATGATTGCACGATTATTCCCTGAATTTCTCTGAGCTACATGTTATTTGCCTTATTTAAATGCAAAGCTTCAATTTTCGTTAGCACAAGTGATAATACAAATTTTCAGTTACTTATTAAGTACATAATTAAGGGTCAGGGAAACCATAGCAGCACCATTATCAGAAATATCAGAAACGAATGTTAGTGGTTTCGAGTGAATCTAGTATTACCTTAGCTGCTCCAAATAGTGTATGCAAGGTTCACTGTAACAAATGGTTGTATATTTTAACCAAACATGCTCTGTGTAACACGTAGGACAGATCATTCTGTTAGTGATAACTTTTGGTTCATGTTATATCTGTGAAAAGCATAGATGATGATAAATGGCTGATGGAAGCGTTCTAGTTAGGAACAGCTCTGTCGATAATTGAGAACTTTGTTGCCTTCACCGATCAGTATACTGAAGGTCTCAACAATATGCAGCAAGCTACCAATACAATACTGACGTTATTAAAAGCATGATAGAATGAAAGAACCGCCTTGGAAAATAATAGTTGGTATCATATTTAGGACTATCATTGTGATTCATTTTATTGAAATGATTTTACCAAAGGCATTTTTGTACGCTTTAGCATTATATTGACTTGTCAAAATTAAGCCTTTTTCTACAAACAAATTAAGGTTTGTTGTGGCATTGAGGTAACTTGGTGTTACCATGTCTGATGTGTACAGTAATGGGGATAGTATTCAAATTAAGTGGAAAAAGTAATAATACCATCCGAGTATCTAATGCTGGATGCTCTCTTCTTGAAGGATCTACAAATCTACGGTGTATCCGGCTTCTACTCAGAACGTGCAATGCACCACTTTTCGCAATTCTTATTCCTCATGAGCGTGACATGATTATCTTTTCATTACTTTCAAAGTAATAACGTCGAGAGCAAACCCTTTGTTAACGTTCATGTAGTTCTACGACACTAATAACTGATTATATTGTCTCAGATACAGCCAGTGAGAGATAAAATCTATCAGTGTAGTCCTTGGTAAGAAATGTTTTTTGTGATCAGAAATTATGGTCTGAGTTTGATATACTGTATATTCTTTGAGTGCCATCCAGAAGTACATAACTCCACATGATTGATGTAATTATGGACATATTCTCAGGATATTCATTAATAAGCAAGATTAGGAAAATTATTTCATCTATAATAATCAGATCAATATAATTTCTGTAAAAGTGTGGATGACTCTTGCTGACAGAACCCAACTATGGGGTAGAAGTCGATTATTGTGATCTCCTTCTTATCTCCCTGTCACTGCATTTGGAAACGTCGCAAACAGTTACATGAGTTAAAACAGTAGATATGCTGAAACATACACATGGAATAAATACTGAGTTATTAATTAGTAGTATTCAGCTAAAAATTATAATTGTTTTGTAAAAGTCAGTGCTCTACAACCTACCACTTTTATGTAATTTATTTTACATTATCAAATATCACAGGAACCTAGATTGTGTAAGTTAATCTATACTATTTTCCTTTATACAGTACACATAATTTTGTTATATACACATAATTTTATTGTAACTAAATCACTGTAAAAGTTGGACATATGGTAAGTTTCAATGTACATTAATTTTATTTGTATAAACATCGCAGATCATTAAATATGCATATAAAAACGACTGCTTCATTAACAGAATAAATTTTGATAGTGTTATAGATCAAACGTAGAGGTTTTAGAAGAGATCTGGATACTGTTGAATATCAAAGAGGGAGAAGCCGATGGGCTCATTTATATTATATTCATTATTTTATATTATAACATTGCTCACTGAAACTGAAACACCTGGAGGGATAACAAATAACCAAGTTATACTTATTGTGTATGTAAAGTATATTAAAAAGAGTACATTATGAAATTTACAGGGTATACATGATGCGAAATTTACTACTCAGAGCTGGTACCTCCAGCAACGACAACAGCTCTTATCTGGGTGTTAATCGAGGCTAACTGACAGTATGATGACAGATGCAGGTGTGTCTTTCCATGCCACTTTAATTGAATCAAAGACTTCGATATTCGTAGTGCCTTGTGAATGGTGATGTGAAAATCTCTCGGCAACACATGACCAGATGTCCTCAATGGACGAAACAACTGTGTTGGGACTCATGCACAACATTTGGTCTTCGGTTATTTTATTGAAAGTCAGAGTCACAGTGGCCTCCAAGACAGCCCATACTTATATACCTGCTATCCAACTTAACAGGTATGCAAATTGTACATGACAGTAGTTAGTACCCAATGTGGTCCAGTACCATTGCGCCATTTGCTGAATCCATGACAAAGATTAGTGCAGTCTATAACTTTCAGTCTTGTTGGAGCATCCACACAAGTATAAAACTATGTTTATTCTGCATGTGAAAGCAGACCTAGGTTTGTAAGAAAAGATTACTGTCATTGACAGCTTCCGAAACTCAGAAATAAGATGACTTCATGTATCTCTAGTAACAAGTAACGTTAACTTTTTGTTTGTACTTCCTTTAAAGAACAAATTATGGAACCATAGCATCTGCTGCAGTCTTTTCTGTTTTGGTACTCCTTGTGGCCACATGTTAGCAGAAAGTGATTTCCTTCTTTACTGTATATTTTACAGCAATTATAAATTTAATGAAATGCAACTATTGGTTAGTTATTACTTTAAACTTTTATCTTGTCTTAAATAGTTTTCTAAATATTTTTACAGCATAAATTGTTGGAGAGCATAAATCAGTTTGGGTATCTTTACAGTGATGTTATTAATCAGGCTCCATTGTACCAGCTTTAATTGCAAATTACAAGTTGTTTTGAAGAGTTATTTTTCTGTAAAACCAATACTAGCATTTAGGTTGTTAATTGTCTTCTCATGGCCACACATCACCTTATTAATAATGGATCAAATACCAACATTTACACCGGCTTTTCGTCCTCTACATTAGGTATTTGTAATCTGCCCTTTCTCAATTTCTTTTCTTTTGTATAACAAGAGTAGATTGCAAGTGTTGACCTTGAAAGGATGTGTAATTAGCTTACATCAGCTATTTATCAATTTTCATGTTCAACTCGTTCGTGAAAATCAACAAAAGAAGAGTCAACAATAAAAGAGTGGACAGGAAATCAAAGTTATTAGAAAAGAGAAAGTATTTGGAAATTAAATAAAAAGCCCATTGAAGGTATCAATGGATCACCATTTGAAGTAAGGACAACAGGCAGTTTTTGCTTTCATTAAGACTGTGTGTAATATTAACCGATAAAATATTCATCAATAACGATAGAGATTACCATTTCCTTTATTAATTTCCGTTATTATAAATAATCCATGTCCATTCATGTTGCACCAAATGATAGCTGCTATTGCAGCATTTGGTATGTAATGGCGTCTGCATTGCTGTACACACAACATTAGAGTATTGACAACTGTAAAACTAAATGCCAAAGCCTACGATCCAGTACACGCTTTTTCAAATCGTAGATTATTCAAAATTTTTGCCAAACATTTTTTGTATTACATTAATTTTCTGGTGAAAGTAGGAAAGAACACAAATATGACTGGAGAAGAAAATGGTAGCATGGAGTTCACTCGAGAACAAAACTAAATTGCTAACGCAGAAGCTGAGAATTTTCGTAGTTAAGATCATGATTTTGGATCAGACACTGAACACCCACGTTTCGTCTGAGAAATGTTTTCTGGGAAGTTGTTGATAGGGAGAGTTCCTTAGGTAATATAATCTTTCAACATGATGTTGCATCACATTAAGTAACTAATACTATGGCCTCTATTTCATTTGAAATTCAAGCACAAAAATCCTGTCTATCTATTCATTCAGTTACACTGTTATTCCAAAGTCTTCAAACAATGGAAGAAAACATAAAAGGTCTTCTAATCGAGCAGCAATCTAACCTTAACCAGTTATCAACACAGCAGAAAAGAATGTCACGAGAATTAGAAAACCTGTCCAAAGAATTACAACAACATTTCCATAATTTGAAAAAAAAATCAAGTGTCAAAGAGAAATTGAGTGCTAATTTAAACACATTTTCATTAAAATACAATCCTTCAGCAGCTGATGCACCACAGTTAAAGAAGGTCAACATTGTCTCCCAGAAGCTGTACAGACATTGTCTCAAGATGACAAACAAAATTAGAAAAAGAAACAGATACTTTTGTTGAAGAACAAGGAGCTAAAACACATAAGCAATTCAATTATCGGTGTAAACGCATTGCTGACATCTTTCTGTAATGACTTTTGCATTTATGATGTAGAAATTAATGACGAATTAAATTCTGAATTAGAGTGTGTTGTTAGTGAGACTGTCACCACTGCTATGTCCCAATGAGACAATTCCAGCAATTTCCTAAAGTCTGAGTCAGTTCAAATAAAAGGAAAGATTCGTCCTAATGGGATGATCAAATAAATGCACAAGTTGCAGACACACAATAAGAACTGCATACAGTAGGGGCCAAACTTCAAGGCTGGCCACCAGTTGTTGATGATGTATGTGATAGTTACAGCAATCCTACTGTTGCAGATCATGTAATATATGGTAATGAAATAATTTCAGTAAGTTATTGCGAAGACGTTTACAGCTGCACCATTACTTTCTTCTATCTTACATGATGAATGTACTGTATAATTCAGTGAGGCAATTGAAGGCCTTTATGCCAAAATAGTAGGTCAAGTTGCAGTGAAGTATTACAATTCTAGCCACGCTTATAGCTATCGTGCTGTTCCTGTGACGTCACCTCCCACGTCACCCTTGTGTGACACGTGGTATGCTGAACAGAGTACGTGGAACCACAAATGTAAGACTAAAAGAAAGTATCAAAACTGGTATCACTGTGGTTGCAAGGAATGAGGATCAGAACATTCAATAGAAATAACAACAGTTATGGCAGGTGCAGAATTACAACCTGTCCATAAGTATCCTTAATGTGACTAATAAACAAAATTGGACACATATGACCAAATTGTGGCAAATTCTCGTAAATCTCATTAAGCCCCCCAATGACAGACCAATCAGTGCAATCAGTGCAGTCATGTTAGCCTATTAAGATACAAAGATGAAACTGATATGAGAGATCAGTTAACTATGCGTTAATACATGTGTAAAAATCGTACAGTAGTCTTAGTAGAATCTTAAATACACACCAGACTGCGAAAGATTCATGCAGCGCAGTAATTAAGTAGCCTCGATCTCAGAAATCCCTACTGGCAAGTTCTAACGTCAAGTGAATCTAGGAAATGTACAGCTTTTGTATATGCTGACAGAAATTATCAGATTTGTCCTTTACCTTTAACACTCAACGTAGATTTGATTGTGTTCATTACAGCACTAGACTCAGTTCTAAGGCCGACCTCTCGGATAAAGTAACGTTATATGTCGATGACACGCTGATTCCTACTGCTACGTGGAGGTATCCCTGGACATAATGTTGTGTAAATTTTCAGAGGCTGGAGTAACAGCAAACTTTCAGAAAGCCAAATTTTGTCATCATGGTGTTAAATTATTAGGTAATATCATACCTCCTTCAAAAATATTACCTGATCCTGATAAATAAAATAAGTGCAGCTAAAATTTTTTCAGCTCCAAAAACAAAACAGCAGTTAAAGGCATTTCTAGGTCTTTTTTCCTATTTTCGCCGTTTCGTTTCTGGACGTTTGCGTAATAACCCAGCTCTGTTGAGTTTGTTAAAGAGGACTGCCCCATGGCTTTTATCAGACAGCTGTCAGATCTGGATGCAATAAAGAGTACTTTGATGAATTCTGAGATTCCTTGTCATCCCAACATGAATGTAGGCTTTTGTATCGCCACAGACACATTCTTCTCGGGAACTGGTGGTTGCTTATTTCAAATGACTGAAAAGAGCAATAAAACTTGAGTTAACATAATTGGTTAGGCAGTAGAACACCTTCTGGGTGTGAGGTGGATCTGTGGGTACCAAGCTGAAGCCTTTCACTGTTATATGGACGTTCAATAAATTTGACTGTTACGTTTCAGAGAACATATTGAAGTATTTTCCGATCATCAGACTCTGAAATTTTTGTTAACGTGTAATTTACTTCATCCTATAAGTACAAGGTTGACAGACTTTCTTCAAGAGTACATTTTTCAGATAATGCATGTAAAAGGTAAGAACAATTCAGTGGCTGACGCTTTGTCACTTCTGTCACAACGACGGATCGATCTTTCGATTTAAGAGAACACATAACTGATCAAGAGTTTCTGTTGATCAAAGGGCACCCATTACAGACAATGTTATTCAGATATGTACAACAACATGGTTACATAGCAAGATGCAGGTCCGATGTGGAATAAAGTAAAGACTCTCCTAACACAAAACCTATCTGAGAAAATCTTTTAGCGCTACAAAATTCAAAACAACGTACTATTCTGCAGATTTAATGTTCTTGGTGACAGCTGGTGTGTGTGTGTTCCTGATGTTTCTAGCGACACTTTAGCTTGGCACATATTTTATGCTTGGATCCAATACGATTCCACTAAATGTTTAAGAAAACTTAATTTATCCAGATTGAAGTTTTCACTCTGCACCGGAGGTGTGATGATATGAAACGTTCTGGTGGTTTCAAACAGTGTGTCAGGTCGAGAAACGAAACTGAGACTCAAATTCGTAACCTTTACATTTCACTGGCAAGTGCTCTAACCACTGAGGTACCCAAGTACGACTCATGACCAGTTCTCACAGCTGACGATGTACTGGCGGAACCTGTGACAACGAGCCGTGAGTCGTGCTTGGATAACTTAGCTGGTGGAGCACTTGTCAGTGGAAAGCAAAGATCCGACGTTGTAGTCTCGGTCGTGCACACAGTTTTAATCTGCCAGAAAGTTTCAACTTCATTCATACTGCAACTTTCCAAAAATGCAAAATAATGTTGAACAATTATTGAAAACTTCTATCCTGCGTCAGAAAGCCAAACCTACTAATAAATGTGATTCTTCAGTTCCTCCCAGCGTATTTGTTTCTCGAACAGTCCACGGGTATACTGCCGATTCATAGTGTCCTACGGGCACAATATTTCGGCGATCAGACACGTCGCCATCGTCAGCGCACCTGACGATGGCGACATGCCTGATCGCCGAAATATTGTGCTCGTTGGAGACTATGAACCGGCAGTATAACCGTGGACTGTTCGAGCTACTAATAAATAGTTCTACCCAGAACTACACCCTACATTGTCAACAAGTATTTTGCAAGAGATGTCTGTCGATTATTGTGGATGGGTATTAGTACTTTGTAGACCTATATGACCTTTTTAAATACATATCAAGCCATGTGATACGAAGTCGACAACAACATCTGCCATTATCAGAAGAGTTCTCAAACGTTGCGTACTGACAGCTGGCTGGCATGCTGAATTCCTAACATATAATTTGTCAGTATTTACATTCAAAAAGTGGAATGATTTTTTTTTACTAGAGAGTAGAGTTAAACATACTTTTATATCCTGGTTCCATCTGCAAAGTAGTCCCGTCGAATGTGTTTTCCAAGAATTTAACACATTATAAGAACGTATGCAAATACACAAGACATACTCAGCGTGGAATTTATTGAACCATTTGAAGATCTTGTACACAAATTGCTGATTTACACGACTCCATATACACCGTCAGATCTTCTGAACAACGGTAAAATAACAAACGATTAGATAAACCCACTGCAACGCCTGACACTGGAATAACTGGTAATGGACACAATGACGGCATTCACTGACAATGCCAGAATCGGGGAAAAAACATGTCACAAGAAGTCAGGTCGTGTACAGAAATATTTGGTGGTAGTTCAAATCACATCCAAAATCTGCGGTACAGAAAATAAAGAAAAAATGGCAGCAACAGGACCTTGCCTTTCGACTTTTCCTAAATGTAACAGAATTAAAGGACTTTATTGTCATGAGGACTCCAACACGTTTGTGCATGAGCTACAGTAATTACGTTCTTTGAGTCTAGGTAACGTAATAAGTATTCCCCTTCATTAATTATTTACAGAAGAAATTAATAATTACAATTCCACACCTGTCAATACGGACAGTAAGCGGTGATCACGGTTTTTATAACGTATCGTAAGTGAGGAAAAATTTATAAGAAATGTACTCCATGGTAATTTGCTATTTAAAAAGCCGTTCTGTAATGTTTCAGTATTTTGTACAGTAAAGCGTAAAATACTGAACAGTCTGTCGAAAACTAAGTGTCAGAATGAATTCTTGTGTAGAGGACCACATCTGAAGGAACAAAATTTACTTTGCAACACCATTTATTTGTGTGTTCATTATGCCACTGAGTGAAGTACTAGAGACCAAAGAAGACGGAACAGTAAGGTGCCAAATAAGGGTTTGTCGATAGACTCCCGCTTTTCTTTTGAAGAAAGTTAAAGAAATAGTTCTGATACTTTTAGGAGAGTAGTAATTTCCCCTCAGATGACAACCAGTTAGTATAAATACGAACACATGGTAGTCTTCAAACTATACTGTACAAAGAAATGGTTATTTTTCTGTAGTACTGAAATGAATGAAACTAACATAGATCTCAAGAAGAACACTAAACATAAAATGTTAATATTTCTGCTGGAACTAGTCTCTTAGGTGTAGTTATTCTATAGTTTGCTAGTTTATGTTTATAAGATGAAACTGTTGAGCTTAAATGAAGCACCAAACGGTTAACTTTGGGTAGATAAGTATCTGTAGCTAATGATGGACGAATATTTTGTTGTAAATTTGTACATTTGTTAAACATATTGCTTTTTAGACCTTGTATATATTTTGCCACTTATGCATACTTTTGGTGTGCCGTGTGAAGATGATTCTGTTTTCGTGGGATGGGAATGGCTGCTCTCTAATCTTTAAATAGTGCTTGACACGTACAGTGGAAAATTTTTCTTAACGAAATCGGCTTCACGCATTAGAAATGTGACTTTTAAGAATTTCTGTAAAGGACAAGTGAAAAAATATAAAGATCAATGTAAAATACTAATCCATTTTTGTAAATATTTTTAAGAGATACTTCATTCCATTACAGGTCTCAGGACACTCAGGGACAATCTCCAAATATGACAATGTAATGTAAGCAACAAAAATTCGGAAGTGAAAACTCTAAGTTGAAAATATAGTGAAATCTTTGCGTGTTTCTTTAAGGATGATTAGTCATTTTTCAATGAAATAATGAATTTGCTGGAAGAGCAACATTCGAGTGAAATTCTCTGATTTTTCTGTGGTGCTGTGTGCAACGGACCGTTACAACGACGGATGCTCTAAAGAATGTGAAAACTTCAGTTACTTGTGGGTAGTCGCAGGAACATCTGACTGCGTGTGGTGCAGTGTGTGGATGACAGGTTTCCTTGTTAAGATCAGCGAGACATTGAACGTTGACCATTGTGCGGTCACAACGACTGACAGTTTACCGCTCTCATGGCAAGGGTATCGGTGACAATCCCCAGTTACGGAATACAGATTTGACTGTCGAGCCGGAGTGTCGCTTTCGCGGCGCGGTTACAAGCATTTAAACAAGAGGAGAAAAATAAAAATAAAATATAAGTTTAACATAAAGACATGAAATAGCACTGTGCCTGTTGCAAATGTTAATAATCTGAATAAACCAACCAAACACGCATTGTGCTGTGCAGTAGTAAGACATTTCATAAGGATTACACTACAACGAGGAACAACAGACATTATGAAAAATGTATCACAATACCAAAATTATTTAATAAAAAACATATATATGTTCTGAAATGAAAATTTTCCGTTTGTCTGTTTAAAATCATTATTTCAGTACAACCATTATGTATTGTGCGAAGACGTCAACGGTTTAGCTATACGATTGGAACAATTGTTTCGTGAACTGTGGCCCTCGTGGAATATCCGATGCCTATGTGAGTGACAACCTGGTTGATACGTGAGATCTTGTATCGGCACAACAATAAATCCATCACCTGGATGCTCTTGTTCTGACTGGTACACTCCGTTACCCTCTGCCAATTCGTCACCTGTCACAAGCGAGTCTAAGCTCTGTTCTTCAAAAGAACAGAATGAAATGTTAATAGTGCATTAATGACAGTATTTCAGGTCTCCCTTAAACATGATATACAGTTGTTTTGCAAAATAAAAATTCAACGGTAGCTTCCGTGTATCTTATGTTTGCACATCAAACTTTATCAAGAAATATCGAGACGACGGACTCTACAGGCAGATGGAGAGGAAACATATTAGTGTACATGTAATCATCGTTTACTTGTATCACTAGAACAGGTGTATTTGTTAATTTACACACAGATATGTAACGTAATGTATTTTTAGCTAATCCAGATACTCTGGTAGAACGAATTTTTTCGTCAGAAACAGTGAATTCAATCGAGTAAATATAAATTGGCTAGTTACTTGTCGAATGGCGTCTTCAAATTATGTGGAAAATTGTACCAACACCTTTTAAGGGGGCCGTGTACGATAATATTACAAACTACTACTGACAGCTTCCCAGACTAAAACTTTTGATTCGAGTTTTGTTTAAAGCGTAACTACTGGAGCCGCAGCATCTGCTGCTGCGTTTTCTTTCTTGGAGCTCCTCCTTACTGCACTTCAGGCAGAGTGCGGTTTCGTAATGAGATATAACTACTAATTTATTATTACTTTAAACATGTCCTTGTCATACCTTGTTTTCTAAATATTTTTGCAACAAAAATTGTTGGAAAGCGTGAATCAAGTCGGAAGTCTTAATACAGTGATGTCATTGATCAGTCGCCTTTGTAGCAGCTTTAATTGCATACCGCAAGATCAGTGCTAGAGCCTGCCTTCAGTTAGATTTTTTCTACGAAGTTCGATATTATTTTGAAGAGTCATTTGTCTTCAAACCAAATACTGGAATGGGAGTTCTAAATTGTCTACTCACGGCAACTCACATCGTATTAGCAACGGACCGACTACCAATATTTACGCTGATTTTTCGCTCATGCCATTAGTCAATTTAATCTGCCCCTTCTCAGTTTATTTTCTCTACTAATTACCACCAACAGTCAAAATTGTACAACAGGAAGGACAGAAACCAGGCTGGAAAGACAACGCTTGGCCACTCCTGAGTCGAGTGTTGACAATGAGCTCATCATCCTCAGAGCACCTCTCTCTGCTATTGCTTCACTGGAATCCGCAATAATGGTTGCTATGCCAACATACTGTGGTGCTAAAGACGTCGACGTACTGTCTGTCTGCGGAATTGTCTTGCAGCAAAAATCCCATTTGCTGACTGTATGTGTGATGTTGGGATTGCTGCATCATTCTGTGCTGCAGATATGTCTGTCCTCCCTGGCGCTGTTGTAGGGCTTTAGTAATCCCGAATGACGTTGAATAAGATGCTCTCGAATCGGTCAATTCAATATTCGCATGACAGTCTTTTGATACTATTCAGCATGAGCAGTAATGTCGTGGAGTGCAGCTGACATGCGGTTCTCAGATATTGGGTGTATCCACTGTGTGCTGGTCACTTGTGCTTGAGTAGCACGAAGCAGACGCCCGTCCACTAGACTTCACATGTTGTGGAATCATAACATCCCGCCGGCCGCGGTGGTCTCGCGGTTCTAGGCGCGCAGCCCGGAACCGTGCGACTGCTACGGTCGCAGGTTCGAATCCTGCCTCGGGCATGGATGTGTGTGATGTCCTTAGGTTAGTTAGGTTTAAGTAGTTCTAAGTTCTAGGGGACTGATGACCGCAGCAGTTGAGTCCCATAGTGCTCAGAGCCATTTGAACCATTTGAACCATAACATCCCAAATGCCACAAACAACTTATACCGTCGCACATACCAGAAGAAAGCAGCTAAGGACGCACTGTCGGAAAAAAATGCACCACCCTCAAGGAAAAGATCATTTCATTGACATTTGATGTGCCCAGTAGTTTAGATCTAGTGAAATACCCCTGTCAACGTAAATGATGCGCTTACAGTTGCCTCAATACACAGTGTAGTACCACAGACGTAGATGCAGGTATGTAATCTCGAGCGCAAATGATCATCAAGATGCCGAAAGGCTTCCTACAATAGCCGGCCCCAAGCTTCTTGCATTATTTGTTACAGTTTGGGAATGCTTCTTGCAGGCTCTGGAGAATGAGTAAGCTTCCCCTTCAATACGTCCTATACGTTTTCGTTTAAAGAGATGTCTGGTGATCTTGCTAACCAAAGTGGTTGTTGTACATCACGAAGAGCATATACCGTCGCAGTTGTCGAGTGTGGACGTGTATTGTCCTACTGAAAAATCACATCACCTTCCTGTCGCGGAAATGGCAGAGGCACGGGGATTCTTAACTTCACCTTGCACAAGTAACAAATGTGAACGCGAAATGCTACTGACGACTCCCCAGACCTAGAATCATGGTGTAGGACCTGTGTGTGGTGGGCGAATTCACTCCGGAATAGGCAACTCAGAACGTCTATGTCATACATGTTTACGTCCATTACATGCAGACAACCTGTTCTAATCACTGACCATAACAGAGCGCCATTTCACTCTCTGGTCAATTCTCTCACGAAGCAGATTAACCATGCTTGGCAGCACCTGGTGCCAGTGGTAGTCTGACCAGGGACACACGTGATCTTATTCCTGGTGCAAGCAGATGGTCCCCAATGGTTCCTGAAGACAGGCTGGTGCAATACGTGGACGGATTTTGTCCCTGCATGAAATTCGGTTGGCCACTGCTACTCGCGTAATGCGTCGATCTAGACGTTGCGCCTATACTATGCAGACGTCCAGAACTTGGTCTAAGTATGTGGGAATGTGCCACAGAGCACTGCGGAAAGCAGGGACACACGATCAGTACATGGTGCCCAACATGAGCAGCAATCCGTCGGTACGCCCATCTAGATTCGTCCAAGCTGACAATGCTAGCCCGTTGAAATGGATGAAGCTGTTTAACTGTATTATGTACTCCCGGGCGGGGCAAGGTTGTACCATGGAATCAATGCTATAAATACTGTCCGCCAGTAAACTTACCAAACTGTCGGCAGTGTTAAAACAGAGGGTGCACAGACATTCCTCCTGCTCCTGCACGCCATCTGATCGCCAGTGACCGTGGCAAACGAATCACTAACACTACAACACTTCAATATGCACGTATTATACCAAGGTGCCAGTTAACACAGTTATTGAGAGTGTTGTATTTTTTTCCAGCAGTGTGTATGGTAATATTTCATTATGCTTAGAAGTTAACTTCTATTCATTAGCAAAGCTTGCGATAAGTAAATGGGCATCAGTAGTACGTAAGATAAAGCAATAACAATCTTTTTCACAGTGAAATGAGCATTTAATAAATACTGTGCACACACACACACACACACACACACACACACACACACACACACATATATATATATATATATATATATATATATATATATATATATATATATATATATATATATATACAGTTATGGAAACTCTGCATTAAAAATTTTACTACAAGTAAGATTTTTATGGATGCAGTATAGAGGGTCATGGAACGGGGCAATTATCAGGATTCCTGATCTTGGAGGAGTATCTTCACATTGAAGTAGATACTATTAGATCCTTAGTTGTCCTCATGCCGTTCCATCTCTCACACCAAGGGAGCTTCACTGGCACTGTTGGTAAAAAGTGTTTATTAGGAGAAATGAGGATGCTACGTCGGGACACGCCGTTTGTAGGAAGCCTACTCCCACGAACTTTTATCCGCAGACTGATAGCTGTCACAATCTGGCTCAAAATGAATGAGTGTTTCGTACCTTGGTTCACAGAGCCCATGTTATCTCGGACCCTGAGAGTTTTTCAGTTGAGTACGCGGATCTCTAAATCATTTTTTGTCAAAATTGTTGTAGTGAAAGACAAATCGGACAGTCGTTGCAGTATCGAGCAACTGTGAGTCGGGTGACTGATGATAATACCTAGGCGGCAACAAAGTATACGGCCTTTTCGCCTTACACAAGGATCGTTTTCAACACTATTCGTCGTATTTTGCAGAATTGTGATATGTGCTTTTCGACCACCACCAAGGCCACTTCAGGTTCAGAAAAGGATGTTCTAACGTGTTCCTTACAGCTGAGGCGTGATGTATTATATTGGTCTGACTATCAGGATACTGGGGGAGCTGTGTTCTGACCATAAGTGGCACACACGCTTAAAACAGCCGAGCAAATCCGCCATTGCAGGTCGTTATCTTGGCACCTGACATCCGATGGAATATAACGACATGGAGATCCTAGCATGCACTTCCAGCTATTATGATAGTATTGTTGATGAATTTGTTGATATTAACTTAGCAAGTAACCTTATTAATAGAGATGGTCGATTTTGGTCTGCATGAAATCAATGTCTCTCCTGTGTCAAGAAACAAGGGGACAGAGTTTATGCTGTCTCACATGTTGATTATTAATTTCACTATGGATAACTTCTGACGTTAGTAATACGTGGTATTTGATTCCTCTTGTGTGTGTGTGTGTGTGTTTATGTTACCTTTCTTGAGTTCCTCTGAAAACCAAAGCTTTAAATTCTCTTGCACAGCGCTTACTTTCAGCAGTTTTGCCTTGAAAATAGATAGCAGGGTGTCCTCCTATCGAAAATCGCCGGTTGTCGACGACGTCACCTTGTTGCATTCCCATAAGTTAATTGAGTTTTAGTTTTATCAAGAATAAGTTTAATAAATTAAAGAGTTTTAACCAATAAAATGTAGTTTAATCATCACTTCCTCTCAACTGAATAATTCGAGAGTAAATAACCGTTGGTAACTTGTTCTTAATACTACACTTATCACTTGGGTAAGCGGCAGCTGGACATGTCATTTAAATTTAACAGAATATTGTGTCTCAATTGAGTTTCAAGATAAACCATTTCTCTGGGTGAAACGATGGAGAAAAATGTTCTTCTAAATTGCGTTTGAAGTTTCGATCTTGGAAAAAAGGTACTGTAGGAAGTAAATATGTGATTGGAAGTAGAGAGAGATGAATGGCAAATGTTTGAAATCCATGTCCTTGTGCAGCAAAGTGTATTTATCTATGTGGAAGTTTAAAATCTGCTTACACACCACTGGTGAGTGTAAATTCTTTCTAGTTACATCTGTATTTGATGAGCATAATAGATCGGTTACATACCACAAATGTACCATATTTTATCTACTTACTCTATTCTTATCTAATACGGTACCATCTAATAAATAATTAGTTAGGTTATTAACGTTATTTTCTTTATATGTGAGTAAAATAATGGACCTTTACATTTCGATTTAAGTTTTTGAGATGTACATGATTATTGTTTATACTGCAGTAACTTACATTGGTCATAAAATTGTAGTTGGTCAGTCCTTGTTTGTTTATGATTCGTTGCGAAAATTTTAATACTCCAAAACTATTTTTATACTCTTGCTTTGAATATTATAAGAGATACAATGCTGGTATTGGAGATTATCTGTATGAGGGTAGTGATGTGTATAAGAACTGGCTTTATAAGTATGTTTCAAAATTTGAATGAGATTATTCTACTTCATTTCACTTATTCAGAGAACTCTTTATTGATCTGATTTCCAGTAATTTATCCCCAATTTCCCTATAATGTAGAGAGCTTGCTTTTTCTCTAACACGAGCATTAGACTTTTCATTTTTGTTAATGCCTTTATTACTTTTCTTAATTTAATAAATATTTAAAATTTAAATTTGTACAAAACCAATGTTCAACACTAAACAGATATATTTCTAATGCTGTAGCCGTTCCCATAATGTTTTTTTTATCTATCTACTCCATCTACAATGTCAAAAGAAGGTTTCCAGCAATCTACACCTGAGATAGTACAAATTAGCAAATTGTAGGTGCAGTATTATTCTGCAGTCTGTTGCTAGAATCTGAATAAAGACCGATTGTTGTTTTAATAAGTGGTCGCACAGGTCTAATTCACATGTTTGAGTTTGTATTAGAGGCTAAAGTGATAACAATTCTAAGTGCTAAATATAGTATGAAGAAACATAAGACTAAGTAGTAAAAATTGACACTTTCACTGTAGAGAATGAAATTATCATTTTATTATTCATATCACACTTGTTCGCAGCCCATCAGATACTTATACTGAAATACAGTTAATTATCACTGAGTAATTCAATATAGTTCTTTGTCTGACCCTGGTAAATAAAAAGTTAATAAGAAGTATAAAAACAGGAATTTTCTCAGAAACTGGATAGGAACTATGCAAATACTTCTGATGATCAAGCAGTTGTTAAACATAGAACATTTACTTTGAATTTACTGATTACTGTCATGAACACTTTAAGTAAAGCAGGAGCTCATTGTAATATTTGCTAATAACATTGGGTTGTATTAAAAAGTACGTCAGTTTTATTACCTGATAACTATACTGGAATAACTACATGTCAAATATATCCCTTTTCTTTTGCTTGAAGACTAAAGAGTTTTGATGCTCTTGGTGTCTGTTATGCCACCAAATGTATTACATACATGATCATTCCATCTAGAATAAATCTTAGTCATAGAACTGCAGTAACACTAACATTTAAATAGTTCTTACTAAAACATTGTTAAAATTAAATTTAATAGTAGCCACTGGCCTACAGTGGCTACTATCTCTGTCTGAAATAGCACATATCTACTTTGTACTATTGCAGTGAGACTTAGGAAAACAACTAATGAAAGAAATTGTAGGACTTTCAGTTTTCAGTTTTCCTAGGCGAATAAAAAGCTCACTATATAAATGATTAGTTTCAGGATGAAGTTTAGAAATTAGGTGGTATTACAAAAATGTTGGTAATATTAGGACAAACCATACAAAATACTTTCATTAACCTGCATTCAGAAGAAGTGTAAGATCTTATTTCATTGCATGAAAGTGTGAAAATATTTAGTGAATGTATACTTGGACTCCTTGTCTATTTGACATTAATCTCGTAAAAATTTAATCAGTTCACATTTACCTTATTCTGTGTCACACTGTAATATTCAATACATTCTCAGTTTTGAAACTTCAATGTGAAGTGTCTAATATGTCATATATATTTACATATAAATTAAAACCTTGTTGTATTATGTTCACTTGATTTAAGCTTAAGAGAAAAAAGTTACAAAAGAAAATATTCCTTTACCTCTGCCAACTTAAGAATACTTCATACCAAAACATGGTACTGTCATTGTTAGGACAGCGCTTTGAAAAAGTACAGAGCAGAATCGTATTATAGTTTACTTTCATTTATTTTAATTATCAAAGATGCTTTGAAGAAATATAATCTTCCGGTTTAACGGTATATTTACGTATTTTGTCAGCGCTTGTCTTTACTAACAATGAGCATCTCTAATTCTTTTGTCTGTCTGCTCTTCTGTGCCGGCCGCGGTGGTCTCGCGGTTCTAGGCGCGCAGTCCGGAACCGTGCGACTGCTATGGTCACAGGTTCGAATCCTGCCTCGGGCATGGCTGTGTGTGATGTTCTTAGGTTAGTTAGGTTTAAGTAGTTCTAAGTTCTAGGGGACTGATGACCACAGCAGTTGAGTCCCATAGTGCTCAGAGCCATTTGAACCACTTTTTGCTCTTCTGTATTCCTCCATATCTCTTTAGGAATGGTCTTCTACCCTGAACCCAAGTATTAGATGGTAGCTTTTTCTTTCTCCTCAGTCTGGTACGCAGTCATTGATACATTTTGGTAGCCTTTCTTGTTGTACCCTTTTGATATGTCCATAGCAGTGTATTTGTTTATTGTTGAATAAAATCTGCAGCCGAATTTTAACAGTTTTTCTGTCTCTGAGTATCTTTCACAATAGGTATAAAACTGCTAGGATGAAAGATGGCAATGTTAGAATTTCTTTTAACTATATAAGCCTTCTGTATGATGACAAGGGAAACTGATAGAACTTACGATATGATGGGAAAAGTTTCTATATAAACTTTCATGGACAACAGATGAAAATTGACAAGAAGTCCATGAAGTTTAGTAGAACAGAGACTTCTGAAACGTGTAAACTGCGAAATATTTAGTAGATGTAGGGAGAGAACTCTCTTGTCTCAATAACAAGGTTTTATATGATGGCCAAAGAAGGAAAATAATATAAGTAGAATTGCTAACAAAGTTCTATCGGTATCTAGTACCAAGCAGACTCAAATAAGAGACGCATGAAAGTGTACATGTCAAAAACAGCACTGGATGAAAGCGAACGCACATCAAGGAATCTTGGGAAAATGAGCGACTGCTGAATTTGAAGTGAGTTTTAAAGCACGCAATTCTATAGAAAAATCATTTTTATATCAAATGCCAGTGCCTTTTTATTAAGCCATTATTGAGTACAGCAGAAACTGCCAAATGTTGATCCACAAAATGATAATGTATTGGTATTCATTTGTAATAGGAAATGAGAGACAATACTTATGAGCATATGGGATATTCAACTTACGTTATACTGTAGATAACCAATGTCAAGTGATAAAATTAGAAAAAGTCAAAAGGATGTGGAAACGATTCGCTTCCAGGGAGCGACGTTTCATTAAATGCTAAGGCACTGACGAAATGTTGACAGTCATAAGAATAGAGGACAGCAGAAATTGTAGGACGACACGAAGACTGTAATGTGTAAAGCATATTGATAAAAAACATATAGAAGTCATGAATTTAATCGAAAGAATAATATTAATTTAACAACGAAAAATCAAGTGGCGCCCAGAATGAACTGTTAGATTCTTCCTCGCATGTTAAAACTGCATGGTGCAGTAAGGTTTCAACTGCTTGATTGTCATTTTTGACATATGTTTATTACTGCTTCTTTTTACTTTCTAAACCTTTATGGAAGTCCTTTCTTGGAAATGGGCTGTCATTATCAATATATGAAACAAAACACGTCGATGCAGTAACATAAAAATATGTCTGTCTCCGAATATTCATTCAGAAAACTAAATCAAGGAATATTGTCCACTGCAATAGCAGAACATCTGTTAGGATGATTGACATATTAACCAGCATTGGATGTGTAGAAATATAGCGATAATTACTGAAACATAATAATACTCCACAGTCTGATGGCATACTTATAACATACTGTACACAATTTGTGAGTGAGATAATCACAGATTTCACCATAATTTTCAGCAGATCCTTTTAATGGAGACATGGCTTTCGTGAATGAAGTAGAGCACGTGCAATACCTTTTCATAATGAAAAGAAGTACAACTAATCCTTGTAACAACAATTGCCTGTCAGTAATATCTCTTTGCAGTAGAACATTAGAAGATATTGAGACATTATTCCCACTTAGGATAAATGAACTTCACCATAGAACTCAGCAAGAGTTCTGAAAAATTGATCACGCTAACTAAATTCACGCCCTTCACTCAGTGTATCTCCACTGTTATAGACTGCAGAAATCAGATTTGTTCAGTGTTTCAAGACATTTGAAATGATTTAGATTCAATATCACTTGGCCCCCTTGAGTAGAAAATACATACCTATAGTACATCCAGAAAAATTTGCTACTGTATCCCATATTTCGTTACATTATTGGGGCAGCAAGTTTACTGGGTAGATAGTATAAGATGGAAGTAATACGTGTAGGACCTACAGGTCTCAAAAATGGGTGCTGTTCTTCTTAATATGCATTAATAACTTACCTGATAGTACTAATTAAAACTATACCCTTTTCACAAATAATGCATTACGTATTATGAACTTATATCTACTAAAGTTTCTCTAATGTTCAGTCGGACCTTCATAACACATGAACCTTATGCAAAAATTGGCAAATAGCTCTTAGGGTACAGAGATGCTACGTTATGCAGTCCACGGAATGCAAAAGAATTCTATCCTTTATGAGTTGTAACTAGAATCATTAATGCCATCAAATATTTGGGAGTAACAGGTTCAGTTGCAGGTAAAGTAAGTGACAGGCTGTGATTCGTTGAGAGTCAGACCACAATCTACATTCAAGATTCTTACCTGAGTACTTCTCACATACATAGACTCATGCTAATAACCACACATTCCATAATAATTTACAAGTTAAAACAGTGAAAGCAGAAGTAGATGTAAATGTAAATGTCGAAATGACTTGCAGAAAGTTTGAGAAACATCTTTATTTTGCCTGCGAGGAGCAGATGAAAGTGCTTCTACACCCTCAGTAAGTAAGTGGTCACACCATGTTAATAAAGAAATAGACTTAATTTAGTAGAAGTAGGGATTAAAACAAAAAAAATAACTTTCTTAGTAACTACATGAAGAAATTAGAATATTAATATTATGTACATTCTCAAGGCAACTGCGAGATGAGAACAAAGTTGGAGTGTTCTTCATGTGCATCATTCACAATTTTTATGGCTCAATACATGTTGGTCTTCAGAAGTCACAAATAATTGTGAAGACACCAATTTGATTTCAAGTGGAGCCTTTATGAGCTGGAGCAGGGGTATTTCTACAAGCTGAAATTAGTTGCATATGCCGTATACAATTTAATAATTCTTTTTTATTGTAATGGTGTCAAAGTAGTCAGTTTATAGAATATGTGTACACCATCAGTTTAAACATTGATGAACATATATTCCTGAGTCCTACTTCAACACTAGTGTTTGCACTGCCAGTTTTAAAGAAAAATTCGTCTTTGTAATTCAAGGAATTATCTAGAAGAAATAAGTTTAGATTTAAAACTTACTTTGTCACCTGCCAGAAATTCTGCATTATTGTGCAAAAGATCAAAAGTTTCGTTCCTTTATTCTGAATCCATTTCCGAGCCACAGACAGTTTTAATAACAGGTAATAAAGGTTTTATTCTTGTAGTGCAGGTATTCACATCATTTGCTTATCAAATTATGAAAGATTATTTGTGATGGCTTTCATTAACTAATACATGTATGGTGATTGAGTTCTTAAAAGGCCTAAATCTTTGAAGAGGTATGTTCAGGATGATTATTGGTGAACTATATGTATTATTCTTTATAATCCAATTTGTAAAGTCATGCTTACTTTCCAAGCACTCCAGAAAATTACTGTAGAAAGTAAAATTCAACAGAAATACACAAAATGCTGTATTTCATTAGGTTCATTAGTTTATTTAATAGAGTAGCAACTATATGACTAGTAAAAGTAGCTATATGTATCTGAGTAGCTCAGTAATGTACATCTTCTCGTCCAAGTTTTGGCCACTATGCCCATCCATATATGTGGAGCATTCTAGACTGTTTACTGACGTTTGTCCATGTGCTACATCAGCTGTTGATACGGTCCCATTGTTTTACAAAACTCAGTACAGTGTAGTTTCTGAATATTTAGCGGAAACTCTTTCAACAATGAACAAGTAACTAACCTTTTAAGAACGTCATTATCAACTTCTTCTGTCTTTTCTCTTCAATGTGGTATGTTATAACACTGGCATCATCTGAAAAAAGGACCAGTTCCACTTGATAAATGTTAAGTGGAAGGTCATTTGCATACGTATAAGGAGTAGGTGTAGATGTAAAATGAAATCCTGTTGGCCTCTCTTCATTAAATTTGCTCATTCATTATATTATTCTCATCTTCCTAGATTGTTTGAACTATTCCACACAACGTTTTGCATTGTTTTTGTTAATTATGGTTGCAATCATTATGTTTTAAAGCCAGCAGTTCCCTAAATTTGAGTTTGTTTAAGAGAGCAACATAATCTAGAGACTACAACGCCTTGCAAAGAGCACAACGAATAGTAAATGACGTTTCTCTTATTTAATGCTTGTAATATTCGGTTAGTTAATGAATAATAAGCATTCTCAGACAAGAATACACTCTTGATTCCAAACATTGGTGTGCTACTAAAATCAAAGAGCCAAATAGTCATTTCAGTTTCTTTTCTCCTGTCAACATCTTTTGAAAGATTTACATTGAATTGCCTACACCTACTATTGTCTTGTCAGACACGTAGCTCAACAACGAATCTAGATTTCTTTGAAACAGGTGAGTGTTTCATAGTGGGGATCTACAGAATGTTACAATTACAAGATAAGGCACATGCTTCTTGGTTCTGATTACACAAAACTGCTTTTTTTCAATATTTTCGGCTTTATGTTCAAGTTTCACATACATGCAATTCTCCATTTTCCACGTTGACTCTGGATGTATATGATGCTATAATCCCTGATATTTACTTCCTGTACGTCTGTGATTATACAGCATAATGTTCATAGAGGAAAGTAACATCTACGACTACAAAATTTACCACACCATCCAAACATATAATAAGCTCATCTAGCTTGTTTTTCTGTCTACGAATGCTCTGATGATACAAAGTAGTTTTACTTTTCAGGGAACTGTTGGGTACGTTATACCCCAATTCTGTTGTGATTTCTTTCGAAATTGTCTGTCTATTACCTGACTCTAACCTACAAAATGCGTCTTTCTGACTCCATCAGTCATCATTTTATATTCTTATTTGATGATGTAAACCCCTTTATCAACTTTTTAGTACTGTTGTTAATATCCAAGCCGCGTCCTCTAATTTTATGCATCCTTGAGAAACGTAATATACATAGTGTTTATAAATTAGTTGAACAAAAGTAACCTTTAATCCTGAAAAGGTTAAAAAGCTCACTGCAATGTTCGGTACAGCACTGAATGCACTATTTCTTCATGCTTTATTTAGAAATGTTCACTGTGGGTACCTTATGTAACACGACAAATTTCGCATGTGTAATCAATTTCCTATCTAATGCTATGAAGCCAGTCTTGATATAAGGTGTCAAGTGCTTCTGTTATCGGTTGTACCAGCTGGTCGACGTTTCGCGAAAGTGGTGGAACAGACACTGTGCCCCTACTCCATAAACAGGAGTCTACTGGAGTTAAATCAGATGATTGTACCAGCCAGGATACTTTTCCACGGCATCCAGTCCAGGGCGCACATTCTACGGAGATATAGGACAGCATCAGGATTATAATGTCGTAGCGCCCCATCTTCCCATAAAATAAATTCTGTGCCCATATCTTGTTACAACTGAGTCATTAGATAATGTTCACGTATATCCAGGTACGATATACCAGTTACAGTCGACTCGACGAAAAGGAAAGGACCGTAAATATTGTTACAGCTTACAGTGAAAAAAACATTTACCTTAGAGGAGTCCCATGCATGTTCGATTATGTGACGTGGTTTCTGCTCATCCACTATGCCGGTTCACTTTACGGTGGGTATTGGTGGTGTCTTCGTCACTGAACACAATTTTATCAAGAAAATTATCTTTGGTCAACATTCTGTTAAACATTTCTCCTTTTTCTTGGTCACTTTCTCCTCACGTTTGCAACAGTACAATCAGTAGGATTTGAGTGGCAGGCATTTCCGTGATACCGTACACAAGGTACCACTTGACACATTCAATTCCAAGCTGGCACGTCTCGTTGATGTACTCCAGCTGCAAGTTTAAGGGAGCCGAAGTTCTTCAACTGCTGTGTCACAGAGACTGCTGGCCGACCCTGACCCAGCCATTTTAGGTGAAACGATTCTACCCATTAATAATAGTCCTGAGTTGTCTTTGAATTGCAGTAGCGGATTTGGATTCATGAAACCACAATACGTCAGTGCGAACATCTCGAAGTGACTGCGTTAGGCAAGAGTAAAACTTTAAGATGTAGTGCATTCAATGTTAAATCGAACATTTACCCTTTTCACAATTTAAGGTTGCTTTTGTATAACTAATTTACAAACACCCTGTCTTTACTTAATACGATTATAATATAGCTGAGTAGCGTTTCTGAAGCAGCCAATATAATGTGTAACTTATATATAGCTTTCTTTAAGCACACAAAATGTTGTGGAGCAGCAATATGGCTTCATGTTGTACTGCTGCCTTCTTGCCCTGTACGGGTCAATAGAGAGCTCGACCGACCGCCTTGTCATTATTTGCCAATGGCGTCGTGGGCTGCAGTGTTGATGGCCAAAAGGTCAGCAAACAACTCTCCAAGCTATTGTCGGGTTCCTAGCCTTGTAAGCGCTACTAATAGATCGACTAGCTCCTCAGTATACAGGCTGTGTGCACCCTGCCACAACCCTCCTGTCCTCCCACCAAAGAAAAATTCTAGGCACTAGCAGCAGCCTGATTACATCCAGGAAGTAGGAAAATAAATTGATGCCTTGGGATCACGGTACAGACAGTAATATGTCAGGTTCAGAGGTAAATCTAGATGAGTGGGAGGGGGGGGAGGGGAGGGAGTGAGCAATGGGGTTACTAACACCTGCCGAACTGCACCTGTTTGTTATTAATTCTATGAGTGTAGTACCTCATTCTCCACCTCCTTCCCCCCCCCCCACCCCCCCCAAATAAAAAAAACCAAAATCCTGGATTTCACTCTCGGCATCTTCCTTCTTTTAGCAAAACGCAGCCAAGTACAGGGAATACTCTAGGAGTAATACCGCCGGGAGTGCTGGGAGCAGTTTTACAAATAGATGAAAAGGTAGACGTTGAGAACTAGCAAACGATTTATTCATTTTACTGCAGTCATCCATATATACATTTCTTCAGCAGCAACACTCGCGCGTTGCAAGGCTATAGGGCTGCGCAGCGCAGCGCAGATACACGGCGGCGCAGCTCTGAAGCAAGCGTGGCGAGTGCCCGGGGAACCCCCGGCACAGCGGGCCTGCGGCACCGCCGACGCGTACTCGGCTCCCGGCTGACCCCGCAGCCTGCAGCGGCCGGCAGAGGCGCTGCCGTCGCGGTCGTGGGCGCCACCTGCCGGCACTACAGGTTCGGCACGTCTGGGACGATCCACATGTTGGCTGAAACACACAGAGAGGCAGAACGTCACACCGGACCCCTCGCTGTGCACACGGACGAGCACAGAACGCTGCTACAAGCCACAACGACACACTTCCAAGGACATCCACAAGGGTGGTGGGGAGACGAGTGGGCCTGATTCCTCCCCTCCCCCTCCCCACCTTGAGAAGTTATTTATGATGCCGCTCATTAAAAATAAACATGGCGCATGCAGTTGTTGATACCACTACACTTCGTTCAAGTCCGCTAGACTGTAATATTCAGTGGTGACACTGGATCCCGAATTAATAGAGTGGCGGATGGGGGGGAATGGTTACAGGAAAATGGGCTAATGACCCCAAAACTAGCAGAGAGAGTGGAAGTTAATTACACCTCCCAACAAAAAAGTGAAACATCCAGAACAGGAGGAGGAAACGAATTTAAATGAGTTATAGTTGGGCAGTACGAATCCACTTACCAGCATAATAGTCTTCCCCCCTCTGGCTTAGATGCATGCACTGTTTCGGTTGGGAAACTTGCCATAAACCTATTGTGTATTGTTCTGACGTACGTTGGCCCATGACTGTTGTAACTTTTACCAAAGAAAAAATACCAAACAGTCGTATGTTTTCAGAGGGGAATGTGGCTTTAAAAGTAGTAGATGAAATTTGCTGTCTGAGCAGTGAAATAGCTTACGATTACAGAAGTAGAGAGGATATCAAGTCTACAGTGGCAATGGAAAGAAAAGAGTTTCTGAAGAAGAAATGTTTGTTAGCATGGAATATATTTTCAAGCATCAGGAAGTCTTTTCTGGAGGTAGCCTTGAAGGTAGGTGAAACGTGGGCGATAAGCAGTTCAGATAAGGTGGGAACACAACTTTTTGAAATGTGGTGCAAAAGGATAATTCTGAAGGTTAGATGAGTAGACGTCGTAACTAAAAAGGAAGCACTCAAGAGAGTTAGGGAGAAACAAAATTTGGGGCATTAAGTTGCCTAAACGATGGAATCGCTTGCTAGGATGTATTCTGAAACATGGAGGAATAATAAATTTAATACTGGAGGGTAGTGTGAGGAGTAAAAGTTGTAGAGGGGCACCATGAGACGAATGCAGTAACCAGTTTCTAATTGATGTAGACTGTAGTAGTTAATCGGAAATGTAGAGGAGTGTGGAAAGCAGCATCAAACAAGTCTTCAGATTGAAGGCCACAAGCAGCAACAACAATTTGAAGCGAACACTGTAATAACTTGTTTCTTGTAGTGGCCATTACCGCAGCAGCTGTATATAAATTGCAGTAGTTTCTAAGAAAATGCCTTTTTTGCATGCTGCACATCGAAATTTTTATTTTTATTGATGCACCCAGACGCGTTTCGCCTTTTTTAGAAGGCATCTTCAGTGAATGTCATGAAATATTTCGGGGTGCATAAATAAAAACAAGAATTTCGATGTGCAGCATGCTGAAAAGGCATTTTCTTTGGAACAACTGCATTTCATACTGTAATAACTTACTTGAAGAAAATTTGTCAGCTCTGACAGAAAATACGCCTGAAAATTTTGACTTCCGAAGTGTAGTTGAAACATAAGGCCCCTTGGCTCAGCAGCTGTTGTGGCTGAGCACCTGAAGGATAATTTGGATAATATTTCGAGTAGATTTCCCCACCATGTTATAGTTCTTGGTGGAGATTTTAATTTGCCGGATATAGACTGGGAGACTCAAACGTTCATAACGGATGGCAGGGACAAAGAATCGAGTGAAATTTTTTTAAGTGCTTTATCTGAAAACTACCTTGAGCAGTTAAACAGAGAACCGACTCGTGGCGATAACGTATTAGACCTTCTGGTGACAAACAGACCCCGAACTATTTGAAACAGTTAACGCAGAACAGGAAATCAGAGATCATTAAGCGGTTACTGCATCGATGATTTCAGCCGTAAATAGAAATATTAAAAAAGGTAGGAAGATTTTTCTGTTTAGCAAAAGTGACAAAAAGCAGATTTCAGAGTACCTGATGGCTCAACACAAAAGTTTTGTCTCAGATACAGATAGTGTTGAGGATCAGTGGACAAAGTTCAAAACCATCGCACAATATGTGTTAGATGAGTATGTGCCAAGCAAGATCGTAAGAGATGGAAAAGAGCCACCGTGGTACAACAACCGAGTTAGAAAACTGCTGCGGAAGCAAAGGGAACTTCACAGCAAACATAGACATAGCCAAAGCCTTGCAGATAAACAAAAATTACGCGTAGCGTAATGTAGTGTGAGGAGGGCTATGCGACAGGCGTTCAATGAATTCGAAAATAAAGTTCTATATTCTGACTTGGCAGAAAATCCTAAGAAATTTTGGTCTTATGTCAAAGCGGTAGGTGGATCAAAACAAAATGTCCAGACACTCTGTGATCAAAATGGTACTGAAACAGAGGATGACAGACTGAATGCCGAAATACTAAATGTCTTTTTCCAAAGCTGTTTCACAGAGTAAGACTGCACTGTAGTTCCTTCTCTAGATTGTCGCACAGATGAAGAAATGGTAGATATCGAAATAGACGACAGAGGGATAGAGAAACAATTAAAATCGCTCAAAAGTGGAAAGGCCGCTGGATCTGATGGGATACCAGTTCGATTTTACACAGAGTACACGAAGGAACTTGCCCCCTCCCCCCCCCCCCCCTTCTTGCAGTGGTGTACCGTAGGTCTCTAGAAGAGTGTAGCGTTCCAAAGGACTGGAAAAGGGCACAGGTCATCCCCGTTTTCAAGAAGGGACGTCGAACAGATGTGCAGAACTAAAGACCTGTATCTCTAACGTCGATCAGTTGTAGAATTTTGGAACACGTATTATGTTCGAGTATAATGACTTTTCTGGAGACTAGAAATCTACTCTGTAGGAATATGCATGGGTTTCGGAAAAGACGGTCGTGTGAAACCCAGCTCGCGCTATTCGTCCACGAGACTCAGAGAGCCATAGACACGGGTTCCCAGGTAGATGCCGTGTTTCATGACTTCCGCAAGGCGTTCGATACAGTTCCCCACAGTCGTTTAATGAAGAAAGTAAGAGCATATTGACTATCAGGCCAATTGTGTGATTCGATTGAAGAGTTCCTAGATAACAGAACGCAGCATGTCATTCTCAATTGAGAGAAGTCTTCCGAAGTAAGAGTGATTTCATGTGTGCCGCAGGGGAGTGTCATACGACCGTTCCTATTCACAATATACTTAAATGACCTTGTGGATGACATCGGAAGTTCACTGAGGCTTTTTGCAGATGATGCTGTGGTGTATCGAGAGGTTTTAACAATGGAAAATTGTACTGAAATGCAGGAGGATCTGCAACGAATTGACGCACGGTGCAGCGAATGGCAATTGAATCTCAATGTAGGCAAGTGTAATGTGGTGCGAATACATAGAAAGATAGTTCCCTTATCATTTAGCTACAAAATAGCAGGCAACTGGAAGCAGTTAATTCCATAAATTATCTGGGAGTACGCATTAGGAGTGATTTAAAATGGAATGATCATATAAAGTTGATCGTCGGTAAAGCAGATGCCAGATTGAGATTCATTGGAAGAATTCTAAGGAAATGCAATCCAAAAACAAAGGAAGTAGATTACAGTACGCTTGTTCGCCCACTGCGTGAATACTGTTCAATAGTGTGGGATCCGTACCAGATAGGGTTGACAGAAGACAGAGAGAAGATCCAACGGAGAGCAGCGCGCTTCGTTACAGGATCATTTAGTAATCGCGAAAGCGTTACGGAGATCATAGATAAACTTCAGTGGAAGACTCTGCAGGAGAGACGCTCAGTAGCTCGGTACGGGCTTTTGTTAAAGTTTCGAGAACATACCTTCACCGAAGAGTCAAGCAGTATATTGCTCCCTCCTACGTATATCTCGCGAAGAGACCATAAGGATAAAATAAGAGAGACTAGAGCCCACACAGAAGCATACCGAGAATCCTTCTTTCCACGAACAATACGAGACTTGAATAGAAGGGAGAACCGATAGAGGCACTGAGGGTACCCTCCGCCACACAACGTCAGGTGGCTTGCGGAGTATGGATGTATATGTAGATGTAGATAAGTCGTTAGAGAGCGTAAAAGTGTAGCTGTGTTGGGTAAACGAAGGAATTCTTGAGATAATCATGATAAGAACATCGTCATACAGCCCATGACAGCGTTGTAGTGTACCTACATTGTATATTATATGGAATAGATGATATATTTGGGTTAGTGTAAGTGTAGCAGAGACAACAGCATTCGTGTCTAGCATGCAATTATCTTCCTAAATGTCACCATAATGCGCCCGCTGAGGAACGCATGTTCGGCCGGATTGGCCATGCGGTTCTAGGCGCTACAGTCTGGAACCGCGGGACCGAGGCAGGTTCGAATCCTGCCTCGGGCATGGATGTGTGTGTTGTCCTTAGGTTAGTTAGGTTTAAGTAGTTTTAAGTTCTAGGGGACTGATGACCTCAGAAGTTGAGTCCCATAGTGCTCAGTGCCATTTGAACCATTTTTTGAACGCATGTTAACGTGGGAAATGTAGCTAAGAAACTGTGAGGACATCTTCAGATTTCCACACAGGTTCGCAAGGTCCAAATGGTTCAAATGGCTCTGAGCACTATGGGACTTAACATCTGAGGTCATCAGTCCCCTAGACTTCGAACTACTTAAACCTAAGGACATCACACACATCCATGCCCGAGGCAGGATTCGAACCTGCGACCGTAGCAGTAGAGCTGTTCCTGACTGAAGCGCCTAGAGCCGCTCGTCCACAGCCGCCGACCGGTTCGCAAGGGTTGCGTCTATTTAAACGCATAGAAATTGTGCAGCATCAGCCGAAGTTATTCAGGCACCTGAGATGTTCTAGACCTGTGAATGTCGTGTTCTCTCTCAGTCCCACAATACGTAGTCTGTGTTCGTATTTTCTGACGTTTAACAATTGCAAACACTCAGCTTACATTATCTCGAAGCTGCCGATACATATCACATTAATGGCTTGAACAGATAATAAAAACGGGATTAGCATCTAGTGTCATCATGATTATCAGAGACGAGCAACAGTGCACTGTAGAAGTGGCTATCTGAGATTCCGCTGCAGCAAGCTGAAAAGATGGTTATCCTTGAGAGATAGAAAACGGTAGTGTATGTTCTCATATTCAATCGTAGATGTATTCGTTGCCTGACAACCGAATCACATGTAGTGTTTTAGTTGTAGATGCGGAAGCTGATTTAAATTGTGTACTAGACATACGACTGCAGTGTAGCGGAGCGACCATATATGGTCACATTAGTGCGAGCCTGAGCTTTGTATTGCAACAGCACAGCCTCCAGTCATTTTAATGATTCAATAAGGCTAATGCGATGTTGCGAGGATAGTAAGCTCGTTGAAACAGCAGTTTTAGCGGTATTGTACAGACTTGTGAATCATGAGACAAGGCATGTTTCTTTTCAGACAGTGGCGGTGGCCTTTTAGAGTACGTGACTGAAAGTGGAGCACATGCACCATAAGCCCACTGCCGCCGACTGTAAGTACCGGACTTTCTTACAATGGAATTATTCTTATCCTCGCAGCCCTGCCAGAAAGACAGGGCTGTGCCGAACGAGGATATGTTACGGAGCTGCCAGTAGACGTTAGAGGTTAGGGACCTCGCCAGTCCCTCTCTGGACTGCATGGTGCACGTGGCCATCCCAGGTTATATCCAGCAACACAGCCGATAAGGGGCAGCAGGTCGCACACTGTGCGCACCAACCATCACGTACCATCGCAGAATGGACATCTGGGCGTGGTGGGCGGCCGGGCATTGGCGGGTGTCATATCAGATACGTCATAGTCGATTATACGCCAATGACGCGAGGCCCACGTTGCCAGCTTACGTAACAAGGACTCCAGTGCTCGGTGGAGCATCCGCGTCAGCATCACGGGCCGTGCAGGCAGCCAGTTCAACAGAATTCAGCGTACAGCCGGCCGCTTACCCGGTGCATCAAACAGTTCAAATGTATGTAAGAAGAACATTCCCTGCATCCTCCTCGTTTCTCATTTCTGTTCCACCACCCGCTCACGCCATACTGGTTCATAACTGCTCCACCCTGCTCTGGGAGATGCCATAGCCGTAATATCATGATAATATACTATCGCTTTTTTAAAGTACAGCTATCTATTGTCGCTTGCCATAAACTCTCCGCTTGTATCACATAATTGTGAAGTGTAGTTGTGGATATATGGCTTACTGGGAAGTGCGAATTGTGGTTACAGTATATCCCGATTCACAAAACTAAATTCTGCTACCCACCAGACTGAGGGACCACCCCTAACGAGAATGCAGACTAGCAGAATGTGACGTGCCGACTGTGGTTTCAGTATATCCCACGGATGCTCAAAACCAAATTCTGGTGCTCAACAGCACGAAGAACCACTCCAAATGATCATGAAAAGCATCTGAAAACGAGAGTAGTGCTGCGCAATGGAAAACATTTTATTTAAATGAATGTTACTAGGGTGGGTCAGATAAGCACGAAGCAAAATGGATACCACATCATTGACATAGATATGTCAGTAACAGAAGTGATTTTCTAGCTATGAATGGATACAAAAGGGTATTATAACAAGTGGGCTTATTACGTTTAAAATGAAATTACATACTGACGTCTCAATATGACCTTGGCCAATGTGAGTTGGAAGGATAAACCTCAGTTACTTTAGTACATCGCGGAGACGGACAATAACTGTGTAAGTTGTTAATTAGACGATTGCTTGGTTGATTTGAGTCGAGGGAACCAAAAAGCAAGGTCACCTGTCCCATTGGATTAAGCAAGGACGGTGAAGCAAGTCGGCCGTACCGTTCCAAAGGAACCATTCCTGCATTTGCCTGAAGCAATTTAAGGAAATCACAGAAAACATAAATCAGCATGGCCGGACCCGGGTTTGAACCGTCGTCTTCCCCAATGCCAGTCCAAGGCGTTAACCACTGTGGCACCTCGCGCGGTAGTAATCAGATGCAGAATGTACATGAAAAGCTAGGAGCGAATATCATTAGGGTGCCAAAAATGATCGTTGAAAGCAAGAAGCTAGGTGCGTGACTTCAAGAGCGTCCACTTGGCTCCAGACGGGAGTGGGTTGGATTCATTTGTAAACTGCTTAAACTCCCGCTCCGATGCGCCGTCTTACCAATCGGACAGTGTGTAAATAAAACAGGCTGAATGATGAGATGTCAGCCCTCCCTTTGTCACTGGCGCTTAAGTAAAGACATCAATCCCGTGGTAGTAAGGCTCGCTTCAGCCATCATCTCTCCCGCCCCAACCTAAGGTGTTTATATTTTATAAGAGCCTCAACAACACTGTACTTTACAAAAGCCTAAGGTAAAGTCATTACTGTACAAAACCCTAAGGCCGGGTGCTTACTCTACAACAACCTGACAAGGACTGTATTGTATTTAAAAAAATGGTTCAAATGGCTCTGAGCACTATGGGACTTAACTTCTGAGGTCATCAGTCCCCTAGAACTTAGAACTACTTAAACCTAACTAACCTAAGGACATCACACACATCCATGCCGAGGCAGGATTAGAACCTGCGACCGTAGCGGACGCGCGGTTCCAGACTGTAGCGCCTAGAACGGCTCGGCCACATCGGCCGGCTGTATTATATAAAGGCCTAAGGCAAAACGTCTTCTCTGAGCCGCCTAAAATTCGGTCATCTTGCTGCCATAGTTGGAAATCGCCGCCTGTGGTAGTGTTGATATAGAATTCCGCTCAATGAAAAATACGAGGGCTGTTAGGAGAGTAAGGTCCGATCGGTCGCGAAATGAGAACCACAGTAAAAATCTAAAATTTTTTATTCGAAACAGTTAGCAACACCTTGCAGCTACCTCTCTAAATAGTCGCCGCTCCGACTTGACATACGTGATGTCGTTGTACTAACTCTCCAGCATAGTCACAGAAAGCAACCTCCTGTGCTTTCCGCCAATTCTCTGCGCTGGTCTTCCTTTCGTTGCTTGTGCCAAAATGTTGTCTTCGTAGCCAGTGGTTCATGTGAGCAGAGATGAACAACAGAGGGCTGTATTGTGGGTGGCCAAACACTTCCCATCGAAAACGCTGCAGGAGCGTCTTCATTGCCACTGCAGACTGCGGCTGAAAATTGTCTTGAAGAAAGAAACGCATGACATCTATGTTATGCGGGTTGAATAGCTTCAGGCGAAATCTCTCACTAGATCAACATATTTGACGGGAGACACTGTTGCTTTAGGCAGTTCTACGTGATGACTTTGCTCTCTGAACTGCAAAGAGCGACAGACACACTAAAGACACAGCTCAACACGTCTGTGCAAAGTTCCATCGGATTTTCACAGTGGTTTCCATTTTGTGCCTAATTGGAGCTTACTTTCCGAATAGGCCTCGTATGTAACACCGTTAAACAATTTCATTACACGCCAATGGGAAAAACTGCAACACCAAAAAATAATTAATGTGGAGTAACGAAATTTCGGGAATACGTTTGTTTACCTAACATACTTCAGTGATTAAGGTTGCAAGATATCAGATTAATGTAAGCACGAAAAAGCCACTGTAACTGTGAAATTGTGATAAATTAATCATCGGCGTAAACGCGAGAATATTGAATGTAAGCATGGAAACGTGCAAAAACATTATGTTGCAGACGTGCCAGATGTCAGTTTGTGGGAAGGAGTTCTATGTCTGTTGCACATGCTCGGTCAATACAGGGACGGTTTCCGCTGATTGTGTGTGGCGCTGCAGATGTCGTCCTATGATGTCCTATATGTACTCGATTGCAGACGGAGCTGGTGATCGAGCAGGGCAAGGCAACATGTCGACACTCTGTAGAATATGGTGGCTTACAACGGCGGTATGTGGGCAAGCGTTACCCTATTGGAAAACACCCTCTGGAATGCTGTCCATGAACGCAGCACAACAGGTCCCATCACCAGACTGGCATACAAATTTGCAGTCAGCGGTGCCGGCCGCGGTGGTCTCGCGGTTCTAGGCGCGCAGTCCGGAACCGTGCGACTGCTACGGTCGCAGGTTCGAATCCTGCCTCGGGCATGGATGTTTGTGATGTCCTTAGGTTAGTTAGGTTTAAGTAGTTCTAAGTTCTAGGGGACTAATGACCACAGCAGTTGAGTCCCATAGTGCTCAGAGCCATTTGAAATTATTTTTGCAGTCAGCGTGCGTGTCATAACCACGGGAGTGCTCCTGCTGTCGTGTGAAATCGCACCGTAGGTCCTCAACGGGCCTACTCCTAACCCACATACGAGCATCATTGGTACCGAGGGACAAAACGTAACAGACCTCCACCGTGCAATCCAATGAGCTCTCGCTCACCATCACTGAAGTCGTAAATGGCGGTGCTTTGGGGTCAGTGGGATGCACGCTACAGGAAGTCTGGCTCGGAGCTGTCCACGAAATAACCCATTTGCAACACAGTTAGTTGTGTCGCTGTGTTGTCCGCAGCTGCTCAGATTGCTGCTGTAGATGCAATACGATTCGCCAGAGCCATACACCAAACACTATGGTTTTCCCTCTCGGTAGTGTCACGTGAACATCCGGAGATCATTCTCGTTTCGACTGTATATTCTTGTGACCACCGCTGCAAGGCTACAGCGGCTACATTCCTGCCAAATCTTTCTGAATTATCGCAGAAGGAACGTCGAGCTACTCGTAATCCTATTATACGACCTCGTTCAGACTCTGTGAGGTGTTGATAATCTCGTCTTCGTCACCTGGAAGACATTATTGAGTGACATCAACTCACCAAGTCCACTCTCAAAGAAAACTAATGCTCACAGCTGTTACAGTGCGCATTTAAAGCAAAAGTCATTTGCATCGTCGTAGTGGCGCTATGAGACTGGCGTGAAATCCGAAGAGACGTTATCTTCCAGGTGTAGAAGTAGACCTGTCAGTTTTCATTTATCTCGCACAGGTCCTTCATGGTGTTGCGACTTTTCTCGTCAGTGTAATTCAGCAAATCGCTCAGAGGCTCGCAGCTACAGCCAGGAGATTACTTCCGTTCTATGATACGATTCTGGAAAGGACGAATGAAAGGTTCTGCATGTAAGCACGGTGCAATTGGGCGGGTTCTCACCAAACGTACAGAGTGACCCAATGAGAATGCGGTATTTTGAAAGCTTAAACTGGACATTACACCTTCGCTACATTCACCTAGAGAGAAGCTGCACCCGCCTAGAAATGCCTTCCATGGCTAAAAGAGGTTCTGCGAGGAATCCGATGTATCCTTCGACAGAGGAATGTGTGTTCGTCATCCCCTTCTGCAGAGCGTTCTGTGGGAAGTGAATGCCAAGCTCGCTACCCGTGGACAGACCTCTGCCCAAAGCACTACAGTTTCGTGGCGCAAGATTCCTCTTAAAGCCTACACTTATCTAGGTCACACCATTTTTCAAACCTTCAGGTCTACGGACCTCCATCAGCTCCATAAGAACAAACAGCGAAGCGAAAATAGCCACTGCCAGGGCTAATCCACATGTGTAATTACAGCGCAGTGTAATGAACGACTACCTGATCAATGTAATTTGAGCCACGTTACCGTATGACGTAATTGGCAATGTCTTTGTCCCACTCTGCACAATACACAAATGAGTGAAGAGATGTGTTGCTCATTGGTCCACCTTTAAGATTTCGAAACATATAACGATACAAAAAAGAAAATAGATGCTTTAGTCAGCGTTTTAGAGAGGATGCTGTTATGATAACGACGAACGAATCGTCGCCAATGTAAATGACTGGTGGCCAATACTAAATAGAAACATACAAATCTCTTCTTTGTATATACAGAGGGTTGTCAGTGAAGTCTATAAGGACCTGGCTGCATGGTCTGTATATACAATGACTAAAATAATTAGAAGTCGTTAGTAAAAAATCATATATTGTACTTAAGTGGTGGTACAGGAGTCTTCATAGTCAGGAGGAGCATAATTACAAACAGAGAGCTATAGAGGCATCACATAGGCCATACTTTAACTAAGCGCCTTGTCAGAGGTAGCTTCCAAACAGCTGAAGGCTATACTACTTTCCCACTCGACGTCTCGAGCAAGAGTGGCCGAGTGCAAGCTAGAGACATGTTGCAAGCCGCTGGTCTCGACTCGCGGGTACAGCGACACTAGTACGGACCGCGGGGTCGATAACTGCAACCCTTAACAAGTTTGGTATCGATCGTTGATACCACAGATGCTCAGTAGCTGAGCTGGGGCATTTATACGATATTTGATTGGGAAAAGCTCTTACAACGTGCAACGTAATAAATTCAGGAATAAATATTTTTCTGTTCCTTATTATTAGCAATGATCTATACAAACTGCCCAGTAAAAATTATAGTACCAAGAAGACTGTGACAGACTTCTATCTGAATGGAGCTGTCCACCCTACTCTATCCTGTGCAAGCTTCTTCATCTCTGAGTAATTATTGCAACCAATACGTATTTGAACCTGCTTACCGTATTGATCCCTTTGTCACTCTCTACGATTTTTGCTTGCCATACTTACATCTGCAACCGAATTAGTTCCTTCAAGACACAGGATATGTCCTATGAAGCGATCCCTTCATTTAGTCAAGTTGTGCCATAAATTATTTTTCTTCCCTAATTCTATTCAGTATCTGCTTATCAATGATTCATCCTGCTGACCCAACCTTTATTATCCTTTCGTGGTTAAAAGGAACTATGTTATTCTTGTCTGAGTTGCTTAGTTCGACATTTCATTTCCTTACAAGACTACCCTCCATACTAATACATTCAGAAAATACTTCGAAACACTTAAATTTATATGTTAAGAAATTGTTCGTTTCAAGAAATATTTTTCATAATATAGCTTATCTACGTTTGATATCCTGTCCTCTTGTGTTATTTTGTTGCCCTAATAGCAAAATTCATCTACTTCTTCTACTGTCTCATTTCCTAATCTGAATACTACAGCATTACCTGAATTAATTCTACTATATTGCATTACCCATATTTCAGTTCTGTTGAAGTTCATAATAAAACTTTTTTTTCAAGACACTATCCATTACATTAAACTGCTGTTGCAGGTCATTTGTTCTCTCTTCTGCAATTAGAAGAGTTTTTATTGCTTCTTCCTGAACTTCGTCTTTCCTCAATTCTCGTTCATTTCCTTTACTGCTTCCTCAATATACAGTTTGAGCAACGTCGGAAACACTCTACAATCCTGCCTCACTGCCTTCTGAATCCCTGCTACACTCTCATGGCCTCAGACGATCGTAAACACGTTTCTGTACAAGCTTTATGTTATCCCTGATACCTTCAGAATACCAGAGAGTGTATTTCAGTCTGTCAAAAGCTTTCTCTGAACTTCTGCTATATTTATTACCGGTAGATTTGTGGTGTGCGTACTGTAAGACCTTCGTTACACACACCATCAGATTATATGCCTTGTCGCTCTAACAAAGTGGGCGAGTGTCAGCAATATGTCTCGTGGTCTTATCGTGGCGTGTTTATCTTCTGCCATTACGTCAGACAATAGAAATGCCACTTGCATGCTTTGAGTAGCAGATTGACGGTGACCAACTTTAAACAGAACTTGATTAATTATCACACACATTTATTAAAATAATAAAAAGCATAGACATTACGTACCTTGAATCTGGATGCTATTTACAACTGACAATCTGAAGTTCATTTGGTCTTGGTACGTTAATCTTATTCTCACATATCTCTGATACTTGAAAAAGTGTATATAAATTTCTCTTCAAGGCTATGTACAGGAATATGATAATCTTATTAGGCGCAGACTGAAACTGGACTATAGACTGGTAGAGACAAATGCAGACTAATGCAGACTGGGGCAGACAAATGCAGACTAATGCAGACTGACTAATCGGAGGTCTGTACACTCGTTATAATACCCCTAGCGTTCAGGAATCACTGCGCGAGTGTGATCCGCGAGGAGAAAAGGTTCTACGTTAGCAGCAATCTCAATGGCTGCGTTACATATTAATACGCGGATCGGCGGAAGCAGAATTTGGTCCGTCTCTAAGACAGCGCCATCTCGTAGTGCGGAGACGGACGAGCGCTGCGCCTGCGCTGTTGTGCTTAGCGGGGCGCGCTCTAGTGGGAAAGTTGTGTACGCGCTGACTACACGGAACTATGTACACAACAAGATTCTACCAGCATGCAAGTATTTTGGAGATGATCAGTGAAATCAATCTTGACTCCCTGGAGGAAGACGACGTCCTTTTGGCAGGGCACTAAGGCGGAAATTCAGCGAACCGGCATTTGAGGTAAATGGAAGAACGAATCTATTGCCGCCGAAGTATATTTCACGTAAGTACTACAAAGATAACAAGTGAGAAGATATGCAGTAAGTTATTGGGATGTGCATGTTGCACAAACGCTTGTACTGTTTCGATTTTCATCTCACTCTGTATGTAAATGCAGATAAACGTGGGTAAGAAAAGTATAGAACAGGAATATTTCGACAGACAATCATTCCGCATGTTGAAGTAGGTGGTTTCTGTTACAGATCTGGTTAAGTAAAGTACGGTCGCTCGGTGTCCCATGAAAAACGTGCACTGGCGAACAGTCTGCCACGCGGCAGCATTCAGCGAATTTCACGAGTGCCTTCCACCGGGCTGACACCTTTGCAATGTAAACATAGCGCGGAACGATTTAACGTCAGGATGCGTCAACAGAGTGTAGACAGAGCGCTAATTATACGGGCGAGCGGTTTAAACGCCAGTCACGTCTGGTCACGACCGGGCGGCGCGCGCACCCCACTCCGATAATCAGTTAAACACACAGCCTCTCGGCGTGCCGCCGGAATCCCATTATCACGAACCGGCGGAAAATCCGTCTGAATAATAGATAATGTCGCGAGAGCCGATCAGTAGAGGCCGCGACGCCCAATAAACACGTTTGTGTGTGTTTGCTGGAGGTCCAAAAAGTGAAATATGCCCATCAGTCTCCGTGACATGAGCATTTTTCTTATGCGTCTTCAAATGTTTGTTTTCTCACCCGATGCACTGTTGTGCAAACGTTTATTCTGTTTCGATTTTAGTCTCACCCTGACTACCGTACTCTCTCGGAAAACGAAAATATATGCTTCAGTGTTCAGTACCACTGTCACGAAAAATGAATAGTGTGTGGTGGACTATGTGCTTCGATGATGACTTGGATGTGTCTATCAGTGATGAAAATCTTATCCACTATATGTTGCGAAAAGTTATGGAGAAATATTCGAAATGTGGTCCAAACCAATATCTTAATAAGACGGTATGTGGGAAAAGTTGCAGGAGGAACAGTAGTGCAAGAAGTGTCACTCTCTTCTTGAACGACTAGGCCGGGTTCTTTGAGAATGGACCCCGTATACTAGATATCGTGGATATCTCTCCTATCTATCGGTCATCAGGCATATTTTCTTTGGTGTTTCGGCAGGTATTTATAGTGTTGTCATTCCAATGTGCACCTGGAGACAGCCCAAATAAATTCTGTTTAATACGTTTTCCATACGACGCCCACGGCCGACGAAAAGCTTCGGTTTCTTTCCCATTCCAAACAGAAGTGATTTTTGAAGTGGAATTCTACGTGGTCGCCGGCCGAAGTGGCCGTGCGGTTAAAGGCGCTGCAGTCTGGAACCGCAAGACCGCTACGGTCGCAGGTTCGAATCCTGCCTCGGGCATGGATGTTTGTGATGTCCTTAGGTTAGTTAGGTTTAACTAGTTCTAAGTTCTAGGGGACTAATAACCTCAGCAGTTGAGTCCCATAGTGCTCAGAGCCATTTGAACCATTTCTACGTGGTCATTCGATAGAGCTATTGCTAATTAGCCTAGTGCGTTCTTCATTTTATCCCTATCTATTTACATGAACACTGAAAAAGACGCTTTCCATCGATGGTGGGCCTCACATGAAAGGCCTGATGGTCAGTATTTGTTGGGCTGGCTCCAGCTACACTTTGCAAAAACGAAATTGCAGATCTCTGCCGAATCACCAAAGAAAATACACCTGCCGACTCGTAGGAGAGACTTTCTGTAGAGTCTCGGGTCTTTCCAGACAAAGAGCACGCAAGCAAGTACTAGGGTAGACTGGTTTCTCGTTTTGAATGAACGGGGGTGGATTAACAGTTCCGGCGTTTGCTTTACAATTGACGGACATCATCTTAACACACTGGTCGGAACCGAGGATTTGGACCTGTTTTTTATTTATTTCTTGGCCAATGTGGCTCGTTACGCCAGTCGAAAGTGTAAATAATTGTCTACATAAAAACAATTTAATATAAAATGTTTCAGAACAGACTATGAAGAATAAAACAATTTCTTCTTGTCCCATACAGATAGTCTTAAGAATCTGCAGTTGTGAATCTTTAATAGTTATGAGATACATCTAAAACTTAAGATGAAAAACGTCAGTTGCATCCAATAGATAACTGATATAAGGATAGTATACATAAGTTACTAACAGTTTAACTACACTGCAAATGATGTAAAAAAACTATTGTGTTATTTGTCTCAAAAGCAGCTACCAACGGCACTCAATGTTATCTATTGCAAGCACCCTTCGTTTTTGTTTTGAATTTTTCAAGCACTGTAACAGCTATTAAAAATTTGTAAGCAGAAATTCTCAGGACTAAGTCTGTGGGTTTAGGAGCATGTATGGGACTAGGAGAAATTATTTCATATTTTAGTGCGATTTAAAAACTTCTATAAAGTATTTTTGTGTACATAATTACTTTCTGCTCTTTGGTCTTGTGTGTGTGAAATTTTTCACTCAATTTCAAACATTTTGACGAGATTACAACACAGACATGCGGTAAATTTTAGGTTTATTTCAGTTTCTTTTCATCTGATTGAGCCAATATATTGATTCATCCTACGTAACTCTTGCCGCAGTGGATACACAGTTTCCCGTCAGATCAGCGAAGTTAAGCGCTGTCTGACGTGGCCGGCACTGGGATGGGTGACCATGCGGGCCGTCATGCGCTGTTGCCATTTTTCTGGGTGCATGCAGCCCTGTCATGCCAATTGAGGAGTTCCTCGACTGGATAGTAGCGCCCCGGTCACAGAAAACTATCATAACGACCGGGAGAGCGTTGTGCTGGCCACACTCACCTCCTATCTGCATCCTCAGCTGATGATGACACGGCGGTCGGGTAGCCCCGATGGGCCGCTTGTGGCCTGGAAACGGAGTGCTGCTACTGCTACGTAAATTTCGAGAAAAGACCGTCAAGATAAAAAATGAGACAGAATCGAGCTGACCCAGTGGCCTACCACCAATCGTTCTTACTGCGTAACATTCGCCGATGGAACACCAAAGGAGGGAAATATCAGATGTGCGCGAAGTACGCTCCACCACACGCCAGACACGAAAACCAGTTAGTGTTGAACTGTCACCCAGTTCTGATCTCAATTGAAAGGTTCGGGTCTCTACATCATCGAGAAATTAGATTAAAAACAATTGCAAAATTTGTGCCGAAAATACAAACGGACAAGAAAAACGTCCTTATTAAGGACATGTTGAAAATATTCTGTGTTTAAAGGTACATATACAGATAGATAGTGCGTTTGTATCTGTCTGAGGCTGAAATTAATCAGGCACCGGCAAACACAGCATTAAAGGATGTAGGCAACTAAAGTGTCTAGAAATATGTATCAGAAGAAGACGTTAACGACTGGAGGTATTCAAAGAAACAACGTACCGTAAGAGAGAAGCCTTATGTGACTCATTTCTTGCTGTTTCTAGACCGGTAAAACAAAAATCGATCGAATCATGCATATAAACAGAGTAGATAAAATGCTGATTATTTCTTAAGGAACAGAATGTGGGCGAGTATATGTCAGCGAATTATACATAAGGTATCATTAACCTAAAACAATAAGAGCGTAAACTTTCAACGGGAGTGCCAGAGCCGACATTGCGAAGTATTAGGAATGCAGAGTCGGAGACCAAGTCCGCTGTCATACCATTGTGGGTTACAGTGAAAATAATTATTTATTTCGCATCAGACAAAGGAAACTACTATGACCGTACATACAATATATATTTTTAAATATCAGTTACAATGGAAAGAAGAACTACATAAACAAAGGCTAATATCTCCAATGTGTATCCAAAATTTTTACAGAGTTTATATATCATTGTGTCGCTCACAGCCACATTACGCTATTTTTATTTGGTAAGTGTACTGCATATCCGGAAAGTGTTCATAAACCAAAGGCTAATTACTTCAGTGTGTGTCCAAAATTTCTACAGAGTTTATATATCATTGTGACACACCCACATGACGCTATTTTTATTTGGGAAGTGCACTGCATATCCAGAAAGTGTAGCTCGTTGGATTTGCTGACGCCACTTTGGAGTTCTTGTGACATGTGGCTGACTGAGGTGACACAGAATCACGTTCTTCAGCAAGGAGGCTCTGGCTTGACTATCGATGGAGACAGTTTTATGAGCAAGAAATGTCAATGTACCAGAAAAGGCCCATTATAGGTTGTAGGGGTTTACAGACTGATATCGAATATTAGTAGTTTTAAGCTACACCATGTGCAGTTTTAAGTTGAAAATTTAAGTTGCAATAACACGCTCCACTCGTGTAGGATCAAAGAAATCGGCTGGAAGTCTACTTTTCATGTCGTAAGTCACTTCTGCAGTGGTGATGCAATATTCTGGAATCATATACGTTCGGAGAACCTTCAAACTTTTTTGCCATTTTTCCAGTGAAAGTCGGGCTATTAATGCTGTCTTGATGTTAAGATGCCAGTGTTCAGTTTCGCCGCTCGACGCCGGATGGTAAGCAGTGATTCTGATGTAGTATTTACGTAGGGTCTTTCTCAGGTGAATTAATTGAAGATTTTTGGTACTCTCGAAGGTGCGATCCATGACAACAACAGGGATGTGATAACACTTCCTGCAGAGATGTCTTTCAGTGGGGTTGAGCGTTAAACCTGCCTATCAACGTAAAGAGATGGGTGCAGCCTTAAGAGCAAGGTAATGGAGCCACACGATCAATAATCATTTGCGAAAAGCGACTGTCAAGTTCACTCGAAGCTCCACAAGCACTTGATGTATGTTTTCAAATTTTTCCTCGTTGGCAGTGAACACATGTTTTTGTACACAGCATTATATCTTGTGAAGGCTAAATGAAACGTTGCTGAAGCGGATCTACTGTGCCAGAATGAGCCAAACAATGTAGCGCAAGGAAGACTTCTTGTCGGTAGGATGGATTAACATAAGGGGTGAGTATATCCTTAGAATTATAACAATGGAGCTTCCCTCAGGTAACATTATAGTTGCAAACATTCGGAAATAGGAGTCTAAAATCTTCACTTTTACCAGTTCTGAGTCACTGATTTATGTCTTTGCAGTATTTTCGTATGAATTTCTGGATCGTAACATGATTTCCGCAACTCTGGAAAATGAATCAGCAGCGTCTGGCTCCCGGAAGCTATCGTATGTGTATGGTGCACTGACTGAGAAACTCCAGAGGCACAGTTGCCTAGATGTTGATTTTTGTGGTCACAGTTTGAAGGCAAATTTTAATGTCTTGTAATCTGTGAATATTGAGAATTCTTTGTTTTCGAAAAGTTAAGGGAAATATTTGGCTGCCGAATAAATTGGCAACAATTTATAGTTGTAGGTACTGTAGTTACATTGTATGTCGGTAAGAGACATTCAGAAAAACACAAGTGTAGTTCTGCTACTGCTTTCGGATTAGCGAAGTCCTTGTTTATTTTCACTAGGCCTTCTAATGGTGAAATCGCTTGATGTGACACATGATAACTCAAGAAAGGTATCGCTCTCCATTTTCTTTCTTACTATTGGTGTAAAGAAGTACCTATATCACAGTCCGAGCCGGCCGGGGTGGCCGAGCGGTTCTAGGCGCTACAGTCTGGAGCCGCACGACCGCTACGGTCGCAGGTTCGAATCCTGCCTCGGGCATGGATGTTTGTGACGTCCTTAGGTTAGTTAGGTTTAAGTAGTTCTAAGTTCTAGGGGACTGATGACCACAGAAGTTAAGTCCCATAGTGCTCAGAGCCATTTGAACCATTTGAACCATCACAGTCTGAGACATCACCCAACAAAATTAAGATATGTGTTGAGACATGCAGAGCTGCGATAGCTAGTACTTCTTTTAACTTCGTGAATGATGTGCATGCTCCGGCAGTCCATGTAACACGGCGATTCTCCTTCCTCTTGCCGTTTTTGCGCAAGTTAAACAAAGGTTGTTGTATTTCTGAATTATGTGGTGGAACATGTCTGTAGAAATCCAGCGGGCCTGAAAAAACGACGTAGTTCTGCCACAGTTTTAGGATTAGGGAAGCCCTTGTTTATTTTCACTTGGCCTTCTAATGGTGAAATGCCTTGATGTGACAAATGACCACTCAACAAAGATATCTCTCTCCAAAAATGCGTTTTCCCATGTTTACGTTAAGATGATATGATCCATCTGTAGGAGAAGCAAACGCAGATGCGTTATTTGTTCTTTACCTGATGCTGAAGCAACAAGAATATCATCTAAATAGTAAAAATGGTAAAATGATTCAAAATACTATGAATAAATAGATGAAATGTTTATGCTGCATTTGATAGACCAAATGGCATCTTAAAAAATTTAAAAAGTCCCAATTGGATGATAAAAGCCGTTTTAGGCACATTTGCTGGCGTAACAGGACTGTGGTGATAAGCTCAGATAAGGTCAAGCTTACAGAATACGTTTCTGGTGGAGAGATGACTGTTGAAATCTTGTAAATATGGTATTGGATGATCGTCTGACACTGTGACCGCATTTAAAGCTCTGCAGCCTCCACATGGGCGACACCTTCCATCTTACTTTGGAGCGAGATGGAAACGATTAGACAAGCAGCTCCTAGAAGTGGGACACATAACAAGGTTGATCACCTCCCGAAATTCTAGTATTATTCGCGCAAATTTTTATGATGATAAACAGCTGCCTTGTGCATGCACTGGATGTTCTGTTGTTGTGATTGTGTGTTGCACATTAGCTTCAGGGAAACCCCAGTTAGGTTTCTACGTAAGAATGTTATGGTATGTCTTTGGGCAGTCTAGATGTTTATGCTGTGGGTCAATCAAAAACACTAAACTGTCAGCATTAGCAATTAAAGTATTTTCAATTTAGTAACTTTTAGACTTCAAGCAACAGACAATAATGACTCAAGAAATCGCACCAATAATTCACCGATGAACATCTGTAAGAAGAAATACCCATTGAAATGTTCGTAGAAGGCCTGTTTCGAGGTTTAGTTGGTGTTCCTCATACGTGTGTATTGCGGAGCCGTTTGCAGTGTAGAGTTTCCACTTCTGAATGTTTTCGTAATGTGGTACTGTTGCTGGAAATACGGAAATATCTGTTGCTGAGTCGACCAAATATCGAAGACGTGTGTTGCGACTCGTTTTGAACAGACGGCGAGATGATTCGGCCCCCTCAGTCCGTGCCGCGCCAAGTGAGTAGCACAGTTTTCCGTCTGAGCGTTAGCGGTGTTGTGTTCAGAAATAAATGAATGTGGTGGAGCGCATTTCTTCGCATTCCGTTTGGATTTATAATGATACCAGCACACGGAGTGTTTATGTGACCTGCTGGTCCATCGTGTTCGAGTTCGTAGTTTCTGAATCTGGATAGTTAGTTCCGAAAGTTCTCTTTCCAGATGGGAAGGTTTGTCATCTAGATAGGGACACGAAAAAGTTTTCGTACTGTATACGAACAGGCTGGGCGTCGCAATCGCTACGTTACTGTCGGCCATTGAAGCCATTGCTTCGAGATGTACGTCTCGTGTAGCTGCTAATACAGAATGCACACTGGCTGGTAGTCATTAAAGAAGTATACTTCTCAAAAAATCATCGGCTACTTGCGTACCGGCAACAGCACGCGTATCTCTAAGCAAACTAGATGGTTTTTTGTCTCTTAAATCTCCTTCGGATATCATTTTTTTAAACATTGCTTGCCTCTGATTCTTCAAATTCTGCATTAATATGTTTTTAAGTCTGTCACATTGGGAAGCTATAATGGTTTGAACATTAAATCTCAAGTGAGCACAGCACCATCAATATTAACCGATCCCAAAATGAAATGATATTCAATCGTCTCTTTGCTATTATTTGCGGCAGTAAATTCTTACTCCAATTGCAAAAACTATAACTATACAGTTTTTCGACATAAAAGTGGCATTTTCATAATTCTATGCCGGTGTCGTTCCATGATGAGTTTGCTGTTAAAAACTTATTTACATTGATATAGTGATTGGACTGATTGGTATGTACTCATTATCACGACGGACCTACGAGTTGTGTATGCTATTAAATATAATTATTTATTTCGCACCACATTATTGAAAGTACCATATGGACACATAATTTATATGTTTTTAATATCAGTAGACATAAAAACGATAAAAAGATAAACAAAAGATAAATTGCTCCAATACGTATCCGTAATTTCTGCAGAGATGTATGTCACTTGCCCTTACAGACACGCCACCTTTCGGGTATGGAGGCTCCTGTTAATTCTCCTTACCCCCTCTCCCCTCCCATCAAACGGCTCAGATTTTATCTAGGAAACTGCCATCGGTCGCTCGAAGCTAGAAACAAGTATTTAGGCACTTGCCTATGGAAGGTTACTATTCTCTGTCCATTCTATGATGAGACAAAAAACCATCTAGTTTGCTTCGAGATACGCGTGCTCTTGCCGGTACGCAAGTAGCCGATGATTTTTTAAGAAGTACACTTCTTTAATGACTACCAGCCAGTTTGCATTCTGTATTAGCAGCTACACGAGATGTACATCTCGAAGCAATGGCTTCTATGTTTGCCACTTCTGTAAAAATCGCACTATGTGTTCTTCCGTGTTTGCTGTTACCTTCCCACAGAACATATCACGCCGTGTTTACAGTCTCGTACAATTATGAAGGTACTCTTATGCTGCACACTCGCTGCTCGCACATCACCTTACTGCCATATTTAACATGCATTTTCAAAATATATTTATTTATTTACTTAAATACAATTTCTCTCGTTTTAGGGTTAAATGCAGATTTTTGGTTGCTTTTAATCTCTTGTAGGTATAAGCCAAAGTGTATATATGTGTGTATGTTTGGGATCTTTTCCCAAACCCCTGGATGAATTGAAACTAAATATGCCAAATAAACAGTAGGACTTATGAGCGTCATCTCTGTGGGGTTTATAACCTCCTAGCTTCAGTAGGAGTGGATATACAGGAGAAACTGTGGTGTCACTGCCAGACACCACACTTGCTAGGTGGTAGCTTAAATCGGCCGCGGTCCATTAGTACATGTCGGACCCGCGTGTCGCCACTGTGTGATCGCAGACCGAGCGCCACCACACGGCAGGTCTCGAGAGACGTACGAGAACTCGCCCCAGTTGTACGACGACGTTGCTAGCGACTATACTGACGAAGCCTTTGCTCTCATTTGCCGAGAGACAGTTAGAATAGCCTTCAGCTAAGTTAATGGCTACGACTTAGCAAGGCGCCAATTGTAACAGTGCATGTATCTTACGAGTCTCATTTGTATAGTCAAGAGAGATGTACCAAAGGAAGCATTAAAAGTTAAGTATATTCCAAAGCTACATATTTTCTTTATAGCAGTCATAAAGTATTCTGTTCCAGACTTGACGCCAGTAGGCGTGTGTGTACGCGTGCCTTTCGGATTCCTTCTCAGTGTGGCGTGACTAGCTTGTTACGCCACAACAGAAACTGTGTTTTCCAGCCCCCAATTTGTAAATTTCCATGCGTGATAGGGGAACAGTATTGGTCTGCCAAATTGACCTGCTTTCAGTGTAGTCTCCACGTTAAGAGCAACAGTTCTCCAGGATTTTCAAGGCACTGATGTGTAGCCTGCCCAGCATGACAGGTGTGATGTTGGAGTAGTATCGGCCTGCTTTATTGAAATGTATTGCCATAGCTACACATGTCAATGAGTGTGGCTGTGGACAGGTTGATGATCAAGGGGATGGAGAAAATGGACATAGAGAGGGGGGAGGGGTGAGGTTTGGAAGCATGAAGCAGGTGGAAGGTGCAGAAGGTTAGTGAACAGCAAAGGAAGAAGGCGAGGAGGAAGAGGAAACAGAGAGGGAGAGGAGGTTGTGGTCACAGGGAGGGAAGGAAGACATGATCGCAGAGAGGGTTGGAGGAAATAAGAGATAGAGAAGGGGAGGAGTAGATAAAGAGAGACAAAGAGTGGGGAGGAGGATCCAGATAGAGGGGGAAAGATTGAGGTGGACCCACTTACAGGGAACAAGTGGACGCAGTGAGGGGGAAGAGAGGTATGTTCAGTATATGTGTCGAATGAAAATGTGGGAAAAGATGTGAGGAAAGGGCTAGTAAGTTAACAACTGGTGCTACATTATAAATTTATTTTTAAGTAAAGGAATAATTACCTTTTTATTTATATTTGTTGAATCCACGTTCCTCTCTTCTCACTTGTTTATACCAATCAGCGATATTTCTATTTCGGTAAATGTTGAGGTGACATGAACACAAAGCACATAAAATTGTTAAGGCTTTCGTGGCCACTTGTTGACAAACTGCCTGTTGGCATGCGCATGATATACAGTATATTCCTGACATTTCGAGTGGCTCACTTTTCTCCTTTGCCGATCTAATACACTCTTTGATCTTCCTTGTAGGTGCGAAAATCGTAATTACGCTGTGTTTGCGCAATACACGGCCAATTCTGTCCATCACTCTGGGAATGTATGGCAGAAAGGCCGTACCCGAAATTTCTTTCTCTGATTCCTTACTTCCTTACTTTCTGTTACAAAATGGTTAAATGGTTCTGGGTACTATAGTATTTAACATCTGAGGTCATCAGCCCCCTATAACTTACAACTACTTAAACCTACCCAACCTAAGGACATCACACACATCTATGCCCGAGGCAGGATTCGAACCTGCGACCGTAGCGGTCGCTCGGTTCCAGACTGAAGCGCCTAGAACCGCTCGGCCAGACCGCCCAGCGCTTTGTTACACTTCTAATATAATTTGTGGAGTACCCATAGCTCCTCAGAACCCTTTCCAGGTGTTGCATTTTGCGTCTGAGGTGCTTTGGCTCACATATTCGTACTGCTCGCGTTACGAGCGTATTAATCATGCCTATTTTCTGGATCGGGTGGTGGTTTGATAGTTTATACAGGTATCGGTCCGTGTGTGTTGGTTTTCGATACACGCTGTGTCCGAGGTTTTCGCCATCCCTTGTGACCAGCGCATCTAGAAATGGCAGTTTATGTCGGAATGACTGGAAGATCAATCAACACCAGGATCAAAGAACATAAGCGACATTGCAGGTTGGGGCAGGTGGAGAAATCGACCGTGGCACAGCACGCAGTGAATGAGACCGACCACGTAATAAAATTCGCCGTCACGTAAGTTCTGGCTGTAGAGAAGCACTGTCACACCCACTTGTTCATAGAAGCTGTAGAAATACAAAAACACGCGAACAGCTTCAACAAGAAACAGGAGAGCCTTAAGGTAAACGGATCCTGGCTTCCCGTACTGCAGCGAACGACCGTCGCTGGTAGCAAGAGGAGAACCGCACCGGAAATGAGCGCGGAGAAGCCCACGGGCATTGGCGTGCCAGGTACGTATCATCTGCGGCCGCTAGCTCGGCTCCAGTTCACCACCGGCCATGGAGGGTGAAGCTTTGACAATGCCAGCCACTCGTGTTGGCGAAACGTCAGTAAAGTCATCAGATGAACGTCGGCCGAAGAACCCGAGACAGGAGCCATTAACCTGTTTGTGACAAAGCATATAAGTTAAAACCTCAAAATTTTGTTACATTAATCACTTGCTTTTTCAGCATATACGGTCACTTGTCGGAAGTATTTGTCCTCGTTCGTTTCTTTTCTTTGAATTCCTTAAATTAATAGGCTATAGTTCCATACTACAAATCATTCTTGCAGTTACTGTATACCACACGGAATCAATGTTGATCTGTTTTTACCAGTCCTGTGGTTTTCTTCACTGTAGCACCACCTCCGTTCAGACATAAAGTCCAATATTAAGAAAACTTTTGCCGGTCGTTGTGGCCGAGCGGTTCTAGACGCTTCAGTCTGGAACCGAGCGACCGCTACGGTCGCAGGTTCGAAACCTGCCTTGGACATGGATGTGTGTAATGTCCTTAGGTTAGTTAGGTTTAAGTAGTTCTAAATTCTAGGGGACTGATGACCTCGGATGTTAAGTGCCATAGTGCTCAGAGCCATTTTTTGAAGAAAACGTTTATTCATAAACTGGATTCAAACCTGAACTACATGCCTCTTAATCAGACTCAATAAAAACTGGATGTAGGAACAGCAGTAACAGTGATGATAGGCGATAACAAAGAGCAGTTAATAGTAATGATTTAACATTGGCAAAACTATCGAATGTTTCCATTAATGCAATGCGTCGGAGTGTGGAGACGGTTTTCTTTGAATGTTCCCACAGACTCATGTCAATCAAAAGAATAAATGAGAAGTATAACCGTTTTCGTTCAGTTGCTCCCACTGGCCGGTTACGCTGAAAAGAATGAGTGAATAACTCAACCGACCTAAAATATTACAACCAAGTCAGTCGATTGTCTTCCAACAACCGACTGCGTCGATTGTTTTCGTTTGGTTGTTCCCGTTGCTACCAGAATTTGTTCTGTCAAGCCTACTTGTTTTCACAAAAGCTGTAAATTTAAACATGAGTACGCAAATACTTGAAATAATTATCCTACGGTCTTTTGATATGTCAGTGGTTAACATATCGTTGCATTTACAACAGTGACAGATTTCCTTATATCTATTCTGAACCGGCCGGAGTGGCCGTGCGGTTCTAGGCGCTTCAGTCTGGAACCGGGCGACCGCTACGGTCGCAGGTTCGAATCCTGCCTCGGGCATGGATGTGTGTCATGTCCGTAGGTTAGTTAGGTTTAATTAGTTCTAAGTTCTAGGCGACTGATGTCCTCAGAAGTTAAGTCGCATAGTGCTCAGACCCATTTGAACCATCTATTCTGAATAAAGTGAGGCCAAGAGGAAACACGTTTTGGCATACTACATGCATACAGACACGGGTCCAGGCTTCAGAGCCCTGTTTATCGTAATTTACATCCAAATTACACATTCCCGCCGTGTTGCTCTTAAACTATAGTTATTTCTCTGATACATTTGAGAACAGTTTCTACGCCAGCATCAACGACTGTCAGATAAGTATACTAGTCTTCTCAAATCTTCCGAATTCCTTTAGAATCTGTACCGTTCCGTTAAAGAACGCATAGCTACTTGAGTGTTTTGGCCGATACAAGAGTTACGACTGTCATACGATAAGACAATGGGATCGTTTGCTTCATATTGTTTGCAAAAACCCCGTTTCTGATACCGTGACCCATTCACGAAATTAAAGGGGAACCAAGTTTAAGGGGCCCTGGATATCACGAGGGCCCAAAACATGGAATTTTATATTTTATAAAATTCAATAATTCTTCTTGATTCTAAAAGTATATACTTTATGTATAGTACCTCATCATTTTGATGTAAGTGCCGTTCTAAAGGAGGTTGGGCGCCTGATTAGCTGGCTGTCACACTACTGTCAAACACAAAACCTTGTATACAGTGTCACGTTATTTAATTTAACATGGTAGAACTATAGTCAATATACAGAGATTTTTCAGTTTCAAAACTCCTGGAAAAATGTTTACATGGCAAAACACAAAACTCGAATTAAAACTTCAGTAGTTACAATTGAGAACGAGTGCAAAATTTTGTTTTTGTTGGCATGTGAGCTTTTTCCTATTTGTGTAAAGAATGCCGTAATATTTCCAATCATACAGCAATAAGCAGATTAGAAACCATGAGTAGACTAGGCCTCAGAACTGGGGACAACATGAAACGTGGGCTGCTACAGGTAGTCTGGCAACGTGCTGGCGAGGCAAGAAAAATCCGTTGAAAGCATGAAGAAGAAGGCTGAGTAACAAAGAAAACGTAGAAAACTAAAATAGATGAGAAGGACACTCATAATCAACAATATTATGGGGCTGGAATGTTCTGTCATGTTACCATTGAGAAGAAGATGACATGCAAATCTTTGGTTTCAGTTTCCCCTAGTCAATGTTTTTCCATACTTAGCTATCATTATCTCATCCAAAATTAAAGCTACAAAAACAATATCTTGCGTAAATAATAATATAGTGCCTGCCTCCACAGTGTGCCACATTATTCGACAATGTAGTAAATATTTTAAGCTGGAGCATATCATATATTCTTAAATTACTAGGGGAAAAATTGTCTTCGAAAAATATATTTTTTTAAAAAAATACGTAAAACAATAAATTGGTAAATATTCCTGGTTTACTGTTGCTACAAGTCAGCAATTGAAAGAACAAAATTGGTTCTGACCTTTTATTTTGAATAGTATGGCAGTAAAATGCCCCTAAAATAAAAATTACACATAATTCAGTATGTAAGATAAAAATCAGCGTTCCCTCGACTATGTGTCCCAGTTTTTTTTTAATTTTTCTCATAAGGCGTCTCAATACACTAATTATTTGGTTAAAGCTTCATTCCAACAGCTATTAAAGGTTCTAAGTATTAAATTTCAGTCTGATAGTAAACCCTATAGGCCATGACTTCCAAGTCTCCCTAAATGGCTCATTCTGTGTGTATGTATGTATGATGTTTCAAAGTCTTTGCATTAAACTTCTAGTTGTTCGCTGGCTCGGCGCGGGACAAGCCGAGCGGTCTGGACGCTGCAGTCGTGGACTGTGCGGCTGGTCCCGGAGGAGGTTCGTGTCCTCCCTCGGGCATGGGGGTGTGTGTATTTGTCCTTAGGATAATTTAGGTTAAGTAATGTGTAAGCTTAGGGACTGATGACCTTATCAGTTAAGTCCCATAAGATTTCGCACACATTTGAACATTTTTGTTCGCTGGTACTTCCTGGTGACCCTCGGTGTTCTTTAGTATCAGCCAACAATGGAACACCAGGATTTCACAAAACTGTAGGAGGAGAAAGAAATTTTAAAAGTGAATCAGGAACTTTAATTTTACTCGCCCCAGCCCCTGTCACACGGAGAAGATGACTGCATTATAGGCAGCTCCCACTGCATATGCATGACTACGACCTATCACGTCTCAAGGGCATAACCAATTAAAAAGGACACCCAGCTTCGTTGATAGGCCACAGCAAACATTGTATATCGAAGAAAGTTTGTTCCTCATGACATGGTCCATCAACTATAGATGTTTGATACAAAAACTTTGAAACACCCTGTATATATTCCCTTTTCCTGTCAGCCAGCAGCTTGTCTGAGGTAGAGGAACGACATATTTGATTCTAAATGCTAGTTTTTTGCTGGACTATTTATTTATTTTCTCTTCGTGACACAAACTACACCACTTACTCGTTTCGGAGTTTTGTCGTTGTCAAGTGTACCTGTGAAGATGGTGTAACAGGTTAATACTGTTCCTTACGTCTAAATTAGTCTGTGTGTACATATGACAACTTACGCCTACGTCTTAGCTCGTACGACGTGGTCCATACGACATCGTTGGAACATTTAGGAACAAATGGAAATTTACATTCGCACAGAAAGTTCCCCGAAGACATCCTCAACGACAAACAGATTTTGAACATAAGCCAAGCTTTGAAAATTTTATTGACATTGTAAAAAAAGGGTAAATCATCGCGATGAACACCAAAAATTTCAACACTTTTCACTTATGTAAGAACCTATGGAACAAAAAAAAAAAAAAAAAAAAAATGACGAGTGGGCGATGCCTACCTATTGTTCATTGTCTCTGTCGTGTGCACGCGACAACTGTTTTAAATAGTAAAAGTTACAGTTCTTATATAAATAACTTAGTGTTAGCAAGGCAATTTTGAACGTTTTTACATTTTTGAATGCGTATTTGCTCTTGCAATACGACTCACATGGGCTCGTTTTGTTTTTAGCTGCTATATTTCGGATAACCAGAGACAGAAGAAGTGATGTGAAAAGCATGTTTAATCCATTTAATTCGCCGGCCGCGGTGGCCGAGCGGTTCTAGGCTCTACATTCTGGAACCGCGCGACCACAACGGTCGCAGGTTTGAATCTTGCCTCTGGCGCGGATGTGTGTGATGTCCTTATGTTAGTTAGGTTTAAGTAGTTCTAAGTTCTAGGGGACTGATGACCTCAGAAGTTAAGTCCCATAGTGCTCAGAGCCATTTGAACCATTTTTTGTTAATCCATTTAATTCCACTTTCACCATAATCGTATCGATAACGAATAAGCTGTAACTCTGCAACCATTACTAGTATGGGCAGTGCTTCTTGCTCGTTACATTTTCAGCTTTCAACTCGTATGCACAATATTTTTAATGTTCATGCTCTTTGCTAACCCATAATCGCGTGCAATAAGGAAAGAAGCAAGGCATGCTGTCGTATCTTGAAAGAAAGAGAACTGCATAGAGGTAAACGTCCATGCAGAATACAGTTCTTGTTTTTTAAATTATCAGCGCATTAATCTCAATGTAGTTTATCCATATTCTCACTTTGATATCTTACCTATGATGCGTCATTCAGTGCATGGCCACTAATAGCAATTTACAGGGTAAAAAAAAAAAAAAAGATGTAACTTTTAAACATCTTCCAGGATGGTGGAATGCTATAAATGTGATTAATGGAATGGCCTCAAACGCTTAAGACTCCTTAAAGTCGATATTTTTCTTTAAGATGCATTTGAGTAAAATTTTAGTGATGGTAACCTAACTGTCTAAGATGTAGGCCTACCTTTGCAACAGTAACCTCTTTGGTTCTTTTCCCGCAATATTTGTCGTCAGTAACTCTGTCAGTTTTTCAGGAATAACCAAACAGAGCACAATTGTAATGTATATCTACTTCAATCATCTGCTTTAACTTTAGTTTTGAAATTCATTTTGAGATTTTCAGAGTATGTAAGTCTGTAGGGCCTACCATGCTTTGCGATGTACAATTAATTAATTAGTTACTTACTTTAATGTTCCATGTATCATCTGCACGATAAATCGGAATGATGTGGAACGAGTCCTTTACATAAACATCAGTTTATTGTAAGTATGCCTCAGGGTTGATCATTTACTAGCTTTTTGTCTTTTTAATTAAAGACAGACACATGTTAGTCAGTAATTACTACCCAACAACATTTACAAATCTCAATACCAGATAGTCTTCTGTAGAATAGTAGTCGCCAAAGAGAAACGTTTTCACTTTAGTTTCGAATTTCACTTCGCTGTCTGTCGGGCATTTTATTTCATTGGGTAAGAGATCAAAACTATTGGTTGCAGAGTTGTGAACAGCTGTTTGTGCTACAGACAACCTTAATGTGGAGTAATGAATGTCACTTTTATCTTCTGGTACTGTAATTATGTTCATCACTTTTCCTGTTTAAATGATGCGGATTATTTACAAGGAACTTAATGAGGGAATAACTACATTGTGAAACGGATAGATTGCCACACACACACTCAGCAGCAGGCAGGCACGGCGAAAAGAGTGTTCCAAATGGTTTATTTCAAAGCCTTCTTCACAAAGGAAGCAAACCGCACACACACACACACACACACACACACACACACACACATATATATATATATATATATATATATATATATATATAAAAGTATACCCATAAAAATGACACACACATGGCCGATCTCTCCGGCTGTTCTAGCCAGAATAATTTTAAAGAAGGAGAATATGTGAACAATGAATAATTATCTGCACGAGGAACTTAGGGCATGAGACGCTGCACCAACAATCAGCGCAGTTTAACGTAGATATGCGTTGCGCGAGGACGTTTCCGTTGTTACAGTGTAGCTCGGATGCCGAAGCGTTTGCGGTTTGGAAGGCGATGATAAACACACGAAAGCAACCATAATTCATGTATGCAACAGAAAATATTTCTTGAACGGCTCCATTTACGAATGAAACATGATTCCTTTAAACTATGATCGGATTGATTAGTACAATGCAAGCTGTCATTTTTAATGAAACAACTACATCTCCACTCATTCAAAGCACCAAATACTATTTAGGATACGACCACAAAAGTAAAGAGATATATCTAACGATACAAACTGATTACGGGCACGTCATAGTGATATAGTGAGAAATATCACCGCGGTGAACCATGGAGGTATAGATGAGGTGAATCTAATGTTTTGCGCTGTTTAACATGGCGAACGTAGGTTTAACGACAACTCTCTCCTTTTTGAACCTACACGAAAAACTCACAAAACACTGACTCGGAAGAATTAAACATAATCACTGACTTTCCGCGAAACAGAAATTCCCTTGTAAACCTATAGCATAGCTGGTGCTGAGCATAGAATAGAAAGTGTATGTGTGCTGTGTAGCCTTTCTGAAGAATGCTGTGAATGAAAATTTATGTGAATATTCTTTTCGTCGTGCCTGACTTGTGCTCGGCGTGTAAGTAGCAATATATCCCTTTCACAGTATAGTTATTCCCTCATTAAGTTTGTTGTCATTAATCCACTGCACTTCAACATGAACAATAACGTACATAAATGTAATACCAGAAGGAGAAAATAACACTCTTTACGCCAAATTAAGGTTGTCTGTAGCTCCAAGGGGGTTCACAATGCTACAACCAAAAGCTTTGACCCCTTACCCAATGATATGAAATGCCTGACACACAGCAAGGTAAAATTTGAAACTGAACTGAAAACGTTTATCTTCGATAACTCCTGCTGTTCTGCGGAAGGTTATCTATCACTGTAATGTGTACATGGTAATGTATAGCAATTACTGACTTACATCTGTCTATCTTTAATTAAAAAATGTAAGAACTAACAAATCATCAGCAAGTAGGCATATTTACTAAAAAAATTCACGTCATTATGTAATGACTCGTTCCATATCATTACGATTCATCGTGCCGTGATACATGAAACTAAGTAACTAACTATTGATATATCACAAAGCATGGTATAGGTTTTTTTTGTTTTTTTTTAGTCATCAGTCTTCTAGCTCATTTGACGGGGTCCGCAACGAAGTCCTCTCGTGTGCCAACCTCTTCATCTCAGAGTAGCAAAAAAATGGTTCAGATGGTTCAAATGGCTCTGAGCACTATGGGACTTAACATCTATGGTCATCAGTCCCCTAGAACTTAGAACTACTTAAACCTAACTAACCTAAGGACATCACACAACACCCAGCCATCATGAGGCAGAGAAAATCCCTGACCCCGCCGGGAATCGAACCCGGGAACCCGGGCGTGGGAAGCGAGAACGCTACCGCACGGCCACGAGATGCGGGCTAAAAAAAATGGTTCAAATGGCTCTGAGCACTATGCGACTTAACTTCTGAGGTCATCAGTCGCCTACAAATTAGAACTACTTAAACGTAACTAACCTGAGGACATCACACACACATCCACGCCCGTGGCTGGATTCGAACCTGCGACCGAAGCAGCCGCGTGGATCCGGAGTGAAGCCCCTAGAACCGCTCGACCACAGCGGCCGGACGAATCGTATCGCTGATACTTTCAACTAGAATTTTAACTCCACTCCCGAACCTTTCTTTTATTTTCATCATTAGATCTTCGATGTTCAGATTGAACAGTAGGGGCGAAAGTCTACAATCCTGTCTTACACCATTTTTAATCCGAGCGCTCTGTTCTTGGTCGTCCGCTCCTATTATTCCCTCTTGGCTCTTGTACATTTTGTGTAATACCCGTCTCTCCCTATAGCTTATCCCTATTTTTCTCTGAATTTCGAACATCTTATACCATCATAATCGAACTCTTTTTCCAGGTCGGCAAATCCTATGAACGTGTCTTGATTTTTCTCTACTCTTGCATCCATTATCAACCGTAACGCCAGAACTGCCTCTCTCGTTCCTTTATCTTTCCTATAGCCACACTGATCATCATCTAACACATCCTCAATTTCCTTTTCCATTCTTATGTATAATATTCTTGAAGGAACTTGGATGCATGAGCTGTTAGGCTGACTGTGCGATAGTTCGCGCCCTTTTCGGCTCTTGCAGTTTTCGGAGTTGTGTGGATGATATTTTTCCAAAAGTCAGATGGTACGTCGCCAGACTCATACATTCTACACACCAACGCGAATAGTCGTTTCGTTGCTACTTCCTCCAATGATTTTTAGAAATTGTGATAGAGTGTTACCTATCTCTTCTGCCTTATTTGATTAAAGTCCCCCAAGGCTTTTTTAAATCTTGATTCTAATACCGGAACACCTATCTCATCTATACTCCCATTCCTTCTATCATATAACATAAATTTTCACTCCTCATAGAGGCCTTCAATGTACTCTTTCCACCTATCCGCTCTCTCCTCTGCATTTAACAGTGTAATTTTCTTTGTACTCTTCATGTTACCACCGTTGCTGTCAATGTCACCGAAGGTTGTTTTGACTTTGCTATATGCTGAGTCTGTCCTTTCAAAAGTCATTTCTTTTTCGATTTCTTCACGTTTTTCATGCAGCCATTTCGTCTTAGCTTCCCTGTAATTCTATTTATTTCAAACCTCAGCTACTTGTGTTTCTATATTCCTGAATTTTACTGAACGATTTTGTACCTTCTTCTTTCATCGATCAACTGACGACTTCTTCTGTTACCCAGGGCTTCTTCGCCACTACCTTCTTTTTATCTTTGTTTCTCTTTCCAATTTCCGTAACGGCCTTTTTAGTGATGCCCAATCCTCTTCAACGGTATTGTCTACTGGGAAATTCTTTATTACTGTATGTACAGCCTTAGAGAACTTCAAGCGTACCTCGCCATTCCTTAGTAATTCTGTATTCCACTTCTTTGCGTGTTGATCCTTCCTGACTAACTCTTGAACTTTGGGCTACTCTTCATTACTACGTCACTGTGATCCGGTCTAAATTTGCTCCTGGGTACGCCTTACAATCCAGTATCTGATTTCGAAATCTCTTTGCGTGTTGATCCTTCCCGACTCACTCTTGAACTTTGGCCTACTCTTCGTTACTACGTCACTGTGATCCGGTCTACATTTGCTCCTGGGTACGCCTTACAATCCAGTATCTGATTTCGAAATCTCTTTGCGTGTTGATCCTTCCTGACTAACTCTTGATCTTTGGCCTACTCTTCGTTACTACGTCACTGTGATCCGGTCTACATTTGCTCCTGGGTACGCCTTACAATCCATTATCTGATTTCGAAATCTCTGTGTGACCATGACGTAATCTAACTGAAATCATCCAGTATTACCTGGCCTTTTAAAAGTAAATCTCTTCCTCTTGTGATGCTTGAAAAAAGTTTTCGCTATTTCTGGCTGAAATTTATTAGAGAAGTCAAAAAGTCTTTCTCCTTTCTCATTTCTTGTCCAATATTCTCTTGTAACTTTTTCTTTTACTGCTTCCCCTGTAACTGCATTCCCATCCCCCATGACTATTACATTTTCATCACCCATTACGTACTGTTCGCCCTCAATATCTCTCGATGTCGGCATCTGTACCTCAACTATCAATATCAGTGTTGGTTTGCTGTCGATCCTGATAAGAATAGCCGTATCACTGAACTGTTCACAGTGACACACTCTCTGCCCTATACGAATCCTACTCCCGTCATACCATTTTCCGCTGCCGTTGAAATTACCCTACACTCATCTGACCAGAAATCCTAGTCTTCTTTCCATTTGATCTCACTGATCACTGCTGTATGTGGATTTTGCCTTTAAAGTTCCCTTTTCAGGTTTTCTAGCTTCCTCACCAGGTTCAAGCTTCTGACGTTCCATGCAACGTAGAACGCTACCGTATCGTTGGTTATTCATGCTGTTTTTTGTGATCACCTCCCCCTTGGCAGTTCCGTCCCAGAGATGCGAATGAAGAACTATTCCGAAATATTTTGCCAATGGAGAGATCATCATGACCCTTTATCAATCTGGCTCTATCGATACACTCACATGCTTTGAAAACCTCAAAATTAATTTCAAAAGTAGAACTAAGCAAATTATCAAAGTAGATGTACATTCCAGTTCTGATGTGTTTGGTTATTCGTGAAAAACTGGCAGAGCTACTGGCGAAAAATATTTTGGGAAAGAAAGTAAACATGCTATGTTTGGAAAAGTAGGCCTACTTCTCACACAGGTTAAGCTATCGTTACTAAATGCTACTCACATACAGTTAAGGCAAAATATCCATTTTAAGGGGTCTTAGGCGTTTGAGACCATTCCCTTAATGGCACTACTGGCATTCCACAATGCTGGGTGATGTTTAAAAAATTATATCCATTTTTACCCTGTATGTTGCTATTATTGGCCACACACTGAAGACGCATCGTAGGTAAGAGCTCAGAGTGAGAAGATGGGTAAACTTCAGTGAGACTAATGCACTGATAATCTAAAATAAAACACGAACTCTATTCTACATGGAGGCACACCTCTATGCAGTTGTGTTTCTTTGACATTTCAATGATCGTTCACTTTTTTGACATGCACAATATATGAGAGCATGCTTTGCTTCTTTCCTCATGGCACACATTTATGGGCTCTTTGCAAACGTGAACACTAAAAATGTTATGCATACGAACTGAAAACTGAAAATGTAACGAAGAAGTACCATTACCAGCAAGCAAACACAAATTTATTTCTGAGTTCCAGGTTCATTTGTTATCGATACGAATACAGTGAATGTGGAATTAAATGGATGACAAAAGCATGCCTTTAACTTCGCTTCCTTTTCTTCTGGTTACCCGAAATATAGCGGCCAAAAACAAATTACGTTAACAAGGACTAATGTGTCGTATTACTAGAGCAAATACGCATTCATGAACAGAAGAAAGCTCCAAACTGCCTTGCTGAAACTATGTTATTCATGTAAGTTCTATGTTTTTCTTGTTTCAAACAGTTGATGCGCGCAGACGTCAGAAATAATGAAAAAGAAACAATCGTAAACAGTAGTGTGCTAACGTTTTGGGCTACCTTAAACAGCGGCTGGCCCCGTCCACTCTGGCTTCAAAACAACCTACAGAGGAAGTCTGTAGTGCCAACTCCCTTCCTTTTTTTTTACCTCCATGGAACATTCAGATACTCAGAATTGATCGTTTTTTGTCAACATACATTTACGTCATAGTCACATGACCTCGCGGCGGCGTAGGTTTGTCCGTAATGCTTCCTTCAAATTTTGCATATCATTATATCGTCAGTACAGAGAGATTCCCATTGTAAGTGCTGTGGATTTCGTGTAGGCGTTTTGTAAACACCATAACAATTTGCATATGATACGTGGAATAAAATAGACTCTTGCCTTTGAAGAGCAAAATGAACGGTCGTCACGTCACAGCACCGTCACGTCACGCCACGTCACTTCGCTTAGCCCACTACCGAACGGTGACAGTGAGGTTATGAATCACTGTCAGCGGTACAACAAGTCCGAGTATAGTATCGGAATTGAGGGAGTAACTACGACAAAAATTATTAATGGCCAAAGCAATCTTCGTAACGCGTGTTCCTAATCAGTACTGTTTGGTAAAATGCCGGAAGGTGAAACAACATTTCAAAAATCGACAGTTATTTGCTAAGGAAGATATATTAGTACAAACAGATTAAACAGTAGTTATAATGGTATAAGCGGGGCCTATTTATTTGGTCCATAACGTTTTATTTTTTGTTACGTAAGTATTAATGTCGTTACCAACGGTATCTCTTTTCCTGACGTCTTCACTTAAAATGTTATCTTATGGAAACTGCTTCATAAACTTATGTTGTTATTTAAATGCACTGTGGGCATAAGCTCTGTTCCCTTATAGTAAAACATAAATAATTTTTCGCTTTCAGATACCTGACCTCGCTTGTGTAAGAGCACTCAATGGGAAAAATATACAAGTCGTCGTGGTATCTTAACAATTTGCCACGAAAACGAAGCCTAACAATAAAATAAAGTTTAAGAATTCGTAAACCCGTAAATTAAATTACTACAAGGCGAATGAGCGTGGCGAAAATAGGTGAATGTACGATGGTAACAGACGACGACACCGTCGTAACTTCCTTACGGACAAACGTTGATGTACCGTGACGCGACCTGACGGTCCGTTGACGACCTGTGTGAATGCCGCCATCTGAAATGTATTGTGGAATGTTTTGACTGTTTCGAAGTGACGTGAAGTGGTGGCCAATGTGAACTGGCGTCAAACGAACAGCTTCGTCCCGATATCACTTGACAATTCCAGCTTAGTACTGACAAGAAGCGCAAACGTAATTCTCGCTCCGGAGATATTCCTACTCTATGGAACCCAGGCTGTCAAAACATCTGAAAACAAACTTTACAAAATCACGCCAATAAAAAATAACTATATATATAACGTGATCGTGAGTAACAAAAAGACAATCGACATTTATGCTCCAAGATGCCATATGGACCACGTTATACCAGCTAAGACGTAAGCATAAGATGCCATACGTAGATGCCATATGTAGACATAGACTAACATATGCGTCTTTCTTTCTTTCTCACTGGTTATACCGAACTTGAGAGTCCATTACCGCAGCAACGTATTTTCGCCATCTGTCCCTGTCTCGGGCTATTTCCTTCCATTCACCTTCAATACCTAGGCTCCCCAAATCAGCCTTCACTTTGTCCTCCCATCTACGCCTCGGTCTCCCAACAGAACGTTTTCCCTCTAAGTGCCCTACCAGTACTCTGCGCGCTGCCCTGCCCTCATCCATTCTAACTACGTGACCCGCCAATCTCAGCCTACGTGATTTAATAATACTGATTACGTCAGGGCTTGAATAGAGTTTGTGAACCTCTTCGTTGTGCAGTTTTCGCCACTCTCCGCTAATGTCATCCCTTTTTGCTCCGAACATTTTCCTCAAAATTTTGTTTTCAAATACTCGAAACGGCTTTTCATTTTGCACAATGAGAGATCAAGTCTCACACCCATACAGCATAACTGGTAGAATAATAGTTTTGTATATTCCAATCTTTAAATTCCTAGGCAATATCCGTGATGAAAGTATTCTATTCAGTGAGAAGTAGCACGCATTTCCCGCCCGTAATCTCTTATTCAGTTCGGATTAAATCTCATTTCTCGAAGTGATGTCCACGGCCAGATATTTAAATGTGTTCACTTTTTCCTGATCTACTGCTGTTGGCATTCTAGTAGTAACCAGGTATTTAGTTTTGTCTTCACTTATCCTTAGACCTACATCTTCACTAGCCTTGATTAACGCATTTGCATTTGCTGTTACAGATTCTTTCCTATCGCATCTGCATACCCTAATGTCTTATTTCCGTTTAACACCACACCCTCTGAATTATCTCCTGTCATTCGTACAATATATTCTAGGACTAAATTAAAAAGTAGCGGAGACAGGTCATATCCCTTCTTAAGTCCGTTTGTTATTACAAATTCTTCTGACTCGAATTTCCCCACGCGTACTCTACCTTTTGTGTTTTTCAAACTTGCTTCTATAAGCCTAACATACTTCTTTGGTATTCCAAGTTCCAAAAGAATTCTGTACAATTTTGATTGCAATACTGAATCATATGCTTTTGTAAAATCTATGAAAAGATTATGAACTGGTTTATTGTATTCCCATTCCTTTTCCAAAATTTGACGCAGGGTGAATATTTGGTCTATAGTTCATCTGTTCCTCCGAACGCCAGCTTGGTAATCACCCACAATTTCATCTGCAAATGGTGTAAGCCTGCTTAGCAGAATATTCGAGATAATTTTGGAACATACTGGTAATAGCGATATCCCTCTATAATTACTGCAATCCATTTTGTCACCCTGCTTAAAAATTGGGGTCAGAATCGACTCCTGCCACTCTTCAGGTATCATCTCTGAGTTCCATAGTTTAGTTCTCACTTTGTGAACTACTACCACCAATTTCTGTCCCCCATTTTTCACTAATTCTGCAGTTATGCAATCTGATCATGGTGCTTTATGGTTTTTCAATTTGTTGATTGCATCTCTTACTTCATTTAACGTTGGCTGAGGTATCTGGGGTTCTGTTGTATGTATTTCGTACGCCTGCTCATTTCCTGCTTCCTGGTGTACATTTAATAGATGCTCAACATACGCCCTCCATTTACTTAATATAGCACAGGCGTCTGTCAGTATTCCCCCGGCATCCCCTCGAAGTACTTTTGTCCAAGCCTTGAACCCCTTCCTATACCAATTTATGTCTAGGTAAAGTCCCCTAATGTATTTTATTTTACTGTTTGTTTCCATTTTTTTTTAATTTGATTGTTCAAATAATCCCTCTTCTTTGCCCGTAGCCTACGACCAACTTACCTTCTCATGTTCAAGAACTCCGCTCGTTTTCTGTCTCCCGTTCTATCCCCATCTAATCGCGCTTTTCTCCTTTCCTTTACCAATTTCTTGCATTCCTCATCAAACCACGGTTTCCTCCCGTTCTTCTTAATTGTACCTATTGTGACCTTCACTGCCTCTTTGATATTATTTCTCACAGTGATCCACTGTTTATTTACATCCTCTTCTTGATCTTCGTGTGTCCTGAGAGCATGAAACCTATTTAAACTTCTATCATGTACCTACTTCTAAAGTTTTTATGATTTAGCTTGTCAGTGTTGAACCTAACAAAATCTGCATTGTGACACCTTGATGTTGCTGTAGATAGCCGTTGGTGAACTTTGGCGACTACAAGAAAATGATCAGAATCGCTGTCTGCTCCCCTGAAATCCCTAACATTTTCTATACTAGTGTGCCATCTCCGATCTACAAGAACACGATCAATTTGGTTTCGGATGTGTCCATCCGGAGAGACCCAAGTTGCTTTACGAATGTCCTTCCTTTTGAAATATGTGCTCTCAACAATCATGTCTTTTGAAACAACAAAATTAACCACCCTTGTGCCATTATCATTCGAAATGTTATGCAAACTTTCTTTCCCAATTGTAGGCCGGAATGCTTCCTCCTTCCCTATCTTCGCATTAAAATCACCTCATCCCACAGTTGATCTAGTTCTTCATAAAAGCCGTCCTTAACTACCTCTTCAATGTCCTCAGTTGGTGCGTGTACATTAATTACTACTAGTCTATCCCACCGGCCGGAGAGCACTATAATTGATAGTCAGTCACTAATTAACCTTGTATCTCTGATTGCATGAAGCACTTTTCTCTATACTGCAAATACTGTTCCGAAATTTTGAACTTCCGCACCTCCATAGAAAAATGTATAGTTACCCCTCTTTATGCTACCCTCCCCCTGCCACCGAGTTTCTTGAATAACTGTAATGTCTGCATTGTATCTATCTAATTCTTCTAATAATGTCTGGAACGTTTCTGGCTGTTAAAACTTTTAACGTTCCATGTTCCCAACCTGAAAATTCCTTTCGGCCTGAACCTCTTCGAAGTAGGTTCCGGCCGCAGATTCGAATGAGAACCTAGTTTACCTCCGGAATATTTTACTTCAAAGGGAGCGATGCCCATTAATGTTGCTGATTCTTGATGAATATATTTTATAGTGAGAGAAGAAGAAACAGGGTGGTTCATCACGCTATCGCCTGATCCCCCCGGCTGTCCGCGACTGCTTATTTTTTGTATTCGCAGTACCCTTCTTACTTGAAGGCCGTATCCCCTATCCGCAACCTGGGGACGCGCTGTGCCGTGGTGGTAGGGGCCCACGAGACATATACGTAAATAACAATATTATACCACCATCACAGATACACTTCGCAATGGCAAAACGCCGACAAGAGCTTCTTGCGTACTTTCTGCCACCTCGAGTAAAATGAATACCTAGCGCTGCAAAAAACTTGTATTTAATACATGTCGTTCTTCGAATCTGTACATACTAAGTGTCGTTGAGTTGCATGCACGTTACTTTGTTTGTCACTGTGTCACCTGGGGCATAGCTACACACATGTGAGTGGATGTGCGGTACTTACCCCTGTAGTGCACGTCGCGGTGCATGGAGGGACACTTCTTGCCCTGCAACAGAAGACACAGCCGGCATTAGCCCCCGAGGACAGGACGGCACAGTGGGGTGCGGTGCGGCGTGCCAGGGGCGGACAATGGACGCACCGCGGCTGATCGATGCGTGAGCCGCGTCCAGGCCACAATGGGCGGCCGCCGGCCCCGTTACAAATTGGTTCATTGTGATTAATGGGCCCCCCGTTTGCAGGAGGTGAGAATCCAATTAACGAGAGAAAGGTCGTCACAGTTACCGCCGGCAACACGCCACGCCGCGCCGCGACGCGACGCGGCGAGGCGATCCGCCTGGCCCCCCTTCCAGTTGCCGCTCGCTGGAGCCTTTAAGCCGGACGTCGCCACTGCCGTAACACATTAACCGGAAATATCTCAGCCTAGTTTTGGCCGAGACAGCATTTAATACTTTTTTTGTGGGATCAAACATTTGAAAACCTCTCTCACACCGGCCTGATTTAGCTTCACTGATCAGGATAGTAAAAACATGCGTATGTTAAGGGAATTTTCATTCACAAAGCAGGCTTATCACATTCACACAGTTCAATACTGTTCTATCCTGATTAAATTGAGCTTAACTTAAATGCCATAAGGCAGTGAAGCAATTTCCAAGTCTCGGTGCGACGAAAATTGTCAGTCGATCTCCTGAGAACATTTGTAATAATTATTAACTTTCGGTGATCACATGGGAAGGATAGGAGATCTGCTGGTAAGACCGTGTTAGCTTATTTATTTGAAGTAACTGGATATGTTGAGCATACAAAACGGCAGGTTCGTCCAGTGTAAATCAGACGTTCTCCACTGATCCCGTGCAACACAGCGTAGTAAGCAGACACTGTCAATAATAATCATTTAAATAATACGCGAACACACTTACTTTAGTTTAGTTAGTGTATTAAATTCCTTCTCATACAGAATCTCATCAAGATGGCGACTAGCTCAACAATACATACATGTACATCCTCCTTCTTTCACGGCTAATCGGCAGGCATTGCCCCATTCTTTTCATAAGAGAAAACAGATAGCAGAGAAGCTATTCCATGGAATAAATGGACGCTCCAAGGAATAATAGGGCTTGAAACTACTTTGCATTGATAATCATCGTATATTAAAGTTTAGGAATCGGTAAGATAAGAAGAGACATTTCGAGATATGTACTGAGTTATATAATTTATAAAATTTCTGAAAATATCGTGGAGAGACCGCTGCAAGAGACATTACAAGCAAGCATTACGGTTGTGCTTTTGGACGAGTTCTGCGTTCCACAAATCCTCACACACACACACACACACACACACACACAGGCTCTTCACTTGAAATACAATAGTGTTGCGCAAAGAGTTTTCTATTAACAAAGCGCGATAAGGCGAGTAGCCAGTTGTAAGAGTATTGTTTATTTTATTCGAGTTGAGAGGCGTCATCCTCAGACTGGGCAGGCTCCTCTGGTAATACATAGTTTCGTTAGGTCAATATGGTACTCAGAAAACGAAGAGGGTGCACAGATCAGTATACAAGTAAATGATGAAGTAAGCGTTTCACAAGCTGAGGCAGAAGAAGTTGTAAGTCTGTCAAACAATAGTAAGTCTCCATGGAGAGATAGGATGCCCATTAAATTACTGAAGTATGTAGGATATTCACTAACTGAAAAATTAGCCAAGAAGCTTAACAATATTATAACTGGTAATGAAATTACAAACAAATGGAGAACTAGGTTCACAAAAAAAAGGATGTAAGTTCCATGCGGCGTTTCGCGGATGATGCTGTAGTATACAGAGAAGTTGCAGCATTAGAAAATTGCAGCGAAATGCAGGAAGATCTGCAGCGGATGGGCACTTTGTGTAGGGAGTGGCAACTGACCCTTAACGTAGACAAATGTAAAGTATTGCGAATACATAGCAAGAAGGATCCTTTATTGTATGATTATGGTAGCAGTTATTTCTGTAAAATATCAGGGAGTATGCGTACGGAACGATTTGAAGTGGAATGATCACATAAAATTAATTGTTGGTAAGGCGGGTGCCAGGTTGAGATTCATTGGGAGAGTTCTTAGAAAATGTAGTCCATCAACAAAGGAGGTGGCTTACAAAACACCCGTTCGACCTATACTTGAGTATTGCTCATCAGTGTGGGATCTGTACCTGGTCGGATTGACAGAGGAGATAGAGAAGATCCAAAGAAGAGCGGCGCGTTTCGTCACAGGGTTATTTGGTAAGCGTGATAGCGGTACAGAGATGTTTAGCAAACTCATGTGGCAGACTGCAAGAGAGGCGCTCTGCATCGCGGTGTAGCTTGCTCGCCAGGTTTAGAGAGGGTGCGTTTCTGGATGAGGTATCGAATATATTGCTTCCCCCTACTTATACCTCTCGAGGAGATCACGAATGTAAAACTAGAGATATTCGAGCGCGCACGGAGGCTTTCCGGCAGTCGTTCTTCCCGCGAACCATACGTGACTGGAACAGGAAAGGGAGCTAATGTCAGTGGCACGTTAAGTGCCCTCCGCCACAAACCGTTGGGTGGCTTGCGGAGTAGAAATGTAGATGTAGATGTAATTAACAGGTACTATAAACCTCTACAATACGGCGATTCCTTCCAACTGAATACGAACAACTGGAGACATTTACTCCAATAACTACATCAAGGCGAAAATTGGTTCCAGGTTTACTAGTTCCATAGCAGTTAATAGTTGTATTAGACAAGGTGACTCTGTGAGCTCGCTACTTTAGAATATAGACATGGGTATAATGAAGGTACTAGCTGTTAGTGGTCATAGAATGGAGGGCGAAGAAATGAAAATCATTTATTATCCAGTTCAGTTGGCAAACAGTGAAGATGACCGGCAGATACTTTTACAAATATTAAATGTGGCAGCCAAAAACTTGTGTGGTCAGATCCACTCACAAAACCAAATCTATGACCTCATCTGTGAGAGCAATTACGTGCAAACTGGAAGTGGATGGAAGAAGTATTGGTATTGGGCTGTCCAGCAGAGAAAAAGCGAAAAGAAATGTTAGAATACACCTAGTAAAAGCAAGCAAAGTGGCAGGGTGTCTAAATGATACGGTTTAGACAAACAAGCATACAGGAAAAGGTGCAAAGGTACGATTATACAAAACAACAAACACACCAATCAAAACTTGCACCGTTGAGACGAGACCGAAAATACCAAATCAAAAAGACTTTTAGAAACAATGGAAATGAAAATTGTGCGAAGCATTACAGAGAAGACACTGAGAGATAGAGAGAGACGTGAAGGAATTAGAAAAGGATGTAAAGTGGGCTCTATTAATGAGTGGGTACATAAGAGAAAGCATGAATAGAACGAACATATAGGATGCGTGAACGGAAGATGGTGAAAATCGTAAGAAAGAAATCACCAGCTCGTGAAAGAAATAATGGCCGGCCAAGGAAAAGATGGAGGAAGAACTTCGCGGTAGACTAAGTAGTAGTGAAGCGAACAGGCTTTAGCCTAGAAAAAAAGGACGAACAAGCCGAAGAAAAAGAAGATATGATAATGCGAGAAGTAACTGAAACAAGTTCATAATGAAACGGACTCGTCAGTAGACGAAGGACTACGTAATCCATTTTATCTCCTTACTCTAAATGCATTTAGATCAAGAGCTTGCATTGCGCGTGCTTATTAACACCGCCAGTGAGCTAGCTTCGGCGTCGCTGTGTGAAATGTGGGAATGAATGCAAAGATAAAGTCGATCTCCGTTTACCTGGAAGCTGCTCTTGAGGAAAGATTACATTTTCCTTGAGAGTAGAGGCCTTGGGACGATAAATACAGTGTCCACTTAAATTAATGTGACCACCTGTGAAAAGCCTGAATAACCACATTTTGCAGCTCGGACCTTTGCGAGGCATGCAGGAAGAGACTGAGTGAGGTTCCAGAAGTTACTGAGAGGGATGTGGAGCCACGCCGAATCCAGTGGCGTGGTCAGCTGTGCGAGGATCGATGGCACACAGATTCACGACTGGCTTTAAATTCTGGGAGTGAGGTAAATTCATCCCGGTGCTCTTCAAACCACGCACGTACACCTATGCATTGTCCTGCATGTGGATGTGGTCATCGTCCCCAAATACACTATGCACAACTGTGTTAATCTACTGAGCCTTCCAGAATGAGAGATCATCCAAGGAATGCGACTGGACTCTTTCCACTAGTGTTGCTGGATGTTTTCCAGCAGATGCTGTACAAGTCAATAATCATCTGTCCGATGGAGCGTCAAACCTGATTCATCTGAAAAGGCCACCTGTTGCCGCTTGGTGGACGTCAAGTTGTGGTACTGGCGCGCAAGTTCCATCCTTTGTTGCCAATGGAGAGAAGCCCGCACGGGTACGTGAAACAGGCAGCTGCTGCGGAAGCTCATGTTCGCTGAACAACCTTACGTCAGTAGGAGAGACCGGTGTACTTCTTCGCAATCGTCGCCTTGGCGTGAATTTTTGAAACAAGCGGCCACTTGATCTTCTATACTTCTACGACGTTTTGAGGAATTTATGATTTAACTGGTAGGTAAACCCAGAAATTTCTCCGTCCCCACCATCTGATGGTCCAGCACTCAAGCAAACTATCTGTGGCTACAGAGGGCTTGAGAAAATTACTGATAATGCATAATCAGGTGTAGTCATTGTCTTTTCAATAAAAGGAAGTGCACCCACGTCCATGATACCACTGACCCGTAATTACGGGATGCGGCAAATAAAAGTGGTGCGAAGGACTTATTCCTTTTCTCTTGCCACTAGTGGGCCTAGGTTAAGAAGCTGCTCAAGGCGGATCGAAGCTGGACTGCTACACTCCTGGAAATTGAAATAAGAACACCGTGAATTCATAGTCCCAGGAAGGGGAAACTTTATTGACACATTCCTGGGGTCAGATACATCACATGATCACACTGACAGAACCGCAGGCACATAGACACAGGCAACAGAGCATGCACAATGTCGGCACTAGTACAGTGTATATCCACCTTTCGCAGCAATGCAGGCTGCTATTCTCCCATGGAGACGATCGTAGAGATGCTGGATGTAGTCCTGTGGAACGGCTTGCCATGCCATTTCCACCTGGCGCCTCAGTTGGACCAGCGTCCGTGCTGGACGTGCAGACCGCGTGAGACGACGCTTCGTCCAGTCCCAAACATGCTCAATGGGGGACAGATCCGGAGATCTTGCTGGCCAGGGTAGTTGACTTACATCTTCTAGAGCACGTTGGGTGGCACGGGATACATGCGGACGTGCATTGTCCTGTTGGAACAGCAAGTTCCCTTGCCGGTCTAGGAATGGTAGAACGATGGGTTCGATGACGGTTTGGATGTACCGTGCACTATTCAGTGTCCCCTCGACGATCACCAGTGGTGTACGGCCAGTGTAGGAGATCGCTCCCCACACCATGATGCCGGGTGTCGGCCCTGTGTGCCTCGGTCGTATGCAGTCCTGATTGTGGCGCTCACCTGCACGGCGCCAAACACGCATACGACCATCATTGGCACCAAGGCAGAAGCGACTCTCATCGCTGAAGACGACACGTCTCCATTCGTCCCTCCATTCACGCCTGTCGCGACACCACTGGAGGCGGGCTGCACGATGTTGGGGCGTGAGCGGAAGACGGCCTAACGGTGTGCGGGACCGTAGCCCAGCTTCATGGAGACGGTTGCGAATGGTCCTCGCCGATACCCCAGGAGCAACAGTGTCCCTAATTTGCTGGGAAGTGGCGGTGCGGTCCCCTACGGTTGGTTGGTTGGTTTGTGGGATTAAAGGGACCAGACTGCGGTCCCCTACAGCACTGCGTAGGATCCTACGGTCTTGGCGTGCATCCGTGCGTCGCTGCGGTCCGGTCCCAGGTCGACGGGCACGTGCACCTTCCGCCGACCACTGGCGACAACATCGATGCACTGTAGAGACCTCACGCCCCACGTGTTGAGCAATTCGGCGGTACGTCCACCCGGCGTCCCGCATGCCCACTATACGCCCTCGCTCAAAGTCCGTCAACTGCACATACGGTTCACGTCCACGCTGTCGCCGCATGCTACCAGTGTTAAAGACTGCGATGGAGCTCCGTATGCCACGGCAAACTGGCTGACACTGACGGCGGCGGTGCACAAATGCTGCGCAGCTAGCGCCATTCGACGGCCAACACCGCGGTTCCTGGTGTGTCCGCTGTGCCGTGCGTGTGATCATTGCTTGTACAGCCCTCTCGCAGTGTCCGCAGCAAGTATGGTGGGTCTGACACACCGGTGTCAATGTGTTCTTTTTTCTATTTCCATGAGTGTAGAATTGCTGCCGTTTCAGTCGAAGAGTTTTGCTGCAATTGTTGAATAATACGGGGGTTGTCGCCATACGCGTTATACTTGAAGCCTCCTACACAAAGTACTCGTTCGCTGAAACATCAAGTGACTTGGATGGCCAGCTACTGCCGCGACCAGACTGACCTCTGCTTAGAACTCTGTGTAAATTTACTCCAGGGTTCGGCAGGCTGGATGGACTGCTGGTCTGTCCTGTTGGGAGTAAGTTGGTGCGCGCGCCACGGGGTGTCGTTATATGCATACACCCATATCAATTGTATCCACTCGACCGGGCCAGTTTCACTTTCCCCACCCTGTATAAGTAACCACAGTCTGTGAATGAAACAGCAGTATTAGTTTTATTTTATCCCATCTCTTTGTATACGGGCCGCACTGGAGCGCTAGAGAGATCTCGACATGTGCTCTAAACGTCTCTGGAAACTCTCTGTGTTACGTGGTCCGTTACCTGCCGATGCTCTGCTATTAAACCATGTACAGGATCATCTCCTTGTCTCTGAATTTCGCTTGCCAGTTTAGGAGAAGGAGCTTTCTGTTCCATACTACACCACTTAATATGTTCGAAGTCTTCAGAATAGGCACTGGATTGATATTGCTCACATCCCTTCCCTATTTGGTGCTCACCTTCACGTCATTGTATAACTGTTGCACCCTACATTTTGCTTTTATTTCCTTTTTCCTCTTCCCTCTTCCCGCTTCTTTCTGTCTATGCCTTTCTGTTTTTCTTTCCCTTCCTATTAACACATTTATTCTTTTGTCTTACAGTTAACAATTTCTACTGCAATAAGGGCCGACGAAACAGGCACTAGTACCACAAGTGTCAAGAAGTACTGGGTGATCAAAAAGTCAGAATAAATTTGAAAACTTAATAAACCACGGAACAGTGTAGATAGAGAGGTATAAATTTACACACATGCTTGGAATGACATGCTGTTTTATTAGAACAAAAAAAAAGAACAAAGTTCACAAAATGGCCGACAGATGGCGCTGGACAGCAAAACGTCAGCCACTGCGCATGACAATCGTGTATAACAGGAGCTGTAATGAGAGAGAGAATCAGATGCGCCAGCAGTCGCAGCATATTGACGTTACCTGAAAAGGCGCTTTTAGTGAAGCTGTATTATCAGAATCGGGAATGTGCTAGTTCAGCGTTACGATCCTATTGCCATGGGAAGGGAACTCGAACGGGTAAAGGTCCGTTGACAAATGCAACTGTGGCGAGAATGATTTCGAAGTTCGAAGCCACTGGTTGTTTAGACGATAGACCACGTAGTGGCCGACCGAGCACAAGGCGTAATGCTGCTGAGACAGTTCAGGGAGAAATGGAGACTGTAGCGAGTTCGTCTATGCACGGGGAAGTCAGCTCTCGTGCAGTCGCACGTCGCACCGGCATTCCATACACTATTGTTTGGTTGGCACTTAGGCGTACCCTGTGATGCTATCAGTACAACATCCATCGGCATCATGAACTGTTACCTGGCGATTTAGTGAAGCGGAGGGCGTTTGCGGTGTGAGTGTTTCAAAAGATGGCGGAAGATGACGATTGGTTGAGTAACGTGTTGTGGACCGACGAAGCTCATTTCACGCTCCGAGGGTCTGTCATCGCCCACAACTGCAGAATTTGGGCTACCGACACTCCTAGAACTGTCGTGGAAACTCCATTGGACGACAAGAAACTCACGGTATGGGTTGGATTTACCACATCCACCGTTATCGGGCCTTTTTTCTTCGAGGAAATGCGTGATTCTGGTTTTGTAACTGCTACCTGCCGTGACGGGTGAGAGGTACGCCGATATTTACAGAATCGCATCATCCCCAGCCTACTGGAACGTACGATGTTTATGCAGGATGGCGCTCCACCCCATATTGCTAGACGCGTGAACGATCTCTTGCGCGCGTCGTTTGGTGTTGATCGTGTGCTCGGCCGCCACTTTCGTCACGCTTGGCCTCCCAGGTCCCGAGACCTCAGTCCGTGCGATTATTGGCTTTGGGGTTACCTGAAGTCGCAAGTGTATCGTGATCGACCGACATCTCTAGGGATGCTGAAAGACAACATCCGACGCCAATGCCTCACCATAACTCCGGACATGCTTTACATTATTCCTTGACTACAGCTACTTTTGAGGAATGATGGTGGACATATTGAACATTTCCTGTAAAGAATATCATATTTGCTTTGTCTTACTTTGTTATGCTAATTATTGCTATTCTGATCAGATGACGCGCAATCTGTCGGACATTTTTTGAACTTTTCTATTTTTATCTCTTCTAATAAAACCCCATGTCATTCCAAGCATGTGTGTCAATTTGTACCTCTCTATCTACATTATTCCGTGATTTATTCAGTTTTCAAATTTATAGGGACTTTTTGATCACTCAGTAAGTCTTGGCGAAAACTGATGACGAACGGATACAAAATACGACGTTAATGTTAATGTACAGCACAGACGAAAAGTTACTGTGATACCTTTACCTTCTCGAGGGTGGACGTGGGCCACGTGAAGTCGATGTTGGTCCTGACGGTGCGGTGGTGCAGGTGCTGCGGCGGTCGCACGTTGTTCTCCAGAGGCGCCTTGGGCTCCTCCTTGGGACCCTGCATCAGCATCCTCAACGAGTACATCTGCAACGCAAGACACCGCACGGCGCGTCAGCGGACGCATTGGATTTAGACGCCTGTGTGTCTAACAGCCTAGTACGACCCTACTTGATAACGTGTACAGTTGATGCCCCAACCTAAACCGTTTCTTCTACATGAGCGTATTGAGTGTAAGTGCAATGTGGCGTCATGCTTGTGTCGATGATGATGAATATGAAATAGAAGAGAGAGGATAAAACTTGGTTCTGGCAAAGACAGCATAATTCTGTCTGTTGACACCACGGGAGCTGCCGAGTGTAAATTTCTTATTCGACTGACGGATAACAATCAATAGTAGTATGGACACACTGCAGGAGACGAACAAAATACATCTAGAATTCGTCCCAGAAAGCGGTGTGAAATCTTTAGGTTATGTTACCATCTGTTCCCACTTTCCCGGCTTGATGTTTTGCAATGAAAACATTTTCAGTAATCAAGACTTTAATATCTCCTTCATCGAAAAAGTACAAAGAAGGGCAGCTCGTTTTGTACTATCGCGAAATACTGGAGATAGTGTCACAGACATGATACGTGAATTGGAGTGGCAATCATTAAAACTAAGGTGTTTTTGTTTGCGACGGGATCTTCTCTTGAAATTTCAATCAGCAGTTTTCTCCTCCGATTGCGAAAACATTCTGTTGGCACCCATCTACATAGGGAGAAATGATCATCGCGATAAAATAATCAGGGCTCGCACAGAAAAATTTAAGTGCTCGTTTTTCCCGCAAGCCGTTCGAGAGTGGAACGGTACAGAGACAGCATGAAGGTGGTTCATTGAACCCTCTGCCAGGCACTTTATTGTGAATAGCAGAGTAATCACGTAGATGTAGATGTAGCGATTATCTTCGGAGGAGAAATTTTGGTGTGAATTTGTAAATGATCAAGCACATTTATTTAAGTAACACTTCACAGCTACACTTTCATTTTTTTAATTTTTTTAATATAAAAACATGTTTTTATTTCCTCACTATAAGTTACTCAAGTATACTCAATCTGAATTAAATCAGCCAAACTGCTAATCTTCAAACTGGTAACATCAATATCACTGTTGAAGGGTAAGTAATAATGACAGAATATAGCTTCACAGCCCGCCTGATTTAAACGGAACTGAGTGTGCTTGAAAGCGGGATTTCAACAGAGAAACCATTAGAAAGAAAGCAAATACTTTTTTCCTAAACAAGAAAGTGAAGTGTGGCTCTAGAATTGCCACCTCCAGAAGAAAACGCTACCAGTAGCATTTTTATCGATGTCCCATGGAGAGGACGTTCTTAGAAACATCTGAGCAACTTTTTGCAGCTGAATTACCATATATTTCGAATAACCAGGATATCGATGAGACATTAAACTTTAAAATTCCTTAACAAACTCTAAGAAAAAGAAAATGACGGACTACCAAGGATTTCTGTGAATGAGACGGAAAGCGGTAGATGTGATGCACGTGTACAGACAAAAAAATTATTACAATTTAAGAAAAATCGGATGATTTATTCAAGAAAAAGTACTTAATAAGTCAATAACGCGTTGTTCCACATCTAGCCTCATGCAAACAGTTATTGAGCTTGGCATTACTCACAGAGTCTTTGGATATTCTCTTGAGGGATTTCGTGCCAAATCTGCCCAATTGTCGTCAGAATCTCGAGCTGGTTGGAGGGCCCTAATCTTCCAAAGGTTGCCAACTGAGAAGAGATCCGGCGATATTTCTGGACGGTAGGCCTTAGCAAGTACGAAGACCAGCAGTAAAATGTCTCGCCGTTTGCGGCCGGAAATTATCTTGATGAAATATAAGTTACGATGACAACGTGGGGCGTAGAATACCGTCGACCTACCACTGTGCTGTAACTGTGCCACGGATGACAACCAAATGATGTCGCTATGGAAAGAGACACCCCAGACTATCACTCGCTGTCGTCGGGACATTTGGTGGTCGATACTCCGCGTCACCTCCAGACACAGCTTCACCGGTCGTCGGGGCTCAGTTCGAAGCTCGACTCATCACTAAAGATAATTCTACTGCAGTCAGTGAGATTCCAGGCCGAAGACATGTGAAGACACACCGGACAACGATGGGATACGAATGTGACTATTGCCCGCTATAAAGCCTCACAGCCAGAGGTAAAGGTCTACTGTGACATTTTAGTTCGTTACATATCCCCTTTGATTATTACCTGCGGCACCTCTACAGCACAGCGATAAGTCGACGACATTCTACGCTCCGTGTTATTGCCTTCGTGGCAAGCCATCCTGGGTTTATATTTCATTAAGATAATGCCCGCTTGCATACGGCTAGTGATTCTATGGCTTGTCTTCGTGCTTGCCGAACCCTTCCTTAAGGGACAAGGAGCTTAATAAGAGTTGCCATCCCACCAGCTCGGGAGCCTGACGAGCTAACGCACTAGTTGGACAGAATTTGGCACAATATCCCTCACGAGGACATCCAAGAACGCTATCAATCAGTGCCAAGCCGGATAACTGCATGCATAGGGGCCAGAGGTTGGCCGAGCGCCATTTGTAAAGCTCTTTCTCTTGAATAAAGAACCCGATCTTTGTGACACTGTAATGATGTGTTCATCTGTGCATGTACATCACATATACCGATTTCCGTCCCGTTCAGATAATTTCTTCGTGGTACGTCACTCTTTTTGCCTTAGAGTGTACGACTCGAGAGGAACTGAGAAATAATAATTTATTGTATCTATGTCATAGACACAGAGCAGTTAGGATGGGGCACTTACAGAATATGTAATTGAAGGGCGGTGAACGGCTTAGTCATAACTGTAAAGACCGAGCGAGGTGGCGCATTGGCTAGCACACTGGACTCGCATTCGGGAGGACGACGATTCAATCCCGCGTCCGGCCATCCTGATTTAGGTTTTCCGTGATTTCCCTAAATCGCTCCAGGCAAATGCCGGGATGATTCCTTTGAAAAGGCACGGCCGATTTCCTTCCCCGTCCTTCCCTAATCCGGTGAGACCGATGGCCTCGCGGTCTGGTCTCCTCCCTCAACCCAACTCGCAACTGTAAAGCTGGTGAAAACCTTAATTTAGATACAATCGAGAATACTGCGTACAGAACGTTTCCGATAAGAGCGAAATTTCATTCTTAACCAACTTGTCGTACAGTTGAGACGAATGTTCAATATATTTTGATGTGTAACGCGTAGTCAATCGGGCAAAATCCCTCATGCGCTATTGTGGGTGAATATTGTCGCAAGAGCCCATTCTTTACTCGCAGTACATATGTAATTTGGCGGGAAAAGTGACGGTAATATGAAAAAAGTTTGTAATATGAAACGCAACAGTGTTATAGACATTTTCCATCTGGTGGAAGACATGTTTCTCACTCCTGTAATGTTCTGTTTTGGTCACTAGAAGCAGCATTCATTAGTATCACCACTGTGTACCTCTGTGAGTGGACACAGTCTGCACTACAGTTCCGAAACATTTTTGAAAGATAAACTCAAATAATCCTACATTTATCTTCTATTTATAAATTAGCATACTGCTCCTCCTTGATGAGTTACACTTAAGCACCAAAGAAACTGGTAAGGTAAACAGAGATATGTAAACAGTCAGAATATGGCGCTGTGGTCGGCAAAACCTATATAAGACAACAACTGTCTGGCGTAGTTGTTAGAACGGTTACTGCTACTACAATTGCAAGTTATTGTGATTTAAGTGAGTTCGAACGTGGTGTTATAGTCGGAGCATGAGCGATGGGACACAGAATCTCCATTGGGGATTCCATTGTGCTTTGCCGTAAGACCATTTCCCGAGTGTGCCGTGAATATCAGGAAACCGGTAAAACATCTAATCTCCGACATCGCTGCGGCCGGTAAAAGATCCTGCAAGAACGGGACCAACGATGCCTGAAGAGAATTGTTCAAAGTAACAAAAGTGCAACAGTTCCGCAAATTGCTGCAGATTTCAATACTTGGTCATCAGCAATTGTCAGCGTGCGACCCATTCAACGAAACATCATCGATATGGGCTTTCGGAGCCAAAGTCTCACTCATGTACCCTTGATGACTGCACGACACTAAGCTTTACGCCTCGCCTGGGCCAGCCAACACCGACATTGCACTGTTAATGAGCGGGTTGCTTGGACGGACGAGCCTCAAAAAAATGGTTCAAATTGCTCTGAGCACTATGGGACTTAACTGCTGAGGTCATCAGTCTCCTAGAACTTATAACTACTTAAACCTAACTAACCTAAGGACACAACACACATCCATTCCCGAGGCAGGATTCGATCCTGCGACCGTAGCGGTGTGCTCGGCCACTGCGGCCGGCCGACGAGCCTCATTCCATATTACATCTAGCAGACGGACGTGTACGGCTATGGTCCCTGCATTTCAACAGGGGCTGTTCAAGCTGGTGAAGGCTCTGTAATGGTGTGAGACGTGTGCAGTTGGAGGGATATGGAACCCATGATACGTCTAGATACGACCCTGACAGGTGATACGTACGTAAGCATACTGTCTGACGACCTGCATCCATTGTGCATTCCAACGGACATGGGAAGTCCCAGCAGGACAATGCGACACCCCACATGTCCAAAATCCCTACAGAGTGGCTCCAGGAACACTCTACTTAGTTTAAACACTTCTACATCTACATCTACATTTATACTCCGGAAGCCACCCAATGGTGTGTGGCGGAGGGCACTTTACGTGCCACTGTCATTACCTCCCTTTCCTGTTCCAGTCGCGTATGGTTCGCGGGAAGAACGACTGTCTGAAAGCCTCCGTGCGCGCTCGAATCTCTCTAATTTTACATTCGTGATCTCCTCGGGAGGTATAAGTAGGGGGAAGCAATATATTCGATACCTCATCCAGAAACGCACCCTCTCGAAACCTGGCGAGCAAGCTACACCGCGATGCAGAGCGCCTCTCTTGCAGAGTCTGCCACTTGAGTTTATTAAACATCTCCGTAACGCTATCACGGTTACCAAATAACCCTGGGACGAAACGCGCCGCTCTTCTTTAGATCTTCTCTATCTCCTCCGTCAACCCGATCTGGTACGGATCCCACACTGATGAGCAATACTCAAGTATAGGTCGAACGAGTGTTTTGTAAGCCACCTCCTTTGTTGATGGACTACATTTTCTAAACACTCTCCCAATGAATCTCAACCTGGTACCCGCCTTACCAACAATTAATTTCATATGATCGTTCCACTTCAAATCGTTCCGCACGCATACTCCCAGATATTTTACAGAAGTAACTGCTACCAGTGTTTGTTCCGCTATCATATAATCATACAATAAAGGATCCTTCTTTCTATGTATTCGCAATACATTACATTTGTCTATGTTAAGGGACAGTTGCCACTCCCTGCACCAAGTGCCTATCCGCTGCAGATCTTCCTGCATTTCGCTACAATTTTCTAATGCTGCAACTTCTCTGTATACTACAGCATCATCCGCGAAAAGTCGCATGGAACTTCCGACACTATCTACTAGGTCATTTATATATATTGTGAAAAGCAATGGTCCCATAACACTCCCCTGTGGCACGCCAGAGGTTACTTTAACGTCTGTAGACGTCTCTCCATTGATAACAACATGCTGTGTTCCGTTTGCTAAAAACTCTTGAATCCAGCCACACAGCTGGTCTGATATTCCGTCGGCTCTTACTTTGTTTATCAGGCGACAGTGCGGAACTGTATCGAACGCCTTCCGGAAGTAAAAGAAAAATAGCATCTACCTGGGAGCCTGTATCTAATATTTTCTGGGTCTCATGAACAAATAACGCGAGTTGGGTCTCACATGATCGCTGTTTCCGGAATCCATGTTGATTCCTACATAGTAGATTCTGGATTTCCAAAAACGACATGATACTCGAGCAAAAAACATGTTCTAAAATTCTACAACAGATCGACGTCAGAGATATAGGTCTATGGTTTTGCGCATCTGCTCGACGACCCTTCTTGAAGACTGGGACTACCTGTGCTCTTTTCCAATCATTTGGAACCCTCCGTTCCTCTAGAGACTTGCGGTACACGGCTGTTAGAAGGGGGGCAAGTTCTTTCGCGTACTCTGTGTAGAATCGAATTGGTATCCCGTCAGGTCCAGTGGACTTTCCTCTGTTGAGTGATTCCAGTTGCTTTTCTATTCCTTGGACACTTATTTCGATGTCAGCCATTTTTTCGTTTTTGCGAGGATTTAGAGAAGGAACTGCAGTGCGGTCTTCCTCTGTGAAACACTTCCGCTGGCCGCCAGTCACCCAAGACATAAACATTATGGAGCATATGTCGGATGCCTTGCGACGTGCTGTTCGGAAGAGATCTCCAGCCCCAAGTACTCTTGAGGATTTATGGACAGCCTTGCAGGATTCATGGTGTCAGTTCCTTCCAGCACGACTTCGGATATTATTCGAGTCTATGCCACGTCGTGTTGCGGCACTCCTGCGTGCTCGCGAGGACCCACTACGATATTAGGCAGATGTACCAGTTTCTTCGGCTCTTCAGTGTAGTAGCAGAATTAAAGTCGCAGGTAATGGTTTCAGTTGGTGTAAATTTTTATTGAAAGTACAATTTCATTGGTGTTTTCCAAAATGGCGTCGCGTGAAGTACGAAACTCTCTGTTGCATATTGCAACCACTCTGTAGTCTAGTAGTTGAGACTATGTCATGAAGAAGGTTATAGCCTGAAAAGGGGGGAATGCGACAGAAATGGCTCATCGTTATAGCAATAAATCCTGTCAGGCACAGAACTACAACAGAAAATAAAGCAGGCCGGCCGGCGTGGCTGAGTGGTTCTAGGCGCTTCAGGCTGGATCCGTGCTACCGCTACGGTCGCAGGTTCGAATTCTGCCTCGTGCATGAATGTCTGTGATGTCCTTAGTTTGGTTAGGTTTAAGTAGTTCTAAGTTCTAGGGAACTGATGACCTCAGATGTTAAGTCCCATAGTGCTCAAAGCCATTTTTAAAAAAAAAAATAAAGCAGCAAGGTTATTCATCATACCAGAAACTACCTTCTGTAGAAAGATGGCTAGGAAGAACGTAGATCAAAATACTTTAAAGCATGAAAAAATGGATAGAAAGCAACTGAATATTACCTAGATACTTATGAACATTTTTTTTACCTTCTGGAAACAGGATACATTAATACATTTGTTTTTGTAGATATTCACCGTGATCAAAGCACAATTTCATCTTTTCTTCTACCACCAAGACATCTGAAGTTTCAGCATCAGCATAGGACTTCTATAGGATAAATGATGTTTACTACTTGTCCGCATATAAATTTGTGTTCTTAATAGTATTTACAAATTCGAGGAACAGACATAGTTTCTATGTATACCTTGTTACTACAGGCTGTAGTTTTGCTGAATTTTTATGTTTTCCATTGCACTTTTCTCTTTCACAGTTTAACATTTGCAACCATACAGAACACAATGAAGAAAAGTTATTTACAAAGAAATTTGACGTCTGAGAACGTTCTATGTAGCTGTCACTGTCACCTTTTACAAATTACGAGAAGAAGGTGATGGCAGATGAACACTTGAATGGGTTCTGGGCGGGAGTTTTGTATGATTCTGTGGTTTATCTTCCATTGTGTGTGTGTTTGTGTGTGTGTGTGTGTGTGTGTATGTGTGTGTGTGCCTATTGTTAGTAGGTGAATGGTTGTGCATTTTATTACTTACTTACATTCCGTGTCCGGAACTAGACTTCAGACTTCCAAAAATCAGCACCCAATATGGCTTTGTCATTTGCCTCCCATAAGTCATTCATTGTGCAGGGCCGGTCTAAATATGGACAGATAAGCAGATGTTGAGGATCCTGGACAGAACCACTCTCATACGGTTTAGGGTTCTCCAGACTGTGTATGGTAGGTCTTCACCAGACGCCAGTTCTTCTTTTACATCTTTATGGGGGTTTCTTAGGTCGATTTCCCACCTTTCCAAACGATTCTCTGCATCCGACCGTTCCAGGGCTCGGGTACGTGACAGGAAACTCTTCCTCGAACAAAGCCGTCGGGCAGGAGGCTGGTGTCCATATAAAAGGTGACGCATGTCCTTTTCTTGCTTGTTTTTTTCGGCTTCGGCAGCGATGTCACGTCGTATGTTGGTCGGTGCGATCCCCATGATTAAGTACATCTTGCGCACTGGGGTTGGCCCCAAGCATCCGGTAACAATCTGTGCCATTTCATTCAGCGCGACATCAACTCTTCTCGCGTGTGTTGATGCAGACCATACTGGAGCGGCGTATTCCGCGGCTGACACACTGAGCGCAAGGGCTGAAGTTATCAGGACTTTTGGGTTTGCACCCCAGGATCCACTGGTTAGTTTCTTGATAATGTTGTTTCTAGTTGAGACTTTTTCCCTTGTGGCATTACAACGATGTTTATAGGTCAGTGTGCGATCCAACGTGACACCAAGATATTTGGCCGTTTTCAATGCTCGAGACGTTCACCTATTCACATTATATTTAATTCACGATTTGCCTCCCTGTTCTTTAAATGGAATGCACAGACCTGCGTCTTGGAAGGGTTCGGCCTTAGGTAGTTTGCCTCATAATACTGGGAGAGAGCTTCCAAGGTACTGGTTACTTTCTGCTGTACATCCATGGAGTTGTTACCTTCGGCTGCAACTGCAGTGTCATCGGCATACATAAATTGGAGCTTGATGTTTGCCACTGCTTGGTTATTTGTATATATATTATACAGAGATGGGGCGAGGACGCTTCCCTGAGGTAGACCATTCCTTTGATTACTTCACCTGCTCTTCTTGCCCTGGAGACAGACGAAAAATCTCCTATTATGCAGGAAAGTGCCTATCAGTGATGTTAAATGGTAATCTCTTGTCACATTATATACTTTCCTAAGGAGCCTTCGATGGTTTACAGTATCATATGAACGGTCTATGAATGCCACTCCCGTGATCTCTTTCCTCTCAAACCCATCCTCGATACGTTGGGTCAGGTTCAGGACTTGATCGCAGCACGATTTGCCTGGTCGGAAACCTGCCTACTGTGGGATGATCTGTTGTTCCAAGACGCTTTCTATGCGACTTAGCGTCCGGCATTCCAAGATTTTAAAACAGTGACATAAAAGAGACACAGGTCGGAAGCTTTTTCCATCATCAGAGTCATCTCCTGGTTTCACAACTGCAACCACTCGAGCTTTCCTCAACATCTTTGGAATATGGAGCCTTTCTACACATGCGTTTATCAAATCTAGCAGCCACTGTAGGGTATTACTGCCAAAGTTTTTAAATTGCTCGACTCCAAGTTCATCGATACCAGGAGCTCTGTTAATCTTCAACCTGGAAATGGCTGCAGTATGTTCTGACATTGTAAATGGTGCCTTCAGGTGATGATTTTCCTCTGGCGTATCACGTGCTAATGGTTCCTGGTACTTTCTGCCGTGGGTTTTGCATTTATTTGATTACTATTCCTTTAAATTCAAATTTGTGTATGTACAAGTAGTAAAGAACATTTTCCCTGTTTAACATAAAGAGACTAGATGCTTACTGATGGTGCGAAACATGTCTGGGAAATAGAAGAAAAGATAAAATTGAGTTTTACTCAAGCTGGACCCCCTTCAAAAACAAATCCATTTTTAAGCAAACATGGCCGGAAGAGCTGCAACCTCAACAGGATTACGATTCACTAAGTATTGTTAGCCTCTTGACCAGATATTTAATGTTAGCGAATCTCGTCTCTCATTAATGCGACAAAAAAGTCCTCATTTAATTAACAGTAGGGAAGAAAACAGGAACTATAGCTAGTTCAAAGACGGAGGTCTGGCGACGGTGATTGCATGTTTGGCTGCAGGTGGGAACTTCATACCTCCGACGGTGGTTTTCACAGACGTCAGTTGGATAGTCAGAGTGATGAGGGCAGCTCCTCCTAAAAGTATTGGAAAATGTCATCCGTCATGCTGATTGCAACCCTTTGTACTCACTGGATGTGTTACCGACTTTATTGAACGAACGTAACGTACAACTGAATCACCAGTCTTGCTCGTAACTGATGCACACTGGACGCAGAAAAGAATCATGTGACCGTACTCTGCTTGCCACCTCGTTCTACCCATAAGCTACGTCAACATGGCTCCATAAGAACAAAATATAGTTAGTAGATTACACAGGCACTTAGATCAGGCTGCATGAATATCTACAGCATTGCAGAGAAGCTCTGAAAGTATCGCTCAAAGTGACAAGCGGTGCAACAGTGGTCAAAGTATTCAAAGGGTAACGGCATCTGCTAAACATAGGTGTATCAAACAGGCTGATTTCGCTGCAGTTGAACTAGAAACAGAACAGGCAGTTGACAGCCGTGACGTATTTCAAGACGATGAAGATGATGGTATACATCTGTCTGGAATTGAAAACGAGGTAACTTGTAGAAAACAATTGGGGCTGAGGGAGGGGTAGAGTGAAAGAGGAGAAAGAACGAAGGAAGATGAAGTTTAATACCTCGTCGACAGTGAGAGAGGCAGCGGGTGCTCGGATTACGGAAGGGATGGGAAAGATATCAACCACGCCCTTTTCAAAGGAACGATCCCAGAATTTGCCAGGAGCGTTTTACGGATATCACGGAAATCTTAAATCTGGATGGCTGGACGGGGATTGAACCGTCGTCCTCCCGAATGCAAGTCCACTGTGCTAACAAGGGAACCTCCCCGTCGCACCCTCCTCATATTTAGTTATATGTTGGATAGGCCTTGAAAAACTGAACACAGATCAATCGAGAAAACAGGAAGAAGTTGTGGGGAACTATGAAAAAAATAAGCAAAATATACAAACCGAGTAGTCCATGCGCAAGATAGGAAACGTCAACAGTCTGGCTTTAGCTGTCGATGCGGTTGCACGCTCCTCAAGTTTGATCCGTGAAAGTTCAGTGTTTACGCCAGTGTTTTCGTGTTTCGTGATCGTCTATTGGCGATTTACACTGAATTAAGCGTTATCAATTGAGCATTTGGTCTTCGTTCGTCGGTTATAGGCGCTACAGTCTGGAACCGCGTGACCACTACGGTCGCAGGTTCGAATCCTGCCTCGGGCATGGATGTGTGTGATGTCCTTAGGTTAGTTAGGTTTAAGTAGTTTAAGTTCTAGGGGACTGATGACCACAGTAGTTAAGTCCCATAGTGCTCAGAGCCATTTGAACCATTTTTCGTTCGTGTCGACTTTCTACGAGCCGGCCGAAGTGGCCGTGCGGTTAAAGGCGCTGCAGTCTGGAACCGCAAGACCGCTACGGTCGCAGGTTCGAATCCTGCCTCGGGCATGGATGTTTGTGATGTCCTTAGGTTAGTTAGGTTTAACTAGTTCTAAGTTCTAGGGGACTAATGACCTCAGCAGTTGAGTCCCATAGTGCTCAGAGCCATTTGAACCATTTTGACTTTCTACGTAGTGTCGTAGGGATTTCGGCGTTGTCCGAGATTTCTTCGCTGCAGAACACCATGGCAAACTCCGTGAGAAAAAACACCGTGATTTGCACCTTCGACAAGTACACCCGTCGAGTACAAAATGGTTCAAATGGCTCTGAGCACTATGGGACTTAACTTCTAAGGTCATCAGTCCCCTAGAACTTAGAACTACTTAAACCTAACTAACCTAAGGACATCACACACATCCATGCCCGAGGCAGGATTCGAACCTGCGACCGTAGCAGTCGCGCGGTTCCGGACTGAGCGCCTAGAACCACTAGACCACCGCGGCCGGCTCGAGTACAGCCCTCTGCACTTGAAATACGCGACTGGATTACCGACGTAAATGGCCTTCATTCTGAATCTGTTCATACCATGCAGCTAGACTCTGATGAATACTGCATTTTTGTAAAGTTTAACGATTCCGTGAGTGTAGACCGCTTTCTGGAAAAATTTGGTTATGAAACGGAATTTATATACCGTGATGGTACTACAAGTACTGTAAAACTCCGGAATTCCGAGTCTGTAATTAGGAATGTTAGGGTTTTGAATATTCCCATAGAAGTAGACAGCTCGAAAATTAAAAAATGGTTCAAATGGCTCTGAGCACTATGGGACTCAACTGCTGAGGTCATTAGTCCCCTAGAACTTAGAACTAGTTAAACCTAACTAACCTAAGGACATCACAAACATCCATGCCCGAGGCAGGATTCGAACCTGCGACCGTAGCGGTCCTGCGGTTCCAGACTGCAGCGCCTTTAACCGCACGGCCACTTCGGCCGGCTCGAAAATTAAAGATGTCCTTTCAAAATATGGGGTTGTCAGGCAAATAGTCAACGAAAGGTGGGCTTCGCATTTCAAGCTGCAGTGCATTAACGGCATTCGCTCCGTGGAGATGGAAGTGAAGGCAAACATTCCCTCCCACATCTTTGTTGACGGGCACAAGGCGCAGGGCAAACCCCTGCATGTCATGTATGTAACGAGTCTGGTCACCTCCGTCAGGACTGCCCTCGCCGTGTTTTTGTGCTAAAAAATAACCTTACGCAACGCCGGAAATTAACACTCAACGATTTATTGCCAGCCAGTAATACAACAGAGCCGGCGGCTGTCGTGGATCCTGTTACTAACTCTGAAAATGTTGCACTTAATGTTAATTACTTTCCGTCTTTAAAACCTGCATTAACTGCTGAAATTCCGTCCCGTGACAGCGAGATTCGCACTAAAAAGCGTCCTCTAGAGGACACTGAAAAAACTGTTGATGAGGACTCTTCCTGTGAAACACCCGTTGCCAGGAAGCCGAAGGCCAGTCCTGAAGATCTGTTGGAAGTGGAAAAAGGAGATGAAATGCAGGTCGATGTGGCTCCCACTTCCGCACAAGGACTTATACCGCCACGAACAGATAGTGACGCAGCTGGTAGTGACCTTCCACGGAAATGTGACCCTGAGCCTGAGGTCACAGCTGCAATAACCGCATCAAGTGCACAGCCCGTACAGTGCGAACAGTACGAGGAAGTACCAAGTAAACAACCTGCTGACTCCGAAGCGCAACACTGCGCTGAAGGAGGAAATAAACAAGCATCACCATCTCGCCAGCAAGACAACACAACAGACAACACGCCGGAGCCAAATATTGGCGACTCGCAAGCCACCGCCGTTGCGCCAGACGGCCACCATCGGAGGCTGCGACCGAAACCAGGTCTTGTTGTCACGCGTCATCAAGCGAAAGCCAACCAGAGAAGAAAGACATCAAGAAAAAGAATATGAAATATGAAGTCATCTGGGCCAACACGGAAGAGGAGAAAGAGAAGGGCCACAGTGACTTATAGCAATGCATTGTCAGGATTTCAGGATACTTTTCTTCTCAAGCACTTTGTTTAACAGCAGTGAAAATTTTTCTAGGAAGTTAGTACATGTAATGGACACACAGCTTGTAAAGATCATGACTTGTAGAGAAGCACGTTGCTGCTACACTCCTGGAAATTGAAATAAGAACATCGTGAATTCATTGTCCCAGGTAGGGGAAACTTTATTGACACATTCCTGGGGTCAGATACATCACATGATCACACTGACAGAACCACAGGCACATAGACACAGGCAACAGAGCATGCACAATGTCGGCACTAGTACAGTGTATATCCACCTTTCGCAGCAATGCAGGCTGCTATTCTTCCATGGAGACGATCGTAGAGATGCTGGATGTAGTCCTGTGGAACGGCTTGCCATGCCATTTCCACCTGGCGCCTCAGTTGGACCAGCGTTCGTGCTGGACGTGCAGACCGCGTGAGACGACGCTTCATCCAGTCCCAAACATGCTCAATGGGGGACAGATCTGGAGATCTTGCTGGCCAGGGTAGTTGACTTACACCTTCTAGAGCACGTTGGGTGGCACGGGATACATGCGGACGTGCATTGTCCTGTTGGAACAGCAAGTTCCCTTGCCGGTCTAGGAATGGTAGAACGATGGGTTCGATGACGGTTTGGATGTACCGTGCACTATTCAGTGTCCCCTCGACGATCACCAGTGGTGTACGGCCAGTGTAGGAGATCGCTCCCCACACCATGATGCCGGGTGTTGGCCCTGTGTGCCTCGGTCGTATGCAGTCCTGATTGTGGCGCTCACCTGCACGGCGCCAAACACGCATACGACCATCATTGGCACCAAGGCAGAAGCGACTCTCATCGCTGAAGACGACACGTCTCCATTCGTCCCTCCATTCACGCCTGTCGCGACACCACTGGAGGCGGGCTGCACGATGTTGGGGCGTGAGCGGAAGACGGCCTAACGGTGTGCGGGACCGTAGCCCAGCTTCATGGAGACGGTTGCGAATGGTCCTCGCCGATACCCCAGGAGCAACAGTGTTCCTAATTTGCTGGGAAGTGGCGGTGCGGTCCCCTACGGCACTGCGTAGGATCCTACGGTCTTGGCGTGCATCCGTGCGTCGCTGCGGTCCGATCCCAGGTCGACGGGCACGTGCACCTTCCGCCGACCACTGGCGACAACATCGATGTACTGTGGAGACCTCACGCCCCACGTGTAGAGCAATTCGGCGGTACGTCCACCCGGCCTCCCGCATGCCCACTATACGCCCTCGCTCAAAGTCCGTCAACTGCACATACGGTTCACGTCCACGCTGTCGCGGCATGCTACCAGTGTTAAAGACTGCGATGGAGCTCCGTACGCCACGGTAAACTGCCTGACACTGACGGCGGCGGTGCACAAATGCTGCGCAGCTAGCGCCATTCGACGGCCAACACCGCGGTTCCTGGTGTGTCCGCTGTGCCGTGCGTGTGATCATTGCTTGTACAGCCCTCTCGCAGTGTCCGGAGCAAGTATGGTGGGTCTGACACACCGGTGTCAATGTGTTCTTTTTTCCATTTCCAGGAGTGTATAATCATACCGATCCTCATCCCAAATAGCTTCTTCTGGTATGTCTGTGATGCAAGCTTATAGCATTACTACTGTTAAAATTAATAAAACACAGTCACCATTGAAATTGGCAGCACTAAAAGAATTGTTGTACCAGTCTGGGACAGATACCGCGTTGCTACAAGAAGTTGCGACAACGGAATTTCGGATCCCAAACTCTTTTGAAATTGTTAATGTTTCAGCGGAAGCCAATATCGGTACAGCCATTCTTATAAGGGACGGCATTCCGGTGAAATCGAACGACTAGAATCAGGAAGAGCCATAGGTATAAAAATTTTCGATGTGACCGTGCTTAACCTTTACGCCCCATCAGGAAATTCCCACACATTTTATCGTGCGCAGTTTTTTCAATATGAACTGATTTATTTATTGAGGAAAAATCCGTGTTCTCTTATACTAGGTGGGGATTTTAACTGTGTTTTAAACCAGAAAGCTCAAGAACCCAATTTCAACTACTCGCCACAGTTAAAAAAGTTAGTAAGTGATCTACACCTTAAGGATGTGTGGGAACTTCAGCACCCGACGTCAGTGGGGTTCACGCATATAACCAGCCACCTCCGCAGCTGACTAGATAGAATTTACGTGTCACCAAATTTGCAAAATTATTTATTAAACGTTGACACTATTCCCGTGTATTTTAGCGATCACAGTACACTTATAACTTGCTTTAATTTATGTGTACAGCCAACCCGTCGATTCAGAGGCCAATGGAATTCAAATATCTCTGTTTTAACTGACGAAGAACTGGAACAGGAAATAAGAGTAGCGTGGACTATGTGCCTCCGCACAGTAGACAAGCACCCAACAGTCATTGACTGGTGGACTAGGAGGGCTAAACCAAGGCTGCGGAAAGTTGTTATGCAGTTTAGTGCAGCGAGGCACAGGGAGTTGAGGAATACAATGGAGTTTTATTATAAAGTTTTAAGAGACTTATATCAACAGGCCCATAATGACTTAATTCGTCTGAATGATATCAAAAAAATAAAAGCCAAGTTATTAAGCATTAAACGGCAACAGATGGAGGTACTAAAAATTAAATCGAAAGCCACATCAGTCGTAGCAGACGAAACAGTTTCTCTGTATCACTTGGTGCGGCATGCTAAAAACAGACGTCAAAGTTTTATTGATGAAGTCCGGACGCATACTGGTACGAGGCTCACATGCCCGAAGGAAATACTGGACGAAGTCCACAGGTACTATGAAACCTTATATGACCCTACCACAGTGGAAGATGCAGCTCTCGAGGACCTTCTCACTATTTTAGGTCCACAATTGTCGGGAACAGACAACGTTGACATCCTGTCACCTATTACTAAAGATGAAGTGCATGAGGCAGTGCGTAACTCACCTATCAAAAAATCTCCGGGACTTGATGGCCTCCCTGTGGAGTTTTATGCCCGCTACTGGTCTATAATTGGGGACAAGATCACTTCCATGGCAAATGAGGTCCTGAACGGAAAAATGGTCCCTGCAGAGTTTAAGGAAAGTAAAATAGTACTGATTCCTAAGAGTAAAGACAAAACCAACTTAAACAATTTTCGGCCTCTTTCGCTACTAAATTCTGATAACAAAATAATTTCGCGTATTATCAACAAAAGATTCTCTGCCTTTTCCAACAAAATATTGACTCATCAGCAAGCTTGTTCTCCGACCAGAACGATATTCGAAAGTCTATCTGCATACAGAGACGTCATTGCAATTACCTCAGTGACAAGGATAAAAAGTTCTTTAATCTTTATAGATTTCAACAAAGCTTTTGACCGCGTTAGTCATAGAAACCTCTTTGCGACGCTATCAAGAATGGCTCTCCACCCTCAAATTTTCAACATGCTAAGAAATATTGCAACAGGTATAAATGCGAAAATAGCAACCAATGGCCAAACATCTAATTCCATACAGATAAGGCGAGGTGTTCCACAGGGCAGTCCCTTACCTATGTTTTTATTTTCCGTATCTTTAAAGCCCTTCCTCCGCACTGTCCACGCAAGATTTACAGGCATAACTTTGAGTGGTGAGAAAACTGTCATACGAGCTTATGCTGATGACGTGGGCGTTGTAATAAGGAATAAGGAGGAGACAATTACACTGGAAAGTGAAATCCAAAGGTATTGTCTAGCGTCGGGAGCGCCCACAAATGAAAACAAAAGTATAATATTTTATCTTCGGGCCTAGATCACCTCCGACTGGCATGGGCAAAACAAGACAACAAACATAAAACTTTGGGAATAACCTTAATGGCCTGTCCGATGAGGATGGCTGCTTCTAACTGGACGGAAACTAGGAGGAACGTTCAAGTTGCTGTAATGGAGAACATCCATCGAACAATGGACCTGGTGCAAAAAGTCAGATTCATCAAATCCTGCGTTTCGTCTAAAGAGTATTTCACTTCGCAGGTATTTCCAATCCCTAAACTAGTAGCGAAAGGGATCGTGTCCACTGTTACTAATTATTTATGGCGAGGAGACATATTCAGGGTTGGTGCGACTACCGTTATACTGGATGTCAGAAACGGGGGCCTCGGTTTGGTGGATATTCGCAATAAAGCGTCTGCTCTGTTCCTCAAACGGACTTTCCATATACTCAGAGAACTTTCACAATGTATAACCGCAAAGCTCTTTGAGGCTGTGACACCCCATAGCCTGCAAGCACCGATTGATGTGCGCAGGATTAATGCCCGTCTGCAGTATGTGAGGAACTTTTTCTTCGAACCAAGTTATCTTCGTGACGAAATCAGAAGCAACACATGTATCACAGCGGGCGACATCATACTTGAAAGGAAGTTAAATGAGGGCAGAAACAAAATTGAAACGAAATTCCCAAATTGTGTCTGGAAAACTGTATGGCGGAACATCAACTACGCCGGGCTATCTACAGACGCTTTTTCCGCATGGTACAAAACAATTAACAATGTCATCAGCACCAACGAGAGACTATATGGGATCGGTTTAAACCAGACACACCTTTGTGTAAAAATGCGATCTGGTGGATACACTCATCCACAGATTCACCTCTGGTGGCAATGTGCATAACTGGAGTTGGATCAGGCAACAAATCGCCTTTCTCACCAGATCCTCTACGGAATATATAAAGCCATCGCTCCTCCTGAGACCAGACACGACGTACTTTCCGAAATTAAAAACCAACTCCATTAGCTGGTTACTGGGAAAATATGTTAGTTATGTCATCAACAAACTTGGGTTGGACAACGAGATAGAATTCCGCGTTCACATGAAGTGTGAATATGCAAAAATCAGAACGTATCGCAACCACAGGAAGCACTACGGAAACATGCTGAAGATCATTTTTGAAATAATGGGTGTTGGTTAAATATGTGGAACCACTACAACACCTTGAACGAGATCGAACAGAAGAAAATTAAAAGTCACTTGGTTTCTTATTATTATTTAATATTACCTTGCTTCCGGAACTTCTATGTTACACGAATAGTTTTTTTTTAAACATTTTGTTCAGAATTACTCATGTTCGACTTCCAAAGTATTTGTGTGATTCAAGAAGAATTGTTAAGTTTTTATCAGTGTTCAGTTTCTACTCAGAGAAGGGGTTTCTTTGTCTTTCTTACACCGGGGAATGGGAATTTTGTGTTAAGACTTCTGCACACTCAGTGCTATGACCCAACAGGGAACATGAAAAAAGGGGTGGGAGGGGTTTGGGCCTCGACGCACTGGCAGTGCCGTGAAGAGACCCCACTGCTAGTGTGGCGTCTACCACGCCCTGACTATCCTAAAAAGAAAAAAAGTAAATGAGTAAAAAATAAAAAAATAAAAGTGGTTAAAAAATTGGATTGCTGGGAAAAAAAGGATGGATAGAGCGCCTGAAAAAATAAAAGCTGGTAGAGCACTTGCCCGCGAAAGGCAGAGGTCCCGAGTTCGAGTCTCGGTCCGTAATTTACATTAAAAAAAAACATCAAGGAGAAGGTGAGCTCAGGAGCGCCGTGGTCCCGCGGTTAGCGTGAGCATCTGCGGAACGAGAGGTCCTTGGTTCAAGCCTTCCCTCGCGTCAAAAGTTTATTATCTTTATTTTCGCAAAGTTTTGATCTGTCCGTTCGTTCATTGACGTCTCTGTTCAATGTAATAAGTTTAGTGTCTGTGTTTTGCAACCGCACCGCAAAACCGTGCGATTAGTAGACGAAAGGACGTGCCTCTCCAATGGGAACCGAAAACATTTGATAGCAAGGTCATAGGTCAACCGATTCCTCCACAGGAAACCACTTGTGATATATTCTATACGACACTGGTGACGGCATGTGCCTCACATGGCAGGAATATGTTGTCGACCCACCTAACTTGTACACTCGGCGAATGGGTAAAAAGATTCTTCTACCTTGCCCGGTGTAGATTTTCTTGTGGATGTGATAATCACTCCCAAAAAATTGATGAAAACATAAGAGTTTGTCACATAAACTGCAACAAATGAGTGCAACAGTTTCACAGTCGCACGGTTTTCCCTGGGCTCTGTCAAAACATATGTTTTTAACGTTCTCAAATCTTTCCGTGTGTAGACCGTCAAATCCTGCATATGTCCAACCAAATCTGAACATGTCCTGGAATTTTGGAGAGCGAAGTTGATTATGTGTGAGTACCTGACTTTGATAACTGACACACGATCACGTAAACAATACTGCTCTGTGTACCTGTGGAGCTTCGCAAAATAATTGTCTGAAAATAAAAATTTAAGCTTTAGGGAAGACTTGAACCAAGGACCTCTCGTTCCGCAGCTGCTGACGCCAACCACGGGACCACGGCGCTCCTGAACTACATTATCCATGATGTTGCATATCTTGCGCATGGACTACTCAGTTTGTATATTTTGCCTATTTTTTCGTAGTTACAAACAACTTCTTCCCGTTTTCTAAAGTGATCTGTGTTCAGTTTTTCAAGGCTTATTCATTGTGCCAACGTATAACAAAATCTGAGGGGGGTGCGATGGGGAGGTTCCCTTGTAAGTACTGCACAACATCACTCGGTCTAGGCTAACATCTGCAGGGTACGTCAAGCCGCAAGACCTATCTCCTGTCTCAAGAGCAAAGAAGGAGGCATCAAACATATGTCGAGAATCACTTTTGGCTGCTACTCTGACCACTTACCTCTGCTAAAAATATGCAAGGTGTTCTACGGACATGAAACAAAGTCAACACAAGTACAGAAGCTCTGAAAGCAAAAAGTCTACGCCGGCCGAAGTGGCCGTGCGGTTAAAGGCGCTGCAGTCTGGAACCGCAAGACCGCTACGGTCGCAGGTTCGAATCCTGCCTCGGGCATGGATGTTTGTGATGTCCTTAGGTTAGTTAGGTTTAACTAGTTCTAAGTTCTAGGGGACTAATGACCGCAGCAGTTGAGTCCCATAGTGCTCAGAGCCATTTGAACCATTTGAACCAAAAAGTCTACATGGTCACCCTTGAACCAACAATTTATCAAATAAATCAAGAATAGAGACAAGAATTCGTACTGGCAAATGAAGAACGTTTCTGAAAAGGAAAAGAAATGAACATCAACACTCTAGTGACGAAGAAGGAAGAGAAATGCTATCTTGTAGTATCTCAGACCATTTGAAGAATGTCGGTAGAGAAGTTCCTGCATATAATCCTACAGACTATTTTGTATCGAGACATTCGAAACGTCAGAGCATGGAGAACCTTGGGCTCAGCTTCTCTTGTGTTAGAAATTGTCTCATGTGTTGTGCAGAAAGGTGCAGACTGAAGTTCTCATACCGTGACCGTTGGTCGTGGAGAATTTTAAATTGTGAATTGTAGTTGTGGTTTACGGTGCATAAAACATTTTAACGTAATTTTACACTCTAATTTGTAGTTCTCTGCTATGTGAGGTCAACGTATACAGAGTCCGCCAGAAAAATGTATCCACACTTTAAGGAATAAAAAGTAGATCTTAAGTGTTTATTTTACATTTAATAATTGATCACACATGTTGTAGAAAGTGGTGTCACCGCCAGACACCACACTTGCTAGGTGGTAGTCTTTAAATCGGCCGCGGTCCATTAGTATACGTCGGACCCGCGTGTCGCCACTATCAGTGATTGCAGACCGAGCGCCGCCACACGGCAGGTCTAGAGAGACTTCCTAGCACTCGCCCAGTTGTACAACCGATTTTGCTAACGATGGTTCACTGACAAAATACGCTCTCGTTTTGCCGAGACGATAGTTAGCATAGCCTTCAGCTACGTCATTTGCTACGACCTAGCAAGGCGCCATTACCAGTTACTATTGATACTGTAATCATGTACGGTCAAGAGCGACGCTCATCATTAATGGATTAAAGTTAAGTATTCCACCAGCTACGTCCGTTTTTCTAAAGTCTAAATTCCTTGTCCTGTTCCAGACCTCACGCCAGCCTGCGTGAGCAAAAACGCGTGCCTTTCGGCTTCCTCCCATACCCGGTGTTGGCTCTCCTGCCAACCCACAACATAGAACCTTCAGTTTAACACATGGTACTTTAAATGTTCAGAATGTTCACCGTTGGCGGCTATACACATAACAGAACGACGAGTGGTCGCCACAACTACGTCAGTTGATGTTAACAGTGGAGATCGCCGCACATGTCGCTGTAATCACGTGACGAAGTACCCCCAGCGCGTGTGGCTTACGTCGATATTCATTATGCTTCACAGTTCTCCACAAGCAAAAGTCCATAGGTGTTAGATCTGACGACCTTGGAGGGAACTTAATGGGCCCTCTTCGTCCAATCCAATGCCGCGGAAAATTGTCATCCAGGAAAGATCGTACGGCTAGGTGGTAGTGTGGTGGCGCCCCGTCCTGTTTGGTAGAAGACCTCTTTATCACCTCCATAAAGTGCACATATACCTGGCAAAACTGGTGTGCGTAACATTTCCAGGTACACTTCTCCAGTGACAATAGCTTCAAAGAAAAAGGGTTCTACGCATGAACCCCTGGTAGATAGACCGCTTTATCCACATAAACATATGGATTTTCCTGTGCCCAGTACACACTGTTGCGCCGACGCACGGTTCCATTAAGTTTATATTGTGCCTCGTCACTTTCCACTACCTTCGTCAAAAATTGTTCGTCATTAGTTATCATTTGCTGATACCATTCGCATTTGGAGATCAGGATCTTCATCATTAATAGCTTGCAGTAATCGTGGAATGTAAACTTTCCACTTTTCAGCTTTAAAAATTCTTTGTATACTTGTACTGCTAACCCCCACTTCACGTGCACATGCCGTAGCAGACTTCTGTGGAGAATTAACAAACGCTTCCAACACGAGAGCCGACGAAGCAGGACTTGTAGCTGTACGCTGTCTTCCTGATCTTCATTTGTGAATATCACAAATTGTTCCATAAATTCAAACTTGTCAATGATCGTTTAATTGCTAGGCGGGTTGGCGTTTCTGTTTCAAACTCCCACCTCCAACGGCATTATCAAACTTGAAAAACAATTTCACAATACATTTTCGTTGCTCGAATGTCAAGCGAGCTCCAGCCATCTTGTTTCTGAGTACCGAGATGAAAGATGTAACATCTGGTGAACCAAAGACCATACGACAACACACTCGTAACTCAAATCGAACGACAATATTGATATCTCGATAGAGCTGACAAAGAGTGTATACATTTTTCTGGCGGACTCTATAGTTTAACTTCATTAACAAATAGATAAACGAGCAACATGTTTTACAGTTTTGTTCAAATTTTATAGTATCGTCCTCCATTACACTGCTCTTGATCCTTTGTAACAGACACATAAATTGATAAATGGGTCATTTCTGATGGAATGCCACATCTTTAAACTCAATATTTTGTTTTAAGCAAAACATGTTTCATTTTATCACAAGCTCCCCTACTAAGAATATTCCATTTTCAGATGCATCACATCGTCAGATTGTGACTTCGTACATGTAACTGTCTGTTACAGAGTTTCTTGTTTATATTTATCATAAACGTGCTCTATGTTGACAGCTGAGTGAAGAATATAACTGAATCGAATATGTGTATGTGCAAATAGTTAAAGTATCATTAGTATTATTTAAAGATTACAGATAACAGGATCTGGATACACATAAGCAAATATGAACAGTACATTTACATTCAAGCTATAATTCAGAATATCACAATCAAGCAATCGAGAGTCGTTCTTCATTTTTATGACATGTACAGAAACCATCAGTGACAAACACAGATTGTAAGAGATGTAAGACATTTTGTTGATTTTTCGACTTTGCTCACAGAATGTCATTTACGTGTGTCCTCATGATGATGTGATTGAACTGAACAGAAACGTAGCCACAGGGAGAACAAGTACGTTAAGATAGTTACTCGGGACTGGCATCTGTTCTGCTGGTATCATCATGTGTTTCTCAGACAATCAAAGTATTCAACAACGTCCAGAAGGGGCAACATGCATGTATATAGACTACCACTCGACTGGCGTAGAACTGACTTGACGAATTATTGTTGTACAGAAATTTGGCGATTAGATTACTACTAAAAATGTTACTGACAAAAGTGTGGAACAAGTAGTCGAAAAACAGACTTCACTACAATAAAGTAAAGGACAGAAAGGAAACAGGCAGCACTTAAGCAACATGCAACACGTATTAAAATGTGACTGTCACAGCACGGCACCTCTTGCCTGGAGATGTAGATGGGCTTGTTGACGATGATCCAGACGGTGGTCTCCCAGCAGCCGGGGTGCGTCGTCGAGCCCTCGTACGTCATGTAGTGGTCCGTGTTCGGCAGCAGGCGCTGCAGCGACAGGTGCTCTATATGCGTAGCTGACCCTGGCACACACGAGAAATCTCACATTTCCACAAGCAAACATAAATGTTTTGTGGACAAATAGGGACACTGCGTCATACTAGTATATGTTACTGTATACTGACCAGAACTATTACTGACTATTATGAAGACTCTTCTAAATTCAAGATTTTAAACATGGCTGCAACAGCAAGTGTTGAAATTCTTCACGATAAAGGATGACAGCCAAAAACAGTTGCAGGATAAAAATTTATTAAAATTTCTTGACCAAGGTTTCGGTACATGTAAATATACCTTCATCAGAAGTAAAAAAATCCTGAACTGGAAGACACTTACATTAGAAAAGCCATACCATCGGAAGTGAGAAACAAAAGCTTAAGTAACAGTGAAATTACGAAAGTAATACAGGCACAAAATCTTTAATTACTTACTGAAATTACATCATGTAATGGAGATTAATAAAACAATTGTGCCAAAGGCGTCGTCAATAATTGAGACACCTTCTCCATTAGTACAACATGACTATGGGCACAGGGTCAAAGCGAACAGCTTAGCACCATTACTTCGCCTATGAACTATCGAGACAAGAGTGTGAAAGCACTAGGGCAGATGGTTTCGCCGAGAGAGGGCACTTGTATGTGCCAGACACTCGCGCAAATTAAAATCCATGATTACATACATAAGCGCATCAAAAATTATTAAAAGTTGTGTTAATTCAAACTTTCTGTCATAATAAATAAAACGTATCAGGCCATTTAAAAACATTTATGTAAAATAGAAAATATAGAACCAATTTACCTGTGTCCTAGTGTCAAACAGATAAAGCCTGCGCTATGGAACATCTAACGACAGAAAGCACTAGTGTAATGCGCGAGAATCTCGCGTAACGTAGGCGGTGAAATACATACTAGCGAAAACAACCAAAATGTTATAATAAAACGAAACCATCTGTCGTTGTGAATAAAAACATACTAGTCAATTAACCACACATACACATCGAAAATCACAACCAACAAACATCAAAATACGTAAAATCCCAACAAGAACAGGAAAAGCGCATTTCACCGGCATCAACAAGCAAGAACATTAACTTATAGTCAGCCAGACCATATTACATTAAGGCAAGGAGGGGTTTGAAACTGTCTAAAAAATTTTTGTTTCGAAGCTGCACCTGTTCATTAAGAACAAAACCATCTTTTAGAGACAAGTGCTTGAAAACCTCTAATTCTTCGAGCAAGTCTAGTTTGTAACCTTTATTCGCTTCATGAAGCAGCTCTACGTCGTCCAGTTCACGTGGCGTATGCTGTAAGAGCCATAGATTTTCGGCAAACGTGGAATTATGTACGTTTTCCCCGTTTTTACCTAACTTTAATGGGTCTACCTGTCTGTCCAATGTAATAGTTTGGGCAGTCGTTACAAGTAATTTTGTATACACCGGACTTAGTGCCGAGTTCTTGTCGTGCTCCAATATTATGAATTACTCTTTGTTTCAGGCTATTATTTACGGAAAAGGCAACTCTGTAACCGTATTGTTTCTGTTTCATATGAGATAAGAAGACTTTTACAGAAACAATGCGGTTACAGAGTTAGGTATAAAGAACACATGTTAGGTAAAAACGGGGAAAACGTACATAATTCCACGTTTGCCGAACATCTATGGAGTCTACTTTGATTTTTAATCTGTATTCCCGTGCTATCAGAGAATGACTTTTAAAGCAGAGAGTATTTTGACAAGAATACAGTAATCCGTTTATTTGTATCCAAACAAGTTTCACAACTTTTGTGGAATTTATTTATTTATTTATAAGAGGCTGTGAAGTAAAACGCGAAACATGCAAAAAAGTGAGACTTTGTTTATTATGGTTATCACATTTAGCATTCAACCGCGATTTTTATATATATTTTAACAACGCGTTTCGAGAGACAATGCTCTCATCATCAGGTTGTAAAATCTATGTCGCGAAATTAAACGTACTAAAAAGACAAAATACCATCACCAATAGTTGGTGGGTCCATAGAGTAAAAAAGAATTAAAAGTATATTGGACTGTGGGTCCTCGTCTTACATTAAAGTTGTTGACGCAGGTCGATGGCCGTCCCATAGCTACCAAATATGCTGTCGACTGCGCCGGCTCGGGTGCTGTTGTGGACTAACGTGCCTAGGTGTTGTGGCGTGGTTACCGCCGTGTGCTTGACGGTAACGCTATGCTATTGGGCGCCTCATTTCCTTACTGCATTGGTCTGCCATCGTTAGCCTCTCGCAACTCCGTCATTGACGTGCTACAAGTTTTAAGTCGCATGCTTGCCCTAAAATAATTCTAAAAACCCGCTAAAAAATCTCATTTCTTTAAAGTTATCTTGTACATTTAGGATATTGCTTTGTTTCTTTTCATGGATAGCTATCTCGAATTCCTCTAGTAAGTCAAGTTTCCTCCCTTTCTTTTCTACATGCAATATTTCTACGTTGTCTTCTATGCTATTAAGGGGATGGCCTGTTTCATATATATGGTTCGCAACAGCTGATTTGTCATAATTTCCTAACCTGAACGCATCTTTATGTTCTTTATACCGGATCGCGAATGATCTTCCTGTCTGCCCTATATATTTTGCATCACACGTTCTGCACTGAATCTTATAAACTCCCGATCTTTCAAACTTATTTCTCTTCTCGCCAATATCGTGCTTAATGCTATACCTCACTAGGTTATTAGTCTGAAAGGCTATTTTGACATCGTATGGCTTAAAAATATTTGCTATCTTTTGTGAGACTTTTCCGTAGTATGGCATCGTGATAATTTTCGCTTTCTCTCCATCAGGTTTATTCTTTTTGCGCTTATTACATTTTCGTAACAGTTTTTTAACTATATCTATTCTGTAACCGTTATTCTTCGCTATTCTCTTAACGGTGTTAATTTCAGTCTCTCTATCTTTTTCACTCATAGGTATATTGACTGCCCTATGCACGAGACTACGGAAAGCAGCTTCTTTATACGCCTGCGGATGGCATGAATCATTCGGGATCACGGCATCAGTTGTAGTTTGTTTTCTATAGAAAACAAACTACAACTGATGCCGTGATCCCGAATGATTCATGCCATCCGCAGGCGTATAAAGAAGCTGCTTTCCGTAGTCTCGTGCATAGGGCAGTCAATATACCTATGAGTGAAAAAGATAGAGAGACTGAAATTAACACCGTTAAGAGAATAGCGAAGAATAACGGTTACAGAATAGATATAGTTAAAAAACTGTGACGAAAATGTAATAAACGCAAAAAGAATAAACCTGATGGAGAGAAAGCGAAAATTATCACGATGCCATACTACGGAAAAGTCTCACAAAAGATAGCAAATATTTTTAAGCCATACGATGTCAAAATAGCCTTTCAGACTAATAACCTAGTGAGGTATAGCATTAAGCACGATATTGGCGAGAAGAGAAATAAGTTTGAAAGATCGGGAGTTTATAAGATTCAGTGCAGAACGTGTGATGCAAAATATATAGGGCAGACAGGAAGATCATTCGCGATCCGGTATAAAGAACATAAAGATGCGTTCAGGTTAGGAAATTATGACAAATCAGCTGTTGCGAACCATATATATGAAACAGGCCATCCCCTTAATAGCATAGAAGACAACGTAGAAATATTGCATGTAGAAAAGAAAGGGAGGAAACTTGACTTACTAGAGGAATTCGAGATAGCTATCCATGAAAAGAAACAAAGCAATATCCTAAATGTACAAGATAACTTTAAAGAAATGAGATTTTTTAGCGGGTTTTTAGAATTATTTTAGGGCAAGCATGCGACTTAAAACTTGTAGCACGTCAATGACGGAGTTGCGAGAGGCTAACGATGGCAGACCAATGCAGTAAGGAAATGAGGCGCCCAATAGCATAGCGTTACCGTCAAGCACACGGCGGTAACCACGCCACAACACCTAGGCACGTTAGTCCACAACAGCACCCGAGCCGGCGCAGTCGACAGCATATTTGGTAGCTATGGGACGGCCATCGACCTGCGTCAACAACTTTAATGTAAGACGAGGACCCACAGTCCAATATACTTTTAATTCTTTTTTACTCTATGGACCCACCAACTATTGGTGATGGTATTTTGTCTTTTTAGTACGTTTAATTTCGCGACATAGATTTTACAACCTGATGATGAGAGCATTGTCTCTCGAAACGCGTTGTTAAAATATATATAAAAATCGCGGTTGAATGCTTAATGTGATAACCAGTATAACGACAACTGCTACCTCGACTCCATAATGGATTATATCAAATTTGTTTATTATTTCGAAAGCAATCGTGATAAGTGCTAATACATTCATCCCACTCTGAACAAGACGGTGTGTGCATTCATGGAAAAATGTTTTCGGTTGCCTACGGTACCATAACTGTACAAAGGCATGGACCTCTTCGTCCGAAGCATATCGACTGTCACGAATGTCTTCTTTCATGGCTCCAAAAATATGGGAATCCCGTAGGGACGGATCAGGACTATAAGGAGCTTGTGTAAATGCTTCTCAGCGAAACTTCCAAAGCGCAGTCGGAACAACCTCGGCGACGTTTGTTCGCGCGCTATACTGCAGCAGACCGATGTCATCCTTGAACATTCCTGTCCGTTTGTGTTTAACGGCAATCATCAGTTCTTGCAAACTGTCCAAGTGGACACTTGTTTACAATTGAAACCCAGCTGTACAATGAACTGACAAATACAGCTCTTTGCTAACCACAATTTTTCATTTTGTAAATACACTGTGTATTTGGTCTCAGATACTGAATAGCAAGGTTGTTTGCACAACTACGGCCACGGCACAACGAATGTCGGTTACTAGGTTAGCGCACTCTGCTTCGTTTGCGTGGAGTCTATGATCTGCACACGTATTGTTTTACTTTAATCGAATTTTTATGTTGTTCACAAATACCAATATCTAAATTTTTCACGCTAATTAATGCCACAGGAGCATAGCCTTTTCCGAATGTACTTCTCACCAAAACCCGATTCTGGTAGCTAGATTCGGAGGTCTTCGTTAATCCTGTCTTTAGAGTTCTTGTGGTGATATTTCCATAAAAAAATTTCACCCCATAACATATATTTATTTAGAAGTTAAACCTGAATTTTAATGCATTTAACTTTGAATATGTTTTACTATAACGAAATATTTTCATAAAAATTTTCATATTTTTCATCCCCTTACGAGTTATTATCAGAGATTTAGTTTCACAAATATTTCCGCAATGAAATAATTCCATAAAAATTTTCATCCACTATCCTAGCCCCTTAGGGATTGAATTTCCAAAAAAACACTGAAACACATATTTTTTTGTAACTGATAAGCCAGATACAAATTTCCTTAAATTTAGCTTAAAAAACAGTTTCATAATTAAACCGTTTCATAAAAATGTCCTCGCCTATTTCTCCCCCTTAGATGTTGAATTACCTAAAACGCTTTTATTATTCCTAAGCGAGATGTCCAATACCAGTTTTCATAGATGTAGCTGCAAAAATGCCTTACTAGTTTTTTAATAAAGATTTACTTTCAAAATAAATTTCACACGTCTACTTCACCTTCATAAAGTTAAATTTCCAAAAACGTTGAAAGACGTACGTTTTTATTTCCTGCCGATTATCCAAATACCAATTTTCGTAGTTCTAGATTCAAAATTGCTTTCATAGCTACAACTTATCAAAAAAAAAAAAAACTTTCCCCGTATTTCACCCTCTTAGGTGAGGAATTTCGAACAGTGCCTTACTAAACGAAGCCTGCAGTGTAAGTCTAACAGCTTTTCCAAATTTGAAGTCTCTACCCTCAGCTGTTTGGCCCGGGCGATGATGAGTGAGTGAATCAGTCGGGTCCTACACTCCTGGAAATTGAAATAAGAACACCGTGAATTCATTGTCCCAGGAAGGGGAAACTTTATTGACACATTCCTGGGGTCAGATACATCACATGATCACACTGACAGAACCACAGGCACATAGACACAGGCAACAGAGCATGCAAAATGTCGGCACTAGTACAGTGTATATCCACCTTTTGCAGCAATGCAGGCTGCTATTCTCCCATGGAGACGATCGTAGAGATGCTGGATGTAGTCCTGTGGAACGGCTTGCCATGCCATTTCCACCTGGCGCCTCAGTTGGACCAGCGTTCGTGCTGGACGTGCAGACCGCGTGAGACGACGATTCATCCAGTACCAAACATGCTCAATGGGGGACAGATCCGCAGATCTTGCTGGCCAGGGTAGTTGACTTACACCTTCTAGAGCACGTTGGGTGGCACGGGATACATGCGAACGTGCATTGTCCTGTTGGAACAGCAAGTTCCCTTGCCGGTCTAGGAATGGTAGAACGATGGGTTCGATGACGGTTTGGATGTACCGTGCACTATTCAGTGTTCCCTCGACGATCACCAGTGGTGTACGGCCAGTGTAGATCGCTCCCCACACCATGATGCCGGGTGTTGGCCCTGTGTGCCTCAGTCGTATGCAGTCCTGATTGTGGCGCTCACCTGCACGGCGCCAAACACGCATACGACCATCATTGGCACCAAGGCAGAAGCGACTCTCATCGCTGAAGACAACACGTCTCCATTCGTCCCTCCATTCACGCCTGTCGCGACACCACTGGAGGCGGGCTGCACGATGTTGGGGCGTGAGCGGAAGACGGCCTAACGGTGTGCGGGACCGTAGCCCAGCTTCATGGAGACGGTTGCGAATGGTCCTCGCCGATACCCCAGGAGCAACAGTGTCCCTAATTTGCTGGGAAGTGGCGGTGCGGTCCCCTGCGGCACTGCGTAGGATCCTACGGTCTTGGCGTGCATCCGTGCGTCGCTGCGGTCCGGTCCCAGGTCGACGGGCACGTGCACCTTCCGCCGACCACTGGCGACAACATCGATATACTGTGGAGACCTCACGCCCCACGTGTTGAGCAATTCGGCGGTACGTCCTCCCGGCCTCCCGCATGCCCACTATACGCCCTCGCTCAAAGTCCGTCAACTGCACATACGGTTCACGTCCACGCTGTCGCGGCATGCTACCAGTGTTAAAGACTGCGATGGCGCTCCGTATGCCACGGCAAACTGGCTGACACTGACGGCGGCGGTGCACAAATGCTGCGCAGCTAGCGCCATTCGACGGCCAACACCGCGGTTCCTGGTGTGTCCGCTGTGCCGTGCGTGTGATCATTGCTTGTACAGCCCTCTCGCAGTGTCCGGAGCAAGTATGGTGGGTCTGACACACCGGTGTCAATGTGTTCTTTTTTCCATTTCCAGGAGTGTATTTCGCCAGTTCACGGATTTAATTTCCACGAACACTGAAACACGCAAGAAATTGTTTCTAACGAAGAAGCCAAATACCAATTCTCGTAGCTTTAGCTTTAAAAATGCTCTTATAACGAAACTTTCCGGAAACCACTTCATCCCCTATTTCGCCTCGCTGACGTTGAATATCCAAATACACTGAAACAGGCATTTTTTTTTAAATTTCTAACCAGTTTTCATAGATGGAGCTTTAAAATGCTTCGCTAGTTCATTAATAACGGTTTATTTTCAGAATAACTTTCACCCACTATTTCACTCCCATGAGTTTAAATTTTCAAGAATGCAGAAACGGGCATTTCTTTATTTATGACTGAGAAATCAAGTAGTATTGGCTTCAGAATTGCCTTAATAGTGACATATTGTCAAAAAATCTATCGTGCCATATTTCATCCCTTAGCGATAGAATTTCGAACAGTCACTTACTAAACTACGCTAGGAGCATAAGATCAATCCCCTCTCCAAATTTCAAGTTCCTATTCTCAACCGTTAGGGCTGGCAGATGATGAGTCAGTGAATCAATCGCGCCCTATATCACCCCTCAGGTGTTGAATTTCCAAAAGCACTGAAACACCTTTTTTATTTTCCAACTGAGAAGCCAATTTAAAGATCATAACTTTAGATTTAAAAAGGCTTTCATAATGAAGTAGTTTCATAAGACATTTCATCCCCTATTTCACCCCCTTAGGGTTTGAATTTCCAAAATCAGTGAATAGGTATTTTTTTCCTTATTGAGAAGTCAAATACCCGGTTTCACAGATTTAGCCTTAAAATTGCTTTAATAATTCTTCAATAATAATTCACGTTTTTAGAAAACTGTCACCCATTACTTCAAAAATGGCTCTGAGCACTATGCGACTTAACTTCTGTGGTCATCAGTCGCCTAGAACTTAGAACTAATTAAACCTAACTAACCTAAGGACATCACACACATCCATGCCCGAGGCAGGATTCGAACCTGCGACCGTAGCGGTCGCTCGGCTCCAGACTGCAGCGCCCAGAACCGCACGGCCACTCCGGCCGGCCCCATTACTTCGCCCACATAGAACATTTCGTCTCATCTCTCACCTCCTTAGGGATTTAATTGTCAAAAAATTCCTTTCTTAATCGACACGTATGGGAAGTATCAATTTCCTCCCCATACTGAAGTTTCTACCCTTAGCAGTTTCGGCTGGGCGATGATGCGTCAGTCAGTCAATCAGGACATTTCCTTTTATATTTAGAAATTATATACTAAACTGAAGCTCACGAAGTAGAATATAGTTTCTGAGGTCACTCGTATGTTTTAAATGTAGCTTGATTTTTTTTTTCTGAATGAGAAACCTGCGCCACCAATGTACTACACGAGGATGCGGCATCAGGGCATTTAGTCGCTCCGTGAGATGGGCTGGCGGCTATAATTAACGTACGACCCAGTTCATGACAGCCACTTAGCGACTTCATAGTGTCTGGGCCGCCTCAGCTTCGGCAGAGCTGGCGGGTCGACGCTGAGCCACAGCCAATATTTGTGCCTCACCCTCCGTGTCGGATTAATTTCCCCGGCGCGGGTCTCGGCGGGCCGGAAGCCTTGTATTTGCACTCGAAGCCGACGCCGACGCCGACGCCGTCGCCGATGTCGACGCCGACATTGGCGGCCGTCGGCCTTGACCGACGACGCGTTTGCCTACATGACGAAGCTCAGAAGAGAGCGCCGCAGCCACAAGTCAAGGTGAAACTATCAGTGGCTGGAAACTCCCAGGGACTGCCATGAATGGCGATTTACGTCGTTGTGGTAGTCCTCAACCCGAAGACTGCTTCACTGCAGATCTCCATGCCAGTCCATCATGTGGAAGCCTCTTCATCTGTGCACTACTTTCACAACCTACATGTACTTGCACCTGCTTACTGTCTTCAGGCCTTGGTCTCTGTGTACAAGTTTTACCATCACATGCTTCCCAGCATTTCCATATTGTCGAGTCCGTGATGCCTGTCAACCGACCATTTCTTCAAGTCAAATTGTGCCCATGAACCATGGACCTTGCCGTTGGTGGGGAGGCTTGCGTGCCTCAGCGATACAGATGGCCGTACCGTAGGTGCAACCACAACGGAGGGGTATCTGTTGAGAGGCCAGACAAACATGTGGTTCCTGAAGAGGGGCAGCAGCCTTTTCAGTAGTTGCAGGGGCAACAGTCTGGATGATTGACTGATCTGGCCTTGTAACATTAACCAAAACGGCCTTGCTGTGCTGGTACTGCGAACGGCTGAAAGCAAGGGGAAACTACAGCCGTAATTTTTCCCGAGGACATGCAGCTTTACTGTATGATTAAATGATCATGGCGTCCTCTTGGGTAAAATATTCCGGAGGTAAAATACTCCCCCATTCGGATCTCCGGGCGGGGACTACTCAAGAGGACGTCGTTATCAGGAGAAAGAAAACTGGCTTACTACGGATCGGAGCGTGGAATGTCAGATCCCTTAATCGGGCAGGTAGGTTAGAAAATTTAAAAAGGGAAATGGATAGGTTAAAGATAGATATAGTGGGAATTAGTGAAGTTCGGTGGCAGGAGGAACAAGACTTTTGGTCAGGTGATTACAGGGTTATAAATACAAAATCAAATAGAGGTAATGCAGGAGTAGGTTTAATAATGAATAAAAAAATAGGAGTGCGGGTTAGCTACTACAAACAGCATAGTGAACGCATTATTGTGGCCAAGATAGACACAAAGCCCATGCCTACTACAGTAGTACAAGTTTATATGCCAACTAGCTCTGCAGATGATGAAGAAATTGATGAAATGTATGACGAGATAAAAGAAATTATTCAGGTAGTGAAGGGAGACGAAAATTTAATAGTCATGGGTGACTGGAATTCGTCAGTAGGAAAAGGGAGAGAAGGAAACATAGTAGGTGAATATGGATTGGGGGGAAGAAATGAAAGAGGAAGCCGCCTTGTAGAATTTTGCACAGAGCATAACTTATTCATAGCTAACACTTGGTTCAAGAATCATAGAAGAAGGTTGTATACCAGGAAGAATCCTGGAGATACTAATAGGTATCAGATAGATTATATAATGGTAAGACAGAGATTTAGGAACCAGGTTTTAAATTGTAAGACATTTCCAGGGGCAGACGTGGATTCTGACCACAATCTATTGGTTATGAACTGCAGATTGAAACTGAAGAAACTGCAAAAAGGTGGGAATTTAAGGAGATGGGACCTGGATAAACTGAAAGAACCAGAGGTTGTAGAGAGTTTCAGGGAGAGCATAAGGGAACAATTGACAGGAATGTGGGAAAGAAATACAGTAGAAGAAGAATGGGTAGCTCTGAGGGATGAATCAGTGAAGGCAGCAGCCGATCAAGTAGGTAAAAGGACGAGGGCTAATAGAAATCCTTGGGTAACAGAAGAAATATTGAATTTAATTGATGAAACGAGAAAATATAAAAATGCAGTAAATGAAGCAAGCAAAAGGGAATACAAACGTCTCAAAAATGAGATCGACAGAAAGTGCAAAATGGCTAAGCAGGGATGGCTAGAGGACAAATGTAAGAATGTAGAGGCTTGTCTCACTAGGGGTAAGATAGATACTGCCTACAGGAAAATTAAAGAGACCTTTGGAGAGAAGAAAACCACTTGTATGAATATCAAGAGCTCAGATGGCAACCCAGTTCTAAGCAAAGAAGGGAAGGCAGAAAGGTGGAAGAAGTATATAGAGGGTTTATACAAGGGCGATGTACTTGAGGACAATGTTATGGAAATGGAAGAGGATGTAGATGAAGATGAAATGGGAGATAAGATACTGCGTGAAGAGTTTGACAGAGCACTGAAAGACCTGAGTCGAAACAAGGCCTCGGGGGTAGACAACATTCCATTAGAACTACTGATGGCCTTGGGAGAGCCAGTCATGACAAAACTCTACCATCTGGTGAGCAAGATGTATGAGACAGGCGAAATACCCACAGACTTCAAGAAGAATATAATAATTCCAATAGCAAAGAAAGCAGGTGTTGACAGATGTGAAAATTACCGAACTATCAGTTTAATAAGTCACAGCTGCAAAATACTAACGCGAATTCTTTACAGGCGAATGCAAAAACTGGTAGAAGCCGACCTCGGGGAAGATCGGTTTGGATTCCGTAGAAATGTTGGAACACGTAAGGCAATACTAACCTTACGACTTATCTTCGAAGAAAGATTAAGAAAAGGCAAACCTATGTTTCTAGCATTTGTAGACTTAGAGAAAGCTTTTGACAACGTTAACTGGAATACTCTCTTTCAAATTCTGAAGGTGGCAGGGGTAAAATACAGGGAGCGAAAGGTTATTTACAATTTGTACAGAAACCAGATGGCAGTTATAAGACTTGAGGGGCATGAAAGGGAAGCAGTGGTTGGGAAAGGAGTGAGACGTGGTTGTAGCCTCTCCCCGATGTTATTCAATCTGTATATTGAGCAAGCAGTAAAGGAAACAAAAGAAAAATTCGGAGTAGGTATTAAAATTCATGGAGAAGAAGTAAAAACTTTGAGGTTCGCCAATGACATTGTAATTCTGTCAGAGACAGCAAAGGACTTGGAAGAGCACTTGAACGGAATGGACAGTGTCTTGAAAGGAGGATATAAGATGAACATCAACAAAAGCAAAACGAGGATAATGGAATGTAGTCAAATTAAATCGGTTGATGCTGAGGGGATTAGATTAGGAAATGAGACACTTAAAGTAGTAATGGAGTTTTGCTATTTAGGGAGTAAAATAACTGATGATGGTCGAAGTAGAGAATATAAAATGTAGACTGGCAATGGCAAGGAAAGCGTTTCTCAAGAAGAGAAATTTGTTAACATCGAGTATAGATTTAAGTGTCAGGAAGTCGTTTCTGAAAGTATTTGTATGGAGTGTAGCCATGTATGGAAGTGAAACATGGACGATAACCAGTTTGGACAAGAAGAGAATAGAAGCTTTCGAAATGTGATGCTACAGAAGAATGCTGAAGATAATGTGGGTAGATCACGTAACTAATGAGGAGGTATTGAATAGGATTGGGGAGAAGAGAAGTTTGTGGCACAACTTGACTAGAAAAAGGGATCGGTTGGTAGGACATGATTTGAGGCATCAAGGGATCACAAATTTAGCATTGGAGGGCAGCGTGGAGGGTAAAAATCGTAGAGAGAGACCAAGAGATCAATACACTAAGCAGATTCAGAAGGATGCAGGTTGCAGTAGGTACTGGGAGATGAAGAATCTTGCACATGATAGAGTAGCATGGAGAGCTGCATCAAACCAGTCTCAGAACTGAAGACCACAACAACAATGTCTTTTTCCATCTTCATCGGTTATTCGATGTACCCATGTTAGCATACTTCTATAGCATCACAATTAAAAAGCTTATATTAAGTTCCTGTGTGGGTTGACTGTCCACGTTGCACTTCCATGAAAGTCTACACTCCAGACAAATACCTTCAGAAATGACTGCCTAACACACATTAAATGCTAATTTTTTTTTCGGAACGGTTTTCTTGCTATTGCCAGTCTCCCGTTTATATCTTCCCTCCTTTAGCCTCTAGTTATCTTACGACCCAAACAGTTCTGTTTTTAGTGTCTCATCTCCTAAGGTAATTCCTTGTAAATGGAAATATGTGGGAAGGTCTTCTGTGACCAAACTGCTGAGGTCATCTGTCCCTAAGTCTACACACTACTTAATCTAACTTAAACTAACTTACGCTATGGACAACACACACACCCATGCCCAAGGGAGAACCTGAACCTCCGAAGTGGGCAGCCGCACGGACCGTGGCGAGACGGCCTCAGACCGCGCGGCTACACCGCGCGGCTCCAATTCCTTGAACATCGCCTACCTTACGACGACCGTTCAATAAGCAATGCAATACCTTTTTTCTTAAAGCTTGTTGGTTTTATTAAAGATTCCAATACATCATATTATTCCCCACTCTCTGGACTATAAAATAAAAAAATCAACATTATCTCCGTTCAATACGACATCCTTAAGCCACCTTGCCGGTAGGTCCTTTATACCGGCATGATACCACTCTCGACGTCGGAAACACCGTATTGTGAGATCAATAACTTCCCCATCATTTACGTACTGCTTCCCAATAGCCGGCCGAAGTGGCCGTGCGGTTAACGGCGCTGCAGTCTGGAACCGCAAGACCGCTACGGTCGCAGGTTCGAATCCTGCCTCGGGCATGGATGTTTGTGATGTCCTTAGGTTAGTTAGGTTTAACTAGTTCTAAGTTCTAGGGGACTAATGACCTCAGCAGTTGAGTCCCATAGTGCTCAGAGCCATTTGAACCATTTTTTTTTTTTTTTTTTTTTTTTTCTTTTTTTTTTTTTTGCTTCCCAATAAGTGCATCCTTCATTGGACCAAACAGTATGGAAGTCGATAGGTGAGAGGGTTCATGAGGAAGGACAGTCCAGTGAGATTTTGTGAGGTCCTCTCAGGTGCACAGACTTGTTTGAGGCCGTACTTTCTAATGGAGAAGGCAAAGATCGTTTGCATTGTAGTGGCAATGAGCACAGTGAATTGAAACACCGCAGGGGTCACAGACCTGAGAGGCTTCTGCCACCGTGTTGCGATGGTGACAGGCGCTTCGCCCAACGAACCCAAGTCCTTTTGTTCACTGACAGGTCTCCGTAGGGCATTCTGGAAGCGCCTTTGAATAACCCCGATGGTTTCCCGCCACGAGAAACTCAGTGACAGCTCTCTGTTTGAAATGCATTTCTGTTACAGACGCCAGTTTGAAAGCTACGTGTAACCCGTCACATATCAAAACTTCAGGCCTCAATAGCGGGGCCGGCCGCGGTGGCCGTGCGGTTCTAGGCGCTTCAGTCCGGAACCGCGGGACTGCTACGGTCACAGGTTCGAATCCTGCCTCGGGCATGGATGTATGTGATGTCCTTAGGTTAGTTAGGTTTAAGTAGTTCTACGTTCTAGGGGACTGATGACCTAAGATGTTATGTCCCATAGTGCTCAGAGCCATTTGAACCATTTGAACAATAGGAGGCTGAAGCGTAAATAAACCACGATATCAAACAACAAATCACGCGTTTTTGACCGAAACTGACCGAGAAAAAATGTGTTACATTAGTTATTGAACGCTGCTCATAATTCGTCATCATTCCATTACTACTGCTGTATTTTTGTTAATGTTCATTTTGTAATGTCTTTTGAAATATCCGTAAAAATGTTTCAGCATTCCATTACTACTGCTGTATTTTTGTTAATGTTCATTTTGTAATGTCTTTTGAAATATCCGTAAAAATGTTTTTCGGTATCCTTTGATGCCTACCCCTTCATGTACTTCGACTCTCATCAACGCAATTTGATTTCTCTACAAATTGCAAATAATCTTTCACTGCCTGGATTTCATCTCAGCTCTCTCTAATATTTCAAAGACTATATTCTAGTGGACATTCTAAACAGCTTTCTCTAAATCTACAAAGCCTTTAAAAGTAGGTATGCCTTCTTTCAGTCTACCTTCTAGGACATGTCGTTGGTTAGAAATGTATCATGTGTTCGTACCCAAAACCATCCCGGGAGTCGGTTTCTGTCAGTTTTTTATTCTTCTGTAAATAATTCGTGTCAATATACTGCAACAATGGGTTATTAAACTGATGCTTTTGTACTACTCATATGTGCCACCAGCTGCCATCTTAGGAACTGGAATTATGACATTTTTTCCGAAGTCTGAGAGACTTTCCACTGTCTCATACATCTTGCACCAAGTAAATGTCAGCGTTTTGGCCAACTAGAGTAAGTTGGCACCGACCGACTGCTGTGTCATCCTCTGCTAATGGCCTCATGCGGGTACAGTGTGGAGGGTTGTTGGGTCAGCACACCGCTACCCAGGCCGTTGTCGCCTTTGTTGCCCTTGGAGCCGGTACATCTCGGTCATGCAGCTCGTCACTTGATACCACGAAGCTGTGTGCACCCCATGCCAGCCCTTCCACGAAGGAAAAATACTTTCCAGTACCAGGAACTGAACCCGGATCCTTCTCTTAACAGCCAGACAGACTGGTCACTCAGCTACGGAACCGGACCATCTTGCACCACGTGAAGTAAATTCGTCGCCGCTCGCTCCCCCAAGTATCTCAATACGGAATGTCGTCTGTTCCTGGGGCCTTCTGTCCACTTAGGTACTTCAGTGCCCTGTCAAATTCTTCTATCAGTATTACACTTCCCATCCCTTCCTTACCTACTTCCTCTTCTCTTTCTGTAACACTGTCCTCAAGTTTTCTTTCCTCATATGGACTAACCCTATGTTCCACCTCAGAAGGCTTCGTATTCATAAAGCTGCTTCTCTTTTCTGTAAAGGCCTTAGTTTTCCTACTGGCGCCGTCTTCCACGTGGTAATGCTTGCTTTTGCAGCTTTTCATTTGTCCTACTTAGCCATTTCCAATTTTGTCAGTCAGTATAGAATTCTGCAGGACAGTCTCTTTCAAATCAACACAGCAGTTTCCCTGTGATGTTGTTTGGGCATCTCTGGTCGGCTGAAGATCCTGTGGCATGTAGATGTCTCGTCGGCTAAAGAGTGGAATGAGCTTTTGATGTCTGCAAAAATGACGCAGATATATTCAGTCTGAGGAGTGAGATCACTGAGTGAATACGTATGAGTCAAAGCACGGATCCATTGGCGTGCATATTACCGGGTAGTATTATTTATTCTACGTAACATTAAAACGTCCGAATCAGTGAATTAGTTTTATATTGGCAATCGAATTAATTTTTTAAAATAAATAATGGCCATCTCGTATGACAATGTGAATAGTGTGTGTTCATGAAACTACGTAAATGCTTAGATCAACGTATGGAGCATTTTTATGCACTGCAGGTATTATAAACTTGGTGTTATTTATAAACAGTCAAATTCTGAGAGCATTATTCATCACAGCATGTTTAGTGCGAAAGATATATGAAGAGAAGAGGTCTCAGTTTGAGAGGACGCGTGTCACACAGGCACACGGTCGGAAAAGTTGATATTGTGATAGGAGCACCTCGAGAGTATGCTTGGCCTCTAGTGCTGTCCATACAGGGTGTCGTTGGAGGAATGTTCAATGACAATAGTTGATCATTTGAAGCAAAGATCTTCAGTTGCACGTATGCCTTATACTGAATAGTTTCCGTGGTAGAAACTATTTAATGTACATCGATACTTACTTACATTCTATATTATTTAATACAGAAAAGGATTGTGAAAGCGGAATATTATGTGTCATGTCGAAAGAGCGGTCCCATAATAGTCTAGTGCTGTATTTGTTTTATCGATATGTATTACCAGAGACAATGAAACTGGAAGAATAACCAGTACTCGAACAGTGACGGCAATGGTCTGGCACGCGGTAACTATTACCACCATGTAGCAGCTGAAACTCTTCGCGTTTTGTTGTTGCTACTGATACGTTAGGTAAATAAACATCATACTGGGCTAATTTTCGAGTGCTCTATCGAATAGGCGTTTAAAATTTCGCCTTCAAATTATTTTTCTGCATTGAATAATAAGAAAATAAATAATAATATGCATTACAAATGTTATATCTCCGAAAGAGTCCGTAATAGGGCGTGTGTCCATGCGTAGTTTTTGACTTCAAGTGATCGCTTTTGTCATATTCCTGAACACTGACTAACAAATGACAAAAAGTAGTATAACGCCTATAACCTATTCTTTCATGCATGCATGTCCGTAAGAAAATTGAGTTGTTCTTTTTACGAACACAGGCCCTGCAATGACGTATTTATCCCCAGTACCAGGCAACGACTGTTCTGCTCTTTAGGCAAATTACGTAATGTGTGTACCAGTATAGTTATTGCGACAGAGTAACGACGACATTTGGAAGTTTGTGCCAGGACGTGAGTCGTGCACGGATAACCAAAACGGTTAAAGCGACTGTGTAAAGCGGGAAAGTGGGAGAGCCGGGTTCGAGACCCAGTCCGGCACAAATTTCCATAGTCGACATTCCCTTATACAGCTGATAGTTGTTCGCATTCACAACTGTGAATACTCTTCGTGTATTTCATATAGGCTGTATTCGCCGCAGTGGCTGTTCCTTCAGACATGCCTGCACGTCCGAAGGAACATGGCATCGTTCTTCTTAATAACACACACTCTGCAAAATCGTATTTCGAAATTATTTCTCATTGCACTACCGGCCCAATGTCACCAAAGGCTCTTAAGATGTGCCACAGAGGACTCAGAATGCTGGCTCGCCATTCCATTCCCTCTGCCCCCACATTCTCCTCCTCCTTCATGCTTTGCACTGAGGGTGACGAACTTGAAGGCATTGGCCTGTGAGCACGTGTACCGGTCCAACAGCAATACTGACATGGAACGTGCATGCCGCTCCTTTGGTGTGTAAGTGTACAGTACCCGTACATGGTATTGATTATGCACTATGCAGAGATCATACGTGGTTTAAGCAAAGACTACAGTGCAGTCAACAATGAGCGAGTGGGTAAGCAGTAGTCGAGTGTTGGAGTCCGTGGGTGGAAGTCGGGTGTGAGAGGCTAGAGAGAGAGAGGTTGCTCGGTAGCGAGGCCGGAGATGAGTGGCAGAATGGCACACAATGTTTGATGTTGATAAATGTTTATAAATCGAGTGATTTAATTAATAAATTCCAGCATTTAAGAAAGGACATGTTATCAGAATGAGATTTTCACTCTGCAGCGGAGTGTGCGCTGATATGAAACTTCCTGGCAGATTAAAACTGTGTGCCCGACCGAGACTCGAACTCGGGACCTTTGCCTTTCGCGGGCAAGTGCTCTACCAACTGAGCTACCGAAGCACGACTCACGCCCGGTACTCACAGCTTTACTTCTGCCAGTACCTCGTCTCCTACCTTCCAAACTTTACAGAAGCTCTCCTGCGAAACTTGCAGCACTAGCACTCCTGAAAGAAAGGATATTGCGGAGACATGGCTTAGCCACAGCCTGGGGGATGTTTCCAGAATGAGATTTTCACTCTGCAGCGGAGTATGGTAGAGCACTTGCCCGCGAAAGGCAAAGGTCCCGAGTTCGAGTCTCGGTCGGGCACACAGTTTTAATCTGCCAGGAAGTTTCATATCAGCGCACACTCCGCTGCAGAGTGAAAATCTCATTCTGGAAACATCCCCTAGGCTGTGGCTAAGCCATGTCTCCGCAATATCCTTTCTTTCAGGAGTGCTAGTTCTGCAAGTTTCGCAGGAGAGCTTCTGTAAAGTTTGGAAGGTAGGAGACGAGGTACTGGCAGAAGTAAAGCTGTGAGTACCGGGCGTGAGTCGTGCTTCGGTAGCTCAGTTGGTAGAGCACTTGCCCGCGAAAGGCAAAGGTCCCGAGTTCGAGTCTCGGTCGGGCACACAGTTTTAATCTGCCAGGAAGTTTGACATGTTATCATTTAGTAGTTTTCACAATAACGGAAGTGGACAACAGTGAGTCTCATGACAAGGAGGAGAGATATATATTATGCTAAAATAATTAAAATATAACTTCACCTACAGCGTATGCGAATAATATAGTTCGGTGCGAAACTGGAGGGAGGTTACATATGGCGACGCGTGTGTCGAAATTCGATTCCACAGCAATCTTCGGAAACGACGGAGAAGACAACACAGCAAACAGTGAGACCGCAGCATTTCAGCACAGCAGCGCTTCGAATTTAAGTGCACTCAATGTTGTGTAGGAATGAACAGGAATAGGAATAAACAATAGTGTTACTGACTTTTAAGTTGCGAGTGAACTTTTCAATTTAGAGCAAGCACAAGTTCCAACGAACAGTGATTGTTGTGAACAGTGTTAATATGGCTAATTCAGAACAAAACGGTAGTGTTACTAAAGACGATGGAGGACGATTTAATAACGTGGTTGACGGAGAACAAATTAATGTGGTGGAAAACACTACAGTTAATTCGACAGAGGACAGTGGTAGTCTTAGTTTTGAATTGCCTAACAGAAGTTCAACACCGATGGTTATCTAGCAAACAGAGACTGCTATTGTCAGTAAAGATCGTATATCTCAATTGTTAGAAGCAATCAAAAATGTTCATGAGGAAAATAGACAGGCGCGTGTAGAAATAAAAGCCTTCCATGAAGAAAATAGACGGTCGCGTGTAGAAATAAAAGCCTTTCATGAAGAAAATAGACAGGCGCGTGTAGAAATAAAAGTTTTCATGAAGAAAACAGACAGGTGCTTGTAGAAAGAATAGCGTTTCATGAGGAAAATAAAAAGATGCGTCAGGAAATAATAAAAATTTTTGAGGAAACAAGAAAGTTCCATCAGGAAATCAAAAATGATTATCAGACACTAACTAATGCGATTAGCAATTTGCGAACGGAACTCACCAGCTCATTTGAACAAAAGCATGACGATCTCCGAAAAGAATGTCAAGACAAACATGAGGCCATTAGCAGTGAAATTACAGATCGTAAAATTCAAGTTAACGGACGGTGTAGGCAAACGGAAATTTTATTTGCAATGTTAATGACAAAGTAAAGGCTCAAGATGACGAAATCGCCAAAATTAAAAGTTCTTGTAAAGCCAACAAAGAGTCGATAATTAAGATGGTTAATGGCGTACAAACGCGATGTGATGAACTAAGTGATGAGGTACATGAGATACGACAAAAGGTAACGAACAACGACACAATGTCAAATGGAATTAATAAAGAAATTTCGCGCGATGAAATTAATGCAGTATTACGTGAACCAGATAACAATATTGTTGGTTTGCCGCAAGTAATTGTTGACAATGGACTGAGCGGTCGAAAATTTCATGAATATGAACCGAAACAAGGCATCCACGCAGTTGCGTTCATTAGACAATTCAAACATGCGTTTTCGAGGCATTATACGGAACGTGCTAAAATTGATACTTGCGTCTGTCACATGAAGGGTGAGGCACATATTTGGGGTATAAGTGTATCCGAGAATTACACCAAGTATGAAGAATTTGAAACAGCATTTTTTTTAAAAATTTGGTCGAAAGAAAAACAGTGGGACGTAAAATCAAAAATTGTCACACCGCCAAATTATGAAAGACATCACGGTACAATGCGTGAGTTTATGCAAAGGTACTGGAACGACAATGCATACTTGGACGATCCAGTTAAAGAAGAAGAGCCAATGCTTATATTAATACAGAAATTACCATTTTTGGTGCGTGAGAAGTTAGCACTCACACCACAGTTAACAATGGAGCAAGTGTGTTTTTGCTAATCGACCGAATGGAATTGCTCAATGCCGGACGCGATCAACGTGAGCGACACAATAATAACAATTACCCGAATCGTCATAACGGCCCAGCGCGGGAAGGAATCCCAAATTACGAACGACCGAAAGTATTTGATCGGCGAGACGCTGATAGACACAGGAGAGACGAATACAATGTACCAGAGGGATTCAGGTCAAATCACCCGCAGAACCAGTCCCACAATGACAGAGACAGGCGACAGCATCGATCGCCAGAACGTGCAAGAAGCCGCGATCGCAATCAGCGAGATTCTGAACAGTTAAACTAAGCAAAGTTTCGGAGACGACCCGCTCTGGAACTCTGTCACAGGGACAAAAGGTCGGATATTATGATAAATGCCATAAAGTGTGAACATGTAAATGATGTCAACGAAGATTTGTGTCGAGAAAATGAAGAAACTAACAAAGAAATTCTGATGCCATTTGTGGAAGTCGAAGTATGTGGTATTGCTATGGATGCATTAATTGATTCAGCTAACGAGGCAAGCGCTATTTCTGAAAATCTATTTTCGCAATTAAACAATCTTGTCGCTATTCCCACATTTCCTGTTAACGGCGTACGTATTGTCAGTGCAGTTAGAAACCGAAGCAAACCAATTAAAGGACAAGCATTACTAAGATTTCCTATTCAAGGGGACAAATATGATCAGAGAGTGTTAATCGTTGGTTCTCTCAATGTTTGGCTAGTTCTCGGAGTTGATTGGTTATCAGAGATGAGATGCTGTATTAATTTTGAGGAGAATTGTCTTGCGGGCGTGGAGAGATAATAAAGAAAGAAGAATTGTATTTAAAGGGTTTGTTATGGATAATAATGGCGCTACGGGCGTGAAAATAAGGATGATGCGTTATAGGGGAGAATATGGAGCTGTCAGTTTAAACAATTCAGAGAACTGCGCTAAGCTGCAAGAGAGGGATGAGGAGGATACTCTAAATTGTATTCAAACCAAGATTCGAGCGTTAGTGGACGTGACTGAAGCAGAACGAGAAGAACTGAGGGAACTACTGAGATGCTACGTCGATATATTTTCTAAGATACCAGGATTAATTAAAGGATATGTTTGCAAAATCAAAGTAAATGACCATTAACCATTTCGCAGTAAGTCACAAGCAATAGCACTGGCAAAAATGGAAGCTGTTAACATGGAAATACAGAGGATGTTGAATAATCAAATAATTGAGCGCTCAGATAGCGAATATTCAAACCACATACAAGCTGTAGCAAAGAAGCATGGCACAGTTCGCATTGTTCTTGACACCCGTGCAATAAATTGCATAATTTTACCACAGCGTGATCAGCCAGAAAACCTGCAGTTATTTTTACAAAGATTCAAAGGAGTCAAATATATAAGTAGCCTTGATTTGACTAGTAGTTACTGGCAGTTAATGCTAGAAGAGAATAGTAGAAAGTGTACAGCATTTCTTTATAATGGTAGATGTTACCAGTTTCAGAGAATGCCTTTTGGACTCTCGATTTCTTCAGCGGTTTTTATGAGAGCACTGGATAAAGTTTTAGGCGAAGATTTGAAACATGTAACGCTTTATGTTGACGATATCTTGATTAGCACAGCTTCATGGGAAGAACATTTCGAAATTATTCATCAGATACTTGAAGCATTTAGGAAAGCTGGAGTGACTGTTAACCTGGAAAAATCGGAATTCGCCAAGTCGCAAATTAAATTGCTTGGGCATATTATTTCGTCGCTTGGGATTGAACCGGCTCCAACAAAAATGGACACAGTAAGAAATTTTCCGTCACCTAAGTGCCGTAAGCAACTTAAGTCGTTTTTTGGTTTCTGTAATTTTTAACGTCGTTTTCTTTCAGGATGCTGCCTATCTCCTCCTGTCTTAATGGACTTGCTGAAGAAGGATGCTATATGGAAATGGACTCATGAACATCAAGAAGCGTTTGATTCAACAAAAAACCAACTGTGTGAAGCATCTAGCCTTCACCACCCTGATTTAATTGAAAAGTTTTACCTTGGCACCGATTCAAGTCATTATGCGCTTGGCGCAGAATTATATCAATTAATTGAAGTCGATGGAGTTATTGAACATCATACTATCGCATTTGCGAGCCGCGCACTCACAAGCTGGGAGCGAAAACATATTGTCACGGAAAGAGGAGCACTTTCCATTGTTTGGAGCTTCGAAAAGTTTCGTTTTTATCTTCTTGGAAGGCATACTGTCGTAGTGACGGATCACAAAGCATTATCATTCTTGATGAATTGGAAATTGATGCACAATAGTTTAACCGGTGGTCGTTAATGCTTCAGCAATACAGTTTTGAGATTCAGTACATACCAGGAAAGCAGAACGTCGTACCGGATGCGCTGTCGAGGCTGTCAGAAGGAGAAGATTCAGTTAATGTTGCGCATCCACTCCAGAAAGATATAAGGATTCATTTTATACGAGGTGTCGAAGGCAAGCGTCATATACGCAAGATTCTGCGGAACATCAAACAGGAACAGGACGCAGACAAAGTATTGAGGATGATTAAAGAAAAATATGATGATCCGAATGCCGAGAGTAATGGCAAGATACGTCAATATTATTTAAAACCAGATTGTATCCTTTACCGGCGAAGCAACTTGAATTCTGATCATTGGAGGCTATGTATTCCCAAACATGTAGTGGATGAATTAATAAGATACGTGCACGTGAGATATGCTCATTTTGGGCCACGTAAATGTATACTAAAATTGCAAGAGAACGTCGTCTTCGATAACATGGCATGAAAAGTACGATCAATTCTAAAATCTGGCGATCTCTGTCAAAAAACTAAAGTGTCTACGATTCAGCACAAAGGTTTCATGCATAGCATTATACCTCAAGACCGTGGTGAAATTTCAGCTCTCGATCTCAATGGACCGCTACCCAGATCAAAAGGGAATTTTACTCAAATTTTGGTTGTGATGGATGTCTTTTCGAAATTTGTACGCCATTACCCACTCAGGAAAGCCAAGAGTAAGACCATCATCAAGAAACTCAGGGAAAAATACTTCGTAAATACTGTCAAGCCAGAGTGCATTGTATTGGACAATGGTCCACAAAATCGGTCACACCTATAGAAAGATTTTATTAATGATGAAGGTATTCGGCACATTGCAATTTCGTCTTTCAGACCCGCGTCCAACCCGACTGAACGTCAAATGCGTGAACGAGGACGTTTATTTCGTGCACATTGCGGGAAGAAACATAGAAGATGGATAGAACGATTGACAGATTTTTAAACAGTTATTAATAGTTTGTCGCATGATTCAACGGGATTACCGCCATGTAAAGTCCTCTTTGGAAAGAAACCTGACAGTATCTTTCATGATTACATTTCCTTTCCGCAAGAAAAGGAAATTACGCAAGACGAGCGTTTTAAAATCGCGTTGGAGACGATGAAGAAACGAGCAGAAGGACGGAAGCTGGCACATGACAAGATAGTGAAACCCATTACGTACAAAGTCTGTGATTTAGTACTTATTCGAACTCATACGAAATCATCAAGTGCAAATGAAGAGATAAAAAATTTTCATCACTACTACAGAGGACCATTCAAAATTAGAAAACTTGGTCACCCTAATTCCTTTGAAATTGAAATGGTGCAGTCCGGTCAGTATTGTTGTGGATTGGCAAGAGCGCCAACCCACTATGAGAGGAAGCCGAAAGGCACGCGTTTTAGTTCACGCAGGCTGGCGTGAGGTCTGGAACAGGTCAAGGAAATGAGACTAGCACGTAAGGACGTAGCTGAGGAATACTTAACTTTAATCCATAATTGGTGAACATCGCTCTTGACGGTACATGTTTTACAGCATCAATAGTAACTGGTAATGGCGCCTTGCTAGGTCGTAGCAAATGACGTAGCTGAAGGCTATGCTAACTATCGTCTCGGCAAATGAGAGCGTATTTTGTCAGTGAACCATCGCTAGCACAGTCGGCTGTACAACTGGGGCGAGTGCTAGGAAGTCTCTCTAGACCTGCCGTGTGGCGGCGCTCCGTCTGCAATCACTGATAGTGGCGACGTATACTAACGAACCGCGGCCGATTTAAAGGCTACCACCTAGCAAGTGTGGTGTCTGGCGGTGACACCACAAGTATCATAGCCTACAACATGTAGAAAACATTAAACCGTATCATCTATAAGAAGTGTTGCAAGACAAGAGATGCTCTGTAAAAAAATATGAACATTGTGTTATTTATGTACATATCATTTTGCCTGTGTGAAAATAAATGGACAATAGTCGGTAGCTATTGTGAGTTAGTTATAGTGGACAGTAGTAGGTAGCTACTGTGAGCTAGATGCAATCAGTTTTAAGCATTTTATGCCGTCACGTAAACATTGTGCAGTGCTTGAGTCAGAGACACGTCTGTAAGCAATAATAGGAACGCGTGGCGCTAGTGTTGTGGATACTACAGACTGATTGACGTGCGCGCGCGGTGTATTTTGTTTCCCCACTGCCGTAATTCCGTTTTGTGTTTGTATGTTGGCGAGCCGATGTGGAGCCACCGACGTGAAGCGAAGCGCGCGCAGCGCGGTCGTCATGTGTTACAACTGCGGTAGAGGATGTACCAACCCCTAGGACCTAGCACGCAGCGCGACTGTCGCCTGTTCCAGCGCTGCGCTACCCTGTCAGGTTGGCGAGCTGTGTGGAACGCGGAACCATGGGATGCTGACGTCGGCGGCCAGCTGATCAACAACAACAACAAGCTTCACGGCGCGGGAGTCGCTGTTATGACGCTGTTAGTACAATTGCAGAGGCTACGAGTCTACAGTCCCCGGCGACTTCGATGCCACAGCCCCATAATTCATCGAAAGCTACGAATATCTGTGTTTTGTATCGCATCATAGGGAGGTGAAAAAGCAGAGTAAACAGTGAAAGTGTTATCATTATTGTGGTGGTATATCCCCGGCGGCATCGATGCCACAGCCCAGTGCGTAGTGAACCAGCGTGTTTGCGTGTGATTTACGACTAAACATATAGGCAGGGGCCTAAAGCAAAGTAATTAGATATAAAGTGCTACGTAAAAAAGTGTTTTCCAAGGTTATTATTTGTTTATGGATTACTTTCCAAGGTATGTGCCTTCTGTCAAATTTCTTGTATTACTAACCCTGAAAACTGTGGGCCATAAATATAACAGTATCCCTTTTTCAAAATATGCTGCCACTTGGAGTGTTAATTTATGTGGGGTAGTATTAGAATATTTTCCTATGAATATTGTGTAGTAGTTGGAGTTGTCAGTTTATTATTTTGTTTATTTTTTGATCACATTCATTCAGTTAGGCCTATGTTTCTATTCATTCAATACAGTGACTATCTGAACATTAGTATTTAATCTATTACAACAAAAAATATTCATGAACAAGCTAACAAACACTTGTTATTCGTGTATCACAGTTAGCCATACTATTTATTTGGGACATTACAGCATTGTGTTTCATGTTGCTATGCTAATTCAATGACATTATGCAGTGTGCACAAGCATTTGTGATTAACCTGACTTATCTTATTGCTAATTAGCGAGTGATTTAATGATATAATGTGATTAATGTACTGTGATTAAGTGATACTTGAATTTCTTAAACACCATTTTCCTTACACAAATGAGATTTATTCTTAATGACTTGAGGTTCTCCATTAATAAGCAAATAATTTTGACTAAATAATGTAATTTTACATTTTTTTTCTTTTTTGTCTTTCTATATATTTTTCTATTTTAATATTCAAATCTAATATCAATATTACACTTTTTTCATATTAAAGTATTATTTTGGTGGGGATATGTAAGGGTACAGTACCCTTACATAGTATTGATTATGCACTATGCAGAGATCATAGATGGTTTAAGCAAAGACTGCAGTGCAGTCAACAATGTGCGAGTGGGTAAGCAGTAGTCTAGTGTTGGAGTCCATGGGTGGAAGTCGGCTGTGAGAGGCTAGAGAGACAGGTTTTTCGGTATTGAGGCTGGAGATGAGTGGCAGAGTGGCACACAATGTTTGACGTTCATAAATGTTTATAAATTGATTTAAATAATAAATTCCAGCATTTAAGAAAGGAGATGCTATCATTTAGTAGTTTTCACAGTAACAGAAGTGGACAACAATGAGTCTCATGACAAGGAGGAAAGATATATATTATGCTAAAATAATTAAAATATAACTTCACCTACAGCATATGCGAATAATATGGTTTGGTGCGAAACTGGGGGGAGGTTACAGGTGCCTGACCTCTCAATCAGGTGGCATCCGTGCAACGCTTTCGCCATGGACACCCATAAGAGAGGGTCCATGTGGATTTTAGCAGGCATTTCTGGGGAGCTATTTGGCTGGTGGTGACATGCGCCATCGGTGGAACGCCGTAAATCCTGGTGTCGAATTATATACTTCAAGTCGAGACAGTTCTGTCCGCCTCCAACATAGAGGCATATCGGATGGCCCATAATTCAAAACTCAGATGCCCAAGGCCTATCAGGATCCATATACTCCGCAAGTCCTGCACTATTTCTTCACTCTGTATAGGTGCACCCGCATCACTGGATTCAGCCCAGACAAAATTCTACATAGGTGCTGGCATCATGCCCTGTTACACATCCTGCATCCCTTACAGTGTACCCTATCTATGAACCAGAGCAATCGTCTGTGCATTCTTTTCGCCTGGTGCCTGGGATGGGCACAATGGTTCTTCACTGGGTGTAATGAGTATCAGTAGTTTGTCGGTGCAACCACCCGCTCTTATTTGACCTGTCAGCACAGTCAGCTCTGGTAGGATGGACACTCACAATCTTAGCCTCCACCCCCACGTCTGCCACCAACTTCCGGTTGTGACACCAGGGTCACCACCAGCCATGTTCCTCGCCCCGCACGCCCTGCGCCACTGTGCAGCTTACACCTCAGTGATCGATGACGTCAGAACCCATCAATAGGGGACCACTCCATCTGTTCCAGACATCCTTCACCCCTGCTGTACCGGGGCAGACTGTTGTCACTGTCTCCACTGCTTCAGATGGATTATCAGAGTTGGATGTCCCCAAGGATGGTTCCATAGGAGTGGAGTGCTGCAGCCCTTAACCAACTCCGTGCCTCCCCCTCACTGCCACTGGCACAGCCGGGATATTTTCGGCCCTACATATAGATTTCGAGGGAAGAGACTCTGTACTCTCGCTAGTGGCGGATATCGATAACAGCTCTGAGGCGCCACGTCTTGTGCACAGTGTGTCATGCGGGCTGTACCACTGACAGCCATGGGGCCTAACAAGCAGTAGTGAGCTCCGTCATGTATATACAGTACACGAGGACCCATCACGCTTATCCACTATTCGGATACTGACCCTGCTTTGTGGACTAACTTTCTGCCTATCGTTATTGGGAGTTATTCAGTGTTCAGCTCACGAGGCATTTGGTTTTCTTCATGAATTACGTGTTCGTATTGGTATCAGATTTAGAATAGTGCATTGCCCGCATCTCGTGGTCGTGCGGTAGCGTTCTCGCTTCCCACGCACGGGTTCCCGGGTTCGATTCCCGGCGGGGTCAGGGATTTTCTCTGCCTCGTGATGGCTGGGTGTTGTGTGCTGTCCTTAGGTTAGTTAGGTTTAAGTAGTTCTAAGTTCTAGGGGACTGATGACCATAGATGTTAAGTCCCATAGTGCTCAGAGCCAGTTGAACCAGTTGCATTACCATGTTGAGAGACGAACCCATCGGTGAAAGGGCGACTTTATGGCTGGGTGACTGACTGAGGACTCCTTTCTGCTTTATACAGTTCTCAAATTGCCCTAAAGATTGGTGACAAGAGTCCAAAATACATACATCATACCATCCACAACACGATGCATCTGTTGGACTGCGTGCCTGAGATATGGCCCACTTCGCCTAAAATCTTATCTAGGGCGATCATCAGATGTCACACAAATCCTACAGTAGCTGGTGAAGGGAATCTGAGGGTACTGATCCACTCCAGTCGTTCCCTTGTCAACCCCTTTCCTGTAAAGGTTACCAGAGATCTAACTAATATTTTGGAAACGATTGCGTACTGACCGGGTCGATAAATCCTTGGAATTGCCTCAGAAAATGGCAGGGCACAGTTTTGTTTGCATTTTCCTCGGTTACCTACGAGTCATCAGCATTGCTGTTCAGAGCCACTGACAGTTATGAGGCTCCTGTATTTCACGATAGCGGGTGCATCTTCAAATAATTTCGCTGTGGTGTATCCACACTGCATAATCCCAGTTTGAAATTCCTGGCAGGCTGAATAGCAGAAATAGTATAGGACTGCTTCTACCCAAACTGCATGGGTTGCTGTCCATAGCAATACCCTCGTGTAACAGCAGTACTCCGAAAGAAGCTTCTGATCAAAAATATACAAACTGTGCAAGTCACGAGGGTGCTGCATAATATCTTTTAGCAGTTAATCGCAGGACTTTTATTCTGCATCGTTTTCTCAAGGGAAATGTTTGAATTCCTGCGCTGTACAGGTACTTATCACGAATTGGGAAAATCATGGTGCATGGCGAGTGTTCAGCGAGCGATCGGCAAGCAAGTTGGCAAGCTGGAGTAAAGATCGCTATCTTTACTGTTAACAGCGCCAGTTTCCCGCGTTACAGGGACGCCAGCTTCCCACACGCACGCCACACGCATTCTTCTCGCCGAGGCACCAGCGCGTGTCGCCCTGGTCGGATTCCGGAATCGATCGCAGGATCAGTCGACTGCTCGGCTGGTCGATGTGTGGGCGCTCTGGCGACGCGCCGCTTTATGGGTCGACAATAAAATTTGCAACGCCCGCTCTGAAGCTGGTCGTCTGGGCGCCGACTTTACTCCGCTCCCTAAATCCACGCAGGTTGCGCCATAAGGTAGACCCAGTTCCTCAGCCGGAGGTGACCTCAATCTCCGGCGATTTAGTTCGGCACTAAATCAGACTCTTACTGGAGGTTATACTTCTGTTTTTCTTTCGTATTTATTTACGTTTGTCGCATTGATTGTGAAAGTAGATACCCCCGCTCCCGTCCCCCTCTTCACACATACACCCAGATCGGAGCAGGGACCGAAGAGTCTTTTCTTTACGATTCTTCTTGTTACTTCTCAGAGCTTATCTCGTTCTCCAAGGACTTTCTGGAATACAATGAACTCAAGGGAAACTGTTTCGTTGCTGTAGTGAATGTAGGATGTCCGCTTGTGGGTCGACGTGTAACACTCAATTCTAACATTTTATTCTGCTTAATATCTAGGCTATTGCACATCTGTTTTCCCCTAATATTATGATTTTTTTAGTAAATGGATTGATCAGTTGCTCCACAAATTTCCAAATTTTTCGAATACATAGTACACTGTTTCTTTTGGATCACTTAAACTCCAGATTACCCAGCTCTAATGGTTAGTTACGACGTTCGATATGCCTACAGATGAAGAAAGTACGAGATATTCGGTCTACCAAGCACCACAAATATAAAAACAAAGCATTTAATGAGGACGGGGCTATACATAGAATTTAAAAATATATATCACACATTGCAGCACATAAGCTGGATACGTGACCGGTTCACCAAATATATCGATGCTGTTCCGTCTGTAGAAAGCAATGAATTAGAGGGCATTATCGTATATACAGAGAGATTACTAACACTTTCCCCTTCTCTGTGGCCAGAAGAATCAATAGCAAGGACGAACGGCTGGTGCAGGCCGGAGTGGCCGAGCGGTTCTAGGCGCTACAGTCTGGAACCGCGCGACCGCTGCGGTCGCAGGTTCGAATCCTGCTTCGGGCATGGATGTGTGTGATATCCTTAGGTTAGTTAGGTTTAAGTAGTTCTAAGTTCTAGGGGACTTATGACCGCAGCAGTTGAGTCCTATAGTGCTCAGAGGTAACTATACACGAGGGAGCAGTTACTCGTTCTGTCAATATACGAGTATTTGTGAGTTTTAACTCCTTGCGTCTTCCCCAGAATTCGAACGCTTCACGATACACATACACTTCAGCAGCAACTGTCGCATATTTGGTAAATGATTCAAATGGCTCTGAGCACTATGGGACTTAACTTCTAAGATCATCAGTCCCCTAGAACTTAGAACTACTTCAACCTAATTAACCTAAGTACATTACACACATCCATGCCTGAGGCAGGATTCGAACCTGCGACCGTAGCGGCCTCGCGGTTCCAGACTGAAGCGCCTAGAACCACTCGGCCACTCCGGCCGGCGTGGTAAAGGGCATTTCGAACATTACTATCGTTTCTCTATTTCTTCGTTCGAATATGGTGCATATGAAAAATGACTTTCGTAATGTCCCGCATGTGATACGGTTTCTCGGATGTCGCCAGCATGATGATTTTGTGAGCGGTGCATGATATGATTGTGTAACTTAAATCAGCCGTGAATATGTCTTCTAGGAATTACAGTAGTATGCCTCTCATGCAGCATAATACATAGCTCTATTGTAAAGTTCATTAAACTAACTTAGCAGATTTTGCATGTGCATGATCCCTCATAGCGACTAAACGATCGCATGATAAAAAAGCGCTTCACAGCTCTTGATGTCATGTGTTTATGTACCTGTTAAAGTCCCACACCGACAGAAAATACTTAAGACTCGATGGAAAGAGATTTTATTGACGTATCTCTTTCGGAGGTGAAGGTATATCTTCCAGCGAATTACAGTCTGACGTCTACCTTGCCTACAACTGTTTTTTATGTGGTTAATCCGCTGCAAATCGACATACACGGTCACTAAAATAGCCGTGAATGCTTCCTTTGACTGTAAATCAATCGTACTAGCAAACTAATACGTCCTCCTGCTTGTTTATGCGCAACATACTAAAATGGCTTATGTAGCGGGTAACTGACGGTCCCCTAAGTAGCAGTCGTCTGCAGGTCTTCATAAATTTCGCTAGGATTTTACGAAGTAGCTTCTTCTCTCTTTTAAACAGCACTATCCGTGGTCTGCCTCATGCATCATCCTGCGTTATCCACGACTCCATTTGCACAGACCTTGTAGGCCTACTAGAATGACCCTGTGTCATTCCTTTAGATTGCTCCTGCAGTTTTTTTTCAAACCTGGCAAACTTTTGAAGTTGAAAAGGACATACAGATCTGTTTAGTAGCGGTTTTTCAGATCAGGTATAAAGCACGTAACATATTCAATATGGTCATATTCTGTTCAGCAACGCAGAGCTGTATCTACCAAAGAGATTTGGTGTTACCACAGAAATAGCACAGAATCACTCGAGTACGTAATTGTCTGTGGCCTTCCTTATACCAAGGACGAATACGTGGGATGAGTACCACAAACTTGTTGTCTGCAGAATCAATCTTGATTCGCACGCGCGCAGAAAAATACAGCATCTTTCTGAGATTAGGTACCATTTAGAAATAAAAGTGAATGCACGGTTAAACAGAATAGCATGCTACTTTCCCGTAAATATGTAACACACCGTCAGATACAACAGTGGGTGGTTGTTTTTCGAAAAGTGAAAGCCGTATCACCCGTGCAACACCGTCAAGGTTTGCAGTGTTTGTTGTATGTTACCCGGTAGTTTCAGTGGTTCCACCACCTAGATCAGTATCTTTTTCGAAGCGTTTATCCCACCGTAGTAGTCCAATGTAGTCATGATTTGCCATATTTTGTTTCCATTTCTTTAAACTTCAGGTGCGGGTTGTCCTTCTGTTGCCATATTTGTGAGTCAGCTTAAGGAGAGGAAGTCATGCCTGTCATCAATCAGTGAATCGCGTACGCTTTGTTCTGTGTGTTACCGTGTTTTATCTTTCGTGTAGCGTATTTCCTGAACAGAGGTTAGGGACCGTAGCAACACTTTTGTAAACGAGTGTGAAAAGTCGCCTAAAATCGAACTCAGGATGGGCGGCGAAATAGGCCAACGTTTTTTTTTTTTTTTTATTCTTAAAACCACTTTTGCATGAGGACACAGCACATATACCCGAAATTGAGAAAACATTGTTTGATCGAATATAATTTTAAAACTGGACAGCCACAGCTAAAATATTTACACATGATTGCTTGACACATCATACAGCGAAGAGTTTTTAAAAATACTAGTGTTAAAACTCTTAAAATGAAACCGAATGAAATGCCCAATGCCCCGCTGTAAACCCACACAATCGGTATCGCAACTTTTTGGTTGCAACTTCTGGTCCAAATATAAACGCTATGTAATAGGCTACAAAACGCTGCAGAGTAGCAATTGGCGTGTCTAGGTAAAGATTTCAGCACTCTTCCACTGACAAAAAACCATCGTACACTGTTCAAAAGATCATCGGCAAAGATGAAAGTCACATCTCTGTTAAGCCGCGAACTGTACACATTCCGATTAAAGAATGCTCTTGTACAACTATGTCAAGCAACAAAATGCCCTCCATAGGTGTTATTCATGGAAGTACAGGGCCCTGTAGTGACAAAAGCCAACAAGCTCATGTGTATTTGCCACCAACGAGTGACCCGTGCGTTGTCAAAGCGTGAGCTGCGGCTGCCGTCTCAGTACCCATTTCGTAGCTTAACACAGGCCGACGAGACAGTATTTTAATCGGAATGTGTACAGTTCGCGACTTAACACAAACGTGACTTTTGTGAGTGACGATGGTCTTTTTATTATTTGATGATGGTTTTTTTTTATCAATTGTGGAATGCTGAAATCATTATCTAGTTACGCCAGCTCTTACACTGAGGAATTCGGTAGCTTTTGACATACCATTTACATTTTCACCAGAAGATACAAATCAAAAGTTACAAAACAGCTCGTGTGTGTTTATAAGTGATCTGAACACATACAGCTGCAGCGGACAATGGCACTTTCAATTCAGTTTCATTTTAAAAACTGTTCACCGTGTGAAGTCTCAAGCAATCATGTGTTGGCTTATGTTACACGAAATATGGGCTAAGAATTAGGAAGGAGACACGAAGTCAGAAAGGCAGATGTTACTGATGTCCTGTCCGACAGAAGATAGTGCCAGTGGAACGTGACACCTTACGTCACTGTAACGGAACAAATGTACAGGAACACTGGGACGCTGTGTAATCTACATTTAGCAAAAGGAAGAGGTTAACCAAGAGCTCTTGTTCTCACTCTCATTTACCGAAGCTGGGAAATTCATATAATTATAATTCAATGCCGAATCAGTTACCACATTGATACAGTTGTAGAAACCAGGATCAAACGCTAAGTAAGTTAGCAATTGGTAAAGGAAAGGATACGATATGATCGCTGACAACTCAACAGAATATCCAACGAACACCATCTGCTTCAAGTAATGTTTGCAACCATGTCCACAGCCAGCGATGAATTTTGGTGGAAAGTGTTCGCTTTACTTATCTTTCTGTGGCTCACGTCGCGCTCTTTTACCTTTGGGTGTAGATATTTTTGCAAATTATTTCGTATCTTAGTGCACTGCTCTCACTAATAATTTTATGCCTAACCCTTTCACTGTCCTGAAGATGATAATTACACACTGAAACTACTCATCAAATACAATTAAAAACCTTTTGTGGCCATAGACTAGAATAAAACACTACAATATGAGATACTACTCCTGTTCCCACAGTTAGTCATGTAGGTTATTTAGCTGAAATATAAGGTACAGGTAGCTGCCTTTGGGTAAATCCCGGTGTTTGGAGAGCTTATGGTTAAGTGACATTGCTCATACAGATAATCGTGAATATTTACACAGGATTTAAGAACTGTGGGGAAAACTTTCCATATCATATCGTCCAGTATATTAAAAAATAAGTATAAGCTACCTATCGCAAATTACGTAAAGCTGTCGTTAAAAGCATCGATAGTTAATTCGGTTAACGACGCTCGGAGTTTCTGGATTTGTGTTGGCGCAGCGACGTGACACTGCGAGAGTGAGAAATAGTAACTACAGAGAGTTTTAAGACATTGTCCTGTTTCCAGTGTGCTCCCAGAGAGACAAAATGTATTAAATCAAAGATATAGTGCATCAGACATCCTACCCCCAAAGGTTTGTAGCTTACATGGATGTATGACCGATTAACTTAAGAAGAGGAAAGAAATATTTAGCGTACCTTTGAACTTTATTTGATTAAATGTACTAGTGATCATCCGCAGTTCTTCCGTAGGATTCTCCCTTATCTGAAACAGATAAAAATAAATAAAACACACAAGTTACTTCTATCAAAAATTCGCGTCATGACGTGTTGTGTAACAAATTTTCCTTTTCGTTTACAAATATTTTACTTTACTCTTCGTGCTATAAATGTTCTAAGGAGTTAACGTGCCAGCAATATGATTGTTAAGCGTACCGGAAACGACAGCTTCTTGAATAACACTAATGAATGCTCGTTAATCTTGACAGCAAGTAGGGGCTTGAGGATTCGAGTAGTAGTAGTAGTGTTTTATTGAGGATTCGAGCATACTGCACTGGGATAATTTGCAACACGAAGCATATGGATATCAGAGTCCGTTTCTAAACTGGTACCGCTTATATGTGTTTCACGAGAAAATGTACGCGTCTCTTTAGTGTCATTCGTGCACATAAAACGTACGCTTCTACATGAAGGGGATCAGGGTATTAAGGTCCACCCTCTAACGTCACGGAACATAAATATATAACATGTTTTTTTCTGCGCTAATAAATACGTTGCGTGTGGAAAATTACGTTAACGCACGGAGATTATTTTAAAAAGATCCGTTTGTAAGATAAAATTTATGTTTCAGAGAATCAATCGACAGAGGGATGTACACTTGATGATGATGATGAGTCCCATACTTCTTTACAGAGCGTAGGGGAGGTAATGGGGATGAATGATGATGATGATAAAGACGACACAACACCCAGTCATCTCGAGGCAGGAAAAATCCTTGACCCCGCCGGGAATCGAACCCGGGATCCCGTGCTCGAGAAGCGAGAACGCTACCGCGGGACCACGAGCTGCGGACGATGTACACTTACTGCTACATAAATGTTTATGTTGGGTCGGAGGTTGAGCCATTGTTGCATTTTTAAATTACTCCAACAAAGGGCGCATCCGAAGTACACTCCTGGAAATTGAAATAAGAACACCGTGAATTCATTGTCCCAGGAAGGGGAAACTTTATTGACACATTCCTGGGGTCAGATACATCACATGATCACACTGACAGAACCACAGGCACATAGAAACAGGCAACAGAGCATGCACAATGTCGGCACTAGTACAGTGTATATCCACCTTTCGCAGCAATGCAGGCTGCTATTCTCCCATGGAGACGATCGTAGAGATGCTGGATGTAGTCCTGTGGAACGGCTTGCCATGCCATTTCCACCTGACGCCTCAGTTGGACCAGCGTTCGTGCTGGACGTGCAGACCGCGTGAGACGACGCTTCATCCAGTCCCAAACATGCTCAATGGGGGACAGATCCGGAGATCTTGCTGGCCAGGGTAGTTGACTTACACCTTCTAGAGCACGTTAGGTGGCACGGGATACATGCGGACGTGCATTGTCCTGTTGGAACAGCAAGTTCCCTTGCCGGTCTAGGAATGGTAGAACGATGGGTTCGATGACGGTTTGGATGTACCGTGCACTATTCAGTGTCCCCTCGACGATCACCAGTGGTGTACGGCCAGTGTAGGAGATCGCTCCCCACACCATGATGCCGGGTGTTGGCCCTGTGTGCCTCGGTCTATGCAGTCCTGATTGTGGCGCTCACCTGCACGGCGGCAAACACGCATACGACCATCATTGGCACCAAGGCAGAAGCGACTCTCATCGCTGAAGACGACACGTCTCCATTCGTCCCTCCATTCACGCCTGTCGCGACACCACTGGAGGCGGGCTGCACGATGTTGGGGCGTGAGCGGAAGACGGCCTAACGGTGTGCGGGACCGTAGCCCAGCTTCATGGAGACGGTTGCGAATGGTCCTCGCCGATACCCCAGGAGCAACAGTGTCCCCAATTTGCTGGGAAGTGGCGGTGCGGTCCCCTACGGCACTGCGAAGGATCCTACGGTCTTGGCGTGCATCCGTGCGTCGCTGCGGTCCGGTCCCAGGTCGACGGGCACGTGCACCTTCCGCCGACCACTGGCGACAACATCGATGTACTGTGGAGACCTCACGCCCCACGTGTTGAGCAATTCGGCGGTACGTCCACCCGGCCTCCCGCATGCCCACTATACGCCCTCGCTCAAAGTCCGTCAACTACACATACGGTTCACGTCCACGCTGTCGCGGCATGCTACCAGTGTTAAAGACTGCGATGGAGCTCCGTATTCCACGGCAAACTGGCTGACATTGACGGCGGCGGTGCACAAATGCTGCGCAGCTAGCGCCATTCGACGGCCAACACCGCGGTTCCTGGTGTGTCCGCTGTGCCGTGCGTGTGATCATTGCTTGTACAGCCCTCTCGTAGTGTCCGGAGCAAGTATGGTGGGTCTGACACACCAGTGTCAATGTGTTCTTTTTCCATTTCCAGGAGTGTATTTAAAAGCAGCACTTAAAAATTTTTTATTCCTGTACTGCAATCATGTTCTATTGCGTTGTAGCACTGGTCGCAATAGCAAATTTTCCGGGATCAATTACCGGTCCAGTCATGCATTACTTTTCCTGCTTATGCATTCCAGTAAGGTACGTTCTTGGTCTAAAATTCCACTATCAGAGGATTGAAACAATTGAAATGGAATCCACAGTCGCCAATTGTGATGTCGGTTATTACGAAACGGATGTACTGACTCCAAATCTTTACAGAAACTGTTTCGTCCAATCAGTTCTAAATAAATAACTTTGCATGATATAACAACTCTAGTGTTAACTATGTAATCTCTTGAAAAATAAGGTAAAATAGGGCCACAGTGATACTGACGCTCTTTGATGAAAACATTAGCCTTTCTGCTTGGTGACATATTTAAGCTAAACCGACAATCGAGTCTGGATCACTGACTTCTGTAAGATGCAGATTGATTTTATAGGAAATTAAAAAAGTTAATTCAACTGTCGAGCATATTGTCCATAGGGTTCCCACATTAATTACAATGTTACCATACCACAATTCATCAGTTATCGGCATCAGTTAATATGTTATGCCATTTTACGTGCAAAAGGGATTTGTTTAAGTTTAAGCTCGAATCTTTGAGATCGATCGTTGGATATCGTCAGATAGGTGCGTTGAATACGTGTTAAAGGCGAAATTTAAATTACGGGGTTTGGTAAGGAATCACGATTACCGTTTTAATCTGTCAGGAATGGTCATTTTAAGCGATAAAATGCTGTAGAGTGGAATAATTTATCACAAAACGTACCTTACAAATTAAATGTCCGGAGCACGTCCTAGAACGTATGTAACCATATAAATCGATGCTCAAAATTTATGAAAAGCTTCCACTCAGGTCATTTTCCTGGTTCATATTTAGTGCAAAGGGACGACGTGCGGCAATTCGCATATTTCTGAATTATGTTCCGGTGTGTAAGTAGCTTTTGAGGGAAAATCTCGACATATCCATATCGTGATAATAACTGCTGATCTGTAAATGTGCTTACAGTATACGTCATGAATATTCTAATGTTCACCTGATGTTTGAAGTGATGGTGACTGACTTCCCACTACTGCGGCGCATGATGCTTATATGTAAGGGCCTTTATAGCAACCATCCAACACTTGTATAAGAAACAAGATAGTGTTGAGATACAGGATGTCCCTACTGATTTATTTATCATCGTCTTTTGCTTAACGAAGAGATTGTTCCTCTCTGTGTTCAAAGATATTAATATCATTGGCTACTAGGGTGTAGAAAACCTTATTTAACCTTTGATACTGGCTGAACGTCACCTGCAACATGATAGAGATTCCCACGATGCCCTGCGATCTGTGCTGCGCCTCGGACATGTTCTTGTAGAGGTCCACGTTGAAGCCGTACAACTGGATCTGGAAGAAAAACAGGAAACTCGGTGATACTCTCCCAAACGAATTATCGAGTGTCTTACTGACCACTAAACAGTAACACAGAGTTATACATATATACATATATATGATATGTCAACGGGTGCTCAGTGAAGTATGGTGCTATCAAGATGATGCTCCCTGCAGTGTATTAACTATTTACGAAGGTCACTCCAAAGGAAATGCACACTATTTTTATAAAAATACAGTTTTTATTGCGCATGTGTGAAAGTTTTACAGTGTGTAGATACATACTTTCCGCGTGTTTTAAAACTTAGTTCAACCTGTTCCCGTGAGTGGCGCCGTCACAGCATGTCTTCATGATGGCTGCTACACTTGACGTTCGTCAGAAGCAATGTGCTGTCATAGAATTCCTGTGCTGTGAAAACGAGACTGTGGGAAACATCCACAAGTGGTGGAAAAAGGTGTATGGAGGTGCTGCTGTCAATCGCAGTACAGTTTGTCGGTGGGCAAGCAGGTTACGTGATGAAAGCGGGCACGGCAGTGTTGAGGATTGTCCTCTCAGCGGCAGGGCTCATACTGCACACACTCCAGACAATGTGCAGAGAGTTAACGAAGTGGTGACTGCTGACAGTCGTATCACAGTGAACGAATTGTCACGCTACGATGTGATAGGGGAAGGAAGTGTTTGCTGAATACTGAAAGTGTTGGCGTTAAAAAAGGTTTTTGCCATGTGGGTTCACAGGATGTTGACGGAGGCTCACAAAGGGACAAGAAGAACGGTATGCAGCGATCTTTTGGAACAGTTCGAGAATGGTGGAGATGAATTTCTTGGAAGAATTGTGACAGGTGATGAAACATGACTCCTTCATTTTTCACCAGAGACGAAGTGGCAATCAATGGAGTGGTATCATGAAAATTCACCCAAGAAAAAATAATTCAAAACCACACCTTCTGCTGGAAGAGTTGTGGCTACGGTGTTTTTCGATTCCGAAGGACTCTAGCTTGTGGACATCATGCCAAGTGGAACCACCATAAATTCTTATGCATATGTGACGACACTAAAGAAACTTCAAGCTCGACTGAGTCGTGTTCGACCACATCGGCAAAAGCTGTTGCACGACAAAGCACGGCCACATGTCAGTCAAAAAACCATGGAAGCGATCACAACACTCGGACGGACAACACTGAAACACCAGCCTTACAGTCCTGACCTGGCTCCATGTGACTATCATCTCTCTGGGAAACTGAAAGACTCTCTTTGTGGAACAAGGTTTGAAGATGATGACTCCCTTGTGTACGCTGCCAAACAGTGGCTCCAACAGGTTGGTCCAGAATTTTACCGTGCCGGTATACAGGCGCTGGTTCCTAGATGAAGTAAGGCAGTTGAGAGGGATGGAAATTATGTGGAGAAATGAAAATATTGTTCCTAACGGATGTATCTAGACACTTAAAAACTTTCAAACATGTAGAATAAAAGATGGATTTAAAAAAAAGTGTGCATTTCTTTTGGAGTGACCCTCGTACATAATGACCCATGGTCTAAGGACTCGGCACGGTAGCTCATCGTGTTCGTTCAGAGAGCTGGCTTCCCTCTGTAATTAAAAAAAAAAAGAAGAACTGAGTGAAATAGTCAAAGACGAACTTGAACAGGTATCACGTGACGTCAACCTAGAACAATTACAGAGAAGAATGACGAATAAAATCAAGGAAAAATCGGTAGAGTCTTTGACTACTAATCAAGAACGTCCTGGGACCCGGGCTAGAACCTCAAAATTGCTTAAATTTTGAATAAAAATTAGTAGCAGCGGTGGCAGAAGACTCTTGTGTAAGAAGTCACACTCGTTCTGCCAAAGACCTCGTCGTAGAAGACGAGGAGTGGATGGAGGTTCAGGACACACTCTTGCACTTGCGGTGGGAAACTGCTGCTAAGAGGCGTCAGAATCAGCAATGATCAACGATATTAGGATGCTAAAGGCAATCGAAACCGTTGCAATAGAGGCGTACAATGGGTAGCCACGTGCCAAGTGTCACGACGGCATCTTCTTGGACAAAGGTTCTTCACTAGTCCCCCATTTAGAACGCCGCGAGGGGCTGCCAACGGTGAGGTGACCCTAGGGAGTGTATTGAATTGCCTAAGAAAGGGCAACGCTCTACGTGGCGTCAAGTGTCAGGCGTTTTAACATGGTAGGGAAGCTAAAAACACACATGCCCACTCTATATATAGCAGGTGTCACTGAAGTGAAATGAAAAAAAAGGCATGCATCTGGTGAGACGAGTATGGGTTAATATCAGCAGCAGCAGATAAGGCATAACGTGAGCAGGATTCTTCATTAATAGGAAAGTAGTGCAGAGAGTGAGTTATTGTCAATAGTTCAATGACAGGGCTGTTTTCATCAGACTCAACAGCAAATCATCACCGACAAAAATAGTTTAGGTATACATGACGACGTCGCAAGCAGATGCTGAAGAAACACAGAAAGTATATGAGGATATTGAACGGGTAATACAGTACATAAAGGCAGATGAAAATCTAATAGTCATGGGAAACTGGAATGCGATTGCAGGGGAAGGAATAGAAGAAAGGATTACGTTGACTATGGGCTCCGTAGTAGGAATGAGAGAGAAGAAAGACTAATTGAGTTCTGCCATAAACTGTAGATAGTAATAGGAATAAAATCTCTAGAAAGGGAAGTCACAGAGGTTGGAAAGGAAAACCAAAGGAACATGTAACGCATTGATAAGACGGCTTGGGTAACAGAAGAAACACTTCAGGGCAATTGAAAACTACAGAAATAAAAGTCATGTAGGAATTAAATAAATGGGAAGTGCAGGGAAATTAAGTAGAATAGGCTGCATGGAAGATGTAAAGAAATCGAAAATGACTGTTGCAAGAGCACACTCAGCATATAGAAATGTGAAAACAACCTTCGGTGAAATTAAAAGCAATGGTGGTATAATTAAGAGTGCAATGGGAGCTATACTGTTAAATGCAGCGAGAGAATGGATCGGTGGAAATAGTACACTGAAGAACTCTGTTAGGGGTAGAACTGGTGTGATGACGTGATAGAATTAGACACAGGAGTCGATGTGGAAGAGTTCGGGGATCCAGTATTAGAACAGGAATGTACAACAGCTTTGGAGCACTGAAAATCAAAAGAGGTGGAAGAGAGCAGAGAGGACATATAAGCAGACTAGCACTGACAACAAGGGCATTCCTAGCCAAGAGAAGTGTACTAGTACCAAACATAGGCGTTAATTTCAGAAAGTAATTTCTGAGATTGTACGTTTGTAGCACAGCACTATATGCTAACGGAAGATGGACTGTATGAAAACCGGAGAAAAAGAGACTCCATTCATTTGGTATGTCGAGCTACACAAGATTGTTAAAAATGGGGTGGACTGATAAGTTAAGAAATGAGGAGGTCCTTGGCAAGATCGGCGAGGAAAGGAATGTATGGAAAACACTGACAAGAAAAAAGGGAGCGGATGATAGGACTTCTATTACGTCAGAGAATAACCTGTATGATACCAGAAAAATATGTAAAAGTTAAAAAAAATTGCACGTATTTTGCAGATGGTACTGTGAGATGAAAATGTTGGCACAGCAGCATTCGCCCAAGGAAACCACAAATTATTTTCTGACAATGGGGTCGTTTTCCCTATTTCAGATTCTGTTTCAGATTTAACGTGTAGGCGTATAACATACTGAGATGCGTCCGTCCGAGGGATCCGCAACACACACTATGATTCGCAGATACTGTAGTTTGAAAAGCTCGTTGTGCCTGATGATGAAAGGCAAAACTGGATTCTGGTAGCAATAACACATATTTTCAGAGTAACTGACGGTGGTTCAACATGATTTTCGACAAAGATCTGTTAATAGCGTGGCACCAGCTACCGAGAATATTTCAAGTGCAATATACCCTATTTACATTCTCTGCTGGTTTTAAGTAATACGAATAATGTGTTTTGGCCTCCCAACCTTTTTTATATAATAAATCCACAACTACACAGCGAACTTTCAAATTGGGCTGAACAAATATCGTTTCAACTTAGTATAGTCTTCCAACGTAGGGTAAAAAAATTCAGATTACACGTCATAAAAGGCTCTCAATGTACTCAATGTAAAAATGTTAAGAAAATTATGTACTATAAATATTTTTGTCACCATCAAATTCCGTGCCACCCCCCCCCCCCCCCCCCCCACTACCATTCCACCTTCTTCCACGTAAAACTGTTAGTAAATATTTGACAGATTTGGAAAATGTCACATTACCGCCCTGATCTGCTGGTAAAATACTTTATTTCTACAAACAGGGTCAATCGCGTAACCAAATTGAGGTTCATAAAAGTACTCACAGAGTCATGTTACGAGAAGAAATAATATCATTACACTGGGATGATAAAGCAAGGAATATTACTCTATTATCACATAGTAATATAAATTACTTCGACAACTGATAAAAATTGTGTCAGGAAGTGTACTGAGTCATGTTCAAATACGATAACAGTTTATTATTCATGGTTTTATCATCCGCCGATAATGATTTTCTTTTTCACCTAATATGATGCTGTGAATGCTTTTATGAACCTGAAGATGGTCAGACGACTGAAACTGGTTGTGTACATAAAACATTTTACCAGCAGATCAAGGTGGTAATACGAAGTTTTTAAAATATATAGGAGCTGCGGAGCATCACCACCTGACAATATTAATAAATAATTTTTACGAAGTTGAGAGTGCTTCTTTCTCAATCTGTCAATCCATCTGCAGCATCTGATGCTGTGTACAGCTCTGCCGAACGACTAGTGCAGCTCTTGGAGCGAGCAATCAATAAATTGCCCACCCTGATTTGTCGGTGCGCGGCTCATTCCAGGAACTCCGCTTGCGTTAATGCAATTTGCTGCTCACTAATGGATAGCACATCTGCAAACTGATTCTTTTAAAGGGGAAGGCACAGTGCCTAACAATTCACGTTGGAGTCGAACTGGTATCTTGAAAGCAACTACTAAATAACACGTATCGATATCGCACGTGATGCTCAGTATCTGTAATTAACGCATTTCTAAATCAATCTACCTAGTCCCTCCTCACATCGCGTTGTGAGAGTTGTCTGGCAATTTGTGTCCCACATAGCGCTTCAAAATATCATATAGGATTGTGGTACAGAAGATGGACGGCATTTTAATCTATGGAAAGCGTTGTGAATCACGATGGGTGTAATTCTTTTAGAGTCTTTGGAGAGTCTTTTTATTGAGACGATAATGGTGTGTGTCTGTGTGCCCAACAACGAATTCAAAGGTTTCTAAGGGAAGTGAAGTTTCACCTCCATGTGGAAAAAAGGCTTCAGTAGTTGTAGAAGGAGGTAAGATTCAGCAGAGACTCAGCCTTGTTAGGTAGCCTAAGCTGGCTAGGAAAAATTGAGAAGAAGATGATTATGCATATTGAAAGCAAACATGGGCGCGGTATAGCCCCGCAGTTGTATGAAACATTAGATAAGGAGTGCCAATTCACCAGCATTTTCAAACCAGTTGGTGGTCTCAATAAAGTGTCACCGGACTCGTGGTATTTATGTAAGGATATTTCTAAAACAGATCAGATAATTGTAGTGAGAGGGGCCGAGAATAACCTGCGCTTAAGATGTAGACTGTGAGTTGGACAGGATTGCTACTCAAACTCAGATCACTAATGTTCACCTAGTGCAGCTCTTCCGGCACTACCATCAACCCCATCTTTACAATGCTGTGAGGCAAGTTGATAAGAGACTCGAGAAAGTGCTGATGATTGGTGTCATGGCACACATTATTGTGGTCAGTTGAGAATATCCATAGATCGGGCTACTCTGCGCAGCGTACACGTAAGGACTGAGAAATGATGGTTGACGAAGCTTTTAAGTGACAGTACAACGATAAAGGCCAATCAAAGAGTGCATCGGTTGATTGAATCAAAATATTTCGTGAGTTAAGGGTAAAGTAGTCGAACTGGTAACAGATCTTGACTAGCACGCTATTTAGAACCAAGATCATCATTTATATACCGAAGGAGGGGTAAATTTTAAATGATTACTATGAAAGGACTTCGTCGCAGAGGAGAGATATGGCTATTGATGTACTGAATATTGACTGATCCAAAAGAGTTGAGATATCAATATATAGCAATGTCCAGAGATATGGCTATTGATGTACTGAATATTGACTGATCCAAAAGAGTTGAGATATCAATACATAGCAATGTCCATTTCATTACAGACCTCTCTAGATCCACCAGTTCAGATTACAGAGTTTTTCTCTCCATACCAGAGACCTTTGGAGAAAAGAGAACCACTTGTATGAATATCAAGAGCTCATATGCAAACCCGTTTCTAAGAAAAGAAGGGAAAGCAGAAAGGTGGAAGGAGTATATAGAGGGTCTATACAAACGCGAGGTACGTGAGGGCAATATTATGGAAATGGAAGAGGATGTAGATGAAGAAGAAATGAGAGATATGATACTGCGTGAAGAGTTTGACAGAGCACTGAGGAACTAAGTCCAAACAAGGCACCGGGAGTAGACAACATTCCATTAGAACTACTGACAGCTTTGGGAGAGCCAGTCCTGACAAAATTCTACCATCAGGTGAGAAAAATGTATGAAACAGGCGAAATACCCTCAGACTTCAAGAAGAATATAATAATTTCAATCCCAAAGAAAATAGGTGTTGACAGATGTGAAAATTACCGAACTATCAGTTTAAAAAGTCACGGCTGCAAAATACTAAAGCGAAATCTTTACAGACGAGTGGAAAAACTGATAGAAGCCGACCTCTGGGTAGATCAGTTTGGATTCCGTAGAAATATTGGAACACGTGAGGCAATACTGACCCTACGCCTTATCTCAGAAGCTAGATTAAAAAAAGGCAAACCTACGTTTCTAGCATTTGTAGACTTAGAGAAAACTTTTGACAATGTTGACTGGAATACTCTCTTTCAAATTGTGAAGGTGGCAAGGGTAAAATACAGGGAGCGAAAGGCTATTTACAATTTGTACAGAAACCAGATGGCAGTTATAAGAGTCGAGGGGCATGAAAGGGAAGCAGTGGTTGGGAAGGGAGTGAGACAGGGTTGTAGCCTCTCCCCGATGTTATTCAATCTGTATATTTAACAAACAATAAAGGAAACGAAATAAAAATTCGGAGTAGGTGTTAAAATCCATGGAGAAGAAATAAAAACGTTAAGGTTCGCCGATAACATTGTAATTCTCTCAGAGACAGCAAAGAACTTGCAAGAGCAGTTGAACGGAATGGACAGTGTCTTGAAAGGAGGATGTAAGATGAACATCAACAAAAGCAAAACGAGGATAATGGAATGTAGTCGAATTAAGTCGGGTGATGCTGAGGGAATTAGATTAGGAAATGAGACACTTAAAGTAGTAAAGGAGGTTTGCTATTTGGGGAGCAAAATAACTGATGATGGTCGAAGTAGAGAAGATATAAAATGTAGACTGGCAATGGCAAGAAAAGCGTTTCTGAAGAAGAGAAATTTGTTAACATCGAGTATAGATTCAAATTGCAGGAAGTCGTTTCTGAGAGTATTTGTATGGAGTGTAGCCATGTGTGGAAGTGAAATATGGACGATAAATAGTTCGGACAAGAAGAGAATAGAAGCTTTATAAATGTGGTGCTAGAGAAGAATGCTGAAGATTATATGGGTAGATCACATAACTAATGAGAAGGTGTTGAACAGAATTGGGCAGAAGAGGAGTTTGTGGCACAACCTGACTAGAAGAAGGAATCTGTTGGTAGGACATGATCTGAGGCATCAAGGCATCACCAATTTGGTACTAGAGGGCAGCGTGGAGGGTAAAAATCGTAGAGAGAGACCAAGAGATGAATACACTACGCAGTTTCAGAAGGATGTAGCTTGCAGTAGGTACTGGGAGATGAAGAAGCTTGCACAGGATAGAGTAACATGGAGAGCTGCATCAAACCAGTCTCAGGACTGAAGGCCACAACAACAACAACAACTAGACCCTGTGCTAGACTCGTTTCTTAAGAAGGATATGAAGTTGATTTTGGGAGAGTATTTCAATATAGAGTTTCTGATTCGCTAGAGAATCTTACAACCTAGCACAGAGTGTATATTATACTTTCTAACTAGAGTTAGGGGAAATACGACCACGATCATAGACGATATCTTGATAAGTTGTTCTCTAGTTTAACAGCACAGTGTTAGAAAAATTAGTAACTGCCCATCAGATAATGATGCACTTACAGCAATACCTGAAGGAATTAAAGTTGAGACATGCCCCAAAAACAATCAACAAAAGATTGAGATATATGAGTCCACTGGCAAAGCGGATATTTAAAGACACTCTCGAACAGTAAGTCTTTTAAGAAGTCTAGAATACAGACAACTTGAACAACACACGTAATGCAATGCTTCAACCCTTTATCACTTTCTTAACTACTTGTTTCACAGTAAAAATATTGCAGGAAGACATACGCTACTAATTAGCAACCGATCAATAACCAATGGCATTAGAATATCAGTTAGGAGGAAAGTAGAGCCGAATCATAATATGAATAGTTTGGAACGTGAACTGGAGCCACAGCCCAGCAACAGAATTCCACTACAGGCAGTACTTCAAAGACCTGAAGGTCACCACCAACAGGCTGAAACGATGTATTACACCATGAGAACAGGACTCTCTAAGAAATTATAACAATAATGACAACTGTGAAAAAGGGATCAGGGTATAATAAAGTTGCTCAACATATTACACCTCTCTTATGTAAGAATGAAATTGTAGTTGTTCACAAGAGTTGTAAAAAGTATTTAATTTTCACTTCTTGGCAAAAGGTGACAAGTTAAATTGAAATTATATCGGTAGAGAGTATATGCACAAATTTTGAAAGCCGGTATTCCGAGATTACAAAATCACATGTAGCTACAGGAAACAAGGGAAGCTGAAACTGGATCAATAAATAATTATAGAGGAAATACTTCCATTGGTATAATGAAATGCCATGTAAGACATGTGCATCATATCTTAGTCCCGTACTCAGTAACATGTGCAACGTGTCGTTCAAGTTCGTTCAGTTTCCTGACGGATTGACATACTCATTATACAAACAGCTTTGTAAAAATGGTGAAAGAGACGACGTAGACAGTTGCCAACCAAGTTCTTTGTTACCAGAAGCAATATAGAGGTGAATAGTGGCACATCTTAGTGAAAATGGTTTTCTGCCAGACTAGCAGGTTGGCAGGTTGGTTTCAGGGAGCAAGTCTCCATAGAAAATGCAACTTATTCTCATATTTCTGAAGTACCTTCAGGTCTAAACAATACGTTGGGGACAGTACGTTTTCTCATTGATATGACAAAGAGCATTTGATTCGATGGACCATGCATCACTTTTGTATAATCTGAAACATTATGGGATTAATGAAATAGCTTCACAGTGGTTACCTTCATACATGTATATGGAAAGCAGAAATCGGAGTGTTTTCCTCCATTGCCAACAAATAGGGAACAGGTTTGAACCTCACTGGAGCCATATAATGTGCGGAGTGACACAGGATTTTGTTCTGGTGGCGCTGGCTACGTTAGTGATCTGTCATTGTACATGACAAATGATACAAACATTTGTCCCTGCACAGATGCCACAAGTGTCGTTGTGAAACACGTGGAATGTAATGTAAGTGATGTAAGCAATAGGGCAGTCAGTAACATCGGCACATAGCCTTCAGAAAACAGATTAACGGTTAACTGCGGAAAAGTGTAATCCATACAGTTTGTGACACTGCGAAATTTAATTGTGGAAAGATGAATAAATTCAACCAAAGTTTCGAACAAGAAATCGAAATTAAAGAGCGGATCATCAGAAAAACAACTGACTAGTGCCCAAAAATAATTAAATAAAATCTTGGCTAATCATTCCACTATTATTCGGTACGGCCACTAAAACCCAATATATTATCCAGTCGCCTCGCAGCTACTATTTTACGTGACTTTGACAATGTGCTGCTTTCATATGAAAATAACCAATCAGAGGTTACTGATTTCGCTGCAATTGTCAGGTACTCGTTGATAGCTTATACAACTTGAGGAATAAAATATTCGCGTCTTCCCGCTCTCTAAAAGTTTAGTCCATAGCGCTCACACACGTATTGTCACTTAATGGCTCAATCCATCTTTTTTTTTATACAAGGATAGCACTTTCTTGTTTGTTTGCTGTGTGCTAATGCCATATGAGGGAGGAGCCACTATACAGGGTGTTACAAAAAGGTACGGCCAAACTTTCAGGAAACAATCCTCAAACACAAATAAAGAAAAGATGTTATGTGGACATGTGTCCGGAAACGCTTATTTTCCATGTTAGAGCTCATTTTAGTTTCGTCCACCTACGCTCAATGGAGCACGTTATCACGATTTCATACGGGATACTCTACCTGTGCTGCTAGAACATGTGCCTTTACAAGTACGACACAACATGTTGTTCATGCACGATGGAGCTCCTGCACATTTCAGTCGAAGTGTTCGTACGCTTCCCAACAACAGATTCTGTGACCGATGGATGGGTAGAGGCGGACCAATTCCATGGCCTCCACGCTCTCCTGACCTCAACCCTCTTGACTTTCATTTATGGGGGCATTTGAAAGCTCTTGTCTACGCAACCCCGGTACCAAATGTAGAGACTCTTCGTGCTCGTATTGTGGACGGCTATGATGCAATACGCCATTATCCAGGGCTACATCAGCGCATCAGGGATTCCATGCGACGGAGGGTGGATGCATGTATCCTCGCTAACGGAGGACATTTTGAACATTTCCTGTAACAAAGTGTTGGAAGTCACGCTAGTACGTTCTGTTGCTGTGTGTTTCCATTGCATGATTAATGTGATTTGAAGAGAAGTAATGAAATGAGCTCTAACATGGAAAGTAAGCGTTTCCGGACATATGTCCACATAACATATTTTCTTTCTTTGTGTGTGAGGAATGTTTCCCGAAAGTTTGGCCGTACCTTTTTGTAACACCCTGTATAGTTCGCTGCTGCTGCTGCCGGCGGTATCAGCGAGATTATTAGCTGACAAAAGCCTTCCTGTATTCATTTCCCTACCACTAGCTCTGAAAATATATATTTTTGAATCTTGGGTCAAGCAAGCAGAATATTGCTCTTAAATGGTTTCTTTTTTTATTTTTAATGTCCAAATGTGCCATGTGTTTAACTGCTTAGCGCACCATTTACTCCCTCTGTTTAACTTCTGTCAGTGCTGCCAACAGGCTTACTTAAACCATTTATCTGAGTTGGATTAGTAGTACAGTTGTTCTTATAATAACGAACTGTACACATGAGAGCTCTTTGGTGGCATGCTCTAGTGGCTCCAAAATGTGAATACTCTTTACTTCTGAAGCTGAGAGAGCAGTTTGTGCCCTTATACTTAGTATCGAAACTGGGTGTACAATAGAAGCCACTTCATGTAGCCAAAGTTTTGGGTAAATAATTAAAATGCATCATTACATTACTAGAATAATTCGATACGATAATATCTATAAAGGTATAAACAGTACCAGTGCAGGTACAAAGTGTCATTTGCAGTATCTATGATTAACTATTGCCAGCTTTCTACCCGGCAGATGATCTTCCGGTCTAAACTGGAAAAGGAAAGAGAGGTATCAAAACAGAAACTGCAAAAGTGTAACATTAATAAACGATAACATCAAAGATAGGAAAATAACAACAAAACATCAACAGTGCTGTGGATGACATTAAACTAACGTATAAATACATGGAAGTTGCGGGGAAAAAGTCGGATACTTAATCACATGACTTAGTCTGGCTAATATATTGATACAGCTAACGAAGTCTTCCAACATAAATACATAAAAGTAATTGATAAAATTAAAAGTCATGTTAACCAAGTACATTTCAACAAGCATAGTAAGCTGTTATAAAGTAAAAGTAAAACACAAATGTAGACAACAACCTGACAGTAAGCATTATTTCGTAAATTTTCGGTCTCGTTTACACATTTCGTAAGACAGTGCGCAATTAACAAACACGTCTAATTTGCAATATTTGGGTCATCCATGTGTTAAAACACAGTTTTAAGATCATTTACCTTATAACACAGCATACATAATGAAAAGTTTTACGTTAACGTGATTCATAATTTTATTAATTATTTTTATTTTATAATGGAAGAGGCTTGTTTACTCTGTATCAATGACGCATGTACATGTCATGTGACAGACTATACAGTTTTTTCACCACTACTTCCTCTTTTCTGTCATTCGTGCCACTGTTGACAAACTGCACCTTGCCGTGCCTTGTATGTGAGGGTCTTGTGATGTTTTGATGTTATTTGTTGCTGCTTTCGATGGTACTGTTTGCAATGTGACACTTTCTTAATCAATTTTGTCGACTCATTTTCCTTTTCCAACTAAGACTTCAAGAAACCGGTAGTCGGTAATAGAAGGGACTGTGATTCTGATGGTGTGTCTTTACTTGTTACTAGCTGAGAAATCCGTCATTTCCGGTGTATTCATTTTGACAATTTTCAGTTAGGAAAGAAAACAAAATGTGAACTGTGTTTGTAGCGAAGTACTGAACAAATTTTATTTCCTTTGAAATTATGAAAAAGTCTATAAAAATATACATAATATACAAATATAAAAGTACAGTATCCAGATAGTTTCTGCTAGCTGGGAGTAGCTGCTTCAAGTGTGTACAAAGTGATTTTGTAAACGTCTCCATGGAAATACCTGCTCATAGCTCGATTGACTCTTTTTCGCCCACAGCCGTTTGCTCTTCGCACTTAAAAACTCCCATAAGTATTTGCAGATGTCAGGAATTCCGTTATGTTGACTCGGCTGTAGAAGTTTCTTAGTAGTAAAGAACAAACGTGCTAAAATTTTATGCATGATGCGTCATTTTTTTAACATACCTCATTGTTTATGATATCATATCTCTCGAAATATGTGTCATAAAATGATAACTTTGTGGAGCTACATTCAGCGGAAAATGTGGATACTGTCAACGAAATATGGTGGGAATAGAATAGTTTGCGAAAAATTAACACATTTAAACGTGATCATCTCAGTGTTTATGGTATCATGTCTCTTGAACTATGTGTTGCAAAATGATAAACGTGTGTAGCTACACTCCGCAACATATGTGGATACTGTAGCGATTAGAGTTAGGAGAAGTAATAAATTCAAACGTCATAAACAACGCTGCAGTTATCGCGCATCTCAGTGTTCACAACGTCATATCACCTGAACTACATATGGTACCATGGTATACATTTGTAGGTGCTTATAGAGGCACATGTCGGTACTGCCTGAGAAATTTGCAGCGAATACAGTTAGCATAACAGAATTAATACATTTAAACGCCATACATCATGCGGCAGTGTTTCAAGCATCTCATTGTTAATGACCTCATGTCGTCTTAATTGTGACAATTAGGTGGTTCTTAATCTCACAGTGATTGTTGCCTGACAGTAGGGCGTAAGTGTTCCCAGTTTATCTGAAATTGGTCCAGTGTTTTAGCAGGTGATGGGGAACACACACACACACACACACACACACACACACACACACACACACACTCACACAAATTTTATAATATGTATAAATAGCAACTAAGAGCGATGCGGTAAGAATTCAACCACTACCAATGTCTTACCTTAGCAAAAGATCTTGCTGAAAACCCAAGGAAATTCTGCTCTTACGTAAAATCGGTAAGCGGGTCGAAGGCTTCCATCCAGTCACTCACTGATCAATCTGGCCTGGCAACGGAAGACAGCAAAACGAAAGCTGAAATTTTGAATTTAGCATTTGAGAAATCTTTCACGCAGGAGGATTGAACAAACATACCGCCGTTTGAGTCTCGTACAGATTCCCGTTTGGAGGACATAGTGATAGACATCCCTGGGGTTGTGAAGCAGCTGAATGGGTTGAAAATAAATAAATCGCCAGGTACTGGTGGGATTTCCTGATGGGATTCCAATTCGGTTTTACAGAGAGTACTCTAGTGCATTGGCTCCTTACTTAGCTTGCATTTATCGCGAATCTCTTGCCCAACGTAAAGTCCAGAGCGACTGGGGAAAAGCGCAAGTGACGCCTGTATATAAGAAGGACGGATCCTCAAAATTACAGACCAATATCCTTAACATCGGTTTGTTGCAGGATTCTCGAACATATTCTCAGTTAGAATGTAACGAATTTCGTGAGACAGAAAAGTTGCTGTCCATGCATCAGCACGGCTTTACAAAGCATCGCTTCTGCGAAACGCAACTCACCCTTTTCTCACATGATATCTTGCGAACCATGGATGAAGGGTATTAGACGGATACCATATTCCTTGACTTCCGGAAAGCCTTTGACTCGGTGCCCCATTGCAGACTCCTAACTAAGGTACGAGCCTATGGGAGTGGTTCCCAAGTATGTGAGTGGCTAGAAGACTTCTTACGTAATAGAACCCAGTACGTTGTCCTCGATGGTGAGTGTTCATCGGAGGTGAGGGTATCATCTGGGGTGCCCCAGGGAAGTGCGGTAGGTCCGCTGTTGTTTTCTATCTACATAAATGATCTTTTGGATAGGGTGGATAGCAATGTGCGGCTGTTTGCTGATGATGCTGTGGCGTACGGGAAGGTGTCATCGTTGAGTGACTGTCGGAGGATACAAGATGACTTGGACAGGATTTGTGATTGGTGTAACGAATGGCAGCTAACTCTAAATATGGATAAATGTAAATTAATGCAGATGAGTAGGAAAAAGAATCCCGTAATATTTGAATACTCCATTAGTAGTGTAGTGCTTGACACAGTGACGTAGATTAAATATTTGGGCGTAACATTTCAGAGCGATATGAAGTGGGACAAGCATGTAATGTCAGTTGTGAGGAAGGCGGATAGTCGTCTTCGGTTCATTGGTAGAATTTTGGGAAGATGTGGTTCATCTGTAAAGGAGACCGCTTATAAAACACTAATACGACCTACTCTTTAGTAGTGCTCGAGCATTTGGGATCCCTAGCAGGTCGGATTGAGGGAGGACACAGAAGCAATTCAGAGGCGGGATGCTAGATTTGTTACTGGTAGATTTGATCATCACGCGAGTGTTACGGAAATGCTTCAGGAATTCGTGTGGGAGCCTCTAGAGGAAAGGAGGTGTTCTTTTCGTGAATCGCTACTGAGGAAATTTAGAGAACCAGCATTTGAGGCTGACTGCAGTACAATTTTATTGCCGCCGACTTACATTTCGCGGAAAGACCACAAGGATAAGGTAAGAGAGATTAGGGCTCGTACAGAGGCATATAGGCAGTCATTTTTCCCTCGTTCCGTTTGGGAGTGGAACAGGGAGAGAAGATGCTGGTTGTGGTACGAGGTACCCTCCGCCACGCACCGTATGTTGGAGTGAGGAGTATGTATGTAGATGTAGAAGATCACGGCTCGTAATACATGGAGTCATTTACGAAATATTGAAAGAATCAGATGAAAATTATTGAGTATTTCAGTATCGGTCTCAGGATGAAAGTATTGATGCCAGCAAGTATGGATACCTTTAAGCGTGTCCCTAAGTTGGCCTGACCATTCGGCCGCACTTACCTCTCCTGGGAAGGTGTAGCCGTGGATGCGGTGCTCGGAGCCGTGCATGTTGTCACCGCCGTAGTGGAAGTACATCTCCTCGAACTGGTAGCGGTAGGCGAGCGGGCCGCCAGAGATGTTGACCGGGTGCTTGGAGTTCTTGTCCACTGTGAACATCAGCGTCTGGCCCGTGTTGCGTAGCGTACCGCTCACCTGCCAACCGAAGTGGGACACATAACTGCAGTCGATACCTCTATCCGCGACCTTCCCAAGCAAAAGTGAAGTTTGGAAGGTAGGAGGCGAGGTACTGGAGAAATTAAAATTGTGAGGACGGGTCGTGAGTCATGCTTGGGGATCTCGCTTGCCCACGAAAGGCAAAGGTCCCGAGTTCGAATCTCGGTCCGGCACGCAGTTTTAATCTGCCAGGAAGTTTCAAATCAGCGCACTCTCCGCTGCAGAGTGAAAATTTCATTTTAGGAAGGTTGTAGTTCATGATATACAATTAATGTGTGGAGGATAGAGGCTTGTTTACTGGATCCAGCGTACGTCATTTCGATGTTTCATGGCCTTCGATCACCATTCCAGTCGAATGTCAAGATGACTTCCATTAATACGATATGTTTGAAACCTTTACTTGACATTTGGTTATCATTACAACATATAAATTCACTAAATTATCGGTACATTTATCATAATTATTGTTAACTGTATTCTCTCTTCTAATTAATTTCTTAATTCTTAAATATCATAATTTATAGTTTTATTGTTCTATTCCATCTGTCCTAATATCTTCCAGATGTACTGTGACACGTTATGATGTTTCGTCCTTGAAACAACGGAGAGGCTGAATTAAAATGAAATAAATATGTTGTGCAAAATGTGGCTGCAGTCAAGTGAAATATAAACATGATTCCTTTCCTGGCAGGATACTTTTGGTCGGTATAAGCAACACAGTATTTTATCAAGAATTGGAGACATGAAAACTTCGACAAGAATCAGATATAATATCTTACATTAAAATTAAAATATTAAATTTAACACATCTTTAACTTCATAAATCATTCAAAGACAACTGTAATGTGACTATTAACGTGTCCAAAAGCGCAGTTAATGCAAATAATTCAGATGAGGTGAAGATAAAATTGTAAAAGCAAAAAAATGGCTCTGAGCACTATGGGACTTAACATCTATGGTCATCAGTCCCCTAGAACTTAGAACTACTTAAACCTAACTAACCTAAGGACAGCACACAACACCCAGCCATCACGAGGCACAGAAAATCCCTGACCCCGCCGGGAATCGAACCCGGGAACCCGGATATGGGAAGCGAGAACGCTACTGCACGACCACGAGATGCGGGCGTAAAAGCAAAGAGTTGCTTTATAGAGCATAGTTACAACTTCATGCGAATTTAAGTAATTAACCATAAGATCTATACCTGGCCTATTAATAGATTTAATTCAAAATCAAAACCGATAAATATGTCGAAATTATTTATAAGATACATGCTATCATAATCTGTTTTCTATTTGAGAATTATAACAAAGGAAGAGGTAAATTCTCAGAAAACGATTCACTCTGTTAATACAAGAAAGTCAGCGCTACAAAAATAATACTGAAACAAGACAAACACAAATTATTCAATAAACGTTTTTGTATTTCCATCCTTATGATTGGAAGTTTCAGGGACTGTCCTTACGACGTTATTTATTGAATGGATACTATAGTGCGCATCATTTACGACAGCGGCCGAGTTTAGGTTCGTTCTGCGCACCTGTTGTCACAAAACACAGTCAGCCAATGAACAGAGAACGACGTTGCCAGAGCTCGACAGCAGTGCAGAGCACGGACGAGTATCTTCAGTTTTAGAAACGTTCAGTCATAAATAAAATAATTGAACAAAAGCAGTGTCTTGATAGCAGACTTCCTTTTATAGAAAGTTTGGAAAAAGCATTCTTTATACCAATTGCTTCATATTCTATTAACTAATTAAACCAAACAAGCAATAAGCCTCCTAATTCAGGCGATAGCAAGGAAAGGTGTTTGTATCATTATCACGAACCGCTTTTTCGCAATAAAGAACTGCGGTAATTGTTTATTTCCTATTGTACTTCGACGAAACGTGAGTAATTCATAGTCATACCAAGAATGTTAGTCGGTATTTTGCGTCATATTTTAGAGTTCTCCAGGAATTCTGATTAATGATGAGCTGTGTTACCATAATGGTTGAGGTGTTTGGCTGCTAAGTGAATAGTTCCGAGTTCCAACCTTGTTCGGTGCTTAATATTTTCTTTATTTAAAAACAATAAGAAGTATCTTACTTCATGAATTTTATTCGTTTGATTGTAATTTTTTGAAATTTCTAGTTCTTTCTCTCTTCATTATAATCATAATAAGTATACGGTTTTTGAAATCGAATGATTTTTTGAATTCGAATGGTGTGTCAAAGCAGTCGGAACATCATGTGTCTGCACAGGCGAGCACTGCAGTGATGACAAAATCGCGCACAGCGCGGAATGCGGGGAGCACGTCTCTGTAGCAGCGAAAGGGTTAATGCGGCTGTGGTGGCTTTACATCATAAACTGCGTGCTGCCCCTAAACGGAAATTTGCGAACTATACTATACAATGGCGCTGCTCCTCTTGGCGCGTGCGTCGTTTGCAACTGGCAACGCAGCAATCTCTTGCGTCTGGGCGGGCTTGCACGAGCCGCCAAGATAAAAGAATTGAACTATAATGTCGGTTCATGAGTGCGCTATCTTGAGCCCTTGACTGACGTTGAGGAGATTAACTCCAGTCGCATACACGATGATTCAGTGGCCAACATTTATGAACTGGTCTCCGCAGACTGCCTGTAACGTTGATGTTATGTCTTGAACCAGGGACTACATGATGGTTGGAGATACAACATTGTTGTTACAGGTAGTTTCTAAGTTTTATCAGAATCAAAAAGGTACACAAGTTAATTTTGCATACCTGAGATTTAAGTAAGGCGATGTTTCGCGTATTTTTGAGGGGAAATGACGCACAGCCGAAATTCATGGGTGCACGACGTTTGGTACAGTTATCTTGTTGCTATTAAACAGCGATTAAGCTGGTGGTGAGGAGGCTGTGGTTAATATGAGAGCATGACGGTTTACCTTTATTGACCTTCAGCTGTCACCCACTGTCAGTTTTGATTACCTTCGCCCACCCCAAATTTCGCTTCTTTGGTAACACTGCTCACGAAAGAACTTGGGAATAACGAGTAAAGTCAGACACTAGCACTACCTTCGGGCCATAGCTACCTGCCGCTTGTCGATGTGAAGCGGCCGGAGCAGGGGGTCGAACAGCAGCTTGTCCGGGTCCACATCGATGGGTGACTGCCGCCGACCCTTGCTGCACAGCGTCCACTGCGGGTTGATGAGGCCCCAGAACGCCGGTCCTGCAGGAGAAACAAACAAAAGGTATTGCTCACTTCTGTCTGCCACGTCCTCAACTGGAACACACGAGGCTACTTTTAAACTCTCTATATACTGAACAATAAGTTTTAATCTAGCAGCACACGAGAGAAAGAGATCTCATTACAAACGTTTTTCTTTATAGAATGTACACGAGTAATAGTTTGATGTCGTTTGTGAAAAAACAAATGATACCAACGGTAATACAAAATACCCAACATATGGCTGTGATTTTATAGGACGTTAAAGAAAGTATCCAATATTTGAGGGGATGACAGTATGCCTCAAAACAAGACAAAATTGTGCTATAACCATGTGTCTTATCAAGCATATGTTCTGACATGTGACATGTAAACACGTGTTCATAGGAAGTGCTCTTGTGATGTCTGTCATGGCAATGCATTACCCGTCTTCTACGGACAACTACCTGATATTTAATGTTAATTACACTACTGAACATTAAAACTGCTACACCAAGAAGAAATGCGCCGTAATAACGGCCTTGATACTCCTGGGCATTGAGTCAAACAGAGCTTGGATCGCATGTACAGGTACAGCTGCCCATAAGTAGTGACTGGCGTATTGTGACGAGTCAGTTGCTCGGCCACCATTGACCAGAAGTTTTCAGTTGGTGAGAGATCTGGAGAATGTGCTGGCCACGGCAGCAGTCGAACATTTTCTGCATCCAGAAAGGCCCGTACAGCACCTGCAACATGTGGTCGTGCATTATCCTGCTGAAATGTAGGGTTTCGCAGGGATCGAATGAAGGGTAGAGCCACGGATCGTACCACATCTGAAATGTAACGTCCACTGTTCAAAGTGCCGTCAATGCGAACAAGAGGTGACCGAGACGTGTAACCATTGGCACCCCATACCATCACGCCGGGTGATACGCCAGTATGGCGATGACGAATACACGCTTCCATTGTGCGTTCACTTTGATGTCGCCAAACACGGATGCGACCATTATGATGCTGTAAACAGAATCTGGATTCATCCGAAAAAAATGACGTTTTGCCATTCGTGCACCCAGGTTCGTCGTTGAGTACACCGTTGCAGGTGCTCCTGTCTGTGATGCAACGTCAAGGGTAACCGCAGCCATGCTATCCTAGCTGATAGTCCATGCTGCTGCAAACGTCGTCGAACTGTTCGTGCAGATGGTTGTTGTCTTGCAACGTCCCCATGTGTTGACTCAGGGATCGAGACGTGGCTGCACGATCCGTTACAGCCATGCGGATAAGATGCCGCTAGCAGAAATGTCGCGATACGATAAACCGCAAATGCGATAGGCTACAATACGACCTTTATGAAAGTTGGAAACGTGATGGTACGCATTGCTCCTCCTTACACGAGGCATCACAACAACGTTTCACCAGGCAACGCCGGTCATCTGCTGTTTGTGTATGAGAAATCGGTTGGGAACTTTCCTAATGTCAGCACGTTGTAGTTGTCGTCACCGGCGCCAGCCTTGTGTGAACTCTCTGAAAAGCTAATCTTTTGCATATCACATTACCTTCTTCCTGTCGGTTAAATTTTGCGTCTGTAGTACTTCAACTTCGTGGTGTAGCAATTTTAATGGCCAGTAGTGTAGCAGCACACGAGTAAAAGTGCTCTCATTACAAACGTTTTTCTTTATACAATGTACACGAGTAATGGTTTGATGTCGTTTATGTAAAAAACAAATGATACGATCGGTAATACAAAATACGCAACATATGTGTGTGATTATATGGGACGTTAAAGAAACTATCCGATATTTCAGGGGATCCAGATTCTGGAAACCTCCCCCAGGCTGTGGCTAAGCCATGTGTCCGCAGTATCCTTTCTTTCAGGAGTGCCAGTTTTGCTAGGTTCGCAGGAGAGCTTCTGTAAAGTTTGGAAGGTAGGAGACGAGATACTGGCAGAAGTAAATCTGTGAGTACCGGGCGTGACTCGTGCTTCGGTAGACCAGATGGTAGAGAACTTGCCCGCGAAAGGCAAAGGTCCCGAGTTCGAGTCTCGGTCGGGGACACAGTTTCAATCTGCCAGGAAGTTTCATTTCAGGGGATGTTAGTATGCCTCAAAACAAGACAAAAATGTGCTATAACCATGTTTCTTATCAAGCATTCGTGACACGTGACATGTGAACACGTGTTCATAGGAAGTGCTCTTGTGATGTCGGCCATGGCGATGCCTTACCCGTGTTTCAGGACGACTACCTGATAATTAATGTTAATTACAAGTACTGACATGGAACACTGGGAAAATATGGTTGCGGGCATGAGCACCGTTGTTGCACTCGCTCTACGTGTTATACTAGGGTCAACAGCGTGCTGGGACACTCGCCTCCAATATCGAAACAAACATTATTTGGCTCAGTAGTCGGCAGTGAGTTGATCCGTTTACTTTGTATGATTGTACTGTAGTCTTCTTACATCTGTTTACGTTTGGGTACATTTCTCCTAACTCCGGGTGTGTACCGTGATGTTTTTCCTGCTTACAGGTCACGTTTGAAGTAGGAGGGTCGTTCAGTAACATAAAAAAAACATTAATACATATTGACAACAGTACTCGTTAGTGCTTCACAATTGATGTTTGTTCTTAGCGCCGGTGAAGTTTCGAACCGTTCTGGCAGTTGGCAGGGCCGTAGTACAGTGTCAAAATAGTTTCTACATGCGACTCACGTTACAAGTAGCATGCTGTTATTGAATTCTTGTGCGCAGCTAAAGAAACCGTGGCGAACATCCATAAACATTTGTGTGCAGCGTATGGCGATGCTGCAGTTGGTAGGAGTACAGTTGAGCGATGGTAAAGAAAGTTACAGCTTCAGGAAATGCAGGAACAGAGCTCCATGATCAGCCACGCTCGGGCCGTCCTGTCACAGCTAGTGCTAAAGATATGCTGAAACGTGCGGATGCCATTATTGGTACCGACCGGCGCATGACAACTCGACAATTGGCGTACATACGTCGGTCGGCATTGCAAGTGCGTCTTCAGTGATCGAGACCCGGGTGTTCAAGGAGGTGCTCACGACGGGTTCCACGAATGCTCACAGCGAACGACAAGATTCTAAGAAAGGCCATCACATCTGATTGTTGGAGCGTTTGGAGACCGATGGAGAGGCGTTTCTGTCACGGATCAACTGTGAAGATGGCGATGGTGTCAGTCATGCAGTGAAAACATGGCTCTGCCTACAGGACAAGAGCTTTTACCAGCAGGGAATACATGCTCTTCTCCAACGTTGGCGTACGGCCATAGAACCCGATGGTGACTGCGTAGAAAAACAGAACATGGACACAACATGTTGATGTATATTGTCACTAAATTCTGACTCTTAACAATAAATACGTTCTATGAAAATAAATATGGGGCATTACTTATTGAAAGACCCTCCTACATGTTATTGTCATGTTTCTGGTTCGGTACAACGGTTTCTCTCTTACAGATACAACCTAGCAATGGAGACCTTTTATTCCACAAGAGAAATGGCAGACTAGATTTAGTGTTATCGTTTAGCAAATAGAGTTAATCGGAGATACCGTAACCTGTACACTGAAGTACGCAGGGTACCATCTGTTTAGCTGTTCAGTCGATTGTTCTAGCGTCTTGGACAAACAGGTTTCGTAGCACAGAGCAAAGTAGACAGTTCGCACGCCTCAAACGGAGGAGCCTATTCTAGATGGACTGGTCACAATCTTGGAACTACGGTGTGACGAATAGCAGCAGCTGAAGGTGTTAGTCATCCTCTGGTCTTGGCTGTGCTCTATGATCAGTTGTCGTTTCTGAACCATGTTAATCGCGCCCAGCCCCTTAGGGCACTAGACCATCCTGCCAGAGTGCAGTTCTGCCAATAGTTCTTGGAGCAGATCCTTAATTTGTCTCCAAGATATTGTTCCCTGATGAGGCAGGTGTTACAGCAGATGGTGTTGTAAATTTCTACAATCAGCACGTGGGGGCCGATGAAAATTCCCATACTCTATGGTTCAAGAAGCAAGGCATCAGGATCGAGTCTCAGTCAGTGTATGTATAGTCGTTCTTTGCGATAGAGCAATAGGGCCATATATGCTACCACAGAGATTAACCAGGACTCTTTATCACCGCCTTCTGAAGGACAAAAAAATGGTTCAAATGGCTCTGAGCACTATGGGGCTTAACATCTATGGTCATCAGTCCCCTAGAACTTAAAACTACTTGAACCTAACTAACCTAAGGACATCACACAACACACAGTCATCACGAGGCAGAGAAAATCCCTGACCCCGCCAGGAATCTAACCCGGGAACCTGGGCGCGGGAAGCGAGAACGCTACCGCACGACCTCGAGCTGCGGACTTCCTGAAGAACGTACTGCCTATCTTGCTGGAGGATGTGCCATGTCAGGACAGATTACAGATGTGGTACATGCATGACGGCGCACCAGCACATATTCTCTGTATTGTGCATCGTCACCTGACAAGGACGTTTGAAAACCTGTGGATTGGCCATCAGGGTCCCATACCTTGGCCTGCGGGTTCGCCAGGCCTAAACCCTCTAGAGTCCTGGTTATGGGGACATGGGGCACATGATGCCACACTTATAAAATATGTGAAGGAACTACAAAAACATGTCTTCCCTGCATCTCACCACATTCAGAACCAACCAGGACGATTTCAAAGACTGCATGACTCCTTACACTGAAAGTCAGAGACATGCATTGAGATGAATGGAAATCACTTTGATCACCTACACTGGACTCGTCACATGTCAGAATGTGTGCTTTGTAGGAACCACGGTTATAATAAATTTCTTTCTTGTTTTGATGCATACAATCGTCCCATGAATTACTGTATACATATTTAACACCCCTAACTTATATACACACTGCATCTGAGCCTTGGTCTCCGTCTATATTTTTGGCATATTGCTCTTCCTTCCATTACAAAACTGATGCCTCATGATACACTCCACCGACCAATAACTCCATTGACTTAAGTTGTGCTACAAATTAACTTTTCCCCAGTTTTATTCAATACCTCCTCATTAGTTGGTCGATCAAGTCATCTAAAATTCGACTTTATTATGTAAACCACATTTCAAAAGCTTCTAGTCACTTCTTTTATGACACAGTCATCATCCACATTTGACTTTTGTACAAGATAATTTTTTATCAGTTGTGTACATCAAGAACCTTCGGGAATGTAAAAGTAGAAATGTAGCTAGTATTTGTATTAATTACTCATAAAACTTTTTAAATTCTAATAACACAAAGGAACCAGAAACATAGTAAAAACTAATTAACTTCTTGTAGCTGGGGTTTAAAGTCATTTAACATTTTTAAACGACAGCATGATCATGTTTGACGGTCAGTCCCAGCTACCAGAAGTGAATCACCGTTTCTTTTATGCCTCTACGAGGGTTATTCGGAGAGTGAGGTCTGAGGAGTCGCGAAATTTAAACCACTGTGAAAACCCGGTTAAGCTTTTCACAGTCATGCTGGGCAGTGTCCCAAGTACATGCTTTGATAGCTTCATATCGCTCTTTTCAGTTCTGAGCGTACAGCGAGCACGTAAAGAAACCTAGAAAGCAGCTTCTACCTCCAAGTAGGGGTGCCTGCTGAGAGATTTCGCCTGTTATTATGCAAACCCACAGAACATGACTGTCATGCATTTTCTTCTTTATGACAATTCTCGGCCGCACACTACCAGAGCAATTATGAAGCTCCTGCAGCGTTTTCAGTGGGAAGTGTTTGATCTGCCACTATACAGCCCTGACGTGGCTCCCTCTGATGTTTATCTCTGCTCACATGTATGAAGACATCTTGGCAAAGACAACGACCTTCAGACCAGCGTAGAGAAGTGGCGGAAAGCACAGGCGACTTCCATTTAGGACGAGGGTATAGGAAAGTTGGTACAACGCTACGACAAATGTCTCAGTCGGGGGGGGGGGGGGGGTTACTATGTAGAGGAGTAGCTGGAAGGTAGCTAAATTTTGCAAATAAAACATTTTTTTTATTTTCACTGTTGTATCCACTTTGGAAAAGACAGGACGCTCGCAATTCCTTTCCGTTCTTAGACTTTTTTTGCAATAAATAATTAGACAAACCATACATTCATGTTCTTGAAAATTATTGGTATACATGTTTTATAAGACTTTATCTAGTACGTGAAGATGGTATCTGTCCTTTCGGACATGTCCGAAGAAACAGATATCATCTTCATATACTTAACGCTAACTGGCCATTGTCCTTCTTCTGTGGTGGATGCACACGCAGTTCCAGAACTCTTACGGGACTCGATCAGATTGTCTGCCGTGAGTAATAAGAGTAATGGGCAGGGGCACTACGAACGTAATGTGTGGGCATTAATTTGGGAATGTGGGTCTCACGAGGAGCGTGCAAGGGATAAGTCCCTGCAGTCGCACTATCCTCTGATTCTCTGAGCGCTCAGTGGGTCAGATGGATAGAACGTCTGCCGTGTAAGCACATCCCGGGTTCGAGTCCCGGTCGGGGCACACATTTTCTACTGTCCCCGTTGATTGTGTATATACGCCTGTCGATAGCTTAGGGTCTTGATTTAATTGTCATTTCATTATCTAGTATGGTAGTCAAATGTGAACGATGTACATGTGGGACAAAGAGAATAGAATCTTCTCAAATGTGGTATTACGGAAAAATATTGGACATTAGATGGGTTAATTGAATAATTAATGAAGAGGAACTGTACATAATTGAGAAAAAAATTAATTTATGCCGCGACGTGGCCGAGAAGTGGGATCGGTTGATAAGATACGTGGGTTGCCCAGAAAGAAAAGCACTGCATTTTTTTTCTTCAACAATTCTATACTGAACATAACACACCTAAAAGAATGGTGTTCTATCTATACACCCTATTTTTCCACGTAATCTCTATCTCGTACTATGACCTTTCCTCCTGCGTGAAACAAGACCGTGTATGCCATGTCGGTACTAACACTTGTGCTGGTGGCGGAGCCAGTGCTTCACTGTGTGAATCACCTCCTCGTCGTCCTCGAAATGTCTTCCACGAATGGCATCATTTAAAGGCCCAAACAAGTGGATGCTCGCTGCCACACGTCAGATGTAACAGCCGTAGATGGTCTCCCCAACGTCTGAAAATCGTGGATCTTCGCTGAACCGCATTCTGATGGCCTCACCCAAGTGCCCAGCAACTAACTGCACTTCTGTCGACGGCAGATGCTCCATAGACATTGCACAAGCGTTAGTGAATATTCCCCACAGTTTATATCCCTGCAGCGAGAAATTCAATGTCGGCACGTTGCGTATAACGTACATCACCTACAGACGCCATTTTGAAACTGTCCTGCAGCTACGCTATCTGTCGGAAGTGACGGAAACTTGGTGCGCTCACTCAGGAGACTCCAAATAATACATACGAGTAACTTTTCGCATTCGTAGCACTGTTTTCGGCTGAGAAAAAAAAATGCGGTGCGTTACTTTCTGGGCAACCATCGTATATCCTGGGCCATCGAGGAATCACCAGTACGGTAATGGAAGAAAGTGTAGGAGGTAAAAGTCGTAAAGGGAGACCAAAATTCGAATACAGTAAGTAGTTTAAAATGGCTGTAGGATGCAGTAATAAGAAGAGATGAAGAGGCCTTCACATGATGGACTACCTTGGTGAACAGCATCATAACATTATTCACATTGCACAACACAACCAAAAAACTGTACCCTGCTTGTTAATATTGTGGAGAGCTTCTATTTTCACATTCCGTATATTTGAATACGCTTGATCCTAAGGAGTTCATAGTATGTTCACACAGCGGGTGACCCCCTGTGGGTTCGGGGGTTAGAATAGGCCCGCGGTATTCCTGCCTGTCGTAAGAGGCCACTAAAAGGAGTCTCAAACGTTTCGGCCTTAATGTGATGGTCCCCATTAGGGTTTGACCTCCATTTTTCCAAATTCCACAGAAGTACGAGCCTTTTGGGGAAGGATACCTTACGTGGTGCACCATCAGTCCTCTGTGCCCTAAGGCCTTGGCACTCTTGATCGTCTTGGCGTCGTCACTGGACCTTCCATCCGTCATTTTGTGCATACCCACCTGATGGATTGTGTACGTAACGCCCTTAGTGCGCCACCATCTGCACCCACGATCACTATGGACTACCCATGGCACCCAAAATCCAGCACGGTAGCCAGCCCGTTGTGGTGGGGTCGTCATGTACCCTCTAGGTTGTAGCCCCCTGACAACACAGGGATCGTACTGCCGATGCCTGAGCTGACACCTCCCCACGTAAGCCAAGGAGTCGATGCTCGTCTCTCTGGGGCATCAGGACTCCCGGCAACGGCCATCCTGCCAGGTGGCCTTTGCTGTGGCTGGGTGGCGCCCGTGGGGAGAGCCCCTGGTCGGAGTGGGTGGCATCGGGGCGGATGCCCCGCAATGAAGCGGGTGAAATCTCAATCTGGTGGTCGCCCGACCGCCAATGTCTCTAAGCGTGGTAAGACAGAATTTAATGCTGTGACATATAACCCGAAATCGTTCCCTTCCCTAGCCACACCATGGGAGGAACGTCGGGCTGCAGACAGACAGGAGCCGTATTCGCCACGATACCTTGTATGCAGCAGAACTGATGGGGATTCGTTTTTGGGCACTAAGCCTCTTTTCTTTGTGCACAATCTCGAAGATAAGTTCGGGGAAGTGGCGTCTCTTTCCAAAATGAGGAGCGGGGCCATTCTGATACAAGCAGCTTCATCTGCACAGTCCCAGGCATTACTCGCCTGTGAGAAGCTTGGTGACATCCCCGTTACTGTCACTCCCCATAAGTCCTTAAATTTGGTCCAGGGGATTATTTTTCATAAAGATCTTCTGCTACAGTCTGATGACGAGCTACAGGAGAACCTGGCACGACGAGGTGTGCACTTTGTCCGTCGTGTCTTTAGGGGGCCCAAGGATAATAGGGTCGCTACCGGTGCCTTCATCCTGGCCTTTGAGGGTGACTGCTTGCCTGAGAAGGTCAAGGTCATGATCTACCGGTGCGATGTCAAGCCCTATGTCCCGCCCCCTATGCGATGCTTCCAGTGCTGGAAATTCGGACACATGTCCTCCAGATGCACTGCCAGCCCCATGTGTCGTGATTGTGGACGACCTTCACATCCTAATGCTCCATGTGCTCCGCCTCCCACCTGCGTTAACTGTGGGGAGCATCATTCTCCCTGCTCGCCAGACTGTGCAGTCTATCAACGTGAGCGGAAGATCCAAGAAATTAAGACCTTGGACCGTTTAACTTACCAAGAGGCAAAGAAGAAGCTGGAACGACTCAACCCCACACCTCTGTTGAGGAGTTATGCTACCGTCACACTGCCGCCACCAGCTCCTGCACAGACTCCCTTCTCCGTTGTCCCACAGAGAAATCCAGTAACGTCTGCCCCACCGCTGGGACAGGCCACTCTCTCTTCCACTGCTCCCAAAGCACCCAGTTTGGGAGCAGTGCGCCCCAAGCAACCGGGGACGTCAGTCCCCACCTCTCAGCCGGAGCGGCGACAGCCCTCTCCGGCTCCTCAGCCGGGGAAGCGACAGCTCTCTCCGGCTGCTCAGCCGGAGACGCAACAGCCTCCTCCGGCCTCACTTGTTCGGAAGGGATCCCTTGGGGGAGTCCCTTCCAGGGACTTCCCCAGTGTCTCACAAGACACTAGCCAGTGGCTGAAGCAGCCACCAGCTGCTGGTCGAAGGGCTTCACGCTCTTCCTCTGTTCCTGATAATGCATCAGGAAAGCCCTCCCAGCATGCCAACCCTCCTCCCAAAGACAGGAGAGAGAAGAGGAAGCTCTCCAAGAAGGATAAGGACCCAGTGGTTCCTGCACCAACGCTTCCTGTCAGCTCAGCCTCTGAGGATGAGGTCGAGCTCTTTGCGTCCCCTGATGACCTGGATCTCGCCATCTCCTCAGAAACGATGGCCGTAGCGACGTCAGACACTCAGTCGGTGGCAGCATGTGACCCTGCAAAGTAATTTGCCTTTTCAGTGCCTGAATGCCCCTTCAGGACACGCTTTGTACAATCCTCCAGTGGAATTGTGGCGGTTATTTTAGCCATCTACCTGAACTACGTCAGCTTCTAAGCATGACACCTGCTTTATGCATTGCTCTCCAGGAAACCTGGTTCCCGGCAATGCGGACCCCTGTCCTCCGTGGATACAGGGGTTATTACTGCAACCGTAGCACTTACACTTGTGTGTCAGGTGGAGCCTGCGTGTATGTCCTTACCTCTGTATATAGTGCTCCTGTGCCCCTTCAAACATCATTGGAAGCTGTGGCTGTCCGCGTAAGGACTACCCAGGACATAACCGTCTGCAGTATCTATCTCCCTCCAGGTGGTACAGTCTCCCTGACCGAATTGGCTGCACTTGTCGCCCAACTTCCCACGCCTTTTCTTCTCCTTGGGGATTTTAACGCCCACAATCCCCTGTGGGGTGGATCGAAGATTACTGGCCGAGGCAGAGATGTCGAGAATCTCATCTCCCAACTCGACCTCTGCCTCTTAAACACTGGCGCTGCCACGCATTTCAGTGTGGCGCATGGCACGTTCTCGGCCATAGATTTGTCGTTGTGTAGCCCACGGTTTGTACCATCGGTCCACTGGAGAGTCCATGACGACTTGTGTGGTAGTGACCATTTTCCCATCTTCCTTTCACTACCCCAGCGTCGATCCCATGAACGCCTGCCTAGATGGGCATTTAGCAAGGGAAACTGGGAAACGTTCTCCTCTGCTGCCACTGTTGAATCTCTCCCCCACGGTACCATCGATGTGGCGGTTGAGGCACTGACTGCAGCGATTGTTTCCGCTGCGGACCGTACCATTCCTCGTTCGTTAGGGTGCCCCCGGCGAAAGTCAGTGCCTTGGTGGTCTCCGGAGGTCGCTGAAGCCATTAAAGAACGTCGGCGGGCTCTTCAGCGACATAAGCGGCACCCGTGTTTGGAGAACCTCATTTTCTTCAAACGTCTCCGTGCTCAGGCACGGCGGCTCATCAAGAGGCGGAAACAGGAGTGCTGGGAGAGGTACGTTTCCACCATTGGTTCCCGTACTTCACCCTCTCAGGTGTGGATGAAGATTCGGCGCATCTTTGGAGTGCAACACTCTACAAGTGTCCCAGGGCTTACCATCAACGGTGCGGTATCCACCGATGCTGATGCAATCGCCGAGCATTTCGCACAGCACTATGTTCGGGCCTCTGCGTCGGGGAATTACCCGCCTGCGTTTCGTGCGCTTAAACGCCGGGAGGAAGGCAAACGGCTTTCTTTTGCTTCTCGTCGCCCTGAGACGTATAACGCCCCATTTAGTTTGTGGGAACTCCAAAGCGCCCTGGCACAGTGCCCCGATACAGCCTCTGGGCCAGATGGCGTCCACAATCAGATGCTCAAACACCTATCCCCGGACTGTCAGCGATGTGTTCTCTCCATCTTCAACCGCATATGGGGCGATGGTGTCTTTCCGTCGCAGTGGCGAGAAAGTGCCATCATTCCGGTGCTGAAGCCTGGTAAGGACCCGCTTACTGTGGATAGTTATCGGCCCATCAGCTTAACAAATACTCTGTGCAAGCTGCTGGAACGCATGGTGAGTCGACGGCTGTGTTGGCTGCTCGAGTCTCGGGGTCTTCTGGCTCTGTGCCAGAGCGGCTTCCGTCAGGGCCGTTCCACCGCCGATACTTTGGTCTTTCTTGAGTCTGCAATCCGCACTGCTTTTTCCAGGCGCCAACACCTCGTCTCCGTCTTTTTCGATCTCTCCAGAGCGGCACCATATTCTCGCCACGTTGCACGGGTGGGGTCTCCGGGGGTCTCTCCCCATTTTTATTCAGAATTTTTTATTTGTTCGGACATTCCGCGTTTTAATTGGCACATCCCATAGTTCACTTCATATCCAGGAGAACGGCGTTCCTCAGGGCTCTGTATTGAGCGTGCCCCTTTTCCTTGTGGCCATTAATGGCCTTGCAGCAGCAGTAGGGTCGTCTGTCTCACCCACGTTATATGCTGACGATTTCTGCATCTTTTTCAGCTCCTCCACCATTGGTGTTGCAGAACGTCGGTTGCAGGGAGCCATCCGCAAGGCGCAGGCGTGGGCCCTCGCCCATGGGTTTCAGTTTTCCCCTGCGAAGACTTGTGTTATGCACTTTTGTCGGCGTCGAACTGTCCATCCCCACCCTGAGCTGTATCTTCAGGATGCCATGCTCAGGGTTGTTGACACTTACCGTTTTCTGGGATTGCTGTTCGATGCCCGGCTTACTTGGCTTCCACATATTCGTCAGCTCAAGCGTCAGTGCTGGCAGCATCTGAATGCCCTCCGCTGCCTGAGCAACACAACTTGGGGTGCAGATCGTAACACGCTGCTGCAGCTCTACAAAGCCCTTGTGTTCTCCCGGCTTGATTATGGGAGTGTGGCGTATAGCTCGGCTTCGCCCTCGGCGTTGCAACTGCTGGACCCCGTTCACCACTGTGGGGTTCGACAAGCGACAGGAGCATTCCGCACCAGTCCTGTTAATAGCCTCCTTGCTGAGGCTGGGGTCCCTCCGCTCCACATTCGGCGTCAACAACTCTTAGCCAACTATGCTGCCCACGTCCGTTGTTCTCCCCGTCACCCTAACTACCGTCTCCTTTTCGCCGATGCGGCAGTCCATATCCCACACCGGCGACCGCGATCAGGCCTCACAATTGGGATCCGTGTTAGGTCACTCCTTAGTGAACTCGAGTCTCTGCCTCTTCCATCTGCTTTTCAGGTCCACCCACATACACCACCTTGGTGTCTTCGTCGGCCGCAGCTTCGGCTGGAACTTTCCCGATGGCCAAAAGATTCAGTTCCTCCTGCGGTCTTGCGCCGCCAATTCCTTGCTCTCCTAGGCGCATCCCATGACTCGGAGGTTCTCTATACCGATGGCTCGATGGTTGATGGCCGTGTGGGGTACGCTTATGCTCATGCGGACTATGTAGACCAGCGCTCCTTGCCGGAAGGCTGCAGTGTTTACACCGCAGAGCTAACAGCCATTTTTCGTGCCCTTGAGCATATTCGTACCAGCACTGGCGAGTCTTTTGTCATTTGCAGTGACTCTCTCAGTAGTCTACAGGCTCTTGACCAGTGCTACCCATGCCATCACATTGTTGTTGCCATCCAGGAGTCCGTTCATGGTCTTGAACAGCGTGGACGTTCAGTGGTGTTCATATGGACCCCGGGACACGTTGGGATAGCGGGAAACGAACACGCCGACAAGTTAGCTAAAGAAGCCACCCGCAAACTGCCGTTGGAGATCGGCCTCCCGGCAACTGATCTCCGATCGGTGTTATGCCGTCGGGTCCTTGGGATGTGGGCAGACGAATGGCGCACTCTGTCTGCCCCCAACAAGTTGCGGCAGGTCAAGGAGACGACGACTGTGTGGGGTTCCTCCATGCGGGCCTCTCGCAGGGATTCTGTTGTTCTGTGTAGGCTCCGCATTGGCCACTCTTGGCTGACGCATGGTCATCTGCTGCGTCGAGAGGACCCCCCCCCCCCCCCCTCATTGTCGCTGTGGTGCAAATATGACGGTGGCCCATATATTGTGGGACTGTCCTCTTTTAACCGCCATCAGGCGATCTTTTAATCTCCTTGGTGATTTAACATCTCCTTTGGGTGACGATGTCTCTATGGCAGATCGTGTTTTAAGTTTTATTCGAGCAAGTGGCTTTTATAGGTCCCTCTAATTTTATTGCGTGACCCTCTTGTGTACTGTATCTTTTACTTCGTTTTGTGTTGTAATTCGACTCCACCCTAATCTTTTAGGCTGGTGGTTTTAACGTGTTGCAGAGTGGCTGGCTCATCCTATTATTTTCGTGATCAGCCAGCCACAGTCCTCTGCTGTGCAGTTTTAATTCCTTCTGCCTTTCTTCTCTATGTTGTTTTTGTTGCTGTGCTCCGTTTTCCATGTTTCTTTATTATTGACCTTGGGGGTTTTCTTCCCCTGGGAGTTTTATCTTCTGCTTCGAATGCTTATGGATGGTTTCCCTGTGCTCTGTGTGTTTATGAAACAAGGGACCGATGACCTTTGTAGTTTGGTCCCTTTAATCCTCAAACCAACCAACCAACCAACCACAGCGGGTGTTCCCCACTACATGTATGGGTACAGCTGGTCAACAATTTACGGTAGCAAACACAGCCAACGGTACTGACTACGAAGGCCATTACAACAGCACCTACCTGTTTGAATACTGTCATGTTCAAACCGGTTACTATAGAGTAATTATTACGAGGTGACGTAAACTACACTACTGACCATTAAAATTGCTACACCGAGAAGAAATGCAGATGATAAACGGGTATTAATTGGACAAATATATTATACTAGAACTGACATGTGATTACATTTTCACGCAATTTTGGTGCATAGATCCTGAGAAATCAGTACACAGAACAACCACCTCTGGCTGTAATAACAGCCTTCATACGCCTGAGCATTGAGTCAAACAGAGCTTGGATGGCGTGTACAGGTACAGTTGCCCATGCAGCTTCAACACGATACCACAGTGCATCAAGAGTAGTGACTGGCGTATTGTGACGAGCCAGTTCTTGGACACCATTGCCCAGACGTTTTCAGTTGGTGAGAGATCTGGAGAATGTGCTGGCCAGGACAGCAGTCGAACATTTTCTGTATCCTGAAAGGCTCGTACAGGACCTGCGACATGCGGTCGTGCATTATCCTGCTTAAATGTACGGTTTCGCAGGGATAGAATGAAGGGTAGAGCCGCGGGTCTTAACAGATCTGAAATGTAACGTCCACTTTTCAAAGTGCCGTCAATGCGAACAAGAGGTGACCGAGACGTGTAACCATTGGCACCCCATACCATCACGCCGGGTGATACGCCAGTATGGCGATGACGAATGGACGCTCCAATGTGCGTTCACTTTGATGTCGCCAAACACGGATGCGACCATCATGATGGTGTAAACAGAACCTGGATTCATCCGAAAAAATGACGTTTTGCCATTCATGCACCGAGGTTCGTCGTTGAGTACACCATCGCAGGCGCTCCTGTCTGTGATGCAGCGTCAAGGGTAACCGCAGCCATGGTCTCCGAGCTGATAGTCCATGCTGCTGCAAACGTCGTGGAACTGTTTGTGCAGATGGTTGTTGTCTTGCAAAGGTCCCCATCTGTTGACTCAGGGATCGAGACGTGGCTGCAAGATCCGTTTCAGCCATGCGGATAAGATGCCTGTCATCTCGACTGCTAGTGGTACGACGCCGCTGGGATCCAGCACGGCGTTCCGTATTACCTTCCTGAACCCACCGATTCCATATTCTGCTAACAGTCATTGGATCTCGACCAACGCGAGCAGCAATGTCGCGATACGATAAACCGCAATCTCGATAGGCTACAACCAGACCTTTATAAAAGTCGGAAACGTGACGGTATGCATTTCTCCTCCTTACACGAGGCATCACTACAACGTTTCACCAGGCAACGCCCGTCGACTGCTGTTTGTGTATGAGAAATCGGTTGGAAACTTTCCTCATGTCAGTACGCTGTAGGTGCCGCTACCGGTGCCAACGGTGTGTGAATGTTCTGAAAAGCTAATCATTTGCATATCACACCATCTTCTTTGTGTCGGTTAAATTTCGCGTCTGTAGCACGACATGTTCGTGGTGTAGCAATGTTAATGTCCAGTAGTGTAGGTACTAAAGTTGTTGCCAGGGGAAAAACATAGCACAGAAAGCCTGGCAAATTGTCATAATAGGGTATATGTTCCGGTGTTTCTGCAGAGACAGTTCTTCTGAGGAACGGATAACAGGTGCACCAGAGTGTAGGACTCACATATCGCACTAGCTGGAGACGTACTATGTTGTTGAAGTACGTGGGAAATTTCTGGTGAACACACCTTCTAAACTGGGCACAGATTTACTGTGAAATTCTGAAGGTATATAAACGAAATCCAGTGTCGCGTGTTGCGGTAGTGAAATAGTCTGAAAATTTACCGAGGCTGCACAGAGGTGGGTGGTGCTGAACGGGAATGGAGCCACCGACATCGGCCACAGACGACAGTGTGCAGACAGTGGAGGAACTGATTCGCTGCAGTTACACCTTTTCCAACGGTGAGGGTGTACACACAACGGTTTTGGAATGGCTCCCTGACGGAGGAGTGGATTTCTATGGTCGAGGAGTTGAACAACTGGTGCAAATTCCGACCGTAGTTTACAGAGATTTTGCGCCTATACTGAAGAACAGTGTCATTTATGTGTCTCATTTTGAGGCGTAATGCAGCACTGATTGAAAGTAATTGACCTGCTATAACAAGGTGCAACTTCAAATAACTTACGAGAAAGCCGCCAGGTGACACCTTAAAGAACCGCTGATATTTCGAAAGGGCTACACCCTGCCATTTTCAAGGCAGTTATGCTCCTGTTGAAACATTGCCGATTGTTGGCTTCGTAACCCGGCCGCATTCTCGGAAGTTATTTGAACATTGCATACGCAAGGAGCAATTCGGATTTCACATTACGTAACTTATTTTCGAGGGTCCCCTGTGCTTCTACGACGAAACTCAATATATTTGTCATACAGTTAAAATATATTCCGTTTTTTTCCCTACAGACGTTACTCATATTGTGTCCGTTTTTGGATGGAATTGTATTTCAAACATAACGAAACCATAACAAAAAGTCGTAACAATTTCACAATAATTTTCACACCAACGGCTGTAGAGAAGTTCATATTCGTGATGATTACAGTAGAGGTTATATATCAGCAAGTGCGCGTACGTTTTGTGTCGAGATGTGCAAAAGAAAATAGCGTACAAGCCTGATGAACATCGACCTCGTAATAAGTTTCAAAGTTCTGAAATTGCGTTGTTAACTAATCGATGACCCATTTGCTACTAACGGGGACATGAAAAGCGAACGTTATTCGTTGTAGTCGAGTCCCGACGCCAAGCATCATAACAGTTTCATAAGCTGTAAACAGGTGGTACGGAAAAAATCAGGTGCGGAATGAAACAGTGTTGAAATTTCCACGCAGTTGTTCGTTCAGAGACAAATGCTACAACTATGCTGAGTGACAACATCATAAACAATTGTTTTAGTCAGACGAAGTTCACTATAATACGGGGATTTTTCGCTCTGCTGTGGCCTGTTTGCTGCTTATAATTTTCCGGAGATATTACAACTGTGTGCATTAAAACTAATGTTCAAACGCGGAACCTCGCCTTTAGCGTCTGAGATACATTTTCGGCTGTTATGTGGACTCTTCACCTCTGAACTCACTAATAAAGTGATATTTTAAAAGCTATTGCTTAGATGTGTGTCCAAAGCAGCGCTTCGTTATGGCGAGTTTTAATCCGTAATTTCCACTTGAGTATGGGAATATGATGCAATCAATTTCACACGACCAAAATACAAGTCCAGAACATTTATCCAATTTTAGTGAAACATAGAACAGATGCTTTGAGGATCGCAATGATTCAAGTACTGTATATGACTGCGTACCGAGGAAAATCTCTTCTTTCCTGAATGCAATTCGATATACACAGAGCACTGCTCGCTAGCTATTACAACATAATTGTTTTGTTTTAGCCTGATAGTAATTAAGTAATTATTCAAATAAATATTGAGAATGTTGCCCCATTCTCTCATTTGTGCGTTCATTTGACACTGATAACACCATAAAGTTCCTATTAATTGCTGCCTCCGCTTGAGACGATATCTGCTTGGCTTCTACTACAATTACCGTGAACCTGTCCCCAAAGCACGCCCCGTTTGTCTTCGATAGCAGGAAGAAGATAGAAGAAAAATTATATTTCATTTAATAGAAGAAATTCACTACATTTTCTGTTTCCAGTAGGAACACGGGCAATAATGAGATTCAGCATTTACACTTCAACTGAAGATAACATTAATACCGCATTTCACTTAGCAGCCTATTTGGTTTTCACAGTTCTCACTCATAAAGTAGAGCTCCACCCAGATTAAGAGGTAGGACATGATATTTAATTTAAGTTTTACAGGAAGTCATGTAACATATGATACTGCATTTAGAAAAGGTCAGAAACATAAAACATTACCGTGGAAAGAAGGGACGTTAGGATTGATGTCCCGTCGATGACGAGGTCATAACAGATGAACTCCAAGGTCGAATACCGAAAGGATGGAGAAGCAGATCTGATGTTTTGTTTTCAAAGGAACAAGCATTTGGCTTAAGCAATTTAATAAAACCAGAGAAAACCTGAATCAGAATGGCCAGACGGTAAGTAGCCAGCTGTCCTTCCAGATACGAGTGAAATACACATCCACCACACTTCCTACATGTTCACAGGCATCGAAGGCTATATCTGTTGTCACAACATGGTAAGCTTATAAAAACAATTACGTGCCCAGGATGTAACTGATACACTGAGCAGAGCTTTCAGCATGCGAAGTCAACATTGTTTCCAGGTAAACAGCGTGTTTCAGGTACCCGGTACCTCTACCATTGGGCTTCATACAACCTGCACCACCTTAAAACACTACGTGCACGATTTTCATATTATCTCGCTTGATATGTGCAAAGTGTTAGTGCTAAAGAAAGAAAATGAAAGAGACATTTGTGTAGGAAATTAAATGTAGAGAAATTTTGTCCTGGGATGCGCTTCTGGTGGAGGCCATAGATTTCAAATTATTCAAAAAAATGTGTAAAAGCTACCTTCAAAAGCGTTTTTCGTGACTAACTCGCAATCTGTGGCCCTAAGAGAAACTGTATCCCAGTACAAAATTTAAATACATTACATTTCCTACAAAAAGATCCTCCTCATTTTCCTGTAAGACTAATAGTTCGCACTTGTGGAGCAAGCGAATACGAAAATCTTGCACATGGTATTTGAAGGCTCTGGGGCTGCATAAACCCTGCGGTAGTGGCAGCTCAATCACCCCACATAGCTAGTGGCGTGCGATAAATCTGATGGAAAAGGCGGTAACCCTTACAGAGAGCAATTTCCCCAAATTTATGCGTTACAGCTCTTCAACAAAAATCCGACCTTTCCCTTATAAAGCAACTGACTCTAATGTACTTGAATAAATAAATAACCGCAACAGCTGTGAGAAGAATTATTGATCTCCAGTTGATTCATTACTAGTTGCGTGACTGCTCTCGCGGTGGCTGTTGCCGTTATTTATTTATTCAAATGTATTTCTAAATAGGGGGCTGACCCATTCACCAAGTGACCTGTCCCAAATTTATCCGTTACAGTACTTCAGCAATTACAGAAATAATCAACCTTCGATTGGTTACCAAGGGAGAGAACAGAGGATGAAACATGAAATAAATTATCGGAAATTTTGTTTCGAAATAATACTCAGAGGCCTCAGTTTCCATTATACAGGGCAACTACAAATGATTCGTTTGTCTAGAGGGAGTTCTATATTTTCGAAAGTGTGACATGCATACATAAGACTGATGCATGAATAGGACCACAAACTCACCAACTTCGCATTGTGCAATTTACTAATGTTCCATGAGTGCCTGTTTAGTCACATGAAACACGTCCAAGCGATAGTCCATACCTTAAATAGCAATATCTTGTCCACAGTCATCACAGCAACATTCGTGCGTTCTCTGAGCAGCTGGAGTATTATTGGCGGTAGGGGTAGGGAAATACGGTCCTCAATGTATCTACACAGGAAAAAGTCACAAGAGGTTAAGTCAGGTGACTTGGGGGGCCAAGGAAACAGAGCCACATCATCATCACCACTACGACAAATGCAACGATGTGAAAGTTCGTAGTTTAGCTAGAGATGAACACTGGAGTACCCCTTCTAGTTAGAAGATGAAATTCTCACAATCAACAGTCTGTTGTGGAAACAAACATTACTGGAACATGATAAGGTAAGAGGTATCCGTCATAGTGACATCAGAGAAGAAAAACGGCCTACACATCTTCGTCTGTGATACTGTACAGAAAACATTAACCTTCGGCGAATATCGTTCAAGCGGCACGATTTCATGAGGATTTTCAATGGTCCGCACTCTCACATTGTGGGGATGAATACACTCCTGGAAATGGAAAAAACACATTGACACCGGTGTGTCAGACCCACCATACTTGCTCCGGACACTGCGAGAGGGCTGTACAAGCAATGATCACACGCACGGCACAGCGGACACACCAGGAACCGCGGTGTTGGCCGTCGAATGGCGCTAGCTGCGCAGCATTTGTGCACCGCCGCCGTCAGTGTCAGCCAGTTTGCCGTGGCATACGGAGCTCCATCGCAGTCTTTAACACTGGTAGCATGCCGCGACAGCGTGGACGTGAACCGTATGTGCAGTTGACGGACTTTGAGCGAGGGCGTATAGTGGGCATGCGGGAGGCCGGGTGGACGTACCGCCGAATTGCTCAACACGTGGGGCGTGAGGTCTCCACAGTACATCGATGTTGTCGCCAGTGGTCGGCGGAAGGTGCACGTGCCCGTCGACCTGGGACCGGACCGCAGCGACGCACGGATGCACGCCAAGACCGTAGGATCCTACGCAGTGCCGTAGGGGACCGCACCGCCACTTCCCAGCAAATTAGGGACACTGTTGCTTCTGGGGTATCGGCGAGGACCATTCGCAACCGTCTCCATGAAGCTGGGCTACGGTCCCGCACACCGTTAGGCCGTCTTCCGCTCACGCCCCAACATCGTGCAGCCCGCCTCCAGTGGTGTCGCGACAGGCGTGAATGGAGGGACGAATGGAGACGTGTCGTCTTCAGCGATGAGAGTCGCTTCTGCCTTGGTGCCAATGATGGTCGTATGCGTGTTTGGCGCCGTGCAGGTGAGCGCCACAATCAGGACTGCATACGACCCAGGCACACAGGGCCAACACCCGGCATCATGGTGAGGGGAGCGATCTCCTACACTGGCCGTACACCACTGGTGATCGTCGAGGGGACACTGAATAGTGCACGGTACATCCAAACCGTCATCGAACCCATCGTTCTACCATTCCTAGACCGGCAAGGGAACTTGCTGTTCCAACAGGACAATGCACGTCCGCATGTATCCCGTGCCACCCAACGTGCTCTAGAAGGTGTAAGTCAACTACCCTGGCCAGCAAGATCTCCGGATCTGTCCCCCATTGAGCATGTTTGGGACTGGATGAAGCGTCGTCTCACGCGGTCTGCACGTCCAGCACGAACGCTGGTCCAACTGAGGCGCCAGGTGGAAACGGCATGGCAAGCCGTTCCACAGGACTACATCCAGCATCTCTACGATCGTCTCCATGGGAGAATAGCAGCCTGCATTGCTGCGAAAGGTGGATATACACTGTACTAGTGCCGACATTGTGCATGCTCTGTTGCCTGTGTCTATGTGCCTGTGGTTCTGTCAGTGTGATCATGTGATGTATCTGACCCCAGGAATGTGTCAATAAAGTTTCCCCTTCCTGGGACAATGACTTCACGGTGTTCTTATTTCAATTTCCAGGAGTGTATATCTACGTAGATAAATGGAAAGTAGCTATGTGGCTGAATATCAGCTTGGAGGCGAGACAACTGTATTCTTGTTAGCTGCAATTTGGTCAAAGCACTGCACTCGAAACGCCAACTAGCAGTCACAGATCAAATTCGTTGAGTTCAGGGATTTGTGCATACGTCTATCATACTTGTGTATATAATACGTTGGTGAATGTAGAACTTTGAAGAAGAAGGAGCCATTTATAGTAGCCCTGTATATGCAAATAACGTGCTTATATGGACGGAGGTACTGAATATCGACTAATAGTTGTTGATGAAGATCAGTTATTTACAGTGAGGAGTGGACCATTGACGCAAATTTTGTAATTCCACATCCGGCGTTCGACGAGTTGTTGTACTCTTCCTACACTGCAAACGTCAGAATCCAGGAAGTTATTCAAGAATGACTTTCATACATTGATGTAGTCAGATAATAACGATATCAGCGACAATCCACAGAACTCAGAGTCTGTGGAGACAGATATAATGTTGCCTGTGGCTCGTTACAGAATGCAGCGTCATATACAACCCGACGACTTTGTCTTGCTTGCTCTGCAGCCACACCTGTCACAAGCTGCAATATTACTGCTTGCTCCTGTCCTCTGTAAGTGTAAATCCTGGGTCTAAATGAATAACTGGTGGGCAACCTGCCTAGAAACGAAGGCTGCTTATGAGAGTACATTTCTAGCTATTAAAATTCTCATGGAGGAATAGAAGTAGCGAAATTTCACTTATTGTCCATATACTATTTAATAGAAACAGCATTAGATTAAATTCGTAGGTGACACAGAAAAAAATATAACACAGAAAGCTGCCTCCTCTGTCAGCAATAGTGCCTCTAGGACCGCTCTCATCGAATTGGACTGAGCTTTGGTAAGAGATATGGGTACGCCATGCATTGTTCTTCAACTCCATTCATGAGACCATCAATCGTAGTGGAAGGACAGTGGTGGCGTCCTAATCTCTCAGCAGCCAGTGACGGGCAGCTTTCAGAGTGTGAGAGTAATCGAACGTAATTGTCAAGGTAGCTGTCCAGCAGCCTCCTAGTCGAGGGTGGTCAGATCATCACGGCCAATATGTGGTCTTCTGTTTTCTTGTTCTACGTCACGGAGACCTTGAACATGTGGCACACCCACAGGCCTTATCAAGTCAGATATGTAACTGCCGCTCTCCTGAAAAAAAAAATGGTTCAAATGGCTCTGAGCACTATGGGACTTAACATCTGAGGTCATCAGTCCCCTAGAACTTAGAACTATTTAAACCTAACTAACCTAAGGACATCACACACATCCATGCCCGAGGCAGGATTCGAACCTGCGACCGTAGCAGCAGCGCGGTTCCAAACTGAAGCGCCTAGAACCGCACGGCCACACCGGCCGGCCGCTGTCCTGATTACCAGCTGTGGGAGAGAGAGGTGATCGTGTTTACCGTGTCATCCCATACCATTATGCAAGTGCTGGATTCGTATAGTCTGAAAATGTGATATGATGCCATTGCTGTGTCCACAGTGGTCGCTAGTCGCTGCAGTATCGGCATATTTCTCTTCACTGCCGCGTCAAAGTAAGCTGATACAGTGCTAGAGGTGTAGTCTACCTGTCCGTAACACACGTATCTTGCTGCTAACATTCCTGACTTGAAGTACTTGCCGTGGGTGTAAGGTTCCACTCAGCCGACCCAACAATATGTCTGCGCTCTCGGGCGCTAGTCGCGTGATTTCGCTGAAATCCTGCATAGCGTTGACTTAGGCGCAGTCATGGAAACTACACTAACGCGAGAATCAATGTCGTGGTTCTAAAACCTCTCTTACGATGGACCACGATCTTGTTGCTGACGATATCTGACACCTGAACGTAGCCATTTCTCCATCTCAAACGAGGCATAACACAGTATCCTCGCAAACAACCAAGAATAAAAAGCGAGCTCTGTATGGGAAAGCCACTGCGTAATCATTCCTTATACAGAGTGAGTCACCTAAAACTTGCACCGCAAATACACTCCTGGAAATGTAAAAAAGAACACATTGACACCGGTGTGTCAGACCCACCATACTTGCTCCGGAAACTGCGAGAGGGCTGTACAAGCAATGATCACACGCACGGCACAGCGGACACACCAGGAACCGCGGTGTTCGCCGCCGAATGGCGCTAGCTGCGCAGCATTTGTGCACCGCCGCCGTCAGTGTCAGCCAGTTTGCCGTGGCATACGGAGCTCCATCGCAGTCTTTAACACTGGTAGCATGCCGCGACAGCGTGGACGTGAACCGTATGTGCAGTTGACGGACTTTGAGCGAGGGCGTATAGTGGGCATGCGGGAGGCCGGGTGGACGTACCGCCGAATTGCTCAACACGTGGGGCGTGAGGTCTCCACAGTACATCGATGTTGTCGCCAGTGGTCGGCGGAAGGTGCACGTGCCCGTCGACCTGGGACCGGACCGCAGCGACGCACGGATGCACGCCAAGACCGTAGGATCCTACGCAGTGCCGTAGGGGACCGCACCGCCAATTCCCAGCAAATTAGGGACACTGTTGCTCCTGGGGTATCGGCGAGGACCATTCGCAACCGTCTCCATGAAGCTGGGCTACGGTCCCGCACACCGTTAGGCCGTCTTCCGCTCACGCCCCAACATCGTGCAGCCCGCCTCCAGTGGTGTCGCGACAGGCGTGAATGGAGGGACGAATGGAGACGTGTCGTCTTCAGCGATGACAGTCGCTTCTGCTTTGGTGCCAATGATGGTCGTATGCGTGTTTGGCGCCGTGCAGGTGAGCGCCACAATCAGGACTGCATACGACCGAGGCACACAGGGCCAACACCCGGCATCATGGTGTGGGGAGCGATCTCCTACACTGGCCGTACACCACTGGTGATCGTCGAGGGGACACTGAATAGTGCACGGTACATCCAAACCGTCATCGAACCCATCGTTCTACCATTCCTAGACCGGCAAGGGAACTTGCTGTTCCAACAGGACAATGCACGTCCGCATGTATCCCGTGCCACCCAACGTGCTCTAGAAGGTGTAAGTCAACTACCCTGGCCAGCAAGATCTCCGGATCTGTCCCCCATTGAGCATGTTTGGGACTGGATGAAGCGTCGTCTCACGCGGTCTGCACGTCCAGCACGAACGCTGGTCCAACTGAGGCGCCAGGTGGAAACGGCATGGCAAGCCGTTCCACAGGACTACATCCAGCATCTCTACGATCGTCTCCATGGGAGAATAGCAGCCTGCATTGCTGCGAAAGGTGAATATACACTGTACTAGTGCCGACATTGTGCATGCTCTGTTTCCTGTGTCTATGTGCCTGTGGTTCTGTCAGTGTGATCATGTGATGTATCCGACCCCAGGAATGTGTCAATAAAGTTTCCCCTTCCTGGGACAATGAATTCACGGTGTTCTTATTTCAATTTCCAGGAGTGTATTTCGGAAATGGAAACCGCTGATGAAGTGCGATTTTTACAGGATGGATTAGTACTCAGGTGCTCTTATTGTTAACCAATACATAGAATTTACTAATACTTAGAAAATTTATTTTTGTGCAGACACGAACTTTTTAAATGGAGCAGTGCATGTTGCCATTAACAAACTAAAAGTAGGGTAAATTAGAATCTGAGTGGAATTTGTGTAAAAGTTCACATACCAACTCTTGTTTGTGCCATTCAAACTGTGTAGTTGCTAGATACGATGTTTTTATGATTGGTTACAGTGTGCTTGTGTGTTCCTTAAATGAACTGGGACTTACCAATTAGCTGGTGTGTGACTGAACGTGCAGCAGGTCGTGAGTGGACGATAGGAATTCAGAGAAAGCCGATATGCTCGTTCGTTCTTGTACGACGCATAGGATAAGATATCCTGACCCAACGACATCGTCAGTTACAATTTCAGTGGACACGGAACCATCGGGATTCGATCGTGGATCAATGGAAATCACTTTTCTGCTACGCTAGGTAGCTGGTCGTCTCCACAAACGCCGGCTTCGAAATGAACGGCAGCTCGAAACGTGAAGCAAGCAACGGACGCAGGCTGGTGGGTTCATTATTATGCTATGAGAGACATTCTCCTGCGCATGCATGGAACCTGTGGCAGTAATTGAAGACACCCTGACAGCTGCCAATCTCTTGGATCTCTTAATGCTTCATGTCTTCCCCGCCGGCGATGTCGTCTTCCAGCAGTATAAGTGTCCGTGTCTCGGAGCCAGAATCGCGCTACAAACGTTTGAGGAGCATTATAGGAACTCACGTTAACCCTCGAGTGGTCGCATCAATTTTTGTAACACCAGTGGTCGCGTGGTTGAGTCTGCCAGCCAGCCATCGTATACATTAAGGATGTGGAACCTTCTACCATAATATGCTTGCTACCGATAACAGTAAGTTTATTTGGTTTTCTAATTAATAGAAATACAAATTTTAGTATTTGACCTTTACTATTTATAAAGATAGTTACAAAATGTAATTAAAGAATCTTAGTTTTTCATCCATCAGTACATTCCAAACACAGTGGATAACGTTAAATCTCATTTGAATTGCATTTATTTCTCAGTACATGTTACTCATACAGCATTTATTGGATTATAATCTCTTTATTGAGCATGACTATAATGTAAAAACAGAGTTTAGTTATCCTGTTTCCCTACCTAGGGACTGATACCTTAGCAGTTAAGTCCAGTAAGATTTCACACACAGTTGAACTTTTTTTTTTCTCTACCTCATCCACAGTGGTACATGCACATTTTTCACACACAACTTCGGAATGCTTCTTACATACAAACATCTTACACTGACTACAACGAATTGTGGTGACAACATTGTTTTTTCTGCCACGCATAACGCAGCGACTCATCCTTTTGTTTGGAGGTTCTTCTGGTTCTTGCAATTTATAAGGCGCCAAAAATATTTTGAGATCATTTGGAAGCATCCAAATGTACGATCGTGTAACTAAATGATATTTCACAACTTGTTGGGCCAACTCTTTCAAAAATATCTTCCTTGGTTTTTTGGGTTTTCCGTGTTGCAGTGAAACAGTATTTAGGCATTGATACCAGCGATGTTTAGTAAAGCGAACCGTACAGCCATCGTCCACTTCCTTGTTACTCGTGCCACAGAATATTTACTGCACATTTGGTCGACTGTGTCAACTCCTCCTTTTGTCATGTTGTAATCCATGATAATCTGTGGTGTGCCTTCACTGTGCATGGTGCTAAGCAGAACAACACATTTGTTTCTTTTGGGCACATATGACACCAGTGTGATATCTTTCTGGCATCCAAACAGTGAATACCCAATGTTCCTGGATTTCAGATGTAGGAATTCGGGAGTGATTTCCGGATTTCCGTTTCATTTTTCTTCAGAGTTCCAATGCCTGTGACGTTTCTCTGCAAAAGTGAGACTGCCAGTGGATAACTGGTATACCGATTATCGAAAGTAATATTCCGATCTGATCCCAGCAGAGGTTCTGCCAGACGATTGACAATATCTTACGGTCCCTTTGACACCTTGTAAGAGACATCTGGTTTTGTTCCACAGTACAGCTCAACAGATGCTATACAGAATGTTTGGCCATCGCAAACAGCAAAGAATTTCAAGCCGTACTTTTTTGGTTTGTTCCGTATGTACTGAACAATTGAACATCTCCCTCCAAAAGGTATCGGCATCTCATCTATTGTTACAAACTCTCCCAAACTTTAACTTTCCTTACAATTGGTGACAAATTTATCTAATTATGACCTGATTGCTGCTAATTTGTCTCTCTCACGTCTTTGTGTTCTTGTCAATTTGTCGTCAAATCTCACGCTTCTGAGAAGAAATAAGAACCGTCTGTATGACATGCAAGCTCTAAGGACTTGATATCAGTGCCATCTTCACTCCAAAGTTCTTCAACATTTGTTTCATTTCCACCCTGCAAGCCAGTCAATATAAGGATTCCAATGAAAGCGTATATGTTTTACCAAGAAGTTTCCTTCGTCTCTCTCTCTCTCTCTCTCTCTAAAATAGATGTTCTGTGATACTAAGTTACTGATATGCAAATTGGTGTATTCCACAAGTGAATCAACATATCTGCACTAACAATCTTATTGAATGCTGTCACTTCTTGTGTAATAATCTTAGCATACCTCCTCGGAACAAGTAGAATTTTTATTATATTTTCTGAGGGCGTTTTCGCCGTTTTGGCTCTTACACTTCCCTTAGACCACTTAGTTTTGCCATCTTTACAAACAAAATACCCACACATATAATAAAAATTATCGTCCCGATCTTCATCTCCATGACGTTGCATTTCCTCTTCAATATGTGTATGTTCTCCCTCTAAAGGAACTACTTTTATTTCTGATTCACTATTGTGATCACTAACAACTATTTGTTATTCAGACCAGTCAAATTCAGCACACTTGCAGTCGTCCGAATCTTCGCCTTTCAATCTCCTCCTCTGATAACCCTTTTTTGAAGAAAAGGCCACAAAAGTATAAATAAAAGTAAAATATAGTTGCTAGTGAAAGATTTTAATCCAAAATAAAGACGGTATTCACAATTACCATAAGAAAAGTACTTACATCACAGGTCGCGTGGGTGACTCTGTACACCAAACAGAATACGGACTAAAATGAGCTGCAATTTTTGTCAATGTGCGAGCGCTACAAACGCAGCAACAATACAAGTGACCGACAGAGGTCCAACTTGAAGATAGGTGGAACCGCAAGCAGTGCAGTCATGCGTATTTTGAATTCAGAGCTAAAAAACGAACTCTGGTTGACTCAGTCAAGCGACCGCTCGAGGGTTAATGTCTCGGCAACCAAATACGTCTGATGTAAATCCTATGGAACACTTCTACTGGTCGCCATTACGCAAATCAGAGGCCCGTTATTTACGCCAATTGCATTACCTGTGCGTAGGTATCTGATAACGCATACCTCCAGAAACCTACCAACAACCTGTCGGATCCATGATAAGCTGAATCAGTGATGTATTTTGTTCCAGAGACGGACAAACAAGCTACTAAGCATGTGGTCATGATGTTTTGGCTCATCAGCGTATATAGACGCCTCGAACCTGAAAGAGGAGTGTCACCAATCGCCAGGAAACTGTATTAGTAACTTCATACATTCTCGCTTTAATTTTCTAACATGTAATGACCCTACATTTAAATATGTCTTATTCCCTTTTCAGTCTCCATTTCATACTAATCTGGAGTGCAGTAAAGGAAACAAACTTTTTCGATGATAATAAGAAATAAAAGAAAAATCACTTGCGATCGAAACAATACTGAAACAAAATGTTATGAAAGATTAAACTATTTGCTTGAAACTGCTTTAAAGATTTTAATTAAAATTTTCCTGCGTCTTTATCGACATGTAGGAGATGCATGCGAACTAGCTTGCAATGTGTGGAAAGTATGTACCCTTTGAAACATCCTGGGTGGTGAAATCTATGCGCCGGACCGATTGGAAATAGGGACCTTTGCCATCTGCGGACAAGTGCTCTGCTATCTGAGTTACCGAAGCACGACTTACCACTCGGCCTCAGAGCGTTACTTCACCTCCTGTCTCACAAACTACGAAAAATCTCCTGTATACCTTGCATCATTTGCGCTCCACGAAGAATGGGTATTGCGAGAAACAGCTAATCTACTGCTAGTATCCTTTCTTCCAGGAGTATTAATCGCATAACTTCCGTGAAGTAAGGCATAGGCGAAAGTGAAACTGTGAGGGAGGATTCTAAGTCATGATTGGAAGCTCAGTCGGTAGAGCACTTCCCGACGGAAGGCAAAGGTCTCTGGTTGCAGAACCCGTCCAGAGACCCAGTTTCAAACCAGCTCACTCTCCGTTGCAGCGTGAAAATTTCTTCCCTGGTACCTCTTGGTTTCCCTTGCGTAGATCTCTGGTTTGGTATCATAAAGCAAACCGTGAACACTCTCGATACGATGCCTAATCCTCACGGGTGCGGATCGTATATACTTTTAGCTTTATATCTCTTGTGGTGTAAGTACCAAACTCTGAGAGTTGATTACTATGATGAATATTTTTCTCTGTTTTATCCGTTCTAATTTTTCAGGGCATTGGATGGAAGAAACCAACCAAAATTAAACACGTGCTACTTAGTTGTGTCCGGATGAATAAAAAATGAATAATATACGTAAATCACTGTTGTCCGAGTCGTTCTCTTAAGGACCTAATAATTACACATCTTACCCAACGATCGTCTGCTCCGCACGGCCGGTTGCGCATAATTTCGAAGACCGTGATCGTAGAATTAACTCCAAAGAGAGCCACAAACTTGCATATCTATTGGATACAGCAAAAATGCTGGAAAAGTTATTGTAAAGACGCCCATGCTAGTACCGAGGACATGGTGAATCATCCCCTGTAAACTATACACTACGTGATAAAATTATTCGGACATCTAGCTGAAAATTACAAGTTCGTGGCGCCCTCCTTCGGTAATGCTGGAATCCAAAATGGTGTTGGTTCATCCTTAGTCTTGATGACAGCTTCCACTCTCGCAGTTATACGTTCAGTCAGATTAAGGAAGTTTCTTGGGGAATGGAAGCACATTCTTCAAGGAGTGCTGCAGTGAGGAGAGGTATTGATGTCGGTCGGTGACGCCTGGCACGAAGTCGGCGTTCCAAAACATACCAAAGGTGTTCTATATTATTCAGGTCAGGACTCTGTGCAGGGGAGTCGATTACAGGGATGATACTGTCTTGTAACCACTCCGCCACAGGCCGTGCGTTATGAGTAGGTGCTCGATCTTGTTGAATGATGCAATCGCACATCACCGAATTGCTCTTCAACAGTGGAAAACAAGAAGGTGCTTAAAAAATCAATGTAGGCCTGCTCTGTGATAGTGCCAAGTAAAACAAGAGGTGCAAGCCCCTCCACGAAAAACGCGACCACTCCATAACACCATCGCCTCCGAATTTTACGGTTGGCACTACACAAGGTGGCAGATGTTCACGGGGCAGTCGCCATACCCTCACCCTGCCATCGGGTTCATCACTTCATACGAAGTTTTTCAACTGTACAATCGTCCAATGTTTAAGCTCCTTACAGCAAGCGAGGAGCCGTTTGGCATTAACAGGCGTGAAGTGTGTCTTATGATCAGCCGCTCGACAATGAAATCCAAGTTTTCTCACCTCCCGCCTAATTGTCATAGTAGTTACAGTGGATCCCGATGCAGTTTGGAATTCCTGTGTGATGTCCTGGATAGATGCCTGCGTATTAGACATTACGACCCTCTTCAACTGTTGGCGGTCTCTGTCAGTCAACAGACGAGGTGGGCCTGTACGCTGCAGTAAGTGTCCCTTCACGTTTCTACTTCATATCACATCTAAAACAGTGGACCTAGAGATGTTTAGGAGTGTAGAAATCTCGCGTACAGGCGTATGATACAAGTGATACCCAATCACCTAACCGAGTTCGAAGTCCGTGAGTTCCGCGAAGCGCCCCATTCCTCTCTCTCATGATGTCTTGACTACTGAAGTCGCTTATACACCACTGGCCATTAAAATTGCTACAACAAGAATAAATGCTGATGAAAACGGGCATTCATTGGAGAAAAATATTATACTACAACTGACATGTGATTACATTTTCACGCAATTTAGGTGCATAGATCCTGAGAAATCAGTACCCAGAACAACCATCTCTGGCCGTAATAACGGCCTTGATACGCCTGGGTATTGAGACAAACACAGCTTGGATGGCGTGTACAGGTACAGCTGCCCATGCAGCTTCAACACGATACCACAGTTCATCAAGAGTAGTGACTGGCGTATTGTGACGAGCCAGTTGCTCGGCCATTATTGACCAGACGTTTTCAATTGGTGAGAGATCTGGAGAATGTGCTGGCCAGGGCAGCAGTCGAACATTTTCTGTATACAGAACGGCCCGTACAGCACCTGAAACATGCAGTCGTGCATTATCCTGCTGAAATGTAGGGTTTCGCAGGGATCGAATCAAGGGTAGAGCTAAGGGTCGTACCACATCTGAAATGTAAAGTCCACTGTTCAAAGTGCCGTCAATGCGAACAAGAGGTGACCGAGACGTGTAACCAATGGCACCTCATACCATCAGTCCGGGTGATACGCCAATATGGCGATGACGAATACACGCTTCCGATGTGCGTTCACCGCGATGTCACCAAACACGGATGCGACCAACGTGATGCTGTAAACAGAACCTGGATTCATCCGAAAAATGACGTTGTGTCATTCGTGCACCCAGGTTCGTCGTTGAGTACACCATCGCAGGCGCTCTTGTCTGTGATGCAGCGTCAAGGGTAACCGCAGCGATGGTCTCCGAGCTGATAGTCCATGCTGTTGCAATCGTCGTCGAACTGTTCGTGCAGATGGTTGTTGTCTAGCAAACGTCCCCAGCTGTTGACTCAGGGATCGAGACGTGGCTGCACGATCCGTTACAGCCATGCGGATAAGATGCCTGTCATCTCGACTGCTAGTGATACGAGGCCGTTGGCATCCAGCACGGCGTTCCGTATTACCCTCCTGAACCCACCGATTCCATATGCTGCTAACAGTCATTGGATCTCGACCACCTCGAGCAGCATGGTTGCGATACGATAAACCGCAATCGCGATAGGCTACAATCCGAACTTTATCAAAGTCGGAAACGTGATGCTACGCATTTCTCCTCCTTACACGAGGCACCACAACAACGTTTCACCAGGCAACGCCGGTCAACTGCTGTTTGCGTATGAGAAATCGGTTGGAAGCTTTCCTCATGTCAGCACGTTGTAGGTGTGGCCACCGGCGCCAACCTTGTGTGATTGCTCTGGAAAGCTAACGATTTGCATATCACAGCATCTTCTTCCTGCGGTTAAATTTCGCGTCTGTAGCACGTCATCTTCGTAGAGTAGCAATTTTAATGGCCAGTAGTGTATGCAGTACCTGGCAGTCGGTGGCAGCTCTATACAGCTAATATGAAAATCCTATGTCTTTGGGAGTGTCCGGATACTTTTGATCACTTAGTGTATAATCCGAAAAGCATTAGGCGCAGTAGTTAGTGCACTGAACTAGCACTCGGAAGACTCGCGGTTCATATTCTGCTTCGGCCAACAAATGCCGGTATGGCCATTTCGAAAAGGACACCGGCGAATTCCCTCAGTACCCTAAACTAATCCGAGCTTGTGCTTCAACTCCAATGACGTCGTAGACGGGACGTTATACTCTACCATAATCCAAGTACAGGGAACCAATAAATGCTAGGCGTAGCGATTGATGTAGCAGAGGCATTTGCACTGACAAGTCATAATACAGTATAATAACAAGAGGCGTCTGCGTGATCGAATGTCACCTGGTGGCGTGGTGGGGGCGTGACGTGATAGGAGAAGCATGTAAGCGTCATAGACGAAGGGAGAATCATTGTACCGACGATAGAGGCTGAAGAACAGGATATCCACTGACAAAATCGACTTTGAAGAAGGACAGATTTTTAAGGTCTATCGCCTGGGAGCACGCATATCGGAAACGGAGAGTCAGATCGACTCTTCGTCTGCTACTGGGTGAGCATCTGTGGAATGTCAATCTGGGGCGGTGCAACCACCAGTAGGTGACGTGGTGTTTTCCGCCCGCCTCTCTTCACGTGATGTTACGTCGGAGGCTTGCACGGTAAATCGGGACACGCAGTGATCTGTTAAAGACAGAACGCAACGCTGGTGCACGTTCAAGCATTTCAGGGCACACAATTAAGAGCACATTGTTCAACACTGACGGCCGCAGCAGACGAAGCATACGTACCCCTACCGAGCGACCCAGTCAGTTACGATGTCAGTGGGAATATGATCATCGAAATTGGATCGTTTAAAGGAAAAGTTTATTCCGGTCGGATCGGATGGATCAAATTTCTTGATACACCAGATCGATGTGCCGTCATCCAGGAGAACAGCCGCTCCATACATGCAGCGCGCCATGTGACCTGTTGTAGTACTCGAAGGCACCGTGGCAACTGCGCACTACGTGAATATTATTACGGACGTTCTACATTCTTCATTCTTGCTGTCTTCCCTGATGACGGTGGTATCTTTCGGCAGGCTCACTGTCCCTGTAACAAGGTCAGAATTTTCTACATTTTTTTAAGGAGCATGATAGTGAACTCACGTTGATGTAGCGGCCACCAAAATATTCACCTCATCTGATCAATGGCACACATCTGGAATGCTATCAAACGGAAGCTCTGCTGTAACAGCCGACCTACCTGTAATTCACAATTGCACGACCCGTGCGTAGACGTATGGTGCCAAATACGTACCAAGAACTTGTCGAGTCCACGTCACTCAAGAGTCGCTGCAGTGCGGCGCTTCAGATGTGGAGCAGTGTGTGGTGACAGGTCTAGTTCAAAAGACTGACTGTCAGAGCACAAAGAGGTCAGAAAACTCCTTCTGTGGGATGTTACTCAATTCGTGCGTCAGACCGGCCCGTTATTCGTTCTTGGCGAACCATGAGAGACCTGTTCAGTACTTCGTCGTCTTGTGGTATGTTCTCGTTGTTAGTACCAAGTCTCGTCTTCTCTGATGTTTTCTTCTGGAAAGGAGCTGTCCGCGTTTTTCATTTCAATCTAGTCGCGGCGGGCGTCCACGCGTCTTTTCATTCGGGAATCATGGCGTGCGGGATAAACTTTGCACGCACTTTTCTCTCTCCGAAACATGCTGGAGAATATTTTAAGCACTTGATTTAGAAAGGTTCACTTCATTGTTCTAATCTGGTTTCTGAGAGGACAACGTTGACGTTGTACAGTTGCGCGTTCACTACTTAATCCTGGCTCCTCACAACAGGACGGACGAAAGCACACCTGGTTTTCACCGCTGTTCCTTAAAGCTGCTACCGTGGATACAACTCTGATGCCGCTTGTTCACCAGCAATAAAATCAGTCTTGGAACTTTCTGGGTGGATGGTCTTGTTCCACTGTTTAGCCACCTTTATGCAAAGAGAAAGACAAAAGGCTGCCTAGTCTACGTGAATGATCCGCTAATAACAGCATCCGCCGACAAAAGTGTGAAATTGAAAGAAAACGATAAATATGATCCCACCACACTAACGTAGTGGTGTTTTAAGAGCGAATTAGAAGTGGCAGCGAATACAACAGCTTAAACCGTGCCAAAAGAAATGTTATGTATCGGGCAATAGCCCCGAAAAAATAACTGTCCAGGGAAGAAAAAATGGTATTGTGGATACGTGGTACAAAAAATCTACGAAAATCGGCCATTTCGTGTTCACAGGCAAAACCTTTGCCTGAGGGGTTTTAAAGTCGTCAACAAATTAGTCTTGACAGGTCTAGGAAAGTGACTTCTGCCTTAGGAAATAAAGGAGGCCGTGACGTATCGTTCCAGCAACACCATGGTGCCGCCCACTTGGCTCTTGGGGACGCAATGTCAGGCTTCCAGAGGATATTATCGTCTTTCTCCAGCCTGGATCTGATAGGTCGGTATTTCTCTCGGCGGCCGAAATTGGGCTGTGTTCGAGGCCTAATAGTCTCGTTTAAAGGTCAGTGAGTACCCAACATCGATAGCTGTAGCAGAACATCCATGAAAGTTCTGGCGAGGTGTAGCGCTTTCCACTGGAGACAGAGACGTGTGATACAGATGTCAGTACCAATGGCGTTGAGAAAGAGATGAAACATTTATAACTGATCAAAGTTCCAGCGCTCAATGGATTTATTTTTATTTTTATTTATTTATTTTCGGAAACATCATCCTTATGACTGGTTTGACGCGGCCCAAGCACTTACGCCCTACGTCCTCAAATTGTTGCTGGATGTATTCAACTCTCTGTCATTTACAGTTGTTACACCATTCAGTTCCCTCTGGCACCACGTATCTTACAACCTGATGCCACAAAACACGACCCTTCATACTGCCCTGTCTTGTTGTCAGTGTTTTCCATATATTCCCTTCTTCGCCGATTCTACGGACAAGCTTCGCTTCCTATTCTTATTTATCCAACTCATTTTCTACATTTTTCTCTAACACCACATCTCAAATGCCCTGATCCTTTTCTGTTTCGGTTTTCCCACGGTTCATGATTCACTACCATACAATGCTGTGCTCACAAATTTCTTCCTAAAATTAAGGCCTACATTTGACAAATGTAGATTTCTCTTGGCCAGGAATGTCCTGTATGCCTCTGCCAGGCTACTTTTAATGCCCTCCTTGCTTCGTCCGACATGGATTATTTTGCTTCCAAGGTAGCAGAATTCCCTAACTTCGTCGACTTCGTGACCACCTAATTAGACGTTGAGCTTCCCGCTATCCACATTTCTGCTACTTCTCGTTCTTTTGCTTTTTCCTGTTTACTCTCGATCAATATTCTGTACTCATTTGACTCTTCATTCCATTCAATACATCCTGTAATTCTTCTTCACTTTCACTGAGGGTGGCAACGTCAACAGAAAATCTTATCTTTGAAATCCTTTCACTCTGAATTTTAATCCCCATCTTAAAACTTTCTTTTATTTCCATCATTCCTTCTTCGATGTAGATGCTGAACGGTAGGGGCGAGAGACTGCATCCATATCTTACACTCTTTTTCATAGGAGTACTTTATTCTTCGTCTTCCAAATTTATTTTTTCGTCCTGGTTCTTGCACGTACTGTCTATCACCCTACTTTCCCTACCGTTTCTCCCTTTCAGATTCCATACTCGTTTAAGCATAATCTACCGCAGATCTCGCAAATAGAATACCGTGGCCATTAATTGGAAGAAAGTACGGGTGACACCCGCTGGTCTCACAAGTAGTCCACACAACTACCCTCCTTGACATCGATTTGTTGTAGAGCGCTAGAATATATTCTGGCCTCAGTCGTAATGAGGCAACTCGAACCGGGTGATCTCCTCCATGTCAATTAGCATTGATTTCGAAAGCATCGAACACCTGAAACTCAACTCGCCCTCTTGTCAAAAGACGTCTTGGAAGCCATGGATCAAGGCAGTGAGATACGTATAGTATTACTAGACTTACAGAAAGAATTTTACCGGTTGTTACAACAGTGCTTATTAATGAGAGTACGATAGTATGGAGTATCACGCGAAATTTGTGACTGGATTCAGGATTTCTTTGCTGGGAATAATGAGGATGGCGAACCGTCGACAGATGTAGAAGTACGAGAATATAGGGTGTACCTCAGCGAGTGTATTGGGGCCCTTACTGTTCAATTTTTATATTAATTACATGGCAGACATTATAAATGAAAACTTCACACTTGTCAGAGATTTCGCAGTTACCTATAATAAAGTATTCTCTGAAAGAAGCTGTTCAATTATTGAGGCCCATCTTGAGTGAATTTCAAAGTGATGTCAACACTAGCAGCTTGCTTTAAATGTTCGAAAACGTAAAAATGTGTAGTTTACAAAAACAAAAAGAATGTAATATCACATGACTACAATTTCAGCGAGTTAGAAATGGAACAACTGACACAAATACTATGGTGTAGCAATTTGTAGAGGTGTGAAATGGAACGGTCAGATAGGCTCAGTATTAGGTAAAGGAAGAGCTAGACCTCGGTTCATTGACAGAATACGAGGGAAATGAGTCCACAACGGAGGTTGCTTACAACCGATCCTAAAACACTGGTCTAATGTATGGGGCTCGTACCGAAGCGGTAACAGGGTATACTGAGTGTATCCAGAGGAGGGCAGCACTTAAGAACCACACCGTGGCTCCCTTTTGATTCTACACATTCGATTACTAGGCTTGTTTGGCCTATGGGAGAGAGTCGTGGATATCTGAAGAAACTGAACAGGCAGACATCTGAAGACACGTATAGAAGTTTCAATTACCAGCCTTAAATGATGGCTGTAGCAAATAATTTCTATCTCCTACGTATCTCTGCCATAAGGATAGCGAGAATAACATTTAATTAATTACAGCAGGAACAGACGCAATTAAACAGTCATTCTTCCCAAACTCCATAAGTAAATCGAACGGGGGGAAGCCCCAATTACTAGTTCAATTGGAAATTACCCTCTACGATGCACTTCACAATTGTTCGCAGAGCCTAGATGTAGATGTAAATGATATGTACATTCTACATCTAATGCTGATTAAATGGGACGCCTAAATGTTGAAACAATTCCAGGATTTGCTCTTATCTTGCGGGATCGAGGAATCGGCGGGTAGCCACACCTGGAGTAGCGTGCAACTCGTGTGCCCTCTGGAGCGATGGTTATGTTTAAAAAGTACGTTACTGGTTGCAGGCGTGGTAATATCAATTATCACTTAACAGACCTTAAGACGAGTGTTGCGATTTAGTGCGCACCATATCGGTAGCTAGAGCTCTCGTATGAGATCGTGGAGCCCTCACCAAGCTGCAGGCAGCGTTTAATGAAAGAGCCGAGGTTCATGAGGCCAAATGGCGGACAAAAAATTGCAATACATTGTTTATTAATTAGGTATCTAAAGTTTTTTGGCTGTCTGCATTATACAACAAACAACTGAGGACGATGTGTGTAGTTTATATCTTTGGATTTAGACTGTGGGGCAGGATTGATGATCAAAAAAGGGTTTGGCGATGGTCCTGAAGTTTCACCGAAGAAATAAGCGATCAGAATGAATGCAGAGAATGAATGAACTCAAATACATTTAACATAGACGACAGAACGGAGAAACTCTACCTGCAGTGTTTGTGTTACATCAGGAGCCCTATTCTGTATCGTTCATACCGATCGGTGTAGCAGGTTTGTCTCGGTAGTGACGTAATTTTCGGTTCTTTACCGACATATCCCATTCAGTAAGTTTCTGAAACCTGTTACTGAACGGTCCAACCACCGATTTTTCGACAATAGTACGCTAGAGGTTTAGGAGTTCGGTGTGGCCCTGTCGATCGGTGAGCTGTGGTTTATGTACACCTATAATTTGTTATTTTAGACATATTTAGTCGTTTTAGCATTGGATTTAGTGATTGTGTTACTAAAGCATCGCCAGAGGACGCATCCGGTTGGAAAGTGAGTTCATAATAGACTATTTTCCTTTCTTAGAAATATCGTTAGGTTAGATTGTTACTGTGAATGACTACATCAAATAAAAAGTTTTCGGTCAATATTCTCTCACAATACGTGTTTTTTATGCAAATATGTATTTAAAGATCATTAAATATAGCCGGCCCGTGTGGCCGTGCGGTACTAGGAGCTATAGTCAAGAACCGCGTGACCACTACAGTCGCAGGTTCGAATCCTGCCTCGAGCATGGATGTGTGTGATGTCCTTAGGTTTCTTAGGTGTAAGTAGTTCTAAGTTCTAGGGGACTGATGACCTCAGATGTTAAGTCCCATAGTGCTCAGAGCCATTCTTCATTAAATATAAAGACATCGACTGTGCTTACGTGTGTTACAGACGTGTAAGTAGTTCTAAGTTCTAGGGGACTGATGACCTCAGATGTTAAGTCCCATAGTGCTCAGAGCCATTTTTCATTAAATATAAAGACATCGACTGTGCTTACGTGTGAACAGACGTTACTAGTGACTTCGTGTCCTTTTTCCGACAGTTGGTTTAGTTAGTAATTATAGAAACGTGTTTATAACTTTCAAGCAACAAAGGAAAGCAATCATGTGAAGCCTGATATTGGAAACCTTCCAAACTATCACCCATTTGTGAATTACGCATTTTTCCTCTTCATATATATAACATTATTATTCGTGTAAGTTAAGATTTTTCTGCAACATTCGTTATTACATGTAAGAGCGCACTTTCTCAGTAATGATTTTGTGATTTGTGTGTGTTTAAAAAACGAAATATGAAATTGCTGGAGATGAAATTGCTGTGAGTGAAACAACCGACAGTGACCTTTATATTTTTTTCCTGACAGGAATAATTCACCATTTTTTCCGAATATGTACCGATTTCCCAGTATGCGGTTAGACAGGAACCTAAGAGCACAACAAATTACTGGGAAAGTAACTAGCAGCAGCCATCTTTATAATCTTGCTTGTCATAAGTATTTATCTGCGATCAATCCTCAACAACAGTAGACACAGATGAAAGATCTCCGCCGCAATATTTTTAGATTGTAGCACCATATACGAAACATTTTCATTCATTAGAAGCATGTTATAAACTTCGACGAACTGCAGGAGCTCTCGAAAATGCATTTTTTCAATTTTGTTATTAAGACCCAAGTCGTAGACGTATCATATAGGGAAGTGGGATACATAATCATTTGGATCTCTAGGAGCATGTTATAACCACATTCTGTTTATCATCTTATTCTTTGAAACTCTCAGAATCAATTTTTCGGGTGTTTTTATAGGTATATTAGTACAATGTAGTACTACACACTATTCCTAGCTTATTTTCCGAAACGTAAAATCCAAAACACGATGTCAGTGTGAATGAGAATAAGATGACATAATGTGGCATTTACGACTGTCTCCAGAATGCAGTCAAATACACTATCGTTATTATGCATGCATGGAAACATGCGGTTATGGAAAATGCGAAAATTTCTTTGCATTTCAGCTGATAATCATGGAAATGGATATACTGCGCCTGATACAGTTAAGCAGGAGGTAAGAGCGATGTAGGCGGGCACCTCAGCTCGATGGAATGCGGCGTCATGCGTTATGGCAACGTAAACGCAATTTTCGGTACTTCGAAGAATAGCTCGCCCTTGTCGTCTGCTAGCCGCTTTGTGTTTGTGGCGCTGTGCGCGCTGCAGTGCGCATGCGCGGTCGCTTGCTTTTGATTGGCTTGCGCGACTCGAACCGACAACAGCGCTTCGCTTCTCTAGACCCGAACGGTATCGCTTCCGAAATGCATACTGAATAACGCAGGGCTCTAATTCGAGTACTAGACAGTTCGTTCTTGAGTACCGAAACGAATGACACAATGGCGGAAAAATACAGAACAAGCACCGAGGAGAGAACCACAGTCGACCCAGTCAAATGTCCGACCCACGTCTCATCTTGAGCTGGCTACAACAGAGGGTGCTTGAAGGCACTAGGCCATCCAGCTTGGGATTGTATGTTGAAGAAATAACACAAAACACGATGTAAGGTAAGACTTAAGAGAAATAAAGGAAGAAAAGCATGTGGAGAGGAAATGACCGCAATTCAGCGCCAAGCTAGAAAATTGCACCTGCCGGCCGCTGGCAACATACGCGCACCTCCATTATGATGAATTATTCCCTGGGAGTTTGCGAGAAATCTGGGCTGAGGCGGCGCCGTTCTGCATCAGGGCTAATCCTGCAAGAACTGGCAAGACGCGGCGGACATCAAATAGTAACGTGGTGGCGTGGCGCGCCGCTCTGAATTTTAGAGACCCCTGGCCGGCGGGGAGCCCTTCGCGCGCCGCTTTCATTTGCAAGGTGTTTCGCGCCCGGCTCGGGATTGCAGCCGTAAATATCTTACAGCTATTCTCCCCGGAGGCTACCGGCGCCGGCAGAACAGCCGTCAAGTCTGTTCCCGTCCACCAGATGGACGCACGCTGTCCGCACTTGCGGTCGCTTTCATCATCAAGGACACTTTTTCCTTGTCAATCCGTGGTATCGCTCCTGCTGAAGGACTACCTCATCCCATATGGCGTTTGTCGATCGCTGTTTCTATTCCAAAGTGACCAGTTTAGGGCAATGTCGCCCGTTTACTGACCATATTTCGCGCTACAGAGTAATCAGTCTTAACGGAATTATTAAATATGCAAAACTCGCCAATAAAATTGCTACACCAAGAAGAAATGCAGGACAAATATATTATACTCGAACTGACATGTGATTACATTTTCACGAAATTTGGATGCATAGATCCTGAGAAGTCAATACCCAGAACAACCACCTCTGGCTGCAATAACAGCCTTGATACGCCTGGGCATTGAGTCAAACAGAGCTTGGATGGCGTGTACAGGTACAGCTGCCCATGCAGCTTCAACACGATACCACAGTTCATCAAGAGTAGTGACTGGCGTATTGTGACGAGCCAGTTGCTCGGCCACCATTGACCAGACGTTTTAAATTGTTGACAGATCTGGAGAGCGTGCTGACCAGGGCAGCAGTCGAACATTTCCTGTATCCAGAAAGTTCCGTACAGGACCTGCAACATGCGGTCGGGCATTATCCTGCTGATATGTAGGATTTCGCAAGGATCGAATGAAGGGTAGAGCCACGGGTCGTAACACATCTGAAATGTAACGTCCGCTGTTCAAAGTACCGTCAATGCGAACAAGAGGTGACCGAGACGTGTAACCAATGGCACCCCATACCATCACGCCGGGTGATAAGCCAGTATGGCGTTGACGAATACGCGCTTCCAATGTGCATTCACCGCGATGTCGCCAAACACGGATGCGACCATCATGATGCTGTAAACAGAACCTGGATTCATTCGAAAAAATGACGTTTTGCCATTCGTGCACCCAATTTCGTCGTTGAGTACACCATCGCAGGCGCTCCTGTCTGTGATGCAGCGTCAAGGGTAACCGCAGCCATGGTCTCCGAGCTGATAGTACATGCGGCTGCAAACGTCGTCGCACTGTTGGTGCAGATTGTTGTTGTCTTGCAAACGTCCCCATCTGTTGACTCAGGGATCGAGACGTGGCTGCACGATCCGTTACAGCCATGTGGATAAGATGCTAGTGATACGAGGCCGTTGGGATCCAGCACGGCGTTCCGTATTACCCTCCTGAACCCACCGATTCCATATTCTGCTAACAGTCATTGGATCTCGACCAACGCGAGCAGCAATGTCCGATACGACAAACCGCATTCGCGATAGACTACAATCCGACCTTTTATCAAAGTCGGAAACGTGATAATACGCATTTATTCTCCTTACAGGAGGCACCACAACAACGTTTCACCAGGCAACGCCGGTCAACTGCTGTTTGTGTATGAGAAATCGGTTTCAAACGTACTTCATGGCAGCACGTTTTAGGTGTCGCCACCGGCGCCAACATTGTGTGAACGCTCTGAAAGCTAAACATTTGCATATCATAGAATCTTCTTTCTGTCGGTTATATTTCGAGTCTGTAGCACATCTTCGTGGTGTAGAAATTTTAATGGCCAGTAGTGTATTAATATAACTGATTCTTCAGTGCACATCAATAACGCCGTCACAGTTGAAAGGTGTGCGGGTAAATTTTCGTAGGAAATTTTCCTTTTTCGAACGACTAGAATCGCACTCGAAAGTTCTGAATGCAGCGTGCAGAATGCATCCTCAGCAGTGAAGCCGCGCCGCACAGAGAAGAGTTCGAGATGTTCTTCGCTCTGCGAAGATTCGCGCCATATTTCTCTGTTGATCGCGAAGGGAGGAGAGGAGACAGACAGTTGAGCTTTGGTGTTAGGTGTGAACAGTCGAGTTTCGTTAAATAGCAGTAAGCAGCCAACAGTGGAGATTTTTGGGAATTATAGATTAACAGAAGATCTACTGTGGACAGAAAGAAATTGATGTTTATATTGGTACGATTGAACTCTGTGAAGAATGGATTACATGTAATGATAAAGTGTGTTTTACTTGGGGCACCGGTTTCATAATATAGAATTCTCGGTTTGTCAGACATCGAGATCAGGAATCTTCTTGCTTGGCTTCTTTTTTTTTTTCTTTTTTCTTTTCGAATTCATCGATCATTGTGAAAGAAGTGGATTTAAGGATTAGATTTTGAAATTATGTTTAAGTAAATATTATATGTCTGATGTTTAATTTTTGTAGTTCTTGGATTATAGTTACGTGATTTCAGGTAAAGCTTATCTACTATTAATGTTTCATTAACTGCAATTAAGCCACATGATTTCAGATTGCTGTTGAGTTCATTTAACGCAGAGTCATTGTCCACATCCAAAAAGTCAGCTAATTTTCAATTTATTTAAAACTATTGTCAAAAATGTGAACAAAGAGTAACAGCAATGTTTTTAGAGAGCGTATTGCACCTTTGCGTCATGTAAGTAGGGGAGTTTGCAGCTTTGTTATCAAGACGCGCTCTAGCTTCGAATGCAGTTTTCACGGCCTACCAGACCCAGGAAAGCAAAATAGCTTAGAAAACACATTATTTCTTTAATTAAATTTCACAGGGACCAGCTTTAGTTTCAGAGTAATCAGTACTCCATCAAGGTTCGTAATTAGATAAGTTTCAGACAGCTCACCATTTTCTTAGAATTCGCGCGGCTAGATTTCTCTATGCATTCTCGCAGTTGAAGTTTGTCATCAACAGTAGGTGTTATGCAATCATTCAGCTTTAAGGTCTGGTATCCCCGCCATTCAAAGCAATAAACACAAAATTGCAGAAACACTAACACAATGACAACATCAGTTTTCCCGGAGAGTAGCTGATGTTGACTAAAAATGTTAAAAAAGTTACAAATACATACCGAAAAGAAAAAGCTTCCATTGTTGTTGTTGTCTTCAGGCCTAAGACTAGTTTGATGCAGTCCGCCATCCTACCCTATCCCGTGCAAGCCCCATGATCTCCGAGGAACTTCTGCAACCTACATCCTTCCGAATCTGTTTACTGTATCCATCTGTTGGTCCCTCTCCGTGATTTTACCCCACCATGCTTCCCTCCACTATTAAATTGGTGATCTATTGATGCCTCATAACGCTTCGTACCAACTGATAGCTTCTTCTAGTCAGGTCGAGCCACAAATTTCTTCTCTCCCCAATTCTATTTGTATCCCCTCTTTAGCAACGTGATCTGCCCATCTAAACTACAGCATTCTTTTGTAGCACCATATTACAAAAGCATCTATTCTCTTCTTATCCAAACAGTTTATCGTCCATGTTTCACTTCCATGCATGGTTACACTCCAAACAAATACATCCAGAAAAGACTTCCTGAGACTTAAACACTTCCACGTTAACAAATTACTCTTCTTCAGAAACGCCTTCCTTGCCACTTCCAGTCTACATTCTATATACTTTCTACTTCGACTATCATCTCTTATTTTGCTGCTCTAATAGCAAAATTCATCTATTACATTAAGTGTCTCATTTCCTAATCTAATTCCCTCAGCATCACCTGATTTACTTCGATTACATTTTACTATCTTAGTTTTTCTTTCTTTTATGTCCATCTTATATTCGCCTTTGAAGACACTGTGGATTCCGTTCAACTTGCCTTCCAAGTCCTCTGCTGTCTCTGATAAATTTACAATGCCATCGGCAAGCCTCAAAGTTTTTATTTCTTCTCTATGGATTTTAGTTCCTACTGTATTTTTTTTCATTTGTTTCCTTTACTGCTAGCTCAATACACAGACTGAATAATATCTGGGATACGCTACAATGCTGTGTCGCCCTTCTCAACCACGGCTTCCCTTTCATGCCCCTCGATTCTAATAACAGCCATCTGGTTACAGTATAAATTGTAAATAGCCTATCGCTCCCTGTATTTTACCGCTGCCACCTTTCCAATATGGAACACAGTATTCCAGTCAGCAGTGTCAATAGCTGTCTCTAAGTCTACAAATGCTATAAACTTAAGGTTACCACCGCACGGGATTAGCCGAGCGGTATGAGGTGCTGCAGTCGTGGACTGTGCGGCTGGTCCCGGTAGAGGTTCGGGTCCTCCCCCGGGTCAGGGTGTGTGTTTGTCCTTAGGACATTTTAGGTTAAGTAGTGTGTAAGCTTAGGGACTGATGACCTTAGCAGTTAAGTCCCATAGGATTTCACACACATTTTAAAGTTACCTTTCATTAGCCTGTCTTTTATGAGAAGTCGTAGGGTAAATATTGCCTCGCGTGTTCCTACATTTCTCCGGAATATAAACAAATTCAAGCATCGAAGAAATTAATTTCGTAATTTCCAGTGCCACGACAGCAAAATTGCAGCCAAAATCACAAAGCCTTCGGAACAGATATAGAATATGGAAACGAAAAAAAATAAAATTGACACCAGAGCAAAAGAACATTTTGAAACACTGGAAGTACAGATCGATGTATTTTCAAGCAAAGTATAGACGATCAGTCAGCAGACATATTTATACAGGTTAGAGAGACCGAAGAATTTCAGTCCGTAGAGCGTTTTAAAGACGGGCAGATGACGGTGAACAAACAGTACAAACAGGAAATCAGAAGGGTACGCTCACATCAACCTGACACTGAAAAGCTTTTGACACATGAACGAGATACATGTCATTGTAATGAGAGCTGTCATGAAAGGGGAAATACATTTCGCGGAAGAACAACTTTTTGGCCGACTTAGACGTGCAACGGACTTAGAAAATTATCGCGAACATTGAGACACGTATTGCAACCGACAGAACTTCAATGCTTTAACAAGACGCAATGAATTTGCCTATAAACATTTTTATCGGTTAGAAAGCTTGAAGTTTTTGACAGCAGCATCAGTGGTTTACATCCCTTGGACTGGATCCAAAAGTTTAGCTTCTCTCTACCTCCAGCTTGGCCAGTGACACGCATGATACAGTTCATTTGCAGTTCTTTGGAAGCTGGAGCAGTTATGTGGATGCTACCCATAGCAATAAAATGCTTTTCTTAAGAGGAATTTCCAAATCCATTTCTCTCAGCATACTGGTCAGAGGCTACACAGCATGGAGTTAAGGAAAGACTCTACAGTTTGCTATATTTTTAAAATTCACAAGTTACAACCTTAACGCAGTTCTCGAGCACATGCTATCATTGACAACACAGACAACAAAATCGCGATTTCCGAGAAAATGATAAATGTGATAACTGGAGGTAATGACAGACGACAAGAAAATTTTGTTTTGAATTAATCGGACAATAATTTTCACCCACGACTATTTAATTCTAATAATGTAGAACCTAGACGATCTGATCAAGTAACTGAAGTTTCGCAAACTATTTCACAAACGACGCGATTGTGGTGTACAGTAGTGGCTAGAGGAGAAGACTAAAGAAGAATCACATACAGAGACAACACGATGTACTAACAATACCACCAACATTATTGTAAATATCACTCGTGTAGACGGCGTTAGTGATACGTTGTTACAAGAAAATGAGAAACCACAAAAACAAATTTATCGTTCAGTCATCAGCACACAAATAGGAAAACATTCTTTAAACGGAGTTTGAGATTCGGGCTCTCCGGTTTTAGTAATTAGTGATTCAATAAACGTAACTCAGATGAAACTTGCCCTACTTTACCATTACATAGACACCAAGTTAGGGGAGCTCTTTCAGGGAAATGTGTCCATATAAAATCACAAACACATTCAAAATTTAACGTAGAGTCACACTTTCTTTGCAGGCTTCTGGATCGTGTAAGTGCTAAAAAACAAAGATTATGCTTGCATGGATTTCTCAAACAGACAAAAAGAAGTACTGGTATTTGAAAATTCATGTTTTTCGCTATAAAATAATGATACGCGGGTTGCATTGCTCTTTGGAGAGTTTTTTAATGGACGAACAGGAGATTAACGGGCTATAGTTTTTCACGTTAATCAAAAATATGAACTGGTGAACGTAATTCTTCGCTGGTGCAGAATTTCCTATTACTAATGAAAATGAAGAATCAAATTTAGACATTTCTCAAACAATACGAACAAAGATAGACAGGTGTGAAGCTGCCACAGGAAGAGACAGGAAACAATTACACACTTATTCCCATGTTTTGGACAATGTTTCCGGAACTATGCACCGGATTGTTCAAATATTTCATGTGAAACTCCACAGTAGTTTTGATTCTAGACATTACAACATACCATTCATTTATCGAGACAAAGTGTAAAACAAAATTGAGTCTACGCTGCACAAAGGTATTACTGAAATAGCAGCAAGTCCATCACAAGTTTTTCCGAAAAAGGATGATTCTCTCAGACTTTTTTAGATTCGAGACCAATTGATAACATCATAGTCACAGAAACAGACAGACAGACAGAAGACATTAGCTGGGTTGCTCATAAAATTTCATGGAGTCGCCGCATTTTCCACTCTGGATCAGGATTCCATCAGATCCAATTACATCACAATTTTCGCAAATATAAAGCCTCTTTTATGCTTCCGAACTTGTTATTAATTTTTCTAACTACTTTTCGGTCTTAATATTTCATCTGCACCTTCCATCAGAGTTTCGAACTCCATTCTCTCAACACATTTGAAGGACAGAATCTACATCTACATCCACATCTACATCTATACTCAGCAAACCACAATGAGGTGCATGGCACAGGGTACGTTCTACTATACCACTAATTAGGGTTTGTTCCTGTTGCATTCACGTATGAAGCGCGGGAAGAAAGATTGTTTGAATGCATCTGTGCGTGCAGTAATAATTACTGCATTAGAATAATAATTATTGTAATCTTATTCTCACGATCCCTATGTGGGCGATACGTAGGGGATAGTAGTATACTCCTAGAGTCACCATTTGCAGCCGGTTCTTGAAACAATTTTAATAGACCTCTCGGGATATTTTACGTCCATCTTCAAGAGTCTTTCACTTCAGTTCCTTCAGTATCTCTGTGACACTTGCTCACGGATTATATAACCTGCGATCATTCGTGCTGCCCTTCTCTGTATACGTTCGCTATCCACTGTTAGTGGTGTAGGTCGCACACACTTGAGCAATATTCTAGAACCGGTCGCAAAAGTGATCTGTACGCAGTATCGCTTGTAAATTAATTTCACGTCCCCAGTATTCTACCAATCAACCGAAGTCTGTCACCCACGACTGCACATATGTGATCATTCCATTTCATATCCCTACAGACTGTTACACGGAGGTATTTGTATGAGCTGGCCGATTCCAACAGTGACTCACTGATATTATAGTCATAAGATACTATGATTATTTTTTCATTTTGTGAAGTGCGCAATTTCACATTTATGAACAGTTAAAGCAATTTGCCAATCTTTCCGTCGCTTTGAAATCTTTCACGATCTGACTGAACATTTACGTAGCTTGTTTCAGATAGTGTTTCATTATAGAAAACTGCGTCATCTGCAAAAAGCCTGATGTTACTACTAATTTGGTCTCCTAGGTCATTAATATACAACATGAACACCAAGGGTCCCAACACACTTCCCTGGGGTACAGCTGAAGTTACTTCTACATCTGAAGATGGCTCTCCATCCAAGACAGCATGCCGTGACCTCCTCTATCACAAAGTCCTCAACCGCGACATAAATTTCACTTGATACCTCACATGATCGAACTTGTGACACTAAGATTAGATGTGGTATTGAGTCAAATGCTCTTGGGGAAACAGTAAATGCTGCATCTTCCTGATTGTCTAGATCCAAAGCTTTCAGTAAGTCTTGTGCGGAAAGTGTTACTTGGGTTTCACGTAATCTGTGTTTTAGGAATCCTTGCTGCTTGGCATTGAGGCGATCATTCTGTTCAAAATATCTCTTTTTTTTTTTAAGCTCAGAATCGATGTCAAGCATATTGGGCGGCAGTTTTGTGAATCGCTTCTAATACACCTCTTAGGTGACAAGTGCAACCTGAGCTTTCTTCCAAGAACTGGGCACCGTTTTTTATTCAAGGGATCTGCGTTGGATTACAGTTTGAAGAGAGTCTAACTCAGCCTCAAATTGAGAATAGAATCTCACAGGCATTCCATCCGTTCCTGTAGCGTTGTTCAGTTTTAATGACTTCAGCTCTTTCTCAACACAACTGGTACTAATACTTATTTCATTCATCTTTTCTGTGGTACGAGGATTAAATTGGGGCCATTCTCCTGGGATTTTCTTTGTAAACGAACATTTGAAAATGGAGTTAAGCAGTTCAGCCTTTGCTTTGCTACCATCAATTTCAGTTCCTGGCTCATTCGCTAGGGACTGGACAGTAACTATGGTGACGCTAACAGCCTTTACATACGACCACAAATTCTTTGGATCCTGTGAAATATCATTTAACAATATTCTGCTACGGTAGTCACTGAAGGCATCACGCATTGCTCTCTTGACAGCCAAACGCCTTTAATTTTTCGGAAATTTGTCGCAAGTTCCTAAGGGACAAAACTGCTGACGTCATCGGTTCCTAGGCTTACGCACTATTTAATCTAACTTAAACTAACTCACGCTAAGGACAACACACACACACACACACACACCCATGCCCGAGGGAGGACTCGAACCTCCGACGGAGGGAGCCGCGCGAATCGTGGCAAGGCAAGGCGTCGTTAATTCAGCATCTCTTTATCTATACTCCTACATTTTCCTTTACACCCCCAAAATGCATTAACCTCTGTTTCATCAGAAGTTTCTTTACAGTGACTGTATATCATGGAGGTTCCACTGCATTATGGACTGTTTCATTGAGAACGTACCTATCCAGTGCATGGTCAACTATTCTTTTAAACTTGAGCCATAGTTCCTCTACACGCTGCTGGCCTATGCTGAAAGTTTCAGATTTCTCACTGAGATACGGCACTACTGATTTTTTGTCTAGTTTACTGAATATAAAAATCTTTCTGCTAGGTTTGTTGTCCCCTGTACTTTGGTAATCACTGTTGCCACTGATACCAGCTTCTATGTGGACATTCCCAAAGAGGACGCGTGTATTTGTTGCCATTAATTCCAATATATTTCCATCAGAAAGTGGGATTCCTATCTATTCTAGGTAGTTTTCACCGAAGGCATTTACTACTGTTTCACAGGATGTCGTAGCACACCCATCACTAACAAAACTCCAATTTTCCCAATTAACTTTTGGATGATTGAAGTTTCCACCGAAGATTACGATGTGATAGGGGACCTTACAAGCAAGTGAAATGAGGTTTTCTCTAAAGATTTCTGATACACCAGTAGATGAATTCTTGTGGACGACAGATGGATCCATTTACCGTTTTATGCCTACCCTTGAGTCTCTCACATGCCTCCTCAATTTCTGTATCGGTAGATTTGATTTTCTTGTTTACTGTGACAAATGCATCACCTTCATGTCCTATAGGCCTGTCCTTTCGATATAAACTTTAATTCTTCCCAAAAATATCGCTCCTACCAATATCAGGTATCAACCAGCTTTTTGTACCTAGTAGTAAGTGAGCTTCACTGCTCTTCGCAAGCGCTACAAACTCTGCCACTTTGATGTGCATGCTTCTGCAGTTTACTATTAGGATTTTAATACGCTCACCTGTGAGAGGCATTTGTATCGATCCTACACTGATACCTCTGGGTTTCCTACAGCTATCGTTATCTGGATTGTATGGAGAGTCGCTTAATCTAAAAATACCTTGTGTGCACCCCACATACAGCCAACTATCTGAGTGGCAGCGTCTGATGTGTAGTACAAACCTGACACGTTTAGTGGAACCCTACGGTTCTCAGCCTTTGGCCAAACTCCAGAAATCCCAGCTTGTCACAGAGCCTTCGAAGCCTCTGGTTCAGTCTTTCTACTCGACTCACAACCAAAGGGCCACGATTATTTCTGGGGACAATGCTGCAAATTGTGAGCTTCGCTGAAACTCCACGTGCAAGACTCGTCTTCTCAATCTTCTCTGCTAGTCGCTGAAGTGACTCAAGTATGACAACGGAGCCCAGACGACAGGCATAATTTTTTCCAACAAGTACCACAATCTGCAGTTGGTAGCACCCTGATTCATCAATGGTTGCTGGAATAGCCTCTCCAACATGTTGAATGATGGCCACAGGCATAGATACTCAGTGCACCTGGTGCCCTTTCCTGTCCCTTGCTGCAATTTCCCTAAGCGATACCATTATTTGCCGAACGTTTGAACTGCTGACAGCTAGTAGACCCCAGCGCCTTTGCGTTTGCCTAGTCTTGGCACCGGGCAAAACAGGTTCCCCAAAACAGGTGAAGTGAGTGCTACTGGCTCGGTCAGAGGAATCGATACGACACCCTGAGTCCTCCCTGATTCCAGTCCACCCTGTACAGGACCCCAAGATCTACCATTGACATGCCACCCGCAGTCAAGTGATCGCTTAATGGCACATGCTTTACTTTCGATAGAGGAGACAGGAACCACAGGAGAGAATAGTACCTGAGGCATCTCTATTACTGTTAGCACAGGTAGACGACTCATGGGAGCTCGTCCAACACACCGATTCGCAGCAGCTGTCAAACTTTTGACAGTGGTCATGGCGATTTCCAACTGCTTATGAACTTCAACCAATTCCTCCCGTGTTCGAGAACAGCATTCACTATGGGGTTGCATTTTACCTGGTGCAACGTATTACAAGGCAGTGAAAAAAATAACTTCCAGTTAAGCACGCTGATTATCTTTAACCTGTTAAGCTAAAAAGTTGCTATTTCCCATATGAGACCAGAAACAAATATTACAAAGTGTGATTACCATTAAGACTAGACAAAAACCTGTGGTAAAAATTACTATCATCCCAAAGCGATTTGAGGTTAATTATAGTTGTTTGCAATTTCCAATACAGAGTTATTTACGAAAGGAACTGTTATATATAGGACTACTCCTCTTTAAGTGTAACACAATACGTTACGGTAGTTGGAATGTCTGCTGCAGTAATTAAATTACAAACGCCAATTAACTACAGATTGCTCATGGATTATGCAAAAGACAATGGTAGCCTCCGAAAATTCTCAAAAACAAAAATTTATTTTCTTTGGTACAAATGAAAATCAGTTGGCAGAACTGTGAACACAAACACTGATCCACGACAAAATATACTTACGAAAATATTGTTTTCTAAGCGTCCGAAAACTCTGAAACATAATCTGTTTCTCACGCAATCGTACAACGAAATTAGAGAACGATTCCTTTGCACGACGATAGGGGGAATTGCCTAAAAAATTTTCAAAGACCACAATTAAGTTTAAGCCTATGATTGACGATAACAGTACGAGTTTACTGCGCAACGTTCGAAATTTCACAGTATATCACAGTACAAACAGTTACTGACACACCAACGAAATATTATGCAGAAGTGATGCGATCACTAAAATAAGCGAATCTAGAACTTGAAATCGGGACAGGGTTTTAGTACTTGTGGTCTCACACAAAGGAAAATTCCTAGATCGCCTTTTTGTACAAATTAACATGGTATTGCACTGACTTTTCGCTTAGATGATTCTGTGCATTCTACAGTGGTGTATCGAAGAAGAACTCTGCAGCGTGAGTTTATTTCGGTGAAAATCGCTAAAATGTGCGGCACCAACAAAGCACATCTTCTGCCTGTTGCAGCTAACAATGCTGAAGATAAGGTGGGTAGATCACGTAACTAATGAGGAGGTATTGAATAGGATTGGGGAGAAGAGAAGTTTGTGGCACAACTTGACTAGAAGAAGGGATCGGTTGGTAGGACATGTTTTGAGGCATCAAGGGATCACAAATTTAGCATCGTAGGGCAGCGTGGAGGGTAAAAATCGTAGAGGGAGACCAAGCGATGAATACACTAAGCAGATTCAGAAGGATGTAGGTTGCAGTAGGTACTGGGAGATGAAGAAGCTTGCACAGGATAGAGTAGCATGGACAGCTGCATCAAACCAGTCTCAGGACTGAAGACCACAACAACAACAACTTACATCTACAATATACTTGTTTAGGAAACCTGGTACCAAGAAACAGCGTCTTGAAGTCATTATTGTAATCATTTTCAAATCATGGAATTACGGTCAATTTAAGTAGATCTAAGTTTCTAAAACCATTTATAAAATTTTTAGGTCATGTAATTTCAGATTCAGGTTTTGAATCCGATCCAGACTTGAAGCCTCGTCAATCGTTTTTCGCCATTTCATTCACACAGAGATCTACACACTCCAAGATTATGTCAGCAGTGGTAAAAATCCAAAATAGTTTTGGGACGAATAAGCTACTATACTTTCCTCACCCGGACTTTTCGCATGATTTATGCGTCGCGACTGACAGCTCCAAGACAGCCCTTGTTTCAAGAAACGGAGGAAAATAATGTTTTTGTAACAAAGAGCCTTCCATTAGCCTGTCGCTTTCTTTCCGCTTCTGGACGAAATTATTCAGTCGCAGCACTTGAGGAGTTAGCTATAGTTTGGGCTTTTACAGAATTTCCTTTTTTTTTTTTTTTTTGCAAACATGACTTAACACAGACTGCAGTGCGTTACAATTTCTTCAATTTCTTATGACCGTCTAGCTTTCGCATGATCACTGGGGTTGATGGGCATTATATTTACAGAATTTTCGTTTCCCTGTTATACAAATTTCAGGACAAGAGAATGTTGTTGCTGATGGCTTTTCACGATCTCATGGTGGCTCACAAATTCCTTCATCCACAGAGTCCTGTCAGTCCAATTTAACAGTTCTATACATACAACAGGTCGCTTTCGAAAATTATGTTTCATCTGATTTAAACGACAATGCAAAAGAACAAGATAAAGATCCCATATGGAAGAATATCAAGCAGCTGTGGCGAGACAGAAATAGCCCTACAGTTAGACATTATTGTTCAGTTAGGAACAACCATATTTTCAAATATTTTAAGCCTGACAGCAATACATCACTTACTTGCGTTCCGCATTATTTGGTCAACTAGTTAGTTTCGTACATGCATCTTAGTTATGAACGCTATGGTAGAAGAAAATGTTTCTACGTATTTCGTCACGTCTCTTACTTTACCGACATGAAAAAAAAAAACACAAAGTGTTCTGATGACCAAATGTAAACTCCGTCAAAAAGCTAAAACATCAACCACTTCACATTTCCTGAACTGTTTCCATCAGTGCAGTTAAACTGCGTCATTTGGCACCCATGAACCTACATGGACTTGTTCCTAAAAGCAGACAAGGTTTTCTGTATATTTTTATGGCAGCAGAGCTCATATTAAAATTTTTCTCTTTGACACCACTACTTAAAGGGGCAGCATTTACCACGGATTTTTAAGATAAGTTTGGTATGTCAACAAAGTTATATTCGATAATGGACCTCAGTTTCGTTTGGTTCTTTGCATACATACCTCAAAAATAGAAAAATTGCACCAATTTTCACTTCACAGTACCATGCTTTTTCCAACCTGTCTCAAAAAATCATGAAAGAAATAGGAAAATTTGGCACACTCTAGTGCCACAAAAAGTTTACAGAATTGGATAGGTATGTTCAGATCTTTCATGACACTAAAACGTCTTTGCCTAATGATTCCCCTTTATCCTCTCCATATTTGGCAGTGAAAAATAAATGTCTGACAAAATCAAAGAGTCTGTAGCGTTTCGTAAGTAATAATGCTTAATACATCATGAGGCCTTGAAATATCGCTTAAAAACATAAAACAGATAGCAGAAAAGAGAAAATGGTTCCACAAAAGGACATGCAACAATAAAGAAGCAGGTCAAAAGGTTTTGCTTTACTCTCACCAGTTATAATGCAAATCAAAGGTAAAGTTTCCAAAATTCTTCTTAATTGACTGAGGACGGTTCCATATTTTCTGAATAGCTCAACTGAATGTGACTGAGGTAGAAACTGACACACAAAAATTCTCGTGGTCCACAATCAACACAACGTATCCAATGTAACACGTTTCCTGCAGTCATTCAGGGCACTCTCTTGTCCTTGGGATGGAGAATTTTCCAAAATATGGAAGGAACAGTAATGATCAATGGCATGAGGATGCAGAAAGCAATGGCAAACACTGCATTAAAGAAACGCATATGTTTCCACAGGTCATGAGGCCAGCAGCTGAAAAAGTGTAATGTACATCTCTCCATTGGCAAAAGATCCCGAAACAGTCCCGTATTCGGATCTCTGGGAAGGGGAAGAGCAACATGAGAAAAAAAATTATAATAAATGAACTGGTAATTTTTACGAGTCGAGGCATGGAATGACAGAAGTTTAAACGTTGCAGGAAGCTAAAAAATCCCAAAAGCGAAATGCAAGACGGAATCTAGATATAATGGGGTTGGGGGGGGGGGGGGGGGGGGGGGCAGTGAACTGAAACGGAAAGGAGGCAAGGATTTTTGGGCGGATAATATAATGTCAACAGTAGTAGCTGAAATCGTTATAGGTACAGAAAGCTGGCTTAAGCCAGAGATAAATTCTGCCGAAATTTTTACAAAGGTACAGACGGTGTTTAGGAAGGATAGATTGCATGCAACCGGTGGTGGAGTGTTCGTCGCTGTTAGTAGTAGTTTAGCCTGTAGTGAAGTAGAAGTGGATAGTTCCTGCGAATTATTATGGGTGGAGGTTACACTCAACAACCGAGCTAGGTTAATAATTGGCTCCTTTTACCGACCTCACGACTCAGCAGCGTTAGTGGCAGAACAACTGAGAGAAAATTTGGAATACATTTCACATAAATTTCCTCAGCATGTTATAGTCTTAGGTGGAGATTTCAATTTACCAGATATAGACTGGGACACTCAGATGTTTAGGACGGGTGGTAGGGACAGAGCATCGAGTGACATTATACTGAGTGCACTATCCGAAAATTCCCTCGAGTAATTAATCAGAGAACCGACTCGTGGAGATAACATCTTGGACCTATTGTTAACAAACAGACCCGAACTTTTCGACTCTGTAAGTGCAGAACAGGGAATCAGTGATCATAAGGCTGTTGCAGCATCCCTGAATATGGAAGTTAATAGGAATATAAAAAAAGGGAGGAAGGTTTATCTGTTTAGCAAGAGTAATAGAAGGCAGATTTCACACTACCTAACAGATCAAAACGAAAATTTCTGTTCCGACACTGACAATGTTGAGTGTTTATGGAAAAAGTTCAAGGCAATCGTAAAATGCGTTTTAGACAGGCACGTGCCGAGTAAAACTGTGAGGGACGGGAAAAACCCACCGTGGTACAACAACAAAGTTAGGAAACTACTGCGAAAGCAAAGAGAGCTTCACTCCAAGTTTAAACGCAGCCAAAGCCTCTCAGACAAACAGAAGCTAAGCGATGTCAAACTTAGCGTAAGGAGGGCTATGCGAGAAGCGTTCAGTGAATTCGAAAGTAAAATTCTATGTACCGACTTGACAGAAAATCTTAGGAAGTTCTGGTCTTACGTTAAATCAGTAAGTGGCTCGAAAAAGCATATCCAGACACTCCGGGATGATGACGGCATTGAAACAGAGGATGACACGCGTAAAGCTGAAATACTAAACACCTTTTTTCCAAAGCTGTTTCAGAGAGGAAGACCGCACTGCAGTTCCTTCTCTAAATCCTCGCACAAACGAAAAAATGGCTGACATCGAAATAAATGTCCAAGGAATAGAAAAGCAACTGGAATCACTCAACAGAGGAAAGTCCACTGGACCTGACGGGATACCAATTCGATTCTACACAGAGTACGCGAAAGAACTTGCCCCCCTTCTAACAGCCGTGTACCGCAAGTCTCTAGAGGAACGGAGGGTTCCAAATGATTGGAAAAGTGCACAGGTAGTCCCAGTCTTCAAGAAGGGTCGTCGAGCAGATGCGCAAAACTATAGACCTATATCTCTGACGTCGATCTGTTGTAGAATTTTAGAACATGTTTTTTGCTCGAGTATCATGTCGTTTTTGGAAACTCAGAATCTACTATGTAGGAATCAACATCGATTCCGGAAACAGCTATCGTGTGAGACCCAACTCGCGTTATTTGTTCATGAGACCCAGAAAATATTAGATACAGGCTCCCAGGTAGATGCTATTTTTCTTGACTTCCGGAAGGCGTTCGATACAGTTCCGCACTGTCGCCTGATAAACAAAGTAAGAGCCTACGGAATATCAGACCAGCTGTGTGGCTGGATTGAAGAGTTTTTAGCAAACAGAACACAGCATGTTGTTATCAATGGAGAGACGTCTACAAACGTTAAAGTATCCTCTGGCGTGCCACAGGGGAGTGTTATGGGACCATTGCTTTTCACAATATACATAAATGACCTAGTAGATAGTGTCGGAAGTTCCATGCGGCTTTTCGCGGATGATGCTGTAGTATACAGAGAAGTTGCAGCATTAGAAAATTGTAGCGAAATGCAGGAAGATCTGCAGCGGATAGGCACTTGGTGCAGGGAGTGGCAACTGTCCCTTAACATAGACAAATGTAATGTATTGCGAATACATAGAAAGAAGGTTCCTTTATTGTATAATTATATGATAGCGGAACAAACACTGGTAGCAGTTACTTCTGTAAAATATCTGGGAGTATGCGTGCGGAACAATTTGAAGTGGAATGATCATATAAAATTAATTGTTGGTAAGGCGGGTACCAGGTTGAGATTCATTGGGAGAGTCCTTAGAAAATGTAGTCCATCAAGAAAGGAGGTGGCTTACAAAACACTCGTTCGACCTATACTTGAGTATTGCTCATCAGTGTGGGATCCGTACCAGATCGGGTTGACGGAGGAGATAGAGAAGATCCAAAGAAGAGCGGCGCGTTTCATCACAGGGTTATTTGGTAACCGTGATAGCGTTACGGAGATGTTTAATAAACTCAAGTGGCAGACTCTGCAAGAGAGGCGCTCTGCATCGCGGTGTAGCTTGCTCGCCAGGTTTCGAGAGGGTGCGTTTCTGGATGAGGTATCGAATATATTGCTTCCCCCTACTTATACCTCCCGAGGAGATCACGAATGTAAAATTAGAGAGATTAGAGCGCGCACGGAGGCTTTCAGACAGTCGTTCTTCCCGCGAACCATACGTGAATCGAACAGGAAAGGGAGGTAATGACAGTGGCACGTAAAGTGCCCTCCGCCACACACCGTAGGGTGGCTTGCGGAGTATAAATGTAGATGTAGATGTAGATGTAGTAGAAATGGTTATAAAATATAAAAGGAGTAAGATGTATGAATAGGAAGGTATAGCTGACAGTCTTGTTACTCTGAACAGTTCAGTGATAGGTTGTTCTCATCAGATTCAACACCGACAACGATAGATGATGTATACATGCCGACATCGCAAGTTGAAGAAGATGAGTTAGAGAACGTATATGAAGATATTGAATCGGTACTTCAGTAAATAAAGGAAGATGAGAAGTCATGGGGGACTGGAATGGGTTTGTAGGGGAACGAGTAGAAGAAAGAGTTACCAGGAAACATTAGCTTTGTATAATGAATGATACAGGAGGAAGACTAACTGAATTCTGTAATAAATTTCAGCTAGTAATAGCTAATACCTTGTTCAAGAATCACAAGAAGAGGCGGTATACCTGGAACAGGCGGAGAGATAACGGAAGATTTCAGTTAGATTACATCATGGTGAGGCAGAGATTTCGGAATCAGATATTGGATTTTAAGGCATACGCAGGCGCAGATGTAGACTCAGATCACAATTTAGTAGTGATGAAGAGTAGGTTGAAGTTAAAGAGACTATCTAGGAAGAATCAATGCGCAAATACAGAAGTATTAAGGAGTGAATAATATGCTTGAAGTTCTCTGAGGCTATAGACACTGCAATAAAAAGATAGCTTATTTTGCAGTTCAGTTGAAAAGGAATAGACGTCTCTAAAAAGGATATAAACCCGGAATTTCGGAAAGAAAAACGTTGGTATAAAGAAGGTAACTGCGAAGAAACCATGGCTGACAGACGAAATACTTCAGCTGATCGATGAAAGAAGGAAGTACAAAAATGATGATGGAAATTCAGATATACAAGTTACATAGGAATGAAATAAGTAGGAAGCGCAGGGAAGCTAACGCGAAATGACTGTACAGAAAGTATGAAGAAATAGATACAGAAATGATCGCCGGGAAGACTGACTCAGCATATAGAAAAATCAAAAGTACCTGTGGTGACTTTAAGGACAAGGATGGTACCACTAAGAATGCAAAGGAAGTTCCACTGTTAAACGCAGAGGAGAGAGCAGATTGGTGGAAAGAGCACACTGAAGGCATCTGTTAGGGGATGATCTGTTTCATAACATGATAGGAAGACAAATAGTAGTCGATATAGAAGAGGTAGGGGATCCAGTATTAAAATCAGAATTTAAATGATCTTTCAAAACTTAAAGTCAAATAGATAACATTTCATCAGAATTTCTAAACTCATTGGGGAAGTGGCAGTAAAGCGATTATCCACCTTTGTTTGTCGGATATATGAGTCTGGCGAATTTCGGAAAACCATCCTCCACACAACTCTCAAGATTGCAAGAGCCGGCAAGTTCGAGAATTATCGCACAATCACGTTAACAGCTCATGCATCCAAGTTGCTGACAAGAATTACATACACAAGAACGGAAAAGAAAATTGAGGATATGTTAAATAACTATCATTTTGTATTTAGGAAAGGTAAAGACATAAGAGAGGCAGATCTGACGTTGCCGTTCATAATGGAAGCAAGACTAAAGAAAAGCCAAGACATGGTCATAGGATTTACCGACTTCGAAAAATTAATCGACAATGTTAAATGGTGCAAGATGTTCGAAATTCTGACAATAATTTGGGAATTCTGACAATAATAGGGGAAAGTCGGGTAATATACAAATGTACAAGGAAAAAGAACGAACAACAAGAGTGGAAGACCAAGAAAGAAGTGCTTGGATTAAAAATGGTGTAAGAAAGGGATGTAGTCTTTCATCCCCGCTGTTCGATCTATACTTCGAAGATGTAATTATGGAAATAAAGGAAAGGTTCAAGAGTCGGATTTAAATTGAAGCTGAAATGATATCAATAATACGATTCGCTGATGACACTGCCATCATCGGTGAATGTGAAGAAGAATTACAAGATCTGATGAATGTAATAAATAGTCTAATAAGTACAGGATACGAGAATAATCCAAGAAAAACGAAACTAATGAGAAGTATCAGAAATGAGGAAAGTAACGAAATTAATATTAGGATTGGTGATCTATAAGTAGATGAATTTAAGGAATTCTGCTACCTAGGCAGCAAAATAATCCCTGACGGACGGAGCAAGGAGGCCATAAAAAGAAGACGAGCACTGGCGAAAAGAGCATTCCTGACAATGAGAAGTCTACTAGTATCAAACATAGGCCTTAATATGAGGAAGAAATTTCTGGGAATGAAAGCACTGTATGGTAGCGAAACTTGCACTGTGGGAAAACCAGACCAGAAGAGAATCAAAACATTTGAGATGTGGCGCGTCAGAATAATGTTGAAAATTTGGTGGGCTGGTAAGGTAAGGAATGAGGTGGTTCTGCGCAAACGGGCAATGTAAAGAATTTATAGAGATCATTGACAAGAAGAAGAGACAGGATGGTAGAACATCGGTTAATAAAGCACGGAAAAACTCCCATAGTACTAGAGGAAGCTGTAGATTGTAAAAACTGTAGAGGAAGACAGGCACTGGAATACATTCAGCAAATAACCGAGGACGTAGGTTGCGAGTATTACTCAGAGATGAAGAGGTTGTCACAGGAGAGGAATTTGTGGTCAGCCACATCAAAAATTCTTTGGGCATTATTTTTTTATGTTCGTCAGTACACATTTCTTAGCATAGTCAGGTTTTGACACACGTGATTTTCTCATTGACGAGTGGATGTTGTAAATATGTGGAAGTTATGTCATGAGCCATTTCATCCTACGGGTTGTAGATCGTAACTTTTTCACTTACATAAGGTAGAAGAGGTTAACCATTTCTTTGCATTTCTATCACTTCACGTACTTTTGGTAATATAATGTACTTTACTGCTACAGATGTAGATTACAATACCTCTAATAATGAATCTTTCTAGTTGTATTTGTCGCACATAGATACAAACGAAACTACATTGTACAAAAGAAGCAGCAACTTTAAGCCCAGTGTAAATGGCACGAAACCATCAGTGTTGTATGATAACATCGGGTACTGGGTAAAGAAATTGAAATTTTTCTTAAGAGCTGACACACTGTTTTATTTAATAATTGGATGATGTTTTGAAAATTTGTATAGTACGCAGCCGTGGAAAGGGAAGAGAATTTTCGGTCGGATTTAACATCCTTTGTTACTAATCGGATATGGTTTCTTATTTTCAAGATAGCGAATTGAAAACAACAACACGGAGAAAGAACTATGACTACAACGTCATGTGAGCTTTTTTGAGTAATGTTAAGTGTGTGATGGAGGTTTTTATGAGTTTAGTTTTGTTACCGGATATGATGAAATTCATATTTTTGTGGGTTTATGAATTATGTCTTTGAGGAGATATGTTTTAAGATTTCAGGAGGTAAGCAATGAATTTAGGGAGTCGTAACGATAACGTGCTGATTTGCTTGCAGTGGACAATTTGAGATATTGTAGTTTAGTCATTATCGTCTCAGGTAGGAGATTTCTTTGGAGATGAGATGTCGGGATATTTGCTATTTTATTTGATTCACAGTGATGAGAACTTTTTGGCCTGTAAGCATTTGTCTGCAAGGGTAATGATATTGATGAAAGTTGACACATCATTTCATGTGCTTTATTTGACAACTGTTTGGTTTTGCTTGTCCTAACAACTTTCCTTTCTCGCTTAACAGATAGATGATACTTTATACGTTTTCACCTAGGCATAACAGATAAAACTGGTTTACTAATCATTAAACAGTTTCCCTGTATGTTATTTATTTATAGCTGCAAGGAATTTTTTTTTGTACCACTTCGTATTACTTGCGTTCTGGGTGTTCTAATCATATTTTAGAACATAATGATTAGTTAACACATGCACAGAGTAAACATCTGTGGCCACATTTTCACTTTCATAGCGTTTTATGTCGGGCTAACGACTGACGCTTTAATGTAATTAATTTCTTTTGACAGGTACAACAATAATTTTGTTCACAAACCTATATTCCCCTTCTTCATTCGCTTTCCTTCCTAACAGAAATTTTTGTTGAAAATAGTATTATGTGTTCTGATTAGCGTACACTGTAACTAAGACCACTTCAAGGAAGCTTTTATTTTTGAAGCGGTATTTTAACATATTTGTACGATAATGCTATGGTTTTTATTCTCAATTCAGGTCTTGTATCCATACAATGTTTCACGGACGTTTCGTCACCCAGAATACTGTGTAACACTGATGTTAAGAATTTGACTTATATGTTACTATATACAACAACTATGCTAATTTGTCAACTTCAGCTGTTTATCGTAGACTGCTCTTGTATACCACCACCAAACTAATTCTGTTATAGAAACTTACTTTAGGTATTAATTTGCGTAATCGTATTGTAACACACACACACAGACAATTTTTTTCTAGCTTATGTACACTCCTGGAAATGGAAAAAAGAACACATTGACACAGGTGTGTCAGACCCACCATACTTGCTCCGGACACTACGAGAGGGCTGTACAAGCAATGATCACACGCACGGCACAGCGGACACACCAGGAACCGCGGTGTTGGCCGTCGAATGGCGCTAGCTGCGCTGCATTTGTGCACCGCCGCCGTCAGTGTCAGCCAGTTTGCCGTGGCATACGGAGCTCCATCGCAGTCTTTAACACTGGTAGCATGCCGCGACAGCGTGGACGTGAACCGTATGTGCAGTTGACGGACTTTGAGCGAGGGCGTATAGTGGGCATGCGGGAGGCCGGGTGGACGTACCGCCGAATTGCTCAACACGTGGGGCGTGAGGTCTCCACAGTACATCGATGTTGTCGCCAGTGGTCGGCGGAAGGTGCACGTGCCCGTCGACCTGGGACCGGACCGCAGCGACGCACGGATGCACGCCAAGACCGTAGGATCCTACGCAGTGCCGTAGGGGACCGCACCGCCACTTCCCAGCAAATTAGGGACACTGTTGCTCCTGGGGTATCGGCGAGGACCATTCGCAACCGTCTCCATGAAGCTGGGCTACGGTCCCGCACACCGTTAGGCCGTCTTCCGCTCACGCCCCAACATCGTGCAGCCCGCCTCCAGTGGTGTCGCGACAGGCGTGAATGGAGGGACGAATGGAGACGTGTCGTCTTCAGCGATGAGAGTCGCTTCTGCCTTGGTGCCAATGATGGTCGTATGCGTGTTTGGCGCCGTGCAGGTGAGCGCCACAATCAGGACTGCATACGACCGAGGCACACAGGGCCAACACCCGGCATCATGGTGTGGGGAGCGATCTCCTACACTGGCCGTACACCACCGGTGATCGTCGAGGGGACACTGAATAGTGCACGGTACATCCAAACCGTCATCTAACCCATCGTCCTAACATTCCTAGACCGGCAAGGGAACTTGCTGTTCCAACAGGACAATGGACGTCCGCATGTATCCCGTGCCACCCAAAGTGCTCTAGAAGGTGGAAGTCAACTACCCTGGCCAGCAAGATCTCCGGATCTGTCCCCCATTGAGCATGTTTGGGACTGGATGAAGCGTCGTCTCACGCGGTCTGCACGTCCAGCACGAACGCTGGTCCAACTGAGGCGCCAGGTGGAAATGGCATGGCAAGCCGTTCCACAGGACTACATCCAGCATCTCTACGATCGTCTCCATGGGAGAATAGCAGCCTGCATTGCTGCGAAAGGTGGATATAAACTGTACTAGTGCCGACATTGTGCATGCTCTGTTGCCTGTGTCTATGTGCCTGTGGTTCTGTCAGTGTGATCATGTGATGTATCTGACCCCAGGAATGTGTGAATAAAGTTTCCCCTTCCTGGGACAATGAATTCACGGTGTTCTTATTTCCATTTCCAGGAGTGTACTTCAATTTCTCTACAAGGCAAACTACCTCAGATAGGAATAGATACTCTACCACCAACTGTTTTAATGTATCCTTTCTGAGCACTGTAGATCGATTGAAAAAAATTTTATCCAAACTTATTTCCAGCTTTAGTCAGCTTTCTGGACCTACTACTATTTGAGCTTCAGTGCTTTCTATTAGGGCTTGGAGCTCTGGCTCTTTCCCAACACAGCTACGACAATTTACAACTAGAATACCAATGGTTTCTACAGCTACCTTTGTTTTAGCTGACCACTTTTAGACGGACGTCCCTTCTGTGGTTCCCTGAGACCCTGTAACCTAAAAAACGGCCAGTCCCTTCCGCACAGCCCCCACTACCCGTGTAGCCACCTTCTCTGTATAATGGACTCCTATTCTACTAAGCGGAACCCGGAAACCCACCACCCGATGGCGGAAGTCAAGAAATCTGCAGCCTGCACGGTCACAGAACCGGCTGAGCCTCTGATTCAGACCCTCCACTCGGCTCTGCACCAAAGGACTATAGTCGGTTCTATCGACGATGCTGCAGATGGTGAGCTCCGCCTCAATCACAAAAGCAAGACTGGCAGTCTTCATGGCATCCGGAAGCACTCTTTCCCCATCCGGAATGACTCCCTCCAGAATGCACACGGAGTGCACACTGGCTTCTTTCCCCTTCTTGGCAGCCATGTTCCTAAGGGGCCCCATTACGCGCCTAACGTTGAAGCTCCCAACTCCCAGCAAACCCACCCTCTGTGAATGTCCACACCTTGTGGGCCCACTAGCTTCCTCTGGAACAGGGTGGACGACTGCATCCGTCCTAAACCCCTATATCGATTTCTACAGAACGTGGTACACATATTACCATTGGGACATAAATACTTTTGAGGTAAGTACCAGCAGCCTCCTATTGCTGTAAGGGTGATAACGTGGAGAGAAGTGGGAGGGAGAGAGAGGGAGAAGGAGGGCGTGGACAGAGGTATGAGGGAGAAGGGGGAGATGGACACAGTGAGGGGGAAGGTAAAATGGACAGGAAAAGAGAAGGAGATGGACAGAGTGAGGGGGGGGGGGGGGGGAGAAGCAGATGGGCACAGGAAGGAAAGAGGATTAGATGGAGAGAGGGAGGGTAGAGGAGGAGATGGACTGAGAAGGCAAAGAATGAGACAGGCAGAGGAGTGGGAAGGAGGAAACAGACTGAGAAGGCAAGAGGAGAGTGACTGAGAGAAGAGGAGGGCTCTGTCAGTTATTTGTATGTCTGAAAATCAAGAAGAATCTGCGGGAACTGCCTTTTATTGCACAATGTCACCCTACACGGTAATATACACAATGTGAGTGAGTCGTGGTAAAAAATTCCTGTTTTGAAGAGCGCACCGCAGCGCGTAGTGTGAAGTTGTCGCCCGCCGTTTCTGGCGGTGGCGCCGCTGTGGCAATCACAGCTTTGGTGCCTCCCTCCGGTGGGAAAGGGGAAAGGTTGCCTGTTCACGTGCATGAGCTATGAGCTCGCCAGTGGGTCTGTCTGGGTCAGTCACTCGTTCGCATTTGTTGGGCAGTTAGTGTCTGTCTGTCGTTCGGAGTACTAATATGTCTGTCGTTCGGATCAACCTTTAAAGCCGGCAAAATGAGTCTTTCCACTCCGCCAGTAAGAGTCGCACGGTCGGGGCTTAGTTCCTGCATTAGAGTCTGCGCGTTAGGCCGCCAGTCTGCTCGAGTTTGCTCAGGCAACGGTCATTGGCGGTTGGATCGATCGATCGGTTGGTCGGTCGCGCACTGAGACACAAGATGACTTGTCCGTCTTGAGCGTCGGAGCATGTGAGGTCGCCACGTGAGTCCAGTGGGCCGCGGCGTATAGCAAGGGGTAGTGACTTCGCGGTCGAGACGAGAGCAAGAGGAGTCAACTCATGACATCAGTCTGGCCGGTGCGAACTGCGACGCCATGAAACGGGAGATCAGCGCGACTTCCTGCGTCCGCTGAAGCGGCTGGCAGCGGAAGATTCGGGAGAGCGATTTGGGAGTGCTGCGCCATGTCTTCTCGAGAAATAGCAGTTTATTAGAAGTTAAGTGATTGGTGATATGTTGTTTGATTTACTCTTGTTAAATTCTACTTGTTTTCTTGGTGAGGTCACCAGCCGTTTAGCTTTGGGGTCGTCCCAACATTCTTCTCCGCTTGCCCACCCGCGGGAAGGTGCTTGTTTATAAGTTGGGTGGTCCGTTTTTCGCTTGTGGAGTAGGGGCGGGTTAGAGCAACCTGCGGGTCGGGTTGTTCGGTAATCCCCCTATCTAGCTACCGTACGTTAGTAGCTGCCTCTGTCATGTTTGTCGGATTTGGTGTGTTAACGAATTTATTGCTTGGAGTGTAACGGCCTAATACCTGATATATATTTTTTGATCCTTGGAAACTTTGATATTATTGCGTATCATCTTTAGAGGTGGTATCTGTGTACTGTAGAGCATCTTAACTAATATTAGGCCAACCTTGTAGAATTTTATATAAGATTGCGTTTCATGGGCTTTTATTTAAATGATCATTGTAGCCTTTCACCGTAAGACTTTTCTTAGAAGTTAAAATCAAGTTGCACCTTCGGTGGCAAGGTTAATATTTCAATTATTTGCGTTTTGTAAAATTTCCATCCCTCCTACGTTGGGGGGGGGGGGGGGAGGGGGTGCATAGTTTGTGTGCTTGTGTAAATTGTTAAAATTCTTAGTTTAAAGTTATCTGGTGTGTTGAAGATTTGCACCAGTGTAGTCTTTCAGAGGCTGTTGTGAGCGGTTGTAACTACGGCCGTGTCAAAAGGGAGTGGCAAGGTTCTCTGCCCGAAAGCTCATACAGTCAAAACTTTTTTCTCTCTGCCTGTCAATAAATTGTAACTTTGATATTTGGAGGGTGCTTTCAGATTATAATTTTAAATCTGTTTCTTTTAAAAAATGCTTTTAGGCACTATTAAAGTGAATAAAATTCCCACTTGTTAAAAGGAATTTGATTATGATTTCATCAGTTACTCCCTGGCAACTACTTCCATGCTTACATAGTGTGATTAAATGTGTTAATGTTCTTGGTGAATCGCTAGTAAATAAAATATGTTCTGAAGAATATTCTTTGAAAATAAATCACGGTTCAGTGAGTCAACATTATTAGAGCACTGCAGTCTCCTTCAGTACATTGGGCAAACCGTTAATACAGCTCTCAGTCAATATTATTCCACAATACCCAGTTTTGCGGAATAAACATCGGGCTTGTGAGGGCCCTTTGAGTATAGCCTGTGGAGGGTAGGAGCCTCATTTTACTCCTAGTTCTGTCCAGTTAGTACCTAAGTTCCTACGTCGAACATATTCCACAGGGTAAATGCGCCTGAAACGCGAGATGGATTTGAGGACAGTGACACTAGGCTCCGCCGACATCGCTGGTGAGCAGGCGGGATCGCAGCGACGCCGAACCACTCCGCAAACCCCGCGGCGCCAGCAGGTGCCGGGGAGGGGGAGACGCGGCGTGGCCTCGGCGCCGCCGAAGCCAACTATTTCCGTGCCATTGATCCGGCGCGGCCGCGGCCGCTACTAATTCAGACACCACCACCACCACCACCACCACCACCACCCCCTCCACCACCACCACCGCCAGCGACCGCCACCCAGAGGCGCGCGGACGGCCGTTAATCCCGCGGCTGACACCTCGGAGTCCAGCTGTGCGTAGCCGCCAGGCGCCACATCGCGCGGTACCAAGTTAGGGGCCAGCCATCTACCTGGCCTACACGCACCGGTAAACTGTGCTCTCGCACGTTTCCAGGCATGCACTTTCGTTCATTGCCTCTTCGATGGACTTTATCTGCACTGAACAGCCAAAGAAACTAGTACACCTGACCAACTGCGACATGGTCGCGTATACAAACAGTGAGTCAATATTGTGAAATGTTTTTTATTCCAGTCTTTGATCACAATATGAATTCTTTAGACGATGACCGGTTTCAGTCCGTAATGACAATCCTCAGATCTTTTTTACACCATGTCGTAAAGTGATAAGGCCATAATGGCATCGTCAAAACATATAATCAGTCGTATTTTAGATCTACAGGGTGTTACAAAAGGTACGGCCAAACTTTCAGGAAAGAGTCCTCACACACAAATAATGAAAAAATGTTATGTGGACATGTGTTCGGAAACGCTTAATTTCCATGTTAGAGCTCATTTTAGTTTCGTCAGTATGTACTGTACTTCCTCGATTCACCGCCAGTTGGCCCAATTGAAGGAAGGTAATGTTGGTTTCGGTGCTTGTGTTGACATGCGACTCATTGCTCTACAGTACTAGCATCAAACACATCAGTACGTAGCATAAACAGGTTAGTGTTCATCACGAACGTGGTTTTGCAGTCAGTGCAATGTTTACAAATGCAGAGTTGGCAGATGCCCATTTGATGTATGGATTAGTACGGGGCAATAGCCGTGGCGCGGTACGTTTGTATCGAGACAGATTTCCAGAACGAAGGTGTCCAGACAGGAAGACGTTCGAAGGAATTGATCGGCATCTTAGGGAGCACGGAACATTCCAGCCTATGACTTGCGACTGGGGACCACCTAGAACGACGAGGACACCTGCAATGGACGAGGCAATTCTTCTTGCAGTTCACGATAACCCTAATGTCAGCGTCAGAGAAGTTGCTGCTATACAAGGTAACGTTGACCGCGTCACTGTATGGAGAGTGCTACGGGAGAACTAGTTGTTTCCGTACCATGTACAGCGTGTGCAGGCACTATCAGCAGCTGATTGGCCTCAGCGGGTACACTTCTGCGAGTGGTTCATCCAACAATGTGTCAATCCTCATTTCAGTGTAAATGTTCTCTTTACGGATGAGGCTTCATTCCAACGTGATCAAATTGTAAATTTTCAAATCAACATGTGTGGGCTGACGAGAATCCGCACGCAATTGTGCAATCACGTCATCAACACAGATTTTCTGTGAACGTTTGGGCAGGCATTGTTGGTGATGTCTTGATTGGGCCCCATGTTCTTCCACCTACGCCCAATGGAGCACGTTATCATGATTTCATACGGGATACTCTACCTGTGCTGCTAGAACATGTGCCTTTACAAGTACGACACAACATGTAGTTCATGCACGATGGAGCTCCTGCACATTTCAGTCGAAGTGTTCGTACGCTTCTCAACAACAGATTCGGTGACCGATGGATTGGTAGAGGCGGACCAATTCCATGGCGTCGACGCTCTCCTGACCTCAACCCTCTTGACTTTCATTTATGGGGGCATTTGAAAGCTCTTGTCTACGCAACGCCGGTACCAGATGTGGAGACTCTTCGTGTTCGTATTGTGGACGGCTGTGATACAATACGCCATTCTCCAGGGCTGCATCAGCGCATCAGGGATTCCATGCAACGGAGGGTGGATGCATGTATCCTCGCTGACGGAGGACATTTGGAACATTTCCTGTAACAAAGTGTTTGAAGTCACGCTGGTACGTTCTGTTGCTGTGTGTTACCATTCCATGATTAATGTGATTTGAAGAGAAGTAATAAAATGAGGACTAACATGGAATGTAAGCGTTTCCGGACACATGTCCACATAACATATTTTCTTTCTTTGTGTGTGAGGAATGTTTCCTGAAAGTTTCGCCGTACCTTTTTGTAACACCCTTTATATGACGATGCTATGCTGATTATATTTATATGTTTTGACGATGACATTATGGCCTTATCACTTTAGGACATGGTGTAAAAAGATCTGAGGATTGTCATTACGGACTGAAACCGGTCATCGTCTAAAGAATTCATATTGTGATCAAAGGCTGGAATAAAAAACATTTAAGTAGTACACCTGCCTAATATCGTGTAGGGCGACCTCGAGCACGCAGAAGTGCCAGAGCACGACGTGGCGTGGACTCGACTAAGGACTGAAGTAGTACTGAATGGAATTGACACCATGAATCCTACAGGGCTGCCCATAAGTACTAGTGTTCTGAAAAGTACGTTGCAATGCATCACAGATACGCTCAATAATGTTCATGACTGGGGAGTCTTGGGGCCAGTCGAAATGTCTAAACTCAGAAGAGTGTTCCGGGAGCCGCTCTGTAGCAATTCTGGACGTGTTAGATGAAGCATTGTGATTCTGGAAATGCTCAAGTCCGTCGAAATGCGCAATGGACCTGACTGTGAGCACGTGATCAGACAGGATGCTTACGTACATGTCCCCTGTCAGAGCCGTAACTACACGTATCAGGGGTCCCATATCACTCCAACTGCACACGTCTCACACCATTACAGAGCCTTCAACAGCTTGAACGGTCCCCTGCTAATATACATGATCCATGGATTGATGATGTTGTCTCCATTCCCGTATACGTCCATCCCATCGATACAATATGAAACGAGACTCGTCCGACCAGGCAACATGTTTCCAGTCATTAAAAGTCCAGCATTGGAGTTGACGGGCCCAGGCGAGGCGTTAAGCTTTGTTTCGTGCAATAATCATGGGTACACGAGAGGGCCTTCGGCTCCGAAACCCCATATCGATGATGTTTAGTTGAATGGTCCGCACGCTAACACGTGTTGATGGCCCAGCATTGAAATCTGCAGCAACTGGCGGAAGGATTGCACTTCAGTCAGGCTGAACGATTCTCTTCAGTCGTCGTTGCTCACGTTCTTGAAGGATCTTTTTCCTGCCGGATTCCTGATACTCACAGTACACTCGTGAAATGATCCTACGGGAAAATACCTACTTCATCGTTAACTCGGGTATGCTGTGTCCCATCGCACGTGCACCGACTGTAACACAACGTTCAAACTCACTTAGATGTTGATAAACTGCCTTTGTAGCAGCAGTAACCGACCTAACAACTGCGCCAGACACTTGTTGTCTTATATAGGCGTTGCCGACCGCAGCGCCGTATTCTGCCTGTTTACAAATCTCTGTATTTGAATACGCATGCCTACACCAATTTCTTTGGAGTTTGAGTGTAGGTGTGTAGTTGGAGTGTTTAAGATGCTCCCGAGTACGCTCAGTCCTTCTATCCGCATCAACCTCGGACACAAATGGCCACATGTGTAAAACATGTGTATTTCCGACAGCCAAAAAACAAAAATAGACTGATGGGAACTACATGCTCCACGGACTCATACACAGGACGACGCAACTAGGGCAGGTAACACCTAATTACTGTAAGTGTACAACGAGTAAATAGTTCGAGGTTCTGCTTTCGCTGTTACGCGTGACCAAGCACCAGGTTTTCTGCTGTACGCAAACCGTTTTTAACGATTATACATAGTTCAATAATAGTCTTGCATCGTTCCTTTATTTCGAATTACATAGCACACAAAATAAGAATTCGCTCTGAGGCGTGTTTTTATGTTGTTTTGCATGTCTCCAGATAATCAAATAATAGTAATAAAAACATTTGTATTACGATAACATAATTTGTTGTCTATTGGGAAGCGGGGGGGGGGGGGGGGCAGGGGGACTTCACAGAACTCCTAACAAGGGAACTTCCGCATCGCACCCCCCTCAGATTTAGTTATAAGTTAGCACAGTGGATAGGCCTTGAAAAACTAAACACAGATCAATAGAGAAAATAGGAAGAAGTTGTGTGGAACTATGAAAAAATAAGCAAAATATACAAACTGAGTAGTCTATGTGCAAGATAGGCAACATCAAGGAGAATACGAGCTCAGGAGCGCCGTGGTCCCGTGGTTAGCGTGAGCAGCTGCGGAATGAGAGGTTCTTGGTTCAAGTCTTCCCTCGGATGAAAGGTTTATTTTCTTTATTTTTGCAAAGTTATGATCTGTTCCTTCGTTCATTGACGTCTCTGTTCACTGTAATAAGTTTGTGTTTTGCGACCGCACCGCAAAACTGTGCGATTAGTAGACGAAAGGACGTGCCTCTCCAATGGGAACCGAAAACATTTGATCGCAAGGTCATAGGTCAACCAATTCCTCCACAGGAAAACACGTCTGATATATTCTATACAACACTGGTGACGGCATGTGCGTCACATGACAGGAATATGTTGTCAACCTACCTAACGTGTACACTTGGCGAATGGGTAAAAAGATTCTTCTAACTTGCCCGATTTAGGTTTTCTTGTGGATGTGATAATCACTCCCAAAAAAGTGATGAAAACATAAGCGTTTGTCACATAAACTGAAAAAAAAGTTTAAATTTTCAGCCAAGGGAAGGCTTGAACCTAGGACCTCTCGCTTCGCAGCGGCTTACGCTAACCACAGGACCACGGCACTCCTGAACATGCTCATTCCTTGTTTTTGTATATGTTACACATGGACTACTCAGTTTGTATATTTTGCTTATTTTTTCATAGTTCCACACAACTTCTTCCTGTTTTCTCGATTGATCTGTGTTCAGTTTTACCAGACCTATCCACTGTGCCAACTTATAACTAAATCTGAGGGGGGTGCGATTGGGAGGTTCCCTTGTAAGCAACGTCAGTACGTGGTAGAACGTCCTCTGGCAGACATGAATCTGTCGTGGCGCAGTATCGATGAGATCATCTACCCAAACCTGACGCAAACTGTCTCCCTCTTTAATGACGAATCTGTTTACGTTTTGCAGAGTAAGTGGTCACTGTAGATGTCGACAAACAGTTCGTGCCAGTCGAATCCTCAGATGCTCTGTTGCGTTCGTGTCTGGAGAGTAGTCACGACACTCTATTCTGGTGACACTAGCGTGCTGAAGGAACATGATAACAAGAACGATGAGCAGGATGATATTATCACCAAAATGTTGGTGACAATACCGTCCCACCATCGTACAATCGCCGCACTAGTGTAGAGTAGCGAGACTGCCCTCAACAATCCGGAGAGGAATGTGGGGACCCTATGGAATGCAGCCTCTGAAAATCGCGCCCCCGCCCCCTTGCTGCACATGTGGGAAACAGTATATCAATCGATCTCTGCTATTAACAGAGTAAAACAAGATCCGAGTTTCGTTTGTAAACAACAACCGATGCTAATCCCGGGGCGTCCATTCTGCACGATTATTTGACAGTCTGTGACGGACGAATGGCAACTGTGTCTAGGAGTAGCGTATTTGATTGGTAATCAGAACGCCCTCAGGCCAGTGTCGGGTCCCACTACCGCTTAAATTTTGAATAAAAATCGTAACGGCGGCCGAAGACATCCGGGATAGGAAGCCATCATCATTTTGCCAACGGCTTTGTCGAAGATGGAGGAGGAGCTGAGGGCACTCTCCTGCCTTTGCCGTGGGGGGGGGGGGGGGGGGGGGCGAAAGAATCAGTAATGGTCAACGGCATGAGGATACAGAAGGGAACCGTTGCATTAAAGACACTTAACATGTACCCACAGGACATGGGGCTTGTCGCTGAAAAAGTGTCATGATGATCTCTCCATTGCCAAGAGATTATGGACTATTCCCCCCCCCCCCCCCCCCCACAGATGACTGAGTGCGGATTTCCAACGAGAAGGTGACATGAGAGAAAGATTGAATAACGAACCAAAAGATATCGTTCTACGAGTCGGAAAGTGTAGCATCAGGTGTTTGAACGCAGTAGGGAAACTATAGTACCTCGAAAATGGTAAGACTGCGTTTATACATAGTGGGGTTCAGCGAAGTTCAGTGGAAAGAAGACAAGGATTTCTGGTTAGATGAGTATAGGATAATATCGACAGCTGCAGAAAATGATATAACGGAGTAGGATTCGTTATGGAAGTACGGCAAAGAGTGGGTTATTTTGAACAGTTCAGTGGTAGCGTTCTTCTCATCAGACTCGATAGCAAATCAACATCGACTAAAATATTTCAGCTATATATGCCGACGTCGTGCGCTGAAGGTGAAGAAATTATGTGAGGATATTGAACGGTAATTCACTACATAAAGGGAGATGAATATCTAATAATCGTGGGTGATTGGGATGTGGTTGTCAGTGAAGGGGTAGAACAAATGATTACGAGAGAATAACAGATTGGTACTAGAAATGAAAAAGGAGAAAGGCTAACAGAGTTCTGCAATAAATTCCAGCTAGTAATACCGAATACTCTGTTCATGAATCACAAAAACAGAAGGTATGTGCCAACGGCTCTGAGCACTATGGGACTTACCTTGTGAGGTCATAAGTCCCCTACAACTCAGAACTACTTAAACCTAACTAACCTATCGACATCACACACATCCATGCCCGAGGCAGGATTCGAACTTGCGACCGCAGCGGTCGCGCGGTTCCAGACTGTAGCGCCTAGAACCGCTCAGCCACCAGGGCCGGCAAACAAAAGGTATATTTGGGATCTCAGCTCTCCCTTACATTACATCTTGAGGCAGAGATCCTGAAATCAGATACATTTTAAGGTGTACCAAGGAGCAGATATAGACTCAGATCACAATTTAGTAATGATGAAGAGTAGGCTGAAATTTAAGAGATTAGTCAGGAATAATCAGTGCACAAAGACGTGGGATACGGAAGTACTAAAGAATAGAGAGATATTATTTATTTCAAGTTTCTGCTACCAGTCACTTTTTATTTTATGTTTAACCTAACATAATGCAACGCGTTTCGAACATGTTTTGTTCATTTTCAAGCGTTTGTACATACATACATACATCGAGAAATGTTACTTAAAAATAAACAGTTTTAAACTAGATTAATCTAGAACACTGTATCTGCTGGTGTGGCATTTGGGGGAAGGAGGGGGGCAGTGTATATCTAGAAATCGAAGTCAGTTATGTCCTCTGCTGGTTTTTTTCTTTGTTGTTGACTATGTATATCACAGTCTGTATCGGATGCAGATAGATTTTCATCAGTTATGTGTTACGAAAATAGTGTGAAACACTTTTATATGACAGTTGATCACTTACAGTTACATCCTCTTGCCGCTTCACTTGTATCACTGGTGTAAGGGCAGAGCTGTTGATTGACATTACATTATTGCACATAATATTTTGTCACTGAATGCCACTGCACAAATTGCTTCGATGTAATACACACAACACAAGATGGCGGACTGTAGCATGTGAATCTGTATCGATTATCGAGGTTTTGTATCGATATTCTTGGTTCTAGTCGATTATTTACATTGACATTTCGTGAATCTATTGAGTTAGAACTGGCTTAATACTGTTGAACCATTTTGCGTTTTTGAATAAGGTTATTTCATTAAGAATGTTATCTCCATGCTTTGTGTTATGTATGAAAATTTCCATTTCTTCCATGATATCCATTCTTTTACTTTTTCCTATTTTGTGTAAGATTTCGAGGATGTCTTCGATTTTCAAAGGGTGGCCTGTGTCTTTAATGTGAGTTGCTACTGCTGATTTGTTACATTTATCAACCCTGTAGCAGTCTAAATGTTCTTTTAATCGGGTTCTCAAACTTCTGCCTGTTTGGCCGATATAATGTTTATTACATTGGCTGCAGGTCATTTTGTAAATGTCAGATGCATCAAGACTTGTATCTGGTGGTTTTATATTGTGAATAAGCTCCCTACTTAGGTTGTTGTTGGGGTTGAAGCTAATTTTTACTTCTGTGTTTTTGAACAGTCTTGCTAATTTGTCAGATAATATTCCAAGATATGGCATTTTTACATATTTGACTGCTGGGGCACTGTCAGTTGTGAGTGTAGTTTGATGATTTTTTTTCAGTTTTTTTTATCTGTTGTAACATGGTATTAATTAGAGAAGGGTCATATCCATTCTTTATTGCAGTAGATGTAATTGTTTCTATTTCTTGTTGGAGTTCTGTATGTTGAAGTGGAAATTTGTGTGCTCTGTACAGCGTTGATCTATAAGCAGCTTTTTTGTGGGAGGATGGAGATGTTGAGGAGTTTGGTATAGGGGTGTCAGTGCCAGTAGGTTTTCCGTAATCACTGAAAACTACCTTTTGGTTCTGTTTTGATATTTTTATGTCAAGAAAAGGTATGGTGATGTCTTCTTCGTGTTCAAGGGTAAATTGAATATTTTTATGTATTTTCCCACAGTCGCGGTTTACAAACATAGCCATTATGGCTGAAAATAATTATGAAGAGATATGCTTGAAGTTCTCTGAAACTATAGATGCTGCGACCAGGAATAGCTCACTATGCACGTCAGTTGAAGAAGAATGGACACCTCTAGGAAAGGCAATCACAGAAGTTGGAAAGAAAGACAAACGTACAAGAAAGGTAACTGTGAAGAAACCATGGGTAACAGAAGAGATGCTTCAGCTGATCAACGAAAGAAGGAATTACAAAAATGTTCTGGAAAAATCAGGAATACAGAAAGACAAGTCATTAGGAAGTGCTGGAAGCTAAGACGAAATGGCCGCACGAGAAATGTGAAGAACTCGACAGAGAAATGATTGCGGGAAGATTCTCTCAGAAAACAGAACAGTCAAAACAGCCGTCTGTGAAACTGACAGAGATGGTCGGTACATTAAGAGTACAATGTGAATTCCATTGTTAAATCCTGAGGAGAGAACGAATAGGTAGAAAGAGTTCACTGAAGATCTCTGTGAGGGGAAAGACTTATCTGATGGCGAGGTAAAAGAAGAAACAGCAGTAGACGTAGAAGAATATTACAATCAGAATTTAAAAGAGCTTTGCAAGACTTAAAGTAAAATAAAGCGGAAGGGATAGATAACATTCCAACAGTATTTCTAAAATCATTATGGCAGATGTGATGAATAACGATTCATCGGAATTTCTAAAATGATTTGGGGAAGTGTCAAGATAACGACTGTTGCCGTTGGTGTGAAGACTGTATGAGTCTGGCTGTTACCGACATCCACGCTCCTGCACCACATCGGCCCTCTAGCTACGTGACGCCTTCGGAGTCAGCACGTCATGAAGGCTGACCTTCGTGTGTAGGTAGAGGCAGCCCATCCGTCAAAAGGTATGGAGTCGGCGACTACTGTGTAGCAGGCTACCAGTGTGAGGCCTGGAGAAGCATCACCGCCCAATGGATTGCACGTCGTACAGTCCATCATCAGCCCTGATGGGACCAGGTTCGAACTGAGACCTTTATAGCTACCAAATCACTTACCCACTACCGTCTCCATGAGCATACAACTAGAGGTTGCCGGATGGGGTTCACTTTACGGTTGCCATCGCTTTCATCAACATGACTAAAGGACCTAGTCCGTTACATGAAAAAACAGCTCCCACCTTTACGGGCCTATCACTAGTTTGTACAGATCCTTGCTGACGTTTATATGGCTTCGTGCGGTCAGCCCCTCACTCGAACCCTCCCATCAGCTCTTACCACCTGAAATCCGGCCTCATCTGACCAGGTCACGGTTCTCCAGTGGTCTAGGGTCCAACCGATATGGTCACGAGCCCAGGAGAGGTGCTGCAGGCGATATCGTGCTGTTAGCAAAGGCTCTCGCGTCGGCCGTCTGCCGTCTGTCCTAACGGATTTGTTCGTCATACGTCACACGTCGATTACTGTGGTTATTTCACGCATTGTTGCTAGTCTGTTGGCACTGACAACTCTGCGCAAACGCCAGTGCTCTCGGTCTTTAATTGATGGTCCTCAGCCACTGCGTTGCGCGTTGTTAGAGCTAATGCCTGAAATTTGGTATTTGCGGCACTCTCTTCACACTGTTGATCTTGGAACACAGAATTCCCAAAATATTTACGAAATGCATCTAGCAGCAACTACTTTTCCGTGTTGAAAGTCTGTTAATTCCGGTCACGCTGCCATAATCATGTCGGAAAGCTGTTCACATGAACCACCTGAGTACAAATGGAGGAGGAGATAAGTGTTTAACGTCCCGTCGACAACGAGGTCATTAGAGACGGAGCGCAAGCTCGGGTGAGGGAAGGATGGGGAAGGAAATCGGCCGTGGCCTTTCAAAGGAACCATCCCGGCATTTGCCTGAAGCGATTAAGGGAAATCACGGAAAACCTAAAGCAGGATGGCCGGAGACGGGATTGAACCGTCGTCCTCCCGAATGCGAGTCCAGTGTGCTAACCACTGCGCCACCTCGTTCGGTCCTGAGTACAAATGTCAGTTCCACCAATATATTGCGTTTTTATACCTTGTGTACGTAATAACACCGCGATCGGTATGTGTGTTTATCTCTATCCCATGACTTTTGTCAGCTCACAGTATAACAGCGCCGCCCGCATCTCGTGGTCGTGCGGTAGCGTTCTCGCTTCCCACGCCCTGGTTCCCGGGTTCGATTCCCGGCGGGGTCAGGGATTTTCTCTGCCTCGTGATGGCTGGGTGTTGTGTGCTGTCCTTAGGTTAGTTAGGTTTAAGTAGTTCTAAGTTCTAGGGGACTTATGACCACAGCAGTTGAGTCCCATAGTGCTCAGAGCCATTTGAACCATTTTATAACAGCGCCACAAACCACTGTCGTAACGTCGGGAGTAAAGGCTTCACAAACGTGTGCTCTGCTACGCCAGATGTAAGTAAATACGCAACACAAATACACATACTGTGTTTACCTTTAAGTCCGTCAGTCTGCGATCTGATGTACTTGTGCTCTGATGTAGCAGCGTTCACACAAGTTGCTCGTGATGGTTCTCAGACTTTTAGTAAATATACCATAACCTAAAGCTGTGGTTTTCAGTAATGTGGAGTGTCACTAAACTGTTAGAATAACAGTGTGGTGGTATGGCGGAAGGTTTCCTGGTGGTGACGAATCGTCACGATATGCCGTTGCAAACATAATAAATTCAATAAATTAGAAGTGTGATGGATAAAGTATGCCAATGAAATACAAGAAAATCTGATGAGGGGGAACTAACGTTTTAGTTGCAGGAACTTACGATCTGTACGAGGAAAGTTAAGGGTAAATTTACTGCTTTGAAGGACTACGGTACTGGCGAGTTTGAAGAAAAACACTTCAACTAAACATATGCTTTTTTCTTAAATGACCCTACATACAGCTGTTTGGAGATCATGGGTGTCAGCCGTATGCCCCTCTTCACCAGCACGCACACGCGAATAGAACCAAAGCCACACTAGGCCACGTAGTGTTGTCTTTACTGACCGCAGGTCATTTTTATTGAACCACACGTTTTTTCCCACATCCACAACTACTTAATGAGCCTGCTGTTTCCAGCCGTAGGGTTACGGTGCTTTCATACCAGGTAACTTGTACACCAGTTGGGTTGATGATTTTCCGGTTACGTACATTTCAACGCAAAAACAACAGCCACGACGTTCCTCACTACATGCAACTTTTCGCTCGTATTGTAAATGCGTATGGCGGGATTAGCCGAGCGGTCTTACGCGCTGCAGTCCTGGACTGACAATATGACAATTTAGGTTAGGTAGTGTGTAAGCTTAGGGACTGATGACCTTAGCAGTTAAGTCCCATAAGATCTCACACACATTTGAAAATTTGAACATGCGTATGCTTAAGTAAACGACCTATGAATGAGCTGAGATCAGCAACACAACAGCTCTCTAAGAGAGCTGCAAAATGCAGTACAATTGACGATGGATTTTTGAACAACTTTCTTGAGGAAATGTACACATTTGTCCTGTTTCCCATTGTTTTCATTAGTTTCCTTGGAAACTCTTAAGACAGGGCAAATGATCAGAAGATGTTTTTTGTTCAGAATCACTATCATCCCTGAAACATGTACCTTTCCCTCTGATCCATCCAGTATGTACCCGCAAAATAGCATGAATGCGCGAGTGGAAGCAGCCAAAGGAGTGTTCTGCGAACACAATACTCCAATCTGTTTCATCTGTTTCATCTGTTTCAACAACTTCACGGCATCGACTTTCAAAATAGGTTACATTCCTCAGAGTGGTGCCTACAAAAATGTGTGCTAAGTGATGAATCTTCACGACATACACTACGGGCCGGTCGAAAATCTACACTAGCTCAGAGAACTGCATAACCAATGATCTATGCCTGTCAACGTGTGGTGTGCACTTTCGAAAAGTCACGTCGGTCAGTATTTCATTGATGTAACTATCTGCAGCTACATTTATTTACTCTTCCTTTCACTCATGGTGCCGTAGTTATTAGAAGACATAGTAGACTGAACATAACGCAAATCAGTATGGTCCCAACGTGACGGATGTCCCACCTATTTCGCACAGATAGTATAATACCTCCTAAAACAATATTTGGAGAGCGGTGGATCGGTCGTTCAGCAAACAAAAATGGCCTCCACTTCCACAGCACATAACATTTCCTGACACTTACTTGTGAGGAAAATTTAAAGAAGATTACAAGGACACACTGATGACTCCGGAAGACATGGAACGGCGTTTAACACTGGTGTGCGCTGTGACAAATCCACGTGGAATGTAACGTGTGATATAGTCTGTCAGGAATCACTTGGTATCGCGTATCGATGTCGAAGCTCAATATCTGCACGTCAATCATGACAAGAAACACAAAAATGGTATGTTAGTTGCGTTTCTATCGGGTGCATAATTCGACTGTTATAAACGTTGAAAATTACTAGCGTCTGTCAGAAAATTTGACATGTTGTCCTGTATAACTTGTAGAAAACTGCTCCTCTATACATTTCATCGTCTTGCATATGTATGTGGTGGAATGTCGTAGCTACGTGATAGTTCCCTTTTCATGTAATTACGCTCTCCTTATATTGTGGTTTTGCTGTAACTGCTGTTAAGGGCAATATCATAGCATGCTTTGTGCATGTTAGACAGGTTTTCCTTTTGAGTTAAAAATAATACTGTCTTCTTGAATCGAAAATTTAGAGATGAGCGAAATATAGAAGTAAAAAATTCAACAGCCAAGATCGCAGTTCGTAATTTGATTTTTGATAATTAGTTTTGGCAAATCTAAGTTACACGGTTCAGTGCTGATATCACCTAAACTTCGAGTGATGTTCTGCAAGGTTGATCAATGGCGATTTGTTTTCCACACTGTACTTGCCTTATAACTATCTGACTAAATAGACAGGGGGTACTATAATTGATACACAATATGTTCTCTTATCATTTTTTTATTTTTTATTTTTTTTTTAAATTTGTCAGAATTATATTTTTTCAAAAAGGCATTTTTATTCCAAAATACTTTGGTTTTAATTATACACTAAAATGTATAAATTTCAATCCATTGTCGATTCCTTGGATGTAGTTTTTTTTCTTATGCTTTATATGTTACGATTCTTTTTCCGTATATTTCCTACTACAGTGCCACCTGCTGGTATTTCGTAACATAATTGTTTTGACTTGCACCTTAGTTTCCTTTCACCTATTGTGTAAACATGAGTTTGCATGATATTTTATGTAAATCTAGTTTTATTATTGACATGTTAAAGTATCGCTTCCTGCATGTTCCTGGAATGGCGTGTCACGACTTCAGACGCTCTAGATGTACTGAGGTGTTTGTGGATAAGGTATGTTGTATATATCCATTTTGTGAAAATGTGCACGCCACCTTATAGTATCTGACCTGATTATTATTTTACGATCCATATGCTTTACAGATTCAATTATGGGAACTTAGGTTTGGTGAAACCTGTTATAAAAAATAAAATTATAATCAGTGGACTTGACTGTTGGTGTTTTTACTTGCATATTTCTGAAAACTCTAGTTCGCCCCTACATTTCTACGATGTCAAGCATAAATAATTTGAGATAAAACGGTGTGAAAACTGGACTTTCCCAGTGATGCAAAGTCTCGAATGAGCAACGGAAATATGACATGTTCTTATAAGATGCTCATATTTCTGTACTGACATTGGTGACTCTTTCTTGACATGCGAATCCATTGGCTGAAGCAGCTCAAAACTCGACAGCTCGCAGCAGCCCGTTGAGTATATAGATGGGTTTTGCCCCTCTTACGAATAGTGTGATGGTGCAATTAGTCATTAATGGTGCAATTAGTCATTATCGCACTCAACATTTCCAGCCAGTATTCCAAGCAACCACTGTAGTGACAGAGGTATATTCTTTGTGTTGTAACTAAGCCCAGCACACGAATAATTTGTCACCCCGAGACGCATTAGCATACCGTCCTTGAAGTACCCTATGTCATAACTAGCTGAAGCCACTCATCGATAAATAACCCATGCAGATAACTTTTTGCATGGCTGTTGATTGCTGCACTTGACATATTGTTCCATGTGATACCACAAATTGTCTACAGGATTAAGACCAAAGAGCGGTATGGTGTGTGTAGTACCATACTTTGCACAAGGCTATTGTCATATTGGAAGGTCCAAGTATCAGCAACTTAGTCATCACAAAGATGTAGAAAAATGGGTAACACATATTTACCATTAATGTTGAAATATACGTGCTGGTTCATGCTCATGGTAATCTGAACGACTGGAAACACATCACGTTGGAGCATCTCCAACCTGAACAACAACCTCCACACACGGTGCATGAAACGTCTCATTGGACCACACTCTTCTTCTACTTTGGGGGTATTGTTTCGCCCACTAGAGGTATGCAGCATTATGTGACAACGTGAGCAGTGTTCTTGCGCGACAAACCCGACTCCAAGTTTCCATTGCATACACTTCTCTCTGCAATGGTCTGTCGGAAACAGGATGATAAGGACCTGCATTCACTGTCAGAAATCGATCTCCAAGGCAGGACAGTCGTCCCCTGCTCCTGCGGACTGGGATCTGTTTACGACGACTGTTCTTAAGCTGGGATCTGTTTACGACGACTGTTCTTAGGCTGGTGTCAAGTGGTACATCGTTGCTTGTAGACATGATGGACACTCCGCGTTGAAACAGAAACCCATCACGCAACTTCATGTACTGTGATCTTAGGGACGTCGAAACACGATAGCTCCTTCCTGCTGTTTTGTCACGTCTGTGTGTTGACCCATTTTCCTGCTCAGATCCCTTACCGTGACCGCAGGTGCGTACCACTGACAGTGCCCTGAAGTGATCAGCGCCCTACATCGAGGTGATCAGTTATATTTTCTTCAGTGTGATTACTAATATTGTCTCGTCATCGTTATCTGTCTTCCACCGTGCATTTGATTATCTCCATCCCAATTGCGAGGGTTCGAACTTAAATAGTGGCAACTATTTATTCACAACCGAAACAAAAGAGTTACAAGTTTGCACCTGTAACTTCCCTTCAAAGCCGGCCGGTGTGGCCGAGCGGTTCTAGGCGCATCAGTCTGGAACCGCGCGACCGCTACAGTCGCAGGTTCGAATCCTGCCTCGGGCATGGATGTTTGTGATGTCCTTAGGTTAGTTAGGTTTACGTAGTTCTAAGTTTTAGGGGACTGATGACCTCAGAAGTTAAGCCCCATAGTGCTGAGAGCCATTTTCCTTCAAAGTAGTCACCAGCATTGTGTGAAACCCGTTGCCAGCGATGTGGAAGGCGTAGTATCCCGTTAGTAGAGACAGTTTGTGTTGATAATACGCCTTCCACTTCACTGGCATAGGGTTCTACACAACGCTGGTGACTACTTTCAAGGACAGTAACAGGTGCAAACATGTAACTCTATTTTAGCGGTTGTGAATAAATAGTTGTCACTATTTAAGTTCCAACCCTCGTATTTTTACTGTATAGAGTATAGTTTCTGCGTACTAGACTGTAGTTATTTTCGTTGAGCAGAGTCCATTTTAAAAGGGTACATTTCTTGCATTGCCTAAGTTCCTACTAACTCAAGTGTTCGCTGTTTCCAAAACTATATTAGATTTATGGGGTAAAAATGTACACGATATAAGCCGTTAGAGCTGTTCTGGCCCTAACATCTTATGCATGCAACCAGCACAGTATGGTGCATCTCTGTATACTTGTTTCTTAAGTTCCTGTACTTTAAACAGTTATTTCAGACCATGAGCTGTTTCATATCCTACCCTAAACAGTGTCTGTTGAGTCTATTCACCGGAGTGGTTGTGGTATAAATGGCGCTGAACTTGATTCGGCGCTGTGATAAATTGCCTCTGGGTTTGCTTGTTACGTTTATTTCTGTAGCCCGGCTCGGTGAAAGTTAATAATCGAGTTGGGCGTGTTGGCCAAGTTGACGGCAGGTGAATAACATCAGCGCTGCAGAGGGGTCGCAGCCCCCCGCTCCGCCACCGACGCTAAAGCTGATATTTACGCTAGTGGCGAGCAGTCCACTCGGCGATCAATATCGGACGAATGAGTGGCAGTTTTACCTTTGGAAACGTCAAAGGACACACCAGTGTTACCGTTGTGTAGGCTAGTATCATCCGTTGTAGGCATCAGTGATAACAGCTTTGGTGGCCAACTAGAGTTACATATTTCGACAGTAAGGAAATAAATAATTTTGTTAACACAGTTTATTTCAGACCTGAATATCATTTTTTCCCAACCGTGAAGTAGAAATAATTGAAGTCTCGAAACAAAGTTGATCTCAAAACACGAAGTATAATAGAATAGTTAGTTTACGAGGCTAAGGAATTAGTTTGCGTATCTTTGGATGTAAAAGTGTTTAAGTGTGTTATTCTAATACTAATCAATCTTGATCGCAAGGATTTATTAAAAATTGAAAATCACACCTTAAGACGGTAACCGGTTTCGATTTCATCAAAAATCATTTTCAGACTGTGTCTCATCAGATGGTGAACATAGACGACGGCTGGAGCGTAGGTGGGTGGCAACGGAAATCACTGGTAACCCAGCAGGCCTCTAGGCTCAGCTAGATAGAGCTGGAGTCAGCGAAGTGACATGGGAAGAAAACGAGGATTTCTGGTCATATGAGTATAGGGTAAAATCAACAGCGGCAGAAAATGGTACAGCGGGAGTAAGATTGGTTGTGAATGGGAAAGTAGAGCAGAGAGTGAGTTACAATGCACTATTCAGTGCTAGGGCTGTTCTCATCAGAATCGACAATGAACCAACACCGACCACGATGGCTCAGGTATTCACGCCGACGTTGCAGGCTGAAGGAGAAGAGACAGAGAAAGTATATGAGGGTATTCAACGGGAAATTAATACGTATAGGGGACTTGAATGCGGTTGTAGGTGAAGACGTAGAAAAACGTTTCTAGCGCAGAAGATGTTCTTGGTACCTGGAATGAGAAAGGAGAAAGACTATCGAGTCCTGCAATAAATTTCAGCTAGAAACAGCGATTACTCTGTTCAAGAATCACAAGAGGAACAGGTATACTTCAAATAGGCCGTGAGATAAACGAAGATTTCAGTCACATTACATCATGGTGAGGCAGAGATTCCGATACTGGATTGTAACCTGTCCCCAGGAGCAGATATAGACTCAGGTCGCAGTTTAGTATTGATGAAGAGTAGGCTGAATATTAATAAGAAGGAATTACAAAAAAGTTTAGGGAAATCAGGGATACAGAAATACAAGTCACTTAAGAACCAAATAAAGAGGAAGTGCGGGGAAGCAAAGGTGAAATCGTTGTGTCGAAATATGAAGAAATCAGAAAAGAAATGACGGAAGAAGGACTGAGTCTTCATACAAAAAAATCAAAAGAACATTCACTGAAATTAAAGGCATGGGTGGTAGCAATGGGAATTCCATTCTTAACAGCGGTAGAGAGAGCGGACAGGTACAAAGAGTACAATCAAGGCCTCTATGAGAGAAAGACTTGACAGATGTGATAGAAGAAAAAACAGCAGTCGATATATAAGATACAGGGGATACAGGGGATCCAGTATTAGAATCATAAATTAAAGGAGCCTTTGAAGACGTAAGATCAAATAAGGCAGAAGAGGTAGATAACATTCGATCAGAATTTCTAAAATCATTGGGAGAAGTAGCAACAAAACGACTATTCACATGTAGAATGTATGATTATGGCGATATACCACTTGACTTTCGGAACAGTCCTTGCTGTTGAGTTGACACAATCATGTCGTAAAGTTAAAAGGACAGGACTGTCGGAAGAATTTAGGAAGTTGAAGGCGCGAGAGAAGAATGCCTATAAGCCGAAAATGGAAAGATAAGTATTTCTGGCGTTCACTAAGTGGCATTGGTGGCTTTCTGTTTTCGAGAATTATAAAAAAAAAATACTTCAGCATCTTTGTTGGTGTCTGGTGAGGAATGATCAGTGTTCATTACTATACATTCATTGTACGTTTCTAATTTGTGACCAAATAAACGTTCTCATAAAAAGGTGTACATTAAAATATTATGATACAATTTTAAAACTAGTCTTCTCCAGCAAATGGTGTTGGGGTCCATAGGAAACATACAAGTTTCGAGTAGCGCTATTGATAATTAGCTTTGTGATAAGAGTCTATACGGTCTTCTAAAGTCAATTTCAACAGGTTGTGCTGCGATTTTTTTACCGGCAGTTAAGCCATTGCTTCAAGTTCATCAATTTTCCACATAATTAGATTATGTCTCCATGTTTATGAGGTCATCTGCAGCATAGTTGTTATAGGACCAAAAGCACCATGATTATTAAATACACATTATGGAATGTGTTTGAGCAAAAGTGTTCCAAACTGACACACGAATCTAAATCGCTGCAAAACATCGTTTAAGGAAACTTCATGCATCTATGAACAAGGACTATTGGAGAAACAGTAACTCGTCTTGCGTTCTTAACTCATTGTTATATAGTAACACGGAAATTATTTTCTAGGAAATAACATCTTCTCAACGCAGTAAAATTCTGAAAACGTCCGAACGTTTTTATATCGATATGTTGACCAGCGCCATCAACAGACCTACAATAAAACTTCAGGCCCCTGTTATCAGCGCCGTTGGAGTATTATCGGCAAGGTCATCCTGTATTGCAGACAATCATAGGAAATGGCATTCGTCGTTAAGGATCCAAAGAAATAAGGTTCATTTTGTCTAGAACGCATTCGTTGGGAACCAGAAGAAGCTCAGCATTGGGTAAATTATAGACGGTGACCTACTCGGCCTTGCTATTCTGCATCCGATACATGATGAAGTTGGAAGCTAATTCTCAGTGGATCAATGTAAAGCTGTGACGTAAGAGCAGCCTTCCACGCGTGTTCTAGGCTATATATATGCGCTGCCTCGTTGTCACACTGTAGCTGCTCTTTGCGCGTCTCTCACTAACGTTGGTTTAAAACGTCTACAGGGACAGCACATCCTCAGGGTCTCTCGGCTACATACTATCGTCTTCTTCATAAGGATTACATTTTGTGTCTACTACATTCATTCAACAACGAGAACGAGAAGCACTGTAGTGCCCAAAAGACTACAAATCCTTCTGAGTTTCTCATTTGTGATCTGCTGCGTTTCCTGTATGACCGTAAAACAGTTATTGTCTATTACCATTTTATGTGACAATCCTGTGAAATACCATTAAATCTCCATCTTGAATCAGTTTTACTTTGTGGTGCTAGTATTTTATTTACACACACAATATATACGTAAAAGACCTTGGCTTCAAATATTATCTGCATTGTGATACCTTAATAGTCAAATGAAAATGAGACAGGTGGAAAAAAGTACGTAAACGGTTTATTATTTCAAAATTAATCGCTATAGCCGTTAATACATTTATCCTTCTATGAGAAAAGATGATCAATTTCTTCACGAGAAAATGTTTAACTTTACGTAAGGAACACATATTGTACCAGGGCGTGTACCTCTTCATCCAAAGCTAATCGACGGCAAGGGATGGCTCCAATAATATGGAAATCACGTAGCGAGAGATCTGAATTTTATGGGGGATGCTAAGAGCATCACAGTGGAACTTCTGTAGCGTTGTCGAAACGAACTTGGCAGTATGTGGGCCAGTAGAAGTGTTTGTATAGTGTTTCTCTACAAATTACTGATTTAAGTGTCTGATTCCGCACCACATTCATTATGTGCCGGAGCACAAGTCCGCAGGTGAGTCTAGGTGTGCTATGAGAGGAGTACATGGTCTTATAATACTCGTGTGTACAATACATTTCGTTCCATATGCTGCCCTACTCCAATCATCAAGAAGTGCCACCGACTATCACATCTCAATCTTCCTTTCCATACTGTAACTGCTTTTACGGTTAGTACAATGTGTTTCTTCACTACCAGTTAAGTGTTACAGGTGTTATTTATTACCCTTCTTGAATGTTGTGTTAAGGAGCTCACGTTCCACTGTTCAATGTACTACAAGAGCAAACATGGTGTGCGGATTATTTATACATTGATCAATGGGTATTGGAAACCAAAGAAAAATTCTGAGAAGGAATTAAAGTCCCCTGGAGAAGAAACAAAATTTTTGGGCTTGCTGATGACATTGTGTTTACGTCAGAGACAGCAGAGGACTTGGAAGAGGAGATGAAACGAATGTGTCTGGGAAGAAGGATATATGATGAACATCAACAAAAGCGAAACAAGGGTAATAGAACATAGTACAATTAAATCAGGCGATGCTAATGAAATTAGATTAGGAAACGAGACACTTAAAGTTGCAGATGAGTTTTGCTATTTTGGCAGCAAGGTAACTGATCATGGCCGAGATAAGGAAGATATATAATGTTGACTGACAATGACAAGAAAAGGGTATGTGAAGAACAGAAATCTGTTATTATAGAATATAGATTAAAGTTATAGGAAGTCTTTTCGGATATAGATTGTATGGAGTGTAGCAATATGTGGAAGTGAAACATGAAAGATAAACAGTTCAGACAAGAAGAGAAAAGAAGCTTTCGAAATATGGTGCTACAGAAGAACACTGACGATTAGATGTGTAGAGCATGTAACGAATAAGAAGGTACTGATTAGAACTGAGGAGAAAAGAAATTTGTGGCACAGTTTGACTAGAGGAAGGAATCGGTTCGTAGAACGCAGTTCTGAGACATCAAGGGATCACCAGTTTAGTACTGGAGGGAAGAGTGGGGGCTATAAATAGTAGAGGGAGGCCGAGAGATGAGTGCAGTAAGCCGATTCAGAAGGATGTACGTGGCAGTAGTTATTCGGAGGTGAAGAAGCTTGCTCAGCATAGGATATCATGGATAGCTGCATCAAGACGAAGGCTTACTACTTACTACTTACTACTCGCCAACCAGTCCCTGCCGCATCCTCCAGATAAAACACAGTTGAGCGATTCTGATTAGGAACGGAATGATTAGAAGGTTAAGATATATGTGCCATTAGCTCCATGTACCATGCTTGAACCTGGACCTTGGAAGGTGAGCTCTCTTGTTACGTTCTTGTAGTTAACTTAATTGCTAAGTGGCTTGCTTATCATCCCTGTTCCGCAAGACCTCTCACCATGAACCACGCTGCTTGCATAAAAGGCGATTACGGACTCTAAACGAATAATATTCAGAATGAAATGATTGAAGTACCACAAGTACTCCTCGTCAGATTCTGCTAGCTTTCTTGACACGAAAAATGAATGAGATGACACTCGACGTTAGGTAAATGGCATCAGGAAACATGCGGTGTGGTACAGATATGTAACACTGAAAAGTGTCATATATGGAAACGGCTGGAAGAGACCATCAGCCGTGAGTGAGTGAGTGGCAAATAACACATAATGTTCGGTACCGAACTTTTACATCTGAAAATAATTTGGAGTACACGTTACCGCGTGTCCTGAAATCGTTAATTAGGGAAGTTATACCTTAAATAAATGTAAGTCAAAACCTGAAATCTGAAATTTGAAACTACGTATCTAACAAAGCGTTCACGCGTGAGAATCGTACAAATATACCGTCGTTTGACCATCTCACAACTCCCTTGTGGAGAAGTCAGTAATAGGGACACATAGCGTAGAGAAACAACTGAAAGAGTTGAAGCTGATTATGTTACCAGGTCGAGATGGAATCCGAATTCGATTTTACGAAGAGTACACTGCAACATTGTTCTCTTACTTAGCTTACATCTCGCCTTACGCGAAGTCCCAAGCGAGAGGAAGAAAGCCCAGGTGATTCCTGTATATAATAAAGGTGAAACAACGGACCTGATATTTTACATACCAATATCCTTAAGATCGGTCAGCTGCAGAGTAGTATGGAAATGAAGTCCCATGCTTCTTTACAGAGCGTAGGGGAACGATGCGGGAGACCCGCACCGCCTTACTAGGCAAGGTCCTAATGGAGGTGGTTTGCCGTTGCCTTCCTCCGACCGTAATGGGGATGAATGATGATGATGAAGACGACACAACAACACCCAGTCATCTCGGGGCAGGAAAAATCCCTGACCCCGCCGGGAATCGAACCCGGGACCCCGTGCTCGGGAAGCGAGAACGCTACCGCGAGACCACGAGGGGCGGACTCAGAGTAGTATATTCCAATACAATAAAGTTCCTTGAGGGGGAAAAGTTTCTGTCCACAAATCAGACGGATTTAGAGAACATCGCTCGTGAGAATCTCAGCTTTCCCTTTTTACACATGAGACCCTGCGAATTATGGATGATATTCTAACATTGCCGTAAAGCATTTGACAGTATTCCACACTGTCGACTGTTAACGAAGGAACAAGCATACGGAATAGGTTCCCACATATGCGAGTGGCACGTAGGTTTCTTAAGTAACAGAACCCAGTATGTTATCACCCGCAGCGAGTGTTCATCAGAGACAAGGTTATCGTCAAGACTGCCTCGGGAAAGTGTGATAGGTAGGTTGTCAAGATCGAAGTGAGTTCGAACGTGATGCTATAGATGGCGCACGGGCCACGGGGCACACCATCTCCGAGGTTTCGGTGAAGTGGGGATTTTCCCGTAAGACCATTTCACCAGTGTACCGTTAATATAAGGATCAGGTAAAATATCAAATCTCCGACATCGATTCGGCCGAAAAGACATCCTGCAGGAACGGGACCAACGACGACTTAAGAGAATCGTTCAACGTGACAGAAGTGCAACCCTTCCGCAAATTGCTGCAGATTTCAATGTTGGGCCATCAACAAGTGCCAGCGTGCGAACTATTCAACGAAACATCATTTATATGGGCTTTCTGAGCCGGAGGCCAACTCGTGTTAACTTGATGATTGCACGACACAAAGTTGTACGCCTCGCCTGGACCCGTCAACACCGACGTTGGACTGTTGACGATTGGAAACATGTTGCCTGTTCGGACGAGTCTCGTTTCAAATTGTATCGAACGGCTGCACGTGTTCGGGTATGGAAACAACCTCATGAACCCAAGGACCCTGCATGTCACAGGGGACTGTTCAAACTGGTGGAGGCTCTGTAACGGTGTGGTGCGTGTGTAGTTGGAGTGACATGGGACCCCTCATACGTCTAGATATGACTCTGACAGGTGACCCGTACTTAAGCATCCTGTCTGATCACCTGCATCTATTAATGTCCACTGCGCGTTCAGACGGACTTGGGCAATTCGAGCAGGACAATGTGACACCCCACACGTCCAGAATTGCTATATAGTTCCTCGAGGAATACACTTACGCTGGCCACCAAATTTCCCTGACATGAACAGTTTTGAGCATATCTGGAATGCCTTACAATAAGCTGTTCAGAAGAGATCTGCACCCCCTCGTATTCTTACGGATTTATGGACAGCCTTGCAGGATTCATAGTGCCAGATCCTTCCAGCACTACATCAGACACTAGTCGAGTCCACGCCATATCATATTCAGGCACTTCGGCGTGATCGCTGGGGCGCTACACGATATTAGGCAGGTGTACTAGTTGATTATATTCTTGAGTGTATGAGCGTAAATGTGCTGTCCGACAGGCCGAGCAGCGATCAGCGGTTGTTTGCTGATCATGCTATGGTGTACGGGAAGGTGTAGTAGTTGACCAAATGTTCAAATGTGTGTGACTTCCTAAGGGACCAAACTGCTGAGGTTCAAAATGGTTCAAATGGCTCTGAGCACTACGGGACTTAACTTCTGAGGTCATCAGTCCCCTAGAACTTAGAACTACTTAAACCTTACTAACCTAAGGACATCACATACATCCATGCCCGAGGCAGGATTCGAATCTGCGACCGTAGCGGTCGCGCGGTTCCAGACTGTAGCGCCTAGAACCGCTCGGCCAACCAGGCCGGCAAACTGCTGAGGTCATCGATCACTCGAGTACACTACTTAAACTAACTTATGCTAAGAACAACACACACACCCATGCCCGCGAGAGGACTCGAACCTCCGACGGGAGGGGCCGGACAGTCCTTGATATGGCGCTTCAAACCGACCGGCAACTCCGAGTGGCAGAAGTTGGTCGACTGCAGGAGAATACAAGATGACTTTGATAAAGTTTCTCCTCGGTGCGGTAAGTGGCAGCTTTTAAAAAATGGTTCAAATGGCTCTGAGCACTATGGGACTTAACATCTGAGGTCATCAGTCCCATAGAACTTAGAACTACTTAAACCCAGCTAACCTAATGACATCACACACATCCATGCCCGAGGCAGGATTCGAGCCAGCGACCGAAGTGGTCGCGCGGGACCAGAATGAAGCGCCTAGAACCGCTCGGCCACACCGTCCGGCGGCAGCTTTTACTTAATGTAGAAAAATGTACGTTAAAGCAGGTGAGTAGGAAACACAAAACCATAATGTTGGAATACAGCATCAGTAGTGTTCTGCTTGACACAGTCGCCTCGATTAAATATGTAAGCGTAACGTTGTTGTTGTTGTTGTGGTCTTCGGTCCTGAGACTGGTTTGATGCAGCTCTCCATGCTACTCTATCCTGTGCAAGCTTTTTCATCTCCCAGTACCTACTGCAACCTACATCCTTCTGAATCTGCTTAGTGTATTCATCTCTTGGTTTCCCTCTACGATTTTTACCCTCCACGCTGCCCTCCAATGCTAAATTTGTGATCCCTTGATGCCTCAAAACATGTCCTACCAACCGATCCCTTCTTCTAGTCAAGTTGTGCCACAAACTTCTCTTCTCCCCAATCCTATTCAATACCTCCTCATTAGTTACGTGATCTACCCACCTTATCTTCAGCATTCTTCTGTAGCACCACATTTCGAAAGCTTCTATTCTCTTCATGTCCATACTGGTTATCGTCCATGTTTCACTTCCATACATGGCTACACTCCATAAAAATTCTTTCAGAAACGATTTCCTGACACTTAAATCTATACTCGATGTTAACAAATTTCTCTTCTTCAGAAACGATTTCCTTGCCATTGCCAGTCTACATTTTATATCCTCTCTGCTTCGACCATCATCAGTTATTTTACTCCCTAAATAGCAAAACTCCTTTACTACTTTAAGTGTCTCATTTCCTAATCTAATGCCCTCAGCATCACCCGATTTAATTTGACTACATTCCATTATCCTTGTTTTGCTTTTGTTGATGTTAATCTTATATCCTCCTTTGAAGACACTGTCCATTCTGTTCAACTGCTCTTCCAAGTCCTTTGCTGTCTCCGACAGAATTACAATGTCATCGGCGAACCTCAAAGTCTTTACTTCTTCTCCATGAATTTTAATACCTACTCCGAATTTTTCTTTTGTTTCCTTTACTGTTTGCTCAATATACAGATTGAATAACATCGGGGAGAGGCTACAACCCTGTCTCACTCCTTTCCCAACCACTGCTACCCTTTCATGCCCCTCGACTCTTACAACTGCCATCTGGTTTCTGTACAAATTGTAAATAGCCTTTCGCTCCCTGTATTTTACCCCTGCCACCTTCAGAATTTGAAAGAGAGTATTCCAGTTAACATTGACAAAAGCTTTCTCTAAGTCTACAAATGCTAGAAACGAAGGTTTGCCTTTTCTTAATCTTTCTTCTAACATACGTCGTAAGGTTAGTATTGACTCACGCGTTCCAACATTTCTACGGAATCCAAACTGATCTTCCCCGAGGTTCGCTTCTACAAGTTTTTCCATTCGTCTGTAAAGAATTCGCGTTAGTATTTTGCAGCTGTGACTTATTAAACTGATAGTTCGGTAATTTTCACATCTGTCAACACCTGCTTTCTTTGGGATTGGAATTATTATATTCTTCTTGAAGTCTGTGGGTATTTCGTCTGTCTCATACATCTTGCTCACCAGATGGTAGAGTTTTGTCGCGACTGGCTCTCCCAAGGCCATCAGTAGTTCTAATGGAATGTTGTCTACTCCCGGGGCCTTGTTTCGACTTCGGTCTTTCAGTGCTCTGACAAACTCTTCACGCAGTATCTTATCTCCCATTTCATCTTCATCTACATCCTCTTCCATTTCCATAATATTGTCCTCAAGTACATCGCCCTTGTATAAACCCTCTATATACTCCTTCCACCTTTCTGCCTTCCCTTCTTTGCTTAGAACTGGGTTGCCATCTGAGCTCTTGATATTCATACAAGTGGTTCTCTTCTCTCCAAAGGTCTCTTTAATTTTCCTGTAGGCAGTATCTATCTTACCGCTAGTGAGACAAGACTCTACATCTTTACATTTGTCCTCTATCCATCCCTGCTTAGCCATTTTGCACTTCCTGTCGATCTCATTTTTGAGACGTTTGTATTCCTTTTTGCCTGCTTCATTTACTGCATTTTTATATTTTCTCCTTTCATCAATTAAATTCAATATTTCTTCTGTTACCCAAGGATTTCTACTAGCCGTCGTCTTTTTACCTATTTGATCCTCTGCTGGCTTCACTACTTCATCCCTCAAAGCTACCCATTCTTCTTCTACTGTATTTCTTTCCCCCATTCCTGTCAATTGTTCCCTTATGCTCTCCTTGAAACACTCTACAACCTCTGGTTCTTTCAGTTTATCCAGGTCCCATCTCCTTAAATTCCCACCTTTTTGCAGTTCCTTCAGTTTCAATCTGCAGTTCATAACCAATAGATTGTGGTCAGAATCCACATCTGTCCCTGGAAATGTCTTACAATTTAAAACCTGGTTCCTAAATCTCTGTCTTACCATTATATAATCTATCTGATACCTTTTAGTATCTCCAGGATATTTCCAGGTATACAACCTTCTTTTATGATTCTTGAACCAAGTGTTAGCTATGATTAAATTATGCTCTGTGCAAAATTCTACAAGGCGGCTTCCTCTTTCATTTCTTCCCCCCAATCCATATTCACCTACTATGTTTCCTTCTCTCCCTTTTCCTACTGACGAATTCCAGTCACCCATGACTATTAAATTTTCGTCTCCCTTCACTACCTGAGTAATTTCTTTTATCTCGTCATACATTTCATCAATTTCTTCATCATCTGCAGAGCTAGTTGGCATATAAACTTGTACTACTGTAGTAGGCATGGGCTTTGCGTCTATCTTGGCCACAATAATGCGTTCACTATGCTGTTTGTAGTAGCTAACCCGCACTCCTATTTTTTTTATTCATTATTAAACCTACTCCTGCATTACCCCTATTTGATTTTGTACTTATAACCCTGTAATCACCTGACCAAAAGTCTTGTTCCTCCTGCCACCGAACTTGACTAATTCCCACTATATCTAACTTTAACCTATCCATTTCCCTTTTTAAATTTTCTAACCTACCTGCCCGATTAAGGGATCTGACATTCCACGCTCCGATCCGTAGAACGCCAGTTTTCTTTCTCCTGATAACGACGTCCTCTTGAGTAGTCCCCGCCCGGAGATCCAAATGGGGGACTATTTTACCTCCGGAATATTTTACCCAAGAGGACGCCATCATCATTTAATCATACAGTAAAGCTGCATGTCCTCGGGAAAATTTACAGCTGTAGTTTCCCCTTGTTTTCAGCCGTTCGCAGTACCAGCACAGCAAGGCCGTTTTGGTTAATGTTACAAGGCCAGATCAGTCAATCATCCAGACTGTTGCCCCTGCGTAACGTTGAAAAGCAAAATGAATTGGAATGAGCATGTAAAGATTGTAGTAGTGAAGGCGAATAGTCGACTGCGGCTTTTATTATGAGAATTTGAAGAAAGTGTGGTTCAACTGTAAAGGAGACCGCATAAAGAACGCTAGTGCAACACATTTTTGAGTGCTGTTGAAGCATTCGGGATCCGCACCAGAACGGATTAAAAGAGGACATTGAAGTAATTCAGAGGTGGGCTGATAGGTTTGTTACCGGCAGGATCGAACAACGCGCAAGTATTACGGAGATGTTTCGGGAACTCGAACGGATACCAATGCAGGGACGGCAACGTTCTTTCCAGGAGCTCTATTGGGAAAATTTTGAAAACCGGCATTTGAGCTTGACTGCAGAATGATTCTCCTACGTACGTCGTTTTTACCTCTGTATGGTTGCGAGTGGAACTGCAAAGGAAATGACTATTTGTAGAGGGTGCCTACCACCATTCACCATACCGTGGCTTGAAGAGTATGTATGTCGGTGCAGATGTATGTGAAATTGTAGATGTTCATGTAGAAGTGACTTAATAGGTATCAGTCTTAATACAATCATCATTTATTTCCGTTTTAATTGAAATTCCCAGAAGAAATTTGGGAACTAAAATTTATGTGTATTTTAAATATTGCATTGAGTTAGTGCATATCTACATCTACACCTACACTCTACAAGCCTTCTTATGGCGTGTAGCAGAGAGTGCTCTGTGTACAGATGTCGCTTCAGTCTTTTCCTCATAGAATCGCGAATAATATACAGGATAAGCGACTGATGATAAGCTTTCATGTGAGCCGGAATCTCTCAAATTTTACATTCGTAGCCCTTCGTGAGATATACGTAGGACGAAACAATATAGCAAAATTATAAGTAAATTTACACCCGTATGCAGCGAATTCTTCTAGAGCTGTAAGATCACCAATGATGTCTGTACAGATATGAGCTTCATATAGATAAGGCTTACCGGCCAATTGTCGTCTTCACTGTGGATGCACTCAAATTACCCGAACCCTTACCAGAATCGGTAGATTGACTGCAGCGAGTAATGAGTATGGTAGGCTGGGCACTACAATTGTAGTGTGTGGACAGAAATTTGGAAAGTGTGCGTCTCACGGAGAGCGTGTCCGAGATAAGTCCCTGCAGTCGCACTATTGTGTGTTTTATCGGTGGATCAGTCGGACAGAGTACCTGCCGTGTAAACAGGAGTTTCCGGATCCGAGTTCCGGTCGGGGCACACATTTTTCAACTGTCCCCGTTGATATTTATCAACGCCTGTAAGCAGCGAAAGGTATAGATTTCACTACAACTTCATTCTTCGAGAGCTGCAAGGTCACCAATGATATCTGTACAGATATCAGCTTGATAATAACATAGTCATTGAATTTTCTTGAAACACAGGCTCTGTCAATTTAAACAGTTAACCGTGCCGTGTTCCACAACGCTTCACAAGTAGCACCTGCCAATGGATGTGGTGATCCTCTCAGTGACGTTTCTGCGCTTACTAAACCAACACGTGACGAAACACAATCCTACCTCGGGCATGGGTGTGTGTGATGTCCTTAGGTTATTTAGGTTTAAGTAGTTCTAAGTTCTAGGGGACTAATGACCTCAGAGCCATATGAACCGTTTTTTTTTTTTTTTTTTTTTTTTTTTTTTTTTTTTTGAAGAACACGCTGCTCTTCTTCGGATACTTTCTATTTCCCCTGGAAATCCTACCTGATAAGAACGCCAGACAAAGGGGGAGAGCTCCTTCTTAGGAGGACTACACACCCTAAGCAATCCAAAGTATTCTGGTTGAACTGTTGCCGAACTAAGAGAGGCCGATGCGGTGGAGCGCCGTGTGGTAGATAAATAATGGTGTCTTGCTGAACTGAAGGACTACATACTGATCGATCATTTCAGTGTCTCTGACGGCTCCTCTACAAGAAAGAATGGGCTGAAGAGGACTGTCTCTTTGGTCACTCCCCATTCGATCTCGTATGGAACATGAGAATTCTCGGTAACATTAATGATATGGTTATGCGGTAGACTCGGGCGGTAGACTGGAATGTTATATCTCCAAGAACATCAATCGATTTAACCACTGTTCGTTCGCTTCCTGTCGCTCATACCTAATCATAAGAAATTGTTGCATGACCTCAAACAGGCAGTTTTAAATACAGGGTGTTCATTTTAAGTGAATTCATCGAAATGTCACGTAAACCACATATCGGATCAAATAAAATTATAATTCCAATTTGTTTGTCTCGGAGGAGAACATTCAATAATACCACAGTCGATCCGCCACCCGTCTCCGTGCGCGGGTGGTGCGGGCTAATTTCGAAATCTTCAATGGGAACCCCATTTTCTATTTATTGCAGATTATGGCTCTACGGGAAAATCTACATTGATTTGTCTGCAGCATTTCCTTCGTTTCACCACAGATGGCGCTGTAATGGCAAGAATAGAAATCGGTACGCAATCGTAATTTACGACATGCTACTCAATGGACCTTGAATATCCAATGCCTCCTGCGACCCTACCTCCTTGCAGCGAAGGTAAGACAGGCCATTATTTCGTAACTTCTGATTGGAAACTCCATTCGCAACGCTGTATTCCTTCGACATATCAAACAGGGGATTACTCGACGACGGCCGGGATGACCGAGCGGTTCTAGGCACACTACAGTCTGGAACCGCGCAACCGCTACGGTCTCAGGTTCGAATCCTGCCTCGGGCATGGGTGTGTGTGATGCCCTTAGGTTAGTTAGGTGTAAGTAGTTCTGAGCGTAGGGGACTGATGACCTCAGAGCCATCTGAACCGTTTTTTTGAAGAAACACGCTGCTCTTCTTCGGATACTTTCTATTTTCCCTGGAAATCCTACCTGATAAGAACGCCAACCAAAGGAGGAGAGCTCCTTCTTAGGAGGAATACATGTCCTAAGGAATCCAAAGGACTCTAGTATGGCATTTTCTCCCCCTACGATTGGTTTTCTGTAGTTATTACACTTCAAATCGCTCTCTATGCGTACTCCCAGATGTCCAATGTATGCTTCTACTTGTCGTCGTTCAGCAGTCGGGTCTTTGCGCCAGTTAATGCACGGTAAGTGACATTTGTTACATCCCCTGCACCAGACGTCAATCTCCTACATATGTTCTTGCATTTCACTACCATTTTCTAGCACTGGAACGTCTCCACATACAATAATTTCAGCCTGCAGTTGCCACACCGAGCATCCGACGTTATCTAGTAAACCATATGTATGGGCCACTGACCGTCCGAAAACACTTCTTTGGTTGCGCGGCAAGCTGTTTTAACTCCTAAAATTTCTATCTTGTGAATGACATGTTACGTTTTCTTTGCTAAGAACTCTTCTGTGCAATAAAAAAAGTCGGTCCGAAATTATGTACACTAATTATTTTGTTCATTAGACCACACTGCAGAATTTAATGCAATACCTTCTTTGTTGTGTTACCGTAACTCTCAGTAGTTATCTCATTATGTCATTTCGTAGTAGCTGTTACTGGTTAAATATCTGCAAGGAAAACGTGTTACTGAACATTCAAAATTGAAGTGTGATGCGTGTCACTGGAAGACGGCTAGCCTAGGTGTGGCAGAGCCTATGGTCTAACCACACCGAAGGTGGCTCAGGAGAGCGATATTGATGGTACCGAAGATGGGGGCTGTGTAACGGCTGCTGCAGTTGAACTTCCAACGAATGCTATTGATTTGAGCTATCGTTTGGAGACGACTGATAAATACACTTTTCGCTATGAGACCAGAAATGTCAGTCATGGGTAGTGAACAGTTCACGGAAACGTCAAACCAAGAATCTACTGCAGAAACTGCTATCCTCAGTATAAAATTTCCAGTATATCTTGCAGTGAAAATGGAAGACTTTCTTATCTTGTACACTTTTACTCCATTATACCCTATGCTATCTTATTTTAGCTTTACTCTGTTCCATATGCTATGATATCTCAGTGCAGGCTAACTGTTCACATACACGAACACTATCCCTAGCTCAGAAAGGACAATCAGAGCGATCTGTGGTGTATGTTGTCGCACCTAGTACAATTGGTTTTTTAAGTGTCTCGGAATCTTGCCATCACTGTACATATATTGTCCCATGTGATTTGTGTTTAACTACGTGGACTCATTCGAATGGAAAAAACCTTAGTTACTCCGTAAATATTAGACACAAAACCGAACTGTACGTGGATAATATTCCTGTAACCACTGAACAGGGATCTGACACTATTCTGCAAGTTTATTTTTCAATATGCTTTCAGTACAACAGAAAAAATCACTGTCCAGTAACAGATTTTCTAAGCTAAAATGCTTCACTTTGGAACGTTCCTTATATTCTCTACGGTAGTTTTTGACAGTAGTTTAGACCCTGCACTGTTGTAATTTTTTTTGTAATTTTCAAAGTCTCCTTATGTTTCTTTCGATTTTTTTATCAGATTTCTTAGAATTGCGTATTTTTCGCTCTAAGATAAAACCACTATGACTCACATGATCCAGCAGCAGTTGATGAAGTGAAATGAATCGTTTCCGAATATATGAAAGCGAAATTATAAGGGTCTTCTTCAGTAGACTACATGATTTTACCAAAAACAACTGGTCGTTTTTTCTTTAGATGATGTACATGAAGATAGTTGTGTGTAATACAATCTTCAGTACAATCTCTGAACAGGAGACCGGTAAAAAAGAGACGTCCAAATGACAGTCACTACTTTTCTTCATACTGATACACACCAACGTTAGGTCTACTTCTGCACCTTTCCTACCCTTCTGGGACTGGTAGTACCAGTGACGAATATTTCTCCTCCTACCCGCCTACCAACTATACAGATATCGGCTTCAACATAAAAGTAGTATTAAGCACTGCTACTCCTCAGATAAGCTGTGTATACTAGGAGACAGTGGGAACTGTGGTAATAAAGCAGATTCCTCTCAGTTTTAAGAATAAATTACTTTTCAAAAATTACGAATGAACGTTGTTTTCAGATTTTTTTTTTTCAAAATGCTTCAAATGCTCTAAGCACTATGGGACTTAACATCACAGGTCATCAGTCCCGTAGACTTAGAACTACTTAAACCTAACTAACCTAAGGACATCACACACATCCATGCTCGAGGCAGGATTCGAACCTGCGACCGTAGCAGCAGCGCGGTTCCGGACTGAAGCACCTAGAACCTCTCGGCCACAGCTGCCGACAGAATTTTTTCAACATCCACAAGTATTACGTACTATTATTATGAGCGTTGTGGCTCCATTACGTCCCAGTACGTTTACACCAACACTTCTAACCACAGAGAGGTATATTGGTAGCTCTGTGAGCACATTTAGATACGTTCTTGTACAGAAACAAGTGGCAGCGATTGATAGGGTTCGCAGTAATTGCTCCTGACCATGTATTGGAATTGAATCTACAGGGTCTGAACAAAGATGGTGTCTGCCTTACCTGAAATACCATCGTATGTCCACCACTCTTCCCAGCTCTCTCGGAAAGCTGCAACAAAACAGAACACATGTTAGGTCTCATTATACTACTAATCAATTGAAGTAAAATTTATATTATGTTACAGAAACATTTTCACCCTTCTCGCGTAGGTTGAGGTGCTTTGTGACTAGCGAAAGAGTTGTCACCCATTTATGGATGTTATAGACTAAGTCATTCACCAGTCATTGACCTTCAATAGCTTCGCAAAAACATATATATATATGCTCTACTACCTGATATTGATACGACGGTTACACGTTACGTAGCTCATTTTTTCCTGTGAAACCCGAAGGCACTAACTTTAGACAATGGATATTCACCGGTAACAGGTTGTTACACATATAGCATCTACAGGTAAATGTTTAAATTTCATGTGCAGAGATACGAGCTCTTGAACAGACGCCTTTATTTTTCAAATATTTAAATTTTAGCTCATTGCAATAGTTCTCTTGACAACAACCCCATTTTTACGCATTAACGCAATGCTGCTTCTGGTAGACAAGAGGGAAAATCTATGCGTCATCTGAAGACCAAAACCATTGAAATGCTTTTGTGCGTTTGTTGTACTGCTGAAAATCCTAGTTATCTTCTTTGAATTTAAAGAAGAAAAGTGAGCTTCTAGCTAGGTAATCAGCTCACTCTTTGAAAATCCCTGCAGTGCAGTGATATAGCTATCAGATGCAATTTAAAGAAAGGAATAAAATAAAATTGGCGAATACTCACATGAAAGCTTCCTAAAAGAAGTTGTTTCCATATTTGTTATAGAGCCCACATTATACGTACTAACGTAGCGGCCACGATGTCCCATTTAGAGCAAGTAAAACTATTACGTGAAACAGAAGTTTCTGACCTAAAATATGACGTGGGAGATTCTACCAGCATATTATTTCGCTACTAAGCTCGTTTCCCTCGTGATGAACTGCTGCCACAAAGTTCCACCAGCTCTTGTTACTCTCATCTCCATATCTGGAACGCCGTCGCGCTGGTTGTGTCTGAGAAACTCATTTGTTCAGTATTACCGTACTTTGAGAAATTTATGCGGCTATGGCATATTTGTCATGAAAGTCATATTCTGCAGTAATGTCCATAAATGGAGGAACAGAATGGATTTTTCCCTCTACGGCGGAGTACGCGCTATGTTGAAACTTCTTCGAAGATCATGAAACAGGATGCATTGTGAAAGATTCATTTTCGATACAACGCTTAGGTTCTATTAGGTCTACCACTTTGCGACCGCCGTTTTTTTCTCGAAGTTTCAAGCCTTCTTATGAAAAACTTACAAAAAATTTAAGATCAAAGTATTAGTCGTCGCTGTTTACTACCTTCAGCTGTCTTTCAGGCAGCATACAACTGTCTACGACGTCCATGAATCGACATATTTTTGGACTTGGTCTTATGACCGGAAGTACTAGAAAACCAGGCTGTGCACTATCGATGTAAACGGGTTGTAGTCAAAAGATGCTTTTGTCTGGAGAGTACGGTGGGTTCAGTACTTCCCAGATTTCCCATTAGAGTGTTTCGAAGTATGTTTTGACTGATTTTGCACCATGGGATCGAGCACTGCCACGCTGCAAAATCACCTTTTCACGTCTACCGTTGCTTTTGATAGTGATCTCCTGTGATTGTTTCCGTCCGTGTTAGCAGCTTCGAAAACTTTCTGTCTTCCGCCGTCATGCCGGTCCACGACGACAGTCACCGTTCTTGAAGCACTGAAACCATTATCAGCACGTTCTTTGTCTAATGGGTGCATGGGTGCCTCGCCATGGGTCTTATCCGGCATTTATGAATCTCAGCTGCAAATCGAGTAATATTTTGATGGCTACGCATATGCTTAAAATGCCTAAGCTTAAGTGCTTGACGCTTACAACCTACCACCTGTACCACTTCTCGCCATTGTTACCTTCTATTGCAAAACGGCGGAAGCCAAGTTGGAAACCTGATAGCTAAGCCATTTCTCCACGGCACTCTTTCTTCCAGTCAAAGTTTCGAGTTGGTGTTACGGTCCTTAAAACAATTCCAACTTGCGAGGAAGTATCAAGCAAGGAATAGTCACTAATAAGAGGAATTGCTAAACACGGTTTTACAACATTTTTTCGTCAAAGAAGGCGTAGTTAATATTCCAGAATTTGAAACAGGAACAGCTGCCAACGTGAGTAAGCTGGATGTAGATACAATCTCTGTGTAACGAAGTAACTTAAGTCACTTAATACAGACAAATCTTCTGGTGTAGACAGAATACTAAGCAGTTTCCTTACATAGTATGTCGATGAAATATCTACACTTTAATCCATCATGTGCGACTGCTCGGAAGACAAAAGATAGATACTTTAAGACTACAAATTTGAGCAGATCACGCAGATACACAAGGAAAGAAGTCATTCGTTGAATTATAGACCCATACCACTAACACGGGTTCGTAGAAGGATTTTGGAATCTACACTGTTCCAACATTACCAGATCGCTCATGGAAACCATCCATTGACACACAACCAGCACGGATTCACAAAATATGGGTCTACTGAAACACAACTGGCTTTTTATTTACACGAGGTAATGAGTGCTATAAACATAGAATCTTAGCTTGATTTCATATTTCTAAGTTTCCAGCAGGCTTTTGACACCGTTACTCACAAGTGGCTTCCAAACGATTTCCGTGCCTATGGATCATTGTGTCATCTGTGCGACTTCTTTCTGGATTTCATGTATCAAACGTCACATTTCGTAATAACTGACGAGAAGTCATCGAGTAAAACCGAAGTTATATCTAAGGTTACACAAGAAAGTGTTATAGTGGCCTGCTGCTCTTAATCTGTATAAAGGATTTAGGACGTGATCTGAACAACTCTCCTCAATTGTTTGCAGGTGATGCTGTAGTTTACGGTTTGGTAAAATCATAAGAAGTTATAAAGGAATGAAAAAGTGATCCTGACAGCCGGCCGCAGTGGACGAGCAGTTCCAGGCGCTTCAGTCGGTAGGAGACGAAGTACTGGCGGAATTAAAGCTGTGAGGACGGGGTGTGAGTCGCGTTTGGGTAACTCAGTTGGGGCAGCAATTGCCCGCGAAAGGCAAAGGTTCCGAGTTTGAGTCTCGGTCCGGCACACAGTTTTCATCTGGCAGGAAGTTTTATGTCGGCTGCTCATTGTAAATATACTGCCGGTCATAGAGCTGTATATTTAAGTATTGCTTTATGATTAAATATTCTATATATCAGTAAGCTAGAAGCCTTCTTATACCCCTCAGAGCAAGAATTGAGAGGGAAACGTTCACGCCTGGCGGTAACCACTTTGCTTACAATGGTACTGCATGTAAGTGGCACAACTAAAGGTGTCCGATGCGTACGTCGTTCATTTCGTCACATATCGTATTTGTCGTGAACACGTAATGACGACTTCCAGTTTTTTTCATTTCCGCAAACGCCAGCTACGTAGCAGCGGCAGTGTCAAAACTTCATGGTTACGTTAAACGTGGCAGTTTCTGTTGGTAGCGCCGAGCGCCGATTACGTCACCATTTCCCCTCACAACCCTCCACCCACTGCAAGGAACAGTGTTAACGTTTTGATTTTTGTTCATCATTTTCAGAACTTCTCTTGGAGACTGCCGATGTGAAGAAGTGGCACACTAGTTACGTTAAAATTGTTTCTAACGCCTTTGATGTGCTGTTTATTCACATCGGAAATCTCATTATTCCATCCACACCGACACCCTCCAGTGCAATTCCGACTGCTTCTCTGTGCCTCCTATACTTGCTTCACACAGTGAAAGGGAACCACTGGACTTGACGAAACCTCAAAATGTAGTGAGACTCATTCACACAGTTACAGCAAAATTATGTTCTACAGTAATTTCAAAAGAACTATTTCAAATATTGACCGAAAACTGCGAAACAAAATACATAAAATAAAGATATCGGCAGTAGATGCTGCCATTTTGGTATCGACATATCGGAAATGAAACTATACCCTATAAAAATTTATATTAGCTGAACGATTATCGATATATACACTGCTGGCCACCGTAAATGCAACACCAAGAAAGACAAGAGGTAGCACAACAAGATTTATTTTCTAGATAACATGTTGACCAAGTATCAGATGATTACGTGTACAGACGTCTGTGACATGTGTTCCTGCCAGAATCAGTAGCCAGAGTAGCCGCTATTGTTGGAGATCACCGCTGCCACACGTCTCGGCATTGAGTCAAAGAGACGTTGGATGTGTTCCTGGGGTACAGCAGCCCAAGCAGCTTCCACACGTTGCCAAAGATCATCTGGTGTGGCAGCTGGGGATGTAATCTGGGTCACTCGTTGAGCAACCATGGACCACATGTTTTCTATCGGCGAAAGATCCGGAGAGCGAGCCGGCCAGGGAAGCAATTCAATCTGGTTATTGACGAAGAACCTTTGGACAATGCGTGCCACGTGTGATCGCGCATTATCCTGTTGAAATATGGCTGTGGCCGAGCCCTGAAGGTAAGGAAGGACAACTGGTTCCAGCACCTCGGATATGTAGCGCCGGCTATTTAAAGTACCGGCAATGCGTACTAGAGGCGTGCGAGAGTAATATCCAATACCGTCCCATACCATAATACCCGGTGCAAGACCAGTGTGGTGGTGCATAATGCAGCTGTCCAGCATCCTCTCTCCACGGTGTCTCCACACTCGAATCCGACCATCGTGGTGCTGCAGACAGAAGCGTGCCTCGACAGTAAAGACAACGTCATTCCATTCTGCCGTCCACATCCGTCTGTCATCACACCATTGGCGACGGAGACGTCTGTGGTTCTGCGTCAATGGTAGACGAAGCAATGGACGTCTTGCGGACAGACCACTCTGCTGTAAACGGCGTCGAATGGTACGCGCAGACACTGGATGATGCGTTACAGACGCAATGTGATGTGCTATGGTTCGGGATGTCACTGAGCGATCCGTCACTGCCATGCGCACAATTTGCCTATCAGCACGTACAGTGGTGCACCGAGGTGAATGCGATCGACCACGTCGGTCCGTCGTACCCTCCTGCATCCAACGATCACATATCCGCATTACAGTTGTTTGGTTTCATCCAACACGACTAGCGATTTCTCTGTATGGTAATCCACAATCTCGGTAAGCCACTATCCTTCCTCTGTCGAACTCGGATACTTGATCAAAAGATGTTCGCTGTTGTCTACGAGGCATAACTGATCGTCTTGTGAAACAACCACAAGGTAAACACACGTGCCGAACATACACTCGTCGAAATCGCCAAGCCTTAAATGGCGCTATGAGGTGGCGCCACAGGCGTGCGTGATGTGCGTCTGCGCTGAAATTCTAATCAGTTGCATATCTCATCACTGCAAACCCATGGTGTAAATTTCACTTGATTCGGATGATTCCATCAGGGTGTTGCATTTACGGTGGCCAGCAGTGTAGATGTATAGATATTTTATCAACACTCCTAGTCTGCACGATACGTGAAGTGCCTGTTACGATTCGTCGTAGTTCGCCACACGACCACGGTGGCGCGTCGAGTAGTCAAATAGAAAGTATCCGAAGAAGAGCAGCGTGTTTCTTCAAAAAAAACGGTTCAGATGGCTCTCAGATCATCAGTCCCCTAGGCTCAGAACTACTTACACCTAACTAACCTAAGGGCATCACACACACCCATGCCCGAGGCAGGATTCGAACCTGAGACCGTAGCGGTTGCGCGGTTCCAGACTGTAGTGTGCCTAGAACCGCTCGGTCATCCCGGCCGGTCGTCGAGTAATCTCCTGTTTGATATGTCGAAGGAATACAGCGTTGCGAATGGAGTTTCCAATCAGAAGTTACGAAATACTGGCCTGTCTTACCCTCGCTGCAAGGAGGTAGGGTCGCAGGAGGCATTGGATATTCAAGGTCCATTGAGTAGCATGTCGTAAATTACGACTGCGTACCCATTTCTATTCTTGCCATTACAGCGCCATCTGTGGTGAAACGAAGGAAATGCTGCAGACAAATCAATGTAGATTTTCCAGTACAGCCGTAATCTGCAATAAAAAGAAAATTGAAGATTTCGAAATTAGCCCGCGCCACCCGCGCACGGAGAGGGGTGGCGGATCGAGTGTGGTATTGTTGAATGTTCTCCTCCGAGACAAACAAATTGGAATTATAATTTTATTTGATCCGATATGTGGTTTACGTGACATTTCAATGAATTCACTTAAAATGAACACCCTGTATTTAAAACTGCCTGTTTGAGGTCATGCAACAATTTCTTATGATTAGGTATGAGCGACAGGAAGCGAACGAACAGTGGTTAAATCGATTGATGTTCTTGGTGATACAACATTCCAGGTGAATGCCCGAGTCTACCGCATAATCGTATCATTAATGTTACCGAGAATTCTCATGGTCCATACGAGCTCGAATGGGGCGTCGCTCTGGATCGGAGTGACCAAAGAGACAGTCCCCTTCAGCCCATTCTTTCTTGTAGAGGAGACTGTTCGAGCCGCCAGAGACACTGAAATGATCGATCAGTATGTGGTCCCTCAGTTCAGCAAGACACCATCTACAAGACGGCGCTATACCGCATCGGCCTCTCGTAGTTCGTTAACTTTTCAACCAGATATTCTGTCATCGTTGGTGCGGCCATGGTGGACCTATCCCGAGGCCGCCTAATAGCCCCGACCAAACGCCTACAGATTTTTTTATATGGGGATACGTCAACAGCGTATGCACGAATACCATAGAATCTGGCCGACATACGGGGGCGGATTAGAGCGATATTTCACCAAACCACTCCAGAAATGCTGCACACCACGTGGCGCAGTATGAACGCGAGTACGATATGTGCAGCATTCGAAATGGGGATATGTTGAATGCTAAAGTGCAGTAACATACACTTCAGACCCAATCTCCAGACTATCCTGCACATGTATGTACCGCTAACCAGCAATAAATTTGCATAGTTTCTGGCATGAACTGTTCGAAACCCGGTAAAGAAGGCATCTCAAATGGATCACATCTCAAATGGACAGCTGTCTGTCTTGTGCACTGAAGGCAGCCGACCGCGGTGGTCGTGCGGTTCTAGGCGCTCCAGTCCGGAGCCGCGCTGCTGCTACGGTCGCAGGTTCGAATCCTGCCTCGGGCATGGATGTGTGTGATGTCCTTATGTTAGTTAGGTTTAAGTAGTTCTAAGTTTAGGGGACTGATGACCTTAGCTGTTAAGTCCCATAGTGCTTAGAGCCATTTGAACCATTTGAGCCAACGAAGGCAGGCCCGGACGTGCAACAGCTTCTGCAGAGTACACAGGTCAGAGTTCACTGTCTCTGCTGTGTGCGAGTACCACGAAGCGGGAGATCTGAAAGTGGTCTGATTTTGAAAGTATCTTACAGCACCTTCTGTAACTCTACACGCAGCACAAACGGTCATGCGCGGGGAGAGTTGGACGACTTAAGATACTTGCGGAACGCTGCTGAAGAGAATGACGTCTGTTTATTCAACAGGGCAGCGCCATGTCTGAAACTGCGGTCCTGCCCACTACATGTCCATTGCTCGTTTCAGTCCCTATCATGATGGTGAAGGTAGCTGTCGAAAAGTTGTGGATTTTATTCGAAATTACGCTGCCTGAAAACCGAGATTTTATTTAGACGCGCCATTTCGAATTTATGTTGAATATTTCAAAAGCCGACAATCAGCTTAGCAGCTTATGCAGCCAAGTTAACGACAAGGATAATATACAGAAAAAAGGAAATTGGGGATATGTTAGATGACGATCAGTTTGACTGTAGGAACGGTAAAGGCACCAGTGATTGATAATGCAAGCAAAAATGGAAACAGATCAAGACATGTTCATAGAATTTGTTGGCCTGGAAAAAACATTTGACAATGTAAAATGGTGCAAGGTGTTCGAAATTCTGAGAAAAATAGGGGTAATAAGGAGGCAAAGTTGGGTAATATATAATATGTTCAAGAATGTAGAGGGAAAGATAAGAGTAGAAGATGAACAGCGAAGTACTAGGATTAAAAGGGTTAAGGCAGGGGTGTAATCCCTTCACCCGTGCTGTGTTTAATTTATACATCGAAGAAACAATGACGGAAATAAAAGAAAGATTCAAGAGTGCAATTAAAATTCAGTAAGATTCGGTGATGACATTGCTATTCTCAATAAAAGTGTACCACAATTACAGAAATTTCCGAATTGAACCAACAGTCTAATAAATAAAAAAAAATGAAATGAGAGTAAATCGAATAAAGACGGAAGAATGGAGAAGTAGCAGAAATGAGAACAGGGAGGAATTCAACATCTTAGTTGATGGGCGCGAAGTAGATGAAGTTACGGAATTCTGCTACCTAGGCAGCAAAATAACCAATGACGGACGGAGCAAGGAGGTCATAAAAAAGCAGATTATAGCTGGAAAACAGGGCATTTCTAGCAAAGAGAAGTCTACTAATATCAAACATAGGATTTAATTTGAGGAATAAATGTCTTAGAATGTACGTCTGATGCACAGCATTGCAAGGTAGTGAACTTGGACTAGACGGAAAATGGAACACAAGAACATCGAAGCATTTGAGATGTGGTGCTACAGTAGAATGTTGAAAATTTGATGATCTGATACTTTAAGAAATGAGGTGATTCCCCACAGAATCGATAGGGAAAGCAAGATATGGACAAAGTGACAAGGAGAAGGGACAGGATGATAAGATAGATGTTAAGAAATCACGGAATTACTTCCGTGGTACTACAGGGAGCTCTAGAGGCTAACAGGTGTAGAAGAAAGAGACTGGAATACATCCATCGTGATCTATTTCACCATCGTGATAGGGACTGAAACGAACAGTGGAAGCGTACGGGGTATAAAACCTTGAAAGTTGTAGGGCGGCAGAAGCTGCAGTTTGTCAGGTGCTGCCCTCATGGAAAACCAGACATCATTTGTTTCCGCGATGGTTCGCAACTATCGGTAACCAACTCTTCCGCGCATGCAAGATATTGGCCCTGTGGAAGGTTTCAGATGCTGCTGTAAGACAGTTTGAAAACTGGATCATTTTCAAATCTCCCGCTCCGCGGTACGTACACAGCGGAGGCAATGAACTCTGACCAGTGTGCTGTGAAAAACTGTTGCACCTTCGGCTCTGCTGTTCGTTGCGCAAGACAGAAGATGATCCATTTGAGATGTCACTTACGTAAAACGCTTTATACAAGGAACTTAGCACATTTATTGCTTGTTAACGGTACATACAGGTGTAGGTGAGTCTGGAGGTGTGTCACATCACGTTTCTGAGTTCTATATTTACGTGATTACTCTGAAATTCACACTTAGATGGTAGGCAGAAGGTTTGGAGAATCAGACTATTTGTCGACCATAGTACTCTCGAACTACGCGTGTGAGGTGTGACCGTCTAAATCTTTCCGTGTGAACTCTGATTTCTCTTATTTTCTCACGATGAACATTTCTCCGTATGTAGGTGGGAGTCGGTAAAATATTTTGGTATTTGGGAAAAAGTTGGTGATGGTAATTTCGCGAAAAGATATCTCTGCAACGTTAAAATGTGTTATTCAAATGACTGCCGCCCCAAGTCACTTATCATGTTCCACACACTGTCTCACCTATTTCGTCAAAATAAGAAACGGGCTTCCCTTCTTTTAACTTATCCAATGTTCCCTGCCATTTCTGTATGGTAAAGGTCTCATACCGAGCCGCTCTACCCCAGAAGTGGACGGATAAGCGTACTGTAGGCAGTCTCTTTAGAAAATCTCTTAGACTTTATAAGAGTTCTGTCAATAACACGCAGTCCTTCATTCGTCTTCCTCGTAACATTTTCGTTTCTAAGTAATTCGCAATAGTAGATCCGAAGTATTTAGTTGAATTTATACCCTTAAAATTTTTGTTATTTGTATTTGTGGTACTCCTGTGAAGAATCAGACACTTCAATTTTTTGGGGTCAACTCCCACTGTTCACAACATGGACACATCTTGTCAGAATCAAAGTGATTCAAATGGCTCTGAGCACTATGGGACTTAACATCTGAGGTCATCAGTCCCCTAGAACAGAACTACTTAAGCCTAACTAACCTAAGGACATCACACACATCAATGCACGAGGCAGGATTCGAGCCTGCGACCGTACCGGTTTCTAAAGATAGGAGACCTTTCAAAAGGTAGGAGACGAGGTACTGGCAGAATAGAAGCTGTGAGGACGGGCCGTCAGTTGTGCTTGGGTAGCTCAGTTGGTAGAGCATTTTTCCGCGAAACGCAAGGGTTCCGAGTTCGAGTCTCGGCCCAACACAAACTTTTAATCTGCCAGGAAGTTTCATATCCACGCACATTTCGGTGAAAATCTCATTCTGCAGCCGATATTTTTATAGGCCGGTACTTCGATACGTTTTCCGTCGATATATCGACTTTTCTTTATATTTAAAGGACCGTTAATAATACTTTATAAAATATCGATGTATCGAATTCTGGATACATTGAAAAATACCAACAGCCCTAGGCAGACGTACAGCAGATAGCGGTTCTAACAATTACAATACTACACAGTGTTTATTGCCTGCATATCCACCTATCATTTGGAGAAAAGAGGAGCAAGTGGACGATGAATGTGGCAACCATAAAACAAAAACTGTAATGGTCCTGATTTACGGAGAATGTAGGAGAAATGTTGAGGCTGCTGCTGCCTTGTATTCCGAGCGTTTTCCACAGAAAACTCGCTCTCGTTCGTTCTTTTACAAGGATGCCAATGCCTTTATGTCTGACAGTAGCGAACAGACCGACAAAAGTGAACGAAGCAAAGGTGTTGCAGGAGAAGCTAATGAAATAGCAGTGCATGCCAACCCATGGACTAGCCCTCGGCAAATACACCGCGATTCCAGTACGTCCCTAGGAAGTACTGTCACAATAATGCACCGTCTTAAGTATCACCCATACCGCGTATCACTGCATCAAGAACATCATGGCGCCGATTTCCATAATCGGGTAGTGTTTTGTAAATGGGAACGGCAACAAAGGCAAAAGGCTTCCACGTTGTTTTCCGCTGAATATACATTCACAAACTATGGTAGCGTTCACCGGCATAACATGTGTTACTGGAGTGTACACCATTCCCACTGGTTACGGCAAGCTGAACAACAACGTGTTTGGTCGGTTAACGTATGGTGTAGCATTATCGGAAAGAAAGCCATTGGTCCATATTTTATAGACGGCACGTTAAATGAACGCACACGTCGAACGTTATTACTGCAGGATCTTACCCTGAATCTCCGACAACGTGTGTGGTTTCAGCATGACGGTTGCCCATCGTATTGAAACACGGGAGGTATTTGAGCGTGTTTACACTGGTCGGTGGATCGGCAGAGGTGGCCCTAGTAACTAGCCCGATACGTCGCCGGATTTGACGTCACCAGATTTCTTCGAAAATGGTTCAAATGGCTCTGAACACTATGGGACTTAACATCTGAGGCCATCAGTCCCCTAGACTTAGAGCTACTTAAACCTAAATAACCTAAGGACATCGTACAAATACATGCCCGAGGCAGGATTCGAACCTGCAACCGTAGCAGCAGCGTGCTTTCGGACTGAAGCGCCCAGAACCGCTCGGCCGGCACCGGATTTGTTTCTGTGGGGATGTTTAAAAGATAAGGTGTACCAGCAAGTGCCAAAAGGCCGTGAAGGCATGGTCGACTGCATCAGAAACGTCTGTACTGACAATTCCATAGATATGCTTCTATCCTGTGTACATAAATTGAAAAGCGGATCACTAAGTGTACTGAAGTTGACGGTACTGTGTTTGAACACTTACACTAATTCAAAAAGTACAGTAACGTTCGCCTCGAACCACGGCTAGAATGGCGTGTTGAGTAGTACCTTGTTCGATATGTCGAAGGAATATAACGGTGCTAATGGGATTTCCCATTAGAAGTTGTGAAATACTGGTCTGTCCTGCACTCGCAACATAGAGCTGGCGTTCCACGTCGCATTGGCTACAGAAGGGCCAATGAGTAGCACGTCGTAAATTACGATTGTGTACCCATTTCTGTTTCTCCGATTATAGCGCCATCTGTGGCGACACGAAAAAAAAAAAAGATTCATAAGAAACGTATGTAGATTTTGCAGTGAAATATTAATCTGTAATAAAAAATTTGGGTTCCCGTCGAAGATTTCATTGTTGCTCCCCGCTACCCACGCACGGAGTGGGGTGGTAGGTCGAGTGTGGTATCATTGGATGTCCCCCTCCGAATAAACAAATTGGAATTAAAACTTTTGTTGATCCGGTGTGTAGTTTTCGAGGTATTTCAATATCTTCAGTTATTATGAACACCTTGTGCAACTATGATGGCACAGCGTTCATGTTTCTTCCCCTTCAATTTACGATTTAATACACACAACAGTTCTGCAGTACATGAATTTTTTCTGCTTTAGTTTCATTCATGAGAGATCATCCTCCGCTTTGCGAAATTAAGAAGGAAAAATCTCTAAACAAAATCGAACATAAATGGTAGCGTATACAATGATGTTCAAAACCAGTTTGTTGGTAACGAAACAGTTGGAAAACACGCGCAGTGAAGCTACAATATAATCAGAACCATGAGGACAAAGATAAGATTTTCACATATCGTTGCCGACGTCCTATACTAATCCTAATTTATGGCAGTCTCTTTTATTAGCTCGCGTGCGATATCTTTCCACCATCCGAGCTTGTACTCTGTTCCACTTGGTATCGTCGTCCATAGGACGTTGCACCCTAATTTTTTTCTTCTTTTCCTTTACTCCTTCCTTCTTTAGCAGTTGTGAATTCCAAGGAGCATGATGAAAATAGTCAAGAATTGACAGAAGTCAGCATCGAACAGTATAAGGCTCAGGCACAATAAAAGACTTAAGGCCGAAAACACATAGCACATCACTTTTCCTGAAGGAAATATTCTCAAAAATTGATCTCTTTCTATAATGGAAACTGATGAGATAAGTTTCATCAGTCGACCCTTCATTTAATTTTATGGTTTTACAATTTCGTGGTTTGACCAGGTCGGCAGAGTACCTTTTCTCCGCTTTCATTTTCTCCTATTTTAAATGGCAGGCTGGTAGATCACACTGGGAACCGAAATAATGTGTCTGGTATTCTGAATTTTACGACACTGATATTCAGCACATTATGTAGTTGTAACGACTTTTCCTAAATATGGATGACTGCTGCACTGAATGAGTGTTGACGTAATAAAAAACGCGTACGACTGAGTGAATTCTTTGTCTAACTGTGCAGTAGTAGCATGGAAAGACGGTTGAATGTAATCTTCCAAGCACAACGCCATAAAGCGGAACAGTAGTCTTCCCAAGCTTTTTAAAAGTGCAGTGACGTCACTGGTTCCTCCAGACCTGCGCGTCTTTGATGCCATGTAGGAATTTAGGACGTTACACCGAGTGGAACATTTTGAGGTGAAGGAACAAGGCATTGTGCCTCCTGTCTTCTAAATGGAGGAAATGCCGGCTGCCACTGGCGTTTACCGGTGGACTGCTCAACGTGTCTACACATTGGTGCAACACACGTGACCACGAAACGCGACGTCAGAAATGTGGTCGGCAAAAGGTTCAGACCGAGTGTGACCGGAGACGCGTTTCATAGCTTGTAAATAAAAATCTGTTCTAAACTCAACATAAATTGCCGCAGGCTGTGGATTAAGGTCCATCACAACCTGTTAACTAGAGAACTTTATGACGGCAAGTGCTTGCAATGAGCAGTTGGAGTCAGTCACCTTGCAAGAAGCCATTACTCAAAGAGTCACATAACGTTGTAGGTCTTCGATGGGCTTGATATCATCGAGCATGGACGGTAGCTGACTGGCGGAACGTAATTCGGTCCGATGAGTCACGTTTTTGCCTGTAGTCAAATGACACACGTCGACGAGTGCACCATATGACAAGTAAAGCATTTTCTCCTGAATGTGTGCAAGGGCAGGTGTAGCCGGAGGTGGGTGTGTGATGTTTTGCTGGGTGTATTCCTTATCATGAATTAGACACACTCACTGAGATGACCACTAAGTTTAACCAGCATATTTATGTAAACATTCAGAATGATCAGGTGCTGCCTTTCAGTCAACATCTTGCTGATGGGAATTCTACTGTCAACATCTTCGTGATGAGTATACTCACATTGATACCTCTCTGTTTCAAGAGAACAAAACTAAAGTTTTTCGAGCTGGAACAAAATGTGACTGTTTTTCTGAACATTTACCATCCCTATTACATTTCAATTGGCATGCGAAATCACCTGAGTTGAACACCATACAAACCTATGGGATATGTCGGAACAATGGGTAGAACTTTGATATCGAATCCCGGTAATCTGAAGGAATTGCGCGATCAAGTCCTGAGCGAGTGGCTTAACCTGGATGCGACGTATCTGCAGGACCTCGTGCACTCACTTCCTAACGGAGTCCAGGCGGTTATCAAGAGGCGGAAGTACACGGTATTAAATTATGCTTGTAACGATTTCTCTAGAGTTGACAGTTTTTCTCCTGTCACCTTTCGTATTCGATGTTGCACTTGAATAAATGTTTTTCATGCAGCTATTTAGTTCGCTGAACCTCGCCGCAATGTAACTAATGGCACTCCTTCTCTCCACCTGTGATCTCTAACGTAACGTAGCCTGTAAGAAACAGTTACTAGGAAATATTAAGTACAGTGGAAATATTTTACGATCGATCTCAAGTTCAGCAGTTACACTTCTGTTGCGAGATTTTTTCCTTGGAATAGAGAGGAGGCCTAGAACTCACATATTATTTATGGAACTTCAGACGATTTGACATACACAGAAAGGGAGACAAGGCTAAATAGTATTGTTGTGTCTAGACAAGACAGCGTAGACACAATGAGAGGAAGCCGAAAGGCACGCGCTTAAACTCACGCAGGCTGGCGTGAGGTCTGAAACAGGATACGTAATCAATGCTATAAAGAAAAGTACGTAGCTTCTGGAATACTTAACTTTAATCCACATTTGTAGAACATCGCTCTTGATGATACATTAATAGAATCTCAATATCAATTGAATACGGCGCCTTGCTAGGTCGTAGCAAATGTAGCTGAAGGCTGTTCTAACTATCGTCTCGGCAAATGAGAGCGTATTTGTCAGTGAACCATTGCTATGAACGTCGGCTGTACAACTGGGGCCGAGTGCTAGGACGTCTCCCTAGACCTGCCGTGTGGTAGCGCTCGGTCTGCAATTACTGACAGTGGCGACACGCGGGTCCAACGTATACTAGTGGACCGCGGCCGATTTAAAGGCTACCACCTAGCAAGTGTGGTGTCTGGCGGTGACACCACAAGTATAATATCTCGATAGGAAGCTCGTGGCTAGCAAAGGAAGCTGCTACATGGCGGAAGTATGACCCACCAAAGAGTTAATTGCAGATTTTTACATAGGCAATAAACAGTGGCGAAGCTTTTAGACGTAACAGCTATAGACTGAAATCGTGTACTGACACGTGATCGATATGAATGTATCTGTTTCTGACACAGGTACTACTGAACTATTTACTAGTATTCTTGCGGATAATTTTAACGCCACTGGGTCCGCTTAAACAGTTGGTTCTGCGTTTATGTTCTTCGAAAAGTTATATGAAACTACTAGGAGCCTTCAAGCAATAAATTACATGTCGTTATGGCAGGTCGAGTAACTTCTCTTGAATGCTGCACTCCACTTCAAAGTGACACAGGTACATGGCACAATCTTTCAACATAGTCACCAAACCTATGGAAGTAACGGTCTGGAAGGACTACCAAGTCCTAATTTCTCGGCAGCTCGGTCAGGGAGTGTTGTGTACATAGTTCCGCGTAGTCAGCGCGTACACAACTTTCCCACTATAGCGCGCCCCGTTAAGCACAACAGCGCAGGCGCAGCGCTCGTCTGTCTCCGCACTACGAGATGGCGCTGTGTTACGGACGGACCAAATTCTGCTTCCGCCGATCCGCGTATTAATATGTAACGCAGCCAATGAGATTGGTGCTAACGTAGAACCTTTTCTCCTCGCGGATCACACTCGCGCAATGATACCTGAGCGCTCGAGGTATTATAACGAGTGTACAGACCTCCGATTAATCAGTCTGCATTAGTCTGTACCAGTCTATAGTCAAGTTTCAGTCTGCGCCTAATAAGATTATCATAATCCTGTACATAGCCATGAAGAGAAATGCATAGACACTTTGTCAACTACCAGAGATATGTGAGAATCAGATTAACGTACCAAGACCAAAGGAACTTCAGATTGTCAATTGCAAATAGCATCCAGAACCAAGTTAAGTTATTTTTATGCTTGTTATTATTTTAATAAATGTGTGTGAAAATTAATCAAGATCTGTTTAAAGTTGGTCACCGTCAGTCTTCTCCTCTAAGCGTGCAAGTGGCATTTCTATCGTCTGACCTAACGACAGAAGATAAACACGCCACGATAAGACCACGAGACATATTGCTCACACTCGCCTACTTCGTTAGAGCGACAAGTCAAATAATCTGATGGTGTATGTACCGAGGGTCTTACAGTACGCACACTACAGTGAGCAATCCGTGAACCACTCTGTGAACGTTTTCATCTTTGGAAAATCTCTTCCACCCCCCCCCAACCCCCCCCCCCCAACCCCGCATGTTCTTCTCCCGGTTTGCTGAAAAGATAGAAATCGCACGGTGCAAGATCTTTCTCTTTTTCAGAAAAGCTTTCCTTTCCATTGCAAGTCTACATTTTATATCCTCTCTACTTCGTCCATCATGAGGTTTTTGCTCCCCAAATAGCAAAACTCATATTCTTCTTTAGGTGTCACATTTCCTTATCTAATCCCCTCAGCATCACCTTTCATTCGACTGTATTCCATTATACTCGTTTTGCTTTGTTGATGTTTATCTTATATCCTCCTTTCAAAACACTGTCCATTCCGTTAAACTGCTCTTCCAGGTCCTTTGCTACCTCTAAAGAATTACAATGTCATCGTCAAACCTCATAGTTTTTGTTTCTTCTCCATGGATTTTAATTTCTACTCCAAAGTTTTATTTTCCTTTTTTTTTTTTTTTTTACTCCTTGCTCAATATACAGATTGAATAACATCGGGGATACGCTACAACCCTGTCTTACTCCTTTCTCAACCACTGCTTCCCTGTCATGCCCCTCTACTCTTATAATTGCCATCTGGTTTTCCCCGAGTTCGGCTTCTACCAGTTTCTCAATTAGTCTGTTAAGGATTCGGGTTAGTATTTTGCAGCCAATGACTTATTAAACTAATGGTTAGGTAATTTTCATACCTGTCGACACCTGCTTTCCTTGTGATTGGAATTATTATATTCTTCTTGAAGTCTGAGGGTATTTAGCCTGTCTCATACATCTTGCTCACCAGATGGTAGAGTTCTGTCATGGCTGGCTCACTCAAGGCTATCAGTAGCTCTAATGGAATGACGTCTACTCCCAGGGCCTTTTCTTTTTTTTTTAATTAGGTCTTTCAGTGCTCTATCAAATTCTTCACGCAGTATCATATCTCCCATCTCATCTTCATCTACGTCCTCTTCCATTTCCATAATATTGCCCTCAAGTACACCGCGCTGGTATAGACCCTCTATATACTCCTTCCATCTTTCTGCTTTCCCGTCTTAGCTTAGCATTGGTTTTCCATCTGAGCTCTTGATATTCTTACAGGTGGTACTCTTTTCTCCAAAGGTCTCTTTAATTTTCCTGTATGCAGTATCTATCTTACCCCTAGTAATATATGCATCTACCTCCTTACATTTGTTCTCTAGCCATCTTTGTTTAACCATTTTGCACTTCCTGTCGGTCTCATTTTTAAGGCGTTTGTATTCGTTTTTGCCTGCTTCATTTACTGCATTTTTATTTTTCTCTTTTCATCTATGAAATTCAATATCACTACCGTTAACCAAGGATTTCTACTAGCCCTCGTCTATTTACCTACTTGATCCTCTGCGGCCTTTACTATCTCATCTCTCAAAGCTACCCATTCTTCATCTACTGTATTCCTTTCCCCTGTGTTTGTCAATCGTTTCCTAATGCTCTCCCTGAAACTCTCTACAAACTCTGGTTCTTCCAGCTTATCCAGGCCCCATCCCCTTAAATTACTACCTGTTTGCAGGTTTTCCTGTTTTAATCTACAGTTCATAACCAATAAATTGTGGCCACAGTCCACATTTGCCCCTGGAAATGTCTTACAATTTAAAACCTGGTTCCGAAATCTCTGTCTTACCATAATATAATCTATCTGAAGCCTTCCAGTGCCTCCAGGCCTCTTTCATCTATACAGCCCTCTTTCATGATTCTTAAACCAAGTATTAGCTATGATTAAGTTATGCTCTGCGTCAAATTCTACATGGCGGCTTCCTATTTCATTCCCTGCCCCCAGTCCATATTCACCTACTACTTTTTCTTCTCTTCATTTCCCTACTATCGAATTCCAGCCCCCCATGACTATTAAATTTTCATCTTCCTTAACTATCTGAATAATTTCTTTAATCGCATCATACATTTCTTTAATCTCTTCATCACCTGCAGAGCTAGTTGGCACATAAACTTGTGCTACTGTGGCAGGCGTCTGTTCGTAGTAGCTTATCCGTTCTTCTACTTTTTTAATCATTATTACACCTACTCCTCATTACCCGTATTTGATTATGTATTTATAACCCTGTATTCACCTGACCAGAGGTCTTGTTCCTCTTGCCACCGATCTTCACTAATTCTCACTATATGTAGCATTGACCTATCCATTTCCCTTCCCCCTGCCCGGTTAAGGGATCTGACATTCCACGCTCCGATCCGTAGAACGCCAGCTTTCTTCCTCCAGTTTATTGTTGTATGAATAAATTCTGACTAATAATCATATGAACTGATAGTTTAAGAAACCGCAATTCCAGAAGAATTAAGAGACAGGCAAATAATAGGAACTGCCTATTGGCTTCTGTCTCGGGTTCTTCGGCCGACGTTCATCTAATGATTTTTCTGACGTTTCGCCAGCACGAGTGGCTGGCATTGTCAAAGCTTCACCCTCCATTGCCGGTGGTGAACTGGAGCCGAGCTCGCGGCCGCAGACTATATGTACCTGGCGCGCCAACGTCCGAGGGCTTCTCCGCGGTCATTTCCGGTGCGGTTCTCCTCTTGCTACCTGCGACGGTCGTTCGCTGCAGTACGGGAAGCCAGGATCCGTTGACCTTAAGGCTTTCCTCTTTCTTGTTCAAACTGTTCGCGTGTTTTTGTATTTCTACAGCTTCTCTGAACAAGCGCGTGTGATAGTGCTTCTCTACAGCCAGAACTTCCGTGTCGGCGAATTTTATTACGTGGTCGGTCTCATTCAGTGCGTGCTCTGCCACGGCCGATTTCTCCACCTGCCCCAACCTGCAATGTCGGAATGACTGGACGATCCATTAACACCAGGATCAAAGAGCATAAGCGACATTGCAGGTTGGGGCAGGTGGAGAAATCGGCCGTGGCAGAGCACGCACTGAATGAGACCGACCACGTAATAAAATTCGCCGACACGGAAGTTCTGGCTGTAGAGAAGCACTATCACACGCGCTTGTTCAGAGAAGCTGTAGAAATACAAAAACACGCGAACAGTTTGAACAAGAAAGAGGAAAGCCTTAAGGTCAACGGATCCTGGCTTCCCGTACTGCAGCGAACGACCGTCGCAGGTAGCAAGAGGAGAACCGCACCGGAAATGACCGCGGAGAAGCCCTCGGACGTTGGCGCGCCAGGTACATATAGTCTGCGGCCGCGAGCTCGGCTCCAGTTCACCACCGGCAATGGAGGGTGAAGCTTTGACAATGCCAGCCACTCGTGCTGGCGAAACGTCAGAAAAATCATTAGATGAACGTCGGCCGAAGAACCCGAGACAGAAGCCAATAGGCAGTTTGTCAACAAGTGGCCACGAAAGCCTCAACAATTTTGAAATAATAGGAAGTTGAGTGGTCTATACTCCGGAATAATTTGAAACAACAGGAAATAGAAATAAGATTTACATTAAAGATTACGTTCATTATTGCAATCAGATATTGCAACATCAGTTGATGACGTAACTATAAAGAAAAAATATTTCTGTTTGCTGAAAAATTAAATAATATTTTATGGAACAAGAATCTGTGTGTCTTCGTCGCGTCTGTAATGTGAAACTGCGAAACGTAAAAGAAAAAGGACATTATTTACTAAACAGTCTTCATAATTTTACTACAGAAGGTTTATTTTACGTTATCATCTTATCATTACTTTATACGAATGAAATGCCTAGATTTCACAGTTGATTTCGGTTTATGCGTATTATATAAACAAAATAGCATAGAAAAACAAAGAAGTTGTATATGAAGTAGATACAGGAAATACAATATGCAGACTCTACAATTGTATGCATTTCAATTCCGAACTCTTAACGAAACAGAAGGTAAAACATTTTGTGCATAAAAGAAATGTAACAGCAGGTAAAAGAAAACAACTGATAACGATAGAGCTGTAAGTTCTAAACATACTCGATCATAAACTTCGCCGTGAATAGTGTCCAATGCAAGGACTAAATATGATTTCAGATAAAAAATAAAATTATGCGCAAAGTAAACGAATAGACTCGATATTGCTTAACTTCGTCATCGGCGAACTACCTGTTATTCAGTAGTATCTACAGATGTTCAGTCACGAATGTGCCGGAGTTTATGACTAATGCGTTTCCAGGATTTATCTTCAAAAGTTTTTTCGAAGATGACGAGCAAATCAGTGACTGGTCGGAGGAAATGAGAGCGGTACTCTTTCCACGAAGTACAGTAGGTAGTGGATGCACTTTACCGGAGAGTAAACTAGTTTCCGACAACTGCAATCTACCCCAGTATTTCTGGTACTGTATCCGGCTATGGGGAAACGGATGAGAATTTAGTTTCACCTCAGACAGTGAACGGAGTTTCGCATTGTTTGTTTAGAACAGTAGTTACCTTGAAATTCACTGACGTTTAAAAATTAGCTTTGTTAAAGGAAATACTGCAGTTATGATAGGAAAATACATATGGTGAGGCGGAAAGTTGCTGTTTTTCTACAGAAAATTATCTGAAAAGGTGACGCAAGGATTGTAACAATAATGAAAGGAAAAACAGTACAAATGTCGTAGAGTACAAGAAACAAAAGACATAGATCATCCCTAGACGAACATCCATCACTTTTATTGCGCAACCCTTCATTATTTTGTAAGACTCTGATTTCCTGAAGTTCTTCGCAGCAAAGCGACTGTACAATACATACAACAGACAAGCTGAAGAAAGTTACGATGAAGTGGAATTTATTAGCTAGAGTAATTGTTTTCAGCTGTTGAAATGATGTCCTTATGGCTTGTGCCACTTTCGGGACACATTTCAAATTTCGTTTCACCAACAGATGTGAAAAATCACTCTTAAATTGTCTTCTTGGACCATTCTCTCGACATCATTAGTAATTCCAAGTCAAGGTAATATTGGACGTATACAAAGAGAGGTGCCAGAACAGGTCTGCTTGCCTCAAGAGACTCAAGGAAACCCATGTAGATTGACACATGAAGGCAGACACTAGTTATCCCGCGAAGGACTACTTAAGAAGTTTCAGAAGCCAGTATCAAGTGAAGAATCTAGGGATACTCTTCAGCCCCTTGACCGTCGCTCCCGTAGGGACACCGTCGACTAGACTGCACTAATTACAGCATGCACAGATGTATTTAAGCAGTCATTATTCACACGCTCCCTGGGCGACAGCAACTGGAAGAAATCTTAACATCTATTATCATAGTAAAGACTTTATGCCACGCAGTTCACAGTGGTTAGCGGCGTAGAAGGTGTCGCGTGCTCCCTGACAGCCGCCCCCCCCCCCCTCTCCTGCCTCATACTTAACAAAATGAGCTTAGGGGAGACACTGTATTCAGTAATTAACACAGCGAGACGCAAGCTTGGAAATGAAACAGTTCTTTTCACCACCTACATCCACAGCTACATCATACTCCGCAATTTACCTTACACAGTGTGGCGGAGGGTACTTCGCGTACCATTGCCACTTACTCCGTTTTCTGTTCCAGTAGGATAAGGTTCGCATAAAGAAAGATTGCCAGTAAGCCTCCTTGTCGGCTCGAATCACTATCATTTTATCTTCGTGGCGTTTTCGAGATATATATATAGGAGGAAGCAGTATATAGGATGACTGAGTACGTACACTCTCAGAGCCCTAAAAGTAATCCATAGCCGCCCGGTGTGGCCGTGCGGTTCCTAGGCGCTTCAGTCTGGAACCGCGTGACCACTACGGTCGCAGGTTCGAATCCTGCCTCGGGCTTGGATGTGTGTGATGTCCTTAGGTTAGTTAGGTTTAATTAGTTCTACGTTCTAGGGGACTGATGACCTTAGAAGTTCAATCCCATAGTGCTCAGAGCCATTTGAACCATTTGAACTTCGCTCGGTCATGGATCTCTGTGTGTTGCTCCTAGCATAAGTTAGTATACGTAGTGTGTAAGTCTAGGGACTGATGACCTAAGCAGTTTGGTCCCTCAGGAATTCACGCAGATTTGAACATTTTTTAAATAAGGGCTCCCGCTTTTAGCGCGCTATTTGCTTACGACATGAAGTGAATAATGTGGAATGGCTTTAAGGCAGTAAACTTTCGGCGACGACCTGTTAAGATGAATTTTTGTGCGCACTCTTCATTCACAGCTCTATAATCCTGCTTTTCATAGGTCCTTTGTTCTGTACACTATTATTTGTAAGAGAATTTTTTCTTATTATTTGCACATATCGCTTGAAGATGCGTCTTCTAGTAGCACTAAGTCGGTTGTGACTTTTAAGAAAAACAATTCTACTTGCAGTGCGGATTGGGGCTATTCAACAAGAAGGAACAGATTTCAAACATTTATTAGTTTCAAACTACAAAAGATAGAAACACAATTCCAACGTTCCTGGAAAGAGAAACGTTTAAATTTTTATGCATTTAGTGTGAGCACCATGTGCTAGAGACATTCTCTAAGCACGCCTGACGTTACCTGATTGAAACCATTCCAGGACGTTGGATTTGACATTGGACTATCAGAAGATAATCTTCATCACCAGTGGCGTCCCATGTTTCCAGACCCCACGCCTTGTGACTTTTGTCTGTAGGGTTACGTCAAAGATCGCGTTTTTATCTACCATTTATTTGACACTCTTGAAAGCCTTCTACATCGAATTGTCGAAGCCGTGAATTGGATAACGAAAGACCAGTTGCTTCGTGTGTGGCAGGAAATGTAACACATGGTGATCACACTGAATGCATAATAATTTGGACGTTTCTCTTTCCAGGAACGTTGGAACTGTGTTTCATCATTTTTAGTTTGGAAGCAATAAGTGTTTAGAATCTGTTTCTTCTTTTTGGATCTATAGGAACCCTGCAAAGACCCAATAAGATGTACGAATTCACTATGCATAAAGTTCAAAGACTAGAGAACAACGAGCCAAATTTTCCAACACAGCAATTCCTGATACGTCGAACAATTTGCTCTTGGCAGACTTCAAGTTCAGTGCCACAGTGCAGCATGCAAGCACAGATATGTGGTGCGGAAACAGACATCGTCACATACAGTTTTAGTGCACATACAAGTTTAGGCCGATCCAGCACAGGGATGATGATGAGCCAGTACATATACTACAGGACAGAAAAAGGAAAAATGCAAGGAATACTTAACTGCTGGCCGCTGTAATACTGATGTAGATTCTACTTGGGAATCTGCCGCTATGTGCTTGTATGACTCCTTTTGTGTACTACATAGAATGATCAGCCAGAACTATATGAACACCGACCTACTATCGATATAAACCTGTCCAGGCGACAGCAGGGTCGCCTGGCGAGGAGTGAGTGCTAGTCAGACAGACGCACAGTACATGTAGTATCAGTAAGCGAGCTGCCCACGTGTAGAATGAGGAAGACGCGCAATCTATCTAGGTTGGACCGAGGGCAGGCTGTGATAGCCCGTACGGTCGGCAGGAGAGTATCGGAAACTACTCGACTTGTTGGATGTTCGAGGAGTGCTGTGGTGAGTGTCTTAACACGTGGCGAAACCGAGTTGAAACTACATCCAAACGCCATGGGGCTGGGCGACCACCACCCATTACAGATGTTGGATGTCGTAGGCTGGGCAGAGTGGTAAAACAGGACAGGCGGCGAATTGTGTCAGAACCAGTACGCACAGAGTACAGGTGTGTCTGCAAACACAGTACACCGAACAATCCAAACGGTGAGCTTCCGCAGACAACTTCACACGCATGTCGCAATGTTAACTCCAAAGACATCGGCCACCATGACTGAAACTGGTACGTGATCATCGCCATTGCACTTCGGCGCAGTGGCAGAGCATATCATGGTCTGTTCAACCCAGATACCTTCTTCATGCCGATGGGTAGTTTTCCAGGGGAGCAGGTCATTGACGCCGATACTGCGGGAAGGAGACAAGGTGGTGGCGGCTCCATTATGCTCTGGAGAACATTCACGTGGGTGTATTATTGGTCCAGACACCATAACGGCGAAGGTGTATCGTATGCTGGTTGCAGACCACGAACACCCCTTCATGACGATCATGCTTCCCGATGGCAGTAGCATTTTTCACCCAGATAAGGCGCTATGTCGCAATGTCGGGAGTGTGAGGGAGTGGTTCGAGGAACACAGTGGCGAGTTCCAATTGATGTGCTGGGCCTCCAACTCACCAGCTCTGAACGTGATCGAACACACCTGAGACGTGACTGAACGTGGCGTTCAAAATGGATCTAATGGCTCTAAGCTCTATGGGACTTAACATCTGTGGTCATCAGTCCCCTAGAACTTAGAACTACTTAAACCTAACTAAACTAAGGACATCACACACATCCATGCCCGAGGCAGGATTCGAACCTGCGACCTTAGCGGTCGCGCGGGTCCAGACTGAAGCGCCTAGAAGCGCGCGGCCACACCGGCCGGCCGCTCTTCACAGCGGCCGGATGAACGTCGCGTCACAGCTCATCGCCCTCCCAGGAATTTACGAGAACTATTCAGAGGCACTATTGTACACTGTTGTGCAAATTGTAAGGATGAAAGTAAGTTTTGTCTAACGTCACTGCCAGGTAACATGGCTCAATGAAACTTGGACCATACATAGGCAGAACTGCTATAGTGTGGTACAGAAGGTAACTGATAAAAATGGGCAATGAAGCGAATACAAATGACATTATTATTCAAAAATAATAATTACGCTCGAGTCATCTCAATTTGTGTTTGTTCCCTGGCATTAAAGGTTGTGCGATCACAAGGACGGCAATCCATGCACTGCAAGGAGCCCCAAACCGGTCACAAGGTTGGCAAGAAGTTCTGCTGGAAGGGGATCCATTACTTCATCAGTGCGTTTATCAACTGCTGGATAGTGGTGGCTGTGTGTGGACGTGTCGCAGTACGTCTCCCCAACCCAAACGTGCTCTATGGAATTGAATACGAGAACTGGCACCCAATATGCACATATCAAAAATAGTTTTACAGCACCTCGGTTCTGTGAGTCCCAGAATCTGTACAGAAAATTGAATAGATATCAACATAAACATCACTTCCGCCCATTATATTGCTCATGAAAACCACGTTGTACCACCATACAGCGAGACCTTCAGAGGTGGTGGTCCTGATTGCTGTATACTCCGGTACCTCTAATACCCAGTAGCATGTTTTCTCGCATTGATGCATGCTAGCATTCGTCGTGGCATACCATCCACAAGTTCATCAAGGCACTGTTGTTCCAGACTGTCCCACTCCTCAAGGGTGATTCATCGTGGATCCCTCAGAGTGGTTGGTGGGTCACGCAGTCATTAAACAGCACTTTTCAATCTATCCCAGGCATGTTCGATAGGGTTCATGTCTGGAGAACTGGCTATTCCAGTCGAGAAATGTCGTTATCCTGATGGAAGTCATTCACAAGATGTGCACGATGGGGGCGCGAATTGTCGTCCATGAAGACGAATACCTCGCCAAAAAGCTGCTGATATAGTTGCACTATCGGTCGGAGGATGGCACTCACATATCGTACAGCCGTTACGGAGCCTTCCAAGACCACCATCGGCGTACATCGGCCCCACATAATGCTACCCCAAAACAGCAGGGAACCTCCACCTTGCTGCACTCGCTGGAAAATGTGTGTAAGGCGTTCAGCCTGAAAAAGTTGCCTTCAAACACGTCTCCGACGATTGTCTGGGTAATGGCAAATGTCTCACTCAACGGTGAAGAGAACGTGCTGCAATCCTGAGCGGTACATTCGGCATGTTATTGGGCCCATCTGTACCGCACTGCATTGTGTCGTTATTGCAAAGATGGACCTGGCCATGGATGTCTGGAGTGAAGTTGCACATGATGCCCCTATTGCACACAGTTGCAGTCGTAACACGACATCCTGTGGCTGCACGAAAAGCATTATTCAACATCGTGGCGTTGCTGCCAGGGTTCCTCCACAATCCGTAGGTAGCAGTCATCCGCTACAGTAGTAGCCCATGGGCGGCCTGAGCGAGGCATGTCATCGACAGTTCCTGTCTCTCTGTATCATGTCCGACAAACGTCGCCTTGGTTCACTCCGAGACGCTTGCACACTTCTATTGTTGAGAACCTTTCCTGGCACAAAGTAACAATGCGGACCTGATCGAATAGCGGTATTGACTGTCTACTGTAGTGGGACGCGAAGTTGAAGCGTCACCCACCACAAGTGTCAGCCCAGTTTGCAGGTGAATATAAGTTTAATTTAGTGTTTTGTTTATGTATTCTGTAATATTTGTAATGGTTGTGAATTATCTAAAGTTTTGTATTTATTTTTATGTTTCATGTACGGAGAGGGCGGCGCAACGAACGGAGACAGCATCTTCACTGCCGGGACCAGAGAGAAAATTGCTGGCCACTATACGTCGCGGGTCGACAGCCAAAGAGCAACAGAAGATCCTGAAACCGACTTGTTGCGTCGTGCTTCTAAAAACCGAAAAAATAAGAATTTGTAATGTTTCTACAACAACGACGTCATAGAAAGTTTAATCATGTTGTAAATGTTCAGTCCTATCTTGTCAAGGCTCAGGTTCACGTCTATATATGAAGATAATAAACTAGTGCATACTACAAAAGTTTAAATACGTGTTGCGAGAATTTATTTATGAAGAATTATATTAAGGAAGAAGGATTACTGATTTATTTGACAAGATTATTAATTTTGACAATATTCATCGCGAGTTTGAGTCTTAAAAGTTTATTCCATGTGGCTTTAATATTTATTAAAGCAGATAACTTCCATTAATATTATTTCTGAGAAGAAACAAACGATATCTAAATTGAAAAATGTTTGCGCAAACCAATTGGACTGAGTGACGTAATTCTGCTCATACGACTCAAATGATGATGTTTTAATTACAGTTTCGTTCAAGAACCATTCAGAGACAACTTTAAAAAGAATTTAAATAATTTTGAAGTGTTTTGTAACTGACGTAGGTAACGAAGTCTGCACATGGTCATATGTCGAGAGAAAATCATTTATACAAAACTTAGGTCGTTACACTACTCCGTGGCGACCTTATAAACAGGACCTGTGTGCAACTAAGGCACACAGGTACGAAACAATTAAAACATCAAGTGTCCTTCGGAAGTCAACGCGAGTCTTCGTGGAGCCTTCACCAGCCAGCGGCGACTTCGCGGGTGTGGGCATCTGACGGAGCGCAGCCAAACAGTACGGTCACGCAGTTATTCCACGAGAAGGCGCATCTGTTGGGCAGCAGCTAAACGCTGCAAACCCCGACAAACTTTTCCTCCCTAAACTAACAGGCCCAGTATGTCAGCTGGGGGGCCTTCATCCGGCTGGTATTAGAGGTGTTGCTGAGGGCTTCGCCTGTCTACGGTGCGGCCGGGCGTGGTTGCAGCCAGTGACGTCTCCGATTTTCGACTCAGCGTCCTGCCGGTCGCATCTCAGCGGCTGCATCGACGGCTGTTACTTCTGCAGCCCATAGCAGCACACTGATCACCGAGAACTACAAACTGAAATATTAGTGTCCGGTGAGTCTGTTTTAAGTTGGACGTGGAGTGTTGTACATAGGGAGTGTGCTTTAATAGGATTGTTGATTACAAGTCTGCGTGTGTAACTAGTTAATATCTTACAATAATGTCAGGAAGTGAAATGTCAGACTAAGAGCAATCTGTGTCCGATAGGAACATGAGATCCATTTTTAGGGCGATCGCTAAATTAAAAGAATCTAACGAAGAATCTACGGCTAGATTAAAAGAGGAACTTAAAGGGGAGTTAACAAAATCTACAGACAGGTTAGAGGAACATCTTAATGAAACCAGTCGAGAATAAAGTGAGCTAACAAAATCTACAGACAGGTTACAGGAACATCTTAATGAAACCAGTCGAGAATTAAGTGATAAAATAGAGGCTTCTAAAGTTGAAATGCAGGAAAAACTAGTAGGACTTAGTAATAAGATTGCTGATAATTGTGAAAGGTTAGAAGAACATATCCAGGAATCGCGTGAGGAAAAAGCTCGCATGCGAAATGATATTACTGACTTAACCAAGAGACTAGATAATGTCAATGTCTTAGTTGTAAATGAAATAGAGAAAAATAACGATAAGTTACGAGATGAATTTTCTATGCAAACAGAAACTGCTCGCAGAGAATTGTTAGAATCTATTAAAGAGGTTTCTACCAGTCCTGTAGAGATTTCTTCAATAGATAATGTAGAATTAGAGACACTAACTCATCGAGTAGAAAAAGATCATACTGAAATAGAAAACATGACATTTTTAATTACTGAAATATGCAGTAACCTTGAGACTTCCAAACATAATAACATTGACGAAGGTACAGAGCGTTCACATCGTGAACACAGTGAAGAATCGATATTAGCTAACCGTGTATCCAATACAGAAATGCGAATACAGGAAATTACTAAACGGTTATCGGAATTAGATAATAATGAAAACATTTCAAGTAGTAGAAGCAATTATGTAATCAGAGACAACAGTCGCATCGTGTTTGCTAGCTCGGACGACAACAATACAAATAAAGAAATCACGGCAAGCAAATCCGACGCAACTCCGTCTCTGCAATCTAAACAAAATCCAACTATGTCTCTAGCAGAATGTTGGGATGATATGACGACAAATTCCAATGTAGCAAGTCGATTTCCTGTATTCAAACCAGGAGGCGAACTTCACCCTACAATCTTTATAAAAGCTTTTGAAACTTCATTATCTCCTAAATTGAGTAATGAAAAACGGATTCAATTTGTAATAGGACATTTAGAAGCAGAAGCTGCGGAATGGGCAGTACTGCATAGAACTGAATTTAGGGACTGGGATGATTTTGTTAAGCAGTTTAAACAAAATTATTGGTCAAGAGGAAAACAACATCACTTAACTTTAGAGTTGTTAGACCCTCCTCCTTATTCTAAACGGTGGGGAGGTTATAGGAATTATTTCGAATGGCATTTAAACCGTGCTAAATTAATTGAAGAACCAATTATTGAAAGTCATCTAATACGAGTCCTAATTAGTAGGTTATCGTATTATGTAATGGAAAAAATGATAGAAAGGGAATGGTCACAACTTTGCGAATTATTAGGATATTTAGAACAGTTAGATATACTTAATAGAGAACGGGAAGACGAGAAATTTAGATTTGGTAGAAATGACAATTCTCGAAATAATAATAATTCAGAACCACGAAAATTTAACAACAACAATCATAACCGGTTTTGTTATATAAAACGTCAATCTAAAGATACAGAGAGCCAACAAAATCGGGGTAATAACTATAGAAACCTCATTTGAGGAGGAGACCTTGTATTAGTACGATCTCATCCTAAAAGTTCGAAGATCAATAAGGAATGTAGAAAATTCTTCTTTATCTTTGAAGGTCCATATGTTGTTCATAAGATTGTCCATCCCAAAGCGTTACTTCTTATGGAACCTTCATCAGGTGTAATTAAAGGATTATATAGTGTCTATCAAATTAAACCCTTCATTCCTAAATAAGTTAATATTTAGTATATGTTACGTACGGACGAGCGTTCATAGTTTATTCATGTGAAGTTTTTCGTGATAGTTACGTGTTATTTTAAAGAAATGACAGGAAGTTCAAACAAGTGTTCTACAATAATCTACCGGTACTTCAAAAAGGGAAAGGTAACTAAAAAGGGATTTATATGGAAGAAATTTTTGTTATTAGGTCAGAAGGAATTTTGTATATTTTATATTTACTCGGATTGTAGGACCCAAAGGGGATGGTTAATAATTTTAGGGACCATGGGCGTCCAGAGCTATATGGCTCACGAGAACATAGCAGAGTGCCTTTAACAAATATTTGTAATAGTGTTAATATAGAACACACCAAACGGGGCTCTCTCGCTTGTTTCTCCTAAATAAATTGCCATTACCCAACAAAGTGTCCGAAGGTAAAGAAAGTCGTGCCGAGATTTTAAGAAAGTTTTGCTTGATTTCTTCTTGACCTCAGGCACAAATAAAGCATTATGGAAAAGAACGACGTAAAGTAAAAAGTACTATTAGTTATTGTGAGGAACTTATTAGTAATTTATATTTTGGAAAGAATAATTCTAGTAAATGAATAAAACTGAAACTACCCTATCACAATTTGAACGCTCTGTCCTAATGTAACAACGTTAAAGGACGTACTAAATTATTGTTTACTAGCAACTATTAAGTGAAAAGGAGTAATTTCCATATATTCAGTTATGAATTACCACAGTAGCATAATTAATAATAAATGACAAATAGTCACAACAATATCGTCATAAAAGGATTTAATCTATCTAAGAGACAGGACTTTAGATTACGCAAATGTGAGAAAATTGTATAATAAAAACAGTTAAATATTGTATGTGGAAGAAGTTTTATTTTCGGTTAAAACCTGACAAACTGAGCTAGTGGGTGGGGTATGTAGTGGGACGCGGAATTGAAGCGTCATCCATCCACCAGTGTCAGCCCAGTTTGCAGGTGAATATAAGTTTAATTTAGTGTTTTGTTTATGTATTCTGTAATATTTGTAATGGTTGTGAATTATCTAAAGTTTTGTATTTATTTTTATGTTTCATGTACGGAGAGGGCGGCGCAACGAACGGAGACAGCATCTTCACTGCCGGGACCAGAGAGAAAATTGCTGGCCACTATACGTCGCGGGTCGACAGCCAAAGAGCAACAGAAGATCCTGAAACCGACTTGTTGCGTCGTGCTTCTAAAAACCGAAAAAATAAGAATTTGTAATGTTTCTACAACAACGACGTCATAGAAAGTTTAATCATGTTGTAAATGTTCAGTCCTATCTTGTCAAGGCTCAGGTTCACGTCTATATATGAAGATAATAAACTAGTGCATACTACAAAAGTTTAAATACGTGTTGCGAGAATTTATTTATGAAGAATTATATTAAGGAAGAAGGATTACTGATTTATTTGACAAGATTATTAATTTTTGACAATATTCGTCGCGAGTTTCAGTCATAAAAGTTTATTCCATGTGGCTTTAATATTTAGTAAAGCAGATAACTTGCATTAATATAATTTATGAGAAGAAACAAACGACATCTAAATTGAAAAATGTTTGCGCAAACCAAATGGACTGAGTGACGTAATTCTGCGCATACGACTCAAATGATGATGTTTTAATTACAGTTTAGTTCAAGAACCATTCAGAGACAACTTTAAAAAGAATTTAAATAATTTCGAAGTGTTTTGTAACTGATGTAAGTGACGAAGTCTGCACATTGTCATATGTCGAAAGAAAATCATTTATACAAAACTTACGTCGTTGCACTACACTATGAGTGGTTGAACTACAGACAACACGAGCCGTGTACCTCCTTCCTGATGGAATGACGAACTGATCGGCTGTCGGACACTCGCCGCCTAATAGGCGCTCCTCATGCATGATTGGTTACACCTTCCGGCGCGTTAAGTGACATCTTTGAATAGTCACAGCGACAGTGTCTGATATAATATCCACATTCAACGTCTAACTTCAGGAGTTCTGGGAACCAAGGTGATGAAAAAATTTTTGATCTGTATAACAGAAGAAAATCCTTTCTTTCCAACAGCTCCTTCACCACCGCAGTTCGAGTCGGTCACGTATTGCTATCCGTAAAAATAAAGTCAGGGCCGAATGTACCCCTGAAGAGACGCACATGGGAAAGGAGCACAGTGTCAAAATAAAGTTTATCTGAGCGTCAGTACGCCATTGCAATACGTTTGACAAATGTTCCTAGGTGCAATTCATGTTCCCGTCTCTTGCCTAATGACGTTACGTCCAGAGTAACGTCTCAAACTGATCGCCAATCCGAGAAAATCACACGACCTCAACACTCGTTGGTGCGGTCACTATGCTCTTGGCTCTATCGCAAATGATGCCGCCGATATGCGGGTGCTATCGGAACACATGTAAGTAGGCTGTTTAGGTCTTTTATTGGTAACGCCACCTCTATATGAAAATCACTGGCTGTGCTGTGTGCAGTCTGTGGCTGCTGCTTTGCATTGTTGTAATACTCGCCATTGTAGTGTTAGGCAGCTGGCTGTGAACAGCGCGTAGCGTTGCGCAGTTGGAGGTGAGCCGCCAGCAGTGGTGGATGTGGGGAGAGAGATGGCGGAGTTTTGAAATTTGTCATGAACTGCTATATTTATATATGATGATATCAAGGTAAATACATTGTTCTCTATTAATATCTTTCATTTGCTAACTATCCCTATCAGTAGTTAGTGCCTTCAGTAGTTTGAATCTTTTATTTAGCTGGCAGTAGTGGCGTTCGCTGTATTGCAGTAGCTTGAGTAGCGAAGATTTTTGTGAGGTAAGTGATTTGTGAAAGGTATAGTTTACTGTTAGTCAGGGCCATTCTTTTGTAGGGAATTTTGAAAGTCAGATTGCGTTGCGCTAAAAAATATTGTGTATCAGGTTAAGCACAGTCTTGTATAAATGTTCAAAGGGGACGTTACATATGTCGACCCTTAGCCTAGGATACCTCACTGGAATCTTCTGATTTTTTCTTGTAGTTTGTGTAATTAGTGTAGCTATTGTTTATTGCTAGCGCATAATCATAGAGAGAATTTCCTTTGTAGTTGTAGTTATTCATTGTTGTACAGTAAAACAGTTGTGGCATGCATGTAGATTTGCACCAAGTATTTCGCAGCTGCAATTAACTAGATATTATTTTCAGTGTTATGTTAATGTGTTCTCTTATTTTTGCTCTTCAAATTGTGTTTTTCTGTGTTGTCGTGTGAAATACTGTGACAATAATGGCGTGTGAAAAACGTAATACTAGGCTCCAAAGTAAACTGAGAAATGACAGTGAAAACGAAAGCACTGTGTTAGCGCCACCGAGTAATGAATTAACTGATGTTCAAAGTAGTAATTTGGTAATTGTGCATAGGGAAATGGAGCGGGCGGCAAACAATGGCGTGGGCAGTGAAACAATTAGTGAGGAGGGAAGCATTATCGATCGATCGGTCGGCAACAGCTCGCCTCAGGAATCGGGAATGACAGGACACAATTTTGCAAATATTGTAGATTCAGGTTTTGGATCCTCACCGTTTTCTCAAATAAGTCAAGACACATTTTCTGCTTGTCAAAATGTGAACGTTTCCGGTGCAAATTCACTGCCGAAAAGCACTGAGGAACATGTTCCAGACACCAGTGCATTGTTATTACAATTAACACAACAAATGGGACAAACACAACAAAAGCTTCAAAAGTTAGACACAATGGAACAAAATCTTCGAAAGTTAGACACAGTGGAACAAAATCTTCGAAAGTTAGACACAGTGGAACAAAATCTTCGAAAGTTAGACACAATGGAACAACACCAGAGACAAACACAGCAACAGTTAGGCGCAATGGAACAAAATCTTCACACCACGCTTGAACAAACACGTGAAGATTTGACTACTGAGTTACATAAAATCGAATAGAAATGTCAGAAAGGCTGTAACGACGTAAAAACACAAATTTGTGAACATTTTCAACCTATTTTTTCGCGGCATGAAAATGCATTACAGAATCACGAAGCAGCCATAAAAGAACTGCAAACTATTGTTCATGAAAATCATGAGACCTTGCAAGCTAAATTTGACTCAGTTGCATCTACTGATTCGGTTACGCAACTAGCAAAATCTCAGGAAAACTTAAAGGACACAGTAGATACTCTGAAACTTGGTTCAGAAAAACACACTGAGGAAATAAGTACACTATCGGAGAAAGTAGCCGAACTTTCGGATCAGTTCACTAATTTATCTACGAAGGTAGATGATAATCTGAATGACACAAAACCGGTGGTCTTTAATGACACAGAAGAGAGCGAACAAATTAGGAAACTGAAACAAAATCTGAATCAACACCAAAGAGAAATCCGGGAAGTACAAGATCAGCTGACACAGGTAATACAAGAATTACGTATTTCAGAGGACACTCGCGCCCCAATACGGGATGAGGGACTTAGAAATACGGAAAAGCCGCAAAATAATAACACAGGGCATTTCGGAAGTTATGAAAGAAATTGGCAATGTGCACCGAATTTTGAGATGGAACGGCCGACACGACCTAACAGTGACCGATATGCGACTCGCCGACATGATGATTTTGACTATAAGCTGTTCATTACTACACGTAAATTCAAAACATTTAAGAATTCTGGAAACGACATTCATCCACAAGCATGGCTCCATCAATTCTCTCATTGTTTTCCTCCCAACTGGTCATTAGAACACAGATTATAATTTATGTGTGGCTACTTAGAGAATGAACCAGCTGTAAGAATGCGATCGGTCATTCACGATTGTCACAGTGAAGGAGAATTTTACCATGCCTTCCTCTCAGCATATTGGTCTCAAGCTACACAAGACCGAGTAAAACATAGCATCATGATGATGAAACACTTTGAACAATCTGAATTTTCCAGTCTTGTCAAATATTTTGAAGACATCTTGCATAAGAATCAGTATCTTTCAAACCCATACAGCCCCTCAGAACTCATCCGCATTTGCTTAATCAAATTACCTGAACATTTACGACATATTATTTTGGCAGGATGTTGCAAAGACGACATTGAAGCTTTTCAGGGACTGTTACATGAACTGGAAATTGACACTGACAATCGCGGAACGCAGGAGCACAACAATTACGGATCACATCCGTCGCAATTCCGCGATGAAAGAAATAATAACTGGACACGACAAAGCTATTCTCACAACACATATCGTGACCAAAACAGACACCACCCGTATGACAACCGTTGGCAGAGTAGTAATAATTACAGGGAAAGATCACCTCTCCGTGGTAGTGACTATCACAGAGACAATCAGAGAAACAGACAATTTGGGAACCAAAATAATTATTATCAAGGGAGACAGAATAACTTCAGACGCAACAGTTCGGCGCACAGTTACGATTCAGGGAGAAGTTCTCCACCACATGACGGACAAGGAAGAAACTACGGAATCTACCGACATGACGACAGACGATATATTCGTAACGACAGACCTGAATTGCATCAGAACTGGCGGGATTTAAACAGGGCAGGGCCTTCTCGACAACATGAATTTGTAGAAGTTAGGTCTCCTAATCCCAATAACGGTGTGCGCCAACAAAGAGACAGACAATGACTCGCACAGCAGGCAGCCGCGTGCGCCCGCTGGCTCCGAGAAAAATAACATAAGACGCTAACCTTGAGAAAAGATTTAGCATTCCTTACCGACGTATAAAACGTGACAATTGCTTTGAAGTTGAAACTCTGTGCACTAGGAAGAGTAAAGGTTTACAGCACATTTCACATGTAAAACCGTTTATTGAAAGATAATCTGCTTTTTAACTTTGTCTTTGCCATAAAACTTTTCACTTCACATTTCTAGTATACTTTGTCAGACTTAAGAAACTGTTAACATGCAACAATGTTTGAAGTTAAATATCCAGTCTAGAACCTAGGGAATATTTTTAAACAGAAATTACGATTGCATTGTTATAGTGAACAGACGACACAGTGTTGTATTTGTACATTCTTGCTTGTTAGTTGCACGATTACATAACAACTATCAGGCTCACATACTTAGAACATATACCGGCACTGCTAATGAGATTTTCATGTAACATTTTGGTTTACTTGAAAAGACGTTCTTTATTTGAAGTACTTTCTGTGAGATTAAAGATGACTTAGCACTTGGTTTCTTTGACAGCTACACAATTATATCACGACGCTACTAATGTGTGACACAATTTACATTGTTGCTTTTGCGGTGTATCTGTTTTATATCTGCACATTTTTTCTGAATTCTTCTGGAAAGTAAAACATGTTTTAGTATTTAACTTTTGTGGTATAGCTACAATGAGACAGCCTTGTCCGTGGCACAACAATACGTCACAGCACAGTACTTTCTTCATCACAACAATAAGCGTAATAACTAAGATATCTATACGCAAAGCATTTCACTTTTGTTTATCATGAGGTAAGTACATTGACTTCTGCAGAACTTTGCATACAGAGGACGATAACTATGACAGTTCCACAGAGATTATCTTACAACATGACGCACAGTTTAGCGCTACAGTACCCCATTGCTGTAATCTGTAACACCTGAAGGTATAATTACATTAATCCTCAGGGGGGTACACGCTTACTTTTTGTACCATGTGTGTGGCAATCACAAGGAATCCTAGCTAATATGGTATTTGCTTATACAACTTTACACATTGGTACCATATTTCTGTAACACACAAATTACACAGCTATCCGATCATTTAACTGAGAGATAAACATTTTTTTTTACTACATCAGTGACACATGTTTACGCAATTACACAGTTGGGTAACTTCACACTTATGAAATTGTATTTTGTCTGTACTTTGTGAACTGTTCATATTTTTTCAGAACCATTGTGATACTATGAGAGCTTTAAATGATGTATTTGGTATGGGATCATGATTTTTAAAGTACGTTTGAGGTAGATGACACTATTGAAATGAACAGAGAATTTTTTCAGGTTTTGACATTATTGCAGAAAGCTACGACGTTTTTGAGATTTGACTGAGGTGTTATGATGTTATTATTACGACGACGATGTGTATTATGCTGTTGAGGAATGTTAATTATGGTATTTATTTATTATGATGAAACACTGAAGAAGTGTCGACGAATATGTATAAGCGTAATAAGGTAAGGAATAATGAGTAGTGGTTAGGTTTGTGAAAAAGGATGTTGGAAACCAAGAATCGTCTTTTAAGAGTTATGAAATGTGTGTAAATGCGTGAATGTATCACAATGCCGGCGAAAAATTTTTGGACACTGTTATATTTATAGGATTTTGTTTCTACACATTTGTAACCAAATTCTCAACCTGTGAATTTTTTTATATGAGACTGTCACTGTAGCGAAAACTGCTGTCGTAAATATTTCGGTATGAAAGGTAAGTGACCGTGACGTAATTCGTTGTGAGCGGCCAGGTGTGCCAGCCGCCTTGAGAAAAAGCCATTAGGTGGTAGAAAAAAAGAAAGGGAGGCCATTATCCTCGCTATTGACATTCCTTTGTAGAAAGCATCGTAAATACGACACGCTAATAATAACTTGGAAACATTCTTACATCTGCACACCTGATTAGGACAAGTGTCTATCTACGAGAATTGAGAGAATTTCTACTAACTTATGAAATGCCTCATGACTACTGAATGATTATTTTATGCTTTACTTTGTACATAGTTGCTTAGTTCATTTGATATCTGGTTTCCAGCTGTCTTGCAGCATTGGTTTCATAAAATAAAATTAAATGCATTTGCTAATGTGAACACTTTCTGTCAACAGATCTATTAAATAATTACTTTATGATCCACATTCTTCGAAAAAGGAGCTCTTGGAATGGAAAGAACAATAAGAATGGACTAGTAACAGGAACTGCATACATAATTTTCTTTTCAACTACTTGGTAATTTTTTTGGTAGAGTAAGTTACCGTGATGCATCACTCTAGTGTTAAGATGTGACATAGGTATTAGACATGGCTATTTTTAGTGTAATATTTTTTCTGCTTGAACTTTGTCATGTTTAGGCATACGTTATTTCATTTTTTTGCTGCTGTTTGCCAGGCATAGTGCTACTGAATTTTAATCTGTGTTACTCTGTTAAGCCAGTTTTACTACTGATTTATTTTTCTTGTTTGCTGCTCATTGCCTTATATTAGTTGTAATTTATGCTGCTTGCTTTGCCTTTTATATTTTTCATCATTGCTGTTTGTGTTAATTGTTTTCTGGTGCTGCATTGCCTCGTTCCTTAGTTTAGCATCTGAGCTCAGTAGATTTAAGTTAGCTTAAGAGGGGGTAGACTATATAAGAACCTAACTATGGAGAATAGGGAAAGAATGCTTTGAAAGTTATATGAAAACGATTTGGGCCTAAATGAGTATTGTACAATGAGCCATATTTATTTTGAAAGAAATATGGTTAGAATACATAAAAGAGGTACAGATAGGACTTTTTGGGAATAATGATGAACAAAGGGAGATCTCCAAGAACAAAAAAGGTTTTGTTCGCAAAATACTGCAGTACCAAAAGTTACACTGAAAACGAACCCTGTCCTTTCCATTGTGTTATCGCCCTATGGGTTTGTGCACCCTTGTGTATTTGTTTTCTTCCTGTCTCTGTGTACTGTTTCATAGAACTCTTTTCTAATACTCAGCTACATGAACTACGATGAGGAATACTGTTAACCTCAAATATAATTTGCATTGATAATATGTTATTTACTTTGTAAAGATGCTTAGACATTATTTATTCTGTTTTGTTTTAATGCTCATGTGTGAAGTCGATGTTTCAATAATTATTCTGATCTTTTACGTATGTACTTATGTCAAAATTCCTATAACATTGATGTATATGTATATTTCTATTCTGTTGTAAAGCCTGTACTACAAATGTTATCTGTATTGTTATGTTCTTGAATGATGTATTTTGTACCTTGTTATTGTATTCTTATGTTATAAAATTGTAATTGACAGCAGTTCATCAAATTAAGTAACTTGTAAGTTCCATTTCACTGCACACGTTTCTGTTGGTCATACTATATGCACAGTATGTGAGCAGTTGGGACTGTTAGTGTTTGCACGTGTGTTAATAATTCAGCAAGGGACTGGATAACAGCATTGCTGGTTCTAAGGACAATTCCAAAAACTTTGTGAGCGCACAAGTGGTGGTTATGGACTTGCTATATTATCCGCAAGACTCTTCAATGGTGATTGTGCACCTGCACAGTCACAACAGATGGCTGCTGGCCATCTCTACAAGGACTGCAGTGGGTCTGCACCTCTGGTGGCCCACCAGTACCATTATCTCTACAAGGACTACGGTGGGTCTGCATCTTTGATGATCCATCAATACCATTATTTCTACAAGGACTGCAGTGGGTCTGCACCTCTGGTGGCACACCAATACCGTAATCTCTACCAGGACTATAGTAGGTCTGCTGTGTGATGACCTACCCACCAATATTCTTCAAAACGTCGAATGACTCTGCTGTGGGTTTGCTCTGTTGTGGACCATTACCTGTCAGCATGTCAAGAGTCAGCACTGTCTTTCCGTTGGAAGGACAACGCTACTTCTTCAAGACTGCATGGAAATCCACTACTTCTGTGTGCATTTTCTTTTACTGCTCAGACTTTGAGAAAAACACTGAAATGTTATTGTGATGAATGATCAGGACTGTCTTTATGGACTGTGAGAAAGTTTAGCTTTTGACCAACATTGTATCAATAAGTGTGTGCATTTGATTTCTTTCTTATTGTAATTATGAAAAATTGTTTCAAATCTGTATTGGCCACTGCCCAAACCAATTTGTAAAATTTTTTGTGGGGAGCATGGGGGCTATGTAAGTAGGCTGTTTAGGTCTTTTATTGGTAACGCCACCTCTGTATGAAAATCACTGGCTGTGCTGTGTGCAGTCTGTGGCTGCTGCTTTGCATTGTTGTAATACTCGCCAAGGTAGTGTTAGGCAGCTGGCTGTGAACAGCGCGTAGCGTTGCGCAGTTGGAGGTGAGCCGCCAGCAGTGGTGGATGTGGGGAGAGAGATGGGGAGTTTTGAAATTTGTCATGAACTGCTATATTTATGTATGATGATATCAAGGTAAATACATTGTTTGTTCTCTATTAATATCTTTCATTTGCTAACTATCCCTATCAGTAGTTAGTGCCTTCAGTAGTTTGAATCTTTTATTTAGCTGGCAGTAGTGGCGTTCGCTGTATTGCAGTAGCTTGAGTAGCGAAGATTTTTGTGAGGTAAGTTATTTTTGAAAGGTATAGTTTACTGTTAGTCAGGGCCATTCTTTTGTAGGGAATTTTGAAAGTCAGATTGCGTTGCGCTAAAAAATATTGTGTATCAGGTTAAGCACAGTCTTGTATAAATGTTCAAAGACGTTACACACAACGTACTGGTCATCAGGCAAAGAGCCACGTGCAGTCCTACATTTAAATGGAACTCTTCTTATTGACGGGGCATCTGACAGTTGTTCGAAACATTTCAGACGAGTGTACAGAATACATGTCGACGAATGAGGCACACTTGATCACTGATGTCTGTATAGCTTTTGGGACAGCATGCCAAGGTCGATCTCAGCTATTTACAGTGTACGGCGTGGAACGACGTTGCACTTAATGATACTCAGAAGCAGATATTGATCTCACAGATGCGTAAAAATGAACTCGTTCCAAACGTTGCCATTAATTTTCATATTGTTTTCATCTCATAGAAAGCTACGCTGAAGAGCCAAAGAAACTGGTGCACCTGGCTAATATCGTGTAGGGTCCAGAAGTGCCTCAACACGACGTGTCGTGGACTCAACTAATGTCTGAATTAGTGCTAGTGGGAATTGAAACCATAAGTCCATCAGAGCTGTCCATAAATCCGTAAGAGTACAAGGGGGTGGACGTCTCTTCTGAATCGCACGTTGCAAGGCATCCATGGTATGCTAAATAATGTTCGTGGCTGGGGAGTTTGGTGGCCAGCAGAAGTGTTTAAACGCAGATGAGTGTCCCTGGAGCCTCTCTATAGCAATTCTGGACGCGTGGAGTGACGCACTCCTCTACTGGAATTACTCAAGTCCGTCGGAACGCATAATGAACATGAATGGATGCAGGTGATCAGGCAGGATGCTTACGAACGTGTCACCTGTGAGAGTCGTATCTAGACGTATCAGGGGCTCCATATCACTCCAACTGCATATGCCCCGCACCATTAAGGACCCTCCACAAGCTTGAGCAGTGAACTGCTGACATGCAGGTTCCATGGATTCATGAGGTTGTCTCCATACCCGTACAAGTCCACCCGCTTGCTAAAATTTGAAACAAAACTCGTCCGAGCAGGCAACATTTTTCCAGTCGTCAACAGTCCAAAGTCGATGTTGACAGGGCCAGGCGAGGCGTAAAGGCTTGTTTCGTGCAGTCATCAAAGATACACGAGTGGGCTCCGGTTGCGAAAGCCCATATCAATGTTTCGAACGCTGACACTTGCTGATGGCCCACCATTGAAATCGGCAGCAATCTGGAGAAGGGTTGCACTTCTGTTAGGTTGAACGATTATCTTCAGCCGTCGTTGCTCCCGATCTTGCAGGATCTTTTTCCGGCAGCAGCGATGTCGGAGATCTGATGTTTTATCCGATTCCTGATATTCACGATGCACTCGTGAAATGGTCGTACGAGAAAATCCCCACTTCATCGCTACCTCGCAAATGCTGTGTCCCATCGCTCGTTCAAACTCACTCAAATCTTGATAACCTGCCTTTGTAGAGGCAGTAACCGATCTAACAACTGCGGTAGACATTTGTTGCCTTATACAGGCGTTGCCGACCGCAGTCTGTTGACATATCTCTCTATCTGCATACACATGCCTGTACCAGTTTCATTCTTTCGCTGTATATTCTTATTTAATTAATCTTACTTTGTCATTATCAGGTAAGTCCATACTTCCATTTTACCAACGTGTGTTTACGTGGCCCACAACACAAACAGGCGCACCAGATACATGGCATTATGTAATTTCCTACCGCGTCGCTATTTGATGCTCACCATTATTCGCGGCTTGTCTGCCTTCCGCACAACATGGAACTAAACGAAAGTTCAATTCTGCTTTCTCGTGAAAGCTGTAACCACACTGGCTCCTCTCGCAGGCATTACCGAGTGAGCAGCCGTTTAGCAACCGAATGACTCGATGTTGCTCTCATCGTAGAGAGAAGGCAATTAGTATACTAACGCATAAAAAAATTTGACATTAACTTAATTTTTTCCTCCACTATTTGTTGGCTTGATTCCTTCGTAACTTCTGTGACTGTTAAAATTATCTTTCGGCTCCTTTTCAACTGAATGATTCATTCCTATTACTCGTATGTTTTTATAACTGCACGTACAGGGTATGTCAAAAATGACCGGTATATTTGAAACGGCAATAAAAACTAAACGAGCAGCGATAGAAATACACCGTTTGTTGCAATATGCTTGGGACAACAGTACATTTTTAGGCGGATAAACTTTCGAAATTACAGTAGTTACAATTTTCAACAACAGATGGCGCTGCAAGTGATGTGAAAGATATAGAAGACAACGCAGTCTGTGGGTGCGCCATTCTGTACGTCGTCTTTCTGCTGTAAGCGTGTGCTGTTCACAACGTGCAAGTGTGCTGTAGACAACATGGTTTATTCCTTAGAACAGAGGATTTTTCTGGTGTAGGAATTCCACCGCCTAGAACACAGTGTTGTTGCAACAAGACGAAGTTTTCACTGGAGGTTTAATGTAACCAAAGGACCGAAACGCGATACAATAAAGGATCTGTTTGAAAATTTTCAACGGACTGGGAACGTGACGGATGAACGTGCTGGAAAGGTAGGGCGACCGCGTACGGCAACCACAGAGGGCAACGCGCAGCTAGTGCAGCAGGTGATCCAACAGCGGCCTCGGGTTTCCGTTCGCCGTGTTGCAGCTGCGGTCCAAATGACGCCAACGTCCACGTATCGTCTCATGCGCCAGAGTTTACACCTCTATCCATACAAAATTCAAACGCGGCAACCCCTCAGCGCCGCTACCATTGCTGCACGAGAGACATTCGCTAACGATATAGTGCACAGGATTGATGACGGCGATATGCATGTGGGCAGCATTTGGTTTACTGACGAAGCTTATTTTTACCTGGACGGCTTCGTCAATAAACAGAACTGGCACATATGGGGAACCGAAAAGCCCCATGTTGCAGTCCCATCGTCCCTGCATCCTCAAAAAGTACTGGTCTGGGCCGCCATGTCTTCCAAAGGAATCATTGGCCCATTTTTCAGATCCGAAACGATTAATGCATCACGCTATCTGGACATTCTTCGTGAATTTTTGGCGGTACAAACTGCCTTAGACGACACTGCGAACACCTCGTGGTTTATGCAAGATGGTGCCCGGCCACATCGCACGGCCGACGTCTTTAATTTCCTGAATGAATATTTCGATGATCGTGTGATTGCTTTGGGCTATCCGAAACATACAGGAGGCGGCGTGGATTGGCCTCCTTATTCGCCAGACATGAACCCCTGTGACTTCTTTCTGTGGGGACACTTGAAAGACCAGGTGTACCGCCAGAATCCAGAAACAATTGAACAGCTGAAGCAGTACATCTCATCTGCATGTGAAGCCATTCCGCCAGACACGTTGTCAAAGGTTTCGGGTAATTTCATTCAGAGACTACGCCATATTATTGCTACGCATGGTGGATATGTAGAAAATATCGTACTATAGAGTTTCCCAGACCGCAGCGCCATCTGTTGTTGAAAATTGTAACTACTGTAATTTCGAAAGTTTGTCTGCCTGAAAATGTACTGTTGTCCCAAGCATATTGCAACAAACGATGTATTTCTATCGCTGCTCGTTTAGTTTTTATTGCCGTTTCAAATATACCGGTCATTTTTGAAACACCCTGTACAATATAATGCGCTAACCACTCTGCAGGGCGTGCTGAGGTTATTTCATATCAATATCAGCCACTATCATTTTTAGTTCACTAGAATATGTTCCAAGGAGAAAGAGCTCTGCCTGCATCCCTCCATGCGATTACTTCACTTATAAAATATTCCGGAAAAGTTATTAGACTAGTTAAGAGGTTTCCTCCGTATTGATCGCTGACATCGAGTGGAACGAATTTTTTTTTATAGGAAGTTCAATATCTTCTCTAATTTCATTGCGAACACGAAGTTTTTAAGGCTATTGAAACTTCTTTTTAACAAACGATCTGTCGTGTTCAGTCAAAGCATCTGACTTGGATTGTAATGTCCACCGCTCTGCCTGCTGTTTAGGTCACATCGATGCGTCCCCTGCTTTACTTTCTCGGAGATATAAGCGCTGGCACTGCCACATACCCACATACATTACCTGATCAAAGGTATCCGGACACCCATTAGTGACCATCAACATAGAGTGCGTCAACCCTTCGTTCTTCTCACGGTTTGAACAAAACAATATTCATCCTCTCTGCAAAAGTTGTGCAACATTAACCAGTCGCTAAACACCCAAACAAGAAGTACCTGAACAGCTCAGAGTTTGATGTTGTGGATATTACAGTAGCCTGCACCATCCGCACTTCTCGAAAACTGCCGTCTTCTCCTAATCTTCTACTTGTTTAGGTTAGTCAGCGAAGATCCCTCTCAAAAGGTTTCAGCCAGAGGTTATCCACCTTGTGTAAAGCAGGATCAGGAACTCGGTTGAGTACTTTACTAAGAGATAAGAAAGCCAGTTTACAAAAGCAGATAGGCCGCTTCTCATGGACTACAAAGGATCTTTACATACCATCGATGTCAATCGCATTGCGCTCCTGGAAGGTGACCTTCTGGCCATTTTCGTCTGTTTTGGCTGGATGGCCCCGCTTATAAAACCTGAAACTCTCCGCAAGTGCAGGTATTCGTCACGCTATGTTAGCTGTATCTACAATTGTAGGACTGGACTCCAAATTTCGAAGATCGCATTGCATTATGTAAAACCAACAGCAAGGCTACTGGCAGTCTCCAGCCCTAACAATGGTCGGGTAGCCACCCAGCACCTATTCTTGTCTGACCTCGTTCTGTCCTTTGAAAAAAGTAGCGGCACTTCCTTTGGGATACGGTGCAGACATCTAGTCAACCGTCCAACCACCGAGTCCGTCCTGGCTCACACCCAACTCAGCTGTAGATAAAATTACATGCAAAAGAACCACCACAAAAATGAAGGAATTAATGTTGAAGTAGAAAACGTACTCCTGGTAGTTACTGCCGTTATTAACTACATGGGTTACCAATTTTATTAACTGATGGGAGTAGAGTTCAGACAGTAACGATTTTCAATGAATTATGAGCAGCACATGATATGTGTCATTCCAGCAATGGACAGTCACGCATCATCACACCTACTACCAGGGAAAAAAATTTGTGGAGATTTAGTTACATTTAAGACTCGTCATAGTATTATTGTATCGAGAAAATTTTTATCATCGGGATCTCATACTCTCGGTCGAAAGGACTGGTCAGAGTGAGAGGTAACGGTTCTTTGCCAAGGAGGCAATTTTAAAGCCATCACATCCTTTCATTGAAAATGCTGGCGTAGGAGGGTTGAAAACTTTATTTGAAGGAACGCAGCGTAATATGGATAACACTAGCTTACTATTTTCACTAATCTTCTTTATGAAACTTTACAAAATAAACATTTTTCAAATGCATATTCAGATTTATTACAAATATGCAATTCTTTCTGAGTCTGACTCGTTCCTATTTTCTCCTGTCTGTCTTCCCCACTGTTCCTGTCTGCAACCATTTCTCTCACTCTTCCTTACCATTGTCTCTTTGTCTGCCACCTTCACTTTCCCTCTGTCCTACAGGCATTTTATTCGGCCCATTCTTTTCCTCTTCCTCTGACAATGTCTCTTTATTTCTCGCATACAGTCTGTTGTCTTTCTCTTCAGTCAACATTGCCTTCTCTCCTCATTTGTTCTTAGAGATGTTTTGCTCAGGGTTTCGTCTCGTAGACCTGGAAACCTCAACATGTGATATGTGGGTATATCTTTCTTTATCACTGCGACTTTCTCTCCCCCATAATCATTGTCTCCCCCTTCTTTCTCTCCCACTGTCACGGTCTCTCTTCTACTCTCTTTCAACATGAAAAACGAGACTATGTACACATGTTTTTGTGAGTAGGTGGAATGAGGGTGGAATCAGCCACTTCCCCAATGTGTGTCTTTTAAAGTGTAGCATATTCGCCTTTTTTGTGCTCCGACAGAAATATTTTTCAGCTTGTTCCGTTCTTTTCTCCGTTGCAGCAGAGTGACCTGCTTACATAAGAGGAATTCTGTAGGCCATTAATAATTTGACTGTTTATTTACATACTTTGACACTTTTACATGCATCGGCACATGTAGACAAATAATAAGTATTCATAATACAAAATTAACATAAAACCGTCTATAGTTCAACGCAACTTCACTGTACACTGCCTTACGTAAAAACGCACAATAGTTTTAGGCTACATCTAGAGTATACGAAAAATGCGCTGCTTGATTTACAAGTACAAAGAATCTTCCAAGTGGCACCAGCGAATTATTTCAGGTCAACAGTGTGTACAGACTTCCGGTGCCCATTACAATATTACTTTACTGTTAACAAATATGTCAATTAATAACATAGTTCACAGCCCTCAGGACCCTTGCGATGACCCAAGAAACCTTCCTCATGCGTTCAATACGTCATTTGAAACTGCATTTACGCCTCAGGCCAGATGTTACGTGCATATGTTTTCTGCATAAATAGTGATGATGAAGAAGTTTCAAGGTGACGCCATAACACATGGTAACAATTTCGACAATTTGCATTGAAAAGAAATCGTAAAGTGGCCATCCCAACAACTGGTACTTTTGGTACCCAAAAATCATGGTTTTTCAAGTGTATCTAGATAATAGACAAAGATTTTCGAAAAACTGATAATGACGTTTTCAGACAATTCTCTAGAATGTGCAGTTAAATTTGGGCCATTTGCAGTTGTCAGTTATTGAGACAACTGCGGCCCACAGTGCAAGAACCGCTATAAATTGCTTTTTGCTGTTTTCTGTGCAACTAACTCTGAACCTCTGGATGCTGGTAACGGATAACGATATCGAAAGAAATATCGAAGCACCCCGAAATGATCATCTTAAGAAGATACGGAAAACATTTTGATGATTTGCCAAGCTTTGAAATTGCAGAAGTGGCCACCCCCAAAACTGGTACTTTTGAAACTGAAAAATCATGCTTTTACGAGATTTTCTCAGGAACCGCCCATGAAAAAATGGTGCTTTTATAACCCGCCTTAGGGCCAACATAGACCATACATTTAAAAAAAATCAATCGGTCTGCTTAATTTTCTGGGGCTGGAGGAAGTGTATACTGTTCAAATTTTGACGCTGTACTCTAGGATAGCCAATTTTTATACTTGTCATCCGATAGGCATAAATATTGTTACTAGACCAACAGTTATCCGAAACAATTGACTCCTTACCTCTGTGATCAATAGAGCCCGAAATATTGTAAGTAGGCTGTTTAGTTTTTTATATTGGAAACGCCACGTAGCGCTCTGTATGAAAATCACTGGCTGTGCTGTGCGCAGTCTGTGGCTGGTTTGCGTTCTAATATTCGCTATTGTAGTGTTGGGCAGTTGGATGTTAACAGCGCGTAGCGTTGCGCAGTTGGAGGTGAGCCGCCAGCAGTGGTGGATGTGGGGAGAGAGATGGTGGAGTTTTGAGAGCGGATGATCTGGACTTGTGTCCATCAGAGAGAGTAAATTTGTAATACTGGATATCATGAACTGATATATATATTATGACTTTTGAACACTATTAAGGTAAATACATTGTTTGTTGTCTATCAAAATCTTTCATTTTCTGACTATGCCTATCAGCAGTTAGTGCCTTCAGTAGTTAGAATCTTTTATTTAGCTGGCAGTAGTGACGCTCGCTGTATTGCAGTAGTTCGAGTAACGAAGATTTTTGTGAGGTAAGTCATTCATGAAAGGTATAGGTTATTGTTAGTCAGGGCCATTTTTTTGTAGGGATTTTTGAAAGTCAGATTGCGTTGCGCTAAAAATATTGTGTGTCAGTTTAGTGTTGATCAGAATAGGCAAAGAGCGAAATGTCTGAGTACGTTCAGTTCTGCTCAGCTGTTTAAAAGTCAAATAATGTAAGAGGTTTATCAGCACAGTAATTCATTAATTTTTCTAAGGGGGCGTTTCAATATGACTCACTGAATCTTGCATTTTCGCACGCGGCTTTTAGCAACTTATTGCGCCATCCACTGTAGCTCACGGACCGATTAGAAATGGGAAAGTAACTCTGTCTGTTACGCTTTCACGATGTGCTCTCTCAACCGATTTTAATGAAATTTGGTATGGAGCTTGAACGCTGAGGAATAACTTAGGGTATTTTGTGGAGTGTGTAGTACAAGTTATTTAGACGTCTCAACATTGTAACACGAAGTGTGGAGAGATAAATACTCACTGTAAAAACTATCTCTTTACTTTTGAAATTTACCATATTAGTGGAAAGGTTCCGCGTAATACGATTCAAGGTAACGAAGACAATACTTATACAGTCCTCAAAGTGTTTAATCCATACAAATATCTCAGTCACAAAAACCGTCGCATTTTAGTCGCTGGGTGTTAAGCACCTCTTGTAGCTTCGGAGACGCTCGAAGATACAACGACAGCGTAATTTAAATGCTGTATGACAAAAAGAGAGACGTCGTGGCTTTACGTGTACAATGTGAGAGGTTTCCAGGGAGGCTGCATTCATGACAGCCAGTGCAGCCGTGGATAACAGGCAGACACGTGAGGACAGCTGACGTTACTGCACGTACAAATTTCATAAAATTTGCACTGCATCGAACTATAAATTATAATTTTTTCGTTTTACTGATAAGCTAGCGCAGCCGCGAGAAACAGGTAGTTCACGATAATTGCAAACTAGGTTTAGGAGCAAACATAGACATAAAGGAGTGGGATGTATCTCTTTAATGACCTGGAACAGCTGATAAGCTGATAGAAAGCATTAGTTTAATGGTTCAAATGGGTCTGAGCACTATGGGACTTAACTGCTGTGGTCATCAGTCCCCTCCAACTTAGAACTACTTAAATCTAACTAACCTAAGGACATCACACACATCCATGCCCGAGGCAGGATTCGAACCTGCGACCGTAGCAGCAGCGCGGTTCCAGACTGTAGCGCCTAGAACCGCACGCCTACTCCGGCTGGCATTAGTTTAATAATTAGACATATCGGAATGTGTTGATTCGTATTATTAAAGGTAAAGTAGCTCCTTAACGCTAAGTGTAATTCTTATAATAATAACCGTCATTATCAGCGCAGAAAGTGCGCTATCTGGAGAGTTACTCATAATCCCTTGTAAAACTCTCTGATTTAAATGAAACATCAAGAAAACTGTTCACTCACCACTCAAGTAATTAAGGATCCTAAGAATACATAAACAACAGTAACTAACTCATTGATTAGCATGTAAGACCAGATGAAGAACCAAGGTCATTTGAGAACTAGAAATTGTTAAGGACCAACACTCACGCACGCTATCCTTAAACTGTACCTCGCATTCGTCAGTAATCAGTTTGCGAATATTAGCACCAACGTCTGTATCCCTTGAACTGCTAAGCTAATCTGAAAATTCTTCTCGACTTAGCATGTAGCGTCTTTTAGTAAAGACGTAAAGACAATCTGCAAACCAAAGCATCTTCTTCAATACGAATTTGTATTTCTGATCTCCTACTCTTGTTACTCCAACTTGTTTTTTTTTTAATTTAATTTTTATTACAGCTCAAACCTTTCTTTTGTAAGAGTAAACCATAATTCTTGACCAATAACAGGAGACTGAGTTGAATAGCAAGTACGTCGGCTACTGCCCTAGGGCCATACACGTGCCCACGAGATACACTCCGCTGCTCGCTGCTGAGTATCGGTATTTCCGCCCGCCCGTGGGCCGATAATTTTAATATGTGGCTGTCAGAACTGGATTCATTAGCAGGGGACAGACACGAGCTCCGATCCGGTAGGCCCACCACGCTGGAAACTACTTTGCAGGACGCTTTCGACCAATCTGCTTACCGCGCCAGCTTTAGCCCCTCTATGAAAACCGATGCAACTGTCGAGCTCTCCATAAGAGGCTCATCGGTTTCCGATAAGCCGATATTCCGAGCTCCAAGAATTCCCGGTATTCCATTTAACGGCGGTTCGAATGAGATCACGTGACCCTCATTTGCCGCCAGCGACCGCGAAAAATGGGTCTACGCTCGATCTCTGGTCAGAGGTACAACGCGGCTTAGCCTTTGTCTGCGGTCGGAGTATTTACCGAAGCCGACGGGTAGCGAACAGGATTTTACATCCACGAATTCGGGACCCGTCAAGTCGAACTACGCCTCGTCTTTTTTAGAGCACTGCTGAGACGCGGAATCTACGTACCGAAGCGTGTTGCGCTGCAGGGTAATTTTGTGAGATCTTTGTTTACAGGCATTTCTTTCGATACGAGACAAGTTTCGAAGCGAATATTTGAAGCGCACATAGGAGTGGGCATCAACCACTCGCAGCAGTACTAGGAAGTACACCTTATCTTTACTGTAATTAACAATAGTGTAATCACATTTCTTTGTTGTTCACTTAAATCCTTTCTAGCCAGTGTAACTTTTCTATTTTTTTTATGCTTGTAAAGTGTAAACTGCAGTAAACTTCATTGTCGTGTATCTGTGTTGTCGTCCTGAACAATACAAGTAATGTAGTTACAACTACGCTATATGATAAAAAATGAGTAGCCAAACTGTGTAACTGTGGTTTTAAGTAACTTGGCCGGTGTTATTGGATAGCTCCATATTAAATAAGCTGTGCTGTGAAATTATGTGCAGTACTGTGAAGTGCTACAACGCGTGATGTCACAATACGTGACGCAATTTCTACAAAAAAGCTATAAGAATGAAAAAGTTATATAAAATCACCAATCGAATTTTGAAAGAATAAAGAACCAAAATATTGCCATAAAAATGCCCTGCGAACGTACATATTCACAACTGACCAACAAATTTCTGAACATTAAATAGTGCACACGCAAATGTAACTCTGCACTATAACAGTCTAGATGTGAAACGGAATCTGATCCGATAGTGAATTTTTAAAATCAAAGCTAACTCTATGTTCTAAGTGCAACCTAACAGCATTGTAAAACTGTCCCTATCAAGTTTCTTGTGGCTTAGCCGGGGCAACGGGAAGTCGAGTAACGCTCGAAGTGATGAACATAAAATACGCAGCAGCAGCAAGCAGAGGTAGCAACGCTAGCCACTGGATCACGGGCTGCGAACCAATCTAAATGTAAAGAAAAATACTTGCGCAGTTAGTGCAAGGAAGTTCAGCTATTCTGAATAAATCGTATCCGAGTTTTAACCATTGTGTTCCGCAAAGTGCATTACACCGACACAAATAATCAGAAGATAAAATTCTTTTGTGAAGAGACGTGATGTGATTTGAACTTGTTAAATGGTTGAAGGTAAACTGAGCTTTAAAAAACTGTACTGCAAAAACTGAAACGCACTGCCTGAATACCACAACAATCATTACAAAAATTTATCTTGTGTAACAAATTTTACTCTGCCAAGTTTAATATGTAAAAACTGTAAAGGAGCGGTAAACAACTATAGCTTGTGAATGTAAGACACATGAACGGAGAACTTTACAATGAAACCCACTAATAGGAACCAATGACGAGAGGAGCCAATAAAACCTTTCGTTATTCACACTCATCATAATTACGCGCAAGCAAGCGATGCAACAACACTTCACGTCAAAACAATCTTCACTTGTCAAATTAATCTAATTACAAAATCGTAATGCACACTTCATCCTTCTCTGTAAATTTATTCCTGTGCTCCGCAAGCAATTTCTAAGCAGCACAGCCAACACCCGACTATCCCACTAGCTCCTCTTACCATGACTGCTATAACGACACTGCCACTAGCAACCAAAAATAGCAGTGCTTGTGCTCAAGGCCTTTGTACAAACATATCGATTACTGAATGAGATATTCACTCTGAAGCGGAGTGTGCGCTGATATGAAACTTCCTGGCAGATTAAAACTGTGAGTCGGACCGAGACTCGAACTCGGGTACTTTGCCTTTCGCGGGCAAGTGTTCTACCAACTTTTTTTTTTTTTATCATTGTGTTTGGTCGTTGCGGACGTCGCAAGACATCCTGATCGTTCCACTCAGTTTTTTATTACAGAGGCCAACCGGCTCTCTGACCGAGCACGCTGAGCGATCCAAGCACGACAAGGAAACAAGAGAAACATAGGAAAGAAATGAAAGAAGGATGAACACAGCAACAATTGTGTGAATCTTTTTGTTGTGCCTATCGCGACTCAGCATCTCCGCTACATGGTGAGTAGTAACTTTCCTTCTCTGGTATTGTTACATTCCATCCTGGATTTTCCATTGTTTGATTTTTGCCTGACGGCTTTTCTTCGATCCTAGCCCTCAGCTGTTTTCCTTTGTAGCTACTTTCTATTGCATCGCTATACTCAAAGTTCATCCTTCTTTCTTTTCTTTCCTGTGTTTCTCTTGTTGCCTTACGAACCGCACTGCGCGCTCTACTTAATGAGCCATACTGTATCAACCGTCTCAGCCGCACGCAACAGACCGTCTCAAGACCATGCTGACTGTTGGTGTAGCATCTCATGTCCCACATTCCACTCCCATCATGCACTGGTGCTGCTGCTCGAAGTGTGGTTTCAGCTCTCTGAGACTGCAGACGTGTGTGCAAGTTGCGTTTGCGTCAGTGCGTGTGTGTATGTGTGTCTACTTCTGACAAAGGCCTTTATGGCCGAAAGCTACAATTGTGTGAATCTTTTTGTTGTGCCTATCGCGAATCAACATCTCTGCTATATGGTGAGTAGCAACATTCCTTCCTTGGTATTGTTACAATTTTTTTTATTTATGAATTTGGCCAGCTATGGACAAGTGCATTGTTACAATATATATATCAACTCACTGAAGAGCCAAGAAAATGGTACAGCTGCCTAATATCGGGAAGGGCTCCCGCGAGCACGCAGGAGTGCCACAATACGATGTGGCATGGAGTCTACTAATGTCTGACGTAGTGCTAGAGGGAGCTGACACCATGAATCCTGCAGGGCTGCCCATCAATCCGTAAGAGTACGAGGGGATTGAGATCCATTCTGAACAACACTTGCAAGGCATTCCAGATATGCTCAATAATGTTTATGTCGGGGGTGTTTGGTGCCCAGCGGAAGCGTTCATACTCAGAAGAATGTCGCTGGAACCACTCTGTAGCAATTCTAAACGTGCGGTGTGTCGCATTGTCCTGCTGGAATTGCCCACATCCGTCGCAATGCAAAATGGACAAGGATAGATGCAGGGGACCTACAGAGGGCTTAAGCATTGTCAGCTGTCAGAGTCGTACCTAGACGAATCAGTGGTCCCATATCATTCCAAGCGCACACGCTCCACGTCATTACAGAACCCCCAATTGCTTGAACACTCCGCCGCTGACATGCAGGGTCCTTGGATTCATGAGGCTGTCTCCATTCCTGTACACGTCCATCAGATCGATACAATTTGAAACGAGACTCGTTCATCCAGCCAACATGTTTCCAGTCATCAACAGTTCAATGTCGGTGTAAGGTTTTGTGTCGTGCTGTCACCAAGGCTACGTGTATGCGGCCCCACCTCTCAAAGTCCATAACGATAATGTTTAGCTTTATGGTTCAGCATTGAGATCTGCAGCCACTGGCGGAAGGGTTGCACTTCAGTCAGGCCGAACGATTCTCTTCAGTCTTCGTTGGTCCCGTTCTTGCATGATCTTTTTCCGGCGTAAGTCATGTCGGAGATTTGATGTGTTACCGTATTCGTGATATTCACGGTGCATTCGTGAAATGGTGAAATGGTCGTAAGAGAAAAACCCCACTTCATCGCTACCTAGGAGATGCTATGTCCCATTGCTCGTGTGTCGACTATAACACCACTTTCAATCTCATTCAGATCTTGATAACCCAGCAGCTGTAACCGATGTAACAACTGCGACAGACACTTGTCATATATAGGCGTTGCCGACCGCAGCGCCGTATTCTGCCTGTTTACGTATCTCTGAATCACACGCCTATACCAATTTCTTTGGCGCTTCAATCTCTCTCTCTCTCTCTCTCTCTCTCTCTCCGTGCCATTCGTTTTCTGACGATACAGTATTTATAGGATATATAAAGGGACATGAACTGTATAACTTAAATGTTCAAGATTTTGTCTGGTGCTTTGGACAAATACAGACTGAGACAAAACACAAACAAGGCTAAAATAAGGGTAATAAATAAACTGTACAGACAAGTAAAGGCAACATTAAGATAAGAAATACAGTGTTACAGAGGGCAAATGAATTTAGCTAATTGGGAAATACAAAAACGATGACAATGGAAGTACAATGGACATTATAAGATGAATTGCGGTGTCCAAACAAGCCTTCAGGAGTAAGGGTAATTCATTGACGTACAACTACCTTAATAAAGGAACACGGAATAAATTTTTCAAACCACTTGTTTGGAGCATTTTGAACAGTGATTGTGAATGGTAGACGATGGGGAATCAGCAAACGAATTGATCAGGGACAACAGAGAAGCAGATGTGGGTAAGAGCCACAAGAACATCGTGGAATAAAATAAAATCCAATGAACAAATATTATAAGAAATTAAAGAGAAAAGGTAACCATATTAATCCATTTCATAGCAGAGAAATTAAGTTAACCGGTCACTTACTTCGATATAAAACTGCATAAAAAAATCTCAGAAAGAAAAATCGTGGTTAAAAAATCAAAAGGCAAGAATATCCGTATTAAAAATATTATTAGTGGAATGAACAGTGGGAAGTACAACCAGACCGACAGAATGTTGCGTCTGTATGCTATGCAGTCCATCGATTTGTCTCGAAGGGTCATCTGAAGTTAAGACCGTGCGTGCAAAATCAATTTACGGCAGCAAGGGTTATCGGTAAGGACTCTGAAACACTCTACCTGTATTCTGAACCACGAAACATAGACGACCTGACACTTAGCGATCTTCCGTAATCAACAACACCAGTCGATTACACTTACCTACATATTACAGCTGCTCACAGGCGCCCCGACGAGAATGCAACAGACCTGATCACAGCTCCTATGTTTAGTGGCATCTGTGAGGGCGGGATCGACCCAGCCAAGTTCCACACACACATCGACGGTGCTGCATCACTCGGAGGAAGGGGGGCGGTGGGCGGCGGTGACGTGCTTCAACGAAAGAGACTTTTCAATTTCCGGCTAATCAGCGTCACAATACTCGCTTTGGAAACCGTCATAGATATCATCTGTTTTAGTGATGTCACTGTATATGTTCGTGCTGAACCGCATTAAAATTTAAGGTACTTAACCACAGAAAAAGAGTCATATACTTAACTAACAGGGACGATGAAATCACAATACTGGAAAAAAGAATAAACAGCCTATGTCGCATCCCTATTACTGGCTGTCATTCCGTGCCATCGCCGCTTATTCTGGACTGCCTACGAAACGCCAACTCGATCGGTCGCAAACAAGGGACAGCGGGAGATTTCCGTCATTCGCCACTCCCGTCAGATGTACGTACAATGAAAACGAAGACATGCCTTTTGGGTTTTTCAGAAATAAATATCCAGTGGAGGATTAAGAAACATCAGAGTCGACGAGCACTTGACCTCAAACTAGAAATCCGCCTAAAATGATCAGTTTGTGATCGGGGGAAAAGTGAAATAATGACTGAAATTAATCCAAAATCCCTGCAAATCAGATTCATCCTCTCCCATTAAAAACTACGCCTTGTTGAAAAACGCGACCACCTCTCTCAATCCACATGAGTACGATTCTGTTACAATTGCTACAGTAAATTCTGTTGGTTAACACTTTGCAGTACGGTTACATATATTCTAGGCCTGTTTCTAGATTCTCTACAGACTATTAATGCATTTCTTATGCTTACGTATGCCAGATAGGCCAGAAAGTGATGTCAGTATTCTTATCTGTATCATGTTCGTTTCCCTTGTGTCGTTTAGTACTTGATCATTAGGTTTTCCCTTAGATCACAATGGTTTCTTGACTCTTCCCAGATCCATATCTTTCTTCCTTCCGATAACACCTTTCCGTTTCTAATAGAACGAAATTTCATACGAAAATTGAGCGACATGATTTATGACAAAAAATAATTGTGATCACATCACTGGACCATCTCAAGTACATTTTACATTACACAGGTGAAAACAATGCCGATGCCCGTAAGCCCATGAAGAGAGGAAGGTTACTTGCACACCATTCTTTCTATAGAGGAATTGCGCATTCAGGTCTCACCAAGAGCATACCGAAAAAATTCTTAAACTTGTTAGCTATTCGGTAAGGTCAGCAGAAGGTGACGGGAGGGGGATTAGGGTTCAGACAACGTGGTGACAAGAGGAGCAATGGAATGGAGAGAGGATGTACACTTTTGGTTATGTTAACACTGGCTATGGGAGTAAGCTCATGACAACATAGAAACATATAATTTTACACACTTTCAGTCTATTTGAAACAAATGAAATGCTAATCACTTTTGCGAAGCATAGATTAACTGCGATCAATAAACAAGGACGTAATAAAGGGTGGCGCACGAAATGCGTTACCAATTGTTTCTTTCACAATTTACGACGAACATTAGATAGCCCGCTGGGATCTCTACAGCAGTACCAGTAGAGCTTGGAAAAATAAATTAGTTACGAAATGACGTGTAATTCGCGATACTGCCGCTAGGAGACTAGTAAGCAGCAATGGCCGACAATGGAAGACTGACGATACAGCAACGATCGGCAATTCTGTTACTTTTTCATGAAACGAAAAGACTTGTTGTGACTCAGAGGCGTTTTCGACAACAGTTTAACACACGATGGGTCCCTTGCAAGAAGACCATCCACAGGTTGTATGATAAATTTGTACTGGAACGAACAGTATTGGAAGCGAAGCGACCTTGGCCTAAGTCTGTTTGTTCGCCGAAGAATATTGAATCGGTACGAGTTGCTGTACAGAGAAGCCTTAGGAAATCGTGTAGAAAGGCAGCAGTGGAACTGGGAATATGCAGACGCTCCGTTCAACGCATTCTTAAAAGTGACTTCCATATTTACCCATACAAAATGACCTGTGTACAGAAGCTCACTGAAGAACACAAGCAGTAGAGGCTACTGTTTGCTCAGTGGGCGGATGATAAGGAAGAAACTCTCAACAATGTTTGATTTTCAGACGAGGCGAATTTTCATTTAGACGGTGTGGTTAACAAACAAAATGTACGCTTTTGGGCCACTGAAAACCCACAAGTGCTTCATGAACACGTGCATTACGACATGCGGATCATTTCACTCAGGTTTCCAGGTCGCTTCAATGACGGACAAAATTGGCCCCCTAATAGTCGAGACCTCAATCCATGTGGCTCTTTTCTTTGGGGGGACCTAAAGGAAAAAATTTTCCCAAAACGTCCACGTGATTTAATGGAGCTTTGAAGACTCATTCTTCAAGCTTGCAGAGAAATTACGGAAGACATGTGCCGTAGGGTAATCACTAACTTCAGTGTTCGTTTGAAGGAAGTTAGGAAACTAAATGGTGGACATATTGAGCATGTGGTGAGTTAGAAAAAATCTCCATGGAGGGATCTTCATTGTTGTATATGTTCCTTTCAGATTGTATTGACAATAAAGTTTATATTCAAAAACAAAATGGTAACACATTTCGTGCTCCACCCTGTATGTTGGTGCTGAAGATACGAAAAGGAATGGTCAGTTTTGGCCGATAATTCATTTCATCCGTTGACATGACCTAGTTTCATTTGAGCTTTATGTTGATGCACAAAGATTAAAGCATTCCAAACATTAAGTTAACTAATATTGGCACAAATAAACTGAGTATTAACACTGATATATTCAGACGCGTCCTTCCGAAATGTTTCCTCTGACTTGTCGTATTTGTGCATTTTTCAGTCAGTTACGCTTTTTAAGCAAAACAAAAAGCAGACATTTAGTAGTATCTATTATTACAAAATAAGGAAAATTATGGTTACAATTGGTGATTACAGTAAATGAAGTACACTGAAATGAATTCCCCCTGACAACGTACTTGTCAATTGCACCGTCTTTTGCCATTACAGATTACGTTACATAAATTATACAGGGTGCGCCAGAAACACATGACGGTTTTTAAACTTTCATTCGCTGAATACCCACCACGCGGCGCTGTTATACTACGCACCATGTTGGACAATGGAGTTTAATTGAGATGGGCCGCTGGTCTGTGGATCACAGTACTGGAATTCATGAAGGGAGAGTCAATCACAGCTGCACGATCCAGCTGTTGACGAAGGTTTGGTCGCCGTGATGTCTCTAGTCTCAATACTCTGTGGCCGTGAATGTTGACATGGCGTCAAAATGGATCTGTGAAGGGCAGAAAACCTACAAGACGTTCTCGTCCCGTATGTACAGCGGAAAACGCGAATCGTGTACAGAATGTGATCTTGCTTAGTTCTCATGTGTCAGGTCGGTGGCAAGCAATTGCTCTTGGCTTGGCGGTCACCAGTGGCTTATGGTGCACAAAGATATACTACCATTCGTGCGAGATCCAATTTGTCCAGAACCTCACTGATACGGCCAGGACGGAGGGACTCGGATTCTTGGAACGAGTTCCAACAAAATGGAGCAACAACCAATACTGCGCTTCTTTCTATGGGAGCCCTGAATGAAATGTTTCCAGGCAAAGTCATTTCTCACTTTGGGAACATCAACAGGCATAAGAGCAACTGGTTATCTTTTGCAGGGCTATCTTGAACAGAAAGCTTACGAGCGACGCGCAACCAGTAACGACAAGCTAAAAAAATTTCCAAATGTAGTTCTGAAGAAATAGCGATACACACTAATTCTCCACAAAAAAGTGAACGTATCCTTAACAAAACATCCTCCGAATATTTTTTTTTAATTTCAGAACAGTAAGTTGTTTCTGGCGCGTGCTGTAGTTCTAGATACAGTCGATTTTCAGTGCGGTTAGTTTACTGAATCTAATATAACAGGTATTCCAAGGCAGTAAACAACCAACGATCCGACATTAGACGGTTGTATCCGGACTTCAATCGTGCACGTAGCACGCTTTACGATAAACACGCCCCTAGGGTTCGGAAAGAAGCAAGAGAGTTCTCGCTCCATAGCTGGCCGTGGAACTGTACCACATAATGAATACGTTAATGCAGATCCAGTAGTACTCCGAGTTACAACGCAAGATTCCTCCGGATATGCATGCATGTCTGTACTCCTACATCCGTTACTAATGAATCTTGCCTCGTAATTCGGAATAACACACGCACTGCAATATCGTATTTATGCTCCATCACCGGGCAAGTGGCTTTCAAGTACACTTAAGCGCCAAAGAAACTGGTAAAGCCAAGCATATTAAAATACAGAGATATGTAACCAGGCAGAATACGGCCGTGCGGTCGGCAAAGCCTATATGAGGCAACAATTGTCTGGTACAGTTGTTGAATCGGTTACTCTTGCTACAATGACAGGTTATCAAGGCTTAAGTGAGTTGAACATGGTGCTATAAATAGTCGGCGCACGAGCGATTGGACATAGCATCTCCGAGGTAGCGAGGAAGCGGGGTTTTTCCCATATAACCATTTCACGAGTGTACCGTGAATGTCAGGAATCACATAAGACAACAAATCTCCGACATCGCTGCGACCGGAAAAAGATCCTGCAAGGACGGGACCAACGATGACTGAAGAGAATAGTTCAACGTGACATAACTGCAACCCTTTCGCCCAGTGTGCGAACTATTCAACGAAACATCATCGATATGGGTTTCCGGAGCCGTAGGCCCACAAGTGTACCCTTGGTGACAGCACTTCACAAAGCTTTACACCTTACTTGGGCACGTGAACACCGGCATGGGACTGTTGATGACTGGAAACTTGCTACCTGGTCGGACGAGTCTTATTTCAGATTGTATCGAGCAGATGAACGTGCGCGGGTGTAGAGAGAACCTCACGAACCCATGGACCCCTGCTTGTCAGCAGGGGACTGTTCATGCTGTTGAATGCTGTGTAATGGCGTGAGACGTGTGCAGTTGGAGTGATATGGGACCCCTGATACGCCTAGATAGGACTCCGACTGGTAACACAGACGTAAGTATCCTATCTGATCATATGTATCCATTCATGTCCATTGTGCATTCCGACGGACTTAGGCAATTGCAGCAGGACAGTGGACACACCACACGTCCAGAATTTCTACAAAGTGGCTCCAAGAACAATCGTCTGAGTTTAAACACTTCCCAGAGATGAGCATTATTGAGCATATCTGGAATGCCTTGCATTGTGCTGTTCAGAAGAGATCTCCAACCTCTCGTACTCTTACGGATTTATGGACAGCCTGCAGGATACATGGTGTCAATTCCCTCCAGCACTACTTCAGACATTAGTCGAGTCCATGCCACGTCGTGTTGGCCACTTCTGCGTGCTCGTGGAGGCCCTTCCCAATATTAGGCAGGTGTGCCAGTTTCTTTGGCTTTCAATGTAAAATGTCTCCCCTGTAGGGGTATATAAATAATGGATTTCAGTGGATATATACGTAAAGGATTTGAAGGATCAGTTGGTACAGCGGTGGGACAATTCGCCTCAGGAGAGTGTACAACGATTTTATGACACCCTTCCCAAACGAACTAGTGCAAGTATTCAGACTAGAGTAGATGCAACGAGCTCATACTGCAAATCACTTTGCAAATTAGTCTCGCTTTTGTTATAATTGAAATAACATCAAATAACCTTCCACCTATGACATTTAATTTCATTTCCTCCTCCCCTTCTGGGTGCTTCACGTTTTTTGTCACGCAGCGTAGTTCAGCATGGCGCAAGCACAGGGAACTCCAAATAACTCGAACTTGCACAATATATGCACATGTAACATTCTGTTGTTCGTGCCTGGATAGCTCAGTTGGTAGAGAATTTGCCCCTAAAAGGTAAAGGTTGCGGGTTCGAGTACCGGCCTGCTACACACTTTTAATCAGTCAGAAGGTTTCATTGTGTGGTTTGAGCTCATCATACTTCCCTATGCTTAATTAGCGTGGATGCGACTGGATAGGCAACATCAGTTCCACATTCTTGTCCTAAATCTACATCTACACCTATAATCATACTAGGCAAGCCACCATATGGTGCGTAGTGGAGGATACCTTTCACCACAACTAGTCATTTCCTTTATTGTTCCCATCACAAAAAGGAGTGATCAAAAATGACTGTTTATTTGCCTCTTTTCAAGCCCTAGTTTCTTATATCTCAACTCCGCGGTCTTTACCCGACATGCAGATTGCGGTAGTAAAACCGTACTGCGGTCAGCTTCAAATGTTGGTTCTCTAAATTTTCTCGGTAGTGTTCCTCGAAGAGAAAGTCGCCTTCCTTCCAGGGTTTTCCATTTCAGTTACCGAAGCACCTCCGAAATACTTGCGTGTTGTTTGAAACTTCTGGTAGCAAATCTAGCAGCCCGCCTCTGAATTGCTTTGAACTCTTGCTGTAATCTGACCTGGTGGGAGCCTAAAAACTATAGTAGTACTCAGGAATGAGTTGCACTAGTGCCCTCTGTACGGTCTCTTTTTAAGGATGAACCACCTTTTCCTAAAATTCTCCCAGTAAACTGAATTCGACCACTCGCCTTCGCTACCACAATTCCTACGTGTTCGTTCCACTTCATATCGCTGTGCAAAGTTGTGCCTAGATATTAAATCGACGTGACTGGGACAAGAGGCACTCTATTAATCCTCTATTCGAGCTTTGCGGGATGGTTTTAGGATTCAGCCTCATTAACCCACATCTTTCCACGTTTAGTGCTTTCTGCCACTCATCACACTAACTAGATATTTTGTCTAAGTCATCTTGTATCCTCCTACTGTTACTCAACAAAGACGCATTCTCGTATACCACTGCATCATCAGCCAACAGCTGTAGGCGTCGACAAGTATGTCATTAGAGACAGGAGGAGAATAGTTATCGAATCACACTTCCCTGGCGCACTCCTGACGGTTCCCTTGTCTCTGATGAACAGTGACTGTCGGGGACAACGTACAGTAGTCTTCGAGCTTTAATGTATTTTTATTGGTTCATCATCATCATCATCATTTAAGACTGATTAGGCCTTTCAACGTTCAGTCTGGAGCATAGTCCACCTTAAAAAATTCCTCCATGATCCCCTATTCCATGCTAACATTGGTGCCTCTTCTGATGTTAAGCCTATTACTTCAAAATCATTCTTATCCGAATCCAGGTACCTTCCCCTTGGTCTACCCCGACTCCACCTACCCTCTACTGCTGAACCCATGAGTCTCTTGGGTAACCTTGCTTCTCCCATGCGTGTAACATGACCCTACCATCTAAGCCTGCTCGCCCTGACTGCTACATCTATACAGTTCAAGCGCAGTTTTTCTTTGATTTCCCCATTGTGGACACCCCCTGCCATTTTTCCCGTCTACTAGTACCTGCAATCATCCTAGCTACTTTGATATCCGTAACCTCAACCTTATTGATAAGGTAACCTGAATCCACCAAGCTTTCGCTCGCATACAACAAAGTTGATCGAAAGATTGAACGGTGCACAGATAACTTAGTCTTGGTGCTGACTTCCTTCTTACAGAAGAGAGTAGATCGTAGCTGAGCGCTCACTGCATTAGCTTTGCTACACCTCGCTTCCAGTTCTTCCACTATGCTGCCATCCTGTGAGAGTATGCATCCTAAGTACTTGAAACTGTCCACCTGTTCTAACTTTGTTCCTCCTATTTGGCACTCAATCCGTTTATATCTCTTTCCCACTGACATTACTTTTGTTTTGGAGATGCTAATCTTCTTACCATAGTCCTTACATTTCTGATCTAGCTCTGAAATTTTATTGGTTAGTTAATAAAAATATTTTTTATTTATTTATTATTATGAATAAATATTCTTAACAGGTGCTTTTATTTTAATTATTGGTTTAGTTATATGTTTCAGTAGGTTTATCTTAATTCCTTGTTTCCTTTTATCTTCAGTTTCCTGAAAACCTGTAAAATATAAATATTTCGTTTTAAATAACACAGGAGAGCAAGAGACGTATTCCGCAGCGGCAATCTAGCGGAAATTCCTCGTCGTTATCTGGTCCACCTGAAATATCTAAAACCTTTACTCGCATCGCAGATCGTTCGGCACAACTATGTCCTATGTTGTTTGATGAGTCTGGATGATAGGTCCAACAATTTATCAAGTTAAAGTTTATTAATTCGGAGATAATCTCTCGACGAATTCTGACCGTGGAAAATGCAGGTTCATAATATCGTTCCAAACTTCACCTCAGAGCGATCTACGTCTCGTAATATCAATACCGTGATAATTAACTAATTTCGGTTGGAGACATACATACCTTGAATATTTTATGTTAGTTATTGGATTTTATTTAATGCAAAAAACTATTTGCACATTTACTATTACTATTTGCAGTCGTTGTATGCTATTCACCACAATATCAATTCGTCTCACCATACATTCCGTGTGGTCGTATATTCGCCGATGGTCTGTGGTAGGCACAGCGTTAAATGACTTCCGAAAATCTAGATATAGGCTATGAGCATGCCATCCCTCATCGGTAGTGGCCAGGATCAGATAATATTAATATAAATTACTACTACCAGTCACAAACTTTGTCAACTATTGTAGTACTTATTTATTTAGCGACATGTTTCGAGGGTTATACCTCATCTTCAGGCTTACAACTTTACAATAAGATCATACTGATATTACATAGTCTTTTCGTGAATTCTGTGGTCATATTTGTTCTTCTGGCGTGTCAATCTCGTTGTGATGCGTTGAGGTGTTTCCATTTCGGCGGTTCTCTTGGTCACTGTTCACAAATTATCACTAACTTAGCAGTAACTTTAACACGATCACAAACAGTTCTGTAGTGCAGTGGACAAGATGGCGGTCATCAAGATCAAGCTGAGTTTCGCACGAGCGATGGTTTGTCGGACAGAAACTTCGAATGAGTGATGCTTTTGTGGACAGAAGCTTTTCCGTCACAAGGAAGCTTTTTGCATTCTCAATGAGAATAAGTTCAAGAAATCTGCAGCAAACTAAAGAAAAGGATATCGGCCTGTGGTTTTTCGAGTTCCGTTCTTTCATCCTGCTTATATACAGGAGCCACCTGCGCTTTTTTACAGTCACTTTGGACTTTGCGCTGGACGAGAGATTCGCGATAAATGCAAGCTAAGCGACCGGTCAATGCCGTAAAATAGAAATGGGATTCCATGTGGACCTGGCGACTTGTTTTTTTTTTTTTTCAGCTCTCTCGGTCGTTTCTCTACGCCAGGATCCATATTACTATATCCTCCAAACGGGAGTCTGTGCGATAGTTAAAAAAAGATATGTTTTATACGACTTTCTGGCATGAACGATTTCTAAAACGTTAAATCAAAGATATGGCTTTCCTTTTGCTATTTTCCATTGCCCGACCAGAGTGGTCAATGAGTGACTGGATAGAAAACTTAGACCTGCTTAGCGATTTACATAGGACCTATATTTTCTCGTTTGTCAATGAGATCTTTTGCTAAGGCATGTCGGTGGTAGTTGTATGCTTCGCACATCAAACTTTTTGCAGATTCCGATTCATATAGAGATGTGTAATAAAAAGGTGGCAGGGTGATAGATTCTGTCCCACGCTCCAGCCGTTGTCTACCGTGGTAACCGGCAACGCTGGGTCAAGCACCACCTTAGGTCATTGTTTCTGTTTCTGACTCTAACTACAAATATTTACATGCTCCGCAAACAATCACTACAGCTTCTTAATCAAATACTTGACATACTTCTTTTATGCCACCCATACTGAACACAACAGTGACAAAGCATTTTCACGGTACTTAAACTAAGGCGAAAATCAACGCTAAACATCCTTTGCGCATCCTAACTGAGACGCAATAAAATGACTGACTAAAAAAACTACTACACCATGACCGTGACAGCGGCGGACTTGTCTTTTGCAGATGTTTCTGACGAAAGGCCGGCCGCTGTGGCCGAGTGGTTCTAGGCGCTTCAGTCCGGAACCACGCTCCTGCTACGGTCGCTGGTTCGAATCCTCCCTCGGGCATGGATGTGTGTGATGTCCTTAGGTTAGTTAGGTTTAAGTAGTTCTAAGTCTAGGGGACTTATGACCTCAGATGTTAAGTTCCATAGTGCTTAGAGTCATTTGAACCATCTGACGAAAGTCGTTGTGTAAATATACTAGGAAGATTACAGGGAAGAAAAAGCTAGTAGAGTTTTAACTCAATGTCAATATATTCCTGGGTACGAATGAAAGTTGCATTTTGGGAGGCATTAATACTTAGTACCAGATTATTAGTGAAAGGGCCCAGTCACTTAAGGGAAATTATTAGAATTGAAATAACATTCTTAAGATAAAGAAGTTCGCTTACTCCAGCCCATATAATGTTAGAAAGAGAACGACAAAATGGCTACAGACCAGTGAACTACGAGTATAATGCTTGCGGAAGAGACGAAGGAGGTCCTTACAATTTCAAATGCACACAGAGAAAATCCATGCAGAGACAGAAAGGAGGCTGTCAGTTGGCCATGAGAATTCTAGAGATTCGTTGCATGCAGCAGCATCCACAGTCGTGCTTTAACAGCAATTGACAGCACGTAGCGGGTGGTTATAATTCAAGTGTAGCTACTAACAGAGGTCCAGTGTAGGCTGTAATTATGGTGTAGGGAGCACATTGTGTTCATGTGGGAGCGATCTAGATACTTGTGAAACGATAAACTGGTAGCCAAGATCGCAAGAATCCTTTTTATTCCATGATTACCGGTTTCGGCGAAACTGAAGCCGCCATCATCGGATCTTAGGACACATACAGGTTACAACATCAAGGCAAACAATGGTGATATTAATAGTTGCCCATAATACGCAGGCCTTACAAATGACGCGAGCTATGACATTCATTGGCACCTCTTCTGCAAGCGCCATCTCACGAAGCGGCCTGTAGTGTAAGAACAGAGCCGGAGTTGCGGCAGTACCTAACTTGCGCTTGTATGTGATGGAGAATGTCATCTCTCTTGAACGCCTATGTCCTACTTACGACAATTTTGTAAGGTCTGCGTGTTGTAGGCAACTATTAATATCACCATTGTTTGCCTTGATGTTGTAACCTGTATGTGTCCTAAGATCCCATGATGGCCGCTTTAGATTCGCCTAAACCAGTAATCATAGAATAAAAAGTCCGCCCCGGTAGCTGAGTGGTCAGCGCGACAGAATGTCAACCATAAGAGCCCGGGTACGATTCCCGGCTGGGTCGGAGATTTTCTCCGCTCAGGGACTGGGTGTTGTGTTGTCCTAATCATCATCATTTCATCCCCATATACGCGCAAGTCCCCGAAGTGGCATCAAATCGAAACACTTGCACCCGGCGAACGGTGTACACGACGGGAGGCCCTAGTCACACGACATTTATTTATGGAATAATAAGAATCCCTGAGATCTTGGCTACCTGTTTATTATTTTATGTAATTATTGTATAGCAGCGAAACTTGGTAGGTAGCCTAATGTGTCGATGCAGAACCGATTTACAGTGGAAAAAATTTAGTTCCAGTCTTGGCCACCAGGTGCCAATCTGGGGTTGTTTTTGCAAGGAAGATACATAGAATGGCTCAAATGGCTCTGAGCACTATGGGACTTAGCTTCTGAGGTCATCAGTCCCCTAGAACCTAGAACTACTTAAACCTAACCAACCTAAGGACATCACACAGATCCATGCCCGAGGCAGGATTCGAACAGTGGCGGTCGCGCGGTTCCAGACTGAAGCGCCTAGAACCTCTCGGCCACAGAGGCCGGTCGCATTAACGCATTAGAATATCTATCAAGTTTCGCTACCGTACAGTAATTACAGCCGACAATGGACATCCGTATGTAGTTGCACTCTGCGTGGGCAACGAGTCATGGTATTGATCCTAGGCGTGTGAGGTCTCTATACGGGTCACTGTCGGTGCCATACCCGCGGAATTAGTAGTAAAAAAATGGTTGCAATGGCTGTGAGGATTATGGGACTTAACGTCTATGGTCATTAGTCTCCTAGAACTTAGGACTACTTAAACCTAACTAACCTGAGGACATCACACAACACCCAGTCATCACGAGGCAGAGAAAATCCCTGACCCCGCCGGGAATCGAACCCGGGAACCCAGGCGCGGGAAGCGAGAACGCTACCGCACGACCCCGAGCTGCGGACAATTAGTAGTAAGCCTGACAGTGAACCCGGACACCACTTGTCTGACTCCAGGGTAATGGAAGCCGTAGCATGCTCTTATCTAGCCCTGACGACGGACTACTGCGTCAATGCACATGTTGATGATAGGTAAACACAATGCATGTGATCAAACGAGTGGAAGAATTGAGCGAGTGAGCCAACTGGTGCGATGCAGCTCGGTGTCTCCGGCAGTTTTGCAACATTGCCAGTGTTGTCAGTCCTACAAAGTGCTTCCACTGACTTACTGCTGTTGCGCCCTTATAGCGAGAGGGAGAACGGTTTCAGCTCTAGATATGCCCTCTCCATGTGGTGAAAACGCGAAGACACACAGAGAAGTGCATCCCTCTGCACTCGCAATAGAAATTAACAAAATGTGAACGTAAGTGACTTCTTCTATCCGTCAACGTCGGATTGGAAGCTGTATTAAAAGTTCTTTATGGGAATCACGTAATTGTTCTGACATCATTGTCTAATAGTCCTACGCTTTCACAAGTCATTGGTAGGTTTAGAACGCGTATACCTGATTTCCTGGGAGCGATTTACATATTAAGATCATTTATTTGCTTAATTTACATATTATCGACCCGTGGTAGCAGTCATTCGATTTGTAATTTCATCAGCTGTGAAAATCTGTGATGCAAATTGAAACGCGTATGTATTAAGTACCAGCGATGGCGAGGCATGACAGAATCTCTGACCAGAGAGTTGTTTATCGTTGCTAGTCTGCGCTTGACTGCGCGAGAGTTCAGTTGCGAGTAGGAATTTGCGAGTTGTACTCGGTCGGAGTTGTGTGTGAGGAGTCGGTGGGCGTCAACATGGGTCTCTGGTCAAGGTTCGGGACGAGGTATATTGTTAAATAAGGTAATGAAGCAGCTTTGCGCACATCTGATAATGTAATGTATGTTAATTGTAATTAATTTGTTCAAGAAATGCCCCAATAATAATTTTGTTTTCAAAGCAATCGTTTTTAAGAAAAGAATCATTCCAATTGAAACAATATTTCCTATGTTTTTCCTCCCAGAATCAATTTATCAGATTAATTATTGCACAGGGCCTAAGGTCAGTGATGCTGCCCTATTATTGTGGGTTTAATGATCAATGTTCATTTCTCAGTTTTTGTGTCGAGTTTACATTGGGCCATTGTTTTTCAATATTTTTGTAGCGAAGGTACAGTCGCTTTTATATCAATTTAACGATGTTTTGTGGGAGCTCAACAACATTTGGCTCTGTTTCGATTAACATTCAAATATAGTCACTTAAATTATTTGCGGGGAGGGAATTATTTTCTTTCATTTTTGTGGGGACGTTAAACTTGGCGACATCCGGACCAGGATCGTATTTCTTTGAGAATCTTCTGAAAAGTAGCCAGATATCTGCTCTTATTTACTTAAATATAATTAGCATTTGGCGCAACGCTTTTACTAATTTTGTCACTCTCTTCCACAGGTCATTGGCAAGCTCTTTGTTGTATTTGTGTTTGTTGCATTTTGTATTGTTTTTGTCTCATTTGTGAATAATTGTGACTAGTGTAAAAATGCCGCGAAAGGCTATTAATAGTGCATCGCGAGGTATAATGAGTGAAATAACCGAATTAAACAACTTGACCGATAGTAATTGTGACACGGAATGTAATGATGACAATCCTCCATTTAGTGACAATCAGTGTGTACCGACCACTAATAATGATTTTGATCTTTGTGATGAACAGACGCAATCAATTGTGTCCTCTGTTAATTTAATGACAATTGGTGACGCGGGGCGTTCTGTTGCAATGAGCGCAGCCCATCTTAACGCACCCGGTTTACAAAATTCACGTGACGAACAGACAAATTTTTCTAATGAAAATGAGCAGTGTAATCAGAGTACGACAAATTTATTTAATTCCGAGATGGTGAGTAACAGTGCACATCCGATTAGCAAACCTTTTCAAGAATCACAGAATAACCAAGGGGTTACACAAAACGTGATAATTGCAGGTACGCCATTAAACAGCACAGAGAATAGTGCTGTTAATTTTAAATTGGGTCAAATTATGGCAGTATTACTACTAATGAATGAAATGCAGAAAAACAGTCTCAAACAACATGATCTAATTAATGAAAGTTATAAACAGTCGAATGAAGAACAAGACAATATCAATAAAAAAATCAAACAACTTCGTGAACGGAATGAACAGCTTGATGAACAGATTAAAGCCATTGCCGCGCAATATTATGATACTAAAAGACAATTACGTGACGAAACTAAGGCTTGTGCTAATAACAGTAATAAAGAATTTGGAACTGTTGCACAAGAATTAAGTAGTACACGTGTAGGCACAACAGAATCACATAGAGACGAAATTAATGCAGTCACTGAACAATGTCGTAAAAACGCAACACAGATACGCGACGAGTTTAATTTAAAGTCACCAGAAATTTCACACACTCTGAGTACGGAAGTCGATAATAAAAGTGAACGACAGAACAACCAAATTGACGAGAGTATTAAAGTAACAGAAATGAAAAGTGTTTCGGTCATTAATACGTCACAGAATACGCCACGTTGCGATCACGAGCAATTCTTATCCGTAAGAAAATCTAAAGTATTCGAAAATGACAGAGCACAGTTACACGACGAGTTTAATTTAAAATCACCAGAACTGTCACACACGCTGGATACGGAAAACAATAAGAAATTTGCACAACAGATCAGCCAAATTGACGAAAGTATTAAAGTAACAGAAATGAAAATTATTTCAGTTAATAACACGTCACAGAATACGCGCCATTCCGAACATTTCTCACACTCGTACAGCCAGTGTAACTTACGCAATTTACAAAGACTACGCGACTTAAAATCCGAAAAGCTGCGCGACTTAAAATCTGAAAAGCTACGCAACTTGAAATCCGAAATGACACAGACAAACAGATTCTCACACAAACCTGAACGTGTTCTCAAATTCAGAGACGAGAACGTAGATTACGAGCAATTATTATCTATAAGAAAATCTAAGGAATTTAATAATGACAGAGCACAAATACACGATTTGAACTGTATACGACAATTTATTTTTGTATTTTCAATAGCATTGCCTGTAATGAAGAAACTTGAATTAGCATGGATACAACAATTTGTTTGTGAATTTTTACCGCCATTGCCTGTAACACAAAAGCTGAAATTTATTTGTAGCGTGTAAAAAACCTCAGGTGATTCATTACGCTTTAATGAATATGTGCCGTAGCGTGCATAGGGCCCCGAGCTGTAGTAGTGCTGTTTCATCTTTAGTTTTCTGCACTGCTGCCTTCTCTTCTACTATCCTTTATATCTATCAAAACTGCTCTTTAACTATTGCTCTACCTAGTATTAAGAAAAGTGTAAAGAAACCCGATAAGGCAAATTTTTATCGAAAGTGACATTTATCATTAGGTACTCCAGTACTACCAGCGTAATTTTGACATCAGATAAAATTTTAATCATCAGTATGTACAAAATTTTCAGTAGTCGCAACCGCATTTTAGTAACAATAGACGTTTTTCACAACAACAGCATGACAGTCAGTCGGTTAGCATACCTAACCAACAATCTAATGCACAAGGTCAACCAAGCTTTAATGTTTCGCCGCGTGCACGTATAATCCCAGCTACAACTAATAGTAACGCACGCCAGCAAAGAAATGAGTACGTACAGAAAACACACTATTTCAACTCGTATCGCAAATGCACCGTATAGAAGTGACTATCATGACAAACGTAAAATAATGAGCACAATTTTTTCAGCGTACATTTAATAACAGTCTATCTTTTCAGCAGCAAGAACATCAGCAACAACATATTATCACGAATGAACCAGACAATAGGTGTCATCCATAGCGTAGTACGTCAGGAAGAAATAATAGAACAGTACAAATAGTTGAAACAGCATCCTCACGAAATAATAACACGTCAGATAGAATTTGATTAAATACAGTACAGATTGCATATTCCAGTAGCGTAAGCAATAATTTTGACACGCAGAATCTTGTTCACGAAAACGTTATCTGAAACATGCTTTGTTGAATGCACCACTTTTAACGCACCCAGATCTTACCAGAAATTTTTCCATTGCCACCGATAGCTCTAACACCGCTTTAGGCGTACATATTTTCCAGGAAATTGAAGAAGATGGCTCAACAGTAATTAAAAACATCGCATTTGCAAGTCGCATTCTGTCACCTGCTGAACGAAATTATTCTGTTACAGAACTGGAAACGTTATGTGTTGTATGGGCTTTTACGAGATTTCGGCACTTTCTTTATGGAAGACGTACCACCGTTTACACAGACCATAGAGCTGTACAATTTTTACTTTCGGCTAAATTCACACACGACAGATTAAGCAGATGGAAGCTATATTTACAGGAATTTAATTTTACAATTGTTCACATTCCCGGAACACAAAATGTTACAGCAGACGCACTATCTCGTTCTCTCAGTAACAATCTGCAAGACATCGCAAAAGCAAATTTCAGCGTCATGTACATTCAGCAAGTTGCATTTGAAAATTTTATTTCGTCGTCACTACAGGACATAGCAAAAGAGCAAAGTAAAGACAACGTGTGGAAAGAAATTAAACACCTTTGGCAAGATAGGAATAATGTTACGATTAGAAACCATTATACTGTACGCAATGACATTCTGTTCCGCCGCTCTCATCCTGACAGCAACAATTGGTTATTATGCATTCCTGACGAACTGGTTAACAAATTAATCTGGTATACTCATTTAAGTTACGCACATTACGAAACCAGAAAATGTTTTCTTATACTGAGACAAAACTGTTATTTTACCAACATGGAGAAACGTATACGACGAGATTTAGCGTCATGTAAAATCTGCCAGAAAGCTAAGTCAGACACGACTTCACATATTCCTCCATTATATCCCATTGTACCTGTTAAATTAAGACATATGGCCGCTGTAGACATTTTTGGTCCGATTCCCAGAACTAATACAGGTTTTTGCTACATCTTTGTCGCTGTTGAACACACTTCAAAATTTGTTACCTTCACTCCGTTACGCAAAACTACTGCTAAAACTGTTTCGAAAGCATTTGTAAAACGTTTTCTATTTCATATAGGGCATGTGTTGAAAGTAATTTCCGATAATGGATCACAATTTCGTTCTGCTATATGGACACGCATGTTACGAGCTAGAAACATTTCTCCGGTCTATATAGCCAAGTACCATGCTTCTTCGAACCCTTGTGAACGATTAATGAAAGAAATTGGTAAACTGTGTAGAATATACTGCCACAAAAGACATATTGATTGGGACACACACATATTCTCATTCCAAGATGTAATTAATTCCATTCCAAATGAATCTACTATGCTATCTCCGTTTGTTATACTGAAAAATGCTGAATCACCTAACAAAATTAAAGAATTAGTAAACTTTCCTACATCTCGTCGAATACGACACCATGAAATAATTGACATTGCACTGAACAACAACAAACGTGCCGCAGAGCGCCGGAGAAGACAGCAAAAACAGGTTTGTACACGCCGTGACTTTCACATTGGCCAGAAAATATTAGTACGTACTCACTATTTATCCAACAAAGGAAAAGGTAGGTACAGTAAATTTGAACTTCTATACGCAGGTCCATATCGGATTCGCAGCATTCCTCACCCCAATGTTATACACGTCGATACTTTGAGAACCAGAAAATCCAAAGGCAACCACCATTGGTCAAACATCAAACCTTTTATTGAATGAAGACACTTTATGATTTAACATGCTATAATGCCATTTTGCTACTTTTATGATCACTTCTGCAATTATATTCACATGGCTACTTATTGATGATTATCGCATTTTTTCTTGGCAAGTGCCCAGCAAGGTAAGGTCGGCAGGTCGCTCTTCTTGTCGTTACATATCAGACTGTGCACATTTTTCCAGATAAACTTACGTATCGTATGAATAATTATGCAATGTTATCTAGTGACATATTAATTTTATTAAATTTTCTCTCCGTTAAAGTCTTTAATTCTCGCCTCTATTAACTACACAACATACAAGCTGAACACAACGAACGTCACATTTTTTGTCTTTCTTAGGTATATACGATTGTTTCATGTTTTTTTGTATGCACTATGAAATAGTTAAAATATAGCAAACACCAGTTGACTTTGACATTTTGCCTTATGATATCTCAACATCGTGCTAATTTACTGCTACATTGTCCCACACTGGGTACATTTTTGCCTCTGAACACTATCTATGTTTTTTTCACATATTACTTTTTTTGTCATGTTATGCTGTATGCTTAATTATGTTACCATAAACCAGTCATTATTTAGTGAGTATATGATTTAAATGCAAGACATTAATCTCTGTTCATCAATTTCAGAAAGAAATGATGCGTGAAAGAAATAAATTAAACAGAAATGGGAATTTCACCTTTGGAATGATCGAAAGAAGATGCAAACTTTGTGAGGAAGAGTAAATGGATCAGGATTAACAAGACTATACTATACACATCGTTGAATAGCAGTCTTAACTAATTTTTTCTTTCAGAATACAAGGCGATTGATGCAGGCTGTCAGACAGAACTACACATCTTAGTTTTAGTGATGGCATATACTAGAGATAAGGGATAGTTGTATAATGAGTAATGAAGTGATTTTTTGCAGATGATAATGGATGCTGATGAATAATGATGAAGAATATGCTACTATGGATAATGAAGTTTTTCTTTACAGGTGATGATAATAATGGAGTTATGATAATATAGATAATGAAGTGATGGATATTGAAGTTTTTTTTTTCTTTATAGATGAGGATAATGTGGAAGTTATGTATTCATGCTATGTAGTTATTTAAGTATTTGTTGCAGTTCGCTTTGACAGCAGGTGTTATATTGCATAGTATAATGACTGAAGGTTTTGGAATGGACAGCTATGGAACACATCTTTATACACATTTCACTACCTGTTAATTCGAAGTTCACTACTTTTCAGCATAAAATACGTTTTTTCTTTCAGCCCATTTTTTATATATATATTTTTGCAGGAGAAATTATTTATGAAATTTATGTGCTATAAGCAGTTATTCATTAAATCTATGTCATTTATAAATGTGACTGCATATACTCTACTTGTTTCATAACCTTGCTACAGCTGACTCATGACGAATGACGTTACACATTTTCATTTACAGGAACAACCCAGAAGCAAATTTTTTTTCTCTTCTTGCTTCCCCTATAATTACCCAAAGCAATGCATTGCTAACAAAAAAATGTATTACCAGTCCCAAATAATGATACCAGTTTAAGAGAGTTCCGAGTAATACTGATTAGCTCTGAATAGTATGTCACTTGAATAATGAATGCTACTGATTACTGTATTGAGATGATGCTTTGTAACTGGAAAATGAATGCTACTGATTACCGTATTGAGATGACCAATGATTAATTAATAATGCTTTGTAATTGACAAATGAATGCTACTGATTACTGTATTGAGATGACCAATGATTAATTCATAATGCTTTGTTACTGGGAAATGAATGCTACTGATTACTGTATTGAGATGACCAATGATTAATTAATAATGCTTTGTAACTGAGAAATGAATGCTACTGATTACTGTATTGGGATGACCAATGATTAATTAATAATGCTTTGTAACTGACAAATGAATGCTAATGCTACTGATTACTGTATTGAGATGACCAATGATTAATTAATAATGCTTTGTAATTGACAAATGAATGCTACTGATTACTGTATTGAGATGACCAATGATTAATTCATAATGCTTTGTAACTGAGAAATGAATGCTGCTGATTACTGTATTGGGATGACCAATGATTAATTAATAATGCTTTGTAACTGACAAATGAATGCTAATGCTACTGATTACTGTATTGAGATGACCAATGATTAATTAATAATGCTTTGTAACTGGGAAATGAATGCTACTAATTACTGTATGGGGATGACCAATGATTAATTAATAATGCTTTGTAACTGAGAAATGAATGCTAATGCTACTGATTACTGTATTGAGATGAGCAATGATTAATTAATAATGCTTTGTAACTGGGAAATGAATGCTACTGATTACTGTATTGGGATGACCAATGATTAATTATCAATATTATTCTGTAATACTATGTTATTGACTACCTCCTGTTTTAAGTAATGACTTCTGATGATTTGTAATTAGGCAATGAATTTCAATGTTCTCTGTAAAACGAGTGACTTCTGATGATTTGTAATCAGGCAACGAATTTCAATATTCTCTGTAAAACGAATGACTTCTGATGATTTGTAATTAGTCAATGAATTTCAATGTTCTCTGTAAAACAATTATGAACATTTTTCTGTAATACTACATACATGGTACAGAAATATTCAATAACTGGGCACTGAATGCCAGCAAACTACTAATGTAATTCCAAATGAAGACTAGTATGTGACTTAATGTCCTTCACCTTCTGACCTAACTACCCTGAATTACTGCAATATCCATTTGTCCTGTATATCCTCTTGCTCATGGAGCACTATATTTGGTTTTTGCACTAATTCTACGTTGGTGTGCCTTGTAAGAGCGTGGTGTTGACACGACATGCTGTCCACCCCCATAAGCGATGGAGATGTTATTATGGTCCCACTGTTTGGTGTACCTGATGTACTGCCAAAATGATAACATGGAATATTACTACGACATTTCAGTGTCTTGGCTACGCTGATAAACACTTCTGGGTAAAGAACTTCAGATTGTCTCACTTGGTGTTGTACTTCTGTGGAAAGATATGGACTTTCAGTGCAGCTGCGTGCAACCTAAAGTGCTACAACCATGATGCAATCCTTCCCTTTATTATCCTAATTCTTGTAAAATAGTGAAAATCATATTTTTGCTAACATCATTTATATTCATGGCCTATACATTTTTTCGATATATTCTGAACTACAGTGCGTGTGCACTTTTATCATTTTTCTAAAATGATTTCTACTTATTGTATATACATTTTGTGATTTGCTGATATATTCGGAACTACAGTGCATGTGCACTTATGTCACTTGTCAACATGATTTTTTGCCATTATGTTTATTTGTTGTGAAAATGCTAAAGAGTTTATCAGTGCGGGTGCACTTATGTCATTTGTTAATATGTTTTGTACTCACATTTTGTCATTGTCTAATATGTTTTGTACTTGGTGCATGTGCACCACATTTACTTCATGTTCTACATCTGTATACTCTGTGATTGTAAAGTTAATTAGTTAAAAAAAATTTCCAAATGACTCACCATCCCTGCCAAATTTTTGCTCCCCCAGTGGAGGGTTATGAAACGATTATGTATTCAGTACCAGCGATGGCGAGGCATGACAGAATCTCTGACCAGAGAGTTGTTTATCGTTGCTAGTCTGTGCTTGACTGCGCGAGAGTTCAGTTGCGAGTAGGAATTTGCGAGTTGTACTCGGTCGGAGTTGTGTGTGAGGAGTCGGTGGGCGTCGACATGGGTCTCTGGTCAAGGTTCGGGATGAGGTATATTGTTAAATAAGGTAATGAAGCAGCTTTGCGCACATCTGATAATGTAATGTATGTTAATTGTAATTAATTTGTTCAAGAAATGCCCCAATATTAATTTTGTTTTCAAAGCAATCGTTTTTAAGAAAAGAATCATTCCAATTGAAACAATATTTCCTATGTTTTTCCTCCCAGAATCAATTTATCAGATTAATTATTGCACAGGGCCTAAGGTCAGCGATGCTGCCCTATTATTGTGGGTTTAATGATTAATGTTCATTTCTCAGTTTTTGTGTCGAGTTTACATTGGGCCATTGTTTTTCAATATTTTTGTAGCGAAGGTACAGTCGCTTTTATTTCAATTTAACGATGTTTTGTGGGCGCTCAACAACATTTGGCTCTGTTTCGATTAACATTCAAATATAGTCATTTAAATTATTTGCGGGGAGGGAATTATTTTCTTTCATTTTTGTGGGGAGGTTACAAAATTTAATAGTCTGTGTTTAAAATGCCCTTTATTTCTGTGAGATGGATGCAACAGTTACGTACTTCTCACCAAAGTGGGCTTTAATCCCCCTGGGAAAGTCTACAATCTGCAATATGATTTGCTAAACCCTGAAACAAGGAAATGAACGGGTCAACATATGTTCCATGTTTACAAGCCTTAATGCATGCTCGTGAAAAAATTATCTGCACTTCCCCTTGGCCTGAGTAGAAGGTACTGATTACACAAAAGCGAGTCGTGACAGTAACTTTTGCTGTTAACTTACAATAATGTTCCAGATGCATCTTCCAGGAATTACACAATTTTACTTCTAATATTCTCTAATCCATACTAATCTCTGATGACTGAGCAACAAAACGTCGAAAAAGTAATCATTATTACTCATTACTAAGGCCATCAGTGCCTCACAAGGGAAGTTAATTAATAATTTGAGAAAAAACATGAAATTTTTAACTGATAGCGAGGGAAATATTATTTCTAGCCTAGAACAGCTTCTTTCAGACAATTGATTCCTTCGCACTGACGAATTTTAAATTAAGAAATCGTAACTGATGACAGCTGGCACAAATTACGAATTCTTATAATCCACGTTGTAGTCTGCAAATCACTTCTACGTACAATGCACAAGGATAACGAAATAATAAGCAACCAGTTACATAAAAGAAACGTAACTTCTTTACCGTTTCTGGGCACTTACTGCTCTTCTACAGAAGGTTATACCTATCGCGTTATTAGCGTGTGTCAGTAATAAGATGCGTCTAGCAAAATGTCATGGTCATGTGGTCCATAGGGGCTACGATGTACTACGGATATATGACGGGATAATCAAGCCGCAAGTTCCGTATAGAGTGTGACATGGATGCTATTTGGTCTTGGAGGTTTCTTCAGTTTTGCCGATTTCAGTTCTTTCTCAGCTCTATTGACAGTGACATCTATATCACTCATAATTGCAGTTGCACTAGAATTGAATTGGGGCAGTACTTCTGAATGTGCTTTTGCAAAGTAAGTTCGGTAGTTGTTTCTGCTTTGATACCCTCAAAATCGGGTTTTGTCTCGTCTATGGGTAGAGTTTCTTTGGGCTTTGTGAGAGATCTTTCGATAATGTATATTTTGCGACTCTGGTCGTTGAGGATTACAAGCATTTCTCTTTAAATTGTCAAAAGCGTTTCATTCAGCATCGCTATAAGTACACCCCTATTTTTGTTTTATATCTATTATGCACTCTTTCCCTCAGAACTTCCTTTACAGTTACAGTACACTATGGCGGGTCCCTCCAGTCGTCAATTGTTCAACTATGTGCATATCTGCGAAATGTCCGTTAATAACTCTTTTAAATTTAAGTCACTATTCTTCTCCTTCCTCCTCTCCTGACCTAAATGTTTCCAACTCCTAAACGAGATGATATGATACTATTACTTCTTTATTTACAAAGCTAAAAAAACTGAACACTCATTAGGAATTTCCGTGGTATGGTGTCTACTCGCTCTACACCTCTACACCTCACTGAATGTTTTGGCCTCGGCTATTCCCTTTTAAATGGTAGAAGAAGATGGCGCCCTGGTAGCTATGTTACTGCGGCACATGCTGGCAGGTGACGATCAAAGCATTATCAGAATATCTACAGTCCCCAGAGGGGCATATTCTGTCAATGGACCAAAATGGACGTCATCTCCCAGGGTATTTTGATTTTTTTATCCGACTCTGTAATCTGCTGAACATTTGAATTAATCGACTTGTTTCATATGGCCTCTTTCCTTTGGTAATAATTGTCGCTGCAACAGCCTCTTGGTCACTGGTTCTTACATCAGTGTTGATATCCTCTAAGACGTCAGTTCTATTTGTTGCCATTAGATACCACATGTATCCAACTTAATGGACATTCGAATCCACTTTTCCGAGTAGTTTTCAGTGGAGGCATTTAGTTATATTTCGCAGGACGTCTTGTCACGCAATCACGAATAAAACTGAGATATTTCCGTTTGACCGTTGTATGATTAAAGTCTTCTCCGATGATAACACTATGCTTGACGTGAGCGAGATGTAGATTTCTCTAAAATTTCTGTTTACGTCTGTAGATGGGTCCAATGGCCCATAGAAGGATGCAACTTTAAATCTGTGTCCACATTTCATAGTGAGTCTTCCCCAGGCTTCTACGTATTCAGCTTCAGTTTCTATTCAGGCGGGTTTGTGTGTCCTGTCTACTGTGACGAATACACCACCTCCATTTAGCATTATCTCTTCGTTTAACACTTAAACTTTACCCAAACATTTCACTGCTGTATGAACTCACTGCTTAATTGAGGTCCTTTAAGTTCACTCTCGGATGCTTGTGGTGCGTACTGAGACAATATCGTCAAGTACCAAACGCGGTGAATACCAAATCCCAGCAACGTAAACCTGCTCTGTGAGCCTCGGTGGGAAAATATTGCGGTGAAAATTGCTTGCGTGGTATGTCGCCTCCACTACGCTCCCTGCGATGACACGAGTAATAGGGATGTGAGTGTAGGAGTGGAAAATATTAGAATAAATTTTGGTACAAGAATACTAGCAGCAAAAGTACGTACGTCTTATACACACGGTTCAAAAAGGGCATCACCATCTTTCGGGCCAAGGGTGGAACCACTTCCGAAAAGACTATGACCGTAAAATGTTCGCGTGCCGCCGTGCTTAAATCCTGCCATGCATAGTAAAATAAAGCTATCCAAAACCGGCACCGAGGCAACCGTGATGCGACCGTACATGACAAAACTGAACAGACGTGCAGCTGTCGAGCAACTGACCACCCCAAAGAACGAAGGTGCAAAAATCAATATCTGCATAACGTTTGTTCAGCGAACATTGCTGTTTATGGGCCTCCGCAGCAGGCACCTGTTTCATGTACCCATGCTGACTGCTCTTCACCGGCGAGGAGAACTGGTATTTGTACACTAGTGCGGCCACTGGACGTTCACTGACAGGTGAACTTGTGATATGAATCACGTCTTATCTCCAACGAACATATGGCCATTGGCGTGTACACCATGAAACGTATGAAAGCTATCACCCTGAACAAATAGTCGAATCTGTCCAGACCAAACGGCGTTTCCTGGGAGATACCGTCAATCTGGAAGGAACATAAACATGCATCAGCCAAATGGAAACGATGGCCACTGCTGCATGCAGTTCTTTTGCCTCGTCACGACAATGCGACCTATCACATAGCTCGCAGTATACATGCACGGTTCGAAGATCTTGAGGATGAGTTTACCGTACTGCTCTGACCACCAACTCCACGTATTAAAACCCAATCGAGAACATGTGGGACCATCTCGATCGGGCTGTTCGTGCTGTGGAGAGACACAGCGCAGCAGGCCGCGGTAGTGGAGTCGGCGTGGCTCCACATCCTTGTCGGTAAGTTCCAGAACTTCACTGTCTCTTTTCCTGCACACCTAGCAGCGGTCCGCACTGCGAAAGGTGGCTATTCAGCTTTTTGACACGTGGTCACATTAACCTTGCTGGACAGATTGGTTGTGAGTATAACCCGAAAGCATTAAATGACGAACCAACACATTGAGAGCGAGATTTTGTGGCAGTGTTTCTTCTAAACAATCTTCGGAGAGATTATGCACTCAGTTTGGACTGAATCACCGTTTCACATGAATACGCAACATCACGCATGAATCTGTGAAGCTTTGATTAGTGTTAATGGGGCGGTGGGGCCTACTTCATTTTGAACACAGGGGGACAGCTGTTAGCAGTAAGTAGCCTGAAAACTATACGTTTATCCCCATTTGCCACGAACCGTAGTCTTCAAGAAGCCAACCGCAGGAAGCAGTAGACTGGTATGTTCCACACTTTTTCTGGAATTCGACTCTTTTCATTCAGTTTCTCACTAATTTGGTACCGCGCAACTGTCGAACCGTACCGTTATGACAATGTGACACACCTAGAGCTACGTACTTGTTTTTAAGTGACGGTGATGGTGATTTCGAAGAGTTCCGGGGGTTTCTGCGGAGGACGCGTGTCGACGCGGGTGAACTGTCCGCCTCCAGGCCCATCGCCTCCCAAGTTTCATGGCTCGTGGCCAGCAACAGCTTGCCGTCTGCTTTACAGCACGCAACAAGTTTACTGAGGAGTGGGGCCGTTATGCTAAGGTAATTTACCGGAGAAGTGGCTATGGGACTCACAGTTCAAACAACCCAGTAGTGACCAATTTTCAGCCATCACATTACACGGAAAGAATGAACTACTCGATACATTGTTCAAACTCTTTATTCGTTCATTAATAATCTGTGTGAAACAGCTGGCTTCACAATGTCAGTCACAACTCCCGCAGTTTATGGAGGGAGGTGAGCCTAGGCCGCACAGTAACCGACACTCCACAGACCGAGACTGCTGCTACATCTACATTGACACTTGCATGTATACACTGCAGACCACTGTGAAGGCCATGGTAGAGCATACTTCTCTTATACCGTATTATGACCTTCCTATTCCATTAGCTTCATGAGCGATAAGGAAATCTGATTGAATGCCTTTCTGTGTCCTGTAATTTAGTTTAATTTTGCCTTCGTGGTCGAAATAAGAAAGACATTTAGGTTGTATATTCCTAGATTTCTCAAAATTCGTTCTTGAAACGCTATCTAGCACAGGATAGCTTGTGTCTATCTTCCTGCGTGTAGCGCACGCCTGACCTATGAATGAGAACCCTACAATTGTGCCACCGTTAACGGAGGTCGAAATATTCGCTTCCGATACCGTCGCAGAGCCGTCTGAGCCTCTGGTTTAGACCTTCCACTCTGCTCCAAACCAGAGGACAGCGATCAGCCCTGGATACGATGCTACAAATAGACAGCTTAGCCTGCACTCCGGGTGCGTTGCTATTTGCCTTCACCAAACCAGCCAGCCGCCGAAAGGAGCCGAGGATGTCCTCAGAACCCAAGCGGCAGGCGTCATTCGCGCCGCCATGTGCCACCACATGCAGCCGGTTGCACTCTGTGAGCTCGATAGCCGCCGGCAGGGCCTCCTCCACATCACGGATGAGACTTCCCGGGAAACATACCGAATGCTCACTGGAATTCTTTCCCCCCTTGCCTACTATCTCCCTGAGGGGCTCCATCACCCGCCTAACATTGGAGCTCCCAATGACTAGCATACCCACCCTCTGTACTTGTCCGGACTAGGCAGGAAAATCGACCGCTGGCCCAACAGGAGAGGCATCCCGTACTGGATCAGAGTTATATCAACACTGAGATATGGGAATTTGTCACAAATTTTCATACATTACCAGTATCGATATCGATTTTCCCTGGGAAAATCGTCGAAATTCTCGAGTTCGAGATCAACTGTCTATATAGAGAAATTAGTCTGCCCCCAACACTCGGTGCGTAAGCCCTTCTTGTTTTTGAGACTGATACCATTTATACCTTGGCTAATTTGTCATAGAACAAATTTTGTCCACTGTTGTTCATATGCTTGCCCCTCTTTACCTCATTTATACTATTTGATGGTTTTTGTGTGGATGTTAACTTTACATGTATAACAAATGAAACGTTGGTGAAATTATTATTAACTCTATTAATTCTGAAAAAGTTTTTTAAATCGTAATATTTTCTGAATCTGTTCTTGGAACCTATAAACAAATCATTTCAACAAATTGTCTATAAAATTACCATCACTTTTCAACGATATACATAAAGTAATACTGTTTGCAAACGTACATTATCTTAAATTTGATCCATTTTTACCTCATTTAGTGTAAATATTAACCTCGGCATTATTTTTGTCTGTACTTCTTCCGACTGTTGAGGGTTGGTGAGACTGGTTTCAGTTTTAAAGGAAGGTAGTATGACAAAAAAGAAATAGCTAATGCTCCGTGTAGCTAGCTAAACAAAGCGTATATGGGGGCAAAGGATAAGAAATCGGAGTCTAGCCTTTTAGGAGCTTAGTAGATGACTTGACGTTAAGTGTCGGTTAAGTGATGTTGAGGTGACTATAATTAGAGAAATTTTTTAAAGTTCACACCGCAGGAACAATTGCGACCATAAAACACTGTTGCATGAAATGCTAAATAAACTCTGGTACACACAGATTTTCGCTGAACGTTGCGTTCAAGCTAGACGATCCGTGGAGATAATTACCAAAACTAGTACCTTAATTGGTAGGAGCAGAGCCATTTGGTTCCGTTGTGAGGTTTATGAAAAGCATGAATCTGCAGAATGGAATGTGGAGTGGCCGAGCGGTTCTAGGCGCTTCAGTCTAGAACGGCGAGACCGCTACGGTCGCCGGTTCGTATCCTGCCTCGGGCATGGATGTGTGTGATGTCCTTAGGTTAATTAGGTTTAAGTAGTTCTAAGTCTGTCCGCCCCTCGTGGTCTCGCGGTAGCGTTCTCGCTTCCCGAGCACGGGGTCCCGGGTTCGATTCCCGGCGGGGTCACGGATTTTTCCTGCCGCGAGATGACTGGGTGTTGTTGTGTCGTCTTCATCATCTTCATTCATGCCCATTACGGTCGGAGGAAGGCAACGGCAAACCACCTCCATTAGGACCTTGCCTAGAAAGGCGGTGCGGGTCTCCCGCATCGTTCCCCTACGCTCTGTAAAGAAGCATGGGACTTCATTTCCATTTCAGTTCTAAGTCTAGGGGACTGATGACCTCAGATGTTAAGTCCCATAGTGCTCAGAGCCATTTGAACTATCTGCAAACAATCTAAGACGGCCACTTATATTGTCTCTTAAAGCTTTTATATAGATAATGAACAGCAGAGGGCCTATAACACTACCTTGGAGTACGCCAGAAATCACTTCTGCTTTACTGGATGACTTTCCGTCAGTACTACGAACTGTGACCTCTCTTCCAGGAAATCACGATTCCAGTCACATAACTGAGACGATATTCCATAAGCACGCAATTTCACTACAAGCCGCTTGCGTGGAACAGTGTTAAAAGCATTCTAGAAATCTTGAAACACGAAATCAGCTTAAAATCCCATGTCAATTGAACTCAGTACTTCGTGTGAGTAAAGAGCTAGTTTTGCTTCACAATAACGATGTTTTTTAAACCCGTGTTGATTGTGTGTCAATAGCCTGTTCCTTTCGAGGTAATTCAGAATAAAATTAAAACAATTGCAGCCCTCGGTCGCGGAAATGAAGTCTTATTGACCTATATTTCGGCCACTTCTAAGAGTGCCTTCATGAGAAATAAAACAATTCAAAATGGCATGTCACGTTGTAACCTCCCCGCAAGAAATTTGAAAGTCAATGATTATAAAAAAAATGTGCCAAATGTTGTCTTCGCACAAAACTGAATAATAAAAATGAGCCAAGCTTAACCTCCTTGCAAAATTAAAGAATAATAATGGCCCAAATGTAAACTCCCCACGAAATTAACGTTACGGAATGAAGATTGATCACAAACCCACACAATAATATTGATTAAATAATGAACCATATAGGAAATGTAACTTCCTAACAGAAATAATAATGTCTGGTAAACTTTTTTACGGGCAGCATCGCTGTCCTTCGGCCCTGTGAAATAATTAAACCTGATAAATTCTTACTTCAGTAAAACTGCATCTATATCTGCTCTTATTTTTCGGCACAGCTTCCTGCAATGCTGGCGTATATTTAATTCTGATTCTCGGAGGAAATGCATAGAAAATATTCTTTAAATTGAAATGAATGCTTTTTCTTCAAAAGAGTGGAAAAATTCTTTAAATTGAAATGATTACTTTTCTTTAAAAGATTTACTTTATAAAAAATTATTATCGGGGCATTTCTGGAACAAATTAATTACAATTACGATACATTACTAGATGTGCGCAATGCTGCTTAATTACCTTCTACAACGATACTCATCGTCCACGACAATGCTGACCAGATTCGGAAGAACAGCACGCCGTCGAAGCATGGCGACGCCTGCTCAGTACAACCGTCCACTCGCTACAACTACTGCCGACTGACTACTACTGCAGACAGAGTGCAACTCGCAACTGTTCCTGCCGACTCGCTACACGCAACTGCACCAGACTCCTACTACTATCCAACTGTCGACTCGCGCGGTCAAGCGCAGACTAGCAACAATAAAATACTCTCTGGTCAGAGATTCTGTCATGCCTCGCCATCGCTGGTAATGAATACATACGTGTTTCAACGTATAAAATAACTATGAAGCATCAGTCTGATGCTGTCGCAGCTCGACGTGTGGTGTAGCCCTTAGTGGCCTGCCTCTATGTGTTCTATTTTACAGGCCACTTTTAAATGTTTTATTTCTGACGAAGGCACTCTTAGAATTGGCCGAAACCTGGGCCAAAAAGACTTCATTTTCGCGACCGAGTGCTGCAATAGTTTTAATTTTCCTTTGTAACGGTCGCTGACAACGCTGCCATGTTTAAAACTTTAAGTAATTCATGATGTTCGAAAGCAGTATATGTTCCAAAATTTGCTGCATAGCAGTGTAAGTGACATGGGCCTGCAACTTAGTAATTAGTCCTAGCACCTTTCTTGAATATTCGTGCCTTCTGTGCAACTTACCGGTCTTTGGGTACGCATACTTCGTCGAGCGAGAGGTTGTGTATCATTATGAAGTATGGAGCTATTGCACCAGCATAATCTGGAAGGAACCTACTTGGTACATCGTCTGGACTTGCTCTTATTAAGTGATTTCAGTTTCTTCACTATTCCGAGGATATCTACTTCTAAGATACTCATGTTGGCACTGTCTTCTTTGGTGGGGTTCCGCTGGATAGGTCAGCAGTCCACTACACGCAACAAGCGGCTACACGGGTAGCAGCGGTTGTGTGGCGTGGGCTGGGCGGTTTTTTAGGTTAGATGGCCTTGGGCAAGTACAGAAAGGGCAACAGCCTCAACGGGTGCGGGGCAAAGTCAGGACATGCGGGGACCAAGCAGCAATCGGTATTGTAATTGTCAACAGTCGAAGCTGCGTTGGTAAAGTACCGCAACTTCAAGCGCTGATAGAAAGCACCGAAGCTGAAATCGCTATAGGTACAGAAAGCTGGCTGAAGCTAGAGATAAATTCTGCCGAAATTTTTACAAAGGTACAGACGGTGTTTAGAAAGGATAGATTGCATGCAACCGGTGGTGGAGTGTTCGTCGCTGTTAGTAGTAGTTTATTCTGTAGTGAAGTAGAAGTGGATAGTGCCTGTGAATTATTATGGGTGGAGGTTACGCTCAACAACCGAGCTAGGTTAATAATTGGCTCCTATAACCGACCTCCCGACTCAGCAGCATTAGTGGCAGAACAACTGAGAGAAAATTTGGAATACATTTCACATAAATTTTCTCAGCATGTTATAGTCTTAGGTGCAGATTTCAATTTACCAGATATAGACTGGGACACTCAGATGTTTAGAATGGGTGGTAGGGACAGAGCATCGAGTGACATTATACTGAGTGCACTATCCGAAAATTACCTCGAGCAATTACACAGAGAACCGCCCCGTGGAGATAACATCTTGGACCTACTGATAACAAACAGACCCGACCTTTTCGACTCTGTAAGTGCAGAACAGGGAATCAGTGATCATAAGGCCGTTGCACCATCCCTGAATATGGAAGTTAATAGGAACATAAAAAAAGGGAGGAAGATTTATCTGTTTAGCAATAGTAATAGAAGGCAGATTTCAGACTACCTAACAGATCAAAACGAAAATTTCTGTTCCGACACTGACAATGTTGAGTGTTTATGGAAAAAGTTCAAGGCAATCGAAAAATGCGTTTTAGACAGGTACGTGTCGAGTAAAACTGTGATGGACGGGAAAAACCCACCGTGGTACAACAACAAAGTTAGGAAACTACTGCGAAAGCAAAGAGAGCTTCACTCCAAGTTTAAACGCAGCCAAAACCTCTCAGACAAACAGAAGCTAAACGATGTCAAAGTTAGCGTAAGGAGGGCTATGCGTGAAGCGTACAGTGAATTTAAAAGTAAAATTCTATGTACCGACTTGACAGAAAATCCTAGGAAGTTCTGGTCTTCCGCAAAATCAGTAAGTGGCTCGAAACAGCATATCCAGACACTCCAGGATGATGATGGCACTGAAACAGAGGATGACACCCGTAAAGCTGAAATACTAAACACCTTTTTCCAAAGCTGTTTCACAGAAGAAGACCGCAGTGCAGTTCCTTCTCTAAATCCTTGCACAAACGAAAAAATGGCTGACATCGAAATAAGTGTCCAAGGAATAGAAAAGCAACTGGAATCACTCAAAGTCCACTGGACCTGACGGGATACCAATTCGGTTCTACACAGAGTACGCGAAAGAACTTGCCCCCCTTCTAACAGCCGTGTACCGCAAGTCTCTAGAGGAACGGAAGGTTCCAAATGATTGGAAAAGAGCACAGGTAGTCCCAGTCTTCAAGAAGGGTCGTCGAGCAGATGCGCAAAACTATAGACCTATATCTCTGACGTCGATCTGTTGTAGAATTTTAGAACATGTTTTTTGCTCGAGTATCATGTCGTTTTTGGAAACCCAGAATCTACTATGTAGGAATCAACATGGATTCCGGAAACAGCGATCGTGTGAGACCCAACTCGCTTTGTTTGTTCATGAGACCCAGAAAAAATTAGATACAGGCTCCCAAGTAGATGCTATTTTTCTTGACTTCCGGAAGGCGTTCGATACAGTTCCGCACTGTCGCCTGATAAACAAAGTAAGAGCCTACGGAATATCAGACCAGCTGTGTGGCTTATTTGAAGAGTTTTTAGCAAACAGAACATAGCATGTTGTTATCAATGGAGAGACGTCTACAGACGTTAAAGTAACCTCTGGCGTGCCACAGGGGAGTGTTATGGGACCATTGCTTTTCACAATATATATAAATGACCTAGTAGATAGTGTCGGAAGTTCCATGCGACTTTTCGCGGAAGATGCTGTAGTATACAGAGAAGTTGCAGCATTAGAAAATTGTAGCGAAATGCAGGAAGATCTGCAGCGGATAGGCAATTAGTGCAGGGAGTGGCAACTGTCCCTTAACATAAACAAATGTAATGTATTGCGAATACATAGAAAGAAGGATCCTTTATTGTATGATTATATGATAGCGGAACAAACACTGGTAGCAGTTACTTCTGTAAAATATCTGGGAGTATGCGTGCGGAACGATTTGAAGTGGAATGATCATATAAAATTAATTGTTGGTAAGGCGGGTACCAGTTTGAGATTCATTGGGAGAGTGCTTAGAAAATGTAGTCCATCAACAAAGGAGGTGGCTTACAAAACACTCGTTCGACCTATACTTGAGTATTACTCATCAGTGTGGGATCCGTACCAGATCGGGTTGACGGAGGAGATAGAGAAGATCCAAAGAAGAGCGGCGTGTTTCGTCACAGGGTTATTTGGTAACCGTGATAGCGTTACGGATATGTTTAATAAACTCAAGTGGCAGACTCTGCAAGAGAGGCGCTCTGCATCGCGGTGTAGCTTGCTCGCCAGGTTTCGAGAGGGTGCGTTTCTGGATGAGGTATCGAATATATTGCTTCCCCCTACTTATAATGGTTCAAATGGCTCTGAGCACTATGGGACTCAACTGCTGAGGTCATTAGTCCCCTAGAACTTAGAACTAGTTAAACCTAACTAACCTAAGGACATCACACACATCCATGCCCGAGGCAGGATTCGAACCTGCGACCGTAGCGGTCTCGCGGTTCCAGACTGCAGCGCCAGAACCGCGCGGCCACTTCGGCCGGCCCCCTACTTATACCTCCCGAGGAGATCACGAATGTAAAATTAGATAGATTAGAGCGCGTATGGAGGCTTTCAGACAGTCGTTCTTCCCGCGAACCATACGCGACTGGAACAGGAAAGGGAGGTAATGACAGTGGCACGTAAAGTGCCCTCCGCCACACAGCGTTGGGTGGCTTGCGGAGTATAAATGTAGATGTAGATGTAGATGTAGGTGAAGAAATTTCAGAAGGCTGTGTTTGATAATCTGATTTGGCAGCACTGTCGTCCTTTGCTATCCATCAGAGAAGGCACTGGTTGAGTCTTGCAGCTAGCACACCTTTACGTATCAGAATCATTCTGGATTTTCTGTCGTTTCGAGACAAAGTTTAGATGTGGAATATTTTATAAGCATCTCGCACTGAAGCCCGCTCTAAATTTCGAGCTTGTGTAAAAGATCACAAAACTTGGAGATTCTGCGTTCGTTTAAATTGCAGCTAGCACACCTTTACATATCAGAATCATTCTGGACTTTCTGTCGTTTCGAGACAAAGTTTAGATGTGGAAGATTTTATAAGCATCTCGCACTGAAGCCCGCTCTAAATTTCGAGCTTGTGTAAAAGATCACAAAACTTGGAGATTCTGCGTTCGTTTAAATTTGGTTTGCTATTTTCGTTGTTTCCTCAACAGTGTTACGACCAGTTTTTTGTACCAATGGGGATGACCTCCATCGTTTGTAAATTTTTTTGTTGTAATTCTCTCAATTGCTGTCGATACTACTTCTTTGAATTCAAGACACGTACGGCCTACACTTACATTGCTTTTTTGAATAGGTATTTTTTCGGTTATTTTTCGAGAATTTGGAGGTTACAATACTCAATCTCGCTACGACAACCCTGTGTTCACTAATCCCTGTACCCGTTCTGACGCACGTTATTAGCTCAAGATTGTTTTTTGTTAAGAGCATGAGTTTAGCACAATTTCAATTGATGTTTTGTGCGTCCTTCCGGATTTAAACATATCTTTCCCCCAACATACCGAGGGTAAATTAAAGTCACCACCAACTATAATGCTATGAGTCGGGTACGTGTCTGAAATTAAACTCAAGTTTTCTTTGAACCTTTCAGCAATTGTATCAGCTGAATTTGAAGGTCCTTAAAAGGATACAATTATTATTTTATTACGGTTGCCAAAAATTACCTCTGCCCATGTAAACTCACAGGAACCATCTACTTCAATTTCGGTACAAAATAAATTACTTCTAACAGCAACAAACACGCTACCGCCAAATATGTTTAACCTATCCCTTCTGAACACCGTTAGGTTCCACGTTAAAATTTCGTCTGAACTTATCTCTCAGTGTCTATAACGATTCGAGCGTAAGTGCTTTCTATTAGCGCTTGGAGCTCTGGTACGTTCCCAACACAGATACAATTTTCAGCTGTTATACCAATGGTTCCTGGATCTACCTTCTTCCTGTGTTCGACCTGCACCCTTTGAGACTGAAGCCCATTTCTTGTTTCTCCCTCTAACGTAAAAATGGCCCTTGCTACCTTGTAACCGTCCCCTGCGTATGGTGGCCTCCTGACCTATTCAGTGGGAAGATTGTGCAACCTACATGGTCGCAGAACCGTCTGATCCTGTGATTCAGACCCTCCACTAGGCTCTGTACAACAGGTCCGTAATCGGTCCTGTCGACTATGCTGCAAATGGTGAGCTGTGCTTTCATATCGCAAGCAAGACTGGCAGCCTTTACCACTTCTGTTAGCCTCTCGAAACCAGACACACGTCATTGGTTCCAACATGAGACGCGATCTGCTGCTGACTGTGCTCTTCGTGGCATCCGGAAAGACCCGCTCCACCTCTGGAATGACTCCATCCGGTATGCACACGGAATGCACATTGGATTTCTTCCCCTCCTTGGTACCCATGCCCCTAGGGGCTCCGTAATGCGCCTAACATTGGAGCTCACGACTACAAGTAATCCCATCGTCTGTGATTGCCTGGATCTTACAGGCTGAGAGGTTTCCTCTGAAACAGTACAAGCGACTTCATCTGGCTGAGGGACAGCTACAGAGAGCACCTGGAACTGGTTTGTCAGACTAACCGAGGAGGCCTTACGTGCGGCCCTTCTTGGAAGTCTTTCGCCGCCTGCCATTCCTGGAAGCGACCTCCCACTCAACCATCGGTAAGCAGTCAACCTCAGTGTGAGAAGTAACTGTGCTGGCTACAGGTGCGGACTGATCGGCGGATTCAGAAGTGCTCGACATCCGTTGGAACTCCATGGCCGGCACACAACAGTGATGTTCATCCACTGCAGCTTCAAGCCATGTAACCGTCTAACCGAAGCCATCACAGCCAGGAGCTGAGAGCGAAGTGTCAGCAACTGGGGTCGCATCAGTACACAGCAGTCACAATCCCTATCCATACTAATGAATGTGGAAAACTACACTTCACAGACAAACAAGGACTATCGACACACGCTACGGAACTCTACTGTAGACACGGAGGAAAATGCAAAAACTATGTCCAGTAAATTAGATTAATACGCAGAGTTCAAAATCCGGACTACTAAAGCACTCAGGAGAGGCTAAGTTATTCGTTCCTGATTAAGAACTTGTTATGTGTCACAAAATTGGTTTACGTTACGAAGCAAACGATAATGCAAGAACTGTCTCTATAAAATATTAAATTAATACCCAGAAACTGAAGAAACTAAATTACCAAAAAACATAGATGAAATTATATTGGAAGAAGAGAACTAGCTCAGAACGGAGTGTAGGGACTGCAAAGTAAGGAATAGGAAAACGTTATAATGTTGCGGTGAGGGTCCCCCCGAAAATTGGATGTAACCAGCGACCATAAAAAATACAAGGACCTATGATATGATAAAATGAGTAACTATTACTGGAGGAAGAGTTGCTGGTCAATAAATGATGACGTACTCTTTAGAAAGAATACGAAACTGTACACACTAAAGAGTACTTCACTTAAAGAAAGGTAGGTGGATGGGACCGCATTATTTACGGTTCAGCATACAAGACTTCAAAACGAAAGCTATCATACTGGGACTGTTGTCTGCTATGTTTAAAACCACGATAACCTAAATGCTGGGGTTTTAAAACTAGATGGAGATACAGCACTGACAAAGAGTATAAAGGGGGGTTTCCACGAAAGTAAAAGTACTATGCCTGAAGCATACATGCACTGAATGTACAACGATAGTAGTGGATACATATAAGATATAAACAGTAATGATGTAACAAAAAAGTTTCTATCATAACACAAGTAACAAAATAAGGCGTTTGCATTTCCTTGACAGAAGTGCACTGTCCTCTTGTGTTATTGCATTGTTAATACTTCATACAACCTCCGTTATTCCTAATTACTTCTCTACGGCACCGATTTTGTTAGGACTGGTAATTCTCGCAATGAAATTGTCAACCGCTCTTCTCGTGTCGGTCTTTCCAATTCACACAGAGCCCCAAACTGCCTTCCATTTCGATAAACACGCCTTGCAAATATTCGATATACGTTTCCCACGATGTTCAAACCCGGCCGGGGCAAGACATGGATATCTTTATCTTTAAAACACTTTTTTGTTCTAGCAGAACCATGCAAAAAGGCATTATCTTGTTGGAACATTAGACTTTCATCCCCTAGGTATTCATACATTTTAATCAGTTTTGTTTATAGCATCTCAGTATACAGAGAGTTCATTGTAGTGTTCTCCCGGCGGAGATTCGAGTCCTCCCTTGCGCATGGGTGTGTGTGTTTGTCCTTAGGATAATTTAGGTTAAGTACTGTGTAAGCTTAGGGACTGATGACCTTAGCAGTTAAGTCGTCCCATAGGATTTCACACACATTTGAACATTTTTGAACATTGTAATGTTCAGCCAAGCAATGCGTGATTTACCTGTAGCGCACAGGGCTGCCCAAATCAAACACGTCCACCAACAAACTTTCTCCTCACTCTTACCTGCTGACCTACTATCACATCATGCCAATATTAATGAAATCCATCCTGCCATTTAAAACAAAATTCTTCTAATCACTGGAAATGAGTTTATCACATTCTAAATTCCATGAAATATTTTTTTCAGCAAACTCCAGTCTAGCTTGTTTATGTTTGGGTATTAATGCGTGTCCTGCAGTCGTTTCTTGATGTTTGTCATGTGACAAAATTTGTCGTACACGTCTGGCGGTTACTGGAAACTGTAAATCATCGACAAGCTCTGAAGAATAATGGTTTGCGGCCCTTGATTGGCCCAAAAGTAACCCTTTCTGTGCCTCATATAGTCTTTTTCTGTGCCCATGCTTCTCGTTCTGTCTACATCGTACGCCCAGTCTAACGAAATGATGTATCACAGTGCGTAAACAGTTCGTATTCTCGGTAAATTGTCCATTTGGGTTTTTCATAGCCTTGCATGAACAGATTTTTGCTTTTTCATCACGTGATAACCGTTTTCCATGTGGTACTTTCCCAATAGTGATTTATGTACACAACATTCATTGTCACTAATGTTGTCTGTTTCCTACCTGCGGTACATGCACGTAGGCACTCTCTGTCTTTATACTGAGTTCCACCCTCTACCACCTCAGTCGTTGAGACCTTCTAATATACTGTACTACTAACATCAAATGCGATACCATCTGACTGCATTTGTCGATATTCTGGATTTAATACGAATACATACACATTGAGCTAAGCTATTCGAACAACCAATGTTAATTTTCCTGCAAATATCCATACCATAATTTCCACTACTCTATGAAACATGCATACGCATAGGTACTGGAGAAAGTTTTAAAGAAGGAAAACGATTTCGACAACGACAATTTCATTTCAAGTACAGCCGAGATTGAAGCAGTTCCATTAGAATTAATGACGTACATGGCAAGGTGAACAGAAACGCTGTGTAAGAATTCTGCCACGAATGAGAGAGACGGTATCGTGAGGCGTTTCAAAATGGCAAGAAGTGTATTGCGGCCGATTAGGCAGATTGGACTTAAAAATTAAGATCACTCTGAAATGTAAATAAGCTATGAAGAAGATGAAGAGGTTATTAAGAAAGACAGTTCTAATAAGATTAACTGGACATAGGAAAAAATGAAGAGAAGGCTGATGTGATGGAGAATCGGGGCAGCAGCAGGGGAAGGTAGAAGACGTATCGAAAGCACACACACACACACACACACACACACACACACACACAAACACACACACAGACGAATAGAGAATTATCAAACTATCTTGGCAGAAGAATACAAAAAACAGTGGCAAAAATGCTTATTATAACCATTGGTACTTCGACAAGCAATGTACCAAGTGAAAGAGCTGAGCTATTAAGAGAGAGAGGTGGAAAATCACATAGAGAATATAGCATTTATGCGACATCATAACGAATTGGAAGACAATTTGACGCACGATGAAGACGAATCAGGTGAGCGGGGAAAAGACATGGTCTGGCTGATGCCAGAGTAGAAATATGGTGAATGAGATGAAATGTAGAGAACGGGAAGCTATATATTAAATCTGACGCCTGCCCTCAGAAAATTAGTAAAAGAACCCCGTTTAGTAGTTGCGGAAAAAGCGCCTTTCAGACCGAACAACGCTGTCTCTGAATTAGAATGCGAGAATGTAACTGTTGCTATTGGAATGAATACTCGAGAAGTAACCCAAGATAATATATACTGCTGTCAGCTGAGTACCTTCAAACCATAACAAGAGCTTGTCAGATATATATTATTCATGTACCTCAGATGTCCCGGCAAACGTAAAGTTCATGGGAATCACTGCAACGTTTTAAAGGCGTCAAAATATCTTACACGTTTCTATTCCATACGCAGTTTTTGGCTAGTGGATTAAGATAAAGCCGGAAATATACCGCTTTTTTGTATAATGGAAGATGTTATTCGTTACAGGCAGGATCGGTCACAAAAACAAACCTGCACGTGTACGCGATTTGCTGCACTTACGCTGTCTGAGATTCGGCCTGTATCTGCACTATTATTAAAAGAAATACGTATTTCTCGGGTTTGTTCGATCCTTCACGGTGTCAGCGCTATTTATCCTTCAGTATAAAGGAAGTTGACAGGCAAGAGCGCCAAAAGGATATTTTCGGGGCTGGAGGGCTGTATGTTTAACATTTCGTAAGACAAATGGCTACTTGCAAGTAGCCATAAAAAAGTTGTAGTTCTGGTTCTGTTAAAAATCAGCATTATACAGATTTTAAACCATTTTATTGAAAGACAAACACCTTGCTACATTATATATTCCTTTTCCTGAGAGGCTGGTTGGTTGGGCCGCCTCCCCACCTTGCCAGCGGGTCTTGGTGTCCTCGTTATTTGTCCGGTAACTGATCGCACAAGGTTATCTATCGTTACAGACCTATAAAACTGATCAGGTGTCACAGAAAAGTCTCATAATCAACAAGTACCACAAATTTGCTGTGTCCACACATGGGAAGTGAATGTATCTGTGCTGCAGTATGTACGGAGTAAGGAGTTGGCTGTAGGTCCCTACGCTTGCAAGCAGAGGCAGTTGCCCATCCGGCTTCTTCAGAGCCAGTGGTATGACGTGCCCTTGCCGAAATCACTCGTGACGTCAGAAAGGAGATACGTAGGGAAACTGCATTTATTTTGGCTTCAAGTAATTGCTATTAATAAATGTTTGCTAAGAAAGTTGTATTTAGCAACCCAGTCATTAGGAAGAGTCCACAGGTCATAAATATTATCAGTAATTTTACAATGCCAGGAAACGTTGGTATTAACAAACAAATGAATGATTTTGGTACAACTGAAGATGTACGATCTTATACGAACTATACTGATTGTACACTCAGGTTAAAGACTACGCGCCAAACTCGGCAGTCGTCGATAGAATGCCGTTCGATCTAGCCGTAGGTAGACCATGCTCTCGTTCCATTAATAGTTAGGTTATAATAAGTGTGAACAAGTTCATTTTAGGGTGTTTCTTAAATAAACGCGCCATTATGGCATCCCGCGTAAAAATTATTTGCGCAAAAACCTACTTCCCGTAAAACATAGACAGTAGTATTGCACTTTGAGATTCCGATGGCGTTGCTACGGCTCTGCAAAGGGATATGAAACCACGAGAGTATTTCCACATACGTGGCAACACGAATTCCTACCCGGCAGCTCACTAAGTCCGTTCATGGACGGACTGGCTTAATTATCACAAAATGGGTGGAAAAGCATGGCCAGTTACACTGTAAGCCCCTGATACCATCCTCTACGGTCTCACCGGCTAAACCCAAACATCTGAGGGACTATTGCAAGTACCATGTAGAAATAATTTAAAGATTTGCTTGACAATGAAACAACAAACGAGTGACACACGACTTTATGGGATTCATTATTATGTTCATCAAAAAAGCATTTCGTGCTAAATTTACAGTCATGGAGCTGGTAATGGAACTCGTGGTACGAATTGTAAATTTTCTGAAGTCGTATGCATTAGCATACTGTCACTTTCAACAGTTCTTCATGGAACTGAACGATGAGTATGGAGACTAGATCACTGCAAAACATTTTCTTCAAGTCAAGATGCTTGCATGGAACGATTTTCCGATTTAAAAGCGTGTATAGTAGAATTTATGAAAAAAAAGGAAAGCAGGAATCATAATTGGAATATCCAGTATGAAAATCATAGCTCGCACCGTAAGCAAATTCCATTGCTCACTGCAGTAGACGAAGCAAGGTGCGAAAGAACTTATTTCCGATGTGGTGGCGACGCACTTAGAAAGAAAATCGCATTGTGGAAGGGACAAATTATGTCAAAAAATCACTGTTGATTTCGCTAAGCTCAATGGCGGTAAGGAAAATGCGAATTTCGAAGTAGAATTGGAATCCAGAATGAGATTTTCACTCTGCAGCGGAGTGTGCGCTGATATGAAAACTTCCTGGTAGATTAAAACTGTGTGCCCGACCGAGACTCGAACTCGGGACCTTTGCCTTTCGCGGGCAAGTGCTCTACCAACTTTTTTTTTTTTTTTTCGGTGCAATTGTTCGTGGCGGACGTCCCATGACGCCCGTTGGAGTTCGTTATTCATCCATTTACTCAGTTTTTTTTTATTACAGAGGGCAGCTAACCCTCTGACCGAACACGCTGAGCTACCGTGCCGGCGCCAACTGAGCTACCGAAGCACTACTCACGCCCGGTCTCACAGCTTTACTTCTGCCAGTATCTCGTCTCCTACCTTCCAAACTTTACAAAAGCACTCCTGCGAACCTTGCAGAACTAGCACTCCTGAAAGAAAGGATATTGCGGGGACATGGCTTAGCCACAGCCTGGGGGATGTTTCCAGAATGAGATTTTCACTCTGCAGCGAATTGGAATGCTTGCGCACAATGTGTATGCTTTTGTTTGAAATCCAGTATACCGACAAATGCAGTCAAATGGTATCGCATTTGATGTTAGTGGTCAAGTATACACAAGAACAGTTTTACAAACGTTTTGAGAACGCTGCCTGTCTTATATATACGTTTGACCTGTTTTTGAGACCGTTTGGCGATTACACTCAGTTGCACAAGAAAGTGTACGCCGTTATCTGTATGGAATAAAAGACACTATTATAAATATATGATTACATGAAAATAGACTATATGTTATTACCAATTGCACACTTACTTAATAGTTAATCCAATCGCCACCATTATCGATTATAGCTTGACACCTTAGCCCTCACTCCGATGAATCATACACGTTTCCAACCTCTAAATATCGTTTGACTCACATCGCTATGAACGTGCTTGAGTTTCTAAGAATTTTAGCAGCAGCTCCATATGAAAGCTTTGGTCCCTTTGGATGATTTATAAAGAATACTACCTCGTGACGCTTCAAATATTTTGCGCTCATTTTAAACTGCAACCGACGAAAGAAAACATTCAACTCTCATACTGTTTATCTATACACTGTGCAAAAGCGCACTGATTACAGATTGGAGACCACTACCAGAGATATCGCTGAGGACGCTACGTTTTAAATTGTGAAGTACAATTTCTTGTGACTCAAATGCCTCTGAGCACTAAGGGACTTAATTTCTGAGGTCATCAGTCCCCTAGAACTTAGAACTACTTAAACCTAACTAACCTAAGGACATCACACACATCCATGCCCGAGGCAGGATTCGAACTTGCGACCGTAGCGGTCGCACTGTTCCAGACTGTAGTGCCTAGAACCGCTCGGCCACTCCGGCCGGCAGTATCTTGTAGAACTAAGTCGAAAGCATCCCAGCATATGCGCAGACGGAACTGCAATGTAATTCCCGTTCAAAGGAAAAGTTCTTTTACGTTAATACTGTCCAGGATTTAGCTTTCCTTGGATTGAGTTTCCATTTCACATAATAATGATTCAAAGACGATACAATATTTCGATCAACATGTATGCAAGAATGGCTTTTTCTGATTGAGACAGTAAGTCATGAAATGTAGCGATCTGATTGACGAAAATCTGCGAAATTTCCTGTATCTGTCCATATGCTGAGAGTTTATACCAGAAAAAAATTTTGGTATGCCTTCACCGTGCCAAAAATAATTAAAAAAACTGTAAATTTGTTTCGTTTGAAACCCGTATTGTTGAGAAATATACTGCATGCATGCAGTATTCTTAGCCGCTCCTGAATTAAAGTAACGCCAGATGGATTCAACTTGTTCGCGGCTGCTTTTGTATGCACTCTATATGCAATTTGAGTAGAAAAGATATTAACGATGATTGTTATCTATGTCGGTTGTATAACAACGAATTGTAAGTCATGGGAGGAACGGAAACAGTTAACGATTTATTGCAAACCTTCATAAAATCTGGAGTAGCGGTTAATTTGGAGAAGACGAAGTTTGCCAAGATTCTGATCAAGTTTTTAGGACGCTTCATTTCCCCACGAAGAATCGATCGAAAATAATTCGGACATAACCTGATGTCACCAGAAAATTCGCTGTACCAGAGTGCTGTAGACAGTTACAGGCATGAAGTATGTACCAGCACCTGTGATACTGATAAAACAGGGGTACACTGTGGACAATGATTGCGGAATAGCAAGAAGCTTTTGATTTTAAATTCTGTGAAACAAAATAACTATATCAACTACTTGTGTTGCAGGATTTTTATACAGGATCAGAAAGCAGAGATTATGCAGTTTAGAAGAATTGTATCAGATGTGTAAGTGTGTATGCGAGAAACTGTGTATAGTAACAGAGAGGGATGCTAAAACGCCGGCCGAGGTGGCCGAGCGGTTCTAGGTGCTACAATCTGGAACAGCGCGACCGCTACGGTCGCAGATTCGAATGCTGCCTGGGGCATGGATGTGTCTGATGTTCTTAGGTTAGTTAGGTTTAAGTAGTTCTAAGTTCTAGGGGACTGATGACCTTAGATGTTAAGTCCCACAGTCCTCAGAACCATTTGAACCATTTTTGATGCTAAAACGTCTCTGCCCTACGTACTAACAATAAAAGAATTGCAATCCATCTTATGCGAAAAAAATTAAGAGGTGCTGAAGAAGACAGGTATCACCTGCAAATGACACAGAATATAGTACCCAAATACACTGGTGTCCAAAATGAAAGCAAAAAGCGGGAATTTTGCAGGGTTGCGTTTATTTTGCCACAAAACAGGTGATGGTAAAGTAGAAACAAGGTAAAGAATACAGAACGTAAACAGCTGCAATATGCAGAACAGCTGACAAAAATGTTTTTCGTTTTTTCGAACCTAACGGATTACACACACATTCCGGAAATGTGCACAGTATTGGGTGTGACCACCTCTGGCAGCGATACCCGCCTGACAACTACGCGTCATGCTGTGTGTGACGTCATCAGCCTCAAGTTAAGGCAATTACGTCCATTACTTCTGCAGAGCTGCTCACAAGTCTTGAAGAGTGGTTGGTAGATGCTGATGTGATGCAGCCCATCTCCCTAGTGCATCCCAGACAGGCTCTATGGGATTTAAATCGACATGCCTGCATTATCTTCCAAGGAAACATCAGTCACCCGTGTTCTATGAGGTCGAACATTATCATCTATCAATACGATGTGTGGGTCCACACCACCTCGCAACAACCGCACGTGACGTCCCAAGATCTCGTCGCGATACCTGACAGCTGTTAAACCTCGCCGACTCACCCTTACCATTTCACGAAGAGGTGTTCGAGTGGTCAACATAATCCCTGCCCACATTATTACGGATCATCCTCGATACAGGTCTATTTCCACTATGTTTGGATTCCAAAATCGTATTCCACGTTCCCTCCAGATGTGAATGCGTCAAGAATTACTCTACAGACCAAATCGTGACTCATTTGCGAAAAGAATATTGACCTACTGTTCGACGGTCGAGGTGGCAATTTGACGATTTCCTCTACATGTTCCCTTCTGTGATTACGCATCATAGGTATACAGAAAGTATCCGACAGTAAAGGCTACTCTGCTGATGCCTTCTGTACGACGTTTATCTCGATTCAACACGTTGACGGGATGCTGCGAGGTCAGATGCAAGTTGCAGTGCAGTAAAAAGGCGGTAATGTTGTGCCCTTACCGCCGAATGACGGTCCTCACTTTTTGATATCACAGGTGGTCGGCCCTGCGCTGGTCTTCGGGATACTGTTTTCGTCGTCCGGAAAACAACAGAACAATTCACATTGAGCCTTCGGGCCGCATCACTTTGCGACTGTCCTGCTTCCATTCTTCTTATGGTCTTCCACCGCATGGAGTCTGGCAGGCGTCTTCTTCGTGCCATACTGCGCCGTCTGTGACTGTATACACAGTGATTGCGGTTGTGGGACCACCCGGCAAACACCACCCGGTTTGATAGGTGCCCTGACGTCATCATTGACGTGGCTGTCCATTAACCGGAAAGCCATCTTCCATGCAGAAAGCGATTGTACGGACGTCTGTTGACGTTTTGTATGATTATACCAAGACGAGGAAACAGCGGCTTGTTGCTTTAATTCTGGACACCAGTGTAAGATGTAGATGACTTGCTAATGAAGAATAAATATAATAATCTGGATATTAGGAGTTAGTATCTCAAATAGCAGGGAATTTTGTTTCAAAGCTGCAGCATTAGTTCTGGTCAAAGGAGGTTTTGTATAACGTGAAATGCTATTAAAAATCTTGTTCATAAGAGTTTCACTCATTCTGGACCACACAAATGTATGCTAAAACTACAGGAGTACCGTATTTCAATACCATTGCACAGAAATCGTGCACAGTTTTGAAGACATGTGATGTACGAAATAAGAAAAAAAGAAACGAAGTGTCAGTTGAGCAAAACAAAGGAGTAATCTATGGTAATCGCAAATAAACCAAATGGGACGCTCTCAGTGTACTTGTGTGGAGCACTTCCACAATGCAGAGGACATTTTACCCAGATGAGAGCAGCCATCTGAAATCATCGTATTCGTAACGCCGCCTAAGGCAGTGGCATCTTAGTAAACACACATGTTGGAACGCGAGATGCAGTACGATACGGTGCACTGAGGTGGGAGGAAATGCAACAAACGTACCGCTGGCAGGACAGGAATCACAGCAGATCTCCTCAATAGCGCCTCTCATTGCGGCAGTTTCCGGCAGTTGACCAACTCTGGCAACTTGAAACTAGACAACGTCTGTTCCACTGGCAAACACTACATTTTGCAACGTGTGTGTGTGTGTGTGTGTGTCAGTGTCTCTCCTTTTCTGAGCTGTAAAAGTCACATAAATATACGAGGGGCGTTCAGAAAGTAAGCTCCGATCGGTCGCGAAATGGAAACGACTATGAAAATCCGATAAAGCTTTGCACAGATGTGTTGGGTAGTGTCTCTCGTATAATCCCAGTTAGCATAACGTCGCTCTTCTCATTTCTGAGCTCGCAGTGAGTGCGTAAAGATGTCTAGAAAATAGTGTCTGCCGCCAAGTACGAGGGCCGGGTGAGAAATTTCGCCTGAAGCTATGCAGCTAACATTACATAACTGTCGTGCTGTTTCTTCTTCAAGACAATTCTCAGCCGCATTCTGCAGGGGCAATGAAGATGCTCCTGCATCGTTTTCAAATGGAAATGTGAGATTACCCACAATACAGTCCGCAATTGTCTCCCCCTGAGTTTCATCTCTGGTCACATGAACCGCTGTCTTTGAAGACAACATTTTGACACAGACAACGAGGTGTAGGCCAGCGTGGAGAATTGGCGGAAAGCACTGGCGGCTGCCTTCTATGATGAGGCTATTGAAAAGTTGGTACAACGCTATGACAAAAGTCTAAGTCAGAACGGCGACTACGTAGAGAAGTAGCTGAAAGGTGTAGCTAATTGTTGCCAGTAAAACATTTCTGATGTTCACTGTGGTTTCAATTTGGCAATCGATCGGAGCTTACTTTCTGAACAGGCCTCGTACATAAGCATCTCTTCATGGCATTTCCTCCTCTGCCATATCTACCTATGAACTGAAACTGACACACAAACTTGTGTTTATTTCCACTTTGGCTATCACGTGTGACAGTCGCATAACGCACGCAAGTGGAGCGTCAGAAGAAGGAACTGCTGCCCCACAAGAGCCTGTTTTGAGGTACTGCATTTTATTTGTATAGTTAAATTAAAAAACAACAATTTAAATTCATAAAGACAAGATTACTTAGTAGTCATGCCATTCTAGTGCTACGTAAGGACCTACTTGTTATAAGCAAGTGGTGCATAGGAAAACACAACAGGCAATTCGATCACACTTATTAAGGGTTAGCACTGTCGTCTAGAGACCACTTCATTTATGTCTTTGACCCTTTGTTGTAGTCGTGGTTCCAGTACACCCTTGTTCTCTGTTTGAATGAGTGTAAAAGACGTTGTGGGAGCCGTAGCTTCCCCCACTTTTACGTACCTTCCGGCAATAAGCCCAAGACTGCGTTGCGTGAAGGACATGTTTCGGTCGCTGCTCCAGTCCGCTAGACTGACGACTGTATATATGCGATTTATTTGTTTTAGTTATTACTTCAATTCTACTGTTTTTTCATGTATTCGTAAAGGCAAATCTAAATGTTTTGGAATGGTTACGACATGCTACAACTTTTGCTGCACTATGAATTATGCAGCAATGAAGACGGAACTGGTGAAAGTTCACCACCTGCGCATAATTATCTCCAGATAACAAATTAACGAAATGAGTTCTCAGACAATGGTGAAAAGTTTGTGATGACGACTGATCATGACACTGTCCCATTGTGCACTATGTACAAGCTGCGTATTTGCTCGATTTGTCTAAAGCCACTGTGCAATTCATGCACGTAGCTTTCCTCAGTTCGGCCATGGTTAAAATATTTATAAAAGGGACTTTGAAGATTCTGTGTCGGTCATTTTAGAAAGCACGGTTGAAAATATTAAAAAAGTGTATTTTGATATTTTTGATTGCATTTTCCTGGTTTAGAAGTAATACAATTTTATATATTTGTTGCTTCAAGCTTCTTCTCGCAGTCAAATTAGAGGATAAAGCTAAGGATAAAGTTATTAAGTTGCATTCTGCGCTCAGAATGTTGATTCGTAAATATTAGTGTACCAGAGGTTTTGACGTGATGGTTGTTCAATGAATGCCTAAAACTTGTCTTGTTTCAACTAAATGTGATACATGACGGAAGCACAGTCTATTCTTTTAACGACCGTTCAGATTGAGAATTTGTAAGATTTTAAGGTACCAAACTGTTAAGGTCATCGGTCCTTGAGCTTACACACTACTTGATCTAACTTACACTAAATTACGCTGCGGACAACACACACCCATGCCCGAGGGAGGTCTCAAACCGGCGACGGGAGAAGCCGTGCGAACCGCGCAGGACGCCCCAGACCACGCGTCTCCGCTCCCTCTCACCTGGTATGCTACAGTGGCGAGGAATACACGGCAAGTGAAACCAACAAACTGTATACAATCCTTGCTGTGTGGAGGAGGGGTCAAAACAAGCGAATAAGTGCTTATCGTGGATGCCTGACCGTTCCAGAGAAAATGACGGTCAAAGTTTCCGCAATAATTTTGCACGCGGTTAGTTCAGCCGAAGCGGTGGCACGACGCGGCATCACAATTCTGCGCCCCGTTTTTGAAACCCGATTAACTTTCCTTTATTTCATTTATTTCGTTTATCTACCCATGTCCGTAGAAGATTATTACAAGAAAGCTTTGTTTATTAATTTAGGGGATGTAAGGACGTTAAGATGTTATACTAATTATAAAATTACAACTGGTTATCACAGTCTCTAGCATTTATAATATAATATTTTGTGTGTACGGTGTTTTCAGGGGTTATAGCCTTGTTAAATACATGTATTTTATTCTTACATCAATTCTTACATTTCATTCTTATGTTTATCCATCAACAAGAACTGATGCATTCCCTTGTATGATACCCATCGGAGATACAGTATATTCGAAACACAGAAACTCCGAACACCATAAGCATTGCACGGAGAGAAGTTTGCCACAGTGACAGATCTTCGTACGAATCTCACTCTAGAAAGGAACGTTGTTAACATTTCTGAAGATTTCACGCTTTCGCTATATTTTCTCTGTCAACCACGCATAACGCGTCATTTTTCCGAAAAAAGGAGATTCCAACTGATTGCGAATCAAGATAGGTCACAGGACATTCATTGAAAACTGCCTAAATAATTTTCTCATTCATTTATTGTTTCTTTTATTAGTTCATTCACCAGACGAACAGTTAGAGACGAATAAGGACAAAGTTATTTCAAAATACACAGGAAAAAAATATACGGATATGGGTAGATTAATGAAAAACAAAAATTAACACAATAGTCAGGTTTCGAACACTGGACACAGAAGTTTGCCACCGCTTCCGTTAAAATCATTACACTCTAAAAGACGAATCAAGTACCTCGAAAACTTTGACCGTCGTTTTCTCATAAAAGGGCGAGTATCTACAGATAAGCGGAGGTACGTATTAGCTTATTTTGACCTCTCTTCTGAATTTCCTTTGTTTCACTGTAGGATGTTCTTTTTCTTCTGGTTCCTGTGTAGGTTAGTGGTCTTCTTTTCATTCAGTTACATACAAAAAGGAATTTATTCTAGTTCTGTGGATGTGAAAGTTGTGTATTTCGATTGTGCCAATTTTATGTCGGTTTATTGCGTAACATACCTATGTGGGTCTCCAATTAGTTTTCAAAATTGTTCACTGTCATGTGACGTTAAGAGGGCATTCTGGGATCCAGAATGATGCTGGTTTGGTACACTAAAATGCGGAGCAGGCGTTGTGTTGTAGTTCTTCGGGAGATCTTTCGCGCTTCGCAGCAGGCCGTACACATCCGAGGTGTTTAGTATGTAATATGAGTCGCATGACGTGTATGACTGTCAGACGTTAGTAGTTAGTACATAGTCTTGAAAGAAACTGAGAACTGTCATAACGGGTGGTGCCCGGAAACGAAACGGCACCGTCGGAAAAAACGTAGTATTTGTTCCGTAACCACATCTGGCGTGAATATGGTGAAGTTGGTTCCTGCCACCAATTACAATTTGTGAGTTCTCTCCACATGCAACCCGCATGTTAATAAGAGTAACTGAATTTTATACAAACAAAGAGGATATAAGGAACCGATTGGATGTTAAGAATGAAAAAAATGTGACACTAGTTTTCATAAGCGGAGAGCCGAAGTTGTAGCACAAGATAAGTAAGAAAGCGGTGGTCGATTCGATGAGCACTGGTGCGTGAGTGTCCTGAGTATTGTTTGTAAAGCGTTAGATAATATTCATGTACCGGATAAGTCAAATAAGACAACACACTTATTTTGTTTTTCGTGAAACTTTCAATTTATCGAAATGAGATTTTCGGCAAATGATGCTCAGTTCCGTGCAGAACCATGACGAGCCCTCGGGTGAGTCTGATTTCGCCGGTGACTGGAAAGTAATGGTTCTGAATTTTGTACGCCAAAACTCTTATGGATTTTTAAATATATCGGAGTTTATTAACCTTATGTTGTTGTTGTTGTGGTCTTCAGTCCTGAGACTGGTTTTATGCTGCTCTCCATGCTACTCTATCCTGTGCAAGCTTCTTCATCTCCCAGTACCTACTGCAACCTACATGCTTCTGAATCTGCTTAGTGTATTCATCTCTTGGTCTCCCTCTACGATTTTTACCCTGCACGCTACCATCCAATACTAAATTGGTGATCCCTCAATGTCTCAGAACATGTCCTACCAACCGATCCCTTCTTCTACTCAAGTTGTGCCACAAGCTCCTCTTCTCCCCAATTCTATTCAATACCTCCTCATTAGTTATGTGATCTACCCATCTCATCTTCAGCATTCTTCTGTAGCACCACATTTCGAAAGCTTCTATTCTCTTCTTGTCTAAGCTATTTATCGTCCACGTTTCACTTCCATACATGGCTACTCCTGACATTTAAATCTATACTCTATGTTAACAAATTTTTCTTCTTCAGAAACGGTTTCCTTGCCATTGCCACCCTACATTTTATATCCTCTCTACTTCGACCATCATCAGTTATTTTGCTCCCCAAATAGCAAAACTCCTAAACTACTTTAAGTATCTCATTTCCTAATCTAATTCCCTCAGCATCACCCGACTTAATTCGACTACATTCCATTATCCTCGTTTTGATTTTGTTGATGTTTATCTTATACCCTCCTTTCAAGACACAGTCCATTGCGTTCAATTGCTCTTCCAAGTCCTTTGCTGTCTCTGACAGAATCGCTATGCCATCGGCGAACCTCAAAGTTTTTATTTCTTCTCCATGCATTTTAATACCTACACCGAACTTCTCTTTTGTTTTCATTACTGCTTGCTCACTATACAGATTGAATAACATCGGGGATAGGCTACAACCCTGTCTCACTCCCTTCCCAACCACTGCTTCCCTTTCATGTCCCTCAACTCTTATAACTGCCATATAGTTTCTGTACAAATTATAAAAAGCCTTTCGCTCCCTGTATTTTACCCCTGCCACCTTTAGAATTTGAAAGAGAGTATTCCAATCAACAATGTCAAAAGCTTTCTCTAAGTCTGCAAATGCTAGAAACGTAGGTTTGCCTTTCCTTAATATTTCTTCTAAGATAAGTTGTAGAGTCAGTATTGCCTCACGTTTTACAATATTTCTACGGAATCCAAACTGATCTTCCCCGAGGTCGGCTTCTATCAGTTTTTCTATTCGTCTGTAAAGAATTCGCGTTAGTATTTTGCAGCCTACCTTATTAAACTGATAGTTCGTTAATTTTCACATCTGTCGACACCTGTTTTTCTGGGATTGTAATTATTATATTCTTCTTGAAGTCTGAGGGAATTTTGCCTGTCTCATACATCTTGCTCACCAGATGGTAACCTTACACACCTTTATTATCGTATTTATACACATTTGCAGCCCTCTGCTCGTAGAGGGCACCGAACTGTATCGCGTAACATGTCGGTGCGTAACGTAACTATGTCGTTGCGTGCGAAACAGCGTGCTGTAACCGAGTCCTGAAACCTATGAGTTCATCCTCTCACGGAGCTGCCCCCCCCCCCCTTTTCACTACGTCAATGCCAGGCCAAACACGAGCGCTGCTACATTTGCAACAATCCGATGCCTGGGGTTCACTGTCATTAAGCAGACTCGAATTGGTCCCATCCGATTTTCTCATGTTTCCAGAATCTGGAAAACACCTTCGAGAACATCACTTTGACAGTGATGAACCGTTGCAGACAGAGGAGAGATGGCTCAGTCAGCAAGGTCAAGCATTCTACAGTGCAGGTGACAACAAACTGATCCATCGCCCGGAGAAATGTGTTCGTCGCGAAGGTAACTAAGTTGAGAGATAAGTACATAGACGTGACGAATAGAGATGTAGAATGTTACTAACTTTAGTTTTATTTAAAAACGTTTATGAGTTTCCACGTACGAAATTGGAGAACATTACTTTTCAGCAAGCCCACATATATAAAGCGATCTATACAGTTAAGAGCAAATTTCGAGATGTGTAAGTGGACAATAAAACTTGAATTCCGACTTAAGATTCTCTGCTTTATTATTTGCATGTTCTTTGAGTGTAGCAATAAGAACATAGCACACAATTGTCATTATAAAACCATTTAGAATGTAGAGCGTCCACTACATTTCATAGCACGATATTTTGATGTAAATTTTCTCACCTATTGTCAAATAAAGTCACGGATGTAACATAGGTGTATACAGCATAGCCAACCATACAGAAAGTTTGTCAAAGAAAACAAGAAAAGTAGTCGGCGCCGGGCAAAAGAGAAACGTTTTTCCGTCTTCCTTTGCTCAGCGATACAGTCGCGAGCTCAATACACTTGTATGTTAGAGAATAAGACCTGCGTCTCATAACTGAGTGTCTAGTGTTCCCCTTTCTCATGACTCCCTTACTGAGATGGCAGTTCTTCTCGCCGTAAACGCAAGCTTCTGAAAATTAAACTTGACTACCTTTCATTCACACCATTTAAAAATGTATAGTAGATATGTCATAAGGGCAATATCGTCTTAACTGGTGTGCCTTCCAACACGACTCATTCAGCTCCCGCATTTGTCATGCGTTTCCTCGGGGCATCGAGCAGCTGTGTGTCTCTCGTGGTATAGCCTCCACAGGCATCAATCCAGGTCCTGATTCTGGCATCCAGTCGATCGTACAGATGGAAAATACTGTCCTAGGGTAAGTTATGACACGCCTGCGCGACCTGCTCACAAGTCACTTCTCGTCCCAACATATCCCTCATGTGCTCAATTGGAAACACGTCCGTACATCGTGTTGGTCATGGAAATTGCTGCACGTCTTGCAGAGGAAGTTGAGCTTCACCGGCAGTGTTGTGGACGAGCATTATCGTGTTGGAACAACACATCACTTGCCCTGTGGCAAGAATGGGTCTGACAACATTCCGAAACTACCAAACACTGGTTAATGTCCCCTCCAGAAACATCAAAGGTGAACGAGATTTGTAGAATATCGCACTCCGGAGCATAAGGTCTGGGGTGAAGTCAGTGTGTCTCGGACGAATGCACCCAACGAGACACGACGCACTAGGTCTACATCGCATGTGCTTACGACCATTACTTGAAGGCAGGCAGTATATCCTTCCATCGCTGAAGACCATAGCGCGCCTTTACATCTCCCAAGTGATCCTCTGATGGCACCAGTCGACCCGTGCACGTCGATGCTGTGGCGTGAGTGGAAGACGGGCTAAGGGTCTGCTAATAATCTGTTAGCAACAGTTCGTGTTGACACAGCTGGACTCACAAGCCCTCTTATCTGTGATGTGGTAGCTGTGCGATCTGACACTGCTGCCCTTACAATATGACGATCCTGGCGGGCGTCTGTGGTGCGTGGGCGTCCAGTACCTCACCTACGGCTGTGATAGTGTTCACGAGACCACTTATACCAGCATCGCTGGATTACGAGGTGCATTCAAGTTCTAAAGCCTCCGATTTTTTTTCTAATTAACTACTCACCCGAAATCTATGAAACTGGCGTTACTTCTCGACGTAATCACCCTGCAGACGTACACATTTTTCACAACGCTGACGCCATGATTCCATGGCAGCGGCGAAGGCTTCTTTAGGAGTCTGTTTTGACCACGGGAAAATCGCTGAGGCAATAGCAGCACGGCTGGTGAATGTGCGGCCACGGAGAGTGTCTTTCATTGTTGCAAATAGCCAAAAGTCACTTGGAGCCAGGTCAGGTGAGTAGGGAGCATGAGGAATCACTTCGAAGTTATTACCACGAAGAAACTGTAGCGTAACGTTAGCTCGATGTGCGGGTGCGTTGTCTTGGTGAAACAGCACACGCGCAGCCCTTCCCGGACGTTTTTGTTGCAGTGCAGGAAGGAATTTGTTCTTCAAAACATTTTCGTATGATGAACCTGTTACCGTAGTGCCCTTTGGAACGCAATGGGTAAGGATTACGCCCTCGCTGTCCCAGAACATGCACACCATAATTTTTTCAGCACTGGCGGTTACCCGAAATTTTTTTGCTGGCGGTGAATCTGTGTGCTTCGATTGAGCTGAATGGCGCTTTGTTTCTGGATTGAAAAATGGCATCCACGTCTTATCCATTGTCACATCCGACGAAAAGAAAGTCCCATTCATGCTGTCATTGCGCGTCAATATCGCTTGGCAACATGCCACACGGGCAGCCATGTGGTCGTCCGTCAGCATTCGTGGCACCCACCTGGATGACACTTTTCGCATTTTCAGGTCGTCATGCAGGATTGTGTGCACAGAACCCACAGAAATGCTAACTTTGGAGGCGATCTGTTCAACAGCCATTCGGCGATCCCTCAAAACAATTCTCTCCACTTTCTCGATCATGTCGTCAGACTAGCTTGTGCGAGCCCGAGGTTGTTTCGGTTTGTTGTCACACGATGTTCTGCCTTCATTAAACTGTCGTACCCACGAACGCACTTTCGACACATCCATAACTCCATCACCACATGTCTCCTTCAACTGTCAATGAATTTCAATTGGTTTCACACCACACAAATTCAGAAAACGAATGATTGCACGCTGTTCAAGTAAGGAAAACGTCGCCATTTTAAGTATTTAAAACAGTTCTCATTCTCGCCGCTGGCGGTAAAATTCCATCTGCCGTACGGTGCTGCCATCTCTGGGACGTATTGACAATGAACGCGGCCTCAGTTTGAAACAATGCCCATGTTTCTATCTCTTTCCAGCCCGGAGAAAAAAAAAATCGGAGGCCTTAGAACTTGAATGCACCTCGTAATGACGCAGAACGTCCAACTTGTGTGGCAGTTGCCCGAAATCAGTATTCCGTCACTCGAAAGGCGACAATTCGCCCGCTTTCTAACTCGCCTAGCTGACTTGTGCGTCTCCGAGGCATGGTAGTTTGTTTGCTTCATACGTTTGCACCACACTCAACCTTCTGCCTGTTAGCGTTCCCTATTAAAGGGTAGTTACAGATGGTGCTCTGTTAGCTATGCCAGTACGCTATCTGTTGGCGGACAACGCTGAAACCATTATCACCACATCTTTTACCTCCCAGGTGGCATATGCCGTCATCGGATCATACTGGGTGTCGCATTTCCTGGCGTACTAATATTTTTCCGGCAGTGTAGTACGCAGAGTGGCATGTAATTATGTTACTTGATAATATTTGCAATTCTTTTCTCTGCCGAGATATTGAAATATGTCTTTAATGTGCGGGCACTTCATTATTTTAACTGATTTTAAACCTCCTGAAAAGAAGAGTTCCTGGAACACTTCTTAATACAGAGGTCGAAACTTTTTGTGGCAGTATCTGAGAAATCTAATCATCACGCAGCAGTTAACGACACACTCTGGTATCAGAAACTTACTGACTGCTTTTACATCGCAAAAGATAATTCCGGCCGTATTTCCTCTCAATTTAAGCATATGTCTTACAATCTTTTAAGGAAATTAAAACGTTAATACTGCGAAGCATGTTATTGTTTAGTCGTTTTTTCAAGCTCTTTGAAATAATGTTAGGAGGTGTACTGAACAACTGGGAAATATATACTTTCTTCATTATCTGAGTTGACTCAAGACATGGAGCACTATCCACATAGCACGATTTGCTGAAAATCTCGTTTCGATACCTTCAACCGTTCACGATATGAAGTGATGTTTCATCGTCTGTGAGTCGTCCTGTTTTTCTATAAAGGGTTTTCTTTGTTCCGTACCGTGGTTGTATGTGTTGGAAAGTGAATTTAGCATAAGAAATAACATACACTGTAAAGTAATATATCTATACTGTATCAGTCATTTCACTTATTGTAAAAATGTTAATGTAAGCGTGCTCATATCGAACAATATGTAAAACCATCTATGTCTCAAGGGAACGGATCATATTCTTAGATTTCTTCGCCAATCATCTAAATGAGTAACAATCCTTGAAGTAGACCTACTCGGAATTATAAGCCAGAAGCTGTCGGTTGCAAGTAGAATGCATTTAATTTAGTTTTCTTCTGTATGTTATTCATGTGTAGTTGTAAGTTTGTTATACAATGTAATTGGCGTTCTTAAGATGGATATAGCTGCAACAAAGGAAAGAATTTGTTTGTGTTGATTATTAAAAATAAATCTTGACATGTGGGAGAGAGAAAGAGAGAACAGAAGTCGGAGGTTTGCGAGAGGCTTAAATCGAGCGTTGTTAAAAAGACAAGAAAAAGCTCCGTTATAGGCGTCTTCCATTTTTAAGCGGCACGTGCCGTAGCAGAACAGTTGGGATTGAAAGAAGTGCTGGTTTAATCAAGTAATGTGCAATCTATTTCCGAGAGAGTATATCTCCTGTAATGGACCTGTGTATCGAACTAAAAGTAAGAAAGTTGAGCAACTGCATACAAAATGAATGACGCATAGCCAGAGGTATATTATTTTTTTTACTATGAGGCAGAAGCGGTACATTATTCACTGAAAAATTACTACGAGGGCTTGGTTCTCTACATTGAGAACACTATTTTATGAAGATCACTGAAGAGCATTGAGAACAATGTTTTATGAACTACGATCACGTATTAAACTTCATTGTTCACGCATACACCAGAAACGTCGGTACACGAATCCTTTTCTATAGTGGAAAATTCCCTCCCGGATTCCGAATTGTGAATTTATCTGAATGTTCTACAGCCTTCAGTGCCGCAAAATATTTTGTCTGTAGAAGCGTAGTGCACTCCATTATACTCGCATATTATGAACTGAATAACAACTGGTGTTTCTAACCTACTGAAATTACAATGTAATACGATATTTTTGGGAAACCCATGGACGTAGAGAATAATAAACAGAGAGCTGTACAACGAGAAAGGTGTTCATCAGAGATTGCACGACTGCTGGTTGTCATGTAACGATGAACTAAAGAGGCGTGGATATACCAAACTGAGCTGCCATTAATAAGTTAAATCCTTTGTGAAGACTTTTCATAAATATTAACGTAAATCACTAGAAGATTTTTCTATAAGAAGAATAAATGAAGTCTGAACCGCTAACGAGAGTTTATGTTACTATATGTTACTATTCTGAGTAACTTCAGAAAAATTCTAACGTCTGCTAATGTGTCTAATGTGTGTGTGCGTGTGTGTGTGTGTGTGTGTGTGTATGTGTGTGGCATTTATTTAAGAGCAATAGTACATATGCAATAGGTCCATTCGTTCGGAATATAAAGTCTTCGTAACAAAGTATATGTAGCTCTTTTTTCCGAGTTTTTCGGAGGCTTCTTTTGGTTGTAAAGCAAGTGCCAAAAATAGATATGTACTCCCAAATATTCGTACTTGAGTTCTGTTGTGCGTTACTAGATGATGACATGAAATTTCATAGAAGGGAACCAAACTTTACGACCAAAAGCAGCTTCCCGTGAGAAGGAAAATATAAAAAATACTTCACAAAATTCCTCCGATTAGTTGTGCATATATCTTAGGCTGAGAAATCATGGTGTTACGTGCACTGTACACAAAGAAAGAAATTCAGATCACACTGATAAATATATACATTTCTGTCATCGCCTTCGTAATCCGTGCGTACACATGGGTATCAACACTGTGGGAGGGGAACTAATAGACTAATGGTACACCTCGCTTCAGATATTGTTGACATAGATTAAATATCGTAATTGTCAATCTAATTTTATGCATCACGCCACAATAATCTATCCCGTGCAAATCTCTTTACCTCTACATAACTCCTGCAGCTTACAACCATTTCAGTTTGTTCGCTATATACAAGACTTCATCTCTCTCTACGATTTGTACACTTCAAACGTCCCTCTAATACCATATTATCTATTTCTCAATTCCTCAAGAAGTATTCTTCTTTTAACCACAATATCCCATAACGTTCTTTACTCTTACATTTAGTTCAGTACTTCTTCATCAGTTATCATATGCGGATCTCTAATCTTCAGCATATTTCTATATCACCACATTCTAATCGGTCTATTCTCTTATTGTCTGTACTATTTATTAACCACTTTTTAGTTCCATACAATGCTACCTGCTAGACAAATGTTTTTAAAAAAGACTTCCTAACATTAAAATATCTATTTATAATGCTCTTATTCAGACGTGGTTTGCTTGCTACATTGCACTTTTTTCTCTATAAGTGTGTCGTGGTCAGTTGTTTTGCCAACCAAATAACGAAACTCGATTACTGCATTTGGCGTCTCATTTTCTAATCTAATTAGCAGAACACTGTAGCAATTCAACTGAATTCCATTAGCAATGTTTCACTTCAGTCGATTTTCATCTTGTAACCTCTTCTTAAGAGGCTATTTATTCCGTTCAGCTTTGCTCCATCGCCTGCAAGTAATACTCATCGGCACCTCTTAAAGCATTCATTTCTTCTACCTGCACTTTAATTCGTTTCCTAAATTTCTCCTTCGTTTCCCTTACTGCTTGCTCTATTTACAGACTGAATAACATGGACGATAGGCTACAAGCGTTTCTCCCTCTCTTCTCAATTACAGATTCCCTTTCATGTAGTTAGACTCTTATAGCTGCAGTCTGGTTTCTATACAAGTCGTAGGTAACCATTTTTCCGCGGCAGTTCATCCTCATCTATTTAAGAATTTTAAGAGTATACTCCTTTCAATACTTCATAACCTTTAGTCAGATTTACGATGGCTCTCGGTGAAGGTTTGCGTTTGTCCACTCTGTCTTTTAAGATTGACTGTAGGATGAGCATTGGCCCGTCTGTTCCCACAGCCGGGACACGAAGTGATCTTCCGCCGGGTGGGTTTCAAAAATCACTCCATTATTCCCTACATACTACATGAACTGATAGTTCAGTAAAACCATCAGTTATCAGGAACCTCCGTTCTTGTTGTTGGGAATATTACGTTGTTGTCGAAGTATAAGGTACTTCGGATGTTCTACGTAACTACATACCAGATGTAACACTTTTGCTATGTTTGGTCGTCCTAGTGTTTGAATAACGCTTGGGGAATATCTTCTACTCCAGGCACATTGTTCCGAGTTAGGACTTTCAGTGTTCAAACAACTTGTTGTGACAATATTACTTCACCCATTTCATCTTCCTCCAATCAATCTTCTTCTTCCTTTATTTTTCCAACAAGTCCATTTCCTTTGGAGACCTCTTCTACGTATGTCTTCCATGAATTAGCCTCTTGATATACTTAGAACTAGCGAATCATAATAGCTCTTTATGTTCATAAAGTTCTATCTGTTTTAAAGTTCCTTCAGTTTTCCTATAAACGAAGATCTTTTTTCTTATGGTAAAGCATGCCTACACATGCTTCCGTAGTCTTGAATTTCTCCTGTAGCCATTCCTGGTTTGCTGCTTTCAACCTTCAGTTCATCTTTTCCGTTTTTGCTTTGTCTGTCCTCTCATACACCTTCTTCATTTACTGTATTTATTATTTTCTCTCCTAACCAACTGAATTCGGAAAGGCTTGTGTTCAAGATGGATTTTCGGTGGGTCTAGTCTTATTATTTAATTGTCTAATGGCCTTGCTATTGTGGACTGTGAGTGACAGAAAGCAAGGGAAAACTACAGCCGTTATTTTTTCCGATGGCATGCCGCTCTGCTGCAGAGTTAAATGATAATGGCATCGTCTTTGGTAAAATACTCGGGAGGTGCAGACTACTCAGATCCCTCTTTGGGTAGATTGGCTGAAGAATTTAGAAAGTGAAACTGCTAGTCAAAAGTGAAGATCGGTGGCCGGAGAACAGAATTTCCGGTCAGGTGAGTACTTGGTTATATGTACAAAATCTAATAGGCGTAATCCAGGAGTAGGTCTAATAATGAATACAATGCTGGTGAGCTTCTATGAACAGGACAGTGAAAGTGTTATCGTAGCCAAGATAGACACAAGGCCAACACCCACCACTTGAGTACAACTCTATACCTCACGTAGCTACGCAGATAATGAAGAGATTAAAGTATGTATGATCAGATAAAATAAATCATTCAGGCAACAAAGGGGGAGGAAAATTAACACCGGTGCGAGGCTGGAATTCGACAGCAGAAAAAAGAAACAGATAGTAGGAGTACATTTTCCTGTCGGAAAAGAAAGAAAGAGGAAGCCGTCGGGTACAGTTACGCAGAGGGCATAATTTAATCATCGCTAACACTTGGTTTGAGAGTCATGACAGAAGACTATCCGTGGAGGAGACCTAGGGACACGGGAGGTTCGCAAATACAAAAAGATAACGGTAACACAGAGATTTCAAATCCACATCTGACACTGCTAAACATTTCCAGGGACAGATGTGAGCACTGAGCACAATTTATTGGCTATGAATTGCAGATCAGAACTGAAGAAACTGCAGAATAGTAAGAGATTAAAGACAGTAACTGTGTAAGATGAAAGAACTGAAGGTTATTGAACGTTTCAAACGGAGCATAAGGCAACGAATTACTGAACCCAGAGTAACGAACAAATCAACGGACAAATGGATAGCCTTGAGAGATAACATAGTGAATGCAGAAAAGGATCACACAGGAAAACTGACAGAGCCCGGTAGATATCTTCGGCTAACTCACGAGATACTTAGTCTAAATAACCAACGGAAGAAATATAAAAATGCAGCAAATGAAGAAGGCGAAAGGGAATACAGGCGTCTGAAAATGAGATTGATAGGAAGTGGAAATAGGCAGAGCAGCAATGACTACACGAGATATTCAGGGATTTACAAGCATGAATAACTAGGAAAGAAACAGATAGCCCCTTTAGGTAACTTGAGGAGACATTTCGAGAAAAGAACAAGTATGAATATCAAGTGCACAGATTTGAAGAGAGATCGAAGCCAAGAAGGGAAAGCCGAAAGCTGGAAGGAATATATAGTGTGTGTATAGAAGAGAAACTAACATATAGACAATACTACAGAAAGAAAAGAGAAAGTAGATAAAGATCTACATCTACATCTACATTTATACTCCGCAAGCCACCCAACGGTGTGCGGCGGAGGGATCAGCTGGGAGATACGATAATGTGAAAAGAATTTGACAATCAAAGACCTAAGTATTTAGAAACAATACCCTTGGAGCACCCGACATTCCTACAGAATTACTGTGTATTTAGACCCTTAGAAGAGCCAGGAATAAATTAATCAGATTAGGTACGAAGATACATCACACAGGGAAAAACCTTAGACTTCAAGAAGAATGTAATAATTTGATTTCTAAATAAGGAGGTGCTGAGAGTTGCGAAAAACCGAACCATCTGTTTAATAAGTCACGGTAGAAAAATACCGACACGAGCTATTTACAGAAGAGAGGTGTATCAGTTTGGGCTGTGAGCAAATATATAAACACATGAGGCAATATCGACCCCTCGACTTATCCTTCGACATAGATTGATGTTAATCAACATTTATAGCATTTTCTGATTTAGACAAATCTTTTGACAGTGTTGACTGGGCCACTCTCTTCATAATTTTGAAAGTCTCAAGAATAAAGTAAAGGGCGCGAAATGTTATTTATAACTTGTTCAGGAACGAGACTACAGTTAAAATAGCTGATGGACATGATACGGAAGCTGTAGTTGACAAGGGAGTAAGAGAGGCTTGTGACCTATTCCCAAAGTTATTCAACCTGTACCTTCAGGAAGCAGTAATGGAAACTATAGAGAAATTTTGGAGAAGGAGTTATTGTTAAGGGAGAAGAAATAAAAACTTTGAAGTTTGCCGGTGACATCATAAGTATGTCAGAAACGGCAAAAAACAAAACAAAAAAAATCTGGAAATAGCAGTTGAATGGAATGGGTAGTGTCTTGAGAAGAGACAAGATGAAAATCAACAAAAATAAAAAAGGGCAATATCATACAGCCAAATTAAATAAGCTGATAGTGAAGGAATAATATCAGAAAATGAGGTACAATAAGTAGTATATCAATTTGGTTATTCGGCTAGAAAAATAACTAATGACAAACGAATTTGAGAGGTTGTAATGTTCAGCCTGCCCGTAGCAAGAAAAGGATATCGGAAAAAAAAGATAAATTAAAGTATATGGAAATATTTCCTGGAATTGTTTGGAGTGTAGCCTTTTATGTAAGTGAAATATGAACGATAATCACTTCAGACAAGAAGAAATAAGAAGGTTGTGAAACATGGTACTACAGAAGAATGCAGAAGATCAGATGGTTAGTTTTCGTAAACTAATCAGGAGGTTCTGAACTGAAATGGGTAAAAAAATGTATGGCATCACAAGACTAGGAGAAGGTATCGGTTTCAGTGACAAGCCTTGAGATATGAAGGAATCGTCAGTTTCCTAATCGACGAATTGTGGGCGGCAAAATCTGTACAGGGAGACAAAGGGAGGAATACTGTAAGCAGATTCAAATAACTGTAGCCTGCGGTAGTTGTTCGGAGACGACGAATTTTTTTCCCGTTCGTTGGTTTCTTAATAGAAAATATGATAGGATCCTCTATGGTGAGCATAATTTTGGCAACAAAGCTGAATACGTTAGTAGCATGTGACGACACGCTAGAGCAGCTTGTAACATGATCCTCAACGCGGACGTTTCACTGCTGACAGAGATATTTTCATAAGCAGGCGACTTTGAAAAGAAGCAAATTATTATTAAAAAGGGCCTGTGAAAGCATATATCGGAAACGGCGATGTTGGTCAAATGTTCACGTGTTGCTGTCATGAGCATCTACCGAAAGAGGTAGAAGGGCAGTGAAGCTACCACTAGGCGCTACATGGTTGGACGTCCAAGAATCTTCACATAACGTGGGCCTCGGAGGCTTGTCTGCTCTGTAAATTAGGATAGATGGTGATCTGTATCATCTTTGCCTGAAGAGCACTAGGCTGGCGCCCGCACAAGCGTTTCGGAGCACATCGTTCATCGTCCATTGTTGAACACGCAGCTCCACAGCAGACCATTCCTACGTGTTCACATGTTAACTGAACGACATCGTCAGTTACGATTGCAGTGGGCACGGCACCATCGGCATTCGACCTTCGATCGATGGAAGCGCATGCTCTTCATGTGAATCACATTTTTGCTACACTAGGTCGATGGTTGTCTCCAGGAACGCCGTCATTGAGGCGAACAGCGGTGCGACACGTGCTGTTCGCCACGACGCAGGCGGGTGGGAGAAGTATAGGCTATGGGAGACGTTCTCCGGCGCTTGCATGGGACCTGCGGTAGTAAACGAAGACAGCTGCGAAACACCTGCCTACCTGCATTCCTCGACGGCGATGTCACCTTTCACCATATAATTCTCAGCGCCTCGGAACCAAAACGGTGCTACAGTGCTTTCAAGAGCATTATAGTGAACTCATGTTGATGTCTCGGCGACGATATTCGCCCGATGTAAATCCTGTGGAACCCATCTGGGTTGCTACCGGATGCCATGACCGCGTACGCATATCATCGGCCACAATTTCATGACACTTGCGTAGACGTCTAACGCCACATACCTCCACAACTTACCAACAGACTGTCTGTATATCGAACAAAAGACTCCCAAACAAGCTATTAAGCAGGTGGTCATAATGTTTTGGCTCATCAGTGAATATACATTTGAAATAATAACGAAGTTCTTTCTATGGTACCCCTGTAGAAATTTTCACACTTTATAATTTTAAATTAAGGTTATCTGTTAGATATGTAAATGCAATGCTCCTGGGATTTAAAGTATATGCACTGATATCTTAGGATGTTTGGTCTCAGGTATTGATTTCATACAAATCCTGAGCCAGTTATAAAGTTTGTATGTGCTTACCTTCGTAGCCCCTCTGTGTTGACCCTGAAATCAGAAAGAATACGGTGTTATGAAGGAGCCGAATAACACAGTACACGTATTTATTTTTAGAGGGAGTCTCACACCTCTAGTGTCTTAAGTATATCGGAAGTGGGAAAATTAATAAGACTTTGAAATCGAAACTGAATGTCGTGAATGAATAGTAGAGTGTCGAGTCTACATTTAACATGTAGATATACGCAGTGCTCCATCCACCGCTTTCAGAATGTTTGTCCATGCAACCCATAGTATATAGGTAATCCACAAACTGGGGACAATCTATCAAACTGCTAAACTCGACAATTATCCAGTTATCTGTAATCTCATTGTAGATCTAAAAATCGGTTTAGAATCTCTGAAATTAGAGAAAACGGAGCAAGTCAAATGTGCCTACGAATGTAATAACATAATAGAAAAAGAAATTAAATTATTTCCTAATAGGCAGTCGAGCGAATATAGTATAGTAAAAAGCATTAATCATAAACTTAGAGAGCACGACACCTTAGTCACTAAGAGTGACAAAGGGAACACAGCTGTCGTGGCTTATAAAAATGAACATATAGAGAAGACTGTAAAGTTTTTTGAGGAAAACGACATCACTGAGGTTACTGTTGATCCTACTGCTGAACTGCAAAATGAAATCCGGCGTACTTTAACTAATTCCGTCAGCCTGTTCAATAAGTTTCAAAAGAAAGGGCTTATAAATATGAACCCGAAACCACCCGTGCTCAGAAGTCAGTTTAAACTGCACAAACAAAATCACCCGATCCGCCCTATAGTGAATGGTATAGGCAGTCCACATCACACTCTTGCTAGGCGCCTCCATTTTAAAATTAAAGATGCTTTCACATTTGAAAATAACTTTTCTGTAAAAAACAGTAAGGAATTAATTAACAATATTCAATCTGTAAGATGTACACCTGACACTAGACTGGTGTCCTTCGACATCGTCAGCCTTTATACAAATGTCCCGGTTGATGAAACCATAGACCTTGTAAAAGAGAATCTTCTTAAGCATAAAAAACTAAGTGAAACTCAGATTGCGGAACTCATTGGTTTGCTTAAGGTCATTTTAAAATACAATTATTTAACATTTAACGGGAAAATGTATGTACAGCCAGATGGTCTAGCAATGGGTAGCCCCCTCGCCGGTATTCTAGCAGAGGTTTTCATCAACGCCCTGGAAACAACGTTCTTCAATTCAAGTTCAGAATTACGCCACAAAATCCGCTATTATGCACGTTATGTTGACGACATTTTCATTGCTTTTGATGGCACTGATCATGAGTTAGAGCAGCTCTTCAATACTTTCAACAGTTTACATGAAAAAATTTCCTTCACAAAAGAACTTCAAAATGATAAACGTGAACTTAATTTTCTCGATTTAACAATTTCTATACAAGATAATACCTTCCACTTCAATATCTTCCGCAAAGAAACATATTCAGATAATGTCATTCCTGCTGACTCAACTCATCCAAAATCTCATAAACTGGCGTTTTTTCATTCCGCCATTCACCGAATGGTAACCACTCCTTTATCGCCTGCGGATCAACAAAAGGAATTGAATGTCATCAAAGCAATCGCTGTTAATAATGGGTACAACCAGAGTATGATCTATTACCAGCTCAATAAGAAAATTTCCCAAAATTGTTCGACTTTAAGCAATAACCTCCCCACAGATATCACAGAAACTAAAAAATTTATTTCCATCCCTTTCTTAGGTAACATATCATACAGGATTAAACGTCTTCTAAATAAAAAATATAACTGTAACGTCTCCTTCTCTACAGATAACAGTTTAAAAAGAAATCTTGTACAGTCAGTAGAGATTGCCAGCGATTGGTTTTCTAATTCAGGTATTTACAAACTAACCTGTAATAACTGCCCCTCATACTATATTGGTGAAACAGGCAGAGCTGTGAAAACACGATATAAAGAACATCTATTTGGTAAAAAAGGAGCGAATATTCACAACTCTACTTTTGCTGAACACCTCTTGATAGCCGGTCATACGCCGAAACAGTTAGAAGACACGGTTATCCTACACAGACAAGTCAAAGGAGGGAAACTAGATCTGTGGGAAGAGTTATTTATTTTTAAACATCTAGAGCTCAAAGACGGTAATATACTGAACGATCAGTTGATCCTTGCCTGTAGACAATTCTTCGAAGGCTTTAAACCCGTACTGTTTAATATATAACATTAATGTTGGTAACCTTAGTACTCTATTTCCTCAGGAAGCTACAATGCACTTTCAAATCTTTAAGCTCACTACCTTTTATGTAATGTGGTTTTCTCACGATGTATGGCTGCCACTACATCGGCCCTCATGTAATTTTCTCTTTTTCTAAAACCTTGGCTCCCTGAGAATGTATATTAACTGGATTGTTGACCAGGTTTCGTAATCTATTTCTTAAGAGCCATTACTGATTATTCTTAAAGTTTTGATTTATATACGTTCTATGTACTTCACTCATATGGTAATATAACTTTTATATTCTGGCTGTATATGCCACTGCATGTGACTCACGGCGTAAGCGCCACCTGCCTTTTTGATGTATGTATCTACGTTACTGTTTTTAAGGCTCCCACAATGTCATAACGGGAGTGTTAAATGCTTTCCTTTTATTTATTGTCACTCTATCTAAGGACGCAATTAATATTCATATTTTACATGTTGCTTCAGTACGCCAATTGGCACATAGTTCGCGACCTGAGCGCCACCTACCCTGGCTGCAGTGCTACTACGCAGGCCGATTTTACTCAGTCGCTTATGCGCTCTCCAACTTCCATGTACTTATTTTTATTTGTCTGACAGACCCTATCCTCAGGGTTATATTTTATTTGGACTAATGGAGCTATGCAGATGTTTGTAAAAACGACAATGACATATCACTCCATGTTAATGTAATACTGTAAGTACCAGGAATTATTCTCATATTTTGTAATACGAGATTCTCCTAATATAGCTCTATTCATGACTTATGTTTCATACCTTTAATATAAATTACGATGTTCATTGTCCTCAGGCCGCCTTCTGAAGAAGATAGATTTAAATCTATCGAAACATAGGTAAAGATTACTTTATCCTTTGCAACTGGTCGGCTGTTTTTTAATCTTAATTTCCAGAAATAAATATTTTTTTACAACTGTAGTGAATTTTACCATTGACAATGAATAACAGTTGCGGATGTCCCATCAAGAAAAATTGTATCAAAAGTAAGATAATAAAATGGTTAATGACGCATAATCTCTAGAAGAACGTAGAATTCGTTAGCACCTGTCTTAATTCACATTGGGAACCTATCGAAGTGGTAAAAAACTGTCAATAAAGCAGATAACTCAAGAATTTCTAGCTAGAGGATACCGTTCTCAATAATTAAAAGAACTATTGTAAAAAAAGGGTTAATGGTGTCCAAGCACACGTAAGTGTGAACTTTTCTGATTTTTTCCCTTATTATCGCCGAGTACCTTGATTGAAGACAGATTTTGAGTGGCTGATTTAAATGGACTTGAGGCCCTACATTTTGTGTCTCAACTTACAGATCTGATATGATGGAGGACATGTGTATTGCGAGTAGCTAAATAAAATGGTACGAGACGACTCACTGACTACGTTATTTACTAGAACTTCTGGCGGAAACGATGACAAATGTGATCGACATGTAGATGCCGAAGGCATATGGACAGAACAGTGTGTCGCAACATCATGCATATAAAAGATAGATATAAAAGACTCTCAGGATTTGCTGGCTCATGTGCATAAGCCTAAACAGTGTCTTTTAAATGAACCACATACTGATTTCTATAAGATCGAAGGACTTAGCTCCTAAGGATACACTTTGTTTTTGTTCGCTTACCAGGAAACGAAGCTTGTTGATGGTTCCGAATGATCACTTGCGAGTCTGATTAAGCACCGCAATGTTAAAACTATATCCTGCAGTCAGTGAGAAGTGGCTTAGGTTCCAGCAACGTTACAAGTTTCATCAACTGTAACTAATCTGTAAAAAGACCCTTGGAATTTGTTGAAGAATCTATGTGTAGCGTGATCGAGTCAGATGATTTTCGAGATAATGAGAGCATATCGTGTTTTCATCAATAATTTAATATCACTTTCTCAGCAAAACTGTCTCAGCTATTCCGGTATCTAACGGGGAATAGCCGCAACTGGTACATGTCACCAAGCGATTAAACGCCACAGTGACGGCTCTAGACTTTTTCATGCATTCCAATTTTTCAACTATACGAATTCAACTGACCCTGCATGTTTTCAAGTACCATCCATCCACCTTCCGTTCGATCCCCTCGGCGTTTTCTTATACAGCCTAGGAAAAATAAAACTCGCACGGGAAAGAATTGCAAATCGTTCAAATGGCTCTGAGCACTCTGGAACTTAACATCTGAGGACATAATTCCCATAGAACGTACAACTACTTATTATTTGTTGTTGTTGTGGTCTTCATTCCTGAGACTGGTTTGATGCAGCTCTCCATGCTGCTGTATCATGTGCAAGCTGCTTCACCTCCCAGTACGTACTGCAGCCTACATCCTTCTGAATCTGCTTCGTTTATTCATCTCTTGGTCTCCCTCTATGATTTTTACCCATTGAACTACTTAAACCTAACTAACCCAAGGACATCACACACATCCATGCCCGAGGCAGCATTCGAACCTGCGACCGTAGCGGTAGCGTGGTTCCAGACTGAAGCGCCTAGAACCGCTCGGCCACACTGGCCGGCGAAACAATTGCAAGAAGACTGGCGCGGAATCGATCCTTGTTAACGAACCGCACGGCAAATGCTGGAGACAGCCACCGTTGCCACTACGTTCTGCATTACTGACTTTTCTGGAGGTTTTGAAGAAAACAATTCCGGTCTTAAGCTCTTTCGCAAACACGTTTCCCGTGAAACTGTGCTTCATGTAACACAAGAAAACGAATAAGCGTTGTTGCATTCAACTGGTCACTGAACACGTCAGCTCCTCTCACCCACTCTAAGTACGTAAAGCATGGCGATACATAGGGAAGAATAACAGAGAACATAAAAGAAAGATCAAAGATTCTTACATCACTATACATGTTCTGTATGACTCCTCTACTCACACGGACAGCACCTAAGCTATACTCCATTTCCGTTATACATTCTGATTCATGCAATACCTGATCAGAAATACCCCGAAACCGACTAGTAGGCATTAATATGGCGTGTGTCTATATTTCGCCTTTATGGCGGCTTGGGCTCTGATGGTGACACTTCCAGTGCGGTGTCTGGATGTCTGTGGTGGAATATCAGCTCTTTCTTCGTCAAGAGCAAAATTCAGAGAAAGCAACTAAACCATTGTGCGATCGATATTTCGCACCACGTCTCCTGGAACACGATCTATGGCGTGAAGGGGGCGTGGCACAATCGCCGCGAATGGCATTCATCGCGTTATCCGGGAGAGGGAGTGAAGAGCACGAGCAGCGCAGGTCTGCGGGACAACGGGCAAGCTGTTTGTTCTGCCACCTGAATGATTTCCAAGTCTGTTTGCTTGAGAATCTTCCGAACACAAGGAACGTGCACCGGAAACACGAGTGGACACATTATTCCCTTGCCGACGAAATTTGGAGGCGGCCGGAGGGTCGTCGTCATCCTGCCGTGAGCAGATAATTGTGTCTGGTTCGCTTCCTGCGCGTGTTTGTGTCTTGCTGTTTCCCTACTGCACTCGGTTCAGTCTGCTGTCATTGTTGTTCCTTGTTCCTGTGTCTGGCCAGCCGATGTGAGGATCGTGTAACTCGTATGAAAACATAAGAGCTCCAATTTGGTAACTGTCATAGATTTATGATTTGATTGAGTGTTTTAAATTGTTGCCATTTTGAACTGACAGGTTTTCCATAATTTTTTTTAAATCGTCAATGCTTCATTATTCGCGACGTTCAGAATATTTTTTTTTTCCGTGGTACGTTGTACACTAAATCGCCAACTCTCTTCCTTTAGTTATTTAGAGCCGGCAAGCTTGTGCGTCTTATGCAGGCAAATGATGTTGCTTGTATTCTGGCGTTTTATACTTCGAAGCCGAGCTTGCGTTTAACGTAGATGAGGTTTACCAGCCAACCGTTCGTGTCTCCTTTCCACCTATGATTTCCGTCCAGCGAGACGGTTAAGTATTTGCCGTTTCCCCCTCTTGGGCGTGATTTAAAGCTGAACCTTGGTTCGGCGCTGTACTTCTTTACGATCATGTGTAAATGGCGGTGGGTGCTTTGGCCACTGTCCACATCACTTTTAACGACATATTAGAACCTTTTGTCTACACTTCCAGCCTGTAATCTGATGACTTAAGTTTTTATCCGTTTTACTTAAAAGTTACTCCTCTGTTCATCAGGCTATCACTGTACGTTTTTGTCTTGGCACGTGTGCCCACTGCTTGCTTACAAAAGCAGCGTTACGAGCAGCGTATCTGACCTGCTTTAAGGACGATACTAGCATTTGTAGACTTAGAGAAAGCTTTTGACAATGTTGACTGGAATACTCTCTTTCACATTCTAAAGGTGGCAGGGGTAAAATACAGGGAGCGAAAGGCTATTTACAATTTGTACAGAAACCAGATGGTAGTTATAAGAGTCGAGGGGCATGAAAGGGAAGCTATGGTTGGGAAGGGAGTGAGACAGTGTTGTAGCCTATCCCCGATGTTATTCAATCTGTATAGTGAGCAAGCAGTAAAGGAAACGAAAGAGAAGTTCGGTGTAGGTATTAAAATGCATGGAGAAGAAATAAAAACTTTGAGGTTCGCCGATGACATAGTAATTCTGTCAGAGTCATCAAAGGACTTGGAAGAGCTGTTGAACAGAATGGACAGTGCCTTGAAAGGAGGGTAAAAGATAAACATCAACAAAATCAAAACGAGGATAATGGAAAGTAGTCAAATTAAATCGGGTGATGCTGAGGGAATTAGATTAGGAAATGAGACACTTAAAGTAGTAAAGGAGTTTTGCTATTTAGGGAGTAAAATAACTGATGATGGTCGAAGTAGAGCGGATATAAAATGTAGACTGGCAATGGCAAGGAAAGCGTTTCTGAAGAAGAGAAATTTGTTAACATCGAGTATAGATTTAAGTGCCAGGAAGTCGTTTCTGAAAGTATTTGTATGGAGTGTACCCACGTATGGAAGTGAAACATGGACGATAACTAGTATGGAGAAGAAGAGATTAGAAGCTTTCGAAATGTGGTGCTACAGAAAAATGCTGAAGATAAGGTGGGTAGATCACGTAACTAATGAGGAGGTATTGAATAGGATTGGGGAGAAGAGAAGTTTGTGGCACAACTTGACTAGAAGAAGGGATCGGTTGGTAGGACATGTTTTGAGGCATCAAGGGATCACAAATTTAGCATTGGAGGGCAGCGTGGAGGGTAAAAATCGTAGAGGGAGACCAAGAGATAAATACACTAAGCAGATTCAGAAGGATGTAGGTTACAGTAGGTACTGGGAGATGAAGAAGCTTGCACAGCATAGAGTAGCATGGAGAGCTGCATCAAACCAGTCTCAGGACTGAAGACCACAACAACAACAACTGGCCATTAAAATTCCTACAACAAGAAGAAATGCAGATGATAAACGGGTATTCATTGGACAAATATATTATACTAGAAAAGACAAGTGATTACATTTTCACGCAGTTTGGGTGCATAGATCGTGAGAAATCAGTACCCAGAACAACAACTCTGGCCGTAATAACGGCCTTGATACGCGTGGGCATAGAGTCAAACAGAGCCTGGATGGCATGTACAGGTACAGCTGTCCATGCAGCTTCAACACGATACCACAGTTCATCAAGAGTGGTGCTCGGCCACCATTGACCAGACGATTTCAATTGGTGAGAGATCTGGAGAATGTGCTGGCCAGCGCAGCAGTCGAACTTTTTCTGTATCCAGAAAGGCCCGTACAGGACCTGCAACATGCGGTCGTACATTATCGTTCTGGAATGTAGGGTTTCGCAGGGATCGAATGAAGGGTAGAGACACGGGTCGTAACACATCTGAAATGTAACGTCCACTGTTCAATGTGCCGTCAATGCGAACTACGGTCAGTAGCACGTCATATTCGTGGTGTAGCAATTTTAATGGCCAGTAGTGTAATTTCGGGGCCGTTCGACCGGACCTCACTGCCCGATGCGTGGTGGTTTCATATGAACTGTTTTACTTTCCTTTTAGTGAACTCCGTTTAGATAAAGCTGAATTATTTCATGTATTTTAATCAAACACTTTCTAAAGATGCTCATTGCCTGTCTGTTTTGAAGACTGTCTTCCTATCATATTATGCTTGTTATAAAGCACTGTTATTTACAGCATTCTTGAGCTTTGTACTTGAAGAGATTGTTTTAGCGATTATCAGTAATTGTTCTTGTTTTATCTAACTTAGTATGTCAAGGTCTTATTGACGTGTTTGGTACTTTTCCAGAGGAGTGTTAATAAAAATCTTGGTATGAAAGGTGTACAGTCTTTATTCTGCCCGGTCCTTCCATTCTCACGCAACCGTACGCCAGCAGTGTGTAACAGTAATTATGTTGAACGCTGTCGTCTGCTGTGCAATTGACGTCATCCCACAGGTATCGCACTTGGTTCAGGTCGGGACACTAGGCAGACCAGTCTATTTCAGGAACACTATAGTTAACAAAGCACTGCCTCACAGATGCTGTTTTATGACAGGCTGTTTGGTCATACTGACATAGTCCCCGTCTGCGAACTGTTCCTCTAGTACTCAGTAAATAGTGCCGTAAAATGAGGTCATATCTTACCGCATTTAGCGTTTTCTGAAGCACAGCAACGGCGTCTCAAGATAACCTTGAAATACAACCCCACTCCACAACATCACCTCCTTCGTACGTCGTTATTGTCACTACACGTAACGTTCTCCAGCCGAAATTCTTCTATAGGATTTCCACACGGCGTAGTGTAATTCATACTCCAAACAGCTCGCTTCCAGTGGTTCGCTGTCCTGCGGCGTCCCTCTTTACACCACCACACGCTCGCTCAGCACTGTCTACTGAAATGGAGCTGCTGGAGCACTGTATCCAATTCTTTTGAACTCCCTAGAAATGGTAACAGTGTTAGCTGGACTGCTGGTAGAGCTTTGGAACTGACGAGTGATATCTCCCTTTGATTTCATGCGGGTTTTCACTGCTACCCTCCGGAATGCTCTGCGGTCCTCGTCCTTCAGTACGTGAAGTGTTTGCTGCCTGGTCTTGGTTTAGCTGTGAAGAGGCCTTCGCGTTCCCAGTTCATACTCACATCACCCACAGTCAACTCGAGTAGCTTTAGAATCATTGAAATGTCTGCTACCGCTGATTATTGATTTAAAGAGATTAAAACTTCTCAGGCCATTACTCTCCCCTCCCCCTAGCTTCTCCCACTTCTCCCCCCCCCCCTCCCGTAATGATATCTATATACCACATCTCTCTGCGTCTACAGTTACTCCAGTGTACAAGTGTGAGAAAGTTTTTTAAATGTTTGAGCTACGTGGTCACTAGCCAGTTATTCACCTAGGAGCACACAGGAAACCGCCTAAAAACCACATCTAAGCTTGTCAGTTCACGTGCCCTCGTCGTTAATCCGCGGAGAGATTTCAGAGTGAGGTGAAGCTCGCCTCTTCGAAAGCTGGGAGCGGTGTGCCAACGCGCTCGACTAACTGGGTGGCTGCCTGATGGATCTGCTACTTGACATCTAAAGACAAGTTCACGTTCGAAGTCACTACGCTCTGCTCACCGAACGAGTTTGTTGTTACTGTTTCTCTACAGACAACAATTTACTGTCCGCTTTCTTTTATACTGGCGTGTCGTTCTTTGGTACCATACAGAGGCCATTTCCGCCTTACGTAAGGTTGTTCGGATACTTTTGATCAGACAGTGTCTGTGTAGTCTCCGACGAAATCGTACTACAAGTGCGTGTTCTGTGTTCTGCAATTGTTTTCCGTAAAAGAGGCACATACACAAGGTCGTTCACACAAATGCAAAGAAGCCAATATATGGAGGTACGGTTCGGAGATGTAGCTGGACAAGAGAAGAACACAGTGTCTTCATGTCCAGTGCATCACATCCAACGGGATGGAAAATGCTCAGTTTAAAATATGCGAACCTCTACACAACAATGTGGCGGTGATCCATCATGCTGAAAGATGTAATCTGAGGAATCTGCATCAAGCCGTTGCAGCATCCATTATTCGAGCATTTCCAGGTAAATGTTTTCTGAAAAAGTTAGTTCAATGAAGAATAATGACCATACAATACAGTAAAGTGACAGAAATCATGGGATAGCGTTATGCACATACACAGGTGACGGTAGTATCGCTTACACAGGGTATAAAAGGGCAATGAATTGCCAGAGCTGTCGTTTGTACTCCGGTACTTCATGTGGAAAGGTTTCCGACGTGATTACGGCTGCACGGACGGGAACTAACTGACCCTGAACTAGGAATGGTAGTCGGAACCACACGCATCGGACATTCCATTTCCGGAATCATTAGGGAATTCATTATTCCGAGATCGACAGTGTCACGCGTGGGCCGAGAATACCAAATTTCACACATTATCTCTTACCAAGGACAGCACACTGCCTGACGGGCTTCACATAACGACCGGGATTAGCGGCGTTTGCGTAGAAATGTCAGTGCTAACAGACAAGCAAAACTGCGTCGAGTAACCGCAGAAATCAATGTGAAATGTATCCGTTAGGACAGGCCGGCGATATTTGGCGTTAATGGGCTATGGCAGCGGACGACCGACGCGAGTGCCTCTGGCTAGAACACGACATCACCTGCAGCGCCTCTCCTGGACTCATGGCCATATCGGTTCGACCCCAGACGACTGGATAACCGTGGGCTGGTCAGGTGAGTCCCGGTTTCAGTTGGTAAGAGACGACAGTAGGGTTCGAGTGTGTTACAGATCCCAGGGAACAATAGACCCAGGTTATCAACAAGGCACTGTGCAAGCTGGTGGTGGCTCCATAATGGTGTGAGATATGTTTGTATTTAACAGGCTCGGTCTTCTAGTTCAATTGAGCCGATATTTGACTAGATATGGTTGTGTTCGTTTACATATTGCAGCCATTCATCGACTTCATTTTCCCAAACAGTGGAATTTTTATGGATGACAATGCGCCATGTCACCGGACGACAGTTATTTGCGGTTCGTTTCAAGAACATTCTGGATAATTCGTGCCACCCAGATCGCCCAACGTGAAGTCCATCGAACATTTGTGGGACATAACAGAGAGGTCAGTTCGTGCTCAAAATCTTGCACCCGAAATACACTCCTGGAAATGGAAAAAAGAACACATTGACACCGGTGTGTCAGACCCACCATACTTGCTCCGGACACTGCGAGAGGGCTGTACAAGCAATGATCACATGCACGGCACAGCGGACACACCAGGAACCGCGATGTTGGCCGTCGAATGGCGCGAGCTGCGCAGCATTTGTGCACCGCCGCCGTCAGTGTCAGCCAGTTTGCCGTGGCATACGGAGCTCCATCGCAGTCTTTAACACTGGTAGCATGCCGCGACAGCGTGGACGTGAACCGTATGTGCAGTTGACGGACTTTGAGCGAGGGCGTATAGTGGGCATGCGGGAGGCCGGGTGGACGTACCGCCGAATTGCTCAACACTTGGGAGATGAGGTCTCCACAGTACATCGATGTTGTCGCCAGTGGTCGGCGGAAGGTGCACGTGCCCGTCGACCTGGGACCGGACCGCAGCGACGCACGGATGCACGCCAAGACCGTAGGATCCTACGCAGTGCCGTAGGGGACCGCACCGCCACTTCCCAGCAAATTAGGGACACTGTTGCTCCTGGGGTATCGGCGAGGACCATTCGCAACCGTCTCCATGAAGCTGGGCTACGGTCCCGCACACCGTTAGGCCGTCTTCCGCTCACGCCCCAACATCGTGCAGCCCGCCTCCAGTGGTGTCGCGACAGGCGTGAATGGAGGGACGAATGGAGACGTGTCGTCTTCAGCGATGAGAGTCGCTTCTGCCTTGGTGCCAATGATGGTCGTATGCGTGTTTGGCGCCGTGCAGGTGAGCGCCACAATCAGGACTGCATACGACCGAGGCACACAGGGCCAACACCCGGCATCATGGTGTGGGGAGCGATCTCCTACACTGGCCGTACACCACTGGTGATCGTCGAGGGGACACTGAATAGTGCACGGTACATCCAAACCGTCATCGAACCCATCGTTCTACCATTCCTAGACCGGCAAGGGAACTTGCTGTTCCAACAGGACAATGCACGTCCGCATGTATCCCGTGCCACCCAACGTGCTCTAGAAGGTGTAAGTCAACTACCCTGGCCAGCAAGATCTCCGGATCTGTCCCCCATTGAGCATGTTTGGGACTGGATGAATCGTCGTCTCACGCGGTCTGCACGTCCAGCACGAACGCTGGTCCAACTGAGGCGCCAGGTGGAAATGGCATGGCAAGCCGTTCCACAGGACTACATCCAGCATCTCTACGATCGTCTCCATGGGAGAATAGCAGCCTGCATTGCTGCGAAAGGTGGATATACACTGTACTAGTGCCGACATTGTGCATGCTCTGTTGCCTGTGTCTATGTGCCTGTGGTTCTGTCAGTGTGATCATGTGATGTATCTGACCCCAGGAATGTGTCAATAAAGTTTCCCCTTCCTGGGACAATGAATTCACGGTGTTCTTATTTCAATTTCCAGGAGTGTACTTCCGCAGTTGTAGACAGATATAGAGGCAGCGTGGCTCAAATTTCTGCAGGGGCTTGCAGCTACTTCTTGAGACCAAGTCACTGCTGCACTCTGCTGGGCAAGAGGAGATCCGACACGATATTATGAGGTATCCTATGACTTCAGTCAGCTGAGTGTATTTGTGCTGATGTCGTATTCCCGTTCACTACTCTTGCATGAAGATAGAAATTTTACAGTCTTGCTGAGACCATACCTGAGCCAACGTTAAAGGAAGTGAGAAATGCAATCAACAAATTGAAAAACCATAAAGCACCAGGATCAGATTGCGTATCTGCAGAATTAGTTAAAAATAACTAAAGTATGGAACTTAGAGATGATACCTGAAGGGTGGCAGGAGTCGATCCTGATCCAAATTTTTAAGGAGGGCGACAAAATGGATTGTAGTAATTAAGAGGGATATCGCTATTACCAGTATGTTCCAAAATTTTCTCGAATATTCTGCTAAGCAGGCTTACACCATATGCACATGAAGTTGTGGGGGATTACCAAGCTGGCTTTCGTAGGAACAGATCAACTATAGACCAAATATTCACCCTGCGTCAAATTTATGAAAAGAAATGGGAATAATCTTTTCATAGATTTTACAAAAGCATATGATTCAGTATTGCAGTCAAAATTGTACAGAATTCTTTTGGAACTTGGAATACAAAAAAAGTATGTTAGACTTATAAAAGCGAGTTTGTAAAACACAAAAAATAGAGTACGCGTGTGGAAATTGGAGTCAGAAGAATTTGTAATAAATAACTGACTTAAGCAGGGAGATACCTTGTCTCCGCTACTTTTTAATTTAGTCCCAGAATATATTGTACGAATGGCATTAGATAAATCAGAGGGTGTGGAGTTAAGTGGAAATATTAAGATATTAGGGTACGCAGATGATCTAAACATCATTAGCGATAGGAAAGAACGTGTAACAGCAAATGCGAATGCGTTAATCAAGGCTAGTGAAGATGTAGGTCTAAGGATAAATGAAGACAAAACTAAATACATGGTTAGTACTAGAATGCCAACAGCAGTAGATCAGGAAATGTTAAGAGTTGGGGACATGCAGTTTGAAAAAGTGAACACATTTAAGTATCTAGGCGTGGACATCACTTCGAGAAATGAAATTGAATCCGAACTGAAGAAGGGATTACGGACGGGAAATGCGTGCTACTTCTCACTGAATAGATTACTTTCATCACGGATATTGTCTAGGAATATAAAAATTAGAATATACAGAACCATTATTCTACCAGTTATGCTGTATTGGTGTGAGACTTGGTCTCTCACTGTGCAAAATGAAAAGCCGTTTCGAGTATTTGAAAAAAATAAATTTGAGGAAAATTTTCGGAGCAAAAAGGGATGACATTAGCGGAGAGTGGCGAAAACTGCATAACGAAGAAGTTCACGAAGTATATTCAAGCTCTGACATAATCAGTATTATTAAATCTCGTAGGCTGCGATGGGCGGGCCACGGAGCTCGAATGGATGAGGGCAGGGCAGAGCGCAGAGTACTGGTAGGGCACTCAGAGGGAAAACGTCCTGTGGGGAGACCGAGGCGTAGATGGGAGGACAATGTGAAGGCTGATTTGAGGAGCCTAGGTATTGAAGGTGGATGGAAGGAAATAGCCCAAGACAGGGACAGATGGCGAAAATACGTTGCTGCGTTAATGGACTCTGGAGTCCGGTATGACCAGTGAGTGAGTGAGTGATTTTACAGTCTCTGCAATTCTTATCGATACAATGCTGTACATTAAATAGTTATAGCAGTTCGTAAACGCTGCATTCGTTTTGAATAGTCCTGTAAGTGGCCATGCTTTGCCAGTAAATGAATTCCTTAGTTCAGAACCGTAGGCAGAAGCCGTATTCGAAAGGCATTCCATACAGTTCTGCGTAGTGAGCAAAATACCAGCGTGCGGGATCTGGAATCAACTTTGTGACCGGAAACAAGAGTTTATAAAGAACAGAAAACATCATGGATTTCTGAACGTGGGGAGCAATACTGACATATGCTGCCGATACTTAAATTATGGGTATATCGATTAAGCGATATTTAATCTTGAATAATGGAAGCGATATTTTTATTGTCTGTCTTTTCTTGATTCATAAACACTATAGTTCTCATCAGCAGATTACTTTCCTATTGTAACTACTGCTAATATTTGCAATCTGACAGTATGTCTTACGATGAGCTTAATTTAACTTCATATTCAGTACTACAAATGAGCAGCAGATTTGGACATGAATGTATCTGTACCGTTTGTTCATGAAAGCTTGTTAATTCTGTGTGTCATTTCTGCCGTTGCAAATGACAGGTACAAGGTGCAAAATGCACACATTTGATGACAGCACTGTATAAGAGTGATGCAAATGGTCACTGCCTGCTCCCATCTACGTGACAGACTGTGTGCTTCTCTTACTCCTGACTGCCAGGATCAAGAAAAGGTATACACCCCGTAGAAGTAACGTGCAACTGACACAAAAATCACACACTTCACTGGTATTTAATAGAAACTGGTCTCTGTTACCCGAAGTCTTTATGATAACTACAATATTTCACGCTCAGAACACGTATTAATAGTGTTTTTCTGTCCCAAGCAGCAATGACTTCTCACGACAGCATTTCTCTACTGCTCGCTCTTCATTTGTCAGGCTCGTGTGGCACGAGCATTACTCCCAAGAAAGGCGCAACTCACTGTATGATATGACAAGGTGCAAGCCATCTATTGACGATACGGCGAATCCATTCATGCAGTACCTTGAACATCCACCGAAGAATGACGCAAACTGACGCCCACCTACCAGCTACGTCTTCAGTTATATGTGCTCTGCTATTGTTAGCTTCGTCCACCCCTCGTGGTCTCGCGGTAGCGCTCTCGCTTCCCGAGCACGGGGTCCCGGGTTCGATTCCCGGCGGGGTCAGGGATTTTTTCCTGCCTCGAGATGACTGGGTGTTGTTGTGTCTTCTTCATCATCATCATTCATCCCCATTACGGTCGGAGGAAGGCAACGGCAAACCACCTCCATTAGGACCTTGCCTAGTAAGGCGGTGCGGGTTTCCCGCATCGTTCCCCTACGCTCTGTAAAGAAGCATGGGACTTCATTTCATTTCATTGTTAGCTTCCGTCGCGACCTGACGTACAGTGTATGTAGGTTAACTGGTCACAGTGTCAGTTCATAGTAGGACACGGTCCTCACACAGTTACATGTTTATCTGTGATTGTGTGCCAAAAGAGTTAATGTTTTAATAACAGTGTTTGGTTCGATTTCAAGTTGATTCGAGTTTCCAAAACAATTACATCTGCAGGGGAATGTATTAAACAAAGAATTCTGGTAGAGTCTACTGGTGATGATTATTGGTTTTCTTAATTAATTTATTTGCAAGTAAGTGATTCTACAGTACATCGTGTGTCTTGTATTGATCAATGTTGGACATAATATAGTATCTGCCAGTTTTTAAACATCTGTTAATCGTTTCCCTGACTTTGACAAAATTTTAATTTCTTAAGCGATGTATTGAAATATCGATAATTTTCGTGTCGATAGCAACGATTTCTCTCACGAGTATCGGTAGATCATATACCGATGTTCTTAAAAGTATGCCCAATCCTAGCCGAAAGTTCCATTAGGCTTTCCGCAGATGACGCCGTTGTATGCACAGAAATCGCATGTCCCGAAAATTGTTATTAAATACAGGAAGACCTGCATGGTATCAGCCCGTGGTGCAGGGAGTGGCAGTTGACTCTCAACATACATAAATGTAACGTATTGCGAATACACAGTAAGAAGTTATTTCCATAACGTACATATGAGTACGTGTATGGAGTGATCTGAGCTGGAACGATCACGTAATCGTCGCGACTGAGGCAGATGCCAGACTGAGAATCTTTAGAAGAATATTCACGTAAATATAGTCTATTAACAAAGGAAGTAGCCTGTGAAACGCTCGTTCCACCAACAATTGAATATTGCTCTTTCAGTCTGGCATCTGTACCAAATAGGATTGACAGAGGGAACAGAGGTGGACCAAAGAAAAGCAGCATGTTTCGTTACAGGTTAATTTAGTTAGCACTAAAGCGTCACGATTAAACATCATACTCTAATGCGTTTACTGACAAAATACTGAGAGCGTAACTTTCTAGAAGAGTCAACAAATATATTTCTTCCTGCTACGTATGTATCGCAGAAATACCATGAAGATAAAATTAGAGATTCGAGTCAACACTGAGGTTTACTAACAACCATTGTTCCCGCGAATCATACGTGAGAGGAACACGAAAAGGAGAAAGAGTCACTGGTAAAAGAATTACCCTTCACCACACACCGTAAGGTGACTTGCCTAGTATAGATGTACTACACGTAAAACTGCAACCAGTCGGTTTTTTGAATAGTTACGTATTAGTCCACGAACCGGTTTTTGAACCTTTTGAGGTTCATCTTCAGATGGTTTTCTGGAAGTTACATCACTATTTCTAGCTTACTGTTGAGTGCTGGCTGTGTGACAAGAAGATGGAACACGCTGTAATGTATCGTCATTACTATCTTTTATCTATAGATATGGATGCAAAATTTGTTCAAATGTGTGTGAATTCCTAAGGGACCAAACAGCTAAGGTCATCGGACCCTAGACTTACACCCTACTTAAACTAACTTATGCTAAACTCAACACACACACCCATGCAAAATATAGTTTTGTACTTAGTGCGACGGTATGGGCGGCTTTTTTCCGTTAGTGTCCATCTGTCTGCTTCCATTTTGATGGTCAGTTGATACATGAAATGTTTCAAATGGCTCTGAGCACTATGGGACTTAACATCTGAGATCATCAGTCCCCTAGAACTCAGAACTACTTAAACCTAACTAACCTAAGGACATCACACACATCCATGCCCGAAGCAGGATTCGAACCTGCGACCGTAGCGGTCGCGCGGTTCCAGACTGAGGCACCTGCAGCCGCTCGGCCACTCCGGCCGGCCAGTTGATGCATCGCTTCACACACTTTTACACAATCTGTATTCATTTACACTGTGACAGCGAAACTTTGCCACCATCCAGCATGTGTTGTACAACTGTTGCCTGTGACAAAGATCATGAGAAAAAGATATAGCATAGGCCTACTTTGCTCAGAGATGTAACTTGTTCTTCACTTCCAGAAGACCATCTCAAGATGAAACTGATAAGGTTCGAAACCCGGTTCATTGAAAAATCAATAACTATTCAAAAAAGCGACTGGTTGCATTTTTATGTATTTACATTCATTAACAGTCACTGATTCTAAAATATCCGTAACGGATAAGCTAAATATATGTAGATACAGACATCAACGCGAAAAGGGTCGGGTATGTACTCGATGTGGGCGTCTCATATATGTCTCAATCTGTCTTGGCTTACAAGTCCGAACAAGATATGTAGCACTTGTAAATGAAGCTTTCATTTGATGGCTCTGTCCCTGCATTTTCTCTGCGTTTCCTTGCTCGACTTACACACGCGATGAAGATTTATGCAAGCTACCTGGACTGAAAAATGTTTCTTGGGTTCAGTTCTGAATGAGATAACGAATGTAGAAACTAATATTGTTGTTAAACATGTGAGGTACGTGCACGAAAGGTATCGTTGATCACTTGTAAGAAATAGGTAAAGCAACAGAGACGCTCATTAAATTATCATAGTTCTTCCATCTGCCTGATTTTCCGCTCGGAGAGGTCCACGTAGTTCAGCGAAGAATAGCGTTCGATAGCTGCATTTGTCCTCCTTTCGGAATGGAGTGCTTTATATGTGCTGTTTCGCGACTTAATGGCGTGTTCTTTTCCGTGATTTCTGGTTGCGTTCTTCGAAGGTATTGGAAGCTATTCACTTCTTACTAAAAGCCAATTATTTCTCTTCTTCCAGCAGCTTACCAGGATGTAATGCAGCTTCCAGGAATACAGGAAGAAGGGGGCATAAGCTTGCACTTGAAAACCTCCAAGTGAATGAATGTGAATGTCAATGGAAACGCAATTCAGCGCGTTCCCAGAATAACGAATGAGAAAGCCTATGTTCCACTTCTAGGAATGCTACGGACATTTGATTTCGTATTGTATTTCACTGCCAGGGTATGTGGTAAAGCCGAATGTAATGAGACTACTTGAGATGCAATGATATTTTAGAAATGAAAGTACGTCGTAACAATCTACAGAATTTATGCTAAGTAATTATTACCTCAAAATATGGCCAATACTCTCCTCATAATTTTCCAGGTGTTATTGCAGTCATTTTGAGCATCAACAGCATGTACTTCCAAAAAAGTATTATCCCGTCAGGAAACCTCAGAATGGTTTATCATGTAATATATTGTTACCAAGTTTGCTTGGATCCAAGTTATATCGGGTTGGAACATTTTTACGAAGAGTATCCAGCTTGCGCCAACACTGACTCACGTACTTCAGTATTAAGAAAATTTCAACATTTGTTTATTTTTATCAGGTCAATTAAAATGAGTCGTAGAACAGATAGATCCAGCTTAAAATCTGTCGGAAGTCAAACAGCGTGAGAGTGTTAAATTATAAATATTTGTATTCATTTCTTATACGTACTGAAACATAAAGCTGATTATACTAAGAGAACGCATACGGTGTTGTTTGAACACATTTTGCGAAGTTGACCGCAGCAGTCTCAAATATCTTTCCAGAATCTACGTCATCCAGCATAATGTCATATGGGATGCGTGTACATCAGTATTATTTCAAAACTTCTTCAAGATAAAGAACTGAAATTATGCAAAATGGCAGATACATAATAGCGTGGTTAATACTCGTCATTAGCTACCGAATTATTAAGAGCTGTAGTACTTCTTAAATGAGACGAGGTCCATCTTCAGAGGCAGCTGATATCTCGTGAGGAGACAAATCAGCCTTGATTTTCCCACTGAAATGTTTCACATTAGTAGACAAGCGACGTGCTGCGCGTAAGGCCTAGTCTAACTTCCTCGACTGTGATAACGTAAACTGGCGCCGTACATCTTTTACCACCCTGAATGTGTGCCGCCAATTTTAATCTTACTGTGAAACATTAAATAAAAATAAATCTCATATATGCAACGTGCAAGTAAGTATTCAAACTTATGAGAAAAAGACGTTCACCAATACGTATTTGTTTGTCACAGCGATATGTTTTCAACAACTCTCGCTTGATGAGGACAGGTTACCGTACGTTATTAGACAGATTTGGCTTTGTGGAACTGCCACAGCGAGAGTAATATTTATTTAAATTAAAAAAATACCTTTCAAATTAATTAATTTCCAGAACGTTTTCAAATCGTAGTTATCCAGTCAGTATTTCTGATGCTCACCCAAACGCCTGCTCTAATCAAGCTACTGAGCAGGCCTCAACTCAGGCTATTACCTCAAGCAAATGGATGAATTTCACAAAGCATGAGTATATTACAAATAACAAATTAGATGTAAGTGTTCACAATTATTTAGAAATTTGAGCCCACCGAAATAAATGTGTGTTTCCTAATGTTATCAAATGAAGAAAAACTAACTGGAGTGACTTCATGCTACGTATTACTACCTAGCGAATAATGAACTCGTTTCAAACATATTGAGGAACGAAACCTCACTGCTACATACGTACAAACCACAGATCTTTCCCTGTCTTCTCTGGTTCATACCCTGTTATTCAACAACGGAAAATGAGGCATAAGAGCGAAGCACTGCACATTGGAAAAATATTTCTAAATACGATTATTTACTTGTTTTATCGTTGCACTATTTATTCGCTCCTATTGACTTTTGATATTCTGCCATGTTACCATAACACGTCGCATTACAGGAATTGTTACAGTTTTTCACCAGTTATGCAGATATGTTACGTTCAAATGTTAGTAAACTACAATTGTGTGTGGTGATACATTAGTGGGTTGGCTTATATTTAGGGGTGGTAACCGTCTTTTTTGTGTGTGCCAGTGCTGCTTGCTTGCTTGTTCGGTGCTCATTTTCTAGTATGGCATTGCATTCTTACCTACATTTCTCCCTTAATGAATGCTGTCGTCGAGTGTGCGTGAGTATTTCGTCATGTGATTATTAACAATGAGCCTGATTTTCAATTACTGACAAAATACTAGTGCACGCAACAGATAACGCGACACACACACAAAAGGAACGCACTCAGTAATGGTGGCGGTAACCGCTAGCATCAGGCAGGACTACGCTCATATTCATACTGGGGTTTTACTCTTTTATAATTATGAATTTGAGCTAGATTAAAATAATTTGGGATAGAAGAGGTAATTGTCTGAAAGTCCGACAAAAGTCCGACACTGATTTTACGTGACTGAAATTTTATTATGAATTAAGATGGCATAACTGGACATACTCTTGAATCAATGGTCTACACTACACTGTTATTGGTACTGATACGTATTGAACTTTCGAATTGGTCTAGTACCATTAACTTATTAAACGTCACACTATAGGGAGGCCAAAGGGAATTAATTATCACACACTAGGGCACATCATTTCCATGCATCGACATGCTGAAGTACACAGCGAGGAACTACGCAAAGTGCCACTACTGTATAAATTAAATCAAAAGGTGATAGTACGGAACTGGGAAGACACACACACAGATGCCTTATCACACGATATTCGAATGCGCTAGTGAGTCGATCCAAAGTGAGGATTTCGGTCAGTTAATAGTAATATTAATATTAATCTTAACTGATCACATGAGCTCTGACGGGAACGGTTGAAGCCATATTCTATGGATGGAAACTTTTAAGGGGCTCCGGAACGCCCTATATTTGCAATGTTAAAATAACGCTTATAAATTACATCTTTCCTCACAAAGTATTTGAGGTAGGAAGTTGAACTTTTTACAGATTATTTATTGGAATATGGGCTACAACTTAACACAGGGATTTTACAAAATTTTAGTTCAGTTATTAAAGATGATTGTTTTTCAATTGTAATGAAAATTCACAACATTTTTTTTGCAATTTTTTATTTATATATTCAAAAATATACAATTTTTTGGAAAAAGGCTGTGTTAAATTATGCAGAAGGTACTGTGTAACATTTACTGAAAGTTTGAAACAAATATGTTTGGAAGATCCTTAGAAAACATGTAATTAGTATGAGAAAATAAAAGTTTTGGGAATCGAGCGACAAAGATTGGATTAACTTGTTAGTGCATTCCAGGTCCATAGGATGGATTATCTTCATCCTCTGCAAACTCCTCCTCCAGCTTCCTCTTGTTCCTCCTCCCGTTTACTCTTGCTTGTATTTCTAGACTCTTTACAGCCCTGTCTGCAGCCCGAAGGCGTTCCTTGTCTAAAGCTAGCATCGCTCGTACCATGTTAGAACCTATCTCCATTCCCATATTTCTAAATACCTTGCACCTTACAATGTTGCCATCATTGAAAGTCGCAACAGCATCATACACACCAAAGTAAAGTGTTTCTATTCCAACAAATACAGTCTTGGGGATTCTCGACCATATAACACTATTTACACTTTCATTGGGGTTTTGAGTTTTTCCGTGAATACACTTTTTCAACAGTTCAGGTGCTGCTAAGTCTCTGAAAATAGGTTTTATCACCTCCATTATTGCATGAGGCAGACTATGCTTATGAGTGTACACTTCACCAGTTAGCAATCCTTTGTTATATTTACACCAACTGTCTTCTTCTTTGGGACACAAGCTATGTTGGGGATTTTCATCGTCTTTATTGTTTACAGTAATAACACATACCTTTGGCTTTCCAACATTTCTCCTTTTCTTAAAAGCCTTCAGAGGATTTCTAATAACTTTACTTTTACTCATTATTATACTTCAACCAAACAGAGACTCAAGAAACAGAATTAATTACGAATATTTTCGAGATAACGACAGAGTAAATAAACATGAAACAATCGACAATCACACCAGCGATATATATTGAACCATCACAGGTTAGCCACAACACATACGTTACCTCACATCACTAAAATGTACCTGATGAACATGGACGTTAATAATAACACCATTTGACAGCAGTTTAACAGCGCCACAGTGGGTCACGCCCATGTAGAACACATTCCAAAAAAAAAATTAAAAATAGTTGTGGTCTTCGGAATTGAATAAATTATATATCTATTAAAAGGTAATAGTCTGCAGATTCAGAAAACGCAAAAAAGTAAAAATTGAACTTTTCATGATTTTGAGCCTTTCCGGAGCCCCTTAACAAAATCGGCCAAGCAGCTGCACGGGACGGCGGCTGGAGGTCGTTGTCCCACTGAGATTATGGTAACTAACACAGGATTACATACGAAACATAACAAATAAAGGGACTGCGCATATCATAAGCAGGCAAATGGCTGTTTCAAACATCATAGCCACTGTAAGCTTTTGTATCAAGTGTAGCAATGTATGGAAGTGAAGAAAGGACGATAAATAGTTTAGACAAGAAGAGAATAAAAGCTTTAGAAATGTGGTGCTACAGAACAATGCTAGATCATGTGGGTCTCACGGGGAGCGTCCAAGGGATACATCCCTGCAGTCGCGCTATCCTCTGTGCCCTCGGTGGCGTCTGCCATGTAGGCAGGAGATTCCAAGTTCGAGATCATGTAACTAACGAGCAAGTATTGAATAGAATTTGGGGAAAGAGGAATTTGTGGAAAATTTGGCTAGAAGAATGGATCAGTTGCTAGGGCACATTCTGAGGCATCAAGGTATCACCAATTTAGAATTGGAGGGAAGCGTGGAGGGTAAAAATCGTAGAGGGAGACCAAGAGATGATTACACTAAGCAGATTCAGAAAGAAGGATGTAGGTTGCAGTAGTTACTCAGAGATGAAGAGGCTAGCATAGGTTAGAGTATCATGGAGAGCTGCATCAAACCAGTCTCTGGACTGATGATCACAACAAACAACGACCGCCACTGTACCTTAATATTCACAAGATCACCGCAGAATTACGTAAACTTTCAATAAACGTCACTGGAGGAGCTATGAAGCATTGTACGTTGGTACAGTGAAAACATAGGGAAAGTATGATTAGCGGGACCAGAACATACCTCCTTTAATGAAGGACAAATATGGTTGCTAGGGGCTGACGCGCACGTCATCAAAATCCACAATATTATTTTTCCAAAATAACGTGATCAGAGTTCTATTACTATTAGCAAGCATTTACTGTTCTTTCATAGTCATAAGTCTTCGTTTCTAGCACTGAGGTTGGCACATTGAAATGACGGGAACATGTGCCAGTGTCATTGTTATAAAGTAAACTACTCGAAAAAATTAGTTTTGCCCCACAAAGCCATATAGAGGAATTAATACTTCTATTCATTAACTAAATGAGAGAAACTTTAGCCTCTACATTTCGTACGGTAGCGTAACGAGCTGATGGTTCACGCAGGAACAAAACCGTTACTGCTAACACCCACTAAGTTCTCTATTCAGTCAAAATTATCACGATTACGACATCACTACATACTTCGGTAGCCACCACAAACTTAAGCAGCACATTGTGAACTGTATCTGTGATGATATACTGCATTTTAGTACATATTACATGTTCCAGACGGAACGCCTCGACAGTGCGTCCTCTCCTCGGCTACCGGTCCACAAGTCACACTACCGACCGGCCATCACGGTCGTTGTTCGAAATGCCAAGTTGCTACTGGCTGAAGGCCAACCTCCGCCCTCTACACTCCTCAGAAACGGTCTTTCTGAAGTATCAAGCAATTCCTGTGTTTAGTTTCACCTGTTCTACACTCCTGGAAATTGAAATAAGAACACCGTGAATTCATTGTCCCAGGAAGGGGAAACTTTATTGACACATTCCTGGGGTCAGATACATCACATGATCACACTGACAGAACCACAGACACATAGACACAGGCAACAGAGCATGCACAATGTCGGCACTAGTACAGTGTATATCCACATTTCGCAGCAATGCAGGCTGCTATTCTCCCATGGAGACGATCGTAGAGATGCTGGATGTAGTCCTGTGGAACGGCTTGCCATGCCATTTCCACCTGGCGCCTCAGTTGGACCAGCGTTCGTGCTGGACGTGCAGACCGCGTGAGACGACGCTTCATCCAGTCCCAAACATGCTCAATGGGGGACAGATCCGGAGATCTTGCTGGCCAGGGTAGTTGACTTACACCTTCTAGAGCACGTTGGGTGGCACGGGATACATGCGGACGTGCATTGTCCTGTTGGAACAGCAAGTTCCCTTGCCGGTATAGGAATGGTAGAACGATGGGTTCGATGACGGTTTGGATGTACCGTGCACTATTCAGTGTCCCCTCGACGATCACCAGTGGTGTACGGCCAGTGTAGGAGATCGCTCCCCACACCATGATGCCGGGTGTTGGCCCTGTGTGCCTCGGTCGTATGCAGTCCTGATTGTGGCGCTCACCTGCACGGCGCCAAACACGCATACGACCATCATTGGCACCAAGGCAGAAGCGACTCTCATCGCTGAAGACGACACGTCTCCATTCGTCCCTCCATTCACGCCTGTCACGACACCACTGGAGGCGGGCTGCACGATGTTGGGGCGTGAGCGGAAGACGGCCTAACGGTGGGCGCGACCGTAGCCCAGCTTCATGGAGACGGTTGCGAATGGTCCTCGCCGATACCCCAGGAGCAACAGTGTCCCTAATTTGCTGGGAAGTGGCGGTGCGGTCCCCTACGGCACTGCGTAGGATCCTACGGTCTTGGCGTGCATCCGTGCGTCGCTGCGGTCCGGTCCCAGGTCGACGGGCACGTGCACCTTCCGCCGACCACTGGCGAAAACATCGATGTACTGTGGAGACCTCACGCCCCACGTGTTGAGCAATTCGGCGGTACGTCCACCCGGCCTCCCGCATGCCCACTATACGCCCTCGCTCAAAGTCCGTCAACTGCACATACGGTTCACGTCCACGCTGTCGCGGCATGCTACCAGTGTTAAAGACTGCGATGGAGCTCCGTATGCCACGGCAAACTGGCTGACACTGACGGCGGCGGTGCACAAATGCTGCGCAGCTAGCGCCATTCGACGGCCAACACCGCGGTTCCTGGTGTGTCCGCTGTGCCGTGCGTGTGATCATTGCTTGTACAGCCCTCTCGCAGGGTCCGGAGCAAGTATGGTGGGTCTGACACACCGGTGTCAATGTGTTCTTTTTTCCATTTCCAGGAGTGTATTTCGAGAACCCTACTGCATCTATTGACAATCTTAGAAATAGACGTCCACCTTTCTAAAGCCATCACATCATGCCCTCATACATACTTGAAAGATATAGACAGGATGAGGATGTGTGACACATAGCGAAAGTTATTGAAACAAAACACTTAGTTCCTTTCTACACATCCACCACTCGGGTTTTTGACTTAACAAGGGATGACAGACTCGTGTCTCACTGTATGGTAATGTAGCAATCAGCTGGTAACTCAACTGGGATTTATTCAACTGAGGCATCAATTGCGTACCTGGAGCGTACTCACAGTACCGCTTCAGATAAATCTATGTCAATACATTTATATGAACCACGCTGTATTATTTATGCTTACGTACCTCAGAAGTGAACTGAGAGGCGTTCTGATGAAGATATGTATATTTAGCACCGAGTTCGGAATCTCCATTCACATCTAATCTTCTCGCAGCGCTACAGTCAGGAACCGCGCGACCGCTACGGTCGCAGGTTCGAATCCTGTCTCCGGCATGGATGTGTGTGATGTCCTTAGGTTAGTTAGGTTTAAGTAGTTCTAAGTTATAGGGGACTGATGACCTCAGAAGTTAAGTCCCATAGTGCTCAGAGCCATTTTTTTGAAGGATGCCTCGCATAAGCGTATGTGATTTCGCATTCTGTTGCCGGCCTCCTTAGCGAGGTTTCCTCCTCGATTTCGGCTGCTGGGATCGTTATGGATGCAGCTAACTCTGCCCGAACATGATTTTTGAAGACGTTCATAAATATTGAATCTTCTCGGAATCTACATTTATATCTACATACACCTCCTGCTGCACACGTTCGAATACATCCGCTTTTTCTTTGACTTCTGTGTTTCATTCGTCAGGATAACTTTTTCGTTTGTCGCATTTTTGCCATGGAAGGGTTTTGAGGGAGCGCCAGAACTTTACTCCTCTTTGTAGAGCTTTTGGCATTTATTCTTCCACTGGAGAAGTTACGCAATTTATTCGAAAATTCAGCCCTTTCTCTTTAATTTTCAGGTCTTGGTTGTTACTGTGCTGTACTTCTGTGCATAGTAGCTCCTTATCCCTGATATGGGTTAGCGCGGTGTATGAGATTATCGGATTCTACTCGTCAACCATTGTTTGGAGGTTAATCTCGTCATTGATCGTCTTATTGTAGTTTCTAGTTTTTCAGTGACTAGTTTTAGGTCTTCATATTCCGTTACCGTGATGAGACTGCAAGCTCTTTACGTATTATTTCATCGTATCGATTTCAGTTTACATCCGCGTATTTACGTGTTGTGCATCTCACGACATAGGTATAGGGAGAGGATGATGGAGAGGGGGGGGGGGGGGGTACAGGCTGCTGCTGTTCCTATTCTGAGTATGGCGTTGCGACATTCTGTCACGTAGGTCGTTGCTTGACAGGATATAGTCGGGAGTGAATTATTATTGGTGACAATGAACGTTGGTTGATCCACTAGGAGTCGCACAATGGTATCCGTTGTCAGCAATTCGACCAGTCCTTCTCCTTTCTTGTTGTCTACAGCGTCACCAAGCGTACTGTGTCTTCATTAAGCTCTTTCATGATGCTCAACCTCCTAAACTAGGAACCTTACACGTATGTCTTTCCCTGGGTGTTGTAGAGGCAGGCGGATCTGATTCTTTGGCAGGGTCACACCGTAATTTGTATTGTCATTGGTTCGACGGCTGTGAATTCCGTGGGGATTACGATATTTATGATTTATTTAGCTTGCTACCTTCATTAAGTGACACTACCTGTATAGATTAAGAACAGCACCTGTACTGCCACGAAGGATAAGTCTAGGAATTCTGTCATGGAAGTCTAAGGCGATGGAGACCATGCCGGCATGCAGATTAGGGAGAACTGGCAATGAAGCAGAGCGCTGCGAGAAAAAAAAAAATGGTTTAAATGAGCACTATGGGACTTAACTTCTGAGGTCATCAGTCCCCTAGAACTTAGAACTACTTAAACCTAACTAACCAAAGGACATCACACACATCCGTGCCCGAGACCGTAGCGGTCGTGCGGTTCCAGACTGTAGCGCCTAGAACCGCTCGGCCACCCCGGCCGGCAGGCACCCTTCCGCTCACTCATTCAGTTACTGTATTTAACTACTGCCTGATGGCCGAGACTGTCTCGTCTGCCTGCGAAAGAAGCAAAACAATCATATTCCCAAAGGCTAACAAACCGCTAACTGACTCAAACACCAGCGACCGACTATTGAAGCTAATCAATGGAGGCGCTAAAGGCATCAATACATGACGCTACTCAGTTGCCGTGTTCCTGGACAAACGATGGCACAATGAGTTACTCCAGTTGCTAATGTCCAGCGTACCCACCAATCTGAGGCATACTGCACAAAAACTAATAACGGATCGAATGTTCAGAGTCCAAGCCACTGGGAGAAAACATAGAAACGCTTCACCCCTTTCACAAACATCACCAAAGGTGCTATTAGGCCATCTCCCCCTCCACTCTCCCTTTTCTCCTGTACTCCGTGTGCACGCCGAAGTTCCACAAGCCTCAATAGCCAGTAAACTATGTGTGCGTTTGCAGATGGCACGGCGTATTGCTACACAGCACTGATGGTGCGGAGTGCACATAAAAAAAGTGCAGAAATACCTACGAAGTGTTGAAGATTTGATGTTGAAATGTCGAATTCGTCCTAACCCTTCCAAAAAAAAACGAAAAATCCTATGCCTTCTAAAAACCCAAAGGCAGCAATAGGAGGAAATATAAGTACATCCAAACCATTGGGATACCTCACTCAGGATATAAAACGTCCGAAAGTACCTTCTGCTGTACCAAGATAAATATATGAACTGGCGCACGTACCTACATATTCTCAACAAATACATACAGACGCCGTGCCGCTTCCACGGCTGCTGCACTTGCACAGGAATATACACGCGCAAAACATTCATACGCCCGATTTTTGAGTATGCTAATGCGTCTGGCAGGAATACCAAAACCATACACTAAAGCAATGTACGTGAAGGAACGGCGTTTGTTGCTCGGCATCACAAAAAATACATCCCGTGACCCGTAGTGATGATATATACGTGCACTAACCAGGATGGAACCCATTGAAACCCGAAAACTAATCACAACTTATGCATGCCACATTCTAGAGTACTGTGGGGATATGGAAGACATCGCCACAGCATTACAAAGACGCCCACAATACAAACATTGTTAGCCGGCTAAAACAGCAACATATATGAAGATGGGCAGGGGCACTTCGAATGTAGTGTGTGGACATTAAACTGGGAATGTGGGTCTCACGGAGAGCGTGCAAGGGATACATCCCTGCAATCGCGCTATCCTCTGTGCCCTCGGGGGCTCAGATGGATAGCCCGCATCTCGTGGTCGTGCGGTAGCGTTCTCGCTTCCCACGCCCGGGTTCCCGGGTTCGATTCCCGGCGGGGTCAGGGATTTTCTCTGCCTCGTGATGACTGGGTGTTGTGTGATGTCCTTAGGTTAGTTAGGCTTAAGTAGTTCTAAGTTCTAGGGGACTGATGACCATAGATGTTAAGTCCCATAGTGCTCAGAGCCATTTGAACCATTTTCAAATGGATAGAGCGTCTGCCATGTAAGCAGGCGATTCCGGGTTCGAGTCGCGGTCGGGGCACACATCTTCAATTGTACCCGTTGATGTATATCAACGAGTGTTGACAGCTTAGGGTCTTGATTTAATTATCATTTCAAAAACAGCACACAAACACAACCACTCACACAAAACGAAACTCCAACAACACACCTACACATTCAGGAATAGCACAGCAGTCACAGCAAGACTTTATGAGCGACCTGACCACAAGAGAAAACTAAGCATAACCAGGTGTAAACATAGTATCCTACAGAAAAAGCACAAGATCCATAAAAACTGTTGTATCAAATGTATAGTACGTATATACAGGCTCGAAGAAATGCTGATCTTAAATATTGTTAGTCCGCAGCTCGTGGTCTAGTGACGCGTTGCTGCCTCTCGATCCCGGGATCCCGGGTTTGATACCCGGCTGGGCTGGGGATTTTCTCTGGTACCGCACGCTGCGGAATTTGAATCCGCGCCAGACGTCATGGACGTCGAAGACCCTTAGAGGTCTCACCACCATCGAGCCGTAAGCTGTGGTGGTGCGTGCGTCCTGATCCGCTTTTAGTGTGAAGGCGCCACAGTGGAACACGTGGTTCCAGCAGCCAATACCGGCGCCCCCGATAGCGTACTTAAGCGCCTGCCTCTCACGCAGCCAGCCGCCTGTTTTTATTATTTATTCTCTTCATCTTTTTAACAAAGTCTATAGGCTGAAGAGCGGCATACTAAGCTGCTGCCAGCCCGCCCCCTATCGGGGACAACTGAAATTCAATAAAGAAAAAAAAAAAAAAAACGCAGCCAGCGAGTCTAATTTGCGTTCATCTCTGGATACATCGCCTCGCATTAGACAGCTTACTTACTTTCTTGTTCTGTGTACGAGTGGACGTGGTTGTTAGGTTTTCTTGTGACTCTGTTATTTCGTCCTTGTTGTTGTTCGTTCTTTCCTTCGTTGGTCGACTCCAACCTCTCCCTTTGTGTTGTTCGCGGGCCGCTCCGTGGGTCCCGCCGCGGTTTTCCACACTTCAACCCCGCGACCTTTACGGTTCCAGTTACATTTTCTCTGCCCGGGGACTGGGTGTTTGTGTTGTCCTTATCAGTTCATCATCATCTTCATCGTTTGTGACAGTGGTTGGAATGGACTTTGTAAAAGAATTGGACTGTGTAGAAACTGGGACTTTTTGCGGGCACTGATGACCGCATGTAGGGAAGCAGCCTACTCACCCCTTATAAAATTCTCATCAGTCTTTCCATTGTGTGTCAGCCTAGTACACTGTAACTAGCTCTGACGTCATAAATGTTGCGCAATACTTTAAAAATCAAGTAAATAACCTGAAACGTTTCTACCATGTCAGGAGTAATACTAAATCAATATGTGTTGAATATCAGTTCAATAACTTTAACCATTTTCGAAATTTGGACGTTTTTTTGTAAAAATCATTGGCGCAACAGAAAACAGCTAGAGACTTAAAAATTTATATTTAGATTCCTTTTTCATAATAATTTAGTAGAAACAGTATTTTAGATGTCACAAATTAAAATTTTAGTTGAAATTCATGATTTTCTGGTTTTTGTCTTAGAAATTAAGGAAGCAAGATGGATTAAGCAGGCGAATAAATAAGGCTAGGATGTTTAATATTAAGTAGAAGGGAGATCCGCTATAATCATAAAGATGTGAGAAGTTTCAATTGAATAACTATAAAACTATAGCGATAGCATATCTCCAAAGAGCAAGTTCAGGGCTCATCTACTGTATGTAGTGTAATTAAATTAATTCTCTTGCCCAAAATATTTGACTTAGCCACGTCAGACTTTTATTATGATTACTTACCTGTGTGCTGATTGCACATTTCAATTGAGAGCTTCATCGACCATCAGCAAAGGAAGCAATGATTTATTCAATAACTTAAAGTGGTGCATTACTAGCCCAGCGGCTAGTCGGGAGAGCCGATTTGATCGGGTGTTCCCTTAGTCGTCCGCACCGCGGCTTTATATATAAGAACGCTGCATGAGGAAGTAAAGCCCCAGTTCTCTCGAGACGCTGATTAGCGCACCACCTGTGCCGGGAGTCGCGTCGCGTCGGTATCATTGCTATAAACAGCCTCGGATGCCATAATAAGTTACTCGGGATACGCGTAACCATTAAATCGTTTTCGAGTGAAGTGTTAATTCTTGGATGACTTTAATGATCTATCTTCAGTTTGCGTATGTCGTATTTTCACGTGCCGCCGCGGGACAAACATTCTACCATTATTTAGCGTGGCGTTTGATGAACATTATCATCAAATTATGGCGAGCATTCACTTAAACATTTAATTTGAACAGTTATAGTTGCATCAGCGCATTACACTCTGAACTGCTCTGGTAGTTGGATTGAGTTGATTCTTTTTTGGTCTGTGACTTTCAGAATATAGTGAACATTTTTAGAGAATCGTTTTTGATTATGAATCCCAGACAATCTCCTAATTCCTCAGAGCTATAAGCTGTAGCTATAAGTGTATTTCTCAGATGAAGTGAGCACTAGGAATTCTAATTACAGGCTTCACGATTTGCTAATCACTTTCTGGTTGCCAATATTGTAGTTAGAGAGCCAGTGTTGAGAACGGCAAAAGACAGCATAAATAATAGGAACATTTATGTAACAATTAATTCCTCATGCCGCCCCACATAGGTTAATCGGCCGGGAAATGCATCTTTTCTACATTACATTCTACATTTAAACAATTAACAATAAAATCCATGATGACTGGGTGTTGTGTGACGTCCTTAGGTTAGTTAGGTTTAAGTAGTTCTAAGTTCTAGGGGACTGATGACCGTAGATGTTAAGTCCCATAGTGCTCAGAGCCATTTGAACCATTTATTTTTTTAATAAAATCCACGTGCCACCCCACATGCACAGTTAAGTGCCCCACAAACCAAACATCACTGAATTTTGTAAATCCCAATCTTCACCACACCATCTGAACTACATACTTCATAATCCTTCCAGTATTTGCATATCAAATATATTTCCGTTGGAAGGCTTAGTTTGTCTGTACTCGTAAATCTTTCACTGTTCTACGATTGTTTGTCGCAATTTTGTCATATTCGTGTCTATGTGTGTGTCTACAGCTGTATCCCATCCCTCCAACAGTCATTGACGCTCAAATTATGGCCAAGACCTTCTTTCCGTGATGGAAACGGACGCCTCGGTTCTGGGTACAACAGAGATGGCATATTCGGAAGTACGTCATGCACTCCATGACAAAGATACTCTGACTGCGGCCTATAACGCAGATACCACAGCAGCCGCCTTGCGAAAATTACATGGAAGTGTCGCAAATAATATAGCTGAAATGTGTGAGAATCGAATGGAACAACAAATTTACTGTTACCAGACACAGTTTATTTATTTTCACAATGCTATTCAAAGGTTTAAGCCTACATCATCAGACGGATTTGCGTGTGTGTTATTTTACGATTTTGGGCTATCCTGTTGCGCTGTCTCCAGTGGTCAATATCTCCATTCTCTGACGAAATAGAACACATACAGATATTTATACACATACATATATAGTGGGCATCACATATACAAATACACATAAAGTGCATAGATGGTGTATTGAGACAGAGAAAGGAGTCTACGACCACTGGAGACAGTGGCACAGGTCACCCCAAAGTCGTAATACAAAAAATACAGGGTATATTAATACACACAAGCCGCGCGGAGTGGCCGCGTGGTTTGAGGCGCCATGTCACGGGTTGCGCGGCCCTCCCACCGGAGGTTCGAGTTCTCCCTTGGGCATGAGTGTAAATGTTGTTCTTAGCGTAAGATAGTTTAAGTAGTGTGTAAGTCTAGGAAGCGATGACTTCAGCACTTTGGTCCCTTAAGAATTCACACATTTGAACACAATACACATAAATGGAGGTTTAATCCTTTGAAATCCGTTGTGAAATAATTAACCAGTGACTGGGGACAGTAAACTTGCTGTTTCATTCCACGTCAATATCAGTAACGCTAAAGCGAAACCTAAAATGGCCGCATTTAAAGAAACTGCCGATTTGAAAAATTCTGTTTTAATCATGGAAGAACAACGATGGGCTGAGCGGTTCTAGGTGCTACAGTCTGGAACCGCACGTCCGCTACGGTCGCAGGTTCGAATCCTGCCTCGGGCATGGATGTGTGTGATGTCTTTAGGTTAGTTAGGTTTAAGTAGTTCTAAGTTCTTGGGGACTGATGACCTTAGAAGTCAAGTCCCATAGTGCTCGGACCCCACTAAACCGTTTTTGAACAACGATGAGGTGAGTTGGGTCCAAGAGAATTTGAAAACACTCGCTCAATAATTACAAAAATTTATCTAGTAACGAAAAAGGGTGGATGTATTTAGCCGTTGGGAACACCAAAGACTGGAATAACAATATGAGACCAAATCACGCATTAATGCTCTTCACGGGTGTGCACCTGGATTTAATTTCCTGACGACACGTTTTTCAATGGTCCAACCGGTTGCCACCTTCAAGAGAGATTGCGGGTGCACCTGCAATCGCACCTGAAGATGCCAGCCAGTTGACCGTAGAAATATCGTTTGGTCAGGACGATGACATCCGGCTGCATATCCGTTAGGAGCATCAACATTCATTACGTCGGAAAAATCGACATAACCACAAGTCTTAGGTCTGCTGGATAATCACCTTTGATGCTTCTCGTAAATAGACGGTTACAACAATCGTTTAATTGAATAACAAAGTAAAAATTAAGTAAGACAAACTTAAAACCTTACACTGCCAACTTTGCTTAGCTACCACACTTTATGCCCGTAAAAACCATTTGCATTTGCTGTAAATCTGTCAATATATATATTTTTTGTGTGTACTCCTTTTTGATTACAGTGCTAATTTCAACTAAAGTTATTGCTTAATTTTGATTTTACTATTATCTCTATTACTTTTCCGTCTGCCACTGTCCATTAATTTGTGGACCATTCCTCTTTTCCTTTTTGCTCTCTTCTTCACCGTCTAATAACAATGAAATTTTATCCACTTCTTTAGCGCCATTTAAAACCGGAGGGTAGTGTTATGCCTTCCTTTGCACTCTGTGTGGTTCTTTTATGGATACAGGAGAGGAGAACAGATGTCGTTCATGAACAGAGAATTCCGATGTTAACTTATTTTATATCTGATATAAGATAGTAAAAACAATACATAACTTCGTTGTAACGTCAGATGCTAACAGTAGACCTAAATGTGGAAATGTATACAGATACAAAAGATGTAAATGTGTCACTCTTCAATACAACGTCCGTTTAGAAGACGTCGAACACTGGACATTATGAAAGTCTGTAAAAGTTATTCACCTGACAGACAAAGAAAGTTGTGTCAGTGCATCAGTGTTCGAACTTAAGTACACCCAACGCTGAAGCTTCGAGGATGGGATAGTTTCATTTCACTGGCAGCAACTTAATCGTTGGTGGCAGGCAGCGCCATTCTGCCGCGGTGGCGGCTGCAGGAAACGCGTAACTGACGGCGCGCGTGTCTGAAGGCGCGGCTGAGGGGACACCGGCCGATGCCGCAGGTAGTTTTGACGTTTCCACTTCCGTTCCATACCTCGGTAGTCAGGCTCAGAAGGCCGTAACTCGGCGACCTCCTCCTCTTTCAGCAACTGACCGCATGAGTCTCCTCCGGCTCGCGAAATTCTAGTCAGCCCAGAACTATGCCGACGTTCAGGAATGCGGGCCATTGTTTTGTCGCTCGTCTCGCTAGGCACCCCAGGTATGACGAACAAAGGCCACCTGGTAATACGCGTTATATCACACAATTTAACTTGCCTGCACACTGCGAAATGTCCAACTTGCTTTTCTGTAAACTAAACTTTCACGCTATCTTCCTATCTGAAACGTGGTTAAAGCCACATTATCCTATAAATAAACTTAATTTTCGGGATATTTCAATCAAATGGTTGACGGGCCAGAGAAGAGCACTGGTGTTTGTGACATACATATACGATTCGATTTCAAAACTGGATTCTTAAACGGGTTGATCCCTAAAGATGGATTCGTGTAGCTTCCACAGCGATGGAAAGGACTGTCATTTCACCATTTAAATCTCGTAGTACGGAGAGTAAAACTGGTTTATCTTTATATTATTACTTTGATAGCCAGTGAGCTGGATTTATCACTAATAGAAATTGGAATACATTTAGGTTTCATCTTCAGGCACATGTTGTGGTAACAAACGTATTACACACTCACAAACGTGTCACGAGGCCATAATGTATCAGACCTGCATTATCCGATATGGCTGCAACGTCGCTAAAATTGTTCAGTTACGTACATGACCCTTAAACCAAATGCGGAGAAGTCGTATGTATTGATTAAGATCTCAGGCGATCAGCCGAGCACTGGTGTCTCTCTCTTGCAACGTTTTGATGAGTTTCGCACGAATCATCTTCAGGCGAAGCGTTCTTCACGGCTGTAAAGTCGCTGGACCGCTGACCTCTTCAGAGAGCGGGTGAGTCACACGTCTTAGCAAGTGGGTGACGCTCCGGTGGTGGGGCAACGTGGTGTGGCCGGTGTTGGGACGTTACCACACTCCGGGCTTCGAGTCCCGGTGTCTGTCTACTCTGTCCGCGAAAGCCGCGTAATAACCCATACTGTGCAGCAAACAGGAAAGTTGTATTTGTGGCTTATAGTCTTATGATTAAAAATTTACTACAGAATCTTAATATGCAATTACAATAAATGAGGAGGCTGAAAGAAGGATGAGGACATGGGTTTAGGGGAGGGAGGAAATGGTGATGGAAAAGGACGAAGTGGACAGAGAATGGGGCAGGAGTAGATGGAGAGAGGGGGAGGACAAGATGGACACAGAAAGGGGAGAGGATATGATGGACAGAAGGGGAAGCAGAAGGACACATACAAAGAGAGGACATGAACGGAGGCAGGGGGAGGGGGAGAAGGAGAATAAGACGTATAGGTAATTCTCACATGTGCTAGAAGCGTTTACGTCTTCTTTTCGTTTTCTTCCATTTAAACTGATTGGGACACAAAAACGCTTGTCCGGTAGTAGCTAGTAAAATTTTTGATTTCTCTATTCTTTGAAATATGTGTAGGAAGAACTAATCTGCACATGAAGAATGAAACGCAGCTAAAGCTATTCATCTATTTAAAAGGGTATAAAATTTACAGGAAAATTCGTAATCAAAGATTGCGAGCTAGGTCGTAACTGTATTACATCTTTGCTCTTCCTAACTTGGCGGTCAGTACATAAATTAAATGAAGTGAACGATGGACTGCAGCCTAGTCGAGCACCTTGGTTTATTAAAAGAGTTCATCCTACATTTTCGAGTCTTAGTTTATAATTATTTTCGTATTGACATATAGACTAATTTTGGTATTAATAAGGTGCCTAAGAAAACATTTTGCTTCTATTGTCCACAAAATGGGTCTTTTTAACTCATCAAAGCCTGGTTTTGCTTCTGAACACCATGTTCTCTGTGAGGAAATGCTTCCTTTGTTTGGCTGTGCATTCATGAGTGTGAGTTCTGCGACCTAAGTATACCTTGCCCTGAGTGTTTCGTTTTTCTCTATTTTTTGTTTTGTTTTAGTGGTGCATTTGTGTTAATGTTTGTACAATGCCGTGGCTGTGTTTAAATCGCCAAAATAACCTTTTCTACATCCGTGGCAGTACATTATTATATGATGCAGACGACATGTGGCGTCTGTAGAGAAAAATTTGTACGATCGGGTGCAAGTTTGGTTATCACGGCCGAGAAACGCGCCACATACTGTGTGTGTGAACTGTTCGTCCTGTCTTAACGATGGGTGAAGAAAGAAAGGTAATTTAATATAATCCATTATGGAGTCGAGGTAGCAGTTGTCGTTATACTGGTTATCAGTGTTAGCATTCAACCGCGATTCTTACACATATATTTTAACAACGCGTTTCTAGAGACAATGCTCTCATCATCAGGTTGTTAAGTCTATATCATGAAATTAAACGGACTAAAAAGACAAAATACCATCACAAATAGTTGGGAAGTCCATAGAGTAAAACAGAATTAAAAGTATATTGGACTGTGGGTCCTCGTCTTAGATTGAAGTTGTTGACATAAGTCGATGGCCGTCCCATAGCTACCAAGAATGCAGTCGCACTGTGCCGGCTCGGGAGCTGTTGTGGACTGACGTGCCTAGGTGTTGTGGCGTGGTTACAGCCGTGTGCTTGACAGTAACGCTATGCTATTGGGCGCCTTATTTCCTTATTGCATTGGTCTGCCATCGTTAGCCTCTCGCAACTCCGTCAGTGACATGCTACCAGTTTAAAGTGGCATACCTACACTAAAATAATTCTAAAAACCCGCTAAAAAATCTCATTTCTTTAAAATTATCTTGTGCATTTAGAATATTGCTTTGTTTCTTTTCATGGATAGCTATCTCGAATTCCTCTAGTAAATCAAGTTTCCTCCCTTTCTTTTCTACATGCAATATTTCTACGTTATCTTCTATGCTATTAAGGGGATGGCCTGTTTCATGTATGTGGTTCGCAACAGCTGATTTGTCATAATTTCCTAACCTAAACGCATCTTTATGTTCTTTATACCGGATCGCGAATGATCTTCCTGTCTGCCCTATATACACTCCTGGAAATTGAAATAAGAACACCGTGAATTCATTGTCCCAGGAAGGGGAAACTTTATTGACACATTCCTCGGGTCAGATACATCACATGATCACACTGACAGAACCACAGGCACACAGACACAGGCAACAGAGCATGCACAATGTCGGCACCAGTACAGTGTATATCCACCTTTCGCAGTAATGCAGGCTGCTATTCTCCCATGGAGACGATCGTAGAGATGCTGGATGTAGTCCTGTGGAACGGCTTGCCATGCCATTTCCACCTGGCGCCTCAGTTGGGCCAGCGTTCGTGCCAGACGTGCAGACCGCGTGAGACGACGCTTCATCCAGTCCCAAACTTGCTCAATGGGGGACAGATCCGGAGATCTTGCTGGCCAGGGTAGTTGACTTACACCTTCTAGAGCACGTTGGGTGGCACGGGATACATGCGGACGTGCATTGTCCTGTTGGAACAGCAAGTTCCCTTGCCGGTCTAGGAATGGTAGAACGATGGGTTCGATGACGGTTTGGATGTACCGTGCACTATTCAGTGTCCCCTCGACGATCACCAGTGGTGTACGGCCAGTGTAGGAGATCGCTCCCCACACCATGATGCCGGGTGTTGGCCCTGTGTGCCTCGGTCGTATGCAGTCCTGATTGTGGCGCTCACCTGCACGGCGCCAAACACGCATACGACCATCATTGGCACCAAGGCAGAAGCGACTCTCATCGCTGAAGACGACACGTCTCCATTCGTCCCACTGGAGGCGGGCTGCACGATGTTGGGGCGTTAGCGGAAGACGGCCTAACGGTGTGCGGGACCGTAGCCCAGCTTCATGGAGACGGTTGCGAATGGTCCTCGCCGATACCCCAGGAGCAACAGTGTCCCTAATTTGCTGGGAAGTGGCGGTGCGGTCCCCTACGGCACTGCGTAGGATCCTACGGTCTTGGCGTGCATCCGTGCGTCGCTGCGGTCCGGTCCCAGGTCGATGGGCACGTGCACCTTCCGCCGACCACTGGCGAAAACATCGATGTACTGTGGAGACCTCACGCCCCACGTGTTGAGCAATTCGGCGGTACGTCCACCTGGCCTCCCGCATGCCCACTATACGCCCTCGCTCAAAATCCGTCAACTGCACATACGGTTCACGTCCACGCTGTCGCGGCATGCTACCAGTGTTAAAGACTGCGATGGAGCTCCGTATGCCACGGCAAACTGGCTGACACTGACGGCGGCGGTGCACAAATGCTGCGCAGCTAGCGCCATTCGACGGCCAACACCGCGGTTCCTGGTGTGTCCGCTGTGCCGTGCGTGTGATCATTGCTTGTACAGCCCTCTCGCAGTGTCCGGAGCAAGTATGGTGGGTCTGACACACCGGTGTCAATGTGTTCTTTTTTCCATTTCCAGGAGTGTATTTTGCATCACAAGTTCTGCATTGAATCTTATGAACTCCCGATCTTTCAAACTTATTTCTCTTCTCGCTAATATCATGCTTAAGGCTATACCTCACTAGGTTATTAGTCTGAAAAGCTATTTTAACATCGTATGGCTTAAAAATATTTGCTATCTTTTGTGAGACTGTTCCGTAGTATGGCATCGTGATAATTTTCTCTTTCTCTCCATCAGGTTTTTTCTTTTTGCGCTTATTACTTTTCCGTAACAGTTTTTTAACCATATCTATTCTGTAACCGTTATTCATCGCTATTCTCTTATTGGTATTAATTTCAGTCTCCCTATCTTTTTCGCTCATAGGTATATTGACTGCCCTATGCGCGAGACTACGGAAAGCAGCTTCTTTATAAGCCTGCAGATGGCATGAATCATTCGGTATCACGGCATCAGTCGTAGTTTGTTTTCTAAAAACTGAAAACGCATGTTTGTTGCCCTGCTTTTTTATATTCAGGTCCAGGAAATGTAAACAATTGTCAGTTTCATACTCCAGGGTAAATTGTATTTTATTATGTGCGTCGTTGAACTTTTTTACTATTTCCTCAATGTCCTCACGGGAACCATCGACAAGTAACAGAGTGTCGTCTACATAACGCTTGTAATAAACAATTTTATACATAATGTTATCGTCAGAATTTAGAACTTTATCTTCAAGGTCGTTAATAAAAATGTCCGCCATAGTTCCGGAAATACTGGACCCCATGGCTAACCCATCGTCCTGAATATAAAATTTGTTATTAAACGTAAAATAATTAAAACTTGTAATGAGCTATAGGAGTTCAATAAATTCAATTGTCTCTTGCGTTGAAATTTTACCGTATTTAAGGAAATTTCTCGTAATCATTTCTATAGTTTCGTTAACCGGAACACTGGAGTATAAGTTTTTAACATCCAACGAAACCAAACGGGAAGTGTCAGTGACTGGCGTATCTTTAATTTTACCTATCATGGTCATACTACCACGCACCGAATAGTTATTTTTATACACGTAAGTCTTTTTCAGAATTTGGTTCAACAATTTCGTTATTTTATATGCTGGACTATTACGACCGTTAACAATCGGACGAACCGGATGCAGATCTTTATGTATCTTCACCTGTGATCTTAATTTGGGGGCCGTTGGATTCATGATAACACATCTTCTTTTTTCGGCTTCTGTCAGCAGGAAGTGTGTGCGTTTAAGAACATTTATTAGTTTAATTTGGAAATTGGCTGTTATGTCTTTCGGAATTTCCGTAATGCCATTTTCGACAAAAAACGCTAAGGTCTTCGAAACGTACTCCTCCTCTTTTAATATTACGACCGTATTCCCCTTATCCGCTTTCGTGGCAATAGCTTTCACTTCACTAATTTTTTTATTTATAGAATCGACAGTTAGTCGGTCTGCTCTAGTCTTATGATTAACACTATTTCGCTTATTTAGTTCAATTTTTACTATTTTATGTAGCTTATGACCGACATGCCCGGTTTCATTATTATTTAATTTGGCAATTTCTGTTGTCATTTTAGTAAGGGCAATTACTTCTTTCGCGATCTTCTTGTTAAATGACGGCTCAATATTAAACTTTAATGCCTTATTTAACATTTCTACTTCTATATTATCAAATACAATATCCGTTTTGTTAACCACCCGTGGATAAAAGTCTAAAGACGAAAGGCTTTGTTGTTGATCTTTTCCATCTTCGCGCGTGTTATTACTTAATTTACGAAGTTTTTATCTTGTTTTTCTTTTTTCTTTATAAACTCCTTCTGTAGTATTTTGTGAAGTCTACATATAACCTCTTCCCATACGTTCACCGGTAATATTTCCTTGACCTTAGTCTCTGCTTGAACTATTTGTTTTTTAATTAAGTCTTTCTTTTTATACAGATATTTAATTTCTGCGCGTATCCAAAACTTTTTTGCTTTTTCAACAGCTAGTCGTCCCACCCATGACTTGCGATCACAAAGTTTAAACTTCACGTAATTCGGGATAACATGATTCTTCACACATTCTTTGTTAAAGTTTATGTTTGCGACAGTTTTCAATAACTTACGTCTTAAATTTTTGTATTTATACACTAACCAAAAGAAAGGTAAATTTGCAATCCCTTTTCGATGATATGGAGGTAACCGACCAATCACGTAGATGATTGCTATTTCCGCTTGGTTAACATAGCGGAGGTGAAGGGTGAGGATAGAAAGATGATCAAATATCCCCCTATCAAGTCAGTTATTCAGACGAGCCTGCCCCATTCCGTAAGTCGCTTGGTAACTGGAAATTGAAACCCAGGTCGAATCTGGAATGGAAGTCGAGAACACAAGGACTGATTTAGATTACGAAGAAATGAAGTTACATCTCCTGATACAAAATTATTTTTATGACCATGTTAGGGATCTGAATGTTTCTAAGTCACAAGCTGAAGTTTTGGTTTCGGCTGAAACATTGGAATTTACAAGACGAAGTGCTAGGGTTTGTTTCTCTAGACATCGTCAGGGCACCTTCGCACTATTCTTTGACATGGGGGACTCACTCTCTTACTGCAATCACGTGAATAGTCTATTCAGTGCTATTGGAATGAAACATACAACTGGCGACTGTTTGTAGTTGGCTCCAAAACTAGCCTCAATGCGCTACTCCTCAATAGCAATGTATATTTTGCTGTTCCCATAGCATATGCCACTAGTCTGAAGGAAACATACAGCAGTGTGTGGAATAAAATTTAATATAACACAGACAAGAGGCAAATCTGCGCTTACCTGATAGTAACTGGAATACTTACAGCACTACAGTGTGGGTACACAAAGCTTTGCTGTTGTCTTTCCTAATGGGATAGCCGTGATCGGAAGAATCATTGCGACAGACGGATTTGGCCTGCCCGTACGCAAATGGAACCTGGATGGGAAAATGTAGCAAACGTTCCATTGATGAATTCGAAAGACGTTTTGCTACCACCATTTCACATAAAACTAGGGCTTATAAAGTAGTTCGCTGTTGCAATTAACAAAGGTGCCCCTTGTTTGATGTAACGTACGTTATAAATTCCCTGTGTTGAGTGAAACCAAAGTAAAGCAGGTGTTTTTGTTGGCCCTCAAATTAGACAGGTTATTCACGATCCTGATTTTTTTCACAGCTCTGAGCCCTCTTGAATTGAACTGCTGGAATTCCTTCGAAAAACTGCGTTATAATTTGTTTGGAAACAAGAGAGCAGACAGTCGTTACGTGTTAGTCAAATGAACTACCACAATCTTAACGTAATCTCGGAGGTAACATGTCGTTTTAGTAGCACTTTCCTTACTCCCACTTGTATTCTTTTCCTGCTGGACAAGTCGCCGACGAACAATGGGAAAGATTCCATCAGACCTTATCTACATTGGAGAAACGCTATCAGTGGCAATGTGCAACAAGTTTGATGACTGACTAGTGTTGGCACTACTGCAAGGTAGTAGTACCACACATACGAGGCGCAGCAAACCTCCTAAAAATAGTTTACACTACCGGCCATTAAAATTGCTACACCACGAAGATGACATGGTACAGACGCGAAATTGAACCGACAAGAAGAAAATGCTGTGATATGCAAATGATTAGCTTTTCAGACCATTCACACAAGGCTGCCGACGGTGGCGACACCTACAACGGGCTGACATGAAGAAAGTTTCCAACCGATTTCTCACACACAAACAGCAGTTGACCGGCGTTGCCTGGTGAAACGTTGTTGTGATGCCTCGTGTATGGAGGAGAAATGCGTACGATCATGTCTCTGATTTTGGTAAAGGTCGGATTGTAGCCTATTTAGGACTGTGAGCAGAATATGGAATCGGTGGGTTCAGGAGGGTAATACGGAACGCCGTGCTGGATCCCAACGGCCTCGTATCACTAGCAGTCGAGATGACAGGCATCTTATCCGCATGGCTGTAACGGATCGTGCAGCCACGTCTCGATCCCTGAATCAACAGATGGGGACGTTTGCAAGACGACAACCATCTGCACGACCAGTTCGACGTTTGCAGCAGCATAGACTATCAGCTCTGAGACCATGGCTGCGGTTACCCTTGACGCTGCATCACAGACAGGAGCGCCTGCGGTGGTGTACTCAACGACGAACCTGGGTGCACGAATGGCAAAACGTCATTTTTTCGCATGGATCCAGGTTCTGTTTACGGCATCATGATGGTCGCATCCGTGTTCGGCGACATCGCGGTGAACGCACATTGGAAGCGTGTATTCGTAATCGCCATACTGGCGTGTCACCCGGTATGGGGTGCCATTGGTTACACGTCTAGGTCACCTCTTGTTCGCATTGACGGCACTTTGAACAGTGGACGTTATATTTCAGATCTGTTACAACCCGTGGCTCTACCCTTCATTCGATCCCTGCGTAACCCTACATTTCAGCAGGATAATGCACGACCGCATGTTGCAGATCCTGTACGGGCCTTTCTGGATACAGAATATGTTCGACTGCTGCCCTGGCCAGCAGATTCTCCAGATCTCTCACCAATTGAAAACGTCTGGTCAATGGTGGCCGAGCAACTGGCTCGTCACAATACGCCAGTCACTACTCTTGATGAACTGTGGTATCGTGTTGAAGCTGCATGGGCATCTGTACCTGTACACGCCATCCTAGACCCAATGCCCAGACCTATCAAGGCCGTTATTACGGCCAGAGTTGGTTGTTCCGGGTACTGATTTGTCAGGATCTATGCGCCCAAATTGCGTGAAAATGTAATCACATATCAGTTCTAGTAAAATATATTTGTCCAATGAATACCGGTTTATAATCTGCATTTCTTCTTGGTGTAGCAATTTTAATAGCCAGTAGTGTAGTTACGTATGAAAACACGTTTCATTAATAATTCATGCCCTTTGTGTTGATATATTAGCATATACGGACGAAATCATATCGTTTGAGCAACACAAATACCGAATACAATTAGATAGTCACTAGAATAATTTGAACCAAATCTGCTGGTGCTGTAGAAAAACCTATGCTAGATTCGTGTCCAGCAAGTCGAAATACATACGGATGACATATTTGGGTGAGACCAGTGTTAGACATCCCCTACACTGTACTAACCGATCGTCATAGTCTTTCTCCATCCTGTATGTTATGAAATATTTTTGTTATTGTTTTCTGGTATTGCTGGATTTTTGACTGGAGTACGTTCATTTGGTAACCCTGTTGGCGCTACATGGTCGTTATTGTAATCAGAGTAAAGTCCACAGTAGGGGGTGCGGAGATAGTGTCGTTGTCGAGGCTGCCCACACTGTGTGTGTGTGTGTGTGTGTGTGTGTGTGTGTGGGCCGCAGGTACTGTGAGCTGGCCCGCCGGCCGGTAACGAGCCCCGCGCCTCGCCGCTTCCGCCGCCAGAATCACTTTGCTATCGCCGCCGGCCACTGGCCGCTATTATGGCCGTTAACTGCTCCCGCCGGCACAGATTGTCCGCAGGAAATTAACGGCTCTAATTCATTTGTTCCGCAATGGCACAAAATTCTGGCCGCTCAATGCTCAGCGTGCAGTATATTGGGCGAGGCATTGAACAGGAACTGGCACGAATATGTTGGGAGAAATGCATTTCCACATCACTCACCGGCGGTTCCGGCTGAAACATCGGCCCTTTGGCTCGAGCCGGAAGCAATTCGGTTGGTGATAGCCACTAATGGAACATCCGCCGGTCTAATATATGCCACAGACATTTAAGTTGGCTGTATTGATTGCAAGTTGACTGTTGACTGAAGAGGCACATCACCTGTGTCACGATATGATGAGTACCGGCAGGGAATACACGGCAATAAAATACACTAGTTATTACCAGGTCATTATTATTAGTAACGTAATTGTCCTTGTAATAGCAGCAGTGCTATAACTTTGACACAGTGGCACATGCGCGAACTCGTCGTGTTCTATTCAGATTTTCAGCTAGCAGTTGGTATTAAATCATCTTAGATAGAGATATCTATGGGAACGTTCTTAACCAAATCAAACTCGTAGCAATCATCAGGAGTATGCTAGCAAATACATTCTCTGAATAGCTACAGTTTATTCCCTAATGTATTGGAAGTAGGCTGCTTAGGTTTTTATGTTGGTAACGTCACCTAGCGCTCTGTATGAAAATCACTGGATGTTCTGTGTGCAGTGGGTGGCTGGTGGGCATTGTTGAAATAGTCGCTATTGTAGTGTTGGGCAGTTGGCTGTTAACAGCGCGTAGCTTTGCGCAGTTAAGGTATATGTTAATGTTAGTCAGGGCCATTCTTTTGTAGGGATTATTAAAAGTCAGATTGCGTTGCGCTAAAAATATTGTGTGTCAGTTTAGTGATGATCAGAATAAGTAAAGAGAGAAATGTCTGAGTACGTTCAGTTTTGCTCAGCTGTTTGAAAATCAAATAATGTAAGAGGTGTACCAGCACAGTTATTCATTAATTTTTCTAACGGGTCGTTTCAATATGAAGTAGGCCTACTCGTCTATACTGAAGTCATATTTAGGAAAATTTGAGTTGGCAACTTACTTTCAAAAATCACAGAAATGTGTGTCGCACTTACGTTGCACTCAATATGTTACGTAACGATCAACTACTATTGTGCTGAAGTTAATAAGTAGTAACAGTCTTGTGTAGAATACTTAAGCATATCAGACACGTTTCCTTTCTTTTTCATATGAATCTGGCGTTTCTTGGTCTTTCTTTTATCTCTTCCCAGAACCTCTTAATTTTTTCACTTCTTTTCCTTCTCTCTTCTTCGGAAATGTGTGGACCTACTCGTTAGTGGTTTCCCCTCAGGCGATTTGGTGCTCTTGATTTTGCTTCTGAATTCTTCTCTAATTTGGATCATCTCCTGCGCAATATCAGTTTCTTGGGTATCTATTTTTACCTCTGCTTCTCACTTGTTGGCCTAGTTTAATGATGTAAGGTCTTTTGCGTTCAGTTGGTGTTCGTCCGTTCTTGCCAAGTCAATACAAAATTTCAACCGTCTTTTCCGCATAATTTCCGTTAACTTTTCGGTGTACATGTTTCTCCTACTCTTCCGAATTTCATGAATAGTCTGCATTACCTGACAATCTTATTTTCCCTCTTTTGAACTTCTTTCACTTTTCTCCTTTATTTAAAATAAGGAATAGAATCTTTTGGTTTTATAATTCAGTTACATTGTCTGATTTTGGGCTTGATGGAAATCGCTCGTTTGATGCACCTGTTCTGTGTCAATTTGTAAGCAACGTCTAATTTTCTAGTTCTTCCTCTGGCTTCCCTCTTTATCGAGTCCGTTGTCTTCGATCCTTTCTCATAAGTACTTGAATCTATAGGCTTTCAACATTTCATCTCCAAGTATTTCAAAATGTTCAAATGTGTGTGAATTCCTAAGGGACCAAACTGCTGAGGTCATCGGTCCCTAGACTTACACACTACTTAAACTAACTTACGCTAAGAACAACACACACACTCATGTCCAAGGGAGGACTCGAACTTCCGGCGGAAGGGGCTGCGCAACCCGTGATATGGCGCCTCAAACCGCGTGGCCACTCCGCGCGGCTTTAAGTATTTCCTTCCATGGTTTCTGTGTTCCATATATTGCGTTTTTCTCGTACGAGAGTTTGAGAGCCGTTTGCCAGCGATTTCATGCAAGATTCCCTCATTCTTTCCGCGTCTTTCGGGTTTCTCGCTAAAAGGGTAACGTCATTGGTAATAGGTGAGCACCTGATTTCTAAGCTGTTTCCTTTCTTCCCAAGGCCTATTCTACTTACTCCTTGCATCCTCTTCTGATTAGGTTTGGGAGTTCTTTTGGTGTCAAGACTCGATGCATCCATTTCAGTAGCCATGAAATGAAACTGGATGCTTATTTCAGTACTATCGATGGCCAAGTGTCATTCTGTCTCCTACATCTTTATGATGGTCCCTGCTCAGACGACTAGGGGCGGCAACACCGAGAAACAGCCAGAGACCACAGATCACCCCATTGCGGATTGCACAACGCATCAAGTCACGAGCAGACGATGTACAGCTGGACAGCAGCAGTACAAGAAGTTTACAAGAGCTCAAAACTATAGATGGCACCCTCGACGGAAGGTCACCCTTCAGCTCTCCTTTTACTGACAGCGAAATTGAGAAAGTGTCCAAGGAATAGAAAAGCAACTGGAATCACTCAACAGAGGAAAGTCCACTGGACCTGACGGGATACCAAATCGATTCTACACAGATTATGCGAAAGTAATTGCCCTCCTTCTAACAGCCGTGTACCGCAAGTCTCTAGAGGAACAGAACGTTCCAAATGATAGGAAAAGAGCACAGGCAGTCCCAGTCTTCAAGAAGGGTCGTCGAGCAGATGCGCTAAACTATAGACCTATATCTCTGACGTCGATCTGTTGTAGAATTTTAGAAAATGTTTTTTGCTCGCGTATCATGTCGTTTTTGGAAACCCAGAATCCACTCAGTAGGAATGAACATGGATTCCGGAAACAGCGATCGTGTGAGACCTAACTCGCTTTATTTGTTCATGAGACCCAGAAAATATTAGGTACAGGCTACCAGATAGATGCCATTTTGCTTGACTTCCGGAAGGCGTTCGATACATTTCCGCACTGTCGCCTGACAAACAAAGTATGAGCCTACGGAATATCAGACCAGCTGTGTAGCTCGATTGTTGAGTTTTTAGCAAACAGAACACAGCATGTTGTTATCAATGGAGAGACGTCTACAGACGTTAAAGTAACCTCTGGCGTGCCACAGGGGAGTGTTATGGGACCATTGCTTTTCACAATATATATAAATGACCTAGTAGATAGTTTCGGAAGTTCCATGCGGCTTTTCGCTGATGATGCTGTAATATACAGAGAAGTTGCAGCATTAGAAAATTGCAGCGAAATGCAGGAAGATCTGAAGCGGATAGGCAAAATGCTCTGAGCACTATGGGACTTAACTTCTGAGGTCATCAGTTCCCTAGAACTTAGAACTACTTAAACCTAACTAACCTAAGGACATCACACACATCCATGCCCGAGGCAGGATTCGAACCTGCGACCGTAGCGGTCGCGCGGTTCCGGACTGCAGAGCCTAGAACCGCTCGGCCACAGCGGATAGGCACTTGGTGCAGGGAGTGGCAACTGACCCTTAACGTAGACAAATGTAATGTATTGCGAGTACATAGAAAGAAGGATCCTTTATTGTATGATTATATGATAGCGGAACAAACACTGGTAGCAGTTACTTCTGTAAAATAACTGGGAGTATGCGTGCGGAACGATTTGAAGTGGAATGATCATATAAAATTAATTGTTGGTAAGGCGCGTACCAGATTGAGATTCATTGAGAGAGTCCTTAGAAAATGTAGTCCATCAACAAAGGAGGTGGCTTACAAAACACTCGTTCGAGCTATACTTGAGCATTGCTCATCAGTATGGGATCCGTACCAGGTCGGGTTGACGGAGGAGATAGAGAAGATCCAAAGAAGAGCGGCGCGTTTCGTCACAGGGTTATTTGGTAAGCGTGATAGCGTTACGGAGATGTTTAGCAAACTCAAGTGGCAGACTCTGCAAGAGAGGCGCTCTGCATCGCGGTGTAGCTTGCTGTCCAGGTTTCGAGAGGGTGCGTTTCTGGATGAGGTATCGAATATATTGCTTCTCGGTAATTATACCTCCAGAGGAGAACACGAATGTAAAATTAGAGAGATTCGAGCGCGCACGGAGGCTTTCCGGCAGTCGTTCTTCCCGCGAACCATACGCGACTGCAACAGGACAGGGAGGTAATGACAGTGGCATGTAAAGTGCTCTCCGCCACACACCGTTGGGTGGCTTGCGGAGTATAAATGTAGATGTAGATGAAAGCCATAAGGTGTCTAAAGCTAAGGAAAGCAGCAGATCTAGATGAAATGTTCCCAGAATTTCTCATCCACCGTGGCAAAACAGGGAGGACATGGCACAAAGATTTTTACAGACTGCTTGTGCAACAGTCAGGTATCAGCAGATTTTAAGATGGCAAAAACCCTTGCAATCCTCAAACCAGGAAAGCCGAAAGACGATCACTCAAGCTACCGTCCAGTTGCCCTTCTCAGTGCCCGCTACAAACTACTGGAACGGCTATTCTACAGTAGGATCTATCGAACGGTTGACAACAAAGTGCCTCCCTACCAAGCAGGTTTCAGGCAAAACCGCAGCTGCTGTGAGCAGGTATTGGCACTCACTTCATTTATCGAAGCTGGTTTCCAGAAAGGGCTGAGAACCTCAGCAGCATATGTTAATGTAACTGTGGTTTGCGACACTGTGTGGCTGGACTGACTAATGTTACAGCTAAAGTGAAGTGTTCCATGCTCTAGACTAGCAACACTGCTGTCCAACATGCTGAGAAACCGATTTTTCCGAGTCTGTCTTCATGACAAAGGAGCAAGTATAAACTTCAGAACGACCTACCACAAGGATCTGTCCTTGCCCAACTATTGTTCAACCTGTACATAAGTGACATGCCAGAAACTATACCTAGGAACTTCTGCTACGCTGACGACACCGCCATTGCGTATCAAGGCAAGCACCTAGAGGAGGGAATAAATGTGCTCACAGAAGACCTTAGAGTACTTTATGACTGTTACAGAAATTGGAGATTGTGCCCTAACCCTACAAAAACTGAAGTGACAGCTTGGTACCTCAACAACCGATTAGCTCTCTTTACTTTGTAGCTCCAACTTCTCAGTTCTCAGTCCTCAGTCCTGTAGCTCCTCAGTTGGTATCACGATATAACCCATGTCAGTCCTCCCACCAAGAAACCAGTAGCTAAACGTCTCCTTCTGTAACAAATCAGTTAAAAAATCCTCATCCTATGTATCTTGGAATCACACCGGACCGATAACCTACGTACAGGACTCACCTCATAGCACTAGCAGAAAAGTTAAAGACCAGGAACAACATTATCCGGAAACTAGCTGGAACTTCCTGGGGTGCACGAGCTGACACTCTCCGTACAGCGGCCTGATCTCTGGGATATTCTGTGGCTGACTACTGCGTACCTGTCTGGTACAGAAGTGTGCATGCCAGTAAGGTTGACGTTCACCTGAATGATACCATGAGAATTGCAACGGGCACCCTGAGATCAACCCCGCTACCTTGGCTGTCTGCTCTCAGTAGCATCACCCCACCACATTTGAGACGACAAGAAGCAGGGGCCCGCGAACGGGAAAAGATTAATAACGTGAAACTTTCCCAAAGGCTAGCCGCCCAGGAAATATGCTAAATCCACCCTGCACGCGTCTCAAGAAAACCATTCTGGACAGCTCGAGAACCCGAACCATTCAAGATTGAAGATGTATCGAAGGGGAAATGGAAAAACGACACCAGCATAATTCGCCGTGGCCTCGAAGACCCTACATGCTTACTAAGCTTCCAACTACCCAGAATAAACTGGTGTGTGTTCAACAGAATCCGATGTGGACGTGGAACAACTAAGTCCTTCACGTACAATCTGGGACTCTCTGACTCCCCGATGCGCGACTGTGGAGCAGCAGAACAGTCTGTTGAACACATTGTAGGGGAATGTTCCAATATATGTTTTAGTGGAGGGTGGAACGACATAATCAACGCCTTGCCAACAGCACTGGATTGGATTGTCTCTCTGGATATCAATTTGTGATATAATTAGTGACCATATCTCCTGTACATTCCTTTTGTTACGTATAAATATTTTTCTTTTGCGTTGTGTAAATATCGCTGTAAATTGAATGTGTATTTCCATACGATAAATAGTAATAATAATCTTGATGATGAGTACTACGTTTGGACAAAAACACGAAAAGATCGCGAGCAAAACGCATGCTTGAACATAAACGCAGAGACTAACCAAGCCTGCTGATTGCGTCGTTGTATTTCACCCTGAACTGTATTTCCGCAACGTCCTCAATACGTTGTGTCAGTTGTGGTGAGTAGTTGTGATAGCATTAGGTCGCAGCTAAGTGATTTCGAAAGAGGGCTAATTGTTGTTGTTCCAGGAAGGGGAAACTTTATTGACACATTCCTGGGGTCAGATACATCACATGATCACACTGACAGAACCACAGGCACATAGACACAGGCAACAGAGCATGCACAATGTCGGCACTAGTACAGTGTATATCCACCTTTCGCAGCAATGCAGGCTGCTATTCTCCCATGGAGACGATCGTAGAGATGCTGGATGTAGTCCTGTGGAACGGATTGCCATGCCATTTCCACCTGGCGCCTCAGTTGGACCAGCGTTCGGGCTGGACGTGCAGACCGCGTGAGACGACGCTTCATCCAGTCCCAAACATGCTCAATGGGGGACAGATCCGGAGATCTTGCTGGCCAGGGTAGTTGACTTACACCTTCTAGAGCACGTTGGGTGGCACGGGATACATGCGGACGTGCATTGTCCTGTTGGAACAGCAAGTTCCCTTGCCGGTCTAGGAATGGTAGAACGATGGGTTCGATAACGGTTTGGATGTACCGTGCACTATTCAGTGTCCCCTCGACGATCACCAGTGGTGTACGGCCAGTGTAGGAGATCGCTCCCCACACCATGATGCCGGGTGTTGGCCCTGTGTGCCTCGGTCGTATGCAGTCCTGATTGTGGCGCTCACCTGCACGGCGCCAAACACGCATACGACCATCATTGGCACCAAGGCAGAAGCGACTCTCATCGCTGAAGACGACACGTCTCCATTCGTCCCTCCATTCACGCCTGTCGCAACACCACTGGAGGCGGGCTGCACGATGTTGGGGCGTGAGCGGAAGACGGCCTAACGGTGTGCGGGACCGTAGCCCAGCTTCATGGAGACGGTTGCGAATGGTCCTCGCCGATACCCCAGGAGCAACAGTGTCCCTAATTTGCTGGGAAGTGGCGGTGCGGTCCCCTACGGCACTGCGTAGGATCCTACGGTCTTGGCGTGCATCCGTGCGTCGCTGCGGTCCGGTCCCAGGTCGACGGGCACGTGCACCTTCCGCCGACCACTGGCGACAACATCGATGTACTGTGGAGACCTCACGCCCCACGTGTTGAGCAATTCGGCGGTACGTCCACCCGGCCTCCCGCATGCCCACTATACGCCCTCGCTCAAAGTCCGTCAACTGCACATACGGTTCACGTCCACGCTGTCGCGGCATGCTACCAGTGTTAAAGACTGCGATGGAGCTCCGTATGCCACGGCAAACTGGCTGACACTGACGGCGGCGGTGCAAAAATGCTGCGCAGCTAGCGCCATTCAACGGCCAACACCGCGGTTCCTGGTGTGTCCGCTGTGCCGTGCGTGTGATCATTGCTTGTACAGCCCTCTCGCAGTGTCCGGAGCAAGTATGGTGGGTCTGACACACCGGTGTCAATGTGTTCTTTTTTCCATTTCCAGGAGTGTAGATAGTTCCTGCAAAATAGTGTGGGTAGAGGTTATACTTGACAATCGGACTAAACTATTAATTGGGTCGTTTTACCGAACCCCCGACTCACAAGATATAGTTGCTGAACAGTTCAAAGAAAACTTGAGTCTCATTTCAAAGAGTTACCCCTCTCATACAATTATAGTCGCTAATGACTAATCTGACCTCGATGTGCTGGAAAAAGTATACATTTAAAGCCGGCGGCAGGCATAAAAGGACATCCGAAATTGTACTGAATGCTTTGTTAGAAAATGATTTTGAACGATTAGTTCATGAGCCCACTCGAAGGGTAAATGATTGCGAAAACTTACTTGACCTCTTAGCAACAAATAATCCTGCACAAATATTCAGTAGCGTGACGAACATAGGGATTGGCGACCACAAGGCAGTAGCTGCTGTGCTGAATACCGTAACTCCTACAACCATAAAAAAGAAACGCAAAGTATATCTATTTTAAAAAGCTGATAAAAACGTTCTTAGCGCCTTTTTAAGAGGCAGTCTGCAATCGTTCCAAACTAATCATGTATGCGTAGAAAATTTGTAGGATAATTTCAATCAGATAGTATCGACAACTGAGAGACATATGCCACATAAATTAGTAAGTGATGGTACTGATCCCCCATAGTACTCAAAACGGGTCGGATACCTGTTGCAGAAGCAGAGAAAAATGCATGCCAAATTTAAAAGGACGCAATATACCCAAGACTTGCAAACTTTTTCAGAAGTTCGAAATATAGCGCGTACTTCAATGCCAGACGCTTTCAATAATTTCCACAACGAAACTCTCTCTCGAAATCTGGCAGTAATCCCAAAGAGATTCAGGTCATGCATAAAGCACACCAGTGGGAAGACGCTATCAATACCTTCACTGCGCGATAACAACGGTGAAGTCATTGATGACAGTGCCACTAAAGAAGAGTTATTAAACACGATTTTCTGAAACTCCTTCACGCAAGAAGACGAAGTAAATATTCCTGAATTCCAATCAAGAACAACTGCCAAGATGAGAAACATAGAAATAGATATCCTCGGTGTCGCATAGCAACTTAAATCACTTAATAAAATCAAGGCTTCAGATCCAGTTTTGTGTACCCACAGGTTCCTCTTAGAATATACTGATACAATAGCTCCATATTTAGCAATTATATACAACTGCTCGTTCATAGACAGATCCGTACCTAAAGACTGGAAAATTACTCAAGTCACACGAATACCCAAAAAGGTTGAATTACAGACGCTAATCACTAACGTCGATTTGCAGTAGGTTTTTGGAACATATACTGTATTCGAACATTATGAAGTACCTCGAAGAAAACGATTTATTGACACGTAGTCAGCAAGGATTCAGGAAATATCATTTTTGTGAAACACAACTAGCTCTTTATACTCATGAAGTAATGAGTGCTATCGACAGAGGATGATAAATTGATTCCATATTTTTAGATTTCCAGAAGGCTTTCGACACCGTTCCTCACAAGCGTCTTCTAACCAAACTGCATGCCTATAGAACATCGCCTGAGTTGTGCGACTAGATTCGTGATTTCCTGTCAGAAAGGTCACAGTTCGTAGTAATAGACGGAAAGTCATCGAGTAAAACAGAAATAACATCCGGCGTTCCCCAAGGAAGTGCTATAGGCCCTATATTAACGACATATGAGACAACACAGTAGCCGTCTTAGACTGTTTGCAGATGAAGCTGTCATTTACCGTCTTGTAAAGTCATCAGATGACCAAAACGACTCGCAAAATGATTTAGATAAGATATCTGTATGGTGCGAAAAGTGGCAATTGACCCTGAAAAAAGCAAATTGTGTAGCTATTCTGATGAGTACTAAAGGAAATCCGCTAAATTTCGATTACGCTGTAAGTCACACAAATCTGAAGGTGTAAATTCAACTAAATACTTAGGGATTACAATTACAAATACCCTAAATTAGTTCGATCACATAGTTAATGTTGTGGGTAGAGCCAACCAAAGACTGCGATTCACTGGCAGAACACTTAGAAAGCGCAACATGTCTACTAAAGAGACTGCTTACACCACGCTTGTCCACCCTATTATTGAGTATTGCTGTGCGGTATGAGATCCGCATCAGATGGGACTGACGGATGACATCGAAAAAGAACAAAGAAGGGCAGCTCGTTTTGTATTATCGCGAAGTAGGGGAGATAGTGCCACAGGCATGACACTTCGTGAATGGGAGTAGCAATCATTAAAACAAAAGCGTTTTTCGTTGCGACGGGGTCTTCTCATGAATTTTCAATCGCCAGTTTTCTCCTCTGATTGCGAAAATATTGTATTAGGACCATACTACATAGGGAGAAATGTTCATCACGATAAAATAAGAGAAATCAGTGCTCGCACAGAAAAGTTTAAGTGCTCGTTTTTCCCGCGCGCCGTTCAAGAGTGTAACGGTAGAGATACAGCTTGAAGATGGTTCATTGAACTCTCGGACAGGCACTTTATTGTGAATAGCAAAGTAATCACGTAGATGTAGAAACATCAAACTCCCACGAAATGTACTGCATGCTTGGATATAAAAATAATTACCATTTCCGTAAGACCGCGTAAAGAAGTTGCGCCGTCAACGTTTTGTGTGCGAGGAAGTATTACGTGAAGTTTTTCTCTTTCAGAAACTGGATTTCAATGTCTGTTGCTCGACAGGAGCTGGATCGAGGTCTATCGAGAGGGCGATTTATCTTTCCGCGATGTAGCTGTTCGACTTTGTTAACATACCACCGCTGCCATGCTAATATGGAACTGATGGGTTCAGGAAGACTATGCTCAACGCCATGCAGGACTGTGAAATGCGTTCGTGAACTGTGAATACTGTTCTACAATGGTTATGCGATTTGCTAGTAACATATGAAAATTTGTGCCAGACTGGGGCTTGAACCCAGATTTTCCGCTTTCCGCTTTACCGCCTCGGCCATCCGATCACGCCTCCAGGAACAACTGAAACTTTCATACAGTCTAGTGTCTACGTCCCACAATGATCGCATACAAATCTCATGATTCCTGCACAGGCAGAGGCGTTGTTCTGTTCCTTAGATTGTCTTGCTTTCCCATGAAATACAGTAGGGCAGTGTCTGTATTTTATAGCGTCTGTATAGTTGATCATGGATGATGTGATGGACGGTGTTATGTCTTCCTTTGCACGCTGTGTGGTTCTTTAGTGGATACAGGAGCGAGGAACAGGTACTGTTCATGAACAGAAAATTCAGATATAAATTGTTTTAATTCTAATATCAAGTAGTAAAAAAAATTCATAGCTTTGTTGCCGTATTTGCAGAGTCAGTTGCTGACAGCAGATTTTAATGTAGAAATACATACGGATAGAAAAGATCTATAAATATGTCGATCGTCAGCACAATGTTTGTTCACAAGACGCCGAGCGCTGGCTCCTGTGAAAGTTTGTAAACGTTATTCAACAGGAAAACTCACAAAATTGAGTCGGCGCACGAATATTCGAGTGTAAGTACATCTGCCGATGGAGCTCCGGAGAGTCGATGCTTTCATCTCATTGACAACGGCGTAATCGTTCGTGGTAAGCCGGCAGGGGTGGCCGATCGGTTCTAGGCGCTACAGTCTGGAGCTGCGCGACCGCTACGGTCGCAGGTTCGAATCCTGCCTCGGGCATGGATGTGTGTGGTGTCCTTAGGTTAGTTGGGTTTAAATAGTTCTAAGTTCTAGGAGACTGATGACCTTAGAAGTTAAGTCTCATAGTGCTCAGAGCCATTTCAATCATTTTTGTTCGTGGTAACGCCCTCGAGTCGCGGAGGCGGCTGTAGGAAACGCGGAGGCGTATCTGGCAGCGCGCGTATTTGAAAGTGCGGGCAACTGGGTAGCGGCCGGTACCGCAGAAGGCAGCTCATACACCAGCATTAAGATAGCATAAAACGGAGATGAAAAGGAGCTGTTAATATAGCAGAAAACTGATGATGATAGTTCGATGCAAGCATGTTGAAGATGCAGAACAGTCGCTTTGGCATGCACGTTCTCCAGATGTCTCAATAGCTGGTCATGCACTACAGAGCGACAGTCAAGCTATCTGTCGCTCCACGTGTTGTAAATTTTAATGACGAGCAGCGTAAAGGTTCACTACGACTTCTCCATGGTGGTGAGTCTCCTGTGGTTGTTATTGTATGTGTATTAGCAGCTGCACGACACTCTTGCACTGACTGCTGAGCATCTTGCTTTCCCTTGAATGACGGATGTCAACATAAGGATAGACAAGAAAGGTTATAATAGTTTTCCAGTTACTCAGTGTGCAGAATTCAATGCGCTGTAGTTTCAGCAAAAGTAAAGACCTATTCTCTTACTCTGCCTGGCAATGAAGTGTCAGTGGAAATTGGTAATTGGAGTTTTTGAACGATCAGAGTTCCAAATTTATGAGAGTAGTAGAACGGCCTCCAGCATGCATTAAACCTTCTATTGTTAAGTGTTGTCATCAAGCCTGGTAGGGTGTACAACTGACGTGACCAGCGTCAGATGTTCAGTAGTACACAGAAATACTGCATACTCATGTGACGCTGCGTTATCACGACAGTTTGAAAGGAGCACGTATGTGTGTCTTTATTTGGCCAGCTGGTTCTAACCGTGCAATATCCAGGTTTTAGGAGCAATCTGATGAGGCAACGGCCCGATGCTGAACTGCGTGGGAATACGAACACACGCTTACTCGTCAACAACGTTTTGGTCGGCAAGAGGACGCCGTATTGTTCACATCGGTGTCTGTCGTCTCAGAACAAGTAACGGATACCCTCAATATTCTATTTTATCCTGCACCGTTGATAGGAGACTAGCAGGAGACAGGCTGTGGAATTTCTGTGCCAAGCGTGGGCTGCCTGTAACAACCACACAAACGGCTACATTTGCAGTGGCTCTCTGACCTACAAGCGTAGACTCTGATGAATGGCATCATATTTTGTTCAGCGATGAATCAAGGAACCTACACAACGGTGCACACTCATCCGTCAGTGACCAGGGGAGAGACCTCATTCTTCCAACGATTTGGAGAGGGACTGCGGTTTACTCCTAGTTGACCCCAGTTGGGTTGGGGAGCCAAAGAGTGGGACTTAAGATCATGGCTGGTAGTGAGCGAGTACAGTACATCACCGACAGCCAGCGCCCACTTGTTACCTCTCATGCAACAGTATCGTGCTGCCATTTTTGTAACAGGACATTGCTCGAACACACATAGCAGGTGTCTATATGAACTGTTTGCGTGATGCTGGATTACTATCATGTCCAGCCAGATCACCATACCTATCCCGTACAGAAGTGTTTGGGATCAGCTTAGACATCAGCTCTATCCCAGTACTAATGTCGAGGAAAACGAGGATCAATTAAATTAGTTGTGCACAAGTTTTCCTCAGGAGGGGATGCAACGGCTTTGCGACACCTTCTCATCCGAATCAGTGCATGCCCCCAGACCAGATGGGATGCTACTTCGTACCGATAACTGGGCTCATACTGTCATGTAATCTGTAAATTGGACTTCATACAGTGATCACTGAAGTAACGTGACGTACCCTCTCAACCAGAGAGATTTCAACGTTGTTTGCTCCTCTCCTCCTGGGTGCTCCACACTTTTCGTCGGGCGGTGTATGCCTGGTAGTGGAGTCCACTGGGAGGGTGGAGCGACTCGCAGGACGCAGTTGGCCCACGGACGTGCCCACGGGCGCCGTGGTGCGCCGCTGCCGGGGCTGGGGCCGCTTTGATGTGCTGCCAGGCATTCCTGGGCAGCCGCCGCCCCCGCCGCCCCCTGCCGCCGCCGCCCACGCTCCTTGGCAGGCGCTGCACCCGTGTGCCGACCCTGCACCGCTGCGCCCTCCTCTGCGCTCGGAACAACATTTCGCCGACGCTGTAGACACGCCAGACCTTTTGCTTTGAGGAACGCTTCAGCCTCCAGTAGTCCTTCCACTGTCATCCGGAGGAAATACCTCTATTGGCGGTGTAAACCACGTCTAACACTACTGTCTGCAATATTTTGAATAGTGTGTTCCCTTCAAGAAAAAAGACCTTCTTCGTTTACGTTCATGTTATCGTTCTGTTAAAACTGTGCCGTTATTGCTGCTTACTGACCATTAATTTCTAAATTAACATTTATTAGGACGGCTAAACTACACTCCTGGAAATGGAAAAAAGAACACATTGACACCGGTGTGTCAGACCCACCATACTTGCTCCGGACACTGCGAGAGGGCTGTACAAGCAATGATCACACGCACGGCACAGCGGACACACCAGGAACCGCGGTGTTGGCCGTCGAATGGCGCTAGCTGCGCAGCATTTGTGCACCGCCGCCGTCAGTGTCAGCCAGTTTGCCGTGGCATACGGAGCTCCATCGCAGTCTTTAACACTGGTAGCATGCCGCGACAGCGTGGACGTGAACCGTATGTGCAGTTGACGGACTTTGAGCGAGGGCGTATAGTGGGCATGCGGGAGGCCGGATGGACGTACCGCCGAATTGCTCAACACGTGGGGCGTGAGGTCTCCACAGTACATCGATGTTGTCGCCAGTGGTCGGCGGAAGGTGCACGTGCCTGTCGACCTGGGACCGGACCGCAGCGACGCACGGATGCACGCCAAGACCGTTGGATCCTACGCAGTGCCGTAGGGGACCGCACCGCCACTTCCCAGCAAATTAGGGACACTGTTGCTCCTGGGGTATCGGCGAGGACCATTCGCAACCGTCTCCATGAAGCTGGGCTACGGTCCCGCACACCGTTAGGCCGTCTTCCGCTCACGCCCCAACATCGTGCAGCCCGCCTCCAGTGGTGTCGCGACAGGCGTGAATGGAGGGACGAATGGAGACGTGTCGTCTTCAGCGATGAGAGTCGCTTCTGCCTTGGTGCCAAAGATGGTCGTATGCGTGTTTGGCGCCGTGCAGGTGAGCGCCACAATCAGGACTGCATACGACCGAGGCACACAGGGCCAACACCCGGCATCATGGTGTGGGGAGCGATCTCCTACACTGGCCGTACACCACTGGTGATCGTCGAGGGGACACTGAATAGTGCACGGTACATCCAAACCGTCATCGAACCCATCGTTCTACCATTCCTAGATCGGCAAGGGAACTTGCTGTTCCAACAGGACAATGCACGTCCGCATGTATCCCGTGCCACCCAACGTGCTCTAGAAGGTGTAAGTCAACTACCCTGGCCAGCAAGATCTCCGGATCTGTCCCCCATTGAGCATGTTTGGGACTGGATGAAGCGTCGTCTCACGCGGTCTGCACGTCCAGCACGAACGCTGGTCCAACTGAGGCGCCAGGTGGAAATGGCATGGCAAGCCGTTCCACAGGACTACATCCAGCATCTCTACGATCGCCTCCATGGGAGAATAGCAGCCTGCATTGCTGCGAAAGGTGGATATACACTGTACTAGTGCCGACATTGTGCATGCTCTGTTGCCTGTGTCTATGTGCCTGTGGTTCTGTCAGTGTGATCATGTGATGTATCTGACCCCAGGAATGTGTCAATAAAGTTACCCCTTCCTGGGACAATGAATTAACGGTGTTCTTATTTCAATTTCCAGGAGTGTATTTGCATTAGTGATTATTTTTATTTTTTGGTTATTAGGGCGTGGTTCATGGCATGTTCATTACAATTGTTGATTACAAGAGTTGTGTTTCCCAGTAGTGACGATGAACACGTGCTAATAGCTCTTACGGTATGCATTTTACTGGACCTTTTTTCCTTGTTTTGGTCCATACTACTATTACTCCCCAAACTGTGGAAAGTAGAAGAGATTTGCTTCACAGTATCGAAGATGAAAAATTGCTCGACCCATGTTTACCGAGACTTTTTGCTTCTAGTATCGTGTAGTTTCAACTGTATGCGTTTAGACCATTAATTATGATACACACTCTTGCTACTGTGGTTCGAGATTCTTGTGTTAGTTGATGTAGTTCACGCCAAATCGCCAGGGAACCTGGCATGAGCCAGAGTAGTGTTGTTCGTGTTCTGCATCGCCATAAATATCATCCTTACCATTTCAGTCTCCAGCAACAATTAACTGGTATCGACTGAATGCGTCGCATTCAATTCTGCCGATGTACTCAAATTCAGATTCAGAGGGATCACACATTTATTAATTTGATTTTATTTACTGGCGAGACTACATTGACGAACCATGGAAATGTTAATTTGCATAATATGCCCTATTGTGCAGCTCAAAATCCATGTTGACTGCGGCAAATTGCACGCCAAAAACCGTGGTCGGTGAATGTATGGTGAGGGATTCTAGAGGACAGAATTACAGGGCATTATTTCAGCGAAGGAAATCTTAATGGTAGGGAGTACACCACACTCCTCCAAGAAAAATTAGTTCTCTTATTGGAAGAAATACCTTTAGAAAAAAGAGAGTATGTGGGATGAACACGATGGGTGTCCGGCACATTTTTCGCTGATGGCTAGAAATGAGTTGCAGATACAATTCCCAAATCGTTGGATTTGACGCGGAGGAGATGTGTCGTAGCCGGCTCGTTCACCAGACTTGAAGCCTCTGGATATTTTCTTGTGGGGACTCGTAAAAAACAATGTTAATAAAGATGTTCCAACTACACCTGAAGATATGTGAGAGAGAATTGTCAGAGCACGTGCTTCGACAAGTGCCGTGATGTGATAAAGAATATCACTCAGTCCATGATAAAAAGATCGCAGCACTGCTTTGATACCAATGATCATCACTTCGAATACTTTCTGTAAATGGACGTTCATGCCACCTTTGTGACCCTACTGTTACACATCATTGGATCCGTCTCGATAGCAGCTATCAGAAAATAAGTACCAAAGTATAGCATTCCACTTAAAAAAAAACAAAGTTAACCTTCATATCTCTAAAGTGACCCCACCTAGCAACAAAAACCAACGTCATATTATGTTCCCCAATGCAACTTTTGTCCCACAAATCTTTCTGAAGCTATCATACTTTCGGAGGTATCCTTGGTGGAAATAGTTACTGACTCACCCTATATACTAATACTAAAATGAAACAAAAATATATCCACTATAATAATGAGGGTCATTCTGTCGCTTTCCTAGGTGTTGAGCCGAAAGGAAAATTTCGAAATCGACTCTTAAGGGAGTGTTGTTATAGTATTAGGAAGTATGCCCGCCATGTGCTGTATCAGAGTCACTACATCTGCGAGCAGCGAGCCGTGGCATATCTTACTAGTATTGAAGAATTTATGTGCCGGCCGGAGTGGCCGTGCGGTTTTAGGCGCTACAGTCTGGAACCGAGCGAGCGCTAGGGTCGCAGGTTCGAATCCTGCCTCGGGCATAGATGTGTGTGATGTCCTTAGGTTAGTTAGGTGTAAGTAGTTCTAAGTGCTAGGCGACTGATGACCTCAGACTTTAAGTCACATAGTGCTCAGAGCCATTTGAACCATTTTTGAATTTATGTGAAGATTGTGACCATGCCGAGATAGGTGTTAGCAGCAGTGACTCCGGCAGATAGAAATAGCTTACAAAGAAGACTAGTCTACAGTGACCTCCTAGTTACCATTGAACTGCTTATTATCTGGTCTAGCGTGAAGTGGTACATAGTAGACGTATGTCTTGTGACATTGCCGTGATATATAGGTAAGCAACACTGTTTTTTTCTGTCACTATTTTCTGGTTATTTTATTGTGAATACTGGAAGCAACGTTTGTGCGCTTCACACTGGAAAGATGCACTCCCGGTGTGGTCCCAGGATCCTGCTTGTCAACAAAGGGCAGTCATTGGATCCCATTAGCAGAGACGAGCCTCCTCTACGGAGATGGACATCTTTTGTGAAGTGGGGCTGCGGCCTACTCCGTGTTCACAGTCAGCATCTGGCCTCTCGGACGGCAGAGAATCCAGCGCAGCCACTACCATCCCAGGAGAATGCTGTAACATGACATTTTTGCCTTTTCTGCACAAACATCAAAGGATGAGACGACAGAGTGCCCCTAGGCCAGCGTGAGAGCGTTTGTTACATTTTCTGCAATTGTGGCGCCCCCACGATCGTGTTTGGCGCAAAGAAGCTGATCAATCGAGGAGACATTGCTCCTGGCTGTTGCCAACCTCGTGTTTCTTAAAGCTCATTTTGTACACCAAGACTGAAAAGTTTCTGCTATGGTGACCTATGTTTTCATGGTATAAGCGATACTCTCGTCCGTCACATTGCCAACAGAAGTTAGTCATCCCCTCCATGCAGAGCTTTAGGAAGGTAGAGTGTTGAGGAGGGAGATTAAGGAATCACGGCCATTTACCTCCTAGCTGCCATATGGTTCTGATAGGTGTACCCTGCATATTTAATTGTGCAATCCACAGTAGTGAGATCCATATTCTGAGCAGCTTGCTACTAACTTGATCTGGCACACAGGTTGAGTTGCTGATTTGACTTCTTATCGACTTCTTGTGAATTGTGTTCACCAATCAGAGGAAATATAAATCTGTTTTGAGGACATTAGCGTTAAATTCCAAGACTTTTTAAACGTGCTACACCTTTTCGATCGTTATACGATACACTAATAACAAATATAATCTGTTGTAGAAGGTACTTGTAAGTTTGCTGTTCTCACTGTGATTGTGTTACTGTCGTGCACAACAGTTACACTGAAGAAGGATCAGTTCCTTGTTATTGTGTTAAGGTAAAGAGCATGTTTATTGACTGGGGGGGGGGGGGGGCTGTGCGGTTTTTCCCTTAGGTTACAGCTTTGCTGTGTTGATTAATGATAATAAGGCTAAAACCTTGCAGTACTGAGGCTTAATAAAAAACAAAATTTTTATAGCAACGTGGCATCATTATACAGGTGCAGGGAACACTGCTCTCCAAATCAGACGACAAACATGCAACTTTCAGCCTCTCCTAAGAAGTTCGGCAAAGACTGATTCGGATATGACTTCCCATTTTATTGGCAAGCTCTGTTTCTTCATAACATTTATAACTGATTGTCATCGACTTTTGTTGCTTTGGTACAACGCCACCTGGTCCGCACTTAGGATAAACATCTTGTATAATGTTGCGTTCCACTAGTATTCAAGTGTAGTGTATAGTCTTAGATAACTGCAAATTTAATGTGCTGGTGCTTTTCCTCAGGCTTATCTTTTGTCCACTATTGCCTGAGCCACAAACAGAAACAGTGATGGGTGCCTCATCTGTCCGTCCAGCCTCCACAATACCATCGGGATCGATTGGTTTGTCATTTTCTGACCAAATGCTTCTTCCCGCTGTCTCTGAATCCGTCCGTGTGCAGAGCCATCACGGTGTGCCTACTGCAAGATGGCGCTCCATTACTACTTCTGTCCTCCCCCGGGGATGGCAGCATGTCGACTACTGGTAAGCAGGGGTGCTACGGGTGATGGTGCAAGGAGCGACTGAAGTAGCGTCAACCATTGTATCCATTTTCATTAGATATCATTTATACCCTATAATCATTGTTACACCGGTCATTAAACATTCACTTTGTTCAGAGTGAAAGATATTAGTACAGATTTGCACTTGCAAACTGTCAGCTGCCACATCGCCATGTTATACCTACATAGCGTATTTTCCTTCGAGTGGGGTATGTTTCATAAATTGTAAGCGACTTCTTCCTAATAACTTTTCTATAAAAAAAAGGTGTATTCAAAACGAATAAGACCTTGAGCAGAACCTGAAAACTGATTTTTGCATAAAAAGCTAGGACAATCTCTCCGGTCGCTGTTCTAAGTCAATTGGCGAATCAGTGTTTAGAGAAGAATAGCCAGAGAAATTCGTGCTTACATATTATTTTCTTTCGTAATAAAGTGCAGTAAAGGTTTACATCTCTTTTTTATTATTCACTTGGAAATGCTCAGTAAATGCAAGCTGCATCTCAGGTAAATTTGTTCTTAGTTACGTGATAGTAGTTTTCCATGACATTTCAGACAGTATAAAATAAATTTTGTGTATATGGACGTAGTAAGTAATTGATGGTGAGATGGATGAAATTCTACCTTACAGTTTACAATGCGTTACCTGATAGCATTGCCAAGCTGATATTACAGATACCCGTTCTTACGACTCAGTTACTAACGTGCAACTTCTTAATACACTCCTGGAAATTGAAATAAGAACACCGTGAATTCATTGTCCCAGGAAGGGGAAACTTTATTGACACATTACTGGGGTCAGATACATCACATGATCACACTGACAGAACCACAGGCACATAGACACAGGCAACAGAGCATGCACAATGTCGGCACTAGTACAGTGTATATCCACCTTTCGCAGCAATGCAGGCTGCTATTCTCCCATGGAGACGATCGTAGAGATGCTGGATGTAGTCCTGGGGAACGGCTTGCCATGCCATTTCCACCTGGCGCCTCAGTTGGACCAGCGTTCGTGCTGGACGTGCAGACCGCGTGAGACGACGCTTCATCCAGTCCCAAACATGCTCAATGGGGGACAGATCCGGAGATCTTGCTGGCCAGGGTAGTTGACTTACACCTTCTAGAGCACGTTGGGTGGCACGGGATACATGCGGACGTGCATTGTCCTGTTGGAACAGCAAGTTCCCTTGCCCGTCTAGGAATGGTAGAACGATGGGTTCGATGACGGTTTGGATGTACCGTGCACTATTCAGTGTCCCCTCGACGATCACCAGTGGTGTACGGCCAGTGTAGGAGATCGCTCCCCACACCATGATGCCGGGTGTTGGCCCTGTGTGCCTCGGTCGTATGCAGTCCTGATTGTGGCGCTCACCTGCACGGCGCCAAACACGCATACGACCATCATTGGCACCAAGGCAGAAGCGACTCTCATCGCTGAAGACGACACGTCTCCATTCGTCCCTCCATTCGCGCCTGTCGCGACACCACTGGAGGCGGGCTGCACGATGTTGGGGCGTGAGCCGAAGACGGCCTAACGGTGTGCGGGACCGTAGCCCAGCTTCATGGAGACGGTTGAGAATGGTCCTCGCCGATACCCCAGGAGCAACAGTGTCCCTAATTTGCTGGGAAGTGGCGGTGCGGTCGCCTACGGCACTGCGTAGGATCCTACGGTCTTGGCGTGCATCCGTGCGTCGCTGCGGTCCGGTCCCAGGTCGACGGGCACGTGCACCTTCCGCCGACCACTGGCGACAACATCGATGTACTGTGGAGACCTCACGTCCCACGTGTTGAGCAATTCGGCGGTACGTCCACCCGGCCTCCCGCATGCCCACTGTACGCCCTCGCTCAAAGTCCGTCAACTGCACATACGGTTCACGTCCACGCTGTCGCGGCATGCTACCAGTGTTAAAGTCTGCGATGCAGCTCCGTATGCCACGGCAAACTGGCTGACACTGACGGCGGCGGTGCACAAATGCTGCGCAGCTAGCGCCATTCGACGGCCAACACCGCGGTTCCTGGTGTGTCCGCTGTGCCGTGCGTGTGATCATTGCTTGTACAGCCCTCTCGCAGTGTCCGGAGTAAGTATGGTGGGTCTGACACACCGGTGTCAATGTGTTCTTTTTTCCATTTCCAGGAGTGTATGTTAGTCGCTAAAACGGTATTCGTTGCAGTCCAGTCTGTGATTTTGGACGCTGCATGCTTTTTATCGCTTCTTCTGATGGTTCATTTCCTCTCTACATGTTCGTACAGTGACGAAGGAAGCCTAATGTATGTCCTTTTGGTAATAACTGTGTTTTCTGCACGCAGAAAATAAAACAATGTTTTCAAACTGGAAATGCTAAAGATGTTTAACATAACGGAGCAGAATAGTTACTGTGCAGATATAAGGAAGCTACATGAAGAAGCCACAATGTGACAGCTTTCCATGAGTCACATTGTAGTATTCAGTTAATAGTACGTAACGTAATGAAATTCCACACAAATTTTCCAGCCGGAGACTGGCAATGTTCGTTGCAGTTAGTACGCATTTAAAGGGTACTTGTTCTACATGACGTCACAGAAAGGCAGCGTTACTTGGCCTCAAGAAACCACTGTTGACAGTCATATTCTTGCACGTGTAGATACTGGCCGGTAGGATATTGCACAGAGTACTAAATGTGAGACTATACAAGAAACAACGTACGAATATCAGTTGTGCTTCTCGATACGTAAGAGTATATCAAGAGGTAAGTTATGAACAGTAGATATCAATTTAATCAACTTTAATACATGTTTAAGGTTGGCCTGAACGCTCTCTCTTCGAAAACGATAATAGAAAAGAATCCACATACTATGAGTTACATTAAACTTCGTCAGTTGTCCTCTCACCTTTCAGAAATAAAATGTTCGAGACCGTATTTCGACTGCGGCATCGACAGCTTTTGTGGAACAATTTGGCGTTACTCTAGCACAAATTAATGCCGATTTCAGTAAACCACGGAAAAGCTAATCATGATAGCGGGATGGGGATCTAAACGACGATCATTCCAAATAGATTTAGGAGAAGGCACTTGACGGCACTTACTCGTCAGGTTACGGAAACAGCTGCTGTAAATTTTCAGTTTCGATAATCATCTTCAGTGTACGGTGTAAGGTGCATTTGTGAAGTGCAATACCCACTTTTTGAATTCAGTTTTCTTTCTGTACTGACAGCTCATATAATCATTCTAGAATTTTGAATAGAAAACACGCCAAAGAAAACTGCAATTTAGCGAGGTCTTTGCTATTTTCCGTGCGAAAAATTATTTCAAATTTTTCTACGTATTATAGGGGTTGAGCAGCAATACGTGTAGTAATTGAAGTATGTCATAAGCCAATCTTTAATTAATGGTGCAGAATGTTTTTACCGCTTCAACACAGAAGTAAGCAGGAAGAACGCACATTACAGTTTACCGTCACATAGATGACGACGTCATTAGAAGGAAGGAAGAAATGCAGATTAAGGTTTATCTTCTCGTCGACATCAATGTCGTTAGAGACCGAGTACGAGCTCGGAACTATTAAAGGAAGGGAAAAGAAATCGGGCGTGTCCTTCCAAAGGAACCACCTCGGCATTTGCCTGGAACTTAGGGGAATCATGGAAAACCTAAATCCGGATGGCTGGACGCGGATTTGTATATCGTCCCCCTCAAAGCGAGTTCATTGTGATAACCACAGCGCCATCTCGCCTCGTACGAGTTCACTGGAAACAGAGCACGCCCTCGGAATGGGACGAAAGGGCGAAAGAAATGGCTTTGAGAGCAACCATCCCAGCGCCCAGCTGCTTTACACTGTTGGATCATGCAACAATGACCGCAACGTAGTGTCTCCCTGCATCCATTGCTACCTCCATACTACCAGCTACAGCCATAGCCACAGTCCATTTGGAGAGAAAATGTTTTAGCCTGTGTTTATAAATGTCATGTCAAGAACTTTCTCCTGTGGACGTGATTTACTTTCCGGTTTGCTGAATATCGTGTGAGAATGGCATGGAAAATAAGTTACTTTGTATTTAAATATTTTCCTATTAATACGACACAGGATTGGTATAGTAACTGAAACCTATTTCCTTTCCTTTCAGTAATTTTGATTCAGTAATTTCATCTTGAGAAAGCAGTCATATTGTCTAGAAGTGTGCAGAATACTTCTCAGCTCACCAGATAAAGGCAAACGTGGTCGCATTACCACGCGATGTTAGAGAGTTGAAGTTATATTTGTAGGAGATCTGTATGGTCCAAAGGAATGTGTAATAACGGCGATGCAGACGGAAACTAAATTGTTATCTTTTTGAATGAATGGTTACAATGAATCCATGAAACACTATTTCGTAAATGTATTAAACAGGTGTTCGATAAAAACTTTGACCAGGGTTCCGTATCTGCCATTGAACAACTGATAGTATGGGATCAAGATAAAGGCGTTACCGAAGAAAATGGATAGATTTTCCTTCACTCAATTTATGGTCAGAATTTGTTAGAGGGTCTATAAAATTGCTACCAGCGACAGGTGGTATCATAAGCACCAATGAGATTCGATCTAGATGCCTCAGAGTCTAGCAGGGCTAGACAACAATACGTGAACTTTCTCCTGAACGGAGAGACTTTAATGCTGTTGACACTACTTATTTGCAATTGTGAGTCTTAACTAGTGTGTATTTGGAGTACTTGAACTGTGTAACGTCACTGAAAACGATACGACGTAGAGGGGTTCTTCTAACTCGATGACATAAACTGCAAATTGTTGTGTAGGCCTGTCACTAAACGAAAGTGATGTCAAGCGTCCAAACTAAGTTCATTAAGTTCATAATCTGAGCAAATATATATAATCAAATGTACTGTATTGAATATAAAATGCAAGAGAGATACATTACAAGAGTTACGTCATTTATTTCGCGTCGACGCAACCGTCTTTGGTATAGCTGTCGAAAAGAGTTCTGCTGCCACATACAATCACAAAAATGTGTTCAATATTTTCTAACAATGTACATGTTATTGTATCTGGAATTGACAACTATTGTAAGGTCCACTTTTGTTAAAAGACACGACTGTTGAACAATCCTTGGGAGCAGTCAGTCACAACGGTAAAATTTATTGTGTTATGGGCCTAGAGCGACTTAAAACTGAGCAACTACGTGTATAAAATTAATTGAAAGATGGGCAGGTGACACACTGGGGTTCATAAGAAAGAGTCCTAAAGAAACACGACACAACCGGTAAAGAAGGAGGCTATCAAGTTCCTTATTCGAACGGTTCTTGAAAGTTTTTCGTCAGCCTGGGGCTCTTCCGATGTAGAATTAGTAGAGGGGATAGAGGCGACCTAAAGAAGAGCAGAGCTCCAGCGATTCTGTGCCCTTTTCAGTTAGGCAGTGCTCATCGAACAATTTCTGAGACGCGATTGTAAGAGATCTGTATACTCTAAACGAAAGTGCAACAGATAAGCACGAGAAAATTTTATAGTTATTTTCGCGACAATGATATCGCGATTTACTGCTGTGCAATATTCGAAACCGGTTTTCTAACAAAACTGGCGTTGTGGCCGAGCTGTTCTAGGCGCTTCTGTCTGGAACCGCGCTGCTGCTATGGTCGCAGGATCGAATCCTGCCTCGGGCATGGATGTGTGTGCTGTCCTTAGGTTAGTTAGTTTTAAGTAGTTCTAAGTTCTAGGGGACTGATGACCCCAGATGTTAAGTCCTATTGTGGTCACAGCCATTTGAACAAAACTGGGCAAGACTGCTGCGCCCTCTATTGAATTAACGGAGGGATCTTAAGAAGAAGGTGAGAAACATTTGGGCGGGACCGTCACATAGAGACTCAGTACAGTTCAGTGGCAGACGCTACTAACGAGGCGGCGTCCATCATAGAGAGGTTTACTACTAAAATTCCGAAAACGTGTGTACAAATAAAATCAGTAATATGTTACTACCTCAAACATGTACCTCACAAAATTACAATGGCAGGAAAATCAGGGAAATATGAACTCAGACGGGGGCTTGAGAAACGTACATACTGACATTCACCATCTGGGAGAAGAATGAAATGACAGTGTCCTACACCACACACAGTAAGGTATCTTAAGGGATGTAAATTGAAATGTATAATTTTTTGTTGCTTTCATCTAGGAAGTCGTTTCTATTTATCGACACTTGAAACATGTACAGCGAAATCGTGCGATGGACTGACGAACACAGGTGTCTGACAGCAAAGGAAACTTGGCATCAGGATAGATGGGCAATGTTCGTTATAGTTGGAAGTACATTAGGATGACGAAAAATATATCATTGTCAACCACAAACCATTGAATACAGCAAACAAACTCACGGAGGGTCCGCTATATTAGAAACGACACACAGCTCAAATCAAGTGTAAAGTTATAGCTTACGTCAAGCGCATAATTCTGTATTATTATTGCGACTAACCAATGCAACAAGAATTTAATGTTTGTGTTGTTAAAAAGTGCAGGAAGTAAGCTAAACAAGGCGCCAGTATTTAGCTTACTCCTTCCGTAAAATGACTGTAAGTGTACCGAGATTACGTCGCAGTCCTACACACTGATCACCGCCTAGAATATCACATGTCCTCTCTGTGTGAGACACTTTGAGTAATCGTGTCACCAAACTCGCGTGTGATACTGAACTCAAATAGGAGGGTGTAGATGAATTTGTGCCGTACGAACAAGTGAAAACCAAGGGAAAATATTCATTTTAGTAACATAAGTAATGAGTCACTGCAGCTATGTTTTTATCCAGTATGTTCTTCAACAAATGATCAGCGCAGAAATAGAATACAGAAAGGATTACGTCATCATCATGATCGTCACGAGTATGGTCGTGAAATAACATTTTTCAAATATTTTATGTTATTCCGGTCTTTCTTCTTCTCAGCTATTGAACTGTATTTCCCTCGTGTCAGGTAAGCACTACTTGCAGCTTACGTATATGATGTCGAACGCCAACCGAATGGAAGTAAAACAGACGAAACTTCCGCTGATATCTACTGTCATTCTGATGCTACTTACTAAAAATATTGCCATGCACTCAACCTCTTGTGACAGACTACACGACCAGAGGTTTCATATACTAGCATTTGTTGGCATTCAACCATTGTTTTTGGAAAGGTGCAACTCGAGTGATAAAAGCACCATCCAACAGCGGATTTTCATATCACCAAATTAATGGTGGAGCTCTCCACGAATCGCTTATCTCTCGGTGTTGGGTACAGAGGCGTGGGTAACTCATAAATACGACACGATAATCCCTTGTATCGCACATGCAATGCGTATGTCCTTTTCTACCACTGCGGTTAAAACCTTCAAAATGAGTGTATATTAATCAAATGCGAAAAACAAACTGATCCCTATCAGGGATTTCACAGAGACTCGTCTTTTGTGTATGTGTGTGTCATTAATAGATATTAAATTATTGCACACGCAGCTATTTGGAGAACACTGATAGTGGTAAAATTCAGACTAATACACAGAACCGCATCGCTCGCATGCACTTTTTGTAAATCGTGATGACGAAATAGGGCAGTATGGTATGGAATTATTACTAGTTACGTACGGTGGACCTACCTCTTTAAGTACTCTGTAATAATGACTACAGACGAAGTGCCTTACTATCTAATAAACAATGATGCGAGTACTCCATAAAACCTGTTTAAGTACAACGATTATATAAATCGTTGTGGGAGAAAAGTGTTTGTTTTAGACTATTCATTTAAGAATTCCTTCGAAGTAATATTCAGGATTTTCGTACTTCATGTAATTTTCGTTGATGTTCTTGACTAGCAGTTAAAAGTGACGTCATCCGTGTTAAGAGGTGACGTGCCAAAATTGTAACTGCAGCTCCTGTTTCAAACCATAACTAGCATCTACGCTTTTGGTAAGCATGGGAAAGATATAAGGTATACATTTTAATTTACAGGATTTTTGCCACAAAAATAGATACAGCTAGAAATCGAAAGAGCTGTCGATATTTCAAGCATGAATTTTGCTCACCGAATGATTAATTGTGTGGATGGTTAGTTTAAATTATGTAAATGTTATGGCAGCTGTCTAAAGGTTTTATTTGTTAGAATTATGGGTGCTCATGTCACATAAATTACGTACAAAATTAAAATTCCTTTCATTTTCGACACATATATGAAGCACTACTCGTAATGCGAGAACAACATTAACTCATTGTTAGAATTGGGGAATTGTCTTATGCGTTATTCAAGAGACTCAAGCGATTGGTTTCTTCTACAAATTTGATCACGGAGTAAACTCAGTGCAATCGGTGTTAAACAAAAGTCATCTGTGGGTGCAAGGTTTACAACGTACGGAGTTGGACTTCACTGATATTAAAACAGTGCGATCTATGACATTCGATTTCGCGTACCCATGCATCTATAACGACCAGGCCTAAGCAGTGGCGCTCTCGCAATGATTAGAGAAGTCCGCGACGAATTGTGTTGCTGACCCTCGAACCGTTTCAGTTAATTCAGTGTGCTGCAATGTCTGAACAGACCGAGTAGAATGAGTACTACTGGAGTGTGAGTGAGGTCGCAGGGTGGGGGGCGACTCACCGTGAGCGAGGAGCGCGAGGCACGCCACAGCTAGCGCGGCGCGCGTCATACCGTGCGCATCACGTATCACGTGGCGTCGGCGCCGGGACGCAGAGCGGGCGCCGCTCTCTACTGCCCTCTGCCCGCGACGACTACCGCCGCCAGACTGGCAGCCCGACGCAGGCCGGCCGGCCGCGTCCCGTCCGTTGCCCGCTTCCCCCACCACTCCCCGCTTTCCCCCACCACGCGCGCCAGCCGCTGCCAGCGCGCCGCACCCGTCCTGCGACCGACTGGTCCATCCGGAGAGTTGTCGACGCCAGCATCAAGTGTCAGAGAGGTGCGCGGTGGTGGACGCTGATGTTCGACGTCCAGACCACTGGCTGCGTGCGGCGTCGCTGCTCTGAACATTCGACTGCCTATATTGCCGAGTTAATGCCTTACTTTCTCAAACTTCACAATATCGTAAGAAATGACGTGCATGTTACTCCGCGATTGTTTTCGAAACACAGGGCATTTTCAGTTGAATTTCGGTGCCCATAGTTAATACCATAAAGTAAAAAAAAAAAAATCACATAAACACCTCAGTATGCAAAATATATGGTAGTCAAAGCAGGTGGCTGTAGTCTTCAGTCTTGAGACTGGTTTGATGCAGCTCTCCATGCTACTCTATCCTGTGCAAGCTTCTTCAGTACTGCAACCTACATCCTTCTGAATCTGCTTAGTGTATTCATCTCTTGGTCAACGATTTTTACCCTCCACGCTGCCCTCCAATGCTAAATTTGTGATCCCTTGATGCCTCAGGACATGTCCTACCAACCAGTCCCTTCTTCTTGTCAAGTTGTGCCACAAACTCCTCTTCTCCCCAATTCTATTCAATACCTCCTCATTAGTTATGTGATCTACCCATCTGATCTTCAGCATTCTTCTGTAGCACCACATTTCGAAATCTCCTATTCTCTTCTTGTCCAAACTATTTATCGTCCACGTTTCACTTCCATACATGGCTACACTCCATACAAATACTTTCCAAAACGACTTCCTGACACTTAAATCTATACTCGACGTTAACAAATTTCTCTTCTTCAGAAACTCTTTCCTTGCCATTGCCAGTCTACATTTTATATCCTCTCTACTTCGACCATAGTCAGTTATTTTGTTCCCCAAATAGCAAAACTCCTTTACTACTTTAAGTGTCTCATTTCCTAATCTAATTCCTTCACCACCACCGGACTTAATCATCCGACTTACCCGACTATAGATTATAACATTTAGTAAGGCTTCAAACCAGTTGAAAAGCATTGCATTGAGAGACGACGGGTCTCCCTTGGCATGTCTCTTCTCATTATTTCTCTTTCTGATATGCCAACCCAATTAATAATTCGACCCAATTAATAATTCGACAAATCACGTTTCAGTAGATCGAATCTTTTTCTTGTTTAATATGAGAGTACTAGCAGTGACTGTAATCATCATCTTCGCCTGTAACTAACAACACAGGCTTACACAGAGATTGGATTTCACCTGTGAAACTCAGTCGTTGCGACCTACTTTTACCGACAGGCTCTTAGGATAACATAGCCTGTTTGTTAAACTCGGTTGGACGTCCAGTGAAATTTGCGGAAGATTGGACTGAGGACCTCCATTTCCCCACATACCCACCTTTTCGCCTCGTCTGAAAGCAAACAAAACATTATAAATTATGTATCCATTTGGAAGTTAGATCTGGAAGCTGGAGAGATCTGGAGAGATTGAATAAGAGTCCCTGACCATTCTTTCCACCAGCCTGTCGTCTTTTAAAGTTGTGTCCCCAGAGCAGAAGACAATTCGTCGGTCGTGGGACCTTCTTCGGCGGAGGCTGCTATGCTGTCGTCTCGAACCTGTGATTGTGCTTCTTACGGGCTACCACTTCCCCAGGTTAGTCACTTTGAAAGGTTTCTGTTGGATTCCTTTCATGTTAATTTCTTAAATCTGTTGTCATTTACGGCATAAATTCCTCTTCTAAATTGACTGTGGTGTTTCTGACTATCTGGGAGGAGACTGAGCAGTGAAACGTGTTACTTTTACACATAAACAAGAACGATCTGTGACACTACTACACTTTAAAACACAGTTTATATGTAATTCATGTCACACAGTCTCATACGGAACCTACAGCCGCTTTCTTTTATATACTGTATATGATAAAATACTGTCATCCCCCTTCCCTTCTGTATGAGAGGATGAATGAGCAAATGTATTTCTAAGTGCATGCTTGATGGTAGCAGACAAGCCTGTCTGCTAGAGAACAGTAGGACCAACGTCGGAACAGGTAGCTACGCTTTCTAAAAGCAGAGAGGTTTCTATGCTTAGTATGGTCCTGTCCGTCCCTTGTCATGTTGGTATAGGAAGCTGCCTCTCTGGTCACTTCCGTTTGTATTTGGGAAGCACGCTCGGTAGGAGCGCAGGTCAGTCTGTCCGCGGCGAGCGTCTGAAGTGGTAAGATCTCCGGCTAAGCGCGTGTCTGCTAAGTCCGTAGGACATTGGATTTCTTAAGTTCAGCCTAACTGAAAATTTAATCACCTTTATTTCAGGCTTAGCTCTAAAATATCTAATGTTATCTTAAATTGCAACGCAGTGTAATTCGCGTGTGAAGTTCAGAATATCTTCCGGTAGTTGCTTTGTCACTACTTTGTGAGTAAAGTGGAACCACGTGTTAATCAGAAACTCTAACTAAGATCATCAATCTTAAATGCGAATGCTCGCGTGATTATAACGTCTCGTCTTGACAATATTTTTCAATATAGCAACTTTTCTTTGTGTTCAACCCACGTGGGGTGTACTTTATGAGACCAGTACCACGTGCTTAGACAACTGTTTGATCCATCAGGTTAATAGTAAGACGATAGTAACCAGTTCGAGGTTTTTCTTTAGTAAATTGCGTTTCGATGTAATTTCTTTTAATTATCAAAATTATTGTGGAGTTACACTCTTTGTGTAAACCAAGTTGACCACGTGAAGCATGTGGTGAATTCATCAAAGTAGCCCTCAGCTATTCTTTTCGGGAAGATTTAACAGAGAGTTAGTATGAATTTAGTATATCAGTGTGTGGTAATTACATGACGGACAGAATTGCGCTACGAAAGTAACTTCTTTGGGTGAAAAATGAATCGGTTGGTTGTGGTTAATTTCCTCTTGCATATGTTTCAACGTTCTTTGTGTGTTATTTTAGGAATGCAGTGTTGTATGCAGTCTCCCAATCTTGGCTCCATATTTCATGTGTTCTGTAAGATTACAAACTGACATTTTCACAATCCTAAATAAGGCACCAGTTTAGTTTAATATGCCGAAATTTCAATGATCAATGTTAAAATAAATTTCCAAATATAAACTGATTTATTTCTTTTTATTTAAATTCTCTTATATATATATATATATATATATATATATATATATATATATATATATATATATATATATATATATATATATATATATATATATCACCGGTTGTCGTATGACTATTAAAAGATTATAATTAATATTAGTCTGGTTGGGAATTTGGTAAGCTAGACTGGATACCTGGTGAAACAGTTGCTCAGTAATGCAAGGTGAACTTCCGCAGACAGCTCACAGCTTTTAACCCGCTTTTATTGTCTATCAGCACCGCTTTCATAGCAAATTAAAGCAACAACATTACATCTTTATCTACAGAGGACAAGATCTGTAGTACTGACAGTGATGGTAGGCGACACTTCTCATTAATGTATCCCGTTTGGTTATGATTTAAATAGTCACACATTTTACACTGTCTTTTACAACACTCGACATAGCTTTCCTAATCGTACGGTAACTTTTCCATCCAACTTCCGATACAGAGTACGACATGTCCGTCCCTCCAGAACAGAGTGACTAGCGCAGCCGAAGTATGTCTCCCAGGCGCGCCACAGCGACCTGAATCACTTTGGTTGCAATATCATTACTGTTATATTTCTCAAAACTAGTGAACTTCAATAATCAAAAGTGATAGACTCTTCGGGTAACCATGAAAGGTTATAATAAAAATGGGTTAAATACAATTAGAGTATGTAAATAATTAATAAGAGTAGTTCGGCGTTTTGGCGTCTAGCACACGAATGTGCTGACCACTCAGACGCAAGTTCAGTACAATTGGCGGACTCTCCCACAGGACTGTCGCTTGTACCTCACTCCACTTTCGTATCAAGCTGCATCAAGGCGAGCTTCTAGGAAAATAAAATACTGGCGGCCACAGTCATAAATATCACAGCATTGCGAAATACTTCCTGTGTGTCGTTTCTTACCATTGGGTGTAGAGGCGACATTGGTATGGGAGAAATTTGCCATCTGCAGGTAGAAATAAGCATCCTGAGAACTCGTGGGAGTGCCGTTACAGTATTTTTCAATGCGAAACAACACGTCATTGGCTAACTAAAAATTGTGTTCGTGCTGGAGACCCAAGGCCCAGAATTCTCAGTACAGAGCAGGCCAGCAGACACCCGATTGGAGGCTATGTTTTTTGCAGTCCATAGTGGGAGTGAAACTGCAGATACTATGGGCGCAGACTACGACAAATCTTGTCATTGGCGGACAAAGTCTTTACGCGAAATCACGCACAAAGTGGACGCTGGGAGCACAGTTTCTTCACTTCTGGGACAGACTACTTAGGCAGACATCTTGACTAGACTTCTGCAGATCCAGCCTCACATATCCATGCAGAGAGCGCACACGGTCGTGGATTTTGAGATGAAGAGAGGTCAAGGCAACATCTACAAGTTAGTTGGTAGCTGTCGGAATTCTGATAGCATCTATCTACACTTCTGCAATCATTTCCAGCAGATTACGTCGCGATAGAATTAGGGCTTTGCTAGGTTCAAGTAAATTCACGCAGGCTCACCACAACCGAATTATCAGGTATAGTGCACGTGTAATTTTCTTTCTTTTTTATATTATGGAATCAATGGATTCACGAGATTCGGTTTCATTTAATGAATGTGTTAGGGAGTCGTTTATCATTGTCGTACATATCCTCATCAGATAGCATTCCCCGACTCTTATTTTACTCGTATTTCTTTTTGCAATGGAATTCACATATCAGTTGAATTTTCTTGGAATATGTGTTTCTAAATGTGGTAATGTCTTCTATTAATCTGTGCACACATAACAAGGAATTAATTTGGGATTCACCTGGACCTTACATGTAATTTCGAAATCAGTATATCCCTCTTGTAAAATTAATCAGTTTAACAATTACGGAAATTTCCTTTCTTGACATCCAGTCCTAGGGCCAACTTGTTATTAAAAGATACGTTAAATTCAACTCCGTTTTCTAACTTCACTAAGCAACTGCTTTTGTAGGAGCGATCTGCCTCTCAGCATGTCCAGTTGATGCAGATCAGGAAACTTACACGTGACATTTCTCAGTATGATGAAATCATTTGTGACATAAATTTGACACATTGTTTTTTGGTACCCTATATAACCAAAGAAACTGTTAATTTATCAATATGGTTTACTTTGTGGTTTATTTACTTACTATCATTCGTAATCCCTTGGCTAATTAGGGGCTACAATATAACGCATCATTCAAAACCACTGAGATAACATAAACTCCGCCGGGTTTTGCGATTTAATCATCATTCGTGGTAAGGAACGTTGACCCCAGGCAAGTTGGACGCCCTGTCTACTGCGAGTAACAAAATGCAAAGACTCGTTGTGCAAGTATTGTACTGTAACGTGTGTAAATTTGAAAAGAAATCGTTGAATTTGGAAAACAATTTCAGTAAGGTTGACGAAAATGTGATCAAGCCCTAGAATGAGATCTAAAAACGCTGCTCACTTCACGTTACGCGCTGCATAATAATGATAGAGCACCACTATGAAACATCATTCACACACACACACACACAAACACACACATACTGCTCTGTAATACGCATGCAGAAACAATACGGAAATGTAAAATTCGTAAGCGATTTCATGATGACTTATTTTGGCGTAATACTGACATGCTCTGCTAGATATACAAAATATTATGTAGTCGATTGTAAGGACCCTCGGGTCGGAACCCTATAAAATGAAAAGGAAAAAAAAAAAAGTTGATTTCGACTTCAGGCTAAGGAGAAAGTATGGTGATCTTCGGATTCAGATTACTATCATATTAGTTACGTGAGGCAGGAAGAGAGACATTTTAGAATTAATTTGAGTAGCGATATCTGTAATTTAGTAACGAAAACAAGAGCCTCTCCTGGAATTATTATCTAACCTCTCGTCAAAATACATGCTGAATAATCTCAAGTCCGTTGAACTAACTACATTCAAAATTAGGTAACGTTGTTGGAAGAACGTTGTTTTAATAATATAATTTTGTCTGTTTATCCGTAACGAGATCGATCGTTATGATTGCGTATGAGATAATAACTTCCTGAATTTAGGCAAGTATTACACTTTCACTCCTTTCCCGTAACATTAGAGACGGAAATGGGAGTCGTCTACTTAACAGTCTAAAATAACAGTAAATTTAAGCACATTTCTTCTCTTGCAGCAAATAAAAATTGAGAGAGACAGAGAGAGAGAAAGAGAAAGGTAGCGTCACAAAATTTTACTTGGTTGCAGCGCAGTTCAATGCACTGTCGACATTCACAACGAGATTTATCCAGACACGCCGATATTCAACTCTCTCGCAGCTTATCAGTGACTCCATAGGTGTTGGCAATCCAGGGCTTCCTGTTTGAAATTAAGACTCTGACTTTCCGGGCGCACATCGTAGCTCAGACTGGAAGGTACCGTATATACAACGAGCACGGCGATTCACAACCTATAACATACTCACTGACTCTATTTACTCTTGCCATCGTACAACAACAATAATAATCTTTGACATATTTATATTCCGATAACTCAAGTTGTTTTTCTGTTCACTCTTTAACATTCTAACAAAACATATCCACTTTCACCATCACATAGTACTGAAAATGTTATACAAAATCATCATTTGCTGTTATTATAGGCAACGTCAGACAGTTTTATACGTTCTTAATATGTGGTACTTGATGCTAATTTGTATTGTAAATCAGTGTATACGCTAAGATGATTCAAAGCAAGACTGCAGAGAATTAAGAGAGAAAATTTATTTATCCGCTAATAATGAGAATTTACTATGTTGCTTCAATATGTTCACAGTCTGCTTTGCATCATTGTTCCCCATTCCCCATTCCCGTTGTAGCATTTATACCACATTGCGCCCAGCCTTTATTCCTACATTACATTATAGGCTGCAGTGTGTAGAGAGAAGCTGCGTCACTAGCCCGTAGTATGTAGGTGACCTCACACCACGTGACGCCAGATGGTCACGCAGTCTGGGAACACGGAAAGTTCAAGAGGCTTCCTATGTCGGAGAAAAGGTGAATAACTGCTAGGACGGGGCGCCAAGCCGCATGTCGCTATAGTGTGCTTTTGCTGATAACTATCGAATTTAATTTCCAGCTATGCCGGTGGTCTTGCTCATACTGAGATCATATAATTATTTAAACTAGTTTAATAGTTTTACATGTTTTAATGAAGGTGAGCCTTTATTAGATGTTGAGATGGATCGATCAGAAGCGAACAGAGACAGGCCCGAAAGGGTCGCGATCGGGACTGAAAGGTGTAAAGGTTGAAAGGTATGTGCTGAGATTCGATCAGGATAGACCCAGTGAAAAATGTCGATAGTTCCCAACCGCAAGGTTGGACGAGTGGTACATCTTCGAGTAGTAAGATCTTTGACAGCTAACTGACCTAGGTGCACGCGGCAAAAGTTTGAGTAGTGGTGAGGAGATGTACAGAGACAGCAGACGTGTTTCGAGTCGGAGCTGGATGCCTGCAGGAGGCAGCCGGGTCGTGACAGCATCAAAGTAAGAATTGGCGCTACGCACATTATAAGCTATATATTGAGCATACCTCGGCACATACCTGGGGAAAGTAGAAAGAATAATTAATAAAATAGGTTTTCTTTGGTTAAATAATGTCTAAAAGCTAGATAGAAATCCCATTGTTGATGCAATAAGCGTTTTGTGAAATTTTCTCGTAAATCCATGCTATAGAAGTTTTTTTTAGATAAAATTAGAGTTTCATCTCACACCTTATGTCGTTCTCCGCATCCTGCGCTTGCATTGAACCAAAAGGTACATTAAACTAAAGTTCCCATGAGTAAAGCTAACAATTTCATTTATCAGAGTAAAATAATCTATATGTCATTGCACAGTTGGCAAATTATTCAGATCAGGACAGAATTTTTATTAAGTAACAAACAGGGCCAAAATGAGTGAAGTTATCTAGAATGACAATTTTATGCCATTGCACTACGGCTGAGTTGAATATGTTTTATTATCGGCTAAACGGGAAGGAGTGCACGAGCTAAGTCCACAGACGCAGTCAGATGCAGATTGGTGACTTTCATTTATTTTTACCACTAAACTTCCATGCAGTCAGATGTTTATTTTGAGTATTAATTTCCCAACAATATTTTCATGCAGCCAAATAAAGTTCAGTTTAGTTAAATACGCAGTCAGATGCAAGTTTTATTAAAGACTAAAGCAGTCACATGCAGTTCAGTATAGGTTAAATAGACAAATTTTACTAACAACACTTTCAAGGTGTGTGTTGTAAGTGATAGTACACTGAGTGATGCTGAAATATTTCGTGTGATATTGCCGCAGAGATACATAAACTAAATGTTAAAGCATCTTGCCTGCCATCAGACTGTTATTGACAGTGTTCAGGAAACATTTCAAGTTTCAGTATTTACTTTTACTGGCTATGTGCGGCCGCAAGCTGTTTCCGTCCACGGCAAAGTTTGAATAAATTAAGAGAGGTTCAGATGGTTCAAATGGATCTGAGCACTATTGGACTTAACATCTGAGGTCATCAGGCCCCTTACTTAGAACTACTTAAGCCTAACTAACCTAAGGACATCACACACATCCATACCCGAGGCAGGATTCGAACCTGCGACCGTAGCGGTCGCGCGGTTCCACACTGAAGCGCCTAGAACCGCTCGGCCACAACGACCAGGAAATTTGGAGAGGCATTTGTGACATCCTAAATCAGTGTCCGTTCCTTTATTTCGCCTGAGTCATAATTTGGAATTGTATTTTGCGCCAATGTTCGTCATGCACCGTTCGCAACGAACAACGAGCTCGCGACCTGCTAAGAAGAAGAATCCAGTGGGCACATCGGTATCTAGAAACGACATCCACGAGACGTCAATAGACGACACCAGGTGAGCTAATTCACCTTCAGATAATCAGAAAGGATATACGGAACAGTGTCAGGGACGTTAATTTCACAGCGTCCATGTTATCTTCGTGCGACCAAAACGATGACATTCAGTGCCCTCTGGTTAACGAGTAGAAGTGGAAGACTGCAAACAATTTTCGGCAGTATCTAGTAGGCACTGAGCACACGCCTTGAAGACCAACATTTAGGTGATGGTATTAAAGGCTATTTACAATTTGTACAGAAACCAGATGGCAGTTATAAGAGTCGAGGGGCATGAAAGGGAAGCAGTGGTTGGGAAAGGAGTGAGACAGGGTTGTTCCCTATCCCCGATGTTATTCAATCTGTATATTGAGCAAGCAGTAAAGGAAACAAAAGAAAAATTCGGAGTAGGTATTAAAATTCATGGAGAAGAAGTAAAAACTTTGAGGTTCGCCGATGACATTGTAATTCTGTCAGAGACAGCAAAGGACTTGGAAGAGCAGTTGAACGGAATGGACAGTGTCTTGAAAGGAGGATATAAGATGAACATCAACAAAAGCAAACCGATGATAATGGAATGTAGTCAAATGAAATCGGGTGATGCTGAGGGAATTAGATTAGGAAATGAAGCACTTAAAGTAGTAAAGGAGTTTTGCTATTTAGGGAGTAAAATAACTGATGATGGTCGAAGTAGAGAGGATATAAAATGTAGGCTGGCAATGGCAAGGAAATCGTTTCTGAAGAAGAGAAATTTGTTAACATCGAGTATACATTTAAGTGTCAGGAAGTCGTTTCTGAAAGTATTTGTATGGAGTGTAGCCATGTATGGAAGTGAAACATGGACGATAACTAGTATGGACAAGAAGAGAATAGAAGCTTTCGAAATGTGGTGCTACAGAAGAATGCTGAAGATAAGGTGGATAGATCACGTAACTAATGAGGAGGTATTGAATAGGATTGGGGAGAAGAGAAGTTTGTGGCACAACTTGTCTAGAAGAATGGATCGGTTGGTAGGACATGTTTTGAGGCATCAAGGGATCACAAATTTAGCATTGGAGGGCAGCGTGGAAGGTAAAAATCGTAGAGGGAGACCAAGAGATGAATACACTAAGCAGATTCAGAAGGATGTAGGTTGCAGTAGGTACTGGGAGATGAAGAAGCTTGCACAGGATAGAGTAGCATGGAGAGCTGCATCAAACCAGTCTCAGGACTGAAGACCACAACAACAACAATTTTCACTTCGTTATTTTTTATTTAAATTTGTTTTACACCTTTTTACATATAAAATCTATCGTTGAAACCCCATTTAGAATTCTATATATACTACTTGATTTGTTGCAAATGAGTATCAACTACTCAGTACCAGACACTGCTGAAAAGATAGTCCACCACGTTTTCAGCATCTGACTCTACACATCATACACACATACACAGAATGAAGTTCTTTCATTACATAGTTCATACCGTGTCAGTCTTACTTCTTCAAACTTTTTTCATCGTTTGCGAACATAATTCTGAAGATTATATTAATACTATTCATTTCGTTATCAAAACCATATGGCAGAGGCTCTTCTTGTACTTTCGCAAAAGCATCATAAATTAACAAAGAAAAAAAAGTTTGTTGGCAAAACCAGGTTTATGGTTCACGCATGTAAAAATACGAGGACTTCTTTTCCTGGAAGCTTTGTTCGAAGTACCAGAGGTTTGTCATAGAAGATTCTTAGTGTCTCTGCTAGACATTGTAGTGTTTTGGACCCTTGACATAATAACTTCGTTTTTTCCTTTAATTGGTCACTTCCCTTTTACTACGAGGGTTGTTTTTTAAGTAAGGGCCGTTCGCGCGTATAGTCCCGTAGTTCGCGCGGACGCCGCAACAAACCACCGCGCCACTTGCCGGCATCCTTCCCGCTCACACTGATGCAAGTTGCAGCTCTGTAGCTGACGTGCACGCATCGCTGTGCTACTTTATAATGTTTACGATTATTGAATCGCCCGCCGCGTGTGAGATACGGTCAGTGATACGTTTTTTGACCGCGAGAAGCCTATCAGCTGCAGAAATTCATCGTCAGTTAACAGAAGTTTATGGCTCGAATGCAATGAGTGAAGGTAAAGTGCGTCAATGGGTTAGAGAGTTTAAAAATGGCCGTCCAAACGTCCAAGACGAAGAACGCTCAGGCTGGCCCTCTGTGATCACTGATGATTTGGTGGCTGCAGTCGAAACAAAGATTCACAATTTCCACTCTTTCTTTGGAAATACCACAAGTTTCAAGATCGGTTTTGTACAAAATTGTGTCTGAAAACGTAAACTTTAAGAAACTGTGTTCTCGGTGGGTACCCAGACTCCTCACAGAGGACCACAAAGGGAAGAGATTTGCCACTTCATTGGACTTTTTGATTCATTACGAGGAAGAAGGGGATAACATGTTGAGTCAAATTGTCACTGGAGATGAAACATGGGTATCCCATATCACTCCCGAAAGCAAGCGACAACCGATGGAATGGCGTCACACAACCTCACCTGTCAAGGTCAAAGCCAAACAGACGCTGTCAAAGCGCAAGATTATGGCAACTGTGTTCTGGAACCGGCGCGGTGTTTTGCTAGTGGACTTTATGCCACGAGGAACGACAATCAACTCAGATGCCTACTGTGCAACTCTAAAGAAGCTCCTCAGAGCAATTCAAAACAAAAGGTGCGGCATGCTGACAAAAGGAGTTTTGCTCCTGCACGATAACGCTAGGCCTCTCACCTCTCAAAAGACTCGGGATTTGATTGATTATTTTGGCTGGGAAGTTTTGGACCATGCACCATACAGCCCCGACCTTGCTCCTAGCGATTTTCACCTTTTCTGGTACCTGAAACACCATCTTGGCGGGCAGCGCTTCAATGACAACGATGAAGTGAAAGCGGCCGTGAACTCTTGGCTGTCGGAGCAGGCGGCCGAATTCTTTGAAGAGGGAATTAGAAACTTAGTTGTACGGTATGAGAAGTGCTTAAATAAACAAGGCAAGTATGTAGAAAAATAGGTAAAAGTGTGTAGAATCAGAAAATAAAAGTTTTTTTACAAAAGTATTTGTATCTTTTTTTAAAAAATAAAAATGGCCCTTACTTAAAAAACAACCCTCGTAAATATCTCTCAGGTTGTCAGACAGGTGGAAATGTTTTCCATTATCACTGTACAATTATGTCTACTCTATATCCCATCCACAATACGTTGGTCGGCCGGGGTGGCCGTGCGGCTCCAGGCACTACAGTCTGGAACCACGCGACGGCTACGGTCGCAGGTTCGAATCCTGCCTCGGGCATGGATGTTTGTGATGTCCTTAGGTTAGTTAGGTTTAACTAGTTCTAAGTTCTAGGGGACTAATGACCTCAGCAGTTGAGTCCCATAGTGCTCAGAGCCATTTGAACCATTTGAACCATTTCGAATCCTGCCTCGTGCATGGATGTGTGTGATGTCATTTGGTTAGTTATGTTTAGGTAGTTCTAAGTTCTAGGGGACTGATGACCTCAGAAGTTAAGTCCCATAGTGCTCAGAGCCATTTGAACCACAATACGTCCTCCACGCTTACAGCCTGGAGAACTATATATATAACTAAGCTTTGCGTAGTAACAAAATCAAGTGGCTTTGTGCAATTTGTAAAAGACGAGTCTGAAACTTCATTTCAGTGTTTTACCTCCATCCGTGTACATTATTCAGTGTAATTCCTCATAAGTCAACACTTCATAGGAAGTTCGCTGTCAAGATTCATTCTCGCCTCAGTATACCCCGTTGCACTGTGCACCCAATCGTCTCTCACAACTAACTCTCACAGATGATATAATGCCGTGGCGCCTACTCAGTATTTGTTTACGTAGGATGCACGTATCACGAGTTGTGAGTTTTGATAGAGGTAAACTTTATCAGATGTTGCCGTACAAAGGTAGTAACTAACTGGCACATAAAATATATGCATTCATTCTTAAATAACCTGCTTATCTCATTAGTGAAAAGATTTTGGTGTTCGAAACCAAGTGACGATCGAATTAGCCTTGAAATTATATAAACGCTCTACACGCCATGAAATTCAAGACTCAGAGGAAGGACGATGGCTTGGTTCATAAAATAAAATTAATATGGCAATATATTTCTTATACTAGGGCTGGATTAGCAAGTCACCATATTTTCAACATCAGCTGGGAGCTCCAAGGCAGTGATTGCACCTTGGCGATGGATAGGCTGGGCCCATCTCTGGTTGTAAATTATCTGAGTTATCATTTGTCCTCAGTGTTGTGATATTTCCTTCATTGCCTTGAGATATATGTTTTTTAGTGACATAAATTATGCACAAAAGGTTTCATTGTGCATGTCAAGACATTGAAGTATTTTGAAGGAGGAGAATATACTTTTACAAGATAACAAATTCTTGTGCGTTTAAAGAGTATTATCAATTATTTCAATACGTACAGTAATGTACGTGGTTGTGGCATTGTCCAACACAAGGAACATAGCAGCTGTCATTGTGTCATTGCATTCCCCTGTCGTTAGCGTATGTTTCAGCTGCTCCTTTCGTGACAGCAGAATTTGCTTTGACTACGTTGTGAGTATCGCTTGTAATATAAAGATACTATTTGGTTCTGTCGGTTTTCTGCGAATGATTAAGTGCAATTTTGTTGGTGATCATTGAGTTTTTTGACGAGCTATATTCGGAGGTTTAACACTATTGTTAGTACAAAGCATTATCGCAACATTTACGTACATCTTCTCTAAAAATCGGAGGTACTACATCAGTTGAGAAAGAAGTTGTCAGTAACTGTTGGTTAGTTGCATGTCATACATTATTTAAATTTAGAGACGATTCAACAATTGCAGTATTCTGGAAGTCGCTGTTACTTTAAAGTTAAGAAGTTAAATGCAGTGTGCATTCCTGAAGTAATACTGTAGTACACGCACTATTATTAAAAATTCATGGGACTGTGAAGATCAGAAGGAGACGCTTTGTAGCCTTGTACGTACGTCAGGTCTGGCCGAGATGGACTGTGGCCAGAAACGACTGGCAGTTTTCCAGCTTCTCCAGAGGATCGTAAAGAGCTGAGGCTGTGTCCCGTCTTATATATTCACAGTCGTCTCTTTCTCCGTCTCCAGCATTTTATTCCGTTATTTCGCATGTGTTTTTCGTAGAAAACTGTGCTTAATGGGCAGTATACGTTATAAACTCTGCTAAATAATTTCTGTAACATAGAGTGAAAGGATGAGCTAGTTCTGCTGCAAACGAGAAGCACTATTTTAATACACGAGAAAGATTTCCCGCTGTAGAAGATGCCAACAACGAGAGAAGGTGAAGAAATCCAAAAATTATTGATCGGACTGATATCTGAGTTAACTTGATAGTGACGTGCTCTGTTCTCTCGGTGAATGAGATTGTTTGTAAATGTGCTACAAACTCCTAATGTCTTGTAGCAGACAGGTGGTAAATAATGATTGAGCATAAATCCATAAGGTGTTCGCGAGGCGTGCGGTCTTAAAATATGCTTCAGAAGTGTATAGAACCCATTAAAATAACAGAACCTCTACATGTCGAAGAAACTAATGAGGGAACATACGTATCATCATGTGTGTGTAATTTGTGATGTTAGTCATGTGCGCCCATAGCACTATGCTAACAGTAATTCGAACCTCACGGTTCTCAGTTACAGCTGAAGCAAATAGATCATGGCACGACAGTTCAAAATAATATTCTTTCCTTGACGCTGACGAATACTGTTGTGTACCGTTGGGACGGTATTGAGTTCTATGGTCAATGACATTGATTGAAAAACACATGCACTGGTAAAAGTTTCATATATACACATCAAAAAAAGTTTTGCATCACCTCGGTTCCGAGAGTTCCGAAACCTGTATAGAAAATTAGAATAGAGATCAACATAAACATCATTTCCGCCCTTTTTACTCCTCAGGAGAACCACACATTGCATGTCGCACCACCATACAGCGAGACCTTCAGTGGTGGTGGTCCAAATTCCTGTACACTCCGGTACCTCTAATACCCAGTAGCACGTCCTCTTGCGTTGATGCATGCCGGTATTCGTCGAGGTACACTATCCACCAGTTCATCAAGGCACTGTCGGTCCAGATAATTGCACTCCTCAACGGCTATTCGGCGTAGATCCCTCGGAGTGGTTGTTGGGTCACGTCGTCCATAAACATCTTTTTTCAATCCATCCCAGGCATTTTCGATAGGGTACAAGTTTGGAGGACATGCTAGCCACTCTAGGCGAGCGATGTCGTTATCCTGAAGGAATTCATTCTCAAGATGTGCACGATGGGGTCGCGAATTATCGTTCATTAAGACGAATATTTCGACAAGATGCCGCAGATATGGTTGCACTATCGGTCGGAGGATGGATTCACGTATCGTTCAGCCGTTACGGCGCCTTCCATGACCACCAGAGGCGTACGTCGGACCCACAGAATGCCACCCCAAAACAGCAGGAAATCTCCACCTTGCTACACTCGCTGGACAGTGTGTCTAGGCGCTCAGCCTGACCGGGTTGCCTCCAAACACGTCTCCGACGGTTGTCTGGTTGAAGCATATGCTACACTCATCGGTGAAGAGAACATGATGCCAATCCTGAGCTGTACATTCGGCAAGTTGTTGGGCCAATCTGTACCGCGCTGCATGGGTCGCGGTTGCAAAGATGGACCACGCCATGGACTTCGGGAGTGAAGTTGTGCATCATGCAGCCTACTGGCACGATTTGAGTCGTACCTGTGGTTGCACGAAAAGCATTAGTCAACATGGTGGCGTTGCTGTCGGGGTTTCTTCGAGCCATAATCCTTAGGTACCGGTCATCCACTGCAGTAGTAGCCCTTGGGCGGCCAGGGCGAGACGTGTCATAGACAGATCCTTTCTCTACGAATCTCCTCCATGTCCGAACAACATCGCTTTAGTTAACTTCGAGACGCCTGGACACTTCCCTTGTTGAGTGCCCTTCCTGGCACAAAGTAACAATGCGGAAGCGATCGAGTCGCGGTATTGACCGCCTAGGTGTGGTTGAACTGCAGACAACGCCAGCCGTGTGCCTTCTTCCTAATAGAATGACTGGAACTGATCGGCTGTCGGACCCTGTCCATCTAATAGGCCCAAGTCATAGATGGTTGTTTACATCTTTGGCCGGATTTAGTGACATCTCTGAACAGCCAAAGGGACTGTGTCTGTGATACAATACACACAGTCAACGACTATCTTCAGGAGTTCTGGGAACCGGGGTGACGCAAAACTTTTTTTGATGTGTGTGATTTTGTACTTAACTTTGTCCAGTGATTCCAATGATTATCTTGGTATAGTCGTAAACTGAGATAGTAGCCTAGGATATGAACACGTATTGCTACTAAGAACAAGTTCTACCTGTACTTTTATCAATGTCTGATGACAACTTCTAGTCGCAATTCTGTATCCTCTAAACTGACTTAGGACGCAGACCGAACACAAAAGACTCCGGAGACTACAAAACTGCAACCAGAACATTGGAACCCGAGCACTGGATCACGAATGCTGAAGACTGGAGGCTCCTTGCGGCGATTCTTATCGTCGTTGTTTGTGGCTTTGGCGGCGCCGATCCGAGGGAGTGTGTCCCTCAGACATCCGGCGACTGCAGGAAGCAGTCGCGGTTGGCTGCCTCTGGCGGTATTCTGCATAACTGCTATTGCCAACCTCCTATAATGGAATGATGCCCCTGCTTGGTATCGACTGCTGATGATAGCACAAATACCAACTGTATAGTAGGCAATGCAGACAACACTTTAACAGTAACGCGAACATTTTCGTTGCAGCTTGTAACGACTCAGTTTCTGCTTGCGACTTTTGGACAGTGCTGGTCAACACTGTGAGCGGGACGGTGTCTACTCTCCAGGCTGCATTTGAAGGGCTGGTTCTCCGTAAAAGGTGGTGCTGTGGATGTCGTGGGCTCTCCAACTAAGGGCTTTGCCATCTGTGTCAGCGCGGTGTTACGACCAAAGGGAGTCGCAAAAGTAGGGAGACTCTGCCGACCGTTTCATAATAAATACATTCGCTCACGTTTTATTCATGTTTAAGAATGTCTTTGCACGTAGTACATTTTTTGTTATTTTTACCTTCTATGTTTAATATTTTTTATAAATTTTTACCTTTACTCATTTCTACAACATCTGCGGCAAATGGTTGAATACTTTGTCTTATTTTATGAGTTTTAATTTCTCACTCAATTTTTCTTGTTAAAAAGCCAGAGATTATCATCAATTTCCTGTGTCGTTACACAGAGCGCGACAGGAGAAATGGTCAATAATCAGGTAAAATGCAGAAACAATCATTCGTAGCAAAAACGTCTACTAAACATGGGCTCTAAAATGCGTGCCTTAAGAGCTATGGGTACTTCGTCTTCGATACTGCGAAACAAATCTGTTGTACTGCATGCTCTTTGCCTTCCATATTGTAGGAGGAGCTATTTCGGGTCAAAAAAAAAAAAAAAAAAAAAAAAAAAAAAAAGGAAATAATTGTCTAGTAAACGTGTTCTCTAAAATGAATACCTTGAGAAGTACTAGATTGAGTAGAAGAGATGTGTTTCGCAGTAGCGAAGACGAACAAATGCTTACAGTGGAACGTGCTATTTGCGTCCAATAACAAAACAGGAAGCAGCAGGGCGATAATATCCAATCATACGCAGCTTGTGTTAAACAATGTTTATTACCTTGCAGTATTTAATACAATAATTTTAACAACCTTAAAGGAGTACAATAAAATTTTTTTCTTAAACCCCTGTTAAATACTGCATAACAAATGCATAAAACATAAACAAAATTTCTGCTGCTGTAAATACTTAATAAAATCAAAACTTGCCAAACTCTGAACCGGCAAGACTATCTTGTACAATGCCTTCTCTTCTGCAACATTAATTCATACCAAGGTATAACATTAAGGCACAATATAAGGCACACAAATAATAATAAAAGCAACTTTTAAAATTTCAACGCTCGGCAATGGAGACACCAGGCACACTAACTTGTGACTAAGGAATAGTTCAGTTGATGCCGGTACAGGGAAGCACTAATTAAAATAAAAAATAATTAATAAAAAGCAGCACCTCATCATATAAACATTCCCTGAGAACATACGCACACTAAACCCTCCTTTATAAAAATGAAACTTCACAATCAGCACACAACATACAAACATAATCAACAAATTTCTGATAAGGGAATACAGAATTATTAAGGTGGAGCCTTCAGCAATCTGGTAGGGCAGTAAATTATTAGAGAGTGAAACTCTGTTTTACCTGTTTAAATTTACATTTCGAACGAAAGGTGCATTCGCCACAGCAGCGGAGGACCGAGCTACAAAGCTTAACGACCTGACAGAGCCAGGAACAAAGGCAAGAGCTGTACTCAACTTAAGAACGAGATCGGGACAGAAGGCCAGCAACATAGAGCCCGGTCTAGCGAGTCACAGTTCCACTGGCAACGGCCAAGTCGACAGGCCCGATGACACGACCCACCGTACCGGACGAAATACACTGCACTCCGCGCAACTGAAATACGAGGGGCGTTCAGAAAGTAAGCTCCGATCGGTCGCGAAATGGAAACGACTATGAAAATCCGATAAAGCTTTGCACAGATGTGTTGGGTAGTGTCTCTAGTATAACCCCAGTTAGCATCATGTCGCTCTTCTCATTTCTGAGCTCGCAGTGAGTGCGTAAAGATGTCTAGAAAATAGTGTCTGCCGCCAAGTACGAGGGCCTGGTGAGAAATTTCGCCTGAAGCTATGCAGCTAACATTACATAACTGTCGTGCTGTTTCTTCTTCAAGACAATTCTCAGCCGCATTCTGCAGGGGCAATGAAGATGCCCCTGTATCGTTTTCAAATGGAAATGTGAGATTACCCACAATACAGTCCGCAATTGTCTCCCCCTGAGTTTCATCTCTGGTCACATGAACCGCTGTCTTTGAAGACAACATTTTGACACAGACAACGAGGTGTAGGCCAGCGTGGAGAAATGGCGGAAAGCACTGGCGGCTGCCTTCTATGATGAGGCTATTGAAAAGTTGGTACAACGCTATGACAAAAGTCTAAGTCAGAACGGCGACTACGTAGAGAAGTAGCTGAAAGGTGTAGCTAATTGTTACAAGTAAAACATTTCTGATGTTCACTGTGGTTTCAATTTGGCAATCAATCGGAGCTTACTTTCTGAACAGGCCTCGTATAAATCAACTACAACAGCACTCTGAAATTGCGCATTGATATTACATAAAAGAATAAAACGTGACATTAAAACAGGAAATCTCGCAAAATTTTTTTTCAAACTCAACTCTTAAGAATTCATTTAAACTTGACAATACACGCGTAGATAAGAAGGTTGTTCCCTGAAACGTGATAGTAAAAGCTGAGTATTATTTTAAACGGGCAAGAGCCCACCAGAATTACGATTTCATGGAATCTGATGTAGTTTTATGAGACAGCATAGTATTTCGTTAATCGTAAACCAAGATGCAAATTTTGGTACTTAATCACTAAGGTTACAACAATAAGCAGCTCACCGGGCTTCCTTACATATAGTTGCAGAACATTCATCAAGTGGTAGGAAACTAAGATGGAAAGCCCAAGCCCCGTCATAATACCACGTGTGAGATAACTTTGACATATCAGACTCGTCATCAAATTCACACTGAAGACAACATTAGCTAACCATTAGCTAGGTAAGCACACACCATATGCCGCGGCGACCGGTTAATGCCTGGCGACGCTCCGGCAAGCTCTTGTTCTCAACATGCACTGCGTGGCGAGAAAAGCCAAACACCACGGCTCGTGCCGGAACCCCAACCTATCCGCCGTCTCTAGCAGAAGCTCTCCAATAACACCAAGCGCAATGAGCATGCGCACCAAGTAAGGGCCAACCTCCCGACCCCGTTGTAATCGCAACCGACAGACGACACCGTGAGGCTACCTGCCTCGAAGCTGCAGACACAAATGGCCGAAGCCCCGATGAACAACTGACTCGCGGCCGGCCAAAGCGAAATCGATGGCAAAGATGATACTACTAGAAAGAGCCACTGGCACCAGCAGCGCGACGTATCACACAGGTCTTAAGTTACGAATTTCAAAGCCCATTTTTCACTAGACCTTTTTGCTTCTAATGATCGTTCCTGTCATACCTCTGATTACTGACCATTCCCTCAGGGACATGTATATTGTTACAACATCTCTTAACCTTTTGTCAAGACCTATGAACTTTTTTTACAGCTTCCTCCTTCACCTTGTTCTTCAGGAAGAATAAGTTCGGATGTTTTTGATTTATTAAAGATCTAGTCTCCGACCTTCGACAGCGTTCATGGCCCTGAGCCAGTGTGTAAGACACTCCACATTTTTAATTTTATACTATGATTTTCCATCTGTGGCCGGCCGTGGTGGCCATGCGGTTCTAGGCACTGCAGTCCGGAACCGCGGGACAGCTACGGTCGCGGGTTCGAATCCTGCCACGGGCATGGATGTGTGTGTGTGTCCTTAGGTTAGTTAGGTTTAAAGTTCTAGGGGACTGATGACCTAAGCTGTTAAATCCCATAGAGAGCCATTTCAACCATTTTTCCATCTGTGGGATGACCATAATCTGCCAATTTTAGTGACCTATTTCTCCACTGGGCACTGCCTCTATTATTACCATCCACGCTTCATCAACACATTTGGTGGAAGATGTGCCACTGCAGCACACATACGGCGAGACAATCTGATTTCTTCACGAACCCTGTATTTCTTCACTAGTCCTGGCTCTGTATTTTCTTCCACAGACATCTGCTGAATCGCAGGGTGCAGCCGGAAAGAGATGTTTCGGGAAACACTGTTTTCATAGCTATAACTGTAGTCATTTCGAAGATGAGCACTCCAGTTTTCGGTGACCATCCAGGTATCTCATTTTTCAGTTCATAAAGAATCTTTCATATGCTTTTTGACTTTCCTGGCAGCAAAGCAGATAATATTGAAAAACCGTAGTCTCTTCCGTCTTCGCTTCTGATGTCAACATGTAACAGTGTACGTTTGACTGAACTGTTTCGTGCAACTGTCAAGCATCACGTCCGTAAGAACGTACACTTCCTCTCAAGATTTCCTCCGCTGTTTCATAACGGAACACCAGAATTCTTTTGTCAGGAAGAGACACCTCGCTACTTTCCAAATAACCCCTTCCCAAAGAATTATTGCCTTCTGTCGATTTCAAAATGCCTTCCCTCAGTTGACTCTTCGAACAGTTGCAGGATTTTGTATTGTACCAATAGCTTATCTTCTTGCTACACCTGATGCTGTCTATATATTTGGTACATTTGCGACAAAATCTATCCTTTATTTTTCAATTCCTGTAATTTTTCTTTAAAAATGTGGAAAAGAAGTTATTGATGCTCTTATGAAAGATCAGGCATATTTTCAGATCTTTCTCCATCATCATCATCATCATCATCATTTAAGACTGATTATGCCTTTCAGCGTTCAGTCTGGAGCATAGCCCCCTTATAAAATTCCTCCACGATCCCCTATTCAGTGCTAACATTGGTGCCTCTTCTGACGTTAAACATATTACTTCAAAATCATTCTTAACCGAATCCAGGTACCTTCTCCTTGGTCTACCCCGACTCCTCCTACCCTCTACTGCTGAATCCATGAGTCTCTTGGGTAACCTTGCTTCTCCCATGCGCGTAACATGACCCCACCATCTAAGCCTGTTCGCCCTGACTGCTACATCTATAGAGCTAATTCCCAGTTTTTCCTCATTGTGGACACCCTCCTGCCATTGTTCCCATCTACTAGTACCTGCAATCATCATAGCTACTTTCATATCCGTAACCTCAACCTTGTTGATAAGGTAACCTGATTCCACCCAGCTTTCGCTCCCATACAACAAAGTTGGTCGAAAGATTGAACGGTGCACAGATAACTTAGTCTTGGTACTGACTTCCTTCTTGCAGAAGAGAGAAGATCGTAGCTGAGCGCTCACTGCATTAGCTTTGCTACACCTCGCTTCCAGTTCTTTCACTATGTTGCCATCCTGTGAGAATATGCATCCTAAGTACTTGAAACCGTCCACCTGTTCTAACTTTGTTCCTCCTATTTGGCACTCAGTCGGTTTATATTTCTTTCCCACTGATATTACTTTCGTTTTGGAGATGCTAATCTTCATACCATAGTCCTTACATTTCTGATCTAGCTCTGAAATATTACTTTACAAACTTTCAATCGAATCTACCATCACAACTTAGTCATCCGCATATGCAAGACTGCTTATTTTGGGTTCACATATCTTAATCTCACCCAGCCAGTCTATTGTTTTCAACGTATGATCCATAAATAATATGAACAACAGTAGAGACAGGTTGCAGCCTTGTCTTACCCCTGAAACTACTCTGAACCATGAACTCAATTTACCGTTAACTCTAACTGCTGTCTGACTATCCATGTAAAGATCTTTAATTGCTTGCAAAAGTTTGCCTCCTATTCCATAATCTCGTAGAACAGCCAATAACTTCCTCCTAGGAACCCGGTCATATGCCTTTTCTAGATCTATAAAGCATAGATACAGTTCCCTGTTCCACTGATAACACTTCTCCATTATTTGCCGTAAGCTAAATATCTGGTCCTGACAACCTCTAAGAGGCCTAAAGCCACACTGATTTTCATCCAATTGGTCCTCAACTAATACTCGCTCTTTCCTTTCAACAATACCTGAGAATATTTTACCCACAACGCTGATTAAAGAGATACCTCTGTAGTTGTTACAACCTTTTCTGTTTCCTTGTTTAAAGATTAATGTGATTACTGATTTTGTCCAGTCTGATGGAACCTGTCCCGACTCCCAGGCCATTTCAATTATCCTGTGTAGCCATTTAAGACCTGACATTCCACTGTATTTGATGAGTTCCGACTTAATTTCATCCACCCCAGCTGCTTTATTGCACTGCAACCTATGGACCATTTTCTCCACTTCCTCAAATGTGATCCTATTTCCATCATCATTCCTATCCCATTCTACCTCGAAATCTGAAACATTACTGATCGTATTTTCACCTACATTGAGCAACTCTTCAAAATATTCCCTCCATCTGCCCAAGGCATCCACAGGATTCACCAGCAGTTTTCCTGACCTGTCCAAAATACTTGTCATTTCCTTCTTACCTCCCTTTCGAAGACTGCTAATTACACTCCAGAATCGTTTTCCAGCAGCTTGACCCATAGTCTCCAACCTGTTTCCAAACTCTACCCAAGATTTCTTCTTGGATGCTTCAATTATCTGTTTGGCTTTTTTTCTTTCTTCAACATAACTTTCTCTGTCTACCTGAGTTCTAGTATGTAGCCATTTTTGATACGCCTTCTTTTTCCTTTTACAGGCTGCCTTGACTGTGTCATTCCACCAAGCTGTTTGCTTCATCCTTACTTTACACACTACTGTTCCAAGAGATTCTTTAGCCACTTCTAGTACTGTGTCCCTGTACCTTGTCCATCCCTTTTCCAATGACTGTAATTGACTACATTCAACTAACTGGTACCTTTCTGAGATCACTGTTATGTACTTGTACCTGATTTCCTTATCCTGAAGTTTCTCCACTCTTATCCTCCTACATATGGACCTGACCTCCTGCACTTTCGGCCTCACAATCCCAATTTCACTGCAGATTAAATAATGATCAGTGTCATCAAAGAATCCCCTGAATACATGTGTGTCCCTCACAGCCTTCCTGAATTCCTGATCTGTTATTATATAGTCAATGACAGATCTGGTTCCCCTGCCTTCCCAAGTATACCGGCGAATGTTCTTATGTTTAAAAAAGGAGTTTGTGGTTACTAAGCCCATAGTGCCACAGAAACCCAAGAGTTGTTTCCCGTTCCTGTTGGCCTCCATATCCTCTCCAAATTTACCCATAATCTTTTCATACCCTTCTGTTCGATTTCCAATCCTCGCGTTAAAATCACCCATGAGCAGAACACTGTCCTTGTCCTTTACTCTAACAACTACATCACTGAGTGCCTCATAAAAACTATCCATCTTATGTTGATCTGTCCCTTCACAATGCGAATATACTGACACAATCCTAATTTTATTGCTAGACACTGTCAAATCTATCCACATCAGTCGTTCGTTTACATAACTTATTGCAACTACGCTGGGTTCCATTTCTTTCCTGATGTAAAGCCCTATTCCTGCTTTGACTCCTGACAGGTAGACCTTGTATTCTCCCACTTCCTCTTCTTTCTCACCCCTTACCCGAATGTCACTAACAGCTTAAAACGTCCAGCCCCATCTTACTTGCAGCCTCTGCCAGCTCTACCTTCTTCCCAGAGTAGCCCCCATTGATATTAATAGCTCCCCATCTCATTACCATTTGTTTGCCAAGTCGTATCTTAGGAGTCCCTGGTTTGTCAGTTAGAGGTGGGGCTCCGTCACCTCCAAAGGACCAAGGAATTTTGCTCTGATTGTTGCCAGCATCATATTTAAAGTACCAGGGAAGCAGGTTGCTAGCCTTACTTGCCCCGAGTCCCATTGGGTTTTACCCCTAACGGTTGAGGGACTAACCGGTGGATTTGGAAGTCTTTGCCGTATGCGCACAAAGGTGACCACGACTCAGAATATGTCCGAGATGCCCAGCCTTATTCCAAAGTAACTGGTATCCCGACTGTCGGGGCCACTTACTTGGCCACTCATACGTTGCCCGTGGTTCATGAACTAGGACATGACTACAGGAACCCACACCATGAACCACTCAGATCTTTCTACTTTGATTCTATTGATCTTAATATTCTACTAAATAACCTAGAAGCGTTAAGAATAAGAGGCGTACCTATTGACAGGCTCCAATCATAAGGTAGGATGCAACGATTAGAAATTTCACACACCTCAAATTAATAAAAAATTTTAATAAAACAGTGATCGGAACAAAAATACGTTAATATAGGAGCTTTTTACGTTTTTGTCTTAGAGTCAGCACCGTTCCTGAATTAAATCAATGACTTTCAGCGTAGTGTTAGTCATAAGGTAAAAATTATCTTTGCTAACGGCAGCAATGTTACAGTCACTAAGAAAACAGGACAACTCCTTGCAGAGAAAGGAAATGGTATACTCAAGGTAGTTTACAGGTGATCAGTAGCCACTGAAGTGACATTAAATTTAAAGAAATCAAACCGAATTAATTACAGTTTGAAGAGGAAACTAAATGCAGATGGGACCTGCATAGAATGCTTCGCAAACGCAAAATTTCTGGGAATGAACAATAAGTCTTAGTTGAAGTGGTGTGAACACACAGAGATACTTGCAAACAGAATGTTCGCAGCATGCTTCGCTTTTAGACTCCTGTCAGCAATTTGTACCACCCAGTGTCTTTTAGTTACATACTATCCGTATGTACCGTCAGTTTTTAGGTATGGATTTCTTTCCTCGGGACATATGCAACAGATGCTTTTAAAGAACAGAAAACGCCCATAGTAATAATAATAATAATAATAATAATAATAATAATAACCAAAAGATAACAGTCCAGGTCAATATAAAATCTATTCAAAACACTGGGGAGCTTAACTACGTCATGTGAGTACATTAACCAGTCTGTTGTAAATATCGCCGGCCGAAGTGGCCGTGCGGTTAAAGGCGCTGCAGTCTAGAACCGCAGGACCGCTACGGTCGCAGGTTCGAATCCTGCCTCGGGCATGGATGTATGTGATGTCCTTAGGTTAGTTAGGTTTAACTAGTTCTAAGTTCTAGGGGACTAATGACCTCAGCAGTTGAGTCCCATAGTGCTCAGAGCCATTTGAACCATTTTTGTAAATATCGAAAATAACATTGGTAATTACTACACGAATAGCAGTGTCCACGATCATGGGACAAGGGGTAGACTGAGCCTACGTTTACTAAGAAAGAAGAAACATAAAACTGAAAACACCATTTTCTGAAAAGGAATACGACTATAAAATAAAGTGGTCAAAGCAGAGTAAAGGGATTATTGAAACAATCTTATTTAACAAGTACCTGTTAAGTAGTACATTTTATATGTTGAAACAGTTCTTAGATTTCAAGGTGTAGGGGTATGGTAAAAAAGTAACACGCTAATAATAATGACAATAAAACATCTGTCATTACACATGACATTTTCGCGCAGTGTTTCTACCTTCTTTTTTTTTTTTTTGATAAATTTAATTGCAAAGCTATGCGCTGTTTAATACAAACTTTTGATCCTGTGTCTGAGGTCAGTATCGAATCCATAATATAGCGATGCTGGCTAAATTTTCCAGGCAAGCGAATGAGAAGTTGTGGCACACAGATTGGAAACAGACACGTTGCTACGCGACGTCCGTTGATAGTGCGTGTAGTGTTCCATTATGCAACAAAGTGTTCTGTATGTGGAACGACTGGGAGTGAGAAACAAATGTAAGTGCAATGCTAGTCTTTTACAGCAATAAACTACGCCTTTTCTACTACATTTTTACTATTACTACGTTTGCTACTACATAGAGTTTATGGATGAGATGGAGCAATACGTGCCCTATTACGTTACACGCGCAAGTGCTAAAAAATATAGAAAATGAAGTGGTGTTTCAAAGAATACGAACAAAATATACTTCACAAGCACGCACAGAAGTAGCTTTCCTGGCACTGAAAGGAAATCAGCATACGGCGATAAAGATTATGATATTTTAAATATATTAAGAAAAGGTTTGTCTGTTGTAGATGTGTAGAAATACAATGATTGGCTAGAATTAAGAATACGATGGGAAGGACTCAACCCAAATAGAAAAAAAAATTCTACTCTCTCAAAACAAATAAATGTCACATACATTAGTGTATTGTGTATTGTCTCTGTGTGTGTGTGTGTGTGTGTGTATTAAACCAGAGACCTAGAAATGACGGAGAGGCTTTGTCCCGCTGTAGCCCTCAGTGGTTCACAACCCCACAACAGGCCACAGCAGTCCACCCATCCCACCGCCACCCCACACCGAACCCAGGGCTATTGTGTGGTCCGGCCCCAGAGTACAGTGGACCCCCCTTCCCCTCCCCCTAAGGAACGTCTCATACCAGACTAGTGTAACCCCAAATGTTTGCGTGGTAGAGTACAGCAGTCGCCGACTTAATGTAACTGAGGCACAATAACGGGAACCAGCCCGCATTCGCCGACCCGCCGAGTCAGATGGAAAACCGCCTTAAAAACCATTCACAGGCTGACCGGCACACCGGACTTCGATACTAATCCGCTGGGTGGAAACGTGTCGGGGACCGGCACGCCTTCCCGCACGAGAAGCAGCGCTTTAGACCGCGCAGCTAACCGGTTGGGCTTATAAACTGCTAAAACAAAATAATTAAATTGCCTATATGTTGTGCTGTTTAAGGCTTCCCGTCACAGGAAATTTTACTGCGGCTCTGGTGTCTTACGCTGCCTGCATCACGTGACCTTCGCAGTGTTCCGACGCAGCATCTGCTCTTTATCTTATGGCCGCGATGTTGACTTCTAGTGGAAGGCACGAAGGCTGTGGCGAAAGACGTATACCGCATGCGCTTATCTAATAATGGCACGTCTTAACACACTTTGTGAAGAAAGAGTTTTCGGCACATGCGTCTAGATAACAAGACACCATACCGGAAGGCAACTGAAGAATGGCTTGTCCGTGTTTCACCAGAACATAAACAGGAGCAAATTTTGAACCCTGCAGAACATTCAGCGTCACCGTCTGAACTTCAAGAGCAATTTCTGTGTGCGAATAATTTGACATTAGCCGGTACAGCGGCAGGGAGTCGTGAATACACGTTTCATATACTGTGCAGTGTCATTGAGTAAGCCTTATTTGATTTACAGGGTGGGGCCAATAAAGTGGCCTGGAGAACAGAGTTCCAGGGAATAAAGAAACTCAGCAGAGGAAAGAAATTATAGTACTACCCTGCCTATAGCAGATGCTGAAAGTGACCACCATTCATATGTTGATATTCTGGATCCCGATCAGAAAATTTCTGCAGGGGGGTTCGAAGCAGGACTGCTGGAACTGCTGCAATCTCACGCGAAATGTTCTACTGCATTTCTTGAAGACTATGAGGGTTGTTGTGATAAGCCGTAGTTTTGAGCGCTCCCCACACAAATTAATCGCACACTGACAGATCAGATTGGTGGTCAGCTAGGGCTGCGACCAGACTGACCTCTGCTAACAACTTTGTCAGGGGCGAAGATTGTGTAAATGTCTTCCAAGGTTCGGCCAGGTACATGGGTAGTTGTTGTATTCTGTTAAAAGTAACTGAAGGTCTTTTCCTCCTCCGATAATGCTGCCACAAATGCTTTCAAAATGTCGGCGCCACTTTTATTTGCCGCACCCTGTAATGGCATAGGAAACGGCACCGTTTGGTCATCTAAACAACCTGAATGTACTGAGTTTAAACGTTTTACAGAATGAGGTGGATGAGGCATCGTTATGTTAGTTGTGTACACACACACTCACTCACACACACACACACACACACACACACACACACACACACACACACACACACACAAACAAGCGTCGAATCTGACTTGTTAGAGCGATTCAGTGGTCAAGAAGCGGAAACGAACTCAACTGATTATCAGCAGCAAAAAGTGGACAAAACACTGTGTGCACTGCGAAAATATGTTTTGTGTGCCTACTCCTAAGAGACAGCTCTTCTCTCTGGGGAAAGTTTCAGTAGGACTGCAGCGTACAATTGATTGAATGGAGGAGGCGAAGGTACGGTAAGAATAAGCAGTCTTTTTCCATGTAAATGAGAAGAAAAATTTATCTGAAAACCTTTGTCGTTGTAATCCTCTTTCTGAGTAAGGAGGATGAATTTAAAATTGCTATAATGCTTGGCCGACGTACAACAGTCGCAACACATTGACTGCAATTTGTGGGAAGTCGCTAAGTGCTCTCATTGTGAAGTACTGGATGAATACAATGTTCGTAATTTTGCGTTGCGCGTTACGCTCGTTTTCCCCCGCACTCTCATCCCTTGGAGAGGTACGAGGTTCTTGCTCCCACTGTGCTTCTTTCCTTATATCAACTTACATGTGTTCTAAAGCTGATTGAAATCGATGCAGTAGTTCGGGATGGAATGATGAGTACATGCATTTTTCTAAGATACGGGGCTATTTAAAAAGAAGGGACAGAATTCAAACATTTATTGCTTGCAAACTACAGAAGATGGAAACAGAATTACAACGTCCCTACAAAGAGAAAAGTTCAAGTTTTTGTGCATTCAACGAGAGCATCATGTGTTAGACGCCAGTATCAAAATGATGGCTCATTTCCTGACATAAACGAAGCAGTTGGTGTCTCGTTATCGAATTCACTGTTTCGACAATGCGATGTGGCAGACTTTCAAGAGTTTCAGGCATAGGAGGGATAAGAACGCGCTCTTTCATGTTACGCCACAGAGTCGCAAGGTGTGGGGTGTGGAGAACTGGGAGGCCTCCGGCGATGTAGCTCTTCTACTGCTCCTCCTCTTCCCATCCAACGTCCTAAAACGGTATCATTGAGGTAATGTCGAACGTGCTTACAGTATTCTCTAACACATGGTGCTTATATTGAATGTATAGAAATTTGAACTTTTTTTTCCAGGGACGCTGGAATTGTATTTGTATATTTTGTAGTTTGGAAGCAATAGGTATTTGAAATATGGTTCTTCTTTTTGAATAGCTCTGTATATTGATTCATTAATGTGTGTTCCATAATTGAGAATGGTGATAATATGGAAATGGACCGGTAGTTTTCTGTGTTCTATGTTGCTACTGCCCAAGGAGATTAAAGGGATTACTAAAACAGCTGAGGTACACCCGTTGCCTGTTTTAAATGCTCTGGAAATTTCACAGATGTGAATGAGTCATTTGAGTTATTATGTTTCATTCATTGGGCATCTTTTACAAGAAACATGAATGATGTCTAACGTGTGCCTCTGTTAATGTAGGCAATTTTATGATGAGAGCGTATTAAGTAAGTGTAGTATTAAGTGGACTTATCATATTCATCACAAAATAAATGTTATTGTTCGTTGACCGCATTGACAGACATGAAGAGTGTTCTTCTGTCTGCGAACAGTACTCTCTGGTCTACATAATGATCTCAGAATCATACAAGGTAATTCATTTCTTCCTTAATGAATGTAGTATAGTGACTATATTGTCGATGATTATGATGAAACACAAACGATGACGTGAAATCCATACCCACGTTAGAGTATCTTCCACTGCTTCTTTTATATCTTTCCCGGGACCATGTTTCAGCGAGGATAAGAGTGGTAGGGCGGTGCGTATCGACAACTGGAAGGTTATAGTTGATGAGCATTCGTTTTGGTCCTGTAAGTGATGGAGGTAAAAATTTACTGTCAATTTACTGAAGAAACCGTGTGTAACTACATTTAGTCCCGGCACCCAAATAACAGTTTGAGAGAGAATGTAATTCTGGTACCACTTTCGTTTCCTCCCTTTCCTATTCCATTCCCGATTAGTGTCTGAGAAGAATAATTGCAGATGATCCTCCGTTTGATCCATATTGTCTCTGTTCTCCCCCCGTGGCGAGTTTGCGAGATATATTTGGAAAGGTTAGAGTTACATTTTGTTACTTGGTCAAAGAGATAATCGGTTCGAGGCTCGAACTCGGGACTTGGTGGAATTGAAGCTGTGAGGACGGGTTGTGAGTCGTGCTTGGGTGGCTCAAAATGGTTCAAATGGCTCTGAGCACTATGGGACTTAACATCTGAGGTCATCAGTCCCCTAGCACTTAGAACTACTTAAACCTAACTAACCTAAGGACATCACACACATCCATGCCCGAGGCAGGATTCGAACCTGCGACCGTAGCAGTCGCGCGGTTCCGGACTAAAGCACCTAGAACCACTCGGCCACCACGGTCGGCTTGGGTGGCTCACTGGTATAACACTTGCCTGCGAAAAGCAAAGGTCCCGAGTTAGAGTTTCGGTCCAGCCTACAGCTTTAATCTGTCACTAAAGTTTCATATCAGCGCACACTCCGCTGCAGAGTGAAAATCTTATTCTGAGTAAGAGAGAATGCATTCGCTGTCGGCACGGAAGTGGTGATACTTAAAAAGGAGCCGAGTATGAATTACACAAGAAAAACTCTTACTATTTATAAGAATGGGCTTTTATAAATATATTTGCTACTAATTTTTACATATTTCTCGTTTAATGTCTTTTTCAAATATCTGACTACAGGAAGGGCACAAGAATTTCATCTTAAGTGACTGCTGTAATGCCACAAACGAGCTGCTGACAAGGAAACATTAACGCAACTTCGAAGTTTAATGAGTAGCAAATCATGGTGTAAACAAATTGGAACTGTGTCGAAGTTAAATACATAATGCTTATTTTCAAATATAAGTCGTAAGAAAACAAGTGGTTTATCTCAAGTAACTTTAGTCCGTCACTTTCTCTACCTGTGTATTCTTACAACAAAATTTGAGTAGCATACATTTGTCTACATAACTGTTTCTTCAAGAAAACTACCCATCGGTCTATGTCGACGATAATGAATAGTATCTGTTTGAGACAAAGTTCCAATAAAATGTCGGCCTTTGTACTATAATTGGGAAAAATAAAGAACTTTAAATAATCATCACCTATGTGTGTTATTTCCGCACAGGAAGTGTTAATTGTACATTCTGTGAATTTTATGGGTAAGATCTTTCTGAACCGTAGTTGTAATTTTCCATTTTCTTTGTTTGCGATGTTGGAACGTTGCAAATTCACAACATATTTAGCAACCATAATGAGCTCAGTTGTCATAAACAAACAAAACAAGGACATCCGATTCTGTCCATAATCTTAACACCATACCACCTCTGACATTTCATACTAATATCAAACGAGATACACATTTAAAAAATGTCTAAAATTGTTCAGCCCTCAGGATTCTCGAATTCCTCCAGAGCTCAAGAGTCAACCAATGAATAAACATTGCAAGCCAGGTACAAAAGGCAAGTAACGCATGACGCAAATGTAGATTACGGCTTAAAACGTGTTATGTTTTCTTATGCTCAGTTCACTTCCATATAATACTTTTTGAATCAAAACTTTTCGCCTATAAGTCTATGTTAATTTCCTGATACTATGACAGTAATCTGCGCCACTTACTCATTTTCATATGGACCATTTCGTGCTTGGAATAAAATAGGATACTGTAGTTAACACTTAATAGGAAGACAAGATAACGAACGTGCTGGACGTGAAATATTTCTGATACGCAGGAAGACGAGAGCAAGGCATCGACACAGAAACAGGGAGAATATAAAGTGGCTCAATGAAGTAGCGTTGAGCCGAACAAATATGGATCACGGCATTGGAAACACCGTACATACTCCATGCTTGACTGCAAGCGCTACTGGGCCAATGTTTATTGGATGTGGCGTACCAATCTGTTCAAAAGCTAGACTGGAACAGTAAAATGAATATTCAGTTACCGGAAATTACTCTAGAATCACGGCGAAGTAAAAGAAGGAATAAGAATCCTCTATGGGACCCAATCCAAACAGGACTGGCTTACACAAACAAGGTCGACTAGTTGGTGATATAGGACAGTGTTTCTGGTCCTGTAACGAAAGTTGGTGTGTCACCTTCCAATTTCCAATTATAGGTATGAAAACTGGCCGGCGAAGAAGAGATACTGGATTGGCGCCTTTCAGCCTTGCATGAAGTTCAATACTACGCTGTGATTCAACTAGTTACTAGATCTCCCTGCTTTGGAAAGCGTAAGGCGAGCTGGAAGTTAAAGCCAAGCAACGGGAAAAGTTCATTACATTCCACCTACATCGGATATGCGTTAAGAGAAAAATAAAAACCCTTCCTGCGGCTCTCAGCTGAAAGAAGAAGGAGATGTAAATCGCTTGCTGTTTTCCTGAAGTTTCTTCGAAAAGGAAAACAGTTTGCTACTAAGCCTTGTTAAACTGAAGGTGCTCCTTCATACTACAATGTTGTCTTGACAGCTGTGGGTTGATGAGCGAAGTGATAATGTCGTGTAAACCAGATACCTATTGTTATTTAATATTGGTCCCTGTTATGACTGCACACGAGAGTGGATTTCTCCTAACTTAGGTTGGTCAAAGGGCCTGAAGATGGTGTAATGTAACATCGAAGGCAGTTGCACAACTGTATTAAATGCAATAGACGCGGCTGCAGGCGTTATATTTTCATTTCAGTGGAAGAAACTGTTAAGAAGAATCTGGTGTATAGGGAAAAAATACTTACCTAAAAAATTAAAAGGAACCACTAACAAACAGTACTGTAACCGAAATTCTTGTATATCAGCAAATACGTAGCTCAGCATTGTAAGTTTGAAAAAATTAGAAGAATAGGAAAGAACAATCTTAAGATGCATCCTCTAGAATTTTTATAAATATGAAATTAAAAAGTGACAGTTAAGTTTATCAGAACGTAGAGAACACCTCACACATGTTGGGAAGGGGGATTACAGTTCCTCGCAGGTACTTACAGAATTGACGACAACAGACTAACCAATAGGATCGTTCCATAGAAGTTTTGCGCCCCCAAAAAAAAAACAAGGATCGTCATGTAACTTTAAGGAAACAAGTCACTCCATTAGGTCAACAAGTACTTGGAAAGACAACGCAAAATTATAAGAAATAATACAAAGTAAAATGTTTAGATGGAATTTTTTAAATATGAAAAGTATCCTACGATAGTAGGATAAAAATTGATCTGAACTACAGAAAATGTTTCTCTGTGTAATTATGAGGAAAAACTAGAAGAAGTGACAACAACGAAAGATGTAGATCTCTGATTAGAACATGGTACATGTAAGGGCGTAACACAGAAAAAGGGAGATGCCCGAAGTTCTGCATAACTAATGCATCAAAATTACATTAGTTCACATTAACAATTGAGGCTTAGATCCAGTTGACAACCTTGTTTTAGTTACTTGGAGTATTTTGTCGATGGACAGAAAAGCAAATAAGAATGTAGTAATAGTAGACAGTACTGTTTTCGCTGAAATAAGGTTAGCTTCGAAAATCAAGGCTCCATTTTTTTTTTCTCAATCGGAAATCTTTCATTTACTGAGAGGGCTACGAATTGTAACTTAAGGTCATCACAGGCAGATATTTTAATGCGGATATTAAAAAAGAAAGGGCGAGTATTGCGAGCTAACATCCCAAAGTAGCTCGGGCTCAAATGTGATTCCTCTTCGTCGAAATGTCTTGGCTTAAACTCGTCTAGGAGTTGAACCGCACGTTCCGCTTTACACACCCTAAATTAGACTCTTCTGACCCTTTAGTTAAATTGTCTGGCTGAAGGCGAGTTTGTGAAATACAAAGTTGACATTATATATATTATAACGGTAATGATAATTTTGGGAACTAAATTAACGACCCATAAATGTTGTAGGCCACACAGTTGCGATTTAGTTAGAATAATGTTTATTCAGATAGCAAACTAATAGCGAAAGTGGTCGTATTTAGAGTTACTGTTAAACTCGAGCGCATATCCATTTGATAATTCACAATCTCATCGCGAAACACAAGTCCGGAACTCCTCCTCGGTATTTACACGAAAAGTTAGAGTTCACACCAGGCGCGCGTCTGCTCACCGCTCAGAAACTATGTCCTGCGATACCACACAATGCGAAATTCTCCAAGTCGTTCCACTTCGCAGCTGCCTAATGACCGACTGTCCGCTTTCGCGTCTGCATCCGAACTGTCCACTTTGGTGTCTCCAGCCGGACTGTCCGCTTTCGCTATGCCCCAGCACTGTCCCTTTGCTCGTCCCCGGCCCCGTTTTCCGTGCACCGAATATCCTCGCTCAACTGACTAGGGCAGTTCCCTTTCCCGAAGCCGTTCATCTCATTGGCTACAGCTTATTCTACATTATTTTACATTTTAACATTTTTAAATAATCAAAGCTTGACCACTTTTACGTTCTAAATAAAGTAACAATAATATCCATTATGTAATAAAAGGTAAATTCTTTTATATAAAACCAATACAATTTCCTTCTTAGCTTTGAATCTCACGGCCAGTAGCCTTCCACCAATGCCCTTTCTGGTAAACAAATATGGAACAAAAGTAAGTACTATGCACTAAACTTTACAACAAATATTCTGTTACCTAATGATCTAATAAGGTGTCATGCTGTCATCGTTCAATGTGTTTTGTGTGGAGGAAATGATCTGATGCTTAACTGGAAATACTGATAATTTAAATTTACTATATCTTTTAAACAAATGAAGCTACATATTCATACTTACAAAATTTATCATTTTAATGATGCACTTCTATATGAAATATCGATCATTAAGATTGACTAAAGCGTTCAGATTTTAGCATAGAGGTCTTTCCAGAATGAGATTTTCACTCTGCAGCGGAGTGTGCGCTGATATGAAACTTCCTGGCAGATTAAAACTGTGTGCCCGACCGAGACTCGAACTCGGGACCTTTGCCTTTCGCGGGCAAGTGCTCTACCAACTGAGCTACCGAAGCACGACTCACGCCCGGTACTCACAGCTTTACTTCTGCCAGTACCTCGTCTCCTACCTTCCAAACTTTACAGAAGCTCTCCTGCGAACCTTGCAGAACTAGCACTCCTGAAAGAAAGGATATTGCGGGGACATGGCTTGGCCACAGCCTGGGGGATGTTTCCAGAATGAGATTTTCACTCTGCAGCGGAGTGTGCGCTGATATGAAACTTCCTGGCAGATTAAAACTGTGTGCCCGACCGAGACTCGAACTCGGGACCTTTGCCTTTCGCGGGCAAGTGCTCTACCAACTGAGCTACCGAAGCACGACTCACGCCCGGTACTCACAGCTTTACTTCTGCCAGTACCTCGTCTCCTACCTTCCAAACTTTACAGAAGCTCTCCTGCGAACCTTGCAGAACTAGCACTCCTGAAAGAAAGGATATTGCGGGGACATGGCTTGGCCACAGCCTGGGGGATGTTTCCAGAATGAGATTTTCACTCTGCAGCGGAGTGTGCGCTGATATGAAACTTCCTGGCAGATTAAAACTGTGTGCCCGACCGAGACTCGAACTCGGGACCTTTGCCTTTCGCGGGCAAGTGCTCTACCAACTGAGCTACCGAAGCACGACTCACGCCCGGTACTCACAGCTTTACTTCTGCCAGTACCTCGTCTCCTACCTTCCAAACTTTACAGAAGCTCTCCTGCGAACCTTGCAGAACTAGCACTCCTGAAAGAAAGGATATTGCGGGGACATGGCTTGGCCACAGCCTGGGGGATGTTTCCAGAATGAGATTTTCACTCTGCAGCGGAGTGTGCGCTGATATGAAACTTCCTGGCAGATTAAAACTGTGTGCCCGACCGAGACTCGAACTCGGGACCTTTGCCTTTCGCGGGCAAGTGCTCTACCAACTGAGCTACCGAAGCACGACTCACGCCCGGTACTCACAGCTTTACTTCTGCCAGTACCTCGTCTCCTACCTTCCAAACTTTACAGAAGCTCTCCTGCGAACCTTGTGCTAGTTCTGCAAGGTTCGCAGGAGAGCTTCTGTAAAGTTTGGAAGGTAGGAGACGAGGTACTGGCAGAAGTAAAGCTGTGAGTACCGGGCGTGAGTCGTGCTTCGGTAGCTCAGTTGGTAGAGCACTTGCCCGCGAAAGGCAAAGGTCCCGAGTTCGAGTCTCGGTCGGGCACACAGTTTTAATCTGCCAGGAAGTTTCATAGAGGTCTTTGTTGCAAGACTTGTGAATTTCACGTCAACAGTAAATCCTAAACTTTTGTAGATATGATCAATATTCAAGTTTTATTACTACAGAATTAAATAGTTTCCATAAATGTTTCTCTTTGTAACCGATCTTAGGTCCGCCATATTTAACGCTGCTACATCGGCCACAAATGGCTTCTACTGGCTTTCCCTAAGAAGTAGGTTCTCGTCTGTCTCACTCGCACACTACAGTGCTTAGACCTCATTCAGCACAATAGACGTCTGTAATATTCCCCATCTCATGGCGGAGATGTTCGTTTCACAATTCCTGAGGGCTGACTCTTTCGGCCATATACTTAAATGGGGGCGAAATGCTCGTTACCTCACAGTATGCAGGCATGCTGAGGTTTAGTAGGAGAGACGCGGAAGAAACAAATGTACCAGGTGCAAACAGAAGTGGGAGACGTTGTTATAACTGTAACGAAAATCAAATGTGTTGGGAGTGGGTGGCGTGATATAGATGAAAGATGAACCAAGGATAGTCTCAACAGTATTCCAAGAGATAAAAAAAGCAGTTGGATGAAAACCTGTAGGAATAGCGCGAATGTGTGTAGCTGACGAAAAGTAATGCAAGTAAAGGCATAATGGGTGAGTTTATCCACAAATGGATGTCAACTGACTAACAACTGTGCATTAATCTAGTAAAAATAACGAAGAAAGAGAATCAGAACACAGTAAAAGCAAACATTAATTAAACTTATCATTGTAATTTTTCATACACGTACCTAGATTTCACTTACCTGTGTTAGTTCCAGCACAGAGAACGATAAAAATGAGCGATAATTTTGTTGAATCTCCGTATCTACAGAATCAGAATTTTCTTTACACGTTAACCCGCTGGCACGTGTGATGGGATGTTTCCCGAAGGTGTCAGGAGTACAGAATACAAGGAGCAGGGTCTCTTTTTGTCCGGGGTAATGCAACAAGTCGACGTGGCATGGACTCAACAAATCGTTCAAGTACCTTGCAGAAATATTCAGCCGTGACGACTGTATCCGTCCGCAACTGCGGAAGTTTCGCCGATGCGGGATTTTGAGCAGAAAATGACCTCAGGATTATGTCCCTTAAAAGTTCGATGGAATTCGTGTCCACGATCTAGGTGGCCGAATTATTGGCTCGTGTTGTGCATAAAGTTCTTCAAACCAATGGCGAAATACTGTGGCCCGCTGACATGGCGCATTGTCAGCCACAAAAATTCCATCCTTGTTTGGGAACATTAAGTCCATAAACGTTTGAAAATGGTGGCCAGGTAGTCGAACATAATGGAGGACACAGACGATTCCATGTAAACACAGCCCACACCAGTAAGGGGCCACCGCCAGCTTACACAGTGCCTTGTTGACAACCTGGGTCCATGGCTCTGGAGGATCTACGCCACACTCTAACCATCCATCAACTTTTACCAACTAAAATCGTAACTCATGTGACTAGGCCACGATTTTCCAGAAGTCGAGGGTCCAACCGATGTGGTCAAGAGCTCAGGAGAGGCGCTGCAGGCTGTGTAGTGCTGTTAGGAAAGGCGCTCACGTCGGTGGTCTGTTGCGATAGCCGATTAACGTCAAATTTCGCAAAACAGTCGCAAAGGATAAGTTCGTAGTGTGTACCACATTGAATTCTCCAGTTATTTCACGCAGAGTTGGTATTCTGTTAGCACTGAAAACTCTACACAAACGCAGCCGCTGTCTATCGTTAAGTGAAGGCCGTGGGCCACTCCGTTTCTTATGTTCTCGACACACTCTCGACACTGTGACTGTTGAAATTTCGAAATGCAGCATCCCATGCCTCCAGCTCCAACAAGCATTCAGAGTCTGTTAATTCCCTTCGTGTGGCCATAATACCGTCGGAAACCTTTCAAATGAGTCACCTGAGTACAAATGACAGCTCGGCCAGTTCACTGTCCTTTCATACCTTGTTTATGCGATACTACCGCCATCTGTATATTTGGGTGTCACTATCCCACGACTTTTGCCACCTCAGTGTGTTTAACAGTATAGATATACTGATACGTACAAACATAAGAAACATTATCTTTTTAACTGACCGGTGACCTTTTCGAAAAAAAAAGAAAGGGTGGTTCATTTTTTGCTGCACCCGAGCTAGCTGTTAGCGAAAGGAGTAGTGGAGGACAAGAACCGCGCATCGTTAAGTTGGTGCAACTTTTATACGTCCTACCGCCTCGCAGCCCTGCGAAAAAAGGGAGCGCACAATTTCTGAGCGTAATGCAGATTTCGGGTAAAATGAAATCCGGCGACCGTACTTTCTTCCGTCCAATCCTGCCCCCGCGCAACTTCTTTGGATTCTGCAAAATAAACGCGCGACGCGCCGGGCGAGAGAGAAAATAGCTGAAGAGCTTAATCGTGTTAACGTTCTCGGCACTTAAGGTGTAAAGTTATGCAATTTATTTTCCTCTTCCGCGTGTAACTAAGTTTACGCGCAAAGAACGGCTCGGCTCAGCTCGGATCTGGAGGCTCGGTACCTGCGACTGGGGTGGGAAATGGAACACCACTACGCTAATGGAGTTACGAGCCCTGCGGGAACACCTCCGGCCGCACGGAAGTCACCCGCTGGGTGGTCACGCGTGCCGGCTCGTGAGCGCGCGTCCTGACGACGATCGTGACGGAGATGGCCGAAACATTTCACTGTAAACTCCATTCAAGGCGGCCTATGTCGTATTTGAATGACGGTCATGACGTATAATAAATTTGCGTCTTGTCCACGGCTACACCCGCGTCCGCGTGTGACAACCACAATGCGCAAAAGGATTAAAGGGTAAAATTTTGATACCCTGCCCTTTACCCCTATTACAATGTAGAAGTGTGAAAGTCTAAAATGCGCCAAAACCTCTCTCTGAAATGGTGCAAAAGCTTGGCGCCCTACAACATCAGCATCAGGCTCCTCCCCCCTTTCATTTATTTATTTACACGGCGAGTTCCGTTGGACCAAATTGAGAAGCGAATCTCCAACGTCATGGAACGTGTCAGTACATGAAATTACAACATTAAAGTAATAGCAGATACAAATAAATGTTTATGAACCCGAAAAGAGTCAGTCCTTAAGTTTAAGTAAACACAATCAACAATACAATAAGAATCAGCTTAATTTTTCAAGGAATCCCTCGACACAATAGATGGAGTGATCCATGAGGAATCTCTTCAGTTTCGACTTGAAAGCGCGTGGATTACTGCTAAGATTTTTGAATTCGAGTGGTGCAGCAGTATACTGCACACCTTTTTGCACAAGAGTTACGGAAGTCCGAACCAAATGCAGGTTTGATTTCTGCCCAGTATTAACCGAGTTAAAGCTGCTTATTCTTGGGAATAAGCTAATATTGTTAACAAGAAACGACAATAAGGAATATACATATTGAGAGGCTAATGTCAAAATACCCAGACTCGTGAACACAGGACGACAAGAGGTTCGCGAACTCACACCACTTATTGCTCGAACCGCCCGTTTCTGAGCCAAAAATATCCTTGTATAATGGGAAGAGTTACCCCAAAATATAATACCATACGACATAAGCGAATGGAAATAAGCAAAGTAGACTAATTTTCGTGTCGAACTATCACTCACTTCTGATATCGTTCGAATAATAAAGATGACAGTATTAGTTCTGTGAACAAGATACTGAACGTGGGCTTTCCACGACAGCTTACTATCTATCTGAACACCTAGAAATTTGAACTGTTCAGTTTCACTAATCATATGCCCGTTCTGTGAAATTGAAACGTCATGTTTTGTTGAATTGTGTGTTAGAAACTGTAAAAACTGAATCTTACCGTAATTTAGCGATAGTTATCAACACCGTGAATAATGACCTTTTGCCGTCTGTTGCTAAAGTAAGAGGTGAACCAATTGTGAGCTATTCACTGTATTCCGTAATGGTCCAACTTTTGAAGCAATAATTTGTGATCAACACAATCAAATGCCTTAGTTAAATCACAAAATATGCCAAGCTTTCGAAAACCTTTTGTTTAGCCCATCCAGTACCTCACAGAGAAAAGAGAATACAGCATTTTCAGTTGTTAAACGATTTCTAAAGCCGAGCTGTACAATTCATAGCAAACTGTGTGATGTAAAATGAGCAATTATCCTTACATACACAGCCTTTTCAATAACTTTTGCAAACACTGATGGCACAGAAATAGATCCAAAATTATCTACATTATCCTTTTCTCCCTTTTTATAAAGCGGCTTTACTACTGAGTACTTTAATCGCTCAGGAAACTGACCATTCCTAAAGGTAATTACAAATATGGCTGAATACAGGGCTAAAATGTACAGCACAGTACTTTAATAATCTGCTAGACACTCCATCATAACCAAGAGTGTCCATAGTCTTCAGTGATTTAATTATTGACCAGTCGGATGTTCGAGTCCTCCCTCGCGCATGGTGTGTGTGTTGTCTTTAGTGTAAGTTAGTTTAAGTTAGATTAAGTAGTGCGTAAAGTTTAAGGACAAATGACATCAGCAGTTTGGTCCCATAAGAACTTACGAGAAACTTCCAATTTCCATCGGGCTCAGGGACGGTTCGAACAGCGAGGTGTCGACACATGCGAAAAAGTGTTACAGCTCAGACGTTTATGTGAGGTGTAACATAGGTTAGTTAGATATCATCCGCACGAAATTTCAGCACAATTCTGCCCAAAGCCGTAGTGTCATACGATGGGAAGGCCGTCACACCCCCTCTTCCCACGTTTCACCCCTCGTTTGACTCCTTTGCGATAGAGGTCATAACCAAGAGGCCCAATGTTGAAATCACGTTTTTTTCTTATCTGTGGCCGATGAAAACGTGTACACCGTCGTTCAGAATCAACACGAAAAGATCTCAGGCATAGAGGACGTCACTGAATCCATCTCCTTCCTTGCGGAGATCATTTACATACATTTCACGGTAGAAAATGACAGTTTCCGGAGCGATGGGCAGCAGAATTAAGTTCTTGACATCGCAGGGCCACACTGAACACCATTTGAACGTGTTTGCAATGTTTAGGGTTTTTCAGCAGCTCTGTTTCGCACCATCCTGAGGCGTGATCGCAAAGGATAGATAACAATAATAGATGAATAAAACGACGAAAGCTCCCTGTAAGACCCTCCCGTACCGGAATATTCTCGGTGCTACTCCTGCGCCTTTGTGAAACACATTAAAATGAACCTATATAGAGGCAGTCCTTGACATATTCCTTGGTGCCTTTGGGAACCATAGACACCCCTCAGATCGTGCATTGCATTAAATAAGAACTAGAGGGGCAGTGTAACACCACTTAACGTTAGGCTGTCTAAGCAGCTGCCTGCCTACAGAAGCCTAGGAAACGAACAAGGACTTCCTCTGCACAGTTGTGTTTTTAAAGTGCTCGACTAAGACGCATGGGACGGCACTAAGGTTGTTGCTGAACAGGTGCTCCTAGAGCAATCCTTCCATGTTTTATTCATAGAAGCATCACTATCACGCCCCACCGCGAACACGCAAAAGGAGGGGACGAAACTGGATGGCTGAAAATGCATAAACACACTTTGTTGCTTCAGATGGCGTTCAAAGTCTGTCCAATGCTTTTGAACGGCCCCTGCTGTTTCCGCCTTGTATACCAGAGTAAATATTGCTGTCGTGCTATGCTCCAAAGGGGTCAGATTAGGTTTAATGATATTGCAGTCTCTCGATAGTCCTACAGAGTGTGTGAATCGTCTACGGAGGAGGAGGGAGGGGAGGTTGGAAGTGTCAAAGGTTGTCACGAAGGTCATTCTGTAGCACATCGCACTGCGTACTACCGTTTCCGATCACGGAATATGTGTAAATGAACACCACAACTGAAGGAGCTCTTTACATCCCCTCCTTAGACTTTTTCGTGTCGATGCTAAACGGTGGTGTGACTAAAACGTTTTTCTCCACCACCCGTATGAAAACCGCATGATTTTAACGGTCGGCGTCGCGGTTCTGACATTTATCCTCGAGATGTCAAAACCACGTTCATAAAATTATTGCTATTCATAAAGCGTCCACCTGCTTAGCGGAGTGGTGACGCTGTGGCCTTCGCCACCAGACATCAAGGCGCCTAGAGTATCAGCAACCAAACTGACAGCTTGTAGCCACGGGTTGCCCGCATCGCAGGCACACCGAAGCACTACACAACCGACAGGCAATATTGATGAACGGCCATAGCAACAACAACACCACAGCAAAGACACCAGCGGCCACCAGGGGCCGGCCCACACAAACATAAGGAAGAGGTAGCTGCAGATCCCGGAACTATTTTCACACGACAAACCACGTGATGGAAAATAGTTCTGAGGTACTCATCCGCCGAAGCGCTATAAAGGCCGGCTCTCGGCCGCACATCGGGATCCCACCTACTCCCAAAAGTGTAAAGCCCGACCCCCTCCAACCACTCCTGAACTCACCGTACCTGTCCGTCCTCTGGACGCCCCCACCCCTCCTGGCAATTCCCTTCGTCCCCCCCCCCCCCCCACCGCTGAGGACATCATCAGGTTCCTCACCATTGTCCTCCAGAATGTTCATCCCTTTCAGCGCCCCCACACCCTACAACAGATCACCCTCGCCGCCCGTTCCATATTCCACCTTAAAATGTTCGCCACCTATTCCAATAACCAGGCCCATTTCACCTTCTCCCGCCTTGACACCCTCGTCTAAATCCTTGTCATGGCGCGACAGCATCGTATCCTTTTCAACAACATCCGCTCCCTTCCCGCCAACAAGAACCTCTTTCTCCATACCCTTGCCTCCCACCGCGTGGACGCCTTCCTCCTTAATGAAACCTTCCTCCAACCCCACCACACCTTCCACACTTCGCCCTACCTCCTCCACCGCTCCGACAATCCCCTCCCAATTGCGCGTGGCGGAGTTGCCATTGGGCACCATCGCCAGATCCCCGTTCGGCTCCAACCTCTCCTTCCCGACCCCACCGAACACCTGATCCTTAGTCTCTTGTTCCCTGGCCTTACGTTACCTGCGCCACCATCTATGTCCGCCCTAACGCCCCTCTTCCCTTCGACTTCCTCTCCCACATTGACCGTACCTTCTCCTCCTACGTGATCGCCGCCGACCTCAACATCCATAGTCGTTCCGCCGCCCAGTTACGGCGGTGGCATTGGTTCCTCTCCTCCCTTCAAGGCGACCTCATTCCCATCCCCCAGCACACCCGTCCCGAATCCAACTCCACTCCTGATGTTCTCCTATCCTCCCCCAACCTCCTTGGCCGCATAACGGTGGATGTCCTGGAGCCTATTGGTAGCGACCATCTCCCTGTCCTCCTCACCGTTTCAGACGGTCGTCGCTCTCGCCCCCACCCTCGTACTGACCCTCCCCCTAAGTATGTCCACGACTATTCCCGCGCCGACTGGAATGCCTACCGGGATACCCTTTCCACCCAGGTCGATAGCCACCCTCTCACCTACCACCACCCGGACGAAGTCACCCAAGCCGCCTCCTTTCTCCAGCAGACCTTGTCTGAGGCCGTGGAGGCCCACGTCCCTACTGTCGCCATCCACCCCCACCGTCCTACCTTACCCCCACAGGCCGTTCTCCTCCTCCGTGAATCCCGTCGTCTCTACCGTGCCTTCCTCCGCACGCGTGACCCGGACACACTACGACGCCACCGGCAACTCCAGCGACACATTCGTAATTTGCTCGCGGCTAAGAAACGCCAGGACTGGCGGCAGACATACACCCGTTTAAATGCTACCCTACCAATCAACTCGTCCAAGTTCTGGTCGGCCTTCCGTCGCCTTACCGGAACTAAACCCTCCCCCTATTATCCTCTTCTCCATGATGATCACCCTTTCCCTGACTCCCTTAGTAAGGCCAATCACTTTGCCTCCTACCTCTCCGATGTATTTTCCATCCCCGATGATCCCCAGTTCGATTACTCCCTCTTCCCGGATATCCGCGATCGAACTGACACCTCTTCCCCTCCCCTCGCTCCTGGTTTCCAGTACTTGGACAACATTGCACACACGGAACTCAATGCCCCTATCACTACACAGGATCTCATTGCTACACGCAACACCGCTCCTGGTCACGATCGTGTCACCTACCGTCACCTTCGTGAAGCTCCTGTCTCTTTCCTCTCCACCCTGGCCAGGCTCTACAATGTAGTCCTGTCCACCGGTTACTACCCCGACCTGTGGAAAACCTCCCGTATCCTCATGTTCCTTAAACCCGGCAAACCACCGTCCGCCGTCTCCTCCTACCACCCCATCAGCCTTACCTCGGTCTTCAGCAAGGTCCTGGAATCTATCCTCACCAGCCGCATCTACCAGCATCTCCGCCAGCACCGCCTACTTCCCGTTACCCAGTGTGGCTTTCGGCCGTCCTTCTCTTCCAACGACATTCTCCTTCACCTCACTCATCTCCTTTCCGAACAGCTTAATTCCCGTCGCTCCGCAATCTTCCTCTCCCTGGACCTCGAACGTGCCTATGACCGCGTATGGCATTCCGGTCTCCTCTTCAAGCTCCAAACCTTCGCCCTTCCCATTAACTACGTCCGTCTGATCGGCTCCTTTCTCTCCCGCCGTCCATCCTATGTCACCATCCATAACGCAGATTCCTACACCTTTTTCCCCTCTGCCGGTGTGCCCCAAGGCTCCCTCCTCTCCCCCCTTCTGTACCTTTTGTACACGGCGGACATGCCGCCGCCGCCAGCCCCCGTCCACCTTCTCCAGTTTGACGATGACACCGCCTTCCTTGCCCTTGGCCCCACCCTGCAGCGCTCCCAACACCTTCTCCAATCCCATCTTGACCGGTTCACCGCTTGGTGCAACCAGTGGTTGCTCAAGGTCAATCCCTCCAAAACCCAGGCGATCATTGTAGGCAAAACCACCCCTTCCTTTCGCCTCCTTGATTTCTACATCACCATCTATGGCCGTCCTATCGCCCTCACTCCCACCCTTAAGTACCTTGGCGTCACCCTCGACCGTCGCCTCTCCTGGACTCCCCACCTCCGGACAATCCAAGCCAAGGCACGCTCCCGACTCAGTCTCCTCAAGCTCCTCTCCGGCCGTACGTGGGGTCTGGACCCCTCCACCATCCTCCACACCTATAAATCCCTCATCCGCCCTATCCTTTGTTATGCCCATCCAGCTTGGATCTCCGCCCACCCTCCCTTTTATAAATCCCTCCAAATCCTTGAACGCCATGCTCTCCGCCTCGCCTATCGGATCCGTCTCCCCTCCCCCACGCGGATCCTGTACGATCTCATCCCCTTCCCCCACCTCCTCCTTTTCCTTGAAAGGATACGGATCCTGTACACCTCCCGTAAACTCGACCCCCCTCACCCGCTCGTCTCCCCGATCCTCTCCCACCCCCGCCCGCTGCCGCGCCTGTATTCCCATGTCCCGCCCGGTCTCCATCTCTCCACCCTCCTTACGCTCTCCCAAGGTGGCTTCCGCCAGCTCCCCCTCCCTGATGATGCCCTCCTCCCCTCCATCTACCCCTCCTACCAACTTTGATCCTCCCGCCCTCCTCCTGTGCTTGCTCCTCTGGGCACCCCCCTCTCCCTCCCTCCTCCTTTTCTCCCCCCTTCTCCCCCGGGCCTCCCCTCCCCTGTCCCTCTCCTCCTGCCCCCGTCTCCTCCGCCATTGGCATCCTTTTTCTCCCCTCTCCCCCACCTCACCCCTGTTCCCCTCTTGGCAGGTCCCCGGACTCGCACACGCTATGTGGACTTTCGCGCGCCGGAGATCACCGCCATCAGTGTTTCGTGTGTGCCGTCTTGTTTAGTGTTCAGTGTTCCCCGTCACACTCCCTCGTTCACCAGTGCCATCGTCATTTTCAGTGTTTGTGCGTCGTCTCATCAGTTAGCAGTGTGGATTCTCGACGAGTGTGAACGGCTCCGTGTTTGTCTCTCTGTGTCTCCTGTTTTATTGCCCACCATTCTGTAACTTATGTGTCTTCTCCTGTTTTGCTGCTTGTATATTCTATGGCTGAAGAGCAGCGTAGAGTGCTGCTGACAGCCTGCCTGTTGTATGGGCTTTAAAATAACAATAAAGAAAAAAAAATCGCACATCGGGAGTTCATCGACCGCCAGCAGACGTGGATAGCTGCCGCCACGGCAGCCCGGCTTGGATCTCTTTGCTGATCTGTGGATTAGGCTTGGTATATCGGAGAAGTCTCTTGGGGAGACTAGTAAGAAATTATTTCAGTTGTTTTCTATATTATTCTTGTATGTGGTTGTGATTCGAAGACGGATCACTGTTTTGTGTTGGTGTTATACTTGGAGAATTTGTTTTGGTTAATTGAACAGTCCAATAAATTGTTTTCGGACTTTCATCGATAGTTTCTTCTGCTTACACAGACATATCAGGTGATGTGTTTACCTACCATGCAGTAGGCCAGGGTTCGATTCCCGACTAAGTTGTAGATTTTCTCCTCTCGTGGACTGGCTGTTGCGATGTCTTTATCATCGCCGACGGCCACGTCGCCCAGTGTGGTGTCACCCGAAATAAGACTAGCAACCTGGCGGCCGAACTTCCCAGTATGGACCACACGATCAAATTTTCTTCATAACTTATTCCAAGTCAACCAACTACAGCAGAGAAATATAACAGATTGTTTTCGGACTATTCCACATGTCACCCCTTCTCATCGTCAACCCAAACCGCAGCGGCAGTAGGCGTTTCTTACCACGACATAATTTTTTTTCATACAGCTAGTGATTCGCGAGCCGAATTTGACAGTAATTACTCCAAGGGTTAAAGAGAGATGATCATACGTCAATTTCTTCGATCCCCACACGTCGGGGTGAACTGTCATCAAGACTCACCAATGAGTCTAGTGGCAACGGAAACTATGGATTCGATGCTAACATGAGTCGTTCATGAATATTTATTTTAGGTCACGGCTCCTCACACCCTGCCCTAAGAGTGGTGGCACTACATTACCCGCAGTATTTTTATTCCAATAATTATAGAAATAACACAAGTAATAAGTGATTTAGCCACAACTTTGGCTGAATGGATCCAGGCCTTCCTGAGTTACGCATCAATGACATTCCTTAATCGTCTCCCATAGGTGGTTCTCACCACCTCACTGCTTTCTTCCGCAACTGGACGTCCACTGAGTGTCGACAGGAGGACTTTTCAGATGAATCTCTGGGACCATTTACATCGGGCTGTTGTCGCCATGCTGACCAAAAGTGGACCGTTTAAGTACAAGGTTGCTCCCAAGGAAGAAAATGCGTACGTGTCAAAATAAAGGTACGTAACTACCACACTACTGCTGTCTGCGATCAGAAGACGTCCAGGATACTTGGCGCCCTGTTTGGGACAGCTGCCTGGGTTCCAAGCCTCAGAAAGAAAGAGAAATCACTGTTTCTCTGAGACAGCATGCCTTCAACTTGAATTCAAACGTAACGACCCTGGAACTTTACCGAATTTCGTCATCTTATGCACCTCCTAAGTTGAAAATATTAATAACACTTCACCAGCCCTAGCTGATGATCCTCCATGCAGGCAAACGATTGGTCATTTCTGTTGACACGGGAGATTAATTACATGGGGTGATGAATTCAGTTAAACGACTTTTTAATTAATTAACAGGCCGATCTAAGATTACTATCAACGAAATCAGAATTTTCAAAGAAACTAGAGTCTGTAACTGATATTATGAAATTAATATGATTCAGCTCTCTTTCTCTGTTAGCGATATGCCTGGACAGCCACAATGGTCTCGCCATGCTCCATGCTCACTGTACACCTTCAAAACGGCTCCATGTTATATATGAGTATAAAAGACTTCTTTGTTTTACTTCTTGGTTTTTATTATTTTCAATTTTTTTAATTACTATATTTACATTTATCCTGTTTTGGGTGATCTGTGGTGAGATAACGAACTGCCTTTCTGAACTACCAGTGCGTGAAAGGGCAACGTACAAGTGGCCCTGTGAAAAACACCTTGATAATAAATCGACGCCAAAGTATTTGAAATTTCTCACCCTGAACCGTATTTAATGTTATGCTGACGAAACCCTGATTGGGAATTAAAGTTGCTTAAAAAGAATTGTTAAATCAATTCCAACATAGTATTTCAATGTCTAATCTTGAGCGATTTTTATTGTTACTTCGAACGAAACCTTGATTAGACTACAATGAATCAATGAGTTGTTTGCGACGCTTGCTACACAAGAAATGAAACACACCTCTCCAGCTGCTATGTCTGTGAGAATAGTAGGTTCAATGTGATTACTTCGCATCGTTTTAGTTCGCAAACCTGTAGGATTATAGAGTTTCGGACCTCCAGATTGCATTTTTTTTTCCCATCTGACTGGTTCGATGCAGCCCGCTGCTAATCCCTCTCCTGTGCTAACTTCTTCATCTCAGAGAAGCAGTTGCAACCTAAGTCATCAGTTATTTGCTGGATGTATTTCAATCTCTGTCTTCCGCTACAGTTTTTGCCCTATACAGCTCCCTCTAGGACCATGGAAGACATTCCCTTATGTCGTAACAGATGTCTTATCACCCTGTCCCTTCTCCTTATCAGTGTTTTTCATATGTTCCTTCCTTCTCCGATTCTGCGCAGAACCTCGTCATTCCTTACCTTATCAGTCCACCTAGTTTTCAACATTTGTATGTAGCACCACGTCTCGAATGCTTCGGTTCTCTTCTGTTCCTATTTTCCCGCAGTCCATGTTTCACTACCATACAGTGCTGTACTCCAGACGTTCAGCAGGCTCCGGTGGCCTAACTGTTCTAGGCGCTTCAGTCCGGAACCACGCGACTGCTACGATCGCAGGTTCGAATCCTGCCTCGGGCATGGATGTGTGTGATGTCCTTAGGTTAGTGAGGTTTAAGTACTTCTAACTTATAGGGGACTTATGACCACAGATGTTAAGTCCGATAGTGCTCAGAGCCATTTGAACCATTAGAACCAGACGTAAACTTCTTCCTCAATTTAAGGCCGATATTTGATATAAGTAGACCTCTCTTGGCCAGGAATGCCCCTTTTCTCATTGCTAGTCTGCTTTTGATGTACTCCTCGCTCAGTCTGTTATTGATTAATTTACTGCCTAGGTAGCAGAATTCCTTAACTTCATCTACTTCGTGAACATCAATCCAGATATTAATCTACTACTTCTCATTACCTTCGTCTTCCTTCGATTTACTCTCAGTCCATACTATCTACTCATTAAACTGTTTATTCTGTTCAGCAGATCATATAATTCTTCTTCACATTCACTCAAGATAGCAATGTCATCAGCGAATCGTATCATTGATATCCTTTCACCTTGCATTTTAATTCCACTCCTGAACCTTTGCTTTATTTCCATCATTGCTTCCTCGATGTATAGATTGAACAGTAGGAGCGAAAGGCTGCATCCTTGTCTTACACCGTTTTTAATACAAGCAGTTCGTTCTTGTCGACCACTCTTATCATTCCCTCTTGGCTGTTGTACATATTGTATATGACCCGTCTCTCGCTATAGATTACCCCTACTTTTTTCAGAATTTCGATCATTTTGGACCATTTTACATTGTCGAAGGCTTTTTCCTGGCTGACAAACACTATGAACGTGTCTTAATTTTTCTTTAGTCTTTCTTCCATTATTAACCTCAACATCAGAGTTGCCTCGCTCGTGTCTTTACATTTTCTAAAGCCAAAGTAATCGTCATCTAGCGCATCCTCAATTTTATTTTCCGTTCTTCTGTATATTATTCTTGTAAGCAAGTTAGATGCATGAGCTGTTAAGCTGATTGTGCGATAATTCTAGTACTTGTCACGTCTTGCAGTCTTCGGTACTGTGTGGATGATGCTTTCCCTAAAATCACATGGTATGTCGCTAGACTCACACATTCTACACACCAATGTGAATAGTCGCTTTGTTTCCACTTCCCCCAATGATTTTAGCAATTCTGATGGAATGTTATCTACCCCTTCTGCATTATTGATCTCAAGTCCTTAAAAGCTCTTTTAAATTCTGATTCTAATACTGGATCCCATTTATCTCCTCTAATTCGACTCATGTTTCTTCTTATATTTTATCAGGCAAATCTGCCCCTTCATAGAGACTTTCAACGTATTCTTTCCTCCTATCCGCTCTCTTCTCTTCATTTAACAGATGAATTCCAGTTGCACTCTTAATGTTATCGCCCTTGCTTTTAACGTCACTGAAGATTGTTTCGCTTTCCTGTATGCTGATTCTGTCCTTCCGACAATCATTTCTTTTTTTTTTTTTTTATGTCTTTACATTTTTCCTGTAGCCATTTGGTCTTAGCTTCCCTGCACTTATTTATTTCATTCCTCAGCGATTTGTATTTCTCTATTCCTATGTTTCCCAGAACATTTTTTTTTACTTTCGCCTTTCATCGATCAATTAAAGAATTCCTTCTGTTATCCATGGTTTCTTCGCTGGTACCTTCTTTTTACCTATGTTTTCCTTCCCGACTTCTGTGATAGCCCTTTGTAGAGATGTCCATTCCTCTTCAGCTCTACTACCAACTGAGCCATTCCTTATTGCTGTATCCATAGCCTTAGAGAACTTCAACTATGCCTCGTCTTTCCTTAGTGCTTCCGTATCCCACTTCTTTGGTTATTGACTCTTCCTGACTGATGTCTTAAACTTCAGCCTACTCTTCATGACTACTATATTGTGATCTGAGTCTGTATAAGCTCCTGGGTACATCTTACAATTCAGTACCTGAATTCCGAATCTCTGTCTGATCATGATGTAATCTAACTGAAATCTTCTCGTGTCACCCGGCCTTTTCCAAGTATACCTCCTTCTCTTGTGATTCTTGAACAGAGTATTCGTTATTACTAACTGAAACGTGTTACAGAACTCAATTGGTCTTTCTCCTCTCTCATTCCTTGTCCCAAGCCCACATTTTCTTCTAAACTTTTCTTGTACTCCTTCGCCTACAACTGCATTCCAGTCCCCCATGAGTATTAGATTTTCATCCCCCTTTACATACCCTATTACCCTTTCAAGATACTCATTCACTTTATCTGTTCATCTTCAGCTTGCGACGTCAGCAGGTATAGCTGAACTATCGTTGTCGGTGTTGTTTTGCTGTCGATTCTGGTAAGAACAACATTGTCACTAAACTGTTCACAGTGACATACACACAAATCCTCACAAGCTACGACATGGTCGCGAATTGAACAGTGACCAGAATATAATATAAATTTCCTTTACTTCACGTCTTTGCTTACAAAATATTTATTAACATAGGCGTGAAGTAAAGGGAATTTGCGCAAAACCTCCTCTACATAGAGGCCTTCAGTGTACTCTTTCCACCTATCCGCTCTCTCCTCAGCATTTAACATTGCAGTTCCCATTCACTGAAGGTTGACTTTCCTGTGTGCCGAGTCAAACCTTCCCACAATTATTTCTTTTTTGATTTCTTCACATGGTTTATGGAGCCATTTCGTCATAGCTTCTGTGCACTTGTATTTATTTCACACCTAGCTGGCTTGTATTCCTATAAACACGAATTTCCCCGAGTATGTTTGTACTTTCTTGTCTCATCTATTAAGTGAACTACTTCTTCTTTTAGCCATGATTCCTTCGTTGTTACCTACTTTTCTCCTATATTTTTCATTCGATCTTCAGTGATTGCTCTGTTTAGAGATGTTCATTCCGCCTCAACTGAACTGTCTACTGAACCATTCCTTATTGCAATATGTATAGTCTTAGAGAACTTCAAGCGTATTTCTTCATTCTTTTGCACTTCCGTATCACACTCTTTTGCCTATTGTTTCTTCCTGACTAAGCTCACTTCCACCTTGACACTATCCTCTCGGAGATCCGAACAGGGGCTTATTCCAGAATCTTTTGCCAACGAAGAGATCATCATCACATTATTTTTCAATTACAGGCTGTATGTCCTATGTATACACAGTATGTGTCTTTAATGCAGTGATTTGCATTGACTTCTGCATCCTTTTGCAGTTAATTATTGCTGTTTTTTTTCCCACCCCAAAACCAAGAGAGTGCCCTGAACCTCTCTTTATAGTAGCGGCTGCAGTCTCGCAAACTGACATACGGCCAGGAGAGCGGTGTGCTGACCACATGCCCCTCCATATCCGCATCTAGTGACTTCTGTGAGGTAAGGATTACACAGCGGCCAGTCGGTACCGTTGGGCGTTCATGATCTGAGTTTCGATTTTAAAAGACGGCAGGGTTCGAATCTGAAACCGAGGTCCTTTTGATTATTAATCAAAGACGTTCCCCCTTGCCCACCAGTATACTTAACATACGACGGAAGAAAATTATAAATATATATGTAAGTTCAGCATAGTCTAGTGGGTGGTGTCATGACTTTGTAAAGTGAAAGGTATTCGGTTCGAGTTATGCTGTATTCCAGTATTTTCTTTCTTTTCCTTTGTTTTCTGAATAGTTTCTTCGACTTACTTTTTGCTTTCATAAAAATTTACTCTACAATAATGTATGTTATTTTTATGTGAATTTGTTCGATTTTGTCGGTTCAGTCCTATTAAAAAACGAAAGATTAAACTGCGGCAAGTGAAACGAGCAGCATTGACATTTCTGGTCTTTCTTGTTACAAATATTTGGCTGTTTTATTGCGATTTCTATAGGTATGGTTAGGCAAGAACCTAAGAGTAAAGCTTAAATTGTTGACACTGAAGCGAGCAGCATTGTTAATTATATTACTGTATATTACAAATAATAATAAGTGGTGAAACCTGAGTCACTCGAAAAAAATTGTTCCCGAATCTCGATGCGACGTGGGAGTGTTTGTGAGTTAGAGCCGGCCGAGTTGGCCGAGCTGTTCTAGGGGCTACAGTCTGGAACCGCCGATCGCTACGGTCGCAGGTTCGAATCCTGCCTCGGGCATTGGTGTGTGTGATGTCCTTATGTTAGTTAGGTTTAAGTAGTTTTAAGTTCTAGGGGACTGATGACCTGAGAAGTTAAGTCCCATAGTGCTCAGAGCCATTTGAACCATTTTTTTTTGTGAGTTAGAACTGACGGGCATAAAGAACTACTTTCAGAATATATCCCAAGATTAGTGAAACTAAATTCTAAAATTGTTCTTAAATCGAGGTTTCCTACATCGATAATGCATAATTTGAGTGCTGACTCTACAATCCCATCTATTAGGTTACAAGGTTGTTAATAGTACAAATTAGATCTATGGCTGTTACTAGTCATTCATTACCTAATTATAACTAACTATAACAGAAAATATTGATAGTGTTGTTTGAGAAAAGTCTGGCAGGGTCACGCCTACCCCCATTGTTTATCAATCTGAACACCGAGCCAGCAGTAAAGAAGGAAACCCAAATGGGAATTTAAGTTCAGAGAGAGGACATAAAAATGTTGAGGTTTGCCAAAGTTATTGTATTTGCAACACATCCAGTAACGGACTTACGAACGGAAGATAGCAAAATGAACGTCAATGAAAGTAAAATAAATGTAGTTTAATTGGATGAGATGATTCTGAGGGAAGTAAATCAGGAAGGAAGACATTGAAACTAATTCTGGGGGCTAAATAACTGACGATGACAAGCTTACCGAAGCAAGAGAAACTTTTCTGAGAGAGAGAAATATGTTAACATCCAAATAAGATTAAAATACTTTCACAGGGGTTGTGAGGGGATCAGTGCCCTGGCGGACGGGTCGTCTCAGCCCATGACAGGCCGATTTCCGAGGATAGGAAATTTGGCGCAGAGGTTCTAGCCAAGAAAATCCGAGTTAGGATGGCACCCTGCCATATCACCCACTGGGGGATGCTTGGTAAGCAATAATAAGACACAGATAAACAAAAACGAAGGCTTATAACGACTACAGTAGAACGCAGTGGGACGAGAGGCTGAGTGTTCGGCGTAGTTGGCCAATAGGTACGTCTCGGGGTGTCGCTGGAAGACGTAGATTTCACTGCGGTGACTTCTGGCCGAGATCTGAGTGATGGGCTGTTTAAAGCCGGCGCATGTATTGGCCCAGAGCATTGGTTGAGCGAAGTGTCGACATGTTGGCTTGCAACGCCCTATATAGCCCGGGCGCGGAGGAATTCGTGCCGATCCAGATCCGCACACGTGACACGGAGGATAAAATAGGACCCTGGCACTAGGGACCACTGGTGGCGCTTGTCCAGCCGGCTGCCGCTCTTGTTGTGATCGACGCATTCTGTGGAGGCAACGCCTTGCTCATATGCAACTTCGTGTTGCTTCAGTGTTTGAGGTTTTGCCGATCTCTTAGAGGAACGATGAGTACATGGCTCACCGGCTACAAAATGAGGTGAAATTACGCAGTTTGCACCTGTTATAGCAAGCCAACTGATATCACAAAGACTCGTAAAGCAATTTTTAAAATTACCAGTTTAAAATTTGTTCATTTATAATTCGAGGATATAGGCTAGAAATTCAATAACCAATTCGCAAACAGTTCTGTAATTTTAATACACTCCTGGAAATGGAAAAAAGAACACATTGACACCGGTGTGTCAGACCCACCATACTTGCTCCGGACACTGCGAGAGGGTTGTACAAGCAATGATCACACGCACGGCACAGCGGACACACCAGGAACCGCGGTGTTGGCCGTCGAATGGCGCTAGCTGCGCAGCATTTGTGCACCGCCGCCGTCAGTGTCAGCCAGTTTGCCGTGGCATACGGAGCTCCATCGCAGTCTTTAACACTGGTAGCATGCCGCGACAGCGTGGACGTGAACCGTATGTTCAGTTGACGGACTTTGAGCGAGGGCGTATAGTGGGCATGCGGGAGGCCGGGTGGACGTACCGCCGAATTGCTCAACACGTGGGGCGTGAGGTCTCCACAGTACATCGATGTTGTCGCCAGTGGTCGGCGGAAGGTGCACGTGCCCGTCGACCTGGGACCGGACCGCAGCGACGCACGGATGCACGCCAAGACCGTAGGATCCTACGCAGTGCCGTAGGGGACCGCACCGCCACTTCCCAGCAAATTAGGGACACTGTTGCTCCTGGGGTATCGGCGAGGACCATTCGCAACCGTCTCCATGAAGCTGGGCTACGGTCCCGCACACCGTTAGGCCGTCTTCCGCTCACGCCCCAACATCGTGCAGCCCGCCTCCAGTGGTGTCGCGACAGGCGTGAATGGAGGGACGAATGGAGACGTGTCGTCTTCAGCGATGAGAGTCGCTTCTGCCTTGGTGCCAATGATGGTCGTATGCGTGTTTGGCGCCGTGCAGGTGAGCGCCACAATCAGGACTGCATACGACCGAGGCACACAGGGCCAACACCCGGCATCATGGTGTGGGGAGCGATCTCCTACACTGGCCGTACACCACTGGTGATCGTCGAGGGGACACTGAATAGTGCACGGTACATCCAAACCGTCATCGAACCCATCGTTCTACCATTCCTAGACCGGCAAGGGAACTTGCTGTTCCAACAGGACAATGCACGTCCGCATGTATCCCGTGCCACCCAACGTGCTCTAGAAGGTGTAAGTCAACTACCCTGGCCAGCAAGATCTCCGGATCCGTCCCCCATTGAGCATGTTTGGGACTGGATGAAGCGTCGTCTCACGCGGTCTGCACGTCCGGCACGAACGCTGGTCCAACTGAGGCGCCAGGTGGAAATGCATGGCAAGCCGTTCCACAGGACTACATCCAGCATCTCTACGATCGTCTCCATGGGGAATAGCAGCCTGCATTGCTGCGAAAGGTGGATATCCACTGTACTAGTGCCGACATTGTGCATGCTCTGTTGCCTGTGTCTATGTGCCTGTGGTTCTGTCAGTGTGATCATGTGATGTATCTGACCCCAGGAATGTGTCAATAAAGTTTCCCCTTCCTGGGACAATGAATTCACGGTGTTCTTATTTCAATTTCCAGGAGTGTATTTATTCGCTAAAGGAATTGAAACAAACGAGATCTCAAAATCATTTCTGACGCTACTGCCACAATAGCTAGGTCGTGAACAGAAAGCAAACACGCCAAATTCTACTACGATGGTTTGTGTTACGTAAACTTTCGTAGGCCCGACGGACCGCGATTTCATCCTCTGGCAGTGGCACGATCGGATGCAGTATGGAGGGACATGCCGTCAGCTCACAGCTCTCCCACTGGTTGTCGGCTTCCTGACATTGGAAACGCTTCTAATCGATGGCATAGTTTCCCAGTCGACCTAAGGAAGCTATGCGCAACCCTTAGAAGCCCCTAGAACAACCAAGGAAAGGAAAATCCCTGGCAGACTGGGAATCGAACGCGGGTCTCCCGCAAGGCAGTCACCCAAGCTGACCATTCAACTTTTTTTCCCGTCGTCTTTTTTAGTTTCAATCCGAGATGTTTTTTCAAGTAACAAACTAATTACAGTTGCTCAGTGCTTTGAAACAAGTAAAAGTGGTGACAAGGGGAGGGGGGGGGGGCAGGAGTCGAATCCCGAGGCCTGTCAGCTATGCCTCCCCGACTCCTATAGCTGCGCTGCACCTTGACACGGCTAATTCTTATTTTAAATATTGCTCATTCTTATTTTAAATATTTAGGTCAAGAAGAAAGGCCGCCGTCGACACAATCTGAGAGTCGACCAAGCAGTCAAGTTTGTCAACAGCGTGAAGTGACGGACGCAGCTGGAGCAACCACCGGAACTGAAGACTTGGCTGAAGTCACATCATCACTCAACCGGCTTAGGGAGGATCCCAACACTGCCCATCAGCTGTTCACGTTCTTCCGAGAACCGCCCGGCGGCCGACGGCGACTTGAGCCCCATCTCGTATGTGACACCAGGTACCGTAGAAGACGAGGGAAATACCGCTCCTCTGTAAGTAGGCTGTTTAGGTTTTTTTATTGGTAACGCCACCGCTGTATGAAAATCACTGGCTGTGCTGTGTGCAGTCTGTGGCTGCTTTGCATTGTTGTAATACTCGCCATTGTAGTGTTAGGCAGCTGGCTGTGAACAGCGCGTAGCGTTGCGCAGTTGGAGGTGAGCCGCCAGCAGTGGTGGATGTGGGGAGAGAGATGGCGGAGTGTTGAAATTTGTCATGAACTGCTCTCTCTCTCTCTCTCTCTCTCTCTCTCTCTCTCTATATATATATATATATATATATATATATATATATATATATATATGATATCAAGGTAAATACATTGTTTGTTCTCTATTAATATCTTTCATTTGCTAACTATCCCTATCAGTAGTTAGCGCCTTCCATAGTTTGAATCTTTTATTTAGCTGGCAGTAGTGGCGCCTGCTGTATTGCAGTAGTTCGAGTAACCAAGATTTTTGTGAGGTAAGCGATTTGTGAAACGCATAGGTTAATGTTAGTCAGGGCCATTCTTTCGTAGGGATTTTTTGAAAGTCAGATTGCGTTGCGCTAAAAATATTGTGTATCAGTTTAAGGACAGTCGTGTATAATTTTTCAAAGGGGACGTTTCACCTCCAGTTGGTAGTTGTGTTATCCGCAGCTGAAAACGTTCAGTCCTAATGTGACCCTCTTGTCCATACCCAGAACAAGCACGCTGCTGTCCGTCGTACATGATTACGTCCCGACATCCACTTATATATCAATTGTGATCTTACGCACCTCGTTAAGAACAGGATACGTGCGGAAGTGGGCCTATCGTTCTGCCTTAACACCGAGAACAGCGCAGTACGGCCGGAAAGTCGTTATGACGTCCCCTGCAGGTAAGTCGAGTAGCAATTCCAACACGCGAATAGCTCTGACGCCTAATCCCACATCTTCGACTTACACTACGCCTACGTTACCGTCAGCGCACGGAAACGAGGTCCCTGTTTGGTTCAGATAGCTCTGAGTTAATCAGTACCCTAGAACTTAGAACTAATTAAACCTAACCTAAGGACATCACACACATCCATGCCCGAAGCAGGATTCGAACCTGCGACCGTAGCGGTCGCGCGGTTCCAGACTATAGCGCCTAGAACCGCTCGAGGTCCCTGTTTGTTCGCGTTTAAAACGCGCTAGCATGCAGCGTCACTGATCGTTTTAACGTAAACTGGGTTACAGAGAATCGAGAGGTGAATACCTAGAAGTTCCAATAGCAGGCTCATCGCCTCCTCATGTAGGAAACTTTCCACATCTGATGCTTTTGGTAGTGCATATTCCGTACCATAGCTGAAACGTAATGTCGATTTCCTGAAATTACTTCCCAAACTCTCAGAAAGCAAAGCCCGTGAGCAGGCTTAGTCGCCATGCAAATAAACACGAGCTCACACGCTCTGCAGACTCTCCGAGTGGCCGCTAACGCCAGCTTGTATAGAGGGAAGGACGGTGACTCAGATTATGTAAACACGCCGTCAAGTGTGTCTTATTGCACATGTAAATTACGGTTATTCAGAACCATATGAAACGTAGTCCTTAATTTAATCCAACAGGACCTAAATACTGATAGTTCTCAGGTATAAAAAAGATATAGACGATGTTACAACTCCATTACAGTGACAGATTGAAGGAAATTAAAAAGCATCATATAGTACTAAACACAGTGATGTGTAACACCTTGTGAGTGCAGCGTGCTGTTAAATTATATCCGTATGTAACTAAGTTGTTTTACTATTGTCTATTTTTCAGTTGAGGATTTTACTGCTCCATAAGAATGACACGTATTCTGTCTCATCTACGACAAAGGCATAGGAAGGAACGACAGAACACTATGCCTAGCCACAACGGCTACAGCTGCTCTGAATTTAGTTGATCAGGATGCGGACAGTGACGCAGGATTGCTATCTGAATTTTAGTTTGTGATCAGTATGTGGTATTTTCCTACACGAAAGGACTAGTCTTTACTCTGAACAAACCAGTACACAGCCATCAAAATCCTAACAACTTGTGTAAAAGAGTAAACCGCTATTTGACTTTGGCTTTGGACTGCCGTAACAGATACGATGTAATAATGATCTAACAACTTTAGCATTGTACCTGAGTACGGCATAAAGCCGAAATCTAGATAAAACGAAAGATAAATGCAGTAATACACAGTCAGATGATGGTTTACTGTTTTAAAGTGACTGTGGTTCAACATAATCGAAAACAAGTTCCCTAAGCACCCCGTTGGTTGAAGAATAAAACTCAATAAAATTTCGTAACATATTTGCTTATCCAAAATAATAAAGATCGTAGCAGTCCGAAACAAGTTAGTTTTCACAGTAGTTTTTATAGCAAGAAACGTAATTCATACGATGATGTTCTGAGTGTCACACTTGAGTATGTCTAACAAAATTATTTAAAGACCCAACTCGATGACCAGTGAAAATCTTAAAATCCACACCCGTTAAAATTTGAGTATATAGGCGTAGTCTTCGTAGTAATGTTTCTGAATATCTACACAGGGGCCGGCCGAAGTGGCCGTGCGGTTAAAGGCGCTGCAGTCTGGAACCGCAAGACCGCTACGGTCGCAGGTTCGAATCCTGCCTCGGGCATGGATGTTTGTGATGTCCTTAGGTTAGTTAGGTTTAACTAGTTCTAAGTTCTAGGGGACTAATGACCTCGGCAGTTGAGTCCCATAGTGCTCAGAGCCATTTTTTTCTACACAGGGCTACTCGCCAAAAATAAAGTCCAAAAAGCTTTGTAAATTCTTACACAGCATTTTCAACACATCACAGCCGCGAAGTGTAGCCGCGTGGTCCGCGCGGCTCCCCCCCCCCCCCCCCCCCACTCCTTCGAGTCCTCCCTCGGGCATGGGTATAAGTGTTGTCCTTAGTGTAAGTTAGTTTAAATTAGATTCAGTTGTGTGTATGCTTAGGGACCGATGACCCCAGCAGTTTGGTCCCATAGACTCTTAGCACAAATTTCAAATTTTTACGCATCACTGTTTGGCCAAAAATGTTCTAACTCCATCATTTGATTACTATGCTCTGATTAGAAAAATGTGTGGCATGGATTTCATTAAGTTATTCTGTCAACTAAGTCCACAGCCCTACATCCAGCACCTTGTATACACTGTGCGCCTAAAAGATTCGGAGATTGAATTTATTCCTGGCGTGTAAGCTAAGTAAGCGCAATAACTACACTGGCTGCTTAAATCAGTGACTGTATACAATAGATGTGCATTCCGGCAGTCACTTGTGAGCAGGCAGTGTTAAGTAGTGGACGTGCAGCCGTAGTGTATCGACATTGTTTCACAGGTCCGAATGGAGCAACATACGAGTATCTACAGGGTGTTACAAAACGGTACGGCCAAACTTTCAGGAAACATTCCTCACACACAAAGAAAGAAAATATGTCATGTGGACATGTGTCCGGAAACGCTTACTTTCCATATTAGAGCTCATTTTATTACTTCTCTTCAAATCACATTAATCATGGAATGGAAACACATAGCAACAGAAAGTACCAGCGTGACTTCAAACACTTTCTTACAGGAAATGTTCAAAATGTCCTCCGTTAGCGAGGATACGTGCATCCACCCTCCGTCGCATGGAATCCCTTATGCGCTGATGCAGCCCTGGAGAATGGCGTATTGTATCAAAGCCGTCCACAATACGAGCACGAAGAGTCTCTACATTTGGTACCGGGGTTGCGTAGACAAGAGCTTTCAAATGCCCCCATAAATGAAAGTCAAGAGGCTTGAGGTCAGGAGAGCGTGGAGGCCATGGAATTGGTCCGCCTCTACCAATCCATCGGTCACCGAATCTGTTGTTGAGAAGCGTACGAACACTTAGACTGAAATGTGCAGGAGCTCCATCGTGCATGAACCACATGTTGTGTCGTACTTGTAAAGGCACATGTTCTAGCAGCACAGGTAGAGTATCCCGTACGCCAACCGCGCATTTGTAAACATTGCACTGACTGCAAAACCACGTTCGTGATGAACACTAACCTGTCGATGCTACGTACTGATGTACTTGATGCTTGTACTGTAGAGCAATGAGTCGCATGTCAACACAAGCACAGAAGTCAACATTACCTTCCTTCAATTGGGCCAACTGGCGGTGAATCGAGGAAGTACAGTACATACTGACGAAACTAAAATGAGCTCTAACATGGAAATGAAGCGTTTCCGGACACATGTCTACATAACATCTTTTCTTTATTTGTGTGTGAGGATTGTTTGCTGAAAGTTTGGCTGTACCTTTTTGTAACAGCCTGTATATCAAGCGTGCCAAACTTTCTCCAGAATGTTCTGAAGAAGAGATAAGTGCGTGAAATGTATGTCCCTCACACATTTGAACAAAAGCAACGAATATGAGTGTCGGTCATGACTGAACAAGAATGCAAAACGAGGGCAATTCTTGCTTGGAAAAAAAAAAATTATCACGAGTAGCGACGCATGATGTTGTCAGCACCAATCTACCACATACTAACGTGAATAGTCAACGTATTGACGCCATAATCGACACTGAAACCAATGTGTCGCACAAGATGCGCAACATCCCAAAGAAGCATTTTTTCTGGCTGTTTCACGTGGTTTTGCAATCGTTCCGGACGTTGTACTCAAGTAGGAGGAAGGGTAGACTACGCGTAAAACACTGGAAGCGTTATAACCAGCATCGTAACTACTCTATTTTTTATTAATGCAGTCTCGAAACGTTTCGGGCTGAAGGTGTTTACAACAGGATCACACCGCGCACAGATCATATGCTGATTTTCACTACTTGCTCGGGTCCTGTAACAGCCAAGCATTGATATAAAGAAACGTGAAACTGTCCCTCGCTACCACATTCCGGCACCTACCAACTACTTGATTGTTTCCTAAAAAGTAAATCCTTGCCTTCTTCTCAGTGAAAATACTATCTCCCTACCAATAAATGTGTGTTAGTATTAATCTCTCTAACGGTGAAAATTTTGGTTTTAACACTTCTGTGAGATTTTACAAAAATTCATAAACCCTCTATGGTCAGTCTGGAGAACTTCAGAGAACGGCTTCATCCATTAAGCTGACTTACAGAGTCACCCAAACAAAATTTTACTAGAAAACCCAGAGTGATGGGCCAAAAAATCAGATCCACAAACAAGTAAGACAGTAACCGTATGAATGCAGATTATAACTAAACCTCATTTCAAATTTGGTGTTCATAGCTCTGAACTACTGCTAAAAGTTTCAGTCAACATTGTCAAAATTCTGTCACGTTCAAGAATACTGCTCGTAAGAGGATAAACACCGTCTCCTGGGGTAATTAGCTAGCGTGGATACAAATCCGTAACCAAAACAATAGATCATAATAGTAAGCAATGTGAGTAATCGACAACAGTGGGGTCTTATGTTACACCTCACTGTTCAGCTGCCCCGACCATACACTACGGTCTAACAGACAAACGGACCCAGTATCTCCACAACAGTCAATATTGATCAACACGAAATTAAGTAAAGTATTCCGTGGTAATGAAAATTAAGTAAAATATTACATGATAATGAAAAGAAATCATACTTTGCGGACTATAGTAATGAAAGCTGTTGAAATCCTCAAAAGTTTCATTTAAAACGATCACTTTGTGCTGCAAATATCAGCTCATTCTTGGCACAGCGCAAGGATCCAAAGTACGTTACAGTGATTCCAGGGAAATGAAGCGTCAGCGAATTCATTTTTGGTACATATATTGATTAATTATTTTGCTGGTCTCTGTCCTACTGATAGCGTATATAGGGTATTCCACTCGTAAGATGCTGTGTGAAAAATGTTATAAGAATCTTAATAAAAGAGGATATGAAATAGAATTTGTACATGACATACCTTTATAGCTGGGAAATGAGGGTACATTAGAAAAGGTGCTGTAAGTGACCTTCCCTAACCTGTATTCACAGTTCCACAAGGCGCTGCATCTTCGGGGTGAATGTTCCTGCCAGAATATTGGATTAAACGGCGGATGTTCTCACGTTACTTGTCGATCTGGCAGAATCTGTGAAATGTAACATGTGTGTACATCTCGTGTTTCAGTGTAGCGTGGCTAACTGTTCGTGGTGTTCCGTGCGACTTTCTTCTTCCAGTGCTTTTTGATTCTGACGATGTATCGATATTCTATGGAAGGGAGCGTGAAACAATAGAGGCGATAGGCAATTAAACCATTTTGTTAAATTTTGCAGGTGATGCAGAACCGGTTTCTTAGAAAATAATATAAAGGGATATAGAAAGTCTTGGTGCAAACATCAGCTCATTCTCGCCCCACTGCAAGGATCCTAACTCTATAGTAGAAGCCTAGTTATTGAGGTATCAGAGAAATTTATTCGCTTTCAAATCCATCTTTGGTTAAGAAGTTACTGGAATTGCGAGTTTTCACAGGCAGCGGGAGTTATGAGATTTTCATTGCCTACCACTGGATAAGCAGTTCCCTTAAGTCATGCCAGCAACAGTTTTTAGAATGTTTCGGTAGTCGACGTAAACCATCGGAACACGGCATCCAAGGCTTGGTTACGAAGCTGGAAACAAAGCGACCATTATTAGATAGTACGGCGTAGGGGGGGGGGGGGGAGGGGGGGGGGTGATAGGGAAAGGGTACCGGCAACTAATGGAAAAAGTGTGGGTCAGGTAAGCGCGTGATTGTTAGCGTTGACGATAGTCCCTTCGCCGTCTGTAGCAGGAGTCTCGATCTTCGCGGAGCACACGTCACTGTCCTGCTGTGCAGGGTGTATTAATTGTGTTATCACAGTACAGCAACTTCGAGTCAATTTTTTATTTATTTATTTATTTATTTATTTGCGGTGCTGTCACCAGAAAGCGTGTGAGGTATTGTTAAATGAATTTTTGAACGAGCTGGTTGACGAGGAACTGACACTTGGCTGGTGTCAGGAAAGATGGTGCATCTTTGTACACGTGTAAATCGAGTATGGTGCATGGGAGCTTAATTATAAAGAATGCAAATACTATTAATTTTAGTCGCTGACTGTCCGGTTACGCAGTCTCGTAAACGGTTGGCCCTGACTAGTATTAGTGCGCAATCTGACTGCATAGAATAACAAGGAATGGAAGGAAACTTCCGTTAACACAATTAATTAATTAAGTCCCCAGCAACTGTAAAAGTTACGAAACAAAAACTACAAAACAACAAAGTACAAGTGTAACAGTTCTGTGTGTAGAAGTGTGATTCAACGTACACATCTGGCACAGTTCTTCCTCAATAAGACAAGATATTTTAAACACCATTTATACTGAAGTAATTGAAAAGAAAGAAACCAGAAATACAATAATTGCATATAGAAACCAGAATTACAGTCGAATACAGAACCCGAGCCAAATGGTTTGTTGACTGAACCTGTGACCAAGAGGCATTATTGTTTAAGACATTTGAAATAAAAAATTTTCTTTACCTTCATATATATTGACGAAAACTACACTCTGATCATTACAACATCCCAAATCCAACAACATCTGGTGTGTAGCCCATCAAAACAACTACACACAACATGGCCTCAGATAGTACAGCAATCGACATCCCACAGCAAAGCACTAACCAGCACAACTTCTGAACAAGCACTCCCTACGACAACTACACAACTACTACTCTCAACAAGCACTGCCAGTGGAGGCGGCGGAATAAAACTCTTTGGCGCTATCTCTGGCACTGTGACTCAGTGTAGCCACCTTTGATATGCCCCTCCTCCACGGGCTAGAATTTGATGGTATTTTTGCCAGCATTGGTGGTGAAAATACCACCAAATTCGTCCAAAAAAATACAGACAAAAATAAAAGATAATATTAATAAGTAAATATCACATAACCAGATAAAATTTGGCTTTGCACTGACCCTTCAGTAACTTAATATATAAAATACAGTAAGGAATACAAATGCTTGCATATATGTGATTTTACATAGTAGTTTACACAAGTATCATGTGGTTAAACAATTCAATCAATAGCGTCAGCAATGACGAATATGTGCAGGTAAGAGTCTCATAACATTTCATAAACAGTAAATACACAAAAAATCAGTTCATACAAATATTCACATAAAATCCTTTCAGTAGTTCAATAAACAAGTAGTTGACAGTTCCAGCAGTAGCACCCAGCAATGGTTAACAGGTGCAATTAGCAGTCTCATAACATTTCATCAGCATAAATTAAACAGCTCCAACAGTGGCACCCAGCAATGGCGAACAGGCGCAGACACCAACAAGTGACATTATGTCAGTAGAAGCAGTTCCATCAGTGGCACCCAGCAATGTTGAACATGTGCAGACACCAACAAGTGACATTATGTCAGCAGAAGCAGTTCCATCAGTGGCACCCAGCAATGTTGAGCAGGTGCAGACACCAACAAGTGACATCATTTCAGTAAAAGCAGTTCCATCTGTGGCACCCAGCAATGTTGAACAGGTGCAGACAGCAACAAGTGACATTATTTCAGTAGAATCAGTCCCTTCAGTGGCACCCAGCAATGTTGAGCAGGTGCAGACAGCAACAAGTGACATTATTTCAGTAGAAGAAGTTCCATCAGTGGCACCCAGCAATGTTGAACAGGTGCAGACAGCAACAGTCCATAATATTCACTATCACTAATCAGACAGTTCATCACAGTTTATCAGCAGAAATTAAACATCTCCCAGTGGCACCCATCATGTTGAACAAGTGCAGGTAACAGTCCATAATATTCACTATCACTAATCAGACAGTTCATCAGAGTTTATCAGCAGAAATTAAACATTTCCAAGTGGAACACATCAATGTTGAACCAGTGCAGGTAACAGTCCATAATATTCACTATCAATAATTAAACAGTTCATCAGAGTTCATTAGCAGAAATTAAACATTTCCAAGTGGCACACATCAATGTTGAACCAGTGCAGACATGAACAACAGTTTGAATGCACACACAATTGCTTTTACAAAAATAATATCAATGCTCTTACACTAAACATACAAATTATAATAAACACACAAATGATATCAAATAATTGTCATATTAACTATTACAAATACACAAAAATCAGTAAACCTTTAATATTTATGGGTGTCACTGCAAGCCACAACAAACAAGTAAAATAATATTTAGGAGGTAGGTCGGTACAAATTATTTGGGATTAGGAAAGGAAAACACACAAAACACACTCACTCTTTCATCCACATTAAGTGCTACTGTGTAATTGAGTAGTGTTAACTCTGTAAATGAAATTCTGTCAAAGATTTGATGTTCGACATGTGTATCAAGTAGTAATGAGAGCAGTGTGTAACAGTCAATAATAGTTAGTCAACGTCATAGTCATTATGTCATGACCAATGTTTGCCAAGCCAAATCAAATGTACAGTTGCTGAACAACTGTCAGTGTGCCAAGATATGCAAATACTTCCTCTCTCCAAAAAAAAGTATATACTGCTTAGTGATTTAACAAAGTGTGTGTGTAGACAATCTTCCTTCCACTTGAGTGTTCTAGTCTGCCATCTTCATCCTCCTTGTTCCATATAAAAAAAAAAAAAAATGTTCCTCACTTACTTTACCTTTTATCCACCAAAACTCCAATAATCATCAGCTTCACATAATCTTAATACTTCAATAATACCTCTTACGTCGATACATATAAACCTTATCATCAATATCATTTACCTTACCTCTTGTCCACCAAAACTCCAATAATCATCAACAACACACCATCTCAATACCTCAATAATACCTCTTCAATACGTCGATACCTATAAACCTTATCGCCAATATCACTTCACTTCCATAACAACTCTTTCCTCTGGTCAGTCTCCTCGAACAAGTACAGATAAAATCCTAGTGCAAACTTCAATTTATCATCCCATACAATCCGAAGACACAATGTCCACACACAACCTCTGTGTAATCCATCTGACCCAAATCTTCTACTCATTATGAATTATAAAATACATTTTGGTTACCTCGTCCATCATTAAATAAGAGAAACGCATACATGACCTCTAACAGCCTCTAGTTTGAATAACTTCCAGTAAGTAAGTACGAGTACGGAGTGTTAATAATCGTAATATTTCACAGTGTGTACACCACTTCAAGAATCATGGCAAAACACAAGCAAACATGTGGAGTATTTCTTGTGTCAAGTGTCACTTGCTATTTCAATTGCTCACGAAGAATGCAGTGTAATAGCTGTCAATGGTCTAAACCTAGTGTTGGTATGTCATGTCGTTAGCTTCCTTCCTATTAGCATAACATTATACAGCTTCCATAAAACCTCCAGCTCATGTGACTTCAAAGAAGTTTCTTGTACCAATGTCATTCGTAGAATAATAGCAGTTCATTTTCTTATCTTAAAATATGAAGCACTGAGCTAAGCAAAACATGCAATAGCGAGCAAATATACCAGTAGAGAACAGAATGTCAACAAGTGGATGCAGCACAATCCCTACAACGAGGCTCTGACAAGCGAACAATCTATAATTAATACCATAGTGTAACCTAAGCTCCATGTTCGTACACAGTATATAAGCATTTCTATATACCAAATTAAGGAGTAGTTATGACAACAAAACAGAAATCTGTAAATATGCAATCAATACACAAAGCAGCAAATATATATCTTACATAATAAATAGGTTATTAGCATCATATCAGCATAAGCAAATAAATGTTCATATGTAATCTTAATAAGTAAACATGAAGGCACAAGCAGATAAATCACAAAGTATAACTTACATACATAACCATATCAGCACAATTAATCATGTGACAATTATAATTTAAATAAATAAGCACAGCAGGCACATAATAAAAAAAAATATGACATCAGTGAAAAATCAGTGCAGCCAAGCGATGCATAATATACACAAGTAACAACCCTGTCCATTAATCAATCATTGTCAAAATCAGTTAATGTACGCAAGCACGTCGCTTCAGAAGTAAATTCATAGAACATGAAATTTAGCACAAAGTATGAATCACGTAATCGCGAGCAGCAAATTACGTCTAAGGTACGTACCTAAGTGGAAATATGTTACCTGAAAAATAAACTCAATTAATAGTTACCTTTTTAGTTTATTAGTTTCTTCTTCGAAATTACATTCTTCCTGAAATTTTCTCGATAGCAAGTCCTCTTAACGTCGGACACACACACAATTTACATGAAGGTCTTAAATATTTTATACAACCGTATCCTGAAAAATACTGAACGTTAATAACATAATTTATCAAGTCACTAGAGCTTTATACTGAATTTATTCGGAGAAATTAGACTGTGTATTTGTTTCGCACCGAGCGCTCGATCAGCTGTAGGTACCCGTGACGTAGGAAGTAATTGTTTGCGGTCAACGAGTGACTGCTTTGGGTACGCGCCGCCGCCAGAACACGGCGCGGTATCCATGTCCTCTCCGTGTCTTTACGTATAAGTTAGTCTCTCTAATTATGTCATTCCACAAAAATTTTAACGTTTGATATATGATGTATCCCCTTAGAGCGCCGAGATTTAAGAGTTTCTATTTCGACAGTGTTATCATGAATAATTTTGCGAACTCTATATGGACCTTTATAAAGCAGAAAAATTTGCGACACAAGCCCTTTCCTTTGTGAGACAAACGGTGAGACTTAATTAACACCTTTTGACCAACTGACAAGGTTTTTAAATGACCAGGACGTTTAGCTGATTCCTCTCTTCTAGCAGCCGCAGATGCAATATTCGTAGAGCCAGGTTGACAACTTAAGAATGCCGCAGTTTCCGTGTGGGCGGAAAAGGAACGATTTCAGAAATGCGATTTGACGGTGCTTTATTTTTTAATATCAATATAGGCGGTAAAGAAGTTGAATCATTAGGGAGTTCATTCAGAATGTTTTGAAAAATATGAATGTACTGATCCCATGTTCTGTGATTCTGATGACAATAAAGTCGACACAATTTATTGATTTCCTTCATCCATCTCTCTGAAGCGTTAGATTGAGGGTGAAAAAGTGAAATGAAAATTGGTTTAATCTTACGACGCCGTAGAGTACGAAGCCAAATTATAGAGCGAAACTGTGATCCATTATCTGATATAACCTTATTAACATGACCCACTTCTTTAAGAAAATGTTTGATGAAAGCATTAGATACTGAACGAGCTGTTGCTTTGCGTAAAGGTGTAAAACACACATATTTTGATGTCAATTCCACTGCTACCAAAATGTACGCAAAACCATTAGTAGAACGAACTACTGGACCGAACAAATCGACTGCAGCAATCTCCTTTAATTTCGCTGGAATGATAGGAAACAACGGTGCTCTGTGAGACATAGTTGGCGGCTTAGCCTTTTGACATAATTTGCATTTGGCAAGAACAGATCGAATACGTTTTTCCATATTACTGAAGTAGCAATTTTCTCGTAATTTATGAAAGCATTTTCTGGGACCAAAGTGCGCATAACTGAAATGTATATACCAAATCAATTTATTAACCTACTCATCAGGAATGCAAACTAACCAAACAGAGTTGTCGACCGATTTTCGTTTAAAAAGAATATCATTGCGAACTAAATAATACTGTCTAATCGCTACGCTTTCCTTTCTCCTCCACTTCTCCTTAATGTCCTTCCAGATTGGATCCTTATTTTGCTCCTTAGCGATGTCCTGGAGCGAAGACGAAATAAAATTCTCAAACGCATCACCTTGAATATACATCAAACAATAATTGTTTTCTTTGCAGTCCTCTTCAGCACTTTGTTTCAAACCCATAGGTGCACGCGATAAAGCATCAGCAATAATATTTGAAGAACCCTGTATGTAAACAATACTACAGTCAAATTCCTGTAGATACAGCGCCCATCGTGACAATCTTCCATGTGTTAATTTTGTTGACATAAGAAATTCCAGAGATCGATGATCGGTGTAAACCTTAGTATGTCTCCCATACAAAAATATGCGAAATTTTGTGAAAGCCCAAACAACAGCCAAAGCTTCAAGTTCCATAATCGAATAATTCTTTTCTGATTTAGAGAGAACACGACTTCCAAATGCAATAGTTTTCTGTACTACAACGCCGTTATCTTCTATCTCTTGAAATAAGTGTGCACCTAGGCCTTTGTATGATGAGTCCGTCGCCAAACAAAAATCTTTAGATAAATCCGGATGTGAAAGAAGTGGAGCAGCAACTAAAGCATCATGAAGTTGTTCAAATTCTGATTGAGCTTCCTCATCCCAACACCAATTAGAATTCTTTCCAGATAGTTCACATAAACGAGGTGTGGCCAAATCGTCCAATCTAACAAAGCGTCTAAGAAAATTACAGACACCAAGGAAACTACGAACTTCACGTTTTGTAGTAGGAACAGCATAATTACGAATAGCGTGTAATTTCTCTGGATCAGGAAGAATACCATCTGTAGAAATAATATGACCAAGAAATTTCACCTGAGAACGACCAAATTCAGATTTTTCCAAGTTCACTGTAATGCCAACTCTTGCAAAAATACGTAATAATGAATCCAAAATTTTGTTGTGCTCACTACAAGAACGTTTAGCCATAAGAATATCGTCAACATATGAAGTAATATTATTACGAATATAAACAGGTAAAATTTCGTTTAAACTACGAATGAATGCTGCTGAAGATACAGTATGTCCAAACGGTAATTTCCGAAATCTCTTTTGGGTAAATTAGTCATACCCGGTTATTATTTACCGACTCTCTAGATAGATTGATAGTTGAAGAGTTAATTTGATAGATACAAAGAATAGTAGAAGAGTAGGCAGCGGTGCAGAAAACTAAAAGGGAAATAGCACCGCTACAGCTCAGGGCCCTGTGCACGCTACGGCACATATTTACTTAGCGTAGTGAATCCCCTGAGGACTCTGATTATTCATGTCATTTCGCGGATCAATTTCTACGATTTGCACTTGTCTCTCTGAAGTTCTGTCACGCGGAGGATGGCAATTCGGTACCTCCTGTCTGATAGATGTAAATTCTTGGTTGTGTCTGTTATTAAAATTTCTATTTTCCTGTCTATCTGCATGACTGCTTCTTGTGTAATTTCGACTGTCACTTCTAAAATTATTGTTCTATCTACTACCCTGGTTATTTCTGTAGTAAGAATTTCTATTACTGTATGAATAATTTCTGTCTTGATGATACCGATTACTGTTTCCGTATGATTGATCATTCCGGTAGGATTTTCCATTATTATAATTGTCTGTGTAATTTCTGTTAGAACGTCTGTTATTGTCATAAGGCTGGTATCTATTGTCCTGTCTGTTTCGTCTGTCAATCTCAAAATTACCCATATAACGTCCGTTCCGATCACTATCCCTTTTTCTCTGAAAATCTATTGTAATTACTGTTACTGAAAAAATTACAAGAAGTCCCGTCGTCGTTGTCATACTCAAGTTCTTGTACCAAAGTCTTAAAAGTCTCAACGTCGTCTTTAAATCTTCCGGCTAAAGCAATTTGTCTTATCGATTGTGGCAGCTTAGTTGAACAAGTGCGAATTAATTCAGTCGGGCTATAAGGGTTGGAAAGGAACTGATTCTTTCGAATCATGTCTTCAAAGTATTCTGCTGGCGTGCGGAACTCAGACTGTTTAAAATTACGCTGCATAATAAGACTATGTTTGACTTTATCTTCCGTGTTTTCGGACCAATATGCCGATAGAAATGCATGATAAAAATCATTTAGATTATTACAATCTCTAATAAGTGCGCGCATCCGCGTCGCCGGTTCGTTTTCTAAATATCCACACATAAATTCCAATTTGTGACTTAGTGGCCAATTTGGTGGAAGTGCGTACATAAATTGATCTAACTATGAACATGGATGTATGTCATTCTTAGAATTGCGAAAGATCTTAAATTTCCGAACAGTTAAAAAGTGTTTATAGTCAAAGTTTTCGCCTCGTGGCGACAAAGACCTACCGCGTCTGTTCCAGTCCCAATGTCGATTATTGTCAAGTTCGCGCGCCTGGCGATCTCTTGTTGCTTCTCGTAAATGAAATAAATTATTTTCTTCAAAGCCCTCTGCTATCTGTGATTCTAAATTTCTTCTGCTGTCTTTTCCTACGATTTCGCTTTCAATTTGTTTGACTTGCTTTCGTAACGCCTCAAATTCCCTTTTAACGCGTTCATTAAATTTTCCCTGATTTTCAACATGTTTTCTTATGTTCTGGTACTCTTCGGTTTCTGCAAATGGCAATGGATCTGTATCATCCGAATCTCTGTCCCCATTTAAACTAAGACTTGTCAATTTATCTGAAGTCTCCTCAACTCTTTCCGATAAGTCACCTAATTGTTCTTTCTGTTTATTTACGTCTTCCGTAAGTGTCGCGACTCGGGTTTCAGTATTGCCACATTTAGTAGTTAACTGTTCATACTGTTGTGTTAGGTTATTTATTCTGTCATTTGGTACGGATTCCTCGATTCTTTCAAATATTTCTTCCTTATCGTGTGCACGTTGTAAATTTAACTCTGAAAATTTTTGTACAATCACGCGATCTCTTTCTTCCTGTTCTCTATTCTGTTCCTTTTGTCTGATTTCTATTGAAATTAATCTATAATTGTGAGCATTCAAAATCGGTTGTACTTCTTCTCTAATTTCTTTCTTTAATTCATCTTTCATGTTTTTCAAACATGTCCCTATTCGTGAGTCTAACCGCGCGGACGGCGGAGGGAGCGCGCCGCGGGCGGAGGGTATTTAAATCGGCCGCCGCCGCGACCGAACCCAGTTCCCTCTGAGCAGCCATAGCGTACGGATCTCCGTGCCGGCACGTTCACAGGAGCTCAGTCCGTCAGTTCACCTGATGATGGCGACATGTATGATCGCCGAAATATTGTGCCCGTTGGACACTATAGACCGGCAGCACACCCGTGGATATTTTGATTATCAAATACGCCGGGAGAAACTCAAGAATCACATCGTGTTTCCATTGTTCCCATATCAATTTTAATTGTTCCTATCTCTGTTTTAATTGTTCCTATTTGTGATCCCACTGTTTTTAATTCAGATCCCAACTGTGATCCCAGTGAATCTAACCGTGTTTCCATTGTTCCCATATCAGTTTCTAACCGTATTGCCAATGTTCCCATATCTGTTTTAACTGTTCCTATTTGTGATCCCAAATTTAATATTGCACCCATCAACTGCTCCATATTAACTGGTTCAAAATTCTTTTCGCTCCTAAAATTTCCCGTAAAACTAACTTCCTTCGGCATAGTCATAAAGCTATCTGTGTTCGATACTATTCCAGAGTCTTCTGTCGTTAATCTCGTATTCTGAAAATTTTTTGATTGTGAAAAATTTTGAATTGGTTCCGGCCTATTTTCCCGACTTATTAAATTGTTTTCAACTTCATTATTCATCATACAGTTCTCCTGTGTTGGCGAGTTCGCCATTTCAACAATTTCGTCATTCTGACTATCCATCATTTTTGCCTTTTTCATCGATCGCGTAATCATTTACAAAACATACAAAACTCTTCACTATACGAGAATTATACACAATATAACACTTTATCACCAGCAATACCATTCACACGAAATGTTTCCCGACAAACACGTCTAACGAACAATTAAAACATTCACAATTGCACAAAATTGTCAGACCTGTATACAAGACACCAAAATTAAATTCTGCCAAAATACCATTAAAAGAATGACAATACAACTACAAATGTTCAGTTACCAAATCTGCACATGCAGTATAGACTACAATTACTAAACTACAAATTACTACAACAATACTACTGTCTGCTATTTTTACAATCAGAAGAATTCCAAGTGACGATCCGAAACAGCGGTCGCCACGTGCATGTGGGCTTAATTATAAAGAATGGAAATACTTTTAATTTTAGCCGCTGACTGTCCGGTTACGCAGCCTCGTAAACGGTTGGCCCTGACTAGTATTAGTGCGCAATCTGACTGCATAGAATAACAACAAGGAATCAAAGGAAACTTCCGTTAACGCAATTAATTAATTAAGTCCCCAGCAACTATAAAAGTTACGAAACAAAAACTACGAAACAACAAAGCACAAGTGTAACTGTTCTGTGTGTAGAAGTGTGATTCAACGTACACATCTGGCACGGTTCTTCCTCAATAAGACAAGATATTTTAAACACCATTTATACTGAAATAATTAAAAAGAAAAAAACCAGAAATACAATAATTGCATATAGAAACCAGAATTACAGTCTAATACAGAACACGAGCCAAATGCTTTGTTGACTGAACCTGTGACCAAGAGGCATTATTGTTTTAAGACATTCGAAATAAAAAATTTTCTTTACCTTCATATACACTCCTGGAAATGGAAAAAAGAACACATTGACACCGGTGTGTCAGACCCACCATACTTGCTCCGGACACTGCGAGAGGGCTGTACAAGCAATGATCACACGCACGGCACAGCGGACACACCAGGAACCGCGGTGTTGGCCGTCGAATGGCGCTAGCTGCGCAGCATTTGTGCACCGCCGCCGTCAGTGTCAGCCAGTTTGCCGTGGCATACGGAGCTCCATCGCAGTCTTTAACACTGGTAGCATGCCGCGACAGCGTGGACGTGAACCGTATGTGCAGTTGACGGACTTTGAGCGAGGGCGTATAGTGGGCATGCGGGAGGCCGGGTGGACGTACCGCCGAATTGCTCAACACGTGGGGCGTGAGGTCTCCACAGTACATCGATGTTGTCGCCAGTGGTCGGCGGAAGGTGCACGTGCCCGTCGACCTGGGACCGGACCGCAGCGACGCACGGATGCACGCCAAGACCGTAGGATCCTACGCAGTGCCGTAGGGGACCGCACCGCCACTTCCCAGCAAATTAGGGACACTGTTGCTCCTGGGGTATCGGCGAGGACCATTCGCAACCGTCTCCATGAAGCTGGGCTACGGTCCCGCACACCGTTAGGCCGTCTTCCGTTCACGCCCCAACATCGTGCAGCCCGCCTCCAGTGGTGTCGCGACAGGCGTGAATGGAGGGACGAATGGAGACGTGTCGTCTTCAGCGATGAGAGTCGCTTCTGCCTTGGTGCCAATTATGGTCGTATGCGTGTTTGGCGCTGTGCAGGTGAGCGCCACAATCAGGACTGCATACGACCGAGGCACACAGGGCCAACACCCGGCATCATGGTGTGGGGAGCGATCTCCTACACTGGCCGTACACCACTGGTGATCGTCGAGGGGACACTGAATAATGCACGGTACATCCAAACCGTCATCGAACCCATCGTTCTACCATTCCTAGACCGGCAAGGGAACTTGCTGTTCCAACAGGACAATGCACGTCCGCATGTATCCCGTGCCACCCAACGTGCTCTAGAAGGTGTAAGTCAACTACCCTGGCCAGCAAGATCTCCGGATCTGTCCCCCATTGAGCATGTTTGGGACTGGATGAAGCGTCGTCTCACGCGATCTGCACGTCCAGCACGAACGCTGGTCCAGCTGAGGCGCCAGGTGGAAATGGCATGGCAAGCCGTTCCACAGGACTACATCCAGCATCTCTACGATCGTCTCCATGGGAGAATAGCAGCCTGCATTGCTGCGAAAGGTGGATATACACTGTACTAGTGCCGACATTGTGCATGCTCTGTTGCCTGTGTCTATGTGCCTGTGGTTCTGTCAGTGTGATCATGTGATGTATCTGACCCCAGGAATGTGTCAATAAAGTTTCCCCTTCCTGGGACAATGAATTCACGGTGTTCTTATTTCAATTTCCAGGAGTGTATATTGACGAAAAGTACACTCTGGTCATTACAACATCCCATATCCAACAACATCTAGTATGTAGCCCATCAAAACAACTACACACAACATGGCCTCAAATAGTACAGCAATCGACATCCCACAGCAAAGCACTAACCAGCACAACTTCTGAACAAGCACTCCCTACGACAACCTCACAACTACTACTCTCAACAAGCACTGCCAGTGGAGGCGGCGGAATAGAACTCTTTGGCGCAATCTCTGGCGCTGTGACTCAGTGTAGCCACCTTTCAATGGCAGCGGTGGAATCATTTTTCCCTGACACAGCTATTCCCAAGGGATTATGACTCCCAACTGGCAGCCGATATAAATCCTTTTTTCTCCCCCCCCCCCCCCACCGTCTATTTTCTGTGGGGTCAACCTAAAGAAAATGTGTGCAAGACCTACCCACACATCATCGACAAGTTACGGGAGAACACCCGCCGTGAAATGCCGGCAGACACGCTCAGTACTCCGGCATTCACGTACATGCAGCGTCGCGTTGGAACACGTAGACAGGTGGTGGACGAGGGAGGTCCGATGCGGCACAGCTCGTAATGTACGTATATTTCTCAACCAATATGATGCGTCATGCACAAATTTAGTTTCAATATGTTTTTTGTAACACTTTTCACCGGGCCCTTTATAAGTGGAACACCCTTTACTGTAACCGGTGAAGGCCACATGGAGGCAGTCGTGTGCCGGCGCTGATAATGTCGTTCCCGTTCCAGTCCATGCATTAGTAACACATTAAAATATCTGGCTCTAGATTTCTAGCGGATGAACATTGCTGCCGTATCCACTGAGCCAATTTCATCGCAACTGTGGCCGCTACCAGTCCTTCAGCTGACTTAAATACAAGTCTGGCGGTATCCCGGTATACCACGTCCGGTCGCTGACACAGCTACTCGGAGTAAAGCGCGCTTTTGGTCATTCACCGCACCTTTCGAGCTCCCGCAGCCAAGGTGTTTCTCTTACTTCCGCTTTGAATCTCAGATAATTTTTATCTTTTCATGCTAAGTTATTATTTTGCCTAATCTATGAAAAATAAGAAGTGATAATACATTTGCAGTAGTATACAGGGTGATTCAAAAAGAATACCACAACTTTAAAAATGTGCATTTAATGAAAGAAACATAATATAACCTTCTGTTATACATCATTACAAAGAGTATTTATAAAGGTTTTTTTTTCACTCAAAAACAAGTTCAGAGATGTTCAATATGGTCCCCTCCAGACACTCGAGGAATATCAACCCAATACTCCAACTCGTTCCACACTCTCTGTAGCATATCAGGCGTAACAGTTTGGATAGCTGCTGTTATTTCTCGTTTCAAATCATCAATGGTGGCTGGGAGAGGTGGCCGAAACACCATATCCTTAACATACCCCCGTAAGAAAAAATCGCAGGGGGTAAGATCAGGGCTTCTTGGAGGCCAGTGATGAAGTGCTCTGTCACGGGCTGCCTGGCGGCCGATCCATCGCCTCGGGTAGTTGACGTTCAGGTAGTTATGGACAGATAAGTGCCAATGTGGTGGCGCTCCATCCTGCTGAAATATGAATTGTTGTGCTTCTTGTTCGAGCTGAGGGAACAGCCAACAAATGCTTGCTGGATGCGTGCTACATTTTCATCACTCGTTCTCGGCCGTCCAGAACTTTTCCCTTTGCACAAACACCCATCCTCTGTAAACTGTTTATACCAACGTTTAATACACCACCTATCAGGAGGTTTAACACCATACTTCGTTCGAAATGCACGCTGAACAACTGTCGTCGATTCACTTCTGCCGTACTCAATAACACAAAAAGCTTTCTGTTGAGCGGTCGCCATCTTAGCATCAACTGACACTGACGCCTAGTCAACAGCGCCTCAAGCGAACAAATGTACAACTAAATGAAACTTTATAGCTCCCTTAATTCGCTGACAGATAGTGCTTAGCTCTGCCTTTTGTCGTTGCAGAGTTTTAAGTTCCTAAAGTTGTGGTATTCTTTTTGAATCACCCTGTATATTGTTCTTGAAATAAGTTTTACACCAGAGCAATTGTAGTGTTTATAGCAAACATAAATCGAAATATCCATTTACTTGTTGATTATAACAGAAATCAGTGTTCACGGCACAAAGAAACGGGGGAAAATGAGTGAGTGTGTGTGTATGTCATCGCGTTGTATGTGTCACAGGTCTAAAACAGGCTCTCACATGTTAGTGATCGTCGTCACCTAGAGCTTACTTAACCGGCGCATTTGCGATTTTATTACACATTAAGTTACCGGCCGGTAACCTTGGAGCCGGTATTCTTTTCGACAATGCCCTGCTTTTGAACAGTTTGGCTGCTGTAATCCACTTGTGGTGCTACCTACCTACGTTAGTCGCGAGATCTGCACGCTGACGCACTCTAAACACGTTAGCCGTTGCTCCCAAGGCTCCGAGAACCCAGACGGCCGCTGGCTGCTCAGGAACTTGGCTCCCTGCATTCCGTTTCTAATTACGGGCGCAATCATCTGGTACTGCGACAGTCTGTCTACGGCCACAACTCCAACTTCGGGCTTCACAATCATGGAGACTTGGTGTTTCAAGAGTAGTACCTGGCGCCAGTTTCCATTGGTCGTCATTTTGATCTTTGAGTCGACTTCGATGCTTATTTGTCTTCTGCTCGTCTTTGGCGGCAAGGATTTAACGGCAGCGCGTGCGCTCTGCATGGGGTGTGTCGCGATCGGCGGTGAGCGAGAGTCACGTGGGACTTTGTACGTAGGCAGGACGGCCAGAGGACGAGTCGGACAACAAAGAAGCGGGGCCAGCGGCTACGGAGTGTTGAGTCGTGAGGGCGGATCCACCGCCCACGGCGATTTGGTTTTCCTAGAGGTCGGAAGGATAAGCTCCTTCGAGTCTGTTATAAGCTACGCCCGCCGATTGAATTGGAGTCGTTGACTTGCTTCGGTGGCTTGCGTGCGGCTTAATTGAGTATGCCAGTGTACTAAAAATCATTTGGAATTGTTGTAGTTGTTTATCACTTACCTCTGTGTCGTGACTATCTTGACGGCAGTTCAAGTGTGGCTACGCCCAACCAACCGACATGAAGCGTGGTTAAAGACGTAGCTAGAAGTGCCCAGAGTAGTGAGTAAATGCGGCTCTGGCGTTTCAAGACACATCGAGAGGCGTCCTCTATTCTACCTTGTAGTTGATTTGGTAGTTCGGATTGTAAATGTGCCCCGAGATAATTCTTGCCATCTTAACTTTGTTGTTGTTGTGGTCCTCAGTCCTGAGACTGGTTTGATGCAGCTACTCTATCCTGTGCAAGCTTCTTCATCTCCCAGTACCTACTGCAACCTACATCCTTCTGAATCTGCTTAGTGTATTGATCTCTTGGTCTCCCTCTACGATTTTTACCCTCCACGCTGCCCTCCAATGCTAAATTTGTGATCCCTTGATGCCTCAAAACATGTCCTACTAACCGATCCCTTCTTCTAGGCAAGTTGTGCCACAAACTTCTCTTCTCCCCAATCCTATTCAATACCTCCTCATTAGTTACGTGATCTACCCACCTTATCTTCAGCATTCTTCTGTAGCACCACATTTCGAAAGTTTCTATTCTCTTCTTGTCCAAACTATTTATCGTCCATGTTTCACTTCCATACATGGCTACACTCCATACAAATACTTTCAGAAACGACTTCCTGACATTTAAATCTATACTCGATGTTAACAAATTTCTCTTCTTCAGAAACACTTCCCTTGCCATTGCCAGTCTACATTTTATATCCTCTCTACTTCGACCATCATCAGTTATTTTACTCCCTAAATAGCAAAACTCCTTTACTACTTTAAGTGTCTCATTTCCTAATCTAACCCCTCAGAATCACCCGATTTAATTTGACTACATTCCATTATCCTCGTTTTGCTTTTGTTGATGTTCATCTTATATCCTCCTTTCAAGACACTCTCCATTCCGTTCAACTGCTCTTCCAAGTCCTTTGCTGTCTCTGACAGAATTACAATGGCATCGGCGAACCTCAGAGTTTTTACTTCTTCTCCATGAATTTTAATACCTACTCCGAATTTTTCTTTTGTTTCCTTTACTGCTTGCTCAATGTACAGATTGAATAACATCGGGGAGAGGCTACAACCCTGTCTCACTCCTTTCCCAACCACTGCTTCCCTTTCATGCCCCTCGACTCTTATAAATGCCATCTGGTTTCTGTACAAATTGTAAATAGCATTTCGCTCCCTGTATTTTACCCCTGCCACCTTCCGAATTTGAAAGAGAGTATTCCAGTTAACGTTGTCAAAACGTTTCTCTAAGTCTACAAATGCTAGAAACGTAGGTTTGCCTTTTCTTAATCTTTCTTCTAAGATAAGTCGTAAGGTTAGTATTGCCTCACGTGTTCCAACATATCTACGGAATCCAAACTGATCTTCCCCGAGCTCCGCTTCTACCAGTTTTTCCATTCGTCTGTAAAGAATTCGCGTTAGTATTTTGCAGCTGTGACTTTTTAGACTGATAGTTCGGTAATTTTCACATCTATCAACACCTACTTTCTTTGGGATTGGAATTATTATATTCTTCTTGAAGTCTGTGGGTATTTCGCCTGTCTCATACATCTTGCTCACCAGATGGTAGAGTTTTGTCATGACTGGCTCTCCCAAGGCCATCAGTAGTTCTAATGGAATGTTGTCTACTCCCGGGGCCTTGTTTGGACTCAGGTCTTTCAGTACTCTGTCAAAGTCTTCACGCAGTATCTTATCTCCCATTTCATCTTCATCTACATCCTCTTCCATTTCCATAATATTGTCCTCAAGTACATCGCCCTTTTGTATAAACCCTCTATATACTCCTTCCACCTTTCTGCCTTCCCTTCTTTGCTTAGAACTGGGTTGCCATCTGAGCTCTTGAAATTCATACAAGTGGTTCTCTTCTCTCCAAAGGTCTCTTTAATTTTCCTGTAGGCAGTATCTATCTTACCCCTAGTGAGACAAGCCTCTACAGCCTTACATTTGTCCTCTAGCCATCCCTGCTTAGCCATTTTGCACTTTCTGTCGATCTCATTTTTGAGACGTTTGTATTCCCTTTTGCCTGCTTCATTTACTGCATTTTTACATTTTCTCCTTTCATCAATTAAATTCAATATTTCTTCTGTTACCCAAGGATTTCTATTAGCCCTCGTCTTTTTACCTACTTGATCGGCTGCTGCCTTCACTGATTCATCCCTCAGAGCTACCCATTCTTCTTCTACTGTATTTCTTTCCCACATTCCTGTCAATTGTTCCCTTATGCTCTCCCTGAAACTCTCTACAACCTCTGGTTCTTTCAGTTTATCCAGGTCCCATCTCCTTAAATTCCCACCTTTTTGCAGTTTCTTCAGTTTCAATCTGCAGTTCATAACCAATAGATTGTGGTCAGAATCCACATCTACCCCTGGAAATGTCTTACAATTTAAAACCTGGTTCCTAAATCTCTGTCTTACCATTATATAATCTATCTGATACCTTTTAGTATCTCCAGGATTCTTCCAGGTATACAACCTTCTTTTATGATTCTTGAACCAAGTGTTAGCTATGATTAAGTTATGCTCTGTGCAAAATTCTACAAGGCGGCTTCCTCTTTCATTTCTTCCCCCCAATCCATATTCACCTACTATGTTTTCTTCTCTCCCTTTTCCTACTGACGAATTCCAGTCACCCATGACTATTAAATTTTCGTCTCCCTTCACTACCTGAATAATTGCTTTTGTCTCGTCATACATTTCATCAATTTCTTCATCTGCAGAGCTAGTTGGCATATAAACTTGTACTACTGTAGTAGGCATGGGCTTTGTGTCTATCTTGGCCACAATAATGCGTTCACTATGCTGTTTGTAGTAGATAACCTGCATTCCTATTTTTTTATTCATTATTAAACCTACTCCTGCATTACCCCTATTTGATTTTGTATTTATAACCCTGTAATCACCTGACCAAAAGTCTTGTTCCTCCTGCCACCGAACTTCACTAATTCCCACTATATCTAACTTTAACCTATCCATTTCCCTTTTTAAATTTTCTAACCTACCTGCCCGATTAAGGGAGCTGACATTCCACGCTCCGATCCGTAGAATGCCAGTTTTCTTTCTCCTGATAACGACGTCCTCTTAGGTAGTCCCCGCCCGGAGATCCGAATGGGGGACTATTTTACCTCCGGAATATTTTACCCAAGAGGACGCCATCATCATTTAATCATACAGTAAAGCTGCATGTCCTCGGGAAAAATTACGGCTGTAGTTTCCCCTTGCTTTCAGCCGTTCGCAGTACCAGCACAGCAAGGCCGTTTTGGTTAATGTTACAAGGCCAGATCAGTCAATCATCCAGACTGTTGCCCCTGCAACTACTGAAAAGGCTGCTGCCCCTCTTCAGGAACCACATGTTTGTCTGGCCTGTCAACAGATACCCCTCCGTTGTGGTTGCACCTACGGTACGGCCATCTGTATCGCTGAGGCACGCAAGCCTCCCAACCAACCGCAAGGTCCATGGTTCATGGGGGAAGATCTTAACTTTAGGGCATGATATTTAGCGAACTTATTAATCAACGTTTAAAGGCTGCCACTGGCCAAGTAACTCACGGAGGCTAATTTGTTTCTATTCAGTTGTATTAATCACCTGTTCTTTAGAAAAGATTGTGTAGTTTATGTCTCAGAATATTGTCTGCCGTTGATATGTGTTGTGTTACAGATAACTGGTAGCGGTCGACGCGAGCATCCTGGGAGCAGAGAGGTACTTAAGGCCCTTTCCTCTCCTTTACATCTTGGGTTATGTTGACACTGTTGCGTGATTCCATCTTTCTGGTGGAGAATTATAGCATCTGAAGTTCAATTGCAGTGCAAAGTTGAGCACTTTTCTATGTCATTTCCTGTCTTGTGGATGACTCGTATTGATTTGAATACTTGGTCTGCTCGCTTCTATCGCCAATTCACACGCAATATTGAAACAACCTCATTTTAGGGGTATTGTCATATGGTCATGTTCTAGTTGTAATCATTAAATTGTTGATTAATCAACTGAGTAAGTAAATTTGAAGATTGGTTTGGTTTGGCCAGAATTAAAGCACCTCCTTAATTGTTTTAGTCATTTGTATGTAGTTTCGTTTAGGAAAGTTGACTAGCCAAACCTTAAAAGATCGGTGTTCTTCCCCTTAATCCGTTCCTCAGGTGATTGGAGGTAATGATAGTAATTTTATGGACATTTTTACTATTTAAGTAAAGCTTTACCCAAGTATATCTACCTAGTCATATTCAAATTTCAAGTTTTATGGGTCTTGTTCCTGTTAAAGATATTTATTTGTTATTTGTCCAAGTGATGTGGCCCTGTAAGGCAGTCTCCTGTATTGTTGTGAATGTGATTCTATAATCCTTTTGATTGTTATAAAATATGTAGCAACTAAAACGGATTACTATTATGATTTTGGTGTGTCAGTACCATTCAACATTTTAGTACCCTTCTAGTTTTCTGTAGTTATATACTACTACGTCTTTGTTTCGTGGTAACTGCGGGCTCGGATGTGAGGGCTTTTGGACCTGAATGGAAATTCTTCTGTAAGTCGCATAAGACGCTGCTAACGCCACCATGAGGATGTCTATCAAATTTGCTGTCAGTAGACGCTGCAACGGTAGTGAGTTAATTACTTTTGAGAATGGACGTGGGGAGTTGATGTTAGCCAAGAATCCCTTTTAGGTGACAAAAGACGCCGTTAGCAACTCCTCACTGTGAACGAGGCCACGTAATGGGGCTCCGAGAAGCTAAGCATCACTTCTGCGATGCTGCGCAAAGACTTGGCAAGAATGTAGGCACTGTACACGACTACTAGCAATGGTCTCTACTGAAGTGTGCGGTCGCAAGAAGACCCCGCTCCAGACGGAAGAGTGGCACTATCGAGAGAGAAGACCATCGTGCTCGGCGCACGACTCTGGCTCATCCTACTACACCTGCAGCAGCTATCTTAGCAGCAGTTGACACCACAGTGACACAACGAACTGTTACAAATCGATTACTTCAAGGACAGCACCGAGCCAGACGCCCTGTAGCGTGCATGACTGCGTCCCCAAACCTAAGGCACCTGTCGCTTCAGTGGAGTCAACCTAAAGCTAACTGGAAGGCAGGATTGAGGTTTGCTTTGATTTCTCATGAAAGCTGGTTCTGCCTCGGTTCCAGTGATTTCTATGTCTCCGTTAAGAGAATGCTAGCTGAGGAGCTGTAAACAACTTGTCTGCGTGCTACACACACTAGGCCTATACCTGAAGTTTCGGTCTGGGGTTCGATTTCGTACGACAACACTCTCTTAGTTATCCCACGCAACCTGACTGCAAATCCGTACTACAGTTTCGTGATTCGACCTGTTGTGCTGACACTTACGAACACCACTACAGGGGGTGTTTCCCAACATAATGCTGTCCCACGTACCGCTATTGCAAACAAATAGGCTCTGCAGAGAGTCGACTTGTGCCTTGCCTGCTCGTTCAACAGACCTGACTCCAATGGAACATGTCTGGGACAACGCCGCCTTATCCACAACCAGCATTATACCTGTACAACACAATGCATTCAAGTTTGCGCGTTTGCAGTCAACTTTATGGCGTTCACGCCGATTAGTACACTACCAGCATTTTACATTTTCAATACCATTTGTCCCTCTTACATTAATCTGTGCTCCTCCAGTGTTAACCGTTAAATGTGTCGTCTACACGAATGTATTCCCGAAATTTCATCGCTCTCCATTAGCTACATTTCAGTATTGCCGTCACAATACATGTGATGCTTATTTTCGTTATCATTATGAGCAGTAGCAGTAGCAACGCCCACTACCACTTCCACTACTGTTTGCAATCCATGGCTGGGTAAACCTGACGTTCGAATATCCACAGGAGAAGATCTTCAACTATGAACGTCCATGTTCCTCATGCATGTTGTCTAAGGTCATCGACGCTCTTTCATTAGGTCATTCTCTCAGTTTTTCTGTCACTTTAAATCCATCAGAAAATTTCCATCTTCCTATATTCATCTTCGGTTAGACTGAGGGCGCCAGCTGTAACTATAGGTTATTTATAGTATCACAGACACCTTCAGCTGTATTTGTACACTATCACCACCTTATTACGAGTATATCTTTATGGAGAGCGCAATAAAATCAATATCCGCAACGACTAATTTCTTCCTTCCTGCTGTGATACTGACAGCGCTAGCACATCTAGCGTACTGCGTGTTGTTGTTGTTGTTGTTGTTGTGGTCTTCAGTCCTGAGGCTGGTTAGATGCAGTTCTCCATGCTACTCTATCTTGTGCAAGCCACTTCAACTCCCAGTACCTACTGCAGCCTACATCCTTCTGAATCTGCTTAGTGTATTCATCTCTTGGTCTCCCTCTACGATTTTTACCCTCCATGCTTCCCTCCAGTACTAAATTGGTGATCCCTTGATGCCTCAGAACATGTCCTACCAACCGATCCCTTCTTCTATTGAAGTTGTGCGACAAACTCCTCTTCTCCCCAATTCTACTCAATACCTCCTCATTAGTTATGTGATCTACCGATCTAATCTTCAGCATTCTTCTGTAGCACCACATTTCGAAAGCTTCTATTCTCTTCTTGTCTACACTATTTATCGTCCATCTTTCACTTCCATACATGGCTACACTCTATACAAATACTTTCAGAAACGACTTCCTGACACTTAAATCTATACTCGATGTTAACAAATTTCTCTTCTTAAGAAACGCTTTCCTTGCCATTGCCAGTCTACATTTTATACCCTCTCTACTTCGACCATCATCAGTTATAATGCACCCCAAATAGCAAAACCCCTTTACTACTTTAAGTGTCTCATTTCCTAATCTAATTCTCTCGGCATCACCCGACGTCATTCGATTACATTCCATTATCCTCGTTTTGCTTTTGTTGATGTTCATCTTATACCCTCCTTTCAAGACACTATCCATTCCGTTCAACTGCTCTTCTAAGTCCTTTGCTGTCTGACAGAACTACAATGTCATCGGCGAACCTCAAAGTTTTTATTTCTTCTCCATGGATTTTAGTACCTACTCCGAACGTTTCTTTCGTTTCCTTTACTGCTTGCTCAATATACAGATTGAATAGCATCGGGGAGAGGCTACAACCCTGTCTAACTCCCTTCCCAACCACTGCTTCCCTTTCATGTCCCTCGACACTTATAACTGCCATCTGGTTTCTGTACAAATTGTAAATAGCCTTTCGCTCCCTGTATTTTACCATTGTCACCTTCAGAATTGAAAGAGAGTATTCCAGTCAACATTGTCAAAAGCTTTCTCTAAGTCTACAAATGCTAGAAACTTAGCTTTGCCTTTCCTTAATCTTTGTTCTAAGCTACGTCGTAGGGTCAGTATTGCCTCAAGTGTTCCGACATTTCTACGGAATCCAAACTGATCTTCCCCGGGGTCGGCTTCTACCAGTTTTTCCATTCGTCTGTAAAGAATCCGCGTTAGTATTTTGCAGTTGTTACTTATTAAACTGATAGTTCGGTAATTTTCACATCCGTCAACACCTGCTTTCTTTGGAATTGGAATTATTATATTCTTCTTGAAGTCTGGGGGAATTTCGCCTGTCTCATACATCTTGCTCACCAGATGGTAGAGTTTTGTCAGGACTAGCTTTCGGAAGGCTGTCAGCAGTTATAAATGAATGTTGTCTACTCCCGAGGCCTTGTTTCGACTTAGGTCTCTCAGTGCTCACTGCGTGTAGTATGGCGATTACCTGGTTAGTAATATTATCCCGTTATTCGCATAATAACTCTGTTTATCAAGGAGGGTGATGAAGATGGTGCATCGTAGCGCCTAAATCGGCAGCGAATACGCCAAAACCTTTACATAGAGTTGAATGATTAATTTATACAGGAAAGAATTCTTTGTGCCATTGACCATTCAATGACTAGGCCGTATATTCTTACCACCTCTATTTCACTGCCATTTACTTACAATTACGTCTGACACTTTGGCCTGTTCCTTGACTCATTCACAAGTTTTACATTTTTTCTCCATTATCTCCCAACCGGCGTCTCATCATCGGTCTTTGTAGCTTTGAGTGGGTTGTGCGTTAACAGCCCTTGGCGCGTAAAGGTGAAATAAAATCTGGCAATACTCACGGAGTGTAAAGTTTTCTTTGAAAACACATCAGAGGCATATATTTGAAAACACGGCGTAATCTACAAAAAGCGTTCTGTGCCACTTCTTTTGCTGTTCATCGAATCTTTGTTTTCAAATGTTCTGAATTTTTAAAAATTGTCTGAATACAACTGACATGAGAATAGGAGAAAGCTATCATAATCAGACAGTCAGCATAAAAGTTTTTCAAGTTTTCTATGTGTTATCTCAGTCCCGTGTAACATCAAGAATTTCCATAAAGTTATGACCAGTTTCTGCAGCTTAACTATCATCTTCAGACCCCATTTAATATTACAAACGCAGCTAGCAGCGTACATAACATTCTTATTTCAAATCTTCAGGTAAAATATCTTATATTCAGTCACGTTATCTGTGACAGCAATTGAAACATAAAGCCTGTAGGCCATTTTAAACTTTTTTAGTACAGTGGAACGTCTATGTAACTGCATCGAGAAGCTACCGAAACTGTTCATCACTTTGCAATAATTTTTTTACGGTAAATACGATTTAGACAATACATAGAAACTTCTTGAAAATTTTAAAGTTTTGTGGAAAGTTTTTGAAATTTTTGTGTGTGTATATTTGATTAAAAAATCGTGGGCTGCTTCTATAATTCCAACATTGTTCTTGAAGTTGTCGTTTTGATGTAATCATAGCAGTTGATTTTCAGGAGTACCAACTTTCCTGTCATTACGAAGAAAAATGTTATTTATGGATATAAAGGGTGCATCTCGTTTATGTCTACATATATCTACACGCAGGTCATGCAATGAAGAGCCAAACAAATTGGTACACCTGCCTAATAGCATGTAGGGCCCCTGCGAGCACGCAGAAGTGCAGCAGCACGAAGTGGCAGGGACTCAACTAATGTCTGAACTAGTGCTGAAGGGAACTGACACCATGAATGCTGCAGAACTGTGCACAAATCCGTAAGAGTACGAATGGGTGGAGATCTCTTGTGAACACCACGTTGCAAGGAATCCCAGATATGCTCAATAATGCTCATGTATTGGGAGTTTGGTGGCCATCGGAAGTGTTTAATCTCATAAGAGTGTTCCTGGAGCTACTGTCTAGCAATTCTGGACGTGTGGGCTGTCTCATTGTGCTGCTGGAATTGCCCAAGTCCGTCGGTATGCACAATGGATATGAATGGATGCAGGTGATCAGACAGGATGGTTACGTACGTGTCACCTGTCAGAGTCGTATCTAGACGTATCACGGGTCCCATATCACTCCAACTGCAGACGCCCCACACCATTACAGACCCTCTACCACCTGCTGACATGGGGGGTCTATGGATTCATGAGGTTGTCTCCATACCCGTACAAGTCCATCCGATCGATACAATTTGAAACGAGACTCGTCCGACCAGGCAACATGGTTCTAGTCATCAGCAGTCCAATGTCGGTGTTGACAGTCCCAGATGAGGCGTAAAGCTTTGTGTCGTGCAGTTATCAACGAAAGCCCACATCGATGATGTTTCGTTGAATGGTTCGCAGGCTGACACTTGTTGAGGGCCCAGCATTGAAATCTGCAGCAATGTACGGAAGGCTCAAGCTGAACGTTTCTCTTCAATCTTCGTTGGCCCCGTTCTTGCAGTATGTTTTTTCGACCGCAGCGATAACGGAGATTTGATGTTTTTCCGGATTCCTTATAGTCACGGTATTCTCGTGAAACGGTTGTACGGGCAGATTCATCGCTACCTCCGAGATGCTGTGTCACATCGCTCTTGCGGTGACTATAACACTTCGTTGAAATTCGCTTAAATTTTGATAACTTGTCATTGTAGCAGCAGCAACCGATCTAACCACTACGGCAGACACTTGTTGTCTTGTATACACGTTCCCGACCGCAGAGCCGTATTCTGCCTGTTTATATATTTTTGTGTTTAAGCGTCCTGGGACCTCTGCTGTTCCTGATCTATATAAATGACCTGGGCGACAATCTGAGCAGTTCTCTTAGGTTGTTCGCAGATGATGCTGTAATTTACCGTCTAGTAAGGTCATCCAAAGACCAGAATCAGTTGCAAAGCGATTTAGAAAAGATTGCTGTATGGTGTGGCAGGTGGCAGTTGACGCTAAATAATGAAAAGTGTGAGGTGATCCATATGAGTTCAAAAGAAATCCGTTGGAATTCGAATACTCGATAAATAGTACAATTCTCAAGACTGTCAATTCAACTAAGTACCTGGGTATTAAAATTACGAACAACTTCAGTTGGAAAGACCACATAGATAATATTGTGGGGAAGGCGAGCCGAAGGGTGCGTTTCATTGGCAGGACACTTAGAAGATGCAACAAGTAAACTAAAGAGACAGCTTACACTACACTCGTTCGTCCTCTGTTAGAATACTGCTGCGCGGTGTGGGATCCTTACCAGGTGGGATTGACCGAGGACATCGAAAGGGTGCAAAAAAGGGCAGCTCGTTTTGTATTATCGCGTAATAGGGAAGAGAGTGTGGCGGATATGATACGCGAGTTGGGATGGAAGTCATTAAAGCAAAGGTTTTTCACCGCGGCGAGATCTATTTACGAAATTTCAGTCACCAACTTTCACTTCCGAATGCGAAAATATTTTGTTGAGCCCAACATACATAGGTAGGAATGATGATCAAAATAAAATAAGAGAAATCAGAGCTCGAACAGAAAGGTTTAGGTGTTGGTTTATCCCGCGCGCTATTCGGGAATGGAATGGTAGAGAGATAGTATGATTGCGGTTCGATGAACCCTCTGCCAAGCACTTAAATGTGAATTGCAGAGCAGTCATGTAGATGTAGATGTAGATGTAGAAGTGCCCATGCCTATACCAGTATCTTTGCCGCTTCAGTGCATCATCTGTATGAATATATTTACACAATTTTTGATTTTCCAAATTTGGCTCTACAGCAATACATTCAATCTGTTGGACTGTGCCGCAGCTCTATTGACGCTCTGAGAATTTAAGGCTGTATTGTCAGCCAGGATAAGCACTATCACTGGCTGACAATGCGCTTGAAAATGTTGTACCTAAGTGGTGGAAACCCAGTGCAGCAAACGATTTAAAAATGCGTTACGTAAGAGAAATGAATTCCACAAGTATGAGTTCTTGCACCGAACAATATTTATCTGTGCGAAATATTGTTTTTCGAGCGCGTTTCTCTCTGAAACAAAGGCCTGTGTGCCGGCCAGTGACATACGAGCACACTCCATGAGATTACGAGCTCCGCGTGGGCGGACGCGATGCCATGCGATGTCGAGCGGTGACCTGTCCCTCCCACGAGGGCGTTCGCCAAGTGCGTGTGTGCGTGAGGTGTGTGGACTGTGTGTCGCCCAGCCTGCCTCTGCCTCTTGCGTTGTCAGCCATCCTGTGCAAGCGACATGGCCTGCCGGGGAGTTGAGCAGGGCACAAGTCCTCGCATAACCTTAGATATTTTTGTAATAACTACACCGCAGGAAAATAATAAGGGACCTGAATAAAGACGTGTGCACTGCGTGTACGACAAAAATTTTAAGCTAAAAAGAAGAATGATTAAGAGTGTTCTCCCACTGAGGTTATTCAATTTTCTAGGGCTGGGGAAACGTATCTGTTCCTCTCCGCATGTAATACCCCATCTATTTACGTCTACTCCGTCGTAGTAGCTTCCACGATCAGTTTCTCGCAATGACCATATTGTATACACTACTGGCCATTAAAATTGCTACACCAAGAAGAAATGCACATGATAAACGGGTATTCATTGGTCAAATATACTACAACTGACATGCGATTACATTTTCACGCAGTTTGGGTGCTTACATCCTGAGAAATCAGTACCCAGAACAACCACCTCTCGCCGTAATAACGGCCTTGAAACGCCTGGCCATTGAGTCAAACAGAGCTTGGATGGCGTGTACAGATACAGCTGCTCATGCAGCTTCAACATGATACCACAGTTCATCAAGAGTAGTGACTGGCGTATTGTGACGAGCCAGATGCTCGGCCACTATTGACCAGACGTTTTCAATTGGTGAGAGATCTGGAGAATGTGCTGGCCAGGGCAGCAGTCGAACATTTTCTGTATACAGAACGGCCCGTACAGCACCTGAAACATGCAGTCGTGCATTATCCTGCTGAAATGTAAGGTGTCGCATGGATCGAATGAAGGGTAAAGCCACGGGTCGTCACACATCTGAAATATAACGTCCACTGTTCAAAGTGCCGTCAATGCGAACAAGAGGTGACCGAGACGTGAAACCAATGGCACCCCATACCATCACGCCGGATGATACGCCAGTATGGCGATGACGAATACACGCTTCCAATGTGCGTTCACTGCGAATTCGCCAAACACGGATGCGACCATCATGATGCTGTAAACAAAACCTGGATTCATCCGAAAATATGACGTTTTGCCATTCGTGCACCCAGGTTCATCATTGAGTACACCATCGCAGGCGCTCCTGTCTGTTATGCAGCGTCAAGGGTAACCGCAGCCATGGTCTCCGAGCTGATAGTCCATGCTGCTGCGAACGTCGTCGAACTGTTCGTTCAGAAGGTTGTTGTCTTGCAAACGTTCCCATCAGTTGACTCAGGGATCGAGACGTGGCTGCACGGTCCGTTACAGCCATGCGGATAAGATGCCTGTCATCTAGACTGCTAGTGACACGACGGCGTTGGGATGCAGCACGGCGTTCCGTATTACCCTCCTGAACCCATCGATTCCATATTCTGCTAACAGTCATTGTATCTCTACCAACGCAAGCAGCATTGTCGTGATACGTTAAACCGCAATCGCAATAGGCTACAATCCGACATTTATCTAAGTCGGAAACGTGATGGTACGAATTCCTCCTCCTTACACGAGGCTTCACAACAACGTTTCACTAGGCAACGCCGGTCAACTGCTGTTGTGTATGAGAAATCGGTTGGAAACTTTCATCATGTCAGCACGTTGTAGGTGACGCCACCGGCGCCAATCTTGTGTGAATTCTCTGAACAGCTAATCATTTGCATATCACAGTATCTTCTTCCTGTCGGTTAAATTTCGCGTCTGTAGCACGTCATCTTGGTGGTGTATCAATTTTAATGGCCAGTAGTGTAGTTCACTATCATGCAGTTTCTGCTGTGTATCCATTCCGAAGTGTCTGAAAACCTTACAAGATATAAAATAATTAAACTACAAAACATTAAGTAACGACTGGCTGTTTGGTCGACAGACCTTAGAGTATAGCCCAGCTGCCTCCGGCCCGAATCAAGTGTTAGTGCTTCCCGCGATTCTCAGCCGTATTTTAAAATAATATGCTTCAAGGAACGAAAAACATAATCCGAAAGCGTCAACTGACATTAAGGCCTCCCAAAGACCGCAATTTTCTCGCTGATTAACAAACAATAATGCTTAGAGATAGCAATACTTTAACATGAGCTTAATTATAATTGACATTTCTGAATTCGTCACTCACCTCTCGGGCAGACGGTCAAGTAACCCGCCCACTGCGGGTTGGATGTTGTGGGAAGGGAAATGTTTCCTTATCTGATTTACAGTACTAACAACTGGCAGACGTGTGCATCTTGTACTGATAAGCTGCTATGGTACAAATTTCAAACGGAACATGACATGGTTTTGTCAATGTCCATTATAGAGACGGTCATCTTCATATGCGGTACGTATTTGGGCAAGAAACATGAAATTAAATTAAGGGTGCTGTAATGCAACATTGTGATCAGAATAAAAATTTCAAGACGAATAGTGCACATTTGTGAGCATATCTGATATTACATAATGCATTGAGTTATACAATGGATATTCCTTCTTTTGGCAAGTGGTCGACTCGATCCTTGAGCTATTTCATGCTCCCAAGAAGTCCAGCGTTGGGCTACTGCAGGTTCCTGGAGACCACAAATCTGTGCGTTGCACTATTCTACCTGCATGCCATATGGAGACTAAGAATGAGGTCCATTTTAAACTGTCAGCTGCTGATAAAGGTGTATCACTTAAGTACGCTACAGTGATAACATATGACCCTGTTCAGACTCTTACATACCCTAACTGGCCTGGTTCTTGGCCGCTCTACAAGTCAAAGAACTGCAACACAAATGATCTACAATTTGCCTGTAGGCTTCTGTCTCGGGTTCTTCGGCCAACGTTTTGAGAATATTTCTGACGTTTCACCAGCACCGGTGGCTGGCATTTTCAAAGCTTCACCCTCCGTTGCTGGTGGTGGACTGGACTCGAGTTAGCGGCCGCAAATTATATGTAACTGACGCCCCAACCTCCGAGAGTTTTTTTCGTTCTCTTTATAGCTGTTATCTCCAGAGGTTGTTCTCTGCACCACGGGGATCCTTTATCTGTTCATCTTGAGCTATCCTCCTCCTTGTTGAAACTATTAAAAGAGAAAAAAGGAAAGCCTTTAGGTGAATGGATCTTGGATTCGCGTGCTGCGCACAACGACCACTGCAGGTAGCAATGGGAGACCTGTGTGGCAATGACCATTGACAACCCCTCGGTCGTTGTCGCGCTGGGTACATGTAATCTGCGACCGCGAGATCGACTCCAGTCCACCACCGGCAATGGAAGGTGAAACTCTGACAATGCCAGCCACTCGTGCTAGAGAAACGTCAATTATCAACTACGAAGCTACAGTGACATCCAGTACTGTCTTCTGTGACCTAACTTTTTGTTAACTCCTGGAAATGGAAAAAAGAACACATTGACACCGGTGTGTCAGACCCACCATACTTGCTCCGGACACTGCGAGAGGGCTGTACAAGCAATGATCACACGCACGGCACAGCGGACACACCAGGAACCGCGGTGTTGGCCGTCGAATGGCGCTAGCTACGCAGCATTTGTGCACCGCCGCCGTCAGTGTCAGCCAGTTTGCCGTGGCATACGGAGCTCCATCGCAGTCTTTAACACTGGTAGCATGCCGCGACAGCGGGGACGTGAACCGTATGTGCAGTTGACGGACTTTGAGCGAGGGCGTATAGTGGGCATGCGGGAGGCCGGGTGGACGTACCGCCGAATTGCTCAACACGTGGGGCGTGAGGTCTCCACAGTACATCGATGTTGTCGCCAGTGGTCGGCGGAAGGTGCACGTGCCCGTCGACCTGGGACCGGACCGCAGCGACGCACGGATGCACGCCAAGACCGTAGGATCCTACGCAGTGCCGTAGGGGACCTCACCGCCACTTCCCAGCAAATTAGGGACACTGTTGCTCCTGGGGTATCGGCGAGGACCATTCGCAACCGTCTCCATGAAGCTGGGCTACGGTCCCGCACACCGTTAGGCCGTCTTCCGCTCACGCCCCAACATCGTGCAGCCCGCCTCCAGTGGTGTCGCGACAGGCGTGAATGGAGGGACGAATGGAGACGTGTCGTCTTCAGCGATGAGAGTCGCTTCTGCCTTGGTGCCAATGATGGTCGTATGCGTGTTTGGCGCCGTGCAGGTGAGCGCCACAATCAGGACTGCATACGACCGAGGCACACAGGGCCAACACCCGGCATCATGGTGTGGGGAGCGATCTCCTACACTGGCCGTACACCACTGGTGATCGTCGAGGGGACACTGAATAGTGCACGGTACATCCAAACCGTCATCGAACCCATCGTTCTACCATTCCTAGACCGGCAAGGGAACTTGCTGTTCCAACAGGACAATGTACGTCCGCATGTATCCCGTGCCACCCAACGTGCTCTAGAAGGTGTAAGTCAACTACCCTGGCCAGCAAGATCTCCGGATCTGTCCCCCATTGAGCATGTTTGGGACTGGATGAAGCGTCGTGTCACGCGGTCTGCACGTCCGGCACGAACGCTGGTCCAACTGAGGCGCCAGGTGGAAATGGCATGGCAAGCCGTTCCACAGGACTACATCCAGCATCTCTACGATCGTCTCCATGGGAGAATAGCAGCCTGCATTGCTGCGAAAGGTGGATATACACTGTACTAGTGCCGACATTGTGCATGCCCTGTTGCCTGTGTCTATGTGCCTGTGGTTCTGTCAGTGTGATCATGTGATGTATCTGACCCCAGGAATGTGTCAATAAAGTTTCCCCTTCCTGGGACAATGAATTCACGGTGTTCTTATTTCAATTTCCAGGGGTGTATATATATATATATATATATATATATATATATATATATATATATATATATATATATATATATATATATATAAGCGAAGAACTCCGTCATAGCCGGTCCCAATCCCGGTTGAAAAAGGAGGAAGGGGGAGGAGTAACACCTCGTGAAAGAACCTTGGTTCACCTGGCCCAGGTGACCGTACCTCGTGATGGCCCCTTGCCAGGGATTCGGTGAAGTCCTCAACGGCAGTGAAGACGGAGATGAAGATCATCGGCACGGCGGAACTGGCGGAAGAGGCAACCTTTCTTTTTGGGATACTATAAAAGCTATCGTCCAAGGTTATTTGGACAAAGAGCACGACGGTTCCACAGTTAGTGGCTGTACCCCTACAGCGTCTGTTCCACATGTTAGTGACGGCTGATCTATAAAACTCAGAAGAGGAACTATGAGCTTAACCAGACTGAAATCTCAATTTCAGTCACAACCACAGTCCAAATAAATCAACATGGATACAGCACCTTCAAAGACAAGTTACCACAGTGGGTCAAATCCCACGGCTGAAAAACCGTAAGTGGTCTACTTGGATCCTGGGGAGACCACAGAAGTGTGCATGGAGGTAAATCGGAGTGCCTCAAAACCCCGTAATAACAAAGTCAAACCAAAATAGAGAATTTGGCTAATGACATTTAATGTAAATTCTCTCTTAAAAATGGGAAAACTAGAAAACATCCTGGACAAATCCTGATGCGGTGTAATCAAAATTATCGCATTTCAGGAATCACGAAATACGGAGGAAAATCCTTTTGATTCAGAAGGATGCAGGATATCCAAATGAAAACCTGGAAAATGAGCCATGGCAAATTGTCCACAATTTGGAACTGGATTTATACACTCCTGGAAATTGAAATAAGAACACCGTGAATTCATTGTCCCAGGAAGGGGAAACTTCATTGACACATTCCTGGGGTCAGATACATCACATGATCACACTGACAGAACCACAGGCACATAGACACAGGCAACAGAGCATGCACAATGTCGGTACTAGTACAGTGTATATCCACATTTAGCAGCAATCCAGGCTGCTATTCTCCCATGGAGACGATCGTAGAGATGCTGGATGTAGTCCTGTGGAACGGCTTGCCATGCCATTTCCACCTGGCGCCTCAGTTGGACCAGCGTTCGTGCCGGACGTGCAGACCGCGTGACACGACGCTTCATCCAGTCCCAAACATGCTCAATGGGGGACAGATCCGGAGATCTTGCTGGCCAGGGTAGTTGACTTACACCTTCTAGAGCACGTTGGGTGGCACGGGATACATGCGGACGTGCATTGTCCTGTTGGAACAGCAAGTTCCCTTGCCGGTCTAGGAATGGTAGAACGATGGGTTCGATGACGGTTTGGATGTACCGTGCACTATTCAGTGTCCCCTCGACGATCACCAGTGGTGTACGGCCAGTGTAGGAGATCGCTCCCCACACCATGATGCCGGGTGTTGGCCCTGTGTGCCTCGGTCGTATGCAGTCCTGATTGTGGCGCTCACCTGCACGGCGCCAAACACGCATACGACCATCATTGGCACCAAGGCAGAAGCGACTCTCATCGCTGAAGACGACACGTCTCCATTCGTCCCTCCATTCACGCCTGTCGCGACACCACTGGAGGCGGGCTGCACGATGTTGGGGCGTGAGCGGAAGACGGCCTAACGGTGTGCGGGACCGTAGCCCAGCTTCATGGAGACGGTTGCGAATGGTCCTCGCCGATACCCCAGGAGCAACAGTGTCCCTAATTTGCTGGGAAGTGGCGGTGCGGTCCCCTACGGCACTGCGTAGGATCCTACGGTCTTGGCGTGCATCCGTGCGTCGCTGCGGTCCGGTCCCAGGTCGACGGGCACGTGCACCTTCCGCCGACCACTGGCGACAACATCGATGTACTGTGGAGACCTCACGCCCCACGTGTTGAGCAATTCGGCGGTACGTCCACCCGGCCTCCCGCATGCCCACTATACGCCCTCGCTCAAAGTCCGTCAACTGCACATACGGTTCACGTCCACGCTGTCGCGGCATGCTACCAGTGTTAAAGACTGCGATGGAGCTCCGTATGCCACGGCAAACTGGCTGACACTGACGGCGGTGGTGCACAAATGCTGCGCAGCTAGCGCCATTCGACGGCCAACACCGCGGTTCCTGGTGTGTCCGCTGTGCCGTGCGTGTGATCATTGCTTGTACAGCCCTCTCGCAGTGTCCGGAGCAAGTATGGTGGGTCTGACACACCGGTGTCAATGTGGTCTTTTTTCCATTTCCAGGAGTGTAGTAGATACTCAATACTTGATTCAGTCACGACTTTCTAATCTTACTCGGGTCGGATCTCCACGATGAGAATAAAATTAGCTAACAAGATATACACTCTAATCAACCGACATGCATGAACTATCATCACTAACAAGTAGAAGAAGTAGAAGATTTCTGGAACCAATTAGATAATGTTCTCCAAAAAATCCCAAATAACCATGTCAAAATCCTTATCGGCGATTTGAATGCACAAATTGGTAAAGAAAAGAAATATCGATATTGGGTAGGTAAATGGTCAGGGCATACACAGACCAACCGGAATGGCATGCGACTCATTGAAATCTGCAAAAACCACGACATATTTTTCAAATCAACGTTTTGCAAGAAAAGAGCCTCGAAAACCAAAACTTGGATATCACCTAATCCATTACTAGGATTATGTAATGATATCCCGCGTAAATACAGTAGAAATCATGAAACTTAAAGTCCTTACCTAGATGTTATTCCAGAAAAAAGGAAATGCACTAAGAAATCTCCACACCGTAAATATGATGAACAGAAGATAAATGATAATGAACAATTTACAAAACAAATAAAAATTTAAAACCACAAAATTGCCAACAACTGCAAGCTGGACTTTTAAAAGCAGCTGAAACTGTAGCACTGCAAACAAGAACACGTAAACACCCATGTGGACCGATGAGTGTGATCAACTGATAAATCTCAGACAACAGGCGTGGCAAAATTGGTTGTGCAAAAAAATCAAAAGACCCTGGAAGATCTCAAAAATACCAGGAAAACAGTCACAAAAGCAACACGAACAGTCCGTAGACAATACGAAGACAAAAAATTACAAGACATAGAAAATGATTTGAAGAAAAACGATTCCCGAAATTTCTACAGAGTATTGAAACAAAAATTAACAACGTACTCTCCTCCATCACTGCAATTCAAAAATGAACATGGGGAAATTGCCCATAACAACACCGAATCTGTGAAATTCTTGCAAAATACTTTTCTAAATTACTGAATTGTGGAAAGACTACAGAAAATTTGAGTTCCGTTATACACAACGAAACCCACACTCAAAGCCATCAAGCTTACAAGAGATTAAAGAGACAATTCAGTCACTGAAAAATAACAAGCATCAGGAGAAGACCAAATCATCGCAGAATTATGGAAAAATGCAGGAGAGTATCTTATTGCAAAAGTCAAAGAAATTATACATGAAATCTGGAAAACTGAAAAAATCCCCACGGATTGGAAGACAGCAATCATACATCCTCTGTACTAAAAAGGGAGTAAAACAGACCCCAACAACTATCGTGGAATCTCTTTATTGTCAATAACATACAAAAATATGTCGAAAGCCCTACTAAACCGACCAGAATCTCAGCTGGATTCAAAACTAGGCGAATACCAAGGTGGATTCAGAAAAGGTCGATAACGCGTAGAACAAATCCTTACCTTGAAAAATTCGATGAAATATTTGCATAGTGCTTCAAACAAAAGTTACGTCATCACGTTTGTCGACTTTAAAAAAGCATATGACAGTATAGACCGAGAATCCTTTTTGAAGTGTTAGCAGAATTTGGACTAGATCAAAAGACAACAATCATCATAAAAGAAACACTCAAGGAGACCAAATCCAAAGTAAAATTTATGGGATAATTGAGCTCAGAATTTGAAATAGGCACAAGAGTATGACAAGCGGATGGACTGTCCCCAGTGCTCTTCAATTGTGCTCTTGAAAAAGTTGTTCAAGAACGGAGAAAAGCAGGTGCACCAGCACACAGACTGGGACCAAAACGTAAGGGCATAGAATTAGTCTATTTAGCATTTGCTGACCGCATGGCAGTGATCGCCCAAGTCATTACCGATGCACAGAAACAGCTAGAATCATTACAAGACCAGGTAGCAAAAATAGGATTACAAATTTCATTTGAAGAAATAAAATTTATGACTTACATCAAAGATGCACCTTCTTATCTCAAAATTGGTAATAACTACATCTGTCGAGTTAAACAATTTAAATATTTAGGTGAATAGATTGCAGAAAATTGTAATGAAAAAAATCTGTCAGATCAAGAGTCCAAAAAATGGAGACGGCGTTTCAGTTAACTAAAAACGTGTACAACAAAAAGGGTCTCTAGTCGAACTGCAAAATACGACATTACACAACAGTAATTAAACCCGAAGCTCTCCCCGCATCTGAGACACTAAAGCTTCAACATAGAAACTTTAATAGTGAGGAAAATCCTAGGATAAAGAACTAAAGATGGTGTGCATTATCCAAAACCCAATGCTGAAGTATATAAAAGTATCTCCAAAATAACAAACACAATGCGCATGATAAGAATCCAATTCATGGGGCATTTAGAAATAATTGACTCAAATAGGTTAATGGAAAAAATCCATACATTTTTAAAGAACAAAACTACAAGACCGAACTGGTACAAACGGACGGAAAAAGACCTGAAAGAATTTGGGTCTCCAAATCTACATGACAGAAATGAAATCAGAAAAATCACAAACTCACGGGGTTTTGAGGAAGAAGAGAGGAAAACTAACCGACATACGTGGTCTACGCAACGAAAGCTAGCCCATTCATTGCTTATAAAGAAATACTGGGTGAAAAGGAAGGCCAACAAATGTTGATTACGCGTGGTCCTGAGCGATCCTTCCGCGAAGAAAAAGAAAAAGGTGAGGAACCCATTGGACCTGGTCAGAATGCGGATGCAAGATATTCTTCACAAAAGAATGCGGAAATATCGTAAGATTTAAAGGCAAATCAGTCAGTAATCGTTATTGTGTTGTATACACACCCATGCCAGTCTGCATCATTGTAAGAATGCCTTCAACTTCGTACTTGCCTGCAGTGCGGGACTAGCAGAACTGTGACGTCCGTCGGCAGGTCACTTCTGCTTCTGCATTCCTCGCATGCAGATGTGTACACGAATGAGAAGTTAGAGACAATACTTTCTTTTACAGTGAATATCACAGAAATGCTGTGTAAATGATACGGCGGTGTAGGGACTGTGGGTCGGCTTTCAGTCCACGTTTATGAGACAGGATTCAGCATCATCGGCTTCTGCCACAGGAACGGGATGAGCGGCAGCGACGACCTGCCACTCGAAGGGGGATGACAGACAGCGTCCAAGTCACACAGGTCAAGTCTGCAGCAGGCCTGAGGTACAATGTCAGCCTCCGCGCCCAGTAGTAGCGCGCGTCCAGTTAGTGTCATGGTTCCATAGACATCGAAGACAGCTAGGAGTCCCGAGAGTCTACCCCCATAGCCTTCCCTACATTGAATAGTTGCGAAGTCAGACTACGCACAGGCTATTCGGCAATCAGCACTCATCAACCGGGTCCTCCTCTTCCCTTGCTGTCAGCTTTCCTAGTGACTCCAGAGCTTCGCAACTTTACCTTTCAGAGGCTCTTTTCTGTTGGCTCGACAACTGAATACCTAAAATTGCGTTTTACGTAGCCTACTCTGCTCTGTCACTAGTACGACGGTACATCATGGCTTCGAGATGCCATCATGCTTTGGTAGAAGACCTGGGCACTCGGTCGTTCCCCCATTTTCTACATCTACATCTACGTTATTACTCTGCTATTCACAATAAAGTGCCTGGAAGAGGGTTCAATGAACCACCTTCATGCTGTCTCTCTACCGTTCCGCTCTCGAACGGCACGCGGGAGAAACGAACACTTAAATTTTTCCGTGCGAGCCCTGATTTCTCTTATTTTATCGTGATGATCATTTCTCCAGATGTAGATGGGTGCCAACAGAATGTTTTCGCAACCGGAGGAGAAAACTGGTTATTGAAATTTCATGAGATGATCCCGCGGCAACGAAAAACGCCTTTGTTTTAATCATTGCCTCTCCAATTCACGTATCATATCTGTGACACTATCTCCCCTGTTTCGCGATAATACAAAACGTGCTGCCCTTCTTTATACTTTTTCGATGTCATCCGTCAGTCCCACTAGCTGCGGATCCCACACCGCACAGCAGTACTCGAGAATAAGGCGGACACACGTAGTGTAAGCAGTCTCTTTGGTAGACATGTTGAACCTTCTAAGTGTTCTGCCAATGAATCGCAGTCTTTGGTTTGCACTACCCACAACATTATCTATACGATCGTTCCAATTTAGATTTATTGTAATTGTAATCCCTAAGTATTTAGTTGAATTTACAGTCCTCAGATTTGTGTGACTTATCGCGTAATCGAAATTTAGCTGATTTCTTTTAGTACTCATGTGGAGCACTTTTCTTTAGTCAGGGTCAACTGCCACTTTTCGCACCATACAGATATCTTATACAAATCATTTTGCAAGTCGTTTTGATCATCTGATGACTTTGCAAAACGATAAATGACAGCTTCATCATCAAACATTCTAAGACGGCTACACAGATTGTCTCCTATGTCGTTAATATAGATCAGGAACAACAGATGGCCTATAATACTTCCTTGGGGAACGCCGGATACTACTTCTGTTTTACTCGATGACTTTCCGTCTGTTACTACGAATTGTGCCCTTTCTGACAGGAAATCACGTATCCAGTCACACAACTGAGGCGATACTCCGTAGGCACGCAGTTTGGTTAGAAGACGCTTGTGAGGAACGGTGTCGAAAGCCTTCTGAAAATCTAAAAATATGGAATCAACATGACATCCCCTTTCGATAGCACTTATTACTTCATGAGCGTAAAGAGCTAGTTGTGTTTCGCAAGAACGATATTTTCTGAATCTGTGCTTATTATTTGTGCTTATTATTTTTCTTCGAGGTACTTCATAATGTTCGAATACAGTATATGTTCCAAAACCCTGCTGCAAATCGACGTTAGTGATATAGGCCTGTAATTCATTGCATTACTCCTACTTCCCTTTTTGGGTATTGGTGTGACTTGAGCAATTTTCCAGTCATTAGGTACGTATCTTTCTGTGAGCGAGTGGTTGTATATAATTTGCTAAATATGGAGCTATTTTATCAGCATACTCTGAGAGGAACCTGCCTGGTAAACAATGTGGACCGGAGGCCTTGCCTTTATTGTGATTTAAGCTGCTTTGTTACACCGAGGATATCTATGTTTCTCATCTTGGCAGTTGTTCTTGATTGGAATTTAGGAATAATTACTCCGTCTTCTTTGGTGCAGGAGTTCCGGAAAACCGTGTTCAATAACTCTGCTTTAGTTTCGCTGTCACCAGTGACTTCACTGTTGTTATCGCGCAGTGAAGGTATTGATTGCGTGTTGCCACTGGTGTGCTTTATGTATGACCAGAATCTCTTTGGGTTTTCTGCCAGATTTCGAGACAGAATTTCGTTGTGGAAATTATTAAAAGCATCTGGCATTGAAGTACGCGCCATATTTCGAACTTCTATAAAACTTTACCCATCTTGGGGATTTTGGGTTCTTTTAAATTTGGCATCCTTTTTTCGTTGCTTCTGCAACAACGATCTGAGCCGTTTTGTGTACCATTGGGGATCAGTACCATCACTTATTAATTTATGTGGTATATATATCTCTCAATTGCTGTTGATACTATCTCTTTGGAAACATTCCACAACTTTTCTACATTTACATGTTCAGATCGGAAAGAGTGAAGACTGTCTCTTAAAAAGGCCTTAAGAGCAGTTTTATCAGCTTTTTTTAAATAGATATACTTTGCGTTTTTTTTATGGTTGTACGTGTTACGGTATTCAGCCTAGCAGCAACTGCCTTATGGTCGCTAATCCCTGTATTCGTTACAAGACTCACTATTTCGCAACCATTTACGCTTCGAGTGTTGCGATAGCTTCCGTGTTTGCTGCCACTCGCTCAGCGTTTCTCCCAAGCTGGCAATAAGCTGGTGCTGGACAGAGGTGGTTAGCCCTCCAGGAGCTGCCAAGGTATAACTCGGACGAATTCCGCTGGGGATAATATCCTACAGCGTACTCGGTTATTCCAGGCTACGTCGTCGCATGAAACCTATCGACTGTATACCTGCCAGCACTGCAGAACTAGCAGGAACTGTGACGTTTGTCGGCAGGTCATTTCTGCTTCAGTTTTTTTTTTTTTTTACATCGAATATCACAGTAAGATTGTAGAAAAGATACGACATACGACGTGTGGGGATTTCTATTCTGATCGTTGTTGTCCTTTGCGCCATCCATTTTCACGAATTATTAGGTCAATAGTATGAACAGGCAGCTTCAACGTCAGAGGACGAGGACGAAAACTTACAGAACACATGATGAAGTTCTTCTACCACACTTATCAGTCTGCATGATGGCACGAGACGTATTTCCAAGAAATATGGGATTTGCCACAAGAGTGTCATTCGCATCTGTCACTCCATCAGACTCGCAGTGGATGTGATTTCGAACGTGGTATAGAATTTTTTCGGTTTGCTCTGCAGCGCCTGGAAGATGACTATGTTTAATGTTCATCCAACGTGTCCTACTTACCGACGACTGAACGTTTGCGAGCCATGGTAATGTGTCTTTATGTAACACTCACTACATTGCTGCGGAAAATCAACATAACTTTCGTCAGGTACACCAACAGCCGTGGTGCGTAAACATATGGTTCGCAATCATAGAAAATTCTAATGTAGGATATCCCATTTTTCTGACTGGTTTATTGAAGCCCGCTACCAGTTCCTATTCTGTGGCAACCATTTCACCTAGAAGTGGTACTTGCAAACCAATGCGTCATTTCTCTGTAGCACCACGTCTCAGATTCTTTGATTCTCTTCTGGCCCGGTTTTCCCATGCTCCATACCTCACTGCCATACAACGCTGTGGTCAGAACAGTGAGGTAAAGGGGGCGCTGTTGCGCCCTGGAAGAATTCTAAGTTCAGAGTTGGCGGCCACCACTCGGGATACTCGGCAAGGAGCGGCTCGTTAGCAAGCGCGTGATGCCACAGAACGGCCGGACCACGTGGTCCATTGAGCACGTGGCTAGGAATTACTTGCTGACGCTGTGGCTATAGAAGACATTTGTACGCCGGGAGAGACAAAAATGGCGGACTTCGTGAGACCATAATGGCCGACATTTCACAGTTCATATTGAAATTAATAGTAGCCAGAGGAATCATCATAACTCAAAAAGAAACATGTACATTACCACTATTTGCGTGACAATTCTGATGGTGTAATCAGAATTTCAATATCTTTATTAGTTTATAGTTTAGTATCTGACTAAATTATGCAAATAACACCCACCAACGAATTTCCAAAATCTAAACGGTTCATCCCATTTCGTCGATCGACATGTCTTTAGAACGCTATTAGTGTAAACCTAAATTGGTATTAATTACAGGCATGTAACATGAATAGTACATGAGTTATTGGTGTCAAAGTGGTCGATTACTACTAATCGCGTCGGGCCGTAAGTACTCCAGTGACAGGAAGAAACGGTAGCAGCATGCTTATAAATATATTTATTCATCTATGTCTTCGCTTATATCCGATATATGCTATTTACGAAGAAATTGGTCAGTTACTTACTGTGTTTTAGAAAGCACAGAGACATTGGGCTACTGGCCTACTTTTGATTGCTATCCCTTTGATATATGTCTATTTAATTTGTTTATGTATTTAATAAAGTGTGTTACAGCGTGTTTATGGTCCAGCCATAGGAATATTCATTTAATTTCAAGTTATTTCAATGTAAATCCAGTATTTCGAAAGTGTTTCATTATGTTTGTGAACGTGCGTTGGCTTGAAGATGTGGCGGAAGCGCTCTAGCCAATCACAGCGCTCGTGAATGGGGAGGCTGGATGGAAGTGGGAGAAGAGCATCGTTTCGAGAGACGACACAGGACACGGGAGGTGCTGGACTTGCAGTTCTGAACAGTGCCGCGTTAGGGAGAGTCGTACAGGACACGGGGAGGCTGGACGCGACGGCGCGACGGACGCACGGTCGCCGGAAACACTTTGAGAGTGGAGCGGTTTGCGCGTGGTTGTGGGTGATAGAGATACTACGGAGTGCGACTTGTGAACTGGTGAGATTTCCGCGATTTCTACAGTGAAGACGTAGTATGTGCTTAGAAGTGAATAATCGCGTGCTATTTTGTCATTCATAACTAATTACGTGCAGTAGGAATCTATTGTTTCCCTGTTATTCAACTTATATTTTATTTAATTGCTGGACCATCGACACCAATAAGTGTTTTTCAGAAGTATACCACATGCTCAAAAGTACTTCTACTATCGCATTCATCATTTAAAGTCGAGCCGGCCGTTGTGGCCGAGCGGTTCTAGGCGCTTAAGTCTGGAACTGCGCGACCGATACGGTCGCAGGTTCGAATCAAGCCTCGGGCATGCATATGTGTGATGTCCTTAGGTTAGTTAGGTTTAAGTAGTTCTAAGTTCTAGGGGACTGATTACGTCAGATGTCAAGTTCCATAGTGCTCAGAGCTATTTGAAGCATTTGAAGTCGTTAAGATAGTATCTGCAGAATTTACTTAATTGCAATCTTTCGTTTATAAATATTTACGTTACATTCACAATTGCCGAGTGATAGAAACCTTCGACCATTCGATTCATGTGTATATTCTTATTGTGTACTGTAGACTCAGCAATATGCAAATCGGCAACTACGTATCTCATCTAGTAGACAATGAAACTAGCCAAAACTTTTAATATCTCAACTCCGAGTCGGAGGGTACGTAGTTGAGGTCCACCACACTACAACAGAACACTCTTTTAGAAAGCCAGCAGAACGTAAATTTTCAAAAATTTCTTCATCAATTTAAGACCTATGTTTGACACTAGTAGACTTCCCTTGACCAGGAATGCCCTTTTGCCGGTGTTTGTCTGCTTTTTATGTCCTCCTTGGTTCGTCCGTGATGGGTTATTTTGCTGCCTAGATAGGAGAATAACTTGATTCACTTCGTGTCACCAATTCTGATGATGTCTGGTTTGTGGGCCGCTCAACTGCGCGGTCGTCAGCGCCCGTACAAATTCCCAATCTGAACACAGTCCAGTCTCGCCACTTTCACAAATGATGATGAAATGATGACGACAACGCAAACACCAAGTCCCCGGGTAGAGAAAATCTGCAACCAGGCCGGGAATCGAAATCGGGACCCCGTCATCCAGCGGCAGCAACGCTAGACACTAGAACACAAGCTGTGGACACCTGCGGACACTGATGCTAAATTTCTCACTGTTCCCTCTCTGCAATTTATCGCTACTTCAGTCCTCCTTCGCTTTACTCTCAATACATATTCTGTGCTCATTTTTGACCACAATCCATTCAACAGATCCTGTAATTCTTCAGTTCCACGGAGGATAGAGACGTCAACAACGAATCTTATCATTGATATCCAGTCACGTTGAATTTTAATCGCACTCTTGATCCTTTCTGTTATTTCCGTCATTGCTTCTTCGATGTCTGGATTAAACGATAGCCCGCATCTCGTGGTCGTGCGGTAGCGTTCTCGCTTCCCACGCCCGGGTTCCTGGGTTCGATTCCTGGCGGGGTCAGGGATTTTCTCTTCCTCGTGATGGCTGGGTGTTGTGTGCTGTCCTTAGGTTAGTTAGGTTTAAGCAGTTCTAAGTTCTAGGGGACTTATGACCACAGCAGTTGAGTCCCATAGTGCTCAGAGCCATTTTTGATTAAACGATAGAGGCGAAAGACTACATTCCTATCTTACTCCCTTCGTCCTTGATGTTCCGGTCTTATTATTCCCTCGTGGTTATTGTACAGACTGTATACTATCCACCTTTCGCTATGGCTTAATCCTCTATTTCTCTGAGTTTCTTTCATCTTTCACCATTTCACACTGTTGAACGCTTTTTTCAGGTCGACATATCCTTGACTTTTCTTCAGTGTTTCTTCCATTATCAACCTCAATATCAGAACTGCCTTCCTGGTGCTTTTTTTGGGCGGGGGGGGGGGGGGGGGGGCAGGGGCCATCAGTCTACTTCTGACTGGTTTCATGTGGCCCGCCACGAATTCCTCTCCTCTGCCAACCTGTTCATCTCAGAAGAGCACTTGCAACCTACGTCCTCAATTGTTTGCTTGATATATTCCAATCTGTGTCTTCCTCCACTGGTTTTGCCCTTCATATCTCACTCTACTACCATGGAAGTCATTCACTCACGTCTTAAGAGATGTCCTATCATCCTGTCCCTTTTTCTCAGCGTTTTCCACATATTCCTTCCCTCTCCGATTCTGTGCAGAACCTTCTCATTCCCTACTTTATCAGTCCACAAATTTTTCAACATTCGTCTGCAGCACCACATTTCAAATGATTCGGTTCTCTTCCCACAGTCCATGTTTCACTACCATGAAATGCTGTATTCCAGATCAGATGTACATTTTCAGAAATGTCTTCCTTTATGATTACTAAAGCCCAATTGATCATAATCCAATAGATTACGAATTTTCTTTACATTTTATCCTGTATTACGTCCTTGTCAACAATTTGGATACACGAGCTGTTGAGCTGATTGTGCCATAATCCTCGCACTTGTCGGCTCTTGGTAACTTTGAAATAGTGTGAATGATGTTTTTCCGAAAGTCTGGTGGTTTATCGTCAATCTCATACCTCTTAACACCAGCGCGAATAGTCACTTCGTTGCCACCTCCCCCATCTATCCCTTTTCCCTTATTTCATCTTATCTTGCAAAGCTCCTTTAATTTATGATTCTAATACTGGATCTGCTGTCTTTTCGCTGTCGACTCCTGTTCCTTTTTCTAGCACGATACCAGACAAATTCTCCCCCTCATACAGGCTGTCAATGCACTCTTTCCACCTATCTGTGCTCTTATCCTTCATTTAATTGAACTGTCTACTGAGCTGTTCATTACTGCAGTATCTACAGCGTCAGAGAATTTCAAGCGTACTTCATTCTTTAGTGCTACCGTATCCCATTTCTTTGCCCCACGATTCTTCCTGACTACTCTCTTGTACTTCAGACTACACTTCATCACAACTAAATTGTGATCTGAGTCTACATCAACTCCTGGGTACGCCTTACAATCCAGTACATGATTCCAATATCTCTGCCTGACTATGACAACGTAACTGAAATCTTTCCGTATTTCCTGGCCCTTTCCATGTATACCTCCGCCTCTTATGACTCTTGAACAGAGTATTCGCTGTTACTAGCTGAAATTTGTAGCAGAACCCAGTGTTTCTCCTCTCTCATTCCTATTACCAAGCACATATTCGCCCGTAACTCTGTAGTTTATTTTTTCCCCACAACTATATTCCACTTCCCCGTGACTGCTATATTTTCATGTCTCCTTACGTACTGTATTACCCTGTCAATATCCTCATATACTTTCTCTATCTGTTCATCTTCTCCACGCTACAATGGCATGTGTCTCTAGACTACTATTGTTGGTGTTGGTATGCTATCGACTTTGATGAGAACAAACCTATCATTTAGCTATTCGCATTATCGCACTCTCCGCCTTACTTTCCTGTTCATAACGAATCCTCCTACTGTTATACCATTTTATGCTGTTGTCGATATTACCCTACACTCATTAGGCCAGAAATCCTTGTCTTCTTTTCATTTCACTTCATTGACCGCCACTATATCTTGGTCGAGGATATGCATTTCTCTCTTCAGGTTTTCTAGTATCACTCCCAACTACAAACTTCTGACATTCCACTCCCAGACCCGTAGAACGGTATCCTTTCATTGGTTACTGAATCTTTTTCTGATGGTCATCTCTCCCTTCGCAGTTCCCTTTCGGATATCCGAATGGGGGACTATTGTGAAATCTTTTTCCAATGTAGAGATCATCATAACGTTTTTTCAGTTACAAGTCGCATGTCCTGAGAATACACGTTATGTGTCTAATGCAGTACATTTCATTGCCTTCGGCATTCTCATGCTCTAGATCATTGCTAATTCTTCCGCCTTTTAGGGGCAGTTTCCCATCGCATGAGGAAGAGAGTGCCCTAAAACTGTCTGCTTATCCGCCCTCTGTGAGAAGGCCGTTGGTAGAATGAGGGTGACTTCTTACACCAGAATTCTTCGGCCGCCATTGCTGAAGAATTTTTTTCAATATTTAAGCAATGGCGGCGTTCGAACTCGGAACCGAAAACGTTTTGATTAGTAGTAACAGATGCTATCCCTTGACCAACTGTCCTACTTTCATCGTTTGGGGTTAAATGGAAATAAATGTGCACACTTTCGTACGAATATTCTATCATTTCTTCTAGAAGACGTGCCACTCAATAAGCAACAGTGTGCGTGGTTCAAAACAACGCTAATTGTACGCTAAGTGAAAGGTTTCCTGATTTGACTACTCTTGATTTTCTTGCACGGGCAGCATTGAAAGATGATATGTATTGTGAAGCCCCAACCACACCTGTCGATACGCTCCGGCGAATCGCGACAGCATGCAACGCCATATTATCCAATGCAGTTCCAACTGTTCGTCTATCTATCTATGTAATAGAGATTGCAAACTTACCTTGCAGTTGATGGTTATAAATTTGAGCGTCTGCCTAAGTAAAGCGTAAAAAAGCATCACCCTAGGAAAAGTATTTATTTTGCGGGTGATATGTCGTCATGCACTCCGCAAAAAATTATTAGTTAGTTTAAAGTGTATTCCTTCTAATTAAAGATTCATGTAGTACCTACGACTCATTTGCTCAGCAGCAGTTCGTTTCTTTTTACTTTTAACAAGCATTCAAGCGTCTCCATGCAAAACAGGTCGTCTACAAAAGTTAATACAGTAGTTTCTTTTTTATCATGAACAGTGCCGTTTAGCATTACGAAATATGAATGACCCACGTTCCTGTTTTGCCTTTGTCTGATAAGCAGCGCTGTGGCAGAAAAGGAAAGGACCGGTCGGTGTGGCCGAGCGGTTCTAGGCGCTTCAGTCTGGAACCGCGCGACCGCTACGGTCGCAGGTTCGAATCCTGCCTCGGCCATGGATGTATGTGATGTCCTTAGGTTAGTTAGGTTTAAGTAGTTCTACGTTCTAGGGGACTGATGACGTAAGATGTTAAGTCCCATACTGCTCAGAGCCATTTGAACCATATTGAAGCAAATGGAAAACTGCCTGACGTAACTGTAGTTGTTCCACAAAAATTGGAAACGTACACAGGTTTTCCTGCGCTCCATCTGTAGCTTCATAAGTTAGCATATGCCGCAGTGCCATAAACAGAAATCGTAATTGACCCTGTGGCAAAGACACATAGGAAATGAGGTTTTATATGGTGTACATAAAGACTGGGAACACTTTCAGTTATTTATTGCACAAAGTAAACATTGCACGTATGTAATGCGTATAGCATTTCGAACATTCGATATGCAAACCATGAGTGACCCGACAGACATCAATACGGTAACAGAATTCTTACCATACCCGTCCCAGCATGGCATCGCCGACTGTGGCAGACACTTCCCATATTCTCTCCAGGAGCTCTGCTACATCACGTGGTAGAGGCGGTACATACACCAGAACTTTAATGTGTCCCCACAGAAAAAAAGTCACACGGAGTGAGATCTTGTGATCGGGGAGGCCATTTAATGAAACAGCTCGCTCCGCACCTGAACTCGCCATATTTGCGAATAGCGCTGACTGTCGACTAATTACCCAACTACGCTGTGGTGGTAAACATGAAAAAAAAAAAACCTTCAGGGTTTCTCTTCAAAATGAAGTATGTGTGATATCTGTACAATGTTTGGTTCTTGTGCAATAAATAACTGAAATTGCCTCCGGACTTTATGTACACCCTTTATTAGTAGTTTAGACCTGTCTTCCTGCATATAACGACGGAACTTGGCAGGAGAGGTCTGCACCACAGTAGCCGACTCTGGCCGCATTTCTTTCTAATTTTAGTACGATTCTCTGATTCTTTCGCAAAAGGTTTCAGTGTCTGCATCTACATGTATATCAATACTCCACAAGCCACATGATGGATGTGACGAATGATACTTCCGGTACCACTAAGTGATCCCCCTTTCCCTGATCCATTCTCGAAGACGCATTAAGCGAACAACAGTCGATTAGGCTTTTTATTAGCTTTAATTTCTCGAATTTTATATTTCTGGTAATTTCATGGGACATATGTGGAAGTATTATGTTGTACAACCCTTCCCGGAAAGTACTCTCTCGAAATTTTCAGTAGTAAACCTCTCCATTTTGCACGACTCCTGTTTTGTTGCGTCTGCCAATAAAGGTTTTTGAGCATCTCTGTAACGCTCTCACGTTGTTTTAACAATCCTGTGACGAAACGCACAGCATTTCGTTGGATCTCCACTATCTCGTCTATCAGTCCCTCTTGTTCAGTATTAACAAGTACTATTTCACTGTTATCGTGTTTCCTAAAGCTATTGAAAGCAGTTGTGGGAAGTGTACGGTTAAATTCAAAACTATTAGTATTTGTAGACAAATTTTGATGGTGTTGGGACAGCAACCAGCAACAAATTTACTTTCAGTTCCTTTATTCAAAGGGCACCTTTACCGGTTTCGAATCGTTATGATTCATATTCAGACGGTTTATATGCTTTCCCTATAGCATGTGATTAGTTCAAATGGCTCTGAGCACTATGGGACTCAACTGCTGAGGTCATTAGTCCCCTAGAACTTAGAACTAGTTAAACCTAACTAACCTAAGGACATCACAAACATCCATGCCCGAGGCAGGATTCGAACCTGCGACCGTAGCGGTCTTGCGGTTCCAGACTGCAGCGCCGTTAACCGCACGGCCACTTCGGCCGGCTGTGATTAGTTTTTTACTGATTAATTGTCATAAAATATAAATAATACATAATTATAAGCACTCCACACATAGCTTATAATAATGTATTATTTACATTTTAGGACAATTAATCTGCAAAAAACGCACCACATGTTATAAGGAAAGCATGTAAACCGTTTGAAGATGAAACATAACGATTCGAAACCGGTAACCATGCCCTTTGAATAAAGGAACTGAAAGTTAATTTGTGGCTGGTTGCTGTCCCAACACCATCAACATTTGTCTTCAAATAACAGCCACGGTCTCCAACCATATCATCTTACGACAAAATTGCATCAGTATTTGTTCCAATATATCGTTTTCCTCCAGAGTTCAAAGCATTACCCTTACAAAATATTACGTGCCCCTCAGCACACTACAATTGAGGTATACGTCATTTCGATATCTGCAAGCGTTCATATTACATATAGATTGTTAGCGGCATCGGCGCCGATATTATGATTGTTGGTGCCCTAATATGTACCTACTTTTGTGTGTTAGTTGCTTTTTCTCTGAGCCTAACAGTCGTCCGGCAAACAAGACGCATAATTTGCTACCAAATGTTTTCCACATGGTCGTAACGTAACAGTAACGAGTAGATCACCACAAGTCTCATAAGCCGATTTCCGAGAAACTTCGTCCAGTACAAGAGCCGAAATAAATCAACGTGCGTCTCGCATTATATGTAGATATTCTTTCGGTTCCGAGAACACGACCGTCAAAATTTTCTACGTTATTTAGACGGCTTCTGGCGCGCGATACCCTCGGCGCTACTGGTGGCATAGTGGCCAGCCTCACGGCCTCTCACTTCTGTGTCCAGTGTTCGAAACCCGTTTATTGTTTTATTCATTTCATTTTCTCATTTATAAATCCCTGTTCGTAGAGCGATACTACATGAATGTTTCTTACCAAGTTTGGGGATACACGATCGTTATGTTAGCTGTAAAATTACAACTGGGTTTCTCAATAAGAGTCTTACATTCTTTATAACCAGTGTCCAAAATTAAAGCAACAGACAGAGGTTTTGCAAGATCGCGTTTGTTTTTCCGCGAAACAGTATAAATGGGTGATAGTAGATATGATGGCCGCGGTGGCCGAGCGGTTCTAGGCGCTTCAGTCCGGAACCGCGCGACTGCTACGGTCGCTGGTTCTAATCCCTCCTGGGGCATGAATGTGTGTGATGTCCTTAGGTTAGTTAGGTTTAAGTAGTTCTAAGTTCTAGGGACTGATGACCTAAGGCGTTAAGTCCCACAGTGCTCAAAGCCATTTTTGAAAGTAGATGCAATGTAGAGAGTGCATAACGTAAACAACTGCAACATGCGTAACGGTAGACAAAAATGTTCTCTGCTTTTCCCAACTTAACGGATTTGCACGCACAGTCCAGTAACTGGTTAATATGCTCAGTATGGTGTGTGTGGTAGCAGTACAGGCGTAACAACGACGGGACATGCTGTGAGTGTCATCAATCTCACGTTGAGGCATTAAAGCCCATTTCTTCTGCAGAGATGCTCACTAGTCTTGGAGAATGGTTGGTGTATGCTGACTTGATACAATCCGTCTCGTTACTGCATCCCAGACATGGTTTATGGGATTCTAACGAAGAGAACGGGCAGGCCACCCCATGCGTAGATTATCTTCAATTTCCAAGAAAGCATTAATCACTCCTGCTCTATGAGATCTAGCATTATTGTCCATCATTACGAAGTCTGGATCCACAGCGCCTCGCAACAACCGCACATGAGGTCCCAAGGTCTGTCACGAAACCTGACAGCAGTTAAATCTCGCCGATTCCGCCGCACAATTTCATGAAGAGCGGTGGAAGTGGTAAACATAATCGCTGCCCTTAGTATTAGGGACCCTCCTCGATACCGGTCTCTCTTCACAATGTTTGGGTCCCGAAATAGTGTTCTGTTCCCTCCAGACGCGAGTGAGTCCAGAATCGCTGTCCAGACCAAATCGAAACAAACCTGTGAAAAGAACATTGGCTAACTGTTCGACCGTCCCGGTGGCATATTGACGAGTCCACTGCGAGGTCAGATTCCAGTTGCCGTACAGTACTAAGGCGGTACCGCCGTGTTCTTAGAGCCAAATAACGCTCCTCTCGTTCTGATGTCACGTGGTCGGCTCTGACCTGGCCATCGGGCTACAGTTTCGATCTCTATAGACTGTTGCTACATCCGAGGAACAACAGAACGATTCATATTAAGCCATCAGGCCACATCAGTTGACGACTGTCGTGCTTCCATTTTTCCTTTGTTGAGAACGTTTGCAGCATAATGGGCAGGATCCTCTAACCAGCTGCGGATTTAGTTGACGTAATGCGCTAGGTGGACAGAATCTGGGACGATATCCCTCAGTAGAAAGCCCAACAACCCTATCAATCAATGCCAATCAGAATAACTGCTTGTGTAAGGCTTGAAGTGTAACAACGCGTTACTGACTTGCTCAACTTGTGAATCTCTTTCTCTCCAACTTTCCTGACATTTTAGACATTTGACTGTTTATATATGTATATCACATCTACCAATTTCCGTCCGGTTCAGATAATGCGTTGCGTCTTTTCTTTTTTGTCTTATTGTGTGTGTCCGTTTCGGTAGCTCACGTGTAATTCTAGGCGCTTTGTGCTCGTTGGAGTTTCCAGCGATTTATCGCCAACAGCATAATCAAAACACAATTTCTTAATAATTTTCAATCTATAAATAATACGTCAACGTTATTTACTTTCAAGGTCACTTAGCAGTCCTAGCGCCAATCATCTGTCTTCTAACATGCTTCCTGCATTTCGCTAGTATTTTGGTGCTACGACGACACTACTGTAAGATCATCATCCATGATCAGCCTCGCTCAAGGTACTACACCCTTGTTGTAAGTATTAGCTGCATTTTAACACTACGTTTGTATATTTTTTGATTTGCTTTTTCGTCTAAACACTTTTCGAAATCTATTGCCAGCAGCAGTTGAGTATTTTGTGAAGAGCTTGCCACGCATCGGTCTATACGTCCTTCGTTATTACTGACGGTTTCGGTTAATAACCAGCAACGAAGTGTCTGTATACATCAAGGAAAAAACAACGCAAGAACCAAAAATGGAGTACAGTGAATTATACATGCTGTGGCATGATCGAATACGAAGGTTCATTCCCCGTCCGTCCATGAAGTTCCGAGCCTGATTTTATTCCTGGGGTGTATAAGAGCAGTAACTACAGTTGTAACTTGAACTAACAATTGTAATCGACAGATGTGACATCGACCAGGCAGTTCTGAGCAAGCACTGATAAGTACTGGACGCGCCCCTGTATTATTGTGCCACAAATCAAAATCGTGCAAAGAACTGAAAGTCTTTAAATAAAGACATTTTCCAGGATGTTTTGAAGAAGAGCAAAGTGTGTATAAAGTTTGTCGAGTTCGCACTCGTGAACACAAGCTAAGACTATTGAACGCCTGATGCGACTTGATTGAATTGGAAAACACTGAAATTTCGTTTCTGGAAGAGAATCATCACATATGACGAGACTTAGTGTACTCAGTAAGAACCTAACACAAAACTGCAAAGGGAAGAATGGCTCTCTGATGGTACTCCAAAACCGAGGAGGGTGCGAATGTGATTCGCGAGTTGAAGAACGTTCCAAAGAAGAATATTTCTGACAGTGTCGCATGGCTGTATAAACGTTCTACCGTTGTACCCAAGTAGAGGAAGAGTATGTGGTATACCAGGAACATTAACACGTCAGCTTAAATTTTCTCTACGTTGTGTTGAACCAGTCTCGAAACATTTTGGACTGACGGGATTATCTTCCATATTGATATGGCAAGATATGATACGTAAATAATATCGACTGCATTAAAAATCTGTCCAATGAGACTATTATTTAATTTCCAGTCTTCCGTAATATCCTCATGGTTTCGTCTAAAAGAGCATTTTCAGGTCTAGGGGAGTCTGCTACTACCGAGGCGAACCGATCTTACGATTGTCACAAATTAAAGAAATTATGCACATCTACTGAGTTTAGAAATTATGCACATCTACTGAGTTTAAAACTATGAACAGGGTAGCGCTCCTGGAACACATGAGAAAAGGTGATCTCGCCTTTTTCAAATACAATAAGAAGCAACGGTGAATCTAATGACGTAGCGTTATTCGCTGTACTTTCGTATTTAATAAATCGTTTTTGTGTCCACATGGGACGCCCCCTGCAACCACTCAACCAGACAGAAGGGCAACTTGCAACCGGAGCGTTGGTCATCTGCGGTAATTCGCTAAGGCTTCCTATTGGACAGGCAACAAATTAATTTTGTTCAGGTTTTCGGAAACTCCTACCAGAAACTTGTAGAGGGGAGGGAGTACATAGTGTTCTGAATACGAACCCAAGTCTGAAATGGTACCTTTTCCTTTCTACGACGGTTTGAATTCAAATGTTTAACTCACGCATTTCTGCCTGAGGAACTGAATTAGGTGTGATGCAGTACAGTTACTAGGTAACAATTCGAAAAGAAACCTAACGAAAACTCCATCATCTCTTAATCACATTAGCTTCTATTAAAAGTTAAACGTTAGGTGTTTACATTATTTCAAAGCAAAGGAGAACCCAGCGTACTGTACGTAGAGAACAGTACTGATGCATCTCAGCAGCGGCACGATGTGGCCATCACCGACATCGTTAGAGACATTGTATCTACGAAGCATATACTGGTACACACTATCCATCCCACATGGCGTCTCTTCAACGTCTATTGCGAAGGCCAAAACTTCTGCCAGCAGATCTTCGTCTATCGTTAGAGGAGTTTCGTAAATTACTCTTTGCTTGCGACCCTACAAGAGAAACCGCGTCATCCTGTATACCCTATCGCATACGAGGACAAGGAACTCCCACACTTCTGTCTTGCCCTCAGCAGACGTAGAAGCGTAACAGATCTGAACTGAAACCGTAATAGAACGGAAACGGTACGTTTCCAGACGTGGTTTCCTATTCTAAGCATTATGTACTCACTCCCCTCGACAAATCCCAGAGGTTTGTAACGGAAATTTGCGAACAAACCATATAAGTCATTTTCAGTATATTTTATGTCAGCATAGGTGGGATAATTGAAAAATATTAAATGGTGGAGTGTTGAAACAAATATTTTCTTCGCCCACAAAATCGAGACAAAAGTGTGCACCAAAATAAACCTGAAGACGTTGCAAAAAGGCTTAGTATGCTGATAAATTCAGTTTAGGATGCTACCATCAAATTCTGATCAAAATCGTACATACTGTTCTCAAGTCATGTTTCCCGCCAATCTGAAAAATACGGTTTGGAGAGAAACGCGTTTAAAGTTTTGGGTTACATTTTTTGTAGCTTAATTAAACATATCTCTACTTTTGGTGAAACAAGTGCTGTATCGTCTATGAGACACAGAGGCGAGTGAGGGTCCGGGACTTAACCCAGTTCACTGCTATTAGCGCCATGTCATCATAACGTGGCTGTGCGAAACATACAAGAATTGCGTCATAATTTAAGAATGAAATTAAAAATTAAAGTTCCTTTTCCAAACTTTGTTAACATCTGATTCAGTATATTAATGTTTAAATTGTCAAATCTCAAAGAGCTTACATGTATATATTTCCTGAAAAGCATCATTTTAAGAAAGAAATAAGTTACGCTAAATGATAAAGCTAGAAAGCCAAAAAATGGTCAGAATGAGCAAATGTATGTCAAAATCAACTGTTACAAGATTGCTCAAAATCGGTCTTTTTACAAAAACTAAATGGCACTAAAGATTAGACTTAGAAATATGGAAATTTGTATGACGCTTGAGTTCAATATAAAAGCAGTAACTATGTGACCCCATTAAGCTACCTCTAATTGTTTTCGTGTAATTTACTGAAAACTTAAATTTGGAACAAAAACGTCCCTGTTTGTAGTAGATTAAGTATCAATTATGTTAATAGTGCTGTTACAGCAAGTGAGTAAACACATTAAATAATAGAGATATAAGAAGTTACAAAACTCTGATGCTAATACCAATCAATACAAGGTCTTTTAAAGATGTAGTTCAGAGATCATGGTCTGCTGTCAGTTCCATTCTAAAAATTCTAATTGGCAAAGTTTACATATGGGTGGGATAAAAAGTTTTCTGTGAGTAAAGCCTACTCAACTCCATACAAAAATAACGAAGATTCTAAATTAATATAAAACAGTGTTATAAAGTATTGTGTGTCCGAGAAAGCGGCCATTTAGAGGCTACTACCGGGGCATAGAGCGGATGACAGCAGGTGTTCCCTCTGGCCCGTAAATAAATACGGCCTGAGAGACAACGACGGCTCTTCATACCGGCTTTCGCGCTGCCTCGGGTGACGCACACATTCAGACTGCAACTATAAGCATGTTTTCGTTACAAATAGAAAGTAAAATCGCAAGGACTTCATACCGTCCTGGATCGCTTAGATTTCGTGGAAGTAAATGTTTGTAGGCCGCCCGTAATGTTAACAAAATTGCTTGGCAAGTGGTGACACTGTTTTCCACTTTTCTGGCGAGCAGGTTATTAGAAGTCTGGGCGAAACACCACTTATTGGGAACTTACCGTAGAGATCGCCTCTGAACTGCTCATAGTGTTGTTTATGATAGAGAAATGAATATTATTATTATCAGGAACATTACTATGTTGTGCGTATGAAATTTTATCAAATGTACCAGTCAGAGCTTATAACTTACATTGATAATCATAGTTATTGATCACGCTTGGCAAACAGAGAGTGGAAGCATTTCTTTCAGTGAAAAAAAGAAGGATGATGACTTGCAAGCTAGAAACTATGGTCGGTATGTTCTCCGTCGCTTCCTGACTAACCACAAAAACAATTTTCAGGCTCGTGTAAAAGACGGCTAACAGTGTTTCCTATTTCTTATTTCTTCTTATTATTTATAAACCGACGCCCCACGTAGTGATTACCACATCGAGCAGAAATACTCCAGATCCAAAAGTAGGCGCTCCTCTATTTTCTTCATAGCAGTGTCGGTCCTGCAGGCTCGTTTCACAGCTTTTATCATCCGCTGATCTGCTCTTTCGATATGCATTTCGTCTGCTCTTGCGCAGAAGTTTTAATATTCTGATCCCATTTGAAGTTCGAGCGATTTCACAGTTTCTGTAATATCTGTTAGGCCATCGTTGAAATTACACGTCGACTATTTTTACGCTCTCTGTAAATAGTTTTTGAAGATATTTTCCCACAAATTGCACTAATTTTTCACAAATCGCCTTGTAACTCTATAACGTATTTTCTGGTGACTTTGGGATGAACCCTTCAATGCATTAGATATCCCAGAGAAAATTTTAGGTCTGAAAACAGAAAATAGATCTTAAAAGACATCATAGTCGCCGTTAACTGTATAAAATATTTGTTACTATTGCAATTTCGGCCTTATGGCCATTTTCAAGTAAAACTGCAAAGTTACATTCTGTCAGAATATAAAACTATCTGATTTGAGTACATGTCGTCGTCAAAATGCAGCCATTTGACTGTGAGAGTCCCACAAGATCTGATGAGGCCGAAACTGCAGTAGTAACAATAAACATTTTATACAGTCAACGGCGACTATGATGTCTTAAGAAATATTATATGACTGTGAATCCCAACCATGAGATATTAATCACAGAAAACAGACTTTCTGAATTTTTCGAAGAAGACTTCCCCCTTAACACAGCACCAAGTACAGTATTGTGGGCTGCGGAGGTGGTTCCACACTACACCTGGAGTAGGCAACCCGCAGCGCAGCGCCGCGCAGCTGGCCGGCCGCGTTGCCCTGGGCTGGTCTGTATCGCGGCGCCGTCATTTGCATTCCCGGGCCGGCGTCGGGCGCTGCTAATGGAATGCGCCTGCGCCGGCTCTAATTGCCTGACGAAACTGTCCACTTACAGCGCGACCCGCCTAGCCGCTGCCGGGCCCAAGCTTGTCCGCCTACGTGCCCGCCAAGCAAAGCGCACCTCTCCTGGAAACCTAGAGGTACCGGCACTGCGTGCCACCGGAATCCCGCCTCCTGCGCTGTTCCCAATGTGCTCGCGCCGTCTTGCCTTACATTTCCAGGGCGAGAGCACGCTTGCGTTATAGACTACTTATACAACACACATGGCCAAGTATAACACTAAATTTTTTGTTCAACAAAATTACCGTCTGATCAAATGTTTGAGCGGACTGAAAACTAGACGTTCTCTGATTTATAATATTGGCTTTGTTCGAATTTTCAAAGCCAAAGAAAGTGTGAAAAATGGAGAAATGTCGCATAAAACTGACCAGTATAAGGTCTAGTTTGTCAAACAAATATTTAATGTCTCGAAATTAAGCACGGTAATCAAGAAATACTTTATTAGTGATTTGGGGGACGGCTAAACAACGAATTTTTTTCCTAATTTTCATAGCCAAACGATGAATGGTAAATGCACAAATGGGATGTAAAATTTACTTGTGTGTGGTCTAGTTTTGCAAGGAAATATTAAATCATGTAAAAAACTGAAGAGCCTATAAATTTTGCGCATAATATCTTACATTGGTGAGATATTTAACTGTCAAGAATGTGTCTTCCGAATCAAATACTGAATTGAGCACATTTCTAATACAGAAGACGCCAAGAAGACAAATGGGATAGCCATAAGACCATCGCTAATGAAACTCTTCTGGGCATATGATCTCGTTGTCAAAATTTAAGATTCTGCGAAGTATCGGCCACTACTGCAAATCTCTGTTGGTCCATTGTGGCCAGGGGACATCGGCTGGTAAGTAATTCTCAATGTTAATAAACGTCACAAACAGCCCCGTACTTTAAGATATTTAATTTAATTCTGAAAGCAATCACTTTCGACTTTTAATTTTGCTGTCTTCAGGCCCCAAACGCTTTATAAAAATAAACTTTCCAATCGTTATACAATTGCTCCCCCCATGAACCTTGGGACTTGCCGTTGGTTTAGAGGCTTGCGTGCTTCAGCGAAACAGATAGCCGTACCGTAGGTGCAACAACAATCCAGGGGTATCTGTTGAGAGGACAGCAGCCTTTTCAGTAGTCCCAGGGACAACAGTGTCGATTATTGACTTAGATGAAGTTGTAACACTAATCAAAACGGCCTAGCTGTGCTGGTACTGTGAACGGCTGAAAGCAAGGGGAAACTACAGCCGCGATTTTTCCCGAGAGCATGCAGCTTTTTGTATGGTTACATGATGATGGCGTTCTCTTAGGTAAAATATTTCGCAGGCAAAGTAGTCCCCCATTCGGATCTCCGGGCGGGGCCTACTGACGAGGACGTTATGAGGAGAAAGAAAACTGACGTTCTATAGATCGGAGGGTGGAATGTCAGATCGCTTAATCGGACAGGTAGGTTAGAAAATTTAAAAGTGGAAATGGATAGGTTGAAATTATGTATAGTGGGAATTAGCGAAGTACGGTAACAGGAACAAGACTTCTGGTCTGGTGAATACAGGGCTATAAGTACAAAATCAAATAAGGGCACTGCAGGAGTAGGCTTAATAACGAATATGAAAATAGAAACAGTTTAGTGAACCCATTGTTGTGGCAAAGTTTGACACGAAGCCCACGACAACCATAGTAGTATAAGTTTATATGGCAACTAGCTCCGCGGATGACGAAGAAATGGATGAAATGTATGATGAGATAAAAGACGTTATTCAGATAGTGAAAGGAGACGAAAATTTAATATCCATGGGTAACTGGAATTCGATATTAGGAAAACGAAAAGAAGGAAACGTAGTAGGTGCATATGGAATGGGGGTAAGATATGAAAGAGGAAGACACCTGGTAGAACTTTGCACAGAGCGCAACTTAATCATTGCTAACACTTGGTTCAAGAATCATGAAGGAAGGTTTTATACATGAAAGAGGCCTGGAGATATTGGAAGGTTTCAGACTGATTATATAATGGTAAGACATAGATTTAGGAACCAGGTTTTAAATTGTAATACATTTCCAGGGGCAGATGTGGATTGACCACAATCTATAGGTTATGAACAGTACATTAAAACAGAAGTAACTGCAAGAAGGTGGGAATTTAAGTACATGGGACCTGGATACACTGACAAAACAAGATGTTGTAGAGAGTTTCAGGGACAGCATTAGGGAACGATTAAGAGGAATGAGGGAAATAGACAGTGTAGAAGTAGAATGGGTAGCTTTGAGCGATGAAATAGTGAAGGCAGCAGAGAATCAAGTAGGTAAAAATATGACGGCTAGTAGAAATCTTTGGGTAATAGAAGATATATGGAAATTAACTGATGAAAGGAGAAAATATAAAAATGCAGTAAATGAAGCAGGGAAAAAGGAATACAAACATCCCAAAAACGAGATCGACAAGAAGTGCAAAATTACTAAGCAGGGATGGCTAGAGGACAATTGTAACGCTTTAGAGGCATATATCACTTGGGGTAAGATTCTTTTTTTTTTTTTTTTTTTTTGGTCTACTGACTGGTTTGATGCGGCGCGCCACGAATTCGTTTCCTGTGCTAACCTCTTCATCTCAGAGTAGCACTTGCAACCTACGTCCGCAGTTATTTGCTTGACGTATTCCAATCTCTGTCTTCCTCTACAGTTTTTGCCCACTACAGCTCCCTCTAGTACCATGGAGGTCATTCCCTCATGTCTTGCAGATGTCCTATCATCCTGTCCCTTCTCCTTATCAGTGTTTTCCACATATTCCTTTCCTCTCCGATTCTGTGTAGAACCTCCTCATTCCTTACCTTATCAGTCCACCTAATTTTCAACATTCGTCTATAGAACCACATCTCAAATGCTTCGATTCTATTCTGTTCCGGTTTTACCACTGTCCATGTTTCACTACCATACAATGCTGTACTCCAGACGTACATCCTCAGAAATTTCTTCCTCAAATTAAGGCCGGTGTTTGATATTAGTAGACTTCTCTTGGCCAGAAATACCTTTTTTGCCATAGCGAGTCTGCTTTTGATGTCCTTGCACCGTCCGTCATTGGTTATTTTACTACCTAGGTAGCAGAATTCCTTAACTTCATTGACTTCGTGACCATCAATCCTGATGTTAAGTTTCTCGCTGTTCTCATTACCTTCGTCTCTCTCCGATTTACTCTCAAACCATACTGTGTACTCATTAGACTGTTCATTCCGTTCAGCAGATCATTTACTTCTTCTTCATTTTCAATCAGGATTGCAATGTCATCAGCGAATCGTATCATTGATATCCTTTCACGTTGTATTTTAATTCCACTCCTGAACCTTTCTTTTATTTCCATCATTGTTTCCTCGATGTACAGATTGAAGAGTAGGGGCGAAAGGCTACAGCCTTGTCTTACACCCTACTTAATACGAGCACTTCGTTCCTAGTTACTGTATACAGGAAAATTAAAGAGACCTTTGGAGAAAAGAGAACCACTTGTATGAATATCAACAGCTCAGATGGAAACCCAGAACTAAGCAAAGAAGGGGAAGCATAAAGGTGGAAGGAATATATAGAGGGTCTTTGCAAGGTCTGTGTACTTGAAGACAATATTACGGAAATGGAAGAGGATGTAGATGAAATGGGAGATATTATAATGCGTGAAGAATTTGACAGAGCACTGAAAAACTTTGAAGATTGCCGATGACATTGTTATTCTGTCAGAGACAGCAAAGGACCTATGAGAGCAGTTGAACGGAATGGATATACTCTTGAAAGGCGGATATAAGATGATCAACAAAAGCAAAGCGAAGATAATGGAATCTAGTCGAATTAAGTCGGGTGATGCTGAGGGAATTAGATTAGGAAATGAGACACTTTAAGTAGTAGTAGATGAGTTTTGCTATTTGGGGAGCAAAGTAACTGATGATGGTCGAAGCAGAGAGGATATAAAATATAAACTGGAAATGGCAAGGAAAACGTTTCTGAAGAAGAGAAATTTGTTAACGTCGAGTATAGATTTAAGTGTCAGGAAGTCATTTCTGAAAGTATGAGTTTCACTCTGCAGCATAGTGTGCGCCGATATATAACTTCATGGTAGATTAAGACTGTGTGCAGGACGGAGACTCGGACGCGGGACCTTTGGCTTTCGCGGGCAAGTGCTCTACCATCTGAGCTACCCAAGCATGACTCACGCTCCGTCCTCATTCTGGAAACATCTCGAGGCTGTGGCTAAGCCATGTCTCCGCAATATCCTTTATTTCGTTAGTGCTAGTTTTGCAAGGTTCGCAAGAGAGCTTCTGTAAAGTTTGTAAGGTAGGAGGCGAGATACCGGCAGAAGTAAGGCTGTGAGGACTGGGCGTGAATCGTGCTTGGGTACTTCAGATGGCAAAGCACTTGCGCGCGAAAGGCCAAGGTCCGAGTTCGAGTCTCGGTTCGGCCCACAGTTTTAATCTGCCAGGAAATTTGGAAAGCAGTCTGTTATTTACAGTTGTTAGTTCAAGACTGTACAGGATAGAGTAACTTGAGGAGCTGCATCAAACCACTCTTTGGACTGAAGACCACAACAACATCCTAGATTGTGAGTGCAGATAGATGACTGCTGTACATCTATTTGGCCACATAAACCAAAGCAATCCCGACAGCGTCCTATACCGATGACACTGGGTTATTACATACTTCCAGCTCATCCATCCCCCCATGAACCATGGACCTTGCCGTTGGTGGGGAGGCTTGCGTGGCTCAGCGATACAGATGGCCGTACCGTAGGTGCAACCACAACGGAGGGGTATCTGTTGAGAGGCCAGACAAACATGTGGTTCCTGAAGAGGGGCAGCAGCCTTTTCAGTAGTTGCAGGGGCAACAGTCTGGATGATTGACTGATCTGGCCTTGTAACATTAACCAAAACGGCCTTGTTGTGCTGGTTCTGCGAACGGCTGAAAGCAAGGGGAAACTACAGCCGTATTTTTTCCCGAGGACATGCAGCTTTACTGTATGATTAAATGATGATGGCGTCCTCTTGGGTAAAATATTCCGGAGGTAAAATAGTCCCCCATTCGGATCTCCGGGCGGGGACTACTCAAGAGGACGTCGTTATCAGGAGAAAGAAAACTGGAGTGGAATGTCAGATCCCTGAATCGAGCAGGTAGGTTAGAAAATTTAAAAAGAGAAATGGATAGGTTAAAGTTAGGTATACTGGGAATTAGTGAAGTTCGGTGGCAGGAGGAACAAGACTTTTGGTCAGGTGATTACAGGGTTATAAATACAAAATCAAATAGGGGTAATGCAGGAGTAGGTTTAATAATGAATAAAAAAATAGGAGTGCGGGTTAGCTACTACAAACAGCATAGTGAACGCATTATTGTGGCCAAGATAGACACAAAGCCCATGCCTACTACAGTAGTACAAGTTTATATGCCAACTAGCTCTGCAGATGACGAAGAAATTGAAGAAATGTATGATGAAATAAAAGAAATTATTCAGATAGTGAAGGGAGACGAAAATTTAATAGTCATGGGTGACTGGAATTCGTCAGTAGGAGAAGGGAGAGAAGGAAACATAGTAGGTGAATATGGATGGGGGGGAAGAAATGAAAGAGGAAGCCGCCTTGTAGAATTTTGCACAGAGCATAACTTAATCATAACTAACACTTGGTTCAAGAATCATAAAAGAAGGTTGTATACCTGGAAGAATCCTGGAGATACTAAGAGGTATCAGATAGATTATATAATGGTAAGATAGAGATTTAGGATCCAAGTTTTAAATTGTAAGACATTTCCAGGGGCAGATGTGGATTCTGACCACAATCTATTGGTTATGAACTGCAGATTGAAACTGAAGGAACTGCAAAAAGATGGGAATTTAAGGAGATGGGACCTGGATAAACTGAAAGAACCAGAGGTTGTAGAGAGTTTCAGGTAGAGCATAAGGGAACAATTTACAGGAATGGGGGAAAGAAATACAGTAGAAGAAGAATGGGTAGCTCTGAGGGATGAAGTAGTGAAGGCAGCAGAGGATCAAGTAGGTAAAAAGACGAGGGCTAATAGAAATCCTTGGGTAACAGAAGAAATATTGAATTTAATTGATGAAAGGAGAAAATACAAAAATGCAGTAAATGAAGCAGGCAAAAAGGAATACAAACGTCTCAAAAATTAGATCGACAGGAAGTGCAAAATGGCTAAGCAGGGATGGCTAGAGGACAAATGTAAGGATGTAGAGGCTTGTCTCACTAGGGGTAAGATAGATACTGCCTACAGGAAAATTAAAGAGACATTTGGAGAGAAGAGAACCACTTGTATGAATATCAAGAGCTCAGATGGTAACGCAGTTCTAAGCAAAGAAGGGAAGGCAGAAAGGTGGAAGGAGTATATAGAGGGTTTATACAAGGGCAATGTACTTGAGGACAATATTATGGAAATGGAAGAGGATGTAGATGAAGACGAAATGGGAGATAAGATACTGCGTGAAGAGTTTGACAGAGCACTGAAAGACCTGAGTCGAAACAAGGCCCCGGGAGTAGACAACATTCCATTAGAACTACTGACGGCGTTGGGAGAGCCAGTCATGAAAAAACTCTACCATCTGGTGAGCAAGATGTATGAGACAGGCGAAATACCCTCAGACTTCAAGAACAATATAATAATTCCAATCTCAAAGAAAGCAGGTGTTGACAGATGTGAAAATTACCGAACTATCAGTTTAATAAGTCACAGATGCAAAATACTAACGCGAATTCTTTACAGACGAATGGAAAAACTGGTAGAAGCGGACCTCGGGGAAGATCAGTTTGGATTCCGTAGAAATGTTGGAACACGTGAGGCAATACTAACCTTACGAGTTATCTTAGAAGAAAGATTAAGAAAAGGCAAACCTACGTTTCTAGCATTTGTAGACCTAGAGAAAGCTTTTGACAATGTTAACTGAAATACTCTCTTTCAAATTCTGAAGGTGGCAGGGGTAAAATACAGGGAGCGAAAGGCTATTTACAATTTGTACAGAAACCAGATGGCAGTTATAAGAGTCGAGGGGCATGAAAGGGAAGCAGTGGTTGGGAAAGGAGTGAGACAGGGTTGTAGCCTCTCCCCGATGTTATTCAATCTGTATATTGAGCAAGCAGTAAAGGAAACAAAAGAAAAATTCTGAGTAGGTAATTAAATTCATGGAGAAGAAGTAAAAACTTTGAGGTTCGCCGATGACATTGTAATTCTGTCAGAGACAGCAAAGGACTTGGAAGAGCTGTTGAACGGAATGGACAGTGTCTTGAAAGGAGGATATAAGATGAACATCAACAAAAGCAAAACGAGGATAATGGAATGTAGTCAAATTAAATCGGGTGATGCTGAGGGAATTAGATTAGGAAATGAGACACTTAAAGTAGTAAAGGAGTTTTGCTATTTAGGGAGTAAAATAACTGATGATGGTCGAAGCAGAGAGGATATAATATGTAGACTGGCAATGGCAAGGAAAGTGTTTCTGAAGAAGAGAAATTTGTTAACATCGAGTATAGATTTAAGTGTCAGGAAGCCGTTTCTGAAAGTATTTGTATGGAGTGTAGCCATGTATGGAAGTGAAACATGGACGATAAATAGTTTGGACAAGAAGAGAATAGAAACTTTCGATATGTGGTACTACAGAAGAATGCTGAAGATAAGGTGGGTAGATCACGTAACTAATGAGGAGGTATTGAATAGGATTGGGGAGAAGAGAAGTTTGTGGCACAACTTGACTAGAAGAAGGGATCAGTTGGTAAGACATGTTTTGAGGCATCAAGGAATCACAAATTTAGCATTGGAGGGCAGCGTGGAGGGTAAAAATCGTAGAGGGAGACCAAGAGATGAATACACTAAGCAGATTCAGAAGGATGTAGGTTGCAGTAAGTACTGGGAGATGAAGAAGCTTGCACAGGATAGAGTAGCATGGAGAGCTGCATCAAACCAGTCTCAGGACTGAAGACCACAACAACAACAACAGCTCATCCATCACAGAGCATAATTTAGGATTATGACAGGCCATCTTCCCTGTAAGGCTGGACGTCTGAGTATTTACACATTCGTAGGATGCAGTCGGAGATTGTTTACCGAAAATGGGCAAGGTATCAGTCAATCTTACCCATCACACCGATCCAAATGCACGAGATCTCCGCTGATGTGTCGAGGGGGTAGCACTTTTAACAAGGCATTCCAAGGGCCATGTAAGGCGTTGAATGCTTAATTTAAAACGGGCCTGACGTAGTAGTTATAGAGACCGCCAATCCACACAACAGCAAGAATGATTAACTCGACCCAACGCCGGTCATGTAGCTATACGTTGGTATCTCCAATACCAATCATAATGAATGAGGAAAATAGTACTGCCTGAATGAACTAAAGCAAAAACATGTTCAGTACCTATCACTGTACATACCTAAGGGAGTCGGTCACCATCTACAGCACGTATTTTTCCCATCTACAGCACGTTTTTTCGACCTCCCGCAAGCAGTTTTCTGCGGAGAGCTGACGAGACCTTGTTCTTCTGGCGTCAGATATTTGTTCACTTAATCTTCCCGCTCTGGTAGTGTACCGAAATTCCCTGTTTCTCCACAACCGTAGCACACTTCCTTAGCTGTCATACCCTGCCGGTAACGCTAAATATCAATATTCTTTACTCTATCCCACTACAGCCTGTTCCTAATACTCGTTTGCTATTACCTTAACGAACATTTTCAATTTTAGTTAACAGTTCGGTAAAGGAAGATGGTTTATCGCAAGAGGTAATTTTACTCCCATCGGCGGAGTGCAAACCTTCCTAAACATGCGTGATCGCTTTAGCCTTTGAGATTTCCACACACAATTCTAAGATAGGAAGAGCAATCTTGTTAACATAAGGGGATAATGTGCCATCCTTTCTTTGTACCCGACGAAAGTATTTATCAATAATTTCTTTCTTCTCACGAGTACCAACACATTTATTTAAAAACGTTTTCCGGAAATCCCATAATGTTTCCTGTTTCTCTAAGGCCTCAGCAATATTCCTGGCTGAACGTCCCATGACTAAGGGATAAATAAGTTCCAATACTACACTACGATTGACACCCAGCATGTGGGCCTGCTCGTGCGGTCTAATAACCACAAAAGTTCACGTAACTCAGTAGTACTTTCCGCTGACAACTTTGATACCACATTAAGAATTGCTATTATTGGGTTTGGTAATCTCGCGAACTCAGTATGGCTGACACTGACCTTTCGTGACCAACACTAACCTCAGTATTTTGCTCATCCTCACACCAATTGTAACAACATTTGCTGCTGCACTTCTGAACCATCGTCTTGCAAACTTTGACGCTCCGACAGCGCGGGAGTATCTTTACTAACAGCAGGCATATCGCGCATTCTATTAACTGCATGGCCTAGTCGGGCCTGTACAGGGCTAATCTGCCTACGTGACGGGGAGGCAACATCAAAGTCTATCACATCATCGTGAACATTATTGACCAATTCCTATTAAAAAAAAATCATATTGCAGGCGAGGTTTAAGACTGGCTATACCGATGACTTTCCCTGCTCTTGTGAAATCCATACTGAAACAATAAACAGCACAACAGCCGCAATCCAAGGAACAGGCTATACAATTCAATGAATGCAAGTATTACACTAGTTACTGTGCCGTTACCTGTGAACTTTACTTAGTACCATCTCCCCAGTGAAAATCTCAACCACGGCCTGCTACAACTGGTAAGGTATAGAATTGGTAAGCAGGGGACATGGACTACTGGAGTGGAATACAGAACCCATTTGAGGGTAAAAAAATTATTTTCACCACGTTAATTGTACAGAGACTGGTAACAACACAATGAGTACTTAGTATTTGAAAATTTGTGACCTACACCGATTACTCGACTGTAAGAAAGCAATGAGAATAATTCAAACAATTTTAAAAAGAAAAACAACCTTATGGCCCCAACTTTAATCTCGTAAAAAATTACTTTACACAAATGTAACTTTGACGTTACTAGAAACCTGAGCTCACTAGACCTTGAAAATATGAAAAATAACAATTTGTAAAAGCTAGTAGGTTTAAAAATCTCAAATAGCAAGATCTCATAAATATGTGAATGAACGCGTTAACATGGCACGCGCGTCTGAATTCCGTGTTCGACACCTCAAGTCACAACAACAGCAGAAGGGCCGGCTTACACTAGTAACAGCTTCTAGAACACACAAACGCAGTATTAATACACAGTTCACTAAAATAATAAAAGTAACAGCCAAGCAATGGGTAGCGCCAAATACAGGAAGAGATCTAGAATGAAATTTTCACTCTACAGCGGAGTGTGCGCTGATATGAAACTTCCTGGCAGATTGAAACTGTGTGCCGGACCTTTGCAAAGGTCCCGAGTTCGAGTGTCGGTCCGGCACACAGTTTTAATCTGCCAGGAAGTTTGACAGGAAGAGATGTTAAATGTTATAGTGTGACAACCGGAGTTACTATTAAGGCAATAGTTCATTACACAGTCTCCAGCCGGCGGCGGTGGTGTAGCGGTTCTAGGCGCTCAGTCCGGAACCGCGCGACTCCTACGGTCGCAGGTTCGAATCCTGCCTCGGGCATGGATGTGTGTGACGTCCTTAGGTTAGTTAGGTTTAAGTAGTTCTAGGGGACTGATGACCACAGATGTTAAGTCCCATAGTGCTCAGAGCCATTTGAACCATTTGAACCAACACAGTCTCCAAATTTGTAAACAACCAGGTGATAATGACGGACAATCCGCACGCAACCTTAAATACCAAAGCTCCGTCTGACGGCGAAAATTGGTTACTATCATAGTTGCCAACCAACAGGAAGTTGGCGATTCCAATGGAAATTGGCGGCTGAAGTTTTATACAAACAATAGACTATGATTCATAAAATTAACCACTTAACATGTTAACAAGAATAATAAAAGAAGGAATCGCCGAATATCGGCCAGACTTCAAATGCAACGGAACCAGGGCAGAACCCAGTTACATAGACTTGAAGTACCAAGTAACAAGGACCCACGACCAAGTGGTTTAAGGGATGAGTAGCGAAAATCAAAGTGACTACACGGAGTAATGACCTCCAAAAGTTCCACCACAAAATGGCTCACCATTTGAAGTAAGTCCAGGAGCACGCCCTTAACACTCACGCCAGGATAAACTCACGCGCTCTCCTCCGGATTAGAGATAGACACGACTCTTTAAACAGAGCCTATGCTGACCGGTGACTGCTTCCGCACTCCAGTTCCGATCGCCGCCAGACCCAGGCTCCAGAAGTGTCAACACCGTGCGACCTCGCAGTACACCAAGCGCCGACTAACTACTCGTGATGCTATGCACGTTGTCTTCTCTTTGTCACTGCCCCGACCCAGTCTCTTCCTGCATCGCGACCCGCGACCGTACTAAATAAGGGGCGCTAGGCAACCAGGACGCCGCAAAGCGCCTAACTTCGTCATAGAAATTTATCCCGCCAAGAGCATCGCAGGAAACCACGGTTAAATGCCGCTCGTAATGTCACACTACTAGGTACTAGGGTACCCGTGATCTAGGGTTAGCGTCTTTGATTCATAATCAAAACGTCTTCGGTCCCGGGTTCGATCCCCGCCACTGTCTAAACTTTGATAAATAATCAGCATTGGCGGCCGAAGACTTCCGGCAGAAGAAGTCAGCCTCATTCTGCCAACGGCCTTGTCAAAGAGGGCGGAGGAGCGGATAGAGGTTCAGGGCACTCTCTTGTCCTAGGGGTGGGAAATTGCCCCTAAAGGCGGAAGAAACAACAATGATCAACGACATGAGGATGCAGAAGGCAATGGAAACCACTGCATTAAAGACACGTAACGTGTATCCACAGGACATGTGGCCTGTAATTGAAGAAGTGTCATGATGATCTCTCCATTGACAAAAGATTCCGGAATAGTCCCCCATTCGGATCTCCGGGAGGGGACTCCCAAGGGGGAGGTTACCATGAAAAAAAGATTGAATAATCAACACAAGGATAACGTTCTACGAGTCGGGGCGTGGAATGTCAGAAACTTGAACGTGGTAGGGAAACTAGAAAATCTGAAAAGGGAAATGCAAAGGCTCAATCTAGATATAGTAGGGGTCAGTGAAGTGAAGTGGAAGGAAGACAAGGATTTCTGGTCAGATGAGTATCGGGTAATATCAACAGCAGCAGAAATTGGTATAACAGGTGTAGGATTCGTAATGAATAGGAAGGTAGGGCAGAGGGTGTGTTACTGTGAACAGTTCAGTGACCGGGTTGTTCTAATCAGAATCGACAGCAGACCAACACCGAAACGATAGTTCAGGTATACATGCCGACGTCGCAAGCTGAAGATGAACAGATAGAGAAAGTGTATGAGGATATTGAAAGGGTAATGAAGTATGTAAAGGGGGACGAAAATCTAATAGTCATGGGCGACTGGAATGCTGTTGTAGGGGAAGGAGTAGAAGAAAAGGTTACAGGAGAATATGGGCTTGGGACTAGGAATGAAAGAGGAGAAAGACTAAATGAGTTCTGTAACAAGTTCCAGCTAGTAATAGCAAATATCCTGTTCAAGAATCACAAGAGGAAGAGGTATACTTGGAAAAGGCCGGGAGATACGGGAAGATTTCAATTAGTTTACATCATGGTCAGACAGAGATTCCGAAATCAGATACTGGATTGTAAGGCGTACCCAGGAGCAGATATAGACTCAGATCACAATATAGTAGTGATGAAGAGTAGGCTGAAGTTCAAGACAGTAGTCAGGAAGAATCAATACGCAAAGAAGTGGGATACGGAAGTACTAAGGAATGACGAGATACGTTTGAAGTTCTCTAACGCTATAGATACAGCAATAAGGAATAGCGCGGTAGGCAGTACAGTTGAAGAGGAATGGACATCTCTAAAAAGGGCCATCACAGAAGATGGGAAGGAAAACATAGGTACAAAGAAGGTAGCTGCGAAGAAACCATGGGTAACAGAAGAAATACTTCAGTTGATTGATGAAAGGAGGAAGTCCAAACATGTTCCGGGAAAATCAGGAATACAGAAATAAAGGTCGCTGAGGAATGAAATAAATAGGAAGTTCAGGGAAGCTAAGACGAAATGGCTGCAGGAAAAATGTGAAGACATCGAAAAAGATATGATTGTCCGAAGGACAGACTCAGCATACAGGAAAGTCCAAACGACCTTTGGTGACATTAAAAGCAACGGTGGTGACATTAAGAGTGCAACGGGAATTCCACTGTTAAATGCAGAGGAGAGAGCAGATAGGTGGAAAGAATACACTGAAAGCCTCTATGAGGGTGAAGATTTGTCTGATGTGATAGAAGAAGAAACAGGAGTCGATTTAGAAGAGATAGGGGATCCAGTATTAGACTCGGAATTTAAAAAAAGCCTTGGAGGACTTACGGTCAAATAAGGCAGAAGGTAATGAGAACAGCGAGAAACTTAACATCAGGATTGATGGTCACGAAGTCAATGAAGTTAAGGAATTCTGCTACCTAGGCAGTAAAATAACCAATGATGGACGGTGCAAGGAGGACATCAAAAGTAGACTCGCTATGGCAAAAAAGGTATTTCTGGCCAAGAGAAGTCTACTAATATCAAATACCGGCCTTAATTTGAGGAAGAAATTTTTGAGGATGTACGTCTGGAGTACAGCATTGTATGGTAGTGAAACATGGACAGTGGTAAAACCGGAACAGAAGAGAATCGAAGCATTTGAGATGTGGTTCTATAGACGAATGTTGAAAATTAGGTGGACTGATAAGGTAAGGAATGAGGAGGTTCTACGCAGAATCGGAGAGGAAAGGATATGTGGAAAACACTGACAAGGAGAAGGGACAGGATGATAGGACCCCTGCTAAGACATGAGGGAATGACCTCCATGGTACTAGAGGGAGCTGTAGAGGGCAAATACTGTAGAGGAAGACAGAGATTGGAATACGTCACGCAAATAATTGAGGACGTAGGTTGCAAGTGCTACTCTGAGATGAAGATGTTAGCACACGAATGGAATTCGTGGCGGGCCGCATCAAACCAGTCAGTAGACTGATGACAAAAAAAAAGAAAAATCACACAGTGTATTCTCAAAAGAGCAAACTGCCATTTCACTGTGTATATATAATTTGTAGTATCCAGATTTTGAATTTTGTGCCGTTGTCAAGTACAGTGCTAAAAGTTGTCAGGTCACTATGGTGCGTTCGCGCCCTGTAGCTGAGTGGTCAGCGCGACAGAATGTTAAGCCTAAGGGCCTGGGTTCAGTTCCCGGCTGGGTCGGAGATTTTCTCCGCTCAGGGACTGGGTGTTGTTTGTCCTAATCATCATTATTTCATCATCATCGGCGCGCAGGTCGCCGAAGTGGCGTCAACCCGAAAGACTTGCACCCGGCGAACGGTCTACCCGACGGTAGTCGGTCTGGCGTTAGCTGTCGCCGCGGTCGCACGCTCCTCAAGTTTGCTACGTGAACGTTTAGTGTTTACGCCAGTGTCTTCGTGTTTCGTGATTGTTTATTGGCGTTTTGCACGTGAATTAAGCGTTATAAATTGAGCTATTGGTCTTCGTTCGTGTCGTCTTTCTACGTAGTGCCGTTGGGATTTCGGCATTGTCCGTAATTTCTTCGCTGCAGAATACCATGGCAAACTCCTGGAGAAAAAACACCGTGATTTTCACCTTCGACAAGTACACCCGTCGAGCAGCACTCTGTACTTGAAATACACGACTGGATTACCGAGGTAATTGGCCTTCATTCTGAATCTGTTCATACCATGCAGCTAGACTCTGATGAATGCTGCAATTTTGTAAAGTTTAACGATTCCGTGAGTGTAGACCGCTTTCTGGAAAAAATTGGTTATGAAACGGAATTTATATACCGTGATGGTACTAAAAGTAGTGTAAAACTCACGAATTCCGAGTCTGTAATTAGAAATGTTATAGTTTTAAACATTCCCATAGAAGTAGACAACTCGAAAATTAAAGATGTCCTTTCAAAGTATGGGGTTTTCAGGCAAATAGTCAACGAAAGGTGGGCTTCGCATTTCAAGCTGCAGTGCTTTAACGGTATTCGCTCCGTGGAGATGGAAGTGTAGGGAAACATTCCCTCCCACATCTTTGTTGACGGGCACAAGGCGCATGTTATTTACTCAGGGCAAACCCCTACATGTCATGTATGTAACGAGTCTGGTCACCTCCGTCAGGACTGCCCTAGCCGTGTTTTTGTGCTAAAAAATAACCTTACGCAACGTCGGAAATTAACACTCAACGATTTGTTGCCAGCCAGTAATACAACAGAGCCGGCGGTTGTCGTGGATCCTGTTACTACCTCTGAAAATGTTGCACTTAATGTTAATGACTTTCCGTCTTTAAAACCTGCATTAACTGCTGAAATTCCGTCCAGTGACAGCGAGATTCGCACTAAAAAGCGTCCTCTAGAGGACACTGAAAAAACTGTTGATGAGGACTCTTTCTGTGAAACACCCGTTGCCAGGAGGCCGAAGCCCAGTCCTGAAGATCTGTTGGAAGTGGAAAAAGGAGACGAAATGCAGGTCGATGTGGCTCCCACTTCCGCACAAGGACTTATACCGCCACGAACAGATAGTGACGCAGCTGGTAGTGACCTTCCACGGAAATGTGACCCTGAGCCTGAGGTCACAGCTGCAATAACCGCATCAAGTGCACAGCCCATACAGTGCGAACAGTACGAGGAAGTACCAAGTAAACAACCTGCTGACTCCGAAGCGCAACACTGCGCCGAAGGAGGAAATAAACAAGCATCACCGCCTCGCTAGCAAGACAACACAACAGACAACACGCCGGAGCCAAATATTGGCGACTCGCAAGCCACCGCCTTTGCGCCAGACGGCCACCGTCGGAGGCTGCGACCGAAACCAGGTCTTGCGTCATCAAGCGAAAGCAAACCAGAGAAGAAAGACATCAAGAAAAAGAATATTAAATATGAAGTCATCAGGGCCAAGACTGACAAGGACAAAGAGAAAGACCACAGTGACTTATAGCAATGCATTGTCAGGATTTCAGGATAATTTTCTTCTCAAGCACTTTGTTTAAAAGCAGTAAAAATTTTTCTAGGAAGTTAGTACATGTAATGGGCACACAGCTTGTAAAGATCATGACTTATAGAGAAGCACGTTGCTGCTATAATCATACCGATCCTCATCCCAAATAGCTTCTTCTGGTATGTCTGTGATGCAAGCTTATAGCATTACTACTGTTAACATTAATAAAATACAGTCACCATTGAAATTGGCAGCACTAAAAGAATTGTTGTACCAGTCTGGGACAGATACCGCGTTGCTACAAGAAGTTGCGACAACGGAATTTCGGATCCCAAACTCTTTTGAAATTGTTAATGTTTCTGCGGAAGCCAATATTGGTACAGCCATTCTTATAAGGGACGGCATTCCGGTGAAATCGAACGACTAGAATCAGGAAGAGCCATAGGTATAAAAATTTTCGATGTGACCGTGCTTAACCTTTACGCCTATCAGGAAATTTCCATAAAATGGATCGTGCGAAGTTTTTTCAAGATGAACTGATTTATTTATTGAGGAAAAATCCGTGTTCTATTATACTATGTGGAGATTTTAACTGTGTTTTAAACCAGAAAGATCAACAACCCAATTTCAACTACTCGCCACAGTTAAAAAAGTTGGTAAGTGATCTACAACTTAAGGATGTGTGGGAACTTCAGCACCCGACGTCAGTCGGGTTCACGTATGTAACCAGCCACTCCCGCAGCAGACTACATAGTATTTACGTGTGACAAATTTGCAAAATTTTTTATTAAACGTTGAAACTATTCCCGTGTATTTTAGCGATCACAGTACACTATTAACTTGCTTTAATTTAAGTGTACAGCCAACCCGTTGATTCAGAGGCCAATGGAACTTGAATATCTCTGTTTTAACTGACGAAGAACTGGAACAGGAAATAAAGAGTAGCGTGGACTATGTGCCTCCGTACAGCAGACAAGCTCCCAAAAGTCATTGACTGATGGACTAGGAGGGCTAAACCAAGGCTGCGGAAAGTTGTTATGCAGTTTAGTGCAGCGAGGCACAGGGAGTTGAGGAATACAATGGAGTTTTATTATAAAGTTTTAAGAGACATATCAACAGGCACATGATGACGTAATTCGTCTGAATGATATCAAAAAAATAAAGGCCAAGCTATTAAGCATTAAACGGCAACAGATTGTTCAAATGGTTCAAATGGCTCTGAGCACTATGGGACTTAACATCTGTGGTCATCAGTCCCCTAGAACTTAGAACTACTTAAACCTAACTAACCTAAGGACAGCACACAACACCCAGCCATCACGAGGCAGAGAAAATCCCTGACCCCGCCGGGAATCGAACCCGGGAACCCGGGCGTGGGAAGCGAGAACGCTACCGCACGACCACGAGATGCGGGCAAACAGATGGAGGGACTAAAAATTAAATCGAAAGCCACATCAGTCGTAGCAGATGAAACAGCTTCTCTGTATCACTTGGTGCGGCATGCTAAAAACAGACGTCAAACTTTTATTGATGAAGTCCAGGCGCTTACTGGTACAAGGCTCAAGCGCCAGAAAGAAATACTTGACGAAGTCCACAGCTACTATGAAACCTTATATGCCCCTACCACAGTGGAAGATGAAGCTCTAGAGGACTTTCTCACTATTTTAGGTTCACAATTGTCGGGAACAGACAACGCTGACATCCTGTCACCATTACTAAAGATGAAGTGCATGAGGCAGTGCGTAACTCACCTCTCAAAAAACCTCCGGGACTTGATGGCCTCGCCGTGGAGTTTTATGCCCACTACTGGTCCATAATTGGGGACAAGATCACTTCCATGGCGAATGAGGTCCTGAACGGAAAAACGGTCCCTGCAGAGTCTAAGAAAAGTAAAATAGTACTGATTCCTAGGAGTGAAGGCAAAACCAACATAAACGATTTTCGGCCTCTTTCGCTACTAAATTCTGATTATAAAATAATTTCGCTTATTATCAACAAAAGACTCTCTGCCTTTTCCAACAAAATATTGAGTCATTATCAATCTTGTTCCCGACCAGAACGATATTCGAAAGTCTATCTGCATACAGAGACGTCATTGCAATTACCTCAGTGACAAGTACAAAATGTGCTTTAATCTTTATAGATTTCAACAAAGCTTTTGACCGCGTTAGTCATAGATGCCTCTTTGCGACGCTGTCAAGAATGGCTTTCCATCTTCAGATTGTCAACATGCTAAGAAATATTGCAACAGGTATAAATGCGAAAATAGCAACCAATGGCCAAACATCTAAACCCATACAGTTAAGGCGAGGGGTTCCACCGGGCTGTCCCTTATCTATGTTTTTATTTTCCGTATCTTTAGAGCTCTTTCTCCGCACTGTCCACGCAAGATTAACAGGCATAACATTGAGTGGTGAGAAAACTGTCATACGAGCTTAAGCTGATGACGTGGGTGTTGTAATAAGGAATAAGGAGGAGACGGTTACACTGGAAAGAGAAATCCAAAAGTATTGTCTAGCGTCGGGAGCGACAACAAATGAAAACAAAAGTAAAATATTGAATCTACGGATCGTAGATCACCTCCGACTGGCATGGGCAAAACAAGACAACAAACATAAAACTTTGGGAATAACCATAATGGCATGTCCGATGAGGATGGCAGCTTTTAACTGGACGGAAATTAGGAGGAAAGTTCATGGTGCTGTAATGGAGAACATCCATCGAACTATGGACCTGGTGCAAAAAGTCAGATTCATCAATTCCTGCGTTTTGTCTAAAGCGTATTTCACTTCGCAGGTATTTCCAATCCCTAAACTAGTAGCGAAATGGATCATGTCCACTGTTACCAATTATTTATGGCGAGGAGACATATTCAGGGTTGGTGTGACTACCGTTATACTGGATGTCAGATACGGGGGCCTCGGCTTGGTGGATATTCGCAATAAAGCATCTGCTCTGTTCCTCAAACGGACTTTCCATATACTCAGAGAACTTCCACAATGTATAACCGCAAATCTCTTTGAGGCTGTGAACCCCCATAGCCTGCAAGCACCGATTGATGTGCGAAGGATTAACGCCCGTCTGCAGTATGTGAGGAACTTTTTCCTCGAAGCAAGTTATCTTAGTGACGAAATCAGAAGCAACACATGTATCGCAGCGCGCGACATCATACTTGAAAGGAAGTTAAATGAGGGCAGAAACAAAATCGAAACGAAATTCATTAATTGCGACTGGAAAGCTGTATGGCGGAACATCAACTATGCCGGCCTATCTACAGACGCTTTTTCCGCGTGGTACAAAACAGTTAACAGTGTCATCAGCACCAACGAGAGACTATATGGGATCGGTTTAAATCAGACACACCTTTGTGGAAAATGCAATCTGGTGGATACACTCATCCACAAATTCGCCTGTGGCGGCAATGTGAATAATTGGAATTGGATCAGGCAACAAATCGCCTTGCTCACCAGATCCTCGACGGAATATATAACGCCATCGCTCCTCGTGAGACCAGACATGACATACTTTCCGAAATTAAAAAACAGCTGGTTACTGGGAAAATACGTTAGTTATGTCATCAACAAACTTGGGTCGGACAATGAGACAGAATTCCGCGTTTACATGAAGTGTGAATATGCAAAAATCAGTACGTATCGCAACCACAAGAAGCACTACGGCAACATGCTGAAGATCATTTTTGAAAGAATGGGTGTCGGTAAAATATGTGGAACCACTACAACACCTTGAACGAGAACGAACAGAAGAAAATTAAAAGTCACTTGTGTTCTTATTATTATTTTCTATTACCTTGCTTCCGGAACTTCTATGTTACACGAAGAGTTTTTTCAAAACATCTTGTTCAGAATTACTCGTGTTCGACTTCCAAAGTATTTGGTGATTCAAGAAGAATTGTTAAGTTTGATCAGTGTTCAGTTTCTACTCAGAGAAGAGGTTTCTTTGTCTTTCTTACATCGGAGAATGGGAGTTTTGTGTTAAGATTTCTGCACACTTAGTGCTATGACCCAACAGGGCACATGAAAAAAGGGGTGGGAGGGGTTTGGGCCTCGACGCACTGGCAGTGCCGTGAAGAGACCCCACTGCTAGTGCGGCGTGTACACGCCCTGACCATCCTAAAAAAAAAATAAAAAGAAGTTGGTAGAGCACTTGCCCGCGAAAGGCAAAGGTCCCGAGTTCGAGTCTCGGTCCGGCACACAGTTTTAATGTGCCAAAATAAAAAAATTTTAAAAAATGGTCAGCGCGACAGAATGTCAATCCTAAGGGCCTGGGTTCAATTCCCGGCTGGGTCGGAGATTTTCTCCGCTCAGGGGTTGGGTGTTGTGTTGTCCTAATCATCATTATTTCATCGTCATCGGCGCGCAGGTCGCCGAGGTGGCGTCAACTCGAGAGACCTGCACCCGGCGAACGGTCTACCCGACGGGAGGCCATAGCCACACGACATTTTATTGTACTATGGAGTCATATTTAGGTTAAAAGACATGAGTTAGTAATGCTCTAACAACTTTTAGCATTGTATTTTATACAAAGAACCGAAATCTGCATAGTACAAAAGATAAATATAATAATTCAGTATAATGGCGGTTTACTCCTTTAAAAAGTATTCAGTGACTGTGGCACAATGACACCGAAAACTTTTCCCCCTTTGTCACTGCGTCTGTGATCCACCGCACTTCCCTTGAGATTCGGGGCTCTTTTCAGACATCAGATGGTCTGTCGTTCGTTCGCCGACATTCAAGCTTGTTTGACCACCATGTTGGCATCTGAGACACTTAGTCACTATGTAATATTATGATGCACTGTAGCCGTACACATCTGGCAACTCTACAGGGGTTGATGCAGTTTTAGTTTATTTTGCCTGTCTTGTCTCCTTTTACGCACAGCGACCGGTATAACCACTGCTGCATTACGCTCACTTCAAAACGCAAGTCAATGATATTTCTACTGAAGACAAACCAGTCCTGAGTACACGATGTCGCATGGAAACACCGAATATACAGCTGTCATTGACCTCCACCGCTGCTGGATTGTGTATGTGCTAACAAGCCTATGAAGCGGTAAAATCAAAGCGCTTCGAACCTGATGACGTCACGCAGCAGATATGACCCCGACTTGTCTAACGTCCACGAACCAAAGTTAGTAGAAATTCGTGTGGCTGTAATATGACCTACGCGTGAGTATACAGGAACTTAACACCGTCACACCGAAATATCTTTCCGAGAACCCGAGATAATTCTGGTCTTACGTAAAAATGCATCGTGGGTGGAAGGTTTCTCTCAGTCTAACAGAAGTACCGAGCGACAGGAAAACAGCACAGGTGCCTCCGATATACTAGTAGGGTAAGAGAACAAACCTCGTAATTATAGACCAATATTCTTAAAATCCATTTGCTGCAGAATTCTTGAACACGTTCTGAATTCGAATATAATTTATTTACTTGAGACAGAAAAGCTTTATCCAGAAGTCATTCCGGTTTTAGAACGCAGGAAACTTTGTTCATGGGACATTCAGCTCGCCCTTCTCTCGCATGACATCCCACCAACTGTAGATGAAGGGCAACAGGCGGATTCCATATTCCTAGATTTCCGAAAAGCATGACACGGTGCCGCTGTGATAACTGTTAACGAAGGTACGAGCATACGGAATAGGTTCCCAGATATGTGAGTGGTTCGAAGACTTTTGAAGTGACTAGAAGTCGATACGTTGTCCCCGAAGGCGAGCTTTAATCAGAGACATGGATTTTGTCGGAAGTTCCTCAGGATGTCGTCGAATAACCGGTATTATTCTCTATATACATAAATGACTGCTGATGTTGCGGTCCTCGGGAAGGTATCATCGTTGAGTGACGATAGGACGGTACAAGATGATTCGGATGTAATTTCTAGTTGGTGTGATGAATGACTGCTTGCTCTTGACGTATAAAAATTTACGTAAATGCAGATTAATTGGAAAAAGTCCTCGATTACAGGTCTGGTTAATGTGCTACTTGTCACAGTCACGTCCGTTAAATTTATAGAAGTAACGTAACTAGCACATACGGGCTGCAGCAGGAAAGCAGAAAAGAACTAATTATTAGAAGATAATTAGTAAAATCCAGATTATCTACAAACGAGACTACGTGTAGAATACGACTGCGAGTCATTCTTGAGTACTTCTCGGGTGTGTGGATACTCCACAATATCAGATTAAAGGAAGACGTCGAAACAATTAAGAGACTGGCTGTTAGGTTTGTTACTAGTAGGTTCGAAGCGGACTCAGGTTTTACAGAGGTGCTTTCTGAGCTCAAATTGGAATCCCTGGTGGGAAGCCAACGTTCCTGTCATGAGAAACTATTGAGAACATTTAGAGATTGGGCATTTGAGGCCGATTGCAGAACGATTCTACATACGCCCACGTACATTTCGCTCAAGAACCATAGAGATAAGGAAAATTAGGATCATAAGAAGGCATATACATGGTGCCTCAAATCTTTTGGGTCAAACTGAAACAGGTGATAGTGGGCTCGCAACCTATTACATTTAGATATGGATCCAAAAGTTGGAAATGGGGTGGTCGTGTTATGGATATACACAACGTACACCACTTAACAACAACGTAGCTAATGGTGATTCTTCAAAGCGGTGATCACCGGTGTCGGTGCACCTATTGCAACGGCGAATGCTGTTCCGCCGCCTCTCGCAAAGATACTACTTATCTGTTTTGCACTGGAAAAGACAGGTGGTGATAAACAGCGTACACCCCTGACCACTAGATAGCTGTACTGAACACAGCTCGTGGCCACATGCATCTCACCGGCGCATTAATCTGTGCCTCACGCATCTACATCTACATCTACATTGACACTCTGCAAATTTAAGTGCCTGGCAGAGGGTTCATCGAACCACCTTCAGAATTCTCTATTATTCCAATCCCGTATAGCGCGCGGAAAGAATGAACACTTATATCTTTCCGTACGAGCTCTGATTTCCATTACTTTATCTTTGTGATAGTTCCGCCCTATGCAAGTCGGTGTCAATCAAATATTTTCGCATCCGGAGGAGAAAGTTGGTGATTGGAATTTCGTGAGAAGATTCCGTCGCAACGGAAAACACCTTTCGTTTAATGATGTCCATCCCAAATCCTGTATCATTTCTGTGACACTTCAAAAATGGTTCAAATGGCTCTGAGCACTATGGGACTTAACATCTATGGTCATCAGTCCCCTAGGACTTAGAACTACTTAAACCTAACTAACCTAAGGACAGCACACAACACCCAGCCAGCACGAGGCAGAGAAAATCCCTGAACCCGCCGGGAATCGAACCCGGGAACCCGGGCGTGGGAAGCGAGAACACTACCGCACGACCACGAGATGCGGGCTCTGTGACACTCGCTCCCATATTTCGTGATATTACAAAACGTGGTGCCTTTGTTAGAACTTTTTCGATGTACTCAGTCTTATCTGGAAAGGATCCCACACCGCGCAACTGTATTCTAGAAGAGGACGGACAAGCGTAGTGTAGGCAGCCTCCTTAGTAGGTCTGTTAGATTTTCTAAGTGTCCTGCCAATGAAACGCAGTCTTTGGTTAGCCTTCCCCACAACATTTTCTATGTGTTCCTTCCAATTTAAATTGTTCGTAATTGTAATATCTAGGTATTTAGTTGAATTTACGGCTTTTAGATTAGACTGATTTATCGTGTAACCCATGTTTAACGCGTTCCTTTTAGCACTCATGTGGATAACCTCACACTTTTCGTTATTTAAGGTCAACTGCCACTTTTCGCACCATTCAGATATTCCTTCTAAATCGTTTTGCAGTTTGTTTTGATCTTCTGATGACTTTATTAGTCGATAAACGACAGCGGCATTTGCAAACAACCGAAGACGGCTGTTCAAATTGTCTCCCAAATCGTTTATATAGATAAGGAACAGCAAAGGGCCTATAACACTACCTTGGGAAATGCCAGAAATCACTTCTGTTTTACTCGATGACTTTCCGTCAATTACAACGAACTGTGACCCCTCTGACAGGAAATACAGATCCAGTCACATAAGTGAGACGATATTCCATAAGCACGCAATTTCACTACGAGCCGCTTGTGTGGTATAGTGTCAAAAGCCTTCCGGAAATCCAGAAATACGGAATCGATCTGAAATCCCTTGTCAATAGCACTGAGCACTTCATGTGAATAAAGAGCTAGATTTGTTTCACAGGAACGATGTTTTCAAAACCCATGTTGACTGTGTGTCAATAGACCGCTTTCTTCGAGGTAATTCATTACGTTCGAACACAATAGATGTTCTAAAATTCTGCTGCATATCGACCTTAACGGTATGGGCCTGTAATTTAGTGGGTTACTCGTACTACCTTTCTAGAATATTGGTGCGACCTGTGCAACTTTCCAGTCTTTGGGTACGGATCTTTCGTCGAGCGAATGGTTGTATATGATTGTTAAGTATGGAGCTAATGCATAAACATACTCCGAAAGGAACCTAATTGGTATACAGTCTGGACCAGAAGACTTGTTTTTATTAAGTGATTGAAGTTGCTTCACTACTCCGAGGATATTTAGTTCTACAATACTCATGTTGGCAGATGTTCTCGGTTCGAATTCTGGAATATTTACTTCGTCTTCTTTTGTGAAGGCATTTCGGAAGGCTGTGTTTAGTAATTTTGCTTTGGCAGCACTGTCTTCAGTAGTATCTCCATTGAAATCGCGCTAACATACTTCACATACGACCAGAATCGCTTTGGATTTTCTGCCTGGTTTCGAGACAAAGTTTCGTTGTGGAAAGTTTTATAAGCATCTCGCATTGAAGTCCGCGCTAAATTACGAGCTTCTGTAAAAGATCGCCAATATTAGGGATTTTGCGTCTGTTTAAATTTGGCATGTTTGTTTCGTTGTTTCTGCAGCAGTGTTCTAACCCGTTTGGTTTACCAAGGAGGATGAGCTCCGTTGGTTGTTAATTTATTTGGTATAACTCTCCCAATTGTTGCCGAGACTATTTCTTTGAATTTAAGCCGCATCTGGTCTACACTTATATTATTAATTTGGAATGAGTGGAGATTGTGTCTCAGGAACGCGAAAGTGATTTTTATCTGCTTTCTTGAATAGGTATATTTTTCACTTATTTTTCACGCTATCTGTGTTGTTAGTTGTCCATAACATCTGACAGTTTATGATGAGTCCGTGGCAAGGTGCGTTTCTGTGTACAGAGCATATCGCGTAGTCAAAGATGGAAAGTTACTTGTCACGAGAGTTGGTAAACATGCATTTGAAGTACGGTGCGGCCAGAGGTAGTGTCCTTAAAGGAACAAAAAATGTACAGAGAACGCTTTTCGAACGCCCATCATCCTAAATGGAAGTTTTCTGCATGGGTAGTAACTCGCGTTAGACGGGGTCTTTCACGTCACAGGATGCCGGCTTAGGTTCCTGCTACAAACATCCAGAACATCAGAGATGACGCTGGATCGTGTGGCCGGCCACCCAGCGATAAGCACTCGTCCACTTGCCCGTCAAACACACACTTCGAAGGATACGGTGTGGATAGTACTGGTGGAACAGGTATTTCACCCATGTCTTAAACAACGTTAACAAGCCCTGGGACAAACGGATTTTGAGTCTCACGTCAAGTTCTGTGCTGGATAGCGCAGTGCTGCAGCGCTGCACTTCGTACTGTTGTATTGGTCACGCGTGAGACCCCATTCACCCGTGATGGTGCTCTCATCAGGCGCAGCAGTCGTGGTGACAGTCACCACGTCACCCACACCGCAGTCCACCACCGACGATTCTCCGTCAAGGCATGGATGGGGGTGCACCTTATAGGACACTATTTGCCACCTCCCCGCTTGACTGGTTCCAGGTAGCTCCTGTTGCTGACAAATGTGCTGATACAGTTGTTGAAAATTGTACACCTTGTTGTTTCAACACGTCGGTGCACCAGCCCCAAGAACGCCTCAACAACACATTTCCTCATGGCTTCATTGGAACGGAGGTTTGCCCGCATCTCGTGGTCGTGCGGTAGCGTTCTCGCTTCCCACGCCCGGGTTCCCGGGTTCGATTCCCGGCGGGGTCAGGGATTTTCTCTGCCTTGTGATGGCTGGGTGTTGTGTGCTGTCCTTAGGTTAGTTAGGTTTAAGTTGTTCTAAGTTCTAGTGGACTGATGACCATAGATGTTAAGTCCCATAGCGCTCAGAGCCATTTTTTTGAACGGAGATTTGGTCCCGTAGTCAGGGCGACCGCCAGATTTCACACCTCTACATTTTCTTTTTTTTCTGTTTTTAAAAGACGTTGGTGTATCAGAGCCTCATAGAAACGGATGAAGGCCTGCTTGCCTGTCTCCGGGCGCACAGGTGCTAGGGACTTTGAGAGAGTGCAGCAGAACTCTGGGCACAGTGCCATCCGTGCGCTGAGACTGGCGGTTGTCGCTTTGAAAAATTGCTATGAGCTACGTTGTTGTTATGCGGTGTGAGTTGCAGATGTCCGTAACATAATAAACATTCCCGGCCATTGGCTCCCTGTCTGAACGTAATCGGTTGTGGACTCACTATCACCTGTTTCAGTTTGACCTAAGACGTTCCAGACACCTTGCAGGTGGTCGTTTTCCTTTCACTTGATTTGCGAGTGGACCAGGAAAAGGAATCGCTAGCCGTGGTGCCACGCACCTTCCACCATGCACCATCTCATGAATTACGTATATAGACGTATACGTCTATTGCGGAGTCGGCCATTGCAGTGGTGACATGGAACGTCAGTTACCAGTATTTAACGGCCAAGTTTGGCAGCCTCATCTGTCGAGCTGTGAGGAGGATAGTGCGACGGGAGGGTGAGGGACCGGCGCTGTGTCTGCCGGCGCCGGTAGCTGCCACACCGGATCCGCGCGCGACGCCGCCTTGTTCATCTGCATTCCGTGGGCGCCGCCGCCGCTGGCTAATGGAATGCGCGCCGCGCGACGCCAGCCTCTGTAATTGCCTGCCGACGCCGACGCAGACGCCGAAGCAGCCGCGGCGATGGCAGCGCCTCTCCAGGGCGCGTCCGTGACGAGGTGGCTGCGGCGCGAGCGACGTGAATCTGTCCCCGATGTGCAGGGTCGCAAACGACTCGAGATGGCAGGTCGCAAGTTCTTACGTTTCATCCCAAAAGTGGAGCAGGAAGGCATCAGCAGTTGAAGTGACTTTCATATTTTAGTAATGCTTTTCGTCTAGGCCAAATAAATGGGATTTTGATTTCGCTTCGAGTAAATTAGGGTGAAACGGTTGTAAGACTGGTGTCGGGGTGGGCAGTGCTAAGCCACTTCCATGAGTGTCCGTCACGAAAAGCTTTGTGGTCTTCAAAGCTTGCTCTATCCGTCCACAAATTTTTTGAAGCATCAGTATGGCAGCAAAAATACGCCTTAGCCCACAGCAATCTAACAGAATGATTATCATGAAATACACTCCTGGAAACTGAAATAAGAACACCGTGATTTCATTGTCCCAGGAAGGGGAAACTTTATTGACACATTCCTGGGGTCAGATACATCACATGATCACACTGACAGAACCACAGGCACATAACACAGGCAACAGAGCATGCACAATGTCGGCACTAGTACAGTGTATATCCACCTTTCGCAGCAATGCAGGCTGCTATTCTCCCATGGAGACGATCGTAGAGATGCTGGATGTAGTCCTGTGGAACGGCTTGCCACGCCATTTCCACCTGGCGCCTCAGTTGGACCAGCGTTCGTGCTGGACGTGCAGACCGCGTGAGACGACGCTTCATCCAGTCCCAAACATGCTCAATGGGGGACAGATCCGGAGATCTTGCTGGCCAGGGTAGTTGACTTACACCTTCTAGAGCACGTTGGGTGGCACGGGATACATGCGGACGTGCATTGTCCTGTTGGAATAGCAAGTTCCCTTGCCGGTCTAGGAATGTTAGAACGATGGGTTCGATGACGGTTTGGATGTACCGTGCACTATTCAGTGTCCCCTCGACGATCACCAGTGGTGTACGGCCAGTGTAGGAGATCGCTCCCCACACCATGATGCCGGGTGTTGGCCCTGTGTGCCTTGGTCGTATGCAGTCCTGATTGTGGCGCTCACCTGCACGGTGCCAAACACGCATACGACCATCATTGGCACCAAGGCAGAAGCGACTCTCATCGCTGAAGACGACACGTCTCCATTCGTCCCTCCATTCACGCCTGTCGCGACACCACTGGAGGCGGGCTGCACGATGTTGGGGCGTGAGCGGAAGACGGCCTAACGGTGTGCGGGACCGTAGCCCAGCTTCATGGAGACGGTTGCGAATGGTCCTCGCCGATACCCCAGGAGCAACAGTGTCCCTAATTTGCTGGGAAGTGGCGGTGCGGTCCCCTACGGCACTGCGTAGGATCCTACGGTCTTGGCGTGCATCCGTGCGTCGCTGCGGTCCGGTCCCAGGTCGACGGGCACGTGTACCTTCCGCCGACCACTGGCGACAACATCGAAGTACTGTGGAGACCTCACGCCCCACGTGTTGAGCAATTCGGCGGTACGTCCACCCGGCCTCCCGCATGCCCACTATACGCCCTCGCTCAAAGTCCGTCAACTGCACATACGGTTCACGTCCACGCTGTCGCGGCATGCTACCAGTGTTAAAGACTGCTATGGAGCTCCGTATGCCACGGCAAACTGGCTGACACTGACGGCGGCGGTGCACAAATGCTGCGCAGTTTGCGCCATTCGACGGCCAACACCGCGGTTCCTGGTGTGTCCGCTGTGCCGTGCGTGTGATCATTGCTTGTACAGCCCTCTCGCTGTGTCCGGAGCAAGTATGGTGGGTCTGACACACCGGTGTCAATGTGTTCTTTTTTCCATTTCCAGGAGTGTATAAAAAAATTTCACGAAACAGAGGCTGCTGATCTTAAAGGCAAAGTTAGGATAAAATAAAACACATGCACCACAGATCACTTCCTGTACGAACTGGTCCGAATAGGATGTGATAAACATTGCGTATAAAATGTCAACATACCGAACCTAGCTGACAGGGTGTAATCTAATAAAAGATGTACACTACTGGCCATTAAAATTGCTACACCAGGAAGAAATGCAGATGATAAATGGGAATTCATTGGACAAATATATTATACTAGAACTGACATATGATTACATTTTCACGCAAGTTGGGTGCATGGATCCTGAGAAATCAGTAACCAGAACAACCACCTCTGGCCGTAATAACGGCCTTGATACGCCTGGGTATTGAGTCAAACAGAGCTTGGATGGCATGTGCAGGTACAGCTGCCCATGCAGCTTCAACAAGATACCACAGTTCATCAAGAGTAGTGACTGGAGTATTGTAACGAACCAGTTGCTCGGCCACCATTGACCAGACGTTTTCAATTGGTGCGAGATCTAGAGAATGTACTGCCCAGGGCACCACTCGAACTTTTTTTGTATCCAGAAAGGCCCGTACAGGACCTGCAACATGCGGGCGTGCGTTATCCTGCTGAAATCTAGGGTTTCGCAGTGCTGAATGAAGGGTAGAGCCACGGGTCGTAACACATCTGAAATGTTACGTCCACTGTTCAAAGTGCCATCAATGCGAACAAGAGGTGATCGAGAGGTTACCGGTAGGAAACTTTCCTCTTCTCAGCACGTTGTAGGTGTCTCCACGGGCGCCAACCTTCTGTGAATGCTCTGAAAAGCTAATCATTTTCATATCACAACATCTTCTTCCTGTCGGTTAAATTTCGCGTCTGTAGCACGTCATATTCGTGGTGTAGCACTTTTAATGGTCAGTAGTGTAATTCTTTCAATACTTCATTTTCTTCCGGACACGATGTAACCATTCATTTCTGCCAAGTCAAAAAAATCTTACCTTTTACTTATTGAGATGCTGTTAGCGGAGCTTGACAAAAATTATTTAAGTTGGAATCTCTCAATATCAGCACGTTGGTTGAGTGGTAGTAGACAGACTTCATACACAAAATGACGCAAAATTAATAGATCGGACTATGGCTTCACTACTCTAATGCCAAATAAACATTTAGGTTATATTTTCGTCACACTCCTTACGACAATTATGTCGGAATATAGAACGGAGTGCGAATGAAACATCTGTTTCTGAAGATCTTTCGTTTGCAGCAAAAGACCCTTGATTAGTATTGAAACAGACATCGCTCTTTGTATCTTGCTTTAGTGCTAAGACTGTCCAGTTCACTTTACATAAACTAAATACCATCTTAAGTCCAATAAATTATTGGTTAATATATTACACATCGTAACCACTTGCTTTTGTTTTAGATAAAATACAAGGGCTGGACTAAGTACGGAAACGTCACTTGTTATACACGTTTTAACATATATGCAAATGCTGGCCAATACCGCAGGTTGTGCTACTGGATTTGAACACGAATGGCACCTGTGAAATGTCCTCAATACATTGCAAGAGTCTGTCTTGGTCGTAACAGTATTCTTTGTATGTGTGAGTGCATTTTCACTGAGATTAGAGGATTCGAATGTACGTAAATTGTCGTTGATAGCACAGTGGATGCTTCTGAAACCAAATGAGCGGAAGTGCTCTGGGTTTCAAGAGGAAGATTTATACCGCCAACAGGGAAGGCGGAAAAACATCATGCGCAAAGTCACAACGCAGATGAAAGTGTGTTTGAGTGATCCAGACTGACGGTTATTGAAGAACATCGTGACAAAACATAGAAGGACGTAGCTGTAGAACTCACTGCAGAACTTACTGTTGCACTTGCGAACCCTCTCAGCACCAAACCAACACCAAAGGAGATTTAGAAGCAGGGAATTGCAGGGTTTGATAGAATTGAAACTCATAAAATCAGTGATGCAAACGTCCATAAAAGGAAAACATGGACCAAAACCACTCAACCTGGACTGTGGAGCAATGGAACAAAGTAATTTGGTCGGATGAAACTTGTTTCACGCTGTTTCAATCTTCAGGTCGAGTTGCGCAGCCAGTTCATAGTGTTATGTGGTCGTATTATATGATCATTATGGCTGATGACGTCCATCCAATGGCGCAACGTTTGCTCGCAGCGATGATGCTGTGTTCCAAGACGGCTCGGCCTAAAATGGGATTCATCAGTGGGAACACACATAGGCTGTCGTGTGGAAGCGGAAGCCATGGGTCGCACAACAGCAACACCATTCACATTTAAAAACCTTAACAGAAAATTTTTTTCAGTTCTTACCTACCTTGAACAATCTCAGATACACTTAAAATAATGATCTCTAAAATAAAGATAAAACATTCTAAAAACACTGTATCATAAATAGCTTTAACAAATCCCAAGGAAGTGATATTTTAAGTAATATTTTTGCTTTACATGTTTAACAGTCACTAAGGCAATCGGCATCTTGAAATACTAGGAAATCCCTTAATTCATGCCAAAACTTGAGGCTAACAAATACTGCCTGATTGAACTTAACACATCGAGAATACCAACACAGATAAGACCGTTAGTCAGTTCATTCGAGAAACAATCATTTCTCAAGACACAAAACTTGCTAAAATCGTAAAATCCACATTCAGTTACTATCTTGTAATAATTTACAGACATTAAAACGCGTTTAAATTTATTTTGTGCACTCGCACGGAATGTAAGAAAGTGCTGTTAGGTACGCACTTAAACACAATTCAATTGCCAAGTGGCAGGAAAATTAAGCGAGACACTTTAACAAAACTTTAAACATAATACGTTTAACACAAGTGTTATGTACATAACTTAATCCATAATAATCCAAGGCCAAGGCAACGAAGCGCCTTCCTTGGTCACAAAAGTATTACAAATGCGGTTAGTGCACTGTGCAGTTTCCTTCCACCATCAGTTGATCGTGCAGTTTCTTTCCTCCATCAACTATTCGGTACAGACCATTTGGACCGCCACAAAAAACTTGAATCGCTTTCCCAACAACTTGGAGGGAAAGGAAACCAATTGCAGGACCCGTGGAGTAGTGCACTAACACAGACTAAGTTCATAACATTATTGAGGATCAATAGTTGGCCGCACAGAAAGCTTATATTCCTTAAAGGAGAGCACGGCATCTGAGCATTGATACAAGACTAAACTCTATCCTTTGACAATAATGAAACCTGAATGTATCAAGTTACTGCCAGTCAGCACTAATAAGGCTCAAATGGCTCTAAGTACTATGGGACTTAACAGCTGAGGTCATCTGTCCCGTGCACTTAGAACTACTTAAACCTAACTACATCACACACATCCATGCCCGAGGCAGGATTCGAATCTGCGACCGCAGCAGCAGCGCGGTTCCGGACTGAAGCGCCTAGAACCGCTCGGCTACCAAGGCCGGCCCACTAATAACGTTGGATGTATGTAATTACAGTAATCACGAGACGGCAACGGAGCGTTTACAGTTGTGAATGCTAACAGGCTATAATAGCTGGACGTCTGGGGTTCTGGTGTGTGCCTACAAGAACTCTGAGTCAGAGATATTATTATTGCGAGCAGTAGCAGGCGAGCAGTTGTGGAGAGTATTTGGAAGTGGTCGGACGCAGTGTGCGGTGGAGAGAAGCCGGAATACTTCAGAGGTTGCAGCCTGTCGAGATCCTGCTAGTAGGGCCGGAGGCGACATTGCTGTTAATTGAGGACCTTTTGGTAATTTGTCTTTTCCCTGCACGTAGATGTTGTTCGCTCGCGCACTGGAGGCATTTCGTCAGATTTATGTGTACATACACTCAGAGTAATATCCGTACCTTTGTTATGGTGAGAAACGTTTTATTGAGTGTAGACATTGTGGAATAATTAAAAGTCTGTGTAAAGTTTCTCAGCATTTAAATCATCAATTTTGTGAATATGTATTAAGTTAAATTTTTTTTACTGATTTCTTTCATTTTTCTTTACATCGTTTGAGATTAGTTGACAAAACCTCTCCTGATCGTTCAGTTTCTGTGTATACAATTATGCCTGTAATTATTGCAATCCGTCCACGCATTCCACTCTGCGTGGGTCGCAGTTTTGCTTTTTAAAATATTTCAGTGTGTTGCTACTCGCGCAGTTGCAGCAACAAGACGAGGTTCAAAATGGTTCATGTGGCTCTGAACACTATGGGACTTAACATCTGAGGTCATCAGTCCCCTAGAACTTAGAGCTACTTAAACCTAACTAACCTAATGACATCACACACATCCATGCCCGAGGCAGGATTCGAACCTGCGACCGTAGCAGTCGCGCGGTTCCGGACTGCAGCGCCTAGTACCGCGTGGCCCAAGACGAGGTAAGCTGTCTGTTGCGTACAGTAGCATTGAAGAGCAGTTGTAAGGAGACGTATTAAACCTCGCAGTCAGATGGTTGAGAATTGATTTCTTTATAATTTGTGGTAAGAAACATCGCCACCTGATCCCTCGGGATCTTGTCGCCTGCAAACAGACGAAGACGGAATTGAACACCTTCCTCCATGACCATCGTGTGGATGCTTTACTGGTCACAGAAACACACCTCCAACCGGCAGACATTCCGCCTTCGCAACATGGTGTGTTACCGCCCGACCGTCGTGGTGGAGACACAGCCGTGTTCCTCAACAATCCTCTTGTCCGTACCCAAGAGACTCTCCAGCCAATGGAACACATAGAGGCCACAGCGGTTACCATCTCCACACGCCTTGGTGCCATTACCTTTGCAGGTAATTTGAGCCCAAACAAGCCACTGCTGGAAGCAGACCTCCGCACATTGTCATCCTTCGACAGGCTCATCTTTGGGGCGGATCTCAATGCCAAGCACCCAGCTTTGCATTCCCGTGTCTCTAACCCCAAAGGCCGGCTCCTCCTTGACCTGGAGGATAGTTTAGCACTATCGGTTTATGGCCCCCACGAACCTACCCATATCCCAGTCCGTACTAACTGCCAGCCAGACGTTCTGCAAGTGGCCATCATCAGAAACATCACCGCTCAGTTTTCACTGGAAGTTCTCCACGAACTGGCCTGTCACCATGAGCGAGTACTCTTGCACCTCACCAATGCTGCTCTTTCATTTGATGTTCGTTCGACTGCGACCCTCACCAACTGGGACAAGTTTGCCAGGGTACTTAATAACACCACTCGATACGAACTCGATTTGACAACAACGGCCAATATAGCCCGTGCTGTGGATTACCTTACCGCCAAAATACAGAAAGCAGTGAAACTCTCCACCTCCACTACACCTTGGAATTTAACACCCCTGGGCGACTTGCCCCGTTACGAGAGCTGAAGGTGCAAAAGAACCGCTACCGCCGGCGGTGGAAGCAGTTTCGTGACCCTCAGGACAAACGCCAAATGAGACTCCTCCAGCGCGAATTCAGCCACCGGCTCGCTGACTGGAGGTCCGAACAATGGGAGGACAGGATGTCCGCTTTCCTACTCCACCAAAAATCTGATTGGGCTGTCATTCGCACCCTGCGGCGTTCTATGCCAGCGACTGCCCATCCTATTCACACGGCAGCGGGCTTGTCGTATGATACCCTCCAAATTGTGGAAACGCTGGCAGATGCATTCGAGGCCCAAAATCGCCCTCTTGTCCAGGACCTTTCTCCGACGAACTACAGGAAGAACATTAAGTCCTGACAGCTGTTGCTGCTTTCCGCAAACGCCCACCCCAGTCTGATCCCCTCCTTATGTCTATGGCAGAAATTCAGCGCATCGTTCGACGGAAACGTGGCCGGTCGGCCCCTGGATTGGACGGAATTTTAAATGAACGTCTTTGCCACCTTCCCCGCACACCACGCATCTTGTTCACCAAGATTTTAAACTGTTGTCTCACGTCTGGCCTTTTCCCCCCTCAGTGGAAACAAGCCAAGCTGATTGCGATCCCCAAGAGGTTCAAGGACCCTACGGTCCCCACCAACAACAGGCCCATCAGCTTCCTAAATACTATGGCGAAGGTCCTTGAATCTGTGATCCTTCACCGACTTTCCCAACCTCTTGCGGCAGCTGGGACGATCCGTCCTGAACAGTTGGAATTCACTTCGCACCTCTCTGCCAAACTTCAGGTCCTACGGATCACTGAACACGTTAGCAAAGGCTTCAACACTGCCAAGTCGACAGCTGCCGTTTTTCTGGAGTTGCAAAACGCCTACGACGAGATCTGGCAAGACAACCTCGTACACAAGATGCTGACACAGACCCCTATACCGGATATTTATGTCAAGATCGTGGATGACTTCCTCCGTGGTAGGACTTTCCTAGTGGCTCAACGGGGAATGCTTTCTAGCATTCGCCAATTGTCGGCAGGCACTCCACCACCTTGCACAATATTATGACGACACAGCACTATACACTACTGGCCGCATTACTGACGCCGTCGCCGCCCGCCTCCAGCGACAGGTGGACGACACCATCACCTCGAGCCGGACAAACAAAATAGCTCTCAATGCCGCAAAAACTACGGCAGCCTACTTCACGAAACGGCGCCCAGTCCTCCGCCGCAATATTTTGATTGCAGGTGTGCAGGTGCCCTGGTCCCCGACAACCACCTATCTCGGGGTCCAGATGGACCACAAGTTGCTCTTCCACTGTCATGCGGAGTATGTCACCAACAAGGGGCAAAAGCTAACCAGGGCTTTGTACCCACTCTTGCGCAGTAGGGAACTTAACCTGCATACCAAGCTCCGCATTTACCGAACAGTTATCCTGCCTGCCCTCACGTATGGATCTGCTGCATGGGCCACGATTAGTGTCACCAGGATGCGGACGTTGCAGCAACTGCAGAACAAGGTGCTCAGGTGGAGCATGCACGCCCCGCCACTCACGAGAATTGTCACTCTCCACGAGGAAGCGGATATCGTCCCCCTAAAGACGACCATACGCAACAACGCACGGCGGCTCTATGAGAAAGTGGATGCCTTGCAGGACACTGTCCATGGGTTACGCCACGTTGGGACCGCACTTCCACGCCGCTGGCATCGACATCAGGTTCCCCTAACCATCCTAGAGGAATCGGATTCCGACCATGGCTAACGATAGGCCTGGCACGCCCACCACGGACGCATCCTTTGGCGGGACTAGCCCCCATTCTACGTCCAATACTTTCCAACCATACCTGCCCACGTTAGGCTAAATTTTTCTGCCTGACTCATGCTGTACTGTCACCGTCAGAGGGTGGTACGCGACTACAAGTCCCACCGCCACACCTCCAAAGTGAATTGCAGTGACGCAGTCACTGCCTTGTGGATAAATTTACTGCCTCACCAAGAGAGTCAGACCGCAATTGACCGGTGATGCTGTATTGTAACATATCACAAAAAAAAAAAAAAAACATCCACAAATATCTTTCGGTCCAACTCGCCGCTTCCAAAGACTAGTTACACTGTCGCTTTCAGTATCCGAAATTGGTCCCACCAGGCAGCGCACGCACGGTATCAATAGACACAGGCCCACCACTTCACTGCTCCACGGTCCACCTCAGCGAAGGCAAATCGTAGCCGCGTAGCCGAGCTAGGCAGCTGCCGCCGCCTGAGCCAGTCTCCCAACTAGCCCTCGCGACGTCCGTCCACGTGCACCTCACCGCTCGCACCGCGACCCCGACCCCTCGCGGCCAGCTTCTGTACTCGACGTCTCGAAATTCTCGCAAACATTTTCTTGCCGAATGAAAGAGATATCTCGCTTTGAGCGCCATGGCTCACGGCCCTTTACGAAACAACTCGCACCGTCGAGGACTGGTTTTCTGAGCATGAGGATTAATTGTCGCGTAACCTCCGGCCACCAGTCACCAGGCTTCAGTATTACTGGGCTTTTGTGGTCTCCTTTGGAGAGAAGTATGTGACCGGTATCCACCTCCATCATCGTTATTTGAATTTCCCACTACTTTGCCGTGAGAAGAGTTAATATCCCATTAAAAACGATGCAGGATCTTCATTTATCCATTCCGAGAAAAGTGGAAGCTTCTTTGAAGACCAGCGGTTCTCCTACACCGTATTAGGAATGATGTATTTGTGATGATTCCCGATGTTTGTCAACCCCCTGAACTAAATAACTATTACAGTTTTGTTGAGAAAAATTTTGCGATTATCAAGAAAGCACCCTATAACTGATTTGTCATTTCAGAACAAATGTATCAGTTTCCAGTATTGGAGGACACTATCGACTGAATGTTAACTTTAGCTCGTCATCCTCGTCTTCTTCATTGTATCACCATGCCCCACCTGAGCTTTAACACAAGACGTAGTTATTAATCTTGTATTTCTTAATTTAATATGTTCTCCGATAGGCTTGTTAATTCATGTTTTACAATGAAGGTGGGGATCAGTAATGCATTACGTACTTCTCTCAGTTTTCCAGGGACAGCAAAGTTACGAAGGAATGTGCGAGTACCATTAAAGTTTATAGTATGTACTGGACAGACAGAGAGGAATTCCAATAAAATAAGTAGAAAATTATCAGTATAGATGTGTTTCATTATCGGGGGCAATACTTTTCACAATCTACATTTATGTGTTATTTACTGAACATGCACTGTTTCAGTGCGATATTACATGTTTGGAAGTTAAGTTAAAATGTTGCCCGTAGCCTTTCGGATGAAGACTCTTACTTGGAATGTTCTTTGGAAGCGTTACTAGTATACGGGGAACTTGGGTTGGATCCAGACTGGCATCAGAGAGACTGACTCCAAAGGGTATCAGCATAAATACGTAATTCCCGGACATCCAGAAAATAAAGGAGGAGGGAAACAATTTATTTTAGTCCATAGACAGTTAAAATGACCAGAGACGAATATAAATCTCAGCAGCCACCGTCATGGTAAGGACATGAAATTTCAGTCTTTTGTTAAACGTGGAAATGTGGGCTTAATGGCAAGAATGGTTCCCGGATGTTAGCGGCCGTTCGTTACAGAATTTCACGTGCCACAAAATAAAAGCGATGTGAGCACCACGCGAAAGCTGCTAGATGACTAAAGTGTGACGACATGGTGGACAAAGACCAGGTGCTAAACAAAAAAATAAACACAAAACAGAAAAACATTCGAAAGCGGCTTAACTTCACAAAAATTCCGCACACAACGCCGACAGTATTAAGCAAACGTGTTTAACAAGAAATCAAGCTCAAAGTGCTTAAGGCAAATAACTTTGAACACGTGGTATGTTCGCCAGAGTTGGCCTAAAGCCGAGATGTCTACTAAACTGCTCCACCACACAATTGGATAAATGTGACTGTAATAGGGAATGGCAAATCGCCTACCTATCAGAACTAATACAGAGACAGAACAGCCGCACAGTTCTACAAACTTCACAGTTCTCCTCTTCCTCAGTTACCATTATTTTGATACACATTCGGGACGGGTTACAGAACTTAAGGAAAATATTTTAAAAGTCTTCCGCTTACAGTTTTTGAGAAAAGTAGATTTTTTGACACTTCGCACAATGCAAAGCCGCGCACATATAGTCGAATTAAGTGATAAATTTTATTCTTTGACACTTTGCAGATATGCAAAGCAGTCCATTTATAATAGAACTAATTGATGAAGTAACTTAAAAGCAAAAAGGTATAATCTGTGAAAACCTTGGAATTAACAGAAACTGTGAAAAAACTGAAATTTTCTTCAGTTAGAGTATATCTGCATGCAGCTAAGTGACCTTACACCCATGAAATGAGATGTGGCAGTTATTTTCCTTATTCAAACAAATATTTATTTCATATTTTTCTTAGAAAACAAAATGTTCAAACAAAACTATTTAAATTGCAACAATAGAGAAAAAACCTAAAGGCATTTAATCAAAATATGTATAAGCGATTTCATTTTTCGTAAAATCAGGTGAAACAGTTGTCTTATTCAAGCACAAATGTATTTTACATTTTTCACATGAAACAAATGTGTAACCTTTGCGTTCTGGATTTTTGCACGTTGTTCTTTTCTCATTCCAAATCATCCAGTAGTTTACTGGATCCAATCGTACATCTTTCGGTGGTAGCGACGATCCCTCGTCTTTTATTCTCTTGTTCTCTGCTGGGTCCAGTCTTCTTGGTCTTCCACGCTTTCTTGGCTCCTGGCCTACCTGGCATAGAGTTTGGGCTAACTCAGTCTTAAACCTCTTTTGGTTCATGGGAGTATCTGTTGATCCTGTTTCAAGAAGCTTTCTTCGGTGCAGTATACGTGACATTATTATTGTTGTACCAAGCAGGTGAAAAAAGAAACGAAGATACCATTTTTTGATCTTATCGTGATTTGGTGTTTCCTATACTCCTGTCAAGCAAAGCAATATTTTCCTTGTGAGAACTGTATACAGAGACAACTGCCTCACAAGGCACCATTAGATGCTCCTTTTTCATCCTATCATATCTTCTCACTTCTGATTTTGTAAGTTCTACAACAAAAGTGGAGAGGAACCTACCATTGTTGTAATTCTTGTACAAAACAGCAGAAACGTCAACTGACTCAAAATTTGTTGTGCATTCCTCTTAATAACCGCCTCATTTCTTTTTTCAGTTCCTTTTCGTCACTGAACATAGAATTATGAATTCTATTGCGTTGAATTGTACCAATGCATTGTGTTCCTTTCTTGAGAAAATACACCGCTAAACCTAGAGAAGTATCATATCTCTCAAAATGCAACTTGCAGTTCACGTGTCTTGGCACTTCTCTTGACAGCCGAATAACAATATTTCCACTACCTCTAATATAAGGTTCCACATCTGCCCGAGCCTTAGGATCATTTACTGTCGGCTGTAAATTTAGAATTTGTGAGAAAACCCCAAGCCACCACAAAGCATATAGTGTTTGCAACCCTATTTGTGTGATTTACCTATCGTATATGTTGTGGATTGGCAAGACAGCCAATCCACTATGAGGAAGCCGAAGGGCACGCGTTTAAACTCACGCAGGCTGGCGTGAGGTCTGGAACAGGACAAGGAATTGAGATTAGCAAAAAACGTACGTATCTTCTGGAATACTTGACTGTAATACAGAATTGGTGAACATCGCTCTTGTCTGTACATGTTTTACAGCATCAATAGTAACTGGTAATGGCGCCTTGCTAGGTCGTAGCAAATGACGTAGCTGAAGGCTATGCTATCGTCTCGGCAATTGAGAGCGTAATTTGTCAGTGAACCATCGCTAGCAAATTCGGCTGTACAACGGGGGGAGTGCTAGGAAGTCTCTCTAGACCTGCCGTGTGGCGGCGCTGGGTCTGCAATCACTGATAGTGGCGACACGCGGGTCCGACGTATACAAGCGCACCGCGTCCGATTTAAAGGCTACCACCTAGCAAGTGTGGTGTCTGGCGGTGACACCACATTCCTCCCCCGCAAATCGGCGGACGGTTGTGGCATAAGGCGTCCGCCCGCCGTGGAGAGGACCCCATGTTGGCGTATGCGACGAGGTGGGGAGCCTAACAACAGGCGAGGCTGTGCCACCCGCACCCTGCCATTCGGTCCGAGGGGAGCTAGGAAACGCCTGAAAACCTACTGCAGGGTGCACGCCAACATGCGGTGTATGCGCCCGCAGAGAGACAGGAGGGGCCGAAGGGTTGACCTCCATCGGGCCGGGGCACCCGACGGGCGAAGACGACATATGGTTCGGAGCGGGCAAGAGTTCCATGTCGGAGGACAACTGGTCACGGGAAGCGAACGGCGGCGCATGACCCAGGGAGGCGCTCGGCGGCTGCAGCGAAGTGTCCACTGCAGGCGTCGCCGGCGTGAGAATAGGCGGCGGCGGCGGCAGCGGCGCGTCGCCATGGGGCAAAATGGAAGGCAGCGTCGGTAACACCTGGGGCTGAGGCGAGCCAGGAGATGGGTCCCCAGGGCGCTGACCGGACGGCACCGTCGCTGAAACCAGATGGGGAGCGGCAGATCCCGTGCGACGACAGAGGCGCAGCTGATTGAGATGCCGACGCACCTCACCAGAGGCCCCCAAAACCAGATACATCGCGCGGCCGAGGCAGCGAAGAATGCGTCCTTCGAGCCAACGCCGTGAACCTCGATAGTTGCGATAGTAGACAACGTCACCTGGGGCAAAAGCAGGTGTCTGCTGCTGCACGGGAATGAGGGCGACCGTGGAGCAACTCAGCCGGCGAGCGACCATCTCGGGGCTGAGAGCGATACGAGGACAAAAAAAGCAATAACGTGTCCTCCCGAGAATGCGACTCTTTCAACTTCAACATCTGTGACTTGAAAGTGCTGACCAAACGTTCAGTGGCACCGTTTGACTGTGGAGAAAACGACGCGGACGTCAGATGTTGAATACCATTGGCCTTGCTGAATGACTGAAATTCTGCGGACATGAACTGTGGGCCATTGTCGGAAACAACAGTCTGTGGAAGACCTTCAATGCAAAAGATAGCGGATAACGCTTGGATGGTGGCATATGACGTCGTGGAAGACATCCGGACAACAAAAGGAAAATTACTGAATGAATCGACCAGAACGAACCACCGAGAATTCCAGAAGGGACCAGCAAAATCGATGTGTAAGCGTTGCCAAGGGGAAGTAGCTTTTGGCCATGCGAAGAATTTCCGCGGTGGTGCTGACTGTTTTTCGGCACACACCATGCAAGAAGAACACATATTCGTAATCGCAGCATCGATTCCGAACCAAATACAATGCTTACGAGCAAGTTGTTTCGCTCTCACTATGCCCCAATGTCCTTGGTGGAGAAGCTTTAAGACAGAGGAATGTAACGAACGTGGGACCACGACCCTGGACTGATCATTATCAGAACGCAACAGCAAAACACCACGACGTACAAGAAGTCTCTCCTTGTGAGCAAAAAATCGGCGAACCAACGGATCCCCGATCCGTGACTTTGATAAGGGCTATTGAGTAGCAACGAAACGCAGAACGGTAGCCATGACAGGGCCGGCAGCTGTGGCTGTAGCTACACGACGAAAATCAATCGGAAACGAGTCGACCACGTCATGGGTTTCCGAATCAATGAACATGCAAGCAAGTTCGGAGGAATCGAATGCTCTATCCTCAGCAACAGGCAAACGGGACAACGCATCGGCGTTGCCGTGCTGAGCAGTGGACCGATACAAGATATCGTAGCGGTACTGCGAGAGGAAAATAGACCAGCGAATGAATTTCTGCGCTGTACGTGGAGGTACAGGCTTGTTCGGATGAAAAAGCGATGTCAAAGGTTTGTGGTCGGTGATGGTGGTAAAGTGACGACCATACAAGAAATCATGAAACTTTGTAACACCAAATACGAGAGCCAATGCTTCTTTCTCGATCTGGGAATAATGTCTGTGCGCAGACGAGAGTTATTTGGACGCAAAGGCAATAGAGCGATCGTGCGAACCATCTTTGTGCGCAAGCACAGCACCTATCCCGAAATCCGATGCATCCACCATCAACAAAAGGGGCTTCCGGGGATCGAATGGCGTAAGGCAAGTATTGGAAAGCAACGCAGATTTCAACTGGCGAAAGGCGCGTTCGCGTTCCGTCGTCCAGACGAACGGAACACCTTTACGGCGTAAGCGATGAAGCAGAGCTGAAATGGAAGAGGCGTGGCGCACATATTTATGGTAATAATTGATTTTTTCCAGCACACTCTGTAGCTGCTTCAAATTCTGCGGCGAAGGCAAGTCTTGTATGGCATGGAGGTACTCTGGACTGGGATCTATGCCTTGGGCATTGAGGACATGTCCCAGATAGGGTAAGTCACGAGCAAAAAACACACATTTGTCCTTCCCCAAGCGAAGACCATTTTGTCGCAAGACCTGAAATAATGTTCTGAGATTGGCTAAATGTTCTTCTTCCGTATTTCCGGAGATCACAATATCGTCCAGATAGTTTGCTGCAGTAGGGACCGACGCACAAACAGTTTGTAGATATTGCTGAAACAATGCAGGGGCGGATGCACAGCCGAATGGCAGTCGTTTGAATCGGTACAAACCAAGATGCGTGTTAACCACTAAAACGCGCTGCGATTCTTCTTCAACCGGTATTTGCAAGTACGCATCTGCTAGGTCCAACTTCGAACAATATTTACCCTGGCACAGTATGTCAAAAATGGCTCTGAGCACTATGGGACTTAACATCTATGTTCATCAGTCCCCTAGAACTTAGAACTACTTGAACCTAACTAACCTAAGGAGAGCACACAACACCCAGTCATCACGAGGCAGAGAAAATCCCTCACCCCGCCGGGAATCGAACCCGGGAACCCGGGCGCGGGAAGCGAGAACGCTACCACACGACCACGAGCTGCGGACCGTGTGTCAAAAAGATCTTCCGGGCGGGGCAAAGGAAAAGTTGCAGTCACTAGTTGTGGATACACGGTTACCTTGAAGTTCACACAAAGTCGCAATTTTCCGGAAGGTTTTGGCAAAATTACTAAGGGTGATGCCCAGAGAGAAGCCTGCACATGTTCAATTACACCTTGTGATTCCAAATCGTTTAATGTTCTTGCGACCTCATCTCGCAATGCGTGGGGAACATTGTGCACTCTGAAAAATTTCGGTTGCGCATTTACTTTCAGTTCCAAATGTGCATTATAGTTCTTAGCGCAACCAAGGCCCGGTGCAAAAATGTCTGCAAACTCTTCACATAGACGAGAAACACTGTCTGAAGGCACAGTCTGGTTCACTGATAGGACCTGATTGACTACAGACAAGTTAAACAACTGAAATAAATCGAAATCAAACAGTTCACTGCAGCAGAAGAACGAAGACGTAAAATGACACAAGTTTTGTTTGTCCCTTGTATGTTGCAAGAAGGCTGCACTGTCCTAACACAGGGATCACTTGTCCTGAATAACTACTTAACATTTGCGGCACGCAACGGAGGTGTGCCCAGCTGTGTGTACGTGTCGTGATTGATCAATGAAACTGCAGCTCTGGTATCGAGCTGGAATGGTATCACTTTGCCGTTAATGTCCAAGTCCACAAAAAGTTTATTGTCCTGCTGATGACAAGAGCGACTGTCTCGTGCAACGTGAACTGACACTGGTACAGAATCACTTGCGACTTGACGGAATTTCCGGCGATGTCGACACACACTATTTGTGGGACTAACACAGTCACTGTGAGAGAGAGTAGCACTGGACGGAGTGGAATGAACTACATGAATTTCCATGGGCGAAGTGTTGCAAGCCTGAATATCCTTGGTTCGATTCCGATTCCGGCGCGAAGCGAAGGGCCTGGAATGGTTTCGAGCTTCCGATCGGAGCTTTTTCTGGCAAACATTTTGAACATGTCCTTTTTTATTGCAGAAAAAGCAAATAGCTTGGCGTAACGGGCAATTCTCACGCGAATGTCTAGTAGCACACCATGGGGCATGATTTCACTGCATTTGGTTGCTGGCGCGGTACACGTGGCTGAGAGCCTGGCGGCTATGGCGCGGCCGGGCGCGAGGGCTGTTTACTGTTCCGTGCAGCGCGCCCGGAGGGCCGGTTAATGTGACACATGGCTGGCGAAGTTTCAAATGATTCCTGAGCAAAATCAAGTGTGTCCTGCCGATCCAATATGTCCATCACTTGTTGAAGGGAGGGACTGACTAGTTTCAAAATCTGTTCCCGTCTATGAACATCAGAAACGTTCTGTGCAATTGCATCATGCACCATAGTATCTGAATAAGGGAGACCACATTGACACTCAAAAGCACAATTCCTAGTAAGGCCTTGCAAGGTTACAACCCACTCCCCATTAGTCTGACCTGCCGTACGTTTTGTATGAAAGAACGTATACTACATTGACTGATCCTTTGAAATATGCATCTAATGCAGACAAAATTTTGTCGTAGGACAGAGTTGCTATGTCGCGTCGGGGAAATAATTTGACTATCACACGGTACGTTTGGAAGCCGACAGACGAAAGGAGATAAGGCTGCCGCTCATTACCTTGAATTCTGTAGGCGGCGAGATGGAATCCAAATTGGCGTGACCACTCCGTCCAGCTTTCCAGTGCCGTATCAAAAGGACGAAAAGTTGGTGCAACTGCGTGTTGTGGCTACGGTAGCGGTGAAGCGGCAGCTGCCGCATCGTTTTGCATTGCACGTTGACCCTGGACGAGCTGTCCAAGGGTATTTAGTAAGGCCTGCGTCTGCTGATTCTGTAAGCGATAAAATTCGGGCAGTACATCTGGAGATTGTGGCGAAGCCATTACACAAGTAAATCAGGGCAGTATAGTTACGAATGTGGTGTGGCCTCGTCGCCACTTGTTGTGGATTGACAAGACGACCAATCCACAATGAGGAAGCCGAAGGGCACACGTTTAAACTCACGCAGGCTGGCATGAGGTCTGGAACAGGACAATGAATTGAGACTAGCAAAAAACGTATGTATCTTCTGGAATACTTAACTTTAATCCATAATTGGTAAACATCGCTCTTGTCTGTACATATTTTACAGCATCAATAGTAACTGGTAATGGCGCCTTGCTAGGTCGTAGCAAATGACGTAGCTGAAGGCTGTGTTAACTATCGTCTCGGCAAATGAGAGCGTAATTTGTCAGTGAACCATCGTTAGCAAAGTCGGCTGTACAACTGGGGCGAGTGCTAGGACGACTCTCTAGACCTGCCGTGTGGCGGCGCTCGGTCTGCAATCACCGATAGTGGCGACACGCCGGTCCGACGTATACCAACGGACCGCGGCCGATATAAAGGCTACCACTTAGCAAGTGTGGTGTCTGGCGGTGACACCACAGTATACAATTTCATGCCGTGTCTTGACTTGATAGCACACATCTATGCATCAATTGAAAGACGTTCACCCATGGGTAGTTAAAGGCATCTTTGGTTCAAGTAGTCTAGTACTGGCCTTATTTTGTATAGTTTGCCACTTTCAGGACCTTGGGGGTCTAGTCGCTTCAGGTTGTCATTGAAATGTAAGGTACTATGCAAGTTCTCGAAGCACTTCTTTGACACAGTCTGTTTTACCTACTTAACTCCAATTACATCATTCCATAGATCACGTATGTTGGCTGGTGGGGCCAAAGAACTGATGATGCGTAAGCTAAAAAATTTATAAATCACCTGGCTTGCTTGGGTTTCGTTGAATAGCACAAAAATTTGTTTCATCCACAGTTTTGATATAATTTCTTCAGTGAGGAAATATTTAAAAAAAATGGTACGGCCTGTATAGCTCTAGAACTGATTGCTGCAATTTCTCCTGTCCTGTGAATGGGAACTTGTCAAGAGAGGAAGGAAAAATCTGCTTTTTCCATAAAACCTGGTGTTTTTTTATATTTCTTCTGTGGGCAACAGGAATTTTAGTTCGAATTTCCCGAAGGGATGGAGAATTTCCTTGAACATTTCCCTTAGCTGTATTTGGTGTATCTCAAAACGGTTCTGTTTGGATATCAGTTCCAGGATCACTATCGGTACCTGGAGATTCAAGGTTTCGGACATTTATTGTTGATTCTTCGTCAGAATCGTAGAATTCCAGCCCATCCTCTCTCTCTGAAGGTCAATCCATCGCCATCAATTCACCTGATGTCAAACCCTTACGTTCTCCATTATCCCAGTACACAATGGAATACATCACAGTAATGTTTTGACAACAAGTGTACAAGAAACTGAAAGAAAAACATGTAATTGGAATTTGTACAATTTAAGAGTTGAAAACAGCAGAAATATACACGAAGACACATTCAGCAATGGTATTGATTCACGAATATATATATATATATATATGTATATGAGACCGTTGACTCTGACCAACTACTGCACTACAGAAACCTGAATCCTGTGTTTAGCTTTGGCTCTCCTCCCAACATTCTTTCTTCGATAAACTACGCAAAGAACTTAAAGTTGGCAATAACCTCAAATCGTCCGTACTAACTGTGATAGCCAGGGCAAATATTTGAGTAGCAAATAGACTCAAGTCCATGGTCTAATATTGGATGGGGTACGCTCATGTAAGGATATTTATTGATAAATAAATGACCATATTGGTCCATCCCTTTTCCAAAGGCCACTTAAAACAGAAACGGAGCAACATTTGTCACAAAAAGCAGAACAACTACTATCGCGAGTGCGGGGATTTTGAAATGATTCTGATTGAGTTATTCGGTGATGTATACTGAAGTATCAGCGTTCCATCCTCACAGGTGGGGACAAAGACAGTCAGGATTGCTTAGATCTATGAACACCAAACTCTCTGTCAGCTGTCAACAGGACACAGTACGGGTAAACCAAAACATGTTTCTCACATCACCTGATGCTACTTCATATCAGCAAAGGGGCTAACCGCTATCAGATTCTTTTAGTTGCTGATGTAGAGCAAATATAATGGGCAGCCACGTATAACGAAGTAGTTACCATGACGGTAAGTATATCCCATGCGCAAGACGTGTCTACTAGGTTCCCCACGATTGTGTGATACAGACAGCCACTCAAATTATGAAACGTGCTTTTCTAATTACATCGGATACATGCTCCTGAACTGAACCAAATCCTTAGTGTTGCCTGTTGATCTGAACATGATTCCCTTATACAGATAAAACGGTCATGCATGAAGTAAGACAATAAAAGGTCTCGGCATCATTCCAACTGTATAGAAAGTTCACACCCCGCAATTAATGAATCCCTTGTCCACATGCAATTAAGATACATGCGACAAACCCTTCTGTCAAAATTAAAACAGAAAACTAATCCATCTTCAGCCGCGTTGAATCGGTATGACTGTATTTAGATCAACGCGACACAAATAGTAAGAGATGTTAGTGAAACTGGGTAATTTCATCAAGCCAGTTCTTTCTCTGTTTAGTTGGGGTGGATGCGACCAGACAGTTGACGTTAATTTTCGTGCGGTCTATATTCTTCATTGTTTCCACTCTCTTGCGTCCTCAAAGACTTTCCTCATACTTCAGATAACTATCATCAGTTCATATCATAGATAGTCTACTAGTGACTTGATTACTCGTAGCTTAGCATTGGGGAATGCAGAGTCTGGAATAAGAACGCCTGTTAATAATATTACAAGACACTTCCAGTAATGATGATCGCCTGTAATATTTTCTCATTGCGAGATATTCAGTCCTGATTATGCCAGTTGGAGGTGGTGAAACTGAAGATGATGAGTACAAAGGTGATGGTGTACCGTTTTCGTTGTCTGGAGGGAATTTTTATTGTAATGGGTCGTATTTGTTGAGAAAGTTACCGACAATATCTTAGTTGACATGGTCGTAAGGCATGTTGTAATAGTTACAAAAAAATGTTTGAAGGAGAAATGCTGTAAAAGAAAATAATGGTACGTCAATGATAAGATAATAAGTAGGTTTGACGTAGCTGAAATACAAAATTGTCAATAAACGAAGAGAACAGTGGAAAGCAGGAAAAAGCTGATGTTGTGACTTAGTGCAGCTCTTGGAAGTTCACTGAATTAATACATGTGAAAAATCAAAAACTGAATATCTGAAAACGTTAAGTGTTAAGAAGCGTTCTTCAAGATATAGCTCGTCTAAGCAATCGCAGCCGAGCAAATCCAACGGACCAAATATTAAAAAAAAAAAAATTATATGTTATGTCATAAAAATCATATTTACGCTCATATGGCCATTTTCATCAAAGTTGTGCCCTTTGATAAAAATTTGTTTGCGGTTCGTGAAAAAATTCCTGGAAACAATTTCGGATAAAGCTAATTGATATTGGAAATATTCTTTGGGAACGACAGTCTAATTCTCGTTTAATCGAAACAAAAACCTCAGGTAAATGCATTACGTTTATTGAAATTACCAACATTTTATTGAACACTATACAGTTAAATTATTTTCTTGTGGAATATATGGCAAATGTGCGTACTTCAAAATAATATGGTATAATCTTGTTATTGTTGTATTCTCAACACGCATCTTAATGGAAAGTGCATGTAAAATATTATGTTCGAATTTGACTGAGTCATCACAGTGTCAAATCGTAATATAAATCGTCAAAGACTGCCATGTCTTTTTCTTTTCGGGAAAAATAGGCAGCACTTCCTGTACACCTTGTTTTTAACGTTAGTAAGCGGCGTTCTTTAGTAGTGCTCTTAAGATGAGACTGGAATTCTGAAAATATAATGTAGATTCCAGTCTTCCAGCTCATTCCATTCGCTTTCATTTCCAGTAAGCAGTAATCCAGCTGTAAAGTTTTTCACACTTCTTTGTGGGCAGAACTACAAATACAATCATTACTTTCATGCGGAGTTATTTCAGTGTTTTAATGACGATACAACACCGCGCATGAAAGACAGGCTTGAAAATAAGCTGTACATAGGTGCTTTCGAACGTGCCGCCTCTTGCGACATACACATAAAACAATCGTCACTGAGTAAACTACCACGATATCTGATAAAAAGTAAGCGGATACGCTATGTAATGAGAATGTCACTAAAGGCGGAGCCGCCAGTATAACAGGAGGCTGGAAACATTTGGTTGTCACCAGAGATGCTGTAAGGGCAGAATGGCGAGTTCAGGAGAGCTCATTCACTTGGAACGAGTGCTAGCCAGCGCATGTTGGTGATGTGAAGTGGAAACAGGTCAGCCAGACCTCATATACTGACAGACAAAGACAGTCGAGCATTGTTTAGAATGCCTGAGATAATCGCATGAACCAGCAAAAGGTAGAGAGTGCCGTGTGCTACCGGCGGTCCAGCCGGCATAGCGACTGCGAATGGAGTTAAAAAGAATGAGGCTCAATGGTTGAACAACTGCTGAAAACCCCCACATTTCTCTAGTTAACGCTAAGCGACGCTTGAGGTGGTGCAAAATGACTTACAAGGGGAGGCCGCCAATTGTGAAATTCAGATTCGATTCATACTGCGCATAATAAAAGCTCTTGGCCAGAGGTGTAATGTGGCAAAGCACCAAGATGCACTTCTCAGCCGTTGTCGAGAAAATGGACAGTTAAAAGAAACCGTTTCGATGAAATACTCTCTACGATTAATAATTTTGCACAGTGTCGTGGCGCAGCGGTAAGCGCTCGGGTTCGTAATGCGAAGGTTGCCGGATAGATTCTCGCGCCATGCAACTTTTTTTAGTATTTGTGGTATATATATATATATAAAATCGGCAATCAGTTGCAACAATTATGCATATAATAAGTTGCTGAAAGTCGTTTGTCGTGGAAAAACTGGCGACTTCGAACATCATTATGTTTTCCGCAAACAAAGTTGTATTTCACAAATGTTATTAATTGTCTTCATGATGTTTACCACGTATACTTAACGGAAGACATAGAAACGATATTCCGAAACGAATACATGTAGTGTTAAGTCAAACGTTCGAATTAGAATAGAGACCCCACGAACACAAATTTGCTGTGGCAGCTGTGAAATATAAACTCCGTTACTCGCTCGTTACACTTGAAGGACAGATGTTGAACCGGCCGAAACGAGCCGCCGCATAACAGCGTAGTTGCCTGCTAACTTCGAAAGAAGGTAGATGCGGTCCCTAGCGCAACTTATAACATCGTCGAAATTTGTGATATTGTGTGGAGGACGACGGTTCAATCCCGCGTCCGGCCATCCTGATTTAGGTTTTCCATGATTTCCCTAAATCGCTCCAGGCAAATGCCGGGATGGTTCCTCTAAAAGGGCACGGCCGACTTCCTTCCCCATCCTTCCCTAATCCGATGAGACCGATGACCACGCTGTCTGGTCTCCTTCCCCAAAACCAACCAACCAACCAACCAATTCGATGAGACCGATGACCTCGCTGTCTGGTCTCCTTCCCCAAACCAACCTACCAACCAACCTATATATATATATATATATATATATATATATATATATATATATATATATATATATATATATATATATATGAATTACAAAAAAACAAATAATAAAAAAAAATTGCATAATGCGAGATTCGATCCGGCAACCTTTGGATTACAAACCCGAGCGCTTACTGCTGCGCCACAACGCTGTAGAAATTTATTAATCGTAGAGAGTATTTCAGCGCAACGGTTTCCTTTAACTGTAGATTTTCTCGACAACGACTGAGAAGTGCATTTTGGTGCTTTGCCACATTACACCTCTGGCCATGAGCTTTTATTATGCGCAGTATGAATCGAACCTGAATTTCACAATTGGCGGCCTGCCCTTGTTAGTGAGTTCTAAACCACGCTGTACCCTGCAATAGCTTGGTGGATGGCTTTGGGATTCGCGAATGCCCGGAGAACATTGAAATGATGTGTAGGGCCAACCGCGAAGTACGGAAGAGGTGATGTGATTTTCAGGGTTAAAGTGCGGTTCCCTTACAGTGTTTATTGAAATAGTTCAAGCAGAATGCAAAATATCATATATATGCAGTACATAAGAAAAGGAACAGCAGATATTCGACTAACTACAGAGGAATACATGTAATGACTTTGGTGAGTATGTTGTTTTGTAGTATAGCAAAGACCACACTGGAAAGAGTAGCACAGCTGTTGTCTCAGGAACAGTAGGGTGTTACTGTTGGGAAAAGCTGTGTGCATAGCATCTTTTGTGTAGACCCAGTGTGTCAGAAAATCATAGGAAAGAAAATAAAGATCTCCATTAGCTGATTGTTGATTTAAGAAGGCCTGTGATCCAGTGTCAGAGAAGTTACTATGGACATCATTCTTAAATGTTGGAGTGGATGGCGTATTAAGCTGGTGGTAAGAAATTGTAGAGTCTTAAAGGAATCAAAGGTTTAAGACGAAAACGTTAAATGTCCCCAGTCGCCGACCGGAGTGGCCAGGCGGTTCTAGGCGCTACAGTCTGGAACCGCGTGACCGCTACGGTCGCAGGTTTGAATCCTGCCTCGGGAATGGACGTGTGTGATGTCCTTAGGTTAGTTAGCATTAAGTAGTTCTACGTTCTAGAGGACTGATGACCTCAGAAGTTGAGCCCCATAGTGGCCAGAGCCATTTGAACCATTTGTCCCTAGTCTTATGTAAGTTGTGTTGAGAAGTTTTTGTTGGTTAGTGGATTAGACAGTGCGAAAGTCTCATGTGGCAGTACAGCACCAAATTTTCATCCGTTACTGTTTGCCGATGGTAAAGTACTAACGACTCTGGATGACACCTTGAACCAAAGGAGAGAATTAATGGATGCTAATAATCAATGGAGTCTATCAGCCAATATGGATAAAATAGAATCTTGTTGTTCGAAGTGGCGAAGGTGAGGATCAGGATTATGTGTATGGCCGAGTAAGAGATGTGAAACTGCAGAAGTGTTAGGGTTCATTGACCATTGACAATGTAGACTTACTTCACAGGATAAGCTAGTGGTGAGTAAGTGTAGAGGGATGTTGGCTCAAATTAGCCCTATCTCGAAGGGTAACCACCACCAGCTGAACAAATATGGGTAATAATGCAAATGTGCAGCATCACTCTTGCTTTCTTTCGTGTGCTAAACCTTGTAAAGTGTCACAGAGTTCATCGCTTTTCATTAAGCTTGAAAGGTGGATGGTAAATTAAAAATGGAATCATATCTGTACCTAGAGGATGTTAGAACGAGTCTTCTATGAATCGTCTTTATGTGAATATATAGAATCACACTGATTGTAAATTCTAGGATCTATGTAGCCTTATCTCATGGCATTTGCGTGGTCCTGGACTCACTTGTTTCCGGATGGTTTTATGTTCAGTGGAAGACACAGCGCTTTGGATGTGTGACGGGATGGACAGAGAATTCAGTGGACAAAAACGGCGTATTGGCGTATGAGCCGGCTGGCGCCTCAGACGTTGGCTGCGCAAAAGAGACGACTCTAGGATCCAGCAAGGGGTATTTTTTTCTGACTCAAGTGTGCAACTTTTTCATATTTCTCGGAGGGCCTTTGCAGGTAGCGATTTTGCGCCTTTAGGAAGAGAACATAGCCTGCAGTGGCCTAGCCTCGTGAGCTGCTCTTGGAATTTCGGAAAACTTGTGATGCAAGACTAGCTGCGGGTGTATTAATCAATGACATTATGAAGATGCCGCGTACTTTCTAGTGATTAGCGTAAGATCACAAATGCTTGCTTTCGGTGGGATTTCACATGTAGAAAGAGCCTAACTCTGCTGCATTTTCTGCTATTGGCGGGCAGCCACGGTTCGGCGGGAAGACATAGCTGTGCGTTACAATCTACAACAATTTAGAGATTTCTTGGGGAAGTCAACAAATGGCACTGGCGCCATAGGGCATTTTTGCTCAAACCTTTGTGGAATTCTGTACGAGTGTCTGTCTCAGATTAAGCCTTGGCCTGTTGCATGTGGCAGCTTTGCAATTAGTTACCCGGTTTACTGTTTTACATGTGGGATTAACAAGCTCTGCGATTCTATGACCAACTTAAACGTCAGCAAGGCTTTATAAGATGACAAAGCGAGTACCACTGTTAATCAATTCAATCCATTAATTAGAATTTGTAGAATTGTGTTTGCACATCATTAAACATTTTCATGTGTTTTGTCCATCTGATCAATGTTTTCAGTTAAGGAATTAACGTGTTTAAATGGAAATAGTGTGTCTGTTAGACATCTTCCCCTGAGATTAAGTACTTTATGTGCAAAACTTCAACTTACTTACGATTTGTAGCTAGGGCTAATAAAATTAGTGTTATTTTGTTTTACTATACACATTAAACTCGTAGCGAAGATCTTAAAGGCTGGGACTGCTCACAATTAGCTTTCAGGATTAGGGCGACTTTTCACGTGTGGGGGCTTCGCAAGCTTGTTTTTGCAGCGTGAGGATACAACACAAAGTCGAAATGCAGTCGTGCGCTAGTACACCACGTCATATAGTACCTTAATAATACGATCTCTCGTTACTCCCGTTAAAGATGTGTAAATGAAGTGTGCTTAGAAGATACGAGCCCGTGGTTTACACAAACGTTCTTCCAAGTAACCGACTGTCACTACTTCTAAAATAATTAAATCTACAGGACATGATACGTTTCTCTAGACAAGCTGAAAGATACTGTGGAATGCAGCTTCTATTACGTTAGGACCCGACAAATGCTACTCACTGCTGCGGACAAAATCTACACACATTGAGGTGAGGCGTGCGAGGCAAATTTTGCGACGCGGATTTTCTTGGAAAAGTTTTCTGGTAAACCTCGATTAATTCTCTACACTGCTACACCATTAAATCAGTCTAAATAAAGATAGACTAGTTTTACTCGCGAGATAGGATTAAATTTCTCACTACTCCTATGCCATTAATAGACGTCCAGTAGCAATGCAACTACTTTCAGAACCCTCGGAGACGCGGAGGCAAAATTGAAAAATAAACACTGCAAACAGCCACTGTGCCATCTCCATCTTGTTTCTAAGAACCCCGTCGCTGATCTCCCCCATAAACGAAACTGGGTATCGGTTTAAGATCAGACAGCACAAGAACACAAGCAGAAACAGAACACTACAAGTTGCCCCGAGGATAAAGCGATCTGTTCTTCTCTACTGGCCCTCGATGAGTCCGCATCGTTTATTAACCCTAGCATTACCAACGGGGGGGCCTCGTAGGCCCACTGACTCAGTTTTTCTATGTTGTATCCACACCCTTTGATATATGAACTTGAAAGCAAAGGTAATTGTTCGTTATTGAATGTACTATTGAGTCATTACAGAATTTCGGAATAAAAATGTAATTAAAATTCATTTACTTGATTTAATTCTCTGTGGGCCTTAGAAGCCCACCCGTTGGTAATAGCAAGGAAAGATTTACGAGGTTGAGTCTCTCGTTTCAAATTCTTACCATGAAACGAATTTTGGCATTGTTGCCTTCAGACATATTATTATGAAGCGGACCATTGTTATTTTCAGTGTTTCTGCTGCTGTTGAACCAGCAACATGAGTAGACATCGTTTACGTGATAGTTCCATTGAAAGAGTGCTAGAAGAAGTTTTGAACGAATCAGATTTAGAGGAAAGTGAAGTGGATGATGATGTGGAAGAAATTAGAACTGATTCATCGTCTGAGAATGAAGATGAGGTTGAAGCCAATCCACCAAATGATAATGATACGGAATGTGATAAATTCATTGCAAAAAGTGGACGAGAGTATATTACGAAGCCATCTCGACAATATCGGCGTTCTGTACAAAATATAGTGCGAGAAAGAATGGGGCTAGGACAACAAGGAAGAATTGCGTCTCCGAAAGAGGCTATAGAGCTCTTTTTTACACCTCAAATTATGAATCTAATAAAACTACACTCAAATGAAGAGGCTTCTCGACTAGGTATTCAGCACACAGATGAAGATGAGTTATTTTGTTATATAGGACTCTTGCTAATCATGGGTTCAAATCATGACAATAAGATACCTGTCCAAGATTTATGGTCTTTGCTTCAGGGCCGACAAGTGTACTATGGATCAATGAGTCGGACCCGATTTTTCGAATTGGCTAAAATATTGAGGTTTGATGATAAGAACACAAGAGAAATTCGTCGCCAGACTGACAAGTTTGCTCCAATGAGGGAAATTTTTGAAAGCTTCAATTCTTCACTTCCATTGTATTTCATTCCTGGTCTACATACAACAGTGGATGAGATGTTGTCTTTGTTCCGTGGTCGCTGTCCATTCAAGGTGTTTCTAAAAGAAAAACCTGGAAAATACGGCATTCTAATTCGAATGCTGTCTGATTCTGAGACTAGATATGTGATCAGCATGGACATCTATACAGGCAAGTCAGGAAATACACAGCATTCAAATGGACCGATGGAAATTGTAAAGAGACTAATAAAACCTATTGAAAAATCAGGCCGTAATGTTACCACAGATCGGTACTATACTTCAGTGGAGCTTGCTGAGACTCTATGGAATGATTTTCACCTCACACTTGTTGGCACCCTACAGTCTAACAGACGACACATACCTGAAGAGCTGAAGACTACAACTGGCCGCAGTTTACACTCTTCCATCTTTGCTTATACTGACCCTCAGACACAGAGGCCACCAGTTACTCTTGCATCAACGCTAGTCCGCGAGAAGCCAAAACGACTGCTGTTGATGCTTTCAACTTATCACTCAGAAGGGGTGTTGAATGAAGACTCAAAAAAGACTAACATAAATCTTTTTTATAATTCTACAAAGGGAGGCGTGGACACCATAGACCAGATGGCAAGACACTACAGCACAAAGAGAGGAACAAGAAGATGGCCTTTGTCCCTCTTCTACACACTCATTGACATAGCAGCAATAAATGCATATTCACTCTTCCTCCTCAACTTTCCGAATTGGAAAAAGAATTTGCTAAACCGCAGAAGAGTTTTTATCACTAACTTAGGTCTCGAACTAATAAGATCTCAAGTAGATAAACGGGCACAAAATTTGTATGGACTTCAGAAGCCAGTAATAATGGCAATGGAAAGCATCACACAACGGAAGCTCAGCTGCTCTGTAGAACCATCATCCTCAACAGCAGAACCAGGAACACGTGGACGGTGCCACCTATGCTGCCAAGAAGCTGCATCTAAGAAGATCAAGTACAACAAGCTGGGAAAGTCAACTGTTACCTGCTCTCAGTGCCACAAACACGTCTGTGGGAAACACTGCAGGAAGACAGTGTTGTGTGAAAAATGCGTTGCAGAATGAGACAGTAAATTTTGTTTGCTTCATGTAGTGTATCGAATTAAAAAAGTCGTTTTTATAAGAAAACACTATTTTGAAACATTATTCCAAAAATATATATAAACTGAATCTCGTGATTTGTTCATTTTATTCCTATTATAATAACATCTTTTATTATCCAGTATACAAGAACAATGTCTAAGCATTTTGAATTGTTATTAGAGGTATCAGAAGTAAATAAACTTGATTTATGATAAAATAAATTGTGGTATTCTTTATGGGCCTTTGAGGCCCCCCCGTTGGTATTACATGTAACAAAAAATACGTTGGTAATGCTAGGGTTAATCAACGCGCTGATGGTTTCGCGCCCTGCCTTGCAGCCTCTTTCTATGACATTCCTGTATGCACAGCTGTTCATAAAATCAGCAAATGGCCAACCCGAAATCTATGCAAGCGTATGGGAACGGGCACTTGAATTCTTTCACAGCTTTCTGCACAGGTCGAATAATTTTACTGCAGAATCATTCACTGACGACCTTATACACTCAGCACTATTGAAAAATAATAATAAGCGTGCTATTCGTTTCTGACAAACTGCGCATTTCGTTTTGTTAATTTTTATTCTAGCATGGAACTTCGTGTAAAATTAGACGTCCGTGGCAAGTTTATGTATGCTGGTATGATGAGCCACTTATAGGGTAAACCCCGCATAGATGGCATTAACGAAGAAATGGCCAACGCCTGTATTTCTGCGACGACCCCCCCTCCCCTCAGAGCTGCCGGTCAATTGGTAGTTCGTAATGTGAGTGATTGTTGCTGCTACGGAAGAATTTTTACTTCAACTAAAAGTAAGTAACTTTCATTGTTTTAGTTTTCGGTATGGTCTACGTTTTAAACTTTCTATATAAAAATAACTCAGTCTGCGAATAGTGACGAAAACTTTGGTTTTAGGGTTGTTTAAGTCTAACTGTATACCGGTACGTAGGTTTTGTTTCAGTTTGCGTCCACCATGTATCATGACAGCCATACCAACATCGGGTTAGATGGCCACCTCATAAATGTTAATTATTAAATTTTGATGGCGTCACTATTTTTTGACAGACGCCAAATAGTTACAATCGAAAGGCCGGCTGTTCTAGGGGGTCATTGAAAGAGGAAGACCTTAGAAATGCTGTTAACAAAGTATACAACGATTGCTATTCTGTGAGGGTAATATTTCCAGAAAAACTTTTGAGACTCCAAAAAGAGAATGGTTTCTAGTTCTTGTTTGGGTTCAGCTAGTGAGCTACGACTTGTCCATCACATAAAAAAAGAAGCAGACCAATGGTTTTCCCTTGACGAGGGATTGTACGAAGCGTAACTGAGACGGTTTCTCATTATTTTCTACACAAAAATAGCATTAATAAAAAGATTAAAACAATTCAAGAATTGTAAAATGCTTTTTCCAGAACCTGTTTGTTATAATTTACCTACAATTAATATTTTTATAAAATATTTTTTACAGCAAGAGATTCAATAAAACTACTTAAAGTGTTAAAAGTTTTTTTTGTAATTTTCTCTCTAATTTTTAAGTGTTTCGTACGACAGCCATCCATCCGTTATATGTGCTGCCATCTAACTCTGATACTCGGATAGGATGACCCAATGTTACAGTTTTTGAAATAATTTTTAGCTAGTTTGAAAGTTGGTATAGCCTTATAAACGAAATCGACTTCTGTTTTTTACGACTTGAAAAGGAACATTATGGAAAGTTTATGGTTCTTCTTGTGTATTAGTTTGTAAACTGGCTTTTAAAAAAATCATGGCCATCTATACCGGATATACCCTACATGCATCCTATCTTACACTGGTACGAATCGACAAGAACGCCATGCCTAATACTCTCTGGCTTCACAGAACTGACGCGAAACGGAGTTTATCTGCACTACCTATCGTCGAATCTGGCTTCGTTTGCTATTGGAATCTGACAGCATAGAATGGTATATAAAGCTTCCGTGCCATGCAAACCACTGACGTCCCCAAATAGTCAACTTCGTCTGAAGAGTTCTGCATTCATGCAATAAAATTCGATTCTTATTTGTCTTAAATTACGGTGGTGCTGTGGTGGTTTGCGTTCATCTTTCCTTGAGGAATTTTGTGGACAAATTATTTGTAGAAATGACACCTACACTCGTTCCTTTTGTGTTATTGGTTATTGTTTCCATTGTCATATTACAGCACCTGCTGTCTTACACTGTTGTTTCCTGTTGCACACCACCCGTACTCATTGTGTTGCGCTCTGTCAGAATTAAAACTGTTGGAGTACTTCTTCATTTTAATGCTCTATAATCAAGAAACTTTTATACTCAGCGTACCATAGTTTCTTCCGCATTAAAGGTGCGTTCACACCTGTGCGCCTGGCGGCTACTCGCCAAGCTGCTGCGCCCTGCCCAACACGGAAGTAGGGGCGCCTAGTGTGAACGAACGTGTGAACGGAACGACCTGTACGCACATATTAAGGTAGGGGCATACACCGAAACGCGTGCCCCTACTTGCAAGTCGCACGGCGACTAGGCGCAAAGCGCACAGGTGTAAACGCACATTTAGTATTCCGTCTTAACAGGCTGAATTATATGAATATTTATTTACATGATTGGGCATCACCTCTCTCGTCTCCCCTACATCTGTGGCACTCCCCTCTCACGCGCTACCACCGTGTTCTCTCTCTGATTTTACCTGGCGTCATCCCCAGGCGTGTATCTCTTGGGGTGACGCCCTGCTGTAGGGTCCCCACGCAGTTTGCGATGCTTGGCACGTATTGTGTCATTCGTCCTCACATGATTTCATTAGGAGTGCAATATTCGTAGAGTAATTTCGTTTCCTAAGTGGGGCTTTTTTCTAATGAGACTGCCACGAGCTGTGGTTCAAAATGGTTAAAATGGCTCTGAGCACTACGCGACTTAACTTCTGAGGTCATCAGTCGCCTAGAACTTAGAACTAATTGATGCTAACTAACCTGAGGACATCACACGCATCCATGCCCGAGGCAGGATTCGAACCTGCGACCACAGCGGTTACTCGGCTCCAGACTGTAGCGCCTAGAACCGCACGGCCACTCCAACCGGCACGAGCTCTGGGTTTGAATTCAGAATCACCTCATCCTTTCCCTTATATCTACATAAGTGTACCTATTCGTCACTGAATCGAATGGAAGGTGACGTTGGTGGTTGCCGTAGATATGGTTACCTTACAACATTATATTTTTAGCCATAGACGAAGTTCTCCGAGGGCTGCCCGCAGACCAACTCATCTCACGAGGTCGAAAGCCACTCTTCAAAATTTTTTTAACACCTGTGGCTTTCAGCCAATCAGCTCTAGGAGCAGAAGTTTGGCAATTTCGTTGCTCATTTGCTGTGTTCACTAGTACAATTAATTGGCACAGAGCTGTTTCCTGCAAATACATTCCATTAAAACTACCCATGTGCGAGTGGGACTCGCGTGTTGAGAGTTGCGCATGAACATAATCTTGTATATAAGCAGTTCATACCTTAAGGAAATCGAGTATCCCGATCACTTCTGCCTGTTTCTAGCCTTGATACTGACATGTTATTGGTTCCAGGGACTCCAAGATTTCCTAGACTGTTTTAATTTCAGTAATACTGTAGCGTCCCACCACAGTTTTGTAGTGCGATAGGAACATTGACGACAATGTGAGTGTTCTTGGGGTGTCCACCTTTGTTGTCGGAGGTGAGAGGGAGAAAGCTCTCCGAGGTAGAACTGTGGTTATAGGTTCCATTGGTAGTCTGTTAGGATTAATAGCAGGATGGGTATGCTGAAGAGTCCAGTATTTAAGTAATTCATTTATTATCTCTTTGATAACTTATAAAAGAGGTGGCATTTCCTAACCTCTCCTTTAATAAATGTCAGACTCAAATTCTTCTAACCAACAGGCTACTCGCCTAAGCTTACAAGAGACAATTACTATTCCGTAAATGTTCTTGTTAATTACGAAACTACAAATGCTATTTATTCCTTGAGACAAAGACAGCTCGTCTATGTTCAAATCTATTCCCCAGAATAGATAATTATTACTTATCTTGCAGTTGATGTGCGTGTCACCAGATCCGATCACCGCCCTCTCACTGAGAATATTTTTTCTGCATCCTTCTGTCTAGGCGCGCAGTCCGGAACCACGCGACTGCTACGGTCGCAGGTTCGAATCCTGCCTCGGGCATGGATGTGTGTGCTGTCCTTAGGTTAGTTAGGTTTAAGTAGTTCTAAGTTCTAGGGGACTGATGACCACAGATGTTAAGTCCCATAGTGCTCAGAGCCTGCATCCTTCTGCTGCTGCTGCCTGGCGTATCCGCACGGTGGTTCCTCAAAGCGGCCAGCACTGCTCTCCCTCTGAATCCTCCCTCAGAATCTCTTGCTTATATACCGTTTTAAGTCGAGGCTGACCTTCTATAATAGCCGTTCGGGATATTTCCATCAGCTGCCTCCTTCGACACGAAAACACTTTAATGTTCGATTTCTCTTATAGGTTTCCACTCGATGTTACCACTTACCCCTTCTCACTTGAAAGTTTTCTTTAGCGTCCGGTCTTCTGCCTCTTAGCGCAGTCTCCTTTCACCTTACCTGATAAGTATTGCTTATTAAATTTTTTTCTTGGACTCGACAATACAAATGTGCTATAAAGTCATGCAGGAGATATTGGGTTGCAATGGTAAGTCTAATAGGAGGCAAGGTATGACTTTATTGCTCATATGACGGATTTCGGAATTTATCCATCAGAGGTCCTGTAGCTGTTAGTTACTGTACATAGATATGGCGTCTCAAGTTGTATGCGAAACAAACATTTGCAGACTATTCGTAAGAGCAATTTAATACGCCATACCTACGTCCACTGTTCGATATGACGATTGATAAATTCCGAATTTCATCATAAGAGCAATAGGGTTCATTCCTTGCCTGATACTTGACTTTCACATTTCGACTCAGTCAGCCTAAATGCAGAACTATGATTGTTTTAATTTGGAATCTAACGTCGGATAACAAATGACAAAAGAAATATCTTTTTCGTGTGATACATTTACAAATTAACAATTGATGGATTTTTTATCTTGTACGTGTACTGTGAAACTTCGCTCTTTACCGAATTTCATCATTGTGTATCAATGGGAAATATTCTGTAGGTTTTGACGAGTGTGCTTGCGAGTATCGAAACACTTCACGTAAATGGCCATACCTTTCGAATGCGTTGACTTAGAAGCTAACGTTTATTCTACCACCACTAGATCACAGACCTTAGTATGTGACATAAATTTCAACTTTATATGTCTACCCGTTCCAGAGAAAAAAAGTCATAACCGATGGACGAACAAACAGAGGGTCATATGAAAATACAAATTTTTGTCGTAAGATATAATTAAAAATTTACTGTTTCAGGATTTTTTCCTTTCTGTAGTACTTTAAAAACGACTTATTTGGCAATTTTCACAATTTTAGGCCAACGGCAAGTATCCTATATGTTTTGATGAGTGAGTTTGCGAGTATTAAAATGTGTGACATGAAACGCCGTATCTCTCGACCGCACTCATTCAGAAGATACAACTTTTTGCACTGTCCAAGAATCGAGGGTGGTAGTGTGTGACTTATGTTTCAATTTGGTAAGTCTACCCGTTCCAAGGGAAAAGAGTTTTTAACAGTCGAACAGAAAGATTGACAGACATATGGACAACAAAGTGATACTATAAAGGGGACGGCAGTCATGGACTCTGGGGCTGGTCCTGGCGGAGGTTCGAGTCCTCCCTCGGGCATGGGTGTGTGTGTTTGTCCTTAGCATAATTTAAGTTAAGTAGTGTTTAAGCTTAGGGACTGGTGACCTTAGCAGTTAAGTCCCGTAAGATTTCACACACATGTGAACATAAAGGTGACGTTTTTAGCGACTGATGCGCGAAACCTTAAAATTTAAATGCAAAAGCCATTGGGAAATACCTTTCATTCCATCAATCGCGCTTGAGCCAGCACAGTAGACGCAGATCCAAACCCATTAGAGGTATTAAGGGAAGTCTGCACCCTCATTCCCGTGCTGAACAAAGCTCCACACGCTCCTAATAGATACCGGAACTGGTGTCGACAAAAGGATAATGAAGAGCTGAGGGACGCTACCAATGTCGTCTAACATGTGCTGCAAAGACGTTTGGTGTGTTGTGGACCAGCTACCAATTCCAGAGTTCATAACCTTGAAAATCATTCCGAAGCAGACTCACTTGCTGAGCAATTCATGCTCGAATCGATAGCGGTTGTCCACTATTACCTGTGATAATTATCAGACAACGGGTTTGGTCGCCTCCCACTACATGGCGCGACGTGTCCGTCCACGGGCTCTTACAGGGCTCGCCAGGTGGGCTATTATTCCTTCAGTTCTGGCGTTCGGACTGGAGAAGATGGGCAGGGCAGAGCCTGGCGAGAGTCGCGCGCCATGCCTGTGCACACACGCGAGAGGAAGCGGGCGTGCTGGTGGGAACTCTACGAAAGTGTGTGGTACTCTGGTGGCACCGATTAGTGGCAGGCAGAGACTGAACGGACTAAGGAGCTTGCTGCGGCCGACTGCATCTCATGCAGCAGGTGTTATCATCTGGTGAATTAAAACTGGTGGGCACACCTCTGAAAACTTGCGTCCAATTACTCTGCGTGCTGCAAACTTTGTCTTTTGACACTCATCCTGGCCAGTTCCGTTCGGGCTGTGAGGTTTCGTCAAATGCTGCAAAGGCTATATTAGGTCCCTGACACTGCCTTAGTTCTCATGATGATTAGATAAAGCTTTCTAGCTGTGCCGATTGGCAGGTAGCTCGAAATGTTGTTGATGTTGTTGTGGTCTTCAGTCCAGAGACTGGTTTGATGCAGCCCTCCATGCTACTCTATCCTGAGCAAGTTTCTTCAACTTCCAGTACTTACTGCAGCCTACATCCTTCTGAGTCTGCTTAGTCTATTCATCTCTTGGTCTCCCTCTACGATTTTTACCCTCCACGCTGCGCTCCAATGCTAAATTTGTGATCCCTTAATGCCTCAGAACATTTCCTACCAACCGGTCCCTACTTCTTGTCAAGTTGTGCCACAAACTCTTCTTCTCCCAAATTCTATTCAATACCTCCTCATTAGTTATGTGATCTACCCATCTAATCTTCAGCATTATTCTGTAGCATCACATTTCTAAAGCTTCTATTCTGTTCTTGTCCAAACTATTTATCGTCCATCTTTCACTTCCATACATGGCTACACTCCATACAAATATTTTCAGAAACGACTTCCTGACACTGAAATCTATAATCGATGTTAACAAATTTCTCTTCTTCAGAAACGCTTTCCTTGCTATTGCCATTCTGCATTTTATATCCTCTCTACTTCGACCGTCATCGGTTATTTTGCTCCCGAAATAGCAAAACTACTTTACTACTTTAAGTGCCTCATTTCCTAATCTAATTCCCTCAGCATCACTCAACTTAATTCGACTACATTCCATTATCCTCGGTTTGCTTTTGTTGATGTTCATCTTAAATTATCCTTTCAAGACACTGTCCATTCCGTTCAACTGCTGTTCCAAGTCCTTTGCTGTCTCTGACAGAATTACAATGTCATCGGCGAACCTCAAAGTTTTTATTTCTTCTCCATGGATTTTAATATCGACTCCGAATTTTTCTTTTGTTTCCTTTACTGCTTGCTCAATATACATATTGAATAACGTCGAGGAGAGGCTACAACCCTGTCTCACTCCCTTGCCAACCACTGATTCTCTTTCATGTCCCTCGACTCTTATAACTGCCATCTGATTTCTGTACAAATTGTAAGCAGCCTTTCGCTCCCTGTATTTTACCCCTGCCACGTTTATAATTTGAAAGAGAGTATTCCAGTCAACATTGTCAAAAGCTTTCTCTAAGTCTACAAATGCTAGAAGCGTACGTTCGCCTTTCCTTAATATTTCTTCTAAGATGAGTCGTAAGGTCAGTATTGCCTCACGTGTTCCAATATTTCCAAACTGATCTTCCCCGAGGTCGGCTTCTACCAGTTTTTCCATTCGTCTGTAAAGAATTCGCGTTAGTATTTTGCAGCTGTGACCTATTAAACTGATAGTTCTAAATGTAGAAAAATTTAAATCAGTGCGGAAGAATAGGAAAAACAAAACTGTAGTGTTCTAATACAACATAAGTAGTGTTCTACTCAACCCAGTCACGTCATTTAAATATCTGGCCACAATGATGAAAAGTGACGTAAAATGGAACGAGCATGTGAAGTCTGTGGTAGCAAAGCCGAGCAGTAGACTTCGGTTTATTGGGAGAATTTTAGGAATGTGTGGTTCTTCCGTAAAGGCCACGAAACGTAGGACGCTAGTGCGACCATTCTTGAGTACTGCTCTGGTGCTCGGAGTCCGGACTACGTCGGATTGAAGGAACACATCGAAGCAATTCAGAGACCAACTGCTAGATCTGTTATTGGTAGGCCCGGAAAACACAAAAGTATTAAGGGGATGCGTTGGGAACTGAATTGGGAATCGATGGACGGAAGGCTACGCTCTTTCTGCGTTTGAAGATGAGTGCGAAACAATTCCGCTACAACCAACATACATTTTACGAAAGGATGACAGAGATAATATACGAGATATTGGGTGTGTTAGGGAGGCATATAGACGGTGGTTTTTCCGTCGCTCTATTTGTGAGTGGTGCAGGAAAGGAAATTACTGGCCGTCGTACAGGGTATCCTGCGACACGCACCGCATGGTGGATTGTGGACTGTGTATGTGCCTGTGGACATGGAATAATTCAGGGCTTTTCTGTGGTTCGGAGCATGAGAAACAAATTAACTTTACTTTCTACTAAAGTTCAAAATTGTTTGCGTAGCCATCTTCCGCAGCAGCTGCTAACATGTGTTACTATAGGTCATCCGTATTGAGCTGACTGCAGTCTAATTACAAAGAATTACACCAGACGCGTTTCGCTTTTATTTATAATGCTTCGCCTGTGGTTGTTCTGTAAATTGGATACATAGTTTGTACAATTTTGATTGTTTTATGTTAAAGACAGCGTTTTCCTTGTTAAAATTTTTCTGCATGTTACTTACAGTGCTTCTTTACATACTCTGCCCCTTCCCTCCTTCCTAGTAGCGTTTGGTGTTGAAAGGCTTTATTTCACATATGCACATAGCAGTTTTTGGCATTCTGCGGTACATCCTGCGCTGCACTATTTACAATGCACTTCCTTAAAATGCTTCCTCTGCACTGCTACAGTGTTTAGGTCCATTTCATTTCGTTCATGTTGTGAGTGTTGATAACGTGTGTGTGTGTGTGTGTGTGTGTGTGGAGGGGGGGGGGTGAGAGAGAGAGAGAGAGAGAGTTAGTGAAATTGTCTTGTATGTAGGTAGAGACGTGAGAAGAGAGGAGTTTCTTTTTTTTGGCATGTGTGTGTGGGGGGGGGGGGGGGGACACAGTGCTGGCCTGGACAGTGATTATAGGACAGAATAGGGGAGGAGATAGTAGTGGTAAATGGAGCCTGTGGTTATATGTGTACATTTAAGTGGTCAGTCGACTTAAAGAGTGTGTCGTTAGCCAAGTTGGTCTGATTATTTATGATGTGTTTCTATCTTATTGTGGTTTTTTTGAATGTGGTAGTTTTCTTGTAAGATGAGATGTTTTTTGCTTTTCATTCTTATGATTTCCATGCTGCGTCTCTGGTTGTAATTTTTTGTTAATATTGGTGTAAGTGTTCCGCAAAAGTTGAATGACTTGTCTTACACTTCCATGCTCCTACATGTTAACCTAAAACAATCAAAAATATAAAGACGTATATATCCAGTTTACAGAATAACCATGGAAGATGCTTTATAAATAAAAGCGAAACGCGTCTGTTGTAATTCTTTTTAATTAGATTGCAATCATCTCAAGACGGTTAACCTATAGTAAAATTCAATTTTCAGGCTGTTTTGGAGCTTATCAAACTGATTAACTTTACCTTGCGTTTTTCCTAAAGTCAAAATTGTAATCTTATCAATTTAGCTACGTCTTTATCATAGATTAATTACCCTGTTGATGGTGTAAGTTAGGACGGGATAGTTTACTGATTTTTCACACTCCAGTGCTGATGACTGGGGCTGTTTCCTGTGGTGTACCGAAATATCACACGAGGATAGTCGGCGACAGTTGGTAGCACAAGTACCGATGACGTCCATCCGCCGTAGCCGCAGGAACGTCGCTGTGAGCAAACCAGTCACGCTGCCCGGGACCATTAGGCCCCCTGGACCGGCAGCGCCACGAGGAAGAGACGCGCTCTTAAGTAACACTGCAGGAGTGGAAGTTGACAGTAGCAAGCTGTAAGTCAGTCCGAGCCTTGCTAGGGAGTTCCGGCAGAACGTTTGTCGTGTCTTCAAGTCGTCGAATGAGATGGAAACAGTGGCAGATAGATAGTGATTAGTCTCATGTGAAAACAGAACAGTGAATAGAATTATCGTGTGTGGGCAGAGACCAACTACCTGCAGATTTAACTGACAAGGGGAGGCCGCCAATTGTGAAATTCAGATTCGATTCATACTGCGCATAATAAAAGCTCATGGCCAGAGGTGTAATGTGGCAAAGCACCAAGATGCACTTCTCAGCCGTTGTCGAGAAAATCCACAGTTAAAAGAAACCGTTGCGGTTAAATACTCTACGATTAATAGTTTTCCACAGTGTCGTGGCGCAGCGGTAAGCGCTCGGGTTTGTAATCCGAAGGTTGGCGGATCGAATCTCGCACCATGCAACTTTTTTTTAGTATTTCTTTTTGTAATTCATATATATATAATTCCCGGCAAACAGTTGCAACAATTATGCATATAATAAGTTGTTGAAAGTCGTTTGTCGTGGAAAAACTGGCGACTTCGAACATCATTATGTTTTCCGCAAACAAAGTTGTATTTCACAAATGTTATTAATTGTCTTCATAATGTTAACAACGTATAGTTAATGGAAGACGTAGAAACGATATTCCGAAACGAATACGTATAGCCTAAGTCAAACGTTCGAATTAGAATAGAGACCCCACGAGCACAAATTCGCTGTGGCAGGTATGAAATATAAACTCCGTTACTCGCTCGTTACACTTGAAGGACAGATGTTGAATAGGCCGAAACGAGCCGCCGCATTTCAGCGTAGTTGCCTGCTAACTTCGAAAGAAGGTAGATGCGGTCCCTAGCGCAACTTATAACATCGTCGAAAATCAGTGAGGACGGGAGAGCTTTGGTACACCCTGTTAAAAAAACGGAAAAATGGAGGCGGTACAATTGGAGAGCGATCCGCCTTCACCAACATGCATAAGCAATTCATTAATAGTTAAATTACAAAAAAACTAATAATAAAAAAAATTGCACGGCGCGAGATTCGATGCGGCGACCTTCGAATTACGAACCCGAGCGCTTACCGCTGCGCCACGACGCTGTAGAAAGCTATTAATCGTAGAGAATATTTCACCGAACGGTTTCTTTTAACTGTCGATTTTCTCGACAACGGCTGAGAAGTGCATCTTGGTGCTTTGCGACATTACACCTCTGGCCATGAGCTTTTATTATGCGCAGTATGAATCTAATCTGAATTTCACAATTGGCGGCCTCCCCTTGTGAGTGCTGTTAGGATGAACGGTTGTTCGAACATTACATCAAAACAGAAGAGTAGTTTTCTTCTTATCTTAGATCAGAGAGCATTGTTTAATTTATGTTCATGGAACATGGAACGTAGTAATAGACGGCAAATCATCGAGTAAAACTGAAGTGATATCATGTGTTCCCCAGGGAAGCGTCCTGGGACCTCTGCTGTTCCTGATCCATATAAATGACCTGGGTGACAATCTGAGCAGTTCTCTTAGGTTGTTCGCAGATTCTGGTGTAATTTACCGTCTAGTAAGGTCATCCGAAGACCAGTATCAGTTGCAAAGCGATTTAGAAAAGATTGCTTAATGGTGTGGCAGGTGACAGTTGACGCTAAATAACGGAAAGTGTGAGGTGATCCACATGAATTCCAAAAGAAATCCGTTGGAATTCGATTACTCGATAAATAGTACAATTCTCAAGGTTGTCAATTCAACTATCTGGGTGTTAAAATTATGAACAACTTCAGTTGGAAAGACCACATAGATAATATTGTGGGGAAGGCGAGCCAAAGGTTGCGTTTCATTGGCAGGACTCTTAGAAGATGCAACAAGTCCACTAAAGACACAGCTTACACTACACTCATTCGTCTTCTGTTAGAGTTGGGTTCGGGTTGTTTGGGGAAGGAGACCAGACAGCGAGGTCATCGGTCTCATCGGATTAGGGAAGGATGGGGAAGGAAGTCGGCCGTGCCCTTCCAAAGAAACCATCCCAGCATGTGCCTGGAGCGATTTAGGGAAATCACGGAAAACCTAAATCAGGATGGCCGGACGCGGGATAGAACCGTCGTCCTCCCGAATGCAAGTCCAGTGTCTAACCACTGCGCCACCTCGCTCGGTCGTCTTCTGTTAGAATATTGCTGCGCGGTGTGGGATCCTTACCAGCTGGGATTGACGGAGGACATCGAAAGGGTGCAAAAAAGGGCAGCTCGTTTTGTATTATCACGTAATAGGGGAGAGAGAGTGGCAGATATGATACGCGAGTTGGGATGGAAGTCGTTAAAGCAAAGACGTTTTTCGTCGCGGCGGGATCTATTTACGAAATTTCAGTCACCAACTTTCTCTTCCGAATGCGAAAAAATTTTATTGAGCACAACCTACCTAGGTAGGAATGATCATCAAAGTAAAATAAGAGAAATCAGAGCTCGAACAGAAAGGTTTAGGTGTTCGTTTTTCCCGCGCGCTATTCGGGAATGGAATGGTTGAGAGATAGTATGATTGCGGTTCGATGAACCCTCTACCAAGCACTTAAATGTGAATTGCAGTGTAATCATGTAGATGTAGATGAACTGTAGTCAACGCAGGACATCTCGGCTAAACCTGCATGGTGCAACTGATGCGAAAGGAAGCTGTCATGTTTGCCCTGACAGTTCTCAGGAAGTTTCTGACCATAAATGTGAATGAAGTTGGGAATTTTATAAATGTACTCAACCTCCGTAATATCAATATAACCACATTTTTTGTAAGAGTGCGTTAGAGACCAGAGATGTTGGTCATATGAAGTCAGATAGTAGCAGTGTTCTAGCAGCGTTTGTTGAACAGTCTGCCAATGGAATGTGGCCTGCCGTGTAGTGGAGGCTGCGTTATTTAAAAAGGATTTTGTAATGATATGTTTTGAGGAACGATACTGAGTAAATGAGTTATTTTAATGTAAGAATGATAAAAGCCAACATTTAAGAATCCAAAATTTCTTATATTTGTAGCTGTGTAACTCTTTATTGTTAGAAAACGTCGTATGGTTCAAGTTTGTTTAAAAAAAATTGTAACTTCCTCCACTCTTTGTCTTATAGTTGAAAGAAGTGTGAAGGAGGGCTATTGTGCACTGGAGAGTTATTAAGTAACATTTTTGCTAACTTGTCTAGGCGAGAGAACTTAATGAAAGGTTCGCAAGAGAGCTTCTGTGAAGTTCGGAAGGTAGGAGACGAGGTACTGCGGAAGTGAAGCTGTGAGAGGGAGTGGTCGTGTGTCGTGCTTGGGAAGCTCAGTTGGTGCCGGCAAGGTAGCTCGCGTGTTTGGTCAGGGACCTCGCTGGTCTCTGTAATAAAAAAAACTGAGTGAATGAATCAACGATGAGCTTGATCAGCCGTCATGAGACATCCGCCCTGGACAAATACAACAACCAATAATGAGCAAAATGAGATTAAGAAAAGGTGGCATATATGATTACCGAAAAAAAGAGTTGATAGAGCAATCGCCCGCGAGAAGCTAAGGTCCCGAGTTCGAGTCTCCATCCGGCACACGATTTTAGCCTGCCAAGAAGTTTCATGTTTATTTTTCTCTTGGCTTATTGTAGCACAGTTAAACCTGGAGACTTCTTTCTCATTTATCGGTACTTATCATTAGTTTCCCATCTTCATTTTTACTTTCAAGACTCTGGACACTCACATTGCACATCGCTTGTGGTGTGCTGAGAAGCATTTTTTGAAAACTGGTCATATACCGCTTTGCATTGCACATCGCAAGTACAGTAAATGAAATTTGATTTTTGATCGTCGCGTCATTATTCTTAATGGCAACAAGTTGAAGAGCGGATGAGCGTTCCATGCGCACACATTGTTGTTGTTGTGGTCTTCAGTCCTGAGACTGGTTTGATGCAGCTCTCCATGCTACTCTATCCTGTGCAAGCTTCTTCATCTCCCAGTACCTACTGCAACCTACATCCTTCTGAATCTGCTTAGTGTATTCATCTCTTGGTCTCCCCCTACGATTTTTACCCTCCACGCTGCCCTCCAATACTAAATTGGTGATCCCTTGAAATCTCAGAACATGTCCTACCAACCGATCCCTTCTTCTGGTCAAGTTGTGCCACAAACTCCTCCCCAATCCTATTCAGTACCTCCTCATTAGTTATCTGATCTACCCATCTAATCTTCAGCATTCTTCTGTAGCACCACATTTCGAAAGCTTCTATTCTCTTCTTGTCCAAACTATTTACCGTCCATGTTTCACTTCCATACAAATATTTTCAGAAATGACTTCCTGACACTGAAATCTATATTCGATGTTAAGAAATTTCTCTTCTTCAGAAACGCTTTCCTTGCCATTGCCAGTCTACATTTTATATCCTCTCTACTTCGACCATCATCAGTTATTTTGCTCCTCAAATAGCAAAGCTCCTTTACTACTTTAAGTGTCTCATTTCCTAATCTAATACCCTCAACATCACCCGACTTAATTCGACTACATTCCATTATCCTCGTTTTGCTTTTGTTGATGTTCATCTTATATCCTCCCTTCAAGACACCATCCATTCCGTTCAACTGCTCTTCCAAGTCCTTTGCTGTCTCTGACAGAATTACAATGTCATCGGTGAACCTCAAAGTTTTTATTTCTTCTCCATGGATTTTAATACCTATTCCAAATTTTTCTTTTGTTTCCTTTACTGCTTGCTCAATATACAGATTGAATAACATCGGGGAGAGGCTACAACCCTGTCTTACTCCCTTCCCAACCACTGCTTCCCTTTCATGTCCCTCGACTCTTATAACTGCCATCTGGCCACATATGCCAGTAAATTTGATTACCATCAATGTTGATGCCAACTGCAGGGTACAGTGGTTGTCACAATGTAATTAAGTATTTGTGAAAATATCAGTGTCAGTTCAGACGCTTGATTCCAGTGAACGATATCAATAAAGTGTTGTCTTTGATTTTTCAAGCAGTTTTATCATAAAATAAGACGCATTAATTTTTATGTTCATTTCGTCTATAATTATTAGAATAACAGTTCTCATAGAGTAATTGTTGGCAAGTCTAAAGATAAAGATTAGCAGTATTCATGGCCTACATTTTAATGTGATTCATTTGTTTTTCAGTCAGAGGGCATAAATAAATTTCAGAAACGGATTGGTTTCTCCAAGACGAATTGTTTGATGCACTGGCCGCTCTGGATTTCGTATCGTGTAGCGTGAGTGGGCTCTACAGGTTTCCGTTCAAAATTAATTTGCACATAATAGTGTTGCTCTGCACCGAAATTTACATAATTCGATGGCAAAATAAGTTTTACACATTTCTCGGATACCTGCTTGACACTTACGAACAAGAGTTTAAAATATATAAGAAACCTTCGGCTGTAAACAGCTTTGCCAAAGTAATGTATTTTACTATTCACTATTCCGTATCTCTTTCATTGTGCGTGTGTCTGCTGTCCTAGAACACATGCAGCCCTCCCATTGGGACACCTTTATTAATCTCTTTCAGTGGCAGCCAGATGTTCGTCGAAGTGGACGGCCATAGTCCACAACAGCTCCACGTTGTATGGATTACCCTAGTGTTGTAAAAGTGTTTGATGTCTCTGTGACGCTATGTGTTCTTTATTGTAAGTCTTTGTTATTTGATTAATGCAGTGCTGGCTCGGGAAATGAAAGTATGGTTTCTTTGTGGAATGATGTTCTTCTTTGACCTGGTAGCTTCCAGCTCCTCGGTCCCTAAGTTTAACTTCCCGAATAATATTCTCGAAAATAAAGCATCTTAAATTCTCGAAATATTATCAGTTCCATAACTACATATCTCTCACGTTTCAAGATGGTCAAAACGCTCCATCATTTTTTGAAGACCGTGTACACCGAGCGTAATGAACCTTGTTCAATGAATCTCAAACTCTGTGCGTCGTTCTTTATTGTGGAACAGTTTGCTGACTTCGATATTGCAGTAGGTTCAGTAATTGTAATAATTGCTTTTAAATTTAAGTTACTAATGAGAATGGGCGACGTCTTTTGGAAAATGAATCTTTATGGCTATCACATGGAATCACCGGTTATGATACAGCGGGAGAGGCATTTTAGGCCGGGGAATTCTGGTTATGGTTTCGCGGCAGCCAGCTCATACGCAGGAGGGGGGACGGTTTTGCAGTTTGTGCGTGACGTACGGCACGTAGCGGCAGCGGCTCTCGTAAAACCTACGCACTTCTTGCTGAGCCGGAGGTTGGATGTTGCTGGCGCCACATCAGATAGCCTGATTTATGCCTACGAGTCGCGACGCGACTCGCAATTTCGGCTCCGTCCGCATAATTATTTTTGTCTCCCTACCGTTTGGCCGCAGTCAACGGAGCACTAAATACAGAACAATTTTCTCAGCATTGAAAACACCAGATGTCAACATTTTCTGGTATTTATTTATCTCGTCAAATTGTATTTAGTTTACTGTGTGATCAGAGAAGAACTCGCTAGTTTATCCAAAATGTTAAGCATCTTAGAGCGCAACTATAGATCAAAATCTCCCTTCGAATACAATATTCAACTTATTTCTAAATCACTTACTGTGTAGAAAATGCGCTGTGAAAGTAATAGACCTAAAAATAATCGTAAACAAACTACACTGAAGAGTCAAAAAAACTTGTATACCTGCCTAATATCGTGTAAGGGCCTCGCGAGCTAGCAGAAGTGCCGTGCAGCAGCACGACGTGGCATGGACTATACTAATATCTGAAGTAGTGCAGGAGGGAACTGACACCATGAACCTTTCAGAGCTGTCCCTAAATCCGTAATAGTACGAGGGGGAAATTCGGAAATTTGTGGTAAAATCCTAAGGGAACAGACTGCTGAGGTCATCGGTCCTACAAACTACTTAAGCTAACTTACGCTAAGGACAACGCACACACCCATGCCCGAGTGATGACTCGAACCTCCGATGGTAGAGGGCCGCGTGAACCGTGACAAGGCGCCCTAGACGGCGTGGTTACCACGCGCGGCCAGTACAAAGGGTTGGAGATCTCTTCTGAACAAAAGGTTGCAAGGGGAGTCTGGTGATCATTTGAAGTGTTTGAACTCAGAAGGGTGTTCCACGAACCACCCTGTGTTCTGGACGTTTGGGGTGTCGCAATGTCCTGCTGGAATTGCCCAAGTGCTTCGGAATGCAAAATGAACATGAATGGATGCAGGTGTTCAGACAGGATGCTTACCTACGTGTAAGCCGTCAGATGCGTATGTAGACGTATCAGGTGTCCCACATCACTCCAACTGCCCACGACCCACATCATTACAGAGGCTCCACCATCTTGAACAGTCCATGCCCTTACACGTCCATTCGCTCGATACAGTTTGAAAAGAGACTCACCAACCAGGTAACATGCTTCCAGTCATCAACAGTTTAATGTCGGTGATGACAGGCCCAGACTAGGCGTAAAATTTTGTGTCGGCGATCATTAAGGGTGCACGAGTGGGCCTTCTGCTCCGAAAGCCCATATCGGTCACGTTTCGTTGAATGATTCGCACGCTGACACTTGTTGGTGACCCAGCACTGAAATCTTGTGCAGTTTGCGGAAGGCTTGCACTTCTGTCACGTTGAACGTTTCTCTTCAGCCGTCGCTGATGCCGTTCTTGCAGGATCCTTTTCCGGCCGCAGCGAAGTCGAAGATTTGATGTTTTTCCGGATTCCTGATATTCACAGTACACTTGTGAAATGGTCGAACGAGGAAATCCCCACTTCATAGCTATCTCGGAGATGCTGGGTCCCAACGCTCGTGCGCCGACCATAACACCACTTTCAAACTCACTTAAATTTTGATAACATGCCATTGTACCATCAGTAACCGATCTAACACCTGCGTCAAACACTTGTTGTCTTATACAGGCGTTGCCAACCGCAGCGCTGTATTTCGCCTGTTTGTACTCGTATATATCTGCAACTGAATAAGCACGCCTATACCAGTTTCTTTGACGCTTGAGTATATATTAGCATAGAATCCATGGTTCGTAGGTTTTGCGGTGAGAGCATTGATTACATTTGAAACCTAGGGGCGGGGAAGTAGTTAGGCAGACATGACTTGTAAAAACCTAATCCGGTACAATTGAAGAAACTAAAAAAAAGTGGAGGTGAAACATCCCTGTAATTTTTAGGAGTATAGCAGCATTTGCTTTTCGCCGTGTGGCGAGGTGCATTGCTGTGGTGCGAATACGTATCAGGTGTGAGGCGATTATTTATGTCGTCAAATCTTCCGACAAAATATGTAGAACATAAGATGGTAAAGTTAAAGCGTTACTTGGAATGGTTCAGTTTGTAAGAAACTGCCCAATGTCGTACGTGATTATTCGATAAATAATAGAAACTGTATGTATTTTATGTTTGCTTTTTTGAATCCAGGAAAATATCGCATGTAGTGGTATTGCGAATGTTTGACTTTCCTTGGCCCAAAAGAGAAAGGGTTGAGAAACAAGTGACTCCGAGTAACTTGACAACGTTGGGCAGTCATTTTGTAATATATGGTGTGTGGCACAGTGGAAAGGCGTTGAAAATTAGATGGACAAGTGCAATAAGAAAAGGAGGTGATAATCCACGGAATCGGTGAGGACAAGAAACTGGGGAAACTTTGACAAAAAGGAAGGTCACGATGCTACGACACGTTTCAGTGGTACTGGAGGGTACTGCAGAAGGATAAAAGCTGTAAGAGAAAGCAGATACTGGAATATGTTGAACGATGCTTCCTGGTCGTTTAGAGTAAGTGCTACTCTAAAATGAACCGGTCGACAAAGGGAGGCCGTGGTGGTCTAGCAGGTAGGCGCTTGACTCTTTCTCTGGAGGTCCGAGTTTTAATTCCCGGTAGGACCGCGGATACTTCCTCGCTCCATTCCCTCCCGGACGGCCCCCGAGCTGTTATCAAACTGAGTACCGGGGGTATTTCCCGGGGGTAACAGCAGCTGAGGCGTTAGGCCCGCCACCCTTCTTCCCTTACTACTGCTACAGCGAACGAAACGTTGCACTGTAGCTGCAGCCAGGCAGAAGCCTGTTCAGGGGCTGACCGCCATTGACTTTCAGTCATCTTACAATTCAGATTCAGGCGGTGAACAGCATTAACGGGTGCTGCTCAGTGGCGTAGAGTGAAGGGAATATGGCGAAATAATGACACAGAGATTCTTCATCTCTGCATCAAGGTACTCCATCTGGTTTTTTTTCATTTAGGAAAATTAACTTTTCCACTGTGACAACCCTAAAACCTATACTGTGTGTTCGGATACGTTCTCTTCTATACGAGCACCCATGCCTCACTAGACCCATATCTCAGCCCATTATAGAAATAAGGCGTCGAGGATTTGGTCGCAGCAGCTTGAAGTACCCGAGTCGCCCGTTCCGAAAATCCAGGACCTGCAAAACGCTTTCGATCCGGAAGTCCTAAATTTGAGAGCGCGACCGTCGCCTTACCCTGCGCCTGGAACGTTCTGGAGACTCACGCTTCACGAGTATCGTCTAGATTGACTCCCGCCAAACAATGGGCACTTCACCAGAATAGGCAAAAGCAACGAATAAATTGAGGAATAAACTAGCTTCATATTCTCTGCGTTTCATCGTTCATTACAGTAACTACCTAGTAACGATGCACGAGGCACGCAAACTGACAATGATTACCGGGCCAGTCCTCTCGTAGACAGTGCGAAGCCAACAGCACTTGCCACACCTTCTGATGGCTGAAATTTTCTTCTATTTTCTTCTTGCTACTGGGTACCTCTCGATTTCTTCCAGTCTCCACATGGGTTTTCTTACGATGACGCATGACTAGCACGCTTGGGTGATATGATGATGTAGCTTCTATCAGAATTGACCATAGCACCATGAATATTATTGTACTTGAGGAAAGCATTCGATATAGTTCTGCACAATATTTCAATGAAAGAAAAACCAGGTTATCGAGAATTGGAGCAGATTTTCCACTGGTTGCTGCACATTGCTTCAGACAGAACTAAGAACGTTGTGTTTAATGGTACGAAACCGCTTCGTGCGAAATTCAGAAATTATGGAATAATTCAAGGGACTGTTATAGTGTATTTATTGTGTACACAGATAGTTTCGGCACTCGCTTGCTATGTATCGAAATATAAAAACCGCGAACTGTTGATATAAATTAATACGCACATACATATTGTCATTTACGTGCATTAAACACTATCTGGTTTTTCATGTAATGCAGACCATATTAATGTTGTTGTTGTTGTGGTCTTCAGTCCTGAGACTGGTTTGATGCAGCTCTCCATGCTACTGTATCCTGTGCAAGCTTCTTCATCTCCCAGTACCTACTGCAACCTACATCCTTCTGAATCTGCTTAGTGTATTCATCTCTTGGTTTTCCTGTACGATTTCTACCCTGCACGCTGCCCTCCACTACTAAATTGGTGATCCCTTGATGCCTCAGAACATGTCCTACCAACCGTTCCCTTCTTTTAGTGAAGTTGTGCCACAAACCTCTCTTCTCCCCAGTCCTATTCAATACATCCTTATTAGTTATGTGATCTACCCATCTAATCTTCAGCATTCTTCTGTAGCACCACATTTCGAAAGCTTCTATTCTCTTCTTGTCTAAACTATTTATCGCCAATGTTTCACTTCCATACGTGGCTACACTCCATAAAATGCTTTCAGAAACGACTTCCTGACACTTAAATCTATACTCGAAGTTAACAAATTTCTCTTCTTCAGAAACGCTTTCCTTGCCATTGCCAGTCTACATTTTTTATCCTCTCTACTATGACCATCATAAGTTATTTTGCTCCCCAAATAGCAAAACTCCTTTACTACTTTGTCTCATTTCCTAATCTAATTCCCTCAGCATGACCCGACTTAATTCGACTTCATATTAAAGTATGAATAGAAATAAGAGAGCAGTTCAATTGAAGTTTTGTTCCGGTAGTTTAAATGGAAATTTCATGCTCACATAAACGGCTGCAGTTCCCTGCAAATTTTATAAATTTATTTTATTTTTGGCCTCTCATGTTAACGCTAGTGAAAGTTTGGCCACTCATCGACTGCTTTATATGGAAATAAAAATCAAACGTCTCCAATCAATGCACGTTTTGTTTTTGTGTGATGATCTTTGTAACAAACACCAGTTGCACAGCACATGTGGATGCAGGCAAATTTTCGTTATAATCGTTATTTATTAGGAGCGATCAAAATGTTTCCGTTTGAAGGTCACACTCACTTCTTGCTTAAATGTCGGTGCCTATACACACTCATCGGAACTTCCCTAGCTTTCACTTAAGCTGCAGCAACGCCTTCATACGGATAATTTTTGATTTCCCCTTATAGACTGAGGTGACAAGTCATTGTATAGCGATATGCACGTATACAGATGGCAGTGGTATCGCGTACACAAGGTATAAAGTGGCTGTGCAGTGGCGGAGTTGTTATTTGTATTCAGGTGACTCATGTGAAAATGTTTCCGACATGATTATTGCCACACGAACAGAATTAACAATCTTTGAACGCGGAATGGTAGTTGGAGCTACGAGGGCAGTTCAATAAGTAATGCAACACATTTTTTTTCTCGGCCAATTTTGGTTGAAAAAACCGGAAATTTCTTGTGGAATATTTTCAAACATTCCCGCTTCGTCTCGTATAGTTTCATTGACTTCCGACAGGTGGCAGCGCTGTACGGAGCTGTTAAAATGGCGTTTGTAACGGATGTGCGTTGCAAACAACGGACAGTGATCGAGTTTCTTTTGGCGGAAAACCAGGGCATCTCAGATATTCATAGGCGCTTGCAGAATGTCTACGGTGATCTGGTAGTGGACAAAAGCACGGTGAGTCGTTGGGCAAAGCGTGTGTCATCATCGCCGCAAGGTCAAGCAAGACTGTCTGATCTCCCGCGTGCGGGCCGGCCGTGCGCAGCTGTGACTCCTGCAATGGCGGAGAGTGCGAACACACTCGTTCGAGATGATCGACGGATCTCCATCAAACAACTCAGTGCTCAACTTGACATCTCTGTTGGTAGTGCTGTCACAATTGTTCACCAGTTGGGATATTCAAAGGTTTGTTCCCGCTGGGTCCCTCGTTGTCTAACCGAACACCATAAAGAGCAAAGGAGAACCATCTGTGCGGAATTGCTTGCTCGTCATGTGGCTGAGGGTGACAATTTCTTGTCAAAGATTGTTACCGGCGATTAAACATGGGTTCATCACTTCGAACCTGAAACAAAACGGCAATCAATGGAGTGGCGCCACACCCACTCCCCTACCAAGAAAAAGTTTAAAGCCATACCCTCAGCCGGTAAAGTCATGGTTACAGTCTTCTGGGACGCTGAAGGGGTTATTCTGTTCGATGTCCTTCCCCATGGTCAAACGATCAACTCTGAAGTGTATTGTGCTACTCTTCAGAAATTGAAGGAACGACTTCAGCGTGTTCGTAGGCACAAAAATCTGAACGAACTTCTCCTTCTTCATGACAACGCAACACCACACACAAGTCTTCGCACCCGAGAGGAGCTCACAAAACTTCAGTGGACTGTTCTTCCTCATGCACCCTACAGCCCCGATCTCGCACCGTCGGATTTCCATATGTTTGGCCCAATGAAGGACGCAATCCGTGGGAGGCACTACGCGGATGATGAAGAAGTTATTGATGCAGTACGACGTTGGCTCTGACATCGACCAGTGGAATGGTACCGTGCAGGCATACAGGCCCTCATTTCAAGGTGGCGTAAGGCCGTAGCATTGAATGGAGATTACGTTGAAAAATAGTGTTGTGTAGCTAAAATATTGGGGAATAACCTGGTGTATTTCAATGCTGAATAAAACAACCCCTGTTTCAGAAAAAAAAAAATGTGTTGCATTACTTATTGAACTGCCCTCGTAGATCGATGGGACATTCCATTTCGGAAATCGTTAGGGAATTCAGTGTTCCGGGATCAACAGGGTCAAGAGCCTGCCTAGAATATCAAGGTTTCTGGCATTACCTCCCACTATGGACAATGGAGTGGCCAGTGGCGGAGAGCAGCGGCTTTGCGTGGAGCTGTCAGTGCTAACAGACAAGGAACGTTGCTTGAAGTTACCACAGAAATCAATCTGGGACGTGAGACGAACATATCCTTTAGGAAAGTGCGGCGAAATCTGCCGTTCACGGGCTATGGCAGCAGACGACTGACTCGAGTGCCATGACATCGCCTCCAGCGCCTCTCCTGGACTCGTGTCTTTATCGTTGGACCCTAGACGACCGGAAAACCATTGCGAAGTCAGATGACTCATGAAGGCATTGACCCGTTGTCAACAGGGCACTGTGGAAACTGGTGGTGGCTGCATAATGATGTGGGCTGTGCTCACATGGAATGGACTGGGTCCTGTGGTCCAACTGAACCAATAATTGGGCCCGCATCTCGTGGTCGTGCGGTAGCGTTCTCGCTTCCCACGCCCGGGTTCCCGGGTTCGATTTCCGGCGGGGTCAGGGATTTTCTCTGCCTCGTGATGGCTGGGTGTTGTGTGCTATCCTTAGGTTAGTTAGGTTTAAGTAGTTCTAAGTTCTAGGGGACTGATGACCATCGATGTCAAGTCCCATAGTGCTCGGAGCCATTTTTTGAACCAATCATTGAGCGGAAATGGTTATGAAACTTCCTGGCAGATTAAAACTGTGTGCCCGACCGAGACTCGAACTCTGGACATTTGCCTTTCGCGGGCAAGTGCTCTACCAACTGAGCTACCGAAGCACGACTCACGCCCCGTACTCACAGCTTTACTTCTGCATCTCGCCTCCTACCTTCCAAACTTTACAGAAGCTCTCCTGCGAACCTTGCAGAACTAGCACTCCTGAAAGGCAGAGGTCCCGAGTTCGAGTCTCGGTCAGGCACACAGTTTTAATCTGCCAGGAAGTTTCATATCAGCGCACACTCCGCTGCAGAGTGAAAATCTCATTCTGGAAACATCCCCCAGGCTGTGGCTAAGCCATGTCTCCGCAATATCCTTTCTTTCAGGAGTGCTTGTTCTGCAAGGTTCGCAGGAGAGCTTCTGTAAAGTTTGGAAGGTAGGAGACGAGGTACTGGCAGAAGTAAAGCTGTGAGTACCGGGCGTGAGTCGTGCTTCGGTTGCTCAGTTGGTAGAGCACTTGCCCGCGAAAGGCAAAGGTCCCGAGTTCGAGTCTCGGTCGGGCACACAGTTTTAATCCGCCAGGAAGTTTCATATCAGCGCACACTCCGCTGCAGAGTGAAAATCTCATTCGGGAAATGGTTATGTTCCGCTATTTGGAGATTTCATGTTCCCAAAGACGTTGGAAATTTTATGAATAACAATGTGCCATCTCATTGGGCCACAGCTGTTCCAGATCGGTTTGAAGAACATTTTGGGCAACTGGAGGGAATGATTTGGCCACCCAGGTCTCACCTAAATCTATCCCATAGAATATTTACGGAACGTAATCTTGCGGTCAGTTTGAGCACAAAATCCTGCACCGGCAACACTTTCGCAAATATGAACAGCTGTAGAGGTCACGTGGCTTAGAATTTCTGCAGGAGACTTCACATGACTTTTTGAGTCATTGCCACGTAGAGATGCGAACTACGCCAGCAAAAAGGAGATTCGACACGATATTAGGAGGCATACCTCTACTTCCGTCACCTCAGTGTATATTCACATCCAGTGACGCTTAACAAATTGGCAGTCACTGTGGAAACTGCTAGATGAATACTATGTATCAAGACACCTTTGCTATTGCAGTAAGTACAGAGGTCATTTTTGATTACAAGTTGCCATATAAACACTACACATGGTTGCAGTCGTCTTTATTTATACTGAATAAACAGTCACCGGTTCTTCAACATCCCTAACACATAAGCTTAGTCTTTTAGTGCACGACGACCATGTTGTAATAATCTTGGTATCTTGTAGTATCCCTCACAGGTTTCCAACTTAATATTTTAAAACTGTTGAATAAATAGTATGCTGAAATTCAGTGGTATATTTATTTCGCTAGTAATGTTACTGTGTTTCACAAAATGAAATGAATACTCTGCTTCAGTTATCTGTACACCTGTAGACAATGCTCATTGCAACGTTTCACGTGTGATGATAACAGTGGCGACTGAAAGTGGCGTAATGCTTCTGATGAATGCGGAACAACAGATAGAAAAACCCCGGAACCCCCAGTAACAGACGCTTCTGTATGTCTCCAGTGTTCTGAAACCCGTGTGATGTACGATAAAAGCCGGACAAAGAGCCGGGCTATCTTTTGTAGTCGTTTCACTGAACAGGACGCGACAAAACTGATGTTCCTGCTCAGTGCAGTGACCGACAGAATACTGAAACAAGCTCACAGAGATGGAACTACCAGCTCCAGTAACTGACTGGCCATTCTGAAACGTATTTTATTGAGGGAAAAACTCAGGGAATTTTATTCCATATATTATTGCTAAAAAATTGATGGGTTTGCAGGTCGTACGAAATGGGTTTGCGGGCTGCGGGTTTCAAACAATTAATCTGTGATAGTGGGGCAGTTCGCTGACGATACTTTAGGATATAGGAACGCTGTAAAGTCTGAACACAGCAACGGAAAAAAAAGTTTGTGATAACATTGTTTTAGTGTTTTTGTAAGAGGACTCAACATTTTTAAGAGTTTGAAGTTTTCTTAAAAGTGGGCTTGATTTAAAGTTTTTCGAAAGTTTTTTTTTTTTGCCTTTCGAAATTTTCTTGAAATTTTTAAAAAGTTCTTAAATAACATTTTAACGTTTTCAATTTTATGTAAATCGTATTTTATTGAAAAAGGATCCTTACAATTTTAATTCTTGTGAAACTTTGAGTTTGCGTTGCTTAAGGTGAGTTTTTAAAAATTTTGAAGGTTTTGAATTGTTCCTAAAATTGTATCCCTTGAAAGACAGGGTTGTAAAACAAGGTACTTCATACGCATTTATTTCACACACACACTTATTTTCTGCAGGTATTGTGAAGTTATTACTGTCGTGTACAGGCTGGATGTTGCGAGAAATTGATTTTTAAATGCTTCTTTGCTCTTCTATGGGTTCAGTGGCCTCCGCTCCCTGATCTCCTTGTCCTGTTATCATACACTCCTGGAAATGGAAAAAAGAACACATTGACACCGGTGTGTCAGACCCACCATACTTGCTCCGGACACTGCGAGAGGGCTGTACAAGCAATGATCACACGCACGGCTCAGCGGACACACCAGGAACCGCGGTGTTGGCCGTCGAATGCCGCTAGCTGCGCAGCATTTGTGCACCGCCGCCGTCAGTGTCAGCCAGTTTGCCGTGGCATACGGAGCTCCATCGCAGTCTTTAACACTGGTAGCATGCCGCGACAGCGTGGACGTGAACCGTATGTGCAGTTGACGGACTTTGAGCGAGGGCGTATAGTGGGCATGCGGGAGGCCGGGTGGACGTACCGCCGAATTGCTCAACACGTGGGGCGTGAGGTCTCCACAGTACATCGATGTTGTCGCCAGTGGTCGGCGGAAGGTGCACGTGCCCGTCGACCTGGGACCGGACCGCAGCGACGCACGGATGCACGCCAAGACCGTAGGATCCTACGCAGTGCCGTAGGGGACCGCACCGCCACTTCCCAGCAAATTAGGGACACTGTTGCTCCTGGGGTATCGGCGAGGACCATTCGCAACCGTCTCCATGAAGCTGGGCTACGGTCCCGCACACCGTTAGGCCGTCTTCCGCTCACGCCCCAACATCGTGCAGCCCGCCTCCAGTGGTGTCGCGACAGGTGTGAATGGAGGGACGAATGGAGACGTGTCGTCTTCAGCGATGAGAGTCGCTTCTGCCTTGGTGCCAATGATGGTCGTATGCGTGTTTGGCGCCGTGCAGGTGAGCGCCACAATCAGGACTGCATACGACCGAGGCACACAGGGCCAACACCCGGCATCATGGTGTGGGGAGCGATCTCCTACACTGGCCGTACACCACTGGTGATCGTCGAGGGGACACTGAATAGTGCACGGTACATCCAAACCGTCATAGAACCCATCGATCTACCATTCCTAGACCGGCAAGGGAACTTGCTGTTCCAACAGGACAATGCACGTCCGCATGTATCCCGTGCCACCCAACGTGCTCTAGAAGGTGTAAGTCAACTACCCTGGCCAGCAAGATCTCCGGATCTGTCCCCCATTGAGCATGTTTGGGACTGGATGAAGCGTCGTCTCACGCGGTCTGCACGTCCAGCACGAACGCTGGTCCAACTGAGGCGCCAGGTGGAAATGGCATGGCAAGCCGTTCCACAGGACTACATCCAGCATCTCTACGATCGTCTCCATGGGAGAATAGCAGCCTGCATTGCTGCGAAAGGTGGATATATACTGTACTAGTGCCGACAGTGTGCATGCTCTGTTGCCTGTGTCTATGTGCCTGTGGTTCTGTCAGTGTGATCATGTTTTGTATGTGACCCCAGGAATGTGTCAATAAAGTTTCCCCTTCCTGGGACAATGAATTCACGGTGTTCTTATTTCAATTTCCAGGAGTGTATTTCAATAGTTCTCGTTACAAATGGGGATACACTCTGAGCACAAATCTTGTACTTTTGACCCTGGACACCCCTCTTATCTTGGTGCCCTAAATTGCCTGTACTAATTGTGATATGCCTGTATAGAGGGAAATTCTATAGTTCTGGTAATTCATATGCCTATATAGAGGGAAATGCTATAGTTCTGGTAATTCATGTGCCTGTATACAGGGAAATGCTGTAGTTCTGGTAACTCAGCTTGGCGCCCCAAGCAGCAGCTTGTGTGGCCTGGGTCATAGACCGGTCCTTAGTACATACACGAGCGGACTTCAGAAACTGAATTACACCTTATTATGACAGGCCCAATAACCTTCACTGAATGGTGCACTACACATAAAAGTAACACAGACACATACACAATTTTTCGCAAGATAAAGTCTCTATAATCAACGACTGGAACCTTCTACGAATCATTCTATTCCTTGGCATCTTTCGATATGGCTAAAGGCAACATTTTATTTAATTTGTGTTCCGCCACAGTTTTCACGGTGACAGTGTGAGCAATTTAGACATTTGTACACAAGAATCCAACTGTTCCAAAGTACTTCTACATCTACAGCTACATCCATACTCCGCAAGCCACCTGGCAGTGTGTGGCGGGGGGTACTTTGAGTAACTCTGAAACATGCCCTTAGAATAATTATAAATGACTTTGCTGATAAACCTCTTACGTTATTTGATTTTCAAACAGATGAGCAGAACTGAACGTACTCAGACATTTCTCTCTTTACTTACTCTGATCAACACTAAACTGACGCACAGTATTTTTCGCACAAGGCAATCTTACTTCCAATAATCCCTACAAAAGAATGGCCCCTACTAACAATAACCTATACCTTGCATGAATCACTTACCTCTCAAAAATCTTCGTTACTCGAACTACTGCAATACAGCGAGCGCCAACACTGCCAGCTAAATAAAAGATTCTAACTACTGAAAGCCCTAACTACTGATAAGCATAGTTAGTAAATGAAAGATTTTGATAGAGAACAAACAATGTATTTACCATAATAGTGTTTAAAAGGCATAATATATATATCAGTTCATGACATCTAGTCTTACAAATTTAGTTTTTCTGACGGACACACGTCCAGATCGTCCGCTCTGTATAGGCTGCCATCTCTCTGTCCACATCCACCGCCGCTGGCGCCTCACCTCCAACTGTGCAACGCTACGCGCTGTTCACATCCAACTGACCAACACTACAATAGCGAATATTCCAACAATGCAAATCAGCCACAGACTGCACACAGCACAGCCAGTGATCTTCATACAGAGCGCTACGTGGCGTTACCAACATAAAACCCTAAACAGCCTTCTTACACCTCTATCGGTTTTCCCTTCTATTCCAGTCTCGTATTGTTCGTGGAAAGAAAGATTATCGTTATCCTTCTGTGTGGGCTCTAATGTCTCTGATTTTATCGTCATGGTCTCTTCGCGAGGTATACGTTGGAGGGAGCAGTATACTGCTTGACTCCTCGGTGAAGGTATGTTCTCGAAACTTCAACAAAATCCCGTACCGAGCTACTGAGCGTCTCTCCTGCAGAGTCATCCACTGGAGATTATCTATCATATCCGTAACGCTTTCGCGATTACTAAATGATCCTGTAACGAAGTTCGCTGCTCTTCGTTGGATCTTCTCTATCTCTTCTATCAACCCTATCTGGCACGGATCCCACACTGGTGAGCAGTATTCAAGCAGTGGGCGAACAAGTGTACTACTTTGTTTTCGTATTGCATTTCCTTAGGATTCTTCCAATGAATCTCAGTCTATTCACAATATACATAAATGACCTTGTGGATAACATCGGAAGTTCACTGAGGCTTTTTGCGGATGATGCTTTAGTATACCGAGAGGTTGTAACAATGGAAAATTGTACTGAAATGCAACGAAGTTTACCGACAATTAACTTTATATAATCATTCCATTTTAAATCATTCCTAATGCCTACTCCCATATAATTTATGGAATTAACTGCTTCCAGTTGTTGACCTGCTATATTGTAGCTAAATGATAAAGGATCTTTCTTTCTTTCTAAGTATTCGCAGCACATTACACTTGTGTACATTGAAATTCAATTGCCATTCCCTGCATCATGCGTCAATTCGTTGCATTTCAGTACAATTTTCCATTGTTACAACCTCTCGGTATACTAAAGCATCATCCGCAAAAAGCCTCAGTGAACTTCCGATGTTATCCACAAGGTCATTTATGTATATTGTGAATAGCAACGGTCCTACGAGATTCTCCTGCGGCACACCCGAAATCACTCTTACTTCGGAAGACTTCTCTCCATTGAGAATGACATGCTGCGTTCTGTTATCTAGGAACTCTTCAATCCAATCACACAATTGGTCTGATAGTCCATATGCTCTTACTTTGTTCATTAAACGACTGTGGGGAACTGTATCGAACGCCTTGCGAAAGTCTAGAAACACGGCATCTACCTGGGAAGCAGTGTATATGGCCCTCTGAGTCTCGTGGACGAATAGCGCGAGCTGGGTTTTACACGATCGTCTTTTTGGAAACCCATGCTGATTCCTACAGAGTAGATTTCTAGTCTTCAGGAAAGTCATTATACTCGAACACAATAGGTGCTCCAAAATTCTACAACTGATCGACTTTAGAGGTATAGGTCTATAGTTCTGCACATCTGTTCGACGTCCCTTCATGAAAACGGGGTGACCTGTGCCCTTTTCCAGTCCTTTGGAACGTTACGCTCTTCTAGAGACCTACAGTACACAGCTGCAAGAAAGGGGGCATATTCCTTCGCGTACTCTGTGTAAAATCGAACTAGTATCCCATCAGGTCCAGCGGCCTTTCCTATTTCGAGCGATTTTAATTGTTTTTATATCTCTCTGTCATCTATTTCGATACCTACCATTTCGCCATGTGTGTGACAATCTGGAGAGGGAACTACAGTGCTGTCTTCCTCTGTGAAACAGCTTTGGAAAAAGACATTTAGTATTTCGGCCTTTAGTCTGTCATCTTTTGTTTCAGTACCATTTTGGTCACAGAGTGTCTGTACATTTTGTTTTGATCCACCTACTGCTTTGACATAATACCAAAATTTCTTAGGATTTTCTGCCAAGTCAGTACGTAGAACTTTACTTTCGAATTCATTGAACGCCTGTCGCATAGCCCTCCTCACACTACATTTCGCTTCGGTTAATTTTTGTTTGTCTGCAAGGCTTTGGCTATGTTTATGTTTGCTGTGAAGTTCCCTTTGCTTCCGCAGCAGTTTTATAACTCGGTTGTTGTACCACGGTGGCTCTTTCCCATCTCTTACGATCTTGCTTGGCACATACTCATCTAATGTGTATTGTACGATGTTTTGAACTTTGTCCACTGATCAACACTATCTGTACTTGAGACAAAACTTCTATGTTGAGCCGTCAAGTACTCTGAAATCTGCTTTTTGTCACTTCTGCTAAACAGAAAAATCTTCTTACCTTTTTTTAATATTTCTATTTACGACTGAAATCATCGATGCAGTAACCGCTTTATGATCGCTTTGTAGTACATTTCCAGTCTCAGAACCATTGTAATCGCACACTGTGACGCACCAGTTACCCGTACTAAAATAGAACTGAGTCTGCAGGAAACTGTAAGCATTTACTATCTTCTGACAATGTGCTACTCTTGTTGCGAAATGGTCTTAACCGAGGGACAATGTGTGTAGTCTCTGAAGTCCCTAAGTAATAACACGGAGTTACATCGTAGTCAATTTGGTTAGGCCACATTGTCATGATTACTGAAAAATGAATGCGACCTGTAGTTCTGAGCTCTATTAACTAAGTGGCCTAGTTGCCGAAAGTTAATTATATTGTCAGAACAATTTGTAGTGAATTATAATTGAAAACAGGGGACATAAACTAAAATTCGGTTAAATGGCAGTGGTGCCAAATTTTACAGCCGGCCATGGTGGTTGAGCGGTTCTAGGCGCTACAGCCTGGAACCACGCGACCGCTACGGTCGCAGGTTCGAATCCTGCCTCGGTCATGGATGTGTGCGATGTCCTTAGATTAGTTATGTTTAAGTAGTTGTAAGTTCCAGGGGACTGATGATCTCAGAAGTTAAGTCCCATAGTGTTCAGAGCCATTTGAACCAAATTTTACAAAAGAACTTCACTTGATCTAGCTGTGCGACACAGCACTGTGGCCCTGCGAACAAAGTAAACAAGCAAGTACAGGAAGGACGGAAAGCGCAGCTAATAAAGTGGAATGAGCCAAAATGTCATACCTAGACGTGTTCTCTAATTCCAAAGAAAGAAAATGTTGTTCTAAGTGAAGCAGTTTGACACAGTTGCATCTAACACAGCTGTTACAATTGTAGAATTCTTACAGCAAGGAATATAGTAAAGAACAGGTTGAGGAACAATAATAAGTAATTATTGTCATTTACAGTTTTGAGGGTGTTGGTACGATATTTTACGTGTGACCAAATTTAGTTTTGTTAATGTTGAAACTTATAACAGCTCACAGTACGGCGCAAGGAAAGGCAGTTGATAATAACAAAGACGATCAATTGTACGTCTTAAAAACAGACTTTAAAGATGAAGCAACAGATTCTGGATTTTTGGATGGAGGTTGATCGAGGGAGATAATATTGGGTAATGGAAAGAAACAATAGAACGAAAGGAACCAAAACCAGTTGAATAAGTGGGATCAATCTAAGGGCCGAAACTGTGAGTAAAATTACGCAGAAATGTTGTTGGAGGTTTTAAGGAAACGAGATAAACGAACAGAAAGAAGACCTGCAACAAATCTGCAAGGAAATGATGCAACAATGAAGAGATCAGCAAGGTGTGACATGCGAACTACATTTCAAACGTAAAGAAATGTTAGCGCACGGTACCTAAGAGTATAATGAGGGAATTTCCCAAGTAGAAGTCCCAATAACTATCGACCAGATTAAGTTAAAAGCTCACAAAAATGGCAGACAAAACTATGTATATATGAACAGGTCAAAATTAAAGGCAAGTGTAAACCTCGTCCTTTCGATTATTTTTGTTAATTTTTGCGGCTGTTGGGATGGAGATTTGGGGCTTTACATAGAGGACATGCTTCGTTACGAAATAAATTTGACCATGTGCCAAACACCTGCATGTTCCTCTGATACTTTTCGAATATTTAAGTTTTTCAGAGGAAAAATGGAAAATGTCACTATGGAAGTGGGCGTTTGGCGTCATTGGCCGGGAGGCCCCTTACGGGGCAGGTCCGGCCGCCTTGGTGCAGGTCTTATTACATTCGACGTCACATTGGTCGACCTACGCGCTGTATGGGGATAGAATGTTGATGAAGACAACACCCAGTCCCTGAGCGGAAAAAATCCCCGACCCACATGGGAATCGAACCCGGGCCCGTACGACGGCAATTCGTCACGCTGACCACTCAGCTGTCGGGCTGACAACGTCATTATGAAACAGTATCAGTAGAAATTAATTTCTAGTGCTTATAGTCCCTTCTGAACGTAAAACATTTCCCAAGGAATGCCTAAACTCATACAGTCTCATGTTAATAGAGAAGCACGGTTCACATTCAAACTGAAGCCACCATTGCTGAGTTGCGTTTTCACATTAGTTAAACAGGATATCAGAGATAACAGAAGCATTTTCGTTTACGTTAGAGTATCAATATAATCTTACAGGGAAATTACTGATAAACAATAGGGCGTGTGTCTTCTCGCTAATAACTGAATTACTCCAACACTCTCCTCCTGTGAGCGACGTAATACTTAAACTTTTAATTCTACTTAGCAAATTCCTCATGATATATATCCGAGACGGGACTGCGCGCGACCGCTGGATGCGGAAGCGCATCAACTGCTTTCCGCACAGATTAACTCAGCGTGTGACCGGTTGCACACGCACGTTATTGACGATAAAAATATCAAAACAGTGCCCCGTCCAGAGACACCGCGCGTTCATCTTCGAAAATTCCAGAAGTCAGCTATAGGTTATGAGTGCAATACAAAAACTTCGGGACTATTATATCTCTAGCACCCCCGTAGAAAGAGGGCTAAATGTGCACGTAATTTCAGTCGATACAAACAAAGCAGAATGAAACAGGGTATCATAGTCGTAGTACGCAAATATGTACAAAATGAATGATGTAAGTGAAATAGTATCGTAAGAATACGTGATCCGCAGGTGTAGTTTATAAGGTGTTCAACAAAATTAAACAAGGGGGAATGTTAACTTCAATGATATTCATAAGATATATGTAGGGTGTCCAGCCATATGCATGACCAGAGTGAATAAAAGATATATTTCGTTCTCAAATTAATAGAATGAGAATCAAACAGCTTTGATTACCTGATGACGGAACGACATAGATAGAGGTGAAAAGAAATCGGGGGATACCGATATGGATACATATGGAAAGCGGTAGTATAGCGTACTCAAAGCAGAAAAGGGCAGTGCATTGCCGGAGTTGTCGTTTGTACTCAGTGATTCACGTGAAAACGTTTTCGACGTGATTACCGCCGCACAACGGGGCAAAGAGACAATGAACGCGGGGCTTAACGCATGGGACATAAGTTAGGAAATCGTTGGTAAATTCAGTATTCAGTGTCGAGAACCGCACAGTTCAGGGATTACTTATCTCCACTGGTACCACAGGGGACGACGGCCTTAACGACCGACATGCAGCGCCGTTCCCGCAAGGTGTCATTACTCACAGACTTGCAACACTGCTGGCAAGAACTGAAGAAATCACTGTGGGACGTTCGACGAAAGTATACGTTAGGACAGTGCGAGGGAATTTGGCGTTAACGGGTTATGGCAACAAACGACCGACGCCAGTGCCTTTGCTAACACCACGACATCGCCCACAGCCCACTCCTTGGTTCGGAACAATGTCGGTTAGGCCATAGACGACTGGGTAACCGTGGCCTAGTCAAATGAACACCTATTTCAGTTGGTAAGATCTGATGGTAGAATTAGAGTGTGGTACAGACACCGCAGATCCAATTTGTCAACGAGGTAGTGTGCAAGCTAGTGGTGGCTCCATGGTGATGGGGATGTGTTTCCATGGAATAAACTTCGCGCTGGTTATGTCTGAGTACTTGGGGAGCATTTGCAGCCACTCACTGACGTCATAATCCCAAACAACGAAGAAATTTTTGTGAATGACAATTCGCCCTGTCAGCGGACCACATTTCTTCGCGATTGGTTTTAAAGAACATTTTGGGCTATTCGAGCGATTCGTTTGGGCACCCAGATAGCCCTACAAGAATCGCATGGAACCATGTGTAGGACATAATCGAGTGGTCAGTTGGTGCACAAAATCCGGCAGTGGCAACACTTCCGCAAGTACGGGCGACTATAGAGGAAGCATGGATCAATATTTCTGCAACGGACTTCCAACAACTCATTGAGTCCGCTCCATGTCGAGTTGCTGCACTACGCTGGGCGAAAGTAGATCAGAAACGATATCTGGACCTATTTCACGGATTTTGTCAATTCTGTGTGTACTGAATTTGAAGATATCTTCGTACGAAGTACATATCACGAAGCAGATAACAAGGGATGGGATACTTAAAACAATCACTCTTGGCCCATGTAGCAGAAGCTGTACAAGAGTAGGAAATAGTCTGGTACCGCGCGCCGTAGCATTTCAATCCGCGCCAGACGTCATGGACGTCGAACACCCCTAGAGGTCTCACCACCATCGAGCCGTAAGCTGTGGCGGCGCGCGCCTCCTGGCCCGCTTTTAGTGTGAAGGCGCCACAGTGGAACACGTGGTTCCAGTGGCCAATAGCGGCGTCCCCGATAGAGTACTTCAGCGCTTGCCTCTCGCTCAGCCAGTCTCCGCCCCCCCTACCTTTTACGAATCCCTTCACATCCTTGAACGCCATGCTCTACGCCTCGCCTATCGCATCCTTCTCCCCTCCCCCATGCGGATCTTGTACGACCTCATTCCGTTCCCCCACCTTCTCCATTTCCCTGAACGGATACGGATCCTGTACACCTCCCGAAAACTCGATCCTCCTCACCCACTTGTCTCCCCCATCCTCCCCCACCCCCGCCTGTATTCCCACGTCCCACCCGGTCTCCATCCCCTCCTTACCCTCTCCCAAGGTGGCTTCCGCCAGCTCCCTCTCCCTGATGATGCCCTCCTCCCCTTCATCTACCCCTCCTACCAACTTTGATCCTCTTCCTGTGTTTGCTCCTTTGAGCACCATCCCTCCCTTCTCTCCCTCTTCCCTCCATTTCTCCCCACTCCTCCCCCGGACTTCCGATCCCCTGTCCCTCTACTTCTCCCCCCATCTCCTCAGCCATTGGCATCTTTGTTTTCCCCTCTCCCGCCCCTCACCCTTCTTCCCCTCTTGGCAGGTCCCCGGACTCGCACACGCTACGTGAACATTCGTGTGCCGGAGATCATCGCCATCAGTGTCTCGTGTGTGCCGTCGTATTTAGCGTTCAGTGTTCACCGTCACACTCCATCGTTCACCTGTGCCATCGCCATCTTCAGTGTTTGTGCATCGTGTCAACAGTTTGTAGTGTGGATTCTCGTCGAGTATGAACGGCTCCATGTTTGTCTTTATATGTCTACTGTTTATTACCCACCATTATGTCACTTATGTGTCACTGACAGCCTGCCTGTTTGTACGGGTTTGAAAATAACAATAAAGAAAAAAAAAAGCTCAGCCAGGAGGCCATCCACTCTCGCCGTATTCACCGCCACCTTAACCAGCACCGCCTCCTTCCTCTCACCCAATGTGGCTTCCTGCCTTCCTTTTCCGCCGACGACCAGCTCCTTAACCTTACCAATCTCCTTTCCCTCCAACTTACCTCCCGTCGCTCCGCTATGTTTGTTTCCATTGATCTCCAGAACGCCTATGACCATGTCTGGCATCCCAGGATCCTCTTCAAACTCCAGACCTACGCTCTCCCCATCAACTTCGTCCATCTCATTGCTTCCTTCCTCTCCCATCGTCCCTCCTATGTGACTATCCACAATTCCAACTCCCGTACTTTCTATCCCTCTGCCGGCATGCCCCAAGGTTCTGTCCTTTCCCCTCTCCTCTATCTCCTGTACACTGCTGATATGCCCAAACCTCCCCCTCCTGTTCATCTTCTCACTGCCTTCCTAGCCTTTACCCTACCCTTCAACGGTCCCAACGTACACTCCAAACCCACCTTGACCAGATCACCGCTTGGTGCAAACAGTGGTTCCTCCATGTTAATCCCTCCAAGACCCAGGCGATCATCATAGGCCACACCACCCGCTCCTTCTGCCTCCATTATTTCTACCTCACCATTTATGGCCATCCTATCCACCTCACTCCTACCCTCAAATACCTTGGCCTCACACTCGACCGCCACCTCACCTGGACTCCCCATCTCCTTACCATCCAAAACAAAGCTCACAACCGCCTCTGCCTCCTGAAACTCCTGTCTGGCTGTATGTGGCGTCTGCATCCTTCCACCATCCTTCACACCTACAAATCCTTGATCCACTCCATCCTCTGTTATGCCAGCGTCCCTTGTATTTCCGCCCCTTCCCGGTTCTATAAAGCCCTCCAAATCCTCGAACGCCATGTGCTCCATATCACCTTCCGCATCCGCCTTCCATCCCCCACACGCATCCTCTACGACCTTGTCCCCGTCCCCCACCTTCTCCTTTTCCTTGAACACATCTGCACACTATACATTGTCCACCGCCTTGATCACCCTCACCCCCTGGTGTCTCCCTTCCTCTCCACCCCCAACCAGTTGCCGCGTCTTTACCGTTGTGTCCCACCCTCCCTCCATCTCCACACCCTCCATCTCCTTTCCCAACACAACTTCCACCGTCTACCCCTCCTGGATGATGAGCTTCGCCCTGACATCTACCCTTCCTACCAACTCTAACCCCATCTTCCCGCCCCCTCCTCAGGGCTGCCTCTCCTCCCCTTCCCTCCTCCTGTGCGGCTTCCCCCTCCTACTCCCCTCCATCTCTTGTGCCCCCTTTCAATGTCTCTGCGCCGTTGCGTCCCGGTCGCAGTTACAAAAAAAAGGAGTAAGCTACGATTTAGAAAAGGAAAATTTTGGTCGTAAACTGCGTGATAAAACGACTACCATGCTGCGTGCATAACAATTTAACGAATGATCATCGCATCAGCAGGTCAGGTACACCGAATATCGGCGTGTATTGGAAATCTGGTTTAGAGGAAGAAGACGGATGGACAGGTGTCAGACAAAACATGAAGTGAACTGCGAGTAGTGGATGGTGAATGAATTATTGGTTGCCAAAGGGCAGGAAGTTCATTTTACTGGTGTAGCAGATTATTCTAACGCACAACGTGACGACGTTAGGCGGGATATAATTAAGAAAGAGACGCAGATACGAGCAAAAACCAAGCAAACGTTGTTAAATAGTCTAAGGTGTTACAAGAATGCGCTCTTTGTGCGACAATATACAGTGACGAATTTGAATCACGATGGCAAAAGCAAAACGACCAACAAATCCACGAGGAATGCACGACGGTGAAAGAAGAGGCGCAAAAAACGAAATGGCTAAAGAGTAAAAAATAGAAGATCAACCATCATTACAAGAAAATAAGGCATGGATGAAAGGACAGCAGGGCACACTATCAACGAAGCCTCCACCCCCCCCCCCCCCCACAAAACAGAGGCTCTGCTTTGTCTCTCCCCCTCCTCCCTCGCACCCCATACCAGGACGAGACAATACATGTTTGGGCGGCACTTCCTCTGTCACATCGATGCACACAACGATGCCATCATAGGATGTGAAGGACGCACACTACAACGACTCACCAGTGAAGGTGAAATCTCCAATTTCGACACAAATAGTGAAAGCACCGTGGAAAATGTAGTGCAAAATAAAGAATAGTGAAAAGTAAATCGATATGTATGATAGAGACTCTAAATTATTATTTCATTGTGTCTTGTTTCTTCCGATTTATTTTATTTCCTTTACAAGAGAGTCTTTCAATGCTTCTGTTTTAGTGTATATTACCATATTACATGATACTCCCCTGACGCATACGAGTAATAGAATCGCCAACATATTTCCAATATAGTTCGAACGAATACATATGTTATGGTAATTCTTTTATCATACCCGCAAAGTTATTACAAGCATTTACAAACTAACGTTACGAGCACTTGGGTTACAACTATATGATTTTGCATGTTGAGTGATTTATACGCTTTATACATCGTAATTTGTCATTTTACGTTCCTTTGTCTTGGGATGGATTGAAACATAAATAAAGTGTTTTTTCTGTGTACACGTACACAAATGGTATTTGTTTTAAATGTAACTGTATTTAGGTTCTAGTACTGTGAGTTTCACTATGCTTTTATAGAGTGATAAAATGCACCAAAATGTGTATTGCTTGTATTAGTGTTTCAAACTTTATTGTTTAGTAAAATATATGAATATCTTCTTAAAGAAGTATAATTGTTGCTATTTTGAAAACTAATCTTAGGAAATTTGCAGGGTGACAATTATCGAACTATATGAAAAGAAACGTATACTAGTTAGAAACTACGGCTTACATACAGACATACATACACACACTTTATATATATATATATATATATATATATATATATATATATATATATAAGCTACGGAGTGCACACTATTCAACATGTAAACGGCTACGGAGTGCACACACTTTATTCAACATGTAAACGTCCCTACATATATTCGGATTTAGGTTATGACATGTTCGATATGTCTGCCATCATTGGCGATGATGTGGCGCAGACGGATAGCGAAATTCTGCGTGATCCGCTGAAGTGCCGGAACATCGATACTGTCGATGACCTCCTGAGAGGTTGTTTTCAGTTTAGCAACGGTTTTGTGGTTATTTGGGGTTATTGCTGTACGCCTTTTATTCAACCCCAAGAAAAGGAGTCGCATGTTTTCAGACCTGGAGAATATGGCGGGCAATCGAGGCCTCTGGGTACTCCAGAACAAGAATGCTGTCCCCAGAATGCTGCACCAGGACATTAAACCCTCTTCTGCTGCAATGGGATCGAGCTTCGTTTTTCATGAACCAGATCTTGTCGAAATCAGGATCACCTTGGACAATAGGGATGAAATCATCGTCCAAAAGCTTCACGAAACAGTTCGGCAGCAACCGTGCTATCGAGGAATATCGCAGCGATTATTGCATGACTGGACACTGCCCATCACACAGTCACACGTTGAGGGTGAAGAAACTTCTCGATCGTGAAATGCGGATTCCTAGTCCACCAGATACGCCAATTTTGCTTAAAGACGAACACGTCCACATAAAATTGGTCGACTCTAATTCACATCATACCACTCGGGGAACTGTGCAGTTTATCGTCCAAAACCGTTCAGAAGTTATGACGATTTTATTTCATATAGCTCAATAATTGTCTACGTGTAAGGGCATAACAGGATGACTGTGAGGTAATTTGCTAGTCATTTAAATGAGGGTAAAATGTGGTCCATTAAAGGCAGTTGTAGCATTTGGGTGTCGTTTTTGGTTCTGAAAGATAAATTTCTTTGTAATTTCACAAGAGTCTTAGGATAAATTCGAAAATAAGTCAGTGTGGGTGTGAGTGTACTGTACACCTTAGTCAAGGCGACGTATCCTTTCTTCCGCGGTTGGTTCTCTTTGGTGTATAGCACAGCTAGCAGGGTCCATAGATACTGTTCCAGTTACTAGAATGGGACCTGTCGAATCACGGGACAGTAACAAAGACTAGAGGCGACTGTTGGCGTTAAAAGTATTAAAAATCATATGTTACACTCGAATAAAAGGGGAGAGATGAGCCGATATTGCGAGTGCTTCAGAATGGATGTATCTTAAGTTGAGTTTTTCATATCACTCTATTATAGTGGCCTTCAACAAAAGTCTACGAAAAGTAGAATATCATTTTAAGATCGTGCGTGCAACATCTAGTTATTATAGTGACTGATGTTTGAAAGTAGATTCCGACGATGTCATTAAACTTGACTTCAACTGTATTTCAATAGTTTCCCAGTCAGTAACAGTAAATGCTGTTATAAAGATTTTAATACCTTGGTCGTATTGGTTAAGAAGAATGGTCACAATTATGAAAACGAATTTTATCTGCAGATGTGACCTCTTCTACTTAACTATGAAATAAAAGGAAATGATCGTGTTGCATTGTTGGCCGGGAGGCCCCATACGGGGGGAGTTCGGCCGCCGTGTTCCATTCCTTGCTAGGTGCCGCCACATCGGAGACTTGTGAGTCAATGATGATGGACACACAACAGCCAGTCCCCTGCCGGGAATCGAACCCGTGCCCCCTACGTGGTATGCGGTAACGCTACCGCTACGCTACGGAGGCGGACTGTTCAACTATGATAACAATTTACTACTAGCGAACTTACAAATTCGCACCATCATTAGTAGAAAACATGAGTGAAAAGTAAACGAAGCCAAGTGTGATAATGCTGCGGAAACATATTACAACAATTACTACTCCTTTAAATTTTCTTATATTGTCGTCTTCAACTGTGTGTAGTATTGAGCTGATAATAATTACATTAAATCCGTCTGAAATCTCCCCTGAAACCTTCTGACAGATTAAAACTGTGTGCCAGGCCTAGACTGGAGCTCAGGACCGTTGCCTTTCGCGGAAAAGTGCTCTACCAACTGAGCTACCCAAGCACGACTCACCCCCCGTCCTTGTCTCCTACCTTCCAAACTTCTACCTACCAAACCTCCTACCTTCTCGTGCTTGGGTAGCTCAGTTGGTAGAGCACATGCTCGCGGAAGGCAAAGGTCCCGATTTCGAGTCTCGGTCCGGCACACAGTTTTAATCAGCCAGGAAGTTTCATATCACCGCACCCTCCGCTGCAGAGTAAAAATTCACTCTGGAAACATCCCCCAGGCTGTGGCTAAGCCATGTCTCCCCAATGTCCTTTCTTTCAGGAGTGCTAGTTCTGCAAGTTTCGTAGGAGAGCTTCTGTAATGTTTGGAAGGTAGGAGGCGAGATACTGGCAGAAGTACAGATGTGAGGGCAGGGCGTGAGTCGTGCTTGGGTAGCTCAGTTGGTAGAGCACTTGCCTGTGAAAGGCAAAGGTCCTGATTTCGAGTCTCAGTCCGGCACACATTTTTAATCTGTCAGGAAGTTTCATATCAGCGCACACTCCGCTGCAAAGTAAAAATCTCACTCTGGAAACTTCCCACAGGCTGTGGCTAAGCCATGTCTCCGCAATATCCTTTCTTTCAGGAGTGCTAGTTCTGCAATGTTCGCAGGAGAGCTTCTGTAAAGTTTGGAAGGTAGGAGACGAGATACTGGCAGAAGTAAAGATGTGAGGACGGGGCGTGAGTCGTGCTTGGGTAGCTCAGTTGGTAGAGCAAGTTCGAATCTCGGTCCAGCAAACAGTTTTAATCTGCCAGTAAGTTTCATCTCAGCGCACACTCCGCTGCAGAGTGAAAATCTCATCCTGTAAGCTCCCCTGTTACTAATCAGCGGGTGCGATGATATGACCATGATCACGTATGCCTAATGAACTTAATTTTATATAAGAGTACCGTATCCAACGAAATTTTTACTGGTCAGTGGAGAGAAGTGCACAACATTTCATTCTAAAGAACAATCTATCTATTCCATCATACAAAGGGCCATGAGTCACATAAGACACGAAACTGAAGGTGTGCCATACGACTGGTAGAATCCACAAGAAAACTAGTTGAAATAACACAGAAATTAATACAGTCGCCAGCCCAGCTGCGCACTGTCTATGCACTATCTGATTAATAATGCGGATAGCAATGAATACTGTAACGTTACAGGTAATTAGACGAACTACTTGGCCGACTAGAATTGGTATAGGGTAAGGTTAATTTCTTGTACTGCTGAACGCTAACGGGCCAACGTCTCAGGACGCTCAGCAGTAGGTCTGGCTTCCAGAGACAATGAGCAGGTCACCGGAACCAGTTAAATCCCGGAACTGAGAATTTGGGCAACTGATGTTCGCATTGCCTCTATGCCGAATATGTTTCAGGGAAGTGTTGTGTCAGGTGCTGTGAGAGGCAGCATCCACACAAACAAGGAAAGAGATATGTTGCAATGTCCGGTGGAAGGTTAAATGAACACTTTATACCCAAAAAGAAAATAAACTTAACTTCTTGGACCTCCGGGGCCTCCCGTGCCTTCTACGCGCAGTTACGTTACTCGTTATTTCTACTAGCAGAACGTAGGGCAAATAACGTCTTCCCCTTACTGAGTGCTGATGCTCTTGAAGTCTGCGACCGAACTGGGCCTACCAGAGGTGAACGGATGGTTAAGTCAGCGTTGACTGGGGGCGTTGAACTCTGTCTTCCTGGAGGTGTGGCGCAGTCTGCTCTTTTGTGGTGAGTGGTGGAAAAAGGAAGACCTGCCGATGGTAAAGTGCCTGATTCAGTCGTATACGTAATTGATTCTGGTCGCAGAACTGCCGCAACGTAACTTTTGAAGGGTCCCTTAACTCAAGAGAGGTATAGATGTACTCCTGAAAGGACTAACTTTCGCAGCTGATTTATGGAACTTCGAATAGACAGAGTGTGAGTTATTATTCTTTGCATCTCGTGTGTTAATATTTGTTTCATTTGGTTGAACTGTTTTGAGTTCGTTTACATTTTGTGTATTGTGAGCACGAAATGGACTTAATTTCCGAGTATCTTCGATAACTACTTAGTTTGGGGTTATGCTACCATTGTCACGAAGATCTCAACGTAACTTTACTGCATTTGATAAGGATATTTTCATGCTGCATTTTTAGTGAACATCGTAGGACCATTTACTGTTTATTTGAGATTTCCTTTCTTGAATAGACATTATTCAACATCCAGAATCAGATTTTCACTCTGCAGCGGAGTGTGCGCTGATATGAAACTTCCTGGCAGATTAAAACTGTGTGCCGGACCGTACCTCGGGTCCCGAGTTCGAGTCTCGGTCCGGCACACAGTTTTAATCTGCCAGGAAGTTTCATTATTCAGCATAATTAACCGTCTTACAGACGTAAGAATAGAACTCAAGTTATTAAACTATGAATTTAATTTTGTATTTTGGGTATTTTATTAATTCTATACAATTGTATATAACATGTTTGTAAATTCAGTTGTCCTGTTGCAATTGTCGCTGAAAATATAGCAACAAAATTATTAATTTTTTACTATTTGATATTACCTGTAGATCAAATTCATATCTGAAACCCCTGTTCATGTAAAGCATCTGTTCTTCACGCCTGCAGATTTTGGGCTCCATATCTGTATTGTAGTGTCACATAATCGCAACCGATTAAAATGCATTTTTCTTGCGATACGCATAATTTGCCAGGCATCTTTAGTGACAAATTTCTTAGATGCTTATCTTTTTCCTGTTTTACAGCTGTTGCTCTTCATATTACTGCAACACGAAATTTCCTTTTCACATCAGTAGGATATTAATACATTTTTAGTTCTAAAAACGAAAGGAAAAAGGACGCCACTATAGACGGAGCATAAGATTGGATTAATAAAGCATGGTAAATGATGTCGGCCATGTCCTTTTGAAATGATTCTTCCGGCATTTACCTGGACAGAGGTAAGGAAATAAAGTAAAACCTATATCTGAATGTCCAAACGGGGATTTGCTTTCGAATGCGAGTCCAGTATGCTAGCTGTCAAACGACGCAAATGAGACGTAATAGTCTTGGAGAACTTACATAAATCATTTAGGTTGGAACCAAACGACCTTCATTTTTCAAGGAATGATCCGTACGTCTGGAAACGTGCCATCACAGTATCAGGTATCCTACACATAATCCCAGACGCAGATAGTACAGATACATGCGAGAACCACAGGATGTTCTGAAATTCACGTTACAAACTTCTAGGACTAGTAAGGAGGAGGGGGGGGAGGGGATTTGAACATAATGTTATGAATAGGAACCCGCGATCAGAAACACACCATTTCCGCTCTACCACGGTTTCGGTTCAGATGTTTAATTCATCCACTGTCCGCCCCCGGTAGCTGACTGGCCAGCGTGACGGATTGTCAATCCTCTGGGCCCGGGTTCGATTCCCGGCTGCGTCGGGGAATTTTCTCCGCCCAGGGACTGAGTGTTGTGCTGTCCTCATCATCATTCTTTCATCCTTCATCGACTGCAGGTCACCGAAGTGGCGTCAACTTGAAAGACCGACACCCGGCGAACGGTCGTCCTGAAGAGGGGCCATAGCCATATCATTAAATAAAATAAATTCATCCACTTCTGGTTGAGGAATTGAATCAGGCGCAATACGGCACAATTATTAGGTAACAACTGAAAAGGAAACACATCGAAACATTAAAACTTAACATTTGTTTGTATTAACACTTAAAAATTACATGTTTATATTACTCCAAAACAAAAAAGAACCCGGCATACTATACGTACAGTATTAACGCATTAAAACAGCGGTTTGAATATGCGACCAGGAACGTTGTTACAGACACTGCACCTACGAACCGTGTTCTGGTTCAGACTCTCTACCACGCTTGGTGTCTCTTAAATTTCTAGTGCAGAATTCGTGCCAGCAGATATTTCTCTGTCTCACACAATAGTTCACGCAGCATGGCAGACGTTAGGCGGCCGCCTCACGTAATACACGCCATCCTGTCTGCCCTACTCAATACCAGGACCAGCAACTCCCAGGCTTTTCTCTTGCCCTCTGCACACATGGACGGGTTACGCATCTGAGCGGAAAACGGAAATGGTACGTTTCCCAACGTGAGTTCTTATTCAGAATATTATACACTCCTCCCCTGCACCCCTCCCCCCCCCCCCCACAAGTCCGAGAAGTTTGTAACAGGGGTTCTCGAACATCCTTTAAAGCATACCCAACTTACCAGTTTAACCGACAGGAAGAAGATGGTGTGATACGCAAATGAATAGGTTTTCAGAGCATTGAACAAAAGTTGGCGCCGGTGGCGACACCTACAACGTGCTGACATACGGAAAGTTTCCAACCGATTTCTCATACACAAACAGCAGTTGACCGGCGTTGCCTGGTGAAACGTTGTTGTGATGCCTCTTGTAAGGAGAAGAAATGCGTACCATCACGTTTCCTACTTTGATGAAGGTCGCATTGTAGCCTATCCCGATTGCGGTTTATCGTATCGCGACATTGCTGCTCGCATTGATAGAGATCCAATGACTGTTAGCAGAATATGGAACGGTGGGTTGAGGAGGGTAATACGGAGCGCAATGCTGGATCCCAACGGCCTCGTACCACTAGCAGTCGAGATGACAGGCATCTTATCCGCATGGCTGTAACGGATCGTGCAACCACGTCTCGATCCCTAAGTCAACAGATGGGGACGTTTGCAAGACGACAACTATCTGCACTAACAGCTCGACGACGTTTGCAGCAGCATGGACTATCAGCTCGGAGACCATGGCTGCGGTTACCCTTGACGCTGCATGAAAGACAGGAGCGCCTGCGATGGTGTACTCAACGACGACCCTGGGTGCACAAATGGCAAAACGTTATTTTTTCGGGTGAATCCAGGTTCTGTTTACAGCATCATGATGGTCGCATCCGTGTTTGGCGAAATCGTGGTGAACGCACATTGGAAGCGTGTATTCGTCATCGCCATATTGGCGTATCACCCGGCGTGATGTTATGGAATGCCATTGGTTTCACCTCTCGGTCACCTCTTGTTCGCATTGACGGCACTTTGAACAGTGGACGTTACATTTCAGATGTGTTACGACCCGTGGCCCTACCCTTCATTCGATCCGTACGAAACCCTAGATTTCAGCAGGATAATGTACGACTGCATGTTGCAGCTCCTATACGGGCCTTTCTGGATACAGAAAATGTTCGAATACTGCCCTGGCCAGCACATTCTCCAGATATCTCACCAACTGAAAACGTCTGGTCAATGGTGGCCTAGCAACTGGCTCGTCACAATACGCCAGTCACTTGATGGACTGTGGTATCGTGTTGAAGCTGCATGGGCAGCAGTGCCTGTACACGCCATCCAAGCTCTGTTTGACTCAATGCCCAGGCGTATCAAGGCCGTTATTACGGCCAGAGGTGGTTGTTTTGGGTACTGATTTCTCAGGATCTATGCGCCCAAATTGCGTGAAAATGTAATCACATATCAGTTCTAGTATAATATATTTGTCCAATGAACACCCGTTTATCATCTACGTTTATTCTCGGTGTAGCAGTTTTAATGACCAGTAGTGTAGTATTATTTCAGTGATGAAAATAAAAAAAATAAAATGTGTTTTTATTCTCTTACATTGTGGTAAACTTATTTCATCCTATTTTCTTGAACGATTTCGCCCCGTGCCTCCGCTGAAACGTTAATGTATGGACCTCTTTACTTCTATTACGCTCACATGGAGTCGTTCAGAGAGTATCTGAAGAGCCGTTCTTCTCTCCGTGCTCCTTCCTTTAAGAAATGATAAGCGAACGGATACCGCTTCGCTGCCACAGTACCAGGAAATATCCGACGATAACCTGGTATTCTTATTTTCCAGCGGAAAGGAATCCTTTTGAGGGCGATACCATTCAGGGCGCGCCGGCGAAAATATGAAAGCGGCGAAAAGGAGGCGAGCGAGCCGGGCGCTGGAGTGAGTGGCTGGGGGGCGGCGGCGGCGGCGCTGTGGCAACTCGGGGCCCCGCCTGAATGCATTGCGAGCGCGCAGCAGCCCCGCCGGCTGGGAGCGGCCGTGGTGCGCGCGGCACGGCGGAGATAAGCGGGCGGCAGAGGTGGGGCGGCGCGTGCCGTGTGATAACACGCGGAGGAGGTGGCGAGGAGGAGGGGGGGAGGGAAATCAGCGCCCAAGAAGAACTGACTGCTTCTACTAAATGCAGAATAACTTTTTATTTCACCAAATGCAAGTTTATAATACGGGCAGCAACTGCCTTTGCACTTCATGGTAAGTTGAACACGAATAAAACTGTTGTTGATAATTCTTCCGGTTTATAAGGCCGTGGTCTATGGAATTCTTCAATTCCTAACGTTTCGTCCAATACTACGTTGGGCATCTTCAGAGGTATGGCTGGTCCTGCTGAGTCCTGCCGACTGACGAGTCGGGCGTCGGAGAGCGGCCTAAATACCGAGGAAAGGGGGCGTGTTCTAGCTTGCACATCGTAGCAGAGAGAAAACTAGTCAAAGATAAAATGTAACTATCAATAATAGTCCGTCATAGATAAAAATCACTTATCGATTCTGTAACGCCACTGTCCATATCTCGCTTAATTTCCAGGCCTCTTCTTTTCTATTAAAATTATCTTCATGTTTATAAATTTCAATAGCCTCCCTATACAGACGTGGATAATAGTCGTGGTAGCACTGAAAACTGTAGTTTCAGAAAACTTAAGCAAATGGTCACCTGACTGAAGTGCATGTTCCGCAACGGCCGATTTATCTATTTTTCCCATTCGGCAAAGACTTTTATAATCCTTTATCCTCGTATTCACATTTCTTTTCGTAGTACCAATATAGATGTCCAACGTAGTATTGGACGAATCGTTAGGAATTGAAGATATCCATGGACCACGGCCTTATAACCCGGAAGAATCATCAACAACAGCACCATCCGGTCGTGAAAGCCTTCATTGTACGAATAAAACTACCAACAGCTTTTAAGTGATGATTTAATCACGTCCGATTTCGCTGCGTTGAAGCAGCATCCTCAGTTTTTTAGTGATGTCATTTCCGAAGTTTGTGAGGAAAGTAATGGTGAAAGGTCTCTGTTGGATTACTTCCATGTTAATTTCTTAAATCTGTTGTCATTTACCGCATCCATTCCACTTCTAAATTTACTGTGGTGTTTATATCTGGGTGGAGACTGAGCAGTGGAACGTGTTACTTTTACACATAAATGAGAACGATATGAAACTTCCTGGCAGATTAAAACTGTGTGCCGGACCGAGACTGAAAATCGGAACCTTTGCCTTTCGCGGGCAAGTGCTCTACCGTCTGAGCTACCCTGGATTCCTGCCAGGAAGTTTCATATCAGCGCGCACTCCGCTGAAGAGTGAAAATTTCATTCTAGAAACATCCCCCAGGCTGGCAAAAGCAAACCTGTTGGAAGGTAGGAGACGAGGTACTGGCAGAAGTAAAGCTATGAGGACGGGGCGTGAGTCGTGCTTGGGTAGCTCAGTGGGTAGAGCACTAGCCCGCAAAAGGAAAAGGTCCCGAGTTCGAGTCTCGGTCCAGTACACAGTTTTAATCTGCCAGGAAGTTTCATATCAGCGCACACTCCGCTATAGAGTGAAAATTTCATTCTAAGAACGATCTGTCACACTACTACACTTTAAAACACAGTTTCCGGCCTGGGTAGCCGAGCGGTTCTAGGCGCTACATTCTGGAACCGTGCGACCGCTACGGTCGCAGGTTCGAATCCTGCCTAGGGCATGGATGTGTGTGATGTCCTTAGGTTAGTTAGGTTTAAGTAGTTCTAAGTTGCAGGGGACTGATAACCTCAGAAGTTAAGTCCCATAGTGCACAGAGCCATTTGAACCTAAACAAAGTTTTTATGTAACTCATGTCCACAGTCTCATATGGAACCTACATTCGCTTTCTTTTATATAGTGCATATGATAAGATACTGTCATCCAGCTTCCCTTCTGTGTGAAAGGATGAATGAGCAAATGTATTTCTAGTTGCATGCTTGATGGTAGCAGACAAGCCTGTCTGCTAGAGAACAGTAGGACCAACGTCGGAACAGGTAGCTACCGTTTCTAAAAGCAAAGAGGTTTCTATTCTTGGTATCGTCCTGTCCGTCCTTGTCATGTTGGTATAGGAAGCTGCCCCTCTGGTCACTCCCGACTTTATCTGTGAGGCACCCTCGGTAGGGGCCCACGCCAGTCTGTCTGTGGCAAGCGTCTGAAGTGGTAAGATCTCCGCCTAAGCGCGTCTCTGCTAAGTCTGTAGGACAATGCATTTCTTAAGTTCACCCTAACTGAAAATTTAATCACCTTTGTTTCAGGTTTAGATCTAACCTTAAATTGCAACGCAGTGTAATTCGAGTGTGAAGTTCAGAATATCTTCCGATAGTTGCTTTGTCACTGATTTGTGAGCAAACTGGAACCACGTGTTGATGATCCGTAACTCTAACTAAGATCATCAATCTTAAATGCGAATGTGCGTGAGATTATAACATCTCGTATTCACAATATTTTTCAATATAGCAACTTTTCTTTATGTTCAACCCACTTGGGGTGTACTTTGTGAGACCAGTACCACGTGCATATATAATTCTTTGACCCATCAGGTTAGTAGTATGACGATAGGAACCAATTTGAGGTTCTTCTTTTGTAAATTGCGTTTCGATGTAATTTATTTTAATTATCAAAATTATTGTGGAGTTACACTCTTTGTGTAAACAAAGTTGGCCACGTGAAGCATGTGGTGTAATCATCGAAGTAGCCCTCAGCTATTCTTTTCGGAAAGATTTCACAGACAATTAGTGTGATTTTAGTATACCAGTGTGTGGTAGTTTCATGACGGACAGGATTGCGCTACAACCGCAAGTTCTTCAGGTGAAAATTGAATCGGTTGGTTGTGGTTAATTTCTTCTTGCATATGTTTCAACGTTCTTCGTCTGTTATTTTATGAATGCAGTGTTGTATGCAGTCTCCCAATCTTGGCTCCATATTTGATGTATTCCGTAAGATTACAAACTCACATTTTCACAATCCTAAATAAGGCACCAATTTGGTTATGAATCAAGTTTAATATGCTGAAATTTTAACGGACAATGATCAATGTTAAATTAAATGTCCAAATATAAACTGATTTATTTCTTTTTATTTAATATTTCTTTATACATATCTATATCACTGATTGTCGTAAGATGATTATTAAAAGATTATAATTAATGTTAGTCTGGCTGGCAATTTGGTAAACTAGACTGGATATCTGGTGAAACAGTTGCTCAGTAATGCAAGGATAACTTCCCCAGATGCTCAAAGCTCTTAACCCGCTTTTATTATCTTGAATATCAGCACCGCTTTCAGAGCAACTTAATGCATCAACTTTACAATGGGACTCGTATTTTATTTACAAAGATTTTATTTTTCCCTACAACATTATTGTCAACTTGAAACAAGTTCTCTTCGGGAGCTGTACACGGGCAGAGTCGTTGCTGGTAACAGCGCTGAATGGCTTCAACTGTTAGAGCCTTAAACGCGTCGGCCATATTCTTTTGAATGTTCTCTAGAGTCCCAAAACGACAACCTTTTAACTTCGATAAATGCATGGTCAACACTGTTCTGTCTTTGAGCAGATTTATTCACAACCGGTTTCGATAGTTCATCATCTTTGCAGTGGAAAAACTTCACATGTAATTTTCTCACAATATTTTTCCACTGTGAGGATGATCAACACCGAAACCCGTTGTGAGTTAATATATTGTAATGCAGCACGATGTTTATCATGTATTTCAACGTGTATATCGATGCTGTTGACAGTCGCCTGAAAAAGTTTTTGACATCATTTAATACTTTTTTCGATTTCGGGAAAAGGGAAAAATCGCAAGGACTTACATCAAGTGAGTAATGGATTTGGAATGCTTTCCGTGGTGAATGTGGAGTTGTTAACATGCTCCATCCTCTTATCTGCAATGTTTGGTCTCAATCCATACGTCCCTTTCCTCAGGCCTTCAAGGACATCTTTGTAAAACAGGTGGTTGGTGTAGTCAAATGTCGGTCCGGTCTAACAAGAGCAAGCACACATTCAACGTTTTCGTCGGTTTTTGAAGTTGAAGGCCACCGTGAGTGACTTTAACTTTCGACACGTTCTTGGCCTGCTGAGCCTTCCAAAAATGATTTGTACCAGTGAAAAACTTGTGCTTTTAATACGGAATGTTCCCCATACACGGGTTTCAAAGTTTCAAAGGTTAATCAATCTCACTGATTCTCCAAGTTAACATAAAACTTGATGGCATAACGTCGGTGTAAATTCCACTGCTCCATTTTCGTAACGCAGAACTTAAACACAGCTCCACAAATAGCGCTGTCAAATATCATCTGATGGTTGTATGGAGCAGAAACTCGGCCTGAGCATCTGGATGGATGAACACACTGGTCTTGTCAAGTAAAACAACACGGCGCTTCCAGATCGCCTGCACTGCTGCCATTCTCGTTACTTGTCTCACACACCTCGTAGACTAGCATCCGAGAAGCCTCCATCCAATGTAGTCTTAGAACGCAACCTCAGGAAGTGGCGAAGTCGTCAGTACTAAGGAGATGGTGGCATGAGCCAAGTTTTGATACCAAATTGATATGCTAATTATTTAAAGTGATTAATTAACTACTCTCTAACTACGCCTGCAACCAGAGCCACTCCCTGACGACGTCGAATGTATTCCCCGGCCGGCATATGGATCCCTACCCTCCTTCCCTCACCTAACCTACTGACAGTAATTTCGAATTTTTGGCGGGAATTTTGAATTTTGGGCAGAATTTCGAATTTTGGTGGGAATTTCTTTGTCCCAGAGCTGTGGTCATGCAGACGCCCCACCCTAGAATTGGTGAGAAATTAAAAATGGCGCTTCCCTCTCCAGGGCTCAAACCCTGGCCCTTCTCGATAGAAATCCGAAGTACATCCCTCCCCCCTGCCAAACACATGGAATCTGTCCATGTGAAGGATAAAGCCTAATTTAGTGTACTTTAATTATTTTGATTGGGAAACTGGAGTAAAGATGGGTCCTAATTTTGTAATTAATCATTGGTCCTAATTACACAATTCTACGAATGACACTGCATAAATACTGTCTAAAGTCGCAATACACCTCAAAGATTGACGATTCCATACAACTGGTGTTATCCTGCTTGGAAAAAATTTCACAATACCACTCGAAACTACTGGCAGACACACTCAAACTCTAATGTTCAGCTACAAGCTGGCAGGTAGAAAGGCTGGAGCTGGATCTGATATCATTATTTCTATATTTTAAGGGAAATATGTTCAACTGAGAAGATGCCAGTGTTAGATAGGAGGAGTTCAATAAGTGTGTCACCTGTAACATGCAACTGAGATTCTGTATCTATGGCTGTTTGAAATCAGAGTTTGCTACAAATGCCTCCCTCTTCAGGCCAAGTAATCGAAGTCGAAACATGCTACCAAAGCTGTGGAAAGTGCTTCACTGTTCTAATTACACATCGAAACTGTCGTGAAAAAAAAAAAAGAAGGAAAGAAACCAGCTCCTGTAATGAATGGGTTATAATACATGTATAGGAGAACATCGTTGACCCAAAAGATTGCAGATGGCCAGCAGATGAACATGCTTTCTCCTGGATTTATGATCACAAACTGCTGAAATTAGTGGCCCTCTTACCTCCCCTCGTCCCTCTCATCATACTGCCTATGGTAGGGATATAGGAGTTTTCAAATGGCTAGCCCCTACCACTTCCGCATGCTGTGCCCAGCTTTGCAACCCACCGCCCTTCTGCCGGGACATGCTCACCGACATGAGGAGATGGTCCTTTGTCAAGACAAAAGCATGTAGAGTCAACCGAAAAATAGGAGGTAAATGAAAGGCCACCCCAAGTGCAAGTTGTTTGTTCATTTAACATTTGGTACCACAGCCTGCCGCACATGCTGTCCCCTAGCCATTCTGAAGGCGAAAACAATTCACTGTACCGATTGTATCTAATGTCAGTGCATTTCTTATAATCGAACATCTGTTAAAAAGGAAAACAGTGCCGCAATGATAGTAAATGTAATCTTTCTACGAAAATAGGCACAGTCCATTTTCTTTTAGTTTCAGCAGCAAAGTCGGCATAGTTTATACATTCAACTGCAGGATACAATTTGCATCCCATTATTTTACGACATCCAATGAAGTGCACCACCACTGATTAAAGGTGCCATTATTTCAGAGGTTTAGCTAGACACCCCCTTTATATGTCCACCCTGCATAAAATTGGAAAAAATAAAAATAAACTCTCATGCATATATGTACTACATGCATTTCAGACATCAAATAACATAGCAAAATACAATATTTCACACCCTTTAGTCACATGTCTGGAAAAACACATCTTATGTTTGACAACAACACGCTATAATTGAAGAGGGCATTGCTGTTTTGTACACTATGGCAGGTTCCGTTTTACTGATGCGATGTTATGTCACACTGACTTTTACGCCACAAATCGTGAGAGCTCGTCTTGTAATACAACCACCTACAAGATTTTACTGTGTCTCTCTCTTCCAATACATCGAAATCAAATACCATCTGTGTGCATACATTGTAAATTTTTGACAGGTAATGTACTATGAAATACCAGCATACTTGAGGTAACATCTATTTTTAAACTTGCAGTGCTGACAATAATAATACAAACAGTCATAATACCATGAGAACAGATACAGTCGATTTCTATTACTTTTGTAAGGAGAATAGTTGTGGTTTTGGGAGAACTATCTGCATCCAAACTTTAACGAGTTGTACAACCCCTTGTAATAGAACTTCCTATAAGACTTTATCACAACTCTCTCTCTTACAATATATCAAAAAACAAATACCATCTGTGTGTTGACATCAAGCATATTTCATATACACGTATCACTCCATCGGAGCTGGTGGCTAGTGCTCCAGGTCCCTTGCACAGCTCTGCATAAAGTTTTGTTGAATGTACTTGAGGAAGACCGTATCCCACAGATTATCAATCACAAGAGAGGATTCCTGTATTGTTCCTTCATAAGCAATTTAATGCATAGTTTTTTTTAATGCTGTAACACATCCAAGCAATGTACGACTCCAGCTATGTACACCGTCATGCTCTTTGTTTTTCTATCAAGACTTCCAGATCTGTGTCAGGTGCTAGACCGACATTGACACGTTTCGATCCATTGAGTGTCACAGACAGCTGAACATTGCATGGTGTAAACAATTCCGCTCCCAGAACACACGGGTCCGTGGAAATAAAACACAGAGGCAATGTTTCTCATTGACAAAAATGTGGAAGACAGTGCACCATATGGAAAGTGGAAGAGCTTGCAGCATTGCAGAGCGTTTCTAGCAGCTGTCAAAAGGTGATAACCCCAGTTAACCCCAGCGAAGGGTCCCAGATGTCTCGGTCTTCCATTTCCTAGAGCATTGTTTTCTCATTTTTCGATCATTTACATGATAAATGTTATGGTGTTAACCATCACTGGAAGGTGCTGTTCACAACATGCAAGAGATAGTAGAAATAAACGAGGTACTGTTATCTCATTGGTGACAAAAACATTTGGAGGGTATTGTGGCATACAGAAATAGGACTAGTCTGCAGCACTTAAGAACATTTCCAAACAACTGCCCGAAGGTGATATCCTCTACTTTAATCCCATGCTTCACTTTTGACAAGTAGCAGATATCCAGTGTTCTGCCAAGGCGCTCTCCATATCAACAAAGTGGTGTAAGTCGGTTAATTGTAGTAACCCACAGCATACCCAGCATGCCAGTGAAAGGATGGGATGGGAAAGACACCGTTATATGGGGCGATACTGTAAACTGCACCGCAGCTGACAGCACAATCAATTTTAGCAATTTTACCAGTTGTTCTATAATTTTCATGCCAGCCAATGACACAGCAGATTGCTTCCCAGTTTTTCTGTATCATCGCTAAATCACCCCTCCACTACTTAGCAAGTAACATATACTAGATTGTGAACGCAGATAGATGACTGTGCAGTATGTTCATTCCGCTACATACACGAAAGTATACTAGACAGCGTCCTATACCGATACAATTAGGTTATCTATGTATTTCCAGTGCACAGATCATTGTGCAGAATTTAAGATTCCGACTGGACATCTTTCCCATTGTGGATGGGTGTCACAGAAAATTCATAGGATAAAGTCGAAGACTGGCAGAGCTCTGCAACATTGTCCTTGACCAGTCCTCCCTGTAACACCAATCTTACACACATCACCCACCCGAATGTTCAAGACCCCTCCAGATGCATGTGTGTCGAGGAGGGTTGCATCTCTTATGCGGGCAATAGATATGAGAGGGCTGCAGTGATACAACAAATGAAAACATTTCACCTAAATCAACCGTGCTATCAATTCTAAGAGTGCTGCAGTGATGTTGTTGTTGTTGTGGTCTTCAGTCCTGAGACTGGTTTGATGCAGCTCTCCGTGCTACTCTATCCTGTGCAAGCTTCTTCATCTCCCAGTACCTACTGCAACCTACATCCTTCTGAATCTGCTTAGTGTATTCATCTCTTGGTCTCCCCCTACGATTTTTACCCTCCACGCTGCCCTCCAATACTAAATTGGTGATCCCTTGATGCCTCAGAACATGCCCTACCAACCGATCCCTTCTTCTGGTCAAGTTGTGCCACAAACTCCTCTTCTCCCCAATGGTACTCAGTACCTCCTCATTAATAATGTGATCTACCCATCTAATCTTCAGCATTCTTCTGTAGCACCACATTTCGAAAGCTTATATTCTCTTCTTGTCCAAACTATTTACCGTCCAAGTTTCACTTCCACACATGGCTACACTCCATACAAATACTTTCAGAAACGATTTCCTGACACTTAAATCTATACTCGATGTTAACAAATTTCTCTTCTTCATAAACGCTTTCCTTGCCATTGCCAGTCTACATTTTATATCCTCTCTACTTCGACCATCATCAGTTATTTTGCTCCCCAAATAGCAAAACTCCTTTACTACTTTAAGTGTCTCATTTCCTAATCTAATACCCTCAACATCACCTGACTTAATTCGACTACATTCCATTATCCTCGTTTTGCTTTTGTTGATGTTCATCTTATATACTCCCTTCAAGACACCATCCATTCCGGTCAACTGCTCTTCCAAGTCCTTTGCTGTCTCTGACAGAATTACAATGTCATCGGCGAACCTCAAAGTTTTTATTTCTTCTCCATGGATTTTAATACCTATTCCAAATTTTTCTTTTGTTTCCTTTACTGCTTGCTCAATATACAGATTGAATAACATCGGGGAGAGGCTACAACCCTGTCTTACTCCCTTCCCAACCACTGCTTCCCTTTCATGTCCCTCAACTCTTATAACTGCCATCTGGTTTCTGTACAAATTGCAAATAGCCTTTCGCTCCCTGTATTTTACCCCTGCCACCTTTAGAATTTGAAAGAGAGTATTCCAGTCAACATTGTCAAAAGCTTTCTCTAAGTCTACAAATGCTAGAAACGTAGGTTTGCCTTTCCTTAATCTTTCTTCTAAGATAAGTCGTAAGGTCAGTATTCCCTCACGTGTACCAGTATTTCTACGGAATCCAAACTGATCTTCCCCAGTGATGTAACAGACGTAAAAAGAAGAAACATGTGGTTCACACACGACAGAGCTCCACATAGATGGAATTTGAAACATTTCACGTAAATCAACCGTAGTATCAGTTTTGAAGGATTATTCCACTGTCTGTGGTTAGTACCAGGAAGGTACCGGAATGAGAGAAAAGATCGTACAGCATAAACAACAACTTCTATAGTTACATTGTTCTCCACCTAAAAATGCTATTTTGTTAAATCTGAGGTATTAGTTGCGCAGACCGCAGGGTTCTCAATACTCTAAAGCAAGATATATGGGTCCAGCATAGGGGATACAATCATCCTGCAAGTTTTATACCCCAGTCACTGTGGTAAAAAGCTTAATATGATAAAACTACTTACTTCTACACAATTCTGCTGGCCTAGGAAGGCATCGTGAGTGTGTCCACCACTCGAGCGTCTAATAAACCAACTAAGAAGGAAGTCAGGAAAAAAATGGTTCAAATGGCTCTGAGCACTATGGGACTTAACATCTGAGGTCATCAGTCCCCTAGAACTTAGAACTACTTAAACCTAACTAACCCAAGGACATCACACACATCCATGCCCGAGGCAGGATTCGAACCTGCGACCGTAGCAGTCACACGGTTCCAGACTGTAGCGCCTAGAACTGCTCGGCCATATCGGCCGCCAAGGAAGTCAGGAGACTGCTGTTCTGTCTCTTAGGATATTAATGGACTTCATACCTCTTAAAGTCAGAAGCGTACGGACCCTCAGTCACACCTCCCACGTCAGTCATGCTTATCATTAATAGTGGTAGTATCGGTTTCGACAGATGTGGCTGTCTCGCGAAACAACCTGAGGTGAACATACTACTGGCCATTAAAATTGATACACCAAGGAGAAATGCAGATGATAAACGGGTATTCATTGGACAAATATATTATACTAGAACTGACATGTGATTACATTTTCACGCAATTTGGGTGCATAGATACTGAGAAATCAGTAACCAGAACAACCACCTCTGGCCGTAATGACGGCCTTGATATGCCTAGGCATTGAGTCAAACAGAGCTTGGATGGCGTGTACAGGTACAGCTGATCCTGCAGCTTCAACACGATACCACAGTTCATCAAGAGTAGTGACTGGCGTCCTGTGACGAGCCAGTTGCTCGGCCACCATTGACCAGACGTTTTCAGTTGGTGAGAGACCTGGAGAATGTGCTGGCCAGGGCAGCAGTCGAACATTTTCGGTATCCAGAAGGGCCCGTACAGAACCTGCAACATGCATTATCCTGCTGAAATGTAGGGTTTCGCAGGGATCGAATGAAGTGTGGAGCCACGGGTCGTAACGCATCTGAAATCTAACGTCCACTCTTCAAAGTGCCGTCAATGAGAACAAGAGGTGACCGACACGTGTAACCAATGGCACTCCATTCCATCACGCTGGTTGATACGCCGGTATGGCGATGACGAATACACGCTTCCAATGTGCGTTCACCGCGATGTCGCCAAACACGGATGCGACCATCATGATGCTGTAAACAGGACCTGGATTCATCCGAAGAAATGACGTTTTGCCTTTCGTGCACCCAGGTTCGTCGTTGAGTACACCATCGCTCCTGTCTGTGATGCAGCGTCAAGGGTAGCCGCAGCCATTGTCTCCGAGCTGATAGTACACGCTGCTGCAAACGTCGTTGTATTGTTCGTGCAGATGGTTGTTGTTGTGCAAACGACCCCATCTGTTGACTCAAGAATAGAGACGTGGCTGCAGGATCCATTACAGCAATGCGGATACGATGCCTGTCATCTCGACTATTAGTGGAAGGAGGCCGTTGGGATCCAGCGCGGCGTTCCGTGTTACCATCCTGAACCCAACGATTCCATATTCTGGTAACAGTCATTGGATCTCTACCAACGCGAGCAGCAATGTCGCGATACGATAAACCGCAATCGCGATAGGCTGCAATCCGACCTTTATCAACGTCGTAAACGTGATGGTAAGCATATTTCCTCCGTACACGAAGCATCACAACAACGTTTCACCATGCAATGCCGGTCAACTGCCGTTAGTGTATGAGAAATCCGTTGGAAACTTTCCTCATGTCAGCAAGTTGTAGGTGTCGCCACTGGCGCCAGCCTTGTATGAATGCTCTGAAAAGCTAATCATTTGCATATCACAGCATCGTCTTCCTGTAGGTTAAATTTCGCGTCTGTAGCACGTCATGCTTGTGGTGTAGCAATTTTAATGGCCAGTAGTGTATTTCTGATAGCTGGAACACTGAGGTACCACCCACGCCCAACTTCACGAAAATTCACACAAAGAAGCAGATATATCTTATGAGGGAGTAAGACGATGATCAGCAGCTAAACGAGATGAAGGGAATCAGTTATTATGAATAGGTCATGAGTCCAATTTTTCAGAAATTCAGATTTCAATACTTCTGCATTCTCCTTCTGTAGACGCATGTATCTGTGTTGAGAACGTCATGAGTTTCTGCCTTTAAAGCCAAGAAAATAATTTCCAAAATTTTTAGTTGGTATGAAAATGTCATGAGTCCAGGACTCATGACGTTTTCATACTACATATTCTCATTAGTTTTGTGTAATATTTTTTCCTACGGTTTATGTCCCTACATTAAAAACAATCAAATTTTACCAGTACTGATTTCTTGATCTATCGTTGGCACCAGATTGTAAGACAAATCTTGTGTGGTTGTCTAATCTTTCATTAGTAGTGGCAATTTAATGAGAAAAGAGTCCATGCACTGAAATGAAGAACGTAACAGCCATAACAAGACGAAAGGCACACGTCATTATGAAAAATACAAACACATAATAATAAAGAAGGCTAGATTGTGAGGAAAACCATACATTAATTACAAAGGACGGAACATTCCTGCAACTGGTATGTTTGCAAAAACTTTTCAATGCTTTACTAACCGTGATCACTCTTCCCTACCTTGTTGTGATAGTTTGGAGGGGGTGGGGTGGTATTAGAAGAAAGTTACGAGAAACTGATAGAGTTTACAGTGTGAAAGAAGATGCTGAACTTATTCTTCATTCTGCCAATAAAAAGAACTCATTGATTGTCAGCTACCTTGAGTACAACAACATTGTTAAGAACTATAAGGACTGGTGGCTATATCTTTTTAAATGCTATTCCCAGAGTTTTTGAAACAGTGGGAGAAGGCAGTTCAATGGAAGTCAACGTCTTTGTTTCACAGTACAATATGTCTGAGCATGACAGCCTCAATCCCGGGGGTATTAGTAGCCCAATCATTCATTGATGGACTGACTCCAAACCCCTTCAATCTTTTAAAACCCCTAGAAAATATCAGACTCCCAATAACCTTAGCACGCGAATTGAAATGTCCTATAAACAAAGTTAAGATAAACAATCTAGAAAAACTGGAACAGTGCAATCCAGAACAGCTCAAAAAATTTTATATTGATTTATTCACTTGGCTTAAAACAGCTGAAGAAGATGAAAATGTATGAAACCTACAGTAAATGTTGCAACAATACTTATCTGCAATGATGATTATGTTAAAATACTATTTGTAACTTCTGTTTTGTTAATAAATTCTAAAAATTCTATAGTTGTACTATTGTTTATTTTAATTTGTTTCAAAAAGGTCATGGGTCCAAGATAAAAAATTACATTAAGGAATAGGAAAATAAAAATTGATGATTTGAAGATGTAGATTTAATGGTTTCCAGGTACACCAGAGTATAAAAGACAAGATACTTAATATCTTCTACCATTGAAGAGTAAAAGTTTTCTTTGGATTTCTCAAAATCATGGTTATGGGCTTATGACATTTTCATAATAACTTATTTCAAAGTCTTGTTGTGTTTACAGTAGCATTACCACAACTCTTGTAGCATTCCTCTTGCACAAAAAGTCCTAGTCTGGTGTTAGGTAATTTTACTCATATGTAGGATAATATAGTACTTTCCTCTCAACACCACATCTCTCGAGTACACCTCCTCCCCCTCCCACTCTCCTGCAGATCTCTCTAGGGAATGGTTAAGTCTGATAAACGCATTGATTCTTCTCCATAGTACTTCAGCAACATCATTGGTTGTGAGAAGCAACCATAATTTGGTAACATCTATATTCAACTGCATGTGTAATAACACAGTTACGAATTGGGATACATATGTTCTGCTTGCTTTATATGGTATGGCTGTTGAATTACGTGTTACGAAATCCCATATAGTTTAGAGGTGAGGGTTAAGAGTGAGCGCAGCCAGAGTGTAATTTTTAAGCTTTTCTCAATCTTGAGTGTCCAGGTATCTCCAACCCACCTCCGCTTCATGCATTGCATGGGACTTTTTCTCTAATTTTATGTATTCTCAGTCAGTTTCCATAATTATGTAAGTATATCACGATTTTACATATTTCGTCGTATTTCCATCAATTTTACTTATTTTCCACTAATTTGTCGTAATTATACCAGGTTTTCCTCGATTTTTACTGATTTCATATAATGTTTTCATATTTTTTGATATTAAGGGTATTTATATGGTCGTACTACCTTCATATCCATGGGTTGTTTGATTTTATACGAAGGTATTTGTATGTACTCTACACAAGCCTATTATAAAATACGAAGAATTCCCCTCTTACAGATATTGTACATGCATGTGTTAGGGATAGCAAGGTCATCAAAAGTATAGTAACACTTGCCTCATATTATAACAATGAGGCTGCAAGTTTGCGCCAAGTATAACGCTATGCTCGCAGTTTAGTGTTAACCCTCTGTGACGATTTTTGTATTTATTTAACCATGTATATACCTAACAGGTAGAGGGTATCGAACAGTAATTTCGTATCTGAGGCAATTTAAAAAACGCTGAAAGGCTTTATTTTGGAAGTAATCAAAGTATTTAAGTTCACATGAATGAAACAACAAACGGTCGCCGGCCTAATTAGGCATAATAATTTGAAACATTAAGTTTGAAAAATGAAACTGAGTTGCTAAAGTGACTTTCGTTAATACTCCTTTTAAATAGTGAAAAGAATACACACGACTACCAGACCAACTGAGTAGTGGGTAGTAGTTGTAACTATTTCCACAAATCAGCAATAACAGGAAGTTAAATGATATTGCACTCACAGCAATAATAGTTATCTCAATCATTAACCAATTCAGCACTAAGATGCTACTCAATACATCACGAATCTAAAATTTGGCATGACCAGAGACCTGGTTTAATTAACATACAAACACCACAAATGAAGTTAAATAACATTACACAGAAACTTTTTATGCTCACACTATATGGAAATGTGTCAGATATCTTCAGCAAGTGCAATATTCCATTTACCTTTCTTACAATAGAAAAGAATATAGTGGGACCCATAAACTGAAACTGTCTTTACAGGAAAATTCTGTGAGTATTTCAGAAACAAATTGCAATTTGCCAATATTTACTCTTACCCCACTTGAAACAATTTATATGTTCATACCTTAAAGCAAGTAATTAAAATATTAAGTTCAGTTAACTTCAGAAAATAGTTCATGGTAATAATCAAGGAAAATTACTTTCGCATAAGTTCAATTTGTGTGCCTTTCTTACTATCTGTGAAGCAGGTAATTTAACTAGCATCATTTATACAATTTGGCACAGAACTTTGGCACATTTAACACAGACACTCATAAATAGTTATTCAGAAACAGGATACTCGATCCTCTGCACGTTCAGGATGGGGCCCTATATTCGTTTTATGATCAGGACAATTTTACGTTCCACACACATGTTTATATGATTGGAATTATTATTGAAAACCACTCACAAAAATATACTGGTCCATACTATGATACACATCTGAGTTCCTGAAGCAGGCGGAGCAGTGGCGCGATAGTGGTGGCAAGCACGTGGCGGATATCTGGACAGACACTTTTGCTGTTGAATGCTCTTTATAAATTCTTCTTGGCGACGTATTATCCTCGTTTTTGAGCCTTTCCATAATAACAAGAGCACCAAACGACAGCCGAAACCACAGCCTAGGCAATTTCAATGTAAATTGGCTTCCAAATGCCTCACTTGGCACCCTTGATGTTAACCGTACAACAGCTAGCCACTTACTGCGTAGCGTGCTACGCCAGCAGCCTCCCAGATCGACCACCAAAACACCTTTTAATGCACGCCAGGCCACTTCCGTAGCGGAGGGGGTTCCCTACACCTTTTATACTATACAATACAAGATCCCTAAGCATGAACCAGTTCTTTATATACACATTTTTCTAAGATTCATATTTTATAAAATTTCATTATTTTTAAACATTATTAAGTTTTTTACAATAAGTACACTACAAACTTCAACTTCTCTGACAATTCAAAGATCTTAACTAGTAAAGAACAACCACTTCATAGTAACATACACACACTTATAATGTACAAAGAACTTACAATCGATATTGGCGTTATAATATCTACATCTGACTGAACGAGTGGTGCACATTGTAAACTCCTAGGCTGGAAACAAATCCTTGTACTGCTACGACACAATCAGAGAGCTTTTCTGCAGGCTCATGTAGCGATGCACTTCGTCGAAACACAAAGTCTGGTCTTCCTCTGAGTTCTACTCTACCACGTGGGGATCTGCAACAGTGAGCTGACATGTGTAGAGAGTTGATTTCTGCAGCTGCTCTTTTATTTTTTTCCAATAAGCATATGCTCTTATTGCTTACTATAAGAGCTTCACTACTTTTGTTGACACCCTCCAGCTCTGATATCTCCCCACAACCATGTCGGGACATCTACAAACTGTAGATTTTGGGTATTTTTTTATCCTAGTAATAAATTATTCGTTATCTGACAGTGTATCGACTGCACTTAGAATCCTGGAACTTGATAGCTTCCCCTCTCCATACCTACAGACTGCGCACCCCAGGAAATGTAATTTATAGACGAACAGTTAGCGAGTTTTGCATTCGAACCCCAACCGTCCGCCGCTGGCCGCTCTACAACTCATACATGCATTTTACCAATAGCGAAGTCTCAATTTCAAACACTTGTACGATATTTTTGACAGTGCTACAGTCCCACAAATATCGAAAAACTCTTCGCAAAACGATTTTGTAGATTATGTAAGCACACGTGAATTCATCCTGATAAAGAGCATAACACCTTCGATGCAAGTTATATTACCGATATTTCGTAAAAAAACATTGTCTAGATTTTCCAGTAATAAATCGAGGCATCCTGCTGCACCTGTCATACCTCCTTTTATACCTTTAATCATCCATGTTGAGGGCACATAATCTTCCAACTCCGCTACTTTGTCTACAAGATGACCATAGGTGGAGGAAGAGAGTCCTTCTTGAGTATTATTCTTACTTGTGGTACAGAACAGCACATTAGTCGGACGGTATAGTACTGTATGCGAAAGCCCCTAGTCGCTCACAAAAAAATATTCTACAGATGCAATGCATTTATTCAATTTTTCGTCTGTGTATATACTGGAAGAGAGAGGCAAATTAAAATCTTATAAAGGGTTCTGTTACAAGACGGGGTTTCACGATTTGTATCCTAAAATCTAGTATTATATAGCATCGGACTGGTCAAATGGAACATGTCATAGACACTAAACAGCAGCGTCTTCTTGAATTATAGCTCGTTGTTGTCAAACATAAAATGACTTTTTTCAGACGTGTGACTAAATGGCGAGAAAAGATATATTCAGTAGTGTCATTTCAGCTGTGTGAAATGTTTGTAGTACACATGTGCAGGACAGTTTATTTGCAGACTCTGATTTGAACGCAAGAGACGCTCTGAAGCTAGAAGATATTGCTTAATATACACACATCAAAAAAAGTTTTGTATCACCACGATTCTCAGAACTCCTGAACATCGACGGTGACTGTGGATATTCTATCACAGACACAGTCCCTGTAAGTATTCAGAGATGTCACTAAATCCGCCCAAAGATGTGACGAACAACGCGAGTAGTACCTATTAGACGTAGGTATCTGCCAGACGACCAGTTCCAATCATTCCACCAGGAAGGAGGTACACGGATTGTGTCATCTGTAGTGCAGCCGTGCCTAGACGGTCAGTATCGCGGTTCGATCCCGTCCACATTGTTACTTTGTGCTAGGGAGGGCTCTCAACAAGGGAAGTGTCAAGCCGACTCGGAATGAACCACAGCGATGATGTTCAGACATGGAGGAGGTACAGAGAGACAGGAACTGTCGATGACATGCATCGCTCAGGCCGCCCAAGGGCTATTACTGCAGTGGATGGCCGGCCGCTGTGACCGAGTGGTTCTAGGCGCTTCAGACCGGAACCGGGCGATTCCTAAGGTCGCAGGTTCGAATCCTGCCTCGGGTATGGATGTGTGTGATGTCTTTAGGTTAGTTATGTTTAAGTAGTTCTAAGTTCTAGGGGACTGATGACCTCAGATATTAAGTCCCATAGTGCTCAGAGCCATGTTTTTTGCAGTGGATGACCGCTATCTAAGGGCTATGGCTCGGAGAAACCCTGACATCAACGCCACCGTGTTGAATAATGCTCTTCATGCAGCCACAGGACGTCGTGTTACGACTCAATCTGTGCGCAACAGGTCGCATGATACGCAACTTCACTCCCGATATCCATGGCGAGGTCCATCTTTGCAATCACGACTCCTTGCAGAGCGGTTCAGATGGGCCCAACAACATGTCGAATGGGCCGCTCAGGAGCGGCATCACGTTCTCTTCATCGATGAGTGTCGTGTATGCCTTGAACCAGAAAGTCGTGTTTAGAGGCAACCCTGTCAGGCTGAAAGCCTTAGACAAACTGTCTAGCGAGAGCAGCAAGGTCGAGATTCCCTCCTCTTTCGGGGTGGATTTATGTGCGGCCGACGTACGCCGCTGGTGGTCATGGAAGGCGCCGTAACGCCTGTACGATACGTGAATGCCATCCTCTAACCGATAGTGCAACCATATCGGCAAAATATTGGCGAGGCTTTCGTTTTCATGGACGACAATTCGTATCCCCATCATGCATATCCTGTGAATGACTTCCTTCAGGATAACGACATCGCTCTACTAGAATGGCCAGCATTTTCTCCAGACATGAACCCTATCAAAGAGGCCTGGGACAGATTGTTTATGAACGACCACTGTGAGCAATCAATGCCGAACCACCAGTGAGGTGTGGGACAATCTGGACCAACAGTGCCTTGATGAACTTGTGGATAGAATGCCACGACGAATACAGGCATGCATCAATGTAATAGGATGTGCTACTGGGTATTAGTGGTACCGGTGCGTAGAGTAACCTGGACCACCACCTCTGGAGTTTTGGCTGTATGGTGGTGCAACATGGAATGTGTGTTTTTCATGAGCAGTAAAAAGGGCAGAAATGACATTCATGTTGATCTCTATTCAAATTTTCTGTACAGGAACTCTCGGCACCGAGGTGATGCAAACCTTTGTTTGATGTATATAGATGTGTTTTCTTATAAGTTTAAATTCTTGCTTTTCCTTTACTTTGATGATGGTTTCGAAACAACTAGGATATTCTATGGTGATCGGTTGTTTTTGCAGCAAAATAGTAGAAGTTATTTTTTTTAACGATTTTAGGCAGGGTGGACATGTATAGGGGTGTGTGTAGCCCGACATCTGAATTACCGTCATCTGTAATGGGCTTCGTTAGAAGTCGAAAAATAATGGGATGCGAATTGTATACTGCAGTCGAATGTAAGAACTGTAACAACTTTGCTCATAGAGCTAACAGAAAATGGGTTACGTCTATCTTTGTGGAAAGATGTCATTGATTACCTTTGCGATTGGGTTTTCGTTTTTAATAGATGCTCGACAATAAGAGACGCGTTGACGTTAAATACAATTCTTACTGTGAATTGTTTTTGCGCTCGGAATTCCGGGCACTTTTGGGGGCAGTGTGTGGTTGCTCTGAGTAGCTATGCTTCGGTCCAGGCAGCGGCATATGGGCGGGGCGGTGTCCCTAAATTACAGGTGAAGAAGCAAGTTGCGCTTGAGGTGGTCCTCCATTCTCTGTTGTTGTTTAGTTGGCTTTACATGCCTTTGTGTTGGCAAAGTACCGTGCCTCAAGCCAATCAGCATGTCCTGGCAGAAGGGTCGCAGGCCACAAAGCAGAGCCCAGCTCGTGAATGCAGTAGCAGCTGGCCATTTGAAGAAGCCTCTATGTCCAACACTCGTGGAGGGAGGGACGGAGGGAGAGAGGGCGAGGGATGAGGGGAGGTAAGAGGGCCTCTAATTTCAGCAACTCATTACGAATGCTCGTTTTCTTCTCTCGACACTTTCGATGTGTACTTGGAGCAATGAAATACTTTGCATTACTTGCGGTAGCGTGATTTCTTTTCAATTACTTGGGCGGCAGGGTGAGGTGTCTGTAGCGATCTCTGACGTTAAAACGCGATAGATACAGTCCTCAGTTGTATGCTTACACGTTATACACTTATTAAACTCCACTCTGTCCAATATCAGCATCTCATCAGCTGAACGTATTTCCCCGTCCTCCCAAAAAAGTTGAAGATGATACGTTGCACTCCGGCTCTTTTTTCCGCCAAGCTGCAGGTGAAGAGTAGCTCTTCAGTGTGTCTGCCACTAGAATGGTATTCACAAAATTTTTCCCAGCAAGAGAACAGCAGTTGAATGACAACGCCAATTTGTGAACTGTGTTGCGATTTTAGGCAGTCCTTGTGTGGTGTTATGTATATAGTTGTGTAATTAGGACCAATCTTTACAATTAATTATATAATTAGGGTGGGTATTTACTTCTGTTTCCCAGTCAAAATATGTAAAGTACACTGCATCTGGACAGATTCCATGTGTTGGTTTAGGGGGGGGGGGGGGCGGTAGCACTTTGGTTTTCCATCTAGAAGGACCAGATTTCTAGAATCGGCACGGCCATTTTGTAATTTACCACTAATCCTAGGGTGCTGGTAGGGTTGAGCGACCCCACAGCCCTGAGGCAAAGAAATTCCCACCAAAATTCGAAATTCCCTCCAAATTCCAAGTTCCCGCCAATAAGGTAGCTGGGGATCAGGGTGTGGATCCACATGCTGGCTGAGGGAAGCACATGACGTCACCCAGAGGTAGGGGGTAGTGTACCAGTTTCGTCAATTTGATATAAAAAATGGGCTTGTGCCGCAATCTCCCTAATAGTATCGTCAACAAATAACTGGCAGAGCATTGGGGAGAATAGTGCAGGGGATTAGGCTCTTGTACTTGGTAGCCGCAAGAATAAGTCTCTGTACGTGGTCAGCTGATCGCTTTTTCCTCTTGGTATTTACAGATGACGATTTTTTCAGTGAAAGTGAATCTGTTGACGCAGAATCCATAGTGAAAATGAATTCAGTAAAATGCTATCACAAAATAAATTTGTCAGTGATGTGAATTATGTCACTTTTGTGAAGAAATTTTAAAGAATTTGTTTCAAAAAGGAACCAGACGGGCCATACAATCTCTCATCACTCATGAACACAAGAAACGCAATTTCAATTTTGACTCCTTTACTACAGTTCCTCAGTTAAATCCGTTCGACAACGTGTATCCTAATTTTAGTAATGTTTTAGTAAACAAGCGCTATGGTAATAAGCTATAAAGAAATGAATTTTTTCACATCCTATAATCAGGGCAGTGCATCCTTTTTCAATAATTTCATTCTATGATAATGTTGTACATGAGATCAGCCAGCCTAGTAACATGCATCACAGAAAGCATAACGAGACAGGGTCCTGTCAAATAATGTCATATATTCTGGGGCAGTGGTGAAGTTTTCACATACGTTCTTGTTACACAATATACTGTTCAAGGACCAACAGTTAAGTGTTGGGATCTGAAGCGAGGTTCAGGGAGCTTTGTTGCTCGATGATCCTGCAGTCATACTGCAGTCGACTCGTTGCCCGTGCGACTACAAGAAAAGAAAGAAAATAATTATCAGTATCATCCACATTCCCACCTACATTACGTCAGCTTAGCCATCTCTTTGGTAACGTATAAGCAAAAACAATAGCCAAACGTTGCGTAATAAATAAGGATAACTAAATAGGTCCACCACGAGACATGATAAGGTTTAACTGGGATCATAACGGTGACGATAATGGGAACAACACCTTGTCGCAAGTTATTAGCAAGAACCACAATAAAACAGATAGTAATGAGACAAATCCTATATTCTTACTGTGGTGCAACCTAAACGTGCATCTTTACGATGAGTTAACTGTCATGGTCTAACTAAATGAAATGATTCAGGCCACATTACAAGCTATCGTGGATGGTGTACCAACTACAAATGATGCAAGCACAGTGACAGCAATATCTGCTGTATGATACAATTTGTATACGAGGATGAGGTAGGTAGGCCCCAATCCACATTTTCCAGTACAGAAGTGCCGAATCGTGAGCATAGATGGCCTTAAGTGACATGTGGTGTGCATTTAGGTTTCTTTAACAGTTAAGCTGGGGAATGGAGCGATGGAATGGCCGTTCCTTTTAACTGATCAATTAGTCACTGATTGTGTGATATGCACAGAATTTCTAAGAGAGAAAGATGCAATAATGGATTTCTTATTAGGAAAATGTTATTTGATGCTTAATAAGGCTGACGTTATTCAAGACACACAAAAGTTAAACCATGGCAAGCACTTCAGGAACTATCGTATACAGTTCTTAAGCAATGATATCAGCCATAATGTTAGCCAATTTTAAACCCTCAAGCGGTTTCGCCTATAGTTAAAATGTGCCATCCATAGATGAAAATGCCTTGTAGCATTCCACTGTAGTTTTATAATTGTGAACCCGTACATATTCCTTCGATATTGCTTCAGCTAACGAAGTGCTAAGTTGTGCAGTCATACGTCCTAATGAGCAACAATATTATGAAATTAACAGAGAGCTAGTTCAGAAAAAATTCTCAATATGTCCAAGGAAATAACGGAGATTCTGGGGTAGCAGCACAATTCCACACTGATGCAGTTGACTACATGATAATTAGCAACCAAATATGCGGTTGCCTGAGATGCAGTGAAACTGCGCTATTTAGTGTTTCTAACTGGTCATTACTGTGGGGTAAAAGTTGTAAGAGACAACAAACTGATACATATCGTTGTTGTGGTCTTCAGTGCAGAGACTGGTTTGATGCAGCTCTGCATACAACTGTATCCTGTGCGAGCTTCTTCATCACCGAGTAACTACTGCAACCTACATCCTTCTGGAACTGCTTAGTGTATTCATCTCCTGACCTCCCTCTACGATTTTTACCCTCCACACTTCCCTGCAATACTAAACTGGTGATCCCTTGACGCCTCAGAACGTGACCCACCAACCGATCCCTTCTTCTAGTCAGGTTTTGCCACAAATTCCTCTTCTCCCCAACATTTCCTCATTAGTTACGTGATCTACGTATCTAATCTTCAGCATTCTTCTGTAGCACCACATTTCTAAACCTTGTATTCTCTACTTGTCAAATCATCCATGTTTCACTTCCATACATGGCTACACTCCATACAAATACTAACGGAGTAGGCTTCCTGACACATAAATCTATACTTGATGTTAACAAATTCTTCTTCTTCATACACGCCTTCCTTGCCAGAGAAATTCTACATTTTACATCCTCCCTACTTCGACAAACATCAGTTACTTTGCTGCCCAGATACTACCTTAAGTGTCTCATTTCCTAATCTAATTCCCCCAGCATAACCTGATTCAGTTCTACATTCCATTATACTCGTTTTGCTATTCATATCCTCCTTTCCAGACAGTGTTCATTCCATTAAACTCCTCTTCCAAGTCCTTTGCTGTTCCTGACAGAAGTACAATGTCATCGGCAAACCTCAAAGTTTTATTTCTTCTAGATGGATTTTAATTCTCCTACAATTTTTTCTTTTGTTTCCTTTACTGCTTGCTCAAAATACAGATTGTATAACATCGTGGAGAGGCGACAACCCTGTCCCACTCCCTTCCCAAAAACTGCTCCCTTTCGTGCCCCTCGACTCTTATAACTGCCATCTGGTTTCTGTACAATTGCTAACAGCCTTTCGCTCCCAGTATTCTACCTCTGTCACCTTCAGAATTCGAAAGAGAGTATTCCATTCAACTTTGTCAAAATCTTGCTGTAAGTCTACAAATGCTAGAAACTTAGGTTTCCTTTCCTCACCTTAAAATAACTCGTAGGGTCAGCATTGGCTCGTGCGTTCCAACATTTCTACGAAATTCAAAGTGATCTTCCCCGAGGTCGGCTTCTACCATTCGTCTGTACAAAATTCGTATTAGAAGTTTGCAGCCCCGACTTATTAAACTGATAGATCGGTAATTTTCACGCCTGTCGACACCTGCTTTCTTTGGGATTGGAATGATTATATTCTTCTTGAAATCTGAGGGTATTTCACGTGGCTCATACATCTTGCTCACCAGATGGTAGAGTTTAGTCGTGGCTGTCTCTGCCAAGGCAATTAGTGGTTCTAATGGAATGTCGTCTACTTCCGGGGCCTTGTTTCGGCTTAGGTCTTTCAGTGCTCTGTCAAATTCTTCACACAGCACCATATCTCCCATTTCATCTTCATCTACGTCCTCTTCCATTTCCATAACATTGCACTCAAGTACATCGCCCTTGTATAGACTCTCTATATACTCCTATCACCTGTCTGTCTTCCCTTCTTTGCGTAGGACTGGTTTTCCGTATGTGACCCTGATACTCATACGCGTGGTTTTCTTTTCTCCAAAGGACTATTTAATTTTTCTGTAGGCAGTATCTATCTTACCCCTTGTGATATACGCCTTTAAATGCTAACATTTATCCTCTAGCCATCTTTGCGTAGCTATTTTTCACTTCTTGTCGATCTCATTTTTGAGACGTTTGTATTCCTTTTTGCCTGCTTCATTTACCGCATTTTTATATTTTCTCGCTACACCAATTAAATTCAATATCTCTTCAGTTACCAAAGGATTTCTACTAGCCCCAGTTTTTTACCTGCATGATCCTCTGCTGTTTCATCTCTTAAAGCTACCCATTCTTCCTCTACTGTATTTCTTTCTCCTGTATTTGTCACTTATTCCCTAATACTCTCTCTGAAACTCTCTACAGCCTCTGGTTCTTTCAGTTTATCTAGGTCCCGTCTTCTTAAGTTTCTACCTTTTTGCAGTTTCTTCGGTTTTAGTTTACACTTCATAGCCAATAAATTGTGGTCAGACTCCGCAATAGCCCCTGGAAATGTCTTACAATTTGAAACCGGGTTCCTAAATCTCAGACGTACCAGAATATAATCAATCTGAAACCTTCCAGTGTCTCTTGGCCTCTCCCATATATACAACCTTCTTTCATTATTCTTGAACCAAGTGTCAGCTATGATTAAGTTACTGCTCTGTGCAAAATTCTACCAGACGGCTTCCTCTTTCATTGCTTACCCGAGTCCATATTCACCTTCTACTTTTCTTTCTCTTCCTTTCCCTACTATTGAATTCCAGCCCCCCATGACTATTACATTTTCGTCTCCCTTAACTATCTGAATAATTTCTTTTATCACAACATACATATCTTCAATCTGTTCATCATCTGTGCATATAAACTTGTACTACTGTATTATATGTGGGCTTCGTGTCTATCTTGGCAACAATAATGCATTTACTATGCTGTACGTAGCAGCTTTTCCGTGCTACTATTTTTTTTATTCAGTATTAACCCTACTCCTTCATTACCCCTATTTCATTTTGTATTTATTGTGCTGTACTCACCAGACCTGAAGTCATGTTCCTCCTCCCACTGAACTTCACTAACCCCACTATATCTAACTTTAACCTATCCATTTCCCTTTTTAAATTTTCTAACCTACCTGCCAGATTAAGGGAGGTGACATTCTACTCTCTGGTCCATAAAACGCCAATTTTCTTTCTCCTCATAACGACGACCTCCTGAGTATTCCCCGTCCGAAGATCCAAATGGGGGATTAATTTACCTCCAGAATATTTTACGCAAGAGGATGTCATCATCATTTAACCATTCAGTAGAGCTGCATCCCATGGGGAAGAATTACAGCTGTAGTTTCCCCTTGCTTTCAGCCGTTCGCAGTACCAGTAGAGCAAGTCCATTTTGGTTAATATTACAAGGCCATATCAGTCAATCACAGATTGTTGACCCTGCAACTACGGTAAAGGCTACTGACCCTCTTCAGGAATTGCACGTTTGTCTGGTCTCTCACCAGATACCTCTCCATTGTGGCTGCACCTATGGTACGGCTATCTGTATCGCTGAGGCACGCAAGCCTCCTTATCAAAGGTGAGGTCCGTTGTTAATGGGGGTAGAGTGAAATAATGAAAGTTCATTTTATAATTGCTTAGTTAAACAGTGGTTTAGCTCGTAAAATCTAAGTTTATTTTATCGTTCTTTAATTAAACTGAAATAAAGTATGATTTTGGTCATACATGTTTACCTTGGCAACATGAATACAGCTCTTCTTTATAAGTGTGTACAAAGTACGACCCGGTCCGCTCGAGTTGTAAAACGTAGTGCAGATGCTCGATGCTTAATGGAACTCATACGCTATAGAGTGATTCTATTTACAGCAACTGCAAGGGAACAGCAAGTTAAGTTATACGATTTACTACCGCACTATCTTTAGGCATTCACATGAAAACGACACGTTTTTAAAACCTATATTTAGAATATGGATGTTCGCCCTCAAGTTGCATTTTAACTACAACACTTAGATGACCCCTTGGTCAAACCGCTTAGCACTGAGAGATGAGATAAAGAAATTCTGGAATGGAACACAACTGAAACTTCTGTATCAGCATACTGTAGTCCATTGTTATCATATCCCAACCTAATGCAAGTATTGGTCTCGTGTTAGATGCACGAGACGCAACTAACATATTCGTATCTGTTTACACAAGACCTGGAAACCTTGATAAGCAGCTATAAACATTTCATGGTGTCTAATATCTTACAGTTTTATTTAAAAATTTCATACTGGCACGTAAAGCTACTGTCAGAATGTAAAAGATATAAAGTCTTTAATTTTGGTGGTAGGAGTTATCAGTTTTGCGTGCTATCTTTCATACTTAATGTTAGTTCTGAAGTGCTTATCACTGGTTTACACGCAGTACTAGTTCCTGCTACAAAGTTCAGCAATATATTTTACGAGATTCTCGTAACATCTTATACTTAGGAAGAACACCTACACATTCTAGGAGGAACTCTAAAGAAGTTTTCACAAGCACGAGTTATGGCGAATTTACAAAAATCGAGGTTGCAAAAGAGGAGATCTAATTTTTAGGCCATACAATATTCCGACAAGGGGGGAATATGGCAAGTCCTAATAAAATTATCGCAATCAAGAATTTCTCATATCCAAACACGAAGAAGCAATTAAAAGCATTATTCAGTCTCTGTTCCTTTTGCTGGCGTTTCGTTTCAGACCAGACACTAATAGCATAGCATTACTACTTTTACTCAAAAAGAACGCTTATTGGCTTTGTACACAAGAATGCTCAGTGACTTTAGTCAAAGAAGCATTAATCAAATCAGGTACCTTGTGTGATCCTGATAGGAGCAAAGATTTCTGTGTCCCTACAGATGCCTTATACGCAGGTATGAGCTTGTTTCTGTCTCAAATTGATCAAGAAAAAGGAAAGTACGAAGTAAAAATTATTAGCTTTGTGAGTAGAGTACTTGCTGAATGCGAACGATCTTATACAGCAACGTAATTAGGAACATTAGAAATTTTATGAGCATTCAAAAAATTCTGTTACCTAATTTATGGCACAAATATAAAAATATATAATGGTCACAAAGCATTGAGGTTTTTCATGCGATGCAGATTGTTACACCTGCACGTAGCCCTCTGCTCATTTGGCTTTACAAGAATATTCACTTTAAATAATTCACATAGCACGAAATCATTGTAGCCGATTCAGCTGTCTAGGCTGCCACAAGATTTACACGAAAATGCAGAAACGCTGGAGCAAGTAATACACTATCACGTTTTACTCATGAAAGACAAACACTGCTAACAATACCATATTTACACGTAAAGACACTCGAAAGAACTACAAGAAGCAGAACCACGTTGGCAAAAGGTGTAAATGTAGCTGTAAAATTATAATACAAGCAGTTCGGAACACTGTTACAACTTGCACAACATACTGTTCCGTAGAAGGTATCCCAACACAAACACAAACGTCTGAAAGACTAAATAACGTCATTTGGTATACACTTCAAATCTGGTGACACAATGGTACCACGAAGTGTGTAAGAATCGTAATCTACCTTGCTACTTTTCAAATATGTGATGAATAGTACATCGATGCATGCTAAGCACTTGTACCTTCTGTTAGAAAACAAAATCTCTGAACAAAACTAATAAGACTGAATTGTACACCATTTGCCTAGCAAACCACTTGAAATTGTAACTGCTGATATTGCCGGTCCATACCCAACCGCCCATGTAGGTATAAAATAAGTTATTGCATAAAGATTTTTTTCAAGTTTTTGAAGTTAAATGCTACTAAGTCCGCTACAGCCGCGGTCATATCATAGGAATTTCAAATTACCACATTCTCACTATAGGAAAACTCAAGACATTGCTAACAGACAGTGCATCTTACTTCATTGGCTACAGATGGAGAGAGTTTCTGCGAGGTAATGGCACACAAATAATTATAATATCAAGCTTTAACACGCAAGTTAATCAATGCGAACGAGTGATCTCCAAGTTAAACAGGTTCACACTCACATACACATACAATCAACACACTTACTGGGTGCATTGTCTCGATTTGTTTGAATAGTTACTGAACCATCTGCCTATTCATGGCACACTTCTGAACATTTGATGTAGAATGTCAAAGGAAGCAGTGAGTGGGTAGATCCTGTTCTGAAATTTCCAAGGCAAGCAGAATCCTACGAAGAAAAGATCAGATCCGTGCCATATGCATTCTCTCGTCAAGCGCATCGTAGAAAATTGCAGCATGACAGGAATCTCAAAACCACACAAAATTATGAAGTAGACTATAACGTTAAAAGGGAAAAGCTAATATTCAATTTCGTCTGAAATGAAGCTGTAGCTTTGCACTGGGCAATGTCGACGTCTCTACACTATAATAAAGTAAAATGAGAAGACATAATTTCAGCATACGTAGTATGAACGTTCTAAACTCGTATTAATATTTGTCACTACCAAAGAAAACTAAACTGCATGTATTCTAGGTGTGTTAATCGATGTATTTTAACACTTTATGTAGAATGGAGCAAAACGTTCGAAATTCTGAGAAAGGTACGATAAACTATAGACAGAGAAGGGGAAAATACAAAGTGTACGAGATTCAAGAGAGAACAATAAGTGTGGAAGATCAAGAACAAAGCGCTCGGATTAAAAAAATGGTTCCATTGACTCTGAGCACTATAGAACTTATCATTTGAAGTAATCACTTCCCTAGAACTTAGAACTACTTAAACCTAACTAACTTAAGGACATCACATACATCCGTGCCCGAGGTAGGATTCGAACCAGCGACCGAAGCCGTCGCTCGGATTAAAACGCTTGTAAGACAAGAATGTCCTGAAACTTCCTGGCAGATTAAAACTGTGTGCCGGACCGAGAGTCGAACTTGGGACCGTTGCCTTTCGCGGGCAAGTGTTCTACCATCAGAGCTACACAAGCACGACTCACGCCCCGTCCTCACAGCTTCACTTCTACCAGTACCTCGTCTCCTACCATCCAAACTTAACAGAAACTCTCCTGCCAACATTGCAGTACTGGCACTCCTGACTGTTCACGTTTGTCTTTTGCTATATTGTTCTCATTATGTAGGCGTCGTGCTCTGTAACGCTTAATAAATTGTAATATATTAATTCTCAAACTAAATGTAGACGTATTTGAATCACATTAGTCCACATATATATGCTAACTACTAATGTGTTAACAGTTTAATTTTTCAGCCTTTTGCGGGAGAGACGCAACATTTCGTATTGGCACCGATCCGTTGGTGGCATGACTCGGTTACAAATTATCACTAGCTTTTTTCACTTATTCTACAACGTGAACCTGCATTCCTTCGGAGAACAAGTCTGAGAATTTTAAGTAACTGCACAGTATAAAGCGACTGCCAGATCGTGATATGCTGTTTAAATTCCATCGGTCCACAGCTTTAGTTGCGTTGCTCCCAACACCAGACCTGAGACAGTTACAAAGTGCACTTTCGATATATATTTAGTAAGCGAAAGTGGAAGGCAAGTCACACTTCGTGTCCACTCAGCACTTGTAGACTTCGCTCTTAAGCCAGCACACAAACAGTAACTTAATGGCGTAAGGTCGGTTGACCTCCATGGCCTGGAAAAGACCCTGCAGCGACTCATTCAGCTCCTTCAGTTCCAGTGAAGTACTGTGCCACCATACGCAAATGAAGTGCGCACAGAAATGGTCACTACAGACAACAGTGTGTAACCTAAAGTCGCTTTGGTTGTATTCGCATTTAAGTGCTGGTGAAGAAGGACATGCGACTGATGCTCTGATGTAAAAATAGCTACATGCCGGATACGTTTAAGAAAAGGACATATGTTCATTCAAAATTGTTAATTCGGAATCACCAATTCTGTCAGTTATCAAAGCATGTAGCTTTCTTCCTGACTAACCTGTATATCATGGAAGGAACTTAAAGGCTTGTGTAGAGAGACGTACCAACAAAACTACTTCCTACGCACCATTCCCCCCATGAACCAAAATAACTGATGATGGTCGAAGTAGACAGGATGTAAAATGTAGACTGGCAATGGCAAGGAAAGCGTTTCTGAAGAAGAGAAATTTGTTAACATCGAGTATAGATTTAAGTGTCAGGAAGTCGTTTTTGAAAGTATTTGTATGGAGTGTAACCATGAATGGAAGTGAAACATGGACGGTAAATAGTTTGAAGTAGTTTGGACAAGAAGAGAATAGAAGCTTTCGAAATGTGGTGCTACAGAAGAATGCTGAAGATAAGGTGGTAGATCACATAACTAATGAGGAAGTATTGAATAGGATTGGGGAGAAGTTTGTGGCACAACTTGACCAGAAGAAGGGATCGGTTGGTAGGACATGTTCTGAGGCATCAAGGGATCACCAGTTTAGTATTGGAGGGCAGCGTGGAGGGTAAAAATCGTAGAGGGAGACCAAGAGATGAATACACTAAGCAGATTCAGAAGGATGTAGGCTGCAGTACGCACTGGGGGATGAAGCAGCTTGCACAGGATAGAGTAGCATGGAGAGCTGCATCAAAACAGTGTCAGGACTGAAGACCACAACAACAACACACCATTCGCGAATGAAACAGGAAGATGAGGGAAATGACATTGGTAAACAAATTATACGCCGCTATACACCATAATGTGTGTTGCTTATGTAAATTTTGGTACAGGAGTCCATCAAACGCCTCTTTCCAGTCGACATAACAGGTACACACTCCCCTGTAGACTTCTTCCACTGATCCTTTTTCTCTGGTAATGGGCCTAGAGTTGTTACAACGTAAAATTAGCAGTTACATGACGAACTGATACATTTGTTCTAAGGCTTCCTGGTCACTCCGCCACTCCCCCCCCCCCTCCCTTCCTCCCGCCAACGTACGGAGCTTCTATGCAAGTGGTCCAATCTTAGTGAGGGTCGTCCACACATTGTATTTGGCTGAACGGAACATCTGCTCACCTCTGCCAGCCTCCATCTGAGTTTCTCCTTCCCACTGCATTGCTGCGTGTTTGTCAGTCAAGGCGTTTTGACATGGGGGCAGGGTCCTAATGAGTATCTGGCGATGCTAGTTTTCAAACTGACACATCAGTGTCAGTGCAGCGTTTTGCATATGAAAACGTGAGATCGCCGCCACGGTTATGTATTTATATTAAATGGAGGGTGTGACCTATCACTGCTTAGGACCCTTCACGAGGAAACTACATAGTGCCGACATGAAATCAGTAAGTGACAGTCTTTGCATCACACATCCGAATTAGCCGAATACCAAAGGACTAGTAGAAATTTTACGAAATAGAACGAGCGGCACAGAAATATATTTCATACTACAGAGCAAGAAATATCATTAAGTAGACAATCTGATAGTTTGTCTGCTTGGGCCGTTATCTGTTTTGAGCCACAAGGTAGGAAGACGCTTTTGAGCAGCAGGTGCCCGTATTACACACATTTTTGGAAGTACATGCTAATGTGAGATGCGATATCTCCGCAGCATGTGCCTTTTTTAGCTATGTAATAAACTCTCGCCTGCGTTGTGACAATATGGAGAACATTTTTGGTAAATCAATTTAAAAATATAAACTGATACGCAATTATTCTTTGGATATGGGCTTACATTTCAGTCTCAGACAGTAGCTCACCAAGCATTAGTCTGTGCGGAAACGTCAGCATGATAAATATGGTGCATTTTTCTAGTCAGATCTCTATATGAAGTTAAAAACATACTCCAAATTTATGGAAATCTAAAAGTTTTGTACATCGTCAGACGTACTCTGGCTATCTTCACAGTAACATATTTGGATTCAGTCTAGTAGCAGATGAGCTTGGGTAGTGGACCGTAGATATAACTTAAGCTAACTCGCGGATACACTGGATGTCTGGTTTACTTTGCTGGTAGAACACTAGCGAACTGTTGTTTCCTCTTGAAGGCGATGATGCATGCCTAGTATGTGAATACCAGTAAAATGTATGAAGGTCAAATGGTATGTGCACTTCCCGAGAAAAGAAAAAGAAGCACCCAGAAGATGACCTGATGCCAGTGCAACTTCGTAAACACACACACCATCGGCGGGTATGTAAATAGGGTTCCAATTCTCCCTGACTGGTAAAACGACCACCAGAATACATTAGTATTGTTCGTGTTTAGTATTGTTACAAGGCTGGTAGGATATACAAGGGGAATGAACAGCGTCATATTGAGTGATGATCGTGAAGGACATTAACATGCCATGTGCTCATTTAAGACGGCGTTATCAGCACTTGACGGACTTTTACAGATGCCTCATTGTGGATCACCATTACTGGCATTTTGTATAATCGACCAATACCCACAATTATGAGCCACTGGTGGAGACAGTCGTTCAGTGTTGGACTGCATAGGAATCTAGGTGCAGGCGTACTCGCAAGGTTCCGGTGGACCACATCTGTCCAGCAAAAGGGAGGATTTGTTTACTGTGCACCAAGTAATTACAATCCCTTTATATCTGCTCCTGCCATCCGAGAACACTTAATGGACTCCTTTCAGCTCTCTGTGTCACGCTGCAGCGGTGGTCGGAGACCAGCAGCAGTCGTACTGTGGAATTATCGTCCCACGCGTATGCTGTTGTTAACACCGCAACATATACGGCTGCATTTGGAGTGGAGTCGTGACAGGAAACTGAAAACTGCTGATGAACGGCGTCACGTGGTCTCCAGCAATGAATTACTGTTCCACAATATCCCCGATGACCATCGTCAACGAAGATGGTAGCGAACTGGAGAGAGGTCTCATTCTTCCAAGGTTCAGGCGAGCACAGCAGTGATACTCCTGGACTCATGGTGTGGGAAGCCATGGGATATGAGTGCTGGTCGTGGCTGGTAGCGACTGAGGTAACTCTGACTTCACAACAGTGTCACAGACATCCTGTATCCTCAAGTGATACCTACAGTATCGTGGTGTCATTTCTGAACAGAACAGTGCTTGTCCACGAATGTCCGATGTCTCTGTGAATTATCTGCCTGGTGCTGAGTTACTCTCATGGCCAGCAAGATTCCTACATCCGACTGCAATAGATCATGTGTATGGCCACCTTGAACGTCAACTCCGCCCCGTTGCCGGCACCTAGGATGTTTATTTTTCTTTTTTTTTTCTTTTTGGTAATTGCTTATGGGACCAAACTCCAGAGGTAATCGGTTCCTAGGCTTATGCATTGCTTAATCTAACTTAACCTAACTTGAGCTAACATCAATACTCACGCCCATGCCCGAGGGAGGACTCGAACCTCCGATGGGGGGAGCCACGCGGACTGTGACAAGGTGCCTTAGACCGCACTGCTACCGCGCTCGGCAACTAGGATGTCAAGTGATCAGTACAAAAGTTGGGAACAAGCTATCCTGAGAAAATGATACAGCAACTTGAAAGTTTACCCTGTGGGGACTATATAAAATGATTGAGAATTTATGCGAAATTTAGTTTACTAACAACATTTATTTTCCCAAAACAAAGTCAGACATAAATTATGCTAAACAAGTTATTGTTTTAATACAGTAAACACCTAACAGGAGGTTTAAGACCACAACAGACAAGGATCCTGGGTGGCAGAAGTGAGTCAAGTACTCTGGCCCTAAAAATGTGGTTAACGCAATCTGAATTGATCTGACGCAGAGCAGACTTTGATTGATTAAATCAGTTGTGATTTCACTACATAGGGGCAGCTGACAGCAAGTGGCATTTGAGATAAGCACGCCCTGGCAATGAGTCAGGGCCGCAGCACATTACCCCATTTGCTTCCTGTGGCGATGTAACTTGCAGGTGGCGAGATGGGTGCGGCAGAGGTGAGACATGAGGCGGCACCTGTGAATCGAATACGACCATGAAAGAAATGCAAAAATCTCACGGTCTATCGATCAGGCAGATGGATCGCAATTCACTCTCTACCACAGCGCCTGGATTTCAGCATGTGGCACGCCCGTCCGCTGGTCATACCAAGGACCAATTTGGCACTTACACAAAGAGTGCACAAGGATACCAAACGTCAATATTAATAAATCAAAAATGAGTAAGTGTCCCCTCGGTAGTCTGAGATGTTTGAAGTCACACTGTCACTACAGTAAGAACTTTACCACAGGCTCCCCAATCGAAACTACTCGCAACTGAAGCTACTCTCAGGACAGGTCCCAAGCACCAACCACCATGCCAGAGCATCGACCAGAAGTCCTTCGGCCCGACCGAAGTCCAGCACCCAAGTGCATCGCACCTCTCCAGAAAAAAATTCCGTTTTCCTTGAAAGTGCACGAACGACACCACCTCCAAGCCATCTTGAGCCAATCATAGGGCTCTAGCAGGCTAATCTAAATCGTTTGGGCTTTGGAGCTTGTTAGTCCTAGCTATGAGGTGTAATAAAGATTCTATCACTATGCCGGACTTTCTTATACATTTGAGGCAGCTGTTGGAAGTGGGTCACAGGCCTATTTCAGTATCGGCGAACATGAAAACTATTGAATTTTTATTATGCATGCCTCTGCACACAATGCCCAGTTCGCATCTCCACTGTGTAGATGCATTCCTTCAGTCCATTGCCTCCAGCCGAGGATTCAGCTGGCACCAATGCTGGTATCATGGCATTGTTCTGCTGGAGACCTGTCTCAATAAGGGGCTGCTCTGTCTGCCCTGTGTGGCTGCGGGCCAGTCAGGCAAGATTTACTGAGGGATGGGCTCACGGGCAATTGCTTCCAACTTCCAACATGATGTTTGTATGAGGTAAGAAGCATAAAAATATCACATGCTTTTAGCGCCCTACCAGGCTCCATCAACGTCTGCTCAGGCCATTAACTTTCTAGAGTCTTGTTCAAGGTGCGACAGGTTCTAACAAAATCTTTAATAATTTTCTGTACACGAAAAATAGGTGAGAGAGTAACTTGTTCTCTCTCAAACTCTATAATATCCTTCAGGGTGTTACAATATACTAATAAGTTGGCTCATACTGCCGAGTACTTGATATACTTAACTCGACTTTGTTTTCGCTGAAATAACATCATGCATCCTCTCAGTCTGCAAAGTATTATTCTGTTTCTTCCTTTACTTCTGGGTGATTCAGTTTTTTAGTCAGGCGTAATGACTTGTCGGAGTCTAACAAGCGTTCAGATTTCAATAATCAGCAACTCTTGAAGAACACGGGCAAATGCTGTAGAAAATTTTCAAAAATTACGTATTGCTTAAAAGATATACTCCAGTCTGCAAAGGTGGACGTAGGCCCTTTCATACATACATACAAGAATGTAAACAATATTTCTTCAATGCTCCATCCAAATCATCTTACAAATGTCAGAGAAAGTGAATCAGTAGAAAACACCAAGTGTCACTCCCGTACTCCCGCAAATGGACCTCCGGAAAGAGATTAGAACAGGCAGTCTTCTAGGAAACCTTTGGAAATCGCTAGTATAGATTTAGTGAACTACAAGTGAATACACCACTCTCCACATTCGAAATAGCAGTGACAACACTCTATAAGTATCCGATCGACTGCTTCTGATTAATAGTTCTTTTGTTCCATAACCCTTAACTGACGAGGTGAGTTTTCTGTAACGTTTACTGTAAGGTGGAGCCTCTGAGACGCCCGTATTTAAACCGAGATTAAGGCGGAAATCATTTGAAAATTTTATTTTAAGTTACATAACATTAATGTTTACAATTATTTAAGTGTAATATCAATACTCCTTGTTGGTTTTATTGTACAAAATAAATCGTGCATTAATTTACTTTACTATCGCAGAAATCGTATATTTTTGGGACTTTTTTAAAAGTGGTACACATAAACGAACTGTTAGAGAACTTTGAAAAAATGTAATTTCTTTAACAAGTAAACTGTCACACAAAATTACACATAAATTACACATAAAGATTGCTCCGGAATAGGTAAACAGGACAGTCTGCAAAATTGACATTCAGTTCTGAGATGTATATTTTTCTTTATCACCACTGTGATCAAATTTTAACTAACACATTAAGTATTTTATTGGAGAAACAGAAAGGTCCACATCACAGTTGTGCCGAAGTTCTTCCTCTGAATGATCCTCCACTAACTGTAATCATTCTCTACTCTAAAATCGTCTTTTTCGCCGTAAGGTGGTATCGATACTTGATACCAATAGTCTAATGGAAACAGATATGAAAGGACACATTTTAGCAATATCTTATTGAAGCAGTCAGGCTATTTTAATAGGTGTTGTTGTTGTTGTTGTTGTGGTCTTCAGTCCTGAGACTGGTTTGATGCAGCTCTCCATGCTACTCTATCCTGTGCAAGCTTTTTCATCTCCCAGTACCTACTGCAACCTACATCCTTCTGAATCTGCTTAGTGTATTCATCTCTTGGTCTCCCTCTACGATTTTTACCCTCCACGCTGCCCTCCAATACTAAACTGGTGATCCCTTGATGCCTCAGAACATGTCCTACCAACCGATCCCTTCTTCTGGTCAAGTTGTGCCACAAACTTCTCCCCAATCCTATTCAATACTTCCTCATTAGTTATGTGATCTACCACCTTATCTTCAGCATTCTTCTGTAGCACCACATTTCGAAAGCTTCTATTCTCTTCTTGTTCAAACTATTTATCGTCCATGTTTCGCTTCCATACATGGCTACACTCCATACAAATACTTTCAGAAACGACTTCCTGACACTTAAATCTATACCCGATGTTAACAAATTTCTCTTCTTCAGAAACGCTTTCCTTGCCATTGCCAGTCTACATTTTATATCCTCTCTACTTCGACCATCATCAGTTATTTTGCTCCCCAAATAGCAAAACTCCTTTACTACTTTAAGTGTCTCATTTCCTAATCTAATTCCCTCAGCATCACCCGACTTCATTGGACTACATTCCTTTATCCTTGTTTTGCTTTTGCTGATGTTCATCTTATATCCTCCTTTCAAGACGCTATCCATTCCATTCAACTGCTCTTCCAAGTCCTTTGCTGTCTCTGACAGAATTACAATGTCATCGGCGAACCTCAAAGTTTTTATTTCTTCTCCATGAATTTTAATACCTACTCCAAATTTTTCTTTTGTTTCCTTTACTGCTTGCTCAATATACATATTGAACAACATGGGGGAGAGGCTACAACCCTTACTCCCTTCCCAACCACTGCTTCCCTTTCATGTCCCTCGACTCTTATAACTGCCATCTGGTTTCTGTACAAATTGTAAATAGCCTTTCGCTCCCTGTATTTTGCCCCTGCCACCTTTAGAATTTGAAAGAGAGTATTCCAGTCAACATTGTCAAAAGCTTTCTCTACGTCTACAAATGCTAGAAACGTAGGTTTGCCTTTCCTTAATCTTTCTTCTAAGATAAGTCGTAACGTCAGTATTGCCTCACGTGTTCCAATATTTCTACGGAATCCAAACTGATCTTCCCCGAGGTTGGCTTCTACTAGTTTTTCCATCCGTCTGTAAAGAATTCGTGTTAGTATTTTGCAGCTGTGACTTATTAAACTGATAGTTCGGTAACTTTCACATCTGTCAACACCTGCTTTCTTTGGGATTGGAATTGTTATATTCTTCTTGAAGTCTGAGGGTATTTCGCCTGTTTCATACATCTTGCTCACCAGATGGTAGAGTTTTGTCAGGACTGGCTCTCCCAAGGCCATCAGTAGTTCCAATGGAATGTTGTCTACTCCGGGGGCCTTGTTTCGACTCAGGTCTTTCAGTGCTCTGTCAAACGCTTCACGCAGTATCATATCTCCCATTTCATCTTCATCTACATCCTCTTCCATTTCCATAATATTGTCCTCAAGTACAACGCCCTTGTATAGACCCTCTATATACTCCTTCCACCTTTCTGCTTTCCCTTCTTTGCTTAGAACTGGGTTTCCATCTGAGCTCTTGATATTCATACAAGTGGTTCTCTTTTCTCCAAAGGTCTCTTTAATTTTCCTGTAGGCAGTATCTATCTTACCCCTAGTGAGATAGGCCTCTACATCTTTACATTTGTCCTCTAGCCATCCCTGCTTAGCCATTTTGCACTTCCTGTTGATCTCATTTTTGAGACGTTTGTATTCATTTTTGCCTGCTTCGTTTACTGCATTTTAATGGGTACTGGCGCTAAAAACGCTTCGTTTGAAACTGATTTCCTTCGCATACCCAGAAAATTTTTAGATAATACGAATTAATAAAAAATCATTGCGTAATCACAGCTCGGTGCACATGCTTATTGAACAAACAAAAGGTGATTTCAGAATCATAGTTCTTGATCCGTGCCATCGTTTCATTTGTGTAATGACAACTGTCAGCTCGATTTTCTTTTAGGTGATATTGTAAAAGTATTTTAATGTTTCTGCTGAATTTATGTTCCACGTCGACAAGTTTCATTAATTGAATCATGTAAATGATACTCATGCATATGTTACAGACACTCATTTATAATATTAATCTATCCATCATGCATAAATCTGAGCTTAAGTCTTAACTAACGACATAGGAAATTGAACCCGCATAAGCACCATATTATCGTTATAAATCTATTGAGACACTCGAGCAGTCACGTCACCAGCAACGCCCCAAAGGAAGCAACCTCAGATGAAGTACAATGGGCGCTACTTGTGGAGACACAATGTGTGCACAATATACGTATTACTTGCTTATCTGTCACTGGTGACATTTGACGTTTTGTTGTTAGCAAGTATAGCCGACCCTGGAGGCAGCGTGGGGGAGCTACAATGTCAGGAGGTTGTGTGGCTGAGGGATGAGACTCGATGGCATGCCAGTGAGGCCCAGGAACAAGCAGCTGTCAAAATACACTTTATCTCCAACTTACACATTCGTCCTGACGGTGAGCTAACGGCGAGCATCTGCTCAGCTGGTTGCAACAACTGCTGGCGCCGTGCTTTGCTCAAGTCTGCACTCTGCGCCGGGCCCGCGGCTTTGTTACACGAGTCACTGCACCGACGACAGCGGCGCTTACTGTAACCTAGCAGAGGTATCCCCTCTTCGATGAATGACTGCACCCTTGTGGCCAAGATGAGCGGCAAGAGGTGCGTCCATTCCATTGTGTGAAGGCGGCTGCTGTGCCACCCGCTGTCCACTGGAAGAAGACCAGCTGCTGCTCAAGTGGACCAACAGGCCCACACCACTGTGGCACCCGTCAGATGGCTGCAGGAAGCAAGCGCACTGGCAGGGCCTCGAATCCTCAACTGTGGCAGGTGACTCCAGGTTGTCTGGTGCAGCCCCAACGCCCTTTCCTACAAAATCACTGATTATTTCCGCGTACCACATAACACCTCACTTGTTATTTCAATGTTTGCCCTGCTCTTGTTCACCTTCTTCGCAACATCACCGAAACCTCGGCGATGGAGACATCACACTGACTGTGCCGTGCACTATATATGGCAAGTTATGCCGAGCAAGGCTACCCCGTCTCGCAATAATTTCGCACGTTTCTTGTCTTAACCCAAAACTCGACACGCCGTGCTTACTAGCCAGCGGCTAATGCTATTTTCCACTGCACTTTCTCACAAATGTTACTCATAGCCTAGTAGCGGCGCTACATAAGACTGATTTCAGCAAGTTAACATGCATTTTGTTCGTAAATAACAATAATTTAACGTTTATTTTACTCGACTGCCATATTTAAAAAATGAGCCTCAGTATGAAAACTGAAGCCGTGGCCTACAACCCTAGAAAAGACAACGAGGCAAAGTATTTTATGGATGAGTTTGATATCCACGAAACTGGAGCGTGTGTAGTTATTCGTATTCGTATCAGTTCATCGATGGCGACCCGTGGACATTCTGTTGTTGTTGTTGTGGTCTTCAGTCCTGAGACTGGTTTGATGCATCTCTCCATGCTACTCTATCCTGTGCAAGCTTCTTCATCTCCCAGTACCTACTGCAACCTACATCCTTCTGAATCTGCTTAGTGTATTCATCTCTTGGTCTCCCTCTACGATTTTTACCCTCCACGCTGCCCTCCAATGCTAAATTTGTGATCCCTTGATGCCTCAAAACATGTCCTACCAACTGATCCCTTCTTCTAGTCAAGTTGTGACACAAACTTCTCTTTTCCCCAATCCTATTCAATACCTCCTCATTAGTTACGTGATCTACCCACCTTATCTTCAGCATTCTTCTGTAGCACCACATTTCGAAAGCTTCTATTGCCTTCTTGTCCAAACTGGTTATCGTCCATGTTTCACTTCCATACATGGCTACACTCCATACAAATACTTTCAGAAACGACTTCCTGACACTTAAATCTATACTCGATGTTAACAAATTTCTCTTCTTCAGAAAAGATTTCCTAGCCATTGCCAGTCTACATTTTATATTCTAAGAAGCATTAAACAATGGGCTGAACGCAACATGTTGCAGAATAAGTTTTCGAATCAGACGTCGAAGCACAGATGGATGGTTCTGCCGAGAGAAGAACAGTTGCAAGAGGCAAATATTTGTCATTAAGATTGAACAAATACAGTATTCTCGCAAATATGTGATCAATCTTCATATTAACGTGAAATAACGTCCGTGTATACATTACAATTTCCACATGTTGTTATAATTTCATGAAGTGTTAGGTCGGTGCACAGATTCATAGCGTTATTCTTTTTAGATTCCGGTTGCAATGGGTTTATTTATCGCCCGACTTTTTTCAATTTGTAGTTCAGTATTGTTATTTGAGTTTACATACTGTCATTTGGTCATCTGGAGATAGTGAGTAGAGCTGTGAACGCTAGGAAAGACAGTGCCAAGTCCAGAAATCGGAACGTTTCCGACATATTCTTATGTTTGAGATCAGTAGAGGGGTGACAGCAGCAGGGGTAGCCCGAAACACTTGCGCCGAGGATATGGGTAACGCTATTGGACATAGCACAGCAAGAAAATGATTTCCTCATTTTAAGGACGATCGTTTTTACGTTCGTGACTCTCCACGCTTAGGAGGACCTTCGGGATTTCATGAAGATTATTTAAACGCATGAATCTATAATGACGACCGTCAGTCTAATCGAAAACTGGTCAATGTGATGAACTATGATCATTCTACCATCATGCCAATGGGGAACGTCCGAAAGTCAGGTGTATGGGTACAGCGTGTTCTGAGCCAGAATCACAATAGTCAGAGGGTAGCCGTAAATTCATCTGTGCCTGCTCGTCAAAATGGACTCGAGAACAACACCGACCATTCCTCTCCTGTACCGTTACTGCCGACGAGAAGAGGTATCTTTGTGCTAACATAAAAAAAAGAAAGGAACGGTTGGGCCCAAATAAAGCAGCAACTCACCGTACAATACCCTACGTGCATCGACAAAAGACAACGTTACTCATCTGGTGGAACAGTGACACTGTACTACGAATTGCTTCCCCGAGGTGTAACCATCAGTGATGACATTTATTGTCAACAACTGTGACGTCTTGCAGACGCAGTCGAAGACCAACGACCAGGAAGACTTCGTGAAGTAACGCTAGGCTGACAAAAAACATACAGGAATCAGCTGCAGAAAACAGGATTACATAATGTCTATTTTAAGAACTAACTGCTAACGCTGTACAGGAAATGCTTATCAGCAAGGTTGCGCAACCGGAAGTGAATTCAAAAAATGGTTCAAATGGCTCTGAGCACTATGGGACTTAACATCCATGGTCATCAGTCCCCTAGAACTTAGAACTACTTAAACCTAACTAACCTAAGGACATCACACAACACCCAGCCATCACGAGGCAGAGAAAATCCCTGACCCCGCCGGGAATCGAACCCGGGAACCCGGGCGTGGGAAGCGAGAACGCTACCGCACGACCACGAGATGCGGGCAGGAAGTGAATTTTCCAGCAACAAACAGACAAGTAAAATAATAGACGGAGAAAAATTCTAAGTCCCACAACAATAGACAACAAATTGTTGTGGGACTTAGAATTTCTCCGTCTGTTATTTTACTTGTCTGTTTGTTGCTGGAAAACTCACTTCCGGTTGCGCAACCTTGCTGATAAGCACTTCCTGTACAGCGTTAGCAGTTAGTTCTTAAAATGGACATTATGTAATCCGGTTTTCGGCAGCAACAAGGGACCTAGTATTACTAGGACCTTGTTGCAGAATAATTCCTTGTGGTCTTATTTTTAGGGTAAGGATTTAGTAACTCAATGTTAAATGTTGTTTTGTTAAGAGAGAGGACTACACATTGATCTTGCCAAAAGCCGAGAAGCGATTCTTCTTAGTGTTTTAGCTCTCTGGGGCACTCTGGGATGCTCTCTGGGTTCCCCAGTGTGTTCACAGTCAGCTAAAGATGTGCTTATAGATAGTTTACTATGGGTGGTGGCTGTCCATTGTTGGGGTTGGTGGGCGGGTATTTTCTTTGTTGTCCATTGTTGAGGGACTTAGAATTTTTCTCCGTCTATTATTTTACTTGTCTGTTTCTTCCTGGAAAACTCACTTCCGGTTGCGCAAACTTGCTGATAAGCACTTCCTGTACAGCGTTAGCAGTTAGTTCTTAAAATAGACATTATGTAATCCTTTGTCCTTTGTTGTCCACTGTTGTGGTACTTAGAATTTTTCTCCGTCTATTATTTTACTTGTCTGGTTGTTGCTGGAAAATTCATTTCCGGTTGCGCAACTTTCCTGATAAGGACTTCCTGTACAGCGTTAACAGTTGTTCTTAAAATAGATACTACACTCCTGGAAATGGAAAAAAGAACACATTGACACCGGTGTGTCAGACCCACCATACTTGCCCCGGACACTGCGAGAGGGCTGTACAAGCAATGATCACACGCACGGCACAGCGGACACACCAGGAACCGCGGTGTTGGCCGTCGAATGGCGCTAGCTGCGCAGCATTTGTGCACCGCCGCCGTCAGTGTCAGCCAGTTTGCCGTGGCATACGGAGCTCCATCGCAGTCTTTAACACTGGTAGCATGCCGCGACAGCGTGGACGTGAACCGTATGTGCAGTTGACGGACTTTGAGCGAGGGCGTATAGTGGGCATGCGGGAGGCCGGGTGGACGTACCGCCGAATTGCTCAACACGTGGGGCGTGAGGTCTCCACAGTACATCGATGTTGTCGCCAGTGGTCGGCGGAAGGTGCACGTGCCCGTCGACCTGGGACCGGACCGCAGCGACGCACGGATGCACGCCAAGACCGTAGGATCCTACGCAGTGCCGTAGGGGACCGCACCGCCACTTCCCAGCAAATTAGGGACACTGTTGCTCCTGGGGTATCGGCGAGGACCATTCGCAACCGTCTCCATGAAGCTGGGCTACGGTCCCGCACACCGTTAGGCCGTCTTCCGCTCACGCCCCAACATCGTGCAGCCCGCCTCCAGTGGTGTCGCGACAGGCGTGAATGGAGGGACGAATGGAGACGTGTCGTCTTCAGCGATGAGAGTCGCTTCTGTCTTGGTGCCAATGATGGTCCTATGCGTGTTTGGCGCCGTGCAGGTGAGCGCCACAATCAGGACTGCATACGACCGAGGCACACAGGACCAACACCCGGCATCATGGTGTGGGGAGCGATCTCCTACACTGGCCGTACACCACTGGTGATCGTCGAGGGGACACTGAATAGTGCACGGTACATCCAAACCGTCATCGAACCCATCGTTCTACCATTCCTAGACCGGCAAGGGAACTTGCTGTTACAACAGGACAAATCACGTCCGCATGTATCCCGTGCCACCCAATGTGCTCTAGAAGGTGTAAGTCAACTACCCTGGCCAGCAAGATCTCCGGATCTGTCCCCCATTGAGCATGTTTGGGACTGGATGAAGCGTCGTCTCACGCGGTCTGCACGTCCAGCACGAACGCTGGTCCAACTGAGGCGCCAGGTGGAAATGGCATGGCAAGCCGTTCCACAGGACTACATCCAGCATCTCTACGATCGTCTCCATGGGAGAATAGCAGCCTGCATTGCTGCGAAAGGTGGATATACACTGTACTAGTGCCGACATTGTGCATGCTCTGTTGCCTGTGTCTATGTGCCTGTGGTTCTGTCAGTGTGATCATGTGATGTATCTGACCCCAGGAATGTGTTAATAAAGTTTCCCCTTCCTGGGACAATGAATTCACGGTGTTCTTATTTCAATTTCCAGGAGTGTATGTAATCCTGTTTTCTGCAGCAACAAAGGACCTAGTATTACTAGGACCTTGTTGCAGAATAATACCTTTTCAGGTTGTTTGTTTCATTAGGGTAGATCTATTTTACCTCAATAGAATAAATAAATTTATTAATAAAGAAGACTACACATTGATCTTGCCAAAAGCCGAGAAGCAATTCTTCTTAGTGTTTTAGCTCTCTGGGGCACTCTGGGATGCTCTCTGGGTTCCTCAGTGTGTTCACAGTGAGATAAAGATGTGCTTATAGATTGTTTAGTATGGGTGGTGGCTGTCCATTGTTGGGGTTGGTGGGCGAGTATTTTCATTGTTGTCCACTGTTGTGGTACTTAGAATTTTTCTCCGTCTATTATTTTGTTTGTCTGTTTGTTGCTGGAAAATTCACTTCCGGTTGCGCAACTTTCCTGATAAGGACTTCCTGTACAGCGTTAGCAGTTGTTCTTAAAATAGATACTATGTAATCCTGTTTTCTGCAGCAACACATACTTGGGTCACTTGATCTTACACATTCATATTTTCGCCTTTTTTGCTTTCTATGGAACAGCCTACAAGGAATTTCCTTTCCGGATGAAAATGCGGTCCGAATGCGGCTCGACGAGGTCTACAGTCTCAAAATTACTCCATCGTAGGCACACTGTTGTCAGTAGTGAAGGAGAATGTAGTATTGATGACTGAAGTCTGTTATGTGTATCTGTTGTGTTAACGTTATGGAAAAATACAGTGAACTGATGAACCTACATAATGTTGATTTATCCATCAGGAGCAGTGCTTACGTATCATGGCGTATAGTCCTATAACAGTTTCACCTATAAACCCTTCGACGCTCGGAACGATGATCCGCTCTGAAGATGTGAGAACTTACTAGGCCCGCAGTACGCCAGTGTCACTCGGTCACAACTCGCCTGTAAAGAACTTAGGACTATCTGGAGAAAAAACCTCATATCCGGAACCGCAAGTCTGAACTTTGAATTTATCCGGCTCTGAGCACTGAGAAACCAAGAGCGAAAGGACGTTAGTTATCACCCAATTTTATCAGATTTAGTGACGTTCGGAGCACCACCGGAGGACGACGACCACTAAATCGAGTTTTAAAACGTATTCAATTTCTGTCTCAACAACTTTTTCTTTGCGAAGTGAACCTTCTAAAATACAGTCCAGGAAATGCGATTAAGAATTCGCTGTGACGAATATTTCACTATTCTTCCACCTATAAGGGAAATTCGCCGGCGAGGGGGCCGACTGTTCTCTTAAATTCAACTTTCAGCTGCCGCCCGCCCCCGCGCCGCCGGCCTTCAGAGAGCCACCAAGTTTACCCGCCGCCGGCGACTCGCCCCATTCATCACGCCTTCCTTGCCTGCCTGCCTCCCCTGCTCTGCTGAAGGTTCGGCGAATACCCGTCCCTCGCCGTGGACGCCAAAGGCCCCGCTCGCTGCCTTTAAGGCGCCTGGGCTGCTAAGGCACGCACTGCCTCCCGCTTCCTGTCCATCCGCCTAATGACACTCTCTCGTATCTGCGCAGAGCCTGTCTTGTGTGCCTGAGAGTTGCCGACTTCGGCGCCGCTACGAAGGGAATGTAGTGTATTTCATATACAAGATAAGAACACCGGCCAAAACGTTAGTTTACCCCGGGAGACATCCCACTAACACATTTTAACACTGGCACGCATCATGCTAATGGCCTCGGTTCGGCGCGGAAGAAAGCCCACAATTTTCTTCGGGTGCACCGCATCCACAATAAGACACTCATCAAATGTCGGTTATCTACATCTACATCTACATCTACATGATGACTCTGCAATTCATATTTAAGTGCTTGGCAGAGGGTTCATCGAACCACAATCATACTATCTCTCTACCATTCCACTCCCGAACAGCGCGCGGGAAAAACGAACACCTAAACCTTTCTGTTCGAGCTCTGATTTCTCTTATTTTATTTTGATGATCATTCCTACCTATGTAGGTTGGGCTCAACAAAATATTTTCGCATTCGGAAGAGAAAGTTGGTGACTGAAATTTCGTAAATAGATCTCGCCGCGACGAAAAACGTCTTTGCTTTAATGACTTCCATCCCAACTCGCGTATCATATCTGCCACACTCTCTCCTCTATTACGTGATAATACAAAACGAGCTACCCTTTTTGCACCCTTTTGATGTCCTTCGTCAATCCCACCTGTTAAGGATCCCACACCGCGCAGCAATATTCTAAGAGAGGACGAACGAGTGTAGTGTAAGCTGTCTCTTTAGTGGACTTGTTGCATCTTCTAAGTGTCCTGCCAATGAAACGCAACCTTTGGCTCGCCTTCCCCACAATATTAACCGGAGCGAGTTGGCGCAGTGGTTAGCACATTGGACTCGCATTCGGGAGGACGACGGTTCAATCCCGTCTCCGGCCATCCTGATTTAGGTTTTCCCTGATTTCCCTAAATCGCTTCAGGCAAATGCCGGGATGGATCCTTTGAAAGGGCACGGCCGATTTCCTTACCCATCCTTCCCTAACCCGAGCTTGCGCTCCGTCCCTAATGACCTCGTTGTCGACGGGACGTTAAACACTAATCTCCTCCATCCCACATTATTATCTATGTGGTGTTTCCAACTGAAGTTGCTCGTAATTTTAACACCCAGGTACTTAGTTGAATTGACAGCCTCGAGAACTGTACTATTTATCGAGTTACCGAATTCCAACGGATTTCTTTTGTAACTCATGTGGATCACCTCACACTTTTCGTTATTTAGCGTCAACTGCCACCTGCCACACCATACATCGCTGAAAAACCGATTTTCTGTTACATCGGTATTTTTTAATCCCAGTTCAACCTGTGTGTTAGAACCACTGGAAATAACTGGTTTCTGAAATAACCGCTTTTCGTGTTAAAACCGCTGAAAATAACCGCTTTTTGAAAGAACGTATTTTTCGTTTTCTATTCCTATTTTTCCTGTAATAAACCCAGAAAAATCGAAAAACTTCGCCTCCCTCAGTTTCAAGACACACAGGAAGAAAATACTAAAATAAGTATTTAAATAAAAGAAAATTTAATCCGTTCACCCAAATAAATGAAAACGTAATCCACCCATCATTCACTGCTTTTATCGAAAAGTGACAAGTGATTGAATATTACTAACAGCCACCGGTATTCTCCTACTGATTCTAATTTCTTGAAACTTTGCTCGAAAATCATGTTGTAATCGAGTCTCATACCACTATTAGAACATTGCAAATAGTCAGCGTTAAAAGGTGAAAACAGTTTGAAGAATTCTATTTTTCCTGTTAACTTGTCCGTTTTCTAAAGCTACAAGCGGATAAAGGCTTATTCTATAGACACAGGCATCTTTGGATGAATTGTTAAGTTTTATATTTTCCCTTATATGATGTCGCAAGTTTGCTGTGGCGCCATCTGCTATTAATTTTTAAAGCGTAATAATCCATATTGCACGTTTTAAAATATTTTCCAGATCATGAATGCTGCTATTCTGTAATATAACTAATGCTCGACGACAGTAGCGAGAGACCACCACATACACCACATGGGGCAAATCACACACAATACATGCAGACGCGTACCATCAGTAATGCTACCAATTCTTATGCCTTGTGTTTGATCCTCCATCCTTTCAGTGTTGTTATTAAAATAGCACCGATCGCTTTTTACATTTTCTATAATAACGCTGCATTTCAAAGCAATGGAAATATTATGAATAAAAATTACTCCTTTTTAATGAAGGTTTCTTTAAAAACCAAAAATTACAGCACTTCTGTTATGACTAACTGACATTTCGGTTTTTTATTCGGTCATTAGTAAAAAATAGAATAAACCTGTTACAACGGAGACCTAACAAATACCGAAAAATACCGGTTATTCATAGCTGAAGTACCGGTATCGATTTTAACCTTTTAGTTTTGTCGCATCGCTACCAACGTCTTCACTGGTACAATGATGCCACGGTACCACCACAGACCTTCTGCCAAATTGCAGAGACTGTTGTCAGTTTACGTGGTTCGTATGTCCCATCCACTACCTACATCTACTCGTATATCTACATGTACTCCGCAATTCACCTGACAGGGGGTTTATCGAACAACAATTGGACAATTTGTCTACCATTCCACACTCGAACAGCCCGACAAAAAACGAACGCCAAACTTTCTCCGTACGAGCTCGGATTTCTCTTATTTTATTACAAAGATCTCATCTCCCTACGCAGTTGGGCGAAAACTGAATATTTTCACATCCACAGGACAAAGCTGGTGACTTAAATTTCGTGAGAAACTCTCGCCATGATAAAAAACGCGTTTCTTTTAATGATTGCCAACGCTACTCGCGTATCATATCCATGACATTCTCTCCCATATTTTGCGATAACAGAAAACGAAGTACTCTTCTCGGAACTTTCCGATGCCCTCCGTCAATTCTGTCTTGCAAATGACAAGAAATTATCAATTACAACTAAGATTTCCATATCGTTATACGTGCTAAAATCTTACTTTCATTAATTGTTACTAATATGGGCTAAATACACTCCTGGAAATTGAAATAAGAACACCGTGAATTCATTGTCCCAGGAAGGGGAAACTTTATTGACACATTCCTGGGGTCAGATACATCACATGGTCACACTGACAGAACCACAGGCACATAGACACAGGCAACAGAGCATGCACAATGTCGGCACTAGTACAGTGTATATCCACCTTTCGCAGCAATGCAGGCTGCTATTCTCCCATGGAGACGATCGTAGAGATGCTGGATGTAGTCCTGTGGAACGGCTTGCCATGCCATTTCCACCTGGCGCCTCAGTTGGACCAGCGTTCGTGCTGGACGTGCAGACCGCGTGAGACGACGCTTCATCCAGTCCCAAACATGCTCAAAGGGGGACAGATCCGGAGATCTTGCTGGCCAGGGTAGTTGACTTACACCTTCTAGAGCACGTTGGGTGGCACGGGATACATGCGGACGTGCATTGTCCTGTTGGAACAGCAAGTTCCCTTGCCGGTCTAGGAATGGTAGAACGATGGGTTCGATGACGGTTTGGATGTACCGTGCACTAATCAGTGTCCCCTCGACGATCACCAGTGGTGTACGGCCAGTGTAGGAGATCGCTCCCCACACCATGATGCCGGGTGTTGGCCCTGTGTGCCTCGGTCGTATGCAGTCCTGATTGTGGCGCTCACCTGCACGGCGCCAAACACGCATACGACCATCATTGGCACCAAGGCAGAAGCGACTCTCATCGCTGAAGACGACACGTCTCCATTCGTCCCTCCATTCACGCCTGTCGTGACACCACTGGAGGCGGGCTGCACGATGTTGGGGCGTGAGCTGAAGACGGCCTGACGGTGTGCGGGACCGTAGCCCAGCTTCATGGAGACGGTTGCGAATGGTCCTCGCCGATACCCCAGGAGCAACAGTGTCCCTAATTTGCTGGGAAGTGGCGGTGCGGTCCCCTACGGCACTGCGTAGGATCCTACGGTCTTGGCGTGCATCCGTGCGTCGCTGCGGTCCGGTCCCAGGTCGACGGGCACGTGCACCTTCCGCCGACCACTGGCGACAACATCGATGTACTGTGGAGATCTCACGCCCCACGTGTTGAGCAATTCGGCGGTACGTCCACCCGGCCTCCCGCATGTCCACTATAAGCCCTCGCTCAAAGTCCGTCAACTGCACATACGGTTCACGTCCACGCTGTCGCGGCATGCTACCAGTGTTAAAGACTGGGATGGAGCTCCGTATGTCACGGCAAACTGGCTGACACTGACGGCGGCGGTGCACAAATGCTGCGCAGCTAGCGCCATTCGACGGCCAACACCGCGGTTCCTGGTGTGTCCGCTGTGCCGTGCGTGTGATCATTGCTTGTACAGCCATCTCGCAGTGTCCGGAGCAAGTATGGTGGGTCTGACACACCGGTGTCAATGTGTTCTTTTTTCCATTTCCAGGAGTGTATATTTAACTTAGTGATGCACCCGTGGTCTAGGGATAACGTCTTCGGTCCCAGGTTCGAATTCTGCCACTTCTTAAATTTTAATAAGCATCATTGGCGGCCGAAGACTTCTGGCGTAGGAAGTCAGCCTCATTGTGACAAGGGCATTGTCAGAGAGGGTGAAGGAGCGGACAAATTTTAAGGACACTCTCTTGTCGTAGGGGTGGGAAACTGCTCCTAATGGCGGAAGAATCAGCGATGATCAACGGCATGAGGATGTTCAAGGCAATGGAATCTGCTGCATTAAAGATGCATAGAACATATGGCCTATAATTGAAGTGTCATGATGAATTCTCCCATGGCAAAAGATTCCGGAAGAATCCCCCATTCGGATTTCCGGGAGGGGACTGCCAAGGGGGAGGTTACCACGAGAAAAAGATTGAATAATCCAGGAAGGGATAACGTTCTACGAGTCGGGGCGTGGAATGTCAGGAGATTGAACGTGGTAGGGAAACTATAAAATCAGAAAAGGGAAATGCAAAGGCTCAGTCTAGATATAGTAGGGGTCATTGATGTGATGTGGAAAGAAGACATGGATTGTTGGTCAGATGAGTATAGGGTAATATCAACAGCAGTACAAAATGGTATAACTGGAGTAGGATTCGTTATGAATATGAAGGTAGGGCAGAGAGTGTGTTACTGCGAACAGCTCAGTGACGGGGTTGGTCTTATCAGAATCGACAGCAGACCAACACCGTCAACGACAGTTTAGGTTGACTTCGCAAGCCGAAGATGAAGAGACAGAGAAAGTGTAAGAGGATCTTGAAAGGGTAATGTAGTGTGCAAAGAAGGATGAAAATCTATTAGTCATGGGGGACTGCAATGGAGTTGTACGGGAAGGAGTAGAAGAAAAGGTTACAGGAAAATATGGGCTTGGGACAAGAAATGAGAGAGGAGAAAGACTAATTGAGTTCTGTAACACATTTCCGATATAGCGATTACTCTGTTCAAGAATCAAAAGAGGAGGAAGTATACTTGGAAAAGGCCGGGCGATACGGGACGTTTTCAGTTAGATTCCATCATGGTCAGACAGAGATTCCGAAACCAGATAATTAAGACATTAGTGAGGAAGAGTCAATACGCAAAGAAGTGGATTACGGAAGTACTAAGGAAAAACGAGGCACAGTTGAAGTTCTCTAAGGCTATGGATACAGCAATAAGGAATGGCTCAGTAGGCAGTACAGTTGAAGAGGAATGGACATCTCTAAAAAGGGCCATCATAGAAGGTGGGAAAGAAAACATAGGTATAAAGAGGGTGACTGCGAAGAAACCATGGGTAGCTGAAGATATACTTCAATTTATCGATGAGAGGAGGAAGCAGAAAAATGTTCCGAGAAACTGAAGAGTACAGGAATACAAGCCGTTGAGGAATGAAATGAATAGGAAGTGCAGGGAAGCTAAGACGAAAACGCTGCAGTAAAAATGTGAAGACATCGAAAAAGAAATGATTGTCGGAAGGAAAGACTCGGCATTCAGGATAGTCAAAACAACCTTCGCTGATATTAAAAGCAAGGGCGATAACATTAAGAGGGCAACGGGAATTCCACTGCTAAATGCAGAGGAGATAGCGGATAGGTGGAGAGAATACGCACATTAGGAGCCTATATGGAAGATTTGTCTGATGTGATAGAAGAAGAAACAGGAGTCCATTTAGAATAGATAGGGGATCCGGTATTAGAATCAGAATTTAAAAGAGCTTTGGAGGACAATAAGGCAGAAGGGATAGATAACATTCCATCAGAATTTCTTAAATCATTGGTGAAAGTGGGAACAAAACGACTATTCACATTGGTGTGTAGAATGTATGAGTCTGACGACATACCATCTGACTTTCGTAAAAGCATCATCCACACAATTACGAAGACGGATAGAGCTTCCAAGTGCGAGAATCATCGCACAATCAGTTTAACAGCTCATGTATCCAAGTTACTTACGATAATTTACTATTATTTTTATTATTTATTTTATGGGCTTCATTGGACCACTGTAGTCAAAAATACAAAGTTCTAAACAAGTTGTTACACATGGATACAATTTGGTTCAACAATAACATAATATATTTAGGTAATATAATTATTAGAGGCTATTCTTATATGAAAGGTGTTTTGCTCTTCTGTCTGCCCAATATTTCTTCATTCTTTCAGATATTTTCTTTCTTTCTTCAGCTGAGACAACTCTTCCTGTACTCCTTTTATTGATTTTCATTTGTAGTCTGGTTTGCGGGTTTTGCAGTATTCTGGTTTTCTCTGTCTTGTTTTTTAGGTCATCTACTGTAATTTGAAGTTCTTTTATATCTTCCTTAATTTCTGTGATCCATTTAATGTCGCTCTTGCTATTCCACAATTTTTGTATTATTTTTTTACTAATTCTGTTTTCTGGAGTTCTCATCAGATGTCCAAAGAATGAGATGCGTTTCTTCCTGATTGTGCTCATGACTGGTTCTATTTTCTTATTTACTGTTTCATTTGATGCTATTCTCCAGTGTCCATTTATTTTATACTGTTTATTTATAAATGTCCTAATTATTCTTCTTTCTGAAATCTCATTCTGGATTCTTCTTTCTATTTTTAGTATTCTGTCAATTTCTGCTGTATTAGTTATTTTGAAGATAGTTTCAGCTGCATACGTTATTTCTGGTTGTGTAACTGTTTTATAGTGTTTTAATTTTGCATCTATAGATAGGCTTTTTTTGTTGTATGTAGTTTTGGTAATGTAATTTGCATAGTTCAGTTTTTTAATTCTATTTTGCCATGATGGCTTCTCATTTAGATTGTATGTTATTATTTCGCCTAAATATTTAAATTTATCAACAATTTTGATTTCCTGTTCTCCTATTGTAATTTTGTTTGCAAGTGGTGGATCAGTTAGCATAATCTCCGTTTTTTAAAATGATATTCTAAGACCTACTTTCTCTGCTATTTCTTGTAGTGATTTCACTTGTTGCCTGGCTTCTTGAACGGTGTTGGCTAGGAGAGCAAGATCATCAGCGAATCCCAACCAGTTTAAGCTAATATCATCTTTTGCACTTCCAATTCTTATCCGCTTTGGATTGTCCTTGTACCATTCTCTCATTATGTATTCCAGTGCACAGTTGAAAAGTATAGGTGATAGGCAGTCACCTTGTCTTAAGCCCGTTTTTATGAGGAATGGTTCCGAAATTTCTCCTCTAAACTTCACTTTTGATTTGGTGTTGGTTAGAGTGAGTTGTATTATTTTAATTAGTTTTGGATGGAGTCCTAGATTTCTTAAAAATTTTAATACTGAAGGTCTGTGGAGACAGTCATATGCCTTCTTAAAATCTACAAATGTTATTGCCAGAGGTTTGTTCCGTTTCTTGTAGTATGCCATAATCAATTTTAATCTAATTATCTGCTCTGCACAGCTTCTCCATGGTCTGAAACCTCCCTGATATTCCCCTAACTCCTGTTCTAATTGCTCCTTGATTCTTTCATATAGGATCTTGGATAGAATTTTATATGTGCAATCTAGGAGGGAGATTCCTCTGTAGTTGTCTGGGCTGCTCTTATCTCCCTTTTTGTGTAGTGGGTGGATGATAGCTGTGGTCCAATGTTCGGGAAATTGTTCTGTTACCCAAATTTTTGCTAGAGCCAAGTGTAAGGAGGTCTTGACTGTGTCACTTGCACATTTCCACATTTCAACAAAAACCTGATCTTCTCCACATAACTTATAATTTTTTTGATCTTTAAGAATTTCTTCTACTTCTTGGAAAGTTGGAGGGTCTAGTTTGTTAGGTTTGGTTTTTATTGCGGTATTTATGTTGATTTGTAAGGGTGCTTTGGGTTCATCGCAATTCAGAAGTTTGTAAAATGCTTTTGCCATGATTTCTGCATTTTCCTTGTTAGTGTGTGTCATTCTTCCATCTTCATCTTTCAGTATTAGTGTAGGGGCCTCATATTGTTGTAGTTGTTTCCCAAAGATTTTGTAGTAGTTCCTGGAGTTGGTTTTATGATAATTACCTTCTATAGACTTCATAATATCTTTATGAAATCCTCTCTTGATTCTTCTAATATTTTGAGTGAATTTTTTTCTTTCATTTTTTAGGTTGATGGCATTTTCTTCAGTTTTATGTGTTTCAAACTTTAACCATGCTTGGTGTCTATCTTCATGGAAGTTGTCACATTCTGATGTCCACCATGCATGTTTCCTTCTTGGGTTCAAGGGAGCTAGATTCTCTGCTTTTTTTTTAAGATTAGGCACTAGTTGTTCTAGATCGTCTGTTAATTTGATGGTTTGTGTTATTTGTTGGTACTTATTATTTTTAAATAGCTGATGTGGGTCAAACCTCCTTTTTATTTTATTAGTTTTTCCGGTCCTCTTCTTTAACAGTGTGAATTTGATTTTAATTTTAACCATATAATGGTCTGAGCCTGTGTCTACTCCTCTCAGTACTTTAACATTGTGGATCTCCTTATGAAATTTTTTTCCATACAGACATGGTCTAGCTGCCACTCGCCCTTCCTCCAGTCTGGATGTTTCCATGTTTTAAGTTTACTTGGCTTCCCCTTAAAGTATGTTGATTTAGATATAAGGTTGTGTTCTCTGCAGAGTTCTACAAGTATTTGAGCATTTTTGTTTGTAAATTTATGTGGACTCCATTTTCCAATTATATCTTTATATTTCCTTGTTTTCCCAACTGAGCATTGAAATCTCCCAATAAGATTTTTACATTCTTTTTATTTACTCTGTTCACAAGTTGTTCTACAAGGTCCCAAAATTTATCTACCTCTTCCTTTGTTTTTGTTAGACAATTTTTTTCATTTGTTGGGGCATGAGAATTTATTATTGTATAGGTTTTATTCATTGTTTTAAAGCTTAGAGTCGCAGTTCTTGGTGATACTGCTTGGAAATACGTTACTAAATCTATTATTTTTATGTTTACTAAAAACCCTGTTCCAAACTGGGGACATTGTTTCATTGCCCTCGGTCCTTGTTTCCCATTATAAATTCTGTATCCTTGTGATTCGAATGGGTCCTCTGTGGTGTTTCTCATTTCTTGTATCCCTGTTATTAAAATTTTTTGTTTATTTAGTTCATCTGTGAGCTCCTTGAGTTTTCCGGTCTGAAGTAGTGAGTTTATGTTGTGTGTTGCTATATAATTTATTTGCTCATGTTTAATCTTCTTTTTGTGTTTTAGTGTGTATTTGGATGGTTGCAAACGCTCCTATTCGTTGCTGTCTTCTAGTTGACTACCCACCGAATCCGATGTAGCCTTTTCCTGCCTTTTTGAGCAGGACGGTGGAATTTTTTTCCTAAAAGACCTTTCCATTTTTGACTGTCGAAGGTTGTCAACCTTAGTTGGAGCAAGCTCCGATTTACAACTCCGGTTGTTAACCGCAGAGGGTGTGTTTGGTCCGCGAGAGCTATTTTATTTCACTCAAGTCCGCCAGTAAACCGGTGAGGACTTCCCTATCCACCACCTGGGACGCGCCACGTAGGAGTATCACCTCTCCTCCTAATTATATACACAAGAATGAAAAATAAAATTGAGGATGGGCTAGACGATGATCAGTTCGGATTTAGAAAAGGTAAAGGCCCGAGAGAGGTAACTCTGACGTTCTGGTTAATTATGGAAGCATGACTAAAGAAAAATCAAGACACATTCGTAGTATTTGTCGACCTGGAAAAAGCGTTCGACACTGTTAAATAGTGCAAGATGTTTGAAATTCTGAAAAACGTAAGGGTAAGCTGTAGGGAGAGGCGGGTCATATACAACACTTACCACAGTTAAGAGGGAATAATAAGAGTGGACGACCAAGAACGATGTTCGCCCGTACTGTTCAATCTGTACATTGAGGAAGCAATGATGGAAAAAAAAGAAAGTTTCAGGAGTGGAATTAAAATTAAAGGTGAAAGGATATCAATGATACGATTCGCTGATGACATTGCTATCCTGAGTGAAAGTGAAGAAGAATTCCATGATCTACTGAACGGAATGAACAGTCTAATGAGTACAGAGTTTGGGCTGAGTGTTCAAAAATGGTTCAAATGGCTCTGAGCACTACGGGACTTAACGTCTGAGGTCATCAGTCCCATAGACTTAGAACTACTTAAACCTAACCTAAGGACATCACACACACCCATGCCCGAGGCAGGATTCGAACCTGCGACCGTAGCAGCCGCGTGGCTCCGGACTGAAGCGCCTAGAACCGAGGTTGAGAGTAAATCGAAAAAAGGTGAAGGTAATAGTAATAGAACAGAGAGAAACTTAACATCAGAATTGATGGTCATGAAGTAGATGTAGTTAAGGAATTGTGCTACCTAGGCAGATGCACAATCAGATTATTTATCATTTTATTTGTAAGTAGGCTGGTTTTTATGTTGGTAACGCCACGTAGCGCTCTGTATGAAAATTACTGACTGTGCTGTGTGCAGTCTGTGGCTGGTTGGTATTGTTGGAATATTTGCTATTGTAGCCTTGGATGTGAACAGCGCGTAGCGTTGCGCAGTTGGAGGTGAGCCGCCAGCAGTGGTGGAAGTGAGGAGAGACATGGCAGAATTTTGATAGCGGACGATCTGGACGTGTGTCCGCCAGAAAAAGGAAATTTGTAAGACTGGTTGTCATGAGCTGATATATATATATATATATATATATATATATATATATATATATATATATATAATGACTTTTGAACACAGTTGTTGTTGTGGTTTTCAGTCCTGAGACTGGTTTGATGCAGCTCTCCATGCAAGCACCTTCATCTCCCAGTACCTACTGCAACCTACATCCTTCTGAATCTGCTTAGTTTATTCATCTCTTGGTCTCCGTCTACGATTTTTACCTTCCACGCTGCTCTCCAATGCTAAATTTGTGATCCCTTGATGCCTCAGGACATGCCCTACCAACCGATTCCTTCTTCTAGTCAAGTTGTGCCACAAACTTCTCTTCTCCCCAATCCTATTCAATACTTCCTCATTAGTTACTTGATGTACCCAACTTATCTTCAACATTCTTCTGTATCACCACATTTCGAAAGCTTCTATTCTCTTCTTGTCCAAACTATTTAGTGTCCATGTTTCACTTCCATACATGGCTACACTCCATACAAATACTTTCAGGAACGACTTCCTGACATTTAAATCTATACTCGATGTTAACAAATTTTTCTTCTTCAGAAACGCTTTCCTTGCCATTGCAAGTCTACATTTTATATCCTCTCTCCTTCAACCATCATTAGTTATTTTTCTCGCCAAATAGCAAAACTCATCTACTACTTTAACTGTGTCATTTCCTAATCTAATTCCCTCAGCATCACTTGACTTAATTCGACTACATTCTATTATCCTCGTTTTGTTTTTGTTGATGTTCGTCTTATACCCTCCTTCAAAGACACTGCCCATTCCGTTCAACTGCTCTTTCAAGTCCTTTGCTGTCTCTGACAGAATTACAATGTCATCGGTGAACCTCAAAGTTTTTATTTCTTCTCCCTGGATTTTAATACCTACTCCAAATTTTTCATTTGTTTCCTTTACTGCTTGCTCAACATACAGGTTGAATAACATCGGGGAGAGGCTACAACACTGTCCCACTCCCTTGCCAACCACTGCTTCCCTTTCATGTCCCTCGACTCTTATAACTGCCATCTGGATTCTGTACAAGTTATAAATAGCCTTTCGCTCCCTGTATTTTACCCCTGCCACCTTTAGAATTTGAAAGAGAGTATTCCACTCAACATTGTCAAAAGCTTTCTCTACGTCTACAAATGCTAGAAACGTAGGTTTGCCTTTCCTTAATCTTTCTTCTAAGATAAGTCGTAAGGTCGGTATTGCCTACGTGTTCCAACATTTCTACGGAATCCAAACTGATCTTCCCCGAAGTTGGCTTCTACCAGTTTTTCCATTCGCCTGTAAATAATTCGCGTTAGTATTTTGCAGCTGTGACTTTTTAAACTGATAGTTCGGTAATTTTCCCATCTGTCAACACCTGCTTTCTTTGGGATTGGAATTATTATATTCTTCTTGAAGTCTGAGGGTATTTCGCCTGTCTCGTACATCTTGCTCAGCAGGTGGTAGAGTTTTGTCATGACTGGCTCTCCCAAGGCCATCAGTAGTTCAAATGGATTGTTGTCTTCTCCCGGGGCCTTGTTTCGACTCAGGTCTTTCAGTGCTCTGTCACACTCTTCACGCAGTATCGTATCTCCCATATTATCTTCATCTACATCCTCTTCCATTTCCATAATATTGTCCTCAAGTACATCGCCGTTGTATACACCCTCTATATACTCCTTCCACCTTTCATACAAGTGGCTCTCTTATCTCCAAAGGTCTCTTTAATTTTCCTGCAGGCAATATCTATCTTACCCCTAGTGAGATAAGTCTCTACATCCTTACATTTGTCCTCTAGCCATGGCTGCTTAGCCATTTTGCACTTCCTGTCGATCTCATTTTTGAGACGTTTGTATTCCTTTTTGCCTGCTTCGCTTACTGCATTTTTATATTTTCTCCTTTCATCAATTAAATTCAATATTTCTTCTGTTACCCAAGGATTTCTAGTAGCCCTCGTCTGTTTACCTACTTGATCCTCTGCTGCCTTCACTACTTCATCCCTCAGAGCTACCCACTCTTCTTCTACTGTATTTCTTTCCCCCATTCCTGTCCTTTCATTTGCCAACTATGCCTATCAGTAGTTAGTGCCTTCAGTAGTTAGAATCTTTTATTTAGCTGGCAGTATTGGCGCTCGCTGTGTTCCAGTAGTTCGAGTAACGAAGATTATTGTGAGGTAAGTGATTCATGAAAGGTATAGGTTATGTAAGTCATGGCCATTCTTTTGTAGGGATATTGAAAGTCAGATTGCATTGCGCTAAAAATATTGTGTGGCAGTTTAATGTTGATCAGAATAAGTAAGAGAGAAATGTCTGAGTACGTTCAGTTTTTCTTAGCTGTTTGAAAATCAAATAACGTAAGAGGTATACCAGCACAGTAATATACAATTTTCTAAGGGGACGTTTCAAGCTAAACGACTTTGCCAAAGGGCAGATTATTATTACTCAGAGCCTGTGAACGAGTATCGTGAAAACGGTGAAGCTGCTCGAAAGTTCATTTGCTACTGTCAGGAGCATCTACGAAAAAAGGTAGAAGGAGAGTGAAAATACCACTAGGGGCGAAATGGTTCGACATCCACAACTCTTCACAGAACTTGGGGTTTGGATGCTTGTCTGTTCTTTAAAGTAGGATAGATGGCGATTTCAGTCGAAAGAGCACAATGCCGCTGGACACATGTGTTTCGGTGTACACATTCACCACACATTATTGAACAGGAGCTTCTGCGTGTTCACCTGTTGGCCCAGTGACATCCTCCATTACGGTTACAATGGGCACGGGAACACCGACATTGGACAGTGTATCACTGGAAACAAGTCGGCTCGTCTCAGGTTTTTGCTACGCAGGCAGATGGCCGTCTCCACAAACCCCGTCATCCAGGCGAACGGGCGGTAGGAAAGTGCACCGCGCCACGGACCCATGCTCGTGGGAGTATAAACATTCTTCTGTGCTTGCTTTGGTCTTGTGGTAGTAGGCGAAGACACCTTGTCGGCTGCGGGGCACCTCCATTCCCTCAAGAATAATGTCTTACCTGACGACTATGCCATCTTTCAGTAGTATAACTGTCCCTGTCTCGAAGCCAGGATCGTGCTACAATGGTTAAAGGAGCGTGACAATGAAATCACCTTAATATCTTGGCCACCAGATTCATCTGGTGTGAATCCGACGTTCCCGACTTGGTCATTATCGAGCGCCATCACCGCGTACACCAATGAACGGCCAGTTATTTACGGGAATTACATGAATTGTACGTAGACACCTTGCTTCATTTGGTTCAAATGGCTCTCAGCACTATGGGACTTCACATATGAGGTCATCAGTCCCCTAGAACTTAGAACTACTTAAATCTAACTAACCTAAGGACATCACACACATCCTTGCCCGAGGCAGGATTCGAACCTGCGACCGTAGCGGTCGCATGGTTCCAGACTGAAGCGCCTAGAACCGCTCGGTCACATCGGCCGGCCAGACACCTTGTGCCACATTGCTCCACAGATGTAACAACGAACTGTAAGTCGATGATACGCAGAATCGGTTATATATTTCGTTACAAAGATGGCCCAAAAAGCTATTAAGCAAGTGGTCATAATTTTTTGGCTCTTCAGTGCAGCTACGTTACACGCCGTAATGTTACACGCTCTGTCTCTAGCGGCAGACGATTGCCACTTGCGCCAACCAAGAGGGAAAGTTGTCCGAGTAACGTACATGGCATGTAACACGTCAACCGATGCTTAGAACAGAATATAAAATTAGGAGACATTACTTCACCGCATGCCTTCGTACTTAACAAATGTATGTTCATCCAAAAAATAATTTTCGGAGCAAATTCGGGGAGTTTTGGTAGTTGACGTTGCGGTATGACTTTAAAAATTAAAGCATTTCTTATAGTTGTTAACAGAATAAACGAATTATTTTATAAACTGCATTCATTTTACAACGTCTAAAATTTGCACGACTAATGACCTTATGACTTATCTTAGAAGAAAGATTAAGGAAAGGCAAACCTACGTTTCTAGCATTTGTAGCCTTAGAGAAAGCTTTTGACAACGTTGACTGGAATACTCTCTTTCAAATTCTAAAGGTGGCAGGGGTAAAATACAGGGAGCGAAAGGCTATTTACAATTTGTACAGAAACCAGATGGCAGTTATAAGAGTCGAGGGACATGAAAGGGAAGCAGTGGTTGGGAAGGGAGTAAGACAGGGTTGTAGCCTCTCCCCGATGTTATTCAATCTGTATATTGAGCAAGCAGTAAAGGAAACAAAAGAAAAATTCGGAGTAGGTATTAAAATCCATGGAGAAGAAATAAAAACATTGAGGTTCGCCGATGACATTGTAATTTTGTCAGAGACAGCAAAGGACTTGGAAGAGCAGTTGAACGGAATGGATGGTGTCTTGAAGGGAGGATATAAGATGAACATCAACAAAAGCAAAACGAGGATAATGGAATGTAGTCGAATTAAGTCGGGTGATGTTGACGGTATTAGATTAGGAAATGAGACACTTAAAGTAGTAAAGGAGTTTTGCTATTTTGGGAGCAAAATAACTGATGATGGTCGAAGTAGAGAGTATATAAAATGTAGACTGGCAATGGCAAGGAAAGCGTTTTTGAAGAAGAGAAATTTGTTAACATCGAGTATAGATTTAAGTGTCAGGAAGTCGTTTCTGAAAGTATTTGTATGGAGTGTAGCCACGTATGGAAGTGAAACATGGACGATAAATAGTTTGGACAAAAAGAGAATAGAAGCTTTCGAAATATGGTGCTACAGAAGAATGCTGAAGATTAGATGGGTAGATCACATAACTAATGAGGAGGTACTGAATAGGATTGGGGAGAAGAGGAGTTTGTGGCACAACTTGACCAGAAGAAGGGATCGGTTGGTAGGACATGTTCTGAGGCATCAAGGGATCACCAATTTAGTATTGGAGGGCAGCGTGGAGGGTAAAAATCGTAGGGGGAGACCAAGAGATGCATACACTAAGCAGATTCAGAAGGATGTAGGTTGCAGTAGGTACTGGGAGATGAAGAAGCTTGCACAGGATAGAGTAGCGTGGAGAGCTGCGTCAAACCAGTCCCAGGACTGAAGACCACAACAACAACAACAATGAAAGACAAACGCATCCGGTAACAGATATATCAACCTTTTAAACCGATTATGCAACCTGTGAAGTAAGGGGAGAGTTGTGGCGCCCTGAAAATATTATATGTTCGGAATTGGGGCGGCGGCACAACATGCTCGTCAAAGCCGGGGCCCGGCAGCAATCACGTGGTGCCAAAAGTTAGCCGGTCGAGAGGGGTAGCCCCAGCGCATTGTCCAGCCGCGTGGCTGGGAATTCCGCTGCGACGAGGACGGTGCTTTGTGTCGATGAAGGAGATGTCTATGCCGGGAGTGCCAAAGATGGCGGACTTTGTGAAACCTTAATGGCAGAAATTTGACAGTTCGTACAGAAATTAATAGTAGCCAGATGAATTATGACACCTCAAAAAGATACATGCATGTAACTATCATTTGCACGAAGGTTCTGATGGTGTAATCAGATTTTCAATATCTTTATTAGTTTAAACTTTAGTATCTGATGGTAAATTATACGAGTAACACCCAGCAACGAATTTCCAAAATATAAACGCTTCATCCGATTAGTATAAACCTAAGTTGGTATGAATTACAGGCATGTAACATACACTACTGGCCATTAAAATTGCTACACCAATAAGAAATGCAGATGATAAACGGGTACTCATTGGACAAATATATTATACTAGAACTGACATGTGATTACATTTTCACGCAATTTGGGTGCATAGATCCTGAGAACAGAACAACCACCTCTGGCCTTGTTAATGGCCTTGATACGCCTGGGCATTGAGTCGAACAAAGCTTGGATGGCGTGTACAGGTACAGCTGCCCATGCAGCTTCAACACGATACCACAGTTTATCAAGAGTAGTGACTGGCGTATTGTGACGAGACAGTTGCTCGGCCACCACTGACGAGACGTTTTCAATTGGTGAGAGATCTGGATGGCTCTGAGCACTATGGGACTCAACTGCTGTGGTTATCAGTCCCCTAGAACTTAGAACTACTTAAACCTAACTAACCTAAGGACATCACACACATCCATGCCCGAGGCAGGATTCGAACCTGCGACCGAAGCAGTCCCACGGTTCCGGACTGCACGCCCAGAACCGCGAGACCACTGCGGCCGGCAGAGATCTGGAGAATGTGCTGGCCAGGGCAGCAGTCGAACAGTTTCTGTATCCAGAAAGGCTAGTACAGGACCTGCAACATGCGGTCGTGCACTATCCTGCTGAAATGTAGGGTTTCGCAGGGATAGAATGAAGGGTAGATCCACGGGTCGTAACACATCTGAATTGTAACGTCCACTGTTACAAGTGCCGTCATTGCGAACAGGAGGCACCCCACACCATCACGCCTGGTCATACGCCAGTATGGCGGTGACGAACACACGTTTCCAATGTGCGTTCACCGCGATGTCATCAAACACGGATGCGACCATCATGATGCTGTAAACAGAACCTGGATTCATCCGAAAATATGACGTTTTGCCATTCGTGCACCCAGGGTCGTCGTTGAGTACACCATCGCAGGAGCTTCTATCTGTGATGCAGCGTCAAGGGTAACCGCAGCCATGGTCTCCGAGCTGATAGGGCATGCTGCTGCAAACGTCGTCGAACTGTTCTCGCAGATGGTTTCTGTCTTGCAAACGTCCCCATGTGTTGACTCAGGGATCGACACGTGGCTGCACGGTCCGTTACAGCCCTGTGAATAAGATGCCTGTCATTTCGACTGCTAGTGATACGAGCTTCCCCCATGAACCATGGACCTTGCCGTTGGTGGGGAGGCTTGCGTGCCTCAGCGATACAGATGGCCGTACCGTAGGTGCAACCACAACGGAGGGGTATCTGTTGAGAGGCCAGACAAACATGTGGTTCCTGAAGAGGGGCAGCAGCCTTTTCAGTAGTTGCAGGGGCAACAGTCTGGATGATTCACTGATCTGGCCTTGTAACATTAACCAAAACGGCCTTGCTGTGCTGGTACTGCGAACGGCTGAAGGCAAGGGGAAACTACAGCCGTAATTTTTCCCGAGGACATGCAGCTTTACTGTATGATTAAATGATGATGGCGTCCTCTTGGGTAAAATATTCCGGAGGTAAAATAGTCCCCCATTCGGATCTCCGGGCGGGGACTACTCAAGAGGGCGTCGTTATCAGGAGAAAGAAAACTGGCATTCTACGGATCGGAGCGTGGAATGTCAGATCCCTTAATCGGGCAGGTAGGTTAGAAAATTTAAAAAGGGAAATGGATAGGTTAAAGTTCGATATAGTGGGAATTAGTGAAGTTCGGTGGCAGGAGGAACAAGACTTTAGGTCAGGTGATTACAGGGTTATAAATACAAAATCAAATAGGGGTAATGCAGGAGTAGGTTTAATAATGAATAAAAAAATAGGAGTGCGGGTTAGCTACTACAAACAGCATAGTGAACGCATTATTGTGGCCAAGATAGACACAAAGCCCATGCCTACTACAGTAGTACAAGTTTATATGCCAACTAGCTCTGCAGATGATGAAGAAATTGATGAAATGTATGACGAGATAAAAGAAATTATTCAGGTAGTGAAGGGAGACGAAAATTTAATAGTCATGGGTGACTGGAATTCGTCAGTAGGAAAAGGGAGAGAAGGAAACACAGTAGGTGAATATGGATTGGGGGGAAGAAATGAAAGAGGAAGCCGCCTTGTAGAATTTTGCACAGAGCATAACTTAATCATAGCTAACACTTGTTTCAAGAATCATAAAAGAAGGTTGTATACCTGGAAGAATCCTGGAGATACTAATAGGTATCAGATAGATTATATAATGGTAAGACAGAGATTTAGGAACCAGGTTTTAAATTGTATGACATTTCCAGGGGCAGATGTGGATTCTGACCACAATCTATTGGTTATGAACTGCAGATTGAAACTGAAGAAACTGCAAAAAGGTGGGAATTTAAGGAGATGGGACCTGGATAAACTGAAAGAACCAGAGGTTCTAGAGTTTCAGGGAGAGCATAAGGGAACAATGGACAGGAATGGGGGAAAGAAATACAGTAGAAGAAGAATGGGTAGCTCTGAGGGATGAAATAGTGAAGGCAGCAGACGATCAAGTAGGTAAAAAGACGATGGCTAATAGATATCCTTGGGTAACAGAAGAAATATTGAATTTAATTGATGAAAGGAGAAAATATAAAAATGCAGTAAATGAAGCAGGCAAAAGGGAATACAAACGTCTCAAAAATGAGATCGACAGAAAGTGCAAAATGGCTAAGCAGGGATGGCTAGAGGACAAACGTAAGGATGTAGAGGCTTGTCTCACTAGGGGTAAGATAGATACTGCCAACAGGAAAATTAAAGAGACCTTTGGAGTGAAGAAAACCACTTGTATGAATATCAAGAGCTCAGATGGCAACCCAGTTCTAAGCAAAGAAGGGAAGGCAGAAAGGTGGAAGGAGTATATAGAGGGTTTATACAAGGGCGATGTACTTGAGGACAATATTATGGAAATGGAAGAGCGTGTCGATGAAGATGAAATGGGAGATAAGATACTGCGTGAAGAGTTTGACAGAGCACTGAAAGACCTGAGTCGAAACAAGGCCCCGAGAGTAGACAACATTCCATTAGAACTACTGATGGCCTTGGGAGTGCCAGTCATGACAAAACTCTACCATCTGGTGAGCAAGATGTATGAGACAGGCGAAATACCCACAGACTTCAAGAAGAATATAATAATTCCAATACCAAAGAAAGCAGTTGTTGACAGATGTGAAAATTACCGAACTATCAGTTTAATAAGTCACAGCTGCAAAATACTAACGCGAATTCTTTACAGACGAATGGAAAAACTGGTAGAAGCGGGCCTCGGGGAAGAACAGTTTGGATTCCGTAGAAATGTTGGAACACGTGAGGCAATACTGACGTTACGACTTATCTTAGAAGAAAGATTAAGAAAAGGCAAACCTACGTTTCTAGCATTTGTAGACTTAGAGAAAGCTTTTGACAACGTTAACTGGAATACTCTCTTTCAAATTCTGAAGGTGGCAGGGGTAATATACAGGGAGCGAAAGGCTATTTACAATTTGTACAGAAACCAGATGGCAGTTATAAGAGTCGAGGGGCATGAAAGGGAAGCAGTGGTTGGGAAAGGAGTGAGACAGGGTTGTACCCTCTCCCCGATGTTATTCAATCTGTATATTGAGCAAGCAGTAAAGGAAACAAAAGAAAAATTCGGAGTAGGTATTGAAATTCATGGAGAAGAAGTAAAAACTTTGAGGTTCGCCGATGACATTGTAATTCTGTCAGAGACAGCAAAGGACTTGGAAGAGCAGTTGAACGGAATGGACAGTGTCTTGAAAGGAGGATATAAGATGAACATCAACAAAAGCAAAACGAGGATAATGGAATGTAGTCAAATTAAATCGGGTGATGCTGAGGGGATTAGATTAGGAAATGAGACACTTAAAGTAGTAAAGGAGTTTTGCTATTTAGGGAGTAAAATAACTGATGATGGTCGAAGTGGAGAGGATATAAAATGTAGACTGGCAATGGCAAGGAAATCGTTTCTGAAGAAGAGAAATTTGTTAACATCGAGTATAGATTTAAGTGTCAGGAAGTCGTTTCTCAAAGTATTTGTATGGAGTGTAGCCATGTATGGAAGTGAAACATGGACGATAACCAGTTTGGACAAGAAGACAATAGAAGCTTTCGAAATGTGGTGCTATAGAAGAATGCTGAAGATTAGATGGGTAGATCACGTAACTAATGAGGAGGTATTGAATAGGATTGGGGAGAAGAGAAGTTTGTGGCACAACTTGACTAGAAGAAGGGATCGGTTGGTAGGACATGTTTTGAGGCATCAAGGGATCACAAATTTAGCATTGGAAGGCAGCGTGGAGGGTAAAAATCGTAGGGGGAGACCAAGAGATGAATACACTAAGCAGATTCAGAAGGATGTAGGTTGCAGTAGGTACTGGGAGATGAAGAAGCTTGCACAGGATAGAGTAGCATGGAGAGCTGCATCAAACCAGTCTCAGGACAGAAGACCACAACAACAACAGTGATACGAGGCGGTTGGGATCCAAAACGGCATTCCGTATTACCCTCCAGAACCCACCGATTCCGTATTCTGCTGACAGTCATTGGATCTCTACCAACGCGAGCAGCAATGTCACGATATTATAAACCAGAATCGCGATAGACTACAATCCAACGTTTATCAAAGTCGGAAACGTGATGGTACGCATTTCTCCTCCTTACACGATGCATCATAACAACGTTTCACCTGGCAACATCTGTCAACTGCTGGTTGTGTATGAGAAATCGGTTGGAAACTTTCCTCATGTCAGCACGTTGTCTTTGTCGCCACCGGCGCCAACCTTGTGTGAATGCTCTGAAGCGCTAATCATTTGCATATCACAGTATCTTCTTCCTGTCGGTTAAATTTCGCGTCTGTAGCCCATCATCTTCGTGGTGTAGCAATTTTAATGGCCAGTAGTGTAAATAGTTCCTGAGTAATTGGAGGTCAAAGTGGCCGATTACTATCGATCGTGTCAGGCCATAAGTACTCCACAGTTACACGATAAAATGGTAGCAGCTTTCTTATAAATATATTTATTTATCCTTGTCTTTGTTTATATCCGATGTATACTATTAAATATTTTCTCTGTTGTAGCAACCACAGAGACATTAGGCTCCTGTCCTACCTTTTGCTTCTTTTCTTTTGATTTATGTTTATTTAATTGTTTATGTATTTAATAATGTGTGTTAGAGCATGTATATGGTCCAGCCGTAGGAATATTAATTTACTTTCAAGTGTTTAAATGTATATTCGGTATTTCTAATATGTTTCATAATGTTTGTGCGACTGTGCGTTGGCATGAAGACATGGCGCGAGTGCTCTAGCCAATCACAGCGCTCGTGAATGGGGAGACTGGATAGAAGCGAGTTTCCGGAGAGGACACAGGGGTAGTCCTGAGGAGACGGCACTGGACACGGGGAGTGGTGGACAGGACGGCAGAGGACACGAAAAGTGCTGAAAACGACGGCGCGGCGGACGATCGGTCGCCGCAGAGACTTGGGGAGCGTGGAGCAGTTTTCGCGTGGTCGCGGCAGATACAAATACTTCGGAGTGCCGACTTGTCCACTTGTGAGACTTCCGAGGTTTCTACAGTGAAGACGTAGTGTGCGATCTTAGTTGTTGTTCATAACTACACTCCTGGAAATTGAAATAAGAACACCGTGAATTCATTGTCCCAGGAAGGGGAAACTTTATTGACACATTCCTGGGGTCAGATACATCACATGATCACACTGACAGAACCACAGGCACATAGACACAGGCAACAGAGCATGCACAATGTCGGCACTAGTACAGTGTATATCCACCTTTCGCAGCAATGCAGGCTGCTATTCTCCCATGGAGACGATCGTAGAGATGCTGGATGTAGTCCTGTGGAACGGCTTGCCACGCCATTTCCACCTGGTGCCACAGTTGGACCAGCGTTCGTGCTGGACGTGCAGACCGCGTGAGACGACGCTTCATCCAGTCCCAAACATGCTCAATGGGGGACAGATCCGGAGATCTTGCTGGCCAGGGTAGTTGACTTACACCTTCTAGAGCACGTTGGGTGGCACGGGATACATGCGGACGTGCATTGTCCTGTTGGAACAGCAAGTTCCCTTGCCGGTCTAGGAATGGTAGAACGATGGGTTCGATGACGGTTTGGATGTACCGTGCACTATTCAGTGTCCCCTCGACGATCACCAGTGGTTTACGGCCAGTGTAGGAGATCGCTCCCCACACCATGATGCCGGGTGTTGGCCCTGTGTGCCTCGGTCGTATGCAGTCGTGATTGTGGCGCTCACCTGCACGGCGCCAAACACGCATACGACCATCATTGGCACCAAGGCAGAAGCGACTCTCATCGCTGAAGACGACACGTCTCCATTCGCCCCTCCATTCACGCCTGTCGCGACACCACTGGAGGCGGGCTGCACGATGTTGGGGCGTGAGCGGAAGACGGCCTAACGGTGTGCGGGACCGTAGCCCAGCTTCATGGAGACGGTTGCGAATGGTCCTCGCCGATACCCCAGGAGCAACAGTGTCCTAATTTGCTGGGAAGTGGCGGTGCGGTCCCCTACGGCACTGCGTAGGATCCTACGGTCTTGGCGTGCATCCGTGCGTCGCTGCGGTCCGGTCCCAGGTCGACGGGCACGTGCACCTTCCGCCGACCACTGGCGACAACATCGATGTACAGTGGAGACCTCACGCCCCACGTGTTGAGCAATTCGGCGGTACGTCCACCCGGCCTCCCGCATGCCCACTATACGCCCTCGCTCAAAGTCCGTCAACTGCACATACGGTTCACGTCCACGCTGTCGCGGCATGCTACCAGTTTTAAAGACTGCGATGGAGCTCCGTATGCCACGGCAAACTGGCTGACACTGACGGCGGCGGTGCACAAATGCTGCGCAGCTAGCGCCATTCGACGGCCAACACCGCGGTTCCTGGTGTGTCCGCTGTGCCGTGCGTGTGATCATTGCTTGTACAGCCCTCTCGCAGTGTCCGGAGCTAGTATGGTGGGTCTGACACACCGGTGTCAATGTGTTCTTTTTTCCATTTCCAGGAGTGTATTTACGTGCTGTAGCTGAGTGCCCTTAAACCCCACAAAAAAAACCAATAAAAAAGTAATTACGTGCTGTAGGAGTCTATTGTTCCCTGTTATTCAACTTATATTTTATTTAATTGCTGGACCATCGACACCATTAAGTGTTTTGCAGAAATATACCGCATTCTCAAACGTACTTCTACTATCGTACTCATCATTTAAAGTGGTTAAGATGGTACCTACAGATTTTATTTAGTTGAAATTTTTCATTTGTAAAAGTCTATGTTAAGTTCAAAATTCGCAATTGCCGAGTGATAGGAACTTCGACCATTCGAGTCATGTGTGTATTATTATCGTATACTGTACACTCAGCAATATTTGGCCTGTAATGCGGAAACTACGTATCCAAGCCCCTACACAACGTAACCAGCGAAAACTTTTAATATTGCAACTCTGAGTCGGAGGGTGTGTAGTCGTTTTGAAAGCCCGCAAACCCGTGAAGATTTCATCGACAATGCCCCATATGCTGATAAGGTTGTTTTGACTGCACTGCAGAGGTTTCGTCTGGGAGCCCTTACACATCCATCCATACAGCCCGATCGTTCCCCTTGCAATTTTCATATTTTTGGTGCCGTGAGGAAATACATTCGTGGTCGTCGATTTGCTCTGGACATGATCGAAGAGTTGCACATCTGGGTATTATCGTGGTTCCGTAGGCAACATTTCTCGATGAAGGCGTTGATCGCTTTGTCTTCCAGGGGGACAGACGTATTAACATAATGGCCACTACTTATGGAATAATAAATAATTTAATTACTTTTTTCCATTTGTTTCGTTTTCTTTCGACTGCCCCTTATATTTTAAACTAGATTCATTATCACAAGCTGTTACAAGTAACATCCACTAGGCACACGGCGAAAAGCGATGTCTCCAAATTTTTCATGAGAACACTCTTAGAGCTTTTTAAATAAAACAAACGTTATTAACTTATACATCTCCTTCAACTCTCCATACTTCCAGTCTTCTACCACTCCAGGTCTCCGAATTGTAGCGTTTAAAATGGCGGTGTGTAACGTAACTATGTCGGTGCGTGAGAAACCACGTGCTGTAACTGAGTTCCGAATACGAAGAGTCCGTCCACACATGGAGCACCCTCTCCTTTACCGTGGCAATGCCAGACCACTCACGAGCGCAGCGGCATCCGCTTCAATCCGACGCCAAGCGTTCACTGTGTAAATAGGCTGTTTAGGTTTTTATGTTGGTAACGCCACGTAGTGCTCTGTATGAAAATCGCTGACTGCACTGTGTGCAGTCTGTGGCTGGTTGGATTCATTGTTGGAATATTCGCTTTTGTAGTGTTGGGCAGTTGGATGTGAATAGCGCCTAGCGTTGGGCAGTTGGAAGTGAGCCGGCAGCAGTGGTGGAGGCGGGGAAAGAGATGCCAGAGTTTTGAGAGGTTACTATGAGCGGACGAACTGGACGTGTGTCCGTCAGAAAAAGGAAGTTTATAAGACTAGATGTCATGAATGACTTTTGAACACTATTAAGGTAAATACATTGTTTGTTCTCTATCAAAATCTTTCATTTGGTAACTGTGCCTATCAGTAGTTAGTGCCTTCAGTAGTTAGAATCTTTTATGTAGCTGACAGTATTGGCGCTCGCTGTATTGCAGTAGTTCGAGTAACGAAGATTTTTGTGAGGTAAGTGATTCATGAAGGAAAGGTTGTTGTCAGTCATGGCTATTGTTTTTTAGGGATTATTAAAAATCAGATTGCTTTGCGCTAAAATTTTGTGCGTCAGTTTAGAAATAATCGGAGTACGTTCAGTTTTTCTCAACAGTTTGAAAATCAAATAACGTAAGAGTTTTTCCAGCACTGTCATTCTTTTCATACAAAGGGGAAGTTTAAACTGTTTCCTCGATAATCCTCCTTAAAGATCCAACTTGGCTCCAGCTGATTTCCATTTGTTTCCAAGACTTGAAGAAAACAATCGAGGACCTCACTTCGATAGTGACGAGGCGGTGCAAGCAGCGCTGAGGTTGCGGCTCCGCCGGCAAAGTGAAAATTCTACAAGTGCGGTATCAACAAACTGGTCTCTTGTCTCTTGGGAGAAATGTGTTCCGTCTCCAGGCTATGATAAGATATAAATATGTGTTGAGAAATAAATATCTAGATTAACCTCTAAGCCTGCAAGATCCGGACAATCACAAAGGGTGGGATTGATAGTTCGGGACTCCAGCGTTGGGCGCGTTTTAGGGCCCCTTAGGTACATGGCTGCCAAGAAAGAAAAGAAAACCAATGTGCACTCCGTGTTCATACCTCGTGGAGTCATTCCAGTTGTGCAACGGGTCCTCCTGGATTCCATGAAGAGCGTAGGGTGCAGCGAATTGTTGATGGTTAGTCACGTCGGTACCAATGACGTGTGTCACTTACAATCAGAAGAGTTTGTCTCTGGTTTCGAGAGGCTAACAGAAGTGGTAAAGGCTGCCAGTCTTGCTTGCAAGATGAAAGCAGAACTGACCATTTTTAGCATAGTCGACAGGACTGAATGCGGACCTCTGGTACAGAGCCGAGTTGAGGGTCTGAATCAGAGGCTGAGACGGTTCTGCGACAGTGTAGGCTGCAGATGCAGGCCAAAGGGTGGTTGAGTTTCGGTTAGTGGGTCAGGTGTCCAATATACGCAGGAGGCGGCTACACGGGTAGCAGGGGCTTTGTAGCGTGGACTAGGCGGTTTTTTAAGCTAGAGGGTCTCGGGGAAACACAAGAAGGCTTCAGTCACAAAGACTGCAGGCCGAACACAGGAAGAACCTAGATACAGTAACATCGGTATAACAATTGTAAAATGTCGTAGCTGTGTTGGAAAAGTACCAGAGCTCCAAGCGCTATTAGAAAGCACTGGTGCGCAAATCGTTATAGGCACTGAAACCTGGCTAAAGTCAGATACAAACTCAGTCGAAATTTTTGCGAACAACCATACGGCATTCCGAATGGAATAGGCTAAACGCGGTTGGCGGTGGCGTGTTTGTTGCTCTTACAAGCAGTTCATCTTGTATTCACTTAATAAAGGCAAATCTTCCGGTCAAGATGGTATACCAGTCAGGTTCCTTTCAGAGTATGCAGACATAATAGCACCTTTCATAGCAATCATACACAACCGCTCACTTGACGCAAGGTCTGTTCCTAAAGACTGGAAAGTAGCACAGGTTCACAAGGAAATAGGAGTAACCCATTGAATTACAGACCCATATCACTGACCTCAGTTTGCAGTAGGATTTTGGAATACACTCCTGGAAATTTAAATAAGAACACCGTGAATTCATTGTCCCAGGAAGGGGAAACTATTGACACATTCCTGGGGTCAGATACATCACATGATCACACTGACAGAACCACAGGCACATAGACACAGGCAACAGAGCATGCACAATGTCGGCACTAGTACAGTGTATATCCACCTTTCGCAGCAATGCAGGCTGCTATTCTCCCATGGACACGATCGTAGAGATGCTGGATGTAGTCGTGTGGAACGGCTTGCCATGCCATTTCCACCTGGCGCCTCAGGTGGACCAGCGTTCGTGCTGGACGTGCAGACCGCGTGAGACGACGCTTCATCCAGTCCCAAACATGCTCAATGGGGGACAGATCCGGAGATCTTGCTGGCCAGGGTAGTTGACTTACACCTTCTAGAGCACGTTGGGTGGCACGGGATACATGCGGACGTGCATTGTCCTGTTGGAACAGCAAGTTCCCTTGCCGGTCTAGGAATGGTAGAACGATGGGTTCGATGACGGTTTGGATGTACCGTGCACTATTCAGTGTCCCCTCGACGATCACCAGTGGTGTACGGCCAGTGTAGGAGATCGCTCCCCACACCATGATGCCGGGTGTTGGCCCTGTGTGCCTCGGTCGTATGCAGTCCTGATTGTGGCGCTCACCTGCACGGCGCCAAACACGCATACGACCATCATTGGCACCAAGGCAGAAGCGACTCTCATCGCTGAAGACGACACGTCTCCATTCGTCCCTCCATTCACGCCTGTCGCGACGCCACTGGAGGCGGGCTGCACGATGTTGGGGCGTGAGCGGAAGACGGCCTAACGGTGTGTGGGACCGTAGCCCAGCTTCATGGAGACGGTTGCGAATGGTCCTCGCCGATACCCCAGGAGCAACAGTGTCCTAATTTGCTGGGAAGTGGCGGTGCGGTCCCCTACGGCACTGCGTAGGATCCTACGGTCTTGGCGTGCATCCGTGCGTCGCTGCGGTCCGGTCCCAGGTCGACGGGCACGTGCACCTTCCGCCGACCACTGGCGACAACATCGATGTACAGTGGAGACCTCACGCCCCACGTGTTGAGCAATTCGGCGGTACGTCCACCCGGCCTCCCGCATGCCCACTATACGCCCTCGCTCAAAGTCCGTCAACTGCACATACGGTTCACGTCCACGCTGTCGCGGCATGCTACCAGTGTTAAAGACTGCGATGGAGCTCCGTATGCCACGGCAAACTGGCTGACACTGACGGCGGCGGTGCACAAATGCTGCGCAGCTAGCGCCATTCGACGGCCAACACCGCGGTTCCTGGTGTGTCCGCTGTGCCGTGCGTGTGATCATTGCTTGTACAGCCCTCTCGCAGTGTCCGGAGCAAGTATGGTGGGTCTGACACACCGGTGTCAATGTGTTCTTTTTTCCATTTCCAGGAGTGTATATACTGTACTCGAACATTATGAATCACCTTGAAGAAAATTTCTTATTGATATATAACCAACACGGATTCAGAAAATATCGTTCTTGTGCAACACAGCTAGCTCTTTATTCCTATGAAGTAATGAGTACTGTCGACAAGGAATCTCAGATCGATTCCATATTCGTAGATTCCCAGAAGGATTTTGATAATGTTCCCTACTAGCGACTATTAATCAAATTGCGTGCATACGGAGTATTGTCTCAGTTGTGTGACTGGATTCGTGATTTCCTCTCAGAGAGGTCACAGTTCGTAGTGACAGACGGTAAGTCATCGAGTAGAATAGAAATGATGTCTGACGTTCCGCAAGCTAGTGTCATAGGCCCTCTGCTGTTCCTGATTCGCATATATGATCTGGGTTATTACGCTGAGCAGAGGCCTTATATTGTTTACAGATGACGCTGTAATTTACCGTCTAGTAAAATCATTAGACTATTAGTTCCAAAATTATCTAGATAGAATATCTGTATGATGCGAAAAGTGGCAATTGACACTAAACAAAGAAAAGTGCGAGGTACTATGGCACTATTGGTACTAAAATAAAACCCATAAATTTAGGATATACGATAGATCCCACAAATCTAAGAGCTGCCAATTCGACTAAATACAATTACTAGCAACTTAAATTGAAAAGACCACATAGATAATATTGTGGGGAAGCCGAAACAAAGACTGCGCTTTGTCGGCAGAACACTTAGAAGATGCGACAAACCCACTAATGAGACAGCCTACGTTACAGTTGTCCGTCCTCTGCTGGAATATTGCTGCACGGTGTGGGATCCTTACCAGGTAGGATTGACGGACGAAATCGAAAAAGTGCAAAGAAGGGCAGCTCGTTTCGTGATATCGCGCAGTAGGGGTGAGAGTGTCACTGATATGATACGTGAGTTGGGGTGGCAGTCACTGAAACAAAGGCGGTTTTCTTTGCGGCGAGATAAATTTTTGAAATTTCACTCACCAACTTCCTCTTCCGAATGCGAAAATATTTTGTTGATACCCACCTACGTAGGGAGAAATGATCATCATAATGAAATAAGAGGAATCAGAGCTCGAACGGAAAGATTTTGGTGTTCCTTTATCCCACGCGCCATTCGAGAGTGGAATGGTAGAGAAGTAGTATGAAAATGGTTCGACGAACCCTCTGACAGGCACTTAAGTGTGAATTGCACAGTGACCATGTAGTTGTAGATGTAGAAATTGAAGTAGATAGTTCCTGTGAGTTAGTACTGGCAGAGTCCGCCCCCGGTAGCTGAATAGTAAGCGTGACAGATTGTCAATCCTCTGAGCCCGGGTTCGATTCCCGGCTGGGTCGGGGATTTTTCTCTACCCAGGGACTGGGTGTGGTGCTGTCCTCATCATGATCCTATCATCATCATCATCGACTGCAGGTCGCCGAAATGGCGTCAAATTGAAACACCGGCACCCGGCGAACGGCCTGCCCGGCGGGGTGGTCCCTAGCCATACGATTAAATAAACAAATAAAGTAGCAGCAGAGGTCATTGTTTGGGAGCCGGAATAAACTAATAACTGGATCCTTTTCCGGATACAGTTGATGGAAGAATCAAAGAGAACTTGAATTTGATTTCAAACACTTACCCGACTCACACCATTATAGTTGGTGGTGACTTTAATTTACCCTAGATATGTTGGCGAGAATGCATTTTGAATTCCGGAGGTACGCATAAAACGTCATCCGAAATTGAATTCCAGAGGCATGCGTAAAACGTCATCCGAAATTGTGCTAAAGACATTCTCTGAAAATTATTTCGGGCAGTTAGTTCATAAGCCCATGCGTATAGTAGGCGGTTGCGAAAACACACTTGACCTATTAACAACGAATAGTCCTAAGTTAATGACGAGCATCAAAACCGATACAGGGACTAGTGAACTCAGTTTTGTCGTAGCGAGGTTGAATATTCAAACCCCCAAATCCTCGAAAAATAAACGAAAAATATACCTATTCAAAAGAGCTGATAATAATTCACTTGACGCCTTCCTGAGAGACCATCTCCTTCCAAATAGATACGAGACTTGAATTCAGAGGAATAATATTGGCAGCAATTGAGAGATTCATACCAAATAAATTAACAAATGGCGGAGCTGATACTCTTTGGTACACAAAATGAGTCAGAACACCGTTGCAGAAACAACGAAACAAATATGCCAGATTTAAACAGACACAAAATACTCAAGATTGGCGATCTATTACTGAAGCTCAAAATTTAGCGTAGAATTCAGTGCGAGATGCTTATAACAGTTTTCACAACGAAACTTTGTCTCACAACGTGGTAGATAATCCAAAGAGAGTCTGGTCGCATGTGAAGTATGTTAGCGGCAAGAAACAACCAATGCCTTCTCTGCGCGATAGCAATGGAGATACTATCGAGGACAGTGCTGCCAAAGCAGAGTTACTAAACACAACCTCCCGAAATGCCTTCACAAAAAAAGATGAAGTAAATATTCCAGATCTCGAATCTAGAACGGCCGGCCGCTGTGGCCGAGTGGTTCTAGGCGCTTTAGTCCGGAACCGCGAGCCTGTTACGGTCGCAGGTTCGAATCCTGCCTTGGGCATGGATGTGTGTGATGTCCTTAGAATGCGTGCTAAGTCTAGGGGACTGATGACCTCAGATGGTAAGTCCCATAGTGCTTACAGCCATTTGAACCATTTTTTGAATCTAAAACAGCTGTCAACATGAGTAACGTGGAAGAAAATCTCCTCGGAGTAATGAAGCAATTTAAATCACTTAATAAAAGCAAGTCTTCTGGTCCGGACTGTATACCATTTACGTTCCTTTCAGAGTATGCTGATGCATTAGCTCCATACTTAACAATCATATAGAATCGTTCGCTCGACGGATAATCCGCACCGAAAGACTGGAAAGTTGCACAGGTCACACCAATATTCGAGAAAGGTAGAATGAGTAATCCACTTAATTACAGGCCCACATAGTTAACGTCGAGATGCAGCAGCGTTTTGGGACATATATTGTGTTCGAACATTATGAATTACCTCGAAGGAAAGGGTCTATTGACTCACAATCAACATGGATTTAGAAAAAAAAGTTCCTGTGAAACACAGCTAGCTCTTTATTCGCATGGAGTGTTGAGTGCTATTGACAAGGGATTTCAGATCGATTCTGTATTTCTGGATTTCCGGAAAGCTTTTGACGCTGTACCACGCAAGCGGCTTGTAGTGAAATAGCGTGCTTATGGAATATCGTCTATGTTATGTGACTGGATTTGTGACTTCTTGTCAGAGAGATCACAGTTCGTAGTAACTGACGGAAAGTCACCGATTAAAACAGAAGTGATTTCCGGCGTTCCTCAAGGTAGTGTTATAGGCCCTTTCTGTTCCTTACCTATGTAAACGATTTGGGATACAATCTGAGCAACCGTCTTGTTCGCAGATGACGCTATAGTTTATCGACTAATAAAGTCATCAGAAGATCAAAACAAATTGCAAAACAATTTAGGAATGACATTGAATGGTGCGAAAATTGGCAGTTGACCCTGAATAACGAAAAGTGTGTGGTCATCCACATGAGTCTTAAAAGGTATTCGTTAAACTTCGGTTACACAATAAATCAGTCTAATCTAAAGGCCGTATATGAAAGTAAATACCTTGGAACTACAATTACGAACGACGTGAATTGGAAGGAACACTTAGAAAATGTTGTCTCGCGGTTCTAGGCGCGCAGTCCGGAACCGTGCGGCTGCTACGGTCGCAGGTTCGAATCCTGCCTTGGGCATGGATGTGTGTGATGTCCTTAGGTTAGTTAGGTTTAAGTAGTTCTAAGTTCTAGGGGACTTATGACCACAGCAGTTGAGTCCCATAGTGCTCAGAGCCATTTGAACCATTTAGAAAATGTTGTGGGGAAGGCTAACCAAAGACTGCGTTTTATTGGGAGGACACTTAGAACATGTAACAGATCTACTAAGGAGACTGCCTACACTAGGCTTGTCCGTCATCTTTTAGAATACTGCTGCGCGGTATGGGATCCTTACCAGATAGGACTGACAGAGTACATTGAAAAAGTTCAAAGAAGGGCAGCACGTTTTTTATTATAGCGGAATATAGGAGAGAGTTTCACTGAAATGATACAGGATTTGGGCTGGACATTATTAAAAGAAAGGCGTTTTTTGTTGCGACGGAAGTTTCTCACGAAATTCCAATCACTAAATTTCTCCTCCGAATGCGAAAATATTTTGTTGTCACCGACCTACATAGGGAGAAACGATCACCACGATAAAATAATGGAAATCAGAGCTCGTACGAAAGATATAAGTGTTCGTTCTCTCCGCTCGCTCTACGAAATTGCAATAATAGAGAATTGTGAAGGTGGTTCGATGAACCCTCTGTCAGGCACTTAAATGTAATTTTCAGAGTGTAAATGTAGATGTATATATGAAGATTAAAGACGTAGAATGTTGATAACGTTTGTTTTATTTAAAAGGTTTAACATTTTTCACAAAAAAATTTCCGAGGCATTACTTTCCACCACGCCCTGGTAACATAGAATGCTAGAGCTGGAAATTACTATGACGTAAAAACGACAGAGAAAACATTTAGTGGTAATAACGAGAATGATGAGTATTTGTAGACAGAGTGCTGTAGCAGCAATGGATTTGAGATATAGTTTTAAAAGGGAGAGAAATATGGTCATGTTAAAGACAGCCAAACTAAACTTGGCGTTGAATTGTGCACGGAACGGAGAATAGTTTGTTGCAGAGGAGAAGGGCAGCAACAGGAGACTATTTTTCGAATATTTTGTTTTATGGATGAATACAGCCATGGTGCTAGATAACTGAGTTCTGTTCTGATGGAATGACAGGTATTTGATGTCTGATGCAACGTACTGAGGTGCATACGGACACAGATCATGAAATAAGCATGGATTATGATAGTCAATATAAAAGCTCATATGAAGCAATGACGTGGTCAAACAGACGGATGTTGGAGGTGAAACGTCCGCAAACATTCATTTTTAGTTCTAACAGTTTAGCGCTTTCATTACTCATGCAATAGTGGTGGACAGAGTACTTGGGTAAGTTTAAGTTCCACATTCTGCGGAAATATCTTCCTAAACGTCTGGAGGGCACAGACGCATGAGTAACTCTACGAGTGTGTGGTGACAGCATTTTCTATCCAATTGAAGTATTCGTCCAAATCAGTAGATGGGAGTTAGAACAGCATTGCCATCATGAAGTTGTAGAAGGAAGAGGTGAAGGCTTCTTGTCCGACAGTGTTGAGATAAACGTCCTAGGTCCTATTCACGGCAACATGTATCGGTGGCGAGATCACCCCAAAAACATAAGCACCTCCGGTCTCAAATGCCCCTTCCACATCCTGAACGTTGAGCTCCTCACTGGGCCTTCAGTTCACTCCATCTCTTTAATCATTCTAAATGAAAAAAAAAATCCCTTGTCACACCACACTGCTCGCCTCTGCTCAACTACTATTGTCTTTGGCCCTACGAAGACTTGGAAATTTATGTAACGCTACGAACAATCTTTTAGTGATTTACTCGACTCCAGATTTCCACTGCATGGAGTTTGCTTCGAAACTTTTATTCGAAACTGGTTGAGAGGGACATGCATTCATTGACAGCAACAATTCCTTTCCAGTTTGAAACCGATCGTCATTGACAAGGAGCGATATTGCTCCGAAATTTCTCTCCAGTGGTGTCTGTTAGGATCATTATATGACCACCGTTCTGACACGGTATTATTTGGAGGGGAGTGGTGCACCATTCCGTGTAGACATGCTGGACAGTCCACACTGACATAGCAAGAAGTAGCCTTAAGTCGTTCAGGACATACTTATGGGTACATATAAGCGATAGTTCCTTTCCCTGCTGATTCTGAACAAGCTATATTTACCCAAACTCATTATAACGTAAGTCAGCGATGGCACTATATTCAAGAATCTAGACCGCTCTAAACCATCCAGCATGCTGTTCAAAAGGGACAGCTTTGATTTAGATCTCTGAGCCTTCTGATACCTTCATGTACAGGGTGCCAATTATAGAACTATATGAAAAAGCGTCAATTACTTAGAAACTACGGCGTGCTCACACTTTATTCAACATGTAAATGTTGCTACAGATACTCGGATTTAGGTTATGGCATGTTTTACCTGCCTGCTATCGCTGGCGATGATGTACGACAGACGAATAGCAAAATTCTGCGTGACCCGCTGAAGTGTCGGAACATCTGCGCTGTCGATGACCTCCTGAATAACTGTTTCCAGCTCTGCCAGGTTTTTGGGTTATTGCTGTACACCTTGTCTTTAATATATTCCAACAAAACGGAGCCATGTGTGTTCATATCCGGAGAGTATGGCGGCCAATCGAGATCCATGCCAGTGGCTTCTGGGTACTGCAGAGCCAGAGTCGTCCGAGAAGTGCCCCTCCTGGACTTCAAGCACTCTCCTGCTTCGTTGGGGTCAAGCTCTGTCTTGCATGATCCACATCTTCTCGAAATTAGGGTCATGTTGGATAATGGGGATGATATCCGCCACCAAATCTTTGAAACACCGTTCGGGAGTCACATTGCCGTCAAGGAATATTGCACAGATTATTTCGTGACGGGATGCTGGGCACAACACAGTCACCCGTTGAGGGTAAAGAGACTTCTCCATCGCGAAATGCGGATTGTCAGTCTCCAAAGGGGACCAAATTTTCTTATTGAGGAAGCCATCCAAATGAAAGTGGGCTTCGTCACTAAACATACTAAATCGCATTACACCCGCGCCCAACCATGCAGTTTGAGCGTCGTAACGCAAACCGCTTAGGAGTTATGATGATTTTTTTTATAAGTTTCAATAATTATCACTCTGTATGAGGGGCATTAAGACATTTATCCCGCTGGAAAACGAGACTACTAGTTCCTGTTCCGTAAAACGTGTTAGGCCGCCGACGGGTCCTCAACCGCTCCCACTCTTGCGTTTACTCGTCTGACAGAAACCGACATCCAAGCATGTCTCTCTTGAGGTTGCCAAGGACGTGACAGTTACAAGCCGAAGGACCTGGACTGTAACGAAGGACGCTGCAGTGTTGCCAAAGCAAATTGCTCAAGCGTAGCCTTCGCCTGATAGCAGCGTGAGGGGCAGGGGTTATCGTGCAACAGGATGATTCCGTCCGACACCATTCCAATAGTCCGGGGGAAAACGGCAAAGCCAGCGATGGAAACATCCCTTATCTCCCTCCCTATGGAAATTCAATGCTGTTCACCCAAGTCCCGTCAAGGCAATTATGACCTTATTCTTCGTTTGCAGGGGGTCCTCTGCTCGTCGTTCCTCCAGCGCGGAGCCACAATCAATGGGCAGCACTATGAAGACACTTTGCAAAATCTGCGAAGCGACATCTAATCAAAATGCCTAGGAATGCCGTCGGATGGAATCATCCCTTTCCACGATAACCCCTGCCACCACACTTCCAACTGGACAAAGGCTGGACTTCAGCGATATGACTCGGAAACACTGCAACATCCCCCGTACTGCCCGTATCCTCTAGCGTGTGATTTTCGCATCTTTGGCAACCTCAAGGAAGACATGGGTGGACGTTGGTTGGAGTCGAACGAGGAAGTGCAAGGGTGGGAACTGTTGTGGATCCGTCAACGACCGACCTCTCTCTACAATAATCTCATCTCGCAGTGGGATAAATGTCTTAAGGCGTGTGGAAACAATCCGGTCCTGTAGTGACGGCTGTCGGTAACGATTCCTCGTGCGATGGCGGAATAAAATTTCCTCACCATTATTTTGCCGATAACTTGATGAAATATAGTGGGGTCCGATTCATGGTCACCATATTTCGTCATGATATCTTCGATAAAACGCCAAACCTTTCCGCATTGTCTCGTAGAGTGAAGATATCTGTTGACGGTGATCCGTCTGTCGTGTTTGGACAATAAGACTGACTACTCGACGAGAACACCATATCAGATGTAAAGTGCGTAAGTGGAAGTTAACATTACGTGAGTCAGCCCTTACCTTTTATGCCGGCTTGAACACTCCTGAAAAGACTTTAATTAACGTGTCTGAATTTTGTTGGAGGAATGACAGCCTATTCTTTCTCAAGACCTGATCAAAGGGAAGGTAGTGATGTTGGACGTTAGGGTCTGGAGTGAAGACTACGTTGCAGCTCGGCCCTTAAATGTTCCACTGGGTACACTTCGGACCGCTGGGAAACCTATTCCATTTCACGGATGTGATTGTTCAAAGACTACTGCTTCACGGGCGCTTTTTAATGACAGATGGTGCAGCAAGGGCATCAAACGCCCAGTTGTGAAAAACACACATGTACCGTAAAACCACCTCCTCTTTACTTGACTTTGGGCATTACACGTAACGTTTCCCAGCAGATTAACGTGTACAACGCGATTCATCACTCCAAATCATTCGTTCTCACTCATCCGCTATCCAGTAGATTCGCTCTTTACATCGCCTTAGGCGTTGCTCAACATTCACATTCGGTACAACACCAAAATTTCGCGATGGACAGGTGAGAGAGTGCGCGAAGGAAGAAAATGTTTCACGTTAGATGGCTGAACTTACCACCGTTGTACCTCAGTCAACAATGCTAGACGAACGTAGTCAACTTCCCCGTAAGTTTAGAATACTGTCCATTGTTAAACGGAGATTATCTACAGTCAGGTTCGAACGATAGTTGCAGCGAAATCTGGTGTGATGTTAACACAATGAAATTTAAGAATGTACGAATTGGGTGTAAAATTAGGTATACAGCTACCTCTGCATGGCGACTCTGTAAATAACACTCAAGTGCATGTCAGAGGGCTTATCAAACCACCTTCACGGTAATTCTTTAATATTCCAATCTCGAAAAATGCGCAGGAAAAACGAACTATTAAATCTTTCCATGCGCTCTCTGATTTCCATTATTTTGTTATGATGATCGTTTCTCTTTGTGAGGGTCGCATTCGCATTCGCATTCGGAGGAGAGAGAGGCTGACTGAAATTTCTTGAGAAAATTCCGCTGCAACGAAACACACCTTTGTTTTAATTATGCCCACTCCAAATCCTTTATCATGTCAGTGACACTCTCTCCCCTATATCTCGATATAACAGAACGTGCAACTCTTCTTTGAACTTTCTCTATATGTTCCGTTAAACCAACCTTGTAAGAATAACACCGCGCTCCAGTACTCCAAATTGAGGACGAACAAGTGTAGTGTAGGCAGTATCTTTAGTAAATCTGTTGCATCTTCAGGTGATCTGACAATAAAACGCGTTTTTTGGTTGGCCTTCAACACAATATCTTTCCAATTTAAATTGTTCGTAATAGTAATTCCTATCTATTTAGTTGAATTTACGGCCTTTAGATTTTATTGATTTATCGTGTATGGCCTCTGTTTTTCAAGTTACACCCTGTTTTACTGACATGTATTTGAAGTCAGAACTACATCTTATTCACAGCGACATGGTAGGTGTTGTGGGGTAGCCCTTGTAAAGCCGTATTTGAGGGTACTGTTCATCTTAATTTTGACACATTTTTAGAAAAAAACATATTTCGAGGAAACTCAGACGTTTCAGTCGAAGCTCACGGTCAAAATACTTATATTATGGAAACAAGTGTTACTTAAGAGACATTGTTCTAGTTGCTGTCAATTAATTAATGTGGAAACTAATGTGTTTGGTGATGACCTCTTAATTAATGAAAACTTGTATGTTTGGTGACGACCTGCACCACCAGTGCTCATCAGCCACATTTTGGAAACGGTAATAAGCAAATGGAATCTTATGCTTGAAGGAAACCTAAGCCAAGAAATCATATTAGATTATAAAAACTCGAATGCCAAACTCAACTGTCCCAGCCTCTGTAGATACTTTAGCCAAATTTTCCGAAAACATCGACACAGCAACTTCTTCTTTTCATCACATATTTACAAGGGATCTGTCTACCTTTAAATGGTAATTTGACGTGGTAGCGTTATGAGTGTGGGCGGATTCTCTTCCTGTCACCACACTTTCTTGCCCCGTCCCCCACGTGAAAGTGTGAGGTCGTGTTCGACATCTTCGGGTAAATGAGGCGGGACGTGGGTACCAGCCCGTCATTCACCTTGTCGGATGTGGTGAAGCGCCTAAGCACCAGATCCAGGTCGCACGTCACATCGGACCTCGTCGTTAATCCGCCGGGCGGATTCGATCTGGGGCTGGTGCGTCCCCCCAAATACCGAAAGCGTCGTGCTAAAGCTCGAGGGTATTCGGCTGGTGTAATCATTGATGTTGGTACAGAAAAAATCAACTTGCTCAAATAGACGGTGGAAAGTAATGAAAAACAAATTTCTTTGTAGAAGACAGGACTCTTAATTACAAGATTCTGTACAGTCTCTAGAGTGAGAAACATCCCAGAACGTGCTGAAGAAAGAAGTTCAAATGGTCCAAATGGCTCTGAGCACTATGGGACTTAACATCTGAGGTCATCAGTCCCCTAGAACTTAGAACTACTTAAACCTAACTAACCTAAGGACATCACAAACATCCATGCCCGAGGCAGTATTCGAACCTGCGACCGTAGCAGTCGCGCGGGTCCGGACCGAAGCGCCTAGAACCGCTCGGCCACTCAGGCCGGCGAAGAAAGAAGTAAACTATATTAGAGCACAGAAGATTCCAATGGCTTATCAGCCAGCAAAAGACATTTAAAATAAAGAATCTTTCTCAGTAATAACGAAAATTCAAAATAGTGAAAGCCGGAGCGCCTCTATGCAGTAAAATCTTTAGTCCTCAATAAAAGGATGTTGGAGAAAAAGGAAAGAAAGGTCGCACAGAAAACACTCGGTCCAATAAAAGTTGAGTGTACGTGGATGTGAAGAAATAATAGAGATCTCTATACTCAGACAGAAAAACTATATGATGGTCTCTGAAAATGGAGAATTTCATTTAATGATTTTATGGTTCGAATCCACCCGATCAGTGGGTTCCAGGTAGTAAAAAAGAATTTAACAAAAATTTACTTTAATAAAGCAGAAATCGTAGACAGGTCAACTTTTCGATACAAGATCAGGAAGTTGGATTGTTCTCCAGAAAAGATGGGAAAGTGCATCACTGTACAGACAGATGAAAGAAGAATCGAACATAGTGGAAGACCGAAAATCGGGAAAGAAGACAGTCAGTTACTTCACGTGGTGTACTGCTGGCGGAAATTTGAGAAAGAACAAGAGGAAATGGAAAGATAGATAATTCTCGCCTGCATAAGATCCGATTTCTGTGTCTTAATATTCTGTCCAAATCAAAATATTTTATCTTTTTTATGCAATACTTCACGAATTCCACTCCTCTGATAACCTTTTCTTCTCATAGAAACACTTGCAACCTACGTTCTCAATTACACAGAAGAGCCAAAGAAACTGGTACACCTACCAAATATCGTGTAGGATCCCCGCGAGCACGCAGATGTGCTGCAACACGACGTGGCATGGACTCGACTAATGTCTGAAGTAATGGTGGAGGGAACCGACACCATAAATCCGTAATAGTACGATAGGGTGGAGAACTCTTGTGAACAGCATGTTGTAAGGCATCCCACATATGCTCAATAATGTTCGTGTCTGGGGAGTTCGGTGGCCAGCGGAAGTGTTTAAACTGAGAAGAGTGTTCCTGGAGCCACTTCGTAGCAATTCTGGGCGTGTGGGGTGTCACATTGTCCTGCTGGAATTGTCCAAGTCCGTCGGAATGCACAATGGACAGATCAGACCGAATGCTGACGTACGTGTCACCTGTAAGGGGCGTATCTAGGTGTATCAAGGGTCTCATATAACTCCAACTGCACTCGCCCCACACCACTGAAGAGCCTCCAACAGCTTGAACAGTCCCCTGCTGACATGCAGGGTCCATGGATTCATGACGTTTTCTCCACACACCTTCATGTCTATCCGCTCGACGCAATTTGAAACGAGATTCGTCCGATCAGGCAACATCTTTCCAGTCATCAACAGTTCAATGTCGGTGTTGACAGCCCCAGGCGAGGCGTAAAGCTTTGAGTCGTGCAGTCATCAAGGATACAAGAGTGGGCCTTTGGCTCCGAAAGCTCATATCGATGATGCTTCGTTGAATGGTTCGCACGCTGACAATTGTTGATGGTCCGGACTGAAATCTGCAGCAATCCTCTGAATGTTGCACTTCTGTCACGTTGAACGATTCCCTTATGTCGTTGCTGGTCCCATTCTTACAGCATATTTTCCCGGCCGCAGCAGTGTCGGAGATTTCATGTTTTACCAGATTCCTGATATCCACAGTACACTAGTGAATGGTCGTAGGGGAAAATCCCCACTTCATCGCTACATCGGAGATGCTGTGCCCCATCGCACGTGCGCCGACTATAACACCAAGTTCAAACTCACTAAAATCTTGGTAACTTACCGTTGTAGAAGCAGTAACGGATCTAACAACTGTAGCAGACCCTTGTTGTCTTCTATAGGCGTTGCCGACTGTGGCGCTGTAGTCTGCCTGTATAATATCTCTGTAATTGAATACGCGTGCCTATACTGGTTTCTTTGGCGCATCGGTGTACTTGCTGGACGAAGTCGAATCTCTGGCTTTCTCTAGAATTTTCAGCCCGTAGACCCGTCTCTAGTACCATGAAAGTTACTCCCTGACGTCTTATCACATGTGGTATGATCTTGTTCCTTCCTCTAGTCATTGATTTCTATATATTCCTTTCCTCGCAGCTTCAGCGGAGAATCTTCTCATTTCTTACTTTATCAGTCCAACTAATTTTGAACATTCTTCTGCAGAACCGAATCTCAAATGCTTTGATTTTCATCCGTTCCGGTTTCCCAAAAAGCACGTTTCTCTAGCTCCAAGCGTACATTCTCAGAAATTTCATGCTCAAATTAACGCTAGTGTTAGACTTCTCTTCGACATAACTGCCCTCTTTGCTAGCGCTAGCTGCTTTTGAAATCATCTTTGCTCCGTCCAACGCGGTTATTTTCCTGCTTAGGTAGCAAGATTTCTTAACTTCGTCCACTTCCTGATCCCCAATTCTAATGTTATATTTCCCGCTGTTCTCATTTGCTCTAGTGATCTTTTGTTTTGTTTGTTTTCATCTCTTCCAACTCCCTTATAACCCATTTGTATCAATACATTATAATCACAAGTTTCATGCCACCAGAAACGTCAATTTCTTACGGAGGCCGAATGTCATTTAGACACAATGGACTATCCAAATAGTCATCAACATACCGTAAAATTGTATGACACTGTCTCATAACACACCCTCAGCTTTGGTTAGACAGTAATTTCCGTTGCGGGCAGTCTTGATGCGATGTAAGTATGTGTAGCTAGCAGGCGCTTTAACATCTACAGCTGTGTACATGTTTCGAAATCACACTGTATTGTTTTTCTTCTCTTATTGTGAAAGGTGTAACACCGATTCAAGGCGATATTTCTGTGCATTTCCCTTGAGTGTTTTGTTTTTGTACTGAAGAGTAACGAACAAAATTTAGTAAGAGGTTCTGTTCGTTTTTAATGTTAAGATCACGTCGAAAGAAGTTGATCCATTGACCTACAACTGTAGATAGCCAAGGATTACAAGAAAAATATACCTGCATGAGTTGTGGATTTGCGATTCTACACTATTAGTCGGGCTCGTTTTAATGTCATTTCAAATAACCTTAAGCTATCACTGATCCTATTTCATTGCCTTCATCATCATCAGATTCCGTGGTACATCGAAAAAACAAGAAAAATTTACAAAGTGGTTTAGTGAGTTATGAAAAACTCGTAATGGTTAATGTAAATAAACAAATAAAGTTACATCTACAGGAAGAATAAGTGATATTACGTGCTGATTGTATGAGACAAAAAAAAATCAGCTTCCGTGAGACGATCTCTCAAAGAAACCGTTTAATTGCGAAGGTCAGCCTAATGGAACACAACCGTTAATTGACTTAATGGGGCGCTAAATCTGTAACTTTTGCGATCATCAGATGGTGTTTGGTTAAGTGAGTTATGAAAAACTCGCAATGGTTAATGTAAATAAACAAATAAGGTTACATCTACAGGAATAAGAAGTGATGTTACGTGCTGATTGTACGAGACATTAAAAAACATCAGCTTTCGTGAGATGATCTCTCAAAGAAACCGTTTAGTTGCAATGGTCAGCCTAATGGGACACAACCGTTAATAGACTTAATGGGGCGCCAAATCTGTAACTTTTGAGATCATCAGATGGTGTTAACATGTGAAAGTATCCTACAGGGAGAGTGCAGAGCTGTAACACACATGCAGGTTTAAACAACATAACTTCTGTTTCTCTTCAGTGCGATGTCGCCATCATCATTATTATGAGTATTCTGCGCATAGGCAGGTTTACTTTCACGTAGTAAATCCCTCCATGGTCTCCTGTGTTCTACCATCCTCTTTAAGTCAGCGTAATTTCCGCCTTCGCTGATGTGGTCTATTTGTGTTTAGTTTTGTGATTACAGTTTTCATTTAAGTATTTTATAGGTATGAATGTAATCCAGCCTCTGATGGAAAGTGTTCTGAAACGCGTAAAGTGATACCAAACTCTGTGTTTAGGACTTTACGTTTACTATTTATGTGCAGACGAATTGCTCAAGTTTTTATGGGAAAAACCCCAGTTAACCACAGCAAAAGGATCTTCTAGGAGTAATGTACTGTCCTGACGAAATCTTATCTAGTGAGGTGGTGCACTGGCCGGTACATTGGACCAGCATTGGAGAGGACGACAGTTCCGATCGCCTCTGTCCAGCCAAATTTAAAGTTCTCGTGATTCCCTTACATCGCCATTGACAAATGCCAGGATGGAGCCTTTAAAAGGGCACGTCGGATATCCTTCCCCATATAAACAACGATCGGATCCTACGCTCCGTCCTTAATGACGCCGATGCTGACGGAACATCAAATGATAATCTTCCTTACTTCTCGTCTTTTGCAGACAGGCACAGTCTCATTGGTCGAAAAGACCCGTCGACCGTTCGTCATTTATTACTTTACCTCTTCCACGGCAAAGAATAACAAGGATCCCTTTTGCAACCCAAAACTTTTCGGCCACAATCTTTTGACACCTCTGGTGGAGGATCATGGTGTGCATTGACAGTTTCGAAATCTATCTCGTTACCAGCCTGAGGTGGTGATCGCACCTCTTACACATAGCGCCCGTTCAGTGTACAAAATCAGTTGAAGTTACTTTAAGGTTCTCAAAACTTCCTTAGATACTCGTTTTTGAGTTAGCTGTCAGCCGGCATTCAAAAAAATCTGCCTCCCGATTCACAAAACTTTTGTTATTTGCGCCGTCATCTTCCATCTGCCTTTAGGGGCAAATATTTCAGAAACGGTTAATAAATGATGGTCCAGTGTCATACTGAGTAGATTGGCACTGGTTCTTCTGACTCCGATTGCCATTTTGAGACGTGGTTCACGTGATGGATCTTCGTGAGATATCCGGATCTTTGGAACTGAAACACCAATTACTTAAATGTCGAAAATGAAGGAAAGGCCTTCGTCTAATGCATCATTATTTTTGAGAATATTTCCTTTGGCTGAAACGAAGCGTATTATTTATTAAAATGAATGTGATACAAAGAGGTATACTACTGCGGATTAATTGGACACCTTATTAGTGTTGTTGCACATCTTTCACCAGTATAACAAGGACTAATTTTCAATTAAATCTTCGTCGTTCCTACTCCCAGATATGGTGCACATCTGCTTGCCCTGGTACAAAAATAATACGGGGACTATATAAAACCGGATAACGATGACTATATAATCTTCTGAATATTACTCTGTGTTCAACAATATGTTTTTCATTTGAAGCAAAGGAAATGAGATAGGATGATAAACATTTGCGGGATTGTTTTGCTGCTACAGGCACGAGATTTGAAACTCATGTTTTCTCCTGAATACTTATATGTGTTGTACTTTACACCTTACATATCTCACTTTTGCTTGGCATTTGACTTCATAAGAAAAACAACATTCATTTTCTCCGGCAAATACATTCATAACTGTTTGCTTTCGTTCAAATATTCACGCTCTTCCCTATGTTTGCTACTTTAATAACAGATTGAGTATACTGACGTTCCGAGATTAATTTTTGTTGAAGGCTTGCCTAAATATTGAGATATGAAGAAAGAAAACACTCGGAAGAACGAGTGGTATTTGAACAATCCGTTTCACCGTATTTACTTCCTTAATTATTGTAATTTTATACGTTATTGAAGAAAAACGTTCAAAGACAGGAGAAGAGCACGAACATTACGAGAGACGTTTACTCTAGATATCCATTTTTCAAATATTTGAGTTTCCCATTAATAACTCAGCAACTGCTGAAACGCAGGTAGCGCACTTCCTTCTGATAGTGTTAATTTCGACATGTTTAACATACTCAATATGAATAACACATGTGTAAATCCATGCTTCCGAAGTACAAGTATGAGATGTATATTGTAAAACAGCAAACATTTTGGTCTAATCAAATTATGTGATTGCCTGACACGATGAAATCACTTAAAAGGTGCACTTACACGATTCGCGCAAATTCTGTCGTGTCACCATTGGTATCTCACGTTATTTGCCAATCACTGCTCACTTCGCTGACGCATTACTCGCATATCCAGCTTTCTGTGCAACTTCCTGAAAAAAAATTCAAGTATCATGATTATTAATCTTGCGAGTAAGCTTCGATTATAAACAACAAGAGTGGTGCAAATTTTCATTACATAACCTGTAAAAAATTTACTTATTGATATACTAATCAACGAGAAGGTAATACAACAATTCTTAAATAGTCAAAACTACAGCGTCGTTTCTTTCGGACTGTGGTGTGCGTACTTTAAGACCTTCGGTACACACACCATCAGATTATTTGACTTGTCGCTCTAACGAAGTAAGCGAGTGTCAGCAATATGTCTCGTGGTCTTATCGTGGCGTGTTTATCTTCTGCCGTTAGGTCAGACGATAGAAATGTCACTTGCATGCTTAGAGAAGCAGATTGACGGTGACCAACTTTAAACACAACTTGATTAATTTTCACACACATTTATTAAAACAATAACAAGCAAAAAAATAACTTAACTTGGTTCTGGATGCTATTTACAATTGACAATCCGAAGTTCCTTTGGTCTTGGTACGTTAATCTTATTCTCACATATCTCTGATACTTGACAAAGTGTCTATACATTTCTCTTGACGGCTATGTACAGGAATATGATAATCTTATTAGGCGCAGACTGAAACCTGACTACAGACTAATGCAGACTGATGCAGACTGACTAATCGGAGGTCTGTACACTCGTTATAATACCTCCGCGTTCAGGTATCACTGCGCGAGTGTGATCCGCGAGGAGAATAGGTTCTACGTTAGCAGCAATCTCATTGGCTGCGTTACATATTAATACGCGGATCGGCGGGAGCAGAATTTGGACCGTCTCTAAGACAGCGCCATCTCGTAGTGAGGAGACGGACGAGCGCTGCGCCTGCGCTGTTGTGGTTAGCGGGGCGGACAACAGAGTCTAGATAGCTATATGTCATATCCAGACTTAGACGGGTGTACAATACATGTATGCATCAATTTCATGCAGGTTCACTTCCACTGCCATTAAAATTTTGACATATATTTGTACGAATGTTTTCAATCGCAATATTATTATCACCCACTGAAATATACCATATGGTTATAACTGAAGTGCAGCTTCCACGGAATTCCAGTGTGGGCTGTAATTATTGTATGGCAGTGGAACATGGCAGATATGCTGCTGTGTTAATGCAGAACACATTCACCTGAGAAAAAAAAAGTTACTATTTTGGCTTCTAGGGGCAAATCTGAAGGGGCGACTGATTTGTGCTTGGAAAAAAAAATTAGTTCCAGTTTTGACCAGTAGATGGAAATCTGGAGGTGTGCAGCCTCTTGTTGACGTCTGTGTTGCTCATGCTGAACAGACTGTGGAAGCGTTGGTTAATAATGAAGGCCGCATTATGCGTTTCTCAATTGTTTGCCTTTTTCTGCCACGTCCTGTTCCTAATTCATTACATATGGAAACATTTCTGTACGTCTTTGTCGCATTCACCGCATCAGATTTGCACCCGATTGCAAAAATTAGAAATAATTTATTCCAGCTTAAATCGATTCCTCATTAACTCATTTGACTATCTACCAAGTTTCGCTATCATACGATAATTGCAGCCCGAACTGGTTCTCAGAAAGAACCTACAATTTAATTATAAACATGTAGTATATTTCTTTTGAAGTATTTTATGACAATTATTCTTCGAAGTAGTAAGAACATTGGAAATAATAATGTTTGAGTTCGTATACATTCTCTGGTTTATTAATAATTTTCTTGTACGGAACATTACCGTCACCTCTAGAATTGGGTTGAGCAAGGAAGATCTTATCCTCGGGAGGTTTTCTGTCATGGAGAACGAGACGGAAACGTAACGTCTATTGTAGCACGGCAGGTAGCGTGGAGGTGGTAGGGGAGGGGGTTCAAGAGGGGGAACTTGCTGTTTTCTCGGTCGTGGTGGTTGCCGACATTTAGGAAACATCGGCGAAACAGTCCCCAATCATTTCAACACAATGCAACATATTGGCGTCCTGTTACCAATGGTGCAGTTCTTTTGGCATGACTGTAAAACAACGTGTCTATGCGGAGCAGCCGAGGACTGCTTTGGTTCAGTCCCAGGTTGTTAGCAGTTGGGTCTAATTAACAAGTGAAAGGTCGTTAGGAAAATATGTTACATCGATCTCGTAAAGCGCTGTCCAGAGAGTACATTTTAGCCAAGTATCCCCCAAAAAAAAAAAAAAAATAGCTTTTAGATAGCGTTTCGTTGTACATTTGTTATGTCAATCAATATTCAAAAATAGTAGTCGTGGAAATATCAAAATAAATATGTTAGCATGATCAGATATGAAGTTTTTCAAGCAAACAAAGATCGTAACGATAAAAGCTTTTTTTATAAGTTTATTTCTTGTTTCCCTCTTAGAGTAGTATGAAACACGTGAATTTTGTACTGATTATTTTTGCTGATATCTATTGGGACTCCTTCAGTGGATCTGATTTTTATCTTACGTCAAATTTTCAATCTTCAATATCAATAAAACCTTACTCACGCATTAACGGGAAAATATTTTGCTATTTTTTGTTTCTATTTCCTAAATTTGTAGATTTAATAATATTATAAAAGTTGTACTTCGCTGATACTGTTCAAATATGCTTATCTTTAAGGTATGAAAGTTATGTTATTTTGAAAATTACAATGTGTGGATAACTATGAAACATTTGAGATACAACGGCCGGCCGGTGTAGCCGTGCGGTTCTATGCGCTACAGTCTGGAACCGCGTGACCGCTACGGTCGCAGTTTGGAATCCTGCCTCGGGCATGGATGTGTGTGATGTTTTTAGGTTAGTTAGGTTTAAGTAGTTCTAAGTTCTGGGGCACCGTTGACCACTTATTTTAAGTCCCATAGTGCTCAGAGCCTTTTGAACCATTTTTTGAGATACAATGAGATACGTGTGCTTCGTCAAGCAGTTAGGACACAACTCGTTCTCAAGCTCACTGACTGAGTTCTATCAGAAACAGCGATTATAGTATCTGGTCATCTCTTGAATTAGTTTCCGAAGACGCCCATGATCAGGCCTACTACTGTACTGCAATATCGAAAGTCGTGTTCGTGTGTATGACAAGCCAGTTATCATCCCAAGTAGCATTGGGACATGGTATTAACGGAAAGCGTTGGTGTAACGTCAGATGGCGTCGTAAAACAGTTGCGAGAGCCTGACGCGTCGCCCTAGTACCTTGAAGGGGCATCGCAACGATCGAAGTAGCCATTGGCGCCACCTCCTCTACGGCAAATCAGAGACCCGGGGCAGGAACAAAGAATCTGAGCGGAAGAGGCGAGGTTTGGGCGAGAGGGTGGGAGCGGGTGGACGGGCTGGAGCGGCTCCTGGAATCTAATAACGACCGGCTCCACGTCCAGGCGGGTCCAGGTCCAGCCCGAAGCGGGACGACGGCTGCGCCCCTGGCGGCGGTTCGTTAGGCGGCGGCCGTCGCCCTAGACGCCCACTGCCCGGGGCCGGCCTCCCTCCTCCACGTCTCACCTCCCCGTTCTGTTCCCCTCCTGTCGCAATCGAATTATCGGGGATCCTGCGTGCAACACATTCTTCGTTCTCTCAGGGACACACTATTCCATTTTGCAGACTCCACTAGCACACTGCGATCGACCTTTCCTCTCACTCTGCATGTAAGTCCTCGGCTTTGAGCAAAGTTCGAATGGTGAATATCGTAAAGAGAATGTGAGTAATAGAAGAATTCATCCACATCTATAGAGTGATTTTTTCCACCGTGTGCCGACTCTAGGAACTGATCGACGAGAGGAACGGAATAAAAAAGGTCTAATGAATTTATATCCGGAAATGCACGATTTCCTTTCTGAATACCACGCGTGTATATACCCGCCGTAGTATGTTCTGTCGTACACGTTCACATCGGCCAGGCTGCATCCGAACAGTGTTAAAGGAAGCATGAGTACGCTGCTCAGGTGTCTCCATATCTGGAGTGATTCTGCTTACACGATACTTTTGAAATGGCCTCATAGTCAGAAATAGCACGGGTCGAGATCCGGTGAACGAGCGGGCCATGAAACTGGGTCCCCTCGTCCTAGCCTTCGACCACGAAAGACGCGATTATGACGCGTCCGGACGTTAACGACGAAATGGGCTGGAGCACCATCATGTAGCAGCCACATAATCCTTCGAATCATCAATGGCAGCTCGTCCAGCAGAGATGACAAAGTCACCCGCACGAAACGCCGATATTTCAGGCATTTTTTCAGATGAACCACGTTTTATGCTCCATCGGACAGATAACCATAAGCATGTACAGAGTCAAACGTCTGAAAGTAAACTCCTTGCAACAATTCCATGAGTGATTTCGTCATTCTGTAAGGTACACTGCGTTAACACAAGAATGTATCTACCCTTGAGGACAATTTTCAGCTCTACATGGTTCCATTTTCCTCGGCACAACAGGGTCTGCTATGAGCACAGTGCAATGTACCACAGAGCCCACGCTGTATGTGCGTTATTCGAAGCGCACTAGGATGAATATACCGTTCTCCCTTGGCCACCAAACTTCCGGGATCTAAACCCAGTCGAGAGTATGTGGACATTCGTCGGCTGAACTGCTCGCTCAGTGGATTCTTAACTGAGAAACCTGGCACGGTTTGCCGAGGCACTGGAGTCGGCGTGGCTCCACATGCCTGTCGCTACCTTCAAGAATCTCACTGATTCTCTTCCTGCATTTCTCACTGGGGTCCACGAAGCAAAATATTGTCATTTAGGCTCAAATGGCTCTGAGCACCATGAGACTTAACAGCTGAGCTCATCAGTCCCCTAGGACATAGAACTACTTAATCCTAACCAACCTAAGGACATCACACACATCCACGCCCGAGGCAGGATTCGAGCCTGCGACCGTAGCGGTCCCGCGCTTCCAGACTGTAGCGCGTAGAACCGTTCGGCCACCCTGCCGGCGGTCATTTAGGTTTTTGACAGGTGGTCACATTATATGACTGAACAGTGTATAAGCTAAAAAAGCCGAAAGCTACCTTCTGATGAGTGGTGGAGGGTACTTCTAGAACCCCTTCCCTCTTTCCCCGTTCAATTAATTAATGGTACATGAAGAAATCAACCGTGTATAAAGGTCAGTATGAGCCTTAATTTCACTGATTTTCTTGCCGCGATCAATATCACGAGCCGTATGTGGGGCAAGAATACTGAAAATTAGGTGGGTACATCGCTTTACTAAACAGAAACTACTGAACAGAACTGGGGCGCAAGGACGTTTGCCGCAAAAATAGACCAAAAGAAACATTACGTTGACTCTTCACACTCTCAGACATCAGGAAAGCACCAATTTGGGGGAAACAACGAAATGAATTCAGTAAGCAGTGTGAAATTGTTGCATGTGGTCGTAGTTATTTAGAGATGAAGAAGCTTGCAAGGTTACGGAGAACTGAATCGAACCAGTCCCCGGACTGAACACTACAACATGTGCGATGAACTAATTTCTTCCTCTGCTTTTCGTGGAACGTACGCTCCCGTGACTGAAAAGTAACCTTTTCTGAGATTCGTAACACCTCTCTTGTAGCGCCGTCCGCTGGCATCTCTATCACACTCTGTCGTTTGGCAAGGAATCTGTGACAAAATCTGCAACTCTTCATTGGGTCTCCTGTATCTCTGTTAAATCAACGGCAAGATTCTCAGATATGAACAATGCTCAAGAACCAGGGGACCCGTGCGAAACTTTAATAGTTTTAAATACTGACAGTATTTGGAATAAATATAGACGTAATGATAAGTATTGTTGTCCGAATGAAGAGAAAATATCTTTAAACATGAACTGAACGATGAGAAATAATAATCATGAATTTATGATTCATCCTTGTATATACATTTCCATGCCTTATTACTTGTAATTTATTACTTTCGAACGTAATATTCACAGTTACCTGTTGCTGAATAGAATAGAATTATAAATACTAATATAAGACGGAAAGAAGTAAATAAACGCGAAATGCATAGATTAGAGGGTAGTGTTCATCTCTTACCAGGTGTATCAATAAGACTATGATACACTCTGATTGACTTTTAACATTTTAATTACATTTCGTACCTCATGCAGTTACATTAGGACATAGTAGGAACAGGAAAATCACGGTTCAAGGTGACAATGACAATTTTCTTGTCATTTTAGAAAGGATATTCGATTATAAATGTCAACATTATAACGGGGAGAGATAATGCACTACTACAGTGATCACGATTATTATCTATGGCAAAGCCTTATACGAATTATCCACTTAACAGTAATTTAAAACAAATAATATAGTATTTGTAATAATGTAATATGAAAAGGGAGTCTCTTAATCGTGAATAATAATTTAGCTTCGTAAAATGTATGTATGAATCTGGGATTCCATGACGAACTTTTCGTTAGTTTCTAAAAACTTCATTTGTTGAAGGTTTGCTGAAAACTGACGCCTAAGAAATCTCTATGAGGAACCTTTTGAAGCTTTTTAAATGTAATATAATTTGCTGATTATTCGCGTCTACATTTCAATTAAAGCTGCAAACTGGAACGTGATTGTGCTCATAGCCATGAAGTGATTACTTAAATGAACATGAGGATGCTCCGTCTAAGTGCGAAATCGATCGTGGGACTTAGAAAGGACTACAGTAAACAGCTAATGCGTTTATCTGTATTTTGTTTCTCATTTGCTAATAACTCCCTGCATAATATTATCGTACGAATGTTATGGTACGAATGTTCCAATTCCGTAGATAATCATTAATTTTAGTTCAGTTACAGTGTATTAGTGTGTAGCATAGCAATAATATGACAGAAAGACACGCAAATATAAAAGTGACTAGATTTTTTTCTATTGTAACACTTTTAAATTGAAATTAAACATTTGCTCATAGATACATCTTCATATTATACTTTGGAATATGTTTAACATTTGGAAAATGCTTGATTTTCCCGAGCCATTTTCGGAATTTCAGAAAAAGATTGCGGCACATGGAAACTAAATGCCGTCATTTAAAATTGGAATTGAAAAATATGTTGAACTTCTATAACAGCGCAGGATAGAGGCGACATTGTGTTCCATGTTGGAACACTCTCTCCACTGCACCACCAACACTAACTGCCGTATGAGACTTCCTTGCGCCAGACAAATTAAATCTGACGATACTCCCTGCACCGGCAGGTTTTAAGCTCGTATTTTATTCACGAGGTGACAGTGAGGAATGCCATGGAATGTCAACGTAGACATCGATGCCGCCCGTCGTATGTGTCTTTCGGTCGAACACAGCCAGCGGAGTTTCACTATAACACTGTGTCCGAAACGCATGTTGGCTTCCACAGGTATTCGTTCTCCAATATGGTGATTAATAAGCGAGCGTTTTGTAACTCTAAAGCGTTTTATAACATTACAACAAAATAACATCAGCTATATGGCCCTATGTTGGGGTGATAAAAGTTGTTGTACAGCGATATCCGCATACACCGATGACGGTAGTATAGTAACGCGTAGAAAAAGCGTAAGAGAGTGGTGTATCGACGGAGCTGTGATTCGCACTCACGTGGTTGATATGAAAGGATTTCCGACGAAACACAGTTAATTTGCAAATATCACTTGTTCCATGGTAAAAGACCTTCTTGTATTTTCAGATACAAGATAGTGCGCAACCGAAGAAGAACTGGTTAACTGTCCACTCATATGTAACTAATTTAAAAAATATGCAGGTTATTACTTAATATAGCCTCAAAGTGTTTTACGTCACATTAATATGTAGTACTCGACATACTTACAAAACACAACGTGATGGCCCGCATCTCGTGGTCGTTCGGTAGCGTTCTCGCTTCCCAGACCCGGGTTCCCGGGTTCAATTCCCGGCGGGGTCAGGGATTTTCTCTGCCTCGTGATGGCTGGGTGTTGTGTGCTGTCCTTAGGTTAGTTAGGTTTAAGTAGTTCTAAGCTCTAGGGGACTGATGACCATAGATGTTAAGTCCCATAGTGCTCAGAGCCATTTGAACCATTTGAACCACAACGTGATTTCTAGCAACAACAAAAACTGTATAAAATGGCGTAAACTGTTAATGGCGATCTCTAGTAAGCATTCCTTCATGTGATTCTAACATTAGTCACTGGACAGAAGTACCCACCGAAAACCATTAGGTCTTCCTAGCTACACTACACTGATCGTTATAACGACCTACCTGACAGTTGGTTTGTCCACCTTTGGCACGGATAACAGCGGCGAGGCGTCGCAGCATAGAAGCTGTGAGGCCTATTTTAGGTCACTGTAGGAAGTTGTCACCAATTTTCATGCACAAGTCAGCTAATTTCAGTGAATTCCGGGGAATTTGGGGGGGGGGGGGGGGGGGCTGGTTGATGGGCTCTGACGTCAAGTTCAGTTACATCTCAGATGAAGTCGATCGGGTTCAGATCTGTTGAAGCGCCAGCACATTATAACTCGAGTATCAGTTCCTCGAAGAGCTCGCCACTGTGTCCCTGGAACCACACCATCACACTCCTGGCCTCGCGACAAGGCTCATTATCTTTTTGAAAAATGCCAACGTCGACGGGAAACACGATCGTCATGAAGGGGTGTCCGCAACCAGCGTGCGATATTCCTTTGCCATCATGGTGCCTTGCACGATATCAACTGGGTCACTGAATGCCGACGTGAATGTTCAATAGAGCTTGTCTCTCTCTCGTAGTTCAGGAGTCAAGTATCTGCTCCCGTGGAAGCAATCTGGTTTCCCCCTTCAAGCTAGACAGGTTTCGTTCTGTGTAGTTTTTTCGTTTGACGCTTATTTCGTGAGATATTTGGCCCGGTCACGATCAATGGCCCGCCTGTATATACGACAGAAGACAGAACGTAGTCGTCTGCCCCCCTGATTTTCCGATCGCTATTTCTGTGAACATCTGAAAGGCGCTCGGAACCTGCTTCGCCCAATCTCGTGCGTGGGTAGTTGGTATTCAGCAGCCCTAGACCAGAATAGTCTCTCTACCGTTCTGGTCGTAAGTAGCCGTCGTCGTAGGAGGCATACAGGACACTAACAGCTGTTAGTGTCACACTGTTAGTAATTGTCGTTTAAAAGAGAATGCGGGAATGACGGCAGATAAAAGTTACTAGAAATTCGTACGTGTGTAAAATTATTGATGAGCGAAGTTTACATTTACCACAGTCTTATATCTTAGCAATAGATCTTGCCGAGAACCCGAGAAAATTCCGGTCATACGTGAAATTAGTAAATGGGCCTAAGGCTTCTATCGAGTCACCAGTCATGTGTGGCAGTATATGATAACAAAACTAAAGTTGCAGTCCTAAATTTCACATTTAAAAAATCTTTCCTGCAGTGGAATCGTAAAAGCATACCATCGTTTGAACATTGCACTGACTTCCTTATGGAGGGCATAATAAATAGAAAGCAACCGGGGGATGTGGAGACACAACTGAAAGGGTGGAAAGCAAATACGAAGCCAGGTCTTGGCGTAATTCGAGTTCGGTTTTACAAAGAGTACTCTACACCATTGTTGCGTAACTTAGCCTAACGCAAAGTCCCAAGAGAATGGAAAACAATCACAGATGACTACTGCATATAAGAAGGGTAAAAGACTGAACCTGCAAATTACAGATCAATATCTTTAACATCGGTTTGCTGCAGAATCCTTAAACATATGCTTAATTTGTATATAGTAAGTTTCAAGGCGAAATTTCTGAACCATTCAAAATCAAAACAGGAGTTCGACAAGGTGACGGACTGTCCCCAATTCTCTTTAACTTGGTTTTAGATAAAGTAGTAAAAACATGGGAAAACACATTAAAAAACAGAGGCACAAAGGGTATAAGCACGGGCCAAGGAAAGAACAAATTTGAAGTAAAATGTTTAGCCTATGCGGATGATATGGCATTGATAACTGAAAACCGAACAGACGCAACAGTTATGCTTGATATGTTACACGAGATTGCTGAAAAGACTGGGCTAAAAATATCCTACGAAAAAACCGAGTATATAGAACACAAACATAATACAGAAAAGTTTATGAAAACAAAGTATGGAAAAATTAAAAGAGTTGATAGATTCAAATACCTGGGGGAGTGGATCCAAGCCAATGGACTGGATAACACAACAAATAAAGAAAGACTAAAAAAGTTGGAATTTGCATATAAATTAACACAAAACTAATACAATAAGAAATCAATATCCATACAAGCAAAGATTAAACATTATAATTCAGTTATTAGGACACAAGCAACATATGGATCAGATTGCCTAACATTGAATAAGAAAGGCGAATTAAGAGAACTAGAAAAAAGAGAGAGAAAAATATTAAGAAAAATTCTAGGTCCTGAGAAAAACAAGGAAAACAGGTGGATTAAAAGGAGAAATGAAGACCTAAACAAAAATACAGGAAAGATCACAGATACAATGAGGAAGAGACGGTTACAATTTTATGGACATTTAAAAAGAATGGAAGAAACACGTATTACAAAGAAAATTTTTAATTACGTTAGTAAGCTGAAAAACACTGTAGGATGGATAGAAGCAGTAAAGAAAGACGCCAACAAAATAGGTGTTACAGAAGAAATAATACGTGACAGGAATAACTTTAGGCTACTTATAGAAAACGCAAACTATGAAGAAGACGCGCCGAAACCTCGACCCAAGAGAGTGTGGACAGATGAGCAGAGACGAGCAGTTGGCGAGAAAATGAAGAAGTACTGGGAAGAACGGAAGAAAAAGAAACACCATAAGTCTTAAGTTGTATGCGGTCCATAGCTGGCCAAATTCATAATAAAAAAAAATAGTAAATTTCCTAGAGATGGGAGCTTCTGGCCACAGATCAGCATGGGTTTAGGGAGCGTTGCTTGTGCAAAACTCAGCTTGACCTTTTCTCGTACGAGATCCTTCGTACCAGGGATGAAGGGCAACTGGCGAATTCCATATTCCTAGATCTCCGAAAAGCATTTCTTACGGTGACATACTGCCGACTGTTAACCAAGTTACAAACCTGCGGAATGGATTCCCAGGTAGGTAGGCCGCTCGAAGACTTCTTTAGGAACAGAACTCAGTAAGTTATCTTCAACGGCTAGTGTTCATCAAAGACAACGGTAATAGATGACCTGGGTGGGGGGGGGGGGGGAGAGGGTAGCCAGCAGTCTAATGATGCGACGTATCGGAAGGTCTCCTCATTGAGTGACTGTAGGAGGATGAAAAGTGACTTTGACGCTATTTCTAGTTGGTTTGATGAATGTCGGCTAACTTTTAATGTATAAATGTTATGTTAATGCAGAAGAAAAGGAAGAACACTCTGCCGGCAGTAGTGGCCGTGCGGCTCTAGGCGCTGCAGTCTGGAACCGAGCGACCGCTACGGTAGCAGGTTCGAATCCTGCCTCGGGCATGGATGTGTGTGATGTCCTTAGGTTAGTTAGGTTTAATTAGTTCTAAGTTCTAGGCGATTGATAACCTCAGAAGTTAGGTCGCATAGTGCTCAGAGCCGTTTGAAGAACACTCTGAATATTCGAGTATAGCATTACTAGTATGCTGCCTGACACGGTCAGATTGTTAAAATATCTGGGTGTAACATTGCATCGCAATTTGACATGGAATGAGCATGTAAGGATTTCAGTAGAAAAGGCGAACTGTTGACTTCTGTTTATTTGGAGAATTTTAGGAAAATGTAGTTCATCTGTAAAGGGGAATGCACGTAGGACACTAGCGCGACCCATTCTAGAATTACGTTCGAATGGTTTCGATCAGCACCAGGTGGGATTAAAGGCAGACATCGAAACAATTCGAAGTGGGCTTCTAGATTTGTTACCAGTAGGTTCGAACAACATACAAGTATTACGGTGATGCTTCGGGAACTCAAATAAGAATGGTTCAAAGGGCTCTGAGCACTATTGGACTTAACTTCTAAGGTCATCAGTCCCATAGAACTTAGAACTACTTAAACCTAACTAACCTAAGGATATCACACACATCAATGCCCGAGGCAGGATTCGAACCTGCGACCGTAGCGGTCGCGCGGTACCAGTCTGTAGCACCTAGAACCACTCGGCCACTCCGGCCGGCCAAAGAAGAATCAGCGAAGCGAACGTGACGTGCTTTTTGAGGAGCACTGTTGAGAAAATTTAGGAAAAGGCATCTGAGGCTATCTGGAGAGCGATGCTACTGCGGCCAACGTACATTTCGCCTAAGGATCATAATGATAAGATAAGAGGTATCAGCGCTCGTACGGGGACACACAGAGAGTCGTTTTACCGTCGCTCTGTTTACGAGTGGAACCGGAAAGGAAATGACTAGTAGTGGCCCACGGCGTGCACCAGGCCACGCACCGCACGGTAGCTTAAGCAGTATGTATCTAGATGTAGATATATTTATTTCAAATAGAACTTTCAGTACTTTTGCAGAATAAAACACAGCACTTATTAGTTTTAGAGAGACCACGTTCACGCCCTTGACTATACAGTATATAGCACATCCATATGCTATGCTGCATGTCTAGCTGAAAACTGACTTGCCCCTTTTTCTTCTGTACCCAAGTACTGATAATTGCTTAGCGGTACGAAGATTCGCAAATTATGGATATGCTTAGGTAATTTTAAAACAAATATAAAGGATCTACGTACGCCCCCTGTCTTATGGCGTTAATATCGAAGAATATAAATATCGAAATGATGTTCTGTGTGTTGTCTCAAGAAGTTTCGTAGTAATTATTTGTAATTTATAATTATTAACCTGATCTTCATTTCCAATCTCATCATTTCCCCTGCACTGTAAACTATTATGAAAGTAGATGTAGTAAAATTCAATGGTTTCCACTCACTGTTCTTACTGAGGTACCTCGTAAAGAATGCAGACATTTTACTAGATTATACATAATCACCTTGTTACTAGCACTACGAAACCTTGTTTTCAAGCATTGTTGTACAAACCTGAGAAGTGATGCTGTTCCCACAGCACCTACAAAATTCCAGATGCTGTTTTAGACAGAGTTTCAGGAGAATTTTTTTTACCTCGTGGACAAAAAACCTTCTTTCCTTATAACTGTTGATTTACTCTCTCTCACTCAATGTTTCTCTGTATGATTCCACCAACAGTACAGTCGATTAATATGAACAAGCAAACAGTGTTAGTTTTTATGCATTTCTAAGTGAATTTTACTATCTGTGACTGATGCAAAATGTTTTGGTGCTTATTACCCGATCTTTGTCCATGCAGCCAATGATGTACCTACACTATGTGATCAAAAATATCGGGAGACCTGGCTGAAAATGACTTACAAGTTCTTGGCGCCCTCCATCAGTAAAGCTGGAATTCAATATGGTGTTGGCCCACCCTTAGCCTTGATGACAGCTTCTACTCTCGCAGGCATACGTTGAATCGGGTGCTGGAAGGTTTCTTTGGGAATGGCAGCCCATTCTTCACGGAGTGCTGCACTGAGGAGAGGTATCGATGTCGGTCGGTGAGGCCTGGCACGAAGTCGGGGTTCCAAAAGATCCGAAAGGTGTTCTGTATGATTCAGGTCAGAACTGTGTGAAGGGATGTTATTGTCGTGTTACCACTCCGCCACAGGCCGTGCATTATGAACAGGTGCTCGATCGTGTTGAAAGATGCAGTCGCCACCCCTGAATTGCTCTACAACAGTGGGAAGCAAGAAGGTGCTTCAAATATCAATGTAGGCCTGTGCTGTGATAGTGCAACAACAAGGGGTGCAAGCCCCCTCCATGAAAAACATGACCACACCGTGACACCACCGCCTCCGAATTTTACTGTTGGCACTACACACGCTGGCAGATGACGTTCACCGGGCATTCGCCATATCTACACCCTACCATCGGATCGCCACATTGTGTACCGTGATTCGTCACCCCACACAACGTTTATCCACTGTTCAATCGTCCATTGCTTAAGCTCCTTACACCAAGCGAGGCGTCGTTTGGCATTTACCGGCGTGATGTGTGGCTTATGAGCAGGAGTTCGGTCATGAAATCCAATTTTTCTCACCTCCCTTCTAATTCTCATAGTACTTGCAGTGGATCCTGGTGCAGTTTGGAATTCCTGTATGATGGTCTGGATAGATGTGTGCCTATTACACATTACGACCCTCTTCAACTGTCGGCGGTCTCAGTCAACAGATCAGGTCGGCCCGTACGCTTTTGTGCTGTACGTGTCCCTTTACGTTTCCAGTTCACTATCACATCGGAAACAGTGGACCTAGGGATGTTTAGGAGTGTGGATATCTCGCCTACAGACTTATGACGCAAGTGACGCCCAATCACCTGACCACGTTCGAAGTCCGTGAGTTCCGCGGACCGCCACATTCTGCTATCTCACGATGTCTAATGAATACTGAGGTCGCTGATATTGAGTACTTGGCAGTAGGTGGCAGTGCAATGCACCTAATACGAAAAACGTTTGTTTTTGGGGGTGTCCGGATACTTTTGATCACATAGTGTATATGACACCTCTTAATAGTTGTATGAGGGGAATGACTATAGTGTCCTAACAAAGAAGGCGGATTATACTGGCTGGCCAAAGCGAAACAAGGTCAGAAGATGTTTGATACCTCTTAAGATGCGCAACCCTGCTAATATTACTCAACCGCGAGGCAGATGCTGTAAGTTGGGTTGTCTATCTTACGTTGCATTAATTATTTTCTAGGCCAGTTCTCGTTCGCTCAACGTGGTTTACTGGCTGTAATGAGGAAGTCTGAAGCCGTGTGACATGACTCATACAGTAAGTTTACGTTGTACATAGCGCATTTATTGTCAAGAATTATTTAGTGAATCCTTGCAGTAATAGAGTAGGAAGATATTTCAGCGTGATAGTATACTTGTATACCGTTTCTGGATAAAATCTTCTCAGTTTTCAAGCCACGTCAATTGCAATAAATTTATTGGAATCCAATAAATTTATTGGAATTGACGTGGCTTGAAAACCGAGAAGATTTTATGTATTCATGCTGCAGCGAAGGTCTCTGAGGACACATACCATTGACGTTTGATAGAAATGAACGATGTAAATATTTTTACATCGTCTTCATATTTGGTCTTCGGGAAGTGCCTATGTGACGGATTTTATGTAACAAGAATATTACGTAAATTAAAAATAAAACCAGTGGCAATCTATGTTTCACAATAATTTGTGTTTGATAATATGACAAATGAAAAGCGAAAATGTCTGAGGCAGCATAATGAACGAAGCAACAAATATAGTCAAGAGAAGAAGGGAGGTACGTCGTAATTTTTTGTTTTCCTTCGTCCCTTAGCTGCTTGATCTTATTAGTAAATATGTGAAGCCCTTCAGCTATACTTAATTGGGATTGTGTATCAGGATGTCTGATTTTCCTCGCCGTTTTAGAACACATTTCGACTTAACATCTCAATTTCCTGTTAACTGGCGATGAACAGTGAAAGTGAGGTGTTAAGCCGGAATGTTTTCGGAAAATGCCGAAAATCAGACATGCCGGAAAAGGTCGAAAATCGGACATCCTGGTCATACAGACTGATTAAACGCAACTCCTGAACAGCACATGTGTTTTAAGAAATCACTAAACGTCACTCTGTAAGCTTCACGTACAGCAAGAAGCGAAATGCATTTGGCAAAATATAAATAGCCTATCATTTCGTTTCATTAGACGAACCAGACATCCAAGAGAATCGATGTATTTCTTTAACAATATAATATTAAGGAGAAGGAAAACAAAATATGTCGAATAGCTGGTGAGAAGGGAACATGCTTGCAAGAAAATCATCTCTTTACTTGATCACCACTGGCAGGCACATCCAATGTTTTCCTTGAAGTAACCACTGCTTAGTGGTATCCTTTTGGTAACTAAGGCGACAGAGCGGTGCTTCAGATTCTGTAAGTAGGCTTTTCAGAACACTTTGATCTCTCCAGTTGTGAATAACTAGTGATAACCTTCACAAAATAAGTACGACCAAACTCAGTAGAACTACATTAAACGTAATGTTAGCACTCCACTTTTAATACCTCTGTCAAACGTCATTTTCTTCATTCTCTCAGATCATAATTGCTCTTTTCTTTCTGTTACATATTGTCCGAAATATTTAGAGGTTCCCTTCTTTCTCAGGGCGCCGTCTGGTGTTTACCGTTCCTTAACCATATTTAGTATCTTTGCTATGTCGGCAGCCCTCAGTCCCAACCTATTTTGCGTCGGCTGTCGAATTACTGCTTTCTGCGTCTTCGTCCATCTCAGGCACTACCGCCCACATACTCCATGTAGTCCAACTGGGCTGTATTGTTCTTTTTCTCACACACATACGTCTCTAGTATTCCCAGTGCCAAATACATTCGTTCACCGCTATGATGAGGAAAACTGGCGATAGACCACCTCTCATCTGACTCTGGTATTGACTTCAAACTTTTCCGACTGTGCTCCGCTTAATCTCAGTCTGGCCTTTGTGCCTAACACAAATTCGTTAACAGTTCTTTTTTAGTGTCACCTAATTCCTTAATATTCGGGCTCCTCGAAATACTCTGTCCATGGTGTGACATGGTTTCATGAATTCCGAGAATATGTTAACGAGTATCATATTTTTCCTATTAAAACGTTTGTCGAGCGAAAACGTAAGTCAAGTTTGAACCTCCTGGGATGAATGCCACAAATAAATCCAAATCTGGAGGTTGTGTCAGCAATACGCTATGCAGACTGCTCATTTATGTGAAATACGAAGATCCTGCAATGGCCTCTCTGTTGTTACCGCAAAGGGCGAAGCGACGATGAGCTCAATTACTAGCTGTTAAAAAGAGTACACTGCTGGCCGTTAAAACTGCAACACCGTGATGGCGACATACAACAGACGCCATACAGGCGGGGAAAGATTGCACAGCAAGTATTTTAATGTTGTGTATTTGTAATAATATCGCGTAATAGTTCATTTGAGAAAGAGAACTCTAGTAGTAAGTCTCGGAATTGCGAGAGGCAGTTTTGTGACCTGTCTACATTTGTTTACGCGTTATTGCTGCTCGTGGTGGCTGCCATTGCTGCCGTGTAAGTATGGAATCTACGGATTGAGGAAGGCCGTCATGCAAAATATAAACTGTTCCACGAGACTAGCGTCCGAGAGGATGAACGTATTGTTCGGCTATTGTACAGACTCTCACGTACCTTGGATCCTTTGACTTGTTTGCAAAACGACAAGTTGAGTAAATGCAGTTCTACATAGCCCCTAGCTGCGCAGACGGAACAGCAGAAGACGGAACAATGGTAGCATTGCGTAAGGGACAGAGGGTAGGGGAGTTGTACTTCTACAGCTTAACGATTCACACAAATGCGTATCTCACATAACTAGAAGGCTACAGCTAGCGAGTCTGAAAACGACCTTATTAACAGTTTATGCCAGTACGCAAAAAAAAAAAAAAAAAAAAAAAAAAAAAAAAAAAAAAAAACGACAAATCAATCGTTTATTATTAAAGACACAACGAGTACAATATTACACTACAATTGGAAGAAAGGAAGCGATTTATTTTTGCATGTCTTAAGCACCTTTTCTTCTTCCTCCTGTCGCAATGTTGAAATTAGCTTCTTTTCCCAAAACGGTAATGACACAATTTTACCTGACTGGGATGGCAATGCGGATGCAACTGCGACAGGATCCTGGAACAGTCTACTCTTAAATCAAACAGTTGAGGCCAAGTGAGGGAGAGCAGCATATGAGAAGATCATGCTCAATGTAGAAAATAAAGTGTGGTTTTTTCTTTTTGTTTTTTGAGTCATCAGTCTTCTGATTCGTCTGATGCGGCCTGTCACGAATAGCTGTGCCATTTATATTGTTATAAGTCTATACTGATTCTCATTACACCAGCTATCGTCGGCCTCTCAGAGGATAACATTAGTTCACTGAAAAGTTCTGTAGTCATTTGTGTACCACAATCGATAAGAAATTTTCGCATATTATCTACGTGGAAGAATCCTCTCTGCCTTGCATGCTACCACTTGCCTAAAATTCGTTTCTGTACCTTGCACTGGTTTGGAGTTATGAGGGATGATACGAAAGGTCACTTCCACTCTATCGCTTCCATTAATGATTGAATGTGCGCTACATACAAACCTTTCTTGTGATTGACGATAGATATGGACCGAATCTAAATTTTTTAACAAAAGCATTATGTTATCTCCATCTCATATGCAGCAATAGTAAGTCGTCAAATATACAGCAAAGTCAGACTCATAGCGACCGTTACTTTTCACTGTAGAGTTTTACAGTTTCGCCGGGTACTTAACTAAATGACGAAATATCACAATAACTCTGACCGTTAAAGAAATGATGCACAGTTCATCGTGAAGCCGAGGAACAGGGCTATGAAACGAATGAGAAATTCTTTTTTGTTGAACAGTTTCTCAAAAATGGTTTGAGAAAGGAAGCAGTGCAACTGGCGTGCACACGCCTCTTCCTCTGTACAGCTGAGGTGAGCACAGAATGTTTCGTTTGCCTCGCACAAAGTAGGCGACAGGCAACTGAGGCAGCCACCTCTTCGGGGAAGAGGGGTGGACTCACCCAGCGCTGAGAACCATAGTGCGTATCTTCACATAGGCCAAACTGCATTGCGTGAGCTCTATCCACAGCGACAATGCGACTTCATTTGAGCACAATGGACTGTCAGCAAGGCGACCGTTCTTGCAGGTTCCCCTACGCAGAAGCGTGGGAGTTGTCCAAAAGTCGTCAAGACTACAGCAGTACTGGAGCCAGTAGTGGCGCAAGGTCTTTTTTCCAAACCAACCATGTCTCTACATACGCAGTACCAGCAAGGATAGTAAACAATGAAATTTTACTTATTTTGTGTGTACAGCACAGTGGGAAGAGTAGATGCTTAAATTAGCAGGTAAATTCTGGGCATACACAGTGATAAATTTAGCTCATTGAACTGTTATCTCTGTCAGCAACAATAGCTCTTACATGGCTGGGCATCGAATTGCGCTTTGTCATCCTAATGTTTTTTCAGTTCTACGTGAGCATGCCTCTGCTGTAATGGGCGGCGAGTGGTCGTACCCTAGTCTGTTGGCAACCCATGATATGATATCTTCAGTGGGCGAAAGTGTTGTCCAGGGCAACAGTAGAGCAACCTCTATACTGAGGTAGGCCGGGACAGCACTCGTAATATGCTGTCTTGTGTTGTCTTGTTGAAAAATCGTATGTGATGGAGAATTTGAGGAAAGTCATAACATGTCATAGATGCAAAAGCTGCTGTCCAAATCACGAACCAGAGCTGATAGCGTTATTTACAAAACGGCATCCTATACGGATGCTGCGCTCATAAATGATAACGAATTCAAACTGTCTTCGGAGCCTCCAGTTTCTGACACATGTTTTATGGTGGTGTCGCAATACCTGCAAGAATAGCTGACAAAGTGAGAGACGTTATGCTTCGTCCATTCTATGGAGCACAGACTCAGATCGCCCAAAGGGCCTGAAGTGATACGGTGAGCCAATTCCCTAGGATAGTGATGCAATTATTATAATCAGTAAGTACGTGAGAGCACGCCTACTAGACGATGCTACGTGTCCACAAACGATATGGCCGCCATATCACTGCAGTACCGTGAACCTATTTGCCATGACAGATTGACAGCAACAGCTATATTCTGGGTGGGTTGCACGTATTTCACTGACTCGGCTTTGAGTGTCTACTTCTGATTACAAATGCCCACGTGAACACCGATGTCGTCCTCCTGCGTGGCAAAATGTAGTAATTCAAACGTCTCCTTCTTCAGGCTATTCTATGGTGCCTACCTTGGCAATTGTGACTGCGTCCCTTTTTCCCCGTGTACTAACTTCACTCTGGATAAGTTGCTTTATCAACCAATCGGATCATAAGAAACCTAGACGCACCTAGTACGAGTCATCAGCCTCAGGGGACTACGCACTAATTCGAGGCCTGTAGAACTATAACCGTCATTATCCGCTATATCACGATAGTATTCTATCCCTGCTTTACTGTACCTGACTACACAGAGATTGCTGAGGGCGCAATTCAGTGTTCCCAAGTATGGTACAAAATTACCGCTTGCTTCGGATAAACGAACTGTCTTTCACGATAGTACACCGCTTATTCTCCGCCCAGGAATAGCTCTGATCAATCCAACGTCAAATTCCGTGGTAGGTTCTCACTATCGTTCCACATAAAAACATTATTTAAAGTGCACGCTGCTATATTTTGCCATAACCTATACAAACACCCCGCCTTTCAAGTTACTAGCGAGTCTTTATAATAATTAAATAGAGTAACAAGACACCATCCAGTCTATTCGGCGCGACATACGTCAATAGCAGCCCACATAAATATCATTAAAGAACAATAGTTACATTTAACACTTTGTTTAGTAACAGTTTTCTGCTCGGAATGGTATGGTGGCTGCCTAAACGTCGGCTTCCAGCTGCTGCTGACCAGCTACTGAGTGCACTGATCGTTTAGCTGCAGCGTCACCCTATAACTTACACTAACGATTCTGTAACAGTTTACAACTCCCATTCATACAAGAATAACCCTCCTACCCTTCTCGCTTTCGGACAGTGATTGCCCTTCGCTGCTATCCTTATAATATCTTATTCCAACACGCCGATTCCGCGTCAACGGTGATAATCAGAATTCAAGACGGTCGACATAACTGGACCGTCACTCGCTCCAGGTTCGATCAACAGCCATAGTAGATCTCAGCCAGTTAGCAAGACACAAACAGTTTTGAATATAATGTTAATGTTAAGATGCAGTACCACCACACTCTCAAGGGTTGCATTTACTGTATGCTCGCTCAAACTACTCCATTTTCCTGCAATCATAGATATATTTGAAGTTCCTTATATATTCTGTAGTTACATGATAGTTGTTTCTTCTTTTAATTGGTTTGTGTGCCACTCGGCATGTTTTATACCTCCTGATGTAGCCTTGTCAAGTACTAATTTTATTTTATTAGTTTTGTTTATTATTAGAAACTGTTGTGTAGGTATGTAGTTCCTATTTTGTGTTAAAACTTTTTCTGTCTACTGTATTTTTATTTATTTACTGTTCAATTTTTACCTTTTCGTTGAATTACCACCACACTATCAAATATGTTACTTACTGTATGTTTCTGCTTCAGTCTAGACGTGTTACTTCTCTTCCAATGTCGTTTGCAAACATTGTAACTTCTTTGTTGACAATACTCAGTAAATGTCTGAAGACGTCTTTGTAAGCCGAAAAACGTTAAACACAAAAAAGTAACATTGCTGAACAAAAGCAAACTGGTCTATTTTATTTATCAGTTGAGTAAAATGCAGCTACAGGATTTCAAATACATTGCAGGAGATTTTGTAGGCCACAGCATACCACATAGTGGTGAGGCGTCAGTAACTGGCTCAAGTGACCACGTTATTCGCTGCGGACCTTCTTGTCCCGGAGTCAGCGCCTGGCTCGGCAGCGCCTGTTGCAACACTGTAACGGATGCGTCGGGTCGGCCGGGGGTCACGGCATCGCGGCTCGGCTTCCTCTGGGCATAAACTGCGCCTCGGTTACTGTTTGTTTGGCTGCTGCTGCTGGTGGCTGGCGTCATATAGCGAAATTAACGCTACGCTGACTCAATACACTGCGTGTCGGGTAGCTGGAAGGCCGTAGTAATACAGGCGGTGGCATGTGATCCGGTGATGTCGTCTGCTGCGTATTAACTCCCGCAGAGGTGCTGTAGCTGGGTCCCGCGTGGTTGTAAAACGCGATAACTACATAGGTCTTACAATAAACAAACCACGGGAAGGGACTTTCCCCATAAACATATGCAACTTACATCTTACGCATTTCCAAACCATTAGAGGATTTAAGTTGTGAGAACGCTAAACGTTTCCGTGATTGTAATAATTTGTGTATTTTTTTGTACCTAATCATCTTTATAAAGTTTACTTCTGCCACGCATATCCGCCATGGATTTCCACTTTCCATTGTATTTTAGAACCAATCTTTCACTCTCCTTTGGATTATTTTCTGTATAGATACTGCCTGGCAGAATAACACTGTGCTCCCGACTGCGACTCGAACCCGAAATGCAAGAAATGCTCTTATGAGTCATCCTATCCCTTCTTATTGTCAGTGTTTCCCATATAGTCCTTTCCTCTCCGATTCTGGGAAAAACCTAACTGTTCATTACCGTATAAGTTCACCTAATTTTTAAAATACTTCTGTAACGCAACACCTCAGACGCTTCTGTTCCATTCTGTTCTGGTTTTCCTACAGTCCTTGTTTAACGTACAATGCTGATCTACAAACGTAAATTTTCAGAAATTTCTTCCTCACGGTAAAGGCTATGATTGACACTACCAGAATACCCTTGATCATGTATGACCACTTTGCCAGTATAAATCTGCGCATTATGTCATTGGTCCGTCCGTCATGGGTTACTTTGCTTATCAGGTAGCAGAATACCTTAACTTCATCTACTTTGCGATCATCAATTCTTTTCTCGGTATTCTAATTTGTGCTACTTCTCATTTCTTCCGTCTTCTGCTTCCGACTTTCTACGACTTACTCTCAATTCACATTCTGCACAAATTAGACTTCTCATACTACTCAGCAGATCCTGCAATTGTTCTTTTGTTTCATTGAGGACATCATTGTCACCAGCGAATCTTATCAATGATATCCTATCTGCACCAATTTTTATCTTAGTCTTTAAGGAGTTTTATTTTTCTCCTTACTTCTTTGGTCTATACAGTGAACAGTAGGAGCGAAAATCTGCATCCCTGTCCTATACCCATTTCATTCCGAGCCCTTCGTTCTTGCTTTTCCACTGTAGTTTCTCCCACTCGGTTCGTGTACATATTGTATATTACCAGTGTTTCTCAGTAGCTTACCTCAGAATTTCGATCTTCTTGCACAATTTTACATTGTCGAACGCTTCCTCCAAGTAGACAAATCCTATGAACATATCTTGATTTTTCTTCGACATTGCTTCCATTATGAACCGTAACGTCCGAGCTTCCCTTCTGGTGCCTTTAAGTTTCTTAAAACTAAGTAGCTTCTCAGTTTTCTTTTCAGTTCTTCTGTATACTATTCCTGTTCGCAGCCTCGACCCCTGAATTATTAAAGCGATTATTCGACACCTCTCGCACTTGCCGGCCCTTTCAATCTCCGAAATTGTGTGGATGATGTTTTTCCGAAAGTCCGATGGTATACCGCCAATCTCATACGTTTTAAACAACCAAGCAAATAGTTGTTGTGTTGCCGCTCCCTCCCCCCCCCCTCCAATGATTTTAAAAATTCCAGTGGGATGTTATCTATCTCTTCTACCGTATTTGATTTTAAGTCTTCCTCAGCACTTTTAAATTCTGATTCCAACACTGTGTCTCCCGTCTCTTCCATATCGATTGTTCCTTCCAATATGACTTCGTCAGACTCCCCCCTCACAGAGACCTTCAGTGTGTCGTCCCCACGTATCCGCTCTCGCCTCTACCCTTAACATTAGAATTCTATTTGCGCTCTTAATGTTACCAACCGTGCTTTTAATTTCACTAACGGTCATTTTTACTTTTATTTATACTGAGTCAGTCCTTACAACTATTTTCTATTTCGATTTCTTCACATTTTTATTTTATTCTATTCTATTTTATTAATTTCGTTCCTAAGTGACTTGTATTTCTGTATTCCTAAATTTCCCTGAACATATCTGTTCTTCCTTCTTCGGTCGATCATTTGAAGTATTTCTTTTGTTACACATGGTTTCCTTGTACCTATGTTTTTCTTTCGAACTTCTGTCCATTCCTTTTCAAGTGAACTACCTCCTAAGCTGATCATTATCGCCGTATCTATAGCCTCAAGGAGCTTCAAATGTATCTCTTCATTTCTTAGTATTTCCGTATTCCATTTCATTGCGCATTGATTGCTTCTCATCAGTCTCTCAAACCTCAGCCTACTTCTCATTATGACTAATTTGTGATTGTCTAATCAGTACGAACCTGTTTTCTTTCTGAATACTCACCACTGTGAGTATACATACATATACATATTTTTTAAAGCTGGGACTTGACGTTGAAGCTAAAGTATATTACTAATAAATATGGACAAAATTTGAATTTCCTTGGCTATTCTTCCACTTAATAAATTAGTCCTGAAGACTTGTTTGCTTCTTACATCATCTCATGCGCTAACACTTTATTTCTGTCTTACGTGTAACAATGCAGGATCCTCATCTTTACAGAATGTCTGACACTGCGAAAGTTATATATCAGCATATGCATATGATGACTGAATCTTTTGCGTGGATTATTGAGAGGAAAAGTTGGTCTCGTATTTAATATTAACATCTTGTGAATTCATATATCGGATATACAAGAACTTTGTTATACAAAGTAAACCATGCAGCCAAACGATGTTACCAGTAACCACAATGTTCTTTCCAAGTTTGCAAGAATATACTGAAATAAAACACAGGCTATTTCTACACAGGACAACAGTTGCCTACACGTCTTATCACACTGACGTCTATTCCTAAAAAAATTATTTTTCAAGTACGCACTCATCTCAGCCATACGAAAACTTACAACCAAATTGTTATACCAGAGCTAACGTCCAAAAATAATAACAGCAAAGAATATCAAATTAAAATCCAAGTACCTATCAGTGAAAAATGGAAATAAGTAGTAGGTACTGTTAGATTATAAAATAAAATTGTACACATGTGAAAAAAACAACACTTATCTCAGTATTTACAAAATGTGTAAGTGAAAACAGTCGAATATCAAATACATGACATATACATAACTATATGCATGCTAACATTTTTTCAAAAAGTTATGAAGACATTTCCGCTTTCTTGACTTGGATAATTTCATTTTTGTACTTTCCTTGTTATTTATGTACATTACAAAATCAGCTCTAATACAGTATTACACCACTAATGGTTAATTAATGAATGTGGTAACTCATCTTCCGGTGTAGTGTTATTTCAGTGCCGCCTAGTGGACTTTTTTGTGTGCAAATTATTCAGCTTTCCATGCACAACACAACTACGATATCTTATAACATTAAAGGGAATTCAGGTTTTTCCAGCAGTTACAGAGAAGTGTGACACGCAAAAAGAAATAGAATATCTACATAGAAATTAAATAAAAGTAATTAAAAGCTAATTAAAAAACATGGAAAAATTGTGTTAGGTCTTTACTAAGAAACTGCAGATTTGACGGTAATAAATAATTACATACTGGCAAAATCCACTGAACAGTTATTCTGAGGTGTGATACGTAGCTAGATATGTCATCGTTACTTCCTACTGCACAGTCTAAGACAGGCTTCATTCGATGGATCCACTAGGTCATCTGCACACAATGCAAAGACTTGCTCTGCAGCCGTTCTTTGCAGCTCACAGAATACTTTGGTATGTAATGTAATGATCAGTATGATTTCATCGTATTTCTTTTTTTGTTTTATGTTTTTCGGTGTTTGGGAGCAGATTTTGCACTTACACCCTCAGATTTTTCTCTGCTCTCCTTACGTGCTTTTAATGAGGCACTGCATTTGCCTTGTTTTTACGCTATGGAGTTGCTGAATACTATCGCTGTACACAAAAGCTTTTGCTGTTACACCTGTTTTTCACAAATTTTACCACCTTGGTGTTGCCATCAGTCCGAATATCTTCGTTTAGTGTAATTCTGCACTTTCAGAATAACTTACTCCTTTGGTTTCAATTGTTATCCGCTTTCACTAACGCTTGTTTCTACCTTCACTTCCATAGGAGTATCGTGAAGTGCCATGTGTTATATGTTGTTGGTGATGCTGATACAATCCTCTTTGAAAGATTTATTGCCTGCTATATCGGCCCCTATTCCGTTAGCTTGCTTTTTAGCGATAATATATATATCGTCCTCATTCTAGTTAAACCCACTTGAGGTCCTGATTCAGCAATGGTGGATTCAGCCCACTCTAACATAACAGTTTCATATGCCATTGCTCCTGACTGACTTCTTTCTATACCCAGTTACATAGAACACTACTGCCGTAACTTTCCCTAAGGTAATCAGTAGAATTGTGTAAGGAGCATCTATCGGGTTGTTTTCCTTACAAAACGTATTACGAGAGGAAGCAGTCCCATAAGAAGACAAATGTTTTGATAAGTCTACTTTAGCTGCTCGAATGCCATTGCACTTTCTACACGAAATGTTTCCACAGCTAATATCTTCACTGATAGCCCTGACCATCTAGTATAAGCCTAGCACTTTCCTAATCGTTGCGAGCGACATTTCAAACGGTAAATTATAGACTCTCATTGATTGTGTACCCAGACGTGTACGTTTTGAGTACTGTGCTAACTTATATCTCATGCTAGCGTTACTCCTCCCGACTATTCGCTAACAGACTACATTGTTAATAGACATAGCATATATGCAATTCAGAGCGCCCTTAATCTGAATACTTACTACTTTCTCACGTAATTTATCAAATATTTCCGAGCGGTGTTCATGGTTCACAATGTTCCTTTCAGAAGTTAATTTAAAGGTCTCTCTCGACAAGAAAGTCATGTTGCAGTTCAGTTGCCATTTTTCATGAGTTGACAGTAAGCCCACTCTGCACACATCTGCAGCGTGAATGCGCACCGCATCGTGCCGAAGTACGTGTATCTAGGCACGATTCTACCCGCATCCACAAATTCAGTTTTGCCAGTAGCTCTCTTCTACTTTCAGAAATTCACAAACGTACTCCAGCACATTCTATGTAAAAGCTGTCCTGGAAGAAGACGTTCTGCTTGAAAACAGTCTTGGCCACTGCCTTGAGGGATCCATTCGGGAGCGATTATGCAGTTTTCAATCTTCTTGGGTGATAAAATTGTGTTTCGGACAGAAAATGCTACCTGAACAGCTCATTCAGTAAAACATCTACTAGAGGCGAGATTCTGGTTCCAGTCTTAGTGTAGCACACATTTTTAATCTGCCAGGAACTTTCGTAAACTATAATATATGCCTGTTCATCGAACTCCACGGTACGTGACAATGCTCTGTCGGCTAAAGTCTCCTTTCTACAGCCAGAGTCAAATCCCTTGACCGCAAGACATGAAATGACATACAAAATAGTGGGAAACGTAAACTACTTGTAGCAACCAAATTCGGTAAACCACATTATATGTAGTGACTACCCACCATTTACAAAACAGTGAAACTGATTACGTAATGTCAAATTATTTCCGAAGAGAATATAGTAATGCAGTCCTTTGGTACCTTTAACAAGCAGTGCACTTCACATGATCAGATAACATGACTGATACGAAAAACTGTTTCATGTTTCTTTATTTTAAGTAACTAACGAGTCACAATTATTGTTAAGCCGGTTCCCGGATCAACGCTTAGTATTTCGGTAGAGACACAAATTGTCATTTCAAGAAAAAAAAGGTCGTATGGTAATACTCAGTTCCCAAGTGTTACCGTGGTAAATATTATAATTTCTGTTTGAAACTGTCGCCTTGAGAAGTGTTCACAAATGTCATAGTGATGAAACGGTTTTGCTTTGTTATATCATAAATAGTTATTGCTCTGTATTTGTCAAGTTACAAGAAGTTACCCAAATACAGTTACCCAAGAAGACAATTTCAGCAGTTGACAATATATTTGCAATCGATCAGGAATTATTTTTGACAAATCAAAAATAATGTATAGCGATTAACAATTACTGATTTATTAAACAGCCGAAAATAAACATTAGAAAACTTACGTTGAATTATAGTGTTTTTTCTTATAAGAAAACACGTTACGTCGATTGCCTTAGACTTTCTGTTCCTTTATAGAGGCGGAAATGTCAAAATGTTCACTAGCAGCTCAGAATCGCAACACTTATGTCTCCTAACACCGACATAAGCTTTAATTGTCGTATGAGGATTGAGACATTTGTGCTGTAAATTATGACACTGTGACATTAAAGAGTATGGAACGTACAGTTGCAATATTTCATCATGCGCAATGTTCCATAAGAGTAGCGGGACACTGATTCTATGCAAGTATCGTTACACTAACTTGTTCAACAAACATGATTTTTTTTTTCAAAATATAGGAATAATTGTGCCCATATTTTATCGTTTATCGAGAACGAAGAGATATGTAAACATATATGAACATAAAACAAACAGCACCACACATTTTGAAATCTCTCTTGTGAACGTATGGCTTCGTCAGTAAACAGTATAATTTTTTTCCCGTTTTTTTTTCCTGGCTGTTTGCCATCCTGCCTGCTGTAGAGCTCGCATGCCCCGAAAATTTCATCAAAACGGGTGTGAGGACAGGAGGTTCTCTGGTTACAAGGAGAGTTCCAGTTTTAGCATTTCCCGTATAACCAATGACGGGCAATCATGGACTGTCTTGGAATACCATCTGTTTATTTTTTTCTTACTTTTCCTTCATTTTAACTTAAAACGTTTTGTGTATGTATGTGTGTGTGTGTGTGTGTGTGTGTGTAAGAGAAGGAGATAACAGAAGCATAGCGACAGATGTTTATTAAGAGACAGAATTCTAGTCCCAGGGTACTATCACCAGTTTTGAAATATGGTATACGTTAGAGGTAACATATATCGAAGCTTTTGCCGCGTACTGTGTACCACGCCCGTATTATAATAGCATCGAGACGCGCAGGAAACTGTTCAATTTTGTTTTTACGTTACTATGTCGTAGCTTAAATGCAACATTTGGTGAATCCATATTCAAAAGAGCAGTACTAACTAGACGCCCTCTAGTGTTTCGCAATGCGATAATTTTATTTTTTCTTTATTGCATTTCGATTCCCCACCCCCGAGGGGCCGGGGGGGGGGGGGTGTAACTGGCAACCGCGTAATAGGCCGCTCTACAGCCTACAGAAAAGTTGAAAAACATAATGAGAGTATAAACAAACAATAAAAACAGATGATAAAACGTTGACATTGTTAAAACTGTAAAATGGCGGAAAGTTGTGGAACTTAAACTATAAAAACACCGCGTTGACGATGCGGATGAAGACACACACGCAATGGGATAACGAAAATGAAGGTTCATGCTGTAAGATGTAATAATAGTGCCAAGAGCATTCCTCAGCAATGTCGTTATTAATACTTTCACCCGTAGTTCGGCGTACAGTCTACTTCAAATGTATGGCCTACTCGACGAACAGCTGTGCAATGAAATGTAAATAATAGTAAACATTATCTAATATACGAGGGTCTTTCCGAAAGTAGTGACACCCATTTTCTTGTGGTGACTTTTGACGTCCGCGCCAGATGTCGCTGGTGTAGTGCTAATGCTTGAACCTTTCTCTTTCTTTCGCAAGTGGTTCCGTTGTTCTACGGTAGTTAGCGCCAGCAGAGGAGTGGTCCAAAATCGTCTGAAATGGACGTGCGTATAAAACGGCGATGCGTAATTGAATTACTAACTGCTGGAGAAATTCCTCCGATTGAAATCCATCGTCGCTTGCTAAATGTGTATGGAGGCGGTACAGTAGACGTGAGAAATGTGAGGCGGTGGGTACGGCATTTTCAAGTTGGTGAGAAGGGTGTGCAGGACCAGTCACGGTCTTGTCGACCCTGCACAGATTTCATCCCTCACAATGAAGAGCGTCGTCATCAACTCATTCGTGCTGATCGATGGACAACTACTACAGTATTGTGTGCAAAGCTGAACGTCTATTGTAATGCCTCGGAAACAATGATGGAACATCTATCGCAAAGTATGTGAGAGATGGGTCCCACGAATGGTTACAAAAAACAGAAAAACTCATCGAATGGAAATCTGTCGAGACATGTTGGACCAATATGAAGCTGAAGGTGACAATTTTCAGAATAGCATCGTCACCGGATATGAGACGTGATGTGACCACTACGAGCCAGAATCCAAAATACAGTCCATGGAATGGCAACGTCCGATTTCTCCTTCAAAGAAAAAAATTTAAGACACAGAAGCCTGCAGGCAAACTTGTGTGTACAGTCTTCTGGTAGAGCCAGGGTGTGATTGTTTTGGTTGTTCTGGAGGCTGGAGAAACTACCAGCTCAGCCCGCTACAAGAATACACTGACTAAGCTGAAAGCTGGAATTTCCAGGGTAAGGCCAAAGAAGAAGACCAACTTTCATCTGCCCGGCCCAACACCAGTTCTGCGACAATGCATCTCATTGTAAATTCAAAGTCAGAGCTAACAGATAAGCAACAATGTGAGAAATAATCGCAGAAATCAAAGTGGGACGTTCGACGAACGGTCCACTAGCGAGATTTTGTGTTAATGGACTGTAGCAGCAGACGACCAACGCGACTGCCTTTGCTAACACCACGACACCGCCTGCAGCGCCTCTCCAGAGTTCGTGGCCATATCAGTTGGACCCTAGATCACTGCAAAACGGTGACCCAGTCACAAGAGTCCCGATTTCAATTGGTAAGTGCTAACGGCAGGGCTCGATTGTGGCGCAGGATCCAAGAAGCTGTAGACCCAAGTTGTCAACAAGACATTGCGCAAGCTGGTTGTGTCGGCTGTGTTGACGTTGAATGGACTGGTTCAAATGGTTCAAATGGCTCTGAGCACTATGTGACTTAACTTCTGAGGTCATCAGTCGCCTAGAACGTAGAACTAATTAAACCTAACTAACCTCAGGACATCACACACATCCATGCCCGAGGCAGGATTCGAACCTGCGACCGTAGCGGTCGCTCGGTTCCAGAATGTAGCGCCTAGAACCACTCGGCCACTGCGACCAGCGGAATGGACTGGGTCCTCTGGTCCACCTGAACCGATCATTGACTGGAAATGTTTCAGTTCGGCTTCTGGGAGACCTTTCGCAGCCGATCATGGACTTCATGTTCCAAAACAACTACGGAATTCTAATGGATGACAACGCGCCAGTTCGATGGGCCTCAATTGTTCGCAATTGATTTGAAGAACATATAAGACTACCGTCTGGTACTGTTATACCATAACCTCAAAGCTGGAGGCAAATTGTATCACGAAATTATTAGTCAAAGCAATTACAGTATAAAGAAGCAGAGCAGTGTTACCCTCTGGAAGAAATTTTGTTATGTTGACCCTGATGTACCTAACGGAAGTGGCTTATAGGAAGGGAGAGTCAGAATTACGTAAAGGTTTAAACGGTAACAAACAAAATTTACCTGTCCACACTGTGCAAATGATAAAGAAAACGGTCGCCAGCCTAATTAGGCATAAGAATGAGTAACATTCCTATTCAAGACAGTGGATGAGTAACTTTAATGGACAAACACAACCTATACTTTGCCACACGAGAGTGCAATGAACTCTAGCACAAGCATATGTTAGCATTAACACTGGAGCTGATAGTCAGAGCAGAACAAACTATATGCCTAAGAACAACAGATCCTGACATACACTATTGTCTTCAGTGCTTAGTCAAACAGAATGGTGTCAACAATATCACTATATTCGCCATAGAATCATAAATTAGACGTGGGTTAAGTCTCTCTCAGCTAAATACCTTTCTACTCAGAAAAAAATTTAAATGAAATGCACTGATAGATACTTCCTCACTGAGCTATGGCTGAAATCAGTTACTGTAATCATAACATTTGGTCTATCTATCAAATGTTTCCTATCAGTGAACACAATAAACAAACTGTAGGTCCTATTACACTAATGATATGCACTTTCCTATACACATGGGATCCTTATTTTAGCAAACATAACTATCAAACTTCCATCATTAATTTGACCTGTTACTCCAGTAAGACGGAAGTTAATAAGAACATCCGGCATTGACTCACCTGGTACAGTGGGCAACAAGCTGCATTATTCATTTACTGAACAAAGTTTTATAGCCTCAGTATGAGTAAGTACTCTATTAGTTTTGAAATAACAGCAAATTGTTCTACGACCTAATTGAACTTATCTGCTTCTATATTTTCAATAATTCTTTGAAAACCCATAGATTTTTAAGCAACAACTTTGATAGCAAAATTTACTTCAACAGACAGTTACCATGGCACATTTTTTATCCACATTAATTTTAACCAAAACTTTTAATGTTTTAAAGAGGTCTTTTAATTTAGCACACTGGGCTTTGATATTATTTCAATTGGGATACTCGGTAAGCACTTTAACATGGGAAGGACCCTGACTGGATAAGTAAACTGAGGATAAGAAATCAGGATAGGTACAAGAGCTCAGGTATAAATTACCTTATATTTGAGCACACAGAAATATCCAATGACCTGATCCTTCACCATACAATTCTACTATTTCCTGGTTCCTTTTCCGTGATTGCGCAATTTGGTGGGGAGTGCATGTTGTTGGATGGAGGTGCAGATAGACAAGCTGGACTCTCTCATTTCTTGGTGGCGAAGATAGATATTAGTTTCAGAGTATTGCCAGCGTATTACTCCATTCATCCGGGGCTTTAACACGTATTAAAACGGGACTAAAAGCCCGTCTAGGCACTATCTCAAATCACAACCCTTCATGAGCTGTTAGCAGTTCAATAGCTCGTCTCCGATTGACTCTCCCTTTCACCTTCCCATCCATGCCAACCACATTTTGCGCGCGCTACAAAGTTCCGTTCCCAAGGGGAACCACACAACCTTTTACATACACAGTAACTAAAAGCCCTTAGTGAGGGTTGGTCTTTACATAACAGTAAGTAGTTACTTTAAACAAAAACATATCGTTTGCACATATTGATATTTCTTTAAAAAAGTATTTAAACAAAATTACAATTATATACAGTAAGTTTTGTCCTCTCCAAATGTGGTAAATTATTTAATTAATAAAGACAATACATTACATACGATTCAACGAGGACATCAAAGTTTGTACAAAGAAAAATGTGGACGTTTTTATACAGTACCGAATTAATCATAGAATAATTACGGGAGCTCAACGATGAAATGTTGAACAAAACAGAAAGCAAAACGAATCAACAAAAGGTATGTACTGTCTAAGATATGGTGTTAGAGACATTCTGAATAATTCCCGCGAATGACCTGGCCACCCAGATCTCTCTATGTGAATGACATCGAATATTTTTGGGGCATAATCAAGAGGTCAGTTGGTGAACAATATTGAGCACCGACATCTTCGCTATTATGGACGCCTATAGAGACAGCATGGCTCAATATTTTTGCAAGAGACTTCCAACTAATTTTTGTGTTCATAACACGCCTACTTGCAGCACTAAGCCGGGAAAAATAGGCCCGACACTGTTTTAGCGGCATCCCCAGACTTTTTTCCCGCTCGATGTATGTATGTGTATGTGTGTGTGTGTGTGTGTGTGTGTGTGTGTGTATGTTCGACATCTCATCCTAAGACACTGGACCGACCTAACCGCCTTTGGTACACATATCCCTTACTGTCAGGCAGGAAACGCTGTGGCAGTAAGAATCACCTATGTATCACATTTCGGGAGATAAGACCTCATAAACAATGAGACGTGTGAAAAGCTGTCGCATCAAGCATGACGTTTCTATACGTTTGTTCTTCGCTCTTATGACACTCTTGGAATGGAGTGAACTTAACGAATTCCCCAACACTTGGCTGCACTTTTGACAGATTTTTGGCTGCACATTTGATAGCTTTCAACTGCGAAGCTGGAATGGCTGTAGACGAAAAAGTTGGCCTTCTATAGAGGTACGAGGAGGCGTTGGCATAGAGACGTTTACATGATAAGCGAAGCAGCTGTGTCCAGCGCATAAAAACTGTTTCATAATTTCAAAGATGTTTTAACGGTTACTGGGAAATGGAACTTTTTCGATTATACTCCATAAACCCAGTTCATCTTTCGTTTTCGTTTCTAATAGAATATTGGCAAAATATAGCAAATAAAAAAACTAGAGTAGAATGAAACATTGCCTGCATGCATAGAAACGTCTAAAAGAATAGTTCGGCATGCAGTGCCCTTCAAATAATTCATGATTACTTTTTGTAATAGTTTAGTTGCGATAAAGCTAAAATTGAACTCTTATTGTTTGATCATTTTGAAAATTTGGAATTCCCCTCCACCCAGAAGTTAACGATCACCACTTTGGGTGCCGCTTCAACCGTGTATGACTACCTGAATAAACTTCCATTTTAAAAAGTAAGCGTTTCCCCTTCTATTCACTCCAACGAGACGTGACTGTATAGTGACCAGCTCATGACATCTGTGGTTTTGGCTTCATACTCTCTCATAGGCACCCGTGGTCCGCGGCTGCCGGCACGGTAGCTCAGCCTGGCTGCCCTCTGTAATAATAAGAGAAAAACTGGAAAAGTATTCAACAATGAGCTTAAAAGGGGGTCCTGCGACATCCGTCAGGACTAAATGACGAGATCAATGACGAACAAAATGAAGAATAAAAAAAAAAGAAGTTGAAAAAAAAGGATAGCATCTTTGACTAGTAATTAAAATGTCCACAGTCCAGGGTTAGAATCTTTTCACTGCTTAAATTTTGAATAAAAATCATCATCAATGGCTGCCGATGACTACCAGTAGTGGAAGTCACCCTCGTTCTGCCAACGGCCCTGTCAAAGAAGGCAGGGTAGCTGACAGAGGTTCAGGGCACTCTCTTGTCCTTCGGGTGGAAACCGCCCCTAAAAGCAGGAAGAATCAGCAGTCACCAACGGCATGAGGATACCGAAGCCAATGGAAACCTCTCCATTAAAGACCCTTAAGATGTGTCCACAGGACATGCGGCCTGTAACTGAAAAAGTGTCATGATGTCATGATGATCTCTTCACTGACAACTGGCGAAAGATTCCAGACTAGTCCTCCATCCTGATCTCCGGCAGGGCAGGGGGAGGGGGGTTACCCTGCGAAGAAGGCTGAATAATCAACGAAAAGATTACGTCCTACGAGTCGGAGCGTCGAGTATCAGAAGTTGGAACGTGGTAGGTAATCTAGAAAATCTGAAAATAAAGATGCTGAATCTTCAAACAGATTTCTAGGTGTAATCCGGATATCCTAGGTTAATGTTTGTATCATTTTATTTATTGGATTTTAGACCACTACATATACTGCCATCCACATACAATTTATAATCCTTAGTATTTAATTTTTACAGTCTCTTTTCATGTTCTTTGACTTCTTTAAACAGGACGAATACCACATTGTTGCTGAAGTACACGCAGAGAGGTACATAGTCAATATTTCACATAAAAACACCTTTACTTCTTTAATTTTCTTTCTGTGAAAAAACCACAGCGCCCTGATTAATTTCGTTGTTATTATAAGGAGAAAAAGAAAACAATAGCGTTTCTCTTCTCGTCCTGTTGCTAAGCAAAACACGGGACGATGTAAGTCGAGCTTGATGACTCTCGCACTGCAGTATCCTATTCATTTTTGCTTCATAAAGGTAACTCTAATCATAAATGTAGCTTGTATCCGTGAACTCCTTAATACCTGTCCTTTTACTAATTTAGTTATTTAATGCGGTTCAATACTAGGGAATGTTACTTCGAATGCGAAGAATTTAGGTTGGTCTATATCGTGATTGTTACTGATACCTACTGAAACTAAAATTTCATTTATTTCAGCCACCTCCATCAATAATACTGCGTAGCCTTTACCTCATAACAGCTGTTGCTATGCTAAATCGTATCACTGTTAAGGTAATTGAATGTTTGGACAATGACTGTTTCAGCGCAGGTGAGACGGGTAGAAGATTTGAGGTCACACGCGAGGAGCACACCGGCTGCATCTACATCTACATCAACATGGCTACTCAACGACCTACACTTAAGTGCCGGGTAGAGGGTTCATCGGACCATTTTCACACTATTTCTCTACGGTTACACTCTCGAATAGTGCACGGGAAAAACAATCACTTATAGCGTTCTCTGATAGCTCTGATTTCTCTTATTATTACGATGATCGTTTCTACGTATGTAGGTGGGCTTCAACATAATATTTTCAGATTCGGAGGAAAAAGGTGCTGATTGAAATTTCGCCTCTGTTTTAATTATTGCTATCCCAAGTCGCGTATCGTGTCAGTGACACTCTCTTCCCTATTTCGCAGTAATACAAACCGAGGCGCAGTTCTTTGAACTCTCGGTGTCCTCTGGTGAGGATCCCACACCACACAGCAACACTCCGGCAGAGTACGGACTACGTAGCTTAGGGTGGTCTCTTCAGTTGATCTGTTGCATCTTTGAGTTTCTGCCATTAAAAAACAGTATTTGGTTCGCGTTCCCCTCAATATTATCTATGCTATAGTTCCACCCACATGTATGAAGTAAAACACCATATTAAGAACATCAGCATTCTACACTGACGTTCTAAATGAAATCAACAAACGGAAATTTTGCAAGGTTGCGTTTATTTTGCCACGAAACAATAGAAACAGGTGATAGTAAAGTAGAAACAAAGTAAAGAATGCAGAACGTAATCAAGTGCAACATGCATAACGATGGACAAAAATGTTCTTCGCTTTTCCCAACGTAACGGATTTGCATACACATTCTAATGACTGGTTAATGTGCTCATTATGCGGTGTGAACACCTCCAGCACCAAAACAGCCCTGAAAACGACGGGACATGCTGTGAATGATGTCATCAATCTCGTGTTGAGGCAAAAACTCACATTCTTCCTGCAGAGCTGCTCACAAGTCTTGTAGAGTGGTTGGTGGATGCCGACGTGATGCAACCCGTCTCCCTGCTACATCCCAGAATTGCCCTATGGGATTCAAATCGGGAGAGCGAGCAGGCCATGCCAAGTGTGCAGTATCTACCGTTTCCAAAAAAAACATGACACTTGTGTGTGCTCTATGAGGTCGAGCATTATCGTCCACCAGTGCAAAGTCGGGACCTCAGAAACTCGCAACAAAAACGCATGAGATCACAAGATCTCCTCACGGTACTTGACAGCAGTTAAACCTTCCTGATTCACCCGTACAATTTCATGAAGAGGTATTCGACTAGTCAACATAATCCCTGCTCAACCATTAGGGCCGGCTGGAGTGGCCGTGCGGTTCTAGGCGCTTCAGTCTGGAACCGAGCGTCCGCTACGGTCGCAGGTCCGAATCCTGCTTTGGGCATGGATGTGTGTGATGTCCTTAGGTTAGGTTTAATTAGTTCTAAGTTCTAGGCGACTGATGACCTTAGAAGTTAAGTCGCATAGTGCTCAGAGCCATTCAACCATTAGGGATACTCCACGATATTGGTCTCTTTCTGTGGTGTCACCGCCAGACACCACACTTGCTAGGTGGTAGCTTAAATCGGCCGCGGTCCATTAGTACATGTCGGACCCGCGTGACGCCACTGTCAGGATCGCAGACCGAGCGCCACCACAAGGCAGGTCTCGAGAGACGTACTAGCACTCGCCCCAGTTGTACGACGACATTGCTAGCGACTACACTGACGAAGCCTTTCTCTCATTTGCCGAGAGACAGTTAGAATAGCCTTCAGCTAAGTCCATGGCTACGACCTAGCAAGGCGCCATTAGTTACTTCATGAATCTAAAGAGTCTCACTTGTATCATCAAGAATGCTGTATACCAAAGGACGATATAAAAGTTAAGTGTTCTAGTAGCTACGTTCTTTTCTCTATCACATTCATTACGAATCCTGTTCCAGACTTCGCGCCAGTCGGCGTGTGTGTACGCGTGCCCTTTCGGCTACCCGTCTCTGTGGACTGGCTGCCTTGTCAGTCCACTACACTTTCCACAATGTTTGGGTCCAGAAGTCGTGTTGCACGTTCATTCCAGATGCGAATCAATCGAGAATCGTTATCCAGACGAAATCGGAACTCATCCTGGTGGTCCACTCTAGACGTTCTCTTCTGTGAAGACAAGCCAGGGGTAAACAGATAGCAGGTCTCCAACAATACATACCACTCTGTTGAAGCGTTCTGTGCACCGTTTGACACAGGAATGCCGCGAGGTCAGATGCCAGTTGCAATGCAGTACTAAGGAGGTACTGTCGTGCCCTTGCCGCCAAATACCGGTCCACTCTTTCTGAAGTCGTCTCCACAATACAGTTTCGGTCTATATAAACTCTCGCCTCATCCGAGAAACGACAGAACGCTTCACATTAAGCCTTCGGGCCATATCAGTTTGCGACTGTCCTGCTTCCATTCTTCCTATGACCCACAACAGCAGAGAGCCTATAGACGTCTTCTCACTGCCATACTACGCCGTTGGTGATTATGTACTCAGCGACTGTGGATGTGGGAACCATCCTGCAAACACTACCCCAATTGATGGGTGCCCTGACGTCACAGCTGGCGTGTTTGTCCGTTGATCGGAACGCAAACTTCTGTGCAGAACACGATCGTCACATCTGTCGACAGTGTGTATGGTTATATTGTTAGTTAGACACAGAACGAGGTATAGCTGTTTATTGCTTTAATTTTCGACACCTGTTTACGTACCAAACATAAAAGCGAGAAATTAGACACGCTGGAAATACTGGATATCCACAGACACCAAAGAAAAAAACCTGAGTCCGTCGTAAATGACACAAATTAGAATGTTTACAACACTATCATTTTAGTTCTTAACAGGAGAATGTATAACTAAATGTGAAGATACACACACACACACACACACACACACACACACACACACACACATATATATATATATATATATATATATATATATATATATATATATACTCCTGGAAATTGAAATAAGAACACCGTGAATTCATTGTCCCAGGAAGGGGAAACTTTATTGACACATTCCTGGGGTCAGATACATCACATGATCACACTGACAGAACCACAGGCACATAGACACAGGCAACAGAGCATGCACAATGTCGGCACTAGTACAGTGTATATCCACCTTTCGCAGCAATGCAGGCTGCTATTCTCCCATGGAGACGATCGTAGAGATGCTGGATGTAGTCCTGTGGAACGGCTTGCCATGCCATTTCCACCTGGCGCCTCAGTTGGACCAGCGTTCGTGCTGGACGTGCAGACCGCGTGAGACGACGCTTCATCCAGTCCCAAACATGCTCAATGGGGGACAGATCCGGAGATCTTGCTGGCCAGGGTAGTTGACTTACACCTTCTAGAGCACGTTGGGTGGCACGGGATACATGCGGACGTGCATTGTCCTGTTGGAACAGCAAGTTCCCTTGCCGGTCTAGGAATGGTAGAACGATGGGTTCGATGACGGTTTGGATGTACCGTGCACTATTCAGTGTCCCCTCGACGATCACCAGTGGTGTACGGCCAGTGTAGGAGATCGCTCCCCACACCATGATGCCGGGTGTTGGCCCTGTGTGCCTCGGTCGTATGCAGTCCTGATTGTGGCGCTCACCTGCACGGCGCCAAACACGCATACGACCATCATTGGCACCAAGGCAGAAGCGACTCTCATCGCTGAAGACGACACGTCTCCATTCGTCCCTCCATTCACGCCTGTCGCGACACCACTGGAGGCGGGCTGCACGATGTTGGGGCGTGAGCGGAAGACGGCCTAACGGTGTGCGGGACCGTAGCCCAGCTTCATGGAGACGGTTGCGAATGGCCCTCGCCGATACCCCAGGAGCAACAGTGTCCCTAATTTGCTGGGAAGTGGCGGTGCGGTCCCCTACGGCACTGCGTAGGATCCTACGGTCTTGGCGTGCATCCGTGCGTCGCTGCGGTCCGGTCCCAGGTCGACGGGCACGTGCACCTTCCGCCGACCACTGGCGACAACATCGATGTACTGTGGAGACCTCACGCCCCACGTGTTGAGCAATTCGGCGGTACGTCCACCCGGCCTCCCGCATGCCCACTATACGCCCTCGCTCAAAGTCCGTCAACTGCACATACGGTTCACGTCCACGCTGTCGCGGCATGCTACCAGTGTTAAAGACTGCGATGGAGCTCCGTATGCCACGGCAAACTGGCTGACACTGACGGCGGCGGTGCACAAATGCTGCGCAGCTAGCGCCATTCGACGGCCAACACCGCGGTTCCTGGTGTGTCCGCTGTGCCGTGCGTGTGATCATTGCTTGTACAGCCCTCTCGCAGTGTCCGGAGCAAGTATGGTGGGTCTGACACACCGGTGTCAATGTGTTCTTTTTTCCATTTCCAGGAGTATATATATATATATATATATATATATATATATATATATATATATCCATCTGTAAGTTAATTTTTATTATTTACTTTTCAGTTTTCATGTTTCTGTAAATAAAAAATTGCCTGGCCTGAGCCATAGAGCCCCACAGGTCCACCAGCACACCAACAGTGGTTTGTTCCCTATTTCAGATTGGGAGTGTACAGTATACGCTCAAAAGTTTCTGGGGATATGTTTGGCCGGCCGAAGTGGCCGTGCGGTTCTAGGCGCGGCAGTCTGGAACCGCGAGACCGCTACGGTCGCAGGTTCGAATCCTGCCTCGACCATGGATGTGGGTGATGTCCTTAGGTTAGTTAGGTTTAACTAGTTCTAAGTTCTATGGGACTAATGACCTGAGAAGTTGAGTCCCATAGTGCTCAGAGCCATTTGGATGTGTTTGTGAAGTGAAAACACGTAGGAATAACCACAGGATGATTGTGTGTAGAGAGAAAGAAGGGCGTGTTACGGTCCAGCAGCTCCTTGTAACTAACACGTTTCGGGTAGTCACTGCTAAGCTACACTTGAGGTGGTGTAAAGAAGGACAGCAGTGGATAATGGATGACTGGAGACTACTGATTTGGACTGATTAATGACGTAATGTACTGTGGCAATTTGGTGGAGTGTTTGGGTTTGGCGAATACCTGGCGAACGTAACCTACCATTATGTGTTTTGCCAAATAGTGAAATATGAGGCGAGGGTGTTGTTACATCATGGAGGTGTTTTTAGCGGTTAGGTTGTGGTACCGTTAATGTGCTTCAGTGAAGTAGGGCGTCAAACTGGCCGACTTGGAGCAGGCATCACAAGACATTTTAATTTCCACTGTCTATACTTTTACAAATTAGTTCATAAAACTTTGTCAACGTGATCAGGAAGGATTCAGGATTCACACTCATAGCAGTGGGAGTTCAAAAACGTAAGAAAATATTTTTTTTTACATATGAAGTTTGATCGTTTTTTCACTTATTGTTGGCTGCGTTGGTTGCTATAGGTCCACTTTTCTTCATAAGTGAGAGGTTCTTCGATGAATTTTGCACGGTATACTAAACATACTTACAGGTGTATGAAACTCGAGAATTTTCCAAATTATTAAAAACTGTGGTAAAAACTGAGATAATTAACTATAAAATTTGGGTTTTTTGTTCCCTCTTTCTGATTGGAAGCATACAGTATACGCTCACTATCTTCTCTAGTTCTCTGCTTTCGGCTCATGTTGCGATTCCTCCACAGCAAATCAGACACCTCATAGTGAAAGACGTCATAAAGGCGAAGGACGGATGTATCCCATATTAACGTCCGCCTCCGTACCGTAGCGATGGTGTTTCCGCCTACTACGCAGGGGGGCCGAGTTCGATTCCCGGCAGGGGACTGGGTGTTGTGTGTCCATCATCATAATTTTCATCATCATTGGCCCGCAAGTTGCCGAAGTGGCATCAACTAAAAAAGACTTACAATACGGCGGCCGAACTCCCCGCATTGGGCCTCCCGTCCAACAATGCCACACGATCATTTCATTTCTATCCCATATTAATGTCCACTACTAGGTGCCCAGATTCTTTTGACCAGTTGGTGTTTACATGTGCCGGACGCTTGTGGCAGAGCGGTTCTAGGCGCTTCAGTCTGGAACCGCGCGACCGCTACGCTCACAGGTTCGAATTCTGCCTCTGGCATGGATGTGTATGATGTCCTTAGGTTCTACATCTACATTTATACTCCGCAAGCCACCCAACGGTGTGTGTCGGAGGGCACTTCACGTGCCACTGTCATTACCTCCCTTTTCTGTTCCAGTCGCGTATGGTTCGCGGGAAGAACGACTGCCGGAAAGCCTCCGTGCGCGCTCTAATCTCCCTAATTTTACGTTCGTGATCTCCTCGGGAGGTGTAAGAAGCGGGAAGCAATATATTCGATACCTCATCCAGAAACGCACCCTCTCGGAACTGGACAGCAAGCTACACCGCGATGCAGAGCGCCTCTCTTGCAGAGTCTGCCACTTGAGTTTGTTAAACACCTCCGTAGCGCTATCACGGTTACCAAATAACCCTGTGACGAACCGCGCCGCTCTTCTTTGGATCTTCTCTATCTCCTCCGTCAACCCGATCTGGTACGGATCCCACACTGATGAGCAATACTCAAGTATAGGTCGAACGAGTGTTTTGTAAGCCACCTCCTTTGTTGATGGACTACATTTTCTAAGGACTCTCCCAATGCATCTCAACCTTGTACCCGCCTTACCAACAATTAATTTTATATTATAATTCCACTTCAAATCGTTCCGCACGCATACTCCCAGATATTTTACAGAAGTAACTGCTACGAGTGTTTGTTCCGCTATCACATAATCATACAATAAAGCATCCTTTTTTCTATGTATTCGCAATACATTACATTTGTCTATGTTAAGGGTTAGTTGCCACTCCCTGCACCCAGTGCCTATCCGCTGCAGATCTTCCTGCATTTCGCTGAAATTTTCTAATGCTGCAACTTCTCTGTATACTACAGCATCATCCGCGAAAAGCCGCATGGAACCTCTGACACTATATACTAGGTCATTTATATACATTGTGAAAATAAATGGTCCCATAACACTCCCCTGTGGCACGCCAGAGGTTACTTTAACGTCTGTAGTCGTCTCTCCGTTGAGAACAACATGCTGTGTTCTGTTTGCTAAAAACTCTTCAATCTAGCCACACAGCTGGTCTGATATTCCGTAGTCTCTTACTGTGTTTATCAGGCGACAGTGCGGAACTGTATCGAACGCCTTCCGGAAGTGAAGGAAAATAGCATCTACCTGGGAGCCTGTATCTAATACTTTCTGGGTCTCATGAACAAATAAAGCGAGTTGGGTCTCACACGATCGCTGTTTCCGGAATCCATGTTGATTCCTACACAGTTGATTCTGGGTTTCCAGAAACGACATGATACGCGAGCAAAATACATATTCTACAATTCGAGATCAGATCGACGCCAGAGAAATAGGTTTAAGTAGTTCTAAGTTCTAGTGGACTGATGACCACAGATGTTAAGTCCCATAGTGCTCAGAGCTATTTGTGAACCCTAGTCCTGACGGGTGTCCGTTATCCACGCAGGATGCTGCCGTTGGGCGGTGGCGAGTCACGAGCACCTCCGACTACAAATCTTTTATCTTGGCGGCTCGCGCATGCCCGCCCAGACGCGGGAGATTGCTGCGTTGCCAGTTGCACACGACGCACGCACCAAAAGAAGCATAGCCATAGTATAGCATAGTTCGCAAGCTTACGTTTAGGGGGGAGCGCGCAGTTCACGAACTAAAGCCACCATGGCCGCATTAACCCTTTCGCTGCTACAGAGACGTGCTCCCCGCATTCCGCGCTGTGTGCGATTTTGTCACTGCACTGCTCGCCTGTGCAGACACATGGTGTTCCGACTGCTTTGACACTCTTATCATTCGATTCCACAAAAACTATTGGGCCCAAAAATTAGATTTTTACACATCTTCTTGACTGACACCTTCCCCCCATAAATGACTTCATTTTGTTTCGATGTCCAACGCAGTTATTATGCAGCGTTAAATATAGTAAACCATTGCACGAAATTTTGAAGAGTTTGCGTATACTTTCCGTATGGTCGATTTTAGTTGCCACAATGTTGAGAATGAAATGTGGAGGAGAGACCTTAATTTTTTACATAAAATTTACTGTATAACAATATCTCATTTAATTTAAGTACCACATAGGTCTCGTACGTAATATTGAGTTATATTCCGTCTTTCGCGACTGTAACAAAAGTTTTATGTACACCGGGCACATTTGGCTTTATTTTAAAGCACTTCTATCAATGAAAGGTATGGCACATACACAATGGCACTCATGTTCTCTTTCTTGTTTTTGTTCCATAGTCGCAGTGATGACAAAATCGCGCATAGCGCGGAATGCGGGGAGCATGTGTCTGCAGTAGCGAAAAAAATGAAGAGACAAAATACTAGAAATTTCAAAAAATTGCATTCAAACGAATAAAATCCGTGAAGTAAGACACCTCGACATTATTTTTAAGCACTGCACAAGTTTTGAGCTCTTCACCTTTTGCTTACTAACCGAACGCCTTAACCATTACACTAACACAGCACGTCCCATGATGTTACTCCATGAGGACTGTAACAGGTCACGCAAAATACTGACAAACACTGTTGGTATGACTACGAATTACTCACACTTCGTCGAAGTGCAATAGGAAATAAACTATTACCGCTGTTCTTTATTGCAAAACAGCGGTTCGTGAGATTGATACAAATACCTTTCCTTGCTATCGCCTGAATTAGGAGTCTTATTGCTTGTTTGGTTTAATTAATTAATAGAATATGAAGCAATTGGTATAAAGAATGCTTTTTCCAAACTTTCTATAAAATAAAGTCAGCTATCAAGACATTGCTTTTGTCCTATTACTTTATTTATGACTGAACGTTTCTGAAACTGAAGACACTCTTCCGTGCTCTGCTCTGCAGTCGAGATCTGGCAACGTAGTTCTCTGTTCTGTTCATTGGCTGATTGTGTTTTGTGACGTCAGATGCGCAGAACGAACCTAAACTCGGCCGCCAACATAAATGACGCGCACTGTAGTACGGCGGGACCGCGGCTCGGCGCTGTGCGGCCTTCGATGGTTGGGGGGGGGGGGGGTGAGGCCGGGCCTGGGGTGCTTCCGCCTGAATAATGGAGCCGGCGGCGGCTGTGTCACGGGGCGAGCCGGCCGGCAGCGTGACCGGAAGGCCGGAAGTGGTTAAATATTCCGCAGCTGGCGGGCGACACGGCGACGCAACTCAGGTCGGGGCGGGTGCGCGCTGTAGGCTGCCGGCAGCGAGATCACCGGCGTTCCTGCAGGAAGCTAGGCACTGACTCCAGTAATCACCAGGGGAACAGCCATCTTGGGCGACGACGTACCCACTTGTTCGCTTATGTGAGCTGGATGTGGCTCTCCTTGCCAACTAGTCAGATGGCTCCACATGCTTCAAGATGTGAAGGGGTTGATAGTGCCACGAGGGGTGATCAGTCAGTCTGAAAGCAGTTTGGTTTTATCACGATTCCTAGAGAGCACATATGCCTCACAATCTTTTGGTTACAAAATCCTATTTTCCACTTTACTGAGGGGCTATATGCCCTCGTGCTAAAGCTCTACCAGCCGACTGAGCCAGATCGCTGGTCGATCATCAGCGATCGGCTTGTTATCTTTGGCGCGTCCCCGGATATGAGCATCTTTGCGTTTTCGGCTGGGGCGTGCGGGACGGCCGGTGAGACTGGTGGAGTTGTGACTCGGGTTGTAAGCACACGTGTGATGTCTATTACGCTGGGGCTGTTTGCTAATCGTGAAACTCCTGCGGCGGTTACTGGTTGCCTGGAAGGCATTTCATATAAACTGTGCCAAGCCTCGCAGTGAGAGAGGAGTCCGGAGTTGGTGTTGGCCTAGATGTTTGTACAAATTTTGGTACCTACGTGAGAAGCACGGCGTGGGCCTGTTGGTCGCTTCGTCCTTCTGGCAGCCACCGCAAGTGGATGTTCGGCCGGAATGTCTACAGTTTGTGGTGAGCATAGTGTGAACAAGTTCTCGTAGGATGTGCTCCCAGCATGACTCCTAGCCTGCGTTATTTGTGGGTGCTGACCCCTTGTCTGTTACTGCTTCCGGGTGTCCTGCAAGATTTCACAGTAATAGTGTGTTTTTGTGGGATTCTGTGTTTCTGGCTCAGCCTCCGCCTAGAAAGAGGAAAGATTTGTCCCTAAAAAAAAGGGGGGTCGATTGGACAATTTTTCAATTCCTTAATGCTGTAATTTAAACATATGAAAAATTGTTCTTTCAGAATAAGCGCCTGTTTCTTTGGGACACTGCAGTTCAAACAGGAGTGGCGTAATGTTAATGAGTGTTTGTTATTCGTCAAATGAAGTGTGTTTAATGTCTTGCAGTTTTCTGAGGCACGCAGCTGTGTTATTGAACTCATTTTGAACTGTTCTGTCGGGTGAATGACTGCTCCCCACTTCAGTGTATTCTTTTGAGTAGTATTGTAAGGTTTTTTGGATATTTGTCAGTGGGGCGTATTGATTCAATTTTGTTTTTCTCTTTCTTTTGAATTACGGAGAATTGTTTATTTTATCTAGTTATTGGTTGAACTCGCACTTCACGCACTAAATCAGCTGATATTGATTTTTTTTTAATTCCTGTTTAAGGTCAGACGGATTCAAATGTAACCTCATTTATGTTATTTGAAATAAATGTGTTGGATTGACCTTAATGAATTATGTGCAATCCAAGTAAGGGACCCAGTCCATCATTATTGCTTAACAGTGGCGTGTGGTTCGGGTTGTGAGCCCCGTGCTCGGACCACCGACGTCGGTCAACGTCTTTATGCATCAATAATGTCCGCATGGTCCACGTACTGATGCTCAAGGAGTGCATCCTTTGTTGTGGAAGTCGGAACATGTGAGATCCAATCTGAGGGGTGGATGAGAATCAACAGTCCAATGAAGATTTGTGAGCATCTCTTGAGTGCGCAGACTTGTGTCAGGCTCTGGCCGTCGTGGAGAAGAAGAAGTTTGTTTGCGTTCTTTTGGTGACGAACAGGCTGAAGCAATTTCCTAAGCGTAGCAAAAGGCACTTTAGAGATAATCATTTCACCCGGAAGGAGGACATCAAACAGAATAGCCCCTTCAGAGTCGCAGAAGACTGTCGCCATAACTTCACCGGTTCATGGTATGACTCTGAACTTTTTCGTCGCAGTATATGCGGTGTGGCGCAATGCCATGGACTGCCGTTTTATTTCCAGTTCGAAGTGATGAACCCTTTTGCAATCATCTGTGTCAATGGTGGACAAAAAATTGAGACGATCAGTCTCATAACGTGCAAACAATTCCATACTGGCGCTCCTTTCCTGTTGTTTATGATCTTCTCTTACGCGGCAAGAAACCTAGCCGGCACACACCTATTAGCAACCCAAGTGCCGTGCGAGTGCGTCAGCACTACCAATACAGACGTCCAGACGAGGAGCGTGGTGTGAACTGTCATTGTGAACTGTCAACCACTTCGAGTGAGAGTGTCCACACGTTCCAACATTTGTAGCGGTCGAAGTTTCGGGCGTCGGCCCGGCACAGGAGATCGTCAGCTTTGCATGACCTGGCGATGAGGACAGACAACTCACCCAGTGACCCACCGTGTTTTTATCTTCTGCCAAGTTTCTATGGACATTGTAGAAGACTCCTTGAGTATCTGTCATGCTCTGATTTTCCGCCAAAACAAACTCAATGAAAGCTTACTGCTTGGAATACAGTTCCGTTACAAACGCCATTTTCAAGGCTACATTTAGCGGTGGCAGCTACCGAACTTCGTGCAAACTGAAACCCCTTTGGCAAAAAGGTGACGTACAAGAGTGACCCTTTGAGCGGATCAGACTGGTGTGGACAAACTTGCTTACACATACATACACTGATATTTGAATATTTTCACCAGTAACATGAATTTGCTTTAAACCTTAAAAACAATTAAACAACCCAAACGAGTTTCAGAACGTGAATTTTTACAATGAAGCAAACTAGTGGTTCGCCTGATGAGGCTCACAGATTTCAATGACACATTAAATAAGCACCGTGTCGTAATTTCTGTCCCAGACATAAGTTCCAAAAACGAATTTACTAGAACCGCAAATGGCGCATTCTCTATAACCAATAGATACCATATTTAGTCACCAGCTTCACAATGAAATTTAACAGGGCATTAAAATAAGCTTCCACGATAATCTAATTTGATTACTTTCCAAGATGTTACTCCAGGCGGGTGTAAAATGAATGTCCACAACGGAAAATACTGAATGCTAAAATGAAGATTTGGTCCTGTCTGACTAACCCCTGAAGCAGATCTTAGGATCTCTTATTGAAGATATCTCCTTCGTTTTGCTCTTTAACATATAAATTAAAAAATAAACATAAATGGATGATTAAAAGAACTAGTAACTATAAAATTACAAATGCTGCTTCGGCTCATAGATTTTTTGTAGATTAAAAACCCTTTATATTACAATTGTTTATATATCAATTACCGCCCGCATCTCGTGGTCGTGCGGTAGCGTTCTCGCTTCCCACGCCCGGGTTCCCGGGTTCGATTCCCGGCGGGGTCAGGGATTTTCTCTGCCTCGTGATGGCTGGGTGTTATGTGCTGCCCTTAGGTTAGTTAGGTTTAAGTAGTTCTAAGTTCTAGGGGACTTATGACCACAGCAGTTGAGTCCCATAGTGCTCAGAGCCATTTGAACCAACCATTTCATATATCAATTTCCAATGGACATAAATAGATAAAAATGAATTTCCTCCCGAATGTTATTGATCAATTGCCCAAATCTGCCCCTTTTTTTGGCTACACGGTGTAATAAACATAATGCGAGACGAGTGACTTCATCTACATACCAAACACTAGAAGACACTACTTTCAAAGTTGGTCTAAAGTGGTGTGCAACCTCAGTGGAAATAAAATTTACGTGATCACAGCTGTTTTGCTTTACAGCCCTAATAAGCCGAAGCAGTTCGCAATATCACCCACTGCTTCTGGTGGGTCGGAGTGATGGTTCTCGTACAGGTCTGCGACAGAAGAACTCCAGCTACAGAATATAAAAAAAACCTCATTCAAACACTAGGACGGCATAAGACGGCCCGGTGACTAGTATAATCTAATACTGTCTTCTCCTCTCTCTGTTCTACAGACGAGAAATGCGAACCCCCAGCAACAGGGACAGAGTTCAGGCAACGTCTCAAACTGAGTATAGCCAGAAGAAGTGCTCTCAATCACTGAATGCTTCGTACTCAATGACGACTCCCTACCTGGAGGCGAAGTCCACAATTGCATAAGTTCGCAACACTGCAGTCCCTAACCGTTCTAACTATAAAATCTCCTGCGAGCACAGACAGCAAGTCGGTCTGTACCAACAAACGCTTACTGAGATACCGTCAAACTCGGGCGCTCAAAACAGAAGGCCTCTTCACCGCTGGCTTCCCAGCAAAGCTCGGCTCCCCTCCCTCGTAACTCAGAAGGCGAATCATATTCTCGAAACCACGCTATATTCTCCCTCTCTACAGATTCTTCCGAATTTCTACCAACCATCTTTTAGTCTTTTGTCGTCCAACGAGGAAAGTTTGCGAGGAAATACCTATACTCATACAATGGTACGCTTCTCAGAGTAGAAAATCGTTGGAAATAGCCCAGCCTGCGATTTCCGAAGTAACGCTTCCTCGTTCGTCTCTGCTGCACCCAAGATTTTCAGAGTTCCCGAAGTATTAACGGGTTATCCTTCCGGCCCAATACAAGACCGGCCGGTCGCTGTATTGTGCTTTCGCGCTCAGGTGCCCAGACCGTCTGCCTTGGCACTTCCTGCGTGAAGCAGGACCAACACACCTCTGTGGGCTTTCCCACCCACGGCTTGAGTTACGCCTGCCATTTCATTTCCACTGACATTCCAACCTCTACCAGTATATGGAATCGTTCGTAAAGCCGTTTTCATAATAAAGACATTCTGTCACCTTTCATGCAACAAGCGTCAACAATTATATACAAGGTCTACATTACAATGTCAGCCTTCTTTAAATATTCATATATACAACGTACAACCTGCCAAATGATACCTAATTCCGGTTGTAAATCATGGCAAAGTATGTAGATGAGTTAATGTAATGTGCAAAATTATAGGCATCTTACAATACCCCCAACATAATGACCTATTTTTTAATAGGCTGGGTTATTCTTATAGTACTATCTCCTCCAGTATTAAGTAATATAAACATCAACTGCCTGTACAAGCGAACTAGTAAGAATACAAGGACAGAGAAACAATTGAATCTTGCTATCTTCTTCTACAGTCATTCTGCATTCATTCATGGGCTAACTGCCATAAATTTATTTACTACATATTTATTTTAATTTGTCTACTTCTTATGTCTTGAACATTTTTTTGAGACATACCAACTGGAATACACAATAACACGCAAAATAACCCATGTTATCAAAGGAAATTTAACTGACATTACACATTTTTGTGTTCTTTCAAATGGCAGTTCCCATCTTTCTTCAGACTTAAGGCCGATGCTCATTGTCATTCATCCATCCCTAAGACATAGGTTGAGTCAAGAAATATTAAACTAAAATATCCTAATATTTTCGAAGTGGTCATCCAATAAATTACATGTGCTACATTTAGCCATTAATATGCAAAACAAGCAGTTACGTCAAATATTCTAGGGGTTATCTATTGGTCTTTATACAATTATATAAAATTCGGTGAAACATCTTGCGTAATTGTACTTGGTCATATTTATGCTCTTGGCTTACATTTAAAAACTCATTTTCACAAACTGATTGTGCAAGTCTAGTGTTTCCCTAACTTGTACATTCTTTAAACTTTTCAAAAATCTTATGTTCTAAAGCGTTATTTGACAAACTGCATTCACATTTTCTATGAAAACAAATTTTTGTAACAAGAGTTCGGATCGACCACCAATTTTAGCTAATGTTCTTGTTCACAGTGTATAAAAATGTAGTGCATTAAAACGTTAAACAAAGAAAATGATAAACAATAATTTCACATAAGTAAATACACAAATAAAATTCTGCAAATACAGAAATATTTAAAACGTCGAATCATAACATCATTATGAAAGAGAATGACATACAATAATTTTACATGAATAAATACACAAATATTTTCTTAAGACTACCCTGAAAATAAGTACAAGATTTGTACAACATGATAAATATCGGAAACTGTTGGTTTATGGGTGTAACTGTTCAGTGTTCACTAAATTACACACCTTTTTTATAAACAGTCACACACTGAGTCCGATTTCACAACACACTTTCATCTTCATTTGTGTACGGGGATGGAAGCTACCCAGAAGAAGGCCGCTGCAACCGTGGCCGAAACGTTGGTTTTTCTCCAGCAGCAGTAGTTTTTTACATTATGACGCGGTACCAAACCCAGAAAACTTTTATGTCGACTGACTCTGGCCGCGGAAGCCTACGCAATTATACACTCCTGGAAATGGAAAAAAGAACACATTGACACCGGTGTGTCAGACCCACCATACTTGCTCCGGACACTGCGAGAGGGCTGTACAAGCAACGATCACACGCACGGCACAGCGGACACACCAGGAACCACGGTGTTGGCCGTCGAATGGCGCTAGCTGCGCAGCATTTGTGCACCGCCGCCGTCAGTGTCAGCCAGTTTGCCGTGGCATACGGAGCTCCATCGCAGTCTTTAACACTGGTAGCATGCCGCGACAGCGTGGGCGTGAACCGTATGTGCAGTTGACGGACTTTGAGCGAGGGCGTATAGTGGGCATGCGGGAGGCCGGGTGGACGTACCGCCGAATTGCTCAACACGTGGGGCGTGAGGTCTCCACAGTACATCGATGTTGTCGCCAGTGGTCGGCGGAAGGTGCACGTGCCCGTCGACCTGGGACCGGACCGCAGCGACGCACGGATGCACGCCAAGACCGTAGGATCCTACGCAGTGCCGTAGGGGATCGCACCGCCACTTCCCAGCAAATTAGGGACACTGTTGCTCCTGAATGTGGCAACAGAAAACTATCGAAGAATGAAAACTTTTGAGAGGTAGTGGTGGGGGAGGGAGGGTGTAATGTCTGTCACTTAGGACGTCACCATCTGTAAACCAGGCCCATCTGTCTTGGCCGGCCTTTCGCACCGAACGGTGCTATGCACTTCAGTCTGGAACCGCGCGACCACTATGGTCGCAGGTTCGAATCCTGCCTCGGGCTTGGATGTATGTGATGTCCTGAGGTTCTACATCTACATTTATACTCCGCAAGTCACCCAACGATGTGTGGCGGAGGGCACTTTACGTGCCACAGTCATTACCACCCTTTCCTGTTCCAGTCGCGTATGGTTTGCGGGAAGAACGACTGCTGGAAAGCCTCCGTGCGCGCTCGAATCTCTCTAATTTTACATTCGTGATCTACACGGGAGGTATAAGTAGGGGGAAGCAATATATTCGATACGTCATCCAGAAACGCACCCTCTCGAAACCTGGACAGCAAGCTACACCGCGATGCAGAGCGCCTCTCTTTGCAGAGTCTGCCACTTGAGTTTGTTAAACATCTCCGTAACGCTATCACGGTTACCAAATAACCCTGTGACGAACCGCACCGCTCTTCTTTGGATCTTCTCTATCTCCTCTGCAACCCGATCTGGTACGGATCCCACACTGATGAGCAATACTCAAGTATAGGTCGAACGAGTGTTTTGTAAGCCACCTCCTTTGTTGATGGACTACATTTTCTAAGGACTCTCCTAATGAATCTCAACCTGGTACCCGCCTTAGCAACAATTAGTTTTATATCATCATTCCACTTCAAATCGTTCCGCAAGCATACTCCCAAATATTTTACGGAAGTAACTGCTACCAGTGTTTGTTCCGCTATCATATAAACGTACAATAAAGGATCCTTTTTTCTATGTATTCGCAATACATTACATTTGTCTATGTTTAGGGTCAGTTGCCAATCCCTGCACCAAGTGCCTATCCGCTGCAGATCTTCCTGCAATTCGCTACAATTTTCTAATGCTGCAACTTCTCTGTATACTACAGCATCATCCGCGAAAAGCCGCATGGAACTTCCGACACTATCTACTAGGTCATTTATATATATTGCAAAAAGCAATGGTCCCATAACACTGCTCTGTGGCACGCCAGAGGTTACTTTATCTTCTGTAGATGTCTCTCCATTGAGAACAACATGCTGTGTTCTGCTCGCTAAAAACTCTTCAATCCAGCCACACAGCTGGTCTGATACTCCGTAGGCTCTTATTTTGTTTATCAGGCAACAGTGCGGAACTGTATCGAACGCCTTCCGGAAGTCAAGGAAAGTAGCATCTACCTGGGAGCCTGTATGTAATATTTTCTGCGTCTCATGAACAAATAAAGCGAGTTGGGTCTCACACGATCGCTGTTTCCGGAATCCATGTTGATTCTAAAATTCGACAACAGATCGACGTCGGAGATATAGGTTTAAGTAGTTCTAAGTTCGGGGACTGATGAACTCAGTTGTTAAGTCTCATAGTGCTCAGAGCTATTTGTGAACCCTAGTCCTGACGGATGTCCGTTATCCAAGCAAGATGCTGCGTTTGCGCGGTGGCGAGTCACGAGCACCTCCGACTATAGTTCAATTCTGTTATTTTGGCTGCTCGCACATGCCCGCCCAGACGCGGGAGATTACTGCGTTGCCAGTTGCACACGACGCACGGGCCAAGAGAAGCAGCGCCATACTATAGCATCGTTCGCTAGCATGTGCAGACACATGGTGTTCCGACTGCTTTGACACTCTTATCATTCGATTCCACAAAAACTATTTGGCCCAAACATTAGATTTTCACACATCTTCTTGACTGATACCTTCCCCCCATAAATAACTTAATTTTGTTTCGATGTTCAACGCAGTTATTATGCAGCGTGAAATATAGTAAACCATTGTACGAAATTTTGAAGAATTTGCAGAGGTAAAAGTCCATAGCGTATACTTTACGTATGGTCGATTTTAGTTGCCACAATGTTGAGAATGAAATGTGGACGAGATACCAAAATTTTTTACATAAAATTTACTGTATAACAATATCTCATTTAATTTAAGTACCACATAGGTCTCGTATGTAATATTGACAAATATTCCGTCTTTCGCGACTGTAACAAAAGTTTTATTTACACCGGGCACGTTTGGCTTTATTTTAAAGCACTTCAATCAATGAAAGGTATGGCACATACACAATGGCACTCACGTTCTCTTTCTTGTTTCCGTTCCATAGTCGCAGTGATGACAAAATCGCGCACAGCTTGGAATGCGGGGAGCACGTGTCTGCAGCAGCTAAAAAAATGAAGAGACAAAGTACTAGAAATTTCAAAAAATTGCATTCAAACGAATAAAATCCGTGAAGTAAGACACTTCGATATTATTTTTAAATAAAGGAAATATTAAGCACTGCACAAGGTTTGAGCTCTTCACCTTTCGCTTACTAACCCAGCGCCTTTACCATTATACTAACACAGCACGTCCCACAATGTCACTCCATGAGGACTGTAACAGGTCACGCAAAATACTGACAAACACTGTTGGTATGACTACAAATTACTCACACTTCGTCGAAGTACAATAGGAAATAAACTATTACCGCTGTTCTTTATTGCCAAAAAGCGGTTCGTGAGATTGATACAAACACCTTTCCTTGCTATCGCCTGAATTAGGAGTCTTATTGCTTGTTTGGTTTAATTAATTAATAGAATATGAAGCAGTTGGTATAAAGAATGCTTTTTCCAAAGTTTCTATAAAAGAAAGTCTGCTATCAATATATTGCTTTTGTTCTATTACTTTACTTATGACTGAACGTTTCTGAAACTGAAGACACTCTTCCGTGATCTGGCAACGTCGTTCTCTGATCATTGGCTGTTTGTGTTTTGTGACGTCAGATGCGCAGAACGAACCTAAACTCGGCCGCCAACATAAATGACGCGCACTGCAGTACGGCGGGACCGCGGCTCGGCGCTGTGTGGCCGTCGGTGGTTGGGGGGGGGGGGGGGGGCTGAGGCCGGGCCTGGGGTGCTTCCGCCTGAATAATGGAGCCGGCGGCGGCTGTGTCACGGGGCGAGCCGGCCGGCAGCGTGACCGGAAGGCCGGAAGTGGTTAAATATTCTGCAGCTGGCGGGCGACACGGCGACGCAACCCAGGTCGGGGCGGGTGCGCGCTGTAGGCTGCCGGCAGCGAGATCACCGGCGTTGCTGCAGGAAGCTAGGCACTGACTCCAGTAATCACCAGGGGAACAGCCATCTTGGGCGACGACGCACCCGGTTGTTCGCTTATGTGAGCTGGATGTGGCTCTCCTCGCCAACTAGTCAGATGGCTCCACAAGCTTCAAGATGTGAAGGGGTTGATAGTGCCACGAGGGGTGATCAGTCAGTCTGAAAGCAGTTTGGTTTTATCAGGATTCCTAGAGAGCACATATGCCTCACAATCTTTTGGTTACAAAATCCTATTTTCCACCTTACTGAGGGGCTATATGCCCTCGTGCTAAAGCTCTACCAGCCGACTGAGCCAGATCGCTGGTCGATCATCAGCGATCGGCTTGTTATCTTTGGCGCGTCCCCGGACATAAGCATCTTTGCGTTTTCGGCTGGGGCGCGCGGGACGGCGAGAGGCAGTCGGTTTGGGGCGGCCGGTGAGACTGGCGGAGTTGTGACTCGGGTTGTAAGCACACCTGTGATGTCTATTACGCTGGGGCTGTTTGCTAATCGTGAAACTCCTGCGGCGGTTACTGGTTGCCTGGAAGGCATTTCATATAAACTGTACCAAGCCTCGCAGTGAGAGAGGAGTCCGGGGTTGGTGTTGGCCTAGATGTTTGTACAAATTTTGGTACCTACGTGAGAAGCACGCCGTGGGCCTGTTGGTCGCTTCGTCCTTCTGGCAGCCACCGCAAGTGGATGTTCGGCCGGAATGTCTACAGTTTGTGGTGAGCATAGTGTGAACAAGTTCTCGTAGGATGTGCTCCCAGCATGACTCCTAGCCTGCTTTATTTGTGGGTGCTGACCCCTTGTCTGTTACTGCTTCCGGGTGTCCTGTAAGATTTCACAGTAAAAGTGAGTTTTTGTGGGATTCTGTGTTTCTGGCTCAGCCTCCGCCTAGAAAGAGGAAAGATTTGTCCCTCAAAAAAAAAAAAAAAAAAAAAAAAAAGAGGGGGGGTCGATTGGACAATTTTTCAATTCCTTAATGCTGTAATTTAAACATATGAAAAATTGTTCTTTCAGAATAAGCGCCTGTTTCTTTGGGACACTGCAGTTCAAACAGGAGTGGCGTAATGTTAATGAGTGTTTGTTATTCGTCAAATGAAGTGTGTTTAATGTCTTGCAGTTTTCTGAGGCACGCAGCTGTGTTATTGAACTCATTTTGAACTGTTCTGTCGGGTGAATGACTGCTCCCCACTTCAGTGTATTCTTTTGTGTAGTATTGTAAGGTTTTTTGGATATTTGTCAGTGGGGCGTATTGATTCAATTTTGTTTTTCTCTTTCTTTTGAATTACGGAGAATTGTTTATTTTATCTAGTTATTGGTTGAACTCGCACTTCACGCACTAAATCAGCTGATATTGATTTTTTTTAAATTCCTGTTTAAGGTCAGACAGATTCAAATGTAACCTCATTTATGTTATTTGAAATAAATGTGTTGGATTGACCTTAATGAATTATGTGCAATCGAAGTAAGGGACCCAGTCCTTCATTATTGCTTAACAGTGGCGTGTGGTTCGGGTTGTGAGCCCCGTGCTCGGACCACCGACGTCGGTCAACGTCTTTATGCATCAATAATGTCCGCATGGTCCACGCACTGATACTCACGGAGTGCATCCTTTGTTGTGGAAGTCGGAACATGTGAGATCCAATCTGAGGGGTGGATGAGAATCAACAGTACAATGAAGATTTGTGAGCATCTCTTGAGTGCGCAGACTTGTGTCAGGCTCTGGCCGTCATGGAGAAGAAGAAGTTTGTTTGCGTTCTTTTGGTGACGAACAGCTGAAGCAATATCCTAAACGTAGCAAAATACACTTTAGAGTTAATCATTTCACCCGGAAGGAGGACATCAAACAGAATAGCCCCTTCAGAGTCGCAGAAGACTGTCACCATAACTTCACCGGTTCAGGTATGACTGAACTTTTTCGTCGCAGTATATGCGGGGTGGCGCAATGCCACAGACTGCCGTTTTGTTTCCAGTTCGAAGTGATGAACCCTTTTTCAATCATCTGTGTCAATGGTGGACAAAAAATTGAGACGATCAGTCTCATAACGTGCAAACAATTCCATAATGGCGCTCCTTTCCTGTTGTTTATGATCTTCTCTTACGTGGCGAGAAACGTAGCCGGCACACACCTATTAGCAACCCAAGTGCCGTGCGAGTGCGTCTGCACTACCAATGGAGACGTCCAGACGAGAAGCGTGGTGTGAACTGTCATTGTGAACTGTCAACCACTTCGAGTGAGAGTGTCCACACGTTCCAACATTTGTAGCGGTCGAAGTTTCGTGCGTCGTCCCAGCACAGGAGATCGTCAGCTTTGCATGACCAGGCGATGAGGACAGACAACTCACCCAGTGACCCACCGTGTTTTTATCTTCTGCCAAGTTTCTATGGACATTGTAGAAGACTCCATGAGTATCTGTCATGCTCTGATTTTCCGCCAAAACAAACTCAATGAAAGCTTACTGCTTGGAATACAGTTCCGTTACAAACGCCATTTTCAAGGCTAACTTTAGCGGTGGCAGCTACCGAATTTCGTGCAAACTGAAACCCCCTTTGGCAACAAGGTGACGTACAAGAGTGACCCTTTGAGCGGATCAGACTGGTGTGGACAAACTTGCTTACACATACATACACTGATATTTGAATATTTTCACCAGTAACATGAATTTGCTTTAAACCTTAAAAACAAACCGAGCGAGGGGGCGCAGTGGCTAGCACACTGGACTCGCATTCGGGAGGACGACGGTTCAATCCCGCGTCCGGCCATCCTGATTTAGGTTTTCCGTGATTTCCCTAAATCTCTCCAGGCGAATGCCTGGATGGTTCCTTTGAAAGGGCACGGCCGACTTCCTTCCCCATCCTTCCCTAATCCGATGAGACCGATGACCTCGCTGTTTGGTCTCTTCCCCCAAACAACCAACCAACCAACCTTAAAAACAATTAAACATCCCAAACGAGTTTCAGAACGTGAATTTTTACAATGAAGCAAACTAGTGGTTCGCCTGATGAGGCTCACAGATTTCAATGACACATTAAATAAGCACCGTGTCGTAATTTATGTCCCAGACATAAGTTCCAAAAACGAATTTACTAGAACCGCAAATGGTGCATTCTCTATAACCAATAGATACCATATTTAGTCACCAGCTTCACAATGAAATTTAACAGGGCATTAAAATAAGCTTCCACGATAATCTAATTTGATTACTTTCCAAGATGTTACTCCAGGCGGGTGTAAAATGAATGTCCACAACGGAAAATACTGAATGCTAAAATGAAGATTTGGTCCTGTCTGACTAACCCCTGAAGCAGATCTTAGGATCCCTTATTGAAGATATCTCCTACGTTTTGCTCTTTAACATATAAATTAAAAAATAAACATAAATGGATGATTAAAAGAACTAGTAACTATAAAATTACAAATGCTGCTTCGGCTCCTAGATTTTTTGTAGATTAAAAACCCTTTATATTACAATTGTTTATATATCAATTTCCAATGGACATAAATAGATAAAAATGAATTTCCTCCCTAATGTTATTGATCAATTGACCAAATCTGCCCCTTTTTATGGCTACACGGTGTAATAAACGTAATGCGAGACGACTGACTTCATCTACATACCAAACACTAGAAGACACTACTTTCAAAGTTGGTCTAAAGTGGTGTGCAACCTCAGTGGAAATAAAATTTACGTGATCACAGCTGTTTTGCTTTACAGCCCTAATAAGCCGAAGCAGTTCGCAATATCACCCACTGCTTCTGGTGGGTCGGAGTGATGGTTCTCGTACAGGTCTGCGACAGAAGAACTCCAGCTACAAAATATAAAAAAAACCTCATTCAAACACTAGGACGGCATAAGACGGCCCGCTGACTAGTATTATCTAATACTGTCTTCTCCTCTCTCTGTTCTACAGACGAGAAATGCGAACTCCCAGCAACAGGGACAGAGTTCAGGCAACGTCTCAAACTGAGTATAGCCAGAAGAAGTGCTCTGAATCACAGAATGATTCGTATTCGATGACGACTCCCTACCTGGAGGCGAAGTCCACAATTGCATAAATTCGCAACACTGCAGTCCTTAACCGTTCTAACTATAAAATCTCCTGCGAGCACAGACAGCAAGTCGGTCTGTACCAACAAACGCTTACTGAGATACCGTCAAACTCGGGCGCTCAAAACAGAAGGCCTCTTCACCGCTGGCTTCCCAGCAAAGCTCGGCTCCCCACCCTCGTAACTCAGAAGGCGAATCATATTCTCGAAACCACGCAATATTCTCCCTCTCTACAGATTCTTCCGAATTTCTACCAACCACCTTTTAGTCTTTTGTCGTCCAACGAGGAAAGTTTGCGAGGAAATTCCTATACTCATACAATGGTACGCTTCTCAGAGTAGAAAATCGTTGGAAATAGCCCAGCCTGCGATTTCCGAAGTAACACTTCCTCGTTCGTCTCTGCTGCACCCAAGATTTTCAGAGTTCCCGAAGTATTAACGGGTTATCCTTCCGGCCCAATACAAGACCGGCCGGTCGCTGTATTGTGCTTTCGCGCTCAGGTGCTCAGACCGTCTGTCTTGGCACTTCCTGCGTGAAGCAGGACCAACACACCTCTGTGGGCTTCCCCACCCACGGCTTGAGTTACGCCTGCCATTTCATTTCCACTGACATTCCAACCTCTACCAGTATATGGAATCGTTGATAAAGCCGTTTTCATAATAAAGACATTCTGTCACCTTTCATGCAACAAGCGTCAACAATTATATACAAGGTCTACATTACAATGTCAGTCTTCTTTAAATATTCATATATACAACGTACAACCTGCCAAATGATACCTAATTCCGGTTGTAAATCATGGCAAAGTATGTAGATGAGTTAATGTAATGTGCAAAATTATAGGCATCTTACAATACCCCCAACATAATGACCTATTTTTTAATAGGCTGGGTTATTCTTATAGTATTATCTCCTTCAGTATTAAGTAATATAACCATCAACTGCCTGTACAAGCGAACTAGTAAGAATACAAGGACAGAGAAACAATTGAATCTTGCTATCTTCTTCTACAGTCATTCTGTATTCATTCATGGGCTAACTGCCATAAATTTATTTACTACATATTTATTTTAATTTGTCTACTTCTTATGTTTTGAACATTTTTTTGAGATATGCCAACTGGAATACACAATAACACGCAAAATAACCCATGTTATCAAAGGAAATTTAACTAACATTACACATTTTTGAGTTCTTTCAAATGGCAGTTCCCATCTTTCTTCAGACTTAAGGCTGATGCTCCTTGTCATTCATCCATCCCTAAGACATAGGTTGAGGCAAGAAATATTAAACTAAAATATCCAAATATTTTCGAAGTGGTCATCCAATAAATTACATATGCTACATTTAGCCATTAATATGCATAACAAGCAGTTACGTCAAATATTCTAGGGGTTATCTATTGGTCTTTATACAATTATATAAAATTCGGTGAAACATCTTGCGTAATTTTACTTGGTCATATTTATGCTCTTGACTTACATTTAAAAACCCATTTTCACAAACTGATTGTGCAAGTCTAGTGTTTCCCTAACTTGTACATTCTTTAAACTTTTCAAACATCTTATGTTCTAAAGCGTTATTTGACAAACTGCATTCACATTTACTATGAAAACTAATATTTGTAACAAGAGTTCGGATCGTCCACGAATTTTAGCTAATGTTCTTGTTCACAGTGTTTAAAAATGTAGTGCATTAAAACATTAAACAAAGAAAATAATAAACAATAATTTCACATAAATAAATACACAAATAAAATTCTGCAAATACACAAATATTTAAAACGTTGAATCATAGCATCATTATCAAAGAGAATGACATACAATAATTTTACATGAATAAATACACAAATATTTTCTTAAGACTAACCTGAAAATAAGTACAAGATGTCTACAACATGATACATATCGGAACCTGTTGGTTTGTGGATGTAACTGTTCAGTGTTCTCTAAATTATACACCTTTTTTATCAACAGTCACACACTGAGTCCGATTTCACAACACACTTTCATCTCCATTTGTGTACGGGGATGGAAGCTACCCAGAAGAAGGCGGCTACAACCGTGGCCGAAACGTTGGTTTTTCTCCAGCAGCAGTAGTTTTTTACATTATGTCGCGGTACCAAACCCAGAAAACATTTATGTCGACTGACTCTGGACCTCGGAAGCCTACGCAATTATATTAGTTATTGCAAAGTTTAGGAAGCGTAGATTGGTTCAACAATTTATTGAGATCGGTCATGGTGGCTTTGCAAGTCAGCCATTGGACCGTCAGCCCACTGTTGATCGCATCAGGTTACAAGCCTCTTACAGAGTTGGTGATGTGGAAGGATCCTCAGTATATACGGCAAGGCAAGTGGGTGTATGTTTTGAAACAGCCAAGGTTTCGTCGAATTTGCATACAGTATGAGAGAGGTACAGTGAGGTGGGATATTTATAGGTCACCAAGAATTCTTCTGCGTCATATAACAGAAGTGTACTTGTGTCTAGTCTTCAGTTCTTTGTGTTTCTTCCTTTACTGCGTTTGTCTCCCTACTCTTCTGTTCTGTTCTTCATGTCGCGTCTTGCTGCCGGACGCGGTGGCCGAGCGGTTCTAGGCGCTTCAGTCCGGAACCGCGCGACTGCTACGGTCGCAGGTTCGAATCCTGCCTCGGGCATGGTTGTGTGTGATGTCCTTAGGTTAGTTAGGTTTAAGTAGTTCTAAGTTCTAGGGGACTGATGACCTCAGATGTTAAGTCCCATAGTGCTCAGAGCCATTTGAACCATTTTTCGCTTCTTGCTCCTCATACAAATATTGTGTTTTGGATAAGGGTATTGGTAGCTGTGGACAGGTAGGTTATCTGTTTGGTGACATTATACACTACTGTCCATTAAAATTGATACACCACGTAAATGACGTGCTACAGACGCCAGGAAGAAGATGCTGTGATATGCAAATGATTAGCATTTCGGAGCATTCACACAAGGTTGGCGCCGGTGGCGACACCTACAACGTGCTTACATGAGGGAAGTCTCCAACCGATTTCTCAAACACAAACAACAGTTGACCGTGTTGCCTGGTGAAGCGTTGTTGTGATGCTTCGCGTAAGGAGGAGAAATGCGTGCTATCACGTTTCCGACTTTGATAAAGGTCGGATTGTAGCCTATCGCGATTGCGGTTTATCGTATCGCGACATAGCTGCTCGCGTTGGTCGAGATCCAATGACTGTTAGCAGAATATGGAATCGGTGGGTTCAGGAGGGTAATACGAAACGCCGTGCTGGATCCCAACGGCCTCGTATCACTAGCAGTCGAGATGAAAGTTATCTTATCCGCATGGCTGCAACGGATCGTGTAGCCACGTCTCGATCCCTGAGTCAACAGATGGAGACGTTTGCAAGACAACAACCATCTGCACGAACAGTTCGACGACGTTTGCAGCAGAATGGACTATCAGCTCGGACACCATGGCTGCGGTTACCCTTGACGCTGCATCACAGACAGCAGCGCCTGCGATGGTGTACTTGACGACGAAACTGGGTGCACTAGTGGCAAAACGTCATTTTTTTCGGATGAATCCAGGTCCTTTTTACAGCATCACGATGGTCGCATCCGTGTTTGGCGACATTGCGTTAATCGCACATTGGAAGTGTGTATTCGTCATCGCCGTACTGACGTATCACCATTGGTTAAACGTCTCGGTCACCTCATGTTCGCATTGACGGCACTTTGAGCAGCGCTCGCTACTTTTCAGATGTGTTACGACCCGTGCCTCTACCCTTCACTCGATCCCTGCGAAACCCTACATTTCAGCAGGATAATGCACGACCGCAAGTTGCAGGTCCTGTACGGGGCTTTTTGTTAGACCGCTGCCGTGGCCACGACATTCTCCAGATATCTCACCAATTGAAAACGTCTGGTCAATGGTGGCCAAGCAACTGGCTCGTCACAATACGCCAGTTTCTACTCTTGGTGAACTGCGGTATCGTGTTGAAGCTGCATGGGCAGCTGTACCTGTACACGCTATCCAAGCTCTGTTTGACTCTTTGCCCAGGCGTATCAAGGCCATTATTACGGCCATTGTTGGTTGTTCTGGGTACTGTTTTCTCAGGATCTATGCACCCAAATTGCGTGAAAATGTAATCACATGTCAATTCTAGTATAATATATTTGTCCAATGAATACCTGTTCATTATCTGTATTTCTTCTTTGTGTAGCAATTTTAATGGCCATTAGTGTACATGGAACTTGAGTCATTGTGTGTGACTCAGATTCCTCAAAAGACGGTTCCATATGACTGGCAGCTACAGATTATGATGTTTATTAGTCTCTGTCTCGCTGAGAACAGCAGAAAGAAAAGCAAACAGAGTTCACAGTTCTGAACAGCTATTAGCAGTTGCCCTGTAGGCTTAACTGACTGTATTATGTGTACAATTTGTTTATCTTCTCTCCATCATGTAGTACAATAGTGGAGACAAGTATTTAGAGGGCCATTTAAAGACCCGTCTTGACCCGACTCAGCAGGCCTACCTGCTCAGTCGCCGCCTGTGCCGCCTGAGGTCCTCAGGTAGCCGCATTTGCAAAGGACTGCTGCTCACCCGCGTCTGCAACATGGCTTTGTCTTACCGACACTGTCCCTTGCTTCTGCATTTCTCTGTAGCTGTGCCGTTAGCCTCGCTTTCCATCTGCACATCATATTGTTGCTTCCAGTGTATGTCGCAAAAGTTTTTTTTAATACTGTACCCACTAATACATACAATTAGTTTCCGTTTTACACAAATACTGTACAGTACGTAACACAATATCATTGACACGTTTCTGTTATATAATATATCTTTAAGATGCACTCACCAGTGAAGTCATTTATATTTACATTTATTATTGTTCTAGTTGTACAATCAGCCATGATGCTTACTTATTTACTCTAATTATACTGATCAAAATTTGATGTACAAAGTTAATGTTTATTGTAAAAGAACATATTACTCAACCTATGTAATTTAAGTATTAAATATCTCTTGGCACCTTCATACCTCTAAAAAATACATGTTCATTAGTTATCCATGTAACAGTAGAATTATAATCATCACCAGATCCCAATGTTAATAATTACAAATACTACTTGTTAAATTACTGGCCTGTAAGATATTTATACTAGACTAGCTCCAGCGTTATTCACAGTAATATACTGTCGTTGGAAATCACAGGATCATCCAATCAGATTGTTATTGGTTTCGTCGTGGATGTCGTGAATATCTGTAAAGAATAAAGTGCACGTCTCCACAAACATACACAAATGAATGAATAGGTGGGAGTCTTCTTCATTTCACGCTTCAGCTTGCTTCTTGTGGACAATCATAAACTACATAGCAAGTTTAGTACAAAATTACTGATACTTCCTTTAATCACACTGTCACGTACCTTCTTTCATGTTTTTACTCAGTAATACCTTCTCTGTCGCTGTCCTTTTTCCAGAGCTGCTACTATTACCTTTATCTGTCGTTAACTCTTCCTTTTATGTTACTAAGCTACACTTTATTTTACTAGTGGTACCTGCAAATATAAAGATTTTAGTACATTATATAAAATCACTGCTCATCAACATGACTGCCAGGCTCTTATGTAGTGCCCACTACGTCATGTGCTTTGAACGTATAGCATTTTGTACTTTCCTTTATTAACTTTTCCGTGTCGATATCCCCTTATTACACATCCATTTCATGACGCTATATCACTTAAACTATATTTCGGTGCACCCATATGGTATTCCGCAGAACTGGCTACCATGTACACAGTCCTTCAGTCTTTCTGAACAGTATAAATATAACACTTCCATATGCAAATAACTGTGCACTCTTGCGTAGTCACATGGAGCAGGCCACCAAGTGAACTCTCGTTTCTCTGAATGAAGAGAAATCATACTTGGACGACAGACCTGCGTGTCATCGCAAACCACTACTAGCAAGTCACTCATTCGTGACCCCATTGCTACACATGAAAAATAGACACTCATTTCATGAAGTAGTTCTAAAATCTTTTCAAAATGCAGACATTCTCTGCTAATAAGTTCCACATCAATTAGGTAACAAACTTACTAATTCATTTTTACACCATTTTATTTATTTATTTATTTGCAGTACCCATATTTCTCATTTTTATTTTATTCCTTCATGGACAGATAGCACATCTTAAACAAATTCCCTTATGTGCGCCTTTTGGCCCGTGCTGCACCTCGCCCTTCTCTCCAGCGACACGTAAAGCCTCCTCCACTATGACTTTATGTTGTCGGCGTGTCCTTTGTGGAAAATCGATCGGTACTCGCATTCCATCTGGAGGGTCTCTATTCGTCAGAACCATCATAGGTGGCATCAATATAGTACCGTGGGGGAGCTTGTTTATCACATCCTGAAAATCTTTCAGAAATACATCCCAGCCAGCATGATTCTTTCCACAGTACAGTCTACATAAATTACGCGAATCTTTCATCATTCTCCCCACGGGGTTCAAACTTGGATGAAATATACTAATAAATATGGACTTTTTTATACCTTCTTAGTGTTCTTTTCCATACCTCAGATTTATATTGAGGTCCATTATCTCAGATAATACAATCTACAGTTCCCAATTGGTTTATGGTGTCTCTGCGCAAGGATCTACTCACAGTGGCACCAGTTGGCACCACTACTTTTTAAGTAGTATGAACATCACAAATTTGGATGACAGCTCCAATACTACCAATATAAACTGATAGCACCTAGGAGTTGTTTAATGGTCCTATTAAATCCACCGCTGCCTTTTGCCATTTATCAGGAATAATTGGGTACAAAGGAGCCTGGGTCTCTACAGTTGTGGATTTCGCCTTTTGACAATTTTTACAGATGGCTAGTACTTTCCTTATACGTTTCTATATGTTTTTGAAATAGCATACACTCCTCATTTTCATAAAACTTAGGTGTGTATATCATTAAGCTTATTTATTAACTTATTTGGTGTGCACACCACCCACAACGAATCATTAACGTTTTCCCTATAAAACAGAATCCCTTTTCTCAAGAGGTACGGCTGTCTTATGGCCTGCGTCCGATCCTTCCATTTTTCTTTTATTTTGACTAGATCTGGGTCCTTGTCATGCTCATTCTGGATATTCCGCATCGTTACAGTGACGAAGTTTTCACATGCAACCCCTTTGAGGTAGAACAACGAAAAGTGCTCTTGATCTAATGCTTCAGCCGTCTCTTCTATTATATCAATAGGTGAGCGGGACAGCGCGTCAGCAATGACGTTTGTCGGACCGGGCACATAGACTGTTCACAGCTACCCATATCGCTAGTCTTCCATGTGGAAGTTTGGCTGTTAGGAGAAATTCTAGGGCCCTATTGCCAGTATAGACTTTTGTTTTTCTACCGAACGGAAAGTACCTAAACTTTTTAAATCCCCATACTATTGCGAGGGCTACAAGTTCGGTAACAGAGTAATTCCTTTTAATTTCGGATAGTACGCTGCTACCAAAGGCGATTGTTCTTTGATACCTATGGTCCATGTTCTGGTGAGGCGGACGATTTATATTGTTTTGCCAATTATAGCGTGTATTATTCCCTCTGTTGTTCTCCCTTCTTTCACTTTGCACGTCTCTCTGCCTATGTTTCTCCCGCGCCTGATGCGCGTTGAAAGCGAACTCCAACTCTCTTACAGTATTCTTGAATCCTTCTACATTACTTCCACATCGGTCGACGATCGCTTGCTGGTAGGAAATTGGTAACTTCATATAACATAATCATATGATCTCAGCCGGTGTGCATGGATCGTCCAAATACTGAAATTATTGGTCAAATTTTCGAAATACTTCAGTGCACTACGGAACCCTGAACTCTCTAAGTCTTTGCTCATCATTTTGTCCTGTTTGATCCTGTCCTGTGTTTCCTTGGACCAGTATTTGTTTAAAAATGCGTCACGAAAATCTTCGCATGACGTGCACGGTTTTGCAATGTTCCGTATGCATTCGGCCGATGTTCCCTCGATATGTGAACATACGATGTACAGTTTGTGCATCAGAGGCCAGTGAGGTGGTAATGATAAATAAAATTGTCCAATAAAAGTTTTTTGGTGTAAAACCTTATCCTCGCCTATGTAATGCTGGAATTTTTGTACAGAGATAAAATGCTTTAAATCTAAAATTTCATTAGAATTTCTTCTCACTCGGCCTACCACATTCTCACTTGGCGCTAACGTTTCCCATCTACCGTTACTTTGGGCACACTCTCTTGTACTTCCTGTTACGTTTTCATCACTGTAAAAATGTCCCATGGTGCGCATTATTGGGTAACAATTACGCGTATGAAATACCTCATTGCCGTTCTCCATATTCGCTATCTGCGACCTATTTCAAAATGGTTCAAATGGCTCTGAGCTCCATGGGACTTAACATCTATGGTCATCAGTCCCATAGAACTACTTAAACCTAACTAACCTAAGGACAACACACAACACCCAGTCATCACGATGCAGAGAAAATCCCTGACCCCGCCGGGAATCGAACCCGGGAGCGGGAAGCGAGAACGCTACCGCACGACCACGAGCTGCGGACTCTGCGACCTAGTCATGCCGTGTGTAGACGCGGGAGCCACCTCTCTAGCGATATTTTGTTGCTCTGCAGATACGCTTTCAGTCTGTAGTTGAAAAGCAACTCTTAGATTCGAGCTCATTCTTGTATCGTCTGGGCTTGGATATGATCGTGCTGAGTTTGAACTGGCTCTTTCGGTTTCTGTTATTTCCAAATCGCCTACTATTTCTTTTCCGAGATGTGATTTTTGACTAGGTTGCGACGTGACTTCCTGAGATAACTATTTTATTTCTCTTTCTATGTTTCATTTAAATTGTGAGAGCTCCGCAGCCAATGCCTTTTTTGGCTACGTTGTTTCTTCTTGTTTCAAGCGCCTTTGCAACTTCGTTAATGCAACTCTACCTGTCTTTGTCGTATTTTCTGTCTTCTCTAATGTTTCAAGAGCAATCCGCTTAGCGCCACTCGCTAGTAATTGCGCCTCGTTCGCGGTTCTTCTGACCTCCGCAATCTCTAGTTCTAGTTTTGTTCGGAGTGTCACTACCTCATTTTTCACTGTCCTCTTTTCATGTTTTATGGACTGAATTTCGACACAAACATTTTGAATTTTACTTCCCATTTCAGCGCGGACTTCATCATTCCCTTTTTTTATTTGGCTTGCCAATTCAGAGCTAACATTTTGAATTTTACTTCCCATTTCAGAGCGTACTTCATTATTCCCCTTTTTTATTTGGCTTCCCAATTCAGAGCTGACCTTTTGGATTTTACTTCCCATTTCACTTCCCATTGCTTTTAGGTATGCAAGGATGTCCAACACAATTGCCTTACATAAATCTTTTCTCCTATTGTGACTTTCTCTTCCTCTGCTCTTAAGTCATCTTCTCCCCTTTTCCTTTTCCATTTCTTGGTATTCGAGAAAGTCAACATCGCGCGCCCCTGATTTGCTGCCTCGTGACGATGTCAGTGATGGCGATCTACCACGATTCTTAATTGTTCAGCACTTACTTGGACTCCCTACATTATAGTCCCGTATCTTTACAATTGCCTCAGTGTGTCTCAGTTCCTCATCTTCTCTATCAGATTGCCCATCACGGGCTTGGCTGTGTCCATCATCCTCAAAAAGTTCACTTGGTTCGGTATTCTCATCACCTGTGCCTTTTGCTGCGAACAAAGCTAATTCTTTCTCATCACATAAGCTTTCTTGTCTGCCACTTGTATCTGTCATTTCTATATCGTTACAACTAGTGATCTGTTGTGCTACTAAGCGCGGTTTTGCCCTAGTTATCGTGGACTGATCCCTGAAAAGAGTTCTCTCTTAAAAGTACACAAAATTTACACACATTTGTTATGCAACAGACATGCAACATAAAATATCTATAACAAACAAGCTAAGTTAAAGGCTATATCGTGAATGAGCAGTGTCGGCAAAAAGCATACAAAAAACAATCAGAATTGGCATAACTTAAAGATCAATAAATTGCATGCAGTAGGCTGAAGTGTAACGCCTCTGAAAAGAAACACAATAAAATACTCAATTTTTTTTAAATGTTAACGCATCACTTTACCGGTGCAAATTATACACGCCAGCTAGTGAACATTATCAATAACACCTAAACATTATAAATGGGAAAAAGTTTATGAAATTTTCCGAGGTTTCAAACCACTTAATGGCTACTATCAGAAGACTCTTAAGTAGGACCCTGGCAGGGTAACCGTATCCAAGTTGTTACTCTAGGTGGGTGTAAAATGAATGTGCGTAACGGATAATAATGAACGCTAAAATGAAGATTAGACCCCATCTGACTACCCCCTGAAGATGATCTTAGGATTTATTAATCTCTCCTCCTTCTTGCTGTTTGAAGTATTAATTACAACATAAACATAAAAGGATGATTAAGGGAACTAGTAACTATTAAATGATAAATGGTGTTTCTGCTTGTACATTTATTGTAGTTTACAACCCCTTTATATTACAACTGTTTATATACCAGTGTCCAATGGACATAAAAAGATACAAATGAATCTCCTACATAATATAATTGATCAATGACCCAAATCTGTCCCTTATTATAGCTAGGCGGTCTATTATAAATTATGTGAGATGACTGATCAACTGCGTACCAAACACTAGAAGACACTACTTTCAAGGGTGGGGTCGTGCGGTAGCGTTCTCGCTTCTCACGCCCGGGTTCCCGGGTTCGATTCCCGGCGGGGTTAGGAATTTTCTCTGCCTCGTGATGGCTGGGTGTTGTGTGCTGTCCTTACGTTAGTTAGGTTTAAGTAGTTCTAAGTTCTAGGGGACTGATGACCATAGATGTTAAGTCCCATAGTGCTCAGAGCCATTTGAGCCATTTTCAAGGGTGGTCTAAAGTGGTGTGCAACCCCAGTGGAAATAAAATTTACGTGATCACGGCTGTTTCGCTTTAAAGCCCTAATAAGCTAAAGCAATGAGCAATATCACAATATGTACTGTGACCGGTCCATCAAGGTGATGGTTCTCGTACATGTCTACGACGTCAGAACTCCACCCACAAAATATTAAAAAAAATCATTCAAAAACTAGGACGGCATAAGACGATCCACTGACTAGTATAATCTAATACTGTCTTCTCCTCTCTGTGTTCTACACACGAGAGACGCGAAATCCTATCCACAAGGACGGAGTACAGGTAACGTCTTAACGGGTTTATAGGCAGAAGAAGTGCTCTCAATCACTGAACGCTGCATACGCAACGACGACATCCTACCTGGAGGCGAAGTCCAGAATTGTATAAGTTCGCAACACTGCAGTGCCTAACCGTTCTAACTATAAAATCTCCTGAGAGCAAAGAAATCCGTCTGTACCAACTAAAGCTGATACTGAGCGATCGTCAACCTCAGGCGCCCAAAACAGAAGACCTCTTCTCTCTGCCTCTGGCTTCCCAGCAAAGCTCAGCCCTCCCTTGTAATTCAGAAGATGAATCATATTCTCGAAACCACGGAATATTCTCCCTCTCTACAGATTCTTCCGGATGCCGACCAACCATCTTTTAGTCTTTTGTCGTCCATCGCGGAAAGTCTGTGAGGAAATACCTATATTCATACAATTGTATGCTTGTCAGAACAAAAAATCATCAGAAATAACCCAGCCTGTGATTTCCGAGGTAACGCTTGCTCGTTCCTCTCTCCTGCGTCCAAGACTTTCAGAGTTTCCGATGTGTTATCCGGCTATCCTTCCAGCCCCACAACAATAACGGCTGCCCACCGCTGTATTGTGCTTCCGCCCTCAGGTGCCCAGATCGTCCGTCTTGGCACTTCCTGTGTGACGCAGGACCAACACACCTGTGTGGGCTTTTCCATCCAGGGCTTGAATTACGCCTGCCGTTTCATTTCCACTGGCGTTCCAACCTCTACAACTGTAGGCAATCATTCATTACGCTGTTTTGATGATAAAGACACTCTGTCAACTTTCATGGAATAAGCGGTAACAAATACACTCCTGGAAATTGAAATAAGAACACCGTGAATTCATTGTCCCAGGAAGGGGAAACTTTATTGACACATTCCGGGGGTCAGATACATCACATGATCACATTGACAGAACCACAGGCACATAAACACAGGCAACAGAGCATGCACAATGTCGGCACTAGTACAGTGTATATCCACCTTTCGCAGCAATGCAGGCTGCTATTCTCCCATGGAGACGATCGTAGAGATGCTGGATGTAGTCCTGTGGAACGGCTTGCCATACCATTTCCACCTGGCGCCTCAGTTGGACCAGCGTTCGTGCTGGACGTGCAGACCGCGTGAGACGACGCTTCATCCAGTCCCAAACATGCTCAATGGGGGACAGATCCGGAGATCTTGCTGGCCAGGGTAGTTGACTTACACCTTCTAGAGCACGTTGGGTGGCACGGGATACATGCGGACGTGCATTGTCCTGTTGGAACAGCAAGTTCCCTTGCCGGTCTAGGAATGGTAGAACGATGGGTTCGATGACGGTTTGGATGTACCGTGCACTATTCAGTGTCCCCTCGACGATCACCAGTGGTGTACGGCCAGTGTAGGAGACCGCTCCCCACACCATGATGCTGGGTGTTGGCCCTGTGTGCCTCGGTCGTATGCAGTCCTGATTGTGGCGCTCACCTGCACGGCGCCAAACACGCATACGACCATCATTGGCACCAAGGCAGAAGCGACTCTCATCGCTGAAGACGACACGTCTCCATTCGTCCCTCGATTCACGCCTGTCGCGACACCACTGGAGGCGGGCTGCACGATGTTGGGGCGTGAGCGGAAGACGGCCTAACGGTGTGCGGGACCGTAGCCCAGCTTCATGGAGACGGTTGCGAATGGTCCTCGCCGATACCCCAGGAGCAACAGTGTCCCTAATTTGCTGGGAAGTGGCGGTGCGGTCCCCTACGGCACTGCGTAGGATCCTACAGTCTTGGCGTGCATCCGTGCGTCGCTGCGGTCCGGTCCCAGGTCGACGGGCACGTGCACCTTCCGCCGACCACTGGCGACAACATCGATGTACTGTGGAGACCTCACGCCCCACGTGTTGAGCAATTCGGCGGTACGTCCACCCGGCCTCCCGCATGCCCACTATACGCCCTCGCTCAAAGTCCGTCAACTGCACATACGGTTCACGTCCACGCTGTCGCGGCATGCTACCAGTGTTGAAGACTGCGATGGAGCTCCGTATGCCACGGCAAACTGGCTGACACTGACGGCGGCGGTGCACAAATGCTGCGCAGCTAGCGCCATTCGACGGCCAACACCGCGGTTCCTGGGGTGTCCGCTGTGCCGTGCGTGTGATAATTGCTTGTACAGCCCTCTCGCAGTGTCCGGAGCAAGTATGGTGGGTCTGACACACCGGTGTCAATGTGTTCTTTTTTCCATTTCCAGGAGTGTATTTACAAGGTGTACGTCAGTCTTCTGTAGATATTCATTTACACGATGTACAACCTACCAAATGATACCTAATTCCAGTTGTACATCACGACAAACCATGTAGATGAGTGCTTGTAAGGTGCGAAATTATAGCCACCTCACAACTTAACACTATGTAAGGCAGTTATAGATAGAAGTTTATGTATCGGAGTTGACGGGAGACTGTGAAGGAGTGGGCTGGGTTCTGGTCCTGTGGTAGTGTGCAACGTAACGACCGTGAAACAGTGGTCATGTTAGTTCAGTTCCAGGACAACTCCAGAACACTACTGTACCCCAGAGAGTAAAGAAATCAAACATCAGGCGGTTCCAGATGAAGTCTTTCACTATGTCAAGAGACTGTTCTCCAGCATCAAGTTGAGAGGATAGTTTGACATATAAATGAATTTTTCATTTATGAATTGTATAATTATTGCAAGCTGGAGGTAACTGAAGGTACTGCCCATAGAGATGATTTTGGATAGCGTAGGTCTGCCTGCAAAAGGGTGCAGCGAAGCCACGGTACCCGATGTCTAGCTTATGGGTGCTATCCTTCAAGGACAAACTTCAAATACTTGGAAAGGAATTCTGGAAGGGAGATTTCAGTGTATTGAGATACATGTCAAGAGGACTAGTGTCATATATTGACAAGTAGACCCACGCTATCCAAAAATATGTGTACGGACAATACTTTCAGTGACTTCCAAGTATCAACCATTATTAAGTTCAAAATCCAAGAAATCAACTCATCCGCAAGTAAAATCATTCACTCAACTCGAGGATGTAAAACAATCACATTAAATAAAGAAACACTTTAACTAGAACAATTTGACGTTAAGAAATTTAGTTAATTTCTTCATCCCCTGTGCATATAACTTGCACAATAGTGTTTTGGAGCTCCTTTGGTGCTCAATCAACAACGCCACTGCCTCACACCTTATACGTTGCACACTACCAAAGAGCATAAACCCAACCCAGTCCTACACAACGTCCCGTTAAGTTCACTGCTACGTCAATCCCAATTCATAAACTTCTACAACAGGATAACGTCCTATTAATAATGTGCCAACTAAGGATCTTCCGACCACTGCGGAGCCAGCTTATAGGCATGCAAATATGCTAAGGTGAGTACAACCTTGCACAATGTCAAACAGGGATGGCATGTCGACAACGTCTTTCGTTAACAGGAAATCTCAGCCAATGACATGGCACGTATTAACTCAACTATCTTAACTAAACCCGCGAACGTTAAAGAACAAGATTCACCTCCTCAGTACACGCACATGGGCACCAATTAATTTCATCAAATGGTCCGAGAGCTGAACAGTCAAAAACTGTCATGATTTATGTGGCACGTCCACTCACCAGAAACATCTCGGCACTGCAGCTCACGTTGAAATTTCAACAGGCAGGTAAATCACCACCGGCTGGCCCACCAGGTGAGTGTACTCAGCGTCCCTCGCACTGTACAGGTTTCTCCTTAACAACTGACAGGGTGTTGGCCACCCTCACCATTCTCAATCAGCGTCCTCTCTCCTTCGCTGCGAGACCTCCAAGAGAGACCACAAACCAGGGACTAACGATCCTTAAAAGCCGGTCCCTTTTGTACCTCCTCTTGGTCGAGTACATACTCTTTGTACCTACGTTACGCTCGTAGTAAAATCGACAAGGGCTTATCAAAACTATATTGGCTGAAGTGTGAATACCCCACTATGTTCGAAAGCAAATACCGCATTACTTCAACCGCAATTGTTCTAGAAAAAAATGTTTTGCGTTACTCACTGAATGCCGCTCGTACTTACCACCATGAGGGAAACAATCTTGGCTGGCGAGGATTTTCATGTGTGTGTGCCAACGGCCTTATCTCTGTGAATATACCGGTTCCCTCCAGATCACTGGAGTTCAGCAGTGTCTGAAATTGGCAGTACTTTGTTGGGTAGGAACATATGAATGACATGTAGTGTTGGCCGTTTTCCCTTCGTCTTCATGTCACAAGGGGAGTCGTCTAGTGGCATAAGGTTTTTGGTCACTAGACTCGGCTAGTGTTGTAGATTAGATTCCGTATCTCACCGTGGTGTGTCACGAAGTGAGAGCGTGTGACAGTGGTGATGGTGATCCGCAAACACTCAGTGTTTAACTGTTCATCTTTTTAAAGAGGACAAAATTGTTCACCACACTCCTTGGCGCACCCGAGAAAATGAAGGCAAGTAAGAAAGGAATTTCATCAAATGGTGCTGCAGAAAGGTTAGCTGTAAAATAAAGCAACATGGATAACTTCTTGGCTTCATAGCAGTTTCGTTTGCAACTACCATCATAATAATCAGAAACACAACTATAATGACTAACGTGCAAGAAGGCGCTTAAATTGTTCGGTCGCCGAAAACGGGAAGATTTCCTTAAAATAATGAGACTTCGGTAGTTAGAAACATTCCTACAACATTGCTGTTACACTGTTGCTGCACATGGAGTGGAGGCTGATTATACATATGTGTTGTTAACGTCTCCAAGGCAGTACAAACAGGGCAAATGCTCACTATAAGTGCTCTTTAAAGCCTCTGCTTGATCCGTGATTTATTTTCAAAGAATATTCTTAAGCATTTATTTTATTTACTAGCGATTCATCAAGAAAATTAACACATTAAATCACACTATGTAGGCATGGAAGTAGTTGCCGGGGAGTAACTGATGAAATACATCTACTAACGTAGATTAGATTGTAGGGAGATTACCGAACAACCCGAACAGGAGGTTGCTCTAACCCGCCCCTACTCCACAAGAGAAAAACGGACCACCCAATTTATAAACAGCCACCTTCCCCGATCGCCGGCCGGTGTGGCCGTGCGCTTCTAGGCGCTTCAGTCTGGAACCGCGTGACCGCTACGGTCGCAGGTTCGAATCCTGCCTCGGGCATTGATGTGTGTGATGTCCTTAGGTTAGTTCGGTTTAAGTAGTTCTAAGTTCTAGGGGACTGATGACCACAGATGTTAAGTCCCATAGTGCTCAGAGCCATTTGAACCATTTTTGAACCACCTTCCCGCGGGTGGGCAAACGGAGATGAATGGTGGGACGACCCCAAACAAAACGGCTGGTGACCTCACCAAGAAAACAAGTAGAATTTAACAAGAGTAAATCAAACAACACGGGGTCACGGATTTTCTTTGCCTCGTGATGGCTGGGTGTTGTGTGCTGTCCTTAGGTTAGTTAGGTTTAAGTAGTTCTAAGTTCTAGTGGACTGATGACCATAGATGTTAAGTCCCATAGTGCTCAGAGCCATTTGAACCATTTTTTCAAACAACATATCACCAATCACTTAGCTTCTAATAAACTGTGATTTCTCGAGATGACCTGGCGCAGCACCCCTACATCGCTCTCCCAAACCGTACGCTGCCAGCCGCTTCAACGGACGCAGGAGGCGCGCCGATCTCCCGTCTCACGGCGTCGCAGCTCGCACCGGCCAGACTGATGTCGTGGGTTGACTCCTGTTGCTCTCGTGTCGACCGCGACCCCTCGCTATACGCTGCGGTCCACTGGACTCACGTGGCGACCTCACATGCGCCGACGCTCAGGACGGACAAGTCATCTTGGGTCTCAGTGCGCGACTGACCAACCGATCGATCCAACCGCCAATGACCATTGCCTGAATAAACTCGAGCAGAGTGGCGGCCTAACGTGCAGACTCAGATGCAGGAAGTAAGCCCAGACCGGGGACCACTCGCTGAGTTCTCTTACTGGCGGAGTGGAAAGACTCTCATTTTGCCGGCTTTAAAGGTTGATCCGAACGACAGACACTAACTGCCATACAAATGCGGACGAGGGACAGACTAGCAAGCTGGGGAAGAGAGACTGACCCAGACTGACTGACTGGCGAGCTCATAGCGCCCCTTAAATGCACGTGAACAGGCAACCTTTCCCCCTTCCCACCAGAGGGTGACACCAAATCCGCGATTGCCACAGTGGTGCCACCGCCAGAAGTGGAGGGCGACTGCTTCCACACTACGCGCTGCGGCGAGCTCTTCTAAACAGCAATTTTTACCACTGCTCACTGATCCCAAAGAAAACACTCGACAGAATAATGTAACCAGCCCTAGTCTCCTACTACAGCTTTGAAAGAAGCACTCTGGAAAGCCAAACCGTCTGACACTGCAGGTGTATCCTTGGACGTGAAATCGCTTAGTCAAGCAAATACTACCGTTTTTCGGAAGTAGCCAGCTTTGCAATGATTGCCAATTTCTTAGTACAATTAAGTATCCACTCACAGAAGTCTGCAAAGACACCTTTATACGTTTGTATCGTTATTATCTATCATACCTCAGCGAACTTTCGCTTAACACACATTAGTGATACGCAAATGCGCACATTAATTATTTACTGAGATTCGTGGATTAGTCTTGAGCCTTACTCTGTTTGGTTCTTCAGTTTGAGTGATTATAAATTTTACGCTCTCCCCATGTGACATCGGCAACAAATTATTTAATTTATAAAATCTTCATCTGGATGCATAATAGTCAGATCTATGTAATAAATACACTGACCCAAATTAATTTGCCACTTCGCTGCCTAATGGTACTCACGCAATCAAACATGGTTTCCTTAGTTTGGTCTCAGGCGGAAGCAGCTACTTGTCAGTAACAAGTTAACAGTCGTCGACATTCATTCTAACTTTATGACAATTATTTTAAAGATAGTACGTACTCTGACATGCAATTATTGTGCAGTTGCGTTTTTTAGTAGTTTGTGTCAGATGTTACAAACAAAGAGTAAAATAAATACACAATATCTCAAAATTGCTCATTACGCATCCCTTTCGTCTGTTCTAGGTTTTTTGAATAATCGAGCCGATAATGGTATTTCTAAGTTCATACCATTACATGGAAGATATCATTGACGTTAATTTACGTTTCAGTTCTTACCTGCTCCAATACTTAATTTAATTATTTCATAGTTTGGAACTACAGAAGTTTCATTGTCTTTGTTTCCACAAGAATAACTACAAATATTATAAATATTCAGTATCCACGTAATGTATATACCAAGTGATTTCAATTTAATCTTGTCTCATGTTTTCCCAATTTTGTACTTGACTGTCCGAAGCTATCGATTACATTAGAAACCAATAAACAAATAAATAATCAAGTCTGTAACGATTGCGTTCATAATATAAGTCATTATTGCATATAGTTTCATTTATTGCTTAACGTTTGACGTACTACGTGGAGGCAGGAGAGATATAAGAACTGGACTATCACTAAGGGCATTTTAGATACAGGAAGTATGCAAGTATAAAACGTAGCTATAATTTGGGAAATAAATGTCTGAGAACGCACGTTTCGAGTGCAACGTTGTATGCATGTGAAACAAGGACTGTAGGAAAACTGTAAAACAAGAGATTCGGGATAACGAGGTGTGGTGTTACGGAAGGATTATGAAAATCAGGTTGAATGATAAGAAATGGGGAGGTTCATGGCAGAAAGCTCGAGAAAAGAAACATGTGGTAAAATACTGGCAAAAGTAACAGATAGGATGAATTGACAAATGTTAAGACATCATAAAATAGCATCTGTGGTATTAGAAAAGGTTCTTATGGGTAAAAGCTGTAGAGGGGCACAGAGATGGGAATACATCCCACTTATATGTGAGGATGTCGGGTGCCAGCGCTGCTGTGAGAAGAAGTTGGCACAGGAGAGGAGCTCTCAAAGGGCCATATAAAACTAGTCGAAAGACTGATGATGTATAAAATATTTTGGTGCACCATAGCAATTGGTGATTACAAAATTATGATGTGGAATTGACCAAAACCAAATTCAGTTATCATTAAAATTAAATTACAATTTAGAAAAAGATTTTAGTATCTAAGTGCAAGAAGAAAAGTTGAACGATAGGCAATGGAAATCAAAATGAAACAGCAGTTTATTACGAGAACAATTAAACAGTAACAACACTTTTCCCTCATTTTGTTGCCAGTTTAATGTGGCTTCTGAATGACTGTCTATTCTTGGACTGACCTTTCGGCTCTAATATGTTTTTCAACTACTACCTATTGTAATCTGAGTCTTCAGGAAGAAATCTACGATGGTTTTGCGATCAGTTTAAATATACTAAATAATAAAAAGTTGTACAAATATTAACCCTGACGTCAAAGCATATTATACTTTCATTGCTATGTAATTTCGCATTTTTCTTTCATCGTACGGTCCTGTAACTTAGCAATGGTGTCGTCATTGTCGTTGGATGTTGACCTTGACTGTTGGCTTGTGTAAGTGCACGCCTGCAAAAGCAATGTTTGAATGTAGTGTTCTATGTTCGCGCGACCCCTACGGTCGCAGGTTGGAATCCTGCCTCGGTCATGGATGTGTGTGATGTCCTTAGGTTAGTTAGGTTTAAGTAGTTCCAAGCTCTACGGGACTGATGACCTCAGACGTTAAGTCCCATAGTGCTAGAGCCACTTGAACTTGTTCTATGTTTAGTAAATAACCTTAGTACTGCACACTACTGGCCATTAAAATTGCTACACCAAGAAGAAATGCAGGTGATAAACGGGTATTCATCGGACAAATATGATTACATTTTCATGCAATTTGGCTGCATAGATCCTGAGAAATCAGTACCCAGAACAACCACCTCTGGCCATAATAACGGCCTTGATACGCCTGGACATTGAGTCAAACAGAGCTTGGATGGCGTGTACAGGTACAGCTGCCCATGCAGCTTCAACACGATACAACAGTTCATCAAGAGAAGTGATTGGCATATTGTGACGGGCCAGTTGCTCGGCTACCATTGACCAGACGTTTTCAGTTGGTGAGAGATCTGGAGAAAGTCCTTGCCAGGGCTGCAGTCGAATATTTTCTGTATCCATAAAGGCCCGTACAGGCCCTGCAACTTGTGGTCGTGGATTATCCTGCTGAAATGTAGGGTGTCGCAGGGATCGAATGGTGGGTAGAGCCACGGGTCGTAACACATCTGAAATGTAACGTCCGCTGTTCAATGAGCCGTCAATGCGAACAAGAGGTGACCGAGGCGTGTAACCAATGGCACCCCATACCATCACGCCGGGTGATACGCCAGTATGGTGATGACGAATACACGCTTCCAATGTGCGTTCACCGCGAGTCGCCAAACACGGATGCGACCATCATGATGCCGTAAACAGAACCTGGATTCATCCGAAAAAATGACGTTTTGCCATTCGTGCACTCAGGTTCATCGTTGAGTACACCATCGCAGGCGCTCCTGTCTGTGATGTAGCGTCAAGGGCAACCGCAGCCATGGTCTCCGAGGTGATAGTCCATGCTGCTGCAAACGACGTCGAACTGTTCGTGCATGTGGTTGTTGTCTTGCAAACGTCCCCATCTGTTGACTCAGGGACCGAGACGTGGCTGCACGATCCGTTACAACCGTGCGCATAAGATGCCTGTCATATCGACTGCTAGTGATACGAGGCCGTTGGGATCCAGCACGGCGTTCCGTATAACCCTCCCGGACCCACCGATTCCATATTCTGCTAACAGTCATTGGATCTTGACCAACGCGAGCAGCAATGTCGCGATACGATCAACTGCTGTTTGTGAATGAGAAATAGGTTGGAAACTTTCCTCATATCAGCACGCTGTACGTGTCACCACCGGCGTGTGCGAATGCTCTGAAAAGCTAATCATTTGCATATCACAGCATCTTCTTCCTGTCGATTAAATTTCGCGTCTGCAGCACGTCATCTTCGTGGTGCAGCAATTGTAATGGCCAGTAGTGTAGTATGATGAAAATTGTCTATGTGAAGACTGTTAGCTGACAACTAACTTCTTTGTTAAACGGACCACGTATTCCTTCTAAGAGAGCACAGTCATAGATTTATATCGATGTAACTGTGATTGATGAGTTAGTACATCGTATGAAACAATGTAGGTCGGTTACCAGTACGTAAATTACACGATTCCAACATGATAAAAATAATGGGGGCTAGTTAACGCATACAAAGCGGTAACTTAGAGGAGAGCTAAAAAGTGCTGCCGAGTTCGCCACGAGGCAGCGGTATATAAAGGCCCAACAAGCATCCGTGGTCCAGAGGTATAATTTTGATTGGTAATTAAAAAGGCATCAGTCTGGGTTCGAACCACGCCACTGCTTAAATGTTGAAAAAATATCATCAGCAATGGCGTCCGAAGAGTTCCGGCATAAGAAGCCACTCCTGTTTTGCTAATGGTCTTGTCAAAGAGGACAGTGTAGCGGACGGAGATTGATGTTACTCACTTGCCCATGGGGTGAGATACTGCCCCTGAAAGGCGGAAGAATGAACAATAATCAACGGCATGAGGATGTAGAAGCTAATGGAAACCCGCTGAATTAAAGACACATAATGTTACCCACAAGACTTGTGCCCTGTAATTGGAGAAGTTTCACGTTGATCTCTCCACTGGCAAAAGATTCCAGACTAGTTACCGATTCGGATCTCCGGCATGGTGCTGCCAAGGAGGAGGTGACCATGAGAAAAAGATTGAATAAACAACTAAAGGATAACGTTGTACGAGTCGGAGCGCGGAATATCAGACGTTTGAACGTTGTATGGAAGCTAGAAAATTTGAAAAGGGAAACGCTAAGCCTGTAAGTAGGCTGTTTATGTTTTCTTATTGGCAACTTTAAGTAGCGCTCTATATGAGAATCACTGGCTGTGCTGTGTGCAGTCTGTGGCTAGTTTGCATTGTTGTCTGCCATTGTAGTGTTGGGCAGCGGCAGCTGGATGTGAACAGCGCGTAGCGTTGCGCAGTTGGAGGTGAGCCGCCAGCAGTGGTGGATGTGGGGAGAGAGATGGCGGAGTTTTAAAATTTGTCATGAACTGTTATATATATTATGACTATTGAGGTAAATACATTGTTTGTCCTCTATCAAAATCTTTCATTTGCTAACTATGCCTATCAGTAGTTAGTTCCTTCAGTAGTTTGAATCTTTTATTTAGCTGGCAGTAGTGGCGCTCGCTGTATTGCAGTAGCTTGAGTAGCGAAGATTTTTGTGAGGTAAGTGATCTGTGAAACGTATAGGTTAATGTTAGTCAGGGCCATTCTTTTGCATGGATTTTTGAAAGTCAGATTACGATGCGCTAAAAATATTGTGTGTCAGGTTAAGGACAGTCTCGTGTATAATTGTTCAAAGGGGACGTTTCAAGCCTCAATATAGATGCAGTGGGCGACATTGAAGTGACGCAGAAAGAAACAATGATTTCTGGTCAGGTAACTGTGAGGCTGTATTACCAGAAGCAGAAAATGATGTAACGGGAGTAGGATTCGTTATGAATAGTGAGGTATGGCAAAGAGTGAGTTACTGTAACAGTTCAGTGATAGGATTGTTCTCATCAGAATCGACAGCTAAACAACACTAACAACAGTACTCCCGGTGTACATCCTGATGTCACAAGGTGAAGATGAAGAGGTAAAGTATATGAAGATACTGAAGAGATAATTGAGTGTGTAAATAAAGATGAACATCTAAGAGTCAAGGGGTATTGTAATGCGGTTGTAATGGAAGGAACTTAAGATAGGCTTACGCGAGAATATAGACTTGGTACTAGGAATGAGAGATGATAATTGCGCTTTGCAGTAAATTTCAGGCATAGCGAATGGCCTGTTCGTGAATTACAAGGGGAAGCGGTATATATGGAAATGGCCCGAACGTACAGGGAAATTTCAAGGTGGATGACGCCATTGTCAGGCAGAGATTCTGAAATCCACTAATCAATTGCAAGGAGTACCAAGAAGCAAATACAGACTCAGATCACAATTTACTAATGATGAAGTGTTTGCTGAAGTCTAACAGACTAGTCAGGAAGAAACAATGTGCAAGGAAGTTGGATACGGCAATTTTAAGGAATGTAAAAATACGCTTGAAGTTCTCTGAGGCTATATATACCGCGATAATTAATAGTTCAGTAGGCAGTTCAGTTGAATAGGAATGGACATCCCCCAAGGGCAATCACAGTAGTTGGAACCAAAAACATAGGTACAAAGAAGGTAACAGCAAGGAAAACAAGGGTAACAGAAGAAATACTTGAGATGATCAATGAAAGAAGCAAGTACCAAAATATTGAGAGATATTCAAGAATACAGACACACAAGTGACGTCGGAATGGAAGAAACAGGAAGTGGAGGGAAGCTAAGGTGAAATGGCTGCATGAAAAATGTGAAGAAATCGAAAAAGATATGACTGTCGGAAGGACTGAATCACCAAACACAAAAGTTAAAACAATCTTCTGTGACACTGTAATCAAGAGTGGTCACATTAACAGTGCAGTGGGAATTCCAATTTTGAATGCAGAGGACAGAGCACTGGGTGGAAAGAGTACACGCCTCTGTGAGTGGAGAGGGCTTGACTGATGACGTGATACAAGAGGAAACAGGAGTGGATAGAGAATAGATGAGAAAACCAATATTAGAATCAGAATTTGAAATATCTCTGGAGCACATAAGTTAAAATCAGGCAGAAGTGGTACATAACATTACACTGGGGAAGTGGCAACAAAATGGCTACTCACGGCTGTGTGTAAAATGTATGAGATTGGCAATACTCCATCTTTCAGTAAATCATCGTCCACACAATTCTGAAGATTGCAGGAGCCAACAAATGGCAGAATTATCGTACAATCAGCTTTACAGCTCAAGCATCCAAGCTAATGAGAAGAATAATTTACAGAAGGATGGAAGTGAAAACTGAGGGTGTGTTAAATGACCATCAGTATGGCTTTAAGAAATGTATGGGCGCAATGAAGTCCTGAAAATGAAGAGACTAAAGAAAAATGGGAGCGAAAAACCTAGAACGACGTGCTCATATGAAAAAGAGTATCAGACAGAGAGGTAGTGTTTCGCCCCTACTGTTCAAACTAGACATCGAGGATGTCTGAAACAAAAGAAAGGTTCAAGGGTGGGACTAAAATTTGAGGTGAATGGATACAAATGTAAGATTCGTTTGTAGCACTGTTATCCTCAGTGAAAGTTAAGATCAATTACAGGACCTGTTGAGTGGAAGAACAGTGTAATGAGCACATAATATGCGTTAAGAGTCAATCGAAGAAAAGTTAATGGGATAGCCTGAGTGTCTGTTCCTGATGTCACTGCTATACTCAGAGCCGGTGACGGGTGACTGCCGAATTTGGACTAGATATCAACTGCAGGTTCACTACCCTCCTTGCCGCCAGGTTCCAATTCGGTGTCTTATCCTGAGCGATACGTTTCACACTCCCTTGCGTCTCGTATCTCCGCATGAACCACGCCTTTCTGAAGCAAAGATGATCTACTAGAGATCGTGATGCGACCTATCGATCGCGCAGCGGTTCAATTGAATGATCAGTGTGCGCATATATAAGCATGGTTGTGAAATAAATTGTGTCATACATAATTAGCCCCCTTTCCACACCAGAATCCTACATTCAAATCTGACTCTCTCGAAGAGTCGCCTTCCCACATCCAATTTTCAAAGGAAGGTTACAACTGTTAGCAAAGAGTGTGTTTTACTTTCCGTACACTGGCATACTTTGGTAGATAGTTCAGTCATTGAGCAGGAAGAAATCATTGTGCCCTTGTAGTGCTCGTTGTTATCTTTGCGGCGTATTTGCAGCTGTGCCTGAATATGGAAGAATAAGAAGTATCCGATGAATGAATCAGAACTGGTGATCACGAAGTAGATGAAGCTGAGGAATTCTGCTACCTAGGCAGCAAAATAAGCCATGACGGACGAAGCAAGGGGGACATAACAAGCAGTCTTGCATAGGTGAAATATGCGTTCCTATATAACACACATGTATCATGTCGGAAGACACATGACTATATGTAAGCATTTGTGAGGTAGAATTTGTTTGTATGCACGGAAGCAGCGTAAATCACGACGTAAAAATTATGAAAATCACCGAGAATATATTCATCCATTACTAATGAATGTCACCAATTCGCAGCTTCCAAAAACCTTTAAACATTATTTCAAATCTTTAAGAAACTTTTTGTAGCTAACACCAACCACAATATGTTTACCTCTTTCTACATTTTCGCTGTTTCAGCATTCAGACTTCTCAAAAGACATGACGTTTTAATTTTTTATGTATTTATTACTAACGCTATTCGCAACACGTTCTGCAGTCAGTAAATACTCACCACTCCTGTACAAAGTAGGTCAGCATCCTGACCTTTTCGGCATACCTACCTTGTCCCAGGACTGGTGTAAGCTATTTTAATTCCTGGAGCAATTAAAATTTTAGCTCGTGACATAATTATTTCCTGTGACACAGGCAGCTTTCAGTTCAACATTTACATCATGGCCTATTTATTTTTTTGCCCATTGACTTCACAAATTTGGGGAAGGACTAGCTATGTCTCCGGACAAGCATCGCCACTGCCATAGAGATTGCAGCTACGAAAAGTTACTGTTTTACCACCACTCCACTGGATGGTACATAGCAAAGCATGTATTAGGAACACAATAACCAGCACGACATTCAAAAAGTAGTGTTAGCTCTACAATTAGCACTGGAGAATTCTCCAGTCAGTCTTCACACATGGTTAACTCACAATGGAGTACCACCACTGAGAGACCACTGAGGACAATATGTTTAAATGGAAGCATTACTAAACACCTTAACCAGTCTTCCAATAATAAGAAAATGATGGTGGTTATGCGGTTACCACCCAACAGTCATTCCAGACAGCCAAAACACGTCCGACCCACGACTGTATTACTTTTATTTTCTTTTTGATTTATCGTTATTTCATTCCCCTTATCTCTTACTAGGTAGATTAAAACTGAAGAAACTGCAAAAAGGTGGGAATTGAAGGAGATGGGACCTGGATAAACTGAAGGAACCAGAGGTTGTACAGAGTTTCAGGGAGAGCATAAGGAACAATTGACAGGAAAGGGGGAAAGGAATACAGTAGAAGAAGAATGGGTAGCTTGAAGGAATGAAATAGTGATGGCAGCAAGGATCAAGTTGGTAAAAAGACGAAGGCTAGTAGAAATCCTTGGGTAACAGAAGAGATACTGAATTTAACTGATGAAAGGAGAAAATACAAAAATGCAGTAAGTGAAGCAGGTAAAAAGGAATACAAACGTCTCAAAAATGAGATCGACAGGAAGTGCAAAATGGTTAAGCAGGGATGGCTAGAGGAAGATGTAAGGATGTAGAGGCCTCACCAGGGGTAAGACAGATACTGCCTACAGGAAAATTAAAGAGACCTTTGGAGAGAAGAGAACCACTTCCATGAATATCAAGAGCTCAGATGGAAACCCAGTTCTAAGCAAAGAAGGGAAAGCAGAAAGGTGGAAGGAGTATATGGAGGGTCTATACAGGGGCGATATTCTTAAGGACAAAGGAGATAGATGAAATGGGAGATATGATACTGCGTGAAGAGTTTGACAGAGCACTGAAATACCTAAGTCGAAACAAGGCCCCGGGGACAGACAACATTCCATTAGAACGACTGACAGCCTTGGGAGAGCCAGACCTAACAAAACTCTACCATCTGGTGAGCAAGATGTATGAGACAGGCGAAATTCCCTCAGATTTCAAGAAGAATATAGTAATTCCAATCCCAAAGAAAGCAGGTGTTGACAGATGGGAAAATAACCGAACTATCAGTTTAATAAGTCACAGCAGCAAAATACTAACGCGAATTCTTTACAGACGAATGGAAAAACTTGTAGAATCTGACATCGAGGAAGATCAGTTTGAATCCCGTAGAAATGTTGGAACACGTGGGGCAATGCTGACCCTACGACTTATCTTAGAAGAAAGATTAAGGAAGGGCAAACCTACGTTTCTAGCATTTGTAGACTCAGAGAGAGCTTTGACAATGTTGACTGGAATACTCTGTTTCAAATTCTGAAGGTGGCAGGTGTAAAATACAGGGAGCGAAAGGCTATTTACAATTTGTACGGAAAGCAGATGGCAGTTATAAGAATCTAGGGACATGAAAGGGAAGCAGTGGTTTGGAAGGGAGTGAAGCAGGATTGTAGCCTCTCCCCGATACTATACAATCTGTGTATTGAGCAAACTGTAAAGGAAACAAAAGAAAAGTTCGGAATAGGTATTAAAATCCATGGAGAAAGAATAAATACTTCCAGGTTTGCCGATGACATTGTAATTCTGTCAGAGACAGCAAAGGACTTGGAAGAGCAGTTGAACGGAATGGACAGTGTCTTGAAGGGAGGGTATAAGATGAACATCAACAAAAGAAAAACGAGGATAATGGAATGTAGTCGAATTAAATCGGCTGATGCTGAGGGAATTAGATTAGGAAATGAGACACTTAAAGTAGTAAAGGAGTTTTGGTATTTGGGGAGCAAAATAACTGATGATGGTCGAAGTAGAGAGGATATAAAATGTAGAGTGGCAATGGCAAGGAAAGCGTTTCTGAAGAAGAGAAATTTGTTAAAATCGAGTATAGATTTAAGTGTCAGGAAGTCATTTCTGAAAGTATTTGTATGGAGTGTAGCCACGTATGGAAGTGAAACATGGACGATAAATAGCTTGGACGAGAAGAGAATAGAAGCTTTCGAAATGTGGTGCTACAGAAGAATGTTGAAGACTAAATGGGTAGATTACATAACTAATGACGAGGTATTGAATAGAATTTGGGAGAAGAGGAGTTCGTGGCACAACTTGACAAGAAGAAGGGATCGGTTGATAGGACATGTTCTGAGGCTACGAGTGATCACCAATTTAGTACTGGAGGGCAGCGTTGAGTGTAAAAACCATAGAGGGAGACCAAGAAATGAATACACTAAGCAGATTCAGAAGGATGTAAGCTGCAGTTGGTACTGGGAGATGAAGAAGCTTGCACAGGATAGAGTAGCATGTAGAGCTGCATCAAACCAGTCTGAGGACTGAAGACCACAACAACGACAACATCTCTTACGGGCGAGGGTAGGCTGTCAGCAGTATAATATTCCTCTCTTCAGCCAAGGGAATTAAAAACTATAAAAATAATGAGAAAAAAACTATTAGGACTGCTTTTGTACTTTAAATTAGAAATCAAAAGTGTGTAGCTAACATGAGCGAAAATACACTCAGTTAAAACCACACTGCAGACTGGTGAATATCTTCTGAGAAAAAACACTGAAAGGGTGCACTCTCATTTAGAATCTGAGAGACCTCCTCCGGAATGGAAGATTTTTGGGTGGAGAAAGTATGTTCCATAGGGTTGAGGTGTGAACAGGAAAGGGAGAGACTAGTTATGTAGGAAAATCATTGAAATGGATATAGGAGTTGGTGTCGTTAGTGGGAATACAGAAGGTGAGAAAGATGGAAGGTGAGGAAGAGTTTGGTGTGTGGTTAGGGTAACAACACAAAATTTGTGGGGATGGATCAAGAGGGAAAATGAGATAGGAGCACTGATGTAGAGTGGAATAAATGTGGAAGAATTAAAATGGTAGGAGGGATGAATATTGGGGCAGATTTTATTGTCTGAGAGAGAGAGAGAGATGGTTCAAGTACTGTGTGGATAGGATATGGAATGTGTGTAGGTGCAGGGATGGTGTGATGTGTTTGTAAAGTAGCGGCAACTTACCAGGGTTGATGATCAGAGATGACACGACGGGGCTACTGGAATCTAGTTTTCGACAGATGAGGAAGTTTCGATGTTCATGTCGTATGTGTGTGAGGATGGATGGGAATTTTATGAAGTGGTAGAAGTTCCACTGGGGGGTGGTGGGGGTGGTGGGAATGTAAACAGACGCGGAAAGCGAGACAGAGCGCAGGGCATTTAAGGATTTGGACGGACATACAGAACTTTAGTGGGGCAGATATCCATGCAACATTCACATAGCAGGGTATGAGTCAGATCTGAGTTTGGTAGTTGTGGAAAACAGTGGAGGGGTGTAATCTCCAAGTTCGGCCCATTAGTAGATACAGTCTATTGTGGGCTTTCTGTTTGAAGACTAGTAGATGAGGTTTCAAAGTTAGTTGCTGATCAAGTGTTAATCAAAGGTGTGTTAGTGTCTGCTGCAGGTTGTTTGGCCCATAATTATTGCCTGGGCTTAGGAGGGATTGATCTTGTGGAGCCATTTGTTGCGCTATGAGGTAGACTGAATGCGGACAGTTTGAAGGGTACAGGGCGAGGCTAATGGTGTAATAAGTACAGTGAAAGAGGTGGGTGGATTGGTGAAGATGGTTTAGGCGTATCGGCAGTGTACAGCAGATAAAGGAGAGAGGGATGGGAGGTACAGGAATTGGTACTGCTAACGGGAACAAAGCATGCGAGGGGAAGAATGTAATAAGGTGGACGTAGGTACTTGGAAGTGCGTATGTCTGGAGTTTGAAGACGAGACCTAAATGTCAGACATGTTCTCATGCTTCCTCTAGCTCGAGAGACGCAAATATAGTTGATTTTTGAGAGTTGAGCTGTTGAGGTAGGCGATGGTTGAGGAGCTCTAGCTGGTCATTAGAGGAGAAATTGGGATAGAAGCCACACTGGTTAATAGGTACAAACATTGTACTAATAATTGTAGATGCCTGTAACAGAAACACGTGTGACTGTTAGGAGTTGTTAAGGGATAACACTATAACTGGAAAGTGGGGGCGACACGCATTACTAACTGCGAAATAATAAGAAACACATTTATCGAATGGACAGATGTTTTCCACTCTACACTAAACATAATCGTTGACATTTATGTATCAAGTATGTGGATCATCGTTTGAACATATTGTCTGCTATTTGATGTCTCGACCCATACATAATATAGGGACTGAAGTTTGCATAATATATGCCACACTTTTTTGTAATTATTATCTTTTAAACATAATCGTTTCTCGACAGAACGACCCATATTGCGGGATGGAAAGTCACGTTGGCCTATGTCGACAGATTCACCTTGTATTATTCAAACGCATTGCCCCTAAGCTTCCCATAGGTGCGACGCAGTTTGATGGTGTTCATATCTTCTCTAGCGTCGCCAAATTCTGTGTAACGCTTTTACGTAGCTGAAGTATCTTATAATTTACGCACAGACATAATTCATAGTTAACTTTCCTTAATATTAACGTGAAAGTGAGACATTTTGGATTCCATGAAGCCGATTTTACTTACTCTTTGAGTATTCACAAATTTTACCCCAGTCTGGGATTTATCCCATGTCAGTGCAAACCATTTTTTTTAAACGCTCTGACCGACCATACCAAAGAGAACATTGTTGAAATATTCTAGGCTAAAGTTCAAGTTTTTACAGTATTACAGGATTTAAGTAAAATTTGTGGAAGCTCAAAGAGTAAGTCAAATCGGCGTCGTGGAAACCAAAAGTCTGGAATTGACGTGAGTATTAAGGAAAGTTAACTATGAATTATGCCTGTGCATAAATTATAAGATACTTCAGCTACATAAAAGCGTTTCACAGACTTTGGGGACGCTAGAGAAGATATGAACACCATCAAACTACGTCGTAGCTATGGGAAATACACGTCCACCACTCCCCGTGTCCTGTCCCGTCCTGTCCATGTTCTGTGCCGCACTGTTCACAAGTACCATGTGTTCTCTCCGGAAACGATGCTCCTCCCAAACCTCCATACATCTCTCTTAGTAACGAGTGCTGTGATTGGCTAGAGTGCTCCCTCCATATCTCCAAGCCAACGTACTCTCACAAACATATTTAAACACATACGACTGAATTGATCTACATTCAAATAACGTGAAATTAAATAAATATTCCTAAGGCTGGACCATAAACTCACTCTAACACACCTTATTAAATACATACACAAATTAAATAAACATATACCAAAGGAATAGCAACAAAAGGTAGGCCAGTAGCCTAATGTGTCTGTGCTTCGTAAAACACAGTAAATATTTAACCAATTTCTTCATAAATAGTACATATCGGATATAAACAAAGACGTAGATGAATATGTATACTTATAAGCATACTGCTACCGTTATTTCGTGTAACTGTCGAGTAATTATGGCCTGAAGCGATCGATAGTAATCGGCCACTTTGACCTCCAATTACTCATGTACTACTCAAGTTACAGCCTGTAATTTATACCAATTTAGGATTACACTAATAGCTTTCTAAAGACATGTCAATCGACGAAATCGGAGGAAGCGTTCGGACTTTGGAAATTCGTTGCTTTGTGTTACTTGTGTAATTTACTGTCAGATACTAAACTTTAAACTAATAAAGATATTGAAAATCTGTTTACACCATCAGAATCTTCGTGCAAATAATAGTGATGTACATGTTTCTTTTTGAGGTATCATGAATCATCTGGGTGCTATTAATTTGTATACGAACTGTGAAATGTCTGTCATGGTAATTTCACAAATTCCGCAGTCTTTGGCCCTCCCAACGTGTCTCATTCATAGACACAGGGTCACCATGGAATTCCGAGCCCCGTGGATGGACCACGCACTGGGGGTACCCCCGTTGCTGAGCTAACTTTCAGCAACACGTGGTTGCTGCCGGGGCGCAGCCGTGTGGCCACGCCAAATCCGAACTAAGAGTATTTTCAGGGTGCAACACTCGCCCGTTACCTCACAAGATTATCAAGATTTAATTGAATGTGGTGCTATAGTTGGCGCACGAGTGACGTGACATAGCATCTGCGAGGTAGCAATGAAGTGAGAATTTTCCTGCACGACCATTTTAAAAATGGTTCAAATGACTCTGAGCACTATCGGACTCAACTGCTGAGGTCATTAGTCCCCTAGAACTTAGAACTAGTTAAACCTAACTAACCTAAGGGCATCACAAACATCCATGCCCGAGGCAGGATTCGAACCTGCGACCGTAGCGGTCTTGCGATTCCAGAATGCAGCGCCTTTAACCGCACGGCCACTTCGGCCGGCCACGACCATTTTACTAGTGTATAGTAAATATCAGGAAGACTCTAAATCAGCAAATCTTAGACATTGCTACTGATGGAAAAAAGATCCTGCAACAACAGAACCAATGACTATTGAAGAGAATCTCTGAACGTGATAGATGTGCAAACCTTCCGTAAACTGCTGCAAGATTTCAATGCTGGGACATCAACAAGTTCCAGCGTGCAAACCATACTACGAAACATCATCGATATGGGTTTCGGACCCAGTCATGTAACCTTAATAACTGCACGACTCAAAGCTTTAGCTTCGCTTAGGCCCATCAACACCGACATTGGACTGTTGATGACTGAAAAAAATGTTGCCTGGTAGGACGAGTCTCGTTTCAAATTGCATTGATCGGATGGATGCGTACGGGTATGGAAACAACCTCATAAATCCTCGGATCCTGCATGTCAGCAGGAGACTGTTCAAGCTGGTGCAGGCTACGTAATCATGTGGGACATGTGCAGCTGGAGTGATATGGGGTCCCAGATACGTTAAGATACGACTCTGGCATGTGACACGTACGTAGGCATCCTGTCTGATCACTTGTATCCGTTCATGTCTATTATGCATTCCGACGGACTTGGGAAATTCCAGCAGGACAATGCGACATCCCACAGGTCCAGAAGTGCTACAGAGTGGCTCTAGGAACACGCTTCTGAGTTCAGACACTTCCACTGCCCTCCATACTCCCCAGACATGAACATTATTGAGTATATGTGGGATTCCTTGCAACGCGCTGTTCAGAAGAGGTTTTCACCCCCAAATACTCTTATGAATTTATGGAAAGCACTGCGAGATTCAGTGTGTCAGTTCCCTCCTGCACTACTTCAGATATTAATCTAGTCGATGCCTTGTCATGTTGCTGCACTTTGGCATGCTCGCGGGCAAGTGTACCAGGTTCTTTGGCTCTTGAATGTATAATCGCTGGACAGTGGGGGAGGACAGTCACAGAGCCAAATACAGACTGATAGTCAACGAAAAGTGAAGTTACGGAAGTAACTTTAGTCACCTCTGTGAGGGCTGTGTGGAGAGTCTGCAACCAAAGGCGAGGCGGCCGGTGTTTTGAATGCAGCCTTGTCTGTTGGTAGCAGCGCCACAGGCCTAGATTATGGTGCACTGATTTGGAATGTATCCACCATGAATGATTGTCATTGGAGCTGGTGATCGACTACGTTGCGTGAAGAAACGGTGCGTGAACCTCGAGAATCGGGCATTATGAAGATTTACAGCAAGTGTATCGACGTCAGGTAACATCAGCAGGAAGTGTTTATGTTCGAGAACATACGTGCGTTCTTTTAAGAACATATTTCGTAAATGTGTAATGCATCCGCATAATAATTAGTGCACTCGGCCTACTAGTAACTAAAACTGGTAGTAAGACGAACTGTTCCGAACTTCTGGTCTTGTATGTTAATACACCTAGTTAAGACCAGAGAGCGTAGATACTAGAACTGTCGGGAACCTGACCGCTCAAAAAGGGAGGATAGATCTTCAGAAGTTGACTAAACCTTTTATAGTATAGGTTAAGGCTAAAGAGAGAATGTATGTGGGTACGAAAATTGTCATTGGGCGTGAGAATGTTAATAACTAAAGTGCATATTGAATATATTGCAGTGCAGAAACTGCAGATGCTTTTGCTTGAAGCTCATTTGTTTAAAGATAATTTCAACGTGTATTATTTTGTTAAAAATTGAATAAACAATCTTATTACATTTTAATTATGAAAAGGTTTCATGTTCTTGAAGGTTTCCCGTTTAATATGACTACATTCGTGTACATACAACTTGAAGTGGGCATGTATAGCATCTCATTCACTCTGCATGGACTAATCTTAGTGTACATTGTAAGCTATCAAAATAAATTAATGAAACGTTTTGAGGACCAACAGTGATGTTGGTGTAACTGTTTAGCAATTTTGAGTGTCAATAAAAGGGCTTAAAAGCATTTATTTGACAACCATTAATCACCCAGGACGTTCCACTCCACAAAATACGTATTTTTTCCCAACTCAATGCCATTGCCAGTGCTTTTTGCACAAGGAAATGGTTCCATTTTCGTTAAGGGAGGGATGAAACGGAAAATGTAAACATTTATTTAAAAAATCATTACAGCCACATTTATTACTGTAAAAATCTAAAATTTTGCATGTGTAAATCAAAAGAGCTATATTTTAACGGGAAAATATAAAAAAATATGCAGGATTAATATTTTGCCAGAAATTTGAATTTTTATTTTTATTATTGTCTTTTTTATTAAAAGCCACAACTCAAATTCTAATCACACAATCAATCTGAAAATTTTATTGTGGTGTCCTGAGAAGGTTATAAGACCACTGAACTACAGTTATTAATTTATGGTAGAAATTGTATCATGAACAGAGGTTTTATTTTGCACATTCAAAATTAACTTTTTTTCTACATACAATCATCTAAAAATCAGAATGTAATTGCAGGAACTCGTATTCCTTACTTCCAGGCAGAAAGCAACAGGTTGCAAACAATTGCTGAAAATTTCATAGCATTAGCGCAAATACTTTTTGAGAAAAGGCTTCTAATAACATAAAAAATGTAAAACAGAGGAAATAAGATTCAAAGATTTTCTTCTCATACTTCTGCATGTAATATGCTTACCTCAATTTTAAAATCCTCTGTACTGATACTCTTCATCCACCATGTTTCTCTTCTTTCCTCTCCAAATCTGCTTGGCCTATATTTGCATTTAAGAGACTTATCTGTTAGCTTTCTTGACCTGCTCTCGTCGATGGTGTAAAATGCTTTTGTTATAAACACACCATGATCTATACCAACACTCTTCAGCACTTCAGTTCTGCCATTATTTCCGTTATTATAACATACGACTGCGTCACAGACATCTATTTTCAGTGCTTCAAGGCCACAGAACGTCCTTCTTGAGCATCTAATCCAAATTATATTATGGAGACGTTCATTTGCCTTTTTTATCTTTCCATGAAGACACTTCCTCAATAGATCAGTGTTAGCAAGAAACCTGAATGTGGGCTTAACTGCATTCATAGCAGGTTCAGTCAATGAGTGTTTATGTGAATACGTCTCATTTCTGTTGCCAAACTTACACTAATGGTCTTTCGGACACAGAATGTGCATCGGTGTTTGGTAAGTGGATAGTTTGTGGAAAAAAAGTGTCTACGCAGCACGCCCAATTGCCTCCAAATTGTGTGTTTTTTTCTGCTAGCTCTCCCATAAAATAACTGAAAAGCATAAAATTCTTTCAGAGTCAGCCTGTCTTTTCCACCTAGTGGTTATCCATCCTTAAGTACTTCACCTTACTTCTCTTTCAGCAAGCGACGAAGCCTCCCACCAAGCCTCTTTTAAATGTGGCCAACAAATCCCAACTATTCTATTGTTGTATTGTACGGATTTTTACCTGTTACAGCTTTGAATGAAGAGGACTCTTCATCACCAGTTCTCAGACATGGAGAACATCCTCACTGCAGCAGCATTCATGCCCCCACTTGAGCCACTATTATTTTTAAAGCATGCTACTGAATGCTTTTCTTGCCACAGTTTCCCACTGTCTTCATTGTTGGACACATTCCTTGTTTTACACTGGTGGCAGTATTTAGATATAATTTCTACACCTACAACTTTACCTGAATCAATACCAGTAACAGATACAACTCCATACACGGACGTGTGGCCCCTTTTCATCCAGGTCCAAGCTACAGACACAGAGGTCAATAACATTTGTAGGAGATACACTGTCATGAATATCTACCTCAGGATCTATTTTCTTTTGTTTCTTTCCACCAACTGCGCCACTGCTTTCTTCATAGAAATTTTGGCACTATAGCATACAGCATCAGACATTTCTTTATTTATTTTTTCAGATCTTGCACAAAGATGATGCATGTTCAGAAAACTACACAATAAATTATCTCCTTACCTGCTCTGTCCAGGGCATCTCAGATCATATGATAATCTAAAATTGCTTTCATAGGTAGTAGTGTAAGATTTTTTGGACGAGGAAAATGAAAATTCATAGTCAAACGAACTAAAAATTAATTTAAAAACGCTAGCTATTCCCACTCTTCTATCTTCAACAACAGTCATGCATTCCGTATTTTTACAGCTAACACATGGACATGAAAACTATATAGCCTGACACAGAAGTCTGAATCCAGTGGAATCCATATCAACATCATTCACACTCTTGTACATTTCTCCAGTCTCAAGTTTCGATGCTGTAGCTGCTTCATTTCGAGCTGCTTCCTCTTTTCTGTTGGTAAACCGATTTCCATGAAACCTCCGTTTCCTAAACACAGTTTTTCCACCACCCATTATGCATAAATCTTTACTTCCACGTAAAGGTTGGCGAATTCAACTTTCCACTTAGTAATACGTGGGAGTATTCTCCAAATAGTAAATAAACCACATGCAAGAAAGTTTTCAGCGAAAGATATAGATGTCTCCCAGAGATATACCAGTCAGCCAAAGATATCGAAAGAAAATAGCCTTCACGTTGACAAACATTCCGCTGAAGCAAGCAGTTTCCCAAATGTCAGAAAAGGTTAGAGTGGCCGCTAGTGGAGAGTCGATCAGATTAACAATTTAAAGGCATTTCTAAAGCTGCTATCACGACAAAATTCACACATGACATAGATTAAACTGTGAATGGTGGAGAAAATTATATTTTTGAAAAATCGATTTTTTGGACGAAAATCCACTACATCTCCCCTTAAAGCTTTATGTCAAAGCACATTTCATAGCATCATTTCTCGCGGGAAACCCTGACGGACTGATTTCAGTCTCGCACAATATGCAGTACGTGCAGCGAACCAACAAATTTCGATTACTGCTACTTATTTAATAAAAGTTGAAATAGATGATGAAAGTTTTAGACATGTCAGAGCATTCGTCTTCTCCAGTCGTACTCTCCACAGTGATAGTTATCAGAAAAGAAACAATTCCACGAGGCTTCAACATTTACAGTAGAAGGGTCTGGCGTTTACCACGTGAACAACAAAATGCATCGTCGTTTTGATACAGAAATGATACGCCTAGCTGGTCCATCCGTCATTGCTAAGGTCCCTTGCCAGCCTCGAAACAGTATCTTTCATTTAAAGTTTTCGCCACGGATAATAGCGAAGCCGGTGGAACAAAAGAAAAGTTTGCGAGTTTCGCAGAATCCATTTCCCGGCTGGAAATCGATAGTCGCTTAATAATGCAGCGCTGTGGCGGTTTAGGGTGGTGAGGGGAAGTGGAGAAAGAGGGAGAGGGGGATTGAGTGAGAAACAGGGAGAGAGAGAGAGAGAGTGAGGGAGAGAGAGGGGTAGAGGGAGAGAGAGGGACTGGGAGAAGTAGGGAGGAGGGAGGGGGAGGAATGAGAAAAGTAGGGATGGCGTGGTCCAGTAACGGGGAAGCCAGGGTTGGGGTAAAGCACCGTTACACCAGTCGAATGAGATGTGGGTCGGCTGTGACGTGTGTTTCGCAGGATGAGGTAACTGGAAATGTGGTCCGCTGAGCGGTCTCCATTCCCTCGTTATTTCTTTGGGAACGGGAATGCAAGTACAGCGTGAAATGCTAAAATGAGAATCGTGTAGAAACAGGTAGTACATTGCATTCAATTTATAATGAAACATGATTGTAGTTATTAGACTCTAGTAAATACAGTGCTACAATCTGGAACCGCACGACCGCTACGGTCGCAGGTTCAAATCCTGCATCGGGCATGGATGTGTGTGATGTCCTTAGGTTAGTTAGGTTTAAGTAGTTCTAAGTCCTAGGGGACTGATGACCTCAGATGTTAAGTCCCATAGTGCTCGGAGCCATTTGAACCATAGGCCTCACTGCTCGCCTTAAATATGGTGAGAGGGAGGTAATAGGTGCTTGATTTGACATTTTTTATTCATATATGAAAACAAATACATGTATGCCTTAATTGTGGACAAATGTGTAAAATCACATGCTTGTATTATCTTAGATCAGCAGATCCACGTAGTTCTCCGATACATCTGATTGCGTTATCAGATGGTTGGCGAATGTCCATTACCGTTCTTTTGTACACTGCGAGAGGACAGTCAGCCCCTCTGTGTTGGACTGACTGTAAGAGTCCTACTTGCGCATTAAATAACCATGTCTCCCTTGTCTGGATCGAATCTGTTTCAGGGTCCTGTACTGAAGCCTGAGGACATCGAATCCTTGCATCCTTTTTTGAGGATCCTCGGATAGATATTTTCTGACCACAGACGACAGTTTCCACGGGATTTTCTACGAATTGTTGACACTGGAAGAGTACTTACTGAAAGAGGACTTACCAAGATTCTTTGTTGTGCTCTGCTTGAGCAGTATGTCGATCAATAGGTAGCTGGGATGTTGCTGAGAACAGGAAGCCTAGAGTTTGTGTATTCTGTATATATCCAGTAATTCAAATATTCAAATGTGTGTGTGAATTCCTAAGGGACCAAACAGCTGAGGTCATCGGTCCCTAGACTTACACACTACTTAAACTAACTTATGCTAAGAACAACACACACACCAATGCCCGAGGGAGAACTCGAACGTCCAGCGGGACACAGTAATTATTCGCAGTGTGTGTTTGTGTTGTAAGTCTATCTTTTTAGTGTCAGGACTGTTGGTCCAGGTCGAATAGCTCTGTTCAGCAACAGTGATAGGGCTAAGGCTGTTAATGTTAATATATGAGCGTTAATTCCCCGTAAGGGACCAGCACATTGGTGAGAAATGTTGTTTCTCATTATGATTTCTGCAGATACATTTGAAAGATGGAAGTCTACGTTGCTTCACGTCCATAGGTATAACCTTTGATCAACCTACGCGTGACTCCGATTCGTGCCAAAAGAGCAACAGTGATAAGATGAGACAAAAAATCTGGAAAGACATACTGGAAGACGGAAGGTCCTTTCCACGACCCAGAAGCTCTTAGAATTGGACCATCTTTGTGCATTTGTCAACTTAATACAGAAGGGAGAGGTCGGGTGAAATCTAAATATCTTTACCAGCTCTCACAGAAGTACGCAGTGAATCTTAGTTATTGCCAAATAAAATTTTCCTAATTGAGTGTTGAAATACGTTATATTGTACAAACACCTTAATGGTTATTGAGAGATGTGATTCACATGTTGGCCAACGAGTCAATAACATTATCCCTTTGTTAGGCACGTGTAGTTAGACGATTATAAGTAGCCTGTTTATGTGTTTATATGTTGACAGCGCGATAGACTGCATTAATAACTCTGACAGCTCTGTGCGCACTCTGCAAGAGACTCTGTGGCTGGTCGGACTAGCAGTTTGGAATTTAACAGTCAGCGGTGATGGAAGTTGGGATTGGGTAGTCAGCAGTGATGGAGGTTAGATATCAACAATTAGCAGTGTTGGAAGTTTGCAGTATTAGCGCGACAGGCCGGTGTGAATGCATATCCGTCATTGTGATTTATTACTGATGATTATATAATTTTTGAACTGGTCGTCACATTCTTAAGGCAAATACATTGTTTGCTCTGCAACAAAATCTTTACTTTGCTAACCAGAAGCCTATTATGTAGTTAGAGTCTTCAGTAGCTGGAACCTTTTATTTAGAAGGCAGTATTGGTACTTGCGGCATTGCTGTATTTCGTGTAATGAAGATTTTTGTGAGGTAAGTGACTTATGAAATGTATAGGTTATTGTCAGGATTTCTACTAATTCAGGGTCATTCTTTTGAGTTAATTTTAAAGCAGTCAGATCGCGCTATCCTTGAATATTGTGAGAAATTAATGAATAGGAAAAGTTTGAGTTCTGTTTGTCAGGGCAGTTTCTATAGGTCAGTGTTGAGAAGGTTCAGACTAGCTAAAAGACACATGCTTTCAGTTTCACTCTACAGTTTCAGAATCATATAATGTAGAAGTTTCACCGTCTCAGTTATTGCAATTTCAGTAAAAAATCATTTATTAAGAAGTTTCACGTTGACTGGTGATTATATTCTACAGTTCTGTTATACCGTGAATTCACCTGACGCCACTTACTTTTGCTCCTTAGACTGAAAGTATCCGTCGGTGCTGGTCACAGACAAGGAAGCGAAGTGCTGTGTTACACATTGGTAAGTTGAGTGGAACGAAGTTAATGCAGAATCAGTTATGGGTAGTTGAAATCGCAGACATAGTTGCGATGACAGTTCGTGAAGCTTTCCTACTGTTCGCTTATACTATGGAATGGATACCCTAACTACTTATGACTTCAACAGATGATGATATTTGGTTTTTGGGGCGCTCAAGTGCGCGGTCATCAGCGCTTGTACAAAGTCCCAGTTTTTATTCAGTCCAGTGTTTAACTCACTCCAATCTAGCAAGTGTCACGAATAATGATGATGAGGAGGAGGAGGAGGGGGAGGACAACACAAACACCCAGTGCTCGGGCAGAGGAAATACCCAACCCGGCCGGGACACAGTGATCTTGAGACCGCAACGCTAGCCGCTAGATCACGAGCTGGGTGCGACTTCGACAGAAGGCTAGAGATACGTGCGGAGAAGATGTCATCGTCATTAGCGTTGTGCTCAGCTAAATGGAGATGTTTACAGTAAAACAAACAGCAGCATTCAAGAGTATTGATGCAGTGAGGGAGCGTCACATTACGCGAATAATCAGCGAATGAAAAAGTTGTTTCGATTGAACAGAGTGTCACAATATTTAAAGGGGAAAACTAAGATTCTTAAATACCTGTTTTGAGGAAGTCATGCCAACAGCATGTGCCTTTTGAACTATCAAAATTATACTGAAGGCGTGATTTCTTTTTACTTTCGCGTAGTATTCGATACAGCGCTCGTGTTACGAATAGTAAGATAAATTCCTTATAGTGAAACTGAGAATGACTAATTTGTATTTAAGTGTTCCTGGCAACAGAGCAAGAAAACCGTTCTTTTCCCTCACAATATTCAAGCCAGTTTTTCCAGTTGCACTACTGCTCTTTAAATGGCATTAAAAATATTATCTCTTATTGTAACATTAAAACAAAGTGTTATGCAAGAGAGTTACTTTGACGGGGAAAATCTGAATATAATATTCTCCATTGTGGACTAATAGTAAACACGATTCTCTAAAAACGGTTCAAATGGCTCTGAGCACTGATGTATATATATTTTATTTTTTGTCTGGTAAATCAATTCAAATTTGTCTTAATATTTTCATATGCACTGAAGTTCACGTTTTCCGTATTTTACAAATACTGCAGTCGATGTATATGTCCGTTTTACTAAATCTTAGTAGGTCACTGTGGTGTCTGTGTAACGTAATATTAATCCATCGAGTGTTTCATACGAAATTTTCTCATCAACTCAACTAACACTTCGTGTAAAAGTATTTCGTTATATCATAAGTTTAATGTGTCTTCAGTGTATTATGTTTATACTGCGCGTGTGTCATCCACGCTGACGAAAAAAAAAAAGTAACACCAAATATGGGTTGTGCGACATAAAGGAATGTTGGTAGGCCTGTTTCTACATCTGAAAGATAATGCCTGTGGATACTTCGCAGCAGTGGCGTTACTGTCGCTACCATGGGAACGCAAGCCAGGTTTACATTAAATACACCCAGTAACGGTCGTGAGCGTTACCTACCTTGGAGACTTTAAGGCTACAAAGACCTCATACCAACACCTCATTGAATTTCGTTGGAGTAATATAATACGGCAACGAGAAGCTTATGAAACGTCCCCTTTAAACACAAAATAATAAAAATAAACATATACATCAGTGTTACAGGAATTATGAGATAAGTAAATACATAAAAGATCAGAATAACTTTTGATACATCAACTTTACAATAAGCATTAAAACAAAACGGAATAAATAATGTCTAAACATCTTTACAACGAAAATAACATATTATCAGAAAAATTCTACAACATAAATCTTACTAGCTAAACACATAAAGACAGGAAAAAGACAAATACACAAGGATACATAAACACATAGCGGGATAACACAAATAAAGGACAGGGTTTCTTTTACTGCAGTATTTTGCAAACAAAACTTTCTTTACTTCTTGGAGATCTCCCTTCATTCTACATTATTCCCAAAAGGTCCTATCTATACCTGCTTTCTGTACTTTTTTCGTATAACTTCTCAATGCATTTCTTCCAATTCATCGCAACTCATTCTCTTATATAGTCTACCCCCTCTTAAGCTAACTTAAATCTACTGAGCTCAGATGCTAAACAAAGGGATGAGGCAATGCAGCAGCACAAAACAATTAATACAAATAGCAATGACCAAAAAAATACAAATGGGCGAAGCAATTGCAATATTACAACTAATATAAGGCACTGTGCAGCAAACAAGAAAAATAAATCAGTAGTAAAACTGGCTTATCAGAGTAATGTAAAGTGAAATTTAGTAGTACTATGCCTGGCAAACAGCAGAAGCAAATGCAATAAATTATATCTAAACATGACAAAGCTCAACCACAAAAATATTACAGTAAAGCCAACAATGCAGATATGGGAAATGTCTATTCACATCTTAATATCTACGTCATTAAAGTGGTGCACCACAAAAACTAATTCTACAGAAAATTACCAAGTACTTGAAAAGAAAATTATATATGCAGTTACTGTTATTAGTCCCTTCTTATTGTTCTTTCCATTCCAAGAGCTCGTTTTTCGAAGAATGTGGATCATAAAGTAATTATTTAATAGATCTGTTGACACAAAGTGTTCACATTATCAAACGCTTTTAATTTAATTTTTTAAAACCAATGCTGCAACACAGCTGAAAAACAGATATCAAATGAGATAAGCAACTATGTACAAAGCATAAAAATATCGTTCAATAGTCATGAGACATTTCATAAGTTAGTAGAAATTCTCTCAACTCTCGTAGAAAGACGCTTGTCATAATCAGGTGTGCAGATGTAAGTATGTTTCCAAGTAATGAGCGTGTCGTATTTGCGAAGCTTTCTACAAAGGAATGTCAATAGCGAGGGTACTGGCCTCCTTTTTTTTTTTTTCTCCACCTAATGGCTTTTTTCCAGGCAACTGTCGCCCAGCTGAGTGCCCACGATGCATTACGTGCAGGTGGTCACTTAACTTTCTTACCGAAATATTTACGACACCAGTTTCCGCTACAGTGACAGTCTCATATAAAAATATTTCACAGGTCAAGAATTTGCATTACAAGTATGTAGAAACAAAATCCTATTGATATAACAGAGTCCAAAAAATTTTCGTCAGCATTGTAATACATTCACGCATTTACATACATTTCATAACTCTTAAAGTACAATTCTTGGTTTCCAACAACCTGTTTCACAAACCAGAGTCCCTAACCACTACTCATTATTACTCACCTTATTCGTCGACACTTCTTCAATATTTCATCATAACAGATACGTAGCATACTCAAATGACTCATATAGCATCAGCTTATTGATCATAAACATACCGCAACAGCATAATACACATAGTCATCGTAATAATATCATTACACCTCAGTCAACTATCAAATCGTCGTAGCTTCCTCCAATAATTACAAAACCTAAAAAAAAAAATTCTCTGCTCATGTCAAAAGTGTCATCTGCCTCAAACGTACTATAAAAATCATGATCCCATACCAAATATATCATTCGAAGCTCTCATAATATTACAATGGGTCCAAAAAAATATGAACAGTTCACAAAGTACAGACAAAATACAATTTCGTAAGTGTGAAGTTACCCAACTGTGTAATTGCGTAAACATGTGTCACTAATGTAGTAAAAAGAAGTTTATCTCTCAGTTAAATGATCAGATAGCTGTATAATTTGTGTGTTAGAGAAATATGGTACCGATGTGTAAAATTGTATAAGTAAATACCATATTAGCTAGGGCTCCTTGTGCTTGCCAAACACACGGTACACAAAGTAAGCGTGTAGCCCCCTGAGGATTAATGTAATTATACCCTCAGGTGTTACAGATTACAGCAATGGAATGAAATGTATCACGGAAAACCTTTGTATCATTGTACTTCAAATATCTTTAAAAATAAATGATTTAAGTACAAAATTAATCACTCAAATACGTGTCCTGTAGCGCTAAATGTGCGTCTTGCTGTAAGATAATTTCTGTGGAAGTCTCGTAGTTATCGTCCTCCGAAAGCTAAGTTCTGCAGAAGCCAATGTACTTACCTCATGATACACCAAATTCCAAGTAAACCAAAATGTTGCATTAAAATCTCATTAGCAGTACAAGTATATGTTCTAAGTATGTAAGTCTTATAGTCGTTACGTAATCGTGCCACTAACAAGCAAGAATGTACACACACGATAACCCTGTGTCGTCTGTTCACTATAACAATGCATTCGTAATTACTGTCTAAATATGTTCCTTATGTTCTTGATTGGATATTTAACTTCAAAACATAGTTGCATGGTAACAGTTTCTAAGTCTGACAATGCATACTGCAAATGTGAAGTGAAAAATTTTATGGCAAAGACTACGTTAAAAAGCAGATTATCTTTCAATAAACGGTTTTACATGTGAAATGCGGTGCAATTCTTTACTCTTCATAGTACTCAGAGTTTGAACTTGAATGCAATTATCATGCGGTATACGTCGGTAAAGAATACTGGGATTTTTCTCAAGGTTAGCGCCTGTGTTATTTTTCTCAAGCCCAGCCGGCGCACGCGGCTGCCTGTGGTGCGAGTCATTGTCTGTCTCTTTGTAGCCGCGCATCGTTACTGGGATTAGGAGACCTAACTTCTACAAATTCACCTTGACGAGAAAGCCCTGCCCTGTTTGAAGCTCGCCAGTTCTGATGGAATTCAGGTCTGTCGTTTTGTCGGTAGTTTACATAGTTTCTTGTTTGTCAGTCACGTGGTGGAGAATTTCTCCCTGAATCGTAACTGCGCGCTGGACCATTGCATCTAAAGTTATTCTGTCTCCCTTGATAATAATGATTTTGGTTCCCATATTGTCTGTTTCTCTGACTGTCTCTGTGATAGCCATTGCCACGGAGAGGTGATCTTTCCCTGTAATTATTACTACTCTGCCAACGTTTGTCATACGGGTGGTGTCTGTTCTGGTCACGATTTACGTTGAAAGAATAGCCTTGTCGTATATTATTTCTGTCATCGAGGAATTGTGACGGGTGTGATCTGTAATTGTTGTGCTCCTGTTTTCGCGTTCCCCGATTGTCAGTGTCAATTTCCAGTTCTTGTAACAGTCCCTGAAAAGCTTCAATGTCTTCTTTGCAACGTCCTGCTAAAATAATATGTCGTAAATGTTCAGGCAGTTTGATTAAGCAAATGCGGATGAGTTCTAAGGGGCTGTATGGGTTTGACAGGTACTGATTCTTGTGCAACATGTCTTCAAAATATTTCACAAGACTGGAAAATTCAGATTGTTCGAAATGTTTCATCATTATGATGCTATGTTTTACTCGGTCTTGTGTAGCTTGAGACCAATATGCTGAGAGGAAGGCATGGTAAAATTCTCCTTCACTGTGACAATCGTGAATGATCGATCGCATTCTTACAGCTGGTTCATTCTCCAAGTAGCCACACATAAATTCTAACCTGTGCTCCAATGACCAGTTGGGAGGAAAAAAATGAGAGAATTGATGGAGCCACGCTTGTGGATGAATGTCGTTGGCAGAATTCTTAAACGTTTTGAATTTACGTGTAGTAATGAACAGCTTATAGTCAAAATCATCATGTCGCGAGTCGCATGTCGGTCATTGTTGCGTCGTGTCGGCGGTTCCATCTCAAAATTCGATGCACCTTGCCAATTTCTTTCATAATTTCCGAAATGCCCTATGTTATTATTTTGTGGCTTTTCCGTATTTCTAAGTTCCTCTTCCCTTCTTGGAGCGCGAGTGTCCTCTGAAACATGAAATTTTTGTATTCCTTGTGCCAACTGATCTTGTACTTCCCGAATTTCTCTTTTGTATTGCGTATTAATTTGATTCTGATTTTGTTTGAATTTCTTAATTTGTTCATACTCTTCTGTGTCAGTGATGGCTACAGGTCTTGTGTCATTCAGATCATCATCTACCTTTGCAGATAAGTTAGTGAACTGATCCGAAAGTTCGGCTACTTTCTCCGATAGTGTACTTATTTCCTCAGTGTGTTTTTCTGAACCAAGTTTCAGAGTGTCCATTTGTGTTGAAATCGTATCTACTGTGTCCTTTAAGTTTTCTTGAGGTTTTGCAAGTTGCGTAACCGAATCGGTAGATGCAACTGAGTCATTTTTAGCTTGCAAGGTGTCGTGATTTTCATGAACAATAGTTTGCAGTTCTTTTATGGCTACTTCGTGATTCTGTATTGCATTTTCATGACGCGAAAAAATAGGTTGGAAATGCTCACAAATTTGTGTTTTTACGTCATTACAGAATTTTTGACATTTTGATTCGATGTTATGAAACTCAGTAGTTAAATCTTCACGTGTTTGTTCAAGTGTGGTGTCTAACTTTTGAAGATTTTGTTCCATTGTGTCTAACTTTTAAGATTTTGTTCCACTTTGTCTAACTTTTGAAGATTTTGTTCCATTGTGTCTAACTATTGCTGTGTTTGTCTCTGGTGTTGTTCCATTGTGTCTAACTTTTGAAGCCTTTGTCCCATTTGTCTCTGATTTTGTTCCATTTGTTGCATTAATTGCAATAATAATGTATTAGTGTCTGGAATCTGTTTCTCTACGCTTTTCGGCAGTGCTTTTGCACCGGCAACATTCACATTTTGACAAACAGAAAATGTGTCTTGACTTATTTGAGAAAACAGTGAGGACGCAAAACCTGAATTTACAGTATTTGCAAAATTGTGTCCTGTCATTTCGGATTCCTGAGGCGAGCTATTGCCGAGCGATCGATCGATAATGCTTCCCTGTTCACTAATTTTTTCACTGCCTACGCCATTGTTTGCCGCCCGCTCCATTTCCCTGTGCACAATTACCAAATTACTACTTCGAATGTCTGTTAATTCACTACACAGTGGTGCTGATGAGCTACGCTCGTCGTCACTATTATTTCTCAGTTTACTTTGAAACCTAGTGTTACGTTTTTCACACGCCATTATTGTCACAATATTTCACACGATAACACAGAAAAGCACAATTTGAAGAGCAAAAATAAGAGAACACATTAACATAGCACTGAAAATAATATGTAGTTAATTGCAAACGCAGCTGCGAAATACTTGGTGCAAATCTACATGCATGCCACAACTGTTTTACTGTACAACAATGAAAGACTGCAACTACAAAGGAGATTCTCTCTACAATTACGCGCTAGCAATAAACAATAGCTACACTAATTACACGAACTACAAGAAAAAAATCAGAAGATTCCAGTGAGGTATCCTCGGCTAAGGGTCGACATATGAAACGTCTCCTTAGAACATTTATACAGGACTGTGCTTAACCTGAGACACAATATGTTTAGCGCAACGCAATCTGACTTTCAAAAATCCCTAAAAAAGAATGGCCCTGACTAACATTAACCTATACCTTTCACAAATCACTTACCTCACCAAAAATCTTCGTTACTCTAACTACTGCAAAACAGCGAGCGCCACTACTGCCAGCTAAATAAAAGATTCAAACTACTAAAGGCACTAAGTACTGATAAGCATAGTTAGCAAATGAAAGATTTTAATAGAGAACAAACAATGTATTTACCTTAATAGTGTTGAAAAATCATAATATACATAACAGATTATGACATCCAGTTTTACAAATTTCCAAACTCCGCCATCTCTCTCCCCACATCCACCACTGCTGGCGGCTCACCTCCAACTGCGCAACGCTACGCGCTGTTAACAGCCAACAGCCCAACGCTACAATTGCGAGTATTACAACAATGCAAAGCAGCCACAGACTGCACACAGCACAGCCAGTGATTTTCATACAGAGCGCTACGTAACGTTGCCAATAAGAAAACATAAACAGCCTACTTACAAGCTGGATATACCTTATGAGACATTTCACAAAGACTTGGTAGGAATGTAGCCACTGCACATGATTCCTGGCTGTGGTGGTAACAGGAATGTGCGGTCGGTAATGGTACTTGAATTACGTAACCATTACGGCACTTCATCTGAACCTCTCGATACCAGTAATATTCTACTGTTTTTCTGTTAACTACTTAACATACTTCTGAGACAACATTCAGATTTGATGTCAGTTTTGATACATCGATATGTTTATATTGCAATGATATTATTCTTATGTGTATTCTTTCTTTTGTCAGTATGATTTTTGACGTACTTGTAACTCTGATTTTTGGGCGCGTAAGCGATTGTTAGTTAGTTGAGTTGTTAGAGAGTCGGACCTTGCAAAGGTCAAGTCTTGGACGTCATGTTGGAAAGATGCATATTGTAGTCCGCTTATAAAATCTGAACTTTAACAGTGACTGTGAGGAAGATGTTTTCAAGTGTGTTTTGTATTGTGAAGTGATGTTTTGTGTTTACGTGATATTGCAATTAAAAGGAAGTGTAGCTTAATTTCGGAGTGCTGATTGCTTTTTTTACATCACCATTGTCCTGCAAAAGTGTAATCTTCAAGAATGATTTGTGAAGCGCATCTACAAAACTTTTAAATATAGCAGAATAAAACCTAGGCCTCTTTGCATCCGAACTTGGAATCATAACCACCTAGATTTCAACGATTGAGCCATGATTTTACGACGAGACCAGCGTGGGAATCATAAAAAGATGAGTGCCTAGTTTTTTCATTATTACATGAAATGACTATTAACTGTGCTCTAATGACACCTGCCACATTATATGACTGTTGTTGCCCGATAATGCAGTATTTAGCAGCATGAGCAAGACCACAATCGTTATTAAAATTTTGACCTTTGCTGTGGTAGGGTTGTTAGAGGTCGCAAGAAGGCCGGGCTCCCGATGGCCACGTGGCACTTCCGAGAGGGAAGATCGTCGTGTTCGGCGTATGGCTCTGACGAATCGCAGTGCAACTGCAGTAGTTGGTACCAAAGTGACAGAACGAACCGTTACATATCGGTTCCTTCAAGGACAGCTCCAAACCAAAAGCCCTGTAGCGTGCATTCAGTTTCAGCGGCGTCAAGCAAGAGCTCATTGGAACGCATGATGGAGGTCTGTTTTATTTCTTATGAAGGATGCTTCTGCCTCGGTGCCAGTAATGGCCGTTTGTTGGTTAAAAGGAGGCCAGTTGATGGTAAGCTACGAATCTGTATTCGTGCTGGAGTTACTGGATATACATCTGGAGTTACGGTCCGGGGTGCGATTTCGTATGAGATCAGGAGCACTCTCGCGGTTATCCCGTGCACCCTGACAGCAAATTTGTCCGTTAATCTGGTGGTTCGACCTGTTGTGGCTCGATTTATGAATGGCATTCCAGGGGGTGTTTCCCAATAGCATAAAATTCCTGCACATACCGCTGTTGCAACCCAACATGCTCTACAGAGTGTCAACTCGTTGGCCTTGCCTCCTCGATCACCAGATCTGTCTGCAGTCGAGCACGTTTGGGACATCGTTGAACGACAACTCTAGCGTCATCCACAAAAACAGCTGTAACAGCCCCTGTACTGATCGACCAAGTGCACACTGGTATGGACCTCCATCCGACAAAACGACATACGGCTCCTATACAACGCAATGCATTCGCGTCTGCATGCTCTCATTAATCATCCACGTAGTTACACCGGTCATTAATGTACCATCATTCCACATTTACAATAGCTTATCTCGCGATTACATTAACCTAGAAAAAGGTATTCCCAAAATTTCACTACTCAATATTAATTATTTTTTGGGTTACCACTTTCTTCTATCAGTGTATATGTTCTGTACATCAATATGTATAAGTCTATACAAACGTTTCTTTGAGTGCTCTTCCTATGAACTGCCCGTTTCGAGTATTGCAATTCTAGTATCTGGACACCATACTTTCATCTTTTTTTTGCCTTTTCCATATAGTAAGCATATTAGAGACAGGTGCTATAATATTTGAGAGTGTCAAATTCAGAGCTTAAGAAAAATCTACTTGCAACTGAAATGAGTTGCTAGATATCAGTAAATGTTATATGAAATTACAACCTGTGTCCTTTAGCTCGTTCGAGGTAAGGCGTCTGATTATCATGGGATTGAATGCATTCTCCATGTGATATGTTTCGCTAAGACGACTCACAGATATTCCGACTCTGCCTCAGTTAGTTTATGAAGGCATTCAGAGCAGACAGCTTCTCTTTTGCACTGCTAATTAATCTGGAGCGGAGCATGTTCTTAACATCTGCGGCGTTGTATCGAGGATGATTCCTTCTGTTGACATGATGTTACTCTCTGTCAGTTGCGTGAATAATTACAAGCTTCTTTTGGGCTGTTTACTCAGCTGAAGAAAATCTCTTCGTGTATTTCCGGATTTTACGAAACATACCTTATTAATCATAATAACAGTGAAAGCTAACTTTCCTGTGTATAACCCAAATAATGAACATCATCCACCTCCGATAACCAATTAGTGCCAAGTTACAAGCATGCCAACACCGTTCCCTCCTGAGGCTCCGGTACACGGATGTCGACTCGACCATGCTTCCATAACAAAGAGATACACGTGTGCCAATAACAGGCTTCCACGGAGATACAATATTATGAAACTATATTTTCTGCGTAGTACTGTAGAAATATACGCCTTCTTTCCATATATTATTTTTGTTTATACAGGGTGTTACAAAAGGGTACGGCCAAACATTCAGGAAACATTCTTCACACACAAATAAAGAAAAGATGTTACGTGGACATGCGTCCGGAAACGCTTAATTTCCATGTTAGAGCTCTTTTAGTTTCATCAGTATGTACTGTACTTCCTCGATTCACCGCCAGTTGGCCCAATTGAAGGAAGGTAATGTTGACTTCGGTGCTTGTGTTGACATGCGACTCATTGCTCTACAGTACTAGCATCAAGCACATCAGTACGTAGCATCAACAGGTTCGTGTTCATCACGACGGTGGTTATGCAGTCAGTGCATTGTTCACAAATGCGGAGTTTGCAGATGCCCATTTGATGTAAGGATTAGCACTGGGCAATAGCCGTGGCGCGGTGCGTTGATATCGAGACAGATTTCCAGAATGAAGGTGCCCCGACAGGAAGACGTTCGAAGCAATTGATCGGCGTCTTAGGGAGCACGGAACATTCCAGCCTATGACTCGCGTCATGGGGAAGACCTAGAACGACGAGGACACCTGCAATGGACGAGGCAATTCTTCCTGCAGTTGACGATAACCCTAATGTCGGCGTCAGAGAAGTGTGCAGGCACTATCAGCAGCTGATTGGCCTCCACGGGTACACTTCTGCGAATGGTTCATTCAACAATGTGTCAATCCTCATTTCAGTGCAAATGTTCTCTTTACGGATGCGGCTTTATTCCAACGTGATGAAATTGTAAATATTCACGATCAACATGTGTGGGCTGACGAGAATCCGCACGCAATTGTGCAATCACGTCATCAACACAGATTTTCTGTGAACGTTTGGGCAGACATTGTTGGTGATGTCTTGATTGGGCTCCATGTTCTTCCACCTACGCTCAATGGAGCCCGTTATCATGATTTCATACGGGATACTCTACCTGTGCTGCTAGAACATGTGCCTTTACATGTACGACACAACATGTGGTTCATGCACGATGGAGCTCCTGCACATTTCAGTCGAAGTGTTCGTACGCTTCTCAACAACAGATTCGGGTACCGATGGGTTGGTAGTGGCGGACCAATTCCATGGCCTCCACGCTCTGCTGACCTCAACCCTCTTGACTTTCATTTATGGCGGCATTTGAAAGCTCTTGTCTACGCAACCCCGGTACCAAATGTAGAGACTCTTCGTGCTCGTGTGTGGACGACTGTGATACAATACGCCATTCTCCAGGGTTGCATCAGCGCATCAGGTATTCCATGCGACGGAGGGTGGATGCATGTATCCCCGCTAACGGAGGACATTTTGAACATTTCCTGTAACAAAGTGTTTGAAGTCACGATGGTACGTTCTGTTGCTGTGTGTTTGCATTCCATGATTAAGTGATTTGAAGAGAAGTAATAAAATGAGCTCTAACATGGAAAGTAAGCGTTTCCTGACACATGTCCACATAACATATTTTATTTCTTTGTGTGTCAGGAATGTTTCCTGAAAGTTTGGCCGTACCTTTTTGTAACACTCTGTAAACATAAAAAATACTCCTGTAAAGCCGGCCGGAGTGGCCGTGCGGTTCTAGCCGCTACAGTCTGGACCGATCGACCGCTCCGGTCGCAGGTTCGAATCCTGCCTCGGGCATGGATGTGTGTGATGTCCTTAGGTTAGTAACATTTAATTAGTTCTAAGTTCTAGGCGACTGATGACCTCAGAAGTTAAGTCGGATAGTGCTCAGAGCCATTTGAACCATTTGAACTCCAGTAAACATTAAAGAAGAACGGAACCCGCAAATAACCGGAAGTCAGGCAGAAATAATGGGTTACTCTAAAACTGTAAGTTGTAGGACATGTAAGTCCACAAAAAATGAAACCGTAATCTTCGCTTTGCAGACCAGGCGTCGAAAGGTTCAACAATGGTCACAAAGCATCAGCCAAGGATCGTCATAGCGTGTACCTCCAAAATTAATTCTCCGTGGATGTCTTGACACTGATATGTCTGTGGAGAACCAGTAGAAAGGGAATGACAAATGCCGAGAAGCAGGGGGCGGTAATACGGGCGTCTGCGGCGCTCATCAGCGCCCACTGCGAGGATCACAGAGGAGGGAGGGGATGGGTACCCCAGAAGCGCAGACACCGTACCCGCCTGCCGCCCGCGTTCGTTTTTCTTTGCTAATGCAGCCGCCCCCAGCTCCCGGCTACCGGCTCTGACGTCAGATATCACCCTGGAGCTTAATCGCCTGCAGTGCGCCTGCAGTGCACTTTCAAAAGACAGCCCGCTTTTCATCTGCCGCTCTCCAGGCTTGCTGGCTGCGTGTAGCTCTCTCAGCACGCTCCTTTATGCTGTTATTAAAAACTGTTTTAATAAATTCCCTCCTCCAACATAAATGCAAAAAAGTGAACAGGTCTTTCTTTGCTGCAAATAATAACTTAAAAGCGTATTTTCCTAAAGAGCGTGCCAATTACGTGTGCCGCCTAAAAGCGGTTTTGTGCTACATCAGAGAACATTCTCTCCACTGTGTACTCACGTCGTTCTATATGTTTATGTGACATTGTCGTAAAGGGTATCTGATGGAATGTCATAATAAATGTTCGCAGTAATTTCGTAACATACATCTTTATATACTAATATCCTTCTAGTATGCAAAATGTATGCAGAAAGTCTGATATGGTAAGTTTGTCAGATACTGTCTGTCATGGAAGACATTGCTTTCTTATTGTAGAATAAGTTAAGCCGAGCGCCGGCCGCGGTGGTCTAGCGGTTCTAGGCGCGCAGTCCGGAACCGCACGACTGCTACGGTCGCAGGTTCGAATCCTGCCTCGGGTATGGATGTGTGTGATGTCCTTAGGTTAGTTAGGTTTAAGTAGTTCTAAGTTCTAGGGGACTGATGACCACAGATGTTAAGTCCCATAGTGCTCAGAACCATTTTTTTTATGCCGAGCCTATTCCTACCATGAGTATTTTCCGATAAATAATAAATTCGAAATATTTTTCAGTTCTACATTATTAAATCAAAAAGTACTCAAATATATTCTGATCTCAGTTTATGTTAAATACCTAAGTAGAAAAATATGTCACATCACATGGAACAACGTGTTTAGCCACTCGAAACAAGTAGCAACTGAACCCAAGTAATTTAGTGATTCTTTACTTCAGTAACCACTAAAAATCCTCATCAAGTTCAAGAATGAAAATAATATGCCAATTAGACAGCTACCTGATGTTTAATTTGTGTCGATAGCTTCATTTGATTATTACGATCATCTCTGTGAAATGCTCTAATACGAAAATAAACAACTCAGTAATGATTTGATCTAAAATTATGTTTGATGCTGAAGTGTAAGAACGTCAATTTTGATATTTTTAAACACGAATGCTGGTATTATATTACGCATTTCGGCACTCAAAACAAACAATAACATAAATATATTATTTAAATTAAATACTTCATCTTTGTAATGATCATTATATATTGTCAGACTGATTTTCGACATCAGATTTCTGAAAACACTTTTAGATTACGAGAAAAACTGAAGCAAACACGCTAAATTATTATCAAAGTATCTCTGTAATGTTCACTTAAGATTGAAGAACGTTTAATGGTATTATCTCTGTTAATGATGCAAAGTAGAAGCTCATGTAACCGTAGAGGCCACGTGTAACTGGAATATGCCCATAAGTAATAAGAAATCCGACTCTAAAACACAAATAAAATCGTCACGTTACATGTACGATCTGCTTGTTTACACTGCACAAAAGTCATTATCACGTTGATTTGCAAAAGAAGATAAACAGAGTGCTTTAAGGATTTCGTAGTTCCGATGAAACTAGTTTTACGTGTATCACTAGTAAACTAGACAAAGATAATGAGAAATTATGGTATTAGTTCATTACATCACTCCCAAATATGAATGATAATGCAGCTATGGCCCAGAAGATAAAAATATGAAAAATACTTGAATAAGATTTGTAGCAACTGCATTGTGCACAAAAATGATTTGAACTCGGAACAGAACAGAAATAAGGATTAGTTAAAAGTGACGTACAAAATCTTAAAAAGAGGACTACGGTACAGGTGGTTGTTGTTGTGGTCATCAGTCCAGAGACTAGTTTGATAGCCGGCAGGAGTGGCCTGGCGGTTCTAGGCGCTACGGTCTTGAACCGCGTGACCGGGCATGGATGTGTGTGATGTGCTTGGTTAGGATTAAGTAGTTCTACGTTCTAGGGGACTGATGACCGCAGAAGTTAAGTCCCATAGTGCTCAGAGCCATATGAACCATTTGAACTATTTTGATGCAGCCCTCCCTGCTACTGCAACCTGCGCAAGCTTCTTCATCTCCAAGTAACTACTGCAACTTTCATCTTTCTGAATCTGCTTATGGTATTCATCTCGTGGTCTCCCTCTATGGTTTTTACCCTCCACGCTGCCCTCCAGTATTACACTGGTGATCTCTCGATGCCTCAGAACAGGTCCTATCAACCGATTCCTTCTTCTAGTAAAGTAGTGTCGCAAATTTCTGTTCTCCCCAATACTATTCAGTACCTCGTCATTAGTTACATGATCTACCCATCCAATCTTCAGCATTCTTCTGTAGCACCACATTTAGAAAGCGTCTATTCTCTCCTTGCCTAAACTGTTTACCGTCCATGTTTCACGTCCATATATGGCTACACTCTATACAAACACTTTCAGAATGATTTTCTGACAGTTAAATCTATACATGATGTTAACAAATTTCTCTTCTTAAGAAACGTTTTCCTTGCCATTTCCAGTCTACATTTTATACCCTCTCTACTTCGACCATCATCAGTTATTTTGCTTCATAAATACCAAAACTCACCTACAGCTTTAAATGTCTCATTTCCTAATCTAATTCTCTCAGCACCACCTGATGTAATCGACTAAATTCCATTATCTTCCTCTTGCTTTTGTTGATGTTCATCTCATATCCTCCTTTCAATACACTGTCCGTTCCGTTCAACTCCTCTTCCATGTCCTTTGCTGTCTCTGACAGAATTACAATGTCATCGGCATACATTGAAGTTTTTATTTCTTCTCCATGGATTTTAATTCCTACTTCTAATTTTTCTTTTGTTTCCTTTACTGCTTGCTCAATATACAGATTGAATAATATCGGCGATAGGCTACAACCCTGTCTCACTCCCTCCCCAACCACTGCTTCACTTTCATGCAACTCGGTTCTTATAACTGCCATTTGGTTTCTGTACAAATTGTAAATAGCCTTTCGCTCCCTGTATTTGACCCCTGCCACCTTCAGAATTTGAAAGAGAGTATTCCAGTTAACATTGTCAAAAGCTTTCTCTAAGTCTACAAATGCTAGAAACGTAGGTTTGCCTTTTCTTAATCTTTCTTCTAAGATAATTCGTAAGGTTAGTATTGCCTCACGTGTTCTAAGATTTCAACGGAATTCAAATTGTTTCTCCCCAAGGTCGGCTTCTACCAGTTTTTCCATTCGTCTGTAAACAATTGATGTTAGTGTTTTGTAGCCTTGACTTATTAAACTGGTAGTTCGGTAATTTTCAGACTTTATTTCTTTGGGATTAGAATTATTATATTTTTCTTGATGTCTGAGGGTATTTCACCTGTGTCATGCATTTTTCTCACTAGAGGGTAGAGTTTTGTCAGGAGCGCTCTCCCAAGGCTATCAGTAGTTCTAAAGGAATGTTGTCTACACCTGGGTCCTTGTTTCGACTTGGGTCTTTCAATCCTCTGTCAAATTCTTCACTCAATATCATATCTCCCATTTTATCTTCATCTACGTCCTCTTCCATTTCCATCAGATCGTCCTCAAGTACATCCCCCTTGTATAGACCCTCTATATATTGCTTCCATCTTTCTGCTTGCCCTTCATTACATAGAACTGGGTTACCATCTAAGCACTTGATATTCACACTGGTGGTTCTCTTTTCTCCAAAGGTGTCTTTAATTTTCCTGTGGGCAGTAATTATGTTACCCCTAGTGATATATGACTCTAGCCATCCCTGCTTAGCCACTTTGCACTACCTGTCGAACTCTTTTTTGAGACGTATGTATTCCTTTTTGCTTACTTCATTTAATGCATTTTTATATTTTCTCGTTTCATCAATTAAGTTCAATAACTCTTTTGTTACCTATGAATTTCTACTAGCCCTCGTCTTTTTGCCTACTTGATCCTCTGCTGCCTTCACTATTTCATCTCTCAAAGCTACTTCTACTCTATTTCTTTCCCTGATTCTTGTCAATCGCTCGATAATGATCTCTCTGAAACTCTCTACAACATCTGGTTCTTTTAGTTTATCCAGATCCCATTTCTTTAAACTCCCATCTTTTCGGAGTTTCTTCAGTTTTATTCTACAGTTCATAACCAACAGTTTATGGTCAGAGTCCACACCTGCCGCTGGAAATGTCTTACAATTTAAAATCTGATTACCAATTCTCTATCTTACCATTATATAATATATGTGAATATTCCAGTGTCTCCAGGCCCCTTCCACGTATACAACCTCCTCTCATGAATTTTAAACCAAGTGTTAGCTATGATTAAATTATGCACTGTACAAAAATTCTACCAGGCGGCTTCGTCTTTCATTCCTTACTCCCATTCCATATTGGGGTTCATACATTTATTCAGTCTCTTCGTTATCTACGGAGCTAGTTGGCATATAAACTTGTACTACCGTGGTAGGCGAGGCCTTTGTGTCTATCATACAATAATGAATTCACTATGATTTTCGTAGTAACTTACCCGAAATCCTATTTTTTTAATCATACTAAACCTACTGCTGCATTACCCCTATCTGATTTTGTATCAATAACCCTGTTTTCACCTGACCAGAAGTCTTGTTCCTCCTGCCACCGAACTTCAATAATTCAACTTTAACATATCCATTCACTTTTTTACATTATGTAACCTACCTACCCGATTAAGGGATTTGACATTCCATGCGCCGATTCGTAGAACTCCAGTTTCTCTCTCCTGATAACGACGTAATCCTAAGGAGTCCCCGCCCGGTGCTCCGAATGAGGCACTATTTTACCTCCAGAATATTTTACCCAAGAGGACGCCATCTTCATCTAATCATACAGTAAAGCTGCATGGTCTTGGGAAAAATTACGGCTTCAGTTTCCCCTTGCTTTCAGCCATTCGCAGTACCAGCAGAGTAAGGCCGTTTTGGTTAGTGTTACAAGACCCGATCAGTCAATCACCCAGACTGCAGCCCCTGCAACTGCTGAAAAGACTGCTGTCCCTCTTCAGGAGCCACATGTTTGTCTGGCCTCTCAATAGATACTTCTCAGTTGTGGTTGCACCTATGGTACAGCTACCTGTGTCGCTGAGGCACGTAAGCCTCCCCACCAGTGGCAAGGTCCATGTTTCATGAGATGGGCGGGGGAGGGGGGGCGGGGGTTGCGAGAGGGGTATATCATCTGAAAGGTGACAATATCAAACTAGGAGTAACAAAATTATGTAAAATTTAAGAGAATAGCAAATAGTGAGGACAATCTGGAATCATACAATTAAAATCGTTGGTTTTCCTAAATAACTCCAAATTTAGAGAAATTCCTTGTTAAACAAGATATTATTATTATTATTTATTTATCTTATACATTTACAATTCAAGGCACTATTTACAGAATGAAGGACAAAAGGGGTACCAAATTTGGCAATATTCTCAAATGACCTTTTAGTGTCCATCCTTCCGGTCTCCAATAAAACATCTCTGTATTTTATGAAGCTTCACAGTGACATACTGGGGAGTGTGAGAGTCACCATCTGCACGTGAAGGATTTAATACTTCGTGTCCACATCCATATTGTGTTCATATGAATCCAGGTTCTTCGAAGCAGTAGCAAGCCTGATATGCATGTATGGGGTGTTCACGGCCATGACGACTAATGCAGGTGCCGTTTCTGTACGTCTCCTTCCATACATCTTCAATCTCTGAAAAGCTATTAATTTTAAGAAAACTGAAAGGTACGTGTAACAGCTCGAGTCATACTACTCGTACGAATGCTGGTACAGTTTTTCCACGTCTTCTTCCAAATATCTTCAATCTATTAAATACTGTTAATTCAGAAAAATGAAACGTAGGCGTAACAACTCGAGTCATAGGACCACATGACCCACTGCAAGTGCTGAACCCTTTTCCATTGATCGATATAGACATCGGTAACTTTATTCTTAGCAAGTTTTTGACACACTTATGCCATGCACAGTGAGGCCGCGATGATGTAACAACCTTACGTGGCTACGATATTGCTACAATGACGTCAGTCATAACAACATTGGCGCACACCAACTACACCATTGCCAGAGTGGCACTATAATACGAACCATTGATGGCTGGCATCATTATGCGACACTTCGGCACTGAATGGTCCTGCTCCACATAGTGCAACCACACCACAGAAGTCCTTGACTCTGATAGCAGCACCCCACGGTATGTACGACACTCCACACATCTGTATGTACCCCTTCGCCTTAACTGTAAACACAGTGATCCTACTGCCCTCTCCCATGAGTTTTATACAACTCACTACGCCTTTACATACTGTGCCCAAGATTTACACAGTTTTTCACTCGCTGCATCAAGCAATTAGTCCTACAAAAAATGAATGGGAAATATTTGTAGGAATTTTACATTGTTAAATTTTGTACTTATCCTGCAGTATTCGAATTATTAAAGAAAATGCTACAAAGTGACCTTAAAATTCGTTTTTCTTGAATAACTCGAAAATCCTGTCTTCCGGCGAAAACGCGTCCCAGAACAAAATGTAACTGCATTAAATTTACTGCAGAAAGATTCTGTTCCTCAGTTATGAAGGACTGATGATTCGCATGTAGTGAGCGAGAGAATATGGTAATATCGCATATGGTTTTGTAAGGTATTGTGGTTTGCATAAGGTCTATTGGTAGTGGCAGCTGAATGACCCACTAAACACCATATCCCTTTTCCCCCAGTGAATATATCTGCAGTGTGGAATATAACAGTTTGAAATCCCTGCCAATGACATGTCAGATCAAGCTCTTTCAGCCGCAGAACTGATGGAGCCGACTCAGAGAGGGTTGAATTTGCTTTACTGAAACAGAGGCATTGTGGTAGGAAACAAGATTTCACCAGCGACACTGACCTTCTACAAATTAATGTACACAAAATATTGATGCATTTGTAACGAAAACTTGGAGTCCCATCAACCAAAGGAATATCTACACACACGGTGGTACTATAACAGCACCCCATCCCGAGGGGATGGTAAGCCGCTACCGTGGCACTGCAAAAATGGCTCTGAGCACTATGCGACTTAACTTCACTGAGGTCATCAGTCGCCTAGAACTTAGAACTAATTAAATGTAACTAACCGAAGGACATCACACACATCCATGCCCGAGGCAGGATTCGAACCTGCGACCGTAGCGGTCGCTCGGTTCCAGACTGTAGCGCTTAGAACCGCACGGCCACTCCGGCCGGCGTGGCACTGCAGCAACCAGTGAGATAGACATTTTGTGCCTGTGACACGTGATACGTTTCATAATTGTTATATTAAGGCAAAGAACATACGATTATCTCTTACCAATTCCTACCGTCATCTTCAGCTTTTAAAATACACTTCTCTCTTATATCTAATTTGAAATGATATATGACACGCACACTCCGCTGCAGAGTGAAAATCGCAGTCTGGATATATGACACAGTTTTCTGCCGCCAAATCGTTTCATCTCTGAGTTTTAATTGTTGTACTCTATTGCACTTTGCCCAGCACGTATTCCGATCCTACGGTAACACACACTTAGCTTCCTTTCGGGATGAAACTTTTCAGTCATCCAGTTTTAGTCTGTGGAACCCAACAACAGACTTGCTCGACACCTCCCTCTCAGTATCGGTTTCTACTTATCGTACCAGACTCTTTCTAGTTCTGGCAGCTTATTCTGGAATCGTTTTCCATTCCTTTTACAAATACTATTGTACATAACGCATCAACCACTTATACCCTTTGACCTATGTCAGTCCTACCGAATTCTTCACCCTCAAAACCTATAAATTAGACATCTCTACTCCTGTAACTGCCTGGAAGATTTGATCAGTATGCTGGGATGAAATTCCAGCCTGGAACCTTACTTTTTACAGCACTTTCCGAAAAACATGAGGAGTTAGGTCTGTGTTTTGGTCAGCAAACAGTTTTGAGCTGTTAAAAAGTTTCAAAACAGCAGCAATACCGTTGCAGAGTGAAAGTTTCATCCTGGATCTCTGCCCGTGACTGACACAAGTATCATCGTCGTTTTTCTTTATAATAAATAGGAAATGGACTATGTAGCTTTCAGAGCCCTGAAAGTAAGTAATGAGATTTTCTGATAATAATGATGAAATTTTCTTAACTTTTTATATTGCATTATGATTTTTATGTTATATAACTGAAACCTTTTTGGCTGGCAAGCAGATATAACTGGTGTCGCTGGTATTCAACGCTTCACTCTTAAGGAACGAGATTTTTACAGTAAATTGAAGATGTCTTCGCCTTGGCTTTTTATATTGCAAAAGGAAAGAAACCTTGCACAAAATGAGAGTTACTAAGGAAATATATTGCATAAGTATCCTCCATTTTAGACGGTGATATTATAAAAGGTGTCAAAAATGCTTGTGATAACTGCCCACTGCTAGACTTAAAATAGAGAGATAACCTTCTATTAGTAAATGTGATGTTTTACATTATTTACCAGAAACACATTTGTGAATGTCTCTGGCTTTGGACAAGTCAATAGATATCAAAGGTCAACTGCCTCTTGTCGTTTTGGTTAAATTTGTATCAAGTGACGTGGAGTTGGTGGAAGAGCTCTTAGGGTGCTAATTTGGGTTGTAAGACTCAAGAAGCTCTGGACAGTGTTTTAATGAAAACTGCAGTCGCCATCAGGATATTTGACAGTATTAACATTGACGGAGCACTTTTAAAGATGGATGGCACACTTGTGGGACGTTTAAATTATCATACGCTACTTCCCGTCTGTCCATTGTACTATCCATAGAGAACATTTGGCGCTGAAATCTTTTCAATAGCTGCACTTTAGCAGGTAACTGTTATAATGTCACTTGAACCCACCCAAATACCGAAACAGATCGGCAGTTCAAACCCTTCACAGAAGAAATGAACAATGACCATCACTGATACCACTTATTTCGGCAGTGATCAGTGAGATTACGTACGTATGAACAGTTCAGTGAGTTTAGTTTTAAAACGAAAATTAATTTTTTTTCCTTAAATTGAGTAAAAACATTGTTGCAATAGAAACAACCGGGTAGATAATACGGCATTCGCAGAAAACATTGTGATATTCTCGGAGTCATTACAAGAAACGGCAAATCATATCATTCAACTACAGGGACAAACAACTAATGTAGGTCTGCAGACCTCTATTTAGAGGACACAGAGTAAGACGAACATATATACAGCTGCTAGAGGGAAATAGTAGACTGGAGGAGTATTCAGACGCTGGTGAGATGGATAGAAATGGGTCTGACAGGAAAAGAAACAATGGGAGCACGAAAGTCTAAATGAATTTAGTGTATAAACTGTGGGCATGTATATTAAGAAGAATCTTTTTATCCGTGCTAAGCTGAGACATTAAAAGTCAGCGATCAGCTCTTGAAGTCTTTTACTCAAGGCAGCCTGTTGAAACTCTTGCCCTGCCGGAACTTGAGCAACATGCACAACGCCACCTCAAAAAGTTCTCCATCCTGCTCACTCCCTACTCCCGCCTCGGAGTACCACGTCCACCACTTCTACAACAACCTCCAAACCTCCCCCACGCCCCCTCATAGCTGACCAACCTTGTCCCGCAGACCTACTACACTTACCCCACCCTCCGAAACTCCCTCCCACCATCACACAGAACTCAAAACCTAAACAGACCCGCAACACAGTCATGAACTTATGCTCCAGAAGCCTTAGTCCCACAGAAATATCAGTACTTTCCAAAGGCCTCACCTTTTTGTCCCATTTCCAAATTGATCCACGCAGGACTAGTTAAAGACCTTCTCTCCTTCTCCCAGTCCCTGCAGTGGAAACACTTTTTCGCCACCAACCCGACCAATCAGACTCAACCAAAGACCAACATCGAACCTTGCCTAACTCAGTTCACTCCTCCATCGAACCGTGAACCATCCCCACTGCCTCCAAACCACCCCCTGTTAACTTTTCAGAATTTCTTATCCTCAAACTTAGCCTCACTGTCATTCCCCAAATCCTCAACATGCATACTAACCTTACTTACGCAGTCCACCATCTAAAAACTGATACTGATCTTATAATCCTACCTGAAGACAAAGGCTCCACCACCATAGTTTTGAACCGCAAGGACTGCGTGGCAGAAGGACTCAGCCAACTGTCAGATACTTCCACCTACAAACCATGCCACAGTGACCCATTCCAGCAATCCAGCAGGATCTCCAGTCACTACTCAAATCCTTAGGCCCATCCCAGAACCTCTCCCCAGAGTCCATCTCTCTTCTTACCCCGACCACTCCCCTCACTCCCACCTTCTACATGCTTCCTAAAGTCCATAAACCCAACCTCCAAGGACGCCCAATTGTGGCCGGTTACTGTGGCCCCACTGAGAGAATCTCTGCTCTCGTAGACCAACATCTTCAGCCTATTACCCGGAACCTATCCTCATATATAAAAGATACCAAACATTTCCTCGACTGACTCTCCTCAGTTCCACACGGTGCCCTGCTTGTCACTATTTATGCCACCTCCCTGTACACTAACATTCCTAATGACTATGGCCATACTGCTATCGAACACTACCTTTCCAGACGCCCTATGGATTCCAAACCAACAACCTCCTTCCTAGTCTCCATGACCAACTATATCCTCGCCCACAATTACTTCTCCTTTGCAGGCATTACCTACAAACAAACTGACCCTTACATAGACAAATGTAATGTATTGCGAATACGTAGAAAGAAGGATCCTTTATTGTATGATTATATGATAGTGGAACAAACACTGGTAGCATTTACTTCTGTAAAATATCTGGGAGTATGCGTACGGAACGATTTGAAGTGGAATGATCATATAAAATGAATTGTTGGTAAGGCAGGGGCCAGGTTTAGTTGCATTGGGAGAGTCCTTAGTCAATGTAGTCCATCAACAAAGGAGGTGGCTTACAAAACACTCGTTCGACCTATACTTGAGTATTGCTCATCAGTGTGGGGTCCATACCAGGTCGGGTAGACAGAGGAGATAGAGAATATTCAAAGAAGAGCGGCGCGTTTCGTCACAGGGTTATTTGGTAAGCGTGATAGCGTTACGGAGATGTTTAGCAAACTCAAGTGGCAGACTCTGCAAGAGAGGCGTTCTGCATTGCGGTGCAGCTTGCTGTCCAGGTTTCGAGAGGGTGCGTTTCTGGATGAGGTATCGAATATACTGCTTCCCCCTACTTATACCTCCCAAGCAGATCACGAATGTAAAATTAGAGAGATTCGAGCGCGCACGGAGGCTTTCCGGCAGTCGTTCTTCCCGCGAACCATACGCGACTGGAACAGGAAAGAGAGGTAATGACAGTGGCACGTAAAGTGCCCTCCGCCACACACAGTTGGGTGGCTTGCGGAGTATAAATGTAGATGTAGAGCCGCGGTACGGCTATGGGCACCTGCATGGCACCATTCTATGCTAACCTATCCATGGGCCATCTAGAGGAATCCTTCCTAAAAACACAGAATCCTAAACTCCTCACCTGGATCGGATTCATTGATGACACCTTTGCTAGCTGAATTGAAGGTGAGGACACCTTATTCACATTCATCCAGAACCTCAACAACTTCTCCTCCATTTGCTTCACCTGGTCCTACTTAATCCAACTAGCCACCTTCCTAGATGTGAACCTCCGCCTCAGCGATGGCTACATCAGTACCTCCATCCATATCAAACCTACTAACCACCAGCAATACCTCCACTTCGACAGCTGCCACCCGTTTCATAGCAAGAAGTCCCTTCTGTACAGCCCAGCCACCGGTGGTCGTCGTACCTGCAGTGACGAGCTGTCCCTCTCTACATATACCGAGGGTCTCTCTGAAGCCTTCACTGACTGTAATTATCCTCCCATCCTTATAAAAAAAACTAATCTCCAGTGCCTTATCTTACCAGTCTCCCACCACTCCCACAGTCCGGCCACAGAGGAGCATTCCCCTCGTAACACAGTACTATCTGGGACTGGAGCAACTGGATTACGTTCTCCACCAGGGTTTTGCATACCCCTCATCGTGCCCTGAAATGAGAAATGTCCTACCCACTATCCTTCCCACCCCTCCTACCGTGGTATTCCGCCATCCACCGAACTTACAGGATATACTCGTCCATCCTTACACAACCCCTGCTCCCAATCCCTTACCTCATGACTCATACCCATACCCCTTTAATAGACGTAGATGCAAGACCTGTCCCATACATCCTCCTACCACCACCTACTCCAGTCCGGACACTAACATTACCTTTCACATCAAAGGCAGGGCTACCTGTGAAACCAGTCATGTGATCTACAAACTAAGCTGCAACCACTGTGCTGCATTCTATGTAGGCATGACAACCAACAAGCTGTCTGTCCACATGAATGACCACCGACAAACTGTGGCCAAAAACAAGTGTACCACCCTGTAGCTGAACACGCTGCCAAACATGATACCCCTCATGTCAATGACTGCTTCACAGCCTGTGTCATATGGATCCTTCCCACCAATACCAGCTTTTCTAAACTGCGCAGGTGGGAACTTTCCCTGCAATACATCCTACATTCCCATAACCCTCCTGGCCTCAACCTTCGTTAGTCACTGTCGTCACCCATCCAGCCCTCTACCCATTTCAGAACTATACAGCCGTCATTTCACTGCAACACCCATCCTTTTAATTTATATTTATTTATCTCCTTTCCGTTACTTACCCCCCCCCCCCCCACACCTTCTCTGCTACCGTCTAAACTGCTACACTTCACTGTCTGCCACTCTCACCATACTATCCCTCCCCCTCCCCACCCCAGCCTACTCCTACCCCCACTCAGCCGCCACTCCCATCATGCACTGGTGCTGCTGCTGGCAGTGTAGTTTCAGCTCTCTGAGACTGCAGATGTGTGTGCAAGTTGTGCTTGGGCGAGTGTGGGTGTATGAGTGTGTGTATGTGTGTCTACTGCTGAGAAAGACCTTAATGGCCGAAAGCTGTGATTTTATTGCAGCTCAGCATCTCCGCTATATGGTGAGTAGCAACTTTCCTTCTGACGTGTTGTTACAGCCTGTATCTAATAATGATATGATTACCTAAGGGACTAGAACTTGTGGAATAGAGGGCTCTCGGGAGGATATTAAGAACTAGAAGAACAGGGCATGGTCAGTACAGAAAGACTAGCCAACTAAGAACTCTGTAGCCATGGAGAGAATCTCCAATACCGCTAGCAAAACAAGGTGCATGTTCTCCCGACACATTCTTAGAATGGACAACGGTAGGTTTACACATTAGATAATACAATTTTATGTTAGAAATAACATAAAAGTGCGCTATATCCAATGGATGGATGGGCTTTGAAAGAAATGAAAAAACAGAAAAAAGAGATGTGCAAGAGATTCACTTTCGGATCAAAAGTTTAGGCTGTCGTAGTTTTCAAGAACAGGAACTGTCCCAAGAAACCTTATGATGGACTGAAGAGCACAGAAAGTTGCAAAGTATGAGAATGAAAGAAAACTGGACAAAAATGAACACCGGAAATTTCGAAGCTGACCCTAATTAAAGTGGTCCTCAGGTGGCCAAAATGAAAAGAATGAGAATTAAAAATATTCTTTTATTGGCATTAACTATTAGTCTCTAAAGAGCGCAACTCCTGCAAATCAGTTCCTATGTTTTCGGCGCGCAAAAGAAGGCGTAGTGCTCACTCCTGCTATATTCCTTTCCGGATTACTTTCCTGTCGTTTATGTGTGATTTGTTGTTTAGTGAAATAGCTTCAACGCAAAACTTTTCTTTTCTAAGTTAGTTGTTACATGAACAACTTTCAATCTTCAGCTTGTTACTGCCATTTCGCGTGTTAGTGGACGCAGGTCTTCAGTGAGGATACAGTTCTGCATCTACAGGTAGTTATGGATTGTGAACAGCGGAGTGTGAGGTGCTCACATTCCAGATGAGCTAGCCAATCAGGCCACACCCCGCCACTTCGCGAATTCTTCGTGGCGCGAGTGAAAGGACACTCTCGATTCCGGCTAATCCGCATGACGCCTTATCTACTACTCTGATAGAGAGTCGGCCTGTTTGTAGCCGCGCAGCGTGGTGATATGTTTTTTATGATGTGCAGCATGAGCACATTTTCAGTACGAAATCATGGAAGCCATGCGTAATTATTTTGGTGGGTTGTCCGCCTCGGGAGCTGCGGGATCATTGTGGGAGATTGATAACGAAGGGGCTCATTTTCGATATCTGGCCCGCGTCGGAGATTTTCTCTGTTCGAGGACTGGGTGTTGTGTTGGCCTTATCGTCGTACAGTCACAGCAGACACAAAATACCCCGCATGGCGTCACGTTACAAGTGTAAGTGTATACTCGTACCACGGTGGGGCTTCACCATTACTGAATGTGCTGAATTGTCGAAACACACTGTTGTATAGTCTTCCAAATATCATCATGACTGTATGGCCCGAAAAAAAATATATGGGTTCACGTCGCGAATGACGATTCCCAAAGTCAATGAAACTTTTTGTGTGATTCGCAATCGTCTCTTTCATATGGAGATTAGTCGTTCGTGTCTTCGTAACGATTGTAAGTTTCAATATACTTCCTACAGAATCTGTTTGTTTCTAATTCCTCCGAATTGCAGAACATTTAATCTCGTCATTTTTTTCCCTCAGGCATTGGAACTCTCTGTGCCACATCTGTTATATGTGCTGTCGTAGTTAAATACATCTGCGCGCCAGTTAAATGGATTTATATAGAAGCTTTCTTTCAAATCAATTTTTGCTTGACAATCACATTCGTGTTTAGGCGAGTTTATACCGACTTCCATGCAGCAGTCAGCACGGTTCTTACATTCGGCAATTAGGACGCTCGTGGTGTGACCAACAGTTGTTCAGACATGAATCACTCGGGAAAGTGATTCAGTGGAACAGGCAGGTGTTGCAGAAGACGCAGTTTGCAGAGTAAAGGTGTTCCATTCTGTAAAAGGAGGTCTGAAACAGTGTGAAAAGCTTATACGTGTGTTGTGGGATAGGCTGTACTGAGAAATAACTGTTAAGACAAAAATCGATACATAGTGCCGTTTCCGAGTTAATTAGCATTGAAGTTAGCTATCCGGTAGTTGCTCGCGCAAATACAAGCGTCACGCCAGAGACGGTGTCGGGAGGCGTGTTCTTCGTTTGCTTTCCTAAAACAGAGCTAGAGAGCAATAAACAAATTGGATATGGGACGATAGTTCAAAATGGTTCAAATGGCTCTGAGCACTATGGGACTTAACAGCTATGGTCATCAGTCCCCTAGAACTTAGAAATACTTAAACCTAACTAACCTAAGGACATCACACAACACCCAGTCATCACGAGGCAGAGAAAATCCCTGACCCCGTGGGACGATAGTGAGAAACCAACCGGAACCAAAGTCTCGCGTGCTATCATCCAAGCTAAGAGAACAACTGATAGTGATTGTATCTACAAACGTTACTCAATCTTGCAGTTATGGAGTGTGGGATTGAGGCTGGCGATGAATTGTAACAATAATATTCCAAAAAGTGTCATGTTTATAGCTTTTTAGCGAATGTTTCGATTCGTCAATAGAGCCATCTTCAGGACATGCAGCACGAACGACAGAAAGCAACCACTCGCACAGGTATATAACAATAATAAATTAATGAAATAGTAATGACAGGACGTTTGTGTTTTAGCACGCTCTAACACAGCATCCAATGTCAGAGACTGACAGACTACGATTCTGGCGGTCTTTTCCACGGGAAGGGTACCATACCCTAATGTTTATCTCACAGTACATAATTAGTTAGCGAAAAGTTGCATAGATCATTTGAACGACGCTTTCATCGAAATGATATGGAACGAACGAATTTACAGGACAGGTACACGTGATTAATGTTTATACTAATGAATAAATTACCATTTTATTCCTGCTCGCACAACTATACTTTCTTTTACTGTTTACCAGTTTTTAAGCATAAATTCGTCAATGGAATGAAAGGAGCTGTCTAGGAGCGACGATTTTAAATTAGTTTTAAAACATGCTTCAGTACCTTTCAGGCATTATTTGGAAAATGATCACAAATTGGTATTGCTGCATTTTCAACTCATCCCTGAGGCACGAACAGTTTTAACAACCAGTGACGAAGGTCGCTATTCTTCTCAAATTTTGATGGATTGTTTATGACAAATCTCATTAGCGAAAATATGTATTGTGACGGCACAGTTAAAATGGCTAGCTCCTTCAATAGGGACGTACCTACATGACGTCCGTGGGTGAACACCACATGTTATTCTTGCAGTCTGCTTTTTTCTAAGTGATCAGTTACAACAGAAATTTATTTCGTACGTTATTATTGAGTGTAAATATGCAAAATATGTTACTATTTCGAAACGTTTGTTTGCAAGAGAAGCAATTATACGAAGAGAAAAAGCCGTCCGGTGTGGCCGAGCAGTTCTAGGCTCTTCAGTCCGGAACCGTGCGACAACTACGGTCGCGGATTCGAATCCTGCCTCGGGCATGGATGTGTGTGATGTCCTTAGGTTGGTTCGGTTTAAGTAGTTCTAAGCTCTAGGGGACTGATGACCTCAGCTGTTAAGTCCCATGGTGCTCAGAGCCATTTGAACCATCTTTTCCCCAAATTCCGGGTACAGGTGTATATAAAATTAAAACGTTTTTACGCCACATGCATAGTGGTGCAGTCTCTACTGCTCTGAGAAAAGAATGTTGAAGCTAAATATGGTGGTTGCTAAAGCCAGAAATATGACAAAGTTTGATCGGTGAGACTAAACATTGTCGATGACAGAGTATATATTTCAATTCAGGGTATCATCATCATCATCATCAGTTATCTGCTATATTAGCAGGTCCTTTGCCTCTCCATTTTCTGCGATCCATTGCTTCCTTCTTAAGGCTGCTGTATGTTGTACCGTCCATCATGTCACCCAGTATCTGGAATCTCTTCCTTCGTCGCTTCCTTTTCCCTTCTACATAACCTTCTAAAACTGTGTTTATCAGTCCGTCATTCTTTCTTAATATATGCCCAATCCAATTTCTTTTTCTTCTCTTTATTACATCTAGTAACTGTATTTTCTCTCCCACTCTTCTCAGTACCTCTTCATTTTTTACTCTGTCCATCCAACTTATTCTTTCCATCTTCCGCCATGTTCAGATCTCAAAAGCCTCCAGCCTTTCTCTGTCTTTTTTCCTCATAGTCCATGTTTCAGCGCCATATAGAAAAACACTCCATACAAGACATTTTATGAGTCTCTTTCTGAGTTCTCTGTCCAGACCGCTGCAGAAGATTCTCCTTTTCTTATAAAACGCCTCTTTTGCCATTGCTATCCCTGTTTTAATTTCTGTGGTGCACTTCCAGTCGGTGTCTATCCTGCTTCCAAGATACTTAAAATTTTGCACCTGTTCTAGTGTTTCTCTATTCAGCACAATTTTTATTTCCTTATTTCCTCCTGTTGCCAATACTTTTGTTTTATTTGTGTTAATTTTCATTCCATATTTTTTTCCGTTAGTTGCAATGGTGTCCACCAAATCCTGTAATTCTTTTTCCCCTGTGGCTAAAAGGACCATGTCATCAGCAAATCTCAAGCATCCTACTCTTCTTCCTCCAATTTCTACTCCTTTGTCATCTAATGAGCATTGGTGAATCATATTTTCCAAGTACAGGTTGAAAAGAGTAGGTGATAAAAAGCATCCTTGTCTTACTCCTTTCCCTAGTCTGATCCAGTTTGTACTGTCTCCTCTCACTTTAACTGAAACTTTTTGATTAAGGTATAATGAGTTTATAAGTCTTCTGGTTTTCCAGTCCACTCTCTTTTCCCTCATAATAGTCGCCAGCTTGTCCCAAACCACATTGTCAAATGCCTTTTCTAAATCGATGAAGCACATATATAGGTCTCTTCCTTTTTCAAAGAACCTTTCTTCCAGGATTCGTAGGAGCCGTATTGCATCTCTGGTGCCCGTATTCCGTCTAAAGCCAAACTGCTCCTCGCCGAGATTCTCCTCTATTACTTTTTCAAATCTTTTGTTAATTATTCTTAACATCACTTTGGCTGCATGTGAAATGAGGCTGATTGTCCTGTGCTCGCTGCATTTCTTGGTTCCTTGTTTTTTCGGTGATGGAATCATTACTGTTGTCAAAAAGTCCTCAGGCCATTCACCACTGTCATGAATTTTATTACATAACCTCAATATTTCTCTTATTCCATTGCGGTTCAAGCATTTTTGTATTTCTCCCGGTATTGTATCTGTACCTACTGCTTTGCCATTTTTTATTGCAGCAATGGCAGACTTTACTTCTTCCATTATGATGGTCGGTCCTTTCTCTTCATCACTTACATTGTTGTGCGATTCAAGTTCCAGAGTTTCTGGTTTGCTATTTGTGTCATATAGCTCTTTTATTTATTCTTCCCATCTCTGGAGGACATCGTCACGATCTTTGTACACTGCCTCTTCGTCTTTACTCAAAATTTCCATAGTAGCACTTCCTGCTTTTAGCCATTTTTTCCTAGCCTGCTCTGTTTCTCTTCGCAGTTCGTTATTTAACCTTCGGTATATCTTTCTTGCATCTTCAGTGTTCTTGTTTTTCAATTTTCTTCTCTCCTCCATCTTGGAAATCATTTCATGTGTGACCCATGGTTTTTTTGACCTTTTCCCTTTTACATATCCTATATTTTGCTGTCCTGCTTTAACGATTCCTTCTTTCAGCATATTCCAGTACTCGTTGGCATTATCAGGTGCTTCTTTGTCTCGTAATGTGTTTAGAAAGTCCCGAGACAGCATTTCTGTAATTTGTTCTTTGTTGGACCTTATCTTCTCTAAATCCCACTTCTTCACCATTGTCGCCTTTTTCAGTTTTTTCATTCTTATTTCTATTTCTGCCATAAGTAAGTTGTGGTCACTATTAATATCTGCACCTGGTAATGTGTGCACCTTCTTGATTCCATTCCTGTATCTTTCTTCTACCAGTATAAAATCGATTTGGTTTCTGTATTTATCCCCTGGTGGTTTCCAAGTGTAGAGCCTCCTCTTATGGTTCTTGAACCATGTGTTTGCCGCTATCAGCTGCCTTTCCCTGCAGAAGTCAATTCACCTCTGTCATTTCTCTTTCCAAGACCATGACTGCCTACTATGTTTCCCTCTTTCCCTTCTCCCACAATGGCGTTCCAGTCTCCCATTACTATTTTGCAGCATTTTTTATTTTCGTCCATTATTCTCTCTATTACACTGTACGTTTCCTCTACAATTTTGTCATCATGTTCTGAAGTTGGCATATACACCTGGACAATCAGTAAATCTTTTTGTGCTCCTTTAAGCCTTACACCAATAACCCGGTCATTTGCATAGTCTACATATTCCACACATTTAGCCAATTCCTTTGTCATAATCATTCCTACTCCATTAATTCCTTTTACTTCTCCTCCTGAGTAGTAGAATACATATTCATCTGACTGCAACTCTCCATGTCCATTCCATCTTACTTCAGCAACTCCTACGAGGTCCATATGATTCTTTTCCTTCTCTCTTTTAAGGTTTTCTAGTTTTCCTGCTTGTAGCAGAGTTCTGACATTCCAGGTACGAATTCTCGTTTTGATTTTTTGCCTCCTTTCAAGTTGTCCCCCCGGAGATCCGAATGGGGGACTATTTTACCTCCGGACACTGATTTAACATCAGAGGAAGCAATTTTTTGTGCATAAAATGGAGACTGCATTATGCAGGGAAGATAATATGCGGTGGTATTCCGTTGCCTTCCGCAGTTCTGGCGGCCGCCCCTAACATGGGATACAGACGCCTTTTGCAGCCGCCCGCTCCGGGTCAGACGCTGCATGAGTAGTATAGGTTGGAAAATGAAATACCCCTAGCCCCCGAAACCTAATAGCGTCAGGGTCAGAAAAGAACAAGAGTTGGCCGAGGATGGCCAGACAGGAAAGATAAAAGTGATGAGCCTGGCATAAGTAAGTGGAAGCAACGCCAGGACTCAGCTCGGGGCCCCGTGGTCGCCAGCCCCGTATCAGGGTATACCCGGACTTAATTTCAAAGGTTATCCATTTCCAAACCCGGGCACGAACATCACAGCTTCAGATCGAACCGTACAATAAGTGTTAGATGCAAAAGATTTTCCCAATTCTAACTAATCTTAGCCGTTAGGGCAAGACGCCCACTTCACGCAGATGCGGCATTAACACAGACGCGGACGCCTCCGCAGCCGGGCGCCCGCTCGCTGTCCTCGACCGCCGGAGGAAGCGCGGCCAGTAAATCCGCGCGGCGTCGCGCCGCCGCCGCCGCCGCCGTTATTTATTCATCGGCGTCGCTGGCTGGCGCCGTCTCCCCCGACCCTTCCCCTCCCCCCCCCCAAACCCCCACCAGACCGACCCTCCTTCCGGCGCTCCCCTTTTTTTATTTATTATTGCGGCGGCGGTGGCGCCGGCGTGGCCGAGCCTCCGGCGCGCGCCGCGCTCGGCCCTCCGCCCTGGACTGCGCCCTTTGGTCTGCGAGGCGGCTGCGCGGAGCCACGGCGGCGGCCGCGGAAAGTCTCCGTCGGAGATGGGCGCTGCGCTCGATACCATCTGGCCGGGACTGTCTCAGCAGTAGCGTAGAGTTAGCATTACTCTGCAATTCACAATCGAGTGCCTGACTCAGGGTTCATTGAACCTCCTGTAAGCTACTTCCCTGGCGGTCCACTCTCGGACAGCGCGGCAAAAATACGAGCACCCAAATCTATCCGCGCTAGCTCTAAATTCTCTTGTTACACTACTGGCCATTAAAATTGCTACACCACGAAGATGTGCTACAGACGCGAAATTTAACCGGCAGGAAGAACATGCTGTGATATGCAAACGATTAGCTTTTCAGAGCATTCACACAAGATTGGCGCCGGTGGCGACACCTACAACGTGCTGACATGAGGAAAGTTTCCAACCGGTTTCTCATACACAAACAGCAGTAGACTAGCTTTGCCTGGTGAAACGTTGTTGTGATGCCTCCTGTAAGGAGGAGAAATGCGTACCATCACGTTTCCGACTTTGATAAAGGTCGGATTGTGGCCTATCACGATTGCGTTTTATCGTTGTGTTGCTCGAGATCGAATGACTGTTAACAGAATATGGAATCGCTGGGTTCAGGAGGGTAATACGGAACGCCGTGCTGGATCCCAACGGCCTCGTATCACTAGCAGTCGAAATGACAGGCATCTTATCCGCATGGCTGTAACGGATCGTGCAGCCCATCAACAGATGGGGAAGTTTGCAAGACAACAACCATCTGCACGAACAGTTTGACGACGTTTGCAGCAGCATGGACTATCAGCTCGGAGACCATGGCTGCTGTTAAACTGGACGCTGCATCACAGACATTCTAGATGTGTTACGAGCCGTGGCTCTACCCTTCATTCGATCCCTGCGAAACCCTACATTTCAGCAGGATATAGTACGACCGCATGTTGCAGGTCCTGTACAGGCCTTTCTGGATACAGAAAATGTTCGACTCCTGCCCTGGCCAGCACATTCTCCAGATCTCTCACCATCTGAAAACGTCTGGTCAATGGTGGCCGAGAAACTGGCTGGTCACAATACGCCAGTCACTACTCATGATGAACTGTGGTATCGTACACGCCATCCAGACTCTGTTTGACTCAATTCCCAGGCGTATCAAGGCCGTTATTACGGCCAGAGGTGGTTGTTCTCGGTACTGATTTCTCAGGATTTATGCACCCAAATTGCGTGAAAATGTAATCGCATGTCAGTTATAGTAGAATATATTTTTCCAATGAATACCCGTTCATCATCTGCATTTCGTCTTGGTGTAGAAATTTCAATGGCGAGTAGTGTATGTAGGGTGTATCAAAAAGAACCATTTGGTTTGGCACATCTACGAGGTGGGGCTAGAAAAAAACCGGACTAGTACTGGTGAAACAATAAAACGAATGCAATAAGGCCGAAAGTCGCGTGGTCTGTCACGTGACTCTCGCTCCGCCTACTGCTCGAGTTTCATCTGCCTCCTGCACTCAGTCTGGCCGTGGCGTCTGTTTTAAGTAGTTGACGTATTGTCTGTGCGTCGGAAAATGTTGAGTGTACAGAAAGAACAGCGTGTTAACATCAAATTTTGTTTCAAACTAGGAAAATCTGCAAGTGAAACGTTTGTAATTTTACAAGTGTACGGCGATGACTGTTTATCGCGAACACAAGTGTTTGAGTGGTTTAAACGATTTAAAGATGGCCGCGAAGACACCAGTGATGACACTCGCACTGGCAGACCATTGTCAGCAAAAACTGATGCAAACATTGAAAAAATCGGTAAAATTGTTCGACAAGATCGCCGTTTAACAATCAGAGCAGTGTCTGAGTTAACAGGAGTTTCCAGGATGTCAGAACAAATCATTCTTCGGCGTTCCTTCTGTTCAATTGTGAGACACTTTGGAACCATTTTTGAACACACTTTGTTCATGTTGAAACGTTCATGAAGAATCTGCCTAACACTTTCCTTGTCAACTCCTGTTAACTCAGACACTGCTCTGATTGTTAAACGGCGATCTTGTCGAACAAGTTTACCGATTTTTTCAATGTTTGCATCAGTTTTTGCTGACAATGGTCTGCCAGTGCGAGTGTCATCACTGGTGTCTTCGCGGCCATCTTTAAATCGTTTAAACCACTCAAACACTTGTGTTCGCGATAAACAATCATCACCGTACACTTGTTGTAACATTACAAACGTTTCACTTGCAGATTTTCCTAGTTTGAAACAAAATTTGATGTTAACACGCTGTTTTTTCTGTACACTCAACATTTTCCGACGCACAGACAAAACGTCAACTACTTAAAACAGACGCCACGGCCAGACTGAGTGCAGGAGGCAGATGAAACTCGAGCAGTAGGCGGAGCGAGAGTCACGTGACAGGCCACGCGACTTTCAGCCTTATTGCATTCGTTTTATTGTTTCACCAGTACTAGTCCGGTTTTTTTCTAGCCACACCTCGTATATTTCTGCAACTAATAAACATATACTATGATTTTTGTTTTTATCTGAACGGGAAACTCAAAAAGTTTTTTCATACTTTTTCATAGGAGTTCAATATGCCTCCCATGAGATGCACGGCATATCTCACTTCGGTATTCAAATTATTCCCACACTGCAGCGAGCATCTCTTGAGTTACAGCTTCCACAGCTACTGTTATGCCATGACTCAGTACATTCATTTTTGTTGGTAATGGAGGTACATAAACAGAGTCTTTTATAAATACCCACAAAATATGATCACATACAATTAGGTCTGATGACCTTGGAGGCCAGTAATGTAAGGCTGAATCGTTTGCTCCAGTGCGACTGACCCATCGTTCAGTAATCCTTTGATTTAAAAATTCCCACACTTCCAGATGCCAGTGTGGCAGTGCCCCCTCCTCTTGGTAAATGAAGTTGTTCGAATAAGTCTCCAACTGTGGGAAAAGAGAGTTCTCTAGCATATCGAGATACGTCACACCTGTAACAGTGTATTCGGCAAAGGAAAATGGACCAAACACCTTTCCCTCTGAAACTGCACAAAACATTAAATTTGTGAAACTCCCTGTCATGTTGTACAACTTCATGAGGTTCCGTATCCCATATTCTCACATTATGAAGGTTCATCTTTCCATTTAAATAGAATGTTGCCTCGTCACGAAACACTAAGCGTGGAAGGAAGCTGCCATCCTCCATCTTGTCAAGAACGAAAGTACAGAACCTCACTTGTTGTTGTTTGTCACCTTCACGAAGAGCTTGCAGTAGCTGAATCTTTATCGTTTCATGTGTATACATCGGGGGCGTGTTGAGCTGTCGAGCTGCACGACAAATGGATTTCTGTGGACTGCTTGTGAAACTATGGCGGCTGCGTTCGATGTCAGGGAGAGCGATTTGCCTTTACACAAACAACCTGCTTCTCGGAATTCATCTAATGTTGGGTGCTAAATGAGGATCCACAGCATACTTAGTAAGAAAGTCACTGTGAAAGTTATAACTGACCCGCACTGCGCAAAACATAGAACACAAAACGCTTTGTGTTGTCCCGACACCATTTTTCAGTAGAACTCAAGTGATCCCTAGCAGGAGTAACGTAAAACCCGAGAATTTGCTCTTTCCAACAATACATTGTTCGTGAACATATCTTAAATAATATAATAGTTATTATTTTTTTTTAAATGGGATCATTCTTTTTGATACACCCTGTATTGTGGTGATCACAAAAAGATATTTTCACACTGAGGAAAGAGTTGGTGAATGAAATTTCATGAGAAGGTCCTACCACTGCGAAAAAACGTGTTTATTCTAATGACTGCCATTCCGATTCGTGTATAGTATCCGCCGCACGCTATCGCCTGCTTCGCGTTAACACAGTTAGACCGTCAGCGAGAGCGCATCGCTAGCTCCTGCTACTACTAAGGCGAGTACACCGTTTGCTTCTTACATATTTTACAAACAGCAGCGACTTATTTTCAGTTATCTGTGTAATTACTAGTTTATTTTTGTAATTTCTTGCGTGTTCGAGTGCTTACTAGGTAGAACCTTTTATTTCAATAACAGTGTTTTTGTACTTATTTGCTGCGCTTAGCTTTTAAATAGTTTTTCTGGGAAAACCTAGCGTAGTTTTCGCGTCTCGTATTTCAGTGAGTGTTTCTTGATTATCAGAGTAGCTCATCAGAAGATTATCTTGGGAATTTGTCACCGTATAGAGTAGGGTAAACATAGTCATGTGTAGGGACTGTGGTTGTTGTGAGCGGACGCAAGGAGAATTGGCCACTCTTCGGGGACAGGTGGAGGCTTTGTCTGTTAGGCTCATCGAGCTCGAGGCGCAGGCGTCGGCTCGTAGTGGCGTTGGGGCAACTGTGGTGAGACCTATGCCTACTTCGGTGGCCTTGGAATCACATGGAACCCCTGATGTCGCTGCGTCTTCCGGCAGTGAGCATCTTACCGGTCAGCCATCACTCCAGGGTGAATGGCGGACAGTGGTGGGCTCGCGCGTGCCTGGCCGAAAGGCGAAGGTGGGATCTGGCCGCGTGGCGGCTGCCTTACCCCTTTCCAACAGGTACGGGGTGCTTCCTAGTGGTGATGACATCGTTTCCGAGCCACCACAGGATGCCTCGCCTGTTGGGCCAGTGGCCGATTCTCCGGCAAGGTCCCGACAGTCACAGAGGGCGGGCCTATTAGTTATAGGGAGCTCCAACGTTAGGCGGGTTATGGAGCCCCTCAGGAAAATAGCGGGTAGGTCGGGGAAGAATGCCAGTGTGCACTCGGTGTGCTTGCCGGGGGGTCTCGTCCGTAATGTGGAGGAGGCCCTTCCGGCAGCTATTGAACGCACTGGGTGTGACCGGCTGCAGATAGTAGCACATGTCGGAACGAATGACGCCTGCCGCTTGGGTTCTGAGGCCATCCTTGGTTCCTTCCGGCGGCTGGCTGATTTGGTGAAGACAACCAGCATCGCACGCGGAGTGCAAGCTGAGCTTAATATCTGCAGCATAGTGCCCAGAGTCGATCGCGGTCCTCTGGTTTGGAGCCGTGTGGAGGGTCTAAACCAGAGGCTCAGACGACTCTGCGACTATAATGGTTGCAAATTCATCGACCTCCGTTATTGGGTGGAGAACTGTAGGGCCCCCCTAGACAGGTCAGGCGTGCACTACACACCGGAAGCAGCTACTAGGGTAGCAGAGTACGTGTGGCGTGCACACGGGGGTTTTTTAGGTTAGAGGGACCCCCCCTTGGGCGAAACGATAAAATACCTGACGGCTTACCAGAGAGAACATTATCATCGTTGATAAAGAACGTCCGTCCTCAGAGACCAAAAACAGGAAAAGTTAACGTAATATTGGTAAACTGCAGGAGTATCCAGGGCAAGGTTCCTGAATTAGTATCTCTTATTGAAGGAAATAGTGCGCATATAGTATTAGGAACGGAAAGTTGGTTAAAACCGGAAGTGAACAGTAACGAAATCCTAGACACAGAATGGAATATATACCGCAAGGATAGGATAAACGCCAATGGTGGAGGAGTATTTATAGCAGTAAAGAATTCAATAATATCCAGTGAAGTTATTAGCGAATGCGAATGTGAAATAATCTGGGTTAAGTTAAGTATCAAAGGTGGGTCAGATATGATAGTCGGATGCTTCTATAGGCCACCTGCATCAGCAACCGTAGTAGTTGAGCGCCTCAGAGAGAACCTGCAGAACGTCGTGAAGAAGTTTCGTGATCATACTATTGTAATAGGGGGAGACTTCAATCTACCAGGTATAGAATGGGATAGTCACACAATCAGAACTGGAGCCAGGGACAGAGACTCTTGTGACATTATCCTGACTGCCTTGTCCGAGAATTACTTCGAGCAGATAGTTAGAGAACCAACTCGTGAAGCTAACGTTTTAGACCTCATAGCAACAAATAGACCGGAACTTTTCGACTCCGTGAATGTAGAAGAGGGTATCAGTGATCATAAGTCAGTGGTTGCATCAATGACTACAAGTGTAATAAGAAATGCCAAGAAAGGAAGGAAAATCTATTTGCTTAACAAGAGTGATAGGGCACAAATCGCAGAATATCTGAGTGACCACCATCAAACGTTCATTTCTGAGGAAGAGGATGTGGAACAAAAATGGAAAAAATTCAGAAACATCGTCCAGTACGCCTTAGATAAGTTCGTACCGACTAAGGTCCAAAGCGAGGGGAAAGATCCACCGTGGTATAACAATCATGTACGAAAGGTACTACGGAAACAAAGAAAGCTTCATCATAGGTTTAAGAGTAGTCGAATCATAGCTGATAAGGAAAAGCTGAACGAAGCGAAAAAGAGCGTAAAGAGAGCAATGAGAGAAGCATTCAACGAATTCGAACATAAAACATTGGCAAACAATCTAAACAAGAACCCTAAAAAGTTTTGGTCATATGTAAAATCGGTAAGCGGATCTAAATCCCCTATTCAGTCACTCGTTGACCACGATGGCACCGAAACAGAGGACGACCGAAGAAAGGCAGAAATACTGAATTCAGTGTTCCGAAACTGTTTCACTGCGGAAAATCGTAACACGGTCCCTGACTTCAGCCGTCGCACGGACGCCAAAATGGAAAATATTGAAATAAACGATATCGGAATTGAAAAACAACTACTATCACTTAGTAGCGGAAAAGCATCCGGACCAGACGAGATACCCGTAAGATTCTACAGTGATTATGCTAAAGAACTTGCCCCCTTTCTATCAGCAATTTATCGTAGATCTCTGGAAGAACGTAAAGTACCTAGCGACTGGAAGAAAGCACAGGTCGTTCCCATTTTCAAGAAGGGTCATAAATCAGATGCGAATAATTATAGGCCTATTTCACTTACGTCAATCTGTTGTAGAATAATGGAACATGTTTTGTGTTCTCGTATTATGACGTTCTTAGATAATACAAATCTCCTTCATCATAACCAACATGGATTCCGCAAACAGAGATCATGTGAAACCCAGCTCGCCCTATTTGCCCAAGAAATTCACAGTGCCGTAGACACTGGCGAGCAGATTGATGCCGTATTCCTGGACTTCAGGAAGGCATTTGATACGGTTCCGCACTTACGTTTAGTGAAAAAAATACGTGCTTACGGAATATCGGACCAGGTTTGTGATTGGATTCAGGATTTCCTAGAAGAAAGGACACAACATGTCATTCTTAACGGTTCAAAATCTGCAGATGTAGAGGTAATTTCGGGAGTACCGCAAGGAAGCGTGATAGGACCTTTATTGTTTACAATATACATAAATGACTTAGTTGACAACATCGGTAGCTCCGTGAGGCTATTTGCAGATGACACGGTTGTCTACAAGAAAGTAGCAACATCAGAAGACTCGTACGTACTCCAGGAAGACCTGCAGAGGATTAATGAATGGTGCGACAGCTGGCAGCTTTCCCTAAACGTAGATAAATGTAATATAATGCGCATACATAGGGGCAGAAATCCATTCCAGTACGATTATGCCATAGGTGGTAAATCATTGGAAGCGGTAACGACCGTAAAATACTTAGGAGTTACTATCCGGAGCGATCTGAAGTGGAATGATCACATAAAACAAATAGTGGGAAAAGCAGGCGCCAGGTTGAGATTCATAGGAAGAATTCTAAGAAAATGTGACTCATCGACGAAAGAAGTAGCTTACAAAACGCTTGTTCGTCCGATTCTTGAGTATTGCTCATCAGTATGGGACCCTTACCAGGTTGGATTAATAGAAGAGATAGACATGATCCAGCGAAAAGCAGCGCGATTCGTCATGGGGACATTTAGTCAGCGCGAGAGCGTTACGGAGATGCTGAACAAGCTCCAGTGGCGGACACTTCAAGAAAGGCGTTACGCAATACGGAGAGGTTTATTATCGAAATTACGAGAGAGCACATTCCGGGAAGAGATGGGCAACATATTACTACCGCCCACATATATCTCGCGTAATGATCACAACGAAAAGATCCGAGAAATTAGAGCAAATACGGAGACTTACAAGCAGTCGTTCTTCCCACGCACAATTCGTGAATGGAACAGGGAAGGGGGGATCAGATAGTGGTACAATAAGTACCCTCCGCCACACACCGTAAGGTGGCTCGCGGAGTATAGATGTAGATGTAGATGTAGAACGATCTGCTCTTCTCTGAACTCTTTCGGTGTCCTCCGTCAACGCTATATGATGCAGCTCGCACACCGCATAGCAGTACTCCAGAAGAGTGCGGACAAGCGTAGTTTAAGCAGTCTCTTTAATAGACATGCGATATTTTCTAAGTGTTCTGCCAAGAGATTACAGTTTTTGGCTTCTTTTCCCCACAACATTATCTATCTTATAGTTTCAGTTTAAGTGATTCGTGATTGTAATCCCAAATTACTTAGTTGAGTTACAAGCCTTTATATTTGTGTGATTTATCGTGTAACAGAAACTTAGTGGATTCTTTTTAGTGCTCATGTGGATGACTTTACACTTGTCATGATTTAGATTGAACTGCCACTCTTTGCGCCATATAGATATCTTGTCTAAATCACCTTGCAGTTCGTTTTGATCATCTGATGACATTACATGGCAGTAAATTACAGCATCAACATCAAACAATATAAGAGCACAGCTCAAATTCTCTCCTTAATCGTTTATATAGAAAAGGATCAACAGATGGCCTATGACACTTCCTTGAGGAAGTGCTTTACCCGACGATTTGACAGGAAATCACGAATCCAATCACACAACAGAGACGATATTCTACAGCCACGCAGTTTGATCAGACGTTGCTTGTGTGGAACTGTCTCAAAAGCCTTCTGGAAATCGAAAAATACAGAACCCATTTTACGTCCCTTGTTGGCAGCACTCATTACTTCGTGAGAATAAAGAATTTGTTGTGTGCCACAATAACATGTTATCTGAACCAATGTTGGCTAATTGTCCATAGATCGTTCTGTTTTCGAGGTAATTAATAATGTTCTGACAAAGTGTATCTTCCAAAGTCCTACTGCAAATCGTCGTTAGTGGCCTGTAATTCAGCGGATTACTCCTATTACCTTTCTTAGGTATTGGCGTAGCTTGTGCAACTTTCAAATGTTTGGGAGGGAACTTTCTACAAGCGAGCGACTATATATGATTACTAAATACGGAGGTGCTATATCAGCGTACTCTATGAGAGGAACCTGACTAATATATAAACTGGACTGGAAGCATTGTTTTTGTTAAATTTTGAGCCGCTTCGCTGCACCGAGAATATCTATTTCTAAGTTACTCATGTTCACAGTTGTTTCTGATTCGAATTCTGGAATATTTGTTTCGTCTTCTTTTGTGAAGGAATTTCGGAAAACCGTGTTTATTAATGTGTTTTACTGGCACTATCATCAAAAATATAACCACTGTTACAGCGCAGAGAACGTACTGATTGCATCTTCTCACTGGTGTAATTTACATCCGACCAGAACATCTTTGCTTTTTCTGCCGGTCTTCGAGACAGTCTCGTTGTGGCAACTATTAAAAGTATCTCGCATTTACGTTCGCACTAAATTTTGAGCTTGTGTGAAACTTCCCAAAGCTTGGGGATTTTGATTTCTTTTAAATTTGACACACTTTTTGCGTTACTTCTGCAATTGTGTTCTGACCTGTTTCGTGTACCTTGGTGATCAATACAATCTTTTATTAATTTATGTCCACGTAAAACCCACTCAGGGCACAGTACTTTACTTAAAGCCCTCTGTACACGGACCGAGCATTGGAACGTGCCGAGTTCAGCGTGCTGTTTATTTTTTCACGAAAGAAGTGCTTCTCCTGGTGTCTGGCATTCGTGGTAGTCAAAGCCAAATAGCTTCCCCTCAATTACTATATATTTTCACTGCTACCACGCTTATACACCTTTTGCTGACTGAACCGTAGCATGTAATAACCATATTGTTTTCAGATGTTGTACTCTATTCTTTTGAAAAGTTTCTCACTTCTTGCAAAATCTTCTTTAAGCTCGGGCCAGTCACTAACCGCAATTAAGATGTCCGCAAAATAAACTCGAATCTCAGTCAACAGTTCCTCCCCAAATATGGGACCTACCATTTGCAATGATTACAAACACATAGATGTTCATTCCGAATTTCGGTACATTAATTGCTGTGGAAACTGGCCCGAGCATGAAAAGATTTTGCAAGAAGTGAGAAGCCTAAAGGGCAGAGAACCAAATCGAAAATCAATATAGTTATTATATCCTACGTCCCAGTCAGTTAAAGGAGTAGCAGATGTGAAAATATACTATGGTAATCGAGAGGAAGCTATAAGATTATGACAACCACTAATGGTAACATCTACCTCCATACACAAAAGCTGTGTATTGCCTGTAACTTTCCGACAAAGGAGTCTCTCAGTAGCGTGTGTTAAGTCAAGACTGAACAATATACTGTCACCTCCAAGTATTTGCAGTAACTCTTCAAGATCGTCTCGCCTATCATTCTGAGATATTATTATTTTGTGTATAGCCAAAGGGTCTAATGTCACCCTTGATGCGCCATCCATTTTCGCTATTATACCTATAGTATTGCAGTACTGTCTCGTCAGTCACTCAGTGCTTTGCAAGTCCAACACCCTTTGGATTCCTCTCCCCACAGCATCTGCTTCTGCTAACGGCATTGAACAGGGTTTTAATTTAATCGATTGCTGTGGTTCGACTGAATTAGGAAGTCTTACGAACCATAGTTTCTTAGAAACCACATCCTTATACGTCATAAGCAGATTCTGTAAATTTAATTTCTCAGTTTGGTTAATAACTTTAATATCACGTTCTTTAGTCCCTATTTCTTCATGGGAGACATCTGTTTCGAATCTGCTTTGATTATTCGCCCCATTTTGCAAACTAATTTCAATTTTCGTTTTTACCATTAAATACACTCAAGCATTACCTTTAGGTGGCAACTACGCTGTGGTCTATTGCGAGGACTAACGCTGTTACAAAATCTAACGTCATTCTTCGTACTGTTTACCATTCAATTGCCTTTTTTGACATCTGTAATAGTCACCATATTTACCGATAGACCTATTCTACTACGGCACTAATCTCCAACACCGTTTCCTAAACTCTCTTCTACAGTAACACTCGATTCCTTACTACTTTACTCTTTTCGTCAGCAGCGCCTATGGCATTAACATACTGCACCCGTAATACTCGTACTTCAACTTAGTTTATTATGTACTTGTAAAGCCTATCTGAAGTGGCAAATAATTCGCCCCCATCACAACTGCCTCAATACTAGTAATGTCAGCATCTACTGTAGGTAGTGACTCCTCTATAATTTCAACCTATGTTTCTTAAAAAGGGCTTCTCTTACTTTTCCAGAATCTTCCCTCATCGACCGTCTGGTTTCTATCGGTCTGTCAGATATTTGAGTTCTAGTTCAGAACTCGTACGAACTCCCTCCTAGTTTTCCCATTCATCACTACCACTCTCGAAATCGCTCATGTTCATTGTAATGTCTACTACCGTAAACCTACGAATCTCGTCGGTTCCATTTACTTCCTCCTCCTCTATTTAATATATCATTGCATCTCTTGCTGCAGTGTTACATCATGACTGTTCTTATATACGGCTTCTCTAGATCTCCGCATGTAGTAAACGTTGCTTCACGCAGTGGAGAATGGAAACACAGAGGCAGCCGGCGATCGAGGCGTTGCGAAGCAAGCGCAGCACAGATAGCCTTGCTGACAGTTGCAGTCTACCAATAAGCTGACGCAAGGACGCACACAGACCGAGCGCCGAGTGAAGCCTGGAGAGTGCTGAGTAAGGGAAGTGAGGCCAGCACGCAAAGTTACGTTGCAATATACTGCGGGAGTAATAACAAAAAGCTACCACCGAGGGTAAAAAACGTCCTCCTGCCGGATATAAATAGTGGAGCGCAGGCAGCAACGGACAGAAGCCATTAGCAAGCAGTTCGGATCTGAGGCCGGACGTGGTCCGTGTCTCAGTGTTCAATCTTCGTTGGTGACGATTCCAGAAGTCTGCTTCAGGTCACAGGAGTCATCCGTTCGCCGCCAGATGTCAACTTCAGCTCTTCGGGTCGGCCCAAGTCCGGTCGGCAGCATGGCTGACTAACTACAGCGAGAACTTCCAGCAGGACCGGCCGCAGCGCGGTCTTGGTCACAGGTTCCGCCGGGGACTGACGCCCGGACTTCACGGCAACCTGGCCACGCCGCGTGGTCCGTCCATGACGGGAACTTTTCAGACATCGTGACTGACGGTTTCCCAGCCGCCACTGTAGCAGGCGTCGGCTTAGCAGCAGGCTTGGTCTTAAAATTGTACGAGCTGCATCAGGCTCTCCCGTAAGCACAACTTTTGCCCGGTGTGTCCTGCAACGCTTCTTCTCTGTGCTTTCATTTTCTGTACGATGTTTCGGTTGTTTCATCATATCCTACATTTCCCGGTTCTTTCTTTGTCTCCTGGTGTTTTCTTCACGGACTGGTAAAAAGAGCCTTCTCCTGAGTTTCCGTTCAAAGCTCAACAGGTTCTCTTCATTTCTTGGTGGTGTTTAACGTTCCTGCCCAATATGGCAATACAGACTGCATAACGGGATTTAAGTCTGGTCTTCCTCAGTCCAATCTTACTGGCATTATTTGCTAAGTGCTTTAAGGATTCTGCCATCTCTTCCTCTGACCTCGGTGTGACCGCCACGTTGTCTGCATGTCCCAACACCTGTGTTCTTCCATATGCTTTCAGCCCTTTACCTTCTCTTTCCATTACCCAAATTACGTTCTCTAGGACCGAATTTAAAAGCAGTGATCAAATGGCATTACCCTGCGTCACATCTTACGTAGAATTTCTTGGATAGCTCGCCCTGGTATTTCACCTTGGCCTTTTTTTCTGTTTTACACGCCTTCACCCGTTTTATTAACTTCCTTGAAACGCCCAGCACCCTTAGGATGCTATAGATGAACTGTGTATACTATAATACGCATTTGAGCTATGTAAAAATGTTCCAAGGTACTGATGATTGAATCCCAGCAACTCTTCCTCATTCATCCAGTGTTGAAAATTTGATCTGTGATTAATATGCCTGCCGGAAAACGTGACTGGTACTCTCCAACAACATCTTCAATAAAAAGCTCCAGCTTTTCAAGAATAATTACTGATAATACTTTGTACGGTTCAGTTAGTCGAGTGATATCTTCATAAATAGTATAGTTCCTTTTGTTGTTCGTTTTGTGCAGTAGTGCAATTGTAGCTGACATCTACTATTTTCGATTCTCCTCCATTCACCATACCAACTTATGATATCGTATATCTGTATCTGGAGTGCTCTTCCTCCTATCTTCAACATCTCTTTCGCGATGCTATTTTCTTCTGGTGCCTTATTGTTCTTCAGTTTCTCCGTTGCTAAACAAAATACCACTGTGCACAAACCGCAATACTTTATTATTATTATTTACCCCTTCATACCTGAAGTGAACTTCGACTTGATGGTAGGTAAGCTTCATTGACCACCATACGATGTTTCTGGTTGTACAATGTGTCGGAGTCGCGCCCGTGCGTCGAACTCCGGACCTCGCATAGGCGCCTCAAGCGCACCCGTTCCCTACCGCTGTGACTGTCCGCTTCATGCACGCTCCCTGTACGCAGCGATTCTTCCCCTCTCCTCAAAACGCCTGCTGCCACTGTCTTCTTTCTTACACGTGAAGTCTTCATGACGACCGTTATTTTTTCACTAGCAGAATGTTCGTAATCCTTGGACGCGATTTAAAAATTCTGTGACGTGATGTTATTAGGTATCGCGACACTATTCTCACGCTCTGCGACGTACCAAACTGTAACTTTACGTAGCTACCTGCAAACCACAGATTTCAATCACATTTTATTCAGATTTCACTTCCTGCTTCTCTTACCGACGCACTTGATACCGAGCAGCAGAACCTGATCTGAAACATAGGATTTTAAAGCGATTCCCCGGCACAGGGATGCCATATTGCAAGATCCCACGGTGGTGCCAAATCCGTATAGATCTTCCCCTGTCTAGCGACGAGGCCATAGAAAGAGGAAACGGTCTGTATGATTGGTCATTCCTTCCCAATCTTGCCTACAAAGGAATTACAGACATTGCGAGCAGGCATAGTTTGAAATCAATGGGTATCCAACCTCAGTCTCCTACTTACCAGGCATATACTCGGACCACCAAGTGCGGACACTGTAGTCATTGCAACTGCACTGACTACCCTGGCACGCCTCCCGTCAGATCCAAATTCTCAACATATCCACACACTACTAACTTAGAGCCCCTTGCCAATTATACTCATTATTCGTGGCATTTACCCGATTCCCGTGAGCGTTCGAGCCTGCTGATGTGCATCTGCACTGAAGAGATCATTTTCCATCTCGCCATGGTTGACGTACTGCTGTTCTGTAAGGGTATCCAGGATAACAACAAAAGACGTCCCGCTATGAAAAGAATGGTGAAAGTTCCCTTTAGAAAAACTAAGAATGACTGTGATGGTAAACTTCTACGTTATTTCATACAAAGACAGCTGAGTAAAACTGAACGTACTGAGACAGTTCTCTCTTTACTTACCCTGATCATCACTAAACTGACACACAATTTTCTTTTGCGCAACGCAATCTGACTTTCAATAACCCCTACAAAAGAACGGCCGTGATTAACAATAACCTATACCTTTCATGAATCAGTTACCTCACAAAAATCTTCGTTACTCGAACTACTGCAATACAGCGAGCGCCAATACTGCCACTTAAATAAAGGATTCTAACTAGTGAAGGCACTAACTACTGATAGGCATAGTTAGCAAATGAAAAATTTTGATAGAGAACAATGTATTTACCTTAATAATATTCAAAAGTCATCATATATATATCTATCAATTCATGGCATCCATCTTTACAAATGTCCTTTTTCTGTCGGACACACGTCCAGATCGTCTGCTCAAAACTCCGGCATCTCTCTCTCCACATCTACCACTGCTGGCGGCTCACCTCCAACTGCCCAACGCTATGCGCTGTTCACATCCAACTGCCCAACACTACACAAGTGAATATTCCAACAATGAGTCCAACAAGCCACAGACTGCACACAGCACTGTCAGTGAATTTAATACAGAGCGCTACGTGGCGTTACCACCATAAAAACCTAAACAGCCTACTTACAGCTGCTCAACAATCATGTTGGCATGTCACTGCTGTCCAGGGAGTCTCCAGACACGTCTTCGATGGTCGTCTGGGTCTGGAATCTCATTGACTGGAGTATAATTGTGTTCTGTGATGAGTGCCGGGCCAGTGACCAGCGGAGACGTGGCTGGAGACGAACCGGAGTGGGGTACCAACCTGACTGTTGCCTGTCATACGGCGCGACAGCCATGAGTGGTGGCATGGGGCACCATTTCTTTTCATAGCGGTATCACTTTTGTTGACATCCGCGGTACCCTTGCAGCAGAGCGGTGCCGCGATAATATACTATACACCATTCTGTTGCTCTTCATGGCAATCCGTCCAGGGCTTACACTGAAGCAAAACAATGCCTTTCCGCACATGGTGAGAGCTCGTCTTCGTGCTTGAAAAACATAATCAGCCAGCAAGATATCCAGACCTCTCAACAGTTGATAATGTCGGGCGCATTATGAGCGTGCGGTAGCGTTCTCGCTTCCCACGCCCGGGTTCCCGGGTTCGATTCCCGGAGGGGTCAGGGATTTTCTCTGCCTCGTGATGGCTGGGTGTTGTGTGATGTCCTTAGGTTAGTTAGGTTTAATTAGTTCTAAGTTCTAGGGGACTGATGACCATAGATGTTAAGTCCCATAGTGCTCAGAGCCATTTGAACCATTTGAACGCAATATGAGCAGGATCCTCCAACTATCTCCGGATTTTGACGATCTAACGCGCCAGTGTAATGGGACGCGAAATTAAATCGTCACCCATCCACAAGCATCAGCTCATTTTGCAGGTAAATATAAGTTTAATTTACTGTTTTGTTTATGTATTTGTAATATTTTGTTATGTTTGTAAAATATTAAAAGTTTTGTATTTTTGTTTTGTATATTTCATGTTTGTAGAGAGCAGCGCAACTCGCGAATATAGCATCTTCACTGCCGGAACCAGAAAGAAAATTACTGGCCACTAGACGTCGCGGGTCAACGGCCAAAGAGCAGAAAAAGATCCTGTGACCGGGTTGTTGCGTCGAACCTCCAACATTCAAATAAATACAAATTTGTAATTTTCCATTGTAATGACGTCCCAGAATGTTTAGTTCATGTTGTATTTTGTTCAGTTCTGTTTTGTCGAGTCTGATGTTCACATCTGTATGTAGCATGTACGAAGACAATAAAACAGTGTATGCTCTAAAGCTTAAATACGTGTTCGAGAATTATTTATGATGAGTTATATTGAGGTAGAATTATTACTGAATTTTTCCAAGATATTAATTTTCAGAAGAGTTTGATTTCGATTTTTGAATCTTAAAGGTTTTACAGTCTGATTTTGATATGGAAAAAGTAAGATAACTTGCAAGAATATAATTTCCTAGTAGAAACAAACGACATCTAAACTTCAAAAGTTTGGGCAAACCAGTTTGACTGAGTGACGTAATTTTGCACAAACGACTCAACTGAAGGTGTTCTAATTGCAGTTTCGTTCAAGAATCTTTTATAGAGAACTTTAAAAGAATTTAAATAATTTTTTGAAGTGTTTTGTAAACGACGTAGGTGACGAAGTCTGCACATGGTCATATTTGAAACAAAAAATCATTGAGTCATACGCGTGTTTACACTACACCAGTTGGACAGAATTTGGCACGATGTACGTCAGGAGGACTTCCAATAACTCTATAAAACAGTGCCAGAGTTGATCAATGATTGCATAAAGGCCTGAAGTGGATAAAATTTGTGAAACTCTTTCTGTTGAATATATCATCCACTTTTTCTGAAATTCTGAAATTGTTATCATTTGTTTCTGTACACGTATATTGTATCTACCGATTTGCGGCCCATGCAGGTAATTCCTTCGCGGTGTATCTTTCTTACAGTGTATGTTATGTTACTTTACCGCACTCGTTCATAAGCACTGAAGAGCAGTGTATTTATAGCGCATTATATTACAATGTTCTTTATAACCTCATAGGATGCATAATAATTAGCAGGTACTGTGTTCCTTATGATCTAGCCGAGGGACTGGGGAAGAGACCCCTGCGAATGACATTTAATTACCTGAAAGCAGACGCCTCTTTCATTCTACTTCCCATAGCACGCGGCTTTTCCTTCCACTGTAAATCAGAGAGTGCTATCAACAGTGCTGTGAATATGCCCTCTTACTCTCACTTATCCGTCAGACACTAGCAGAAGAATCGGAATATATGAAACATATTTGCACTGTTGACAGATGATACCGTCATCTTTCAACTTCCAACTACATATAGAAAGAATAAAAGACGTAGTTCGACAAACGCCCGCGCAGACAGCTGCAATGCAAACGCGACGTCGTCGGCGGAGGAGCGAGACGGTGTGTTAATGAAAGCGCAACGGCCAGCTCAGGCTGGCACCTAATGCTGATGAAGCGTGCCGTGATGGATGGTGACCTGTTACGGCCCGCTAATGGGTCTGTTATTTCATTTGTAGTCGGGCAGAAACGCGAAATGGAAATGGGTCCCTTCCGACGCCGTAGCCGGCTGACAAAAGAAATGTAATTCCGCGATTGTTTCAGCAGGTGAGCCAGGAGTGGCCGTTGCTCAGGCCGCCGTCGGCGGGCTTTTATGGAAAATTAAAACTCAGAATAGGCGCTGCACTGGCGGCCGTAATTTCTCTTCCTCCGGTTTGCGAGCGGTACACCGCCCCGTCTGCAAGCGAGGCACTCCGCCGGACGCACTCGTCTTCGTTTTTGGGACAATTAGTTTACATACAAAGTAAATGATGTAAAGAGCGGAGAAACGCTGGAGTGGACTATTCCCTAGAGGCACTTTAGGCAGACGCCGACTGCCCGGGTAAACCGCTCATATTTCCTAATCATGTCCGTATAATTTGTCTCTCGGCTACTGTGCGCCACCCAAGGACCTGTAGGGCAACCTACGATGTTCATAAATTCCAATACAGCAATGTCTCATTGCGCAGCATTAAGTGAATTTATCCATCTTTCTGATACAGACGAATTACGCACTTCGTGTTCCAATTCTTCTATGAAATCAATTCCTTTTGTCGTAATGAAAGGTCGGTGAAAAATTGACAGTGTCACCTAAATGTCGCTCACACCTAATAAGAAACCTTATTAATGGTCACATTTACATAATACTCCGCAAGGCATCTTACGGTGTGTGACGGAGGCTACTTCCGGTACAACTAAATGATTCCCCTACCCTGTTCCATTTCCAAGAGGCGTCTTTGAAGGTTGATTCTCCGTGAGCTTCTGTATTTGCTGCAATTTCTCGAACTTTCTCCTCGCTATCATTCCGCGAGATGCGTGTTGTTCAGTCCTTCCCAGAAAGCATTCTTTCGAAATTTCGATAGTAAACGTCTCCGTGATGAAGGACGCCTCTCTTGTAACGCACCCACTGGAGTTTGTTCAGCGTTTGTTTTACGCTCTCGCACCGATTGAACGGTCTTGTGACGAAACGCACCGCTCGTCCTTGGATCTTCTCTACCACTTCCCTTCCATCCTAGCTGATAAGGATCCCACACTGATGGACAATACCCAACAACAGTGGAGCGACCGCCTTATAAGTCACTTCCTTCTTGGACAAAATCTCCTTAACAGTCTTCAGATGAACCACAGTCTGGCCTCTGCTTTTCCTACTATTTGCTTTATGTGTTTATTCGACTTAATGTTATCCTGGATACCTATTCCTAAATACTCTTCCCAGCAGTTTGTCATCATTAGTGTAGTTGTACAGTAGTGGTTTTCTTTTAGTATATATACGCAATAGGTCACATTTATTCACGTTGAGGACCAATTGACAATGGTTTCACCATTCATCAATCTTCTGGAGGTCAATCTGCAAATAAATACTGGTTTCCAGCAATGCTACGTTCTTTCACACAAACGCAGCATCTGCGAACAGTCTTAAAGAGCGTCCAACTTTTTATGCTGGATCATTTGTGTATATTATAAACAATAATGATCCTACCACACTCCCTTGTGCTACTCTGGAGCCGACCGTTGTGGCCAAGCGATTCTAGGCGCTTCAGTCCGGAACCGCGCTACTACGGTCGCAGGTTCGAATCCTGCCTCGGGCATGGATGTGTGTGATATCCTTAGGTTAGTTAGGTTTAAGTTGTTCTAAGTCTAGGTGACTGATGACCTCAGATGTTAAGTCCCATAGTGCTCAGAGCCATTTGAACTATTTGCTACTCTGGAAACTACCTTTCCAGCTCTCGATTTTGTACAGTTAAGGTCGAGGGTACCCTCACCTGAGGGTACGTCTGTTTCTCAGATATTCAAACTGTGTTAATCTAGAATGCAAATCCAATGAAAACAAAAGAGACAGTAAAATTGTGAAACCAAATCATCGTTTAATTTATACGAGGCCTGTTCAGAAAGTAAGCTCCGATTGATTGCCAAATTGAAACCACAGTGAAGATCAGAAATGTTTTACTTGTAACAATTAGCTACACCTTTCAGCTACTTCTCTACGTAGTCGCCGTTCTGACTTAGACTTTTGTCATAGCGTTGTACCAACTTTTCAATAGCCTCATCATAGAAGGCAGCCGCCAGTGCTTTCCGCCAATTCTCCACGCTGGCCTACACCTCGTTGTCTGTGTCAAAATGTTGTCTTCAAAGACAGCGGTTCATGTGACCAGAGATGAAACTCAGGGGGAGACAATTGCGGACTGTATGGTGGGTAATCTCACATTTCCATTTGAAAACGATGCAGGAGCATCTTCATTGCCCCTGCAGAATGCGGCTGAGAATTGTCTTGAAGAAGAAACAGCACGACAGTTATGTAATGTTAGCTGCATAGCATCAGGCGAAATTTCTCACCAGGCCCTCGTACTTGGCGGCAGACACTATTTTCTAGACATCTTTACGCACTCACTGCGACCTCAGAAATGAGAAGAGCGACGTGATGCTAACTGGGGTTATACTAGAGACACTACCCAACACATCTGTGCAAAGCTTTATCGGATTTTCATAGTCGTTTCCATTTCGCGACCGATCGGAGCTTACTTTCTGAACGCCCCTCGTACTTCTCCAGAAATGCCCTCCGTGGTGACTCCATTGTCATCAGCCATATTCATAAACGATCCATAATCCATCGTTTATCACCGTCAGAGATTGATTGGAGCTTATTCCAAGGTATACACATTTCGCTGGATGGCGCAGCTGGTGTGCTCAAACCGACCGGGGTCAGGTAACCTGACAGGCCAAGCAAAGACCTTTATGTACTTTTGCTCTTCAACCATAGGTTACAATTAACTGTAAGGACATGTCACTACTAAGTAAGCAAAAAGATGACTTTTCAGTAAAAGTCATATGCCATCCTGATCCCGACTCGTGAGTCATTGTCTACAGTCCTCAGAAACTGGTCGGAGCGATCTGTTTATTTGATGTTCAAATTTGTGTTGCTCATTGAATTATGGTTTGCAAGATATTCTAAAACATACATTGCAGTGGTAGGACTACTTAAAAACGTTTTCCTACCTTTTTCCTAGCATATAGTCCTATAAAATACAGCAGCTTATTACCGTTTTCAGTTGTTGTATGATAGACGAATTATAGGCCTATATCGCTGACGCCAATTTGTTTTAGAGTAACAGAACATGCTCAGTTATTATGACTTCCCTGTAAGAATCGACAAAGAGTCCGCACATAGAGGTCTTGAGCAGTTCAGATCACTCTCTTCGTCCATGTTATCCAGAACGTCGACGTATACGCCGTGTTCCTTACCTCCAGGAAGGCAATCGATACAGTTCCGCGCTGTTGTTTAAAGAGGGAAGCGGCGAGCTTACGGAGTATCGGACATGATTTGTGAATTGATTTAGGGCTTTCTTGCGGATAGGACTCAGCACCTCATTCTTGACGAAACAAATTCGACAGACGTAAAAGTAGTTTCAGAAGCGCACCAAGGGACTGCGATAGTACCCTTCTGTTCAGAAAACACGTAAATAACCCGATGGATATCTTCGGAAGCACCGTAGGGCTATTGAGAGACAATACAGTTGTCTAGAAGGAAGTACCTTTGCCAGAAAACTGCAGCGAACTGCAGAAGGACATGAATAAAAAAATGTTCGAATGTTTGTGAAATCTTATGGGACTTAACTGCTAAGGTCATCAGTCCCTAAGCTTACACATTACTTAAATTATCCTAAGGACAAACACACACATCCATGCCCGAGGGGGAACTCGAACCTCCGACGGGATCAGGACATGAAGAGGATTGGAAAAAGTGTGGGGACTTCCAGTTGACCATGATCGTAATTATGAGTTACTGCATATAAAAAAGGAAAAAAAGAACAAGAATGTACGATTACAGTATTGCTGGCAAATCTCTGGAAATAGTAACTACCGTAAGATACCTAGAAGTAAACATACGGAGAGGCCTAAGGTGGAAAAGAGTACAATAACTAAAATGTAGGAAAAGCAGACATCAGGTTGAGGTTCACAGGAAGAACGCTAAGGAAATGCAATTCATCACGAAAAAGGGGCCTCGAAAAATACTTGTTCGGCCGATTACTGCGTATTGCTCATCAGTCTGGGATTCTTACCAGGCTGGATTAACAGGAAATATACAGGAAATACAACGTGATACGTCAGGACAAGGCTTGGGGTAGTTCAGCGGAAAAGCATGGAAGGTGGACCCACACATTTGTCATTTGTTGTCTCGTGCAATACAGTTTATTACTTACGGATAGTATCATTGCAACATAAAAACTAATTACAGGAGTCTTTTTCTTTTGGGTCATCAGTTTTCTAACTGGTTTGATGCTGCCCGCAACAAATTCCTCTCCTGTGCCAGCCTCTTCGTCGCAGTGTGGCACTTGCAACCCACTTGCTCACTTATTTGCTGTACGTATTCCAGTCTCTGTCGTTCCCTACAGTTTTTCAGCTACCTCTAGTACCATGGTAGTCATTCCATGATGTAGTAATAGATGTCGTTTCATCCTGCCTCTTCTCCCTATCAATGTATTCTACACATTTCTTTCCTCTCCGATTCTGCTGAGAACCTCCTCATTCCTTACCTTATCAGTCCACCTACTTTTCAACATTCGCCTGTATCACCACATCTCAAATGCTTCGATTCTCTTCTGCTCCGGTTTTCCCATAGTCCATGTTTCACTGCCATACAATGCTGTGCTCAAGACGTACATTCTCAGGAATTAAGAACGAATAAGGCTGAAGGCATAGATAAAATTCCATCAGAATTTCTAAAATCATTAGGGGAAGTGGCAACAAAACGACTATTATAGTTGGTTTCTAGAATGTATGTGAGTCTGGCGACATGCCATCTGACTTTCGGAAAAATGTCATCCACACAATTCCGAAGACTGCAAGAGAAGGCAAGTGCGAGAATTCCTCAAATAAAGGGCTATGTTTGATACCAGTAGACTTCTATTGGCCAGAAATGCCCTGTATGCCATTGCTAGCCTGCTTTTGATGTCCTCCTTCCTCCGTCCGTCATTGGTTATTTTACGGAATAGGTAGCAGAATTCCTTAACTTCATCTACTTCGTGACCATCAATCCTGATGTCAAGTTCCTCTCTGTTCTCATTTCTGCTACTTCTCATTACTTTCGTCTTTCTTCGATTTACTCTCACTCCATATTAGGCACTCATTAGATTGTTTATTCCATTCAGCATATCATACAATTCTTCATTTTCATTCCGCGAATCGTAACATTGATGTCCTTACCCTTGAATTTTAATTCCCCTCCTGAACCTTTCTTTTATTCCCACCATTGCTTCTTCGATATACAGATTCAACAGCGGGTGGGGGGGGGGAGGGGGGGGGAAGACTACATCCCTGTCTTACACCCTTTTTAGTCCGAGCACTTCGTTCTTGGTTGTCCACTCTCATTGTTCCTTCTTGGCTCTTGCACTTATTGTATATTACCCGCCTCTCCCTAATGCTTACCCCTACTTTTCTCAGAATTTCGAACATCTTGCACCATTTTAGATTGTCGAAAGCTTTTTCCAGATCGACAAAGCCTATGACCATATCTTGATTTTTCCTTAGTCCGCAACGTAGGAATTACCTCTCGGGTGCCTTTACATTTTCTAAAGGCAAACTAATCGTCATGTAACACATCCTCAATTTTCTTTTCCATTCTTATGAATATTATTCTTGTCAGTCACATGGATGCATGAGCTGTTAAGCTGACTGTGCGATAATTCTCGCACTTGCCTTCTCTTGCAGTCTTCGGAATTGTGTGGGTGACGTTTTTCCGAAAGTCAGATGGTATGTCGCCAGACTCACATACATTCTAGACACCAACTACAATAGTCGTTTTGTTGCCACTTCCCTTATGATGTTAGAAATTCTGATGGAATTTTATCTATACCTTCTGCCTTATTCGTTCTTAATTCCTTCAAACCTCTTTTAAATCATGATTCTAAAACTGGATCCTCTTTCTCTTCTAAATCGACTCCTGTTTCTTCTTCTATCGCATTAGACAGCTCTTCCTCCTCATAGAGGACTTTAATGTACTCTTTCCACCTATCCGCTCTGTCCTCTGCATATAACAGCGAAATTATCGGTGCACTCTTTATGTCACCACCCTTGCTTTTTGTGTCAGTGAAGGTTGCTTTGACTTTCCTGTATGCTGAGTCAGTCCTTCCGAATATAATTTCTTTTTCCATTTCTTCACATTTTCAGGCAGCCATTTCATCTTAGCTTCACTACCCTTCCTCTTTATATCATTCCTCAGCGACTTGTATTTCGGTATTCCTGGGTTTCCATGAACATTTTTATACTTCCTTCTTTCATCGATCAACTGAAGTGTATCTTGTGTTACCCATGGTTTCTTTGCAGTTAACTTCATTGGAACTATGATTTTCTTTCCAAGTTCTGTAATGGCTCTTTTTAGAGATGTCCATTCAACTCTACTGCCTACTGAGCTATTCCTTACTGCTGTGCCTTAGAGAACTTCAAAGGTTTTTTGTCATCCCTTAGTACTTTCGTATTCCACTTCTTTGAGTACTGATACTTCCTGGTTTATGTCTTATGCTTCAGCCTACTCTTCATCACTGCTACATTGTGATCTAAGTCTATATCTGCTCCTGGGTATTTCTTACAATCCAGCATCTGATTTCGGAATCTCTGTCTGACCATGGTGTAATGTAACTTTTCCAAGTATAGCTCCACCTCTTGTGATTCCTGAACAAAGTATTCGCTATTACCAGCTGAAACTTGTTACAGAACTCTATTAGTCTTTCTCCTCTGTCATTTCTTGACGCAAGCCCATATTCTGCTGTAACCTTTTCTTCTACTCCTTCCTCTACTACTGCATTCCATTCCCCCATGACTATTAGATTTTCATCTCCTTTTATGTACTGTATTACCCTTTCAGTATCCACATATACTTTCTCTATCTCTTCATCCTCAGCTTGAAACGTCTGCGGGAACACCTGAACTATCGTTGTCGGTGTTGGTTTGCTGTCGATTCTGACAAAAAACAACTCTATCACTGAACTGTTCACTGTAACAAACTCTGTGTCCTACCTTACTATCCATAACGAATCCTTCTCCCATTATACCATTTTCTGCTGCTGTCCATATTACCCTATACTCTTCTGACCAGATATCCTTGTCTCCCTTCCATTAAACTTCACTGACATCTGATACCTAGATTGAGCCTTTGTATTTCCCTTTTCAGATTTTCTAGCTTCCCTACCACATTCAACGTTCTGACATTCCACGCCCCGATTCAGAGAACGTTATCCTTTCCTTCGTTATTCAATCTTTTTCTCATAGAAACCTCCTCCTTGGCAGTTTCCTCCCGGAGATCCGAAGGGGGGAATTCCGAAATGTTTTGTCAATGGAGAGATCATCATGACGGTTTTTCAATTACATGCCACATGTCCTATGGATACACGCTATGCGTCTTGAATGCAATGGTTTCCATTGCATTCTGCATCCTCATGCCGTTGATGATTGCTGATTCTCCCGCCTTTAGGGGCAGTTTCCCACCCCGAGGATAAGAGACTGAACTGAAGATATGTGCGCTCCCCCTGCCTCTTTGACAACGCCGTTGGCAGAATGTGGGTGACTTCTATGCCGGAAGTCTTCGGCCGACAAGTATTGATTATTAATCAAAATTTAAGCGTACCTGATAATCATGAATCTGAGTAAAAGTTGAACCGACTGAAATACTTTGAAAGGAAACAACTTTAACAATTACATCATTAATGGAAGGACATGAAGATCGGAAACACATAGTTCCAGAAAATAAGGAAGTTACAAGAACTGAGCGTTGTTGCAAGCAGGTTCAACAGCAGTTTTATAAACCAGATAGATTTTCATAACAGCCGTTAAATGTACTAACAAACTGCAAGCCTAGCTACCAGTTACACAGTTGGACAACACTCATCCAAATACCCCTATGCTCAGAAGACACGCCACTGATTATAGCTGTTGTAGGGCCGCTTAGCAATGTATAACCCTGAATAAAAAAATTCCCTAAACATTTAAAGACGCAGTCCCTCAAACAGAGCGACTTGAAAGATATAAAATTTAAACACAAATGGCCACCCATACGTTGAAAGCGACATTAACAACAACGCTTAGTAAATATACCATTGCCCAACAGCAAACGACCATCACAGTCAACAAGGAACGAGCAGCCAAATTTCACATCAAGTGTAGTAACTAATGACTGTGGATCAAGATAATGTTCGGCAGTTTATCTCGATAAACGGCAGGTCTTAAATTGCAGACGCTGAGAAATAGTAAAAAGGGCGCCAGCTTTAAAACGACGGTTACAGACTGCCTCAGGCTTGGCAGATAAACCTTAACCTCTTGACCTCCTTAAATTCACCAAATAGATGTAACTACGATTCTCGCACAGACTGTGACACTCCACCGTGGCGTACATAAAACGATCGATTTTGCTTAACTCGAGCCACCGCGACGTGACAGGTAGGGGTTTCAGACTGCCGGCCAACCGGGAAGCAGTGCGACGATTGGAGTGCCGCCGCTCCAACAGACAAACACGCCTCTGCTGCGGGCCCAGGGACCGGGAACGCGTCGTTTGCTGCCAAAGCTACCCTGCCAACACACATGAGAAGGGAACAGTAATTTGACCAAGTAAGGCTTCACACAAGAATGTCCAGGGAGTAAAATAATATACACTCCTGGAAACTGAAATAAGAACACCGTGAATTCATTGTCCCAGGAAGGGGAAACTTTATTGACACATTCCTGGGGTCAGATACATCACATGATCACACTGACAGAACCACAGGCACATAGACACAGGCAACAGAGCATGCACAATGTCGGCACTAGTACAGTGTATATCCACCTTTCGCAGCAATGCAGGCTGCTATTGTCCCATGGAGACGATCGTAGAGATGCTGGATGTAGTCCTGTGGAACGGCTTGCCATGCCATTTCCACCTGGCGCCTCAGTTGGACCAGCGTTCGTGCTGGACGTGCAGACCGCGTGAGACGACGCTTCATCCAGTCCCAAACATGCTCAATGGGGGACAGATCCGGAGATCTTGCTGGCCAGGGTAGTTGACTTACACCTTCTAGAGCACGTTGGGTGGCACGGGATACATGCGGACGTGCATTGTCCTGTTGGAACAGCAAGTTCCCTTGCCGGTCTAGGCATGGTAGAACGATGGGTTCGATGACGGTTTGGATGTACCGTGCACTATTCAGTGTCCCCTCGACGATCACCAGTGGTGTACGGCCAGTGTAGGAGATCGCTCCCCACACCATGATGCCGGGTGTTGGCCCTGTGTGCCTCGGTCGTATGCAGTCCTGATTGTGGCGCTCACCTGCACGGCGCCAAACACGCATACGACCATCATTGGCACCAAGGCAGAAGCGACTCTCATCGCTGAAGACGACACGTCTCCATTCGCCCCTCCATTCACGCCTGTCGCGACACCACTGGAGGCGGGCTGCACGATGTTGGGGCGTGAGCGGAAGACGGCCTAACGGTGTGCGGGACCGTAGCCCAGCTTCATGGAGACGGTTGCGAATGGTCCTCGCCGATACCCCAGGAGCAACAGTGTCCCTAATTTGCTGGGAAGTGGCGGTGCGGTCCCCTACGGCACTGCGTAGGATCCTACGGTCTTGGCGTGCATCCGTGCGTCGCTGCGGTCCGGTCCCAGGTCGACGGGCACGTGCACCCTCCGCCGACCACTGGCGACAACATCGATGTACTGTGGAGACCTCACGCTCCACGTGTTGAGCAATTCGGCGGTACGTCCACCCGGCCTCCCGCATGCCCACTATACGCCCTCGCTCAAAGTCCGTCAACTGCACATACGGTTCACGTCCACGCTGTCGCGGCATGCTACCAGTGTTAAAGACTGCGACGGAGCTCCGTATGCCACGGCAAACTGGCTGACACTGACGGCGGCGGTGCACAAATGCTGCGCAGCTAGCGCCATTCGACGGCCAACACCGCGGTTACTGGTATGTCCGCTGTGCCGTGCGTGTGATCATTGCTTGTACAGCCCTCTCGCAGTGTCCGGAGCAAGTATGGTGGGTCTGACACACCGGTGTCAATGTGTTCTTTTTTCCATTTCCAGGAGTGTATAAATTAATGGCAACTGGGTATCAACAGATTAAATTTAACACTTCTCAAAATTACTAGTATGCACTACCGATCGTATTAGCTCCTCCTGATTCAAAAACACAAACATACACATATACCACCTTACCTCCCAAACAGATAGAGCCACAATTTATTCCCTTCACGAAAACTATCCTCTTACACTTTCATGAGATATGGTCTAGAACACAAATTGGAATTAGTAACACTGACCGATCGTCGTGCGCTCAGACATATAAAATGCTCCACTCCATATCACACAGGTATGGTCTTACATTATCAAGTACTCAAAATAAGGAAACAACACTTAAGTCCACGTAGGTGGGAAGGAGCCGCGACTATCAGGATTCCAGCCAGGGTGCTATTGCCTCCAACCTACACGGGAAGTCTTCGAGGTGGCGTAAATTTTAAGTTTGCAGAGTAAGCAGGCAACTTGTCGACCATGCTGCACGCGACGTCCGTGTCTCTTCGCCCCGCCCGCCGCAACCAGTTCTTAAGCGAGCCGTTCACGCTTGCCGCTGACTGATTTAACCTTATGCCGCTCCCCGATAACCACGCCGGACAGTCGAAGTCCCCGAAAAGCCGCAACTTCTTTTAAGAAAAATCTTTGTTGATAGAATACAATATACAATATAATCATACAACAAAACCCACCACCTTAGCTTATTAGTGGGTCTATATGTGATACAACATGAAAAGAAAGCAGCATTGTTACAGAATCTTTCATGTACTGGCATAACCATGAACAAGGTTAATCTATTTTATTAATCTACTGTAATTCTAATCTGCTCTGCAGAGTTACAGTTGTGCAAATTCATATATATAAACCTACTTTTGTGGCAAGCTCACCGAGCTAACCCCAGTGAGCGTGCCGCTGGCACATGGCTGCCCAAGTTAGTTTGAGTCGCTGCAGTTCCTACTTGGTTAGTGTTATTAGTATTCTAATTCTCCCTAATACTATTACTAATATTTAGTACTTAAACTGAGATTGCAGACTGTTGGTTGTCTGTGATATGATGCGACAGCCGGCCTAATCCTGTAGCGTGGCGGATTCCAGTCGTAAGCCAATTCCGCGCCCGGCGGTTTGGGCCGGTACACCTCGGTCTTTCTCGGTTTTACAATTAACTATTTTGGTTACTAATGACGTCACTCATGATCTTTTGTGATAATCCTTTAGCCACATTGTTGAGGACATCGAAGGTATAGGCTAGTCGTATTAAGGCGTGTCATTATTCGGTAGTTGAGTTCTTACGTCACCATCATATGACGGACAGTTACCGTCTTGAGCACCACAGTCACATGCTGGTGTAGCTCGTTTACCAAATCGACACAGATATGTCGGATATGGCCCATGTCCCGTGACAAAGTGCAGCAGTCCCCTACTTGGCTCAAAATGACTCATCCCAAGTCTTTATTTGATGTTGCGCAACAGTTGGAAGGCCCTTCTCTCTGTATCTTCATTCTCCCAGGATTGTTGCCACAACTCCTCCCCCCTTCTTCTGACAGCAAACTTGTCCCCTACGTGCACCCCAAGATGTCTCTGATCCTGTCTATTTTTCCTTAAGTAACCCAATACCATGCTGCCTGCTCTCGTATCTTTAGTGGACGTAACCCCATTAACACTAGTAGAGCCCCACCAGGAGTTGTTGTATGTGCTCCAACAGATCGTAATATCATGTTTCGCTGCACACTTCTCACAATCATGGCCGGCATTACCCTCGTGAGCGTGTGAACCCAGACCCCACATGCATATCCTAGTATAGATATTAAAATGCTGTTGTGATAGGGCTTGATTAATGCAGGTGTACTATGTTGATTAAACTATTTAAGACTTCTAGCTCTCGTTGGGTTGTGATTTATATGTGAGTTTTATAATTCCATTTTCATCAATTACGACTCCTAGATATCCTGCCTCGCAGGGCTGAAGAACTGGTGTTCCCTCTATTCTAACTGTAGGAATCCTGATCAGGCTGCCTTTCAGTAATAGGTACGTAGATTTATGCGGTGCAACCTTCATCTTGGCTTCTTGGCGCCACTCAATGAGTAGCGTTATTTCACGTTCTACTTTTGGTTCGAGGTCTTCTCGACTACGGCTGCCTACCATGAGGAGGTCGTCATCGTACGCTATCATGTGTAGCACCTCCTCGCTGAGCTGTAATTTCTCCAGAAACGGTTCTATGTTAACGTCCCAAAAGAGTGGCCCCAGAACGGATCCCTGGGGACACCCCTTGGTTTTACATGTTTTATCACTAGCCGATGATAGCCAAACCTCCCTGTCCATACAATAGGTCCTCAGACAGCCATAGAGTGACACTGGACACTTCTTCTCACTCAAGCGGGAGAAGAGCGAGGGCCACCATAGGTTGTCAAAGGCGCCACTGCTGTCCACCGTGATGCCTACCACATACTTATCCGGGTCTGAGCTGCAGACCTCAGCTGCCAGGGCAGTTGCATCAGACGCTGATCGCCCTGGCCGGAAGCCGAACTGCCCGTCGCTCAACCCGCGCAGTATCCAGTGTGCCGTCAGTCTGTCAGCTAATAGCCTCTCCAACAATTTCCCCAAAATGTCCGGGAGACATATTGGCCTGTAGGACTTTGGCTCCATGGGATCCTTGTCCTTCCCCTTTTTCATGATTACCACGTTTGCTCTTTTCTAAATTTTAGGAAATTTACTAGTCCTGAGGCATTCATTGAACAACACCTTGAGAGGTGCTATTAGCTGCAGGGCGAGGAACTGTACAACCTCCACTACTGGCTCTGGGGCATTCACCTTTTTAGTGACCTAATGTGTGCAGCAACTTCTTCCTCCGAAAAGGGGCACACCGTGGTGTCATTAGTGTACTCCTCCTGATCTTCCCTGCGAATTTGCTGTTGGAGCACCGTTTCCCCATTGTCCTCGTCGTCTGGCAGCAGAGTCCATAGGAGGACTTGAGCAGTCTCTCGCCAGGACTCAGCTGTTCGGCCGCCATCTCTGATTGTGGAGAGAACCACACGAGACTTTATCTTTTCCCTAACTAACTTGTAGGGTCTCCCCAAGGGTCAGCTGGTAGTTGCTTCAGTACATATCTCTACCAGCGTTTGATTCTTACCTCCTTTAGCTCTTTTTGAAAGATGTCTTTTGCTTCTCTGTTTTGCTGCAACCAATACTGTTTCTTGCCAGATGGCACTTCGCTGATAATACTTCCTCGTCCGTCGCACAGACTGGCGCAAACGTTCGAGGGCAGCAGTCCATGATGATGGGGAGGCCGCAACAGTTCGCCTCCTAGTCGACACAGCAGCTTTCACCGCAATAAGTACTTACCATACCAGTTCTTCGGCGTTTCTATCCACGTCTATGTCACCCTCAGGCAATGGAGGAACGTCACACTCTTGAGCTAGGCACTCCCAATCTGTTTTGTTGAAGTTATATTGGACTTCCCACCCCAGGTCCCAGCGGCACACCTCGTCACTGAGACGAAAAACAATCAAGTCATCGTCACTTGTGGTGACTTTAACTTCCCAATTTTTAATGTTCTTGTTTGCACTAGGTGTGGCCAGGGTAACATCTATATTGGTCTCTAATCCACCTCCACCTCTATTGGTGGAGGGATTCCCCGGTTTATTAGCCACAACAAGCTGAGAGGCAATAATTAGCTCCTCAGCCTTCTCGCCATTTGCATCTCTAATGCCGCTGTACGACATGGGGGGATTATGTATTCATATCGGCCGTAGTAATGACCTTTCGCCCTCGCAACGCCATAGTAAATCGCTCAAGGTGGTCGAGGAAGTCCTCGAAGTTCCCTCCATATAGAAAATACATATTTATGACGTATACCGTTCCCACTGGTGTCTGTAACTCAGCGACGTTGCAATGTCTATAACTGCATTATTATTGTGGCCCTTAACTCCTTGTTAGCCACAATTAGGACTGCCTTGGGTTCTTCTCCAATGGAGATAACCTGCCACGTGGCAGACATGGAAGGAATTTGCCCAGCCCGAGAATATGGCTCTGCAGGCAGATTACGTCCAGTCTCCACTCCTCCACTACCCTTCGCAGCTCCTGCATGACTAGTCGGCTATGGTGAGTGTTAATCTATCCTATCATAATTCCAGTTGTCATTGTGGGAAATAAGTATGAAAGTTGCAGTCAGGCCAGGTCTTGTTCCAATCTAACGCAATTCGTCCATTAGCTAAGACGGACTGTATATAGGTCTCCTCCACATCAAATTTCTCTCCTCTTTTTTCAAAGACCTTTCTGAGCAGGTCACGCAGGGCTCTGAATTCGGTGGGGAGAATCATTGGCTTTAACTTTATTCTGTCTACAGCCTCCATTGTTGATAACGTGACCTTTCTTCCGTATTTGTGCCCAACACGTACGACGTGCCTAAGTGCTATTGTGAGGACAGCCGGTTGCTCCAGACGCGACAGCTGCGTAGCGAATTCCAAGTTTGGATATATCCTTCGTGGATCCACTCCTGTAGGTCTATGCGCTACCTCCAGTTGCATTGTACTTGTGACAGTGCTGTCTTGTAAAACTATTTTCGAAATTCCTTCCTGCGCAGGAATGATGCTGTTTGTTTCGTGAGCATGCGGGATGTTATCTGACATCTGGGCGCCTTGTTGTGTGATTGGTCGGCCCATTGCTACAAATCTTTCTGCTTTATGGTTGAATGTTGAAGAGACACCCGGGGGAGCCTGAGCCACAGTTTCAGTCTGAATGCGTCTACCCTAGATACTATCTGTTCACCTGGCTCTCCTACAGGCTCAGTCTGTATACATACATCCACCAAGATAATTTTTTGCTGTTTTCTTTCTTGTAGTAACTTTAAAAATTCTTAAATTTTCATGCCGTTTCAGCATCTCTCCTCTTTTTGCTGGGAGAGTTTCTTTTCTTAGCTGTCTCGACCTTATTTGCAGCATCAGAAATAATCTATTCTGGATATAAGGCGCTGTTCCAACATTTTATATGCCGGACAGTTCCGTCCAGTTGTACAGCAGGACTTTTCTCCCCTGCGTATGCATGGTATGCACACACTTGGTTTGCTGCCATTTTTTCTGAGAAGGTCTTCCGAACCGCACCTGGAGCAAGCCAGCTTCCTACTGCAATATTTATGTATATGGTCAATGTCCCCACAATTGTGGCAACGAGGTACCACTAAATAGTCTTTTACATTGATGGCGTGGAACCCAATGTACACCTTGCTCATTGCTGTTAACCTTTCCCACGGGGCCCCCAAAACCTTTAGCCACATGATGGACTACATCTCGGTCCCTCGGTCCTGTTCGGAATCTTAATTTGAAATCTTTCATAAAACTCTCCATGTCCATATCATCAAGATTTTGTTGATACAAGGTTTCGCAAAGGTCTTCGTTTGTTAATGTTACAGGTACGTCGTATAGGGTGACATGTGGGTTCCCTTTTCAGGGTGACTCACACCGAACTGATTTAAACAGCTTTCGGTTGGCTAATAACTTGTTCTTACCGTCTTCTGTGGCAACGTCGACTATAACTATGTTCTTTGTTGCCTTGACTGTTAATTTTAATTTTCTCTCCGGCTGGGTTAACAGAAATTGCAAAAACCTCATGTACCTTCTTAATATCTTGGCCTGGCAGTGGTGTTAAAAACACCGCCGTATCAGGTCGTTTAGAAACTTTTTGTATAGTTTTCTGGTTGATTGGTCCTTTGATGCTGCTTATGCAGCTACGCCAGCCCATGTCTCAACAGGTACTTTTCTTAGTCTCTCATTTTCTTTCTCGAGTTCCTCCAGTCAGCCCACAAGCTTGGCGTTTGCAATTGCCCATGCCGCAAGCTCATTTTTGTTTGTCTGTACACCTGCCTGACTTATTTTCCCATTTCTGACGTACTGGTCAAGGAACTGGGTGAGCCTCATGTGTCTGTCCATGGTATTTTCCTCCGTCGCTTGACCCAGGCTATCTTGTGGCGAGGGATCAGCTAGCATAGAAGCCCTTGTGGGCGCACTCGAATCGCTTGTCTCATCAGTAGCCATCATTATATGTTAGACAAGCGAAAGATTGGGAGCCACGTCTCTTACCCCATACCAGCTCCTCTGGCCTGGTGGGAGACTGAAATGCAGCTCGTCCACCGGCTTTGCCCTCGGAGCTACCGGGTTCAACGCTCCGTTTCCGGCGCACTGGTCTCCTTCAGTACTTGGTCATCGCCGATTTCACTCATCCCGCATCGGCAAGTATGCCCCGCACTCCAGAGAGGTGGACGCAACTCTCACCCTTCGCCCCTACAAGCCCGAGCTTCCACCTGACGGCCAAAGACCCACTCATACTCAGGTGGTGGGTCGGTCACCAAGTCGTCCGGGGATGTGGACTCATCTAACCTAACCCAGGCTGTGTTACCACCACCTGGGCTTTGCGGAACACGCCTCGGAAGACCAAGAGGCGCGGCGAAGCACACTTGCCGACCTGGGACAAGATCCCACGACGTCAAACCAGACCACCAATAGCAGAGGCACAGATGGTGGTGCGTCCCTGCGTTCTGGGTAGTAGCAGCGCCAGGCAGGCGCAGCACGTCGCAGCCAAGGCCAGCAACACGCCGCACCTGCCCTACACCGCCTCTCAACCCAGAATCCGAGAGGGACAGATGTAGTGTCCCTGTTGCGCAGATCCCCCTGCCCCATGCACCATTTGCTATCGCCTTGGGTTGGGACAGTTTTAACGTCGTCTAGGACGTGAGGATTTACAGCAGTCAGACCGCATGGCCCGGGATCGCCATTAGACTTACCCTCATACTCTCGCCCAACTACCAAGCTCAAGACAGACAGATAGTGTGTCTCTCGTAACGTAGCTTCCCCAGCGCCACGCACCCTTCTCTTTCGCCTCGGGTTGGGGCGTTTAACGTCCTACCTTGAAGGTTGTTTAGCGTCCTTCCTTGACACACGACAACCCTCACCGTTCTACAGCCCAGAGATGTTATAAGATTCTGATGATCTTGTGATTTTTATGGCCCAGGTCTTTTGTTGTGGAGTTTGACAACATCGAAACGGTGCGGCACTCGAGCCCGAGTTACGTTCCCCAGAGGGCCTCCACATGTACTGGGGGATCATGACCAAACATGTCTCACCCACTGCTTTTGATAATTCACTGTGGGCCAGTGCGGTCCACTGAGAATAGCACCCATTTAAGGGCTAGCCTTTTAACGCCATGCTGCGACGGCCTTTCCCGTGTTAGCTTCACCCCATCTAATGGGGCTACTGAGCGCCAGGGCCACGTCAAGGCCACGGGATACGACATTACGGTCCCCGCCCCACTCAGGTTCCTCTGAGCCACAGAGCACTACTGGACAAGTCTGAAGATTTACGGGAATCAGAGGGTCTCCTGGCGGTTTTAACCCAGTTACGGAAGACAACACACCTCCCCCAGGCGGCGCCACGCTGACCGCTTTCCCAGGGAAAGCCGCAACTTACCAGACCCGTACCCCTCAGCCAACTGGCCTTTCCACGCCCCACCTCGACCAAAGATCTTCGCTCGCGACACGCGATCTACTCGACAATGGCAAGCTAAGCAGTTAGTGGCGCCCGTGGAAAGCCAAACCGCCAATATTAGCGCTGACCCCGTTTCGTCACGGGTTAGTTTAGTTAGTGTGGGAACATTACGAGATGGTGAAAAAAAGAGACGATACAAGTGCGTCGATCTTCAACATGGGGAAGTCTACTATTCAAATTCCGAGCGAGTGTGTTCAGGGAGAAGTCGGGCAACTCACAGGGTGACCAAAAAGTCCATTAACTTTTGAAAATGCACTAATACGCGTAATAATGTTCGTAAAGAATTAAAACCTAACACACACGACTGAAATGACGGTTTTATTGAAACCAAAAACGATATCGAAAACCGTCAAAAGATGGTGCTGGTTAGTAACGCGTCAATGACGCAGCTTGACAATTGCAGCGCGACGGGTGCAAGATAAGCCGATATGTTACGGAATCGCATCAGCCTTAGCTTCGCTAATAAACACCTGCTGGATGGTACGAATATTGTGCAAGATGGCGTCCCAGCCAATACTGTTACACCGGTGAAAGATCTCTTGCGCACATCGTTGAGCAGGGATCGTGTGATGAGCCGCCACTTCCGTCATGTTTGACCTCCCAGGTCCCCACACTATATGTGATTATTGGTTTTGGGGATTACCTGAAGTCTAGATGGGAACGAGAGAAAGTGCAGGAGCATTTTGTAGAGACTTCCTTGTCGCGGACATAAGTTTGGACATCATATTTCCTGAGGTGAACGTGACTATGCGTCAAATGGGTGGTGAAAGGAAACGGAACGAACAGCGCATGTCAGTCAGAGAGCAGTAACGGTGCACTGTGGTTGCGTTCTCCACTGCAGCACGGTGCTGAGACAATATTTTGATGACTGAGCACGGGGAAGAATCATCAAGAAACTGGAAGGAGGACGAAATGTGACGAGCGTAGTGGTGTTGTTCACAGCATTGTTTCATGTGGATTGGCAACGATCCATTGTTTCCCGAAGAAGAGGAAATGATCGACCACGGTCAGCTACAGCAGCATTTTGCAGCAAGCAAGAAGGGACCTACATCAAACACAGGGTGCAAATTGCTTATTGTTGCAAAAGCACTTGTTCCTACGTTAGCCATTAGTGCAAAAACCAACACATTTCTGATAAGGCTAGTTATTCGTTACGCCATTCTTGTTATCTTTCTTAAAATAGCTTGCTTCACTTATCCACTAAATTGTTGTCTGGCTTCATACCAGATTGTTTCAGTGTATTTACTTGTCATTTTTATTTTTACTATTTCATTTCTACTCACGAGGGAACACGAAGCAGTTTTCCTTATTATTTCTCTCAGGATTCCCTGTTCATTTAAAAACAGTTACTAAATTTAGCCAAATCTAACTTATACCAATACAGATGGCGGTTCAGATAAGGTATAATAAGTGGACGGAATATCTATTTAGATACGTGAAGGCGTAAGAAACGTTACACGTCCGGAAGACCTATCTACGCGGTTTATTTAGCTGTTTTCCAGAGGGCTGCAGCAACAAGATAAGAACTTTTACGTACAACATGCTTTTCCTTTCATGTAGTCCATGTTTTTAAACCAACATTGAACAAATTAATTTAAGTTATATTTGTACCAATATTAATTGTGTAGCTAGATACTTTCAAAGTCTTGGTGGTGGATGCAATGTACTGTGCGTAAAATTGCTCGTGTCATTGTGCGGTGATCTTCCTTGCTGTGCTGTTGCAGATCCTCTGAGGTTGTGAGTTGTAATGTGTCTCTCTAATGATTAGTCGTCAGACAGGACTTTTAGTCATTATTTTGAATACCCACATATGAAAATAAGAAGTTTTATTTAGCCGATGACCTTAATGCTGGCTTCGCGCCCTTCTTTGGAGCCTTGATAACGGCCGCAGGTTTTCTTCTCGTATGGAGAAAATTAACTGATGAAAGGAGTGTCAAAAACGCCAAATTCCCGAAATATCAAATGAAGTAAAGTGTATGAACTCTTAAACGTTTGTATTCTGCAACATTTCACATAATATGACGGTGCAATTTAAAAAACAAAAAGAAAGAAATAATGTATCTTTTTCCTGCAGCCTTTCTAAACGACTCAACTTTCGTTTACACTGATTTCCCATCAAGGTGTTACGGTGTGAAGCAGAACTGAAGTATTACACCAAACAAGGGTTTAAATTTTTGTCAGAGACGTTTGCTGGTACACATTTACCAAGCATCATAGAACTGAACTAACAAAATTTTGTATTAAAAGTTCGAAAATATTTTAAGTACATGGAATTTAATATTTGGGCCTCAAATAATTGTGGACATGGGTTTTTATATCAGCCATTGATATGTAAACTACGTCATCGATATCCAATGGTATCATAGGATTCCTAATTTATCATTGGCCTGATTATATTTCAATATTATGGGGTGTAGAAAATTATCTGCTACCAGTCACAATAAGTGGTTATTTATTTTCACACAAGTGAATTTTCTACACCTCAGAAAGGAACAGTCACGGAATTCAACAGCATCCGCTATGGATAAAATTCATTTCAATATTAGTTGATATAAAAAGATTGTTTTGATATCCCTACTAAAAGATATCTGCTGATCTTAAATTTGTGGGTCGTGCTGACCATTCCTGATGATTACAGTGTCCTAATCATATTCCAAATAATCTGTTGTTCGGTTCTTTAGCAACATCACGTGCAAAACAGACTGGGTGTTCATTGAGTTCCGTCCAACGCAGCCTATGGCTAGACGGACATATTACAGGGAGTCTACCTAAACTGTCGACGACAACAGCTTGATATATCCTATTTGACAGAGTACCAGCAAAATAATGTAGACTGGTGATTTCATCTCGAAAGTTTCCACACCACGCATTGAAGGTCGACATGTGTCCATGTAGGGTTGTCTATGGCTCAGTAATGCATATTATGAGGGTTCACTACACTATAATTTGTTAATGTGAATTCGCCAGAGAATGTAACTCATTGTATGTCACCCAGAGTGGAATTACTCACAGTACATTCACAGATAGTAACTTTCCATTTGAAATCGTTGCCTAGTAATTCTACAATAGTGACAGGTGCCACGCGTGATACTTGCGGCCGTGTACTATACGAAGCACAATTGTATGGCTGATAACAGCGGTCGCTGTATCATGTCGTGAGCTCACATGCGGAACGCTGGTCTTTATCTACTACCACCCCGTTTCCTCGAACTACTTGATTCTCGACGCGGTTGCTCAGCATGTAAGAGCGTAGTGGCTGGAGGAGCTCTTCGAGCAGGATGTGTCGAGATACAAGCCGTGGCTGCTTGTTTGGATCGTGTCTGCATTCGTCGACCATCAGCTTCATGTAACGTTCGACGTGTATACCATGTTTATTCCACAATAAAGTCAATGGAAAACTGAATGCCGTTCCTCTGTACATTCCGACCTACCTTGTGAACAGCACTGCAAGACCACATGCTACTGTCCAATCGAACACGACTTCGGACAGTGTAGTGAGGAGGTTTCTCGCTCCATGACACCAATGAGTTTATGTACAGCATGTGGCATGCGCCATTGAAAATTTTAATTTTGTAGTTCCATTACTAGAATAAGTCGCTTTAAGAGACGGTGTAATGATGGAAATAGCAGAGGTGCAAATAGATAAAAAAACAAGGCCTAGTAGAAATTTTTGGATAACAGTAGAGATATTGAATTTCATAGATTAAAGGAGAAAATTAAATGTTATGCAAGCAAAGGAAGCGAAACGTTTAAAGGATTGAAAGGAAGCAAAATGGCTAAGGAGGAATGCTCAGGAAACTAATAATTTTGAAGCATATTTCACTAGGGGAAAGACAGATACCGAATAAAGGACAATTAAAGAGTCCTTTGGGGAAAGGAGAAGCTGATGTACGAATATCAAGAGCTCAGATGGAATACCAGCCCTCAAGCAAACAAGGGACAGCTGAAAGGTGGAAGGAGCATGTAGAATGTCTGTACAAGCGAGATGAAGGCAATGTTATAGAAATGGAAGAGGACGATTGTGACGGTACAAACCCCCCATTACTAGATGAATATTTCTAGTATGCAAGGATTGCTCTGTGGAGAGCGAGCGCGCTATATGGTGCGCGAGTAGGTGAAGCGCGTGGCGCGCCGCGCGAGATTTTCAACGGTCACCGGGCGGCCACGTGCCCTGCACCTCGGGGCATTGTTTGCTTTTTCGCGCATTACGCGAAAACTATGTAACTTACGGTGAAGAGCGATGCGGCAGTGGATTGTGGTCAGCAAAACGCACTTTCTGAGAGATCGATCTTTATTTCAAGTCACGAGACGCAAAAGTTATAGTAACCTCAAAATCGGTTGTTGTTGTTGTGGTCTTCAGTCCTGAGACTGGTTTGATGCAGCTCTCCATGCTACTCTATCCTGTGCAAGCTTCTTCATCTCCCACAACCTACTGCAACCTACATCCTTATGAATCTGCTTAGTGTATTCATCTCTTGGTCTGCCCCTACGATTTTTACCCTCCACGCTGCCCTCCAATACTAAATTGGTGATCCCTTGATGCCTCAGAATATGTCCTACCAACCGATCCCTTCTTCTGGTCAAGTTGTGTCACAAACTCCTCTTCTCCCCAATCCTATTCAGTACCTCCTCATTAGTTATGTGATCTACCCATCTAATCTTCAGCATTCTTCTGTAGCACCACATTTCGAAAGCTTCTATTCTCTTCTTGTCCAAACTATTTACCGTCCATGTTTCACTTCCATACATGGCTACACTCCATACAAATACTTTCAGAAATGACTTCCTGACACTTAAATCTATACTCGATGTTAACAAATTTCTCTTCTTCAGAAACACTTTCCTTGCCATTGCCAGTTTACATTTTATATCCTCTCTACTTCGACCATCATCAGTTATTTTGCTCCCCAAATAGCAAAATTCCTTTACTACTTTAAGTGTCTCATTTCCTAATCTAATTCCCTCAGCATCACCCAACTTAATTCGACTACATTCCATTATCCTTGTTTTGCTTTTGTTGATGTTCATCTTATATCCTCCTTTCAAGACACTGTCCATTCCGTTCAACAGCTCTTCCAAGTCCTTTGCTGTCTCTGACAGAATTACAATGTCATCGGCGAACCTCAAAGTTTTTACTTCTTTTCCATGAATTTTAATACCTACTCCGAATTTTTCTTTTGTTTTCATTACTGCTTGCTCAATATACAGATTGAATAACATCGGGGAGAGGCTACAACCCTGTCTCACTCCTTTCCCAACCACTGCTTCCCTTTCATGCCCCTCGACTCTTATAACTGCCATCTGGTTTCTGTACAAATTGTAAATAGCCTTTCGCTCCCTGTATTTTACCCCTGCCACCTTCAGAATTTGAAAGAGAGTATTCCAGTCAACACTGTCAAAAGCTTTCTCTAAGTCTACAAATGCTAGAAACGTAGGTTTGCCTTTCCTTAATCTTTCTTCTAAGATAAGTCGTAAGGTCAGTATTGCCTCACGTGTTCCAGTATTTCTACGGAATCCAAACTGATCTTCCCCGAGGTCGGCTTCTACTAGTTTTTCCATTCGTCTGTAAAGAATTCGTGTTAGTATTTTGCAGCTGTGGCTTATTAAACTGATTGTTCGGTAATTCTCACATGTCAACACCTGCTTTCTTTGGGATTGGAATTATTATATTCTTCTTGAAGTCGGAGGGTATTTCGCCTGTTTCATACATCTTGCTCACCAGATTGTAGAGTTTTGTCAGGACTGGCTCTCCCAAGGCCGTCAGTAGTTCCAATGGAATGTTGTCTACTCCGGGGGCCTTGTTTCGACTCAGGTCTTTCAGTGCTCTGTCAAACTCTTCACGCAGTATCATATCTCCCATTTCATCTTCATCTACATCCTTTTCCATTTCCATAATACTGTCCTCAAGTACATCGCCCTTGTATAAACCCTCTATATACTCCTTCCACCTTTCAGCCTTCCCTTCTTTGCTTAGAACTGGGTTGCCATCTGAGCTCTTGATATTCATACAAGTGGTTCTCTTCTCTCCAAAGGTCTCTTTAATTTTCCTGTAGGCAGTATCTATCTTACCCCTAGTGAGACAAGCCTCTACGTCCTTACATTTGTCCTCTAGCCATCCCTGCTTAGCCATTTTGCACTTCCTGTCGATCTCATTTTTGAGACGTTTGTATTCCTTTTTGCCTGCTTCATTTACTGCATTTTAATATTTTCTCCTTTCATCAATTAAATTCAATACTTCTTCTGTTACCCAAGGATTTCTACTAGCCCTCGTCTTTTTACCTACTTGATCCCCTGCTGCCTTCACTACTTCATCCCTCAAAGCTACCCATTCTTCTTCTACTGTATTTCTTTCCCCCATTCCTGTCAATTGTTCCCTTATGCTCTCCCTGAAACTCTGTACAACCTTGGGTTCTTTCAGTTTATCCAGGTCCCATCTCCTTAAATTCCCACCTTTTTGCAGTTTCTTCAGTTTTAATCTACAGGTCATAACCAATAGATTGCGATCAGAGTCCACATCTGCCCCTGGAAATGTCTTACAATTTAAAACCTGGTTCTTAATCTCTGTCTTACCATTATATAATCTATCTGATACCTTTTAGTATCTCCAGGGTTCTTCCATGTATACAACCTTCTATCATGATTCTTAAACCAAGTGTTAGCTATGATTAAGTTGTGCTCTGTGCAAAATTCTACCAGGCGGCTTCCTCTTTCATTTCTTAGCCCCAATCCATATTCACCTACTACGTTTCCTTCTCCCCCTTTTTCTACCCTCGAATTCCAGTCACCCATGACTATTAAATCTACATCTACATCTACATCTATACTCCGCGAGCCACCTTACGGTGTGTGGCGGAGGGTACTTATTGTACCACTATCTGATCCCCCCTTCCCTGTTCCATTCACGAATTGTGCGTGGGAAGAACGACTGCTTGTAAGTCTCCGTATTTGCTCTAATTTCTCGGATCTTTTCGTTGTGATCATTACGCGAGATATATGTGGGCGGTAGTAATATGTTGCCCATCTCTTCCCGGAATGTGCTCTCTCGTAATTTCGATAATAAACCTCTCCGTATTGCGTAACGCCTTTCTTGAAGTGTCCGCCACTGGAGCTTGTTCAGCATCTCCGTAACGCTCTCGCGCTGACTAAATGTCCCCATGACGAATCGCGCTGCTTTTCGCTGGATCATGTCTATCTCTTCTATTAATCCAACCTGGTAAGGGTCCCATACTGATGAGCAATACTCAAGAATCGGACGAACAAGCGTTTTGTAAGCTACTTCTTTCGTCGATGAGTCACATTTTCTTAGAATTCTTCCTATGAATCTCAACCTGGCGCCTGCTTTTCCCACTATTTGTTTTATGTGATCATTCCACTTCAGATCGCTCCGGATAGTAACTCCTAAGTATTTTACGGTCGTTACCGCTTCCAATGATTTACCACCTATGGCATAATCGTACTGGAATGGATTTCTGCCCCTATGTATGCGCATTATATTACATTTATCTACGTTTAGGGAAAGCTGCCAGCTGTCGCACCATTCATTAATCCTCTGCAGGTCTTCCTGGAGTACGTACGAGTCTTCTGATGTTGCTACTTTCTTGTAGACAACCGTGTCATCTGCAAATAGCCTCACGGAGCTACCGATGTTGTCAACTAAGTCATTTATGTATATTGTAAACAATAAAGGTCCTATCACGCTTCCTTGCGGTACTCCCGAAATTACCTCTACATCTGCAGATTTTGAACCGTTAAGAATGACATGTTGTGTTCTTTCTTCTAGGAAATCCCGAATCCAATCACAAACCTGGTCCGATATTCCGTAAGCTCGTATTTTTTTCACTAAACGTAAGTGCGGAACCGTATCAAATGCCTTCCTGAAGTCCAGGAATACGGCATCAATCTGCTCGCCAGTGTCTACGGCACTGTGAATTTCTTGGACAAATAGGGCGAGCTGAGTTTCACATGATCTCTGTTTGCGGAATCCATGTTGGTTATGATGAAGGAGATTTGTATTATCTAAGAACGTCATAATACGAGAACATAAAACATGTTCCATTATTCTACAACAGATTGACGTAAGCGAAATAGGCCTATAATTATTCGCATCTGATTTATGACCCTTCTTGAAAATGGGAACGACCTGCGCTTTCTTCCAGTCGCTAGGTACTTTACGTTCTTCCAGAGATCTACGATAAATTGCTGATAGAAAGGGGGCAAGTTCTTTAGCATAATCACTGTAGAATCTTACGGGTATCTCGTCTGGTCCGGATGCTTTTCCGCTACTAAGTGATAGCAGTTGTTTTTCAATTCCGATATCGTTTATTTCAATATTTTTCATTTTGGCGTCCGTGCGAAGGCTGAAGTCAGGGACCGTGTTACGATTTTCCGCAGTGAAACAGTTTCGGAACACTGAATTCAGTATTTCTGCCTTTCTTCGGTCGTCCTCTGTTTCGGTGCCATCGTGGTCAACGAGTGACTGAATAGGGGATTTAGATCCGCTTACCGATTTTACATATGACCAAAACTTTTTAGGGTTCTTGTTTAGATTGTTTGCCAATGTTTTATGTTCGAATTCGTTGAATGCTTCTCTCATTGCTCTCTTTACGCTCTTTTTCGCTTCGTTCAGCTTTTCCTTATCAGCTATGATTCGACTACTCTTAAACCTATGATGAAGCTTTCTTTGTTTCCGTAGTACCTTTCGTACATGATTGTTATACCACGGTGGATCTTTCCCCTCGCTTTGGACCTTAGTCGGTACGAACTTATCTAAGGCGTACTGGACGATGTTTCTGAATTTTTTCCATTTTTGTTCCACATCCTCTTCCTCAGAAATGAAGGTTTGATGGTGGTCACTCAGATATTCTGCGATTTGTGCCCTATCACTCTTGTTAAGCAAATATATTTTCCTTCCTTTCTTGGCATTTCTTATTACACTTGTAGTCATTGATGCAACCACTGACTTATGATCACTGATACCCTGTTCTACATTCACGGAGTCGAAAAGTTCCGGTCTATTTGTTGCTATGAGGTCTAAAACGTTAGCTTCACGAGTTGGTTCTCTAACTATCTGCTCGAAGTAATTCTCGGACAAGGCAGTCAGGATAATGTCACAAGAGTCTCTGTCCCTGGCTCCAGTTCTGATTGTGTGACTATCCCATTCTATACCTGGTAGATTGAAGTCTCCCCCTATTACAATAGTATGATCACGAAACTTCTTCACGACGTTCTGCAGGTTCTCTCTGAGGCGCTCAACTACTACGGTTGCTGATGCAGGTGGTCTATAGAAGCATCCGACTATCATATCTGACCCACATTTGATACTTAACTTAACCCAGATTATTTCACATTCGCATTCGCTAATAACTTCACTGGATATTATTGAATTCTTTACTGCTATAAATACTCCTCCACCATTGGCGTTTATCCAATCCTTGCGGTATATATTCCATTCTGTGTCTACGATTTCGTTACTGTTCACTTCCGGTTTTAACCAACTTTCCGTTCCTAATACTATATGCGCACTATTTCCTTCAATAAGCGATACTAATTCAGGAACCTTGCCCTGGATACTCCTGCAGTTTACCAATATTACGTTAACTTTTCCTGTTTTTGGTCTCTGAGGACGGACGTTCTTTATCAACGATGCTGATGTTCTCTCAGGTAAGCCGTCAGGTATTTTATCGTTTCGCCCAAGGGGGGGTCCCTCTAACCTAAAAAACCCCCGTGTGCACGCCACACGTACTCTGCTACCCTAGTAGCTGCTTCCGGTGTGTAGTGCACGCCTGACCTGTCTAGGGGGGCCCTACAGTTCTCCACCCAATAACGGAGGTCGATGAATTTGCAACCATTATAGTCGCAGAGTCGTCTGAGCCTCTGGTTTAGACCCTCCACACGGCTCCAAACCAGAGGACCGCGATCGACTCTGGGCACTATGCTGCAGATATTAAGCTCAGCTTGCACTCCGCGTGCGATGCTGGTTGTCTTCACCAAATCAGCCAGCCGCCGGAAGGAACCAAGGATGGCCTCAGAACCCAAGCGGCAGGCGTCATTCGTTCCGACATGTGCTACTATCTGCAGCCGGTCACACCCAGTGCGTTCAATAGCTGCCGGAAGGGCCTCCTCCACATTACGGACGAGACCCCCCGGCAAGCACACCGAGTGCACACTGGCATTCTTCCCCGACCTACCCGCTATTTTCCTGAGGGGCTCCATAACCCGCCTAACGTTGGAGCTCCCTATAACTAATAGGCCCGCCCTCTGTGACTGTCGGGACCTTGCCGGAGAATCGGCCACTGGCCCAACAGGCGAGGCATCCTGTGGTGGCTCGGAAACGATGTCATCACCACTAGGAAGCACCCCGTACCTGTTGGAAAGGGGTAAGGCAGCTGCCACGCGGCCAGATCCCACCTTCGCCTTTCGGCCAGGCACGCGCGAGCCCACCACTGTCCGCCATTCACCCTGGAGTGATGGCTGACCGGTAACATGCTCACTGCCGGAAGACGCAGCGACATCAGGGGCTCCATGTGATTCCAAGGCCACCGAAGTAGGCATAGGTCTCACCACAGTTGCCCCAACGCCACTACGAGCCGACGCCTGCGCCTCGAGCTCGATGAGCCTAACAGACAAAGCCTCCACCTGCCCCCGAAGAGTGGCCAATTCTCCTTGCGTCCGCTCACAACAACCACAGTCCCTACACATGACAATGTTTACCCTACTCTATACGGTGACAAATTCCCAAGATAATCTTCTGATGAGCTACTCTGATAATCAAGAAACACTCACTGAAATACGAGACGCGAAAACTACGCTAGGTTTTCCCAGAAAAACTATTTAAAAGCTAAGCGCAGCAAATAAGTACAAAATAAATTTCTCTCCTAACGATCAAGAACTGTTAGTTTCTATGCAGAGCAGATAAACACTAATAGAATCCCTTCCTTAGTGGAAGGTCGTAAACAAAATGCAAAACAAACGCTTTATACAAACAGTACTCGCTGCTGCTGGTGCTCTCGCTCTGGCTGTCACAAGACAACTGCTGATTCAAGTGACTAGTGGCTAGTGGCTAACGGCCGCGAAACAAACAAAAGACGGTTTTAGGGCGCTTTCTGTTCTAAACGATCAAGAAAACACTAAGAAATCTAACACGAAAACTACGTAAAGTTTTATCAAGAACTGTTAGTTACTATGCAGAGCAGATAAACACTAATAGAATCCCTTCCTTAGTGGAATGTCGTAAACAAAATGCAAAATAAACGCTTTATACAAACAGTACTCGCTGCTGCTGGTGCTCACGCTCTGGCTGTCACAAGACAACTGCTGATTCAAGTGACTAGTGGCTAACGGCCGCGAAACAAACAAAAGACGGTTTTAGGGCGCTTTCTGTTCTAAACGATCAAGAAAACACTAAGAAATCTAACACGAAAACTACGTAAAGTTTTATCAAGAACTGTTAGTTACCATGCAGAGCAGATAAACACTAATAGAATCCCTTCCTTAGTGGAATCTCGTAAACAAAATGCAAAATAAACGCTTTATACAAACAGTACTCGCTGCTGCTGGTGCTCACCCTCTGGCTGTCACAAGACAACTGCTGATTCAAGTGACTAGTGGCTAACGGCCGCGAAACAAACAAAAGACGGTTTTAGGGCGCTTTCTGTTCTAAACGATCAAGAAAACACTAAGAAATCTAACACGAAAACTACGTAAAGTTTTATCAAGAACTGTTAGTTACTATGCAGAGCAGATAAACACTGATAGAATCCCTTCCTTAGTGGAAGGTCGTAAACAAAATGCAAAATAAACGCTTTATACAAACAGTACTCGCTGCTGCTGGTGCTCACGCTCTGGCTGTCTCCTTTCACTATCTGAATAATTTCTTTTATTTCATCATACATTTCTTCAATTTCTTCGTCATCTGCAGAGCTAGTTGGCATATAAACTTGTACTACTGTAGTAGGTGTGGGCTTCGTATCTATCTTGGCCACAATAATGCGTTCACTAAGCTGTTTGTAGTAGCTTACCCGCGTTCCTATTTTCCTATTCATTATTAAACCTACTCCTGCATTACCCCTATTTGACTTTGTGTTTATAACCCTGTGGTCACCTGACCAGAAGTCTTGTTCCTCCTGCCACCGAACTTCACTGATTATCACTATATCTAACTTTAACCTATCCATTTCCCTTTTCAAATTTTCTAACCTACCTACCCGATTAAGGGATCTGACATTCCACGCTCCGATCCGTAGAACGCCAGTTTTCTTTGCCATCATCATTTAATCATACAGTAAAGCTGCATGCCCTCGGGAAAAATTACGGCCGTAGTTTCCCCTTGCTTTCAGCCGTTCGCAGTACCAGCACATCAAGGCCGTTTTGGTTATTGTTACAAGGCCAGATCAGTCAATCATCCAGACCGTTGCCCTTGCAACTACTGAAAAGGCTGCTGCCCCTCTTCAGGAACCATACGTTTGTCTGGCCTCTCAACAGATACCCCTCCGTTGTGGTTGTACCTACGGTACGGCTATCTGTATCGCTGAGGCACGCAAGCCTCCCCGCCAACGGCAAGGTCCATGGTACATGGGGGGCAAAATCGGTTAGTATCACGAATACTGAAAGATTAATAAAAATAGTAAATAACAACTTACAGGAATGAGCGAGCACTCATTAATAACGTTCCGTCATAGCGGATCGAGTGCCGTAGTAATATGTTAAGATTCATATATAATTAAGCCCGTAAAGAGCAATAAACAAAGTTTGAGGGAAAATCGTTTATAAAATGCAACAGAAAATTCATGACGTTAAGACCGGCACTATATAAAATTTCGGGTGGCATCACACCTATTTTAAACTAGTTAAGTTATATTATATACTTAATTTGCAATAGTTTTCATTGTTTGCAAATTATTATTAACATTTATCGCCCATAATTAATTAATTATTATAGATATGAAGATTTTGAGCAGCGCAGTGTGTAGATCGCTATAAATTACGTCTAAGAACGGTGCTATATGCAGTTCTATGTTAAAACTTTGTAGCACAGATGTCAACGAACAAATTTGCGCTAAGTGGCGAAATTTTGCAAAAACTAAAACTTGATTTACGGGCGATAGAATACTCCTAGAAATTAATGTAACATATTAAATGAGATGTACTTTTTAGCGCGGTTCCGGTGGTATACTTATTTCTGTCGAGGGGTGTATGTATCAAAATTTGTAACTTTAACTGGTGAGATTGGTACTTGCATAACCAGGGGGTTGACGTCTGGGCCTATATAAGCGAGCGGTTATCTTGGTCAGGGATCAGTCGTTGGTCAGTCGTTTTGGAGGGTGGGTGGCGAGCAAGCCCACATGACGGTGGCTCATGGGGTCGTTTGAGAATTCTTTTTCGCGACGATTTATTTCGACAAAGAGTATTGTTTAATAGTGCAAGTGTGCAAGCATATATTTGGTGAACTGGAAGTGCTACGATTATTTGTATGAGTACGATTTACGAGGTATACATCGTTGTAAGTGAACATGTGGCGTACTGTGATTTCGCACCAAAACTGTTAGAACAAAGAGGACAGTGGGACTTGTGGCTCTGTTCGAATTATTTGAATAATTTTCGTTTATAGCAGCCTGCATTACTGCTATTGGGGGCTCGGACTCAAATTATTATTAAAGTAAAACTGTAAACCGTCTCACCAGTGCTAATTTCATTGTGTGAAAGAAAAGGACAACGCCAATAAATAGTGATTGAACTGTGTCGTGAAAAACTGGTTTTACTGTAATAATCGCCTAATTTTTATATCCTAGCATATACTGTACTCATGTCTGAGTGAATAATTAATTCAAAACCTATAACTAACGCGCGGGTGTGGAAATGTGTACTAATGCACCAAGTGAGGAAATCATTCCCTGAGACTTACGTGAGAGCCAAAAATTTGCAATAACATTTTTAACCGACATTTGTATATGCACATTTCGTGTGTAAACACTCTGCAACCGCACTTCTTCTCTTATTCGCCGCCCCGTCGCAAGCAGATGTACGAATATCAAGAGCTCACATAGAAAACCAGCCCTCAAGCAAACAAGAGAGAGCTGAAAGGTGGAAGGAGCATGTATAATGTCTGTAGAAGCGAGTTGAAGGCAATGTTATAGAAATGGAAGAGGACGTAGGTGAATGTGAGATTTGATCTAGCTCTGAAAGATCTGAGTCGAAACAAGGACCCTGGAGTCGACAATATTCCGTCAGAACTACGGACAGACTTAGGAGAGCCAGCCGCGACTAAATTCTACCATCTGGCGTGCAAGATGTATGAGACAAGCGAAATACTCTCAGACTTTAAGAAGAACGTAGTAATTCCAATTCCAAAGAAAACAGCTACTGACAGGTATGAAAACTACCGAACCAACAGTTTAAAAACTCAAGATTGCAAAATATAATACGAATTCCTTACAGAAGAATGGAAAAACTTGTAGAAGCCAACCTCGAATAAGATCAGTTTGGATTTCGGAGAAATGTAGGAATGTGCGAGGCAATACTGACCCTACGACTTATCTTAGAACGTAGGTTAAGGAAAGGCAAACACACATTTACAGCATTTGCACACTTAGAGAAATCTTTAGACAATGTTGACTTGAATTGATATAAATTTTATTTAGGTTGATTTGCACACATTTGATTTAAATAGGTCAGCTATGTAATGAAAGGTATAACGTTGAGTGTACAAAATCGTATCTCAGTGCTCTAACTCTCCGAAAAATAAGTAAATAATTTATGTTCATGAATCAGCTTCAAGAGCTACGTTTTCTACATTTTATTATCTACATTATTATTCTCTTTACTTATTATCAAACAATTTACACAGAAAAACACCTTTTCTGAAACGCCCATAATGTTGATGCCATTGCATATTACTCTTCTGTAAGACCATTTAGATTATCAGGAATTGAGAGGGTGTAGGTTGTATTACCTTAATACTTGCGTCATTCAGATCTTCAGGGCCGTATCGATAGGTAAATACAGAAATGACGGCTCTGTAAAAATGGAAGCAGCCTGGTTGCAGAACTGAGATTCAGAATCGTATAAGTAGGAAGGCTACAGCTGAGAAAAGAATGTGAGTTAGCCTCTCACTAATTTTATTATATATGTATAATGAGGGGGCTCTGATGAGAAATTTGGAGAAATAATGACAATTCAGTGAGAATAAATAAGAGTTTTAAGATTAGCGGATTATATTAGAGATGAAAAGAAGCTTGTAATAACAGTTTAAAAGAGTGGATAGAGTTTTTAAGAGAATTTGTGAGGTTATCATCGATAAAGAAAAACATAAGGGGGTGACGTTGAATACGTCAAGTGCTGCAGGGTGGGGGCGGGGGGGGGGGAAGAGCTCCCCTATAAGAACAGAAGAAAACTTGTGATGACGCCAGAAATAAAAATGATATCAAATTTATTCTTTCATTAGGAAAAAACCTGGTCTTAAAGATCAAAATACTTTGAAACTTCATGTACATTTCAGTGATAGGTAGTTCATAAACCATTATTAGACAGCATAGCCAGACATAAAGAGAATACAAAGATTTCAAATTTGATATTATGTGACACTGCTGAGAATGTGACGCGCAGGATAACTGATTAAGAGATCGAGAAAAACTGAACTGAAAAAAATTTAATAAAATGATGGATTTGATATAACAAATCCTGTTGCATCAAGGAACATCTGATTTTGAAACGGTGAGAAGTGAAGTGGTATCGGTGGGATGGTAACTGCAGAGGGAAATCAACACCTGAATAAAGCTATCAGTTTCAGATTGATGTAGGGTGCTTTACTTATATAGACATACACAAGCATTCTTTGGCTCGAAGAATGCAGCAGCAACAGGTTGGACTTCTAGAAAATATAAACCGTCAAAATTGCCACATGCCGGTTGATGCAAATCTTCGAACAATAACGGAAATTTGGCACCAGTTTCGCTTTAATACCACTGTGTGGACATATGAGTACGTTGTGGTTGAAGAATCTGTAACAATATCTGGAGCATTCATAGGGCTGCACATATTGAATATATAAAAGATTATTGACGTGTGAAATATGTTAATTAATATGGGAGCAGACGTTTCTTGTACTTCCATAAAATGATTGCTGTAAAATTTTTGTTATTCCATTGCTTAGACGGGCGCGTCTTCTCCGTGGTAGCCGCCGGAGCTGAGACAGAAACGTTTGAGGGTGTAAGGCGTTTGTCGGTCTCGTAATCAGGAGCGGCGATTTCCATCTTAATTAGCGGCTCGGCGGAGACGCAGGCAGACGGCTTTTGCGCGGCGCGCCGTCTTGTGCGAGGCGCCTTAATGCGTGCGGCGAACAATGGCGGCCCGTCTCCCAGGCGACGCCTTTCTCTTGTTTCTGGTCGCCTTTCATCGGCCGTCCGGGGAAGCCCCTCGGGCGGCGCTGTCCGCAGCTCACCCCCACTCCGCCTCTACCCCCACCCCACCCCACCCCAGCCTCTCCCCTGACGCCGGCTGCGATAAATCGTTGGTCCGTCTGGTGGAGCCGCCACTCAGCCGCTAACACACCATTACATCTGGGCGACAGGCGACCGGGTCGCGTCGCGCCTCTCCAGCCTGGATGCTCTCGCCTTCCTCTCCTTTCTTCTCGTCTTCCGGTCTCGCCTGTCGAAGCGGAAGCTCTCTAAGTCGCGGTACTTTTAATTGTAGACATTCTTCTACTTCGGTAGCTATTGATTCCTCGGCCCTGACTTCTGTCGGGGAAACTTGAGAGACCGGAATCTATTGCCTCTCTTTCTCTTCATTTCGTTATTAGTTAACGACTCTGTGAGCTACCCGCAAACAATTTCGTTGCCGAATTTCATGGGAGTACTCAGGTCACTGGTCAGTTTGTGCTCAGTAAAATATGGCGTTTCAGTCTTCGATCGCTATTCTTTATTTTCAATTACCGGTTTCGGGCTAGCTCCCCATCTTCAGATCTGTTAGACAAAAAAATGTAATTAATAAAGTGATAAAAATATCTTAGTTTACAAAAAGAAATTTTGGAACGTATTAAATTCCACCATACCATACATTGTAGTTACAGAGTAACTTGTCCGTGTGGAACACTCGGTTCGCTGTAATAAGTGAAGTAATTTTCAATCTGTTAAAACCTTATATCGCTCGCCAGCCGGGGTGGCCGAGCGGTTCTAGGCGCTACAGTCTGGAACTGCACGACAGCTAAGGTCGCAGGTTCGAATCCTGCCTCGGGTATAGATGTGTGTGATGTCCTTAGGTTAGGTTTAAGTAGTGAAATGCGTACGTTTCATATGTATTCATTACCAGCGATGGCGAGGCATGACAGAATCTCTGACCAGAGAGTTATTTATCGTGGCTAGTCTGCACTTGACCGCGCGAGAGTTTAGTTGTGTGTGGCGAGTCGGCAGAGGGAGTAGACAGTTGAATAGTTGTACTCAGTCAGTACTAGTGTGTAGCGAGTCGGCATGCGTCTGCGGTGTGCTCTGCCCACAAGTCTGGTCAGGAATGTGGTGGACGATATGTATATTATTGTAGAAGGTAATGAAGCAGCATTGCACTCAGCTAATAACGTATGTTAATTGTAATTAATTTGTTCAAAATGATGCCCCAATAATAACTTTTTATAAAGTAACTCATTTAAAGAAAAATATTCATTTCAAGCTAAATAATATATCCTATGCATTCCCTCCAAGAATCAAAATTAAATATAAGCCAGCATTGCACAAAGCTATGCCGAAAAATAAGAGCAGATATAGATGCAGTTTTACTGAGGTAAGAATTTTGGTTTAATTATTTCACAGGGCCGTAGGTCAGCGCTGCTGTCCTTATAAAATTTGTCCGGTTTAATTATTGCTGTTGAGTTGTTACATTCAGTTCATGGTTCATTATTTAATTAATGTTATTGTGGGTTTGTGATCAATCTTCATCCCTTAACGATAGTTTGTGGGGAGTTTACATTTGCGCAATTTTTATTCTTTAATTTTGCAAGGAGGTTATGCTTGGCTCATTTTATTATTCCGTTAATATAGACAAACTTTATTGTGGGGAGGTTACAGTAGTTTTAAGTTCTAGGGGACTGATGACCTCAGAAGTTAAGTCCCATAGTGCTCAGAGCCATTTGAACCATTAGAACCGTATATCGCAGTTTTTAAGAGTAACCTGATTGGTAACAGTAAAAAGTGCCCTCTACCTATAACAATTGTGCATCTGTTATTATTTCACCGTATTTATTAGTGGCGAATATTCTTTTTAATAAAACAATTTTTAAGGTAATAACATGAATGCTGCACAGTGTCGAACTGGTTTATGTCAGTATTGTAATACATCCTATCTGAGCATATACGAGCGGACTTTCACTGTAATAAATTATCTTGCACCAACTGCGACATAACCACGTATACAAACAGTGATCCAATACTGTAAAATGCTCTATTTTAAAATTCCATTCTCTGATCACAATATCAATTCTTTAGACAATGACCGGTTTCAGTCCATAATGACCATCCTCAGATCTCTTTTACACCATGTCCTAAAGTGATACGGCCATAATGGGATTGTCAAAACATAGAAATATAATGAGGATAGTATCGTCACATAGATTTAAAATAATGTTTAGAATAGGCCACATCGTCGACTAAAGTGATTATAGCAACTCAACTGATGTTATTATATGTTCTGACGATTCCATTATGGCTGTATCACCTTAAGACATGGTGTAAAAAAGATCTGAGGAGGGTCATTACGGACTGAAACCGGTCATCGTCTAAAGAATTGATATTGTGATCAGAGACTGGAATAAAAAAAAAAGCGTAATAAACTATTGTTGTGTACATAGTTCCGCGTAGTCAGCGCATACACAACTTTCCCACTAGAGCGCGCCCCGCTAAGCACAACAGTGCAGGCGCAGCGCTCGTCCATCTCTGCACTACGAGATGGCGCTGCCTTAGAGACGGACCTAATTCTGCTTCCGCCGATCCACGTATTAATATGTAATGCAGCCAATGATATTGCTGCTAACATAGAACCTCTCTCCTTGCAGATGACACTCGCACAGTGATACATGAACGCACGAGGTATTAAAACGAGTGTATAGACCTCTGATAGTCAGTCTGCATTTGTCTGCATCAGTCTGTACGAGTCTACATTAGTCTATACCAGTCTATAGCCAAGATTCAGTCTCCGCCTAATAAGATTACCATATTCCTGTACATAGCCATGAAGATAAATGAATAGACACTTTGTCAAGTATCAGAGATATGTGAGAATAAGATTAACGTACCAAGACCAAAGGAACTTCAGATTGTCAATTGTAAACAGCATCCAGAATCAAGTTACATAATGTCTATGCTTTTTTATTATTTTAATAAAAGTGTGTGAAAATTAATCAAGTTCTGTTTAATGTTGGTCACCATCAATCTGCTACTCTAAGCATGCAAGTGGCATTTCTGTCGTCTTACCCAACGGCAGAAGATAAACACGTTACGATAAGACCACGAGACATATTGCTGACACTCGCCTACTTCGTTAGAGCGACAAGTCAAATAATCTGATGGTGTGTGTACCGAAGGTCTTACAGTTCGCACACCAAAATTATGTTATCTGGAGATTAATGCATTCAATGTCTCTTTATAGGGTAAGCGCAGCATGTGATATCACTTTAGTGGGAACACCAACCTCTTTGTCAGTGGGGGATAGAAGACATTTAGATGGATTCTCTCACACTTTTTGTAGTTTCCATGGTTACATTTATTTATGTATTGGTTCATAGCTAGTACCATTTCGCTTGTCATCAACATTACGAACTTAATTCCATGCTTAGCGAAACTTAATGTCTGTCAATCGTCAACGATAAGGAGATTTCTTTTCCTTGTTTTAATGCTTCTTTTGAGTACGTTGATGTTATCCGAGTGACATCCTCTTTTCATCACTCACGACTAAAGCCCATGATCATTTGTTGGACGCATATTAGTCTCTGTCTTCCGCTACAAATTCTCCCATCTCCCTCCCATAACCGGGTTCGATTCGCGAACGGACTGGGGATTTTCTCTGCCTGGGGACTGAGTGTTTGTGTTGTCCTCATCATTTTATCATCATCATCATTCGTGACAGTGGCTAGATTGAACTCTGTAAAAATTGAACTATTTGAAATTGGGACAATGTACGGGCGCTGGTGACCGCACAGTTCAGCGCCCACAAAATGGTTCAAATGGCTCTGATCACTATGCGACTTAACTTCTGAGGTCATCAGTCACCTAGAACTTGGAACTACTAACCTAAGGACATCACACAGATCCATCCCCGAGGCAGGATTCGAACCTGCGACTGTAGCGGTCGCCCGGTTCCAGATTGTAGCACCTAGAACCACACGGCCACTCAGGCCAGCAGCGCCCCACAAACCCAACATCATCATCATCCCTCCTGTACCATGGAAGTTATTCACTGATGACACGTTCTCTATCATGCTGTCCCTTATTCTAATACTGTTATTCACAATTTGCTTTGTTCACCAATTCTGCGAAGGACCTCTCATTTCTCATCATATTGTTACTCCTAAGATTTAGCATCCGTAATGTTACGTGGCTGTTTGCGTCAAAGCTGCCACGTACCATAACTAAACTCCATAACTTAATAAATCCAGACAATCTAAATTAATCCCAATTGTGAAATTACAGTATAAGTATGATTGAAGTGTATGTCCTTAATTAACACATCCAGTTACTACACTTCCATACCCAAATCTTCTTCTGGAGGTCTGTTTAAATGTTGCTGGAAATCTTACTGAGTGAAGCTGAACAAAGGTCAGACGAGCAGATGAGGTAGCCAGCGTGTGATGATTCGAGTGGGCCGTAGGTGTTTTCAAGGGACACACGCTGTCACAGTGGCAGGGAGACGAGAAGCCAAGTAGAAAGTTTTGGAACGCTATATTGTGTATGGGGCAACATTCCTACAAAAAGGCACTGTCTGTATCGTGTCGTTAACGACGGAAATACACCGTGTTGCGTTTTCAACGTAGGCAGTCCACTGGCACCAAGAGGATGCCGTTACGCATGCACTGCGGGAGCGCAGTGTCACGGGGTCCTACCCTCTGCTGATAGTCAGTACTATGGTAAGACCTGAAGCAGTGCAAAGATATGATCTCTGGATTGGGGTGAGACGGTACGCCGTCCGTCCCTTTGCGTTTAAGAACATGGGGCTCAGAGCTTTCATGTTGACGCCAAGTAAACCACCTTGTTGTTGAGCCTCTGTTAAGAGCAGTAAGAGCAGCTACGACGAGATGAAGTCTAATGGAGAGAAAAGAAATCGCTGCGTATATATGGGTTGTCTAGCTAGAACGTGAAATAGGACAGTTGGTGGGAAACAGGAGCTTCTTGTTTCCGAATTCCAGTACTAGAAACTAATATTATCAAGCGGACCTAGTTGGTCGGTACTTGGGAAAATTACTGTCATTGGTGTTAAGAAACATACACAAGGTTCACATGCAAAAACCGAGTACATTTTTTTTTTGGGGGGGGGGGGGGGCTGGAACGCCCTGTGGAACTTACTCCCACTTAAGAATCGCCAGGTAATATTTCAGCCGGGGAACGGACTTCGATTCTAGACCCTAAAGGGGAGCATCCCCCGATGCAGGCCAACCACCTAAGCTATCAGCCACTGGCACCTGTAACGCTAAGTACGGTGAGCAACTTCAGCGTTAACAAATCAAGTGACAGGATGTACACGAAGTTTTCAGACTGATATTAAGGAATTTAAGTTTCTTATTCAGGTATCGTATTTAACCGATTGTAAGAAGCTGCGGAATACAAGAGGCACCTTAATTTTTAATCAATTATTTGAAATAAAATTTTTGCCATATTTATTATTAGATTGCAAATCCAGAATAAAAATTTAATTTATACATTCCCCCTGACCTTCAATATCCTTGAAAATACTCATCCAAACTTTCTTCTTCTTCTTGTTTTTCGTCGTCATCGTTTTCCTCTTCATATGTAATATGGTCTTCACTGCTATCAAGAGTGTTACTTACGCCTCAATTATTGAAATATTTTACATCATCATCTTCTTTCACCCTACATCACTAGTGTTTAATCCACTGACACACTTGTTTGATTGTACGTCATTTTAAAGCTCCCTTCAGCATGAATTCTTGTTGGGTTACATCCATTACCTATTTTTTCCATTCCTCACTCACGTACACTTTAAATGGTTTATTTTTCGAAACACCAAGAGGTTGCTGTCGTGAAATGAGTCCCCCTGCAAGAACAGAGAGCTCTGTAATTCCCTGCCTTAATTTATCTTTAACAGAATTTTTCAAATGACTACGAAATTTATCTAGCACAAGAAAAGAACTCTTCTTCACTAAAACACTTTGAAGCCCTTTAATCCATAATTTCATACCAGCCTCGTCCATTCAACCCGTGTCGTCTATGTGAAGAGCAACACCTCGTGGTATTTCAGAAGGTTTTGCCATTGTTTTGCGCTTGAAAATGGTCATTGGATTAAGTATAGTATCGTCAGCACAGCTTGAAACGACAACAGTGTAGTGCATTTTTTTCACATCCACTTGCTCTATAGAGCTACTCGGTTAACCACATGTCAGGGGAGTTTCGCCTACATTCGCTATTTGGTTTAGTTCTGCGCTGGTTTTTTTTTTCGATGTTCGTTCTAGAGACATTTTCTGTGATATTCCGTTTTTGGTTGACATCCTAAGTCCACGAGGCTTCATAAACCTATACAACCAACCAATCCCATCGTCGTGCTAGCTTGCGACCTGTATTTAAATCCTTTTTGTATTAATTCCATTGCCATTTTGACGGCGCCCATGAGTCCTTTTCAATGTCTCATCTTCTAACTTTGGCCATTTTGCTTTCAGTTCTCTACTTGCACCTTCAGTCTTCCTCATTTTTTTCACTTCTTCTTTACTAGCCCACCGACCACGAATGGTTTTTTTCTGTTGTTGGAGGGCCGAAATGCGGCTCAGCTGCTCTGTTTCCATGTTATTTTGCACTTGTTTTTATAGCCCGAACCATATGAATACCTTCTATTTTATCCGTTACGAAACTAGCTACTAACGAAAATATTGTACTGCTACATACAGCCATGCGGAGTGGACGTACTTTCTGAGGCGCCATGTCATGGACTGCGCGTCCCCTCCCGCCGGAGGTTCGAGTCTTCCCTCGGGCATGGGCGTGTGTGTTGTTCTTACCATAAATTATTTTAAATTAGTTCAAGTAGTGTTTAAGTCAAGGGACCGATGACCTTAGTAGTTTGGACCCTTGGGAATTCCCACATATTGAACATTTTTTTTGCCACCGATGATACAAATGACTTTGAATTCAAGTTCACTGTCATAGTAGACTGCAATGTCGCATAATAGGCCAAACAGTGTATTGGATTTTTGATGGTGGGGCCGGAGGGTTACAGCGCTAGCAAGCTTCTGAATTCTCGCAGGTCATGCTCGTCAACATCGGTGCACTGGTGCTGCCAGTTGAATCTGATGTTGCCAGATAGACATACGTCTGCCTCGGTATCGAAAGTGTAGCCATTTTTAAGACTGGTGGGAATTTTAAATCAAACACTGCACCTTTCTATCTTAATTTCATGTATAAGCACATGAGTATTGGAGGCAATTTTTAGAAGAAAAACGTGCGTCTCAAAGTCAGTAAAGTACTTTATGATTAACAGAAATCTCGAACTCAAAATTTTTTCAATCAAGATATTGTGTGCTTGCAATATTCTTTCTGCAGTTCTTTCTGTCATCCATGTTTGACATTCAGCAATCACCGTGTGCCTTCCGTGAACTTAATTGCTCCCCAAATGTTGTGTTGATATCTACACGCTTACTTCATCTTTGTTACCTGACCTTTGCCAAGATTTTATTTCCGTTGTAAGCTTTATTGATACGATACTGAAAGAACATAATACTTCAACTCCTTGTTTACTTGTGTTTTACTTAAAGTCCACAGCAAATTATAATAAACGGGGTATAGTACTGACGATTGTTTCATTTAGTAGTTTGATGAAACTCCCTATTTTTTGTTCTTGTGATTAACAACATCCACGTTTCACGTGTGTTATGGCTGCCCCTGTTTAATAAACTAAACTCGTAAGTTCCCTGTTACTGGGACACCTATAACTGAATTCACATGGTTCTATGAGCAGTGAGCTGAGTATCAGTAACGCCACCCGGTACAGCTCTTTTTGACATCTACTGGGATATTCCGCTGATTCAGTAGCAACCTCACAATATATACAGCACTACAGCGCAAACGAAACTATTTCTTGATGTTCTTGTAGCCCACGATCCATTTCAATAGAATGTCCTCCAAACATACCTTTCTTCCTCAAATTAGGCCTTAGTTTGAACTAGCGGACTGATTTATAGCGGAGAATAACTTCTTTGCTTACGTTGACCTGTCTATTATGTCATCTTCGCTTCATATATCGTGCTTTATTATGCTTCCAAGGTACCTGATTTCCTTCATTTCATCTACCACGTGGTCAGTATATTTCACATTATCACCCACCTCATTTCTATTGTGCCTCATTACATTCAGCTCTCTTTGGTTTGGTCTCGTTCCATTTCTCATGCTTATCAGAGCGTTCAGTCCATTCAGAAGTTTAATTCTTCCTATTTGTAGGAGGATACCTTCGTCTTCAGCGAATCCTTGACTGACTCAACTCCTAAATCTTTCTGTCAAACCTGAAACTTTATTTGCGTTAAGCACTTAACTCTTGGTCTTCCATTCTTATAAATCCCTTTAGGTTCTCGCAGACATGCTATAGTACTCGGCTTCAGATATTACTTAAGACTATGATTCAAAAAATTTCCAAGAGGTTGTACCATTGTGCGCTTAGAAGGCTTTTCATACTTTTTATTTCGACTAATGTTATATAGATATCTTACCTGTAATATCAAGAACTAAAGAGGAATAGCTCTTCTGGTGCTTTTGGCTTAGGTAAAGTAAAACTGATCGTCATCTCACAGATCTTCAGTATTATTTTCCTGTCTTCTGTGAATTGTTCTTCACAGGAAATTAGATACATGAGTTTTTATACTGGTTCTATGAAATCTTTTTCATTTATGCGCCATTGATATCTTACTGATGGTGTGGACGATACCTTCCCAAAAGTACGAAGGTGTGTCCTCAGTCTTATAGATTCGACACTATTAGTTGAATAATCGTTCAGTTGCCGCCTGCGCCAATTACTTTATAAATATCGAAAGAAAGTTATGTCTTCTTGAATTACAAGTCTTCCAGAGCTCTTTCGACGTATAATCCCTCCCCTATGCCTCACAAACAGACTTCCGTTTCATTATGTCAGAAGAGTACCTCACCATAGTAGGGGCCTCTATTTTCTCACTGTAACTTTCAGCTCTCATCTCTGTACCTCTCAGCGGAATTCATTTTGCCCTGTTAATGGTAATGCCGTTGCCTTTAATTTGGCTGATAGGAAAGTAATATACGTATTGTCGTCGGATTCTGTTTTCTCCCACAGAAGCTAAAGGTAGCTGATCAAATGTTACTGAAATTCCAGTCTGAGAGCACTCAAGAATCGTTCAGATTTGTGAATGTCCTTTAGCTGACTGGAATGTATGCGCCATCCGTAGAGACGATAACATTCGACGTTCAGAGCCGAAATAATGTCGTATAAAAGAGAGGATACAAAGGGGACTAGGCGAGGCTGTTCAAATGGTTCAAATGGCTCTAAGCACTATGGGACTTAACATCTGAGATCATCAGTCCCCTAGACTTAGGACTACTTAAACCTAACTAATCTAAGGACATCACACACATAAATGCCCGAGGCAGGATGGGAACCAGCGACCGTAGCAGCAGCGCTGATCCGGACTGAAGGGCAGGGCTATAATTGAACAGCATGTCTCCAGGGTACACGAAGCTTCACATTTAGACGACATCGCAGAGGCATGAATATCCGATCCACAAGAAAAGCCCAAGCTAAAACATGATCAACTTGATTGATATGTGCCCAATGGCCTGTTTTATATCATTTTAGGCCTATAGTTGGTTCAGCTACGAAGTAAGATTCAATGTTATCACGTTGCCAAATACATAGCGGCAATTTATGTTTTGTATATAGCCTGTCTAGGTTTTTATGTTGGTAACGCCACGTACCGCTCTATATGAAAGTCACTGACTGTGCTGTGTGCAGTCTGTGGCTGGTTTGCATTGTTGGAATTTGCTATTGTAGTGTTGGGCAGTTGACTGTTAACAGCGCGTAGCGTTGCGCAGTTGGAGGCGAGCCGCGAGCAGTGGTGGATGTGGGAAGAGAGAGGGCGGAGTTTTGAGAACGGATGATCTGGACGTGTGCCCATCAGAGACATTCAATGTGTGAGACTGTATGTCATGAACTGATATATATATTATGACTTTTGAACACTATTAAGGTAAATACATTCTTTGTTCTTTATCGAAATATTTCATTTGCTAGCTATGCCTATCAGTAGTTAGTGCCTTCAGTAGTTAGAATCTTTTATTTAGCTGGCAGTAGTGGCGGTCGCTGTATTGCAGTAGTTCGAGTAACGAAGATTTTTGTGGGGTAAGTGATTCATGAAAGGTATAGGTTATTGTTAGTCAGGGCCCTTCTTTTGCAGGGATTATTGAAAGTCAGATTGCGTTGCGCTAAAAATATTGCGTCTTAGTTTAGTAAAGTAAAGTAAAGAGCGAAATGTCTGAGTACGTTCAATTTTGCTCAGCTGTTTGAAAATCAGATGATGTAAGAGGTTTATCAGCACAGTAATTCATAAATTTTTCTAAGGGGACGTTTCAGTTTTAAGTAGTACATCTGTGGATCATCAATGGCAGTAGCTCACGAAAAAACGGGATGCATACCAGGCTATATTGACGCACTCGTAATTTTTCCACGAGGCATCCCAAGACAACTAAGTTCTTCAGTTGGTTTTCACAGTGAATCTTGTGTGTATCTGCTGTTTCAGCCCTACAACGTACTACATGGTCGACTGATCTGAATGGAGTTGTATAATTTCAACATCAGTAACGTAATGTGCGAGTAAATATAAAGACCAGAAGTAAAGACAATTGGGTGGAATGCTTTAAGCGTACACTACAATGATTGAAAAAAAAGTCGTTGTGCCAAGAAGGAGTTGTTCGAGATTAGCGAAAGTTGGCAGGCCTATTGCTACATCTGAAACATGATATCTATTCAAATTTCGCACCCGTCGCATAAGAGTGTTGCTAGCAGGGCGCTATAACGATGCAGCTGCGTTTGCTTTAAATACACGCTATATCGGTCGTGAGCGTTAGTTGCCTTTGAGATTGGAGGTTGGGAGTTGATATTCGTTAAGAATACCTTTAAGGCCTCAATGAGTCAGATAGAGGTCGTGTAACAGGGCTACGACAAGCTCGATCTTCCTTCTGCAATATTGCAAAAATACTTGGAACAAATGTATCCACTGTACATGATTGCTGGCGGTGGCGGTCACGGGACTGGACGGTCGCAGGAAGACAGATGGCAACGTGGCACTGCCGGAAGGGAAAAACATCAGGTTTCGAGTATGGCTCTGGTGCATCGTACTGCTTTTGCACCTGAAATTTCGGCAGCAGTTGGCACCATAGTGACATAACTAAGTCTTACAAATCGGTTATTTCAAGGACAGCTCCGAGGCAGACATCCTATGGCGCGCATTGCACTGACGCCACACCACCAGCATTTGCGACTTTATTGGTGTGAAGCGAGAACTCATTGGAAATCTGGGTGGAGGTCTGTTGTGTTTTCTGATGAACGCTGATATGCCTCGGTGCCAGTGATGGCTGCGTGTTGGCTAGAAAGAGACCTATTGAGTGCCTCAAACCAAGCTATCTGCGTGCTAGACACACTGGACCTACATCAGGGGCTATGGTTGGGGTGCGACTTCGTATGACAGTAGAGCGCGCTCCTTGTTACGCCACATTCCTTGACTGAAACTTTGTGAGTCAGAATGGTGATTCGACTTGTTGCACTGTGATTTATGAATAGCATTCCAGGGACTGTTTTCCAACAGGATAACGCTCGCCCACATACTGCTGTTGAAACCAGATATTCTTTACAGATTGCCGACATATTGCCTTGGCGTGCTCACTTACCAGATCTGTCTCAAATCGAACACGTATGGGATATCATCGGACGACACTCCAGCGTCATTCCCAAACAGCTTACCAAGTGGAACATGATGGAACTATAGCCCACAAACTGACATCTGGCACCTGTCCATCACAATGTTGGCACGTCTGCGTGCTTGCACTCAACATTCTAGTCATTACACTGGTTATTAATGTACCACCATTTCACATTTTCAATAGCTTATCTCGCACTTGGATTAACCTGTGATGTTGCAGTTGTAATGCACCTCTTTCTCCGGGGGAAAAATATTAATTATTATCAGTATATTAAGCTACAAATTACCACCTGTGTGGTCTCCCTGGTGTGCGTAGTGGACCACAAGCCCCATCACGCTGTTCACTCTAACAACAGAGTACATACAGGGTTGAAGACATGGAGAAAGAAAGGTATCTTCACAATTTGAATTTAGAGTAATATAACTTTCTTCTCTTTATTGCTCGTTGTTGCACGCTCGTGGTCCAGTGATGAATCTCGCCATCCGCTGTTTGTTAAATCAATTTGAGGTCCAGGGTGTGTATTCTGCTGCATAAGAACTGACACATATTTAAACTTCCAACTTTTATTTTATAAATGCTGATCGTGACGATATTCAATAATTTTCAATGTAACATCTTTTCCGATACATCATTTCGTTCCCTCTATCCTTAACCTTCTGAAAGCAAGCGTATTACAAGACGTCTCAACACAAACTGCCCATTGTCTCTACACCCGACAACCATCGGCTCCTGTTCATAGAGCTTACAAACTGTGCAGGACTGCCAACCTTGGTTGTATATCGATATTTTACGCATCGCACGTGTACATATATGAAAAACATAGTATGAAAAATGAAAAGTGTTTATAATATGGTTCTGTGCCAATATACCTCATGATTGTCCTCATATTAACAGTTTTGTAACAAAATAATAATACGTTTATGTTTACGTAATTGAAGTTCACTTGCTCCTTCAAGTTGATTGACGGCACCGCACACCTCGCCAGCCGGTGGTATCGGTAGTTTCAGTAGTCCGTTACGTTACACAGTGCAAAGTAACGTAATTTCGGGACATATTTCAAAAGTTTATTAGACAAATGAAGGCCAAAAGTACGTTATTCTGCCTTAGTCATTTTTTGGTGTTGCAGTCTTTTTTCCGTCAGTGTATTTTTAAACAGTGCTGGAGGTACGTCTGGAAAGGCGGATAAGAAAGTAATTGTTAAGCATTCGGAAAGTCCATTACTATTTGCGCAGACAGAAATGCATATTTAGCAGGAAACGATTTCAAGAATCGAGACCACTGTTTGCTCAGTCTATAAGATGAGCAAAGAAGTTAAACGAAGACGATATTCACGAAAGATGAATGTTCAGCAGAATCTCGTGATATCAGTTCGTTTCCCGTCAAATTGTCTGTACACACGGTAGCCGATCTGGCTGCCTGAGATGTTGTATTGAGGGGTTCGTGGAGTTGAGGGTTGAGGAGGGGGGATGGGGATGAGCGGGTGGAGAAGCCGAGGCCTGAGCAAGCTGGTAGCAGCAGAACTGGGAGCTGATGAAGGCGGTCGCTACAGAGAGGGGCGGCAGACGGCGGCCGCCCGGGGCAGGAAGCGAATGAGACGGACCTGCAGCGGGCGAGATTGCCTTCGAGGGGGATAATTTGATAACGAGCAGCACAGGATGGGTGTGGACGGGGGGTGGGAGGGCGCAGGGGGATAGAGGTCACGGTGGAGACAGTGCGTGACAAAAATTCAGGAGCGCCGGCGTCTTTCAGCGGCTGCCTGGCACTCGTTACACGTACAGGCGGACCACGCCCACCAGCAGCTGTGCCGCACCGCCTACGCGGGGTGGGCCAAGGGGTGCCTCTGCACTCACGTCAGCAAGTCACTCAAAGGGCACTGACGGCGGGTGCGTGGCGAAAAAGTTTCATTATTTACGTTATTTATAATTTTACAATTGTTGACTTTGAAAAGGCATTTGACTCCGTTAGCCATGCAGCTGTCCTCCAAGCTTTGAGTGAGCAAGGAGTGGGAGCAGCATACATTGAATTGCTCAGGAAAAATCTACGAGAATTCTTTAGCTTATGTTAACATCGGCGAATCTACTCGAGAATTCCGCATTATGAAGGGTGTCAAGCAAGGCGATCCCATCTCCCCAAAACTGTATTGGAAATGGCTATGTCAAAGCTGAGCTGGGAAGGTAAGGGAAGTAGAATTAAGGGGAGCCGGAGGTGCCTATGCTGCCCATGTTAAAATCACTAAGTTTTAGGAACATTTATGAATAAACTACCAAATAGAAAAATTTGAATTTTTTTTACATATAGAGTGGTTTAGTATTGCAGTTATGACAGAGGGATTTTGGAATATCTTTTCTAGTTTCCTTCCAATTTTTTTTTTATTAATGACCCAAATTTTTTTACAAATAATTGCTTTATAATGAAACTGAAATGAAACTACTGAACATATTGCCAAATGGGTGTGTTACAAAGTAAGTTTGACCACTAGGAGTGCTGTATAAAAATTTCATCTCTCTAGCTTGAGTGGATTTTGAGAAAATGCTCCTTATATTCGAAAAGTTCTAATTTACGGGAAATGGCTATCAAAGTTTCTCAATACATTCCTGCACTATAGGATGGATTATCAGGGTCTTCTTCTTCATCCTCAAAAAGCTTCCTCTTCTGTCTTCTTTTCTGGCCTGTTGTTCCATCCTACTTCATATGCCTTTATCTTCTTTCTGCTCCTCTTATCCTTTCTCTGTCAATATTTCTTAGTGCTCGTACAGTGTTCACCCCAGCTGTAAATCCTAATGCCTTCAGAACTTCACACTTCACACTGTTCCCTTGGTTGTAGCTTGCCATTGCATCACAAATGACAAAGTGCAGTGTTTTTACGCTTACAAACACCCTTTTAGGAATCACTTTCCAAATCAAATTGTTTACACTCTCATTAGGATTCTGCGTCTTTCCGTGTAGACATTTATGTAACAATTCTGGCTGTGCTAAATCATGAAAAATTGGTTTTATTGCATTTATCACAGCTGCTGGCAAACTATGTTTGTGATCATAGTCCTTTTTGCATTATATTTGCACCAGGAATCTTTTGGCCACAGGCTGTGTTGAGGGTATTCATTGGAAGAGGCAGTATGAAGGAACAATGCCCACACTGCTTTTCGCATGTCACTAACATTACTATTATTTTGCCTTATAGCATACCCATAGTATCTCTGTAGACGTTTAATCACCTCATCAGTAAGCCTGCCTCTCCTTCCTATTGTCTTTCCATCACTGAGCCTACTTGAACCCGAAGTTTGTTTGAGCCTTCGAAGCCGTGCACCCATACGCTTTTGCACATGCCCAATGCATTCCAACTTTTCAACTACAAATTCATTTCCATATGGTGTCAGTTCCTCTATAGTCTTGAAACCTTTGGAGTCACCATCCCCAAGGTCGTATTTGTACCTAACGTTGTATCTGGGAACTGAACGTTCAAAAATTTGTTTCACTCCATCCACTTCCATTGGTCCACTTGATCCACTAAAATTTGCCTCACAGGTTCCACTGTGCTCTCCTTTGATTTTATTTTTGCACCTACAATGTTTTGATAATATTGCAACATCTATCACTCTTGCACTATCACCACAAGTAGCTGTTACAACCCCATTCAGGGATTTATGACCCCTCTTTTGCCAGAAACCATCTAATGCCACTACCAAATCCCTAGAACCACCGTTAATTTCTACAGATTCCTCCACTGCTTCCTTTTTGGTTTTCAAAGCCACATCTTCAACAGAGGATCCTACCAGTTCACAGTAGTACCCAAATTTGCTTGGAGGCGTTGGCAAGTTCATCATACCACAAAACAGTTTACCAGCAGCAGGCCCTTTTCCAATGGATCGAAGACCATACACAAGTTGAACATTCACATCAAACACTCTAGATCGTCCATTTTCACCAAAGAGACTGGCATGTGAATTGTAGAAAGTCACTTGATACTTGCAACATGCACAGATTATCTTCATCTCACAAGCTAAACCAAAGTGCTTTGTTATCTCTAGTCCCACTCCTACACTTGAACACATTTTGCACAGAACACTTTCTTTCAGCACAGAAGATAATAATCCAATATTCAGTACTTCGTTAATATCATCACTGTCGCTAACATATTCACGAAATCTGTCACTTCCACCAGTCAGCTTCTTGCTAGAATATGTCACAGGGCTATGGCCGGCCATGTGTTGCTTAGCAGAAGAACGCACTGTTTCAGTAATTGTAGTATCGCAACTTGGTAGTAGTGTTAATTTTCTTTTCCCTGCGTTCTTCCTCTTCTTATATACACGGTTACTAAAACGTGGCATCGTAACCAGAACAACGCTTTACACAAGAAGTATAATACTACCAACAACAGGCGCAACACTGAACTAATTCGATACGGTAAACAGCAAAGAGACGATGTTCCGCGCTCTTAGCGCTTCATTTGTCACAGAAAACAATGTAGCCAACCCTTGCACACTCACTGTATGCGTAACATAAGGCGCTGTATGCGTAACAGGCCGAGAAAATTCCAAGCAGTTGGCCAGGATGTCACGAGAGGGTGTTAGATGCATTCAGCGGCCGCCCATTTCCTTTGCAGGCGTGGGGGAAAATGGTAATAACTCCACTTCTAGGGCGAGTAGAACCATAATTCTAAGTTTACATTAAAGAGGAATGTTCCAATTAATTTTCGGTAGCAAAAAAAAAAAAATCGTAATTGTTTGGATTTGATCACGTCCGGCTCCCCTTAATGGAAGAAGGCTTACCAACTTGAGACCTGCTGATGATATTGCCTTACTGGCCAAAGACTTCGCAGAGCTCCAAAACGTAGTTACAGATCTTGCTTCGGAATGTCAGCTGGTTGGCTCGAACATGAACCTTTCCTGGGTGTTGTGTGTTGTCCTTAGGTTAGTTAGATTTAAATAGTTCTAAGTTTTAGTGGACTGATGACCATAGCTGTTAAGTCCCATAGTTCTCAGAGCCATTTGAACCATGAAACTTTCCAAAACAAAATTAGTGTCCAACAAATGGGTCCCAGCTGGAGATGTGAAAGTCAAGGACAGTCTATTAGAAGACGTCAGTGAATATGTCTACCTTGGCCATATTATAAATATGGAGACATAATGCCAGAAATCTATAGACGCATCAAGCTTGGCTGGCAAGCATTTGGGAAGAATTCAACAGTATTCAGATCGAAAATGCCAGTAAATCTGAAGAAAGCAGTATTTGATCAATGCATTTTTCCTGTGATGACGTATGGCTGCGAAACATGGACACTGAACTCGTTTACAAAAGGGAAACTTAGGACAGCACAGAGAGCCATGGAGAGATCAAGGCTGGGCTATACAAGAGAGGATAGGAAAAGGGCAGATGACATCTGGTCTGTGATGAGGGTTAACAACGACATCTTAGAGACAGTAGGTTCCTAATTATCTGTTAGCTCTGCTTGATTTAGCGGGCGTTTCAGCTTCTTCAGCGGTAAAAGGTATGATATGGGAAGTAATTGGATTTAGATGTTTCACAAGTTTTCCAAGGTTTCGCACAAGGCTTTGATGCTTAAACGTCTTTCTAAAGTATCGATCCTATCGAAATTTGTTTTTTCTATGCGTACTAACTAGGTTTCTCAAGACCCATATCACCAACGTCGATTTGCAGTAGGATTTTGGAAAATATAGTGTGGTCGGACTTTATGAATTATGTTGAAGGTAACCGTCTACTGACACACAGTCAGTATAGAGTCCGAAAATATCATTCTTGTGAACCACGACTAGCTCTTCAGTCGGACGTAGTAATGGATGCTATCGACAGGGGAAATCAAATTGATAATATATTTCTAAATTTCCAGAAAATATTGATAATCAAACTGTAGGCCTATGGAATATCGCTTCAGTTGTGTGACTCGATCCGTGATTTCCTCTCAGAAAGGTCACAGTACGTAGTAATCGACGGAAAATAATCGAGGAAAGCAAAAGTGATTCCCGGCGGTCCACAGGAAGTTCTTCCTAATCCACGTAAATGATTTAGGAGGCAATATGAGCAGACCTCTAATATTGTTTGCAGATGCTGTTGTCATTTAAAGTCTAGTGAAGTCGTCATAAGAGCAAAACCAAATGCAAAATGACTTTGACGCATCTGAATGGCAGAAAAAGTGGCAGTTGTTTCTTAATAAGGAAAAGTGTTAGGTCCACCACGTGAGTACAAAAAAAAGTTAAATTAGGATTACACGATGTATCACACAAATCGAAAGACTGTACGTTTAACTAGATACTTAGGTATTAATCTGGAACGATCATACACAATGTTTTGGGGAAAGCGGAGCAAAGATAGCGATTTACTAGCCCAAGCCATCCATTTTTTGACCATTCATTTTTGATGGTACTGCTCAAGGCAAAAGACGCATGTGAGAAAGAAATACTGTGTCATAACAACAGTTACTGGTGAGTGTAAGGTGTACAAAGAGTTGGAGGTCAGTGCACTCATGTAATATTGTGCCTCCTCACATCATAACTGCTTGACCACCAGAAAAATATCATTCGACAATGTACCTGGAAGTAACACGTGTTCACACCTCTCGCCATATAGGTGGCTACGTCCAGGAGCACTACTGAGACTTATTCTGCTCTCCTTCGAGAAGAGCACGCTACCAGACTCCTCGTTGGTCCAGTCGCTACATCCTTGGCACCATCACAAGAGGTTCAGCCAATGCGCGTGCGGTTGTCAGCGGAGCACGAATTAGTGGTTGGCCGGCTAAGAGTCAACACCACTGTGGAGCCCAGGATTGTGTACTTCGCAGTACTGTGAAAGCTGGTCGAAATTTCAGCCATTATATAAGGTGCGTCCCTTCTTGCCTGTTGCAAAACATAGCGGTCATCTGCTGCTGTAGTTGACCTTGTTCGAACGCCACCTTTTCTTCTGCCAGCAGAGCCTGTGATAGGGACGCGCCACATGGAAGTGACCCGATGCTGTGAGTAGTGGCAGATTCCTAGGCTACACTCGTCACACTCCATCTTTCTTCCAGTTCCCGATGATTCTTCCTCGTATGAAGTGATCCAGATGTTGTGTCTGGGCCACGTTGCGCGCTGTAACCGCTCGCTGGCTGACACACACGGTCTCTTCCCCTTTCGTTCAAGTGCCTAGTGTTGCCGGGTAAGCCCCTTTCTACGTTAGAGTCAATATGACCTCACGCGATGTGACGTCTAAATTGCTGTACACGACTGGGAGGCCTCTGGAAACACAGTCCTGAGCCGTGGATGCTTCCGTGAGGACGCGCGCGTGGTCTTTCTAGTGCCTCTTGGGCGCGCTTTGTCTCGACTCTCATCCTCATCGTATCGTCTTTGCTGGGTGATGGGGCCTGTGTGTTGGGGTGTGGTTTGTCGGACACGGAGCTGGACGGGTGTGCCCTTGTACTCGGCGTCCTGGCGATTGCAGCGAATGAACACCGTTGACCGTTGAGCTATGGGGGCCCACATATTCCTTCAGCGTTGTCCACTGGTAACGGCAAGTTAGTGGGCAAGGAGCGGCTCTCCTTCCAAGCAACCTGGCTACGACGTACATCAGTCAGTTGTGGTGTACTAAATACGCCGAGATGTAATGAACAACTTGTTAGCAGCCTTTAGCAGCAGGGCAGTATTATCTAGTGCCTACCTAGAATCCTGAAGCTATTGCGTTTCTTGGGATTTGTTTGAAATTATCTATGAAGACTGTTTAGTAAGTACTATTTTTTTCCTTTTCTTTCTTTTTTCAGTCATCAGGCTTCGGACTGGTTTAATGCGGCTCGCCAAAAATTCCTCTCCTGTGCCAACCTCTTCATCTCAGAGTAGCACTTGCAACCTACGTCCTCAATTACTTGCTTGATGTATTCCAATCTCTGTCTTCCACTACAGCTTGTGCCCTCTACAGCTCCCTCTAGTACGATGGAAGTCAGTCCCTGATGTCTCAACAGATCCTGTCCCTTGTCCTTGTCAGCATTTTCCAAATATTCCTTTCGTCTCCGATTCTGCGAAGAACCATCTCATTCCCTACGTTATCAGTCTACCTAATTTTCAACATTCGTCTGTAGCGCCATATCTCAAATACTTCGCTTGTGTTCTGGTCCGATTTTCCCACAGTCCATGTTTCACTGCCATACAAAGCTGTGCCGAAAACTCATATTTTCAGAAATTTCTTCCTCAGATTAAAGTCTATGTTTGGTTCTAGTAGACTTCTCTTCGACAGGATTGCCCTTTTTGCCAGTGCTAGTCTGCTTTTGATTTCCTCCTTGCTCCGTCCGTAATTTGTTATTTTCCTGCCCAAGTAGCAGAATTATTAACTTCATCTACTACGTGTCCATCAAACCTGATGTTAAGTTTCTCGCTGTTCTCATTTCTGCTGTTTCTCATTACTTTCATATTTCTTCCATTTACTCTCAATCTGTATTCCGTACTCATTGGACTGTCCATTCCATTCAGCTGATCATGTAATTCTTCTTCACATTCACATACGACAACAACGTCATCAACGAATCATATCACTGATATCCTCTCACCTTGGATATTAATCCCACATATGAACCTTTCTTTTATTTTCCCACTGGTTCTTCGATGTACAGATTGAACACTAGGGTGAAAGACTACATCTCTGTCTTACATCCCTTTTAATCCGAGAATTTCGTTCTTGGTCGTCCACTCTTGTTATTCGTTCTTGTACATATTGTATGTTACCTGTCAATCCCTATAAAAAATGGTTCAAATGGCTCTGAGCACTATGGGAATTAACATCTGAGGTCATCAGTCCCCTAGAACTTAGAACTAACCTAAGGACATCACACACATCCATGCTCCAGGCAGGATTCGAACCTGAGACCACAGCAGTCGCGCGGACCCGCACTGAAGCACCTAGAACCGCTCGTCCACCGCGACCGGCGTCTATCTCTACAGCTTAGCGCCTTTTTTCTCAGAATTTCGAATATCTTGTACCATTTTACATTGTCGAACGCTTTTTATAGATCGACAAGTCCAAGCTTCTATTATCAACCTCAAACGTCAGAATTGACGTCAGAGTTTACCCTTCCTAAAGCCTAACTGACCATCATGTAATACATCTAACACTGTATTTAAAGATTGTTAATTCTGTCCGGTGTGAGTTGGCGAGGAATCAAGTTTCTTTATGCTTTTCGGCGACCCCTTCGAGACTGTGTGTCTTAGTCTGGAGGTTTCTGTATGCGACAAGCTACTGTTATGCAATGTTAATCTTGTACTTGAAATCGTGGTTTGTTATTATTGTGTATTTGAGACTACTATGATAGAAAAAAATGACTACATACAGAAAGTTAATGATTTCATTGGTAGCCATGGTATCACGTAAATCAATAGATTCCCCACAGTCAAATTTGTAGCCCAAACCAAGAAAACCGTAAATGCATGTCATACAATATTTACTGAATATGAAAAAAGGACATATATTCCTATGGACCCAAGAACACCAAAGCTCCGTGGAGACCCCAAGATACAGAAACAATTCGTTCCTATACGTTCTGTAGTAGACAATGCTAACAGTCCCACATACTACATAAGCTAGTAACTGAAACACCTCCTTAATAAATTTCACGCATACAACAAAAAATATACAATAAAGAATTCTAGAACATAACCTAAAAAATCAAGGACATAAAATAGCCCCAAATTGTAATATTAGTAAATGTTTCTATACCTTAAATAAACTTACATTCGATAATCTTACCATGCAGGCTCATAAAGGCCATACAATTTGTGTAAAAATCGTCGCCGAGCAGTTTAATAAGCCACGGCTGCAAAATACTAACGCGAATTCTTTGCAGATGAATGGAAAAACTGGTAGATCCCGACCTCGGGGAAGATCAGTTTGGATTCCGTAGAAATATTGGAACACGTGAGGCAGCACTGACTCTACGACTTATCTTAGAAGCTAGATTAAAGAAAGAAAAACCTACGTTTCTAGCATTTGTAGACTTAGACAAAGCTTTTGACAATGTTGACTGGAGTACTCTGTTTCAAATTCTGAATGTGGCAGGGGTAAAATACAGGGAGCGAAATGCTATTTACAATTTGTACAGAAACCAGATGGCAATAATAAGAGTCGAGGGACATGAAAGAGAAGCAGTGGTTGGGAAGGGAGTGAGACAGGGTTGTTGCCTCTCCCAGATGTTATTTAATCTGTATATTGAGAAAGCAGTGAAGTAAACAAAAGAAAAATTCGGAATAGGTATTAAAATCCATGGAGATGAAACAAAAACTTTGAGGTTCGCCGATGACATTGTAATTCTGAACGACCAAATGGACCTAAAGCGCAAAAAGTATATAGAAAACTTTATTCACATTGTAAATCGGCAAAACGGGTAAAATAATGATATCATTGACTCTAAAAAACACATATCCAGCGATAACAACATGAGTAGTGTAAAGCAGAGACAGAAGAGCAGCATAAATAATGGACAACAACAATTATTATGAAAAGAAATTGAATACATAAAATATAGGCAAAAACATAATTAGAAAGAAATCTATATGAAAAAATAGTAATAAAAAACTGAGTTTCACACATCATTTATTTATAATGGTAACTATGTAAACAAGTAACATCGCTGACCCACTATCATCCAAGCTGCAAGAGACGTAGCATATATGGAAAAAAGTAATATCCGATATACAGCTCCACTGTACACCTGAGAGAAAGTAATAATTCCAAAACAGATAGGACATAACAGCAACGATGTTACGTGGAAGGTAAAAACCTAATCATATATTATAAATTTTCAGATCATCATTACTAAATAATTATACTAAGGCCATCGGTTATCTATGTATTTACAGAGCACCTGACGATGGCCATTTGCCAAAATGGGCTCATTACTGATGAGATAAGACATAAACAACTTACATATCGAAGTAACTGAGTACTATTCATAAATAATCATGTCATTAAAAGACCTATGTTGCACTGCCGACCCCAAAGAACAAAAGTTAATATCTGTTAGTTGTAGACCTCAATGCCCTTATTGGATCTGTCCCGTAAGCAAAGTTGTGTGCGTTCAAGCTGAAGGTACGCACATGTTGGTCACGTATGTGTACGTGTTTGCTTTTGGACGTTCTCTTAGTTCGCGTTGAGGAGAGCTTCGGGTTATGGGGTACAGTTTAACGGACCATCTGCCTTTTGGTGCGTAGCCCAATTACAGTGTCTCTTAGTCCTTAAGACGCCGCATAATAGGTAAATCTAGATTTTTTTAAAAATCTTGTTTGAATTATTATGTAATTATTCTTTAAATGACGTTGTAAATTTCATTTTGTTATTGCTGGGAGGGGTAACTTGCAATGTTAATGAAGTTTTAACAGTTGAATTTCTAATTGCCCCTGTAAGTATTACTGTGTATGATGATTTTCATGGAACTTGTTTTGCTGCGGTCCTGCGCAGGGATGCATTTTCTTTCTGCTTCTGCGATTTTCTCGTCATCGTACCGGGCCTCTGTTGGCAGGTCAAACGCGATTCTACAGATCTGCCGTTCTACCTACGAGCTGAGTAGTTTGTTGTAGTTCTTTTGGTATCGTGCCACGGCGGGATTGTCACCGGATTAGGAAGTAATTGACATCGTGTTTCTGTTATTGTAAGGTCCTTTTGGGCGTGTGATCAAAATTTTTGGCCAAACTGAGCACTGTGGTTCATTAAAGAATTAAGGGTTTAATTGTAATTATCATTTTAATTGTGTTTTAGGGGCCCAGTAGTTTATTTACGTACTAAACGTGATTTATGTGGAACAGGCTTGTGGCTAGTCGGTGAGATACTACTTGCTTGGGTTTTACAAATGTGTAGCCTATGGGCAGCTTGGTCGTATCTTGTGTCTATGAGAGCAGAATAACCAGTGGAGATGTATCCATTTTAACGTCCTTCAGGTTATGTCTGTTGAACTCATAATCAATTCCAGTTGTGAGATCAGCCAACAGCTGTGATCTAGTTGCGGGGACAGCGTGCCGCGTGAGTTCATTTAATTAAATAACTGTTTTTAGTAGGGCCACCATTGTTGCACAGTTGATATTTTTTTAGTACTATTTGTAACCATATGCATAAATCAACTGTCCTTTTACATTGTGAATTTAATTTAAAAATCTTAGGCAGTTGTTCGCATTTCGCAAGAAACTTGGTAACTGTCAGTTGGCTCCAGACTGATTTGTCATTATATAGAAATAATTGTTTGGGAATCATAAATGACGCATCAAATTGGGCCACTCTTCCAAGTGTTTTCCTTAAACTAATCCCGATCCTTGTTCTTGGTCTCAACTCCTCCACTGGGTACTTAATATATTCTGTTACATTGACTCCAACTTTTTCAGAGGAGTGTTTAACAAACTCGCTGACGCAACAACTAGCATCCATCTTAGTCACACACTTTTGTGTCGGCTCCATATTACGAAGGCAACTGTGACTAAGAGAAATCCCTAGACTAAGCTCCAGATTGATGAGACACCTCGATTGTAGATGCGCTGTTGAGTCTGGTCTCTTAATCATTTGAAGAAACGGTCGGAAGAGTGCACCGTAAAACAGTTAGGAGACCAAAGAACATATGTTAACAGGTGCGCACAACTACTGAACAATTTATTAGATATCAAAAATTAGCCGTTTCCCAACCAGTTCCTTTCATGCATCGCAGTACTGCACCGTGTTCGCCGTAAGTCACTTGTTGATTACATACAGGCGGTCACGAGACCCTTCTGACCGCGAGAGAGACTGCGTTTGACAGACACAACAAAGTGCTAGTACATCTTACCACATGGCCAAAAGCTTTGATTGGTGCCCACATGCTATGCAACAGAGTTCGTTTGGGTTACAGCATGCTTTAAGGTACTCGCGTCTTGTGTTCCGCCCGACCCAGTACTCTCTAGTAAGCAGTTTTTCAGACATCTACATCTACAGCTACATCTACGTGATTACTCTGCTATTCACAGTAAACTGCCTGGAAGAGAGTTCAATGAACCACTTTAAGCTGTCTCTCTACAGTTCCACTCTCGAACGCCGCGCGGGAAAAACGAGCACTATAATTTTTCTGTAAGAGCCCTGATTTATTTTATCGTGATGATCATTTCTCCCTACGTAGGTGGGTGCCAACAGAATGTTTTCGCAATCGGAGGAGAAAACTGGTCATTGAAATTTGTTTTAATCCACTCCCATTCACGTATCATGCCTGCGGCACTGTCTCCCCTATTTCGCGATGATACAAAACGAGCCACCCTTCTTTGTACTTCTTTGATGTCATCCGTCAGCCCATCTGATGCGAATCCCACACCGCACAACAATACTCCAGAATATGGCGGACAAGCGTGGTGTAAGCAGACTCTTTAGTAGACCTGTTGCAACTTCTAAGTGTTCTTCCGAATGAATCGCAGTCTTTGGTTTCGTGTACCCACAACGTTATCTATGTGATCGTTCCAATTACGGTTATTTGTAATTCTAATCCCTAAGTATTTAGTTGAATTTACAGCCTTCAGATTTGTGTGACTTATCGCGTAATCGAAATGTAGTGGTTTTCCTAAGCACTCATGTGAATAACCTCACACTTTTCTTTATTCAGGGTCATCTGCCACTTTTGGCACCACACAGATATTTTTATCAAATGTAGACATGATATTCTTAATGGGATTTCCGCTATCGTTCTATAAATAAAAATATGGCATTTCAGTCTTTGATCGCTATTTTTTATTTTCAATGACCGGTTTCAGGCTAGCTGCCCATCTTCAGATCATATATTGCAGTTACAGAGTAACTTGTCAGTACAGAACTATCGGTTCCCTGTCATGACAGTGAACAGATAGTTCTGTACTGACGAGTTACTCTGTAACTGCAATATATGATCTGAAGATGGGCAGCTAGCCTGAAACCGGTCATTGAAAATAAAAAATAGCGATCAAAGACTGAAATGCCATATTTTTATTTTACACAGATATTTTATCTAAATCATTTTGCAATCCGTTTTGGTCATCTGATGACTTTACAAGACGGTAAATGACAACATCATCTGCAAACAATCTAAGACGGCTACTAAGGTTGTCTCCTATATCGTTAATATACATCAGGAGCAACAGAGGGCTTATAACACATCCTTGGGGAACGTCGGATATTACTTCAGTTTCACTCGATGACTTTCCGTCTATTACTACGAACTGTGAGCTTTTTGACAGGAAATCACGAATCCAGTCAGTCAACTGAGGCGATAGTCCATAGGCATGCAGTTTAGTTAGAAGACGCTTGTGAGGAACGGTGACGAATGCCTTCTGGAAGTCTAAAAGTATGAAATCAATGTGACACCCTCTTATGCACTCTTGATGGCATGAGTATGAAGAGCTAGTTGTGTTTCACAACAACGATGTTTTCTTAATCCTTGCTGACATATGGCTTTTGTTGGTGTACTGGTGAGACCGCAGCAAGCCGTGAGTATAGCAGTAGTTTTCATATGATAGGGGTGTCTGACAATATCCAAGTTTGGTGAAATTATGCCTTTTTCCTGCTGTCTCTTGCATGTCGATTTTGCGTGGAGGGTACTTGGTATTTGTCCTCATTTCCATCTGATTTAGAGTGTGCTGACCTGAGTCTATCTCTCTGTTGTGAACTCAGAAGTTGTTTGGAAGGGATGCTAGATATTGCGGCTCGATGTTCATTCATCATCGTTATGGTGTAATTCTGTATATAATCTACCTCTAAATTATACTTAATTTCTGTTACATTTCGACATTTAGAATTCATTTACACCCGTCTTTTCCTGGAATTACGTGTTTCCGCCGAGTGCATCTGTGTCCACCTTGGAATTCTTTTGTATTTCCATGGGGTGGCGTTTTTCTTACAATTGTGTCGTAATTGAGTCAGGGCTACATTGTATATGCCTTCCTTAATAGCAGTTCTTATTTTATAAAAGATTTTCAGCAAACCAAGTAAGTTGACGCTGATGCAGTTTTTCCTAGACTTCCTGCGGCTGAGACTACGTAACTGAAAACCGTCGTATCCACTACACATACTAAATGTTAACCGCTATATCCTAAATGTACACCGGTATGGTTTAATATATATGAAAGTTGAGTAGGATTTGTTAGCAGCTTATTTACGTCTTCTATATTCAATTGTGTTACCTAAAAATAAATTCACCTCCTTTCTCGTAGCGGTTATGAGCTTTCCAGTTCTTTCTATTTATAATGAGCCAGATCACGTTATCATTAAGTCACACATACTGTCTGGCGGTTTCCGTCAGGGTACAAACTGTGTTCATAACTTTGCATGAACACTCGTGTATAGTTCCAAAAGAGTGGGGGCCTACAATGCGACTAATCTCATAAAGAAGAAAAGAATATTCTGTTATTACACAAAAAGTATGAACAAAAAGCACAGGGTGCAGCATATTGCAGGTGGTGGCTCACGTCGTTACCAATGATGTGTGTCATTTTGGATCAGAAGAGATTCTCTCTGGTTTCGAGCGGCTAACACAAGTGGTAAAGGCAGCGAGTCGTGCTTGCGAGATGAAAGCAAAGCTGACCATTTGCACCATAGTCGACAGAACCGATTGCGAACCTCTGGTACAGAGCCGAATTGAGGGTCTCAATCAGAGGCTCAGACGGTTCTGCGACCGCGTCGATTGCATATTCCTTGACTTGCGCCACAGGGTGGTTGGATTTCGGGTTCCGTTGTATAGGGAAGGAGTCCACTACGCGCAGGAGGCGGCTGCATGGGTAGCAGGGGCTGTGTGGTGAGAACTGGGCAGTTTCTTTAGGTCGGAGGGTCTAGGGACAACACAGTAAGGGCTTCAGTCTCAAAGAGTGCAGGCCGAACACAGGAAGAACGTAGATACAGGAACCAATGGTATAACTGTTGTAAATTGTCGTAGCTGTGTTGGGAAAGTACCAGAGCTCCAAGCGCTAATAGAAAACAATGATGCCCAAATCGCTATAGACACGGAAAGCTGGCTAAAGTCGGAGATATGCTCAGCCAACGGTGTTAAAGAATAGGTTGGCGGTGGCGTGTTTCTTGCTGTTAGGTTTATCTTGCCACGAAATTGTAAATAGTTCCTATGAGTTGGTATGGTCAGATGTCATTGTTGTCAACCGAAATTAAAGACTAATTGGATCATTTTACCGACCTGCCAATTCAGATGATACAGTTGCGTAACGGTTCAAAGAAAACTTGAGTTTGATTTCAAATACGTACCCGACTCATACAATTATAGTTGGTGGTAACTTCAATTTAACCTAGTTATGTTGGCGAAAATACATGTTTAATTCCAGAGGTACGCATAATATCATCGGAAATCATGCTAAATTCAATCTCTGAAAATTATTTCCAGCAGTTGGTTCATGAGTCCACGTGAATAGTAAACGGGTGTGAAAACACACTTGACCTCTTAGCAACAAATAGTCCTAAGTTAACAAAGAGCATAAAATCGGATACAGGGATTAGTGAACACAGGGTTGTCGTAGCGAGACTGAATATTGTAGCCCCAAAATCCTCCAAAAATAAACGAAGAATATACCTATTCAAAAAAGCAGATAGAAATTCACTTGACGCCTTCCTGAGAGACAATCTCCTCTCCTTCCAAATTAACAATATAAGTGTGACTAGATGTAGCTTGAATTCAAAGAAATAGTATCAGCAGCCACTGAGAGATTAATACCAAAAAAGTTAACAAACGACGGAGCTGATCATCCGTGGCACACAAAACGGGTCAGAATACTGTTACAGATACAACGAACAAACATGCTAAACTTAAACAGACGCAAAACTCCCAAGATTGGCGATCTTCGACATTTAGCGTGGAGATTCTTATGATAGTTCCACAACGAAATTTTGTCTCGAAACCTGGCAGAAAATCGAAAGAGATTCTATGTGTATGTAAAGTATGCTTGCAGCAAAACACAACCAATGCCTACTGTGCGCGTCAGCATTGGAGATACTATCGAAGACAGTGCTCCTAAAGCAGAGTTATTAAACACAGCCTTCCGAAAACAGTTCACAAAGGAAGACTAAGCAAATATTCCAGAATTCGAATCAAGAAAAGCTTATAATTGAGTAACGTAGAAGTAAATATCCCCGGATAAGTGACGCAAATTATACACCTAATTAAAGAAAGTCTTTTGGTCCATTCGATACCAATTAGGTTCCTTTCAGATAATGCTGATGCGATAGCTCTGTACTTAACAATCATATACAACCGTTCGCTCGACGAAAGATCCTTGCCCAAAGAGTGGAAAGTAGCACAGGTCACACAAGTATTCAAGAAAGGTAGTAGGAGTAATCCACTAAATTACAGGCCCATATCATTGACATCGATATGCAGCAGGAGTTTGAACATATATTGTGTTCAAACATAATGAATTACCTCGAAGATAACGGTCTCTTGAAACACAGTCAACATGGATTTAGTTACTGACGGAAAGTCATCGAGTAAAGTAGAATAGATTTCTGGAATTTCCCAAGGTAGTGTTATAGGACCTGTGCTGTTCCTTATATATGTAAACGATTTAGGAGACAATCTGAGCAGCCCTCTTACGTTGTTTGCAAATGACACTGTCGTTTACCGACTAATAAAGTCATCAAAAGGTCAAAAAATTGCAGAACGATTTAGAAAAGATATCTGTATGGTGCGAAAGTTGGCAATTGACCCTAAATAACGAAACGTGTGAGGTCATGCACGCGAGAGCGAAGAGAAATCCGTTGAACTTGGGTTACACGATAAATCAGTCAAATCTAAAAGCCTTAAATTCAACTAAATATCTAGGATTTAGAATTACAAACAGCTTAAATTGGAAGGAACACATAGAAAATGTTTTGAGGAAGGCTAACCAAAGGCTGCTGTTTATTGGCAGGACGCTTAGAAAATGTAACATATCTACTAAGGAGACTGCCTACACTACGCTTGTCCGTCGTCTCTTAGAATACTACTGCCTGGTCTTGGTCATTATCAGATAGGGTTGACGGAATACATCGAGAAAGTTCTAAGAAGTGCAGCACGCTTTGTATTATCGCGAACTATGGGAGAGAGTGTCACAGAAATGATACAAGATTAATGGGGACATCATTAAAACAACGGCGCTTTTCGTTGCGGCGGAATATCCTCACGAAATTACAATCGCCACCTTTCTCCTCCAAATGCGAAAATGTTTTGTTGAGACCGACCTACTTAGGGAGAAACGATCACCATGACAAAATAAGAAAAATCAGAGCTCGTACGTAAATATATAGGTGTTCGTTCTTTCTGCTATACGAGATTGGAACAATAGAGAATTGAGAAGGTGGTTCGATGAACCCTCTACCACGCACTTAAATGTGATTTGCAGAGTGTTCGTGTAGATGCAGATGTATCATAAACCTATAATGACAAAACATCGTTAATTAAGACTTAATCCTTTGCCTTAAGATGGGCAGTAAAACACATTGAATTAGTAGTGTAATTCCTTCTATGATATTTTCACTAGCTACAAGGGCAGTGACGACCGCGCTTTAGGTTTACAAACTTGCGTTTGGCATTCACAGACACAGAGTAGCTGCACCTTCGTCTGGATGTAAAAGTGGTAAGAAGCGTGGAACTCACAAATAGATGCAACGAGTAAACCTCAATATTTTTCTGGGATAACTTAGAAGCGTTCTACAGTTATTGCAGATAACTTCGGCAGAGCAGTAAAATTGTCTATAAATAATTCAACAGCTTGTGTTAGAACTCCGCTGCGCTGTAATAGCAAATTAAAAGCGTTCTACAGTTATTGCAGATAACTTCGGTAGAGCAGTAAAATGATGTATATATAATTCAGCAGATTGTGTTGGAACTCCGCTGCGCTGTAATAGCAAATTAACTGCGTGATTAGGTAATGAGTGTAATACTGGTTTGCGAATGTAGCGAAACACCGAAGCAGCAGTAGCAGAGGCAGCGGGACTTGGAGGGACGTGTGGCGCCCCCAGTGGCGGGAACAGACACTAACGAGAGAGCGCGGAATGGAAGAGAACGCGGTGGAATTCCAGAGAGCAGTGTGCGAGGGCGTAAACAAGAGGCGGCGCTGGGACGGCCTGGTGTGCGGACAGGAATGTGGACCAGGTCAGAAGCTGCTCCAATACGGACAGGGGCGGCACGCAGCCAAATTTCACTGCCATCCTCCTCCTCCTCCTCCTTCCCCCCCCCCTCCCATCCTACCCCAACCCAACGCTATAAAAAAAAAAAAAAAGCGCGTCCAGTCCGGCGCCGTCGCCGCAGAAACACGGGCCTACTGCTGGTGCCTGCCGCACCCGTTTTAATTAGAAAGTTTATTTCGCTTTTAATGAACAGATAATGGCTATAAATACGCTCTTACAAAAATTTCAATTAAGCTGAAATAATTAACGGTTACAGATTACTTTTTTTCTGGAAAAAAGAATGAAATGCTACATTCGAAAGTAATGTCAGTGTGAATTCTTACAAAGAGCGTCAATGCAAAGCCCCAGTGTACCTTCATGTGACGCGACGTAGCTGCAAACAAGACGATGTCACACTGGAGCTACCCCAAATAGTACTGTACCAGGGGAACAAGAAAATGTATCAACCTTGCGGTGATATCTTTATTTTTCGGTCAACATTTTACTCCATACACTGCATTCAGGGATTTATCAGTTAGTAAAATTGATCTGTAGAAGCTCGGAACAACAATAAAAAAATCTGTCCTTTAAACTGTGTAAGTAGACTGTTTAGGTTTTTATGTTGGTAACGCCATGTAGCGCTCTGTATGAAAATCACTGGCTGTGCTGTGTGCAGTCTGTGGCGGGTTTGCATTGTTGGAATTCTCTATTGTAGTGTTGGGCAGTTGGCTGTTGGCAGCCGTAACGTTGCGCAGTTGGAGGTGAGCCGCCGGCAGTGGTGGATATGGGGAGAGAGATGGCGGAGTTTTGAGAGCGGATGATCTGGACGTGTGTCCATCAGAGGCAGTCATGAACTGATATATATATAGTATGACTTTTGAACACTATTAAGGTAAATACATTGTTTATTCGCTATCAAAACCTTTCATTTGCTAACTATGCCTATCAGTAGTTAGTGACTTCAGTAGTTAGAATCTTTTATTCAGCTGGCAGTATTGGCGCACACTGTATTGTAGTAGTTTGATTAACGAAGATTTTTGTGAGGTAAGTGATTCATGAAAGGTAAAAGTTATTGTTAGTCAGGGCCATTCTTTTGTAGGGATTTTTGAAAGTCAGATTTCGTTGCGCTAAAAATATTGTGTGTCAGTTTAGTGTTGATCAGAATAGGTAAAGAGCGACATGTCTGAGTACGTTCAGTTCTGCTCAGCTGTTTGAAAATCAAATAATGTAAGAGGTTTATCAGCACATTCATTCATAAATTTTTCTAAGGGGACGTTTCATAGTACCCAGTAAAATTTGCGCCCAGAGACATCTACACCCAGAAACGGTCGAGGGCAGATCCGCTAGGGCAGATCCCCTAACTCCCCTGTCCAAAATCCGCATCGTTCACGATAGGTAGAAAGACCGGGGGCTCTTACTTGATGTTTTTAAAAAAATGCTTCAAGTCGCTCTGAGCACTATGGGACTTAACATTTGAGGTCATCCGTCCCCTAGAACTTAGAACTACTTAAACTTAAGTAACCTAAGGACATCACACACATCCATGTCCGAGGCAGAATTCGAACATGCGACTGTAGCGGTCACGCGGTTCCAGACTGAAGCGCCTAGAACCACTCGGCCACACCGGCCGGCCTTGATGTATTACTAGATATCAAGAGGACTGGAGATATTTCAACAAGAAGTGTAAAGTTATAACTTTGAGAGTCAGAAATGAGCCGGCCGAAGTGGCCGTGCGGTTAAAGGCGCTGCAGTCTGGAACCGCAAGACTGCTACGGTCGCAGGTTCGAATCCTGCCTCGGGCATGGATGTTTGTGATGTCCTTAGGTTAGTTAGGTTTAACTAGTTCTAAGTTCTAGGGGACTAATGACCTCAGAAGTTGAGTCCCATAGTGCTCAGACCCATTTGAACCATTTTTAGTCAGAAATGATCGCGATTCATTTTACTTTCTCTCTGACGCAATCACAGTTTGTCTTAGTTACCACTGGGTCTTCAGATAGTACAATGGAAAACTTAAAATGAAATCATAATCACAGATCATAAAAATCGTTGCTCTTTTTCTTGACAAAGTACTCGTTAAAATAAACTTAATATAAAATATGGTACATACTTATGGATGGGCATACAGTACATAAAATGCACATGAGATAAGTTGTCATACTAGTAAAAGGTGACGAATCTAGACTTATGAAGATTACATAGGTGTACACAGCTTCTCCTGTCACATACGCATCTTCTCTAAGTGTGATTTCAAAAGCTGTGAATAATTTTCGTTATGCTTAAAGCAATCCAAATTACTGTTAGTAATGCCAGGAGAAAGATGTACGAACATACGAACGTCAGAAAATTATATATTAAGTGGGGTATAGTTCAAAAATGAGAGCAGGCATCATACAACAACTTACGTAACATGAAAGGAGACGGTGCACAACACGATTTAATTCTTCATGCTTTCCCGGCGATCTGTTGACATCTTGGATATTTGGGAATCCAGCCGGATGTTCGCGACGTTCTCGCACGATATTTCAACAGCGTGCCTCAATGTCTTGTTCAAAATGTACAAATGTGTGTGAAATCTTATGGGACTTAACTGCTAAGGTCACCAGTCCCTAAGCTTACACACTACTTAATCTAAATTACCCTAAGGACAAACACACACACCCATGCCCGAAGGAGGACTCGCACCTCCTCCGGGACCAGCCGCACAGTCCGTGACTGCAGCGCCTTAGACCGCTCGGCTAATCCTGTTCGGCCTCGCTGTCTTCTTCAGCTGCTACATGAGACTGGTCCTTGGATCGATCGAGTCCAGTATTTATGCCTGGAAGGAACTGGGCGTTCCCTAATCGGTCCGCGCCGAGTCGAGTGTTCCGTCTGTGGTCCGCGCTCCAACCTGCCAATCAGCCAAAGGATCCAGAATATTAACCAGAAGAGGCAAAGAAGATGGCATACCTGCCATACGCCGGACATATCTCTGCCAAAATCAGCAGGATCCTCCAGAAATATGACATGAAGAGCATATTTTGCCCACCCACCAAAATTGGGGCTACGCTGGGGAATGTAAAAGATGACCTGGGGCTACGCAACTAAATCAGCCGTTGCAGAGCACTGTCTGGAACTTGGTTATTCAGTGGATAACAATGACACCAAGATTGTGACAAGACCTGAAGATCTAGGGATAGTGCCATTAAAGAAGCCTTTGAGATTAAAGTTATAACACTACTAGGACTGCGTGGTGGCGCAATGTTTACGTAGCTTGCGTAACCAAATACCAAGTTTGGTATATTACTTATTATGTCATAACAGAAAAAGTAATCCTGTCAAAGAAAAGCCACGTATAACACTACACTCTGCTACTATTACAGCATAACCCCAAAGTAGGAGTCAGTTTACAAAACAAAATTATTTTGTTATAATAAATATGGTATAACGCACTCATAACAGTGTTACCCTCTGAGAGGAATTTTGTTGTTTGACCATGTTGTACCTAACGGAAGTGGCTTATCGGAAATGAAAGTCAGAATTACGTAACTAAATAAACAGTGACTAACGAAGAAATTGCCTTCCTGCACTGTTAAACTGATAATGGTAAAACGGCCGCCAGCCTAACTAGGCAAAAGAATGATCAACATTCTCATTGAAGAAAATAGTAATTAATAATTTTAACAAATAAACACAACCTATACTTGACCACAAGCGAGTGCAATTAACTCTGATACATACATATACATATGATAAGGTTGAAACCAACAATTAGAGCAGCAGAAGCAATTTGCAAAATTATAACAGCTACCAAAACACACTATTACTTTACACAAAGTGACTTGTCTTTATAACGTTATTATTAATATGCACTTCTAATACACGAGAGAGAGAGAGAGAGTAAACCTGAATATATAATTTCCTACTATTGCAGTTTTCCACTTTTACTGCAGTGAGACACAAAATTAACATATATGCAAGACACTGACTCACCTTCTGCGATTTGCAATAATAAGCAGTAATGTAATCATTTACTAAGCAAGAAACATTATAAGCCTCAGTCTTAAGAACTTTTACTTGAAGTTGGCAACAACACGTTAATAAGCAGTTTTCACTAGGAAAATTATTTTTCAGTTCAAGAGGCTTTAATTAATAAAATCACTCTAGGCTCCAATGTACTTTCAGTAAGGACACTCGGTAATCAGTATAGTCCAAACGGTGAGGATCCTAAGAGGTTATGATGAGGAGAAAAGTCAAGGTAGATACACAAATTCAGATTTAAATTACCTTATATTTCAGTACATTAGCACATCCTTTAAGCTGATCCTTCACCGTACATCATAATGTCACTATGAAGCAATGATTGCGCAATGTGGTGGCAACTGCATGCAGGTAGGTGGAATTGCAGGCCGATTTCTTGATGGCGATGATAGAGACAAATTCCAGAATATTTCCAACTATTCGAGCCCTTGGAGAGAAGCATGAAAATCCTCTCTCGGAAATCAGCACAATATGCGTCTTTCCCATGGAATAGCACGGACTCGTAACTCGTGTCCGTCTGGTGACTCGTCTCCGACGGCTTCCGTCTCCGTCTCCGTGTGCTTTCCGACTGACTTCCTCGCCTACTTCCGTGTCCGTCTCCGACCGGTGGCTACCAGTCCCACCTTTTTCCGCAAGGCCAAACACAATTTGCGCATTCTGATGCAATACTGTTCCCGTGGGGAACCACTACACCTTATGGTGCAATAATTGCTAAGATTCCTAAGTGAGAATCAGCAGTTTACATAACAACAAACAAACGCATTGGATAACACAGAACTTTTGCACATATTAACAAATAAAGAAATATACAGTTATGTGTTACCCATTCAATCACACACACATTTACAGAAGTAACATTAAATAAATAAAAGCAAAATAAATCAGTAGATCATTAGAGCTATGGTGTTACACATGCCCCATGTTTCGTTGAAGTTTCCTGTAAGGGACACTTCAAGGAAACATCCATAACACCTAAGTGGTGGTGGCTACAGAAAAGAAATTATACAATCCAACTTCAGTTGGGAAGAAAAAAAAATACATATTACAGACATACAGCATATACATTAAGAAAAATTGAGACATTTACACTAATTTTCATCCACAGACTGGTTTAAGGAAATTAATTTTCATCATTACACAGGATACCTTTAAGCATGTTCATTTCACACACATATAGTTTAAATAAAAGACAAACAGTACACAAAATAATCTATACATTAGTAGAATAGGTATAGCTTTCAAAAAAAATAAACACACATACAATAGCACAGAACATTTTTACTTAACAAAGCAGAAATTCATCATTCAATATTTTTAAAGGAATGTAAATATTCAAACACACAAGCATGTTAATGATTATAGTACTTTTTCAAGGTTTTCTCAAAATAGTTAACTTTAAAGCTGCTCTTCATTAATAGCAGTCCAAAATGTTTGTTGCACATAAACACATTAACCTATTCAGATCCTATCTTTAATCATCACTGCTGTAATTTTAAAACAAGGCAGTCCAAAACAAACATCTACGTCCATTTGAATTATAATCCATTTTTATTTTATAATAAGTTCTCACTGACTGCAGAAAGAATAGTCAGTTCATAGCTCATTGAGCAAAAAAAACCTAACTTACTTCACTGCTTGCCTCAGCACTAGCAGTCCAAGTTATACACATTCTGCCCATTTTTGTTTTGGCAGTCTTTATAAACATTTAGGCACAAAAACACACTTTAGGTTTGGCAGTTCATGCCCACGTATCAGCTCCTTGCCCCACAATGGCAAGTCCTTTGGCTACTGCTCAACACAGCATATTTGGTAGTCCTTAATTTCAGGACCACAGCATTTTTATTCATTTATCTTGTTTCATTGCCCAACAACATATTTTTGAGCAGTTCATTATCATCATCTTCATGTTTTTCATCATTCTGTCACACTTTTGGTACAAATTGTATTAATGGTATAAAACATGATACCTGCAACTTTGAAACAGTTATTAGACACTGGAAACAAAACCATTTCTTTTCAAATGACAACTTCAGAAAATATATACATTGGTCAAGAAAATTTTAAATGACATTTTTGGCATAATGACAATGTTCAGGGGTTATTTAAGTCCCTGATTTATAGTTTTTCTCCCCTCTTTCTTACTCATCAATATTTCTTCTAAAGTCAGTATTCAGTATAATTACACATTTAGGTTATCAAATATGTCAAAATCAGAACAGTAACTTTACGTCCTTCTGTAAGTGACTTCTGCCTACTCTTTGTGGCACTAGACACATATATCTCATATCTACTTTACACATATTAATCAGGTTTCTCTCCTCAATTTTGACACAGAACATTTTTCAAAACATTTACATTTAGTCATATTGTGGCATTTATTTACCTTGTTTTCAGTATTCTTACCATTTCTCATCCATATTTTTCCTTTTAATTACTTTTCCATTACATTTTTTTCTTTTACAATACTCACTATACTTTCATTATTCTTGGTCATTTTCTAGTGTACCCATATTATTTATCCATTTCTATTTGTTCACAAACAATACACAGTATGTTACATTATTTCTACACTTTTCATTTTACTCTGATAGAGAAGAAGGAAAGAAGATAGTAAAAGTTCTGAATGATGAAGAGGAAGATTGGCAGCACGAAAAGAAACGGAAGTAGTGCTGGCAACAACTCGGGTCCCTGGTGCTCGTCAGGCACCTGACAATGCAAAGAGTGCATGTCCCCTGAGGCTTAACAAACCTCATCTGAGGACATGTACTTTTAAATACACAACATGGTGCAAACATAAGTCCTTTCTAATTTTTTAAGTACATTAGAAATAAATTATTATCCTTTTGGAGTTCTTTGCACTCTCATTAAGTTACTATAAGCATCATTATTCATAAAGTTTTCAGGTTTGTCACACTATATTGCCCTATTTCATAATTAGACTGGCAACAGTAAGTATCCAATTAAAATTGAAACAGTTCCTAAGCAGAGTCACACAGTACAGTTCAAATAATAAGCAACCTCCCACAGGTCTCAGGATCAACAAAACAATAATCCACCTTCAGGTAACACTCAGATACAATAATAATAAAGTCATGCATTATATTAAATATATATATATATATATATATATATATATATATATATATATATATATATATATATATATATATATATACATACAGTATCCTGCCCCCTGTCTCTTTATTAACCAGGCAGTCTTATGGTTCATTAAAACAGTCACTTAAATCTGGTGGCTTTTTAGGCCTCCTACTTGCTACATCTTTCACTAAGCTATCCAGATCTTGCCAACGTTTTGTTTCATCAGGTGGCTTTTTAGGTTTTGGAATTTCAAAGTCTTTAGCAAGGTACAACATCTCCTGCTCTGCTATTATTTTATCAGGTGGTCCTTTTTGTTCCTGTAATTCACACTCAGTTAAAACATTTATTAAGGCTTGCCCCAGTATAGTATCATCTGGGGGTTCCTGTAAATTATGCCCCTGTGTTATATTACTGAATAATTCATTCGGTTTTTGCCCAGTTCTACTTTCTATATCTTGCTTTGGAAAAATGTCACTAATTTTCTCATACCCTCTTTCAGTAAAAGTATATTCACTTTCATTTACACCTGAAAATTCATCTTCACTGGAGTCATTACTACTCCCTTCCTCACCATCAGATTCACTTAAGTACTCAACTTTTGAACAATAGAGAAAGTTAGTATATTCATTTTGATCTATATTCATATACCCTTCATCATCTGAACTATCACTGATTTCATTTTCGTTATCAGATTCTAGTAGGAAAGCAACTTTTAAACAGTGAGGCAGATTATCACTAGATGTTTCAACCACTTCGTTTTTCGACTCATTTTCTACATAATGCACGTCATTTGGACAGTCAGACACTTCGGTTATATCACTTTGAACGATTTCAGCCTTAACTTCATATTTAGTATAATCGTCATATATTTTGATAACTTTCATTTCATTTTCTTCCATGCTATCAGTTTCAGCCAATCGTGCGAAATTACCACACCCTTCTACCTCAGAATCACAAAATACCTTTCCATCAACAACAATTTCGTCTGCACTGCTTATAATGTCATGTCCACTAACGTCCTCCTTTACATCATTTTCACCTATTTTTCGTTGTGCACACGTCTTTTGCGTGGCATATTCTACCTCCCTTGCCTCTTTATTCATCATAACTTCCCTCATATCTATGTCTTTTACCTCACACACATCAATAACAGTGCCAATATTTCCCTTTTCACTCGCCTTTTCTGCCTCCCTTTCGTTCTTTAATAAAGTCTTTTCGCACGATTCCGATACTAAGTTATCCTTATTATATGACATATTAACTTTATTTTCATTTTTACACTCATCTACTACTGAAACCGGCCATCGGAAGTGTCCGATCCCGCCTCTCCTATTTCTCTCTACGGCAGCCATCTTGTTCTGACGTCTGCTGTTTGTGTCTGCTGCCAAATACAATGTACGCTGCTCCGGCAACCGCTGGCCCGAGGACGAACGGTCACGCAACTGCGCACTGGGAATGCCACTACGTAACACTCCGCGCCCGTCTGCTATAGGCGCGCCCTTAAACTTCCTGCCCCGTAGTTTACATCTTTCCTTCTCGAATCTAATATTTGACATCTTTTCTTTGGGTCCAAAACCGGTTTCCGCGTGAATCCGACCCGTAACACACGCGGTTTTCAGTTTTCCATTTCGTCTCTAGTTTGGAAATTCCGCGTCATGTACCCTCTGCCACGCATCGTATAATTTCCTCTACCTCTCGCGCGACCTCTTTGAACCGTATTTACACGAAATTTATCATTTTCGTGTCGTTCAGCTTGGTCATTACTTTCTCGCGAATAATTGTTGTTATTACGTGGACGGGAATCGCGATTTCTTCGCCAGTGATCTTCATCTTCTACCCTTTCCAGAAATACAGAAAAACTACTGTGGGTACTCCCAACATACCGTTTAGAATCCTCAGGTAGTTTCTGCCAAAGAACCCAAACGATCTCGGCTTCAGTCCTTCTTGCTTTCAAATGTATCAGTTTTCTGTACCACGATTCGCAAAACTCTTTCATAGTTTGTCTACCCCTGGTATCATACACCCTGGCCATTAGGAACTCACGCCACAACTGGTCTTGTTTTCGTTCTGACCAGTACTCGTCAATAAATTTTTGTTTAAAGCTTTCAAAAGACATCTGGTTTGTATCCAGATTCAACCCCCACCTTTTTGCTTCTCCTGTTAATGCACTGATTACAACATTAATTTTTTCCTGGTCAGTCAAATATTCAGGAAAATTTCTTTCGCAATTCTTTACAAAATCAAGAGGGTGCCAACCGATATATCTCTTTGCAGGGTCGAATTTTTCCTCGCCCTCTAATATTTTACTGAAAGGCATTTTTTCAGTAAAATGTGTAGGTCCTGTTTGTATTTTTATTTCCAAGTCATGCATTTTGCCTTGGATTTGTGAAGTGTTATGTTCACACTTCTTTTCGCAAGTAACAACCTGTTTGGTTAATTCTCTACTTGTTTCTGTTACAGACTGTTTAATCTGCGCAAATTCCACGTTACATTCAGTTTGTATTTCGGATTTAATACCGAATACTTTTTCGTCCACTTTAGTGATGACTAAGGGTTCTATTTGATCTTGTATTTTAATTACTTCAGTGTCAAATCTTTCGTTAATGTCATCAATTTGTCCTTGTACATTGGCAATATTGCCATTGATGACAGCAATTTCGCTTTTAAGGTTTTTAATTTCATTACTCACAATGTCTACTTTTACATCAACCTTCTCAATCTGTTTACTAAGATTCTTTCCTTGCTCTTGCATTTGTTTACTAATATTGTCACTATGTGCTGTAATTTGTGCCTTAATATTGTCATTTTGAGCTGCAAATTGCGCAGACAGTATTCTAAGTAAATCAGCCAAATCTGGTGTCTTTTCACTTTTCGTTTCTACCGCATTTTCAGGTTCAAGATCTACTTTCCTTTCAGTTTTTGGTGATTCAAACATATCCCGCGATTCATTAGCATAGCCACTGTCTTCCAGAACGTCGCTCATATTGTCTTGCTTAGAACGCGTGACACACATAGCTTCGATCTGTTTATTGACGTCTGCGTGAGAACGTACGTAATTTAACTCGCGTGTAGTGGCATCTGTTGGTGTGCTGCCTGAACTACTTTCGGTTACATTCTGATCTCGAGTATCTAGATTCATTTCTAGTTTCCTGTCCATTTTAATTACTGTTCAGTACTGATACCTTTTATTTTCGATTTAAACTGAACTTTCACTATCCGGTCTCTCAAATAATGCACAGGTTCGTGCCGCTGGACGTTTTATGTTCACTCTATGTTTGTAAAAGGCTAACTACTTATAATTTTATTTTTTTTCTGTAGGTGCAGACTGACCAACGTCCTGTCACGCGGCGCCACATATATCACTACTAGGACTGCGTGGTGGCGCAATGTTTACGTAGCTTGCGTAACCAAATACCAAGTTTGGTATATTACTTATTATGTCATAACAGAAAAAGTAATCCTGTCAAAGAAAAGCCACGTATAACACTACACTCTGCTACTATTACACCATAACCCCAAAGTAGGAGTCAGTTTACAAAACAAAAATTATTTTGTTATAATAAATATGGTATAACGCACTCATAACAGTGTTACCCTCTGAGAGGAATTTTGTTGTTTGACCATGTTGTACCTAACGGAAGTGGCTTATCGGAAATGAAAGTCAGAATTACGTAACTAAATAAACAGTGACTAACGAAGAAATTGCCTTCCTGCACTGTTAAACTGATAATGGTAAAACGGCCGCCAGCCTAACTAGGCAAAAGAATGATCAACATTCTCATTGAAGAAAATAGTAATTAATAATTTTAACAAATAAACACAACCTATACTTGACCACAAGCGAGTGCAATTAACTCTGATACATACATATACATATGATAAGGTTGAAACCAACAATTAGAGCAGCAGAAGCAATTTGCAAAATTATAACAGCTACCAAAACACACTATTACTTTACACAAAGTGACTTGTCTTTATAACGTTATTATTAATATGCACTTCTAATACACGAGAGAGAGAGAGAGAGTAAACCTGAATATATAATTTCCTACTATTGCAGTTTTCCACTTTTACTGCAGTGAGACACAAAATTAACATATATGCAAGACACTGACTCACCTTCTGCGATTTGCAATAATAAGCAGTAATGTAATCATTTACTAAGCAAGAAACATTATAAGCCTCAGTCTTAAGAACTTTTACTTGAAGTTGGCAACAACACGTTAATAAGCAGTTTTCACTAGGAAAATTATTTTTCAGTTCAAGAGGCTTTAATTAATAAAATCACTCTAGGCTCCAATGTACTTTCAGTAAGGACACTCGGTAATCAGTATAGTCCAAACGGTGAGGATCCTAAGAGGTTATGATGAGGAGAAAAGTCAAGGTAGATACACAAATTCAGATTTAAATTACCTTATATTTCAGTACATTAGCACATCCTTTAAGCTGATCCTTCACCGTACATCATAATGTCACTATGAAGCAATGATTGCGCAATGTGGTGGCAACTGCATGCAGGTAGGTGGAATTGCAGGCCGATTTCTTGATGGCGATGATAGAGACAAATTCCAGAATATTTCCAACTATTCGAGCCCTTGGAGAGAAGCATGAAAATCCTCTCTCGGAAATCAGCACAATATGCGTCTTTCCCATGGAATAGCACGGACTCGTAACTCGTGTCCGTCTGGTGACTCGTCTCCGACGGCTTCCGTCTCCGTCTCCGTGTGCTTTCCGACTGACTTCCTCGCCTACTTCCGTGTCCGTCTCCGACCGGTGGCTACCAGTCCCACCTTTTTCCGCAAGGCCAAACACAATTTGCGCATTCTGATGCAATACTGTTCCCGTGGGGAACCACTACACCTTATGGTGCAATAATTGCTAAGATTCCTAAGTGAGGATCAGCAGTTTACATAACAACAAACAAACGCATTGGATAACACAGAACTTTTGCACATATTAACAAATAAAGAAATATACAGTTATGTGTTACCCATTCAATCACACACACATTTACAGAAGTAACATTAAATAAATAAAAGCAAAATAAATCAGTAGATCATTAGAGCTATGGTGTTACAAAGTCTCAGATAATCTAACCAACTGTGACTCGGAATACCAAATCAGCACTGCCTGGAATCCAGCGCTTGAGCTTGTGAAAACTCAATGCAGGACACTCTGGGATTCTACAAGAAATAGGAGACCGAGAGAGCAGCCGTGAGACAAGGTGATGGACATTAGAGACCAGATTTGACACATCCCAGATCATGAACTCGACTTCAGAAGACAACCAGGCCGGGCGCGGACTGCAGTCGGAACACTGGCGACCAGAGAGGGCCAATGTAGCTGCGTCTGGTGGGCGCGGACCGCAGACGGAACACACGACACGGCGCGGACCGATTATGGAGCGCCCAGCACGAAACAGAAGTGGAAATCATAGTAACAGTCATGAGACAGAGTACCCAACATCTCAGATCGGGTCTGAAACACCTCAGATGACGACCACAACCGTTGAGGACGGGCAAAACGGGCGCGGACGGCAGTGGGAACATCCGCGACTGGAGGGATCCATTGAAGCCCAGTCTAGCGGGCGTGGACCACGGACGGAACACTCGACTCGGCGCTGACCGATTAGGGAAAGCCCAGCGCCTTCCAGGCATAAATACTGGACTCGATCGACCCAAGGACCAGTCTCAGGTAGCACCTGAAGAAGACAGCGAGGAACGCTGTTGAAATATATAGCGAGAACGACGCGAACATCCGGCTGGATTCCCCAGTATCCAAGATGATAACACGATTATTCGTATTATGACAGAAATACATCATAAATGAGGGATAAACCGGTAAACTATGTGTACATATGAGGCCATACCGTAAAAAGTTATGTATACTACTGATAACGCCCTTGTTCGGCAGTGGGGAGCTTGTGCTTCTGATCTTTCGCATGGTCGCATCGATGGGACTCGGGCTGCGCGGCACGACACCTCACTGCCAACACCAGCTAACTCCTGCAGAAATAAATCGCCCCACATTTCTGATCCTAGCAGATCATCATAAGTGACGAAGTTGGAATTAGTAACACATTGATATCGCTCATTAAGTTGCCGGTCTCGCTGCTTTCCTTTTGCAATATAGATCTCCAGTTGCTCCGAAACGTCGAGTCTTCTGCCTTTTGATTTTTCATCATTTCTATTTGCTCTTCAGTGTTATATCTGTGCCGGCCGCTGTGGTCGAGCTGTTCTAGGCACTTAAGTCCGGAACCGCGCTGCTGCTATGGTCGCAGGTTCAAATCCTGCCTCGGGCATGGATGTGTGTGAAGTCCTTAGCTTACTTAGATTTAAGTACTTCGAGGTTCTAGGGGACTGATGACCTCAGAAGTCAAGTCCCATAGTGCTTACGAGGGGACCTTCTGGGAGGTGCATCACATTATGAGCTCCCACTTCGCCTGCTTGTAGTGTGGGTAGACACCTATCACACCATAAAATTGTAGGTCCCAATGCGGCCTCGTTTTTGAAATATTACCTGTTAAAGTTTCGGCAGCTCTTTATGTAAATAAAAGTTTCACTATTGTGGCAAGTGAGAGAGAAGCCGAGTAACAACGGTGCGAGACACCCGTCCAGGCGACCCTGCCTCGAGACCCGTCCATGTAACTTTTGTATCTTTTTTTTTCAAATGCCTTTTTAAATTATAATTAATCGTCAAATTTCCGCAAGGAATTGATTAAAAAGTATTACAAGCCTCTACAAATGAAAATTACACATTGAATGTCAAATTTTGTCAAAATTTGTTAACTCCTGCCGTTCTTTATTGTTAGGTGGAGCCCAAAAAGGACCTCCTTGGTGTTCCACCAAATCTTCAATATTGTCAAAATTGCACTAACTGACAACTCGTGAAGCACTTGTACTTTTTCCTCCATTTTAAAGGATAAACGTCTGCCAAGCTTTCAACTGACGAGAAAAGTTTATTCGACAGTTATAACCTTCGCTGCTCACGTACACAGGCAGTCTCTTTATTCGTGGAACGGCAGGTACAAATAGGGGAACGGCAAGGATCACAGACCTTAAACAGGATTTAGGCACGACGACGCGTCAACGATTTGACAGGTCTAAACTTTTCTAGGACCCTGTCCCAACATTTCTATGAAGGGTTATTACTATTTTAGAAGAAGTGTTTTAACAATTTCTCTCAATTTTCAGGTAAATACGCAAATTTATGTATGCCAACGTTTTCATTACGGATAATTTCCTGTTAAAATAACAATAAAAGATTGAAACAAAATGTGGCATCAAATTTGTAATTTTGATTTATAGAGGCTTGTAATTCTTTTTAATCAATTCCTTGCATGATTTTCATGAGCGATTATGCATTAAAACAAGCATTTGAAAAAAGAAAACGAAAGTAGCATAGATTGGTCTCGAACCAGAGCCGCCTGGATGGGGGTCTCACTCGCTTGCACTCGGCTACTCGCTCACTTGCCACAATAGTGAAACTTCTCTGTATATAAAGAAACTGCCGAAACTTTTTTTTTCTGTCATCAGTCTACTGACTGGTTTGATGCGGCCCGCCACGAATTCCTTTCCTGTGCTAACCTCTTCATCTCAGAGTAGCATTTGCAACCCACGTCCTCAATTATTTGCTTGACGTATTCCAAATTTCTGTCTTCCTCTACAGTTTTTGCCCTCTACAGCTCCCTCTAGTACCATGGAAGTCATTCCCTCGTGTCTTAGCAGATGTCCTATCATCCTATCCCTTCTCCTTATCAGTGTTTTCCACATATTCCTTTCCTTTCCGATTCTGCGTAGAACCTCCTCATTCCTTACCGTATCAGTCCACCTAATTTTCAACATCTGTCTATATCACCACATCTCAAATGCTTCGATTCTCTTCTGTTCCGGTTTTCCCACAGTCCATGTTTCACTAGCACAATGCTGTACTCCAGACGTACATCCTCAGAAATTTCTTCCTCAAATTAAGGCCGGTATTTGATATTAGTAGACTTCTCTTGGCCAGAAATGCATTTTTTGCCATAGCGAGTCTGCTTTTGATGTCCTCCTTGCTCCGTCCGTCGTTGGTTATTTTACTGCCTAAGTAGCAGAATTCCTGAACTTCACTGACTTCGTGACCATCAATCCTAATGTTAAGTTTCTGGCTGTTCTCATTTCTACTACTTCTCATTACCTTCGTCTTTCTCCGATTTACTCTCAAACCATACAGTGTGCTCATTAGACTGTTCATTCCGTTACTTTAACGGGCAATATTTCAAAAATCAGGCTGCATTGGCAGGTATAATTTTAGGGTGTGACAGGTGCCTACCCACACTATAAGCAGGCGAAGTGGTAGCTCATTCCTCGATGCATCTCCCAGAAGGTCCCCTCGTTGGATCCATTTGAACCATTTGTTTTATCTATGCCTAGTTCCTCTGTTTCATCCCTAGACAATCATGCTAAGGGAGATTGTTGAATCGGTCACCCACAGGGGTGGTCGTGGGCTCAGAGAGTGCAGGCTGACCGTGACTCAGAGGTAGTGTTTCCGGTGGACTAAGCCTCCCGGGGTGCATGTAGGCTGTGACTTAGCGGCAGATAGTTTTCAGGAATACTGGCCACAAATTAGGCATTTTTTTCCTTGAGTGGAAATATAGCTGGGTGCACTTTCATATATCCCAGAAAACTAGGCACATACGGCAATCAATTCGTTGTATTTAAAAGCGTCTACTAGCCACATATTTCTCGAGTTGTGTTCCAACAATTGGAACTGCTTTTCGCTCGGTTTTCTCATGGCGAAAACTGCTCTTTGTAGCGTACGTTCCTCAGAAAATTCATTTCATATTTTCTATCTAGTATGATCAGATGACTTTTCCATTATGTGGCAGTTGGTAGTTTAATCTTTGGACGTTAATCACTAAGAACAATCCCTTTCACATCCCAGGAAATCTGACTACGTGTCATGCATTAATGTATTCGTAATTGTGGTTATGGACAACCATCAACTGTAGAATGGAATGACGATAAAGAAAATTTGTGGAGGACTGGAAGTCGAAAGCGGATTTTCCGCTTCTCGCGCGTGGTCACCTTACCATTTGGCTAACCGTGCTCGACTCACGTTCAGACCAAAATTTCAAAATGTCTCGTCAGCCATGCGTGTACAACCTGTACTCGTACATCCAATATGTATATTTCAGTAAATGTGACAGATTTTACTTGAAAGTCGCTTGCCCAGTGTCGTCGTATAAAAACGATATTGCAGTGCCAGTGATATTCTGAATTGTCGGCATTCCATCCTACAGCTGATGGTTGTCCACAACCGCAATTGCGAATACATTTAATGTACACTGAAGCGCCAAAGAAACTGGTAAAGGCATGCGTATTTAAATACAGAGATATGTAAACAGGCAGAATACGACGCTGCATTCGGCGACGCCTATATAAGGCAAGTGTCTGGCGCAGTTGTTAGAAATATTACTGCTGCTACAATGGCTGGTTATGAAGATTTAAGTGTTGCTGAATGTGGTGTTCTTGTTGCCACACGAGCGATGGGACACAGAATCTCTTAGGTAGTGATGAACTGGGGATTTTCCAGGACGACCATTTTACCAGTGCACCGTGAATAGCAGGAATCCGGTAAAACATCAAATCTCCGACATCGATGCTGCCGGAAAAAGATCCTGCAAGAACGGGTTCAACGAGAATCGTTCAACGTGACAGAAGTGCAACCCTTCGCAAATTGCTGCAGATTTCAATGCTGGACCACCAACAATTGTCAGAGTGCGAACCTTTCAAAGAAACGTCATCGATATGGGCTTTCGGAGCCGAAGGGCCACTCGTGTACCCTTGATGACTGCACGACATAAGGCTTTACGCCTAACTCATGCCCGTTAACACCGACGATGGGCTGTTGATAACTGGAAACATGTTGCCTGGTCGGAGGTGTCTCGTTTAAAATTGTATCGAGCGGATGGATGTGTACGCGTGTAGAGGCAACCTCATGAATCCATGGGCCCTGCATGTCAGCAGAGGAATTTTCAAATCGGTGTAGGCTCTGTAATGGTATGAGGCGTGTGAGGTTGGAGTGATATGGGACACTTGACACGTCTAAAACCGACTCTTACAGGCGACACACGTAAGCATACCGTCTGATCACCTGCATCCATTCATTTCGATTGTGAAACCCGACGGACTTGGGATATTCCAGCAGGACAATGCGAAAACCCAAACGTCCAGAATTGCCACAGAGTGGCCCCAGGAACACCAAATCGCCCAGCCATGAACATTATTGAGCATATCAGGGATGCCTTGCAACATGCTATTCAGAAGAGATCTCCACCCCATCGTAGTCTTAAGGATTCACGGCGTCAGTCCCCTCCCGCATTACTTCAGATATTACTGTAGTCCATGGCACGTCATGTCACGGCCCTTCTCGCGAGGGCCCTACCCGATATTAGGCAGACGTAGATGTTTCTTTGGCTCTTCAGTGTATAAAAGCTGTATTCGCCGCAGTGCCTGTTCCTCTGGACTCGCTAACATATCCAAATGAACTACGCATCTTAATTCAGGATAACACAGGCTGTAGTCACCGCAGTGCCTATTCCTTTCGACATGTTTGCTTTTGTTTTGAATTAGGATACAAAGTTCCTTTGGACATGAATACGTTCACTGGAACTTCGCATTGTAATTCAGAATAACACAGTCACTGCAATATCGTATGACAAGTGTGATGTCCGTAACATTTGCGCTCTTATCAACAGAAAGCCAGTTTTCAGTCTCCTCCAAAAGTCACTGCACAGAAGAAAGCATGAATTCCACTCTTCGTTAGTTCTGATACGGGCCACATGTTGCAATGACAGCCCACCGGACTTTTCAGTCGCTCCTAGTATGGCATCAGCGATATACTGGATGAGCCTCCGAGGCATTAACATAGAGTTAATTCTGGTCTTATCACCTTTTCTTTAGGAGTACCATTATTCGTCGTGCTTATCTTTCTTCTGCGTTAATATGTTACACAGTGTTTCACACTTCGTACCTGGTTATTTGTGCCACCCTTGTTCTGAGGCATCAAGGGATTACCTGGCAACGTGAGTTCCAGACGGTACCTTTTCGTGGCTACGGAACTAATGTTTCAAGCCATTTCCTTACACTGCTTGAATCGTACGCGGTGCCTTAACATGCAGCTCACAGTAAAGTAGCAGGGCAAATGGCCGATCTGTCATTTCTGAAGACGAAGATGTGTCCATGGAGCTCGAAATGCTTTGTACGTGTCAAGTAATCTCTCTGGATAAAGATAATAGTCACCTCAGATACTCTGCCTGTAACTTCGATTAGGGCGTCAAAATGGCCGAGGAAGAGAGCCCACCTGTTTCTGCTGGTGTGTCATACCTAGCTGAAGTCGCTCATAGAGATACAAAACTATGGGAATGTTGATTATTACGTTACACCCACTGTTGCGCATAGTGCCAGACGTTTTCTGTTGGCTTTAGGTCAGATTACACTGGGTGCAATTGCGTGCTTGAGTATTCGTCGTACCAGAAATGAGTATATGTAGTGCTATGAATGTCTGTCGAGACACTCGTCTTCAGAGGTCCATTCCACGTTGTTCCCTTGGTAGTGTTAGCTCGAATAACTGCTTGAGATGGGCATGTACCCACAGCAGTTCCCGTCGGTTTTGAAACCGATTGTTATTGCTACGACATGACACGCTGTAAGGCTCCGTCTGTTATAATTTCTTGCTACCAATGTTTCTACGTTTAGGATGAATTCACCATTCCTTCATTTACAAGTTAGACGTGCCACTTTAATATAGCCAAGAATACGGTAACTTCGTTCACGGTTAGATCGTAGCAGCGACCAATCACGATTTCTCATTTATGTCATTCTGTCACGTCATCTCATCGACCCAATTTTCTGCGCTGACTCCACATAACCGACCAGCACATATACACTATTCCATTGCCACGACATACGTCAATGTTGGATGGTCGCATGACTCCCTAGTATCAGTTCTACATCATCTTCAGGTCCAAGGTTTGGTCCTTTGGACTTACGAAGTATTATTTATTAATAAAAGATATTGTTGAGGCAACACTGATAAAGCTGTCAAGACACAGATCTTCCAACCACGTAATGCTCCGTTTAGAATTTCATTAGAGTTCACGAAAATTGACACAATAGCCCGAGTGAATCCAAAGAACTATTTGTGCAACATTGACCCAATATGAAGAGAACCGTCTTGGAGTTCGGATTATTTTATTTGGGAAATCGTATAAAACTTAATCAAACAATTCTATGTGCTACTGTTAGCAGTACACTTGATGTTTCAATCGATGTCAGAAACAGTCACGTTTAAACCCAACCAAAAATTTTTAAATTTTAAAGGAAACCTTCCATTCTCATGTGTTTCGTGTTTTGACCGGTGCGTCATCTCACTTAGGAAGTGAATCTGGGCGTGGCAGTTGTTCGGTCTACATAAAATTGATAATCAATCGCACAGTGACACTACGGATCGTATTGGACATCCACGTACAACAGTGATACTTACGTTAAACAAGCGGAGAAGAAAGGGTGTCATATGATGAAGTGAAGAGTCAGAAGTCAACCACGCAGTGTGACCAAAGCACGGAATGATGATCCTGTCCGCGTGGTCGGAACGAACAGCTTAATTTAGATGGATAAGTCGATACCATATAACTGAAACAGGCGTGGAAATGTAAGAATTCAACGTATCACGGCGGTAGTAAAAAGGTTACCGGTTTTCCTTCCACGTCAGGCAATTAAAGTATCATAAGCTTTCGACCAACGACTTACAGACCAATGTGAAATCTTCTGTCTGCTGATGGACTCCGGTTATATCTTTATGTAATCTACCGGCTGTGACGTCACCAGGGTATTGTCATGTACGGCCATACGTTGCCTCCTTGTTCAGTGCGCTGCCTCAGTCTCAGGATTCCTAAGTACGCTAAGCTAATTCGCCAACGCTAGTAATTGTGTCATCCCTGAGGTTTATTTAAATTGACTCCGTAATTCTACTGTCCGGAAAACCTGTATTGCGAGCTACCACAGGCTAGTCGTCAGACGTATTCTTTGGACTATTCTGCAGAGCATGCTCACCTGCAGCAGAGTGTACGGGTAGTGTAGTCGCCGGCACTTCTCGAGCTCCTCCTGTTGTTACACAATGCACGTTAGACTGTTCGCACTCAGAGGGCACTTTATAATTCCCCGACGTCCTCAGATATTCCGCATCTTCTACTGTACTCTGGCTGGATTCGGCGGATTTTTGTCACATGTCTGATTATGTGTTTGATATTGTGTACGGCAGATGTTATCACCTATTCGACCCAGAAACTGTCAAAGCCGAGTATGATCTGGGAGATAGTCATCGGATAGAGCTAGACGACACCTTCCGTGGCCGCTAACTAACGGACTTTGGGACAATAGTGTGTAAACAAGGAACAAGTCTGGTACAATAATAATGCCATTAAAAATAATAATGTAAGAAAACGGGTTACCGTTTACAAACTAGCTGTTAATCCTGTAATGACTTGTTGCTTATTTTCCTAATCTTATGTTACATGGGAAAATGAATGAAATTTGTTTATACACTCCTGGAAATTGAAATAAGAACACCGTGAATTCATTGTCCCAGGAAGGGGAAACTTTATTGACACATTCCTGGGGTCAGATACATCACATGATCACACTGACAGAACCACAGGCACATAGACACAGGCAACAGAGCATGCACAATGTCGGCACTAGTACAGTGTATATCCACCTTTCGCAGCAATGCAGGCTGCTATTCTCCCATGGAGACGATCGTAGAGATGCTGGATGTAGTCCTGTGGAACGGCTTGCCATGCCATTTCCACCTGGCGCCTCAGTTGGACCAGCGTTCGTGCTGGATGTGCAGACCGCGTGAGACGACGCTTCATCCAGTCCCAAACATGCTCAATGGGGGACAGATCCGGAGATCTTCCTGGCCAGGGTAGTTGACTTACACCTTCTAGAGCACGTTGGGTGGCACGGGATACATGCGGACGTGCATTGTCCTGTTGGAACAGCAAGTTCCCTTGCCGGTCTAGGAATGGTAGAACGATGGGTTCGATGACGGTTTGGATGTACCGTGCACTATTCAGTGTCCCCTCGACGATCACCAGTGGTGTACGGCCAGTGTAGGAGATCGCTCCCCACACCATGATGCCGGGTGTTGGCCCTGTATGCCTCGGTCGTATGCAGTCCTGATTGTGGCGCTCACCTGCACGGCGCCAAACACGCATACGACCATCATTGGCACCAAGGCAGAAGCGACTCTCATCGCTGAAGACGACACGTCTCCATTCGTCCCTCCATTCACGCCTGTCGCGACACCACTGGAGGCGGGCTGCACGATGTTGGGGCGTGAGCGGAAGACGGCCTAACGGTGTGCGGGACCGTAGCCCAGCTTCATGGAGACGGTTGCGAATGGTTCTCGCCGATACCCCAGGAGCAACAGTGTCCCTAATTTGCTGGGAAGTGGCGGTGCGGTCCCCTACGGCACTGCGTAGGATCCTACGGTCTTGGCGTGCATCCGTGCGTCGCTGCGGTCCGGTCCCAGGTCGACGGGCACGTGCACCTTCCGCCGACCACTGTGGAGACCTCACGCCCCACGTGTTGAGCAATTCGGCGGTACGTCCACCCGGCCTCCCGCATGCCCACTATACGCCCTCGCTCAAAGTCCGTCAACTGCACATACGGTTCACGTCCACGCTGTCGCGGCATGCTACCAGTGTTAAAGACTGCGATGGAGCTCCGTATGCCACGGCAAACTGGCTGACACTGACGGCGGCGGTGCACAAATGCTGCGCAGCTAGCGCCATTCGACGGCCAACACCGCGGTTCCTGGTGTGTCCGCTGTGCCGTGCGTGTGATCATTGCTTGTACAGCCCTCTCGCAGTGTCCGGAGCAAATATGGTGGGTCTGACACACCGGTGTCAATGTGTTCTTTTTTCCATTTCCAGGAGTGTAGTATAAAACGAAATTTATTTCACTAAAAGTATGAAGACGGTTTATGTAATATAAACTAATCGTCTTAAAAAAACCACTGTATAGGTCGTGTGGGTGTCTCTGTCCATCAATATTGATACTTTCCTAGTTATGACATGTACGTACTACGCTTTACTGAAATTGCTCGAAGAGTTCCCAAGTGCAGCTTTACAGGTAACTCGTTCTTGCCACCAACCTCACCTGTGGTGGTTTAATGTCGTACGGACTTTCCTCAAGAAGCCTGTTGACTCAGAAGACCAAGGATTTGGCACTAAAGATGTTATGTTTCGTTTACTTATGCACGTCAATCACTTCACACTCCCACCCGCACATATAGGGGCATTATCAATGTAAGTGCGGTTCATACTGTATTCGATGTTCAGGGCTATGCTTACCTGGACCACTTTCTCATCCCCAGCCCAAGAATAAGATTGGTAGGGCTGCATTACTGTCATGGTTGCCGTCTGCTGATAATAAGCTATATATGTATCAAGTTTCACTCAAAAATCTACCACTGTACAAAAATTTGCTCTGTTCGAATCTGAATTAGTAGTACTTCCCTCACTAATTAGAAGACCCCTATATAGGAAGCACCGTATCGTGGTGTAAACATACGCATACAGAAACTCCACATAAACACTGCTGAATGTTGATGAGTCTGTCGAAATATACTCCGTGAAGGTTTTGAACAGCAGAAAACCTAGATCACTGACACAGGTGAAATCCATGCGCCGCATCAGAGACAGTGCAGCAGTGGACGTAGATATGACTGTCAAGAAGTTCATTGTGCATTTGTGAGCCAGTGTTGGATTGGTTAGTATTTATAATGAACTGAAGTGAAGCGAAACCTAATGATATCGGACTCAAGTCACCTAACTACAAAAGATGCATGGAGAGCAAAAACTGCAAAAAATGGTTCAAATGGATCTAAGCACTATGGGGCATAACATCTGAGGTCATCAGTCCCCTAGAACTTAGAACTACTTAAACCTAACTAACCTAAGGACATCACACACATCCATGCCCGAGGCAGGATTCGAACCTGCGACCGTAGCGGTCGCGCGGTTCCAGACTGAAGCGCCTAGAACCGCTCAGCCACACCGGCCGGCAACAAAAATTGCAGGCACATTCGGTAGTAGACCTCTTGTGGTACGAGAAATTAGCTCATTTTCTAGTAGTTGTAGTTTTATACCCCCGTGGGTCAATTTTACAAGAATATTTGATATGTCATACAAATATTTCGCCACGATCAGGTCCAGAAGTCTGCGCGATGTCGGCCTGACACCGTGTCATTCTCTGCCATGAGGTGTCATGTGAGTGCAGTTTGGAGAGGCATGGGGTCGGCATTCCGATCTCCCGGGGCTATCGGATTTGCAGACCTTGCAATAGCTACCCCTCACGCAATCTTATCCTTTGTTGACATCGCTAATCTGTCTGGGACCCTTTCCAGTCCTCCCGAGAAGGAAAACACCCTGGCAGTGCCGGTAATAGAATCCTCTTCCCGCTTAGGATATTTTAAGTGTCACAGTTTTTTTTTTTTAAAGAAACAGAAACCACATATTTCATATCGGCTGACATTTACGTACTTAAACGTCTAGTTTTCCAAGGACTGGACATAGACGGCAACTCATTTCCTTTCTCGTTAAATACCGAAATAGTTCCTGAATGCAGTGGAGAGTGCGCTGATATGAAACTTCCTGGCAGATTAAAACTGTGTGCCGGACCGAGCCTCGATCTCGGGGCCTCTACCTTTCGCTGGTAAGTGCTCTCGCGACTCAGCGACCCTTACTCACAGTTTCAATTCTGCCATGACCTCGTCTCCTACATTCCGAACTTCACAGAAGTACTTCCGTGTACCTTGCAGAATTAGAACTCCTCTAAGAGCGGATATAGTTGAGGAATGGCGTAGCCACATCTTGAGGATGTCTTAAGGGCAGTGTGCGCTGATGTGAAACTTCCTGGAAGATTAAAACTGTGACCCCGGACCGAGACTCGATCTGGGAACCCTTGCCTTTCGCGGGCAAGTGCTCTACCGACTGTGCTACCCAAGCACGACACACTATCTGTCGCCGGCCGAAGTGGCCGTGCGGTTAAAGGCGCTGCAGTCTGGAACCGCAAGACCGCTACGGTCGCAGGTTCGAATCCTGACTCGGGCATGGATGTTTGTGATGTCCTTAGGTTAGTTAGGTTTAACTAGTTCTAAGTTCTAGGGGACTAATGACCTCAGCAGTTGAGTCCCATAGTGCTCAGAGCCATTTGAGCCACTATCTGTCCTCATGGGTTCAATTCTGCCAATAACTCTCCACCTACCTTCTAGAAGAGCTTCTGTGAATTTCGAAAGGTAGGAGACGAGGTATTCAAGCTGTGAAGACGCGTCGTGAGTCTTGCGTCTGTGCCGGCAAGCTAATTCAGAGTGTTCGGTCTGAGAGGAGCTGGCCTTCTGTAGTAAAAGAAAACTGAGTAAATGAATCAACGATCAACTTAAACGGATGTTCTGTGACGTACACCCAGACCAAACGCAACGAACAATGCCGAACAGGAAAGGACGATAGAGAAATTACCTGCGACAGGCAAGGATCCCGAGTTCGAGTCTCGGTCCGGTACACAGTTTTCATGTGGCAGGAAGTTTCAGTGAAGTAGTTTGGCGATTTCATGTCAGATACCTATGATACACTTGGTGCTTTCTATATAGGCATTTTCGGGTTGTGCATTGAAAATGGAGAGGTGTACTCCGGCCGAAATATTGGCGGTCGCTGTAAATAGTACCTGGCTGAATTTCCGTAAGTTGTATGAAAATTGTGTACGCCAGAAGAAACTCATGTCTCACATTGATAGGAAATGTCTGTTCGGCAGGGTAGGATACGAGTTCAGCTTGTAACTACATTTTTCAAGGGAGAGTTGTTGTCCTCCCTTGCCCTTCGCTACACCGTTAATTGGGACAGCGCGGATACCATTTGTGGTGCATGAGTACCAGTGTTTGATAACGTGTAGCTGCTAGGAAATATGTTGTTGTTGTTGTGGTCTTTAGTCCTGAGACTGGTTTGATGCAGCTCTCCATGCTACTCTATCCTGCGCAAGCTTCTTCATCTCCCAGTACGTACTGCAGCCTACATCCTTCTCAATCTGCTTAGTGTATTCATCTCTTGGTCCCCCTCTACGATTTTTACCCTCCACGCAGCCCTACAATACTAAATTGGTAATCCCTTGATGCCTCAGGACATGTCCTACCAACCGATCCCTTCTTCTACTCAACTTGTGCCACAAACTCTTCTTCTCCCCAATCCTATTCAGTACCTCCTCGTTAGTTATGTGATCTACCCATCTAATCTTCAGCATTCTTCTGTAGCGCCACATTTCGAAAGCTTCTGTTATCTTCTTGTCCAAACTATTAATCGTCCATGTTTCACTTCCATACATGGCTACTTGATGTTAACAAATTTCTCTTCTTCAGAAACGCTTTCCTTGCCATTGCCAGTCTACATTTTATATCTTCTCCACTTCGACCATCATCAGTTATTTTCCTCCCAAAATAGCAAAACTCCTTTACTACTTTAAGTGTCTCATTTCCTAATCTAATTCACTCAGTATCACCCGACTTAATTCTGCTCCACCCATTATCCTCGTTTTGCTTTTGTTGATGTTCATCTTATATCCTCCTTTCAAGACACTGTCCATTCCGTTCAACTGGTCTTCCAAGTCCTTTGCTGTCTCTGCCAGAATTACAATGTCATCGGCGAACCTGAAAGTTTTTATTTCTTGTCCATGGATTTTAATACCTACACCGAATTTTTCTTTTGTTTCCTTTACTGCTTGCTCATATACAGATTGAACAATATCGGGGAGAGGCTACAGTCCTGTCTCACTCCCTTCCCAGCCACTGCTTCCCTTTCCTGCCCCTCGACCCTTATTACTGCCATCTGATTTCTGTACAATTTGTAAATAGCCTTTAGCTCCATGTATTTTACCCCTGCTCCCTTCAGAATTTGAAAGAGAGTATTCCAGTCAACATTGTCAAAAGCTTTCACTAAGTCTACAAATGCTTGAAACGTAGGTTTACCTTTTGTTAATCTATCTTCTAAAATAAATCGTAGGGTCAGTATTGCCTCACGTGTTCCCATATTTCTACGGAATCCAAACTGATCTTCCCCGATGTCGGCTTTTACCAGTTTTGCCATTCGTCTGTAAAGAATTCGCTTTAGTATTTTGCAGCTGTGACATATTAAACTGATAGTTCGGTAATTTTCACATCTGTCAACGCCTGCTTTCTTTGGGATTGGAATTATTATATTCGTCTTGAAGTCTGAGGTTATTTCGCCTGTCTCATACATTTTGCTCACCAGATGGTAGAGTTTTGTCAGGACTGGCTCTCCCAAGGCTGTCAGTAGTTCTAATGGAATGTTGTCTACTCCCGGGGCCTTGTTTCGACTTAGGTCTTTCAGTGCTCTGTCAAAATCTTCACGCAGTATCATATCTCCCATTTCATCTTCATCTACATCCTCTTCTATTTCCATAATATTGTCCTCAAGTACATCGCCCTTGTATAGATCCTCTATATATTTCTTCAACCTTTCTGCTTTCCCTTCTTTGCTTAGAACTGGGTTTCCATCAAAGCTCTTGATATTCATGCAAGTGGTTCTCCTTTCTCCAAAGGTCTCTCTAATTTTCCTGTAGGCAGTATCTATCTTACCCCTAGTGAGACAAGCCTCTACATCCTTACATTTGTCATCTAGCCATCCCTGTTTAGCAATTTTGCACTTCCTGTCGATCTCATTTTTGAGACTTTTGTATTCCTGTTTGCCTGCTTCATTTACTGCATTTTTGTATTTTCTCCTTTCGTCAATTAAATTGAATATTTCTCCTATCACTCAAGGATTTCTACTAGCCCTCGTCTTTTTACCTACTTGATCCTCTGCTGCCATCACTACTTTATCCCTCAAAGCTACCCATTCTTCTTCTTCTACTGTATTTCATTCCCCCATTCTTGTCAATTGTTCCCTTATGCTCTCCCTGAAACTCTGTACAACCTCTGGTTGTTTCAATCAATCCAGGTCCCATCTTCTTAAATTCCCACTTTTTGCAGTTTCTTCAGTTTTAATCTACAATTCATAACCAATAGATTGTGGTCAGAGTACACATCTGCCCCTGGTAATGTATTACAATTTAAAACCTGGTTCCTAAATCTCTGTCTTACCATTATATAATCTATCTGAAACCTGTCAGTATCTCCAGGCTTCTTCCATGTATAAAACCTTCTTTTATGATTCTTGGACCAAGTGTTAGCTATGATTAAGCTGTGCTCTGTGCAAAATTCCACCAGGCGGCTTCCTCTTTTTTTTTTCTTACCCCCAGTCCATATTCGCCTACTACGTTTCCTTCCCTTCCTTTTCCCACTATCGAATTCCAGTCATCCATGACTATTAAATTTTCGTCTCCCTTCACTATATGAATAATTTCTTTTATCTCATCATACATTTCTTCAATTTCTTCGTCATCTGCAGAGCTAGTTGGCATATAGACTTGTACTACTGTCGTAGGTGTGGGCTTCGTGTCTATCTTGGCCACAACAATGCGTTCGCCGTGCTGCTTGTAGTAGCTTACCCGCGTTCCTATTGTTTTATTCATTATTGAACCTACTCCTGCATACCCCTATTTGTTTTGTATTTATAACCCTGTATTCACCTGACAAAAAGTCTGGTTCCTCCTGCCACCGAACTTCACTAATTCCCACTATATCCAACTTTAACCTATCCATTTCCCTTTTTAAATTTTCTAACCTACCTGCCCGATTAAGGGATCTGACATTCCACGCTCCGATGCGTAGAACGTCAGTTTTCTTCCTCCTGATAACGTCGTCCTCCTGAGTAGTCCCCGCCCGGAGATTCGAATGGGGGACCATTTTACCTCCGGAATATTTTACCCAAGAGGACGCCATGATCATTTAATCATACAGTAAAGCTGCATGCCCTCGGGAAAAATTACGGCTGTAGTTTCCCCTAGCTTTCAGCCGTTCGCAGTACCAGCACATCAAGGCCGTTCTGGTTAGTGTTACTAGGCCAGATCAGTAAATCATCCAGACTGTTGCCCCTGCAACTACTGAAAAGGCTTCTGCCCCTCTTCAGGAACCATACGTTTGTCTGGCCTCTCAACAGATACCCCTCCGTTGTTGTTGCACCTACGGTACGGCTATCTGTAACGCTGAGGCATGCAAGTCTCCCCACCAACGGTAAGGTCTATGGTTCATGGGGGGTCTAGGAATGAGTTGTTTTACCAATTGCACAGTATTGTAGTATTGTAGTATTTTCTATTACAGATGCAAGAACAACCTCCGCTAGTTTACATATATTCGTTTGCTTTTACCAGACGTCCGCAAGTCACAGTTCAGCTGAGTGTGACACATTAAAAAGACATGTCATGTAAATTTCCCATAGTATGAAATATTGCTGGAGTACTGTAGGAAATGATAATTTTGTACGCTCTTCAGCTATAAGGTATCATGCGCGAAGTCAGTAATCGAGACCGTAAGTATGTCTAAAACGCACTCACAGTTTGGTAAATTGAATAAATGCAGTCTCATGTTAACTGAATGTAAAGGTTTCGTTTAATTATGGTTTTTTGTGGTCTTCAACTATAAGGAATCAAGTCAGTAACCCAGACCATTAGTATGCCTAAAACGCACTCGCACTTCTGTAAATTGAATAAATTCTACGGTGTACGCTGTTCGATTCTCTCACACTTCTCGCTCTTGAAAACAGTAATGACCAGTCAAAACTTCGCCCTCTAGCACGCCTTCCGCACTGCTCCGTTGTCTCTCGATTTTGCATTTGTGACAGTAGTATTTGCACGGCAACACTGGTTGGCCATTATGGACCCGGTGTAAGTGTTGTTTCAATGTAATGACACAGCGGTACAACAAAGCTACGTTGAGCACCACATCGCAGAGATATGGATGGGAGTGTTGTAACATTAATCTGTTTTCTATACTGTAAGTTTTCGTCATAGCATATTAACAACTTTTCTACTGTTGTGAAGATTTTTCACACAATAAAATGTAATTGGGGTAACCAACAGAAAACGAATAACTACTTTACTGCCGTGTAACACGCTGCTGGAGTCAATGGATCCCTTACGCCACAATGGCCATAAAATGTGCATGAAAAATCTCCGAAGATTTATCTGTTGATTTGAGGTTTCGGCTGTTGAGTTGAAGTTCATCCTGTATCTACGACTGGAAAATTTTTACCTATAGCCCCTTTACACGGCAACATGAGGGAAGACTGAGGAAGTGCTTATTAAGGAACAGAAACGCCACAGGAGATTCATAGAAAGTGTCATGTCTGTTGTAGCGGAACACGTGAACGGCGACCAAGTCACTAATTTCACATTATATACTGATGGCGGGGGGAGGGGGGGGGGGGAGGGGGGAGGAGAAAGGAAAGGGAAGGGAAGGAATATCAGGTGTATCGGGACATCATGCGGAATCAGCGGTCATGAGTCAAGAAGTGTGCAGGAATGGGATACCAAGCCAATATATTCTGCTTACTGGGTAGTTGCCTTAACACAGCGCCATCCGAACACAGTGTTTATTGCAATTGCGCGGAGTATCTCGGCACCACCCCCCCCCCCCCTTCCCCGCCGACCCACAATCCCACGCAGACCCACATGGACACAGCCCGAGTCCGTGTCTGCCATGTTCACTACTTTGAGGCTCCCGCAGGATGTCAAACGTAACTGTGCACCTGCACAGAAGCTGGTGGATTCATTGACTATCGAGGCTAGTCATTTATATGAATACGTGGTGTCCGTTCTTTAGGACATGTTTGATAGAGCAGACACTACACATCCATACACTAAGCTCAACAATATGCATGTGCTGTCCTTAGAAACCAACATTTACAGAAGGAAAATTCGGGAAGCCACTGAGATTTTCAAGATGGCTGTATCCTTGCGGCTTCGGACTTCCCACCTTCATAGTGGTAAATACAAAACTATGGAGTGTGAGGAAAGCAAACAACGTCCAGGAAGCCACCTCTGTGGCACGACAGTAACACAATGACAGAAAAATGTGCAACACAAAAAATAACTAATGTTCAGCAATGAAATTTAGAAAATACATTTGTCTATGTAAAATGTTTCAGTGAATAACATAGCAAGATCACAGGGTAATGTAAGCGCGAGACAAGCCACTGCAATCGTGAAATCCAAATACATTAATAAACAGTGTCACTGCTAGAATGTTGAATGCAAGCATGCAGACGTGCATCCGTTGTGTTGTAGACGTGCCGTACGTCAGTTTTTGGGACGGAGTTTCATCCCTGTTGCATTTGGTAGGTTAATACAGGGACGGTTAATGAAGTTTGTGGATGACGCTGCAGTTGTCGTCCGATGATGTCCCACACGTGCTCGACTGGAATCACATCTGGTAATAGAACAAGCCAAGGTAACAAGCCAACACTCTGCAGAGCACGCTGGGTTACAACAGCGGTATATGGGCGAGTGATATCGTGTCGGAAAACACCCCATGGAATGCTATTCATGCATGGCAGCACTACAGGTGAAATCAGCAAACTGATGTACAAATCTGCAGTGAGAGAGCGTGGGATAACCGCAAGAGTGTTCCTACTGTTAGACAAAATAGCACCCTTGACCATAAATCCAGGTCTGGGTCCAGTGTGTCTAGGACGAAGACAGGTTTGTTGCAGGCCCTCACCTGGCGTCCTTTTAGCCAACACAAGGCCATCAATGGCACAGAGTCAGAACCAGCGTTTATCAGACCTCAAACCTATCATCCAATCGAACTCTCAATTGACACCATTGAAGTGCGGATGGTGGTGCTTTGGGGTCAGTGGGATGCACGCTACAGACCGCCTGGCTCGGTGCCTAGAGCTGCTGAAATTGCTTCTGCAGATGAAGTACGCTGCGCAGAGCCATACGCCTAAGACCATGGTCTTCGTTTCGGTAACGCCACATTGCTGCCCGGGACCTAGTTTTCTTGCGAACGTAAACTCTCGTGATCACCGCTGCCAGCAATTATGTACAGCAGCTACATTCCTGCCAAGTCTTTCTGCAGTATCGCAGAAGGAACAACCAGCCTGTTGTAGTACTATAACACAATTGCGTTCAAACTCAGTGAGGTGTTGATAATGTCGTATTTTACGCCCCAATGGTAGTCTTGAGTAACATGAATTTACCACGTCCAGTCTCAAAGGTGACTAACTTTCACGACCGTTGCAAAGGGTACTTCAAACTAACCTGTTTCTCATCCTCATAGTGGCGAAACTAATAGCAGTCTTATGTGACTTACGCGAAATTTGCACAGACGTAATCTTTGAGATGTATAAGCAGACTTACCAATTTTCATTTATTTCTCACAACTTCTCATTGGTGATGTGATTTTTTTCCTCCTATTTTGATAAATATTCCCCCTGCCTCGCATCATCTGTTTCGCATCTATCCAGTGGCGGATGGCACGTCAATGTAACCCAAAAACTCTGTTCCTTATGACGAAGGCTCGCCAATTGTGACTGGAGGAATTTTACCCTGAGTGAAGAGGTTGGCGTTTGTGTTTTATTTTTTATTCTTATGTACGCTTGCAGTTCCTAATATTTTCCTTGCTGTGTCCTCATTCACTAATTTAATTTAGTTTAAATTTTTGCATGTTTTGGTCAGTGTGAGTGAGCTTTCTCGTAGTGAGATGGGGTCTGCTAAAGATAGTGTAGGTAAATTCAGAAGTTTAATAGATTGTTAACTATAGCTTGGTAAAAGGAACCAAAGAAGTTGATGGCGAGATTCCATCAGCCGCAGTTGGCCAATCCGCTCTACTGTCCGTAAGTAGAAGGAAGTGCTAGGTAATGCCATCGCGGACTGTGGATTTCAGGAGACGAGACACTGGTGGTAGGAAGGAAGTAGGTGTTCTTTGTTTAGTGCTATGAAATGAGATGCCATTTCCAACTTTGTAAGGATGTGGAGTATTTAATTGGGAATATTAATCAAAACACTTCTTTTTTAATATAACTTTTTGTGTTAATTTGTAGGGGCACATTCCAGTTTGATATGGTGTTGTTGGGTTGGGTTGTTGTGAGGTGAGGAGACCAAACAGTGAGGTCATCGGCCTCATCGGATTAGGGAAGGAAGTCGGCCGTGCCCTTTCAAAGCATTAGCCTGGAAAGATTTAGGGAAATCACGGAAAACCTAAATCAGGATAGCTGGACGTGGGATTGAACCGTCGTCCTCCAGAATGCGAGTCCAGTGTGCTAACCACTGCGCCACATCGCTCGGGGATATGATGTTAATTCAGTCGTTAGAACTGGGCGGAACTTATGTCCTCTGTTCAGGTCTTTTCTGCTTCTTTCTTCAGGTTTCAGCTACCAGTTTTAGGATAGCACGTGTTAGAGGTAATTGAAATATTTAATTCCTTCTGTTAACTTTAAGTGCTATAAGTTCAATACATTAATCCTAGAAATTTTTCATTTTGGGTGTGATGATTTTTTTCAGTGGCCAAGCACGTGTTCTGAGGAGTATGTACGTATTTGCACTGACATGGCAGCAAGGAAAGTATAAGGTGCATGACCCACATCGTAAGTTGACGAAATGTGAGTGTAGAAATTAAGCTGGAATTACTATGTGGCGAGTACATACCTGGTAATCATCTCCATGCAATTAGTGTCTGGAACTGTACGTCGTTAACCGTGAAACGTAGAGGTGTTCATTGTAGACAGTGACTTGTGTTAGCATTAGTCAATTAACACAATGGAAGAAAACTGCGTGTGCAGATTGGAATATGTACTTGGGACCAGTGTGCAGTGAATACATATACCATCGACCCACGGTACGGTAAAGGCCTCATGGTCCCTGGAATGCTGTGCTTTACTGATGCTACGAATTTAATTCAAATGTGAGGAATTGGCGCGTGCAGATTTTTCAAGTAATGAAACTGTTTCACATAGTTTTGTGATTAGTATTTCCGATATGCCCGGAGCATGCCACATCATAGTTGAGGAGTTGCTAGTTGCATGATCATAATTTTTTTGTCTAGAAATGTGAATGATTGGTACATGAATGTAAATATTCAGTTTGTAGAGTTGCTGAAAGTAGTTACCATCTTTGGTTACGAGGGGACCATCATATATATATATATATATATATATATATATATATATATATATATATGGAAGTGAGACATGGACGATAACTAGTTTGGACAAGAAGAGAATAGAAGCTTTCGAAATGTGGTGCTACAGAAGAATGCTGAAGATAAGGTGGGTAGATCACGTAACTAATGAGGAGGTATTGAATAGGATTGGGGAGAAGAGAAGTTTGTGGCACAACTTGACTAAAAGAAGGGATCGGTTTGTAGGACATGTTTTGAGGCATCAAGGGATCACAACTTTAGCATTGGAGGGCAGCGTGGAGGGTAAAAATCGTAGAGGGAGACCAAGAGATCAATACACTAAGCAGATTCAGAAGGATGTAGGTTGCAGTGGGTACTGGGAGATGAAGAAGCTTGCACAGGATAGAGTAGCATGGAGAGCTGCATCAAACCAGTCTCAGGACTGAAGACCACAACAACATATATATATATATATATATATATATATATATATATATATATATATATATATATATATATATATATATATATATATATATGACCGTGGGATAGGGTATGCTTGTCCCCTCGTAACCAAAGACTGTGATTACTTTCAACAACCCCACAAACCGAATGATTTACATTCATGTACCAATTATTCACATTTTTAGACAATAAGAGGGACCGTTGTTAATCTTAGGACACTTCACATTGCGTGATATCATAGTGAATCATATTTGTGCACAGGTATCGTGTTTCGCGTGAGATGAAAGCAGAGAATGTTAAATTATAAAGTGAGTATTAAAAGTTTATATTTAGATTAAATAGTTATAAATTAAATTTTGGGTGATTTAGAAAGCGACAATATGCCAATATTAATAATTCAATAGCATTCCCATTTTCCCATCACGTTTACGTGCCATGAGTAAAAGTTTAAGTTCACGGACGAGAGTTTCGCTATTCACACTGTGTGTGGCATGGTTTAAGTAAATAAAGAAAGGAATATTCACCACTCAGGTTCCAAGGTGTAAGACAATAGCGTTTATCTGTTGCGCCACAGATAATGCGAAACAAAATCAAAGTTGTTGATAGTACATTAACTTCCGAATTAACGCACAGCAGGGCCCCTATTTGAACTTGCAACAGTCCATAAATTTAGCGTCGCACCTGATCAGAGGAATTAAATGGAGTAGCAATAACAATACAATGGAAAGTATAGTTGCTACTCACCAGACGGAGGCGCTGAGTCGCAGAACGGCGCAGCAAAAACACTATCGGAAACTTAGCTTTCGGCCAGCAAGGTCTTTGTCAAAAGTAGACAACATACACACAAACTCAGTCAAAGTCGGGCTCCAGCTGCGAGACACTGTGGTCACGTGTGTGTAAGCTGCGTTTGGGTGAGTGTGTGTGTATGCGTATGTTGTCTATTTTTTTACAGAGGCCTTGTTGGCCGAAAGCTTTCAGAAACAGCATCTCCGATTTATCCTTTTCACTGTATTATTACTTTTCATCCTGGATTTTAGATTGTTTGATACTACGAACTAAGATACAGCAGTTACAAAAGCCACGTCACATATCTGAGGGGGTCTCCCTCAGACATACTTGAATGTACCTTAATTCAATAATCGGAGCCCGTAATATACGGATAAACAGCAGAAGCTTCTCAGAACCATTTTACATTAATCTAACTGGCCTCTTCTCAGTAGATAGTAATTCACCTTAACAAACAAATGTGTCATAGAGTACCTACACAGAAGAGCCAAAGGAACTAGTACACCTGCCTAATATCATGTAGGGCCCCCAGGAGCACGTCAAAATGCCTCAATATGACGTGGACTGGACTCGACTAATGTCTGCTGGAGGGAAGTGACACCATAAATACTGCGGAGCTGTCCATAAATCCGTAAGAGTAAATCCGTAGAGTTAGGGAGTTCAAATCTCTTCTGGAAGCACACTGCAAGGCATTCCAGATATGCTCAAAAACGTTCACGCCTTGGGAGTTTGGTGGCCAGCAAAAGAGCTTTAACTCAAAAGAGTGTTCCTGGAGCCACTCTGCAGCAATTCAGGACGTGTGGGGTGTCGCATTGTCCTGCTGTAAATACCGAAGTCCGTCGGAATGTACAATGGACATGAATGGATGCAGGTGATCAGACAGGATGCTTACGTACGTAGCACCTGTCAGAGTCGTATCTAGACGTATCAGGGGTTCCTCATCACTCCAACTGCACATTCCCGACACCATTACAGAGCCTCTACGAGCTTGAACAGGCCTCTGGTGACACGCGGGGTTCATTGATTCATAAAGTTGTCTCCCCATAGCCGTACATGACTAACCGCTCGATACAATTTGGAACGAGACTCGTACGACTACGCAATATGTTTCCAGTGATCAGCAGTACAAAGTCGGTGTTGACGGACCAAGCTTTGTGTCGTGCAGTCAAGGGTACACGAGTGTGCCTTCCGATCCGAAAGCCCATATCGATAATGCTTCGTTGAATGGTTCGCACGCTGACACTTGTTGTTGGCCCAGCACTGAAATCTCCAGCAATTTGCTGAAGGGTTGCACTTCTCTTCAGTCGTCGTTGGTCCCATTCTTGCTGGATCTTTTTCCGGCCGCAGCGATGTCGGAAATTAGGTGTTTTACCGGATTCCTGTTATTCACGGTGCACTGGCACGAGCGACATTATACTCGATGCATGCTAAAACTTAATATTGCCTACTGGTTAACTTTCCGTTTACTGATACCAGATTCAATCATCCTAACAAAACATGTAATCAGAATGTGACGCACCTGCCCTCTCAAACTTCCCGAGGTGACTTACCTAGCGTGATGTGAATGTAAATGACTAATACAAAGAGTGGCTTTCTTCCAAGTATTTGTTACGAGCTAAAGTGATCCTGAATGGAATACAAACCGAATTGGTCACGAAAGCATTTAAATTGTTGCTTCCACATAAAGGAATCGCACAACACTTTATAGATTGTCGTGCAGTGTCCACTCACATTAATGTGACCAACTGTCAGAAGCCTCGGAAACCAACTTTCGCAGCTTGGAGCACTGCGAGACGTGCAGGAAGAGAGTAAATGAGGTTCAGAAAGGTGTAACGCCCCACCCGTTGCTTGTCCGATTTTTGCGTGTGTTCGCCCCTAACAAACAACTTACAGAGAAATTGGTAGTGGAACTGTACGCAAAAATGGATAAAGCTAGATTTAAATATGGCCCTGTCACCCTTAATTAGTCAGCGGTGGTAGCGTTGATGGTGAATCACACCTGTTTTTACTTCCAAACATGAATGATCATGAACACTTAGAGTGTTCATTGACATCAAACATATACACAAAAATAAAATAGCGCAAAGGGGTGAATTCAGGATCAACTACTGAAAGTAAAGGCTCTACTGAATCGCAATAATTTTATTATAACCTTCAAATCAATGCTGAATAAAACACAATTAACAATTTACAAATTATCCTCCTGACTGGTATTGGCAGTGAACTGTGTTAAAATTGGTCCAAAACGCGATCTCTTATAACTTGACTGACCGACTGACATCGACACAAAACGTAAAATACGAAGAACCACTACACCCCAAAGTACCGTGAAACCTCTGTGGAAACAGCAATTGCACGTGATCGAACTATTTAACGTTACTCCTAACACAGGCCGCAGCGGGAGCGATCTCACCGTAATCTTCCTGTTGTAGCGGCGGTTTCCGACGGCGACGGCGCGGGTGTGTGGTTGGCTTGTGGCGTCTCGGAAAGTACACTCCTACACTACTCGGACAACAGACCGCTGTCCATAAACTTCACTATTTGCAACGATCTTCCCGGCAGCAAAGAGCTGGCGTGGCTAACGTCCACTCAGAACGAAAAAACCAAGACGGGAGGTGACTTGGGTAATGTCCTCTCAGTGCGAGGGACCAGAACAGAAGACCTTTACCGAGAGTCCAGCAAGATCGCTCTCTACCGAGCGAATCACATCACTAGAAGCCAGTGCCGACCAATGTACGGCCTGGGAACAGAACTCTTTTCCACCATTCTTTTATTTCTACAAAATTTCACAAGTAAACTCCACCCTCGCCGGCTGAGAAGAACCACAGCTGTGTGCAATAGCACGTTTACTAGGAGTTTTCTCCCAAGAGACCACTCGAGATTTTCCCGGCAAGATTGACCCTCATAGCGAACACAGATTCTTGCATTGAAAGTTTGTTATTCGGAACTCCTGGCTTGCCACACTTGAGTTTCTCGAAGGCGTAAAATTAGTGGGACATAGGCGAGAGCACGCACAGGAAAGCCCGTCCACCACTCTGTTTTGGTAAACACTTGACCACCTGCAGCCGCACGTCCTTCAGAGGTTGGCGACCGCCGCGGCCTCTCTAAACGGATTACAGAAATCCCCCAGTTCACCATTCATACCGTTAGGCTGTGGCCTTAGGCTGTGGCCTTCGGCGGCTAGGCTGGGAGGTAGCCGAGCTCTGTCTCGCGTACTGACTTTCCGCAAAATCTTATAATTACAAAATCGCGGAATTCTCGCGTGCCAATGCGTTTCCACATAGATTTCCTACAACGTAATTTAGAGTATTACTCCAACAAACCTAAAGTGTCACGTTAAATGGACTAATGTAAGGCGCAAGGTCGTTGTCACCTTACAGAGGGTCTCGCAATATTTTACGGTCGAGGTGTTTATTACTTCCCTCTGTCGGAGAATAGGGCTGGTAAGTAACAGGCTAATACACCATTACTGGAATATCCGACAGTTGTACGTCGTCAGCGCTAATAAGTAAGGCGTTAATTAATTACGAGCGCCGGCAGACGGCTTGTTAAGGTCACATTTTGCCTTTGGAGGCGCACGCGGCGCCGTCACGTGGCAGGGAGCAGCCGGCGTCGCCGCGGGGACGTCAGACGGCGGCGTCGCCAGCGCCCCGCCAGCGGACGGCCAACTTCTGCGCTGGGGGCGGGAGTTCGGGGCGCCGGGCGCAGCGAGGGCGGACCTGATTAAAGAGCCCGCGGTCCACCAATCAGAAACAAGGGACGTGCCGCGGGCAGGGCAGGGCAGGGCCGCGCTGCGCCCGCGACCCGAATTACTGCGTGATCTGAATGCGACGTCCCGACCACCTTCTGAGACAAGCCCTGCCACCCACCACCACCACCCCCACCACCATCACAACCTTGGCTCTCCGGCCACAACTTGCAGCTTCCTTTCTGTCCGCCGTAGAGAACAGAGGCGTGCTGATTGTCGACTGGCGTTTCCAGAATGATCAACGGTGCATTCTTTTGTGCCTGGAACCGTCGTCCCTAACTGCTGCTGATGCAGCTTTGAGAGTTTAAATTGCGGTTAGGAATCGTCATGAGCGAATGCTGGAAGTGAGGATGGTTTCGAAATACAGACGCAACTACGCAGCATATAGACTGCATCACACAAAAGATCATTTAGAAAGAAGAGTCTATAGTTAACTTTTCATTCCAAACATGCGTGCAAAATCATCTAAGCATTTAACCTGAGATACTTCCAGAACAGAGCAGTCGCGGTGGATTACGTAGTGGAACTGAGCATCGTCCAGTCTTTGTTTCGACTTAAAATATAATTTATGGAAAAACAGTAATCATTCATAGAGGTGTATCAATTACTTCGAAGTTGTACTCCCTGTTCACATTTCCCACTGTCTTTCCTCTTGTTTATTCAGATAAAATTAAACTTTACACTAATCATCATCATCATCATCATCATTTAAGACTGATTATGCCTTTCAGCGTTCAGTCTGGAGCATAGTCCCCCTTATAAGCTTCCTCCATGATCCCCTATTCAGTGCTAACATTGGTGCCTCTTCTGATGTTAAGCCTATTACTTCAAAATCATTCTTAACCGAATCCAGGTACCTTCTCCTTGGTCTACCCCGACTCCTCCTACCCTACTGCTGAACCCATGAGTCTCTTGGGTAACCTTGCTTCTCCCATGCGTGTAACATGACCCCACCATCTGAGCCTGTTCGCCCTGACTGCTACATCTATGAGTTCATTCCCGGTTTTTCCTTGATTTTCACATTGTGGACACCCTCCTGCCATTGTTCCCATCTACTAGTGCCTGCAATCATCCTAGCTACTTTCATATCCGTAACCTCAACCTTATTGAGCTTTCGCTCCCATACAACAACGTTGGTCGAAAGATTGAACGGTGCACAGATAACTTAGTCTTGGTACTGACTTCTTTCTTGCAGAAGAGAGTAGATCGTAGCTGAGCGCTCACTGCATAAGTCTTGCTACACCTCGCTTCCAGTTCTTTCACTATGTTGCCATCCTGTGACAATATGCATCTTAAGTACTTGAAACAGTCCACCTGTTCTAACTTTGTTCCTCCTATTCGGCACTCAATCCGTTTATATCTCTTTCCCACTGACATTACTTTCGTTTGGAGATGCTAATCTTCATATTTAAACTAATATAACATTTAAATTCGTTTATTCCAATAACAATTTTTTCGTACACTGCACCTTTACGTATCAATGTTTAGAAATGTTCAAAAACAACACGCATTATTTTCATATTCTCTCGCTCGTTACACACAACATATTAGTCCTGCAAAAAGTATGAACAGGATATTTTTGTAGTAAATGTAACGCAGCTAACTACAGCATTGGATTACATTGTGGCTGGAGGCCATGGGTTTTGAGTTAGTCAAGACAAACTTGTTTGAAGGCCAGTTTTGTACGGTTTTCTTGAATGATTCGAATACTACAGCCTCTACTGGGAGCGCATACCAGTACAAAATTTATCTACGGTACGTCAAATTTCTGTTCATTTTTTTTCCGTGCGATTAACAATTTGCACGTAGGAAGTGAGAGAATATAATAATCTTGCACGTGGTTTTTAAAGGCATTGCGGGTTTGCATAAAACCCATAGGTAGAGGCAGCTGAACCACCTTCTATATTAAAACATCTAAGGACTGTAGCGTGAATGTTTTTTGCACAAAATATCATTTATAAGAAAGTCAGAAACATTTATGACGATGATGTAATAGTACCTGCCTTTCCTTCTGTACAGCATCTCGTATCTAAAGTGGATACATGGCATACCGTCACTGAATAGTAATCAAAAACGTTCATTGTTCTGTTTTCGAACACAGCCCTTGTTTATTTCTCAATAAAATTCATTAGCATTGGTGACCGAAGATTTCCTGTATAGAGAGTCACACTTCTTCTGCCAGAGGCGGCAGATGACGAGACAGAGTTTCAGGACAGCCTCCAGCTCATGGGATGTGAACCACTGCGTTAAGCACATTTAATGATTATTCACAGGATATGTGGCCCTCAATTCAAAAGGTCTCATGATTTCGGATGAGCCCTCATTCGTATCTCCGGCAGTGGACCGCCATGAGCAGTTACCATGATCAGAAGATTCAATATGAATAGGATACTACGTCTGAAATGGAGATGTTGTGAACTCTTCACGGATAGGGTTCTTCTCTTCAAAATTGATAGTAAAAATGGCTCTGAGAACTATGCGACTTAACTTCTGAGGTCATCAGTCGCCTAGAACTTAGAACTAATTAAACCTAACTAACCTAAGGACATCACACACATCCATGCCCGAGGCAGGATTGGAATCTGCGACCGTAACGGTCGCTCGGCTCCAGACTGCACCGCCTAGAACCGCACGACCACTCCGGCCGGCAATTGATAGTAAATCAATGTCAACAACAATAGTTTTGAAAGGCTGACAGCCCTAGCTGAGGACGAAGAATTAGAAACTAAATGTCTTTTTAATGGGTAATTATTATGTAAGAGGAGTATTAATATATCAATCATCGACTGTTGGCATGTTGAAATAGGGAAAAGAACAGAAATCATAGTTAGGGAGAACATTGGCTTGGCACCAGAAACATGATGGAGAAGTGCTACAAATTTGTTACAAGAATTTGTTCAAGAATCACATGAGGCAGAAGCACGCATGTAAAGGAAACGGAAACACGGAAAGAATCTATTTGGATTACAGCATCATCGGCCTGATTCACAAATCAGGTTTTGGAATGTAAGGCGTAACCAGGAGAAGAGGTAATCGCAATTCAGCAATGGTGATAAGCTCACTGAAGACCGAGAGAACCATTCGTAAAAATTGATGTAGCAAGATGTAGAACATTCGTGACTTCGGTATAATGAAGTGCACTTAAAATTCTATGAGGCCTTACTTACAGCTATAATAAATACAATAGCAGCCAGTTTAGTTGAAGATGACAGTCACAAAAATTAAGTAGACAAACATAGGTACAAGGAAGCTCACACAAAGAAACCTTGGGTAACAGAAGAAATGCTTCAACTAGAAGTCGAAAGGAGGAAGTACAAATATGTTCATGGGAAGACAGGAATAAAGCAACGTAAAAATAAAATATACGGAAAGCATAGAGAAGCCTAAGAGGAATGGCTGCAGGACAAATTTTAAGAAACCGAAAAAAAGGCTACTGGAAAGACTAATTCAGCATAAAGAAGAGTCAAAATACTCTTCGGTAAAATGAAAAATAAATGATGGGCTAGGTTCAGGTGAGTGTGATGTTTTTCACGAAAACACATAAAAATTTTGATTCTGAAAAACATATCAAAAATAATTCTATTTAAAAATAACATAATTTTAAAATATTTCAATGAATATACTTGTTCGACTTACTCAGCAATTCCAAAATATAACGGCAATAATTTGTGAAAGACATGATACTAAAACAAGTTAAATGAACAAGTTTCCAAATACTTGATTATCCATGCATGAGCATATAGCGTTGTTACAAGAATCACATTAATTTTAAATAAGATAAAAAGAATAAAGACATTTTCCTTTACTTAAACAATCATTCACATTTATGAACACAGTCAATAAAATTTATAGTAAATTTTCCTGAAGCTGACGTCCAATAAATTCAGCAACCGATAGAGCTGGAGCCACTGCAGTCACAAATTTAAGACAGCCTACCAGCTTTTTGCCAGCCACAACAACGGTTAGCCTAGTCACTATCACAGACTTTCTCGATAACGAGCAAGCCATCCAGCAGTTACGCGCATGCAGTGGGTTACACCTGACTTCACAACCACGAACTGGACACTGGGACACTAGTAGTAGGCGCCGCCATTTACGATGCTGAGCCCACTAAACCAAACATGTCCCACTGGATCTCCAGCTAGGAGGACTCCGCCGATGGTATTTGCAGGTTTCCGGTTGTGGTGGAGGGGAATTCGTGTTCTCACTTCACAGAAGACGGAAGGCATCTTCGTTTAGGAGGAGCCACAGTCGCGCTGTCAACAGCGTCATCCAGCAGTGCCAGTGACAGAGCCACGCGCTAGAGACCAAACACAGTTGCGACTTTTGTTGCGGCACAGAAGAGTCACATTAACCTTCGTTAAAACTAAGGGCGGAGACATCAAGAGCGCAATGGGACTTCCACTGCTCAACGCGGGGGAGAGATCGAATACGGGAATAGAGAGCACTGGAAGAATCAGCGAGAAAGAGGACTGGTCTGATGAGGTGACGGAAGAAGAAATGTTGTGTCAGTATATGTGGGAACCAATATTAGAGTTAACAGTTTAGCAGATGGAAGAACTTCGATCTGATGAGAAGCAGATTACATTCATTTGCTGTTGCCAAAATCAGTGAGGGTAGTGCAACCAAACGACTACTGAAGTTGGTTTAAAGCATCGCGCATTGAACAGTGCGCTAAATTTCGAGCTTGTGTATAATATCGCCAATCTTAGAGGTTTTGCCTTTTTTTTCAATCTGGCACGCTTTTTCATTTATCATTAAATATGAGACGTTTTTTCAAAGTAGTATAAATTACAGAATAAATAGAAAGTATATGTGTGCATTTGGCCTGTACAGAATACATCCTCCTCTGAACTCACCTGTTTGTCAATTTGGAAATACCTGACATGCAACACTTTCTTCGTCCGAGGGAATAAATCACAGCATGCCATATCAGTAGGATATGAAGAGACTAAAGCTGAATACTCAAAGATGCAGAATGTTTGACTCTGTTACATGCGGAATGACCTGGCACCTACCTGTGGTGCCAAAAAACCCCTATACAGATTACAGCGACGCATCTTGACAGTCTTCCATAACGTCGTCAGGACATTACGCTGTCTCCCGATACGGTTTGCCCCTTTCGAGCACAGTCTGTTAGAACTACTACTTGTTACAAGCAAAAGATAGTCAGCATCACCTGGAACAATGGTTTTTAACAAAGGAATTAGCCAGACAGCCGTGCAGATTGAGATATTATTCTATTTTCGCTACCAGTTTCAGCAATTCAATACGCCATCTTCAGGCCCCATATTCACCTCTAAAAAATTATCGACATTGGCATACTGGGGCCATCTTTTGCCGGATATCGTGAATTCTCAAGTGCTTATTTCGAAGACTTGACTGCATCCAGAAACAGATGGCCCTAATATGACAATATCAATAACTTTTTAGAGGTGCGTGTGGAGCCTGAAAATAGCACACTGAATTGCCGAACCAGGAGCCAAAAATAAAATAAATTAACTTCTCAGTTGGCACTGTTGTTTGGCGAAATCCGATTGTCTCACGTCCATAATGGATCAACAGAGGCTTGGCCAATGGTGGCTGCACCTTCACCTTTCTCGACGACAGTGACGTTTCCACGGTTTGAGTTGCTCTGTAACATAGGCGTCATAGTGACAGAGGGAGCAATTGTCATTTGTGATTAAGTATCTAACTATAGGGCCCTACACAACCATCAATTTATTGGCTTACCGACCGACCGATCGATCTACTAACCGACCAGTTTCCTGGCAACCTGCACACTCGCATTTTGGTGTTTGAGCAGTAAAATGCACTATAAGAAGTAGAACAAGAAGAACAGAAAAACCAACAAGTACTACAAAGGAGCTATCCGAATGAGACGGAAATTGTTGCATGTGGTGCACATGTACAGGAAAACAAATCATTACAATATCAGAAAAATGGCATCATTTATTTAAGAGAAAGAGCTCAAAAAAAGAACAAATCAATAGCACGCTAATCCATCTCTGTCCCTTATGGGAGCATTTATTCGGCTTGAAATTGATTAATAGGTTTTCTGGATGTTTTCCTGAGGGGTAACATGCCAAATGGTGCGTTAGACCGTCAAAACCCAGAGCTGGTTCGAGTACCCAGCTCGGTTGCTCTAAACACTCTCAATCTGGGAGCGATCCGGCGGTATTGTTGGCCAAGTTATGGTTTGGCAAGCATAAAGACTACCAGTAGAAATTCTCACCAGGTGCAGGCGGACATTTCCTTATTGAAATGTAAGCGAGGGACAGCTTGCCATGAATAATGGCAACCAAACGGGACACATAATATCGTGGATGTACCGCTGTGCTGTAAGGCTGCCGCGGATGACAGTCAAAGGGATCCAGCTGTGAAAAGAAATGCCAATCCAGAAAATCGGGCCGTATGGCGGTTGACAGTTTGACTGACATACCATTTTTGTGTGGGGCATCTCCAGACACTTCTTTCTTGGCCATCGGGGCTCTTTTGAAAGGGGGCGTATCAATGAAGACAATCCTGCTCCAGTGAAAGAGGCCGAAGACTTGTCTATTGACACACTGGACAGCGGTGGGATACCAACCTAACTGTCGACCTCATACCGCCCGACTACCAGAAGTGAGGGTTTTCATCCACCATTTCCTCAAAGCGCAGTGGTACGTCGTCGATATTGTACGCCTCGTTTGGTTGTCCTTGAAGGGAAAACATCTAAAGCTTACAAATCAGCAAGGTAATGCCCCACCCACCCAAGGAGAGATTTTCTGCTGTTTGTCTTCGTGGTTGCTAAACACAAATTTGGCCAGCATGGTCACCGCCAATCTCCCCAATTGAGGATGTTTGGAGTATTATGGTCAAGGCCATCCAACCACATTGTGATTCTGACAAAACAATGCGTCAATTGGACGGAACGTAGCACGATATCCCTCAGGAAGACATCAAACAACTTTAATGCCAAGTCGAATAACGACTTGCATAAGAACCAGAGAGGATGAAACGCGTTATGTATTTGCTCAAATTGTGGAGCTCTTTGTCTTAAATAAATCAACCAATTGTTTTGAAGCTGTAATGGTTTCTTTGTCTGTACATGTACATAAAATCTACCAATTTCCGTATCATTAAAAAGATTCCTTCGTGTTGCATCCTAGCAGAAAGGGCATAAAATACAGACTGGCAACAGCTCGAAAACATTTCTGTGATATAAATTAATTACTGACGTGGACCACAAATTCAAGTGTACAGTAACAATATGGAGCGTAGCTCTCTACAGAAATGAAACGTAGATAATAAATTCAGAGAAGAAGAAAACTGAAGTTTTCAAAATGAGGTCCTACGTAAGAACACTGACGATTATGTGGACAGATAAAACAAATGACGTGGAGGTACTGAACAGAATTGGGGAATAATAAATGTATGACAGAAGAACATTATGTCACTAAGAGAATAGATCTGCCGATGGTACACATCCTGAGGCTTCAGAAAATAGTGAGTTCGGTAATGGAGGAAGTGGGAGAGGTAAAAATTACAAAGGCAGGTCTAGTATGGAAAGCAGATTCAACTGGATACAAGTTGCAGTTATTTTTCAGAGAAGAAGAGACTTGCACAGGATTGACTAGCTCGTAGAGGTCCCGCAAACACGTCTTTGTTCTGAGGAACACAACAACAAATAGCAATCCAACAATTTGAGGTTTAACACTAACAGCTGTATGTAGTAACCTGTTCACAGCTACGAGTTTCATCTCATGTCAAGTAAATACCTTTAGTACGAACTGAAGTGTGTATTACAGGCAACTTAGGATGTTTCCAAAACAGAATAAGCGAAACGAGTTTGATTCTCAACAACAGCTCTGTTTTAGTCACATAGGCGGGCTTCGTATACTAACATGACGTTGGTAATTGTGTTAACGGGTAAAGAGCGACAGAACACGTGTAAAATACTCGTATAGTGTAACAGTCTCCAACCAGAAGGTGCTCTGAACATTACACCGCTTCATTAGGCCAGCTCGTGTTGGAGATCATATCTCCTTTCCTTACTCAAGTTGTTAGAACGGAACTATCACTGAAAATCATAAAATTTTCATGTTTGGTGTTTCACTCCTGTGTTTTTTAGGGAAAGTAGAGGAGTGCCTTATCCACAGAGCCCATACTCAGTTCCAGAGAGACAATAACATAATCACACCTGAGAAGTAGGGCTTCCGTCCTGAAGACAGCACCGTCCATCAGCCCCACGTCTGGTGGAACACAATGCAAGGCGAGAGATATAAAACACAGCAGCCTTAGACAATGTCTGGCATGATGATTTAATATACAAGTTACTTCAGTTAGACATTCCAGGACACGTAATACGCATAATTGACTCGTTTCTCGTAGGGAGGCAATGCTTTGTTAGCTGTGGCAATCATGTAAGTACGCTCAGGGATGCTGTGGCTGGTGTCCCGCAGGGTCGGCTCTGGACCCTTTACTATACTCGCTATACAGGGTTTTACATAAAGGTACGGCCAAACTTTCAGGAAACATTTCTCACACACAAATAAATAAAAGATGTTACGTGGACATGTGTCCGGAAACGCTTAATTTCAATGTTAGAGTTCATTTTAGTTTCGTCAGTATGTACTGTACTTCCTCGATTCACCGCCAGTTGGCCCAATTGAAGGAAGTTAATTTTCACTTCGGTGCTTGTGTTGACATGCGACTCATTGCTCTACAGTACTAGCATCAAGCACATCAGTAAGTAGCATCAACAGGTTAGTGTTCATCACGAACGTGGTTTTGCAGTCAGTGCAATGTTGACAAATGCGGAGTTGGCAGATGCCCATTTGATGTATGGATTAGCACGGGGAAATAGCCGTGGCGCGGTACGTTTGTATCGAGACAGATTTCCAGAACGAAGGTGTCCCGAAAGGAAGACGGTCGAAGCAATTGATCAGCGTTTTAGGGAGCACGGAACATTCCAGCCTATGACTCGCGACTGGCGAAGACCTAGAACGACGAGGACACCTGCAATGGACGAGGCAATTCTTCGTGCAGTTGACGATAACCCTAATGTCAGCGTCAGAGAAGTTGCTGCTGTACAATGTAACGTTGACCACGTCACTGTATAGAGAGTGGTACGGGAGAACCAGTTGTTTCCCTACCATGTACAGCGTGTGCAGGCTGTATCAGCAACTGATTGGCCTCCACAGGTACACTTCTGCGAATGGTTCATCCAACAATGTGTCAATCCTCATTTAGGTGCAAATGTTCCCTTTACGGATGAGGCTTCATTCCAACGTGATGAAATTGTAAATTTTCACAATCAACATGTGTGGGCTGACGAGAATCCGCACGCAATTTTGCAATCACGTCATCAACACAGATTTTCTGTGAACGTTTGGGCAGGCATTGTTGGTGATGTCTTGATTGGGCCCCATGTTCTTCCACCTACGTTCAGTGCAGCACGTTATCATGATTTCATACGGGATACTCTACCTGTACTGCTAGAAGATGTGCCTTTACAAGTACTTCACAACATGTGTTCATGCATGATGGAGCTCCTGCACATTTCAGTCGAAGCGTTCGTACGCTTCTCTACAACAGATTCGGTGACCGATGGATTGGTAGAGGCGGACTAATTCCATGGCCTCCACGCTCTCCTGATCTCAACCCTCTTGACTTTTATTTATGGGGGCATTTGAAAGCTCTTGTCTACGCCACCCCGGTACCAAATGTAGAGACTCTTCGTGCTCGTATTGTGGACGGCTGTGATACAATACGCCATTCTCCAGGGCTGCATCAGCGCATCAGGGATTCCATGCGACGGAGGGTGGATGCATGTATCCTCGCTAACGGAGGACATTTTGAACACTTCCTGTAACAAAGTGTTTGAAGTCACGCTGGTACGTTCTGTTGCTGAGTGTTTCCATTCCATCATTAAGAGATGTATAAAATGAGCTCTAACATGGAAAGTAAGCGTTTCCGGACACATGTCCACTTAACATATTTTCTTTCTTTGTGTATGAGGAATGTTTCGTGAAAGTTTGGCCGTACCTTTTTGTAACACCCTGTATACAAATAACATACAAAACTGGCAGGCAATGAACTGGCGCTTTACGATGATATATTAAAGCAGTAGGAACCTCTACTTTATAATGAGGAAACTACAAGACATCTGGACGAATAGTAAGCTGGTTAACTCATCTAAGATTAATATAAATCCAGGAAAAAAAAGTTGCGATAATCCTCGCCAGAAAGTGAACTCCCCCCAAGCAGGCAGATTTCGGTTTCTGGCAGTGACATCGACTGGAGCTACTCGGCAACCTACCTAGGACTAGAGATAGATAAAAAGTTGACATTTGGGAAACAAATAAACAGGGCTCGGAACCAAGGCAGTACAGCATTTAATCGGTTGTATCTGCAACTTAAGGTTGGGGGGCTGACAGTAGAAACGAAGCTGCAACTGCACAGAGCAGTTACCCTCCCTACTGTATTTAATATATCAGGAGTTTGGTCAATGGCGGCAGGGACCCATTTGCACAAAACTCAAACTTTGCAAAATCCATAACAGATGCGAATAGATATAGGCCCAACACACATATCAAAGAATTACTAGGTGAACCAGCCATACTCACATACATTAAAAGAAAGTCAATTACTTTATATGAAAGGAATTCAGCACGCTGAGTGACAGCCGGTTGGAGGCGCCATGTCACGGACTGCGCGATCCCTCCCGTCGGAGGGTCGAGTCCTCCCTCGGGCATGGGTGTGCGTGTTGCCCTTAGCACAAGGTAGTTTAAATCGTATGTAATACTAGGGACCGATGACCTCAGCAGTTTGGTCCCTTAGGAATTCACACACATTTCAACATTTCAAAAGATATGAACTTCGCCCTACCAACTAATTTAGGCACTCAATACCCAACGCTTCAAATAATAGACCATAATCCTCAAAAACCAGATAATTTAGTCAATAACGGATACAGACATTCTGTCATGCATGCAAACGATCATTTCGACGAACAAATAAAAGCTATCTTCAAACACTCATTTACCCATTCTAGTAGTCAGACGGGGTAGCCCTGTGTGCTTCAAATGGAAAGACATATCGATACTATCCAGAGCGACCTTAAGTGGAATAACCACATAAAACAGATAATGGGAAAAGGAGACACCAGACTCAGATTCATAGGAAGAATCTTAAGGAACTGTAACTCATCCACGAAAGAAGTGGCTTATAAGGCGCTTGTGGACCCGATTCTTAAGTATTGCTCATCTATCTGAGATCACTATCAGGTAGGACTTTTAGAGGAGATAGAGAAGATCCAAAGAATAGCGGCCCGTTTCATCACGGGATCGCTTAGCCGGCGAGACAGCGTTACGGAGACGCTAAACAAATTCCACTAGCAGACTTTACAAGAGAGGCATTGTGCATCACGGAGAGATTTACTGTTGAAATTTCGGGACAGCACTTTTCAAGAAAAGCCGGACAACTTATTACTTCCCCCCCCCCCCCCCCCAATATATCTCGAGTATTGACCACGAGGAGAAAATTCGAGAAATTACAGCCAATACAGAGGCTTACCGACGATCATTCTTCCCACACGCTATTCGCGAGTGGAACAGGGTTAGAGGGATCAGGTAGTGGTACCGAAAGTGCCCTCCGCCACACACCTTTATATGATTTGGGGAGTATGATGTAGATGTAATAGCTGTCGTGTGTTTGGTGTGGTCTTATTGTACAAGATAGGTTGTGGCCATATTCCTGTGCTCCTCATCAAACGTTTTTTTTATTAAAGACGTTACCAGTGGTGTCCTCTGACACTTAGCAATGCTCCATCCGTCGTCCCTATTCACCATCTGATGAAGTATGGTCTGAAGACAAAATCTGATAAAATCGAAACCTGTTACCATTTGGAAGTATGAAAATTAATTTTAATAAATCCTGGTGATCAAGACTGATTATTATTTTAATTATCTTTATTTCGCTCGTATTTTCCAGTAATGTTTTTAATAGTTATTAACCTAGTAATTACCTTTAATTACGTATTAGAATGGTGAGTGTGGAAATATTGCCGTAACAGAAGATAGCGAGAAAGAAATTAAAGCATAAACTTACGATTATTTAACGTTGCTTTCTAAATCGTGAATTGTAATAACAGAGAACGTTTCATGCGCTGAAAATCGAACACACAAACTGCATTTGCAGATGTAGCTTGATGAACTTCTAGCAGAGGGCACATTGTACTCTTAGTGTAAGAAACAAAACAAAAAAGTCTTAAAACCGAAATAGGACGACATTATGTAGGACGGAGAAAAACAAATACAATTATTATATTGCTGTAAGTAACCATTTAGTGTTTCCTGAAATTTCTACTAATATTCGGACTCCACTTTTTCTGCTTCCTAGGTGCGGCTGCCGTTAATATAAATTTCGACAATCACGTTATTAGCGTCGATAAATGCGGGACAAATCTTGTACAGTTGCATTCCAAGGCGGCTTCATTTCCTGCCATAGCAAGCAACGCCTTTGCGTAGAGCATTAGGAGGAAAGTGATTTGTGTAAATTCGGTAGCGTCGGAAAAAATACCCCACATATTCACCCGCCCTAATGACTTCTTCTATTTCCTTCTTCATTTCCTTTCCGTCGCACGACGGAGAATATACGCTTTCCTTGGTGGCGAGGGGCAAGAAAATTCTGTAGATACCGGTACAATACGTTTTAAAATTACGCCTAACTTCGTAGTAGCAGGGTCTGAAATACAGAAGTCACATCGGGGTCGATTAGTTAACAGCAGGACCGTAAAATCGGAAATGTTGCGAGGGAAGATTACCTCACCTGTTAAAAAGTTAAACGTGGTAAGATGTGAATATTCCTATGTTTCATTAGAGTATCTAGTCAGCTGATATTCCACATTATTTTGCCACATCCATTATTCTTTACTTTGATTACATAAAAACAATATTTTACTGATGAGTTTTGCTTTCAATTCACACAAATATCTCTTACTTTATGTATTTTTTAACTTTTCGCGGCATAATAACTAATCTATTAAATTTGGAGACACACCAGTGACAATTACGCTTCCACTCTTATTTCGGTCGCGTATCATCAGATTAACCTTGGGGTGAGTATCTTTCCCCACTCTGAGGATATCCGAAAGAAATTGGCTATAATACCAGCGGTAATAGGGGAACTTGCAAAGCTGCTTCAACGAAATTTATTGGACTATCCCTTATTTTGTCTTATTTTGTGTATATGACGGTTAAACGATTTGTAGATATTTTATACTTTTCTAATAGTGAAGTATTTCAGAAAAGCGCCTGCCAGCAAAACGACAGTATCCGAAACGTAAGCGCAGTGATAACATCAGACCTTTACTATTCAGGGCCATTTTTCACAATGAGAAGTGAAAGCCGAGCACTTCCTAGGTCTACTGTATCTTTGTACAACCAAAGGTTGACTAACTAGGCTAGGAGGTAACTGGTACAAGACAAGATGTCTGGCACTGACAGTGTTACAATGGTGGTCGCATTGTAGATATAGTCTGAAAGTTGCTGCCAGTATCACATCTGAGAGATTTGAACTATCTGATAATTATAAACGAATAACAGAACAAAATGTTTCGAGACTTTGTTGAAGGAATGGTATGTAATGAGATATATATGGAAATAGACGATAATGTCAATTTTAGGTACTCCACAGAAGGTCCATTAGAAACCTGAGTGACCTATGGAGAACTGAAGGGGCTAAAGCATCCTGTATCAGTGAAAAATAAATGTGTATAAAAGCCTGAGCAAGCCAAGATGCTACATTACTAGCATTCCACGAAAAAACACTGTGATATTTTAAGGAAAGTCATTAAAATGTCCAGAAATGTGGACAACATGACAGAAATCAATAATTCAGGTACAGAGATTAAGACTACTTGAGATATTGTGAAATGAGGGGCAGGATCAGTCAGTGACAAGATTCTGTCACAGTTAAGCTCAAGGACAATGTTATGACAGATAATTCAACATTATTAGCTATTTTTTACATTCACTTTCTAAATGTTACAAAAATAAATTGAATGATTCAGCTGAAAAAGCAAGAAATGGTATTTGTCATTTCACAAAAATTTAAACAAGTTTACATAGAGCTGACAGCCTTTACTGAAATGCATATGGTAATAAAAGATCTGAAGCGAAAGTTCGTATGAGGTTAATGAAATTTCGAAAACTGATTTGATGACTTGTTCTGACTTAAAATGCATCACATGCACAGGAATTTTTTCAGAGAGATTAAAATATTCCACTGTAAAAGATGTAAACAGTTCCCATACTGACCTCTTTATTCGAAATGTTCGAAAACGCAATATGCTCAAGTTTAGTCTCACATTTAAGTAGAATAAACTGACTTAGCACATCACAGTTTGGGTTGCAGTCGGGTTGTCGACTGACAACGCTTATTACTCATTCATTCACCAAATTTTAGAATCTTTAATAAAATATCACCAACTGTTATTTTTTGTGATTTTCCCAGTCGTTAGGTAAGGAATTGATACCTTCTGGAAAAAACTTTATTTGAGTCAAACTTAACAAACAAAATGATGAACATTCATCAAGCAGAACTGGTGTTTTATGCAAAACACAACTCTGTTGTAATAAATCCCATTTGAGAGGAAGCAAGAGATCTGTTCCCGATATTTTCCAAAGAGTTACTAAATGGTTCTCTCAAAATGTACTAACCCTTAATTTTAATGAAACATATGTGCACAACAAATAGAGTCATACCAACAACTCATGTAGGACATGAACTGGAATGAATACACAGGACAGAACGCTCAAAATATTTGATTGTATAAACTGACGATAACCTAAGCTGGAAGGAGCATGTTTCTGAGCTGCTCAAACAATTAACTTTTGTTGTTCGTATAACTACTACTTATGGTAACAGATACATGAACCTCCTGACATATGACCACTTTACTGTGCTGAAGGAATAATTTTCAGGGCAACCAATCACTTACAATGACAGCATTGCTTGCATAAAGGCGTTTAATAAGAATGATATGTGCTGCTCACACTCTCAGTTATCTTGTATGTACCTCTTTAAGGTCTTAGGCTTTAAATTGAACTTCTGCAGTATACATAAATGTATATTTGCTAGTGAAATTCGTCGTAGACAATCCATCACAATGTGAGAAGAATCGTGTTCAGCGTACCTGCATAACTAGAAGACAAAATGATCCTTAATGTACCATTACTAAAGCTGTCACTGTGTCAGAAAAGGGCGCATCAGAAAAAATATGTGCATTTCTCCAGTAACATAACATACTTGAAATATATCAATACAAGTTTCCAATCTAACACAAAATCAGTTTTTCTGAACAATTCATTTTATTTCACAAATCACTTTTTATTTACCAACTGGTAGCAAGTAAAAATACCTTGTTTTAGGTGTACTTATTGAGTGCAATCGGAAAATAATGTGTTTATGTCGATAAAAAAGCTTTCAGATGAACTTTTAGAATACATTCAACACAAGTAAATAAATCTATTTTTCTATTTTTCGGGAAATCACAGGGTATCGTGCAGTAGGTTTGTGAACACATTAACCAGTCTAGTAACATACTACTACTCGCTAGACTTTATCAACTATGTACGTTTGTGCGGTGCCACTCGACTTGTAGTTAGCCGTTTGGAATATTGCTTTTGCTGTTACTATTTGGCACTTAATTAAAGTACAGGTGACATGAAGTTCCTGTCCACAAGGCGTTACCGTAATTTTGTGCATGTAATTTAAAATTTCTGCTATTGTCTTCTGGATGGAGAGAGTATGAAACTGTTCGTAGTGATTCGATCTCTGGGTGACGTTAAGGGCCAGATCTCCTGATTGAGACTATAAAATGATACATCTTTACGATCTTCCTTATTTTGGAAAAGCTAATAAGGCAAAGAACGTAAATTCTTTTGCACTTTATTTATTGGTACTTGGACAGAGTTTTCTTACTTTTGCGGCCGCTACGGTCGCTGGTTCGAATCCTGCCTCGGGCATGGATGTGTGTGATGTCCTTAGGTTAGTTAGGTTTAAGTAGTTCTAAGTTCTAGGGGACTGATGACCTCAGAACGTAAGTCCCATAGTACTCAGAGCCATTTGAACAATTTTTCTTACTTTTTCAAGAAATGCACTCATCATTTCGAATCAAATCCGAGGAGTTAAACTCTGTTCTGTCGAAAACGAGGTGTGCCAATGGAGGAGGTCCTGAAGTCAGCAAATCTCATCTGAACTCCAAAAAGAAGCAATTTTCTTAATCTGTATGATATTGCGCATGGAGTAATATCACAGTTTTAGAAATTCTACAACAATAATGAAATCGCGAACCTTTGAAACAAAAATGTAGTTATGTCGTGCGTTTTTGGTGACGTGTTTTGCATTAAATACCGAGTAAATTAAAATAAAGTAAATTATCTTATTACTACTTGCGCATATGCCACAGAAGTAATTTAATCAAATTTAAGAACTTTCTTTTATAAGTGTGCCCACAGTCCATTAAGTCAACTCGCAATACGCTTGTTAAAAATAGGTTCAAGTGTGGGTCTAAAATGTAAGTTGAAAGGATGTCAATGATAAGATTCACTGATGACATTGCTATCCTCATTGAAAGTGAAGAAGAATTACAGGATCTGTTGCATGGAATGAACAATGTCATTAGTTGAGAATATAAATTAGAGAAAATCGAAGAAACACGAAAGTAATGAGAAGTAACAGAAAAGAGTATGACGAAAAGCTGAACATCAGAACGAGTGATGACAAGGAAGATGAATTATGGGGATATATCGGGGAATTCTGCCTTATGCAAGACACCTTTTTAGTTTCGTTTTACCCATGGGTAACACGAAACTGAAAATGTGTGTTGCATAAGGCGGAATTCCTCGTCCTATTTTCATAGCAAGCACGGACATAAGAAGAACAGCAACACCAGAAAATGATTATTTCGACGCCATTCGCAGCTCTTCAACAAATTCCAGTACACAACATCAAACTTCAAAAAATCATACCAAACATAAAATTCAACGAACAGTGTTTGACCTGTCTGATAGTACTGAAATATGTTACCACAACTGTAAACAACATGTCATCTGGAGCACAGCAGACAAAACATAACGCTGAAATCATGTGATTAAAGGAAGAAATCCGTTCTTCGTATTCCAAAAAACAGGCTCTGAATATTGAACAATTCAGATTGTGTGTAGAATTCTATGAATTAATGTAAGGGTTAGAACATATACAGATACCATAATAGACAGGAAACATACGGTCCAACAACAGAAACTCACCAAAATGATAAACCACACAAATATGCATCCATCCCATCACCAATACAACAAACACAACTTCCACAAAAGAGTGATTAATCTAACAGACATAAAACTATCTGAACAAACTTGAAAACGGTCCCAAACATAACAGAAACACAATGGTGTCACCCAAGACTATAGAAAATATCACAGAAACTGAATACATCATAAAGCAACAAGAAAAGCTAAACATACCTGAATTGAATGTAAGTCTAACAACAGAACTGGTTGCTGAGAAAATAAGAGACATAATCAAAGAGAGCCGGCCGAAGTGGCCGCGCGGTTCTGGCGCTGCAGTCAGGAACCGCGAGACCGCTACGGTCGCAGGTTCGAATCCTGCCTCGGGCATGGATGTGTGTGATGTCCTTAGGTTAGTTAGGGTTCACTAGTTCTAAGTTCTAGGGGACTAATGACCTTAGCAGTTGAGTCCCATAGTGCTCAGAGCCATTTGAACCATTTTAATCAAAGAGAACAAAACCACCATAAAGGAAAACATAACGATTGGTGAAGGAAAAACCTACAGAAAATTGCAGAACAAACTAACACAAGAAAATGTCATTATCACAAAATCCGACTAGGGTAAGTCGATCATAGGCATAAAGAAACACGACTACATTTACCTAACATTATAATTCATCCAAAGCAACAACATCACAGAATTAAGAAGTGATCCAACAAACCAATACGAAAGTACCTTACAAAAATTTCTGAAAAACGTGGAAACAATTTTTACAGAAACTCAGATTAAAAAGATGAAAGAGAAAAATACCAAGGGCCCCACCGTAAAATCATTGCCTAAAGTTCATAAATCTGGAATATCTATACATCCATTGACAAACTTTACTGAAGCACCAACATACTATGTAGCCAATCACACACACACAAACACACACACACACACACACACACGCACACACACACACACACACACACACACACACACACACTGCTATGGGCTATATACAGATACACTTAAAACAAAAGTCTAAAGAACTCAAGTTACTTGATAGAAAAAATACGAAAGGAAAACATACCAAACACTGCAACATTAATTTCACTTGACATAATTTTCATGTACACACACATCACAACAGAAGAACCCATCATAGAACGAAACTTCCAACTACAAGGAAACATACCCACAACCAACATACAAGAAATATCTACCACACTCAGGTGCATCACTGAGCAAAACTACTTCACATTCAGCAACAAACTTTACTCTCAGAAAGATGGACTACCCATGGGACCCCAATCAGTGGCCTCCTAGCTGGCAATTTCCTCAATCAAATAGAAAAACAAAACTTTGACAAAATAGTAATACCAAAACAGTACAAAATAATCTGTTGGTATAGATATGTAGATGATAAAATTTGATTAATAGAAGAACCACAGTGTCGCATAAAAAACTTCATGATAACACAAACTCCATCCACCCACAAATACAGTTGACCATTGAAACACAAACACATGGAAAACTTAATTTCTTAGATCTCAAAATGCACAAGAGAAACAACGAACATGAATTCACAATCAACAGGAAACCCACAATCAGCAGCACCATTATTTATAACTAACCCAATCACCCAATAACTCACAAAGAAGCCAGCTTCAGATATTTACTACACAGACTAAACAGAACATCCATGAATAAAAATAATTATACACAAGAACTGAACACAATAAAAGAAACTGCAGAGGAGAATGGATGTGATGCAAAGAGAGTAAATAAAATAAACCACAAAAGCAAGCAACACATAACCGTGAAACACACACACAAACAAACACACAAACAAACACAATACAACACAACAAAAAATCAGCTGACAGTGAGCAACAAACGGCCCATAACAACTTCCAACAACGAAGTCACATACAGGGTGGGTCACATACTAAAGAAACAAGGATTCAACATAGGATATACAATCAAAAACACAATACAAAGCAGACTTGGAGGGAATACAACCAACATTGACAAAAACAGCCCGTCTGGTATGTACCAACTTACTTCCAACTGCTGTCAGTGTGTATATGTGGGTCACACAAGCAGGAATTTCAGAAACAGGTATACAGAACATTTCAGAGCATTGAAAAGCAATAGCTCACACTCAACATTCGCAGATCACCTGTTAGCACACAATCACCTCCCAACAAACACTGAAACTGACTCACAGATCCTTAAAACTAGTAGCGGGTTATACCAAAAATGAACTATAGAAGAAAACTATCACATCCAAAAATAAATAGCACAGGGAAGGAAAGTACTAAATGAATACACATCACTGTGCAATAAAACCCTCTTTGTCACAATTGAAGAACTATACAAATAACATCCACACGAAAATTACTCATGAGAAAAGAAAAAACCCACTCACTTTCTGTCTCTTTCTGCCCCATTCCTTTACACACACATATACACACACACACAAACCAAACACCACAAACGCCAAATAAACTTTAAACTTGCGCACATCACCAAGACAAAACACGCTACGAAACAAATGAATACTAAACAGCTACAACAACACGTAATGGCGGCGAAAACTCTTTCCATGTTTGAAAATTCGTAGAAAGTGCTTTGTCAAACTACCATAAGTCACAGAAATCAGCGTATTCACCTCGCCAAAACATATGAGCAAACATTACGACATCAAAGCCCTAAGCTACACACAAAAAAACGTGATTTATACTCGTTTCCGTTCGTAAATGCAAAATAAACAGAAAAATAAAAAGGTACGTTTTGCTGTTTGCAGATAATATGTTGTAGATTGTATAGCAGACTAGCTACCAACATAAATACCCAATAACTTCATCCAAGGTATATAAATTAATACATACATCTAGTCTTTTACCAGTTAAGGTACAACTCGAAATTTTGACATTTTGTAATAAACAAAATACACTACATTGTATCAGGTCGTTAATACATATCTCAACGGTGAACTGTAAGCAAATGATGTATTGTTTGTTGCAAAAGGTTCTCTAAATGTTAATATGTAACAACTATTTTTCAGTAAGAAAACAAATAACACACTGAAGATAGCACAAAAATGCTGAAAAATGTCTGGGTAAAAAGAAACCGAGGAAAAAAATGGGTAAAACGACACTGAAAGATGTGTTGCATAAGGCGGAATTCGTCGTCCTGTTTTCGTAGCAAGCACAGACATAAGAAGGTTTGCTACACCACAATATGATTAGACGAATTTTGCTATAGAAAAACAACCTACTACAGACGGAACAGGGAGGACATAAAAAGAATAATAGTAGTGTACAAAAAGGTAATTCTGTACAAAATAAACCTACTACTACCAAAAATACGCCTTCTTGCGAAGTAGAAGTTCTGAGAATGTACGTTTGTAGCATTGCATTTATGGTAGTGAAACATGGACTGTGCGAAAACTGGAACAGAAGAGAATTAAATCATTTGAGCTGTAGTGCTACAGAAGATTGTTGAAAATGAGGTGGACTGATAACGTAAGGTATGACAAAGTTCTCCGTAGAACTAGCGATGAAAGGTATATACGGAAAGCACTGATGAGAAGAAGGGACAGACGGATAAAACTATATAAGATGTCAGGGTACTAGAGGGACCTGTATAGGTTAAAAACTGTAGACAAAAACAAAGATTGGAATAAATCAACCAAACGCTTAAGGACGTAAGTTGCAAGCGATAACATAGAGATGAAAACTTTGCCACAGGAGAGGAATCGTAGCGGGCCACATCGAATCATTTTGTTACATGTAGAGTTATATATATATATATATATATATATATATATATATATATATATATATATATATATATATATATGGAAAAAGAATGTTGTGAACTACTGGTACATCTTTTAAACATAAACATGTAAGACCATTATATTTCTTGTATGTAGATTTATGGCTACTTCGATACACAACCTATGCGCTTAGCAGTCAGACATATGACGAAGTATTTTATACGACAACATTAAAAAAAAAACTCTTCTATCACATCCGTCATGCGTATGAAAGGTTTCCCTACGTTTGGCAGCCAATGATACGGTTACTTTCAGAATATATGTAAGATAAATGTTACAAGTTGATTCGGAGTCTGCGTCGTATCTCTATGAATTTCGTATGTATGCATCGAATATTCTGATCCTCGATACTATAAGTGGACTACTTCGACGATATCGTACCTTTGGTGTTGAAGTTGTCTTAGTTACGATCTTCGAACCACTAGTGGTAACTTCATATCAGTTACTACCGGCCTTCCACATGGAACACGCCTATCTCACTACTGACTACTAGTGTTAGACACATACGGTTGCTGTCAACAATTATGGTGAGTTGCTTATAAAATGTTATCTACTTAGACGCCCTACTCGTCGTAATAACGAAGCACAACCGTTTCTCCGTCGTCTACTTAGACGTGTTACACGTATTAACAACGAAGCACGATCGTTTCTCTGTTCGCTTACCGCGTGTTACTGTTACATCGCTTTTAGAATGACGTAGCTTCCTTTTAGGTTTAATGTCAACATGTTGACGATACTTGAATTGTTTTCCTCTACGTGTAGAGATTTTTCTTTTTAGTACTGATTACAAGTTAATGGTTCACGTGTTTATACCCGGATTATACCTACGTCAGAGTGCAATAGGTCGTTACTTCGATGAGTGTAAGTATGCGTCGAATAGCCTGGTTCTCGAGACTGTAATAGGAACACTGCCACGATTTTGTATCCTTGGTCCTGAAGTTATCTTGGTTACGACCTGTGAACCACTAGTTTTGATTTCATACTAGTCACTACATGACTTCCACATGGAACACGCCCATCTCACCACCGACTACTAGTGTTAGCCACTTATGATCACTATCCACAAATATGGTGAGTTACTTGTAAAATGTTGTCTACTTAGACGTCCTTCACGTCATTATAACGAAGCACGACCGTTTCTCCGTCCGCTTACGGCGTGTTACTGTTACATCCCTTTTAGAATGACTTTGCTTCCTTGTAGATCTAATGTCAACTTTCTTGACGATAATTGAGCTGTTTCCCCCGCGTGTAGAGATTGTTCTGTTTAATGCTGATTATAAGATAGTAGTTCACGTATCTATATCCACTTATACCTACTATAGAGTTCAATATGTTGTCACTTTGATGAGTAACTTGCCCTCCTTAGACATATTTTATACTTAGTACATTATCAACTTCCGTTATTAGTCAGTTTATCTTAATCAGTAAATTGGTCTTATAGACAAAATAATTGTGTTTCCAACTTTCATGCGCGTTTCTCGTAAATCAGTCGATAACTGATGTGCTTTAATTACCAATTCTCTAGAACAACTGAATTATAAGGATAAGTAAAAGAAACGAATACCCATGTTCTAGTAGTGATTGGTCCAGTAGACTATTTGCCCATAGTAAATAGAGATTAATCGCATCATTGATCGTAAATAACCCGAATTGACACTCGACGAGATCACATACTTAATACAGGAGTTCCATATCGTGTATTTTAATGAAAGGCTGTGTTTATGTATATTTATTAGAGGGACAACAATTAGGATACATATATGACCGTTTTTTCAACCGAAATTACCTAGATTGCTTCTATTTAGAGCATTGCCATGTACCTGATCGTACTTTTGACCATGTAACTTACTAGAATTGATTATTTTAGACCCTGGCCATAGCCTTCGATAAGACACCGACATATAAATTATTTCAGCAACGTGTTAACTTATACTTTTATTTGAATGAGTAGTTTATTTAAAATGATTAGCATGTATTTTACACTACTGACTACCTTGTATCACTGGGTTTCACACCATTTTCTCGGTCCCTTACCATTTCTTTCGTGGTGTTAGGAACGAAGTTGTCTAAATCAGTTACGCCACTGTTACTTTAGTATGACGACAGTACAGAATTTTGCAAACGTAACACTAGTCTACCTTGCCCACCGTTAACTACTAGTAAACAATGAAGTTTACCTAACATATGTCTGATTGGCAATGCGTATGTTCTCCTTTTTATAGTTCATTTAAAAAATAAAAAAATAAAAAATTACAATGTTTCACGCCTATATTATTATCTATTAGAATAACGGCTTATCGCTTAAGTTTTTAAATACTCCCATTTTTTATACCTGATATTAACCTATAATATAACAATTGTGCATATAGAGCTTCATTTGTATTTAATGATACCATGTAAATGGCTGATGTCCAGAGTGATGGTATTTTAACGGAAATGACCAAAAATGTAATCAGTTTAATTAAAATTATCCGTTGTGTAATATTATTATAATAGAATTGTTTTGCATAATAACTCATAAATTACTGTTGTTGCATTGGTTGTTTATGTATGGTATATTGTATTTAGGGCCTGAAGATGATGTAACAACATCGAAACTAGTTGCCAATAAAACCAATACCTTAATACAGCTGGGGGACTTTCGTCATTCTTTAACATATAGACAGCAAAGGCGAAAGAAGTGAGAAAGGGATAATGTTGACTATAATCACCGCTTACACAAGTTGTTCAACATGAGCACCAGAGACCTCCAGAGGATGCTGTATCCGTGAAACGACGTGATGAACAGTTGCTCCGGTGGAACGTATGCAACGTGTTCCTATATAATAGCCTTCACATCAGGTGAAACTTGTCCCTGGTAAACGCCTTTTTTTTTTTTAGATATTCCCAGAGCCAGGAATCACTTGGATTCCTATCAGGTGATTCTGGAGGACGTGAATCTGTAAAAAGTCAGGAGATAACAGGTTCGTGGAAGGTTGCATTAAGCAGTCTTTTCAGAGGTGAGCGGCATCAAGTGTTGCCCCCATGTTGGATGAAAAGAGGGTTTTCCACACGTTTGCACTTGCAAAGCAGTGATTACAAACCGTACAAGGCGGTCTGGATAATGTCCAGACGTCAGGATACACCTGGCAGGCCCTTTCAGTGTATTGTCTTCCAAGAGTAAAGGACAGAGCATAAGGGTGCATGTGAACCCACGTTACACAGTAATTTACGGCGAGTACAATGGCTCTTTGTGCATAACAAGTGGTGCAACAGGAAGCCAAATTCGGCAGTTCTGTCTATTCACTGCACCCAATAGTTTAAAATGTACGTTATCCCGTAGAATATTGCGCCGCCACGAGTCATCAGCTTGAGTCCGTGCCAGAAACCGAAGAGCAAATTTAGACAGTTGCTGCGAATTAGGAGGTTTCAGTTGCTGCACTGTCTGAATCCTGTACGGGTACCAGTGGAAAATAGATGGGAAAACTTTCCGTGCTGTGGACCATTGATGGAAAATTGTCTTGGCACTACACGAGCGCTAATACTACCCGGGGCACTTGCTGCATGATTAGTTACAGCAGCAGCAACCTCGTCAGTAACTTCCATGTTCCACATCAAGTTAGCCTATGTTTTCCAATTTCATTATCATCTTCTTTATAACATTAACATCATCGGAGCCCGCCCGGTTGGCCGTGCGGTCTAACGCACGGTTTTCCGGGTAGGAAGGAGCGCCTGGTACCCGACACGAATCCACCCGGCGGATTTGTGTCGAGGTCCGGTGACCCGGTCAGTCTGTGGATGATTTTTAGGTGGTTTTCCATCTGCCTCGGCGAATGCGGGCTGGTTCCCCTTATTCCGCCTCAGTTACGATTGCTGCGCAGATAAGTTCTCCACGTACGCGTACTCCACCATTACTCTACCACGCAAACATAGGGGTTACACTCGTCTGGTGTGAGACGTTCGCTGGGGGGTCCACCGGGGCCGAACCGCACAATAACCCTGTGTTCGGTGTGGGCCGGCGGAGGGGTGAAGTGGACTGCCGTAGTCGTCGTGGGGTTGTGGACCACTGCGGCTGCGGCGGGGACGGAGCCTCTCCGTCGTTTCTAGGTCCCGAGTTAACATACAATACAATACTATACAACATCATCGGGGTTCTCCTCAGACCTACCAGTAGGAATTACTCTCAATGCAGCTTTCTACTTGCTGCCGATCACATAAAAAACAGTTTCTGTAACAGCGCACGGGCTCTCCTCAGAATAGTGATTCTGTTCACTCACGTAACGTCTTGTCAAAAGACATCGTGGATGTCATACCACCATACAAATAGTTTACAGTGCCAGATTCGTACCTGATGACTGGGTGTTTGTGTTGTCCTCATCGCGTCATCATCATTCATTAAAGTGGCGAGATTGGGCTGAGCCAAGTTTGGGAATTTGCACGGGAGATGATAAACGCGCAGTTCAGCGACCCACAAACCAAACATCATCATCAGACTCGTAGCTGGTGGTCACAGGTGGAACTTACGTTTTTTCCAGTGTAAATCGGTTTTGAATTAACATACCAGCATATCCACCAAGTTTCGCTGTCATACGATAATTGCAGTCCTCACTGGACCTCCGTGAGGAACAGCACTTTAATTATAATAACCGATATTATATATTCGAAGGTTTGTGTGTGTGTGTTAGTATGTTTATTACTCTTTCACGCTGAAAGGTATGGACAGATTTGGATGAAATTTGGCGCCCAAATAGCCTATATCCTGAATTATCGCATCAGCTGTCTTACATATAGCTAACTATGAAAGAGGTGGAGGTGGGAATGAAAAAGTTGTGTAGTCCAGGGCTCGCGAGCATCCATACTTGAGTCATCCAGTACTTGAGAATGAGAGCACTTACTGACTTACAACAACTTTGCACATAATGTAAAACCTGTACGAAACTTTTTCTCGCTGTCAATACTCACAAAATTATGAAAGAAGAACAGTTTAGCGTTGACTGGCTATTCTTGTAGTAATACTGCCGCATGTAGCATAACATTTTAATTTATTACTCCTTTGCTACTAACAATAGTCTTGAGACGTTTTGTATACTATAGACACAGGTATCACTCAGTGTAACTACAGTTCAAGAGGCATGGTTTCTGAGACGCATGACAATCTGCCGCATCCTGTATGGCTTTTATATTTATTACTTCTTTACTACTAACTCTATTCACAGTATATTTCGGAGACACTAGCCACACATACCACTGGATGCACCTGTAGAACTATATCACTGTACGACTCACAGTTCAGGAGATACACCGCCATTAACACTGAGCTGAGTAAAACTGGAACAGCAGGGAGAAATTCACTAGAGATGAAGTTTAGGTATTGTGTAAACACATTTCGAATTTTTTAAATATATGTGAAATGTATCGCCCGCATCTCGTGGTCGTGCGGTAACGTTCTCGCTTCCCACGCCCGGGTTCCCGGGTTCGATTCCCGGCGGGGTCAGGGATTTTCTCTGCCTCGTGATGGCTGGATGTTGTGTGATGTCCTTAGGTTAGTTAGGTTTAAGTAGTTCTAAGTTCTAGGGCACTGATGACCATAGCAGTTAAGTCCCATAGTGTTCAGAGCCATTTGAACCATTTTTTGAAATGTATCGATGGTAGATAATGAATACAGCTTAACTCCATCCGTCTCAGAAAACATTGCTATTCCAGAAACCAGTAATTCCATTTTCAAAGAAAGATTCGAAAGTGCGTGGGTTTCTCTACTCTGTCAATAACTGGGCTTCTACTAGACAGTTACATATACGCTGAAGCGGCAAAGAAACTGGTACAGGCATGCGTATACAAATACAGAGATACATAAACAGGCAGAATACGCCTGTATAAGACAACAAGCGTCCGGCGGCGTTGTTAGATCGGTTACTGCTGCTACAGCGCCAGGTCATCAAGAGCGAAGAGAGTTTAAATATGGTGTTGTAGTCGGCGCACGAGCGATGGGGCACAGCATCTCCGAGGTAGCGATGATATGGGAATTTTCTCGTACAACCATCTCACGAGTGTACCGCGCATATCAGGCGTCCAGCAAAACATCAAGTCTCTGACATCGCTGCGGCCGGAGAAAGGTTCTGCAAGAACGGGACCAACGACGACTCAAGAGAATCGTTCAGCGTAACAGAAGAGCAGCACTTTTGCAAATTGCCATAGATTTCAGTGCTGGGCCATCAACAAGTGTCAGCGTGCAGACCATTCAACGAAACGTTATCGATATGGTATTTCGGAGCCAAACGCCCACTCCTGTACCTTTGATGACTGCACGGCACAAAGCTTTACATCTCGCCTGGGTCCGCGAACACCGACATTGGACTGTTGATGACTGGAGACACGTTGTCTCGTAGGACGAGTTTCGTTACATATTGTATCGAGCAGATGGGTGTGTAAGGGTATGGAGATAACCTCATGAATCAATGGACCCTGCACATCAGCATGGCGCTTTTAAAGATGGTGGAGGCTTTGTAATGGGGTGGAGCGTGTGCAGTTGCAGTGATATGCGACCCCTGATACGCATAGGTACGAGTCTGAAGGTGACACGTACGTAAGCATCCTGTCTGATCACCTGCATCTATTCATGTGCATTTCGACGTACTTGCGCAATTACAGTAGGACAATGTTACAACCTATATCTAAAATAGCTACTGAGTGGCTACAGGAGCACTCTTCGGAGTTTAAACACTTCCGCTGGCCACCAATCTCTAAAGACATTAACATTATTGTGCATATCTGGGATGCCTTGCTACGTGCTGTTCAGAAGTGGAGTTACGACGTTTTCATTGCCTACCACCCATATTTGACATGTGCATACGCACGTGATTGTAGCACGTTGCTGGGCATGTGCATACGCAGGTAAGGTCACTGGTAAAAAGGTCGTCCTAAATTGCTGGACATGTGCATACGCAGATAGGCTCACTGGTGAAAAGGTCGTCCTAAATTGCTGGAAAGATTTTAAGTAAATTTGTTGTACATGTTAGTTACGATCTGGAGAGATATACTGTGGGCATAAGAACCAACAGCCTTCTACTGGGGTGGATGTTGCAACACGTTGAATGAAGGTTGAGTATGGGACAGAAAGACAGGAGGAACGAGATGGACACAGATAAGAGGAGACGGACAGAGACAGTGGGTGGGAAGATATGCACAAGGAGAAGTGGAAGAGGAACTGGATAGAGAAAAATCACAATTGTAGAAACAGGATATTTCAACACTGAGCTCAAAGTAAACGGGGCTGTAATATACCAGCCCGACATCCGTACCCAGTACCCAAAAAGACACCACACTCCTTTGCATTAAAACATCGTCACAACGCAGGTTTAATATTTAGCTGAAGGAGAAGAAGTGCAAGTAAGTATCGCCGAGGTTATCTTCAGCTTTACTCTAACCTCTGCCGGTTTTATTTGATTCGACCATCTGCTTACTTATCTCTTTATGAAGTAATAAGAAACTAGGCTGTTTTCGAAGAAGCCTTCTATGCGAATACTGGTGTAAGAATATCGGCCTTTACTACATTTCTTGTAGAAATAAGGAATACCAACAACCATACATGATATAAAATACATTTACTACGCGAGCAGTTTCTAGGATCTTCTTCAGGCCTCTGTACATCAGAAATCATAATAAGTATAATATATTATAAATAAAGGACAGATATTGATAACATTGAATCGTAATGAGAGGTACATAGAAATGGTTATCTGAAAATATTAAAGCAGATGTATGAACTGATACATGTAGTTATGTTCAAACTACATGAAAGAATAAAAGCTCTTATTTAGAGGCTTATATAGAGGCTTAAAACAAAATAGATATAATACACATAAAAACTGAGGGAGGTGAAATATCACGCCAGACATTTGAACAAATGTAAAATACCTAATAGTTCCTATTACACACAGTATCGAAGTATCGAGGCAAAACAAGTGCCATAAGAGTATTATTTATTAGTATTAAGGTGAATTACATGGTAAAAGACCACGTCCGCAGATTGGGTGTTGTATCACTAAGAGCGCTGGCTTCATCAAGCAGAGATGATCCCGGTAAAGTCAACGTTTCTTCCCGAACTGACCGAGCAGCAGTAGCACCTGTGTCTTGTCGCCCACTATCGGCAGATCGTGTATACAGCCCGTGGCTTCGAACTTTGTGATCATTTTCTTTTCAGCGATACTTTGCCAGTCTGAATACCATTCTTATGGAGACATCGTAAAGCAGCTGTAGCGGATTCACCATTCTGACAGTAAAGCTTCACTAATAGTGCCTTTTTTTTTTTTTTTTTTTTTTGGCAATGTCAACATGCAACCACTGCTGGCTCATTTGACTCCATTACGGTTCATTTTATATATGATCCTCAAGCGCCGCCACTGATGTGTTGATGTCTACCCCCAACAGTTGGGCAGTTTCCGCATTAGTATTTGGTTTCATTAACACCCCATGTCATTTCAGGCCTTTGTGCCAGATTTACTTCTCTACCTAAATCATTCCGTGAATTAGCACGTTTTCGAATGTTAACGGAATTTTTGGTCACCACATAATTTAGAACAGTATTTGGAGAGATAATAGCTTAGTGTGTATGGAACAGAGTTTTTTCTATTACCTAAGAGAAACCATGAAGTATGTTAATGTGGAAAAGTGTTAATTTCAGATTTAAATGTTACCAAAAAATCTGCGATTCACAGAATAAAGCCAAATTACGATTTAAATATTAACGTTGGTTGTCAAAGTATCAGTCATCAGTCTTATGACTGGTTTCATGCTGACCGCCACGAATTCCTCACCCGTGCCAAGTTCATCTCAGTACAGCACTTGTAAACACAACTACTTGCTGGATGTATTCCAATCTCTGTCTTCCTCTACAGTTTCTAGCCTCTACAGCTCCTAATACCATGGAAGTAATTCCATGATGTTTTAACAAACGTCCCATCATCCTGTCCCTTCTCGATGTGAGTGTTTTCCACATGTTCCTTTCCTCTCCGGTTCTTCTTAGAACCTCCTCGTTCCTTACCTCATCAGTTCATCTAATTTTCAACATTCGTCTGTAGTACCACGCAGCAAATTCTTCGATTCTCTTCTCTTCGGTTTTCCCACACTCCTTGTTTTACTACCATACAATGCTGTGCTGCAGATGTACATTCTCAGAAATTTATTCCTCAAATTATGGCGAATGTTTGATACTAGTAGACGTCTCTTGGCCAGGAATACCATTTTTGCCATTGATAGTCTGCCCCTGATGTCCTCCTTGATACGCCCGTCATTGTTATTTTGCTGCCTAGGTAGTTGAATTATTAACTTCATCGACTTCGTGACGATTAATCCTGATGTTAAGTTTTTCATGGTTCTCATGTCTGCTACTTCTCATTACTTTCGTTCTTCTTTGATTTACTCTCAATCCATCTTATGTACTCATTAGACAGATCATTACATTTCTCAGGTCATGTAACTCTTCTTCATTTTCACTGAGAATAGCAATGTCATAAGCGAATCGCATCATTGATATCCTTTCCGCTTGCATTTTAATTGCCGGCCGAAGTGGCCGTGCGGTTAAAGGCGCTGCAGTCTGGAACCGCAAGACCGCTACGGTCGCAGGTTCGAATCCTGCCTCGGGCATGGATGTTTGTGATGTCCTTAGGTTAGTTAGGTTTAACTAGTTCTCAGTTCTAGGGGACTAATGACCTCAGCAGTTGAGTCCCATAGTGCTCAGAGCCATTTGAACCATTTTGCATTTTAATTATACTCCTGAACCTTTCTTTTACTTCTATCATTGCTTCTTCGATGTATACAATGAACAGTACGAGTGAAAGGCTACATTCCGGTCTTACAGCATTTTTAATCCGAGCATTTCGTTCTTTCTCTTCCACTCGTATTATTCCCTTTTTGCTCTTGCGCATATTGTATATTACTCGTCCCTCCATATAAAAATGGTTCAAATGGCTCCGAGCACTATGGGACTCAACTGCTGAGGTCATTAGTCCCCTAGAACTTAGAACGAGTTAAACCTAACTAACCTAAGGACATCACACACATCCATGCCCGAGGCAGGATTCGAACCTGCGACCGTAGCGGTCTCGCGGTTCCAGACTGCAGCGCCAGAACCGCGCGGCCACTTCGGCCGACCCCTCCATATAGCCTACTCCCACTTTCATCAAAATTTCTAACATCTCGCTCCATCTGACATTGCTGAATGCTTTTTTCAGGCTAACGAATCCTAAGAATTTATTGTGTTTCTTTCCTTTGTTCTTGCTCTCATTATCAACCGCAACGTCAGAACTGCCTCTCCGCTGTCTTTATATTTTCTAAAACCAAAATGATCATCATCTAACACATCCTCAATTTTCTTCTCTATTCTTCTGAATGTTATTCATGTCAGCGACATCGATCGATGGGCTGTTAAGCTGACAGTGTGATAATTCTCGCTCTTGTCAGCTCCTACAGACATCGGAGGTGTATGGATGATATTTCCTCAAAATCTAGATGATATTTTGCGAGGCTCGTACATTCTGTATACCAACGTAAATAGTCATTTCGCTGCCACTTCCCCCATTGATTTTAGAAAATCTGATGAAATATTATCAATCCCTTCTGCCGTATTTGATCTTAAGTCCTCCAAAGCTCTCTTAAGTTCTGATTCTAATACTGGATCCCCTATCTCTTCTAAGTCGACTTATACCTCCCGAGGAGATCACGAATGTAAAATTAGAGAGATTCGAGCGGGCACGGAGGCTTTCAGACAGTCGTTCTTCCCGCGAACTATACGCGACTGGAACAGAAAAGGGAGGTAATGACAGTGGCACGTAAAGTGCCCTCCGCCACACACCGTTGGGTGGCTATCGGAGTATAAATGTAGATGTAGATATTTCCTCCTCTGTCACATCAGGCAAAATTTCTCCCGTCACTGTGGTCTTCAATGTACTCTTTCCAAATATCCGTTTGTATACCGGAACTATCATTGTGAGTGTCGGTTTGCTGTCGATTATGATGAGAACCACCCTATCACTGAGCTGTTTACACTAACAAACTCTCTACCCTATCTTCCTGTTCATAACAAATCCTATTTCCGTTATACCATTTTTTCTGCTGCTGTTGATATACCCTATACTCATCTGACCAGAACTCCTTGCCTTCTCTGCATTTCACTTCACTGACCACACTATATCTAGACTGAGCCTTTGCATTTTCCTTTTCAGATATTTGAGCTCCCCTACCCCGATCGTACTTCTGAAATTCCATGCCCAGAATGGTAGAACATTATCTTTTCGTTATTTATTCAATCGTTTTGTCATAGCCACCTCCTTCTTTGCTCTCCCCTCCCAGAGATCCGAATGAGAGACTATCCGGAATTTCTTACCATTGGAGAGAGCATCACGACACTTGTTCAATTATAGGGCATATGTTCTTTGGACACACATAGCGTGCCTTAAATGGTGTGGTTTCCTTTGCCTTCTGCATCCTCATGTTGTTGATCACTGCTGATTCTTCCGCCTTTAGGTATAGTTTCAAACTCCGAGGACAAGAGAGTAGCCTGAATCTCTGTCCGCTCTTGCGCGACAAGGCCTTTGTCAGAATGAGGGTGACCCTCGTCGGAAGTCTTCGGCCACCAATGCTGATTACTGTTCGAAAAATGAGCGCTGGTTGGGTTCGAACCGAGTTCCGATGATGTTTCAGTTACTAATCAAAGATGCTACTCTTTTGCCCAGAGACCCTAATCCTTAATTTCGCCGTGGACCTATTTTATCATACAACTAACTTTATTTTCCAACAATAAAAGAAACTAAAAGCAAATCTACTCGAACTTGGCACCGTCACTTTAACTGTATCATAAAAAAGAAAAGCATTATCCCTCTTCAGGCGTTATCTCTAACTATACCCGAAAATTCTCCCAAGGGGAAGGTTCTACGGATCTATAATTTTTTTAAATGATGACTAACTGTCAGCCTCAGCTGCCGACAGGTGTAGTTGTTATACCTCGATGTGGACAGCTGAAAATGTGTGCCCCAACCGGGACTCGAACCCGGGATCTCATGCTTACGTGGCAGACACTCTATCCATCTGAGCCACCGAGAACACAGATGACTAGCGCGACTGCAGGGAATTATCCCCTGTCCGCAGCTCGTGGTCGTGCGGTAGCGTTCTCGTTTCCCACGCCCGGGTTCCCGGGTTCGATTCCCGGCGGGGTCAGGGATTTTCTCTGCCTCGTGATGACTGGGTGTTGTGTGCTGTCCTTACGTTAGTTAGGTTTAAGTAGTTCTAAGTTCTAGGGGACTGATGACCATAGATGTTAAGTCCCATAGTGCTCAGAGCCATTTGAACCATTTTTTGACTTATCCCTTGCACGCTTCCCGTGAGACACACATTCCCAACTGTCCACAATTCTACATATGTATTGTACCTTATAGACATTTGCCCACCCACTCGTTACTCGCGCACGCTTTGGCGATTCCCGTAAGAGTTTGGGCAACCTGTGTGCATTCGCACAGACGAAGGTCAATGGCTGGGTAGCCTTTAACTATATATACGAAGTCCCGGTCGGGGCTCACATTTTCAGCTGTCCACATCGAGGTATAACAACAACACCTGTCGCCAGCTGAGGTTGTCACTTAGTCATCATTTATTCCAGGAAAAAGCTGCACGGTCATCAGCAGTAACTGTTCTTTACAATAAAATGGCTCTGAGCACTATGGGACTTAACATCTTAGGTCATCAGTCCCCTAGAACTTAGAACTACTTAAACCTAACTAACCTAAGGACATCACACAACACCCAGCCATCACGAGGCAGAGAAAATCCCTGACCCCGCCGGGAATCGAACCCGGGAACCGGGGCGTGGGAAGCGAGAACGCTACCGCACGACCACGAGATGCGGGCTGTTCTTTACAGAACTAGTTACTGTCTTCGTATATATAATTTTTTTTGCATTTACATAATTATAGATAGTGAATGTATACAAAAGAAAATACTATAAATCAAAATGTTACAATATAAATGTGATCCAGAGTATAAAGTAAAGTAGCTTTGTATATTGCTTGCTCTGCTTCAGAAAAAAGAATCTCTTTTTAAGAAACGGTGCTACAGGAGTTTTCTTGTCAACTGCCAATACTGTCTAATATATCCACAACAATCTCATGCTGTGTTGCTAATGCTTCAGTGAATCCATTGTTCCTGGAATCAACTAATCGCTTTTCTTTGTCAGTGCTTGTATTTCACGTCATTGTGTCTAGGATGAGATGCTGCGCCGCACGTTAAACTGAGACTGCATCCCCCATCTAGCACAGGGCTTTACGAGAACGCTGGGTAAATAATTTGCAAAGAGTGTACAGTACCTTCGTGTGGGTGCGAGGGCGGTGTGGACGTTTTGCACGTACCGCCACTAATCAGGTTCCACTTCTTCCGCTTCGTCGAATATGTAAGACATTGTCATTTCCTTGAACAATGTAAGCGCATGATATTTGGCTAGAGGAAATTAACAGCACGTCGGACACAGAAGGGACCACAAGGCTCAGTCACATAAGATGGAAGACGTACAGAACAAGCCAACGACGGAGCCCAACGACGGACGACGAGAAGCATTGGAAGCGATGTTCATCAGTGTCAAGGAGGCGACAGTCAGGGAAAAGTGGGGAGTCCGTTAATCCGATTTCGTAGAGCCGGTGTCTTGTCGCCCAGTTTTTGTTGCTGACTTCATACCACGTCACAACCACAGTGGTTGGTAGATAGTGGTGTTGTATCGTTTTCAAGCTCGTCACCAACTGACAGTTGGGTATTTGGTTCCTTCCACATTACGCGGAACTGCCCGCAGAGAGGCTGTGTAAAAATATTTCGTCTTCAGCGGGCGCGTTCCGGGATGATTCGAGCCCACACAGCTGTATTCCAAAATTAATGTCGAGACATGGGAGAGCTGTGACGCGAGTTACGCCAACGGCAAGGGTAGAGCGTGAGAGACAGGCATGAGGACGCTCAGATAACGACTCTTGAGGCAGGGTTGTTGGTCCATCGTTTCCACATACTGCTCATACAAAGGGAAGCTGCCCGTGCTCGGGCACTAATAATGCCAGCCCTCCATCGTGTAGGGGGAGGGTGACAGTGTCACAACATACTTTACATATGTGTCCTGTGGATAGGAAATAATTGAAGGCCGCCTGAAGTCTACGGCATATCGCCGTTGGTAGGGGTAGGACGTGTGCCTTGTGATTGAAATTCGATGCCACATAAAGGTTAAGGTATTCCACACCTTGTAGTTGGTTCAAGTTCCGTAGTAGGTTCTGGTGTACCATCACGGGCACAGTCTGTAGTAACCGTCGATAGTTTGCTCTGGCCGATCCGCTCACATCCTTCAGAAACGTGACTCCCAAATTTCTCCGGTCAGTAACTGGCGGGAGGGGACGGACAGCCCCCGGCCCGAGACGGGCCTGATATCCAGCACCGCAGACTTTTTAATGCTTATAAGACTGCCTGCAGCCTGCCCACATCTCTCGATCCAGTTTACTAAGCTGCGGAATTCATAGACGGAACAAACCAGCAGTAGCAGGTCGTCGGCGTGCGCCTTACAGCGAAGCTGCTATCCCACAGGGTGATGCCAGACAACCTGTTATTGAGACTCCCGAGCAGCGGCTCGAGCGCGATTGCATGAAGGTAGGTAGAAAGGGGTAAACCCTGCTGCAGAGACCTCCAGATGGGTATCGCAACCTCAGTCCGTCCATTTACCTGTACCTGACAGATGGCTGCTGCCACAAGGCGCGACACAGTGTCGGTGAGTCTTAGAACCAATCCCATGCGGTCCATCACCTGTAGCAGGCAGTTGAGGTGCACTCTGTCGAAAGCCCGATTGACATCGAAGGAGGCGATCACCGCTCGTAATTGGCATGCCGGGGCAATCGCTATTGAGTCCCTGCAGCCGCCAGTGGCCATTTTTATGTATGTGTCACCCCCACCCCCCACCACCACCCCTGTGACGTCCGTTCTGGGGCGAGAAGCGTTGGCAAAGTCTTCCTAATGCGACCTGCTAAGAACCTGACTGAGATCTTATTGTCGGCGTTCAACATTGTAAATCACTGATAGTCACTGACATATTGCCGTCCTGCTGGCTTGTGTACTTCATGAGAAGTCCTTCGACGAAGGAAAGCGGTATGCTGCAGTCCGGCGACATGACCTCTCAGAATATTGTAACCCAGTGGGGCATCGTGATGCCACATAATGTCCAATAAAACTCGACTGGTAATATAAAGGGCCCAGGAGGCTTGTTGACCGCACCTCTGTCCAACGCGTCGTCCGCTTCCTCAGGCTACACTTAATCCAGTAATGGGTCGTCACCGTAGCATTGTCAATATTGCGTGTCACCTATTGTAATATTTCCTCAATGGTCTCATCGTCTACAGCTCTTTCCTGGTAAAGGTGACGAAAATGATGCTGCATGGCTTTCAATACGGTTGCTGGCGTCGCACAGGAGCTACATTCTCGCGTCGTGTGATTAACTGTAGGCGCCTCGGTGCTTGTACTCCCAAATCTGGTGCATGGTTGGGAGGCCACCTGCTGTTCGGTCGTGTCGTTGTGAGCGGACTACGGCATCTTCCAAGTGGCGCTTCGTCAGCGTCGACATATGAACATTGATTCGGTGTCGTTCTCGTCTCCGTTTCGGTGATGGGGTGATGGGAGTAGAGCATCGATATCCCTAAGCGCCCCTTAGTAAAAATCCAGGGTTTGGCGGTGCAACGGAACTGTGTCCTTGCCGAACTGCATAAGCGTATGTCGGACTACCAGTCTGGAGCAGCGGTGCCTTCACGCCAAAGTCGGGAGGGACGTCGTTCACATTTGACCCACGTTTCTGCCACTTGCCGACAGCAGTCCGGGTCCTGGAGATACGTTACATTCATCTTCCAAAGGCCAGACTTGGTGAGTGTGGAGATTCATCGTGCAGATGTGGCACTATGATCAGAAAAGTCCCCAGACCATCGTTCGGCAGCTAACACTCCCTGTTTGAGACCTCGTGACACATATATGTGATCCAGTCGGCTCGCCAAAGGACTGGTAAAATGCGTGTGTCAAGAACTGTCGTCGTGTATCTTTCTCCAAGTGTCGAACAAAGGAAGATCGTTAATCACCATACCCAGTCTCGGACAAGGCGTGTAGTGCGGGGTTGGTCCTTGGGATGAATGACGGAATTAAAATAGCCAGCGAAGACATTGTACTCGCAAATTCCTCGAAGAAGGGGATGGAGAACAACCTAGCCCTGTGACGACGTTTGATGGTGCCCGAAAGTTCATTAAGATTAATGAATCGGGTATCAAGGGCCGTCATCGCTAATCCTCTTGCGGAGACGAGATATGTGATGTCGGTGCCTTCGATTCTGTCACGCATAAAATTGCCACGAATGGTTCGGTGGGACCATCAGGCATACGTGTGTTGGGTAGCCACAAAAGTTCAGGAGTAGTGTCGTTTGCATGTCTTGCAGGAGTGCAGAGTCGATTCCAGTGGCTCTTGTTGTTTCTCTTAGAAGTTGGGTCTTGGCAGGAGAGGTAATCATTTTGATATTCGTCGTGGCCAGGGGGTAGGCCTGGCGTTGCGGTGGCTGGGCTGGGTCAGCCATGATGACGGTGCAGAGAAGTGGACCTCGCGAGTGACGTCACATCCTGCTGATCGCGTTCCGGTATTCTTCAGACCTAAGCAGGCCCTGGACCGGGGTCCTGATGAGTCTCTCAAGGTCAACGGCTCACGAAGTGGGAGCAGAAGTCTGCTTCTGTTTGACAAGATAGTGGTGGTTGACAGCGAGAGACAGAGCGGCTTGGCAGCCTGTAATAGAACCTTCCTGTTGCTCTCTGTTCGCTGCAGAGGAGCTCCGCCCGCCCCACCGTCCGTTCTGCAGCGTTGGAGGCAGTGGAAACGGTGTGAATCCCGTGGTCTGCTTCCTGCAGGACTGGATCGTCTTGCTCCTGCGAGTCGTTTCCAGAGTTTCCGAAAACTCTGTGTGGCCTTCCGTCTCGGACGATGGGAGGGACTCACGCCTCGCCAGCACAAATGCTCTCGTTGGTAAGATAAGGTCATCGATTGCTATCTTGCTATCGGCGGTGCCTGCAGTGTCCGGCGGTGTCGATGGCATTGGACGAAGTTCTGGCAGTGACTATTGTGACTGATCGGCCTGGGTCGGCCTGCGGAAGGCGGATCCGGTACTGCAACGTCAGTATGTTGCGTCTGGACGGACAGAGATGTCGTGAACGCCACCCCATAAATTACTTGAAGGATTGTCGGTGTCGGCGGGGGTGCCACGTCCTGTGGTGGAAGTTGTGTGGTTCGACGCTGGAGGCACTCCGAACCTGACATTCCTCGCCGCATCCAACACACATTTCAGCATGGCCCAGCAGCCTCCTATTTTGATGTGTTGTGGTACGTGCAGCCGGAGTTCGATGCGCACCTGGTGTACTCCTTTGGGGATTGGATAAGTCCTAAATTGGATCCACTCTTCTGCCACGTGATCGTGCGGAGCGCCGCCAACACGTCTGCCGCCAGGAATTCGAAGGATAGTTCAAATACTTGTATTGTCCGCATTCCCAGTCCGGAATGAACAGCCTCGACGTTGCCAAAACTTCCGTCTGCGTGGAAGAATCGTAGTCCTTGCTTGAAGAACCCCGTCACACGTTGCGTCGTTAGTAGGTTTCACATGGACCGTGCTGCTTACGATCGACAAATTGATGAGACTATGTCAACAGCCGGGATCTTGGCTTCTTCCTTTAAAAAGCGCTCGACATCGAATGCTTTTGGCCTAGCAAAGGTTACAATTCGTAGTAACAGACGGGAAGTCATCGAGTAAAACAGAAGCAATATCCGACATTCACCATGGAAGTATTATAAGCCCTCTATTGTTCCTGGTCTATATTAACGATGTCGGAGACAATATTAATTACCGTCTTAGATTGTTTGCAGATGATGTGTCATTTATCCTTGCAAAGTCATCAGATGACCAAAACGAATAGCAAAATGATTTAGATAAGATATCTGTATGGTACGAAAAGTGGCAATTGACCCTGAATAAAGAAAAGTGTGAAGTTATTCACACATCTCCTTCAGTATAAAGTTTGTGCTACATAGAGAATATAAGCGAAGCAACTAGAGTTGACGCTGCTATTGAACTGGGGCGTCGTCAGTCGGTCACAGCGCTTATGCCCACTTCACATAAGGGGCCGCTCCTGTGGCGTTGTCATCCTGGAGGGAGGTCCAGTCAGCATGCGATTGGCTGACTTCTTCTCACAGCCTTCTCTTCTTTGTCGTTCCCGCCTGGCGTGGCGGCGCCTCACTTTACACCGTAACAGAAGGTATCTACAGAAAGGTATCTGTGACGTCTGAGAGTCACGTGATGTGTTCCTTTACGTGTTCAGAGACAAGTCCCAGCAAACCATACTCCTCTGGTCCAGAAAGGAGGAATGCTGTTTCTCACCCGCCGTTGTCACTTTTGAGCATCTCCAGATCAACAGCTGTAGGACATGGAAAATTCACTGAAAATTCCAACCATTTTTCTCTTCTGTAGGACAGTCCTTCGAATTCCATTTGTATTCTGATTTTCCTGACTGACCTTAGACGCCAGAGTGTGCTTCGAACAGTGAGGAAAACAACGTCCCTGACTCCAGCAGCAAATGTGAACTATGTCCACCCACCGTTTCAGAAAAGTGGTAAACACCACAGCAGCAGTTCACCCACCGTTTCAGAAAAGTGGTAAACACCACAACAGCTGTAGGACTCAGAAATTGTTGTCTTTCTCTGGCAGTGCCTTCGAATAAGCAGCTAAAACTCGAACACTGGTGAGCGTCCTGATTACGGTTACAGAGAATTTTTTTTTTTTTACCACCAAATATCGTCGTTTCCGGGTGTAAAATCAGATATTGCAAATGATATTGGTTTCGGGATCAATTTCCCAGAAAAGTTTGTGATATGTCTCAAGGAGATTTCACAACTGTACAGCGATCTTTAGAGAGTCTGTTTTCAGGTGTTTCGGTATACAACGCAAAACTGAAGCAAACTGGTGTGCAGCGATATTTTTGAAAGTGTGTGTGGAGACATATTCAGATGGATTTAGTAACTCATGAAGCAGCTAAGAAGGAAAGGATGTGCTGTTTCCCACAAAAGCGCGCAATGTGTCTAAGGCATAGTTTCACTAGTGAGCCGAAATTGTTTCTTTTATATTCCCTGTTCAATGGTGGTGGTGGGATTCCTTGGAATAAAACGTGTATTTACACTGCAAATTGTTTAGATATTCTTTCTTCATCTGCAAAGCTCTCCCTCTTTGTGCATTGATACATTTAGTTAAAAAAAATGTTCAAATGTGTGTGAAATCTTATGCAACTTAACTGCTAAGGTCATCAGTCCCTATGCTTGCACACTACTTAACCTAAATTATCCTATGGACAAACACACACACCCATGCCCGAGGGAGGACTCGAACCTTCACCGGGACCAGCCGTACAGCCCATAAATGCAGCGCCTCAGACCGCTCGGGTAATCCTGACCGGCGATAAATTTAGTTCCTGTGACATCTTCAAGATATGTATGACAATACTCTGCACTCTTTGGACACCAGGTGTAATAACTTCTGAGGTAGTTTGTCTTCAATGGGAAGGGTCATCCATGCACCACAAAGTAGGCTGAGGTATTTCCTGTTTAGTGCGTAGCCGCCCTGCGGCTGCTGCATGTTGGCATTGTGAGCCCAGCATAGCATCATCCAATGGGGCATTGAGGTTCTGGGGCAGGGGTGCATGTACTGGAATGGGTGGACATCTACCCTCTTGCGCTTCAAATGACTGACTAGAATTTTATCGAATGATCTACAGTTCAGCAAATGCATTTATTAGTTTGAGTTGAGAAGTGAAACCCAGCCCCATCTACTACTTTTAATTATTTGATGAAGCGTATTCGTCTTCTTCATACATTCACCAAGTATCATTGCTTTCTAAGCGTTGTGCTGGTGGCTATGGACACAGTCCTCAGCTGCATGATTGCAGCTAAAATACCCATTAAACTCCTCCTTCTGCAACACAGACATCTTTATCATGGAACACACAGTACACACAGTAAACAATTAAATCTGTTCTATCGGGAAGGTCAGCACAGACTGAGCGATTTTCCCAATATTTTTTCCCAGAGCACCATCTTGGATTGTGTCATGGAGGAGAGGTGGATGGACCAACAATGCCCTCTTGTGGTTGTGTTGTAAACTAGGTTAGTAGGACTCTGGTCCTCAGGGTGAGCACATTGGATGAAAATATTGTCTATGACAACTCAAACTGTCGAAATAAACAGCACACTGCAGCGCATACAAAATAAAGACTTATGGCCTTCGTATGCAGCAGCCAAGAGTAGGCTGAGTCCTTCGTCTGTGAATATCTAGAGGGGGGAGAAGAGGAGTGGGAGGGGGTAGGGGGAGGGGGAGGGGAAGAGAGGTGTGTGGAGTTAGGCTAGTGGAGGTAGCTCTGTTGACCCATTTTCCCACCATAACTTCATATTCCCACCGTAATGTCAGTACAACATTGCTATATCTATGGCCGCCATCTTGGATCCGCCATATTGAATAAATGTAGCAACAATGTAGAGTGGGATAATGCCACCTTTTTCCTACTATTCTCCAGTGGATGAAGTGACACATTTACCTCCAGTACCCCCAACCCCCCACCCCTTTCTACTCATACTGAGGTTTACAAAGACCTCTATGCTTTCAGAAATAGACTGAAACATCTTTACAGAGCTTCTGCGATTTCAAATACACGAAAGAAAGAAAATCGTTTACGAAAGTTGTTTTTGCGATAGGGCAACTTTCAACATGAATACCTATTAATAGGTCTGGTTCCACAGCAAATGAGGAGTTGAATCGCTTTCATGCATTTGGGAATACACCATAACCATAACTCAGCTATTCATGGCAATGTTCCAGCAGACGAGATTATTTTCCATTTACCCCAAAGGTATACATCTTATGCCAATTTGTCACCATTACTTCAAGTCAGGTGTCATCTGGTTTGCTTAGCGTTGAGAATTAATCTACAGAATTTCTGTTTATTAACACTGTGGTTGAGTGGTTACTGATGGTGAGATAGAAATTAGGAAGTCGGAAGTAACAGTTGATGTTCTGTCGCAACTGCACAGGTTTTTAGGAAAGCAATCTGAAGTAAAAATTGCTGAAACAGAAGGAAATAGAATTCAAATAGTTCTGAGGGCAATGTTGCGAAGCCTGATAAAGTGGATCAATGATAATGAAGACGATGCCTTTGTCGTCCTGAAGTGTGGGGCTTATACATATGTGTTGTGTGGAGGACATAAAAGTGTGGAGACAAAAGCTTAAACTAGGAGCCTGAAGCCAGCAGATATGTACTAGATTGGTTACAGCTGATGAGTAGAGAAGTAGGATGGTGTATCTGATAGAAAAAAAGGGAGACATGGTTACTGAAATTATACTGCAGACTCTGACTGTGATGATGGTGAATGTTACTGGTGAAATACTTTTCAGGAGGTCCACCCAAGTTGCTGGTTCGCGCAAACTAGTGAGAAACTAGACCTGGACCTGGTTTTGAATCACCATTATTCTGGATGAATGTTTAGTGCTTTATAATAATATCATGTCAGATTGTTTGCTTACATTTTTTAACAGGTGAGCTAAATTAGGTTTGTGGTGTTGTTTAAAGAATGCATTATGAGCCGTTGGCATCCTCTAAATTCAAGATGCGAGTGAAAAGCTTTTTATATCCTCTTTCCAATTGCAGTTTCGAAAGTTTTATTCGTCATCACAAGGCATTACTGCATTTACAAGACAGAATATTAATCACTACTACAAATGCTTAGTTTCGCATAGCAATATACTTGTAAAATGTCATTGGGCATCCAGTGATTTGAAATCACTTGTCACGGATGTAAGCTTGTTGGATTTTGTCAATATTAATCAGTTATGGGAATTTTACTGTGCAATATTGCCCTGCAGCAATTTGAACTGAGAAATACTTGAAACACAATGAAAATTAAGAAGAAGCTCAAGTTAAAATTAATAGTTTAAATGGGTATCCTACGTGGTTTCAAAAGAGATGTGTAAGAAATTTTCAAAGAGATTCATTTTCAGTGCTGGGTGAAACATCACATTTATACGCTTAACACCACCGAAATTGCTCTGGTGAGTACACTCATAAATACGTATATCGAGATGATGGGTCACAATTTACAGGAGAACCCTAAAGAATCTGATCCCACATTAACATTACGTATTTTCTGAAGTTTGGTTTTACATTAACAGTGTGTTAAAAAAGCAGAGATATATTTGATATACAAATATAAGGAAAACACCATAAAATAATCTCAATGAATATGCTGAGCTGACTAATAACACTTTTTCACAAAACTTCCAAAAGGATCTCTCTTACGAGATACTAGCTTAGACACCATTACCTTCGAGCACAAAAGTTTGTTGCCTCTTATAAGTACCTAAATGCCATAGATACGCTATCTTAAGTAAATTCTATTTATTATATATTAATTTGAAGATCCACTAAACTCAGTAAATGTAATATTTACAATATATTAAATAACAATAAGAAAGAATTAAGTACACACACTGGCATTTTCATATATGCAGCACAAACAGTAATGTCACTGAGATTATATGGACACTTTCTTTATAGCTTGTATCAGAACATCTTGCCATTATGTTTCATACAAGTATACTTAGTTACGAGTACTTGTTGCATTATTTGTGTGTAGTGTAAACAACGTTTATCGTCCTTTTTTTCCGTTTTCTGTCGTTCCTTATTGGCTTCAAACTTCATGGAGTTGTTTTCATTATTTACAACTAACTGGCAGGCACTTTTTGTTTTGCTGTAGATGTGTTGCTTCTTTTATTAGGGAAAAATCTTCAGTGGCTTGTAATAGATGCTTGTATTATGTCTATAATAAAGTCATTGTATGTTAGTTATAAATTTATAATCATAGTACGTTTTTATTGTTATTCTCTAGTTTTGCAAGTTAGAATCAAATTTCCCAGCACAGGTTTCATGACGTTAAATTATTATTTGGTATTACTTACGATTTCTGATGTTGGTAATTCATCTGTGGCATCATGGTAATGTATGTACTCGATCTGCATATTCCGCCGATTTAGTGCATGTCTTTGAGCAATTAATTTCAAAATTTACATTTAGTTCATCATAATTTCTTTGCATTGTGATTTCTAGATGTGGTTTAATACGAGTATTTTTTCATTTGTTAAGTGTTTGTGTATGTAATAATTGTATGTGTGTGTGTGTGTGTGTGTGTGTGTGTGTGTGTGTGTGTGTGTGTGGGTGGGTGGGTGGGTGGGTGGATGGGTGGGTATGCATGTGTGTGCAGATATGTCAGAGAGAGTGAGAGAGAGGGGGGAGGAGGAGAGAGAAGGGGATAGTGTGGTATATATTACATTTCTGTTTCAATATGGTTTTAGTGCCTAAGATTATCAGTGAGCTCTTGCTTATATTAGCTTCATCATTAATTATGATGTTATTCATTATTTGGGCTCTTTGTATGTAGCAGTTTTCCTGTAATATCAGGAGTTTTTATTGTAATTGTTTATTCTAATAATTTTCATGTTCTATCCCATATTAGATCATTCGTGTCCTAGTGTTGTCATGTGTTTCGCAAGGGTTGAATGGCTGCTTTCATGCATCCAGCTTCTTGTATGTTATTTATTTCTAGTTTTAAAATGTATGCCTGTCATTGCCAGTTTCACTGAATTTGCGTTTTCCTCATTGAAACTGGTATATGCTTGCTCCTTGATATGTATCTGCATTCTCTTTTGCTGTTTGTAAATGTCAGTGCAATGTGTTTTTTTTTCTTTTCTGCAAGCAATGTGTAATTGTAGCTTCTTTATTGTATTTGCCATTTTATAGGTTTATTTGTGTTTTTGTGTTGAAGTATGCATTGTCTTTCTGTCAGTGATGTGTTACTGTTTTGTGTTTTTGTGTGAACTGTAGTGTCTTTATTCGGTTTCTATTGTAAGATTTTATATGCAGCTATTGTCTGCCTTTGTGTTGATTTTGCCTTAAGCAGTTTTTGTCGTAGCTATGGCCTTTCTCTTACAATTCTGTGGCTGTTTTTTTTTTTTTGTGGAATTTTTAGTGACTTGTGTGCTGCACTTCGTTGTGTTTTTCGTTGTGGCTGTTAGTGAGTGTTTCAATTTTCATATGCGTTTGTTATGTGTATGTGCAGTGTTTGGTGATATGTTCAGTTTTCTGCATTATGTTAACTTCCGCCTTTTAGTTGTTTAGATGTACATCATATAACACAATATTACACATGAATTTCTTGGTTTAAAGCGATTTGATTTCCTTGTTTTAACCAATATTTTCTATAAGGAATTTCGTTGTTTGTGCTACCAGTGAGTGGTTTCTTGCCTTTACATAGATGTAATGTGTAATAACATTATTCTGTAAGTTTGATTGAATTTGTTGTGGAGTCTGAAATGAATACCCTTGAAACATTTGCATTAACTCATGAGAAATATTATATACATTTTATACATAAGATAACATATATTATAGCCTGCTGAAGATGCTTCAAAAACAAAAGAAGCGAAATACATAAGGTAACGGACGAACTACCTTTCATTTAGCTGCAAAGACAGAATACACCTCTCTTAATGTCTCCTTTCTATCACGACAATATGCTTGTAGTATAAATGAAGTTACGTGATGTGAATGTGAGACCGGGTTGTTCGATCTTCGAGTGAAAAGTGGTAACCCACTCTCTCCTAAGATTGAGGACTGAGCTGAGCAAAGACTGGACCACAGTTTTGTATCTAGGCAATGTTTCTTGATAACGAAATACACAATTTTTCGGAAATGAAATGTCGTGGATGTATTTTTGTTGTAAATGCATGCAGCATACATTGATCCTGTCCTGTTGATTTCAGCTAACCCTTGAATTTAATTTCCATTTCGAATACCTTTCAACGCAAAATGGTTTTTGCAGTAGGTCAATATGACACTATAAAACTCCAACATCTCATTAATCCTTTCTTTTAGGTGTCTCAGTTCTGCAAGGTTCGCTGGAGAACTTCTGTAAACTTTGTAAGGTAGGAGACGAGGTACTGGCAAAAGTAAAGCTGTGAGGACGGGGCGTGAGTCGTGCTTGGGTAGCTCAGTTGGTAGAGCACTTGCCCGCGAAAGGCAAAGGTCCCGAGTTCGAGTCTCGGTCCGGCAAATAGTTTAAATCTGCCAGGAAGTTTCATCTCATTAATGGTTTCATCTTTGATTTCGATGGGGACGTTACCGTAGTCGTTCACGCTGGTTGCACCAAAGTCTAAGATCTCTTATCTGTGACGAAATTCGCTAACAATGACCGGTGTTTCTCCAGAGAACATAATTGAAATATTTGTTTAGATTCTGAATTAAAATGATAGCCTTTTTCGAGCAGCCTTAAGTACTTTTGAATATACTGTTGAAAAGCAGACGTTCACTGGACTACTTAGTGGAGATATTAACTGTTGTTCTATTACAATTTACCTTTTGCAAAGAGCTATTTCGTCGTCTGGAATTTAGCCAGAATTAATATGTTATTGTTGTAATTCGGCCATCAGCCGATTACTGTTACGTATAATGCCTTCAGTCGAGGCTACCACCACTAAAAAGAATAATTGTTTACTGGCAGAAAAAAAAAATATTTCTTTGCGTCCTGAGTATCGTTCTTGTCTGCTGACCATAGATATAGCACTGCTGCTCGTTTCACTTTTATAAACTGACAGGTAGAACATTTTTATATCACGAATCATGTTCGATATTTACAGGTATTACGCACTTCTGTGTCTTTTGTTTCTATTGTTATTTCTATGTACCCTAACCCCAGTATTGGTTTATGGTTATAGGCACAGTATCTTCTACTTACAATTTCTCTTCATTAATATTTTAAGATATGGTAAGTTCTCACTGGTCTGCATGCCCTATTATAAATTGTTGTAATTGTTTATTTTTGCAAATTTTGTATGATCCACATATAATTTGACGTTAGTTTCACATTTTGCAGTCGTTTGACATTCGTCAAGCTAATATAATGAAAATATAACTGGTTCAGTTTAATTATTTTTTCGCAGTTTCATATTGTTATGTAGAACTGGGCACTAGCCTAGAGCTCACGTTATACAATCTGTGCAGGCAATGAAGGCACCTGATGAGATATTTAGGAAAGGAATTGAAGTTGAGAGAGAAGAAATAAAAGAAAAAAGTCAATTTTTTTGATGAGATTAGTATTCTGTCAGAGACAGCAAATGGTTTAGACACTGAATTGAAAGCTGACAGTATAATGAAAGGAATTGGGAAACTGAGCACAAAGAAACAAAAACAAGGGGAATGGAGTGTTGTCGAATTAGAACAGGAGATCAGACAGTACAAGCAGTAAGGAGTTTTACTCTTTGGGAGGCAAAATGACTGGTGATTGCAAAATATCACATTCAGATTGGCGACGGAAATAATAAATCTCTTTAAATGACATTAACTTTCACGTCTTGTGTTAACTGACGTATTAGGAATTGCTTTCTGAAAGTATTTATCTGAAATATATTTCGATTTAAATCGAAACATAGACGTCAAACAGTATAAACCGGAAGAGCATACATGTCTTGTAAAGTGCTGTTACACATGAATGCTGAATATAGGATGGGTGGATCGGTTAGTTAATGTAGGAGAAGATAATGGAATAGTAGGCACTGAGGAGAAACTTTCAGTAGAACTTGAGTAATGGAAGTGTAGATTGACTGGACATGGGCTGAGGTATCGAGGAAGATAATGCGGTAATTGATGGAGTTGCGGGGGCAAACTGCACACGGAGACTAAGGCATAACCACAGGAAACGTTCCAGTGGAAGTAGGTTCCATAAGCCATGCAATGGGGAAGAGGTTTGCACAGAAAATATTAGCATGGAGAGCTGCGTAAAATGTTTCTTCCGATTAAAAACCATTACGATAACAACACGTGTGTATTAACGCAATACACTGTGTTGCAGTTGAGGTAGAGCGTAGATTAGCACCAATTGCTCGAGTTGCGGCAGGGTTTCTCGTCGCTGGGCACACCTGCCGAGCCACTCCAGATCCGGAGAGCAGGTGGATAGGATCGCCTACCTACCTGCCTACCTATCTACCCAACTACCTGCTGTTGGAGGCGCGACATGGCGCGGGCCGGTCCGTGCCGCCGGCTGCACCGCTGATTGATTGTGGGGGCGGGCCGGCCAGTGGCAGACAATTTAATGTCCATCAGTCAAGCGCGGCTGCCGATACGGCGCGCGTCCCTGTCGATCGCTCGTTTCTCTCTCGATCCGACTCAATCACGGTACGGAACACGGCGGGGAGTGATGTAGCTGCAGCTAGCGGAGCGGCGCGGCGCCGCGCCGCGGCGAATTTCACAGGCCGGCGGGCGGCTAGGGGGCCACTCGGAGCGACGGCGGCAAATTGAGGGGACTGCCGTCTGCTGACGCCGCCCCCGCCGCCCCCACCGCCTACGCCGTCCCCGTTCCGCGGTGAACAATTGAGTGCCGCGATCCGACGCACGGCTGCCGGGACCGGCGGAGCGTTGGAGAGACAAGAGAGCTTACTGCGTGAAAACCGTCCAGCATCTGCTATCAGCTGTGTGCCGCTCTTGGTCACGTCCCTATTTAGTGCGTATTGCCACATATAGTTTCATTATCATACGGGGTAACGTTGTAGCCCCTACCGCTGGGTTTATGCAACCCGCAACGCTTTAAAGTATCACACGTAAGATTTTCATATCCCCCGCTCGATATGTGCAAACTATTAGTCCTACAGACAAGATGGGCAGGAAAATTATTTATGAAATTGACTGCAGTTAAATTTTATAGTGGGATATGTTTTCGCTAGAGGCCGTCGTTTTCGAATTATTTAAGAAAAATTCACAGAAGTGACATTCAAAGCATTTCTTCTTCAGTGGCTCGAAAACCGTGGCCTCCAACAAATACGCGTCTCAGTACAAAATTTAACTACATTAATTTCCTACAAAAGGAGCCGATTCACTTTTTCCTCAGCAGTAACAGTTTCCATGCAGCGATCGAGAGAATATATAAATGTTGTGTAAGGTTTCTGAAGGCAGTGCAAGTTGCACAAAACCGATACGTAGGGGCAGCAAAATCATCTTGTATTTGAGGAAGGGTCTCTTATGTTTACACATACACATGTATTAACATTATCGACAGAAGAAGTACAAGTAGCTGAGAGTGTGTACCTGGTAAATGTCAAGGCACCCATGCTGTTCATGTTGTATATTAAAGACCTGGCAGCCAAAATTAGCAGTAACTTTAGGCATTTCGCAGGCAGTTACTCATTACAAGTATTGCCAAAAAAATTTTCACACACGTTGCTTCAGACCCTGATAATATTTTAAAATGCTGCAGTTGTTGCTACCCCACTTTATATATCGATAAATTAAAAATCATGACATTCACAAATCATAAAAAGTAGTGTCCTACGACAACAATATTTACGATACACAAATAAAACTAGTCAAATCATTCAACAACCTGGGTGCAACAGTTTGCAAGTAAATGTAGTGGTATGATCACATAGACTCAGTAGCAGATAAAGCAGGTGGCTCAAAACTAACTAGAATATAGCTGAGACAAGAAATCTCGCTGGAGACAGACGACCATGGATGTATTACAGTGTAATGGAGGTACACAGGTCTCTTAAAAAAATCATACAGTAGGTGAAAACGTTATTTTATTACGATAATTGCTCACTTGACGTGTTTCGGATTTATTTCCATCATTAGATATCTAAAAAGTAAGGGGAGAACAAATTCGTACATGGATTATGGAAGAAAAAGAAAATAAAAAGGCACTGACTACAAAATGCAATACATGGAAACATAACCAAGGCCACAAAGAATCACAGGACGCGAGCGTTACTAGATGTGCAATCTGATGTAAGCTGACAGAATGCTAGCTATCGAAGGGAGATGGAGAGACAAGGAAGGCAAAGTGGGCCGTCAGAGGGGAGAGTTTACATAGTGGCGCCATGAGCGCAATGTTTTACGTTTTGTATACAATAATGTCAAAAGTATTTTTGCAAAAGTTATAGACTGTATAGTAACAATAAGTAGGAAATGCACAAATATCAATGAAAATTTGTTGAGTGATACGGTATACATAACCATCCTAGAATATCTTTGTTAACCATAAGAAAGAGCACTAAAAAAGGACGTTGTACGTAAATAAGGAAGAGTCTCTAGAACCATCATAGGTTTGTTTGATCCCAAAGACAAGATCTGAGCGATTACAGAGATACTCATATTTCAACAATGCAAAATAAATTGGAAGCTGCATAATAGATTCCAAGTAGTAAAGTGAAATCTACACTTTGCTATGCACTTCACATTGGTTTGTGGACTACAGATACTGACTTATGTGCAGAAGAAGATACATTTTCTTGCACTGGAATGTGTACTGAACCAAAACTTAAGCATCTTGAGAAAGTGGACCTTGGTAACTTGAGAATACGATGTGATCAAATGAATTTTCATCCTGAGCCATTGCGAACTAATTACTTCACCTGACTGCATGTTTCCGAATGGTAGCTTCGATCATAGCGTGAAATCAGTAATTGTAGTACACCACAAATCTACAAGAGCAACAAAAGTAGATAATCAGTAAAAACTTTTGTTCCCTCTCAACTCCCCCACCACCTCCCATCCCAAAGCAACGCACAGCAAAATACATTCGTTTAGAGGCTCCAAAAATTACTGCAGTAGAATTAGATAAAATAAAAGTTAAACCTTGCAATGGATTTTCAAAGGAAGGGGAATTGTGTTGCATAGTATGAAAAATTATCACTGATACCTTTGTTATGCGTTTATTAGAACAGTTTATTCACCTGACCACACCTGATCACAGGAGATGGACTTCGTTAAGTTGTAATGTAGAGAGCAAATTAAGTTTTAGAAAAAAACGTTGTACTTTACTTTTATAACTGCTCCTAGAGAAATGGTTTGAATATAGCTTTACTTACTGCTACCGGTATACCCAAATTATGGTACCGAGGACAAAAAAAGGACTAAATTTTAGAATCAAGGATTCAGAAATATGTTAAATAGAAATTTCTGTTACTACCCCATATTGCAGAACTCATTGCCACATATTGCAGAACTCACTTGCAGACCGAAAGAGGTTCCGCTACACAATTATTTTGTCTTACGTACCAAAAACTTATAAACAAACGCAAGTTTCTTGCATAAAATTTCGTATATCATTTAGGAACTAAATATTTCAAGGAAGGATACACATAAATAAATTTATGTATAAAGCAACGTTGAAGACACTCTATTACTGTTTGCTGGATGCAAGGAAACATAAATCAGTTAAATTATGAATTTAAAATATTACACAAAAATGTAAAATTCACAACGTACGTGAAGACAAAATCCCTACAAATTTTCTTCGCCTAAGTAACTAAAGGGAAACAACAGCATACACTTCCTGTAAGCCAAAAACAAACCTTCAGTGGCATCACATTACAGAGCATAACTCACAAGGCAAGTGCCAACAAATAAACTGCTCAAAGACAGGGTATTTGTATTACCTAATAGAAAGAACAAAATCCCATACGAATTCATAACAACATAAATAATAACTAAAACAGCAGTTCCCCAGTGGAACAGATTAAGACGGTACGCACAAAAATTATAGCTCAAGTACACTGTATGAGATATGGAAAGTTTACCACAAGAAAAAAGTCAGTATTCCACATCTAGAAAATGGTTTACCACGAATAGTAGTTTTATTGAAGAAGGCAAACAACAAATTAGGACACTGATTAAGTCACAACACAAAATAAAACCACAAAATAGAGGAAGAAATAAAGTAGCTGGTAAGAACTATACTGTATGAAGCACGCGCCAGAGATGCAGAAGCTTCTTCAGACGTTTCAGAAAGACAGGAACGCAATTCATATGAGTCACTTTGAAGATCATCTATAGGAAGCGTATCTCTGAACATAGAAATTAACAGTAGAAATGAGAAGCTAGTAATCTCTCACGCAGGATATAAGGGGAGGAATAATGAAATTCTTTAAGAACAAGAAATTTACACTGTCTAAAAGCAAATGATGATATGCTAAACAAAACAACGGAATTTAATATTCACAAACCTGCTAGAAATTTTTACGGAAAAGCCTTTGGATCAGCAGAGAAAGGGCCAAAATAATTTCTGAAATCAGCTTCTAGCATATTAAAAGAACATCTGGAATCAAAGGTGAATTTCTGTCTTTGCAAGTACCGGTCAGTTCGTACATTTGTGTCATGGTTTCTGTAAATAGCAGCCATTAACGAAAAAAGATCTGTATCTCTTAACTGTAATTTTCGTACCAACGAAAATGCTTATACTCGTCACTTTAAATTTTTCGCGGTAAGAATATATTCAGCTAATTATTATAACCTCTGAATGGATCTATTTCAAATCTGTGTGTGAAGGTAGAAGCAAATTTTAGCTATACAAGGTTATTTTTATTAGGTATTGAAGTAAAAAATTATGTGTGTACTGTAAAAAAGCACTATTATATGAACTCAATTGATTTCACATGCATCTACATCTACATCTACATCCATACTCCGCAAGCCACCTGACGGTGTATGGCGGAGGGTACCCTGAGTACCTCTATCGGTTCTCCCTTCTATTCCAGTCTCGTATTGTTCGTGTAAAGAAGGATTGTCGGTATGCTTCTGTGTGGGCTCTAATCTCTCTGATTTTATCCTCGTGGTCTCTTCGCGAGATATACGTAGGAGGGAGCAGTATACTGCTAGACTCTTCGGTGAAGATATGTTCTCGAAACTTTAGCAAAAGCCCGTACCGAGCTACTGACCGTCTCTCCTGCAGAGTCTTCCACTGGAGTTTATCTATCATTTCCGTACCGCTTTCGCGATTACTAAATGATCCTGTAACGAAGCGCGCTACTCTCCGTTGGATCTTCTCTGTCTCTTCTATCAACCCTATCTGGTACGGATCCCACACTGCTGAGCAGTATTCAAGCAGTGGGCGAACAAGCGTACTGTAACCTACTTCCTTTGTTTTCGGATTGCATTTCCTTAGGATTCTTCCAATGAATCTCAGTCTGGCATCTGCTTCGCCGACGATCAACTTTATATGATCATTCCATTTTAAATCACTCCTAATTGGTACTCCCAGATAATTTATGGAATTAACTGCTTCCAGTTGCTGACCTGCTAATTTGTAGCTAAATGATAAGGGAACTATCTTTCTACGTATTCGCAGCACATTACACTTGTCTACATTGAGATTCAATTGCCATTCCCTGCACCATGCGTCAATTCGCTGCAGATCCTCCTGCATTTCTGTACAATTTTCCATTGTTACAACCTCTCGATTCACCACAGCATCATCTGCAAGAAGCCTCAGTGAACTTCCGATGTCATCCACAAGGTCATTTATGCATATTGTGAAAGGCAACGGTCCTATGACACACCCCTGCGGCACACCTGAAATCACTCTTACTTCGGAAGACTTCTCTCCATTGAGAATGACATGCTGCGTTCTGTTATCTAGGAACTCTTCAATCCAATCACACAATTGGTCTGATAGTCCATATGCTCTTACTTTGTTCATTAAACAACTGTGGGTAACTGTATCGAACGCCTTGCGGAAGTCAAGAAACACGGCATCTACCTGTGAACCCGTGTCTATGGACCTCTGAGACTCGTGGACGAATAGCGCGAGCTGGGTTTCACACGACCGTCTTTTTCGAAACCCATGCTGATTCTTACAGAGTAGATTTCTAGTCTCCAGAAAAGTCATTATACTCGAACATAATGCGTGTTCCAAAATTCTACAACAGATCGACGTTAGAGATATGGGTCTATAGATCTGCACATCTGTTCGACGTCCCTTCTTGTAAACGGGGATGAAATCTGCCCTTTTCCAATACTTTGGAACGCTACGCTCTTCTAGAGACCTACGGTACAGCGCTACAAGAAGGGGGGCAAGTTGCTTCGCGTACTCTGTGTAAAATCGATCTGGTAACCCATCAGGTCCAGCGGCCTTTCCTCTTTTGAGCGATTTTAATTGTTTCTCTATCCCTCTGCCGTCTATTTCGATATCTACCATTTTGTCATCTGTGCGACAGTCTAGAGAAGGAACTACAGTGCAGTCTTCCTCTGTGAAACAGCTTTGGACAAAGACATTTAGTATTTCGGCCTTTAGTCTGTCATCCTCTGTTTCAGTACCATTTTGGCCACAGTGTGTCTGGACATTTTGTTTTGATCCACCTACCGCTTTGACATAAGACCAAAATTTCTTAGGATTTTCTGCCAGGTCAGTACATACAACATTACTTTCGAATTCATTGAACGCCTCTCGCATAGCCCTCCTCACACTCCATTTCGCTTCGCGTAATTTTTGTTGTCTACGATGATTTGGCTATGTTTATGTTTGCTGTGAAGTTCCCTTTCCTTCCGGAGCCGTTTCCTAACTCGGTTGTTATACCACGGTGGCTCTTTTCCATCTCTTACGATCTTGCTTGGCACATACTCATCTAACGCATATTGTACGATGGTGTTGAACTTTGTCCACTGATCCTCGACACTGTCTGTACTTGAGACAAAACTTTTGTGTTGAGCCGTCAGGTACTCTGTAATCTGCTTTTTGTCACTTTTGCTAAACAGAATAATCTTCCTACCATTTTGTGTAGTAACGACTATTTTGTGACTGATGGCCGATTACCAACACCAACATCAATCATATTACGATCGACTGCATTGTAGTCATGGAAAAACTGAAATACATTTTTGAATGCCAAATTGGAGGCAACGTTAGTTATGCAGTCAGAGAGCTATCTTCAACGTGTTATGTCAAAAGAAGACTTATATGTATCTTACAATGATTACTTTCTCAATGTGAGTATGCTTTTGGGCAATTTGTTGTTAACTATTTAACTAATTTTGAATACCATGAATTCGGTTTCTATTCAGTCCCAGTTCCATACTACAGCTCTATATTTAAATGAAATCAATAACTGTTAGTTTAAGTTTCAGTTAAAATAAACGCATTATTAATTAATCAGGGACATGCTAGGAGGGCCGGCAGAATGTCATGTGCTGTTATTCGCAACTTACATTTGTTCGCCTTGATGATAGTTAAATCAGTTACAACTCAACGAAATGTCTGTAACAATTGTTTGTTGTGATATGGGATGGAATTTATTCTCACTTTTCTTTCTAAAACCACACAGTCTCGTAACTGGAATCATTTTAAATTGTTTGTGTAATTAAAACACAGGAAAGTGGATACACTGTGGTCTCATTGAGAGCCTCATCAAATCACATTACTAGACTTCCAAGTAAAGGCACAACGTCAAATGTATCTAGATGACTAGTAACACAGCATGCCACATAAGATTGTATATATGTCAATTTGAGTAAGCATAACTCTGGTACTCCTAGAGATATTTCAAACAAACAAACTATACACATGGATTATTGTCTGGGGTTGGTTACTGTTGGAATGAGATACGCCTGACATCAGTGAGAGAGGGGTTAGGAAAGGGACGAAGATAATAAGTACAAATAATCGAAAAAACCGTTGTTAGTATCGGTGCGGTAAGATCCTGTGTTGCTAAGGTAAATGGTAATAGTTCCGATGATATTTCTACTCTGGGAGTGCCGTAGGCCATAAAAAGGGACTACCATGTATCAATAATGGAATATAACTGTCATTAGTCTCAAGTGGTAAAATCCTAGTTCCTTTTGCTGATTAGTGACAGTTTTCATTACCTAGAGGAAAAAGAGACTAAGTTGTACCTAAGGAAACTGTAATAACAATATTATAATTACAGTTCATGTGGAAAACTTCAGCTTTACATATACTCCTATACCGATCTCAACAACGCGTATGACGAGAGTAAATGGCGTCTGTGTGCAAACTTCTAGGTTGGTCACGAATCCGGTTTTCCACGGTGTCTTGGAATTATTTGTCACGGGTGGACCTCTGACGTTTCAGAGATTGTTGTAAGGGGACGAAAATATGAGTCACTTTGGGAGACACTGGGGCTGAGTGACACGTATCCTGTTTTAAAACGGTGACTCCACAGAAATGTAAAGCACCTAGCAGGCACTGCTCTTCGTACACCTAATTAATCTTGCGATAAATTTGTGGAACATATTTTCCTTCTGGCGAAGAAATTGGGAAACGCTTTATGTGCTGATCACGAGGAATGCATGAAGCAACTGCCTGCGGAAGCAACTCTCCATTTACCTTATCAGCCTTTAACTCAGCTTGTACAGCTGTGAATATTACCACACCATCTGTCGGTAAGAACATACAGCCACGGGGATTACATACAATGCCGCTACAGTGGAGGTTTCTTTTCAATTGGACGTACCTTACACACTGTCAAGTCACATTAATGTGACGTCCTGTCAAACCCGTCAATGACCACGTCGTGCATGAGGAGAGGCATGAGGTTCTGGAAGGTACGGACAGGGATGTGGAGCCGTGGTGACTCGAGTGCTGGGGCCAGCTGTGGTAGGCTTTTCGGATGAAGATACATGGCGCGAACAACACGATCGGGGTGGTTCCACAGATTCTCGATTGGCTTTAAACATTTGCATTGAACATACCCTTCTGGACTCAGATAAAATGCTCTGTACTGTTTTCCGCGTCCCCCAATCCTGACATGGTATATCTGCCCTCCACTGTTAGTGCTGCCACCTGCCGTCTATGAGGCCGGCCGAAGTGGCCGTGCGGTTAAAGGCGCTGCAGTCTGGAACCGCAGGACCGCTACGGTCGCAGGTTCGAATCCTGCCTCGAGCATGGATGTTTGTTATGTCCTTAGGTTAGTTAGGTTTAACTAGTTCTAAGTTCTAGGGGACTAATGACCTCAGCAGTTGAGTCCTATAGTGCTCAGAGCCATTTGAACAATTTTTGAACCTGCCGTCTATGAGTGGTTACTACTATTCGACATTGAACGCATCAATGTGACTGGATCATATACCGGGTGATCAAAAAGTCAGTACAAATTTGAAAACTGAATAAATCACGGAATATTGTAGATAGAGAGGTACAAATTGCCACACGTGCTTGGAATGACATGGGGTTTCATTAGAACCAAAAAAATACAAAACTTCAAAAAATGTCCGACAGATGGCGCTTCATCTGATCAGAATAGCAATAATTAGCATAACAAAGTAAGACAAAGCAAAGATGATGTCCTTTACAGGAAATGCTCAATATGTCCACAATCATTCCTCAACACTAGCTGTAGTCTAGGAATAATGTTGTGAACAGCACTGTAAAACTTGTCCGGAGTTATGGTGATGATGTCGTCTTTCAGCATCCCTAGAGATGTCGGTCGATCACGATACACTTGTGACTTCAGGTAACCCCAAAGCCAAAAATCGCACGGACTGAGGTCTCGGGACCTGGGAGGCCAATCATGATGAAAGTGGCGGCTGAGCACACGATCATCACCAAACGACGCACGCAAGAGATCTTTCACGCGTCTAGAAATGTGGGGTGGAGCGCCATCCTGCATAAACATCGTACGTTCCAGTAGGTGTTTATCAGCCAGGCTGGGGATGATACGATTCTGTAACATATCGGCGTACGTCTCATCTGTCACGGTAGCAGTTACAAAACCAGAATCACGCATTTGCTCGAAGAAAAACGGCCCGATAACGGTAGATGTGGTAAATCGAACCCATACCGCCACTTTCTCGTTGTGCAATGGAGTTTCCACGACAGTTCTAGGATTTTCGGTAGCCCAAATTCCGCAGTTGTGGGCGTTAACAGACCCTCTGAGCGTGAAATGAGCTTCGTCGGTCCACAACACTTTACTCAACCAATCGTCATCTTCCGACATCTTTTGAAACGCCCACACCGCAAATGACCTCTGCTTCACTAAATCGCCAGGTAACAGTTCATGATGCCGATGGATTTTGTACGGATAGCTTCGGAGGGTACGCCTCAGTGCCCACCAAACAGTAGTGTATGGAATGCCGGTGCGACGTGCGACTGCACGAGAGCTGACTTTCCCGTGCCTAGACGAACCCGCTACAGTCTCCATTTCTTCCCGAACTGTCTCAGCAGCATTACGCCTTGTGCTCGGTCGGCCACTACGGGGTCTATCGTCTAAACAACCCGTGGCTTGGAACTTCGGAATCATTCTCGCCACAGCTGCATTTGTCAACGGATCTATAGCCGTTCGAATCCCCTTCCTATGGCGATAGGATCGTAACGCTGAACTAGCACAAATTCCCATTCTGATAATACAGCTTCACAAAAAGCGCCTTTTCAGGTAACGTCAACATGCTGTGACTGCTGGCGCATCTGATTCTCTCTCTTTTTCTTTTTTTTTTTTTCTTTATTGTTATTTTTAAACCTGTTTACAGGCAGGCCAGCAGCAGCATGCTACGCCGCTATTTGGCCTCAGAGAAACACAAAGCCGCATCTCGTGGTCGTGCGGTAGCGTTCTCGCTTCCCACGCCCGGGTTCCCGGGTTCGATTCCCGGCGGGGTCAGGGATTTTCTCTGCCTCGTGATGGCTGGGTGTTCTAGGGGACTTATGACCACAGCAGTTGAGTCCCATAGTGCTCAGAGCCATTTGAAACACAAAGATACAAATGAAGACAGTTAGAGAAAAAATATTGTGGACATATTAACGGAGACAAACACTTGTTAAAATACATGGAGCCGTTCACGGACGTAGAGTCCAAGATAAAATTTGTTCAGACATAGACGAAAATTGCCACACGTGAACGTAGGTGCACAAAACGAATAACACTGAACCACTTAAGCACAAAACGACGGCACACACAGAAACACGAGGCGTTGATCTCCGGCGCGCGAATGTTCACTAGCATGTACGAGTCCAGAGACCTGTTAAGAGAGGAGGAGGGGGCGGGTGGGAGAGGGAGAAGGGAGAGCAGAGATGCCACCGGCAGGGGAGATAGGGGGAAGGGAGGAAGGGGGGAGAACCCCAGGGGAAGAGGGGTGGAGGAAGGGGGATGGGGGAAAAGGTGAGAGAAGGGATGGAGGGTGCCGAAAGGAAAGGACACAGGAAGTGGGTGGGGAGGATCAAAGTTGATAGGAGGGGTAGATGGAGGAGAGGAGGACATCATCAGTGAGGGGGAGCTGGCGGAAGCCACCTTGGCAGAGGGTAAGGAGGGTGGAGAGATGGAGACCGGGTGGGACGTGGGAATACAGGCGCGGCAGCGGGCGGGGGTGGGAGAGGATGGGGGAGACAAGCGGGTGAGGAGGATCGAGTTTACGGGAGGTGTACAGGATCCGTATCGTTTCAAGGGAAAGGAGGAGGCGGGGGAACGGAATAAGATCATAGAGGATCCGTGTGGGGGAGGGGAGACGGATGCGATACGCGAGGCGGAGAGCATGGCGTTCAAGCATTTGAAGGGATTTATAAAAGATATTGGGGGGGGGGGGCGGAGATCCAGGCCGGATGGGCGTAACAAAGGATAGGGCGGATGAGGGATTTATAGGTGTGGAGGATGGTGGAGGGGTCCAGACCCCACGTACGGCCAGAAAGGAGCTTGAGGAGACAGAGGCAGGAGCATGCCTCGGCTTGGATTGTCCGGAGATGGGGTGTCCAGGAGAGGCGACGGCCGAGGGTGACGCCAAGGTACTTAAGGGTGGGGGTGAGGGCGATAGAACGGCCATAGATGGTGAGATAGAAGTCAAGGAGGCGGAAGGAAGGGGTGGTTTTGCCTACAATGATCGCCTGGGTTTTGGAGGGATTGACCTTGAGCAACCACTGGTTGCACCAGGCGGTGAACTGGTCAAGATGAGATTGGATAAGGTGTTGGGAGCGCTGCATGGTGGGGGCAAGGGCAAGGAAGGCGGTGTCATCGGCAAACTGGAGAAGGTGGACGTGGGACGACGGCGGCGGCATGTCCGCCGTATACAAAAGGTACAGAAGGGGGGAGAGGATGGAGCGTTGGGGCACACCGGCGGAGGGAAAAAAGGTGAAGTAATCCGTGTTATGGATGGTGACGCAAGAAGGATGGTGGGAGGGAAAGGAGCTGATCTGATTCTCTCTCTCATTACAGCTCCTTTTATACACGATTGTCATGCGCAGTCACAGACAATTTGCTGTCCAGCGTCATCTGTCGGACATTTTGTGAACTTTGCTGTTTTTGGTTCTAATAAAACCCCATGTCATTCCAAGCATGTGTGTCAATTTTTGCGTCTGTATCTACATTATTCCGTGGTTTATCAAGTTTTCAAATTTTTTACTGAGTTTTTGATCACCCGGTATATACTCGTACATCCAGGCAAATGAGTAGAATCAGCTAGTGTTAAGGTACAACAACATACTAATTAACACTTTTACAATGTGCTTTCTGGTATTAGCCAGCTTCGTAGGAGATGAGTAAAAGATAATATAGCAGTAGTTGCAAGTTTCCTCACAGTGTTGGTATGTTCGTTTCTACCAGTGTTCTGTTAGTACAATTAGCAAATAACAGATTAGTGATCTTTTCATTCGTATAGTGCACAGGTTAGGTTTCTTACTGCTGCTTCCATTTTTGCACATCGCTGACAATTCTTCATCGTGCTGGCTGCTGAAAAAACCACAAATTAATGACCGAATTTCATATTACAAAACTGCTGAAAGGTGTCCTTTTTATAGATAGAAGGCTTTTATATTTGTCAACATTTCGACGAAAACCTTTAGCCACTCAGTATCCTAGTGGCGAAGTATGAAGTTATTAATAACCTATGAAAGTAGTCAAGTAGTGAATATTTCCATTTATGTAAATTATTACACTACGTTCTGCGAAAAGTGTGTGTAAAGGGAAAGGAACCGAGGGGAAAGCGAGCTTCGTCCGGCCGCCATGCATTATTTAAACGGCGGAGGACTGGTATGAAGATCAGCCGCTCGATATTCAAAGGGCGCGAGAGAACCACAAAGAAGGAAAGAGGGGTGCTCCGGGGCGAGATTGAACGTGAAATACTCTCGCGGCGAGGCTATCGACAGCGGGGAGTGATTTTATTGTTGTGTACACCCCTGTGAGGGAGGAGAGAAAGGGCGTCGAGCCACGCGAGTGCCGCCTGACGTAACAGGCAGGGGAAGGGGAATCTCCACCGCCAGAGGTACGGGTTCCTCGAGGCGCGGTGAAAGCGGGACAGGCCGGCGCGAGAGTTCTCTACCAAACCACATCACCAACAAAGCCCAGCACTGCAGAAATGAGAGTTTCCACGTCACGTAGAAGGCAGAAGACGATGTACGAAAGGCGTGTGAGGTATACAAAAATGTTACCGGTGACCTTCACCATCGTATCGAAAGGACAAAATACAACATTCCCTGAGAAGCAGTAATTTTCTGCAGTAAGGTGATCGAATACGACATGTGGTTTACAAGCATGATTTGTTCACTGCGAGAAATCGAATGGCACACACGACCGATTATTTTACTGTAAAAATGTAGGATAACGTGACTAATTTCTTCCGACTTTTAGTTCTCCAGGATGTGATACGGTTGCTGCATAATCGAGCTAAAGCATTCAGACGATTTCCCTCATAAATATGTTGATGGTAATTCATCTTTATTTCTTTGTTAGTTCCTTAGTGTTAAGTTTCCCAAACGTATATTGTTTGCGGGAGTGCAAAATCCAACAATCGCTCAAACTCTAGCATCGTAGTAGGATGAAGTACTTAATTCACGATACGAAGTTAGTTATTAAATCATAGGCTCTAATAATTTACAGGAGAACCATCGATATTCCGGTGAACACTAGCGCCATCATACAATCTAAGATGACAGACATCAAAAGTTATCGACAGCCAATGTTCATAAACAGCGGTGAGGTAATATTTCCTCTGCCCCTCTCATTTTTTAAGAGAGCACGATTCCTTGCAGACGTTAAGCAGAAACGTTCACCTCTATTAATTTTTAATTTCAGATGATCTCAAAAGCCGTTTAAATTTTCACTACCACGAGGCTAACCAAAGAAAGCATCTTCCACACGTCTGAAAAAAACAAGCGAATTCTTATGCTGCCCTCTCCAGGCACGTTCCTAGAAGTCTTTCATAACCACTTTGGCAACAGTTCACAATGTATAAGGTAGGTCCAATTGAAAAGAATACCTTCACTGTAGCGGCTTTGTATGTAATCGCCGTGGCTGTATGTTCTTACCGACAGATGGTGTGGTAATATTCACAGATGTGAAAGCTGAGTTTAAGGCTGATAAGGTAAATGGAGAGTTGTTCCCGCAGGCAGTTGCTTCACGCGTTCCTCGCGATCAGCACAAAAAGCGGTTTTCCAATTTCTTCGCCAGAAGGGGAACATGTTCCACAAATTTATCTCTATATGAATGAATTTTACGCAGAACAGTGTCTCGTTAGGTGGTTTATTGTTCCGCGGAGTCTTCGTTATGAAACAGGGTGTGTGTCACTCTAGCACCTATACTTTCGATAGAAGTCCTGCAGCACCTCCTTACAGTGTCTCCCAAAGTGACTTACATATTTTAGGACCCTTAAAACAATATCCGAAACGTCAGAGATTCACCTGTAACAAAGAATTCCAAGACACCATGGAAAACTGGATTCGTGACCAACCCTGAGGTTTGCACACTTTGGCAATAGTAGGTGGCAAAGCGCTTTCCGTTGGAACTCCGTCTGTCTGGTTATTGAATAATATGCAAGTCGCAGTCAGTACATGTTTGCGACTGTAGCAATGCCCTTGTCTTCTGGCAAAATACGAGGCCTGTTCAGAAAGTAAGCTCCGATTGATTGCCAAATTGAAACCACAGTGAACATCAGAAATGTTTTACTTCTAACAATTAGCTACACCTTTCAGCTACTTCTCTACGTAGTCGCCGTTCTGACTTAGACTTTTGTCACAGCGTTGTACCAACTTTTCAGTAGCCTTATCATAGAAGGCAGCCGCCAGTGCTTTCCGCCAATTCTCCACGCTGGCCTACACCTCGTTGTCTGTGTCAAAATGTTGTCTTCAAAGACAGCGGTTCATGTGACCAGAGATGAAACTCAGGGGGAGACAATTGCGGACTGTATTGTGGGTAATCTCACATTTCCATTTGAAAACGATGCAGGAGCATCTTCATTGCCCCTGCAGAATGCGGCTGAGAATTGTCTTGAAGAAGAAACAGCACGACAGTTATGTAATGTTAGCTGCATAGCTTCAGGCGAAATTTCTCACCAGGCCCTCGTACTTGGCGGCAGACACTATTTTCTAGACATCTTTACGCACTCACTGCGAGCTCAGAAATGAGAAGAGCGACGTGATGCTAACTGGGGTTATACTAGAGACACTACCCAACACATCTGTGCAAAGCTTTATCGGATTTTCATAGTCGTTTCCATTTCGCGACCGATCGGAGCTTACTTTCTGAACGCCCCTCGTAACAATATCTGGATACAGTCTTAGTGGATAGCGGACGTCCTTTCGGCTATTGTTACTTGCTTGAACATTCCTCGGCAGCTTTTTCGACAGGACCTTTAAAATCGACGACCTGTAAATGCTTGGGCGTCAGTGTAAATTTTAAACTTTACCTTAGCACAGAAAATGCTGCGACGTATTAAATTCCAGACCACGGAAACGTTGAACAGCCACAGGATGAAACTCACCGTCAAACTGTGACTAGGAATCAGTGTCCACCTAATCCCAAGAAAAAGCCATAGTTTTCAAAGCAATCATTTAATGACGATGAAATAATTTCTAGGAAAAACAATGTAAGTGTCGGCGAGTATAATGGGTCTTCTCACGAACAAGAGCTAAACCAGCATGCTGCTTGTCAAGATTGGCGGCAGAAGAATTAATATGATCCACAGCTTTGCCACCATCCTGCTCAGCGAGAAGTGCTACGGTGTAACTTAATTCACAGGGTCCACGTCGTCTCGGGCCTTGAGTTAGTCCGCCCAGTTTGCCCACCTTTAATTCTTCTTTCGCGCAAAATGGTTCAAATGGCTCTGAGCACTATGGGACTTAAATTCTGAGGTCATCAGTCCCCTAGAACGTAGAATTACTTAAACCTAACTAACCTAACAAGGGAACCTCCCCATCGCACCCCCCTCAGATTTAGTTATAAGCTGGCACAGTGGATAGGCCTTGATAAACTGAACACAGATCAATTGAGAAAACAGGAAGAAGTTGCGTGGAACTGTGAAAAAATAAGCAAAATATACAAACTCAGTAGTCCATGGGCCACATAGGCAACATCATGGACAATGTGAGCTCAGGAGCGCCGTGGTCTCGTGGTAGCGTGAGCAGCTGCAGAACGAAAGGTCTTTGGTTCAAGTCTTCCCTCCAGTGAGAATTTTACTTTCTTTATTTTTACATCGTTATTATCTGTCCGTTCGTTCATTGACGTCTCTGTTCACTGTAATAAGTTTAGTGTCTGTGTCTTGCGACCACACTGCAAAACCGTGCGATTAGTAGACGAAAGGACGTGCCTCTCCAATGGGAACCGAAAACATTTGATCGCAAGGTCATAGGTCAACCGATTCCTCCACAGGAAAACACATCTGATATATTCTATACGACAATGGTAACGGCATGTGCGTCACATGACAGGAATATGATGTCGACCCACCTAACTTGTACACTTGGCGAATGGGTAAAAGGATTCTTCTACCTTGCCCGATTTAGGTTTTCTTGTGGATGTGATAATCACTCCCAAAAAAGTGATGAAAACACAATAGTTTGTCACATAAACTGAAAATAAAAAGTTTAACTTCTCACTCGATGGAGGATTTGAACCAAGGATCTCTCATTCCGCAGCTGCTCACGTTACCACGAGACCACGGCGCTCCTGTGTTCTTAGAGTCCTTGATGTCGCCTATCTTCCCATGAACTACTCAGTTTGTATATTTTGCTTATTTTTTCACAGTTCCACACAACTTCTTCCTGTTTTCTCAATTGATCTGTGTTCAGTCAAGGCCTATCCACTGTGCCAACTTATAACTAAATCTGAGGGGGTTGCGATGGGGAGGTTCCCTTGTAAGGACATCACACACATCTATGCCCGAGGAGGGATTCAAACCTGCGATCGTAGCTGTCGCGCGGTTCCAGACTGAAGCGCCTAGAACCGCTCGGCCACAACGGCCGGCTCTTCTTCCGTCAGAATGGTTATAGAGAATGATACATGAGATGTGAGTTGCGCTATAGACTAACCGTACACCAGGTGAATCGTGACAAATGACTAGGTGGCCCCTGGGTCTACACACTTTTCGTCTTGCTCCAGATGCATTATCAACAGAGTTGGTCATATCTTCCGGAAATATAATGTAAAGTGATTTTCTCGACCACCATCTAAGAATAGGGCACTTTTAGGATCCTTAAAGAAATTTCTTGGTTAAAAAAAAAAAAATGGCTCTGAGCACTATGGGACTCAACTGCTGTGGTCATAAGTCCCCTAGAACTTGGAAATACTTAAACCTAACTAACCTAAGGACATCACACACATCCATACCCGAGGCAGGATTCGGACCTGCGACCGTAGCAGTCGCACGGTTCCGGACTGCGCGCCTAGAACCGCGAGACCACCGCGGCCGGCTCTTGGTTTTAAATAAATGTCTTGATTTGCGTAATGCGAGTGTCTAGTTATTGCACGTCATATTTTGGTCAGACAGTCAGGAACTTCGAGGACAGGGGAACTGGACATAAGCGTCACATATGATTACAAGTGACGAGCGAATCCGCTGTTGCAAAAAGTTCCCCTGCCGACAGTTAGCATATGGGATATAACAGCACGAAGATTCTGGCATGCTCTGGGAAAGTGTTATCAACTGGAGTTTACGCTTGAATTCAGCGTGGGCCCCTGTTCCTTCATTGTCAAGAAAAGTTACTGGTATTTGCACTCGATACCTTTTGTCGTCGGTCAGTACTTGGATATTCATTGGTAATAGTGTTTACATTATGTATGTGTGTGCGTGTGTGTGTGTGTGTGTGTGTGTGTGTGTGTGTGCGTATTATCTTTCCGGATATGCTGTGCATGCCGAGGTTTTACATTCCTTGCACAGTGCTCTCTTCCTGGAAATGTGCCTTGTAGATGACGGGGAGCTCAATTGTCGAAATATGTTCCACTGTCGAAGCTGTTATTTTACATGTGAATCTGGTATTACTCTCCTTAATTTCAAAATTGGGAAACTCTTTCTACTTCTTGAGGCTTTTTCGGATTTCGTTAAAAAAATCATGTTCTACAATAGGCCATTCTACTCTTTCAGGTAGGGGAAGATAAATACTAAATAAAATTTTAAATTAATGAAATTAATTGACTTTCGAAGACACAATTAGTTAATCAAACGGGTTCTACACCTAACGGTGTTTGCGTCAACAGGTGGTTTCAGTAGCAGTGTCACGGCTTAAGAATATTAACCATCGAACTCAACATAGGTTTTGGTCCGGCGAGCAGATATAAACCGCCCGAAGAAAAATATTTGTACACGTGGAAATATGACGTCGATTTTGATCCGACGACGAGCTGTATCACCTGAGGGATATTATATGTACTGATAATGGTTTACACATCGTCCGTTAACAGGCGACGTAGTTTATCAAAACTAGACATAATTGTCTGAATGGGAATTTCGCGATCGTTCATTAATATAATATGGAGTTTCAGTCTTCGATCGCTATACTTTATTTTCAATTACCGGTTTCGGGCTAGCTGCCCATTTTCAGATCTGTTAGACAAAGTTAAAAATGTAATTAATAAAAGAGATACAGTTAGTGATAGAAACATCTTAGTTTACAAAAAGAAATTTTGGAACGTATTAAATGCCAACATACCATATATTGTAGTTACAGAGTAACTTGTCCATAGAGAACACTCGGTTCGCTGTCATAAGTAAAGTAAATTTCAATCTGTTAAAATCTCAACGTGCTCGAAGAGATTGAAATATACGCTCATCAAAGAAAAACCCCAGGCCTACTACTTAATGAGCAAAGTGATTTTATGCACAGGAATTACACTCCTGGAAATGGAAAATAGAACACATTGACACCGGTGTGTCAGACCCACCATACTTGCTGCGGACACTGCGAGAGGGCTGTACAAGCAATGATCACACGCACGGCACAGCGGACACACCAGGAACCGCGGTGTTGGCCGTCGAATGGCGCTAGCTGCGCAGCATTTGTGCACCGCCGCCGCCGTCAGTATCAGCCAGTTTCCGTGGCATACGGAGCTCCATCGCAGTCTTTAACACTGGTAGCATGCCGCGACAGCGTGGACGTGAACCGTATGTGCAGTTGACGGACTTTGAGCGAGGGCGTATAGTGGGCATGCGGGAGGCCGGGTGGACGTACCGCCGAATTGCTCAACACGTGGGGCGTGAGGTCTCCACAGTACATCGATGTTGTCGCCAGTGGTCGGCGGAAGGTGCACGTGCCCGTCGACCTGGGACCGGACCGCAACGACGCACGGATGCACGCCAAGACCGCACCGCCACTTCCCAGCAAATTAGGGACACTGTTGCTCCTGGGGTATCGGCGAGGACCATTCGCAACCGTCTCCATGAAGCTGGGCTACGGTCCCGCACACCGTTAGGCCGTCTTCCGCTCACGCCCCAACATCGTGCAGCCCGCCTCCAGTGGTGTCGCGACAGGCGTGAATGGAGGGACGAATGGAGACGTGTCGTCTTCAGCGATGAGAGTCGCTTCTGCCTTGGTGCCAATGATGGTCGTATGCGTCTTTGGCGCCGTGCAGGTGAGCGCCACAATCAGGACTGCATACGACCGAGGCACACAGGGCCCACACCCGGCATCATGGTGTGGGGAGCGATCTCCTACACTGGCCGTACACCACTGGTGATCGTCGAGGGCACACTGAATAGTGCACGGTACATCCAAACCGTCATCGAACCCATCGTTCTACCATTCCTAGACCGGCAAGGGAACTTGCTGTTCCAACAGGACAATGCACGTCCGCATGTATCCCGTGCCACCCAACGTGCTCTAGAAGGTGTAAGTCAACTACCCTGGCCAGCAAGATCTCCGGATCTGTCCCCCATTGAGCATGTTTGGGACTGGATGAAGCGTCGTCTCACGCGGTCTGCACGTCCAGCACGAACGCTGGTCCAACTGAGGCGCCAGGTGGAAATGGCATGGCAAGCCGTTCCACAGGACTACATCCAGCATCTCTACGATCGTCTCCATGGGAGAATAGCAGCCTGCATTGCTGCGAAAGGTGGATATACACTGTACTAGTGCCGACATTGTGCATGCTCTGTTGCCTGTGTCTATGTGCCTGTGGTTCTGTCAGTGTGATCATGTGATGTATCTGACCCCAGGAATGTGTCAATAAAGTTTCCCCTTCCTGGGACAATGAATTCACGGTGTTCTTATTTCAATTTCCAGGAGTGTATTATGAGATTTTTAAAGACCTGTTTTAGGCTTACTCTTGAAAGCAACAGCACGCCCCAGTAACAAATAGCTGCAGCGGAACGGCCCTCAGCGTACTGGCGGCGAGGTGAACTGGGCGCGGGCGGAAGAGAACACGGCGTGGCGGTGTATACGTTCCGACGTAGGGAAGTCCACTCCACCACCAATCAAAACAAAGAAGAGGAAAAGCACATTTTCGAAACAATATCTACATTTTAATTATATTTTATGTTTCTTTAAAAATAAATTTTAAATTAGTGTAAATTTTTCGTTTCATGGTCCACTCAAAAAAGGTTATTCATATGTTATTGCCTTAAAAAATTGTTTTATTAAAAAGAATATTCGCCATTAATATATACGGTGAAATAATAACAGATGCACAATTGTTATAGGTAGAGGGCACTTTTTACTGTTACCAATCAGGTTACTCTTAAAAACTGCGATATAAGGTTTTAACAGATTGAAATTTACTTTACTTATGACAGCGAACCGAGTGTTCTGTATGGACAAGTTACTCTGTAACTACAATATATGGTATGTTGGCATTTAATACGTTCCAAAATTTCTTTTTGTAAACTAAGATGTTTCTATCACTAACTATATCTCTTTTATTATTATTTTCGAATATTCCCATTTAAGAGAGCGTTTGAACTTGAATTCCTTTATGATGATTGTTTATGTTTTTTCTGAGCCCAAATTTTCTTCATGTGTTCACTGTGTTGTTTTTTTCGCTCCGCTGTCCATTTGCATCCTGGTCTCTTCCGTGTTGTGGTGTCAAATTTATGTTTTTTGATGATGTTCCTGAATTCAGTTCTATTTTCTGCATCGTTTACTGTTATGTGTGCTTGTCTGAGGTCCTCTTCAACTACTTTTATCCATTTTGATTTTCCCCTGCCTGAGTTGATGACTTTAAGAATTCGCTTTGAAATTCTGTTTTCATTCATCCTGTGGATATGTCCGTAGAACTTCATTCTTCTTTTCCTTATTATCTCTTTTATTAAGAGTAAAGTATAGCGGTTGAAGACTGAAACTCCATATTATAGATGACGTAGCGACAGAGCTACGAGAGCGCCATCGATGCCTGCCGTTTAATACAGTCATAATGCTCAGTGAGGTGTAAAAGTGAGAAGTAAGCAGGCAACTATACCACGGAGACGCACTCCTGCTTCCCACAGTCAAGTGAACGAGTTTGAAACGGGCCACACTGTGGCCTTCCGAGTGGCAGGAAGGCCCTTTCGTCAATTTTCCAGACACGTTTGACATACTGCGTCATTTGTGCAACATTCTCACATCCGTAAACGTGGTTCTGGACGTTACGCAGCTCAGACGCTCGCCAGTGTCTTAGTGCTGTGATGGCAGCAGCGACAGATCGTGTAAGTAGGCTGTTTAGGTTTTTATGTTGGTAACGCCACGAAGCGCTCTGTATGAAAATCACTGGCTGTGCTGTGTGCAGTCTGCGGCTGGTTGGCATTGTTGGAATATTTGCTGTTGTAGTGTTGGGCAGTTGGATGTGAACAGCGCGTATAGTTGTGCAGTTGGAGGTGAGCCGCCAGCAGTGGTGGATGTGGGGAGAGAGATGGCGGACGTTTCAATCGTACAGCTACAGCAGGACAGATGTGAGGACTTGTGAGCCCAGACGGGGCAACACGAGCCGCTACGAACCGGTTATTAGCAGTGGACTAGGGGCACGCACCCCTCTCTCATCTTCCAATCACGTCACAGCATCGATGTGGTAGACCCACGAGAAAGACAGGCCGCGGCGCGTACGTCACGAAGGTAGTCCTGAACTTGCTCGCTCGCTCAGCTCAGCAGTGAAAATGCGTTTCTAAACCTGTTAACTTGCAGCTGTGACTTTAAGTACTAACGATAATAGCATATTCCACTGGAATCTTACTGATTAACAGTACTACAACAAAATCTAATATAAGAGCAATACCCGATATAAATGGTATAACGGCTTGTTTGTAGCATTTAGTCTCGTCTCCTTAACAGTACTCATTTAATACAAGAAGTGGAGCCTTATGCAAGTGATAATCATTTTAGCATGATTTGATGTTATTGTACGCCACTACAGCCTTAAAAAATTATAAGTAGGCCTATGGACATCCAATCATTATAGGTCTAATTAAAAAAAATGGTTCAAATGGCACTATTTGACTTAACTTCTGAGGTCATCAGTCCCCTAGAACTTAGAACTACTTAAACCTACATAACCGAAGGACATCACACACATCCATGCCCGAGGCAGGATTCGAACCTGCGACCGTAGCGGTCACGCGGTTCCAGACTGTAGTGCCTAGAACCGCTCCGCCACCACGGCCGGCGTCTAATAACAGTAAGATTCCATAACAGCGGATTCCAGTAGAAGCTACGGTTTCCGTTTGTAAGGACACAACTAGTTACGAGTTAACAGGTGTAGAAACGTAGTTTTTCTGCTGATGTGAGCGAGTGAGCGAGTACAGGCCTACCTCGATCGATGTGCAAACCGCTCCACTGGTGCCGTCAGAGGATCACTTGAAGGTGGAATGGCGCGCCGTTGTCTTCAACGATGAAAGCAAATTATTCCTGTACGTAAGTGGTGGTTGTTTGGTTGTACGACGTAGACCTAGTAAGTGCTGTCTCGTAGATTGCATTCGCCCAAGACAGACTTTCCCCACTCCAGGCCTTATGTTCTGCCATGGCTATAACTCTCGTTCACATTTGGTGTTTCTTGCAATGGTACTTGAATTACGCAACAATTACGGCACCTCAACTCAACCTCTCGATACCAACAATATTTTACTGTGTTTCTGCAAAGTAGTTAACATATTTCTGAGACAACATTCAGATTTGATTTCATTTGTGATACATCGATATGTTTGTATTGCAATGATATTATTCTTATGTGTATTCTTTCTTCTGTCACTATGATCTTTCACGTACTTGTAACTCTGATTTTTGGGCGCGTAAGCGATTATTAGTTGTTAGAGAGTCGGACCTTGAGAAGGTCAAGTCTTGAATGTCTTGTTGGAAAGACGCATATTATAGCCAGCTTAAAAAATGTGAACTTTAACAGTGACTATGAGGAAGATGTTTTCAAGTATGTTTTGTATTGTGAAGTGATGTTTTGTGTGTTACTTGCTATCGCAACAAAAGCAATAAAAAAGAAATGTAACTTAAATTCGCAGTGCTGATTATATTTTTACATCACCATTGTGCTTACTTTGAAAGGTTTAATCTTCAAGAATGGTTCGTGAAGCGCATCTACAAAACTTTTAAATATAGCGGAATAAAACCTAGGCCTTTTTGCATCCGAGCTTGGAATCATCACCACCTACATTTTCGACGATTGAGCCATGATTTTACAACGAGACCAGCGTGGAAAACAACAAAAGATGAGTGCCTAGTTTATTCATTATTACATGAAATGATTTTATTAACTGTGCTCTAATAACACCTGCCACATAATAAATTTGTTGTTGCCCGAAAATGCAGTATTTAGCAGCGTGAGCAACACCACAATCATTAAATTTTCACCTTTGTTGTGGTAGGATTGTCAGATTCTGGAGGTGACGCTAACCAGTGCATGGAACGTGCAGAATCTTGTTGGATTCGTTCTTTTGCCGTTCTTGCAACAGGAAGGTGATATGTTGTTCCAGCAAGATAATGGCCGCCCACGCGCTGTCCCTGAAACTCAACGTGCACTATAAGACGTGCAGCAACTTTCCTGGGCAGCACAGTCTCCGGACGTGTCTCCACTTGTCAGGTGTGGGATGTGTTGAGACGAGAAGTGACAGCTCTTAGTTAATGATGTGAACCGGTCGAGCAGGCGGGCCATAACGTATTGCAGGACAGGATTCGCTAGCTGTACGATCGATTGGGTGCCGGATTCAGCGCGAGCAGTGCCCCCCGTATTGATACGGGTGTTTCAGCATGGTTCGATACCAGGTACCTCAGAACCGATTTTTCATTAATCTGTAAATGGAATCATTTCATGTAACATATATGTAACTGCTACAACAAATATTGAATGAACTGGAAACATCCGAAAAGGAGTACTAATTCATTTTTTTCCGGCAGTTTATTTCCTAAATCCTGCAGTGAGACAGCAAAGTGGAAGCTCTTAATGTTATATAAGCTTATAGGCGTTTATGTAGCTTCTCTAAAATGTATTATGCCGATGAGTTTTCAGCTCTCGAAGATTTGTACAAAATTATGCCAACACTGCGAGAAATGAATCCTTGAACATAAATGCAGATTCTAAAAATTCTGAATTTATAGCTGTTGCACTTGAACTCGGACGGCCGTGTGAAATGTCCTCAATATGTTGTAGGTGCCAGTAGTGGTTAGAACAGTCTTCGGTGTAATTGTAAATGCATTATATTGGAGCTAAGCGAAATGGAAATTAGGCAGACTGTTGGTAATCGTATGGTGGGTGATTTCGTGACCAAGAGACCTGAAGTGTTTGGTGTTTCAAGAAGATGCGTATCGAAGTTTTTATTGCATACAGGGAAAAGCGGAAATACCTGATCCACTAGGTCGCAACGTAGACGAAACTGTGTTTGTTAAGTGATAGAGATAGAGGGCAATTCAAGGGGAGTGCAACGAAAAATAAGGGGGTGGCAGCTGCCAAAGTTACTCCAGAATCCTCTCAGCATCAAACCTATACTACGATAGCTCCAGGAACAGAGAATTCCAAGGAGAGTTGTAATTCCTAAACTGGTAAAAAAAAATGGTTCAAATGGCTCTGAGCACTATGGGACTTAACATCTGAGGTCACCAGTCCCCTACAACTCAGAACTACTTAAACCTAACTAACCTAAGGACATCACACACATCCACGCCCGAGGCAGGAATCGAAACTGCGACCGTAGCGGTCGCGAGGTACCAGACTGAAGCGTCTAGAACTGCTCGGTCATAAAGGCCAGCCAAAACCAGTCACTCATGCAAACGCTCAAAACAGGAAACATGGTGCGGAAGCCATAAGACGTGGCCCATGGAGCAGTGGACGGAAGTAATTTGGTTATATGAGTACTTTCGCACTGCTTCCATTTTCTGGCCGAGTATATGTCGCAAGCGTGAGACATGGCTGAGAGTTTGATGCTGATTTGGGCAGCGAATCGTGGAATTCCAATGGTTCATGATTACTCTGCAACGTCGCATTACTGTGAAAGATTACGTGGTCATGTTTGTATCCCAGTGGAGATACTGTGTTCCAAGACAACAAGGCTCTTGTTTACAGACCTCACTCTGTCCAATACTGGTTTTGTGAGCAGGAGGATGAAATGTAGCATCCCCCCTTGTCATCTCAGTCACCAGACCATGATCATATTTTGCGTTCGTCGTCTATTTTGCAGAGATCTGTGCGTGGTCGCTATCCATTATCCGTAATAATTACTTCAACATGCCACTATTTTGCAGAAAGTATGTTATAAGGTTCCCTTAAAAATCGTATCGAACCTATATTTATCCATTCTGAATCGACTGGAATTTATTGCTAATAGCGACAGATTTTATACACCATATGGTAATGTGTTTTTGATGTTTACATACTTTTGTGAAGCCCATGTGTTTAGTAAGAGATACACGAAGGCCAATTGATGTCACGTTTTGTTTCTTTCGCTGTTCATGTCCGATCGATATCTGGCCAAAGACATGTACGTTATTTTCGACATCGGGCAGGCAGATCGTTCATTCTTCTTGATAGCTGTTTCCTTGTCAGGAGAATCTACAAATTAGAAGAAAAGAGAGTTATGATATGGTAGACAATACGCAATAGCACTCACATCAGTGACATTATCAACCTCAAAGTGACTTAGACTGGGAAAAGCATAAACAAAACAACCTGAAGTTATAAGAGGAAACTTGAGTTTTATCGTCCGATCTACGACTAACTGATGTCTGCTTGTAATCTCGACAACGCGCAGTTCCACCTCGACAAAATACGAAATTTAGTGCAACTGTTAATAAAAATAGACAGAGAAGAAACCAAATTAAAAGTTCATTTGTGAACGTGCGTCCCATTCATCAGCGGCACTTTTCATTGTCGCGTTTTCCCCCAGCATATTTTTTGCCCTGACGTAGTGAAATATTGCCCAACAACATCTGGTGTCCGATTTTTCACAGTGTGTGTGTTTGTGGAAGTGGCACCGGCTATGCTTTGGGTAGTTTTTGTTCGTCTTTTGTTTTGACCGTGTAGATCACACGTGCTTTGTTTTCGTTTTTGGGGTCAGCGTAATCGGTTGAAAGGCCGACGACGCCTGACAGCGGCAACCGAGCTGCGTAAATCAGGCGCCGCCGGTTGCGTCTGGAACAGAGGGCGTGTGTCCACAGCGGAGAGGGGACAAAGGGGCTGCGTACGTGAACCCACAATTCTGTTCACCCCGTTTCCTCAGCACAACGTATTGAGAGAAGGTTATTTCTTGCAAAAAGTATTATACTGTAATGTCCCAAGGCTGATGTCAGACGGACTGTCGACGAGTCCACAGCTCGAGCTATAGTCCGTACCACCGTTGTCTCTAGATCGCTGGTCCCAGGTTCGATTTCCGACCAGTACCGAAATTTTCTTCGCTCGAGGAGTGGCTTTTTGTGATGTACTCATCATTTATTCTCCTCTTCATGACAAAGACACGTAAATCAAATACGCCACTGGCCATTAAAATTGCTACACCACGAAGATGACGTGCTACAGACGCGAAATTTAACCGACAGGAAGAATATGCTGTGATATGCAAAAGATTAAATTTTCAGAGCATTCTCACAAGATTGGCGCCGTTGGCGTCACCTACAATGTGCTGACAAGAGGAAAGTTTCCAACCGATTTCTCATACACAAACAGCAGTGGACCAGCGTTGCCTGGTGAAACGTTGCTGTGATGCCTCGTGTAAGGAGGAGAAATGTGTACCATCACGTTTCCGACTTTGATAAAGGTCGGATTGTGGCCTATCGCGATTGCGGTTTATCGTATCGCGAGATTGCTGCTCGCGTTGGTCGAGATCTAACGACTGTTAGCAGAATATGGAATCGGTGCGTTCAGGGAGGTAATTCGGAACGCCGTGCTGGATCCCAACGGCCTCGTATCACTAGCAGTCGAGATGACAGGCATCTTATGCGCATGGCTGTAACGGATCGTGCAGCCACGTCTCTATCCCTGAGTCAACAGATGGGGACTTTTGCAACAATCAGCACGAACAGTTCGACGACGTTTACAGCAGCCTGGACTATCAGCTCGGAGGCCATGGCTGCGGTTACCCTAGACGCTGCATCACAGATAGGAGCGCCTGCGATGGTGTACCTAACGACGAACCTGGGTGCACGAATGGAAATATGTCATATTTTCCGATGAATCCAGGTTCTGTTTACAGCATCATGATGGTCACATCCGCGTTTGGCGACATCGCGGTGAACACACATTGGAAGCGTGTATTCGTCATCGCCATATTGGGGTATCACCCGGCGTGATGGTATGGAGTGGCGTTGGTTACACGTCTCGGTCACCTCCTGTTCGCATTGACGCATGGACGTTACATTTCAGATGTGTTACGACCCGTGGCTCTACCCTTCATTCGATACTTGTGAAACCCTACATTTCAGCAGGATTATGCACGACCGCATGTTGCAGGTCCTGTACGGGCCTGTCTGGATACAGAAAATGTTCGACTGCTGCCCTGGCCACCACATTCTCCAGATCTCTCACCAATTGGAAACGTCTGGTCAATGGTGGCCGAACAACTGGCTCGTCACAATACGCCAGTCACTACTCTGGATGAACTGTGGTATCGTGTTGAAGCTGCATGGGCAGCTCTAACTGTACACGCCATCCAAACTCCGTTTGACTCAATGCCCAGGCGTATCAAGGCCGTTATTACGGTCAGAGGTGGTTGTTATGGGTACTGATTTCTCAGGATCTATGCACCCAAATTGGGTGAAAATGTAATCACATGTCAGTTCTAGTATAGTATATTTGTCCAATGAAGATCCACTTATCATCTGCATTTCTTCTTGGTGTAGCAATTTTATTGGCCAGTATTGTATAAAGACTTGGAACAGGCTGCCAAACAACCGCAGCGGGGTCCCTTTTCCATCAGCCGCCCTATCTATACCGAATCGTCTCATTCGTCTAGTGAGGAACAGGTTACTTGTTACACAGTCCTCACGAATGCGGAAGTCACATTGTTGGTGTAAGACATGCAGTTACTCGCCCTCAGCATTCACTGTATAGAATTAATGGCGGAAAGAAAAGAGCTGTCATGGAGTTTGGTTTAAACTCTTGATAAGAGAATTTCGATGATAATATTTCCTATTCACATTTCTGTTCTCAAAATGAACACGATTTATAGGGTTTTTAATGCGAGTCACTAGGACGTTTTAATAGGACGATCATTATGGTGTTACTAGCTGTAAATCTCCTTTGATATGCTGCTCTTGTGCGGATAGATGAGAAGGTTGAAATTCGGTTCCAGTGCACGGATGCCAAAAAATTGTTATTCGATGGGAAAAATTAAAGAACGGTAAAGTAGGTATAAATGTTACATCCGTTTAACAGAGAACACGCAGTAATTCTATAACAACCCACAACTAGGCATCTCTAGAGTCACGCTCCCTCCAGCTGTCTGTGTGTATTTAAATTATCAGGGAGACGTACAGCCATCTTTCAAAGCAGCAGTCATAAAAAGTGTAACTAAATATCCACGTCTTATCATGGAATTTTAGAAATAGTGTTCAACTATACCTCCATATGTCATAGGAGTTGCCTTGACGAAAATTTGATTTTATCCATCACATTCATAGAGTGCATCTACGTAGTTTACGGAGAGTTTGTGCAGTAGCCAGTTATTGTTACTTGGGTTTTGTTTTTCTTTGCAAGGCAACTAGTACCAAAGGGCCCGTTATAACTGCCCTGGTTATAATCATCCCCAAAGACAAAATCAAATCCCGCTTTTGTCACTTGTTTCTTCCACCAATTCGACTGCCATTTCTTTTCTGGTATGGAGTGACGGACACTTGTTCACTCGCAGCAACAAACCGGTACATAAAATTATTTGGTCTGTTTTTGGAATAGTCTATAAATTGCTTAAAAATTGGGTTTCGCATTTTATTTTGGGCAATAACAATATTGCATCCATCATCCGCAAAACATTGCTTACGCGACACATGCGGTGTTCTGTGCTCGTTGTTCTAATAATCCGATTAGCATCAGCTATTTCATATATCTTTTCTCACTAGGGTTTGGTAGAACGCTGTGGGCTTTGATATGGTTTTTTTTTCTCTGTAATTGAGACATACGTGGTATTGGCCATGTTACTCTGATTCAATTGACCACACCCGAAAATAATGTTATCAGACACAGGTTGAAACCAAATACCACCGATAAAACTTAGGTTGTTCAGAGATACTTTCCGACAGTACAGACGCCAAACACATGTATACGTAAAATTTATATAGGCTTGACGCTAAAGGTGATTCCTTCAGTGCTGATCCACACCAGATTTCGTTTCCTCTAGCGGGAGTACAGGTAGCGTTGCGAGCGATAGGTACATAGACAGTGACACTGCGTAAGGGTATGACTAGTTCGGGATTTGGGTCGGCCAAGAAGAGTGTCCAGATGGCCAAAGTGGTTAAGGTAATGGTTTAGAGAAGCAGAGCTTCCGGGTTAGTGTGCTCGTCGGGCACAAACTTCCATCAAGCATCATTGATTACTTTCAATGCTTTAACGCGATCCCCGTGTGAAACATTTCACTGAATATTAATGTAATTATGGTTTATTCGATTTGGCGATACTATTATCTTTCTCTGCTCACGAATAGATCTTCGCAACAGTGAAACCAAGTTGTAATACACGATCGCTTAGATGTAAAACACAGAACACCTTGCAACACAACTACCATCAAATATATTTTGAAGTACTGCCATTTGGTTACAGATATTGCGGGAACAGTTCACCATATTGTCATTGAGCTGCTCGCCCACTACATTCAGTGATTTCACACATAAGGTGCTTGTCTGCCAACTCTTTATCAATAAATTTATCTTTACTGTAGTGAATCACTGTTAACGCACAGCTAACACTGGCATAAAAATAAACCTGAGACATTACAGAGCAGTGCTGAACGCAAGCTCCACCGCGAAGAGTAAAGCAGGCCTTAATGATGGCCGCAGGAGGTACCGTCAGTAAGAGGAACAAAACGAACAGCACTTCACGTCAACAATGCGCTGTTGTGCAGTCATTTTCGTGCAGTGCCGATACTAGGATTAATCTAAGAATAAATGAAACGAAATTCAATTGCTGGGTAACGAGGCACCGGAGGCCATGTTCCCTCATACCAAAATACTGTGAAAATATCCCGGAACATGCTCTCAAATTTTGTTACTGACGTTTGGGTCACCCTGTAGATCAGATAGTTCACGAAGGACAGTTACCCTGGAAGATTTAAGCAAATATAAAGTCTCCTGTTTAATGATGACCTTCTAGTAAGAAAGTAAAACTGCTTTTTCTGTGAGAGTATAGCCGATTATCAGCTGAAAGTCAAAAGCAAAAGTTAAAACACAAAGTAGTCACCTCGTTATTTAAGTTCGCAACCAAGGCTAACTGACTTGAAAGTTAACGCCAGACAATATTCAGGTGATAACGTCATGACTTTAGTGAACAGACACTGAAGCAGCATACCGCTCTAGCTGGGCAGCGGGTGGACTCTGTTGCACACAGATAAAGAATAAATATTTAACTAATAGACGTTTTATGTTCTACCGTTTACGTCCGTAGTAGTACGATTAAACACGTGACACTGTAACTAACTTGTGGATGTATAAGATCGACCGGAATTGGTGTAAGCGCTAGTACTTGGAGGGTAACTCTTATCCTTTACTCGGTGTGTGAACTATTGGAATATTTCAATGTAACGTGTCCTTTTTGGTGATTGATGGGACAGTTACTTGTCAAAATATATTATCCTTTCAAGGATTTCACCCACCCTTTCCTCTATGAACTACAGACGTGCGAGTATGACTGCAGAAAATATTATTTTACTAAGCTGCCTCAAATAATCGGGGACACTGGTGGAAATGACTGTGATGAGCTACATACTTAACAGTTTGCATCTCACAGATAAAGACGCCCGGTTGAGAAAGTATGTGAAAGAATAACGTTGTGAAAAGTTTTGAAGTTGATACCAAATGAAGTGTAGATCAGATACTGGAGAAGTAAGTATCACAACGCACAATGAAAACACATCTAAGTAGGGTTGTATAGAAAAATATATGCCGTCTTTTCAGTAGCGTAAATGACTGGAATCTGTTCTTTATAATGAAACCGAATACTTACATGCAAGTCAGTGACTTTAATCATGTCATCTTGTTCACATGCTTGACTTGTAAATCATTGTCCATATGGTATTAAATATACGATATTTAAAAATTTATCTTACTGGTGCTTATAAATTTTATTAATATCCGCTTCGAAGGAGCACCTTAAATTTGGTCAGATCCTCCCAACGTGGAGCATTGAATGCTTCTGGTTGCGAGCAAGGGAAATGGCTACAATAATTATGCGACGTCCCGAAATGCCACCAGCTGACTATCGTGAAACGGTGTAATGTAATTTCTTTATTAGTAATTCGTTCCGCTTTTGCTGGATGACTCGAATTAAGAATTACTGGTAGGGATTTGCGTTTACACTTGGAGTAACTGAATAACATATTTGATAACTGAAAACACATCACCGTAACACAGTTTAATCAAACTATATAATCGTAGAATTTTCTTCCCAGCACAACCTCATCGTTTCACCTAGGTTTCCATTCTGATCCAAACAGAAAGCCGAAAATTTATGGAATGTTCTTCCAATGATCCTGAGCAGTTTGTTCGATGGCATAGTAACCTGTCGTTTAAAATTTGCTACATAACATTTACTTCATATTAGTACAGTTCGTTCTGATACTTTGTAACTGACAACAACTTGTTTCCCAAGAGTTTTTGAGAGTATTAACGTAGTGGTGGGGCTGGAACATCACACCGATTGCATATATTCCAGTATTAATAACGTGGCAAACTGTGGAACAGGAAACAGAAAATGAATTATTGCGGGGGAACTGTGGCACTGAAATACTTATGTTACAGGAAAGGGCACACTGTTGAGGTGCTACACCAACGCCGTTTTTTGTCTCAAAATATCAACGTGTTCACCTTGGAGACTTTTTATAAGGAACTAATACGCAGAGTGCACCAACTCTTTAAAGTCAGAATTATACAATTAGGTATTCACAGCGTCGATGCAGGGGAAATACAGTAGGTACTTTAAAAGATTGCTATTGAGTTCAGGACTCTCGACAGCCGAATACGCTAGCTGGTTCGAGATACGGAAATCATTGTCTTGCACCGCACAATATTTTAAAACTGAAGGACTATTTTTCTCTCAGTTAAATGAATAGGTTAGTTGACAAATGTACTATTCATTTCATTCGTCTTTGTAAAAGGGAATTTTAAAATTTGAGAATTTCTTTAATGCTTCATTATGTATGCTTATAACTGGATTTTATCATTAAATATAGTGACATTTATTTTAATGTTTCAGTCAAAGTAATGTAACCTCTGCACCCATTATCTCTTTTAAAAATAAACGTTTTTGGAACGTAACTATCAACAGTCGTCAAATAATGTATAAACTGCACGTTTCAGCTTCAGCTGCTTTATTTTAAAGCCGCATATTGACCGGTTTCAGTTACATGACAAATATAATGTGGTGGCTGAAACGATTTTAAACCTTATCCGTGGAGATGGGCCATGACTGAAACCGATTGACAGTTGGGTTTAAAATAAAAGCAAATGATGGTCAGACGTACATTTTATACGCCTTTTAATTACGTTTTATATTTTGTAAGGAAATCAGGTCAATAGGCGAATAAAAACGAAAGAAAAGTCCTTATTTTGTTATTGGTATTAGCTAGTTACACAAAACAGCAGTGGCGTGAGAATCATCGTCACTTCAGACTTGGCTATTGCGGTGGCTATTAAGTTATCTCTTTGGAAATAGGTGTCATCCAAGGGTATTAAACGGAATAGGATTTTCTGCACTGTATTACGACGAATACTCCATCGAAAGAAATAAAAAGATAGGTAAACATAATCTTATGCCCATTGCTTGTACTTGTTAGTTATCACAGCGGAGCTAGTTAATACTCGACCAGCGTGTTTCATTCGGACATTTTGAAGTGTATATTTCGCGGTGAAGTTAACAGGTGCTTAGTAATTTATACAACAATCTCCAACTTCTTATTTCCCGTTGTGGAAAATAGATATTTGTTGTATACCTTGGTCAGCTGTCTTAGGTTTGATGCGTGTAGTTTCAGCATATCACTATTTACAGTGATAGATTTTTTCCAATTAGCATATAGCCTGTGGCGAAACTTTTTCTGTCCATCCATCCGTCTTTCTAAACACTAAACCCTACTCCAGCAGCCATTGACTCCATGTCAGCAATTTCCTGTAACGAGTAAACAGCAGTAAACTCAATGGTGAAATTTTTACAGATGTGAAACAGAAACGGTATAAAGACTCATGACTCATTTTGTCATTAAAGAATTTGTCCCCTTAGAAGTATTAATTTTACAACATTGGTTCGTCTTATCAATGTGCTCATTCTAAGGTCCTCCACTGTATGTAACGTTTACTTTTTGCCCTGAAGATTTGTGACACCCAGTAATTTCTCTTAGGACATTTGGGAGTGCTCTAAAAACGTAATAAGTACAACCATAAATGATTGTATGCATCCAGTAAGAGCTTTTCAGAAGACTTTAATTTCTGATTTTGTATCGAGACAGTTACCAACCGCTGATGGTGTACTATTATACATTTTGAGAATTTACGATGAGTTACTAATTGTTGGCCTAAAAATACAAGTTACGTTCCGTGTTTAGTTTCTTTCGGACTGAATAATAGGCAGTTTCTGGATCTTTTACTATCGATGAGATCTGAAATTACTGTGACAGATTTTGTTTGCCACCAGTAAATATCAAAAATGTACAGACGTACTGACTTCAAATTTGAGGAGCTGGACGAAAATAGTGGAAAAAACCCGTCAAAGAAAGAAGCCGTAAAACATGCATAGTCATAACTTCATTCACGCTTTGATGTTAAATATTATCAATAATATTGCTGGAAGGAGTAGTAACGGCAAAACATTTGCTCAACTGAACCGAGCAACAGTTTTTTATTTAAACACATTAATGGGTCTAATTCGGCACAATGACACAGACATAATTCATTTATCCGTTTTATTCTGTTAAATTTTATTTACTTTGCGATCGTCAATTGTGTGAGCTTTAGTGAAGGAACAATTTCTTTATTAACAGAAGGGTGAATTCACCTGAAGTGATTAAATGAAACCACTGACAGCAAAATTAGGTGCTCATATGAATGATTCTGTCTTGGACAGCCCGGCATTCAGAGTGATGAGCTTGCGCCGAATCGAATCTGTCTCGCGAATTAACGACGAAGGCAGATGAGCCTGAAGACGTCCGGCCACTAACTGTCACTAACATTACCAAAACACATTTTTAAAATGTCGATCCCCTGGAGAAACGAAAAAAGACGAGGAAGAAGGAGGATACCCATGGTTCGAAGTCTGCTGATTCGTTACTTTCCTCAATGAAGCTAATAAAATTTAATTTACGAAAGATCTTTCAATGATTGTTTGCGAAAATTTTTGTGTGATTAAAGGACTGTTTCATATCGTATACAGCTCTGATTCGGGGGAAAAAGAGTTGTGTCATCAAAACAAAATATTTTGATGTAGCAAAATACGCAATATCATAATTGTTATTACACACTTTCTACCATGCGGATCATATAAAGTGTTTAATGCGGACCACCTTCTGCCTATCACAAAGTTTCGGTGAGAGCAGGCTGTCGAGGGCCACATTCTAGGGTACTTTGAATCCGGTTCCAGTAGGCAACGCGGGATTCAATACAAATGTGCAATAAATTGTATATGTGGTGTAGAGATTTGAGGAGCATCAGGGTCTCTAGTTAATTATGGCACCTGTTACAGTGCTAATTATTTGAATGCTTGTCAAAGTAGAGACACCGTGATTCTAGTAAACCCAACATAGTCGTAAGAACTGGTTGTATGAATCAGGTGAATCGCTAGGGATGCCAAGCTCTCAGTTACTTATAATACGTAGGTAATAAGCCTGTACTTAGTACTGACGTGGGTGTACAGCAAGAAGCGTAAGAAGACTCAGATCAGGTAATGCAAATTCAGAATCACTCTTCATTCTCGGCCCTGTCATTCTGCTCTGACGTTAATGATAAAAGCTAATTTGCTCCATCCATTGCTCTCCAAACGTTCCATACTTTAAGATGTATTTACAAACAGACAATTTCTGATTGCAATACATCTGTCAGGAACTATTCAAAAGAAGCCTTTGATTCTAGAGTATGCTGAAAAAGCGCAACACCTATTGACGTGGTGGAACGTAACTGCGATTGGTTCACAGCGATTTTCATGTGCGTCAAGATTTACCGGACTTCGCAACATTGCATCTCCAGTAGTCTCTGGTATTTGTGTGAGGTGTTTTCGAAACCAACTGCTGCCGCTGTCGTAGCATCATCTCACCGTTAAAGGCGAAACCAGGTGGGTGCACGGAAATACCTCATTACCCGTTCGTCCGATACCTTTGACATTGTCAGTTGTTTGAATAAAGCACCCCACACACGAACGTACAGCACACAGAGAAGAGCCCATGGAAAGCGAAAATTATTCACTGGCAATATACATTCAGCTGCATCACTAATGTTTGACGAGGTTATTAAGAGTAGTTTAACATGAGAGAAATTTCCTGATTTAACAAAACCGCTGTGTCGTACAAAAAAAGTGAAATGTGATGTTATCCATTACATCTCAGTGTCTTGTGTATCACCACGCCTCTGCAAGCCTCGTACATCAGACCCAGGCGAGCCATATTTTGCGTAGCAAAAATTGCAACGGACTTAAATTCCAACATTGCTCAACCGTTTACAATTCAGCGGGCCAGTCCACTACATGTGGTTACAGAGCCCGAGGGCCACTGGTATATTTGTTGAGATTATTCCACCGAGACAAAATGGTATCCAGTTCCAAGGAGAGATGATGGCAACTTAATCCTTCATCGTAAGATGTTATTTTCGAAAACGTAGCTCATGAAACCTATTTATCAGATTTATCAGATGCCCCTCAGAGAAGAACATGAGCAAAAAAAAAAAAAAAAAAAAAAAAAGCAAATATCAAGCCATCTGGCCTTTATGAATTTAATTTCATACCATTAGGATTACGCAATCCACCTAAAACTATTCAAAGATTTACTAACGCTAGATTTCTGTTTTCCGTATGCAAATGACGCTCTCACTACATCTATTTCAAAAGAAAAACTATAACAATATCTAACAACACTTGTCAAACGTTTTAATCGATACGTTCTACGGATTAAGATTGGTAGGTCAATGTTTCCCACTCAGAAAATAGGGTGTTTGGGATACTTCATTATGCCGGAAGGCACCAGACCAGGCTTGGTTAGAGTAACAGTCATCGCCAAGTCCCTTAGTTCGGGTACAATGAAAGAGTTACCTCATATTTATAGAACACAACAGTGACTTCACATAATTTTGCCATTTCAGCAGCAGAACAGATTGTTTAGCTGTGATGGATTCAATAAGGAGCTCACAATATTTAATTGATTTTGCTGAGTTCCGGGTTGTTGTCATGCATTCTAACGCTTTCAGCATTTAGTGACACTTTGCCTACTGCCTCTTCTACTCTCTTATTCACAGTAAATAAGTTTTGAGATAAACGTACCCTGTTACAATCGATAATTTAGTGACGGTTCTGTAGGACTACCGTGGCGAACGCTCTTACTTCTCTGGATGTTAACCAGTCCTCCAGCCTTGCAACTATACGTTGTGAATTTGTGTAATCATGAGCCGTGAGAAACCACTATAGAAACAAACGTCCATCAAAGAGAGCCTCACACATCAGAGTAAGCCTGATAAGTGGCGGCAGGCTCCCCAGAGGATGACCACTATTAACTGTCCTTTCCGCATGTTACACAGCTTGAAGATCAGCTGACTTTTCTTTTTTTTTAATTTTTGTTCTTGCTTTTGTAGATATTTGTACAATACTCTCTATCCACGTGTTTAAAGCAAGATTTTCGCCCCCTCTAACGAAGTTCCTCCAGCGAGGCGCTCGGTGGTCGCTGCAACGTGTCCAGAGCTTACAGATCCGGACTGATGGCAGCGCTCAGCAGTGCCTCTCTCACGAGACCCAGGCGCGCCAGACTAGTTTGCAGCCAACGAAGGATGAAATGCCGGGAGTGATTCCAATTTGGTACGTTACGTGAGGTAGGTGTGGCTTATCGAACGCCATGGACACGTGGCATTACCCACCGATGGATTAGTCTCATGACATCTACTTAATCTATATCAGAACCCACACTCCTGGTGTCATTTCAGAAAAGATAACTCACTGCCAGAAAGTTAATCGTGATTAAAAGTCGAAATAGCCTGCGTAGCTATGCTACTCATATGGATTTTTTGTCATTAAGGTGTTCTGAGATATGTGCAAAATGGTGAGCATCGTGTCCCTAATAACAGTTCAGTGCCTACCCACACCACAATCCACACGCACTGGGTACTTTGCCCTTTACCTAAAATGGTATAGATATGACGCTTCCACATCTACAGGGTGATACAAAAAGGTACGGCCAAACTATTCTTCACACAAAGAAAGAAAATATGTTATGTGGACATGTGTCCGGAAACGCTTACTTTCCATGTTAGAGCTCATTTTATTACTTCTCTTCTAATCACATTAATCATGGAATGGAAACACACAGCAACAGAAAGTACCAGCGTGACTTCAAACATTTTGTTACAGGAAATGTTCAAAATGTCCTCCGTCAGCGAGGATACATGCATCCACACTCCGTCGCATGGAATCCCTGATGCGCTGATGCAGCCCTGGAGAATGGCGTATTGTATCACAGCCGTCCACAATACGAACACGAAGAGTCTCCACACCTGGTACCGGCGTTGCGTAGACAAGAGCTTTCAAATGCCCCCATAAATGAAAGTCAAGAGGGTTGAGGTCAGGAGAGCGTGGAGGCCATAGAATTGGTCCGCCTCTACCAATCCATCGGTCACCGAATCTGTTGTTGAGAAGCGTACGAACGCTTCGACTGAAATGTGCAGGAGCTCCATCGTGCATGAACCACATGTTGTGTCGTACTTGTAAAGGCACATCTTCTAGCAGCACAGGTAGAGTATCCCGTATGAAATCATGATAACGTGCTCCATTGAGCGTAGGTGGAAGAACATGGGGCCCAATCAAAACATCACCAACAATGCCTGCCCAAACGTTCACAGAAAATCTGTGTTGATGACGTGATTGCACAATTGCGTGCGGATTCTCGTCAGCCCACACATGTTGATTGTGAAAATTTACAGTTTGATCGCGTTGGAATGAAGCGTCATCCGTAAAGAGAATATTGGACTGAAACGGGGATTGACACATTGTTGGATGAACCATTCGCAGAAGTGTACCCGTGGAGGCCAATCAGCTGCTGATAGTGCCTGCACACGCTGTACATGGTACGGAAACAACTGGTTCTCCTGTGGCACTGTCCATAGAGTGACGTGGTCAACGTTACCTTGTACAGCAGCAACTTCTCTGACGCTGACATTAGGGTTATCGTCAACTGCACGAAGAATTGCCTCGTCCATTGCAGGTGTCGTCGTTTTAGCTCTTCCCCAGTCGCGAGTCATAGGCTGGAATGTTCCGTGCTCCATAAAACGCCGATCAATTGCTTCGAACGTCTTCCTGTCGGGACACCTTCGTTCTGCAAATCTGTCTCGATACAAACGCACCGCGCCACGGCTGTTGCCCCGTGCTAATCCATACATCAAATGGGCATCTGCCAACTACGCATTTGTAAACATTGCACTGACTGCAAAACCACGTTCGTGATGACCACTAATCTGTTGATGTTACGTTCTGATGTGCTTGATGCTAGTACTGTAGAGCAATGAGTCGCATGTCAACACAAGCGCCGAAGTCAACATTACCTTCCTTCAATTGGGCCAACTGGCGGTGAATCGAGTAAGTACAGTACAAACTGACGAAACTAAAATGAGCTCTAACATGGAAATTAAGCGTTTCCGGACACATGGCCTCATAACACCTTTTCTTTATTTGTGTGTGAGGAATGTTTCCTCAAAGTTTGGCCGTACCTTTTTGTAACACCCTATGTATTAGGTCTTTAACCAAAGAAATGACAAGTGATTTACGAGAATGTAGCATGTTTTTTACTTTATATTTGTAAGATATTTACTTGCTTTTTTGTATTGTGTATTTGGCTATTGTACCTAATACGATATCGACAAATATTGATTTGGTGGAATATGTAACGAACCTTCCTTCGCTGAATACGCAGCCAAAAATACCTCAACCGTAGCAAATTGCTGATTTCTCCCAAAGCAATAATTGTTCCTGTAATAAAACACATGACTTACGTGTTTTTCATAATCCAAATCTGTTGAAAGCATTCACACTACCTTCCACTTCCATCGTTCCGTTAAAATTATTACCTTTACAGAAATGCTAACTGTGAAAATATTTTTCTGCAATTCTGTCAGTAAAAGATACTTACCTCCTTACCGTTGCTAGTAGTATCAGGAATTCGTGGGATGTACACAATATTTGTTACTCTTGGAAACTCTGTTATTTGCCCCAAGGGGAGGTTGTCCAATCAACATCAAACGTTACATTAGCTAATTGCAGATACTACCGGTGTCTGAGGTGGATGTAATCTAGACTTTCTCACTGATTAGTTGATTAATGTTTGATACGAAGTGAATTATAGTTTGATTTACTTTAAAGACGAACCAGTCACTCGCCTTAAATAAATTACTTCTCATTATTATTTAAGTTTCATAATATCTGCTGCCGATGGGCGACAGCACTGATTATGTTTTGCTGTTGTGTTCCCTTCTACACTGTCAAGTGGAAAGAGCGCTGCGATTGTCGTGGTGTCAGCTACACCTTGCGATCATCCTAAGGCCCAGCCTCGCCCAGTGTTTCACGCAGAACTCTCAGGTGAAATCAGCTGCACTGCTAGGGGCGCCCTGTCTGATCATGTGATGCAGTCATGTAGTAGCAGCGAATTTTGTGAACTTCAGAACCTCTGTCGCAGTTAGCTCCCTCCCACCACATCGGTCGACACACAGGTACACTGTCTGTCCCTCCTACAGAATAGCTGAGGCATGTACAGGGTGGAGCGGGAAAACGTAACCAGCAACCAAGCTCACGGCTTTATATTTAGTCATACCGATCAGGTACAGAATAATACAGGGTGATTCAAAAAGAATACCACAAATTTAGGAATTTAAAACTCTGCAACGACAAAAGGCAGAGCTAAGCATTATCTGTCGGCGAATTAAGGGAGCTATAAAGATTCATTTAGTTGTACATTTGTTCGCATGAGGTGCTGTTGACTTGGCGTCAGCGTCAGTTGATGCTAACATGGCGACCGCTCAACAGAAACCTTTTTGTGTTATTGAGTACGGCAGAAGTGAATCGACGACAGTTGTTCAGCGTGCATTTCGAACGAAGTATGGTGTTAAACCTCCTGATAGGTGGTGTATTAAACGTTGGTATAAACAGTTTACAGAGAATGGGTGTTTGTGCAAAGGGAAAAGGTCTGAACGGCCGAGAACGAGTGATGAAAATGTAGCACGCATCCAGCAAGCATTTGTTCGCAACCCAGGAAAATCGACTCGCAGAGCTAGCAGAGAGCTGCCAATTCCACAATCAACTGTATGGAGAGTCCTACGAAAAAGGTTAGTTATGAAACCTTATCGTCCGAAATTGGTTCAAGCACTGTCTGCAGCTGATAAGATTAAAAGAATCGATTTCTGTGATTTTATCCTTGCTCAAATGGAAACAGATGAATCTTTCGTTTCAAAGATTGTGTTTAGTAATGAAGCAACTTTCCACACTAACGGGAATGTCAACCGTCACAATGTCTGTATATGGGGCACTGAGAATCCGCAGGAAACAACTCAGTATGAACGTGACTCGCCTAAGGTGAACGTTTTCTGTGCCATTTCAGCCAATAAAGTTTTTGGTCCCTTTTTCTTCGAAGGTGCTACTGTAACTGGACTACAGTATCTAGAGATGTTAGAGAATTGGCTGTTCCCTCAGCTCGAACAAGAAGCACGACAATTCATATTTCAGCAGGATGGAGCGCCACCACATTGGCACTTATCTGTCCGTAACTACCTGAACGTCAACTACCCGAGACGATGGATCGGCCGCCAGGCAGCCCGTGACAGAGCACTTCATCACTGGCCTCCAAGAAGCCCTGATCTTACCCCCTGCGATTTTTTCTTATGGGGGTATGTTAAGGATATGGTGTTTCGGCCACCTCTCCCAGCCACCATTGATGATTTGAAACGAGAAATAACAGCAGCTGTCCAAACTGTTACGTCTGATATGCTACAGAGAGTGTGGAACGAGTTGGAGTATCGGGTTGATATTGCTCGAGTGTCTGGAGGGGGCCATATTGAACATCTCTGAACTTGTTTTTGAGTGAAAAAAAACCTTTTCAAATACTCTTTGTAATGATGTATAACAGAAGGTTATATTATGTTTCTTTTATTAAATACACATTTTTAAAATTGTGGTATTCTTTTTGAATCACCCTGTACATCGGTTGTTGTAGGTTCACTTCTTGCTGACATTCTTTTTTCCTCAAAATTGTAACCGAGTACAATTTTATACACTGATAACAGAAGTTTCGGTAACAAACAACAAGATTCGTTGCACAGAGACAAATTTTCCCTGTTTGTAAATGAGTTATAACTGTAGAATACAGTTAAAAACCATTCCACTGCCAACATCGCTCAAAAACTTTTTATTCAAGGCAATGCGTTTCAACAGTCTTAGCTGTCACTTCAGGACTTAAACATTTTTTGCAGTGAAATATGTTCATTTTACCCTCACATCGTGCACAAGATGTCAAGTGGATGAAACACAGAACATTATAGACTTTTGGCATTACTAAAATATTCGAAAACACGCAACATCTTGTGGGAAAGGCCATGACTATACACATAGTCCCAGCCAATATGTACATGGACACGGCCTTTTGGATCAGATTGCAAGGCAATATATACACTGAAGAGCCAAAGAGACTGGTATGGGCAGGTGTATTCAAATACAGAGATATGTAAACGGCGCTGCTGTCGGTTACGCCTATATACGACGGCAAGTGTCTGGTGCAGTTGTTAGATCGGTTACTGCTGCTACAACGGCAGGTTATCAACATTTAAGTGAGTTTCAACGTGGTTTTACAGTCGGCGCACGGGCGATCGAACACAGCATCTTCGAGGTAGAGATGACGTGGGGATTTTCCCGTACGACCATTTAACGAGTGTGCTATAAATATCAGGAATCCGGTGAAACATGAGATCTCTGACATCGCTAATATTGTGTAGGGTACGCAGAAGTGCCGCAACACGACGTGGCTTGGACTCGGTAATGTTTGAAGTAATGCTCTAGGGAACTGACACCACGAACCCTCCACGGCTGTCCATAAATGCGTACGACGGGGGGAGGGGGGGGGGATATCTCTTCTGAACAGCACGTTGCAAGGCATCCCAGACACTCTCAATAATGTTCATGCGTGGGGAGGTTGATGGGCAGCTAAAGTCTTGCATCTCAGAAGAATGTTCCTGAAGCCACTCTGTAGCAATTCTGTACGGGTGGTGTGTCGCATTGTCCTGCTGGAATTGCCCAAGACTGTCGGAATGCACAATTGACATTAATGGGTGCAGGTGGTCAGAGAGGATCCCTGTGTACGTGTCACCTGTCGATGTCGTATCTGGACGCATCAGAGGTCCTATATCACTCCACCTGCAAGCGCCACATGCCATTACAGAGCCTCAATCGGCTTGAACTGTCCCCTGCTGACATGCAGGGCTCATGGGTTCATTAGGCTGTGTCTATACCTGTACACATCCATAAGCTCTATACCATTTGAAACGTGACAACGTTACACCCCACACGTTCAAAATTGCTACAGAGTGACTCCAGGAACACAAGTCCCGAGACATGAACCTTATTGAGCATATCTGGGATACCTTGCAACGTGCTGTTAAGAAGGAATTTCCACCCCGTCGTAATCTTACTGATTTATGGACAGCCGTGCAGGATTCATTGTGTCGTCTCCGTCCAGCACTACTCAGAAATTAGTGGAATCCATGACACGTCGTGTTGCGGCACTTCTGTGTGCTGGCAGGGGCCCTGCACAATATTAGAGATGTCGGAGACTCATGTTTTACTGGATACCTGATACTCACTGTACACTTTTGAATTGGTCGCACGGGAAAATGCCCACGTCATCGCTACCTCGGAGATGCTGTGTCCCATCTCTCGTCCGCCGACTGTAACACCACGTTGAAACTCACTTAAATCTTGGTAACCTGCAATCGTAGTAACAGTAACCGATCTGGCAACTGCGCCAGACAGTTGCTGTCATATATAGGCGCTGCCGACTGGAGCGCCGTCTTCTGCCTGTTTACATATCTCTGTATTTGAATACGCCTTCCTATACCAGGTTTTTTGCGCTTCAGTGTATATATTGCCAGGCAATCTTGTCCAAAAGGCCATGTCCATATACTTATAGCGTGGCAATGTGTATGTGTGTCCATATACATATTGCCTGGCAATGTGTGTATAGAAATGGCCTTTCGGACAAGAAGTTGTGCGTGTTAGAATATTTTAGAGATGACGAACGTTTATCATGTGCTGTATTTTATTCACTTGACACCTCGTGCACGAGGTTAGCGTAAAATGAAAATGTTTCACTATAAAAAATGTTTAAGGCTTGAAAACGGCACCTAAGACTGTTGAAACCGGTTGTCTTGAATAAAAATTTTTTTTAACGATCTTGGGTTTTGAATAGTTTTTAACAATTAAAACAGGTGCCCATCAATGTAATGACGAAATTCAAGCTCAATACAGTAATTATTGTGCTAATTAATTATTTATAGTGCAGATTTTATCATTGATATTCTCTGAGAAAGCAGATGAATCTTAATTACTGTAAAGCATGTCTACGTTCACCCTCATTTGATGAACAATCATTATATTGCCGAAATCAGCGCGTGGAGAACACAGACATACTATAGTAGTCTCCCGAAAATAAGCATCCATTATAGACTGAGAAGCCACATTAGCGTCATAGAGGAGAGACCCGACACCTTGACTATATAAGAAGCAGAGATTTTCTACAAAAGAGACATTAGGGTGTTTAAAAATACACTCCTGGAAATTGAAATAAGAACACCGTGAATTCATTGTCCCAGGAAGGGGAAACTTTATTGACATATTCCTGCGGTCAGATACATCACATGATCACACTGACAGAACCACAGGCACATAGGCACAGGCAACAGAGCATGCACAATGTCGGCACTAGTACAGTGTATATCCACCTTTCGCAGCAATGCAGGCTGCTATTCTCCCATGGAGACGATCGTAGAGATGCTGGATGTAGTCCTGTGGAACGGCTTGCCATGCCATTTCCACCTGGCGCCTTAGTTGGACCAGCGTTCGTGCTGGACGTGCAGACCGCGTGAGACGACGCTTCATCCAGTCCCAAACATGCTCTATGGGGGACAGATCCGGAGATCTTGCTGGCCAGGGTAGTTGACGTACACCTTCTAGAGCACGTTGGGTGGCACGGGATACATGCGGACGTGCATTGTCCTCTTGGAACAGCAAGTTCCCTTGCCGGTCTAGGAATGGTAGAACGATGGGTTCGATGACGGTTTGGATGTACCGTGCACTATTCAGTGTCCCCTCGACGATCACCAGTGGTGTACGGCCAGTGTAGGAGATCGCTCCCCACACCATGATGCCGGGTGTTGGCCCTGTGTGCCTCGGTCGTATGCAGTCCTGATTGTGGCGCTCACCTGCACGGCGCCAAACACGCATACGACCATCATTGGCACCAAGGCAGAAGCGACTCTCATCGCTGAAGACGACACGTCTCCATTCGTCCCTCCATTCACGCCTGTCGCGACACCACTGGAGGCGGGCTGCACGATGTTGGGGCGTGAGCGGAAGACGGCCTAACGGTGTGCGGGACCGTAGCCCAGCTTCATGGAGACGGTTGCGAATGGTCCTCGCCGATACCCCAGGAGCAACAGTGTCCCTAATTTGCTGGGAAGTGGCGGTGCGGTCCCCTACGGCACTGCGTAGGATCCTACGGTCTTGGCGTGCATCCGTGCGTCGCTGCGGTCCGGTCCCAGGTCGACGGGCACGTGCACCTTCCGCCGACCACTGGCGACAACATCGATGTACTGTGGAGACCTCACGCCCCACGTGTTGAGCAATTCGGCGGTACGTCCACCCGGCCTCCCGCATGCCCACTATACGCCCTCGCTCAAAGTCCGTCAACTGCACATACGGTTCACGTCCACGCTGTCGCGGCATGCTACCAGTGTTAAAGACTGCGATGGAGCTCCGTATGCCACGGCAAACTGGCTGACACTGACGGCGGCGGTGCACAAATGCTGCGCAGCTAGCGCCATTCGACGGCCAACACCGCGGTTCCTGGTGTGTCCGCTGTGCCGTGCGTGTGATCATTGCTTGTACAGCCCTCTCGCAGTGTCCGGAGCAAGTATGGTGGGTCTGACACACCGGTGTCAATGTGTTCTTTTTTCCATTTCCAGGAGTGTAGTTGTAAAACATACGTAGCTGGCGCAGCTAGTAAGACGTACTGCGGGGCAGCGTCCATTAAAGGGGCACCCCTACCTGCTCATACTTTCTTTGCTGCGTCGAGAACGATTGCGTATTGTGAGCAGAGTAGTAACTATATGTTCTGTTACAGCATGTTTGATGACTGTACCTGAAACGAGGAAGAAAATAAACCCATGCCGTACAATAACGATGCTTCACTTGCTTTGCAAAGCATCTGGCTGAGACTTCAAACTAGCAGGGCTTGTGCCAGACAGCATGGCTTGTACCAGACAATTGAACTTAATATAATTAATTCGTTTAATTACTGCTATATTGTATAGTCAGTAAGTAATTTGGAAGCGGTAAGTTCGTTTCCGTGTATACACTGTTATCTTTGTTTCGTTTATCGAAATTTACTTTATCAGGGCATGAAAGTTGAGTTCTACTTTATTTCGAAGAGATAAAGGAACTCACTTAGATGCAGTCCCTGCAACGACCGTCACATAATCTCCTATCCGATGAGCAATGCAAAACACGAAGTCCTGTTGTAGGTTGCTGGATCCGTATTCCCGTCTTCACCGCATTACTGTGGCGACTACCGCCAGCACACCTGGATCCGTAATTACGGTACCCCGAGCTACACAGTTTGCGCCTCTCTGCTGACAGCCAAGACGTAAATAATCCGATTATATTTGCCAACTCCGCCCACTCACCCTCTCCATCGAGCTCAGTCCTGGCAACAAATTACTGGCGAGTTACGAAACCAGGATAACACTGGGGCTGGGTGCTAAAGCGCTTACTTAAAGCACCACAAGGGATTATGCGGCTGTGTGTGGGACGGTATTGGTCCTCTAGGAGCCAGCGTTGCAGCTCTGCCCTGCCCGTAGCAGCAACGGTGGGTGGCTCAGAGGGACCGCCATGCGGATACGACGTAGGAAAAGGTGACCGGAGCAGAAGCCATGCAAATCTTCATTCATTTCACAACATGACCGCGTCGGACAAGTAATTAGAGTACCATCATACACCTTCGCCACATGATCTCATATTTCGTTAGACAGAAACATAAATACAGCATGAAGAATGTAATTTTCTGGTTGAAGAAGCATTTATTGCCCAGATCACATGAACTACAAATGTAGTTCATATACAATCTTTATGCGCATTCATTATTTATGACGATCTGTGTTCTGGTGTATACTGGCTCAAACCAAATCTATGAAAATTTCTACTTCATAGATTTGAGCGATTTACAGAAAGATGAAACATTTCATGAGTATATCTAAATCGTACTATATACAATGCACAACGTTATATACGTCAGGTAACAATAATAAAACATTAGCTTACTAACACGCGTTTTTTATTTATCTGAATCTTACTTTTGATGCGGAAAAGTGGAACAGAGCATTAACACAAGTAGTCTATGTACATGTTTTAAAAGTATAAAACACTAACCAAATCAACAAGTAAAATATTTTAAATACTAATGCAAAAATAATTTAAAACAGATTTAGAATGCGTACAAAATGATTCGTTTTGTCGGAAAGTTCCGGAAAAATAATCTTTCAGGTGAATCAATTCATTAGTAAGCAACATAAAGCCTCCTCTGGGATCAAACTTATGACTCATATGTACACCAAGCTACTGAATACAGGGCCGATGCGACTTTTTGATCTTTTACGAATGTGGAGCTCACTTGGGTGGGGGGGGGGGTCTGGGGGTAACGTCCTTGATTCCTGATCAAAACATCCTCGGTCCCGCGTTCGAACCCCGCCACTGCTTGAATTTACTGTTAAATCATCAACAATGACGGCCGTAGACTTCTGGCATAAGACGTAACCATCATTCAGCCAACGGCATTGTCAAAGGGGGTGGAGGAGCAGATGGAGGTTCAGAGCACTCTCTTGCCCGTGTGGTGAAGGACTGCCACTAAAGGCGGAGAATCAGCAATGTTCTACGGCGCGAGGATGCACAAGGCTATGGAAACCACTGCACAAGAATGCACAAGGCTACGGAAACCACTGCACCCACAGGACATGTGGCTTGTAACTGAAAAAGTGTCATGATGATCACTCCACCAGCAAAAGATTCCGGAACAGTTCCCTATTCGGACCTCCGGGAGTGGACTGCCAAGATGAAGGTGACTATGGGAAAAAAACGAATAATCAAAGAAAGAATAACGTTCTATTAGTCGGGGTGTGTAATGCCAGAAGTTTTAACGTGCTAGCGAAGTTAGAAAATGTTAAAAGGATAATGCTAAAGTTCAATATAGATATCGTAGAGTTCAGTGTAGTGAAATGGAAGGAAGACAATGATTCCTGGTCAGATGAGAATGGAGTAGTATCACTATCTGCATAAAATGGTTTAAATGGAATAGAATTCGTTGTGAACAGGAAGGTAGGAAGGAGAATGAATTAATGGGAACAGTGATAGGGTTATTGTCATCAGAATTGATAGCAAACCAACGCGACAACAACAGTTAAGGTATATACGCCGCAAGCAGTAGAAGAGATAGAAGAAGTCTATGACGATACTGAAGGGGTAATCCACTACCTAAAGGGAGATGATAATCTAATAATCACGGGGAATTGGAGTGAGGTTGTATGAGACAGAGTAGAGGAAAGATGGAGCATATGGGCTTCGCAGCAGAAAGGAGAGAGCAGAAGGACTGATTGAGTTCTGTGGAAAGTATGTTAGTAATAGCGAATACTCTGTTCACGAATTACAGAAGAAGGAGGTATACTTGGAAACGGCGTGAGGTACTGCGAGATTTCCGTTACATTAAATAATCGTCAGACGGAGATTCCGAAATCAGATAGTGGATTGTAAAGCACACCCAAGAGCTAACATAGAATCTGATCACAATTTAGGAACGGTGAGGAGTGGGGTGAAGTTTAAGAGACTAAACAGGACGAATCAATGTGCAAAGAAGTGGTATACGTTACTACTAAGAAATTAAGAGATAAGTTTGAAGTTCTCTGAGACTATAGACGCTGCGAAGACGAATAGCTCCATAAGCAGTACAGTTGAAGAAAAGTGGACATCTTTAAAGAAGACAATCACGGAAGTGGGAAAGAAAGTGTAAGTACAAGGAAGACAACTACGAAGAAATCATGGATAACAGAGGAAATACTTCAACTGATCTGTGAAAGAAGGAAGTACATAAGTGTTCAGAGAAATTCAGGCATGCAGGAATACAAGTCACTTATGTCGAAATCAGTAGGAAGTGCCGGAAAGCTAATGCAAAGTGGCTGCATGAAAAATGTGAAGACACCAGGAAAAGAAATGATTGTTTGAAGGACTGACTCAGCATATAGAAATGTCAATACAACACTAGTTGAAATGACAAGCAAGGTTGGTAAGATTAAGAGTGCAATGGGAATTTCACTGTTAAGTACTCTAGAGAGAGCAGACAAGTGGAAACAGTAGACGGCCGCGGTGGAAGAGCGGATCTAGGCTCTTCAGTCCGGAACCATGCGGCTGCTAAGGTCGCAGGTTCGTATCCTGCCTTGGACATGGATGTGTGTGATGTCCTTAGGTTAGGTAGGTTTAAGTAGTTCTAAGTTGAGGGGACTGATGACCTCAGCTGTTAAGTCCCATAGTGCTTACGCCATTTTTGGAAACAGTACATTGAAGGCATCTGTGAGGTGAAGACTTATCAGATGACGTGATAGAAGAAGAAACAAGAGTTTGTATAGAGGAGTTAGGGGATCCAGTATTAAAAGAAAAATTTAGAAGAGCTTTGGATGACTTAAGCTCGAGTAAGAACACAGGGATTAATAATATTCAATCAGAATTATGAATTTTGAAAATCATTGGGAGGGATGGGAATAAAACGACTATTGAAGTTGGTGTGAAGGATGTACGAAAGTGCCGAAATACCATATGACTTTCGGAAAAACATCTTCCACAAAATTACGAAGATTGCAAAATCCGACAAGTGCGAGAATCATGGCACAATCAGTATAACAGCTCATGTTGCTGACAAAGATAATATACAGATGAATGGATAAGAAAACTGAGGATGTGTCAGATAACGATCAGTTTGGCTTTAGGAGAGGTAAAGATACCAGTGGGGTAATTCTGAAATTGCGGTTGATAATGGAAGCAAGAGTAAAGAAAAATAAAGACAAGTTTATAGGATTTGTTGGTCTGGAAAAAGCGTTCGATAGTGTCAAATGGTGCAAGATTTTGGGAAGTCTGAAACAATAGTGGTAAGCAATAGGGTAAAACGGGTAATATACAATATGTACAATACCCATGAGTGAACAATAAGGGTGGTGGACCAAGAACTAAGCGCTCAGATTAACAAGGGGGTAAGACAAGCATGTAGCCTTTTGCTCCTGCTGATAAATTTATACATCGAACCAGCAACGACGGAAATAAAAGAAAGGTTCAAAAGTTGAATAAATGTTCAGGTTGAAGAGTATCAATTACAAGATTCGCAGATAGATATCCTCGGAGAAAGTGAAGAAAAATTACCGGGCTTGTTAAATGGAATGAGTACAGAATATGATTTGAGAGTAAGTCGAAGGGAAACGAAGGTAATGAGAAGTAGCACAAATTAGAACGGCGAGAAGCTTAATATCAGGACTGGTGATCACGAAGGACATGAAGTTAAAGAATATTGCTACTTAAGCAGCAAAGTAAACCTTGACGGACGGAGCAGGGCGTACATAAAAAGCAGACTAGCTCTGGCAAAGAGTTCATTCCTGGCCAAGAGAAATCGACTAGTATCAAACATAGGTCTTAACGTGAGGATGAAATTTCTGAGGATGTTCGTTTGTAGCATAGCTTTGCATGGTAATGAGACATGGACTGTAGGAAAACAAACAAGAACAGAAAAGAGTTGAAGCCTTTGAGATCAGAAAAATGTTGAATATTAGACGGAATCATACGGTAAGGAATGTGGAGATTTTCCGCAGAATCGACGAGGAGAGTGTGGAAAATGCTGAAAAGAGGAACGGTCAGGATGACAGGACATCTGTTAAGGCATCAGGAGATAAGTATCATGGTACTAAAGGAAGATATAGAGAGTAGAAACTGTAGAGGAAGACAAAGATTGGGATATATCCAGCAAATAGTTGAGGACGTAGGTTTCAATTGCTACTCTGAGATGAAAAGTTTGGCACAAGGAATTCGTGGCGGGCTGCATCAAACCATTCGGAAGACGTGTGACTCAAAGAAGAAAGCCTTCTGATGTCCGCTATTTCTTAAGAATGAAATGCTTTTAGGACTGTCACCAATCACTTTCATCACTAGCTGGAAATAGCCCAGCAAAATTTGCTCCCCAGTGCAAACGTCTACATATCAGGACAGTATCTAGACCCATCGTAGTAATTTACTCCTTCTGTTTAATCATCGTCTTTAAATAAAGTATTTATCCTATATTGATCCCTCCAGTACCATGGCAGGAAATCTCTTCTTCTTTCTAAGGATTTCCACATGTTCCTTTTCTCAACGATTCTGTGGAGAATCTCCTCGTCTTATATTTTATCAGTCGACTTAATTCTTCAATAGCATCACACTTCAGACACTTCGAGTCCCTTATTTTCCTCCCAATAATGCAGTACTCCAGACGTGCACTCTCGTAAAATAGTTTTAGAAGTTCATACACTTTTTTAAGTTAATGACTATTTATAATGCAAAATGCCTCTCTTTCCCTGTGTTAATCCTTTTATATCGTCATTGCTTCGTCCATCATGTGTTAATAGACTTCAATTTGTAAATTTCCTTTCCTTCCTCTATCAAGTTGTCGGTCATCTTAATTGTGATATTCTCAAATACATTAGCCTATCTTTGGTGTTCACTAGACCATTTCGTTCAAGAGGTACGGTCATTTTTCATCACATTCACAGAAAAATCCAGTATCTTCAAATAATGTTATCACTGATGTAGTTTGTCAACGAATTTCAGTTTTACGTGTTAACCTTTCTTCTGTTTCTTACTTCTTTGTCTTCTTATCACAAATATTGAGCAGCAAAGAAGGAATACAGCATCCGTGGCTTAAGACTCCTTCCAGCCTTTCAAACTTAAGACTTTTGGACAGGACCGTTACTTATCTGCAAGCATTGCAGACAAATGACATTTTGATGTACGTCAGTACGCATCATTGTATTACGTCCTAATGGTTAGACGTTTCTCTCATGACAGTTATCTGAAGTTGAACAATACCGTCGCTCTTGCTCTAGTTTCATACATAATGGTTGTAGCACTATGAACCTGAATATCCACGCTCATCTTGTGGTGGAAACTTTCACAGATGCAACTGTGGTAGCATCATGTCACCGAACGTCGAGACAAAATCACTGATCATTAGTGGTAGGTCAAATCTGGGAGTCGAACCAGAATTCATATACATGGTATCCCAAGAGGAATGGTTCAGGGATAAGACAGGAACGATCATTCGAAGCAAACTAGTCTTGTAAACGTGGGCTCTAAAATGCATACCTTAATAGCTATGAGCACCTCTTCATCTTCAGTACTGTGAAACAAATCACTTCTACTGTAATCTCTTTATTTTCCATACTTTTGGAGGAGGTAGTATGGACGAAAACAATAAAAAAATTATCTGTTTAACATGGGCTCTAAAATGCATACCTGGAGAACGACAGTTTATTAGAAGAGATTTGTTTCGCAGTTACAGAGATGAGCTAGTGCTCATAGCTCTGAAGGTATGTGGTATAGAGCTCATGTTTACTAGAATGTTTTTCTTCGGATGATCTTTCCTCAGTGCTGACTATCCTTCCTCCACGACCCTGTGTATGCCAGTGCGTGGTGATGGTTATCTGAAGCTAAAGCAAGCCTCACGGTCAAACCCATAATTCAGCTGTGAATCCCAGCAGACGATGGTACAGAAATCCAGACTTTTTGATGAAGATTGAGTGCGTCTGCACGAGGTTTGCAGCTGTAGCTCCGAAATAATTGAGTCGAAAGTTACATTTTTTTGTTTTATATTTTATGTATATGGACGATAGAAATGCTGTAGGCATTTTGAATCACTTTTTTTTTCTCTCTCTAGATGTAGCAGCTTAAGCTATATTTGAATTTTTGAAAGTGATGTCGTCCGACTTTTGCATAAACGTAACATCATCATTCTCAAATTCCACTGTACACACACATATAAACCCAATCTTGTTCCACTAATGTCATATGCCGTTAAGATTCTTACTATTTGCTCTACCGTAACGCTCACAGGTATCTCATATGCTAGCCTTCTCACATCGCCTTACTGGAGGAAATACAACGGTGGTAGACAGAGTGAAAGAACAGGTCCTGATTTCGGACCACTAACATTATACACACACATGTTCGTCAAGATTAGTACTTTCTGGCATGCTTTTATTATCCCAATAGACACATTTCTGCTTCTCCGTCATCCCTCAGATCCGGTATTATCATCATCCTGTAATCCTTATCGAGTTTCCGGTCTTTCGGATATGTCTGAAAGAACAGACACAATTATCATCATCCAGCCATTATGAATTACGACACAAAGCTGTTAGAGACATTGTAAGCTAATGGACATTGATCGAAAGCAATGGCGAAAGTTGAAAATTTGTGCTGCACTGGGAGTCAATTCCAAATCTCCTGCCCACTAGCCAGATATTCAGACTTCTAAGCTGTCTGGGCACAGTGATAACTGCAAATGCACAGACTTCCCCAATGCGCCTCCCATCAGAACCAAATTCTCAGCTTATCCACACACTACTAACGTAGTGCCCCTTGCTCGTTATCCTCATTACTTGCGGCATTTCGCCGATTCCCGTAAGAGTTCGAACCTGATGTGCATCTGCACTCATGGGATCACTGGCTGTCTCGTCTTAGTTTGATATGTATGTGCATGTATATATACTGAAGAGCAAAATAAACTGGTACACCTACCTAATATCACGTAGGGCCCCGCGAGCACGCAGAAGTTCCGCAACACGACGTGGCATGGACACGACTAATGTCTGAAGTTGTGTTGGAGGGAATTGACGCCATGAATCCTGCAAGACTGTCCATAAGTCCGTAAGAACACGACGGGGTGGAGATCTCTCCTTAACAACACGTTGCAAGGCTTCCCAGATACGTTCAATAATGTTCAGGTCTGGGGAGTTTGGTGGCCAGTGGAAGGGTTTAAACTCAGAAGACTGTTTCTAGAGTCATTCTTTAGCAATTCTGGACTTGTGGGGTGTTGAATTGTGCTGCTGGAACTGTCCACATTCGTCGGAATGGACAATGGACATGAATGGATGCAGGAGATCAACAGAATGCTTAAGCACGTGCCACGTGTTGAAACGTCCCCTGAGATAAATTAATGAATTACTGTGCTGATAAACCTCTACGTTATTTGATTTTCAAACAGCTGAGTAAAACTGAACGTACTCAGACATCACTCCCTTTGCTTATTCTGATCAACACTAAACTGACACACAATATTTTTAGCGCAACGCAATCTGACTTTCAAAAATCCCTACAAAAGAATGGCCCTGACTAACAATAACCTATACATCTCATGAATCACTTACCTCACAAAAATCTTCGTTACTCGAACTACTGCAATACAGCGAGCGCCACTACTGCCAGCTAAATAAAAGATTCTAACTACTGAAGGCACTAACTACTGATAGGCATAGTCAGCAAATGAAAGATTTTGATAGAGTACAAACTTCATTTAGCTTAACAATGTTCAAAAGTCATTATATATATATATATATATATATATATATATATATATATATATATATATACTCCGCCATCTCTTTCCCCACATCCACCATGCTGGCGGCTCACCTCAAACTGCGCAACGCTACGCGATGTTCACATCGAACTGCCCAACACTAGAACAGTCAATATTCCAACGATGCCAACCAGTCACAGCCTGCACACAGCACAGTCAGTGATTTTCATACTGAGCACTACGTGACGTTACCAACATAAAAACCTAAACAGCCTACTTGCAACAATGCCAACCAGCCACAGACTGCACACAGCACAGCCAGTGATTTTCATACAGAGCGCTACGTGTCGTTACCAACTTAAAAACCTAAACAGCCTACTTACAGTGTCTGAATCGTATCGAGACGTATCGGGGTCCCATATCACTGAAACCGCACACGCCCCATAGTATTACTGCGCCTCCATTGGCTTCAACAGTCCACTGCTGACATGCAGGGTCCATGGATAGTGAGGTTGTCTCCACAACCGTACATGTCCATCCGGTCGATACAATTTGGAACGAGATTCGTCCGACCAGGCAACATGATTCCAGTCATCAATAGTCCATTGTCGGTGTAGACGGGCCCAGGCGAATTGTAAAGGTTTGTGTCGTGCTGTCATCAAGGGTACACGATCGGGTCTTCGGCTCTGAAAGCCGATATCGATGATGTTTGTTGAATGGTTCGCTGACACTTGTTGATGGGCCAGTACTGAAATTTGCAGCTATTTGCGGAAGGATTGCACTTCTATCACGTTGAACGATTCTCTTCAATCGCCGTTGGTTAAGTTCACACAGGAACTTTTTGTGGCCGCTGCGATGTCGGAGATTTGATGTTTTGCCGGATTTCTTATGCTCACTCGTGAAATAGTATTATGGGAAAATCTCCACTTCATACCTCGGAGACGCTGTGTCCCATCTCCAGTGCGCCGACTAAACAGCATGTTGAGACTCACTTAAAACTTGACAGCATGCCATTGTAGCAGCAGTAAATGATCTAACAATTGCGCCAGATATTCTTTGTGTTACGCTTCTGGCCCACCTGTTAGCAGCAGACACAGTAGATGCGGTAAAGAGTGAGATGGCGTAGAGTTTTACAATTATTTATTGAACTTTTTTTACAATTTCTCTCTCGTTGTCACTGCCCAGCCCTTTGGATCCCTCCGCCTGGCTGCTGCTGTGTAGATTCTCTGGCAATGCGCGCAACGCGCGCCGCTGATCGTACTCGGGAGCCTCTGGCCACCAGTGCTCCAGTGAAGCCATGATTCCCTGTATTTGAGATTAAGTCGTCGCCGCTCGGCACCCCAGTACGGGCACGCCCACGGAGCCGCTTCGCCGCGTCGCCATCAGTCGCGATGTCCGCGAGGTCCCGTCATGGACCGACCACGCGCCGTCGGGCCGGGATGCCGTGAAGTCCGAGCTTCAGTTCCCGGCGGCGCCTGTGACCAAGACCGTGCTGCGGCCGGTCCTGCTGAAAGTTCTCGCTGTAGTTAGTCAGCCATGGTGCCGACCGAACTCGGGCCGACCTCCAGAGCTGAAGTTGACATCTGGCGGCGAACGGATGACTCCTGCGACCTGGAACAGACTTCCGGAGTCATTACCTACGAAGATTGAACATTAGGACACGAACCACGTCCGTCCTCAGATCTGAACTTCTTCCTAATGGCTTCTGTCTGTTGCTGCCTGCGCCCTACTATTTATATCCGGCAGGAGGACGTTTTTTACCCTCCGTGGTAGCTTCCTGTTATTACTCTTGCAGTATATTACAGCATAACTTAGCATGCTGGCCTCATTTCCCCTTACTCAGCACTCCGCAGGCTTCGCTTGGCGCTCGGTCTGTGTGCGTGCTTGCGTCAGTCTGTTGGTAGACTGCTGCTCTCAGCGATGCTATCTGTGCCTACGTACTTTGCAACGCCTCGGTCACCGGCGTGCCTCTGTTTTGCCATTCTCCACTGCGTGAATCAACACTTACTACATGTGGCCACAACAGTTGTCTTATATAGGCGTTGCCGTCCGCAGTGCCGTATTCTGCCTGTTTACTTGTCTCTGTATTTGAATATTCATACCTATACAAGTTTTTTGCCGCTTAGGCGTTACAGCCAATGATCTGTTCGGTGCGGATGCACACCAGGCTCGAACTCTTACGGGAATCATCAAATTGCCCCCAGCAATGACGATAATGGACAAGGGCCACCACATCAGTAGTCTGTGGGTAAGTAGAGAATTCAAGTCCGTCAAGATGCGTGCTAGGGTATTCCGTGCAGTTGAATGACGATTATGTCCGGATGGCTTCGTGGTCTGAACGTCTGTCTAGCAAGTGGGACTCCCGTCTTCGGATCCCACTTTGGCACAAATTTTCAATTTTCGCCATTAATTTGAATCAATGGTCATTCAAAGTCAATATCTGTAAGATCTTTGTGTCTTAAATATAAAGGAGAAAACAGAAATCAACTTTGAAATTCAGCTGATGGGATCTGAAATTTACTGCTTTTCAACGTTTCCATTATTTCGTTGTTAAGAGATACGTAAATACCATTTAAAACGATTAAGGCTATACTGGAAAATGAACTTTCACTAATCATTGTCTAAACGCATTGTGGTTTTAATTCTAATTATACTTCTAAACAAAATTTTGGAGGGATAACTTTCTAACCTGTAACGCTAGAACCCTGAATCATATAAATAAATTACCTGTAATGAAATGACAGCATCCTACAAACATCAAATTTACGTGAAATGTGCTAAAGTCTTCGCTGTGAAAATGATCACCACTTCAGTACATAGAAGAAAGGAGTAGCACCACCTACGTTCTGTGCATAGGGAAGGATTAGGCAGTCGGTTTAGCCGGCCGGAGTGGCCGTGCGGTTCCAGGCGCTACAGTCTGGAACCGGGCTACCGCTACGGTCGCGGGCTCGAATCCTGCCTCGGGCATAGATGTGTGTGATGTCCTTAGGTTGGTAAGGTTTAATTAGTTCTAAGTTTTAGGCGACTGATGACCTCAAAAGTTAAGTCACATAGTGCTCAGAGCCATTTAGGAAGTCGGTTTACCATTCGGAAATCCCATCTGAATATTGTGTGTAAGTGATAAGATCGAGTTACGCCTTCTGTGAGTAGGAGAAACCGTACCAGCGCTTGTCGGGTTTCGACAACAGCTGTATCACAGCCTATTAAAAGTGCGTTTTATCGCTCTGCTGCACTGCTGCTCTTGTTGTTCGGAAGCCCGTAACACTCATGCAAATACCTAATAGATGGGCTCAGAAGGGCCATACAGACTGTCATGAAGCGCCCTCGTGTTTAGCGCCCAAGAGGATAGTTATAATGTCTACCCACCCGTGCCGAATTGTATAGCCATGTTACGTTTCTGATGTTCGCAGAAGGCTTGTTTGCAGCGGACGCAGAATGTGACGTCTACAGTAGTACTTACTGTCACCTGAGTGACGATTGTTACGGCTTTCGTCATAGACGGAGGCGATCAACGATAGGGCTGCAAACGATAAAATGAGACGCAGTACAGCGTCTTCTATTGAGACACGATTACCAGGCTTCATTTACCACTAGCATACGGGCTCAACCACTGTCATGCTTACTTGATGTCCCACTCAGTAAAAACATAATACCTGTGGTTCACATAGAAGACAATATGCACTGCGGGCATTGCCTTTCTCTGATAGCTACGTCATATGTTTGACATATCCTTGAAGATACCCTGCAACAAGAAAAGGTGAAGCACTTTGTTGCTTGCATTGTTCTGATGTATCTCCACAACAATGGGTCTGCGACTGTTACCATAGCCAACACATTTTCCTGATCTGCCAACCACTGCAAAAATTTTCGTATGGGCTGCCAGAAGACAGGTGTGGGCGAGCGGTTGTAGGCGCTTCTGTCTGGAAGCGCGACCGCTACGGTCGCAGGTTCGATTCCTGCCTCAGGCGTGGATGTGTGTGATGTCCTTAGTTTACTTTTGTTTACGTATTTCTTAGCTCTAGGGGACTGATGACCTCAGATGTTAAGTCCCATAGTGTTCAGAGCAATTTGAACCATTTGACCATCAGCCAGAAGACAGGAATGCTACCACTCGTATAAGACGTATTAAATGATGTCATACAGACCCCTCCAAACACGTACCATCCTCTATATCACTAGTTCGTGTGCGAGTTATCGTCCTGTATGATGGCTAGCCACGGACAAGCGCAGGAGGTGGACAAGAGGTCCATATTAGGTCTGATTGTCTCCGTCGCTGTTGGCTCCAGATATCAACCGGTGACGCAGCTCCCAAAGTGCCAGTAACTTCTTCAGCACACAGCTACGCCTCAGCCGTCTGACACACGAACGTGCCCCCTCAAGCAGCACCAGTTCACAGAATTCCTAGCGCCACTAGCTCGATCTGTCATGTGATTTCCCTCTGGTTCGTGTCCACTAAGATCTTTGCTCGAGATTGTTGATGGGGACGCTGCATATTCTGGGGTGGCGGGTTGGCGAGAGGTAACGGAGCGAGGAGGACGGTGTGTGAGCTCTATCCGGCGAATAAGGCGGGCACTTGCGCAAGCGTCTTGGGCACAGAGTCCGGTGAGTGTCTGCTGGGCATATTTGTGGGCCGATTTGAATTCTTGGCTGACTTCGAGTGCCGTCTTAGTGCGTAGCCTGGCCAGTCAGCTCTGGGACGCGGCACACCAATAAGAGAGTTGAGGCTAGTTTCGCTGTGCTGGCTTCTGGGCCCCCTCAGGAACCGGGAAGCTTTAACTTCGATTCATGTTGAGTTTTGGATTTTGAGGTCTTAGCTGTTATTAGTGACCGCTTACCTGAGGCGTTAAAGAAGCCTTTCCTGTTTTATATTGGGTAATTTTACTTAACTGAAGCCGATATTATTGAAGTCCTGCCTGTTTTGCACTTGGCATTTTTGAAACTCTTATCACTGAAGACCAGCCTGTTTCCTATTTGATAGTTTTACTTAACTGAAGCTGTTATCACTGGAGGCTTGGCTCTTCTCTTTTAATTAAATTAAGAGCTGTTTCATAATTTTGGTTAGCCGAAACTCTTAGTAATCAAGTCGTACCTGCTTCTATTGCCCTACCATTGAGATCTGATACATAATCAATTTGTGTTAAATTCATTGTAATTGTGACTGCCAAAGGCCTACCTGTCGCAGAGGTATCGTGTCAACAAGGTTGTAACAGGAAATGACACGTCCCTAACCTTTCGCCTTACATCCCTTCATCGATAATTGGCAGGTTTCACTAACTGGCACCATCTCTCCTCTGACGGCGACGAGACCAAATCCAGTGTGGTGCCTACCTCTGCTTCCCCCCTGAAGGGCACGACTTCGGATGACAAGTTGGTTGGTTGATTTGGGGGGAGGAGACCAAACAGCGATGTCATCTGTCTCATCGGATTAGGGAAGGATGGGGAAGGAAGTCGGCAGTGCACTTTCAAAGGAACCATCCCGACATTTGCCTGAAGCGATTTAGGAAAATCACGAAAACTCTAAATCAGGAGACCAAACAGCGATGTCATCTGTCTCATCGGATTAGGGAAGGATGGGGAAGGACGTCGGCAGTGCACTTTCAAAGGAACCATCCCGACATTTGCCTGAAGCGATTTAGGGAAATCACGAAAACTCTAAATCAGGATGGGCGGATGCGGGATTGAACCGTCGTCCTCCCGAATGTGAGTGCAGTGTGCTAACCACTGCGCCACCTCACTCGGTGGACTACAAGTAACGGCATACCGAAATGGAAGAACACCTCTGAAAGCAGCGGTCACCCCGAAAACAGAAGAAGCGACGACGACACACTCCATCACGTGTCGTCGTCGCCCTCGAAAGGACATCGTTGTGTGCTATCTGGTCCTCTACCCGTGTTGACGGGTAGAGGACCAGAGAGCACACAACGATGTCCTTTCGAGGGCGACGACGACAGGAATGATGACCCCCAGTGCCCCACCTGGGGAGCGTCCCTTCCACCACCTGCGACACGGTCCAACAACGATTGATCCCATGGAGGGAGGTTCCCTCGATACCACTCCCTAGCCTTTAATGGGTGCGACATTCACTTGCCACCAGTTTTGATCGCCTGGGATGACGTTGTCGACGACGGAACAGATCGGGATGCTAGCCCACCAATCGCAGAGTGCCTCACAGTGGCGCCCAACCCAGCTTACACACAATGATTGCAGCCACAGTGGGTGTGAAGGATATTTCAAGCCGACATCTCCGCATTACCATCCATGGCAATAGAGCAAGCACGTCAACACCACTACCATATCATGACGATGAATCTGGTCAAAATTTAGGCTCCACATAAACTAGCAATGTTCAGACACAGCACTTACGCTGCTGATGACGATATTGCCGTCTGCCATGAAGTGGACGTTGCTGATTTCGACGCTTTCACCAGCTATACAACCCACATTTCCCACGCCTCTGACAACGGTAATGGAGGGCATCTTCCTCCGAGCAGGATTCCCTTTAACTTCCTATTGCTTAGGGTATGGCCCTCACGATGTTCGGCGTCCACATCCTGAATGCATATGCACCGCTCAGCTCGAGTCCACGTCGCGGCCGACACACCTTGTTGACGAAGTGAAACCGATTTTTGAGGGTCGCCTGGACGATCTGGCAATCTGATCCGTCCCTCGGAAGATAGTGCATCGTGCTAAAGTGCAGATCAGTTCATTCATACTACGACGGGTCCTGCACCCATGAACATATGCCCCACGAAAGACCGCTAATGTATGACTTCCTCACAGAATGCTGGCGTCGTCGTCATGCTCTCATACATAACCTCACCGATGAGGAAGGACGGCAATGTACTAAGCAATGCGCTTTGAATTCCCATTTCACCCAGCTGCAGGCTGCCATCCTACCTCAACCAACCTTAATTGAGGAGGTAGAGGCATTCGCCGTAAACACCATACCAGAGAACGTGACTCAAGGACTTCAGGAAGACGTGATCATGCATGAAGTCCTAGAAGCTATGTAGGTGGGAGCTGCCAAGAAGGACCCGGGACCTGATGGTCTGCCTGTCGAATTTTATAAGTGTTTTAGCTATCTGTCATGAACGAATATCCCCAACAACAACGATCCCAGCCACCTTCCTTGTTACCAAGGACTTCTCTTTGAAGACGATCCTCCAACACATGGGTTTTCCGGCACATTTAGTTTCAGCGGTAATACGCCTCGTGAGGGGTGCGACCTCAGAAATACTTTTAACGGACACCTCATTACACCTCTAGCGATAAAACGCTCTGTTCGACAGGGTTACCCACTTTACGAAACATTGTATACTTTGGCGTTAGAACTCCTATTCCGGGGACTATTCCTGGTGGGCCTGACGTTGCACAGGCACTTCTTCTTTTGTACAGCCTATGCTGACGATCTCCTCCTTTACCTACACCGTTAAGATGTTGTCCGTGCGGCTCTGAAATGGGTGGCGACATATGAGAAGGTATCGAGCAGTCAACGTTTCCCCGTCGTCGGTTCTGCTCATTGTTGAGGGCCTACCTGCGAAACTGTTCGCTGCTCTACGTGTGGCCACCATCGTCCGATGCTTGGTCCTTGATTTTGCGAACGATCTCCGTCGTTCTGCGCAACAAGAAGCTGGCGTTTCCCCCAAATGGTCAAGGCTGGCCTCTTAGATAACTGGCTTAGATCCCTCGACACTGTACAGCGTGCACGATACGTGAACGTCTACCACGCCTCTCGCGTTGCTCACGTGAAACAAGTGGTCCATATGTTGATGCCGAATGGATCCTTTGTCTGAATCGGGATGTTGTTCCATATACCTAACCTAGCCCTCGAGGGGCTGGCTTATTCCAAGTGCTGGACAGTTTCAAAAGATTCAAATGGCTCTGAGCACTGTGGGACTTAACATCTGAAGTCATCAGTCCCCTAGAACTTAGAACTGCTTAAACCTAACTAACGTAACGACATCAGACACATCCATGTCCGAAGAAGGATTCGAAACTGCAACAGTAGCAACAGCGCGGTTCTGGAATGAAGCGCCTAGAACCGCTCGGCCACAACGGCCAGCTGCTGGACAGGGTTACGGCACCTTTTGCTACTTCCAAAATGAAAATACGGCTCAATTGCCTGACGTGCTTCACTGGACTGCTTTAACATGAATATGCGCCTGTCTTCACGTCAGCTCTAGTCATGTTATCTGATATTCCCACCCCTTTTTCTCACTGTCAGCAGCATTTATTTCTAAAATTAATTTACATCCTCTACTCCTTACTACTTCCACAAATACTCCGCACAAAGATTCTAGACGATGCATTACAAACGCATCGGTCCCTCAGTCGCACCAAACACAAGTTTTCCGAGATATTGCCAGTGCATCCTGGCTTCTCGACATCTGTTCCATTCCGGCTTGAATATCACCATCATTGGCAGACAGGTCAACAATTTCGTTTGCACCGCATACGCCTTACTAACACACCCTCACAGTCCTATGTGTTCACTGTGGTGTGAACGACACAGACGGCCACCGATTCTCATCTAACATTTGGTGGCCCATGCAGCGTATCTTGGCTTTCCTTAACCGAAAGCAGAAGCTCAGATCACTTTCCAACTATTCCCGAAAGTGATTTATTTCTCTACAACAAAAATATGATGCTTGTTTTGCCTACATGATGCTCTGAACAAGGTACCAACGAAATCTTCATTAAAATTTCGAGAAGACGCGTTTGTATATTCCACCATCCGAAATTACAAGCAACTCCCGGAAACCGGTACATAAAAAAAAACAAAAAAAACAAAAAGGAAACTAAAAAGAGAAAAGTTGAATTTTTGCTGAAATTAGTAGCAGATAAATGGTGTAAACGTTGATCAATCTTCTGTTATTTTGCAGACTGTACCTAATTCATCCATGCATTAAGAGCCACATCCAATTACATGGTAAGATAAGTACCTGAAGAGTAAATTAGACAAGCAGTGTTATCTTTAAGCTCCCAGCACAAGTCGTAGTTTCGCGGTACTTCTGCATCTCTGCTTTCGCTTCTAGGAAATCATTAACCTTAAATTTTCCACGAAATCTGAATGACTAGATATGCTGCCTGTAACAGTACGACAAGAAGGATGGTAAAAACGATACTGGAAGTGACTAGACAGCTTCGGGCGCCGTTTTCATTATTTTTTTCAGTACATACTGTGCATGTGTGTATGTGTGTGTGTGTGTGTGTGTGTGTGCGAGACGGAGAGAGTTTGAGAGAGAGAGAGAGAGAGAGAGAAAGAGAGATGCAACCAACTAAAAAAAGTCCTATTGGAGCAGAAACTGGCGAATGTGCGCTTTTTTGTTAAAAGACCGACTGAAAAGTGGATACCAACTGCCTCATTCTAACTTGCTCAGCACCTTTAAAAATTTTCCCAAAAATTTTGGTATGGAACGTATTCTCGGTATTTTTAACGTACAACTCACCTCTCATTGCCACATGCTCCCCTAACTGTAAATGCTCACATGCCATAGTCTCCGCTCTTTGTATACCACAATCACTCTCTACTAACTTCGAGTATTTACTGCTTTCCCGTGTCTTTCCAGCTGACACTGCCTCCTCCCTCAGAATGAAAGAGTGCGAGTCCGTCAGCATAACAAAACTTTTGGGAAAAATTATTATAAGGGTTATGAGGGAGGTAGAACAAAGCAGGCGGTACTAAATTTTTCCGTCTCTTTTAATAAGCTGGAGCATATTAGTCTTTTATGTGAATTTTGCTCTGGTTCTCTTCCCTTCCGTCCGCAGCTCGTGGTCGTGTGGTAGCGTTCTCGCTCCCCGCGCCCGGGTTCCCGGGTTCTATTCCCGGCGGGGTCAGGGATTTTCTCTGCCTCGTGATGACTGGGTGTTTTGTGATGTCCTTAGGTTAGTTAGGTTTAAGTAGTTCTAAGTTCTATGAGACTGATGACCATAGATGTTAAGTTCCATAGTGCTCAGAGCCATTTTTTTCTTCGCTTCCCTGCTACAGCACGGCACGTCACTCATCTGAAAATAACTTTAATGGGTGAGTAAAATTTGGATAATTTACTTACGCGAAATTGAAATAACGTAAAACTATATAACTGTACACCTCGTACCTGATTTTGTGTGCACAGAAGTATTCCCTGTGCCTCTGTCTTACAGCCATTTGGGGTTCCCAGAACTCTTCTTATCATAACAGAGGCACTTTACAGCATATTGCACGTGAGACGACAGTTACACCTGACACAAGACCTTATGCGCGTATTTTACGCGTACATATAGCGTAGCTTTGAACTTATGTGCCTCAAAAAAGAATAAAGATATCAACAAAATATTCAAGGCTGAGGGAGAATATGATTTTAGGAATACGTGGAAAAATTTCAGTCAAGTGGTGTGCATAACCGCCTTGGAATCGGCGGTTCGGTTATGATACACAAAAACTAGTGCTTCTGGTTTTCTCAATAAATGACCCTGAACTAAATTGTACCTCTGCAAGCCCCATAAAGCACGCCTTAGAGCACATTTAATGCAAAAATAGCCTTCAGGAAGTGTACAATATTCAAATTTAGATCCTTGTTGTAGGATTGTCATAGTAAGAGCGTCCTTCAGTTGAGTATACGAATGGTCCCTGGCCCAAGGGTAATCCAGAACACTTGATCATTAACTGTCTGTTGCCAACAGAACCGAGGCATGAGGCCAGGAAAAATCCCGCTTTTACACGCGGCGTATTGGAAAAAATTAGGTAGCGCATGCGCGTTCTGTCACATATGCACCGCTATGATCCTCGAACTGTTCACCGGGCAATTTCTTACATTCTGCGCAGGAGTGTAATCTTTCCATACATCTTTCACTGGCAGGAGTATGGCATTAGACGTTGTTTCACTACCCTTTTTTTCTCAACGGCGGCAGGTACACCCATTACAGCGCGTGCCGGCCGCGGTGGTCTAGCGGTTCTGGCGCTGCAGTCCGGAACCGCGGGACTGCTACGGTCGCAGGTTCGCATCCTGCCTCGGGCATGGGTGTGTGTGATGTCCTTAGGTTAGTTAGGTTTAAGTAGTTCTAAGTTCTAGGGGACTTATGACCTAAGATGTTGAGTCCCATAGTGCTCAGAGCCATTTGAACCATTACAGCACTGGTGCTGCATAACGCGGCAGCGATATTACAATTGTCAATAGCGTCAAACTCAAGTACTGAGGATCGGTCGGCCGAAGTGGAAATGTACAAGGGAGTTTCAACATGCCTCGACGGGAGGAAAGACAGGCATAATATCAGCAACTGGATTTGGCAGAACGACTAGTTTATGGCGAATGAGCTAATCATATTGGGACAATGATGGGAGAACCGAGAACGGATAAGGTAAAGAAAATTCTGTTATATTGAGTTGAAACGAATGGAATGCATAATATCTAGAATCTATAATTTTCACTTCTGCCTAGCTGCTATGGGCACGGCAGGCTTCACCTCTCGTCCACTGTACACGTCAGGTCCTTTTCTTAGCTGTCGATATGATTAGAGGTATTGTTATCAGGTGTGTTATTCGAATAATTGACGTTACTTTTCGAGAGAACGTTGGTATTGACCACTTTTCAGTTGTCACGCAGCCCATCACTAATCTTTGAGACCGATGTTAAGAAGAAGATGGTTCCCAGTGACGAGTGTATTCATCTATGCAGAATGACTACAGCATGGAACAGCCGCCATTTCCTATGGAAAGTAAAGAAATGTGCAGTTTTGCTCATAGAATTGGTATGGCATTGGATAATTACCACGTGTGTGAATCTGTCTGTGGCAACACTTTGCGGCCATCTGCTGTGGTTCGGACACATGGCATACATGACGATGGGTCGGCATCTACTGTCAACAAGACACAAGCCCCGACAGAATGCAACGTCCACACTAACACCAACGCAGTCCCACCTGTCCCGTAGCTAAGATCGCCGAAACTTTGCAGTTGTTGCTGTCGAGTTGCATACTGCTCAGGCGACAAGTGTCATAGATTGGTTGGTGCAGGGGAGGGGACCAAACAGCGAGGCCATCGGTCCCATCGGTTTAGGGAATGATGGGGAAGAAAGTCGGCCGCGTTCAAGGGAACCACCCTGGCATTACCCTGAAGCGATTTAGGGAAATCACGGAAAACGTAAATCATAATGGCCGGACGCGTTTTGAATCGTCGTCCTCCCGAATGCCAGTCCAGTGTACTAACCACTGCGCCACCCCACTCGCTACAACTGAGATAGGTTCGAGTCTTGACGAGTACAGCGCAGGATGGAAACACCTCCGAATTAAGAGCAACGTGCAGAATAATCGCTACAACAGGCTGTATTTTCAAATCCAGTTATTGCAACGGTTTCGGGATATTCCAAATCCCGTTTTCCGATAGGGATAGTTTGCTGAGACGTCAGGCTTGGAATGTAAAAGCATACTTTGGAGAACGTCTAATACCAATGTTTTCTTCTGCATGTTGGTCCTATATCAAGGGGTCATCGAATGTGTTTGGGATACAGTTGTTCAGCAGCTCCTACCTCACAGGTTCCTCGAAACCACTCCGGATGAAACAGAGTATGAGAATGATGTTTTACTTGTAACAGGCGTTGTTGATCTTTTAATGCACTCTGTAACTTGCATAGGCGTTACACTAATTCTATTTCTGCGCGAGCACTCTGTAGGTCACACATAAGTGACAAAGGTGTCCACCGATCCACTTTTACAATATACGAGTATATGAACCGTTCCAGTTTCGAACACAGCGCCGGAAAAGTGAACACTTAATTCTATCTATGCGAGCTCTGATTTCTCTTATAGTATTCCGAATACGTCTTTGTTTCAATAATCACCACCCCAATTCGCTGCCCTGTTTCGCGCTAATACAAGACGAGCTGCCCTCCTTTTCGCTGTCCTCCGTAAATCGTATCTGGTAAGGACCCAATAACGCACAGTAGTACTCCTGCACAGGACGGACAAACGTTATGTAATCAGTCCCATTAGGGGATTTGTTGTATCTTCTAAGTGTTCCGCCAATAAAATGCAGTCTTTGGTTCACCTTTACCACCCCATTATCAATATGATCATTCAAATTTAAGTTTATCGTAATTGTTATCGTCAGATATTCCATAGAACTGGCAGCCCTTAAATTTATGTTACCAAAATATAACGGATTACTTTCAGTATTCGTGTCTATGACCTCACACATTTCATTATTTATCTACATCTACATTTATACTCCGCAAGCCACCCAACGGTGTATGGCGGAGGACACTTTACGTGCCACTGTCATTACCTCCCTTTCCTGTTCCAGTCGCGTATGGTTCGCGGGAAGAACGACTGCCGGAAAGCCTCCGTGCGCGATCGAATCTCTCTAATTTTACATTCGTGATCTCCTCGGGAGGCATAAGTTGGGGGAAGCAATGTATTCGATACCTCATCCAGAAACGCAACCTCTCGAAACCTGGCCAGCAAGCTACACCGCGATGCAGAGCGCCTCCGCCGCTCTGCTTCGGATCTTCTCTATCTCCTACGTCAACCCGACCTGGTACGGATCCCACACTGATGAGCAATACTCAAGTATAGGTCGAACGAGTGTTTTGTAAGCCACATCCTTTGTTGATGGACTACATTTTCTAAGGACTCTCCCAATGAATCTCATCCTGGCACCCGCCCTACCAACAATTAATTTTATATGATCATTCCAATTCAAATCGTTCCGTACGCATACTCCCAGATATTTTACAGAAGTGACTGCTACCAGTGTTTGTTGCTCTATCATATAATAATACACTAAAGGATCCTTCTTTCTATGTATTCACAGTACATTATATTTGTGTATGTTAACGGTCAGTTGCCACTCCCTGCACCAAGTGCCTATCCGCTGCAGATCTTCCTGCATTTCACTGCAATTTTCTAATGCTGCAACTTCTCTGTATACTACAGCATCATCCGCGAAAATCCGCATGAAACTTCCGACACTATCTACTGGGTCATTCATATATATTGTGAAAAGAATTGGTCCCATAACTCTCCCCTGTGGCACGCCAGGCGTCACTCCAAGGTCTGTAGACGTCTCGCCATTGAGAACAACATGCTGTGTTGTGTTTGCTAAAAACTCTTTAATCCAGCCATACAGCTGGTTTGATATACCGTAGGCTCTTACTTTGTCTGTCAGGCGACAGTACGGAACTGTATCGAATGCCTTCCGGAAGTCAAGGAAAATGGCATCTACTGGGAGCCTGTATCTAATATTTTCTGTTTCTCATGAACAAATAAAGCGAGTTTGGTCTCGCACGATCGCTGTTTCCGGAATCCATGTTTATTCCTACAGAGTATATTCTAGGTTTCCAGAAATTATATGATACACGAGCAAAAGACATGTTCTAAAATTCTACAACAGATCGATGTCAGAGATATAGGCCTATAGTTTTGCGCATCTGCTCGACGACCCTTCTTGAAAACAGGGACTACCTGTGCTCTTTTCCAATCATTTGGAACCTTCCGTTCCTGTAGAGACTTGCGGTACACGGCTGTTAGGTGGGGGGCAAGTTCTTTCGCGTACTCTGTGTAGAATCGAATTGGTATCCCATCAGGTCCAGTGGACGTTCTTCTGTTGAGTGATTTCAGTTGCTTTCCAGTTCCCTGGACACTTATTTCGATGTCAGTTATTTTTTCGTTCGTGCGGTGATTTACAGAAGGAACTGCAGTGCGGTCTTCCTCTGTGAAACAGCTTTGGGAAAAGGTGTTTAGTATTTCAGCTTTACGTGTGTCATCCTCTGTTTCAATGCCATTATCATCCCAGAGTGTCTGGATATGCTGTTTCGTTCCACTTACTGATTTAACGTAAGACCAGAACTTCCTAGGATTTTCTGTCAAGTCGGTACATAGAATTTTACTTTCGAATTCACTGAACGCTTCACGCATAGCCCTTGAAATCGTTTAGCTTCTGTTTGTCTGAGAGGTTTTGGCTGCGCTTAAACTTGCAGTGACGCTCTCTTTGCTTTCGCAGTAGTTTCCTAACTTTTTTGTTGAACCACCGTGGGTTTTTCACGTCTCTCACTGTTTTACTCGGCACGTACCTGTCTAAAACGCATTTTACGACTGCCATGAACTTTTTCCATAAACACTCAACATTGTCAGTGTCGGAACAGAAATTTTCGTTTTGAGCAGTTAGGTGTTCTGAAATCTGCCTCCTATTACTCTTGCTAAACAGATAAACCTTCCTCCATTTTTTTATAATCCTATTTACTTCCATATTCAGGGATGCTGCAACGGCCTTATGATCACTGATTCCCTGTTCTGTGCTTACAGAGTCGAAAAGTTCGGGTGTGTTTGTTATCAGTAGGTCCAAGATGTTATCTCCACGAGTCGGTTCTCTGTTGAATTGCTCGAGGTAATTTTCGGATAGTGCACTCAGTATAATGTCACTCGATGCTCTGTCCCTACCATCCGTCCTAAACATATGAGTGTCCCAGTCTATATCTGGTAAATTGAAATCTCCACCTAAGACTATAACATGCTGAGGAAATTTATGTGAAATGTATTCCAGATTTTCTCTCAGTTGTTCTGCCACTAACGCTGCTGAGTCGGGAGGTCGGTAAAATGAGCCAATTATTAACCTAGCTCGGTTGTTGAGTATAACCTCCACCCATAATAATTCACAGGAACTATCCACTTCTATTTCACTACAGGATAAACTACTACTAACAGCGACAAACACGCCACCACCGGTTGCATGCAATCTATCCTTTCAAAACACCGTCTGTGCCTTTGTAAAAGTTTCGGCAGAATTAATCTTTGGCTTCAGCGAGCTTTCCGTACCTATAACGATTTCAGCTTCGGTGCTTCCTATCAGCGCTTGAAATTCCGGTACTTTAATAACGCAGCTTCGACAGTTTACAATTACAATACCGACTGCCGCTTGGTCCCCGAATTTATTGTTGATTGCTGATTTTCGCATCATGCAGATACCTTGTCTAACTGATTCTGCACTTCATTTGATCTTCTGATGACTTTACCAGACAGGTAACCACATAATCATCTGCAAACAATCTAAGGGACTGCTCAAAATGTCTCCTAAATCATTTATAGAGGTTAGGAAACGCAGAGGGAATAAAAAAACTTCCTTGGTTATCTCCAGATAACACATTAGGTTACTCAGAGTTTCTGTCAATTACTACGAAGTTAGACCTTTCTGATAGGAAATCTCGAATCGAATAGCACAACATAAACAGTATTCCATAGACACCCAGTTTCCTTAGAAGGATCGGTGCCATTCGTTTTTCTCTCTTATTTCCCTTCCTCTTTCTATGCTGATGTGCATGAGGAGCTAACAAAAGCTGTCCCGCAATGCGAAATTGACTAATAGGTTTCACGAGAAGCGGACCTGCCAGTAACAGACGCAGGTGGGGTGAAGTGTGTTGCTTGTACAGAAACAGCAACTACAGAATCGATTGGTTAGGTGAGCTCAGTGACTTCAATGATAGGCTCGCTGATCAGCCGAGTGACAAACACATGAGGACCATTTCAACCCTTCTAAATCTGCCCAGATCGGCACTTGCTAATGATATTGTAAAGTGGGAACGCGAAGGAATAACCACAGCCAAATCACGACCTCGAAAACCTCAAGTACTCACGGAGAGGACAGGTTTAGGCGTACGGAGTGTAGATGTAAGAAATCAGCGGAAGGAATCTATTGTGCAACCGTGAATTCCAAAGTGCTAACAGGTTTTTAATTAGCATAATGACAGTGCTTAGCGTGTTAAAAACAATGAGGTATAATGGTCGAGTAGTTCCTTATAAACCACAGATTTCCGTAGTCAGTATGAGGCTACGCTTAAGGTGGTTGAAAGACAGTGAACGACCGGAAACGAGTTATTTTGGGTAATGAATCACGGTAAATCCTCTGGCAATCTGATGCAAGAATTCGAGTTTAGCGAGTGCTGGCGAACGTAATCTGACAGTGACAACTGTGAAGTACAGAGGACGTATGAGGGTGTTCTTCGTGTTTAGGGTGTGGTCTCCTTGTTACTCTTCAGAAATACGGAAGGATATGAACTCATTTTACAGCATTCTACACTGCTTTCAGTAAAGTAACAGTTCGGAGACGATGATTGTATCAGCATAACAACGCATCCTATCTTAAAAAAGTGTGCATGCGGTAATAGTTTGCGAACAATAACATTCCTGGGCGTAGGTTGCAAGTGCTACCCTGAGATGAAGAGGTTGGCCCAGGAGAGGAATTCGTGATGGGCTTCACCAAACCAATCAAAAGGCTAATGAATATAAGAAAAAATAAAAGAAAACAATATTCCTCAAACGGACTGGTCAGCGCAGTGCACCGACTTGAATACAGTGGAGCACCATCGGAGAAGTTAGAGCGTTGACTTCTGTTGGTACCTTCTTTAGTTTCGGCTCTGGAAAAAGAAAGGATTTCCGCTGCTGACATTCACACCCCTCGATAAAAGTATCCACATAAAAGTTCATGCCATCATAAAGGGGAAGGGCCCACTAGCAGGCGTTTTCATACTTTTGAACGGATGTTCTGCCACCTAAGTGACATGATTCGTTATTTCAAAAATGTAACGAACAAGGGGATCATATTTTAGTATCACAAGATAAATATTTTAGTTTCACAAGATAAATATTTTAGTTTCACAAGATAAATATTTTAGTTTCACAAAGGAATGGCAGTTTCTGTGTTATTATATGGGGATGAGACCTGGTCTCAATCATGGACCAATCAAAAAAGGATCCAATATCCCGAAATGATATCATTTAGGAAAGGCAATTTAGAGGCACTCAGGTTCTAACATTGGAGAAATGAAGAAACTCAGCAGCCATTGGATAGATTCTCCCTAAAGCGGAAGTTTTCAAAGTGCTGGTAAAATTGGAGACACAGTATTGGTAAAATGAAAAATCTAAAATAAAAGGAAAGAGATTTTTTATTCATTCTTTGCCTGCTATTTTTCAGTATGATGTGCACTATAAGAAGCATTTGCAGATCGTTTCTTAGGTATGTAATTATTATTGTTACAATACAGAGTACGTTAATAAAGATAGTTTCTTCTTTTGTAATCGATTGTCTGTCCTCTCTTGTTGCGGAGGTCCTATAGCTGTCACCGTATCCAGCATCTGTCTCATAAAACGCCACGATTTCGCCCTTCTTTCTCATACCTTCCATTTCTCCTCTCTCCATTGCTTCTTGGAGACCACTTAGCCACATTTTCCGTGTTCTTCTTCTCCTTTTTTCCATTTGTCTTGATCTTCTGATGACCTTAACAAACAATAAATGACAGAATCACTCTCTTGGACCATCTATTTTCACCCATTCCTTTGACGTCCCCAAACCTTCCTCGCTATTGTTCTTCTATTTTATCCGTAAAACTAAAATGAGTCTGAGGGGCTTTCTGTTATTCCTTCATTTCTTATGTGGTCAAGCCGGGAAGTACCATAAGCTCTTCTCAGGTGGTCCATTTCTAAGGCTCTGTTTCTTTCTGTAAATTCCCAGCACTCACTCCAATACATTGTTATTGCACCCACAATGATTTGTTTAAATCAATTTTAACTTTGAAGCTCATATTTGAGGACCAGTGCTCTGCGCTTAATTTTTTCATACCCGTCCTTCCCTGCCTCTCCGTTGATCGATATCTCTGTCACAGCACTTCCTACCCCGATGTCTGTACAACCGTAAATCCCGACTCCACATTAAATTACTTAACTGTTAAAAGCAGTGAACGTAAAGAAAGTGGCCTAAGGAAAGAGAGAAAGTAGAGGCCTCGAAATGAGTGGGACTGAGGAAAGGAAGATACTAATGTCAGACCAATAGTAAATGTGTTGGGAGAGACGTTACTAGTGTTGTCAGAAGGAAGATAAAGAAGTTAGTGAAATAATGCCATACGGAGTGGCAACTGTACCTGGAATGAATGCTCTTGCACAAGAAAGCAGGCAAGAGAGGTCATTGACTCCCGTGGTAGTGATTGAATGTTTAACAACTGCTTCATCTATGAAGTCGGAACAGGTGCACAACCCCATCCCTCCAAGGATGAACAAGAAGCAGGTATCGGCAGCGTCAGTTAAAAAGAGAGTGGCAGTTCTCACTTTGCGTTACGTAATGGAGGCTAGGTTGAAGAAAAATCATGGGATTTGTCGACGTGGATAACGCGTTCGACAATATCAAATGCTGCAAGATGTTCTAAATTCCGATAAAAATAGGGGTAAGCTGTATGGAAAGAAGGGTAATATACAATACCTACAGGAACCTAGAAGGAACACCACGATTGGAAGACCAAGAGCGAAGGACGCGGATTAAAAAGGATGTAACACACGGATGTAGCCTTTCACCGCTTCTGTTCAATTTACACATCGAGGAAGCATTGATGGAAAAAAAAGAAAGGTTCAAGAATGGAACTAAAATTAAAGCTGAAAGTATATCAATGATAAGACTCACTGATGATATGGCTATTGTCAGTGAAAATGAAAGAGAATGAAGGATCTGCTAAATGAAACGGTGTCTGAGAGTAAATCGGAAAAAGACGAAAGTAATGAGCAGTCGCAGAAATGAGAACATCGAGAAACTTGGCAACGGGATTGGTGGTCACGAAGTAGATGAAGTTAAGAAAGTCTGCTACCAGGGATGCAAAATAATTGAAGACGGACGAAGCAAGGAGGGCATAAGTGGCAAAGTGGCAGAAAGAGCATTCATAGCCATGAGAAGTCTACTGGTATCGAACACAGGCTTCAAATTGATGACTACAGTTTTGGGAATGCGTTGTTGCAGCACAGCATTATATGTAACTGAAACGTAGACTTTGGGCAAACCAGAACAGAAGAGAATCCAAGCATTTGAGATGTGGTGCGACAGAAGAATGTTCAAAATTAGATCGACTGATTAGGTAAGGAGTGAGGAAGTTCTCGGAGAATCGAGGAGGAAAGGAATACATTGAAAACACTTCCAAGAAGAAGGAACAGGATGGTAGGTAATCTGTTAAGAAATCAAGGAATAATTTCCGTGGTACTAGAGGGAGTATAGAGGATAGAAACTGTAGAGAAAAAACAGAGACTGGAACACATCCAGCAAATAATTGTGGACATAGGTAGCAAGAGCTCCTCTGAGATGAAGAGCTTGGCACAGGAGAGAAATTTGTGGCACATCCTATCAAATCGGTCACAAGACCGATGACTCCAAAAAAAAATGTTGCAAATAACTGAAATCTAGAATGCCACTGGTCCTTCTCGCAATAAGCGGGTGTTGATGTAGCCATAGTGGAAGTGCAGCAGGTGTGACCGCTTTTCGTGAGCGCCTGTGTGGGCCCCCAGCTAGAAGGCGGGACGCGGCAGGATGCGTGGCGCAAACAGCGTTAGCCGGGGCGGCCGTTTCTGTGAGTGGAATCTAATCAGGAAGCAGGCAGGCGGGCGAGTGGCGTCGCTCTGTCGCCCGAGTGTGTGTGTGCGTGGTTGTGTGTGTGTGTGTGTGTGTGTGTGTGTGTGTGTGCGTGTGTGTGTGTGCGTGTGCGTGTCCACAGTGACGTTTCCGCCATGCAGCATCAAAGCCCTCTTCGCGACGCCGACTCCGTATGCTGTTTGCTTCGCACGCAGTTGCTGAAGAGTTCTGAAGGGCGGGCAGTCGTTGACACATCGGTAAGCAGTTCAATGGCGCCCACTCTAGGGTACGTAGCAAAACTTCGCCTACTGCCAGTGAGATGGAGGTCTCTATTTTGTGTAAAAGTTTAGTTACACTTCCACCTGGTCCATTTCTTAGGCAAAAATGTTTAATCCTTTGCTTTTCCCTCGAGGTTAGGGTTCCAGTATGAGAAAAAGGAGATGTTCAGAAATTTTACTATTACATTTTGCATTTATACATATCTTTATTGATGGTCCATCACCTAGATACCTAAATAAATCGTTTTCCGCATTGCATTTCTTTTACATAAGAGACAAAATACACTCCTGGAAATTGAAATAAGAACACCGTGAATTCATTGTCCCAGGAAGGGGAAACTTTATTGACACATTCCTGGGGTCAGATACATCACATGATCACACTGACAGAACCACAGGCACATAGACACAGGCAACAGAGCATGCACAATGTCAGCACTAGTACAGTGTATATCCACCTTTCGCAGCAATGCAGGCTGCTATTCTCCCATGGAAACGATCGTAGAGATGCTGGATGTAGTCCTGTGGAACGGCTTGCCATGCCATTTCCACCTGGCGCCTCAGTTGGACCACTGTTCGTGCTGGACGTGCAGACCGCGTGAGACGACGCTTCATCCAGTCCCAAACATGCTCAATGGGGGACAGATCCGGAGATCTTGCTGGCCAGGGTAGTTGACTTACACCTTCTAGAGCACGTTGGGTGGCACGGGATACATGCGGACGTGCATTGTCCTGTTGGAACAGCAAGTTCCCTTGCCGGTCTAGGAATGGTAGAACGATGGGTTCGATGACGGTTTGGATGTACCGTGCACTATTCAGTGTCCCCTCGACGATCACCAGTGGTGTACGGCCAGTGTGGGAGATCGCTCCCCACACCATGATGCCGGGTGTTGGCCCTGTGTGCCTCGGTCGTATGCAGTCCTGATTGTGGCGCTCAGCTGCACGGCGCCAAACACGCATACGACCATCATTGGCACCAAGGCAGAAGCGACTCTCATCGCTGAAGACGACACGTCTCCATTCGTCCCTCCATTCACGCCTGTCGCGACACCACTGGAGGCGGGCTGCACGATGTTGGGGCGTGAGCGGAAGACGGCCTAACGGTGTGCGGGACCGTAGCCCAGCTTCATGGAGACGGTTGCGAATGGTCCTCGCCGATACCCCAGGAGCAACAGTGTCCCTAATTTGCTGGGAAGTGGCGGTGCGGTCCCCTACGGCACTGCGTAGGATCCTACGGTCTTGGCGTGCATCCGTGCGTCGCTGCGGTCCGGTCCCAGGTCGACGGGCACGTGCACCTTCCGCCGACCACTGGCGACAACATCGATGTACTGTGGAGACCTCACGCCCCACGTGTTGAGCAATTCGGCGGTACGTCCACCCGGCCTCCCGCATGCCCACTATACGCCCTCGCTCAAAGTCCGTCAACTGCACATACGGTTCACGTCCACGCTGTCGCGGCATGCTACCAGTGTTAAAGACTGCGATGGAGCTCCGTATGCCACGGCAAACTGGCTGACACTGACGGCGGCGGTGCACAAATGCTGCGCAGCTAGCGCCATTCGACGGCCAACACCGCGGTTCCTGGTGTGTCCGCTGTGCCGTGCGTGTGATCATTGCTTGTACAGCCCTCTCGCAGTGTCCGGAGCAAGTATGGTGGGTCTGACACACCGGTGTCAATGTGTTCTTTTTTCCATTTCCAGGAGTGTATATTCTTGTTGTACCCTAGTATATACTCACGATATTAATCAAGAATATAGCTTAAAGTTAACGCTGGATTGAGAAATTAGAGCAATTTAACTGAAGATTGTATGAGTAGAAAGGAAAAGAAAGGAAGAAGACGGCATAGAGTGTGTAAGATCCCACCACCATGTACACTCAGAATACGAGGACACTGAGCTCCGATCCTCTGCGTCGGATAATCCGATTACTGACTGGAGGGAAGCATATCCAAATGAACGTGGAGTCGCTGCCTTAATTCATATGTTATTGTATACTAATTACTTTTCGATTCTAATTTAATTTATGTCCATGTTTCGTGCTATGTATGTGATTATTTTATTTTTGTAGTATCTAGTGACCATGTGGTTCTACTTCTACGATACAGCTGTTACCGGTTTAACCTAACCACTTGGTGCACTGCATGGCGCTGTTATAGCTACTCGTATTATACAGATGTTACTTCTTGGTGTCACGTGATTTGGGAATTGTTGGCCGTGAGTCTGTCTATTATTAAAAGAGTGTTGAGTGTCACGTAGAGAGTTGAACGTAGAAAATGTAGCTTTAAGAATAAGCAATCTGCAACGTTCCATGTTGTGTCATTGACAAGGGAGCATTTTGAAGAAGTATAGAATGTTAGGTACACTACTGGCTATTAAAATTGCTGCACCAAGAAAAAATGCAGATGATAAACAGGTCTTCATAGGACAGATATATTATACTAGAACTGACATGTGATTACATATTCACGCAATTTGGGTGCATAGATCCTGAGAAATCAGTACACAGAACAACCACCTCTGGCCGTGATAACTGCGTTGATACGCCTGGACATTGAGTGAAACAGAGCTTGGTTGGCGTGTACAGGTACAGCTGCCCATGCAGCTTAAACACGATACCGCAGTTCATCAAGAGTAGTGATTAGCATATTGTGACGAGCCAGTTGCTCAGCCACCATTGACCAGACGTTTTCAATTGTTGAGAGATCTGTATCCAGAAAGGCCCGTACAGTGGCTGCAACATGCGGTCGTACATTATCCCGCTGTAATGTAGGGTTTCGCAGGGATCGAATGAAGGGTAGAGCCACGGGTCGTAACACATATGAAATGTAACGTCCACTGTTCAAAGTGCCGTCAATGCGAACAAGAGGTGACCGAGACGTGTAACCAATGGCACCCCATACCATCACGCCGGGTGATGCGTCAGTATAGCGATGACGAGTACACGCTTCCAATGAGCGTTCACCGCGATGTCACCAAACACGGATGCGTCCCTCATGATGCTGTAAACAGAACCTGGATTCTTCCGAAAAATGACGTTTTGCCATTCGTGCACCCAGGTTCGTCGTTAGGTACACCATCGCAGGCGCTCCTGTCTGTGATGCAGCGTCAAGGGTAACCGCAGCAACGGTCTCCGAGCTGATGGTCCATGCTGCTGCATATGTCGTCGAACTGTTCGTGCAGATGGTTGCAAACGTCCCCATCTGTTGACTCAGGGATCGAAACGTGGCTGCACGATCCGTTAGAGCAATGCGGATAAGATGCTTGTCATCTCGACTGCTAGTTATACGCCGTCCGCGGTGGTCTAGCGGTTCTGGCGCTGCAGTCCGGAACCGCGGGACTGCTACGGTCGCAGGTTCGAATCCTGCCTCGGGCATGGGTGTGTGTGATGTCCTTAGGTTAGTTAGGTTTAACTAGTTCTAAGTTCTAGGGGACTTATGACCTAAGATGTTTAGTCCCATAGTGCTCAGAGCCATTTGAACCATTTTTTTGCTAGTTATACGAGGCCGTTGGGATCCAGCACGGCGTTCCGTATTACCCTCCTGAACCCACCGATTCCATATTCTGCTAACAAGCATTGGATCTCGAACAACGCGAGCAGCAATGTCCCGTATTACGATAAACGGCAATCGCGATAGGCTACAATCCGACCTTTATCAAAGTCGGAAACATGATGGTACGCATTTCCCCTCCTTACACGAGGCATCACAACAACGTTTCACCAGGCAACGCCGGTCAACTGCTGTTTGTGTATGAGGAATCGGTAGGAAACTTCCTCATGTCAGTACGTTGTAAGTGTCGCCACCGGCGTCAACCTTGTGTGAATGCTCCGAAAAGCTAATGATTTGCATATCACAGCATCTTCTTCCTGTCGGTTAAATTTCGCGTCCGTAGCAAGTCATCTTCGTGGTGTAGCAATTTCAATGGCTTGTAGTGTAAATAAACTGTTTTCTGCATTACATTTCTTTTACATATATGACAAAATATATTATTGATGTATCCTAGTACATACTCACGATGTTAGTAAAAAATTTGCTTGAAGTTAACACTGGATTGAGAAATTGTAGGAATTTAACTGAAGATTGTATGAGTAGATTTGAAAAGAAAGGAAGAAGACAGCGTAGAATGTGTAAGATCCCACCACCATGTACACTCAGAGTACGAGGACTTTGAGCTCCGATTCTCTACGTCGGATAATCCGATTACTGACTGGACGGAAGCATATCCAAATGAACGTGGAGTCGCTGCCTTAAGTCATATGTTATTGTATTCTAATTACTTTTCGATTCTAATTTAATTTATGTCCTTGTTTCGTGCTATGTATGTGATTAGTTTATTTGATTTTTGTAGTATCTAGTGACCAAGTGTTGCTCCTTCTACGATACAGCTGTTACTTGTATTCTACAGATGTTACTTCTTGGTGTCACGTGATTTGGGAACTGTTGGCCGTCCTTCTGTCTATTATTAACAAAGTGTTGAGTGTCCCGTAGAGAGTGGAACGACGAAAACATAACTTTAAGAATAAGCAATCTGCAACGATTTTTGATGTGTCATTGACCAGGAAGCATTTTGTAGAAGAATAGAATGTTAGCTATTTAGGAAGTTTGGTGGAGTGAAATGGAGGCAATGCAGTGTCCTTTTATACCTATTGTATGCAATACTACCACCACCTACACTGAAGCGCCAAAGCAGCTAGTGTAGGCATGCGTATTCAAATACAGAGATATATAAAGAGCCAGAATACGGCGCTGCGGTCGGCAACGCCTATAAAACACAACAAGTGTCTGGGGCAGTTGTTGGGTCGGCAACTGCTGCTACAATGGCAGATCATCAAGATTTAAGTGAGTTTGAACGTAATGTTATAGTCGGCTTACGAGCGATGGGACACAACATCTACGAGGAAGCGATGAAGTGGGAATTTTCACGTACGACCATTTTACGAGTGTACAGTAAATATCAGGGATCCGGTAAAACAGCAAGTCTCCGACATCGCTGTGGTGGGAAAAAGATTCTGCAATGACGAGGACCACGACAACTGAAGAGAACCTCTCTACATGACAGATGTATAACCCTTCTGCAAATTGCTTCAGATATCAATGCTGGGCCATCAACAAGTGTGAGCGTGAGAAACATTCAACGATACATCATCGATATGCGCTTTCCGAGCCAAAGGCCCACTGTGTACCCTTGATGACTGCACGACACAAAGCCTTACACCTCTCCCGGTTCCGTCAACACCAACATCGGACTGTTGGTGACCGGAAACATGTTGTCTGTTCAAACGAGTCTCGTTTCTAATTTTATCGAGTGGATGGACGTGTACACGTATGGGCACAACCTCATCAATCCATGGACCCTGCATGTCGGCATAGGACTGTTCAAACTGGTGGAGCATCTGTAATGGTTTGGGGCGTGTGTAGTTAATGATGTGGGACCCCTGATAATCTACATACGTTCATCTGGATACGTGGGATGACACGTACGTAAGCATCCTGACAGATCACCTGCATTCTTACACGTTCATTGTGCATTCCCACGGACATGGGCAATTCCAGCAAGACAATGCGACATTCCACATGTCCAGAAATGCTACAGAATGATTCTTCTGAGTTTAAACACTTCCACTGGCCACCACGCTCCCCAGACATGAACGCTGTTGAGCACATCTGGATGCCTTGCAGCGTGCTGCTCAGTAGAGATCTCTGTTCCCTCGTACTCTTACGGATTTATTTACAGCTCTGCAGGATTCATGGTGTCAGTTCCGTCCAGCACTACTTAAGACATTAGTTGAGTCCATGCCACGCCTTGTTGCGGCACTTCTGCGTGCTCTTGGGCCCTACATCACATCAGGCAGATGTACCAGTGTCTTTCGCGCCTTAGTGTATATACGTGCGTATTGCCATCACGCGACTTTTCTTCATCTCAGTGTAATTGTGCTGACTATAGAAGCCTTTCTTAAATGATAATTACAACAGATGTTAGTATAAGTTGTTTCGTTGTTATATGCCAATCCACTGTGTTTGTTAGTCACCTTCAAGGGAAAAACCTATTCTCAGTCTACCTAAAAAATTATATCTCTCCTTTAACTTTGTGGAGTATCATTTACTACGGGACTAGAGTTCTTTTCATTGGTTTCTACTTGATCGTCATAAAATGTTGCGTGTAATTGATTCAAGTCTTATGTAACACGCGAGCGGTTCTAGACGCTTCAGTCCGGAACCACGTTGCTGCTACGGTCGCAGGTTCGAATCCCGGATATGTGTGATATCCTCAAGTTAGTTAGGTTTAAGTAGTTCTAAGTCTAGGGGACTGATGACCTCAGATGTTAAATTCCATAGTGCTTAGAGCCATTTTCTTATGTTACAAAGATGTAAGCAATTTTCGGACGGGATTCCCTCTTCGATACGCGGAAGTATATTTTTTTTGTGACTTTATCGTGAGCGGTTCCCTATTTGTCTATTAGTAGGTCATTTCAGGCAGCGCCCTACGGATCACATAGCTCCACAAAAATCCTTTTAGATCCTGTATTGCTTACATATGTTCCCCAGTTTATTTTTCCCAAGAACTTTGACCGCGACAGTTTGGCATACAAAAACAAAAAATCTCTATGTGTAGAGCGGAGCCGATATTGGACTGCGAAATAAACAACGCAGAGTCAGCCACCCCTCAGCGTGAACGTTAATGTTAACTATGGGGGTTCGATAGCTTCGCGGACAGGGTATTAACTTCATATTTTGAAACAGCAACATATCAGACGTTTAGTTGCGTTAAATTATGCTATACACGTTTAGTTTGTAGGTGTGTAACTGTTAACAGTAATCCTTTATTAGCGGCAGAAAGAAGGTAGTTGTCTTTAACACTGCCGTCACTTGTGATCCTAAAATCTTCAAGCGCTAAATCTAATTTTCAAGCCCTGTTCAAGAGCAGGAGTTCGGTTATCTAGGATGCAAGATAGCATTATCAAAATATCCACGGGTGTGCTGCCGGTCTATAGTGTCCAACGGGCACAATATTTCGGCGATCATACATGTCGCCATCACCAGGTGAACTGACGGACTGAGCTCCTGTGAACGTGCCGGCACGGAGATCCGTACGCTATGGCTGCTCAGAGCACACCCGTGGATATTTTGACTATCAAATACGCCGGGAGAGACTCAAGAATCACAAGATAGCATTGTTCGATTAAATAGAAGGATCAGAACGTTTCAGCGTGGCACGAAAAATTTTCGTGAGAGAAAGAGCTCCATTGCTAAGGAAAATAGCCTTAGAGTTGTGAAAGATGTTTCTGAATCTGTATGTCGTGAAAACACATGTATAGCAATGAAATATGAAAAATCTGAAAGCTAGTGAAGGAATTACTGCAACCGTTTGAAATGTAATATTAAAGAAGAAGATGAAAATAGTAAGTGGAAGGGCAAAATGGAGTGTCTTGAGGCTGAAGTTGATGGAAACAGACATGATGGAACGAGTTCTTACGAATTGCGGTACCATAGCATGTGATCAAAAGTATCCCTACACCCAAAAAAACATACGTTTTCCATATTAGGTGCATTATTCTGCCACCTACGGCCAAGTACTCCGTATAAGCGATCTCAGTAGTCATTAGACACCGTGAGAGAGCAGAGTGGGGTGCTCCCCAGAACTCATGAACTACGAACGTGGTCAGATGATGGGTGTCACTTGTGTCATACATCTGTAGGCGAGATTTCCACTCTCCTAAATATGCCTAGGTCCACTGTTCCCGATGTGATAGTGGAAACGTGAAGGGACACGTACAGCACAAAAGCGTACGGGACTACCTCGTCTGTTCACTGACGGTGACCGCCTACAGTTGAAGAGGGTCGCAATGTGTAATAGCCAGACCATCACACAAGACTTACAAACTGCATCAGGATCCACTGCAAGTACTATGACAGCTAGGCGGGAGGTAAGAAAACTAGTATTTCATGGTCGAGCGGCTGCTCATAAGCCATACATCACACCGGTAAATGCCAAACGACGCCTCGCTCTGTGTATGGAGCATAAACATTGGTCAATTGAACAGTGGAAAAACGTTGTGTTGAGTGACGAATCACGGTACACAATGTGGCGATCCGATGGCAGGGCGTGGGTATGGCGAATGCCCGGTGAACGTCGTCCGCCAGCCTGTGTAGTGCCAACAGTAAAATTCGGAGACGGTGGTGTTGTGGTGTGGTCGTGTTTTCATGGAGGGGGCTCGCAAGCCTTTTTGTTTTGCGTGGCACTATCGCAGCATAGGCCTACATTGATGTTTTAAGCTCCTTCTTGCTTCCCACTGTTGAAGAGCAATTCGGGGATAGCGACTGCATCTTTCAACACCATCGAGTACCTGTTCATAATGCACGGCCTGTGGCGGAGTGTTTACGCGACAATAAAATCCCTGTAATGGACTGGCCTGCACAGAGTCCTGACCTAAATACTATAGAACATCTTTGGAATGTTTTGGAACGCCGACTGCGAGGCAGGCCTCAGCGAACGACATCGATACCTGTCCTCAGTACAGCACTCCATGAAGAATGGGCTGCCATTCTCCAAGAAACCTTCCAGCAACTGATTGAACGTATGCCTTCGAGAGTGGAAGCTGTCATCAAGGCTAAGGGTGGGCCAACAGCATACTGATTCCAACATTACCGATGGAGTGCGCCACGAACTTGTAAGTCATTTTCATTTAGGTGTCCGGATACTTTTGATCACATAGTGTACACTCGTTATTTAAACATGTTATCTGTCATTTTCGGATCTTACGGTAGTGACTGTTTAGGAGAGGATTATAAGGTGAGGAATAATAGTGACACTCTAAAACAGGAGCGTGAAATAATATAAGTCTGGGAATAGTAGGGATACTAGAAAAGCATTGGAAGCATTGCTCATATCTGTTTAGGCTTAGTGAAGTGCAATGTAAAGGGTTTCTGGTCGGATGGGGGTAGTGTGGTAATAGCAGCACCAGAGAATGACATGAAGAGTCTCGTAATCGTTATGAATAGGATGACAGAAAACATTACACATTACTAGGGGTAAGGCACTGGTCGTTAGAAGCTTTTGACGATATAAAATAAGCCTACACCAACTAACACTAGAGACTTTTACATAACCACATTGGAAGATGGTGAAGATGAGACTTACTTTCTTACTCTTACTCTCCTGGCCCTACAAATTGCAGTCGCTTTTTGAATTCATCAGGTAGGTCTTCCACAGTATTTTGTCTTCGGCACCTTCTTTCCTTCCTTCCACTATTGGACATCCTTGGAAACCTGATATCTCCATCCCATTTTCAGCCTGCCTAGAGGTAATCGTCCTTCCGGTTTTTTCTCTGAGACTTATTTCAGCAAATATCCCTTCTCTCATATATAGAAGATTTGGCTTGCCCAGCTACGTCTGGTTTCGCAGTATTTTATTTTCAAGAACTTTTCTCTCCGTGTATTATCTATTCTCCACATTTCTGCCCCACATAGTAATATTGGTCTGATTATGGTTGTATATATTCTTACTTTGGTTCCTTTTGAAAACTAGTTTGTTGAGTGACTATGATGCTCTGGATGCAGCTTTGATCTCCGCCTGTATTTCTTGCTTCTCATGATTTTTGTTGTTTACTATTATCCCCCTACCTCTTGAAACATGTGGTTATCGATCTGCTGGGTTTCCCGTCTGTTTGTTCAGTAATTTCTTTCTGCCCACTTGAATTTTGTTTTCTCGTCATTTACTTCTAATCCAGCTTCCTTTCCTTTTTGAAAGTGTCTGCTTTCCACTATTTTAAGGTCATCTGGATTTTCAGCGATTAGTGCTATGTCATCTGCAAAGGCCAGTACATTTATTTTTGTTTCTATTTTAGTTCCCTCTTCTGCTTCACTTGCTGCGTCCAGCGCTTTCTGTATTATAACTTTGAACCAGAGGGGTAATGTTTTATCTTCTTGCCTGTCTTCTGTTTTACGTCAAACGCCTGGGAATATTCTCCATACATTTTCGCTACCGCTTTCGAGCTTTCCAGTGTCACTTTCACAAGGTTTATAATCTTTCTCGGTATTCCGAATAACTGCATTTTCTCTCAGAACCTATTTCCGGATATACTGTCATAGGCTTTCTTAAAATCAACAAATAGTATAGCCATTGTTTTGTTATACTCCCAGTATTTGGATATGGCTTCTTTCTGTATGAATATCTGGTCGGTAGTTGGACAATTCTTCATAAACCTCGCTTGTTTCTCATTTATCATCTCTTTTAAATATGGTTCTAATATTTTGTGACGGATATTGGAGAACATTTTATAGGCGGTGCTAATTAATGGGATGCCTCTGCAGTTCCTGCATTGTTGTCTGTTGCCTTTTTTATGAATTGTTAGTAACATGTTTGTGCACTTGTTTTGCAATTTTTATTCCTCCCTTCTTAAACAGTTCAGCTGTTATGCCACCTCTCTCTGGAGCTTTGTTTTTTTTATTATCTTTATTGAGTCTATTGTCTCTTTCTTTGACTGCGGTTCCACGAAGGGATCTACACTGTGATAATCATGTTTCTACTCCATTTCTGTACGCTATCTTCAACATTTAGAAGATCCTAAAAATATTCCCTCCAAATTTCCATACCTATGGATCTTTCCAGAACTGCATGGCCCCTTTTATTTTTAATTCCATACATCCGTGATATATATCTTTTTCTGAAAAATCCAAGTGATCTGTAAAAATGGCTTGCATTCTTTGCACTTTTATTCTCCTCTGCTCTTTTCATTAAACCCTCCACATGTTCCCTCTTTTTCCTACTGAGAGGATTTTTAGTTTCTGTCTTAACATCTTCATGTGCTTCTTTACTTTCGATGGAACCCTATTGTAGGTGTTTTTCCTTCACTGTTCTTCTTTTTTTTTTTACTTTTTGCTCACCATACTCTGAAAACTATGGACATTTCCTTCTTTTTTCCCGTACTTGAAGTGATGCTTCTTCCAAAATTTGTTTTTTATCATTTCCAAGTTGTCTTCAATGTCAAGGTTGTCTTCCATTGTTAGAAAATTAAATTTGTTTGGGAGCTTAACCACAAACTCCTTTGATTCGCCATTATCCTTCAATCTGTCTATTTCAATGTTATGGTCTTTTATGCCCTTTCCCAGCCCTTGTCTTTTCTATGGGTATTCTTTGGTGTACCTCTACTACGTCTGTGCCTACCTCGGCTCCCCTTATGGTTTTCACATTCATAATACTGCTTTTATGTCTTTGATCTATGGTCTACTTTGTTTTTTTGTTGTTCCATCTGGTGATACCCAAGTTACCGTGTGAATGTCCTTCCGAGGAACTTTATGACGAAGAAGCTGTTAAAGGAGCGAACGAAATTTTCGTAAATTGAATAAAAGTACAATGGAAAGGGTGTCCTATACGAGGTTTGCAGGTGACGTAGCCGTTTTTGCACATGCGAGGGAGACATGGGAGACCTATTGAGAGGGATGAACAGGCTTCTTAGAGCCCTGGTTCCATATGAATAAGCAAAGATGAAGTTGCTGATAGGTAATAGATGTAAGTAGGTGATTAAAATTTTACTCAACACCAAATTTGGGTAGTTCACTGCAGCAAAAAAACTGAAAAAAGTGCTATTGTTCAGGAATATGGTTTACACACGATGCTCGAAGTAAGTTAGATATGAATAGATAGGCACAGTCTAACAATTCATTATTGAGTAAAAAATCACTTCACTCTCAGATGTTATTACGGAACTGAGAAAAATGTTTCGGATATTAGATAGCATTGTATGGAAATGAAACGAGGATCATCGGAATACCGGAGGAAGTATTTGAAATGTGATTCTATCAAGGAATATTAAGCAATAAGTGAATGGAAGAAGTACGAAATAAGTACTGCAAACAATAAGCGAGGAAAGAAGTCTACGGAAGGCCATTAGCAGAAGAATCTACAGTTTGGTGGAACACCTACTACGGCACCCAAAAGGTTTGGAGCAGTGAGAACACGTGATTCTAGGGGCAGAGCGAATTTGGAATGTACGGTGCAGGTTATGTAAGACATTGGGTGTAATATGTCGAGATGAATATACGTGTAGGAAATAGAAAAGATAGAAGACAGCATCAACCCCGTTAAAAGACGGTGGAATTTCAAAATCCTGTTAATAATTTAAAGACAGAGAACAACATTAAACCTGTTTAAGGACTGTGATTTTAAAGGTAGAGTACAGCATGAAACCGCTAAAAGAGTGTTGACTTTAAATGTTCTATTGCTTATTTTAGATAAAATCTATGCATTGTACTCGGCAGCCTTTCAGATGCACAAGAAGTAGAATTTATGCAACGTAACGTAAGTGCTGTAACTCCCTAGTCCTATTCATTGTATGTGTAAGCTAATACTCTAGATTTTATTGATCGTGAGTAATGATTGTTGAGCGAGCGTGTGCTTACTGTACGAAAGTTTATGTGATTATTATAATAGTCACTCTCGGAACCTTAAAAAGCTGTAGACCCCTGGTGCTGTCACACTCCCTCCGTAAATGACCGTGGCAGAAAATTCACAAGGCAACAGTTTCGGTTTTTTTTTTCGGTCGAACACATTTAACTGCTATAAAGCCTGTGTCACGGTGATTTACATAGAAATGTTACTGCAAAAGTCTTCAGAACTAAAGGTAAGTCACTCCTTTATTCAGTACAATTACAATGTTCAGGAAACAGTTTGGATCACACACAGCTTCTACACTCTACAGAATCTCTACATACTACGTGCTGAATGTCAGCTGCTATTACAACACACTATGTCCAGCACTCTGATACAATTAAAGTAATGTAACAAGGTAAGTGATTCAGTACCGAGAGCGATATTTTCGTTTATTGTCTGTCTGTAGTGTGTACAAATGTAAGTAGATCCCAATTAAAGTTTATCAATAATTTGTGTGTCACATGTCACCAAAGATTTATTAAGCGAACAGTATTAAAATATCTCTTGCTGAGTAGGGGAAATATGAGCTACACTTCAGTAAGCCTAACAACCAAAGTCTATTATTATTTAAACTGAATAAAAATTTCGACTGTGGGAAATTATGTCACATTCTGCAATCGCACAAATCGTACGTTAAGTCGAATAATCTGCGTAATACAGCTGCCAGTTCCCCTCTCAAAATTCATCTAATTTATCTTAACGCCTTGAATGTAACCATTTAGTTCTCAGATTCATACTGATGTCACAGCACGAAAACACCATGTTGTTATATCTTGTTTGGTCTGCAGTGTTCGCAGCAGACCAACGATATTTTTCCTCTTACCCGTCACCATTATCGAGAAACAGTAGTATGAGCAAATTCTCTTTCCGGTACAGCTTATCTTGTTCCCACGATTGGGTGGTGGAGTTGAATTAACAGTTTTTGGTGCTTTTTTACTTCAATAGAATTTTTAACTCCTTCGACGATATATCAACTCCAGAAATGTTTTGCTGAAAAAATACAGAATGAGGACACAAGGAATTCAAATTATGGAAGGACAGAAGAGCCCAATATGAGGCAACGCCGTACAGTCCATGAAAGCACCATAGCCACTCTATATATGGTGCAGGAAGCATAATTTTTTTCGGGACTGAAATACTGTACTTTTTAGAGTAATAGTCCACAATGATTCTGACTTTTCTATGAGCGTAGGAGACATGTTCCATTTTCTTGTGTATTGTTGGAGACTTGGGCTTGTAACATGAGATGAATCGTTTTCGTTTCCTAGGCGAAGTAACATGGAGCTCGATGCGGTTGGGTTGCTTGTGTGCGTCAGTGAAGCAGATAGGAAACCGTATGTACAGCAATTTGGAGAGGATATCTATGGAAAAGCTGGAATAGCATATGATTCCTGATCACGTCTGACGAATCCAAAAGTAAGATGATTGGCTGATGTCGACGTGTAACATCGTCTTCTTATCTTCGTATGGCGGCACGATCGTTAACAGAGGGAAAATATAGCGAGGACTAGCGCTCTAACGAATAATTCTATGCTGACGATATCTTTATGAGTAAAACATTCCAGAAAAATCTCCAAGCGTTGTCCTCTAAGAGGATGTTGTCATCATGAAAAACAAATCTAGCTACATAAGGTAGGTCGGTTAGTGATCTTGAAAAGAAAAGCGACAGTTAGTGAAGCACTGTGGTAGGAAGAAAATGCAACAAATCTGGTGAGTACAACATGAAATCAGAGAATGCAGGAATTGGTTTAATGACAAAGAAACAACGAGTGTGAACTACTAATAACAGCAGATTGAACGAATAATGATAGCTACGTCACATTGGGTCATCAGGTTTCTGAGCACTTGTTGGTTGTATCCCAATCTTTGTCTTCCTCTACAGCTCCCACTAGGGCCATGTAAGTTACTCGCTAATGTCTTAAGAACAGGTATCGTGTCAGATTAAAAATGTGTGTCAGACGGAGAGATCTTGGGACCTTTGCCTTTCGCGGGCAAGTGCTCTACTGGCGGAATTAAAGCTGTGAGAACGTGTCGTGAGTCGTGCTAGGGTAGCTCAGTTAGTGGACGAGGGATTACATTCTTCCCGGACGGGACGTACTACGCACGTACTAAAACGAATACCGTAATCTAGCTTCCAGGCTAGACGTTGCTGTATTAGTTCAGACATGGCCCAAAGAATGTGATCGACTTTTGGACTTTTTTATAGGAACGACCTCTAAAGATCATGAGCAATCCGAAATACCGACAGTATTTCTCTAATTTCCAGTGGAATGCGTTTCAAGCCCCCCCCCCCTCCCCTCTGCACATCCGCATAGCTGGAACGTCCACGGTCGGACCAGTTAAATTATCGATGCGAAGAAAGAATGAACGGAAGATAAGAATCGGTGAATACCACATGTGTACGAGAAGATATACGTGGATGACAGAGAAGCGGGTAGGATTGGAAATACGGTTCTCCATTCTGATGTGTGTTTCTTTCTTTATGTAAGGTGAGAATAATGTTCAGGTTACTAGGTTTCAAGCAACTCAGATATATTATTTGTGGTATGACACTGAAGTGCTTGTTACCGAAATTTAACTTTGCTTTAATGTTATAAATGTACTAGTATTTGTTAATCTGTGAAAGACGTTCATTGAAATTTGAAACAATTAGAGACGTATTTCTTTTTAACATAATTTTATTGAGTTTTTCAATTTCTAATGTATGTTTAACTTTCCAAAGATTACTACTTGTTACGAAGTCAGTTTTTTACGTCAGTCTTGTTTATAGTTACCCTGCTCAGCTTATAAATGGATGTATAAACAAAGAAACTGTTAACCTGTCGTCGGGCGCGGTGCTTTACGCAACGAGAGCGGGTGTGGTGTATCAGATTGATTATATCGCTTATTCACGTGATTATTTATTTAATTTAATTAACAAAACAGACAATAGACTAAAACTATCCTTAAAGAAAGACAAAGAAGATGTAAGAGCACAACAGCAATAGAAATAGTATTTATTCAGATTTCTTTTCGTGAGCCTTGGGTGTTGGTAACAAAGGATAAAAAAATTGTTCAAATGGTTCTGAGCACTATGGGACTTAACTTCTGAGGTCATCAGTCCACTAGAACTTAGAACTACTTAAACCTAACTAACCTAAAGACATCACATACATCCATGCACGACGCAGGATTCGAACCTGCGACGGTAGCGGTCGCGCGGTTCCAGACTGTAGCGCCTAGAACCGCCCGGCCACTCCAGCCGGCAACAACTGATAACATCGCCTTTTTTTCACTTGCATCTTCATTATATTTCATTAATTAAACTCATTATAAATGATAAATATCTTTACATAATGGCAAAGATGACATTATAGCAAAATAACAATGATAACATTACTTATTCAGTTGTATCATCGTCACTTTTGGTCTGCGGTAACATTTGAAGAATTTTACCACAGTCAGAACTAAAAGGTTCACTGTGCATCAAACAGATAGGCTTTTTACACATTTTGCAACAACAATCTGTCAGTCTTTTCTTTACTGTGCAGGTATTTCACCTTTTCCTCTTGCTTACAGTATTTTTCCCTTTTCTGCTTTCGTGTTCTCTTTCATCTTTACATGGTGGCCTGCGACGTCGTAGCCTCAGTTGAAGATCCCTGTGAACTCCTGTGGTGTCAAAACTGCTTCGAACCAAGTGAGGTAGAGCTAATGCATGAGATAGTTGCCTCAGGAATCCTTTTCTTCTGATTCAGTTCTCATTGTTGCCACAATAGATTACTCGTGCATTCCACTCATATTGATCACTGCAAAAAAATATAACCATAGGCCAACGCCGCACGTTTCTTGCAACATTGTACGAACATGTCAACTTCTCCGTAGTGTCGACCCTTTTCTGATGTTATTATAAAATGTTACAATCGTTGGCTTTAGTGTATCTCAAGTGTCAGCATATTCTGAATTATCTTCATGTAAACTTCATGCTGGGATCACACACTTCCCCTTTGTAGGAACATGGGAAAGTAGAGTACATCCATTCCTTTACTGGAAGGAAACTCCAGAGGAATCTCACGCTTGTTGTTCTTCATAGTTCCAATAAAAGCAAGATTTTTCCTTCGTAATTCTTCTATCAAACCAATACAGTAAACGAGTTGTCTGCGGTCGCATTGCGACCTGACTGATAAATCGCTTCACATAGTCACAGAACAACATCGGAAGGTTTATTGCTTACGTGATATAATCGTGCTGGGTGCAACCGAGAGTATATTTCCAAATTATACAGGTAAAATACTTGGGAATCCACAAGAGCGTAAATCGCAATTCCAAATTTGTTAGGTTTGACAGGTAAATATTGGCGAAAACTACACTTTCCATGGAATCCTTTCAGTTTCCCATCTACTGTAACATTTTCTCCGAGCGTATAGGATTTTTGGCATTTCTGTAGAAATGTAGAAAATATTTCCCGAATCGCTGTCTAATCCTTTCCTTTCATCGCGAGTAGCACGATTGTCAGATCTAAGACACCGTATAATGAATCTGAAACGTTTTACGTTCATTACGAGGCGAAATTTCTCAATGCTATCCACATCAGTTCCCCACAGATCCTCTAAGCTTTGTCTGTTACTTTTCTTTACTCCAGCTAAAAATAAGAGATCAATGGAGGCTTTGAATTCAGTAATGTCTATTTGTTTTACGTCTCTCACGCTGGAATGAAGCTTTGCCCCTCTGGATATACTGATTTGTAAACAAAACTATAACAGACCAAATTACGTCGTCTATGTCGTCAATAAGGCAATTCCAGCATTCGCCGGCCGCGGTGGTCTAGCGGTTCTAGGCGCTCAGTCAGGAACCGCGCGACTGCTACGGTCGCAGGTTCGAATCCTGCCTCGGGCATCGATGTGTGTGATGTCCTTAGGTTAGTTAGGTTTAATTAGTTCTAAGTTATAGGGGACTTATGACCACAGATGTTGAGTCCCATAGTGCCCAGAGCCAATTCCAGCATTCCAGAGGCGTTCTCTGTGCTTCTGCCACACCTGTAGATGCCACTTCCGAGTAATATTGAGAGCCCTGAATCGTACTCTCTGCGATGGTCGAACTTCATTCCATTTTGTCTATTTGTTTCTTCCAATATATTAATGGCCGTTTTCCTCCGGTACTTCCTCGTCATTTTCACTGTAGCCTTCTTCTGTTTTTGAATCTTCCTGTTGGATTTCAACGACGTCTTCAGCAGCTGTGTCCACTTCGTCTTCAAAATCCTTTTGAAATTCAATGTTATCCTCTTTGAACTTACTGTAGCCTGCCATCATGAAGTATATCCCACCTAAATTCGTAAAATTCCTCTGGCGCAGTGCATCAATTTATTACTTGATATTCAGACAACTGTAAAAGACGACTAAACTCTCCAAAAAGAATATAAGTGCATTTTACATTGTAAAGTATTATTCTGCTACTTAATAAGTAATGTTGATAATCAAGGAAAATACATGTTGAAATGTAACGGGAACGAGAGCGGTGTATCAAGGTGAGGAATCAGCAGATATCTCGACAACAGAGCAGTCGAGTTGATACTGAAGCACACAACAATGGAAAGCGTTCGGAGAACGAAAGCTACTAGCGAGAAGGCGCCAGTGCTGCCAGTTGCTGACAAATAATTTACAGCAAATGTCTACGTGTATCAGTCTACACAGCCGTGCCCGACGGAAGGTTAATATCATTTTGTAATTAAAACAAAAAGATATTTCTTGTTTTCTATTACAAAAATGGTAGTGCACTAAAAACATTAAAGAATTTAGCAAAAAAATTTTAAAAATATGTAAGGCGACCACTCCCGATAATCAGGAAATCCGGGAAAAGAAAATGGTAGAGCACTTGCCTACGAAAGGCAAATGTTCCTAGTTCGAGTCTAGGCTTGGTACATGGTATAGTGTACAGTACCGCCGTTGCTGTCGACCCTCGTATCGTACAGGCTTTTGTTTGTTTTGGTTAGTATAGCCCAGTGTCGGATAGACCATCAGAGACAGAGCACCTCGTGTTCCTGCTGCTAATAAGCCGAGTATACCGTTCCTTTGCTATACGAGGGCTATTCGGAAAGTGAGGAACGATTGATCGCGAAATGGAAGCCACAGTGAAAATGAAAACTGTTTATTTGCAACGGTTAGCTACACCTTCTAGCTACTTCTCTACACAGTCGCCGCTCAGACTTAGACGTCATAGCGTTGTACCAACTTTTCAATTACCTTGTTATAGAAGACAGCCGCCAGTGCTTTTCGACAGTTTTCTTCTCTGGACTGCAGCTCATTGTCTGCATCAAAATATTGTCTTCATAGCCAGCGGTTCATTTGAGCAGAGATGTACTTCATGGCTAGCCAAATACAGGCTGTATTATGGGTGATCAAACACTTCCCATTGAAAATGCTGCAGGAGCATGTTCATTGCCCCTGCAGAGTGTGGCCGAGAATTGTCGTGTATGACAGTTATATTATGTGGATTGCATAGCTTCAGGAGAAGTCTTTCACACGCCCTCGTGTATTATTACGAGCTTGCAACAGGAGCGACTGCAGTAATGGATAGTACAGGTGCGAGAAGAGTTGCCGACCTTTCACTCACAACTCCAGGTTGTGTTGGCTTCCGTCACACAGCTTGAGGCTGCTGCCAAGGGGTGTCACTGTGGGGGTCGGACGTGGGGATGTGAGGTATGTCTATCACATTCCATATGTCCCCTGATCGGTCCACTGCCATGGCCCCCCATGTACTGCCTGCACTGAGGTTGACCCCTCACCTGTGGTCTAGTGGGAGGCCATTTCAGAGTCTGGCAGGCAGTGAAAAACTTTCCGAGACGCCCATCGTAGGGCCTCCCCAGCACATTTCGTGCGTTATCTGTGGCTGATGATGTCTCTGATCCGGATGCAGTCGTCCACCCTGTTCCAGAGGAAACTTCTCGTCCTGCAAGGTCTGGGCATTCACAGAGGGTGGGTTTGCTGGTAGTTGGGAGCTCCGAAGGGGAAGGAAGCCAGTGTGCACTCCATGTGCACAGCCGCGGGAGTCTTTCCGGATGTGGAATGGGGACTTCGGGCTACCATGAAGAGTACAGGGTGCAGCCAGCTGCATGTGGTGGCTTATGTCGGTACCAATGACGTGTGTCGCCTTGGATTGTAGGAGGTTCTCTCTGGTTTCAGGTGGCTAGCAGAAATATTAGAGACTGCCAGTCTTGCTTGCGAGATTGAGGTGGAGCTCACCACCTGCAGCATCGTCGATAGAACCGACTGTGGTCCTTTGGTGCAGAGCCGAGTGGAGGGTCCCAATCAGACACTCAGGCGGTTATGTGACCGTGTAGTCTGCAGATTCCTTGACTTGCGCCATCAGGTGGTGGGTTTCCGGATTCTGCTTAATAGGTCAGGAGTCTAGTACACTCAGGAAGCGGCTACACGAGTGGTGAGGGTTGTGCGGAAGGGGGCCGGATTGTTAGGTTAGAGGGTCTCAGGGAGTCACAGATAGGGCGTCTGTCTAAAGGAGGTCAGATAAAATATAGTAAGTTAGTTGTAGAAACGATCGGGATTGTAGCTGTAAATTGTCGTGGCTGTGTTGGGAAAGAACCAGAGCCCCAAGCCCTAATAGAAAGCACTGAAGCCCAAATAGTTATAGGTACAGAAAGCTGACTAGAGCCAGAAATAAGTTCAGCCCAAATGTATTCAAACGGTCTAACAGTGATCAGAAAGGACAGATTTATTACAGTTGGTGGTAGAGTATTTGTTGCTGACAGAAGCAGTTTGCCTTGTAGTGAAATTGAAATAGATAGTTCCTGCGAAATAGTACGGGTAGAGGTTACGCTTGACAGTCGGACTAAATTATTAATTGGATCGTTTTACCGACCCCCGACTCAAAAGATACAGTTGCTGAACAGTTCAAAGAAAACTTTTGTCTCATATCAGATAGGTTCCCCACTCATACAGTTATAGTCGGTGGTGACTTCAACTTAACATCGATATGCTGGAATAATTATACGTTTAAAGCCGGCGGCTTTCATCCGAAGTTTTACTGAATGCTTTCTTAGAAAATTGCTTTATCAATTAGTTTATGAACCCACTCGAAGCGTAAATGGTTGCGAAAGCATACTTGACCTCTTAGCAACAAATAATCCGGCACAAATAGTGAGTATCGTGACGAATACAGGGATTAGCGACCATAAAGCAGTTGCTGCTACGCTGAATGTCTTAACACCTACAACCATAAAAAAGAAACGCAAAGTATATCTATTTAAAAAAAGCTGACAAAAATGCTCTTACCGCCGTTTTAAGAGGCAGTCTTCACTCCTTCCGATCTGAGCATGTAAGCAAAGAAAAGTTGTTGAACGATTTCATAGAGATGGTATCGACAGCAATTGAAAGATATATACCACATAAATTAATAAGTGGTGGTACTGATCCCCCATGGTACACAAAATGGGCCAGATCACAGTTGTAAGAAGGAAAATCCCGTAGACTGGCAAAGTTTTACAGAAATTCGAAATATAGCGCGTACTTCGATGCGATTTGCAGTAGGGTCTTGGAACATATACTGCATTCGAACATTATGAAGTACCTCGAAGACAATGATTTATTGACACAGCACGGATTCAGAAAAAATCGTTCTTGTGCAGCACAACTAGTTCTTTATGCTCATGAATTAATTAGTGCTATCGACAGGGGATGTCAAATTGATTCCATATTTATATGTTTGCAGAAGGCTTTCGACGCCGTTCATCACAAGCGTCTTCTAACCTAACTGCGTGCCTATCGATCATCGCCTCACTTGTGCAACTGGATTCGTGGTTTCCCGTCAGGATGCTGACAGTTCGTAGTAATAGGCGGAAAGTTATCGAGTAAAACAAAAGTAATATCCGGCGTTCCCCAAGGAAGGTGTATAGGCCCTCTGTTGTTCCTGATCTATATTAAAGATGTAGGAGACAATCTTAGTAACCGTCTTAGATTTTTTGCAGATGATGCTGTCATTTATAGTCTTGTAACGTCATCAGGTGACCAAAACAAATAGAAGAATGTTTTAGATAAGATGTCTCTATGGTGCAGTTGACCCTGAATAAAGGAAAGTGTGAAGTTATTCACATGAGTACTAAAAGAAATCCACTAAATTTCGATTACCCGATAAGTCACACAAATCTGAAGGCTGTAAATTCAACTAAATATCTAGGGATTACAGTTACAAATAACCCTAATTAGAACGGGCACATAGATAATGTTGCCGGTAGAGGAAACCAAAGACTGCGATTCATTGGCAGAGCGCTTAGAAGGTATGAAAGGTCTACTAAAGAGACTGCTTACACCACGCTTGTCCGCCCTATTCCGGAATATTGCTGTGAAGTGTGGGATCCGCATCTGGTGGGACTGACGAGTGACACCGAAAAGGTACACAAAGATGGCCGGCTGGTGGAATAGGGGAGATAGAGTCACAAACATGAAACGTGAATTGGAGTGGCATCATTAAAACAAAGGCGTTTTTCGTTGCGACGGTATCTTCTTGCCGGCCGGTGTGGCTGAGCGATTCTAGGTGCTTCAGTCTGGAACCGCGTGACCGCTATGGTTGCAGGATCGAATCCTGCCGCGGGCATCGATGTGTGTGATGTCCTTAGTTAGATTTAAGTAGTTCTAAGTTTTAGGGGACTGATGACTTCAGATGTTAAGTCCCATAGTGCTCAGAGCCATTTTTGGATCTTCTCATGAAATTTCAATTACCAGATATCTCCTCCTATTGCAAAAACATTGTGTTGGCACCCACCTACATAGGGAGAAATGATCATCACGACAAAATATGAGAAATCAGGGCTCGCACAGAAAAATTTAAGTGCTCGTTTGCCGGCTGGAGTGGCCGAGCGTTTCTAGGCGCTACAGCCAGGAACCGCGCGACCGCTGCGGTCGCAGGTTCGAATCCTGCCTCGGGCATGGATGTGTGTGATGTCCTTATGTTAGTTAGGTCTAAGTAGTTCTAAGTTCTAGGTGACTGATGACGCCAGAAATTAAGTCCCATAGTGCTCAGAGCCATTTGAACCAAGTATTCGTTTTCCCGCTCACCGTTCGAGAGTGGAATGGTAGAGAGACAGCTTGAAGGTGGTTCTTTGAACCTCTGCCAGACACTTCATTGTGAATAGCAGAGTAATCACGTAGATGTAGATGTAGATGAGAATCTGCCAGAAAGTTTCAAATCAGCACACACTCCGCTGCAGAGTGAAAATTACATTCAGATGTCTTGTCATCCTGCCTCTTCTACTTGTCAGTTTTTTCTGTATTTCCATTCCTCACCTATTCTATGGCGAATCTCCTCATTCCCTACCTTACCGGTCCACTTGATTTTCAACATTCTTCTTTAGCATCATATGTCATACACTTCGATTCCCTTCTGTTCTGGTTTTCTCTCAATCCCTGTCTCACTGCCACAGAATAGTGTGCTCCAAACGCACTTTCTCAGAAATTTCTTCCTCAAACTAACGCCAATGACTGATGCTAAAAGACCACTCTTGGCCAGCAATGCCCACTTTTCCACTGCTAGTCTGCTTCAGATGTCTTCCTTCTTCCGTCCGTCACTGGTTATTTTGCCGTCGAGGTCGTAGAATTCCTTAACTTCATCTACTGCATGATCACCAATTATGATGTCAGGTTTCTCTCTCTCCTAGTTTCTGCCACTTTTCATTAATTTCGTCATTCTTTGATTTACTCTCAATCCATATTCTGTACGCATTAGACTGTTTATTCAGCTCGATGAGTTCTGTAAGTCTTCTTCACTTTTACTGACGATAGCAAATTCATCAACGAATCTTAACATTGATACCTCTTCACCCTCTATTATAATCTCATTTTTTAACCTTTCTTTTATTCCCATCGTTGTTTCTTCGACGTATAGATTGAATAGCATGGGCGAAAGTCTATATCCCTGTGGTACATCCTTTTTAATCCGTACACTTCGGTCTTGGATTTCCACTTTTATTTTTCCGTCTTGGTTCTTGTACATATTGCGCATTATACGTCTTTACCTGTAGCTTACACAAATACTTCTCGGGATTTCGAACATCTTGAACCATTTTAGATTGTCGAACGTTTTATCCCAGGTTGACGAAAGTGTCTTCATTCTTTATTCGGTCTTATTTCCATTATGAACCGTAACGTCGGAACTTCATTTCTGGTGCCTTTACCTTTCCGCAGACCAAACTGATCGGACGTGATTGGGCATTCTCTTGACCCGTGAAAACATAAAACTGTTGCCGCGGGGCCGGCCCGTGTGGCCGAGCGGTTCTAGGCGCTTCAGTCCAGAACCGCGCTGCTGATACAGTCGCAGGATCGAATCATGCCTCGGGCATGGATGTGCGTGTTGTCGTTAGGTTACTTAGGTTTAAGTAGTTCTAAGTATAGAACTGATGACCTGAGATGTTAAGTCCCATAGTGCTTAGAGCCATGTTGCCACGCTTCAGTTTTCTGTTCCATTCTTCTGTATATTAATTCTTGTCAGCAACTTGGATATCGAGCTGTTAAGTTCATTGTGTGATATTTCTCGCGCTTGCTCGGCTAAGACTGCTTTTCCTAACTCGCAGACATGCAAGTGTGGCCAAACTGTTTTTAGGTTGTTTGTAAAGTATTGAAATTTTGATCTAATCGTAGCTTGGTACGTGTTAGGCTTCCTCGCTTCACACGCGCCTCCAGAAGTCGTCGTGGCTCTAGCCAGTGACGTCATTAGGGTCCCGCAAGATGGCGCCGTGAAGCTGCAGCGCTCAGCGCTTCTTGCGGCCGCTGCGCGAGTGATTTATAATTAACGACCGTGGCGCGGCGGCCGTCTTGTGTTTTGCCGGGCCCTGAGGACGTCCCCACCACGTCCGCCGGCGGGGCGGAACCCCGGGACAGCTTGTAGCGCTGTTGTGACCGCTCGGGCTTTGTTTTGCTAATGACCGCGGCACATTACGTCGGTTATATTGTGTAGCTCCGCTGTGGGGCGGAAGCCGACACAGTAATTACACGCTGCCCTCTATGCAGGCAACATTTGTTGTATTGTGCAGCGCAAACAAATACACCCAATGTCACTTACATAGCAATCTGTCGTTGTACGAGCAGATTCTGCTTCCATGTCTCTTTTTTTCACTCTGGGTATACCAATTACCTTCCTGGATAGCCGAGCGTGTTAAAGCGCCGCTTTCGGGACGGGGTGTTGCGTCAGGCACGGATCGAACCAACCGGTGAATGAACGACGAGGGTCGGTGTGCTGGCTGGCCTGGTTTTTAGGCGGTTCTCCACATCCGCCTAAGTGAATATCAGCCTGGGACCCAAGTCCTGAATCGATTACAAGATTCACAAACTTAAAGAGAACTTTTGTACGTTTTCAGAGGAGTGACACTACACGTTGACAGTTGCGGCACACACATTCCGTCCCTGGGGGTAACGGGGTGACGACAGGTAGCCCATCGGGCCACCCCTTAAGTTAACCGTGCCAAATAAGTCAATAACCTTGCTGACCCCGCACACATGCGGGACAAAGGCACAAGAAAAGTAAGAAGACAAGAAGGTCTTGTACATACGAGGCTTGCCCAGAAAGTGATGCACTGCTTTTTTTTTTTTTTTTTTTGTCTCAGCCGAAAACAATACTACGAATGCGAAAGGTTGCGTATATATTATTTGAAGTCTCCTGAGTGAGCGCGCCAAGTTTCTGTCATTTCCGATAGATAGCGTAGCATCAGGACACATTCAAAATGGTGTCTGTAGGTGATGTACGTTACAAGCAAGGTGCCATCATTGAATTCCTCACTGTAGAGAAAGAAACTGTGGGGAATATTCACAAACATTTGTGCAAAGTCTATGCAACATCTGCTGCCTACAAAAGTACAGTTAGTCGCTGGGCAAGGAGGGTGAGGCCATCAGTAGGCGGTTCGGCGGAGGTGCACGATCTGCAGCGGTCGGGGAGACCATCCACGGTTGTCACATCTGACATATTGCAGCGAGCTGATGTTGTCATTCGCGGGGACAGACGCGTTAGGACTCGGCTGTTGGCACTGCACCTGTCAATCAGCAAAGGAAGTGTGGATGCAATTATCCACAATCTTGGATATTAAAAAGTGTGTGCAAGATGAGTCCAGCGGTGCCTAGCGGTGGATCACAAATCGCCCAGAAGAAACATTTGTCTTGGTTTGTTGCAACATTTTGAAGCTGAGGGGGAGGCCCTCATGTCCTCGAAAGTGACGTGATGAAACCTGGGTTCATGATTTTGAGACAAAAAAAAAAAGACAGTCGATGGAATGGCGCCATTTCCACTTCCCACAAAAGAAAAAATTCAAAGCAACTGTTTCTCCCAGTGAGACCATGATTACTGTGTTCTTGGACTGTGAAGGTGTGATTCCCATTGATGTGATGCCAAGAGCCGGTACTATTTTCTGAAGCATATGTCAACACATTAACAAATGGTTCAAATGGTTCTGAGCACTATGGGACTTAACAGCTATGGTCATCAGTCCCCTAGAACTTAGAACTACTTAAGCCTAACTAACCTAAGGACATCACACAACACCCAGCCATCACAAGGCAGAGAAAATCTCCGACCCCGCCGGGAATCGAACCTGGGAACCCGGGCGTCGGAAACGAGAACGCTACCGCATGACCACGAGATGCGGGCCAGCACATTAACAGAAGACGCATTTCTGCCGACTCGGCACCATAGCAACCCAAGAGATGTTTTGCTGCAACATGATAACGCTCGGTCCTACGCGAGTCTGAGGACTGCTGAACACTTCGCAAAATGGGGTTGGAGAGTGTTACACCATCCATCCAGCAGCCCCAACCTTGCTCCCTCGGCCTTCCACTTCTTTGGGCCATTAAACGATGCCATTCGTGGAAGACATTTTGAGGACGATGAGGAGGTGATTCACACAGTGAAGCACAGTTTAAGCCACCAGGACAAGGACTGGTACCGACAGGGCATACACTCCCTTGTTTCGTGCTGCATGAATGCCGTATAACGGGATGGCGATTACGTGGAGAAAGACGATGTGTAGACGAAATACCTTATTCGTGTGTGCAATTATGATTATATTCAATGAAGAATTGCTGAACGAAAAAATGTGGAGCATTACTTTCTCGGGAACCCTTGTGGAAATCAAAATACAACCAGCTCCAGGGTGAGCAGGTGTGAATTATACAATTAGCAGATTAGCTGTACACAATTCGGCAGTTTTTGAAAAAAAAAAGAAGCTAAAGTACTCTGTTATAATTACAAGTAATGCCTTCGTTTACAATACACTATTATGTATGTGACGCGCTTTCCGCCGAAATATGGCACCAACTTCAGTGACCGTCTGACAACCGTGAAATATTGTTCGTACTTTCAGATATTTCCATGATAATGCGGAGATACCATCATTTCAAACTGCCCTGAGCCCATTTCACATCTATTAATTTGTCTATCTTTTTCCCTTTTTAATAGAGTGAATACCGATTTCAAGTTGTTGCCGCTGTTATCTTTATCCCGAAGATGGTTTTAATACAATTCTTCACCCTCTTTTATTGTGTGCCAGCATATCTATTTTTGCGTAAGTAATGCAACTTACATCTGTTTGAACCTGCTTACTGTTTTCATTCTTTGGCCTCGGTCTACAAATTTACCCCGCATACTTCCCTACTGAACCGGAATGGCGACAGCTAGGTGATTCACTATGTGGCCGATCGACCGATCCCATGTTCTAGTGAAGATGTGCAATTAATTTATTTTTTCCGCAGTTGAATTAATATTTAGCAGTTCGATCCTACTATCTATTCCCCCAAATTCTTCTGTAACGTCACATTTCAAAATCTTCTATTTTCTTATTGTTTGAACTGTTTATTGCACACATTTTACGGCGATACAAGTTTACACTTCAGATACATACATTCAGAACAGACTTCCAAACAATTAAGTTTATGTTACGATGGTGCACAGTCATGCCTTCGAATGGTTAATTCTAAGTATAAGCAGCGGGAAGATTTGCCTGGTGTAACGTTGGTAAATTGTTAACTCAAACCCTCCTCATGAATCAGTTTATTACTGAAAGGAGTATCAAAATTCCGGTAATAGTTCTGAATTTGCCTTCCCAAACAAACAGAAAAATGCTTTGGATTACTGTAATTCATGAGAGTTGACCCTGTTTGCGAGAAATATGTATAACACACATCTGCAGGTATATCTACATCTGCATCCCACATCTACAGGTATATCTACATCTACAGCCCACAAGCCACCTTGCGGTGTGGGGCGGTGGGTAATTCGTGTGCCAGTGTCATTTCCCCTATCCTGTTCAAGTTGCGTACAGTTCGCTCCAAGAAAGATTGCTGATAAGCATTAGTGCGGGCTCGAATGTCTCTTCTGTTATCGTCATGGAATTCTCGCTAGATATACATTGGAGGAATGTGCACTCTCGGAATTTTAACGGTAGGCCATTACGTGATGCAGAACACTTCTCTTGGAGCGTCTGACAATCGAGATGGTTAATCGTCTTTGAGACGTTTTCGCACTAACTACATGAACCTATAATGAAACGTGCTGCTCTTCTTTAGATCTCGGTTTCCTATGCCAGTCCAATGTGATACGAATCTGATACTTATGAGCGGTAATCAAGTATTGGTCAGTGTTTCTTTCTTTATTCATGAGCTGTAATTCCTAAGGGTTCTTCCAATTAATTTCAATCTCGCAACTGCCTTTCTCGCACATAATTTTTTGTGGTCGTTCCACTTTAAATCATTCCGAACTAATACTGCCATGTATCAGAGCCTTGCACGGGACATACTTGTCTAAAGTATATTGCGATGCTGTTGAACTGTGCCTTTTGATATTCATCATTGTCAGTGAAGAAGAAGAAATATTCGTGATGACTTGTCTGGTAATCTGAAATCTCTCTGGACGCCATTGGTAAACAGAAACATCTTCCTACCTCTCGTTGTATTCCTGTTTAGAGTCGTATTCAGTGATGCCTTAACGGCCTTACGATCACTGCTTTCCTGTTCTACGCTGAGTCGAAAAGTTCATATCAGTTTGCCATCAGCAGGTGTCAGATGCTATTTTCACGTGACGGTTCTCTGATAAACTGATCAAGGAAATTTTAGAATAATGCCCTTAGGACAACTTCAAATGATTTTCTGTTCCTGTCACTCTTCAAATGGTTCAAATGGCTCTGAGCACTATGGGACTTCATAGCTGAAGCCATCAGTCCCCTAGAATTTAGAACTACTTACACCTAATTAACCATTCCCGAGGCAGAATTCGAACCTGCTACCACAGTGGTCGCGGGTTTCCAGACTGAAGCGCCTAGAACTGCTCGGCCACATCGTCCGACTCCCGTCACTCTTCCTAATCACTTGAATACCCTAGTTTATAGCAGATTTCCGAGTGTATAGTCTATCTATCAGTGAAATCGGCGGCTGGAGTCTTCAATTTATAATATGTAGTGATAGTAGGTACGTATACATAAGTGTAGATTCTGTTCAAGTTTCGCTGTTCGCTGCCCTATGGAGTTATTACAATTGTTCACTTTACAGCATTTCTCAAGAGATACCGCCTTCTCTGTAGCTAATCAGACCACAGATTCCATCGTTGTTCCGAGATGTGCCTTCAAATGTTAATTAAGTATAGAGCTAATAACAATACGTCTATTACACTCTCATAGTTCCTAATATTATAAATTAAATCAAAAGACCTTCCTGACGAATCATTCTATCTCTTACTGCAAAGCATACCAAAAAACTTAGAGATAGTTCCTGAAATGAGCCTTCAGATACAGACAGAAATACGAAGCGGGCGACTTTATTATTATTATACGTATATTTAAGTGTTGACAAATTCCTCTCTTTCAGAAATGTTTTACTGCTGTAGCCAGTATGCACTTTATATCCTCTCTACTTTGACCATCATCTGTTGTTTCGGCGACCAAATAGCAAACCTCATCTACTACATTTAGAGTTTCATTTCCTTATTTAATTCCCCCAGTATGGCCTATTTAATTCGGTGAAACTCCATTACTCTTCTTTTGCTTTTGCACAAGTTAATGTTATAATCCCTTTTCCGCACACTATCCATTCTGATTTGCTACACTTCCTAGTCCCGTGTTGTTTCTCAGAGAATTACGATGTGCTCGGCCAATCTCATAGCTTTCACGTCTTCTTCTTTTAATGTATTCCTTTTCCCACGAAGGTTTCTTACAATAATACTTCTATTAGGTTGATGCACAAGATCATGTTGGTCTGCCAGTCGCTATGGGTCTATTTACTAATTGTCATTCTCATTTCAAGTTAACTGTTGCTACTTGAGTTTGCGTATTGCTATTTTGTCATTTGAGGATAGTGAAGGGGGACTGTGAACACTAGAAATTGGAGTGCCAAGTGGAAAAATCGGGGAATTTCCGACTTATTCTTCTGTTTCAGTTCAATAGAGGGTTGACAGTAGTGAAAACCACCAGAAACATTTGCACGATGTATGGTGATGACGCTATTGGACAGAGCACGGCCAGATCATGGTTTTCCCATTTTTAGGAGAATCTGTTTTACATTAGCGACTTTTCACGATCAGGAGGAAATGGTTCAAATGGCTCTGAGCACTATGCGACTTAACTTCTGAGGTCATCAGTCGCCTATTAGAACTAATTAAACCTAACTAACCTAAGGACATCACACACATCCATGCCTGAGGCAGGATTCGAACCTGCGACCTTAGCGGTCGCTCGGCTCCATACTGTAGCGCCTAGAACCGCACGGCCACTCCGGCCGGCGATCAGGAAAAGCTTCGGGGTTTGACGAAGATCTTTTAAACGCATTAATCTTCAGTTATCCACGTCATTTTACTCGGGAACTGAAAATGAACTGTGATCATTCCACCATCATGCGAAATTTCCAAGCAATGCGAAAGATTCGAAAACTGGGCGTATATGTATTGCGTGCTCTAAACCAAAATCACAAAAATGAGCAGGGTCCCATGTGTGCGTGTCTGTGGAGTCTGGAAGTCATTTCGCACGCACCTTATTCATGTGATCCTGTAAACTCAGATTTTCAGTTTATCCCCTATCCATCGATCAACCTTCAAGGAGCCTCCTTTCAGTATGAAAATTCGGTCCGAACATGGTGCGAGGAGTTCGTCGCCTCAAACCACGTGATTTCTACAGTCAAGGAATAGAAAAGTAATCCCAGCTTTGGTAGGCTTGTGTATGGTGAACGAGATTCTCTTATTGACTAGATTCTCTGTTTCATGTATCTGTTATCTATATTAAACTCGTGGGTTCTCTACGAAATTATGCACCAACCTAATAATTTTTGTTTTTGTATGTCTATCGTTTTGAGTGGATATATTTGGGACCACAGGCTTCACTATTGTAAGAAACTGAAACAGCTACAGTCGTCCTTATGATCCAGCTGGAGTGCTCACAACACAGTTACAGATAGTCTGCGTAAACCAGTCATGTTGGCCACAGATGCAGCGTATATATGGATCGTGATAATCCTTTCATAATCAACTAAGGCCTGAAGATGGCGCACGGAAGTCCCGAAATTGGTGGTTATACAATAAATAAAATCATAAGGACGGCTGCAGGTGTTTCATTTTCTTACAGTAATAATATTCGACGTTTATCGAATCCTGTATTTTGTACCAGAATTTCTCGAGCTTCCTTTGCCGATCTTCTGGTAAACCTTCCGGGATTTGAGGTCGTGGTCCATGAAACTTTTCAGCTCCTAACGTTTCGTCCAGAGCTGCCCCGGACATCTTCAGAGGAGTGTTTCTCCTCCGGTGAGTCTTGCCGACTAACTGGTCGGACGTCTGAGAGCGACTTATATATCGTAGAAGTGGGCGTGACCAGAGTTACACGTGATATGCAGAGATAATCTTTGTCAGAGATAAAACTTAACTATCGATCGTAATCTCGTCACGGATAAAACTGTCTAGCAATTCTGTAGTGTTACTGTCCAAATATCACTAAGTTTCATGCTCTCTCCTTTCCGATTAAAATTATCCCTATGTTTATATATTTCAATTGCTTCTCTACAAAGCCGTGGGTAATAGTTCGTCGCCGTAGATAAAATTTTTGTTTCAGAAAACCTCACTTGATGATTTCCTAACTCAAATGGTTCAAATGGCTCTGAGCACTATGGGACTCAACTGCTGAGGTCATTAGTCCCCTAGAACTTAGAACTAGTTAAACCTAACTAACCTAAGGACATCACAAACATCCATGCCCGAGGCAGGATTCGAACCTGCGACCGTAGCGGTCTTGCGGTTCCAGACTGCAGCGCCTTTAACCGCACGGTCACTACGGCCGGCCCAAATTTCCTAACTGAAAAGCGTGTTCTGCTACAGCCGATTTATCTGTTTTTCCTAATCGGCAAAGACTTCTGTGTTCTTTTAACCGTGCCGATTAGGAAAAACAGATAAATCGGCTGTAGCAGAACACGCTTTTCAATCAGGAAATCGTCAAGTGAGGTTTTCTGAAACAAAAATTTTATCTACGACGACGAACTATTACCTACGGCTTGTACAGAAGCAATTGAAATATATAAACATAGGGATAATTTTAATCGGAAAGAAGAGAGCATGAAACTTAGTGATATTTGGACAGTAACACTACAGAATTGCTAGACAGTTTTATCCGTGACGAGATTACGATCGATAGTTAAGTTTTATCCCTGACAAAGATTATCTCTGCATATCAGGTGTAACTCTGGTCACGCCCACTTCTACGATATATAAGTCGCTCTCAGATGTCCGACCCGTCAGTCGGCAAGACTCACCGGAGGAGAAACACCCCTCTGAAGATGTCCAGCGCAGCTCTGGACGAAACGTTAGGAGCTGAAGAGTTTCATGGACCACGACCTTATATCTCGGAAGGTTTACAAGAAGATAAGTCCTACCAACCGATCCCTTCTTCTGGTCAAGTTGTGGCGCAAGCTCCTCTTCTCCCCAATTGTGTTCAATACCTCCTCATTAGTTATGTGATCAACCCATGTAATCTTCAGCATTCTTCTGTAGCACCACATTTCGAAAGCTTCAATTCTCTTCTTGTCTAAGCTATTTATCGTCCACGTTTCACTTCCATACATGGCTACACTCCATACAAATACTTTGAGAACCGACTTCCTGACACTTAAATCAGTACTCGATGTTAACAAATTTCTCTTCACAAGAAACGCTTTCCTTGCCATTGCCAGTCCACATTTTATATCCTCTCTACTTCGACCATCATCAGTTATTTTCCTCCCCAAATAGCAAAACTCCTTCACTACTTTAAGTGTCTCATTTCCTAATCTAATTCCCTCAGCATCTCCCGACTTAATTCGATTACATTCCATTATCCTTGTTTTGCTTTTGTTGAAGTTCATCTTATACCCTCCTTTCAAGACACTGTCCATTCCGTTCAACTGCTCTTCCAAGTCCTTTGCTGTCTCTGACCGAATTACAATGTCATCGGCGAACCTCAAAGTTTATATTTCTTCTCCATGTTTTTTAATACCTACTCTGAACCTTTCTTTTGTTTCCTTTATTGCTTGCTCAATATACAGATTGAATAACATCGGGGATAGTGAACAATCCTGTCTCACTCCCTTCCCAACCACTGCTTCCCTTTCATGCCCCTCGACTCTTATAACTGCCAGCTGGTTTCTGTACAAATTGTAAATAGCCTTTCGCTATCTGTATTTTACCCCTGCCACCTTCAGAATTTGAAAGAGAGTATTCCAATCAACATTGTCAAAAGCTTTCTCTAAGTCTACAAATGCTAGAAACGTAGGTTTGCCTTTCCTTCACCTTTCTTCTAAGATAAGTCGTAGGGACAGTATTGCCTCACGTGTTCCAACATTTCTACGGAATCCAAACTGATCTTCCACGAGGTTGGCTTCTATCAGTTTTTCCATTCGTCTGTAAAGAATTCGCGTTAGTATTTTGCAGTTGTGACTTATTAAACAGATAGTTCGGTAATTTTCACATCTGTCAACACCTGCTTTCTTTGGGATTGGGATTATTATATTCTTCTTGAAGTTTGAGGATATTTTGCCTGTCTCATACATCTTGCTCACCAGATGGTAGAGTTTTGTCAGGACTGGCTCTGCCAAGGTTGTCAGTAGTTCTAATGGAATGTTGTCTACTCCCTGGGGTCTTGTTTCGACTCAGGTCTTTCAGTGGTCTGTCAAACTCTTCATGCAATATCATATCTCCCATTTCATCTTTCTCTACATCCTCTTCCATTTCCATAATATTGTCCTCAAGTACGCCGACCGCGGAGGCCACGTGGTTCTAGGCGCTGCAGTCCGGAACCGCGCGACTGCTACGGTCGCAGGTTCAAATCCTGCCTCGGGCATGGATGTGTGTGATGTCCTTAGGTCAGTTAGGTTTAAGTAGTTCTAAGTTCTAGGGGACTGATGACCTCAGATGTTAAGTCCCATAGTGCTCAGAGCCATTTGAACCATTTTTTTGTCCTCAAGTACATCGCCCTTATATAGGCCCTCTATATACTCCTTCCACCTTTCTGCTTCCCCTTCTTTGTTTAGAACTGGGTTTCCATCAAAGCTCTTGATATTCATACAAGTGGTTCTCCTTTCTCCAAAGGTGTCTTTAATTTTCCTGTAGGCAGTATCTATCTTACCCCTAGTGAGATAAGCCTCTACATCCTTACATTTGTCCTCTAGCCATCCCTGCTTAGCCATTTTGCACTACCTGTCGTTTTTGAGACGTTTGTATTCCTTTTTGGCTGCTTCATTTACTTCATTTTTATATTTTCTCCTTCCATCAGTTAAATTTAATATTTCTTCTGTTACCCAAAGGTTTCTACTAGCTCTCGTTTTTTTTACCTATTTGATCCTCTGATGCCTTCACTATTTCAGCCCTCAAAGCTACCCATTCTTCTTCTACTGTATTTCTTTCCCCCAATCTTGTCAATTGTTCCCTTATGCTCTCCCTGAAACTCTGTACAATCTCTGGTTCTTTCAGTTTATCCAGGTCCCATCTCCTTAAATTCCCACCTTTTTGCATTTTTCTTCAGTTTTAATCTACAGTTCATAACCAATAGATTGTGGTCAGAGTCCACATGTGACCCTGGAAATGTCTTACAATTTAAAACCTGGTTCCTAAATCTCTGTCTTACCATTATATAATCTGTCTGATACCTTTTAGTATCTCCAGGGTGCTTCCATGTATACAACCTTCTTTCATGATTCTTAAACCAAGTATTAGCTATGATTAAGTTATGCTCTGCGCAAAATTCTACCAGGCGGCTTCCTCTTTCATTTCTTAGCCCCAATCCATATTCACCTTCTATGTTTCCTTCTCTCCCTTTACCTACTGACGAATTCCAGTCTACCATGACTATTAAATTTTCGTCTCGCTTCACTACCTGAATAACTTCTTTTATCTCATCATACATTTCATCAATTTCTTCGTCATCTGCAGAGCTAGGTGGCATATAAACTTGTACTACAGTAGTAGGCGTGGGCTTCCTGTCTATCTTGGCCACAATAATGCGTTCACTATGCTGTTTGTAGTAGCTTACCCGTACACCTACTTTTTTATTCATTATTAAACCTACTCCTGCATTACCCCTTATTTGATTTCGTATTAATAACCCTGTGTTCATCTGACCAGAAGTCTTGTTCCTCCTGCCACCGAACTTCACTAATTCCCACTATATCTAACTTTAACCTATCCATTTCCATTTTTAAATTTTCTAACCAGCCTGCCCGATTAAGGGACCTGATAACACAGATGATAAATATAATGCTTTCCTAAAGACATTAGTCTTGATCTTTGAAAGTGATACCTATTACCACTTTTTAAACAGGGTTCTATGGCTAACAGGCAATCTCAGGAGCTCGCTAATGGGATAACGATATTATGTGGAATAAAGTTGAGTTGTTGTACTCGTAGTGTAGGGCTAGCGTCTTTGATTACTAATAAATTACCTCGGTCCCGTTTTCGAACCCCCAAATGCTTACATTCTGAATAAAAATCACCAACAGTGGCGGCCGAAGACTTTCCGTTTAAGAAGTTATCATACAGCCAATGGCCTTGTCAAATAGGTTGAAGAGCGAACAGAAAGTTCAGGGTACCTTTTGCCCTTGAGATGGAAAACTGCCTCTAAAGGAGGAATAATCAACAACGATCAATGGCATGAGGATACACACGCCAATGGAAACCACTGCAATAAAGACGCATAATGTGTATCCACAGGACATGTGGCCTGTATTTGAAAAGTGGCATGATGATCGCTCCATTGACAAAAGATTCCGGACTAGCCCCTATTCGGATTTCCGGGAGGGGACTGCGAAGGGGGGTGTGACCGTGAGCAAAAGATTAAATAACCAAAGAAAGGATAACGTTTCACGAGTAGGGGCGTGGAATGTCAGAAATATGAACGTGGCAGGAAAGCCATAAAATCTGAAAAGATAAATGCAAAGGCTTAATCTAGATAGGGCGGAGATCAGTGAAGTAAAATGTGAAAAAGACAAGGATTTCTGATTAGACGAGTAAAGGGTAACATCAACAGCATGAGAAAATGATATAACGGGAGTAGAACTCTTTATGCGTAGGAAGATATAGCAGAGAATGGGGTACTGTGGTCAGTTCAGTGATAGGTTGTTTCTCATCAGAATCAACGGCAGGCCAACACCGACAACTGTAGTTCAGGTATATATGCCGACGTCGCAAGCCGAAGACGAAGAGATAGAAAAATCTTAAGAGGATATTGAACGGGTAATTCATTACGTAAAGAGAGATGAATATTTAATAGTCATGGGGGAAGCAGGTGTAGGGCAAGGAGTAGAACAAAGGATTGCGGGCGAATATGGGATTAGAAATAGGAATGAGAGGAGAAAGATTAATCGAGTTCTGCAATAAATGGGCTTGGTGATAGGAATGAGAGAGGAGAAAGATTAATTTGGTTCTGCAATAAATTTCGCTAGTAATAATGAATACTCTGTTCAAGAATCACAGGAGGAAGAGGTATATTGGAAACGGCCCGGTGGTACGGGGAGATCGCAGGTAGATTACATCATGGTCAGGTCGAGATTCAGAAATCAGATACTGGATTGTTAGGCATACCCAAGGGCAGTTAGAGACTCAGGTTACAATTCAGTAGTGATGAAGAGTAGGGTGAGTACAGGATATCAGTTAGGAAAAATCACTGCGCAGAGAAAGTTGCTTGATTGAATTGGGAGGGGGGACCAAACAATGAGGCCATCGGTGCCATCGCGTTGGGGAGGGATGGGGAAGGAAATCGTCGGTGCCCTTTCAAAGGGACCATCCCGGCGTTTGCCTGAAGCGATTTATGGAAATCACGGGAAACCTGAATCAGGATTCGAATCGTCGTCCTCCCGAATGCGAGCCCAGTGGACTAACCACTGCGCTACCTCGCTCGGTGCACGAAGAAGTGTGATACGGATCACTAAGCAGTTCATTTGAGGAATGGACATCTCTAAAAAGGGCAGTCACGGAAGTTGTAAAAAAAACGTCGGTACAAAGAAGACGTCAACGAAGAAACCATGGGTAACAGAAGAAATATTTCACTTTATCTATGGAAGATGGATCTGCAAAAACGTTCAAGGAAATTTAGGAATACAGAAGTACAAGTCACTTAGCAATGAAATAAATAGGAAGTGTGTGAAGCTAAAGCGAAACGGCTGCATGAAAAATGTTAAAAAACCGAAAACGAAATCACTGCCGGAAAACTGGCTCGACATATATGAAAGGTAAAACAATCTTTGCTGAAACTAAAAGCAAGGGCGGTAACATTAAGAGTGCATGGAAATACGAGTACCATCGTTAAACGCAGAGGACAGAGTGGATAAGCAGAACGAATACATAGAAGGCCTAAGTGAGGTGAAGGACTTGCCCAGTGACGCGATAGAAGAAGGAACAGGAGTCGATATAGAAAGGTGGAGGTTCATAAGAATTTTCAAAAAGATTTAGAACACTTAGAATCAAATAGGGCGGAAGTGATGGACATCATTGCATCGGAATTGCTGAAATCGTTGCGGAAGGTGGCAACTAAAGGACTGTTCACGTTGGTGTGTAGGATGTATGAGTGTGGCGATGTAATATCTGACTTTCGGAAAAATATCATACACACAGTTCTGAAGACTGCAAGAGCAGACAAGTGCACACTTATCGCACAGTCATCTTATCAGCTAATGTATCCAAGTTCTAGTATGATAAAAAAATTATTATTAGGTTAAATACACTCCTGGAAATGGAAAAAAGAACACATTGACACCGGTGTGTCAGACCCACCATACTTGCTCCGGACACTGCGAGAGGGCTGTACAAGCAATGATCACACGCACGGCACAGCGGACACACCAGGAACCGCGGTGTTGGCCGTCGAATGGCGCTAGCTGCGCAGCATTTGTGCACCGCCGCCGTCAGTGTCAGCCAGTTTGCCGTGGCATACGGAGCTCCATCGCAGTCTTTAACACTGGTAGCATGCCGCGACAGCGTGGACGTGAACCGTATGTGCAGTTGACGGACTTTGAGCGAGGGCGTATAGTGGGCATGCGGGAGGCCGGGTGGACGTACCGCCGAATTGCTCAACACGTGGGGCGTGAGGTCTCCACAGTACATCGATGTTGTCGCCAGTGGTCGGCGGAAGGTGCACGTGCCCGTCGACCTGGGACCGGACCGCAGCGACGCACGGATGCACGCCAAGACCGTAGGATCCTACGCAGTGCCGTAGGGGACCGCACCGCCACTTCCCAGCAAATTAGGGACACTGTTGCTCCTGGGGTATCGGCGAGGACCATTCGCAACCGTCTCCATGAAGCTGGGCTACGGTCCCGCACACCGTTAGGCCGTCTTCGCTCACGCCCCAACATCGTGCAGCCCGCCTCCAGTGGTGTCGCGACAGGCGTAAATAGAGGGACGAATGGAGACGTGTCGTCTTCAGCGATGAGAGTCGCTTCTGCCTTGGTGCCAATGATGGTCGTATGCGTGTTTGGCGCCGTGCAGGTGAGCGCCACAATCAGGACTGCATACGACCGAGGCACACAGGGCCAACACCCGGCATCATGGTGTGGGGAGCGATCTCCTACACTGGCCGTACACCACTGGTGATCGTCGAGGGGACACTGAATAGTGCACGGTACATCCAGACCGTCATCGAACCCATCGTTCTACCATTCCTAGACCGGCAAGGGAACTTGCTGTTCCAACAGGACAATGCACGTCCGCATGTATCCCGTGCCACCCAACGTACTCTAGAAGGTGTAAGTCAACTACCCTGGCCAGCAAGATCCCGGATCTGTCCCCCATTAAGCATGTTTGGGACTGGATGAAGCGTCGTCTCACGCGGTCTGCACGTCCAGCACTAACGCTGGTCCAACTGAGGCGCCAGGTGGAAATGGCATGGCAAGCCGTTCCACAGGACTACATCCAGCATCTCTACGATCGTCTCCATGGGAGAATAGCAGCCTGCATTGCTGCGAAAGGTGGATATACACTGTACTAGTGCCGACATTGTGCATGCTCTGTTGCCTGTGTCTATGTGCCTGTGGTTCTGTCAGTGTGATCATGTGATGTATCTGACCCCAGGAATGTGTCAATAAAGTTTCCCCTTCCTGGGACAATGAATTCATGGTGTTCTTATTTCAATTTCCAGGAGTGTATATTTCAATTCTTTCAATTTAAATCTGTGTTTCATACTAGAATGTCGTGTTCCCAGTTTGGCACAGCTTTGCTGCAGGAGACACGAAAGCGGTCGAAGACGTCCGTCTTCTGGTCGGCTCCTGATCGTTGTCAGAAGGAGACCAGTTTGTGATTACGCAAAGACTTTTATTATTTGGAAAAGAACAATCCGGATTTCTTTACGTAATCAGTATGAATTTTATAATTACCTAAGGGACCTTTAACAAATTGAACAGCAAAAAAAATTGCATTTGCAAATGAAATCATTAATAAATGGGGTAGCTATGAGTTGTATAGAAGACAAGGGGCGGCCTTCTGTACACGACCAGGATGCCACAGTAGTTTCTGCTGTAGTAAAGGCTGTTTGACATTTCTAAAAATAATATGGCATGGAGGTTAAAAAAGTATAAAGGAAAAGAACAGAATAAGAAATCTGGTAAACACTAAATACATTCAAACAATTCTCACTAGCAAATTAGGGCTTCTTTATTAACAATATAACTTACACAAGTACTTTTCTAACTGTAGGTGCGATCAGATTTCAGCCTGCACTGTGCTGTCTCCTTGGTTTACGTTTTTGTCACAAATTACAGTCATTACTTTTCTCCTTCGTTAAAGACAATTCTTGCACTGTCCAACACCTTCATAACAATAACTTGCCGATTTACAGTTTCGAACATAAATTACTTGAATTTTATTAATTAATAATGTTGTCTGCACGCTGGCAAGACCGCTCACTTTTCTAGCTTAAAGTCGACCTTCTTTTACGTTTTCACATTACAAGCAGAAGTACATTCAAAAATCTGAAGACCTACCAAAGTTTTTTTACTGTCATCTTTCATTTAGATCGAAGCGGAACGTTAGTTCAGCTTCTGTTAAAATGTTTATTTGACTGCGCAATATGCGCATCTTTACAGTTCGTGAATTATATAAAACAAATGTCTTTCAAAGAATAGGTCTCTTTTCATAAGTTGATCATTTAACATACAGATAGGTGAATGTCTTTCCAAGGGTACTCACAGCTTTCACACTACGTTAATCCCAATAATATTACATCGCTTCCCGCGTGAGGAGTAATGATTCTGAAAGATCGTTACGACTCACGCGCAGTCGTAATATTATTGGATTCACGTACTTAGTGAATGAAGTATTTCAGGATCTCTCCTTGTAGGGAGCAAAACAAACATAACATAATGCATATAGAATTATATACGTTTCACATTAAGTCGTCAAAGCTAATCACAGTTGCTTGATCATTAACAAACTTGGTTGTAGCATGATGCCATCATAAGTGTTCAAGGATTTAACATAGGTTCCTTTTTTTTGTGTGTTCTCAAGAATTACTCTCATTCAATCAATAGAAACATTGAAATACTAACATAGATACAAGTACAAATCAAATACACATACAGATACTTATATACATAAATATTGACAAGAAGAAAAGAAATTTAATTACAGGTATTCATTTGAAGTATTGGTGCATTTCCGCCAATTTTGAACAGAACATAAAACAAATCAGTCTTTCTCGTAGCGACGCCACTCTTCACTTTGTAGTTTGGAGTACTTCTCATGAACTCGCGTGATTTTCACAGGGGAATTCTTTCATCACCTTTCACTTTTCACTGCACTAGAACTGGGGATCACCTTTTCACACTCTGTTGGAAAACACTGGGAATTTCACTATGTGAAGGGGGAAGTGATATTTCCTGACTCGACGATCCATCGGGTCATGTCGGGAAACAGGAAAGTTGATGACTGGTTCAATGACGAATGAGTCAGTTTGGTGGCTGTCTTAATCTCATTCCAATTCATGTTTCAGCACATGAAAATACAAAAAAAAAATCTGTATTAGGACTTGCTCATTAATTAGCATTTTAATCTAAGGGAATATAGAGTAAGAATTTAAGACAATAAAAATTACTACATAGACTATGTACATATACATTATATATTGTTCATATTTTGTGTATAGGTTTTATATTCTTTCGTTAGTAAATATTAGCAAAACACGTTTCGTCTGGTACAGGTCTTTCTTAAGCAATGTATTTAGCAATATTGACGTAGCAATTTTCATAGTTAAGGAAAAGTCATCATTAGTGTCCTTTTAATGCAAATATAGTAAAATCGTGCGTAGTTTATCAACGTTTTATTATATTTATGTCCATTTCCATCTCAAATTTGGAGCACGCTCGCGCCCGTTATGGAGAGGAATGCTTATTGTTGAGTACGGACCGGCGAGCAGTCATTGAATGTTGCCACAGTGCTTCACAGTCACGTGGTAACGAACTGGTGGTTTAACAGCGTTGGCAGTCCGCGTCCTGCACGAGGCAGATAGTTCAGTGGCTACCAATCGTTTTATAACTTGTGCATTTTGTTGAATCATGGGCATTGGAGCAGCTCGTCAAGGTGACATGGTCAACCTGGACAGTAAATTGACTGCACCAGCGTCGAAGAACAGTCATCGATGAAAATGACTACGGTCACCTATTGCAGTGAGTACAATAGCTTGTCTATCCTTTGACTGATAATCACTGTATCGTCGTTGCAACGTGAGAATACTTGTAATGCTACTTCACACGCGGAACGTCACTCGTGTCCATAAGTTTATTACAGTTTTGATTCACACAAGAGATAACTAGTTTTCGTGCCCATATCCGTGTCAAATTACGATTTTACACACGTGTCCATCATTTTGTCACTGAGTCACACGCAGCAATCCATACGTGTCCATTTAGGTGTTTTTATACTACAGAGTAGTACAGGTAATGCTAAAATTAATTATCATGAAAGGATCATTTACAAAATATACATAGCTTTTTTTTAATTACTGTCCAAGACCTAACGAAAAACGTGTTTGCTATTCTGAATGGTGCTTCTGAAGCATGTTAGCTTTTATATGTGTCTTCAATCTGATTCTTTTCCTTTTCTTATTGTTCTATAACAGCCTTTTTTTGTTTCTTTTCTTTTTTTTCAATTCCTCGGTTACATCAATAATCAGTAAAATATACCCACTTTAGCGTGCCGAACAGTTCACGTTCAAAACTTCATCTAACAGAAATCGGGAAAATTATTCATATTTCCTAGGATGCTTTTGCTCACAGCAAATCAGATTTACATCACGTTTCGATAAGTAACTGCAGATACGCATTAACCAACGATCCACGATCGTCAATACACACAATATACACACGTCTTTTGAACCAATTTCCAAATTTCTTCCCCTACCGGGTACGGTAGAAAGGTAAGAATGCTGAAGAAGAAAACTACAATAGGATAGTGCAAGGAAATGAAAGATACGAAGATAGATAATAGGTGAAATAATCAGTTTAGCTACTTCATTCTTCGGCTCCACCGTTTTTAGTGTCATCCACGCGGCGTAACTTGACTTCAGTATGAAGATGTCGCACAAATCCGCTTCCAGAGCATCTTCAAATATATCTCAAAATCACAGCATGCCGACTTAGCAGAAGAATATAAGCAGATTATCTCAGTCCTCAACTTGGTATCTTAATATCGAAGGTTTCTGTATAATTCTCGTGACATAGGAATAGTATCTCTACGTTTCTCCAATACCGGACCTAATTATCATTACAAATGCAAATTTCTTAACTGGTTGACTCATAGTAATAAATTAAAGTTGCTCTCCAGTTGCGGGTACCATTATTCATTTCTTTGTACATTAACTATATGTTGCTGCTTATACTCGGTGTAATCTACAGATTACAATGTATCAATTTTGCGTCGTACATGGTTCTAGCGACTTAAAATATCAATCCTTTGAAAGCTTAACTTAGGTTAATACTTCACACATACGGACATTCTGGTCTGAATGAGGGATTTAAAGAAAACCTTTACTACTTGGTAAAAAGGAGATTTGCCATAACTTAAAACTAAAGCAGCAGGTGGCACTTTGGCACATCCCTTACTCAATTCAACGACTGCAGTCTTCTATTGCTCAAGAAACTTAAAATTACCTTAAAACTAAAGCAGATCTTATTTTCCAAATACGTAGAGTACCTTCTTCAATCACTTCATATCTTTCAAGCTCCATCATGACTTTGTGTCCACCTCACTCAAATGATTACGTCACCTGCAGAATACATGTACATGCTGTTGACTCACATACTTTCTAAACAGATCACACTCTTGTTTCATGTTGCAGCTTAACATAATAAATGATATTTTTTAAAATGTTTTTCATGGTACTTCTTTAGGTCTACATGGTGGTAAAGTCCTTTTATTCGTCCACTAACTGGATCTGCCAACACGTAGCAACCAATATGTGGCTTCCTGACTACAACAATCGGTCCTTCGTATAGGTGTTGCCATTTACGACTTTTACGTAAGATGAGAGATGGTTTGAAGTGTGTCCTCAGAAGAACACGCTCGTTCAGGCGATACAACGGAACTTTATTGACGTGCTTGTCAAATGCTTTTTTTTTTTCTTAAATTCGCGTGTGAGAGACATCAGGGCTTGGCTTAACTTATTTTCTAGGTTGAATTCTGGACCTTGTATCTTGGGGATAGGATCAGTCCATTTATTGCTTTCCTTTTGCCTGGAGATTAGTTCTGAAGGTGTGAAACCGGTCGAAGTGTGCTTTTAGTTTTCCCCATGTTCATTAGACTGAATTTCGCTCACATTACCTTTGAAGTACCAGGCGGTACGCTCGGTATGAAGTTTGCTTCCGTATTCCAGCTAAGTTGCGGGCTATTTGCCGGAATTTCAGCCGAGATGGTGTGTGTTGGCTGGTTTTGTTCGGGCATAATAGATGCGGGAATTTTTAGGTTCATGATTTTGACTTTGATAGTTAGTAAAAGGTGGAGGACTATTTCTAAAGTTTGGAGCATACCGTTGTTTGTATTGCTTGGAAGGATCCGGAGCATTTCTCCCTTGAGAATAATGCTGGAATCTAGGCTGGTTACCATACTGCTGTTGACTGTTGGTGTTAATCCAACGTCCTTTTCCATTGAAATTATTATTATTTTGGCGATCGTTATTGTAGTGATAGCGATCATTGTAATGAACTGGTGAATTACCGTATTGCTGTAGTGTTGTCTGGTATATGGGGTGGTATCTGTTTTGATCCTGGAATTTATGTTTCTGCTTCCCGTTACGGCGATAGTAGTTGTTATAATCACACGGAACGTCGTGTCCTTTACTGTTGTTGGGTTGGTATGACATACCTGAGTCTGCGCCTACGCCGTGCGGCTGTGTAGTGTGCGGGCCAAGATTACAATTACTCCGCGCACTAGCACGCACGTCTTCTTGAATCATGTCAAGGTTGTCAAGTACTGACAGAAAAGCCTCCGTGTCGTCGTCACTGACATTTACTAACTTCTCCCTGATTGACACCGGTAGTTTTGACTTAAGGATCATAATCACGTCCTTCGTGGAAATGGGCGTGTCCCAATATTGTATTTTTCGCAGGTATTTCTCGAAGTACCTACGGAGACCAGCACTTCTCTTATTAAACGGTTCAGCATTATATACTTCCTTTCTAAGGCGTTGTTGTGTGCCTGAACTCCAGAATTTGTTCAGAAATTGCTTTTCGAAGTCAGCGTAATTATTACATCTGTCAATTACTTCTGTTCCGCAGACAGAACCCTCTCCTTGAATGTAACCTACTATGAAGCGCATACGTTGCTTGTCATCCCAGCTCTCAGGAAAAACACGATTAAATGACTTCAGAAAAACCATTGGGTGGATGTTGCGTTTCTCTGGCAGAAAAGGCTGTAACACGCGGTGCTTGAGAACGCTTTCTTCTTTCATGAGCCTGACAAGAGTTACTTGATCATTCTGGATGCGTGCTGACGGATTCTTACTGCTGTGACCATGTACAATTGGATAGTATTTTACACGAGACACGGGATTATGATTGTATTCATGTTCTGAAGAAAGCAAGTGTGAATACTCACTTCTATTGTCATTAGGCAAATCATTGACTTGTTGTTTCAACTGCTCGATTTCCTCAGTGAGGTGTTTCCACTCGGGAAGATCTCGGTGAAAAACTCTACGAATCTCTGCTAATTCACTGAGAAGCGTATCTCCTGATGTACCTGGAGCACCTAAAACTTCAACTGTGGCTGACTTAACAGCTTCTTTTAAGTCGTGTTGAACCTTGTTTTCTATGTACTGTTCCTTAGTTCGACCCATTCCACAAATTCTTTTCCTATCGTGGAACGTACGTTTGCTGAGGCATCATTCACCCTCTTTTCAATGTTAATTTCGGATAGCGCCTGTGTCAGGTCATTGACCTGGCCTTGCAGAGTGATGACATTGTCTGCAAGCTTCTTTCCTTTAGCTCCGACCTCAGCGGACGTTTTTGAAACTTCCGTTGTAACTGCCTGGCAACTTTCGATTTGTACTTTGATGTCTTTGTACACGTTACCTACTGTGCTCTCACATGCGTCTACCTTCTTCAGAATACCTTCTATCCTTTCATTAACTTTAGTACTTAATTCCGCGATATATTCCACCGTGACAGTCCTTATTCTTGCCTCTAAGTTGGCATCTATATTATCTAACCGATTTTTAATTGTACCAATGGTGGTATTTAAATCAAACCATTTTCGCTCTGTCTCCTGTTCCTTTTCCCTTTCTTTTTGTTCCCTTTCTTGTCTGTCTCGTTGTTTTTGTAATTTATAAGCTTCCCTTTCCAGTTTCTCCTGTTCCCTTTCTTGAAAAAAAATTCTCATCATTTCAACCATCGAATTTTCTCTCACTTGCTGTGACGATGATTGCTGTGACGATACGTCACGCAGACCATCATCGTCTACCGTTCTCTCCATTCGCGAATCGGATCTGCCTGTTCCCGTTCGCGAACGAAGTGGGTATGACTTGACAACTGTGTCATCACCGTCATCCACACTGTTTGTCGGCTTTCCTTTGTTATCTGACATATTTATTTTCAAGTCTGTGACGTAACTGCTCAAAGAAATATTTCGCGGCACGCCGATCGTCAACTCTCAGATGCGCGCGCTGATAGTCAAACGTCACTCTGCGGTAGCTGACAATTGCATAGCTATACCGGGTAGAAGACAAGATGGCACCTAATTTTAAAAATAAGTGACAAACACCTACTAGACACTTAATCCTGCTATTATGGCATCCATCCCTATCCGTAGCAACAATGAAGATGCTAATAATGCTAACAAACAAACTTTGCGTGAAGAGATGATCAGAAATGAATTCTAACTACGTAAATAAGCTACTCTGCAAGGAAATAACAGCAATAGGATAAAATGAAGCAGTAAGGAAAGAGATTCCGGAAATCATTTTTTTTGTACAAGACGCGAGATTTTACGCGTAATGAAAACCGTACTTACATCAGTCGTTTTGCGCACTGCTGTTATTTTTCGAAATTTTTTTTAATACTTCCTCGATTTCGTTCAGTACTTCCATTACGGCTTCCCGATGTCCACCGGATGATGTCATGAAACAATAACAGAACAGATTAAAAAAAAATTTTCAGGTCCCTGTACGGGCGCCACATACAGTATGATAAAAAAATTATTATTAGGTTAAATATATTTCAATTCTTTCAATTTAAATCTGTGTTTCATACTAGAATGTCGTGTTCCCAGTTTGGCACAGCTTTGCCACAGGAGACACGAAAGTGGTCGAAGACGTCCATCTTCTGGTCGGCTCCTGATCGTAGTCAGAAGGAGACTAGTTTTTGATTACGCAAAGACTTTTATTATTTGGAAAAGAACAATCCGGATTTCTTTACGTAATCAGTATGAATTTTATAATTACCTAAGGGACCTTTAACAAATTGAACAGCAAAAAAATGCATTTGCAAATGAAATCATTAATAAATGGGGTAGCTATGAGTGGTATAGAAGACAAGGGGTGGCCTTCTGTACACGACCAGGATGCCGCAGTAGTTTCTGCTGTAGTAAAGGCTGTTTGACATTTCTAAAAATAATATGGCATGGAGGTTAAAAAAGTATAAAGGAAAAGAACAGAATAAGAAATCTGGTAAACACTAAATATATTCAAACAATTCTCACTAGCAAATTAGGGCTTATTTATTAACAATATAGCTTACACAAGTACTTTTCTAACTGTAGGTGCGATCAGATTTCAGCCTGCACTGTGCTGTCTCCTTGGTTTACGTTTTTGTCACAAATTACAGTCATTACTTTTCTCCTTCGTTAAAGACAATTCTTGCACTGTCCAACACCTTCATAACAATAACTTGCCGATTTACAGTTTCGAACATAAATTACTTGAATTTTATTAATTAATAATGTTGTCTGCACGCTGGCAAGACCGCTCACTTTTCTGGCTTAAAGTCGACCTTCTTTTACGTTTTCACATTACAAGCAGAAGTACATTAAAAAAGCTGAAGATCTACCAAAGTTTTTTTACTGTCATCTTTTATTTAGATCGAAGCGGAACGTCAGTTCAGCTTCTGTTAAAATGTTTCTTTGACTGCGCAATCGATGTATTAGCGTCCGCGCTATACGCGCATCTTTACAGTTCGCAAATTATATAAATGTCTTTTAAAGAATAGGTCTCATTTCATAAGTTGATCATTTAACATACAGATAGGTACTCACAGCTTTCATACCACGGATATCCCAATAATATTACAAAGTGGCTCTGAGCACTACAGGAGTTAACATCTATGGTCATCAGTCCCGTAGAACTTATAACTACTTAAACCTAACTAACCTAAGGACATCACACAACACCCAATCATCACGAGGCAGAGAAAATCCCTGACCCCGCCGGGAATCGAACCCGGGTACCCGGGCGCGAGAAGAGAGAACGCTACCGCACGACCACGAGCTGCGGACAGGGGATAAGTCCCTGCAGTCGCGACCACGAGCTGCGGACAATATTACAAAGTCCCTGACAAGAATAATATACATAATAATGGAGGAGAAAATTGAGGATGTGTTAGACGACTATCAGTTTGGCTTTAGGGAAGGGAAAGATACCAGAAAGGCAATTCTGACGTAGTTGTCCAGAATGGAAAGAAGACCAAAGACGAATCAGAACATGTTGATACGATTCTTCGACCTGGTAAAATCGTTACGTAGTGTAAAGTGGTACAAGATGTTCGAATTACTGTGAAAAATAGCAGGGAAAGACGGTTAATATACAATAAGTACAAGAACCAAGGAGGAAAATTAAGAGTGGAAGACCAAGCACGAAGCGCTCGGGCTACAAAAAGATATAATACGGGGGGGGGGGGGGGGGGGAGGGGGTAGCCTTTCGCCCTACCGTTCAATATATAAATCGATGAAGCAATGACGGAAATAAAACATAATTAATTAAAATTCAAGGTGAAGCGATACCTTCGGTATGATTCGCTGTTGGCGTTGCTATCCTAGTGGGAGTGAAGTAGAGTTACAGTATCTGTTGAATGGAATGAACAGTGTAATTAGTTCAAATGTGGACTGAGACTTAATCGAAGAAAGAAGAAAGTAATGGAGAGTAGCAGAAATAAGAACAGTGGGAAGCTAAACATCAGGGTTGGTGACCACGAAGTACGTAAAGTTAAGGAATTCTGCTTGACAGCAAAACAAACCATGGTGGACGGAGCAATAAGGACGGAAAAAGCGGGCTAACAATGGGAAAAAGAACATTCCTGGCCCAGAGAAGTCTACTGGTATCAAAAATATGCCTTAATTTGAGGAGGGAATTTTGGAAAAGTACGTTTGGAACACACCATTCTATCGTAATGATGCATGGACTGTGGAATTTTCGGAAATGAAATCGGAGCGTTTGAGATGTGATGCTACAGCAGAATGTTGTAATTTAGATGGACCGATAAGGTAATGAATGAGGCAATGAAGAGGATCTCAGGCGAATCAACAAGGAATGGAATATACGGAAAAGAAGGAGGGAGATGATGGTAGGACATTTGTTAAGATGATACGGAATAGCTTCCATGGTACTACAGGGAGATGTAAAGCGTAAAAAATGAAGAGGAAGACAGAAATTGGAATTCTTGGCGGGCCACATAAAACTAGTCAGAACACTCATGACTGAAAAAAAAAAGTTTGCGATAGAAACAGTCTAGCTGCCCGTCCGGTTAGCTTCCGGATTGGGAAGCAGTGCCTGGTCCCCGGCACGAATCCGCCAGGCGAACTTGTGTCGAGGACAGGTGAGCCGGCCAGTCTGTGGATCGGTTTTAGGCGAATTTCCATGTGCCTCAGCGAATGCGGGCTGGTTCCTCTTATTCCGCCTCTGCTACGCCATGTCGGCGACTGCTGCGCAAACAAGTTCTCCACGTACTCGTAACCACCTTTGCTCTACCACGCAAACATAGGGGTTACACTCGTCTGGTGTGAGACGTTCGCTGCGGGGTGGGGGGTGGGGGGGGGGGGTCGAGCGGGGTCCGAACAGCACAGTAATCCTGAAAGAGTGGTTCGGTGTGGGGTGGCGGTGGGGTGAAGTGGACTGCGGTAGTCGTCGTGGGGTTGTGGACCACTGCGGCGGCGACGGGGACGGAGTCCCTCCGTCGTTTCTAGGCCCCCGGTTAACATACAGTTCAATACAATACAACAGTCTGTCTACAGTAGGCTATTATGAGTAGCAAAGCATTGGGTTTTCTAATTTTAAGGATGAAGTTAAATCCATAGTCGTAAAGGAAGTGACTGGTCAAAAGTACAACGGCGAGGTTACGTAGTATAATTGTTTCTGCTACGGATGTGTCAGATATATAGACGATATTTAACAATGGTTATATGAATATAGCATGAAAATTGAATAGCAATTTCCTTTCTAGAGGAAATCATGAATCTCTCTCAGAGAATGGCTTTTCAAAACTTCTGTGTGAAGTACCACCTCCGTGATACTGACAAAGGGAGACTGAGTCAATAATGAAATTGTTGAAGACAAACGACTTTCATTGAAACTTCCTGGCAGATTAAAACTGTGTGCCCGACCGCTGCAGAGTGAAAATCTGATTCTGGACTTTCATTGATATTATGGGGTATCTTGCAGGATAGTAAAGCACTGTGCTGCATATGTTAGCCCAGCACGTAGCCACATTTGTAATTTTTTCTTCATAAATTGTAAGTTTCCTGAACAATAAGGTATCAGTAGTAAAACCACTTTATAAAAAAAACGATAAAGCGATAATGTAAACAATTTTAGACCATCTTTTATGTCATTGACGTAGGCAAAAGTTATTAAAAAGGCTCTAAATATGAGAGTGCTTGGACGTACACAAACACTATCTCTTCATCTATATGTGAGTGAATGCGTGAGCGTGGATGTGTATGTGTGTGTTTGTGTGTGTGTGTGTGTGTCTGTAGGAGAAAGAGAGAGAGAGAGAGAGAGAGAGAGAGAGAGAGAGAACGAGAACATGTATATGCAGTTTGTGTGTGTGTGTGTGTGCGTGTGAGTGTCGTTCGTGGGTTCGAGTTGCAGAAATTAAAACGTGCTTGAAAATTTTTGTTTAAGTCTTTTCACATAATTTGCTTCAAACGTTCAGTTTGGTTTCAGAAGAGGGTTAAGAATTGTAAACCTTGTATTCTCTTTCCTCAGTGAGGCACTGGAAGGATTAATCAAAAAGTTAAGAACATCAGGCACCTTCTTTGATATAACTAAGGCGTTTGATTGTGTGGTTCACAAAATGTTTCTGCAGCAGTTGGAATAAGATAGCAGCTCACAGTCAGTTCCTCTCATACTTTAAGAACAGGCAACAAAACTTCATTCTCCTCAGTTATTTGGACGTGTATGAAGTGGTGTCTCATTGTGACACTATTCACTGGGACATGATTAAGTGTGGGATGCATAATGCGTCTATGCTGGAACTGCTGTTTGCTAATAACACTAGCTTGGTGGTGAAGGATGTTAGGTACAACACTGTCAATCTATCAAATACTGCTGATCAAGACTTAAGTTTATTACTCGTCGAAAACAAATTGATGCTAAATGACAGTGGGACTCAGTGATAAAGTTTTAACACTCCGTTCAACTAACACTGACGTTTTGATTACACAGATTGGATAAAACATTACTTCGTCTGTATTGTTCAAATTCTAGGCTTCTGCAGAGTAAACTTTCATGGAAAGCCCGTATTCAAGATCTTCTTCAAAAACTGTATGTTGTTGTATTTACCATCGTTACAATCTCAAGTAAATTAGACTATTTTGCTTATTTTCATTCGTTTTTGAAATATGTTATTGCATTTCTCCAAGAAACACATTTGACATTCTCCAAGTCTCTGAGGACAGCGTGCATTGTGTCTGAATGACAGACACAGGTTCCAACAAAGCTCGTAAATTGCACTAGATTATGTCATCATACAGCTACGGAGATGCTTAATATCATATCAATATTACAATACTGGGTATAAGGAGTAAGCAATTAAAAGTCTCGTCTCCCCATCAGATATCCTAAAACCAAATAACTATATTCAAAAAATTTTCTTATATTTTGAATGGGACACTGAAAAGTAGTTGAAATTGTGTTAAAAAGTAAATGTTTGGCGCATTTAACTAGTATCAGATGAAGTATAATACCATCAAGTTACTGCATTTAGCTCACATTAAACCTCTGTCAGCTGGAAAGTGAATAGCAGTCTGCATATAACCAAGCTAGCTGCGCAAGGTATGGAATGTCACATATTTCATACCGAATTCCTGTAGCGGAGTAGGCCACTGTCTCAGCTTAAAATTGGAAAGCATTAGGAATGAGTCTGTGCACGTGTTGCATAGTTACTATGACGGAATTTCCTGCATGCCCCTACATGCCAGAGCTTGACTTCATGGCGGCAGGCACCAGATAACATCAGGCCGATATGACCAGTTTGGAGTGTCAGTGAGTCAGTGTAGGCACGATAACAGCTTCTCCAAGTGATGTGCAGTACAAGCACTGATCAGCCGCTGGGTCAGTTAACTTTCAGTTGTGAGTAGTTGTCTGCACATTGCCACTGGATGGTGTAGCATTCTCTTGTTGTGTGCTGTGAGTGGCAGGTAGTCCTGGTGGGACTTGTGACGACCTGGACATTGCTGTGTCAGGCAGCAAGTGGGCATTAGATGAGTCATCTGTGCATGTGGCATGAACTGCTTGTAGGCATGTTACAGATTTTTAAATTAAGAGGCTATTGTTCTCACCATACTCTACTGTATTCTAATTAAGTTGATACCTGTGTTACATTGCGTTTAAGTAAACTTACAGCTTGTAGTCTTCTTAACCGCTCATAAGCTTTTTATTTGATCTATCGCTACTTTTATATTGTAATTTCATGTACTCAGACACTCCATTATCACGGATATTTGCACCTGAATTTGATCCTACGGAACTATGCCTACCAAATAAAATGAAAACCATAAATCATTAAACATCACAGGTGAGATACACGATTTTAAACTTAGCACAATTCATCTCTTTCAATTCCAAACTTATGGTGGCAATTATTTTAACTTGTCAACTGAACCAGTTAGTTGGCCAAATCTAAACTTAAAGCACATGAGCTCTTGGGAATCTAAACTTGGGGTGACAGTGGTTTGATCTGAACATCCACACTCGCCATTGAGCTATAGAGTTTTGAAGTTAAGTGGGCTCTTTGCACAAATGAGCTGTGATGAAGACTCGGGAAAAGCCATGATTTTCCTATTTCATACTATTACAAACTTTGGACAGGCTGAATGGCAGCCACACAAGTTGAGTCAGTATCCGCAAATCTACTATCTTGCATCGCCATACTGAATTAGAGCCATGGACATGCAGCCTGTGACATATAACTGGCCCAATTGGGCAGGATATTTCCCATCTTGTATTATAAACTTAGCACGACAGTTTGTGGCAGCATACAGGCTGCATAAGTATCCACAGTCATTCCAGCTTTTTTTGATGTCGTAACGCTGGGTAAAAATGAGTGCCTCTCTTTTATTTTATACTTCTGGCGACTGAGCTATACTACTTTGTTTCTTTTTTTTAATTTCCCATCATTTTAAATTTAGGGTAATTAGCCTGCGATGTTGGAGGCAAGAGGGAAGATGGAGGATGGATCTAACCTGAAATCTGGCAACAGTGCAGTCTGGTCCAGAATATTTGCAGCCCTGCTACTAGTATTGTCTTTCTTCATTTTCGAAGTAATGAATCTTAATAAAGTTTTTGCGTGGGTAACGACCAATACATTAATATGACACAAGACTTCATGAGATAAAATATAAAGTTTATGGAAACAGCCACAAGTCGCACATTACATTTTTATCTACACGTTTCACTCTTCAAATGAACAACAACACCATCAGACTATACAATTTAAACTTGGCTGACAGCATTACAGATTGCGTTTAATGTCAGCTGACATCTCTTATGATTAAATGATGACTAACTGACGACCTAAGCTGCTGACAGATGTTGTTGATATACCTCGATGTGGACAGCTGAAAATGTTTGCCCCGACCTGGACTCGAACCCGGGAGCGTGCAAGGGATACGTCCCTGCAGTCGCGCTATTCATCTGTGTCCTCGGTGGCTCAGATGGACAGAGCATCTGCCATGTAAGCAGGAGATCCCGGGTTCGAGTCCCGGTCGGGGCACACATTTTCAGCTGTCCACATCGAGGTATATCAACAACACCTGTCGGCAGCTTAGGTTGTCAGTTAGTCATCATTTATTCCAGGGAAAAGCTGCACGGTCATCAACAGTAACTGTTCTTTCGAGAACAAGTTACTGTCTTCGTATCTTATGATTAGCTGGCTGTACTATAGTACTTAAAATTGTATAAGTACGTTTAAAGTACATTATTAAAATATGACATTGGAGCTTTCAGTGTCATAATTTACAACTGCACCTTAAACATTGACGATGTTGTCACAAAACAGCAAATTTCAAGAGGACAGAACTGTAGGAAACACTATACAGTTGATTCAGCATACTCGTATAAAAGACACTCAGGTTCTAGACACAACCACCCTTCTCATGATGTAGATACCATATACTCTAATATACCAACTGAAAAAGTTCACATCATAGAAGAACGTCTGTAGACATACAGGATACTTCCACATGAATACAAAAAAAAAAAAATGGTTCAAATGGCTCTGAGCACTATGGGACTTAACATCTATGGTCATCAGTCCCCTAGAACTTAGAACTACTTAAACCTAACTAACCTAAGGACATCACACACATCCATGCCCGAGGCAGGATTCCAACCTGCGACCGTAGCAGTCGTGCGGCTCCGGACTGAGCGCCTAGAACCGCTAGACCACCGCGGCCGGCCACATGAATACATCAAAAGAATTGTCAAGGTAAAAGATTTAATGAGTGAATTATGTTTACAAAGTGAAGGATTACTACTGGGACCCCAGGGTCTGAAACATTACCAAACATATTATTGAAACCTGTTGTACAGATCATATTTACTAAAATAGTGCCTTATAAGTACAACATCCAGTACTGGAATAGATAGATGGATGACAACCTGTACCTGATAGATAAACCAAGCGATAAAATTAACCAGTAAAATACAGAAATAAATGCTGTTCCTCATCCAACAAATTTTTCAATTTAAATAGGGCCAATTAGATAAATGAGTTTCTTGTACATTGCCATAAAGTTTCAGGGCAATAAACACATGTTAGTACTAAGAACGTGCTGCAACATACACAATATTACACAAGACATCAAACTACATATAATCTCTCAAACAGCATTTACTGTCAAATACGTATTCTGCAGACTAAACACAGCACGATAAAACACAGACAACTGCCAAAAAAAGAACGTAAAACATACCCCAGTCAATATGTATGAAGAAACATTAGTCACAAGGCTGAACAATACAGTCAAGTCAGGAAAGACAAGACAGCTACCAGTTACCTGCATAAAAGCCATATCTCACACAAAAATGCAAGACGCAAGAACAGAAATGACACATAGGAAGGAAGAAAAAGATAATGACAGACAGCAACAAATACACGCAGAATACCTAACATTTTCAGAAACAAGGCATAAAAATAGCTCACCATAGCAATAATTCAGCTCAAAAGTATTTACCAAATACAATAGAAAACAGCTCTTTGTTAAAAGTAAGGAATATACAAACTAAAATACAATACAATAATGGGAAATGCATAGGTCAAACCGCGACAACATTTGACGTCTGGTACAAAGAGCATGTAATAGCATAAAAGTACAGAGTATATCATTAAAATTTTGGCGAACACTTACAATCGCATCAATATAAAATTACCAATGGAGACACAGACAAGGAAATCATAAGGATGAACAAGAAAAATTTCGAAGAGTGAATGTCAAACCAAGTTTCCTTTGAGCTCAACGTCTCCTAACTAGGAAGGTAAAATCACTGGTTTGCTGAATATGTACACAAGAGGCTAAGCACTGTATGTAAATTCTACTCCAACCTTACAAGGAATTACTATGCATTTTTGTTCTACGTACCCGTGGTCTAGGGGTAGCGTCTTTGATTCATAATCAAAAACGTCTTCGGTCCCGGGTTCCATCCCCGCCACTGCCTAAATTTTGATAAATAATCAGCATTGGCGGCCGAAGACTTCCGGCATAAGAAGTCAGCCTCATTCTGCCAACGGCCTTGTCAAAGAGGGCGTAGGAGCGGATTGAGGTTCAGGGGTGGGAAATTGCCCCTAAAGGCCGAAGAATCAGCAATGATCAACGACATGAGGATGCAGAAGGCAATGGAAACCACTGCATTAAAGACACGTGACGTGCATCCACAGGACATGTGGCATGTAATTGAAGAAGTGTCATGATGATCTCTCCATTGGCAAAACATTCCGGAATAGTCCCCCATTCGGATCTCCGGGAGGGGACTGCCAAGGGGGAGGTTACCATGAGAAAAAGATTGAATACTCAACGAAAGGATAACGTTCTACGAGTCGGGGCGTGGAATGTCAGAAGCTTGAACGTGGTAGGGAAACTAGAAAATCTGAAAAGGGAAATGCAAAGGCTCAATCTAGATATAGTAGGGGTCAGTGAAGTGAAGTGGAAGGAAGACAATGATTTCTGGTCAGATGAGTATCGGGTAATATCAACAGCAGCAGAAAATGGTATAACAGGTGTAGGATTCGTTATGAACAGGAAGGTAGGGCAGAGGGTGTGTTACTGTGAACAGTTCAGTGACCGGGTTGTTCTAATCAGAATCGACAGCGGACCAACACCGACAACGATAGTTCAGGTATACATGCCGACGTCGCAAGCTGAAGATGAACAGATAAAGTGTATGAGGATATTGAAAGGGTAATGCAGTATGTAAAGGGAAACGAAAATCTAATAGTCATGGGCGACTGGAATGCAGTTGTAGGGGAAGGAGTAGAAGAAAAGGTTACAGGAAAATATGGGCTTGGGACAAGGAATGAAAGAGGAGAAAGACTAATTGAGTTCTGTAACAAGTTTCAGCTAGTAATAGCGAATACCCTGCTCAAGAATCTCAAGAGCTGGAGGTATACTTGGAAAAGGCCGGGAGATACGGGAAGATTACAATTAGATTACATCAGGGTCAGACAGAGATTCCGAAATCAGATACTGGATTGTAAGGCGTACCCAGGAGCAAATACAGACTCAGATCACAATATAGTAGTGATGAAGAGTAGGCTGAAGTTCAAGACACTAGTCAGGAAGAATCAATACGCAAAGAAGTGGGATACGGAAGTACCAAGGAATGACGAGATACGTTTGAAGTTCTCTAACGCTATAGATACAGCAATAAGGAATAGCGCAGTAGGCAGTACAGTTGAAGAGGAATGGACATCTCTAAAAAGGGCCATCACAGAAGTTGGGAAGGAAGACATAGGTACAATGAAGGTAGCTGCGAAGAAACCATGGGTAACAGAAGAAATACTTCAGGTGATTGATGAAAGGAGGAAGTACAAACATGTTCCAGGAAAATCAGGAATACAGAAATACAAGTCGATGAGGAATGAAATAAATAGGAAGTGCAGGGAAGCTAAGACGAAATGGCTGCAGGAAAAATGTGAAGACATCGAAAAAGATTGACTGTCGGAAGGACAGACTCAGCATACAGGAAAGTCAAAACAACATTTGTCGACATTAAAAAAAGGAACTGTGGTAACATTAAGAGTGCGACTGGAATACCGCTGTTAAATGCAGAGGAGAGAGCAGATAGGTGGAAAGAATACATTGAAAGCCTCTATGAGGGTGAAGATTTGTCTGATGTGATAGAAGAAGAAACAGGAGTCGATTTAGAAGAGATCGGTGATCTAGTATTAGAATCGGAATTTAAAAGAGCTTTGGAGGACTTACGGTCAAATAAGACAGAAGGGACAGATAACATTCCATCAGAATTTCTAAACTCATTGGGGGAAGTGGCAACAAAACGACTATTCGCGTTGGTGTGTAGAATATATGAGTCTGGCGACATACCATCTGACTTTCGGAAAAGCATCATCCACACAATTCCGAAGACGGCAAGAGCTGACAAGTGCGAGGATTATCGCACAATCAGCTTAACAGTTCATGCATCGAAGCTGCTTACGAGAATAATATACAGAAGAATGGAAAAGAAAATTGAGAATGCGCTAGGTGACGATCAGTTTGGCTTTAGGAAAAGTAAAGGGACGAGAGAGGCAATTCTGACGTTACGGCTAATAATGGAAGCAAGGCTAAAGAAAAATCAAGACACTTTCATAGGATTTGTCGACCTGGAAAAACCGTTCGACAATATAAAATGGTGCAAGCTGTTCGAGATTCTGAAAAAAGTAGGGGTAAGCTATAGGGAGAGACGGGTCATATACAATATGTACAACAACCAAGAGGGAATAATAAGAGTGGACGATCAAGAACGAAGTGCTCGTATTAAGAAGGGTGTAAGACAAGGCTGTATTCGCCCCTACTCTTCAATCTGTACATCGAGGAAGCAATGATGGAAATAAAAGAAAGGTTCAGGAGTGGAATTAAAATACAAGGTGAAAGGATATCAATGATACGATTCGCTGATGACATTGCTATCCTGAGTGGAGGTGAAGAAGAATTAAATGATCTGCTGAACGGAATGAACAGTCTAATGAGCACACAGTATGGTCTGAGAGTAAATGTGAGAAAGACGAAGGTAATGAGAAGTAGTAGAAATGAGAACAGCGAGAAACTTAACATCAGGATTGATGGTCACGAAGTCAATGAAGTTAAAGAATTCTGCTACCTAGGCAGTAAAATAACCAATGACGGACGGAGCAAGGAGGACATCAAAAAAGGCATTTCTGGCCAAGAGAAGTCTACTAGTATCAAATACCGGCCTTAATTTGAGGAAGAAATTTCTGAGTATGTACGTCTGGAGTACAGCATTGTATGGTAGTGAAACATGGACTGTGGGAAAACCGCAACAGAAGAGAATCGAAGCATTTGAGATGTGGTGCTATAGACGAATGTTGAAAATTGGGTGGACTGATAAGGTAAGGAATGAGGAGGTTCTACGCAGAATCGGAGAGGAAAGGAATATGTGGAAAACACTGATAAGGAGAAGGGACAGCATGATAGGACATCTGCAAAGAGATGAGGGAATGACTTCCATGGTACTAGAGGGAGCTGTAGAGGGCAAAAACTGTAGAGGAAGACAGAGATTGGAATACGTCAAGCAAATAATTGAGGACATAGGTTGCAAGTGCTACTCTGAGATGAAGAGGTTAGCACAGGAAAGGAATTCGTGGCGGGCCGCATCAAACCAGTCAGTAGAGTGATGACAAAAAAAATGTACATAAATATTATTTACTCTTATTTCGAGAATTATCACAGAAGGTTGTGTGTAAATAAAATCTATAGGCTTCTGATGAACGATAATATTTAACTGCAGTAAACTTAAGACGGAAAAACCAATGCCAATTGATAATGGTTTTATTTTTCTCCAACTACAGGTGACAATACGATGCAGAACTTGAGTGTTTTGTGCCTCAAGCCAGTCTGAGTGAACGCACTGTGGTGTACGTCAGTTCAGGGGGCAATGTGCTGACAACCCTTTTCGCCCTAAAGTAACGACGTGCAGGTGGGTTGAGATTGAACTGAAACTCTGGGCAATTCTGATAAACCGAACGGTACACAGAAGCCACGTTGTCCCCCACTACTGGAGACTCGGCATTGGAGACTGCTGAACTGGACCGAGAATGTAGATCAATTTATAGCTGCATTACACAGGTGGCTGTTGTCGAAACAATCGGAAAAACACGTACGGTACGGGTTATGACTGTGGTACGAAGCATATTTTCAGTCGTCAATCTAGAAAGGATATGCCAGCACTCAGAACAAGTGGTTTCACGCAGCGAAGCAACTACCTCGTTTATTCGTCGTTTCCATTCTCCACACAGGCCATAAAGCGGGATATCCGCAAAGGCAAAGTGTCCTCGAAGCTAATATATTAGCCCTAGCCAGAAGAGGCCCGCTGACACACATGAGCACCGCAAATAGCCGTCTGCCCTGCAGGTGCCCCCTGGCCACAAACGCAGCCTGCGTCGCAATCTGCGTGAGTGGCAATCCGTCTTCGTCAGCGCAGCGAGGCCTTCCCAATGATAGGCCACGCCAGACCGTGTGTGTGTGTGTGTGTGTGTGTGTGTGTGTGTGTGTGTGTGTGTGTGTCTGTCTGTGTGTGTGTGTGTGTGTGTGTGTGTGTGTGTGTGTGTGTGTGTGTGCGTGCACCCAGGGTCAGGTCAGTCGTTGCAGGCGCAATAGCTTGTCGTGGAGACTTTTCTAACTATGGCATATGTCGTCTCACCTCAAAGCAGGCATCCTTAGCGTGTAATTCCATCGTTCCATCGCGTCTTTCGGCCATGGTAGATTTGTCCATCAAGAGCATGCACAAAACTGAAGCTAACTCATTACCGTTAGAGCTGATATGTGCTACTAATTACCTCTTTTTAGAGTCCTGGAAAAAAATGGAAATGAGCGTATGGCATCATTGGCCGGGAGGATGCGGGGTATTTCGGCCGCCAAGTGCAAGTCTTACTTCAGTCGACGCCACACCGGGAGACTTGCGCGCATGTGATGAGGGTGAAATGATGATGAGGACAACACAACACCCAGTCCTCGAGCGGAGGAAATCTCCAACCCGACCGGGAATGGAACCCGGACCCGACTGCATGGGAGGCGAGCACGTTAACACCCAGCTAAGCAGGCGAGAGTCCTGGAAATGTGAAGTGTCTTGTATCGGGGAAGGCATCAACATTCGTTTGAATAGAGAAAAACATTGTCTGCTGCACGTCTGTAAAGGTTTAGTGTGGTTTAGCAGGGGCCGTAATGTTGTCTACACTCGTAAGGAGAATTGTATGGCATGCATACGTTGTTGTTTGCCACATGACTCAATACGTCACTGCAAGTTTCAACATTTGAACAATACGTCTTTACGGTGAGAAGCATTACCAGTAGTGGTGGCTATCCGCCGAATTGACGTACACCGCAGCATCTATCGAACATTCGAGTCCTACTGTGAGACTCGAAATGTCATACATATGCCTCGTACTGGTTGCATCTAGCAACAACACCATTAGATTATCAAATATGCAGCAACCAGTCGCAAAATTTTAACAGCCACCATCGGTGCTTTCAACCAATATACGCCCTGAGTAGTAATACTGTATTAAGCAGAGCTCAAATATAAAGTCTTTATGTTTGACCTCTGCTTAAGACAGTATTACTACTCAGGGCACATATTGGTTGAAAGCACCGATGATGGCTGTTAATCAGCTGAAACCTATTTGCAAAAAATAAATAAGACATGATTTTGCGACTGGTTGCTGCATATTTGGTAATTTTATGGTTCAAAATGGTTCTGAGCACTATGGGACTCAACTGCTGTGGTCATTAGTCCCCTAGAACTTAGAACTACTTAAACCTAACTATCCTAAGGACATCACACACATCCATGCCCGAGGCAGGATTCGAACCTGCGACCGTAGCAGTCGCACGGTTGGTAATTTTATGGTTTACGGTCGCTGCACGCCTTGGGAACCACATGGAGCCCACCATTTATAACACCACTCGACTCAATTACCGTCATGGATCATGTAACCGAGTTTCATGCTGTCTTTCTTTGGAGGGGGGGGGGGGGGGCAGTTAGATCTGTGTTGACTAGTCAGTGTTAAAATGTCAGTACATAACAAATTTCTCTTTTATCACTTCATGAGGAACAAAAGTACATAGTCCACATCACCGCCGTGCGTGAAACAAAGTATCAACTATCTACGCATATCGTAGATACAGGAGCTGGACCAAAACATGGAATCACCGAAGGAGATGTATGCTTTAACCTCCAGAATGAGGTTCTCAGGAGAGCTTCTGTAAAGTTTGGAATGTAGGTGACGAGGTACTGGCAGAAGTAAAGCAGTGAGTACCGGGCGTGAGTCGTGCTTCTGTACCTCAGTTGGTAGAGCACTTGCCCGCAAAAGGCAAAGGTCCCGATTTCGAGTCTCGGTCGGGCACACAGTTTTAATCTGCCAGGAAGTTTTATGCTTTAACCTATTTGCCGATGTGCAATATTCTCAGGAAATTGGGTCAGTCTTGCTCAGGACATTGTTCTGTGTAGTTTTGAGTGCATTATGTTGGATCTAAAAGTTTTAGAATGTGGGCTAATTGCTGATGCTCGTATGGTGGATGATTCCGTAACCTCAGGAGCAGAAGTTTTTGGTTTTTTAAGAGGTACCGTTTATAAGATTTATATCCAGTGCAGTGTAAGAGGAAAACCAGAATCCGCTACGTCACAACGCGGACAGATGTACGTGTTGACTGAGCGTGACAGATGGTTATTGAAGAGGCCAGTGACAAACATTAAGCGGACGGCAGCTGCACAAGTCGCTGCACAGCTGAGTGGCGTACTCACAACCCCTGTCAGCACAAAAGCAACACGAGTGGCTCCGTAAACAGGGAACTGTATGGCGAGCGGGATCTCCGAAACCACTCACCAGCGATTAAATCCCAGTAACAGGAAAACGTGGTGCCGAAGACGTGAAACCTAAACTACAGATCAATGGACGGTAGTCATTTGGTCGGATGACTCTTGGTTCACATTTTTTTCCAACTTACGGCCTAGTTTACGTCCCAACAACCAGATCGCATAACTGCCAAGGATTATGCGGCCATTTTGGCCGATCAGGTGCAGCCCTAGGACGATGTTTTTTGTCTGACAGTGAAGCTGTGTTCGAAGACGATAGGGCCCCTGACTACGTCCTTCCATATCTTTGGCAAGTCCCTATGTCCAGTAACACTGGTTCAAAAGGGAGACAGGCTGGTATATACTTATCTTAGACGCTTGCCATCACTATCAGAGGCTGTACAGTACCGGAAGAGAATCCTTCAACGTGTTATCAACACTTCGGAAATGGATTCGTCCCATGGGGCGCCAGACATGCAGCATTCCGCTAGAACCGTGCAAGCAAGAACAAGTCAAACGCTACAAAGCCGAAATGCGTGTTTAGGCGCCCAGGAGTAGTCGCCATATGTCAAGCGGCTTGAACCAGACTTGGCCACATTGCCGTGCACCGAGTCGCACTGGGTACAACGAATATTCGCCGTTCGGAACCGGAACGGAATGGAAAGCCATTAGAAACTCGTAAGCAGGGCATCTGCTTTTGTGATATTGACATATGGCAATATATTAAAGAAGAAGAGGTATAAACTGAGAACAACAATGAAGTGGATTGTATCATTTAAATGAGGGATATTTAAGAATTAGTTGAACACCTCGGCTGTTTACATGGGCAGTCGAAAAGAAATATAGTTATTGCATGGAAAAAATAAGGTTTGTATTGTGTTTTACTCATATTGGTTGATACTTACACTATAAGCCGACATTTGGTTGATCTTTTACTAATTTGAGATTCTCGCTAAAGTTTGGGGTCGGGTTGTTTGGGGGAAGAGACCAAACTGCGAGGTCATCGGTCTCATCGGATTAGGGAAGGAGGGGGAAAGAATTCGGCCATGCCGTTTCAAAGGAACCGTCCCGGCATTTGCCTCGAGAGATTTAGGGAAATCACGGAAAATCTATATCAGGATGGCCGGACGCGGAATTGAACCGTCGTCCTCCCGAAAGCGAGTGCAGTGTGCTAACCACTGCGCCACCTCGCTCGGTTTCTCGCTAAAGGGAACCGTGTCACGGTGTATACATGTAAACGGTGGCGTGTACCAAAAACCGGTTCCTCATTAGTAGTAACGCAATGCTGGTATCAGGAAAATGCCTCTTAGCGACGGTTTGTACGAATCTGAGGACGATGTGGAAAACTACGAATAACAATCACATAAAGATCTTGAGTATATTCCCGAACGGAAATGCGGTTAATAAGTTGCAGCTAATGAGGTAAATGTGAATCCTAATTTAAGAAAGCAAACAATGTTCACCTGAGTCCCTTACCATAACTTACGTGCATTTACGCGACATTGTGATTGTAGAGACATTAAGGGCCATCCTTAACATTGTATACGTACTGTAGTAAGGTGCTTTCTAAAATTTATTTTTTGCTGTGTTGAATCATAGACTAATTATTGAAGTTGTTATACTTCATTACTGCAAAAAATTGTAATGCGGTTCTCAGTTTTAAAAACTGAAACAGTTAGGGCGTTTTAAATTTGTATGGATTTCATCCTGCAAGCAAAAACTGGTCAGTCAACGCTTTACAATGTTAACTGTACTCAGTTTACAACTAAATAATGTTATGGAACCACTGGTGAACTTTCAAGAATAAACTTTTGGATTGAATTTGCACTGTTAAAACATGATATGTGAATGTATTTGAAACAATGTGTTATTTTTTAAAAAAAAATCCACCTACGAGAAATATCTTATTTATTAGATTTGTTGAAATTTTGCAGTTGAGATTCTCAGAGTACCAACTGGCACCTTTCACTCATTACAGCTGAGAGCTTCAATTAGGTTTTTAAATCTTAACATCAGTATTTCATTTAATTTTGGTGTATTTGAGAATCCTACTGAATTTTGTTTTTTGTTTTTGTAGGTATACTGGCAAAACTTTAGTGGCAGACATGCATACAGAAGCATCTGGAAAATTTGGAAAATATTTTTAGAATGTATAATGAGAATTGTACACTTTTGTTTTAAAATTTAAGACCGATTAGTTTGGCCAAAACAGATTCTGGATTCACATTTTTCAGAAGTGTTTACATTAAGTAATCGCACGAATAAATGCCGACAGCAATTCCTGCAGGCACTCCGAAGACAAGGTTAAACTAATTACGTGACACACAAACACATCCAAGCAATGGTACAGAACCCACTGGAAAAGTTTGGAAAATATCTTCAGAATGTCTAATGAGAGTGATACTTTTTTTAATAGAAGACCGAATAGTTTTGTCAAAATAAATTCCGTATTTACATTTTCGGAAAGTATTTACATTAAGTAATCGCATGAATGAATGCCGACAGCAATTCCTGCAGGCACCGTGAAAACATGAATAAACTAACTGCGTGACACACAGACACATCCAAGCTATTGTTCCTCCCACACCCCATACGCAGATGGAAAGGGACAGTGCTAAGTACCGTCTGCAGCGCGTGTCACAGTGTTTTGTGGAGAATATAGGACATGTATACGCAGATGTATACATAAATCTCCTTTAAGTGTCGTATCGTATTTTTATGCGCTGGCAACCTACTATCACGTTTGCTAAAGCCACAGTGTCGGAAACTAACGGAGCCGTTCCATCAACACTGTGCTGGAATGTTGATAAACGTAAGTAGGGACAACAATTTACAGAACATGCCTTCGTAGAAACAATAGATTTTCCGTGGAATGAAAACTGAGTACGCATTTGGGTGTAAGAAATGCTTATGTCGCTAGAGTTGCCACTACTCTCTCACACCGAGCAAGTATTTCATTTTTTTTCGCTTCCCGTCTGGCAACCCGTTTCTTTCCCACACACGACCGTACGCGCCAGCCGCCAGCAGACTTCGTGTTTATTCCATCAGTTCGTTCCCGTAAAACAAGAGGCAAAAAAACCGTCGCGCCAGCCGAAAGTGCGTGTGAGTGTGTGTGCGTGTGACTACGCAAGGAACGGGCTGCTGGCGGTACCTCGTTTAAATATTGGGGTCGCTTTGTCAACCGGCGCGCGCCCTGATCCGTACAAATGCAGACTGCGGCGGCGGCTGCAGCGCGTAGGCAAACAGTGCGCGCATTCTGTCGATTTGTTTCTGTACATTTCCTGATTGATATTTCAGTCCGGCGGCTCCCAATTAATCAGAAACCCCAATGCGGCTGCCAGCGTCCCGTCTGCCTGCCCTGCGGAACAGAAAGGCACCAACTGACTGGCGCCCACGCTCCATTTCGGAAGGGAAAATTCGTCGAGCATCACAAACTGAACGCCATAAATAGTGCAAAAACTCGTACAGAAATTAATGGTGCCTTAAATAAGAAGGTGATTAAATATGAAATCAGTAATAAGGATGTGTCTGTGTGTTTAGCGTCTGTACGCCAGACAGAGGCCCAACCGTGGCGCTACCTGCCACTGTCATGTCCTGTCCAGTCAGGAAGTAACTTACTGGAAGAAGTTTCGAAAGCGGCCATTAACGACCAGGTTGTTGTACTCCAGTCACTTGATCGCCCAGCACTGTTTTAGACTGGAGCCTTGGAGGGAAGATGATGTAGAGTTGACCAGCGCAATTTCCTTCAGCTGAGTTTAATGTTTGAATAGAAAAAAAAAAACGGAGCAACGTAGTGTGGCGTTCGCTGTGTTATTCGGTGGTTTGGTATTTTATGAATTTGTAAATGAAAATGATAATCTTATTTTATTACACTGAGTAATTACTAAATAATTTTTCTCCCGGCTAAAGATTTGGTCAAGTTACCAAAGAACTCCAAGTTAACGTTGTGTTAAAGTGTTGTCTGTAAGTTGTGGAAGTGTCACTAAATCACAGTTCATGCAACAGATTCTATACAACTATTGATTATAATGAAAATAGTTATCTTCACAAAAATGATCATTAAAACCACCGAATATCAGCCACGCACAACACTGACGTATATTACCTGAAACAATATTCTTCGCAACTCGTGCGTAATTAATTTCGGCTCCATACATCAGCTAGAAAAGTTTGTTATAAGGATCGTGCTATGAGCACTGTTTTTAAAGAACCACTCCGATTCGAATCATTTTCATTAAAATGAGTTCGGGACCACCGGTGCACATTTATTTTTACACATTTGTATTACGTTTGGCATTTATGTCTACAGAATTGCGTAATTTGAATTTGTCGCTGAGATAATTGTTAAGATGGCGGCAGACAATTGATAGAGACTTCAAATTGTTAGAGGAAATAAGATAAGTATTTGAAATGCTTATTAAACTCTACTTTCGTATTGTGCACTATTTAGACTTCATCAAGCAAACATTTGATTTTTTTTAAGGAAAACACAGACAAAAACGGGATACAAATCGCTATCATCAATGGCTGCGCTCCTTGCAGCGGAAAGAAATAATTAACACAGATAATGCTTACTGATAGAGGAACTAAAGTTACAAATAATTATTCACTATATTTATAGTAATGATGAACTCTATTCTCAAGTAATAATTAACAAATAATTACAATTTCTTAAAAGACATCAGTTTGATATGCGTCCGCAACCTACAAAAGCCAACCAACAAAAGGTAAAAACAAAGGAAGACAAATGCTGATCATAAAAGGAATTTACAATTAACATTGTCTTTGTATGGTACACATCGATATGTCCAATTACATCATAAAATATTACACAAATAATTAATGTTTATCGTCGTTTTCACTGTTTCTTCATATGTTGAGTGGATAAAGTTTATAACTGTTAGAGGCATAATTTCCTCTCGTAACACTGTAGCTAAAATTTATCTCGTGGATGTTACAGTAGCTCAGAGGCCCTTGAGAGGATGATACACGTAAAGGATAAGAGAATGTTCGTGGCGTCGGAAGACGTTATACTTTAAATTTACGATCATCTCATGTGCACTATTAACAGTACCTGAAAACATGTTCCCATATTGCAGAAACTCTCTTTTCTCGTGAACCTCGTCTCTTTTCGATGGATATCGTTACGAATGTTCTGTATCAACAACTACATCTGTTCTGGCTTAACGACAGGCGCCGGCACGAAGATGAAGAACACGAGAGCAGAAAAGGCTGTGAGATAACGACGGCCAACAGTACGCTATGACCGCACCACGACAGGAGCGGCCTCTATCCGAAGAGAATATAAGCCTCGGCCGGACACTAGCAGCCCCGGACTAAAACAGAGCACTAGGAGAGGCGTGACATGTGCTCCATATAAACTTATGTCATTAATTTGCATGGAAATTGTATATAGCGAAGGACACTGATGATTCGCATGTAGCCAATTGCTTGCGATACTACATCGTAAACCAAAGTATTGTCATTTCAGTTACTGAAATAAAGTCTATTAATATGATTTGCTTGTATGTTGAAAGTTCCTGGCAGATTAAAACTGTGTGCCGGACCGAGACTCGACCTCGGGACCTTCGCCTTTCGCAATATCCTTTCTTTCAGGAGTGCTAGTTCTGCAAGGTTCGCAGGAGAGCTTCTGTAAAGTTTGGAAGGTAGGAGACGAGGTACTGGCAGAAGTAAAGCTGTGAGGACGGGGCGTGAATCGTGCTTGGGTAGCTCAGTTGGTAGAGCACTTGCCCGCGAAAGGCAAAGGTCCCGAGTTCGAGTCTCGGTCCGGCACACAGTTTTAATCTGCCACGAAGTTTCATATCAGCGCACACTCCACTGCAGAGTGAAAATCACATTCTGCTTGTATGTTGTCTATGTATCCGAGAAAACAGCTTCCGGTGCTCCCTATAAGACATGAGTGGGCAGGACACCACGACAATCGTTCCCAGCAAATCTTCCTTAATGCTTGCTGAGAGTTACTTCCCACTTGTACTAGAGTCTCCACTAGTTATTCACGTTTCGCATGCTGTTAGACTGACCGGTCAAAATCCTCTCTGCGCTCGATAGTTTGTCCCATCGCGTCGTCTCGCGATCTCTATGGGAAGAATGTGTAGGGTCTGTAATGTATTCCAAGATTCCTCACTTAACTGCGTCTTTACGAACATTTTGCCTGGTCGCTGACGGCTTTCAATTTCGTTTTCACGCATACTGAATTTTTTTCAGACCATACCAATGAGTAGAAGTTTACCAGTGCATTACCTACACTTATGCTGTGTAAGCGTTACACTAAAGTTTTAGTTCATCAGTTGTGTTTCATTGATATTGCAGTCTTATGGTACTATGTTTCTGCGTTTATCAAAGGGTGCATTTTTAAATTTCTGAGTATTTAACGCTAGTTGATAACTTTTAAATTACACTCCTGGAAATTGAAATAAGAACACCGTGAATTCATTGTCCCAGGAAGGGGAAACTTTATTGACACATTCCTGGGGTCAGATACATCACATGATCACACTGACAGAACCACAGGCACATAGACACAGGCAACAGAGCATGCACAATGTCGGCACTAGTACAGTGTATATCCACCTTTCGCAGCAATGCAGGCTGCTATTCTCCCATGGAGACGATCGTAGAGATGCTGGATGTAGTCCTGTGGAACGGCTTGCCATGCCATTTCCACCTGGCGCCTCAGTTGGACCAGCGTTCGTGCTGGACGTGCAGACCGCGTGAGACGACGCTTCATCCAGTCCCAAACATGCTCAATGGGGGACAGATCCGGAGATCTTGCTGGCCAGGGTAGTTGACTTACACCTTCTAGAGCACGTTGGGTGGCACGGGATACATGCGGACGTGCATTGTCCTGTTGGAACAGCAAGTTCCCTTGCCGGTCTAGGAATGGTAGAACGATGGGTTCGATGACGGTTTGGATGTACCGTGCACTATTCAGTGTCCCCTCGACGATCACCAGTGATGTACGGCCAGTGTAGGAGATCGCTCCCCACACCATGCTGCCGGGTGTTGGCCCTGTGTGCCTCGGTCGTATGCAGTCCTGATTGTGGCGCTCACCTGCACGGCGCCAAACACGCATACGACCATCATTGGCACCAAGGCAGAAGCGACTCTCATCGCTGAAGACGACACGTCTCCATTCGTCCCTCCATTCACGCCTGTCGCGACACCACTGGAGGCGGGCTGCACGATGTTGGGGCGTGAGCGGAAGACGGCCTAACGGTGTGCGGGACCGTAGCCCAGCTTCATGGAGACGGTTGCGAATGGTCCTCGCCGATACCCCAGGAGCAACAGTGTCCCTAATTTGCTGGGAAGTGGCGGTGCGGTCCCCTACGGCACTGCGTAGGATCCTACGGTCTTGGCGTGCATCCGTGCGTCGCTGCGGTCCGGTCCCAGGTCGACGGGCACGTGCACCTCCCGCCGACCACTGGCGACAACATCGATGTACTGTGGAGACCTCACGCCCCACGTGTTGAGCAATTCGGCGGTACGTCCACCCGGCCTCCCGCATGCCCACTATACGCCCTCGCTCAAAGTCCGTCAACTGCACATACGGTTCACGTCCACGCTGTCGCGGCGTGCTACCAGTGTTAAAGACTGCGATGGAGCTCCGTATGCCACGGCAAACTGGCTGACACTGACGGCGGCGGTGCACAAATGCTGCGCAGCTAGCGCCATTCGACGGCCAACACCGCGGTTCCTGGTGTGTCCGCTGTGCCGTGCGTGTGATCATTGCTTGTACAGCCCTCTCGCAGTGTCCGGAGCAAGTATGGTGGGTCTGACACACCGGTGTCAATGTGTTCTTTTTTCCATTTCCAGGAGTGTACTTTTAAATGTTGCAAGGATTTAACTGATGATTTACTCACATTTCTTCCGGACAGTGCTTCATTACAGATAAGATGATCAGAAAACAGTCTGAGGTTACTACTAATATTGTCATTCAGGTCATATGCATGGAAAATGAGCAGCAATATACCCAACATACTTCCCTTGGATATTCCGGATGGCTAGAAATGAGTTGGATTGGATGCGGAGGAGATGCGCCATGACCGGCTCATTTGCCAGACTTGATGAATCTCGATTCTTTCTTGTGGGCATTCGTAAAACATAAAGATTATAAAGACATTCCAACTACACCTGAAGATATGCGAGGGAGAATTGTTAGAGTATGTGCTTCGATAAGTGCCGAAGTGATAAAGAATACCACTCAATCCATGATAAGAAGATTGCAGCACTGCATTGATACCAATGGTCATAACTTCGAACATATTTTGTAAAAGGACGATCATGCCACCTTTTTGACCTTCAAAGGCCTTACTATTACACATCATTAAATTCGTCTCGATAGCCGCTGTCACAAAATGAATACCAAACTATAGCAGTCCATATTAAAAAAAAAAAAAAAAAAAAACTTAGTTGACCTTCATATCACTGAAGCGACCCTACCTAGCAACAAATGGCTCCCATTGTCCCATGTGGCATTTCTTCCACAAACTTTTCAGCTACTGTCATACTTTCGGAGTTGTTCTCAGAAGCAATAGCTAGTGACTCACCCTGTATATTTGAGAAATTGGATATTAGTTATTGAAGTTACTTTTGTTGAAATTTTCCTCTGAATAGCAAACAGGATACAAACTGACACAGCGCACTCTGTACTGTGTGTAGCAGGAGTTTCCAATAAGATACAAACGAGTAAATTATGGGGAGCAAAACTGAACAGAGCTCATAGTAATGACAGCCGCATTCAACAGCATCACTTAACCAAATACTGAAACATCACTTCATGGAGATCAGAACTAATTATTGACGTGAAGGGCTTCTGTCTTGACTGACATAAAAAAAAACAAATTAAGCTGAATAACATCTTAAATACACTGTTTAAGCTCTTCAGCATACACCAGTTTTCCTTATTAACAGAGTTGATTTTTTTTCTTAATACGTGGGGAATATGATGGGGACCTACAAACTGGTATACTTTCACTAGCCAAGGAACTTTCATTATTGCAATAGTAAAAACTAACTCCAAAAGCTAATCATTCACTTAAATTACTTTGCAAGTTAATAAGATACAACACTGGTTTTAGTTAACTTCAAAAGGAACCATTCATGATGGGTCCCAATAGCACATTATCTTTAAAAATGTCCATGACTTCTCTTCTAAAATTACTATTGTAAATCTGTTCATTAAAGATTTACATGGACTTGAACGTTAATCAACTGTGAAGCAGGTATTCTTTGTAATAATATTTACAGGAAATTGCACTCTAATCCTCTAAAACCATATTTTACAATAAACTAAGGATACTTTAGCCAAAGTCTATCCAACTTCACCTTTGTGGTTTTAGCTTTTAAATTATTGAGGTTTTCACTTTCCTATTAATTGAACTTTGAAATTTAGTACTTAAACTTCCTACCTTAACAATTTCTCTGGGAGTAGTTTATTAATAAAGCATCTAAATGTTACTCTTACTTTAGTTTTTGCTATTCATTTTACTTTTGACAAAAAATCACTTTTAAACACATGAATGCGAGAATTGTTCCTTTAAATCAGGATACTCGGTTTGAGTAGCATTTAGGTGATGACCCTGCGTAGGTTCGTGATCAGGATTGAAATTGTGGTTTTGGACACGAATTGACGTTTTATGTGATTATTATTGAAACAACACACAAATGAACTGGTCCATGCGAATATACGTCACTTAACTGAATGTGTGAAGTCTGTGACGCAGTGGCGAAGATTAGTGGCAGGTGACATGGCGGCTGACTGTACTCACGACATGTGCGAATGCTCTACAACATCTCTTCTTGGAGTCGTAGTTTCAACATATTACAGCCACTTCACTGTTCTGTGAATACTAAATAATACCCATAACCCCATCCGACGCAAATACCTTCTAATGCAGCCTCCACCGTCGAGGTGTACCGTGCTAAGGCTAGCCACACATTGTGTGCGGTTCACACAAAGGAGCCGCTCAGTTCAACCGCCAAACCCACCTTTTACATGGCACCATGCCACTTTCGTTGCGGAGGGACTTCACTACAGCATTACATGTTAAAAACACAAGTGTCCTAAGCATGAACCAAGTTTTAACAAACATACTTCTTTCATAAACATATTCATATTACAATAATTTAAAATTTTAACATAGTCTTTTGGTTTTTTCGTACATTCATTACAAAACTCTAATTTTCTTGCCATTCAATAAGACGTTCAAACAATACAGAATGCACACTTCACAAACTGCAGATATACAGTTACATAAATAAAACTACTCCTAATCGATATAAGTGTTACAAGTTATATTAGTTGTAGCTTCTGTCTTCATTTCCATAAAGGTGTCGTCTCGTGAGATCGGATGAACCTTTATGAAACATTCAGAATATTCTCCTCCTCTGCCTCCTCCTCCCGAACAGGCCATGAAGGCCCATAGACGTCACTGGATGTGGATATGGTGGGTCATGTGGTCAGCACACCCCTCTCCCGGCCATATGTCAGTTTATGAGATCTGAGCCGCTACTTCTCAATCAAGTAGCTCCTCAATTTGCCTTACAAGAGGTGACTGCACGATGCTTGCCAACAGCGCTCGGCAGACTGGATGGTCACCCATCCAAGTGCTAGCCCAGCCCAATAGCGCTTAACTTCTGTGATCTGACGGGAACCGGTGTTACCACTGCGGCAAGGCCGTTGACATTCAGAATTTTCTTCAGCCTGCAAATCTTGGAAAATGTTATTTTATTAATTCTTTGACGTTGGCTGCCCAACAGACTACTTTAACCTTTTTACTGCTGTTGAAGTATAGGGCATACTTCAGTCATCATCATCGTTTAATATATACTGCTTTTTGTAGAACATTCGAAAGTCATTTACTCATAACATTCATTTAATAGCAGCATAGACAAGGTGATTATTTTTATTGTTTCAGTAATTATCTTTAATATATAAACGTATATATATTTGTAGGGGAAGAAAATCCATCAAGCAGACATAAGGTTTATCCTTCGAACTTTATATGCTGATTGGTTTCGCAAAATATTATGCCACTGTCGACAATCTAGAGCAAAAGAAAATTTGTTATGTCAGTATTAAAAGGTAAGAAACACACAGTTACATTTATACAGCAATATTTTCTTCAGCTCATAAAATAAACAAATGAATTCCATAAGATTTCAAGTATAGCTGTACAGTGAAGGATTCGCAGAGGCGACAAGCACACCTTACAATACTGTGGAGTCTCTGGGGTGCTGGAGGGCCCAGTGGAAACACTATTGACAGTAAACAATGACTCCCATACATGACAAGTCAAAATTCAGTGAGGCAAACACGTCCTCTCTCTGCTCTCACTGGCTGGTGCTGAGGGATGGGTGCTGACTTCTTCCATGGATGCTGATCTGGTGCCCTGTGATGCTGGTGGCAGCCGTGTGGTAGGCTGGCAGCCTTTAGAGGCCATGGTCATTGATGCCAGTGGTATGATACTTCCCTCTGTGGCATGACGCCTTGGTGGCCAACCTCTCTGACTACATCACTGTGGTGGTAAGTTGGGACAGCTGTGTGAGGTGTACTACTCAGTACCCTCTGGCAGGAGTGTAACAGTGGGTGGTGCTGCAGCGCCATATCCAACTAGGAACGCAATGGTGGCAGCAGATACGGACAGCAGCTCGGTGGGTCTGTGGCACCAAGTCCAGTGACGAACGTATTGCTAACCTCAGCCGCAGCCCTGTCTGGAAACCATGGCTACTGCTGGTGGTTGCCAGCAATATCGAGGTCTGCTGTAGCTCTCGCATTGTTGTGGTAGTTCTGGTCTTCAGTGAAGAACAGTGATGCCTGTCTCAAAATCAAGACATTTACATGCCTCTAGCATGCATTTGTTTCTCTAAAACCTGGCACCTAGTCATGTCACCCATAACAAGAGACTTGCAGTGTGATGACATAGCCCCACTCTCTATGCAGTTACCATTGTGTGGTGCAGTCCACTCCTGCACTTGGCTATGTTTGCCTTTCAGCCTACTTGTGTGCCTTTTATTGTGACCCACATATCGCCACACTAGTGGCTACTGGATCGCAGATGCTAAATTCCATGGCGGTTATCTATTTGTTATTACTCCTGCTAAAAACTTACAACTTTTATTCAAGGACTAGACAGTGTCGCTGCAATATCAATTACTTTAAAATGGATTAAAAATTTCCCGACGTCAATGAAACATCTTTTAAAATGGTTACTGGTTTTGGTCAGGAAGCAACCAACTTCAGGCCATTTATACCATGATGGTTTGAATGGTGTGAAGATGGTCGCGTTCTCACTGAAAACGGTAATCATTATAAATAAATGTTTTAGTCGAGTCGAGACTGTTTCTAACCCTTTTGAAAGTAGTTTTAGCCAGACCGCTGTTTCTCCACGAGAGACGTCGTCAGCAATTGTTAAATATCTATTAACCTTCAGCATGCGACGGAACTGTTTCTGAGCTTCACCGTCACTGAAGCAAGCTGCAAACTGATATTCACCTACCTCAGACCGGCGTCTGCTCAGTGTCCCTTCACTCTGCAATATAGATACTTACAAGGTGATGAAAAAGCAGCGTTGATGAAAACAACACCGAGTATCTACAATTACCGAGGCCACGTAAATCTCGTTTGATTGTTCCTGTAATTATTAATAATAAATTTTGGGGTGGAAAACGGAGTCCTGATCTTCATTGAAAGTTCGGAAATCTGGTACAATTAGGTTTTATTTTCTTTGCTTAAAGATATGTCATCAGCCCACAATTAGCATGCAAAACTGCTATTATAAGTCATGTCTCACGTAAAGAAGCCAGTCCATTCCAAGAATAATCACACGAAGCCCACAATTAGCATGCAAAACTGCTATTATAAGTCATGTCTCACGTAAAGAAGCCAGTCCATTCCGAGAATAATCACACGAATATACAGTTACTTTCTACACATAACGTTGATTTCTTACGTAAGTTATTTAGTGGATTTCTTTCATAAATATTGCTCGCCAAATATATTCTGTAGTATAACACAGAACATCGGCACGGGGAATTTTCGAAGTCCAACAAGTCACTTGCATATATCTCTCGGACAAAATATCCCAAGATTCTCAAATTTTTACAAAATGTTTTTAGCAACAAAAGCTACCATCTCAAATCAATCTGAACGAGAAGGACCGAATATTTCTTTATATTACACATTTTACAGACGGACATCTTCACGTCTGATAAGCTAGCCCACGACACTCTCAATGCCGTTGTTCACAGCAACTACTAGTTATTAGTTAGAAGAATACGAGAAAGACTTCACTCTGATTGGTTGATCAAATGAACAGCCAATCAGATCAGTCTTTCAAGATCACATTCGCGGCTAAACTGTTCTGAGCCAATCACTGCATCAGATTCATTGGCGTCAGTTTGACAAGCAAATTATTACTATAATGTTTATTAATGGAAACTAAACGAAAATTAATCTTGAGATAACCTTAGGGAACCATTATTTGACAAATAACTGTTCTGGCTGCTTTCTTACAAAAACAAGTATGCTTGGACATACATCAGCAGTGTGGGTACAAACATCTTTCCGACACTATGATTGCGTAATACATTTCATAAAATTAATCTTGAAATTTAACGTATCTCCCACATATACACTCTCACTCACTTTCGTTTACTCCCACAACGACATAAGGCATAAATAATAATTTTGTCTGAATTTGATATTACGAAAATGAAAATTAAGGTTTTAATATGAAAATCTCAATTAATTAATTCTGCACACTGAGAGTTTTGTTTATGTTTTCAAATAATACAAAAGATAAACTATTATAGATACTAACTGAATTTAATTCCCTAAGTGTCGGTTTTTGATATTTTAGGTAATTTTCTCTAATTTTGAAAATGCACCAGTCAGAACGTTGAGATTTTGCAACCATCTTCTTTTTAATAACAAAAGGATACATATTAAGTTTTATCAAAATTGAATAATATTTAGTATCGTTTATTTAGAATCTTAGGGGCTTGAATATTCCGTCGCTGATACTGGTGCAAGTAGCACTTCCGACGGCCGCGCTAGCGACAGGTGGCAGTGAATCACGCCGAGATAGAAGCGGCTGTCACCGCCACCGGCTCCGAAGCTACGAGCCCGTACAGCATTTAAACACTGCCACGGATTGACTCGCGACGTTACAAGCGCAGATGTAAAACCGGTTTCATTCCTTGTGCAGCACTGATAATGCGAATATAAGTTGCTGGATAATTACATGAATCACTGAGAGCAAAAGTCTTTGCCACGTGATAAAGATCCAATCTACATAACACGGCGTTGAAGACTGATACGAGACAGATACTCGTTTGTCAGCATAGTAACAATCTTAGAGGTACACTACTGGACAGTTTACATCAATATATACACTACTGGCCATTAAAATTGCTACACCACGAATATGACGTGCTACAGACGCGAAATTTAACCGACGGGATGAAGATGCTGTGTTATGCAAATGATTAGCTTTTCAGAGAATTGAAACAAGGTTGGCGCCGGTGGCGACACCTACAACTTGCTGGCATGAGGAAAGTTTCCAACCGATTTACCATACACAAACAGCAGTTGACCGGCGTTGCCTGGTGAAACATTGTTGTGATGCGTCGTGTAAGGACGAGAAATGCGTACCATCCATCACGTTTCCGACTTTGATAAAGGTCGGACTGTAGCCTATCGCAATTGAGGTTTATCGTATCGCGACATTGCTGCTCACGTTGGTCGAGATCCAATGACTGTTAGCAGAATACGGAATCGGTGGGTTCTGGAGGGTAATACAGAACGCCGTTTTGGATCCCAACGGCCTCGTATCTTTAGCAGTAGAGATGATAGTCATCTTATCCGCATGGCTGTAACGGATCGTGCAGCCACACCACGATCCCTGAGTCGACAGATGGGGACGTTTGCAAGACAACAACCATCTTCACGAACAGTTCGACGACGTTTGCAGCAGCATGGACTACCAGCTCGGAGACCATGGCTGCGGTTACCCTTAATGCTGCATCACAGATAGGACCGCCTGCGACGGTGTATTCAACAACGAATGGCAAAACGTCATTTTTTCGGATGAATCCAGATTCTGTTTACAGCATCATGATGGTCACATCCGTGTTTGGCGACACGGGAACACACATTGGATGCGGGTATTCGTCATCGCCATACTGGCGTATCGCCCGGCGTGATGGTATGGGGTGCCATTGGTTAAACGTCTCGGTCACCTCTTGTTCGCAATGACGGCACTTGGAACAGTGGACGTTACATTTCAGATGTGTTACGACCCGTGGCTCTACCCTTCATTCGATCCCTGCGAAACCCTACATTTCAGCAGGATAATGCACTACCGCATGTTGCAGGTCCTGTGCGGGCCTTTCTGGATACAGAAGAAGGTTGGACTGCTGCCCTGGCCAGCACTTTCTCCAGATCTCTCACCAGCTGAAAACGTCTGGTCAATGGTGACCGAGCAACTCGCTCGTCACAATACGCCAGTCGCTACTCTTGATGAACTGTGGTATTGTGTTGAAGGTGCATGGGCAGCTGTACCTGTACACGCCATCGAAGCTCTGTTTGACTCAATGCCCAGGCGTATGAAGGCCGTTATTACGGCCAGAGGTGGTTGTTCTGGGTACTGATTTCTTAGGATCTATGCACCCAAATTTTGTGAAAATGTAACCATGTGTCAGTTGTAGTATAATATATTTGTCCAATGAATACTACCTTATCATCTGCATTCCTTCTTGGTGTAGCAATTTTAATGGCAGTAGTGTAATAATCTTAAAGGTACACTACTGGGCAGCTTACATCAGCATATTTATAATAAAATGTGTATACTCAATATTTGGACTTTGGATTTTCAAACGCAATCGTTCATTATCCGATTGTAGAGCTCTTCAAATTCCCGACTGGTAGTTCAGCAATTGTGACCACAGACAGTAGTAAACCTTTATGAGAAACCCCTGCCCCGCCCTATTCTTTTTAACTGACAAATTATGCCGCGGCGGTTTACGCTGTAAACAGGCAGTCGAGCGTTGCATGGCAGCGCCGGCAGGCAGGCAGTATCACCGCCGGCCTGCCGTTTGATGGCAAGGCGGCGTGTCGTGAGCGCTGCGCAACGCCCACTAACAATTCACTAATGGCGGCGCCGCTCGGCAAACATTAGCGTTAATCAGCGGATGGACAGGCGGCGCCCGTACAAATAGCTCCCAATTACTTTGGCCGCTGTTTGAGGGCCGCGGCGGGCGTGAAATCGCTGCGGTGATCGTTCCGCCGGCGACCGGCCGATAACAGCGGGCGGGTCTCGCCGCACAGTGGAGAGTGCAGGCCTCCGGGGAACCGCATAGTGGCGGACACGGGCCCGCCGCTGCCGCTGCCGCTGCCTCTGAAGCCGCGACGGCCACAGTGGTGCACTGGGGAACGTCAAGGGAACAGGCGGGGTCCCGTGTCCTTTGGACTGATTAACGTAGAGGCTACCGTACAGCCTTCCGTACGTCATCCTCAACCAGTTATCAACCTCTGCCTGTCTTCAGGTTACACCAGACTCCCGATTATTACCGAAGCCACTAGATAATCCAAAGTACACAAGCTGTTACTAGAAACTATCTACTGTGGATGTAAAATATGTTACTGGTAACGGTTGAAAGCCTACAGTATCACTTACGCGTTACACAACGGAAAGTAACAACCTAATGGTTTGGTGCATAAGCTTTTAGCGTTTTTCTGTAAGTTTATAATAAACGCAACCGATGCTCATAACAGAAACATTAGTCATCAGTATCAGATTCTTCTACAGATTCTTCTACAGTATTTTCCCAGGTAGACGCCATTTTCCTTGACCTCCGGAAGGCGTTCGATACAGTTACGCACTGTCGCCTGATAAACAACGTAAGAGCCTGTGGAATATTAGACCAGCTGTGTGGCTGGATTGAAGAGATTTTGGCAAACAGAACATAGCATGTTGTTCTCTATGGAGGGACGCCTACAGACGTTAAAGTAACCTCTGGCGTGCCACATGGGAGTGTTATGGGACCATGGCTTCTCACAATATATATAAATGACCTAGTACAGGGCTTAACAACTGGCCGGTTTTGAGCACGAGTACTCGCGTCTGCTCAGGCAGCTGCAAGGTCGTGGAGTGGGGAGGGAGGGGAGGGAGGGGAAATGCGCGCGCACGTTTGAATAGGGCCGCAGCGTGCCTATTGAATTCGCGCCGACTGTGTAACGTTTAAAGTACTACGATCAGCTCGTAACAGTCACTTCGCTGGTTAAGAATCATGTGAAGTCGCCGTTGTGTAACCCCAACCATGCTTTCGCAGTTCAACCCCCATTGGGAGGAATTGTATCTGTTTACTGAAAAAGATGGTGTTGCAAAATGATTAGTATGTCACAAAACGCTGAATTCTTTTACGAAATTTAATTTGCAGCGACATTATATGTGGTACCACGCGAAAGACTACGGACGTGGAAAATGTGATTGACCAGATCGTGCACAGGAAGTTATTAAACTTAAAAGGAAGCTATCCGAAGAAGATCTGGACGACGAAGAAAAATCAACTGAGGCAGCTCTCAGAGTGAGTTACAAAATTGCTTTATTTTTAGCAAAATCCCTGCGCCCCTTCACTAATGGCGATTTAATAAAAGATGGTTTTGTAGTTGCAGCGGAACATTTGTGTCTATCTCAAGCTGAACAGTTTGTGCCATTATTTGACATGACCATTATGCGTCGCATACAGGACATGGCAGACGACGTCCAGAGCCAGTTTGCAAATATCTGTAAAGATTTTATGGCGTATTCTCTAGCTCTAGACGAAAGTGTTGATATCACTGGAACAGCGCAGCTTGCCATATTTATTAGAGGTGTTAATAGAGATCTTCAGGTGAGGGAGGAGCTCCTCGATGTAGTAGCCATGAAGAACACTACTACCGGAGGTGATATTTTAAGTAGTGTTGAAGAAAGTGTTGAAAATATAGGATTTTCGTGGAATTCTTTAGTTTCAGTGTCTACAGATGGCAGAGACATACACTAAGCTAATAAAATTATGAGGCACGTGTACATTCTCCTTTATTTGTTTCATTTGTCGCAGTAATAATTCGTGAGTGATATCACTGCAGGTGGCCGCGGATTTACATCGACTGGCGGCAGCCGTTGTGTACCCCACGTGACTCTCCCCACTCTCCGCTCTGGTCCGATAGTGGGGGTAGCGTGCTCGCGCTGCTCCGTGCTCGCGCCTTGCTGCTCACAGCTTGCTCCGCGAGCACGTATGTTGTGAAGCCCTGACCTAGTAGATAGTGTCGGAAGTTCCATGCGGCTTTTCGAGGATGATGCTGTAGTATACAGAGAAGTTGCAGCATTAGAAAATTGCAGCGAAGTACAGGAAAATTTGCAGCGGATAGGCACTTGGTCCAGGGAGTGGCAACCGACCCTTAACATAGGCCAATGTAATGTATTACGAATACATAGAAAGAAGGATCCTTTATTGTATGATTATATGACAGCAGAACTAACACTGTTAGCAGTTACTTCTGTAAAATATCTGGGAGTATGCGTACGGAATGATATGAAATGGAATGATCATATAAAATTAATTGTTGGTAAGGCGGGCGCCAGGTTGAGATTCATGGGGAGAGTCCTCAGCAAATGTAGTCCATCAACAAAGGAGGTGGCTTACAAAACACTCGTTCGACCTATAGTTGAATATTGCTCATCAGTGAGGGATCTGCACCAGGTCGGGTTGAGAGAGGAGATAGAGAAGATCCAAAGAAGAGCGGCGCGTTTTCGTCACAGGGTTATTTGGTAAGCGTGGTAGCGTTACGGAGATGGTTAGCAAACTGAAGTGTCAGACTTTGCAAGAGAGGCGCTCTGCATCGCGGTGTAGCTTACTTTCCAGGTTTCGAGAGGGTGCGTTTCTGGATGAGGTATCGAATATATTGATTCCTCCTACTTATACCTCCCGAGGACATCACGAATGTAAAATTAGAGAGATTCGAGCGTGCACGGAGGCTTACCGGCAGTCGTTCTTCCCGCGAACCATACGCGACTGGAACAGGGAAAGGAGGTAATGAGAGTGGCACGTAAAGTGCGCTCCGCCACACACCGTTGGGTGGCTTGCGGAGTATAAATGTAGATGTAGATGAATTTATTTACAAGAGCCTGCCTACGTTGGGGTAACTTTTCGAATGTTTGACTACAGAAATCACATGGTTCTGGGACGAAGAGCTGGACGAGCCATGTTTGGAGCGCCTTTTAATCCGGAAAGGAAGTTCCTTGAAGTCTGTGTGATAGAGAGGGGAAAGGTAAAAGTTTGACGGTGAAAGATTAGGTGAATAATTTGGGTGCGGAATTGCCTCCCAAACCAAATGTCGTATAGTGTTTTTTGTCAGTCCGGAAGAATGCGGGCGCACGTCTCCAGTGATGGTTACAACTCGAGGAAAGCGGTTCATACTACAACACACCGTTGCTGTTCCGCCACATGAATAACAGGATGTCTTATGTATGAGCTTATTAAGCTGCATTGCTGCTTTCCTTTAGTCTCGACCATTACTTTATTTTCCCTGCTTAGCATGAAGACACTATTTCTTCTCACTAGTTAACTGACGAAGAGCAAACAGATATGTACATGTGGCCACCCATTGATTTTTGTGATTGTGGCTCAGATGTTACAGTACCCACACAGCTGATTTTGAACCTTCCTCATTGCATACAAACGTCGCACGATGGTGGACGATGATAGTTCACCACCTTTGCTAGTCCTCGAGTACACTGACGTAAGTCATTTTGGATTAAAGCATTTAAACGATCTTCATCAATATTCGAAGGTGTTCCCGAACGTATAGAGTCGTTAATATCAAAACATCTTCCTTACAACAACAAAATCATTATATTGTCGTGCTGTGTCCGATATCATTATCCCCATAAACGGTGCAATTGTCTGTGGCTGATGTAGAGAAGCAGCCTCCTCACGCCTTATAAAATTCTCATCAGTCTTTCCATTGTGTGCCAGCCTAGTCCGCTGTAACTAACTCTGACGTCATAAATGTTGCGCAATACTTTAAAAATCAAGTAAATAACCTGAAACGGTTCTAGCATGTCAGGAGTAATACTAAATCAATATGTGTTGAATGTCAGTTCAATAATTTTAACCATTTTCGAAATTTGGACGTTTTTCTGTAAAAATCATTGGCGCAAAAGAAAAGAGCTAGAAACTTAAAAATTTGTATTTAGGTTCCTTTTTCATAATAATTTAGTAGAAACAGTATTCTGGATCTCACAAATTAAAATTTTTGTTGAAATTCATGATTTTCTGGATTTTGTCTTAGAAATTCAGGAAGCAAGATGGATTAAGTAGGCGAATAAATAAGGCTAGGATGTTTAAATTTAAGTAGAAGGAAGATCCGCTATAATCATAAAGATGTGAGAAGTTTCAACTGAATAACTATAAAACTATAGCGATAGCGTATCTCCAAAGGGCAAGTTCAGAGCTCGTCTACTGCATGTAGTGTAATTAAATTAATTCTCTCGCCCAAAATATTTGACTTAGCCACGTCAGATTTTTATTATGATTACTTACCTGTGTGCAGATTGCACATTTAAATTGAGAGCTTCAACGGCCATCAGCAAAGGAAGCAATGATTTATTCGATAACTTAAAGTGGTGCATTGCTAGCCCAGCGGCTAGTTGGGAGAATGGAATTGATCAGGCGTTCCCTTAGCCGTCCGCACCGCGGCTTTATATATAAGAACGCTGAGCGAGAGAGTAAGGCCCCAGTTCTCTCCAGACGCTGATTAGCGCACCATCTGTGCCGGGAGTCGCGTCGCATCGATACCATTGCTATAAACAGCCTCGGATGCCGTAATAAGTTACTCGGGTTACGAGTGAAGTGTTAATTCTGGGATGACTTTAGTGATCTATCTTCAGTTTGTGTATGTCGTATTTTCACGTGCCGCCGCAGGACAGACATTCTACCATTATTTAGCGTGGCGTTTGATGAACATTATCATCAAATTATGGCGAGCATTAATTTAAACATTTAATTTGAACAGTTATAGTAGCATCAGCGCATTAGACTCTGAACTGCTCTGTTAGTTGGATCGTGTGGATCCTTTTTGTTCTGTGACTTTCAGAATATAGTGAACCTTTTAGAGAGAAACGTTTTTGATTATAAATCCCAGGCAATCTCCTAATTCCTCAGAGTTATAAGCTGTAGCTATAAGCGCATTTCTCTGATGAAGTGGGCACTAGGAATTCTAATTACAGGCTTCACGTTTTGCTAATCACTTTCAGGTTGCCAATATTGTAGTTAGAGAGCCAGTGCTGAGAACGGCAAACAACAGCAATAAATACAAAACATTTATAACAATTATTCCACCCGCCGCCCCACATATGGTTAATCGGCCGGAAAATACTTCTTTTCTACATTACAAAACATTATACATTTCATTTAACAACAACTAATTCCACCAGCCGCCCCACACTACCTCCGGTGCTGTCACCATTCTATAGAACTCAAACAGGTGGATACATCGGAAATATTCCGATTTCTCCAATTGACACTCTCTTTTCTACCGTCTACAGCTCCAGTCAGTATCTGCACGTGACAAAATGACAATATGTAAACTCAGACAGAAACAGTGGACTACAAGTGAAATATAATAACCTATAAACAAAAACTTAGCAACTGTAACACCAACTTGCACAACAAAAAGGCTACGAATTTAAGCAGCAACCTAATATTAGCGAAATTTTATTCAGAATATGAATACAGTGTATTTCGTATCATCTCTACCTGCAACTTACGTCCTCAACTACATGTTGGATTTATTTCAGTCTCTGTTTTTCTCTACAGTTCTTATCCTCTACAGCTCTGTATGGTATCATGGAAGTTACTCTGCGATGTATTAAGAGATTTCCTACAATCCTATACCTTCTTGTTGCCAGTGGCGTTCATGTATTCCTTCCTGCAGAGATCTTCCTTCTTCTCTACCTTACCAGTCAACATAATTTTCAACATTCTTCTGTAGCACCATACATCAAATTCTTCGATTCTCTTCTGTTCCGGTTTTCCCACAGTCCAGGTTACACTACCATACAATGCTCTACTCTGAACGCTCATTCTCAGAAATTTCTTTCTGAAACTGATGCTAATGGAGAGGAATGCCCTTATTAAGAGAGGAAAGTCTATAGATCCTCCTTGCTCAGTCCGTCTTGAGTTATTTTGCTGCTTAGGTAGCAGAATTCGTTAACTTCGGCTGCTTTGTGACCCCAAATTCTGACTTTAATTTTGTCGCTGCTCTACTTTCTGCTACCTCTTATTACTATCGTCTTCTTAGATTTAATCTGAATCCATATTCTGCACATTCTGTAATTCCTCTTCACTTTCATTCAGGGTCGCTATGTCGCAAGTGAATCTTATCTTAGACATCATTTCACGCTGAGTTTTAATTCCACTTTTGAAACTTATCTTTATTTCCGTCATTGCTTCGACGATTTATAACTTGAACAGTATGGGCGGAAGACCACATCCCTGTCTTACACACTTTTTAATCTGGGCATTACGTTTTTTTTCACTTACACTTGCAGTTAACTCCTGGTTCTTGTGGTATTGTACACTGATGAGCCAAAACATTATGGCCACCTGATTAATATCTTGTTGGTCCATCTTTGGAACGATAAACATCTCTGATTGTAGTGTAAGGGATCCGACAGTATGTGGGTGGGTTTGTGAAGGTATGTGGCATTAGATGTCTACGCACACTTCACGTAAATAACGGGCCGCTGATACATGTACGTGGCGATGACGCTCGATAGCGACCTAGATGGGTTCCATACGATTTACATCAGGAGAATTTGGTCGTCGAGACATCAACGTGGGTTCACTATACTGCTCCTCAAACCATTATAGCATGGTTCTGACTTCGAGACACGGACAATTGTAGGGCCGAAAGGTGATATCGTCGTCAGGGAAGGGATGCAGGTGGTTCACAGCTGTCAGCGTGTCTTCGATTACAAGCGAAGATCCCATGTAACCGCAGGAGAATGTCTCCATAGCATAATGCTGCTCCCACCACCCTGCGTCCGCACCGCGTTGCAGGTTTCGAACCGTCGTTCACCTCGATGACGGCGTTTGTGGAGACGACAATCGATTTACTCCAGCAAAAATTCACCCAGAGCGGCAGCACGTTCCCTTTGATTGACGGTCGGACCCCAATGGTCCCATGCCCACTGCAGTGATAACTGACGATGTCGTTGGATCAGCATGAGAAAACATAGGGGTGGTGTGCTGTGGAGCTCATTTTCTACAATGTACGATGAATGGTGTGATCCAAAACACTTGTAAGCGCAGCAGCAGTGTGCTCCTTCAGCGGAAATGCCACAGATCACCATCAATCCTTCTTCACAGAGCAGACAAACCCCCGAAACTCACATTCTCTGAAGAGTCGTGCACACCCAACCATTTAACGCCTAGTGGTAGTTCAGATCTCCTTCTACCTCTTTCCGTAGATGCTCACGACAGTAGCACGAGAACATTTTACCAGCTGCGCCGTTTTCGATATACTCGTCTACAGGTTCTGGGTAATAATAATCTGCTCTTTGTCAGTTTTGCTTATCTCAATGGATTTCCCCATTTGCAGTGCATAACTTCGCTAGGGTGATTCCCCGTTGGTGTCTGCTCCCATTACATACTGTTGTTACCGCGTCACGTGACAACAACACCACCAGGCTGTATTCAACGTCGCGATGGACAGTGGTCATAATGTTTTGTTTTATCAGTGTATATTACCCTCCTGCACCTACAGCTTAATTCTATTTTTTCTAAGAATGTCATACATATTGCACAATTTTTCATTGTCGACCGCTTTTCCAGGTCGATAAATCCTAAGAACGTGTCCTGATTTTTCTTCAGTATTACTTCCACTACAACAGTAACGTTAGAACCGTTTCTCTGGTGACCGTACCTTTCCTGAAGCAAACCACTTTTAAGTACATATCAGGGGGTACTTAGATTGACGCACTGTGGTTCTGCTTTGCTATTCGCGTATGAAGTGCTTGAAGAAAGAGTCCTCCAGTTCCTTTCTGTAGTCTAGCCTTCATCCAACCTAGGCGAGGAATGTACACTCCACAGCAAGAAAAGTGGGTCACCCCTGAATTCCAACGTGTAGGCTGCACCTGAATGTATGTAACCAACATAGCATATCTGGGTTGCACATAGTCGCAACCCTCCACAGTACTGTCGTTGTAAGATACACAATGGGTACCGCTAGAGACTACTAGAGAACATCGGTCTTTATGACAGTCCGTCCAGATGTAAAGTAACACCACGACAGTACAGAAGAGATCAGACAGTCCTTAACGTTTGTAAACTAAACTTAATTACAATAAGTGACATTTCAAATGTTATGGAACAACTAGTTTTGTCACATAAATCGTTCAGTAATCCTTAGGCACAATTAAATATTTGAGACAGTATATGGGTTTATAAAGTTGTATGGCAATTGGAAACGAGTTCTTTGCTGTCTAAAAGGTTTACCCAACACATGCTGAACGTCGTTCAACGTTCAACGGGGAGTGGTTTGGCATCAACTTTATGTAATACTAAGCAGTTAAAAGAAAACGTGATTAACGGCGGCAACCACTCCACGGAAATCCCAACATTAACAGCGAATCACAAGTAATATCATTGTTCACATTACTCATCAACAGTTACTTGTACACGAAGTTGTACTTTAAACGACATGTCCAACGTCTTCGTTCTGGATCCGGATAAAACCCAGAACGCAAAGCCATTGTTAACCAAGCAAAGTTTTGTGCCTTATCGAAACTCGATCACTAGGCAGGAAGAGACGTCAAATATTGACGTTTGCACCAGTAACAGTTATCAATTCTTAACTTGAAAGTAAATGACAATAATGTTTGTACGAAAGCAGGAATGACAATTACCTTCTTGGTAATTAACCTCGAAAGACGTTGTATAGTGTTGCATTGTCAAGGAATAAAGTATGCACATGTTTAAAATTGAAATGCCATCGTGTAATGCTGGGGACAAGGATGCGAACCCAGCACCTAATCGGATTGTTGAATAAGTACGTAAAATCAGAATGTAGATATCACAGTTTGTCACCAGTAGTGGGGTTCGAACCGTAAATGACGACTGAAGTTGTATTGCCTGACCGGGATTCGAACCCGGCGCCTAACGCCGTCGTTGTCTAACCAGGAACAGACGAGAAATGTACAATTTTGGTCCACCATCAGCGAGATGTGCTCACGTTTAACTAGAAATAAGGTGATGAAAACGTCTATGCTGACTGAGAGTCGAACGCCGCACACATGGTTATGAAGACACGTTAATAATCAACATCATATTCAGTAGTAGCTAGGAGTAGCATGTTTAGTTGCAAACCTTAAGGCCTTACTCATCCCTAGTAACGTGTTGCCTAATATCTACGATATCATGATGTTAATTTACAAGTGTATTGACTGCCGTAAAGAGGAATGTTCTGTAGTAGTCGTGTATCATTGAGATGTAAATGAAGTGCCTCAGCAGAAAGTAATTTCCGTCGTACACAAAGAATTGTTTCAGAGACACTGAGTACATGTTATAAGTGCACAAAACGTGTATTATATAGTAAGTATATACTATTATTTGGAGAAGCTGCCACCAAATCTGGTTACTTTTACATTCCGCTTAGTTGTCGTGGTTGAATACAGGTTTTCTTAACGCTACATCTAATGCACAGCGCTTACAAGAAAGTATAGTTTCCTGCGTCATGCTATTGCTAGCTAGGTGAAATATTTTTTGGTAGCTATGTTTAAAATGAATGTATTTTTGAAAGTATTGTTCGTAAAATATTTGCATAAATCGTCAACTGTAGGTGTGCCTGCACAAGTTATAGCATAATAGCTGTAGTTTGTAGTACAGACTTGCGTAGTTTAGATGTAACTTTTGATCCTTCAAGGGGTGATCGTGGCCATGCGGCCCGGGTCTGTACTAGTCGCGGCTCACGAGCTACGGGCCAGCCAGGCTGGCCGAGGCGAGACGAAAGTGAGCGAGCTGGCGGTGGCGTTGGTGGGCCAACAGCCCGGGACGAGCCAGCACGGCTGCGCCGCATGCCTCTGCCTCTGCCGCCCCGTTTGACGTAAATATGTTTACCTCCTCTCCTGGAATCAGTATAAGAGCGGCAAGCAGAAATACACATCAGGCTGTCTGCCGTAATGGCTCACTGGAAGAGGTCTATTCGAGGTAGAGTCAAAAAATGGTTCAAATGGCTCTGAGCACTATGGGACTTAACATCTGAGGTCATCAGTCCCCTAGAACTTAGAACTACTTACACCTAACTAACCTAAGGACATCACACATATCCATGCCCGAGGCAGGATTCGAACCTGCGACCGTAGCGGTCGCGCGCTTCGAGACTGAAGCGCCTAGAACCACTCGGCCACCCCGGCCGCCCGAGGTACAGTCGTCGCTCTCATTGAGGAAGGAGGATGTCCCATCACAGAAGCTGGCAGACGGTATGGCGTACCACATACCACTGCAACGAGATGGTGGAGGATCTGCCTTGAAAGAGGCACCACCAACAGGGCTCCTGGCTCAGGCAGGAAGAGAGTGACCTCACAGCAGGAAGACAAGGACCTAGTGTCTAGGAGCAGAGAAAATCCCTTTCTGAACGCGAAGCAGTTGTGGCGGGAGACCAACTTCCCCGGCTCCAGTGACACGATTCGCCGAAGGCTGAGGGACGCTGGACTGCATGCACGACGATCCCGCCGTGAAACAAGAGCTCAGCGAAGACTACGTTTTATACCGGCTAGCATTTGCGGAGCTCCATCTGAGGGCGTCGTGGGACAACGTCATTTTCATTGATGAGAAGGTGTTTTCCACCAATAACGACGGTCCACGAATCGTTTACAGGCCGCAAGGGACTCGCCATCGACGCGAATGTGTAACCACGACGAGAAGAAGTGGCCGGCTATCTGTTACCTGCTGGGGTTGGAATTCTGCGAGAGGGGCGTGAATTCTTCACAGGATAGAAGGAACTCTGGACAGCGCGCAGTATGCCCACATATTGGAAAATGTGATGCTTTCGTCAGTGTGAATGCTGTACGCAGAAGGGAACGTCACATTGGAAGAGGACCATTCTCCCATTCACAAGTCTGCATTTGTTCGGCAGCGGCTCTCCACGATTGGCGTCAACGTCATGGACTGACCGCCACAGGCGGCTGACATGAACTCCATGGAAAACATGTGGGCTGAGGTCGCCAGAACATTAACAGAGAACTGGCCACGAAACCAACCAACTACTGCGGACGCTCTTTGGGACTGCGTCCTGGAAGCCTGGGAGGAAGTTGCTTCTTCTGGCTGTTACGTCCGACGGCTTATACATTCTATGCCAAGACGCGTGATAGAAGTACAAAATAATGAAGGATTCTGGATAAAATATTAGACTTCTTAAAATGTTTTGTTATGTCTTCTTTTTCGTCATTCTTCCTTATTGGGAGCTAGTGGAAGATCGCGTGGCAACAGAAAAGATACAATATGGGTTAGCTTTCCTTTTAGTTGCCCTTTTAATTCAAGTGGGTTTCTTTTGAATATACAGTTTGTTAAGTATTCTATTTTGGTTTCATTTATACCCTGTCTACATACCAAGATCCATAAGATTTCACACACATTTGAACATTTATGTTTACTCGTTGTTAAGATCTCTTCTATTCTCTCTCACACTCTCTCGCACTGACACTGTCGCCGCAAGTGCCCTTCTATTACCTTCCCCCAAATCTTTGTAAGGAAATCTAGCGGTTTCCAATGACGCTACATTTTCTCTTTTAATTGCTGCTGTCTTTACTCTCTATCATTCCTCTCACCACCTATGAAAACGTATTCTTTGATCTCCCCTTACCTATAACCCATTCATCGTTCTGAGAACAGTCCTTCCTTATCTCTCGGTCCTAAGATAAAACGGACTGTGGCACACATCTAAGTAAGCAATACTTTACAAGCATTTCACGCTTATATTTTGCACTTCTGCACTTCAATCCATTCCCAGATCCCTCCCTTCTTCCTGTTACCCGTCCCTTGACATCTGCATCTACATCTAAATGAATACTCTGCAATTCATAATTATGTGCTTGGCAGGGGGTTCTGTTGTCTGGTGGATTAACCTTGTATTGATGTGTAAAACGTGTTGGTTCATATCTCATGTCAGGCGTAGATTTTTAACACACACAAGTAGCTCTCCTTCACCCCCTAGTAACGCCAAGTGCAGAACGCCAGTAAGCTCCGTAGTTCAATATACGCACTAAAGATAACATCCCTTCGCTGCCGACTGGGCATTCGTTTGAGCTGTGGCAGATGGAGAAACCCCGTAAGGCAGAGACTCTGTCACCAGCAAGCCGTCGTAAACTAGAAAACGTATTTCATTTAATGAAGCAATGGCCATGTAACTTCAAGAGGCTCTTACTTTATTTGAAACTGAGACGTTGAAAATTGTGGTGCTGGACTCGGATTAGAATTCGATTTCACTGTGTTCCCGAAGATTGCAAACTCTTCTAGGCTTCCTCGAAAGGCACCTATCTGGTTTCGAATCCTGATCAGCACAAAATATTCATTATTTCATTTCAAGCCCTAGCATGTGCACTCCGAACTACTGGTGAAAAATAGTTGCATTTTCGACGTCTCTTCGTGCGTTGTCAGCTAGAACGTGTTCGTATCAACTCACAGCCACATGATGAGCTTTTTATCACAACATTACAAGATCAAACGTTTCCTTACATCTTTTCAAGTTCAAACATTCCTCTCCATCGTACTGGTGAAAACAGATTTGGGCCTGACGTTGTGTTCGTTGTGATCACCAACGACGACATGTTGTGGATTCAACTTCTAGCCAGCAGATTATTTTCCATCAGGTCATTGAAAGTACAAACATGCCATTCCTAGCTATTAATGGAAAATTATTTGAGAGTTAAAGTTTCTTCATGACCACGTGTGCGGGGTTTGAATTCCATTCAGCACAGAACTTATCGTCGCCTGATGTCTAGCTAAACATGCGCCCATCTCGGGACTGATGAACCACCAAAAGCTATATGTCGTCTGTTCCTGGCCAGAAAACGACGGTGCTAGATGGTGGGTTCGAATCCCAGTCAGTCAAAAACAATTCTATCGTCAATTAAGGTTCCAGCATTTCGCTATTGGTGAAAACATTTGATATTTAACTTCTGATTTTATGTTCAGTCGTGCTCAAAAGTATCCGAACGACCTGAATTGCATTTCACCTGATTCCCATGAGACCTACATAACGCAGCTGTCTAGCAGGTTCTCTAATCGCTCCTTGGTACAGTCGTTTGACTATTGAATTGGTTCCAACAAATCACCACTAGAAAACACTGCTCTGTATCGCAATTACTCAAGATGTAAAGTAATACCACGATACTAAAAATATCAGGGAACACCTCATCACAGATAAGAGTGTCCATAAGGCTTGCAAGCTCACATTTATTGCAATAAATGACATACCTGAAATATTAGCACTCTCATTATTACGTCAGATAGGTAATGCACGTAGCAAGTTCGTCGTATTCATAATTTCCTCTTCAAAGTAACATACCATACTTGTTATTTAACCCAAAATTTCATTAAAAATTTACTTTATTCACGAGCAGCTAGTTGAGAATATGTATGAACTTCAAATGACACGACGAACCGCCTCATTCTGCATATCGATTCAAACCCAGGTCATGCTGGCTAGGCCGCGGTGGCCGTGCGGTTCTAGGCACTTCAGTCCGGAACCGCGTGACTGCTACGGTCGCAGGTTCGAATCCTGCCTCGGGCATCGATGTGTGTGATGTCCTAAGGTTGGTTAGGTTTAAGTTGTTCTAGGTTCTAGGGGACTGATGACCTCAGATGTTGAGTGCCATATTGCTCAGAGCCATTTGAACAAATCATGCAGGCTAAGATTTCGTGGCTGACGGAAATTAACAGTCATTCCTAACTAGGCATAAATAGAGTAATATACCTCATTTTTGGACAGTATCAGTTAGCAAATATCAACTTTAAATTACATAACGTAAACATTTTTAACGGTCGCGAATTCCTACCCAGCATCTATTGTCTCTGTTAACGAACTACGAGAGATGTTAAATATTGCTTCTTCACAAGTAACTTACTTGAAATACAGTGAGGTAAAGCTTTGTGTTGGACAGAGATTCGAACCCAGAACCTTATCGGATTGTTATCGAAGCACAAGCAACTTTGACATATCGGATTTTCTCGGCATTAGCAAGATGTATTAAATGAAATGACGAGACGAAACATTAATTTTTCCTTCCCAGGACTCCAACATGGCACGTATTCCTGTTACATTCTAGAGAAAAGAAATTTAAGTGGGTTCGTTACACCAGCAGCGACATGTGAGCATGTTTGAACTAGAAATAATATGACGAAGTGTTCAGTGCTGAATGAGAATCGAACCCCAAACATATCGTTGTTGACTACACACAAAGAGACGACACTTAACGAATTTTTCTCCACCAGCAGCTCGGAATAACATCCTTGAACTTACAGTGATCTCGCAAATAGTTCTGTGTCTCACTGGGAGTCATAAACGTCAGTTAGTGTTGACAACGAATGAAAATGCATTAAAAATAAAAATATTATCCACCAGCAGATAGGTGTTCTCATGCTAGAGCTTGATAATACATAGTGAAAAGTTTAGTGCTGGGCCTGGATTCCAACCCATTTATGCGCAATATGTGGAGATGTTGAGGAATCTGCAGTTTAGAACAAACAACAAGTTGTAGTCGAGCTGTATTGTCACGAAGGGATCAAATACCGCGTTAACGGCGGTCTGAGTTGCATTCCCAGTTCAGGACCAATTTTATCGACATACAGAAGCTCAAATAAAAGACGGAATAAGTGTCCTGTGACCATACAGAGGGTTTGATTCGTCACTAGAAATAAATAACTAGTATAAGAAAGGTCACTGGTGATAGAGTTTCTACATGTCGCCACTCCTTACTTTATCGTGGTTCCACCTAGCGTCTACTTGGTAGAGAAGGAATATTGCCTCTCCCTATCAAAAAACATCGGCAGAAGTTGGAATGGAACCGAGACCAACATCATATGAAACATTCATCAGTCCAACAGACCACCAAACCCTCTTCTCTACGACTCATTTCTCTATCATAACACCGTTGCGGCACACAAGATGAGAATTCTGACGCCCAGCCTCCCTGTAGTGGTTTGCAGGATGTTCAGTACATTCATTTACTTTTTCGACCGAATCGCCATGAACTGGCTGCCTTGGCTACCCAGTGCATACATTTTGTAATCACCGAAATGAAATAACGTAACTGCCACCTACACAGAACTGCCAACATTGTAGGATGCAGAAATTTAAATAGGAAGTGTTCCTTTCCATTTGATCTACTCTATTGCGCTATCTGTTTGTTTCAACCATAGTGCAGTGCAAATGAAATGCTGTGACTGTCCGTCTCTCAGAAGTCTAGATCCGGCCATATGCATTATCTCACAGGACTGTGGAATGCCGAAATTCTGGAGGAACTGTTGTTCACTTACAGAGGTGCTGATGCTACGTCACAGCTAGTAGCGTAACGGTAAGCGTCGCGCACTGTTGATAAGACGTTGCGTGATCTATTACATTCGCTAATACATTTTTTTAAAACGCAATTCTGCTGTCTGCTCAAGTTATCAATTTAATGGAACTTTGAACATAATTCTCTTCCCTTCTCATCCCAAAATAGTGCATGTGGAAAAAAAGCTAACTTCTGCGTCATTTTGTTCTTTTCATTTTTAATAGACAGCCAGGCAGAAAATGCGCTCGAAGCTTTTGTATTATGTATGGGGAGAGCGCATCATGCCGAAATAGTCAGAAAAGTATTTTCTATATTAGCTGTCGTCTGGTAGTGACATTTTATTCTTCTTCAAACCTTGTTTGACAGCTTTAACTCAGAACAAGTTTTCTACATGCATGTAATCAATAAAATGCATGTGCATTGTCAGACTGTTATAGATAGCATCAGAGAATTCACATATATCGCTGATGATTAATTTCTCTCTCATGTTTAGTATTGTTTTAACAACACTTGAAGAAACCTTATGATAACTGTGCACTGTATTGTAAGAAATGAAATAAAACTACCCACGATAACCTTACGACGAAAGTAAGTCTGTTTTAACAAAACTGAGTATCTGTATGCAAGCGTGCCTCTATCTGCACGAATTAGTAAAATAATACTCACTTAGATTTCGATAGGTTCTGTGTTTAAATGCTGTGCTGTGTCATACTCAACGGGTATGCAATGTGGCATTTCATAAATAAAGTTACGTATTCCTAGTAACCCAAAATTTGCTTGTCAGCAGCGGAAAGGGACGTTACCTGTTGTGCAGCATTGTAAGGTTTTCACCATTGTACTTTGAGCTGAAAGTATTTTCTTGCGATTTGCTAATCTGTTTATCTCCTTCATACTTGTCACCCTGGCATGGGAGTCTTAAGTGAAGAACATTATTGAATTTCGTATCGTTGACGGTCGATTTGAATTTCTTCAGATACACTTGTGTTGTATAGCAGCTTGGCAGTCAGAAAGCCGAGATCTACGACCATTAACACAACTTACTGAATCGAGCTGCCAAGAGAATTTGATGTGTTAAGATTTTCTTCTGATTTTGTTACAGAATTATTTCTGGGAATTCGCAGCTCCATGAAATAATACAAAAAAAAAAAGCTCGCACGCGCTGCCCCTACTACGGTTAAAACTGACGATTTTCTTAACTATTGGAACACGAGACACGGGTGGAACCACGGGGCTACGGACACACCGCTGCCAGCACACCACTCTCGTCATGGTATTGGTCGCTCAGCCTCATAACACATCTTGAAAGATATTAAAAGTTGTCACTTATATGAAGATTAGCATTTCTTTAGCCAAAAAATTTAAATTTCTGTCTCAGTGTCTAAGTTTACGTGAGGATTATATACCACGGGTCATTCGAAGGGAAAGGGAATATCAAGTGAATTTAGCGAGTCAGTTGAGTACCATACGCGGAAGTGATTGCACTGTCACAGTGTTGCCAAATGTTTGTGACGATGTTGCCAATTCTCAGCTGTGCTAGGAACAGTTCTGTAGCGTTATAAAAGGAGAATCCTGTGCTCGTGTCATAGGAGGATACGGAGAGGATGAGCGGGGTTTGGTTAATATGCAGCATTTTCTCCTACCAGCTGTGTCAAACATTCAGGTGTGCAATCTTCCATACGATTACAGTTTCCCAAAAAATATATACGAATAATACACTTACCTTGTTACTTTGTTACAAAAGATTATTTCAGTACAATAAAAAGTCTTTGGAAATCAACTTTGCCAACCTGTCACGAAAAGTAAGATAACAAACACTATGCACCTCGAAATCGGTTGCATCTATATGCAGTCTTGTGATCATAGAAGCAGAATTTCATGAATTGTACGAGAATGTAGTAAAATGTTGGTGCGAATAGAAGCTGTAAGAAACACAATTACCTAACTATTCTGTACCACGTAATAATCAATTCATTTGATAATTCAGAAGAGAAGAAACTAAAACTTATGCCCATTAAGATAGAAACTAAACTGCAGATGCGTGCACTGTGTAGATCTGCGCTTTTTCATCTTCAGATCTATACAAATAATGTACACTAACCAGCGTGTTCATTGCTTTCGTATTGTCTCCCTCTCGTTTAGTTTTATTATGATGAACTGGATCCACACCCATGAGTTTGGTTTATTCTTTGTATCCTTCCATCTACTATCTTTGTGTGTTATTGTTCGGTGTTCAAAAAGCAAAATATTATGCCTGCTCCCACGAGGTATTAAAATGAGGTCGCAAAAAGGCTAACGAATTATAATCAAAATACAGTGAGACGCCAATTTGTCTGTCGTCATGGTGTTAAGTGGACAGAAATAGTTCGGTGTTATTGTCGTCTTTTCTTATTGAGATTTTCATAATACCCTGACACAAGACGCCGAAATAAATATGTATATTCTCCGTGACGAAACATCCCACATTACATTCATCCTGATCCATTCGTTATGTGCATCGGCGGCAATGAGTGATAGGAAAGCTGTTGTGGGGTGACGAATAACAATAACTATGATAGTAATTACAAATCAATAATCAAGGATGTTTACTGCATTACAGACGGTTAACAAAATAACTAAGAATGGCTGAGTGTTTAACTGGCGCACTGAGTAGGTGTTTTTACCACTTTGTTACTGAATTCTGTTCTAGTTGTTTGCAGAGAGAAAACAAAGAAACCCGTAGCCATACATATCGCTAGTACAACTATCCTTGCTTTACATCACGAGACGAACATGGCGTCACTGAGCTGATATTTGAAATACATTTCTGTTTTCTCTCTCTGTCTCTCTCTCTCTTTTTATTTTCATTTTTATTTTTTTGAGGAAAGCATCGAGAAGCGCGATAATAAGCAAGTAGGTATATAACCTTTTTACAGTTATTTTCATCGGGATACATAATGAAAAAATACAACTTTTAAGTGTGTAATTGCGTAATTCCAGTTACTGACAGTCTATTCGTGAGCTTGCTCGCATTCAGTGGGGTGAAACCTATCACAGAAGGAAGAAAAACACAAATATTTCTTGCACCATGCGCAACACATAAACGAAATCTCGCTGCACTGACGTGTTGTCCGATATATTGCACGGAAAACATATCTGATTCATGTTGCTAAATACAGCTCTGTCAGATACCAATTTGGAAGCGTACCAAGTGTATAAAAGTATATCTTGAAATACGCAGAAAGGCCCATAGAGGTATTCGACTGAAACATAGCCATGACCAAAATTGTAACTGGGGTCGACAGCATCGTCGTCTACCACCTTGACAACTCGAACGGTGACAGTGCTCGGCCGGTTACTTAGGTTTACTGGTGTCAAAGCTACAGCATGAAAACACAAAAATCTTAATAACCCGAAGATCATTAGTTTTGGAACCCACAGAAAGTAAAGCAGTCATCAGTCGCAAGAGTGGTTTGAACACCACAGTACTTTAATATGCACGGACTTGTTGGAGGTGGTATGCTGTTGCTTTCATCCGACCTTTGAGTTGACTTACCTAGCCAGTTAATAGGGGAACCTACAGTTTTACGTGGCTTTCGGACCACAGTGCAACTCGGAATTTTTCACATCAACAAACACTGCCCCAGGGGAAATATGTGTAAAACGGCACATAAAAATCGTGGGACTAGTGAGGGATCGAACCTGAGACCTTCGTATCCATAGTCTTGCTCTTTATCACCTTGCCACCATGCAACCAAAACTGTGGTTTCTGTTTTCCATTAAAATTAAGGATCTCTCGTTCGTGCCTGCGTTGGCACTTGCGTGTCCCTTAGGAGACCTTACCTTTGCGATTTCCCTCGTATACGTGTGTGTAAACGCCTTCCAACGCCCACTCATGGAAGACAAGGATACCTAGTCTAGCTTCAATATTACAAATACGCCTCTGTTTGCGGATGAACGCAGACTTAGGTTGATAACCAATTTGAATATTTATCAGTACTGTACCCATTGGTGTTAAACTCGTTTTCTACCAATGAATCCCACAGCTACAGGAACACTACTTTAATACCTCTTACACAAAATACTTACGCGTTGCTATCAGACGAAAAGATCAACCTGACACAAACTGTGGGAAGTTTGTTTTACAACCTTCGTACCTGGATAAAGAGCTTTTCCTATTTGAGATATCTGTGAACGTTGCTGCATAAGACGATTTAAGAAGAAACTAAATTCTTTCAGCTACGCCAATGTTTAAAGAAATCGTGTCAACGGAACTAAATCGTGGTTTGTAAATCGTTTACCAGCCGTACTCTGCCGCATTTCGCTGGTTCGAAAGCAAAAACCTTACTGACAAATTTCACAGAAGGAAAAGGGGGACGAAATGTCTCCCACTCAAAGGTCATGTTGTTTTACTTAAATGATTACAAAATCGGGTAAAACGAACAATGAGGTTGTCAGTATAAGCACATTATTGTTGTCAATATGATGTTGCACCGCCCAGGGCCTGTAATGATAAAGGGCCCGTTTAGGTCAGGCGTATTGTACACAGAAGTGGAAGAGAGAGCACCACTAAATTCTACAATCCGTATGCATTGCATGCACACAGAAATTACTGTTACAGTGTACTTATGGAGCCCAATGAGTGAATTACATATTTTCCGGTGAGAAGAGCACTGGCAAACAGTCTTCGCTACATTAGGTTACTTAAACTGGCGTCACTTTGAGCTAGAATTTACAGCCAGTGACTAAGTGTAAGGACAGGGAGTCGCATGCGGGTTTTGCAACTGTGAAATACTTTCCTTACATTATGGAAGTGAATATAAAATTTGAACTAATATTGCGAAAATTTTGGACTTGGATAGCTTAGAATGATAATCTTTGTTTATTGCAAAGGAAAACAATTGATTTTCTAAAACATTCTGTGTCATACACAACTTGAAACAGGTCACGTTGACCAAATCATATGTACATTGGAAGGCAGTAAGATTCCTAGGCTTTTGGTTTGGCAGTATTCGACAGCCATTTCTAGGCGCAAGTAAATGAAGAAAGGCAGCGCGTTTTCGTTATCAAGTAACGTCTTCATCAATTACTTTAGTTTTAATGTGATCTACGAGTAATTGCTGATGTTTGATATTAACATGAAAGGGATTCCGTAGACAGGGAAAGCACTTGTTCTTGGGCAACTACTTCTATAATGATCAAAAGGACTTAAATGATCTTCTAGCACATGTGTTCCAGCAGCGGTATGAAGAAAATGATAGTAATAATGATGGTGATAATCGAATTATCCGGTAACTTCACACTTCACAGTGGATTTCCTCGAACTAAGAAATTTCCTGAATTAGTGAAAATTTCAAAATGGCTTCAAATCGAGGCTATGACGCCTAGAAGAGTCTTTGCATTCTGCTGACATGAGAATAGCATAATCTCCACGTCAGAAGCGTGCTTCTACTTAACCATTTAATAGTCTCAAGTTTTTTTCCACCGTGACTAGTTTAGTAAGCTAAGCACATCATCCATTACAGCACACTCCTGGGGCTGGGGAATGTGGCCACGATGATTTGGTGGAACGAACTATCACAAGTGCAATGCGCGGGTCCAGGCATTTACTTTACCTCTGGTAACCTCAAGAGAAAGCTGTTTAATCCAGAATCCGCATTAAACATCACGTTCCTTCATTCCAAACTGGGCAGAGACGGTTTACGTTGGAAAATGACAAAGGTGGAGGTCAGGGTAAACAGAAATACTGTCACCGGCAAACTTACTTACATTAGATATATATATTTTTTTTTTGATGAACTGATAGCCGTCTAAAGGAACAGGGCTATTATTTTACTTGTACTTGATTGAACTAGAGACGTTGAAAAATTTGTTGCTGGACTGTGATTCGAATTCGCATCTCCTCTTTTGAGGATCTGAATCTCTCGGAACAGTATAGTTCAATCATTTCATTCCTTTACCCAAGACTTCATGCAGTCTTCTCTAGGTCTCCTCTAAAGGTAAATATGTGGGCCCGATTCCTGATCCTGTACAAAAATATTCATAATTTCATTTCAAGCCCTATCACTTGCACACCAGCCAGCTAGTGAAAATTAACGTGCATTTTTAATTTCTGTTCATGTTGCCAACAATTTCTGGACAAACACGCACACATCTTACTGTTGGTGAGTAAGCAATTGATACTTAAGCAATATTCGTGGACAATAAAGAAGAACGATAGGAGTGCGGTTCGATTGTCGCTCAGCAACAGAAATTTGTGTCCTTATTTTAGATTAAACACCTAGCAGCTGGCAAGAAAAACCGTTACGTAACATTTGATTTTACTTAGTTAACAATCCGATTACGTCTTGGGTTCGTATTTCCGTCGCAGAACTTCACATCATGCGCTTCATCTTTAAATTCATACACATTTCTTTACTTCAAAATTAAGGTATATCACACATCTTTCATGGTTAGTTAACAGGGATGAAAGGGTCTTGATAGGAGTCCCGGTTTGTTACAAAAACTGTCGTCTTTTATTTTCAAGTTTAGATTTGGTTACTGATATAGGCGAAAATTTCGGTACTTCATGACTCTTCATGGATAATCAGCAATATGGTATGATTAGTTTAGATTAGATTAATACTTGTTCCATAGATCATGAATACGACATTTCCTAATGACGTGGAACGAGTCATTTCAATGAAAGATTTCTTTACATACCAGTATTCAATTTCTTTACAACAATTTTTTACCCTCTCTCTCTCTCTTCCTCTCCCTCTCTCTCTCTCCCTCACACACACATTCTCTTTTTATTTTTATTTATTTGTTCTGATCGACTATCGGCGAGGCACGAAAACGTCCGTGAATGAGTTTCTTAGTTTTGAGTACAGTTACGAAAGAAATATAAAAACAACTATGAGAGTTACTGATTTATGATGCTTAGTAGCAGTCAGTTCTGAGTATTATTAGTAACTGAGCTCCAGTCCCTAAACCTAGTTACAGAAATGTGAATCAGACGCATTACGTATTCCAGGCCGTAGCAGCCGCGTCTTTGAGGCGTCAGCTATGGTCACTTCCCAGCCCGCTGTAGGATCACATTGGTTCGTCTTCTTCCCGCTGGTAATGTAACTGAGATTTGGGAACAACGCGAGGTAAGTTTGGCAACTCTGTGATCGACGAGTTACCTCCTGGTGGGCACAGAATTAAGCCTCTAAGTTCACTTGATTTCTCGTGTCATTTCCATTGAATAACCTGAGTTGTTATCGGTTGAGGTATAACAGAAGATTGTAAATTTACGGTTTTCAGCCCAGCAAAGTCATTGAACGTGGATATCGCAACTAATCGGGTAATGTAAGTAGCGGTTTACGAGTTCTAGCCACTACAGGCCTCGTAAGAGGAACGCGCAAACCATATCTATCCGCTAGCTCTGTGTTGACGTGCTAACCTGTGGAAACACGACTGATACGGTTCGCGGTTCCAGACTCGCTGAATGTAACGTTTTTATTCCTTCTGTGTAACAGCTGCAAGCAGTCAGATCAAACATCGATAAGCAAATCGTAAGAAAATACTTCCAGCTCATAGTGTAATGGTGAAAAACTTACAATGCTGCACAACAGGTAGCGCCTCTTTCCGCTGCTGACAAGCAAATTTTGGGTTACTAGGAATACATAACATTATTTATGAAATGCCACATTGCATACCTGTTGAGTATGACACAGCATACCATTTAAACACAGATCCAATCGAAATCTAAGTGAGTAGTGTTTTACTAATTCGTGCAGATAAAGACACGCTTATGTACAGATAATCGGTTTTGTTAAAACAGACTTACTTTCGTCGTAAGGTTATCGGGGGTAGTTTTACTTCATTTCTTACAATACAGTGAACAGCTTTCGTAAGGTTTCTTTTAGTGTTGTTAAAAAAATACTAAACATGAGAGAGAAATTAATCATCAACGATATATGCGAATTCTCTGATGTTATCTATAACAGTCTGACAGTGCACATGCATTTTATTGATTACATGAATGTAGAAAACTTGTTCTGAGTTAAAGCTGTCAAACAGGGTTTGAAGAAGAATAAAATGCAACTACCAGACGACAGCGAATGTGGATAATACTTTTCTGACTATTTCGGCACGATGCGCTCTCCCCATACACAATACAAAAGCTTCGAGCGCATCTGCTGCCTGGCCGTCTATTAAACCTGAAAAGAACAAAATGACGAAGAAGTTAGCCTTTTTTCGACATGCGAATATTTTGGGATGAGAAGTGAAGAGAATTATGTTCAAAGTTACATTAAATTGATAACTTGAGCAGACAGCAGAATTGCGTTTTAAAAAAAAATGTAGTAGCGAATGTAATAGAACACTCGATGTCTTATCAACAGTGCGCGACGCTTACCGTTACGCTACTAGCTGTGACGCAGCATCAGCACCTCTGGAAGTGAACAGCAGTTCCTCCACAACTTCGGCATTCCACAGTGCTATGAGATAATGTATATGACCGGATCTAGACTTCTGAGAGACAGACAGTCACAGCATTTCATTTGCACTGCTCGATGGTTGCAACAAACAGATAGCGCATTAGAGTAGCTCAAATGGAAAGGAACACCTCCTATTTAAATTTCTGCATCCTACAATGTTGGCAGTTCTGTGTAGGTGGCAGTTACGTTATTTTATTTCGGTGATTATAAAATAGAGTCGCATGTATGCACTGGGTAGCCAAGGCAGCTAGTTCATGGCGATTCGGTCATCCAAGTAAATGAATGTACTGAACATCCTGCAAACCACTACAGTGAGCCTGTGTGTCAGAATTCTCATCTTGTGTGCCGCAACGGTGTTATGATAAAGAAATGAGTCGTAGAGAAGAGGGTTTGGTGGTCTGTTTGACTGATGAATGTTTCATATGATGTCGGTCTCTGCTCGATTCCAAATTTTGCCGATGTTTTTTGATAGGGAGAGGCAGTTTCTGTTCTCTTGTGGCTACGCCAAGTGAAGAAGGTATAATGGCATTGTGATCTGAAAATCACATTAAACGTGATATTCCTTCTCCACCAAGTAGACGTTAGGTGGAACCACGATAAAGTAAGGAGTGGCGACATGTGGAAAGTCTATCACCAGTAACCTTTCTTATAATAGTTATTTATTTCTAGTGACGAAACAAACCCTCTGTATGGTCACAGGACACTTATACCGTCTTTTATTTGAGCTTCTGTATGTCGATAAAATTGCTTATGAACTGGGATTGCAACTCAGACCACCCTTAACGCGGTATTTGATCCCTTCGCGAAAATACAGCTCGACTACAACTTGTTGTTTGTTCAAAACTGCAGATTCCTCGACATCTCTACACATTGCGCATGAATGGGTTGGAATCCAGGCCCAGCACTTAACTTTTCAATATGTATTATCAAGCCCTAGCATGAGAACACCTATCTGCTGGTGGATAATATTTTTATTTTTAATGCATTTTCATTCGTTGTCAACACTAACGATATCTGACGTTTATGACTCCCAGTGAGACACAGAACTATTTGAGAGATCACTGTAAGTTCAAGGATGTTATTCCGAGCTGCTGGTGGAGAAAAATTCGGTAAGTGTCGTCTCTTTGTGTGTAGTCAACAACGATATGTTTGGGGTTCGATTCTCAGTCAGCACTGAACACTTCGTCATATTATTTCTAGTTTAAACATGCTCACATGTCGCTGCTGGTGTAACAAACCCACTTAACGTTCTTTTCTCTAGAATATAACAGGAATACGTGCCGTGTTGGAGTCCTGGGAAGGAAAAATTAATGTTTCGTCTCGTCATTTCATTTAATACATCTAGCTACTGCCGAGAAAATCCGATATGTCAAAGTTGATTGTGCTTCGATAACAATCCGATAAGGTTCTGGGTTCGAATCCCTGTCCAACACAAAGCTCTACCTCACTGCATTTCAATTAAGTTACTTGTGAAGAAGCAGTATTTAACATCTCTCGTAGTTCGTTAACAGGGACAATAGATGCTGGGTAGGAATTTGCGACCGTTAGAAATGTTTACGTTATGTAATTTAAAGTTGATATTTGTTAACTAATACTGTCTAAAATCGAAGTATATCACTCTCTTTATGCCTATTCAGGAAAGACTGTTAATTTCTGTCAGTCACGAAATCTTAGTTTTCATGTCCCGGGTCGGAATCCAAATGCAGAACGAATGGGTTCGTCGTGTCATTTGAAGTTCATACATATTCTCAACTAGCTGCTCTTGAATAACCTAAGTTTTTAATAACGTTTTGTGTTAAATAACAAGAATGGTATGTTTCTTTGAATAGGAAATCATGAATACGACGAACTTACTATGTGCATTACCTATCTGACGTAATATTGAGAGTGCTAACATTTTGGGTATGTCAGCTATTGCAATAAATGCGGGCTTACAAGACTGAAGGACATTCTTATCTGTAATGAGGTGTTCGCTGATATTTTTAGTATCCTGAGTTATTGCGATACAGAGCAGTGTTTTCTAGAGGTGACTTGTTGGAACTATTTTCAATAATCAAACGACTGTATCATGGTGTGATTAGAGGACCTGCTAGACAGCTGCGTTATGTGGGATGCATGTGAATCAGGAAAAATGCAATCCAGTTCGTTCGGATACTTTTGAGCATTACTGTACTTCGTTAACAATCCGATTAGATGGTGGGTTTTCATCCTTGTCACAAGCTTTATATGATGGCATTTCAATTTTAAACATGAGCATACCTTGTTTCTTGTGAATGAAACCATATTAAACGTTGTTGGGGGTAGTTCTCAGGACGGTAACTGTTATGACAGGATTCCCAGTTCAGTACAAACATTTTCGTCATTTGGTTTCAGGATCTGAATTGATAACTGATACTGATGCAAACGTCTATATTTCACGTCTCTTTGTGCCTAGTGATCTGGTCTCAATAAGGCACAAACAAAGCTTAGCTTAGTTAGCAATGGCTATAGGTGCTGGGTTTGAATCCAGGTCCAGAACGACACGTTGTTCATGTCATTTAAAGTTCAAATTTGTGTATACGTAGCTGATGATGTGTTACGGAACAGTGATATTACTGGTGATTCGCTGTTAATGTTGAGATTTCCTTAGAGTGCTTGTTGCCGTTAATCACGTTTTTCTACTGGTTCGTCCAATATCCAGTTTCCAGAGCCACTCGCCGTTGAGCGACCTTCAGCACGTGGATGGAAAACCTTTTAAAGAGCGAAAAACATTTTTCCAACTGCCGTACAACTTTGTAACTCCATATATTGTCTCAAGTATTTAATTTTGACTAAGGATTACTGTATGATATATGTAAAACAATCCGTTTTCTCAGAACTTTTGTAATGTCACTTGTAATTAAGGTTAGTTTATGAGTGTTATGGGATGTCTCATCTCTAAGAACGTGTTTTCTAATATGTTTTGTATGACGATATTAGTTGACGCTCAGACTGACTGCTATAAAGACCTTTGGTCTCTTAGTAGTCTCTTGCGGTACCCATTGTGTGCAGTCAAACGACTGTACCCCACGTGGTGTTTAGAGGACCTGCAACACAGCTACATTATGTTGGTTGTATTCGGAAGTGACCCACTTTTTTTGCTGTCAAGTGTACACTTCTAGAAACTTTACGTAAATGAGCTCGTTCAAATTTTCTATGCAGTTTCTAAGGCGAAGCTTAAGTCTGTCTGCAAAGCGTCTTCCAGATCATAGTTGTTAGCAACACTGTAAAGATCGCTAATAGGCCGTATGAACCCATGTCAGTTTGTAATGGTCTCCAAAACACACGTTTAATATGCACCGTTTGTTCTATTTGGTACGAATCTCAACCAGTGGACAGTATTCTACGATGACTCGCATGAAGGATCTGTGAGCCATTTTTGTTGAAGACTGAATGCATTTACTCATAATTGAATCAATGAAAGAATATTTACCACCTGCTTTACAACGACTGAATGTACGTGATCTTCCCAATTCGTATCTCTGCTCCACTACAAATTGTTACACCTTGATATGGGGTGACTGAACCAAATTATAACTTACTGATTTAGTTACAGCGCACTATTCGTACAATTTTGTTACAGTGAAATGCACAATTTCACAATTACAAATTTTTAAAGCACGTTACTCATCTTTGAATCACTTTCCAATTTTAACCAGATATGTCTAAACATTTGCAGAGATTATTTTTCAGACGGTAATTTATTTTACACTACTGGTCATTAAAATTGCTACACCACGAAGATGACGTGCTACAGACGCGATATTTAACCGACAGGAAGAAGATTCTGTGATATGCAAATCATTAGCTTTTCAGAGCATACACACGAGGCTGGCGCGGGTGGAGACACCTACAACGTGCTGACATGAGGAAAGTTTCCATCCGATTTCTCATACACAAACTGCAGTTGACCGGCGTTGCCTGGTGAAACGTTGCTGTGATGCCTCGTGTAAGGAGGAAAAACGTGTACCATCACGTTTCCGACTTTGATGAAGGTCGTATTGTAGCCTATTGCCATTGCGGTTTATCGAATAGCGACATTACTGCTCGCGTTGGTCGAAATCCAATGACTGTTAGCAGTATATGGAATCGGTAGGTTCAGGAGGGTAATACGGAATGCCGTGCTGGATCCCAACGGCGTCGTATCACTAGCAGTAGAGATGACAGGCATCTTATCTGCATGGATGTAACGGATCGTGCAGCCACGTCTCGATCCCTGAGTCAACAGATGGGGACGTTTGCAAGACAACAACCATCTGCACGAACAGTTCGACAACGTTTGCAGCAGCATGGACTATCAGCTCGAAGACCATGGCTGCGGTTACCGTTAACGCTGCATCACAAACAGGAGTACCTGCGATGGTGTACTCAACGATGAACCTTGGGCTCGAATGGCAAAACATCATTTTTTCGGATGAATCCAGGTTCTGTTTACACCATCATTATGGTCGCATCGGTGCTTGGCGACATCACGGTGAACGTACATTGAAAGCCTGTATTCGTCATCGCCATACTGGTGTATCACCCGGCGTGATGGTATGGGGTGCCATTGGTTACACACCTCGGTCACCTCTTGTTCGCATTGACGGCACTTTGAACAGTGGACGTTACATTTCAGATGTGTTACGACCCATGGCTCTACCCTTCATTCGACCCCTGCGAAACCCTACATTTCAGCAGGATAATGCACGACTGCATGTTGCAGGTCCTGTACGGGCCCTTTCTGGATACAGAAAATGATTGACTGCTGCCCTGGCCAGCATATTCTTCTGATCTCTCACCAACTGAAAACGTCTGGTCAATGGTGGCCGAGCAACTGGCTCGTCATAATACACCAGTCACTACTCTTGATGAACTGTGCTATCGTGTTGAAGCTGCATGGGGAACTGTACCTGTACACGCCATCCAAGCTCTGTTTGACTCAATGCCCAGGCATATCAAGGCCGTTATTAGGGCCAGATGTGGTTGTTCTAGGTACTGATTTCTCAGAATCTGTGCACCCAAATTGTGTGAAAATGTAATCACATGTCAGTTCTAGTATAATATATTTGTCCAATGAATACCCGCATGCCATCTGCATTTCTTCTTGGTGTAGCAATTTTAGTGGCCAGTAGTGTAGATATCGCTCCTTCATAGCTGAGTAGTCAGAACTGCTGACTGCCGCACGGAGGGCTTTCGTTAGATTCCCGATACTACCATGGAGTTTTCCTCAGCGGGAGGACTGGAGTGGGATGCAATCGGCACTTCAATCCAGAGCGCCAATACCTCGTCCTTACAGGCATGAAATATGTCACCACAGTTGCCTATTCGAAGACCGACTTCCATCGTACGAATTGTAACTGAAAATCTATGTTACGAGAAAACTTTGAGACTTTCACTACTTTAGATATTTACCGTCATTTTTAGGTCATAGATACGAATCACTAAATTTTCCAACATATATCTCAAATTCGCAATTCATTTACACAAAAGAAGGTTTTTGTAAATTATTCGATAGTTTTAGATGAAACACTAATGCCGTTTCTTCCTCCATATCGAATTATTTGTACCAGAAATCTGAGAATACAAGTTGGTTGGAGGAGGAGGTGGAGGGACGTTGTCTTTGGCTTTTCCTAAGACAGAGAGGCAGGAGTCCAGGAATGACGTTATTATTGGTTAGGGAAAGGTGACAATTGGTTGTAGGCGACACTACTCATGCACCCACTGCCTCTACAGTGAGTCTGTTAGGAAATTTGTTATCTACACTGTGACTGCCCGAATTGTCAAGTACTGACGTGTTTAACTGTAGACAGCTGTAAATGTTCGAAGTCTCATAATATGAGACAGTTTGAAAGCTTTTGCAAATACATGTAACTGCTGCGTATCCACGTTTTCATATCCACGTATTTCTCTTCTTATCTTTTTATAGGCTCCGCTATTTGAATACAGTATTGAAATATGTAAAAGTAAAACTGTTAAATTTGTTTAGTGCTTCACTCATTGAATAATGGAGCAACAGTCACCGTTGGTGATGATGAGGCCTATTCTTCCTATTACATCTCATACGCATCTAAAAAGCCTAATGGTTTTAGAATTAAACTGGCTCCTGGAATTTTTATCATTTACGAAGCACAGCAATTTAATATTTTATCAATTTTACAGGGGCTGTTCGGAGGCAATGGGTCAGATCATACGTCATTTGTGCTTGCTCAAGTCACTTTTCAATTATCTGCAGATAACATTAGGGACGAGGTTTGCTTATGATAGAATGAAATCAATGGCTGAAAGCGAACTTCATTCGGGAAACTGTGTGTGTTTGCCATTATCTGCTGAGGTTGCGGCTCCAGTTCGTTTTTTGAAACTAATATTACAAAAACCATAATTCATGTACAATATAGTAATAGCAGGGAGACCTTTTTTATAAACGGAAACCAGAATGTAAGCCATTTGTAATGTAGTTGATTATAAATCACATCGATATCCACTACAGGGGCACAAAATACATCTTCTCAGTTCGATGGAGACAAGAGCTTCAACTTACTGAGATGATGCTCGCTCGTTGCTTTTTCTAAAATATCTGAAAACATAATTCCTACGATGCGTTTGAGCAACAAAGTGGTTTTTCCGATATCTTTGATCTGAATTTACAGTTCACATACGTTTTATCAATCTTTTCGTAGGCAATATGAAACACAATAGCGCACATATCGACGCAAGAAAAATACTTTGAAATAACTTGTACATAAAAAGAGATAAACATCTTGAAGTAATGCTTCTGTGTTGATACAGTGATATCTAGTCCAAAAGCATTCAGTTTTAACGCAACTTAGAAATGCTCATTAAGTAGATCTCTGCTTTGGAGAGTCAATGGGGGTCGTAGATGTGGCCTACTGATTTCACTATGTCATGTTCCACCATGCAGACCTGCAGTAGCAGCTGAATTCATTTTTAACACAGCCGTGATTTACGATTTAGTTGCTAACATCGTAGCTATATGATTAGCACCAAGCCAGTCTCCTTTCGTATAGCGAATTCAGAGTCTTTGTCCCTCCTGAAAACCTCGTTGCTTTTGTTTCTCCTCTCTCTACGGCGCTTACCCGAGGGAGGAAAACAGAGACGCGACGTCAACCGCGGCCAAGTCTGTTACGGAAAAAAAGGGGGCTGCAGGAGAGGAAAAATAAAATAAATAAATAAATAAAAGAGGGCCGGGAGCTGGTCTGCGATGCATGTCGCGGCTTGATTAAAGCAAATATAAGCGGCGGATGCGGCTTGCCTTTGATACGGGCGACGCAGCGCCCCTGGCGGCGTCCCCGGGAACACGGCGCGGCCGCATTTTATTTGCGGATTTAGGAGCGCGGAAGATACTCTCCCGCGGAACACGCCGCCATCCGCAAAGGCGCGCAGCGCCCCAGCCAGCGCTAATACCAGAGGTCGCAGCCACATTAACGAGAGGCCAGCCGGAGGCGAGGAAGAGCAACACGCTCAGAGAGACCGCGGACATTTTCTGAAGTTGAGACAGTATTGTACCAAGTGAGTCGCTAGAAAGAAAACAGTATTTCGGAAATTACGACTAACGCCAACTCAAATACTCTTCAAAATACCAGCAGCTCAACACATTCAAAACTCAAGCTGTACTGGGTTGGTCATTTTAGGCTCATTACCCCGAAATATCGGCAATGCCTAGCAACTTTAACCCTAAATGGGACAAATATCAACCTAAATCTACATCTACATACATACCCCGCAATCCACCATACGGTGCGTGGCGGAGGGTACCTCGTACCACAACTAGCATCTTCTCTCCCTGTTCCACTCCGAAACAGAACGAGGGAAAATTACTGCCTATATGCCTCTGTACGAGCCCTACTCTCTCTTATTCTATCTTTGTGGTCTTTCCGCGAAATGGAAGTTGGCGGCAGTAAAATTGTACTGCAATCAGCCTCAAATGCTGGTTCTCTAAATTTCCTGAGTATCGATTCTCGAAAAGAACGCCTCGTTTCCTCTAGAGACTCCCACCCGAGTTCCTGAAGCATATCCGTAACACTCGCCTGATGATCAAACCTACCAGCAACAAATCTAGCAGCCCGCCTCTGAATTGCTTCTACGTCCTCCCTCAATCCGACCTGATAGGGATCCCAAACGCTCGAGCAGTACTCAAGAATAGGTCGTATAAGTGTTTCATAAGCGGTCTCCTTTACAGATGAACCACATCTTCCCAAAATTCTACCAATTAATAGAAGACGACTATCCGCCTTCCCCACAACTGCCATTACATGCTTGTCCCACTTCGTATCTCTCTGCAATGTTACGCGCAAATATTAATCGACGTGACTGTGTCAAGCGCTACACTACTAATGGAGTATTCAAACATTACAGGATTCTTTTTCCTATTCATCTGCGTTAATTTACATTTATCTGTATTTAGAGTTACCTGCCATTCTTTACGCCAATCACAAATCCTGTCCAAGTCATCTTGTATCCTCCCACAGTCATTCAACGACGACACCTTCCCGTACACCACAGCATCATCAGCAAACAGCCGCACATTGCTATCCACCCTATCCAAAAGATCATTTATGTAGATAGAAAACAACAGCGGACCTACCACACTTCCCTGGGGCACTCCAGATGATACCCTCACCTCCGATGAGCACTCACCATCGAGGACAACGTACTGGGTTCCCTCCTTCTGCAAAGATTGTAGGAGTAATAATAGAAGAAAATCTAAACTGGACTGAAACCTCACCGACACAGCGCAAGAAGACATCAGCATCTCTCCAGGCCCTACAAAACAATTAAAAGCTCTTCCCTTCTGACGTGTTAAAGCAATTTGTACGAACACTTATACTTTCAATTATCGATTACAGCGAAGCCACTCTACACGGCCTGTAACTGGTTTTGAATGCCTGTGTTCGCCATATCTCTGATGTTCAACTCTTTCACCATATTTCATAAGCTTTACTCGTAGCAACCCTGGTTGTGTGCAGACAGATGCAGAGATACCCATTCCTCCTGTCTTCTCTACTGTCTTATCAATAATCACTGTCCCTCACACCTTTCTTCGAGCTTGACGCTCTTTTCTGAATAATGTGGTAGAAGCACTGCTTCCAACAGGGGAAAATCCCTTCTGTCCTCCGTCATCGTTCAGCCACTTTCTCAAAGTATTTCTCAGTAGCAAAGAACCGACACAAGAATAACCTCCCGCCTTATATTACAGACCTGAATACTATCTCTAGCTTCAGAAGACATCTAATGGGATATGTACTGAAGCAACAATAAGGATTACCATTGTCCCTGCATGCACTCGCTACTCTTTTAAATCCCTCTCTCCTGACCTTCATTTCCCAGTGTTCTTACTCGATGCATTTCCCAGAATTCGCTATTCAGTAAATATCAGTTCTGCACACCCATAAATCAATTTTATACACCCATAAATCCATTTTATTTCTGCAACTATCATTATTTTTAGTATTGTCATTTTTATATCCACTGTCAGTTGTAGCAGCTCCAGTAGTACAAATACAGCGAGTATTACTCTATTCTTTATTCTTTTGTAGTCAGTATCGTTTAATCACACTTCAGATACTCAGATCATTTTAATACTATTTGTCATACTAAAATCGTTATTTCTTAGGTAAATATGATTTGAAAAAGATACTATACTTGTGAAACCCTGGTGCGATGTAAGAGAGGACGTAATGGTCCTTAGCAGGTTAGGTTTAATAAATTAATACATAAGTATACTAAGTAAAATTAGTCACTGTTTTGGTACATCACCTGCAGGAGAAACATCAATATAGGTCACATTCGTAAACAAGGCAGGCAAACTATGAACTCTTCCGTTCCTCACTTTCCTCTTATTTCTTTCTCGGGCGAAGTATGCAGGAGCACTGAGATTTGTACTATCGATACACCTGCAAAAGGATAGTATTTTGGCCAATGGGACACATGCATTTGACCTCTAGTTTTCTTCTGTGCAGTGGGTCAGAAAATGTGACGTTAACTGCCATTGTGGAAAACTCAAGTAAACGCTTTACATGAATAGCACTCACGCTTTTCGGTGACCACGCTAAAGCGAAGAAGCTATTACGAAGGGCTACGCTGCTAGTTCCGAAGTTGCTAACGGAAACCGTAGTAGTTTATGACCTACGTTCCGAAAGGATTCATCCTGTCGTCCATTTAACAGTAATATAGAGTTATGGCATTTTCATGTGTTGCGAATGCGCAGTAATTAATGACTACTTCCAGTCGCCTCCCAGCAATTAATTCGGGCTAGATTAAGGAATTAGTAAGTGGTTCCATAATTTGGTGTGTTTCGTTGGTAATCATGTTCTTTGTGTTAATGTAATCCAGGATAATTTAATGCTGGTGTAATTGAAATTAGTTGGCGTTTCTAAGTCCTGTGCTTGAATTGCATCTAATGCAATGTCCAACTAAAATTTGAAGACGTATTCTTCTTTTCTCTTGTTCCTTGATTCTCGGTAACTATGACTGATGTATTGATTTGTCCATACCTCAGGGACACGTGGTCACTCATTGTGTCACTCCAGTTTTCGGCAACTTATACATGTATTAATATCTGCAATTGGAACTCGCATTTCTTTTGATAATTTTGCTGTGGATATATTACTATCCCAAGATTATTTAACAATTTCAGGAACACAATAATTTTCATCAGCTTCCTTCCATGCTTCGTAGCTCATAATCAATAATGTTTGTAGTACTTAACGCTGTACATGGTGCTAGCAGCAGTACAAACATATTTTCTTTCAGTGTTTAAGGTAAGATTGTCATTGTTAGAGTCCAAGAGATTCGGGGCATGAGTAACGAACGTTCGTTACACATGACCACAGGTCAGACTAAAATGTTTTTTGTTTCAGGGCGTTATTCTCAGTTAGTAAACTCATATTAAAGACAAAATTTAGTTTTTAGTTGGGTGCTTTTAGACAACGGCTAGTTGAAGTTACATTAGATTATAATATACGTGAAAGTTCACCATACAAATTAAACAGTAAAACTTTCACCTCCTTTCGATCATCCTAAGGTCTTGGTAATTCAATGGCAATGGGAGGAGACGTTTATATCTGTAAAATCAAATAAAAACCGTCTCGATCATCGGTTTCTGTCTCTAGTAAAAGGCCATCTACAAATACTGTAGAGCAAAGATAAAAATTAAGAACGCTGATTTACCTAGGGCAGTCAGAAAACATTAAAAAGAATGTATAATTTCCAATCCGACTGACGGTGATGAGGCTTGGAACAGCGGTGCCGATTTCAGTCGCAAAACTGTTGCTGATGGGTGAGCAGCCACAGCTTAAATTGAAGGAAAGAGGGACCGCAGAAGCTGCATGACGTCAATGGCAGCCAACTGGAACGATTTACATGTCTTAAGTTAAGATTTGAACATCCATTTTTTGAAAATGTATACAAATGTTCCTTTAAACAGTATCTAACCTACGTGAAAACTAGTTTTATAAAACATTCAGTCATAGTCCAATGCGATATGTCAATCTGTAGCCCAGAACGCCATCTGCTGGAAATAGTATTATGAAGACGCTGTTCCCATAGAAGCTGCTCTTAACTCGTCAATTATACATTCGTAATAGAATAAGATACGAAAAGGTACTTATATAACGATTAGATACATCAGTATTCACGTTAGTGTAGAATGGTTTGTTAAAGGCACTTCTAAGTAATACGGAGAATTAGAAGCGTAGTGGAATGCCTAAGGACACCCTTTCCATGTAGACATCGTGGTTGAAATGGCTGTCGGTTGTCAAAGACGTATTCGATGGATGTCGTATGTTACCGTCACGACAGTGGATTCTGGAGGTTTTGCACGGGTCAGGACAATGGCCTATGGAGAGGACAGTGATGATAAATGAGATAGATCGTGATTTGAAGTGGCGATAGGTAATAAGGTCGTGACCGGGGAATGTTTAGCGTTTTACGTACTTTTATATCCTGTTGTGTGATTGCTGTGTTTCATTCTCTTTCTGGTGTGTTGTTCAAGTGCCGGAAGCTGGGAGCCAGGGGTGGGACTGTGATATCTCTGCATTCAGGTATAGTTGGGAAATGGGAGTAGTCAAAGAGAGGTTCGTGAGGAATGGAGAATATGTCGGAGAGATAGACGGTAGAACGATTTGCTTTGTTCAGATCGTCAGGTAAGGGAACTGAAGAAATTGGATAATCTTTTGTTTCGTCCATATCAGTTGCATTGATTGGTTGCCTCAATTAGTTGCAATAGACACATAGGCTATGTTCAGTGGAGGTACTTGTTGCCCATTGTGAACTTTGCTGCGCTTTGAGGCCCCTTATGTAAAAGTAATTACTGGTAATAGCAAGGTGACCCCCCATGAAACATGGACCTAGCCGTTGGTGGGGAGGCTTGCGTGCCTCAGCGATACAGATAGCCGTACCGTAGGTACAACCACAACGGAGGGGTATCTGTGTAGAGGCCAGACAAACGTGTGGTTCCTGAAGAGGGGCAGCAGCCTTTTCAGTAGTTGCAAGGGCAACAGTCTGGATGATTGACTGATCTGGCCTTGTAACAATAACCAAAACGGCCTTGCTGTGCTGGTACTGCGAACGGCTGAAAGCAAGGGGAAACTACGGCCGTAATTTTTCCCGAGGGCATCCAGCTTTGCTGTATGATTAAATGATGATGGCGTCCTCTTGGGTAAAATATTCCGGAGGTAAAATAGTCCCCCATTCGGAGCTCCGGGCGGGGACTACTCAAGAGGATGTCGTTATCAGGAGAAAGAAAACTGGCGTTCTACGGATCGGAGCGTGGAATTTCAGGTCGCTTAATCGGGCAGGTAGGTTAGAAAATTTGAAAAGGGAAATGGATAGGTTAAAGTTAGATATAGTCGGAATTAGTGATGTTCGGTGGCAGGAGGAACAAGACTTCCGGTCAGGTGACTACAGGGTTATAAACACAAAGTCAAATACGGGTAATGCAGGAGTAGGTTTATGAATGAATAGGAAAATAGGAACGCGGGTAAGCTACTACAAATAGCTTAGTGAACGCATTATTGTGGCCAAGATAGATACGAAGCCCACACCTACTACAGTAGTACAAGTTTATATGCCAACTAGCTCTGCAGATGACGAAGATATTGAAGAAATGTATGATGAAATAAAAGAAATTATTCAGATAGTGAAGGGAGACGAAAATTTAATAGTCATGGGTGACTGGAATTCGAGTGTAGGAAAAGGGAGAGAACGAAACGTAGTAGATGAATATGGATTTGGGCTAATAAATGAAAGAGAAAGCCGCCTGGTAGAATTTTGCACAGAGCACAACTTAATCATAGCAAACACTTGGTTTAAGAATCATGATAGAAGGTTGTATACATGGAAGAACCCTGGAGATACTAAAAGGTATCAGATTATATAATGGTAAGACAGAGATTTAGGAACCAGGTTTTAAATTGTAAGACATTTCCAGGGGCAGATGTGGACTCTGACCACAATCTATTGGTTATGACCTGTAGATCAAAACTGAAGAAACTGCAAAAAGGTGGGAATTTAAGGAGATGGGACCTGGATAAACTGAAAGAACCAGAGGTTGTGCAGAGTTTCAGGGAGAGCATAAGGGAACAATTGACAGGAATGGGGGAAAGAAATACAGTAGAAGAAGAATGGGTAGCTTTGAGGGATAAAGTAGTGAAGGCAGCAGAGGATCAAGTAGGTAAAAAGACGAGGGCTAGTAGAAATCCTTGGGTAACAGAAGAAATATTGAATTTAAGTGATGAAAGGAGAAAATATAAAAATGCAGTAAATGAAGCAGGCAAAAAGGAACACAACCGTCTCAAAAATGAGATCGACAGGAAGTGCAAAATGGCTAAGCAGGGATGGCTAGAGGACAAATGTAAGGATGTAGAGGCTTATCTCACTAGGGGTAAGATAGATACTGCCTACAGGAAAATTAAAGAGACCTTTGGAGATAAGAGAAACACTTGTATGAACCTCAAGAGCTCAGATGGAAACCCAGTTCTAAGCAAAGAAGGGAAAGCAGAAAGGTGGAAGGAGTATATAGAGGGTCTATACAAGGGCGATGTGCTTGAGGACAATATTATGGAAATGGAAGAGGATGTAGATGAAGATGAAATGGGAGATAGGATACTGCGTGAAGAGTTAGACAGAGCACTGAAAGACCTGAGTCGAAACAAGGTCCCCGGAGTAGACAACATTCCATTCGAATTACTGACGGCCTTGGGAGAGCCAGTCCTGACAAAACTCTACCATCTGGTGAGAAAGATGTATGAAACAGGCGAAATACCCTCAGACTTCAAGAAGAATATAATAATTCCAATCCCAAAGAAAGCAGGTGTTGACAGTTGTGAGAATTACCGAACAATCAGTTTAATAAGCCACGGCTGCAAAATACTAATACGAATTCTTTACAGACGAATGGAAAAACTAGTAGAAGCCGACCTCGGGGAAGAATATAATAATTCCAATCCCAAAGAAAGCAGGTGTTGACAGTTGTGAGAATTACCGAACAATCAGTTTAATAAGCCACGGCTGCAAAATACTAATACGAATTCTTTACAGACGAATGGAAAAACTAGTAGAAGCCGACCTCGGGGAAGATCAGTTTGTAACACCATAGCTCTAATGATCTACTGATTTATCTTGCTTTTATTTATTTAATGTTACTTCTGTAAATGTGTGTGATTGAATGGGTAACACATAACTGTATATTTCTTTATTTGTTAATATGTGCAAAAGTTCTGTGTTATCCAATGCGTTTGTTTGTTGTTATGTAAACTGCTGATCCTCACTTAGGAATCTTAGCAATTATTGCACCATAAGGTGTAGTGGTTCCCCACGGGAACGGTATTGCATCAGAATGCGCAAATTGTGTTTGGCCTTGCGGAAAAAGGTGGGACTGGTAGCCACCGGTCGGAGACGGACACGGAAGTAGACGAGGAAGTCAGTCGGAAAGCACACGGAGACGGAGACGGAAGCCGTCGGAGACGAGCCACCAGACGGACACGAGTTACGAGTCCGTGCTATTCCATGGGAAAGACGCATATTGTGCTGATTTCCAAGAGAGGATTTTCATGTTTCTCTCCAAGGGCTCGAATAGTTGGAAATATTCTGGAATTTGTCTCTATCATCGCCATCAAGAAATCGACCTGCAATTCCACCTACCTGCATGCAGTTGCCACCACATTGCGCAATCATTGCTTCATAGTGACATTATGATGTACGGTGAAGGATCAGCTTAAAGGATGTGCTAATGTGCTGAAATATAAGGTAATTTAAATCTGAATTTGTGTATCTACCTTGACTTTTCTCCTCATCATAACCTCTTAGGATCCTCACCGTTTGGACTATACTGATTACCGAGTGTCCTTACTGAAAGTACATTGGAGCCTAGAGTGATTTTATTAATTAAAGCCTCTTGAAGTGAAAAATAATTTTCCTAGTGAAAACTGCTTATTAACGTGTTGTTGCCAACTTCAATTAAAAGTTCTTAAGACTGAGGTTTATAATGTTTCTTGCTTAGTAAATGATTACATTACTGCTTATTATTGCAAATCGCAGAAGGTGAGTCAGTGTCTTGCATATATGTTAATTTTGTGTCTCACTGCAGTAAAAGTGGAAAACTGCAATAGTAGGAAATTATATATTCAGGTTTACTCTCTCTCTCTCTCTCGTGTATTAGAAGTGTATATTAATAATAACGTTATAAAGACAAGTCACTTTGTGTAAAGTAATAGTGTGTTTTGGTAGCTGTTATAATTTTGCAAATTGCTTCTGCTGCTCTAGTTGTTGGTTTCAACCTTATCATATGTATATATATGTATCAGAGTTAATTGCACTCGCTTGTGGTCAAGTATAGGTTGTGTTTATCTGTTAAAATTATTAATTACTATTTTCTTCAACGAGAATGTTGATCATTCTTTTGCCTAGTTAGGCTGGCGGCCGTTTTACCATTATCAGTTTAACAGTGCAGGAAGGCAATTTCTTCGTTAGTCACTGTTTAATTAGTTACGTAATTCTGACTTTCATTTCCGATAAGCCACTTCCGTTAGGTACAACATGGTCAAACAACAAAATTCCTCTCAGAGGGTAACACTGTTCTGAGTGCGTTATACCATAATTACTATAACAAAATAATTTTGTTTTGTAAACTGACTCCTACTTTGGGGTTATGGTGTAATAGTAGCAGAGTGTAGTGTTATACGTGGCTTTTCTTTGACAGGATTACTTTTTCTGTTAGGACATAATAAGTAATATACCAAACTTGGTATTTGATTACGCAAGCTACGTAAACATTGCACCACCACGCAGCCCAGTAGTGTTATATGTGGCGCCGCGTGACAGGACGTTGTTCAGTCTGCACCTACAGACGAAAAAAAAAAAAAAATTATAAGTAGTTAGCCTTTTACTAACATAGAGTGAACATAAAACGTCCAGCGGCACGAACCTGTGCATTATTTGAGAGACCGGATAGTGAAAGTTCAGTTTAAATCGAAAATAAAAAGTATCAGTACTGAACAGTAATTAAAATGGACAGGAAACTAGAAATGAATCTAGATACGCGAGATCAGAATGTAACCGAAAGCAGTTCAGGCAGCACACCAACAGATGCCACTACACGCGAGTTAAATTACGTACGTTCTCACGCAGACGTCAATAAACAGATCGAGGCTATGTGTGTCGCGCGTTCTAAGCAAGACAGTATGAGCGACGTTGTGGAAGACAGTGGCTATGCTAATGAATCGCGGGATATGTTTGAATCACCAAAAACTGAAAGGAAAGTAGATTTTGAACAGAAAAATGTAGCAGAACCTAAAAGTGAAAAGAATTCAGATATGTTAGAATTGTTAAAAATGTTGTCTGCACAAATTGCAGCACAGGGACAGCAAAATGCTGTGCAAAATGACAATATTAGTAAACAAATGCAAGAGCAAGGAAAGAATCTTAGTAAACAGATTGAGAAGGTTGATGTAAAAGTAGACATTGTGAGTAATGAAATTAAAAACCTTAAAAGCGAAATTACTGTCATCAATGGCAATATTGCCAATGTACAAGGACAAATCGATGACATTAACGAAAGATTTGACACTGAAGTAATTAAAATACAAGATCAAATAGAACCCTTAGTCATCACTAAAGTGGACGAAAAGGTATTCGGTATTAAATCCGAAATACAAACTGAATGTAACGTGGAATTTGCGCAGATTAAACAGTCTGTAACAGAAACAAGTAGAGAATTAACCAAACAGATTGTTACTTGCGAAAAGAAGTGTGAACATAACACTTCACAAATCCAAGGCAAAGTGCATGACTTGGAAATAAAAATACAAACAGGACCTACACATTTTACTGAAAAATGCCTTTCAGTAAAATATTAGAGGGCGAGGAAAAATTCGACCCTGCAAAGAGATATATCGGTTGGCACCCTCTTGATTTTGTAAAGAATTGCGAAAGAAATTTTCCTGAATATTTGACTGACCAGGAAAAAATTAATGTTGTAATCAGTGCATTAACAGGAGAAGCAAAAAGGTGGGGGTTGAATCTGGATACAAACCAGATGTCTTTTGAAAGCTTTAAACAAAAATTTATTGACGAGTACTGGTCAGAACGAAAACAAGACCAGTTGTGGCGTGAGTTCCTAATGGCCAGGGTGTATGATACCAGGGGTAGACAAACTATGAAAGAGTTTTGCGAATCGTGGTACAGGAAACTGATACATTTGAAAGCAAGAAGGACTGAAGCCGAGATCGTTTGGGTTCTTTGGCAGAAACTGCCTGAGGATTCTAAACGGTATGTTGGGAGTACCCACAGTAGTTTTTCTGTATTTCTGGAAAGGGTAGAGGATGAAGATCACTGGCGAAGAAATCGCGATTCCCGTCCACGTAATAACAACAATTATTCGCGAGAAAGTAATGACCAAGCTGAACGACACGAAAATAATAAATTTCGTGTAAATACGGTTCAAAGAGGTCGCGCGAGAGGTAGAGGAAACTATACGATGCGTGGCAGAGGGTACATGACGCGGAATTTCCAAACTAGAGACGAAATGGAAAACTGAAAACCGCGTGTGTTACGGGTCGGATTCACGCGGAAACCGGTTTTGGACCCAAAGAAAAGATGTCAAATATTAGATTCGAGAAGGAAAGATGTAAACTACGGGGCAGGAAGTTTAAGGGCGCGCCTATAGCAGACGGGCGCGGAGTGTTACGTAGTGGCATTCCCAGTGCGCAGTTGCGTGACCGTTCGTCCTCGGGCCAGCGGTTGCCGGAGCAGCGTACATTGTATTTGGCAGCAGACACAAACAGCAGACGTCAGAACAAGATGCCTGCCGTAGAGAGAAACAGGAGAGGCGGGATCGGACACTTCCGATGGCCAGTTTCAGTAGTAGATGAGTGTAAAAATGAAAATAAAGTTAATATGTCATATAATAAGGATAACTTAGTATCGGAATCGTGCGAAAAGACTTTATTAAAGAATGAAAGGGAGGTAGAAAAGGCGAGTAAAAAGGGAAATATTGGCACTGCTATTGATGTGTGTGAGGTAAAAGACGTAGATATGAGGGAAGTTATGATGAATAAAGAGGCAAGGGAGGTAGAATATGCCACGCAAAAGACGTGTGCACAACGAAAAATAGGTGAAAATGATGTAAAGGAGGACGTTAGTGAACATGACATTATAAGCAGTGCAGACGAAATTGTTGTTGATGGAAAGGTATTTTGTGATTCTGAGGTAGAAGGGTGTGGTAATTTCGCACGATTGCCTGAAACTGATAGCATGGAAGAAAATGAAATGAAAGTTATCGAAATATATGACGATTATACTAAATATGAAGTTAAGGCTGAAATCGTTCAAAGTGATATAACCGAAGTGTCTGACTGTCCAAATGATGTCCATTATGTAGAAAATGAGTCGAAAAACGAAGTGGTTGAAACATCTAGTGATAATCTGCCTCACTGTTTAAAAGTTGCTTTCCTACTAGAATCTGATAACGAAAATGAAATCAGTGATAGTTCAGATGATGAAGGGTATATGAATATAGATCAAAATGAATATACTAACTTTCTCTATTGTTCAAAAGTTGGGTACTTAAGTGAATCTGATGGTGAGGAAGGGAGTAGTAATGACTCCAGTGAAGATGAATTTTCAGGTGTAAATGAAAGTGAATATACTTTTACTGAAAGAGGGTATGAGAAAATTAGTGACATTTTTCCAAAGCAAGATATAGAAAGTAGAACTGGGTCAAAACCGAATGAATTATTCAATAATGTAACACAGGGGCATAATTTACAGGAACCCCCAGATGATACTATACTGGGGCAAGCTTTAATAAATGTTTTAACTGAGTGTGAATTACAGGAACAAAAAGGACCACCTGATAAAATAATAGCAGAGCAGGAGATGTTGTACCTTGCTAAAGACTTTGAAATTCCAAAACCCAAAAAGCCACCTGATATACAACTGAAATCAGTAGGTAATATTTCCTGGAAAGACATTATGGTTGAGCAGGATTTGTTATGGGAAGAACAGGAGGAAAAGGAACAGAGGATGATTAAACAAACTATAATACCTGTAAATGTTTGTAACACTGAACTGCAAGTACTTTTAGACACAGGATCCCAAATCAGTGCCATATCAGAATCATTCTTTGATCATATTTCATGTAAACCAGGGTTAGTAATAATGTCTGTTAGTGGAGTGAAAATTATAGGAGCTACTGGTAGGTCCAGCAAGCCTATTCAAAAACAAGTATTGATGGACTTTGAAATAGGAAGCCAAAACTTTGAACATGATTTTTTAGTGATCCCTGAATTAAGTGCTGAAATGATTCTAGGTATTGATTGGCTAGACAAGGAGAACGTAATTTTAGATTGCAGTAGTGGAACTGTTAAGATTAATAGGGAAACCAAAATAATAGAAATTAAACTTGAAGGTGACAACCAGGTCCAAGCTGTGAATGTAGAACCCATTTTGTTAAAAATAGAATCTGAAAATGATGGTTTATCCCAACTATATGAAATATACCATGTGAGAGGATTATTGCAGGATGATCAAAAAACTGACAGCTTTAGGGAAATTGTTGATGTTATCCAAGGAATATCATGTGAACAGAAAGGTGATTTATTTAATATCTTGAATAATAATAAGAAAGTTTTCTCTGATAAACCAGGTGTCATAACTAACTTTGAATACCGTATGGATATCCTAGAACATGAACCATTCTTTGTCAGACCATATCCAATACCTATAGCTAAGAAAGAAGCAGTACAAGCTGAGATTGATAAAATGTTGGAATGGGGGGTAATAGAAAGAAGCAATAGCGAATACAATAGTCCACTTATAATAGTCAATAAAAAGGATGGAGGTGTAAGAGTAGTTGTTGATGCACGAACTTTGAATAAAATTGTCAGGAAGGAAGTAGACAGGCCTGAAAATTTAGATGATTTATTACAAAAGTTCCATAATGTAAAATATCTAACCAGTTTAGACCTTACTGCTGGATATTGGCAGATCCCATTACACAAATATTCTAGGAAATATACAGCTTTTTTGTTTGCAGGAAAATGTTACCAATACAAAGTTGTACCATTTGGTTTGAATACTTCTGTTTCTGTTTTCATTAGGGCTTTGGATTCTGTATTAGGAAAAGAACTTTGTGCCAGATTGACTGTATATGTAGATGACCTATTGATTGCTACTGATAACTGGGAGGAGCATTGTGACCTGTTAAACAAAACCCTTATTGCTCTTCAAGCAGGGGGCATGACTTTAAAGTTTAAAAAGTGTGAATTTGTGAGACAAGAAATTAAGTTTTTAGGGCACATAGTAACCACATCTGGGATTACCAAGGACCCAGAAAAGCTTAATGCTATTGAAAAGTGCCCTCCTCCAAAGAATAAGAAACAGTTGAAAGCGTTTTTAGGTCTTTGTGGGTTTTACCGCAAATTTGCGAAGGGGCAAGCTTTCAACAGCCCACATTTGAATAGCTTGTTGAAGAAAAATAGTGTATATATTTGGACATCTGAATGTCAGAAAGATTTTGAAAATTTGAAAACTGAGTTAGTAAGGGAAAACATTTTATATCACCCAGTTTTAAGTGAGCCTTTCCACATCATTACAGACAGTAGTGCTTATGGTATTGGTGTTGAATTATTTCAGGAAAACACAGAAACTGGGGAAACAGAACATAAGACTATTGCTTTTGCTAGTAGGACTTTAACTAAATATGAGAAAAACTATACTATTTCAGAGAAAGAGGCCTTAGCAATCATTTGGGCATTAAAGAAATTTAGGATTTATTTATGGGGGCATAAAACCATAATTCATACAGACCACAAGGCATTAACCTTTTTAAAAAACTGTCGACTGTTTACCGGCAGGTTGAGTCGATGGGCCCTGTACTTACAACAGTTTGATTATGAGATATTATACATTAAAGGTAGTTACAATTATGTAGCTGATGCTCTATCACGATTGCCTGAGGGTATGAACAACTTACCAAGGGAATGTAATGAAGATGGCAAATTTTATATAAGATATATTAAGGAGGTTCCAGGTAGAAAAAGAATTGAGCAAATTTGTAAAAGTATGAGATTCCACCAGAATGAAGATGAAATTTGGAAATCAGTGAAAGTTAATTTTAGTAACCCTAATTTTCCACAAATAAATAAATTTTACAAGATATTTAATGGAGTTTTGTACAGGAGGAAGAATACCAGTACAGAAGAATGGAAAGTGTGTTGGCCTAGGCAATTTGAGACTGAAGTGATTGATTATTTTCATCTTGCCTTAGGGCATTGTGGTCCCAAGAAGTGTATTGAAAAGTTGACTGATGTGGTTATAATTAATGTAGGTGCTACTAAGAAAATTACTGAGAGAATAAGATCTTGTGATGTATGTCAGAGGGCAAAAGTGACAAATAAAGTAAATCAAGGTTTCATGCAGAATACAGTACCAGAGGACACATTAGAATTGCTGTCAGTGGATTTGTATGGTCCTTTACCTAAAACGTCAGGTAATTGGTCTTACATTGTTGTAGTGTTGGAAGTTTTCTCCAAATTTGTTAAATTATATCCAATTAGGAAAGCCACTGCTAAAGCAGTCTTTGGCAAAATGATTGAGTATTTTAACACCATTTGTAAACCTAAAGCTGTTTTGTCTGATAATGGACCACAGTTTATTTCAAAAATCTGGAAGGAAGGCATGAAGCAACATGATGTTCAAGTTAAATATATTTCAGCTTACCACCCGGCTAGTAACCCTGTCGAAAGGTATATGCGTGAATTAGGAAGGTTAGGTAGAACCTACTGTCACCGTAACCATAAGGCTTGGGGCAGATTTGTAAAGGACTTTGAAAAGACCATGAACACCTTATACCATGAAACCACCGGTTTTACCCCTGAAGAAATTCTGTTGGACCGTAAAAGTAAAAGTATTATTGAAGAGATCTTGCAATTCCCACCTATTGTAGGAATTAACCTGCATGATAAAAAAGAGTTAGTTAAGAAAAGAATGAAAGATAAAGCGACCGCTAGATCTGAAAGGCATGATAATAATCTCAAAACAACTAAATTTAAGCTTGGAGATTATGTTTTAGTGAAGACACATGAAAAATCTAGCGAAATTAATAATGAAATTTCTAAATTCAAATACGTTTACAATGGGCCTTTTGAAGTGCAAGGAACTCCACATGCAAATGCTTATTTTCTTGTGTACCCTAGGTCAAGGAAGCCTTTAGGAGTTAGAAATATAGTCGACCTGAAATTGTATGTACACAGAAACCAATGATGAATAAAATGTAGTAAGCCTCAGGGGACATGCACTCTTTGCATTGTCAGGTGTCTGACGAGCACCAGGGACCCGAGTTGTTGCCAGCACTACTTCCGTTTCTTTTCGTGCTGCCAATCTTCCTCTTCATCATTCAGAACTTTTACTATCTTCTTTCCTTCTTCTCTATCAGAGTAAAATGAAAAGTGTAGAAATAATGTAACATACTGTGTATTGTTTGTGAACAAATAGAAATGAATAAATAATATGGGTACAATAGAAAATGACCAAGAATAATGAAAGTATAGTGAGTATTGTAAAAAAAAAAAAGTAATGGAAAAGTAATTAAAAGGAAAAATATGGATGAGAAATGGTAAGAATACTGAAAACAAGGTAAATAAATGCCACAATATGACTAAATGCAAATGTTTTGAAAAATGTTCTGTGTCAAAATTGAGGAGAGAAACCTGATTAATTTGTGTAAAGCAGATATGAGATATATGTGTCTAGTGCCACAAAGAGTAGGCAGAAGTCACTTACAGAAGGACGTAAAGTTACTGTTCTGATCTTGACATATTTGATAACCTAAATGTGTAATTATACTGAGTACTGACTTTGGAAGAAATATTGATGAGTAAGAAAGAGGGGAGAAAAAATATAAATCAGGGACTTAAATAACCCCTGAACATTGTCATTATGCCAAAAATGTCATTTAAAATTTTCTTGACCAATGTATATATTTTCTGAAGTTGTCATTTGAAAAGAAATGGTTTTGTTGCCAGTGTCTAATAACTGTTTCAAAGTTGCAGGTATCATGTTTTATACCATTAATGCAATTTGTACCAAAAGTGTGACAGAATGATGAAAAACATGAAGATGATGATAATGAACTGCTCAAAAATATGTTGTTGGGCAATGAAACAAGATAAATGAATAAAAATGCTGTGGTCCTGAAATTAAGGACTACCAAATATGCTGTGTTGAGCAGTAGCCAAAGGACTTGCCATTGTGGGGCAAGGAGCTGATACGTGGGCATGAACTGCCAAACCTAAAGTGTGTTTTTGTGCCTAAATGTTTATAAAGACTGCCAAAACAATAATGGGCAGAATGTGTATAACTTGGACTGCTAGTGCTGAGGCAAGCAGTGAAGTAAGTTAGGTTTTTTGCTCAATGAGCTATGAACTGACTATTCTTTCTGCAGTCAGTGAGAACTTATTATAAAATAAAAATGGATTATAATTCAAATGGACGTAGATGTTTGTTTTGGACTGCCTTGTTTTAAAATTACAGCAGTGATGATTAAAGATAGGATCTGAATAGGTTAATGTGTTTATGTGCAACAAACATTTTGGACTGCTATTAATGAAGAGCAGCTTTAAAGTTAACTATTTTGAGAAAACCTTGAAAAAGTACTATAATCATTAACATGCTTGTGTGTTTGAATATTTACATTCCTTTAAAAATATTGAATGATAAATTTCTGCTTTGTTAGGTTAAAATGTTCTGTGCTATTGTATGTGTGTTTATTTTCTTTGAAAGCTATACCTATTCTACTAATGTATAGATTATTTTGTGTACTGTTTGTCTTTTATTTAAACTATATGTGTGTGAAATGAACATGCTTAAAGGTATCCTGTGTAATGATGAAAATTAATTTCCTTAAACCAGTCTGTGGATGAAAATTAGTGTAAATGTCTCAATTTTTCTTAATGTATATGCTGTATGTCTGTAATATGTATTTTTTTTTTCCCAACTGAAGTTGGATGATATAATTTCTTTTCTGTAGCCACCACCACTTAGGTGTTATGGATGTTTCCTTGAAGTGTCCCTTACAGGAAACTTCAACGAAACATGGGGCATGTGTAACACCATAGCTCTAATGATCTACTGATTTATCTTGCTTTTATTTATTTAATGTTACTTCTGTAAATGTGTGTGATTGAATGGGTAACACATAACTGTATATTTCTTTATTTGTTAATATGTGCAAAAGTTCTGTGTTATCCAATGCGTTTGTTTGTTGTTATGTAAACTGCTGATCCTCACTTAGGAATCTTAGCAATTATTGCACCATAAGGTGTAGTGGTTCCCCACGGGAACGGTATTGCATCAGAATGCGCAAATTGTGTTTGGCCTTGCGGAAAAAGGTGGGACTGGTAGCCACCGGTCGGAGACGGACACGGAAGTAGACGAGGAAGTCAGTCGGAAAGCACACGGAGACGGAGACGGAAGCCGTCGGAGACGAGCCACCAGACGGACACGAGTTACGAGTCCGTGCTATTCCATGGGAAAGACGCATATTGTGCTGATTTCCAAGAGAGGATTTTCATGTTTCTCTCCAAGGGCTCGAATAGTTGGAAATATTCTGGAATTTGTCTCTATCATCGCCATCAAGAAATCGACCTGCAATTCCACCTACCTGCATGCAGTTGCCACCACATTGCGCAATCATTGCTTCATAGTGACATTATGATGTACGGTGAAGGATCAGCTTAAAGGATGTGCTAATGTGCTGAAATATAAGGTAATTTAAATCTGAATTTGTGTATCTACCTTGACTTTTCTCCTCATCATAACCTCTTAGGATCCTCACCGTTTGGACTATACTGATTACCGAGTGTCCTTACTGAAAGTACATTGGAGCCTAGAGTGATTTTATTAATTAAAGCCTCTTGAAGTGAAAAATAATTTTCCTAGTGAAAACTGCTTATTAACGTGTTGTTGCCAACTTCAATTAAAAGTTCTTAAGACTGAGGTTTATAATGTTTCTTGCTTAGTAAATGATTACATTACTGCTTATTATTGCAAATCGCAGAAGGTGAGTCAGTGTCTTGCATATATGTTAATTTTGTGTCTCACTGCAGTAAAAGTGGAAAACTGCAATAGTAGGAAATTATATATTCAGGTTTACTCTCTCTCTCTCTCTCGTGTATTAGAAGTGTATATTAATAATAACGTTATAAAGACAAGTCACTTTGTGTAAAGTAATAGTGTGTTTTGGTAGCTGTTATAATTTTGCAAATTGCTTCTGCTGCTCTAGTTGTTGGTTTCAACCTTATCATATGTATATATATGTATCAGAGTTAATTGCACTCGCTTGTGGTCAAGTATAGGTTGTGTTTATCTGTTAAAATTATTAATTACTATTTTCTTCAACGAGAATGTTGATCATTCTTTTGCCTAGTTAGGCTGGCGGCCGTTTTACCATTATCAGTTTAACAGTGCAGGAAGGCAATTTCTTCGTTAGTCACTGTTTAATTAGTTACGTAATTCTGACTTTCATTTCCGATAAGCCACTTCCGTTAGGTACAACATGGTCAAACAACAAAATTCCTCTCAGAGGGTAACACTGTTCTGAGTGCGTTATACCATAATTACTATAACAAAATAATTTTGTTTTGTAAACTGACTCCTACTTTGGGGTTATGGTGTAATAGTAGCAGAGTGTAGTGTTATACGTGGCTTTTCTTTGACAGGATTACTTTTTCTGTTAGGACATAATAAGTAATATACCAAACTTGGTATTTGATTACGCAAGCTACGTAAACATTGCACCACCACGCAGCCCAGTAGTGTTATAAGTTTGGATTCCGTAGAAATACTGGAACACGTGAGGCAATACTGACCTTACGACTTACCTTAGAAGAAAGATTAATGAAAGGCAAACCTACGTTTCTAGCATTTGTAGACTTAGAGAAAGCTTTTGCCAATGTTGACTGGAATACTCTCTTTCAAATTCTGAAGGTGGCAGGGGTAAAATACAGGGAGCGAAAGGCTATTTACAATTTGTACAGAAACCAGATGGCAGTTATAAGTGTCGAGGGGCATGAAAGGGAAGCAGTGGTTGGGAAGGGAGTAAGACAGGGTTGTAGCCTCTCCCCGATGTTATTCAATCTGTATATTGAGCAAGCAGTAAAGGAAACAAAAGAAAAATTCGGAGTAGGTATTAAAATCCATGGAGAAGAAATAAAAACTTTGAGGTTCGCCGATGACATTGTAATTCTGTCAGAGACAGCAAAGGACTTGGAAGAGCAGTTGAACGGAATGGATGGTGTCTTGAAGGGAGGATATAAGATGAACATCAACAAAAGCAAAACGAGGATAATTGAATGTAGACTAATTAAGTCGGGCGATGTTGAGGGTATTAGATTAGGAAATGAGACACTTATAGTAGTAAAGGAGTTTTGCTATTTGGGGAGCAAAATAACTGATGATGGTCGAAATAGAGAGGATATAAAATGTAGACTGGCAATGGCAAGGAAAGCGTTTCTGAAGAAGAGAAATTTGTTAACATCGAGTATAGATTTAAGTGTCAGGAAGTCTTTTCTGAAAGTACTTGCATGGAGTGTAGCCATGTATGGAAGTGAAACATGGATGATAAATAGTTTGGACAAGAAGAGAATAGAAGCTTTCGAAATGTAGTGCTACAGAAGAATGCTGAAGATTAGATGGGTAGATCACATAACTAATGAGGAGGTACTGAATAGGATTGAGGAGAAGAGGAGTTTGTGGCACAACTTAACCAGAAGAAGGGATCGGTTGGTAGGACATGTGCTGAGGCATCATGGGATCACCAATTTAGTATTGGAGGGCAGCGTGGAGGGTAAAAATCGTAGGGGGAGACCAAGAGATGCATACACTAAGCAGATTCATAAGGATGTAGGTTGCAGTAGGTAGTGGGAGATGAAGAAGCTTGCACAGGATAGAGTAGCATGGAGAGCTGCATCAAACCAGTCTCAGGACTGAAGACCATAACAACAACAGCAAGGTGTGTGTTTAATACAGCTAAATTTTATACCCATGTAACTGAGATGGACGAAATAAAAATTATTCGGTTTCTTCAGTACTGAACAGTTACAATCCCATTCTTCACCTGTGGCAGCATTTTTCAAATAAGCAGGTAAGCAAAGTTGTTGTGAATGATCGGGTAGTGAGGGATGGGATGGGTGCAGTAACTGAGTTGAATGTTTTCCAGTATTTGGAAGAGTTAACTGGGAGTGTAGCGCTGACTCTTGCGCACGTCTAGCGCCAGCAGCGGTGTTTTATGGCAAGGAGTAAATTTCAAATTTATCGCTGTATTTGTCTCTGGCGTGTGAGTGTATCCTGGTCACGTGTCCAGATGAAGTTGTGATGTTAGTGACGGGTTTCTCGGAGAAGGTGTACGGCTTGTGGTGGGAGAGTGGAGTGATGAGAATATATGACTGTGGCAGGGAGATACAGAAACCTTAAAGATCCTGCTTCTCTTTAAATCAAACAAACCCCCATGATACCTCCACGTGTAGCCCCATCTGCCACAACTCAGTATTTAGAAAGGTCTTTGAATCCATCCTCTCCCGATGCATCCACTTCCCAGTGTGGCTTCCGTCCCATTTACTCTCCTTCTGATCAAATCCCTAACCTCACCCATTTTCCATCTCAACAGCTTAACAATTGTAAATCTTCCCTCTTTGTCCGGACTGGGTTTTCCAGTCGCCTCTCCAAAATCTAAACTTGTGAACTTCCCATCCATTAGGTCCACCCTATTGCACACTTCCCCTCCAGACGCGAATCCTATGTCATTGCCAGCAACACCAATTCCCATGCCTTCCACCCTACTACAGGGCTGCCCCAAAGATCTGTTCTTTCCCCTCACCTTTACTCCTTATAAACAGCTGATTCGCCCAAACCACTTCCCTCATGCACATCCTTCAGTATGCTGATGACACTGCTTTCTTCACCTTCTATCCTACGCTCCAGAAATACCAACGATCTTTCCAAATCCCCCTCAATCAGCTTACCTCCTGATGTAACCAATGGCTCCTTAAGATTAAACCGTCAAAATCCCAAGCAATAATTGTAGGTTGCACCACATGCACCTTCACTCTCCTTGATTTCTACCTCACCTTATGCAACTGTCCCGTCCAGCTAACTACGACGATAAAATAAGTTGGAGTAACCTTTTAGCTGCAGCTAACGTGGAACCCTCAGTACTAACCAGCTGAACAAGAGGACTACACCCCTCCAGTGCCCTCCACATGTACAAATCCCTGATCCACTCTGCCCATTGCTATGCAAATGTTTCATGGATATCCGCTTTTGGTAAGCTCTGTGACTCCCTCCGGAACCTCGGACCCCTTGTTCGTTTCCTCATTTTCAAAATCCGCTTACGTGCCCCCACAAGGGCGCTTTACCAACTCATCAAATTTCCACCTCTCCTCGCTCACACTGAACGCTTCTAAGTAGCCCACAATATCCGTAAACCCGACTCCAACAATCCTACTGTGTTCCCTCTGCTATCCAGTCCTAGTGTGCTGCTGCGTCACCACCTGCACATCCCACCAAATCTTCATCTGCACCCCCCTCCACGTGCTCTCCCAAAGAATGTTCAACTCTCTCTAACCTGACATACACCCCCCACCCCCACCAACTTTGAATCCACCCTACTCTATCCACCTCCCCAAGGACTCCCTCCTCTACCACACCTCTTCCTTTACCCCTCCCCTGTCGCCCCTTTTCCTCTCCAATCTACAGATCTCAATACAACCTACCTCTCTCTCCTTGTCCCCCACAGTCGCCGCTATCACGTCACAGCCTCTTACCAGTATGGTCACCATCTCCGCACCAACCCTACGTTTCATCTACAATCCACCGTCCCAGGGCAAGTCCTTCCCAGTTGTAGGGAAAGTGCACAGTGCTCAGTTTTTAATGGTTACCGTATATTCCAACACTTTCAATGTTTTATCAGTTCCTTTCTGAAGTGTTTAGTGTTCTTCAAGTGATTCTCAAGTGTTTTGACTGTGCTGTCTGTCCACATTTTTATCATTGTTTGTAATTAATTCATTAAGAAAGCATCATATGTTTTATGTTTTTCTCATTCACGTTATTTTTTCAAATAATTTTAAAGTCATATTTGATATGGCTCCTTCTTGTTTTGTATTAGCATATAAGGTAGAGTTACGTTTTACTGGCAGAAGTGCGGATATTTTTTACTGCTACCAGTCCAAGCCCCCGCCCATTTAAGGGGAGTGAGGATGAAATCACAATCAAGAAAAACAAAAGCCATGAGCAACAGTTTTCGACTGGGGTCAGCACAGCTGTTCCATGTGTCATCATCGTCAGTTGGATTGGGGTAACGATACGTCATTTTAACGTATATTCTCGGAATGTTTTCTGACTTCTCTACCGAGATGAGCAGTTATCTTTACAGTGCATTTTGTTACGACTGGACGATGGCCTACTACTTATACCGAAAATGGTCACATTTTTAACAAATCGTGACTGTCTTTTGCTAATTGCACTAGTCAACAGCCACTTTGCATCTGGGCAGTGATACATCAACTAGCATCTATTTTGGTGTGTAGAATCCGAATATGCCTTTCAAAATGTTGCAGCACGTACCATTTTTTAGTTTTTAAAGTCTTTTTTTTATTTTTCGTATTCAGTATTTCGCTTTTTGTTGTTCTTCCGTTGTTATATTTAATTGCTTGTTTTTGATTTGCAGAGGAAAGCTAGAAGATCTACAAATCGTCAGTAAATGGTTGGTGTGGTAACCCAGTGGTGTGAAAGAGATCCTCAGTGAGTGTTTCCTGTTAAAGGTAGTGCAAACGTTTTTTTGTTTAAAACTTACACTAAGAAAATTGGCAACTAGTAGATCTCGTTGCTGTCTAAACCACCCCAACAACTTTTGTTACGTGTGTGGGAAATACACCCCATAGCCCGAAAAAACCAATTTCTGATTTGGTTAATAAGACATATAAATTGTATTTTGATTGTTCTGTTGGTGATCAAGATAAAAATTTTGCATCTCATATTGCCTGCATAACCTTTACTACATACCTAACCGAGTGGTTGAAAGGAAAATGCTGAGCCGTGCCATTCGCTATTCCGATGGTGCGGTGTGAGCCTAATGGCAATTATTCAGACTGTTACTTCTCTCTTACAAATATTTCGAGACATTCGAGGAAAATTAGACGTAAAATAAAATATCCAAATGTATATTCAGTGCATTTGCCTGTGCCCCATGATGAAGGGTTTACCTGTTCCTGTCTGTAACCTGAAAGCCACGGAGCCAGACACCATGTCAAGTGAATGAAAAAGTATTGAACATATAGAATACCTCTCCCATCAAAATCATGAAACTTCGCGTCAGCTCTTTAATCAAAAGGAACTGAACGATTTGGTTCGCGATCTAAAACTTTGGAAACAGCAAGCTGTACTCTAGGGACCAAAATTTCCTGTTTTGGATCACGAGATGCTTTCTTTGCTCAATTTTTCGATTTGCAGGATTCAAAGTGTTTGTGTATGTGTGTAGAGATGTCAATGGTCATATGATGCAGCTGGGTGTACAACATAGGAGTATCTACTGTTTACTGACTCCAGTAAAACCAGCTTAAAAGCAGTACTACTGCATAATGACAATGCATTTCCATTGGTACCTTTGGCTTACACAGTAGACATGAAAGAAGCTCATGAAACCATGGCTTTGCTGCTAGAGGCAATCAAATATGAGAATCATGAATCGCCCCTTTGCTGTGATTTAAAAGTTGTTTCACTCCTAACAGGTTTACAGGCTGGATTCACGAAACACTGCAGTTCTTTGTGCCTATGGGACAGCCGTGACAGCAAGAACCACTATACAGGTAAGGAATGGCCTATAAGGAAGTTTTATGTTCATGGAAACGTAAATGTGAACAACACCACATTGGTTGAGCCCGATAAAATCATTTTTCCTCCCCTTCATATCAATTGTGGCCTTATCATGAACTTCTTAAAAGCTCTGGATAAAGGAGGTGACGCCTTCAAACACTTACAAAGAAAAGTTTCCCAAATTAAGTGAGGCAAAGCTGAAACAGGGTATATTTGTTGGACTACAAATAAGAAAATTACTAAAAGATCCAACCTTTGTTACCAAACTCCCAGATATCCAGTTAGCTACTTGGTCTTATTTTAAAGCAATTGTGAAGGGCTTTTTAGGTAATAGAAAAGACAAAAACTATGTTACCATCGTAATAATCTGTTGGACAACTATAAGAACATGTGGTGTAGAATGTCGCTTAAAATTCCCCTTCTACATTCTCACCTTGATTTCTTTGCGTAAAATTTGGGAGCTGCAAGCGATGAGTATGGTGAATGCTTTCACCAAAACCTTCTTACCATGGAACACCGTTAACACGGAGACTGGAACCCTTATATCATGGGTGACTACTACTGGGGTCCTGTCAGAGAGAGTGACTTCAAACAAAAGACGTTTAAAGATGAAAACATCTTCTGAAATAATTTGGACCATTTATTGGCATCATGTCCATATATACATACAAAATAGTATTGGTTTCAAACGTTCCGAATGTGTATTTTTGCTTTACTTAATTGTGTCTATTTTCTGTTTTCCCGTTTTTTATTCTGCTGTGGATATAGGAAATGTGACCTCACAGAGAGAAACTGATTTTTCCAGTGTAATGAGCACCTCAAAATTACGTTGATCCACCCATTTACAAACCAGATACAGAAAAGAAGTTTAAATTTGTTAACTAGTATTACACTTAACACACAGGTTGCTGTTTCCTTGTAAAATTTTATAACTACATGAATCACTGAAATGTCCATGGCCCAGAGTTCATTACGCCATATACATACGATAGCCGTAAATTATTGTTTTGACCTCAAAAAGTCAAGCTGCATCAGTAATCTGCCATTCACTATTATTAAAATATTTCTTTATATGCAATTTTTAATTCAAAATTTTCCACGCTACCACCTCATGAAATATTTATCAAATGTCATGAAACACCAGGAGTACTTACATTCGAACGCTTTTAGCTTTGTACAGAACTAAAAATCGCTAAGAGAATTTCGTAAGATCACTTTTGCCCATCAGAATAGTAATACGTCACGTGAAGAAAGGCAGAGCCACGGATAAATCCCATCTTTCACAAAAATTACTAATAGGCAAACATAGTATTCTGCATTGGATGGAATTCGAATTCTTTCCACGTTCCTTATTCAATTCCGCTTGTCCCAAATATCTTTTTACTGTTGGATAACTATTAAATTGCACTTTATAAGTTTCACGTCAGATTTTGAGTCTTCGACGAAACGTACTCTGAAGATGAACTCTGAGGAACTTATTAAGCATTTATTACATTTTCTTTTTCAAGAAAGAGTTAGCAGCTGATGCTTCGTTTTGGTTTTCTATCACTGTAACAGTAATGACCACTCGTCAGTTAAAAGAGTTTAGGAACGAAAATACGTATTTTAGAGTCCAAAAATGCATTTTGCCTTGGGAGAGCATTTGGAACGTTTCCGTTGGTGTGGTCGGGGGAATATTTTATGTTAATTGTAGTGATGTAGCAGCATTAGACAAAATTGCTGTTCTAGTAACTTTCTATCCCACTTACGATGGTTGGGAAACTTGAACTCTCTGAACAAACAGAAGTAATTAATCGTGTCGTTCTGGAGCGGAAAGTCTTGAGTATAATATGGGACCGGCTCAAGATGAGATCACATGAAATATGAGGCAAAATTATAATCTGAATGAGATCTACAGCAGCCCAAATACTGTGTGTCCGATGAGAACCAACCCGATTGTGGAGGTAGGTCATGTTGCTTGGATGAATAAAACTCAATGGTCTTTGAAAACCATTAACTTAAATTCGCTCGTAGTAAAACCGTTAGCTAGACCAAGGAAAAAGTGGAGAGATGGAACTCATGAGGATTTTCTGCAGATCAGCATAAAAGATAACTGGTGGCATAAAACAAGAAATAGAATCAAGTGGACTACCGGGTTTACAATTTCGCGTGTTTCTATTATCCTGATCACATAAAGAGAGACAGAAGAAGACTTATGACGGTAGAGGGCATTGCCATCAGCATTCAGCTGCGCTTCAGTATTCACAAAAACATGAATGGAACATGTGGAAAAATCTTGAGTTGATTGAGTTCCAGAGAAACCAAATTACTGTAACTGTTTGCTCGTTGAGAACCAAGCGGGTTGTGCGGGTGGGTCATGTCCCTCCGATGGATAACTGTCGGTGGCCTCTGAAAACCGTTAATTTTACTGAGCCCGAAATAAGATCATTGTGTGAACGAAATATGAAGAGTAGAGATGAAATTCATGATGTCTTACTGCTAATCAGCATAAAAGTAATTGGCAGCAATAAGCAGGAAACTGTACGAAGTGAATGAGGAGACATGCAGTTTCGAGTGGTTCCTTAAATCTGGTCACGTAAAGAGAGAGACCTACGACAGTAGACAGCATATCCATTTACATTCACCTGCGCTTCTGTATTCATGAATATAGTTTCCAATAATGAAATAAAATCAGATAATAGCATAATGAGGCGCAGAAACTGCTATTGCCATTGACAATCCAAGTAAGTATTGTAGGATGTTATGTTATGCCATTTTTTCTCTTCCTGTTCCTCTCCTAAAACCCCTTCTCCTCTCCCTCCTCCTCCTCCTACCCCTATTCCTACTTCATTTCCTTCTTATCGTTCTTCAACATACGTAGCCAAATTACTGGCACAATCATCATGCGTTCTTCTCATTAACAAACAGTGCTATCTGAAGAACACCTAAATGTGATCCTTACAGTAGAATGAATTGATGAAGAAAATGGAGAAGAAATCCGGTTTTGGCTTCAGTTTAACAACCTAAAGGTTGTCATTTCGAATATTTGACGTGTTGGAGAGTGAAATAGTTCTGATGGGTGCTACACCGTCTTGGCTGAAGAAGCCATTGCCGGTGATGTTACACTCTGGTGAACAGCATCTTGGGGCGCACGCTCGTCGGTGATCGGTGGCCTCGAGTGTCAGCCAAGTCCTCGGCCCAGGGTCGGGGTCTGAGGACGGACTTCATTACGGGCCGCCCCCTCCGCATTCCTGCCGACTCGGCATCCATCAGTCTCCGTGGCCGCTGCTGATGCCGCTAATGCATATGCAGGCGAGCGGGTAAGAGCGCCGCTTAAACCGCATCAACAACGCCTCTTTGCGCCCCAAGAGGCACGCCGCGCCGATCGATGTCCGCGCCCGGAACCTGCCGCACGGAAGGCTCCACTTGACGCTCTGCGCCTGGCCCGTACGCGTCCCGCTGTGCAGGCCGCACCGGTGGATGGAGAACTGTGCTTCACTTGCTGACAGTTCCATCCCAACAAAGCAAGGAACTTATTGAAATGACCTGGGAGTGATAAGGTGCTGAACATTAAGATGGTAATCATTGTCGACATTTTTATTTAGCACAGAGACCAAATTTACACCAACCAGGAATATCACAATGCTATAGCAAAACTTTACTATTCTTTTGTAACATAACACAGGCGCTGGAGAAGACCCAGTCAGCTTAAGACATTAAAAATTTTCTGAGCACGGAAATATCGTTCGGCCGCAGCAGCAACAATCCATGAGCTTCAGCGGAACCGGAAAATTTCCACTCCAGGTGATGTTAGCGAGTTGATGCCAAGGACTGAACAGGGCTCGTACAAAGCGGGCAGTTTCATGCTCTTGAAGGAGACTGCGACGGACAGGATTATTGCCCAGCCCTAAGAACTGAGACTCTTGTTGAAACTTCCTGGCAGATTAAAACTATGTTCCGGACCGAGACTCGAACTCGGGACCTTTGCCTTTCGCGGGCAAGTGCTCTACCAACTGAGCTACCCAAGCACGACTCACGCCCCGTCCTCACAGCTTTACTTCCGCCGCTACCTCGCCTCCTACCTTCCAAACTTTACAGAAGCTCTCCTCCGAACCATGCAGAACTAGCACTCCTGAAAGAAAGGATGTTGCGGAGACATGGCATAGCCACAGCCTGGGGGATGTTTCCAGAATGAGACTGCTGTTATTTTTAACACTTTGGAAAACAAGCCAGAGCGTAGCTCGGGCAACAGGTTCGTGTTGAAAACACCACATCCGAGTACAGGTAAGGCTGCGATTTTTCTCGATGCGCGAGCCGCCTACTGCGTAAAGACAGGACTCTCTTCATATGAGAACAATGTACGGGCGTTACACAACCTGCACCTTCACTGCCTTCTGTAGCCAATTTGTAGAATTATTTCGAAAGAAACAGTAGCGAAATTAACACCTGCTGTCGTGAATAGCTGAACCAATATGATCGCATAGACGTAATTTAGTGCATGTACTCGTTAGATTTAGCCGTTTGCTGTAATTCTTCTACAAATACATCACCTTTGTTGAGAAAGCAAGAAATTTTGGAAACTGAAGGTGAAGAAATTGCTCAATATTTACCTCGCAGTTTTTATTGGGAGGGTAATTGAATTTTCCGTCATCGTTATTTTAAAATTGATAATCTATCAAACAACTGAAGCAAATTTGATAAAGAAGTGCTGAAGCTTGTCCCTTATTTAGTAGCCGGCCGGAGTGGCCGAGCGGTTCTAGGCGCTTCAGTCTGGAACCGCGCGACCGCTACCGTCGCGGGTTCGAATCCTCCCTCGGGCATGGATGTGTGTGATGTCCTTAGGTTAGTTAGGTTTAACTAGTTCTACGTTCTAGGGGACTGATGACCTCAGATGTTAAGTCCCATAGGGCTCAGGGCCATTTAGAGCCTTATTTAGTATGTATTACTTTTTAAGATTCATCATTTACAAATGTGCCAGTAACGCTTCAAAAACTGCAAATTTTCCCAGTATTCTCCTAAGCTTTCGATCTCCAAAGTGTTACTAGTGATGGAACATCCAAGTATTAAAGATTCAATAGTAATTCAACAGTTTTTCGAAAGACTAACCTAAGTGCACCGAATTCACAAAGCACTCATAACGCTTCCAGCTAAATACTGATGTCAGTGATACATCAATGTTACGAAAGTTAGCTTTTAATACAAGCAAAGAAATTGAGGATTATATGGAGTTTATTCACGAGTAAGAGCCATTCACTTTCTCGACAGACCTTAGTATTGCATTCTGGGTACTGGTCGTGAACGCTACACAACCATAACCAAACTGTATTAAGTTATAACATAGGTTTAGTGTATATCCGAATCAGATCATCTTGTTCGCCACATGAACATCAGTGAATCCAGCATGATACTTTTATCATTAATCATTCATGGATTCTAGATGTTAATTATTGCTTTAATACCGCGCTGCGAGGATGTACATTATTGAATATTTGTGCCAATGAGATTACACAACTTCAGAGGCCTTACTGGTCTGCCGGCCGAAGTGGCCGTGCGGTTAAAGGCGCTGCAGTCTGGAACCGCAAGACCGCTACGGTCGCAGGTTCGAATCCTGCCTCGGGCATGGATGTTTGTGATGTCCTTAGGTTAGTTAGGTTTAACTAGTTCTAAGTTCTAGGGGACTAATAACCTCAGCAGTTGAGTCCCTTAGTGCTCAGAGCCATTTGAACCATTTTGAACCTTACTGGTCTCATATAGATATGATTTTATGATATGATTTTTTGTACGCTTACTTAAGTGGCGAGTGAAAAGTTTTTCCAAGGGTGGGAGTCGAACCCGGGTCTGCTGTTTACTAGGCAATTGAGTAAGCCACTAAGTTACCTTGGCACAGCAGCTCATACAGCTGCACGTATAACCCTCGAACGCCTCCCTCCACCATCCAAATTCTCACTGCTGTCCCAATCTACTTCAGATTCCACTTTTAATATCTGTGTGAGACCAGTAAAGTCTCTAAAATTGTGTCATTTCAATTTTATAAGTACTAGAACCTGGGTTTCGGGCTGGATCCCCCATTTACAGTCCATGCTGAGATGCTCTTCCAGAACATGGAGAGACTCGGTAATTCTGTTCGTGTGAAAGAGGGGAATTTAAAGTAGAGTCGGACAGCAGTAAGAATTTGGATGGAGGAGGGGGGTGTACCAGGATAATCCGTACATTGGTGTGAACTGCTATGCCAATGTCGCTTAGTGGCTAATGCACCTACCTAGTAAGCAGGAGACCCGCGTTCAGTTCACAGCACTGGTACAAGATTTTCACTTGCCGCTTCAGTCTATATACACCCACTTCAGTTTATATACATAAAATTATTTATATGATGGAACTGAATATAGTGTATGTTGTCTGGTACCGTTCGAACCAGAAAGAACTGTACTTTCATACAGTGTAAATATTTTAATTCTAATAGTACAAGAAAAAACCCATTGTATGAAGTATTGTCTTTTATCAAGCGTACCATTTTAACAAGCATTAGATTTACGAAAGACTGTAAGTTTGAAGGGAGGCAGACTGCAGCCCACTGGCGCGAACGTAAATAGGGTCGCACGTCTTGCCGTTGAACAGCGCTGGTTGGTTGTCCGGAGACCAGCTGGTAGCTAGTGGACGGTGTGAAAAGTTAGTTCATGTTACGCAAGCGAAGATGCCGTTACATTTGGGGACTAATAAGAATGGCTTTCAAAAGAGGATTTGCCTTGGACAGCATGTAGTCGGAGTACATACTTTAACAATTGTCGAGACTCTGAAAGTATTGGTGTGATGTGGGACTTATTCAGAATTCAGACGGAGGTACATGTTGTCAAGTAGAACTTTATGAACAGTCATCACTGGTGAACCTGATAAATTCGCATATTAATGTACTGCAGGAAGTGTTTAATTTATTTGAGTATTAATTATTCAAATTAATTATATCAAAGAGCTACTGGATGAATAAGCCAATCATTTAAGTTAAAATCTTCTTGGTCGACTACATTATTTAATGTCACACCCGACATCATTTTTTTATTTAGTGCAAACACTTGCACTTTATGTTATTATTCGCACTGACTACTCAATATCTGATAAATTAGGGTGTAGAATCACTGGCAACTGATGTATATTGCGCAGTTTAGCTTCTGCAGGGTAATAAAGCTGGTGTGTGTGTTTGTGTGTGTGTGGTTCAACCTCTACGAGAATAGTGAGCCAAATATCTAATCTGAGCCATACTTTGCCCATTGCCGGTCTTCGTAATAATTTTTACCGGTAGTCGCAAATGATTTTTCTGTTTTGGAGCAATCAAATGTGATCATAACTTTCCTCATTCATTCCTCCCTTTTGAATTGCGCGTTACACTTTGAATGTTTTACCTAATTCATTCCTTAATTTATAACAAACCAAAAAATTAGAAAATTGCCCCTAAAAGCACTCATTGTTTTTAACAACGATTTTGACTATTTGAAAATCAATATTACAATAAATATAATTTCAGTAACACATTGAACAGTTTAACAAATATCAGCGCAGCAGAATATATGACCCCTATATCTCCTTTAACATAAGAAAGTGACCACTGGCAAATCAACAAGCCTAAACAATTATTCTGTGCGACTGCTACGGTCGCGGTTTCGAATCCTGCCTCGGGCATGGATGTGTGTGATAACCTTAGGTTAGTTAGGTTTAAATAGTTCTAAGTTATAGGAGACTGAAGACCTCAGAAGTTAAGTCCCATAATGCTCAGAACCATTTGAACCATAAACAATTATTGACAAAAGTATGCCCTTACAAATTCTAAACAAATAAAGTAGCTGAAAAGTGGATTATACAACGCACAATCAATGGATTTATCCCGGCCCACAGCCCAAACACTTGGTTGATTCTGTAGAGGCACGTTATTTCCTGTGTTGGGCCTGGGATAGTTAAGGACGCTACATGTGACCACGTACATCTGAGGCAGCAAGAAAAAGGCCAATTGAACCACAATGTATGATCCGCTACCATAAAGGAAGAAGGAAGTAACGACTCTCGAGTAGGAGTCGGAGCAAAACATTCTCGAACAGACGTGAACTGCTAGCGAGCTCAGCCCGTGATCCGGCAGACGCTTATAGTGAACTTCACATGGGCTTACATCCCGCCCGTGGCGTTGCATGGCTGTCACCTAGTGATATGCCAGAGAAGCGGTAGCTAGGTGACGAAACCAAAACAAGTGCGAGCGAAAGAATTGATAAGACGGTACGAGGACGGTTTGCAGATATCATCAAAACTGTGTACAGAACTGTTTCATTCCGGAGATATTAACAACGTTGCAAAAATAATAATTGTCTGTTCGTCTATTTACAACACTATGACAAAATAACTGAACCTTTAGTTCCGTCTTGGGAAAAGCTACGTGTAGCACTGACTTGATGTGAAACACGATAATGCTACCCTGCGTATGTCTAATGGAAAGGCGTATCGGACTATAATTTCGAATTTTGTGAAATTAAGAGTAAAACCAAACGGGCCTTAACCTTGAGAGTTACAGAAGTGGTAAAATTATAAGTGAATGAAAAAAATGAACGGTCGCTAGCCTAATTAGGCACATTAATATGGAAATATATGATTGAGAAAAAATTGGATACTAGTTATTGAAGTTACTTGTGTTGTGATATCCCGGAGAATAGCGAACAGTATACAAACTGACACAGTGCACTCTGTGCAGCAGCAGTTACGAATAGCACACACAGCAGTAAATTATGGGGAGCCAAATTGAACGAACTCATACTAATGACGGACGCAATCAATAGCATTCTTAATCAAAATACTGAAACATCACTGCACGAAGTGCAGAACTAATTTTGGACCTGAGAGGTTTGTACCTTAACTGACATGAATAACACAAATAAAGATGAATAACATCTTAAATACACTGTTTAAGCAGTTTTCCTTAGTAACAGAAATAGTTCATTTTTTTTTATAATAGGAGGATAATATGATGAGGACACAAAAACTGGTATAGTTTCACTATCCAAGGTTCTTTGATTATTGCAAAAGTAAAAGCTATCTCTAAAAGCTAACCATTCGCAATTACTTTGCAAGGTAATAAAACACAACAATGAGCTTAATTAACTTCAAAAGGGAACCATTCATGATTGAAAACGTGGATAACTTCACTTCTAATAGTACTACCGCAAATCGGTTATCGCTTCATTAAAGATTTATATGTACTTGTCCTTTAATCACCTGTGAAGCAGGTATTCTTGCAATAGTATTTACACAGTCTTCCACGGTGGTCCTACGAAGCTATATTTTGTAATAAACTAAGGATACATTAGCAAAGGCCTATCTAACTTACTTTTATGGTTTTATCTTTTAAATAATTGAGGTTTTCACTTTCCTATTGATTGATCTTCAAATTTTTGTACTTAAACTTCCTACCTTAACAATTTCACTTGGAGTAGTTCATAAACAACAAAATTTTACCCTTACTTTAACTTTTGCTACTCCATTTACTTTAGACAAAAAATCACTTTTAAACACATGAATGCCAGAATTGTTTATTTAAATAACGATACTTGCTTTTAGTAGTACTTAGGTGAGGACACTCCACAGGTAAGTGGTCAGGATTGAAGTCATGGTTTCGAACACGACGTTTTATGTGATTGTTATAGAAACAACACACAAATTAACTGGACCATTCCAATATACATTACGTAACTGAATGTATGAAGTCTGCGAAGCAGTGGTGAAGATTAGTGGCAAGCGAAATGGCGGCTAAATGTACTCGCGGCTCTTGATATGTGAATGCTCTATAAAATCTCTTCTTGGCGTCGGAATTTCAACATAATAGGGCCATTCCATTATTCCGTGGATACCAAACAATAGTCAGATCCACATTCGATGAGAATCACTTCTAATGCAGCTTCCAGTTGCCTCTCTTAGCACCGTCGAGGAGCACCCTGCTAAGGCTAGCCACACACTGCGTGCCGTTCATACAAAGAAGCCGCTCAGGTCGACAGCCAAATCCACCTTTTACATCGTGCCATGCCACTGTCGTAGCGAAAGGACTTCCCTACAGCGTTTACACGTTACAAATATAAGTGCCCTAAGCATGAACCAGCTTTTAACAAAGATACTTCTTTCATAAACACATTGATATTATAATAATTTAAAATGTCAACATATCCTTTTGCTTTTTTCATATATACATTACAAAACACCAATTTTCTTTCCATACATCAAGGAATTCAAGCAACACAGAATGCATAAATTGCAGATACTCCTAATCGATATAAGTGATACATATTGGCATTTGGAAACTCATAAGAGGTGGCTAAAAATCACTCCTCTTGCTTCTAGACGTTTATAAATCCGTCAGAAGACAAGCACCCAGATAAAAGGTCCTAGCATTCCATCATTCTCGTGGTGGATCCGTCCAATGTTGAAATTGTATATAACAGAAGGAAAAGAAAATTTAAAATCGCATTTAAAAATTTATACATATAGTAGGACGTTATTGTATCTTTGTTTGACCGTCACATTTAAAGTTAGTCAAAGGGGAAAATGTAATATGCTCTAACAGTATTCCAGTTAGATTTCAATTTTAATACTCCGTGCAATGAGATCCTTTCATAGTGCGAAGTTATAGAATCTTTTGGAGGAGCGAATAGGCACATTTAACTAGAAAAGTGCTAGTTCACAGCTGTTTACAAAACGTTTTGTAGGCTGGTGCAAAGAATCAGAGAGGAATAGCTCTGAAGTCCGCGTGTTCAGTATAATACAGAAAACTGTATGTTCAAATAATAAAGTTTTCAGAGAAAAACAAATCTCTTTGAAAGTCGTAGCACTATTTTTGGTAAAACGACGTTAGTGAATCACAACTTGGCCACTATTCTGCAGAAATAACGATATAAGATTCCACTGAAAACTATGCTCAGACTAGTGTTTATCCGTTCTGAGATGAGAGGAAGCTGTTTGAATGTCAATGGTTTCCCTACACCGTATTGGGCATCGAAATGTGTTGTGTTTCTACTGTTTCCATATTTTTGCAAACTGCCTGCAGAAAAGCACAAATAGTACCAGTGACAAAAACTTCATATATTAGTCACAAAGACAGCAGAAAAGCCATTAAATGACACGTTTGTAGCAACCGGATGGTTAGCCACGTAACTGTGTGTAACAGCTAACACTGGCTAAAGAGGAAAGAGTTACGCATCAGTTCGTTGGTGGGGAACAGTTAACTTGTCTGTGAAAGAAACAACAGAAGGTATACATTGAACCGTGAGACAAAAGGTATATTACGAAAAATATGCTATCATGGACGGTCGCAAGTTGATATCTCAATTCCGGCACTTCTCCTAAGCACAAAATTTCTTATTTTCTGCGGAGAAAAATCTGTGAGACTTGTGTGTTAGATCGGATCCGGTCACACCATTATCTACATATAGTAGCATGGTTAGTGTCACTAAAAGTTATGACGATTGTCTAACAAAAAAAATGAAGCACAAAGATGGAGCAGGGAACGAAACAAAATATCACGGGTTCATAAGGCATTTAATGCTGTTTCGTCGATTACAGTGCCGAGTCAGTTTTCGAGAGAAATTGTCAGTATGTCGTCTCTTATCGCTACGACGTTGAACCATCCGCCACCCTCCCCCCCCCTCCCCATCCACACCCTCTCTATCATGGAATCATGCGCTGATTCGATTAGTGGGTGGCTGATGTTGTAAAGCTGTTGTAACCTCTACTTAGGCAAGCAGCAGTTGTAACTGCTCTTCGATGTCCCGGATTCCTGAACTGGTTCGGACTTGGTATCTGATGCGGCCCCACATTTGCTCTATCGAGGACCGATATGGGTATCTTGTTGGCCACGGTTGTAGTACCTCAGTATATCGCGAAGAGTTCAAAGAGACACGTGCCGTTTCATGACGACTGTTTGTCCTGTTGAACACGGAACCACGATACTGTCGCATGAGAGGTAACACACGAGGGCCCAATATATCTATAGCATACCGTAGCACCGTCATAGTTCCCTGAATCACTATCAATCACGAGCTGAAGACATGGCTCCCCAAATTATGGCGACAGAAGAAACACCGCTGTGGTTCTCCAGAACAGTGACAAACACTCCATAGTTCGCCGCCATACAGGTCGACGATGGTCATCTGTGACATTGCACAATGTCATTACTCGCTGAACACCATGCGACGCCATTCAGCATCACTCCGTGTTGACCATGCACAGCAGCTTCACAAACGCACTCGTCCGTGTTGTGTTGTTAGCGGCAGCCTACGCTTGGGGCAGAAATTCCCTACCCCAGGCGCTGGTAGTCTCCGTCTAGCGTTGAGCGACCTCACAGATTGTTTGGAGGGAGTTCATTACTTGTTGTCGCGTCGCAGGTGCAAATCTGAAGGGTTTGTGATGTGCTTGTTGCACAATACGACGGTGCTCCCTTAGGGTGGTCAGATGTGATCTACGGATGTACTGAAGACGAATATGCCTATCGCTCCCACGCAGGCCAACGTCGGACCACTGTCACATCCAAACGCTACAGAAATATGTGTATTATACGACTTCACAAGTTGACCAAATGGAGGCCCACAGTGACGCCCCTTTCCAACTTTGTCAGGTACTGATGAAGCTGACTGAGACGAGTTCTTTGCAGTCATCACTTAACATCTGACGTTGTTTCTTTACACAGGGTGTTACAAAAAGGTACTGCCTTTCAGGAAACATTCCTTACACACAAAGAAATAAAATATGGTATGTGGACATGTGTCCGGAAACGCTTACTTTCCATGTTAGAGCTCATTTTATTACTTCTCTTCAAATCACATTAACCATGGAATGGAAACACACAGCAACAGAACGTACCAGAGTGACTTCAATCATTTTGTTACAGGAAATGTTCAAAATGTCCTCCGTTAGCGAGGATACATGCATCCACCCTCAGTCGCATGGAATCCCTGATGCGCTGATGGAGCCCTGGAGGATGGCGTATTGTATCACAGCCGTCCACAAGACTCTCTACATTTGGTACCGGGGTTGCGTAGACAAGAGCTTTCAAATGCCCCCATAAATGAAAGTCAAGAGGGGTGAGGTCAGGAGAGCGTGGAGGCGATGGAATTGGTCCGAGTTTACCAATCCATCGGTCACCGAATCTGTTGTTGAGAAGCGTACGAACACCGACTGAAATGTGCAGGAGCTCCATCGTGCATGAACCGTATGTTGTGTCGTACTTGTAAAGGCATATGTTCTGGCAGCACAGGTACAGTATCCCGTATGAAATCATGATAACGTAGGTGGAAGAACATGGGGCCCAATCCAGACATCACCAACAATGCCTGCCCAAACGTTCACAGAAAATCTGTGTTGATGACGTGATTGCACAATTGCGTGCGGATTCTCGTCAGCCCACGCATGTTGATTGTGAAAATTTACAATTTGATCACGTTGGAATGAAGTCTCATCCGCAAAGAGAACATTTGCACTGAAATGAGGATTGGCACATTGCTGGATGAACCATTCGCAGAAGTGTACCCGTGGAGACCAATCAGCTGCTGATAGTACCTGCACACGCTGTACATGGTACGGAAACTACTGATTCTCCTGTAGTACTCTCCATACAGTGACGTGGTCAACGTTACCTTGTGCAGTAGCAACTTCTCTGACGCTGACATTAGGGTTATCGTCAACTGCACGAAGAATTGCCTCGTCCATTGCAGGTGTCCTCGTCGTTCTAGGTCTTCCCCAGTCGCTAGTCATAGGCTGGAATGTTCCGTGCTCCCTAAGACGCCGATCAATTGCTTCGAACGTCTTCCTGTCGGGACACCTTGGTTTTTGGAAATCTGTGTCGATACAAACGTACCGCGCCACGGCTATTGCCCCGTGCTAATCCATACATCAAATGGGCATCTGCCAACTCCGCATTTGTAAACATTGCACTGACTGCAAAACCACGTTCGTGATGAGCACTAACCTGTTGATGCTACGTACTGATGTGCTTGATGCTAGCACTGTAGAGCAATGAGTCGCATGTCAAAACAAGCACCGAAGTCAACATTACCTTCTTTCAGTTGGGCCAACTGCCGGTGAATCGAGGAAGTACAGTACATATTGACGAAACTAAAATGAGCTCTAACCTGGAATTAAGCGTTTCCGGACACATGTCCACATAACATCTTTTCTTTATTTGTGTGTGAGGAACGTTTCCTGAAAGTCTGGCCGTACCTTTTTGTAACATCCTGTATACTCTCCATGGCCTGGTATCAGTACTAAACCCGAACCACCCTTATGAAATTGGAAGGCCATTCTGCTTGTTTGAGAGTACTGCAACGATGATCATTTTACATGCCCGTGGATGACGTACAAAGTTGCATTGACTTCCGCCCATTTCTTCTGGGTGTTTCCCTGTTTTGTTAGGCAGAGTAAAAGTTCCTAGTTTGGAACAGTGAAGTTTGCTTAAGTCAGTTCTCACATTAATTGTTTAGTGGTTACACCTGTTTCCACTGAATAGTCATTATCAACAGCCCATAAGATATCAGCAGCCAATGAGCTCCTATTCGAGGATTCAAGGGTTAGTGGCTCCTAGTATGCATTCACGTAGTCATCGTGTAGGAAACATAAACATAAAATAATTAACGAGAAAATAGACTAATATAGAGTTTATAGCAAAAAATGATGGGCCCGTTGTTGCTGCTTGGCTTTAACATTGAAAAATTGAAGAATGTACCTCATTTTTTCGAATTTACTTTATCAGCAATTTGGCTTTCTTTTCTGTCGACGAAAAAGTGCAGCAACTTGATATTATCGCCCTTACCAGTGCCTCCGATGCTTAAATATGGAATTAAGTTACGTTCTCAATGTTCACCGATGCTGTCATACTAGCTTCAGAGTGCGTATGTATTTGAATTCATGAGCAGGATAGCCAAGTATCTGTCGGAGACGATATTATTGAAGGAGTTAGGTGGTAGAGTACGGCAACATTCAAGAGAATCGATGCATACTATCATATAATTAATGTAAACACCAACAGTCTTCGTAAAAGTACAAAAATATGTGATTAACAATCAAGTAGTTTTTGAGTAGGATGGCTTGCGTAGTATGGGAAGTTGAATTCTGGAGAGAATTTGTAATCAAATATCAATGAATATTAGGAAAGTGTAGCTCATTTGTAAAGAAACCACACATACAATAGAATTGCTCTAGTGTTTGTGATCCCCATCAGGTCGAATTAAAGTAAGATATTGAAGAAATTCAGATGTGTGCTGCTAGATTTGTTACCGGTAGGTTCTATCAACATGCGAGTATTACGAACATGATTCGTGAACTTAAATGGGAATCCTTGGAGGGAACATGAATTTTTTTTAGAGAAACGATCTGAGAAAATTTACAGAGCTAGTATTTGAAGCTGACAGCAGAACGATTCTACTGCCGCCAACGAACATTTCGCGTTAGGACCACGAAGATAAACGTAATCAGGGTTCGTACTGAGGCATATGTACACTCGTTTTTCCCTCGCTGTGTTTGTGACTGGAATAGGAAATGAAATGACTAATAAAGGCACACCGAACCCTCTGCCATTCACCATCCGGTGCTTGTGGAGTGTTTACATAATCACTGACATAATATAAATGTAGATTTCAGACTGTGCAAATCTTATACTCAAATGTAGCTCGGTGAATGTATTCTCGCATTATGTTTGGTCTTCGACTTGTTACAGTAACAGACTGCAGGTTATATGGAAATGACAAGGAATAAATATCAATATCTGTATCTACGAAAGCCGGATAACAGCCGACTATTAAATCGATAGTGTTGGTAGCGCGGAAAATATGGTACTACAAAGTTGTCCAGTGTCTTCATACTACAGTTCTTCTGTTCGAAAATGTCAAGTACCCGCGCGAAATATTCTACAACTGCTTATCATTCACGCCTAAGGAAAGGGTTGAGATCAAATGCAGACTTTCACGAAATACTTTCAGAGAAAGCGCAATAAAGAATTTCTTTTGTCCTTTGCGTTTGATACGTACAGCTAAGAAAGCCCGAAGAAGGGAAGTATTTCACGAGAGGCTTCCGAAGTTCTGAGTTAATTTTATGTGAGGGGAGGCGAGGAGAGCGCAGAGGTTTCCCAGAAGACAGTACCATAAATAAAAGGGATTAAAGCTCATCGCTCCATCTTTTTGGAGATGTACGTATTGCGTTTGTAAATAGTTTCTTAGAGTAAGATCTTCGTAACTGTACCAAAGAGTAGCAAGGAAATGTTTTCACATTTGTATTTTTATTGTTTTCCCCTTAAAGCTCAATTGAATACCATAGCTCGTACCTATACTTGTCGAGAGAGAATGAAAAAGTCGTATGAAGTGGAAGAAATGGCTCACTACGTATATATTCTTTTTTCGTTTTATTTCTAGAGCATAAGTACTGAAAACACTAGAAAATTGAGTGTCCACCGACGGAAACCCATTAAAGAAATAACAGAAATCTTATAAATCCCTCTTTCCTAATGGTTCCAGTTTGAGATGCGTCATTTAAAATTCTCAGGGAACAATACCAGTTCGATGACGGCCTCAACTGTTTAATTTACGATGATCACTGCTAGCCTCCAGAAGAATTAGCGGATGTGGTATATCTTACTATGTTCAGTACTTGCTTCAAAAAGTAACAGGTAATTTTAGTAGTTTTAGAAGCTGCGAAGTACGTCATGTTTAGTTATATTTTAATGAACACTCTCTCACTTTTGTTTCACGACACATCTGTTAACAATGTTCATGGCTGAAAAATTATTAGTGACCTACTAACGAGTTGTGATTTCTACCTTTTGAGGAGTATTTATTTTCTCGAGAGCGTATCGACGAGAAATGTCATTGTCTTCAGGTGATTAATAGTATCTAGCATTTTTCACGGAATGTACCCGTATATGTTACTGCTGACAAATCATCACGAACTCCACAGATATTAACTGAAATAAAACCAGTGTTGTGCCATTTTATAATTACTGTAGTTACTATCTCATTACGCATCTACAGCAATATCGACTGATTCTCAGATGAAAATAATGTTTATAGTCCGTTAATACACTTTACACATAATTTCGCATTGTGGACAACAAACTATTGATGGACAACACACGTAAAAACACATTTCGTTTTTTATATGCAGTCACAAGTATTCTGACTCTCTGTTTTGCACCTGCGTTGTCCGAAATAAAGTGTATTTCACGCTAACTACAAGAGAAGAAGTTATGGGAATTCAAGTCTCCGTTAGTTAATTACTGAAATAGAGGAGCATTGCCTTTATAAGGGGTCGCTAACTTTGGCTGAATTTCAGTCGCAATAAATCATTATGTACATTTTATTACGCCTTTGAGGTACGCCAGTGTGCTCATTTGAACGAAACAAAAACCAAAACTTCTTCCAAAAGCTCTACAAACAGTATCATCTCGCAGAATTTGCGTTCCCAGACAACATGCCTAACATGACCTACTGTAAAGACATTGCTAATGCTAATTATATTTTCTCTTTTCTCTCCTGTATACTGCCATATGAGGACATTATACATATGTGTGTCAGATTACGTGTTAGTTCGGTTGTCGGGAGTAATGTGGGGCCTAACTTTTATTACCTAATGTCACATATTTCTTATTAACAGTTTCATTTTTCGAGAGTGTATTATTTCAGTTCCATTGAATTTTCAACAATAACTATATTAAATGGAACTGTTACACTAGAAGGTTAAAGCGAATGGTAGATTGATCGGGGAAATTTGAAGAGAAAGTGTCTGCGTGTGAGAATTTTCTGGAATGCAGAGATGGAGGATTGTCGATATCGATTCGGAATAAAATGTGTGCCACTTACTGCCCAAAATTTTCACCTCGAATACAGTGTGCATTTAATATTAGCGTGACGAAAGTATCAGAAGGATTCAAATTGAGCGCGCTTCCTGAAATCATACATGGTGAACTGTGGGTGCCGCGCGAGGCAGCCACGTGGTCCTCAAGGATGGGTATGTGTGTTGTCCGTAGTGTAAGTTTAAGTTAGGTTAAAGCGTTGTGTAAGAGTAGGGAGCGATGACCCCAGCAGTTTGGTCCCATAGGAACTTACCACAAATTTCCAAACCGTCGGTGGACTGAATTTGCTGCTTTGAAGTGAGTTGCAAAAACTGATGTGCTTTGTGTTGTTTCTTTTGCATGCTAATGCGACTTCGCGAACATTAAGACAGTAAAAATAGTTTTGACAAGCAGTTAAACACTTTTCTATGTGTGGATGTTATCCGGTAGACTGTGAGGTTGCAGATGTGACACACGCCTCAGAAACGGACGAACTTCATTTTAGTACTCCGCGAATTGTCGTGATTCTACATACTTAAAAACTGTTAACTACACAGTAATAAATCTGTCGTGTGCGAATGCAACCGGGACTGAATTCCAATACTATTTGCTAGTATAGGATGATGATAGGACGGGCTTCCGGCTGCTCGCTACCACTAAAGTTGCGAAACAGAAATTTCAGTGCTGATCCTGTGAAGACACGAGACAAGGCAACGAAAAATAAGACGAAGCTTCAAACTCTAAGGTTTTCAGTATAGGAAAGGAGGCAGGGGGATTAGGATGCGGATGCGGAAGGAAACACAGAGCAGCGTGTTTCAGGATATTATTGTAGTGGTAAAACTGAAACATTACAGGTGTGCAGTATTCGGACAGCTAACTGTTTGGTAATTGGTAGGTTTTTATTGAGTAATTGGCAGGGAAAATCTCCAGCTTTACTGCTGAGTTTCGGACTGGTTTACTTTTGTGTGTTAGTGAATCACGTAGAATGTTTATATGTGGTGAGGTAGCTCACTGCCCTAGCGAATGACACGCTTTAGTAACGACTTGGAGTTGTAGATTGATATTACATGAGAAACATATTACACACTGATGACCGAAAGCATTGTGACCAAATTCTTAATAGCTCGTTTGCCCGTCTTTGCAACTAAGTACATCACCGATTCTTCGTATAATGGATCCAACAGTTTGTTAGTAAGTCTGTGCAGGTGGCATTAGATGTCTACGCACAGATCGCGTAATTTCCGTAAATACAGGGCCCCTCATTTACATACACGGCGATGGTGCCCGATACCATCCTAGGATTTACGTCAGGCGAATTTGGTCACTGAGATCTGTACCTGAGTTTACTATAATGCTCCTCAAGCCACTTTAACAAGGTTTAGGCTCCGAGACAAAACAATTATACTTCCGAAAGATGACAGCGCTGTCGGGGAAGACGTGAAGCAGGAAGGGATGCAGGTGGTTCGCAGCTGTCAGCGTATCTTCGATTACTACCACAGGTCTTAGGGAGGTGCAGGAGAACTTTTACTATAGCGTAATACTCCCTCCAGTCTGATCCTTGGCACACTAGAATTGTTGAGCCGCCGTTCACCTCGGCGTTTGCGGAGACGAATGTAGACCTAGAGTAGCCAAAATGTGATTCACTCGAAGAGCCGAGACGTGTCCCTTGATTGACCGTCGAATCCAGATGGCCCCGTGCCCATTGAAATCTTAATTGGTGATGTCATTGGGTCGAAATGTGTACACGTAGGGGTGGTCTGCTGTGGAGCTCCGTCTTCGACAATGTATGGTAACCCGTGTGCTCCGAAATACGTGTGCGTGCACCAGCATCATGTTCTTTCGGCACAGACGCCACACATCACCATCTAGCCTACTTTACAGATCAGACAAGCCTCCGAACCCGACGTTCTTTGAAGAATCGTGGACGTCGAACCATTTAGTGCCTGGTAGTAGTTTCACCGTCCTCCCTCTTTTCCGTAGGTGCTGACGACAGTAACACATTTGAATATACCACCGGCCTCGCCGTTTTCGAGATTCTCGTTCGCAGGCTCTGCGTAATAATGATCTGTCCTTTGTCAAAGTAGCTTATGCCAATGGATTTCACCATTAGCAGCCCATATCTTAGCTAGGGTGTTCCCCTGTCGGTGTCTGCTCCGCTTACATACTTTTGTTACCGTGTCACGTGCCCGCACTGTCATCAGTCAGCATCCAAAGTCACGTTGGGCGGTGGTCAGAACTTTTTTTGGTTATCAGTGTATACAATGCGAACGTCAATAAAACCGACAAACGCTGACAGCTACGACCCACCTTCATGTTTGATGTGCTCCCCGACGGCCATGTCATCTTCCAGCAATACAGATGTCTACGTCTGAGAGCCACAGCCGTGCTACATTGGGTTTGAGGAGCATTATACTGAACTCACGTTGATGTCTCGGAGACCAAAATATATGTATATGTTTTTTTCCCGCTGTGTACAAACCCTAGAGATTGATCAATGACAGGATACGGAACAGAAGAGGTCTCACGAAGTCCAGATATGCATGGTCCCCACGTAACATAAACTAATAAAAGTTAGGCCCCGCATTACTCCCGACAACCAAACTGACACGTAAGCTGACACACATATGTATAATGTCTCAGTCATACATTCTTACAGAGACTTCTGTCTAATACACTCTGTACCATGCAACCACAGTTACAGTATCTGCTGAAAATGGTTTCCAAGTGTCTCAAAGTAAACGGGCACGCGCCATGGCATGTTCTGTCTCACACGTTCACACCGGCCACGCTGCACCCGAACGGTGTCAAAGGCCGCATGAATATGCTGCTCCAGTGTCTCCACATCTGGAATGGGCTTTGGATACACTATACTTATTAAAGGGCCTTAACCATAAATCGCACGGCTTGAGGTCCGGTAAACGAGCAGGCCATACAACTGGACCGTATCGTCCGAACTATCGACCAGGAAAGGCACGATTGAGATGCGTCCGCCACACCGTATGGTGGATTGCGGAGCATGTATGTAGATTTAGAAGTTAACCACGAGGAGGGCTATAGTACCATGAAATAGCAGCCACATAAACCTTCGTATCATCATTGGAACTTCTTGCAGCAGGGGACACAAAGCCGCAAGAAACGCGGATAGTTCCGGCCTGTTGGAGGACGTGAAAGGAAGACTTGTGCCAAAATATGGTCGCCAACTATCCCGGCCCACACATTCCTGCTGTACCAATGCTTAAGATTTGCTGCCACGATACCATGGCGGTTCTGCATACTATCCCACAGGTGAATTTTGTGAAAATTGGAGATACCACTCCGCGTAAAGGTGGTCTCATCTGTGAATAGGATGGGTGACACTAATTCCGGAATCGTGATTGCCTGGTGAAGAAACCAGTTAAAAACCTGCTCCGATGTAAAGTCTGTTGCTTGTAAGCACTGCATTCGCTGTACTTGATAAGGGTAGTAACAATTGTCATGGAGAATGTTCCACACGGTCTTCTGGCTCGCCCTGTAGTGGCGGGACAGGTGGCTAGTACTGACACGGTGGTTGTCTTCCACAGTGTTACATTTTCCTCCAAGTCTGGTGTCATAAGATTTCGCCTTCACGATTTCGTGCTTCCTGAAACGACCCTGTGTTAGACAAAGGGCGAAACACTGTTGCAAGCATTCAATGCTGAGGTTGTTGTCGGCGGGGATAGGTCTCCTGATACAACCTTGCTGCCTGCCATCCCTTGTCATTTGCCTAACCGTAAGTACACACCATGTCACCAAGCTCTCGATTCGATTCGAACGAGGAACCATTGTGTTCAATGCAGTATTACAGCCACTTCAAAGCGAGTTAACAGGAGAAGTGAATCGGACACTGCATTACCAATTACTATGGCAGGAGAGGGCGCAATTGACAAAATACACTCCTGGAAATGGAAAAAAGAACACATTGACACCGGTGTGTCAGACCCACCATACTTGCTCCGGACACTGCGAGAGGGCTGTACAAGCAATGATCACACGCACGGCACAGCGGACACACCAGGAACCGCGGTGTTGGCCGTCGAATGGCGCTAGCTGCGCAGCATTTGTGCACCGCCGCCGTCAGTGTCAGCCAGTTTGCCGTGGCATACGGAGCTCCATCGCAGTCTTTAACACTGGTAGCATGCCGCGACAGCGTGGACGTGAACCGTATGTGCAGTTGACGGACTTTGAGCGAGGGCGTATAATGGGCATGCGGGAGGCCGGGTGGACGTACCGCCGAATTGCTCAACACGTGGGGCGTGAGGTCTCCACAGTACATCGATGTTGTCGCCAGTGGTCGGCGGAAGGTGCACGTGCCCGTCGACCTGGGACCGGACCGCAGCGACGCACGGATGCACGCCAAGACCGTAGGATCCTACGCAGTGCCGTAGGGGACCGCACCGCCACTTCCCAGCAAATTAGGGACACTGTTGCTCCTGGGGTATCGGCGAGGACCATTCGCAACCGTCTCCATGAAGCTGGGCTACGGTCCCGCACACCGTTAGGCCGTCTTCCGCTCACGCCCCAACATCGTGCAGCCCGCCTCCAGTGGTGTCGCGACAGGCGTGAATGGAGGGACGAATGGAGACGTGTCGTCTTCAGCGATGAGAGTCGCTTCTGCCTTGGTGCCAATGATGGTCGTATGCGTGTTTGGCGCCGTGCAGGGGAGCGCCACAATCAGGACTGCATACGACCGAGGCACACAGGGCCAACACCCGGCATCATGGTGTGGGGGGCGATCTCCTACACTGGCCGTACACCACTGGTGATCGTCGAGGGGACACTGAATAGTGCACGGTACATCCAAACCGTCATCGAACCCATCGTTCTACCATTCCTAGACCGGCAAGGCAACTTGCTGTTCCAACAGGACAATGCACGTCCGCATGTATCCCGTGCCACCCAACGTGCTCTAGAAGGTGTAAGTCAACTACCCTGGCCAGCAAGATCTCCGGATCTGTCCCCCATTGAGCATGTTTGGGACTGGATGAAGCGTCGTCTCACGCGGTCTGCACGTCCAGCACGAACGCTGGTCCAACTGAGGCGCCAGGTGGAAATGGCATGGCAAGCCGTTCCACAGGACTACATCCAGCATCTCTACGATCGTCTCCATGGGAGAATAGCAGCCTGCATTGCTGCGAAAGGTGGATATACACTGTACTAGTGCCGACATTGTGCATGCTCTGTTGCCTGTGTCTATGTGCCTGTGGTTCTGTCAGTGTGATCATGTGATGTATCTGACCCCAGGAATGTGTCAATAAAGTTTCCCCTTCCTGGGACAATGAATTCACGGTGTTCTTATTTCAATTTCCAGGAGTGTACGTCAGGAACGCTCCGATCTGAAGGCAGTGGATGCCGCAGACAGTTAGGATAGCCACCGGGTTTCGACGCCGGGCCGCGCTTCGCCCCTCCCCCCCCCCCCCCCCCCCACCGCCCCCAACCCACCGAACACTACCGACGCGGTACCCCCTTCCAGAGGAACTTGATTGGGTGGCCTACAGAAGCGGACGACGGCCAAGCAGCTATATAGATATGCAGAACACAGCATCCTGACGATCCTCGACGACTAAGTCGAAGAGAATATCCCAAAAATCCCCAAATCCTAACCCAAATCCTTCATCCTTAAAACACCAAACATCTCGCCATCCTCAGGCAAGTACTAGACACCACCAGAACACCAACACAACACACAGACCGCGAAAACAGTCAAAGACAATCACACACTGAAAACGCATACAGTGGTGTGAGAGCCAACAGGCTACACACTCCTCAAAACACTTCCCCAAGGAGCGGACAGTTAAAAGGTGAGAAAGACAGCATCCCGACACTTCACCAGAAGTTGATGGGTACGAAACTCATCTAAAGGTTGCGACAAGACGACGCCACCACTCGGCTGATGACCCAAGAAGAATTCATCATTGGAATACGCTGAGAAAGACTGCAATCGCCACTCTCTTACAAGTTCTCCATTCCATATAGCGTTTTTTTTTCAAACTTAAGTGACAAAGAATTTGCTAGTAAACATTTATTAATGTTCATGCAAATTAAATTAACAGATATATCTAAGACCTAACTTAATTTCCTATTTATATCTATGTGTGTATCATTCCAAACAATCAAATGTAACATCTGGTAATTTCACTGATGAAAAGTCATTGACATACACAAGAAAGGTAAGGTACTAAAATGGAACCTTCTGGGATGCCACATGAACTTAGGTCGCTGTTAGATGATGCCTGATAACTAAATGCATATCTCTTTCCCAATTTCAATCTTTGCTTCACGTCAGAGATATGGCATTTGAAGCATTGCTTGCTACACCTTGATATTCTAATTTACTTAAAAGGATATTTTTATTTATACATACTCATACCTTTGAAAGATCGCAAAATATACTAGCAGCCTGTAAATTATTGACTAATGAATTTACATTTATCACTCTATGTGTGGATAACCATTTTCAGTACCACAACCCTTTAGCAATACGAACTGCGACTTTGACAATTATTTGTTGTCATATGGTTTAGAGGCTGATTGTATATTACTTCTGTAAAAATTTTGAGAATGATGGCAAAAGTTAAATGTAATGGACATTCGATTGTATTTTCTTACTTCTTTTCCTAAAAACAAAGGTTTAACATCAGCATATTTCGTCCATTCAGCAAATGTTCCACCGATAAATGACTGGTTATACAGAGATCTTAGACTGCTACTAAACTTATAAGCACTCTCTTTTATTAAATTTCTTGATATTTTGTTACAACCAACAGAATTTTTAATTTTTAAAAAATTGGATGGTTGACATTACTTCTCCGGGGTTACTGAGGGTCTTATTCATATTAGTGAAGTTATGTGTAGTATATTGTCTAAGGTGGTCCATGGCAACATCTACAGAACCCGAAAATCCGTTAGTTTCAGTTGTGTTTATAAAATGTTTTTAAAAGGATTTGCAACACTGCAAACAGTCGTTGCCAATGTATCATGCTATTTGTCTCTCTTCATGCCTGGTTCTACCTGTGTCCTCGTTCACTATAACACAAATGGCCTTTCTTCAGTTGTCTGATAGATGTATCTTAATTCATTTACTTTAATATCTGTACTACTCCATTTAGTCATTTGCGCTATGTCTTGTGTGCTGCCGCATCAACATCAGTGTTGTTTCTGACTGAAAGGTACAGTATCCTTTTTGGAGTATAAGATACCTTTATTCCTTGAAAAATCGATGGTTCCTTCGCAGATCCTGGTCTAATCTTGGTTTTGCAGAAAACAGTATTCAGATAGAGAAAGCACTTTTGAATATAAAGTGTTGTATATATCATTCATGCCATGTGAGCTTTATAGAGCACTCCAGTTCTTTGAGGAATGTTTGAAAACAATCAACTTTCGGCTTACTGAATACCCTCTTGAATTCAGGTGTAATGGACTTTACAGTCTGTTCACTCTTAACGTCTGCGACGTCAGTGCCTATTCGTTTCCTAATATAATTGTGTTCTTTGACCTTTCTAGAAAGATGTTATTTATGCATGTTTGTGAGAAACTAGCTACCCTGGTTGGGATGTTTATGGTGGGAATTAAGCTGAAAGATGGTGTTGCACACTTTAAGAAACGTGAGAGTTATTGCGAAAATGTCACCAGCAATCACTATTTCTTTGTTTATTGTTATTAAATAGGCCAGTAGAGCTTCAAATACGATTTTAAACAAATTGTAGTTACCTGCAGGTGCTCGGCATACACTTTCTGTTACGAAGTATTTATTACGAAACTCTACTTGTATTTGTCGTGTTCCCAGATACATAGCAAATGTTGCCTGCGATGTGCGGGTGTCAAGAGAGCACAACGTTCTGGTCGACAGGCAAAGAGACTACCCCATGCAGTCACCGTGCCAGCGTGGAGCGTGAGGTTGCGGGTCTTGCAGTCCTGTTAAATGTGGATGCAATTCCACCAACAGGGGTGGGCCCTCTTATGCTTGTTGCACAATGCAGCGACCACGTTCGACTTTCTCCCCTCTTTCGGATAGCACTGCCACTGTCAATAAGCTTCCGCTCATTTATTCATTCCCACCTAGCCGTGAACATGTAATGTTCATTTATTAATCTTGTCCTTAAATTTTGCAGAGCAGTGTGTATACACTGAAGAGCCAAAGGAATTGCAACACCTGCCTAATAACTTCTAGTGCCTCAACCAGCACACAGAGGTTCCGCAACACGAAGTAGCATCTACTCGACTAATGTGTGAAGTAGTGATGGAGGGAACTGACACCATGAATCCTGCGGGGCTGTCCATATATCTGTAAGAGTACGAGGGGGTAGAGATCTCTTCTGAATAGGGAATTGCAAGACATCTCAGAAATGCTCAATAATGTTCATGTCTGGGGAGTCTGGTGGCCAGTGGAAGTGTTTAAACTCAGAAGAGTGTTAATGGAGCCACTCTGTATCAATTCTGGACGTGTAGAGTGTCGCACGACCCTGCTGGAATTGCCCAATTCCGTCGGAATGTGCAATGGACACGAGTGGATGCAGGTGACCTGACAGGACGATTACGTACGTGTCACCTGTCAGAGTCGTATGTAGACGTATCAGGAGTCCCATTTCGCTCCAACTGCACACGGCACACACAATTACAGACCCTCCACCATCTTGAACAGTCCCCTGCTGACATGCAGGGTCCATGGATTCGTGAGGTTATCTCGACACCCGTACACGTCCATCCGCTCGATGCAGTTTGGAACGAGACTCGTCCTACCAGGCAACATGTTTACAGTCATCAACAGCCCAGTGTCGGTGTTGACGGGCCCAGGAGAGGCGTAAAGCTTTGTGTCTTGCAGTCATCAAGCATAGATGAGTGAGTCTTTGGTCCCGAAAGCCCACATCGATAATGTTTCGTTGAATGGTTCACAAGCTGACACTTGCTGATGGCCCAGCATTGAAATCTGCAACAATTTGCGGAAGGTTTACACTTCTGTCACACTGAACGATTCTCTTCAATCGTCGTTAGTCACTTTCTTGCAGCATGTTTTTCCGGCCTTAGCGATGTCGGAGATTTGATGTTTTACCGGATGCCTGATATTCACGGAACACTTGTGAAATGATCCACGGGAAAATCCCCAATTCATCACAACCTTGGATACGACATGCCCTAGCACTCGTGCGCCGACTATAACATCACATTAAACTCATATCTTGATAACCTGCGATTGTAGCAGCAGTAACCGATCTAAGAAATTGGTCTTATATAGGCTTTGCCGACAGCAGTACCACATTCTGCCTCTTTACATACCTCTACATTTGAATACTCATTCCTATAGCAGTTTCTTTGGCGCTTCAGAGTATAAATCTGCGGTCCATACACGCGGCCTGATTACCAGCCTGATAATAGGTGGATTGGAATCTCTCTTCGACATAGCAGTAAGAGAGGCAAGCCGGACTAATACCCGCCTTTTTATAACTAAGGGAAAGATCCCACTCGGGCTCTGAGCTGCTGCAGTGTAGTCCAGCGCGCTACTGTATATGTATAAACTTGGTAACGGGTATAATTGCTGATATTTCTATTGCTGACTGAGTACGATGTAATGCACAACGTCACATTCGTATTTATGTCATTTGCAGACTAATAGTTACAACGATTACAAATGATATGTTTTCAGGTTGGTTAGTACCTCCAAATCATGTGACCAGAGGAAGCCAATGATTCTAATTTTCCTCTGGGCAGCAGCCAAGTATTGAATTGAGCAAATATGGACTCAAAACGGATAGTCTATATTGACAGGCGTCTTACACTTAGTGATGCACTACGACGGTACAGTAAACATCAGTAAAGTTTGTAACGTGTCTGTTAGAAGACTGCTCGCTGCCGAGAAAAAACCATCGACACATTGATGTGTGTACGTAGTACGACACTACTGGCCATTAAAATTGATGCACCAAGAAGAAATGCAGACGATAAACGGGTATTCATTGGACAAATATATTATACAAGAACTGACATTTGGTTACATTTTCACGCAATTTGGGCGCATAGATTCTGAGAATTCAATGCCCAGAACAACCAGCTCTGGCCGTAATAACGGCCTTGATAGGCCTGGGCATTCAGTCAAACAGAGCTTGGTTGGCGTGTACAGGTACAGCTGTCCATGCAGCTTCAACATGATACCACTGTTCATCAAGAGTAGTGACTGGCGAATTGTGACGAGCCAGTTGCTCGGCCACCATTGACCAGAAGTTTTCAATTGATGAGAGATCTGGAGAATGTGCTGGCCAGGGCAGCAGTCGAACATTTTCTGTATCCAGAAAGGTCCGTAAAGGACCTGCAACATGCGGTCGTGCATTATCCTGCTGAAATGTTTTCGCAGGGATCGAATGAAGGGTACAGTAACGGGTCGTAACAGATCTGAAATGTAACGTCCACTGTTCAAAGTGCCGTTAATGTGAAGAAGAGGTGACCGAGACGTGTAACCAATTGCAGCCCATACCATCACCCCAGGTGATACGCCAGTATGGCGATGACGAATACATGATTCCAATGTACGTTCAACACGATGTCGCCAACCACGGATGCGACCATCATGATGCTGTGAACAGAACCTGGATTCATCCGAAAAAATGACGTTTTGCCATTTGTGCACCCAGGTTACTCGTTGGGTACACCATCGCAGGCGCTCCTGTCTGTAATGCAGCGTCAAGGGTAACCGCAGCCATGGTCTCCGAGCTGGTAGTCCATGCTGCTGCAAACGTCGTCGAACTGTTCACGCAGATGGTTGTTGGCTTGCAAACGTCCCTATCTGTTGACTCAGGGCTGCACGATCCATTACAGCCAGGCGGATGAGATGCCTGTTTTCTCGACTACTAGTGATACGAGGCCGTTGGGATCCAGCACGGCGTTCCGTATTACCCTCTTGAACCCACCGATTCCATATTCTGCTACCACTCATTGGATCTCGACCAAAGCGAGCAGCAATGTCGCGATACGATAAACCGCAATGGCGATAGGCTACAATCCGATCTTTATCAAAGTCGGAAACTTGATGGTACGAATATCGCCTCCTTACACGAGGCATCACAACAACGATTCACCAGGCAACGCCGGTCAACTGCTGTTTGTGTATGAGGAATCGGTTGGTAACTTTGCTCATGTCAGCACGTTGTAGGTGTCGCCACCGACGCCACCCTTGTGTGAATACTCTGAGAAGCTAATTATCTGAATATCACAGTATATTCTTCCTGTCGGTTAAATTTCGCGTCTGTAGCACATCATCTTCGTGGTGTAGCAATTTTAATGGCCAGTAGTGTAAAAATACCTTCACGATAAAGGGTGACAGCCAAAACAGTTACAGGATAAAAATTTATTAAAATTCTTGACCGAGGTTTCGGTATATATATAAATAAACCTTCATCAGAAGTAAAAAATCCAGAACAGAAAGACACTTTCATTAGCAAAACCTTAGCATCGCAAATGAGAAACACTAGAGCTTAAGTAACAATGAAATTAGCAAAGTAATGAAGGCACGAAATCTTTTAGTTACTTACTAACATTTTGCCAAAGGCGTCGTCAATAATTTGGCAAAATTGTTTTATTAATCTCCATCGCATGATGTAATTTTAGTAACTAACTAAAAGATTTCGTGCCTATATTACTTTGGTAATTTCGTTGTTACTTAGGCTCTAGTGTTTCTCATTTCCGATGCTAAGGTTTTCCTAATAAAAGTGACTTTCTGTTCAGGATTTTTTACTTCTGATGAAGGTATATTTATATACACCGAAACCTCGGTCAAGAATTTTAATAAATTTTTATCGTGCAACTGTTTTGGCTGTCACCCTTTATCGTGAAGAATTTCAACAGTTGCTGTTCGAGCCATGTTTAAAATCTTAAAAATACCTTCACTGATACCCCTTAACAAGGTGTATATGAACACGTTTATTAATTCTCAGTACAGATGGAGCAGGAAGAATGACCTAATGTGGTGAAGGCATCCACGACTGGCAGAGAGTATGGAGCAAGTGTTTCGAGTGCAGCCAGTTGAGCAGTAGCAGGTGCTTTAGTGGCACCGATCAGGCAGCCGACTGGTAGCCGGTCAGCTCGTTAAACGGCGCGTCAGTCGCAGCGGCCTCAAAGCTCGCAGACAGGGACAGAGGGAGTCGCAGTAGCCACGTGCCGCAGCAGCAGCCGCGCGATCGCCCGCGGCGCCCGCTAATTGCTATCACACGGCTGGCTGGCTCACTCCGGCTCCTGCAGCTGCCACCGCGGCGCCACTTGTCCTCTGCACAAAGCGCCCGTCATAGAGTCAGTCCGCAGCGCCGGACACCGCCCACCACGTTCCGGAATGTGGGGTGCGAACGAGGGAGAAGGAACACGGCGCGTAGTCGGTTACCCAGCTGGTGGCGGAGTCAGCTGCATAATCAGCCCTCTCCATTGTTCTAACGCTGAACCATTTAGTATTATCCGACGCGGTGTTTTACAAGGCATTTATGGAGGGAAGGGGCATACATAAAAAGGCAGTATTGGACATTGTGAAAGAAAATTTATTCATAAAGCATGTTAAACACTACAGTGGACTATGTTAAGTTGGTGCCATTTGTTATTTTTATTTTTAATTTATCACCATGAATTTTTCTTTTGTTAGAGCATGATTCTTTCTCTCAGGGATATTATCTTTTCTTACCACTTCTACTTACGTGCATAAGTAAATATGAAACGGGTTCTTGAAGGGCCGCTGTTATTCATGTACCAACTTTAGATTTTGAACATGATGACTAAAACATAGTTGCTGTAAACTGAATTTAATGTAATTTTGTTAATTTCTATTTATTGATCCCAAAGTAAGGCTCGAGAGAATTTAGATTGTTGCAGTGAAGCGGCCAACATAAAACATAATGACCTCATGAAATCTGTATAATTTAGAAAATGAACTTTAACATAAATTAATTATCTGTTGCAATTTCAAAAGTTTCTTACAACGTAATCCTTGCATTTACAGTTACGGTTAACACTCAAAAAAAAAAATTGATACTCTGGCGCGTAATGGCCGACCAGAGGCTGCATCAGAAGATGAGCTTCCCGCAGCGCAAATTACTGAAAAAATGCGTATTAAAAATATTTAGCCACTGCGACCATTTGAGGTGACAACTATTACAAGGAAATTCATTTTTTGATAACAATAATTAGTTTATTTTAGCAGAATACAGAATAACTTACATAAAATACGTGTAGCCTCTCAATGGCTGCCTTCCGTATCGGGAAACAAAGAAATCTGTGTGTACCAAAAAGTACGTCCTTCCTCCTCGGCCGTACAATAGCGACTCTTTTCGATCCTTTTTTATTTTCATAGACATGTATCAATCAAGATGTTACTCTTAAATTATCGCTGCATATCAGATGTTTCAAGAACATTAACTGTATCCTTTATACTAATTATATTCATAAAATACGTTAACTACGGTTTACAACCGATAAAAATGTCAATATTTATGTAACGTACCGTCACAACTACAATAAACAGATAACACTTCAAGAACGGATTCATAGAATATTTGAGAGGTCTAGCCTGTAATATTTATAGATAGTTCTCAATAAACTGAAACATGATGAGACGCAATTATAACATTAAACTCAACTGGTCAATTCTTATTGTGTCGTGATCATGCTCTTGCTATGTGGCTAATCACGTCAAACGACAGGAGAATATGTTTTCTCTTCTCCAATTTTCTGTCCAGAGCATAGCCTTATAAGGAAGCGTTGCCTTTCATGACCACTGGCTGGCTAGCATTTGAAGACAGAGACTACAGAACGACCTGTCACGAAGGGATGTAGCTAATCCGAGTGTGCAGGAAGACCTAGACAGCGCGAGAATGTGTTGTAGTACATTTGTGTTTAATTATTTTTCGTAGTGCTTGTGATAAAGTGGAGTAGGGTCTCTACGTTGCACAGTGCTAATTAATATAGAATATTCTGGTATTCCTGAAAAATGCATTATTATTGCCAGTGGTTGGGCAAGTTGTTAATTAGTAGCGATCCCCACTGCAGGTCAGGTGATTGTTGCCAACGGCTATATGGCCGCTCCATATCTTCTCTTTCAGCCATACAGCGACAGAAAACTTAAGCTCAGTGGATAGCACCCATTATCGTGTGTATTGCATTCAGAAAGCGGGACATATTGCTGTATATCCGATTGTTAAACATATAACACGTCAGCCTCAGTTGCAAATAGAAACCAATCTATTCTATTTGCAACTGAGGCTGACGTGTTATATGTTAATTTATCACATTAGCTGACGGGGCTGCTCGACGTTAAAATTTCTTATATATCCGATTGTCCGATCTGTGGATATGTGACAAAAATTAGTTTGATTTTACTGTAAGCGAAACTCTATTTACTCTTTGAAAAATTACTCCGAAAAGCAACGATCGTATGCCGATTCAGTAATGAATATAACCAGACAGAAATTGCACTGCATTACCTGTTATAATATATAATTTTCGCAATGAGCTCTTCCGATGATCACTGAAATCCATTACTTTGGAAACTCGTTTAAATATTTCAGTATCAAGGTTCACTTCAATTACCAACACCAACTGGAACATTTGGACTTAAACATCTCATTTATTAATTCATTAAAAATATAGTATCATTATCTTTAGAATTGATTATTAATACAATACCAGTATCTTTGGAATTACCAGTCACCGTGAATGATGACGACCAAATGGTTTACTTTAATGTCTGATTAACTCATCAGCGAATCGAATTAGTATAGTTCCAAACAATCTTACAGATCTCAAATGTGTGCAGTATATTGCCTTTGTGGATTCTTACTTGAACGAAAGCAAAGCTAGCAACTTAGGATGTTACGAGACAAAAACATGACGCATTACTCTATGTCAAGATTCTGCTATTACAACCAGTCCACATTATCATGATTTCGGCAAAATCCATGGAGAAGTAATAAAAACTTTAAGGTTTGCCGATGACATTGTAATTCTGTCAGAGACAGCAAAGGACTTGGAAGAGCAGTTGAACGGAATGGACAATGTCATGAGGGGAGGATATAAGATGAACATCAACAGAAGCAAAACGAGGATAATGGAATGCAGTCGAATTAAGTCGGGTGAAGCTGAGGGAATTAGATTAGGAAATGAGACACATAAAGTAGTAAAGGAGTCTTGCTATTTGGGGAGCAAAATAACTGATGATGGTCGAAGTAGAGAGGATATAAAATGTAGACTGGCAATGGCAAGGAAAGCTTTGCTGAAGAAGAGAAATTTGTTAACATCGAATATAGAATTAACTGTCAGGAAGTCATTTCTGAAAGTATTTGTATGGAGTGTGGCCATGTATGGAAGTGAAACATGGACGATAACTAGTTTGGACAAGAAGCGGATACAAGCTTTCGAAATGTGGTGCTACAGAAGAATGCTGAAGATTAAATGGGTAGATCATATAACTAATGAGGAGGTATTGGATAGGATTGGGCAGTAGAGAAGTTTGTGGCACAACTTGACTAGAAGGAGGGATCGTTTAAAAGGACATGTTCTGAGGCATCACGGAATCACCAATTTAGTATTGGAGGGCAGCGTGGAGGGTAAAACTTGTAGAGGGAGACCAACAGATGAATACGCTAAGCAGATTCAAAAGAATGTAGATTGCAGTAGGTACTGGGAGATGAAAAAGCTTACACAGGATAGAGTAGCATGAAGAGCTGCATCAAACCAGTCTCAGGACTGAAGACCACAACAACAACAACAACGAATGGAGATGTTAAAAACCTTTATGTTAAACATGCTGACTTATTTGAGTCACGACTGTCTGACCTGTGGCCGTTAAAATGACGCAATTGCGAGATCAGCTAATCTGGCCCCCATATTCATCTACGTCTACATTTATAATCCGCAAGCCACCCAACGGTGTGTGGCGGAGGGCACTTTACGTGCCACTGTCATTACCTCCCTTCTCTGTTCCAGTCGCGTATGGTTCGCGGGAAGAACGACTGTCTGAAAGCCTCCGTGTGCGCTCGAATCTCTCTAATTTTACATTCGTGATCTCCTCGGGAGGTATAAGTAGGGGGAAGCAATATATTCGATACCTCATCCAGAAACGCACCCTCTCGAAACCTGGCGAGCAAGCTACACCGCGATGCAGAGCGCCTCTCTTGCAGAGCCTGCCACTTGAGTTTGCTAAACATCTCCGTAACGCTATCACGGTTACCAAATAACCCTGCGACGAAACGCGCCGCTCTTCTTTGGATCTTCTCTATCTCCTCCGTCAACCCGATCTTGTATGGATCCCACACTGTTGAGCAATACTCAAGTATACGTCGAACGAGTGTTTTGTAAGCTACCTCCTTTGTTGATGGACTACATTTTCTAAGGACTCTCCCAATGAATCTCAACCTGGTACCCGGATTGGTATTGGAGGTGTTGTGGACGACTTTGTTCACAGAGGTCAGAAGAGGTGGCCTACAGGTTGGTGTGGCAACTGTCATCATCAGAAAGCAGGAAAGGAGCAGAACTAATTAGCGAACAAGTTAATATAGTGAAGAGAAGATTTATGTAACTTATATTTTTCCAAACGTACTAAGATTCGTTCCAAACAATGCCGCCAGAAACAGAGTCCAGCTTATACAGTATCAGCTAGGATGAGACTTGTTGTATTATGCATGAAAGATGGTGTCATAGCGATGAAGCTCCAAGTGCATGTAGGTGGTGTGGCTGCCGCCGACCGTCCTACACTGCGACAGCAGAGGGCGCTCGTGGTCCAGAGCCACTGGAGACGTGACCCAAAGGGCTTGCGCCATTGGGTCACACATCCTACACCACCTGTATCGGCGTCACACGGAGATTTGAAATTCTGCTGCTATGAAGACCATTGCACAAGCAGTAAAGGAAACAAAAGAAAAATGTGGAGTAGGAATTAAAATCTATGGAGAAGAATCGAAAACTTTGAGGTTTGCCGATGACATTGTAATTCCGTCGGAGACAGGAAGGGACCTGGAAGAGCAGTTGAACGGAATAGACTATGTTACATTACCCCATTTCCTCAAGGGCGGCAGATACACCCGTTAAGGCGCTGGTGCTACATAGCGGGGCAGCGATATTACAATTTTCAATAGTGTCATATTCAAGTACTGAGTCGGCCGAAATGAAAATGTACAAGGGAGTTTCAACATGCCTCGACGGGAGCAAAGACAGGCATAATATCAGCAACTGGATTTGGCAGAACGACTAATCATATTGGTACTATTTGTCATGATATTCATGCCTGTTTGTTAATGATGGGAGAACCGAGAACAGATAAGGTAAATAAAATTCTGTTATCTTGAGATGCCATTTAACATCAGTGTCAAGAGCTCAGATGGAAACCCAGTTCTAGGCAAAGGAGGGAAAGCAGGAAGGTGAAGGAGTATATAAACTATACAAGGGCGATGTACTTCAGAGCAAAATTATAGAAATGGAAGAGGATGTATATGAAGATGAAATGGGAGATATGTTACTGCGTGAAGAGTTTGACAGAGCACTGAAAGACCTAAGTCGAAACAAGGCTCCGGGAGTAGACAACATTCCATTAGAACTACTGACAGCCTTGGGAGAGCCAGTCCTCACAAAACTTTACCATCTGGTGAGCAAAATGTATGAGACTGGCGAAATACCCTCAGACTTCAAGAAGAATATAATAATTCCAATCCCAAAGAAAGCAGGTGTTGACAGATGTGAAATTTACCGAACTATCACTTTAATAAGTAACGGTTGCAAAATAATAATGCGAATTCTTTACAGACGAATGGAAAAACTGGTAGAAGACGACCTCGGGGAAGATCAGTTTGGATTCCGTAGAAATGTTGGAACACGTGAGGCAATACTGATCCTACCACTTATCTTAGAAGAAAGATTAAGGAAAGGCAAACCTAAGTTTCTAGAATTTGTAGACTTAGAGAAAGCTTTTGACTATGTTGAGTGGAATACTCTCTTTCAAATCCTGAAGGTGGCAGGGGTAAAAACCGGGAACGAAGGGCTATTTACAATTTGTACAGAAACCAGATGGCAGTTATAAGAGTCGAGGGGCACGAAAGGGAAACAGTGGTTGGGAAGGGAGTGAGACAGGGTTGTAGCCTCTCCCCAATGTTATTCAATCTGTATATTGAGCAAGCAATAAAGGAAACAAAAGAAAAATTTGCAATAGGTATTAAAATCCATGGACAAGAAATAAAACTTTGAGGTTCGCCGGTGACATTGTAATTCTGTCAGAGACAGCAAAGGACCTGGAAGAGCAGTTGAATGGAATGGACAGTGCCCTAAAAGGAGGATATAAGATGAACATCAACAAAAGCAAAACGAGGATAATGGAATGTAGTCAAATTAAATCAGGTGACGCTGAGTGAATTAGATTAGGAAATGAGACACTTAAAGTAGTAATTGGGTTTTGCTCTTTGTGGAGCAAAATAAATGGAAAAATTGGAAATTTGTGGTAAGGACTATGGGACCCAACTGCTTAGGTCATCGGTCCCTAGGCTTACACACTACTTAATGTAACTTAAACTAACTTACGGTACGGACAACACACACACTCATGACCGAGGGAGGACTCGAACCTCCGACAGGATGAGCATCGCGAACCGTGACAAGGCGCCCTAGACAGCACGTCTACCCCGCGCAGCCCAAAATAAATGATGATGGTCGAAGTAGAGAGGACATAAAATGGAGACTGGCACTGACAAGGAATGCGTTTCTGAAGAAGACAATTTTGTCAGCATCGAGTATAGATTTAAGTATCAGGTAGTCTTGTCTGAAAATATTTGTATGGATTGTAGCCATGTATGGAAGTGAAGCATGGACGATAAATAGGTTAGACAAGAAGAGAATAGAAGCTCTCGAAAAAGGTGGTACAGAAGAATGCTGAAGATTAGATGGGTAGATCACATATCTAATGAGGACGTATTGAATAGAATTGGAGAGAAGAGAAATTTGTGGCACAACTTGACTAGAAGAAGGGATCGGTTGGTAGGACATGTTCTGAGGCATTAAGGGATTACCAATTTAGTATTGCAGGGCAGCATGGAGTGTAAAACCATAGAGGGAGACCAAGAGATGAATACATTAGGCACATTCAGAAGGATGTAGGCTGCAGTAATTACTTGGAGATGAAGGAGCTTGCAGAGGATAGCTGGAGAGCTGCATCAAACCAGTCTTTGGACTGAAGACCACAACAACAACAACATGAAGCCCATGGCGTTGTACCGACACATGATACCACAAGAGAATCATCGTTCACAAACGCTATGCTGAAGGGAGGACCTTTCAACGATATCTGATAAGCGACCATCGGAAGATCACTTCCGTCTGGCTCCCGCCTAAGCATTGTTCGTTAAGTCTCGTTCCTTGTCCCACTTCCACCCTTCCTGATTCGGTACTAAGTTGTAGTTTCTTTCGGAATTTAAAAAGGTCCCTTAATCTCGACTTCAGTTTGTGAACGTACAGTGTTCATCGTCTGCGACCAGTGAGTTATTGCTATTTTATAGTTATGCAGCTGACATGAAAATTAATTTACAAAGAGGTGCAGCTAAGACAGACAGCGCTAGACACATCGAGATGTGGGTTACACTAAGTTATTGCGAAACATACGAGGAATTTTCTGGCACAGGCAGGTAATTTCTAAATTTTGTAGCGGGAAATTAATGTTACCCACTTTGTTCCTTCATAATGGAATTACAGCATCTTATTAATGGCACCTGGGCTTCCCTATACGAAACGAAATAGCACGCTATGTGTCATAAGCCACCTAGCTGTCATCATGAAAAGAAGCAGCGAGTATTGTCAGCAGAGGATCACTAACAACAGAGTGGGCCACTCAGAAGAATCAGCAGTCGTGAAATAAGCGCCAGTATTTGCATATCACCTGAAAGACGTATCCATCATAGACATATCCACCCTTCTGAAGCTCCCGAAGTCGGCTATTGGTGCTGTGACTGTTGAGTGGAAAAGCGAAGAAACTACCACAGTTACCCCATGACCAGGCAACATTCGTGCACTGGTAAACAGACACCGTCGAAAATTGCGGAGAGTGGTTCTATAAAATCGCATGAAATCAGCGAAAGCTCTGATGAGTTCCAAAGTGCTATCAGTAGTCCATCAAGCACAATGACTGCGAGTAGGGAATTAAAAAGAGTGGGATATAGTGGTCGAACAGATCCTTCTAAGCCACAAACTACTGTAGTTAGTGCGAAGTGACGGTGTAAGTGGTGTTAAAATCGACGCCACTGGTCAATGGATGACTGGAAACCTGCCATTTCTGTGATGAATCATATTATGCACAATGGCAATCCGATGAATGTGCTTAGGTTTGGCAAATACCTGGAGAACTTCCAGGCACCATGGTTTAATAACCAAATTCCGAAAATGCTCAGCAACCAGAGACCGCTGCACTCTGGTGTTTCAAAGGAGAATGCCAAAATTATGACAAATACCGTGCAGTAGAGATTCGTGCGGCTGTGAAAAGATCTACGCACTAATCAAACAACAACTACGACCGCTGTACCGTAGACAAAAACTGGCTGAAAGCCCCATAAAATACTGGTCCCACGTAAAGTCACTATGCAGGTCTAACGCTTCCATGAGGTTCCTTGTTGACCAGTCTGGTGTAGCAGTTGAAGACAGCGAAACGATAGCCGAAGGTCTAAATTTCTCGTTGAAGAAATCGTTCACGTAGGAGAATTATACAAGCATACCGTCATTTGACCATCGGACGGACTCCCATAAAGACATCTATATTGATACTCTACAAATCACAATTAAGTGTCTGGCAGATGGTGCATTCAATCACCTTTACAATTCACTATTAATGCAATCTCGTATAGAGCGCAGAAGGAACGAACTCCTATATCTCTCCGTACGAGCTCTGATTTCCTTTATTTTATAGTGGTGATCGTTTCTCCCTATGTAGGTCAATGCCAGCAAAATAGTTTCGCATTCGGAGGAGAAAGTTGGTGGTTGGAATTTCGAAGAAGATTCCGACGCAACGAAAAACGTATTTGTTTTAATGGTGTCCAGCCCATATCCCTGAATCATATCTGTGACACTCCCTCCCATTTTTCACGATAATACAAAACGTGCTGCTCTTCTTGGATCTTTTTCGATGTACTCCGTCAATCCTCTCTGGTAAGGATTCCACACCGCACAGCAATATTCTTAAAGAGGACGGACAAGCGTAGTGTTGACAGTCTCCTTAGTAGATCTGTTACATTTTCTAAGTGTCCTGACAATAAAACGCAGTCTTTGGTTAGCCTTCCCCACAACATTTTCTGTGTTATTTAAAGTTTAAGTTGTTGGCAATTCTAATTCCTAAGTATTAAGTTGAATTTACTGCCTTTAGATTTGACTGATTTATGGTGCAACCGAAGAATAACGGATTCCTTTTAGCACTCATGTGGATGACCTAACACTATCGTTATTTAGTGTCAACTGCCAATTTTCGCACCATTCAGATATCCTTTTGCAATTTGTTTTGATGTTCTGATGACCTTAAGAGTCGATAAACGCCAATGTCATCTTCAAACAACCTAAGACGGCTGCTATGATTGTCTTCCAAATCCATTATATAAATAAGGTACAGCTAAGGGCCTGTAACATTACCTTTGGGAACTCCAGAAGTCACTTCTGTTTTACTCGATGACCTTCTGTCAATTACTACGAGCTGTGACCTCTCTGACAGATATAACGAATCCAGGCACATAACTGAGACGATATTCCATAAGCACGCAATTTCACTACAAGCCGCTTGTGTGGTGCAGGGTCAAAAGAATTCCGGAAATCCAGAAATACGGAATCAATCTGAAATCCCTTGTCAACAACACTCAACACTTCACGAGAATAAAGAGCTAGATGTGTTTCACAAGAACGATGTTTTCCAGATCCATTATGATTGTGTGTCAATAGACCGTTTTCTTCTAGGTAATTCATAATGCTCGAACAGAATATATGTTCGAAAATCCTGCTACATATAGACGTTAACGATATGGGCCTGTAATTTAGTGGATTACTAATACTACCTTTCTTGAATATTGGTGTGACATGTGCAACTATCCAGTCTTTGGGTACGGATCTTTCGTCGAGCGAACGGTTGTATATGATTGTTAAGTATGGAGCTAATGCATCAGCATACTCCGAAAGGAAACAAATTGGTATACAGTCTGGACCAGATAACTTGCTTTTCTTAAGTGATTTTAGTGGCCTCACTATTCCGAGGATATTTACTTCTACGTTACTCACGTTGGCAGCTGTTCTTGATTCGAATTCTGGAATATTTGCTTCGTCTTCTTTTGTGAAGGCATTTCAGAAGACTGTGTTTAGTAACTCTGCTTTGGCAGCACTGTCTTCGATAGTATCTCCACTGCTATCGCGCAGAGACGTCATTGATTGTTTCTTGCCGCTAACGGACTTCAAATACGACCAGAATCTCTTTGGATTTTCTGCCAGATTTTGAGACAACGTTTCGTTGTGGAAACTGTTATAGCCATCTCGCATTGAAGTCCGCTCTAAATTTCGAGCTTCTAAAACAGATCGCCAATCCTGGGGATGTTGCGTCTGTTTAAATTTGGCATGTTTGTTTCGTTGTTTCTGCAACATTGTTCTGACCCGTATTGTGTACCAAGGAGGATCAGCTGCGTCCTTTGTTAATTTATTTGGTATAAATCTCTCAATTGTTGCCGATGCTGTTTCTTTGAATCCAAGCCACATCTGGTCTACACTTATATTATTAATTTGCATTGGATGGAGATTGTCTCTCATGAAGGCGTCAAGTTAATTTTAGCTGCTTTTTTGAATAGGTATATTTTTAGTTTATTTATGGAGGATTTGGGGATTACAATATTCAGTATCTCTTCGACAACCCTGTGTTCACTAATCCCTGTATCCGTTTTGATGCTCGTTATTGACTCACGATTATTTGAAGGGCTTATTTCAATAGTGGTACAAGTCCATTTTTGTTCATTCTGAGATACAGAGTCCTAAAATTAAAAGAGCGCTGTAAAATCTGCAGTTGAGATACCAGAATCATTCATGTATACAGGGTGGTCCATTGATCGAGAGCGGGCCAAATATCATACGAAATAAGCGTCAAAAGAAAAAACTACACACAACGAAACTTGAAGGGGTAAACTAGATGGCGCTATGGTTGGCCCGCTAGATGGCGCTGTCATAGGTCAAACGGATATCAACTGCGTTTTTTTTTAAAATAGGAAAACCCATTATTTATTACAGGTTTGTGTATTACGTAAAGAAATATGAATGTTTTAGTTGAACCACTTTTTTCGCTTTGTTATAGATGGCGCTGTAATAGTCACAAGCATGTCGCTCACAATTTCAGACGAACTGTTCGTAACAGTTTGGTTTTTTAAATTAAAATACATAACGTAGGTACGTTTGAACATTTTATTTCGGTTGTTCCAATGTGATACACGTACATTTGTGAACTTATCATTTCTCAGAAGGCATTCTGTTACACCGTGATTACCTGTAAATACACACATTAATGCAATAAATGCTCAAAATGATGTCCGTAAACCTCAATGCATTTGGCAATACGTGTGTAACGACATTCCTCTCAACAGCGAGTAGTTCGCCTTCCGTAATGTTCGCACATGCACTGACAATGCGCTGACGCATGTTGTCAGGCATTGTCGGTGGATCATGATAGCAAATATCCTTCAACTTTCCTCACAGAAAGAAATCCGGGGACGTCAGATCCGGTGAACGTGCGGGCCATTGTATGGTGCTACGACGACCAATCCACCTGTCATGAAATATGCTATTCAGTACCGCTTCAACCGTACACGAGCTATGTGCCGGATATCCATCATGTTGGAAGTACATCGCCATTCTGTCATGCAGTGAAACATATTGCGGTAACATCGGTAGAACATTACGTAGGAAATCAGCATACATTGCACCATTTAGATTGTCATCGATAAAATGGAGGACACTTATCCTTCCTCCCATAATTCCGCACCATACATTAGCCCTTCAAGGTCGCTGATGTTCCACTTGTCGCAGCTATCGTGGATTTTCCGTTGCAATAGTGCATATTATGCCGGTTTACTTAACCGCTGTTGTTGAATGATGCTTCGTCGCTAGATAGAACTCGTGCAAAAAATGTGTCATCGTCCCGTAATTTCTCTTGTGTCAAGTGGCAGAACTGTACACGGCGTTCAGAGTCGTCACCATGCAATTCCTGTTGCATAGAAATATGGTACGGGTGCAGTCGATGTTGATGTAGCATTCTCAACACCGACGTTTTTGAGATTCCCGATTCTCGAGCAGTTTGTCCGCTACTGATGTGCGGATTAGCCGCGACAGCATCTAAAACACCTACTTGGGCATCATCATTTGTTGCAGGTTGTGATTGACGCTTCACATGTGGCTGAACACTTCCTGTTTCTTTAAATAACTTAACTATCCGGCGAACGCATGGATGATGTCGTCCAGGATACCGAGCAGCATACATAGCACACGCCCATTGTGCATTTTGATCACAATAGCCATACATCAACACTATATCGACGTTTTCCGGAATTGGTAACCGGTCCATTTTAACACGGGTAATGTATCAGGAAGGAAATACCGTCCGCACTGGCGGTATGTTACGTGGTACCACGCACTTATACGTTTGTGACTCTTTTAGTCAATGTCGAGAAATGTAAGTTAATGCGGATTAGTAGGAGAAACAATCCCATAATGTTCGGACACGACATTAGTAGTGTCACGCTTGACACAATCACGTCATTTAAATACCTGGGCGTAGCGTTGCAAATAAATATTTGGAATGACCGTGTGAGGACTGTGGTAGGGAAGGCGAAATGTCGACTTCGATATGATGGGAAAATTTAAGGAAAGGGTGGTTCATCTGATGCGACCTATTCTTCAGAACTGCTTGAGTATTTGGAATCCGTACGACGTCGTATCAAAGGAAAACATCGAAGCAGTTCAGAGGTGTGCTATAAGAGTTGTTACTTTTCGGAGGATAGTATTGAGAAAATTTAGGGAACCAGCCTTCGAAGGTCTCTGACGAACGATTGTACTGCTGCCAACATGCACTGCACATGAGGACCACGAAAATAACATACGAGAAATTAGGGCTCATACCGACACATATACAATTATTTTCCCCGGCTCTAGTGGCAAGTGGAGTAGGAAAGGTAATGACTAGTAGTTCTACAGGGTATCCGCCGCCACGCGTTCTACTGTAGATTGCGGAGTAACTAGGTAGATGTAGATGTAGCTGCAATAGATGTGGTGGTACGGTACGGCGCTGTTTTCGTGGATGGAGTGTAACCCTTATAATGCTCCTAATGAAACCTTAAAGGCGGAAGCATATGCAGATGTTTACAATATACAGCAGAGACTTGGTTCGGAGACTGGTTACCCGTATCACGACCTTGTTATAAAGCAGCACGTCTGAGGCAATGATTTGTGTACGACAGAACTCCTGAAATGTGCTGGTCTACCCAGATTCCCGACCTAGGGTGAGTTAGAACGTCGACGTCACTCAATAGCGCAGCATTCAACATCGCCACCTGCTCTGGTTTCAACTGTTAAGGAAGATGGACTGCAGTTACTCCACAGGCATCTAGGCATCTAATTGACAGGGTCGCCAGCTGACTTCAAGCCATCATAAAGGTGAAGGGTGAACACGACCGGGATTAAAGTCCACTAACTGATGTCCAGATACTGTTCATCAGGTATTACACTACGTGTCAGAATAAGTGTGAATGGAAGGAAAGTGAATGAATTAGAAACGGCTTGAAAAGCAAGGCTGCATTCTTCCTCTCCTACAAAGGAATGACACAAATATAAGAAAGTTCAAGAGTCGGATTAAGATTCAAGGTAGAAGGATATCAACGATAAGATTCGCTGATTAGACTGCTAACCTTACTGAAAGTGATAACTGTTGACGCCCCTCGTTAAACAGAGACTGAAAAGATCCCCCGAACACTAGGGGACGGCGATAAAACACGCAAAATGTGCCTTGATAATATTCGTTACTTTAAATTTAAAAGACACTGCTAACTTCAAAATATGAGACATTCGCTAAAATATCATTCCGAAGGCAGCAAAGATAAGTAAATCCGAAAGCTATTGGACGGCAGATTAACAGCTTACCCATCTCAGCTGCTGACAAGAATAATGGATTGAAAAATGGAAAGGAAAGTTGAGATTCTTCCAATCCATATGTTGCATACAGCAAACCAGTCCGTAACAGTATTGGTTAATAACAGTCTTGGTTGCAATTTTAGTTTTTTTTTTCAACTACTCGTTTCGCCTTATTTAGTCATCTTTAGGTTATCTTTATTTGGTATTTCTTAGAAGGATCCTTTAATCAGTGTAGCCAAAGGGCATCGTCGAATATATCAGGCCTACATCGCCTTCGTTAATCTCAGTAAAAACGTTTCTAGATGGACGCGAGTGACACCAAGATCTGCATAACGCGTTCCCTTTCACAGGAGCAAGTAACAGAATAAGATAGGGGCTCAAGTAGTAAGCATAATGCACCACAGCGTCGTGTGCTAGTACTAATAAAGTTGAGACTCTACTACATGATGGAAGCTATAGGCGTCAGATCTTGATGTCACTCGCGTCCATCTAGAAAAGTTTTTACTGAGATTAACGAAGGCGATGTTGGCCGGATATATTCTTACAGGATTTTTTACATATAAAAAGCGCTCGACAGTCTAAAAGGACGCAAGATGTCCCACATTCTCAGATATGAATATGTAAGCTATTGGGCAAGGCGGAAAATGTACTGCACGTACACGAATCAAGAGCGAATAATAATAATGGAAGACTAGGAACGAAGTGCTCGTAAAGGATGTAAGACACTGATTCAGACTATCGTCCCTACTGTTCAGTCTGTTCAGTCGAAAAAGCAGTGAGGGAAATAATAGAAAGAGGCAGGAGTGGCATTGAAATTCATGGTGATAGGGTATCAACAAATTATAAGATTTGTTGACTACCTTGCTATTCTCAGTGTATGTGAGGCGGAATTGCGTGAAATGTTGACTGGAATAAGCACGCTCTATGGACTTCGAGTGAATGGGAAAAAGCAAACGTAATGAGGAGCAGCAGGAATGAGATAGCGATAAGTTTGAAAGTAAAATTAATGTCTAAGGGTAGGCGAAATGACGGAACTTTGCTGCCCAGAAAATAAATAATGCATGGCAGACGAAGCAAAGAGTATATAATAAACAGACTAGCACAGAAAAATAGGGCATTCCTGGCCAAAGGAAACCTACTAGCACCAAACATCAGCCTTAATTTGAAGAAGAAAATTCTAAGGATGTCCGTCTGGAGCATGGCATTGTATCGTAGTTAACAACGGACTTTTGTAAAACCGGTGAAGAAGAGAATGAAAGAGTTTCAGATGTGGTGCTATTGAAGAATGCCGGAACTTCGGTGGATTGATGAGATACGAATCATTGAGGAGGGAAACATGCAAGAAACATTCACAAGATCACATTTGTTAAGGCAACAAGGCTTAGTTCCGTGGCACTGGAGAGAGCTGTAGAGGGTAAAAATTGTACCGTACGATCGAGACTGGAAAATATGCAATAAATGAGGACATTGGGTTCAAGGACTATGCTAAGAAGAATAGATTGGTACAGGAGATAATTTGGTGGCGGGATTCATCAAAGCAGTCAGTAGACTCATGACCTCCCTTCTCCCCCCAAAAGATGCCTATTGAATGTTTGAAGTAGAGGGTATCAACAAATTATAAGATTTGTTGACTACCTTGCTATTCTCAGTGTATGTGAGGCGGAATTGCGTGAAATGTTGACTGGAATAAGCACGCTCTATGGACTTCGAGTGAATGGAAAAAAGCAAACGTAATGAGGAGCAGCAGGAATGAGATAGCGATAAGTTTGCAAGTAAAATTAATGTCTAAGGGTAGGCGAAATGATGGAACTTTGCTGCCCAGAAAATAAATAATGCATGTTCATTCCGGACTTGCGTAAATGATATTCTTCCAAAAGCCGGATGGTGTGTTCCGCCTCTTAATATACTACCTTCAAAAACTTTTCCTAATAATTTTATAAATTACTACTGTACTACCTCAATACCTTCTGCTCCATTCGATTTCAAGCCTTCCAAAGCTCTGTCTTCCCCACTTGTCCTCCAAATCAACATAGATATTTTTTCCTACCGCGTTATTAGACAGTTGCTCTGTTTTCACGACTCTTCTCGCTTCTGTGCGTTTAGTAATAGTGTTCCCTTAACGATCCCAATGTTCACACTACTTTTTTAAATTCTCCAGTTCCTCTTTTCGACACAGAAAATCTTTTGATAACTATTTGCTTTCCTCTTTCTCAGCGTTTTTACTCAAGATGTTTCGTTTTGTCTTCCTTCGATTATATTCGTTGGGAAGTAACATATATTGCTAAATTCTATTATTTTTTCTGCACATTTTCATATTTACTTCTCTCCTCTATTGACAGAAGACTTTCTTCTGTTATCCACAAATTTCTTTCCGTTCTTACACTTACACTTCCCTGTCTAACTTTTGTGTTTATCTTCTTTAGATATCTCGAACCTTCACCAGTTTATGTACTGTATCAGTCTGCGTCGTAATTATCTACAGCCTAATAGAAGTTACCACGAATGTCGTCATTTCTAGGTATTTCAATATTCCACTTACTTGTACTGTGATTCTTCCGGACAATTACCTGAAACATCATCCTTTTCGTCATCAGTACCAAAATGCGTTCTGGGTCTGTATTTCCCAAAGGAACAATTGATTTTGGGATGTTGCTGTTGTTGTTGTGGTCTTCAGTCCTGAGATTGGTTTGATGCAGCTCTCCACGCCACTCTATCCTGTGCAAGCTTCTTCATGTCCCAGTACCTACTGCAACCTACATCCTTCTGAATCTGTTTAGAGTATTCAACTCTTGGTCTCCCTCTACGATTTTTACCCTCCACGCTGCCCTCCAATACTAAATTGGTGATCCCTTGATGCCTCAGAACATGTCCTACCAACCGATCCCTTCTTCTTGTCAAGTTGTGCCACTCCCCAATCCTATTCAATAATTCCTCATTAGTTATGTGATCCACCCATCTAATCTTCAGCATTCTTCTGTAGCACCACATTTCGAAAGCTTCTATTCTCTTCTTATCCAAACTATTTATCGTCCATGTTTCACTTCCATACATTTCTACACATACAAATACTTTCAGAAATGACTTCCTGACACTTAAATCTATACTCGATGTTAACAAATTTCTCTTCTTCAGAAACGCTTTCCTTGCCATTGCCAGTCTACATTTTATATCCTCTCTACTTCGACCATCATCAGTTATTTTGCGCCCCAAATAGCAAAACTCCTTTACTACTTTAAGTGTCTCATTTCCTAGTCTAATTCCCTCAGCATCACCCGACTTAATTCGACTACATTCCATTATCCTCGTTTTGCTTTTGTTGATGTTCATCTTATATGCTCCCTTCAAGACATTGTCCATTCCGTTCAACTGCTCTTCCAAGTCCTTTGCTGTCTCTGACAGAATTACAATGTCATCGGCGAACCTCAAAGTTTTTATTTGTTCTCCATGGATTTTAATACCTACTCTGAATTTTTCTTTTGTTTCCTTCACTGCTTGCTCAATATACAGATTGAATAACATCGGGGAGAGGCTACAACCCTGTCTCACTCCCTTCCCAACCACTGCTTCCCTTTCATGTCCCGTGACTCTTATGACTGCCATCTGCTCTCTGTACAAATTGTAAATAGCCTTTCGCTCCCTGTATTTTACCCCTGCCACCTTCAGAATTTGAAAGAGAGTATTCCACTCAACATTGTCAAAAGCTTTCTCTTCCTTAATCTAGCTTCTAAGATAAGTCGTAGGGTCAGTATTGCCTCACGTGTTCCAACATTTCTACGGAATCTAAACTGATGTTCTACTAGTTTTTCCATTCGTCTGTAAAGAATTCGCGTTAGTATTTTGCAGCTGTGACATATTAAACTGATATTTCGGTAATTTTCACATCTGTCAACACCTGCTTTCTTTGGTATTGGGAGTATTATATTCTTCTTGAAGTGTGAGGGTATTTCGCCTGTTTCATACATCTTGCTCACCATTAATTTGGAACCCAGATGGTATATTCCTATATGTCCTGCTTTTACAATGTACATTTCCTCATCTACTGATCTTTAAGCATTGCATTTTCAAATACCAGCCGGATTTTTTGCAGAACTGAAAATCTTCTAATTAAAGCTTTGCCTGAGATTTTTAAATATCATCTTCATCTGCGATAATGATAAAAGCAGGCCAGGAGTCTAACCGGGTCTCCTTGATGAATAAGTACAAATGCTAACCATTACACCACCGCAGCACTAGGGTCAGAACTGCTGCACGAACAACGCAAGTCGAGTGCCCTCCCCACTACAAACTTCAATTCCAATCCTCAGCTATAGGGGGAAAATAAGCTGAGGATAGGAATTGAAGTTCGTGTTGGGGAGGGCACTCGACTTGCGTAGTTCGTGCAGCAATATTTGCTATAATGCTGCGGTGGTATAGTGGTTAGGATTTCTGCTGTAGTAAGCAAAAGGACACGGTTTCGAGTACTCGCTGTTGCACAAATTTTAATTCCTTTCTTCTGCTCCTATTGTAACCTCCCCATCACTTATCGACCTTAATGACAGTGAAAAATTAAACCGCATGCACCTAATGGAAAATGGGAAAAGCAATCGTCACCGAACTTAATTTGTCGGTAAAGAGGGAGGAAAGGGTTACATCTAAATGAAAGGAAAATGTAAATGAATTTGGTGGAAATTAATTTTGAGAAAAGGGTAAAATTAATAAAGAAAGTAAATGTGCCATCGTTACGTTAACAATTAATTGGCGTTAATGAGATATTTGAGATTTGGGGAGAACTACGGTCGCCAGTCCTATGGACAATTACTATAATAACTGAAAATGAAAGATTAATGCACATATAATTAGCACTAAAACCGTGGCAACTGAAGGTTGACACGTGTTGTGTGAAAACTGAATGTTTGTCAGAAGTAATAAATTTCGCTACACTCTGACTTAATTTAGTAAAAGAATTAATAAAACCGGAGAATTGAAAGTTAATTTAGTGACTGAAATTAATAGTGAACTTTGTTTCTGAAGCACTACGAAATTCAATCAAATAAGGTTAGTCTCGGGCTACCTCAACAATCATTTCAAAAGCTACTTGAATCTACGCAATTTAGGAATAAGAGATTTAGCTTTGAACTTGAATTAAATAATTCTGAATTAACGATACTAAAATTTAGTACGTACCAAGCTGAGCTGCAGTCACAGATAAGCTAAAATATGGTAACAAAATTAGCACTCTTAATTTGTGCTTGTGTAATCTAAATATTGTAGCCAGCTATGAATACCTTAACTGAACTTTGAAATTATAGCAGTGAAATGGAATGATATTACTTTAATGCCGGCTTTTGAATTTCAACGACATTCGGGTTCATTCCGGAAAAGGAAGGCACCCTGCTTGGTAACGCAATTGGGACAATGAGCAACAAAGGTTCATGCTACGTTGCTGTAATTTAGTGAGAAAAATTTAACAGTTTGAAAAGCTGAGGTCTGCCATACAGTTCTAAAACTTTACGTGCTTCCAGTCTTCCTTGTTGGTTGATTGAAGGTTCGGAGCCATCGGTCGAGGAGGTGGCGACAGTCACTTATTGTCGGCCGTCGTGTTGCAGAAGCTGGATGTTAGCGCGCCTTCTTCTCGACACGGTCACCAGTCGAAACGGGCTCTTGATGTGCGCCAGCAAATGCTTCCCGTCTGCGACACCGTGTCAGAAACTATCATAGCAATTCGAGCGCAATTACATGCTGCCAAACCCCGAAAGCGCGGCAACTCGCGGAAGCGTCACACAACTGCTCCACCGCCTTACTCCAGCCAGACCCCCTCTGCCTGCGCTCCATGCGGCAGAGTTAACACTACCAAAGATCCTAAACACTTTGGTTCTCCACACGACCTATCGACGTAATCGTTTGATAGCATAGTTTTCCCTAGGCCAGACTGACCGTAAAATACAAATAATGCTTATAAAACAAACCAATTATACATCGACATAAATAGTAGAACAATGACAATATATAAAGACACAGAAATGTCATATCTGCAGGTAACAAAATAAGGAAAAAAATTTATAGTACATTGGATGCAAATAGGACGATATGCATTTCCGGCGTTACACTATCAATATCGCAGAACTGAAGATGTTTTCCTCTGCTCTCATTTCTGTTGTGGAGAAGCAAGTCGGCTCAAGTGAGGCGAGTAAAATATTGATGTTTCCCAGCCGTGGCGAAGGTCATTTAAACAGATAACCTGACGTATGCTGTGATCCTCTAACAAAGACATTGAACTGTGGTGTCTTCGTAAGACACCACTTTTGTGCTGGTCGTCAAAAGGCCGCCAGCGCGGATGTCAGTATCTGCGGACCCCGCGGGGGCAGATCCGTGGCAGTACACGCAGATCAGACGCCGCACACCTCCCCTCTGGGAAGATTACACTACACCAGTGCCCTCTCCGGCGCTAGCGTAGAGGACACCAACGACAGCACTCTGGGACCAGTTCGACAGGTCAGCTCCAAACAACAGCTGCTGCCGACCTTATATTTTGTTATTTCTGCGAGAACGACAACAGCTTGGAAGATACTCTACTGTTGAGTTGATATAAGACTTTATTCAGAGACTGGAGACGGTTTCTATACTCTACATTAGTGCTTCTCAAAAGACAAGTAAATGTGTTTGATTATTCAGTTATGGCAGTGTCTACTGATTCTCCGCGCCGTGTCCAGCTACCGTGCTCGGTCTTCTGCTTCCCATTTTATGAAGTAATGTTGTTACCACCCGAGACAACAACATGCACCACACACTTCTATATGATTCGCCCTGCTAAACCCGCAGGACAGGTCAGGTAGTTTAAATTGTGGAAAGGGGCCAAAATAAGTGGCTGTTAGCTACACTCGAAAATACAACTTTATTTATTTGAGTAAAAATTACAAGAGCCAAGAAATTTGGAAAAAAACACATTAGTTTTTGGAACTTAATTACTGGTTGAATGTGCCATAAAATCTCATGCCTTAAGGGCAAGACCACGCTAATTACGGCTAAAAGCCAATAACTTAACACTCAAACCAAAATGATAAATCTAAAAGGCAGAAGGCCTTATGTTGAACAAGTTCTTTCAATTAGGCTGAAGGCCCAACCAATCTGACACTTTAAGAGAAAAACAACTTTAATTTTAAAATCGGCTGAAGGGCCATCACTTAAGACTGAAACCAAGTAAATTTTTAAAAGGCCAAAGGCCTTACCTTAAGCTGAAGGCCCAAACAATCCTGCGCCTTAAGAGCAAAACAACCTCAATTTAAAAATCGGCTAGAAGGCATACAAATACAAAGAACAAGAACAAATAAGGAAAAGCAGTACACCCAGCGGTGCTCAGAAGCTTCAGAGGCTGAAATTCAAACAATAGCACTCGCTTAGGTGAGAAAGGCAGTCGGCCAAACCATTCTCGATCCGACGACAACCCTACCAACAGACAGTCAACGGACCCACTGACAAGACAACTTCTGCTCCACCCGACCAGCACACAACAGGGAGCAGAATGAGATTTTCACTCTGCAGCGGAGTGTGCGCTGATATGAAACTTTCTGGCAGATTAAAACTGTGTGCCGGACCGAGACACGAACTCGGGACCTTTGCCTTTCGCAGGCAAGTGCTCTACCATCTGAGCTACCCAAGCACAACTCACGCCCCGTCCTCACAGCTTTACTTCTACCAGTACCTCGCCTCCCACCTTCCAAACTTTACAGAAGCTCTTCTGCGGACCTTGCAGAACTATCGCTCCTGAAAGAAAGGATATTGTGGAGACGTGGCTTAGCCACAGCCTTGGGGATGGTAGAGCACTTGCCCGCGAAAAACGAAGGTCCCGAGTTCGGGTCTCTGTCCGGCACACAGTTTTAATATGCTAGGAAGTTTCACACAACAGGGCGTTCAATGGAGCAACGTAGAAAATATTGGCGCCCACAACCAATTATACATTGAGCTGTCCACTACACACCTTGCTGGACAGCGACAACATGATGAGGAAAATACACTGCCTGAATTTACGTCAACGGCCAGGGCAGGTAACCAGAACGTTAACGTCCAAAAGGCAGAAGATTCTGCTGGTGCACTTCACTTCAAAATAACCAAGTATAGTTGAACTCCACTGGAGGGTGGCTAAAATTTGCCAACTTGAAATCATACGTTGTTGCTGGCAACAACAGGCGACGCCTAAATCCAAACGACACAATGTGAACAGTCGTGACTTGCTGGTAGATTAAGTCTAAACTCAACTTTCGTGTCCAGGATGGCTGTGCCACAGACCTCGTAGCAGTGGGAACAGCACCACACACTCCGACGCCGCCAGACAACGATCCGCCGAGATTTCCTCGCTGCTCCACGCCAACCGACCAACTGCCCAGGCCAGGAATAGGTGAAAGGACCAAGTTAACGTCGGCCGATGAGGCGATCAACCGAACGACCAACCAACGGTCGTCCCTCTCCAATCTCCCTCTGTCGGACAGTTCACGTGGGACGCGAGCGGTCGGCGAGCACTGGCTGTCGGCGCCTCACAAGCGCTCCGTCCCCCGACTTCATTGCTGCTGCATCTCGACTGCACTGCTGGTCCGTCCCAAACTGACTCTCAGACACACGACGACCCGAAAATAGTATCGGTCGCTCCAGAGATGGTACGACAGTGCACTTAAGGGGGGTAGGACGTCAAACGGGCCGAGTTGGAGCACGAGAGGCACCACAGGACATTTTAATTTCCACTGTCTATACTTTTACAAATAAATTCATAAAACTTTAACAGCATGACCAGGAAGGATTCAGGATTCATACTCATAGCAGTGGAAGCTCAAAAACGTAACAAAACACATTTTTTTAAATGTGAAATTTCATCATGTTTTCACTTACTACTGGCTGCATTTGTTGCTATAGGTACACTTTTCTTCCTAAGTAAGTGTAGCAGGGGATGACAGCGTCAAGAGTAAGCAAAAGGGTTACTGAGGTTATTTGGTGTAGTGGTTATGCGGTGAAGAAAAGCTGAGAACAACATACACTGCTGGCCACCGAAAATGCAACACCAAGAAAGACAAGAGGTAGCACAACAAAATTTATTTTGTAGATAACATGTTGACCAAGTATCAAATGATTACGTTTACAGACGTCTGTGACATGTGGTTCCTGCCAGAATCAGTAGCCATAGTAGCCGCCATTGTTGGAGATCACCGCTGCCACACGTCTCGGCATTGAGTCAAAGAGACGTTGGATGTGTTCCTGGGGTACAGCAGCCCAAGCAGCTTCCACACGTTGCCAAAGATCATCTGGTGTGGCAGCTGCGGATGTAATCTGGGTCACTCGTTGAGCAACCATGGACCACATGTTTTCTATCGGCGAAAGATCCGGAGAGCGAGCCGGACAGGGAAGCAATTCAATCTGGTTATTGACGAAGAACCTTTGGACAATGCGTGCCACGTGTGGTCGCGCGTTATCCTGTTGAAATATGGCTGTGGCCGAGCCCTGAAGGTAAGGAAGGACAACTGGCTCCATCACCTCGGATATGTAGCGCCGGCTATTTAAAGTACCGGCAATGCGTACTAGAGGCGTGCGAAAGTAATATCCAATACCGCCCCATACCATAATACACGGTGTAAGACCAGTGTGGCGGTGCATAATGCAGCTGTCCAGCATCCTCTCTCCACGGTGTCTCCACACTCGAATCCGACCATCGTGGTGCTGCAGACAGAAGCGTGCCTCGTCAGTAAAGACAACGTCATTCCATTCTGCCATCCACATCCGTCTGTCATCACACCATTGGCGACGGAGACGTCTGTGGTTCTGCGTCAATGGTAGACGAAGCAATGGACGTCTTGCGGACAGACCACTCTGCTGTAAACGGCGTCGAATGGTACGCGCAGACACTGGATGATGCGTTACAGACGCAATGTGCTGTGCTATGGTTCGGGATGTCACTGAGCGATCCGTCACTGCCATGCGCACAATTTGCCTATCAGCACGTGCAGTGGTGCACCGAGGTGAATGCGATCGACCACGTCGGTCCGTCGTACCCTCCTGCATCCAACGGTCACATATCCGCATTACAGTTGTTTGGTTTCGTCCAACACGACTAGCGATTTCTCTGTATGATAATCCACAATCTCGGTAAGCCACTATCCTTCCTCTGTCGAACTCGGATACTTGATCAAACGATGTTCGCTGTTGTGTACGAGGCATAATTGACCGTCTTGTGAAACAACCACAAGGTAAACACACGTGCCGAACGTACACTCGTCGAAATCGCCAAGCCCTAAATGGCGCTATGAGGTGGCGCCACAGGCGCGCGTGATGTGCGTCTGCTCTGAAATTCTAATCAGTTGCATACCTCATCGCTGCAAACCCATGGTGTAAATTTCACTTGATTCGGATGCTTCCTTCAGGGTGTTGCATTTACGGTGGCCAGCAGTGTAAATAAAGGTGGGAGACAGCATCGAACAACTCGGAAGACTTCAGAAAAAAAGGCATGAGAGACAGAATCGAAGAACTGAAGTTATGGATGTTCTTTCATATTGCTGAGGCTGATTAAACTTCACTTTCAATACGTTGGGGAAATAAAGCCTTCCCCAGAAATTGAGCACGCTATTTCTGGGTATCGGAAACACCGCGTTATGTAGTGGGTGGGTTACAGAAATGAAAAATTGTATTGCCTACATCCGGAAACATATCATTTCTTGAAACATCAGCCCAAAGTTATTAAATTACTGCTGTTACGTTCTTGACGTGTAAAATGCTTGTATTTCGTTGCGACAAGGTTACAGAGACTTATAGCGTGCTTTGAAGACCCTTAATGTTAATTTGAACAGTTAACATTCAGCGTAAAAGCAAATAAAGCTGTATGTTACAGAGACCTAACGACGTCTACCGCGACAGTGCAGACGCATAGAAAAAATTAAGAAAAAACCGAACCGGAATTATGTGGCTCAATATCATGTATCCTTATTTTTTTGATTTGGGCTATATAATACGAGCGTCTGAAAACACTCCTTTTGTGTCATTTTCGTCATTTCTCTACTTCCTTTCGTTCTTTGCTGCTGCCCCTAATTTTCTCCTTTGTTATCGAGCCTTTAGTTACAAGCATTTCCGTCACATTCTGTGTTATTCGGTCACTCTACTGAACATAACTGGGAATTTGCTTGACTATTCTGCTGTTGCCATTCTAATTGGATGGCCGAGGAATCGAGCTTCACGTATTCTTCTTAAAGCAGACTTCTTCAGATCATTATTTCCCCTTGTCTAAGCTCACAATCCTAAGTCATTACTGGTACCAAAATAATTAGACTATTCGGTTTTTCTGTCTTTACTGATACTGATGATATCATTTAGAATAGTAGCTTCAGTATGAAATCTTGATAAGTTTACTATTGTAAAAAATGGGCTCATGGTCTAAGAAATATGAGTGTTTAGTTAATTTTAAGTATTTCGTTAACGAAGAAAAATTTACACATATAGTTGAAGGAAGCTAGCTGATGAAGGCAACATCTGGCGAGTATAAAGACTGGATCGATAAAAAGAGTGGTCCAGAGATAGCGCCTTTGACTAGTATTCGGAACCTTCTTGGTACCGGTTTGAAACCTATACACCGCTTAAATTTTTAATAAACATCTTCAGCAGTCGCGCACAAAGACTTCAAGCATAAGACGTCAGCCTCGTTCTCCCAACGGCCTTCCAAAGTCCGCGGAGGAGCAGCCAGAGGTTCATGGCATAGTCTAGTCCTTGGAGTGGGAAACTGCCCCTAAAAGTCGGAAGAATCGAGAATTATCAACGGCATGAGGATTTCGAAGACTACGCAAACCATTTTACTAAAGACTCATACTCTGGGCTCACAGAATATTTCGCCTCCAAATGGAACAGTATCATGTCTAGTTTTCCATTAGAAAAAGCTTCTTGATTAGTCCACCATTCGAATCTCCGGGAGATGATTGCCAGGGGTGATGTGACCATGAGCAAACGATGGAATAATCAACGATGGGATAACATTCTGCGAGTCGGAGCATGGAATGACAGAATTTTGAACGTAGTAGGAAAGCTAGAGAATATGGAAATGTAAAAGCAAAGGTTAATTTAGTGGGGATCCTCAAGTGTAGGGTAATGTCAACAGTATGAGAAAATAGTGTAACCGAAGTAAGATCCGTAATGAATAGTAAGTAAGGCAGAAGGCGAGCTACTGTGAACAGTTCAGTGCTAGGTTTGTTCTCATCAGAGTCAACAACAAGCAAACACGGACAACGACAGTCCAAATATACATGCCGATGTCGATAGTAGGTAATGAAGGAATGGAGAAAGTATATGAGAATACTGAGTTGCTAATTCAGTGTGCAAAGGGAGGTGAAAATCTAAGAATCATGGAGGATTTGAGTAAAGTTGGTCGGCGAGGACTAGTCAAAAGTGTTGTGGAAGAATATCGGCTGCGTAGTACGAGTGAGAGATAAAAAAGACTAACTGAGTTCTGCAATAAATTTCAGATAACAATAGCGAATATCCTGTGCAAGAATCACTAGCTCAGGAGGTATACATGGAAACAACCCGTAGACACGGGAAGATTCCAGATGAATTAGATCACGGTCCGACGTAGTATTCAATAATAGAAACAAGACTGAAGAATTATCAAGACAGATGTATAGGACTAGTTGACCTATTAAAAGCGATCATCAACACAAAATGGTGGAAGATATTTGAAATTCTATGAAAATTAGGAGTTAGCCTTACGGACAGATGCGTAATATGAATATACAGTAGGTACAAGAAGCAAGAAGGAACAATAAAACTAGATGACAAAGAACGAAGTGGACGGATTGAAAAAGGTTGTAAGACAGGGATGCACCGTCTGTCCCTACCGTTCACTCTACATATCGATGAAGCAATGACGGAAAGAAAACAATGGTTGAAGATGGGAGTAAGATTCACTGTGAGAGGATATCAATGATAAGATTAGCTGCTCAGTGGAAGTGACGAAGAATTACATCATCTACTCAATGAAATGAACAGCATAGTGAGTGCAGAGTACGGAATGAGAGTAAACCAGAAAAAGAAAAAAGTAATTAGAAGCAGCAGGAAGGAGGGTAGTGAGAACCTAAACATCAAAACTGGTGATCACAAAGTTCTCGAAGTTAAGGAATTCTGCTACCTTGGAAGAAAAATTATTACCCATGACGGACGAAGCAAGGATCACATAAAACGCAGTCTAGCATAATAGACGATGGCATTCGTGGCCAAGTATAGCTGGTATCAGACACAGAAATTAATTTGAGGTATAAGTTTATGATAAGGTACGTTTGTAGCACAGATTGTATGGTAGTGGATCATGGACAGAGGAGATACTGGAACAGAAGATAATCGACAACATATGGAAAACTCTGACAAGAAGAAGGACAATATGATAGGACTTATTAAGACATCAGAGAATAACGTCCATGGTGATTGTTCTATTCCAACCGTCTTCGGACAGACGATCCGTTACTTGCTATGTCTGTACTCGTAAACTAGCTGACCTTTTGTACAATCCATTCATATCTACAATCTTAGCTTTTCTTTAATATGTCGGTTCTTTTAAATTTGATTGCATCAAAATATTTTTAAAGTCATCCACTTCCTTCGCTTTTTTCAGAGGCTTTACCTGTTCGTAGTCTGACATTAAATTTTCACAGATATCCAATACTATCAACTATAGTCAATAATTTGTAACAACACTTTTAAATTTGTATCACAGTCTAATCCGGTGATGATCTTCTTCTTCTCCTTCCCTGAGACCGAAAGAATCGAGGAATGGCCGTTTCCTCGTCTACACCTCCCCTACTGGTGAACAGAAAAATAATCTTGTTTATACAGTATCATTTAGAATGGTAATCCTGTGTTATGTACACTGTTACTGAATCTTAAACATACACTCCTGGAAATAGAAAAAAGAACACATTGACATCGGTGTGTCAGACCCACCATACTTGCTCCGGACACTGCGAGAGGGCTGTACAAGCAATGATCACACGCACGGCACAGCGGACACACCAGGAACCGCGGTGTTGGCCGTCGAATGGCGCTAGCTGCGCAGCATTTGTGCACCGCCGCCGTCAGTGTCAGCCAGTTTGCCGTGGCATACGGAGCTCCATCGCAGTCTTTAACACTGGTAGCATGCCGCGACAGCGTGGACGTGAACCGTATGTGCAGTTAACGGACTTTGAGCGAGGGCGTATAGTGGGCATGCGGGAGGCCGGGTGGACGTACCGCCGAATTGCTCAACACGTGGGGCGTGAGGTCTCCACAGTACATCGATGTTGTCGCCAGTGGTCGGCGGAAGGTGCACGTGCCCGTCGACCTGGGACCGGACCGCAGCGACGCACGGATGCACGCCAAGACCGTAGGATGCTACGCAGTGCCGTAGGGGACCGCACCGCCACTTCCCAGCAAATTAGGGACACTGTTGCTCCTGGGGTATCGGCGAGGACCATTCGCAACCGTCTCCATGAAGCTGGGCTACGGTCCCGCACACCGTTAGGCCGTCTTCCGCTCACGCCCCAACATCGTGCAGCCCGCCTCCAGTGGTGTCGCGACAGGCGTGAATGGAGGGACGAATGGAGACGTGTCGTCTTCAGCGATGAGAGTCGCTTCTGCCTTGGTGCCAATGATGGTCGTATGCGTGTTTGGCGCCGTGCAGGTGAGCGCCACAATCAGGACTGCATACGACCGAGGCACACAGGGCCAACAACCGGCATCATGGTGTGGGGAGTGATCTCCTACACTGGCCGTACACCACTGGTGATCGTCGAGGGGACACTGAATAGTGCACGGTACATCCAAACCGTCATCGAACCCATCGTTCTACCATTCCTAGACCGGCAAGGGAACTTGCTGTTCCAACAGGACAATGCACGTCCGCATGTATCACGTGCCACCCAACGTGCTCTAGAAGGTGTAAGTCAACTACCCTGGCCAGCAAGATCTCCGGATCTGTCCCCCATTGAGCATGTTTGGGACTGGATGAAGCGTCGTCTCACGCGGTCTGCACGTCCAGCACGAACGCTGGTCCAACTGAGGCGCCAGGTGGAAATGGCATGGCAAGCCGTTCCACAGGACTACATCCAGCATCTCTACGATCGTCTCCATGGGAGAATAGCAGCCTGCATTGCTGCGAAAGGTGGATATACACTGTACTAGTGCCGACATTGTGCATGCTCTGTTGCCTGTGTCTATGTGCCTGTGGTTCTGTCAGTGTGATCATGTGATGTATCTGACCCCAGGAATGTGTCAATAAAGTTTCCCCTTCCTGGGACAATGAATTCACGGTGTTCTTATTTCAATTTCCAGGAGTGTATGTCAACGGTGATGAACGGCAGTCAACCATCTGCGAAAAAAATAGTTTATAAAACTACTTCATGAAACACGAGCTCCCTCGCAACTTCCTGACCTGCATATAGATGTAATAATATGTTGGAATCTCTAGTGGGTGTGACAGATCATATTCAGCTGATTATGCAGACGGCAGTTGGTAAATCTGTCATTCCGTCCAGAAACAAACGACACAGATGCGGCAGTGGCCTATAGTTAAAGTTTTAAATACATTTATTCCTAGTTTTACGATCTATTGTACCTGAAGGGACAAGTGAACTGTAGTTATCTTTTCCTACTGATTAAGAATAGTAAACATAGCTGATGTTCACAAAACTGGTGTCCGACGATATAATAAAAACCTCCACAATGTTTCAAGTTATCAAGCGGTTATCATCTTTACGTGATTACATAGAACATTGGTTGAAGACTCAGAATGGGTGAATTACTAATATCAAATAAGGGGAGCAACGTTGGAAGCTTTCTATCACAATGACAAGGAGAACAGTTCACGGCCTGTCACATAGGTGGCGTTGCTTTCAACAAAATCTTGTTTTCGCTGTGCTGATACAAGTTAGATATCCCGTCCCTACTTGCCGTGATGTGACCGTGTGCTTGAAATGCCTGGGTTAGCAGGACAGAGCGGACTAAGCTGTGGAAAGGGGCCAAAATGAGTTCCTGTCAGTTGCACTCTATTTATCAACACACAATCTTACAACGAGAATGCGAAACACTCAAAACTTTAATCGATTTCCTTTGATTAACTTTAGATCGGCTACAGGCCACATTCAAAATCCAAGACACAAGGCCTAAGCAAAATTGAAATACCGAGTTCTTCTGGAGGTTTCACCCAACAATATTTTCTAAAACTTCACTCTAATCGGCTGAAGGCCTTAGCAATTTAATTGTAATGGATCTAGGCTGGAGGTCGCATATGAAGCAATAAGAGGAGTTTCAACCAAAACGCAGAAGGCCTTATCTTAAAACATTTCATGCAAATTTGGCTGAATGCCCCACACCAAGCGAAACAATATGTGCCTAAAGGACAAGAGAAGAACATTAATTTAAGAGATATCAAAACTCGGCTGAAGGCCGCTCACCAACAAGCAATTTAAGGGCTTAAGCCCATGAAAGAAGAGGTTCAATTTAAGAGGCAGAACGCCATATCTTAAAACATGTCAGGTAAAATAAAGAATAACAATTTCATGCCTTAAGGACAGGATAGGGACATTGATTTAAGAGGCGTTAATACTCGGCAGAGAGCCACACATCAACCAAATAACTAACACCTAATCAGGGAAATTAATACATAACACACGAGGAACGGCGCTCAGAAGTTTCCTAGGGTCGGCCTGGGACTGTAACACTAACACCCGTTTAGGTGAGACAGGCAGCCTGTCAACGACTTCTTAATCTGGAGGCAACCCAACCGACAGAGAGCCGACTGACCCCTCAACCAATTTCAATACAACGATACACAGACTATTGGCGCCCACAACGACCAACAACACCTCAGCTGTCGAACTACACGCCGCGCTGGACAGCAACAACACGACGAGGAAAATACACTGCCTAAATTTACTTCAACGACCAGGGCAGGTAACCAGAACGTCAACGGCCACAAGGCAGAAGATACCGCTGGTGAACTTCAATAACAGTGAATAAATTAAGTTAAACTCCATAGGAAGACGGCTGGAATCTTAGCCGACTTAAATATACACACTTTGTTGCTCGCCGGAATGTCCCAAAAGCGACAACCAGGATCAAACGAAGGAATGTAAAGAGTTGAGGCTAGACAGTAAGTTAAGTGAAGACTCAACTTTGATGTCCAAGGTCGGTGGGCGACAAACTTCGTAGCACTCGCAAGCATCACCCCACACCCCAACCGCGCGTGCCCGCCGCCAGCGGCTCCAGCCAGATTCCGCGCGATGGGACTTGCTTGCTACTCCACGACAACCAATCGACTCGACTGCTGGTCCGTCCGCGACTGCACTGCTGGTGCGTCACCAGCTCACTCCTTCCTTGGGACTGACGACTTCTCGGAGACACTGGCTCCGACCCAACCATTCAGAGGAAACACAACCGACATCTCTGCACAGGAAGGAACCGACCCAAATACACGTCGTCGATGAGACGACCTACCGAACGACCAACCAACGGTCGTCGCCTCTGGTACTTGCTGTGCGGACCTCACTGGTGCTGTGTCTCGACCGCCCTGGTGGTCCTTCTCCAACTGACTGCCAGACAGCCGGCCGGGGTGGGCGAGCGGTTCTAGGCGGTATAGACTGAAACCACGCGACCGCTACGGTCGCAGGTTGGGATCCTGCCTCGTGTGTGATGCCCTTAGGTTAGTCAGGTTTAAGTACTTCTAAGTTCTAGGGGACTGATGACTTCAGTCCCATAGTGCTCGGAGCCATTGTTTAAGTCCCATTTGACTACCAGACACACGACGACCCGGAAATACTACCGGTCGCCCAGAGATACTACGACAGTACACTGATCAATACGCGCTGCTGCTGCCTCTCACGGGCAGGCAAGACAGCAATTCAGTGACACCAGTAATTGAAATTAAAATGACGAGGCGGCGGTATGGTGAAAACAAGACGTTAAATAAGATGGCGCGAACATGAGCCACGCAGGGCTCTGTCCTTTCTCGCTTAGTATTCCAAAGCGAATCAAATACAGATGGCCGGAGTGGCCTAGTGGTTCTAGGCGCTACAGTCTGGAACCGCGGGACCGCTACGGTCGCAGGCTCGAATCCTGCCTCGGGCATGGATGTGTATGATGTCCTTAGGTTAGTTAAGTTTAAGTATTTGTAAGTTCAAGGGGACTGATGACCTCAGATGTTAAATCCCATAGTGCTCAGAGGCATTTGAACCATTTCAATTATATAAATTTCTATCTTAAATTACCCACAAAGAAAGGACGGTGTATTCTGAATATGGTAAGGCGTTGTATTCTTTCTTCGGATGTGCTATAAATTAAATGATTAATATTCTTTATGTTAAAAGAATATTGCTATCTAAATTTTTAATCTGGCACATTGATGAGTCACTGTAATTCGCAGGTACGAAACAGATGCATAAAACCTCCCAAACTGCTATTCTCAAAATAATCTACGAGTTGAAGGTAGTGCTACTGTTTCACGTGAAAATCTTGACCACTGTAATATTCCTTGATTAGGTTGTGTGGACGTGGTATGTTAGTTAAGCAAGCAGACTGAGACTCATCTGGAGATTGTACAGAGAATTCCAGTTCCAATTAACCGACCCTTGCGCCAGTGTTCTCGTGGAGGCACGGATAATCTTGCGGATGTACCCTGCGAATTTCCTGATAGGAACGAGCTAAACAGGGTTCTCATTACCTTGGGAAAACGTTTGGTAAGTGGAGGCAATTGATGGGAAAACTGTACGGATTACGGTCGACGCAATTAGGTGCAGGGATTGCAAGTGTGAGTGTATCTGTGAGAATACGGGCGTAAAGACAGAGCGCACATACCGCTACTGCACATTCCAACAGACTTCTCTTAGATACGCCCATTTATCTCACAAACGATTAAAGATATGGAAACGAGGTTCTTCGCAAAAGACGATACGCAGAGGAACATGCAGTTCCGTTTGTATTTAATGCCCTCAGTGGAAATACTGAAGTAACTATGATCTTTTTTCTTTATAAACGATATACATGTTTAATGGCATTCGGAAGCTTTTGCGAAGATGCGTACAGAGCTATAACGCTTGTTAATCACAATGCCCAAACGTTCTGCAAAATCAGTAGACTAATGTACAAGAATAGGTACACTGAATGAAGCTGTTTTAACGAATTATGGCGGTTTTAACGAATCATGACGAAGAATGATGGTTCAGGTCGATTGTTTTCAGTTTCATTCTGATACAATACTTAAATTATTAACAAGTTGCCTATATGCAGATGATTAACAATTACACAAGGCTGTAAAATAGTGCGTCTGTCGTCGATTTAAATTTAATTTTCTAATTTCTTTACATTTCTGAATTTCAATATACTTGTATTCCACATTTGTATCCTAGTATTCCATATTTCTATCACACTTTAAAGACCCGTTTTATTTACAGGAGTTGCTTCAGAAAATTACTTCATGAGCTAGAAAGCAGTGTGATGAGTCTGCTATACAAACAACAATTAAAAATGCTATCGAAAAGAAGATGGGCCCCAAAAAAATTCCAAGTTCGCAAAGCCGCTGTATTTAGGCTATTAAAAGCAGATTTACCTGCTAATATAGCCACAAAGATCAAACTTGGGCAAAGATTTGTTCTGTCTCCAGATTAATACCAAAAGACGCACGAATATAGCATGACAATGGACAGTAATTCTTTGGACTTACCGCAAAGTATCACCAACAAATGGCGTTCCAGTTTTCCAAAGCCAATAATATCCAGAGTCCATTTTATAGTTAACGGGCGATACGACGGTGGGTGCACCTTTTCTTGAAGCGGTACAAAGAGGATATTTCGATTCGAAAACCCACAGCAGGCTAATTGAATATTTTTCTAAGTTTCACTGCTCTCACAAAAGATGGATAAAATGCGCTATCCACCCGATGTACATGGACGAAACTGGTATAAGCACTATGCAGTGCAAAGTTCCTTACGTTATCGCAAGAAAGAGAAAGCGACAAGCAGCAGTCATCTCTTCTGCACAGCGTGGATCACTTGCATGAGTGCTACAGGAAATTTTGTCCCGCCCATGATGATACTTCCTCGCCAGAACATCAGCCGTCAGCTAATGCGATGTACTCTAGTTGGGTTCATTCCTGCACGCCACCCCTCTGGATGGATTCAAAGCTAGCTCTTCACTGTTTGGTTTCAACATTTTCTTGGAAAAGTGAAGCCAATAACGGAATAGCCGGTGCTTCTGATTCAGAATGGGCATTATAACCACACCAGAAATCTGGACGTTGTAAATCTCTCTCGCGAAAACTGTCATCTTCTTGTGTCTACCTCCTCATGTCTCCTACAAGATATAACCGCTGGATAGAACTTTCATGAGGCCTCTGAAGGCCTATTACTAAGAGCAGGTACACATATGGATGAGGTAAAACGTACGTCCAGTAATAAACATGGACATCGCTGGAATGTTTGGTAAGGGCTGGAGTTGTTTGGGGAGAAGACCAAACAGCGAGGTCATCGGTCTCGTCGGATTAGGGAAGGACGGGGAAGGAAGTCGGCCGTGCCCTTTCAAAGGAACCATCCCGGCATATACCTGGAGCGATTTAGGAAAATCGCGGGAAACCTAGATCAGGATGGCTGGACGCAGGATTGAACCGTCGTTCTCCTGAATGTGAGTCCAGTGTACCAACTACTGTGCCACCTCACTCGGTTGGGAAGGCTTATCTCAAATGCCAGACAGACTAATAGCGGTAATTGGGTTTAGGATGACAGGAATGCACCCGTTACACACATATATTTTCATGGACGTAGGTATCATTGGCAGCAATGAAGGATTGATTGAAGATTTACTCAATGATCCAGAAATGAACCATCTGCAGGGCATGTGGCTTCTAATAATGGGAAGCCTAATGTTGAAGTCGCAGCATTTGTAACTACACGTTAGCAACTCTCGCCTGTTCCACAAATAAAAAGGAGGCCAGGCAAAAGACCAGGCACCAGTATAAGAGAAGCAGGTTCTTCAGCAGTCGTAGCCTCGTTTCCATAAAGGTGATCTCCTGAAGCATCTGTAACGTAGCTACTACATTATATTGTAATGTATAAATGACTCCTTTACTATTTGTCTTTTTACTTTCATTTGATAGTAAAAGTAACAACTTAAAGACTTCACCCAAATTTAAAGAAAGGAATTTCACAGCACTCATAAGGTGACGTTAATAAACTATTTACTTTGTACTCCAATTAACATAAGTGGAAACACTTGAAATGAAACTAGGTGGGCGGACACCTGGACGTTAACGTACAGAAGGCAGGGAGTTGTCAAGAGCGAGCAGCTGGAAGTTTCACGGGTGTGGCAATTGCGCGGGAACGCGAAAAACGTCTCAAATGTTCTAGAACAATCTGCGTAGGTAGACGTTTCCGTTAGTTTCGAAGAACACGGAACGGCTACGCCGAAGTTGAATCCCCTTGCTGGTCTGTTTGGCAGTGAATCGAAGTACCACAAAATACATAAAATAATTACAGTAGTTCTTAATCCTACAGGTTAAGAAATAATGGTTTTAAAAGTAATCTAAGGGTAGTAAGAGAGGACAGTACATAACGATTTAATACACCACTTTCAGAATGCTCGCGTTTTTCGGAGCCTCCTCCGAGAGTTCTGCGTATATTACAGCTAATATGACGTACTAGTAAGGAGTGACTTTGAATATTTGTACCGCTATACTGACTATAAGAACAACGTTAGACTGCATTCTCGCGTAATCATGCTGTCTCGGAATGATGGGTGAGTGATTCCAGCGCATGGTTCTGTGTTTCTAAGATTTCTGATCTTGGGTGTTCAAAGTTTAACCGTGTAGATGGTAAACTGGTGATAGAAGTGTTGAATCCCAATCCTTTATTAAGTTTATTGTGCACAGATGAGCAAGGGTTTATTTTCGAGTCATAAATGAAAGACCCTCGTGGCAGTGCAAAATTAATTAATGCAACTGAAACCTACATTCAAATAATTTTTCCGACCTGTATATATTTTAAACTGCAAAGTGATTGAGGTACATTTCTGGAGCTCTAGAACTAGCGTGTAGTTTCTCTTCGTAATGAGTACTTGATTCGTGAGAAGATTTATATTTATCATGAATGATGCAAGTATAAAAACAGGGCGCCTTAAGGAAAGATGTTCCCCTGATACCGATGTCTCCTGTGTGCCCTCGTCATAAGCCATAGGTGCCAAACACAACTGTTGTTAGAGAACTGCTGCTTCTTAGAGGGCAATGCACCTCTCATTTAAATTTGAAGTTTACTGCAGTTCTGTTATATTTGTTCGTGGCTAACCAACCCTACTTCGGCTTCCGTTTAACTTAGATAAAAATAATTACAGTGTGTATCTAAGAGCACTGATAGGCGGGGCTGTCACTGAGTCCGTTTTCGACGTAATGTTGACATATCGGGGTATGTCTTACAAACCTGATATGGCATTTGGAGTACTGGTTAATGAAGACAGTGACACCTACGAACTCACGTAACTGGTCACTGGCATCCAACCATTATGAGTCTAATATTTTTACGATTAGGTTTTTAAAAATACACTCCTGGAAATGGAAAAAAGAACACATTGACACCGGTGTGTCAGACCCACATACTTGCTCCGGACACTGCGAGAGGGCTGTACAAGCAATGATCACACGCACGGCACAGCGGACACACCAGGAACCGCGGTGTTGGCCGTCGAATGGCGCTAGCTGCGCAGCATTTGTGCACCGCCGCCGTCAGTGTCAGCCAGTTTGCCGTGGCATACGGAGCTCCATCGCAGTCTTTAACACTGGTAGCATGCCGCGACAGCGTGGACGTGAACCGTATGTGCAGTTGACGGACTTTGAGCGAGGGCGTATAGTGGGCATGCGGGAGGCCGGGTGGACGTACCGCCGAATTGCTCAACACGTGGGGCCTGAGGTCTCCACAGTACATCGATGTTGTCGCCAGTGGTCGGCGGAAGGTGCATGTGCCCATCGACCTGGGACCGGACCGCAGCGACGCACGGATGCACGCCAAGACCGTAGGATCCTACGCAGTGCCGTAGGGGACCGCACCGACACTTCCCAGCAAATTAGGGACACTGTTGCTCCTAGGGTATCGGCGAGGACCATTCGCAACCGTCTCCATGAAGCTGGGCTACGGTCCCGCACACCGTTAGGCCGTCTTCCGCTCACGCCCCAACATCGTGCAGCCCGCCTCTAGTGGTGTCGCGACAGGCGTGAATGGAGGGACGCATGGAGACGTGTCGTCTTCAGCGATGAGAGTCGCTTCTGCCTTGGTGCCAATGATGGTCGTATCCGTGTTTGGCGCCGTGCAGGTGAGCGCCACAATCAGGACTGCATACGACCGAAGCACACAGGGCCAACACCCGGCATCATGGTGTGGGGAGCGATCTCCTACACTGGTCGTACACCACTGGTGATCGTCGAGGGGACACTGAATAGTGCACGGTACATCCAAACCGTCATCGAACCCATCGTTCTACCATTCCTAGACCGGCAAGGGAACTTGCTGTTCCAACAGGACAATGCAAGTCCGCATGTATCCCGTGCCACCCAACGTGCTCTAGAAGGTGTAAGTCAACTACCCTGGCCAGCAAGATCTCCGGATCTGTCCCCCATTGAGCATGTTTGGGACTGGATGAAGCGTCGTCTCACGCGGTCTGCACGTCCAGCACGAACGCTGGTCCAACCGAGGCGCCAGGTGGAAATGGCATGGCAAGCCGTTCCACAGGACTACATCCAGCATCTCTACGATCGTCTCCATGGGAGAATAGCAGCCTGCATTGCTGCGAAAGGTGGATATACACTGTACTAGTGCCGACATTGTGCATGCTCTGTTGCCTGTGTCTATGTGCCTGTGGTTCTGTCAGTGTGATCATGTGAGGTATCTGACCCCAGGAATGTGTCAATAAAGTTTCCCCTTCCTGGGACAATGAATTCACGGTGTTCTTATTTCAATTTTCAGGAGTGTATAATAACATTCTTACTATTACTGAGATAGTCAAATTGAATTAATTAATACTTTATGTAATAAATATATAGCCGTGCCTGCGAAAACAATAAATAAACCGGAGAAAAAGAAACAGAGGCTACAAAATCCTACAAGCATGGAATCAGCTGATTGAGAGGATGTTTTTAGTGTGAGAGATGATTGGTCCACCCTCAGTGTTGTTCCGGACGACAACGTTCCCACTAATGACGATGTATAATGTCTCTCTTGCTGCGGTACATTTTCTCACGGCAGGACAGGGGAACAAAGGGCAATGTAATGTCCGAAATGTTGCCGCGACTTGAATGTGCAGGTAACTTCTGGAAGTGAAATCAAAGTATGGAATTTAATAACTGAAAATGGTACATTTAGTGTGTTTTCAAGAAATTGATGAAATGTATGAGGAGGTAAAAGAAATTATTCGGGTAGTGAAGAGAGACGAAAATTTAATGGTCATGAGTGACTGGAATTCGAGAGTGGGATAAGGGAGAGAAGGAAACATAGTATGTGAATATGGATTGGGGCTAAGAAATGAGAGAGCAAGCCACCAGGTAGAATTTTGCCGACTGATAGAATTTTGCACAGAGCATAACTTAATCATAGCTAACACTTGGTTCAAGAATCATAAAAGAAGCTTGTATACCTGGAAGAATCCTGGAGATACTAGAAGGTATCAGATAGATTATGTAATGGTAAGACAGAGATTTAGGAACCAGGTTTTAAATTGTAAGACATTACCAGGAGCAGATATGGACTCTGATCACAATCTATTGGTTATGAACTGTACGTTAAAACTGAAGAAACTGAAAAAAGGTGGGAATTTAAGGAGATGGGACCTGGATAAACTGACTAAACCAGAGGCTGTAGATAGTTTCAGGGACAGCATAACGAGACAATTGACAGGAATTGGGGATAGAAATACAGTAGAAGCAGCATGGGTAGCTCTGAGGGAACAAGTAGTGAAGGCAGCAGAGGATCAAGTAGGTGAAAAGACGAGGGCTAGCAGAAATCCTTGGATAAGAGAAGAAACATTGAATTTAATTGATGAAAGGAGAAAATATAAAAATGCAGTAAATGAAGCAAGCAAAAAGGAATACACACGTCTCAAAAAATATATCGACAGGTAGTGCAAAATGGCTAAGCAGGGATGGCTAGAGGACAAATGGAAGAATGTAGAGGCTTATCTCACTAGGGGTAAGGTAGATACAGCCTACAGGAAAATTTTAGAGACCTTTGGAGAGAAGAGAACCACTTGTATGAATATCAAGAGCTCAGATGGAAACCCAGTTCTGAGGAAAGAAGGGAAAGCAGAAAGATGGAAGGAGTATATAGAGGGTCTATACAAGGGCGATGTACTTGAGGACAATTTTAATGGAAATGGAAGAGGATGTAGATGAATATGAAATGGGAGATACGATACTGCGTGAAAAGTTTGACGGAGCACTGAAAGACCTGAGTTGAAACAAGCCCCAGGGAGCAGACAACATTCGATTAGAACTACTGACGGCCTTGGGAGAGCCAGTCCGGACAAAACTCTACCATCTTGTGAGCAAGATGTATGGGACAGGCGAAATTTCCTCAGACTTCAAGAAGAATATAATAAGTGCAATCCCAAAGAAAGCAGGTGAAAATTACCGAACTATCAGTTTAATATCTCGCAGCTGCAAAATACTAACACGAATTCTTTACAGACGAATGGAAAAACTGGTAGAAGCCGATCTCGGGGAAGATCAGTTTGGATTCCGTAGAAATGTTGGAACGTGGGGCAATACTGATCCTACGACTTATTTTAGAAGAAAGATTAAGGAAACGCAAACCTACGTATCTAGCATTTGTAGACTTCGAGAAAGCTTTTGACAATGTTGAGTGGAATACTCGCTTTCAAATTCCAAAGGTGTCAGGGGTAAAATACAGGGAGCGAAAGGCTGTTTACAATTTGTACAGAAACCAGATGGCAGTTATAAGAGTTGAGGGGCATTAAAGGGAGCAGTTGATGGGAAGGGAGAGAGACAGGGTTGCAGCCTCTCCCCGATGTTATTCAATCTGTATATTGAGCAAGCAGTAAAGGAAACAAAGAAAAATTTGCAATAGGTATTAAAATCCATGGACAAGAAATAAAACTTTGAAGTTCGCCGATGACATTGTAATTCTGTCAGAGACAGCAAAGGACCTGGAAGAGCAGTTGTACTAAATGGACAGTGTCTTCAAAGGAGGGCATAAGATGAACATCAACAAAAGCAAAACGAGGATAATGGAATGTAGTCGAATTAAGTCAGGGGGTGCTGAGGGAATTAGATTAGGAAATAAGACACTTAAAGTAGTAAAGGAGTTTGGGGAGCAAAATAACTGATGATGGTCGAAGCAGAGAGGATATAAAATGTAGACTGCCAATGGCAAGGAAAGCGTTTCTGAAGAAGAGAAATTTGTTAACATCGTGTATAGATTCAAGTGTCAGGAAATCGTTTCTGAAAGTATTTGTATGGAGTGTAGCCATGTATGGAAGTGAAACAGGGATGATAAATAGTTTGGACGAGAAGAGAATAGAAGCTTTCGAAATATGGATCTACAGTAGAATGATGAAGATTAGATGGGTACAATACATAACTAACGAGGAGGTATTGAATAGAATTGTGGAGAAGAGGAGCTTGTGGCACAACTTGACTAGAAGAAGGGATCCACTGGTAGGACATGTTCTGAGACATCGAGGGATCACCAATTTAGTTGGGTGGTTGGTTTGGGGAAGGAGACCAGACAGCGAGGTCATCGGTCTCATCGGATTAGGGAAGGACGGGGAAGGAAGTCGGCCGTGCCCTTTGAAAGGAACCATCCCGGCATTTGCCTGGAGCGATTTAGGGAAATCACGGAAAACCTAAATCAGGACGGCCGGACGCGGGATTGAACCGTCGTCCTCCCGAATGCGAGTCCAGTGTCTAACCACTGCGCCACCTCGCTCAGTCACCAATTTAGTATTGGAGGGCAGCGCGGAGGGTAAAAATCGTAGAGGGAGACCAAGAGATGAATACACTAAGCAGATTCAGAAGGATGTAGGCTGCAGTAGGTGCTGGGAGATGAAGAAGCTTGCACAGGATAGAGTAGCATGGTCAGCTGCAACAAACCAGTCTCAGGACTGAAGACCACAACAACAACATAACCATCCGTGTCACAACGTCAGAACTGTGCTACAGTGCGTTGAGAAGCATATGCAGAACGCAAAAAAATGTTGAAATGTGTGTGAAGTCTGATGGGATTTAACTACACAGGTCATCAGTACCTAAGCTTTCACACTACTTAACCGAAATTATCCTATGAACAAACATACACACCTATTGCTGAGGGAAGACTCGAACCTCCACTAAGACAGCCGCACAGTCCATGACTGCAGCGCCTGAGACCGCTCGGCTAATTCCGCGCGGCTACTGAACTCACATCCATGTCATGCGCAGCACGAAGTCCGCTTGGTATGCACCCAGTGAAATTCAACTGTAAGGCTATTGGTCTCAGGCTCCACGGCCAGGGAATACCGTACAGTAATCAATGAAAATTATGTGACCTTTGCGTAGATGTCTAGTGGGAAATACCTCAGAATACGTACAAAGGCCTGTCGAATCCATGCAACACCAGATCACTGCTATAGTGCGTTCAATGGTGGACCATTAAAAAGGTGGTCATAATCCAATAGTTCACCAGGGTAAACTATAGTGGTCAGCGTTCAGATTGCCCAGTATGTAGAGTTCCACACCAGTGTGCATTTACATATCCCCGATAGTGCGCATCATTACAGACGGAACACAAGTTCAGACCGGACCAGGTGGGATTGGTAATCGGCCGAACCATTTTCAATAGCACCATCCCGCCTTCCACCTCAATCAGTATAGGGGAACAATGGGATTCATAAACTAGGATTGCCGGAAGGAGGTTTGAGCCATCACCTCTCAGATGAGAGAACAGTGTCTTAGACACTATGCTGCCTCACTGGCTTCGTAATTTCATTATTAGTTTTATTTAAAATATTGCATTGATGAATGTGAGTCAGTCTTACCACTGTTAAGTCCCATTAGCATTGATTACGTTGATTAAAATAGCACTACAATTAAGCATTTAGAATTCCTTTCGTAAATAAAGGGATTGTATATATAGTAAATTACATTGAGTTTACATGTACATAAATGCTCTCTGTCGAACGACATTTAGGAAAGCGACCGATTATTCAGTAGCAGAGTTCTGACATTTGTAATTTTGGAGACTGTGTTTGAAGCAAGTCGACATTTTGGGAATGGTACTGGTTGACTATAAATAGCCTTGGCCTTGGACGTATTTACTTACGTTTTCGTGTGGCAAGCACTTCCATTATCCCCATCATGCAGAAATACTGTGATGCATACGTAACTACAACAGTTGTTGCTATACACAGAGTACAAGGAAACACTTGATACGGATCACGACAATCTGAGGGCTTAGCACCAATCACGTTGCAGACACGGGCCGACGTGAGTGGCCGAGTCTAGCAGGAGCAACGTTTATATGCACTTGTTGCAGGGGGCGTGCCTGGCGTGGCGCGGTCCAAATCCGCGCACCACAGGCCGCCGTTTCCTCACAGCCTTCTCCGCTGTTACGCCAGAATATTTCTCCCCCCCCCCCCTCCTACCCCCACACCCACAAAGCGACGGACTGTCGTCGTGTATAGAGTGCGACCACGGCGGGGGATGCAGAAGGAGGGTGGACGCTCTGATGGGCCGGAAACTGTGGCTGCAGGGGACGACCAGCTTCCGGCCTTACCCCGCCATACGGCCTACGCACTGGCGGATACGTCACCCGGAAAACGACCAGAAGACAACCACCTCCTGCTGCCATAAAGCAGATGATGAAGGTGGCGACAGCAGCGGTGCGAGCAGGTCCCGCACCATGGGTAGGACGAGAAGAGGCGGAGGAGATGAAGGCTCCGTCTCCAGCGGGTCGTGCCGCGGTGTTGTGATGACACCCTCCGGCAGTTGCTGCGGCCGCGCCGTCCTCTGGAGCCGTGAATCTTGGAGAAGAGAGACTGCAAGATCATCGTGTAAGTGACAGAGGCGAAGTTGATTTTAATGGCGGCGCTGCAACTATCCGGACCTGATACAAGATACATGCAAGCACTCAGTCGACGGACGGTCTCGCCTCGCGTCCACCGTCTGCTGCCCGAAAAACCCTGTAAAGGACAATATCACGCGGCTCGAAGCGATACTTGCTGCCTTCATGTGGCGCCGGATGCTGAGGAGGGTGGAGAATGTGGAGCAGTGTGCGATGGCGGCGGCCGTGAAGCAATTCCGCTGGCGATGGTCCATCGCGTGGGTGCGAACGATACGAGGCGAGAAACAGTTGCAAGGCTTGGTCCCTAGTGTGCGCGGAGCGAAATTTGGCCATTTGTTGATGATTGTTCTGACAAAACGTTCCGCTTTGCCGTTTGACTGCAGGTGGAACGTTGCCCTAGTTAGATGCTGTATGCCATTGTTGTCACAAATAAAATTGAAGCCGCGCGGGATTAGCCGAGCGGTCTAAGGGCGCTGCAGTCACGGACTGTGCGGCTGGTCCCGGCGGAGGTTCGAGTCATCCCTCGGGCATGGGTGTGTGTGTGTTTGTCCTTAGGATAATTTAGGTTAAGTAGTGGGCAAGCTTAGGGACTGATGACCTTAGCAGTTAAGTAACATAAGATTTCACACACATTTGAACATCCTTGTTTTTTTGAAAAAAATTTAAGACAACACCTGAATTCTGCTACGTAACGTTGACGAGTGCATTGGAAAGAGCAAAAGGAAACCTGCTGTACGAGTCAACAAGAACCAATGTCCTGCAAAGTGTATGTGCACACGTTGCCACCGCGATTGCGACTTAGGCCAAGCAGAGAACGTTCGAGGCGGAGCGCACTGATTTTCCGCACATGCTTGACGCTGTGACGTCATCTGTTCTATTTGGTCGTCCACGCCCTATCAAGTACAGTGTCGACGCGCTAACTGTTTCGTACGAACAATCCACCAGTGTCCTTGGTGAAATAACTGCAACACTTCTTTTAGCAAAAGTTAGGCATCAATACACGTGACTGTCCATTGCCATTTTGAACAAGAATCACACCTTTTTGTACAGCAAGGCTATGCCGACGTGAAAAATAATGGCCCACTAAAATTCGTTAAGCTATTCAAGGAGCGAGGCCAAGATGTGCGAATATAACTGAGCAAAATGTTCAAATCTGGATCAGCTTCCGTGGACTGTGCAATTTTCTTATAGTTCAGCAGGAAATATTGAAGCAATTCAGAATCCTGAGTATCGATGTGACAGCAAGATGTAGCAGAACCGTCAAAGTCAGTGTCAGGGCGAATCGGAAGGCGATACACAATCTCGTACTGGTATTGAGGCAACAACAAAGCTCATCTTTTTAATTTTTGGGCTGTTCGTACAGGAACCGGTTTCGTCGGATGAAATAAGGACTTCAGAGCCTTGTGATCCGCTACCAAGTAAAATTTTCTGCGCCGGACGGTGTGGCCGAGCGGTTCTAGGCGCTTCAGTCTGGAATCGCGCGATCGCTACGGTCGCAGGTTCAAACCCAGCCTTTGGTTCGTTAGGTTTAAGTAGTTCTAAGTTCTAGGGGACTGATGACATCAGATGAAAGTCCCATAGTGCACAGAGCCATTTGAACCGTTTCTGAGAATTTTCTGCCATACTAATAGTGGTGGAATTTGGTGACACCATACACAATAGCCAATGCCTCTTTTTCAATTTGTGAATAGTTACACTGAGCTTTTGACAACACTTTTGATGCGAAAGCAACAGGTCTGTCTTTATAGCCAATCCTGGCTAACGAACTGCACCGATTCCTTAAGGGGAATCGTCAACGCAATACTACCGGTTTTACAGGATCGAAGTGGACTAAGCATCGATTGCTGAGCAATGTATCTTCAAGTTTTTGAAAAGATAATTGGCGGCACTGATCTGTCCAAACAAATAGGACATTCTTGCGACGCAAGCGATGCAATGGAGCCGCGATTTGTGAAGCATTCGGTATGAACCGAATATAATAGTTCAATTTTCCTAAAACTGACAGCAATTCTCTGATTTTAAGAGGAACTGGCAAGTGACGTACGGCTAACAAATGTGACTGCAGAGGATTTACACCCTGACTGTTTATGACGTCATCAAGACACTGCAATTCAGGTAATAAAAAAAAAAATCATATTTTTCCTGTCTACACTTTAGTCCTGCATCAGACAACGCATAAAACAAAGGGCGCAAATTTTAGATATGTTCTTCAGGTGTACGATCTAACACTACAGTATCGTTCAAATAGTTTGAACAGTTTGGCACTTGTGCAATCAGCTGTTCCAAATACCGTTGGAAAATGGCGAGAGCGGAAGCACAGCCAAAAGGCAAACTCAAATATATGAACGTGCCCAAGTGAGTATTCACTAAACATACTGTCTGAGATTCTTCATCGAGTGGTATTTGAAAATATGCGTCACGCAAATCAATTTGTGAAAAGGAGCGTCCAGCGCCTAATTTGTCCATAAGATCCTCTGGTCGTGCCAATGGATAAGTGTCAATGACTGTTTGTATGTTGGCTGTACACTTAAAGTCAACACAGAGGCGAATACGACTTGGTTTGCGGAGCAAAACCAGTGGACTTGCCCATTGACCAGCTCATATGGGCGCAATAACTCCGTTCTCTTCCAATTCTTTAAGAAACTGTCTCCCGTAATACAATGGGAACAGATCTGACCCGGCAACATTTCAGCTAAACATTGTCTTTCAGCGCAGTATGTGCAACAAAAGGGTTAGCTCTGCCTAAACCTTGAGGAAGGAGCTCTGGGAATTCTTTTTGCAAGCCAGCTACAGTGTCAATTGTACTGAAAGCAGACACTGACAACACATTGTCCTGAATGTTAAAGCCAAACTAGTCGAAACAGTCCAGTCCAAATATGTTATCACACTCGCGTGATTGTAGCACTGTAAAGGTCAGTGTTCGCATAAGCATGCGATACATGGCAGGCAAAGTACACTTTCTGAGAATGGGAATGTTTTGTCCATTATAACGCGTCAGTTGCGTGCTAGTTTTGGACAGGCATGGGGAGCCTAATAGTTCATATGTGTGACGATTTAGCAATGTAACGAAGGCACCCGTGTCCAACTGAAATTTCCACGTTTCCCACAAATAATTAAATGAACGAAAAGTTTGTTTGACTGACGTATCACTGACGAAACCGCAAGTTTGCTAGTGGCAGACTTCGAATATACTGCATTAATGACATGGGCCTTGGGACAATAGTTTTGTGAATGGGCTGAATTCTTATCCTTGTTCTGTTGTAAACATACGGATTGCAAATGTCCTTTCCTACCACAGGTGTAACAAAAAAATGGTTCAAATGGCTCTGAGCACTATGGGACTCAACTGCTGTGGTCATAAGTCCCCTAGAACTTAGAACTACTTAAACCTAACTAACCTAAGGACAGCACACAACACCCAGCCATCACGAGGCAGAGAAAATCCCTGACCCCGCCGGGAATCGAACCCGGGAACCCGGGCGTGGGAAGCGAGAACGCTACCGCACAACCACGAGATGCGGGCACAGGTGTAACACTCAGCTTGTCGGGAGGAGAAGTGTTGGCGTTTGTGCCGTGTATAACACCGTAGTGAAGACGTGATTCTTTTCGCGAGCCGGCCGTTGTGGCCGTGCGGTTCTAGGCGCTTCAGTCTGTAACCGCGTGACCGCTACGGTCGCATGTTCGAATCCTGCCTCGGGCATGGATGTGTGTGATGTCCTTAGGTTAGTTAGGTTGATGCAGTTCTAAGTTCTAGGGGACTGATGACCTCAGATGTTAAGTCCCATAGTGCTCAGAGCCATTTTTTTTCTCGTGTGTAGCCGCCTGTTTAGCGAACTGCTTCCGCGGCATGGACTTGGCGTGGCTATCGCACTCAGCCGCTGCGGAATGGGGCGATCATAACAAATATCTGTCAGCCCCCGGTAGCTGAGTGGTCAGCGTGGCAGACTGACAATCCAAAGGGCCCAGGTTCGACTCCCGGCTGGGTCGGAGATTTTCTCCGCTCAGGGACAGGGTTTTGTGTTGTCCTAATCATCATAATTTCATCCCCATCGACGCGCAAGTCGCCGACGTGGCGTCAAATCGAAAGACTTGCACCAGGCGAACGGTCTACCCGACGGGAGGCCCTCGTCACCCGACATTTCATTTCATAACAAATATCTGGCTCCTCAAATGTACAGGGTGTTTCAAAAATGACCGGTATATTTAAAACGGCAATAAAAACTAAACGAGCAGCGATAGAAATACACCGTTTGTTGCAATATGCTTGGGACAACAGTACATTTTCAGGCGGACAAACTTTCGAAATTACAGTAGTTACAATTTTCAACAACAGATGGCGCTGCAAGTGATGTGAAAGATATAGAAGACAACGCAGTCTGTGGGTGCGCCATTCTGTACGTCGTCTTTCTGCTGTAAGCGTGTGCTGTTCACAACGTGCAAGTGTGCTGTGGACAACATGGTTTACTCCTTAGAACAGAGGATTTTTCTGGTGTTGGAATTCCACCGCCTAGAACACAGTGTTGTTGCAACAAGACGAAGTTTTCAACGGAGGTTTAATGTAACCAAAGGACCGAAAAACGATACAATAAAGGATCTGTTTGCAAAATTTCAACGGACTGGGAACGTGACGGATGAACGTGCTGGAAAGGTAGGGCGACTGCGTACGGCAACCACAGAGGGCAACGCGCAGCTAGTGCAGCAGGTGATCCAACAGCGGCCTCGGGTTTCCGTTCGCCGTGTTGCAGCTGCGGTCCAAATGACGCCAACGTCCACGTATCGTCTCATGCGCCCGAGTTTACACCTCTATCCATACAAAATTCAAACGCGGCAACCCCTCAGCGCCGCTACCATTGCTGCACGAGAGACATTCGCTAACGATATAGTGCACAGGATTGATGACGGCGATATGCATGTGGGCAGCATTTGGTTTACTGACGAAACTTATTTTTACCTGGACGGCTTCGTCAATAAACAGAACTGGCGCATATGGGGAACCGAAAAGCCCCATGTTGCAGTCCCATCGTCTCTGCATCCTCAAAACGTACTGGTCTGGGCCGCCATTTCTTCCAAAGGAATCATTGGCCCATTTTTCAGATCCGAAACGATTACTGCATCACGCTATCTGGACATTATTCGTGAATTTGTGGCGGTACAAACTGCCTTAGACGACACTGCGAACACCTCGTGGTTTATGCAAGATGGTGCCCGGCCACATCGCACGGCCGACGTCTTTAATTTCCTGAATGAATAGTTCGATGATAGTGTGATTGCTTTGGGGTATCCGAAACATACAGGAGGCGGCGTGGATTGGCCTCCCTATTCGCCAGACATGAACCCCTGTGACTTCTTTCTGTGGGGGCACTTGAAAGACCAGGTGTACCGCCAGAATCCAGAAACAATTGAACAGCTGAAGCAGTACATCTCATCTGCATGTGAAGCCATTCCGCCAGACACGTTGTCAAAGGTTTCGGGTAATTTCAATCAGAGACTACGCCATATTATTGCTACGCATGGTGGATATGTGGAAAATATCGTACTATAGAGTTTCCCAGACCGCAGCGCCATCTGTTGTTGACAATTGTAACTACTGTAATTTCGAACGTTTTTCTGCCTGAAAATGTACTGTTGTCCCAAGCATATTGCAACAAACGGTGTATTTCTATCGCTGCTCGTTTAGTTTGTATTGCCGTTTCAAATATACCGGTCATTTTTGAAACACCCTGTATGAGCCGACAAGGCACTGGAATCACACTGATCTAATATTTTCACTACCTGCTGAAACGATGAATCGGATCGTTTCAGAATTTGTTCTCTGATTTTTACATCAGATACATTGTACACGATCGCATCACACAATGTAATGTCTGAGTATAAAGAACAGCATGGACAGATGAATTTGCATTTTCTGGACATACCTTGCAAATCTGTTACCCACTCGCGATGGGTTTGTTCTGGCCGTTTTTTTTTCAATTAAAGAATTGGTACCTTGCTGGTACCACCATTCAGTTATTGCTCATAATAGTTGGTTACTGAGTCTATCACTGCGTCGTACAACAGTTCACTCGGAGTGACGTTAGGGAAGAGTTTTTGAACGAGGCAGAAAACTGCAGTTCCTACTGTTCATAACATATAGGGAAGTTTCACAGTACTTGTTATGTTGTGGGCGAGTAAATGCGCCTCGAACTGGAACAACCACTCGAGCCATTATTCCTCTTGTTCACTAAACTTGCGAAATGGTGGTATAGCAACAGTAGTAGCCGGAGCTTATTCCGGCGCGCGCGCCGTGTTGGCGACTAGCTGCTGCAACATGTTGAGAAGAGTAGATACCTGGGTCATCTGAAACTGAAACAACTGCATTAGCTGTGCGGCATCTCACGCTTGCAGCTGCGGCGCCTGAGCAAGGGGCGGGACAGGTGAGGTGGCCATATTGTAAGACACAAATGCAAAAAAACTTGCAAGGCAAAAACCATGACAAAAGCAAAGAAATGTTCTGCAACGCACACCTGAAAACACTCATTAGAAAAAACGACAAGGAACTCGTAAATCAAAGCGTGTGCCCCTGCAAAGTAAAGACAAGTGACGATAAAGGCGTCGGCACAATATACACAAGAAACAGATGTCGGCGGCCGGCTGGCACGTAGGTCGTTGATGAGGCCCGTCGTCAGTTGTGGTGTCTTGCCCACTCTTCGCTAATAGGGTACTTACGGGATACCACACAACAATTTTACACAAATAACATTAGTAGTTTTATTTGTAGAAAAACAAATTGAGAATATTTTACTACAGCATATGTCGCTAGCGAGAGGCGACATGAAAACAGTACAGTTCTTTGCTACACACAGAGTCGCCGAGCGGGATCAGCCGAGCGGTCTAGGGCGTTGCAGTCATGGACTGTGTGGCAGGTCCTGGTGGAGGTTCGAGTCCTCCCTCGGGCATGGGCGTGTGTGTTTGTCCTTAGGATAATTTAGGTTAAGTTGTGTGTACGCTTAGGGACTGATGACCTTAGCAGTTAAGTCCCATACGATATCATACACATTTGAACACACAGAGTCCAAGGAAACAATTGATACGGATCACGACAATCCGACAGTGTAGCACCAATTACGTTGCAGACTCGGGCCGATCTGAGTGGCCGACGCTAGCAGGAGCAGCGTTTATGTGCACTTGTTGCAGGGGGCGTGGCTGGCCATTATTTCGTCACAGCCTTCTCTGCTCTTGCGTTCCGCCTCTTCGTCCGGGCGTTTGTGGTTACGCCAGTCAATGAGGCTTATTGCTTTATCATGTGCAAAGATGAATGTGTTCTTTCTTGTGTAGTTGTTCATTATATTTTGTGTAGCAATAGTTCATTCTACGAAACACATAGCTCAACAACTTCTTTCCATTCTTGTACTAACATTACAAAATAATGTTTGTCCGTTGTGGATGGATCAGAACACAGCTACTGTTGAAACTTAAGGGGTATTTTGTAATGAATTAGCTTCAATCAGTTGGTTTTATAGGTGTTTATTTTCTCATGATATTTCAAGATACTTGACATCCCCTCTTAAGAATTATACATTTATTCATTTTGTCGTGATCACTGTATCTTCACTAGCGACTGTGCAGTAATTTGCACTGGAAGGTTTTCAGACAGCTGTTGTAAAATGTTGTATGTAAAGAAACAACTTTCAAAACGCATAAATAATCGTAAACTTCTGAAAATTCGGTGAAGATTAAATGAAGGTACTATCAAAAAGGTGCATTTTGAGGTATTTTTAGGATTGTCGTGTTGTCAAAAGGGGTGACTTTCACAAAACATTGCCTCAGGGAACCTACTTTCCGATGGGATGTATTCTCGTGCTGGTGCAAACAATCTTCGGCTCCAAGCTGTTCCCCTACTGCTCGCAGTACAGTATCCAGTATAATATGTTCATATCTTCCCGCATTTAACCCTATCTTAAGAGCAGATATGGGGACAAACAACCTAACCACGAAAATGACTCCCATACCGATTCTTCGCCTCCATCGTACCTCACTCACGACGCTAAGCTTGATTGAATGTAATGTCTTCTTGTCATTCGCCAAATTTAAACAATTCGTCATATTTCCACAGGATACAGCGTGATTCATCACTCTAAATCACTCGTTTCCGGTCATTCACTGTTTACAGCTCTCATTCCACGTCACGTAGCTCTGATTCCACGTCACGTAGAATTGAAGACACAAATGTGTGGCTGATCATGAGCTGTTAGACCATTGTACACCACACTTTTTAACATTTGATGCACAGTAACTGTGCTAATTGACTGTAGGTAGCGTTTTGGAACTCACCACTGGTTCCTTCCGCCGATTTTAAGCGATTTTGTTCAACCATCTCCGCAGTGTTCGTCGGTCGCTCCTCGTCAATACATGAGGTCTCGCTAGTCTTGATTCAGCTGCGGTTGTTCCTCCGCATTTCCAGGGCCACCAGTAGTCGACTTTGGCATCTTTACGATTGTTTAAGAGTCCCTGATGAATTTGCTACTCGGGCGACATCCAATGAGTAGTCTGCATTCGAAGTCACTGAATTCTGTTTTCTACCCCTCTATTAACAAAATACTGAGCACCTCCTTTTACAGTGCTGGGCCCGCCACTCATGACATCTAGTGGTCAATTACGGATCCTTTTGATGACATAGTTTACTTCTCAACGTACAGAAACCACCAAATCAAAATACAGTTTCATATTTTTGATGTTCAAAATTGTTCAAATGGCTCTGAGCGCTATGGGACTTAACTTCTGAGGTCATCAGTCCCCTAGAACTTAGAACTACTTAAACCTAACTAACCTAAGGACATCACACAACACCCAGTCATCACAACGCAGAGAAAATCCCTGACCCCGCCGGGAATCGAACCCGGGATCACGGGCGCGGGAAGCGAGAACGCTACCTCACGACCTCGAGCTGTGGACGACGAAAGTCGGGGGACAGCGATATGCACATATACAGAAGACGGTACTATGACGTACAATAGACATAAAAAGGGCACTGCATTGCCGGAACCGTCGTTCGTACTCACGTGATTCATGTGGAAAGGTTTGTGACGTGTTTAACACACTTTCAAAGCGGAATGGTAGCTGGAGATAGATGCATGGGGCATTCTTTTCGGAAATAGTAAGGGAATTCAACATTCTGGAAACAACAGTGTCAAAAGTGCGACGAAAGTACCAATCTTCAGGCGTTACCTCTCACCACGGACAACGCAGAGATCGACGGGCTGCACTTAAAGACCGACAGCAGCCAGCGGCGTTGCCTAGACTTATCAGCGCTAACAGAGAAGCTACTCTGAGTGGAATAAGAGCCGAAATCAATACGGTACGTACGATGAACGTACCCGTTAGGACAATGCGGCGAAATTTTTCGTTAATTGGCTGTGGCGGCAGACGAGCGACGCGAGGGCCTTTGCAAGCAACAAATCGCCCGCAGCGCCGCTCTTCAACTCGTGACCATACTGTAACACCGAGAATTGGTCAGCTGAGTCACGACTTCACATGGTAACAGCTGATGATAGGGCTATAGTGTGACGTAGACCTTACGGTGCCATTAACCGAAGTGGTCAATAAGGCACTGTGCAAGCTGGCGGTGGCTCCATAATGCTGTGAGACGTGTTTACATGCAATGGACTGGATCCTCCGGTCCAACTGAACCGATCATTGACAGGAAATGGTTATGTTCGGCTACATGGAGTCCATTTGCAGCCATCCATCGGCTTTATGTTCCCAAACAACGAAGTTTTTACAGGTGATAATGCGCCTTGTCACCGAGCCACAATTCTTCGCAATTGGTTTGAAAAACATTCTGAACAGTTCTGGCAACTGGTGTGACCACGCAGATCGCCCGACGTCAGTCCCGTCAAATATTTGTGGGTCGTAATCTAGACGTCAGTTCGTTCACAAAATCCCGCACCGGCAACGCTTTCGCAAATCTCGGCGGCTATATAGGCATCATGGCTGAATGCTTCCGACTTATTCAGTTCCTGCACTATGTCGGCAAAAGAGGTCCTACACGACATTAGGAGGTAACCCTTGTCACGTCAGTGTATTACATCTGTCTCCTCTCTCCGAAGCCACAGGTATTATAGTCATGGATGATACATAGGGATTAAGATTGTCGGCAATCCTGCGCGTTGTCACAGATTTAACTAATCTTAACATTATAGTCCTGGATGATGCACAGGGAGTAAGATTGTCGGTAATGCTGCACATTGTCACAGAAATACCTAATCTTATCATTGCGCTCATGATCATGCGAGACGAAAGTTGAAAGAATTAAAAAATTCAGGGTGTTTCAAAAATGACCTGTATATTTGAAACGGCAATAAAAACTAAACGAGCAGCGATAGAAATACACCGTTTGTTGCAATATGCTTGGGACAACAGTACATTTTCAGGCAGACAAACTTTTGAAATTACAGTAGTTACAATTTTCAACAACAGATGGCGCTGCGGTCTGGGAAACTCTATAGTACGATATTTTCCACATATCCACCATGCGTAGCAATAATATGGCGTAGTCTCTGAATGAAATTACCCGAAACCTTTGACAACGTGTCTGGCGGAATGGCTTCACATGCAGGTGAGATGTACTGCTTCAGCTGTTCAATTGTTTCTGGATTCTGGCGGTACACCTGGTCTTTCAAGTGTCCCCACAGAAAGAAGTCACAGGGGTTCATGTCTGGCGAATAGGGAGGCCAATCCACGCCGCCTCCTGTATGTTTCGGATACCCCAAAGCAATCACACGATCATCAAAATATTCATACAGGAAATTAAAGACGTCGGCCGTGCGATGTGGCCGGGCACCATCTTGCATAAACCACGAGGTGTTCGCAGTGTCGTCTAAGGCAGTTTGTACCGCCACAAATTCACGAAGAATGTCCAGATAGCGTGATGCAGTAATCGTTTCGGATCTGAAAAATGGGCCAATGATTCCTTTGGAAGAAATGGCGGCCCAGACCAGTACTTTTTGAGGATGCAGGGACGATGGGACTGCAACATGGGGCTTTTCGGTTCCCCATATGCGCCAGTTCTGTTTATTGACGAAGCCGTCCAGGTAAAAATAAGCTTCGTCAGTAAACCAAATGCTGCCCACATGCATATCGCCGTCATCAATCCTGTGCACTATATCGTTAGCGAATGTCTCTCGTGCAGCAATGGTAGCGGCGCTGAGGGGTTGCCGCGTTTGAATTTTGTATGGATAGAGGTGTAAACTCTGGCGCACGAGACGATACGTGGACGTTGGCGTCATTTGGACCGCAGCTGCAACACGGCGAACGGAAACCCGAGGCCGCTGTTGGATCACCTGCTGCACTAGCTGCGCGTTGCCCTCTGTGGTTGCCGTACGCGGTCGCCCTACCTTTCCAGCACGTTCATCCGTCACGTTCCCAGTCCGTTGAAATTTTTCAAACAGATCCTTTATTGTATCGCTTTTCGGTCCTTTGGTTACATTAAACCTGCGTTGAAAACTTCGTCTTGTTGCAACAACACTGTGTTCTAGGCGGTGGAATTCCAACACCAGAAAAATCCTCTGTTCTAAGGAATAAATCATGTTGTCTACAGCACACTTGCACGTTGTGAACAGCACACGCTTACAGCAGAAAGACGACGTACAGAATGGCGCACCCACAGACTGCGTTGTCTTCTATATCTTTCACATCACTTGCAGCGCCATCTGTTGTTGAAAATTGTAACTACTGTAATTTTGAAAGTTTGTCTGTCTGAAAAAGTACTGTTGTCCCAAGCATATTGCAACAAACGGTGTATTTCTATCGCTGCTCGTTTAGTTTTTATTGCCGTTTCAAATATACCGGTCATTTTTGAAATACCCTGTATATTCATAATTCATCTTGGAACCAGGGCTCTCGGAATTTTGGGACGTATGTCATCCGCCTGGTAATTTCTCCCTCTGTACTTTTTTAACATCTTCTTGTCATTTTCACGCAGGGTAAGCAAATGTGTGACTGATCGTTCACCTTTCCTTTGACTCGTTTCTATCTCTTCCCCTAAGCCAACTCTAAGTTTTTCACACTGACGAACAGTAAGCAAGGACCTTTCGAAGATCTTATGCGCGACATTGTCTGTGAGTGAAGCACGCCATCTGAGGTTTAATCCACCGAATACAAGTAGCGCACCTGCGTTCATTGTGGTCTTAAATATAGGGGCCGATTTCAGTGCTTGATTTCCTTACACGTGGTCGAACGACATCAACGAATCTGGCAGATTTATCTTCACTAAATATGGTTTTTTACGTTTGGAAACATCAGAGATTCCTTATGGCAGGAGCTGACCCTGACAAAGCCCACCCGCGATTTTTAGTACGTTCCTTACAATGTTGCAGTGGCTTCGTTTGTGAACATCCTACAACGTTAGACGTCATCTACATCCTCGGTGGTGTTGCAATTTTGTTTCATGTATCTAAAGGTCATTCGTAAGAGCTGCCACGTACGATATTTGGCTTCTAACTGCGTTGCAATTAGTTGCTTCGGAACTAGCTCTGTGAAGTAAGCTGATCCCTGCGAAAAAGTTATCTGCTCTGCGAAGCCCGCAGCAGACAAGAATCGGAGAGCGTGTACGGCGGCGCAACAATGCGGCCGGCTCGTTTACAAGAGCGGAGTTACGTCCGGACTTGTATGGACGAGCAGCGCCAGCCGCTATCGCAGCCACGTACACGGCGGCCACAACCCTCACCCCCTTCTGTGGCGGCCGGTGGGTGGTGGAAGAGAGGGCGGCGAGCAGCCGAGAGCAGCCGAGGCCTCCGGCGCGGCACACATACCACAGCACGCTGGCAGGACAGGGGCTAAAGGTTACTTTGACACTGTTGTCTACAAATGCCCGTTATAATCTACTCACGTTGTTTGGGGCGATGTAACATCGTAATAATAGAAACCGAGATTGCTTGATGCGAAGTAGTGTATTTTAGTACCAATTTCGGCAGTAACTAGCTGCCATCCTCACACTCTCCCCGTTTACGGATAGGACAACACTAACGTAAGAATCTGCACGATTGTACAGCAGTGATACACAAGGTGGAAAAGTACAAACCTTCCCGAAATACGAGGTGCATTCAAGTTCCAAGGCCTCCGATTTTTTTTCTAATTAACTACTCACCCGAAATCGATGAAACTGGCGTCACTTCTCGACGTAATCGCCCTGCAGACGTACACATTTTTCACAACGCTGACGCCATGATTCCATGGCAGCGGCGAAGGCTTCTTTAGGAGTCTGTTTTGACCATTGGAAAATCGCTGAGGCAATAGCAGCACGGCTGGTGAATGTGCGGCCACGGAGAGTGTCTTTCATTGTTGGAAAAAGCCAAAAGTCACTAGGAGCCAGGTCAGGTGAGTAGGGAGCATGAGGAATTGCCGGCCGGAGTGGCCGAGCGGTTAAAGGCGCTACAGTCTGGAACCGCACGACCACTACGGTCGCAGGTTCGAATCCTGCCTCGGGCATGGATGTGTGTGATGTCCTTAGGTTAGTTAGGTTTAAGTAGTTCTAAGTTCTAGGGGACTTATGACCACAGCAGTTGAGTCCCATAGTGCTCAGAGCCATTTGAACCATTTTGAACCATGAGGAATCACTTCAAAGTTGTTATCACGAAGAAACTGTTGCGTAACGTTAGCTCCATGTGCGGGTGCGTTGTCTTGGTGAAACAGCACACGCGCAGCCCTTCCCGGACGTTTTTGTTGCAGTGCAGGAAGGAATTTGTTCTTCAAAACATTTTCGTAGGATGCACCTGTTACCGTAGTGCCCTTTGGAACGCAATGGGTAAGGATTACGCCCTCGCTGTCCCAGAACATGGAAACCATCATTTTTTCAGCACTGGCGGTTACCCGAAATTTTTTTGGCGGTGGTGAATCTGTGTGCTTCCATTGAGCTGACTGGCGCTTTGTTTCTGGATTGAAAAACGGCATCCACGTCTCATCCATTGTCTCAACCGACGAAAAGAAAGTCCCATTTACGCTGTCGTTGCGCGTCAACATTGCTTGGCAACATGACACACGGGCAGCCATGTGGTCATCCGTCAGCATTCGTGGCACCCACCTGGATGACACTTTTCACATTTTCAGGTCGTCATGCAGGATTCTGTGCAATGAACCCACAGAAATGCCAACTCTGGAGGCGATCGGTTCAACAGTCATTCGGCGATCCCCCAAAACAATTCTCTCCACTTTCTCGATCATGTCGTCAGACCGGCTTGCGCGAGCCCGAGATTGTTTTGGTTTGTTGTCACACGATGTTCTGCCTTCATTAAACTGTCGCACCCACGAACGCACTTTCGACACATCCATAACTCCATCACCAGATGTCTCCTTCAACTGTCGATGAATTGCAGTTGGTTTCACACCACGCAAATTCAGAAAACGAATGATTGCACGCTGTTCAAGTAAGGAAAACGTCGCCATTTTAAGTATTTAAAACAGTTCTCATTCTCACCGCTGGCGGTAAAATTCCATCTGCCGTACGGTGCTGCCATCTAGGGACGTATTGACAATGAACTCGGCCTCATTTTAAAACAATGCGCACGTTTCTGTCTCTTTCCAGTCCGGAGAAAAAAAATCGGAGGCCTTAGAACTTTAATGCACCTCGTATAATTACCCACCAGTCTCGTCGACATACCGCAAACATGCTCCAGTAATAATAACACAGTTCCAGAATGATTTTTTGAATACATACACTGATCGGCCAGAACATTATGACTATATAAACCCACTCACGTGATAGTCAGCGTCACCTGGCAAGAAATGGCTGCTAGTCAGACACACTCACGGTGTATCCAGCATCATGAGCGTACTGTCCGTGTGAAAAATCAGGGAGACAATCAATGTATGTGAGCTTCAACGAGGGCAGATTGTGTGGCCTGCGGGCTCGGCACGATCGTTTCGGAAACTGCACGACTTGTCGGGCGTTCGAGAACAGCTGTAGTGGGTGTCTCCAACACGTGGCTAAGCGAGGTGAAAATACGTGCAGACGCCGTGGGGTTGGGCGGCCACCCCTCATTAGACATGTCGGACTTGTAAAACCGGACAGCTGGCGGGACAGTGGCTTGTTCCCTTATTATTATTATTATTATAAATGATATTTCACCGCGTTCCTTAACCCTTTCACACCTGATTTTTTTCTAGAGGACAGAAAGTTCTTCTTTACGTGGTAATGCTTTTAGTCGACTTTTTAACGATTCTGGTGCAAGATTTATACAAAAATATGTGCCTGCTCATTTCAAAATACACTTTGTACACTTGGCTTCATTTTATGGAGTTAAATAAGTAATTACGAAATATTATCTACTGCAATAAATAGTAAATTGATCATTCAATAATTAACGTACAAAATAACAAATACAGTATTCAGTTGTACTGTGGAATATAGCAAATGAACCACATCGGTGTATTCTGCTGGTCACGAGCTGCTGCACACTTCGTAATTGACTTGCTGATGTTTTCATGGTTAAAAATGGCTCTGAGCACTATGGGACTCAACTGCTGTGGTCATAAGTCCCCTAGAACTTAGAACTACTTAAACCTAACTAACCTAAGGACATCACACACATCCATGCCCGACGCAGGATTCGAACCTGCGACCGTAGCGGTCGTGCGGTTCCACACTGAAGCGCCTAGAACCGCTCGGCCACACCGGCCGGCAGTGTGTATTGAATATTTGTTTTAGAACATGAGAAGTGATGTTTGTTTTATACTTTCTACACAAAGAATTTCAAACATATGTACGTTTAACAATTACTGTAGCTGCCACCAAACGACTTGCCACCCACCGTATATATTTTAATACGATTGTGTGTGTATTTAACTGAGAGATAGAAGCAACTTTCCTTGTGACCTGGAAGTAGCAGGGTGGGTGAGGGGCTATGATTGGAAATACTTCGTTAATTTTTTGCATGGCTTGGTCTCAAATAAGCACGAAATTTAGATATCGGCCTTAAAGCCACAACCCAGGACTAAGTTTTAGCACAAATGATCGATCCTTTGCTCACTTTGAAATCGCAAATTGCGTGACAATACATTAGTAAAGGAAGTAAATGAGTTGAACCTTACATGCTTGTGTCTAGACTGCATGACCTTCATAAACGGCCGGCCGCGGTGGTCTCGCGGTTCTAGGCACGCAGTCCGGAACCGTGAGGCTGCTACGGTCGCAGGTTCGAATCCTGCCTCGGGCATGGATGTGTGTGATGTCCTTAGGTTAGTTAGGTTTAAGTAGTTCTAAGTTCTAGGGGACTAATGACCTGAGAAGTTGAGTCCCGTAGTGCTCAGAGCCATTTGAACCATTTTTCATAAACGATTTCATATATGTCATCTTTCTCTCCGTGCATCAACTAAAATCTCTTCAATGATTACCCGAATACAGCTGTTTAACACCAGCCATATAAACAGTAATTTCACTTGAAGCAGTAGTGGAATGTATTAAAAAAAACTGCTGTTATTGCTAAGAAGTACGCTCCGACACGCAATACAATGGCTCGTGGAGTTTACATATTAATTTAGATGGATACGACAGCTCGTTGTGATGGTTCACGAGACGCTTTGATTGATCATGGGAGGCAGAAGACAGTAAATCGTGACGCCCATCTTGATGTAGGACATCACACATATCCATGCCCGACGCAGGATTCGAACCTGCAACCGTAGCGGTCACGCGGTTCCACACTGAAGCGCCTAGAACCGCTCGGCCACATCGGCCGGCAGTGTGTATTGAATATTTGTTTTACAACATGAGAAGTGATGTTTGTTTTATACTTTCTACACAACGAATTTCAAACATATGTACGTTTAACATTTACTGTAGCTGCCACCAAACGAAGACGTACGACACAGCTCTGTAGTGTTGCCTTGGAGAACGTAAGACCTCAGGTCCTACAGCTTAATTGGGTGGAATCGACAGACGTAAAGTTACTTCGGGCATATCCTGATTGAGTTTTATAGGTTGGCTTCTGTACACGGTACATGCAATAGACCTTGCAGGAGGGTCAATGAGGCTGCTTGCGGATGATGGTGTTGTCTAGAAAGAAATCTGAATGCGATAAATTATTGGTAGGAGGCCGGAATGGAAACTGAGATGAAACTTGGTTCAGTATGCAGACTGCGATCACTATATGTATAAGTATCGCTTAAGAATCATAAAATAAAGCTGTATAGTGGAAGACACCTGGAGACATCGCAAGGTTTTAGTTTCAGATTGCAGATTTATTACATGCTGCTAAGACAGAGATTTAGAAACCAAGTTTTAAATTATAAAACATTTACATGGGTGGATGTGCACAATTTATTGGTCATGAACTATAAATTAAGACTGAAAAAATAGCAAAGCGGTGTACAATTAAGGAGATGAAATCTGGATAAGTTAAAAGAACCAGAGGTTGATAAGAGTTTCTGAGGGAGCATTAGGCAAGGGTTGCCTAGAGCAGGGGAAAGAAATACAGTACAAATCAAATGTGTAGCCTCAAGAGTTGAAGTAGTGAAGGCAGCAGAGGATGAAATAGGTAAAAATACATGGCCTAGTAGAAATCTTTGGATAACGCAAGAGATAATGAATTTAATCCCTAAAAGGAGAAAATATAAAAGGCAGCAAATCAAGCAGGCTAAAGGGAATACAAATGTCTAAAAACTAAGATTTGAGAGACGGGTAAGTGAGAATGGCTAGAGGACATATATAAGGTTTTAGAAGCATATTTCATTATGGAAAAGGTAGACGCCGCCTACAGGAAAATTAAAGAGGCCTTTGGAGGAAGAGGAGCAGCTGTATGTACATCAAGTTCTCAAATGGAAAAACAGTCCCAAGCAAGGAAGGAAAAGCCGAAAGGTGGAACCTGTGTATAGAAGGTCTATACAAGGGATATCAATTTGAAGCCAATATTATATTTAAAGGGAAGTGAACGAAGATGAAGATGAGATAGGAGATGTGATACTGCGAGAAGAATGAGAGAGTTCTGAAAGGCCTAAGTTGAAACAAGGCCCTGGAGTAGATGATATTCCGTCAGAGCCATTGATAGCCTTGGGAGGGCCTGCCATAACAAACCTGTTCCATCTGGTGCGAAAGATGTGAAACAGAGGCGAAATACCCTCAGACGTCAAGAAGAATGTAAGAATTGCAGTTTCAAAGAAAGCGGTTGATGACAGCTGTAAAAATCGCATTCCAATTCCATGTCCCGGGTTCGATTCCCGGCGGAGTCAGGGATTTTCTCTGCCTCGTGATGGCTGGGTGTTGTGTGCTGTCCTTAGGTTAGTTAGGTTTAAGTAGTTCTAAGTTCTAGGGGACTTATGACCACAGCAGTTGAGTCCCATAGTTCTCAGAGCCATTTGAACCAATTCCATGAACGCACAAAACTTTGAAATTCAGTTTAGCCCTAATACAAGCAGGCGCACTGCTAGGTTTATTCAACGACTGATTTTTATATGCCCTCCGCATAGACTTCCTACCTGGCATAACAATTCCTGGGTAGTCCGAAGCAAAAATAATTAGGAAACCCAAGCGTTGAGGACTTCATTCTAGCAACGTGTTGTCTACGTTTCAAGTTTTACATTTGACGTGTTGAGAAGTAACGGAGAAAACGGAAAGAAAATTTGTAGTCCTACAGCTCAGTCTGCAATTCACAGCAGAAACCTGGAGACAGTCTGTCAATTTCGTTGCAGAGGTATTGATTCCTTCCGAATTGTTTCTCAGCCTCGTATCTATTCTTTGGACGCCTTGATGACGTACTGCTATCGCATCTCGCTGCACACGATCTCTTCGTACCTTTTCTGCTCGAGTGTAGTTACTTACCACACGTCCTCACTCGAAAGACAAAACCGTACGCTGTAACATCCCAAATAGACTGTCAAAAGTCAATAGAGCAAACGAAAATTAAGATTCAAAGCGAACCAATAGTGTTTTTCGTACAATTACTGAATCTTACTGATCCCAAGCTAATGTAATATTGTTGTGAAGTGCTGCTAACTATGCCCAGACACTACAGGGTGTATCGAGTTGTCACAGATAGCCCGTAATCAACAGAAATTTTTTTTCAGGTATTACGGATTTTACCTCACATATTAGAAGGTCCAAAGTATCCTTTAAACTAATAAAAATATTTTTTGAAAGTTATAAAGTCATGTTACTTCTCAATGTTTGTTAAAGAGGACATCAGTCGGTCATGCAACTCCTGCCCTACACCTCATAACCTATCCTTCACCCGGTCCAATTATTATTGCTTACTCGGATCCTATTAAAAAAAATTCTACATTTCATTTACAATGTAGATGTAAAGCTTTGTGTTCTAACAGATGATATTTGTGTTAGAAATCTACTTTGTCTTATGAACTCTATTGTACAGTACAATATGGTTAGCTGTTTAAATTTGTGGCTACAAACCATGTTTAGCGTGATCCAGGAACAGCGTCGTGGATGTAATAGATTGCTGTTCCCGTTGGAATCCTTTACATCGGTGAGTCCTCTTGTCTCTCGCTATTCGAGTGCTGGATTTTGGCGACCATCGATGGCATGCAAGCCTGTCACTATGACGTCATAGGCATTTTACCTCAATATAATGCGCATTCTTCTGGTAACCGCGTAGCGGTCAGCGCGCGAGTAACGGCTGTTGCATGGAAACACACACTGCAATCAGTCTGACGGTGGGGTTCGTGGACGGCCACCGAAATCAAGCATTCCGTGGGTTTTAGGACTCACCACAATCAAACCGGTAGGGAACAGAAAACTACATTACCATACAAGTATCTTAGTTGTCACAAATGTCAATGTCTAGCCATTTTATTTGTACCATACAATCATATTCTTAACACTCGTGTAACGTTTGGACATCAGCATCGAAGACTGGAACACAAATGTCTGCATTTACATCGTAAATGACATGCAGAATTAAAATATGTTCTAAATAGAAAAAAACAGGAAAACTAAATATTTGTCTGTTACAGCGCCATCTTCCACGAATGGATAACAACGGATATGTAAACCATACGTATTTTTTTGTGTACAATGCGAATATGCAATAAAACAGGGTTCCCTTGCGGAAATACAAAGGAGGAGGTGGTTGGTAGAAAGTACACAAACTAGTTCCACAAAGGAAATGGACCAGCCGCATTTAGAAAGTGCCTAAAAAATCGTATTGTCATACAAATGTTCCATGCCAGCTTTGTTCACAACAACTAATGGACTTCGTAAATTAAATGGTTCAAATGGCTCTGAGCACAATGGGACTTAACTTCTGAGGTCATCAGTCCCCTAAAACTTAGAACTACGTACTTAAACCTAACTAACCTAATTACATTACACACATCCATGCCAGAGGCAGGATTCGAACCTGCGACCGTAGAGATCGCGCGGTTCCAGACTGTAGCGCCTAGAACCGCTCGGCCACCCCGGCCGGCTCGTAAATTGTATTTTAACAGTTGCACGATCGATAGGTCGCAAGACCGTCTCTAGTTTACGTTTGCCTTAGGCGAGCGTGGTTCGCATGGGGACTGGAAGAGTGAGGACAGTGACAGTCAGATCGTGAAGATGGAACGCGGGCTGAGGCGGCCGAGCTGAGTCCGGCGGCGAGGCGAGCACTGTGCCGGCAGTTGAAGGCTCGCATAAGTTCGGCAGTTAACGGCCACCGTCTCTGAGCGTAGCAGCGATGCCAGGAAAATACACTCGGGTGGGTTCGTGGATTGGGAAGCAGTATCATCTCGATTGCGGCCGGCTGCAAACCTCTGGACGTTTGGAGGGCGTACCGAGGGAAGGAGGGTCTCGAGTGCTTCAGCGACCGACCGGACCTGCAGACGGATGGCGAAACGCTGCTGTGCTGAAGTTGTCTGTCGGCTCCTCGCTGTTCGTCCTGGATCGTTGCACGGGTACGCCGGGTGAGCTTCCGATTTGATTTATCGGAGGCGAATGAGCCAAGCATCGGCAGTAACCGTAGCTATAATTGCCACTTCCCGCATCAGTACGCTGACTGTTTGGTTCGATACGTCTCTGGCTGCTTGCTCTAGGGCAGGGCTTCACAACATACGTGCTCGCGGAGCAAGCTGTGAGCAGCTAGGCGCGAGCACGGAGCAGCGCGAGCACGCTACCCCCACTACCGGACCAGAGCGGAGAGTGGGGAAAGTCACGTGGGGTACACAACACACTGCCGCCAGTCGATGTAAATCCGCAGCCACCTGCAGGGATATCACTCACGAATTATTACTGTGACAAATGAAACAAATAAAGGAGAATGTACACATGCCACATAATTTTATTAGCTTAGTGTATGCCTCTACCATCTGTAGATACTGAAACTAAAGAATTCCACGACAGTCCTATATTTTCAACACTTTCTTCAACACTACTTAAAATATCACCTCCGGTTGTAGTGTTCTTCATGGCTACTACATCGAGGAGCTCCTCCCTCACCTGAAGATCTCTATTAACACGTCTAATAAATATGGCAAGCTGCGCTGTTCCAGTGATATCAACACTTTCGTCCAGAGCTAGAGAATACGCCATAAAATCTTAACAGATATTTGCAAGCTGGCTCTGGACGTCGTCTGCCATGTCCTGTATGCGACGCATAGTAGTCATGTTGGATAATGGCACAATCCGAAACTGTTCAACTTGAGATGGACACAAATGTTCCGCTGCAACTACCAAACATTCCTTTATTAAATCGCCATCAGTTAAGGGGCGCAGGGATTTTGCTAAAAGCAAAGCAGTTTTGTAACCCACTCTGAGAGCTGCCTCAGTTGAATTTTCTTCGTCGTCCAGATCTTCTTCGGATAGCTTCCTTTTAAGTTTAATAACTTCCTGTGCACGATCTGGTCAATCACATTTTCCATGTCCGTAGTCTTTCGCATGGTACGACATAAAATGTCGCTGCAAATTAAATTTCGTAAAAGAATTCAGCGTTTTGTGACATACTAAACATTTTACAACACCATCTTTTTCTGTAAACAGATACAATTCCCCCCAATGGGGGTTGAACTACAAAAGCATGGTTGGGGTTACACAACGGCGACTTCACATGATTCTTAACCAGCGAAGTGACCGTTAAGAGCTGATCGTAGTACTTTAAACGTTACACAGTCGGCGCGAATTCAATAGGCACGCTGTGGCCCTATTCAAACGTGTGCGCGCATTTCCCCTCCCTCCCCGCCCTCCCTACTCCGCGACCTTGCAGCTGCTCACGAGCACGTGCCTGAGCAGACGCGAGTACTCGCGCTCAAAACCGGGCAGTTGTTAAGCCCTGTTCTAGGGTCACGCCCGGTTCCATATCAGACTTCTGGTTACTGATACAACTTGTACGTCTAGGTAGAAAAGTTGTGTGTGCACTCCTATAACACTTCTGGGTTTGTTTCTTCATTTCATGCTCCAATCTTAGTGGTATTTCCCAAGTTCTTTGTCAACTTCTTAATTAGCTGCTGTGAGTTGTCGGATTTGTGGCGGATCGCATTTACATATTTACTGCGTTCATCGCATGTTCCACTTCCTGCGTATTGGAGAAGGCAGTCTAATCTGTTGTCTTATTGGACATTCATCCTACCTAGTTTGAAAGTGTTTCCTTGTTTTTTATGTTCGTAATGGTGGGGCCTCTTACTCTTATCTCAGTGACTATTTTGCGTTTTTTACTGCTATCTTATACGTGGCTACAGTGTTATCCAAAAGTTTATATTCTATCTGCTGTTAGTCAGGGGCTCGTTAGCCAACTGAACCGGGTTGTTCACATGTGTGTGAAATGTTATGGGACTTAACTGCTAAGGTCATCAGTCCCTAAGCTTACTCACTACTTAACCTAAATTATCCTAAGGACAAACACACACACCCATGCCCGAGGGAGGACTCGAACCTCCGCCGGGACCAGCGGCACAGTCCATGACTGCAGCGCCCCAGACCTCTCGGCTAATCCCGCGCGGCGAACCGGGTTAACTTGGGGTTTAGTGCGTGGGGTTAACTTGTTTATCCCACACCTACAGGCGCGAGTTTCGTTCAATTTGTGATTGACGGTCGAACTACCGGCTCGGTAACTGAGTAGAGACTGTGTATGGATTTTGGCCGCCTTACAATTTCATTGATCTGCCTCCGTTAACTCGCTGAAAAATTATTTACTTCTTTTTCTTGTTGCTGAGCCCGCATCTCGTGGTCGTGCGGTAGCGTTCTCGCTTCCCACGCCCGGGTTCCCGGGTTCGATTCCCGGCAGGGTCAGGGATTTTCTCTGCCTCGTGATGGCTGGGTGTTGTGTGCTGTCCTTAGCTTAGTTAGGTTTAAGTAGTTCTAAGTTCTAGGGGACTTATGACCACAGCAGTTGAGTCCCATAGTGCTCAGAGCCATTTCTTGTTGCTGTAAGTTTGACTGTCATGCGACTGCGTTCGGTCTATAGCTGAGGTCTGGCCCGATTCGTGTACTAAATTCTCTGTTTCTTTGTTAATTAGGCCACCATTTGTATTTCCCTTTTTGGTGGGACTTGAGTGAAATTGACCTGGTTGATAGAGCAGGTACGACGTTCGAGAGCGGAGTCCGCAGCTCGTGGTGTAATGGGGAGCATAGCTGCCTCTCTATCATGGGGTCCCGGGTTCGATTCCCAGCCGGGTTGGGGATTTTTCTCTGCCCGGGGACTGGCTGTTCGTGTTGTCTTCATCATTTCATCGTCATCATTCGTGACAGTGGCTACAATGGATTGTGTACAAACTCGACTGTGTAAAAACTGGTGCTCTGTACGGGTGCTGATGACCGCACAGTTGAGGGCCTCGCAAACCACAACCCTAAATATCATGTCCGAAAGCGGAGCCCAGTCCTCGCTCTACCGAACGGCCAGCCGGATGCAAGTGGCGCTGCACCACGTAATCTTTCCGCACCCGCTACGCCTTGAGAAGACTGGGTTGTATAGGGCGTCGATGTATTTGTGTCAAACATTGCGCACCTGCTGCACTTATAATTTTTTTTTAAATTTTAGTCCATGTAGACTGTTGAAGTGTTAACCAATTAAAATTCCAATTAAGTAATTACTTGATTTATTTACTTAAATGTATTTATGCATGAGTGGCTCAACCAACTGAATGGTTATGTATATATTGCTGGTTTTCGAAGAGACCGAACTGTAGAAGACTTAAGATCTGTTAGTTTCACAAAGGTTCTCATTGATTATTTGTACCATTCAGAACGCAACATTTAACATCAACTTTGTCTGGTTATTTCTATTCCGTTCCTTGTGCACATCCGCTATACCACGGTATAGTAATTTTCTAGTATTGTCCTTATTTGCGGAGTATACTGGTATTTTAGGTTGTAAAGTTTAAAGTTTCTTTCGAGAAAGAATTTTTTAGTTCCTTTATTGTACTGCCACAGCTTTTATTATAATATATTTAAAGTGTTTGCTATTAATCAGTCTGGTTGTTTATTAGTAGTCGGTACAATGAAGGGGGTGCTTTTCCAATAGAAGGTTAATAAATCTAACTTAGCGTGTTCTCTTGAAATAAATAGAAAGTTCACAACTCGAATTAGGTTAAGTCTCCCTTATGGCCTGTCTTTCCTACAACACACTGCCTGAGGCGGATTATATCTACCATTAATGGGCACAACGAAAGTGGTACAATAATACATTGGTAATTTTCACGAGCATTTTTTGGATATTAACAAGTGAAGATGTGATCATTTCGTTCAGAGGAGATGAAAGCAAAGGTATAATAATTTACGATTGTAAGTAACGAAGTCAGAGAATGTGCGAATAGCATGCAATCCAAACCAGTTTAAAATCTATCTAGAACACATATCAAAAATTGAAGTGATTCTCTTGGAATATAGAGAAGAAAATCATTATTGGCCTGCCTTTTACGTGATGCATTGTCATAGTTTGAGATATTTCTTCAGACTAATAATATTTGCTGAAATGCTTAGGACAGATCATTGAATTCTCGTAGAAAATGTCGTCTCAGTAATTACACACCGATATTTGTCTTCAATGTCATACCTTTATACAGAAAGCGCGGATGTATGAAGCATTTGCTAGAATTCGATTTATCTGTAAGAGCAAAACAGTACAGTTTACAACAATTTACATACTGTTACTAGGAATGCTACCTCATATGCTGTTAACAAAGTGGGGCAAATTCATCTTAACGCCTGTTGATATGTTGTGTAAACACCATCAAGAAATATGCATATAATCCACAGCAGTGCTGGCATCTATGCCTAAGACGGATGGGATGTTACAAGCTGAAGAAACATGGACAGAAATAACAACTTAGAATCCTATTTTTTTACTTCAGATTCAGCAGATTACGACAGTAGGCGTTGTCAGTTGCTACTTCTTTCAACCGAGCCAACTCGGTTGTGACGCAACACGTTGTAGCACCTTGGTGTGGCCAAAACACTGGCTAAACTTGAGCTTATAAGTCCAAATCCTAGTGTATACTCCTAAAATCTTGTATCACCTGAGACAAATCAGTGCAAATAAAATGTATAATACGTAAATAACTGAAATAAGGATTAAAAGCTCCTGTAGGATGATAATGAGAGAAACCAGATTCTAAAATCGAGCCAAATTTTATTTCAGAAATATACCTACAAATACACGGTCCAGTTCATTAATGTGATGGCCGCCTATGTTCGACGTCAACCTCTAATAGCCGCTCACAGACGGGAGGTGGTAGAATTAGCAGTGGAGGGTATGTCGTAAAGCTTGAGTGGGGTACGCGGAAACTTTGCAGTCGTTGTCGTAATGTGGAAATGAAACGATTTATCTGACGTCCAAAAGAACATGATTATTGGCTTTCGTGCCAAGGGCGGAAGCATTTCCGAAATGGCGTAGTTTTCAAACCGTTCGCGTGCCGCCGTTTTTATAGTATTCCGGCGCCGAGGCAAATGAGGTGCACCACGGACCAAACAAGACAGGTGTGAACGACGGCTCTGGAGATGTGTGCGGGCGGCGGGACTCAACTTCTGAGGTCATCAGTCCCCTAGAACTTAGAACTAGTTAAACCTAACTAACCTAAGGACATCACAAACATCCATGCCCGAGGCAGGATTCGAACCTGCGACCGTAGCGGTCTTGCGGTTCCAGACTGCAGCGCCTTTAACCGCACGGCCACTTCGGCCGGCTTTGAGCAACTGACCACGCAGGTGAATCAGGGGGCTACCAATGAACGTTGCTGAGTATGGTCTGGGGAATGTTTTCGAGGCATTCTGGAACGCACAATGGATCAACGTAAGTTTGCATTTGCCCCACTTGACCATCTCCAGCCATACAGGCAGTTTGTTTTTCGCCGGCACGGTGGAATGTACTAGCAGGACAATGCAGTGTGTGAAGCAGCTCGCCGTCTGTGTGCCCGGCTCGAAGAGCATCGGGGTGAGGTTACCGTACTTTCCTGCTGATAAAACTGCTGTTTAATCTCATTCGAGAATATGTGGGAACATCTCTATCAGTCTGTTCGCGCCATCGCTTCTCGACCGAGAAACCTAGTGCTGCTGGTCACGGCATTGGATTCAGCATGGCTCCACATCCGTGTTGAAACCTATCAGAATCTCAGTGACCTTCATCCTGCACATCTCACAGTGGTCCGCTCTGAAAAATCGGTTATTCATACTTCTGACAGATGGTCGCATAAATGTGACTCACTAGTGTATATGTGAATGGTGACACATTCAGAAAATTGATTAATCAATCAAACAACATCCAAACCAGCAGTGCAAAAGTTTAAGTTACATAGTGTAACCAGAGAATTTAGAGACAGTAGCATGCGAAAAATAAGTGCATAAAGCCAGGTAACAACGAAGAACAGTAGCAAATTCTTGAAGTTGGACAGCTCCAACTAATATTGACAGTCAGAGCACGATTCTAAGTTCATTAATCACCAATGCTATCGCAGCACACCCAACACAGATATAAGTCGAGTCAAATTCAAAGTCCAGAGTTCGCTCCCATTAAACTATTCTCTTCCAAAGCACGTCTAAGCGTCCAACATGTGACTACCAGAAGTCCTACGAATGCTCTCAGGCGACGCGACTCTATTGCTGCCCAAACGTATAAATAGCAGTGGAATGAAAACGAGATAGCTGGAAGAAAGCAAATAAACTGTTTATTGTTTCAAACGTAATTGCTGTAGCATCTGCAGTGTAGCCGAAACAAACTTGGAAATATGAGTTCTTACCCACATCTGAGTACCTTCAAGGCTCCGTGGGCAACCGCAAACATTTTTGCATAACGGCATTGAAGGTCGTGACTCAAATGGGATGAACGTATTAAGTCATTGCGATTGCCTTCAAGGTAATGAACAGTATACTTACGTTTTTCAATCCGGATCGTTTTTGTTTTACAGCTCTCTATAAATATTTCGACCGTATCACTCATACCTACGAACAGTTATCAATGCCACGTGTTGATAAACGCGGAGACTGTCACACTCTATGTTTATGCTCTATGAATTACCAGTCATTTTAACTCCTTTTATTTATCTCCGACACTTACACTACTATCTGAACAGGACAGCACGAATCCTCATTCTGGAAAACGTAAAATCCTCTGTTTACAATCACATAACACTGTTCTGTTCTCTGCATCACTTTCTGCATCAGGAGCAGGATTTTGCAAAAATCTTTCTGAAACTATCAGAGAAACTACATTCCTTCCGGATTTCAATAAACAGGGAACAGCCCACCTTCCATGACAACCGGCGTCTCTCCCACATATTAACGTCACCTCACTCTGTTCAATCCCCCATCCACTACAACTTTTACCTACCCTTTGTCGGCATAATTCTGCACTTAAGTTGTATTCTTTCATAACAGCCACCGTTACTGTCATTTCAGTCTTTTGTTCTTTCTTCACCACTTCCGCTTCTGATAATACTAAACTAGAGTACAAACTTGCTAAACTAATCTATATCATTCTTAATGCCATTCACTTTAATATTATTTGTGCTAGTTATTATTTTTAATTTATTTTCTTTAAAAATATTATCTTTTGTTAGATTCACTGGTTATATGTGATCTTTACCTCTCCTTTAGACCATGTTTGTTAGATATTATTATTGTTATTGTTATTATTTTTATTATTATTATTGTTATTGTCACTATTCCTGAGAATGTTTTGGCAATATCCCCGATATGTGTTGTTCCTGGTCAGTGGTTAGGGAGCACCTGTAAGCCGTAATCTGGTCACGCTAAATAGACAGTGGTACGGACTACTGGCGTAAGGTTGCGTCGTAGTGGAAGGACCTGGAAAAATAACCTCTCAACATCATTCGTATCAAGATTTTTATGAACACCCCTCAGGAAAAGTAGCTTTACCAATTAGGTCTACAGGACCTTGACATATTAAGACAAAACCATCTAATACCTCAGAACTAGGGTGGGGCAATTTTAAGGTGAAACACACAGAAAGTGGTCCCTCATATGTCTTTCATTTTTTGTTTCATGGGATATATTTTGTTGCATAACAACAGTCTTACAATTACCATTTAAAAAGCCTTGTTAAATGAATAACCACGCTCCTAATAATTTAAAAGGCTTGAACAGACTCAATTCATTTATAACAATGTTTCATTTTATACCATTAAGAGCAGAGCTTGAAACCAGGATCGTACAGTCCTGAAATACGAATAAGGTGTCGCACCAAGTAGGTGTGGCTGAAAGCGAGTTCAGCAAACTGAACTTTATCAGTGGCATGAATTAGAATGAGTGCCACTAAATGTACTAACAATTTCCAGGCATGAGTGACACGTTGCACAAGTGGATAACGTCCACATAAAATACATAAATGGTGACAAGTCACGCCACTGATTCTGGCTGTTGGAAAGCCCTTAACAAAGAACAAACATTAATAAAAATCCCTTGAACAATAAAACACGCAGTCCTCCAAAATACACTCCTGGAAATGGAAAAAAGAACACATTGACACCGGTGTGTCAGACCCACCATACTTGCTCCGGACACTGCGAGAGGGCTGTACAAGCAATGATCACACGCACGGCACAGCGGACACACCAGGAACCGCGGTGTTGGCCGTCGAATGGCGCTAGCTGCGCAGCATTTGTGCACCGCCGCCGTCAGTGTCAGCCAGTTTGCCGTGGCATACGGAGCTCCATCGCAGTCTTTAACACTGGTAGCATGCCGCGACAGCGTGGACGTGAACCGTATGTGCAGTTGACGGACTTTGAGCGAGGGCGTATAGTGGGCATGCGGGAGGCCGGGTGGACGTACCGCCGAATTGCTCAACACGTGGGGCGTGAGGTCTCCACAGTACATCGATGTTGTCGCCAGTGGTCGGCGGAAGGTGCACGTGCCCGTCGACCTGGGACCGGACCGCAGCGACGCACGGATGCACGCCAAGACCGTAGGATCCTACGCAGTGCCGTAGGGGACCGCACCGCCACTTCCCAGCAAATTAGGGACACTGTTGCTCCTGGGGTATCGGCGAGGACCATTCGCAACCGTCTCCATGAAGCTGGGCTACGGTCCCGCACACCGTTAGGCCGTCTTCCGCTCACGCCCCAACATCGTGCAGCCCGCCTCCAGTGGTGTCGCGACAGGCGTGAATGGAGGGACGAATGGAGACGTGTCGTCTTCAGCGATGAGAGTCGCTTCTGCCTTGGTGCCAATGATGGTCGTATGCGTGTTTAGCGCCGTGCAGGTGAGCGCCCCAATCAGGACTGCATACGACCGAGGCACACAGGGCCAACACCCGGCATCATGGTGTGGGGAGCGATCTCCTACACTGGCCGTACACCACTGGTGATCGTCGAGGGGACACTGAATAGTGCACGGTACATCCAAACCGTCATCGAACCCATCGTTCTACCATTCCTAGACCGGCAAGGGAACTTGCTGTTCCAACAGGACAATGCACGTCCGCATGTATCCCGTGCCACCCAACGTGCTCTAGAAGGTGTAAGTCAACTGCCCTGGCCAGCAAGATCTCCGGATCTGTCCCCCATTGAGCATGTTTGGGACTGGATGAAGCGTCGTCTCACGCGGTCTGCACGTCCAGCACGAACGCTGGTCCAACTGAGGCGCCAGGTGGAAATGGCATGGCAAGCCGTTCCACAGGACTACATCCAGCATCTCTACGATCGTCTCCATGGGAGAATAGCAGCCTGCATTGCTGCGAAAGGTGGATATACACTGTACTAGTGCCGACATTGTGCATGCTCTGTTGCCTGTGTCTATGTGCCTGTGGTTCTGTCAGTGTGATCATGTGATGTATCTGACCCCAGGAATGTGTCAATAAAGTTTCCCCTTCCTGGGACAATGAATTCACGGTGTTCTTATTTCAATTTCCAGGAGTGTACAAGCAAAGCAAAGATGAGAAGGCATGCAGTTTAAATGCGACTCCCAGCTGCTACACACCAACAGAAACTATAACAATGAACCTTAAAATACCATTGCCCAGAATACAAGATAAGCTGATAAATACAGCGGGCGCCTATCACAGGCAACATGGAAGAAGTAGGCAAGTTTCACAATGAGTGGCGCTAGCTAATGAGTGGGGATTAAAGGAATGATCGATAGCTCATATTGATATATAAAACGAGTAGTCGAAGAGGAGATATGGTGAGGAGGATGTTGGGCTTGCACAACAGGATTTAAAATCAGGAGCTTAATGAATTCACCAAACAGGACAGACTAATAATTCCTGATTAATCGGCGGCACTCTGCCGTGGCACGCATCAAACGGTTAACTTAACTTCAGCCACCGCGGTGCGGCTGGCAAAGGCACCAGGATGCTGGCGGTCCCAGATGCCATGCGATGATGGAAGTGCCGCCAAAGCAGAAAGCCAACATCCCTCTGCTTCTGGCGCAGGGCAGGGAATAGGAACGCGTCGTCCGCTGCCAAAGCTACTCTGCCAACATATGTCAGAAGGAAACAGTAATCTGTGCAAATAGGCTACAGACGACAGTGCCTAACAAGTGGAGGTCGCCACTCGGGAGACGCCGATTTCGCCCAAATTGCGTGTGTAGAAGGAGGTGGGTCTCCACATCACGTGCCTTAACATTTCGCATGAGTGGGCCTTAGTAAAGGAGAAAATGCTCTCGAAAGTTTTCCGTCAGCATTATATACCTTATGCATTGCACTAATCCTCGCTAAAGGCGTAACGTAATGGTCAAGCGCATTGCTGGCGTAACAGGAGACCTGAAACCACTTCAGTGACTTCCTATTTTTTCCTGTTTTTTCTCATTGTTATTTTATTTCGTTTCTTCAGAGTGTTCAACTGTTTACCGTAGAATTTAAATACATTCAAGCTTTCGAATCAAATGTAAAACATCGTAAATGACGTACAAAAACTTTACAAAATAAAATAGTATTCTTATTATGTACAAACACTCGTCCGTTATTGTTTCCGTTCGGGCGCTAAAGACTACACTGTTGAGCGCCCATAACACCATATCCACCCATCCTTATTATGTACGCTGACCGCTGGAATCGCAAGCGTCGTGTCAGCTATCAGACGGTAATGGATTTCTCACCACTGAGTGTCGCGACTGTATGTATTAGACTCTGCTTCTATTGTCAGTTGCAACGATTCGTGGATCTGTGAATATCGTTGCGACAAAATCAAACATGGCAACCCAACAAAAAAGTGACTGATAATCTCGAAACGTTTGATGAAGATTTCAAAGCAAACTTCACCAGTGCGCTTTCTTACGCTTTTTCAATTTATAAAGAAAAAGGGATGATCACTGACAATCCTCCTTTTTCCTTCAGTCCTATAGTGATATACATAGGTGAAGCAATTTCAGAAGCAGTTATCGACGTTATGAATACGCATTTCATAGGAAAGGATGACGAAGATCTATACTATGCACAGAGACAAAGGAAGAAAATATTTATGAAGAGGTACGTGGAACATCTCATTTTCTCTCTCACTTTCTCTCTCTCTCTCTTTCTTTCTTTCTCTCTCTCTCTCTCACACACACACACACACGTTTACCATATGCAGTCTCTTATTATCTGTCACAGGTGACTTCTTCAATTGCAGATGAGGATTATATTCCTGAAGATATCTCCACGAGTTCCTCACGTTCATCAGCAACAAGAAGGTCCTGGAATTCGCTGACGCTTATCCGAAATGGAAATTTGCAACATTGCAATCTAGATTCCCAATTCTGAAGAAAAGGGATTATCTTAAAATCTGGAGGAAAGACGTACACCACGGTGGCATCAGACTTGAAAAGTTGTCCTTAATTGAATCGGAAACATGGGAAAAATTTCAAGATACACGACGCTGCTATGAACAGGTGACGACTTGAACCCTACAGCAATGGGCAATGACCGCTGCATTCCCGTATTTGTCGGAGATTTTTCACTTCCGTGCTTCTAATACTTGGGCAAAACCCTTCAAGAAAAAATATTCGATAAGGCAGCGAAAAATCACTAAATTCGTCAGAAAAAATGATTTCTGAACTTTGGACGAAACAGTGGCAGCAGCAGAGAAGTTTCGTATGCAGATGAGACATTTAATGCCACATTTCATCATCGACTATATAATTAACACCGACCAGACCGGATGCCAGTATGAGTCAACATACAGCAGGTATCTGGATGTCAAAGGTGCAAAAACTATTATGGTGAAGAAACTCAATCTGTCGAAGACTACCCACTCTGACACAGCACGGTACAGTTTAACAGCTCCAGAGAAAAATTTACCCCTTATGTTTTTGTGTTGGAAAGAGTCTGCTAATAAATTCGGTCCTCGGATTTCCGCCACTATTAAAAAAATTAGAAGTCGAGTATGAAAATGTTGTCGTTACTTGTTCCATGTCAGGGAAACTAAGAAAAGAGCTTTATGCAATATTCTTGGAAACAACATTCAAGCCATACGTCGCAGACAATAAATTTCTTCTGTTGGTGGATTCTTGGAGTTGCCAAACAGATTCTACATTGTATGATGAGACATTTACGAATGAGCTAGGCGAGGCATTGTGTACCATGAAGGTCATTCCACCAAAAGTGTACACCGCTGGTTCAACCGTGTGATGTATATTTCAATCGCCAAGCCAAAATTCTAATTAAAAGACTATAAATTGCCCCTGAATTGCTCCGACAACAGCGAGAAATATCATCAAGAGAAGATGCAATTAAAATACATTCCATCGTGCAGCATCAATTCAGTGCTCCTGTGTTCACCCCTATGATCCAGTACTCTTGGTTTGCATCCAAACTGATAGCTGACAAACCGTCGTTTCAAAACCTGAATGAAGTGTTTTTTCCAATGATGCATGTTTCGGCAAAATGTAACTGCTCAAACAATGCCTTCATAAAAAGTGCCGGGTGTGAAACATATACATGTTTCACATGTTTTTATGATAGACGTCACCATAAAAATTGCAAACCGTCTACTGTGATAATGAATAAAAAGTTGCGCACGTAATCACAAGAATCTTTGGAAATAGTGCTATCGGAAAAACTTTCTAGAGCATTTTCTACTTTCCTAAGGCCCACTCAGGCGAAATATTTAAGGCACGTGATGTGGAGACCCACCTCCATGTACACACTTAATTTGGGCGAAATCGGCGGGTCCCTATTGGCGACCTCCCCTTGTAATATGTAGGAAATTTTAAGTTATCTCTCAATCGACTACATACACAAGTTACAGTCTTAACAATTCTTAAAATTACTTGTAAATTACAAAACAGAATATCAGCGCTTCAAATGCAATGATTAATTCCTACTTCTCTACGAAGGGTGCGTTGCCTTAGACACATATTATATTACAAATTCAATTTCGTCATTTCTAACAGAAGATACTGATAGACTTGCACGGAATATGGCCTATGACTGCCAATTACGATTAGGTACAACGACTGATAATCGTACATACAATCACTCGGATGCGCCTCAGTATAACAGGTCGAATTCCAAATTAACACAGACGTAATTCCCAATGTCAATAAATTTCACCAACAGCCGTGCACTTTAATGTATTATGTTGTTTTATTGTGAAGGCTACGAGTTTAATCATTTCATTATGCCATCTTCAGGCCCAAGCGCATCTATGCAAATAAACGAACTTGTCGTATAGCACCATAAATCACTGGATATCGTGAATTCAATCGTTATACAATTGCTTCGTTTGATTACATGATGAGTTTCCATCACGTCTTCGAATGAAGCAGTTATATAAAGACTGAATTCACGATGTTCAGTGATTTATGGCACTGTACGGCAAGTTCTTTTATTTGCATAGATGCGCATTGGACCTGAAGACGGCATAATTAAATGCCAAAACTGGTATCCTTCATAATAAAATGAAATAATATCTTAAATTACACGACTGCTGGTGAAATTTATTGACGTTGACATTTAATTAACCAGCCGATTCCCTCCGCTCATAATGGATTGACTTACAGATTTAACACAAACGTGATCTTACAATATCAGGTACCGCACAATCAAAAAAATAAAAATAAGAAATAAAACTTTTACCCACACGCAGATGTGAAGGGGCTGTAACTTCCAGGATTCCAAATCGGGGTGTTATTGCTTCCAATCCGTACAGTCCGTGCACGGGGTCTTCGAGGTGCCGTTAAATTTAAGCTAGCAGCGTAGGCAGGCTACTTGCCGACTAGGTTGCACGCGGCGGCCCGTACCGGAGAGCCGGAGTGCGCTAAAAGCAACAACTAGCCATCCAGGTGTCCTCCAGCCAACAACCAGTGCCAGTGACCGACAAAACAACAAAACACGCCTCGACCAAAGACCCTAGCTTGCGACATATGATCAAACCGATATTTTATTTATTTCTTTATTTATTGTTCCGTGGGACCAAATTAAGGAGGTGTCTCCATGGTCATGGAACGAGTCAATACATGAAATTATAACACGATTGTAGAAACAGATAATATGAAATATAAGAAACACATTCAGGCGACAAGTAGTAAGTTTAAAGAAAGAAAATCAACAATGTAACACTGGAATTTGCTTAATTTTTTACCTCTTCCAGGAGCTCCTCGACAGAGTAGATGGAGTGTGCCATGAGGAAACTCTTCAGTTTAGACTTAAAAGAGGTTTGGGCTACTGCTAAGATTTTTGAGTTCTTGTGGTAGGTTATTGAAAATGGATGCAGCAGAATGCTGCACTCCTTTCTGCACAAGAGTCAGGGAAGTGCATTCCATATGCAGATTTTTTTTCTGCCTAGTAGTAGCCGGCCGGAGTGGCCGTGCGGTTCTAGGCGCTAAAGTCTGGAGCCGAACGACCGCTACGGTCGCAGGTTCGAATCCTGCCTCGGGCATGGATGTGTGTGATGTGCTTAGGTTACTTAGGTTTAATTAGTTCTAAGTTCTAGGCGACTGATGACCTCAGAAGTTAAATCGCATAGTGCTCAGTGCTATTTGCCTAGTAGTAACTGAGTGAAAGCTGCTAACTCTTTGGAATAAGCTAATATTGCTAAGAACAAACGACATTAAAGAAAATATGTACTGTGAGGGCAATGTCAGAATTCCCAGACTATTGAATAGGGGTCGACAAGAGGTCCTCAAACTTACACCACATATAATTCGAACAGCCCGTTTTTTAGCCAGAAATACCCTTTTTGAATCAGAAGAATTACGCCAAAAAATAACACAATACGACATAAGCGTATGAAAATATGCGAAGTACACTACAACCCAAGTAGTTAGTGGTGCCAGCAGAGTGCGATGACGCCAAAATTAAAGCCGCCATGGCTCACCATCCAGCTAGGTAAAATAATTTAATAACAATTACTGATAATCGATATAACAATCTCTTCAAAGGTTACTTTCCTTTTTAAAAGAATAAATGAGTAAGTACAAAAGTCAAGACTTCCCCATATAACCGTATTCAATGACAAGTACAACACGACAGGAAAACAGCCTTCAAAATCAGCTGGCAAAATAAACATTTTTAGAATCTGTTTGACTAAAATAGGACAAATAATACAAATTCAGCTTAGGAAATTCATGAAAAGGAAAAAAAAACAATTAAAGCTGCTTGACAGAAAATCTCCAAGCTTTGGGCAAAGTAATCAAGACGAACAGCCCTGTAATTACTTGGGGCAGGCCCGACACACTGCTCCTCCTTTTCTAAGAAACCAGTGGGTACACGCCCCAAGGCACAACATTCAATGCCAGCCTTATGAACAAAGAAGTAACTGTTAAGTAAAACGGGTAGAAACTTAAGCCATCAGATTACACGCTGGCAGTTCGAACAGAACAGTTGTGTTAACTCGCTAAAAGATAATAAGGGAACGGTCAAGGCAACCACCCAACTTAAAGTTCAGTGGCCAACCGAGATTCAGCTTGATATCATACCAGAGAGAGGAAATGGAAAATACATAACAGTCGCGCCGGGCGGAAATCATAGGTGGAAGGGAGACACTAACGGCTGGCTGTCGAATCTCAAATGGTTGAAATGGCTCTGACTTAACATCTGTGGTCATCAGCCCCTAGAAGTTAGAACTACTTAAACCTAACTAACCTAAGGACATCACGCACATCCATGCCCGAGGCAGGATTCGAACCTGCGACCGTAGCGGTCACGCGGTTCCAAAATGAAGCGCCTAGAACCGCACGGCCACACCGGCCGGCCTGTCGAATCTCACTTACATTAAACACAAGCCTGGCTTGAAATTATAATCCACTAAAGGACAGGCAATAGGATGTTCCCTGTAACAGGCATTGGCTGGCGGTCTCTAAATAAAGCCACTTGGCGATTTAGTGCACAATGTACCAGGCAAAAATGTATTTTGAACGTCACGGATAATGACACACTGAACGCAAAGATCTTACATAACCCCAAGCAGTCCATCACACCAATTATTTAAAAGACATCAAAATCGCAACTCTGTGATGATTACCAATTGAAACTATTATGTTTTCATACTAAAGACACGCTCTTCAAATCGCCTGACCAGACACAGGAACACGAAACAACAAGAGCAGGAGGCTGAAGTTAGTCCGATATAAAAGCAGCAAAACACAAACACGCGCTGCAACCGCACTAGTCACAGCTATGACGCTCACAGCGGGAAGCTAGATGAGACGACACCAATGCGCCGGCCCAATCCCCGCTGAACTGGGCTGTCCGTGCTGGTTCAGTCAACCTATCTCCTGGAAAACGGCCTCTGTGCTGCTCGTGCAAACTTGCACACCCCTTTAGCGCCCAAGATCGTGTTCCAGGAAACGTGGTGCCAGCTATCGACCGCGCAGTGGTTCAGACAATAGATAAATAATTAAATAACCCTCCAGCTATACCGCTTGAATGAACCTCGACAAAATACTGTAACGAAAAGATTAAGGGGCTCCGGAAAGGCTCAAAATCATGAAAATTTCCATTTTTACTTTTTTGCGTTTTCTGAATCTGCAGACTATTACCTTTTAATAGATATATAATTTATTCAATTCCGAAGACTACAACTATTTTTAAATTTTTTTTGAAATGTGTTCTACATGGGCTTGATCCACTGTGGCGCTGTTAAACTGCTGTCAAATGGTGTTATTATTAACGTCCGTGTTCATCAGGTACATTTTAGTGACGTGAGATAATGTATGTGTTGTGGCTAACCTGTGATGGTTCAATATATATCGCTGGTGTGATTGTCGATTGTTTCATGTTTATTTACTCTGTCGTTATCTCGAAAATATTCGTAATTAATTCTGTTTCTTGAGTCTCTGTTTTGTTGAAGTATAATAATGAGTAAAAGTAAAGTTATTAGAAATCCTCTGAAGGCTTTTAAGAAAAGGAGAAATGTTGGAAAGCCAAAGGTATTTAGAAATATGGGAATGAAGATAGGTTCTAACATGGTGCGAGCGATGCTTGCTTTAGACAAGGAACGCCTTCGGGCTGCAGACAGGGCTGTAAAGAGTCTAGAAACACAAGCAAGAGTAAAAAGGAGAAGGAACAAGAGGAAGCTGGAGGAGGAGTTTGCAGGGGATGAAGATAATCCATCCTATGGACCTGGAATGCACTAAAAAGTTAATCCAATCTTTGTCGCCCGATTCCCAAAACTTTTATTTTCTCATACTAATTACATGTTTTCTAAGGATCTTCCGAAGATATTTGTTTCAAACTTTCAGTAAATCTTACACAGTACCTTCTGCATAATTTAACACAGCCTTTTTCCAAAAAACTGTGTATTTTTGAATATATAAATAAAAAATTGCAAAAAAAATGTTGTGAATTTTCATTACAATTGAAAAAAAATCATCTTTAATAACTGAACAAAAATTTTGTAAAATCCCTGTGTTGAGTTGTAGCCCATATTCCAATAAATAATCTGTAAAAAGTTCAACTTCCTACCTCAAATACTTTGTGAGGAAAGATGTAATTTATAAGCGTTATTTTAACATTGCAAGTATAGGGCGTTCCGGAGCCCCTTAAGAATGCTGATGCTCTTGCTCCTCCTGTTCCTCTGTGCGTTTAGTCACATGACTACTACTGAATAAAACACATGTTTTTTGCAGAATGATCACCATTCAATTAGAAGTAATAATTTCTCATACATGCAACACAATAGTGGAAAGAGGAAATTGCCGGCCGAAGTGGGCGTGCGGTTAAAGGCGCTGCAGTCTGGAACCGCAAGACCGCTACGGTCGCAGGTTCGAATCCTGCCTCGGGCATGGATGTTTGTGCTGTCCGTAGGTTAGTTAGGTTTAACTAGTTCTAAGTTCTAGGGGACTAATGACCTCAGAAGTTGAGTCCCATAGTGCTCAGAGCCATTTCAGCAAAAGAGGAAATTTTTACGACCAGAATGCGATGTGTCATTAAAACCTGTATACAGAATTTCAACAAACATAAATAAATACGTGAGTACCTCACCACATCCGGTGCTGCAACGTGTTCGATTTAAACTGGAAAATTCAAATTCATATTTAAAACATCGAATTATATTGACTAATTAATATATGTTGGATAATGTACTCGGATAGTCATACTGATCTCTTACTTTCTTTTTGTGTGGAGAAATCGTAGAAGTGGCACTGTTAGCATATAACTTAGCAAACTGTTTATAAAAGTTTATCTTTTTGTGTTACTGTCAGAGTGGCATACTATCGTTAGTTGCTGACATCGTCAGCTTTCGTATGACTTATCATAAATGTCTATAGTGAATCTGGATCATTTGTTACAATTTTTATAAACTGTAATAATTAGAAACAGTGACAACTTTTTAAATAACCTGTGTACAGTCAAGATTAAATTTACAGTGAGCTCGTATCATCACAGAGATTTCTATGAAGTCTTCAGTTTCCTCGGGGCTTAATGGAGAAACATTTTATATATTTTCCGTAAAAGATTCAAGCTTTACTCCGCATTTCAAAGTAACTGAGTCTCCATTCTCCCGCTCCTCCAGCAAGCAGCTGTTGTCTTTCCGTGCTCCTGGGCTTTCACATCGCTGCCCGGTCGCGCCTGGCATGCGCTAACGTTTTCCCACAGCTGGCGTCCAGCCCTCGGCATTACCGTGGCCACCAGACTGCTAGTATCCACTAAATATACTCCGTGCTGCCATAGAATTTACGAGCCGCCCACTTCCAGTGCCACAAGATGTTTCTAAGGAACATTATCCTATGAGATTATTTTCCAAAGGATGCAGCTGCATTGCAAATACTGGCAAGTAGCAGATTCATCCAACGATTAAACAGTCAGGTAAACCAAAGTTTCACAGATCCATTAGTGTCAATGTCATGCAGTAAACCTTCGGTTCCTTAAGGAATCGAACGCTCGTGCACAAAACAGCTTCTGACTGCTTTTGAAATGAGTTAATGTATTAAACATTTGACTCTAAGAATATTTGGGGAAAAAGTATAAGAAAAGTTTGTAGTTTCTTCAAAGGCAGCTGGAGGTCGCTAAATGCTCTCATCATGAAACACTGACTAACTATAGTCTGGATAATTTGGGTTCACCTAATTAAAAACTTCTTTCGTACGTGTCTCAGTGTTCATGACGCTATATCTCAAGAACTGGTTCGCACAATGGAATAATTGTGGCGGCACACTGATGAGGCAGAAAATTAGAACCACTATCCGCCAGCGACGATGGATGGCGACTGGTGGCGTTTCGGACACGTGACGCGGTTATGGAAGCACACTCCTGGAAATTGAAATAAGAACACCGTGAATTCATTCTCCCAGGAAGGGGAAACTTTATTGACACATTCCTGGGATCAGATACATCACATGATCACACTGACAGAACCACAGGCACATAGACACAGGCAACAGAGCATGCACAATGTCGGCACTAGTACAGTGTATATCCACCTTTCGCAGCAATGCAGGCTGCTATTCTCCCATGGAGACGATCGTAGAGATGCTGGATGTAGTCCTGTGGAACGGCTTGCCATGCCATTTCCACCTGGCGCCTCAGTTGGACCAGCGTTCGTGCTGGACGTGCAGACCGCGTGAGACGACGCTTCATCCAGTCGCAAACATGCTCAATGGGGGACAGATCCGGAGATCTTGCTGGCCAGGGTAGTTGACTTACACCTTCTAGAGCACGTTGGGTGGCACGGGATACATGCGGACGTGCATTGTCCTGTTGGAACAGCAAGTTCCCTTGCCGGTCTAGGAATGGTAGAACGATGGGTTCGATGACGGTTTGGATGTACCGTGCACTATTCAGTGTCCCCTCGACGATCACCAGTGGTGTACGGCCAGTGTAGGAGATCGCTCCCCACACCATGATGCCGGGTGTTGGCCCTGTGTGCCTCGGTCGTATGCAGTCCTGATTGTGGCGCTCACCTGCACGGCGCCAAACACGCATACGACCATCATTGGCACCAAGGCAGAAGCGACTCTCATCGCTGAAGACGACACGTCTCCATTCGTCCCTCCATTCACGCCTGTCGCGACACCACTGGAGGCGGGCTGCACGATGTTGGGGCGTGAGCGGAAGACGGCCTAACGGTGTGCGGGACCGTAGCCCAGCTTCATGGAGACGGTTGCGAATGGTCCTAGCCGATACCCCAGGAGCAACAGTGTCCCTAATTTGCTGGGAAGTGGCGGTGCGGTCCCCTACGGCACTGCGTAGGATCCTACGGTCTTGGCGTGCATCCGTCCGTCGCTGCGGTCCGGTCCCAGGTCGACGGGCACGTGCACCTTCCGCCGACCACTGGCGACAACATCGATGTACTGTGGAGACCTCACGCCCCACGTGTTGAGCAATTCGGCGGTACGTCTACCCGGCCTCCCGCATGCCCACTATACGCCCTCGCTCAAAGTCCGTCAACTGCACATACGGTTCACGTCCACGCTGTCGCGGCATGCTACCAGTGTTAAAGACTGCCATGGAGCTCCGTATGCCACGGCAAACTGGCTGACACTGACGGCGGCGGTGCACAAATGCTGCGCAGCTAGCGCCATTCGACGGCCAACACCGCGGTTCCTGGTGTGTCCGCTGTGCCGTGCGTGTGATCATTGCTTGTACAGCCCTCTCGCAATGTCCGGAGCCAGTATGGTGGGTCTGACACACCGGTGTCAATGTGTTCTTTTTTCCATTTCCAGGAGTGTATATAAGCGGAGAAGACGCCGAGGGGGCATCACCGGAGTGAGGATACGGACTGAAAATGGGGAAATTCATTAAGTAAGTGATATTGAAAAGGGAACATTATTATTACACAGAGCTTGTTAACGAGTATCTGGAAAATGACGAAGGTAGTTGAATGTTCACACGCATCTACGGAAAGAGGTAGAAGGACAATGAAACTACACCTAGGCGCTAAATGGTTGGGTATCCACGATTATTTACAGAACGTGAGGTTCATGGGCTTATCTGTTCTGCAAAGTAGGATAGACGGTGATCCGTGGCATCTCTGCCGAAATAGCGCAACGCTGGTGCAAGCGCTAGTTTTTCGCAGCAGGTCGTCTATCCTACATTGTTGAACCTGGAGGTCCGTACCAGACACCCCTACGAGGTCACACGTTGACCCAATGACATCGTCAGTTACGATTGCAGTGAGCAATGGGACCATTGGGAGTTGACGGTCAATCAATGGAAACGTGTCAGCTCTTCGGGGAAATCGACATTAGGTCATCGAAGTGAACCGTGGCGATTGCAGTGGGCACGGGGCCATTGGGAGTTGACGGTCAATCAATGGAAACGTGTCAGCTCTTCGGGGAAATCGACATTAGGTCATCGAAGTGAACCGTGGCGATTGCAGTGGGCACGGGGCCATTGGGAGTTGATGGTTAATCAATGGAAACGTGTCAGCTCTTCGGGGAAATCGACATTAGGTCATCAAAGTGAACCGTGGCGATTGCAGTGGGCATGGGGCCATTGGGAGTTGACGGTCAATCAATGGAAACGTGTCAGCTCTTCGGGGAAATCGACATTAGGACATCGAAGTGAACCGTGGCGATTGCAGTGGGCACGGGGCCATTGGGAGTTGACAGTCAATCAATGGAAACGTGTCAGCTCTTCGGGGAAATCGACATTAGGTCATCGAAGTGAACCGTGGTGATTGCAGTGGGCACGGGGCCATTGGGAGTTGACGGTCAATCAATGGAAACTTGTCAGCTCTTCGGGGAAATCGACATTAGGTCATCGAAGTGAACCGTGGATCGAAACGTGCAGCGTAGCACGGGTGCAGGCTGCTGGGAGCAGTGTTACGCCATAAGGGAGACTCTCCTGCGCTTGCAGGGAACCTGTGGTAGTAATCGAAGGCATGCTGACAGCTACGAACCATTCTGCATCCTTGGTGTCTTCCTCGACGGCCATGTCAGCTTTCAGCAGTATAATTGTCCGTGTGTCTGAGTCATAATTGTACTACAGTGCTTTGAGGAACGTTATAATGAACTCACTTGATATCTCGGCGACGAAATTCGTCTGATATGAATCTTACGGAACACATCTGGGTCGATTTCTGGTGCCATCACCGCGCACGCATTTCAACGGCCAGTTACTGACGCACTAAGAATCAGTGATGTATTTCGTTGCAAAGACGGACAAAGAGTCTGTCAAGAAAGTGGTCATAATGTTCTGGATTATCAGTGAGCATTCAATGATACATGTAGGTACCGTCTGAAAGAAGTGTTCCTAGCAGAGTAGAAAGGAAGTGACAAATTAAAAAGTCGTGCCGGATGTTGAAGTTTTGCTGCATGAATAACGAAAATGTAGTAAACAATAAACATTTCCCCTTTCATCATTTTGTGGGGAGGGGAGGCCGGGTGTCAGCGATCAAAAGTTTCTTATGTAGTGGTGTCGGCAGACTTGCCAACACTACGCACATTAATTGAAAGAGGCGGCCAAGATGCACGCGCTAACTCACGAAGGATGGAGTGAGGTCTGAAACAGGATTCGTAATGAATGTGATAAAGAAAAGAACGTATCTACTAGAACACTTAACTTTTATATCGTCCTTTGGTATACAGCATTCTTGATGATACAAGTGAGACTACCCTGAGATACATGCAATGGTACAAATGGCGCCTTGCTAGGTCGTAGCCATTAACTTAGCTGAAGGCTATTCTAACTGTCTCTCGGCAAATGAGAGAAAGGCTTCGTCAGTCTAGTCGCTAGCAACGTCGTCGTACAACTGGGGCGAGTGCTAGTAAGTCTCTCGAGACCTGACTTGTGGTGGCGCTCGGTCTGCGATCACACAGTGGCGACACGCGGGTCCGACATGTACTAATGGACCGCGGCCGATTTAAGCTACCACCTAGCAAGTGTGGTGTTTGGCGGTGACACCACATTCCTCCCCCGCAAATCGGCGGACGGTCGTGTGATAAGGCTTCCGCCCGCCTTGGGGAGGACCCCATGTTGACGTATGCGACGAGGTGGGGAGCCTAACAACAGGCGAGGCTGTGCCACCGGCACCCTGCCATTCGGTCCGAGGGGAGCTAGGAAACGCCTGGAAACCTAGTCGAGGGTGCACGTCAACATGCGGTGTATGCGACCGTAATGAGACAGGAGGGGCCGAAGGGTCGACCTCCATTTGGTCGGGGCACCCGACGGGCGAAGACGACATCTGGTCCGGAGTGGGCAAGAGTTCCATGGCGGAGTACAGCTGGTCACGGGAAGCGATCGGCGGCGCGCGACCCAGGGAGGCGCTGGGCGGCTGCAGCGAAGCGTCCACTGCGGGCGGCGCCGGCGGCGGCTGCGGCGGCGGCGCGACGCCATGGGGCAAAATGGAAGGCATCGTCGGTAACACCTGGGGATGAGGCGAGCTAGTAGATGAGTCCCCAGGGCGCTGACCGGACGGCACCATCGCTGAAAGCAGACGGGGAGCGGCAGAACCCAGGCGACGACAGAGGCGCAGCTGATTGAGATGCCAACGCACCTCACCAGAGGCCCCCAAAACCAAATACATCGTGCGGCCGAGGCAGCGAAGAATGCGCCCTGCGAGCCAACGCCGTGAACCTCGATAGGTGCGATAGAAGACAACGTCGCCAGGAGCAAAAGCAGGAGTCTGCCGCTGCACAGGAACCTGATGCGGCGGATGCAGCAAAGACATCAAGGTTCGATGAGGACGACCATAGAGCAACTCAGCCGGCGAGCGACCATCGCGGGGCTGAGAGCAATACGAGGACAAAAAGAGCAATAACGCGTTCTCCCGAGAATGCGACTCTTTCAACTTCAACATCTGTGACCTGAAAGTCCGGACCAATCGTTCAGCGGCACCGTTTGACTGTGGCGAAAACGGCGCGAATGTCAGATGTTGAATACCATTGGCCTTGCAGAATGACTGAAATTCGGCAGACATGAATTGTGGGCCATTGTCGGAAACAATAGTCTGTGGTAGACCTTCAATGCAAAAAATAGCGGATAACGATTGGATGGTGGCAGAAGACGTCGTGGAAGACATCCGGACAACAAAAGGAAAATTACTGAAAGAATCGACCACAACCAGCCATCGAGCATTCCAGAATGGACCCGCAAAATCGATATGTAAGCGTTGCCAAGGGGAAGTGGCTTTTGGCCATGCAAAGAATTTCCGCAGCGGCGCGGATTGTTGTTCGGCACACGCCATGCAAGAAGAGCACATATTCGTAATCGCAGCATCGATTCCGAACCAAGTACAGTGCTGACGAGCAAATTGTTTCGTACGTACGATACCCCAATGTCCTTGGTGGAGAAGCTTTAAGACAGAGGACTGTAACGAACGTGGGACCACGACTCTGGACTGATCATTATCAGAACGCAACAACAAAACACCACGTCATGCAAAAAGTCTCTCCTTGTGAGCAAAAAATCGGCGAACCTACAGATCCTCGATCCGTGACTTTGACAAGGGCAATTGCGTAGCAACAACACGCAAAACAGTAGCAAGGATAGGGTCAGAAGCTGTGGCTGTAGCTACACGACGAAAATCAATCGGAAACGATTCGACCACGTCATCGGTTTCCGCATCAATGAACATGCAAGCAAGTTCGGAAGAATCGAATGCTTTATCCTCAGCAACAGGCAAACGGGACAACGCATCAGAGTTTCCGTGCTTAGCAGTGGACCGATACAAGATATCGTAGCGATTGGCGACCTCATAATGCAATGCGTGGGGAACATTGCGCGCTCTGAAAAATTTCGGTTGCGCGTTTACGTTCAGTTCCAAATGTGCTTCAGAGTTCTGAGCGCAACCGAAGCCCGGTGCAAAAATGTCTGCACATTCTGCACACAGACGAGAAACACTGGCGGAAGGCACAGTCTCGTTCACTGATAGGACCTGATTGACGATAGACAAGTTAAACAACTGAAATAAATCTAAACCAAACAAGTTCACTGCCGAAGAAGAACGAAGAACGTAAAAAGACAAAAGTTTTGTTTGTCCCTTGTATGTTGCAAGAAGGCTGCACTGTCCTAACACAGGGATTTTCGATCCTGAATAACTCGTGAGCTGAACATTTGCGGCACGCAACGGAGGTGCGCCCAGTTGTTTGTACATGGCGCGATTGAGCAATGAAACTGCAGCTCCGGTATCGAGCTAGAATGGTATCATTTGTCCGGCAAAGTCCAAATCTACAAAAAGTTTATTGTCCTGCTGACGACAAGAGCGACTGTTTTGTGCAACTTGAACAGACAGTGGAACAGAATCACGCGCGACGTGACGGGACTTCCGTCGACGTCGATGCACACTGTTTGTGGGACGAACACAGTCACTGTTAGCGAGAGGAACACTGGACGGGGTGGAATTAACTACATGAATGCCCATGGGCGAAGGTTCACGAGCCCGTGTGTCCTTGATTCGATTCCGGCGCGAAGCAAAGGGCCTAGAATGGTTGTGAGTGTCTGACCTGAGCTTTTTCTGGCAAACACTTTGAACATGTCCTTTCTTGTTACAGAAAAAGCAAATAGCCTGGCGTGACGGGAAATTCTCACGCGAATGTCTAGTTGCACACCGCGGGCATGATTTCACTGCATTTGCTTGCCTACGCGGCACACGTGTGTGAGTGTGGGGCCACAGCTGCGCGGACGTGCGCGAGGGCAGGGTAGCGTTCCGTGCAGCGGGCCCGGCGGGCCGGTGAATGTGACACACTGCTGGCGAAGTTTCAAATGATTCCTGAGCAAAGTCAAGTGTGTCTTGCCTATCTAATATGTCTATCACTTGCTGAAGGGAGGGATTTACTAGTTTCAAAATCTGTTCCCTTATGCGAACATCAGAAACGTTCTGTGCTATTGCATCACGCACCATAGTATCTGAATAAGGGAGTCCACAGTCACATTCAAATGCACACTCCCTAGTAAGTCCTTGCAAAGTTGCAACCCACTCCCTATTAGTCTGACCAGCCGCACGTTTTGTACAAAAGAACGTATACCGTTTTGCAACGACATTGACTGTTTCCTTGAAATAGGCATCTAAAGCTGACAAAATGTCTTCGTAGGACAGAGTTGCTACGTCGCATCGGGGAAACAATTTCACTATCACACGGTAGGTGGACACACCTACACACGAAAGCAAAAACGGCTGCCGCTCATTACCTTGAATTCTGTAGGCGGCGATATGAAATCCAAATAGTAGGGACCATTCTGTCCAAGATTCGTTGGCTGCATCAAAACTACGGAAGGACGGTGCAACGGCGTGTTGTGGCTGCGGTAGCGATGAAGCGGCGGCGGCCGCATCGTTTTGCAGCGCACGTTGACCCTGGACGAGCTGTCCAAGGGCATCCAATAACGCCTGCGTCTGCTGATTCTGCAAGCGATAAAATTCGGACAGTACATCTGGAGATTGTGGCGAAGCCATGACACAAGTAAATGTAAGCAATGAGAAAGAACGAGATCCTGATTAATCCGCGTCGCCAATGTAGTGGACTGTTTAGGCAGCCAGTCCACAGTGAAGTAGCCGAAAGAGCACGCGTCAACTCACGCCGTCTGGCGTTAAGTCTGGAACAGTATTCGTAATGAATGTGATAAAGAAAAGAACGTATCTACTAGAATACTTAACTTTTATATCGTCCTTTGGTATACAGCATTCTTGATGATACAAGTGAGACTATCCTGAGATACATGCAATGGTACAAACGGCGCCTTGCTAGGTCGTAGCCATTAACATAGCTGAAGGCTATTCTAACTGTCTCTCGGCAAATGAGAGAAAGGCTTCGTCAGTGTAGTCGCTAGCAACGTCGTCGTACAACTGGGGCGAGTGCTAGTAAGTCTCTCGAGACCTGTCTTGTGGTGGCGCTCGGTCTGCGATCACACAGTGGCGACACGCGGGTCTGACATGTACTAATGGACCGCGGCCGATTTAAGCTACCACCTAGCAAGTGTGGTGTTTGGCGGTGACACCACATCTTAAATGTTTGAGAACATCTGCAAAGCCTGTTTGAAGTCACAAAGTATTCTAATTCTCAAACACTGCATGATTGTATTACGGGTATTTGCGCAGCGTTAGTTCCCATACCTCTTGAGGTGTGCTCATGTTACAATTAACCCTGAGGCTAAGAGAATAGCTGTATTAAGTAATGGAATTTTTGTGGGGTTAAAAGGTTGAATTCCTATTGGGGGTCATAAAACACACAATTTCTAACTCTAATACTTGCCTTATTGTGCTATACTTACAACATACTATTATACCTCTCAATGAATATATTACCACACCCTTTTAAATTGTTAGTTTTGGTCAATAACTGCGCGAAATATTCTCAATGAAATCTGTCCTGCTTATTTAAGCAACCTGCAACTGAAAATCGCTTCTGGGAAAGCGGTTTAGTAATATACATCAATAAAAATTTTGTGGACTAGATTTTTGAAGATGATTGGTGACATTCTCTGAGCACTTATGTATAAGGCAGTTTGGTCTCCGGTGGCTCGATTCAAGGACGTAACACAAATATGATTTTTCCAGTTTATTAACTATTTATATGTTTCTATAAAATTACTTGACAACAGGAGAATGTCTTTAATATGGAATCACCGAAATGTACAAGAAACATGTGTTTAATCGTTTTGCTGTTTCTTAGCTGATTATGTGTTTCTGCAAAACTGATTGACAATAACAAGTAACCCTTCAAAATGCTATCACCGAAATGTACAACAGACATCCGTTTAATGGTAGGGTCGTCTGTAGAGAGGCAGAAGTACTGTGGATGTGGCTGCAGTCGCTACGATAACACCTCAGCATTGCGCCACTGCTCCGCTTTTCAATTGTATTCAGTTAACCAATATAGGAGTTACACGTAGGCCGCCCGTGTTCACGTATAACTAACACCGTCGGTGAAGCAATCCCCTGACAGAGCCCGTCATACCAAAACACTGTGTCATATATACGATACAGAATATTTTCTCGGTGTATTAGGCTGTCCACATCGAGGTATAACAACAACACCTGTCGGCAGCTGAGGTTGTCTTTTATGAAACTGATATCTGTGAATAACTATGAGATATGGTTTTATGAATTATAAAATTTCAATAAATAAATTTTACGATTAATGTAAATGTGGTGTCACCACCAGACACCACACTTGCTAGGTGGTAGCCTTTAAATCGGCCGCGGTCCGCTAGTATACGTCGGACCCGCGTGTCGCCACTATCAGTGATTGCAGACCGAGCGCCGCCACACGGCAGGTCTAGAGGGACTTCCTATCACTCGCCCCAGTTGTACAGCCGACTTTGCTAGCGATGGTTCACTGACAAAATACGCTCTCATTAGCCGAGACGATAGTTAGCATAGCCTTCAGCTACGTCATTTGCTACGACCTAGCAAGGCGCCATTATCATTTGCTATTTATCTTGTGATGCATGTACAGTCAGAGCGATGTTCACCAATTATGGATTAAAGTTAAGTATTCCAGCAGCTACGTACTTTTCTTGATAGTATAATTACTTTACCTGTTCCAGACCTCACGCCAGCCTGCGTGAGCTTAAACGCATGCCTTTCGGCTACCTCCCAGTGGCTTGGCTGTCTGGCCAAGTCACAACAGTATCACACATCGAAATTACTAACAGATGCCTATTCGATATATAGCAAAGGTATAATGATAAGGAAAAGCAAGCCGGAAATATCAGTGAGTTAGGACAGCGCAAAGCAATCAAAGGATGTAAATATTTTGTGAGACCACGCCAGGCCAGTGCAGACACTCGCAAAGGAGGTAACAAACATCTAAAACGCCCTCGAAAAAAAGTTAACTTCTCATGGGGAAAAGTTACATCGAAATTACTAACAGATGCCTATTCGATATATAGCAAAGGTATAATGATAAGGAAAAGCAAGCCGGAAATATCAGTGAGTTAGGACAGCGCAAAGCAATCAAAGGATGTAAATATTTTGTGAGACCACGCCAGGCCAGTGCAGACACTCGCAAAGGAGGTAACAAACATCTGAAACGCCCTCGAAAAAAAGTTAACTTCTCATGGGGAAAAGTTACATCGAAATTACTAACAGATGCCTATTCGATATATAGCAAAGGTATAATGATAAGGAAAAGCAAGCCGGAAATATCAGTGAGTTAGGACAGCGCAAAGGAATCAACGGATGTAAACATTTTGTGAGACCACGCCAGGCCAGTGCAGACAGTCGCAAAGGAGGCAACAAACATCTAAAACGCCCTCGAAAAAAAGTTAACTTCTCATGGGGAAAAGTTACTAAAAAGCGTCGGATAACCGTGTGTGCGGAATGGAAAGGATACAGAGTGAGCGCCACTGCACGTAAAAATAGTTGCACTGCTATGAAGAGACGAAAAACTTTATTACGTGTGGGCCACATGTGCAAAAAGCCTGTCAAGATTATGTAAACGTCGATATCCTACTCAATACTTCTTCGCACAGCGTTGAGACAAAGTATCGATTAATTTTTCCAATCACGGCAAAATATTTGCGCAAAATGCATGAACAGCAATGTGTTAATTCAAACGCTTGTGTGGGCTGTGATTAAAAAAGTTCATGCAGCTAAGAATACGTAGCATTCTCAAATCTTAAAATCTGAACCACTGTGTCAATGAAAGGGGTAAGTAATACAACACAGGACCCACAACAAAGAACTTACGAGTAACTGTCAAAGCTCTAAATTAATTCTTTTGTTCATTGTCTATAAAAAGTTTTCTAAGCGAATTTTAACACGATACAAGAGATAGATTTTGCTATTTTCGACATGATAATAGTGAGGAATATAGAGGGGGCGGGTGGGGGGTGGGGGAGGGGCATAGCTACGCCATAAAATGTAACGTTATTTCACAAATTGTTTATCAGAGAAATAATTTCTAAATATTTTGTTAAGTCATAACAACTGTCAAATGATGTAATGGACTAAAATGGAATGGCATATGCTGTCCATAGTTATTAGCAGCTTCACATTAACAGCTATTTGCGCTCACATCCCTTGTATCTTCCTGAAAGCGACATGCTGCAGATAAACGCAGAAGTTAGGCTAGTGAACTCTTCCTAACTGTGAACATGATATCAAAGAGAGAAAGAGATACCGAAGACAAAAGCCATGCCGGGTAGCCTGGAAATTCAAGTTCCTTTGTAGCACCGAAAATGCAGATAAAGTACCTTCAGCATCATTCAGAATGTTTCGTCGTTTAATATACCTTCATAAGTTGTGTTGTGCTTCTGGTATTGAATATGTAAGCTTTATTAAGGAGTCTATATTTAAAGAATAAGCGCTGTAATAGTGTATCTATTTCTCACTGTACAGTCATGCTCAAAAGTATCCGAACGACCTGAATTGCATTTCGCCTGATTCGCGTGCAACCCACATAACGCAGCTGTCTAGCAGGTCCTCTAATCGCTCCTTGGTACAGTCGTTTGACTATTGAAAATGGTTCCAACAAGACACCGCTAGGAAACAATGCTCTGTATCGCAATAGTGGTATCGCAGTAGTACTACTACGATACTACAAATATCAGGGAACACCTTATCACAGGTAAGACTGTCCTTAAGGGGCTCCGGAAGGCCCTATACTTGCAATGTTACAATAACGCTTATAAATTACATCTTTCCTCACAAAGTATTTGAGGTAGGAAATTGAACTTTTTACAGATTATTTATTGGAATATGGGCTACAACTTAACACAGGGATTTTACAAAATTTTAGTTCAGTTATTAAAGATGATTTTTTTCAATTGTAATGAAAATTCACAACATTTTTTTGCAATTTTTTATTTATATATTCAAAAATATACAGTTTTTTGGAAAAAGGCTGTGTTAAATTATGCAGAAGGTACTGTGTAACATTTACTGAAAGTTTGAAACAAATATGTTTGGAAGATCCTTAGAAAACATGTAATTAGAATGAGAAAATTAAAGTTTTGGGAATCGAGCGACAAAGATCGGATTAACTTTTTAGTGCATTCCAGGTCCATAGGATGGATTATCTTCATCCTCTGCAAACTCCTCCTCCAGCTTCCTCTTGTTCCTCCTCCTGTTTACTCTTGCTTGTATTTCTAGACTCTTTACAGCTCTGTCTGCAGCCCGAAGTCGTTCCTTGTCTAAAGCAAGCATCGCTCGTACCATGTTAGAACCTATCTTCATTCCCATATTTCTAAATTCCTTGCACCTTACAATGTTGCCATCATTGAAAGTCGCAACAGCGTCATACACACCAAAGAGAAGTGTTTCTATTCCAACAAATACAGTCTTGGGGATTCTCGACCATATAACACTATTTACACTTTCATTGGCGTTTTGACTTTTTCCGTGAATACACTTTTTCAACAGTTCAGGTGCTGCTAAGTCTCTGAAAATAGGTTTTATCACCTCCATTATTGCATGAGGCAGACTATGCTTATGAGTGTACACTTCACCAGTTAGCAATCCTTTGTTATATTTACACCAACTGTCTTCTTCTTTGGGACACAAGCTACGTTGGGGATTTTCATCGTCTTTATTGTTTACAGTAATAACACATACCTTTGGCTTTCCAACATTTCTCCTTTTCTTAAAAGCCTTCAGAGGATTTCTAATAACTTTACTTTTACTCATTATTGTACTTCAACAAAACAGAGACTCAAGAAACAGAATTAATTACGAATATTTTCGAGATAACGACAGAGTAAATAAACATGAAACAATCGACAATCACACTAGCGATATATATTGAACAATCACAGGTTAGCCACAACACATACTTTATCTCACATCACTAAAATGTACCTGATGAACAGGGACGTTAATAATAACACCATTTGACAGCAGTTTAACAGCGCCACAGTGCGTCACGCCCATGTAGAACACATTTCAAAAAAAATTTAATAATAGTTGTAGTCTTCGGAATTGAATAAATTATATATCTATTAAAAGGTAATAGTCTGCAGATTCATAAAACGCAAAAAAGTAAAAATTGAACTTTTCATTCATTTCGAGCCTTTCCGGAGCCCCTTAAGGCTTGTAAGCTCACATTTATTACAATCAATGACATACCTGAAATGTTACCACTCTCATCATTACGTCAAATAGGTAATGCACGTAGTAAATTCGTCGTATTCATGATTTCCTCTTCAAAGTAACATACCCTACTTATTATTTAACACAAAATGATATTAAAAATTTAATTTATTCACGAACATCTAGATGAGAATATGTATGAACTTCAAATCACACGACGAACCGTCTCGTTGTGCATATGGATTCAAACCCACGTCATGCAGACTGAGCAAAGATTTCGTGACTGACGGAAACTAACAGTCATTCCTGATTAGGCATACAGAGAGTGATATACCTCGATTTTAGACACTATCAGTTAGCAAATACCAACTTTAAATTACATAACGCAAACATTTTTAACGGACGAGAAACCCTACCCAGCACCTATTGTCCCTGTTAACAAACTAGGGGAGATTTTAAATATTGCTTCTTGACAAGTAACGTATTTGAAATACCGTAAGGTAAAGCTTTGTGTTGGACAGGGATTCGAACACAGAACCTAATAAGAATTAGAACCTAATAAGAACCTAATAAGAATTAGAACTACTGATGGCCTTGGGAGAGCCAGTCATGACAAAACTCTACCATCTGGTGAGCAAGATGTATGAGACAGCTAAAATACCCTCAGACTTCAAGAAGAATATAATAATTCCAATCCCAAAGAAAGCAGGTGTTGACAGATGTGAAAATTACCGAACTATCAGTTTAATAAGTCACAGCTGCAAAATACTAACGCGAATTCTTTACAGACGAATGGAAAAACTGGTAGAAGCGGACCTCGGGGAAGATCAGTTTGGATTCCGTAGAAATGTTGGAACACGTGAGGCAATATTAACCTTACGACTTATCTTAGAAGAAAGATTAAGAAAAGGCAAACCTACGTTTCTAGCATTTGTAGACTTAGAGAAAGCTTTTGACAACGTTAACTGGAATACTCTCTTTCAAATTCTGAAGGTGGCAGGGGTAAAATACAAGGAGCGAAAGGCTATTTACAATTTGTACAGAAACCAGATGGCAGTTATAAGAGTCGAGGGGCATGAAAGGGAAGCAGTGGTTGGGAAAGGAGTGAGACAGGGATGTAGCCTCTCCCCGATGTTATTCAATCTGTATATTGAGCAAGCAGTGAAGGAAACAAAAGAAAAATTTGGAGTAGGTATTAAAATTCATGGAGAAGAAGTAAAAACTTTGAGGTTAGCCGATGACATTGTAATTCTGTAAGAGACAGCAAAGGACTTGGAAGAGCAGTTGAACGGAATGGACAGCGTCTTGAAAGGAGGATATAAGATGAACATCAACAAGAGCAAAACGAGGATAATGGAATGTAGTCAAATTAAATCGGGTGATGCTGAGGGGATTAGATTAGGAAATGAGACACTTAAAGTAGTAAAGGAGTTTTGCTATTTAGGGAGTAAAGTAACTGATGATGGTCGAAGTAGAGAGGATATAAAATGTAGACTGGCAATGGCAAGGAAAGCGTTTCTGAAGAAGAGAAATTTGTTAACATCTAGTATAGATTTAAGTGTCAGGAAATCGTTTCTGAAAGTATTTGTATGGAGTGTAGCCATGTATGGAAGTGAAACATGGACGATAACCAGTTTGGACAAGAAGAGAATAGAAGCTTTCGAAATGTGGTGCTACAGACGAATGCTGAAGATGTGGTGGGTAGATCACGTAACTAATGAGGAGGTATTGAATAGGATTGGGGAGAAGAGAAGTTTGTGGCACAACTTGACTAGAAGAAGGGATCGGTTGGTAAGACATGTTTTGAGGCATCAAGGGATCACAAATTTAGCATTGGAGGGCAGCGTGGAGGGTAAAAATCATAGAGGGAGACCAAGAGATGAATACACTAAGCAGATTCAGAAGGATGTAGGTTGCAGTAGGTACTGGGAGATGAAGAAGCTTGCACAGGATAGAGTAGCATGGAGAGCTGCATCAAACCAGTCTCAGGACTGAGGACCACATCAACAACAACAACAACAACCTAATAAGATAGATATCGAAGCACATTCAAAAGTGACGAAACAAAGGCTATGTAGGCTCACAGGACACTTATCCCATCATTTATCTGAGCTTCTGTATGTCGATAAAATTGGTTCTGACCTGGGAATGCAACTCAGACCGCCCTTAACGCGGAATTTTGTCCCTTTGTGACAATATAGCTCGGCTACAATTTGTTGTTTGTTGAAAACTGAGGATTCCTTAATATCTCCACATACTGCACGTGAATGGTTTCGAATCCGGGCCCGCACTAATGATTTCATTATGTAATATCAAGCTCTAGCATGAGAACACCTATCTGCTGGTGGATAATAATTTCGATTCTTAATGTATTTTCATTCGTTGTCAACACTAACGATATTTGACGTTTTTGACTCCCAGTGAGACACATAACTATTTGCGGGATCCCTGTTAGTTCAAGGATGTTATTCCGAGCTGCTGGTGGAAAAAAATTCGGTAGCTGACGTCTCTTTGTCTGTAGTCAACAACGATATGTGAGAAGCTCCATTCCCAGTCAGCACTGAAGACTTCGTCATATTATTTCAACTTCACACTTGCTCACATGTCGCTGCTGGTGCAACAAACCCATATTTAACGTTCGTTTTCTCTAGAATATAACAGCCATAGGTGTCGGGTTGGAGTCCTGGGAAGGAAAAAAATTAATGTTTCGTTTCGTCATTTCAGTTAAAACATCTAGCTACTGCCGAGAAATTCCGATATGTCACTTTTGATTGTGCTTCGATATCTATCTTATTAGCTTCTGTGTTCGAATCCCTGTCCAACACAAAGCTTTACCTTACGCTATTTCAAAGACGTTACTTGTCAAGAAGCAATATGTAACATCTCTCGTAGTGCGTAGGAATTCTGGGTAGGAAGTCTCATCCGTTAAAAATGTTTGCGTTACGTAATTTAAAGTTGGTATTTGCTAATTGATACTGTCTAAAATCGAGGTATATCACTCTCTGTATGCCTAATCAGGAATGACTGTTAGTTTCCGTCAATCACGAAATCTTTGCTCAACCTGCATGACCTGGGTTTGAATCCATATGCACAACGAGACGGTTCGTCGTGTGATTTGAAGTTCATACATATTCTCATCTAGATGTTCGTGAATAAATTAAATTTTTAGTGTCATTTTGTGTTAAATAATAAGTACGGTATGTTACTTTGAAGAGGAAATCATGAATACGACGAACCTACTACGTGCATTAACTCTGTGACGTAGGACAGTCTAACCTGTGATAAGGTGTTCCCTGATATTTGTAGTATCGTAGTATTACTACTGCGATACTACTATTGCGATACAGAGCTGTGTTTTCTAGTGGTGACTTGTTGGAACCATTTCCACAGTCAAACGACTGTACCAAGGAGCGATTAGAGGACCTGCTAGACAGCTGCGTTATGTGGGTTGCATGGGAATCAGGAGAAATGCAATTCACGTCGTTCGGATGATTTTCAGCACGACTGTACATAAGTGATTGTAATTATAATGAGAATGTAAATTGCTGGAAAACAGTCAGGAGAACTTTATCTGACGTATCGATAGCAAGTGCGAAATGGCACTGGCTGTGCTGCGGTTTATCTTTGCGTAATCAGATTGAGTCATATGGTAGTGGCTATGCAGTGGTTTATCTTCATGTTGTTTTTGTTGTTGTTGTTGTGGTCTTCAGTCCTGTGGCTTGATGCAGCTCTCCATGCTACTCTATCCTGTGCAAGCTTCCTCATCTCCCATTACCTATTGCAACCTACATCCACCTGAATCTGCTTAGTGTATTCATCTCTTGGTCTCTCTCTAAAATTTGTACCCTCCACGTTGCCCTCCAATACTAAATTGGTGATCCCTTGATTCCTCAGAACATGTCCTACCAAACGAACCCTTCTTCTAGTGAAGTTGTGCCACAAACTTCTCTTCTCCCCAATCCTATTCAATACCTCCTCATTAGTTATGTGATCTACCCACCTAATCTTCAGCATTCTTCTGTAGCACCACATTTCGAAAGCTTCTATTCTCTTCTTGTCCAAACTATTTATCGTCCACGTTTCCCTTCCATACATGGCTACACTCCACACAAATACTTTCAGAAACGACTTCCTAACACTTAAATCAATACTCGATGTTAACAAATTTCTCTCTTCTTCAGAAACACTTTCCTTGTCATTGCCAGTCTACATTTTATATCCTCTCTACTTCGACCATCATCAGTTATTTTGCTTCCCAAATAGCGAAACTCCTTTACTACTTTAAGTGTCTCATTTTCTAACCTAATTCCCTCAGCATCACATGACTTAATTCGACTACATTCCATTATCCTCGTTTTGGCTTTTATCGATTTTCATCTTATATCCTCCATTCGAGACACTATCCATTCCGTTCAACTTGTCTTCCAAGTCCTTTTCTGTCTCAGACAGAATTACAATGTCATCGACGAACCTCAAAGTTTTTATTTCTTCTCCATGGATTTTAATACCTACTCCGATTTTTTCCTTTGTTTCCTTTATTCCTTGCTCAATATACAGATTGAACAACATCGGGGAGAGGCCACAACCCTGTCTCACTCCCTTCCCAACCACTGCTTCTCTTTCATGTCCCTCGACTCTTATAACTGCCATCTGGTTTCTTTACAAATTGTAAATAGACTTTCGCTCCCAGTACTTTACCCCTACCACCTTCAGAATTTGAAAGAGAGTATTCCAGTCAGCATTGTCAAAAGCTTTCTGTAAGTCTCCAAATGCTAGAAACGTAGGTTTGCTTTCCCTTAATCTGTTTTCTAAGATAAGTCGTAGGGTCAGTATTGCCTCACGTGTTCCGATATTTCTACGGAATTCAAACTGTTCTTCCTCGAGGTCGGCTTCTACTAGTTTTTCCATTCGTCTGTAAGGAATTCACGTTAGTATTTTGCAACCGTTACTTATTAAACTGATAGTTTGGTAATTTTCACATCTGTCAACATCTGCATTCTTTGGGATTGGAATTATTATATTCTTCTTGATGTCTAAGGGTATTTCGCCTGTCTCATAGATTTTGCTCACCAGATAGTAGAGTTTTGTCAGGACTGGCTCTCCCAAGGCTGTCAGTAGCTCTAATGGAATGTTGTCTACTCCAGTGGCCTTGTTTCGACTTAGGTCTTTCAGTGCTCTGTCAAACTCTTCACGCAGTATCATATCTCCCATTTCATCTTCATCTACATCTTTTTCCATTCCCATAATATTGTCCTTGTATAGACCCTCTATAAACTCCTTCCACCTTCCTGCTTTCCCTTCTTTGCTTAGAACTGGGTTTTTCATGTAGCCAGTACCTATCTTACCCCTAGTGAGATAAGCCTCTACATCCCTACATTTGTCCTCTAGCCATCCCTGCTTAGCCATTTTGCACTTCCTGTCGATCTCATTTTTGAGACGTTTGTATTCCTTTTTGCCTGCTTCATTTACTGCATTTTTATATTTTCTCCTTTTATCAGTTAACTTCAATATTTCTTCTGTCACCCAAGGATTTCTACTAGCCCACGTCTTTTTACCTACTTGATCTTCTGCTGCCTTCACTACTTCGTCCCTCAAAGCTACAGACTGTTTTTCTATTTCATTTCTTTCCCCCATTCCTGTCAATTGTTCCCTTATGCTCTTCCAGAAACTCTGTACAGCCTCTGGTTTGGTCAGTTTATCCAGGTCCCATCTCCTTAAATTCCCACCTTTTTGCAGTTTCTTAAGTTTTAATCTACAGTTCATAACCAATAGATTGTGGTCAGAGCCCACATATTCCCTTGGAAATGTCTTACAATTTAAAACCTGGTTTCTAAATCTCTGTCTTACCATTATATAATCTATCTGAAACCTGTTGCCGGCCAGTGTGGGCGAGGGTTCTAGGCGCTTCAGTCTGGAATCGCGCGACCGCTACGGTCGCAGGTTCGAATCCTGCCTCGGACGTGGATGTGTGTGATGTCCTTAGGTTAGTTAGGTTTAAGTAGTCCTAAGTTCTAGGGGACTGATGACCTCAGATGTTAAGTCGCATAGTGCTCAGAGCCATTTGAACCAAACCTGTCAGTATCTTCAGGGTTCTTCCACGTATACAACCTTCTTTTATGATTCTTGAGCCAAGTGTTAGCTATGATTAAGTAATGTTCTGTGCAAAATTCTACCAGGCGGCCTCCTCTTTCATTTCTTACCCCGAATCCATATTCACCTACTACGTTTCCTTCTCTTCTTTTTCCTGCTGCCGAATTCCAATCACCCATGACTATTAATTTTTCGTCTCTCTTCACTATATGAATAATTTCTTTTATTTCAACTTACATTTCTTCAATTTCTTCATTATCTGGAGAGCTAGTTGGAATATAAACTTGTACTACTGTGGTTGGCGTTGGCTTCGTATCTATCTTGGCCACAATAATGCGTTCACAATGCTGTTTGTAGTAGCTTACCCGCATTCATATTTTCCTATTCATTATTAAACCTACTCCTGCATTACCCCTGTTTCATTATGTGTTTATATCCCTGTAGTCACCTGACCAGAAGTCTTGTTCATCCTGCCTAATTCCCACTATATCTATCTTTAACCTATCCATTTCCCTTTTTAAATTTTCTAACCTACCTGCCCGATTAAGGGATCTGACATTCCACGCTCCGATCTGTAGTACACCTCCCCGCGCGGAGATCCGAAAGGGGGACTACCAAGAGGACGCCATCATCATTTAACCATACAGTAAAGCTGCATGCCCTCGGTAAAAATTACGGCTGTAGTTTCCCCTTGCTTTCAGCTGTTCGCAGTACCAGCACAGCAAGGCCGTTTTGGTTAGTGTTACAAGGCCAGATCAGTCAATCATCCAGACTGTTGCACCTGCAACTGCTGAAAAGTCTGCTGCCCCTCTTCAGGGACCATACGTTTGTCTGGCCTCTCAACATAAACCCCTCCGTTGTGATTGCACCTGGGGTACGGCTATCTGTATCGTTGAGGCACGCAAGCGTCCCCAGCAACGGCAAGGTCCATGGGAGGGGGGGGGGCACGTTCTGTATGGTAGCTTAAAACTATTCTAGTAAATCCATTTTCTTGCTGTATCTACAGAACTGTGAAATCACTATCAGTTCCCAACAAGGAGCGGTCAGTTCAAAGAATTGGCATTCCTTTAGCTGACTTCTACAAAAAGTTAACCGGACTGTGTATCGATGTTCTTCGCATCTTAACTTTAAAGGACCTATCTATTTGATCTATACAGTTCGCTTAAAATATTGTAGATAACAGTTCTCTTCTATTAGCATTCCAAGCGGGCTCCTCCTCCACATTTGTGCACTGTTCCTTGAGTGCTGACTGTTTCACAGTGTTTTCGTAAAAACCGTTACCTATGGCTAGCTGTTGTGTGATATTAAGCAGAGTCGTCTTCTAAATGCTCTATTACACGTCGAAAGGCAGAGAGTTTCTGGCTGTTCAGGTGACGAGTCGTTTTTCTGAATACTTTGAAGGCATACCTGTTGTCTTACTTCATAATGTCTTCATCTAGAAATTGGATTTAAATATTTTGAACGTTGCTGCGCTTCAGCAACGGTTACAGATTAGCAACAAAATCCAAAGAAGGCAACTAGCTGCAGAAAAAGATGGTTCTATTCAACATTCTACCGGCGTGCAACACATGACCTGACGTTTTATTTGATGCGTTTCATTTCTGGCTTTAACTGCGTTTACTAGACAAGGCCTGACCATAGGGAGCAGTATATTTAATAATGTATAGTATGCTTGCGCTGACAGCTCATTTTCATTGGACAAATGTCAGATCGCTTCATTATTTGGCGTTTGTCAGTATCAAGCTTCAGTAACATTTATTTCTGAAGAAGACCATCTTACATCTGTCGAAACCGTGGTCATAGGCTGAATACAATGATCTTTTATTGCAGGTGATTAGCTGCTTTGGATTAATTTACTAAACTGCAGTTCCCTATTTTTCTGCTGTTGTACAGTGAATTCAGTTCCATCGTGTAAGTCATCACATCTGTTTACAGTTTCGTTAACTTCTTTTTCTACTCCATCTTTCAAAAGCAGTACATCGTCTACATAGTGCTTGTTGTATAGGATTCTATGTATGGGGTGTTACGGAATAATGAGGTTTCTATATTAATGATGGTTAATGAAAATGTTTACTATGGTTGCAGATACACTGGAGCCTATAACAAGTCCGTCCTTTTGCACATAAAGTGTAGTGTCAAACATAATATTTTTTACCTTTTTCTATTAACAGTAACTATAGCAGACTATGAAAGTTTAATATTACGGAGTTGCTACCAATTGGTATTCATTTCAGTACAATTATGAACATGCCAGACAGTGAGTATGCGTTATTATCTGATAACAATATTTCGAGATCGTTACCCAATTATTTGAACGACCATCGTAAAGTTTTACTCTGTAACACGAAATTCTTTGCATTCTGCACGAATTTAAATTCCATAAACAGTTATATGTATATGTAATTTTGATGATGCATTAATTACCCTGCTCAAATACCTCTTGAAATAACCACTTTTCATTTTATTCATTATAAGCAAAATCACGTAAAAGACGAAATATGCCGACGACTTTCAACGCTGATAATGTTGGCACATCAATTTTCACCAATGATACAAACTTGTTCGCAGACGCAAAACAAAAAGTGGTATTACTGTTATACACTTCGGCGCGACTGTTATGGCCTTTAGACCAAAATTAACATTCAGCGTGTTTTACATAGCATTGGACATAGAAATAAACATTGTGTAAATGTATTATAACTTGGGCCATTTTACCTCTGAGTGTGATTCCAAAAGTTGTTTTATATGAACTTTTTTCTAGTGATTATTATATATTAAACTAGCTGAAGCATCCAATGATGAAGGGGCTTAATATAGGGTGAAGATGCTTTATCGATGATCACGTAGGCTATTTATTTATATATCTCAGTCATACAGTGATTTATCTATATATCTCTGATTCTTTTTTTTTTCTGTGTGAAACGTGCAAATATTTTAAGTTCGAATAAAACTAGATTTTATGCACGCACTGATCACACAAGCAAAGCAACATTTGTAGAACCAATTATTACGAAATTCGAATATACATAATCACACAAGCAAAGCAACATTTGTAGAACGAATTGTTACGAAATTCGAATATACATAATATTTTACGTTTTTCCGTACAGAACGTAAACTAACATGAGCGGGCCACTTACAACTGGCAATGTGAATAATACATACTAGTATCAGAAAATGATTGCCCATAACGTTGTTCATATTCGTATCAATGGGAATCTGGATGAGAACATCCGTCTTCTGAATTTTAATGGAGCTGCGTATGAAGGGTGTGCGAGAAAAGTGACTCCTTCACCTGCGACGTTTGCAAGTATAATGAATACCTCAAAACATTCTTAGTTAAGATATGACGATGAGCGCTGTTCCGATAGATAGTGTTGGTGGTACGATGTTAGCTGCTGTTGGGCCTTCTTTCTATGCGAGCTTATGAACCGATATTCCTACCGCCTCAAGAGCATTAAAAAAGTGAGGAGGATAATTCAAATCTTGCTCATTATCCACGAATGGACTACAAGGTGGTAGACGTCCCATAAAGTACTTCCTGGACGAGCTTGTTTACTTACTTCACTGTATGATGGGCAAAATAGAAATGGCCCGGTACGTATTTCATGCAACTTAAGATAGGCAGTCTAGCATCGTATTCACTGAGGTAGAATATGATAGTTGTATTGCTTTTATTGTGCCGCATGAAGTACTTTCGTGGCCAGTTTCATTTTCCGCAATGTTCTATTCTGTGTCGGGGCTAAAAGAACATAGGTGAAACTCAGAAGGTGGGAAATCACGATTGTAGGGAGGATGAGGAAGAACAGTCCAATGAAGTTTTGTGAACTCTTCTTTAGCGCGCAGCTTTATGTGAGGCGTTGCGTTGTCACGGAAAAGTTCATTTACATCTAAGGTTCCACGAACACGCTGAAGTCTTTTCTCCAGTTTCCTGAGGGTAGCACAGTACACTTCATAGTTTATCGTTACGCCACCAGAGATGTCATCGAACAGAAAAATCCCTTCAAAGTCGCAGGAAACGGTCGCCATGACTTTAGCGGCTGAGGGCATAGCAGTGATTCTTTTCTTCGGACGAGAGGTGGTGTGGCGCCACTCCGGTTTGTTTCCGGTTTGAAGTGATGAGCCCATGTTTCATCACTTGTGACGCTCTTCGACAAAAAAACTGTCACGATCAGCCTCGTAAAGCCCATGCAAATCAGCACACATGGTCCCTCACGGCTCTTTATGATCTTTCGTTAGGCGGCGAGGAACCCAGTGAGCAAACACGTTTGAGTACCCCAACTGGTGGATGCAGGAAGGTTGGAAGATTGGCTTTAACGTCCCGTCGACGTCGAGGTCATTAGAGACAGAGTACAATCTCGGAATGTGTCAAGGATTGGGAAGGGAATCGACCGTGTCCCTTCCACGGAACCATCCCGGCATTTGTTGGAGCGATTTAGGGAAATCACGGATAATCTAAATCTGGAAGGCCGGACGCGGGTTTGAACCGCCGTCCTCCCGAATGCAAGTCCAGTTGTTAACCAGTGCGCCACATCGCTAGGTCTGGTGGACGGGTGTGTCAGTACTACCATCAGAGACGCCCAGTTGAGCAGTGAGGTGTTTGTGATACGTGGATCACCTCAAATTCAACTGTCCGCACGTTCCAACACTGCAGGGGTCACAGCTTCGTGCGACCTGCCGATAGGCAGAGGTTCGAACAGGTTTGTGCGACCTTGTTGCGATCATGATCGACACGTGGCGAAATGACTCACCGTGCGTTTGTTCACTGCCTGGTCTCCGTAGACATTCTACGATGCTCTCGTGTACAATCACAAGAAACTCAATGACAGCTCTCTACTCGAGACCCACCCTCGTTACAGACGCCATTTAGAGGCTCCATATTGCACCGCCAGTTATCGGAACTTCGTGAAACTCTATTGACTGTAGCGTAAATATTTCACCATATCCTACAAAAAATTCCGGATATTTTCAGTCGAAACTGGCCGCGTCAGACAATGTGTTGCATTACTTACTGAATACTCCTTGTAATTCGGACTTACCGAATTTGCTACTGTTTTCAGTAATAGAAAATCTCACATGGGTTTAAGACTCTAACCTTGGAAAATTACTGGGCAGTTTTATTGTGGTTTGAACTCGCAAGGTTTGCGATACTTTTGAAATTGAACTTATGTTTCATTTGATTGTATGTCTGCGATACATTTATTTAGCTGCATTTCATTGCAATCAGTTTTATACCTTATGACACATTGGTATTTTGTAGTATTGAACTGTCGTCTGAATTAAGAAAGAGATTCGGCAAATCTTTAAGGATACAAAAAATTACAGCTCGCTGAGTCAGTTCCAAAAATTCGAAGCACGACTCTCTTCCTACTTATGAATTTGTAATGGGCACCATTAATTTAATTTATATTGCTTGCTGAACAAACAGCACAAATTAATTCAGTTCCGAATCACGTTTTGTTTAACGAAACATTTAATATTTTTACTAAAAGCAGTTGCTATATTTTGCAGTCTGTCTCTGAGAAATTAACTGCTATTGAACAAATAACAGCAGGACTCACTGTAACAGTGTATAATACGCCCCTCAGGCATTGAATAACAACGACATCCATTCACCTTGGTCAAACATTTGAAAAATTATCCCTGCAGGCTGCTAGAGAAATTCTATTTCAACGGTTTCCGTTTGGTTTAACCATTTCAGAAGGGGAAGCTTACAATATAAGTGAGGAAATCACATTTTAAATACAGTCTTACTAACTTGGTCACTTTATGATATCGACGTCAGCCGTCGTTCACACTCACACGTTCTCAGGTTATTTCACAAATGGCTCATTTGCTGTCGTTTATTTACTAGAACGTTCTCCAGGCTGCAAATTTCTCGAAACTGGCTCGAATACTTGAGATCATCTTAAAAATTCTGTCTTGCCCGTCGTAACTTGTCATTTCTTTGGTCATTCCATACTTTGTCTTCCGACTGGTTTGCTGGTTTTGGTAGTCACCTTTCACCCTTATGTCCCACATGATTCTTTCAGTTTTTTTTTTTATCTAGCTGCATATTTTCAGATAGGCCGCATATTTGCAACCTTCTCCTCTTCACTTTGATATACATGTTGGGTAAGACATCTTTTTACAGAAGTCAGATATTCCATCTGCGCTGTTTGTGATATGCATTAAGTGCGGTTGAGCAGTAGAACCTTGATACAGGCCTTTGCTATAAGATTTCGCTTGCAACCGTTTATTGACTGTCAAATAGTTGCGTATATTGGTTCTTGAACAACAGAACTTTTGAAAAGAACAAGTTAATCAGACACAAATCTTTAAGGCAGAAATGATAACTGCAGCTACGAAAATTTTAGTCCAGTCAGGAATCTTTGGAAATGAAATTATTTTAAATTTGAAGACATGGAAACTAACAAAAATTTTTAATCTCAGTTGACAATTGCCGTTATAGATTTTAAATTCCAAGTAGATCGATTGACTAAAATATTTAACGCAAAGGGTAACTGCAACAACAAAATTTTAAAATTCAAAGGCAAATAAATTTTCTAAACTCGTCAAAGCACAACTGACCATTTCGCTGGGGTAGTGTCCAAAATATTCAGGTACAAGGTCAGTGATCTGGTTGGACCAAGATACCAAAGTTATTGACACGACGTTACTGTAACGAACTTTAAGGAAAAAGTGACGGCGGCAGTTGCACGTGAAGGCGACGTACAAGGCTGGAGTCAGCTTACGTAAGCAGCACGCAAGTAAAACATGCCCGTGAGCCACACACTGCACCGGGTGGGGCGTGTTTAGGTCGTAGTAATGAGCCCAATAAGGAGAAAAATATTTCTAAAGAAAATGAAACTACCGTAAAGAAATACAAGCTACAGGGTGTTTCAAAAATGACCGGTATATTTGAAATGGCAATAAAAACTAAACGAGCAGCGATAGAAATACACCGTTTGTTGCAATATGCTTGGGACAACAGTACATTTTCAGGCAGACAAACTTTCGAAATTACAGTAGTTACAATTTTCAACAACAGATGGCGCTGCTGTCTGGGAAACTCTATAGTACGATATTTTCCACATATCCACCATGCGTAGCAATAATATGGCGTAGTCTCTGAATGAAATTACCCGAAACCTTTGACAACGTGTCTGGCGGAATGGCTTCACATGCAGATGAGATGTACTGCTTCAGCTGTTCAATTGTTTCTGGATTCTGGCGGTACACCTGGTCTTTCAAGTGTCCCCACAGAAAGAAGTCACACGGGTACATGTCTGGCGAATAGGGAGGCCAATCCACGCCGCCTCCTGTATGTTTCGGATAGCCCAAAGCAATCACACGATCATCGAAATATTCATTCAGGAAATTAAAGACGTCGGCCGTGCGATGTGGCCGGGCACCATCTTGCATAAACCACGAGGTGTTCGCAGTGTCGTCTAAGGCAGTTGTACCGCCACAAATTCACGAAGAATATCCAGATAGCGTGATTCAGTAATCGTTTCGGATCTGAAAAATGGGCCAATGATTCCTTTGGAAGAAATGGCGGCCCAGACCAGTACTTTTTGAGGATGCAGGGTCGATGGGACTGCAACTTGGGGCTTTTCGGTTCCCCATATGCGCCAGTTCTGTTTATTGACGAAGCCGTCCAGGTAAAAATAAGCTTCGTCAGTAAACCAAATGCTGCCCACATGCATATCGCCGTCATCAATCCTGTGCACTATATCGTTAGCGAATGTCTCTCGTGCAGCAATTGTAGTGGCGCTGAGGGTTTGCTGCGTTTGAATTTTGTATGGATAGAGATGTAAACTCTGGCGCATGTGACGATACGTGGACGTTGGCGTCATTTGGACCGCAGCTGCAACACGGCGAACGGAAACCCGAGGCCGCTGTTGGATCACCTGCTGCACTAGCTGCGCGTTGCCCTCTGTGGTTGCCGTACGCGGTCGCCCTACCTTTCCAGCACGTTCATCCATCACGTTCCCAGTCCGTTGAAATTTTGCAAACAGATCCTTTATTGTATCGCTTTGTGCTCCTTTGGTTACATTAAACCTCCTTTGAAAACTTTGTCTTGTTGCAACAACACTGTGTTCTAGGCGGTGGAATTCCAACACCAGAAAAATCCTCTGTTCTAAGGAATAAGCCATGTTGTCCACAGCACACTTGCACGTTGTGAACAGCACACGCTTACAGCAGAAAGACGACATACAGAATGGCGCACCCACAGACTGCGTTGTCTTCTTTATCTTTCACATCACTTGCAGCGCCATCTGTTGTTGAAAATTGTAACTACTGTAATTTCGAAAGTTTGTCCGCCTGAAAATGTACTGTTGTCCCAAGCATATTGCAACAAACGGTGTATTTCTATCGCTGCTCGTTTAGTTTTTATTGGCGTTTCAAATATACCGGTCATTTTTGAAACACCCTGTATTATAGAGCTAATAAGTCACCACCTAGTGAAGAAATTACTACTTAATCAAACGTTAATCACAAAGACTAACACTGCTGAATGTGGCAGTGCATGCTAACGACTACAATTACAAATTTTAGAAACAGAAATAGAAGACCTTTGCCAAAAGAATGCAGGTTTATAGTAGCTTCTATCTCGATGAGTTACTGAAATTAAAACATACTCACAAAGTGATTCATGGCTTTCTGCCTGACTGCCAACAATAACTTGTTATGAAAGGACGGTACACCTACTGGTCACCTGAAGATATTGTAAAAGCTGCGATTTTTTTGCCTATCTTATAAAGCATGATCTTTTGTCAGAGACCCATTCAAATATCCTCTTACTAATAAAGTCGCGATTAAAAATAAGACGTAGATAATTTAGCGTTTCACCAGGTTTCATTGATTTAAGCATTAGTGCTTTGAAAACTGAGTTATAAACAAAATTCAAAAAATACTTACTTTTGCGGCTTTACACTAGCATTTCACCAACCGTAGAAAAGTTAGCGTAATATGAAGTTTAATAAAATAACAGTGATCATAACATTCTAAAAGCTTGAAAATCTCAATTCTGTTCCTATCTGCTTATGAGTTAAACACGTGAGCACCGTTTGCTTATCAGCTACAATGCAGTGGTTCAAAATGGTTCAAATGGCTCTATGAACTATGGGAATTAACATCAGTGGTCATCAGTCCCCTAAAGACATCACACACAACCATGCCAGAGGCAGGATTCGAACCTGCGACCGTAGCGTTCGCGCCGTTCCGGACTGAAGTGCCTAGAACTGCTCGGTCACAACTGCTGGCACACTGCAGTGGGATGCGGCGGGAGGGTTCACGGTGCGTCACAGCTCACAGCCCACCCGCGGTGCCCCTACCGTGTATTCCAGGGTCCGTGATTAATACGTTGGGTTGTAAGTGTATCGCCGGCCGGTGTGGGCGAGCGGTTCTAGGCGTTACAGTCTGGAACCACGCGACCGCTACGGTCGCAGGTTCGAATCCTGCATCGGGCATGGATGTGTGTGATTCTCCTTACGTTAGTTAGGTTAGCGTAGTTCTAATGTCTAGGGGACTGATGACCTCAGAAGTTCAGTCCCATAGTGCTCAGAGCCATTTGAACAATTTTTTGTAAGTGTATCGTGCTACACACAAGTAGTGGGGGATGGAGAGAGGGAAGGGGATGGTTAAAGACATACGAGGTGTGGCTAGAAAAAAACCGGACTAGTACTGGTGAAACAATAAAACGAATGCAATAAGGCTGAAAGTCGCGTGGCCTGTCACGTGACTCTCGCTCCGCCTACTGCTCGAGTTTCATCTGCCTCCTGCACTCAGTCTGCCCGTGGCGTCTGTTTTAAGTAGTTGACGTTTTGTCTGTGCGTCGGAAAATGTTGAGTGTACAGAAAGAACAGCGTGTTAACATCAAATTTTGTTTCAAACTAGGAAAATCTGCAAGTGAAACGTTTGTAATGTTACAACAAGTGTACGGCGATGATTGTTTATCGCGAACACAAGTGTTTGAGTGGTTTAAACGATTTAAAGATGGCCGCGAAGACACCAGTGATGACACTCGCACTGGCAGACCATTGTCAGCAAAAACTGATGCAAACATTGAAAAAATCGGTAAACTTGTTCGACAAGATCGCCGTTTAACAATCAGAGCAGTGTCTGAGTTAACAGGAGTTGACAAGGAAAGTGTTAGGCAGATTCTTCATGAGAGTTTCAACATGAACAAAGTGTGTTCAAAAATGGTTCCAAAGTGTCTCACAATTGAACAGAAGGAACGCCGAAGAATGATTTGTTCTGACATCCTGGAAAACATTGAAAGTGATCCCACCTTCTTACAAAATGTTATTACTTGCGATGAATCGTGGTTTTTTACTTACGATCCCGAAACTAAACGCCAATCGATGCATTGGAAAACTCCTGGTTCTCCACGACAAAAAAAAGCACGAATGTGAAAATCGAAATTCAAGGCAATGATGATTGTTTTTTTTTTTTTACATCAAAGGGATTGTGCACATTGATTGGGTACCAGAGGGACAAACAGTGAATCAGCATTACTACATTAGCGTCCTGGCTACCCTACGTGAGCGAGTACGGAGAAAACGGAACGATTTGTGGAGAAAAAAGTCATGGACCCTTCACCAAGACAATGCCCCAGCTCACAGTGCGTTGTCAGTGAAGACGTTTTTGGCAAAACACAACATTCCCATCTTAGATCATCCACCCTACTCACCTGATTTGGCCCCCTGTGACTTTTATCTTTTCCCTAAAGTCAAGTTTGAAAGGAACTACATTTGAGACTGTTGAAGCAGTAAAAGAAAAAGCGACGGAATTAATGTATGGACTTACCGAAAATGATCTGCAGCATTGCTATGAACAGTGGAAAATTCGTATGGAGCGGTGTAGAGACCGAGGAGGAGAGTACATTGAAGGAGATAACATGAAATTGTAAATAATTGTAAATAAATGTTTTTTCCAGCATCAGTCCGGTTTTTTTCTAGCCGCACCTCGTATATGTACAAAAGTAAATTTTCCTCGGGAACAAAACGAAATGAAAGTCGCCCACGGGTTCCAGCACTCGAGGCTGTGGGATCGCTGGGGCTGGGACGTTGTTGTTCGCCGGTTGCCACTCATAATAATTCCGTTTCCGGCAGCGGGCGTTGCTGTGCTGCGGGGCTGCGTCGTGCCCCTGCCAGCCAGCCAGCGCGCCTCGGGCGCGGCGCCGGAGTTTTGCGAACTTGTCGCGCCAACTTCTGGCGGGACCTCCATACGACGGCGGACGGGCCGCTCCTCTCCTCCAGGAACAAGAAGGGGCCGCGAGGCGGAAGTCTGCGGAGGCAGGGGGGAGGGAGGGAAAAAGACGGGGAAAACAGGAGCAGGCCGCAGCAACTTAACTTTATGCGCCTCGCAGTACTTCCCAGGCCGCCGCCGCCGCCGCTTTCGTGCACTCGGCAAAGACTGCACAGTGCGCGCCTCGTAAACCTTATTTGATATGCATGGCGTCTTATGAAGAAGAAGCCCGACTGCAGCCACTCTGCCAGCCCGACTTCAAAAGACGTAAACAATCCGGCCGCTTTCAGAGGAGCAGCGCGCAGATAAAATTTATAGGCGGTCCCCGGCATTTACGGGGAGCACCATTAGCCTCACTAAAACCGACCCCCTACATTACATCGGTCGTCTCACGCGCCCCACCGAACGGCGGACGTGGAACCTGTCGTTTGTTTGCGTGGAAGATGCTGGCCATTTTCAAATATTAACCTCCTCATGCCTTATGTAGCATATACGATATATCCAAATTTCAGTTTTTTTAGCACAGTGCCTCTTCCTGTGCGCGATTGTAGCAAGTACTTTAAACAATGTGCACTCTGTCCATCACTTGTTTTCAATGCCATTTTTCTTTCTGCAAGTGGCAGAATCAGTTTGAAGAATGCTGTTTATAACAGTGATAGCAAGTCTTCGAGCAATTATGGTTGTAACACGCCCGGGAGTACGAATGAGGGTGGAGGTACCTGAAACTGACTTCCTCGTTTCGGACTGTTGCTTTTCTTAACCGTGCGCCCTGTCCATACCACGTACCTGTTAATCCCGCGGCGGTCGTATTGTCATGCTCCCCACTGCAGTTGGCTTGTCTGAAATTATGTATCGAAATATGCAAGCGGTTTTACGGGAGCCACTCAACGTTAAAACACAACACTGTCCTATGTCTGGTATGAACATATATAATCTGAGACGATATAGAAACCACAGGTTGCACTGTTTACAATCTAAATCGTAAATGTTTATCCCAATTAACAATCTTGATGATTAACAGTCCAAAATATAATTCAGACTAGCGTACGCGTAACCGACACGACGCGGCTGATTGTTGATGATGCGGTAGCCGAATGATCGAACGAAAGTTCTTACGCTCGTCACACAAACAGATATCTGGTAATAGTCCTCTTTGTCACTAGTAATGATATAATACTGTTCGTAAAGTAAATTTTTCAGTTCTCACTTGTACGAGCGTGTGCGTAACCGTCGCGGCGCGGCTGATTGTTGATAATGCGGAAACGCGATGATCGAACGAACGTCCTCACGCTCGCTACAAGACACTGGCACTTGACTGCACTCTTTTATGGTAACTAATTTTTACTGATTCACATTAGTTAATTCCGGGAGACCGAACACGGCGCAGATGATTGATACTGTGCGACACGCAACGAGAGGAAACATAAATACGTTATCGGCGGCACTGCTCATTTTTTCATTACTTCTTGACGCACTTTCCTCTGAATAACTTCCATATTTCATCACTTGTAGCAACACTTCAACCTGAGTACAAAAAAAAAGCCTCTTACATGCAGAGCTACACACTACACAACATATCAGGAGATGATGTGAGGGTGGGGGGGGGGGGTATACTGCCCCATCCCACGGGTTGGTTCAAATGGCTCTGAGCACTATGGGACTCAACTGCTGTGGTCATTAGTCCCCTAGAACTTAGAACTACTTAAACCTAACTAACCTATGGACATCCATGCCCGAGGCAGGATTCGAACCTGCGAGCGTAGCAGTCGCACGGTTCCGGACTGCGCGCCTAGAACCGCGAGACCACGGCGGCCGGCCATCCCACGGGTATATACCACTACCACATTGTGGACCAGACATGAGTTACACATAATCATGGAAACATAAAGAACAGTTGTCAAATACGCAAAAGAATATTTTACATAACAAAAAAAACCCTACCTACAGTGCAACCTGTATAGCAAAACACAGTTACAATAAAGTGGATAAACAAGGAGCTAATACAAGAAGACACAAAAATATTAAGTCCCTGAAATAGAAAAGTTTACAAATACAATAGGTTAGATATGACAGGCAAGTACCTGGAAGAAAGAGATAAAAAAAGTAGAAAAATACGCGTGTTCACTGCTACTCCAAGTAGACAATATCACTGGTGACACTATTAGGCAAAAACTAGAGAACTTTCATCAGCACTTGGCCGTCAGAAAAAATAAACCAAAAAAAATTACTTCACAAGGGAGCGTTCTCTGCACTGAAAGGGGTTGGGGAGTGACTGTAGTGTCGAAGCTGCGCCGACCAGCAGAGGTGCAGTATAGTCGTCAGCTCGCCACTCTCGCCTCGCGGTAAACCGTCCATTGGCGAACATGAAACAGATTAATGACGGTCTCAGTGTTGTCCTAGCAACGCCTATCCAACTTACTCATAGTCCGTTACTACTACAGTAAACATTACGATGTTCTATACGACATAATAAACACATTCGCTATTAAGAAGAAAAATATATGGATGTCCACTGTGTTAAATTTAGTTGCTAAGTGAATGGTACAAAAATTAATAGCAATTATTAAACAGGAGTAGTAAGAAACTTCTAAATGAAAAAAGCTTCTGGATAGCATAAACTATATACACTAGACACTAGTATTCATTCGACCCATATCACTGTGTGGGCAAGAAGAAATGTAATACATCAAATCTAGGTTAAGAAGATGGAAAGTGAAAAGAAAGAAAAAAAATTTTATATGGCAGTAACAGACCCTAGTTAAATCTCACTTTATTAGAGTTTCCTCATAAAACTTCATAATAATCAGAAATTAATGTCTGTACATAAGGATAATAGCAGCTGACATATATACAGATTCAGACACATCACAATATATCACTCAGTCATTAATATTGCTCACTATGGTATAGTTTAATGTTTTCCACTTGGTGTTTCCCCTTGTGACATGAGGTATGCTGTTGATTACACCCTCAAAATATGTTATATAATTTTCCACTTGCTATGTTTCCAGTTTCGCACCTGGTCATCCGATGCATCGTGCCTTGAATTCTGACATCCATAGGCACCATCGTCGCTTGTGTGACCACCATGGACACAGAAACCACCGTAACGTCTCCTGTCATTATTATTTATCCAATGTCGTCCACTATGTCTACTGTCATGATTTGAATGGATATCTGTATTGGGTTCATTGTTCCCTTATACTCTGCTATCAGCTTCTCCTCCTCCTTTTCCTTGTGAATCATACAACGGGTTAAATTGTCCTCAGACTAATTTCATTGCCTCTGCATCACCTTTAGGGATAGCTAGCAACTTATCCTGAACTCCAGATGGTGGCCTACTTATGGTCCGGGTATTGCTTCTGTCGTCATCGGTTCATCTAAATACAAATTCCTCTCATAATAATCTTGAAAAAACTTCTTTAAGTTCTGGTCAGCCGTCTCTCAAACCTTCTACCCTGGTATAGACTATTACGTACTTCATTTTGCTTTCGTCTTGATCAATATTGTCATAAAAATTCATTTTAAACTTCAGCAAAGGTTGTACACTTATGTCCTATTCTCATACCCCAGGTACCAGCTTCACCTTCCAATCTTGCAGCAACGAAGCGTACATATCTTTGCTCGTTCCATAATTCAGGTAACAAGCACTTAAATTGATCTAAGAAATCTTTAGGATGCCACCTCCCATTTGGTCCAAAGTTCTTAAAATTCCCCTTGCCAAGGAAGCGCTCATCATTTTGTATTCCAATTAAGCTGCTTCCAACAATGCTTCCATCACGTAATAATGGTTTCGCTTCGCTCTTCACCTGCTGACCAACCTGTTACTTGGTCTTGCCTACCTCACTGTACACCTCTTCTACTCGTAGTGCATAAGCATCGAGGTTTAATGTAACAGTTGATATCCTGTGTTTACAGGGTTTTACTTCCTCACCCAGTTGTTCAAAAAGCTCACCGTAAGCCTCAACTTTTTCAGTAAGTTCTTCTTTCACTTCTTTGACATCCGATTCTACCATTTCAAAACCACGTTTAGTATTGCCTGCTACATTCTCCTCAACCGGAATGGTTAGTTCATTTATCCTTTGATGCCTTGACTCAGCCAGCTTCCTCAGAGCCTCATTAGACTCGTCAATCGTTTTACTGAGTCGTTTGCTTATCTGCTCTACCGATTGCCTAATATCTTCCCTCTGATGCTTAATATCTCCATTAATTATTTGTTTTCATGCCTCTGGTGCTTAATGTGTTCCTCTATTTGTTTATTACTATTCAATAATGTTTTGAGCATGTCAACGATAGACAGGGCAGGCGTAAGTATACAACCATCTCGTTTGGGCGTCTCCATGCTTGGTGACGATACTGCATTAGGACTTCCCATCTCTGTTAATAAACTACTGTCACCTATACCGGGACCGAGCGAGATGGCGCACTGGTTAGCATACTGGACTCGCATTCGGGAGGACGACGGTTCAAGGCCATCTCCGGCAATCCTGATTTAGGTTTTCCGTGATTTCCCTAAATCGTTTCAGGCAAATGCCGGAATGGTTCCTTTGAAAGGGCACGGCCGATTTCCTTCCCAATCCTTCCCTAATCCGAGCTTGCGCTCCATCTCTAATGACCTCGTTGTCGACGGGACGTTAAACTACCACCACCACCACATCTATACCGGAATCCTTCGACATTTCGCGATTAATTGCTTCTGTTTTTGTCTCCACCTGATACTTTCACGTAAAGAGACTGCTTTTACATCCCTGACTACAGCAGTTGCACCAAGCTCATTACTTGCCATATTGAACCACGGATAAGTCACTCAAGCGAGAAATAAACGAATCACAACAACACTCGTAGCACAGAATGGATGCCGATAACCACAAACAAACTACAACGTCGTATGCATTCAACGCTATAATCCGTGCTCGGAAGCACACATAACATACAAGATCACGTAAAAGAAAAAAAAGCATTAAAAATAAGCTAGCGTAAGTATTGTTCTGCAATTGTATTAACTGTTATTAAAATTAGACAACTAACTAAGCAGGCCCTGACAGTGACATTTACTTTACTGTACGATCGGCACAGTAATTATGGCTCGAAATTTTGTGAACAAAAGTATTACAACTGTTACTGTTTGTAATTACATAATTATCGAACGCAATCTGCACTGCCAGTTAATTACTCTCATCGCATCAGTTGCGTGAGGTAACGTTGTGATGCGCGACTTACTTTGCGTTGTCTTCTGCCTCCGCAGCCGCGGCTGTTGCGTAGCGCCGACTCAGTTGACGCCATCCGGCTGTCAGCACTGCACCCTCTCTGCAAAGTGTGGTAATATTTGCTGCCTCACTCCTGGGTACCGCTCACGTCGTACGCGATTTAGGCTATCAAAAAGATTTCACTTTTGCCCATAGGTGCCACTAGCGTCGTCTTCCGTAATGGCTGCCAAATAACTGTTCCATTTCGCACATAGATGCCGCTAGCGTCGACAAAAGCGCACCACCGTGGAGTATGTTTACTCCGTAGCACTAGCTCTTTGCACTGTCACGGATCAGACGAGTATATACACTGTGTCATAACTTCTTTGATGTACACATACCAGAGCTCTCGTGACGTCACTCAACAATAGAAAATAATAATCACTGTTTATACGCATATAGTTCACACTCCAAATTAATTATGTGGCACTTCTTAACCGAAATGGCAGGTCCTGGATACACGACGCCATGTAACACGACCGGGGGTACAATGGGTTGGGGGTACCTTACATTGGTTCTCGTTCCTGCTGTCCTTGACCGTGCGCCCTGTCCATACCACGTACCTGGTAATCCCGCGGCGGTCGTGTTGTCCTGCTCCTCACTGCTGCTGGCTTGCCTGAAATAATCTATCGAAATATGCAAGCGGTTTTAAGGGAGCCACTTAACGTTAAAACACAACACTGCCCTATTTATGATATAAAAATCTATATTCTGAGACGATATAGAAACCACAGGTTGCACTGTTTACACTCTAAATCGTAAATGTTAATCCCAGTTAACAATCTTGATGATTAACAGTCCAAAATATAATTCAGACTAGCGTACGCGTAACCGACACGACGCGGCTGATTGTTGATGGTGCGGAAGTCGAATGATCGAACGAAAGTTCTTACGCTCGTCACACATAGAGATATCTGGTAATAGTTCTCGTTGTCACTAGTAATAATATACTACTGTTCGTAAAGTAATTTTTTCAGTTCTCACTTGTACGAGCGTGCGCGTAACCGTCGCGGCGCGGCTGATTGTTGATAATCCGCATTATCAACAATCAGCCGCGCGATGATCGAACGCATGTCCTCACGCTCGCTACAAGACACTGGCACTAGATTGCACTCTTTTATGGTAACTAATTTTTACTTGTGCACATTAGTTAATTCCAGGAGACCGAACACGGCGCGCATGATCGATGTTGTGCGACACGCAACGAGAGGAAACATAAATACGTTATCTACGGCACTGCTCATTTTTAATTACATCTTGACGCACTTTCCTCTGAATCACTTCCATATTTCATCACTTTCCTGTAACAGCACTTGTAGCAACACTTCAACCTGAAGATAAAAAAAAAATGCCTCTCACATGCAGAGCTACACACTGCACAACATACCAGTACCGTGTCCCGCGCTCGACTCTCTAGAGACGCGGCTGCCCGCAAAGATACTCCACAACTAAGCCAGCGATATGACAATACGCTTACAAGGTAATTTTTGTTTGTTTTTATTAATAATTATGAGATAGAATTTTTCAAAATGTTGTGTAATAATGTAACCCATCCTGCAGTGCAGAATATGTCATTTATTTTATTTCATCAAACAATGTAGTGGTCTTTTGTTCTTTTTGCTATGTACCACTGGGTCCATGTTCCAGTGAAATGGTTTACATAACTCATATGTTTTTGACACTCAGTTTTCTATCTATTGAACGTATTTCCGTTATTTTCTAACGTAGACACAATTATATGGAACAAGTACTAAAATTTTGGTGAACCACAAAAATTTTTTTATATAGTACTTTAATCTTATTTAGTCCCAGACGTATTTATCATAGATATACGCTTTTAATTTATAAAGTGTAAGCTCTGGAATGCGGAGATTAGACATGTAGTACACTTGTGACTGGTCGCTGAGCTGAAGAATTCTGGAGATTGGGTGATTTCAGAGACTTTTGAGAAATTACGTGTGTAATCCTGTAGCGTTCAATTTTGCGTCGAGTCCTATGTGTTACACATACGTAATAATCTACAGAGTAGAACTTCATACTTAATTCGTATTTCTTACAGGTGGCGTAAGTGTTACAATTAATCCGTTTGGAGAGAGACTGATAAAGAATTAACTCATAGTTAGGTCTTCGAAAGAAACAATGAATACCTTACTGAAAAAGTTCCATCATTTGTGTAAGTTTGCATCATTTGCAGCTAGACACATTTCCATAAATTTCTTCTGAGATGTAGACCCTATCTGACCATAAAATAAGATACTAATGCCTCGATCACTGTTATAAGTGACTCTCATCAAAATGTGTAATTAACTTCAACTGTAAAAATAAAATATGTCGACATGAACAATTCAAAACGGTTTCACTGAAAGTTCCTCTCGCTTAACTGCTATAGAGCACTGTTTCTGTTATTTTTATGTCAAGAAAAGGAATAACACGAAAAACATGTGAAAAACAGACAATGTGTATCATAAAATCCTCCAAATTTTAAATGTAGGCCTGCATGGAGACATGAATGGGCATTTGACTTGGAAGAAATATCTTATAGAGTCCCGAAACTACGATAAGTAAATACAGCAGAGTTTGATCTACATGTAATTGCTAATTTGGGTAAAAAGTGTATTTTACGTTTTTCATTTACCGTTTGGGTTAGGAAAATTCAGTTTTGGTGCAATGTTTCTGAGTGCACAAGTTACAGCCAGGTGTGGGCCTGTTTACAGTGAGTTACTCTCATGATCAGTTGCAAAGTGAAATAGAGGCCACAGGGGCGTAGAACCACCGGAAAAAGTACACGCAGCGGTTTGCATGGCGCAAGTCACAGGCAGGAGGGGCCCACTAGCCAGTCTAAGTGATATGAGAACGTGACGCGGAGCGGCACATTTAGGAAAACAGAGTCGCACAGTCGCTTATAAATAGGTGCCGGTTCACTAAAAAAGCATTCAAGTGTGACAGCTCTCCTGGATAGCGGGGTATGTCACACCACTGGCTACCGCAGAAGCCAATAGGGCGCCAGTGTTCCAGTCCACAGCAGGTCACTGGTTCGACCCTCTGAGGCCAACACGGGGTCCGCAGCCAGCAGGCGGCGGGCCACGCCACGGCTCGCTACCGTGGGCAGTCATCTCGGCTCCCAACACACACCGCAGTTGTCAGTGAGCGGCACTGAGGCAAGTGGGGACGGAAGCTGGTTAGTCGGCTGCCGGCACATCCTGACGTCGACACAACTGCGGCCCCACGAGGCCGACACACCGCAGGGCTTTGCACGGGTTGCTGAGGCAGCCATTCCACGCCAAGCCCTTTCGCAGACAGCAAAGTAGTGTCCTCAGCATTGTGGGACCCGGTGACGCAGAGTGAGGGGAATGTGGCACTGTAGTTGGAAACAATAAATCACTTGGAAAACTCTGACGAGCCTTAATACGGTGCATCCTACGTTTTCCCACTACATATGGTGTTGCTTTTATATTCGGTGTCAGAAGTTACCACTATACACTAATATCTAGTGGTATAATTTTCTGGGATAGTTCACCAGTTAGAAGGAAATTATTGCCGGAATAAAAGACTGAATTAGAATCCACTGCAGTTTGAAGAAAATGTAATCTCCTTAGAGGGAGTTATAGAGGCCTAATTAATTTTTGTGGTCAGTGGCTCATAAATGAGCCACAAAATTCTTTTGTGGTCCTGTAATGTGAAGTATAAACACGGAGAAAAGTCTATACTAAACCCTCTTACATCTGGACAGCTCCTTCTTTTCCTTAGCAGAATTCATTCTATCCCAGTAAACATTGTCTTGCATTGTATAGTACATAAATGTGGGTACTTTGTTGTAGAACCTATGTTTATTCGTTAACGTAGTTGGTAATGAAGACCAGGGTGAAAAATGTTGTTGTTTCTAAACCACAGAGATCTTTATTAATCTGAGGATGGCAAACATAAATCCACACACACAAGAAATTACGTATTTAAAGTCTGTAACCTAACTACTCGCACTTAATTTCGATATAAATCTTCGGAGTTAACAATGATATATGAAACTGAGCAACTCCAGCAGACATCGAAATCATTTTTGACGATGACACAGCCCAACAGGACAAAAAATAAATGGTTCAAATGGCTCTGAGCACTATGGGACTTAACATCTATGGTCATGAGTCCCCTAGAACTTAGAACTACTTAAACCTAACTAACCTAAGGACAGGGGCAAAAACTACTCGTAGATCAAGCAGAGGCCATTTACCTTTATTCTTAACAAAAATTGCACAAATTTAGTAGTAATGGCACCAATAAACGATGGTAAGTATACATCGAGGATTTGATGGAGTATTTGAACCATGCTTCTGTTAAACAAGATGCGTTCATTGCCTTCCACTTACACCATCCTGATCCAAAAAGTCTTAACGAGATACCGGACCAGCAACAAGAATGTGATGGAGCATGTCTGACAGGATTAAAATAAAACAGCTTATATCAAATCTTTAATCTACCAACGAATTTTCAATGAATACCTACTGGTATATGTGGTGCATCAGACCGAAAAGTTCGTTTGTAAATTGGTTGCAGCTTTCGTGACTGCTTACTAATGTAGTCCCTATTGGCTTTGGTCTCCCGATCTTCGGACGATGTATGTTTAATGATTTTTCTGGCCTTTCGCCAGCATGAGTGACTGGTATTTCGAAACAAACATCGGAGGAAGATCTTGAGACCAAAGCCAACGGCTTTTACTTTGATTCTTACATGTATGTGTGTTATACTAGGTACTTAAGCTGTTTAAATTAATCTTTGGTATTAATAATCGCTTCTGCTGTATTTTGGTCCTTTATTACTGTACCACTGCCGGTTTCGTGGCGTTAAAGCCACATCTTCAGGTGACATCTGTATAACAATAAAACAACAAGGAATAACACTGGTAAGGTATATTGTTTTCAGATTTTCATATTCTCATGTAGAAGTTTTTAATATTTTTAAAATCTTAAAACAATTTACCATACCCGTGTATGTGTCAAAGTAGTTATTCCTTCTGGATTTATTGCTGTATAGATGCCACCTGAAGATGTGGTTTTAACGCCACGAAACCGGTACTGGTACAGTAATAAAGTACCAAAATACAGATGAAGCGATTATTAATACCCAAGAGTAATACTCATAGGAGTTGTTGCCCAACCTACAAGTTTGTCTGTTTAATTTATGTTTCTATTACCCTCCACAGCATTCATATACGTTTTTCTTTATCATTGTTAATAAATGTAATGTAATTTCTTGGCTATAAAGTACCAGCTCAGTTGTGGGGCTGAATTCATAATTTTCTATTAGGAGGGTCACACTTCGTCATAACTGACGGATATTCATCGATAAAAACATAAGTGATATCTGACCCAGTGCTACCCCTAATCTACGCATATGAATCAGGGGACAGTCTCAGCAACCATCTCATATTGTTTGTTGATGATGCTCTTACTGCTGTCTAGTAAAGTCATGAGAAGGTCAAAACCAAGAGCAAAATCGACATAAACGTTTTCTAGGTGTGGTACGGCGACATAACCTATAAAACTACTGCTGCTGGAGAAAGACCAACGTTTCGGCCACGGTTCCAGCGGCCTCCTTCTAGACCCAGAAGAAGGCCGCTGCAACCATGGCCGAAACGTTGGTTTTTCTCCAGCAGCAGTAATTTTACACATTGTGATGGGCTACCACACTCAGAAAACTTTTATGTCGACTGACTCTGGTCACGGAAGCCTACGCAATTACAATGGCAAAATGATTTATAAAAGGTATCTGTATGGTGCGAATAGTGACAGTTCACCGTAAATACCGAAAAGTGCGAGGTCACCCAGATGAGTACTCAAATGAATCCGTTACATTCCTGTTCACGATTAATCCCATAAATATTAATCATGTCATGTGAGCTACATACCTGGGGGATAACAACTGCTAACAATCTGGAACGATCACATTGGTAATGTTGTGAGGAAGGCGAACGACAGTCTGCGTTTTACTGGTAACACACTTAGAAGATGCAACTGGTCAGATAAGAAGATTATCTACTCAACGCTTGCACTGGCTGAGGATATCGAGAAAGCCCAAAGAAAAAACACCTCGTTTTGCTTCATCGTGAAAATGGGGGAAGAGTGTCACGAATATCATAGCCGAGAGAAACACAAAGGCGTTCTTCGTTGCAGCAATATATTGTCGAGAAGTCTGAATCTCCAACTTTCTCCGAAGAATGCGAAAATATTTTCTTGCCGCTCAGCTACATAGAGAGAAATGACCACCGAAATAAAATAAGAGAAGTCGGAGCTGGCTCAGGAAGACTGAAGTCTTTGTTCTTCCAGCCAGCCATTACAGAGTGGAACGGCACAGATATAGCGTGAAAATGATTAGATGAACTGTCTGCCAGGCATTTAAGTGTGAACTGCCAAGTAGCCATGTTGATATATTATGTTTATTTTTTGTTTATGCAATCCGGTCATGTTGGAGCCTTCAGGCCCTCTGTTACATCAAACTAGGGTTTCACAAACACAGTACGTCTTTTACATCATACGGCGAAAGAAATAACAATAATTTTAGTATAACAAATAACAATAAAATGATGAGTTTCTGTAGAGACAATGTGAATAACTAGTAATGACTACCAAATAGTAAAATTAATGCTGGAAGTAGTTCTATTATTCCTGCTGCCAATAATAATGATAATGATAACAATAATGATAATGACAGTGGCAGATAGAAAGAATGTATACGTGCACAGCATAGAGATTTTCTTATATAACGAGTTCTGGCGAAGGGAAATTTAAAGAGACTGCACCAGATGAGAATAGTGGCAAACGAAGAGAATCTGATTTGAAACAAGACTGTAAAGGGATAACGTATGTCTGTAGGGATAATAGTAGTCTTTATTGTTGCTTCATTAGATATGTCATTAAGTGTGTTCTGAGGATTGAGGTATTATCCAGTTCTCGAATACAATAAGGGAGGCTAATCGAGAGTCAGGTTCCTGTTACCGAAAAGGACTTCGAGAAAGTGGCCGGGCGATGAAGTGCGACAGAAAGAATTTTTCTCTGTTGGGAATGTGTGTCTCTGCCATGTTATCGAGGTAAGAGCTTTGAGTTCGTGGACAAATATGAGGGACAGAGATATAGAAATTTCTGCACTTGTCTGCATGAAGCCAGGGTAACTATCCATATGATGGTGATATGTGATCAAAGAATCGAACGTCACAGATATATCAAACGCCCATCCAGGCCTCGTGAGGTTACCTGGTGAAGTCCATGCACGATAACTTCACCGTAATCAATAATTGGAAGTATAAGTGTTTGTGGAATTTCCTTTTTAGGTTGAGAGTTAACAGCGTTTTTCAGTATTGTTGGGCATGGAGAGTAGGTGTTGCAGACTGTAGTTATTGCTCAGTCCAATTTTGATTTTCATCTATTATTATTCCTAGATTCTTTGCTGAGGGAGAGAAATTGACAATTGTCCCATTTTGGATGGTAGGAATACTCGATATTTCAGGGTAATGAACCTAGAATGATCAACCAGTTAAGCTTGAGTTTTCGGTGGGTTGAACTTTCATCCTAACTGAAAGTTATCAGTGTGAATGCAATAGAGCAAAACTGATTACACGTAACTGACGTACAGTTAAGGGAGTATACGAACTAAAATCGAGTCTTGGACGACGCCTGAAACTACTTGCCTACACTGTGGCTTTATGGTGCCGGACACGACGCACTGCCAACGAAAAGTCAGTTATGAGTGAAACCATTGCACTGCGTTTGGTAAGAAATTTGCCTGCTAAGTCAGGCAAATAAAATGTCGAGGTCGACAGTGTCAAAGGCAGTAGATAAACAAGTCTAGTATTTAAAATATTCCTATTGTCTAACCATTGAGGATCTCTCCCGTACACTGATTATTTCTCCTTCATTTGTGCCAAAATTCATGCGATCAATGAATACATCATCGAAGTAGGTATCTCCCATAATAAACTAGGTCAGTTGTGAATGATTAATCCAAAATGGCTATTTTTCCTATGTAGCCAGAAGAACGAAGGAGAAGTACTATTAGAAATCGTCTCTATTAGTAATATAATAAGTTTGGCTAAAATTTCTCTAACAGATTAGAACAGTACTTCACTAATAAGAAAATGCAGTCACTCGTACCGTTGCCTGTTTCAGTTACCACTTAGATGACAATGTGGTAATTTATTTATTGCGTCGGAATGGGACAAAAATTGGTAACATAAGCTATAAAATCCGGAACTGTCCAAGAACGATAGGTAACGATAACGCCACTTGTTGTTCACACAGATAACTTAAAAAAGACAATAAGATCTTAGAAGATCTGAAAATGTTATTCGTTTGTTGCCTTTGATAAAGGAATTTCGTCTATCGATATTTTAATTATAAAGTTTTTTGCAATGAATATTTATTGTGTGGTTGCGACTGCGTTTCCGATGTTTATTCAAATACATTTATTAATTCACGCTCCAGAGAACATATCACTGTGTATGTGCATAACAAAATACTGGGTAATGAACTGCACAGAGTGTGAGTTTTAAACAAATGCAATTTCCAGCTCTCCATAACGCTTGCAGAATAAAAACAACAGTTAGAAAAATTCTAATATTTGTCACCATAACAAATCACTGTCACTTTTTACATCTAGCCATGTGTTTCAGTCTCTGTCTTCTGTTGTGAAGCGTCTTTCATTCATGGTTTACTAGGGGTTTCTTGTGCGTACACATTACTCCTAAGCATTACACTCCAGTTATGGACATTCTATTCGAAAATCCAAATTTAGTTTTCTTACCATACGAGGCAGAGCTCAGCAACAGATATTTTATTCAGTGGTGAGTGTTATTCAAATTCTTCGTGTACATTTGGATGGAAACTTAAGTGACAAGAATGCTCAACTCATTATCTAACTGTAGCTCAATTATTCTAACTATCTAACAGTCAGGATTTCAGTTACAACAAAGCCGTACAATGCTAACATTAAAAAATGGTTTATTGAGAAGCGGAGAGCAAATTGCCATTTGAAAATACGGTGAAAGGAGATGATCGGTTGAACACTATCAAATCAAAGAGCAATGAAATTTTGTTGTACCAGTTTATACATTATGAAAAGTGGCTCTAAATGTGGTGATTGAATTTTTCTCGTTGCGCAGTAAAGTTCTGTAGAAGGCCTCCGTAGAAAGGATATAATATGCAGACAGTCAAGAGGATGGAGAAAGTTTCTGAAGTAGAGGACTATTTTAACATTATATATATGTTCAAGTGTTAGAAAGAATTGTCTGAAAAACATTTGTAGTGTAGTGTAGTCTTGTACAGAAGTGAAATATGGACGATAGTCAGTTCACTTAAGAACAGAATAGAGGATGTGAAAATCGGGTGACTATTGAAGACGTTCTAAACTGAAAAGGGAAGGAAAGAAATTATGGAACAACTTGACTATAAGAGCACAATAAAGACAAATGTTTTCGTAAAACTCATCTTGGCATCTAAATTCGGATGTAATGATTTTTTTCCCCAGAGAACCTTTTCCTGTTATTAACTATCTTTATTTAACATACCCTCTATTTCCGCTATAGTTTGTTTACCTGCAAAATAACGAAATAAGTCTACTACTTTTGGTGTAGGCGTCATTTTCTAATTCCCGAAGCTTCAGTTGATTTAATGTGAGGACTTGTGGAGCATTGAGCTCAATTTAAAAACCAATGTATTAAACGTTAAGGTTCTTCCCAACAGGACAATCACAATTAAAGAGAACTTAATTTGCATTCCAATGTACTTCTACAAAGCAGGGCTCAAACAAAAAACTAACAGTTGAAATGCTTTAACACAAGTATCTAAATTAAAGTCAGATAACCACTATAATAAGCACAGTGGGCGGGCATTATATACAGAAAATTAAAGACAGAAAAATGTAGCTTCATAGCTTCTGCCATTAACCACAGAACACAAAGAACATTCTCAGTTACGATCTCCCACATGTAGTTAAATACTGGTCTACCAGCAGTAGCATGAGAAACTAGTCACTACGACTAGCTATTTTTAATTGTCTACAAGACTGCTTGAGCATACTCGTATATCAAAGTACAATCCTCTGTACAATGAAACATGTAAATGAATCATTCTCACGTAGCAAATCAACCTGTAACTTTCTTTGCACAAAAGGCACACACTAAGTCAACTACACCCACCGTCTTTACTATAAAACGTCTAATCCAGCCACGCCCTCAGACTGTAATTATCAAAATTAGCCAACCGAAACACGTCGAAGTACACTGCGGAATTTCTATTCGTCGTATCAATGGTTAACCAACATACTCAATACGCCACATCCACTCTGCACTGTACACTGTACTATATCACTTAGCCAGCAAGATGCAGCCATCTGCTACTAATGATCGTCCATAGTCCTCCTATTGGAATGCGCAAGCCCTTTTCCGTGCCTCCCCTGCAACCACCCGCTTCTGCCCTGAGGAAAGAATCCAGCTGCTCCACCACGAAGTTTCTACACACAATGGCCACCTCCCGTGCTGACCACTAGGACCGAGCGAGGTGGCGCAGTGGTTAGACACTGGACTCGCATTTGGGAGGACGACGGTTCAATCACGCGTCCGGCCATCCTGATTTAGGTTTTCTGTGATTTCCCTAAATCGCTCCAGGCAAATGCCGGGGTGGTTCCTTTGAAAGGGCACGGCCGACTTCCATCCCCATCCTTCCCTATTCAGATGAGACCGATGACCTCGCTGTCTGGTCTCCTTCCCCAAACAACCCAACCCAACCATTAGGGATGACCAACCGACTGCTGCTAGGCGTACTGGCCTACCTGGCAGTGCACCTGTTGACTGCCACTCAATCCTTCTGTGCACCACCACGGTACCATCGGTGCGGCTCCCATAGTAGGTAACACGTTAATCTCTAGTCCCCTATATTTACAAGGGCCTGGACGCATTTTCCTATTAACATCCCGGCTACTGAGAAGAAGAAGAATCTGTCAAAATGTGCACCGTGCCATACAGCTAGGGAAAATGAGCCTGGTCTGCAGCTCAAAAAGCATGAATGTACCAGAAAGTTTCCAAATGTCCACATCAAAATGTCGTTCCATATCCAAATAGAGGTAAATTCGGAGTTCCTAGAATACTTACACAAAACATTAATGCACTTAACACCCAATATTTGATGACTTTAAAAATCGGTTTGTGTGCTCTTCTCCTGGCTGAGAGCACATTTTGGTTCGAGGAGTAGCATCCACGATCCGCATTCAAATATAACGCAAATAGATGAAGTCACTGCTTTTACGGTTCCGCACTTCAATCGGCAAAAACGGAACCCTTGTAGGATGACTTTGTCGCCTGTCTGTCTGTTTGTCTGTCCGACTGTTACAAACCTTTTCCGCAGGGTCGAAAAGATGCACAAAAGTTGAAATTTATGTCATATAGTAAGATCTACTGTCCCTGACGATGTAAAACCGTGAAGCATTTAAGTCAATGGGATCGACTTATACGGCCATTTTGATAATTGGAACATCAGTCTCCGAAACCTTCAAGTTTACCTAGAATCATTATACTTGGTAAGAATCAAGGGTTCACACTGCAACTAAAGGACAAAATTCGAAAATTGTGAATTTGTAATTATAGTACAAGAAATTTCATTTGTTATCTATCGGTCTTTCTGCCCGTAAGGTACGAGTAGAATTATCAATATGAAATTACGTCACACGCTGAGTTCTACCGCCCTTTGGAGGTGTAAAAATGCCAAGCTTCCAACTCAAATGTTATCAAAAGATACCACCAATTGTGTCACATATCTTGATCCTAGCAAACTCACTCATTAAAACGTATACGGTACTTTCCCTTGACGTAGAGTCCTGAAATTCTGCGGAAAAAAACTTTCACAATATAATTAAAGGAAAATAATATCAGAAATTCGTTAACATGCAGTTCTGTAACGTGAAAAATACTCATATTGCAATTTGTTGTCTGACACCAAAGCTGATGTAAAAATATAGACCAAAGTCTTGGAGGCGGTGCGACCGATAAGTTGCCAGTACCAATATCGATAACAAGCAAACATCGTAAAGATCGCCGATTCCTACAATGGATGGGCTGTCTATGTACATAATTAAGTTTATACAGATCCCTCATTTCGCGAATTATACTCGCAACTTTTACTGATCTTTGAAACGCAACGTAATGTTGTAACGGATGGTTCGTCAGCTGCTACTCTAAGCGACACTTTTTGGACGTCGTGACGCCGACGTGCCCCCTCTGCTCCAGAATACTGAGGCACCAGACTGACACAGCTGTCGGACTCAGGCATCGGAGAGCTTCAGGCTGGAGGCTAAAATTTAATTCCCGGCGTCAGACAGGAGTGAGGGAGAAGCGGAGGCGGCGCACAGCCGCCCCTGGTGATGACGACGTGCGTCCTTCGCTGTCTCTTCCGCCGAGCCCAATTACCGCCCACTTCCGGCGGGCTGGAATAAACAGTCACGCATAGTGAGTGATCCAGGCGTCCGTGGCTGCCACAAAGCTAGTGTCAGGTCACTGAAAATGAAATATCGGATCTTAGCTGACGGTGTGTCGTTACAGAGTAACAAACGAATCTGTCATACAATGTAGGCTTTCACGGCCGGTGTTGTCTTCAGTTAAAACTTCCGGGCTGAGAGGCCGTGGTCTATGTATAAAATTTCCACCTGACCTCCATCAAAGAAGAAAAGAAGCCAGAAGTCCAGAGCAACAACGGTCACCTACTGGAATAGTTTTCCTACCGTTTGTTAATAAGGTTACGGACCGTGTCGGGAAAGTTCTGGCCAAGTGTGGGATCGAAACAATCTTCAGACCCACCAAGAAGATTAAGGAATATTTAAGAACTGCAAAAGACGCCAGACGTACCCTAGCAACACCTGGGGTATACGAAATTCCATGCAGTTGTGGACAAGTATATATTGGAACAACGAAAAGAAGTGTAAACACCCGTTTAGCCGAACATAAAAGAAACTGTCGCTTAGGACACATCGAAAAATCGGCCGTAGCTGAGCATGTTTCTCGCGATGGGAATCGTGAAATTAAATTTAATGAGACAAGCGTTCTTACATGAACATCCCATTATCATGCGCGCATGTATAGAGAAACAATAGAAATTCACAAACACCACAACAATTTCAATAGAAAAGAGGAAGTTTTAAAGTCGGACAAAATATGGATGCCGACGTTGTGCCAGCAGAATGACAATCGATTACTCTTAATCGAGAATGATGACGCCTTCCAAAGATAGGCATACCGTCGGCATCACGTGACGAATGGTGGTGCCCTCTATGCGCTCTATAAATGCGAGAGTACCTGGAGCCTCAGTAGCCGGACGACCTCAGAAGATGTCTCCCGCAGATGGAGACGAAACGTCAGGCGGAAATTTTATACATCGACCACGGCCTCTCAGCCCGGAAGTTTCAACTGAAAACGAATCTGTATCAGCGAACGTAAGTGGACATAGATCCATGTGGATTAGGGAATGAAACCTTATGTTACAAAACAAACAAAAAAGCAACTTAACTGCGTAATAAAACCAAAATAAGAGCTGTCTTGCTAATATGCACTGCAAGCTTCAGTTGACCCAAGCATAATATCGACCGACTAAGCACATTGCAAAATATTTCATTTAATTCTTGCTTCCACAAATAAGCTGTTAACGACGTCGACAACGTACCCTCGTGCATTGTCGTCTTGAGAGATGAGCCCGTACCCTAATCGTTGACCGTAAGGCTGGACAAAAGGTTGAAGGATCATGTCCCGAGACTACACTGCCCTCACATTATCCTTGATACCGACATGTGGCTACCGTACATGCTACTGGTTTTAACATCAAGAATGGCGCACCTTCCTGTCTCACAATGTGCCAGAATGCATGAGAACTGCATTGGCACCTGTTCGATTTCTCATTCTACATCGCAGATCATCAGGCTTCAAACATATCTTCCACTGGCTCCATGTTCCGTTCGTGTGACTGTTTGGAATATTTCTCACTCACAGTGATGCTGATGACTTTGTGTTGCTGATCGCAAAGGAAACCTAGAAGCCAAAAATCGAAGTGTGGATATGGCTGCGTAGTGTTTGGGTCGACACAGCCTCAGCTCCCCAGTCCAGTCGACACCAAACAGCAGGTAGCTGCTCTGCTGGGTTCTCCTCGCGGTATCAACAAGCAATGGTATGTTCGTACCGATCATCAGCTAGTAGAGAAGGCCATGGGTGACTTTTACACCGCAGATCCTCAACGTTGAGTGTCTCGAGATAACTGTTAAAATACCTAGTGACATTGCTGTGGTGTTCTTCGATTCAGCGAGAATCATCAGGAAGAAATTCTTCTTAACGTAAAGCCTGAAATGACCCTTCGATGGAAGTTGGCTAATGGAACAGTACACATTTGGCACGCTGTCCATTTCGAAATTGGTGTGCAAACACACTCTGTTGAACGTTGAGGAATGTTATAAAAGTATTACAATAATAAATAATAACAAAATATATTATAAGAATCCCACAAACAAGTCATGAAGCAGATAAAAGTTTCTTTGAGAAATTTATAAAGGAGTAATCAGTCATCATTCAGTGGAAACAACGACTTTATTTAGTCACCACCATGATAGGTATAAGAAAACATTTAAGTGTAAGTTACAAATTGTTTGTACTCCATGAGTGACAGGTAACTGTATTTAGAATATCGAAGCATCTAATCAGCACTATAAATACAGGCGCCAGAGTTAAACCCCAAAAATAATCACAAGAAAGTAATACTCCAATTTTGCAGATTGTAGTGTTTTATATTTTAAAGCAGTTGTGGAGATCCTCGGACTTGAATACTAAACCAATACTGAAGTTGTTTTTTCAGACTGATTATGTTTCAATTTAACATTTGTGCAGATATTAAGTTTTCTATCTTCCTCCCCAGACGTTGTGTACAAGAACAACGCACCTCACAAGCGTTTATTTCCATCTGCTTTGCCCCACAATGTGTCTCTGAGGAGATAAATTGTATGAATAATATGGCAACATAAGCCTGATGAAAATACACGTCATTTATTCCGCCATCATCACCTCCATCATATCGACAAATTTTCTCTCAGTTCTGTACGCCTAATACAAAGGAATATCTCCAGTTCGTGACTCATTTCGGTATGAGTATAGTATTAAAAATTTGGTTTGAAGAATATGTCTAGAAAAATTCCCTTCCATTTTCCAAACGAAATACTATCGTTTGACGTCATAAACACTTACAATATTACTGAAGATTCTCACACAAATTTCCTTTAGTATAACCTACTCACATTGAGTAATTAGTAATACGAAGTCTGGTGCTCTATGATGTCCCCTCTCCACAAGCTATCTCGCTGATGATTCTTGGTTTAGGCGGTACAGTGTACGACGGAGCGTAACACGATAGAGACAGACGGCTTCGCAATGAGTACACGTAAAATGCTTGAAAGTTAAGCCACTGAATGCATGTGAAGACTTGCATTTACAACACCACGACACATCAGCACATTCTGCAGTTACGTAAGACGACACAATTGTCCTGTGAAAGCGGATGGGTAGAGTTGGACCACGTAAATAGCCGACTAAATAATCGGATTGTAAGTAGGCTGTTTAGGTTTTTATATTAGTCGACCCTTATCCGAGGATACCACACTGGAATCTTCTGATTCTTTTCTTGTGGTTTGTGTAATTAGTGTAGCTATTGTTTGTTGCTAGCGCGTAATCATACAGAGAATTTCCTTTGTAGTTGTAGTTTTCATTGTTGTACAGTAAAACAGTTGTGGCATGCATGTAGATTTGCACCAAGTATTTCGCAGCTGCGCTTGCAACTAACTAGATATTATTTTCAGTGCTATGTTACTGTGTTTTCTCATTTTGCTCTTCAAATTTTGCTTTTCTATGTAATCGTGTGAAATATTGTGACAATAATGGAGTGTGAAAAACGTAACACTAGGCTCCAAAGTAAACTGAGAAATAATAGTGACGACGAGCGTAGCTTATCGGCACCACTGTGTAATGAATTAACATTCAAAGTGGTAATTTGGTAATTGTGCATAGGGAAATGGAGCGGGCGGCAAATAATGGCGTAGACAATGAAACAATTAGTGAACAGGGAAGCATTATCGATCGATCGGTCGGCTACAGCTCGCCTCAGGAATCCGAAATGGCAGGACACAATCTCGCAAATAATGTAGATTAAGTTTTTGGGTCCTCACCGTTTTCTCAAATAAATCAAGAGACATTTCCTTCTTGTCAAATGTGAATGTTGCCGGTGCAAATTCATTGCCTAAAGGCACTGAGGAACACGTTTCAGACACCAGTGCATTGTTATTACAATTAATACAAGAAATGGGACAAACACAGCAAAAGCTTCAAAAGTTAGACACAATGGAACAAAATCTTCGAAAGTTAGACACAATGGAACAAAATCTTAAAAAGTTAGACACAATGGAAAAAAATCTTCAAAAGTTAGACAAAATGGAACAAAATCCATAAAGGTTAGACACCAACCTAGAACAAACACGTGAAGATTTAACTACTGAGTTACATAAAATCGAATCTAAATGTCAAAAAGTCTGTAATGACGTAAAAACATAAATTTGTGAGCATTTCCAACCTATTTTTTCGCGGTATGAAAATACGTTACAGAATCACGAAGCAGCCATAAAAGAACTGCAAACTATTGTTCATGAAAATCATGAGACCTTGCAGGCTAAGATTGACTCAGTTGCATCTACCGCTTCGGTTACGCAACTTGCAAAAACTCAGGAAAACTTAAAGGCCACAGTAGATACGATTTCAACACAAATGGTTCAGAAAAACACACTGAGGAAATAAGTTCACTATCGGAGAAAGTAGCCGAACTTTCGGATCAGTTCACTAACTTATCTACAAAGGTGGATGATGATCTGAATGACACAAGACCTGTAGCCTTCACTGACACAGAAGAGTACGCACAAATTAGGAAATTCAAACAAAATCAGAATCAATTTAATACGCAACACCAAAGAGAAATCCGGGAAGCACTAGATCAGTTGACACAGGTAATAGAAGAATTACATATTTCAGAGGACACTCGCGCTCCAATACGGGAAGAGGGACATAGTAATACGGAACAGCCACAAAATAACAACACAGGGCACTTCGGAAATTATGAAAGAAATTGGCAAGGTACACCGAATTTTGAGATGGAACCGCCGAAACGACGTAATAATGACCGACATGCGACTCGCCGACATGATGATTTTGACTATAAGCTGTTTATTACTACACGTAAATTCAAAACATTTAAGAATTCCGGTAACGACATTCATCCACAAGCGTGGCTTCATCAATTCTCTCTTTGTTTTCCTCCCAACTGGTCATTAGAGCACAGATTAGAATTTATGTGTGGCTACTTAGAGAATGAACCAGCTGTAAGAATGCTATCGGTCATTCATGATTGCCACAGTGAAGGAGAATTTTATCATGCCTTCCTCTCAGCATATTGGTCTCAAGCTACACAAGACCGAGTAAAACATAGCATCATAATGATGAAACATTTCGAACAATCTGAATTTTCCAGTCTTGTGAAATGCTTTCAAGACATGTTGCATAAGAATCAGTACCTGTCAAACCCTTACAGCCCCTCAGAACTCATCCGCATTTCCTTAGTCAAATTGCCTGAACCTTTACTACATATTATTTTGGCAGGGTGTTGCAAAGACAACACTGAAGCTTTTCAGGGACTGTTACAAGAATTGGAAATTGACACTGACAATCGCGGGACGCGAAAACAGGAATACAACAATTACAGGTCACATCCGTCACTATTCCGCGACGAAAGAAATAATAACTGGACACGAGAACGCTATTCTTACAATGTAAATCGTGACCAAAACAGACACGACTCGTATGACAACCGTTGGCAGAGTAGTAATAATTACAGGGAAAGATCACATCTCCGCAGAAGCATCCGGACCAGACGAGATACCCTTAAGATTCTACAGTGATTATGCTAAAGAACTTGCCCCCTTTCTATCAGCAATTTATCGTAGATCTCTGGAAGAACGTAAAGTACCTAGCGACTGGAAGAAAGCACAGGTCGTTCCCATTTTCAAGAAGGGTCATAAATCAGATGCGAATAATTATAGGCCTATTTCACTTACGTCAATCTGTTGTAGAATAATGGAACATGTTTTGTGTTCTCGTATTATGACGTTCTTAGATAATACAAATCTCCTTCATCATAACCAACATGGATTCCGCAAACAGAGATCATGTGAAACCCAGCTCGCCCTATTTGCCCAAGAAATTCACAGTGCCGTAGACACTGGCGAGCAGATTGATGCCGTATTCCTGGACTTCAGGAAGGCATTTGATACGGTTCCGCACTTACGTTTAGTGAAAAAAATACGTGCTTACGGAATATCGGACCAGGTTTGTGATTGGATTCAGGATTTCCTAGAAGAAAGAACACAACATGTCATTCTTAACGGTTCAAAATATGCAGATGTAGAGGTAATTTCGGGAGTACCGCAAGGAAGCGTGATAGGACCTTTATTGTTTACAATATACATAAATGACTTAGTTGACAACATCGGTAGCTCCGTGAGGCTATTTGCAGATGACACGGTTGTCTACAAGAAAGTAGCAACATCAGAAGACTCGTACGTACTCCAGGAAGACCTGCAGAGGATTAATGAATGGTGCGACAGCTGGCAGCTTTCCCTAAACGTAGATAAATGTAATATAATGCGCATACATAGGGGCAGAAATCCATTCCAGTACGATTATGCCATAGGTGGTAAATCATTGGAAGCGGTAACGACCGTAAAATACTTAGGAGTTACTATCCGGAGCGATCTGAAGTGGAATGATCACATAAAACAAATAGTGGGAAAAGCAGGCGCCAGGTTGAGATTCATAGGAAGAATTCTAAGAAAATGTGACTCATCGACGAAAGAAGTAGCTTACAAAACGCTTGTTCGTCCGATTCTTGAGTATTGCTCATCAGTATGGGACCCTTACCAGGTTGGATTAATAGAAGAGATAGACATGATCCAGCGAAAAGCAGCGCGATTCGTCATGGGGACATTTAGTCAGCGCGAGAGCGTTACGGAGATGCTGAACAAGCTCCAGTGGCGGACACTTCAAGAAAGGCGTTACGCAATACGGAGAGGTTTATTATCGAAATTACGAGAGAGCACATTCCGGGAAGAGATGGGCAACATATTACTACCGCCCACATATATCTCGCGTAATGATCACAACGAAAAGATCCGAGAAATTAGAGCAAATACGGAGACTTACAAGCAGTCGTTCTTCCCACGCACAATTCGTGAATGGAACAGGGAAGGGGGGATCAGATAGTGGTACAATAAGTACCCTCCGCCACACACCGTAAGGTGGCTCGCGGAGTATAGATGTAGATGTAGATGTAGACTATCACAGAGACAATCAGAGAAACAGACAATATTTGAACCAAAATAATTATTGTCAAGGGAGACAGAATAACTTCAGACGCAACAGTTCAGCGCGCAGTTACGATTCAGGGAGAAATTCTCCACCACGTGAGCGACAAGGAAGAAACTGTGGTATCTACCGACATGACGACAGACGATATAATCATTACGACAGACCTGAACTTCATCAGAACTGGCGAGATTCAAACAGGGTTGGGCCCTTTCGACAAGGTGAATTTGTAGAAGTTAGGTCTCCTAATCCTAATAACGACGCACGGCAACAAAGAGATAGACAATGACTCGCACCGCAGGCAGCCGCGTGCGCCGGCTGGCTCAGGGAAAAATAACATAGAGGCTATCCTTGAGAAAAATTCCGGTATTCTTTACAGACGTATACTGCATGATAATTGCGTTCAAGTTGAAACTCTAAGTACTATGAAGAGTAAAGGATTGCACCACATTTCACATGTAAAACCGTTTATTGAGAGATAACCTGCTTTTTAACTTAGTCTTTGCTACAATATTTTTCACTTTACATTACTTTATGCTTTGTCAGACTTAGAATCTGTTAACATGCAACAATGTTTGAAGTTAAATATCCAGTCAAGAACCAAGAGAACTTATTTAAACAGAAATAACGAATGCATTGTTATAGTGAACAGGCGAAACAATGTTGTTATTTGTACATTCTTGCTTGTTAGTTGCAAGATTAGGTAACGAATATAGGGCTTACATACTTCGAACATACACTGCTAAGGAGATTTTAATGCAATATTTTGGTTTACTTGCAAATACGTTCTTTATTTGAAGTACTTTCTGTGAGATTAAAGATGACTTAGTATTTGGTTTATTTGACAGCTACAAGATTATATCACGACGCTACTAATGTGTGACACAATTTACATTGTTGCTTTTGCAGTGTATCTGTTTTATATCTGCACAGTTTTTATGTATTATTCTGGAAAGTAAAACATGTTTTAGTAGTAACTTTTGTGGTATAGCTACAATGTGACAGCCTTTTCTGTAGCACAGCAATACATTACAGTACAGTACTTTCTTCATCACGGCAATAACCATAATAACTACGATATCTATACGCAAAGCATTTCACTTTTGTTTATGATGATGTGAGTACATTGACTTCAGCAGAACTTTGCTTAAAGAAGATGATAACTACGACACTTCCACAGAATTATCTTACAGCAAGACACACATTTAGCGCTACAGGACACGCATTTGAGTGATTAATTTTGTATTTAAAACATTTATTTTTAAAGTTTTTGAATTACAAAGAAAGTTTTCCGTGATACATTTCATTCCATTGCTGTAATCTGTAACACCTGAGGGTATAATTAAATTAATCCTCAGGAAGGGTACACACCTACTTTGTGTACCATGTGTTTGGCAAGCACAAGGAGCCCTAGCTAATATGGTATTAGCTTATACAACTTTACACATCGGTACCATATTTCTCTAACACATAAATTACACAGCTATCTGATCATTTAAACTGAGAGAGACAAACATTTTTCTTACTACGTCAGTGACAGATATTTACGCAATTACACAGTCGGATAACCTCACACTTATGAAATTGTATTTTGTCTGTACTTTGTGAACTGTTCATATTTTTTTCGGGACCATTGTGATACTATGAGAGCTTTGAACCATGTATTTGGTATGGGATCATGATTTTTAAAGTATGTTTGAGGTAGATGACAATATTTAAATGAGGAGAGAATACGACGATTTTGGGATTTGACTGAGGTGTTATGATGTTATTGTTACGATGGCAATGTGTATTATGCTGTTGAGGTATGTTTTTGGTGAATAAGCGGATGCTATACGATGAATTTAATTATGCTACGTATTTATTATGATGAAATATTGCAGAAGTGTCGACGATATGTACATGAGTAATAAAGTAAGGAATAATGAGTAGTGGTTAGGGACTCCGGTTTTTGAAAAAGAATGTTGGAAACCAAGAATCGTAATTTAAGAGTTTTGAAATGCGTGTAAATGAGTGAATGTATCACAGTGCCATTAGGTGGAGAAGAAAGAGGCCGTTAACCTCGCTATTGACATTCCTTTGTAGAAAGCATCGCAAATATGACACGCTCAAACTTGAAAATATATGATTATACTGTGGAGCACGTACTTTGTGCTACTTGCTGAAATGCTTCTGAATTCATGGGAAATATTCTTACATCTGCACACCTGATTATGACAAGTGTCTTTCTACGAGAATTGAGAGAAATTCTACTAACTTATGAAATGCCACATGACTATTGAATGATATTTTTATGCTTTGTACATAGTTGATTTTTCATTTGATATCTGTTTTCCAGCTGTGTTGTAACATTGGTTTTACAAAATAAAATTAAATGCATTTGCTAATGTGAACACTTTCTGTCAACAGATCTATTAAATAATAATTTTATGATCCACATTCTTCGAAAAAGGAGCGCTTGGAAAGGAAAGAACAATAAGAAGGGACTAATAACAGTAATTGCATATATAATTTTCTTTTCAAGTACTTGGTAATTATTTTATAGAATAAGTTTCTGTGGTGCACCACTTTAATTACATAGACATTGATATGTGAATATACATTTCCCTTATCTGCATTGTTGTCTTTAGTGTACAATTTTTTCTGCTTGTGGGTTTGTCATGTTTAGATATAAGTCATTACATTCGCTGCTGCTGTTTGCCAGGCATAGTGCTACTGATTTTCACTTTGTATTACTCTGTTAAGCCAGTTTTACTACTGATTTATTTTTCTTATTTGCTGCACATTGCCTTATATTAGTTGCTCTGCTAATTTAGATATACTGCTGCTTGCTTTGCCAATTTGCATTTTTTTGTGATTGCTGTTAGTGTTAATTGTTTTGTACTACTGCATTGCATCGTCCATTAGTATATATATCTGAGCTCAGTAGATTTAAGTTAGCTTAAGAGGGGGTAGACTATACAAGAAACTTACTATGCAGAATAGGGAATGATTGCATTGAGAAGTTACATGAAAAAGATTTGGGCAAAAATGAGTATTGTACACTGAGAAATAATTATTTTGAAATAAATATGAGTAGAATACAGGAAACAGGTATAGATAGGACTTTTTGGGGATAATGATGAATGAAGGGAGATCTCTAAGAAGTAAAGAAAGTTCGTTTGCAAAATACTGCAGTAAAACAAACTCTGTCCTTTCCTTTTGTATTATTCCGCTAGGTGTTTGTGTACCCTTGTGTTTTTCCTGTCTTTATGTGTTTAGCTAATAAGATTGATGTTGTAGAATTTTTCTAGTACTAAACTACATTCACTATGATGAGGAATACTGTTTTCCTCAAATATAATTTCTATTAATAATATGTTATTTACTTTGGAAAGATGTTTAGACATTATTAATTCTGTTGTGTTTCAATGTTCACGTGTGAAATTAATGTTTCGAAAACTATTCTCATTATTTTATATATTTGCTTATGTCATAATTCCTGTAACACTGATGTGCATGTTATTTCTGTTCTGTTGTAAAGCCCGTATTACTACAAATATTATCTGTATTGTTATATTCTTTAATGATGTATTTTGTACCTTTGAAATTGTATTCCTATGTTGTAAATTTATAATTGTATAGACACCAGTTCTTCAAATTAAGTTTCATTTCACTGCGAATGTTTCTGTTGGTCATAGTATATGCACAATCTATGAAATAAAAAGGGGCTGTTAGTGCTCGCACGTGTGTTGATAATTCAGTAAGGGACTGGTTAACCGCATTGCTGGTTCTAAGGACAATTCAAAAAACTTTGTGAGTGCACAAGTGGTGGTTTACGGACTTGGTATATTGTCCGCAAGACTCCTCGATGGTGATTGTGCACCTGCACAGCCGCAAAAGATGGCTGCTGGCCGTCTCTACAAGGACTACAGTGGGTCTCCACCTTTGATGGCCCACCAATACCATTATTTCTACAAGGACAACAGTGGGTCTGCATCTTTGATGGCCCACCAATACCATTATTTCTAGAAGGACTGCAGTGGATCTGCACCTCTGGTGGCCCACCAATACCGTAATCTCTAACAAGACTACAGTGGTCTGCTCTGTGATGACCTACCTAACAATATTCTTCAACTTCGACTAACTACGCTGTGGATTTGCTCCGTTGTGTCCCATTACCTGTTTGCATGTAAAGAGTCAGCACTGTCTTTACGTTGGAAGGACAACACTACTTCTTCGAGAGTACATGGAAATCCACTACTTCCGTGTGCATTTCCATTACTGCTCAGACTTTGAGAAAAAAAACTGCAATTTTACTATGATGAATGATCAGGACAGTCTTTAAGGACTGTGAGAAAATTTTAGCTTTTGACCAACATTGTATCAATAAGTGTGTGCATTTCATTTCTTTGTTATTGTAATTATGATTATGAAAAAAAATTCCAATCTGTATTGGACGCTGCCCAAAACAATTTGTAAATTTTTTTTGTGGGGAGCATGGGGGCTATGTAAGTAGGCTGTTTAGGTTTTTATATTGGTAACGCCACGTAGCGCTCTGTATGAAAATCACTGGCTGTGCTGTGTGCAGTCTGTGGCTAGGTGGCATTGTTGTAATATTCGCTATCGTAGTGTTGGGCTGTTGGCTGTTAACAGCGCGTATCGTTGCCAAGTTGGAGGTGAGCTGCCAGCAGTGGTGGATGTGGGGAAGTGAGATGGCGGATTTTTGAGAGCGGATGATCTGGACGTGTGTCCATCAGAAACAGTACATTTGTAACAATGGATGTCATGAACTGCTATATATATTATGACCATTAAGGTAAATACATTGTTTGTTCTCTATCAAAATCTTTCATTTGCTACCTATGGCTATCAGTAGTTAGTACCTTCAGTAGTTTGAATCTTTTATTTAGCTGGCAGTAGTGGCGCTCGCTGCATTGCAGTAGTTCGAGTAACAAAGTTTTTTGTGAGGTAAGTGATTTGTGAAAGGTATAGGTTAATGTCAGTCAGGGCCATTCTTTTGTAGGGATTACTGAAAGTGAGATTGCGTTGCGCTAAAAATATTGTGTGTCAGTTTAAGCACAATCATTCATAATTTTTTTAATGGAAACGTTTCAGGATGTTAGCTTGTGGAATTGTGGAACTGTGGTAGCAGTCCCGTTGTGGCACCCCTATACTGTAAAATGTATGAAAGACATAGGTACAATGTCGAAAGAATTTATTGAGCATATAGCTGATACTGCTGGGCAAGTGTAACGGCTCTTGCTGTACAACGAACATAGAGACCGTTATGTGTAGCACTTGTTATTGATAACAATATACGAAATGACAAAATTTACCGTGACGCCGATTATTTTAGTCGATTTTATTTCCACAGCGTGAAGATATCCACAACAGTATCGGGAAAAACACGAAGCTTGGAATATGATGGTTATTGTAACGTTTGTGTGCCACTACAATGATGCACATAGATTGTTTCATCGACCTTTCCCGCATCTGTAATGGAACTGGTCTTTGTGTGAAGTTGCGATGCAACTTCAATCACACTGCCGGCGATTAAATTCCCAGTAGCAAATAATGAAACACTTTTATTGTCTGTGGACAGTATATCATAGAGAATACAGGATTAAGTGAATTGATTTGAAGTTACACAAGATTCGGAATTTAGCTCACAGAGCTCCCAAACCTGGCATTAGTACGTCCCCTTAAGTGGCTGGGGTGTTTTGTTCGTGTAACGGTCAGGGCCCCAGCACATGGAAGGTTAGAGACTTTTGATGGGAAGGAAATCCACTCTTAGGCACGTGAAGGTCCATCTTGAGGAACAGAGTCACAGATGGTGAAGAACCAGTGCATACTCGGCGTGAATCTCAAGAGGTATTGTCCGCCGCACCCATTTCAGCACAAATAGGGAGCACTGTTTGCGTACAGCTGTAAGCGGCTCATATCCGTCCCCGGAGTTTTCAGATCATTCTCAGTTCCTTCCGAAGGCTGGCTGATCTGGTGAAGACAGCTAGCTTAACTAATCATTTCTCTGGACAAACGCCTATTTGCAAAATTCTTCGAGGGGTGATGTGGCCCTGATAACTGGAACCAAGTGGAGGATCTAAATCAGAATCTTCACATGTTGAGTGACGGGATAGGCTGATAGCCTATAGTTTGGTCAACCTACGATACACAGTGAAGACCAAATACTATACAGGGTGCCCAGAAACTGTTTGGAAATCTTGTAAGGGTGTTGCGGAGGAGGTGGTGTTGCGAAATAATTGTTGAGAAAAAAATCCGGTACACTGCTCCGTATCCTAGTTATTTACCGTGCAAGTTAGGCGCTCAAGTCGCCGCGCGGACAAATTTAAGCACTTGCCCGAAATAGCGATAGGGCACAGAAATGGTTTTTGAGTTACCGCCAGTTAAACTGCCAGTTGCCAGTTAAAATGGTCCTCCATTGGAAGTGATAAATTTATGTTAGGAAACCAATTGCCTTTGTTTCTGTCAGCCTACTCGACACTGCATGTACAACGACCTGATTGGCTAACTTCAACGCCGGCCAGAGTGGCCGAGCGGTTCTAGGCGCTACAGTGTGGAACCGCGCGACCGCTACGGTCGCAGGTTCGAATCCTGCTTCGGGTATGGATGTGTGTGATGTCCTTAGGTTAATTAGGTTTAATTGTTCTAAGTTCTGGGGGGACTGATGACTTCAGCAGTTAAGTCCCATAGTGCTCAGAGCCATTTGAACCATCTGAGCTTACTTCAACGCTAAATACCTCGGAAACGACGCATCCTGTTAATTTATTTTCCTAACAGATATTTCTCAGTACTCCACCCTCCAAAACACCCTTGCTAGGTTTCAGACTTTGTCTGACCATCGTGTATAGTCCTACTAGAAAAGCAGACTCATATAAACAAATTAGCGGATGGCTAAAGCAAAGACTGAGAATCTCAAATAAAACGTGTATGTTAACGGCTGGGCAATAGTTGTAGATGTAGGAGTATCATAATTTCAAGACCCTGTACAATAAAATATGTAAAAGAATCACTCTCACCAGTTAAAATATTACTGACCCTCTTAAAATACAATTTGGTCGCTTTAAAGCTCCGTACACGGTGTAGAACTGCTAACAGGCGGGCAGATGTAACGTAAGTTACAGCAGTGAAGTCGTCAGTGACTGTGACTCGCACAGAATGACCATAGTAACACGGGTGGACAAGGAAACATGGCGGGGTGGCAGAAAGTTTCTCTCGTGTTTGGGTCTGACCATACTTTGACTGTTGTTGTCCTTTCTGTTGGGGTGTTAACGAGGAATATCCAACGTATCTACGGGGAATTGATGTAACGCACGCAGCTGTGTAGCTCGGTGGACGAGCAGTTGCCATATAAAGATTCTGAGAGGCAGGGTCCAGAGAGGAATACCACTCCTTGCCATTAGCGAACGGTTTTAATCCTGAGAAAAAAAACTGCTGTCAGTTTCCAAACGAACCCTGCGAAGGGCACTCATGCATCCGACATCCAAAGTAGTGTTTCCCAGAAAAGGCCATTCCTCAATAAATGAAGCAGCTCGTTTTTAGTGGTCCAAACAACAGAAAAACTGTATCGTAGCTGACTGGTAGCAGGAATGTGCTCCGGCGAGCAAATATTTGGTATATTTTCACAGTATGCAAGGCATCGAATGCAACGTCGTCACAATGCCACGTTTAATCTGCAGTATGTGGCGATTGTAGTTCTTCCGAGAGGTTGTTCAGTGTTGTTTAAGGGTGCTTTTCGTACTACGTCTTGGACCTGCGTATTCTGATTACCTCGAAGAAAAAAAATGGTTCAAATGGCTGTAAGCACTATTGGACTTAACTGCTGAGGTCATCAGTTCCCTAGAACTTAGAACTACTTAAACCTAACTAACCTAAGGCCGTCACACACATCCATGCCCGAGGCAGGATTCGAACCTGCAACGGTAGCGGTCACGCGGTTCCAGACTGTAGCGCCTAGAACCACTCGGCCAACCTGGTCGGCCCTCGAACAAAAGACAGTGTGTTTATTCCAAGATTCGTGGTGATGTAGTGCCAATACTTCTACATCTTCACCATGAGTACGATGTACACATTCTCGTTTTCCAATCTCATGGCCGTGTCCAATGGCCTGCACACTTATCTTTCTTGGTTGACTAACACTCAGACACCCATTCACAACTCGACTGTCTCGCTAAGAGTAGATTGAGATAATTAGCATCCAGTAGCATATAAGAAATTGTGTTTCCTTAACGAGCTTAAGGCACTTACTGCCCGTAATCACAAGGTTGTTACTATTGCATTCTTAATCAAACGAAAAATTATATAAATTTTAAGAAGTTCCTATAAAACTTTTTGACCCTCCTAGCATATTCTACATATTGTCTCACTCGCTTTTAACATTTCTTCTTTTTACAAAGTGACGACCAATTTCAGTAGGTTAGCTACGATATTCAGATCTGAGGACAGCAAAATCAAAAGAAAAATCGTCTTAAGGAACAAAGTTACGTAAAAACTGCTATTGGCAAGAAGGCCAAAAGCCAACACAAAAAGCCAGATCCGAAAGCGATAGGTAAGCTGTTGATCTCTTCGCACAAAAAAAAAAGAAAAGAGAAAAGGTTCAGACAATACGTAGAAAACCTTTTAAGGTTTATTATGACACTTTTATGGAAAGCTTTTAAAATATTTAGAGTTTTTCGTTTGATTATCTGCTTCTGGTCCCCTTCTCTTCTTTCCTAACAGTGCCAGATACATTGCATTGTTTACGAGTGTCAACAGTAAGGAGTCATGTGGTTCATAGAGCCTGTACAAAAATGGTAAAGAAATTGTATTGGCTTTTTCTTGTGTTTGGGTGTGTACATGTTTGTGTATACTTGTACTGTTAATAATACATCATAAGGTCACATAAGGCTACAAACAACATATTCACTACAACTTCTTATCACGGGAGGGTATTAATACTTTTGATATTGTCAAAGCTTTCTATATTCGGGTGCCCGATAACTAAATCAATTTGGAATATCTGTATAGACATAAAATAAATTAGGAACAGTGCGGGGTGAAGCACCTTAATCTATTACTTTGAGAAATATCTCAGGGGTACAATGGAATGTCGTTTCACGTGAATAATAATTAATAGTTTTGTAGGTTCAGGCGAAGAAACACCTTTTGCCTCGTATACTTATTAATAATTCAAAGATGAGCATTTCCTTAACCTTGAAAATCTCGTCACTCAAACGAAAGGTTGCCATGATGCGCCAACCACAAGAATCTGTCTTTGACATCGATATTACCCTCTGCAGAATGCACGAAATTAACTTTAATATGTTTTCCTGTAGAAATTAATTGCAAACCATCTCCCTTTTGCTTTACGCCACTTAGTACCGGAGTAATTTGAAGAAGAATCTGCCTCGCACAAATGGCGGCCACCAATACTAATTACATTCGCGCTCTACTGTATGGTATTAATCTCTTAAAATTGTATAACTGATTTTTCATACATGTAGGGATTATACCGCTACTGAAAAAGTGGTTTGGTTATGAATAACAGCACATATATACCATAATTACTGCTCCTACACCGTCGTTACATATATAATGAGTCAGATCATCAACGACGTTTAACAGCGACACCTTATTGTTAGTTATGTCATTACTGATATAAATAACACAACACGTGAAGAAACCTAAATACTACAAACACACATATATGCAAATCAATCAAATTCAAACTAGAGATGGGCCAACTCGTTCATCCTTGGGAACTAGTTCACTACTGATCGTTCTTTTTTGGGAACCGTTCATTTTTACTCGTTCACCGTTCATTTGTGCTTGCTATATGGTTCATATGAAAAACTGAAAACTAGTAGTGTAGGTGACTGAAGGATGGAGGGCACCAAGAGGGGGCACTTGCCTCCCCCCCTGTAGTATAGAGATTTTATTCATTACAGAATTCTTACACAGTTTTAGAAGTAATTTCTGTGTTTCTGCAGAACCTGTCGTTTAACCAACCGTAGCCTTGGGTCCCTGATTGCAGGGAAATAATATAGTGAAACCGGGCCCTGAGTACCGACTGCTCGCCAATTACGGAGGATGTGTTGCCCGTTACGAGCAGATACAACAAGCAGACAAACTTGTAATAATTAGGCAGTGAAGAAATAACAAGCTAATGCAAGCAACAACTGCGAAACAATCGATGGCGATGTGTAGAGTGCTGGAGAAGAGAACATGAAAATCTCACGCGACGCGCATGGGCTATAGGTCATGTAGTCTTGTAAACCTGTTGGTGGCTGTTTCCCAGCTTAATAGACCACAAGTGTCAGGTGTAAAATTCTTCCTTTCGACTACCACTACATAGCTGTGCTACGTTGTAAACAATAATCGTTACACCCTATATATACTTCACGTTGTCTCTGAGTTCGTAGGCGAAGTAGAGACTTTATGGAAGCATAAAATACAATGTGATTTTCACATACTTGCGTCACACGCTTAGTAAAAATTAGGTTTTTATGTTGCATTATTAACGTTAATGCAGCAATAATAATAATAATTAAGTTCGCAGTAATAAAGTTTTTGGTTTGAAAGCTCCTTCTGAACAAATGTTTTTGAGATAATAAGTTCAAAAATGGTTCAAATGGCTCTGAGCATTATGGGACTCAACTGCTGTGGTCATAAGTCCCCTAGAACTTAGAACTACTTAAACCTAACTAACCTAAGGACAACACACACATCCATGCCCGAAGCAGGATTCGAACCTGCGACTGTAGCGGTCGCGCGGTTCCAGACTGTAGCGCCAGAACCGCTCGGCCACCAACGGCCGGCAGATAATAAGTAAATATAATTTTATGGCAATCTATGTCTATTCAAATGGAGAGCTACCGCTTTTCCTACTGAGCCAAAATGACCCACAACCCACCTTATTTTTTTTTTCAAGGAAACCAAACTAGCAGGTAATGCAAATTGGAAACAACCACACTTAAAAATAATTGGGTCTTCCTAAATGTAATGTTTTGTATATAAAAGATACACAAAAATCGTTTTATATGAATTCTCTTAGACTATAAATTAAGCAAATTATTAAAAGTTAGCTGCTAAATCAAGTCGATGAAACCAAAAAAATATATGAATAACAAAAAAATGGGTTCAAATGGCTCTGAGCACTATGGGACTTAACATTTGTGGTCATCAGTCTCCTAGAACTTAGACCTACTTAAACCTAACTAACCTAAGGACATCACACACATCCATGCCCGAGGCAGGATTCGAACCTGCGACCGTAGTGGTCACGTGGTTCCAGACTGAAGCGCCGAGAACCGCACGGCCACATCGGCCGGCTAGTAACAAAAAAACTTGCCTTGTTATAAGTATGTCATCTGCTGTTGATCGATATAATGAAGTGAGCTGATATGCCCTTTTGCTACCTGAAAAGATTTACCTATTACATACAACGTAATTTTATGTAATTTACGTAACCATAAAATATATTTTGATTACCGGTCGTGGACGCTGAATAGCCAGAACCAAGTGGAAGAACAGTTTGGAACACATGTAAAATAGGCGAGCGTAGTGAACGAAACGAACAAGTGGATACTGAACAAACTAGGAGCAGTCGGCAGTGGAACTGAGACAGGTGGTCATGCGAAGAACGACGAGTGCGGCCGAGGGAGACCGGGACTGAGACGAGCACGCGAGTGAGGCTGGAACGAGAACTGCCGAATTGACCGCCGCGACAGAAGTGAACTATGAACCGACCGTTCCTCGTTCCTGGGAACTATAGGTAGACCGCCACGACCGATGTGAACTATGAACCGATCGTTCCTTGAAATTCGTTCCTCGGTCTTTTCGCTCATATTGGTGAACCGTTAGCGAACTACCCATTTCTAATACAAACGTCATACCTTTACTAATGGTTCTCAAAAGTATAATTGTTTTTCTTGCAATAAGACCTTTAGTATCACCTTATTCAGGTGCAAGAAGAGGTTTCAAATTCTGGTGTCAACATAGACCATTCACCGTTTGCGTCCTTGGGTTCACTAGAAGGTACTAAAATTCATGATCTATTTTCCGAGTTAGATGTGGAATTGCATTTAATACCTGCCACCGTTTATTAATTTTCTTTATGCTAGAGGCTTTTCAGTCGAAACTTGTTAAATACTGTACTCCTTAAAATTTTTGTATCTCTCTTCCACATTTTAGGTCGTTTTCGCACTGGTATGACAGTCTTGTTGATCACGAGGTGGAGACAGCGACTAACGGACTGTTATAGTCAGATAAGGTTCAAATGGCTCTGAGCACTATGGGACTTAACTTCTGAGGTCAACAGTCCCCTAGATCTTAGAACTACTTAAACCTAACTAACCTAAGGACATCACACACACCCATGCCCGAGGCAGGATTCGAACCTGCGACCGTAGCGATCGCACGGTTCCAGACTGTAGCGCCCAGAACCGCTCGGCCACCCTGGCCGGCGTCAGATAAGGAAGTCTGTATTATTCCCCATTTAATCATACGCTGTACCTCCTTAAACACTGCTTCCATTTTACTCCATGGTACGAATAGGTAGCATGGCAATAGGTCTCATAAGGTTTGACCTGCATATCATCAGTGTATCACTTAATGTTTTAATAGCTGTGCGAGTTGTTGCCACTGTTTGTCATCGAGATAGCTTGATTCGGTGACCTTTATATCTACGTTTTTTCTTATGGAGGTGACATCACTTTCGCCGTTTTAGTTATGCACAGATAGTTTTCCCGAGTGTGGTCACTGACTGTGAGCAATAGTTCGGGTTTCATATAGGTTAACTTCAACCTTCTGCAGTACTGTCCATGTAAAGCAGTTGTTTTCAACATTGTGAGTCCGACTAAACTTCCTTCATTCATAAGCATCAGCTCGATAAAGGTCGATCTTTGCGTACCTTCTCTTAAAAATTCTCAATCTAGGATACAGGGAACAGCTAAACAGCCTCTAACTAAGCCTGAATTCACTGTATACGTCCACGTATGACTCCTACAATTCTAAAATTCTGAACTGGAAATATTAGCAACTTATTCACCTGATTAATGCAATTGAATAGATCGTAGTCCATAACAGATACACTGGCACGGATATCAATAATAACAATTACTGTCATGCCGTGTGTGTTTCCTATGACTGCAGCTTGTATGAACTCAGTATTTCACCTAGCGGATATTCTCGCATCACCAGTTCTTTCTTCATGTCCAACCCTACCTTGTACATGAGTATTCATACGTTTACCTATCGATTACCCCCTGTCCCCCCATTTGTGCCCCCACGACCACATGCGAAAGCCTTAAATTGGTCGTGTGGAGTTCAATGGTTGCGATGTACTTGTGGGTCATCCCTCATTTCTACTCTTCTGACACTATGAGACTCCTGTATCCGTTGCGAAACCTCATTCTGTTGGCGTTGATTAGGTGCTGGCACTGGCATAACATTAATGTTATTAGATTCCTGCCTTGTGGTGTTTGGTTTCAGTGACAGGTTGTTTGCCTGCTTTTTGTCATTGTTCAATCATCTTCCTCATATTATTCGGTTGAAATAAGGCATTATAGCCCACTTCATTTCTCCTCTTTCAATTAAAATTGTTAATCCCGTACTTAAACAGATTCCCATTGGACTTTTTGTGATTTTTGATTCCACAATTTCCTTGATTTCCGTGCCGATCTTGGTGGTTGCCATTGGCCAACGCACAATAATGATTGTCTCTTTGGTGTCTGATTTTCCTTGGACTGTTTCAATGGTCAGTGTGACTGTTTCCTATCTCACTTTGCATTGCGTTCTCCTGTATGGGGTCTAGTGAGTCTACAGTGACCATAAACTGTTCCAAGTCCGTATCGAGGAAGTGGGAAAATTTTTCCCAAAAGGCAATTGCTAATCAGCCTTTCAGTGTTCGCAGTACATTTTTTACAGACATTGCCTCATCCCAAGACCGAGTCTTACTTGCTTTTCAAAGTGTTTACACAGGTTTCCCCGTCAAGGATTATATTGTTGTGGATAGTAAACCTGCAACCTCAGGCGTACTTGAACACACCTCGGTAAGAAGCGTGATGGAAATAACTTCTCGAATTCTGGAAATTTCTGACAGGTGTTGGTCGTTTCCTTCGCCCACAAAGCTGCTTCGTCAGTTATGAAAGAAATCACAAACTGCATCTTTAGCCCCCTTGATCAAGAAGCAATCATTACACTTCTAAAACTCTTATTAAAAATTACGGCATGTACCGTCTTTTTCTCTTCCGAGATCGTGGAATTGTGTGTGTTTAACAAGCGACACTCCGTGCTTCATATGCGTCAACGTTGGCACTGCAGCGTCATCAGCTGTCGCACCAACAAGGCGATCATCATTGCTCGGGCTGTATCTGCCAGCTTGATTGTGGTTTAAAATCTCGCAACGTGCCGTGTGAATAGGGCAGTTATTGGGATGTCCATACTTCTCTCAACCTGTTCTCGTTAGTCGCACGGCCTGTCATAACGATACACTGCTGTGTTTCATGCACGTCATGTGGCAGTCGTGTATTGAGGTCATCTTTCTTGCGATTTACTGCAATTTTTAGTGTTCGGAAAACTTTGGTTTCTGTTTCCTTGTCTAAATTATTGGACAAATTGTCCACTGTGCTAATAATATTTTTACCTGGCCTTAAAGTGTTTGGTGAGCTTCTCCTAGTCTGTTTATTTTTTAATCCAGTTCACTCACTTTCTAATCCGTAATTTGAGTATCTATTTCTTCCATTTGTTTTCGTACGCTATCCATTTCCTCATTTATGTGATCCACGATACGCTTAGCGTGAGCCTATAGAACCTTGTTTTGTTGTTCGGTCAGCCTATTATCTCTGCCGAGTTCGCGTATTCTTTCCCTCTCCTCTCGTTCCCTTTCCTTTGCCTTTCCCTTTCCCTCTCGTTCATTTCCCATATTCTTTTCTCTTTCCTCTCGTTCCATTTACTCTTTCCCTCCCTTCTTCTTCCTTTAACTTAATCCTTCCTCTCTCTTCCCGTTCCATTACTCTTTCCCATTCTTCGAGTTCCTTTTCCTTAATCCTCTCTCTAAAGTCTAGCTTCAGTAGCAGGAGAGAAAGGAAATCGTTTCCTGTAGTCGTACGTGATGGTACTTCGTCTGTCGCTACTGCTTGTGCAGTATTATTAGTAGCGTCAGCTGATCTGGCGCTTGTCTGTTGTTCCTGTGTTCCCACCTAGAAGCAGACATCTGATTATCTATCTCAGTTTCATAGGTTTCCAGAATCAGGAATCATCCTCTGTTTCGGTACAAACGAAATCACGAATTTATCAGTTTCCTCTAGCTCTGTCACGTTATCTCCCGCTAAACTTTCTTTTATCTCAGCCGTACCCACGTTAAAAACCTTAGAACACTATGCACAATAGACAAACAAAAGTACAAACACAAGAAATATTAATACACTGGAAACACTACAATAATCTAAGTAAAAAAATCACTCCCACAATCACTTCCTAGTCTATAAAAATAGACGACAAAAGTAACTTCCCACACAGCACTGCAGACTGTGTTTCAACAGAAACAATTTTTAAATACACAAATAAAATTGAACTTACTGGATCCCCCTTCGTTGTCGGCAATGAAAGAACGAAAGAAAATACAAATTACAATAAAGTACAAATGTTGTATCTTGTACGAGACATGTGTTTCGGTCTGCAGGTTGGACGCCAATCTAGTCATTTTTTGGTATGTTTGTGTGTATATGTGCGTGTCTAGTGTGTGTGTGTGTGTGTACGTGTGTGTGTGTGTGTGTGTGTGTGTGTTGTTAATAACACATGGTATGATCACATAAGGCTACACAAGACATATTTACTACAGACTGGTATCACCACAGATTCTTATCACAGGCGGGTGTTATAATTTTTGATATTGCCAAAGCTTTCTATATTTAATTGCACGATAAATAAATCACTTTGGAATGTCTGCACAGATGCAAAATAAATTAGGAACGACACCATAGAAGAGGTTAAGCAGTAGGAAAAACAAAGCTGTGAGTGATTGGCACAATATACAGACTGCAAGTTTAGAGAAAGGTGTATTGATGAACACACGACTACTACATAAGTGATTGGAGAAGTATTGCGGTATGCCAGAGCTACATAAGAGGCAGTTAATCAGAATATCAGGGAACTACAAAATGAAGTAGAAGTCTTAGATAAGGAACTAGTATGACCAAATGGCTGCAGTCCGTGGATGACAGTGTTTGGGAAGCACGAGGGAAAGCAACAGAATTACAGCAGGCTACGCAACAGGGTCTAAGAGATGAGCTAGGTGTAAACTTGCTGTCGCCAGAACCGTATTTAGAGGGTCTATGGAAAGTACGGAGGGAACTACCAGCCGGAGTTGGCGTTTTTTGTGGAACCCAAGCACGAAAACTGATGGGGCGAAAGTTTACAGTTCTGATTCTATACCAGCAGTAGGGAAACAATCACGTCAAGAGTGCTTCACATCTACACTAATCATGTCAAGTAGTGGATATCGAAGAAATTTGTAAGAGTGACTATTATTAATTGCAAAGGCAATGGAGAAAGCAAAGTTACAAAATTGCTACCGAGGGGAAATCACAGTCTGTCCAAATGTGGTAATAAGAGAGGGCAAGATTCCTGCGAAGTAAAATTGTTAATGGGACAAAAGGAGGTAAGAAAATGCTACAAACAAATGATCGAGCCGAAATTGTACTTTCAGCAGGCAAAGACGCACTGGTTGTACTCTACTTATGACAAAACGATAGCAGTGGCTAGTTGTATCGAGTAGGTGAACCTAACGTCAGCAAAGAAACTACAATTAAAGGTGGTGGTATGTTACTAAATGGAACAGCGTTCGAGATAATGGGGTCTAGTTTCCATTGTCCGCCACAATTTCTGAGATGCCCCACCTGAAAAATGTTTTGCAGCCTCGTTTACATTGGGCAGAGGAGCCCTGTAGTGCTACCTCCCGCATATCAAACCAGCTTAAATCAATCTGTGGGGACAGAATTAATGCTGCCTGTAAACACGCTTCTGAATCAGCAGGAAGGATTAGTCACCCTGGACACTTATTGCAGCATATAAATTTCTTGTTGTTGTGGTCTTCAGTCCTGAGACTGGTTTGATGCAGCTCTCCAAGCTACTCTATCCTGTGCAAGCTTCTTCATCTCCCAGTACCTACTGCAACCTACATCCTTCTGAATCTGCTTAGTGTATTGATCTCTTGGTCTCCCTCTACGATTTTTACCCTCCACGCTGCCCTACAATGCTAAATTTGTGATCCCTTGATGCCTCAAAACATGTCCTATCAACCGATCCCTTCTTCTAGTCAAGTTGTGCCACAAACTTCTCTTCTCCCCAATACTATTCAATACCTCCTCATTAGTTACGTGATCTACCCACCTTATCTTCAGCATCCTTCTGTAGCACCACATTTCGAAAGCTTCTATTCTCTTCTTGTCCAAACTAGTTATCGTCCATGTTTCACTTCCATACATGGCTACACTCCATACAAATACTTTCAGAAACGACTTCCTGACACTTAAATCTATACTCGATGTTAACAAATTTCTCTTCTTCAGAAACACCTTCCTTGCCATTGCCAGTCTACATTTTATGTCCTCTCTACTTCGACCATCATCAGTTATTTTACTCCCTAAAGAGCAAAACTCCTTTACTACTTTAAGTGTCTCATTTCCTAATATAATCCCCTCAGCATCAACCGATTTAATTTGACTACATTCCATTATCCTCGTTTTGCTTTTGTTGATGTTCATCTTATATCCTCCTTTCAAGACACTGTCCATTCCGTTCAACTGCTCTTCCAAGTCCTTTGCTGTCTCTGACAGAATTACAATGTCATCGGCGAACCTCAAAGTTTTTTCTTCTTCTCCATGAATTTTAATACCTACTCCAAATTTTCCTTTTGTTTCCTTTACTGCTTGCTCAATATACAGATTGAATAACATCGGGGAGAGGCTACAACCCTGTCTCACTCCTTTCCCAACCACTGCTTCCCTTTCATGCCCCTCGACTCTTATAACTGCCATCTGGTTTCTGTACAAATTGTAAATAGCCTTTCGCTCCCTGTATTTTACCCCTGCCACCTTCAGAATTTGAAAGAGTGTATTCCAGTTAACGTTGTCAAAAGCTTTATCTAAGTCTGCAAATGCTAGAAACGTAGGTTTGCCATTTCTTAATCTTTCTTCTAAGATAAGTCGTAAGGTTAGTATTGCCTCACGTGTTCCAACATTTCTACGGAATCCAAACTGATCTTCCCCGAGGTCCGCTTCTACCAGTTTTTCCATTCGTCTGTAAATAATTCGCGTTAGTATTTTGCAGCTGTGACTTATTAAACTGATAGTTCGGTAATTTTCACATCTGTCAACACCTGCTTTCTTTGGGATTGGAATTATTATATTCTTCTTGAAGTCTGTGGGTATTTCGCCTGTCTCATTCATCTTGCTCACCAGATGGTAGAGTTTTGTCATGACTGGCTCTCCCAAGGCCATGAGTAGTTCTAATGGAATGTTGTCTACTCCCGGGGCCTTGTTTCGACTCAGGTCTTTCAGTGCTCTGTCAAACTCTTCACGCAGTATGTTATCTCCCATTTCATCTTCATCTACATCCTCTTCCATTTCCATAATATTGTCGTCAAGTACATCGCCCTGTATAAACCCTCTATATACTCCTTCCACCTTTCTGCCTTCCCTTCTTTGCTTAGAACTGGGTTGCCATCTGAGCTCTTGATATTCATACAAGTGGTTCTGTTCTCTCCAAAGGTCTCTTTAATTTTCCTGTAGGCAGTGTCTATCTTACCCCTAATGAGACAAGCCTCTACATCCTTACATTTGTCCTCTAGCCATCCCTGCTTAGCCATGTTGCACTTCCTGTCGATCTAATTTTTGAGACGTTTGTATTCCTTTTTGCCTGCTTCATTTACTGCATTTTTATATTTTCTCCTTTCATCAATTAAATTCAATATTTCTTCTGTTACCCAAGGATTTCTATTAGTCCTCGTCATTTTACCTACTTGATCCTCTGCTGCCATCACTACTTCATCCTCCAGAGCTACCCATTCTTCTTCTACTGTATTTCTTTGCCCCATTCCGTTCAATTGTTCCCTTATGCTCTCCCTGAAACTCTCTACAACCTCTGGTTCTTTCAGTTTATCCAGGTCCCATCTCCTTAAATTCCCACCTTTTTGCAGTTTCTTCAGTTTTAATCTGCAGTTCATAACCAATAGATTGTGGTCAGAATCCACATCTGCCCCTGGAAATGTCTTACAATTTAAAACCTGGTTCCTAAATCTCTGTCTTACCATTATATAATCTATCTGATACCTTTTAGTATCTCCAGGATTCTTCCAGGTAAACAACATTCTTTTATGATTCTTGAACCAAGTGTTAGCTATGATTAAGTTATGCTCTGTGCAAAAGGCTACAAGGCGGCTTCCTCTTTCATTTATTCCCCCCAATCCATATTCATCTACTATGTTTCCTTCTCTCCCTTTTCCCACTGACGAATTCCAGTCACCCATGACAATTAAATTTTCGTCTCCCTTCACTACCTGAATAATTTCTTTTATCTCGTCATACATTTCATCAATTTCTTCATCATCTGCAGAGCTAGTTGGCATATAAACTAGTACTACTGTAGTAGGCATGGGCTTTGTGTCTATCTCGGCCACAATAATGCGTTCACTATGCTGTTTGTAGTAGCTAACCCGCACTCCTATTTTTTTATTCATTATTAAACCTACTCCTGCATTACCCCTATTTGATTTTGTATTTATAACCCTGTAATCACCTGACCAAAAGTCGTGTTCCTCCTGCCACCGAACTTCACTAATTCCCACTATATCTAACTTTAACCTATCCATTTCCCTTTTTAAATTTTCTAACCTACCTGCCCGATTAAGTGATCTGACATTCCACGCTCCGATCCGTAGACGCCACTTTTCTTTCTCCTGATAACGGCGTCCACTTGAGTAGTCCCCGCCCGGAGATCCGAATGGGGGACTATTTTACCTCCGGAATATTTTACCCAAGAGGACGCCATCATCATTTAATCATACAGTAAAGCTGCATGTCCTCGGGAAAAATTACGGCTGTAGTTTCCCCTTGCTTTCAGCCGTTCATATAAATTTATATCGAGAAAATCCATATGATGAAACGACAACACTGACTGATTTCGTACCAACCACCACAGCAGGAGTTGTTCTCCTAAGCGTAGTCCTTGTTTTGGTATGTAGAAGACAATGCACAAGAAACCTAATAAAGAAATAATGTCCATGTTGTTTTACTTAAGGAGCTGAGCAAGGGGCCCTATAAGAAGGTTTAATAGTAAGTACCAGAGTTGAGGAAACCAACTGTTAAAATAATTCTTAAGAGGCCAAAGAGGGCCAGAACGGCTGGTTGCCAGGAATTCTTGTGTCAAGAATAATGTAGTTTTGTTAACCTGAGCGAATGGGTCTTGATAAAAAGAAGGGCAATATAGCGTGTCGACCGTATTCGGTCCAAAAGTACGCCAGAGCACAAGTGAATTGCAACAGAGCCAGCCACAGGTAGGGATGAGTGTTATGTGTTACAAACACATAACACAGTCGAATGGTGTTGCAAAGCAGTATCATCTGGGTGCATTATAGCAACAGCCTATGATGCAATATGCTAGCGGTAGGACGGAAGCTTTTCCTCACTTAGCGTATGTACCTTAAGCTCTATACGAACATAGACTGTAGCTTATAAGTACCCGGCCATTCGTGTACTAAAATATCATCGCCTTAGTATCACAACCTACAGCACGAGCCTGTGACACCTAGAGCGGCATCCTGGAATGCAGTACAGGGTCCGCTTTTCGACCACAGGAAAGGGCAGTCTACCCCGTGTCAAAAAAGCAGCTGCCCCTGGAGCAGAAAGCCGCCTGCTCGCTGGAAGAGGTCATGGTGGCCCCTGTTGAACTGCCAGTTGTGCTGCCGCTCTGTGATCACAGTCACAGCCAGAGACGTCACTGACACTGACATTCGAGTGACACCACGCTCAGCTCCAATCTCTGCACTGTCAGCAATGCCGGACATCTACTGTTTTGCATGAAATTCAACTGCACGCCTCCACCAAGCATTTGATGGTGTACTATGGCCAAAGTTTATTAAACAAATCTACTGTCATCCACACGTTTCAGTTCATTCTTCACGATTAAAAATCCATTGGTCATCTAATAGTTGACTCATGTTACGGGAAGTGAGACTTCTTTGTTTCTTTTTGGTGGAAATAGTGACAGTGGGTTTTGTCAGCGATTGAGTAGTACTTATACATTCAGTAGGTCATAGATGAATGAAAATGATATTTTTTGAGAGAAGGATGCATAAAATTCCATTACAATTTATAAGACAGGGGGGGATGTGGCAGAAAAATAATTACTCACATTGGTGTGTAGATTGTATGAGACTGGTGATACGCCATAAGTCTTTTGGAAAAACATCGTTCACACATTTCGACCCCATACGTGAGAGAATTATTACATACTCAGCTTAACAACAAATGGGTCAAATGGCTCTAAGTACTATGGGACTTAACATCTGAGGTCATCAGTCCCCTATACTTAGAACTACTTAAACCTAACTAACCAAAGGATATCACACACATCCATGCCCGAGGCAGCATTCGAACCAGCTTAACAACACCTGCATCCAAGTTGCTGACAACAACAATATACAGAAGAATGGAAAAGAATATTGTGGATCTGTTAGAAGAGCAGAGGAGCAATTCGGACGTTGCGGTTGATAATGGAAACAAGACTGAAGAAAAATCAAAACACCTTCATAGGATTTGTCGAACTGAAAAAAGTGTTCGACAATATCAAATACTGCAAGGTGTTCGAAATCCTTATAATAATGGGGATAAGCTATAGGGAAAGACAGGTAACATGCAACATTAACAAAGAGGGGACAATAAGAGTGGAAGATCAGGAACGAAGAGCACAAATTAAAGAGAGTGTAAGACAGGGATACAGTGTTTCTCCCTTAACGGTCTATACATCATACAAGCAACAACAAGGATTTCAAGGTTACAGGATATCAATGTTAAGATTTCCCGATTTCCCGATGCCATTGCTGTTCTCAGTGAAAGTGAAACAGATTTACGTGATCTATTGAATGGAAGGGACAGTCTAATGAGTAAAGAACATGGATTAAAAGTAAACTGAAGGACGACGACAGCAATGAGTAATAAGTGGATACATCGGCACCTCATTAAATGCCAATAAAGACTAAATGGAAGGAATAGACTTCGGGGAGGGAGGATGTCATTCACCTTTTATTGGACAAAAAGTTGTATTCACGTAAAGAGTTAACTGAAATAACAGTTACAATAAAAATTCTGCCAAATGAGTGGTTACCAGCGATCTAAACGGGCACACGTTTGCCCATGAGACAATAATTCTGGTACAGGTACAATCATTAAAACCAACAAACTAGGATTACATAACAATACTCTGAACAGCTTGTCGCCATACTGATTACTAGTTACACATCATTACGCAGCAGCCGATTTACGCTAATGCAACTTTCATGGGATTACTGTACGATGATTAACAGTAGAATGATGGGAATCATTCGTTAAAGATGAAACGGCAGAAGCCAGTTTACGTTAATGCAAATTTCTCGGCATTATAGTAATGCGATTACAATAAAATGCTTTGAATTTTATCTTGAGGATTAGACTGAAGACAAACTCAACAGTCACAAAATTGACTAATAGACAGTAAATGACGCGCTTGGTAAATGCATTTGTATCTGAACAAATAGAATAAGCAACTTTAAACATGCAAATCCTTCAACTGAAATAGGCAATAATTACATATACAGAAGTTCCTTTTAAGTTTGTGGGTTTTGGACCAGTAAAGGACACTTATCTTATAAATATATCTGAGTTCCAAGCGCCAACCAAGCACAGACACTAACACTATACACAACAGGCAGCGTGGACTAGGACTGTATACTAGTCTCAGACCGACTTTGTTTCACATATATTCCCTCAAACAGTGTTAACTTCAAAACCGGCATTTGTTACTGGGTGTTCCTGGAGCATAAAGATAACGTTAGAATCAATTAAATAAGAAACACACGTAAGGTGACAAAGGCGTAGGTCAAACCCTCAAACCAGGCTCAGAAGTACAACATGTCCCAAGAAATTACGATTCAGTAAATTGCGCGTCCAAATACAATAACAAACGCACTATAACTTAAAATCCTTAACTAAATAATGCTATCCCAACAAACCCCAGGCTGTGCAAATAGAACAATAGTGAATAAACCACCATCAAAATACGAGTAGTACCAAAACACGTTAAACAAATTGTCACTGTCTCCAAGCAGTAACCAAATCACACTCAAACCCCAGATATTTTAAACAAGAAATTCAAATCACAGTAACATAAGACTATCTGAATAAAAGGCACAAAATTAGAAATTCGCTTTACAGTATTACTAGTCCTTGATGGACACAAACATTCGAGACCTACAGAAAGATCTGGCGGAATGACATTGGCACATCGTCTGTTCAGTGATACAAAGTGCTTTCTGAAAAGCCCCAAGGTTCAAATGGTAAACCAGAAAATCGATGCAATCAGACGCCAACACTGAATCACAATAATCAGAATGGCACAAGAAGTTTCGTAGCTGCGGACCACAAGATAAATTGTGCACAGAGTTTCGTGATCGAGAACATGGAGGGCAGAAAATGTGTTTCCAACTATTGACGTAAATACAATGATATCCCCTTATTACGTCAGTTAATGGTTCAAATGGTTCAAATGGCTCTGAGCACTATGCGACTTAACTTCTGAGGTCATCAGTCGCCTAGAACTTAGAACTAATTAAACCTAACTAACCTAAGGACATCACACACATCCATGCCCGAGGCAGGATTCGAACCTGCGACCGTAGCGGACGCCCGGCTACAAACTGTAGCGCCTAGAACCGCACGGCCACTGCGGCCGGCGTCAGTTAATGTTTGTGTCCAATAGCACCGGAAGGAAGGTCACGAGTCAGGACCCTCAGCAACATATAATTGGGTGACAACCACCAACTTTCTTCGCTACGCAGTCTGTCCCAAAATGCGCCTAATATGGACGGCGCTGACCCGAATGAACGCTTTCTTAGCTGCGGTTTTCGCCGCCAAGTTTCCTTTCGTGTACATTACCAACCACTGGCTGTTACTAACTGCCCCTCACTGCCCACGTACGCTCGCCCGATCACCTCTATCGTACGCACCACCTCGCGACCGCATCACGACCAGGGTTCAATGAACCACCTTCACTCTGTGTCTTTACCGTTCCACTCTCGAACGGCGCGTGGGAAGAACGAGCACTTCAATTTTTCTGTGCGAGCCCTGATTTATCTTATTTTTTCATGGTGATCATGTCTCCCTACGTAGGTGGGTGCCAACAGAATATTTTCGCAATCGGAGGAGAAAACTGGTGATTGAAACGAAAAACGCCTTTGTTGTAATGATTGCCACTCCACGTATCATGTCTGTGGCACTATCTCCTGTACTTCACGATAGTACAAAACGAGCTGCCGTTCTTTGTACTTTTTCGATGTCATCCGTTAGTCCAATCTGATGCGGATCCCACACCGCACAGCAATACTCCAGAATAAGGCGCACAAGCGTGGTGTAAGCAGTCTCTTTAGTCGTCCCGTTGCACCTTTTAAGTGTCCTGCCAATGAATCGCAGTCTTTGGTTGGCTCTACCCACAACATTACCTATGTGATCGTTCCAATTTGGGGAATTTGTAATTGTAATCCCCAAGTATTTAGTTGAATTTACAGCCTTCAGATTTGTGTAACTTAGCGCGTAATCTAAATTTAGCGGATTTCTTTTAGTACTCATGAGAATAACTTCACACTTTTCGTTATTCAAGGCCAACTTCCACTTTTCGCACCGTACAGATACCTTATCTAAATCATTTTGCAATTCGTTTTGTTCATCTGATGCATTTGCAAGACGGTAAATGACAGCATCATCTGCAAACAATCGAAGACAGCTACTGAGATTGTCTCCTATGTCGTTAATATATCTGGAACAATAGAGAGCATATAACACTTCCTTGGGGAACGCCAGATATTATTTCTGGTTTACTCGATGACTTTCCGTCTATTACTATGAACGGCGACCTTTCTGACAGGAAATCAGCAATCCAGTCGCACAACTCAGACGATATTCCATAGGCACGCAGTTTGGTTAGAAGACGCTTGTGAGGAACGGTGTCGAAAGCCTTCTGGAAATCTAAAAATATGGAATCAATTTGACATCCCCTGTCAATAGCACTCATTACTTCATAAGTATAAAAACTAGTTGTGTTTCGCAAGAACTATATTTTCTGAATCCGTGCTATGTGTCAATAAATCGTTGTCTTCAAGGTACTTGATGATTTTCGAATACAGTATGTGTTCCAAAACCCTACTGCAAATCTATGTTAGTGATATGGGCCTGTAATTCAACGGATTACTCCTACTTCATTTTTTGGGTATTGGTGTGACTTGAGCAATTTTACAGCCTTCTGGTACGGATGTTTCTGTGAGCGAGCGGTTGTATATAATTGATAAATATGCAGCTATTTAATCAGCATACTCTGAGAGGGACCTAACTGGTATACAATGTGGACCGGAAGCCTTGCTTTTATTAAGTCATTTAAGCTGCTTTCCGACGCCGAGGATATCTATTTCTATGTTTCTCATCTTGGCAGTTGTTCTTGACTAGAATTCAGGAATATTTACTTCGTCTTCCTTGGTGAAGGAGTTTCGGAAAATCGTGTTCAGTAACTCTGCTTTAGTGGCACTGTCAACAATCACTTCACCGTTGTTATCGCGCAATGAAGGTATTGATTGCGTCTTATCAATGGTGTGCTTTATGTATTACCAGAATCTTTTTGGGTTTTCTACCAGATTTCGAGATAGAGTTCCGTTGTGGAAATTATTGAGAGTATCTCGCATTGAAATACGTATTATACTACGAGCTTCTCGAAAAGTTTGCGAGTCTTGAGGATTTTGCGTTCTTTTGAATTGGGCATGATTTTTTCGCTGCCTCTGCAACAGCGATCTGACCCGTTTTGTGTACCATTGGGGATTGGTACCATCACTTATTGATTTATGTGGTATATATCTCTCAACTGCTGTCTATACTATCTCTTTGAGATCATTCCACAACTTTTCTACGGTTACATTATCAGATCGGAAGGTGTGTAGACTCTTAAAAAGTATTTAAGAGCATTCTAACCAGCTTTTTTAAATAGATATGCTTTGCGTTTCTTTTTGATGGTTGTAGGAGTTACGGTATGCAGCCTAGCAACTACTGCCTTGTGATCGCTAATCCCTGTATTCGTCACGATACTCACTATTTGTGAAGGATTATTTGTTGCTATGAGTTCAAGAATGCTTTCGCAACCATTTACGCCTCGAGTGGGCTCATCAACTAATTCTTCAATACAGTTTTCTGAGAAAGCATTCAGTAAAATTTCGGATGACTTTTATATCTGCCGCCGGCTTTAAATGTATAATTTTTCCAACATATAGAGGATAGTTTAAAGTCACCACTGACTATAATTGTATGAGGGGGGTACCTATTTGAAATGAGACTCTTATTTGAACTGATCAGCAACTATATCTTCTGAGTCGTGGGGTCGGTAAAATGACCCAATTAATAGTTTAGTCCGATTGTCAAGTACTATTTCGCGGGAACTATCTACTTCAATTTCACTACAAGGCAAACTACTTCTGAAAGCAATAAATACTCTGCCACCAATTGTATATAATCTATCCTTTCTGAACCCTGTTAGATCGTTTGAAAAAAATTCTGCTGGTTTCCGGATTTAGCCACCTTTCTGTACCTATAACTATTTGAGCTTCATTGCTTTCTATTAGGGCTTGGAGCTCTGGTTCTTTTTCAACACAGCTACGACAATTTTCAACTACAATACCGATCACTTCTACAACTAATTTACTGTGTTTTGCCTGCCCTCTTTTAGACAGACGCCCTTTCTGCGGTTCCCTTAGGCCCTCTAACCTAAAAAACCATCCAGTTCCTGCCACACAGCCCCAGCTACACGTGTAGCCACTTCCTGTGTGTACTGGACTCCTAACGTATTAAGTGGAACCCGGAAACCCACCAGCCGATGGCGCAAGTCAAGGAATCTGCAGCTTACACAGTCACAGAACCGCCTGAGCCTCTGATTCAGACCCTCCACTCGACTCCGCACCAAAGGACCACAATCGGTTCTTTCGACAATGCTGCAGATGATGAGCTCTGCCTTAATCTCGCAAGCGTGACTGGCAGTCCTTACCAATTCCGCTAGCCGCTCGAAACCAGAGAGAGTGTCCTCTGATCCAAAGCAACATACGCCATTGGTACCGACATTAGCTACCACCTTCAGATGGCTGCACCCTGTACTCTTCATAGCGTCCAGAATCAGCCTTTCCACATCCAGAATGACTCCCCCAAGTATGCACACAGAGTGCACACTGGCTTTCTTCCCCTCCTTGGCAACCCTGTTCCTAAGGGGGGCCATTACGCGCCTAACACTAGAGCTCCCAGCTACCAGCAAACCCACCCTCTTTGAACGCCCAGACCTTACAGTATGAGAAACTTCATCTGGAGCATTGTGGACGTCTGCATCTGCCTCAGAGTTATCGTAAGCCACAGATAACGCCCGAAACCTGTTCGTCAAACGAACTGGAAAGGCGCTACGATTGGCACCTCAGAAACTCTTTTGCTGCCTGCCAGACTTTGTAATGATTTCCCACTTGACCATGGGTGATGGGTCAACCATAGCGTAGGCAGTACCCTGGGCAGCCACAGCAGGAGACTAAATGGGGGACATGTGGGACGTGCTCGGCGTCTCTCGCATCCCCGCATCTGACCCCCCACAGTGATGCCTCTTGGCAGCAGCCTCAAGCTGTGTGATGGAAGCCAATGCAGCCTGGAGCTGTGAGCCAAGGGTCGCCAACTGAGCTCACATCTGTACACAGCAATCACAGTTCCTATCCATCACTTCAGTCGCTCCCGTTTCAAGCTCTTTTAAAGATATACAAGAAACGAATGGTGTACTCGGCTTATAGCAGCTGAAATTCGAAGTGCTCTCTCACTAACAGTCTAAATGACACTGAGCTATACTAACCAAAACAAACAAAAGCCTGTACAATCTGAGGGCTGATAGCAAACGTGGTATGGTATGCTACACTATTATTAAAATAAAACTTTGTGCATAGTAAGCACTTGAACATGCAACAAATTACAAAAATAATCCAGCCCTGTACTTAACACGTTAACCCATCTGCACAGTAAACAGTCGTCTGAAGCTGCTTTATTAATGAGAGTCCTGTTCTTGACAGAATCGAAGGTTTGCAGGTACCAATCTAACAGGAGATATTGAATGTATACAAAGCCACACAACTCAAATTATGATATGATTGTTTCAGTCATGGGAGAATTCATCCGAAATACTGGAAAATTTGAACCTGCTGACTCAATTCCTACAATCCTGCAAAAGTTTCAAGTATCAGTACTAACAAGGAGAACATGGCAGTTTCCATGATCATATTTTCTAGAAATTTATTTCAGTGAAAGAGGGGTGAAAATAAGCAAACAATGTCCTAGCTCGTTTGAGGTTATTGCATCATTTCTGAGAAAACGAAGGTCAAAATTTTAGAAGTACTTTACGTGCAATTTAGCGATTACTCAGTTGAACCGAAGCGATAGCGCAGTACATCACGTCTCGAGTTCAAACTTTCGCAACCCATGTTCAGAACTCGTTTACTACTTTTTTTGTGGTTGTTCATTTATCTACCCATTCCCCTTGAAGAATACTGCACGAATGTTTTCCGATGTTTATTGACCTTATTCGTGTACTAATTTTGTGTCTGGTGCAGGAATTAATGTAAATAAAAACGTAATTGAATGGAAAATTAATTGAAAATGTATTCAGTGAAATTGCTGTAGTGTATCTTGATTCATAATCTATTGAAAGCTTCAGTTTTCCGAAAACTAATCCGTTGCGCGTGGTTTGCCGCGAAAGTGTTGCAAACTCTTGAAATCTTCAGCAATGTTTCTCGAGTGAGATTCATACGAAGTAACGTCACTATGTCAAACTTGCCACAGTATTCGTAATTTCTATACTAGAGATGTTTCTACGATCGGTATCAACCAGGGAAAAGCACCGAATCTCTCCGAAGAATAAACACGAGAACAAAATGTAGGAGTTAAGAACTGATAGAAAAATTAAATACAAGAACGCAAAAATTTAGAACGTTTGTAAGCTCTGAAAGTACTATACACATACTATATAAGAGATTGATGACACTTACAGTGAAAGTCAGTTGTAGCTCTACAATTAATAGAAATGCCCTTGTATCCCCTGACTTTGTTAGAAACATTCGTGTATTATCATTATACGCACAAGGGTAGAGAAATAAAAATAATAGGTTTGGCTCAGCTCATCATGTGCAAAAAGGCGTCTAGATCAGCAAAATGTAATTTTCACTCTGCAGTGGACTTTGTACTGATACGAAACTTCTTCGCAGATTAAAACTGTGTGTCGGACCCAGGCTCGAACATGGACACTTGTCTTCCGCAGGCAAGTACTGTATCAATTGAGCTGTTCTTGGATAGCTCAGTAGGTAGAGCACTTGACCGCGAAAGTCAGAGGTCGCGAGTTTGAGTCTTTGTCCATCACACAGTTTTAAGCTGACAGGAAGTTTCACATTTAAATTACGTCGAAAACTTTCACTTCCGTTTTATCAGAAACGGTTGAGTATCCACGGATAAACAACGACACGAGTTCGCTTTTTTCTAGCTCCCACTTACTTGCCCAGTTTTCACCGTAAGTGTAGATTTTGGGAGTACTTTACAGACCCTTAGGTACTGTTTCCATAGCAATGGCGAAGACCAAATTAGACTAATTATTGTATTGCGCTTACAGAGGTGTTAAAACAATATGGGTGTGAATTGAATACGAATGAATCTCAATAAGTGGTGCAAGGGGAAGTACGCCCTGACATTTGCTTCACAGTAATATGTTCTGTTTTTATGTAGCCGGAGAATCATGAGCTGACTGGTATGTTAGCTCCAAAGCCCGGCCGAGGGCCTAGTCGGACCAAGTGACGCAGCCCCTCCCTTGTTCCTCCCGCTCCCCACCTCTTGTGACGCTGTGGAGGGCGGTACTCGGCACGTCCGAAGTCGGGTGATTTCTGCTGTGCGGGTGGGCGTGTCTGGCGCTTTGTGCGGTGATTTGTACGCGTGCCTGGAGCCCGCGATTTGTGGCCCGGCAGGCTGCCTTGCCGTCGGAGCGTCCAGCAGGAGCCCTTTATCGCTTGGGCGGTTATTGATTGCAGCTATTGAATTCAGAATCAGCCGTCGGAGACAAATGCGAAACGCACATCATAAATGTAAAGGCGGGCACCAGAGTCCGGCTCCCAGAATGCAGTGCGGCGGGCGAATGTCCGGAACACGGTCGCGGCCAGCCACGGCTATTACCGACAGATTGGTCCAGAGTCCAGAGCAGCATCTCGGCGCTCCAGACAGTTTACGTTCCAGCTGAATATATACCACATTCCCGCCGTAATTATGCGAGTATACCGATGATTCACGTATTCAATACGTACACTCACGAAGGGAACACGTCGTCATCAGCAGATTTCCCAGAAACTTCGCACAACAGAAAAGGAGTCAAAATAAGCGAACGTGTGTCGTGGCTTATTCGCTAATACTCCACCGTTTCTGCGAAAGCGACGGTCAAAGTTCTGCGGTACATTATATGTCTTTTGTCGAGTAGATTGTTGAACCGAGGCGTTGGCACAGTGGCAAGGCTTCACACTTTTGCGTCCTGAGTTCGAATCCCGATTATTATTTTTATTTTAGTTTCTCATTTGTTTGCCCATGTCTGAAGAATATTACTGCACGAAAATTTTGCATTGTATATTGAATTAACATTGTCCTCATTCTTCTGCTAACTGTCCGTCTGGTGGATGAATAAAAGAAAAGGAGTAAACGAATCAACAAATTATTTGAAATTGTTTTCAGTAAAATTCCTGTTGTGTATTTTGTTTCATAATCAGTTGCAAGCGACAGTTTTAACAAAAGAGATCCGTTACGAATGGTTTGCGGAAAAATTACTTCTAACGCGTTATATCTTCAGCAGTGTTAATAAAGTTTCTTTTCTAGGTGAGATTCATTCGAAGAATCGTCAATGTACCAAACTTGCCCCCACGCGATGCTCATGGTGTTCGGAGTTTCTGTGTTTGAAATGCTTATTATTGTTATCATCCAAGGAAATGTACCGAATCTTCCTGAAGAACAAACATAATAATAAAAATTAGAATCAATACAACAATTGATATAAGAACGAAATATAAGAAAATAGGAATTTAAAAGGGTTGTAGACCTTGAAAATACTGCACATACTATAATACAAAATTCTTGTATGACATTGTGAAACACAATAATAATTTGTAATTAATTTCCTTCTACGAACATGAGTAGGAAATGAAAAAAAATTAAATCTTCATTTGCATGGCCATATTGTCCGTAGTTGCTTTACGATTCTTGAGGGTATTTTTGTTCCGTCGTTGCAACTACAAAATACGTGATTCTTTCCACCAGACATGTGTCAGTTTTTTGAGGCAAACTATCATCAGTCGTCTGTAATTAAGTTACTTACATTTTGATTTGCTTTTAGATCGAAAACGGTTCGTTAAGAATATATTGATTAGTACTTACGGTGATTTTCGTTTGATTTCCCTTTACATAGGGAAATGCCGTCTGCTAGCTCATCGTTGTTTTTGTGCATTAGACATTGATAATATTGGTCTAATTTTTAGTTGTTCCACAGGACTACGCATTTCTTGCAATTATCACAGAACACTTTTACGTACAGCGTGTATGTTGGTGGACTGTATGATTACACTTATGGTTAAGGAAAACGGATGTGATGGTCCGAAACTAGTAGCCACAGATAAATGACTGTTATCGCAAATTTGACAGATACTCGAAAATAATAAACATATTCCAAGCCCAAGTTGCTTGTCCTGTCCAAAATTACGTTGAATCTTCATAAAACACGTAAAAGGTGAATACTTTAAATGAATCTTAAATTGGTAGACATTAATTTATAATCTGCTCCACATCCCATAAACTTAACAGCATAATTCAACAACTTGAAAATATCACATAGTGAAACAAAAATTGCGGATTTTAAGAGAAAATACGCTGTGTGTTCCAAAATAATGCTGAATGAAATATCGGATGAACTAGTATCTCAATTTGAGCTATTAGTATGTGGTATAATTTACGAATATGATAATGACATCTCTAATAATGTAAACAAGTTTCCAATGATATGTGACACTTTGTACAGAACAGTAGCCAAAAATTCAGTAAAGACACAATGCCAAAATTCCACAAAAAGAAATGGTAAAACCTATGCTCACATACGGAGGAGAGATCTGGACAGTAAGTAAGACAAGCCAAAGAAAGATACAGTCAACTGAAATGAAATTTTTAAGGAAAGTAAAAGGATATGCTCTAAGGTATTGAATAAGGTTCTGAAGCAAGTATAAAAGTACATATATTTTGCATGAATGAAATAACAGAACAAAAAATGAAAGACGCATATTGAAAGAATGGGGGAGAAAGAATAATGACACATGTAACAGACTGCAGACTAAAGGAAAGAGAAATACGGGAAAACCTAGGAAAGAGTGGCTTCTGTGAAGACTGACCAGGCTACAAACCTACTACATAAAGTGAAGAAGGAGAAGAAAAGAAGAAAATAATTTCTGAAAGAATTTGTTTTGAATGTTGCCTGACATGAAAAGGATATTTTGAAACAGTAGGTGAATACGTTAACATCGAACATAGATTTGTGATTTACAAGCATTTTTCAAAGTATTTGTTTGGAGTGTTGCCTTGTATGGAACTGAAACTCGTGAATGGCAACATCCACAGCATGTTTTCGTTTAGAAACACTCACAAGCAACTATTAGATTATTTCGCTGAAGTCAGCCTCTTGTAGAAGTTTATGACACAATTTATGCCCTTGTACTCGTACTATGCCATTTCTGCACCGTAGAAATCAACATAGATTCTGCAACAACGACTCTGGGAAAATGAAGTTCGCTCTGTATCTCTGCGAGACCCAGGCTGCAACATAACTCAGCTCCAAGGTTGAAACCATGTTCGTTGACTTCCAGATGGAATTCAATACAGCTCCGTACCGTCGCCTAACGCATAACAAGCGACAGCTGAGAATATCATAACAGCTTTGTGACTGGCTTGACTAGTTCCAAGTAAGCAGAACCCTCCATGTCATTCTTAACGAAGGGAAAAGTTTGAACATAAATGTAACTGGGCGTACCGCAAAATAAATTTTTACTGTATTACCTATCAGGTAACGTCACAATCGCCATAAACTGGTCACGTGTGATAGATAGAAATACAACTGACCGATGACCTCGCTGTCTGGTCTCCTTCCCCAAGCAACCCAACCCAACACAACGCTAGAAAAATAAAGCGAAATGTAGGTACACATGTACAGGATGAATCCTCGGTGTAGGGATTACCTGGAACAAATGTAAAGTATTGCGCGTTAGTAGGCGTAAAGACCCATATTATAAACTTCAGCAATTGTACAACTATCACTGGAAGCAGTTACACACGAAGGGCGTTCAATATGTAACGAAACACTTTTTTCCTCAGCCAGTTTAGATTGCAAAAATTGAAGAATTATTGCGGGACATCGTTAAATGTTCTGGCTTCAGCCCCAACAGTTTCATGGCGTCCTCATAGGCGGCGGCGCTGTACGTAGGCTTCAAAATGGCGTCTGTAATGGTGGTTCGTTCCAACCAGATAGCTGTCATTGACCGTCATTTGACGAAAACCAGACCATTGCAGATATTCACATGTGCTTTCACTATGTCTATGGAGACCTAGCAGTGAACAAAAGCAGGGTGAGTCGTTGGTTGAGATGCTGAGGTGACCTGTCCGATCTCGTGTGTGCCGACAGTCGCACACAGCTGGGACTCCTGCATTAGTGGATCGTGCGGACACTCTCATTCGTGGTGATCAATGGTTCACAATTAATGCTCCACTACACATCTCTGTTGGGAGCGCTGATACACTCATCCACCGTTCTTCCTCGACCACCTTACAGCCCGGATCTAGCGACATCCGTCTGTTTGACCTCATGAAGGATGCATTCAAAGGGAGGCAGTACGTGGATTATGCGGAGGTTATTGATACTGCAAGAGGTTGACTCGACGTCAACTAGTAAAATGGCACCATGTGGGCATACAGGCAAACCCATTACGGTGATGTAAGTGCGTCGCATTGAATGGAGAAATGGTTAAAGATTAGGTTCTTATAGCCAAAAGGGTGGGCTCTCTTCGAAACTAAAAAAAAAAAAAAAAAAAAAAATAGTAAAAAACCTGATATCAGGAATAATGTGTCACATTACTTATTGAAAGCCCCTGGTACATTAAATATCTGGGAGTATACGTATGGAGAAATTTAACATGAAACAACCATATAAAATTAATCGCGGGAAAGGCAGATGCCAAAGATTCATTGGAAAAGCTTTTTTCGACGCGATAATTGAAGATTTCTATCGATCTGAAATATGTGTTGTATATAATTTACCCCTGTAGAAACATGAGGATGCAAGTGCGAACAGCGTGTTTCCATCCCACTTAGTACAGTAAGCTCGAAAAAGTTACGGAGATTATCGTCCGACTATAATATCAGACGCTGTGAAAGAAGCCTTGTGCATAATGGTGTGATTCACTGTTAAAATTCTAAGAAAATACGTTCCAGAACTGTCAACTAGTATATTAGAATCTGCTACGTATATTTCTTGAAAAGGCTGTACTGCGATTATGTGCCGTTGCAGCCGTGTGTCGCGGGTCGGCCTGCACTGCCCCTGACACGCGCTACGCAGAGTTCTCCACACGGGCCGTGTTCCTGTCCCGTAACCAAAGCCCTCTGCTGCACTGGAGATGTCAATTGCCACCGGGAGCTGTGCAGCCAATAAACATTCCGGGCGTGCCTAGTGCCAAGGCGTGCCCTAGCTTCCCCCACTCCTAGCTACCCACCCACTCTCTCCCTCGCCTCCCTGCCCAGACACAGCCACTATTGGCCACGCAGACCCATGAGTCGGCGGCTTGTTCTTCTAAGTCCGAACCGGATTTTGCTATCGCTCTAATAGTATAACAGGCAGATATGACACATGCTTGGAAGCCGTTTGAAACATAATCCAAGTAATTTATCCTGAGCTGTGGTGCTACTTGACTTTTACAGGTAAAACCATTTACTATAGATAGTCATAAAGTTTCAGTTATCACCTAGAGAGAACAATTACTTACATTTGATTTTTAATGCCTGTTTTATGCTAGTCCATTTCTGCAAAATTGCTCTAGTCTTTAGTAGTCTTACGAAGTTTAATGAAAACACGAATAAACACTAATGAATTTGGTATTCTTCAGTAAGGCAATCGTCTACTAATTCTCCGTATAATGTGTCGTAGGCGTGGAGCGCTTCAAAGAGTTCTAAAATAACATCACACGTGAATTCTCCGACAATCTATTCCAATAGGAGGGAGTTTACAAAATGTTTGCTGCAGAATGGTAGATACAGGTATTTACGAGTGGCAGAGATAAAATAATTTTGACCCGTTTTAGTGAACGAGTTGGTGAGATGACCCACTGGCGAGAGAAACAAGTTAGATCTGCAGACAGCACAGTGGCACGTTCTTTTACATTTAGTTATGGGCAGCGATGGCCAGAATGATATGGCTCACTGGTGCTGATCGGAGTGTTATGTAAGACAGAAAGATATAACTGCTTAACAAGAGTGAACCATGGACCTTGCCGTTGGTGAGGAGGCTTGCGTGCCTCAGCGATACAGATGGCCGTACCGTAGGTGCTATTACAACGGAGGGGTATCTGTTGAGAGGCTAGGGGAAGCAACCTTTTCAGTAGTTGCAGGGGCAACAGTCTGGATGATTGGCTCATCTAGCCTTGTAACAGTCACCAATACGGCCTTAATGTGCTGGTACTGCGAACGGCTTAAAGCAAGGGGAAACTACAGCCGTAATTTTTCCCGAGGGCATGCAGCTTACTGTATATGAATACACTAAGCAGTAGGTATTAAAATCCACGGGGAAGAAGTAAAAACTTTGAGGTTCGCCGATGACATTGTAATTCTGTCAGAGACAGCAAAGGACTTGAAAGAGCACTTGAACGGAATGGACAGTGTCTTGAAAGGAGGATATAAGATGAACATCAACAAAAGCAAAGCGAGGATAATGGAATGTAGTCGAATTAAGTCGGGTGATGCTGAGGGAATTGAATTAGGAAATGAGACACTTAAAGTAGTAAAGGAGTTTTGCCATTTGGGGAGCAAAATAACTGATGATGGTCGAAGTAGAGAAGATATAAAATGTAGACTGGCAATGGCAAGGAAAGCGTTTCTGAAAAAGAGAAATTTGTTAACAACGAGTATAGATTTAAGTGTCAGGAAGTCGTTTCTGAAAGTATTTGTATAGAGTGTAGCCATGTATGGAAGTGAAACATGGACGATAAATAGTTTGGACAAGAAGAGAACAGAAGCCTAGGAAATGTGGTGTTACAGAATAATGCTGAAGATTAGATGGGTAGATCACATAACTAATGAGGAGGTATTGAATAGAATTGGGAACAAGAGAAGTTTGTGGCACAACTTGACAAGAAGAAGGGACCGATTTGAAGGACATGTTCTGAGGCATCAAGGGATCACCAATTTAGTATTGGAGGGCAGCGTGGAGGGTAAAAATCGTAGAGGGAGACCAAGAGATCAATACACTAAGCAGATTCAGAAGGATGTAGGTTGCAGTAAGTACTGGGAGATGAAGAAGCTTGCACAGGATAGGGTAGCATGGAGGGCTGCATCAAACCAGTCTCTCGACTGAAGACCACAACAACAACAAGAGTGTTACGGGAGCCGTTAGAAAATTTTCCAGAAGTATGTGAAAGATATCCAGCATACCTTCACACAATTTATAGGCTATGTAAAAATATTGGCCCTCTTGTTAAGTGAGGAATTTGACAACATGATTCCATAAAAATATTCGATTTTTACTGTGATAACAATTTGAATAAAATGACAGAATTAAACGAAAAGAAATCCCTGTTGATTTCTGTTGGCAAGCAAAAGCTGAAGGAAGACAGGTTTGTGAAGAGCACTCAATGAAGTTGTAAGCAACATTTTAAGAATACTTCAGCAAATTTCTGAATTACTTCGTAGACAACATGGCTTTACACTGACAGTGTCCCTACTGTCCACAAACTGTTATACGCATTGTGGGCTAAATGTAGCAAAGAAGTAAATAAATAGTGCCCCTCCTTCGAGGGGAAATAACTGTGTCAACATTTGCACTCTACGTCTAGGTGTCCTGTAGTGTGTGGCGATGGCTACATAAGGCACAAGAATGTTTTAGGCATATTCCAGTTCCGTTAGAATCATGTGTTGTAGCTATTTCAAATTAAGAGGCATAATTACCAAAAGGATTTTTATAATTTTTTTGAGGTGATCAGTATATACTTGGCTTTAGCAATGGTACAAGGGATTTTTTCTTGAGTAATGCATCATCTGACCCGTTTGATGCGGATCGTCACAAATTTCTCTCGTCTGGCAAGCTTTCCATCTCAGAGTAGTAATTGCAATCTCAGAATAATAATTGCAACTTGCCTTTATCTTTCCTAAAGCGAATCTGATGTTTATATAACAGATCCTCAGTATCACTTTCCATTCCTCTGTATCTTATTATTGTCAGCAACCTGGATGCATGAGTTATTAAGCTGATTGTCCGATAATACTCGCAATATGTTGGCTCTCGCAACATTCGGAATTGTATGGATTTTTTACGGAAATCAGATGGTATATAGCCACACTCACACATTATATACATCAGCGTGAAGAGTCACTTCGTTGCCGGCCGCGGTGGTCTCGCGGTTCTTGGCGCGCAGTCGGGAACCATGCGACTGCTACGGTCGCAGGTTCGAATCCTGCCTCGGGCATGGATGTGTGTGATGTCCTTAGGTTAGTTAGGTTTAAGTAGTTCTGAGTTCTAGGGGACTGATGACCACAGCAGTTGAGTCCCATAGTGCTCAGAGCCATCTGAACCATTTTTTTTAGTCACTTCGTTGCCACACCGCCCACTGACTTCATAAATTATGATGGAATATAATTTATCCCTTACGCTTTATTTAATCTTCAGTTTTCCAAAACTTTTTTTTTAAAAAAAGTTTTGATTCTAGTACTGGAACACTATTTCTTCCTTCTCCACTCCAATTTCTTCTTCTGTCACGTCATCAGACAAGTTCTCCTGCTTACGTAGGTCTTCAGAGTACTCTTTCCACCTATCCGCTCTATCCTCTGCTTTAACAGTGAAATTCCCAATTTAGTACTCTTAATATTAGTTCCCTTGCTTTACAATTCACTTTCCTGTAAGCTGAGCCAGCCCTACTGACAATCATTTCATTTTCGATTTCTTGACGTTCTCCATGCTGCCATTTCACCTTAGCTTCCCTGAACTACGTATTTAATTCATTCATAAGTGACTTGCATGTCAATATTCATGGAATTCCCTTAACATTTTTGTACGGATTTCTTTCGTCGATCAACTGAAGCATTTCTTCTATTACCCACGGTTCTTTCGAAGTTTGTTTCTCATATAAATACATTAATTTAACAGAATCTGTCCTGCAGAACAGGAGAAGCTACAATGCCGAGAGCTGTGAAAACAATAAGTATACTAATTGGAACGAAACAATGCAGCACATTGGTGTAAGCTGAATTTTAGCGTCATGGACGTTACACGAGATGTTATTCACTTTCATTGTCTTCGTATGTACTCTACTGTAGTTTTAATTGATAGTAATCACTGTCAACCAAGTACCCGTGATCTATGGGTAGCATCATCGATTCATAAGCAAAACGTCTTCGATCTTGGGTTCGAATCCCGCCGCTGCCTAAATTGTAATTAATAATGAGCTTTGGCGGCCGCGGACTTCCGGCATAACAAGTATGTAGGCATAAGAAGAAGGTAGGAAGATTTTTCTGTTTAGCAGAAGTGACAAAAAGCAGATTTCAGAGTACTTGACAGCTCAACACAAAAGTTTTGTCTCAAGTACAGATAGCGTTGAGGATTAGTGGACAAAGTTCAAAACCATCGTACAATTGCATTAGATGAGTATGTGCCAAGCAAGATCGTAAGAGATGGAAAAGAGCCACATGTTGTCAGTGCACCTGAGCTTGTATGTGTGATAGATTATTAGAACGATGGTAACATTGACAGTTCAGTATATATTTAACAAAATATTACTATGTAATAAGTGTCGTACTCATCGGATCTTGTGGGACTCTTACAGTCAAAAGGCTGCATTTTGGCGACGACATGTACTCATGTCAGATAGTTTTATATTCTGACAGAATGTAACTTTTGCAGTGTTACTTGAAAATGGCCATAAGGCCGAAATTTCAATAGTAACAATAAATATTTTATACAGTCAGCGGTGACTATGATGTCTTTTAAGATAAAAATTCGCTTGACGCCTTCGGGAGAGGCACTCTCCACTACTTCCACGTTATGAATGTTAATGTTCATGTGGCTTCAATTCAAAGAATCACTATCGACAACAGTTGAGTGGTCTCTACCAAATAAATTAACAAACGACAAAGCAGATCCCACATGGTACACCAAACAGATGGGAACACTGTTGCAGAAACAACGGAAAAAGCTTGCCAAATTTAACCCAACGTAAAATCCCCTAGAGTCACGTTCTTTTATAGAAGCTCGAGATTTAGAGCGGACTTCAATGCTATATGCTTATAACAGTTTCCATAATGAAACATTGTCTCGAAAGCATGCACCAAACGCCAAGAGATTGTGGTCATGCGTAAAGGATGCTAGCTGTAAGACAAAGTCATTGGCTTCGCTACGCGACAGCAGTGGAAGTTCTATCGACGACAGTGCTGCTAAAGCAGAAATACCAAACACAGCCTTCCTGAAAGTCCTTCGCCAAAGAAGGCGAAGTAAATAGCCAGAATTGGAATGAAGAGCAGCTGCCAACATGAGTAACTTAGTTACTCTTGGAGAAGTGGAGCAACTTAAATCAATAAAAGAAAGCCGTCTGGCTCAGACTATACACCAATTACTTTACTGTCAGAGTATGCTGATGCAATAGCTCCATACTTAACAATCATACACAACCGATCGCTCGACGAATGATGCTACCCAAAGACTGGAAGACTGCACAGATCGCACCAGTATTCATGAAAGTAGTAGGAGTAACCCAATGAATTACATGCCCATATCATTAAGTTCGATACGTAGCAGGATTCTGGAACGTATATTGTCTTCAGACATCATGAATTACCTCGAAGAGAACGGTTTATTGCTTCACAGTCAACATGAATTTAGAAAACATCGTTCTTGTTAAACACAACTAGCCCTTTTCTCAAAAAAAAGTGATAAGTGGTGTTCGCCAAAGACTTCTAATTGATTTCGCATTGATTTACAGAAGGCCTTTGACACCGTACCTCACAAGTAAAACGGAAATGACTTCTGGCGTCCCCCAAGATAGTGTTATAGGACCTCTACTGTTTCTTATCAATATAAACGATTTAGGACAACATTTGAGCGATCCTCTTAGGGTGTTCGCAGATGATGCTGCCGTTTGTAGTCTATTAAACGCATCAGAAGATCAAACAAATTGCAAAACGATTTAGAAAAGATATCTATATGGTGCGAACATAGGGAATTGACCCTAAATAATGGAATTGTAGGTCATCGACACGAGTGTTGAAAGGAATACGTTAAACTTCGGTCACACGAAAAATCAATCAGATTTAAAGGCCACAAATTCAAAAAAATACCTAGCAATTTCAACTACGAACAAAATAAATTGTAATGAACACATAGAAAATGTTGTGCGGAAGACGATTTTATCTTATGGGCAGAACATTTTATAAATACAACAGAGCTACTAAAGAGCTGCTTAAACTACCGTTGTCCGCCCATCTTTTGGAGTACTGCTACGCGGTGTGGGATTCTTAACAAATATCATTAAAGAAGTACATCGAGAACGAGCATATTGTTCCTGAAATCCATAAGATGTTGACCAAAATAAATAGTCAAATTACTGTTAATTGCTACACTTGTCGGACAGTTTTCACTGATCCACAGTTATAGTTCGTTGAGCCATCGGCGCATTATGTCCTTTGGCTTTAAGGCCTCAGTAAGGAGATAAGCTGTACCAACGGCAAGCGCAAATTCTTCATCTTGTGTCCGGCGGTAGCTTCTTAATTGGTGTATACAATTCCACTCCATGCTTCACCTGCATACCCTTCGTTTTTTGGAAATATTTATGCTAAACATATACTGCTTAAAAATCATCCGGTCTACGCTGCCCACAGTTGTATTTAGCATTAAGACGCCGTCGCATTCTTTTGTTACATACTAAAATCCCAACAATTGCTGCTTAATTTTGAGAATACTGTGAAGAGCTAAATTACAGTAATCACTTGTAATAAACATGTTCCGTCAGTGATGTATCAAGGTATGATACGAGCACTCATATTTCAGCCTATACGAACTCTATGTTCTTAAACTTACTAAGGAGGTTCGCAAGCTTAAACGAGTGACACTAAATCTCCAAACGAAAAAGGTTTTTTGTTGAGGAAATAAGGGAATATGTCTAATCTAACACCCACAAAGATCATCAGTCTGAAAAATTCAGCATTTGTGTACAGCCGATGGGTGCCAGTTAACGAATATAAATACTACAAGAGCACGTTTCTGAAGAAACTGTATGGGGTGACGGATAATGACCAGCAGATTCTCAAATGGCGTAAATGTGTTATATAGCGAGAAATCCAACACCTCTTCGAGCTTCACATGTAGTACTTACAGAGTCATGTTTCTTAAAATATAAGCAGCGATTTAAAATTATCAGTTCTAAAGCCGTACAGTACAGAATCAGTCGGCCATTGACGTAAAATCGACGTGAGCAATGAGGCAATTATCCCACCGAAGCACCAGGTTGAAGATACCCATTCGGCAAAAGATCCTTTCCTGTAGCATGAAGATGTTCCTACCTGCATGCTGCACAATCTCATCCTATGGGAATCGTCGACCCTTCAAAGTCCTTTTTAAGTGCCGGATAGAATAGGCCTGTAGGCCAGGTGATCGAGTGTGTTCCTCCTGAGTTGACGTAAATTCTGCTTTGTGACATTTGCAATATGGGGAGGAGCGTTATCATGAATCAGTAACACCCTTTGATGCAGTTCTTTCTGGCGTTTCGGCTAAATTGTGTGCAGTTGTTTCTACAGCATTGCGCAGTACCGTTCCCCATGATGGAGACGCCAATTTCCTTGAAATAAAATATGGCCCGGTTGTCTAAGAACGGACTGAGAATCATCTTTTCAGGAGATGGCTGGCTCCTGAGACACAGGGTACGATGGAAGACACCAGTCTATGGTCAACGCTTCAGACTCCGGTTCACAGTGGTGGCACCAACATCCGCCGCCTGCAACAACGTGCTCAAGGAGCGTGGTGCGTTCAACATTGTAACGCATCTGGTGTTTCAGGCAAGCAGACAACATGTTTGCCTATTTCGGCATTCAACGTCCGTGGTATCCACTTTGCAGAGCTTACTTTAGCCTAAGTCCTGCCGAATAATGTTTTTCACGGTAACGAGGCTGCAGGCGAGAGTCTTTGATAGCAAACGAATGTTAATGCGCCGCTCCGCCCTAATCGTATCGTCAGCTGGCCGCCTATTGTTGTAATGGATGAAGCTGGCCTTTCAGAACTACCAGCTTCTCGTGTCGCATCGCGAGCAGCATGCAACCTGTCACGTCATTCCACAACGGTAGTTGTAGTGGACTGTTAAGGCAGCCAGTCCACAGTGACGGGTAGCCGAAAGGGCACACGTACACACACGCCGGCTGGCGCGAAGTCTAGAACAGGATTCGTAACGAATGTGATAAAGAAAAGAACGTAGCTACTAGAACACTTAACTTTTATATCGTCCTTTGGTATACAGCATTCTTGATGAGACAAGTGAGACTATCTTGAGATACATGCAATGGTACAAATGGCGCCTTGCTAGGTCGTAGCCATTAACTTAGCTGAAGGCTTTTCTGTCTCTCGGCAAATGAGAGAAAGGCTTCGTCAGTATAGTCGCTAGCAACGTCGTCGTACAACTGGGGCGAATGCTCGTACGTCTCTCGAGACCTGCCTTGTGGTGGCGCTCGGTCTGCGATCCTGACAGTGGCGACACGCGGGTCCGACATGTAGTAATGGACCGCGGCCGATTTAAGCTACCACCTAGCAAGTGTGGTGTCTGGCGGTGACACCACAGTAGTTTCCGACAATCGTGCTGCACCATACAAATTCTTCATCCTCCAATGGATGTCTGTCGGTATTCGTCCATCGGCAGCCAAGGAAAGAATAACAGTGCTTTCGTCCTGTGTTGACGAATTTGGTAATCTCGTGGGCATAGTTCATGTTTCCTCATTTTCCAAACGCAAGTCGGAAAAGCACGAGTGCCACACTAAAACATTGCCGACAGGTATTTGCTTATAAAACAGCATCGGAGTCGCGATGGGTTGCGTATATGCTGCAACACCTCCCCCAAACGGCAACTTTTTGACCGCCTGTTGTAGAAGTATCTGTGCTGCCGTATGTTCTTGGATTAGTCGAAGTGTAAATGTGGAATTTCAATAAGGTGATTAAATCACAATAAAATATGTGGGAAAGGCTTTCAGCATTAGATTACTGCTGTACGGATACACATGCACTGTCTGCCGAAATGCATCCGCACACTCATCAGAGGACATTAATACTGGGTTCTTGCCACCCTTCGCCTTTAGGACGAATTGACCTCTTCTGAACATACTTTCAGTGGGGTGTTTGAATGTCTTTGGAGTTATGGCGTCTCATTCTTCCTCAAGAGCTGAAAACCGAACAGCTAGTGATGTAGGACCCAGGAATCTCAAGCAAAATTGACGATCTAACTTATCCCAAAGGTGTTCCACTGGGCTCATGTCGGGACTCCGAGCAGGCCCTTACATTTTAGGAACGTTGTAGTCCACGAACAACTGTCTCACGGATGCCGCTTTATGACAGGGTGCACTGTCATGCTGACATCAACAGTCATCGTCTCCGAACTGCTCTTCTACCCAATGCGGTATATCGTCGTGTTGTAAAATGCGTAATTCACCTTCCGAATTTAGCGTTTTGTTAAGCACAATATGGAGACCACACCCTAACCACTAAAAATCCGCCGATATCTGCTTCGTACTTCACTATTTGGACTACACATTATGATATTCACCAAACCCACCGGCTCCCATCGAAATACAGTAGGCTGTGGTGTGAGAAATCACTCCATATCACTCGTTCCCATGCATTCACTGTCCAATTGCGTCGCTGTTTCGTTACTTCAAGGGTCGGTTAGCAATGACTACAGAAACGTGTAGCTGACGAAAAATGACTCGGCCATTGCACCAATTCCTTTCAACTCACGACGAACACCCGTTGTGCTATCTGGACTGGTGCTAACTCTTTAGGTCCCTCAATTCATCCCATGCGCTGATTCCATGCTGTTTCTACAACCGCCCTCGGCAGTGCTCGACAGTCTCCCTCCTTCGCTATGTGAGGTCTGCTGCTCTTGCTTTAGCTGTATTCCTTCCTTCGCGTTTTCACGTCACACCAAAACAGTCGATCTCGGCAGCTTTAGAGGGATAGAAATGTCTCTGATGGATTTGTAGCTTAGGTGACAGCGGATGAATGACTGGCCCATTTTCGGTATCTCTGAACTCTCCTGCCGACTCATTCCGCTTTTAGTGCTTTTTTACTGACAACACCTCACACACTAAGGACAAATTCCCCCGGATTTGATGCAGAAGCCTGGCAGTTTTCCTACGGGTCTTGCATTTTCCAATGGTGGTTTTGAACCTGATGATGATGATGACGATGCGCGGTCATCAGCACACGTACAATGTCCCAGTCTTTACACAGCCCAATCTGTCTACTTTCTCGAAGGAGTACGATGATGAAAAGATGAAGACGACACAAACACCCAGTCCTCTTGCAGAGAAAATCCCCAAGCGAGCTGGGAATCGAACGCGGGGCCCCGTAATCCATAGGCAGCAACGTTAGCCATTAGAACACGAGCTGTGGACGATTTTTATCCAGACTGTATGCACCGACATCACTGAGACACGCCGTTCAAACGGTGATCACAAGGTGCTGTAGACTCAGCTGACACGGATGAGGGGTGCTGCGCCTTCTCGCAGAAGAGGAGAGCAGAATGACGGAAGTGGTCCAGTGAGATCGGGCCTCTGGATGCTTCATGGAGCTGGCGGCTGGAACAGTGTTTAAGAAGTTGCAGGACGAGTCGCAGAACTGGATTTCGCACTGTTTAGAGACGCAGATGCGAGTGGGAGCACCGTTATCCCACCAGCATAGTCCTGTGCCGAACACTGACAACATCACACGCCACAGATCCTTTTATGCCGGGGGAATGACCTCTGGTAACATCTAGTGGTCAGTTCTGCTTTACATAGACGTGTCCGGGTAGTTTTGTTCAGGTGCTGTAAATGTAACGTATCAAGTGCACATTTTACCCGCGTCGAATGTACACACTCGTACATTCCACTATGTTTTCATAATCCCATATTTGCACGTCAGTGACGAGTAATGGAAAAACATGCAACAAAACAGTACCTCGTATTTTGGAAGATACAAGTAACAATTTCACAGGCTATTTGTTTCAAGAAATATAGAGCTTTTTGACCAATAATATTTTATTTATAAGTCTTGTGAATCTTCTGCCCATAACTGTCTATTACGCTAAATTGTTAATATAGCATCTTATACGTGTGTGGTGATCGTAAACCTTCAATCACTGATTCTACATAAATGCAGATCATAAGAGATAGGTGATCTGATGGGTGGTAGCATTGACACATATCCTTACTTTAAATTAATTGTTAATGGGTTTTAGCCATCCAGTCTTACTTGATCCCGCTTGAGTGTATCTGTTGCGAAGCCATTGTAGAACTTGTAAGTAGGCTGTTTAGGTTCTTATATTGGTAACGCCACCGCCACCTAGCGCTCTGTATGAAAATCACTGGTTGTGCTCTGTGCAGTCTGTGGCTGGGTGGCATTGTTGGAATTTGCTATTGTAGTGTTGGGCAGTTGGCTGTTAACAGCGCGTAGCGTTGCGCAGTTGGAGGTGAGCCGCCAGCAGTGGTGGATGTGGGGAGAGAGACGGAGGAATTTTGAGAGCGGAGGATCTGGACGTTTGTCCATCAGAAATAGTAAATTTGTAATATTGGATATCATGGACATATATATATATGTATATATATATATATATATATATATATATATATATATAATGACTTTTGAACACTATTAAAATCTTTCATTTGCTAACTATGCCTATCAGTAGTTAGTGCCTTCAGTAGTTTGAATCATTTATTTAGCTGACAGTAGTGGCTCTCGCTGTATTGCAGTAGTTCGAGTAACGAAGATTTTTGTGAGGTAAGGAATTCATGAAAGGTATAGGTTATTGTTAGTCAGGGCCATTACTTTGTAGGGATTACTGAAAGTCAGATTGCGTTGCGCTAAAAATATTGTGTGTCAGTTTAGTGTTGATCAGAATAAGTAAAGAGAGTAATGTCTGAGTACGCTCAGTGTTGCTCAGCTGTTTGAAAATCAAATAATGTAAGAGGTTTATCAGCATAGTAATTCATTAATTTTTCTAAGGGGACGTTTCAAACTATGCCAAGAATCGGTACTAAGCACGTTGTGCACCAGTAGTTAAACGTTTCACATTTTTCCCCCAACAGGCTTTGGGACTGCGTTATCCCATTATCAAGTGCTATAAAACAAGGAAACAAATCAATACATCACAAAGCTAAACGTAATGACAACCGTGACAACATATGTGAATGCAGGCTTTTCCGGTGTATACTGCTGATGAAATTTTCTCGTGCTTCCATCCGGGTAGCTGCGTCAAAAATCCGCGAAGTTTCTATGAGTGTGATTCTCATCATCTTCTGACTAAGTGTCGCGGGATCACAGTAGTTTTCTGTATATAGCTGGTCACCGGCGCGAGGAGGCCTTCCCTCCCCACCTCTCCTACCGGCGCTGGGCTGGTGGTGGGGGTAGCCGCGCAGGGCCGGGCAATGCCGCCGCCTGCCGCGTCTGTCTAGCTTAAAATCGCGGGGCGTTAGCAGCTGAGCACGGTCCCGGCGTATAGCTGCTATTGCAGGGTATCATGCTGAACTTAAATGGTAGCCCTCGTTCCTGATGACGAGATTGTCATGTAATCTTATTTCGACTGATTCCTTCATGACGCTCTCCCAGAAGCCACTGGCTCAGCAAAGGATTTTCGTTTCTTCAAATAGGAAGGTGTATCCGTCATCGAGGCTGTGTTCGGCCACGGCCGATTAGTCCTTGTGCCCCAGAAGTACGCATCTAATGTGTTCCGGGCAGCGTTGCGAGATGCAGCGTTGTGTTTGACCAATGTACTGGAGCCCACACACGCACGGTATACTATACATACCGGGAACTCGTAGCTGCAATCTGTCCTTCACCGAGCCCAGTAACTCTTCCGTTTTTGGAGATGGTCGAAACATTGCTTTGATATTGCTTTTCCCCAATATTCTCGCAATTTTGGCTGACGGGGTCCTAATATACTGGATAAAGGCGAGTTTCTTTTCCTCATCTTTTCTTTGTGGATGGCTGTGTCACTCTTTTTCTTCCTCAATTAAATTCTAATGTGCGCTTCGCTGTAACCATTCCGACGAAACAATGGGGAAATGAACAATGCGGAATTTCGACGCAGCTACCCGGATGGAGGCCCGAGAAGATTTCATCAACCGCGTGAACATTTGTATAGTCCTCTAGTGTAAGAATCCTTGAAGCTTGTACACCACTAGGCGCAGTCAAAAGTGAAAACTCAGCAGCAAATATGGAGCCGATCCTAGTATATCTCATTTTGGAGTGTTATACTCTCAAGCTTCAGTTGTAAACTAAAAGGGACCACTGTCGCCTACCAACCATAGTATTTTCCAGCAACGCGTACATCGCATTACCCAACGATGCCACTGTATATTACAAAATCTATCAGAATTACATGTTAAGTCTTGCCAAATTCTAAAAACCAGTACTACACTTATGTTGCAATGTGGGCATTCATATACGAGGGCTGTTCAGTAAAGAATGATCATTATTTTTTTTGTCATCATACCTTTATTCATCGTCATAATTTTGATAGTCGTGGTCAAAGTAGCCTTCCATGAATGTGATACAATTTTCCTAGCGTTTTTGGGGGTTGGTGATGAAGAAGATTTCCACCCTGAGCTTTGCTGTTGGCTTTCAGGATCAAAATGATGAAGCCAAGTTTTAACAGCAGTGATTACATTTGAAACTCCGGATCTTCCTCTAACATCAACTTCAACTGCATGCAGACCTGCACGCGAATGTCCTTTTGTTCGGGAATCAAGAGTCTTGGAACCCATCGCGCACAAACACGTGTCGTGTGTAATTTTTGTGTCACCAACGTGTGGCTGGCAACCATTGAAATGTTCAGTATTTCAGAAAGTGATCTTAAGGTAGTTCGTCGATCCTCTCTCACAATAACAGCAGTAGTGTTGGTGTTTTATTCCATAAGAGCAGTAACTGGAGCACCGGGTCCACCTTCCTTTGAAATAAATTCTCTTCCCTCTTTAATCATTTTAAACCACGTTCGAGCTGTAATGTAGAGAAGAACAGACTCTCCATATGCCTCCTGTAACACTGCAAAGGCCTCAGCTGAAGATTTATTGAGACAAAAACGGAATTTCAAAGCTCCATGTTGTTCCTCGCGTGTTACCTCCATTGCAGCGGTAGGCGATATTGAACATGTATGACCTTGCCTGCCTCTCACAGGCGGGAACCAGGAGACACAACAATGAAACTACTACGGCGAATTTATTGCACATTAACCTAACAGAATATCAAAAGATTAAATTTTAGAGCGAGAAATTATGACCATAAAAATATTATGATCATTCTTTATCGAACAGCCCTCGTAGAATGACCAACAGTAAACATTAAACGTTACGCCGTTAATTAGTGTAAGTTGTTGACTGCTTCCCAAAGAGGATATCGCTAAAGTGGGCCCAGTAATCCCCCGTAAATGAATCTGTCTTCTCATTTAACACGCTGACGCTTTCCTTCTTATGAGTTAGGTATGAAGAGTGTAATAATAACGAGAAGCCGGCCGAAGTGGCCGTGCGGTTAAAGGCGCTGCAGTCTGGAACCGCAAGACCGCTACGGTCGCAGGTTCGAATCCTGCCTCGGGCATGGATGTTTGTGATGTCCTTAGGTTAGGTAGGTTTAACTAGTTCTAAGTTCTAGGGGACTAATGATCTCAGCAGTTGAGTCCCATAGTGCTCAGAGCCATTTGAACCAATAACGAGAATGGTTCAAAGGAAGAGGCGAAGAACCTCAAGAATGAGCAGCATTCGTTAGTTAACATCAAATGGAGCCCATTGAGGAAATGGAAATGAATGTACGACGTCAGTGGCCGGGAGTTCCAGTCGGGAAGTTCGGCCGCCGAGTTTAGATCTTATTGAGTGCGACGCCACATTGGGCAACCTAAGCGTCGACAACGGGGATGAAATGATGATCAGGGCAGCACGACACCCAGTCCCTGAGGGAAGAAAATCTCCTTCCCCAGCCGAGAATCGAACCCGGGACCCCATGAGTGCCAAACCAATGCGCTGACCCTTCAGTTAACGGGGCGGACAGCACTTTGAGGAAAATGTGTGGTTGTTGTCAAGTTCACAGCAAGTGAAAATTTATTTGCGTTCCTGGGAAGGAGTTGGTATCAGAAGATAAAAGTGTACAAGGGACATTTCTGCATATTGTATACTTCTAATTTGGCAGAGTGGTGTAAACGTTGTATAAAGTGACTATTACTGCCCGGTTTTATGGATATGTGAATGGAAATACGTATGTTGAAGCATGTAATCCAGTACTTGTGTTAGCAAAGCGATCTTGGCAAATAACTTGGTTTTCACAAGATGACTACAGTACAGAATTACGGATCGCCTCCGGCACTGAACGATCATGTCGAGTAACCATTAATGTTTTCTTCTGGCCACATTGCAACGTAGGTGTAGGGCTGACATTTAGAATTTTGTAAGACCTTTACACATAATGCTCATGGAGTTCATGATAGACAATGTTAGTGTTGGGGCGTGTGATACATGCATTGCAGGAAAGTACTATCTTATGTGGTGAAATTGGCTGCCTCTAGCTTACAACTGAGCCCTGAGAGTATAACACGCCAGCATGAGATACAATACCTTTACGTTTGACAGTGTGTGTTTGGTGCCAGATTTTTACTTTTGATGGTGCCTAATGCCATAGAAGCCCTTAGAGATGCTATACACTGAGGCGACAAAAGTCGTTGGATACCTCCTAACTGAGCGGCATTCCTCCTTTTGCCCGAGGTAGTGCCGCATCTCGACGTATTATAGAGTCAAGAAGCCGTTGGAAGCCCCCTTCAGAAATACTGAGCCATGCTGCGGCTATAGCCGTCCTCAACAGCGAATGTGTTGTGGTGCAGGACTGTGTGCACGATTTGGCCTCTCAATTATGGCCCATAAATGTTCGATGGGATACATGCCGGGTGATCTGGGTGGCCAAATCGTTCGCTCGAATTTCCAGAATGTTCTTGAAATCATTCGTGAACACTTGTGGCTTGGTGGCATGTCACATCGTTGTTTGGGGACATGAAGTCCATAAATGCCTGCAAATGGTCTCCATGTAGCCCAACGGAATAATTTTCAGTCAATGATCGGTTACGTTGGACCAGAGCACCTAGTCCATTCCATATAAACACTGATCACACCATTCTCGAGTCTTCACCGGCTCTCAAATTACCTGGTCGACTGCTTGGGTCCGTGCTACACTTGGACCCTCCAACCAGCTCGTAGCAGCTGAAATCGTGATTTAAGTGACCAAGCCACAGTTTTCCAGTCATCTAGGAAGTAAATCGAAGGAAGGCGAAAATAATGATAAGTAGCAGAAACGAGAACATCGAGCTACTTAACATCAAGATTGATGGTCACAAAGTAGATGAGGTTAAGGAATTCTGCTACCTAGAAAGAAAAATGTTCATGAGGGACGGAGTAAGGAGGACGTAAAAAGCAGATTAGTGGTGGCAAAAAATTCATTCCTGGCAAAGAGAACTCTACTAGTTTTAGTATCGAACATAGGCCTCGATTTAAGGAAAAGATTTCTGAGAATGTACATCATGAGCACAGCATTGCATTGTAGTGAAACATGGGCTGTGGAAATATCGGAAGAGAAGAAAAACATAGAAACTGAGTAAGTGGTGCTACAGAATAATGTTGAAAATTGAATGGACTAGTAAGGTAAGAAATGATGGTAAATACCAGATTTCACAGCACTGTCCTAACAGATACCTTTGCCCTGCGTCCCACGTTGATTCCTGTGGTTATTACAGGAATTGTTGCTTCTCTGTTGGCACGGAAAGCTCTACGCAAAAGCAATTGTCCTAGGTCGTGAACTGAAGGCCGTTGGCCACTTTTGTGAGGTACTACCTGAAATTTGGTATTGTCGGTGCACTCTTGACACTATGGATCTCACAATATTGAATTCACTAAAGATTTCTGAAATGGAATGACTCGTGATTGTATCTCCAACTACTATTCCGTATTCACAGTATTCACAGTTTGTTAAGCCCCGTCGTGCGACCACAATTACGCCAGAAACTTTTCCACAATGTACGAGGGTCACTCCAAAAGAAATGCGCAATATTGTTTTAATCCATCTTTCATTCTACATGTTTGAAAGTTTTACAGTGTGTGGATACATCCTTTAGGAACAATATTTTCATTTCTCCACATAAGTTCCATCCCTTTCAACTGCCTTACGCCATCTTGGAACCAGCGCCTGTATACCCGCACGGTAAAATTCTGGACCAACCTGTTGGAGCCACTGTTTGGCAGCGTGCACAAGGGAGTCATCATCTTCAAACCTTGTCCCACTAAGAGAGACTTTCAATTTCCCAAAGAGATGATAGTCACATGGAGCCAGATCAAGACTCTAAGGCGGGTGTTTCAGTGTGGTCCATCCGAGTTTTGTCATCGCTTCCGTGGTTTTTTGACTGACATGTGGGCGTGCATTGTCGTGCAACAGCAAAACATCCTGCTTTTGTCGATGTGATCGAACACGACTCCGTCGAGCTTGAAGTTTCTTCAGTGTCGTCACATATGCATCAGAATTTATGGTGGTTCCACTTGGTATGATGTGCACAAGCAAGAATCCTTCGGAATCGAAAAACACCGTAGCCGTAACTTTGCCAGACGGTGTGGTTTTGAATTTTTTTTTCTTCTTGGGTGAATTTGCATGATGCCACTCCGTTGATTGTCTCTTCGTATCTGGTGAGAAAAGATGGAGCTACGTTTCATCACCTGTCACAATTCTTCCAAGAAATTCATCTCCACCATTCTCGTATTGTTCCAAACGTTCGCTTCATACCGTTTTTCTTGTTTGTTTGTAAGCCACTGTCAACATCCTGGAAACCTTTTTTAACGCCAACGCTTTCAGTATTCTGCAAACACTTCCTTCCCCTATCCGAACGTAGCATGACAATTCGTTCACTGTGATGCGTCTGTCAGCAGTCACCAATTCGTTAACACTCTGCACATTGTCTGAAGTGTGTGCAGTACGAGGCCTGCCGATGCGAGGACAATCCTCAATTTTGCCGTGCCCGCTTTCATCACGTAACGTGCTTGCTCACCGACTAACTGTACTGCGATCGACAGCAGCATAGCCATAGACATTTTTCAACCTCTTGTGGATATTTCCCGCTGTCTCGTTTTCACAGCACAGGAATTCTACGACAGCACCTTGCTTCTGACGAACGTCAAGTGTAGCAGTCATCTTGAAGACATGCTGCGACGGCGCCACTCACGGGAACAGGTTGAACTTAATTTGAAAACAAGCGGCAAGAATGTATCTACACACTGTAAAACTTTCACACATGCAGAATGAAAACTGTAATTTTACAAAATAGTGTGCCTTTCTTTTGGAGTGACCCTCGTACGAATGACATCTCCGCCAACGTACAGCCCTTTGATAACCTGTGTATGCGATATTACCACTATCTGTATATATGCATACTGCTTTCGCAATAACTGTGTCATCTCAGTGTAAATATTTAGATGGTTGTCAGTATGTATGACATTACGATATATTCATTGGTTGACTTATTTTTTAGTACTCGCTAATGGGAAAACATACTCGTGAAACACGTTATCTTAAACATATCAAACGTTCGAGAATTGGTGCGCAACTTTGGCAGTACCCTCATATTTCTGGTCTCCAGTCGAATAGTAATGGTGCCTTCAGAGTGCATTTATACCACCGCGCTCACTCCTCAGCAGTGACAGACGAGTCAGCGAAAGAGACGTTGCCTGGGAGTCATGTATCTGGTAATCATATACGTGTCTAACAGCGGCCACGGAGCGGAATAAGAAAGCAGCTGCATCGCGAATGCCTCCCGGCGGCTGGCGAGAATTAGGATTCAATCCAGGTAAAGGCGCGCCGGGGGCCGCGTCTTTTCGTCGCAGGGCCGACCGCTCCCAGGCCTTATTTACATTCATGGCGGGGGCGGCGGTGGTGGCGGCGGCGGTGGCAGGGGTCTCGCAGGAAAAGAGGAGAGCGCGATGCGGACCCGGAGGCGGCGGAGGCGGGGGCGGAGAAGGAGAAGGTGGAGCAGGAAGAGGACTCGCCTCATCAATATTCGGCTCGCCGGCCGCCTAATGGAATGTGGCCGGTGTAATTGGCAGCCGTGCCCGAGTCGCGCTGTGCGCCGGTCGTTAACGCAGCCGCCGCTGTTGCCGACCTCTCGGCGAATTCGCTGCCACCTGCCGCTTCTTACGCGGCCAACTCGGGACGGCGGGCGGAAGAAGACCGGCTGGCCCCTCTGTAATTAGCCGCCGTTACAAGAGCTCTCCTCCATCAACTTTCTCAACTCGAAGAAGGGGGAACATGGCGCATTTAAAACCAGCGGCGAATTATCCGGGCGTCCAGCACGGCCAATGCAGCCAGTACGAGTCATATATGAATATCGGATAGAATGGTTTTTAATGATCGTACGTAGAAATAGGGTGCCAGAACAACAGCATTTATTAGTATCAAAAAGGAAGTTAACCGTGGAGGAGAGGTGGGAACGTTGAAAAGATTAGTATTGCTTGACCTATCGCCACATACCTAATACGTTTAATGAAGCTTCCATTTTTCGGAATTATGTCCTAACTTCAGTGCGTTTATCACTGCTGTTGTTGTTGTGGTCTTCAGTCCAGAGACTAGTTTGATGCAGCTCTCCATGCTACTCTATCCTGTGCAAGCTTCTTCTTCTCCAAGTAACAACTACTTCCTACATTATGCTGAATCTGCTTAGTGTATTCATCTCTTGGTCTCCCTCCAGGATTTTTACACTCCTCGGTGCCCTCCATTACTAAATTGGTGATGCCCTGATACATCATAACAGGTCCTAGCAACCGATTTCTTCTTCTAGTCAAGCTGTGCCACTAATTCTTCTACTTCCCAATTCTATTCAGTACCTCTTCATTAGTTACGTGAACTACCCATCTGATCTTCAGCATACTTCTGTAGTATCACATTTCAAAAGCTTCTATTCTATTCTTGTCTAAACTATTTATCGTCCATGTTTCACTTCCATACATGGTTACACTCCACACAAATACTCTCAGAAACAACTTCCTGACACTTAAATCTGTGCTCAATGTTAACAAATTTCTCTTCTTCAGAATCGCTTGCCAGTCTACATGTTATATCCTCCCTATTTCGACCATCAACAGTTATTTTGCTTCCGAAATTAAAAAAACTTATTTACTACTTTAAGTGTCTCATTTTGAATACATTCCATTACCCTCATTTTTTTTGTTGATATTCATCTTATATCCTCCTTTGAAGACAGTAGATTCCATTGGACTGGTCTTGCACCCCATTTGCGGTCTCTGACAAAATTACAATGTCATAGGCAAACCTCAAAGATTTAATTTCTTCTCCATGGATTTTAATTCCTACCCCAAATTTTTCTTTTGTTTCCTTTACTGCTTGCTCAGTATACAGATTAAATAACATTGGGTATAGGCTATAACCCTGTCGCAATCCCTTCCCAACCACTGCTTCCCTTTCACGCCCCTCGACTCTTATAACTGCCATCTGGTTTCTGCACAAATTTTAATAACCCTTCGCTCCCCTTATTCACCACTACCACGTTCAGGGTTTGAAAGAGAGTATTCCAGTCAACTTTGTCAAAAGCTCTCCCTGTGTTTACAAATTCTAGAAACGTATTTTGCCTTTCCATAATCTGTCTTCTAACATAATTCGTAGGGTCCGTATTGCCTCACGTGTTCGGATATTTCTGAAGAATCCAAACTGATCTTCCACGAGTAAGGCTTCTATAAGTTTTTCTATTCGTCTGTAAAGAATTCGTGTTAGTATTTTGCAGCCATCACTTATTAAACTGATAGTTCGGTAATTTTCACACCTGTCGACACCTGCTTTCTTTGGGATTCGAATTATTATATTCGTCTCGAAGTCTGAGGGTGTTTCACCTGTATCAAATTTCTCGCTCATCGTATGATAGACTATTGTCAGGGCTGGCTCTCGTAAGGCTATCAGTAATTCTAATGCAATGTTGTCTAGTCCTGGTGCATTGTTTCGACTTAGGCCTTTCAGTGCTCTGTCAAAGTTTCACGTAACATTAAATCTCCCATTTCATCTTCATCTATGTCCTCTTCCATTTCCATAATTCCGTGTTTATCTTATTCACGAAGAAGTCAGCTGTAGAATCGCCGAAATTAGCTACATAGTACTTTTATTGAAAGTATGAAGAAAATTTCGAGCGCTATGTATTCTTCTAAGCTACTACCATAGCATAGAACTACAAGTGCGAGAGCTGTCCAGAAAGTAACAAACGTTTCGGTTTATCGTGGTGTTGGGCGGGGCTACAGCTGCCATTTTAGTGCCATAACGTTCCTACACTCAGTTAGCATCCAGCAACAATAGAGTGTGGTCCGTATCTCTGCTATTTTGCTTTGCTTGTGATGAGCATGGGAAAGGAATAATGAGTGAAATCCGAGTGAAGCAATGGTGCAGTGCTTTTAAAAATGGCCGTACCAAATTCACATTGAGGACCGAGGTTATATCCCTAGCCACGTGACTTTCGCATCATTTTCCCAACATTTCATGAAGTATGGTTGATGAAATTGTAGCGGAGAAGCTAGGTTACCGCAAATCATGTGCTAGTTGAGTTCCCAAAATCCTAACGGAAGACCAAAAGACAAATTGGTTGGAGCACTGACGTTGCTCGGATATTACGAGAAAAATGGAAACAAAGTTGTCGATCGGATTGTAACTGAGGGCGCAACCTGGGGAACCATGTCAATTGTGAAAGAAGAAGGCAGTCCACGGAACGCAGACACAGAAATTCTCCAAAGAAACCAAGGAACGGTCTGCAAACGCTGTTAGCAAGAAAGATCATGGATGCTTTGCTTTGGGATTGTAAGGGTGTGATTCTAGATGATTTCGTTGATTATGGCACAACGGTTAAATGAGGAAGGTATTTTAAAACACTGACAAAGTAAAGGCTGGAGATACAAAACAAGCTTCAGGGAAAATTTATCGCAGAAGTTCTGTTTTTCACAATAACGCAGGTCCACACACAGCCATTCATACACGAGACCTTGGGTGGGAGGTATGAGATGATCCACCATACAGCCCGCATTTGGTGCTAAGCAACTACCACCTCTTCCCAGCACTGAAGACACCGCTCACTACACAGTGGTTTGGTATTCATTCCGAACTACATGCTGGTATAAATTAGTAGTTGCAATCGCAGGCGGCAGAATTCTAGAGAAACAGTATTGAAAAACTGGTACCGTGTTGTGATAAGTGCGTCATTTTCAATGACGATTATGTAGAAAAGTAGCTTAATAGTGTACCTTTAAAATGCGGACAGCAAAATTTGGTTTTGGTTATTAGTAAAGTTTTATTTCAAAACGTCTCTTACTTTCGGGATAGCCCTCGTACGCAATACATTTAGAGTCATCATGTGCTTGCTTACCGAAAATCATATGCGAGTTGGGTTATCAGGAGAAAGAAGACTGGCGTTCTGCGGATCGGAGCGTGGAATGTGAGATCCCCTAATCGGGCAGGTAGGTTAGAAAACTTAAAAAGGGAAATGGATAGGTTAAAGTTAGGTATAGTGGGAATTAGTGAAGTTCGGTGGCAGGTGGAACAAGACTTTTGGTCAGGTGAATACAGGGTTATAAATACAAAATGAAATTGGGGTAATGCAGGAGTAGGTTTAATAAATAATAAAAATATAGGACTGCGGGTGAGCTACTACAAACAGCATAGTGAACGCATTATTGTGGCCAAGATAGACACGAAGCCCACACCTAATACAGTAGTACAAGTTTATATGCCCACTAGCTATGCAGATGATGAAGAAATTGAAGAAATGTATAATGTGAAAGAAATTATTCAGACAGTGAAGGGAGACGAAAATTTAATACTCATGGGTGACTGGAATTCGAGAGTAGGAAAAGAGAGAGAAGGAAACATAATAGGTGAATATGGATTGGGGGAAAGAAATGAAAGAGGAAGTCGTCTGGTAGAATTTTGCACAGTGAATAACTTAATCATAGCTAACACATGGTTCAAGAATCATAAAAGAAGGTTGTACACATGGAAGAATCCTGGAAATACTAGAAGGTATCAGATAGATTATATAATGGTAAGACAGAGATTTAGGAAGCAAGTATTAAATTGTGAGACATTTCCGGGGCAGATGTGGACTCTGACCACAATCTATTGGTTATGAGCTGTAGATTAAAACTGAAGAAACTGCAAAAAGGTGGCAATTTAAGGAGATGGGATCTGGACAAACTGATTAAACCAGAGGTAGTACAGAGTTTCAGGGAGAGCATAAGGGAACAATTGTCACAAATGGGGGAAAGAAATACAGTATAAGAAGAATGGGTAGCTCTGAGGGACGAAGTAGTGAAGGCAGCAGTAGATCAAGTAGGTAAAAAGACGAGGGCTAGTAGAAATCTTTGGGTAACAGAAGAAATATTGAATTTAATTGATGAAAGGAGAAAATATAAAAATGCACTATATTAAGCAGGCGAAAAGGAAACAAACGTCCCATAAATGAGATCGACAAGAAGTGCAAAATGGCTGAGCAGGGATGGCTAGAGGACAAATGTAAGGATGTAGAGGCTAATCTCACTAGGGGTAGGATAGATACTGCCTACAGGAAAATTAAAGAGACCTTTGGAGAAAAGAGAACCACTTGTATGAATATCAAGAGCTCAGATGGAAACCCAGTTCTAAGCAAAGAAGGGAAAGCAGAAAGGTGGAAGGAGTATATAGAGGGTCTACACAAGGGTGAAGTACTTGAGAACATTATTCTGGAAATGGAAGAGAATGTAGATGAAGACGAAATGGGAGATACAATACTGCGTGAAGAGTTTGACAGAGCACTGAAAGACCTGAGTCGAAACAAGGCCCCGGGAGTAGACAACATTCCATTAGAACTACTGACGGCCTTGGGAGAGCCAGTCCTGACAAAACTCTACCATCTGGTGAGCAAGATGTATGAGACGGGCGAAATATCCCCAGACTTCAAGAAGAATATAATAATTGCAATGCCAAAGAAGTCAGGTGTTGACAGATGTGAAAATTACCGAACTATCAGTTTAATAAGCCACAGTTTCAAAATACCAACGCGAATTCTTCACAGACGAAGGGAAAAACTAGTAGAAGCCGACCTTGGGGAAGATCAGTTTGGATTCCGTAGAAATATTGGAACACGTGAGGCAATACTGACTGTACGACTTATCTTAGAAGAAAGATTAAGGAAAGGCAAACCTATGTTTCTAGCATTTGTAGACTTCGAGAAAGCTTTTGGCAATGTTGACTGGAATACTCTCTTTCAAATTCTAAAGGTGGCAGGGGTAAAACACAGAGAGCCAAAGGCTATTTACAATTTGTACAGAAACCAGATGACAGTTACAAAGGTCGAGAGCCATGAACGGGAAGCAGCGGTTGGGAAAGGAGTGAGACAGGGTTGTAGCCTCTCCCCGGTGATATTCAATCTGTATATTGAGCAAGCAGTAAAGGAAACAAAAAAAATTCGGATTAGGTATTATAATCCATGGAGAAGAAATAAAAACTTTGAGGTTCGCCGATGACATTGTAATTCTGTCAGAGACAGCAAACGACTTGGAAGAGCAGTTGAATGGAATGGACAGTGTCTTGAAAGGAGGATATAAGATGAACATCAACAAAAGCAAAACGAGGATAATGGAATGTAGTCAAATTAAATCGGGTGATGCTGAGGGGATTAGATTAGGAAATGAGACACTTAAAGTAGTAAAGGAATTTTGCTATTTGGGGAGCAAAATAAGTAATTATTGTCGAAATGGTGAATATATAAAATGTAGACTGGCAATGACAAGAAAAGGGTGTCTGAAGAAGAGAAATTTGTTAACATCGAGTAAAGATTTAAGTGTCAGGAAGCTGTTTCTGAAAGTATTTGTATGGAGTGTAGCCATGTACGGAAGTGAAACGTGGACGATAAATAGTTTGGACAAGAAGAGAATAGAAGCTTTCGAAATGTGGTGCTACAGAAGAATGCTGCAGATTAGATGGGTAGATCACATAACTAATGAGGAAGTACTGAATAGAATTGGGGAGAAGAGGAGTATGTGGCACAACTTGACAAGAAGAAGGGACCGGTTGGTAGGACATGTTCTGAGGCATCAAGGGATCACAAATTTAGCATTGAAGGGCAGTGTGGAGGGTAAAAATCATAGAGGGATACACTGAGCAGATTCAGAAGGACGTAGGTTGCAGTAGGTATTGTTAGATGAAGAAGCTTGCACAGGATAGAGTAGCATGGAGAGCTGCATCAAACCAGTCTCAGGATTGAAGACCACAACAACATCAACAACATGTGCTCGTACTCCCAAAATCAGTTTGATCCAAAATGTGGCAACAGGAAAACACGCACAGAATGTGACCAAATAAAATTTATGTGCATATAAAACAGAGAATTAATTTTGCCAGAGTGCCATTATATACGTGCCGAGTCATTTGTGAATCTAAGCACCATATATCAGCATCCAAAACGTCTTATTATTCTTCTTCGTGATCTTCATGTGCGACTCCTAATGTTATAAGCTTTTGCATACCCTACGGACATTGTCTGCCAGTCTTCATCCATACAATATTTAAGTTCGATAACCCTCGTGTCAGCCCAGCATAAGACTCATTTATCGCATGATACTCATTTCCTATTTACTGCTTGCCACCTTCACATTTCACTCGAAGTGAATTCAGTACCCTTTTCTTGTTTCGCAACATATGAAGAATCCAAAGAAAAGGCACCTATAGCAGACGACATACACTCACAGCTATTGAGACTCTTGCATGCATGATGCTGTATATGATATACCCTCAGACTTCAAGTAAGATGTAATGTTCCTGATTCCAAAACAGATGGCTGCTGGTAGGTGTGAATATTGTGAAGCCATGAGTTTAATGAGACATGCATTGAAAATATTGACATGTTTTTCTCATAGAAGAACGGAAGGGCTGGTGAAATATCAGCTACGGTTCCAAAGTAACGTAGAACCACACGAGGCAGTACTGATGGTATGGCTAAATTTACAAGCTACATTTTTACCGTTTCTATATTTACAGATATCTTTTGGTGATAGTGGTAGCATTACAACATTTCTAAATTCTGAAATTGTGTGCTATAAAAAACAGGGAGCAAATCAAAGTCTACACTTCTACAGACAACATATCCCAATAATAAGAGTCAATAGACATGAAAAAGAGGCAGTAGTTGAGAAGCGTGTGGGCCAAGTCCTGTTATTCCATCTCGACACTGAGCAACCAATGAATATTTCCAAAGATATACTTTGAAAGTAAATAAAAAATTAGTGGGAGGTAATAAATATTGCAGGGTGCGAGAGGAGACACCTCCACGTTGTCAACATGGCGTTGTGGTTTTGTAGAACATCTTTTAGCGCTAAGAAAACGTGATTAGCAGGTTGTGATTCATTTGTTCAGAATAGATACAGTTTTGTCTTTCTGTCAGCAAGGGCCGACATTTTGTGCCAGTGACACAGTCGGATTCTGCTGACTCCTATTGTTGTCTCAGCTGGCTTGTCACCAAGTTGTTACACCAGCAGTTTGGCCAGTCCTGTGGGCTGCCACGTGGCAGTCTACAGGCGAAGATGGACCACTCACCAGTTGTACTGATTATGTTACTGCGATAAGCACCAAACCATTTCTTAGTGTTGGATGAGCCTCTGTCTCCCTATCAGTGATGTGGTAGGCCTTGGCATAAGCAGCAGGTTGTTGTTACTTTTATGTTGTCATCTTCAGAATGGCAAGCAGTGTTTCAACAAGAAGCGCTGTAGCTTCTAACACATGGATGTCATCACCACTTGATAATCATTGAATCAAAGGCTTTGGTACAAAAACCATTTATCCTAATGACCAACTGACTCAGAGCTGAGAACTGCTCATTTGTGGAGATCGGAGGGAGGAAGTGACATATGGCTCTGTTTATTATGAACGAATGTGGGCTGTAGATTTACTGGTGGTCAGTAGGCCTCGACCCGCTTTGTTTGCTTAAAAGCTTGTTAACATGCTCTTAACTGCACTGTGAAGTGTCTACAATTTATTACTTCAGCCTTGGCAGTGCTTGTTGCTTCACATTACGAATATATCCCCAGCTCTCTCTCTCCTGGATGACATTTTGCTGAATGTGTAACTCATGCCTGGTGAATGGAGCCGATGCAGCAACATGTGGCCATGTAGTCAATTGTCTTACAGTGGTAATTGTTTAATTCTGCTGCAAATCTCTGCCTTGTGTCACCTATGGCTGTGCTAGAATAAATTTAAGAATAATTGTAAAATCTTTCCCTTTTTCGCTCTATGGTGAAACATCCCCTTTAACAAAATGGTGCCATATACTACTTTCTCTAACTGTTACTAATCTAGTCTCTGCTCTGAGATCAATTTTTGGTTGCTCCTTGAGCTCCGAAACTTCTGTTTTAACTTAATTATCTATCTTGTCATTGTACTCTATTACTAAAACAGCATATAGCTTCATCTCTTAATTATTAACAGTAGTACAAATTCATTCCATAGGTATTTGATGGATTGATGATTCGTTTCAGTGGGATATCCTGCGTTTAAAGTAGAACTAAATTGTACAAATGTGTACTAGAATCAGGATAACACATGTTATGGACAAAGTAACTGTTATTATATGTTGCTTGAGTTTCTCATGATATTATTTTACTTGTTGTAGAATCTGATCAACTGAAATTTTCTCTGTTCTGGAATTATAAGTTTATCTAGAGAGTGTAACAGTCTGTAAGCCATTGTTTTATTGAGGAAACTTAAGGTTCTGTACAGGTAATCGACATAGTGGTTCTTCTGGCCAAGTCAAAATTCATTGAGGAAAGGTAGTCATTGTCATTCCTGTGATTGCAGCTGGCAGATGAAACTGTGTTCTGGGTGTGTCAGACCTGGTTCCACAGATGAAAAATTCACTATTCCACAATTCCACTTCTGTCATTCCTGTTGATCTTCCATTTCTGTAACAGTTGACGATCACTGTTTCTGGTGAACATATGGAGTAAATCCAGGGGTCTCCAAGTTTCTGATAATGTGACTGCAGGGCACTTACTTCCCTTTTACGGTCTGCTTCTTCCAATCTCTAAGAAGTAGTTGGATTTCTCATGCCTCTTCGTCACTCTGAACTGCCGAGGATGGACGAATGATAACGCTTCCTCTGATACAGTTGTCTAGATCTGCTGTAGACAGAAGTAAATGAGCATTTTTTTTTTTGTTTTTTGTTCTCAGGCGAATAACACTTTGTGAGTTGTTACTTGTACTCATTTCTTGACGGTATTGTTGTGGCGTAACAAGCTCGCTACGCCACACTGAGAAGGAAGCCGAAAGGCACGCGTACACACACGCCGACTGGCGTCAAGTCTGGAACAGGATACGTAATGACTGCTATAAAGAAAATACGTATCTTTGGAATATACTTAACTTTTAATGCTTCCTTTGGTACATCTCTCTTGACTATACAAATGATACTCGTAAGATACATGCACTGATACAATTGGCGCCTTGCTAAGTCGTAGCCATTAACTTAGCTGAAGGCTATTCTAACTGTCTCTCGGCAAATGAGAGCAAAGGCTTCGTCAGTATAGTTGCTAGCAACGTCGTCGTACAACTGGGGGCGAGTTCTCGTACGTCTCTCGAGACCTGCCGTGTGGTGGCGCTCGGTCTGCGATCACACAGTGGCGACACGCGGGTCCGACATGTACTAATGGACCGCGGCCGATTTAAGCTACCACCTAGCAAGTGTGGTGTCTGGCAGTGACACCAATTTCCTCCCCCGCAAATCGGCGAACGGTCGTGTTATAAGGCTTCCGCCCGCCGTGGGGAGGACCCCATGTTGACGTATGCGATGAAGTGGGGAGCCTAACAACAGGCGAGGCTGTGCCACCCGCACCCGGCCATTCGGTCCGAGGGGAGCTAGGAAACGCCTGAAAACCTAGTCCAGGGTGCACGTCAACATGCGGTGTATGCGCCCGTAATGAGACAGGAGGGGCCGAGGGGTCGACCTCCATTGCGTCGGGGTATCCGACGCGCGACGACATCTGGTCCGGAGCAGGCAAGAGTTCCAAATGTGCTTCATAGTTCTGAGCGCAACCAAGGCCCGGTGCAAAATTGTCTGCAAATTCTTCACATAGACGAGAAATACTGGCTGAAGGCACAGTCTGGTTCACTGATAGAACCTGATTGACGATAGACATGTTAAACAACTGAAATAAATCTAACCGAAACAAGTTCACTGCCGTAGAAGAACGAAGAACGTAAAATGACACAAGTTTTGTTTGTCCCTTGTATGTGGCAAGAAGGCTGCACTGTCCTAACACAGGTTCTGCTGTCCTAAATAACTATTGAGCTGAACATTTGCGGCACGCAACGGAGGTTTGCCCAGTTGTTTGTACGTGTCTCGATTGAGCAATGACACTGCAGCTCCGGTATCGAGCTGGAATGGTATCACTTTGCCTCCAAAGTCTAAGTCTACAAAAAGTTTATTGTCCTGCTGACGACAAGAGCGACGTTCACGTGCAATTTGAACTGATACAGGTACAGAAGCACTTGCGACTTTACGGGAGTTCCGGCGACGTCGACGCACACTTTTTGTGGGACGAACACAGTCACTGTTAGATAACGTGGCACTGGACGGGGTGGAATTAACGACATGAATGTCCATGGGCGAAGGTCCACGAGCCTGATTGTCCCTGGTTCGATTCCGGAGCGAAGCAAAGGGCCTGGAATGGTTTTGATTGTCTGATCGTAGCTTTTTCTGGCAAACACTTTGAACATGTCCTTTCTTATGACAGTAAAAGCAAATAGCTTGGCGTGACGGGCAATCGTCACGCGAATGTCTAGTGGCACACCGCGGGCATGATTTTAGAACTGCATTGGCATGCTTACGCGGCACATGTGTTTGCGAGCTAGGCTGCAGCTGCGCGGGCGTGCGCGAGGGCCGTTTAGCGTCCCGTGCTGCGCGCCTGGTGGGCCGGTCAATGCGACACACTGCTGGCGAAGTTTCAAAGGATTCCTGAGCAAAGTCAAGTGTGTCTTGCCTATCCAATATGTCTATCACTTGTTGAAGGGAGGGATTAACTAGTTTCAAAATCTGTTCCTGTATGCGAACATCAGAAACGTTCTGTGCTATTGCATCACGCACCATAGTATCTGAATACGGAAGTCCACATTCACATGCAAAATCACAATCTCTAGTAAGTCCTTGCAACGTTGCAACCCACTCCCTATTAGTCTGACCAGCCGTACGTTTGGTATGAAAGAACGTATACCTTTTTGCAACTACATTAACTGTTTCTTTGAAATAGGCATCTAAAGCAGACAAAATTTCTTCGTAGGACAGAGTTGCTATGTCGCGTCGGGGAAACAATTTCACTATCACACGGTAGGTCGACACACCGACACAAGAAAGCAAAAACGGCTGCCGCTCATTACCTTGAATTCTGTAGGCGGCTAGATGGAATCCAAACTGGCGTGACCATTCTGGCCACGTTTCTTGCGTTGAATCAAAAGTACGGAAGGATGGTGCAACGGCGTGTTGTGGCTGCGGTAGCGATGAAGCGGCGGCGGCCGCATCATGTTCAGCGCGCGTTGACCCTGGACGAGCTGTCCCAGGACATCCAATAAGGCCTGCGTCTGCTGATTCTGCAAGCGATAAAATTCGGACAGTACATCTGGAGAATGTGGCAAACCATGACACAAATAAATCAGAGCAAAGCAAGTAGAGAGAACACGATCCTTTAATCCTCGTTGTCAATCTGTTGTGGCGTAACAAGCTCGTTACGCCACACTGAGAAGGAAGCCGAAAGGCACGCGTACACACACGCCGGCTGGCGTCAAGTCTGGAACAGGATACGTAATGACTGCTATAAAGAAAATACGTATCTTTGGAATATACTTAACTTTTAATGCTTCCTTTGGTACATCTCTCTTGACTATACAAATGAGACTCGTAAGATACATGCACTGATACAATTGACGCCTTGCTAAGTCATAGCCATTAACTTAGCTGAAGGCTATTCTAACTGTCTCTCGGCAAATGAGAGCAAAGGCTTCGTCAGTATAGTCGCTAGCAACGTCGTCGTACAACTTTGGGCGAGTTCTCGTACGTCTCTCGAGACCTGCCGTGTGGTGGCGCTCGGTCTGCGATCACACAGTGGCGACACGCGGGTCCGACATGTACTAATGGACCGCGGCCGATTTAAGCTACCACCTAGCAAGTGTGGTGTCTGGCAGTGACACCACAGGTATCTCACTTAATCGGTTGTGGATGGATCGTAAAACATCGATATTGTGCTTTTATGCCTGCTATCACAAACTTTTTTGTAATATATAAACTAACTCTGTCAGTTCTAACTGTAACAGTAGGTATGTGATAAAACAAACACACATATTTCTCTGTTGCAGATACGATGCGCTGTAAACCTGCAGGAAAGTCCCGGCTTGCTTGTTGTAATCCTGTCAAAAATTGCTGTTAGGTAAGCAAAATGGTTCAAATGGGTCTGAGCACGATGGGACTTAACACCTGAGGTCATCAGTCCCCTAGAACGTAGAACTACTTAAACCTAACTCACCTAAGGATATTACACACATCCATGTCCGAGGCAGGATTCGAACCTGCGACCTTAGCAGGTGCGTGGGTCAAGACTGAAGCGCCTCGAACTGCTTGGCCACACCGGCCGGCATGGGTTAGCAGTGTTGCACTCCATTTTCCATGGATCGTATGAATAGACACTTCATCCAACATTCCTACATGTTGTTGAAGCTCCCTATAACCTCATTGTCTGCTGTTGCAAACACTATTTTTGATAGGTTTCCACATGTACCAATACACCCTCTGCCAAAGCGTATTAGTATTAATTTAATGGAATTCTCTTGGACATCATCTAAGAGAAAAGGAATTACCATCAATCCCCTCCCTCCTTTGGACCTGTGTATACATACAGAGTAGACAACCAAATGAAAATTTACATTAACCTAACTATCCTAATACATATCTCAATACATTTGTTTTTCTATTGGCCTTTGGGTTGTAACGTTTTGCTAGCAATACGCACTATCCTATCCTGTATTGTGGCAGGGCACTTGCATTTTGCATAATAGATTACTGATTTTCCAAAGCTTTATTATTAGCATAATTTACCCTCTGACAGATCTGGCAAACTTCTCTCAAACATTTTTTAAACTGTTTTATTGGGTCACCTTGTATCCATAATCATGGCTAAATTATGTCTAAAAATGACAGCGTCTTCTACTCATGCACTATATGGTGGAGGACCTATTCCTGTATGAACTTTTGGCTTCTAAGAGCTGAAAACGAAATTTAAATAAGTATTCCAGTCTACATTTTGGGTACTCAATGTCTTGCGATTTTCGATACTGTGCAGTGAACTCTTTCCCTTTGTCCATTTGCTTGCAAACAGAATGATACACAGTGAATGATATAATTGTTTCTTCATGTCTGACACAAGGTCTGTTTGTTGAAATGTAATTCTGCTATCTGGTATGCAAAATTTTGTAAATCTGTTGTATGCCATTCTCTCTGTGACAGTAACAGCTTTCTGATCTGAATTTCAACCATTACTAGATATCTTGAAAAGTGTTCTATCATCATGTGTACACACTTGTTAGCATTGGAGTTCTATTGAATGCCCCTAACACATGAAATCCTACAATTTGGAATGGTTATTCAGCTTCTGAAAACCTATGTTTTTTTTAATGACTTAAATCTGCTCTTCGTGGACATGGGATGCTATTTTTTACATACTGCTCTGCATCACTTTGCCATGATTTTCACCATAACCTTTCAGCAAATAGTTTGTATGTGTCCTCCTAACACCATGACCTGGTAACAGATGGTTGTGCAATTGTTGTAAGATTTTAGTTTTGAGTGTTGTGAGGACCATGATGTGTGGATGGCACTTGGTGGACCTGCACAGTATGCCCTTGTACAGTACTAACTGAGGGTTCATTTTAAACAGTTTACATTCAGTGTGATCTGCCTGTGCATTTTCCAAGTTTCCTGGCCTGTTCTCTAATACCTGTAATACTCATACTTATCTCAGAGAGCATCAATGTTGGTATGCTTTGCCCCTATTTCGTGAACACTGCATAATGAAACTCAGTTTCAGTTCCCATCTTCTTAATGAACTAGAAGCATATTTTAGACCCACAGTTGTTAAGTGACTTCATTCAGGCTTCTTCAACTGTCTAGACAGGTTGTTCCTTCCCACTGTAATTCTGACTCAGAAAACAGCATAAATCAATGTTACTAGCATCACAGGAAAGTATGAACTCCTTGTCGAAATCAGGGAATACTAATACAGGTAGTATTTTGTTCAATTTCTGAAATGCTTCCTGACAATTGCTGGCCTTAGGAAGTAAACTCTATTCCAAACTGAGTTGAGTGAGTGTGCAATTTCAGGAAATGCCTTTACAAATTTTCGATAAGAGTTACATAAACCAAGAAATCGTTGCAAATGTTTTGTAGTCTGTGGTGTTGAAAGGTCATGTGTGGCTGACGTGAGACAAGGATTGTCCTTACTCCTCCTTGACTGATAATGTATCTTAGATAATTAACTTTTGCTTGAGCAAAGTGACACTTCTCAGTGCTAAATATAAGAAATTCTGCTGTCAGTCTGGTCTGTTGAACACTTCATCCAGGCATTTAACATACTGATCCACATTTCTTGAAATCACTATTACATCATCAAGACACATCATACATATATTTTGTTACAACTTGCGAAGTACTCCATCTAACAAACTTTGGAACATACCAGGAGCGTTTTTTATTCCAAACGACATCCTGCAGTACTGATAATGAATTGAGGGCACCATTAACGCTGTTTTAGGTCTGTTTTCTGGACATATTTTTGGTTAGTCATGACCACTACGAAGAGCCGTTGTCAAAAACTATTTACATTGTTCCAAATTGTCTAATGTTTCTGTGGAATCCAAGACTGGACATAAAATCTATTATAGTATGTGCATTTAGGAAACTGTAGTCACAACAGAATTTGTACTTTTTTGCTCCTTTGGATGACTGCATTGGTACAATGATGATACTGGCTTACAAGAGATAATCACTCCGTTTGATAATACTTTTGGTTAGCTGTTGACCTATAAATCCAAATACCAGGGATTGTAGGTGCGTTGTTGTTCAATATGATTTATAGTAGATTGGTTTATTATTGCCTGTTGGATTGCCATGTTGTGTTGCTGGTAATGGACCATCTTAGTTAAATAGTGCAAGTGCAGGAACATGTCTCTCATATCAAAATACTGTTCCCAACAGCCAGCATCCACAGCGCGTTGCACATTTCGAGCCCCCATTCACTTCGATGGCGGGGTTTGTGGAGGCGATCATCGACTTACTGCAGCAAAAGTGTGATTCACCAAGAGCTGACGCGTTTCTCTTCATCGACAGTCGAATCCCGATGGCTCTGTGCCCATTGCACTCATAACTGGTGATGTCGTTGGTAAATATGTGAATATGTAGGGGTGGTCTGCTGCGGAGCTCCCTGTTCAATAATGTATGACTATGTACTCCAAAACATGTGTGCGTGCACCAGCAGTGTCCTCTTTCGGCAAAGCTGCTACGGATCACCTACTTTATGGAGCAGAGAGGCGTCTGAACCCCACGTTCTGTGAAGAGTCGTGGACGTCCAGCCATTAACCTTACTATCAATTACCTCTTTCTGTAAATGCTCACGGCAGTAGCATGCCAACAGTCTACTAGCTTCACCGTTATTCAGATACTCGTTCACAGGCACTTCATAATAATAATCACCGCTTTGTCAAAGTCGCTTATCATAGTGCACTTCCCCATTTGCATGCCATATCTTCGCTAGGGCGATCCCCAGCCCGTAGCTGCTCCGCTTACATACTTTTGATACTGCGTTACGTGCCCGCAATGCCAACAGGGGCATCCAGCGTCGCGGTGGGTAGTGGTCATAATTTTTTGACTTAGCAGTGTGCCTACCAGAAACCTATGTAACCTCCCCTGTACTAAGCACATCAAGCAGTAACTTGTCTTTTCACATGTGTTCCCAGTATTATGGTGTACTGGGAATGTTTGTCAGTGTACGAATCACTCCAGTTTGCCTCTAACACCTGCTTCTATTTCGTTTAACCCGTTTCTTGCTTCTGAATTCGTTTGCCTTGTGGCCACACGTTCTCAGCTACAGCGTTGTGGCTGGTGACATTGTGCTTTCAAATGTCCTTTCATCCCATACCGATAACATTCTTTTTTTCGAAGCAGTGATTCGCCTATTATTGCGTACATTCGTAGCTAGGTCGATTTTATGCAAGTGCGTGGCAATTCAAAGTACTGTAGCTGAATCGTTCCGGTTTCCCGTACTGACCCTACTTAAAACATCCATAGGAATTCCATGTAGAAATTCGTCGCTTCTCTGAGCATGATTCAGTCGGCTTATGGATTTTGTGTCAACTCACATATCTGCAAGTTCATTTTTCGAATACTATTAGAGAAAGCTTCTACAGCTTCGTTGTCTTTCAGCACCAGTCCATTCAGCTCCACCTTAAAAAATCTGACACTATTCTGATTATGGTATCACTGCTGTAAACTGCCTGATTGTGTCAGCTACGCTAGAAGCCTCATGATAAAATCAGGCACATTTTCGCCTCACCCATGAGATGCAGATATGTAATCTGCACACTGATTTCATCTGACCAATCTCTCAGTTCGTCTGTAGACAGTGTATAGTTTATAAGTAATGCGTCCTCCCATGTTTTTTTTACCAGAGAAAGGAAGTTAGCTGCTGAAGGACCCAGAGAGGATGAGGGTACCCTCGCTAATGCACTAACCTTCACTTACTCAAATCGTCATTATAAAACTTCTCATGACTACTAGCTACTAAAAATTTCGATACCCTCTCCATCAGAGCAGCTACTATATCCCTCGTATTATGTGGTCGTGATTTTGGAGTCTTTCTACAGTTTCTTAAAGTTTCACACTTACAAGACTAAGACGAAAGAAACACTTCGTCTTTTAAAAGCAATAGCGAAATGCAACATTGCTGCACTACAAAATCATGTAGATTGTAAGTTGGCTATAATTTCGCACCTTACAAGAACTCATCCACACATACTCTGCCATGATCTCCTAACACTTTTAGGTATCATGTGATAGGTTGTACATCGTACATATGAATATATAAAGGAGACTGACATCGTCACGTACGTCTTGTAAATAATTGTTAACACTTATTGCACGGAAGGTGACGGAGTGTCTTTATTATAAAGAACGGCGTAGTGAATAATTGCCTATACTAGTAGAGGTTGAAACGCCAGTGGAGATGAAACGGCAGACATAACTCATGCTCTGAGTGGAAGGCCCACACAGCTGTTGCTCCTGCTTATACACAGGATGTAGCTTGAAGGATGTCGTGGCACCTGAGCCCTGGAAAACAATAGGGTGACGGCCGGCTGCTATTGTAATAGGAGCCAGAAGGATAACCGGATAATACTTCCGAACGCTGAAAATCTTGGACACAGGTGAGAGGAACGGAGAAGCGGCACTTCGGGAACCAAGCAGGCAGGGTTATTTCCAAGGATTTTTACTCAGAAGCGTACCATTGTACGAGTATAGGTTTTTCCTCGCAAACTTTCCGCGCTGAACAACAAAAGACTAAATTATGGTTGACGTTCGGAAGAATCTGTAGAGAGGGATAATATTCCGTGGTTTCTGGAACATGATTCGTTCTCAGAATTACGATGGTGTGGAGCCAAGCCTTGCTGGGAAGCCAGCGCTGGAGAGACGAGGTCTTCCATTGTGAGCACCCATGTGTGACAGTTGCTCGATATCAGATTTGTTATTATGGACGGACTTGCTGTCTTTGCTCTCGGGAGAGTTTATAGTTAGAACAGTTAGGAACTGTACTGTTGCGAACGTATATGATTCTGGACTTCACCTCCGGGCTGGAAGTCGTCGTTGAGTACGAAGTGTTCAGTAATTGAGAGCACCTCCTCTGCCTATACTTACGTTGAGACGTTATCAGAATGCCGTCCTTGTGGCTGGGAGTACGCGTTTCTCGTCTGTAGAAAACAGAGAGAAGAAGACAGTATTTATATCAATCAGAGGAGCGCCTTCTGCTGCCCTAAAGTTTGAAAGAGTTTATTTGTGGCTGGAGTTCTTCCACCGTCGCAGACGAATACGAGGACCATCAGTTCGATGCACCGGGCGAAGTACAAACAGTGATATCGCAAATTGCTTCACCTAATTAGGGCTATAAAAGCTAAACAGCTGTGATCCCGTTAGTATATATCCCCTGAGGTTTGACACCACCGTAGATCATCTTTGAACGTAGTGTCTTCTATTGTTTGGTAAGTAGATGATGTCAGTAATTTCGCGTTATTGATATTAGATCGCGTAGTCATAAGGGGCAGGGCTGGGCAATTGATTAGTAATCTTACTTAGGAAATGTAAATTTTGTAATATTAAAGGTTTTTATCTACAATAAATATATATGCAACGACAATGTTTATCATTTAGTAGGATTAGTTTCCTTCATCACTCAGTTATGTTTAGATTGTAATTTTTAGAATTAAGAGATCCTAAGATCTGCTTCAGGGGTAGTCAGACAGGGCTTAATCTTCATTTTAGCGTTTATTATTCTCCGTTTCTCACATTCATTTTACATCCGCCTGGAGTAGCATCTTTTAAGATAACCTTAACGAACATCTACATCTGACAATTGCCCAATGACATTAGGTCTTGTAGTGTGAGGCATGACCATAACGCACACAACTTTTGCAGGTACCACTCTATTACATGGTTTGTGTCCAACTAAATTACAGGTCTCACATCATGTGTGCCAGGTAATTTTCCACATAATTTCCTCTAAGTTGTGACAGAACTACGTGTTCTTCACGTTTGAGAAGAGTCATTTTCCATTTTGCATGCAAATCTCTACATGCAGTCCAGGCCATAACAAAACAAAATAACCAGAAAAAATGCTCTTTGGACTCATCACTTTGCAGTCTGAACTGAAGAGATGGCCGTTTTAGACGTCAGATGTCTGTCTTCTACGTTGTGACAGACACCCTCTCTAGGTTCTTCAATCACTCCAGGACATCAATGTCTCCTAACTGTAGGGGTGTCTTGCAGAGGCAAAATGGTGTTGTGGATCTGTAGATTGTCTTTCAGGGCTAACAAGATATGATTAGCCAGTTAACATTTATTTGTTCCGCTTTCCAGCTCTGTGTCCCCTCAACAGATTTGCCCACACCTTCGGCCAGTGACACAGCAGTCCACTGACTACTGTTGTCAGCTCATCTGGCTGGTCACCAATGTCACTACAGAAGCAGTTCTGCCGAAGTCTTCCAGGCAGCAGCCTGTCTGTATGCAGGTGAAACTTAGCATGAGTGTGTGTCCCAAACTGTGTTAGAACACCTCACACAGAAGTGCCTGCAGCAATGATCAGGTGCCCTCTTCCCTCGTAGTGATGATGATTTTAGTGTCACAAGCACTGCAAGATGTTCTGGTGTTGGAACACTCTCAGTCTCCCCATCAGCAATGTGATAGACAGTGGTGAATGCAAAGTCCCATAAGTGACAGGTCGTGGCTTCTTGGATGTTGTCATCTTGGGAACAGCGGGCAGCATTTTCAGTAAAAGTGCTGGAATATCTAAAAGATGGATGCTACTACACTATAATAAACACTGAATTGAGTGCTTCACCATGAACACCATCGATCCTAATGACCAAATTAATTCAGGGTTTAAGAACTGTGCTGTGTATGGAGACAACTGGGAGGTAATGCTGTAGGGATCTGTCCGTTACAGTAGAATGCGTCCCACGTATTTGCTTGCAGTAGGTGGCCCTCATTCCATTGTGTTAGCGTAATAATTTGATTCAGCCTATTAACTGCATTGTCAAGTCCTCTAATGTATTATTGCTGTTGATGTATTGCTTGTTGCTTCACTTAAAAAGACCTAACGAATATCTTCATCTCTCGCTCTCGATAGACATTTTGTTGGATGTGTGACTTGCGACTGGCGATTGGTGTGACAGTAGCAATGTGTGATCATGTATATGACCAACTTACAGTATTGATTGTTTTTTTTTTCCTGCTCCATAGCTATGTCACAGCCTTTGCCAATTGTCGCCTGTGGGAGTGCTAACATGAGCATGAGAAACATCTTAACTGTTTCCCTCTTTTCTACACTCTGGATTTACAATAGTTTATGGCTACAGATATTATACAGTGTGTCAAAAAACGAATTATAACAGTAATAACAAACCAGATATACAAGGCGAATAGTAAGTGAAAAGTGAGACAATTGCTGCTGATGCTAGTAAATTAGTAAACGACTCACTAAATATTGGCCGGCATGATGACTTAAAATGGTCAAAGTAGAATATAAAATGCAGACTGCCAGCAGCAAGAGTATTAAAGAAAAATTTAAACCTTAGCACATATTTGCTAATAATACATACATGAAATTTAGCTTTGCACGGATGTGAAATGTGGAAGATAAGCTGTATAAGCAAAACACGAAATGCGAACAGAGATTTATTAACATGTTCTGCCAAAAGTATGGCCAAAGTTATACTGGTCTATTGAACAGGTAATCAGGTGGTACAGAATCTAAATAAAGAGGAAACAAGTATTACAACTGAACTGACAGAAAGGATAGATTTATAGGACACATCGTGAGTCATTAGGGAATATTCGTTTCCATATAAGGGATAAAAGTTATATGTGGTGAGCAAGGCTTGACAGCAGTAAGAGGATGGCGATAAGTAATGTAGATATTTCTTGAAAATAGAAGTTAGCTGTGCATCAGACCAGAGAGAGGTGGAAATGGTTACCCCTTCATGTCAAATTACATCTCAATTTATTCTCACTCTCTTAATGAAATGTTTAATACATAAGTCAAATGATATTTAAAACGTTGATGAAATTGTACATTGATTCTTTTTGCCCAAAATATGTACTTCAAAATATGTAAGACTACAAACTTTTCCTTAATGAAATTTTTTGAGGTGTCAATAAGCGAAGAAATCTAGAACCAAGCCAGATAGGAATCTGAAGGAAGTTAGGAACTGACAGAGTATTTATCCTTCAAAAATTCGCAAAAGTTTGGACTGGAAAGAGGGTGTTCAAAATGGTTCAAATGGCTCTGAGCACTATGGGACTCAACTGCTGTGGTCATAAGTCCCCTAGAACTTAGAACTACTTAAACCTAACTAACCTAAGGACAGCACACAACACCCAGCCATCACGAGGCAGAGAAAATCCCTGACCCCGCCGGGAATCGAAACCGGGAACCCGGGCGTGGGAAGCGAGAACGCTACCGCACGACCACGAGATGCGGGCTAGGAAAGAGGGTGTCTTCGTACGTTTACCTGATAACAAGCACAATCCACACATAGCAACTGAAAGGCCTGATACAAGCATAGCAGCTAACGATAAACTCAGGACGGTAGTTGAAATATTATATACTGATATCGGTAATCTGCAGAAAAAGTAAATAATGAGTTTTTCGGGGATAAATTTAAAAACAAAACTAGTTTGCTCAACGAGATTTCAGTCATCATAGTGGTATTAATAGTCGGTATTGGAAGCCCATCACTCTTCTCAAGGATGCTCAGTTTGTTGCCGGAAAGATGTTTCCCAACATCGACACAAAACTGATAACGACTGGTGCACAGAAAAGGTAAGTGAATACTAGAGAACACCCAATCCAGCACTAAAAGAAATTAGTTCTGAGTCGATGAAGTAAATGAAGTTACACGAGATCTTGGAACTGCTTGAGGATGAAACATCCAACAGGCTACATAAAAGTTTTCAGGGTGTGGTACCGCGTCATAATGTATAAAACTACTGCTGCTGGAGAAAAACCAATGTTTCGGCCACGGTTGCAGCGGCCTCCTTCTGGGTCTACGCAATTATATCCAACAGGCTGTGACTCACCCATGTCTCCATACAATCCGTTCTTCCAGGAGAACTACTCCTGCAAGTTTCGGGGAGAATTTCTGTAACATTTGGATGGTACTAGATGAGCTTCTGGCAAAAGTAAGGCTCTGAGGATGGGTAGCGAGCTGTGCTTGGCTATATCAGTCGGTAGAGTGACAGGCAAAGGCCCCAAGTTCGAGTCACTGTGTGGCACACCGTTTTAATCCACCAGTGAGATTCATATCAGTACCCATTCCGCTGAGGAGTGAAAAACTCATTCTACATACCAAAGATATTACAAAAACATTCACAAGAATAAAAATAGCCATAAAATAATATTAAAAATTGACACTAACAATGATAATGATAACAGTAAAGGGCGTTAAGAATGATATAGATTAGTTTCGAAAATTTGGATCAATGTTTAGTGTTATAGACGTGGAAGGGATATAGAAAGGGAAGATCAAAATGACAGCGACAGTGAATATTAGGAAAGAAGAGAATGCAAATATAGAACATGTGGGAGGGAAACGTTGTGGGAGACGGGGATTGACAAGCGTGAGCTGCAGACCTGTAAATGGGAGAGACGGTTATTGTGTTAGAAGGTGGAACATTAGTTGTCTTTCGAAGTTTGGAAGGCATTTCACTTGTCTCATTTACTGAGGAATATTGCTCCAAAGTCGAGTTCCTCATGTAGAGAGTGATTTAGAGAACATGGTAGTGTTATATGATGCTGCAGAGAATATTTTATTTTCGATGAGAACTCGTGTTTCTTATGTGCTGTCAGATAGTAAGAGTTGATGATAAATAAGAGGGAATACAATGATCGAGAAGACGGTAGAGGAACCATAGAGTATGATGGTCTCTATGTTTACTGGCACTTAGCAATAGTATTTGTGATAGGAGGAGTGATGTTGTCGAAGAGTGTATGTCACAAACGTATTGTACACAAGTACTCATGGACAGCTGTAGCTTGCGTGAGCTTCCGTATGAACGTCGTCGGTGAATAGTATCAGCATGTTCAAGTATAGGGAGTATTATTCCATCTACATGCATCTTTTTACGCTCGAAAGGAAATACTATTTTATGTTTCAGTAGTGAATGAAGAGGTAATGACAATTTCTTACAGACTGCTGTTCTGTGTTCAGTCCTGTCTGAGTTACGGTCCAGGATTATTCCCACCTTCTTTGCAGCATAAGAAAACGTTACTTCTGTGCCTTTTGGGATTTGGGAGCAACATATTCTCTGAACTACGTGGTAATTAATCTTCTGTAAGCGACAAAGCTTGCTTGCATTCTAAATGGGTGCAGTTTCAAACCTATGTTGCATGCTCACTCAGACGGTATTTACATGCAGGTGGGCTACGCACAGGTTTCTTGGACTTGCACCTACATGTAACTGAAGGTCATCAGCGTATAGGAGATATGTGCAGTGGGCGGGTGTAGTTGATAAATCATTGACGTACTCATATAATCAATACTGATGTTTCTGGGACCCCTGATACTACATTCTTGCATTACGACGTTATCATTTCAGTAATTACATACAGTTGGCACATGTCAGGTATGAATGGAACCTTTGTACACCACTTGAAGACATATTTCTATTTGCGAACGTAAAAAATCAACAGCTTTTTCTATTTTTTAAATGAACACACCTCCATTTTACTGTATCGTTGTTTATTTACTCACGACCCAGGTTTCGGACTTTTATGCCACTTTCAAGTGACTGAGCTTATGTGATTAACATATATTGCATTTAAAGGTTACTGTATGACTGTTTCTCAGCAACGTCAAAAACTGTTTAAAATCTGCACTGTCAAAAGCTTTGCTGAATGCAGATAGCACATAATAGGCGCCTGTTGTTTGTCCATAGCTCGATTCAGTTCGTCAATCACTCTCATGCGGGAGGTTGTTGTGCTGTTATTTTACCGAAATCTGACTGGTATTCATCTGAAAGGTTGTCAGATGTAAATTAGTAACCTGTTCGTGGACTATGTATTATTAAATCTTAGTTAATTGAGATAAAATGTAAATGGGCTTCTAGACGGAATTTTGTTTGCCAGATTCATTCTTGGGTAATGACTTATGAGTCACTGCCCCAGGTTTTCGGGAAGATACTAGAGGTCAGAGAATGTTAAAAAAGGTGTCTTTATTTTGGGCAGTAATGGATCGACGAGAACACAGATCATTTGTGTATTACGTTACCGTGATCTCTGCAGCTGCCGAACGAACTCGTACGAAGGACATCCTGACAGTATTTAGTCTTATCGGCTGCAGAAAAAAAAATTCGTTTCCACCAACCACAGATACTTTAAGACAGTGGACGGTTAGCACCCGGTGGCGTGAGTAAATTTCATCATAGCGAATTCGTGATTTAAATCTACAATAGAAATTACGGCTTCAGTTGAAGATTTAGGTTTGCTTATTCTCATGCCTCGCGAATTTTTCCACCAGACGGTTGGTCCGCGAAAGTCCTCAGTAAGCGAGTGGGCGTACGTGAGTGAGTTTTTCATTCTCACACATTGGCTAACACGCTGTGTAGCTGCATGTAAGTGAGGTGGTTATCATCGGTTGGGTGCCGTTTGTATGTCCTATATCCTGCGTCTCTGACACTCAAAAGGTCTTTGAGGTTTTCTGTAAGCCATGGTGCTGGTTTGCTCCTTACTCTCCTTACTCTTACAGTTTCTAGAGGAGTGTGTTTAGTGTCCAAATTATTGAGGCTCTCAGTGAAACTACATACGTCGTTATTGATGTCGAACTTATTTCCTGCCTCTATCTCGCAATAAATATCGTAGGCGTCATATTCATACGTTTCAATTTTCTGAGAGTCGCCACTTGTTCTTTGGTCACTGCAAAGCTTGGGTCACGAATATTACTCTCATTAATATTAAATCATGAGAGGTCAAGTCAGGACCAGAGATCTGATCTGTGCGTATTACAGATTTTGATGAATTGTTTGCGAGGATATCAATAAACATATGAATGTCTTCTGTACTGCTAGTAGGCCCAAGAGGAGTCAGTGTAACGTTTGAGCCGAAATAAATGGGTGCTAAATGTGATACGGAAGGAGTATTGTTTGGAAAATTTATATTAATATCTTCGGCTACAGTTATGTGTTCATACAAAGGTCCAAGACTTGAGCTGTTTAACTTTAGATGGGTGATACGAGTATATCACACAGCTACAGTACGCGTGAACATTACACAACCGACCGAAGCTGAACAGACAGAAGAGTTCGCCAGTATGATAGCATTTTTACTTTAGAATAAATGGTTTACGTCTGTCATTACAGAAATATTCTGTATGTTCGACGATGAGATAACACCAAAAACCTTGGATATTTGTAAGTTAATTTGGACTCCTGTCCGTGTGATGCAGTTCTTATAAGGTGGCAGTCTGTTGCATTTCAATGACCGCTAAGCGATATTGAAGACATGGAAGTATACAAGAGAACAGAACAGTGACGTCATCAATTGAAACTGAGACTATTACATCCTGGTCGCAGTCCTGAACGCTTGCACAACGAGATTAGTAACGAACGGTAGAATCACTAGAAGAATAGTATAACTCCATAGCATTTATCACCCTACAGATACTTTTCGATAGCTGCAATGAACTAAAATTTTGGGAATTTTGAAGGACTGGCATAAAGTTGGAAGAAAATGTCTTCAAACAATTGGAACGATAAACAGGTGGAGCAAGGAAGAAACATTCATGTTAAGGAGACCATGAGGCAAGTTCGCAACTCTTAACCACAGATACCAAACATCGCGGAACCTATGAAGAGGAGAAAAATTAAGACCCTTAGTACTGATAGTAGGTGAATAAACACTGATGCTAAAATTTACATGGGTCGACAAGCCGGATATGATGAAGTAGTAACAGAAGAGTTAAAAGGAATCGATCGGCTACAAAATAATTAACATGAATTGAGGATTTTGAAATGAATGAATGGATCGATGGGAACATAGTGAAGACGCATCTGTAGGATATAAACTAAACCCTACACATATGCCGACTCTGCAATATAATTATTATAAGCTAGGCGTGGAGACATGATGAGTGGTTAGGCGACTCCTTCTAGAAAGCATGTAATACAGGTTCGAGTCCTGGTCAGACAGAAATGTTCAGTTGTTACTATGTATTAATTATGTAATGAGCAATCAGGGTTTAGGAAGAACAATGCTAAAACATAGCAATGAAAGAAAACTGAAAGATGAATAGCATCTCATTTCGCTTGAATACTATAGGAGACAGAGCTGAGTTAACTGTGAAGTAATGGTCCTATCTGAAAGTAGGATTACCCATGTCAGCAAAAAGAAGAAATACTGTAGAAGCCCACTACTGCGAGTAAGAATCGAAATAAAAAGAAAAGTCGCTGAATAGTAATAAATATTAATGTCTTATTGACAATGAAATTGTATGAGTATAGTCTGGGAGAAACGGTGTATTGGAGTGGTATATTGGTCTACTGAAGACGCCAGAACTAGAAGCTGGAAGCTTTTGAAACTCGGTGGTGTAGATGAATTTTTATCACGTTGAAATTGCGAAAAAAAGAGGGCGTATGAATAACTCTGGGACTGTAAGTAGGGACAGATGGAAAATATCATTGGGAAAGGAAAAACTACCAGACTTAAGAAAGCGTAATTGAGGCTATAGCGATTTTTTGTTACGAAGAGATGAAAATATTAGCAAAGAAGGGGACATGGGCCCTACACAAAGTTAAAAACTCATAAAAAAAGAAATGTGTAGAACTCTACAGTAAATATACGAAGACAGCATCTTTCTACTTAGACTAATTTTTTTTAAATTTACAAATTTTCAGCTTATTACACCATTATCAATACTGAGCTAGAAATCAGAAACTAATCCTACAGCTGTAGACATGTGCAGCCTTAAATTGATAAATATAGCAGCAGTGCTATTATGTAGATATACTGATATTGTAGACTAACCTAGGAACTGCATGAAGTTACCTTTAAAACCAATAACTCGAGTTTACATAATTCTTTCTTCCGCCGGACGGAGTGGCCGTGCGGTTCTAGGAGCCGGTTCTGGAACCGAGTGACCGCTACGGTCGCGGGTTCGAATCCTGCCTCGGGCATGGATGTGTGTGATGTCCTTAGGTTAGTTAGGTTTAATTAGTTCAAAGTTCTAGGCGACTGATGACCTCAGAAGTTAAGTCGCATAGTGCTGAGAGCCATTTGAACCTTTTTTTTCTTCCGACTGTACTACATCTTAACATTCAGTTACACCTTATCGCTAGATAGAATCCTGAGATCAAGAAAGTATCAAATACTTACAAAATGATATACCCAGAAATATTTACTAAGCGCAATAGAAGTTATAAAGTAATGTAATGTAAATAATTTTATAAAACTTTATTATAAAATATTGATTCATGTGAGATTAAAAACCTTCAACATCGCAGCGCGTCAGCAGTCGTTGGTTAATATATTAAAAAACTAGATACCAGCCTCGGTTGCGGAAAAAGCACCTAGTGTTAACCTAGGTTTCGGCGTAGATAACTACACCTTCTTCACAACAATAAAACCCACAAGTGTCTAGGAAGACCTTTGTCAATGATTAAAAGAACACCATAGCTATACATTTATAAACGAAAAAAAGGGAAACACAAACAGTACATATGTACAAAGTCTAAACCACTACTTAACTTAATGGTGTAACCTCCACCCCACACCGGCCTATGTTCGATGGGCCATGACCCGCCATAAACTGCAGCTTATTCTCGTTATGATCGTTAATGAGTATAAATTTGTAAAAATGTTGCCGAAACATGTAATTCGTATATCACTCTCCTACGTTGTGAAAACCACACGTGTTATTCGAGTTAACTATATTTATTTTATAAATTATTCGTTAGGGGTTAATATAGTAGAAATTACTTTCTTCCTTAGCACGTCACCTGTTGTAATTACGGGAGTGTAACATTTCTTATGTGCTCTTTAATGAGTAGGCTACGGTGTTTCCTACTTTCGCTCTGTTTGTAGCCCCGCAAACTTGAGTCATTTAGCCTCTTTTGTTCTTCAGAATGTGAGAATTATTCGCGTGGCAGCCGGCAGTGGTTGCTACCACTTCTGGGCCAAAGGAGACGTTATGAGCTGCGGCGGGGCCGGCGGCTGAGGGCTGGGAAATGGACCAGCGCGGCGCGGCGGTGTCGGCGGTCTGGGGACGAGCCGGGGTTGGGGGCGGAGCTCGCTAATTGCGGAGTTGTGAGTGCTTCGTTACCGAGGGCCGGGCCGCGCCGCTGCTGCCTCCGCCTCCACAGGCCTGCGAGGCGGAAGGACCGACGCACGCGGCCACGTTTTCTGCCTCACTCCCAGACACGGTGAGGGCTGCTTGCACAGTACTGTGCCGGCAGTGGACTCCACTGCGCTTTGTGTCTGTATCCTGTCAGAAGCTTGAAGATTTTGACGTAAGCACTGTCTCAGTGGCACAATAGTTACGGCATTCAGGAGGGTCAGGCCTCAAACTCCTGTACGGTGATTCAGATATAGGTCCTCCTTGGTGTGTGTAAATCGATTGAGGTGAATAATGGGGAACCACGAAGGTTTAGTTCCCCACTGGCATCCCACTTCACATTTTGTTCCTTTTCCCGTCCTTTATCTCGTTGCCATGTTAATTATTGCATTAGTGTTATTAGTGGCTGAGCGGTAGTAAAAAATTGGCTGTTTTGAAGAGCGCGTTGTGTGAAGCAGTCGCCCTCCGTTTCTGTCGGTGGCGCCGCTGTGGTAATCACAGATTTTGGTGTCTCCCCGTATTGGGAAAGCGGAAAGGTTGGCTGTTCACGTGCAGTTAAGGGGCGCTATCAGCTCGGCAGGGTGGTCAGTCGGAGTGAGGCTAGCTCAGTCTCGCGTCTCAAGTTGCTAGTCTGTCTCTTATTTGCATTTGTGCGGCAGTTAGTGTCTGTCTGTCGTCGGAGTGCCAGTATGTCTGTCCTCTGGATCAACTTTAAAGCCAGACAATGAGAGTCTTGCCACTCCGCCAGTAACGGAACTCAGCTAGTGGTCGCCCGGTCGAGGCTGAGTTCCTGCATCTGTGTCTGCGCGTTAGGCCGCCATTCTGCTCGAGTTGCTCGGGCAACCGTCATTGGCGGTTGGATCGATCCGTTGGTCAGTCGCGCACTGAGACACGAGATGACTTGTCCGCCTTCAGCGTCGGCGCATGTGAGGCCCCACGTGAGTCCAGTGGGCAGCGCCGTATAGAAAGGGGTAGTGGCTTCGCGGTTCACACGAGAGCAACAGGAGCGAAACCACGACATCGGGCTGGCCGGGGCGAGCTGCGACGCCGTGAGACGGGAGATCGGCGCGCCTTCCTGCGTCCGTTGAAGCGGCTGGCAGCGGACGTTTCGGGTGAGCGTTGGGGGTGGTCTTCGCCAGAAATCGCAGTTTATAAGAAGTTAAGTGGTTGGAGATACGTTGTTTCAATTACTTGTTAAATTCTACTTATTTTCTTGGTGAGGTCACCAGCCGCTTTGTTTTGGGGTCGTCCCACCATTCTTCTCCGTTTGCCCACCCGCGGGAAGGTGGTTATTTATGAATTGGGTGGTCCGTTTTTCCCTTGTGGAACTGGGGAGGTTTAGAGCAATCTGCGGTTCGGGTTGTTTAGTAACCCCCGCCCCCAGTCATTCTGCCGTACGTTAATAGCTGCCTTTGTCATGTTTGTCAGATTCGGTGTTAACGAATTTATAGAATTAAGGTAAAGGCCGAATTCCTGAAATACGTTTTTTATCTTGCCTATCATCTAGCGAGGCGGTATGTATGTATTGTAGAGCATGTAGTACATTTTATGTAAGTCTGAGTTTCATTTAAATAGTCATTTTTATAAAGTTGCCACCCTTCCACCGTAAGAGCCCTTTTAAAAACAAATTTCACTTTTGGTGGCAAATAATTTCTTAGTGTGAGTGTTTGTAACATTTCCATCCCTCTTACAGGGGCATACTTAATGTGTTTGTGTGAGTTGTTACAAATTTTTAGTTTAAAGTAATCTGGTGTATTGCAGACTAGCAACAGAGTTGTTTCTCAGAGGTCGTCGTGAGCGGTCGTGACTACGGCCGTGTTGAAAGGGGGCGGAAACTTCTCAGACCGAAGGCTCGTACTGTTAAAAAAAATTGTTATTCTGCCTCTGAATAATTGTAACTTGATATTTAGAGGGTGCTTTCTGACTGTAATTTTAAATCTGATTTTTAAAAGGCTTTTAGGAACAAAATTCACATTTGTTAAAGGTAATTTTATTTTCCATCAGTTACTTCCTGGCAACTATGTCCACGCTCACCTAGTGTGATTAAATGTGTTAGTGTTCTTGGTGAATCGTTAGTACATAAATTAAATTCTTAAGAAAAGATTTTCAAAGTAAAAATAGGGTTCAGAGGCAGTGGTACTTTCCTGTCATCACCCTTGGCCCTGGTGGCAGAATTTATGTACCTCACGTAACGGTGAGTTGTAGCGGCTCGCTTAGATTTATTTTAGATAGAAGTGACGCTCTCTTTTTTTCCGGCGGTTCGAGTCGGCTATGTGGCACGCGTCGGGGCGAGGAGTTTTGTGGCGGGTACGCGTGGCAAGTGAGAGAGCGGACACGAAGTGAGTAGAGACACGGAGTGCTTCTCCGGCCGGTCTGGAAGTTGGATTCGGCATTTCCTTGGCCGAAGTGTGATGTGCCCAGCCTCGTGCTGGTCCTGGCGTAGGGCCTTGTTGAGCGTTTCCATGTTGTGGAAGATACCTCTCTGTCTTCTCCTTTGTCAGTGATTTACTGCTTAGCTAGCTGGAAAGTCAAGTGTTTGATATTGCGAAGTTCGCAGATTACACTACTGGCCATTAAAATTGCTATACCACGAAGATGACGTGCTACAGACTCGAAATTTAAGCGACAAGAAGAAGATGCTGTGATATGCAAATGATTAGCTTTTCAGAGCATTCACAAAAGGCTGGCGCCGGTGGCGACACCTACAACGTGCTGACATGAAGAAAGTTTCCAAACGATTTCTCATACACAAACAGCAGTTGACCGGCGTTGCCTGGTGAAACGTTGTTGTGATGCCTCGTGGAAGGAGGAGAAATGCGTACCACCACGTTTCCGACTATGATAAAGATCAGATTGTAGCCTATCACGATTGCGGTTTATCGTATCGCGAAATTGCGGCTCGCGTTAGTCGAGATCCAATGACTGTTAGCAGAATATGGAATCAGTGGGTTCAGGAGGATAATACGGAACACCGTGCTGGATCCCAACGGCCTCGTATCACTAGCAGTCGCTATGACAGCTATCTTATCCGCATGGCTGTAACGGATCGCGCAGCCACGTCTAGATCCCTGAGTCAACATATGGGGAAGTTTGCAAGACAACAACCATCTGCACGAACAGTTCGACGACGTTTGCAGCAGCATGGACTATCAGCTAGGAGACCATGGCTGCGGTTACCCTTGGCGCTGCATCACAGACAGGAGTGCCGGCGATGGTGTATTCAACGACGAACCTGGTTGCACGAATGGCGAAACGTCATTTTTTCGGATGAATTCAGTTTCTGTTTACAGCATCATGATGGTCGTATCCGTGTTTGGTGACATCGCGGTGAACACACATTGGAAGCGTGTACACCATACTGGCGTTATCACCCGGCATGATGATATGGGATGCCATTGGTCACACGTCTCGGTCACATCTTGTTCGCATTGACGGCACTTTGAACAGTGGACGCTACATTTCAGATGTGTTACGACCCGTGGCTCTACCCTTCATTCGATCCCTGCGAAACCCTTCATTTCAGCAGGATAATGCACGACCGCATGTTACAGGTCCTGTACGGGCCTTTCTGGGTACAGAAAATGTCCGACTGCTGCCCTGGCCAGCATATTCTCCAGATCTCTCAACAACTGAAAACGTATGGTCAATGGTGGCCGAGCAACTGGCTCGTCACAATACGCCAGTCACTACTCTTGATGAACTGTGGTATCGTTTTGAAGCTGCATGGGCAGCTGTACCTGTACGTGCCATCCAAACTCTGTTTGACTCAATGCCCTGGTGTATCAAGGCTGTTATTACGGCCAGAGGTGGTTGTTCTGGGTACTGATTTCTCAGGATCTAAGCACCCAAATTGCGTGAAAATGTAATCACATGTCATTTCTAGTATAACATATTTGTCCAATGAATAACCGTTTATCATCTGCATTTTTTCTTGGTGTAGCACTTTTATTGGCCAGTAGTGTATTTGTGGCTAATCTCTCACTCTTTGATTTGCAATACTGCTTACACTTTTCCTTGTGGTGCTGTTCACTGTGTGATGCAGAATGTGCATTATAAGCTGTTATATGAGGTTCGACCTTAGATATATTGTTTGTTACCTTTTTCTTCTTAGAAAAAGAAAAAATAAGCAGCTAACTGCCTTGTTAGAGTTCTTTACGGTCCCTGTTGAGCTGGCGTAAACTTGATCTTGATAAGAAAGGAGCTGTGATGTTTAAAGCTTTCCCGGCGTACTGATTGTTCCATAAAAACACGGGAGAACTGCCGGATATCAGTAACTTCCTGCCACGATATTTCGGCGCAGAGTCTTCTGGCCATCTTCAGGTGAATGCCACTGTAGTAGTACTGGCGAGTACGCGCTGAGCTCCGCTATTTGTGGCTAATCTCTCACTCTTTGATTTGCAATACTGCTGCGCCGAAATATCGTGGCAGGAAGTTACTGATATCCGGCAGTTCTCCCGTGTTTTTATGGAACAAGAAAGGAGCTCTTTCTTTGACAATGAGAGTAAACTGTGTCGTATGCTTTTTCCTTTCCTATTAATTTAACGTTCGTGTGTTTTAGTTTTTTCTCTTTCTAAATCCGCTAAGGGTCGTTGCGTCCTGACCACGGTCCGATTGCGGCGTCTGATGCTTTCGGCATGTGTTTGCTTGTACCCGCCCTTGTATTCGGTGAAGGAAAGCAGGCTGCAAGCAGTTTTGAATGCCGCTTATTTCAATTTCAATGTTTGAGCACATTTGAAGGCTAATAATAGTTCGTAGTACTAACTTTATGACAGGTGTTTGTCTCGAATAACTACCTATTGATTAGCAAGTCCTCACAAGTTGCGTAATTATCTACGAGGGTTGTCCAGAAAGTAAGTTCCGATCAGTAGCTAAATGGAAACCGCAGTGAAAATCAGAAAAAAATTATTTGCACGGGTTAGCTACACTTTCCAGATACTTCTCTACATAGTCGCCTCTCCGACTTAGACATTTCCAACACCATCGTCATAGAAGGTAGCCGCCTGTGCTTTCCGATAATTCTCTACTCTGGTCTATAGCGCGTAGCCTGCGACCAAGAGTTGTCTTCGTATCCAGCGTTTCATGTGAACTGAGACGATAATCAGGACGAGCCAGTTACGGCTGTGTTGTGGGTGATCGAACAATTCCCATCGAAAAGGCTGGAGGAGCGTCTTCACTAGCCCTGCAGAGTGCGGCTGAGAATTGCAATGAAGAAGGATGTGCGTGGCAGTTGTGTTACGTGGGCTGCATTCATTAAGGCGAAGCCTCTCTGCGGACCCTCCTACCTAGCGAGAGACATCGTTGTTGTAGGCACCTTTACTCGCTCACAAGGTGCTCACAACTGAAAAGAGCGTCTTGATGCGATCGACGATCATGCTAGAGACACTACAAAACACATCTGTGCAAAGCTTCATCGGGTTTTCACTGTGGTGTCCATTTCGCGACCGAACAGAACTTGCTTTCTGGACAACCCTCGTATTATATGAAGTCACTATTATTGGTTTATTGTGCCACTAAGGCAACAAATTTTTAAAATGCACTACTGTTATGTATATTATCTGCTGACAAGTGACATCAATAACTGATTCATGGCAAACCTTGTATTTATACTAACCCTAATTGATGTATTTTCTCTTTATTCAGCCATAAAATATGTTAATAAACTATTGTCACAGTAATGATTAAAGTTAGGGAGTAAATTTTAAAGCTGCTTTCTTTCCATCTATTTGTCGTGCGTTAATTGACCTTGAAACTTGCTCATTCTACACAGCTATGGGATAACAATTATGTGTAGATATTTCTTTGTATTACAGGTGCGCCTAGGCATAAATTTGTTATTTAGTGGCTTGTGCTCAGGGGACACAACCCTAACGTAGCACTGTCCTTGCGTGCGATGGGGTTTGCTTGCTCTGGATCCGGAGGGATCCAGAGGGCTATATCGGTGGTAGCGTATCTGCCAGAAGGGTCACCCAAGCCGGGCAGGCCAAAGACGAGGAGCCAGACAAAGAGTGTCACACAACAGCCTATCGATCCCTCTTTTCTATCCCTAATCTGTCCTCACTAAGTCCTTTTCTTGTCTTTTCCCGTTATTTGTAGAACACCTCAACGGCAGCAACAGTGGAGAAAGAGTTTTTTCGAGCGGTGAACCTGGTGGAAGAGTCACATTTTGTTTTTGGGTACAAAAAGAGTACAAGTAGCGACTGTACCCGAGAGGGGCGGCTACAGACAGCGTCTGACTCATAGCGAACCGCTGATTTTAGGATTGGCATCCTACTGCCTATGTGGAAAGTAACGGGAAATTACAACATTAAATTCCCAAGCAGTACATGGCATGTCTTCCCACGTGAAAGATACCGGAGTTGAAACTTCCCTCATTCGGATCTCTGGAGAGGAACACATTGAGAGTAATCATATTTGAAAGGAAGAAAGTGACAATGAAGGAAGGAAAGATGAGGATTTGTGAGGACACTACTGCAAGGAGGAAAGCTGGTGAATGCAAAACAGGAGATGAAAAGGAACAGATTAGATACCCTTGGTGAGGTGGGGAGAAAATGAGGTTCAAATGGTTCAAATGGCTCTGAGCACTAATGGGCTGAACATCTGAGGTCATCAGTCCCCTAGAACGTAGAACTACTTAAACCTAACTAACCTAAGGACATCACACACATCCATGACTGAGGCAGGATTCGAACTTGCGACAGTAGCAATCGCGCGGTTAACGACTGAAGCACCTAGAACCGTTCGGCCACAGCAGCTTGCCCAAAATGAGGAGATAGGAAATGGAGACTATAAGCTCTTTTACTCAGGGGAAACCAAGAGTGGTGAAAACGTTGTTGGAATATTGATAGGCCAAAAGCTGAAATATAAGGTAATGAGGATACAATACATTGATGGATGACATGATGATACGACTGAAGGGTAGTTAGAACGATATGGTGTTAATACAGGTATATATACCAACCACCCAGCAGAGAGATGAGGAAATTGAAGAATACAATGAGAAAATACAAGAACTCTTCGAGAAAGCAAATAGAAATGCCTGGATTATCATCATGCTGGAGTGGAATGCAGTGATGGATGAAGGAAGAGACAAAGATACAGTAGGAAAATTAGACTTAGGATCAAGAAATGTGAGAGGTGAAAGATTAATTAGTTCCTGTAAAGGACATTTAGTAGCAGTGGATAACACATAATTTGAGCACCACAAAAGGAGATATTACACATGGATACCAAATTTCAATATGGAAAGATATCAGATGGAGGACATCCTGATACAAAAAAGGTATAGGAACTGTTTGAAGAATGCCAAAGCTTATCCAGGAGCGGACATAAATTCAGACCAAAACCTAGCTGTGGAAGAAATACAAGTGAAGTTGAAAAACGTCTGGAGAGGTAAAGAAAAAGAAAGAATAAACATAGAATGCCTCAAAAAAGCAGAAAAGGCAACAGATTTCGAAAACAGATTTATGGAAAAATGGGAAAGAGGTAGTGTTGATGAAAATGTAAATCAAATAATGGATAAAAATGAGGGAAGGACTCATGGACTCTGCGAAAGAAGCACTAGGAACTAGAGTATCCCAAAGTACCAGGAAAGAATGGATAACAGAAAACATATTGAAAAAGATGGAAGAGCGGAGAAAGTGGAAAAATGGTAGAATCTGCCAAAAAGAAGTACAGGAAACAGAATAATGAATTAAGAAGAGAAACTGAAGAAGCAAGGGAAAAATGGAGAAAGAGGGAAAATATGAAATTGTTTATCTAGTGAGATAGTTTTTGACCGTAAATGAAAGAGGGATAACATGGAAATAGAAAGAGCGGATGGTACTTTGGCAGAAGAACCACAGGGGGCTTTGAAAGATGGCAAGAATATATTGAATGTCTGTATAAGCGGGATGAAATACAAAGCGAAACTAATGTTCAAGAGGAGTAATATGTGCAAGAAGATGGAAATGGATTCACCATCTTGGAGGCAGAAGTAGAAAGGGTGCTGAAGGAGATGAAGAATAGTAAGGCATGTAGAATTGATGATTTTCCAGCAGAACTGTTGAAGAGTCTTGGAAACAAGGCAAGAAAAATATTCTACCTCTGTAATGAGATATATGACAAAGGGGAATGGCCTGAGGACTTCCTTGCAACATGATACCAATAGAGAAAAAGAGAAACACTAAAAAATGTGAAGAACGTGACCATCAGTCTAATTTCTCATGCTGCTGAGGTGTTGCTGTTGAATAGAAGGCTATACGGTAAGCTGGATAGAAGGATTGCAGAGGAGCAATTATGATTCAGAAGAGGAAAAGGAGCAAGAGATGCTATTGGCCTGTTAAGAACTATAGGGGAAAAATATATGGAAAAAGGTAGAGAGATCTTCGCTGTTTTCATAGATTTAGAAAAGGCTTTTGGCAGAGCTGAGTGGAAGAAGCTGATAGGTATTTTGAAGAGGAAAGGAGTAGACTGGAAATAGAGGCGACGGAAACAGAATCTACATTTACACCAGAAAGTCAGGATAAGTATTGGAAATGAAACGTCATAAGGAAGCAGCACTGGACGAGGTGTTAGACAAGGTTGTTGCCTTTCCCCACTGTTGTTTAACTCATGCCTTGAAGAGATTATTCCGAAAGGCTTACATGGGAAAAGAGGAATATGTATTGCTGGAAAGAGAATAGAACGTATATGATTTGCTGATGACTTGGTATTAGTGGCAGAAAGTGAGCAGAAAGTGAATAACATGCTGGAAGATCAGAATGAAGCTTGTGCAGAATATGGGATGAAAGTAAACACAGCAAGAACAAAGAGTATGTTCATCGGTACAAGACGCAGACTGTCCGACATTAAAATAGGACAAGCTACAATTAGCCGAGTAAGTGCATTTAAATATCTTGGAAGCACAATAACTCAAGACTTGAGATGTCACCATGAGACGAAAACTCGAACTGCATAGCGAAGGATGCATTCAACAGAAAGAGGAAACTGTTATGTGGCAAATTATATAAAGGTCTAAGGAAAAGGCTTGCTAAATGTTTTGTCTGAAGTGTGGCACTATATGGGTCAGAAATATGGACGCTCAGACGAGAGGATGTGGAGGAGAATGGAGAGGATAAGCTAGATGGAAAAAGTGAGTAATGACATGTCTGGAAGGATTGGTGAGATCAAGGTTATAAGAGGAAAAAGAACTGGTTGGGACTTTCATTGAGAAGGGAGTGCTTGCTAGCAGTTGCTTTGGAGGGATTGGTTTGAGGGAGAAAACTGAGAGGAAGAAGGAGATACAAGATGATAGACGACATATAGGGAAGAGGAAATTATGCGGACCTGAAGAGGATGGCAGAAAACCGGACAGTCTATAGAACTATTATGTGAAAAACTGCCTTTTGGGAGAACACTTATGATGATGACGGTGATGAAGATGATAAAGATGGTAGAGGTTATACTGTCGCTGTGTCTTAATCTCTCTCTGCATTGGATTTTGTTTTGCAATATCGGCCGGCGTTCAGTGCTATCGGCCCGTTTCTCATTATTTAAAAATTCTTGTGATTTTAGGACTGTTTCTGTGGTTATTTCATTGGGTAGTATCTTCAGGGTTGTTTTTTCCGTGGAGTAGTATTTTTATTGTTACATGGTCTTACATTGTTGTACTGCAGCTTCACCTTGGGCGCAGTTTCAAGTTGTTATAAATTTGAGGCCATCAGTCGTTCATGTAGAAAGTTAAAAGTTTGCCTATGTACATTCAAGCCCCTAAAATCTTAGTACACTCATTGTTTCCTTCGACAGTAAAACAGAAATAAAATTTTTGACTTTATTGAAGTCCGAAACAGTTATTCACAATCCATTTAAATTCTGAATGTGAAGTAAATGGTGAACGATGTTTTAAATTCCCCGAGGTCCAGTCCTTTCTCTGAACTGATTGCAAAATTGGTTCTGCTCTTCAGGCAGACACGCAAAGCAGATAATCACTAGCTATGGTTAGCCATCATCTTCTCACCATCCCTGCCGCTGGCCTCGTAGTACGACATCTTTCCCTCGCTGCTGGAAGTTGCTGGTTTATTTGTCTCATTCTGCTGTACTGCAGTGGGAATTTTATTCTGTCGGCAGTGTTGGACTACAGAAGATAGCACTCGTAAACGCTTCCCTCGAAATATCCGTACGGCTATGTTACTGTTGCTGCACTGAATTCAGTGACACGTGCAGAACATGTGGAACCTCAAGCGTGAGTTTCCTTCATTGTCCCTTATCTCCTTGTGGTATTTAAATTTTTACGCATAATAGGATCTGGTGACTTAAGTTGTGTTAAAGCTTATGGGCCAAAGAATACTACAGCTTTTTAAAGGGATTTACTTATTGCTATACATTACGGCGTTAAAGCATTCTGTTACACAATACATGTCTGAAAGGAGATGACTATCATAATTCGTCAGATTAACACCACATCATTAACTTTGCATTGAGCGCCTATGGAAGGCTGCATTGTCCACGTCTGCAGTAATTGTTAGATAGGTCTGAGACAAGGCTGTAATTTGCCAGAATATCTCTTATAATTCATCACTAATCACCTTACAAAATAGCCGCTGAAAGCATGTATAGCATTACCACATGTGTAGTGGAGAGAGAAACCTAGGTGTTTTCAGTGATGGCCTATTGCCGGTATGTGGTCAACTTGAGGAGCAGCTACAGGAATGTACGATGGGCGTTCAATAAGTAATGCAACGATTTTTCTACTAGGCCAATTGGAATAACAAGACTTTGTTGTGCAACATCGTGGACCATTCCTGCTTCAGCTCATGTGATTCCATGAAGTTCCGATTGGTGGGGCCGCAATACGTACTCTTCAAAATGGCGTCTGTACGGTGGTGCGTTCCAACCTGAAGTTTGTCATTTAGTTTCTTTTGACGGGAAATCAACGCATCGCAGGTAGTCATAGGAGTTTGCTAAATGTCTATGGAGACCTGGCAGTGGACAAAAGCACTGTGAGTCGTTGGGCGAGGCGTCCGTCGTCATTGCAACAAAGTCGTGCAAACCAGTCCGATTTCCCACTTGCCGGACTGCTGCACACAGCTTCAATGTGGGAACGTGCGGACACACCACCGACGGCTCGCTATCAAACACAGCGCTCCACAAGTGGTCTGGGAATCGGAAAGGGATACTCTGTTTGATGTCCTCCCTTATGGCGCAGCGATCACCTTTGAAGTGCATTGCACTATTCTGAGGAAACTGAAGAAACCACTTCACCGTCTTAGTAGCCACAAAAATGCAACGAACTTCTCCTTAACAACGTAAGGCCTCGTGATTTCCCTAAATCAGTCCGGGCAAATGCCGGGATGGTTCCTCTGAAAGGTCACGGCCGACTTCCATCCCCATCCTTCCCTAATCCCATGAGACCGATGACCACGCTGTCTGGTCTCCTCCCCCAAACAACCAACCAACCAACCGTAAGGCCTCAGAAATGTCTGTGCACCCGAGAGAATCGCACGAAACGTCATTGGACTATTTTCCCTCATCCACCCTACAGTCCGGAATTCGCATCTTCCTACTTCGATGTGTTTCTCCCAAAGAAAGACACTCCCCTAGAAGCAATACTTGGATGATGGGGAGGCTATTGATGCAGCAAGATCTTTTCTCCTACATCGGGCACTGGAGTGGTACCAAGCGGGCGTACAGACCTTCCAAGTAACTGCCGTAATGCAGTCGCTTTGAACGGAAATTATGTTGAAAAACAGTGTTTTTGTAGACAAAAGAGTAGGGAACGGTGCGGTGCATTGGAATCCCGAAAAAAAGAAACACATCTCCAGAGAAAAAATTGTTGCATTACTCACTGAATACCCCTCGTATCATGGGGTGACATAGAAGACCTACCGGACGCAAAGAATAATGGGGTACAGTAACCTTATTGCTCTACAATTCACTTGTGGGTCATTAACTTGTACAAGATACACGCAGAGCTTGGTCCAGCTATTTCAGATATCTTTCCTGTGACGTCATGTATTCCAACAGAAAAGCATTTAAGCCGGAAGCGTTGACTACCACGCTTGCCAGGTTCGTTAATCACCACCCCGTCTGACTCGATTACCATTAGTGCAGCTGAGCGAGTCGTATCTTATGCAATCTTCAGAACTGATACTATTAATACAGTTCGTGTTACACACATTTAGCGTGGAAAGTTAAAATCTGCGGGACCGGCATCCGGAGCAGAATCCACTTGTGCAATGCGCTAGCAATGACATTGTATTTGTACGCCTCAGCGAAGAGCTGAGTACTGTAACGTTACGGAAAAGGGGTAGAAGCCTGTGGGGCAGAACTGACTCGAACTTTGACTGCTCACGGAGAGGATTACAGGGAGAAGCCCGTGATAAATTGAACCATAGTTCTGTCACATGTTACACCTACGACCATCCACCAACCTGGGATGATCTTTGAGATTTGCACGTATGGCCTCATGTGATGGGGTATGGGGTACCACACAAGCCACGAAAGGCAGGGATCCGAATTCGAGTCGTGATTTCGCAAATATAACACTTATTTCTTGACTGATTGCAACAGTTGGAAACACGGGTGAACTTTGTCTCCTAAGACAACACTGAATTGACTCTACGTTATCGAGAAGAGCCTACGTAAAGTACTACAAAATGTTGACCCGTACATTCTGTCGGAACATGTGTAATCCATAATTCCGTTGATGTGTAGTCCACAACCTGTAGAGCATCAGACGGAAACAAGATTCGCATGTGAACATTAACTAAGTAGTCGATTTATTTATTGTATTTAACCTGATATTACAATAGACCAAGGTTTCACAATGCAGAACCATTTTTACGTCATAGTTACCTCAAAAATAACAATTATAATATGACAAATGGTATTAAAGTGATTCGAGTGTCTTAAAAGACAGTGTGAGTAAATTATACAGATTGTGAAGTTAACAGTGGCAGTACTTCCTCTACTGCTTCTGCACAATAATAATAATAATCCACCAGTACATCGACGCAATACAGCTACATGCAAACCTATATATACAACTACAGAAATCTGTAATTATTGATACATGTTCAATTACCCGAAACTTCCTAAATGCAATGTAACATATACCACACAGTTAAAAGGAAGTCACTCTTGATCAAGGTCCGCGTCACTTTCAATTTTTAACCAGACATAACGTCTGAGCAAGGAAAGAAATAATAATAACAATAGTGGCAATACAATAACAACAATAATGGCAGAGGCAGATATAAAAGGGATGTTTCCTGTTGACCTTTTGTGTTCTCTAAATCTCTGTAGGTTCATATTTATACAAGTTGGTTGCGGGACCTCGGCTGTTCAATACACAATGTCTAATGAAAATACACTCCTGGAAATGGAAAAAAGAACACATTGACACCGGTGTGTCAGACCCACCATACTTGCTCCGGACACTGCGAGAGGGCTGTACAAGCAATGATCACACGCACGGCACAGCGGACACACCAGGAACCGCGGTGTTGGCCGTCGAATGGCGCTAGCTGCGCAGCATTTGTGCACCGCCGCCGTCAGTGTCAGCCAGTTTGCCGTGGCATACGGAGCTCCATCGCAGTCTTTAACACTGGTAGCATGCCGCGACAGCGTGGACGTGAACCGTATGTGCAGTTGACGGACTTTGAGCGAGGGCGTATAGTGGGCATGCGGGAGGCCGGGTGGACGTACCGCCGAATTGCTCAACACGTGGGGCGTGAGGTCTCCACAGTACATCGATGTTGTCGCCAGTGGTCGGCGGAAGGTGCACGTGCCCGTCGACCTGGGACCGGACCGCAGCGACGCACGGATGCACGCCAGGACCGTAGGATCCTACGCAGTGCCGTAGGGGACCGCACCGCCACTTCCCAGCAAATTAGGGATACTGTTGCTCCTGGGGTATCGGCGAGGACCATTCGCAACCGTCTCCATGAAGCTGGGCTACGGTCCCGCACACCGTTAGGCCGTCTTCCGCTCACGCCCCACTATCGTGCAGCCCGCCTCCAGTGGTGTCGCGACAGGCGTGAATGGAGGGACGAATGGAGACGTGTCGTCTTCAGCGATGAGAGTCGCTTCTGCCTTGGTGCCAATGATGGTCGTATGCGTGTTTGGCGCCGTGCAGGTGAGCGCCACAATCAGGACTGCATACGACCGAGGCACACAGGGCCAACACCCGGCATCATGGTGTGGGGAGCGATCTCCTACACTGGCCGTACACAACTGGTGATCGTCGAGAGGACACTGAATAGTGCACGGTACATCCAAACCGTCATCGAACCCATCGTTCTACCATTCCTAGACCGGCAAGGGAACTTGCTGTTCCAACATGACAATGCACGTCCGCACGTATCCCGTGCCACCCAACGTGCTCTATAAGGTGTAAGTCAACTACCCTGGCCAGCAAGATCTCCGGATCTGTCCCCCATTGAGCATGTTTGGGAGTGGATGAAGCGTCGTCTCACGCGGTCTGCACGTCCAGCACGAACGCTGGTCCAACTGAGGCGCCAGGTGGAAATGGCATGGCAAGCCGTTCCACAGGACTACATCCAGCATCTCTACGATCGTCTCCATGGGAGAATAGCAGCCTGCATTGCTGCGAAAGGTGGATCTACACTGTACTAGTGCCGAAATTGTGCATGCTCTGTTGCCCGTGTCTATGTGCCTGTGGTTCTGTCAGTGTGATCATGTGATGTATCTGACCCCAGGAATGTGTCAATAAAGTTTCCCCTTCCTGGGACAATGAATTCACGGTGTTCTTATTTCAATTTCCAGGAGTGTACTTTCAGCCATTTAAATTTTAAGTTTTTTTAATTTGTGCTTTCAGTATCAGCATAGTCAGTGGTTTCCATAGATACCTTCTTAACAAAGCGACCTTTACTTGACGATAATAAATTTTATGCTTGAATTTCCTGACCTTACTGTAGATGGTCCATTGAGACAGATACGGACTATCAGACTCGAGAATGACGCAATGAAGAGACAATAGATTTGTTTTCACAATCGTTTAGGCTGACGACACAAAGCATATCAAACCATATTCAGTGAGAAACTAATTTTGTTGTATGTGATGTATTGTAATGAAGTGATTGAATTATTTATTTGGGCAACGGTGACAGAGAATATTGCTCTAGATCGCCCAGTAGACCTTTGAAAAGTTACAGCTGCACTGTGCTGGAATATAATATACTTATGGGACCAGAAAGTTTTGACCACCTACCAAGTAGCCAGTATGTAGACGTCTGGCACGGACAACAGCGGCTACACGTCGTGGCATGGCAGCAATGAGGCCTTGGTAGGTCGTAGTAGAGACATTTGCACACGCAACTCACCTAATTCCCATCAATTTCGGGGAGAGATTAGAGCACATACACGGACATACCGACAATCTTTCTTTCCACGAACAATACGACACTGGAATAGAAGGGAGAACCGATATACTCAAAGTACCCTCCGCCACACACCGTCAGGTGGCTTGCGGAGCATGGATGCAGCTGTAGATGAAGAGGGCGGCGATGAGCTCTGACGCAGCGTTCAGTCACATCCCAGATGCATTCGATCAGGTTCGGACCTGGCGAGCTTGGGGCCAGCACATCAATTGGAAGTCGCCACTGTGTTCCTCGCACCACTCCATCAGACTCCTGGCCATGTGACGTGCCACATTACCTTGCTGACAACTGCTACTACCGTCAGCCAACGTGTTCGTGATGTATGGCTGTATGTGGTCTGAAAACCGTGTGCGATAATCATTGGCCATTATGGTGCCTTGCACGAGTTCAACTGGGCCCAAAGAAGCCCAAGTGAATGTTCCCCAGAGCATAATGGATCCGCCGTCAGCTTGTCTCCGTCCTGGAGTACGGGTGTCAAGGAGCTGTTCCCCTGGAAGACGACGGATTCGCGCCCTCCCATAGGCATGATGAAGAAGGTATCGGGATTCATCTATCCGTGCAACACTCTGACACTGCCCGAACGTCTAGTGCCGACGGTTACCTGCCCATTTCAGTCGTAGTTGCCTATGTCGTGGTGTTAACATTGGCACATGCTCGAGTCGTCGGCTGTGGAGGCCCCTCGTTAGGAGTGTTCGGTACTCCGCCTGCTCAGACACGCTTGTACTCTGCCCAGCATTAAACTGTGATGTTAGTACCTCCTCAGCTCGACGCCAGCCTACGACGACCGACATCTTTAATGAGGGGTGGCGGGCCAACGACGTCGAAGTGTGGTTTCACCTTGCTCTCGTCACGTGTTAAAATACTCACCGCTGCACTCCTCGAACACCCGACAAGTCGTTCAGTTTCCGAAAAGCTCGTGCCAAGCCTCCGGGCCATCACAACGTGCCCTCGGTCGGACTCAGATAGATCGCGCGCCTACCCCATTCTGTACATGGACAGCTCGCTCACTGATACTGCATGCAACGTGCGTGTGTCTGACTAGGTGTGTCAGGTACCGCTGACACCGTTTCGACGCGTTTATATCGATAGTAGGTCGGTGTTCATAATGTTCTGGCTGATCACTGTACATTGATAAACCACTATTGTACTCTTCATCATACTCCGCAAGCCACCTAATGATGTGTAGCGGAGGGCACTTCTAGCACCACTGACTGATACCCCCTTACGTGTTCCTCCCGCGAATGGTGCGTGGGAATTATGGTTGTCGATAAGCCACTGAGATAGCATTGACTTGTCAGATCTTCTTGTCATGGTCATGGCGAGAGGTATGTGAGAGGAAGTAATATATTGTCACACTCATCCCGAAAAGTGCTGTCTCGAACTTTCAGTAGTGAATCTCTCTGTAATGCACAACGCCCCTCTCGTAACGTGTGCTACTGGAGTTTCAGAAACGGCTCTGTTAAGCTCTCGACCCGACTAAACAATAACGCAACGACAGCGCCGCTCTTCGTTCGATCTTCTCTCTCACTTCTATCAGTCGTACCTTGTAAGAATTCCACATTGATAAACAATATTCAAGAATGGATCGAACAAGAGCCTTACAAGCCACTTTCTCCATGGATGAGTTACATTTCCTTCAGGTTCCTCCTATGAGTCTATCTGCCAACTGCTTTTACTACTATTTGTTTTATGTCGTTTCCACTTAAGGTCTTTCTGGAAAGTTACTCCTAGAAGTTTCACGGTAGATACTGTTCCTCAGTTTCTCATCAACAGTTTAGTTGTACAGTAGTGGCTTCCTCCTTTATATGCGCAACATGATACATTTACGTTCGTTCAAGGTCTATTGCCAGACCCTTCAAAAATGGTTCAAATGGCTCTGAGCACTATGGGACTCAACTGCTGTGGTCATAAGTCCCCTAGAACTTAGAACTACTTAAACCTAACTAACCTAAGGACAGCACACAACACACAGCCATCACGAGGCAGAGAAAATCCCTGACCCCGCCGGGAATCGAACCCGGGAACCCGGGCGTGGGAAGCGAGAACGCTACCGCACGACCACGAGATGCGGGCCCAGACCCTTCACCATCCATCAATCCTCTTTACGCCGTTCTGCAAATCTATACTGTCTCCTGGCGTTGAACCTTTGTTAAAGGCAGCGGAATCATCTGCTAACAGTTTTCAGCGGAATTCGACTTTTTCTACAGGATCTTTTACATAAATTGTAAACAATAACGCTCTTGTCACACATCCTTGTGGTGCTCTGAAAATTATTCGGTTGGTGCATAAGATCGAAGCGTTCTTCTTTTGCTTGTTGATGTTCCGGTTGCTACTTATTTACCTACTGTCCTTTTTTATGTGTAGTTCATTGTCATTCTGTGAGTTTACATATTGTCATTTTGTTATTTGTAGATATTGAGTGGAGCTGTGGACGCTACAAAATGGAGAAGTGGAGAAATTGGAACATTTCGGACATATTCCTCTGTTTGAGTTCAACACAGGGGTGATAGCAGCGGACGCAGCCAAGATATTTGCGCCGTGTGTGAGGATGACGCTAACGGACAGATCACAGCGTGAAAATGGTTTTCTTGCTTTAAGAAGGATCGGTTTGACGTTAGTAAATCCCCACGTTCAGTAAGACATTCGGGGTTTGATGAAGATCGTTTGAACGCATTAATCCATAATGATTGACGTAATTGTAGTCGAGAGCTGGCAAATGTGATGAACTGTTATCAGTCCACCAGCGTGCGACGTTCAAATGCAGAGGGGAAGATCGAAAAACGGGTGTGTGGGTACCGTTTGCATTAAGCCAAAATCATAAAAAGCACATGGGCATATTTGCTTGCTCGATATCAACTAACTCGTAAATATCACCCACCATTCCTATCCAATATCCTTACTGGTGATGAGAAATGGTGTCTATATGCTAACATAAGAAAAGAAAGGAATGGCTGAGCCCTAACAAAAGCAGTAGCTCCCCGGTACCTGACCTGGGTGCATCTACAAAAATTAACTTATGCATCTGGTGGAACAGCGACTTTGTGGGGTACAACGAATTGCTTCCCCGAGCTGTAACCACACCTCTGACATTTATTGCCAACAACTGCGACGCAGACGCAGTCAAGAGACAAGGCCCAGTAAAACTTCGTGAAGTGATGTAACTCCAAGTTAATTCCCCCCTCCCCCCCCCCCCCCACGCACCCAACCCTCATATCGTGTCATGCCAGATTGACAAAATACATTATACAGGAGTTACGTTGGGAAGTCATGCCGCACCCACGTTATTCACCTGATCGTGTGCCTTCACAGTTTCAAATATGCCGCTCTCTATCGAAAAATCTTCAAGGAACTTCCTTTGTGGATGAAAATGCTTCCCCGCGGAATTTCGAGTCCTCCCTCGGGCATGGGTGTATGAGTTTGTCCTTAGGATAATTTAGGTTAAGTAGTGTGTAAGCTTAGGGACTGATGACCTTAGCAGTTAAGTCCCATAAGATTTCACCCACATTCACATTTTTGATGAAAATGCTCTCCGAGAAAGGCTAGACGATTTCTTTGTCAGAAAAACCACGTTATTTCCATAGTCATTATATCGAAAAGCTACCCCCATGTTGGCAGACTGTTGTAAACAATGAAGGAGAGTGTATTAGTGATGTCTAAAGCATCTGTTATGTTTATCTGTAGCGTTTATTAAGGTTGTATCAAAACGCTGCGGACTTATGCACCAGCCCAATACTTTCGCATGTGTCGATTTTGTTCCGCAAAGAGCTACATGTTGAATTTTACCTGCATGGAAGTCTTCAAACCAGTCGCAACTCTAGTCCGAGCTGGCCGCGGTGGTCGAGCGGTTCTAGGCGCTTTAGTCCGGAACCGCGCGACTGCCACGATCGCAGGTTCGAATCCTGCCTCAGGCATTGATGTGTGTGACGTCCTTAGGTTAGTTAGGTTTAAGTAGTTCTAAGTTCTAAGGGACTGATGACCTCCGATGTTAAGTCCCATAGTGCTCAGAGACATTTGAACCATTTTGAACTCTGGTCCGACACTCGATAAGTTCGTAATCCTTTCTCTAAACGGTAGTGCGGGACTATGTCAAATGTCTTGCTGTCTTCAAGGAACGCGGTATCGGAATACACTTGTCTACAGCGCTATGGATCTCACCGAGAACGGAGCGACCTGAGTTTCGCAAGATCTCTGTTTGCGGTACCCATGTTGATCTTTATACAGGAGGATTTCTTTCCTCAAAAACTCATAATTCTTGAACACAAAACATCATCTGTAACTCCACAAGAGAGTGACGTCAGCGATATTGGTCTATAATTGTGTGCGTCTGTCCTGTGGCCATTCCTAAAACGGGATTGACGTATTCTTTTTTCCAGTCGCTAGGTACCCTTCGTTCCTCTATGTTTCTATATAATCGTGAGAGTTCGAGTTAATATTAAACTATTCATTCATTTTATAAAACGTATTTCAGTTAACAGTAGAAAGCATGAGTAGGAAACAGATATTACACAAGTTAATTGGAATCTAGATGATGCACCTCATTAATCAAATTGTTAATTTCAGACAGGCTTCCTGACAGTTGTATATTCACACCGTGTTCGTCAATTACATGTCAACATTTCCGTGGGTCAGGTTCTAGGAAATATTCGCGAAAATGTTACTGTAAAATATGAAACTTCTTTTCAAGACTCGTGTAAAGAGATTCGGTGTTACCAACATACGAGGGCTATTCCGAAAGTAAGGTCCGATAGGTCGCGAAATGGAAACCACGGTAAAAATCAAAAATGTTTTATTTGCAACAGTTAGATACACCTTGCAGCTACTTATCTCCATAGTCGCCGACCCGACTTAGACGTGTATCGTAGCGTTGTACCAACTTTCCCATACCCTCGCTATAGAAGGCAGCCGCCAGTGCTCTCCGCCAATTCTCTACGCTGGCCTACGGCTCGTTGTCTTGTGCCGAAATGTTGTCTTCATAACCAGCGGTTCATGTGACCTGAGCTGAAACTCAGAGGGAGACAATTACGGGCTGTATTGTGGGTAATCTCACATTTCCATTTGAAAACGATGCAGGAGCATCTTCATTGCCCCTGCAGAATGCGGCTGCGAATTGTCTTGAAGACGAAACAGCACGACAGTTAAGTAATGTTAGCTGCATAGCTTCAGGGGAAATTTCTCACCAGGCCCCCGTACTTGGCGGCAGACACTATTTTCTAGACATCTTTACGCACTCACTGCGAGCTCAGAAATGAGAAGAGCGACGTGATGCTAACTGGGGTTGTACTAGAGACACTACCCAACACATCTGTGCCAAGCTTTATCGGATTTTCATAGTCGTTTCCATTTCGTGACCGATCGGACCTTACTTTCGGAATAGCCCTCGTAGAATTTGTAAATAAAAGTAAATTAAGGACATTACAAAATGAAAAGTAATTTAAATGCTTTTATTTTGTGTTCCACACTAAATACTGGATCTTTTTGCCCTTGGTGTGGCGGGTTTAACGCACTTAAGCGTGAGAATATGAGCAGGTAAACAAACATTTGGAAACGAGGTGTAGTAATACAGACGATCATTCATGTGGAAATTATTTGCCGCGAGTAAGGCTTTTATTTTGTCTTTCAGCAAACTGAAACGTGTTAGCAGTTTTCTGATGGTTGCAAAAGAATTTCGAAATGTCGTTTCCTCTGAATCTCTTTACAGAGCTGTTTAAAAAGTCTTGAGTTGAAAATGAAACTTTCAACATAATTAACCATCCTGATAATTTGATTGGTCGTTTTCTACATTTTCTGATTTATTCTCAGCAACGAGGACATTTCTGTGTACAGTACAGCTGTGATGCTAAGACAAGGAGGCTATTTCTCGATCATTACTTTGATGAGCTCTTATCCGAAATGTGGAGATAGAAGTACGAGAGTTCACAGAAAATACTTCCTTCCTCACTAATCACACGCTTCACTGACCATTAGGTGGTTATAACAGGAACGAAACATTATAACTTATTTGTTGGGAAGCTTATTAGTGTAAACGCAACTTAAGAGCAAAAATGGCTAATTGTCATTTCTGTTTGCGGTAGCTGACGCCTTAAAAAAATCCATTGTACCTCGATAAGTTCGTCAATATCTTCGCTGTTGGCTGGGATATCCAGCGGAATAGTATTAACTGCATACGTCGGCCTCGTTGCTTCAGCTGTGTTACAGTTGCGTCGTATGTGTATTTGTAGAGTTTGGGTGAGTGTAATGGATGCCCGTACACTGTAGTCTTATGTTTGTGTTCTGTGATGATGATGAGAGACGTGAAAGGGTGAAACCTGACTCCGGCACATAGTATACTCCTCTTGAATAGCAGCAAGGGGCCCGCCGATGTTAACATCCCAAACAGAAGAACGGTTCACCAGCAACAGTATCACATCCCTTCACTTCACGAGCAACTGCGGAGAGGTTTGCAATTTAATCCAGGCCATTAGCGCAATGACTGGTGATCAGAAACTTTGCACCATCACCCCTCCTTCGCCTGCGGGCTAAATACTGGCAGTGAAAACTTCATCGACCACTGTCCGATCCGGCGAACAACCTAGGCGGGCGCCAATCCACTGGCGTTTGTCTGTGACCTCGGGTACGGATTCGTCGGAGATTCATGATATCGGTTCTCATCACCAGAATTAACAGTAGAATCTTCTGTCTCGGACACTTGATCTCACAACTTTTGTACCTGGAGAGGCAATCTCTCATTTTTGTTACGAAATTAAATGATTCTTAGATCCGAATATTGGTATCGTCAACATTTCAATCATCATAGCATATCTACCTGCAATAGTATTTTTGCTATTCCTCGTTTGAATTTATCGATCATTCGAATATTTTCATGCTGTTCGTATGCATCTTTCCATCCCTACATAGTTCCTACGCCAAATATCTAACACAGACCCTTTACTCCACTTTTTATATGGCTGTCCTGCTTCCCTCTGTAATATTCCTCCCCACGTTGAGACGAGTCAATCATAGCTGCAGAGGGACAAATAGTCCACTACCCACTCTCTTCTCTTTATCCGTGCATTTAGTTTTTAAACGTTGTTCAGCATCAGCAAATATCATATTTGTCCCGTTTCTTCTTCTTCGTACTTGTGGTGATTCACTTCCCATATAACGATAAACTCCATGCATACATTTCACAAACTTTTTCTTCATTTCTGAGAGACTAGTACCCTTGTTGAGAATAGAGATTTCTTAACCTATATCAATCTGCTTCTAATACTTTCCTAGTTTCGACCGTCCTGTGTAGCTCTACATTCTACATGCGACAATTCTTTCACTTTTTCTTCTACTTTGCTGATTGAGATTTTATGGGAAGTAATTATTCCTATTTCCATAATTTTTATTATTTTAGTCATTGTTTTGTTTCTCTTTAAGCTATATTCTGTGCTAAGCACGCAGCCGGTCTATTCCAACATATCTAAGCTTTCCGTAGTCCTGGCAGGAAATAATGTCGTCGTATCTGAGAAATGAAATACGACAATGCTTCTAGCTTTTCTCCGCATTAGTGAGGTCAAGCCGCCGATAAGTCGCGACACAGCGTGGACAGTCCTTCTTAAACTTGGACGAAAACTCACAATTTTTTCTGTGAAAAATGGATGGCACATGCTTGTGGCTGCGCTCTTCCCTTTAATTCTTGCTATACCATTCGCTGTACCTGGTCATTTAGTTCTTATATGTTTCATCTGTATCCACGACTGAACACAATCATTATCATATCCCATAATATTTAAGCTACTCCGCTAATTTCCTCTTCGAGGGTGATTGTCTTCCCATTTGGTCAGGGGCGTCCTAGGTTCCGTCGTTCTGTTGGCCAATTCCTTGGAATTCATTTATTGTTAGTTGGTTCCGAAAAGCCTTCAGGGTAATGTTTTGCTGTTTTATCCACATTATTTCTTGATAACTGCTAGTCGTCTTCTGAACAGCTAAAACTAAGATGGTCCTCTTAGAATCACGTACTCAACTTTAAAATTGTTATGCGGTTACTGTGCCGGTGCCGTGAGACTACATCTATGTTTGCTGTGTATTTCAAATACTAATGATGACGCTGGCCATAGCTGTTACATATTCTGCCTTTGACCACTTCGTTCTTGTTCCTAGCTTGTCCATTTACAACTTCTACTGACATTCGCTGGTTTACCACGCGAATTATTTTATCATACGTTTGCTGTATAACTCTTGTCCAGTCTTTATCATTATTTATTCCATATAAATGAATGAAATTCCATTTCATAATGTATAGTAACAGGGATGTAGACATGGTGTATTTCCTTTTTATAAGAGTTACTCTACCACTAATATACAGTCGGAGCAGGAACGGCCTCTTACAAAACAATATTTTATTGTGTCTAAAAGGTTTCACTAATTTAAATTTAACCTACTTTTTCTGCTGTCTGTTTTTGCACACATTTTGTCAAATTCACTATCTTATTCGGCTGGTGTTTGGGTTTTCATCTTTATTCCCTTTATAAAACGTTGAATATATTACGGAAATTAGATTATCTACTGCTAGTATAAATTTTCTTCGTCTGACGTTCCAAATGTCCAACACCCTACATTGGTATTCCATTACTGCATATTTAATTGAATATTCATGTCACCCCTTCGATGAATTTTTCTATTGTTAGTAGGACTGTTTCTACGAATTCTTCGTATGTTATCAGATTCGCAACTACCTTTTCTCTTTATCTGTATTTCGAAACAATTTACCTTTTTAGAATGAGATTTTCACTCTGCAGCGGAGTGTGCGTTGATATGAAACTTCCTGGCAGATTAAAACTGTGTGCCCGATCGAGACTCGAACTCGGGACCTTTGCTTTCGCGGGAAAGCGTTCTACCATCTGAGCTACCGAAGCACGATTTACGCCCGCTACTCACAGCTTTACTTCTGCCAGTATCTCGTCTCCTACCTTCCAAACTTTACAGAAACAGGAGTGCTAGTTCTGCTAGGTTCGCAGGAGAGCTTTTGTAAAGTTTGGAAGGTAGGAGACGAGATACTGGCAGAAGTAAAGCTGTGAGTAGCGGGCGTGAGTCGTGCTTCGGTAGCTCAGATGGTAGAGCACTTGCCCGCGAAAGGCAAAGGTCCCGAGTTCGAGTCTCGGTCGGGCACACAGTTTTAATCTGCCAGGAAGTTGGAATTTACCTTTTTTATTACACATAAGAAGTCAGTGTAAGTTCAGCTGTAGATACAATTCTGGAGGTGAGAAAATGTGCATATGGAGTAAAACTTCATTACAAACATTTCTCAGGCCTAGATGGCTTGATTGATAGTACCTCGTAAGGGTTTGTCTCCAAAATGAAGGCAGCAGCGGTCTACGAGGCAACATCGGGCAGGATGTTCACTATTTACCATTTCGGCTCAAAGAATAGATGCACCACCCGTCTCTTTAGGAAGCAGTGACCAGACAATCTGAGACGGAAGCTTGCAACGGCTCCTTATGAACTTCTCCTCAGTGATTTTATTGGCATCCAGAGGGTGTGTAGTGCACGATTAGGAATTCAACATACTTAAACAAGGAGTCCCAGCTCTCAAGCATTCACACAGAAAATCTCATTTTAAAACTTTTGGCGAGTATTTCCATTTCGATTCGAGGAGTCTGCAGACGAGCGAGTTAACTCTTAGTATCGCATGTGCGGGATCTCTAAACCAAATCCGGCTGCTTGTACTTTCGTTATTCCTACGTATATCTAGCAACAGATTTGTTATGACAACGTTCAAAAAATGGTTCAAATGGCTCTGAGCACTATGGGACTTAACATCTGTGGTTACAGTCCCCTAGAACTTAGAACTACTTAAACCGAACCAACCTAAGGACATCACACACATCCATGCCCGAGGCAGGATTCGAACCTGGGACAGTAGGGGTCACGCGGTTCCAGACTGAAGCGCCTAGAACTGCACGGCCACACCGGCAGGCTATGGCAACGTAAACTATCAACAAGTATGAACCTGTAATGAATCATTGCTATTTAAATAAAATTTACCCAGGAAAATCAGGCTTTTGTAAAACATTTTGGAAGTGGGTTCCCATTCAAACAGTATTCGTCTTTCTCTACATGTACTTTATGTCGCAATAATAATTTTTCCATGTTTCTACTACCAGCATCATCCTGATTCGTGCAAAAGTCCATAATTACACATTATACTTGTCACAAAAGTAGATTAGGAAATACAATGACTGTAGTGATTCGATCGAAAGTTCTCATGGTTCCGTTTTGATTTTCGCTGTCGTTGCGAGATAATTCTTCCTCCTTTTCACAGGATAAAAAATTTATGTCTGAATAAAGAAAAGTACTGAGAACGAGATTCGATCCAGAGACCTCGCACTGCTTATGAAAATAAGCACTTACTCGCTTCGAATACCACTGACCATTCTGAAGTACATAATGTCATTTTACGGAAAGTGCATAATGACATCCTTCGTTTTACATATGTAGAAGTCCTAGTCGTGACCTACACGCTCCATCAATATACACTGAAGCGCCACAGAAACAGGAATAGGCATTCGTATTCAAGTAAAGACACCAGTAAACAGTAGAATACGGCGCTGCGATCGGAAACGCATATAAAAGACACCAAGTGTCTGGCGCAGTTGTTAGAACGGCTAATGCTGCTACAATGACAGGTAATCAAAATTTTAGTGAGCTTGAACGTGGTGTTATAGTCGGTGCACGAGCGATGAGACACAGTCTCTACGATATAGCGATGAAATTGGGATTTTCCCGTACGACCATTTCATGACTGTACTGTGAATATCAGGAATCAGGTAAAACATAAAATCTCCGACATCGCTGCGGCCGTAAAAGGATCCTGCAAGAACGGGACCAACGACAGACGACTGAAGAGATTCGTTCAACTTGGAAGACGTGAAACCCTTCCGCGAACTGCTGCAGATTTCAACGCTGGGACTTCAACAAGTGTCACCGTGCGAACCATTAAACGAAATCTCATCGATATGGGCTTTCGGAGCAGAACGCCCACTCGTGTACCCTTGATGACTGCACTACACAAAGCTTTACACCGACATTGGGCTGTTGATGACTGGAAACATGTTTCATGGTCGGACGAGTCTCGTTTCAAATTGTATCGAGTGGATGGACGTGTATGGAGACAACGTTATGAATCCATGGACCCTGCATGTCAGCAGGGGACTGTTGAAGCTGGTCGAAGCTCTGTAATTGTGTGGGGCGTGTGCAGTTGGAGTGATATGGGACCCCTGATACATCTAGATAAGGCTCTGACAGGTAACACGTACGAAAGCATCCTGTCTGATCACCTGCATCCATTCACGTCCGTTATGCATTCAGACGGACTTGGGCAATTCCAGCAGGGCAATGCGACACCCGAAACGTCCAGCTACAGAGTGGCTCGTCGAACTTGTCTGAGTTAAACATTTCCGCTGGCCACCAAACTCCGCAGGCGTGAACATTATTGAGCATAAAAGGGTTGCGTTGCAACGTGCCCTTCGGAAGAGATCTCCATGTCGTCGTACTCTTATTGATTTATGGACAGCCTTGCAGGATTCATGATGTCAGTTCCCTCCAGCACTATTTCACACATTAGCCGAGTACATGCCATGTCGTGTTGCGGCTCTTCTGAGAGCTCGCAGGGGCCCTACACGACATTAGGTAGGTGTACCTGTTTCAAATGGTTCAAATGGCTCTTAGCACTATGGGACTTAACTGCTGTGGTCATCAGTCCCTAGAACTTAGAACTACTTAAACCTAACTAACCTAAGGACAACCCACACATCCAGGATTCAAACCTGCGACCGGAGCGTACCAGTTTCTTTGGATCTTCGGTGCGGATCAAATCAATGTGGGGACGTTCGTGCAATCCCCTTGATTAGAAGTGGCAGTACAATCACGGTCGTCCATTATAACCGTTGCTCTTACCGTTTCACTGCAAGGAAAACAGCCGGTCGAGTTAATATACTCGTAAGTTTTTCTGCGCTCAAAGATCTGTGTATATTCTTTCAGCTGAACTCGACTGGAGAACGCAGAATGATTTAACTACTGGATTAGCATTCGGTGGGACCTTACTACGAGGGCAGTTCAATAAGTAATGCAACACATTTTTTTTCTCGGCCAATTTTGGTTGAAAAAACCGGAAATTTCTTGTGGAATATTTTCAAACATTCCCGCTTCGTCTCGTATAGTTTCATTGACTTCCGACAGGTGGCAGCGCTGTACGGAGCTGTTAGAATGGTGTCTGTAACGGATGTGCGTGGCAAACAACGGGCAGTGATCGAGTTTCTTTTGGCGGAAAACCAGGGCATCTCAGATATTCAAAGGCGCTTGCCGAATGTCTACGGTGATCTGGCAGTGGACAAAAGCACGGTGAGTCGTTGGGCAAAGCGTGTGTCATCATCGCCGCAAGGTCAAGCAAGACTGTCTGATCTCCCGCGTGCGGGCCGGCCGTGCACAGCTGTGACTCCTGCAATGGCGGAGCGTGCGAACACACTCGTTCGAGATGATCGACGGATCACCATCAAACAACTCAGTGCTCAACTTGACATCTCTGTTGGTAGTGCTGTCACAATTGTTCACCAGTTGCGATATTCAAAGGTTTGTTCCCGCTGGGTCCCTCGTTGTCTAACCGAACACCATAAAGAGCAAAGGAGAACCATCTGTGCGGAATTGCTTGCTCGTCATGTGGCTGAGGGTGACAATTTCTTGTCAAAGATTGTTACAGGCGATGAAACATGGGTTCATCACTTCGAACCTGAAACAAAACGGCAATCAATGGACTGGCGCCACACCCACTCCCCTACCAAGAAAAAGTTTAAAGCCATACCCTCAGCCGGTAAAGTCATGGTTACAGTCTTCTGGGACGCTGAAGAGGTTATTCTGTTCGATGTCCTTCCCCTTCAGCGTGTTTGTAGGCACAAAAATCAGAACGAACTTCTCCTTCTTCATGACAACGCAAGACCTCACACAAGTCTTCGCACCCGAGAGGATCTCACAAAACTTCAGAGGACTGTTCTTCCTCATGCACCCTGCAGCCCCGATCTCGCACTGTCGGATTTCCATATGTTTGGCCCAATGAAGGACGCAATCCGTGGGACGCACTACGCGGATGATGAAGAAGTTATTGATGCAGTACGACGTTGGCTCCGACATCGACCAGTGGAATGGTACCGTGCAGGCATACAGGCCCTCATTTCAAGGTGGCGTAAGGCCGCAGCACTGAATGGAGATTACGTTGAAAAATAGTGTTGTGTAGCTAAAAGATTGGGGAATAACCTGGTGTATTTCAATGCTGAATAAAACAACCCCTGTTTCAGAAAAAAAATGTGTTGCATTATTTATTGAACTGCCCTCGTACATCGTGATAAATAATTCTGATGCACCCCACCGTTACCGTTTCGGTCAGCTTGCCAGACTGTTACCTGCCAGAACTGACCTAAAGTAGAGCACAAAAGAAAAAAAAAACCTGCGCGACGTTACATATCCTAGTACCAATCTGTTAATGAAGCCCTTCGTGCACACGTTTCATGCACAGCCTACGGATGTCTGTAGTGGGTATCGCGAGCGGTGGTATGCCTGTCAGCGGTGGAGCGCAGGCCAAACACTTGTCGCGGGCTTAACTCGGCGGGACAAGCGGCCCAAGATTGAGCAAATCGCGCAGCCGCTAAGCGCGAGGCCAAACACTCGGCGCGCTCTGGCGGCGCCACTTTGCAAATACGCGTTCGCCACTTCCATTTGCTCTATTTACCCACGTCTCGCACACTCGGGCCATCCAGCCGGCGCGCTGCGGAGTGCTGCCTCTTCCCCTGGGGGAGACGGAAAGTCGAGCCGGCAGCCGGCGGCAGGCATCCACGCGCCTCACCCACCCCCTCCCTACTATTGTCACTACAGCTGTCGACTGCACTGCGAAACACTTGACTACTCAATAATGTCAGTCACAGTACATGAGATAAAGCTGTAGAGAAATCAAGTCAGACATAGATATTCTGGTTACTCAAAAATGGTTCGAATGGCTCTGAGCACTTAGGGACTTAACATCTGAGGTCATCAGTGCCCTAGAACGTAGAACTACTTAAACCTAACCAACCTAAGGACATCACACACATCCATGCCCGAGGCAGGATCCGAACCTGCGACAGTAGCGGTCGCGCGGTTCCAGACTGAAGGGTCTAGAACCGCTCAGCCACAAGGGCCAGCATTCTGGTTACTCGAATTCACCCTCTAGTTCAGCGTGGTAAACTCTATAACCGAGATCGTATTAGGCCATCAGGCGGGTTTGCGGAAATGGTGCTGAGACGATATTAAGCGTCCACACTTCTTCATGTCAACAAAAATTATTACTCGATTTACTGTGTATCAGCCACAGGGCATTACACATCGTCACAATCCGTTCAGCTGAGCCGCTCTTACTGTCACGTACACAGTAATGTAGGTCGTCAGGGTTACAACATTTACAGCGCTAGCCCCCCCCCCCCCCCACCCACACAGATACTCACACATATTAAGACTATCGAGGATAAAGATGCACTAACGCCACTGTCAGTAATTTAGAGAAGGTTGGGAGGGTGGTTTTCTGTAAATAATTCTGTACAACACAATGGCATTTTAGTCGTGTGGGTGTTGCACACGGCTGGTCCCGGTAGAAGTTCGGGTCCTCCCTCGGGCATGGGTGTGTGTGTTTGTCCTTAGAATACTATAGGTTAAGTAGTGTATAAACTTGGGGACTGATGACCTTAGCAGTTAAGTCCCATAAGATTTCACATACATGGTGTTGCACATATTATGATTCTAAATGTGTTGAGATCACAGTAATCATTAATTAGTTCTACAATACGTTGTTATTTGACATTACCAAATCGGGAAAGTGACGATCTGTTAGGCTAAACTGTGTAGATAACAATCCTAGGTCAAGATTGGTAAAATTCCGTTACTGATTTCTAGTGTCAGTTCACTGACGATCCATTTTCAGATTGATGTGTGTGTGTGTGTGTGTGTGTGTGTGTGTGTGTGTGTGTGTGTGTGTGTTATTATAACGATGTGTAAAGCCTCACGGCTGATACACAGACTCCGCAGCTCGTGGTCGTGCGGTAGCGTTCTCGCTTCACGCGCCCGGGTTCCCGGGTTCGATTCCCCGCGAGGTCAGGGATTTTCTCTGCCTCGTGATGAGTGGGTGTTGTGTGATGTCCTTAGGTTAGTTAGGTTTAAGTAGTTCTAAGTTCTAGGGGACTAATGGCCATAGATGTTAAGTCCCATAGTGCTCAGAGCCAATACACACTGAATTAACTAATAACAATTTTTATTAATCTGAAAATGGATCGTCAGTGAGCTGGGACTAGTAATCAGTAACGGAATTTTACCGATCTTGACCTAGGATTGTTATCTACACAGTTTAGCCTAACAGATCGCCACTTACCTCATTTGGTAATGTCAAATAACAACGTATTGTAGAACTAATCAATGATTACTATGTTTACAACCCATTTATAATCATAATATGTGCAACACCCACACAACTAAAATACCATTGCGTTGTACAGAATTATTTACAGAAAACCACCCTACAAACCTTCTCTAAATTAGTGACAGTGATTTTAGTGCATCTTTATCCTCGATAGACTTTATACATTGTTGTGTGGCGTTCACACTCTTTCATTCTCTTCGGGAGCGTCAGTGCAGCCGCATGAAGTCAGTAGCAATACCTTGTGTGGAGCTGGTGGTCTCCTCATTTGACATTGTCCTGACCATGCTGGACCACTTAATCGTCCGAGATCCAAATTTTGAAGTCCTTCCTTACTTTGGAGAACTTTTACAATAAACACGGTTTTGTAGTAGTTTACAACCTCAGAAGCAACTAATCCGAATGATGCAGAATACAATTGATCCTTGTACACAAGTGGAAAATGTGGTTGCAGAGAGTGGTTTAATATTTGCGAACATTATAATAAATTTCTATCTCCCCAATTCTCAGTTCAACATGTTGATGACTAGAGACCAAATGTGCATTGCAGAACTGGTCCGTTGCTTCATATTTGTGATGGGCTATTGGTACGCAGCAACCCCACCTATTCAACACACTGTCGGTGAAACCTCATCCATGTGATTCATCCCAAATACTTTTCAAGTTCTTCATTAATCTCTGTTCGATCATCATGTCGCTCCATACTCAACACCATTACTTACCAGAGCGTCGAACTATGGAAAATTTTCGTTGGTGAATTTATCGAACTGAGCTGATTTCAAGGCTTCTTTCGACTTTTCCAAATCCTGCAGTTACAACTGGTACACCTTAGTATAGCGAAAGTTTCCAGTTGCATGGAAGTTGGAGAGCATAGTATGCACAAATTGTACAGTATATGGAGTTTCCAATCCTCCTGCTTTCTGTCTGGATGGGACTCTGCTCTAAGTTAACAACCTCACAGTATTGTACCCACAATTGTTAAGTTTCCCCTCATCATCCAATGTCTCAGAGAACTAATTGCTCAGATTTTCTTTCACCTGGCCATTTTCCTTTATGATGGTCAAAAGAGACGATAATACTGTGTAGGGAGATTGAATGGCCCTAGTGTATGCTTGGCCACAAAGTGTATGTGGAACAGAAGCAGCAGCATACACAGCCTCCAAAAGCTGTGTCCGTTGTCATTCAGTAGCAAGGCTATTGTTCCTGGAAAAGATATTATCAAGTGAAAGCCCCATAATCGAATAATTATATTATAAAATAACTAATTTCCACCATTAGTTTCCACAGGAGTTATAGCTTTCTTAAACAGTGGTTAGTCAAATGTTACAAAAATTATTCGCTGCGAGGGTTTCTTACTCTACGTGAAGGAATGAGCTAATGTAGTGTTATAGTCTATGGATGGATCGTTCGTGAATGGAACCGCTAACAGCTATGATTGGGTGTAAGGTTCACAATTTGTAATTTCCTCCATAAAAGTCTACTAAGCAGGAACATAAGGTTGTTGTAAAAACATTACTGCGAGGAATATTTTTGTAATTACAGCTTTTTTTTAAATGAACTACGTCGTGCAAAAGCTCAAAAAAAGAAGAAAGTGATTTTTTTGTGGATAACTATTTTGTTTATTATTACTAACCCCAAATGAGTATTTTGAAGAAGTTTCAAAAATTTATAAATTATTTTTCCCACTTCTTTTTTTCTAATTAGCCTGTAGTAATCCTAATTTTAAGTCTCGCTGTTGTAGCATTTGGTTCACTGTTTAGTTTCATTATAGGGTGGTTGTTAAATAGCAACTGCTGTATAGTTGCCTTCCGCATCTATTCGAGTTCGAATTGAGCATTATCTGGTTTTCAGCGGTCGTTATTGCGCGTCTTAGAAGTCATCCATTTTCCATATTCAGTGTGTGCAAAACGATGAGCTGTGTGAAGAACATACACTGTGCATTAAGTGGGACGTGAACCACTGAACGGAACTGAAAGGAAGATGTCCTTCAAGCTAAAATATTGGGCAAATACTTTTCCCAAACGTGAAAGTGAAAATTTGGACATACTTACTGGTAGCAACAGGGTTAATTATCTACGTGTCGTTTTAACATTAGTTACCGACAGCGTTGCTGACGGTGAAATGTGAGAGAGCAGTGGTGGCAGAGTTCGAGACGGAAGCGCGTTGTTGTTTGTGCTGAAGCGGAAGAGGTATTAGGGGACGAAACGGTTTCTGGGTATTAACGTTCTAGGTTAATTTACACAAAGAATATCACATAACCACGTGCTTACAATACCAGATACATGCGCAATCGTCCTATCTACTTCATATGAAAGCAATAGTTCGCATTTCATTTGCCAATGAGGCCGGATTCGCATCAGAAAGAACAGAAAAATTATTATAGTTGGAACGTTTGGTCAGATGCATAGCCTAGGTCAGTCGTGGGTGTCAGGCTTCAGGATCGCATAGGTATCCGTGTATGGGTAAGGATTGTCGGCGACAAACTCGTAGGGTCACACACTTTACCAGACAGTTTAACAAGTACTGTGTACGATCGCATTCTACGCAACAAATTACCAGCGCTGCTCGTCAACGTTACCACTAGAGAAAGACAACAACTGTGGTTTTATGCATGACGGTGCACCACCCTACTTCTACTGTTCGAGCAACAGTACTTTCACCACAACGTTTCAAGGGCCATGGATTGGTCGGATAAGTCCGACAGCATGTCCTCCGCAATTCCCGGACCTTACTAGGTTGGATATTTGGCTATGGTGACATTTAAATTAGTGCGGAACTAATAGACATGTAACGCAATACACGTGGAACCAGATTATTTATTGTATTCACTGTGATAAAATGCTAAAGGATATGTCAGGACATGTGGTAAACATATGGGACGTTGTCTATTTCCACGTAACAGAGAGATGAGAATGAGGGATACGTTTAGTCCCTAACTCAACAGAAGCTGATTTCCGGCCATAAGAAGAAATAAAGATGATAAGCGGGTATTCATTGGACAAATATATTATACTAGAACTGACATGTGATTACATTTTCACGCAATTTGGGTGCATAGATCCTGAGAGATCAGTACCCTGAACAACCACCTCTGGCCGTAATAAAGGCCATGATACGCCTGGGCATTGAGTGAAACGGAGCTTGGATGGCGTGTACAGGTACAGCTGCCCATGCAGCTTCAGCACGATACCACAGTTCATCAAGAGTAGTGGCTGTCGTATTGTGACAAGCCAGTTGCTCGGCCACCATTGACCAGACGTTTTCAATTGGTGAGACATCTGGAGAATGTGCTAGCCAGGGCAGCAGTCGAACATTTTCTGTATTCAGAAAGGTAAGTACAGGTACTGCTACATGCGGTCGTGCATTATCCTGCTCAAATGTAGGGTGTCGCAGGTATCGAATGAAGGGTAGAGACAGGGGTCGTAACACATCTGAAATGTAACATCCAATGTTCAAAGTGGCGTCAGTGCGAACAAGAGGTGACAGAGACGTGCAACCAATGGCACGCCATACCAGCACGCTGGGTGATACGCCAGTATGGCGATGAGGGATACACGCTTCGAATGTACGTTCACCGCGATGTCGCCAATCACGGATGCGACCATCACGATGCTGTAAACAGAACCTGGATTCATCCGAAAAAATGACGTTTCGCCATTCGTGCACCCAGGTTCGTCGTTGAGTACACCACCGCAGGCGCTCCTGTCTGTGATGCAGCGTCAAGGGTAACCGCAACCATGGTCTCCAAGCTGATACACCATGCTGCTGCAAACGTCGTCGAACTGTTCGTGCAGATGGTTGTCGTCTTGCAAACGTCCCCATCTGCTGACTCAGGGATCGAGACGTGGCTGCACAATCCGTTACAGCCATGCAGATAAGATGCCTGTCATCTCGACTGCTAGTGATACGAGGCCGTTGGGATCCAGCACGGCGTTCCGTATTACTCTCTTGAACCCACCGATTCCATATTCTGCTAACAGTCATTGGATCTCGACGAACGCGAGCAGCAATGTCCCGATACGATAAACCGCAATCGTGATAGGCTACAATCAGACTTTTATCAAAGTCGTAAACGTGATGGTACGCATTTCTCGTCATCACACGTGGCATCACAACAACGTTTCACCAGACAACGCCGGTCAACTGCTGTTTGTGTATGGGAAATTGTTTGGAAAGTTTCCTCATGTCAGCACGGTGTAGGTGTCACTACCGGCGTCCACCTTGTGTGAATGCTCTGAAAAGCTAATCATTTGCATATCACAGCATCTTCTTCCTGTCGGTTAAATTTCGCGTCTGTAGCACGTCATCTTAATGGCCAGTAGTGTATCATTAAAAAAAAAAAATTCTTCTAGCTTTGACCAGTACCACCTCGTGCAGGAACATGTGACACCCTTTTTAAATGCCAGTTGTATACCACAAAGTATCTTTTATCTGATCTTTGTCAATCGATAACATCTTTGAGCGCCAATGGTTTTTTAGAAGTAATGTTAACACGGCGCCCATGTTGATTTGATATTATGATAGTCTGTGTATACAGGGTGTATCACAATTGATGACGTAAACGCATACTGTTGAAAGTACACGATACTAGAAGCAAAGAAGTCTCAGCAAACATGGGGTCGAAAAAGAGTTACGAGCAGTTTTTCGATTCTGTGACGCAAATCTCTTCTACTGCCAGCTCTTTGCGTTCCGAATTTTGGAAGTGACAGTATGGACCAAAACAAGAAAAATGTCCCTTAAACATGTGCTCTAAATTGCATACCTTAAAAGTTATGAGCATTTGTTCACTAGAAGAGATTTCCTTCACAGTATCGAAGATGAAAAATTGCTCGTAGCTCTTAAGGTATGTAGTTTCGTCCCTATGTTTACTGAGACTTCCTTGTTTCTAATATCGTGTACGTTCAACAGTATGTGTTTAAGCTATTAATTATGATACAACCTGTATATGCCGGATGAATCACCGATCAGAAAGACACGTCGACACTTAAGAAAAAGTTACACATGATTGGCACCGTTTCATAACGTATTCATTTCGTATTCTTTTCGGGAATAATTAAGTTATGAAAAACATGAATCGGATTAAATCGTATTATGTACAGGGCAGCCGACGGTTCAAAAGTTTTTACGTTCAAGAAATATTTCCAGGCCTGCGATATTGGCTTTCTCTTCTATTGGCTGTCCCCACTGTTTTCATCTTGCAGCTCACCGTGTGGTTTGATTGCACGACTGCGCACTTTCGATCATCACTATTCAGTATTGGGGGAACTATCTAAAGCAAGCAGAGTGAGAATTAGAGCTACAAAAACTAAAAGACAGCGCCAAAAGGAAGCTCAGTAAGCAATAATACCTGATGTACTTTACGAATGATCATTTTCAGTGCAATCTGTAACATCGATCCAGTGATGTGTAATTCACTTGGGAAAGACGGCCTAAAAACTTGTTTTTATACTTTTATTGAGTTTTGCTATCTATAGTTCTAATGCGAGAGGAGTACTTCAACAGGGATATATTTTTAAGTAATATTGATCTACCTTGGCCGACACTAAGTCGCTGTTTTTGCGCAGTGATCTCAGCGCGGGACAACACGTGAGGAGCGTCGCTTCATATCTTATTAAATGCACAGATCATAGCCGGCCGGAATGGCCGTGCGGTTCTAGGCGCTACAGTCTGGAACCGAGCGACCGCTACGGTCGCAGGTTCGAATCCTGCCTAGGGCATGGATGTGTGTGATGTCCTTAGGATAGTTAGGTCTAATTAGTTCTAAGTTCTAGGGGACTGATGACCTCAGAAGTTAAGTCGCATAGTGCTCAGAGCCAGCCAGCCAGCACAGATCATAATTTTGCAGGATGCGAAAGAAAACTTTTTCTAATCAAATATGTAAAAGGCCCGACGGCAGTACTTAGGTATTTAGATTATGTTTCAGAGTTAGTCATGACTGAAAACATTTCCTACATCATGAAGGCACCATTTCAATTTTTATACCGCACCTACTACGTTTTGAAATAATTCACTGAAATAATTCTAAATCCAATGATTCTTCACGTATTATGGATTGAAACGTTCGTTAGGGAGTTCGTGTGGATTTTTTGTTTTACACAACCCATCACGTAAGAAAATAATGTTATTAATATGTTGACGATGAATGGATGTGTTACAGTCTTGAACTTAGTCCATCTTGCTCGAGCAAGAGAAGGATCAGGTGTATTGTCCTACAAATGGTTCAAATGGTTTCTACGGTAAAACGTGGCGTAAAGAAAGTGGGAGCAGGTAGCTGCTACCAGTAGGAACATACCTCCGTAACAAGATACAAGCAATAGATCTACAATACAATACAAGAAATAGTTCTACAATAATGATCTATTGCAGAATGATAATGACATCTCAGAAACAGCATAACAGTATAATGCTTTAGTAGCAATATTAAGCACGACACTGTAACCCTTTGCTTTTGCCAGATAGATCACTGGGTGCTTCCACACTTTTATCTACCTTCTTTGTGATTACAAGGTAGATCAAATGGTTCAAATGGCTCTGAGCAATATGGGACTTAACTTGTGAGGTCATCAGTCCCCTAGAACTTAGAACAACTTAAACCTAACTAACCTAAGGACATCACACACATCTATGACCGAGGCAGGATTCGAACCTGCGACCATAGCGGTCGCGCGGTTCCAGACTGTAGCGCCTAGAACCGCTCGGCCACTCCGGCTGGCTATGATCTGTGCATTTAATAAGATATGAAGCGACGCTCCTCACGTGTTGTCCCACGCTGAGATCATTGCGCAAAAACAGCGACTTAGTGTCGGCCAAGGTAGATCAGTATTACTTAAAAATATATCCCTGTTGAAGTACTCCTCTCGCATTAGAACTATAGATAGCAAAACTCAATAAAAGTATAAAAACAAGTTTTTATGCCGTCTTTCCCAAGTGAATTACACATCACTGGATCGATGTTACAGACTTCACTGAAAATGATCATTCGTAAAGTACATCAGGTTTTATTGCTTACTGAGCTTCCTTTTGGCGCTGCCTTTTAGTTTCTGTAGCTCTAATTCTCACTCTGCTTGCTTTAGATAGTTCCCCCAATAGTGAATAGTGATGATCGAAATTGCGCAGTCGTGCAATCAAACCACACGGTGAGCTGCAAGATGAAAACTGTGGGGACAGCCAATAGAAGAGAAAGCCAATATCGCAGGCCTGGAAATATTTCTTGAACGTAAAAACTTTTGAACTGTCGGCTGCCCTATACATAATACGATTTAATCCGATTCATGTTTTTCATAACTTAATTATTACCGAAAAGAATACGAAATGAATACGTTACGAAACGATGCTAATCATGTGTAACTTTTTCTTAAGTGTCGACATGTCTTTCTGATCGGTGATTCATCCGGCATATACAGGTTGTATCATAATTAATAGCTTAAACACATACTGTTGAACGTACACGACATTAGAAGCAAAGAAGTCTCAGTAAACATAGGGACGAAAATGCATACCTTAAGAGCTACGAGCAATTTTTCATCTTCGATACTGTGAAGGAAATCTCTTCTAGTGAACAAATGCTCATAACTTTTAAGGTGTGCAATTTAAAGCACATGTTTAAGGGACATATTTCTTGTTTTGGTCCATACTGTCACTTCCCAAAATACGGAACGCAAAGAGCTTGCAGTAGAAGAGATTTGCGTCACGGAATCGAAAAACTGCTCGTAACTCTTTTTCGACCCCATGTTTGCTGAGACTTCTTTGCTTCTAGTATCGTGTACTTTCAACAGTATGCGTTTACGCCATTAATTGTGATACACCCTGTATACACAGAATATCATAATATCAAATCAACATGGGCGCCGTGTTAACATTACTTCTAAAAAACCATTGGCGCTCAAAGATGTTATCGATTGACAAAGATCAGATAAAAGATACTTTGTGGTATACAACTGGCGTTTAAAAAGGGTGTCACATGTTCCTCCACGAGGTGGTACTGGTCAAAACTAGAAGAAAATTTTTTTTAATGATACACTACTGGCCATTAATATTGCTACATCACGAAGATGACGTGCTACAGACGCGAAATTTAACCGACAGGAAGAAGATGCTGTGATATGCATATGATTACCTTTTGAGAGCATTCACACAAGGTGGACGCCGGTAGTGACACCTACAACGTGCTGACATGAGGAAAGTTTCCAACCAATTTCTCATACACAAACAGCAGTTGACCGGCGTTGCCTGGTGAAACGTTGTTGTGATGCCACGTGTGATGACGAGAAATGCGTACCATCACGTTTACGACTTTGATAAAAGTCTGAGTGTAGCCTATCACGATTGCGGTTTATCGTATCGGGACATTGCTGCTCGCGTTCGTCGAGATCCACTGACTGTTAGCAGAATATGGAATCGGTGGGTTCAAGAGAGTAATACGGAACGCCGTGCTGGATCCCAACGGCCTCGTATCACTAGCAGTCGAGATGACAGGCATCTTATCTGCATGGCTGTAGCGGATTGTGCAGCCACGTCTCGATCCCTGAGTCAGCAGATGGGGACGTTTGCATTGCATTTAATAAGATATGAAGCGACGCTCCTCACGTGTTGTCCCGCGCTGAGATCATTGCGCAAAAGCAGCGACTTAATGTCAGAAAGAACAACATCCTGCAGGTTTCCGGCAGATGTATCTCCGCTGTAGCGCGCGAAACATGGGTATCACACGGTGCGAGTGAAATGGCGCAGTAACTGCAAACGTACTCCACAGGTGAAGTACGCGGTACAGTACGAATCCTGTGAACCGATCACGCAAACGAACAGGGGGCGTGGGAAATATGTAAAGGCTTTGTTCTCTTTTATGACAATGCGATACCCCATAAGTCGCAGACAACACAAGCTCTGCGGATCCGTTTTTTTACGCGATATTTGGAAGCATCCACCATGGAACTCCAGTCTAGCAGAACGTGATTTCCACTTTATGGCAACTGAAAGAACGTCTGAGGAGAAGAACAGCCGCGCGGGATTAGCCGAGCGGTCTAGGGCGCTGCAGTCATGGACTGTGCGGCTGGTCCTGGCGGAGGCTCGAGTCCTCCCTCGGACATGGCTGTGTGTGTTTGTCCTTAGGATAATTTAGGTTAAGTATTGTGTAAGCTTAGGGACTGATGACCATAGCAGTTAAGTCCCATCAGATTTCACACACATTTGAACATTTTTTGATGAACATATTCCAACGATGAGGAAGTTCACACAGAGATTCTAGAATGCCTCCGCCAACAAGTACTGGTTTTCTATCGTCTAGGAAGTGATCTATGGATTTAAAGTTTCGGCCATTGCTTGCATAGGCTTGGTGAGTATTTTGAAAGATAGTCATGTATATCTGCCCCTTTGACGTTGTGGGGTAACGGAATGTAGTGGCAGTTACACAGAGTTTCTTACCGTCCCATTGTGTGTAGATGAGAAGATAGGTACGATACCAGCTACGTTATCGCATTCCGAACCTGTTTTCTCGTTTTGCATGTTGTTTACATAATTTTTGTCATAAATGTTTCTTTGCTTCATGTCATGAGGAAGAATGCCTCACTGCCCAGACGGTGGCGTGGTCGTCGCTGCCGCCGTATCCGATAACCGACCTCTGCCAATTACTGGACGACAGCCAGCTCAAGAAGAAAGTCCCGCCGGCACTGTCGCTGGTGTTTGTCCTCAACTGAATTATTTACAAAACACACTCCGACTGAAAAATAAATGAATATTTTGTGTTTATTGTAGATATCCTTGCGGTAACAAAGCAGCTTAAGTCACTTAATAAAGGCAAAGCCTCCAATCCAGATTGTTATGCCAGCGTTGCCTGGATCTCCGCCCCCACCCGCTTTTACAAGGCCCTCCAAATCCTTGAACGCCATGCGCTCCGCCTTGCCTTCCGTATCCGCCTTCCTTCCCCCACACGGCTCCTGTATGAACTGATCCCCTTCCCCCACCTCCTCCTGTTCCTCCAACATCTCCGCATCCTTTACATTGTTCGCAGGCTTGATCCGCCCCACCCTCTGGTTTCCTCATTCCTCTCCACCCCCCGCCTGTTGCCGCGCCTCTATCACTGTATCCCTCCCACTCGCCACCTCCACACCCTCCATCTCCTTCATCAGGGCAATTTCCAACACCTCCCCCTCCCGGATTACAAACTTCGCCGTGACATCTACCCTTCCTTCCAACTATAACCTGGCCTTGTTCCCCCCCCTCTCCCCAGGGCCCCCTTTTCCTCTTTCCTCCTTCTCCCAGAGCGGATTTTCCTCCGTCCCCCCCTCCCCTGAGACCCTGCACCCCATACTTGCCTCTCCTTCCCACATCCCTCCCTACCTGGCCCTCTTCCGCGCGCCCCCCGCTCACCTTCCCCATCTCTTCCCCTCCCTCCCCTCTTCAGATCTCCCTCATCTCCTAGCGCCTGGCAGATCCTCTGTATTGCTCTTCATCAGTGTGCCACATCAATGTTGTTTAGTGCTGTTTCTTGTGTGCGTCAAGAGGTGTGCTTTTAATTGTGTCCTGCCTTGAGGTTCGCCGTCAGTGTTACGTTATGTGCTATGCCATCCGTCGCTACCTTTATGCTCCAGTCATACTGTGCCTTGTGTTCTTTTAACCGTCGCAGTGTGTGGCTTTTTGTGTGTGCTACTTTTAAACAGTTTTTTTATCTCCATTTTACAGTCACCCCGTTTTTTTTGTCTATTGCCTTCCATGATGTTCCCCTTTTTCAAATCTATGTTCACCTTATTCTCTCCTTTGCTGTTTTTAAATGTCTTCTATTGTTTTGTTCTATGTCTTTCGGCTGAAGAGCAGCGCCTATGCTGCTGCCAGCCCGCCCCGATGGGGAATTGAAATACAATAAAAGAAAAAAAAATCCAGATTGTATACCAGTAAGGTTCCTCCCAGAGTATTCTGATAAAATAGCTCCATATTTAGCAGTTATATACAACCACTCGCTCACATAAAGATCCGTACCGAAAGACTGGAAAATTGCTCAAGTTACACCAATACCCAGAAAGGGAAGTATGAGTATTACGCTGATTTACAGGCCTATATCACTAACGTCGATTTGAATTAGGGTTTTAGAACATATACTGTATTCGAACATTATGAAGTACCTCGAGGAAAACGATTTATTGACATATAGTCAGCACGGATTCAGAAAATATCGTTCTTGTGAAACACAACTAGCTCTTTATACTCATGAAGTAATAAGTGCTATCGACAGGGGATGTCAAATTGATTCCGTATTTTTAGATTTCCAGAATGCTTTCGACACCGTTCCTCACAAGCGTCTTCTAACCAAACTGCGTGACTACGGAGTATCGCCTCAGTTGTGCGGCTGGATTCGTGATTTCCTGTCAGAAAGGTCACAGTTCGTAGTAATAGAAAGAAAGTCATCGAGTAAAACAGAAGTAATATCCTGCGTTCCCCAAAGAAGTGTTATAGGCCCTCTATTGTTCCTGATCCATATTAACGACACAGGAGACAATCTGAGTAGCCGTCTTAGATTGTTTGCAGATGATGCTGTCATTTACCGTCTTGTAAAGTCATCAGATGATCAAAACGACTTGCAAAATTATTTAGATAAGATATCTTTATGGAGCGAAAAGTGGCAGTTGACCCTGAATAAAGAAAAGTGTGAAGTTATTCACATGATTACTGAAAGAAATCAGCTAAATTTCGATTACGCGATAAGTCACATAAATCTGAGGGCTGTAAATTCAACTAAATACTTAGGAATTACAATTACAAATTCCCTAAATTGGAACGGCTCAAATGGCTCTGAGCACTATGGGACTCAACTGCTGAGGTCATTAGTCCCCTAGAACTTAGAACTAGTTAAACCTAACTAACCTAAGGACATCACAAACATCCATGCCCGAGGCAGGATTCGAACCTGCGACCGTAGCGGTCTTGCGGTTCCAGACTGCAGCGCCTTTAACCGCACGGCCACTTCGGCCGGCATTGGAACGATCACATAGGTAATATTGTGGGTAGGGCAACCCAAAGACTGCGATTCATTGGCAGAACACTTAGAAGGTGCAACAGGTCTACCAAAGAGACGGCTTACACTACGCTTGTCCGCCCTATTTTGGAGTACTGCTGTGTGGTGTGGGATCCGCATTAGATGGGACTGACGGATGACATCGAAAAAGTACAAAGAAGGGCAGCTCGTTTTGTATTATCGCGAAATAGGGGATATGGTGTCACAGACGTGATACATGAATTGGAGTGGCAATTATTAAAACAAAGGCGTTTTTCGTTGCGACGGCATCTGCTCATGAAATTTGTATCACCAGTTTTCTCCTCCGATAGCGAAAACACTCTGTTGGCAGCCACCTACATAAGGAGAAATGATCATCACGATAAAATAAGAGAAATCAGGGCTCGCACAGAAAAAATTAAGTGCTCGTTTTTCCCACGTGCCTTTCGATAGTGGAACGGTAGAGAGACAGCATGGAGGTGGTTCATTGAACCCTCTGCCAGGCACTTTATTGCGAATAGCAGAGTAATCACGTAGGTGTAGATGTAGATGTAGATGAATTGACTAACATGTAATGATATTATGTATCAGTATGTTGGCTGACATCTTGCTGTCGAGAGCTGTTATGTAGTTATTACGATGAAATAAGGTCCACAACAAGTGCAAATTATTTTGTTTGACTTCTGAATCAAGAAACGGTCAGCGATTACTTATTTTGGAAGAGCTGAATGAAATTAATTTACCTGTTATTGTTCACGCTTACGGCAGAAATTGAATGCAAAACTTTATAGGCTAGGCAACCACAGCGACAATAAGCTATGTTGAGAAATAAAACCACTTCATCTGTAAAATCCTTTTATTCTTAGCGACAAATGGTTTCACAGCATTTACACTTTCCCCTTCTAGAGAAAATCTGTATATAAATGGGAAAGCATTCATGTAGAAAAATAAGTAACCCGAAAGCTTAGATGAAACCGTAATGGAAAATGTACTTACTGAAATCAAGTCATGATATACATAACGTATTACGAGAAGACTCATAGTCAGTCCCATGTAATAGAGTATCCACAAAAAACGACGTATTTCCTGAAAGTAAGAAGATACACACCTATTTGATAATGCTCCACTAAAATCTGTGGAGTAGGATGAAAGCAGTTAAGAGAAAATTTACGTAATATCATAATGGATAAGAAGTAGATGTATGAGGCGCTTACCGAAAGGCGGCATGTAGAAGCGAACATCGACTGCCACACGTATGTAGCTCACTGTCCAATAGCTAAAAATTCTCTTCGCCATAATAACAGTAGGTCAAGGAAAATGGACTGCATTGTAGAGTTTCCCATTAAAACCTAAAATAAAAAGTCATACTATAACAAGCAGGCGTAGCCCATGGGCTGAAGGTTTAGCTAGTAGCCAAAATAACTATCATATATCATAGAAATTAGACAGATGGAAAGAGAAAATACTAACGTGTAGTGCAGAAACGAAAGTACCGGTGTGTATTCTACAGCATAAGGAAAAACAGGATGACCTGCAGCAGTTATCGAAAGGATGATTGATTACAAAAGAAGAAATCTACCAAAAGCAGAAGTAGGCATCTGCGTCATGGAATACGTCTGCTTGTTATAGTATTACTTTTTATTTAGGTTTGGGTGAGAACTTTTACACACCAGTACACTTCCCTTTACATACCGCTGTTATGGCACCAATAGTTTCAGCAGATGTACTGTCACCTAGGTATTATGTGATAGTGGATGTTCACCTCTACATGCCCTACTTTCGGTGACTGCCTCTTCCACTTCCTTCTTATCCATTTTGACACTACACAAACTTCATTTTCATTGTTTTTTACCCTTCGCCACAGCTTTTACCGGAGCGTTGTTCACCATATCTCATTACTTTTGGGACATACGCCTTTTTGGCGGATGATCAGTTGCACGGGACTGACCATGAACGCTAAGTCTTCCTGTAGGATGTACCATGACTTGACTCCTTGGAATATATTTTTGATTAAGGTTTCCTCCTAGGTCTCGGATCATTTATTTGTCTACGTGATTGTTTTCCCATTTCTATACGGATTTGTACCTGAAGATTCAGCTACAAGTGCTGCAAAACTCGTAATGCCTATAAATAAAAGGATTTTACAGCTGTAACGGTTTTATTGCTCAACAGGAACTGAAAACACGTTGAGATTTGTGATTAACGAAAATCTATCGTTTCGGCCACAGATTATTTGCATTGATGCCCATTCCAGAGGGAGGCTTCACAGTTGATAGGTTCTCGTGGAGGTTAACACTTTTACCAGTGCAACTCAAAGTGTTATCGCCGGCCGGAGTGGCCGATCGGTGCTAGGCATTACAGTCTGCAACCGCGAGACCGCTACAGTCGCCGGTTCGAATCATGCCTCGGGCATGGATGTGTTTGATGTCCTTAGGTTGGTTAGGTTTAAGTAGTTCTGAGTTCTAGGGGACCGATGACCCCAGCAGTTAAGTCCCATAGTGCTCCGAGCCATCTGAACCATTTTTGAAAGTGCTATCGCTCAAGATATTCCCGGCGTTTTTAAACTTATAGCTGATTATCAGAAAATTTCGGAGATTTCGTTGTGGCTTACATCCTGGGTAACAGACATCCCAACAATGTCAATAATGAGTAAATCAAATATTTAGTTGAGTACAAGGCTGATTAACGAAAAACTGAACTTCAGTAACGATATTCTTGAATCAAGAAGCTCGGCGGGACTCAGAAACACTTGCGTCTTTATCAGGATGGTCAGAGTAGGTAATGAGGCCTTCCGATGGCACGGAAAGATAGTTAAAACCGAAAGTAGCCACTTCGCACGAATGGCACTGTAAGCTGTAGGCAACGTATTGAGAATTTTTTTTTCTTAATGCGTGTTTAACGAAGTGGCTTTTGAGAATCCCTGTCATTCTTTTTACTTCAATAATTCTGGGAGTATTATAGCCGCAATAATTTAGATTAGCTTGTCTGAGGCTAACTGATCAGTGGCATCACAAAATGTTGCTGTATAATTCGAAACAGTACCTCCTCGAACTTCTGCTGAGCAAGATCCAGCCATGGTCAACTATTGGGACTGATATTACCGCAATTCGTCTCCCCTAATTCTTCACACCAGGAAATTTTTCCTCATTTTAACTGAACATTGCACTCTCACATGCGAATTAAGTAGCCAAAAACCATAATCTTACAAGTGATCAACCATTAGTCCAAATTAAACAGACTACCACTCATAAGGTATTCTACTAATAATCTAAACAACACCTGGCGTGCCATTGCCTGCTAATAATGACAGGTTATACACAGCGCAGAGACTTCATCGGCGCAGCACAGTAAGTCTACGAGATTAAATGCAAATAAACACTTAGAAACTCCGTGAATACAAATATAGAAACTTCGGCAGTTAAAAGTGAATGAAAAGGACTAATATTGTTTAATATTTATCTCATTAGTAATGATATCAGTTTTTCCAATAATAAAAAAGTTAATGAATTTGCAGACTTATGATTATGAAAAGAAATAATTCAATGAAGGGCACTATGTTATAACTATTGCTCTGAATGTTAACTGAAAGTAAATCAGATTAACATTGTGTCAGCTTACAATTAGGCTACTTAAAACGGATGACCAAGGAAGACCATTGTTATTTCTGCATAATTAGTTTTCACAACCCTGATTAGAGCAGTATAGTTTGCGATGTGTCTTGGCCAATGTTCCTTCGAAACAGTTTACACTTAGATGATGCTGTCGGAGAGTCGGCGACGTTCGCGTCGTTAGTCATGATCTTTGAGCGTGTAATCCAATACTTTGCATAGCCCTTCTGAGCTTCTTGGTCGTGGGCAGCCGTTGCGACATAACAGGAAAGGTCTCTGTAGAACTAATTCTGCATGCAACTACGAACGTATGACACGCTTGTTTCCATTAACGCGTGACGTAACTGGACATCGTGACGTTTGTTATACTGTTTAGCCACAGTTTTCAGATTTAAGGTTTACTATTCGATCGCGGAGCGATACTTTTCACAGTATGTCCGTCCGCACCGTAAAACATCAGTTCGCAGCTTCTACCGAACAGTATATGCCGAACACAATACCATACGTTTACAGTTAGAGTTCTAGGTGTCAGAATATGACAAGAAAAAGCGTTACTATATTTTCTGTTAGATTCTATAGTCCATGGTATCCACTAATCTGTTTGTGGTATCTGCGATCGAAAACGATATATTTGCTGCGTGCACACAGCTTACCGGTCTGCACATCGAAGTTTTAAGCTTTTTTGCTTTTTGTAATAGACTATGGTGTTTCTCCTTTTGGGAGGGATGTAATTAAGAATTTGTTTTAAGGCCTCTGTATTTTCTCATACATTTCCGATCCTAGACGCTCAAAGAATTTCAGATTCCATTCCAGATGAGATGACACACAATAACAACCTAACATTTTAGCCCCATTGAAATGTTAATTCTTGGCCATGTGTTTCGATCCGACTGCATTGTAATATGTTAAGTTTAAATTCCTAGTCCTCTCAGGGACTCTATAAATTCCAGAGAGTTATTGCTCCCTTCGGTTTACGAAATTATTCTTCACATAAAATGAAGTTTGCGCTTTAAATTACTCTTCAAATGAATGACCACAGTTTCTTACTATCACGCAACTAATATTCAACATCAAAAGAGAACAATGTGAAGCGCTGTAATACACTACAGACACGTATGTTCTGCAAAAGATATTACACTCCATGTGCGGTATGTTCCTCGTCTATATCTGAATGTTGCAAACTAGTCCTTCTAATCGTTTAATGCAATAGGAGTGTAAAAATTTTACGTCAACCTACCAATTGTACAGCGTCAGGCTGAGTACACATAACTTAATTACGTGCAGTTGCAGGCGCGTCCAGAGTCCCCATCGCGGCCGGAGCACTGCCAGTCCGATGTCGCTACGCGCGTAGTCCACGCTGGGTACTTTTCTCACCACCCAGCGCATTCGGGTATTTCACAGCGCAATTACAGAATCTCTCTCTAGTACATCTTCACAACAGATTAGCACAAGATAAACTCGCTTTCTTGCGATATTTACGGCCACTCAACAATATATTGCACACATCTCGCATCATTATCAATTACAAGGGTAACCGTTACAAGATTTCAGTACTAGTATGTATCACGGCACACACTAACACAAAAAAAATGTTCGTAAGAGGTAAGTTTGTCGCTGTAGCGGTCTGCGTGAACCGTGCTGCGGCTCGCGTTGGTGCTGGTTGTAGGTTTCCGCCCTCTGTTGGAGGCCAGACTGTATCGTTTAGTTGACTTGGTTGCGGTTGCTTGTATTCTTCTTGTGTTGACTGGCGCCACTTGGTTTCACAACCGTTGCCTGTCCGCTAGTGGCAGCAGTGGCGTTATCGATATGTAGTAACTGTGGCACTATCTTTGGGGCGACGTCGTTGTTCTTCTGGGTCGTGTGAGTTCAAATGGTTCAAATGGCTCTAAGCACTGTGGGACTTAACATCTGAGGTCATCAGTCCCCTAGATGTAGAACTACTTAAACCTAACTAACATAAGGACATCATACACATCCATGCCCGAGGCAGGATTCGAACCTGCGACCGTAGCGGTCGCGCGGTTCCAGACTGAAGCGCCTAGAACCGGTCAGCCACACCGGCCGTCCGCAAAAATTGCAGACCGTAACAGCAGCGCGGTTCCGGACTGAAGCGCCTAGAACCGCTATGCCACAGCGGACGGCGGGTCGTGTGAGTGGACAGTTTGGTTGGGGACTCCGGACGAGCCAAGAGGGCAGTGCGAAAACACGCCGGTACCACTGGCGGCACGCGTGCACTGCCGGATGGAAGGGCTTGGTCGCGAGGGTACACGACCCAGTCGTCAACCGGATCCAACAAGCTTTAAGTTGAGTGGATTTTAATCCCAGCAGTGAAACCTCCACCACTGTGAAATCTCGCGATTCTCCAGTCACTTGGGCTCGTGTTGCTGCTCGCATTGTCGCCCAGACGAAGAGCAGCGAGTGGAGTGCTTGGGGAAGCCTGATCTAATTACCTTTCCTCGACCTCTTGTTACTAATTGCTGCATTCTATGTGTTACTATTTGTTAGGTTCAACCAGCGATATTTTTCCTGACTGGTGGCTGCTAACGCCCCAGTGACCTGCCTGGAGGTTAGCATATGTAACGGCAGTGTACGTTTCCTCGCCTTGCCTCTGCTATCCGGTAAGGCGTGTAGTTTTGACAGTTTCCTCGATTTGTAGGTCGGTTGGTGTTTCTCCTACTCTTGTAGTAGTGGTTCCTTTCTTCTAAGCACAGCATTCTGAGGACGTAGTGCTGACCGCCGGTTCCGGCTTTGGCGTGGTGTTCCATCGTGGCGTTGGTTATCGGTCGTTTGGTAGCTTCAGCAGATGGCCATTAGTCATTCGCTAGACTGCCTCTAGTTTGAGTTACCATCTTGTGAAGTGAATACAACTCTTGACTGCGTTTCTCATCGCTCGCGAAAGTGTTTTGGACCTGACCTACTCAGAGGTCGATTCCTGGAGCACCGTCTGTGACTAGATAATGTGTTTTATTGCTGTGTTATTATGTTGTTATTGTATTACCAAGTTACCATCATTTGTCTCACCTGTTTGGTGATCAGTTGCTTCTCCTTTTGAATTAACCTTGTTATTATATTTGCTGTTTTATTATATGTTTACAATTTTTTAAATATAATTGCCATCATTGACGTTACAGCAAGTTTAAATGGTTTCACCTGTTTGGTGATCAGTTGCCTGTCTTTTAAATTGACTTTCGGTATTGCCTTGGTGTTTGACACTACCTATGTTAAATAATGGCCAGTCTTGGTGTTAACGGCCTTCAGCCGTGACTGTCGCTCCTTGTCTTAAAATTCTAATGTGGCAATTGCATTTTAGCAGTTCACCTTTAAGACCTTGGTGATTTTTTTCAGTATTTTAATAACTGTAGTTTGTAGGTTGCAATAAGTTAAACTATTCTTAATCTACTGCCATTAAGGCCTTCAGCAGTGAGTGTCGTTACTTGTCTTAAAATTTTAATTTGGCAATTGTATTTCTGCAGCGAGCTTTAAGACCTTGGCCGCTTGTGTTTTATATTTAACTAACTGTAATTGTACGTTTTAGCAAGTTTAATCAATTCTTAATTTATTGCCATTAAGCCCTTCAGCCGTGAAACTATTCTTAAATTATTACACTTATTTTAATTTGTTGTTGATTTTAAATAAATTGTGTGTGATTGAAAGAAAAGCCAACCAATAGTAACTGATTACGGTCCCGCCCAGAAACGTAACTGAATCCTGCCTTCCTTGTCAACCAGGTCTTACTTCGGGTTGTGGGACGATTGTACAGAGAGATTCCGTCACGCAAATTTACTGTTGATCATTTCAGGGTTAGGACTTCAGCGCTGTAAGAAGAATTGTTAAAGCGTATAATTATGGATATCACTCAGTAGTAGAGGTAGTGTAGTTTCTCAATAGGCACTAAGAAACCAAAAGTACTACAATTCTATTCAACTACCAGTAAGAAACTAACTAAACAAGTAAAACATGAGCGTTTCAACTTGCATATGACAGTATGACAGTACACCTTTCGTTAAAAAACACACGAAATATTGTTCCTACTTCATGTAGTGAGTCATATGCTAAGAGCCCAAGGGAGGTTCTGACAGTTCAGAATATTAGTGATGAACTGGTTGATAGCATTTGCAGTCTAGCTAATGGTTATACGATTTGTATGCTTTGATTTCTGATGATAGACACCAGTGGTTTTATACAGCCCGTTGATATATTAACATCATAGAATTAATAATATGAAACATTGTGACTGGTTGCAATACAACGTTTATCCTTCGTGGTAACACAGGCACGGAAAATGATTGTACCAATATTTATAGTGATTAGGCTTATAATAAGAGGCGTTCTTTAACCATGGTAGTCCTTCTTGTTCACCTTAGGGCACGTGGGAACACATAAACCACATAAATTACCCATACTATGTTTTTCTCATAAATTTTTTATTCACTGGAATCCTGGTCACTTTTTTCGATTGTTACCAATATTTCAGAACAGAAACACAAATTCTGACACCTCTAATTTATTATTTGCACATACGTGGCTACTTGGTTTCATTTATACTTGTGGGGAACAAACTACCAATGCCCTGAGTTTGATTAGAAACATCCTGAATTCAGGAGAAGGGTAAAGGTTTCCCGGTTATCAAACTCATAATATCTGTCTCGATATATTACTACAGCACTTCTGTCCAACTACAAATCTGTAACACTTTACACTTGTCATCACTCCATCGCCTTTTGTTCCAGTGTCTTTCCAAGTATTTCGTGTTGCTCTCGCTCATCCATGCGATAAGTATTATTTTCTACATGATTTATCTTTTGGTAATGTAATTACGCCTTTCTTTCAGGACATTCGTCAGGCATTTTACATTATAAAAAATTATTCCTATCAGAATATCAATACGACCCATTGTTGTACAATTCATTTCTTCCTGTCACTGTCAGTTATTTTATTGCTCTAAAATGTACGAGATTCAGGCAATAATTAAGGGTATTTTAATTCCACCTGTTTTGGTAGCACTGACTGACGGTATGCTTTAATTTTACTTGTGCGTTAGCCGTGTTGTTTCAGTAAATGTGTAGTGTTTTCAGGTAATTTTACTACAAGTGTCTCCTTGTCTGTATGCACAAAGGTCAAGTGAAATTTATGTGGGGAACTATATCTACTGATCCGTTTTTTGTTATCGAAAGAGGATATGTCTGCTGAAATTATTCCCCAAATGCAGCTGTCCCAGACACTTAGATGTCATACTCATTGTCGACCATTTGGCTACCTTGAAATTTTGTAAGACACACAACAAAGAATTATTCTGTGGGCGAAAGATAGGTTGTGAGCAGTTTCATCCTTGTCTTATGATGCGATGAGATTTTGTGTTCGTTGAAATGTTTTGGATGGAAATCAGCACGAAAGTAAACTGCTTAATTCACCAAGTACTGACTTTTGGTGTACTGCACAGTTTATGTCTCACACTACATCGCAGAACAGAAAGTGTCAATCTGAAAAATAGGAACAAAGAATGTAAACGTTTGGCCTTACAGTGTTCGTTTCTCTTACATGGATTCTTCATTCGACATAAGTCACCCAGTTACCGTCTATAAGGACTATACGGTTTAACAAATTCATAATCATTCAAGTGAATTCAAAGCACCTCAGTCAGCGTTTTATGTACGCAGACTGAGCGCAAACTCTGGATAGTAAAAGTGTTCGATTTGTATTTGACAATGAATACAACTGAAATATATGAGATAATTCAAGTTTAGAATAAGAATCGTAGAGTATCTGTCCCCTTAAACTTTTGCGTCAACATTCTGCATCAAGCCCTCGCTTCGTGGCTACAACTGCACTTAAACACTATAACCAATTACCACTCCATCGTTCATAGTTTATTATCTATAAATTGCAGTATTGTTTCCACTTTCAGACCTTTCTCGCGCAGGAAACGAGTTACTACATTTATCTCGCAGTCGGTTGGATTTTGAATTAACGGCATAAAGATACATAAACACGGGTGAATGTTCCCATTATGGGTAGCCAAGAGTAGCAAGTATTTAACGTACATGAGCGGATTGACGACCACAGCGCCACAGTGGTCGTATTTAAAAACGGTACTGGCTTAAAATAATTCCACATACATCTCGAACGTTGTGGGTTACTTCGGGCAGCCCGACGGCACAGCCCAAATGGCAGTATGGACGGCCAGGTAGGTGATTGTTGATGAATATGAGATTACTAACCTTTGTTACTTTGAATCCCAGAGCTACCAAGAAGTCTGTAACTAATTATTGAACTCACTTTCATTTGCTGAGCCCTGAGACTGGTCAAAAAGCTATCCCGTTTCTTTGTGATAACTAGCTATGGGAAGTTCTACTTCCCAGTGTAGTCATCTACATTTTATCGAATTTTCGATAGATGGCCTAGTATGAGCCTAACTTTTGGAGATATAATACTTGTGGATGTAAGAAGCGTGCACTCATTTGTAAAAGCTAGTAGAGTAGTCTTGAAACAACAGATAAACCGGTAAGATGGTAAAGTAGGCTGAATTTAGAGCTCTGTTACTGTACGCTTTCTTATGACTGGAGACATTGTATTAAAAAGTACAATCCCACCTGTCTAAACTGCGTTCCTATTATTTCTGGCCAACTTCTGCATATCATAAATAAAATAATAACAGATATTCGGTAAACGACCAGTAATGAAAAATCTCATAACAGTTCAGCTCGTTGTAACATGAGTGACTGTAGAGCAAAAAGTAATAAAACTATCAGGAAAGTACAAAATATGTTCGTGCATGAAACTCCCTGACACATTAAAACTGTGTGTGCAGGAGCCGAGACACTTCGGGAAGTAAATGTATGAGGACGGGTCCTGAGTTGTGCTTGGATAGCTCAGTCGATAGAGCATTTGTCTACGAACGACATGGATCTCGAGCTCGAGTGTGGGTCCAGCACACAGTTTTTATCTGCCAGGAAGTTTCATATCTGTGCACACTCCGCTGCAGAGTGAAAATTTCGTTCTGGTAACATCCCCCAGACTGTGGCTAAGCCATGTCTCCACAATATTCTTTCTTCGAAGAATGATGGTCTTGCAAGGTTCGCAGGAGAGCTTCTGTGAGGTTTGGAAGGCAGGACACGAGGCAGTGGCGGAAGCAGAGTTATAAGGAGGAGTAGTGAGTCGTGATTGGATGACTTAGTCGGTAGAGCACCTATCCGCGAAAGACAATGGTCCAGCACATAGTTTTAATGTTTTAGGAAATTTCATATCAGAATCCACTTCGCTGTAGAGTGAAAATTTTATTCCAGCAACATTCGTACCTGTTGTACTCGCCATTGGATACCCCCTGTCCCCCCTCCTCGTTGCTATTAGCAGCCAGTGATGTGGCTGCATGGAAGACATGTGGTGTGTCGAATGCCGTAGACATCATCGGCCTTTTGCGACCTCGCATTTAAGGGGTTCCTTGTGAGTGATTATCGCCTTTGTCTGTCAAAAATGGTTCAAATGGCTCTGAGCACTATGGGACTCAACTGCTGAGGTCATTAGTCCCCTAGAACTTAGAACTAGTTAAACCTAACTAACCTAAGGACATCACAAACATCCATGCCCGAGGCAGGATTCGAACCTGCGACAGTAGCGGTCTTGCGGTTCCAGACTGCAGCGCCTTTAACCGCACGGCCACTTCGGCCGGCTCTTTGTCTGTCCAAGTGGCTTAGGAATACAGTGACTGTTTGCTCCTATAACAGCTGGTTGGACGTATGTTATGATTTCTAGCGTCACCCGAGCCTACAAGTTGCGATCAGACTCTACAAAGTTGGAAATTAGGTCTGTCCATCTACTAGAAACTTGTGTTGTGGCAGCTACTCTTACGGGGGTGGTAGTGTCGCAGTAGTGTCGTCGGATGTGACTATTCTGAAAAGACTTTGTTACTCTGCGAATTTTTATTCGACTGAAAGAAATGAGAAACTTATATGACTGTGTGTGCAGTCGTAAACAATAACGATCAGGGGAAGATCAATTTCGTTTCATCCTTTAGGTGCGCCTCATTTAAACGTATATTACAGCAACGGCGCCCCACATGCGGCCTGCGCTGCCGCCACGACATACAGGGAACAGCAATAGATTACTGCGTCGATTAATCGAGCCGTGTGGAAATAAACGGTGTCCGCGCACGCAAGCGGCCAGTTTTTGCAGGCTGCGGGTATTAGTGACCGCGGGCGTCCATTCCACGGTAATTGGACGCTGTTTGCGAAGCACTGTCCGCTGCCGCTGCCGCTGCCGAATGCATTCGCTTTGTTTGCCACCTGCTAGAACTCCCTACCATAAAGTCTGACTTGTTTGTCCTGCAAGCGGACCTCGTCGAAACATCGTTAGTAATGTACATTTTGGCGATTTAAGCCATCATACATCACAAGGACGCCATATCCGTTAATGGAACTTTGCAGGAGATGCTGTAACAAATTATTCTCTCATTATTTTTCCTTCCCCTTCTATTAAAAGCTTTTTTTGTCGCTCGCCAACAGTGACATCTTTATTATGAACCTGAAGTTCTATTTTGTTTCTTTATTCCTGTTTCTCTAAACGTTTCAGTGGTGACATCGCTTCTAAAAGATTGTAAAATTTGGTAGTCAGTTTTCACCTCAACCACATACCTGCTTACACTGCCCCGTCGTCGTACTATACCAGTAATTACCGATTGTCAAGTAAAAATGTTATTACTCATTTCTGCATAAAACTACTGCAGGCCCTGGGGGAAGCTCTAATATGCTGTGTAACTTATGTCTGATACATACACACTAAATAGTGCTGTGTCCCTTTATGTTGTAAGTAGCACGTATTAGGGAAGAGTTTGTTACATAGCATTACAGTATAAATAATACTTATATGACCTGATATTATCAGAAAATGGGAACAGTGACGTAACACATTTTCAAAAAAGAGTCTTTAACTGTCATACATAGTTTTTCAGTTCTTGAGATGGGAAACAACATAAACAAAAAGTACTATAACAAGTTTCAGTTGATTGATCCTCAATCTGAAAGACGCAGCAGAAACAGAAAATTGCTTTGCGAAAATTGATTTAAATAGTCTACAAGAATATACATATCACAATGTAAATAAACGGGCAAAAACTAATCGCATACCAATAATGATACAGACGTAGCGCCATCGTATACAGTAGCGTTGGACCAGAACGTCTGCATGTCTTGGTAGTATATAAGAAAGGAAAAGCCGTTGTTAGATGAACAGGAAAAATAATAAGTTTTACGGGATTGCAAAAATAGGAAGGCAATGAACATAAAACGTATCATTGTTATGTAAGATCTAAATTAATAAAGTACCAGTTATATCAACCAGATAAAATTGTGGTTTGAAACTTATAGCGCCACAAGAAACAAACAATTTCATTATAAATATTAAAATAAATTAGTATAAAACATGGATAGTAGTAAGTATAGGGACATACAAAGCTTACGAAATTAGCTGCTGAGTCTAATACTTTTACACTTCATCGTTGCAAAACGCTCCTTGTTAAAACGAAGAATATGGAATATACAAGTCTGCATACTAGACCAAATACTATACGTACATGTGAAGGCCAATCATTAACGGCAGGATAAAACCGGCTGGTGGCACACAACACACTGCTGCAAAACCGTAACGTATTATATAATAGAAATATTATTCTATATTAAACTGTAAAAGTAAGGATTAAGAACAAGAACCAAAAGACAAACGTATCTGACGATGTAACACTAAAATCGCAGTGATAAAATTCATGTCCACTAAAGCTATTAATGGGGCAGAATATACAGGGTGTCCCAGCTATCTTGTCCACCCAAAATATCTCTGGAACAATAACAGCTATTGGAAAACGACTTTCACCGGTATCAATGTAGGGCTGGGGCCCATGAACGTACGTATTTGGAAACATTCTAAAACGAAAGCATGTGTGTTTTTTAACACAAACTTATGTTTTCTTAAATGGAGCTCCTATTTCTTTTCTCCAGAAAACCATAGCATGACAAGGCACATACACAATGGCATTGATTGCGTCGCAATATTCCCAACACATCCCGAGATATTAAGACGCTAAGTTGACGCTTGAAACACCCGACATGCGCTGTTAGCGCACGTCCTGAGGCTCAGGCGTGAACCCCATGCTGCCCGTAATCGCGATGTGATTGACATGCGTAATCACACTTCCACACTTATCAAGAGGTCCGAAACGAATAATACGGTCTGCTGCCACCCTGCATTAACGTCGTACATTCCAGCAGGTATTTATCCCATAGGCTACTGGGGTGATGCGGTTCTGTAACATATCTGTGTACCGCAACGTTAGTCAGAAAGTTAACTTCGCTTATCGTTAATCCGTTACTAAAAAGCTAATGCCGTTCAACGTTAAAACTTTACATTACTGTGGCTCTAGCGCAAGTGACAGTTAATCATTCACTCGTAACAGTAAAACTCATGTTGATGGCTTTAGTGAAACGAGCAAGTGGACTAAAAGTTTTACCGTTGTTTAGGTAACAATGTTTTCATTTGGGAAGTTCAGGTAGGACATAGAAGATGAATGTAAACATGTTTAACCAATTACTTTTATTATCACATAATTATCAATGTTATGTTTATCTAATGCGTTAAATGACAAATTGTTGCAAACAAATGTTTCTTAACATCACTGGATAAAATGGCCCTTTGTAGAAACTTCCACTGTGATACCAGCACTACATACTAAACATTGCGTTCACATCTCATGCTCAAAGTGATGCCCATTGGATTGCATACGTAGGGTCACTCTGCGGATGAAGGAAGCCCTACTTCGTGCTACTGTTTCCTCTTTGATGGCTGTACAAGCATCAATAATGCGTTGCTTCATGTCCTCTGGTGTTGTTGGTTCATGTTGGTAAACAGCATCCATCACTGCTCCCCAAAGAAAATAATCCAGCGGTGCAAGGTCCGGATATCGGGCAGGCCACCTAACTGGGCCACCTCGTCCAATCCACACTACCAGGGAACTTACGGTTCAGAAGTCGTCGCGCTCGAAAGGCGTTATGTGCAGGGCATCCATCATGCTCATACCACATGACCATTCTCCGGTTCAGAGGTACGGTGTCCAATAGAACAGGAAGATTATGTCGTATAAATCTGGAGTATTGTCTGCCATTTTGGCTGCCATTTATAAAGAAACGTCTGATAATGGTATCTCCAATAATCCCACACCAAACATTAACTTTCAACGGACGTTGATGCTCTACCTGACGGAGCCATTTTGGATTGTCTGCGGAGCAATAATGCATATTCCTCATATTGACAATTCCTTTGTTGGAGAATGATGCCTCGTCGGTAAAGAGAACATCTGCAAAAAAATTTGGATTAGTGAGAAGTTTTTGCTGAGCCCACCGACAAAATGTTACCCTATTGCGGAAGTCATTTCCATGAAGATCCTGGTGTAAATGAACATGGTAAGGATGAAATTTGTGACGTTTAAGAATACGCTGTGCACTTGATTTCGACACACCACGTTCCATTTGACGTGTGCTGATTTGAGGATTCACAGCTATGGTAGCGAGCACAGCAACTTCAGCACGTTCATCTGTGCGTGTTCTAGGACGATGTCGAGGTCTTGGATTTAAGCTTCCAGTTTCACGTAGACGAGATGTGAGACGACCAAACATACGGCGCGAAGGCGATGGCTTGTCAGGGAATCGTCTTCTGTACAGTCGTTCTGCTGAACAGAATTTCGTCCACCTGCAACAGGGTACAGTACAGTTATGTAGAGTAGGGTAGAAAACAGACATATTAACTTAATAATCATAATGTTCTCTAATAGTACTATCAACAAACAAACAATCTCATAACGTATTTCCCGTCAACGTACATTCTCCATAGATCAGCAGCATTTCTACCATATCTTCATGTGTGTACTTTATACTATACAGTATAAGTTCCACAACACAACGTTTATTCACAATGTGTACTACCTCCGTGCCGTCACTAGATTACTCTGATGCATGACTACACTGGCAAGCGGTGTACTGCACGCCAAAACAACAACAAATGGGATGATCGGAGGGTGGTGGAGTACAGGAGTTTGCAAGGGTCGCAAATCATAAACAAGGCGAAGTGGTAAGTGTGGCAGTAGTGGGAACTACGTTGGACACTTGACTAGGTAGACCCAGGCCCTGCGCGACAGGCACAATGGGTCATACAACGCATTAGATAAACCTTATTTTGGGTGTGCAGAATAAATAAGACAACCTGACGGGTGTACACCGATCGGTACTGGTTCATATTGTGTATGTAGATACGTAAAACGTGCAAGAGGGAAACCATTATATGCTTATGAGAGTTGATGGCAGCAGGCCATATTATTCGTTTCGGAACTCTTGATAAGTATGTAGGTGTGATTACACATGTCAATCACATCGCGATTACGGGCAACATGGGGTTCACGCCTGAGTCTCAGGAGGTGCGCTAGCAGCGCATGTCGGGTGTTTCAAGCGTCAACTTCGCGTCTCAATATCTCGCGATGTAATGGGAATATTGCGATGCAATCAACGCCATTGTGTATGTGCTTTGTCATGCTATGGATTGCTGAAGAAAAAATATAGGAGGTCCGTTTAAAAAAACATAAGTTTGTGTAAAAAAACACATATGCTTTCGTTTTAGAATGTTTCCAAATATGTACATTCATGGGCCCCAGCCCTACATTGATACCGGTGAAAGTCGTTTTCCAATAGCTGATATTGTTCGAGAGATATTTTGGGTGGACAAGATAGCTGGGACACCCTGTATTTAAATTATGTTGAAATCCACGGACTAGAAAATAAATGTAAACATATGATTACAGAATGACGGACTCAAGAACAAAACATAAAAATTTTAAAAAGTGCTGAATCAGAGCCTTTTTAGATGAAGCGCTATCTCTCAGTATGTGACGGCAGCGAAGACCGTCGTCGAACGCGCGTAAGCGGATAGACGGAGGAAGAAGGAAAAGCGGGTCACAGGCGCCTGTGCCGGTAACAAGACCAACGACTCTCCAGCACCCCCCAGCCAAACACAATTAAAGAACATCATCGAAAATATTGATCAAGTAACCTTGGTTAAATTCTTGCTCTTCATTTAGGATAAGATCACTGTTCTTTTTCTGGCATCTGTAAATTTCTAGTTCCACCAATAACTCAAGCATCCTTTCTATGGGCACATGGTGCAGCATCCCCATACCATGACCAATATCCTTTATTTTCATAGTAGGTATGTTCCCTGAAGTAAGAATCAAAAGAACTGCCCGTCTGGCACATGTAGTATTGACAGCAATCGTAAAAGTTAATATTACACATTCATAATTTGTTAAATTTATCATGTTTTTGACCAATTCGAGGTTGCTAAGGCTTGTTTTAATTAGCCATTTGCTAGGAACCAAACCTGCGTTATATTTACCAAAACATTGTTCATTCTCATGCGAGACACGACTGATATGGGCCATAGCTAGTAAACGCCATAGCTACGCCGTTAGCATTTGGTGACTGCCTCTGTTTTTTTTTTAATTTATTGTAAATATTGGTAGCATCAGTTCTATTGTACCCATTCACTAGTTTGGCTTGTTTTAAGATATCAGTTTCCTTGCCGACTTCGTCTTGTATGGATAACCGCACAAACCGATGGACCAAAGAATGAAAGAAAGCTCTCTTATAACATTGTGGATGAAAAGAATGAACATTAACTAGAAATCAGTACATGTCGGATTCCTAAAAATCCCCACTACAAGTAGAATATTTATATGTTTGTATGTTGGCAGCACTATAGACTGTAATTAATATCGCTGACAGCGCTCTGCACCCTCGGTAAGAGACTCTGTGGTCGGACGAACTACCAGTAAGCAGTTCTCGAGCGGACGGCTTGAACATGTGTCCTTCGTGGAGACTCAGTATTGGCGGGACATGCATTGTAAAGTGATGATGAATGTTGTTGGTAATTTTTGGGTAGTGGAATTATTGACAACTACACAATTTTTGGAACTGGATGTCACATGAACAAGGTAGAACCTGCTAAATACATTTTATGCTCTTCCAAAAAATATTTCTTTTACTAACCAAATTCCTTCTAGTAGTTAGGTCGCCTTGTAATTAGAATTCTTAGATATAGCTGGTTATAGTTGCTGTTTGGTATAATTTCTGTAGTTCGTGTTATGAAGATTTTCTGTGAGGTAAATGGCTTATGGAAAGTGTGATTTATTGCCAGGATTTCTTCCAATTCCGATCCATTATTTTGGGTTAATTATCTGAAGTCACGTTGTCATTGCAGAGTAGTCAGATTGAGTTGCGCTTGTATATTGTGCGTAATAAATGAATAGGTTAAATTGTCGCTGTCAGGGAAAAGTCTGTAGCTCAGTGTTGAAATGATAAAAATAAGGAACGAGACAGTAGATTTAGTTTCACTCAGCAGTTTAAGTAAACACAAAGAAGTTTCACCTACTCAGTCATTTCAGTAGACCAAAATTAAGAAGTTTCACCTGTCGACCCTTAGCTGAGGATACTTCACTGGAATCATCTGATTTTCTTGTAGTTTGAACAATTAACACATGATTAGAAATTAGTTACTGTTTAGTGCTTGCACGTAATTGTATATGTGGAACTTCCTTTGTAGTTGTAGTTTCTTATTGTTGTACTGTATTGTCATGAGCAAAGTACTTAAGGCATGCATGTGAATTTGGACTAAGTATCTCGCAGTCGTTTTGCAACTAATTAGATATTGATTACTTTCAGTGTTGTTTCAGTGTGTCTTCCTATTATTTCTTTTCGGATTGCTTTTTGTGTCTAACTGTGTGAAATAGTGGGATAATGGTGGCGGGTGAAAAGCTTAAAACTATGCTGCAAAGCAAAGTGAGAAATGACGACGAGCGTAGCTTGTTAGCGCCACCTAGTAACAAATTGACAAATGTTCAAGACAATAATTTGGTAACAGTTGATGGTGACATGGACCAGACAGTAAATAACAGGGTAGAAATGGAAACAATCAGTCAACAGGGGACTATTGTCGCTCAATAGGTCGGTAACAATTCGCCTCAGGAATGCGAAATACACTGGCGTCGATACACTTTTCTCAATTAATTCAAGACACACTCTCTGCTTTTCAAAATGCGAATATTGCCGGTTCAAACACACTGACGAAAACCATGTAGTAACATGTTTCAGTCACTAATGCACTGTTATTACAATTAATTGAAAAATTTCATCCAACAGAGAACAAAATCAGGAACGAATATAGCAGGAAATGGAACAAAATAAGGAACGAATAGACCAACAAATGGAACAAAATCAGAAACAAACACAGCAACAACTTCAAAAGTTAGATATAATTGACGAAATCAAACAAACACTTGAACAAATACTTGAAGATTTAACCGCTGAGATACAAAAACTCGGATCGAAATATCAAAGCATTTCTGAAGATGTAAAAACAGAAACTTGTGAGCATTTTCAACCTATTTTTTCGTGACATAAAAACACATTACAGCCTCATGAAGCAGCCATAAAAGAACTGCTGACCATTGTACACGAAAATCATGACACCTTGCAGACTAAAATTGACTCTTTGCATCTACCGATACCGTCACGCAACTTGTGAAAAATCAGGAAAATTTAAAGGACACAGTACAGTCATGACAACAGACCTGAATTAAAGGAGAATTGGTGTGATCCAAATAGGGCAGAGCTCGCTCGACAAGCTCATATTGTAGAAATTAGGCCTCCAAATCGCAGTAACAACGCGCGACAACAAAGAGATAATAGACAATGACAATCCACAGGCAGCCATAAAACATACTTATGAAGCTGACGACATAGCTGCCGTGACTATCAATTACGTGAAAATGGTAGACATTAGGGACATTTCACTCCACGAACATGACATGAAACAGAACAATACAAAGTATCATGTAATTCAAATCACAACAAACGACATAAAATTTGCGGGAATTCCTTGACTTCGGCAGTCCTATTTCGGTAATTAGTGAAATAGCTTTAAGCAAATCTAACGACTGCTCCACACGTCCTTTACATAAGATTAAATTACAAGGTGCAATTTTTTGAAAGAATGTAGATGTACGCCAACAAACTAATGTAGAATTCCTTTGTCAAAGCCACAGATTTATTGTTAAGGTTCTTATTATTCCATTACTGTACAAGGAGATTATATTAGGTGTACACTTCTTTAATGAGTATAAAGCAATTTTAAACTTATACAATGCTGAAAGAATTTAGAGAAACAAGTCAATCGCTTTGAAGTTGGAACATTGGCTTTCAGACCATGATAAGGAAATCAATCAGCTTTGTATTTTGTCAGATCATAGTTTGGTGCTTTCGACGGGAATTTGACACAAATAATCATTTTGCAAGTACTGACAGGAATGATATTGATGACGTATTAGATATTAACGTTTTAATTCAGAAAAAATTCAGACAATTGAGAACTGTAATGACACTGATAGGCAGGATCTGATTGACATCTTACAAGCACTTTCCAAAATTTTTACTCATAAAACATTAACAATTAAAGGATTTCAATACAAATTTCGTGTTCGTGAGCATACTAAATTTTGCGTCAGACCATACGTAATTCCGGCATGTTATAGGGACCATGTTAGAACGGAAATACAATCTATGCTTGACGAGGGCATTATTGACCCAACGGTAAGCTCATACAATAATCTATTACATGTTGTTGAGAAGTAAAACGGATCGATCAGGCTTCTCTTAGTTTCTAGGCAGATAAATACCATAATCATTCCCGAAAAAGACAGGCCGCAAACCCATTGGCAGAATTTCTTCAAAATTTCAGGGGCGTAAAGGTGTTGTTTTCTATTGATCTCAGATCCAGCTTTTATCAAACTGAATTTCATCCAGAATGTAGAAAATATACAGCTTTTCTCTGTTTCGGCGTTTGTTATCAATTTCGGAAACTTCCTTTTGGTTTGAACATTTCTTCGGAAGCATTCATTCATGGGATAAATTCCATATTACCTTAGTTCTTAAAACAAGACATCACCTCGTACGTGGACGATATTTAAATATCAGAAGCCTCTTGGGAACAACATAATCGTATCCTCAACAGTTTCTTACATATTTTTACCGAATCTGGAATTACAGTTAGCTTGGAAAAAAATTAATTCGGTAGAACAGAGGTGAAGCTTTTGGTCACATTATTTCTTCTGAGGGCACTCTGCCGGATCCTGAAAAGTTGGAAGCATTCAGACCATTCCAGTTCCATCCACAAAAAGACAAGTTCGCAGGTTTCTATGTGTCGTGAATTTCTACCGTCGTTTGCTTAAGTTACAAATTCTACTAACTCCATGACTTTGTTGTCTCACTGGCAAAACACTTTTTTTTTACTTGGATTTCATTCTTTGAATGAAGCGCTACTTAACGCGCCAATCTTAGCTCACCTAGACTTGTCACAGGATTTCTGCCTTAGCGCGGATTCTTGTAAATTTGGTGTTGGTGCCTATTTATTTCAAGAAGCCATAGAAAATGACATTATTGTTCAGAAAACCAATGCTTTTGCTAGCCCCATGCTAACAAAACCTGAGAAAAATTATTCCACTACTCAATTGGAATCTTTCAACAAATTTCGTCACTTTTTTTCTGGCAAACATGTAAAAGTTTTCATCGAGCGTTACAATTTATTATGTCTTCAAAATTAAATCATGACAAATTGAAACGTTGGTCATTGTTTCTGCAAGAATTCCGCTTCTCAATAATCTACATTCCTGGCGCGGAAAACATTGTTGCGGATGCAATGTCAGGTGCACCAGCTGGCCTTGAGAAAAGCAACATAGAAGCTAACCGTGAGAAAAATTTCAGTATTTTTACATTCAAAAGGTAGCCTTTGTAAACTTCGTCACAGAATCTGTAAAGGACATTGCTAATGAGAAAGACAAGGATCCGATTTGCAAAGATATTAAGAGTAAATGGCATGAAAAGACTCACACACAGAGATTCGTCATTATTATCTGGTTAGAAACAACATACTCTTCAAATGTTTCGCTGTTGATGACAAGCTGTGTGTACTTTGTACTCCTGACGATTTTGTTAATAAGCTGATCTGATACATTCATTTCAGCTACGCACATTTTGGGCCACGAAAATATCATGTTCTTCAGACGACATCTCATTTTAACAACGTCAATAAGAGAATTAGGAGAGTCTTGTTTATTTTTAAGCTTTGTCAAAAAGCTAAACCATCCACCATCTCACGTAGTGCTCCATTGTTAATTTACCCTCGATATGTTGGCGAAAACACATGTTCATTTCCGAAGGTACGTATAAAATATCATCCGAAATTGTGCTAAACTCATGATGTGAAAATTATTTCGAGCAGTTAGTTCATGTGCCCACGCGAATAGTAAACGTTTGTGAAAACACACTTGACCTCTTAGCAACAAATAATCCTGAGTTTATAACGAGCATCAAAACCGATTCATGGATTAGTGAACAGAGGGCTGTCGTAGTAAGATCGAATATTGTAAACCTCAAATCCTAAAAAAATAATCGAAAAAATAACTATTCAAAAAAGCAGATAAAAATTCACTTGACATCTCCCTGAGAGACAATCTCCACTCATTCCACATTAATAATATAAGTGTAGACCAGATGTGGTTTAAATTCAAAGAAATACTATCGGCAGCAATTGAGAGATTTATATCAGGTAAATTAACAAACGACGAGCTGATTCTCCTTGATACACAAAAATGGTTAGAACACTGTTGCAGAAACCACGAAACAAACATGCCAAATTTAAACAGATGCAAAATCCCAAGATTGGCGATCTTTTACAGAAACTCTAAAGTTATCACGGACTTCAATGAGAGATGCTTATAACACTTTCCTCAACGAAACTGTCTCGAAACCTACAGAAAATCCAAAGAGATTCTGGTCGTACGTGAAGCATGTTAGCGGAAAGAAACAATCAGTGACTTCTCTGCGCGTTAGTAATGGAGATACTGTGGAAGAGCCTTCCGAAACGCCTTCACAAAAGAAGACGAAGTAAATATTCCAGAGTTCGAATCGAAAACAGCTGCCAACATGAGTATCGTAGAAGTAAATATCCTGGGAGTAGTGAAGCAACTTAAATCACTTAATGAAAGCAAGTCTTCTGGTCCAGACTGTATACCTCTTAGGTTCCTTTCGTAGTATGCTGATGCATTAGCTCCATACTTAACAATCAAATACAACCGTTCGCTCGACGTAAGATCCGTACCCAAAGACTGGAAAGTTGCATAGGTCACAGCAATATTCAAGAAAGGTGGTAGGAGTAATCCACTTAATTACAGGCCCATATCGTTAACGTCGATATGCAGCAGGATTCTGGAACATATACTGTGTTCGAACATTATGAATTAACTCGAAGAAAACGGTCTATTGACACACAGTTAACATGGGATTAGAAAACATCGCTCCTGTGAAACACAACCAGCTCTTTATTCACATGAAGTGTTGAGTGATATTGACAAGGGATTTCAGATCGACTCCGTATTTCTGCATTTCCGGAAGGTTTTTGGCACGGTACAACACAAACAGTTCGTAATGAAATTTTGTGCTTATGCAATATCGTCTCAGTTATGTGACTGGATTTGTGATTTCCTGTCAGAGAGGTCACGGTTCGTAATAATTGCCTGAAAGTCATCGAGTAAAGCTGAAGTTATTTATGGCATTCCCCAAGGTAGTGTTATAGGCCTTTGCTGTTCCTTATCTATATAAACGATTTGGGAGACAATCTGAGCAGTTCGGTTCGGTTGTTTACAGTTCGGATTTTTGCAGATGACGCTGTCTTTTATCGACTACGAAAGCCATCAGAGGACCGAAACAAACTGCAAAACGATTTAGAAAAGATATCTGAAAGGTGTGAAAAGTGGGATTTGACCCTAAATAACGAAAAGTGTGAGGTCATCCACAAAAGTGCTAAAAGGAAATCGTTAAACTTAGGTTACACGATAAACCAGTATAATCTAAAAGCCGTAAATTCTACTAAATACCTAGGCATTACAATTACAAACTACTTAAATTGAAAGGAACACATAGAAAATATTGTGGGGAAGGCTAACCAAAGACTGAGTTTTATTGGCAGGACACTTAGAAAATGTAACAGACCTGGTAAGGAGACTGCCTACATCACACTTGTCCATCTTCTTTTAGAATAATGCTGCACGGTGTGGGATCATTACTATATAGGACTGACGGAGTACATCGAAAAAGTTAAAAGAAAGGTAGCACACTTTATACTGTCGCGAAATATGGGAGAGACTGTCACAAAAATGACACAGGATTTGGGCTGGACATCATTAATTGAAAGGCGATTTTCGTTGCGACGGATCTTCTCACGAAATTCCAGTCACCAAATTTCTCTTAATTAATTTTATCCATAGTGGATGTTGTCGAATTCCTTCAAAATGCTGCCTTACTACTTACAATTGTCCCACTTGTATCTGTGTACCAGAAAATAACATTTTTGTATTTATACAGTGATCTCCAAAAGTGCAAACATGTACATGAATGTATAAACACCTGAAGATGGGCTCAAGCCCGAAACCGGTCGTGTGAAAATAAATATCCTTCTATTGTGACTGGTAGCAGATAATTTTCTACACCCATAAAGGAGCAGTCACGGAGTTCGACAGCATCCACTATGGATAAAATTAATTTAATGTTACCTGGCTAGGTATTACGAACTGTCAATGTATTTAAAACATGTAAAATCAAGATGATGAAGACCATTCAAGCAATCAAATTCAACAAAAAGTGCCTTTTGTCTAAAGTAATACCGAACTACATTAAAATTAATGTTATGAGCCACACTAAGTCAGCCAAAATAGCAAAGTCAAAATGTGAAACTGTTTGGTTAAAAACTGAAAACCAATCACTATACAAGCGTAAAGATGCCCTTAAAAACAAATGATCAAACTTCACTTGGCACTAAGCAACTCCTTGACTCAAATGCAATTTATGTCTATTTTAGATAATATTAATGACCAAGTGTACAAAGAACAACTAGTAGTGTCAACTAGACATAATCAGATATTACTTGCTCTTAACCCTAACTGCAACAACTACAATCTCCTTCCACATCAGAACAAAGGTTTTGCGATAGGATGTTTAGTTCAACCACCATCTCTTTTGACAAAAATGAAACTGAATTACTTGAGAAGGGTCTCACATACAATATGCCACCTTTACTCACTGATAGCAATTTCAAAGAATTAATTGTCTGCTCTAAAATGGCATGTGACTCAGCTAGAATAAATAATAATGAAAAGATTAGTATTGGGCTGCAAGTTAACAATATCATTCACAAAAACTTACAAAATCAACAATAAAATATCTGTGATTCCAAACTGCTCAGAAATATTAATAGAAAACTATATGAAAACAAAGCTCTGGTAGTCACATCTGATAAAGGGAACTCAGCTGTTGTGATGTATGAATCTGAATATAACAAAACTCTAAAATTCTTCTAGAATAATAACGTATATGAAATTCACAATGACCCCACACCCAAATTTCAGGCCCAGCTTAAGAAACTACTGAAATCTTCTGACTTCCTTTTATCTGACTCTGATGTTCTAAAATGCCTTGTCATGAACCCATCTGCACCAAAACTACGTTCGCAACCAAAGATTCATAAGGTAAGTAGCCCTATACGCCCCATAGTCAACTCAAGAAACAGTCCAGCATATTTTATCAGCAACAAACTGAAAGACATTCTTAGTAACTTTTACACCTATGAAAACAATTTTTCAGTTAAGAATAGCTATGAACTTATTGAGCACATCAAAGACTTACCAATACCAGAAGGTGCAAGATTTGCTTCAATGGACGTAGTCAACCTTTACACCAACATTCCTGTACATGACGCTATTCAGATAATTAGCAACAACCCATTAAAACACAAAAAGCCATCCAAGGCTGAGATATGTGAAAACATTGACCTGCTAGAACTAGTCCTGTCACACAATTATTTTACTTTTAATAAAAAAATGTATAAACAGGAAGATGGTCTTGTAATGGGCAGTAGTTTGGCAGGAATACTTGCAGATATTTACATGAACCACATAGAAAATAAATTTTTCAAATGAGATAGTTCACTTGAAAATAAAATAATATACTACAAAAGGTATGTACATGATACTATTCTCTTGTAAAATGGTACAACTGAGGAGATTGAAAAACTTGCTAAAGGCCTCAGTAGCATGCACAACAACATCAAATTCACTGTAGAACATCAAGTAGATAAAGGCATCAATTTTCTTGACCTTACGATATCTAATGTAAACAACAGACATGCCTTCTAGATTTACAGAAAACCTGCCACTAGTGACCTTGTCATTATCAACTCCTCATGTCATCCAGAACAACACAAAATGGCATTCTTCAGATCCACACTTAATCGTATACATAAAATCCTACTCAGCCCCCATGATGAACAAAAAGAAATTAACATTATAAAAGAAATTGCACGGAGAAATGGATACAACCCAGATGTAACTTGTAAACTAAACAACAAAATCAGAAAGAAGCAATGCACACCTACTAAATCAGATTCACAAGAAGGAAAAAACACATTCGCCCGCATACCATTTATAGGTAAAACTTCATACCAAATTGCCAACCTCTTTCGGAAAACTGGTATTCAAATTTCTTTCATTCACATTTATACGCATAGTACTTTACTTTTGTATATGACAAGATATGTATATCGCTTTATAGAGAATTTTGCTTCTGGGGGACGATAACTATGACACTTGGCACTTTTTTACTGCTAAGCAACGACAGAAATTTTCTTACAGCAACAAGTGTAGTTTAGTGCTACATTACATGCATTTGAGTGATTACTTTTCTACTTGGAACAACATTAGAAATGTTTTTGAACTACAATGATACAGAAAAGGTTTTAAGTGATACATTCCATTCCACAGTTTTAATCTGTAAGATTACATTGTCCCTCATGGGAATACGCCTACTTTTTGTACCATGCCTGTGGTAAGCGCAAGAAGCCCTAGCTAAAATGGTATTTGCTTATAAAATTTTATGTATTGGTACCGTATTTCTCAAACAAAGAATTACACAGCTATATGTCCCTTAACAGAGACAAATAAACATTTTTTTACTATGTCCCTGACATATGCCTAAGTAATTACACCTTGGAATTACTTTGCGTTTAGGATATGGTACTTTGTCTGCATTTTGTGAACTGTCCACATATACATTAGGAACCTTTGTGATATCGCGAGAGCTTTGAGTGTTGTATTTTGTATGTGACCTTGACGTAATGCTCTTCTGCACTGGGCTGTGCACTGGCGAGCAGGAAATATCCACTGCTGTGTTACCTCTCAACTTTAATGGTGACACTTCAGCCGCTTTTAAGCTCACTGCACTCTCAAAAGCGCTTGTACAGCTATAGAAAAGAGAGGCCATTGACCCCACTGTAAGCATTTCTTTGCAGAACACACGACAAGCACGACATACATTATTACTTGTAAACATATGATTTCACTTCGGAGTTTGTACTTTGTGCTACTTACTGAACAGCTTATGAATTGGTGAGAGATATTCTTACCTTTACACACCTGATTACGACAAGCGTCTCTCTATGAGAGATGAGAAAATTTTGACTGACCTATGAAATACTATACTCCTGTTGAATGGTGTTTTTATGTTTTCCTTTGTACATAATTTACTTATCTTATTTCTAGTTGCGCTGCAGTATTGGTTTCATAAAATGAAATTCAATGCGTATGCTAATGTGTACACTTTCTGTCAACAGAACCATTAAATAATAATTTTATGATCCACATTCTTAAAAAAGAACACTTCGAAAGAAAGAACAATAAAAAGCAGAAGGAACTAGTAACAGGAACTTTTCATTTCAAGGACTTGGTAACTTTTGGGTAGAATAAGTTGCTGTGGGGCACAACATAGAATCAGTAAATTTCATATAGGAAATAAAATAAATCTTGTACCTCGTACTGGCGATTTGCATAGTTTTGATGATCACAGATGCACACATGCTATTATAAGCTGCTGGCCGGTGTGGCCGAGCGGTTCTAGGCCTTTCAGTCTGGAACCGCGCGACCGCTACGGTCGTAGGTTTGAATCCTGCCTCGGGCATGGATGTGTGTGATGTCCTTAGGTTAGTTAGGTTTAAGTAGTTCTAAGTTCTAGGGGACTGATGACCTCAGATGGTAAGTCCCATAATGCTCAGAGCCATCTGAACCATTTTTATTGTAAGTTTACATGTGTATTTCCCTTACCTGCTTGGCTGTTTTTAGTTTAATATTTTTGCTCTTTGTGCTTTCTGATATTTAGGTAGAAGTAATTGCATTTGCTGCTGCTATTTGTCACACAATGTCCTACTGAATTTCACTTTGTGTTACTGTGATAAGCCTGTTTTATCAATGATTTATTATTCTTGTTTCATGCATATTGCCTTATATTAGTTGTAATGTTGCATTTTCTTTGATTATTTAGATACGCTGCCGCTTGCTTTGCCAATTAGCATTTTTGTAATTGTTGTGCTGCTGCACTGCCTCATTCTCCAGTTTAAATATCTGAACTCAGTAGATTTATGTTAGCTTAAGAGGGGTTATTCTATATGGGAAAATGAATTATGAGGAGTTGGGAAAAAATGCATTGAGAAGATGTAAGAGAAAGGTTTGGCCTAAAAGTATCGCATAACGAGGAATATTTATTTTGAAACAGGAAATGAAGTAGTTTTGATTAAATACAAATAAATAGAATTTTTTGTGGAAACAAATGATCAAGCCACAGAGGTTAGGAGAAGTATATGAAATTTTCGTTGAAATGAAGTGGTTTTGGTTGGAAATGAAACAGGTTTGAGCATAATGTAAGTATAAAAAGCTCACCAAGAGTACTGCAGTACCAAATGTTACACTTACACTTTGACTCATTTACACCTGAAAACAGACCCTGCCCTTACCTTTTGTCTTATTCCGCTATGTTTATGCGTACCCTTGTGTGTCTGTGGTCTTCCTATCTCTGTGTGTTTACCCGATAAGATAAATGTGGCAGAATTGCTCTCCTTCTAATACTGGGCTATACATTCACTATGATAAGGAATACTGTTATCCTAAAATCTGACCTTTGTTTCTGTACCATGTTCTTTATGTAAGGCAGATGTTTAAACATTATTCATTCTACTATGATTATACTGATATTCTTATTTTTCATTTATTTACTTATGTCATAATTCCTGTAACAATCATTTATTTTTATGCTTTCTGTAAAGACATTGTTACAATAAATGTTGTTTGTGTTATCAAGTTCTTTACTATAATGATGTTTTCTTTACATTTGTAATTGAATTTATATCCTGTAGAATTGTCATAGTATAGATACCAGTTCTTCATTTAGATAAACAGTAGGGATTCATTTTACTGTACACATTTGTCTGCTGGCCAGTGTATAAAATCACAGAGAATATATGACTGTGTTAGTACCTGCACATGTGCTGCAAATTCAGTGAGGGACTGGTTAACACCATTGCTGGTTCTAAGGATACTACAAAAAAATTAGTCAATGTACAAGTGGTGCTTCATGGACTTGCTACATTGTTCTCAAGATTCTTCAGTTGTGATTGTGTATCCACACAGCCACAACAGATGCCTGCTGGCCATCTTTACACGGACAACAGTGGGTCTGCACCTTTGGTGGCCCACTACTACCTTATTGTCTACAAGGACTACGGTGGGTCTGCACCTTTGGTGGCCCATTACTACCATAATCTCTACAAGGAATACTGTGAGTCTGCTCTGTGGTGACCCACAATCTCTGCCAAAATTCTTCAAGACTTCGACTGATTGTGTTCTGAGTCTGCTCTGTTGTGGTCCATTAGCAGTCTTCTCAACTGAAATCTTCATGTCAAGAGTCAGCATTGTGTTTCCGTGGAGAGGACAACACTACTTCTTCAAGAATGCATTGTGGTCCACTACTTATGTGTGCATTTTCATTTATTGCTCATCGTTTGCGCATAAAGCTGGTATAGACTTCTCTTCTGCTGAAATAGAACTGTTTTTAGGGACTGTTAGGAGAATTTTTACTTTATTGACCAACAGTATATTACTTACCCTTTGTGTGCATCTGATCTATTTAATATTATTCATATAATAACAGAACCATGAACCTTGCCATTGGTGGGGAGGCTTGTGTGCCTCAGCGTTACAGATAGCCGTACCGTAGGTGTAACCACAATGGAGGGGTATCTGTTGAGAGGCTAGACAAACATGTGGTTCCTGAAGAGGGGCAGCAGCCTTTTCAGTAGCTGCAGGGCCAATGGTCTGAATGATTGACTGATCTGGCCTTGTAACACTAACCAAAACGGCCTTGCTGTGCTGGTACTGCGAACGGGAAACTACAGCCATAATTTTTCCCGAGGGCATGCAGCTTTACTGTATGGTTAAATGATGATGGTGTACTCTTGGGTAAAACATTCTGGAGGTAAAATAGTCTCCGTGAGGGGACCACTCAGGAGGACGTCGTTATCAGCAGAAAGAAAACTGGTGTTCTACAGATCGCAGCATGGAATGTCAGATCCCTTAATCGGGTATGTAGGTTAGAAAATTTAAAAAGGGAAATGGATAGGGGTAATGAAGGAGTCAGTTTAATAATGAATACAAAAATACGAGTGCGGGTAAGCTACTACAAACAGCATAGTGAACGCATTATTGTGGCCAGGACAGACATGAAGCCCACGTCTACTAGAGTAGTGATAGTTTATATGCCAACTAGCTCTGTAGACGACGAAGAAATTGAAGAAATGTATGATGAAATAAAAGAAATTATTCAGATAGCGAAGGGAGATGAAAATTTAATAGTCATGGGTAACTGGAATTCGGTAGTAGGAAAAGGAAGAGACGGAAATGTAGTAGGTGAATATGGATTGGGGCTAAAAAATGAAAGAGAAAGACGCCTGGTAGAATTTTGCACAGGGCACAACTTAATAATAGCTAACACTAGGTTCAAGAATCATAAAAGAAGGTTGTATACATGGAAGAAGCCTGGAGATACTGACAGCATAGATTATATAATGGTAAGACCGAGATTTAGGAACCAGGTTTTAAATTGTAAGACATTTCCAGGGGGAGATGTGGACTCTGACCACAATCTATTGGTTATGAACTGTAGATTACAACTGAAGAAACTGCAAAAAGGTGGGAATTTAAGGAGATGGGACCTGGATAAACTGACTAAACCAGAGGTTGTACAGCGTTTCAGGGAGAGCAGAAGGGAACAATTGACAGGTATGGGGGAAAGAAATACAGTAGAAGAAGAATGGGTGGCTTTGAGAGATGAAGTAGTGAAGGCAGCAGACGATCAAGTAGGTAAAAGGATGAGGGCTAGTAGAAATCCTTGGGTAATAAAAGAAATGGTGATTTTAATGGATGAAAGGAGAAAATATAAAAATGCAGTAAATGAAGCAGGCAAAAACGAATACAAACGTCTTAAAAATGAGATCGACAGGAAGTGCAAAATGGCTAAGCAGGGATGGCTAGAGAACAAATGTAAGGATGTAGAGGCTTATCTCACTAGGGGTAAGATAGATACTGCCTACAGGAAAATTAAAGAGACCTTTGGAGAAAAACGAACCACGTGCATGAATATGAAGAGCTCAGATGGAAACCCAGTTCTAAGCAAAGAAGGGAAAGCAGAAAGGTGGAAGGAGTATATAGAGGGTCTATACAAGGGCGATGTACTAGAGGACAATATTATGGAAATGGAAGAGAATGTAGATGAATGTGAAATGGGAGATACAATACTGCGTGAAGAGTTCTACAGAGCACTGAAAGACCTAACTCGAAACAAGGCCCCGGGAGTAGACAACATTCCATTAGAACTACTGACGGCCTTGGGAGAGCCAGTCCTGACAAAACTCTACCATCTGGTGAGCAAGATGTATGAGACAGGCGAAATACCCTCAGACTTCAAGAAGAAGATAATAATTCCAATCCTAAGGAAAGCAGGTGTCGACAGATGTGAAAGTTACCGAACTATCAGTTTAATAAGTCACGGCTGAAAAATAGTAAGACGAATTCTTTAGAGACGAATGGAAAAACTGGTAGAAGCAGACCTCGAGGAAGATCAGTTTGGATTTCTTAGAAATGTTGGAACACGTGAGGCAATACTAACCTTACGACTTATCTTAGAAGAAAGATTAAGGAAAGGCAAACATACGTTTCTAGCATTTGGAGACTTACAGAAAGCTTTTGACAACGTTAACTGGAATACTCTCTTTCAAATTCTGAAGGTGGCAGGGGTAAAATACAGGGAGCGAAAGGCTATTTACAATTTGTACAGAAACCAGATGGTAGTTATAATAGTCGAGGGGCATGAAAGGGAAGCAGTGGTTGGGAAAGGAGTGAGACAGGGTTGTAGCCTCTCCCCAATGTTATTCATCTGTATATTGAGCAAGCAGAGAAGGAATCAAACGAAAAATTCGGAGCAGGCATTAAAATCCATGGAGAAGAAATAAAAACTTTGAGGTTCGCCGATGACATTGTAATTCTGTCAGAGACAGCAAAGGACTTAGAAGAGCACTTGAACGTTATGGATAGTGCCTTGAAAGGAGAATATAAGATGAACATCAACAAAAGCAAAACGAGGATAATGGAATACACTCGTATTAAGTCGGGTGATGCTGAGGGAATTAGATTAGGAAACGAGACACTTAAAGTAGTAAAGGAGTTTTGCTATTTGGGGAGCAAAATAACTGATGTTCGAAGTAGAGAGGATATAAAATGTAGAGTGGCAATGGCAAGGAAAGCGTTTCTTAAGAAGAGAAATTTGTTAACATCGAGTATAGATTTAAGTATCAGGAATTTACTGTTTCCTTGCCGTCAATTTCCTAATGGCTCCAGTGAGAAGAATTAAATAAACAAAGAGTGTACCAACGATCCGTTAATGTCTACCCCGATGTCTACGCAAATCATGCCAACACATAGGTACCTCCCGTTACCAAGAACATTACACTTCGTTGATAGCAACGAGGATCAAGGAGAAAACAAAATATTTCATAATTACCCGAATTGTGGATCAGCTAAGAAAAGCATTTCCAGGTGTTTTAGACCCTTTTAAAAATTAATGCTCTGACAAAAGTTCCGTTCTCTACGAAGATCGTGTCCTCTCCAACCAGTAAATTCCATCCAAACGCCACAGATTCGATGTCAAGTTTTTTGTGTTGTATGATTATGCAACTGGATATATGCGTGACTTTATTATTTATGTGGGTGCTGCAATGAGCGTAAAGAATGAAATTGATTTTAGTGTAAACGCTGGAAAACCTGGAAGCATTGTTCTTACTTTCCTAGAACGCTACCCTGATGAAGATCACACACTGTATGTTCACAATTGGTAAATAGCAGGACAAGCGGAAACGGAAGATGCTTCAACTCTTCATTAAATACGGATTATAGCGACTGATAAAATAGACAGGAGCACAAAGGAAGCAAACAGTAAAACAGCTTGCGTCCTAAGTTACCCTGAAAATATGAGCGCCATGCTCATGCTCTGATGCTAAGTTCAGCAGAATGTGTGCGAAAGTCTGTGAAACGAAGTGACAGTCGATACATCTATATAAAGTATGATGCACCTTTATGTTTGAATAATGTTTTCGAAAGATACCACAAATTAAAGTTTTACTTCTTTTTTTTTAATTTACACGTCAAGTTCCATAGGACCAATTTGAGGAGCAAATCTCCAAGGTCATGGAACGTGTCAGTACATGAAATTACAATATAAAAGTAATAACAGGTAAAAATAAATGCTTATGAACCTGAAAAAAGTCTGTCCATTGGTTTAAGTAAACGCTACAAGCAATACAATAAGAATCAGCTCAATTTCTTAAGGAACTGCTCGACAGGATAGAAGGAGTGACCCATGAGGAAACTCTTCAGTTCCAATTTGAAAACGCAGCAATATACTGCATATCTTTTTGCACAAGTGTTAAGAAAGGCCGAGTATTAACCATGTGAAAGCTGCTTATTCTTGGGAATAAACTAATATTGGTAATAAGAAACGATAACAAGGAATATGCATATCAAGAGGCCAATGTCAAAATACCCAGACTCATGAACAGAGGTCGACAAGAGGTTCGTGAACTCACACCACTTATTGCTCGAACCGTCCGTTTCTGAGCCAAAAATATCCATGTAGAATGGGAAGTGTTACCCCAAAATATAATACCATACGACATACGCGAATGAAAATGAGCAAAGTAGACTAATTTTCGTGTCGAAGTATCACTCACTTCTGATACCGTTCGAATAGTAAAAATGTCAGTATTAAGTCTTTGAACAAGATCCTGAACGTGGGCTTTCCACGACAGCTTACTATCTATCTGAAAACCTAGAAATGTGAACTGTTCAGTTTCACTAATCATATGCCCTTTCTGTGAAATTAAAATGTCAGGTTTTGTTGAATTGTGTGTTAGAAACTGTAAAAACTAAGTCTTACTGTGATTTAACGTTAGTTTATTTTCTACAAGCCATGAACTGAGGTCACGTACTGCACTATTTGAAACTGAACCAATGTTGCACACAACATCGTTTACTACCAAGCTAGTGTCATCAGCAAACTGAAATATTTTTGAATTACAGAGTTACCCATAATACTAGAGGGCAAATCATTTATATAAATAAGGAACAGGAGTGGCCCCAACACTGATCCCTGGGGCACCCCCCACTTGACAGTACCCCACTCAGATCCCACATCACAGCCGTTATCAACTTTGTGAATAATGACCTTTCGATGCCTGTTGCTAATGGAAGAGGTGAACCAATTGCGAGCTACTCCCCGTGTTCCGTAATGGTCCAACTTCTGGAGCAATATTTTATGATCAACACAATCAAACGCCTTAGCTAAATCATAAAAATACTCCCAGGGTTCAAAACTTTTTGTTTAGCCCATTCAGTAACTCACAGAGGAAAGAGAATATAGCATTTTAAGTTGTTTAAACGACTTCTAAAGCCGAACTGTGCATTTGATAGCAAATCGTATGATATAAAATGATCGATTATCCTTACATACACAGCCTTTTCAAAAACTTTTGCAAACACTGATGGCATAGAAATAGGACTAAAATTACCTACATTATCCGTTTTCCCTTTTTATAAAGCGGTTTCACTACTGAGTACTTTAATCGCTCAGGAAACTGACTATTCCTAAATGAAAAATTACAAATATCGGTAAATACATGGCTAACATGTGCAGTACAGTACTTTAATATTCTGTTAGACACTCCATTATAACCATAAGAGTCCTTAGTCTTCAGTGATTTAATTCTTGATTCATTCTCCGTCTTGTCTGTATTACAGAGGAGTATTTCAGACATCAATCTCGGAAAGGCATTTGCCAAGACAGTTGTATGATTTCCTGTAGAAACTAAATTTTTATTTAATTCACCAGCAATGCTCAGAAAATGATTGTTAAATACTGTACACGTATCTGATTTCTCAGTAACAGAAATACTTTTACTGCGAACTGACTTTATATCGTCAACCTTGTGCTGCTGACCAGACACTTCCTTCGCAACTGACCATATGGTTTAATTTTATCCTGTGAATTAGCTATTCTATTTGAGTACCATATACTCTTTGCCTTCGTAATAAGCCATTTTCTTTAAATGAAGTACCTTTCCGAAATAAATATTTCTCTATGGAGATTAGGAAAAAGAAAAATTTAATATGACAGTACTCAATTTGGCGCCTTAATTCTGTCTCAATAATAGCGGTAGTCTGCTACAGTCGTATACGTAATCACCACTTAAAAAATATGCGCACATTGTAGGCGGCGAGGTCACTAAGGCACGCTTGGATGGTGGCGCTCGACCCTGCTTTTAGCTGGTTCGAATCCTGTCACCACAATAAAATTTTCACTGCCCGTATTTGGTCGCCAAAGAGAACACACATTGCGCCAATGCCCTGGTATAAATACCAAACGTCTCCGCAATTTCTCCTGGAGTAAGGACGTACGACACTGTTCAACTTCGGTTACACGATAAATCAGTGAAATCTAAAAGCGGTAAATTCAACTAACTACCTGGGTATTACAATTACAAGCAACTTAAATTGGAAGGGACACATTGAAAATGTCGTGGGGAAGGCAAAGCAAAGGCTGCGTTTTATTGGCAGGACACTTAGAAAATGTAACAGACCTACTAAGGACAGTTCCTACACTAGGCTCGTCCGTCCTCTTTTAGAATACTGCTGCGCGATGTGGGATACTTACCAGAGAGGACTGACGGAGTACATCGAAAAAGTTCAAAGAAAGGCAGCACGTTTTGTATTATCGCGAAATATGGGAGAGAGTGTCACAGAAATGATACAGGATTTGGGCTGGAAATCATTAAAAAAGGACGGCGTTTTTCGTTGCGACATAGTCTTCTCACGAAATTCCAGTCACCAACTTTCGCCTCCGAATGCGAAAATATCTTGTTGACACCGACCTACATAGGGCGGAACGATAACCACGATAGAATAAGGGAAATCAGAGGTCGTACGGAAAGATCTAGGTGTTCGTTCTTTCCACGCGCTATACGAGATTGGAATAATAGAGGACTGTGAAGGTGGTTCGATGAACCCTCTGCCAGGCACTTAAATGTGATTTGCAGAGTATCCATGTAGATGTAGATGGTGATCCATCCGTCGGCTGGAGACGTTAAGCTTCGCGGTCTCCCTGTTATTCTCGAAGAGGAGCCTATATACCGGCACCAGTGGCCACCCTCACTCTTCTCGTATCATCATCATCACCACCATACAACAGAAACAAGCACACTCTACCCTACACACAACAAACACACACGCACAATACATAGATCTTGATTACAAAATTTTGTAATGGAGCATGTTGTAAATAAACAAAACTTGGCAGGCGGCTCTTGGACTAAATATGCAGTAGAAGGATTAACGCAACTATACAGAGGTAAGTACAGGGTTATTACAAATGATTGAAGCGATTTCACAGCTCTACAATAACTTTATTATTTGAGATATTTTCAAAATGCTTTGCACACACATACAAAAACTCAAAAAGTTTTTTTAGGCATTGACAAATGTTCGATATATGCCCCTTTAGTGATTCGGGAGACATCAAGCCGATAATCAAGTTCCTCCCACACTGGGCGCAGCATGTCCCCATCAATGAGTTCGAAAGCATCGTTGATGCGAGCTCGCAGTTCTGGCACGTTTCTTGGTAGAGGAGGTTTAAACACTGAATCTTTCACATAACCCCACAGGAAGAAATCGCGTGGGGTTAAGTCGGGAGAGCGTGGAGGCCATGACATGAATTGCTGATCACGATCTCCACCACGACCGATCCATCGGTTTTCCAATCTCCTGTTTAAGAAATGCCGAACATCATGATGGAAGTGCGGTGGAGCACCATCCTGTTGAAAGATGAAGTCGGCGCTGTCGGTCTCCAGTTGTGGCATGAGACAATTTTCCGCGGGCTACGCGTGAAACTTGCCCGCACGCGTTCAACCGTTTCTTCGCTCACTGCAGGCCGACCCGTTGATTTCCCCTTACAGAGGCATCCAGGAGCTTTAAACTGCGCATACCATCGCCGAATGGAGTTAGCAGTTGGTGGGTCTTTGTTGAACTTCGTCCTGAAGTGTCGTTGCACTGTTATGACTGATGTGAGTGCTTTTCAAGCACGACATACGCTTTCTCGGCTCTTGTCGCCATTTTGTCTCACTGCGCTCTCGAGCGCTCTGGCGGCAGAAACCTGAAGTGCGGCTTCAGCCGAACAAAACTTTATGAGTTTTTCTACGTATCTGTAGTGTGTCGTGACCATATGTCAATGAATGGAGCTACAGTGAATTTATGAAATCGCTTAAATCATTTGTAATAGCCCTGTACAATTCTACGTAACAGCTTGTTCTGTCGTTGTATTGCCAGATTAATTTATTTCCCGTGGTTCCATTACTTTGATCGCCATCTTCATTCCCGCATGGCACGACGCAGTACGTGCCGGAAGAGGAACAGTGCGGTGTGGCCGCGCGCCTGAACAGTGCAGCAGCGGCTGGGAGGAGTTAGCGGAACTGCAGTTGGACGGGGACACGGGACACGGGACAGCGCGGCGGCGCCGGCTGCGGCCCGGCTATGGATTGCAGGGGCGAGCGGCAACCGGCGCGACGGATGGGCCGGCCCATCTGGGTGCGTCCGCGGCGCCGAATGAGGGCGGCGGGGGCGGGGACGCCGGGCAATAAACAGGCGGGCCGTCGCGACGCCCCTCCGGTGGCGCCGGTGCCGGCGCCGGCGCCGCCGTCTGCGCAGATACAGTGGAGAGCGCCGCAGCTGCGCCAGAGTAAAGCTGCCCGCAGACGGCGTATCTGCCCGTAGCGGTTAACGGTATGCAAACGCAGCGCTCCGTCTCCCGGGGACTCATCCCGCGAAATTTCTTCCTCCTGCCCAGATTTGGGCTCTAACGTCTATGAGCAGAGAAACTCTATCTCCCCACGGTTATTGCCTTACCTGCGCAGGACGATTTCGGTACAGGACTGATAGGGCAATGTGTAATACAAGGGGCGGTCAAAATGCTTCCCTTTTATTGCGTTTTGTGCGGCGTATATGCAACATACCGCGACTCCGATTGCGATATGTAGGCAAGGCATTAGTGTGACATGGATACTTTTCGATTTGTATGCGGTAAATGTGGAATCGTGAACTACGGCGATGTTATTACTGTACGCTTCCAAACAGAAACAACGTGCTGTTACTTTTTTCTTGGCTGCCGAAGGAAAACCACGGGTAAGAGATCCATCGGAAAACGAAGAATGTTTATGGGACACCATCCTGTCGAAAACTACTGTTGCGAAATGGTCGGTTAAGAGGTGCTGCTGGTTTATGATAACGGGCGTCCCCATCTCACAAGTGTCGTAACGCGGAAGTTACGGTGGTTCATGTGGATGCCCTACGGTCCTGATATCTCCACACGCGATTGTCACACTTTAGGTTCATAAAAAGAGGCGTTGAAAGATCCGGTGGCCCCTGTCGTACGAGCATGTGCAGCAGGACACGGTACTTCACACAACGGGTAACTTTAGCCTGGTGCTGCGATTGTTTGATTGCCTTAATACTCATAACGATTTAGCCTGATTGGCGTACGGATTCTGCACTTTACGCCGTTCTAACGGAAACTTTTTAATCGTCTATTACAGTACCGACAATTTCAGTCTAATTTAGAAAAAAGTTATCCATCGTTTTTCCTCTTGGTCATATGTTAAAGGTGTAATACTAATTCTCCTTGGACTACCTCTCTGTGTTGCATTCATTACTGCGAATTTTCCACTAATGATACGATATACATTCACGAACTTTAAAATTTTAACAAGGGGGAGGATCCAAATCAAACAAAACGTACTTGTTGTGCATATGTAGCAAAGAAGGATGCATATTTGAGTGAATATGTAGAACATTTATAGATACACTGCTTGAAATGTGAATATTAACCTCGTTTTACACTGAAGAGCCAAAGAAACTGGTACACCTACCTCACATCGTGTAGGGCCCCCGCGAACATGCAGAAGTGCCGCAATATCACGTGGCATGGATCGACTAACGTCTGAAGTAGTGCTGGAGGGAATTGTCACCATCAATCGTGCAGGGCTGTTCATAAATCCGTGAGAGTACGACGGGGTGGACTCTCTCCTGAGCGGCATGTTGCAAGGCACGTTGCAGTAATGTTCACGTCTGGGGAGTCTGGTGGCCAGCGGAAGTGTTAAAACTCAGAAGAGTGTTCCTGGAGCCGCATTATAGCAGTTCTGGACGTATGGGGTGTCGCATTGTCGTACTGGAACACCCTAAGTCCGTCTGAATGCACAATGGACATGAATTGATGCAGGTGATCAAACAGGATGCCTACGTATGTATCACCTGTTAGAGTCGTATCTAGACTGCATCACTACCTCGGAGATGCTGTGTCCCATCGGAAGTGTGCCGACTACAACACCACGTTCATATTCACTCAAATCTTGATAACTTGCCACTGTAGAGATTGTAAACTAGACACTTTTTATATAGACGTTGCCGACCGCAGCCAATATTCCTTCTGTTTACATATATCTGTATACCCATACCTATACCATTTTCAAATTCAAATAGCTCTGAGCACTATGGGACTTAAAATCTGAGGTCATCAGTCCCCTAGAACTTAGAACTACTTAAACCTAACTAAGGACATCACGCACATCCATGCCCAAGGCAGGATTGGAGCCTGCGACCGTAGCAGTCATGTGGTTCCGGACTGAAGCGTCTTGGAACACACTGCCACGGCGGCCGGCTATAACTTTATCTATGGCGCTCCAATGTATAATTATGAGACGGTTCTTCCATCCACGCATTTACTGGCGTGTGGTGTCTCCAGAGACGTCTGAGAGCATGCACCATGATATACGATGCTCCTTCGGTTGACACGTGAGTGGATGAAGACCCTATCTTCGAGAGTTTTCTGCACGAACGCAGAGACTAAGCGCTGAACGAGATCAACAAAGACGTTCAGTGAAAGCGTTCGGTTCGGGTGACCTACAATGAAGCCTCCAGACCATGACGGACTGGTATGTCGCTTCTTTTCGTGAGATAGTGTCATGTACACTGTGTAAAAGGTGCATTGCTGCAGACAGTTTTTGCTTTCTTTCCTAACAGGGTTCTTTATACCTACGTTTTTGCGCAAGTTTTGGTTAGGTGTTGTTTTTCGTATTGGTTGAAATGCTGTTTAAAATAGCGATTTGTAAATTATGTTAATTATTTTCCAGCAGAGTGTGACGTCTCCTGGCAAGACAGTCACAAAATCGTTGTAATATATGGAAAAAGGTAACACTTATCTGTATTATTATTATTATTATTATTTCATTTCTGTACGAACGGTTGTCGATTATGTAGACTCTGTAAAAGAGAAATAATCTTATTTGATTTTTATTTTTCTGCAAAAGTTATGGATGTATATTGAAAGATCTCTGTAGGATTCCTTTCATGTTAATTTTTTAAAGCTGTTGTCATTTACGACATACATTCCACTTAAGTTCAGCCTAACTGATAATTTAATCACCTTTATTTCAGGTTTAGATCTAAAATATCTAATGTTATCTTGAATTGCAACGCAGTGTAATTCGAGTGTGAGTTCAGAATATCTTCCAGTAGTTGCTTTGTCACAACTTTGTTAGTAAAGTGGAACCACGTGTGGATGATCCGTAACTCTAACTAAGATCATCAATCTTAAATGCGAATGTGTGTGAGATTATAACGTCTCATCTTGACAAGATTTTTCAATGTAGCAACTCTTCTTTATGTTCAACCCACGTGGGGTGAACTTTGTGAGACCAGTACGACGTGCTTATACAATTGTTTGACCCATCAGGTTAATAGTAAGACGATAGTAACCAGTTCGAGGTTTTTCTTTTGTAACTTGTGTTTCGATGTAATTTAATTTTACTATCAAAATTATTGTGGAGTTACACTTTTTGTGTAAACCAAGTTGACCATGTAAAGCATGTAGTGTAATCATCAATGTAGCTCTCAGCTATTATTTTCGGGAAGATTTCACAGAGAGTTAGTATGAATTTAGTATACCAGTGTGGTAATTTCATTACGGACTGGATTGCGCTACGAACGTAACTTCTTTGGGTGAAAATGGAATCGGTTGGTTGTGGTTAATTTCCTCTTGCATATGTTTCAACGTTCTTCGTGTGTTATTTTATGAATACAGTGTTGTATGCCGTCTCCCAATCTTGGCTCCATATTTTATGTGTTCCGTAAGATTAAAAACCCACATTTTCACAATCCTAAACATGGCACCAGTTTAGTTATGAATCAAGTTTAATGCGCTGAAATTTTAACGGAACAATGATCAATGTTAAAATAAATGTCCAAATAAAAACTGATTTATTTCATTTTAATTTAAATTCTCTGGTTATCGTAAGATGACTACTAAAACATTATAATTAATGTTAGTCTGGTTGCGAATTTGGTAAGGTAGACTGGATACCTGGTGAAACAGTTGCTCAGTAATGCAAGGTTAACTTCCGCAGATAACTCACAGCTATTGAACCGGTTTTATTGTCTTGAATATCAGCACCGCTTTCAGAAAAAAATTAATGCATCAACATTACAATATTTTGCAGATAACGTCTGCGGTCGGCGAGTGTAGGAATCGAAATAGACAGTGATAATTAAACAAGATAACAAAGATGCATAATAAATTGCCTATAAATAGTCGAGGTTAAAACATTGCTCACTCTGTCTTCTTGTAGACGTTAAAGTTTTAAGAGCCTCTAACGCTCGATTGAAAGCTTGGTTAGCTTTCTTTTGTTCCTTGTTCGAGAAAGACGCCATTGGAGGCTGATGAATGAAAAAAGGTGTACACTTCAAATTTACTTTCATTTTGAATAAAGAAATTGTTAAAAATAGTTGTAATAATTTATTGCTGGGTTTCCCAGTATTTTATTCCACATTTTTAGCCGTTTTCAGCATATTTAGAATTTTTCATGACGTAAAGCTGTGCAGAGATCGCAAATTCGATTTAAACTGAATAAAAACATTTTTCCTGCAATTAAGCGGGCAGGCAACGGTACATTGAAATTATTTCTTTTAGCTTACCGGTGACCTCAGAGGTGACTAGTGGATTTTATTATGTCATTTTCAGGTGGACATGGACAACTGTTAGTACAATATCAGTGACGTAAGTAATTTAAGTAAATCAGTGCAATAAATTTTATTTGTGTTATATCAAAGACGGCTGTGATGAAACCTGTTCTGGCTAATAATACTAAAATCAAATTTCATTTTTATTCTCTCGCTCTCGTGTTAGGCGTGGCAAGCGATAGTGTTGATATATTAAAAAATCCACTGCAGCTTTTACGTTTAGATAAAATAGCATACTGTAACTTCTGTACGTATAATAGGAGTAATTTTCAGTGCATTTCAGAGATGAAAGAAGCGAAGGACATGTTTAATTTCATATTTAGTTACAGTAATGACACCGTGCTCCATTTCTAACAAGCCGAATCAGGGTTATGTAAGAGTAGTTTGCTAATTAAAGTTAATACGTACACAGCAGGAAAACTTTTATGTTGTGCGAATCCCCACGTAATAGATCGGGGTGCACAAAGTAAAAATATTTCAACTGCAGAAAATAATAGAGAGAATCGCATTTTATCTGTTGTGCTTACAACAATAATCACTATACAGTTAATTAAATTATAATGCCATGTTGTTGTTGTTGTGGTCTTCAGTCCTGAGACTGGTTTGATGCAGCTCTCCATGCTACTCTATCCTGTGCTAGCTGCTTCATCTCCCAGTACCTACTGCAGACTACATCCTTCTGTATCTGTTTAGTGTATTCATCTCTTGGCCTCCCTCTACGATTTTTACCCTCCACACTGCCCTCCAGTACTAAATTGGCGATCCCTTGATGCCTCAGAACATGTCCTACCAACCGATCCCTTCTTCTCGTCAAGTTTTTCCACAAACTGCTCTTCTCCCCAATTCTATGCAATAACTCCTCATTAGTTATGTGCTCTACCCATCTATCATGCTATATAAACTGCATATCAAGTCAAAAGTGTGGTGGGGATTACGCGTCAATTTGGCGCCCAGACACGCGGGGCCCGAATGAGCAGTGGCCAAGAAAATGTACAAACGATTTTGTGTTTTTATTTCAGAATAATTAGTATGTATATGTTTACTGATAAATGTGCTTATGTATTTTGTAACAAATGCTGTGTATTAATGCATGCAAAAATTCTTTCATTAAAACTACACCACTGCGTGCAAACCGAACGAGTAAAACCCGATTCTACAGAGAAACTGTAAGAATAACATAGTCCTGGGACCGACGAACTCAGAACCACACAAATTAAAGGTAAGACTACAGTGTAGTTGTCCTGTCAGTAGCGTATGTATTTCAGTGGAGTCATCTCATGTCACTAGTGGTGGGTGTGTGTAGTTTAGGGATAGTTGTATGTGACAGGACAAAGTTAAATGTAGATAGAATTTTTCATTGTGTGGTGTATTGTGTACAAGTTTATATACTTTGTGTGCAACGAGTAGGTCGATAGATATTGTGTGTAAGTTCGTAAACCATAAATATGGTCTTACTGCGTAGGAAACGCACATGTAACATGGATAATGAGGAACATCAACCAAACACTGCAGTAAATGTAGAAGCGAGTGCTTAAAACAGCAAAAGAAATGTGTTTGAGGAAATTCCTTGTGAAACTGCGGGGGTGGGGGCACAGGAAATGGTGCCACCGTCCACCAGTGCCCAAGCAGGCGTAGAAAAAAAAGTAACACAACCACCAGCAGAGCAGTAACCAGATATTGGTAATCTGCCTGTTGGATTTTCGATTCTGGCCATGATAGAGCGCGTGCTAAATTATCAGGCGAAGTTAGAGCAATATCAGGCTGAGCGAGACCGACAGCAAGCGGAAAAGGACAAGCAATTGCAAGCCTTTTTCTGCCAACGAGCGGAAGAGGATGAAAATATCGAAATTTTCTTGCACAGCAAGCTGAGCGGGACCGCCAGCAGTGAGAGAAGGAAACCTATGAGTCAATACCTAAAGCTGTACAGGAGTTAACTGCGCAGGTAAATAATCTGCAGTTAGCGAGTACTACCATTGTAGATGAAATGGGCATTTTAGCTAGCCGAATCGAAAAATTAGAACCAGATTCTACACAGCTTGTCGAACACAAACTGAACGAATAAGCTACTAAAATTGAGACTGAATTTAATTCTTGGTTAGAAGTGAAAGTGAAATCGAGAAAAAGATTGATTCAAAAGTAACAGAAACTTCTGACGATAAGGATTCTGAATCTTTTAGCGCTATAATAAACAGGCAAGTACAGAGTGATATTCAGACTATCAAACAAATACCAAGTGATGATATTCCGCATTAGCAGATAAATATAGCTAAGCGGATATCAGACTTGGAGAAAGGTTTAGCCGATAGTAGCAAACGTGCAGAATATGAAAGTGTGTCGTCAGTAACCAGTGTTTTTGGTAATGCACAGACGTATGCGTGACGTAGTAATGAGGAGTCTTCGTGCGATAATGCGAAAAGTTACACCTACAGCTCAGAGCAGGCAGCCTATGCACCAGGCGTGAATGCGCTCAATTGAAACATATTAGTCGAGGAAAGTTTAATTAGGAATAGACAATTCCAAACTTTCACTACCGAACGAAAGTCAGTACATCCGGTAGTGTTTATTAAAAGTTTCAGAAACATCTTGCCATGTACATGGAATGAAGGAAGAAAATACAGTTTGTCCTGTCCAAAATTCAGGATGACGCAGCATTATGGGCTACTGAAGTAACGGACAGCTGCATGACATATGCGCAATTAGAGAAGGCATTTTTAGCAAAATATTGGTCGCCTGGCATCCAAGAGCGGCTTAGGAAACAGGTCTATAATCCTGAACCATATTCGGGTCGTCTTGGAAACCTAAGACGATACTTTGAAAAATACATTAACAAGACGCGCTATTGGGACGAGCCTATATCGTCGAGAGACATTGTTGGGCTACTTAAATATCATTTGCCAACCCACATTAAGGGAAATCAGATACACGGACCCGAAAATGACATGGAGCATTTCCTCTCAGTACTAGATTCGATTGACGTAACCCAGGAAGACGTAAAGTCAGCGTGTGAACACGCAAGAAACAATGGTTCAGGATGCACAACCGGTAGAAATAGTAACGCACCGAACCAAAACCATGGAAATTGTGGGGCCAGTGGTAAACGGCATGAATATCCACCGAGTAGTGGCAACAACCGGAATCAAAATGGTTATGGTCATCCGTCAAATACCAAAAAACGTGGATTTGACGATCGATATGATTCCGGTCCAGCCCAGGCCAGCCGCTGGTAAAATGCTCGAGGGCAATGGCATGATAATTGCAACGAAAAGAACCGTCACTTGTATCATAATCACCGACCGAACAAAGACAAGCAAAATTATGAGATGTATGACACCAGACCACCGCAGCAAAACGCGCCTATCACGCAGCCGTGGCGGCCTGCAAATTAAATGGTTCAAATGGCTCTGAGCACTATGCGACTTAAATTCAGAGGTCATCAGTCGCCTAGACCCTAGAACTAATTAAACCTAACTAGCCTAAGGACATCACACACATCCATGTCCGAGGCAGGATTCGAACCTGCGACTGTAGAGGTCACTCGGTTCCAGACTGTAGCGCCTAGAACCGCACGGCCACTCCGGCAGGCCCCTGCCAATTAAAATGTGCATATTATAGAGGTCACGGATAACAACCGTCCAAGCACCTCACACGAAAATAGTTCCACAGACTAGAATTGGCCACAATTTGCTCTCCGTCGATGGCCGTGGGATGGAGTGAGAGCACATATGCGCACATTTCCACAAATGATAGTACACCTGAAATCTACATGCTGCGTTACAATGACGGAATTAGTATGGAGCAGGACCTCCTAACAGAACAGCACGAATGTTCAAAGAATAACAATGAAGGCATACAAGAAATCCTAGAAGCAAAAATCTATGATATTAGTGTAAATATAATCATTGATACAGGTGCCTCCGTCCGTGTGATGAGTGCAGAACTGTTTAAAGCACTTGGGAAGGGACGAAGTATGCCGAACTTTCCAGTGAACATCGGCAAGATGCCTGAAGCCATAAGCGCACAGAGCCAGTTAATTAAGCAGCAGGTGAAGTTATAAATTTGTAAAGGGGGCGAAGCCATAGTGAGCTCGTTCCTTGTTGTTAAGGGGTTAATGATGGCCTGCATTCTGGGAGTAGATTTTCTCCGGGAGAGGGACGCAGTAATCGACCTCTCCGCACGAAAACTAAGCATGCTTAATATAGGCAGAAGAGTTGAACTGCCATTGATGAGACCGAAAATGGTACTGGTGCCATACTGTAAAAGGATAAATATCAGGTGTAGGAAACCGTGTGTACTGCGCTTAGATAGTAATTCACCAACAACGGATCTTTACTATCCCAACAAGGAAAGTAATGATTTTGAAGTAAATGTAGATGCATTCAAGAATAAAGTTCAGGAATATGAAGGTTTAAGTCTCATACAAAAAAACATCTAATGCTGCTGCTGTCAAAATATAAAATGGTATTTTCTGAACGACCAGGAGTAACTAAGGGCAAGCGGAGGCAGTGGCGAAAGAGATCCAAAGGATGTTAGAGTGGGATAACATCTCCGTATAGCAGTCTTCTTGTAGCAGTGGTTTTAGACTCAAGGAACATCAACAAAATTTTTGTACCCGTAAGAACACGGCCGAAAAAAAAAGATGAGCAAATATAAAAATTTCACGGAGTGCAGTACTTAACCTCGATTGATTTGCGAAGTACATACTGGCAGATCCCACTTACGCCAGAATCCAGAAAGTACACATCATTTAGGTTCGGAGGACGAAGTTATCAGTTCAAAGTACTTCCCTCCAAATTGAATGTAAGGGCCAGAGTGTTTATTACCGCACTAGACACAGTACTAGGAGCAGACCTATTAGAAAGAATTACATAATACGTTGATGTCTTGGTAATTGCAACTGCTACCTGGGATGGGCATGTTGAATTAATACACAGAGACTTAGAAAGATTTAAACTGGCAGGTGTGACAGCAAATCTCGATAAATTGAAATTTGGGAGCAATAGAATTAAATTCCTAGACCATATTATCACGCCTCACTGCATCACTGCAAAAAATTGTAAGCAAACCGAGAATTCCCTAGACCAAAAATAAAGAGGCAATTAAAGGCATTTATAGACTTACGTCCTTTTTCAGGAGGTTTGTAACTGAAAAATGACTAGATGACGAATCACTGTTAAATTTACTGCGGAAAAATGTGCAGTGGGTCTGGAATGACAAGTGACAGCAAGCTTTGGAAGCTATCAACACAGCCCTGGTGAATGCAAATTTTCTCCAACACCCAGACATGTCAAAAGAACTTTTGTCTCTCAACGGACTCATGTTTTTCTGGTTTGGACGAGTGTCTATTTCAACTGGCGGAAGGCAGAGATCCGGCTGCAATAAATGTTATCGAATTTGCTAGACGAACTTTAACTAGCTGCGAGAGAGCTTACTCTGTGACAGAACAGGAAGCACTCGCGGTCGTCTGGGCTGTCAAAAACTTCAATTATTATTTATAAGGAAAGGAAATCAAAGTTTACAGTGATCACCAGGCATTAAGTATTTTACTGTCCTGCAAGTTATTTCGTACAAAATTTCAGAAATGGATGGTAATCTTACAGGATTATTAGATAAAAATAATGTATATAAAAGGTCAAGACAATTTAGTAGCAGATGCATCGTCGTGACTGCCGGTGGTCTTACTGGAGTTAGCTGAGATGTTAGAGCAATCAACCGAGTACAAAGTACTTCTAGTGCAGGACCACATGCATAGGAAGGATTTTCAATGTATGTGCAAGAAGATGAAGGAATTACAAAGATCTGACCCTATGTGGGGAGAAATTATCAAGAATATCGCAACTGGGATCAACAACAGAGGCCAACAAAGTTATAGAATTGTGGATAACATTTTGTATCATAAACGCAATGCAATAGAGGACTGGTGGGCAGTATGTATACCCAGTCAGTCGGACAGAGCAGTAATATGGCACACCCATTTGGCATGGGGCCACGCAGGAATTGGAAAGTGTGCGGGGATCATAGCGAGATTCTGCTACTTTCCGAAAATAGAGCGTGAAGTACAGGCAATAGTTAGGACTTGTGTTATGTGCCAGAAAGCAAAACACCATAACAGATCCAGAAAATTTTAACTCCATCCTGTCGTCCCACAACGACCACTTCAATTAGTATCCTTGGATATAGCAGGTCCATATCCCATGGCTAGGGGAGGGATAAAGTACATACTAGCAGTATACGATATTATGAAGTACACGATCTATGGAAACAAAATTCAGTAAGACGTAAGAAACACTTAGTCTCTTCTACTTTTAAATACTTTGCCTTGCCACAACTATTTTGTGCTTTAACTTTTACTTCTAGATAGTTTTGGCATTTTTCTGCTTCCAGTCAATGTACTTTTTCCTTTTTTGGCCTCCCTTTTACTAATAATTTTCATTCCAATATGTCTGTTAAGAGCTTGTCGTATCTAAATAAGCGTCCAAACGATTCGGTTTCCTTTTTTCGAGAGACTGCTATGAGATATCTCGGTTCATATATCTCTTTCAAGATACCGTTATTGAATTCTTTCTCCAAAAATGTTCAATATTTGCAGCAATACAGGACCACTATCCAGAGATGAAAGTCTTCATTATATTGTTTTCTCGTTTCGTTAACAAGCTGTCTCTTCACTAGGAGCTGTATTTCTTTGAGGAAATCAGGTCTGGCTATTGTAATTGTATCTCCTGTTTTCACGCTGTTGCTGTTGCATTCTGTACTAAAGGTGCCTGACTTCAACGATGTATCAAGTTTTTCTACCTGCACCTGTCAACTTTGCCTCATGAAACGAAACATGACTGCGTCACGTCGTTTCATGATTCGAGAGTCAACAATTGATAAAAAAATGGGGCCCCCGGGGTCCCAAGGTCGCGATGGCGGCGTCACTGTCCCGCCGAGATAATTTGTCCTTTTACGACAATTATCTGAGCAAGCACCCACGCCAGCAAAAGGTTGCCCGACACGTGTTGATAACAGGATTTGTTTTAACCGGCTGTACCCGAATTTTAGTACATAAGGAGGATGATTTGGAGCACAGCATATCATGTCCTCTGAACCGACTCCGAGAACTTCTATTGTCGCTAACGAGCTGGCGGAAATAGTAAGTACACTTCTATTACAATGGAAACTTTGTACAAACTTGCACGAATTGCTGTTTGTGGAAGACTCCAAAATGCCTTAGATGTTTGTCAATTGGAGTTACCACAAACTATACGGGAAGATATTCTATTGGAATTTCGTGTTTCAAAATTTAATTTTATGTTAAATTCGTATAGGTTGCCAGAATGTTATATATTTAATAAAAGTGAGAACGTTCCCATGATTTGTGAAATCGTAAATTATGCAGTAGAAGCTTGCGCAAAAATAAGAGCGGGAATTCCAGTTCCATGGGAAACACTTGGTTTGATTACAATGTCTTCTTTTGACATTAGTACATTCGGGAAAAGTAGATTCATTATTAAAGTATTTCTTCACTAAGTTACTTACAAGCATTTCGTATATACTATTTGAGAGAACTGTTTATACAAATTATCCGATTCATGGCAAAACGCGCTACTGCAACCACTTCTTATTGGAATGAAAATTAATATGGTAACCAAGACACCATCATTTTCATATGGTGTAACTTGTCCGCCACATATTAAACAATATAGTCATTGGTGCATGTTTTGTGCAAATAGTCCATTGTTCAGAAGTGTACGTTGTGGTGGCTCGTTAAGCAGTGTATCGGATTCAGAGGAAGACGATGCTGATTTGACTGATATGTAGCTTCCAGACCTCTGATGGAGACCCTGGCCGACATCTTCCAAACCATCTTCACCCTGGTTCAAGCACACGTGACGAATCCAACGCTAAAAATCCTCATCGGGATAGCTACGAGATTACACTGCCAGTTGGGAGCCACCGATGGACGCTTAGGGACATACATATTCACCATTTTGAATTGTTTGACGAACTTCGAAGATTGCTGTTCACAATTATCCTTTGGTTGCCAGAACTTTAGCGAATATCTGAAATCTCAGAAAGATGGTATTACACTGATGTCATTGTCATCAGAGGACCGGACGACGTTGATGAATTTAGTAGACGAATTGCTTCTATCGCATCAGTCTACCCTGGAGAAATTATCCTCTGGAAACATGATGACGACCACATCCACCTCGTCCACGATTGCATCTATCCCTCTAGACGATGTAGATGCCGATTTAGGGTTGACCCCTTTATTGCCAGCAGAATTACGAAATATCCCCGACGAAGACGAGCAATCAGAGCCATGTCGGACCTCAACTGGTTCAATATACTCATATATTTCTTCCTGCAAAAAGGGCCAAGTCGGGGACAAGTTTGGATTAGAGGAACCCATAAGAGAGTGCCCGGTGAGTCTGAAATTGTACAATGGGTCAGTTTCATCGAGGGATCCCTCTCAGTATTGGAAAGGGAAAACCCTCGAATTAATGATCAGTTGCAACAAGAACTCACCAGGGATGGCTCACATAAATGGCCTCATACAAAGCGCAAGCCAAACTCTGACTACCAGAGGTGCAACCCTGAAACGACGGCAAAAAAGGTACTTTCCATATTAATGTCATACAATTGCATACCCCCAGAAAATATAGTCTGTGTAATACCATCTGGACACCATTATTATATTAATTTCATTAATCCTAAATTCAAACTTTTTTTGACATGCGTCTTCAGTTATACAAAAAAACTATAAATGAATTAGGTCTCAAAGGTTTCGAGAATCTTTTATGTTCTGGCTCAGAAGAAAGTATATTTTACAGCCGCTCTACAAATGTTTGGGAATATTATTATACTTTAGGAGATTCTCTTGCATGGCTAAATAAACTTTTGTTATTTCAATGTAATGATGACACAGATGAAGTGTCTAAATTTTTGTTCAATTTGGCATCATGGTTTAATAGACAGGGCCTTTACCAATGGTAGGATAATAATTATGTACAAAATAAAAAATTAAACACTCTTTGTATTATTGGCCCACCAAACTCTGGAAAAAATTGGTTTTTCGATTGTTTCGTTTCACTTAAACTTAATGTAGGCCACATTGGCTGATGCAATAATAAGACGAATCAATTTGCTCTTCAAGACGCCGTAAATAGGCGTATAATCATTGGAAATGAAATATCATTAGAGGAAGGTGCTATAGAGGATTTCAATAAAGTTTGTGAAGGAATTGGATGCAACAGTCGTATAAAATATAAAGGAGATGCTATTTTAAGACGTACTCCATTACTGTTAATTTCTAATTCTCAGCCAATTGTATGTAGTCATCCAGATTTCAACAACGTCCGTGTGAGAACTATTAGGTGGAAAAAGTTTGATGAATTGAAAAATGCAATAAAAAAGCCTTATCCTTTAGCTTTCTTTTCATTGTTGCAAATGTATAATATTCCTTATTAAATAAAAGACAAGAGTTTGTACAATGTATAATTTTGATTGTCAATTATTACAACAAATAAAAATTAATTACAATTGTTACATTTCAATTACAATTGTTTAATTTCATATTGCCCCTTATAAACAGATGATTCTTCATTCCTTTCTACATTAGTCATATAAATCATATCTGATACTTGAACATTTGATACAGTTGCTCTAGGGTAATGTGTCTCTAGACGATCTGCATACACTGAACATTCTGCAATAACTTCAAACAACATTTGAGTATCAGTATATTTTGTAACATCACTATTTAAACTGCTTGTACTTAAAGCATATGTAGGATTAATGGCTACATGAAGACTCGGTTGAACATTTGTATCATGAAGTCTAATATTATACCCAGAAGAAGCAATATCAGCTTCTTCTATTAAATTATTATATCCAGATGCTTCTGCATTTGTGACTGGAGTAACAGCTCTTACTTAAACAATTGTAATTGAAATGTAACAATTGTAATTTATTTTTATTTGTTGTAATAATTGACAATCAAAATTATACATTGTACAAATTCTTGTCTTTTATTTAATAAGGAATATTATACATTTGCAACAATGAAAAGAAAGCTAAAGGATAAGGCTTTTTTATTGCATTTTTCAATTCATCAAACTTTTTCCACCTAATAGTTCTCACACGGACATTGTTGAAATCTGGATGACTACATACAACTGGCTGAGAATTAGAAATTAACAGTAATGGAGTACGTCTTAAAATAGCATCTCATTTATATTTTACACGAATGTTGCATGCAATTCCTTCACAAACTTTTTTGAAATCCTCTATAGCACCTTCTTCTAATGAAATTTCATTTCCAATGATTATACGCCTATTTACGGCGTCTTGAAGAGCAAATTGATTCGTCTTATTATTGCATCAGCCAATGTGGCCTACATTAAGTTTAAGTGAAACGAAACAATCGAAAAACCAATTTTTTCCAGAGTTTGGTGGGCCAATAATACAAAGAGTGTTTAATTTTTTATTTTGTGCATAATTATTATCCTGCCATTGGTAAAGGCCCTGTCTATTAAACCATGATGCCAAATTGAACAAAAATTTAGACACTTCATCTGTGTCATCATTACATTGAAATAACAAAAGTTTATTTAGCCATGCAAGAGAATCTCCTAAAGTATAATAATATTCCCAAACATTTGTAGAGCGGCTGTAAAATATACTGTCTTCTGAGCCAGAACATAAAACACTATGGAAACCTTTGAGATCTAATTCATTGATAGTTTTTTTGTATAACTCAAGGCCCATGTTAAAAAAACGTTTGAATTTAAAATAAATGAAATTAATATAATAATGGTGTCCAGATGGTATTACACTGACTATATTTTCTTGGGGTATGCAATTGTGTGACATTAATATGGAAAGTACCTTTTTTGCCGTCGTTTCAGGGTGGTACCTCTGGTAGTCAGAGATTGGCTTGCGCATAGTATGAGGCCATTTACGTGAGCCATCCCTGGTGAGTTCTTGTTGCAACTGATCATTATTTCGAGGGTTTTCCCTTTCCAATACTGAGAGGGATCCCTCGATGAAACTGACCCATTGTACAATTTCAGACTCACCAGGCACTCTCTTATGGGTTCCTCTAATCCAAACTTGTCCCCGACTTGGCCCTTTTTGCAGGAAGAAATATATGAGTATATTGAACCAGTCGAGGTCCGACATGGCTGTGATGGCTTGCCTTCGTCGGGGATATTTCTTAATTCTGCTGGCAATAAAGGATTCAACCCTAAATCGGCATTTACATCGTCTAGAGGAATAGATGCAATCGTGGACGAGGTGGATGTGGTCGTCATCATGTTTCCAGAGGATAATTTCTCCAGGGTAGACTGATGCGATAGAAGCAATTCGTCTACTAAATTCATCAACGTCGTCCGGTCCTCTGATGACAATGACATCAGTGTAATACCATCTTTCTGAGATTTCAGATATTCGCAAAAGTTCTGGCAACCAAAGGATAATTGTGAACAGGGATCTTCGAAGTTCGTCAAACAATTCAAAATGGTGAATATGTATGTCCCTAAGGGTCCATCGGTGGCTCCCAACTGGCAGTGTAATCTCGTAGCTATCCAGATGATTTTTAGCGTTGGATTCGTCACGTGTGCTTGAACCAGGGTGAAGATGGTTTGGAAGATGTCGGCCAGGGTCGCCATCAGAGGTCTGCAAGCTACATATCAGTCAATTCAGCATCGTCTTCCTCTGAATCCGATACACTGCTTAACGAGCCACCACAACGTACACTTCTGAACAATGGACTATTTGCACAAAACATGCACCAATGACTATATTGTTTAATATGTGGCGGACAAGTTACACCATATGAAAATGATGGTGTCTTGGTTACCATATTAATTTTCATTTCAATAAGAAGTGGTTGCAGTAGCGCGTTTTGCCATGAATCGGATAATTTGTATAAACAGTTCTCTCAAATAGTATATACGAAATGCTTGTAAGTAACTTAGTGAAGAAATACTTTAATTTTGAATCTGCTTTTCCCGAATGTACTAATGTCAAAAGAAGACATTGTAATCAAACCAAGTGTTTCCCATGGAACTGGAATTCCCGCTCTTATTTTTGCACTAGCTTCTACTGCATCATTTACGATTTCAGAAATCATGGGAACATTCTCACTTTTATTGAACATATAAAATTCTGTCAACCTATACGAATTTAACATAAAATTAAATTTTGAAACACGAAATTCCAATAGAATATCTTCCCGTATAGTTTGTGGTAACTACAATTGACAAACATCTAAGGCATTTTGGAGTCTTCCACAAACCGCAATTCGTACAAATTTGTACAAAGTTTCCATTGTAATAGAAGTGTACTTACTATTTCCGGCAGCTCGTTAGCGACAATAGAAGTTCTCGGAGTCGGTTCAGAGGACATCATGTGCTGTGCTCCAAATCATCCTCCTTATGTACTAAAATTCGGGTACAGCCAGTTAAAACAAATCCTGTTATCAACACGTGTCGGGCAACCTTTTGCTGGCGTGGGTGCTTGCTCAGATAATTGTCGTAAAAGGACAAATTATCTCGGCGGGACAGTGACGCCGCCATCGCGACCTTGGGACCCCGGGGCCCCATTTTTTATCAATTGCTGACTCTCGAATCATGAAACGACGCGACGCAGTCATGTTTCGATTCATGAGGCATTTATATTCCTACTAGTCATGCTATGATTTCTTTAATTCTAAGTCCTGGTGGGGGGGGGGGGGGAGCGTGGAAGAGTGGGGAGGGGTGTAAAAATCGTACGGGATGACAAAGACATGAATACAACAAGCACATTCAGAAGGACAAAGATTGCAGGAGCTACCCAGAGACGACGAGGCTCGCACAAGATAGAGTAGCATGGAGAGATACGTCAAAACAGTCTTCGAACTGAAGAATACGACAACAATTTTAAGTTCAATCATTGTTCATAACAATTTAAAATTAAAGAAAATACATTCTGAATATGTTAGACAGTATCTATTATTATCGCAATGTGATTCGCTAATCTCACGCAGAAAATGAGAATTACCTTCACTGCTTTATCTCCAGATGTATTTTATTTGAAAAGTCATAGATTTTTTGACAGAAAGTTTGAACAAACGGTGTTATGTTTCGGGAGCTCGAATGGAAATCTCTGGTGGAAAGATGACTTTTTTTCGCAAAGTACTATGGCGATAATTTAGGGACCGGGCATCGAAGTTGATTCCAGAAAAAATCCTTAATGTCGCCAAGGAATGAAATGTTTCGGATACCCTATACTCTTTCTCTCAAAGACTAAAATTATTTATATGTTCTCGATTATTTTTGTTTTATAGGCATTAGATCGTTGTCCGAGGCATATTTATCTTCCGGAAGATTCATCTTCGAGTGCTGAAGTCATCAGCATTTGACGACGAAACGTTAGGAGGAAAAAAATTGGAAATTTGTGGTAAGGTCTTATGGGACAAAACTGCTGAGGCCATCGGTCCCTAAGCTCAAACATTACTTAATCTAACTTAAAGTAACGTAAACGCTAAGGCCAACACAGACACCCATGCTCGGGATTCGGCTGGAACCTTCGACGGAGGGAGCCGCGCGGACTGTGACAAGACGCCTCAGACCGCAGTTACGAGGAGAAACACGCCCTTAGACCACGGCCCAATGCCCGTAAAATAAAAATCGTCAAGGACATAGATATCGACCTAGAAGGCCTGTACTGTATGCTGTTCTTGTAGTTTCGTTTACTGCCTGTTCTGGACCTGTAAAACTGGTCATCAAATGGTTAAAGTGTAAAATTATATCAATTGGTTCTATGGTTTTATTATAAATTTGCACTTCATTTATATGCGGTTTCCGTACGTTCAAATGGGTATATGTTAACTGTCTTTCGGGGCTGGTGTCAAACTTGATATTTCCATTATGATTCCGTAGGCCAGAGTCAGTTTTAAAAGTTTTCCCCGTGATTATGCAAAAAATTGTACGGAAAAACCAATGTTTTGGCTAGGGTTATAGTAGCCTTCTTATGATAACAATTACAACGGAGTGTAGCCGTTATTACATCAGAATTGAAGACGGAATTAGATTAGGATATGAGACATTAAAACTTCTGTTTAAGTTTTACAATTTGTTGGGGAAAAGTATACACACCTATGTCAGGCAGAACCTCACTGTTTTACTATTACGAGGAACCTCTGGAGGCAGGCTGAGCGGGAGAATGAGTATATTTATTACCCAAGAATACCCTTTTCATCCACCTTTCATCCTTTAAATCTCCCCGAGTGATGTGTTGGATGAAGAGTTCCTTTTGAAAACTTTGCGGTGAGCCAGAGAGTCAACATCAACACTCGTGAGCTAATCCTACTTTCAGAATTTAGGTGGCTGTAGAACTAGCGGTAAACGCAGCAATTTTCTTCTCCCTCTCGCACCAGCTGTCCAGCAAGTGCAAAGAATGTTAATGTTACTAAATATCCCCTCCACCCCCTGACGAAGGTCCCGCGGAAATCTGTAGACTGACTGTCACCTTTCTGGTAGTTACCTTGTAAATATGGTAAATATCTTTCTTGAATTTGCTGTTATAGCTTGGAGTTAGGCATTGAACTGATATTTCACGATGCAAAATTTTTCGGTTGGTTTTCGTTAGGAGCTCCAATAGTTAGTTTCACAGTTGCACTTAATCAATTCCAGTGCGGAGAGTGCGCTTTTGACAGATAGCCTTTGTCTATCAGAAGATGCACTCACGCTTTTCGTTAGATCGATGAGCAAGTATTTCATGAATTAAATTATTTCTAAATTAAATACGTCTCCATTCTTGAAATTTTTGAAAGTCTTACTTTTAGAACTCCTGTGATTTTGACGTGTTCATTCGTGCTTCAGCTTTGAGACCGTGGTACATCGGATTTTTGTTTCCTTTTATTGTGCGTGTAGCCTATAGGTTAGTGAGGGAATTGTTGGATGTTTTGTTGGTAGAAGTCGCATAAGAACTACTATCGACTGTATTAAAACGTTTTAAGTCCCTCTGAGTTATACGGTTAAACAGATCTACGCCTCTTCGCGCCCCCCTAACAGTTCATTAGTTGAAAATTGGCCAGCCGCATTTAACAATCATGTCTCAGTTTCTCTACGTGCTGTTCTTCCAATGGTCCCTCTTTAGTGAATTTTACTTTCTAAAAAACCCCAAAAGTTCAATGAGCACAAACGATTGTGTGCATAACCAATTATTAAATCTACTAGCGCACTTGAGTAAATAACTCGCTCGAGGTATCACAAACAATCCGACTAGCGCACTTGAGTAAATAACTCGCTCGAGGTATCACAAACAATCCAACTCTCCACAAATTAAGACCAAAAACCCAATTACTTCTGGGACTGCTGTCAGTCAACTAACAGTACGATACGGACAAAATTCGGATAACATCCGATACTTTCAATAATACCAATAACTGCCACCAGACGAAGGGTTGGCTTTTGTAGTTCCTTCTACGTCACGAATCATTACTTACGGCCACAAAATCCTGTTAATCAGGAAAGGTTGCCCTTGCCGATACTAAACAATTCATATGCGCAAACACGACCACTGGGAGTTACTTGAACAAGTCGGTCCTAGATCGGCACTGGGAGGAAATCCTCGCAGTTACGCCAGAGTTTCTTCACAACATTTGACTAACCGAACGCGTAAGTCTGCTTATCAGAATGTGTGGCCACACCAGACCACAAATCAATGCTCAACCGAGACAGACTATGTCCTGTCTTATTTTGACTCCTACGGAACACATGCATGGACTGGCTTTATTCCTAAAGGAAAGAGAAAAAAAAAACATTTGAAGCATGGATGCGAACAAACACGTAATGCCACCTCGACTGTTCACAATGATTTCATTATTATCGTACTACTTTCGCCAAGCTGGAACGGTGCCCAGCTACTCTGCAGTGTCATTAGACCTCTGGTTTCTGTGACGACCAGTGGCTGTCTCGCTGCTAGGTCGTGCGTTAGTGTCCTTTTGGCTTCCAGCGAAACGTGTATTTAAAACATTTATATGACGTTACACACTTTATTCTTACATACTTAGCTTTGCCCCAATACTCATAAGCACTCGGATATCAAACAAGAGTAAAAGCGAACTTACACCGTCCCCGTAATACAGCAAAAACTCACTGGGGTTTAAACAGGATGGAGACAGGTATATAACGTTAGGTACTGAGCTAGTGAGAAACATCTTAAATTGTAAAAATGCAAAACAAGGATAAATTCACTATGCATGTCGGTACTCATTCAATCCGTAATTTTACATACTACAGTATGAAGCATACTGTTCATTACGGGGAGCAAAACGCAGCACACATGACAGATTCTGCCTTCACTGCTATGTTAACTGCTGAAGTAAAATCCCTTAATCAAGATAAACTCTATTTGCAACCATACACTGGTGCTGTAGTAAGAAAAATATGTACACATCTAAATGTGTCTACTCATATTGCACTCAAAAAATACGTAAATATTACTCGAAGCTGGAAGTATTGTTTTTGATTTCGTAAAAATTGCAATCACAAAGTGATGCTTGATAATCACTCTATTTCTCTTAACAGGACCAGCAGTAATCTAAATTTTAAAAAAAGGCGTGGGGTCATCAATTATCTGAAGATGAACCCTAGCGTTCGAAATGCATTGTGCACTGAAATAAAAATTATGATTTGTGGCTGAAGCACGTTTGTTTTTTACGCTGCGAAAGGACTTTACAGAGGGACGCAACGCCGACAGAAACGGATAAAATGAAGGTAATTAGACTACTCCACGTACCATCACATATTCTTGAGCTGGCGTACTAAAGCAAGTTAACCGTTGCGCATAAAACAGACATGTTAGCGGGCAGATTCAATGATCTCAGAGATTCACATATGGTACACACCCACGTAACACACGCTAGGTCAGTGGTACGTAACTAAAGTAATATGAAAATGTGAGGATTAAATTATTTTCATTTACCTGATTTCACACGCTGGAACCCCTTTATACGGAGAATCTAGTTCATTTAACCACCCTTCTTTTATCTTGTATCCGTAATCACGATGTTTTTAAGTCACACTAGTAGCATTAAATTCATTTAAGCGTCCCTGTTTCATTATGTGTGTGTGTGTGTGTGTGTGTGTGTGTGTTTGTGTGTGTGTCTGCCGACCGGGGTGGCCGAGCGGTTCTAGACGCTTCAGTCTGGAACCGTGCGACCGATACGGTCGCAGGTTCGAATCATGCCTCGGGCATGAATGTGTGTGATGTCCTTAGGTTAGTTAGGTTTAAGTAGTTCTAAGTTCTAGGGGACTGATGACCTCAGAAGTTAAGTTCCATAGTGCACAGAGCCATTTTGTGTGTGTGTGTGTGTGTGTGTGTGTGTGTGTGTGTAGGTGGATGCTGTGGCGTAGGTATATGTTGGCTGCAGTAGATGTGCACAAGTGAAGTAGCTAGACGTGCATCAAACCAGTTTCGGTCTGAATGTTACAATAACAATACGCTTATACATTTTGTGCACCGTACATTATGTGCTAGATGACGATGAGTTTGGCTTTAGAAAAGATAAAAACACGAGAGAGGCGATTCTGACGTTGCGGTTGATGTGTCGATCTGGGAAAAGCTTTCGAAAATGTGAAATGGTGCGAGATCGTCGAAATTTTGAGAAAAATGGAGGTAAGCGGTAGGGAGAGGCGGTTAATATACAATATGTACAAGAGCCAAGAGGGAATAATAACAGTGGACAATCAAGAACGAAGTGCTCGGATTAAAAAGGGTGTAAGACAGGGATCATAGGTACAAAGAAGGTAGCTGCGAAGAAACCATGGGTAATAGAAGAAATACTTCAGTTGATTGATGAAAGGAGGAAGTACAAACATGTTCCGGGAAAATCAGGATTACAGAAATACAAGTCGCTGAGGAATGAAATAAATAGGAAGTGCAGGGAAGCTAAGACGAAATGGCTGCAGGAAAAATGTGAAGACATCGAAAAAGATATGACTGTCGGAAGGAAATACTCAGCATACAGGAAAGTCAAAACAACCTTTGGTGACATTAAAAGCAACGGTGGTAACATTAAGAGTGCAACGGGAATTCCACTGTTAAATGCAGAGGAGAGAGCAGATAGGTGGAAAGAATACACTGAAAGCCTCTATGAGGGTGAAGATTTGTCTGATGTGATAGAAGAAGAAACAGGAGTCGATTTAGAAGAGATAGGGGATCCAGTATTAGAATCGGAATTTAAAAGAGCTTCGGAGGACTTACGGTCAAATAAGGCAGAAGGGATGGATAACATTCCATCAGAATTTCTAAACTCATTGGGGGAAGTGGCAACAAAACGACTGTTCACGTTGGTGTGTAGAATATATGAGTCTGGCGACATACCATCTGACTTTCGGAAAAGCATCATCCACACAATTCCGAAGACGGCAAGAGCTGACAAGTGCGAGGATTATCGCACAATCAGCTTAACAGCTCATGCATCGAAGCTGCTTACAAGAATAATATACAGAAGAATGGAAAAGAAAATTGAGAATGCGCTAGGTGACGATCAGTTTGGCTTTAGGAAAAGTAAAGGGACGAGAGAGGCAATTCTGACGTTACGGCTAATAAAGGAAACAGGGCTAAAGAAAAATCAAGACACTTTCATAGGATTTGTCGACCTGGAAAAAGCGTTCGACAATATAAAATGGCGCAAGCTGTTCGAGATTCTGAAAAAAGTAGGGGTAAGCTATATGGAGAGACGGATCATATAGAGTATGTACAACATCCAAGAGGGAATAATTAGAGTGGACGATCAAGAACGAAGTGCTCATATTAAGAAGGGTGTAAGAATAGGCCGTAGCCTTTCTCCCCTACCCTTCAATCTATACATCGAGGAAGCAATGATGGAAATAAAAGAAAGGTTCTGGAGTGGAATTAAAATACAAGGTGAAAGGATATCAATGATACGATTCGCTGATGACATTGCTATCCAGAGTGAAAGTGAAGAAGAATTAAATGATCTGCTGAACGGAATGAAAAGTCTAATGAGTACACAGTATGGTTTGAGAGTCAATCGGAGAAAGACGAAGGTAATGAGAAGTAGTAGAAATGAGAACAGCGAGAAACTTAACATCAGGATTGATGGTCACGAAGTCAATGAAGTTAAGGAATTCTGATACCTAGGCAGTAAAAAAACCAATGACGGACGGAGCTAGGAGTACATCAAAAGCAGACTCGCTATGGCAAAAAAGGCATTTCTGGCCAAGAGAAGTCTACTAATATCAAATACCGGCATTAATTTGAGGAAGAACTTTCTGAGGATGTACGTCTTGAGTACAGCATTGTATGGTAGTGAAACATGGACTGTGGGAAAACCGGAACACATGAGAATCGAAGCATTTGAGATGTGGTGCTATAGACGAATGTTGAAAATTAGGTGGACTGATAAGGTAAGGAATGAGGAGGTTCTATGCAGAATCGGAGAGGAAAGGAATATGTGGAAAACACTGATAAGGAGAAGGGACAAGATGATAGGACATTTGCTAAGACATGAGGGAATGACTTCCATGGTACTAGAGGGAGCTGTAGAGGGCAAAAACTGTAGAGGAAGACAGAGATTGGAATACGTCAAGCAAATAATCGAGGACGTGGGTTGCAAGTGCTACTCTGAGATGAAGAGGTTAGCACAGGAAAGGAATTCGTGGCGGGCCGTATCAAACCAGTTAGTAGACTGTTGACCAAAAAAAAAAAGACAGGGACGTAATCTTTCGTTCCTATTGTTCAATGTGTAGACCGGAGAAGCAAGGTTGGAAACAAAAGAAAGTTTCATGAGTGCAATTAAAATCCAAGGTGAGAGGATATCAATGATACGATTCGCTCATGACCTTGCTGTCATGAGTGAGAGCAAAGAAGAATTACGTGATCTGCTGAATTGAAGAAACAATCTAATAAGTAAAGAATATAGACTGAGAGTAAATCTATGAGAGTCAAAAGTAAAGAGAAGTAGCAGAAATGAGAACAGCGGGAAACGTAACATCAGAATTGATAGTCACGAAGTAGATGGAGTTAAGGAATTTTGCTACCTAGGCAGTAAAATAATCAGTGACGCATGGAGCGAGGAGGACATCAAAAGTAGATTAGCAATGTGAAAAAGGGCTTTTCTGGCCAAGAAAGGTCTACTAGTATCAAACATGGGCGTTAATTTTAGGTAGAAATTTCTGAGAATGTACGTCTGGGGTACAGCATTTTATGGTAGGGAAACACGGACTGTGGGAAAACCGGAACAAAAGAGAATCGAAGCATTTGAGGCGTGGTGCTATAGACGAATGAGATTTAGGTGGACTGATAATGTAAGTAACGAGGAGATACTGCGCGGGATCTAAGAGGAAAGGAAAATGTGGAAAGCACTGATAAGGAGAAGAGATAGGGTGATAGGACATCTATGAAGACATGAGGGAATGATTTAAATGCCACTAGAGGGAGCTGTAGCGACCTCAAACAGTAGAGGGAGGACAGATATTGGAATACATCCAGCAAATAATTGAGGACGTAGGTTGCAAGTGCTACTCTGTGATGAAGATGTCGGCGCTGGAGATGATTTCGTGGCGTATCGCATCAAGCCAGTCAGAACACCGATGACCATATATACAGGGTGGTCCATTGATAGTGAGAGGGCCATATATTTCACGAAATAAGCATCAAACGAAAAAACTACAAAGAACGAAACTTGTCTAGCTTGAAGGGGAAAACCTGATGGCGCTATGGTTGGCCCGCTAGATGGCGCTGCCATAGGTCAAACGGATATCAACTGCGTTTTTTTTTAAATAGGAACCCCCTTTTTATTACATATTCGTGTAGTACGCAAAGAAATGTGAATGTTTTCGTTGGACCACTTTTTTCTCTTTGTGATAGGTGGCGCTGTAATAGTCACAAACGTATAAGTACGTGGAACCACGTAACATTCCGCCAGTGCGGGCGGTATTTGCTTTGTGATACATTACCCGTGTTAAAATGGACCGTTTACCAATTACGGAAAAGGTCGATATCGTGTTGATGTGTGGCTATTGTGATCAAAACGCCCAACGGGCGTGTGCTGTGTATGCTGTGGACGACATCATCCAAGTGTCCGGACCTTTCGCAGGATAGTTACGTTATTTAAGGAAACAGGAAGCGTTCAGCCACATGTGAAACGTCAGCCACGACCTGCAGCAAATGATGATGCCCAAGTAGGTGCTTTAGCTGCTGTCGCGGCTAATCCGCACATCAGTAACAGACAAATTGCGTAAAAATTGGGAACCTTAAAAACGTCGGTGTTGAGAATGCTACATTAACATCGACTGCACCCGTACCATATTTCTATGCACCAGGAATTGCATGGCGACGAATTTGAAGGTCGTGTACAGTTCTGCCACTGGGCAGAAGAGAAATTATGGGATGATGACAGATTTTTTACACGCGTTCTATTTGGCGACGAAGCGTCATTCACCAACAGCGGTAACGAAACCGACATAATATGCACTACTGGGAAACGGAAAATCCACGATGGCTGCGACAAGTGGAAAATCAGCGACCTTGACGGGTTAATGTATGATGCGGCATTGTGGGAGGAAGAATAATTGGCCCCCATTTTATCGATGGTAATCTAAATGGTGCAATGTATGCTGATTTCCTACATAGTGTTGTACCAATGTTACTACAAGATGTTTCACTGCATGACAGAATGGCGATGTACTTCCAACATGATGGATGTCCGGCACATAGCTCGCGTCCGGTTGAAGCTGTACTAAATAGCATGTTTCATGACAGTTTTATTGGTCGTTGAAGCACCATACCATTACCCGCACGTTCAACGGATCTGACGTCCCCGGATTTCTTTGTGTGGGGAAAGTTGAAGGCTATTTTCTATTGTGATCCACCGACAACGCCTGACAACATGTGTCACCGCATTGACAACGTATGTGCGAACATTACAGAAGGCGAACTACACGGTGTTGAGAAGAATGTCGTTACACTTGTTGCCAAATGCAGTGAGGTTGACGGAGATTGCATTGCAGTGCGTTGCATTGTATTAATGTGGTATTTATACTTAATCCCTGTGTAACAGCATGCGTTCTCAGAAATTGTAAGTTCACAAAGGTACATGTATCACATTGGAACAACGGAAATAAAATGTTCAAACGTACCTACGTTCTTTATTTTGATTTAAAAAAACTTACCTGTTACCAACTGTTCATACAAAATTGTGAGCCATATGTTTTTGATTATTATAGCACCATCTATCACAAAGCGAAAACAGTGGTCAAACTAAAACATTCATATTTCTTTACGTTCTACACGAATATGTAATAGAAAATGGGGGTTCCTATTTAAGAAAAACGCAGTTCATATCCGTTTGACCTATGGCAGCGCCATCTAGCGGGCCAACCATAGCGCCATCTGGTTTTCCCCTTCAAGCTAGACAAGTTTCGTTGTTCGTAGTTTTTTCGTTTGACGCTTTTCATGAGATATTTGGCACGGTCACGACCAATGGACCACCCTGTATGGCACATGGAACTGCAGGTTCCTGTTACGAGAATCTTGCACTTCTCTGTTCCAAATTAGTAACAGTTGTAAAAATCATAAGTAAGCGTAGACTACAGTAGTTTTCCTAGTAGATCTGATCAATGAATGTCGCACACGCATTACCTGTTCGTTAGGTGTTTTGCATAATACTTTTGTTCTACATAGTCACCCTCCTATATGTTGCTTTCACTAGCAACACTACCACACGACTGGCCATTAAAATTGCTACACCACGAAGATGACGTGCTACAGACGTGAAATTTAACCTACAGGAAGAAGATGCTGAGATATACAAGTGATTAACTTTTCAGAGCACTCGCACAAGGTTGGCGCCGATGGCGACATTTACAACGTGCTGACATGAGGAAAGTTTCCAACCGATTTCTCATACACAAACAGCAGTTCACCGGCGTTGCCTGGTGAAACGTTGTTGTGATGCCTCGTGTAAGGAGGAGAAATGCGTACCATCACGTTTCCGACTTTGATAAAGATCTAATTGTAGCCTATCGCGATTGCGGTTTATCGTATCGCGACATTGCTGCTCGCGTTCGTCGAGATCCAATGACTGTTAGCAGAATATGCAATCGGTGGGTTCAGGAGGGTAATACGGAACGCAGTGCTGGATCCCAACGGCCTCGTATCACTAGCAGTCAAGATGACAGGCATCTTATCCCCATGGCTGTAACGGAACGTGCAGCCGCGTCTTGATCCCTCAGTCAACAGGCGGGGACGTTTGCAACACAACAACCATCTGCACGATAAGTTCGACGACGTTCTCAGCAGCATGGACTATCAGCTGGGGGACCATGGCTGCGGTTACCCTTGACGCTGCATCACAAAAAATGGTTCAAATGGCTCTGAGCACTATGGGACTTAACATCTTAAGTCATCAGTCCGCTATAACTTAGAACTACTTAAACCTATCTAACCTAAGGACATCACACACATCCATGCCCGAGGCAGGATTCGAACCTGTGACCGTAGCAGTCCCGCGGTTCCGGACTTAAGCGCCTAGAACCGCACGGCCACCGCGGCCGGCGCTGCATCACAGACAGGAGTGCCTGCGATGGTGTACTCAACGACGAACCTGGGTGCACGAATGGTGAAACGTCATTTTTTTGGATGAATCCAGGTTCTGTTTACAGCATCATGATGGCCGCATGCGTGTTAGGCGACATCGCGGTGAACGCACATTGGAAGCGTGTATTCGTCATCGCCATACTGGCGTATCACCCGGCGTGATGTTATGGGGTGCCATTAGTTACACGTCTCGGTCACCTCTTGCTCGCATTGACGGCACTTTGAACAGTGGACGTCACATTTCAGATTGGTTACGACCCGTGGCTTTACCATTAATTCGATCCCTGCGAAACCCTACATTTCAGCAGGATAATGCACGACCGCATGTTCCAGGTCCTCTACGGGTCTTTCTGGATACAGAAAATGCTCGACTGCTACCCTGGCCAGCACATTCTCCAGATCTCTCACGAACTGAAAACGTCTGGTCAATGGTGGCCGAGCAACTGGCTCCTCACAATACGCTAGTCACTACTCTTGATGAACTGTGGTATCGTGTTGAAGCTGCATAGGCAGCTGTACCTGTACACGCCATCCAAGCTCCGTTTCACTCAATGCCCAGGCGTATCAAGGCCGTTTTTATGGCTAGAGGTGGTTGTTCTGGGTACTGATTTCTCAGGATCAATGCACCCAAATTGCGTGAAAATGTAATCACATGTCAGATCTAGTACAATATATTTGTCCAATGAATACCCGTTTATCATCTGCATTTCTTCTTGGTGCAGCAATTTTAATGGCTAGTAGTGTATAATGTTCGTTTCTCTATAAATCTCTTTTCTGCAATGTTAGATCTCTCAGTGTGAACTGCAGGTTCCTGTTACGAGAATCTTGCCCCTTTCTGTTCCAGATTAGTAACTGTTGTAAAACTCATAATTAAGCGTAGACTACGGTAGTTTTCCTGGTAGATCTGATCAATTAATGCAGCACACGCATTTCCAGTTCGTTAGATGTGTTGCATACCTATCGGTCGTTACCTGACAAAGAGTGCTTTCTTTACGTACGGGGTTATTACAAGATTCCCCTACAAACCAGAAGTGGGAAATCGTCTAGAAACTGAGGGATGATATATGAAGAGCCACAGAACCTATGGAATACTTTTGTTTTCCATAGTCACCCTACTATCTGTTTCTTTCCATAACAAGACTACTACTAAAACCATGATTTACTACCTCATTTGCCACTCGGCGTGGCCGAGCTGTTCTAGACGCTTCAGTCCGGAACTGTGTGACCGCCACGGTTGCAGGTTCGAATTCTGCCTCGGGGATAGACGTGTGTGATGTCCTTAGGTTAGTTGGGGTTAAGTAGTTCTAAGGGACTGATGACCTCAGCTGCTAAGTCCCACAGTGTTCAGAGGCATTTGATGCAACTACCTCATTTATTTACTGGTAGAGCGCAACTTTAGTGAAGGCGTCCCATGTGGGCTGCATATTTCCCTTTAAATCGCATAATGGAATTCGAATATATGCATTGATTGGTGTTAGCTATACTGGAACGTACACACGGAGGAAAACCTGTGAGGCGTGAGGCGGCGCGGCCCGCTTCGGCGCGGCTGGCTTATCAGGGCAGGCGGCGAGGTGAGGCGCGGCAGCACCGTGTGCTGTGTGCTGCGCTGTGCTGGTTTAGCGACGCCGTTCCGGCGCGCGGCGGGCGGGCTCGGCAGGCGCCGATAACAGCAGGTGCGGCAAGAAGCCTTCCCGGCGACAAGTTTGGGCGAGCGGCGCCTCGGCTCCCCCAAAACTAATATCGCTGGCGGCGAGACCGCGGCCGGGCCCGGCACACACCGGCCGAGAGGCGCAGCCGCCTCAGCGGGCGGCGGCAGTGCGTGTCCGCGCGAGCAGAGGCTGTGTGCAACTGGAATTACCAGTGGCATCTACTCTGTAGGACGCAATATAAAAGAAAATTCAGGAACCTTGTAATGCATTGACTAGCCTCTCACCGGTCGCTCCCCTCATGGCTGATAGGGGAATGCACACCAGGTATGGTGGGCACTGAGATAATAAAATATCCAGGATGGAGCAAAACTAGGACTACAGGAGGACAGATCTCGAAACCACAGAGAAGGTGATCCGTCTAGGTCAGATCAAGTGTGAAACAACATCAGCTGGGACGGAAGGTTACAGGTGGCAGCAACACCACTGTGCGATCGACGCGTCCAAGGGCATTCGAATTGCTAAAAATCCAGAGAAAATTTCCCGCTGGACATAGACCTTAAATTGGTCATATTGACACATTTCTGTGGAGCTGTAGCACGTACATTAAAACATAACATACGCGAAGAAACATTAATTATAGAGAAACACCGTTACATTGCTTCTGGATGGTAGCGAATTTTGGGCTCTATCATCTGATCAAATACGACAAGTCGAATCATCAGAGGCGAAGTTCTCCGCTTTGTAGCTGGATACTTATTACTGGACGATAACAGAAATACCGATATTAGACACTAATTCAACGTTGAACCTATTACAAATATAACTGAAAAACAGCGACTGAACTATTGGGCTCTGAGCACTATGGGACTCAACTGCTGTGGTCATAAGTCGACTGAACTATTCAACGTATGTCTACTGATAGAGTAACTAAAGCGGGAATACGAGAGGAAAATTGTACATCACTTCAAGAGGCAGCAGGAACAGTTCTGACTTGGAACAAGGCAAAAACTCTAATCCTTAAAGACGATGATGATGACGGGATCAGTAGCGCACAAGTTCAGCATTCATTGAAAATTCACCCAGCACAAACTACAGGGAATGTATATTGAGGAAACAATAAAGGAAACAAAAGAAAAATTCGGAGTAGGTATTAAAATCCATGGAGAAGAAATAAAAATTTGAGGTTCGCTGATAACATTGTAATTCTGTCAGAGACAGCAAAGCACTTGGAAGAGCAGTTGAACGGAATGGACAGTATCTTGAAAGGAGGATATAAGATGAACATCAACAAAAGCAAAACGGGGATAATGGAACGTATTCGAGTTAACTCGGCTGATGCTGAGGGAAATAGATTAGGGAATGAGACACTTAATATAGTAAAGGAGTTTTGCTATTTGGGGAGCAAAATAACTGATGATGGTGGAAATAGAGACGTTATAAAATGTAGACTGGCAATGGCAAGGAAAGCGTTGAAGAACAAAAATTTGTTAACATCGAGTATAGATTTTAAGTCTCAGGAAGTCGTTTCTGAGAGTATTTGTATGGAGTGTAACCATGTATGGAAGTGAAACATGGACAATAAATAGTTCGGACAAGACGAGAATAGAAGCTTCCGAAGTGTAGTGCAACAGAAGAATGCTGAAGATTAGATGGGTAGATCACATAACTAATGAGGAGGTATTGAATAGAATTGGGAAGAAGAGCAGTTTGTGGCACAACTTGACTAAAAGAAGGGATCGGTTGGTAGGACATATTTTGAGGCATCAAGGGATCACCAATTTAGTACTGGAGGGCAGCGTGGAGGGTAAAAATCGTAGAGGGAGACCAAGAGATGCATACACTAAGCAGATATAGAAGGATGTAGGCTGCAGTACGTACTGTGAGATGAAGCAGCTTGCACAGGATAGAGTAGCATGGAGAGCTGCATCAAACTAGTCTCAGAACTGAAGACTACAACAACAATAACAACCGGGAGAAATACATGTCTGAACATAAATCCAGTCCCTACGAGGAGGAAAGTAAGGTCTGATCCGTCGCGAAATGGAAACCACTGTGAAAATCAAAAGTGTTTTATTTTCAACAGTTAGCTAAATCCTGCAGATTCTTGTCCACATACTCGCCACTCATACTTACGTTAGACATTTGTCGCACCACTGTACCAACTTTCCGATCCCTCGTCATAGAAGGCAGCCGCCTCTGCTTCCCGCCAATTCTCAACGCTATTCTACTGGTCGTTGTATTCCGCCAAAATGTTGCCTTCATAGCCATCGCTTTATGTGAGCAGAGATGAGAAAACTAAGGGGAGGCAGTAACTGTCTGTACTGAGTGTGATCGAACACTTCCCATCGAAAACACTGCAGGTCGAGTTTACGTCACAAGAGTGAAACCCGGCGTGGTTTCGGTGACATTTTGGGCAGCTACTCAGCGGTATTCCCTAAATCACATGGATACCCTAGAAAGTTGCATTACTGTCAAGGAGTATGTGATATGCTGATCGGGTCCATCCCAAAGTACAACATTTATTCCTCGACGGTGATGGTGTGTTCCAAGAAGATATGGCCCCTTTTCGCAATACTCGCATCATCCAGGACCGGTTTTGAGAACATGAGGATCAATTATCACATATTCTCCTTGTCACCACAGGCACCAGATTTTAATATTATTGGGCCTGTGTTGTCTACCTTTGAGACAAGAGTACGTGATAGTTACTCACCAGGATCATTGTTCCCTGATTTTGCCACAATTATGAAGACAGGACTGTATACACTGAATGAGAAAAGCCATGGGATAGCGATGTGCCGGCCGCGGTGGCCGAGCAGTTCTAGGCGCTTCAGTCCGGAAGCGCGTGACTGCTACGGTCGCAGGTTCGAATCCTGCCTCGGCCATTGGTGTGTGTGATGTCCTTAGGTTAGTTAGGTTTGAGTAGTTCTAAGTTCTAGGAGACTGATGACCTCAGATGTTAAATCCCATAGTGGTCAGAGCCATTTGAACCATTTGATAGCGATATACACAGAAAGGGTAGCGCATTGGTGAAGCTATTTGTACTCAGGTGTTTCGTGTGAAAATGTATCCTACATGATTACGGGTGCATAACGGAAATTAACAGACTGACGCATGGGACCTTTGGTTTAGGAAACAGTTAGGGAATTCAATATTCCCAATTCCATTGTGTTAAGAGGGTGCCGAGAATACCAAATTTCACACATAACCACGGACAACCCAGTGGCCAAGGGCCTTCACTTAACGACAGAGAACAACGGCGTTTGCGTAGAGTCGTCAGTGCTAACAGACAAGCACCAGTGGACGAAACAAGAGCATAAATCATGTGGCACGTACGACGACCGTATCCGTTACGAAAGTGTGGCGAGATATGTCGTTAGTGGTCTCTGGCACCAGACGACCGACGAGAATGCCTTTGCTAACAGATGTCACGTGCAGCGCCTCTCACGGGCTCGTGACCGTATCAGTTGGACGGTAGACGACTGCAAAACGATGGGCTGATTAGAGATGATGATAGGGTTAGGGTGTAGTGCAGACCCCACGAAGCTAGGGACCCAAGCTGTCAGCAAGGAACTATCCAAGCAGGTGGTGGTTCCTTAATGTTTAGGCTGTGTTTACATGTAATGGACTGGGTCGCAGGCCCAAATGTACCTATCATTGATCGTAAATGACAATTTACAGCCATTCATGGACATCATGTCTACAAACGACAACAGAATTTCTATGGATGATAATACGCCATGTCGTCGGGCCACAACAGTTCGCGATTTGTTTGTAGAGCAATGTGGACAATTTGAGTGTATGATTTGCCCACCCAGATCGTCCGACATGAATCCCATCCAACATTTATAGAACATAACCTAGAGGTCAGTGTGTGTTCAAAATCCTGCACCAGCAACACTTTCGGAAATATAGGTCAACTATATAGGCAGAATTGCTCGAAATTTCTGCAGGAGACGACAACTTGTTGAGTCCAGTAAGATGTTGGGTTGGTTGGTTGGTTGTTTTGGGGAAGCAGACCAGACAGCGAGGTCATCGGTCTCATCGGGTTGGAGGAGGACGGGGAAGGAAGTCGGCCGTGCCCTTTGAAAGGAACCATCCCGGCATTTGCCTGGAGCGATTTAGGGAAATCACGGAAAACCTAAATCAGGATGGCCGGACGCGGGATTGAACCGTCGTCCTCCCGTAAGATGTCGGGACCGACACGATATTAGGAGGTATCCTACGACTTTTGGCAACACAGTGTAAGATTCACTTGGAAACCCTGTACACATCCATTCCGAGACGACTGGAAGCTGCTTTGATTAGAACTTTTCAGCCCTACAATAACAATGCGATAGATGGAAACAGTAGAGGTTAGAATTTACTTACAGAAGGTTATTTTTATGTTACACTAACTGTGTGGAATGGTGGCGCCCGCTTTAAGATAAATCGTGTTACCGCTGAAAGAAGACTTCTACAGGTACACTGGTAGGACGGGTGCGTGGGTTCTAGGGTAGCACAGCCAAAATGATAGTAACATATAATAGTGCATAATAAAATATATTACTGAACTTTCGTAACGCTTGTTACAGCATAATGCAGGTTTAGCCTATCTGTCCTGCGTGGAATATAGGTCCATGAACACATACTAAATAATGTTCTCTGAACTGAAGTCGGAAGAAAACTAATCCTCAATTTTGATGAACTATTCGGAGAACAGTTCCCTACTAACAGTACTTAGTTAAATCTCTAGGCAGGTGGTCTCTGTCCATTCATGATAGTTCTGCTCGCTGTCCTGTTGCTACTGAAGACTAATCACTGTCTATCTGTCTACCAGTGTTTCTCTGTCACTCGACGAGTTGAAGACGGGACGAACGTTCTGTACGAAATCCCAAGCAAGACTCGGACTGATGTGGCGGTAAGCCACATAACGTGAAAAAATAATATTGAAAAATTTCGCAAATATAACAAAACTGACTTCTTAACGAAATAGATATTATCGCAGAAAAATCGAAAAGACTATGTGACCAACTAATATGATTTGTGATTGTTATTGTGATCTCTGTTCCTTTTGAAAAAGGATCACACATTCTTCCCTTTGGTTTCTCGGTAGTATAAGAAGCCATTTAGTGACGAGCCACGAAAAAGGGTAAGTTTCATGTAATATCTGTACTAAATATAATCAAATATTACTTAAAAGTGTAGCTAATCTTTTACTGTAAGCGACCATATACTCATGAAGTGAGTGACTTAAAAAATTTATGCAAATTTCATAGAAGAACGTAGGTGCAGAGGTCAACGTCATTGTTCTAAATGATAACGGCCCCGAGTCGAAATAAATATTTTAATATTTGCTAATTCTGACAAATAATAAAAGTAAATGTGAGTGTAAATGTAGGAGATCTCTGTTGATTAGCAGTTCTTCTTTCGAAACAGTAGCAGTTTTAAATTTTTCAAACATTGAACCATATTCACTTAACGTGAATTCACGTAATTTTGTGACATCCCCGCTTCGAAGAAATTGCGATGATCTCCGCTACATTGCTTTATCTCAAATGAAAAACGAACAATTGACGAAAGTCAATCGCAGCTCTGTAAGCGAAAGGATGTGTGTGTTCGTGGTGTCTTGTTATAAAAACAGCTTGTCGGGCAGACTAACTGTGTGAAGTAGCATAACTGAGTCCATGGCGTAAATAATTTTCCAGGTGTGAAGCAGGTAGAATAATACTAACTCAAACTTTACAAAACAAACAAATACCAACAATACATACGTAAAAAGGGCAACGACTACCTCTGCTCGTGCACGGTTACTTAAGCGTGCGTCTCTATTTGTGGTGGCGCTGCCCCACCAGAGGGCGTGATTCTCATGGGCAGCGTGACTGGTTTGCGTGCAGCGATGTTCCTACTGCGGACCGATGTCCATAGTACTTCTGGTACCGCCGTATGCTCTTCTTGTGTGGTACCTCAGTACACTACCAATAAACAAACCCTTGCTTGCTACCAGTTTTAATCTATCTATTCGTAACCATAGGAAATAAATACGGTTAATAAGAAATAAATACGAAGCAATCGGAAGAGGTGAGTGGAGGTCACTGTAACTTCGCACATGTGCACAACATCGGCAGGAATGCAAATGATTGTAGCTCAAATTCCTTGACAGGTAGAACAATCTCGTTTTAGCGTCCTTGGAGTTTAGTGTTGTTAGTAGGCGTGGTAGGGCATTTGGCGTGAACAGCTTCAGGTGTTGAGCCATCATTGCGAAGGACACCAAGACGCTGTTGTACTCGTGTGAGACAGCGTTACCAGCACCTGAAAGTCTTTGAAATGACCTCGTTGTGGGTCTCCATTTGACTTGCATTCGAATCGTGGGATATCCAGAGTTGTGGGGTGGGGAAAGGGGGGCTGGCGGGATGTGACAGAGGACTGGCGATGAAACGCATCGGAACGTGAGAACAGACATAGTCGTCTTGTGGACCACGCGTACACCACGTGTGAAGATCGCCGTATTGACCACCAAGCACATTGTTATTTACTCACATCTGCATATCCCAACAGAGAAATCCACGTGGACTTATTGAAACACTCTGCTACGGTCAAGATATGCCGGAAAATCTCTGTAAATACTTCATTCTTCTTCAACTTATTCTGGAGAATGTCTTGCCCCTTTGCAGTGTGTGCACAACAACTTTGTCACCAAAAGGCTACCCGTCAACTACTTAACACTGCCTGTTCATATCTTACTGATCGAATCCACATCCCTCGTTTAGAGTTGTTAGTTCAAACTGTCTCTGTGAATACTCCTCTGACGTCGCTTATAGTCAGGAAAAATGTCGATCTCTGAAATTTTTCGACAGACGGTGTATGATCCAAAAATAAAGTATATAAGACCTCACCATTTCTCAAATCTAGACTAAAACGCTACTATCCACAGTTTCAGCGTCAGCCTGGGTAAAAGTAGCCTGTCAGCAGCGATACTACTTGTATGACATTTTCACTTTCTGAGTGATGTCCTATCGTTATGTCGGGTTCGCTAGAAATAGAATCATTGCATCTCGAGTAATTTACTAATTGTGTAGTACAAGATATTACAGGATAGCTTAAAATACCACACAAATGCAATTTTCAGCGACGATATGTTCTAATACAATACTCTTGAGTTTCCAGCCGCAGGTTTTGGTCTTTACCTTTATTGTCTTTATTGAGGGTGTTGTCAAAGATTTTTATATCGAACGCTTCTTTTGTGCCGATATTTCCCATGTCTCTTCGACTGCAATACGAAGTCCGTTTTCTACAGCACAGTCTGCTACCGCTAATTTCTCAGGCTGCCGAAGGGGAAAACATCTCCCGTGTTGTGTCTCCGAAGGCTTTCCCGGCGTAATAATCAGTAATATTTTTCTCGGGTGTGCAGTCGGATCATAATGTCATCTTGACACAATATTTCAGCGCTCCAACTGGCCGCCGTCTCCAGGTGAGAGCGCTGGTACACGATCTCGCCGGAACTGATTTCTCAGCGCAAGCTGCGGCCCCTGTATAGGCCGCAGAAGGCCCACAACGCGTGCACGAGAATGTGCCGTGACCACCCTCTAGCGCAAGTAAACATACAGTGCCTCAGTGGTGGAAACAGACGAAATGGAGATATCGCTATCAAAAATTAAACATTATTCCGACGATCGAAACACAGACCGTTGTTTTTTAATGTCTGAAAACACGGCGTTCCAAGTCATACTTTAAAGGTAACCCTTGTCTCTATTAATATGATTATCAAATAAGCGAATCTCTATGGATTCTTTTAAAACACAGTCCCAATAGCGAGATGCAGGGGCAACCATTTGTGTCTCGTCATACAGAATTCTATGTCCCTCGAAGAGACAGACACAGGGACACAGCGTTTATCGAAAGCCTACGCACACGGACCGTTACCTACGTGCTTCTAGCTGTCATCCATCGTTGCAGCGTACGGCGGTCCTGCGGACGTTGGCGAGAAGAGCTTATGGCATTTCAGACGGACAAAGCTTGACACAAGAAGTGGACCATCTCCAGGTTGTGTTCAAGCCGAATGGCTATACAGCTAAACAAATCCGACGTGCTTTCCAGTTCGAAGATACCTGCATATTAATGGCTTTTCTACCTTTTGCTGGGAACATTTCCTCGAAAGTAGGAAGAATTCTAAAAAGATATCCTATCAAAAGTATTTTTCGTCCGCCAGCCAAGATTAGAGCCCTTCTTGGCTCAGTTCAGGGTGAGTTTGGTCTGAGGAAGCCCGGTATGTACAAGATCCCTTTCCACTGTGGGACGGTTAATATTGGTCAGACAATCCTGACCATTCAGGACCGATGTGTTGAGCACCAGCGGTACACATGGTTGTTTCAGCCTGATAAATCTGCAGTGGTGTAGCACTGTCTCACCGAGGTACGTATAATGACGAGACAGAAATGGTAGCCCCTGCATCTCGCTATTGGGACTGTGTCTTAAAAGAAGCCACAGAGATTCGGTTATCTGATAATCATTTTAATAGAGACAAGGGTTACCTTTTAAGTAAGACTTGGAACGCCGTGTTATCAGACATTAAAAAACAACGGTCTGTGTTTCGATCGTCGGAATAATGTTTAATTTTTGATAGAGATATCTCGATTTCGCCTGTTTCCCCCAATGGGGCGCTGTATGTTTACTTGCGCTTGAGGGCAGTCACGGCACCGTCTCGTGCACGCGTTGTGGGCCTTCTGCGGCCTATACTGGGGCCGCAGCTTGCGCTGAGAAATCAGTTCCGGCGAGATCGTGTACCACCACTCTCACCTGAAGATGACGGCCACTTGGAGCGCTGAAACATTGTGTGAAGAGGATGTGATGATCCGGCTGCAGACCCAAGAAGAATATTATCATCTCCCGTGTTCTACACAGCGCTGTTCAATAGTACACAGGGCTCTCCGACGTAAAACTGTCCACATCTATACTGCATTTCATTTATTTCTCACGTTCTGAGACCTACACCGTCTTCAAAGGCCTCATGAGTTGTAGAGCTTTTCCTGGAGCCCTGAGGACCGAATCGATTTTATTCCATTTCAGGAGCTGGTTAATCTTCACTCACTGAGCCACAGAAGATCATGCCATTTTTCTGGGTTTATAGAATGCCTTAGACTGTTTCTCGGAATGTCGTTTCATTATACAAATACGAGCTGGAAGGGTATCAGACCAAATTTGTGACCGTATTCAGGATTTTCTCGCAGACAGAGTTCAACAAAAATTTCGTAACGGGATGAAAAAACATCTATTACGTCAGGATTAGAAATTACCAGAAACGGTAACAATCGTAATATAGCTGCGAGCAACCGACGGAAGCGATCTTAAGTGGAAGAAAAGGTAGCAGTACTGAAAGCAGATGCGAGGCTCAGCATCTACGGAAGAATCTTAGCAAAATATAATTAAGCTTTCCAAATGTTTCTTGTTTAAGACTGTGTAATAAACCCTGAAAGAGAAGCCTTTTAAGTCACTTGCTCGACAATTCCTCCCTATTGCGCAATATTCTCGGTCGGATTAATAAATAGAGAATATCCAATCAAACGCCGTGTATTTCGCTCGGGTCCGTCTACTAAGCGCTAGAGAGCTACAAAGCTGCTCAACAAACTCCAGAGGTAGACAAGATTCAACAGAGGCATTTTTCTTCAGAGAGAATTTCTTTGTTCAGTTTCCAGAGTCTATATTCAGTGAACAGTTGAGCAAAGTAAAACTTACTCCCGCTGTCTAAATGGCCACAACAAGTTGTAATAAAACTGGTTATGGTGAGATAAATGGACCGACCGATTTTGGATCATATGAAAGCAACGATTTCCAAACCCGAATCTCAGAACCTAGAAATCCACTACCTTATAGCTATACGAAAATGTATGAATCAATTGTTTGACACATATAAACACTTAATGTAATAACGATGATGATTATGGACTCCTTATATGATAAGCAGTGGTAAACAATTACTTGTACAAGATGATTTTACTCAAATGGATCAACATATGGTAGTATTTTCTTTTGATACATGTTGTTAGAGGTATATTTTTGTCTTTCGGCAGTTCGTAGTACGACGACGGAGTACTAGTTATACGTGTTGTGTTACCATGGTGGTTGATGTTGATTTGTTTTATGAAGTGAAATGACTGAAAACACGTCTCTTCAGCAGCAAAACAAAGCACATGTAAGAATGAGCTAATTGTCTCTCCCTGTAACTTATTTTGGAAGACCTGAGAGCCAATTTTTCGTATGTTATTGTATAATCCATTACGCGAAATGCACACTAATTAATGTAAAACGACTGTAGCAATCAGAAACTGAAGGACTAAAAGAGCGGTAAAACTGATGGACTATCATGTGGAATAAATTGGCGTAAAATCTGATGAACACTATTTTCCAAAGTGACATACCTGGTGATGATGTAAGATAGTATCAAGGACATGAAGATAAAAGTGAAAAATGTAAAAGACATTGTGAAATGTTGTTGCAAAAGCATTTCATTTGTGTTCCAATCAAAAGGAGTAAGTTGTTAACTAAGAACATTAATTTTGTTCTGTGATCTGAAGTATCTTGCTATATTTCATTAAAGCACTTCAAATTACTCTATGTGGACTAAGATATTTTCTTTTGGTCATACTGAATTACCAGTCAATAATAATTCACTAATTGGAGACAGATTTACAAATGTTGGTATACAAAGGAGAATAAAGAAATTTTTTGTGTAGTTGTTACTTACAGACATTTGTAGATCACAGTATTTTTAGGCTTTATAAACTGCTTAGATATTCTAATAAAATACAGATTCTACTGTCGTGCCACCATGATAAAATCAATGAATGTAGCTTCATGTCAAAGGACAGAGTTACAAGTAGATATTATTGTTATGTATACCATCTTTTGCTTACCCACGTATGCTACGCGACGTCTCGCATCAATTTGAGAGCTATAGAACAGGTAAAACGTCAGACTTCGTAAGTGTTTTGAAAACTTGTTAGAAAAGAACTTTGTAAAGCGAAATTTTGCTCTTGTCCTCATTTGAATGAAGTACGAAAATGTATAAACGCCAACAGATGTAAACGCATAACGTAATTACGATGATGATTATGGACTTCTTAAAAAGATAAGCAATGATAAACAATTATTTGTACTTCATTTTTGAAATGTGTGTTTAAAAGATTATTTTGCACAAATAGAGCTGTATACGATGGTATTTTCTTTTCTGCATGTCATTACAGGTAAATCCTTGTCTTTGAAGAGTTCGTAGTACGAGTGTGAAGTGCGAGGATGTAGTACAAGTTAAGCGTGTTCTGTTAGCTTGGTAGCCGGCCGAAGTGGCCGTGCGGTTAAAGGCGCTGCAGTCTGGAACCGCAAGACCGCTACGGTCGCAGGTTCGAATCCTGCCTCGGGCATGGATGTTTGTGATGTCCTTAGGTTAGTTAGGTTTAACTAGTTCTAAGTTCTAGGGGACTAATGACCTCAGCAGTTGAGTCCCATAGTGCTCAGAGCCATTTGAACCATTTTGTTAGCTTGGTGGTTGATGTTAATTTGTATTGTGAGGTGACGTTACTGAAAATATATCTATTCAGCAATAGGAAGTCCATCAGAGTTCATATTTTGTAAGGAAATAAAGCCGAGCATCCTCTAGACCAGTACAGAAAGTTGCATTTCAAATTGGACTACGAGTCTACAACCTACAACAAAGAACAAGAATAAAAGATGAATATTATGAATACCGTTTATACAAGTTCTACGGTTGCTATCTCTTTGCTGAGTGTCACTCTCTCAGGGTTCCAAGTGCTGTGAAAATGTGACTAGCTGTCCAAGTAATTAAACTACTTCCAAAATTAATGAACCGACTTTGGGCTGGAAGAGGTTGTTGACGGTCAGATATTTTATCAGAGACATCAGCGCTCATGTAGAGGCCGTTTTTCCCACACAGAAATGGCGAATGGAAAAGGAGGGGGTATATGATTGTGACACCACACACCGTAGTGTGATTTACATAGTACACATGCAGCTGCAGATGTAGATGTAACTGCCACGTAAAATTAAGTACATCTATACTATTTATACTAAAAACGGCATGGTGTGTGCTATGGGACAGGTCAGAAATATTCCTGTCTGGTTAGGCCAAACAACCACATAAATATATAGGGTGTTAACGAAGTATTCCATATTCAGAGAAGTGGTAGTATAAATGAAAAAAAGAAAAATTTTCTAGTAAACGTGGGTCATAAAAAGCATACCTTAAGAGCTATTAGCACTTGCTCATTAGAAGTCATGTGTGTCAGAGTACCGAATATGAACAAGTGCTCATGGTTCTTCAGGTAGAAATTTTAGAGGCCAAATTTACTAGAATTTTTTCTTATTTTGGTTCACACTATCACATTTAAAGACATAGACTACTTTTTAAACAACCTGTGTGGCACGCCATTTTTACCCTTTACTGGACATCTGTTTACGACTTTACGCTATAGCGAATTACTAAATGTATTCAGTACATTATACTTAGTGTTCATTGAATCTCGCATGTGTTGATTCGTTCTATGACCTAGTGTATTAGAGCAAATACAATTAGTTCTGGATTGTTTCAGGAGACAAATCAGTAAAATAAGCAAATTAATGTCGGTCGTTTATTCAAACCATATTCTTTCGGAAAGCAAGTCTTGCCCATGAAAAATTCAGTTGCAGCCCTTGTAACGGTCACTGGCAACGCAGCCATGTTTAAAGCTCTTGCATATGAACTTTTGCCAACCTCACTCGGAAAAGTACAAACGGCCCAAAAGTTTCTTAGGGTCCAAGCGAAACTCGACATCTCAGCCGAAAGAGGAGTTGTCTTAAATGGCGTAACTGTCATGTTTAATACGTATGTCTATACTACTGTCTGTAAGGTGTCCTGTTCAGAAATGATGGTCCTATCCGACAACGTCATTATTCTGAATCTGGGTAAACGATGAAAATAAATTTGAGGAGTAGTTCAAAGGAGAACACAGATTAACTGAACCGCATCACTCTTGAACTTGTGATATCAACCGCCATGCGACCGCACAGCTGATTCTGCAACTACAGCAAACAAAGTTGTATATTGAAATGTATGTACTAATTTTAATTATTGGCATAATAAATAATATTAGAATAAGTTAAAATCTTAATTCTCTGTCCACGAAGCGTATCTGTTCCTCGCTACTGTATCCACAAAAGAACCACAAAGTGTTCAAGAGAAGTTAGAAGAGAAAAGACTTTGACAGGAACGTGACATTTGTCTTCTCCATGAAACACTGTTACACAAGGTGGGAAAAGAAAGGTTTACCCAATAATAGAACTGTATTCAAAAAATAGTTCAAATGGCTCTGAGCACTATGGGACTTAAATTCTGAGGTCATCAGTCTCATAGCACTTAGAACTACTTAAACCTAACTAACCTAAGGACATCACACACATCCATGCCCGAGGCAAGATTCGAATCAGCGACCGTAGCGGTCACGCGGTTCCAGACTGTAGCGCCTAGAACCGCTCGGCCACTCCGGCCGGCTAGAACTGTATTATCGCTCTCTACTATTGATGTAGCGAGAGTCGCTCTCTTGCGGCACATTTGTGAAACACATGACAGGTCCGATTCAGTCAATGGTGCAGTTCTTACTGATCTAGTATAAAAGCACGTAGTACGCATTATGCCAATTCGAAGTTTAATACATTCCGTCTTCGTGTAGTTATTATTTCAGTGTCCAGAAATGTGTATTTTTGATGCACTCACTTCCTTTCAAGCTACACAGCTGGTCATTGATCAATTGTATCAGTTATGTGGTTGGATTTAGAACTCGGATCTTACTTCTCTCTTTCTATGAGTAACTGAGATTAAAGGGATGGGAAAAAATGGAATGGTTTATGGCGAGGAAGGAAATAATGCCTTCCAGGCAGACAATGCAACGGCGGACTTGAAAATTTGTGCGGGACTGGAGCTCGAAGAAGGGTGCTCCCGTTTTCCAAAACCGTTATCTTAACCGCCAGTTTTTTCAACCTGTGCGTGGTTTTCCCCCTACTGCACTTATCCACGTCTTTTATCTCCCTCTCTTTCTTGGTCATAAACTAACCTACACAAATAAGGGATCTACTTATCTTTGCCACAACCAATTTGACCCTGTATAGTAGTAATATGTGCACCACTTCAGGCGTTGGCCCCTAACTACGCCTATCCCAGTAGCTCTAGCTGAACTAAGAAAGGAAGAGACGAAAGGGAGGTGAGGGTAAGAGAGAAGAACTTTTTTCCGAGTGCTCATATTGTCCCTTCCTTCTCTTTTGAATTTTCTTTCTCTAGTCTTTTTTCCGTGAAACCGCCCGCAGTTGTGGGGAAATTCATATTGAAAATAACGGGGAATAACGTTGGGCATCATAGTTTGAAAAATCCAAAAATTAGAGTAGCAGGGCTTATCAACTGCTCAGCCGTCTCGGCTGTCCGGACGCCCTTTCCGTCGAACCCAAATTCCCAAGTTGCCGCTCGCCGCACTGCAACTCCCACCCATTAACTGCTACTCGCAGATTATGATCTCCGTAGGAGTTAGGACTTTGGTTGTCTATCCGCACTGTTTCTCATCAAACAACCGGAGCGCCTCTATCTGACTTCCCGATTGTACATGGAAGAATAGCTGTGTTACACGTCTGGTGTTCATCGGGTATGAGACAGCGCTCGGTTCCAGTGTATTTACCTAACCTATCCTAGTTGTATTACGTGTCTGGTATGCATCCGATATGAGACAGCGCTGGGTTCCAGTGCATTTAGCTAACCGATCCTAGAAATTTGCAAGGTACAGTAACAGCACCTTACGCTCTCCGCACGTCACAACCTCAGCAAATGGAGCCTTACTTGCTGTAGGTACGTGAGCCCGCCTGGCGCTGCGAATTCTGTTTCATGTTATACCGGCTCACGGGCGAAATGCAAATGCGTTCTCTCCAACCGTACGTTCGTACCCGCTGCATTTTCCACTCCCACACACGTAAGTCACACACAAATACACACAAAAAGAAGCAGAGGATGGGGAGGTACGTAGTGGAGACGAGAAAATAGAAGAAACAGGGCGCCCCTTGTTGTCGCGTTTGTTTGGACAAAATCGTCAAATATTTCGAAATATTTGTACAGAGCGGGGCCCGGTATTGTCGCGCCGGGCTTGCTTAGAATTCCTCGGCTGCGCCGCACACGCGACGCCGAATTCCTCGCCTTGTTGCGACGACAAACGTGACTCAATTTAGGCGCGGGCGGCGCTGGGCGGCGCGGCTGTTTGCAGACGGGCCGGGGCTCGTTTGCCGGCGAGGCACGCGCCCTAATGGCGGCACACACGCGGCGTCGACGGCGTCGTTATGCGCGCCTCCGGGCCGGCGGACGCCGCCCCCGCCGTGTGTCCGGCCCGCGCTGAACGCAATTAAGAGGCGCCGACCGCTTCCTCCAGATACGCCTCCGCTCTTTCGGACTAACGCCGCTTCCGTTGCTGCTGCTGCCGTACTGTGCAGTCTTCAGAATATACTCCGTGGTGTCCACGAGCCGGATACGGCCAAAGGGGCGCCCATCTCGGTTCATTGTCGCGTTTCCGCTCTACACCTCGTTAGCGGTACCAGACGTTGCCTGCATGGTTTTCTTAATATCTGAAACACCCTCCTCTATAACATCGAATAAACAACCGACAAAAATTTCCCAATACATGTATATTTTTTAGCTTACATCCCTAAGTACATGTAGCTAAATATTAAGGGAGTATCTTTTGATAACTAACTTTTTCCCTACGTATTATGGATCATTGGGAAAAAATCTGGATTGTAGTGGGTATGCTCAGGTTTAAACAGAGACTCTAACACACACAAAAAGCTACACATCACAAAGGAATTACACGAAAGGAACTGAAATCTATATATGTGATGTTCATGCACAAACAAAATAATGATTACAATTTGAAAAAATTTGGATGACTGATTCAGGAGAAAAACTTTCACAAAAACGATGTTTTTGGGTGTATTTAACTTGTTGTACAGAATTCGTGACGGTATCCCTCAGGTGGACGTATATGAACTATACCAATCGAGTAACTGCTTGCATTAGGGTCAGAGGTGGACTATTGCGTTACTGACTTGCTCGTCTGATCCCGGTGCGTATCCACTACTAAACAACTTTAGTTGCTTTTCCATTCCTAATACCTGCCAATCGGATGTTCGTACGATGGTTGTGTGTAAGGAGAGCAACTGGAGTAGTCTCCAATGACCTTGAAAGTAAAATTTTGTCAACAGATCTGATTAAAGGCCTTAAGAGATTTTGGTGTTACACAAGACCAGTAAATGGTTCGAAATCATCTCTGCTGAATTCACCGTGGAAGACAGTAGCACAGTTCCTCCTTTCAACCATCGTACGAAGATCCGATTGGCAGGTATTAGGAATGGAAAAGCAACTAAAGTTGCTTAGTAGTGGATACGCACCGGGACCAGACGAGCAAGTCAGTAACGCAATAGTCCAGCTTTGACCGTAATGCAAGCAGTTATTCGATTGGTATAGTTCATATACGTCCACCTGAGGGATACCGTCACTAATTCTGTCCAACTGACGTGTTCTATGTAAATGCGAAGTTAATTAGAGGGCCCTGACCATAACGCTCCAAACTTTCTCAGTTGCGAAGAGATCGTACGACCTTGCTGGCAAGGGTCTGGAAGCCAAACGACCAGCAGAAGAGACTCTAGCCACGTACGGGCGCGCGTTATCTTGCTGAAATGTAAGCCCTGGATGGCTTGTCATGAAGGGCAAGGAAAAAGGGCGTAGAATACAGTCTGCGTACCTCTGTACTGAAAAGAAATGGTACCACAGACATCTACTCCTGGATGTCGGGCCGTATGGCGGGTGACAGTCACGTTGGTACGCCACTGTTTTCCAGGGGGGTCTCGGGAAAGGTCCTCGATAGTCATTCCTCGCTGGTCATCGGGGCTCATCACTGGAAACAGTTGTACTTCAGTCAATGAGATTCCAGGCCGAAGACGTGGCTGGAGACGCCCCGGACGGCGGTAGGACGCCAACCTGATAGTCGCCCGACACACCGCACTTCGGTGAGATGATCCCCACCCACACACGTCGAGAGCTTCTACTGCTTGCCTTCGTGCTTGCCAAACCCCACCTCGGCCAACAAGGCCGCCGGACCTCTCCTCAACTGAGAACGTTCGGGGCATCGTGAGCAGCGCCCTCCAACCAGCTCTGCATTTTGACCTTCTAACGGGCCAACTGGACAAAATTTTGCACGATATATCTCAGGATGTCATCCAGTAACTCAGGAAATGCCAAGACGAATGTATAAGTGCCAGAGGTGGACCACTTCGTTTCTGACTTGCTTCATTTGTAAAACACTTTCTCTTGAATAAACCAGCCAATTTTTCTGAAACTTTAGTCATTTGGCTGTCTGTAATTGTACGTTACATGTATGAATTTACGTCCCATTTCAGTAATTCAGTTGTGGTGGTCGTTTTTTTCTTTTGTCTTACAGTGTACAGTCTGAACATTTGTGTTAACCGTTTCTTCGTCATATGTTTTACTTTCTTCGTTTCGCTTACATTTCCAAAAGACTCCACAAATTAAAACTCCTTTGCAATACAGTCTTTGACAAATCTTTAGTAGCAAAAACCAGATTGAATCATTCTCCAGCAGCCGACCGTGTGGCCGAGCGGTTCTAGGCGCTTCAGTCCGGCACCGCGCTGCTGCTACGGTCGAAGGTTCGAATCCTGCCTCGGGCATGGATGTGTGTGATGTCCTTAGGATAAAGTAGTTCTAAGTCCACGGGACAGATGACCTCAGATGCTAAGTCCCATAGTGCTCAGAGCCATTTGAACCATTGTCCAACAACTCATGCCAATTTTCCTCTCGCTACATCATAATTGACCGAATGCGCACTGCTTATTACACACTAATCAACAACAAAGATCTATAAAGTCGCAGTTCAGCGATCGTAAAATCTAATCGATCTTTTACAACGAAAGCGTCTCGTACAGTTGATTACTTCTGGTCAAACGCTTTCAGAATAAATCATATAAATAAAAATAATGACTGTTGTGGCAGTACGCCACATAACGTGACGAAAAGTAAATTGAATAAATTCGCAAATATAGCAAAACTGATGTCAACACGAAATAATATTATCGCAGAAAAATCAAAGACTATGTAATCAACTTACATGATCTGCGAATGTTATTGCAATCTCTTCCTGTTGGAAAAGGATCACACACACTTCCCTTTTTTTTCTTGGCAGTGTAAGAAGCCATTTTTGTGACGAGGCACGAAAACGTGTAAGTTTCATGTAATATTTAGACTAAATATAATCATATATTACTTAAAAGTGTCGCTAATATTTTACTGTAACAACTCTTATATTCATGAAGTGAATCACTTAAATAAGTTATGAAAATTTTATAGGGGAACATTAATGCAGACGTCAGGGCCATTGTTCTAAATGATGACGGCCAAAGTCGTAATAAATATTTTAATATTTGCTAATTTTTACAAATAAGAAAATAAATGTGAATGTAGGCGCTTTCTCTTGATTAGCGCTCAGCAATAAAAGTAATCAGCTTTTCCATTATTGAATCAAACTTAACTAAAGTGATGACTTCACATAATTACACATAACCCAGCTTAACGGAAATAGCGAAAAATATCCTCAAAAAGAAAATAGACCATAATCTATGCAGACATTTATTTGCAGTACAGTGTGCTGTTTTTTTTTTTTTTTTCTACTCGTTTTTGTGTGTTTCAGGATAGGGAAGGTTTTTCGTAACTTGATTTTAAAAACATTCAGAAGGAACTGGGCTCTCTCTTTGGGGTCCTTTGTTCTTCTGGAATTTTGTCATTTCTTGTTAACGTAGGAATTTTAATTTTTTTCATATTTTCTTGTTTAGGAAATTTTAGCGCTTGATTTCTTGAAGTTCTTGTTGCAATTGATGGTCTTGATATTGAGGTTAATTGCCTGTTTGAGTTATTTTGTTCTTGAATTATCCTGGAACTATTGATTTTGGTACTTTATACTCGTGCCATGGTTGTGGTGCTATTGTTGCAACGGTTCTGAGTTGAGGGGTAGAATCTCGGCATAAGTCAATTTTTTGAAATATTTTTTGTGCATGATCTTGGATTTTTTCTGCAATTGTCTTCTCCTGTAACTGTGTGTGCATTTCTGCTACCCTCGTCCAGCGAAGTACTGCGAGGGACCACCTCAGGCACGTATTTTGGAGAATCTGTAGCTGCTTAACGTTGGTTTGACATGTAGTGCCCCATGCTACCACTCCGTATAATATTGTTGGCTGGATCGTTGACTTGTATAATTGTAGTTATGTTTTCATGTTCAACTCTTTACTTTTGAAAAACGGACTGAGCATATTCATCATTTTTTGAGCGGTTCTTTTTCTTTCTGTTGTGTTTTCTTTGAATGTTAGTGATTTGTTCAAGTGTATGCCCAAATGGTTCAAATGGTTCAAATGGCTCTGAGCACTATGGGACTTAACATCTGTGGTCATCAGTCCCCTAGAACTTAGAACTACTTAAACCTAACTAACCTAAGGACATCACACACATCCATGCCCGAGGCAGGATTCGAACCTGCGAGCGTAGCGGTCACGCGGTTCCAGACTGAAGCGCCTAGAACCGCACGGCCACACGGGCCGGCTATGCCCAAATATTTTGTCTTGGAGCTCCATGGTATGGGTTGGTCTGCGATTTGTAAATGAGTTGTTAGTCTTGGTAATCTCTTCTTTGTAAAAAATACTGCAGCTGTTTTAGTGGCATTAAAAATGATTTTGTTCTGTTTTGCCCAATCTTCCATAATGTCGATTTGTCTTTGTGCTCTTGTTGTAATCACGTCGATGTTTCGTCCGGATGTCAGGAAGGCCGTGTCGTCCGCGTATAGGCTTAGGGTTAAATGTGGTAGAGTCGGTATATCGTTGATATCGAGATTAAATAGTATTGGCGATATGACAGATCCTTGTGGGATTCCGGCTTCAGGTACTTTTGTAGTTGATCTTTTCCCTTGCATAATAACGAAGAATTGTCTATTTTGTAAAAAGCTGTCAATGATTTTTACGTAGCAATCTGGGATCGGTGTGGTCTCGTGTAATTTAACTATTAGATTTTCTTTCCATACTTTGTCGTATGCTTTTGAAATGTCAAAAAAGACGGCTGTAGTAGATTTACTAAGGTTGAAATTATGCTGGAGGTGTTCTGTAATGCGGATTAGTTGTAGCTCTGCTGATAATTTTGACGTTAAACCGAATTGTTCTGGGCGCATGATATTATGTTCGATGAGGCATAGCTGTAGGCCTTTTAAGATAATTCTTTCGAGTACTTTGCCGAGTGTCGGAAGTAAATTGATTGGTCTGTGATTTACAGCTTCTGCCGGGTTTTTGCCCGGTTTTAGGATTGGTATAATTTTTCCAGTTTTCCAATTGTCTGGAAAGTATTCGAGTAGTAAACTGCTGTTAATTATCCTTGTTAGAAGTACTATTGCTTTACGTGGTAGGTGTTATAGGTTGATGTTGGATATGTCATCGGTGCCTGGTAGTGTCTTTTATTATAAAAACAGCATGTCGAGGAAATGAACTGGGAGAAGTACCAAGACTGAGTCGATGACGTAAATTATTTTTTACATTTGTGAAGCAGGTAGGATAACACTAACTACTGCTTTTCATAACATATAAGAACCAAAATACATAACATATAAAGAACCACCACCCTGTTTTAAATTGTAATCATAATTTAAGTTTAAATTAAAAATAGATGTTGTGGTGTTTTTGTAGTTCCAATTCTATTTATAAAAATCTATGACAATAATTTAGAATTTTAGATACACAATTTTGATTTAGTTGAATAGTGTCTAAATTTAATGTCAGTATTTTGCGATATGACAGAGAGAGAGACTGGACCTCTGATCATTGCATTACATGCTTCAACGACCAGCCATACAACTTTACTGTATCATCGCTGATACACATAGACGGAAATGGATGCTGCCACAGCATCAACACATGGACCAAACGCTAGTAAACGGACTTCACTGTTTCCACGCCTGCGACATATGTTGATTAATATTTCGTTCTTTTCAGTTAATGAAAGCACCATTTCTACACATCAAAGGTTGTGTAGGATGCCTTTTGTATGTGTTTCACGTTACTGGAATGTCCCAGGTGGATATCGCAAAACAGCATGCCCAGGGGAGTATTCCGATCTTTCAGACTTTTGAGTAAGGATCAATGGTTCAAAATGGTTCAAATGGCTCTGAGCACTATGGGACTCAACTGCTGAGGTCATTAGTCCCCTAGAACTTAGAACTAGTTAAACCTAACTAACCGAAGGACATCACAAACATCCATGCCCGAGGCAGGATTCGAACCTGCGACCGTAGCGGTCTCGCGGTTCCAGACTGCAGCGCCTTTAACCGCACGGCCACTTCGGCCGGCCAGTAAGGATCAATCATTGCATGACAAATGTGGGAAAAAGTAACAGATCTCATACACAGCTGGCTGTAGTAAAGTCACTACAGGAAGAATGCTGACGAAATGGTCTCAGGACCGTAAGTGTTGACACGGGTCTTCCAGAACAAACGTTGTTCACCTGGATCCAATGGGCAACGACAGGTGAAATACGGGTAGAGGTTGCTGGCGGAGTGTTACCACGATCCGTGAGGAAGAGATACGTCGTTCTAACCCAAACCATATTACAGAAGTTTTTCTTGATGCAATAATTGACCAACAGCCGTATGTATTGTAGAAATTCATTTTATGAACTTCTTATGTGCTACCAAGATAAGATGTTACAGAAGGGGCGTGCATGGTGAAAAGCAAGAATGAACTGATAGACTGAGTAGGATTCTGTGGCGTCAACGAATAAACCTGCCTCCGTTTGTGGCGGTCAAGTCGAAGCCGATGTTGCCATTGAAGAATTGGTGCTGCTAACATTTTAGGGGCGCAATCGTTGAGAAGATGCAATGGAATTTTGCATTAGCCACCAGAGCACGGTGTGTCGCCTTTTGGGCTAAGGCAACAAACACCCAGAATTATTGAGGAGACTGACTAGGCACACTCAGTGTAACCCGGTAGCATAGCAGTAATGGGTGGCACAGACAAGGGTTTCAGTAGTGTTGCCAAGTAGTGACAAGAAAGACGCACAGGTACAACAGGTACAGCTGGAATAAACAGTTGTCGCTTCTGTAGCAGATTCATTCAAACCCTAAGAGTCGACCAAGAGGAAGGGGCTTTGTGAGACGAGGAGGTGACATAGAGACGCCAGCAGCAGCCGCTAGAGCAGCAGCCGGACTCCTGCCCAAGAGTAGTGAATTGCACCCCGTTCACAGCACCGGCTGCCGACAAGGCAGTGGGGACACCTCCTCGCTGCACGCTTCGGCCACCCGTGTGTCGTCATTAATGGTGAAGTTGGCTGCCTGTGCAAGATTCACCATGCACCGCTGACGCCGGTCTGGTAGATCACTCAACAGGGGCGCGTGCCAGGCGCCGAGTGCAGGCGCCAGCAAAGCAGGGCGTGAAGTCGACTGGCCATTCGCTAGCGTAGCCTGACCCTCTGTGTGTGGGGAAAGGGGGCGGGGGGTTATCGCCTCCCCATATCGACGCAGTGCTAACTTATAAGAAGAGAACAGATGATTATTTTCACTGCTGCATTAATCTGGGCGTTTACCGACACCTGGAACCACTGTGTGGGGAGATTCTGGATATCACAAGAACATATTTGCTATTTGTTGAAGGGAACCTGCATGCTCAATAGAGTGTTCTAAGAACCATAAGTTCTGTGTTCATATTTTCCTAACAGGGATAACATGTAGCAAATTCCAGGAGGACGATGCGAAACCTTACACGTCGTTTTACATAACAAATGCTACGATGGACATTTGAATCCGTGGCTTACCTGCGAAGTTCCCTGATCTGTCACCCATATACTTTCATGTCAACCTACAGCCACCCATCTCTCTGAACTAACATGGTATGTGTTTCAGGAACTGCAGGATATTCGCAAAGATGTCATTGAGACCTTGTATGGTTCTGTGACACAATGAATACTAAAATTTACTCGTGGCTTTGGCGGTCATGTCTCATATTGGTGTTGATTATGGAAATCAAGTCGGAATGGAAAGAAATTTTTACAATTGAAACCGGTTATGTAGTAAATATCTCCCTCCACTAATTTTGAAAAACAAGGGAATAATGCATCATATTGTTAACACATTCCATTACCGTCAATATATATATATATATATATATATATATATATATATATATATATATTTATACACTCCTGGAAATTGAAATAAGAACACCGTGAATTCATTGTCCCAGGAAGGGGAAACTTTATTGACACATTCCTGGGGTCAGATACATCACATGATCACACTGACAGAACCACAGGCACATAGACACAGGCAACAGAGCATGCACAATGTCGGCACTAGTACAGTGTATATCCACCTTTCGCAGCAATGCAGGCAGCTATTCTCCCATGGAGACGATCGTAGAGATGCTGGATGTAGTCCTGTGGAACGGCTTGCCATGCCATTTCCACCTGGCGCCTCAGTTGGACCAGCGTTCGTGCTGGACGTGCAGACCGCGTGAGACGACGCTTCATCCAGTCCCAAACATGCTCAATGGGGGACAGATCCGGAGATCTTGCTGCCCAGGGTAGTTGACTTACACCTTCTAGAGCACGTTGGGTGGCACGGAATACATGCGGACGTGCATTGTCCTGTTGGAACAGCAAGTTCCCTTGCCGGTCTAGGAATGGTAGAACGATGGGTTCGATGACGGTTTGGATGTACCGTGCACTATTCAGTGTCCCCTCGACGATCACCAGTGGTGTACGGCCAGTGTAGGAGATCGCTCCCCACACCATGATGCCGGGTGTTGGCCCTGTGTGCCTCGGTCGTATGCAGTCCTGATTGTGGCGCTCACCTGCACGGCGCCAAACACGCATACGACCATCATTGGCACCAAGGCAGAAGCGACTCTCACCGCTGAAGACGACACGTCTCCATTCGTCCCTCCATTCACGCCTGTCGCGACACCACTGGAGGCGGGCTGCACGATGTTGGGGCGTGAGCGGAAGACGGCCTAACGGTGTGCGGGACCGTAGCCCAGCTTCATGGAGACGGTTGCTAATGGTTCTCGCCGATACCCCAGGAACAACAGTGTCCCTAATTTGCTGGGAAGTGGCGGTGCGGTCCCCTACGGCACTGCGTAGAATCCTACGGTCTTGGCGTGCATCCGTGCGTCGCTGCGGTCCGGTCCCAGGTCGACGGGCACGTGCACCTTCCGCCGACCACTGGCGACAACATCGATGTACTGTGGAGACCTCACGCCCCACGTATTGAGCAATTCGGCGGTACGTCCACCCGGCCTCCCACATGCCCACTATACGCCCTCGCTCCAAGTCCGTCAACTGCACATACGGTTCACGTCCACGCTGTCGCGGCATGCTACCAGTGTTAAAGACTGCGATGGAGCTCCGTATGCCACGGCAAACTGGCTGAAACTGACGGTGGCGGTGCACAAATGCTGCGCAGCTACCGCCATTCGACGGCCAACACCGGGGTTCCTGGTGTGTCCGCTGTGCCGTGCGTGTGATCATTGCTTGTACAGCCCTCTCGCAGTGTCCGGAGCAAGTATGGTGGGTCTGACACACCGGTGTCAATGTGTTCTTTTTTCCATTTCCAGGAGTGTATATTGATGAAGACAGTAATGCTACCAGAAGTCTGTAGGAGGCATTTATTCTGGTGAACGGCTAATCTCTCAATGGAGTATTTCATAACGAACCGGCACGTTTTTCTTAAATACAGTGAAACGTGTTATAATGAAAGACGCTTAATGACATCACGTTCACTCTTCAGTTACTGCTGTGGATAAGAGCACAAGCCTACTGAAGCCCAGAGGTTATAACAGGTGTCTCAAAATAAGTTATAATAGCTACTTCCATAAATTGTCATCGATTTTATTCAGATTCCTGACCGCTAATAAAACAGAGTGGAGATATTTCAACTTGCGCCGAAAAGACGACATAATATCAAAGACTGAAAGTTTCATGACCGGCAAAAGCATAGTGTAATCATTAATCACTTTGACAAATAGTAAAAAGAAATACTTGAGAAAACAACACGTCTTGTTGACTAACTGAGTGGCAACATGCGTAGAAGCAGAGCTGAATTACCAAAGACTGTCTTACATCATTACGAAACTCCACCTGTCACACATGCTTCTGAACAGAGAAAACTGCGAAATTTAAGTACCTACTATTACCTTCAAATCTGACGCCATATGACTTGCGCTTGTACTCATTACTCGGTTGGAAATAATAACTGGAAACTTTTTTCAGTCGAATGAAGAGTCCACATTACCTGAAGATGTTTGTTAGGCAGAAATTCCTAAATCACCGAAATTATAATCTGTTGCGTTTGTTTTATGCAGCACGAAGACTTGTCTAACGCAGCTCTCCACTCTAATCTATCATTTCCAAGCCCCATCATCTCTGCACAACTACTGCGTTCCGAATCTCTTTTTGTCTATAAGCTACAGCCTCTCTCTACAATTTTTATCACTCTACAGTTCCCTCCAGTACATAGTTCACAGTCCATTGATCCCCATGGATGAGTGCAATCAATTGTGTCTTTTACTGAATTTGTTCTGTACGTTTCTATACTACCATGATCGATTCAGTAATCTCCTAATTAATTATCAGATCTACTTATGTAATCTTAAACGTTCTTCTGTAGTATCACTTTCCAACGTCACACTATGGAGAAATACCTTAAAAAAAGGAACACTTACGTCTAAATTCGATATTTATAAATTTTTCTTTTTCGAAAACGCTTTTCTTGCTGTTGTAATTCGGTATCTTATAATCTCTCCACTACGGCTATTGTCAACTGTTTTGGAACCCAAATAACAACATTCATCTTCTATATATGCTGTTTCACTTACTAATCCCACTCTTTCACCATCTGATGCGATTAGATTGCATTCCCCTACTCTGTTTTCAGTTTTGGTGTTACTAAGATCATCTAAAAAAATGGTTCAAATGGCTCTGAGCACTATGGGACTCAACTGCTGTGGTCATAAGTCCCCTAGAACTTAGAACTACTTAAACCTAACTAACCTAAGGACAGCACACAACACCCAGCCATCACGAGGCAGAGAAAATCCCTGACCCCGCCGGGAATCGAACCCGGGAACCCGGGCGTGGGAAGCGAGAACGCTACCGCACGACCACGAGATGCGGGCAAGATCATCTTGTTAATATATTACACTGGGGAACACTGATATCACTGCATGGAACTTCGGAACGCTTTTATGGAGAAACATACCCACAGAATCAACATCTGAACACAAAAATCGCATTACGTCACGTTTCTCAGAAATGAGAGTCTATTATTTTCCATTACTTGCAGTTTCTGAAAAGCCCTTTTTCTACAATGCTTCGAATTTACGTCTATTTTTATGTATATTTGTGTTCTTTAGCCTGAGGTTTGTCAACACTGTACGGCCTTGAAGTAGTGATTTCCACTTATTAATTCAAAACGTCGCGTTGAGGATGCAAAAACAGTCTTAACATTTTCTGTTATGTTTGCGGTAAGTTTACTCCTACGAAGTAGCGGCAAAATATAATTACACTTTTTAAGAATCATACTGTGCTTATTTTCGAGTACAGCTTGGCGACCAGGACGTATCGAGAGCCCTACGTGAAGTACGAGGGACATGTAGCGAACAATTTCGACAATGGTCAACAGGACAAGAAAAATGTTGCCCTTTTGCATTCCTACGATATGGTGCGAATAAAGTAACCATGGAACAGACGTTTTTTTCTTCACCTGTGTGGCAGTGTATAAAGCAAGAAACGGGCACCACATATCATACCCAAACATTCAGCTTACTATCATGCCCACGCCCCATGGTTCACATGTCCTTGTCCCAAAAATAGTATGTGATTTTCCCACATCTATACAAACAGTAAAGATAATTGGAACAGAGATCGACATAGACATTGTTTCCACCCTTTTTATTGCTCATGAAAACCACACATTGCATGCTGTACCACCATACAGTGAGACCATCAGAGGTAGTGGTCCAGTTTGCTGTATACACCGGTACTTCTAATACCCAGTAGTACGTTCTCTCGTGGTATACTATCCACAGGTTCTTCAAGGCACTGTTCATCCAGATTGTTCCACTTCTCAACGGCGATCCGTCGTCGATCCCTTAGAGTGGCTGCTGGGTCATGTCATCCATAAACAGCCCTTTTCAATCTATCTACATCTACATCCATACTCCACAAGCCACTTGACAGTGTGTGGCGGAGGGTACCTTGAGTACCTCTATCGGTTCTCCTTTCTATTCCAGTCTTGTATTGTTCGTGGAAAGAAGGACTGTAGGTATGCCTCTGTGTGGGCTCTAATCTCTCTGATTTTATCCTCATGGTCTCTTCGTGAGATATAAGAAGGAGGGAGCAATATACTGCTTGACTCCTCGGTGAAAGTATGTTCTCGAAACTTCAACAAAAGCCCGTACCGAGCTACTGAGCGTCTCTCCTGCAGAGTCTTCCACTGGAGTTTATCTATCATCTCCGTAACGCTTTCACGATTACTAAATGATCCTGTAACGAAGCGCGCTGCTCTCCGTTGGATCTTCTCTATCTATTCTATCAACCCTATCTGGTACGGATCCCACACTGCTGAGAAATATTCAAGCAGTGGGCGAACAATCGTACTGTAACCTACTTCCTTTGTTTTCGGATTGCATTTCCTTAGGATTCTTGCAATGAATCTCAGTCTGGCATCTGCTTTACCAACGATCAACTTTATATGACCATTCCATTTTAAATCACTCCCAATGCGTACTCCCAGATAATTTATGGTATTAACTGCTTCCAGTTGCTGACCTGCTATTTTGTAGCTAAATGATAATGGATCTATCCTTCTATGTATTCGTAGCACATTACACTTGTCTACATTGAGATTCAATTGCCATTCCCTGCACCATGCGTCAATTCGCTGCAGATCCTCCTGCATTTCAGTACAATTTTCCATTGTTACAACCTCTCGATACACCACAGCATCATCTGCAAAAAGCCTCTGTGAACCTCTGATGTCATCCACAAGGTCATTTAAGTATATTGTGAATAGCAACGGTCCTATGACACTACCCAGCGGCACACCTGAAATCACTCTTACTTCGGAAGACCTCTCTCCATTGAGAATGACATCCTGCGTTCTTTTATCTAGGAACTCTTCAATCCAATCACACTATTGGTCTGATAGTACATATGCTCTTACTTTGTTCATTAAACGATTGTGGGGAACTGTATCGAACGCCTTGCGGAAGTCAAGAAACACGGCATCTACCTGTGAACCCGTGTCTATGGCCCTCAGAGTCTCGAGGACGAATAGCGCGAGCTGGGTTTCACACGACCGTCTTTTTCAAAACCCATGCTGATTCCTTCAGAGTAGATTTCTATTCTCCAGAAAAGTCATTATACTCGAACATAATACGTGTTCCAAAATTCTAGAACTGATCGACATTAGAGATATAGGTCTATAGTTCTGCACATCTGTTCGACGTCCCTTCTTGAAAACGGGGATGACCTGTGCCCTTTTCCAATACTTTGGAACGCTACGCTCTTCTAGAGTCCTACGGTACACAGCTGCAAGAAGGGGGGCAAGTTCCTTCGCGTACTCTGTGTAAAATCGAACTGGTATCCCATCAGATCCAGCAGCCTTTCCTCTTTTGAGCGATTTTAATTGTTTCTCTATCCCTCTGCCGTCTATTTCGATATCTACCATTTTGTCATCTGTGCGACAATCTAGAGAAGGAACTAAAGTGCAGTCTTCCTATGTGAAACAGCTTTGGAAAAAGACATTTAGTATTTCGGCCTTTAGTCTTTCATCCTCTGTTTCAGAACCATTTTGGTCACAGTGTGTGTGGACATTTTGTTTTGATCCACCTACCGCTTTGACATAAGACCAAAATTTCTTAGGTTTTTTCTGCCAAGTCAGTACACAGAACTTTACTTTCGAATTCATTGAACGCCTCTCGCATAGCCCTCATCACACTACGTTTCGCTTCGCGTAATTTCCGTTTGTCTGCAAGGCTTTGGCTATGTTTATGTTTGCTGTGAAGTTCCCTTTACTTCCGCAGCAGTTTTCTAACTCGGTTGTTGTACCACGGTGGCTTTTTTCCATCTCTTACGATCTTGCTTGGCACATACTCATCTAACGCATATTGTACGATGGTTTTGAACTTTGTCCACTGATCCTCACCACTGCCTCTACTTGAGACAAAACTTTTGTGTTGAGCCGTCAGGTACTCTGTAATCTGCTTTTTGTCAGTTTTGCTAAACAGAAAAATCTTCCTACCTGTTTTCATATTTCTATTTACGGCTGAAGTCATCGATGCAGTAACCGCTTTATGATCGCTGATTCCCTGTTCTGCGTTAACTGTTTCAAATAGTTCGAGTCTGTTTGTCACCAGAAGTTCTAATATGTTATCGCCACGAGTCGGTTCTCTGTTTAACTGCTCAAGGTAGTTTTCAGATAAAGCACTTAAAAAAATTTCTCTGGATTCTTTGTCCCTGCCACCCGTTATGAACGATTGAGCCCCCCAGTCTATATCCTATCCCAGGCATGTTCGAGAGGGTTCATGTCTAGAGAACACGGTGGTCATTCTAGTCGAGCGATATCGTTATCCTGAAGGAAGTCATTCACGAGATGTGTACGATGGGGGCGCGAACTGTCGTCCATGAAGATGAATGCTGTTGTAACCGCTACCGTTCCGGTCGAGGGGTTGCCTTGAAAGAAAGCGCGACGGGACCCACGTAGTGGCCCGCGAACAACACAAACGGGAGAGTATGGACAAAAACAACGAAGGACAACCGAGCGAGGCCTTACGAACCGTAACAGGCAACAAACAATGGAGTCACAAGAAAACCTCACGAATCAACCACGTCCACTCGTACACGGAACAAAGTAACGTAAATACGCTGTCGGAGGGAAGATGCCAATAGACGCACGCAAAGATTAGACTGACAGGCTGAGCGAAAGGCAGGCGCTTAAATAAATGATCGGAGACGCCACTATTGGCCGCTGGGACCACGTGTTCCACTGTGGCGCCCTCACATTAAACGTGGGCCAGGAGGCTCGCGCCGCCACGGCTTACGGCGCGGTTGTACAGTGACCTCTAGGGGTCTTCGACGTCCATGCTGTCTGGTGCGGATTCAAAATCCGCGGCGCGGGGTACCAGAAATGCCTCGCAAATATGCTGCCGATATGGTTGCACTATCGATCGGAGAATGGCATTCACATACCGTGCAGCTGATACGACGTCTTTCATGACCGCCAAAGGCGTACGTCAGCCCCACATAATGCCATCCCAAAACAGCAGGAACCTTGCTGCACTCGCTGGACCATGCATCTAAGGCGTTCAGCATGACCGCGCAGCCTCCAAACACGTCTCCTGTGATTGTCTGGTAGAAGCCATATGTGACAGTCATCGGTGAAGAGAACGTGATGCCAATCCTGAGCGGTTCATGGACCCCCAGGCTTTAGGCTCAAGCAAAACTGAAATTACGAGTTCGTTATCTTTGAAAGGCATCTGCTGACTTACTGGATTCCAGGCTTAATTAAGAAAATTTACTCTGTGCTGAGATTTCACACAATTGGTACAGGAAACGAGAACTAGCATTTAATCCATAGTATTCAGAAAAAAATAAAATAAAATTTTGTAACAAATCCAGTAAGCGATGCTTAGGATTGGCCTACCTAATTTTGGTTCTACTGAATGCAGACGGGACTACCTAATTACTATCCTGATAAATGGAGACATCTTACTGTTCGTTCAAAACGCTTTTTGATGAATTTCATCCACATAATGTGAGTTTATACGCTTTACTTCCAGTTGGTTGTCCAGTGATAAGTATTATGAAAATCTGGAACCACTGTTGACTAAGACAAAATATGTAGAACAAAAGTAGCAAGTGTTCAGAGATTTCAAATATTTTTGGGTCAACAGTTAGGTTATGCAAAACATCCGTGTTTCACTTGGGAGCGGGAGTGGGGGAGGGGGGGAAACCAAAGAATGTTAAGAAGAAGACTGTTATTAAGGCATTTGATGTTCTCTTACCGCGTCTCCATATTAAGTTCAGAGTCCTGAAACCATTTTTCGAGGTGATGGACATGGAAGGGCATTAGCTCTCGTACATCACTGCAAAGTTCCCTGGTATAATCAATGCCAAAGTGAAATAAGTACATTTACAGGACCGGATATTAGGAAACCGCTTGGTGGTGATACTTTGAAAGTAAAATTATTTAAAAAGAGTTGTTGGCAAGGCACTCATTTCGAGAAACGGACATGGGGAGAGATTCCATCAAGATAACAAGGAATTAGAAACAAGATACGAAGCCAGGAGGCGAAACGCAATGGTCGCCGACTAGTATTGGATGATGAGGACGACACACCTAGAAGTGTTTATGAAAGGAGACCAAACTGAAGAAGCTTCACAAGAAGAAAATCAAGATCACATTAAATACTGATGTTTTACATATTTGATTACTTAATTTGCGTCTTTTGTGACCAATAAGTGCTTTTTAAACTGTCTATGTACATACGGTGACAAGTACGCGATAATGGTTTGGTGTACAATTTTCCAATTTACAACATGTTAAATTTTGTTTATAAGCATTTGGCTTGTAAGAGATACCTAAAATTGACTATACTGCAATATCTTGACGTTTATGCCAGTGAATGCACTGTTATTTTACTTAAAGGATCATGCCAGTAGCTTGTCTTAAAGGAACTGCAGTTGTTTATTGAGTGTTATACTAAATCCTGACGCAATGTAAGGAAACAGTTTCGAATTCAGCACACCTGAAATATCTAAGGGACATCTAAAAGTGTGTGAAATGTTCTGAAAGTGAAAATATGTTGCCCACTGTTATTAATTACGTTCACCAGCCGGCCACTGTTGCCGTGCGGTTCTAGGCGCTTTAGTCCGGAACCGCGCGACTGCTACGGTCGCAGGTTCAAATCCAGCTTCTGGCGTGGATGTGTGTGATGTATTTAGGTTTTGTAGGTTGAAGTAGCTCTAAGTTCGAGGGGCTGATGACATCATATGTTAAGTTCAAAATGGTTCAAATGGCTCTGAGCACTATGCTACTTAACTTCTGAGGTCATCAGTCGCCTAGAACTTAGAACTAATTAAACCTAACTAACCTAAGGACATCCATGCCCGAGGCAGGATGCGAACCTGCGACCGTAGCGGTCGCTCGGCTCCAGACTGTAGCGCCTAGAACCGCACGGCCACTCTGGCCGGCATATGTTAAGTCCCATAGTGCTCAGAGCCATTTGAACCTATTACATTCGGCTCCTCCTAATTCCTTCGTTATCTCTGGTATAATCACATAACTCGCAAGCCTCAAAGTTTCCATTCCTGTTCCTGAACTTCAGTTCTTCATCACTTACCAGAGATATAAAATGTCTGATTGACAGCGAAGTAAAATTTGAAAACATAATGAAAAAGTTTCTCCTTGACAACTTCTACCATTCCAGAGAAAAATCTCTATTAATGCAATGTGTAAAAGTTGGTGGGTAGAATTTAGTAACACGCATTAGTATGTTAAAAAATATAACAAAACAATGTTCAGAACGTACCCTTCTTTATAAATAAATCAGAGACGTGAATATCAAATTACTCGCTCCACGTCATTACGATTTGTAGTACAAAATGATCCAGGGAACATGAAACAAACCAGGTTTCGAAATTTGTCCCTAGTTTCTTATGCTGCTTCCTCATTGTACATATTGAATAACACTAGTCATAGTTACTACAAGTGTCTCACTCCTTTCTCAGTGATCGCTACCATTTCATGCCCTTGGACTATTATAACACTTGTCGGCTTTCTGCACATGTTGTAAGTCAACATTTGGCACGCAATATTAAATACCTTATTGCTACGGAACGTCAGAAAAGCCGTCTCAAAAGCCTTCTATAGATCAATAAAAAGCTGAAAATATAAGTTTGCGTTTCTTCAGTCTATCTTCAGAGATAATTCATCAGGTCGTTATTGCCTCGCGTGTTCCTACAATTATACCGAACGCAAACTGACACTCGGCAGGGGCCGGCCGAAGTGGCCGTGCGGTTAAAGGCGCTGCAGTCTGGAACCGCAAGACCGCTACGGTCGCAGGTTCGAATCCTGCCTCGGGCATGGATGTTTGTGATGTCCTTAGGTTAGTTAGGTTTAACTAGTTCTAAGTTCTAGGGGACTAATGACCTCAGCAGTTGAGTCCCATAGTGCTCAGAGCCATTTGAACCATTTTGAACTCGGCAGGGGTGACTTCTACCAGTCTTTCCGTTTCAGCAAATACACAGACGGAGAAAAAGTTACAACGCAAATAAGGGGTTGTGCAACGTAAATGAATGTTGGCAGATGTATTTCTACACCTGGAAAAAGATGTATATTCAAATTTCGTATCAGTCGCCTAAGAGTGGCGCCAGTAGTCTAAGTCTGAGGATGCAGGTCACATTTGCTTTAAATACACTCTGTAGCGGTCGTGTAACCTTCGAGATTGCGCGTGCTGATTTGATGCTGGTCAAAAATGTCTTTAACTTGACAGAGTCGCCATTATCAAGACCGACTGAGTTTGAATGGGGTCATGTAATACGGCTAGGAGAAGGTAGGTATTCCTTCTGCGACAGTGCAGAATGATTTGACTAGAATGTAGCCACTGTAAATGATTGGGGGTGACGGCGGCGAAGAGATCGTGCTCCAGATAACCACGTGGAATCACAGAGAGGAAAGACCATCAAGTTCGGTGTGTGGCTCCGGCGTATGTACTACATTTCCAACAGCAATTTGAAGAGCAATTGGCACCACAGTGACAGAACGAACTGTTGCAAATCGGTTACTCCAAAGACAATTCCGAGCCAAACGCCCTGTAACGTACATTCCACGGACCCCAAAACACCGCCATTTGGGTCTTCGAAGGTATCAACTGATAGCTTACTGGAGTACAGGGTTGAGGCTTGCTGTGTTTTCTGACGAAAGCTGGCTCTAACGCGGTGCAGGTGACGGCGTTGTATTGGTTGGAAGGAGGCCAGTTGAGGCCTGCAACGAAACTGTCTATGCGCCAGGCACACTCTACCTACACCTAGAGCTACGGTATGGGGTGTGGTTTCTAATGAAAGCAGAAGCGTCCCACTCACCCTGACTGAAGATTTGTACATTAATATGGTGATACGAACGTTGTACTGCCATTCATGAACCGCATTCCAGGAGGTGTTTTCCAGCAGGATAACGCTTGCCCACATGCTGCTGTTGTAACCCAACATGCTTCACAGAGTGTCGACATGTTTCCTTGGCCAGCTCGATAACCAGATCTTTCTCCGGTACAGCACATGTGGGACATCACCAAACCAAAAGTCCAGTGTCATCCACAAACAGCATTAACCATCCTTGCACTGACTGACCAAGCGGAGCAAGCATGGGACTCCATCCCAGAAACTGACATCTGGCACATAGCAGCATTTCACATTTGCAGTGGAACTCCATCCCACAAACTGGCATCTGGCACCTGGACAACACAGTACATTCATGTTTGCATGCTTGCATTCAACATTCTGGCGGTTACACCGGTTATAATATATAAGCATTTCACATTTTCAGTGCCTTACGCCACGCTTGCGTTAACCTGTGACCTTGCAATGTTGAATCACTTAAATAAGTTGCCTAAGGAATGTATTTTATGGAAATTTCGTTACAGTAACTAAATTTTATTTTCCGATTTTTTCTGTCAGTGTAATTTTTTTCAGTATTTTTCAACTGTGGTTTATCGAACTGATGACTCTGTAGCATTCAGACCTGGTTATCACCTGAATTCTTAGGAAAAGAAAATCGAACATAAACAGAATGGGACGGTCGACACAATTTAAACAGTCTACTGTAAGCGGCCGTGTAATCAAGTCTAGACCTTATCTCGCTACCTTACACTGACGGAACATAAATGTGATTGTTTACAGTGATTAATCAGACACGTGGGTTCCTACGTGAGGCAGAGAGCCTGTTCTGCTACCAGCGGGTCAGCCGCGCCTGACCCCGGCACCTGTGGCGGCGGCGCCGGCCCCTGTTTGCACCTTAATCAACAGCCGCTGCCGCCCTCGGCTGGCGAGGTCTCATTAGCAGAGCCGCGGTCTCGCGCGGCGCTAAGCTCTTACCTCATTACCCCCAGCCGGTCTCTGCTCCACCCAGCACGCCCCAGCCGTTTGTCTGCTGCGTGCCTTAAAAACCTGCGCTAAACAACTTCTCCCCACTTACTTCATTTTTCCCTCCCCGTTTTCTTCAATTTTTTTTTCGCCACTCACGTCCCCTACCTCGTTCCCCCCGCCTCCCACGTTTTTACGCTAACATTTCTTTTATTATTTTTAATCTTCTCAAATTCTCTCTGTAGCGTGTCTCTTTCATTCCGTCTGCAGCTTTTCAGTCAAAGGGCGAATCTTATACGGTCTCCTGGAAGGTGAATGGGGAACACTCGTCCGCTGCTTCTGCAACTGTACCGCTCGTAACAAACATTTTCCCTGTCACCTCTCGGTTTGCCTCTTAGCTACACGTGGGCGACATTAATAATTATTTTTCACATCACTAACACGTATGAGGCTTCACCGGGACAAGAACGATTCGCCGAATGAAAATAAATCATTTATGAAAATTTGGCACCAGATGTATTACAAATATAAACTCTAGATGAATTTCTAGCGGTAAATAGCATATTTCTATTGACCTACTTATTTTATGCAAGGACATGTCCGAAAGAACAGATACCATCGGTGACCATGCAGCCCGTTAGAATGAAATTACAATGAAATGAACACCCTTACCTGCTTACAGGCGTTGACATACGTCAACGGGGACAGATGAAAATATGTGCACTGACCGGGACTCGAACCCGTGGTCTCCTGCTTACATGCCAGACGTTCTAACCATCTGAGCCACCGAGGACACAGAGGATAGCGCGACTGCAGGAATTAATCTGTGGTACGCCTTCCGCGAAACCCACATTCTCAACGTATTGTCTCGCACTACATTCGTAGTGCCCCCGCCCATTATACTCATTACCGCATTGCCGATTCCCGCAAGAGTTCGGGCACTGTTATGCATTCGCACAGAAGAAGAAGATAATCAAGTGGCCAGTGAGCCTTGAGAATGTTGGTTTCGCGGGAGGGGTGCCAGAGATAAATCCCTGCAGTCGCGGTATACTCTGAGTCCTCGGTGGCTCAGGTGGATTAGCCGGCACGGTAACTCAGCGTGTTCGGCCAGGGGTAACCCTCTGTAATAAAAAAACTGAGTGAATGTATCGACGAACTGAAAAGGGTGTCTTGCGACGTCCCCACCGAGCAGATACAACGAACGAAAACGAACAAAATGAAAAAAAAGGTGGATAGAGCGTCAGCTATGTAAGCAAGGTGATCCCGGGTTCGAGTCCCGGTTGGGGCACACATTTTCATCTGTCCCCGTTGACGTATGTCAACGCCTGTAAGCATCTAAGGGTGCTCATTTCATTGTAATTTCATTCTAAAGAGCTGCATGGTCACCGATGGTATATGTTCTTTCGGACATGTCCGAAAGAACAGATATCATCTTAGTATATACATAGTTAAGGCTCACTGGCTACTTGACCATCTTCTTCCTCTGTGCGAATGCACAAACAGTGCCCGAACTCTTACGGGAATCGGCAACGCGCCGCGAGTAATGAATATAATGGGCGGGGGCACTACGAATGTTGTGCGGGACAATACGTTGAGAATGTGGGTTTCGCAGGAGGCGTGCCAGAGATAAATCCCTGCAGTCGCGCTATCCTCTGTGTCCTCGGTGGCTCAGATGGATAGAGCGTCTGCCATGTAAGCAGGAGATTCCGGGTTCGAGTGGATTTTTACCGGGCGTTCACCACGTTAATGCTTCCTCGCTGGACGGAAATGATTCAGGAACTCTTTACTCCGTCCTTCCCAATTCCACCTGAATTCGTCACTGGCATTCTTCTACCTGTGCCTAAACCGAAGGGAGGGTCTCATGTCTCTGCATATCGTCCCCTTACACTACTGAATGCTGACTATAAAATCTATGCACGCCTCTTAGCAGCGCGCATACGCACCGTCTTACCTACGGTCCTTTCACCTGAGCAGACTGCACGTGGTTGTGGGGCCACCTTACAAACAGCCCTAGGAGAATGCCGTGACCTCATTGCACTGGCCTCGGTTTGTCGCCTTCGTGCAGCACTGGTATCCGTCGATTTCACGAGTGCCTTTGATCGCGTTCGACACCCATTCCTCCTCATGGTGGCGACACGTATGGGGTTCCCATTGCTTTTTGTCGATGCCATTCGCCGGTTACTACTTCCCGCGGTCTCGATGGTACAAGTCAACGGGAGGCTTGTAGGACCGATCCCTATACGCCGCTCTGTGCGTCAAGGATGCCCTATGTCTACTTTACTATATGCCATTGCACTTGAGCCCCTCATCACTGGACTTACCTCTAGACTGCAGGGCCTCACTTTGAGTGACCACACCTTTCACTGTAGGGCTTATGCGGACGATCTCATCTTTCTCACCTGCTCCTCCACGGAACTCAATGACGCCATCCAATGGATCCACCAGTATGGACGTCTTTCTGGTAGCATTCTTAATGTCCGTAAATCGACTATGATGCCCATTGGGCGCGGCCTCCCGGTTATGGTGCCCACTCCACTCCCAGTCAGTGCCACCCTTCGTTACTTGGGTATCGAATTTACGAGCTCCACACACCGCTCAGTGGCCCTGGCTTACCGGCGGCTTTTGCAGTCGATTCGGCACCATGTCCGCGGTCAAGTGCACCGTAACTTAAACCGACTCCAACGTGTGTCCTATGTCAACATGTATGTCGCCCCTAAACTGGTACACGTCGCCCAGATCCTCCCACTGCCGTTACTCCTTGGCCGCCGCATCCAATCAGCCTTTGGATATTTCGTGTCAGCAGGGGCACTTTTCAAAGTCCGGTACAACACTCTAACACTGCCCCCTGCAAAAGGTGGCCTCGGACTCATCAACGTGCGGGCACGCTCTTCTGCACTCTTTGTCCACACTTTGTTGCGGCACTGGCAGGGGCCGGTCCCGTCCTTAACACGCAGTCTCTTAGATATCCTCCGACCAGCTTCTCTCGGTCCACCGATCAATGTGGCACCTATTTCTCCATTATTGTACTACGTCGCCAATTGTTTCATAGAACTCAGCTACATTCGGGCCGATCTTCCAGTCACCCGTCCTCCCCGTACAAAAGATTATTATCGTTTGTTTATGCTGTCCAACCCTTGCGACCCCATGGTGCTACAGCATCCTGATATTAACTGGCGCACGGTTTGGGGGTGTGTGCATGCACCCTTTTTACCGTCGTCTGTGTCTGCACTCTGGTATGTTTTAGTCTATAGAAAATTCCCGACTAATAGTCGACTTTATCGCATAGGACTGGCCACCTCCCCACTCTGCCATGACTGTCAGCTCGAAGACACCGACGAGCACCGTCTTACGTGCCCCCTGAAACAAAACGTATGGCTCCTCATCCAACGAATCGTGGGCTTTTACCTCCGTGCCCCGCCAACGACGGTAACCCCGGATTTCCTGTTGTTGCCCCAGATATTTCACTACCCTCTTGCTAAGCACCATACCCTCATCTGGTTTCGAGGACAGGCTTTAGAATACCTCTTTCAGAGTGGTTCGCATACAGTCCTTGACTTCTGGTACAAAGTTGTGACCGCGCATAGCACCCTCACCCGAAAACCATCTTACCGACAAACTTTTGCCGGTTATCTCCGCAGCGTCTTCCTTGACCCCCCTCAAAGTTGGGGTGTACCATGCCTACCTGTCACATGATGCAACACCCTTCTCCACGTTCTCATGCATCGACCAAAAACAAACACAATTTTTTTTCAAAAAAAAAGGAAGAAGACAGAATATGTTATATTTTGTTGTATTTAATGTTTTCTTTTTTAATATTTTTTTGTTTAACTAACAGTCATTTGTATATTTTTAAATGGTACCTTGAAGAACTCTTGCATAGTGAATATATATGTACTTTTAGTTTGTTCCATACAAATTTTTAAACAAAAACAAAAACAAAAAAACAAAAAAAAGAACAAAAACAAAAGGAAAACAGGATATGTTCTATTTTGTTGTATTTAATGTTATTCTAATAATTTGTTTACCTAACACTCATTTGTATATGTTTAACTGATACTATGTACTCTCCGAAAAAAAAAAGATGGATAGAGCGTCTGCCATGTAAGCAGGAGATTCCGGGTTCGAGTCGCGGTTGGGGCACACATTTTCATCTGCCCCGTTGACGTATGTCAACGCCTGTAAGCAGCTAATGGTGTTCATTTCATTTTAATGACGTACAGAATATTCCTTTAATGATCACTACTCTGTTCCTTTAATGGTCTTTACTCTGATGTTAAGATTAATTTTATCCTGAATTAAACGACAGGCGTTTTGCTGTGTGACTGCTCTTTTACCATGTTCGTACATCGTCACAAACTCAACTCTATAAACATTTTCTGCTGATACAGAAGTACCCTATAGTCGAAAACATCACTTGCAGCATCTGACCTTACAGCAATAATGTGTAAATGCTAATTATGTGGTATGTCAGACCAGCATTATTTCCTAGTTCTTCCTCGATCTGATAGTGAAATTTCCTGTGGACTATTTTACATCCACGTTGCACAACAATGCGTAAATAGCAGTTAGGTGAAAGCAAAGCTGTCATCAAACTGGTCTGAACACCAGGTGCCATACTATAAACCGTTATTGGAGGTGGTATGCCCTGCCGTTCCTCTGGCATTTGGGCTGACCTATGCAGCCAGTTACTACGAGGCATTTAGTTTCACGTGCATTCCCCAACCAGTGTGCCAGTCGGCGATTTGCACATTAACAGACATCGACAGAGATGAAGACGTAGGACAGATTATTTCATGTGTTCCTCTGAAACGTTCACGTAATACTCTCCCTTAAGACAAGAGTTCGTTTTAAAATATTGTTCACACGGAGACTCAGCCTTTCAGCAAACTAACACAAACAAACTACACTCTTCTGCTGAGAACCTCGAGTACGACTTCCTCTTATAATTATTATTGCCATTACTATTTATTTTTTCAACTATGGCCACGAAAACTGATTTTTCTCTGTTAATTGAATTTTACAGCGACTGCAGGCTATTTTTTTTTTTTTTACCTACCGTGAATGTTCATAGATGTAGCAGATGATAGTACCAAATGAAAATTTGAGAATGTAGATGAAAATTAGGAAAGAAAAGGTGTAAAATGTAGGATTTCCGAAATCCGTCTCACCTTATTTATCTGAATAGTTCACCAGTTTCTGTCTGACGTATTAAGCTGTAGGGAACTGACTGGAGAGTGAAAAGGTAGAGTGTTCGTTGTTTTATTCGATGTTATATTTATTTATTTATTCAATCATATCTGATGAAGGCCATGATGGCCTCTCTTAAATCCGACAAGGGTTTCAGCCACAAACAGTAACATATTTTTACATTGTAGTTACCTAAGAAATAGCAATTGTAATATGAAAAACAGTACTGAAATGTTCTGAGTGTCTGAAGTAGCAGTCTGAGTAAATTGTACTGTGAACTAATAATACTGCAGGTGCTTGTACTAATGCTGCTGCCAGAACTAATAGTTACAACAGAAGAAATACTAATGATAATAACAGTAATAACAATAATGACAGTACCAAATATAAGGAGAATTTATAGGTGTAAGGAATAAATGTTTCCTGATATTGAGAATTCTGTGGAAAGGAAATTTAAGAAGACTGTATTAGCTAAGAGTACTGAGAAATGACAAAGATCATGTTGGAAGGAGGGATGTAGAAAGGGATGCACAAAGGTAAAGAGTGCGCACAGGGACAATGGTAATCCTTATTGTCGTTTTAGTAGCTAAGTCATTAACTGTCTTCTGAAGCTGGAGATATTATTCAGTTTTCTAACATAATGCGAGAATGTACTCCAGAGTTGGGTTGCTACTACTGAGGACTTCACGAGAGTGGCTGAACGATGGAGCGGGGCAGAAATACAGAAATGATTTGCTCTGATGCGAGCGTTTTTTTTGGCATGTTGCTCAGACAAGAGCGTATAGGAGGGCAGAGAGATGTGAGAGACAGTGTTCATTGATAAGACAATAGATAAGACAGAGGGTGTGGAGATCTCTGCACTTTTCTGCACGCAGCCTGGTTAGTTGAGTGTGTGGTGGTGAAACCTGGTCAAAGAATTGAACATCACAGATATAAAGAATAACCATTCATAACCAGTTCCATGCTCCAAAACGCAGGATAACCTAGTTCTAATCAATAATTTGAAATTTAAGTGTATTTACGAGTTTCATTTTCAGGTGAAGTGGGAAAAGCTTTTTATATTTTTGTAGGGCATGCAGAGATGCTGATGCCTTCTTCCACACCGCATTCACGATCTCAGTCCAATTTAGATTTTATCTATTATTACTCTTAGACTCTTTGCTGAAGGAGAGAAGTTGATGTTTGTCCCTTTTAGGATTAAAGTTGGTAGAGTCCCGATATTTCAGGCTGTTGAGCCTAGAATAGCAGCCAGTACCGATTGGGATTTGGACGGATTGAGCCTGAACGCTATCCCCTGGGTCCAATTTGACAGTGCACACATGCCAGTAATAAGATTCCTGACAGCTGTCTTGAGGTTTATTGGTTTTGCACTTAGATACATCGGGATGTCATCAGCATACATGTGATATTTGTAGTGGTACAAAACTCATTACATATCATTTTCGTTTAATAAGGAGAGGTCAGGACCTAATACCAAGCCCTGGGTGCGTCTGATACTGCCTGCATCCACTGTGAAATTATGGTGCCGAGCATGGCGCACCGCTGGCGGGACGCCAGGCTTGAGTGAAACCATTGCACTTCACTTTTCAAGAAAATTAGGCTGCTAAGTGTGCCAGTATAACGTCGTAGTCCACATTGTCAAAGGTTTCGCTCAAGTCTAAGAGTCTCATGATAGTTGCCTGTTGTCCATCCTACTGATGCCTTTATTAAACCATATGTTGTGTTGTGATGTTTACGGAAGCCTAACTGGTATTCGTCTATGAGGTTACTTGTAGTTAGGTAGTTTGTTAACTGATTGTGGCCTATATATTCCAAGGCGTAGAACAGTGCTGGAAGAATGTAAATTCGTTTCCGAGTAATGGCTTATCGAGTCCATCTTTCTAGACCTCAGGGAAAAAACTTGCAGTATTGTTTAGCAATAATTCATTATCAAAACAGCTAAAATCATTACAATGAGAAAACACAACTAGATGTTGATACCAATTTGTTAAACGACCAGCGGCAATGCTAGTTAGCAGAACTGAATTAACAAATGCTTGAAACTGCTAAATTGTCTTAACGTCCAACAGACGTTTATTCCATCAGTAAGCCGAATCAAAGTAGGTACAGTACAAGCAACTAACAAGGTTACATGTCGACGATAATGAAAATTTTATCTTAGCAACTGCGTAAATGGCTTAAGGCGCGACAAAAAGTCCGATCACACCAACACTAAAAAAAAAACTAATAATTTAAAATGTACCATTCGGTTGCAGTGAGTATGCAAACAGACAATTATAGCCCAATAGCATCAGTTAACAAAACTAATAGATAAATCTAGCAATTACACAAATAACTTGAGGCGCCAATGAAAAACGCTAGACATCATGAAAACAAAATTTTAAAGTACTAGAATTTTACATACAAGGAACTTTAATAGTGTTAAAGAAAAGACAATACGTGTGCCGGCCGGTGTGGCCGAGCGGTTCTAGGTGCTTCAGTCCGAAACCACGCTGCTGCTACTGTCGCAGGTTCGAGTGCTGCCTCAGGCATGGATGTGTGTGCTGTCCTTAGGTTAGCTATGTTTAAGTAGTTCTAAGTCTAGGGGACTGATGACGTCGGATGCTAAGTCCCATAGTGCTCAGAGCCATTTGAACCATTTCTTTTCGTAGACATATTACTAAACTGTCTGGCAGATGTCACCAGATCGACTAAGATATACAGTGAGATTCTGATAAATAACGCATTAATGACTTATCTGTTCTCTAACACACGCAAATAGACAGAATTAAACACTATTCTAGTTCATTTTAAAACCAGTGCCTTAAAGAAGTCTGTCAAGTACTGAAAGCGTTAAACATTAAACTAGCGGAATAAAGCCAATTGGGTGAGCATTAAGCAACGAGCAGTAGTCTGATGAAATGCCAAAACCATCCTAAGCCTGATGAACGTTGAATGAAAGCCACGTTCATAAAAAGTGAGACACAAACTAATACGTGAGGCAAATAGATTATATAGTAGTTAAGCCTAACAGTAAGCAGCTTGAACATTGATTTAATTAAATATAAATCACCTTAAAGAAAACTGGAGAACATAATACTAAAGAACAGGGCAAGTAATCTACAAAATGATGTATCAGAAAGCACCCATTGTGTGCATTACACTTGCCACGCTGCTCATTAATGTTACTATCAGGTAACCAATGTGTGAAATTTAACCAACAATCGCCATAAATTGCGAATACATGCCTAGCATAAAAACACAAACGGACACCTTTAGCTCAAAACACCAGACTTGAGTAATGACCCAAGTATCATGTACATGAGTATGGAACCAGGGCTTAGCTGTTAACATGTAAGAACAAAATTAATGAATGTTACCAAAATGCGTCACCATTGTATACAAAAGAGGCATGCAGCAGCTGCCTCCAATAGTCGAGTAGTTGACTTTCAAACTCCCATCAGTGTGATGGCGCTTATAACACTTAACAGTCCAGGACGCCGCCTTCCTGCTACGTTTGGTAATAAAGAGATTTTACTTTTCCTCAGGGGATCTCCAACTGCCCACTGCTGCCAGCAAGTCACTCCTCCATTGCCAGTCAAGCACGGCAATGTATATCTCTACATCTGCAGCTGCTATGGATGCTCTTACCTGTCAAAAGTCCTCCGGTCTCACAGCAACCAGCCAGAGACAAACACAGGGCAGATACCGTAAGTACTATAATCCAAAAGCAATGGTGCAACGTCCTTCATCAAATTTTAAAAAGAACAAACAACGATCAAGACGCTTCTTCGTAAATTAAGTGTGCTGCGACTTGTAGATGTGCTAACAGCTGTAAGGAGGAAACGGGTTATTTAACGAAATTTCCGGCATGCAGCAGGTCATCATCAACTACACTCCATCCTGTTTCGTCTGGGCACTTGCTAATCGTCTTCAGATGACCTATCAAAATCTGAGGAAGGCTTCCAGTGTTCCATAATTTACTAGCGCACTTTGAGTATTCAGTGCACAGTACCTGATGGACAACCCCTTGCTGGCAGAATTATTGGACTATACTGTGCTCAGGGATGCTTCAAGCTCATCGGTATATTCTGTCATCTTCGATTAGAGCAAGTTGGGAAAATGATACGATCCCATGTGCTATGCTGGTAGCCACTATCAAGGTTCATAAAATTTTCTACCATTATTATTTCCAAGGATTCTTTAAAATAGAGACATAAAAGGATGTTGCTATACCAAAAATATACTGTTTTATCATACTCCATTGAATTTCTGGTGGAGGTCCTTACTTTGTTCTTTCACTTCCTTTCCTCAAACTATTTCTCTTTCAGCTAAGGTTATTTTCTGTAAATTGACGGTGTCGCCTTGAGTAGTTCTGTGTCCCCATTGGTGACCGACCTTTCTTAGAGGAATTCAAGGAGAAAAGAAATGAACCAGCGGCCCTTAAACAGTATTTTGCAGTTGTGTGAGCGATACTGTCAGAGTGTGGCCCGATGGAGAATATACATTAAAGGACTTTTTATAAAACCTCTGCTTCATTCACAAGAACATCTCGTTTCTGTAGGGGTAGAGAAAGATAATTGTCTGCCTTTCCTGGATGGTTTGGTTAGACGGATGGACTCCAGACAGCAAAGCTTAAATGCCACTAACTAAAGCTAACTCAATTAAATTCGTATAAACATTAAGAAGATTGTAAATTGTTAAAAGACAGAGATATTAATTAATACCTGTCCGAGAAAATGGGCCGTTTGGATTCTGCTACCTGAGCCTAGAGCGGTTGATAGCAGACGTTCCGTTTGGCGTCCCATATATAAATACAGCCAGAGAGACAGGGGGAAGAGACGCTTTGCTCCGAGATATGTTCGGGTCAGTCAAACGCCTGCTTGCGTTAAGCCTCGGATGAAGTCAGAGCCAGGCATGTACCAAAACCGATTTCGCTGAAAGTAGGAAGTGAAATCGCGATGACTGTACACTGTCCTGGACCGCTTACATTTATCGGAAGTAAATGTATATTAATAAAACCGCATGGCAAATGGCAATGTTATTTTCCATTTGTAAAGAGAGAAAATTAACTTTGGTGATTAGAAGTCAGGGTGATAGAACATTTTCTTGGAACTTCCCATAGCGGTCACATCTGAACTGTTAATAATGCTGTTTCCGATAGGGGCATTATTATTATTAGGAGTGTTATTATACAGGATGTTTCTAAGTGAATATTGGGGTTTTAACGCTTTATAATATTTATTACATTAAACGTACAGTTATAAATGATATGTCAAATGAAAGAGCAACTCAAACAGTTGTGTTTGGCACCAGTGCGCAGCGCGCAATGTTTCCGCCGCAATCCGCTAGACAGCGGTTGTAGCGAAGATGGCGGCTAGTGAACAGAAAGCGTTTTGTGCTTTGCAATTTGCAAAGACTGAATCTGTAGTTACTATGCAACGTGTGTTCCGGCTGAAGTTCGGTTGTGATCCTCCGAGTGATAAGATTCGCAGATGATATAATCAATTTGAAGATACCAGCTGCCTTTGTAAAAGGATGAGCACAGGACGACCAAGAGTTAGTGAAGAGACTGTTGTAGGAATTACAAGTTCCAGTGTGGACTGTCTGCAAAGTTTTAATAAAACGCGTATAATTACTTCCTTATTGTTTATAGTTATTACAGGCTCTAAAGTATTATGTGCCAACTTTGCAAACAAAATGTTGTTTCATGACGATGAAGATTATCTGGATCATGTCTTCAGTGATGAATCGAACTTTCACCTTAGTGGAGATGTTAACACTTACATTGGGGGCATTTGGGGCTCAGAAAATCCTCACAAGGTGGTAAAAATGCAATGAGAGTCCCCTAAAGTCCTGTTTTTTGTGGCGTATCCTGGTGGAAAGTTTATGGGCCTTTCTTTCTTGGTGAACCAGAGAACTTCATTTTCCAGGAAGATGGTGCGCCACCTCAATGGCATACTGAAGTATACAATTGGTTGAACTTCACTGTAGCCAAGCGCTGGAGAGGCTGCAAGGGGCCCAGCGACAGGGCTTGCTTTGCATGGCCTCCACGTTCAACCAGCCTAACGCCATTGGATTTTTTCCTTTGGGGCTTCATCAAGGATAGTGTGTACGTGCCTCCGCTACCAGCAGACCTCAATGAATTAAGAAACCGGTTTGAAGCAGCTGTTGCTACAATCACTGAATACACACTTATCAACGTTTGGGAAGAACTTGGCTATAGACTTGATGTGTGCCTTCTGACAAATGGCGCTTACATTGAACATTTATAAGGTTACTGGTAAAACTGTTTGAGTTGCTCGTTCATTTGACATATCATTTATAACAGTAAGTTTAATATAACAAGTATTAAAAACCATTAAAGAAACCCAATACTCATTTATAAACACCCTGTACTTGGTGCATGTGAACTTTTACTGAATATATCAATCAGATAAAACTCAAAATTTTTATTTATCGTCATTGCTCCTGATTAATGCAAATTAAAAAGAAACTAGTATATTGTAACGATATACAGGGTGAGTCACCTAACGTTACCGCTGGATATATTTCGTAAACCACATCAAATACTGACGAATCGATTCCACAGACCGAACGTGAGGAGAGAGCCTAGTGTGATTGGTTAATACAAACTATAAAAAAATGCACGGAAGTATGGTTTTTAACACAAACCTACGTTTTTTTTTAAATGGAACCCCGTTAGTTTTGTTAGCACATCTGAACATGTAAACAAATACGTAACCAGTGCCGTTTGTTGCATTGTAAAATGTTAATTACATCCGGAGATATTGTAACCTAAATTTGACGCTTGAGTACCACTCTTCCGCTGTTCGATCGTGTGTATCGGAGATCACCATATTACGTAGGGATCCAAAGGGAACGGTGATGGACCTTAGGTACAGAATAGACTGGAACAGCACATTACGTTCACATGCAAACACCTTTTTATTGGTATTTTTCACTGACGCACATGTACATTACCATGAGGGGTGAGGTGCACGTACACACGTGGTTTCCGTTTTCAATTACGGAGTGGAATAGAGTGTGTCCCGACATGTCAGGCCAATAGATGTTCAATGTGGTGGACATCATTTGCTGCACACAACTGCAATTTCTGAATGTCGTACACGCCGCAGTACTGCCGCAGAAACCACGTGTGTACGTGTACCTCACCCCTCATGGTAATGTACATGTGCGTCAGTGAAAAAGACCAATAAAAAGGTGTTAGCATGTGGACGTAATGTGCTGTTCCAGTCTCTTCTGTGCCTAAGGTCCATAACCGTTCCCTTTGGATCCCTACGTAATTCGGTGCTCTCCGATACACACGATCGAACAGCGGAGGAGTAGTACTCAAGCGTCAAATTTAGGTTACAATATCTCCGGATGTAATTAACATTTTACAATGGAACAAACGGCAATGATTATGTATTTGTTTACATGTTCATATGTGCTAACAAAACTAACGGGGTTCCATTTAAAAAAACGTAGGTTTGTGTTAAAATACATACTTCCGTGCATTTTTTATGGTTTGTATTAACCAATTACGCTAGCCCCTCTCCTCACATTCGGTCTGTGGAATCTATTCGTCAGTATTTGATGTGGTTTACGAAATATATCCAGCTGTAACGTTAGGTGACTCACCCTGTATATCTCTGATAGGCTTTATAATGCGGATTGGTGACTGCGTACGACCGTAGACCCAATGATACTGTTACCGGTCTGAGAATGTATTGTTGGAGTGAGAGAGCGCTGGGCGCTTAGTTGTAGGTCGCTGTCTGTGAGCGAAAGACGATGGAGTAAGCAGTTTTTGTGGTGTGGTGTGAGAAGCAACCAAGCGTTAGATTAATGTAGGAATTACAAGAACATGTAAGCAGAAGTCTTCTCACAAGCAAGGTAAAGATGTTAAGGGGCTCCGGAACGCCCTATACTTGCAATGTTAAAATAACGCTTATAAATTACATCTTTCCTCACAAAGTATTTGAGGTAGGAAGTTGAACTTTTTACAGATTATTTATTGGAATATGGGCTACAAATTAACACAGGGATTTTACAAAATTTAATTCAGTTAATAAAGATGATTTTTTTCAATTGTAATGAAAATTCACATTTTTTGCAATTTTTTATTTATATATTCAAAAATATACAGTTTTTTGGAAAAAGGCTGTGTTAAATTATGCAGAAGGTACTGTGTAACATCTACTGAAAGTTTGAAACAAATATGTTTGGAATATCCTTAGAAAACATGTAATTAGTATGAGAAAATAAAAGTTTTGGGAATCGAGCGACAAAGATTGGATTAACTTTTTAGTGCATTCGAGGTCCATAGGATGGATTATCTTCATCCTCTGCAAACTCCTCCTCCAGCTTCCTCTTGTTCCTGCTCCTGTTTACTCTTGCTTGTATTTCTAGACTCTTTACAGCCCTGTCTGCAGCCCGAAGGCGTTCCTTGTCTAAAGCAAGCATCGCTCGTACCATGTTATAACCTATCTTCATTCCCATATTTCTAAATACCTTGCACCTTACAATGTTGCCATCATTGAAAGTCGCAACAGCATCATACATACCAAAGGGAAGTGTTTCTATTCCAACAAATACAGTCTTGGGGATTCTCGACCATATAACACTATTTACACTTTCATTGGGGTTTTGAGTTTTTCCGTGAATACACTTTTTCAACAGTTCAGGTGCTGCTAAGTCTCTGAAAATAGGTTTTATCACCTCCATTATTGCATGAGGCAGACTATGCTTATGAGTGTACACTTCACCAGTTAGCAATCCTTTGTTGTATTTACACCACCAACTGTCTTCTTCTTTGGGAGACAAGCTATGTTGGGGATTTTCATCGTCTTTATTGTTTACAGTAATAACACATACCTTTGGCTTTCCAACATTTCTCCTTTTCTTAAAAGCCTTCAGAGGATTTCTAATAACTTTACTTTTACTCATTATTATACTTCAACAAAACAGAGACTCAAGAAACAGAATTAATTACGAATATTTTCGAGATAACGACAGAGTAAATAAACATGAAACAATCGACAATCACACCAGCGATATATATTGAACCATCACAGGTTAGCCACAACACATACTTTATCTCACATCACTAAAATGTACCTGATGAACACGGACGTTAATAATAACACCATTTGACAGCAGTTTAACAGCGCCACAGTGGGTCACGCCCATGTAGAACACATTTCAAAAAAAATTTCAAAATAGTTGTATTCTTCGGAATTGAATAAATTATATATCTATTAAAAGGTAATAGTCTGCAGATTCAGAAAACGCAAAAAAGTAAAAATTGAACTTTTCATGATTTTGAGCCTTTCTGGAGCCCCTTAAATAATTATGATTTTTGTTTTGCCAACGCATTACCGTAATATAGTTGAATTGGTTCATAATTTGTAATTGTTGAGTAGCCCCAGAATATACGTAAACTGATTTGATAAAAAGGCTAGTTAGGTATTTCACTTTGGTATGAGCAATATGTAATTTGATGATTTCCATTAACGCTGGTTTAGTGAGCATAGATAATTCTTGCTGTATAAATCTCATTGTTTATGGATCAGTTACTAATTCTAACCAATTTAATTTCAATTGTAGATCTGTTTGAAAAGACAAACTTAACTTGTAACATAATTTTGCTAAAAAAACTCAGTGTTGGTAATTCGCCACAATCAGTACCGCCTCCCTACCCATGTCATATGTTTTTCAAAGAAGTTGAATTTTTCATAAATGTTTCCATTTATCAGCCAAAATAATTTCATGTGATTTGCGAAGTATTACGGCCAGCATCGCACACCGCTGATCCGGTAGCTAGCATATTTTTATTTATTTATGAGAGACCAGAATATATCCCATTCTATTGGTTCTGCTTTACAAGTAAAACCATTTAATTTATTTCTTATGTGCACAGGGATCGAAGTTATCAGTTTTGAACAGGGCTAGAGGATTCAGTGCCTAAGGAGATGATTGTATTTTGCAGTAACTGAATTTCTTTATTGGTATTGGGAGCTGAGTTGCCCAATCAGACAGCATTAAGTTTTACTAACAATAACACAGAGTAAGCCTACCACTTCCAGTTACAACACGCTACACGATAATTAGAATCACGTATCCAGTTTTGTACGCAATCCCCGTTTCACACATTCATTCAACGAAATCCTAAAGTTCCTTTGCAAAAAGAACGTTACACTTTAAGCGCACAGCGAGTAACATGGATGTGCAGACTGGAAATTATGGTCAGCATGTTCCCCATCGCTTTCTGACTGACCGCAAAAATAGTTCTCAGGCTCTTGTAAATGGCGAATGTAGATACACGCACATACAATGTAAGGATCTTTTCACATTAACAATGCAACAAAAACTAAAGATGTGCTATACTATTTACGCTCCGCCCCAGATTCCTCTCCCAGAAACCTCAAAAAATATTTAGAAGAATTATATCCTTCGGTATTAACAAAGACAAATTAAAAACAGAACTACAGCTGTTAAGTTCAACAAAAATACTTTTAATCTGAGAAGACCTCCTTATCAGTTCTTATGAGAATTCCATTGCCGGCTGTGGTGAGCAAGATAATGTCGACATTTTTGAAGTGAAATAACAAATGTAGGTAAAACGATGCCCAAAAAAATACCGTTATCTGTTTGGATTTACACTGGTTCGGTTGAGTGCAGGAAAATTGAGAAAGAATGATAGAAACATCATTCGTGCAACTGCTTAGTAGTATCTGATGCCTTTTTATTTTACAGTGCGAAACATCTGCACTAAAATCAAATTACGAGTTGATCTGTAGTCCACACGAAGTGGGATTTCATGTTTCGCATAACTTTAGTTTTGGTACACAGTCGGTAACGCTGCAGTAATCATTGGGATGTGTGCAGAAATCGCATGGTTTAAGATGTGAAATCGAATCGGATTCTCCCTATAGATCAAGGTATTAGCCTTGAAATTTAATGAAAAAAAACATTATAAATAACTGTGAAATTGGGTTTATGTGCAAGAACGTACCGTAACTGATCATTTCCGGCTTAGGAACATCTTCTCAGGTCATATTGAGCAACCTATATGAGAAGGGGAAGTTATATGCTTCCTTCCATGTAGGAAAGGATATTAATTGTCTCCTTCACCGTTGCCCCTCGATAGGTAAGGGGTCTTGGAACTGAATTCACGAAAAACATCATATCGTGACAGTATGTCTGTCTCGCCATGGTCTTCACTATCTTCTTTTCGAGTTACTATAAGAGGATTATGCGGTCTCGAGTACGAGTTTATAGACTGAACATTCCTTTGCTTGATATCTCTCTTAACTATTATAGCACTATAGCAGGGGATGTGGGGATGTGGAGCGGTTCATGGTCTCGAGAAAACTGAGGCAAAACCCCCTCTTAGTGGTTATTCAGGTTTTTGTCTCCGACTGGTTCCTGCTTGATTCAGAGACTCTTCGCAGTGCAGGGCACTGTAAACTTTTTGCAGTATAGTGAAATTTGATACTCGAGGTGTTACGTATTTACATTTGCAGACCCTTCTACGTTTCTTAGTACATATTGCATTCTATTGTCAGACGCGGTTTCTATATCAATGTAACATAATTTACGGTCAGAATTTTCGAAAACCATTTTCAGTTCAACAGCAACACATAGAAACGTAAATAGCAGTAATTATACTAATTTGTAATGTAAAAATGCCGTACACAAAAACAAAAGAAACAAAATTTTCGGTAGTACTCTAGCTACAGTCTTTCTCCAAACAAAGGGGCGGGGTGTATTGCTTATCCTACAACAGAATGTCAGACAACGAAATTTGCATAATCGGCTCTACAATTCTACAATTCTTAATAACATCACTTCAAATGTTTAAACCGTACGCAGTCTGTTTGTATGTGTGATAGAATGATGGTTCAAATGGCTCTGAGCACTATGCGACTTAACTTCTGAGGTCATCAGTCGTCTAGAACTTAGAACTAATTAAACCTAACTAACATAAGGACATCACACACATCCATTCCCGAGGCAGGATTCGAACCTGCGACCACAGCGGTCGCTCAGTTCCAGACTGTAGCGCCTAGAACATCACGGCCACTCCGGCCGGCGATAGAATGATGAAATGCTACGTCCAATTTATGTGCTATGTCAGTATTTCCATACAATTTTCAACATTTCTCTTATAACCAATCAGCTGACATTGCCCAGCTATTCATTCTGGCAATTTTCTATAAGAAACGAAAGCAAATAATGAGCTTTGGTCGTAGTGAAGTACCGAAAATATTTCGTTTCTAAGTATTCGTGAAAAAGCCTTTGTAATTATGAAACAGCCGTACAAATAAATGTGCATAATGCTCAAATGTTTAAGTGCAGTATGCAAATTAAGAAACATGATATTGACAGTTTTTGCAAACCGGTTGCAGCTGCTTCGTATCGTCTACTACGCGATTTTGTAAACTTCTCTATGGCAACGCTTTTTCATAGCTCTCCAGACAGCTATCGTTTTCGACTGTAGCCGCTTGCGCTTTTCTTTTGAAACCTGTCAAAAGCGATAGCAGGTGTCAGGTTTTTCCTGAAGCTGAGTCGACTGTAGGAGTATCTTAGCAGCAAAGAATAAATGTATTAAAACTTGAGCATGATGCGGCGTCTTTTCTCGTATCTCAGTATTTATGACGTCATATCTCTTGAACGTGGTGATGTACAACGACGTATTGTGTAGCTAAATTCTGTGTCATATTTGGATACTTTGAGCGAAATGTTTTGCACCTAGAATTAGTAGCAGAGAAGTAATAAATTTAAAAGTCTTGCATCATGCGGCAGTTTCCATTTATTTTAATGTTTATGACGTCAGTTCTTCTGATCTATCTGTCATAAAATGATACAGTTTTGTACCTACATGCAACGGTGAATGTAGATACTATCTTCATAATGTGTAGCGAATAGTGTTAGTAGAATAGAAGTAAAGTATTCAAAGGTCATGCACAATATGACAGTTCTTCACATACCTCAATGTTTATGACGTCATATGTCCTTAACTGTGAGAGGTAGGTGGTTCTTATCATCACAGCGATTGTTGCTTGACAGTAGGGGATGTGTGTATGAAGTTTGATTGAAATCGGTTCAGAGAACGTGTGATTGTGTCCTATTGAGAGTGAACTAGGATGTTGTTACAGAGAAAAAGCAAACCTTTGACAGCTATCCACAACGGTTCTTATCGTAGCGCCAACACTATTTTTTCCACTACTGAAGAAACTGCCAGCGTTACCAGGAATACTCAAAAATGCCACGGGAGCGGGCCAACCTGGAATCAGCCAGGCACTCTTAGATGGACCAAGAACTGCTCCCACAACACCGAACACATTGTGGGCCAGGCAGAGGGCCTGCATCGTGATGACAACATCATAGAGAAAGGACAAAGGTACTGATGCGAAGAGACACAGTTGCTACTTGCGCACACCTGAGGCTTTGTTGGGGTTATGTGACGGAAAGTGGTGCTTTGGCACAACAAGCATGAATGAGACTAGTGTAAATACTTCTCATTTTCAGACTGATGTATGCCGTCTGGTAGCCCCCACCACCAATCCGCAACTACGACGAGTTGTGTACACCAGTCTACGAGGCAAGTTGGTTTTACAAGGAGCCATCACGAGACTGCCTTCACCAGCTGCAGGCCACTGCTGGCTCTATGTCCCATGCTGTAGACTTAGGGCCTTCCATGCGGCAGGCCCCTCTGATCGTCCTTGATCGTTGCCAGCCCTCTGTCCTGCAGCACAACCATTCGACATCAGGGCACTACAGTCACACAACTATCTTAGACTATGCGGCCATATTGTCGCAGTCAGTCTTTGCTCGCAAGAACGGGCATCACTGCTGAGGGCTGTCTTATTCCAAGGGGTTTACAGCAATATTACGCACCTTCAAAGGTGGCTACTCGGAGTCACAGCGTCAGAGATTGCGCCAAAGATTATTATTCTTCTGCCAATACTGGTGCAGTTGTTGTCGAGAGGATGTCGATAGCAGTAATAGTTCACGGGTTGCCGTGGGCAGTACTTGTTGAGAGGATGTCGAGAGCAGTACTAGTTCAGAGGATGTCGAGTGCAGTTGTTGTTCTATTGGACGAGAGAGTAGATGCTGTTCGGTTGGTGTAATGTATAGATGGAAGATGTTGCAATGATCACAGTGGATGTTTCGTCAATATACATTGAGGTAAAAAAAAATTCTCATTTCTTTAATGACAATGCCTCTTGGTCACAGGTTCAGTCAACAAAGCATCTGGCTCGTGTTCATGTATTAGACTTGTAATTCTGGTTTCTATGTGCAATTATAGTATTTCTGGTTTTTCAATTAGTTCATTGTAAGTGGTGTTTAAAATATCTTGTCGTATTGAGGAAGAACCGTGCCAGATACATGTACGTTGAGTCACACTACCACACACAGAACAGTTGCACTTGTGCTTCGTGGTTTCGTAGCTTTTATAGTTGCAGGGGACTTAATTAATCAAGTGTGTTAATGGAAATTTCTTGTCATTCTTTATTGTTATTTTATGCAGCCAGATTGCGTACTAATACTACTCAATCGGACACACAGCTACTAAAATTATTGCATTTTAATTAAGATCCCATGCAACCTTCGAGTGCATCCTGCCCTGCGATGCAGAGTGGCGACTAGATGGTGCAGAAGTGCCGCTGCACGCATCGAAGTCACTGGTTCTGACGAGTCGCTGACGCCACCGCAAGCCACTGAAGGCTGCAGGCAGGCGGCCTGCATCATCGTTATCACATCCTCTGTCTTAATCACGCATCCTAGAGGGTGTTGCCTCCACAGACCGATGTCGATGTTACAGCTGGTTCACTAACAAAATGCCTGGTCACTAACGATGTTTCCATGAACAACTATCTGTCTACAATCGATAACAACTCAGCACCTCATCGCAATCCCCCGCCCACCTTCATACTGTGGAAGTGATCCATCCCAGGCCTCTACAGTACTGATAGTCACCAATGACCCGTTCAGATTTTTGTGGTTTTCTCTTTCGAGCATATTCTGCTACCTCCAGCCCTTAGCAGTCACAAAGAACACTGAGTTTGTGGGTCGGATCTTCGCGTTTTTAGGTGGAGTTAAATCCACATATTTCCAATGATTGCTGGTTTGTCTTGGGATCATAGTGATTTGGGGCTGAAGAAGTAATACACTCCTGGAAATGGAAAAAAGAAGACATTGACACCGGTGTATCAGACCCACAATACTTGCTCCGGACACTGCGAGAGGGCTGTACAAGCAATGATCACACGCACGGCACAGCGGACACACCAGGAACCGCGGTGTTGGCCGTCGAATGGCGCTAGCTGCGCAGCATTTGTGTCAGCCAGTTTGCCGTGGCATACGGAGCTCCATCGCAGTCTTTAACACTGGTAGCATGCCGCGACAGCGTGGACGTGAACCGTATGTGCAGTTGACGGACTTTGAGCGAGGGCGTATAGTGGGCATGCGGGAGGCCGGGTGGACGTACCGCCGAATTGCTCAACACGTGGGGCGTGAGGTCTCCACAGTACATCGATGTTGTCGCCAGTGGTCGGCGGAAGGTGCACGTGCCCGTCGACCTGGGACCGGACCGCAGCGGCGCACGGATGCACGCCAAGAACGTAGGATCCTACGCAGTGCCGTAGGGGACCGCACCGCCACTTCCCAGCAAATTAGGGACACTGTTGCTCCTGGGGTATCGGCGAGGACCATTCGCAACCGTCTCCATGAAGCTGGGCTACGGTCCCGCACACCGTAAGGCCGTCTTCCGCTCACGCCCCAACATCGTGCAGCCCGCCTCCAGTGGTGTCGCGACAGGCGTGAATGGAGGGACGAATGGAGACGTGTCGTCTTCAGCGATGAGAGTCGCTTCTGCCTTGGTGCCAATGATGGTCGTATGCGTGTTTGGCGACGTGCAGGTGAGCGCTACAATCAGGACTGCATACGACCGAGGCACACAGGGCCAACACCCGGCATCATGGTGTAGGGAGCGATCTCCTACACTGGCCGTACACCACTGGTGATCGTCGAGGGGACACTGAATAATGCACGGTACATCCAAACCGTCATCGAACCCATCGTTCTACCATTCCTAGACCGGGAAGGGAACCTGCTGTTCCAACAGGACAATGCACGTCCGCATGTATCTCGTGCCACCCAACGTGCTCTAGAAGGTGTAAGTCAACTACCCTGGCCAGCAAGATCTCCGGATCTGTCCCCCATTGAGCATGTTTGGGACTGGATGAAGCGTCGTCTCACGCTGTCTGCACGTCCAGCACGAACGCTGGTCCAACTGAGGCGCCAGGTGGAAATGGCATGGCAAGCCGTTCCACAGGACTACATCTAGCATCTCTACGATCGTCTCCATGGGAGAATAGCAGCCTGCATTGCTGCGAAAGGTGGATATACACTATACTAGTGCCGACATTGTGCATGCTCTGTTGCCTGTGTCTATGTGCCTGTGGTTCTGTCAGTGTGATCATGTGATGTATCTGACCCCAGGAATGTGTCAATAAAGTTTCCCCTTCCTGGGACAATGAATTCACGGTGTTCTTATTTCAATTTCCAGGAGTGTATGTGTTGTTGTGACAGGATTGCAGCGTTTACACTGCGTAGTCAGCTTTGTGGAATCTGTCTCAGCAGTTGTGCCACACAAGGATCAGTGACCGTTGGCATGCTGATGATGTTACACAACATGCTCAAACATAACCATAGCTGATCTCCACTTTTTCTGTAGTCTCTACGAAGTGTCTTCTGCAGTTAACCACCGCGTCATGTGATGTGTGTTGTTGCTGTACATTTCCACCAACTCGCCTTGGGTAGAGAACCTATATAGGGAGAGAGTGGCCAGCTGGACGATACGGCGGCCATTTCACTGCCAAACGGCGGGTGGGACTTTTGAATGGCTAGTAGTGGAGTAGACACTCACTGAATCAAAAGCACAAGACAATATGGCGAAATCATTCGTTAAATGCCTTTCTTTACAGCTATAATATATTCATAGTAGCCTACTACGTACAGCACAGGAAAATATTGCAATGAAAGTAACGTAAATAAAAAATTTTGTGACGGCCTTCGTAGCGACAACACTTCGCTGTAGAAACGGCCTACGAACTCACCGCCACACTTTTAATAGCGGGCCGACCGGTCCGCTGGAACAGTGAACAGAAAGATGAAAACCCAAACACTCGGACTAAATGAAAGTCGGTACTTATCTTTATTAACGACGATACAGAACACAGTGGTGAACATGGTCTACAGAAATCTGTCTAGTTCGAGTCGGTGCGGCTAGGTCAGCGTCGGCTGATGACAAACAACAACTCTGCTGCGATGAACACACAACTGACTAGCAGGTACACAATTCGGTGGCGAGTATACAACTGAGCGGCGAATCCAGAACTGTCCTAGCGCTCGCGACTCCAGCGCTTAAGAAGCCAGAAGCCAGCGGTGGCGCGCGCAGACTTGCGGCGATTTCCTGTATCGCTGGCGCTGCTTATGCGGACGGCATCCGGACTTTGATGCTGCCAACCTTTTTGGCAGCGGGCTCGGTTGGCATTACTGGCTAGGATATAACACTCCTCCCCCCCAAATCACCGCACCGGTGTTGAATAATGACGTGGCGAGCGTCGACGGCGGGGGAGGGGTCTGGCCGCAGACGTAGCAGAAGAGACCGGGGCGGAGACTGTTGTCGGTGGCAGTCCCCGGTCCGCACCCCAGCATTGGCTGCGTGGGGCCTCGGGAAACACCGACTGAAAACCGAGGTCAGGGTGCACACCTGTGACCACGGGCGCAGCTTCTGGTACTGGACGCGACGGGGCGTCGGGACCCACGAAGAGAGGCAGCGTCTCCTGACGCTCCGTCGACGGCTGCTGAGTGGGCGCCGGACAAGGCGCTGCGGTGTCAGACTCCTTGGGGGTGCCCAAGGAAAGCGGCTGCAGTACAGGCTGCACAGCCACCGCTTGGGAAGGCGGCCCGGCTGAGGGGTCGACGTCCATCAGCTCCGAAGGCGGTGGCGGCTGAAGAGGGACCGCAGGCGCCGGAGCGACCACCTGGGGCGCTCCCGGATGAAGCTGCGCGGGAGGCATCAACGGGACGGGCTGTCGGCGTGGTAGCGGCGACGGCTGCTGCTGCTGCCCTGGGGGCGGCAGCGAAGTCGGAAGGCGCGGCTGGAACCCGCCGCGGACCAAATCTGTGGACAAAGAACGAGCGGCAGAATCCGGGCGGCCAGCACGGCGCAACTGGTTCTGATGCCTCCTGTGCACCCCAGTAGCACCTTGAACAGTATAAAAACCGCGACCCTGGACACTTATCACGGTACCACGTTCCCAACGACGGCGACCGTGATAAACTCTGAAAAAAACGGCGTCGTTGCGCTGAAAACGCGTGCGATGCTCAGAAGCGGCGGGTCGATCCGGGGGGGTGCAACAACCGTAGTAGGGTGCGATGACGACGGCCGTGGAGAAGCTCCGCAGGTGAAGGGCCGTCGCGTGGCGTGGTCCGGTACGACGACAGGAACGTGATGAGGGCCTGCTGACGAAAGTGCGTAGCACGAAGGCGGTCCATATGATCCTTGAATGTGCGTACAAAACGTTCCGCTGCACCATGCGATTGAGGGTGGAACGGCGGAGTAAGAACATGGCGAATGCCATTGGCAGAACAAAAACTTTCAAATTCAGCAGAGGTAAATTGTGGACCATTGTCAGACACTAAAACTTCTGGAAAATCCTCAATACAAAAAATTGAAGTCAACGCCTGTATAGTTTGTGCAGACGTTGTAGACTGCATGGGCACAACAAACGGAAAATTACTAAAAGCATCTATCACGATGAGCCAACGAGAATGCCAATATGGGCCAGCGAAATCAATATGTACTCGCTGCCAGGGACCGGCAGGGCGTGCCCACTCAAAATAGCGTTGAGGCGGAGCAGCTTGGTGTTCGGCACACGTCGAACAATCTGTAGACATCTGCGTAATCTGCTTATCAATGCCGATCCATGTACAATGACGGCGGGCTAGCTGCTTGGTGCGGACCACTCCCCAATGACCTTGATGCAACAAGTCGAGGACCTTGGATTGGAGCACTTGGGGAACCACTACACGAAGCTGGTCATTCTCGGTGCGTAACAGCAAAACTCCGTGCGAAACAGACAACAGATGACGTTGCGGATAATAGCGACGAACCACAGGATCCGATATGTCCTTTGCCTTGGACGGCCAACCACGTTGAACAAAACGCAATAGTAAACTCAGATGAGGATCCGTAGCTGTCTCACGTGCCACCTGACGATAATCAATCGGAAAATCCCGGAGGGATTGATGCTCATCGGCGTCAATCTGATGGCAAGAGTCGTCAGAGGAATCGAAGACATCATCCGCAGCAATCGGCAATCTAGAAAGCGCGTCAGCGTTTGCATGCTGAGCTGTAGGGCGATACAGTATCTCATACTGGTATTGTGATAGCAAAAGAGCCCAACGTTGTAGTCTCTGAGCTGTCCGCTGAGGAACTGGTTTAGACGGATGAAACAGTGACGTCAGGGGCTTGTGATCTGTTACTAAATAGAATGGTCTACCATAGAGGTAGTGATGGAATTTTGTGACACCGAACACAATAGCCAACGCTTCCTTGTCCAATTGGCTGTAATTACACTGAGCTTTGTTTAGCAATTTAGATGCGAACGCAATAGGACGTTCGGTGTTACCGACTCGGTGAGACAACACAGCACCGAGGCCGAAAGAAGAAGCATCACAAGCTAACACCAGAGGCTTGTTAGGGTCGTAATGGACCAGACAACGATCGTTCAATAAAGCCTCTTTGAGCTGCTGAAAGGCTGATTGGCAATCAGCTGACCACACAAACGGAACATTCTTACGGCGGAGACGATGCAACGGTGCAGCAATCTGTGATGCATTAGGTATAAACCTAATATAATATGTCAATTTGCCAAGAACTGCTTGCAATTCATGCAGATTGCGAGGGGCGGGCAAATCACGAATAGCTGCTAAATGTGACTGGGAGGGATGAATACCTTGAGCATTAATAACATGTCCCAGATACTCCAACTCCGTAAGGAAAAATGAACATTTATCGATGTTGCAACGTAGGCCTGCCTGAGACAACACTGTAAACAAACACTCCAAATTACGGAAATGTTCAGCAGGCGCCCTTCCGGACACAACAATATTGTCTAAATAGTTGCAACACGATGGCACATTAGCCGGAAGTTGTGACAAAAAACGCTGAAAAACAGCTGGAGCTGACGCACAACCAAAAGGCAAACGCAGAAAACGGAACAACCCCAACGACGTGTTTATGACAAAATACTGTTGTGATTGCTCGTCGAGGGGCAATTGCAAATATGCTTCACGGAGATCAATTTTGGAAAAGAAACGAGCTTCCCCTAACTTATCCATCAGCTCGTCCGGTCTAGGCAAAGGAAAAGAATCAATGACAGTCTGAGGATTAACTGTTGACTTAAAATCAGCACACAAACGTAACTTGCCAGACGGTTTCTTTATAATAACTAAGGGAGAAGCCCACTGGCTCGCTGAAACTGGTTGAATAACACCGTTGTTTTGCCAACGACGAAGTTCATCTTCTACAGGTGCCCGGAGGGCGTGAGGCACTGGACGAGCACGAAAAAAATCGAGGCTGAGCATTATCTTTTAACGTAATATGAGCGACAAAGTTCGCAGCACAACCGAGTTCGTCTTTAAATATGTCACTGTATCGTTTACACAAATCGGTTATGCTGTCTTGAGGAACAACAACAGAATTAAGTTGCAACACATTGTCTTGGATAGACAGGCCAAACAAGTCAAAACAGTCTAATCCGAAAATGTTTACACTGTCTGTAGCGCGGAGCACTGTGAAGGAAACTGTTTTTGTATTGCCACGGAATGTGGCTGGCACGCTACATACACCTAACACAGGAATTTGTTCTCCACTATAAGTGGCCAAAGAACGTTTTGCCGCTGAAAGTTTAGGGCGGCCGATACCCGCATACGTAGCACTATTTATGAGAGTCACAGACGCACCAGTGTCTAATTGAAAATTGAAGATCTTATCCTGGATGCGTAGCTTCACAAATAGTTTATTACACTGTCTCTGGATCGGTGCAGCGGAGGCGGAAGACACCAAATCAGCGCGTTTAGCGCGTGTTCGCTGCTTACGACAACTCGTGGGTTGGGCGGGTGGAACAACAACTCCCGCTTCACTTGCAGTCTGTACATTACTTGTTACAGCGTTTGAATTACGCTTGGGCCGCATAGCAGAGGGCTGGGCGGGTGGCTTATTGCGAACAAGTTTATTACCCACACGAACCGTGGAAGAGTCTTTAAACGCGACCTTCTGGGCTGGCTGGCTTTGAAGAACATGAATATCCATGGGCTGGGCAGCACTAGAATTGTTCTTGCGTTTACGCAAACATACAGTCTGGATGTGTCCTTTCCTTTGACAAAAGTGACAAACCGCGTTTCGTAACGGGCAACGTTCACGAGGATGAGCAAGAACACACTTAGGGCAAGACTTAAGTCTATCATTTTGTACACGCGGCTGACGAATGTGTTTAACATGACGCGGCCGGCTAGTGTTTACAGTCTGACTCTGCCGGTGGGGCCGCGGGCGTGACATAACTTGCTTAGCACAGGCAATTTGAGAAATACATGGCTGATCTAACTCAAACTCAGCATAGTCAAAAGTATCTTGGGCTTCAATAATGTTCATCACAGTCTCTAATGACGGGTCAGGCAACTTTAAGATAGCAGCACGAATACGAGAATCTGCAATGTTTTGAGTAATAGCGTCTCGTAACATGACATCACTGTAGGAAGCTCCACACACACAATTAAATCGGCACTGACGGGTGAGGCCCCGTAAATCTGTTAACCACTGTTTATTAGATTGATGTGGCAGTTTCTTTAATCTGAAGAACTTGAATCTGGCCGCTGCCACATGAACTCGCGACTCGAAATACTCAGCAAGCTTGGTAACAACAACGTCATAGTCTAAAGCTTCTGGCTTGGATTCCGGGAACAACTTACAAAGTAGTCTATAGACTTCCACGCCTGCAGTGGAAATTAAATAAAGCTGCCGCTCATTACCAGTGATTTTGTAGACTGACATGTGCGCCTGCAACTGCGCGAAATATTCTCGCCATTCTTCTCGTGATGCCTCAAAAGCACGAAAAGGCGGTGCTGCCTGTGCTTGTTCCTTGTGTGGTGGTGGATTAGCCGCTTGTTTGGCGATTGCTTCCACCAGACTTTGTATTTGCTGACTCTGTAACAAGATCAACTGTTGTAATTCGGCAGACATAGTGAACACAAATTAAACCAGCCCCCAAAATTCTATCTCAAGAAACAAGTTAAACCAGCCCTGCACACGAGTTCGGAAGTCCTCGTCGCCAGTTTTGTGACGGCCTTCGTAGCGACAACACTTCGCTGTAGAAACGGCCTACGAAGTCACCGCCACACTTTTAATAGCGGGCCGACCGGTCCGCTGGAACAGTGAACAGAAAGATGAAAACCCAAACACTCGGATTAAATGAAAGTCGGTACTTATCTTTATTAACGACGATACAGAACACAGTGGTGAACATGGTCTACAGAAATCTGTCTAGTTCGAGTCGGTGCGGCTAGGTCAGCGTCGGCTGATGACAAACAACAACTCTGCTGCGATGAACACACAACTGACTAGCAGGTACACAATTCGGTGGCGAGTATTCAACTGAGCGGCGAATCCAGAACTGTCCTAGCGCATGCGACTCCAGCGCTTAAGAAGCCAGAAGCCAGCGGTGGCGCGCGCAGACTTGCGGCGATTTCCTGTATCGCTGGCGCTGCTTATGCGGACGGCGTCCGGACTTTGATGCTGCCAACCTTTTTGGCAGCGGGCTCGGTTGGCATTACTGGCTAGGATATAACAAAAAAAAATAATGTATACCATTTGTTTTGTATCGGAAGTGCATAACGCTAAAGATTTAACGTACCTGTATTACGTCAGATGAATGAAAGTTGTAAGCAGTCGTTTACTTGTGACATGCAAAAAGTGTGAGACGTATTAGTACTCCTCGTCACGTCTTCAAACTTTTTGCATGTCACAAGTAAACAACTGACTGAATACCGCTAGTAGATAACAAACGAAAAAGATTGCAAAAATCAGGTAATGTTAAATGTAGGCTACTGTAATAACGACCAAATATAACAAGAGAACTACCGTATCCCTTCTACCCCACAGTAAGTAGGCCTATTAAAAACTGTCTTCAAGAGTACCTACAATTATTTACTACTAATAATGTTTCAGCAACCACGAAAACTGCGGAAAACGTGCTTACAACTTGCCTGCATCAACAGTCAGGCAATAATACCGAAACCAAAATAATGCCTAGTGTTCTGATTCGGAACGAAATAAAGTTTGGCGCTATAAAGTCGAATGAGCATGGCACAACAATTACAGGAACTTTCTGTTTCCAGCAAGAACTTCAATTCAACTCAAAAGTACGGCAAACATAGGAAGTGCGAGAGACGTTTGGCAGAAAAATGGTGCCAAAGCTAATCAACCAATCACGGGAAACTGCACCTATGGCCACTTTCTCTGTATACAGCCTCTCTAGCCTTGCATTGTTCCAGATTTAATCCCCCTTCAAATGAAGAAAATTCATACTACCTGAAGTACCACTTCTGCACTGGGGTACGCAGTTTTTTTTTCTTAATTGTGATTTCATTCCCCCGCCCCATATGGGCAGGGGAGGGCTGTCAGTGGCACAATCTGCCGGTCTTCATCTGAGTGACACGACAACTAAAACAAGAATAAAATGATACATACACAAGGCGATAAAAAAGGGGAACATAAAACAGAGTAAGGGGAGAAAATGGAGGTAAAAGTACACTGACATGGAGACGTTCATGGGGGACAATTAAAAAAGTCACCAGAAAGTTAAAAAAACATAGTTGGCGATTCTTAGAACACAGAGAAGACACTGAATATGCATGCACAGGTTAAAAGTCGGCCACAGTATTAAAAACATTCTGGAAGAACGCACTTAAAACCCACTTGGAGCACACACGACGAAGAATAAAACTGCCAGGTGGGACCTGCCGAGGGAAAGGTCAGAGAGGATGGAAAGGGAGGGGAGAGCAAGGGGCAGCAGGGGAAGCGGCAGGATGAAGAGAGGAGGGGCATCAGTCAGTACACGAAGAGGCAGGAGACACTTGGGGTAGGAGAGAGAAGACAAGGCAGGAGGAAGTGCAGAGACACTGAAAGGGGGCACAAGAGAGGGAGGGGGTATAGGAGGGGGAAGCCACTCAGGAGGGAGGGGGAGGAGAGGGGGCCCTGAGGACGAGGCAGGAAGAGGGGGTTAGAGTTGGTAGGAAAGGTAGATGTCAGGGCGAAGCTCATCATCTGGGACGGTTAGATGGTGGAAGTTGCGTTGGGAAAGGAGATGGAGAGAGGGGGGGACACAACGGTAAAGGCGCGGCAACTGGTTGGGGATGGAGAGGAAAGGCGACACCAGGTACGCCATTTTGCTATGGCTGCACTAAGACTGTGGTATACCACTGTGACGCACGGATATCAGTAGAAACCTCGTGCAGATAAAGAAGTAGTTATGAAGAAAATTAATCTATTTCTTGGTGACACGTGGATTTACGACTACCACTATCGTACGCTTTCATGGTTGAGGCAGAGGATTCAGCATTATAGCCTCCAAGGCGCACAGACGGTGGCGTTAGTCTGGGATCCTGGCTGGAGCGGATCGCGACTCCGTTTGATGTGTGAAGCTAAGACAGGTGGCGCTGCGGAGGAACACGGACGGACAAGCCGCGGCTGCCGGCTGTCACAGCGCTACACGTCCGCGCCAGGCGGAGGGGTGGCGGGCGGCAGTCTGCATATTCATGGCCAGCGCCGGATGCCGAGCGGAGCAGCAGACCAGCTCTCGCTGCCTGTTCTCTGTCTCCGCTCCCGCGCACGACGGCCACACGGGTGCCCTAATACTCCCCGTGTCTGCAGAGGACTGACATCCCTGCGACGGCAGCGACGGGAACCAGAATGAGTCTCGTATTTAAGAGTGCCAAACGGGACCATTCACTCTTGGACATCCTTCCGATAAAATAATTTACCTGCAGTGCCATCACATTTCAGTAGACACTGTGTCCCGATTATTGATGAAATCGAACGCAGGTGACAAATCCACCATGTACAAGGACGGAAAAAAATCGTATAAACAATCAATAATTAATGTACAATAATATAACACATTTAACTGATTAACATTGCAGGTTCACAGGTTACAGTAATTGCGAGGTAAGCCATAACAAGTCTGAAATGCTGGTACATTAATAACCGGTTCAGACTCCAGAATGTTGAATCCAAGCATGCGAATGTGCATGCATTGTGTTGTACAGGTACCGAACGTCAGAGCACTGTGAGACTTGGACCTTCAATACAGAGACGGTTAATGCTGTTTGTGGGTGATGCTGGAGTTGTTGTTCAATGATGTTCCATTTGTGCTCAATTGGAGAGATATCTGGTTACCGAGCAGGCCAAGGCAAGGTGTCGGAACTCTGTAGAGCATTTTGGGTTACAACAGCGGTATGTGGGCGAGCGTCATCCTGTTGGAAAGAAATTCCTGGAATGTTGTGCGTGAATGGCAGCAAATCAGGTCGAAGCAACAGATTGACTATAAATTGGCAGGCACGGTGCATGGGATAACCACGAGAGAGACCCTGCTGTCATACGAAATCGCATCCCAGGCCTTAGCTCCAGCTGTAGGTGCAGTGTGGCACGCAGACCTGTTGGTTGCAGGCCCTCAACTGGCCCCCTTCTAACCAACATATGCCCACCACTGGAACGGAGACAGAGGGAGCTTTCACCAAAAGACACAACAGATCTCCACCCAGCCCTCCAATCAGCCCTCACTTGACACCACTGAAGTCGCAAATGGTGGCCGTTTGGCGTCTGTGGAATGCACGCTACAGGGCGTCTTACAAAGAGCTTTCCTTCATGTAACAGGTTCGTAACAGTTCGTTGTGTCAGGGTGGTGGCAACTGCTGCCCCAATTGCTGCTTCAGATACAGTAGTATGCGCCAGAGCCATTCGCCAAACATGATGCAGTATCCACTCGGTAGTACTATGTAGCCATCCGGAGCCCGGTCTTCTTCCGAACGTACATTCTCGTAAGCACCGCTGCTGCCAGCTGTCACTTACAGTACCAACTGTTGTGTCGGCAGCGGGGCCAACACCTTGTAGATCGAAGTGGCTGAAAGTGCACGCTAAACTAACGCAGACGGGCGTGAAGTACTGGAACATGAGACTTATTAATGAATAAGAAGAAAAGTACGTAGCTGGAATAATATACTTAACTTTATTCTCTTGTTGGAATACATCTCTTGAATAGTAGTAAGCTATAAGCACTGATACAAATGGCGCCTTGCTAGGTAGTAGCTATGGAATAAGCTGAAGGCTATTCTATCAGTCTCTCGGCAAATGAGAGGAAGACTTGGTAGGTCTGGTCGCAAGCTATGTCGTCCGTACAACTGGGGCGAGGTCTAGTCCGTGTATTGTGACCTGCCATGTGGTGGCGCTAGGATTGCGATTACACAGTGGCGACACGCGGGTCCGACATGTACTACAGGACCGCGGCCGATTTAAGTTACCACCTAGCAAGTGTGGTGTCTAGCGGTGACACCACATTCCTCCCCCGCAAATCGGCGAACGGTCGTGAGATAAGGCTTCCGCCCGCCGTGGGGAGGACCCCATGTTGACGTATGCGATGAGGTGGGGAGCCTAACAACAGGCGAGGCTGTGCCACCCGCACCCGGCCATTCGGTCCGAGGGGAGCTAGGAAACGCCTGCAAACCTAGTCCAGGGTGCACGTCAACATGAGGTGTATGCGCACGTAATGATACAAGAGGTTCCGAAGGGTCGACCTCCATTGCGTCGGGGAAGCCGACGCGCGACGACGACATCTGGTCCGGAGCGGGCAAGAGGGCCATGGCGGAGGACGGCTGGGCACGGGAAGCGAGCGGCGGCGCGTGACCCAGGGAGGCGCGTGGCGGCTGCAGCGAAGCGTCCGCTGCGGGCGGCGCCGGCGGCGGCTGCGGCGGCGGCGCGACGCCATGAGGCAAAATGGAAGGCAGCGTCGGTAACACCTGGGGATGAGGCGAGCCAGTAGATGGGTCCCCAGGGCGCTGACCTGACGGCTCCGTCGCTGAAAGCAGACGGGGAGCGGCAGAACCCAGGCGACGACAGAGGCGCAGCTGATTGAGATGCCGACGCACCTCACCAGAGGCCCCCAAAACCAAATACATCGCGCGGCCGAGGCAGCGAAGAATGCGCCCTGCGAGCCAACGCTGTGAACCGCGATAGTTGCGATAATAGACAACGTCGCCAAGAGCAAAAGCAGGAGCCTGCCGCTGCACAGGAACCTGATGTAGCAAAGACATCAGGGTGCGATGAGATCGACCATGGAGCAATTCAGCCGGCGAGCGACCATCGCGGGGCTGAGAGCGATACGAAGACAAAAAGAGCAACAAAGCGTCCTCCCGAGAATGCGACTCTTTCAATTTCAACATCTGGGACTTGAAAGTCCGGACCAATCGTTCAGCGGCACCGTTTGACTGAGGCGAAAACGGCGCGGACGTCAGATGTTGAATACCATTGGCCGTGCAGAATGACTGAAATTCTGCGGACATGAATTGTGGGCCATTGTCGGAAACAATAGTCTGCGGAAGACCTTCAATGCAAAAGATAGCAGACAAGGCTTGGATTGTGGCAGAAGACGTCGTGGAAGACATCCGGACAACAAAAGGAAAATTACTGAAAGCATCGACCACAACCAACCATCGAGCATTCCAGAACGGACCAGCAAAATCTATGTGCAAGCGTTGCCAAGGGGAAGTGGCTTTCGGCCATGCAAAGAATTTCCGCGGCGGTGCGGATTGTTGTTCTGCACACGCCACGCAAGAGGAGCACATATTCGTAATCGCAGCATCGATTCCGAACCACGTACAGTGCTGACGAGCAAGCTGTTTCGTTCGCACTATACCCCAATGTCCTTGGTGAAGAAGCTTTAAGACAGAGGACTGTAACGAACGTGGGACCACGACTCGGGACTGATCATTATCGGAACGCAACAACAAAACACCACGTCGTACAAAAAGTCTCTCCTTGTGAGCAAAAAAACGGCGAACCAAAGGATCCTCGATCCGTGACTTTGACAAGGGCCATTGCGTAGCAACAAAACGCAAAACAGTAGCAAGGACAGGGTCAGCAGCTGTGGCTGTAGCTACACGACGAAAATCAATCGGAAACGATGCGACCACGTCATCGGCTTCCGAATCAATGAACATGCAAGCAAGTTCGGAAGAATCGAATGCCTTATCCTCAGCAACAGGCAAACGGGACAACGCATCAGCGTTGCCGTGCTTAGCAGTGGACCGATACAAGATATCGTAGCGGTACTGCGAGAGAAAAAGTGACCAGCGAATGAATTTCTGCACTGTACGCGGAGGTACAGGCTTGTTCGGATGAAAAAGCGATGTCAAAGGTTTGTGGTCCGTGATGATGGTAAAGTGACGACCATACAAGAAGTCATGGAACTTGGTAACACCAAACACGAGAGCTAAAGCTTCTTTCTCTATTTGTGAATAATTTCTTTGCGCAGACGAGAGCAATTTGGACGCAAAGGCAATAGGGCGATCATGCGAGCCATCTTTGTGCGCAAGCACAGCACCGATCCCGAAATCCGATGCATCAACCATCAACAAAAGGGGTTTTCGGGGATCGAATGGCGTAAGGCAAGTATTTGAAAGTAACGCCGATTTCAACTGGCGAAAGGCGCGTTCGCATTCCGTCGTCCAGACGAACGGAACACCTTTACGGCGTAAGCGATGAAGCGGAGCTGAAATGGAAGAAGCATTGCGCAAAAATTTATGATAATAATTTATTTTACCCAACACACTCTGCAGCTGTTTCAAATCTTGCGGAGCAGGTAAGTCCTGTATGGCACGGAGGTGCTCTGGACTCGGATGTATACCTTGGGCATTTATGACATGCCCCAGGTAGGGTAAGTCCCGAGCAAAGAACACACATTTGTCCTTTCTCAAGCGAAGACCATTCTGACGCAATACCTGAAATAATGTTCGGAGATTTTGCAAATGTTCTGCTTCTGTCTGCCCTGAGATTACAATATCGTCCAGATAGTTCGCAGCAGTAGGGACCGACGCACACACAGTTTGTAAATATTGCTGAAACAATGCAGGGGCGGATGCACACCCGAATGGCAGTCTTGTGAAGCGATACAAGCCAAGATGCGTGTTTACCACCAAGACGCGCTGGGAGTCTTCGTCCACAGGTATCTGCAAGTACGCATCTGCTAGGTCCAATTTTGAAAAATATTTTCCCGGGCACAGTTTGTCAAAAAGATCTTCCGGGCGGGGCAAAGGAAAAGTAGCAGTCACAAGTTGTGGATTCACAGTGGCCTTGAAGTCCACACAAAGTCTCAGTTTTCCGGAAGGTTTTGGCAAAATTACTAAGGGTGAGGCCCAGAGAGAAGCCTGCACACGTTCAATTACACCTTGAGATTCTAAATCGTGCAATGTTCTTGCGACCTCATCACGCAATGCGTGGGGAACATTGCGCGCTCTGAAAAATTTCGGTTGCGCGTTGTCTTTCAGTTCCAAATGTGCTGCATAGTTCTTAGCGCAACCAAGGCCCGGTGCAAAAATGTCTGCAAATTCCTCACAAAGACTAGAAACACTGGCGGAAGGCTCAGTCTGATTCACTGATAGGACCTGATTGACTATAGACAAATTAAACAATTGAAATAAATCTAAACCAAACAAGTTCACTGCACTAGAAGAACGAAGAACGTAAAATGATACAAGTTTTGTTTGTCCCTTGTATGTTGCAAGAAGGCTGCACTGTCCTAACACAGGTATATGCTGTCCTGAGTAACTATGTAACTTAACATTTGCGGCACGCAATGGCGGTTGGCCCAGTTGTTTGTACGTGTCGTGATTAATCAATGAAACTGCAGCTCCGGTATCGAGCTGGAATGGGATCACGTTGCCTTCAAAGTCTAAGTCCACAAAAAGTTTATTGTCCTGCTGACGACAAGAGCGACTGTCACGTGCAAATTGAACTGATACAGGTACAGAAGCACTTGCGACTTTACGGGATTTCCTGCGACGTCGACACACACTTTGGGTGGGACGAACACAGTCACTGTTAGCTAAAGTGTCACTGGACGGGTGGAAATGAACTACATTAATGTCCATGGGCGAAGGTCCACGAGCCTGATTGTCCTGGGTGCGATTCCGGCGCGAAGCAAAAGGCCTGGAATTATTGCGATTGTCCGATCTAAGCTTTTTCTGGCAAACACTTTGAACATGTCCCTTCTTTTGACAGTAAAAGCAAATAGCTTGGCGTGACGGGCAATTTTCACGCGAATGTCTAGTTGCACACCGCGGGCATGATTTCACTGCAGTTGCTTGCTTACGCGGCGCACGTGTTTGCGAGCGAGGCTGCGACGGGCGCGAGGGCCGCTTAGCGTCCCGTGCAGCGGGCCCGGCGGGCTGATTAATGTGACACACTGCTGGCGAAGTTTCAAATGAGTCCTGAGCAAAGTCAAGTGTGTCTTGCCTATCCAATATGTCTATCACTTGTTGAAGGGAGGGATTTACGAGTTTCAAAATCTGTTCCCGTATGCGAACATCAGAAACGTTCTGTGCGATTGCATCACGCACCATTGTATCGGAATATGGGAGGCCACATTCACAGGCAAACGCGCAGTCTCTAGTAAGGCCTTGCAAAGTTGCAACCCACTCCCTATTAGTCTGACCGGCCGTACGTTTTGTACGAAAGAACGTATACCGTTTTGCAACTACATTGACTGTTTCTTTGAAATAGGCATCTAAAGCAGACAAAATTTCTTCGTAGGACAGAGTTGCTACGTCGCGTCGGGGAAACAATTTCACTATCACACGGTAGGTAGACACACCGACACAAGAAAGCAAAAACGGCTGCCGCTCTTTACCTTGAATTCTGTATGCTGCTAGGTGAAACTGGAACTGGCTGGCCCACTCAGTCCAGGTTTCGCACGTGGCCTCAAAGGGCCTAAATGGCGGTGCGACAGCGTTGTGTGGCTGCGGTAGCGATGAAGCGGCGGCTGCCGCATCGGTTTGCAGCGCACGTTGACCCTGGACGAGCTGTCCAAGGGCTTCCAATAACGCCTGCGTCTGCTGATTCTGCAAGCGAAAAAATTCGGACAGTACATCTGGAGATTGTGGCGAAGCCATGACACAAGCAAATCAGAGCACAAAAAGGGAAAAAGAACAAATCAGTCCAAAGCAGAAAAAACACTTTCTCTCGTCGCCATGTGTTGTGTCGGCAGCGGGGCCAACACCTTGTAGATCGAAGTGGCTGAAAGTGCACGCTAAACTAACGCAGACGGGCGTGAAGTACTGGAACATGAGACTTATTAATGAATAAGAAGAAAAGTACGTAGCTGGAATAATATACTTAACTTTATTCTCTTGTTGGAATACATCTCTTGAATAGTAGTAAGCTATAAGCACTGATACAAATGGCGCCTTGCTAGGTAGTAGCTATGGAATAAGCTGAAGGCTATTCTATCAGTCTCTCGGCAAATGAGAGGAAGACTTGGTAGGTCTGGTCGCAAGCTATGTCGTCCGTACAACTGGGGCGAGGTCTAGTCCGTGTATTGTGACCTGCCATGTGGTGGCGCTAGGATTGCGATTACACAGTGGCGACACGCGGGTCCGACATGTACTACAGGACCGCGGCCGATTTAAGTTACCACCTAGCAAGTGTGGTGTCTAGCGGTGACACCACACCAACAGCCCTGTCAAGTCATTATGCAGTAGCGCAGCAGGAACATCCAGCTTCTCGTAGCCCTATTCCACGACCTCGTTCAAACTCAATGATACGTTGATAAAGGCGTCTTTGTTGCCTTAAGGAAGTGCTTTAGTAACATCAGCTCGCGATGTCCGCGCCTGCAGGGCTGGCCGAGCGGTTGTAGGCGCTACAGTCTGGAACCGCGCGACCGCTACAGTCGCAGGTTCGAATCCTACCTCGGACATAGAAGTGTGTGATGTCCTTAGGTTAGTTAGTTTTAAGTAGTTCTGAGTTCTAGGGGACTGATGACCTCAGAAGTTAAGTCCCACAGTTCTCGGAGCCATTTGATCCATTTTTTATGTCCGCAGTGAAAGGTAACTAACTCTCACGAGCGTTATGGCGTGTATTTAAAGCGAACCTGATGTAAATCGTCATCGTCGCACTACTAGCGCCACTCTCTTGCGCCTGGAGCAAAATTTGAACACACATCGTCTTTTAGACGTAGAAACACGCCGACCAACTTTCTGTTATGTGGCAAACTTCCTGCTTGGTTTTGTGCTTCCGTCAGTTTTGAAGCAGAAACATTCCAGCAAACATGATACGAAACCGAGCCGATTATGAGGTAATTAAGGATGATTTCCTCTCCAGCAAATGGAGCGTGTCAGCGCAGGTCCTGCAACTGTAATTCTGGTTTTGAATAAAATGCCAGCACCACATTCATTTTTAATTTATTTTGAAAGCCACAATCGATCTGGGGTCGTAAGGCCATTACCAAGTGATATTTAATGGTATCAGGGTACACAGAATTAGTTAAACAGAGCAGAGTGTAGCAATAGGCTACCTATAGGCCCTCTACATAACTTGCTTCTCAGCATCCGTTCTGTGTTCTGTCGCGACGGCTGATACATAAGTTCATGTGAAATTTATCACTTTCTTCGATGCTACACGACTTCATACAATATTTATATTATTATGTTATACTATATTTGTTAACAAATTGTGTTTCAAAATTATTTAGCTTATGTATCATGTATCTAATTTTAATAGTAGATCAATTCACGCTATATTATTTTATACATATTGCCTTTATGAAGTGTGGACGAGTCGTTTAGTGATGCATATAGTGGTGTGCAAAACTTAACGACTTGCGTAAGAAACGCATTATGCGGTTCTGCCAAGTAACCTAGATCGATGATACTTGGAAAAGACATGGAAATAGCTCCTACAGAATCATACAGAAGGGACGTGAATCAAACACACAATGAGAGGAACAGAAATGACGAATTTGTTCACTGATAATAGTTATGCTGAAGTCACCGTGATTCGTCATTGTCTCCTCAACAATGTACGAATCGTGGTACTTAAGAGGATGTGAGGTCACCAACATCTGCAGTGTATGCTCTGCCACGTGCTCCCTTGCTGCTCTCGAATTGCTAACGAATTCTTACGGCAGGAGGTTCATATCCTCCACCACTACGGTTAACAACTGTTGGATGGTTTTGGTGCATATGGAAGTGTTCTAGTATATCTCTCCAAAGAATTCCACCCGTGTTGCGCGGAGGTTAAAGTCGGGGGATGGGACCGGTCAGTCCCTTCACCAAATATCCTCTAGTTCCAAGAGCCACTCCACCTGCGTAGTTCTACGCCGTCGCTAATTGTTATACATAAAACTGAAGTCAGGGCCGATTGTAGCATTGAAAAGACAACACAAAAAGGGGTTCAAATGGCTCTCAGCACTATGGGACTTAACATCTGAGGTCATCAGTCCCCTACAACTTAGAACTACTTAAATATAACTAACCTAAGGACATTACACACATCCATGCCCGAGACAGGTTTCGAACCTGCGACCGTAACGGTCGCGCGGTTCTACACTGAAGCGCCTAGAACCGTTCGGCCACTCCGGCCGGCCGTTTATTCTTAGGCGATCTTTCGATGTTTAGTGGTGAATGCATGATTGCCGCGTGGTATTAGCAGAGCGGTCTGAGGCGCTGCAGTCATCGACTGTGCGGCTGGTCCCGGCGGAGGTTCGAGTCCTCCCTCGTGCATGGGTGTGTGAGTTTGTCCTTAGGATAATTTAGGTTAAGTAGTGTGTAAGATTAGGGACTGATGACCTCAGCAGTTAAGTCCCATAAGATTTCACACACATTTGAACATTTTTGAATGCATGATTTTCCGTCATCAGCTTTAAACTCAATTTTTTATGAAACTAGGGAGTGCCTACAAAAAGCTTGTGCACGTGTTTCTTTATTTTCAATACAGAACGTCCTTGCTAAATTTGATTAAAATCGGAGACCCACATAGCAGACCCTCCCCTTGATAGATGCAATGCAGATTATAGTTGATGTGCTGTTGTAGAGCAGATATTCAGCTGTGCAGGTGAGATCTTTTATTTCAGGAGAACGAAAGCGTTTTCTTTTATTTGTTTCAGGGCAGCAAAAGACATATTCAGTTTCTCTTGTGTTCCTAGAAAGAATCACTAGCTGTTAAAGGCAAGTATTAGCTTACAAAGTTCCAGACTCTTCATTCAATACTTTACCTGTATTTTATGGACTATCAGACGTAACAGTGGATTACGAGAGATGCCAGCGGGTGGCCTGGAGCGGCGGAGTCCAGCCTCCTCCAGCGTGTCCAGCGACGTCTCCAGGCGCCGTGGCGGTCCCTTTAGTGCGTCGTAAAGCTGGCGATAGGCTCGCGTGCGCCTCGAGCCACGTGGCCCCGCTTTCTCGTAAAAGACCGCCCCGCGGCCTCCGGCGAGCACGTCGCTTCCTTCCACGCCGCCGTCTGGCTGGTCCAGTTCTTCTGGGGGCCGGCAGTTTCGCTGTTCCCTTGTTATCTCGGGACCGTGACCAAGGGGTAACTGAAAAGTTGCGTGCGCTTCTGACTGTAGCGACCGTAAAAATTTATTACTTCTGCTCGACCATGGAGCTGGAGAAACTGTTGATGGCCACCAGTTTACACTGTTGGGAATCATACTCGGTTCGCCCGCTTTGTGGGTATCTTCTAGTGTAACGTGGTCACCGTCGCACGCGCAAATCAAACACAAAATATTTCCTACGATGATATCGTTCAGTATGGATGTGTCCATTATTAGTGTGTTTCCGGGTGTTCTGCCCATTTGTTGTTTCCAAATTAGGCACGCTATTTCTACAACCAACAAAGTCGTATCCTTCAGGTGCTGCGAATTTCCTCTCGTGTGTAGGGGAAAGCGGAGCTACAAGTTCTGATTTTTAATTAACCTCAAAATTCGTTTGGAATACTTGAATTTAGTATTCATGCGATGCAATCAAAATTTACTTATATGTATAACTTTGATATTAAGACAGTTATTTGGGTCATTCCTTGTGTGACTTTTTAGTAATAATGTTTTAATGTCTAAAGTTGTAAAATTACAACTTACCTCGACTGGAGGCAAATTGTTAACAAGCCGGGGTAAGTTGTTAGCATATTTGTCATAGCTATTATTTGTGAAATAAAAAACAATAAATGATTAAACCATGTCTGTTTATTTAATTAATAATTAACAATGTCGTACGAATTATCAGGTAAATATTTGTATGTTATGTAACAAGTAACTATAATTTGGACTTAAACACTTATTAACCCTTTAGTAATTAATAGCTTATTAAATAACTTGTAACTATTCGGTCCTCATAATTCAGTCTTCAATCACATTGTCCTTGTCTTAGGCTGAAAATACCTATCATATTGCCATCATAGGCGAAAACATATAAACTTATAATTAATTAATCATCAGAAGATATATCATGGTCATAGTTCGAGCATAGATAGGTTAATAAGGCGTGACTCTGCCTACATCTGGAATGGGCCCACGTCTTACATTCTTGAAACTGAACCCATTCTTCTGCAGAACGTCAATTAGAGTATCTGTCAGAGCTCACTAGACATTAGTACTCTAAATTGTCGTCTTCACTCTCAGACCTATCACTACTCGTCTGTAAAAAAAGTCGTTTAACAGACTTCCCCTTCCCTCCGCCTTTTCTTCTCCATTTCCTTGTGTTGTTTTACCTTTCCCTTTTCCTTTATTTTCTTTGACTTTCTCATTGTTGATGTTTACTTTCTTTTTCTTACTTTGCTCTTCTGCTAAGGTTTGTTTAACTGCAGTATCGGTTAAAATAGGGGATTTTCAAAGACGTCTCTTGTTCCAATCCTTGGTGGTGCCTTCGGAAAAAGACGTACTGCTTCTGGAGCGAACGGGATTTGATCTCCGAGTTGTTCTTCTATGATACCAGAAGATGTAGGCAGAATAACAACCCCTGATGGCCCTGGAGCATCAACGATTTGTCTTGTATGTGTACTAATGTTTAGAATTTCAGATGCATTAGCTTCTACGCTAGTAACAATCTCTGACACTGCTTCCGACCTGTTAGTAATGATTTCATGCGAAATGCCTAAAGCCAAATCTGATGCGTTTACTAAAACTAAAGGGCTATCTGTTACATACGATGAAACATAGTTGTTTTCTGTGAAACCGTTGTGGTCATAAGGCCAAAAGCAAGCTTATCAGAAAGCACTAATTACGTTTATGGGCGTCAGTGTACGAGGTAGCTCGTATATAACAATTCTGGGATCTCATATATCGATATTCTCTTCCCAGGATTACTGCGTAGCCAATTTTCTTGAGCCTTTGCACTATAGCTGTCACCCATCCTGAACTGTTTCTTGCGCTGACAGTTTCCGGTGACCCGCCTCAGATAATGAAATCCTTGTATTTAAGCCTTGGGAAAATAAACATGGGAGGAACCGCATGACCTAATGCATTTACTGCCAGTTCCACTGTAAACATGGTCCCTCGTTCAACAAATACTATGGCTCCAACTTGCTTCATTCCCTTTTTGGCAATAATTTTCCTTCGATTTAGCACTGTGGTAACGCCTATTTCATCTAACTCATATATTCTTGAAGGTGGATATTTGTATTTTCCAACACGGAGCTAAAAAAAAAAAATGTTCAAATGGCTCTGAGCACTATGGGACTTAACACCTAAGGTCATCAGTCCCCTAGAACTTAGAACTACTTAAATCTAACTAACCTAAGGACATCACAAACATCCATGCCCGAGACAGGATTCGAACCTCTGACCGTAGCGGTCGCGCGGTTCCAGACTAAAGTGCCTAGAACCGCTCGGCCACACCGGCAGGCCACGGATCTCAGCTTCGTAAAAAATCCAGTAACATTGTGATTGTTAAATCATGTAGTCATAGTGGCACTCGTTGACTCCGGTGTTCTTATTCACAGGTGAGGATGTCCTTTCAAAATACCAGTCAGCCTTTCTGGACCAGCTTTTTTATTTTCCTGCCACGATGGTGGAACATTTCGAGCATTGAATTTCAGTGCATATCCGTACGCTAACTTTTTGACTTCTTCCGACAGAACACCAAAGAAAATGCAAGCACACTGCGACAGATATTCTGCTAACGTATTTTCCTCTTCTTCACTAAAGACCAGTCTTACTTTCTTGAAACCAATCGTGATATTTTCTACCCCAGATCTTATCTTTTTGACAAATCTGTATAACGTCATATCACAAACATCTAATTCTTTGGCAACAGTTTTTATTTTCCTGCCATCGTTGAGAACTGCATCTGCTGCTTTTTGCATCAACTCCTGTGACACAGAACCTCGTGTTGTTTGTTTGATATACGTCCTCACACTACAAAAAATTACGATATTTATAGTCTATTGGTGGTACAAATGAATTGGGGCAAGTTGTTCCAAGGTCACGATGCGCCCCCGAAAAACGGAACATCTAGCCCCATTCACACATGTTGAAATAAAAGTAAGTTATTGGTTGTGTTACGTAACATAGGTAATTTATGCATTGTGTACCAAAACAGTAGATAAATCCTTACAACAAAACACTGAAACACTAAAGGCTACTCGTTAAAATTCGTGAGTGAGATCAAAAATACCAAACACGCAAATATTTACTTACGTGAACCGGCGACACAAGTGCTGTCATTCCGATGTTCCGGGGACCAATGGCCTGTTTACGATGGCTGCAAGCAGTGCGCTGTGGCGTTTCATTTCACGACGTTTTAACTTCTTATTCACATCTCTTTCCCTCGCGGAATAATTTCAGTCGGAACAACTTACCTCTGTAACATTTGGCCGCGCTCTGTCCTACGCGCTGCCTGGACTCTTGCCCGAATATGAACTGTTGGTGATCTCACGACGCTTTTTCTAACCGAGTTCGGTCAAGGTCTTCTACATACAATCTGTATTGGTGCAATTCGCGAAGTCCACTACGCCCTTTGCTGCTCTTTCATTTTTCAGAATTCGCGCTGATATTCTCTGAAATACAAAATCTGTAAGCGTTCTCGGAGACTGGTGGATGTGATGACCGGCGCGATTTTTATTAATTGGCTGCCGGATCCCAATCATTATTTAAATTGAAACCGGCATCTCTGTTTACTAGGTTTCCTGATACCTTTATTTCGATAGACTCCATAATTATGCTGTCCCAGATACTGGCCATACCATATTTCGTTGTTATATTCGAGGCAGATGATTTTCTTCGTTGTTTTAGCCGGACATGCCTCACGTAAGACATGTTGAAATCACGCGGAATGCGATAAACACATATCTTTTCGGAGACCTAGATCAACGTTATCTTCACAATTAATAGTTTCTGTTTTACTTTAAGGGAGTGAAATACACTGGATGTCACGTTTCCATAGACATCTACCGGTCCTTCCGGGTATTGGTCCTGCATCAGGTAGGTAAGCGGTTTTTTATTTCTCTTCTCCGATCTTAGTCTTACTTCTCTCCTTCGGTCTCAGTCCAACCCGCTTTCCCAGGCGTTCTTGATTTTGTCTGGATCACAAGTTCAGTTGGACGATATGAGTACCCTTTCCTTCAGGACACTACTCATAGGTGGAGTAATTCTTCAGAGAGGTTCTCCTTCCACATCTACATCTACATCTACATATATACTCCGCTAGCCACCAAGCGTTGTGTGGCGGAGGGAACAAGTAGCGCCAAGGTCACATTCCCCCCCCCCCCCCCCCCCTCCGTCGCACTCGCAGATCGCGCGAGGGAAAAACGACTGTCTGAACGCCTCAGTGCGAGCTCTTATTTCTCTTATCTTTGAATGATGTTCATTACGCGATTTGAAAGTTGATGGTAATAATATATGCTCTACATCCTCCGTGAAGATTGGATTTAGAGAGCAGCCCCTTCTGTTTAGCGCGTCGTCTATCTGCAAGTGTGTCCCACTAAAACATCCCCCTCATTTATCGACCTTAATGACAGTAAAATTTATATCGCGTGCCCTAATCGAAATTTGGGAAAAGCAATCGTCACCGAAGTTTATCTGTCGGTAAAGAGGGAGGAAAGGGTTACATCTAAATGAAATGAAAAATGCAAATGAAACTGGTGGAAATTAATTTTGAAAAGGGGTAAAGTTAATAAAGAAAGTAAATGTGCGGTCGTTACGTCAACAATTAACTGGCGTTAATTAGATATTAGAGATTTGGGGAAAATTACGTTCGCCAGTCCTATGGACAAATACTAGAATAACTCAAATAGATAGGTTATTGCAGGGTATATTGATAACTTTTTACTTATGGACCGTCTGACAGCCACTGAATAAAACACAATGCAGAACGATATTGGTTACTACATGAAATTAAGATGCTCTACTCGAAAAAACAGCACCTAAACATGATGCTCTATGAGAAACATCTAGAATTGCCAAAAACGTAGGAAACGCCGCAGTTTTCATGGCACTAGCAGAAAAAACTGAGCACAACACATACACAGCAATGAAACAGTTACAAAACGAATATAAACACAAGATAATGAAACTAACCATAAAAAAGACGCAAAAAGACATTTACATTTTAAATGTGAAACCACATGAACACCAACACACATTCCATCCACGCTTAGTTAACCTAACAGAGACAGAACTACACAAAAATGAAAAAATGCTCTTGGAAAAAGGTTTCAAACACTGCACCAATAGTAAAGTCAACAATCAATACATAGAAAATCTCATAGTAGAAACCGAACACATCCTTACACGTGAAGAACAACAAAATAATTGTGAAATAAACATAGGACTGACAAGAGAACTAGTAAAAGAAGAAATAAAAGGCTTAATAAAACAAACACAGCAGACATACAATAAGAACAACCAAACAGAAGCAGTTACTATGAAAAGGTTAAAACAAAAGTTAACAAACAATAACAAATTAATAACAAGCGCAGACAAGGGAAATGTAACAGCGCTCATGGATAAAGAGCAATACATCACAAAAACCAAGGAATACATAAACACCAACGCCATATAAAAACTGAAGTCAGATCCAACTACACGATTCCAGGCAAATGTGAAACGAACACTGAAAAACATTGAACACACACTCACAGACAAACAGAAATACTACTTAACACAGAAAAACCCACAAGCACCAACACTCCGCAGTCAACCGAAAGTACATAAAGACGGAATGCCAATGAGACCTATTACCAACTTCAAGAAAGCCCCAACATTCCGCATAGCCAAACACCTCCAATAGTTAGTTACAAAACACTATGAAGTAGAAAACAACAGAACAGTGATAAACACAGGAAACCTAATAGAAAACAACAGAACAGTGATAAACACAGGAAACCTAATAGAAAACATACAGAACATACAGTTACCACACACAGCATCACTGATTTCATTTGATATAGAAAATATGTATACCTCCATCCCTATCAGAGAAACAATAGAAATCATAGAACAAAATCTCTCATCCCACAGCAACCTCACCACAGACGCAATAAAAGAAATAACAGATATGCTCAGACTGACAACTGAACAAAACTACTTTCAGTTTGAGAAAGAATATTATCTACAAACTGATGGACTGCCCATGGGATCCCCAATATCAGGAACACTAGCAAACATTTTCATCAGTCACCTAGAATATCAGATATCTGATGAGATAACCATAAATGAAAGTTTCAAAATCATATATTGGTACAGATACGTCTGGTAGATGATCCAAGTGAAAAAATAGATGAACTCCATTCAGAAATAAACAAAGCTCATCAGAACATAAAATTCACACTTGAAAAAGAAAAAGAAAATCATATAAATTTTCTTGACATTACAATTAAAAAAGAAAATGGAAAACATACATTTAACATCTTTAGAAAACCAACAGCCACAGACACAATAATACATTCCACATCCAACCACCCCCACAGCCAGAAACTTGCAGCACTAAGACACATGTTACATAGATTAAACAGAGTCCCACTCAGCAAGAGAAACTATGAACAAGAAATGAGTACAATCATACAAATAGCTAGGAACAATGGGTATGACACACATGTGGTCCACAGGCTCAATCAAAAAATAAAAACACAAATAAAAAACAAACACAACATTTCCACAATACAAAAGAACTCACAAGTTGAAAACTTACAAACACACTCAACAAACACACACAATGACAACACCACACAGAAAAGAACTAGATGGTACACCATGACCTACACACATAAACTAACACACAGAGTTGCAAACATCCTAAAGAGAAAGGGCTTCGAAATAGCATATAAGCCTGGGCAAACCCTTCAATCACACCTAAGCCAGCCAGCTACCAAGAGGGACAAATTCCAGCAATCACGAATATATAAACTTGAATGTCAAAGTTGTGATGCAGTATACATAGGCATGACATGCAGGAATTTTGAAATAAGATACAAAGAACATATCAGATGTCGGAAGTATGAAACAAACCATTCCCCATTTGCAGAGCATTTAAAACACTACAACCATCATCCTACAAACATGGAACAAGAAATGAAAATAATGAGAATAAGCAACCATGACAAACATCTTATACAAATGCAAGAAAACTTCCACATCCAGAAAGCCATAACAGAAAATAAACATGTGATAAATGAACAAACACACATCAGCACAGGCTCCCTACTACACTTAATAAAGGAAATGATAACATAAAAAAATCTTCCCCACACCATCTGGACACACACAGACCCTCCACCCCCCAAATAAAAAAAATTAATAAAAAATAAATAAAAAAATTATATAACACCAAAATACAGACACACACACACACACACACACACACACACACACACACACACACACAGCACAAGAAATATATATCACACCTAAACACACACACATACACACACACAGGACAAAAACAAAAAAATAAAAAAATAAAATAAAATAAATAAATAAATAAATAAAATAAAATTAATATCACACCAAAAAACACTCACACACACACAGACACATACACAAACTCACACACAAATGCATACACGAACAGACCACAGATACTTCAATATTTACACTCATAAGTTGGCAATAATATTCGATCTTTGGCAAAAACATTTTACAGTCGGCAACAGAAACCAAAACATTGCATTAAAACAAGCGTTCAGTGCATAGTGCTGTGGAATGTGGAAAAAACCGCAAATTGGCGTTCATAAGAGGAAGAACAACACAAAAAATGCAACAGGAGCGTAATATGTAAGAAACTGTCCACGCAACCTGTAAGTACAGTTCAAAACATTACTACTTAATAGGAAATACCAACCTCCAGAACTGTTTATAATCTATAGGCACAGTGACAAAAATGTACATAAAATAGCTAACATATGTACATATTCCAGGCCACTGATGATGCCTTGCAGAAAATAAAGGCGAAACGCGAATGGCACTAAAATTGTGTTTTATTCCGTTGCTGTCAGACGGTCCATAAGTAAAAAATTATCAATATACCGTAATATTACACGCAACTGAGGAAGACAGGACTACAAAAGTTGAGGTTATTGCACATATAATTGGCACTAAAACCGTGGCAATTGAAGGTAGACACGTGTTGTGTGAAAACTGAAAGTTGGTCGGAAGTAATAAATTTCGCTACACTCTGACTTAATTTAGCAAAAGAATTAATAAAACCGGAAAATTGAAAGTTAATTTAGTGACTGAAATTAACAGTGAGCTTTGTTTCTGAAGCACTACGAAATTCAATAAAATAACGTTTGTCTTGAGCTGCCTCAACAATCATTTCAAAAGCTACTTGAATCTACGCAATTTAGAAATAAGAGATTTAACTTTGAACTTGAATTAAATGATTCTGAACAATTAACAATAGTAAAATTTAGTACCTACCAAGCTGAGCTGCAGTCACAGGTAAGCTAATATATGTTAACAAAACTCACATTCTTAATTTGTGCTTGTGTAATCTAAATATTGTAGCCAGCTATGAATACTTTAACTGAACTTTGAAATTAAAGCAGTGAAATGGAATGATATTACTTTAACGCTGGCGTTTGAATTAAAACGACAATAGGGTTCATTCCGAAAAAGGAAGGGACCCTGCTTGGTAATGCAATTGGGACAATGAGCAACAAAGCTTCATGCTACGTTGCTGTAATTTGGTGACACAAAGTGACCAGTTTGAAAAGCTGAGGACTGCCATACATTTCTAAAACTTTACGTGCTTCCAGTCTTCCTTGTTGGTTGATTGAAGGTTTGAAGTCGTCGATCGAGGAGGTGGCGACAGTCACTCATTGTCGGCCGTCGCTGTTGCAGAAGCTGGATGTTGGCGCGCCTTCTTCTCGACACGGTCACTAGGCGAAACGGGCTCGTGATGTGCGCCAGTTAATGCTTCTCGTCCGCGGCACCGTGTCAGAAACCATCATAGCAATTACATGCTGCCAAACCCCGAAAGCGCGGCAACTCGCGGGAGCGTCACACAACACACCTGCTCCACGGCCCTACTCCAGCCAGACTCTCTCTGCCCGCGCTACAAGCGGCAGAGTTAACACTACCTAAGATCCTAAACACTTAGGTTTTCCACACGACCTATCGATGTAATCGTTCGATAGCACAGTTTTCCCTAGGCAAGACCCAGCGTAAAAATACAAATAATATTTACAAAATAAACCAATTATACACCGACAGAAATGTATATATATATATATATATATATATATATATATATATATATATATATATATATATAGTAAAACAATTACAATATATAAAGACACAGAATTGTCATGTCTTCAGGTAACAAAATAAGGAAAAAAATTTATAGTACAATAGATGGAAATAGGAGGATATGCATTTCCGGCGTTACACCACTTCAAACTTTCTATGAGACTTGTAACGCTTTCGCGATGATTAAATGTACCAGTCACGAATCTTGCCGCTCTTCTTTGGACCTTCTCAATCTCTTGAATCAGACCCAACTAGGAAGAGTCCCATACAGCCGAACAATACTCTGAGACTGGACGAACTATCATATTGTAAGCTATTTCCTTTGTTGAAGGACTGCATCGCTTCAGGATTCTACCAATAAACCGCAATCTAGAGTTCGCCTTACCCGTTACTTGCGTAATCTGATCATTCCATTTGAGATCATTTCGAACAGTCCAACCCAGATACTTGACTGATGTTACCGCTTCCAAAGACTGATCATTTATTTTGTACTCGTATATTAATGAGGATTTTGTCTTAAAGAGTCCGAGATCTATGAACCACATTCATTTGCATCAAATTTCCTTGGGACGGTTGGTGATGTCTCGAGGCGCGGATATTAAAGTTACTGTGCGTAAGTTTTCTATATACATTGCGACCCAGGGGTCCATTGGTTCTCCTCTTAAATTAACACATTAGAGAAGTTAGATCGTGAACTTTATCTCACGCTGGTTAAACTTTAAGTGTTCCACGATATTTTGAACCTTTATCACTCAATGTGTAGTAGTATATCTGTCCGTGTATGCTCGAAGTTCCTTACAGCTATGTTACTTGGCAGTGGCACATCATGCGAACACTAGTTTTGTTATTACAATGTGCACTTCAGTATACAACGAGGTACCAAAAGTCATGGGATACTTCCTAATATCTTACTGGACCTCCTTTTGACTGGTCTAGTGCGGCAACTCGACAAGTCGCTGGAAGTTTCCTGTGGAAGTAATGAGCCCTAGGGCCTCTACAGCCGTCCATAATTGCGAAAATGCTGTCTGTGTAGGATTTTGTGCACGATCTGATCTCTCGATTATGTCGCATAAATCTTCCATTGGATACATTTAGGGCGATTTCTGTGGCGAAATAATTCGCTAGAATTGTCCAGAATGTTCTTCAAACCAATGGTGAGCAATTGTGGCCCGGTGACATGGTGCATTGTCGTCCACATAGGCTAAATTCTATCGTTGTTTGGAAGTAGCCGTATGAAACCATTTCCGGTCAATGATTGGTTCAGGTGCACCAGAGGACCCAGTCTGTTCCACGTAAACATAGCAAACACCGTAATGGAGCCACTACAATACTGCACAGAGCTTCGTTCACAACTTGACTCCATGGCTTGGTGGTCCTGCGCCACACTCGAACCCTACCATCAGCTTATACCAACTAAAATCGGGACTCATTTGACCAGCCCACGGTTTTTCAGTCGTCGCGTGTCCAGTTGATATGGTCATGAGCCTAGGAGAGGTTCTGCAGGCGATATAGTGCTATTAGCAGAGGTACCCGCTTCAGTCGTCTGTTGCCTTAACCCATGTAACCTCTCCGCAGAAATAAAAGTCAATGATAACAAAAAAATGAACCAAATGTTGACTCCCCACAAAATATCGTTAAGGAATGAAAATTGACCATAAATGAACAAAAATATTAATTAAATAATGAACCATGAACCAAATGTAACCTCCTAACAGAAATAATAATATCTGGTAAATTTTATAAGGGCAGCAGCGCTGACCTTCGGCCCTGTATTCTGAATACCAAAACAAAAATTCTTACCTCAATAAACTGCATCTATATCTGCTCTTATCTATCGATACAGCTTCGTGCAATGCTGGCGTATATTTAATTTTTATTCTTGGAGGAAATGCATAGGAAGTATTCTTTAAATTGAAATGAATGTTTTCTTTAAAAGAGTTACTTTATAGAAAATTATTATTGGGGCATTTTTTGAACAAATTAATTACAATTGACATACATTATTAAATGTGCGCAATGCTGCGTCTTTACCTTCTACAACAACACATACCGTCCCGAATGGTGACCAGAGTCGCGAGAAGAGCACGCCGTCGACGCATGCCGACTTCTGCTCGGTACAACTGACCACTTCCTCTGCCGACTCGCCACACACTAGCACTACTGTTCCCTACCGACTCGCTACACGCAACTGCTGACGACTCGCGCGGTCAAGCGCAGACAAGCAACGATAAATAACTCTGTGGTCAGAGATTCTGTCATGCCTCGCCATCGCTGGTAATGAATACATACGTGTTTCATAACCCTCCACTGGGGGGGGGGGGGGGCAAAAATTTGGTACCGATGGTGAGTCATTTGGACTTGCCATGAGCAACAAATTTTTTCTTAACTAACTAACTTTACAATCACAGAATAGACAGATATATAGGTGTAGAACATGAAGTAAATATAGTGCACATGCACCGAGTACAGAATATATCAGATAATGACAAAATGTATATATAATGAGTACAAAATATATTAACAAATGACATAAGTGCACATGCACTGTAGTTCAGAACATATCAGCAATTCAAAAAAAAATGTATATGTCATGAATACAAATCATGTTAGCAAAAATTATTTTCACTATGTTACAAGAATTAGAATAGGAAAGGGAAGGATTGCATCATGGTTGTAGCACTTTAGGTTGCACGCAGCTGCACTGAAAGTCCATATCTTTCTACAGAAGCACAACACCAAATGAGACAATCGGAAGTTCTTTTCCCAGAAGTATTAATCAGCGTAGCCAAAACACTGAAATGTCGTAGTAATATTACATGTTATCATTTTGGTAGTACATTAGGTACACCAAACAGTGGGACCATTATAGCATCTCCATCGCTCACGGTGGTGGACAGCATGTCGTGTTAACACCACGTTCTTGTAAGGTACACCAACGTAGAATTAGTGCAAAAACCAAATATAGTGCTCCATGATGATGAGGATATACAGGACAAACGGATATTGCAGTAATTCCAGGTAATTAGTTCAGAAGGTGAAGGACATTAAGTCACATACTAGTATTCATTGAGAATTACACTAATGGTTGGTGCCACTCATTGCCCAGTTATTGAACATTTCTGTACCGTATATATAGTATTACAGAATTACATTAATGAGTTGTTTAACACAGAACATTTGCACTCATTGCCTAATTATAAACCATCAGAAGTCATCATTGAAAACAGGAGCTAATAAATGACATAGTATTACAGAATAATGTACATAAATCGTTTTACAGAGAACATTGGCACTCATTGCCTAATTACAAATCATCACAAGTCATCACTGAAAACAGGAGGAAATAAATGACATAGCATTACAGAATAATGTTCATGAGTCGTTTTACAGAGAACATTGGCACTCATTGCCTAATTATAAATCATCACAAGTCATCATTGAAAACAAGAGCTAATAAATGACATAGTATTACAGAATAATGTACATAAATCGTTTTACAGAGAACATTGGCACTCATTGCCTAATTACAAATCATCACAAGTCATCATTGAAAACAGGAGGAAATAAATGACATAGTATTACAGAATAACGTTCATGAGTCGTTTTACAGAGAACATTGGCACTGTTTGTTTAATTATAAGCCATCAGAAGTCATCATTGAAAACTGGAGGTAATAAATGACATAGTATTACAGAAGAATGTACATAATTAATCTAATTATAGTAATCATTGGCATTCTTTGGCCAGTTACAAAGCATTATATAGTTTTCTCTTTTTTTATTTATTTTTTATTTCTTTGAAGCAATACATTGCGTTGGGTAATTACTGAAGAATGAAAATATTTGCTTTTGAGTTGTTGCTGCAAATGAAGATGTGTAACGTCATTCGTCATGAGTCAGCTGTAGCAAGATTATGGAACAAGTAGAGTATATGTAATCACATTCATAAATGACATAGGTTTAATGAACAACTGCTTATAGCACATTAATTTCATAAATAATTTCTCCTGCAAAATACAAAAATGAATTATTAAACTGAAAGAAGAAACGCATTTTATGCTGAAAAGTAGTGAACTTCGAATTAACAGCTAGTGAAATGTGTATAAAAAATGTGTTCCCTAGCTGTCCTTTCCAAAACCTTCAGTCATCATACTATGCAATATAACACATACTGTCAAAACGAACTGCAACAAATACTAAAATAACTACATAGCATAAATACATAACTTCAACATTATCCTCATCTGTAAAGAAAAAAAACTTCATTATCCATCACTTCATTATCTATATTATCATAACTCCATTATTATCATCACCTGTAAAGAAAAAATTCATTATCCATAGTAGCATATTCTTCATCATTATTCATCTGCAAAAGAAACGTCACTTCATTACTCATTACACAACTTTTCCTTATTTCTAGCATCTTTCATCACTAAAACTAAGATGTGTAGTTCTGTCTGACAGCCTGCATCAATCGCCTTGTATTCTGAAAGAAAAAAATTAGTTAAGACTGCTATTCTACGATGTGTATAGTATATTGTTGTTAATGCTTGTTAATCCTGATCCATTTACTCTTCCTCATGAGTTTTTTTTTTTCTTTTTGCATCTTCTTTCGTTCATTCCGAAGGTGAAATTTCCATTTCTGTTTAATTTATTTCTTTTACACGTTATTTCTTTCTGAAAATGATGAACAAAGATTAATGTCTTGCATTCAAATCATACACCCACTAAATAAAAACTGGTTTATAGTAGCATAATTGAGCATACAGCATAGCATGACAGAAAACGTAATATGTCAAAAACATAGATAGTGTTCAGAGGCAAAAATGTTCCCAGTGTATCACAATGTAGCAGCAATAAAAAAGAAGTAAAGTAGTCACGATGTTGAGATATCTTTAGGCAAAAATGTCAAAGTCAACTGGTGTTTGCTATATCTTAACTATTTCATAGTGCATACAAACAAAACAGGAAAACAATCGTACATACATAAAAAATGATGACAAGAAATGTGACTTTCTTTGTGTTCAGCTTGTATGTTGTGTAGTTAATAGAGGCGAGAATTAAAGACTTTAAATGGAGAGAGAATTTAATAAAATTAATATGTCACTAGATAATATTGCATAATTATTCATAAGATACGTAAGTTTATCTGGAAAAATTTGCACGGTCTGATGTGTAACTACAAGAAGAACGACCTGCTAACCTTACCTTGTCGGGCAGTTGCCAAGAAAAATACGACAATCATCAGTAAGTAGTCACATAAATATAATTGCATAAATGGTCATAAAATGTGTTAGTTCATCTGGAAAAATATGCTCGGTCTGATGAGTAACGACAAGAAGAGCGACCTGCTAACTTTACCTTGCTGGGCACTTGCCAAGAAAAAATACGACAATCATCAGTAAGTATTCATGTGAATATAATTGCGTAAGTGGTCATAAAAATTAGCAAATGGCATTCAGCATGTTAAATCATAAAGTATCTTCATTCAATAAAAGGTTTGATATTCGATATGTGGTGGTTTCCTTTGGTTTTTCTGGTTCTCAAAGTTTCGACGTGTACAACATTGGGGTGAGGAATACTGCGAATTCGATATGGACCTGCGTATAGAAGCTCAAATTTACTGCATCAATTCTTTCCTTTGTTGGATAAACAGTGTGTACGTACTAATATCTTCTGTCCAATGTGAAAGTCACGGCGTGTACAAACCTGTTTTTGCTGTCTTCTCCGGCGCTCTGCGGTACGTTTGATGTTGTTTAGCGCAATGTCAATTATTTCATGGTGTCGTATTCGACGAGATGTAGGAAAGTTTACTAATTCTTTAATTTTGTTAGGTGGTTCAACATTCTTCAGTATAACAGACGGAGATAGCGTAGTAGATTCATTTGGTATGGAATTAATTACATCTTGGAATGAGAGTATGTGTGTGTCCCAATCAGTTTGCTTTTTATGGCTGTAAATTCTACACAGTTTACCAATTTCTTTCATTAATCGTTCACAAGGGTTCGAAGAAGCATGGTACCTTGATATATAGATCGGAGAAATGTTTCTAGCTCGTAACATACGTGTCCATATAGCAGATCGAAACTGTGATCCACTGTCGGAAATTACTTTCAACACATGCCCTACATGAAATAGAAAATGTTTTACAAATGCTTTCGAAACAGTTTTAGCAGTAGCTTTGCGTAACGGAGTGAAGGTAACAAATTTTGAAGTGAGTTCAACAGCGACAAAGATGTAGCAAAAACCTCTATTAGTTCTGGGAATCGGACCAAAAACGTCTACAGCGGCCATATGTCTCAATTTAACAGGTACAATGGGATGTAATGCAGGAATATATGAAGTCGTATCTGATTTAGCTTTCTGGCAGATTTTACATGACGCTAAAACTCGTCGAATATGTTTCTCCACGTTCGTAAAATAACAGTTCTGTCTCAGTATAAGAAAACATTTTCTAGCTCCGTAATGTGCATAACTTAAATGAGTATACCAGATTAATTTGTTAACAAGTTCGTCAGGAATGCATAATAACCAATTGCTGATGTCAGGATGAGAGCGGCGAAACAGAATGTCATTGCGTACAGTGTAATGGTTTCTAATGGTAACATTATTCCTATCTTGCCAAACGTGTTTAATCTCTTTCCATACGTTGTCTTTACTTTGCTCTTGTGCTATGTCTTGTAATGACGACGAAATGAAATCTTCAAATGCAACTTGTTGAATGTACATGACGCTGAAATTTGCTTTGCAGAAGTTGGTTGCGATGTCTTGCTGATTGTTGCTGAGAGAACGAGATAGTGCGTCTGCTACAACATTTTGTGTGCCGGGAATGTGAACAATTGTAAAATTAAATTCCTGTAAATAAAGTTTCCATCTACCTAATCTGTCGTGTGTGCCCTCCGCCACACACCGTTGGGTGGCTTGCGGAGTATGAATGTAGATGTAGAAATTTAGCCGAAAGTAAAAATTGTATCGCCCTATGATCTGTGTAAACTGTAGTATGTCTTCCATAAAGAAAATGCCGAAATCTCGTAAAAGCCCAAACAACACATAATGTTTCAAGTTCTGTAACGGAATAATTTCGTTCAGCAGGTGACAAAATGCGACTTGCAAATGCGATGTTTTTAATTACTGTAGAGCCATCTACTTCAATTTCCTGAAAAATATGTATGCCTAAAGCGGTGTTAAAACTGTCGGTGGCAATGGAAAAATTTCTGGTAAGATCTGGGTGTGATAAAAGTTGTGCATTCAACAAAGCATGTTTCAAATAACGTTTTCGTGAACAAGATTCTGCGTTCAAAATTATTGCTTGCGTTACTGGAATATGCAACCTGTACTGTAGCTAGTCGAATTCCATCACACGTGCTATTATTTTCAGGAGGATGCTGTGGCATTTCCATTATTTGTACTGGTCTATTATTTCTTCCTAACGTATTACGCTCTGGATGATATCTACTGTCTGGTACATTCATGATTATTTGTTGTGGCGGATGTTCTTGCTGCTGATAAGGTAGACTGTTATTAAATGTACACTGAAAATTGTGCTAATTATTTTTACGTCTGTCGTGATAGTCATTTATATACGGCGCATTGCGATAGGAATTGAAATAGTGTGTTTTCTGTACGTACTGAAATCCCTTGTTGCTGTGCGTTACTATTTGTTGGAGCTGAGACTATACGTGCACGTGGCGAAACATTAAAGCTAGGTTGACCTTGTACATTACATTGTTGGTTAGGTATGCTAACCGGCTCGTTTTGTTGCTATTGGGGAGAAAAACCTGTATTGTTATTAAAATGCGTTTGCTGTTGCTGATAATTTTACACATACTGATGATTACAATTTTATCTGTTATTAAAGTTCTCGTGGTTCTCATTTCTGGAGTGTCCAATGAAAAAATTGTCACTTTCGGTATAACTTGTCTTATCGGGTTTTCTTTACTCATTTCTTAATACTAGGTAGAGCAATAGTTGAAGAGCTGTTTTGATAGATATAAAGGATAGTAGAAGAGAAGGCAGCAATGCAGAAAACCAAAGATGAAACAGCACTACTACAGCTTGGGGCCCTGTGCACGCTACGGCACATACTCATTAAAGCGTAATGAATCCTCTGAGGTCAATTGCGCGCTGCAAATAAACTTCAGCTTTGCATTACAGGCAATGCCGGTGAAAATTCGAAAGAAAATTGTAGTTTCTGCATTACACGAAATGTTGGTAAAAATTCAAGAGCAAATTGTCGTATCCAGTTCAAAGCTGGTTTCTGCTTTACAGGCAATGCTATTGAAAACACAAAAACAAATTGTCGTATCCAGTTCAATGCGTGTACCTGTGCTTTGTCATTTTCAAATACCTTAGATTTTATTACAGATACAAATTGCTTATAATCAACGTTCTCATCACTGAATATATGAACAGGTTCACGATTGCATAAGAATCTATTTGTCTGTGTCTTTTCGGATTTTAAGTCGCATAGCTTTTCGGATTTTAAGTCGCGTACTCTCTGTAAATTATCCAAATTATACACGCTGCGTGAATCTGACAAATGTTCGCAAAGTGGCGTCTACTGTGATGTGTTAAATGCAGAAACATTTTTCATCTCTGTTACTTCTTGCTGTAAACGTGACAATTTTCTACATAATGTGTTATTAGACGAATCTATCTCACTGATCGTCTGCTGTAAATTTTGGAATTTAGGTGTTTGGTTAAACAAAATCGGTGCAGTATCGTCTGATTTGTTGTCATTATTACTTTCGATAACATCAATACGACTGGCCAAATCATCATATTTTTCAGTCAGTATTTTTACCTGATCATCGTTTTTAGTGTCAGAAGCATTAATCTGTTTTTGTATTTTACGTGTGGTTTCGCTCAATTTTTTAACGTCTGCTTTAATGACATCGGAATCCTGTGTTAGTTCTAATTGTTCGAGTCTGTCTGTCACTGTCTGAAAGTCTGCTGTGTGTGTGTCTGTTTTCGATTTAAGATCGGAGATTTCATCACGTAATTCTGTGTTCAACTGTTTGATGGTATTAATTTCGTCAGACACTGTAGCAGTATTGTTGTCTACGTATGTTTTTGCCTTCGCAAACAATTTATGTTTATCTTCCTGTCTCTGTGCGGTGATTGTTTCCATGACTTGTCGTTTTACTTTATTCTGTTCCTGTATAAATTTACGGAAACGCGTATCACTGTTTTGTGGGTGATGATTAAAACGCTCGTCAATTTGACTGTTCTGTTGTTCGAATTTCGCGTCTATCTTTGCATCCATTGTGCGCAAAAGTTCTGTTGTCATTAATTTAAACTCGTCGCGTAATTGTGTTGCTTTTTCATAGCATTGTTTACCAACTGCACTAATTTCGTCTCTAAGTGATTCTGTTGCAGCTGTTTGCATATCCCTTAATTCTTGAGCAACAGATCTAATTCCTTCACTACTTTTCCTAGCACCAGCCTCAATTTCCTCACGTAACTGTTCTTTAGTATCATGACACTGCGTGGCAACAGCTGCAATCTGTTCACTAAGCTGTCTGGAATTGTTGTCTAATTTTTCATTAAGGTTGTCATGTTTTTCGTTAAGTTGTTTGATCTGTTCACTAATTTGTTTGTGATTGTTGTCTTGTCTTTCATTCTGTTGTTTAGAATTTTCATTAAGTTGTTGTTTGAAATCTTCACTAAGTTGTTGTTTGAGATTTTCACTATTTTCATTAAGTTGTTTGAAATTTTCCCTAAATTGTTTGTTATCTTCACTCTGTTGTTTAAAATAGTTCTCTTGTCTTTCAATCTGTTGTAACAACATTGCCACAATTTGATCCAAGCCAAAATTACCTACTCTATTCTCTGTGCTGTTTAATGGTGAATCTGCAATTGTCACGCTTTCTGTAACCATTTGATTATTCTGTGATTCACAAAAAGGTTTGCCCATCGGATGCGCACTGTGAGTCACTACCTCGGAATTAAATAAATCCGACGCATTCTGATTACACTGTTCGTTTTCATTAAAAAAATCTGTCCGTTCGTTACGTAAATCCTGCAAACCAGGTGTGTTAAGATGGGCAGTGCTCATTGCAACAGAACGCCCCGCGTCATCAACTGTCAAATTAACAGAGGACACAATTGAATTTGTCTGTTCATCACTAGGATCAAAATCAACATTAGTGGTCGGTACACACTGATTGTCTGCAAATGGAGGATTGTCATCATTACACTGCGTGTCGCAAGTACTATCGGTCAAGTTGTTTAAGGCGGCTATTTCACTCATTATACATCGCGATGTACTGTTAACGGTCTTTCGCGGCATTTTTCTCAAAACAAATTAATCACAAATGAAATAAGCACAATGCAAAAAACAACAAATACAACAAAGAGCAACGAATTGCCGATGATCTGTGGAAGAAAGTGACAAAATTAATAAATGCGTTGCGCCAAATGTTTATTATATTTAAGTAAATAAGAGCAGATATATGACTACTTCTCAGAAGATTCCCAAAGAAATACGATCCTGGTCCGGATGTCGCCAAGTGTAACCTCTCCGATCAGTTATTTTAAATGAAAGAACAGGTAAAATGGAGCACAATGTAACCCCCCAACAGAATAATGTTTAATAAAAAATGTGAAATGGGACCATGCGTAAACCCCCCCACAAAATTGATAAATGGAAATTCACCATAAACCCACAACAATATTAATTAAATAAAGAACCATGAACCGAATGTAACATCTCAACAGAAATAATAATACCTGGTAAATTTTACAAGGGCTGCAGCGCTGACCTTCGGCCCTGTATTCTGAATAACAAAAGCAAAACTTCTTACCTCAGTAAAACTGCAATTACATATCTGCTCTTATCTATCGATACAGCTACGTGCAATGCTGGCGTATATTTAACTTTGATTCTTGGAGGAAATGCATAGGAAATATTCTTTAAATTGAAATGAATGTTTTTCTTTAAAAGAGTTACTTTATAGAAAATTATTATTGGAGCATTTTTTTGAACAAATTAATTACAATTAACATACATTATTAGATGTGCGCAATGCTGCGTCTTTACCTTCTACAACAATACATATCGTCCCGAATCGTGACCAGAGTCGCGAGAAGAGCACGCCGACGATGCATGCCGACTTCTGCTCGGTACAACTGTCCACTCGCTACTCTGTCAACTGACTACTCCCTCTGCCGACTCGCCACACACTAGCACTACTGTTCCTGCCGACTCGCTACACGCAACTGCTGACGACTCGCGCGGTCAAGCGCAGACAAGAAACGATAAATAACTCTCTGGTCAGAGATTCTGTCATGCCTCGCCATCGCTGGTAATGAATACATACGTGTTTCACCCATTAACTCCAAATCTCGCCGCACAGTCCAGACAGATGCACTGTCCTAAGGGATTCGTTAATTGTGCGTCCCACATCGATCTATCCAGTTATTTCAAGCACTGTTACTTGTCTGTTAGCACTGACAAATCTACGCAAACGCCACTGATCTCGGTCGTTAAGTGAAGGCATCGGTCACTGCATTGTCCATGGTGACAGGTAATGCGAGATATTTGGCACTCTCGTCACGTTCTTGACACTGTGGATCTCGGAATACTGAATTCACTGACGATTTCCGGACTTTAATGTCCCGTCCAGCTACCTCCAACTACTACCATTCCGTGATCTGTGTGTCAATTCCCGTTTTGCGGCCATAATCACGACGGAAACCTTTTCACGTGAACCACCTGAGTACGAATGACTGCTCCACCAATGGACTGCCTTTTTATACCTTGTGTACGCGATATGACGGCCATCTATATATGTGCTCATTGCTATCCCACGACTTCTGTCACCTCACTGTATATTCTTAATTGGAACATGCTATTTCTCAATGCTCTTCTTTTAATTTTGTTAGGGGAAACACGAGAGTGATAAATCACCTTCATCTGAAGAGATTCTGACGGACCTGAATGTCTACAATAGCCAACGAGCTCAGGTGGCTATGATCTATGGATCTGCGGGTTAACGATTTTGCTTTCATGAGGGCGCAAATACTGAGGGTACAAACACTTAGCCGAAACGATTAGTAGGTAAGTAGATGGAAAGTTGAAATAAAAAATTTTCTCTGTGACTGTCAATGATGGATCATTTGAAACTCAGCAAAAAAAAAAAAAAAAAAAAAAGAATGGAATCATTAAATAATTGAATAAAATAAAGGAATTATTTTACACTCTTTTTGGACAGAGAAAAAACACGTTTTTCTACCCCTTTTTCACTGGCCTACCTGTGACAGAAGTTAGGAAGCAGCTTTAGTTGTATATACACTTCCAGGCAGTATTTCAGTCCATAGTTGAACATTATCAACCAACTTGGTAGTAAACAGTGAATACAGAGGCTACACAATCCAGAATTAATATCATATGAATCAACGTGTGCTTTTGGAACAGTTCCTCACAACAAGTTTTATAATGAAGTAATCTAGAAAGCCTGTTCGCAACTCCACACTACTCTCACATACTAATGAGCCGTCTTTCTGGGAGAGGAACAACAAACTGCGACAGTGAACAACCGGGAGGGACAAACACAAACACACACACACACACTCACACACACATACGCGGTGTAGCTACTTGTTCCGCAGCGCAGGGCCGGAAATTGGAATCCTCCTGCCGTGTGGGACGCGGACGCTTTTGTCGTGGAGTTACCCATCCGCGATGGCAGACTCGCTGCTATTCCCGAGAAGCAGCTGTGAAGAGATCAGACGGCCCGCTTGTCACTGGGCGTGCTCACCCAACTCTGGAGCCGGTGGGTACAGTTCATCTGAGGCGTTCCTCAGTGTTTCGGTCACATCCAGGAAAGTGACTCCCCATCGAACGTGTGACGAAAAAGAGAGAGGCAAATGGTTTTCACACTTCAATATACTAGTTCCAGCAGTGATTTTTCAGTATTCCCAGCAGATATAAGTAGCAGACATGAGCCTGCGTCGTAAAGGTCACATCGACAAGATGTGCATAAAGCGTTCCACAACCACGCATGAAGTCCGCCTAAAATACTGGACGGTGTGTGAACGACAACCGACGTGGCATGAACCTACTAAATTGATGACGTCAAAAACACTGTATATAATGGTGCGTTGTTGGTTGGATCAGGGAAAGATGAGAAACTCAGCGTGCGCCCCGCTTATCGTTTGATGGCACGTATTTGAGCCCTCACCTAATTAAGGTGTAAATTGCAAAAACTCTTAAACCTCCGACCGTTGAGGTTATTCTAGAGGTGGTCTTATATTCACACATGTAGGGAAAATTGCATTACAACTGAACCACTTTTACCCAAATCTGGCATGAATAACTCCATCGCCGGTCGTGGTCCTAAAATTGGGAAACGGCGTCAGAAATGTTTCATATGTGGGGTCTTCATAATACGTAGTACTGCTTGAAAAAATGCATGACACAACACTGTCTTAGTAATACACTTCTCGGTTGTGCAGCCGGATCATAATGTCATCTTGACACAATGTTTCAGCGGTCCACCTGGCCGTCATCTTCAGGTTAGAGTGCTGGTACACGATCTCGCCGGAACTGACTTCTCAGTGCAAGCGGTGGCCCCTATATAGGCCGCAGATGGCCCACAACGCGTGCGCTAGTAAACATACAGCGCCCCAGTGGTGGAAACAGGCGAAATCGAGATATCGCTATCAAAAATTAATATTCCGACGATCGAAACACAGACCGTTGTTTTTTAATGTCTGATAACACCTTGCCTCTATTAATAAGATTATCAGATAATGGAATCTCTATGGATTCTTTTAAGACACGGTCCCAATAGCGAGATGCCGGGGCAACCACTTGTGTCTCTTCATACAAAACTACTTATGATATGATGATGAGCCAAGAAGCGCTCTAATCTTGGCTGGCGGACGAAAAATACTTTCGATATTATATCTTTTTAGAATTCTTCCTATTTTCGACAAAATGTTCCTAGCAAAAGGTAGAAAAGCCACCGTTTTGCAGGTATCTTCTGGTGGTTCAGGCGAAGGTCCAAACTGGAAAGCACGACGGATCTGTTTATCTGTGCAGCCATTCTACCTGAACACAACCTTCAGATGGTCCACTTCTTGTGGTAAGCTTTTTCCAGCTTCCCATCACTTTCCACCTCCATGATAACTTGATGCTAGGATGCAGGTAATTAAAATGATCTAGGAGGCGGTCAAGGGCATCACTCCCATGATGCTATACCATGAACGTATCGCCGACGTACCTCCAAACGCGGTCTTCAGGACCATGTACTCAAACTCCTCCATGAAAAGATTGGCGACTATTGGGGAAAATGGGTTCCACCTAGCCACTCCGAGAGTCTGTTCAAAATATTTGTCATTGAATAAGAAGCAAGTCGACCTCAACACATGGCGACAAAGCTTCCTCACCAACTAATTGCAAGGATTCTTCCAGAGGAACCCGGGTAAAAAGCGACACGACATCAAAACTCACAAGCAAATCCCGGGTCTAAGAGACAAGGACTTGAATCTCTGAATAGACACCATTGAATTAGGAATATGACGTTCACATTTACTGACGTAAGGGCCAAGAACAGATGCTAAATACTTCGCTAGATTGTAGGTAGGAGCACCCAAATTACTCACGATCGGACGAAGCGGGACCCTTTGCCTATTAGTCATGGTTACACCGTATAATCTCGGTGGAACGGCAGCACCAGGACGAAGCTTTTTGAGAACACCGTCAGATAAGAACTCTTCTTCACAAGTGAAAGCATCTTCCGTTTTATCCATTCAGTTGGGTCGTCCTGCAATCTTTGGTATGCTGAGTCCTCAAGTAAGTGATCCATCTTTCCCAGATAGTCATCCCCTCTGTCCGCTGGTAGAATTATCAGATCTTCGTCTTCTCTAATGGACCGGACTGCTGCCCTTTCGAGAGAGGAGATGTTACCCCGTGGAGGCGGCGCCCTACGCAATGTATGTGAGACCTCTCGCCTAATCTCTTCAGGTTGGTCCTCAGAAAAGCTGGACACCGTTTGTTCGACTGCGGAAATGAATTCCGTCATAGGCACATCCTCGGTGTAGGGGCAAAATTCAAGCCTTTCTCCATTACTCACAGCGTGGCGTTGTCCAGTTTTGGTGACTCGCCATCCAATTCTGCAAAAATGTTGAACACAAAATTTTTGCTTTCTTACAGGACATCATAATCAAAAAGTATGAGAAACATCATAAAATAATAGCAACTACCAAACTGGATATAGCAGTGACATTAATAATAATAATAATAATAATAACAAAAATAATAATGGCAATAGTAATAATAAAGCACAACATAATGATGACAAAATCTAATAAAGGTTAAATAAAATAAGTAAACAAAATAAAGATAACAACCAGAAATGAAGATAATAATAAACGTACGTCATCAAAACTAATTAATTTAACAAAGTCTAATAACGCACGTCGAATGGAAACGTTGTCACTCATGGCTTTCATTGTCTTCAGTGAGCTACAAAATTACAGTAATACAGCTGACTTAAAACTCTCTTCTGCCAACGGAGTAGCATCCCGGACACAACTAATTTTATATCAAGTATTTCTCTAAGGAGCAGAGTAGACTAAAACACAGACTTTTTTCTTAATATCCCTTATGTCGTAAACTGTTACACACTTTTACTAAACTGATGCCAGCCTTTTGGGGCCGAGCTGGCAGTGGCATCCGGGTATCATCAATGACAGAAAAAGGAGGAGTACAATAAATTTTAATAGCGTAAATCCGCGATAGTATGAACGACATGATGCTGATAATCTGCAGTAATCGCTGTAATGACGATACTAGTGTTGCGCGCTCATGTTTAAATACGTCCATTAGCGAAGTCTTTCAAAACATTTACTTTTATGTGAGGTATCAGGTATACATAAGCAAGTCTGCAGAGGGGAAGATACAGATCTTCATTTATAAAACACACTGTGGAGGGAAGACAACGGGAGAACAAAGGTATGAAACACAATGAACACATCAGAAATATTCATGCTGTGTAGGACACCCACTGGCATTCAAAACAGTTTATAGTCGTCTCTGAACGGATAGATAAAGGACCTGTATGGTTTTCAAGGGAATCTTATACCACTTTTACCGCAAAATGTGAAAGCTCAGGTAATGGTGACAGGAGTGAATAGCGATCATCCTTCCCTCCAAAGTAGCCCTCAGAAGGCTCAAATGACAATGAGATCAGGTGAGTGTGGTGGCTAGGAGACACTCAGCAATTCATCCTCGTACTCGCAGAACCAGCCCTGGACGATGCGAGCTGTTTGAACAGAGGCGGTGCCGTCTTGGAAAACAGCATCGACATTGGAGAACAAAAATCATATCATGGGATGGACCTGATCAGCGTTGACAGTAATGGGGTCTTGTACTGTGGGCATGGGGCCCATGGAATACCGCAATACGGAACTCCAAATCAACACCAAAGATTCGCCGTATTTCACTCTTTGGAGATAAACTCATCTGGAAGTTAGTGTGAAACAAAGGTTCATCCGACCAAGTGACATTCTTTCATTGCTCTGTACCCCAGATTTTATGAATTTAGCAATATATTTTCCTTTCTCGTGGATTTTCGTCACTGAAGGATGAGTCTGGAAATCCCGGTAGTTCTGCGCTTCTCTACTTATGGAGATTCCTTTCTGGATGGTCGTCCAACACTAGGCTACTCCGCAAAAATCAGAGCAAAAATGCTAAGTAATGAAATTTATTATTATTATTGTTAAGTTTCTTCACTCCTTTATATATCAGTTTAACATCACCTCCTTCCAAAAAATTTAATTCCCAACTACTAATTAATTTCAAATATCTGTTTGGAAAATAATTTTAAATTCGTTATTCTGTTCCATACACATCTTATCGCCATATCTAGTATTCAAATATTCACAACTGGTAATATTATATATTAATTTATTTGTAGCTGAATAATGTTTTTAAATAAATTACTATTGTGATAGTTTTTCAGCTTCATAAGTAAGGCATCCATTTATACAGAATAAATTTTATTAATAACATTTAAAATCATTCTATCATAATTTTTCTGGAACTACGCTTTCATCATACTGAAATTAGAATTATTTCTTAACTTGTTTGTTGATTAGATTTTTAGTGTGAACATCTCTGGTTATCTGATTGTACTGTAATTGTATTGTTTCATTCAATTCACACTCAGTTAAACTTAGCATAACTTCACCTTCCAAGTTTTGAATATTTTTTGGTTTAAAGTGAAGCCCTTTACCTTCATCACGGTGCTTTTATCATTTTTATCATGATAATAACTTTTAGGTCCAGTTGAAGCCCAATTTGAAGTCCACTTACAATGTTCTTATTCATCTGTCCATTCCCCCAGCATACATCAATTTTTTACATTGACTTCACTATCACTGATGTACGTATACTACACTGCACATACCAAAATGTATAATGCTATTTCCTAGCTTATCTAAACGTTCACACAACATAAACCTTGCTTACGATGTGTTGAATGCTGCTATAAAAATATTAGAAGCTGTGTTATTTTCCACATAATAATCCTAGAAACTATGTTTTATTTGAACCATATTGCCATTAATAAAATTTATATCTATGTAATCTAACCGATCATCCAATAGTAAAACAAAAAATTATTACCAATGTGTCTCATACTCAGCTTTACTCATATTATGCCATAGACCAAATTTTCCACATTATGAATTCAAGCATATCTTAGCACAGATCATCTTCCTAGGTCTTCTTTTATCTTGTCAGGATGTAGGTCAGTATTCAATTTTTCTTTAACTATTTTGATATTTATTCCTTGTTTTCAAAACTTTAAGGACTGGCTGCAAATTTTACTTTCATAAAATCTTTTACATAATTTTCAAACAACTCGTTGCTTTTATTTCTAAAATCTGACTCTTCGTAGATACCTAAAATTTAATATCCTTCTTTCACAGCTATTTTTATTTCGTGAGTTACCCAAGTGCCGATAAACAGGAATTCCGACACGAGATTAGGAGGTATCTCATGATTTTTGTCACGGCACTGTATAGCATTTGCAGAGTTCTCAGTTTTATGAGTGTACTTTCTGTGTCACCAAGCTTAAATACACCTATGAAAGAGAGAGGCTTTGTTCCATGGGCAAGGTTTAATATTGGTGTTTCACTTATTTCTACTTGAATGTAACCTATGTCACACATTCTCTGTTCCACTTTTTCCATGTTACTCCATGAATGTAAGATTATGTGGGGCTCCTTTTATATAATTGAGGGGCTTAGGGTACCTGTTCCTAAGACCATTTCTCGTTTGTTTATTAAATAATAATATGAAGTTACTCTACATTTTTATTCAATAATGTCTACAGTCGTTTCTGAAAACGAAATTATTTCCTGGCATCTTCCAATGTGCTTATGTATTAGTACTTAAATCTGTGGCTGATGTGGGCACATTAGAATTTTTCCACAATGAGGATGATCGTTTACAGATAATATGCCAACAAAGAAGTAATCGAAAATACTTTTGTATGCATTTTGCAGCAAGTTTAGGGTCCCTGGGCACTGTTGATAATTTCGAAAATTCCTGCTCACTCTGAATATGACTGGGGTTGTTATTGTACTTCATGTTCATAGTAAACAGGTGTTACACCATACAATTTGTGGCTTTACATCCTCATTGCACAAATTCTCCCTATAAGAAAGTGTACAAATATATTTCCAGTTCATATAGGGAGATTGAAATGCTGCATTCACTGAAATACATCTTCAGACTCCCCTTAAGGGGCAACGACAGGGTGACGATGGAAAATATTGCTCAAATTCAGGATTTAGTTTCTCCATACTGGAATGTAGTAGGCAAATGTGGTTTGTCGCAATGAATAATCATACATTTAAGTATTCATTGGTATTTTTTATTCAGAAATATTAAAATCTTCACTGTGTAACTGGAATTTTACCGAGGCAGCTCTGAAAGGAGGTAGATCGACTTTTTCGCTGTAACTCCTTTACTAGTTATCTGAAACACTAAATTAAAGAATCACATTGATCCATACAAAAGTAATTTTATTTCATCGTAGGTATTAGCCAAAAAAGTTTGGCGAAATTACAGATATTTGAAAAATGGACAATTTTGGACCCTTCTTGTTAGGCGAAAAGAATACTAAATATCAACATATAAAAAATTGCTACGATGAGCTGAAGAGAATTCAATTTGCTTCAAGGGAGACCAAAAATCGTTAAAATCGGATGAAAATTGTAGCGTGGGAGACAATAACCATGCCGATATACATGTTTTGAGAAAACGTGTTTAAAGTTAGACAAGTATTTGCCACATTAAAAAAAAAGTGACAAAGCTTGAAACTTACGGGATATCTTCGATACCTGGCCCATAATAATTATTGCCCCTGATAGTGGATGGCCGTTTTCTGCTACTTCGACCTGACAAACCCTCATTTTATTCTCAAAGCCCTTTTCGTCGCCGAGCATATCGCCGCTGGCGTCTCCATCTTCACAAAATTGGTGCATCTCATCACCGATTATGTTTTGAAGGGTATTTGCCACTCGCATTAATGCGGTATGAAAGACGTAAGTCCAATTTTAAAGCAATGGTGATAATTCCTCTTCGGCTGTATGTTATAATTTGAGCTTATCTGCAAATTGAAACTTTCGTTCACGTTTTAAGTAAAACCGCCCATACAACGCTCCAAAGAATCAGGTGTACTCAAACCGGAATAAATAGCGAGTGTGAGAGCGGAACCGGTTGTCTAACACCGAAGGGTGCCGTGCACGCTGGACTTCAAAAGCTCACAGAGTTGTTAGCTTTTGGAGTTTGCGCATAATATTTTAGAGTATAATTTTTCAGTGTACATACAGTCCAATTCCGTAATAAAAAATTTCGAGTTTTTTCGACCTTCACCCTGTCGGTCCCCCGTAAAATACTCCTCGCGTTACGAAGAGATTTCCCACTACTGCCTGTATCAAAGAGGTAGCAGTCAGGTTTTGTTACTTTTCCTACATTTGTCAATATTTTGTGTAGAGGGGGAATACTTGCAATGCATTTTTACTGAAGACGTACCAGTTATGTATGTATGAGGAATATATTAGATAAAGCGGTACTTGAGTATGGATGTGGAATGTATATTGGACAAGGATCTGATACTGGAGATGTAGGATTTAGATGGCAGGGATTCAGGTTGCCAGAAAGTAGTTTTCAGTGGGGCTGAAAGGATGATTTGCAGTTGACAGGAGAGTTAGATAACAGCAATTATGACAATCTGCAAACAAAAGAGAAGCAAATGTTTCATTCTTGGATCGGAAATTCATATAACGTTTACGTTCTGAAAGTATGCTAGTCCTTTTGATACTGCACCTTTGGGTTCATATAAGATTATGAACATGGTTCCTGCACTGAAATATAGTCTTACATACAAAGCATGACCCGCTAATAACGCAATCTAACAATATGAGGATGTTTTGGAGATGACGTAACATCCACAAAACGCAACGAAATGTGGTAGGTTACTCCGAAGTAACACAGACAAAATTTTGATTAGAACATTGACTACAAACACCGTATTATTTTGCTGCAAATGAGATAAAGTGATCCTTATAGGTTCCAATTGTGCAGGACCAATATATTTGTCCGTTGTCACCTCAGAAACGTAAGAACCTGTAAATTTATGAATGTGTGTGGTGGATGGAATAGATTCTGATGAACGCATCTCTGCCACGAAGTGTAGCAAAGTACAGCGTTATGTAGTCTTTTTTGAGGAGCTGTAAAAGTCTTACAGACGATGATTACAATCGCTGTGTATTTATGTTCCGTCACCCTGGAAGTAATAGTGAAACAATGCTGAGGTACGGTTCTTGTGAAGCTCTTAGAGAGGGTTTGGGTCACGTGGTGGAAGTCGTAAGTGAAGGGAAGACCAAACGTATAAAAAATGTACTATAGTGTATGAAATGACAACGTACACAAGGTTATTCGTCGTGGATAAACACAGAGTTTCAGATAAAACCATTTAACATTAATATCGGACATTATCGAACAAAAATAAATTAAAAATAAAGTTACACGCTTCTTAAACGTGATTTTACAAGTGAGAGAAACTGTTCGTAAGTACTAGAATTTACCAGTGGTTAAATTAGGAACGGATACCGTTAACCACGTGTTCAAACGAGATCAGAAAAGGGAACAAACAGTTGCATAACGTTCCCTGCAACAGGTGGCAATTCAAAACGCAACGCGAAAGACAGCACAAGTCGTCTTCTTCTTGCGTTACGGCCTCTGTAGGACCACGGGTAGCCCATTCGTGAACTGAGTTTTCCTCTTCTTCTCCAAGAACATCTTCATTCTTTCTCTTGTCCTCTCCCGCTCTTCTTCCGAGATCTTCAGTTTCCGTTTCTCCTGGCGGCTCCACTGGTGACATTCTAATCTTTTCCTGTATTCTTCTCTGTCATTGATCTCCGGCATATTTGTCGGTGTATATTTGTTCCTCCAATTTTCCTTTCCTTCGACCTCGATCCCCAATTCCAACCAGTCCTTCCGAAGTTCAACAATCCACTTGGTTCCTGTCTTTCCCCTTGTCCTCCCTGTTGTTTCCCACACTCTCTTCGTCATTCTGTCCATACTCATCCTAACTACATGCCCAGCAAACCTTGCCCCTTTTGAGTCTGATTTCCCCGCATATTGTTCTCATGTTCCGGTACAATTTTTCCCTAGGTCTTCGCATCCACCTCCCTCCACCTCTTTTGGGACCTAGTATTTTTCTCAGTATTTTCCTCTCTTCTTTCTCTAGTTGTTCTGCTTCATTTTTTCCTAGTGTCATCGTCTCAGCAGCTTATAATACTGCATCCCTCACTGTTGCCTTGTATTGGATTATCTTTGCCTCTGTAGATATATCCTTTTTTATTGAATATCTCTTTCGTCATGCAGAAGGCTGACCTCATCTTCTTTATCCTCTCTGTTATTCCGTCCTTGCTCCTAATCCCTCCTGCTGTAAGTTCTCCCAGGTATTTAAATTTATCCACCATTTGCACAGTGCCTTCCGGTGTTTCCCAGTTTGGAGTGGTGTTTAATGTCTGTCTTGTTATAGGCGATCCGCAGTCCCACCTTTCTGGCTACCTTAGTTAAGTTGTCGAGTTGTGTCTTTGCGTCTTCTTCCGTCTCACTTACTATTGTTATGTCATCTGCAAAGGCTAGACAGTCCACTTGAACCCTGTTGTCCTTTTTGTCCCCCACATGGGTCTTTGGTATTCCCATTTCCTCGTTTATTGCACTCCACTGCCTGATCACTTCGTCCAGTGCTATTTTGAACAACAATGGTGACAATCCATCTCCCTGTTTAACACCAGTTTTGATCTCAAATTCTTTTGACAGTACTCCTATGAATCTCACCCTTGCTTTTGTGTCTGTCAGAATTTTTCCCGAGGGCATGCAGCTTTACTGTATGATTAAATGATGATGGCGTCCTCTTGGGTAAAATATTCCGGAGGTAAAATAGTCCCCCATTCGGATCTCCGGGCGGGGACTACTCAAGAGGACGTCCTTATCAGGAGAAAGAAAACTGGCATTCTACGGATCGGAGCGTGGAATGTCAGATCCCTTAATCGGGCAGGAAGGTTAGAATATTTAAAAATGGAAATGGATAGGTTAAAGTTAGATATAGTGGGAATTAGTGAAGTCCGGTGGCAGGAGGAACAAGACTTTTGGTCAGGTGATTACAGGGTTATAAACACAAAATCAAATAGGGGTAATGCAGGAGTAGGTTTAATAATGAATAAAAAAATAGGAGTGCGGGTTAGCTACTACAAACAGCATAGTGAGCGCATTATTGTGGCCAAGATAGACACAAAGCCCATGCCTACTACAGTAGTACAAGTTTATATGCCAACTAGCTCTGCAGATGATGAAGAAATTGATGAAATGTATGACGAGATAACAGAAATTATTCAGGTAGTGAAGGGAGACGAAAATTTAATAGTCATGGGTGACTGGAATTCGTCAGTAGGAAAAGGGAGAGAAGGAAACATAGTAGGTGAATATGGATTGGGGGGAAGAAATGAAAGAGGAAGCCGCCTAGTAGAATTTTGCACAGAGCATAACTTAATCATAGCTAACACTTGGTTCAAGAATCATAAAAGAAGGTTGTATACCTGGAAGAATCCTGGAGATACTAATAGGTATCAGATAGATTATATAATGGTAAGACAGAGATTTAGGAACCAGGTTTTAAATTGTAAGACATTTCCAGGGGCAGATGTGGATTCTGACCACAATCTGTTGGTTATGAACTGCAGATTGAAACTGAAGAAACTGCAAAAAGGTGGGAATTTAAGGAGATGGGACTTGGATAAACTGAAAGAACCAGAGGTTGTAGAGAGTTTCAGGGAGAGCATAAGGGAACAATTGACAGGAATGGGGGAAAGAAATACAGTAGAAGAACAATGGATAGCTCTGAGGGATGAAGTAGTGAAGGCAGCAGAGGATCAAGTAGGTAAAAAGACGAGGGCTAATAGAAATCCTTGGGTAACAGAAGAAATATTGAATTTAATTGATGAAAGGAGAAAATATAAAAATGCAGTAAATGAAGCAGGCAAAAGGGAATACAAACGTCTTAAAAATGAGATCGACAGAAAGTGCAAAATGGCTAAGCAGGGATGGCTAGAGGACAAATGTAAGGATGTAGAGGCTTGTCTCACTAGGGGTAAGATAGATACTGCCTACAGGAAAATTAAAGAGACCTTTGGAGAGAAGAGAACCACTTGTATGAATATCAAGAGCGCAGATGGCAACCCAGTTCTAAGCAAAGAAGGGAAGGCAGAAAGGTGTAAGGAGTATATAGAGGGTTTATACAAGGGCGATGTACTTGAGGACAATATTATGGAAATGGAAGAGGATGGAGATGAAGATGAAATGGGAGATAAGATACTGCGTGAAGAGTTTGACAGAGCACTGAAAGACCTGAGTCGAAACAAGGCCCCGGGAGTAGACAACATTCCATTAGAACTACTGATGGCCTTGGGAGAGCCAGTCATGACAAAACTCTACCATCTGGTGAGCAAGATGTATGAGACAGGCGAAATACCCACAGACTTCAAGAAGAATATAATAATTCCAATACCAAAGAAAGCAGGTGTTGACAGATGTGAAAATTACCGAACTATCAGTTTAATAAGTCACAGCTGCAAAATACTAACGCGAATTCTTTACAGACGAATGGAAAAACTGGTAGAAGCGGACTTCGGGGAAGATCAGTTTGGATTCCGTAGAAATGTTGGAACACGTGAGGCAATACTAACCTTACGACTTATCTTAGAAGAAAGATTAAGAAAAGGCAAACCTACGTTTCTAGCATTTGTAGACTTAGAGAAAGCTTTTGACAACGTTAACTGGAATACTCTCTTTCAAATTCTGAAGGTGGCAGGGGTAAAATACAGGGAGCGAAAGGCTATTTACAATTTGTACAGAAACCAGATGGCAGTTATAAGAGTCGAGGGGCATGAAAGGGAAGCAGTGGTTGGGAAAGGAGTGAGACAGGGTTGTAGCCTCTTCCCGATGTTATTCAATCTGTATATTGAGCAAGCAGTAAAGGAAACAAAAGAAAAATTCGGAGTAGGTATTAAAATTCATGGAGAAGAAGGAAAAACTTTGAGGTTCGCCGATGACATTGTAATTCTGTCAGAGACAGCAAAGGACTTGGAAGAGCAGTTGAACGGAATGGACAGTGTCTTGAAAGGGGGATATAAGATGAACATCAACAAAAGCAAAACGAGGATAATGGAATGTAGTCAAATTAAATCGGGTGATGCTGAGGGGATTAGATTAGGAAATGAGACACTTAAAGTAGTAAAGGAGTTTTGCTATTTAGGGAGCAAAATAACTGATAATGGTCGAAGTAGAGAGGATATAAAATGTAGACTGGCAATGGCAAGGAAATCGTTTCTGAAGAAGAGAAATTTGTTAACATCGAGTATAGATTTAAGTGTCAGGAAGTCATTTCTGAAAGTATTTGTATGGAGTGTAGCCATGTATGGAAGTGAAACATGGACGATAACTAGTTTGGACAAGAAGAGAATAGAAGCTTTCGAAATGTGGTGCTACAGAAGAATGCTGAAGATAAGGTGGGTAGATCACGTAACTAATGAGGCGGTATTGAATAGGATTGGGGAGAAGAGAAGTTTGTGGCACAACTTGACTAGAAGAAGGGATCGGTTGGTAGGACATGTTTTGAGGCATCAAGGGATCACAAATTTAGCATTGGAGGGCAGCGTGGAGGGTAAAAATCGTAGAGGGAGACCAAGAGATGAATACACTAAGCAGATTCAGAAGGATGTTGGTTGCAGTAGGTACTGGGAGATGAAGAAGCTTGCACAGGATAGAGTAGCATGGAGAGCTGCATCAAACCAGTCTCAGGACTGAAGACCACAACAACAACAACAGAATTTCTTTTATGAGTTCTTGTGTAGTTCCATCAAGTCCTCTGTTCTTCCGGATTCTAACAAGAGTCTGTCTGTCGATGGAGTCATATGCCTTTGTGAAGTCCACGAAGGTTAATACTGTATTTTTGTTTTTTAAGGCCCTATGTTCTGTCAGTTGCTTCAGGATAAATATTTCTACACAATCTCTTCCCTTCCTGAATCCCGCTTGGTAGTCGCCAACTGTACTTTCTACCTGTTGTTCTACTTTCTTGAGCAATAGTTTTGACAGCACCTTGTATCCGACCTCTAGTAGCGATATTCCTCTATGGTTGTTTGCATCTCTCTTGTCCCCCTTCTTGTGTATTGGTACTACAATTGCATTCTTCCATCCTTCTGGTAACTTCTTTGTTCTCCAGATCTGGTGAATTATGTTCGTCATTTTGTCAGCACAAATCGGCATAATACACGTAAATTCCGACCGTAGAAATGCGATTCGAATACACGCTGCATGCTGCGATCTCATCGTGTTGCACAATGTTATTTGTCGTAAACGGCCATCTCTAAAGTACAAGACGTTATCTAACTTACGACCATTAGACATGTTGCCAGGAACAAGAGTTCTGTGTGCTTCGCTGCACGCAGCGTCCAAAACGAAACACACGCACACAGCGCTCTCACTGGTCAGCACCGATCAATGGTTGCAACAGTCCGTAAGAGAAATCTGTTGAGTAGCTTCGTAAACATGCACAGCTTTCCCACAGTCTGACATACGCACAACGCGCTTGTACGGCATTTCAAAGACGTTCGTGTTTCAGTATGAGAATGGATCGTATGTGGGTCGTATATAGTTCCAGGTCGTAGAGTGTGAAATGTGTCGTTAGCCGGAGGAAGCTTTCGTAATTTTAATTTACTATGGACACTCATTTGAACAGATGAGTGATCCACTCATAATCTGTCTCACAATTCTTAATACTTCGACCTTCGCTGTCGAAATATAACATGATGATCTGCCATTTCACACTTGTTTGAAAGTAAATGAAAGAGAAGGGTGCTTCCATGACAGATCAAAAGTGAGTATTACTTTATAGACAATAATGTCCGTTTTATATTAAATACGTCTGTTTTGCACTAAGACGCCGCGTGACACGCCATAACATTACCATTAAAAGTGTCTATTACATCACCAGTTAGAAATTTAAAGCGTTATTTTTTTGTATCCCTGCTGTCTCCTTTTGGCAGATTTGCTCTCCGCTGTTGACAGAATGGCTTTTACGTGTGCCGTAGGCAGTCGAGAGAGTTCTTTTTACTAAACGGATTTGAAAATACACTCAGATTGCCACCGTACTCAGATACTATTCACTCGTCTCACTGAACGGAAGTGCTATTTTTCTCAACATATTCAAAAATTGTGCTAGATAATACTTAGAATTTATAAGAAAAACCTGTGCCATTTTTTTTGCTTTTTTTGCTGGTCTTGGACCATGAGAGAAATTAAGCTAATGGAAAAAGCAGTTCATTTCCTTCTATATACAGTACTGGCCATTGAAATTGCTACACCACGAAGATGTCATGCTAAAGACGTGAAATTTAACCGACAGGAAGACGATGCTGTGATATGCAAATGATTAGCTTTTCAGAGCACTCGCACAAGGTTGGCGCCGGTGGCGACACCTACAACGTGCTGACATGAGGAAAGTTTCCAACCGATTTCTCATGCACGAACAGCAGTTGACCGGTGTTGCCTGGTGAAACGTTGTTGTGATGCCTCGTGTAAGGAGGAGAAATGCGTACCATCACGTTTCCGACTTTGATAAAGGTCGGATTTTAGCCTATCGCGATTGCGGTTCATCGTATAGCGACATTGCTGCTCGCGTTGGTCGAGATCCAATGGCTGTTAGCAGAATATGGAATCGGCGGGTTCAGGAGGGTAATACGGAACGCCGTGCTGGATCCCAACGGCCTCGTATCACTAGCAGACGAGATGACAGGCATGGCATGGCATGGCATGGCAAGACAACAAACATCTGCACGAACGGTTCGACGACGTTTTGAGCAGCATGGACTATCAGCTAGGAGACCATGGCTGCGGTTACCCTTGACGCTGCATCACAGACAGGAGCGCCTGCGATGGTGTACTCAATGACGAACCTGGGTGCACGAATGGCAATACGTCATTTTTTGGGATGAATCCAGGTTCTGTTTACAGCATCATGATGGTCGCATCCGTGTTTGGTGATATCGCGCTGAACACACATTGGAAGCTACTGGCATATCACCCGGCGTGGTGGTATGGGGTGCCATTGGTTACACGTCTCGGTCACCTCTTGTTCGATTTTACGTTACTTCGAACAGTGGACGTTACATTTCAGATGTGTTACTACCCGTGGCTCTACCCTTCATTCGATCCCTGCGAAACCCTACATTTCAGCAGGATAATGCACGACCGCATGTTGCAGGTCCTGTACGGGCCTTTCTGGATACAGTAAATGTTCGACAGGTGCCCTGGCCAGCACATTCTCAAGATCTCTCACCAATTTAACACGTCTGGTCAATGGTGGCCGAGCAACTGGCTCCTCACAATACGCCAGTCACTACTCTTGGTAAACTGTGGTATCTTGTTGAAGCTGCGTGGGTAGCTGTACCTGTACACGCCATCCAAGCTCTGTTTGACTCAATGCCCAGGCGTATCAAGGCAGTTATTACGGCCACAGGTGGTTGTTCTGGGTACTGGTTTCTCAGGAACTATGCACCCAAACTGCGTGAAAATGTAATCACATGTCAGTTCTAGTATAATATATTGGGTCAATGAATATCCGTTTATCATCTGCATTTCTTCTTGGTGTAGCGGTTTTAATGGCCAGTAGTGTAAATATAGGCATGAGTACATTCAGAAATTATACAGAGTAAATCGGACCAAATTATTTCACTTTGACATCGTATATATCAGTAACAGCGCTATTCACATTTACGTGTTGGTAAAATTTTGTAAGCAGCTGGACATCTCCGCCCCACGTGATGCTGAACTCTTTCTCTGCAAGTTCTTCGAATCTTACACCGCGTTAAAATGTTACTCGGTTGACGTGCACTGAATTACGTAAAAGTGAAATTAGAAAGAAAATTAACACTGGACACACATTTACATTTTTGGCGATCAAAGAAAGTTCTTTCCTAATGGTGTATATTGGCTATAGGTGAGAATTACTTTAGTAGAAATATTTAATGCTGCAGATCACTGAAGTTAAGCGCTGTCGGGCGTTGTTGACACTTGGATGGGTGACCATCAGGGCCACCAGGCGCTGTTGCCATTTTTCGGGGTGCACTCAGCCTCGTGATGCCAATTGAGGAGCTACTCGACTGAACAGCAGCGGCTTCGGTCAAGAATACCATCATAACGACCGGGAGAGCGGTGTGCTGACCCCATGTTCGTCCTATCCGCATTCTCCTCTGAGGATAACACGGCGGTCGGATGGTCCCGATGGGCCACTTGTGGACTGTAGACGGAGTGGTTTTTTTTTTAATCATAGCCCCACAAAACTAACTGATACACGCAACAGAAGATAATGGGGAAATGGAATGCATAGCAGGGACGTAGTCCCTGAAAAGTCAGGGGCAATCTGCACCGGGGCAGTGTCTCTTCGGACGCTTTAACGCTCACTGGCCCTTTAAAGCGTCTGGGTTGACAATACGTTTACTGCCGCGTGCGGAGAACTTATGTAATTAGCAGCCTCCCGAGATTTATGATCAGAGATTCACGATAGACGAGCAAATACGAGGAGTGATCTTAAAGCTACCACTACTATCTCCAACAAAGAATTTACGACACTTTCAGCCATCCGGATGGGTCTGACAAAGGTGCAACATACCTGTCTCTAACCGAAAACGAATTACTGAAGGAGCCGGTCGGGGAGGCCGAGTGGTTCTAGGCCCTACAGTCTGGAACCGCGCGACCAATACGGTCGCAGGTTCGAATCGTGCCTCGGGCATGGGTGTGTGTGATGTCCTTATGTTAGTTAGGTTTAAGTAGTTCTAAGTTCTAGGGGACTGATGACCACTGCAGTTGAGTCCCATAGTGCTCACAAGGGAACCTCCCCATCGCACCCCCCTCAGATTTAGTTATAAATTGGCACGGTGGATAGGCCTTGAAAAACTGAACACAGATCAATCGAGAAAACAGGAAGAAGTTGTGTGGAACTATGAAAAAAGTAAGCAAAATATACAATCTGAGTAGTCCATGCGCAAGATAGGCAACATTAAGGATAGCGTAAGCTCAGGAGCACCGTGGTCCCGTGGTTAGCGTGAACAGCTTCGGATCGTGAAGTCTTTCGTTCAAGTCTAACCTCGAGTGAAAAGTTTAATATTTTATTTTCAGACAATTATTATCTGTCCGTCCGTCCGTCCGATGCGAGGTAACTGCGTCGTAGTATGGGGACTCAAGACTTAAACAAACATCGAAACACACGACGTCAGTCGACTACAGCGCACGAAAGAGAGAGTATTCCTGCTAACGAGGCTTCCTGGCTGGCAGTTGACTGTTCGCTACTTTGAACGAGAGTGCATTAAATACGTGAGATGTATTCCGTGGGCAATATGAATCCAATATGAAACCAGCAAATATAGCTCGCGACTTCAATAACAAGGTCAATGAATATTGGAGAGGCACGTCCTTTCGTCTACTAATCGCACGGTTTTGCGGTGCGGTCGCTAAACACAGACACTAAACATATTACAGAGACGTCAATGAACGAACGGACGGATCATAACTTTGCGAAAATAAAGAAAGTAAACTTTTCACGCGAGGGAAGACTTTAACCAAGGACCTCTCGTTCCGCAGCTGCCCACGCTAACCACGAGACCACGGTGCTCCTGAGCTCACGCTATCCTTAATGTTGCCTATCTTGCGCATGGACTACTCAGTTTATATATTTTGCTTATATTTTTCATAGTTCCACATAACTTCTTCCTGTTTTCTCGATTGATCTGTGTTCAGTTTTTCAAGGCCTATCCACTGTGCCAAATTATAACTAAATCTGAGGGGGGTGCGATGGGGAGGTTCACTTGTCAGAGCCATTTGAATTACTGAAGGGTACTGCAGTTTATCAACGAGCTGGGGCATTTTGATCCGGCTTCTCTTGCGGCGTACTGAGTTGACATAGTGTTGGAATTTCAATTCTACCGGGCCATCTGATATATGCCCGCAAACGAATTAAAAATTATTAAGTCTGCATGCATTTCTATGAATCAGACTGATTATTAGCTGAATGGCTATAGCTTTGAAGTAGGTAAAGTTGGGTCCGAGCGACCGCCGTGTCCAATACTCTTCCAATGGCGGCGCTAGAGACGGTATAGAGGGTCGTGTAACCTGAACTCCACTCTCTCGGCCATTGTCGAATTTCTTGATCTTACAACCACTACTAATCGGGCGGGTAGCTCAACAGTTGGCTACACGAGACTAAGCACACCCCGTATCAGACCACCGACCACGGAAAAATCCCTGGCAGTACCGGGGTCCAGGGAATGGCAGTCAGCAGCTCTGACTACATACGTAAGGAGGCGGGCGGTTACTAATTCCACCCGGTATGTACATCATTTTACTTGTTCTCATTACTCGCTATAAGATTTTAGAAAGTGGTATATCTATGAAAATCTACCTAGTCGATTTCGTAGTAGAATCTGCGTGGCTCTAACATTGATGAGGAGAAGGGAGACCGAGAAATCGGCGGTTAAACGGACATATCATGCAGTGTTACAGTCGAGGCGGAGTGGTGCGCTGGGGTGACGTCAGCTGCCAACCGCGTCTGACACGGGTCCCGTCACGAATAATGCATGAGTTATTGGACTTTAATCCCTAATGCATATTGTATGCAGGCGGCCGCGCGTCTGACAAGTCGGCTGCTCGGCGACGCCGCGGCTGCCCTATCCCAGTGTCGCCAACTTGTGAACTGGATTTAATAGCGAATCGGATGCCACTCGCGCTACGAGATTCTGCGGCGGCCCCAGACGTCGCAGAAACCAGAAAAGACGAGCGCACGCAGTCGCGTAGAAGAAGGTAAGAAACGCGCTTTTGTTTCTATGGTGATGTCTTAATGCAGTGTAAAAAGTGGAAGGCACACCTGTTGTTTTTGTTTTCCTCGATCCTCCTAGTTGCAACTTCTATGACTCTCAAATGCTGCCGATCATCTGCTTACGAACAAAGCGCCTTGTTTTGTCCTATATCGAAGTAAATGCATTCGGGAATCAAAAACTCTTTCCCGCTGGTGATAAGTTTATTGGAAACTTATCATGTAAACTTGATACATACTGTGCAACAATACAGGTCGAAGCTTGAAGTTAGTTTATTTAACCTTTTGGAGATGTTCCTTGAATCTGTTTTGTCCAACCATGCAAGCATCCCCTACTTTAGTAAGACGCACTATGATGTCTATTTATGCTAGTCTGAGAGTACACGTGAGGTTGTGTTGGAAGTTGACAAGTCCCTCACACTTCGTATAACGTGTATCTTTACAAGCTCCTACCTGGAGAATTGTATAGATGCTTGTCACTCCATCGCATTAGTGCAGGCTGTTCGGTCGCGGCGCTGAAAGGCTGCAAGTTGAGAAACAGCACCGAGGCGAGTGTAGCAAGGAACAGTTTATTCGCTGTTAAATAAACTAAAAAATTACTTTAGCGATGCCATGTGTTTATTACTGGCCACAAATCCAGGTGTACTGATAACTTCACTATACGTAGATGTTGCACCACTTGCCACAAATCCAGCACATAAATTAAACAGTACACTGCATTACACTAATACATACTCGCTATCGATTCTCGACATTATCGAGATTCAGTTAGAATTTATAGCATCATCTTTTAACATTTAACTATTTTTTAGAAGTTTTGGACGACTGTGTTCGGCATACGCTCATCAGCATCTGGCGACCCCGCTGGATTAACTGTGACCACGGGACCGAGTTCTAGGGTTGCTAGCCGAAAAAACTAAAAAAAGATCCTCTCGACCAATCAGTGTCTGGGATTGTGGAATTCGCTTCGCCGTAGTATGATAGGGCTCCTCTCAGCCAATGGGACACGAATATTCAGTTTCATCTAGGCTGGCTATGACGTGTATAAGGCCACGTCCCTAAAATTTACATGAGTCCCTTTCGCATTACCCTTAAGTTGGCAACCACTGCGCCACGTTACGCAGTCTTATGCATTGAATATTATATGCTGCGTTGTTAACATGGCTTATAGGTATTACATCCGAAATTAAAAAGGTAATCTGTTTGTAACACCAACACTTCTCTCTCTGTTTTTTTTTTTTTTTTTTTTTTTTTTTTTTTTGTCGTAGGCTTCTGACTGGTTTGATGCGGTCGGCCACGATTTCCTCTCCTGTGCTAACCTCTTGTTCTCAATTATTTGCTGGATATATTCCAATATCTGTCTTCCTCTACAGTTCTGACTAGTACCACGGAAGTCATTATCTCATGTCTTAACAGAAGTCATATTAGCCTGTCCCTTCTCCTTATTAGTGTATTCCACATATTCCGCCGGCCGGTGTGGCCGTGCGGTTCTAGGCGCTTCAGTCTGGAACCGCGTCACCGCTACGGTCGCAGGTTCGAATCCTGCCTCGTGCATGGATGTGTGTGATGTCCTTAGGTTAGTTAGGTTTAAGTAGTTCTAAGTTCTAGGGGACTGATGACCACAGAAGTTAAGTCCCATAGTGCTCAGAGCCATTTGAACCACTTTTTCCACATATTCCTTTCCTCTCCGATTCTGCGTAATACCTCCTCATACCTTGTCAGTCCACCTAATATTCACCATTCGTCTGTGGCACAACATCTCAAATGCTTCGATTACCTTCTGTTCCGGTTTTCCCGCAGTCGCCCGCATCTCGTGGTCGTGCGGTAGCGTTCTCGCTTCCCACGCCCGGGTTCCCGGGTTCGATTCCCGGCGGCGTCAGGGATTTTCTCTGCCTCGTGATGGCTGGGTGTTGTGTGCTGTCCTTAGGTTAGTTAGGTTTAAGTAGTTCTAAGTTCTAGGGGACTTATGACCACAGCAGGTGAGTCCCATAGTGCTCAGAGCCATTTGAACCATTTTTTTTTTCCCACAGTCCATGCTTCACAGTCCATGATCTACTGCAGGCGTGCACTCTCGGAAATTTCTTCCTCAAATTAATGCCGGTATTTGATATTAGTAGACTTCTCGTAAACAGGAATGCCCGTTTGGCTATTGCTAGTCTACTTTTGATGTCCTCCTATCTGCCTCCGCCATCGGTCATTTTGCTGCCTTGGTAGCAGAATTCCTTAACTTCATCTACTTCGTGACCACCGATCCTGATATTTTCTCGTTATTCTCATTCCTACTACTTCTCATTACCTTCTTTTTTCTTCGATTTACTTTCAATCCATACTCTGTACTCATAACACTGTTCATTACGTTCAGCAGATCATGTAATTCTTCTTCACTTTCACTCAAGATAGCAATGTTATCAGCGAATCGTATTATTGATATCTTTCCACCTTGGATTTTAATTCCACTCCTGTACCTTTCTTTTATTTCCATCAATGCTTCGTCGATGTACAGATTGAACAGTAGGGGTGAAACGCTACATCCTTGTCTAACACCCTTTTTAATACGAGCACTTCGTTCTTAGTCAGCCACTCGTATTATTCCTTCTTGGCTGTTGTACGTATTGTATGTAATCCGTCTCTCCCTATAGCTTATTCCTACTTTCTTGAGAATTTCGAACATCTTGCACCATTTTACATAATGCTTTTTCCAGGTCGACAAATTCTAAGACCCTGTGTGTCTTGATTTATCTTTAGTCTTGCTTCCATTTAACCTCAACGTCAGAATCGCCTCTCTTGTGCCTTTACCTTTCCTAAAGCCGAACTGATTGTCATCTAGCACATCCCTTTTTTTCTATTCCATTCTTCTGTGAATTAATCTTGTAGGCAACTTGGATGCACGAGATGTTAAGCTGATTGTGCGATAATTCTCGCTATTGTCAGCTCTTGCTGACTTCGGAATTCTGTGGAAGATGCTTTTCCGAAAGTCAGATTGTATGTCGCCAGACTAATACATTCTAAACACCATCGTGAATAGTCGTATTGTTGCCACTTCCCTACATGACTTCAGAAATTCTGATAGAAAATTATCTACCCTTCTTCCTTATTTGATCTTAAGTCCTCCAAAGCTCTTTTAAATTCTGATTCTGATTCTATTCCATTCATAGTTTTCAGTTCTTTATAGATAATGTTTTTCGTTTGATTTTTGGATATTGTATTTCTATTTGTTACAGTTCTAGCGAGCGGAAGGGCAAGTTTGAAGTGTGTGTAACCCATTCTTTTGAAAACTATTATGTTTGTTGCAACTTCAACTTTCGTTAAACACCTTTTCTAAAAAAAATACTAAAATTCGTCACTAACATACCCTCTATTGCAAGTTTTCGAATTGCAAGGCTCCCCAGTAAATGTTAGTTACAGGTGAGCTTACACACACTTATAATAGAACGATACAAATAGCTTCCTACACTGTTTCCACACAATTATAGCACATTAGACACTACTCCCTTAATTCGAATTAATAGTTGTCTGTAATTTAATGACCTGGTCATCAGAATACAAGCAACATCAGTAAACTTGGGGAATACGACCCTGTCGACCAAGAAACATTTTGACTGAATGGTATATGGCCAATACTCAACCACCGAAAAACGTGGTCTTATGCTTGTCCATCAACTAGTTCAGGTAGGGACACAAATCATTACTTGTGGCTTACACGAAGATACCATCGTCGGCTATTCACGTGCAGTCACCCGCCTCACCAACCACACGAAAACATCAGACAATCCATGCAGTGGCGCCCATCAGACTGGAAGTCTAGCGTGCAATCTTTCTCCACTATAGGTCCCGACTGGTACACAAATGAATTAATGTTTGATGGTCATCGCCACTCTCAATGATACAGACCAAGTAAGTGCTCTACTGTATACGGCGAGCAGCGTCCTAGGTAGAGGGCGAGATGACTACTTGGTGCTTCCACGACGAAGGCTGAATGCAGAACGGCGCTCCAGCTGCTGCTGCACATAGGTGGCGCCACAGTACAGAATCGACCTGTTAAAACCGTTAGCCTACCGTTATAATGGTTCCGGATAACCGATATTTTTCGGTACTCATTTGGTTTCCGTTATAAGACGTGTTTTTTATTTGTTACTAACATCTGAGTAAAGGAACCGAAATATCAGTTACCTATAAGTGCAGTTGATCGTTTACAAGTACCCGTTTTTTAAATAAAATGAGTAATTTTTATTCATGATATTTGCATTGATTTGAAGTATTGCGTTGTTATAGCAGACGGAAAAAGCGATCAGTGCTATTTTAATAAGAATGACGACGGAAACGAGCAACAAATAGATGCCATAAGAATTGGTTCAGCGTTGCTGAGAGAATAATGTCGTTGTTGGTGTGTGTCCTGGCTTAATGTAGGAGAGTACGTGCAGTGTGCCAAGACCTGCCCCCCCCCCCCCCCCCCCCCGCCCACGGTCTATGCGGCAGTTCCCCACTGTCGACGAAGGGCATCTCCTGTGTTGCAAAATGACACCAACCCTAGTCTGAAAGGGACCGATGACCTCGCAATATGGTCCCTTCCCTCCCCCCACAGCCACCCCTTTAAAACCTACCAACCAACCCTAGTTTGACATTATTTCTACGTTGTGACGTAGCAGTGAAGACGAATGATTCATTTACTTGAAAAGATTAAGGATTTGTGTTCCATTTCTAAATGGTTCAAATGGCTCTGAGCACTATGGGACTCAACTGCTGTGGTCATCAGTCCCCTAGAACTTAGAACTACTTAAACCTAACTAACCTAGGAACATCACACGCATCCATGCCCGAGGCAGGATTCGAACCTGCGACCGTAGCAGTCGAACGGTTCCGGACTGCGCGCCTAGAACCGCGAGACCACCGCGGCCGGCTTCCATTTCTATGAAATAAGGAAAGAGGAGGGTAGTCATGGTATCAACAATAACTTAAAGACTTGACAGCAATTCATTAATAGTTGTTGTTGTTGTAGTCTTCAGTGCTGGGACTGGATTGATGCAGCTCTCCATGCTACTCTATCCTGTGCAAGCTTCTTCATCTCCCAGTACCTAAAACAACCTACATCCTTCTGAATATGTTTAATGTATTCATCTCTTGGCCTTCCTCTACGATTTTACCCTACGCGCTGCCCTCCAATACTAAATTGGTGATCCCTTGATGCCTCAGAATATGTCATACCAACCGTTCACTTCTTCTAGTCAAGTTGTGCCACAAAATTCTCTTCTCCACAATTCTATTCAATACCTCCTCATTAGTTATGTGACACCCAGCTAATCTTCAGCATTCTTCTGTAGCACCACATTTCGAAAGTTTCTATTCTCTTTTTGCCTAAACTATTTATCGTCCACGTTTCACTTCCATACATGACTACACTCCATACAAATACTTTCAGAAACGACGACCTCACAGTTAAATCTGTAGTCGATGCTAACAAATTTCTCTTCTTCAGAAACGCTTTCCATGCCATTGCCAGTCTACATTTTAATCGTCTCTACTTCGACCAACATCAGTTATTTTGCTCCCCAAATAGCAAATCTCATTTACTACTTTCAGCGTCTCAGTTCCTAATCTAATAGCCTCAGTATCACCCGATTTAATTCGCCTACATTCCATTATCCTCGTTTTGCTTTTGTTGATGTTCATCATATATCCTCCTCTCAAGACACTGTCCATTCCGTTCAGTTGCTCTTCCAGGTCCTTTGCTATCTCTGACAGAGTTACAATGTCATCGACGAACCTCAAAGATTTTATGTCTTTCCCTGTATTTTAATTCCTACTCGGAATTTTTCTTTGGTGTCCTTTACTGCTAGCGCAATATACAGATTGAATAACATCGGTGACAAACTACAACCCTGTCTCACTCCCTTCCCAACCACTGCTTCCATTTCATGCCCCTCTACTCATATAACTGTCACATGGTTTCTATACAAATTGTAAATAGCCTTTCGCTCCCTGAATTTTACCCCTGCCACCTTCAGAATTTGAAAGAGAGTATTCCAGTTAACGTTGTCAAAAGCTTTCTCTAAGTCTACAAATGCTAGAAACGTAGGTTTGCCTTTTCTTAATCTTTGTTCTAAGGTAAGTCGTAAGGTTAGTATTGCCTCACGTGTTCCAACATATCTACGGAATCCAAACTGATCTTCCCCGAGGTCCGCTTCTACCAGTTTTTCCATTCGTCTGTAAAGAATTCGCGTTAGTATTTTGCATCCGTGGCTTATTAAACTGATAGTTCGGCAATTTTCACATATGTCAACACCTGCTTTCTTTGGGATTGGAATTATTATATTCTTCTTGAAGTCTGAGGGTTTTTCGCCTGTCTCATATATCTTGCTCACCAGATGGTACAGTTTTGTTAGGACTGGCTCTCCCAAGGCCGTCAGTAGTTCTAATGGAATGTCGTCTACTCCCGGGGCCTTGTTTCAACTCGGTGCTCTGTGAGAATCTTCACGCAGTATTTTATCTCCCATTTCATCTTCATCTACATGCTCTACCATTTCCATAATGTTGTCCTCAAGAACATCGCCCTTTTATAGACCCTCCATATACTCCTTCCACCTTTCGGCTTTCCCTTCTTTGCTTAAAACTAAGTTTCCATGTGAGCTCTTCATATTCATACAAGTGGTTCTCTTTTCTCCAAAGATCTCTTTAATTTTCCTGTAGGCAGATTTAACCTTACCCCTTGTGATATACGCCTCTACATCCTTACATTCGTCCTCTAGCCCTCCCTTCTTAGCCAATTTGTACTTCCTGTCGATCTCATTTTTGAGACGTTTGTATTCCTTTTTGCCTGCTTCATTTACTGCATCTTTGTATTTGCTCCTTCAGTTACCCAACGATTTCTAAAAGCCCTCGTCTTTTTACCTACTCGATCCTCTGCTGACTTCACTGGCTCATCTCTCAAAGCTATCCATTCTTCTTCTACAGTATTTCTTTCCCCCATTCATCGTATACAATCAAAACAGAAAGCGTCTAATCTGCTACCTGTATCTTCATAACATGCCTCTATCTGTGTGCAACCCTTCTTTCTCAGTGTCCACCTTTTAGCACTGACAATACTTAATGGCACAAACTGCGTGTGATTATCGATTACATCACGATTTTTGAGGAGAGTTTGAAAAAATTGGAATCAGTACGAGAGTACTAGCGATTTTTTTATAGTGTTGAACCAATCATAACTTTTCGAGGAAAGCATCAAACTATAGACGGACGAAGTTTCCATTTATTTATATATTTAATTCAATATTTTGATTGTGTGAGTCTTGATACTGACAGTCATAGGTTAGGTTAGGTTAGTGTTGTTTAACGTCGCGTCGACAACGAGGTCATTAGAGACGGAGCGCAAGCTCGGGTTAGGGAAGGATGGGGAAGAAAATCGGCCGTGCCCTTTCAAAGGAACCATCCCGGCATCTGCCTGAAACGATTTAGGGAAATCACGGAAAACCTAAATCAGGATGGCTGGAGACGGGTTTGAACCGTCGTCCTCCCGGATGCGAGTCCCGTGTGCTAACCACTGTGCCACCTCGCTCGTGTCAGTCATAATTTTTCTAATCTTTGTTCGAGTTCTACTTTCAATACAGGATGTAATACGAATAAGTAAAACAAAGATTTATATTGAGTAGTTTTAACAGTCAGGTTAAAGCGGTGTCAGAAAGAAAACCCATATAAACGAAAACGGTTTGTTTCAGCGATAACCACATCCCCATTCCAGAGTATCCGTGAGCTTAGCGCCACGCTTCAGCGTGAGGCACGCGCGGGAATCGAAGCCAGTACACGTCGTCACTACTTGGGATCGGCACACTAATAAAGGGTGTTTCTGATTAGTACCAAATATAACCATTTCTGTACATCTAATTTATTTTTTGAAAATATCGTATCCCTTCCTGATCCGTGTTTTTGGCCTACAGAATTGTAACGGAAAGATCGGAGCAACTGGAAAAAAGGTGAAAAACCGCACCAATGACAATGGTAGAAAGCTCAAGGAAAGTGCCGCAGTGGAGGTCAAAGCGCAAAGTTAGCAGTCAGCCATGAGTCTGAACGTCTCGGATCGCACACGTGGCAAAAATCTGTACGGTTACATAGAATTACTGTCTCTGACGTCCGTTGGCTTTAACTGGTAAAGATGTGGTAAACAGTGCTGCAAGACATTTATCAATTAGAAGAAGAGCAATGTGAGAGCCCATGTATGAACTACGAAAAAGCTGACGTTAAAATCACGTAATAGTCGACGACACCGACGCAACGCTTCGAATCATTGCCTCTAGGTAACTTACTATCTTCTTTCGTGTTCTTAATCACGTGGACCAACATGTCATTTGTGTTCTTTTATCAATACAGTTTGATTCTTACATACTCATGTCATATTACTTGTAATCTGACCGACCCAGATACTAAAATATACCGAGCGAGGCGGTGCACTGGTTAGCTCACTGGACTCGCATTCAGGAGGACGACGGTTCAAACTTGGGTCCAGCCATCCTGATTTAGGTTTGCTGTGATTTCACTAAATCGCTTCAGGAGAATGCCAGGTTGGTTCCCCTGAAAGGACACGGCCGAGTTCCTTCTCCATCCTTCCCTAATCCTATGGGACCAATGACCTCGCTGTTTGATGCCTTCCCCAATCTCAGCCAACTAAAATACACTCCTGGAAATTGAAATAAGAATACCGTGAATTCATTGTCCCAGGAAGGGGAAACTTTATTGACACATTCCTGGGGTCAGATACATCACATGATCACACTGACAGAACCACAGGCACATAGACACAGGCAACAGAGCATGCACAATGTCGGCACTAGTACAGTGTATATCCACCTTTCGCAGCAATGCAGGCTGCTATTCTCCCATGGAGACGATCGTAGAGATGCTGGATGTAGTCCTGTGGAACGGCTTGCCATGCCATTTCCACCTGGCGCCTCAGTTGGACCAGCGTTCGTGCTGGACGTGCAGACCGCGTGAGACGACGCTTCATCCAGTCCCAAACATGCTCAATGGGGGACAGATCCGGAGATCTTGCTGGCCAGGGTAGTTGACTTACACCTTCTAGAGCACGTTGGGTGGCACGGGATACATGCGGACGTGCATTGTCCTGTTGGAACAGCAAGTTCCCTTGCCGGTCTAGGAATGGTAGAACGATGGGTTCGATGACGGTTTGGATGTACCGTGCACTATTCAGTGTCCCCTCGACGATCACCAGTGGTGTACGGCCAGTGTAGGAGATCGCTCCCCACACCATGATGCCGGGTGTTGGCCCTGTGTGCCTCGGTCGTATGCAGTCCTGATTGTGGCGCTCACCTGCACGGCGCCAAACACGCATACGACCATCATTGGCACCAAGGCAGAAGCGACTCTCATCGCTGAAGACGACACGTCTCCATTCGTCCCTCCATTCACGCCTGTCGCGACACCACTGGAGGCGGGCTGCACGATGTTGGGGCGTGAGTGGAAGACGGCCTAACGGTGTGCGGGACCGTAGCCCAGCTTCATGGAAACGGTTGCTAATGGTCCTCGCCGATACCCCAGGAGCAACAGTGTCCCTAATTTGCTGGGAAGTGGCGGTGCGGTCCCCTACGGCACTGCGTAGGATCCTACGGTTTGGCGTGCATCCGTGCGTCGCTGCGGTCCGGTCCCAGGTCGACGGGCACGTGCACCTTCCGCCGACCACTGGCGACAACATCGATGTACTGTGGAAACCTCACGCCCCACGTGTTGAGCAATTCGGCGGTACGTCCACCCGGCCTCCCGCATGCCCACTATACGCCCTCGCTCAAAGTCCGTCAACTGCACATACGGTTCACGTCCACGCTATCGCGGCATGCTACCAGTGTTAAAGACTGCGATGGAGCTCCGTATGCCACGGCAAACTGGCTGACACTGACGGCGGCGGTGCACAAATGCTGCGCAGCTAGCGCCATTCGACGGCCAACACCGCGGTTCCTGGTGTGTCCGCTGTGCCGTGCGTGTGATCATTGCTTGTACAGCCCTCTCGCAGTGTCCGGAGCAAGTATGGTGGGTCTGACACACCGGTGTCAATGTGTTCTTTTTTCCATTTCCAGGAGTGTATGTATTAGGGTCATAATTAAACAAGAAACATTGTTTTTTTAACAAAGAATTTCATAAATTTGTGTTATCTTGAAAATAAACTCATCGATTGAGTCTAGTTAAGTGGTGCAACCAGTTAGTTATGCAACTTTGTGAAAGATATTGAATTTCATGAAACGTTAGTTATCAGTGTCATAGTAACTTTATTCTGATAGTTATATTCGGCAAACAGTCATAACATATATTAACTTGTGGTTAGTATTTCGCAGCTTCCAAAGTGTGGAATGCGTTTATCCGTCTCACTTTGTCTGTTTGTGAATACAGAGCTACGGAAAGAAAGTACGGTCTGCGAAGTAACTTCCACTATTGCTTTGGATGTAGCTTCACTGAAAACCGTAGAGAACATCTTTCTAACCACCAACGGACTGTCTCACAGTAGAGTTCTTAATAATGCAGTTAAAGGTTGGTTCGAGAGCTTACTCAAGAAATATTTAATTAAAACAATTTTAGCAGAATTTTGGGTTTAATTATTACCTTTTCCTTATTCACTAGTAAGTGTATCTCAATTACACTAGCGAACATTATCTTGTACAACTAGTAATTATCAATTTGTTTTATCTAACAGAAATTTGGTACGCTCACTATATTCAGGAGAAAAATAATTAAGTCTGATTGCCTAAATTAAGCACTACCAACACGACAGTTATCCAAATTTCGTAAGATAAAGTCACACGTCTTGTATAATGTTGTGTCGGTGGCTATTATGTGCCGCTATGAAACACAATACAGGGTAGGAAAATAGTAATAAGTAATGTACACAAGGCGAACAGATGCAAAGAGCTTATGAATGTATGACACTGCATTATGTAATATGGATTAACAAATGATTTTTAAATAAAGCAGACCGGTATAAAACGAATAATCTAGAAAACATTGGTACAACTTATGGAAATGTACCATACCGTTAACAAATCTTTGATCAACCTGCTATAATGGAAACTAACTGTATTAAGAAATTCAATTTGCCACCGATCTGCACTACTGTCATTGTAGTTGAACATTAAATTACTAACGCAAATCACAGAAGAAAATAACAAAAAATCCTTGTTCGTTGCAAGCTGCAATCTGATCTTTGTTCAGATGTTGAAAGTTGAAACCCTCAAACAACTGGTTCGCTTTCTTAATGTAATCACTTTTGTTCTAACAAACTCAGCTCTTTAATTTGCCAGCTTTGGTTCCTTTGTAAACCTTATTAACGTATTAGTTTCACTGTGCACAAGTACTTCTCTGCCAGTGGAAGTATCTTTTAATTCATGGGCTATCAAATCTTTAGTGCAATATGATCTCTTAATATTACCTCAAGATCTAGCTTTAGTGCGTCCTTCTGTTTATCAGAGATTGTTCTTGGGGGAGTACCTTTAAAACCGTCGTTTAACACTTGAGTAAATACTATTTAGTCCGCAGCTCGTGGTCTTGCGGTAGCGTTCTCGCTTCCCGCGAACGGGGTCTTGGGTTCGAATCCCGGCGGGGTCAGGGATTTTCCCTGCCTCGAGATGACTGGGTGTTGTGTCGTCTTCATCATCATCATTCGTCCCCATTACGGTCCGAGGAAAGCAATGGCAAACCCCCTCCGCTAAGACCTTGCCTATTTGGCGGTGTGGGTCCCCCACATCGTCCCCTACGCTCCTCGGAGTATGTGTCCTCATACTCACCATCATCATCAATTACTATGTGTGGCAATTTAATTATCCGATCGTTCATTGTGAATCGGTGCTGCCGGCCGTTTATCTTTGGTTAGCGGGAATGTTTTTTTGTCTGGGGCAGATGCATTTGCTGGATAACTGCATTTGACATGCAGCGATCAAAACTATTGAACGCGTACGGATGTGTGACGATCGTCATAAGTATGTTTCAGGGTCGTTCAATAATTAATGCAACACATTTTATCCGATAGCAGATTGACTCGATTCAGGGTTCAGTACACCATATTATTCCCCTATCTTTCAACATAATATCCAGTCAATGTGATGGCCTTACGCCACCTTATTGGGAGGTTGTATGACCACATGGTACCAACTCTACTGGCCGAAGCTAACGTCTTGTTGCAACAATAACCTCCTCATCATCCACGGAGCACATCCTTCATCGCGCCAAACAGTGGCAACTCGCAAGGCCAGGAACCCAGCGAAATACACATATGACCAGTGTGCCAGCACTATCAACAGAGACGTCCAACTGAGCAGCGAGGTGTTTGTTTGTCGTGCGTCAATCACCTGGAATGAGAGTGTACGCACGTTCCAAATTTGCAGGATCAAAGCTGTATGTGATCGGCCAGCATGCGGGAGATCCTACGGGTTTGGACCACCTTCTTCGGTTAATGGCAGACGCCTCGTCCAATTACTTTCCGTGCATTTGTTCACTGCCACGTCTCCATGGACAATCTGCAAGCGTCTAAGACTATATGCGATGATCTGGTTTTCCGTCATAATAAACTCAGTGACAGCTCTCTGCCTCGAACGCACGTCCGTTACGAAAGCTATATTGACGGCTACATATATGGGTTAATCAATACCAGCGAGACCAAGAAAAATATAATTGTTTGCTTGACCATTTCAGAAAAATTTTATGTTTGCTGAATGAATTTCCCAATGTTTAGTAGTCACAAAAAATTGTTTTTTAATTATTGTTCATTATTTTGAAACGGCGGTCATATTTTTTCCAGGCAACATGCGTTCTATCGTATTTGCAAGCATCTACATTTTTTACAATTATTCAGTAGTGGATTGCGCTAAGCCTTTCAGACAAAATGTATTTAGTTCAGCACACTCTGGGCTACAAATTAACATCATTATCACTTAGCTGAATGTATTCCTTATTATATTTTTAATAGTTCAAAGTTATGAGCACAATTTAAAAAACTCAATTTTTGAATAGTAGCTTTCCAAACAATGATTAATTTCTCACCTTTAATATTTTTATGCTATTACACTGTATAGTATGGTTACTTTTTATAGAATATCCATGGTGAGCAGCTTACACTTAAAAAATACACTATTTTACAAAATGAATTTTTTTTATTTTTCCATTTTGTGGCTTGCAGTATCTTTGTTGGGGGAACAAGATAAAAATCTAAAAATTTCACCGTTACTAGACCTTTAAGATATCAAACTTCAGTATAAACTTCAACTTTAAGATTCAATTGGAAGTTACAGAAAAAAGTTACAAACAAAAATTCTTTTTTTAACGTCTGCGATATCTAGGCTTATGGAATAAAACATAGCATTTACAATATATAGTTTAATCATATCGATGATTACCAACTTTTTTATTGAAAATAAGCCTACTAATTATATTACATTGTTCTCTTGTTATCGGTTTTTAGTACATCCATCATGAAACATTTGAGAAATTTGTTAACCCAGTTTGGGTGTTAGATTATAAGTTCGCCCAGTCACAGTTGTAAATTCCATGGCAGACAGCTTCCTTAGTACTTTTTTAACTGGCATCCACACATGATACTTCTCCATTTTTTTAAAGATGTCCTTGTTCCTGGAGGGTGATAAAATACATGTACATCTTGGTTTTGACAGTCAATATTATCATCTTTCCCAATCCACCACTGTTCATCGTAAACACAAGTCATATGTCTTTATTTTGATGAATTTTACTATCAGGCGAAGTTGATGTGATCTTACACTTCAGTCAGTTGTGTCAATGGGGTAGAACACAATGAAAAGATCGAGTGCCTTTAATCTTCTGACAAGTGTAGTACCTTTCCTTCAATACACTGTCATATACTTCTTGTATTTCCTCACATTGTACAAAAACATAGGTAATTCCTTTGATATGTTTTTTTTACAGAATTCAAACATTTATTGAGGTGTTCTGATATCGTTGTCATTGCTCTGTTACAGACTTGCTTTTGTGACAGCTCGCTTTGTTGTACCCCTGACACAAGCATTTTCCCAAGGCATGAAGTCAAAAAGTGTCACTCTACATCAACCCCAAAATCTTCTTTATGAAAGGAGATGTTAATAATGTTTTTCCTTTTATGTTGAATTGATGCCCCATCCGAAAAATAAATCAGTTTTTTTGGAAGGGTGGCGCTGTTTAATGTAGTTTGTTAATTTTAATTGAAATATTTTCACTGTTGTAGTGTTGTGTTCGAGATAGTCACTTATGACACAAAAGCTGTGGCTCATTAGTTTATATTCATATTTATAATAGAATACAAATGGATGAAGTGTGGCCTGTTTGTTTCCCCAGTGGTGCCCTTGTATTTCATCGTGAACAACTTAGTAATAATTTTCCGAAAAGTCAGCAAGAACCAAGCATTCATCAGCTGCCAAAGTTTGCCTTTTGCCTTCCAAAAATTTACTTTGAGCTTTTGCAATAAAATGATGCATTTCCAGATTTTCAAGGTTAGCCACCTACAGTTGAAAAAATTATCTTCTCGTTATTTTATGACTGTCACCATTTCAGTTCTGTCTTGTGTCACCCATTGTTTGTATTTTATATTGACAGGCATCAAATCGTCTTCTTCGGATTCTTCAAAAATGTCAAGTATGGCTTGTTTGCCTAGACCATCTTCACATATTCCCTTGATCATACAATTGTAACTGTCAGTATTGCATACCATAAGATTAGCCCCATCTATCCCGAACTTTACGTTCTGATGATACAAACAAACATAAACATTATGGGTGCCATATGCCCCCGCAACAATAAACCATCTTTGTCTCAACTCGCAAAACTTTGATCTTCCAATCTTAATGTCAGGATTTTCTTTTTTAAATTCAGTGAATAGTACATTTAAGTTACTCAATATTAACCTTCTTTGTCTTTGAATCTTACAACCATTACCGTTCACAGAAACACAGTCTTTCCTTCCAGACATCAAATGGCTGTTATTGTCATTGTCATAATACTTAATAACTATTGATTGTGTTATCATGTACCAAATTAGACGCACTTTTCTTTTGTAGTGCGGGTAAAACTCCCTGTACTTTTACTAATTGCATTGTTAACTTAACAAGACGTTCCGACACATTAAATTCATCAGTAACTTTTGTTCGACTCCAAGAATTCGGCAGTAAACTGATAATCTTAATGTTACTCTTCGTTTGAAGTACTGCATTTAGTTTTTAGTTTTTGTATCAGATCACCATATTCGGTTGGTGAAGTTTCTGAACTTCCATCGGTTTTAGTATAAATTGTATTTTGAAATGAAACTTCCAAATTCTTTTTGACTGTAGCTGCCACTTTCTCAATTTTTGTATTCAAGTCCCTTGGTCTTTTATCGTGACTTAGGTTCCTAATATTACTAGCAGGCGATATATCCAGGATTTCACAGGCTGTATCTACTTTTTTAATGGTTGCTGATAAGTCACAAAATTCTATACCTGAGGTTTCACTATCCTTTCTCTTGTGAATTACCAATATCTTAGAATAACATGTTGGACACAATGATTTTCCTGGTATGAGATTGACAAAAGGGCTTTTATTTTCAGAATAATGATCAAATGCTATTTCTCGCAGACCTTTTGTTATAGGTTTCTTATGTTTTTCAAAAGGGTCCATGTAAGACTGATTAAAAACTGTGATGAAATTTTTTCAAGTATTTCTTTTCGTAGTACTTGCATGTTGATTTCGCCTCTGGGCCGACTCCAGAGTAAAACACCAGTTTTTCTTGCTCACTGTAATCTTCGATTAAAGTGATGTCTTTAGAATACACTCCATACACATTTTTATGATACCCTTCATTAATAATAACACCAACAGAACACTAAGACACCATTATTCAACTGCACACTTCAAGAACTTCTAGCTAAATAAGTGTGAGTAGACAATTGTTGGTGTAAGGGGAAGACAACAAGCACACCTGTATAAGCTTGCAGATGCAATTGTTAGTTTGCTGAAACCACAGCATTGCAACAAATAACCAAGAGCTGGTGTAATGTGGTGTGTTACATTATGCAATTGGTATACTTTATTTGATTAGCCTACCAGATATCGCAGATGTTAAAAAAACGTATTTTTTACTCAAGATTGTAATCTTTTTCGATAACTTCCAGTCGAATCTCAGAGTTGAAATTTATACTAAAATTTCATATCATAAAAGTCTATTAACTGTGAAATTTTCAGATTTTTATTTGGTCCCCCAACAAAGATATTGCAGGCCTCAAAATAGAAAAATTAAAAGAACCCATTCTTTAAAATAGTGTTTTATTTAAGTGTAAGCTGCTTACGATTGATACTCTATAAAAAGTAACTATACTACACAATGTAATAGCAGAAAAAATATGAAAGGTGAGAAATTAGATTTCCTTAGGAAAACTACTGTTCAAAAATTGAGTTTTTAAATTTTTGGCTGATAACTTTGAACTATTAAAAATATATTAAAAAATACATTCAGCTAGTGATAATGATGTTAATTTTTAGCCCATAGTATGTAGAACTAAATTCATTTCATCTTAAAGGCTTAGGACAATCCACTACTGATTAATTGTAAGAAGTGTAGATGTTTGCAAATACGAAAAAACGCATGCGGCCTGGAACGAATATGGCCGCCATTTCAAAATAATATACAATAAATTTTTAAAAAATATTTTTGTGACTACTAAACATTGGGGAATTCACCCAGCAAATATAAAATTTATCTGAGATGGTCATGTATGCAGTGCTGGACCATTTGGTATGGATTGACCCATAGAGCCAACACCTATCGGATCTTCGTGAAACTATAGGAGCTGAAGTGGTAATATTCCTTCATGTAACACAGAAAATTCCATATTTCTTCAGCCGAAACCAGGCGAGAAAAAGAAGTGTTCCATAACTTATTGAACGCCGTTTGTAACACACTTAAAAATTGCTTTCACGAGGATGCTTCGTTAGCTTCGCATTTCTTCTCTCATCCACATCACTTCGCCGTTTGTGATAGCCCTCTGGCAGCTGGTGAAGCAAGCCTTGACTTAACGTTGTATTTCGGGCTTAAATTCCAATATAATCTTTTCTGTTGAACCAAATACTGCATTATGTTTTCAACCGTTAGCGTCTGATTCAGTAATCTGCTCTGCATGACAGTTAACTGAAGTGTTACATTTTAACGCTGTAACAGAATTTTCCGTTAGACCTTTGGCATAACATGACAAAGATATTAAACAGGAAATAATTTATGACATTCTGAATACTAAACCGAAAATAATTCCTAACATTGTGCAAAATTCTAAACCTATCAGGTAGTTTGTACGCTACATGCACATGTAATATGCTGAATCTGCAAATATTTAGTAACTAATAAAAATAAATACAATTTAATTATTAATGCAACAGACTTAATTCAAAATCAACAATGACTGTCAAAGATACCCTCAGAGAAAAGTACTGTCAATTAACTTTAATCATTTGAAACATTTGTTTATTATTATTCTACTTTTCCTTTTGTTCCAATTGTTTTTCATGTTTCGTAAATGTAGAATTAATTACTTTATGAAGTATTGGTGTACGTTTTATTGTAAAATTATAAACTATATCCCTTTATTTCCATTAGCGGTCGCTGTTATTAGATTACATGTACATTAATTTGTAACGTAATTATTGAAGGTACTAGCATTCTGTGAAATGGGTCTATTACTACATACATTCTAAACATCTTTTGAAGCGTTGGGAGACAGGAAATCATTGTGTAAGTGACTAGACTGTTCTATCCACCCTTTCCATAAAGATGGTTCACTAATGAGATGTATGATTCATATAGAAACTTACTGCATCTCAAAGACGCACTGCACAGTTGGCTGAATATATATCTGAAGTGTAATGAACTTACTTTCATGAGTAATCTTAACACTTTATCATAAGCAAGTGAATCCCTAATAATTGATTCACAAACCTCTCTGTTTGCTGCATCTCCACATGGAACTTGACGTGAAGCACTTTCTTAGAAAATGTTTGCTTAATGGTCTATTCCTATAAGACTACGTTTTAAACACTGACAATTGGATTTTTCCTCTTAATCTTACGTCAGTTATAGAATACTGTGGGGCGGTGTGTTTATAGAATAATATGGTTGCTGTATAAATGTTTGCATGTATGTAAAATCAGTTCCTATTATTTTTAATGTTATTTATGCTGTTTTTCGCCGTTCTCAACACTGGCTCTCTAATTACACTTTAGCAACCAGAAAGTGATTTAGCAAAACGTGAAGCCTGTAATTAGAATTCCAAGTGCCTACTTCATCTGAGAATACAATTATAGCTGCAGCTTATAGCTCTGAGGAAATTAGGAGATTGTCCAGGATTTATAATCAAAAACGGTATTCCAAAATAGTTGAGTATATTCTGAAAGTCACAGATGAAAAACCCAAGTATCCATACAACCTAACTAACAGAGCAGTTCAGAGTCTAATGCGCTGATGCAACTATAAATGTCCGAATTAAATGTTAAAGTGAATGCTCGCCATAATTTGATGATAATATTTCACCAAACGCCACGCTAAATAATTGGTAGAATGTCTGTCCCGCGACGGCACGTGAAAATACGACAATACGCAAACTGAAGCTAGATAATGAAAATCATCCCAGAATTAACACTTCACTTGCAATTGATTTCATGGTTACGCGCATCTCGAGTAACTTAATACGGCATCCGAGGCTGTTTGTAGCAGTGATACCGACGCGACGCGACTCCCGACACAGATGGCGTGCTATTCAGCGTCTGGAGAGAACTGGGGCCTTGCTTCCTCGCGCAGCGTTCTTATATATAAAGCCGCGGTGCGGACGGCTAAGGGAACGCCTGATCAAATCGGCTCTCCCGACTAGCCGCTGGGCTAGTAATGTACCACATTAAGATATTGAATAAATCATAGCTTCTCTTCTGATGGCCGATGAAGCTCTTAATTTAAATGTGCATTCAGCACGCAGTTAAGTATTGATACTAAAATTTTGACGTGGCTAAGTTAAATATTTTGGGCGAGAGAATTAATTTAATTACACTGCACGCAGTAGATGAGCTCTGAACTGGCCCTTTGGAGATACGCTATCGCTATAATTTTATAGGTATTCAAAAGAAACTTTTCACATCTTCATAGTTATAGCGGATCTCCAACCTATTTAAATCTAAACATCCTAACCTTATTTATTAGCCTACTTAATCTATCTTGCTTCCTTAAGTTTTGAGATGAAAACCAGAAAATCATGAATTTCCACTAAAATTTTAATTTGTGAAATCCAAAGTACTGTTTTTATTAAATTATTATGAAAGATGAATCTAAATATAAATTTTGAAGTCTCTAGTTCTTCTCTGTTGCGCCAATGGTTTTTACACAAAAACATCCTAATTTCGAAAATGGCTTAAGTTATCGAACTGATATTCAACACATATTAATTTAGTATTACTCCTGACATGCTAGACAAGTTTTAGGTTATTTGCTTGATTTTTAAAGTATTGCGCAACATTTATGACGTCAGAGCTAGTTACAGCAGACTGGCTGGCACACAATGGAAAGACTGATATGAATTTACTATAGTGTGAGTAGGCTGCTTCCCTACAATACACCAGAAGCATTTTGCTTTTATTTAAAAGAAACTTCTGATGTCATTCTCTATGTATATAAATTTTAGTCTTTATGGATTAAAAACAGTACTTCTTTATAAAGGTCACTTACAATTTACTTATGGTATTTCCTCCTCTTGTTTAAATATTCTGCAAACCACTGCTTTTGCTCCATTGTTAGCGAAGGTCGATGTGGAATAGGCCGTGGAGATAAATCACGATTTTACGTGTCAATTGAAGACATTATTAAATATTTCGCTTTGTTGTAGTCAACTGCTAACAGTTTATCTCTCCCATAAAAGAGGTGTAACATGTGCGGCATTCACTATGGCCCATTAACTCTACTGTTTTCCCACCAGATAGGTCAATTCTCTTGTTGTAATACATCTCTTCCGACTGTCTGATGACATTTCCCAACACACTGTAGTATTGCCTATAATAAAAAATTGTTAGCCGGCTTGTTAATATCCATACTCAAACGGGTAACTTGTTTTCCTACATGATGGTGTATTGCAACTGATCGTTGTTGGTGGATAGGTATCAAAGAAAGTGTGAAGGTACGAAGCTGGGATGGCACAAGAAGCAGACTAGAACAGGCAAAGATGGAATTCCTACCAAAAGAAGCGTACTAATAAAAAATTTATTTTATTAGTTAATCACTTTTTCTATACATTTAATTCTCGATAAATGTTATGGTGTGGAACGTGTCGACAGAACGAACACATATCACTTACTTACAGTTAAAGAAAAAAATAAAAAAGTAATATTCATATGGTTGAATTCTGGCTTTTACAGGTTTCTTTAGTGACTAATTATTTCTACTTCAGAATTCCTGTATGTTACAGAATGAGTTATTAAGGAGAGAGCTCTATACTCCATATCTGAGAATATTTCATCTGTCAATCAGACATTTTATTTCCATGGGTAAACTGCCAATGGTTTTTATAACACCATAGTTCACCCCTTTCTGTGCCAAAGAGAGATTCACTGAAGGGTGATGCGGATTATTTTCCCTTGTGGTGTTATACTGCTAAATATCTGTCTTACTCTCAAACTTATACGGACTGTTGAAACACATTTCATAAATGACTCAGTGTTCTGTAAGGCTGTGCTTAATATTCTCAGCTGCTTAAAAAGCTACTTGCAAAATTTGGGTGAGTACTACACGAATAATCCCAGTGCATCATTTTGTGGAATTAATACTTTTTGCCTAAGCGAGAGGATATCCCAGAATATTATCCTGCAAGATCCCAGTGAATGAAAACATAGAAAATATGTTAACTTACCGACTTCTGCAACCCCAAAGTTGGCAGGCATTCTTATACTAAAAGTAGACAAACCTAAACGTTTCAGAATGTTACTACATCGTAACAGTAATTCGTGATTTCATCAATATGCACACCTGAGAAACACCAATTTTTCACCCTTCTTTTCTTTCTTGTTAGTGTAATAGTTTAAGGGGCTCCGGAAAGGCTCAAAATCATGAAAAAATCAATTTTTACTTTTTTGTGTTTTCTGAATCTGCAGACTATTACCTTTTAATAGATATATAATTTATTCAATTCCGAAGAATACAACTATTTTTAATTTTTTTTTGAAATGTGTACTACATGGGCGTGACCCACTGTGGCGCTGTTAAACTGCTGTCAAATGGTGTTATTATTAACGTCCGTGTTCATCAGGTACATTTTAGTGATGTGAGATAAAGTATGTGTTGTGGCTAACTTGTGATGGTTCAATATATATCGCTGGTGTGATTGTCGATTGTTTCATGTTTATTTACTCTGTCGTTATCTCGAAAATATTCGTAATTAATTCTGTTTCTTGAGTCTCTGTTTTGTTGAAGTATAATAATGAGTAAAAGTTATTAGAAATCCTCTGAAGGCTTTTAAGAAAAGGAGAAATGTTGGAAAGCCAAAGGTATGTGTTATTACTGTAAACAATAAAGACGATAACCAAGTGAGTGAACCTAACCTCTCAAGTACACCTGCCCATAGCAGTCAAAGTGGGAAAGAAAATACTTGCTAACTGGTGAAGTGTACACTCATAAGCATAGTCTGCCTCATGCAATAATGGAGGTGATAAAACTTATTTTCAGAGACTTAGCAGCACCTGAACTGTTGAAAAAGTGTATTCACGGAAAAACTCAAAACCCCAATGAAAGTGTAAATAGTGTTATATGGTCGAGAATCCCCAAGACTGTATTTGTTGGAATAGAAACACTTCAATTTGGTGTGTATGATGCTGTTGCGACTTTCAATGATGGCAACATTGTAAGGTGCAAGGTATTTAGAAATATGGGAATGAAGATAGGTTGTAACATGGTACGAGCGATGCTTGCTTTAGACAAGGAACGCCTTCGGGCTGCAGACAGGGCTGTAAAGAGTCTAGAATACAAGCAAGAGTAAACAGGAGGAGGAACAAGAGGAATCTGGAGGAGGAGTTTGCAGAGGATGAAGATAATCCATCCTATGGACCTGGAATGCACTAAAAAGTTAAATCAATCTTTGTCGCTCGATGCCCAATAATTTTATTTTCTCATACTAATTACATGTTTTCTAAGGATCTTCCAAACATATTTGTTTCAAAATTTCAGTAAATGTTACGCAATACCTTCTGCATAATTTAACACAGCCTTTTTCCAAAAAACTGTATATTTTTGAATATATAAATAAAAAATTACAAGAAAATGTTGTGAATTTTCATTACAATTGAAAAAAAAATCATCTTTAATAACTGAACTAAAATTTTGTAAAATGCCTGTGTTAAGTTGTAGCCCATATTCCAATAAATAATCTGTAAAAAGTTCAACTTCCTACCTCAAATACTTTGTGAGGAAAGATGTAATTTATAAGCGTTATTTTAACATTGCAAGTATAGGGCGTTCCGGAGCCCCTTAATAGAACACAGGATATGTGTGGCAGCACAACACTGAGTGTATTTGCATGTTTTAGAAGTTTGAAGCTAGCACATTCGGGAAAAGACATTCAGTGACTTAAAAAAAATCATTTACTATTTACTCTGTTGATACTACTTTGCTCAGCTTCTAACAAGAAGCAAGAACTTTAGTGGGCCTATGATCGAGTCCTGTTGTATTATCTCCACAAGCAGATGAAGTGGCGTTCCTCTTTGTATTGCTCGAGTGGCTGTATTCTGTTCTCAGTGTGGCATTTTCTGAACTACATATTACGTACAAACCTGACCTCTAATAGAGGTTTATGGTAGCTATACAAGTGCCTTCGATAAGACAGAGAAGACCCCATGAGATGATGTTTTATCATTCGAAGATTTCACTATGCTCTCAGCAAATGTAAAAATGGCTGACGCAGTATAATGGATCTTTTCACATCCAACTTATGGCTTGTTAACTATCTCATTACACGCAGGACGCTTACCTCCTCAAAAAACTTAGGGGTGACACTGGGAGGTAGATGTTGACATCTGAGGAATCACCCTTTTTATAGAGGCGTAAAAATAGCATATTTAGAAATTGCTGGGAAAACACTCTAAAGACGCCTTATAAGACTAATAACGTTACATATCATAGAGGAACAGTTTTCTAATCTCATGTTAAGGATGTCTACACCATACTAAATTTTACTTCTTAGAGTCTTGTAGCCTTCTTTACATTTGATTGGGATTTCAGATTGATATTTTAGTCACTAAATGCCCTATATATTGCTTCTGCATTGCACTGCTTTATTTTTCCTTCTGAGCAATTTGCAACAATTTCCACATATGTTTTTAGAGAAATTTTTCAAAATATCTGTTACTCTTTAACTTTATTGTAAAATGCGGCTGTTCTCCTTAAGATTTCGTCCTCGATGTGGTCTTTCATTTTCTCTCTTCTAACACTATTCCATACTGATTTTATTTCATTATTTGAACTGTCAATTTCAAGACAAGGTATGCATACTCCTGGATTTCTTTACAACTTATCTTATTTTATATGTCACTGTTTTGTAATAACGAAATATTTCCAGGTCATTACTTACTCTGTTTGTTTTATACAAACTCTTTCTTGTTTTGAAGAGGCACTACATGCAGAATTTTTCTAATGACTTGCCATTATTACATTTAACTATATTTTTAGGAAAACTATTTTCAGCATTGAATGCAAATACGTCATAAATTTTATTGCATTTAGAGTTGGTATAGGACTCATTGTAGACGTCAAGATTTTTTTGTAAGTTTTCTTTACAATCTTCTTTAAGTTGGCCTTTAACGGAGGGAGACATTTCTGAGGGTGTACGTTGGAGTGCAGCGTTGAATAGTAATGTATCATGGATAGTAGAAAAACTGGAAAAGAAGGTTATCGATGACTTTGAAATGTGGTGTTACAGAAGAAAGATGAAAATTTGATGGGCTGATAAGGTGAGATATAAGGAGTTTCTCCGGAGAATCGGAGAGGAAATATGTAGAAAAAATTGACATTAAGAAGGGTGTGTATAATAACACACCAGGAAATAAGATCGATGGTACTAGAGGGAGCTGTGAAGTGGGAAGCCGTAGGGGTAGACAAGAATTGGAGTATATCCCATAGATGATTAAGAACGTTGAGCGACAGCGCTTTTCTGCGTATAACCAATTAGGAGACGGGTGATCACAAAAAACTATTTGTTGTCGAATTTTATCATATTTGTCTGAACTGCGTACGTCTTGCTAATGAAGCCTTCAAATTTGGTTTTAAATATCTGCATTGAAAATGTACTCGCATATAGAATATTTTCTTACTATGCTAAGACATTTTTGTGAACTAATTATTTTGATATTAATTTTTGGGGATTTTGATGTGATTGAATGTTGCTAACCTTAGCCGCAGCCCGTCCCTGTACTAAAGAATCAAAACAATTGTTATACATGCCAGTTTCACTGTTATCACTGCTGTAGTCGGAAGGAACGGTAACTGAAGCAGATTCTGAAACATTCTGTTCCACTGATAGGACTATAAAATCCATGAACTCGCACCAAGTAATCTTGATACTCCTCTTATGGACCGGGATCTGCTGATTTTACGTTTGGAAAGAAATACCCTGTAGTTTACGTTGGAAAAGCTCTCGAGGACTAAATTTACAAGGCTTTTTCCTTGAGAACTTAAACTCCCCGTCACGGTATCCCAATTACTCTCCCACAGTTTGTATTAATGTGCTAATAGGAATGAATTATTATGTTTCTCATAAATGGGGGGGGGGGTACCCCCTTCCGTCGTGCTAATACAGGTAACGCCACCCATTAAAATTTTTGAGATTCATCCGTGTGCTGGCTGCGTGTAAATGAAGCCCCACCGTAACGGCCTCCTAAGGAAAACATTTCTTGGATTATTTTGTGGAAGGAAAGATGGAGATATAATACGTGAAGTAGGTACTGAGCACATATTTAAGTACATGAAAACTTTTTTGGTGGTCAGTATTACAAATGGCGACACTGCAAACAATTCTTTCGAGGCATATTGAGTGAGGCGATCTGCAACATGAGCTATAATTAGTCCCAGTTTCGACCCGTAAAAGAGGAAACGAATCTACATAATCTACATGAATGTAGCTACTGAACCACGTAGGTGATTTTAGAAATATTGATTTGTGAGTAACTGGCTAGTGTTTGAATAAAGTCATCCAATTTTCATCAACAAAAATAAGGACCTTCATTTGTTAATAACTAGTGTTTCATATAACTAATCGAAAATCCCTATGTGGATCACTTTAAAATATTTCAAACTCATTGTTAAATTTTCTAGTTAAAAAATATCGAAAATTTTGGGTTATGTTGAGTGCCGTTTGAAAAGTCGTATTCCGAGAAAATGCTTTTGGCTTTTGAAATGTGTTACAGGCATGAGAAAATGAAAGTATTCTACTTTTAGAAAGCTCTCGCCATTATTCTGCTGTCCTAGGGCTCGCGCGTAGTGCTGTTGCCGTTGCTTCCAAAAGTATGTCAAATAGTTTATCACAGAATGAGTCAAATATCGGTCGTGCTATTCCACGAACGCACGAAACTCGACAAACTGTACAATTCTGTTTAGTTCTGCTGCAAGTAGGTCCACTGCTAGGACGATTCCACTGTTTATTTCCGTATAAACTTACTACTTGGTGTAGCAATTACTGGGCTGTTTGGACTAGCAATGATTATTGTGAAGATTATGTCTCGAGGACTTCGCTCTTGCAACGTGATGTCGGCATTGCAGGTTTAAGAGTTCACTTGCTGAGAAATAACAGAGAAAAATGGCAAGAAAATTTGTAATCTTGTACCTCTTTCGTAATTCATATTAAAATTCTGGTGTCTATTCCAGTTCCTTTCCAGAGACAATCACTCGTTCCGAACTGCTGTCAGCCTCATATCTACTCTTTGAATTCCTTTGGTGACTGCTTAGACGCCACGTTGGATAACGATGTTTTTGTACCTTTTCTGCCCGAGTACGCTTTCTAATCACTCATTCTTACTTGAAAGATAGAACTTTATAAGATCACAAATGCACCATCAAAACCCAATACTGCACTCAATATCAAGTTCCGAAGAGAGAGAATAGTCTTTCTCGTACACTTTCTGACTCCATCTGAAGTATTACTGTTTTGAAAACTTCCTATCTATAATACCCAGACAATGCAGGCAGTATTGGGTTTGTTCAGGTTGGTCATTTCGCGTTTTCTGAGGCGCTAGAGGAGGAGCTCTGAATTCCATAGAACAAATTTATTTTCGGAGATTGGACATTTTGCCTCACATTTTAGAAAGTACTGAGCATCTTTTAGCTAATTAAAAGAATGCTTTTTTTTTAATTCTGTTGTTAGCGTCAATTTGTAGCCCAGTTCACCTACTGTACCTCTACATTCCATCATTTTTGGATGAAACACCCTCACTAGAGCTGAATTCCCGTTTGTTTACCTAATTTCTGTCCTTAAGGGAAAGAGAAAGGGATCAGAAGTATGAACTGCTTACAGCAGGGCTGACAACTTTAATAAAATCCGAATCTGTAGAAATTTTCAGCTGGAAATCGTCTAAGTTTTAAGTTATGCTAGCCCTAACAGATATTTGCAGACATTCGAGGATATTTTTCATGGATGGATGAATTAAGTGGAAAAGAACGTTTGTTTTATTGCAACAACATAAAATTAACTTGTGCCGAAAAAGAATTGCATCGCTGACCTTAAAATACATCGTTTCCTTTCTATGATGGGTACTTTTCACGTTACTTTAATAAGAATGTGCAACTGCCCATGCATTGCAAAATTCCTCAGGTACAGAATCATGCAAACGATTGAATAAAAATCGAAATTGGACAAAAAAGTGCATATCATTATTTGGCTGAATGACAAGTGGGAAGCCTAATTACCTGCTAGCGTTCTTTCGGGAATTTTCGTGTGTACTGTCAACGTAAAATTTTGAACGACAAGTTTTGTTTGTGTAATTCTTATTTCGACATAGCTGTAAAATTATAGAAAAAGTATATTACCACTCGTTAAGTTTTACGATACCTACATTAGAGATCCTTTTAGAATGTTGATGATGTGCAACTTTATCAGTGGTTTTGAGACCGTAATTTAAAAGAGGAGGCCATACGGTAGTACGATAATGGAATGTAAATAGCTTCCGATAAACCGACGTGTTTGGCTTTGAACATGTTGAACAGATAAAACATATGACAATTGGTAATTCCCATTTAATACCAAGTCATTTAACAGGTGTTACAAAGAAGCACATCTTTTTTTATACAGAAACAAATATAAACACCTCTTTGTGTTTTCTGTGCCTGCGAAAAAGTCTGATATTTTATTCTGTTTGTCATGTGGGTAATAATGATTATTACATACATTTACAAGGGAATATATCCTACGTTTACAGTTAACCAAATTTTATCTAATAATTTTTTTATCTTCAGTGGTCTATATAGGAAAGGATTATTATTATCATCATAGTGATTTGGTTAACCATGAATAATTCTAATCAGTCGTATGATAAGATGTATGACTAAATAAATAAATGCAGTCAGCTCTGTGAATAGCACATGAATCGGTATCCCATTGTTCTCAGGTGTTGAGAATCATACAAGAACTTCGGTCAGCGTCCGACTTTTGAAGTACTTCGACATCGCTGTTAGATGGAGAGAAATAACAGTTCTTTTTAATTGTTTGTTTACTTAACGAAACAAGATTAGGGCTCAAATGCCCTCTCTTACATCTAAACAGTCATTAAGGAAAGCACGTCAGAAGTTACATCTAATGAACAACGTTACACAACATTTAGATGAAGATGGTATCAGTTCTTTCAGACATGTCCGAAAGAACAGATACCATATTCATATAGTTAAGGCTAACTGGCCATTGACCACCTCCTGTGCGGATGCACACGTATGGCCCGAACTCTTAGAGGATTACTAAAAGTAATGAGTGTAATGGGCAGGGGCACTACGAAAGTAGTGTGTGGACATTAAGTTGAGAATGTGGGTCTCATGGGGAGCGTGCAAGGGACACGTCCCTGCAGTCGCACTATCCTCTGTGCCCTCGGTGGCTAAGATGGATAGAGCGTCTGCCACGTAAGCAGGAGATCCCGGGTTCGAGTCCCGGTCGGGGCACAAGATTTAAACTGTCCCCGTAGATGTATGTCAACGGCTGTCGGCAGCGTAGGGTCTTGATTTAATTATCATTCATAACATTTAGAAATCACTAACATTCAGAAAGAAGAGAAAAGGTTATCTTCGTTCGTGGGAAGTGCAACAACAGGGAAAATTACAGAGAGAGAGATCTGAACTATAAGCGCTAGAAGTAGTGGATAGAGAGGGTAGAAGGAGTGAAGGAGGAACGTGATAAAAGACAATGAAGATACGGTAAAGGAAAACGAGGTGACTGATGTGGAAGTGAAAAGAGAAACGTAACGTAAATGACGTGGAAGCATTTGCTTTACTGTTGGATGGAAGGAGAACTGTCCAGAGGTGGACAGCACCTGTAAAGGATTAGCCGGCCGGAGTGGCCGAGCGGTTCTAGGCGCTACAGTCGGGTTCTAATCCTGCCTCGGGCATGGATGTGTGTGATGTCCTTAGGTAAGTTAGGTTTAAGTAGTTCTAAGTTCTAGGGGACTGATGACATCAGAAGTTAAGTCCTATAGTGCTCAGAGCCATTTGAACAATTTGTAAAGGATTATTGTATAAATGAGACCATTTGTTACGACTATAATGATATGACAGGGATTTAACCTCTGATGCGAGGTACTGGGGGTTCATGTGCACTGAGGAGCCAATGAATTACGTACAGCGTAAGGAAGACACGGAACTTGTCTGGACTTGACCAGTGTTACAGCGCATATGAAACACCTACATGGTAGGCTTGATATCGCAGATGTAGCGCACAGAAGCGTTAATGGTTAGTACTAACTGTGTACGGTTCTCACTACTCGTGCTGTGCTGGATTACAGCACAGTAGCGGACATAATTAAGGCTTTCGTGGCCACTTATTGTCAAAATGTCTGTTGGCTTCTGTCCCGGTTCTTCAGCCGACATTTGCTTCACGATTTTTATGACGTTTCACCAGCACGATTGGCCGGCATTGTCAAAACTTCATCCTCCATTGCTGGTGGTGGACTGGAGTCGAGCTCGTGGCCGCAGATTCTATGTACCTCGAGCGCTAGCGTCCGAGGGCTTCAGCGAGGTCATTTCTGGTACGGTTCTCCTCTTGCTGTCTGCAACAGTCGTTCGTTGCAGCAATTCAATCTAGGATCCGTTCACCAGGACGCTTTGCTCTTTCTTGCTGAAATTACTCTCGTGTATTTCTCTAGCTTCTATGAACAATGCGGTGTGATAGCTCTTCTCTACAGCCAGAACTTCCGTATCAGCGAATTTTACTGCGTTGTCGGCCTCACACACCGCGTGCTCCACCACGGCAGATTTCTCCGTCTGCCGCTTATGTTCCGTGGTCCTGGTGTCGACTGATCGCCCATTAGTAAACTTTTATTAGAAGCAAGTGTTGCAGAAGGTTACGCTTCACATACTCGGACCCGTATTTTCCGTTTCTTACGAGTGCTTGCCTTAAATGCCTCAGCTATCCAAACACGCTTCCCTTGCCGACCCAAATACGCATACTGTGTGTTATAAACTGCTGATGTGGCGTCATCTACCCATGAAACCCTCAGTCGTCGTATCTCACTCCCGTAAGAGATCGCGAAAGGCAGGCATCCGCATTGAAAGAAACGATGTTTGGTAGTCATATATACAATGTGTGTGTGTGTGTTTTCCAATATTTTTAGAGGATTTATTAAAGGAAGAGAAAAAGCTGCTGTGAACATTGGATGTAAGCCTAAAATTTTCGGAGCTATTGTCTACTTCCATTACTGTCAATGCTCACCGCGTCTTCTGACCTACGTTTCATAGAATCACACATCCCCCGTAACGCCCCGAGTTGTTGCTGGATATGGTGACAGGCATTGAACACGTTTTCTCTGTTTCCGTACATTAGCCCGTAGTAGAAGACCATATCGGACTTCTCCTGTGATGGGAGCTGTACATCCAGTGATGGACACAGAAACAAATATTGTAATGCAGTGGCACAACATACAATGAGTAATACGAACATACTGATACACCAGATGACCTTAATATACCTGACAGATACACTACGTACTGCAGTGCGCTGTGGAGTACTGTACTTGTTCTCGTCTTGGGTGCGTGCTTGATACCAACGCAAACACAGTGTACGTCTAAACCTCTAGTACGTACGCTGTTCCCTCATTTGTCTTGTTCCAAGTGCTCGTTGTGTGGGCCGCTAAATAGCACTGCCACAGGTCAAATGGATATCAACTGCGTGTTTTTAAAGTAGGAGTTCCAATTTTTATTACATATTCGTGTAGTACGCAAAGAAATATGAATGTTTTAGTTGGACCACTTTTTTCGCTTTATGATATATCACGCTGTAATAGTCTCAAACGTATAAGTACGTGCTATCACGTAACATTCCGTCAGTGCGGAAGGTATTTACTTCGTGATACATAACCCGTGTTAAAATGGACCGTTTACCAATTGCGGAAAAGGTCGATATCGTGTTGATTTATGGCTATTGTGATCAAAATGCTCAACGGGCATGTGCTATGTATGCTGCTCGGTATCCTGGCCGGCAACATCCAAGTGTGTGGAGCGTTCGCGGATAGTTACGTTATTTAAGAAAACAGGAAGTGTTCAGCCACATGTGAAACGTCAACCACGATCGTCAACAAATGATGATGAACAAGAAGGTGTTTTAGCTGCTAATCCGCACAACAGTAGCAGACAAATAGCGCGAGAATCGGGAATCTCAATAACGTCGCTGTTGAGAATGCTGCATCTACATCGATTGCACCCATACCATATTTCTATGCACCAGGAATTGCATGGCGACGACTTTGAAGGTCGTGTACGGTTCTGCCACTGGGCACAAGAGAAATTACGGGACGATGACAAATTCTTTGCAAGCTCTCTATTTAGCGACGAAGCGTCATTCACCAACAGCGGTAACGTAAACTGGCATAATCTGCACTACTGGGCAACGGAAAATCCACGATGGCTGCGACAAGTGGAACATCAGGACCTTGGCGGGTTAATTTATTGTGCGACGTTATGGGAGGAAGGATAATTAGCCCCCCCCCCCATTTTATCGCTGGCAATCTAACTGGTGCAATGTAGGCTAATTTCCTACGTAATGTTATACCGATGTTACTACAAGATGTTTCAATGCATGACAGAATGGCGATGTACTTTCAACATGATGGATGTCCTGCACATAGCTCGCGTGCGGTTGAAGCGGTATTGAATAGCATATTTCATGAGAGGAGGATTGGTCGTCGAAGCACCATACCATGGTCTGCACGTTCACCGGATCTGACGTCTCCGGATCTCTTTCTGTGGGGAAAGTTGAGGATATTTGCTATCGTGATCCACAGACAACGCTTGACAACATGCGTTGGCGCATTGTCAATGCGTGTGCGAACATTACGGAAGGCGAACTACTCGCTGTTGAGAGGAATGTCGTTACACGTATTGCCAAATGCATTGAGGTTGACGGACATCATTTTGAGCATTTATTGCATTAGCGTAGTATTTACAGGTAATCACGCTGTAACAGCATGCGTTCTCAGAAATGATGAGTTCACAAAGGTACATGTATCACATTGGAACAACCGAAATAAAATGTTCAAACGTATGTTCTGTATTTCAATTTAAAAAAACCTATCTCTTACCAACTGTTCGTCCAAAATTGTGAGCCATGTGCTTATGACTATTACAGCGCCATCTATCACAAAGCGAAAAAAGTGGTCCAACTAAAACACTCATATTTCTTTGCGTACTACACGAATATGTAATAAAAATTGGGATTCCTATTTTTAAAAACGCAGTTGATATCCGTTTGACCTATGGCAGCGACATCTAGCGGGCCAACCATAGCACAATCTGGTTTCCGCTTCAAGCTATACAGGTTTCGTTCTTTGTAGTTCTTTCGTTTGACGCTTATTTCGTGAGATACTTGGCCCGGTCACGATCAGTGCACCACCTTGTATATGACACGTTGCAACCTGTTTTTTAAATAGTTTTCAAACCACTTGAGCGTATTGTATTATCTCCAAATTTTAGCTACCACTTTTTTCTGAGCTATCTTTCGAAGTTGACAGTGTCAAATGCTTTACTAAAGTCTGAGAATGTGAATGATGTGGCCTAACGGGTAAGTAAGGCATATTTCAGTCTATCGTATACCATAACGAAAGCAATGTGCGTGCTTATATAAGCCGAAGTGATATTTATCAATAGGCTGAACTTGCTAAGTACTCAGTAATTTAGCGATGTACTCTACGTCCCAGGTCTTTCGATACTTTGGGTAAGATGCTGGTTGGTCAGGAATCAGAAGCTGATTTTGGGTTTCCGTTCTTACTGGTAGTTCGGATTCCACCTCCTTTCCGTGGAGTGTGATGCTTTATATTAGGAGAGAAATTAAATACGAGGGTCATTTCAAAAGTCTCGCATACGGTGGCGTCATGAAGTTGAAATTCATGACAGCTGTGAGCGAAAAATTAAGTGTGAAGGTCGTATGATTGTGTTTGCTGGTTCGTGTGGCTGTTTCGCGAGTAATTCAGTTTTAAAATGGAAATAAACTGAGTCAAACAAACTGAGTTATGTCGGATTACAATTAGTGACCAGCGTTCCTACATTACAATCGAGTCCGTACATGGAAAGAACTCAACGAAAATTTTACAATTGTTTGGGAATAGCACAGTGGCTCGTAGAAAAGTATCATGGTGGTCAGCTCGTTCCCGTGAAGTTTGATTAAGCACTGAGGATATTCCAAATAGTTGAAGGGCAGCAACTGCAACCGACTACACATATCAGGTTATTGTTAAGGACATTTTCAGGGAGGAGCGGCGAAGAACATGTAAGGAAATTGTGTTCGAGGTCATAACGTCTGTCACTTTAGTTTACAAATCGTAATTGAAAAGATAAATCTGAAAAAAACTTGCAACCAGGTAGGTTCCGCTTGATCTCAGTGAAGAGCAGGTCACAAAAGAATCGCAGAAGAATCGCTTCATCGTCATCGTACAGACGCACAAAAGGCTCTCAAACGCATTATTGCACTTGATGAGCTGAAGTCTCAATAGTGTAGATGGAAAAGTATCGACTCTCCACGCCTGAAAAAATTCCGCCGCCAACAATGAAAGGTGAAACTGATGATGAGTCACAGCTACAACTAACGTCCCAGTGGACGCCAGCGACAGCCTCATACTACAAGCTCTTTCTGCAAAATATATTGCGGCCGAAAATTCGTCAAAGAAGGTCTGACATTACGGTATATTGATAATTTTACTTATGGACCGTCTGACAGCAACTGAATAAAACACAATATTAGTGCCATACGCGTTTCGCCTTTATTTTCAGCAGGGCATCATCAGTGGCAGGTTGCGTGGCAGGTTGCATTAAAACAAGCGTTCAGTTCATATTGCTGTGGAATGTGGAAAAAACCGCAAATTGGCGTTCATAAGAAGAAGAACAACATCAAAAATGTAACAGGAGCGTAATATGTAAGAAATTGTCCACGCAACCTGCCACTGATGATGCCTTGCAGAAAATAAAGGCGAAACGCGTATGGCACTAAAATTGTGTTTTATTCAGTTGCTGTCAGACGGTCCATAAGTAAAATTATCAATATACCGTAATATTACACGCAGCTGAGGAAGGCAGGACTACAAAAGTTGAAGGTCTGACATGCTTGCAGCTGGTTTCCTCATTTTGCAGGATTGTGCAAGGCCGCACATTGCCCTACCAGTGAGAGAGACGATCTACAAATATTGATGGGAAATACTTCCCCACCCACCAGTCCCGATATAACCATACCAGGCTTCAATTTATGTCTCAGATTGAAAGAACAGCTCGTTTGAAAACGTTTTGATAGTACTGATGAAACTTCTAGAGGGGCGATCCGCGTAATCAGATACTACAACAGTAAAGGTGGCCTATCGGGAATACTGAAATTGTCAAAACGCTGGGAAGCTGTCAGAAGGAAGAACAGAGATTATATTGACGGCCTGTAAACGTATTTCGTAAAATAAATTATATTTTTCAAATCTTCCTTTCAGTGTGCAGAACTTTTGAAATGACCCTCGTACGCCCGTTGTAACTTAGGAGGTGGGGATGAGGAATACACTTAGGATGGAACGTCAAGGCCCCTGTAATTTCACTCCTTAAACAACAACTACCAAATTCATTGCTTATTCAGAACCGGTAAGAGACAATCAATGTGGGCATCTATTATAAAATATTACACAAACGTTGCTTCTCAAGCAAGACAGCAGATACTTACCAACAGACAAAGAGATAACCCAGCGAGGTTTCAAATAAATTACAGTCTGAAGGTCATTTCTAAAAATTGCAATTTTTTTTAAAACAAATTTACAATATGAAGCTGATTTACGAGAAGTATCAGTTCGTTTAGAACCCCCAAAAACCCAACCAGCACAATACGTGGATAGAATTACAATTCATAATCAACAAATTTAAAATTTAAATAAGAAAAAAACAGATGAAATAGGTTACGTTTATCAAACGGGCAGTTACCCCAGGGTGCCCTAGGTAAAGGTTAGTTAACTTGAATGCCGGAAGCAGCAGACTAGCCGTCCAAAACAACATCTAAACCCCGGGGCTCAACCGGGAGTCACTTCCCATCAGACGGCACGTCACATCTTCTGTGCACCGAAGCGGGACGTGGCGCCGGTCCCACGCACCCCAACTCGCAGAAACTGGAACACAAACAGGCCGCAGAAGACACGGCAAACGCTAATTAAACATCAGTCAAAATACGTTAAGAAATTGATAAACAATAAAATACACAAACAAATTACCGTTGAGTGAGTGCATTCAATAAGTGCACGTTTATACGGAAGTACATATAAATGACTAGCTTTACAAATACAAGTTTTACTAATAACTGAATAACTGCTTCCAATTTTTTTACAGCAATATACCAGGGACGTCGCTTGACGGCAATAACCCTAAATCACACGCACGCCTTCGTGCTAATCTGCCTTTTGATAGTCATCCAACCAGCGGATTTGATAGCAAATAGTAATTGCTGGTCTGCATACAGTCCACAGACTCTGACGCCTGCTCTTACTTCGACAACAGGCACATTAGAACCAACCGACCAACAAATACACTCGCTTGGCGAAACGAAGGCACCAAGACCACTTACACGTACGATGGAGAGCGTTGTTCGAGATGGTTTCGAGGGATGGGTCTCTCCGAGGAAACAGGCCCCAAAGCAATGCGACGAGCGACGCCAGAAGTTGGCATCAGGCAGGTGCACCAGAAACTCGCGACCGTCTTGCAAGGTAGACCGGCCGGGCCGCCGCTGGCCGAGCCCTCGTGTTTGCTCCGTCGTCCCGTCAAGCACGTCCTAGCGCCTCGTAGAGAGTCCGGCGACCAACAACTCTTCCGCAAATACCCGCCGCCAGATCACGACAGGGGCAAAGATAGTAGTACAGCCGGGTAATCGATACTCGGACCAAAGAGCTGGTGTGCCAGAAAAAGCGCACCACGGCTCATCTGATAACACAGGCACATCCTGCAACATTACTGAGTACGGTTGCGCTGTTACGGTCGTTGCCGATCGCTTCAGAAGAGAGTCTCATTATTATTTCCCTTGTGGTGTTTGCGGTGACGGCTTTTGGATGTAAAATGTCGTGGTTAGGTAGTCTGGAGATTCTTGCGTGCGACTGTTGTTTGCAGCTTAGGGCTTGACTATTATTGAGATTAATTTTTTCAGTTCGTTAGCTGACACTTCTATACGCACCGACCCATGTGGAAAGGAGCTCGCTGCAGACTCCAGTCTGGTAATCGCTATTTCAGTTTCTCAGGATCTCGTTAAATGACACCTGGTGTTAGCTGTTACGGTTCCTAACATAAAGCCACCACACATTTCTTTCGTTATTTCTTGTATAGACCATGACACGGCTTCGTTTTCAACACTTGCGAAATTCAACTTTATCCTATTTCATATTGTTTTGGACATTATACCGAATGTTTCGTATCCTTTATCTCCCAGAAGGGGTCGATGGAATGTTTGAATGTGGTATATGACTCAAAAGAATGACGGTATGTACCAATGATCCAGGAAGACTGTACACATATTTAACCATTTGGCAATAAAATACTGGGTGGTTATAATTAAAGTGCAGCTACTCACAGAGGTCCTGTGAGAGCTGTATTTATCGCATGACAGCTAAATTTGATAGAGATTTCAATGTATAAATAAGGAACCGATATACACTAGAAAAAAAATTAGTTCCAATTTTGGCCACCAGATGCAAATCTGGCTCTGTGAATGCAAGAAATACATGTTGCAGAGTTTACATATGTAATGAATCAGAAATGGGGCGTGGACAGAAAAGGTGACCTAAGTGAGAAAGGCTTAGTGATGATTTTATTATTAACCGTCGCTTACACAATGTGTTCAATATGAGCACCGGAGACGTCGACGGGATGCTGCATCCGTAGTACGACGTGATAAACAGTTACTCGCAGCAGGTCTGGTAGAATGTGAGCAAAGTTTTGGTATATATGAACTTCAGGTCAGGTGCTTATGAATCCACGCCACAGAGTAATATATGGCGAGTACAACTGATTTTCAGGCACAGCTCGTGGTATAACATTACCTAAGTTCGGTTGCTCTGTGTAGTATGGTGTATTCACTGCACACTGTAGTGTAAAATCTGCCTCTTCACCCCACAGTAATTTTTCCCGCCCACATGTCATCTGTGCCAACACCGAATAGCGAATTCAGAACGTTATTGTCGATCATGAGGTTTCAGTTGCTCTATCGTGTGGCTCTTGTTCGTGTACCAGTGTAATATATGACAGCGGAGTTTCCCTTGCTGTTAACCTTGGAAAGGACAACTTTAGTGACACTGTACGAGCACTAGTGATAAGTGACCAACTACGGCAACAGCAACCTCGTCAGTAACTTCCGTCGGAATAGGACGCCTCCCTCTTCCTGGTGCTACACCGATCTCACCAGTGTTTACTAACTCCATTATCATCTTCTTTAACAATGTAATGACATCGGACCTCTCCTCATACGTTTCACACGGCGATACTTTCTCAATGCTGCGCTGTAATTGCTGCAGTTCACGTAAAACAGGTTCTCTAACAACTCATGATCTCTTCTTCCCGAAAACCACACTGTTCACTCACGTTGTGGCTTGTCAAATAACAAAATGGATCTCATACCGTCGTACAAACAGTGTACAGCGCCTGACCTGCACCTGGCGGCGACAGTTGGAACTAACTTGTTTCCCAGAGTAAATGGGTTCCGCATTATCACATTATCATACTACCAAGTTTCGATGCCATACGATGGTTGCAGCGCACTCTGTAGCGCTGTGAGTAGTTAAATTATAAACTCCCGGTAGATGTGGCACATGACAGAAGTTCAAACTAAAGGAGACTATCATTCGCGCCAAGATTCGTGTTAGGAAAAATTGCAAGACAAATCTGGTTTCGGATACTTCCTCTCCTTTCCTGCAGAAAGCGCCGGACGGGAGAGCTAATCCATTGTCAGTGACGCTTCGACCTGTAACTGACCGCCGTTCAGTGACGATTGAGCGCGCGCACCTCCATTCCCGCAGCTGTTCTAATATATCTGACAACGTTTTTGCGCAGCTAATTACATGTCCAAACCAAATAGCTTTCACCTCCCATGTCAATTCCAGTACATCGTTCGCTGCAGAATTGTTTCAATTCTCACACTGTCCATCACGCAGTGCGCGTCAGCTGCTGCGCTGTCAATTGCTCCGGCCTGAGAACGCAGCCGGCAAAACGAGTCTGCTGCCCCTGCACCGCCAGGTGATCGCTTTTTGTAACGCACTTTAGGACAGCCGACAGGCTGATCGACAGAGCAATAATTATCTCCGATCCCCTGTTGAAGATTTTTATTTTTCATTTCATTTCGATTTTTAAAAGAGACGTCACAATCGCTCCAATGCCAGGCTGAAATGTTACAGCAATGTGGAGCCATCAAAATTTTGTTCTGTCCGCCAGGTTAAATTTCAAACTTCAGTATTATCAAGTTAAATATCTCGATAATCGGTGGGCGTCACAAGCTGTACAGTTCAAACAAGGTCGTACCTGCGGCTATGCTCTGTTACAAGCACTAACCATAAATAAAATTAGATACGGCCACTTGGGGGAAAGTTTGTATTCCCATGTACAAAAGTTACTGTATAATACGATTATTATGGCAAAACACAGACAGTTTTTTCTAAGAACATTACTTTCTTGAAAGCAGGCTTTTATGAAACATGATAAAAAAAACGTTTTCAGAGAAACAAGTGGGGGATTTCTACATTAATAACACTATGAATTTTCTGTAACTCGCAGAGATTTTTGATTTTTGCATACATGATATGGCTACGACATTGAGGAAGTGTTTTTGAATTGTAGAAGTTATAGGTTCACTGCTTTTATCTTAGCTATATCACAGAAAGCGCACTACAACAGTTCTATGTCGACAGGATGACAATAAGCGCTCGGAGTTTGAAAAAAGCGACAGGGTGTAGAACAGGGTGCCATTGTGGTTCCTCTTCTACCTCTGATACGTATAAAAGGTCTTTCACCTGCATTGCAAGAAGATGAAATTGCATATCATAAAAGCAGTGCCCCTCCCCGTAGTGAAAAGTTAGTGATGACATCTATGAGACATAGACCGGCACATATCATATACTTTTAATAAGGAACAATAAAAAAAACAGGAGTAAACGTCACAGAATAAAACTGGCTGTAAAAATAGTCGACTAGGACAAAGAACTACAAACAGATAAAACTAATTTATACGGTATGATTTCATTCGTTAAGTAGGGGAGGCGATCACTTGGGGTATTTCATACTACAGGGATACTGTTATCAAAAACAGAACCATATACTATGAATTACTCCTGGTGTTAGCTCTGGAACATCCTATAGAGAACTCTTCAAAAACTTGGTATTTTATTGCTGCTTGACTGTTTAAGAGAATGGCTTTGTGGCGATTTACGACATACAGTGACACTATTTTCAGAAAGCAGATTTGTGTATTACGAATAAAAGCCGTGTTAGTTCTAGAAAACTCTACAAAGTTTTTTTTTTCAGAATATTTGTATTTTCGCTGTTGATTGGATGTTTATATATATATAAATATCAAATGTCATCGTCAATATCTTTCTAAAAAAAAAGTTGAAACCATTAATACAAAATTGGGAACTGAAATCATCTCTTTGTCTCTGCAGACTCCAAGGTGTTAACACTAATATGGACTGGAGTGAAACACATCGGCCTACACTTATTCCACAACCTGCCAGAGGATATTAAATGCCTTGTAGGTAATGTACTGTCTTCTAAACCGAATTTCTACCCATTCCACAGAAACTATAACATATAATGTATAATGCTATTTCATACTCGACATTAGCGCTCTAATAAAATGGACATTCATCATAAGTAGTTATTTTATTACATCGCATTTGATTTGAAATGTTCGTCTTTGACTCTGTTTCACATCCCAGAGTCCGTGTTCACGGAATCAAGAGAATGTAAGCAATGTAATTTAATACAGTAAAAAAATCACATTAAAACAGATATGTCTCCAACTGAAATACATAATTCGCAACAAGCATTCTTATACACTGTACCCTTCATAACATCACATCGATTGTAATTTATTCTTTTGCTAAACACAGAACTGAGCTACCGAAGCACGACTCACGCCCGGTACTCACAGCTTTACTTCTGCCAGTATCTCGTCTCCTACCTTCCAAACTTTACAGAAGCTCTCCTGCGAACCTGCAGAACTAGCACTCCTGAAAGAAAGGATCTAGCGGAGACATGGCTTAGCCACAGCCTGGGGGATGTTTCCAGAATGTTATTGATATTTTAGCACCACAAAAATCACAAAGAAATATATTCTGTAGAAACAAAATTAAATCGTAAATTAAAGATGTTAATGGATGGATCGGATGTTGAGAATAAATTTGTTATTATTTTCAGGTTAGGTTGTTTAATGAAGTTGTTCTCTTTTTTCTTCTCTTCTAATGAGACTGGGTTTAAAACAGAAAAAGTTTATTCGATTAAATAAAATTAAATTGGTTGAAAATATAATGAATAGGGAGAATCATATGAGCGGTAATATTTGAGGAATTAGGATTAACAATTATCCATCATAAGTAGGCCATATTTGCCACATGTCTTTCAGGGATACTTTCATTAAACAAATAATAATTACGTACTTAATATTTAATATTCAGTGTAAGTCATATTTTTGTCTACAAAGGAACATTTGTGCATAAATCTGAATCTTGAATATTTTCTGTTTTTATGAGTAAGATGTTATTACGTTCCCTTCATCACGACTGTGAGCTACAACTGCTTCAAGAGTCAAAATTTCTGTACATAAGTAGTGTTTGTTCGTAAATTGCAGAGTATAACGTAGAACAATGCTTTCATGTTCTGGTTGTAGACCTGGTAGCGAAACGAGAACAAAAAATGAAATGCTATGTGACGTTACAATATTCTAGACTTTGTTAAGGCAACACAGATATATAACGCTTTTCTTACTTAATCCTCACTAAGGATATCACTCAAATGGTTCAAATGGCTCTGAGCACTATGGGACTCAACTGCTGAGGTCATTAGTCCCCTAGAACTTAGAACTAGTTAAACCTAACTAACTTAAGGACATCACAAACATCCATGCCCGAGGCAGGATTCGAACCTGCGACCGTAGCGGTCTTGCGGTTCCAGACTGCAGCGCCTTTAACCGCACGGCCACTTCGGCCGGCCGGATATCACTCATTCCTCATTTGCGCCTCATAAGCTATATCGTTGGCCTGATGTTATGGGCTATATAACTTAGTTCAAACTGCTGTAAATGTCCCAAAATATGAAGCTAGTCCATGCTATTAAATAAAAGACATTTAAATATTAACCATGAGTAACTCCAAGCATCTTCAATGGCAACTTGCCGTTGTGATTGTTTACATTCGAACACTGTTGAATCTTTTTGCACTCTATTCAAGCATTCGTTTCACTACGCTTTCTGCTTTTTGGTTGGAGCTATATTTTGAAGTGGTTTTACGTTCGGTTTCTGATGTAGTTATGTTTTATGCCCTTATCAAATAATGTTTGGTAATAAAATTATCTTGTTAGCAGAAAGCTGAATACCCTGCTCGCTAAATGATATACATATCCGAAACGATTCGCAATAAAAAACTCGGAAAAATTTGCGAATAGCGTAAAAGACATAAAAATCGCAGAGGATGGATAATTAGTATCCTTTGACAGTCACATATCTTTAGCATTCCAATCAATGAAACAATTAATACTATAGAAGAGAACCTGCTGCAATATAGAAAATTACCCATTACGGGTATACAGAAAATCCCTGACCTGCTAAAACTAGTATTATACCAGAATTACTTTGAATTCATTTACCCATTTTACATACTAACTGTGGAATAGCCATAGGGTGTAGCATAGCTGGCCCTATAGTTGATATAATTTGAAACAGTTCGGAAGAAAATCCTTTCAGCCCCAGAAACACACCTGCAGAGCAAATTTTATATTATTATCGTTACGTACGTGACGCCAACGCACTTGTCACAGTGGTAACAACGGTTCACGTCGTATGAACGAAGTTAAATACTGTCATGCTTCGCTAGCCCTTAAATGGCTGACCTGACACGATAGGTAGTAATCGGCCCATTTGACCTCCAATAACTCATGTACAATTTAAGTTAGATGTCTGTAATTCATACCAATTTAGGTTTACACTAATAGATTTCTAAAGAAACGTGTCTTAAGGGGCTCCGGAAAGGCTCAAAATCATGAAAAGTTCAATATTTACTTTTTTGCGTTTTCTGAATCTGCAGACTATTACCTTTTAATAGATATACAATTTATTCAATTCCGAAGACTATAACTATTTTTAATTTTTTTTAAAATGTGTTCTACATGGGCGTGACCTACTGTGGCGCTGTTAAACTGCTGTCAAATGGTGTTATTATTAACGTTCGTGTTCATCAGGTACATTTTAGTGATGTGAGATAAAGTATGTGTTGTGGCTAACCTGTGATGGTTCAATATATATCGCTGGTGTGATTGTCGATTGTTTCATGTTTATTTACTCTGTCGTTATCTCGAAAATATTCGTAATTAATTCTGTTTCTTGAGTCTCTGTTTTGTTGAAGTATAATAATGAGTAAAAGTAAAGTTATTAGAAATCCTCTGAAGGCTTTTAAGAAAAGGAGAAATGTTGGAAAGCCAAAGGCATGTGTTATTACTGTAAACAATAAAGACGATGAAAATCCCCAACATAGCTTGTGTCTCAAAGAAGAAGACAGTTGGTGTAAATATAACAAAGGATTGCTAACTGGTGAAGTGTACACTCATAAGCATAGTCTGCCTCATGCAATAATGGAGGTGATAAAACCTATTTTCAGAGACTTAGCAGCACCTGAACTGTTGAAAAAGTGTATTCACAGAAAAACTCAAAACCCCAATGAAAGTGTAAATAGTGTTATGTGGTCGAGAATTCCCAAGACTGTATTTGTTGGAATAGAAACACTTCACTTTGGTGTGTATGATGCTGTTGCGACTTTCAATGATGGCAACATTGTAAGGTGCAAGGTATTTAGAAATATGGGAATGAAGATAGGTTCTAACATGGAACGAGCGATGCTTGCTTTAGACAAGGAACGCCTTCGAGCTGCAGACAGGGCTGTAAAGAGTCTAGAAATACAAGTAAGAGAAAACAGGAGGAGGAACAAGAGGAAGCTGGAGGAGGAGTTTGCAGAGGATGAAGATAATCCATCCTATGGACCTGGAATGCACTAAAAAGTTAATCCAATCTTTGCCGCTCGATTCCCAAAACTTTTATTTTCTCATACTAATTACATGTTTTCTAAGGATCTTCCAAACATATTTGTTTCAAACTTTCAGTAAATGTTACACAGTACCTTCTGCATAATTTAACACAGCCTTTTTCCAAAAAACTGTAAATTTTTGAATATATAATTAAAAAATTGCAAAAAATGTTGTGAATTTTCATTACAATTGAAAAAAAATCATCTTTAATAACTGAACAAAAATTTTGTAAAATCCCTGAGTTAAGTTGTAGCCCATATTCCAATAAATAATCTGTAAAAAGTTCAACTTTCTACCTCAAATACTTTGTGAGGAAAGAAGTAATTTATAAGCGTTATTTTAACATTGAAAGTATAGGGCGTTCCGGAGCCCCTTAAGAAATCTATTAGTGTAAACCTAAATTGGTAAGAATTACAGGCAAGTAACTTAAATAGTACATGAGTTATTGGAGGTCAAATGGGCCAATTACTACATATCGTGTCAGGTCATAAGTACTCCACAGTTACACGAAAAAAAGGTAGTAGCATGTTTATAAATATATTTATTCGTCTATGTCTTTGTTTATATCCGAGATATACTATTCATGAAGAAACTGGTTAAATATTTACTGTGCTTTAGAAAGCACAGAGATATTAGGCTACTGGCCTACCTTTTGTTCTATTCCTTTTTATATGTTTATTTGATTTCTTTATGTATTTAATAATGTGTGCTAGAACGTGTATATGGCCCACCTGTAGGAATATTTATTTAATTTCGAGTTATTTAAATGTAAATCTAGTATTTCGGATGTGTTTCATTATGTTTCTGCGGGTGCATTGGCTAGAAGACATGGCGCGAGCCGTCACAGTGCTCGTGAATGGGGATACTGGGTGGAAGGGGGAAAGGAGTTCGGAAGAGAGCTGGAGACGGAGACGGAGTACAGCGCGACGGACGCACAGTCGCGAGAAAGACTTGAGTATGCAGCAGTTTGTGCATGGTCGCGGCAGATAGAAATACTTCGGAGTGCCGACTTGAACACTTGTAGGATTTCCGTGGCTTCTACAGTGAAGACGGAGTGTACGTTTAGAAGTGAATATATCGGGAGCTATGTTGTTGTTCATAACTAATTACGTGCTGTAGGAATCTGTTGTTTCACTGTTATTCAACTTATATTTAATTTACTTGCTGGACCATCGACACCAGTAAGTGTTTAGCAGAAATATACCACATTCTCAAAAGTACTTCTGTTATCGTACTCATTATTGAAAGTCGTTAAGTTAGTACCTACAGATTTTATTTAATTGTTATATTTCATTTATAAATTTCTACGTTAGATTCGCAAATTTCCGAGTTACAGGAACCTTAGACCATTCGATTCATGTGTGTATTCATGATGTATACTGTAGACTCAACAGTATTTGGCTTGCAATGCGGCAACTACGTATCCCAGCCCCTAGACAACGAAACCAGCAAAAACTTTTAATATTTCAACTTCGAGACTGAGGGTACGTAGCTGAGGGCCACCACACCACATCATTTTTTATTTGAAAGCCCGCAAGCTGATGTACTCTCCACGATTGAAGCAATCACTGAAGTAGTTGATTTTGAAGTTCTCGCCGATGTGCAACAATCTGATAGTGAGCTCCGAGATTCGTTGGCGCAACCATCAGGCCTACTACACTGCTGTATTACACTTCCACTGTCAACTGTGCTGCTGTATTGTGATGTCGCCACCAACAAACCGAGACCTTTTGTGACTACTGACTTTCGCCAACAGGCAATCGCCTCTTTATACACTCCTGGGAATTGAAATAAGAACACAGTGAATTCATTGTCCCAGGAAGGGGAAACTTTATTGACACAATCCTGGGGTCAGATACATCACATGATCACACTGGCAGAACCACAGGCACATAGACACAGGCAACAGAGCATGCACAATGTCGGCACTAGTACAGTGTATATCCACCTTTCGCAGCAATGCAGGCTGCTATTCTCCCATGGAGACGATCGTAGAGATGCTGGATGTAGTCCTGTGGAACGGCTTGCCATGCCATTTCCACCTGGCGCCTCAGTTGGACCAGCGTTCGTGCTGGACGTGCAGACCGCGTGAGACGACGCTTCATCCAGTCCCAAACATGCTCAATGTGGGACAGATCCGGAGATCTTGCTGGCCAGGGTAGTTGACTTACACCTTCTAGAGCACGTTGGGTGGCACGGGACACATGCGGACGTGCATTGTCCTGTTGGAACAGCAAGTTCCCTTGCCGATCTAGGAATGGTAGAACGATGGGTTCGATGACGGTTTGGATGTATCGTGCACTATTCAGTGTCCCCTCGACGATCACCAGTGGTGTACGGCCAGTGTAGGAGATCGCTCCCCACACCATGATGCCGGGTGTTGGCCCTGTGTGCCTCGGTCGTATGCAGTCCTGATTGTGGCGCTCACCTGCACGGCGCCAAACACGCATACGACCATCATTGGCACCAAGGCAGAAGCGACTCTCATCGCTGAAGACGACACGTCTCCATTCGTCCCTCCATTCACGCCTGTCGCGACACCACTGGAGGCGGGCTGCACGATGTTGGGGCGTGAGCGGAAGACGGCCTAACGGTGTGCGGGACCGTAGCCCAGCTTCATGAAGACGGTTGCGAATGGTCCTCGCCGATACCCCAGGAGCAACAGTGTCCCTAATTTGCCGGGAAGTGGCGGTGCGGTCCCCTACGGCACTGCGTAGGATCCTACGGTTTGGCGTGCATCCGTGCGTCGCTGCGGTCCGGTCCCAGGTCGACGGGCACGTGCACCTTCCGCCGACCACTGGCGACAACATCGATGTACTGTGGAGACCTCACGCCCCACGTGTTGAGCACTTCGGCGGTACGTCCACCCGGCCTCCCGCATGCCCACTATACACCCTCGCTCAAAGTCCGTCAACTGCACATACGGTTCACGTCCACGCTGTCGCGGCATGCTACCAGTGTTAAAGACTGCGATGGAGCTCCGTATGCCACGGCAAACTGGCTGACACTGACGGCGGCGGTGCACAAATGCTGCGCAGCTAGCGCCATTCGACGGCCAACACCGCGGTTCCTGGTGTGTCCGCTGTGCCGTGCGTGTGATCATTGCTTGTACAGCCCTCTCGCAGTGTCCGGAGCAAGTATGGTGGGTCTGACACACCGGTGTCAATGTGTTCTTTTTTCCATTTCCAGGAGTGTATAACTTGTTGCGCCCTGGAATATGAGCCACTACCAACATGGTGAAGCGAGCTTTTGTCTGGCCACACATGGACAAAGATTGCAAGCCATATGTGCGACAATGTGTGGCCTGCCAAAGGAATAAAGTTAGCCAGCACGTTAGGTCACCTCTTGGCACATTTCTTCCACCAAATCAGAGATTTGATCATGTCCACCTAGACCCAGTAGGACCTCTCCCACCATCGGAAGGATACACCCACTGCCTTTCATCCATCGATCGTTTTACACGCTGGCCCGAGTAGTTCCCGATCGCCGACATCACCGCCGGAACTGTCGCGATTGCATTCTTCAGTGGATGAATCGCCCGTTTCGGAGTGCCGTTACGAATCACAACGGACCAAGGAAGACAGTTTGAGTCGTATTCGTTCGAAGCACTCTCTATCCTACTGGGTACAAGGCGCATTAGACCTACAGCTTACCACCTGTCAGCAAAAGGTTTAATTGAACGCATGCACCGTCAACTGAAAGCGTCGCTTCGTTGTCACGACCCACAGCGATGGACAGAGACATTGCCCAATTTCCTCATGGGTCTCCGTGCCTCGCTGAAAGAAGGCCTGAACGCCACACACAACTGCAGAACTTGTTTATGGCCAGCCGATACGACATCCCGGCGAGTTCTTTGCTAATGCGCCAGACCACGACACTGACACTTCAGATTTTGTACAAAAGCTGCTTACGCAAATCCGGCAACTACGCACCGTTGCTCCAAGGGACCAGCAGACCCGTGGCCCATTTGTGTTTGACGAGCTACGGGAATGCCAATATGTCTTCTTACGGCATGATGCAGTACGAAAGCCGCTGCAGCCACCATACGATGGAACTTATCGTGTCATCAGTAGGGAGGACAAGACAGTCAGGGTGATGGGCACACCAACCACCGTCTCCGTCGACAGGCTCAAACCGGCTTTCCATGGTCCATACACTGGTAAGAACGCATCTACACACACTAATGGCATGACCGAAGCTCCAGTCACTCCATTGCACGTCACAGGTCTGCCTCAACGGACGTGCTAATGCATCATCAGCAGCCTCTGCACGACCCGTTGTAACCCAGTCCGGAGGACACGTCCGTTTCAACAGAAATTACCGTTGGCATTAAGGGGGGGGGGGGGTGAGTGGTGAAGTGCAGTGCTACGTGCAGTGTAATGCTGTGTGCGAGTGATTGCCATTTGTAATTATTATTTCTGGTGCAGTCTGAGCCTTATGTTTCCTCATTTGTTTTTATGCTGTTCTGTTGTTTAATTTTCAAGTAAAGCAGTCGTATGAGTTAGGTCTGTTTTTATGTTGCAATTAAGTAAATTCAATTAGTCGCGCAACAGTATTACACTGCGATAGCGTTAACTATGTATTGTGGAGGTAAGTACTACAACGGATATGTACAAAATTGTTATTAGTTACGAATAAACATAAATAGATGCACAAATACTCCATATGCCTTCAGATAGGTTGACAATGGGCATGGAGCCAAAATAAGCTTATAGCACCCAAAAATAACGTCTTAATAAACAATCCTTGAATACAGCAGTGTTTTAACTTACTTTATATCTATATTGAGACGGCTGAGTAGCTTCTTTTTAGAATACTTATAAGTACATTTAATATTTTTATGAACTCACGTTTTAGTTATTCATTTGTGTTTTCATTGGTGCTGTAACATATTTCAGTATCTGGAAATGTTACAAAAATGTGGTTACTCAATATCTTGTATGATTTTCCAAAAGTGAAAATCTTTGGTAATTTACTGCGTCATTTATCTCCTTGATTCATTAGTGATACGACGATCTCTAACTTCACAAAAGTACCACAAGAAGGATTATTTCAAATTGTTTTTGACATGTAACCAATAGACATGTAAATAGTTGTGGGATATGTCAGAGCAGTATAATTCCTCAGATAATCGGCACAGCATCACAGTAGCCAATACTTAATCCTAAATTATTGTATGTACGTAGATTCCTTGACTTTTTGTCAACAAAAATGAGGCGACAGAAGCTACAAGGGTGGCAGGCCACAGAATATCTTTCGTTGCTTTCTTTTTCAGGGAAGATGTAATGAACAACATATAAGTGACGATATTATGTTATGAAGGAACGATATCGTATTGTCACTTTCGTTAAAATTTCATGTTTTTGCTCGTTTAGGATCACCAGAGCACATATTAAGCATTATTTCATACTTTTGGACGTCGTCACGGTCAGATATTCTTTTACTTCCTGCGTGTCTTCTCCCTTCGTCCACGTGGTTTTCACCATTCTTCCTTCGTGGAACACTTTCAAGTGATCTACGAGATATCTCTGCCCAGGCTGACTAAATGGTTCAAATGGCTCTGAGCGCTATGGGACTTAACATCTGTGGTCATCAGTCCCCTAGAACTTAGAACTACTTAAACCTAACCAACCTAAGGACATCACACACATCCATGCCCGAGGCAGGATTCGAACCTGCGACCGTAGCAGTCGCGCGGTTCCGGACTGAGCGCCAGACTGACTAGATAGGTGTTGTACTTTTAATATGTTCCAACCTAATTTATTAAAACAAACCAATCACGATTTCCTGACTGAACAGAGCTGTTTCTCACTAATTTGGTAGAGTTCTTTTATTCCTTTTAGTGCCGAATGCACCAACGCCGATTAAAAGTTAACTGTGGTCAAGTCAGCATTTAACCCTGATTAACTCGATATTCGGCTGCACCAACCTCGATCAAAGATAATCGAGGGATTTGTTCGCGATTAAAGTTAACTGAGCTCGAAGAGTCGATTATCTTGAATTGATCGCGGTTAACATATCGTTAACAAGTAACATGGAAGCGCGTTTTGACGTTTTAGATGGCATAGAAGACGAAGATATGCTATATTTTCAACATATAGATCTTCGCAACCATGTTGGTGTACTTGTGGAAAGGGGAAATCCTTTCGAAGATTACGGTGACCAGAAACTTGAAGAGAGGTTTCGTCTTTCAAAAGAAACAGTGTGGTAGTTATTGGATCAAATTCACGATAGGTTAGAATTTCCAACTTACCGAAATAATCCGGTCTCGTCCATGAACAGACTTCTGATGACATTAAGGGCATACGCAACTGGAGCATTTAATATAGTAATTGGTGACAGTGCTAATGTACATTTTACAACGGCCCAAAGAATTATAAGTGAAGTGTCAGGAACCATAGCAACAATGTCTCGTCAATGCATAAAGTTTCCTTCTAGAGCGGAAGTACGCTCTGTGATGGATGGTTTCAACACACTAGCTGGATATCCTAGAGTCATTGGTACAGTGGATGCTACTCACGTAAGGATTCATTCACCTGGGAGACAGAATGAGACCTTTTCCGCTACAGGAAATCATATTTCTCCTTTAATTGTCAAACAATCAGCGACCACAATTTAATAATACGGGACACTGTGGCCCGTTGGCCTGGCTCTGTGCACAATAGTACAATATTTTGTAATTGCGCTCGAAGGGCACAGTTTGAAAATGGTGAAATACCAGTCTGTCAGTTACTAGGATACTAGGAGAGAGTGGCTATGCATACAGACCTTACTTATTGGCACCACTTTCAAATCCACAAAGTGCGGCAGAGCACCGATGTAATAGGTCTTACATTACAACAAGGAGCACTGTGGAGAGACAATATAGTTTGGGGAAGAGGTGATTCCCCATTTTATCTATGGTAATGATGTGTAATCCACAAAAAACGATGGCAATTATAGCGAGTACGGCTGTCTTGCATAATATTGCAAGGCACACAAGCAAGGAAGAGCCACCAGAAGATACGGAAATTATGCGTCTGCTGAGGCTATTACGTAGCGGGAGGGGCCCCGATTTCGACGACAATGAGCCAATGCCTCCCGGTCAACAAAAGTATCATGATGACACATTACCAGGACGAGCAGTTCGTCGCACTGTAATGGATGAACATTTTCACTGAGGTAAACTGATACTTAAAACATGTAAAATATGTAATTATTTTTATTTGAAATTATTATAATGTACATATAACAAAATGTTTTCAAACATTTACATTATATTCGGTAGAATCCTTCCGCTTCCAATATTTTAATTTTTTTTTAGTTCCAAAATTTTGAGTTATTTTATTCTCATTTCTTTCATATGTTCTCTCTTCATCATTTCCGGCTGCTGCTGGAGTACCTCCACCCTCTTCTGCATCACACTGTCCAGTGCAGAGGAGGAAGTTGGTTTAGGTCTCGGTGGCATTCTTCTCAAATTACAGGTTTCTTGTGTTCCTGCACTTGAAGGTTTGGAGAAGGGTTGTTGAACTTTATAAATAACAACCTGTGATGGGATAAGGCTTTCACCGGATTCAGCAGCCATTACAGTTCCATTACCGTTTGTGGTACTGCTTGGATCGCCAACTGCTGCATCATCAACTACATCTACATTTAGATCCGTTGTTACACAGTACTGTACATCCGAATCAAAGTTATTTTCCAGTGGATTCAATGATGAGCCAACTATTTCCAGTAGTTTTGCCTCGTGTGGACTCTTTTTAGGTACTGGTACTGCCTTCCCTCCTCCTGTTTTATAGACTTCAACCTTCTCTTCAGCCAAATCCTTTCGCAACCTCCTCTTCAAATTCTAACGTGCTTTAAGCCTATCAGGCCTTCTTTTTGTTACTCCTGAAATAGATACATTTTGTAGTGGCAGATGTCATTTTCGTTGTGTGTATCGTGAATTGTTATTCAACATTAATCTAAGCACCATGAAAAATAGTGTTTTAATTTACATTAGTAACACATATTTATTGATTTATGATTCAAATAAAATTTAACCTTACCTGGAGTTGAATGAAATTTTGTTGCTATATTTTCCCATGCATCCAATTTTTCCCTGACTGTGCAACCATTGGTCTTTTTTTACACTCTATTACCCTTGAATTAGAGGCAACCAACTCCTAAATTATGTCTACTTCGAATTTGGAAGAATTCGGCGTCCTTCTCTTTTCTCCATAGTGCAGTAACATCGCACACGTTACGCCAACAATATGAAAACCGCGCCTAAGTACCACAGACCAAGGCGGTTACAACACCCTTGCCACAGGCAGACAGCGAATATCATTATCTTTGCATGTATATGGGCGCTTTCCTTTGTAACACACGGAATTAATGGCGGTCAAACTCCGATTAGCTAACCGCGTTTTGGTAATCGGCGTTTAACGTTGAAGCAGCACGGAGACAACTTAATCGCGATTAAGTTTTTACCGTGATCTCGGAACCCTCGGTTATCTTGCTTTTTATTAGGCGTAGGTGCAGTCGGCCCTTAAGCTCCATAAGACTTACAGTTGTTCGAGATTACGACTTTGAATGGGTTCTCTTCTGAAATTTACCCGTATTTCCTGGTCCCACGTTCGAGATATTCTCAACGGTGTCCCTCGTATTCAGACACGCTGTTTTCGCCTTTGTCTTATTGAGGCTGGGATAAAATAATCTTAATTTAAATTAAACTTTGTTATCACAACAATAATACACTACTGGCCATTAAAATTGCTACACCAAGAAGAAATGCAGATGAGAATCGGGTATTATTTGGACAAATATATTATACTAGAACTGACATGTGATTCCATTTTCACGCAATTTGGGTGCACAGATCCTGAGAAATCAGTACCCAGTACAACCACCTTCGGCTATAATAACGGCCTTGATACGCCTGGGCATTGAGTCAAACACAGCTTGGATGTCGTGTACAGGTAAAGCTGCACATGCGGCTTCAACACGATACCACAATTCATCAAGAGTTGTGACTGGTGTATTGTGACGAGCCAGTTGCTGGGCCCCCATTCACGAGACGTCTTGAATTGGTGAGAGATCTGGAGAATGTGCTGGCCAGGGCAGCAATCGAACATTTTCTGTATCCAGAAAGGCCCGTACAGGACCTGCAACATGCGGTCGTGCATTATCCTGCTGAAAAGTAGGTTTTCGCGGGGATCATATGAAGGGTAGAGCCACGGGTCGTAACACATCTGAAATGTAACGTCCACTGTTCAAAGTGCCGTCAATGTGAATAAGAGGTGACCGAGACGTGTAACCAATGGCACCCCTTACCATCACGCCGGGTGATACGCCAGTATGGCGACGACGATACACGCTTTCAATGTGCGTTCACCGCGATGTCGCCAAACACGGATGCGACCATCATGATACTGTAAACACAAGCTGGATTCATCCGAAAAAATGACGTTTGGTCATTCGTGCACCCAGGTTCGTCGTTGAGTACACCATCGCAGACGCTCCTGTCTGTGATGCAGCGTCAAGGGTAACCGCAGCCACGGTCTCAGAGCTGATAGTCCATGCTGCTGCAAACGTCGTCGAACTGTTCGTGCAGATGGTTGTTGTCATGCAAACGTCCCCATCTGTTGACTCATGGATCGAGATGTGGCTGCACGATCTGTTACAGCCATGCGGATAAGATGCATGTCATCTCGACTGCTAGTGACACGAGGCCGTTGGGATCCAGCACAGCGGTCCGTATTACCCTCCTGAACCCACCGATTCGATATTCTGCTAACAGTCATTGGGTCTCGACCAACGCGAGCAGCAATGTCGCGATACGATAAACCGCAATCGCGATAGGCTACAATTAGATCTTTATCAAAGTCGGAAACGTGATGGTACACATTTCTCCTCCTTACACGAGGCATCACAACGACGTTTCACCAGTCAACGCCGGTAAACTGCTGTTTGTGTATGAGAAATCTGTTGGAAACTCTTTTCATGTCAGCACGTTGTAGGTGTAGCCACCGGCGCCAACCTTGTGACCTGAGGAACGATAGTAAATGTCAGTAATAATCAAAATATAATTTTGAAATGCACTTATCGTTGAGAGAATATTTCAGATTTTCATAAATACATTTCAATCGCATAAGTTGTAACTTCTTTTATGTAAGATTTTTTTTTTTTAGAAAAGTTACCGCTACCAGTCACAAAGTGGTAGCGGTAATTTACAAAAAACCTTTACATATTTATTGGGACAGTCACGGTCGAAAAATAGTCAAAATGGCTTCAAATTATTGTACTTCTTTTAATAGGCTGTCTATCAAAATGCTATGTTTACTCTCTTGTCATAGTGTATGCATATCTCCGCTGTATGTCAAATTCCTGACTGTCTTCATAGCACCCGTGTTCTTCCCCAGACCCGGTAAATCAATATCAGCCGTAATCAAACAGAGAAAACAAAGGTATAAGTGGGAAATTTGGAAATTACTGATAAGTTCCTGTGGGACCAAACTGCTGAGGTCATCGGTCCCTAGGCTTACATCCTAATTAATCTAACTTTATAAACTAACTTACGCTAAGGACAACACAACCATGCCCGAGGGAGAACTCGAACCTCCGACGGGGGGAGCCACGCGTATCAGGGCAAGGAACCTTAGACCGTGCGGTTACCCCGCACGGATATCATGAGGATCATCATCGCGTCATCATTATTTTATATAGAGTGTCGAACGAGGGCCTCCTGGAGACTTCAGCGTGCATTATGGTGATCAGCATTTTCATACATCGTGCCCATTACTGTATGCTGATGCCATGTAAAGAACGTCCATTTTGTTTGTCTTTCATTGTCAACAGTACCCTAGCAATGAATTTCCTTGCTCCATGTAAGATCCATTTCTCTGCATCTTCCGCCCAACTCCATTTTACGCTAGTTATGGTTATAAAAACAAGTTTACTCCAGTGCGGTATATGAAACGTTGTTTTGTGTGACTCTCTCACCTAATAATTCCTATCAAATTTCCACCCACTTCTCGCAGATCACGCTAACCTTTGTAATCGTTTCGCATGAAAATAAATACTGATTATATGTTCTCCATTTCATAGAAATCGGGAGCTCGATCTTGAAAACCGTTTATAGTTTTCCAAAGGCGCCCCAGGAAATTTATGAGACTCAGAAATTTCGAAAATACCAGACGAGAGGAAGCAAAATAGGTGTAGTATACAAACAGAAAATCTTCTATTCAGTTGCACAGACTGACAACATCACCAAAAGCATGGTGATAATAAACAATGTCGTAATATACACTTTTGTTTATTTCTTTGACTGTACATCCAGCCATTGTTTTATGTTTTGGTTAGCGTGTAAACTGATCAACTAACTCGGTAACGTCAAAAATCGCTTTAGTTGTAAAACTTATTTATATCTAAAAATGAAAGCACTACCTCATTTCAGGACATACGAGGGTTGTTTTTTAAGTAAGGGCCGGTTTTATTTTAAAAAAAAAGATACAAATTCTTTTGTAAAAAAAACTTTTATTTTCTGATTCTACACACTTTTACCCATTTTTCTACATAGTTGCCTTGTTTATTTAAGCACTTGTCATACCGTACAACTAAGTTTTTAATTCCCTCTTCAAAGAATTCGACCGCCTGCTCCGACAGCCAAGAGTTCACGGCCGCTTTTACTTCATCGTCGTCATTGAAGCGCTGCCGGCCAAGATGGTGTTTCAGGTACCGGAAAAGGTGAAAATCACTAGGAGCAATGTCGGGGCTGTATGGTGGATGGTCCAAAACTTCCCAGCCAAAAGAATCAATCAAATCCCGAGTCTTTTGACAGGTGTGAGTCCTAGCGTTATCGTGCAGGAGCAAAACTCCTTTTGTCAGCATGCCCCGCCTTTTGTTTTGAATTGCTCTGCGGAGCTTCTTTAGAATTGCACAGTAGGCATCTGAGTTGATTGTCCTTCCTCGTGGCATGAAGTCCACTAGCAAAACACCGCGCCGGTCCCAGAACACAGTTGCCATAATCTTGCGCTTTGACAGCGTCTGTTTGGCTTTGACCATGACGGGTGAGGTTGTGTGCCGCCATTCCATCGATTGTCGCTTGCTTTCGGGAGTGATATGGGATACCCATGTTTCATCTCCAGTGACTATTTGACTCAATATGTCATCCCCTTCTTCCTCGTAACGAATCAAAAAGTCCAATGAAGTGGCAAACCTCTTCCCTTTCTGGTCCTCTGTGAGGAGTCTGGGTACCCACCAAGAACACAGTTTCTTAATGTTTAGGTTTTCAGACACAATTTTGTACAAAACCGATCTTGAAACTTGCGGAAAGTCCAAAGAAAGAGTGGAAATTGTGAATTTTCTGTCCTCACGAATCTTTGTTTCGACTGCAGCCACCAAATCATCAGTGATCACAGAGGGCCGGCCTGTGCGTTCTTCGTCATGGACGTTTTGGCGGCCATTTTTAAACTCTCTAACCCATTGACGCACTTTACCTTCACTCATTGCATTCAAGCCATAAACTTCTGTTAACTGACGATGAACTTCTGCAGCTGATAGACTTCTCGCGGTCAAAAAACGTATCACTGACCGTATCTCACACGCGGCGGGCGATTCAATAATCGTAAACATTATAAAGTAGCACAGCGATGCGTACACGTCAGCTACAGAGCTGCAACTTGCATCAGTGTGAACGGGAAGGATGCCGGCAAGTGGCGCGGTGGCTTGTTGCGGCGTCCGCGCGAACTACGGGACTATACGCGCGAACGGCCCTTACTTAGAAAACAACCCAAGATGTCTCATCTTCAGTTGAATATCAAAACGTGAGTCCACAAGATGCATAACTAATTAAAATATGTTAAAATAATGCATGCCTGGTAAATGACATGTAATAGAATATCCTCTTCATTTCTATATCTGTCAGAATGTCCCTTGCAGCGGAGGACAACGGTCTTTCGAAAGGTCGCACATCCGTCTTCATGCGGGTCCATGTTTGGCGCGTCCGTAAGCGCGGACCGATGTCCTCCTCTGCGAGAGACCTTCTGGCTGATCTAGGATCTAAGAAGTTATTCTCTTGCATGTCATGCACCAGGGATGCTCTGTTTCAACACAATTTAGCTATTTTAACCTAAGCTATGCATCCTTGTGGATTCGAATTTTAATACGCACCTGGCAATATATAAGACGACTCACTAACTATTGCCACCAAGAATAACTCCGAAAGCATAATAGGAGCTGAAAGGTTTGTAGGGCAGAAGTTCCATGGGACAACGGAGGCCATAATAAGACGTCGATTTTTTGTTGCGAGGTGGGGTCGCTTCAGAGATATGAAGGACAACTTTGTTTTTTTGAGTGGGATGCTATGGTTTGGTACTTATTTTCTGATAGCGGCTATCGAGACGAATCCAATGATGTGTAAGGCTTTTAAGGTCAACGAAGGTCGGAAAGGTGGCATGAACCTCCATTTACATAAGGTGTTCGAAGTGATAACCATTGGTATCAATGCAGTGCTGCAGTCTTCTCGTCATGGATTGAGTGGTGTTCCTCATCACTTCGGCACTTATCGAAGCACGTGCTCTAACAATTACCTCTCGTATATCTTCAGGTGTAGTTGGAATGTCTGTATAAAAAATATCTATTACGAATCCCAACAAGAAAAAATTCAGAGGCGTCAAGTCTGGCGAACCAGCTGGCTACGACACATCTCCTCCGCGTCCAATCCAACGATTTGGGAATTGTTTCTGCAACTGATTTCTAGCCATCAGCGAAAAATGCGCCAGACATCCATCGTGTTAATACCACATTCTGCCTTGTTCCCTTAAGGTATTTCTTCCAACAACAGACCTAATATTTCTTGCAGGAATGTGGTGTGCTTCCTACTATTAAGATTTCCACCGATGAAATAGGGGCCTATAATTCTGTGTTCCAGATTCCCACAACATACATTCACCGACCGCTCATTTTGGTGTGCAATTTGCCGTAGCCAGCAAGGATTTTCAATAATGTATGTTATGCAAATTAACATTTCCATCGTTCATGAATGTAGCCTCGTCAGTAAATAAAATCAAATTAATAAATGTGTCATCCCTTTGAATATAAAGGTGAGTCCATCGGCGGAATTCAATGGGACCCATACAATCCGTAGCATTCAATTCTCGTTGGAGACTGATATGGTAAGGAATATATTTATGGCAATGCAGAACACGAACAACACTACTCTGGATCATGCCAGATTCCCTGGCGATTTGACACGAACTGACACAAGAATCTCGAACTACAGTGGCAAGAGTACCAATTTCCGTGTCCTAATTAGTAACTTTCCTTTCCGGGATATGTTTCCAGCGCGTTAAAGGTCCATTTGTTCTCAATTTATCATACACATATTTAAATAAACGACGTGTAGGACGAGTACGTTGAGGATACCTTCCAGCGTATAACCTTCTAGCTCTCAGAGAATTTCATTGGCGTTCTCTGCAAATAGGAAGCGTATCGATGTGTTCTTAAAAGGAATACATCATTCACGTTCCCTTGATTCTATGATACTTGTCTTACTGTTCCTGTTAGTGTTGTATAGCGAAACCGTCGAATGATGTTTAACATTCAATGGCACGTTAGATGGATACGTCGTATTCGGCGAATATTTACCATTTGCACGATATACGAGAGATAATTGTCAGAGCATGTGCTTCGGTAAGTGCCGAAGCGATAAGGAATGCCACTCAATCTGTGATAAGAAGATTGCAGCACTGCATTGATTGCAATGATCATCACTTCGAACACCTTCTGTAAAGGGACGTTCATGTCACCTTCTAGACATTCGTTGACCTTCAAAGACTTTACTGTTACACGTCATTGTATTCGTCTCGATAGCCGCTATCAGAATATGAATACTAAACTTTAGCATCCCATTTAAAAAATCAAAGTTGACCTTCATATTTCTGACGCGACCGCACTGGGCAACAAAGCCAATGTGATAATAAGGCCCCCCTTGTCCCATGCCACATTTCTTCCACAAACTTTTCAGCTAGTGTCATGCTTTTGGAGTTTTTCTTGGTGTCAATAGTTAGTGACTCACCCGGCATAATACGAGGGTTGTTTTTTAAGTAAGGGCCGCTCGCGCGTATAGTCCCGTAGTTCGCGCGGACGCCGCAACAAGCCACTGCGCCACTTGCCGGCATCCTTCCCGTTCACACTGATGCAAGTTGCAGCTCTGTAGCTGACGTGTACGCAGCGCTGTGCTACTTTATAATGTTTACGATTTTTGAATCGCCCGCCGCGTGTGAGATACGGTCAGTGATACGTTTTTTGAATGCGACAAGTCTATCAGCTGCAGAAGTTCATCGTCAGTTAACAGAAGTTTATGGCTTGAATGCCATGAGTGAAGGTAAAGTGCGTCTATGGGTTAGAGAGTTTAAAAATGGCCGTCAAAACGTCCATGACGAAGAACGCTGTGGCCGGCCCTCTGTGATCACTCATGATTTGGTGGCTGCAGTCGAAACAAAGATTCTTGAGGACAGAAGATTCACAATTTCCACTCTTTCTTTGGAATTTCCGCAAGTTTCAAGATCGGTTTTGTACAAAATTGTGTCTGAAAACCTAAACTTTAAGAAACTGTGTTCTCGGTGGGTACCCAGACTCCTCACAGTGGACCACAAAGGGAAGAGGTTTGCCACTTCATTGGACTTTTTGATTCGTTACGAGGAAGAAGGGGATGACATGTTGAGTCAAATTGTCAGTGGAGATGAAACATGGGTATCCCATATCACTCCCGAAAGCAAGCGACAATCGATGGAATGGCGACACACAACCTCACCCGTCAAGATCAAAGCGCAAGATTATGGCAACTGTGTTCTGGGACCGGCGCGGTGTTTTGCTAGTGGACTTTATGCCACGAGGAACGACAATCAACTCAGATGCCTACTGTGCAACCCTAAAGAAGCTCCGCAGGGCAATTCAAAACAAAAGGCGCGTTATGCTGACAAAAGGAGTTTTGCTCCTGCACGATAACGCTATGACTCACACCTCTCAAAAGACTCGGGATTTGATTGATTCTTTTCGCAGGGCAGTTTTGGACCATCCACCATACAGCCCCGACATTGCTCCTAGTGATTTTCACCTGTTCCGGTACCTGAAACACCCTTTTGGCGGACAGCGCTTCAATGACGACGATGAAATGAAAGCGGCCGTGAACTATTGGCTGTCGGAGCAGGCGGCCGAATTCTTTGAAGAGGGAATTAAAAACTTAGTTGTACGGTATGACAAGTGCTTAAATAAACAAGGCAACTATGTAGAAAAATAGGTAAAAGTGTGCAGAATCAGAAAATAAAAGTTTTTTTACAAAAGTATTTGTATCTTTCTTTAAAAATAAAAACGGCCGTTACTTAAAAAACAACCCTCGTAATTACAACTGTTGTGGCTTTTATCAGTCACGAGAAATAAGAATCTGGGATATCCCATGAAGAAAAACGTGAGTTTTTGTTGCGTTTTACAGCCTCAGATCATACAAATGTTTTGGTTGCCGTTTCCTACTACTTACCTAGTGAACGCCATTTAATTTAAATGCGATACGTGGTAACTTGCCAATTGAAGAAACACAGTAACTATTCAACTGAACAAATCGAGAGATGTGTTTAATTTTGTGACATTTTCAAACAATCTGATGTTGATTTGCTAGAAGTCAAAACCAGTAATGAAAATAAGACACAAATAAATTACAAGCATTGACTGCGAGTGGGCCTTCATTTAAATCAATGGCAAAAGTTGAAAATTTGAGCCAGACCGTTGTTTGAGCCCGGGTCTCTTGCCTACTAGGCAGATGCTCTGACCAATGAGCCATCCGGACACAGGTCGTAACAAATGCTGGCACAAACCTAGCTGTCCTTCCGCCGGACCCAAATTCCCATCTTGTCACACACTCCACGAATGTAACGCCCCTTGGCAATTATCCTCATTATTCGCAGCATTTTCTCCAATTACGTAAGGGTTCGAGCCTGATGAAAATCTTCACTCAAGAGTCCACTGGGCATCCTCGCCCTATTTATGTATATGTGGTGTTTGCTGTTTCAGACTTGTCCGAAAGAACAGACACCAAATATACTTTAATCATGAAAATATTGGTGTGACCCAGAGCTGCTAAATACAATTCAAAAAATTGTAGCTTTCCTTAAAATATCTTGACTAGATATTATTCTAGTCTTATTGGGACTGATTCTGAATCGTAAACTTTCTCTGTTTAGTAATTCCATTTCTTGCAGTTATTCTGTTATAAAAAGTAAATTCAGTGGTACAACGACTGTCGTTCCCTCGAATAACAACAAACCGTTCGACACCTTATTGGTTAAAAACAGTCTTGGTTGCAATTTTATTATTTTTTTTATTTTTGAACGACGCGTTTCGCCTTATTTAGGCATCTTCAGGTTATCTAAATAGAAAACAGAGAACAAATACATCTATTTATGAATCGCGATCTCGTTGTGCAGACTTGGATAACCTATAAGCATGTATAAACAGATCACCTGTTGAGAATATAAACAGATCACATATTGAAAGAGCAAATACCTTAATTTGGTATTTCTTAAGAATCCTTTAGTCAGTGTAGCCAAAGGGCATCAGGTGTTGCCCCTAGTAATTCCATCTCATCAATGTTTTATGTGCATTACATTTGTAATGTTTTAGTGGGTATGTATATCAAGTTTACGATCTCTCATTTTTAATCGCTGCTGTTTCGCAGCGCCACCTTTTGAGGTGATTCTGTAGGCTTCAGTACTGGCACACGCCGCTGTGGCGCATTATGCTTACTACCTGAGCCCCCATCTTACTGTTACTCGCTCCTGTGAACGGGAACGCGTTATGCACATCTTGGTGCCTCTCAAGTCCAACTAGAAAAGGTAATGATTTTATATTTCCAGTTTTTACTGAGTTTAAAGAAGGCGATGTTGGCCTGACATATTCGACGATGCCCTTTGGCAACACTGACTAAAGGATTCTTTAGAAATACCAAATTAAGGTATTTGCTCTTTCAATAGGTGATCTGTTTATATTTTCAATAGGTGATCTGTTTATACATGCTTATAGGTTATCCAAGTCTGAACAACGCGATCGCGATTCTTAAATAGATGTATTTCTTCTCTGTTTTCTATTTAGATAATCTGAAGACGCCTAAATAAGGTGAAACGCGTCGTTGGAAAATAAAAAACTAAAATTGCAATCAAGACCGTTTTTAGCCAATACTGTTAAGTACTGCTTTGCTGTTATGCCACACATGGACTGGAAGAAGTTAGGCACCTTATAAGGTTTTACTGCGTTGCAAAGAACAGGCAGTCATTCCGCTGAGACGCCTCTTTCGGAACAGCAGGGGCGGCGGGGAGAATAAAGAGATAAGCAGGAGCCTTCAGCAACAAGGCGCGGCATGGCCCGAGTTATGGCCAGTAGGTCCTGGCCGGCGCCGATAAAATGATTGCCGGGTAAATCCGGGGCCGCCTTTCAGAATTCTGATCAGCGCCGCCGTTGAATGAGGCTCCTCTCATTGAATTCGCTCGAACTGGCCTTTTGAGACCCCCCCATTTCGTTTTCCATCTGGGCGGCGGGCGTGCGAGGCCAGCCTTGCCGCGTTCTCCCCCCACCATCCCCTCTCAGCGACCACTCTACTTCCTCGCAAGCCTGCGATACGAGCGCAGTTGTTCCTTGGACTGGCCTCGCTGCTGCGAACGTCTGTGACCCACCTCTCCACCAGAGTGTACAGCTTACCGGCAAGCACATTTCCATAACTTTGCTACTGTTCAGATGGCTGATGTTTATACATTTATTCCGCTGTCCATACTTGCCTTGTATCTTCAGGCCGTCTTTTATTACGGAATAAACGCGTAGTTATTTTGGTTACCTGACATTAGCAATCGTTGTAGGAATCAATTTTAAATTTATATTGTATTCGCCCTATGAAAAATTTTCCTTATTTACTAAGATCTCTGCGTTGACACGTTAGTGGATTTCTGGTTTTGTGATCATATATTGCCATCTTCAGAGCCATGACGCCAAGAGGTAGTAATTACGTCAGAAAATGATTTAGACCATTCTGTCACAATAAGAACTTACAATGTGTACAAGAAAGTCAAAACATTACAATTACTTGCCAGATGTGAAACCATAATGAATATACACTACTGGCTCTTAAAATTGCTACACCAACAAGAAATGCAAATGATAAACTGGTACTCATTGGACACATATATTATACTAGAACTGACATGTGATTACATTTTCGTGCAATTTGGGTGCATAGATCCTGAGAAATCAGTACCCAGAACAACCACCTCTGGCCATATTAACGGCCTTGATAGGCCTGGACATTGCGTCAAACACAGCTTGGATGGCGTGTACAGGTACAGCTGCCCAACAAGCTTCAACACGATACCACAGTTCATCAAGAGTAGTGACTGGCGTATTGTGACGAGCCAGTTGCTCGGCCTGCATTGACCAGACGTTTTCAGTTGGTGAGAGATCTGGAGAATGTGCTGGCCAGGACAGCAGTCGAACATTTTCTGTATCCAGAAAGGCCCGTACAGGACCTGCAACGTGCTGCCATGCATTGTCCTGCTGAAATGTAGGGTTTCGCAGGGATCGAATAAAGGGTAGCGCCACAGGTCGTAACACATCTGAAATCTATTGTCCACTGCTCAAAGTGCCGTCAATGCGAACAAGAGATGACCGAGACGTGTAACCAAGGGCACCCCATACCATCACGCCGGGTGATACGCCAGTATGGCGACGACGAATACACGCTTCAAATGTGCGTTCACCGCGATGTCGTCAAACACGGATGCGACCATCATGATGCTGTAAACAGAACCTGGATTCATCCCAAAAAATGACGTTTTTCAATTCATGCGCCCAGGTTCGTCGTTGAGTACACCATCGCAGGCGCTCCTGTCTGTGATGCAGCGTCAAGGGTAACCACAGCCATGGCCCCGCGCTCATAGTCCACGCTGCTGCAAACGTCGTCGAATTGTTCGTGCAGATGGTTGTTGTCTTGCAAACTTCCCCATATGTTGACTCAGGGATCGAGACGTGGCTGCACGATGCGTTACAGCCATGCGGACAAGATGCCTGTCGTCTCGACTGCTAGTGGTACGAGGCCGTTGGGATCTAGCACGGTGTTCCGTATTACCTTCCTGAACCCACCGATTCGATATTCTACTAACAGTCACTGGACCTCGACCAACGCGAGCAGCAATGTCGCGATACGATAAACCGCAAACGCTATAGGCTACAATCTAACCTTTATCAATGTCGGAAACGTGATGGTACGCATTTCTCCCTCTTACACGAGGCATCGCAACAACGTTTCACCAGGCGACGCCGGTCAACTGCTGTTTGTGTATGAGAGATCAGTTGGAAACTTTCCTCATGTTAGGACGTTGTGGGTGTCGCCACCGGTGCCAACCTTGTGTTAATTCTCTGAAAAGCTAATCATTTACGTATCACAGCATCTTCTTCCTGTCGGTTATATATCGCGTCTGTAGCACATCATCTTCGTTGTGTAGCAGTTTTAATTGTCAGTAGTGTACAACTTCATACCACACAAATTCTAAGTTGTATACAAGTTGTTCGAAACTTCCTATTACAGACTATTTGGACTTGGGGAGCGAGGTGAGAGTAATATATTTTGAAGAGGAAGCCATGTCTGGAAACGTACCGTTTCCGTTCTATGACGGTTCTAGTTCAGATGTGTAACGCGTCCACTTCTGCTGAGGAAAAAAGAAAAGTCTCAGAGTTGCTTATTCTGGTATGCAGTGAGGTGGACGGGATGACGCGTGCTACACCAGACTGTTACATGACGTCACTTACCGTACGCAAAATTTGTTTTACGCGATTCCAGTGGAGACAGGAAGAGCTTCTGTCATATGTTGTAGCCGCTGCACTAGTAATTGAACAGGCACCAGATGAAGTGGAGAGTGTGAATCAGAACATGCTTTGTAGGCATAATGTCTGTAACAACGTTGGTGGTCGCCACATCGACGAGTTGTTGTAATGTACTGTTCTGCGCGTACAGTATGCCATGTTCAGTTCTGTTGTCGAATGATGTAAACAAGTAATGTTTAAGTGTTAATACAAACAAATGTGCTTAATTGATAAACAGACGTTTCCTGATGTTTCCTTTCCGATGGTTACCTAACAAATGTATTGCGTCACGACAAATTCAATTCCTCAAAGAGAAGTGCATGAGTTAAACATCTGAACTGAAACCGTCGTAGAAAGGAAAAAAGTACGTTTCCGGGCATGGTTTCATATTCAAAATGTTATGTACTCACTACCCTCGATACATCCTAGAAGTTTGCAAAGGGAATACGTTATGGCTGCATTCTTGGTATGTTGCTGAAATGCCTCGATTTTTGCACATTTTGTGTTATAATTGTGACAGAGTGGTTCAAATCACTGTATGATGTAACTACAACTGTGTAGTTCTTGGGTCTGAAGATGGTAATTTTTAGGACTGAAACTAGTTGTTCACTAACGTCTTAACAAAGCGATCACGACAGTTAAATAAATGGTTCTTTAGGAGGGCTATTGATTGTCTTATGTAAGACTTAATGGCAATCGAGCATTCAAAATGTTGACCTTCGATACATGTTTAAAGCGTTCAGTACAAACAATACTACGCGCTGAATGTCATCTGAAGTTATCATGTAAGAAGTTCGTATTATATGGCATTTCATGTTTTCGCGAATCTTCAGTGATTCCTCACTGTCTTAACTTTTTCCACAGATAAAGATTGGGATTTGCTCAGTCCGGTGAACATTTTGTGTTTTCGGAAGAACCGATTCAATTATCTCGAAATGATCTCTTTGAGAATACCTCTATCTATCTATACAGTATGTTTGTGACATCCGTCAGTTGTTCGTACCACATGGATTGTCGTATGTCATGTTGGATGGGATCCAATACCTGCGGCAGTGTATCTGTCTCGATGTGAAGACATTTCTGGAAAATTCAGCTTTCCATCAATAAAACAAAAACCGTAATCATTTTTACCCATATTTCTCACCCCATTTGGATTCTAACCGATGAGTAGCGGAAACTACGAAGATCCGTTTGCTTATGATTTATAAAGATGCATTATCCGTAAACACAACAATGCATAGAAAGATTCTGTACATCCGTCCGCCAAAGATGGTTACAGGACTCTACTGATAAGTAGATAATGTCAAATCGAACACCTTTCTGCCGTCTAACTTCCAAACTGTTATTTTATTCGACTACCAGTTTCTGTGATTTACTATGCCATCTTCATGCACCCTCTTCGACGTGTAGGAAGATTCAAACTTCGGTTCCAGTCAAAATGGGAGCCAGCATTCTAAGACTGTAGATTTCTGCTTGGTACAGCTATCACTTCAACCATCATCTGCCAACAGGAACTGATCGCTGTATAAAGGAGAAATCTACAGATGCCAGTCTTTGGATGCTGGCCCCTATTTTGACAATAACCGAAATTGGAATCTTCCTACACATCGGTCAGAGGGTCTCAAGATGGCGTAAGAAATCACCGAAACTGGTAGCCCAATAAAATAACAGTTTGGAAATGAGGCGGCACAAAGCTGTTTGATTTAACATTCTATGGATGGAAACGTTTCATCATTTCTAACTATCGTGGATCGCGTTGCAAGAATTGGAACCGATTCCGAATCACATTGCCATAATTCTGTGGCCGGTCGAAGTGGCCGTGCGGTTAAAGGCGCTGCAGTCTGGAACCGCAGGACCGCTACGGTCGCAGGTTCGAATCCTGCCTCGGGCATGGATGTTTGTGATGTCCATAGGTTAGTTAGGTTTAACTAGTTCTAAGTTCTAGGGGACTAATGACCTCAGCAGTTGAGTCCCATAGTGCTCAGAGCCATTTGAACCATTTTTGAACCATAATTCTGACGATAAAGCAAAATGTGGCGATGGAACATAGAATTCGCCGCACTACTTTTGCTGATCCCTGTGGTGTGTTCACGCTGCCTTTTAGAGACGTGTGGAATGTGTATTAGCGCTGCTATACTGTTCTAGAGAATTAGTGAAACCAGTGAATCATCGTCCGGTATTTTAAATCTGTTTTGATACAGGCGATACCTGTGGTGATATCGAATGGCTAGAGGTCTTTGCTTTCAATGTATGCAATAACTAAAATCCTTCGCCATGTGTTGGCTGTGTAATGCCTCACAATGTCAGGTGAGCCCTCAGAAGGACCTGAGTATCGGTGTTCAAGTGACTTCTGGTGAGGTACACAGATGGCAGTTGTCATTTTTGTATGCTGTATTGAACCACACATAAAATGCAACATCCTTGAGTATTGCGAGTTGCAGGGGTGGTCTATTCGATCCAAAAACGATGGACTGCCCGTCGTTTCGATGCAGATGCCGGTGCCTTTCCGGTGTGTCATCCATAGCTTGTAAACACACTACAGAGTGACAGGTCAGTACACCAGGCGAGTTGGACAAGGTGTCTGACACATTAAACCCCACGTCTAGACCGACGTCCGGCCATCTCTGCGTTTCAGCGTAGCACCGATACCGCTAGAGCACTGCAAGACGATCTCGGAAGGGCCACTGCAGTCAGTGTGTCCGGTCAGCGGTAATGAAGAGGTTACGAGTGAGAGGACCGCAGGATCCAGACATCCTGTCCGAGTAACACGCTTGACACAACTTGTTGCAGCTCGCCTTCAATTCTACCGGTCCTTTGTCAACTGTAAACTTCAACACTGGCGAAACGTGTTAATCACAGACGAATCCAGACATCCTCTGGCTCAAGGTGAAGGATGAGTTCATTTGTGGAGATCAGTGGTGAGCGGTACCTCCCAGAGGTTGCCCAGCAAATTTACAGATTTCCAAGGTTCTGTGACGTTGTGGGAAAACATCAGAGTTGATAGTCTTACGGATCTTGCTGTTGTCCATTGTCTCCTTACCGCCACGCAGTACATCGAACAGATCCCGTGGCTGCTGCATACGATAACGGCTCAGAAATCCTTATAATGCCAGGGCCCATGAGGTGGGCGATAGCAGGGTTCTTTTGCGAAGCCTGGATGTTGAAGTAATTGAATGACATGTGGTGAGTCCCAACGTAAACCCTATCGGGCTCACGTGAGACGTGCTTGACAAACGTGTTCGTCGTCGTCCTGTATCACCGCAGGCTCTCCATGGACTCTCATAGGCCCTCGCTTGAGAATGGAAACAATACTACAGGGTGCTCTCCTTAGAACTATTCGGAGTCTGCCACGTAGATGTCAGGCAATAATAAATGTTCACGGAAGGTGTAGGTGTTATTGAATTCCAATGAAAACACTCCCAGATTGACGGGATGAACCATTGTTTCCACTTCGTTTTTGACAGTTGTGGGACATTCCAATTCATTTTACTAGGTGACAATTATTGAACTATGCGAAGAAAACGCAAACAATGGCGTACACACACTTTATTCGTCATGTAAACGTCACTACATATGTTCGGATTTAGGTTATGACATGTTGGATATTCTTACCATCATTGGCGCACACGAATAACGAAATTCTGCATGACACGCTGAAGTGTCTGAACATCGATGCTGTCGATGATCTACTGAATGGCTCTTTTCAGCTCAGCAATGGTTTGTGATTATTGATGTACATCTTGTTTTTAATACAGCCCCACAAAAAAAGGTCACCTGTGTTCAGATCCGGAGAATATGGCGGCCAATCAAGGTCCATGCCAGTGGCTTCCGGGCACCCCAGAGCCAGAATGCAGTCCGCAAAGTGCTCCTCCAAGACATCATATACTTTCCTGCTGCGACGGGCTCGAGCTCCGTCTTGCATGAAACACATCTTGTCGAAATTAGGGTCACTTTGGATATTGGGGCTAATATCATTTTCCAAAACCTTCACGTACCGTTCGGTAGTCACAGTGCCATCGAGGAATATCGAACCGATTGTTCCGTGACTGTACATTGCACAACAGTCACCTGTTGAGAGTGAAGAGACTTTTCGATGATAAACCCATCCAAATGAAAGAGGACTTCGTCGCTAAGCCAAACAAAAACGCGCACACTAATTCCCATCATTACCTGCGTCCAACAATGCAATTTGAGGGTCCTAACGCTAACCGTTCAGAAGTTATGACGATTTTATTTTATATAGTTCAATAACTGTCACCCTGTATGTAAACGATCAAGGATATAATGCTGTTTTGCTGGATACTAAATTTCTGAAAGATAAACGTATAATTTGGTAACATAGCCATTCCTGCATTACTTCTCCGTGGAGTATGGCAGACACCGAAAGTCACGTTCTCATAATTCTTTAGAGCAGTGTAGTAAGTTAAATGCTATTTTCTCGTCGTTTGATGTTCTAGTTCACTGGCTTTGTTTATTCTTCATATTTTCAGTTTTTTCAATGATTTTACATAGTTTACATAGACAGGGATTGATACTATCTGATATTTTTCAGCATAGAAGAACACAGCTATCATAACATTCCGTTTTTCATGTACCATATACATTGTGAAAATCTGAATAGCTTCTAGAGCCAGTTGTGTGACCACTACGACAGTAGAGCACAGACTGATGGGCTTCAAGGGCACAGGTAACCACACGAACAGCACCCGGAATCACGTCTATGAATACATTTTGTACGGAATGGGAGACATTCCAGGAATCTCTTCTGGTGACGGTGAAAAGCTGTTTTGGCACTGTATGTTACTGTAGGTCTGTGCTGAGTCGGTTGGTTTAGCAACAGCGTGCAAGCCATGGGGGTTCCTTCTTAAAAGAAAGTCAGTAGTTACTTCGCAATACGGTTTCGTCGACATTGATTCCAGGGATATTTCGAACGTCACATACTGCTCTGACGAATTCGCCGTTGATGGCGGGCCATGTCGTTGAACGGTATTCAATACATAGAAGATGCCTGGTAAGATCAATCTAGCTTACAATAATGGCTACAAATATGTTTTTTTTTTTTTCATTTGAGTTCGTCTCAGTATTCATCCGCGCACTATGCGCAGAGCAACACAGACCAAGACGTTACTAATTATAATTACTTCAAGCCTGGTCACTGCATCATTTATAACATCATTTTATTCTGTACTATTTTAAATTCTTCAACAAAGGCTCGTTATCCTATTATTCAAAACTTCATTTTATTCCACAGTGTCTTAAATTCTCCTGCATTAATTGTTCAAGGTGTGCAATGTTTTTTTTTTTTTTTTTTTTTTTTTTTTTGTACTGATGCTTCCGGAAAGTGTTTGCAACAAAATTGTCTTCATTTTGTAACAAGAAACGTAGATTACATTCCCACTAAGAATTCGAGAATTGCGTCAAATTCTCTTAAAACTAATATAACAGTTAACGACCTCAAGAATTGCGAGCCTCTTTATCTGAAACATATTCTCCTGCATAAAAACTTTGCGTAAATATGCAACGTGTAAAGACACCTCTGTATGTTGACAATGAGAAGGGTCACAGTCATGAAATATTATTATGTCAATTTTATTAAATATTTCTGGTAGGAACTGTAGATAAACAAATTAAGGACTGAGCGCAGGGACAAAAATCACCATATTAGCGGAACTATCACAGAAACATTAGAAAGAGAAAGAAGCTCTCTGTAATGTGGAGAATTCTGAGATGTTTTTGGGATGAAGAGAAGAGATGTAACAGAGACGGTAACTTTTGTTTTCAGATGATGCCGAGTATAGAGGTGGGGGAGTATGTAGAATTTTTTCTATTGTTGAAGAGGTGCCTTCGTGATATGTTTTTAAGTAGAAGTTTATTTAAGCGCAAAGGTATATAAAAGTTAGCTCAGATGTAATTAAATGTGAATAAAGGTTACTAGGAAATCAAGTAAACAAAAGTTTGTGAAAAGGTAAGCTGTTTCCCATTCGCTTCGAGCTTTACTGGAATGTGCAAGTGTTGACATGTACGCACATAGACAGTAACTCCCTTGATGAATGAGTGCCGACTCAAGCTTGCACGCAGTCCGGCTCCATCGAAATACGTTTCCCTTCATCGGAACTATTTCAAATACATGAGCACTGAAGGATCATCGGAATATGCTACTGCACCTACCCAGCCGTCATTGTCTGTCTGTACACAAGCCAGAACAATGAGTTCCGGCGGCGCGGAGCGGAGGACAGCTGCGACGTTGCAGCACAATTCTCTTTCGGATTAAGGCGACTGTGAAAATTGTAGTTGTCTTGAGATACTTTCAAAACTTGCTAAGTTAACTCTGTTCAAGAGGCTACACACTCTGTAGCATAACACATTCCACACAGCACAAGTATTTAAAATTCAAGTAATTAATGCGTAGTAAGTAAATATGCAAGTATTAAAATCGTCAGAAGAAGAAAGGACTCCTATTTTGGGGGAATTTAGTGTGTAACAGTAATTGTACATAGTCCTTAATCTGTGCCGTGTTACTTCATTACATGCTGTGGAGCTGAGTGTCATCGCGAAACTTGAGCAGACTGCTCCATCACAGATGAATTTCATGAGACGACAATACTTCATATAGGTAAGCGCACTTACTGTTTTTCTGCTATAGTTCACGTGTACCAGTTTTAAGACTGAGATCTCCTCATACTAAAAAGTAGAAAATTGTTTGTTTCTTTCACAGTATTCAATACAGTAATTAGTGACACATCGCATTGCATTTAAAGCACATAGGCAGTGGTATGTATTGGTAAGTTATGGTGATCATAGGAGGGAACATTACCATCCGATAATAAATTTTGGTTACGATCGGGACGGGTTCACAATACAGTAAAATGCAGGGTGAAGAGCAAGCAAATATTTAGGCCTTTTATGAAGGTTCCTTGGGAGCGGGACATAGCTTCGCCACAGACAGTCATCAGTCCATTAGCTGATATCTTAAGGCAGTTAACATTTTTAGGCACGACTGTTACTGTTGTTTCAGCGAGAAAAGCTTATATACAATCTATGCAATCTGAAATGAACACAGATGTGGATAACGTTGTAACTAAGCCAGATTTAGAGCCGGTTAGTATTAGTGTTTCAGATATACAATACAGAAAAGATGGTAGAATGAAATAACACAGCTGCGTCCAGCGCAGGAACAATTTCCGAACGAACTGACCGACATTTTCACAGCAGATTAAAGAAATCATCAAGCATTACGATACTGTGGAATCTACAGTAGATTAGTTAAATGCAACTATTAATAGTATGTCGTCAGAATATGAGGAACACATTTTGGAGAAATTTAAGGAGCATAGGAGGCATTTTCCGAATGATCTCAAAGAGTGATCTGGAGTAAAACGAGGTCAAGTTTCCGCTTATGACAAAGCATACAGGAAGCTGTTTCTAATCAGTCACCGGAGAAGTTGCCTTCCACTGAAGAATATAAGACTGTATTGCAGAAAGTTAATGAGCAGATGTGGCTCAGTCTTGGTTCAGTGGAAGAAACAAATAGATACTTTAGCCGCTAAGATTTAGAGAAAAATGGAAGAGGTCTGAGGGGCATACAGAATCCAAAACGAGAGGTGCGTGGTGAGCATATATCACAGGCCTAGAGCCATGTGCCAGATCGAAGCAGCCTGTAGGCGTGTCAGGCTTTTTATGCTGACACTTCTGACGTTGCCAGCGGTGTGCTTTCACCTCCTAAATTATATACAATACTGATGGAAGAGAAACTGTTAAAGGATAAACAATTTCAGAATTTCCCATCAGAGAAGAAGACTGTTAAATCCGTTGTATTTATTAGAGGATTTATCTGGGGCTTCACCCCGAGCGCAGACACAGATGCGAAATATCAGCTATGTCTAGGATGGTTTGAAGCGCATTCAGCGCTCTGGGCTCCACATGTACGAGGAATTTGAACGGGCCTTCGTCCCAAAATACTGGTCACTCGAGATAAAGGAACGTTTGAAGAAAAAAGTTGTTAATCACCAAGTGCTTCCGTATACGAACGATGATTAGTGGAGATTCTTTGAGAAGTGTATGAACAAATCCCGTTGTTGGGATGAAACCTTTTCACGCAAAAAGTTATTAAGCGTACTGAGGCCTAAGTTGCCTGTGAAAATACGTGATAAGCTAATTCATACGAACAAGGATAATGTGGAATGTCGGTCTTGGATTACGTAGATATATTTCAAGAGGATATAAAATTCAGACAGAGACCAGGAAACTGGTGTATACCAAATCCAAATCAATATAATATGCACGCATATAATCACAAGTAAATGCCCGAAAACATGGCCGACAGTACGATTCACACACATGGTTCAAGTTTTAGGCGTAACTGGAGGAAACGAAATAGGCCGTTTCGTAAAGTTAATCCTGTGTATAGCAACCATCTGAGCCAAAATCAGAACCAACAATCGCATCAGCCAAACCATGCGGTTCCGCAGCAACAACAAACTGGCGGGAGCAGCCACCGATTATTACGGAAGTAACTGATGAACTTGCTCTCCAGCTAAGGACCCACCCGTTAAAGCAAAGTTGACCGTATCGTGCTCCGGATGAGCGGTGGAAGAGCCTTTCAGGCGCGACACGCAGAAGGTGAAATTCTTCATGTATATTGATGGTGCAGAACTAAAAGAGGAACTCTGTGGTGATACAAGTAAACTTGGCGAGGATTATTCAACGGTACCGATATCAGAGGCAAAAGCAAATACTGAAGGACTTCCTGTTACGTTGTTTTGGACAGTGGTCCTTCGGTAAATGCGATCTCGTGTAGTCTCTTTGAAAGATTGTTTCAAAGAAAGAACTTACCTTCTTTACCTGTAAACAACTGTCGTGCAGCTTGAGCTGTCGGTAACAGGTCTGAGACCGTGAAGATACAAACGATGCTTACACAAAAACTAGCACATGTAGCGATTCAATGCACGTTCTTAGTTACTAATAAATTGATGGTCTATTATACGGTCGGATGGGAAAAAGAAAGCGAGAAGGACGGAAGAGTCAGCTTCTCCACTGGAAAACTTATAATTAAGTTAGGTGGTGCCGAATTTCAATAGAACTTTTGAGAAAGGAGAGTATGCGTGAGCGATACTGCAGAGGGATACGCAAAAAATTAGTTATTGCAACAGAAGGTGTTCCAAGGAACTAGGAAAACGTAAGCAGTTTGGATGATAAAGTCCATAAGAAATTAGAACGACCTGAGAATCTCACCTGGGATCAGAAGAGTCAGTTAGGAAATTTCATTAATAATTATGATAAAGGTTTTGCGGAAAGGCCACATCAAGTGAATGGATATGCTTGCCACATCGAAGTCTCCCCACACCAGACATTCAGCCATAGCTTTTATTCCATACCCTGGAAGCTTCGATCGGCAGTAGCAGAGAAAATTAGTCGCATGATTTCGTGGGATTTGATGGAACCCTCGAGCAGCCCCTACACTATCCCGCTTCTCGTGGTGCCAAAACAAGGTGGTAAAGTTCACCTGGTCCTCGATGCCTGAGTCGTAAATACGATTATTGTTGCAGTACGCACACATCCAGATAATATAATCGACTTAATTCAAAAATTTCACGAATGTTCAATACCTACCCTGTATCAACATGCGTGCTTGTTACTGGCAAATAAGCCTTGGACAAGCCTCCAAGAAGTACAAAGCATTTCTATATGCAGGCAGAAGCTATCAGTTCCAGATCCTTCCATCCAGCCTTAATGGAGTGCTGGAACATTTTCACAGGCCCTGGAATATGTATTAGGACAAGAATATATAGAATTATTAGTTCGTGTACTGTAAGCTTTTAAGGAGGTCAAAGTACCGCTAATTTGCAGAAATAGCATTTCTATTGGAGACAATCACGCTCCTATGTCACTTAACTGATTCCGAAAGGATTTTACATGATTCGGAAAAGATATGTACAACTAAGCACTTCCCGGCGCCACTGATTAAGAGAATACGTTAAGCGTATCTCGATCAGCCTTTGTTTTTCCGTCGACCGTTCCTGATCAGTTTTTGAATGACGAAACATTGTTGAACCTGCTCCACAAAACGTGGCTTGGCAGTGGAGAAATTAACATCAAGAAGCGGTCAATGATACAAAGACAGCGTTAGTGAGTTCGAGATTACTATATGATCAGGTTATGTCAATGAATTTTGGTGTGATGACGGACGCTTCCTCAGTTAGGCTGGGTGTGCGTCTATTTCTAACAAGGATAACGGATGGAATACCGACATTTTGACCCGTAGAATTCACAGCAGGACCTTGTCTCCATATCAGTTATCTTCTACGGCTCAGAGCAGCAGTTTTCCGAAAATTTAACTATTATCTGGACAGGTAACATGCAATTTTAGATTGTGGTCGCCAAGCTTTAACATTTCCGCCACCTTGTAAGTGGTTACATTGATGACTTGCAAGACAGACATGGACTTAATATGAGTGTAGTTTTAAGACTGTGTATGTTAGTGGAGAGGAGAATGTAGCTACGGATGCTCTATCTCGATTGCCAGAAGGACCCAGTCAGGAAACAGCTGTAGAAGGACAAACTAGGTATTTACACCACTAGCCATTCAAACTGCAACACCACGAAGATGTGCTACAGACGCGACATTTAACCGACAGGAGGAAGATACTGTGATATGCAGATGATTAGCTTTTCAGAGCATTCACACAAGGTTGGCGCCGGTGGTGACACCTACAACGTGCTGACATGAGGAAAGTTTCCAACCGATTTCTCATACACAAACAGCAGTTGACCCGCGTTGCCTGGTGAAACGTTGTTGTGATGCCTCGAGTAAGAAGGAGAAATGCGTACCATCACGTTTCCGACTTTGATAAAGGTCGAATTGTAGCCTATCGCGATTGCGGTTTATCGTATCGCGACATTGCTGATCGCGTTCGTCGAGATCCAATGACTGTTAGCAGAATATGGAATCGGTGAGTTCAGGAGGGTAATACGGAACGCCGTACTGCATCCCAATGGCCTCGTATCACTAGCAGTCGAGATGACAGGCATCTTTTCCGAATGGCTGTAACTGATCGTGCAGCCACGTCTCGATCCATGAGTCAACAGATGGGACGTTTGCAAGACAACAACCATCTGCACGAACAGTTCGACGACATTTGTAGCAGCATGGACTATCAGCTCGAAGACCATGGCTGCGGTTACCCTTAACGCTGCATCACATACAGGAGCGCTTGCGATGATTTACTCAACGACAAACCTGGATGCGGGAATGGCTAAACGTCATTTTTTCGGATGAATTCAGGTTCTGTTTACAGCATTATGATGGTCGCATCCGTGTTTGGCGACATCGCGGTGAACGCATATTGGAAGCTTGTATTCGTCATCGCCATACTGGCGTATCACCCAGCATGATGGTATGGGGTGACATTGGTTACACGTCTCGGTCACCTCTTGTTCGCATTGACGGCACTTTTGAAAAGTGGACGTTACATTTCAGATGCGTTACGGCCCGTGGCTCTATCCTTCATTCGATCCTTGCGAAACCCTACATTTCGGCAGGATAATGAACGACCGCATGTTGCAGGTCCTGTACTGGCCTTTCTGGATACAGAAAATATTCGACTGCCGCCCTGTCCAGCACATTCTCCAGATCTCTCACCGATTGAAATCGTCTGGTCAATGGTGGCCGAACAACTAGCTCGTCACAATATGCCAGTCACTACTCATGATGAACCGTGGTCTCGTGTTGAAGCTGCACGGGCAACTGTACCTGTACACGCGATCCAAGCTCTGTTTGACTCAATGCCCAAGCGTATCAAGGCCGTTATTACGGCCAGAGGTGGTTGTTCTGGGTACTGATTTCTCTGGATCCATGCACCCAAATTGCGTGAAAATGTAGTCACATGTCAGTTCTAGCATAATATATTTGTCCAATGAAGACCTGTTTACCATCTGCATTTCTTCTTGGTGTAGCACTTTTAATTGCCAGTATTGTAAGTATTCTGCTAATGTGAGATCAGTTGAAGATATTCCCAGGAATTATTCCATAGTATGACTGGAATGAAGATGGTCAATGGATGCCTTTATGAAAATGTGAAGGTGTCTCCGTTAAGTCTGTGCACCCATTCTGAAGTGAATAGTTGACGACCTCGAGCCACGTGTGGGCAATCCACATGCAGTACTGTGGTGTAATGATTCCGATTTTACTTGTTTTGCTTGGAGAAATGTCTTAGCCAGAGTGGGTATTAAACAAATAGTTACCCCAAGCTGCCAACCCGGAAGCAGTCCCATGAACAGATTTTTAGAGAGCTAATTGGAGTAATAAGTACCTATTGCGATGCCAGACAAATCGCGTAGATTTACTACGTGGGGATATTTGAAGAGTTCGGGAACCATTTGCCCAGTACTGCCACAAATTTCACATCAGCGAAATTTATGTTTCTTCATGAAAAAATGGTTCAAATGGCTCTGAGCACTATTTGACTTTGTGTTCATCAGTCCCCTAGAACTTACAACTACTTAAACCTAACTAACCTAAGGACATCTCACACATCCATGCCCGAGGCAGGATTCGAACCTGCGACCGTAGCAGTCGCGCGGTTCCGGACTGAGCGCCTAGAACCGCTAGACCACCGCGGCCGGCTTCTTCATGAAGAACGGAAAGAGGGGTGTATAACATCCGCAAGGCAACGAGAGTGTTTCCTCAAAGGGAGGAAAATGTTAGAGACGACATAGTTATTCTCACAGAGAAGTCCAGGCCAACAAGTATATGATCATAGAAGATGGTGGATGCAAGGTTTTAGTATGGAGAACAAATACTCTTGGGAACACATCATAAGTCTTTGTTCTTAACTAAGAAGAAGAAATAGCAACTTCTGTACGTTGGGCCATTTACAAGCTCAAAAGTTCCACGTCCTCGATCGCATCCACTTGGATGTCCAGGAACAAACTGGATTAAAGGGCTTTCACCACTTCCAGATTTTAAGAAATACTTCTCTTGGTGTCACCTGAACTCTTATATGAGTTAATATATGATGTAGATGAGATAGTGGATAATGAAAGATTAATGATGTTGTACATGGTAGGATTTAATGATTTTCGATGTGAAATAGTAGTACAGGTTAAAGAGTGTTTCATACACAGAGCTGAGCAACAAGGATGGTCTGAATGATCTGATTATATATATGTAAATATATGTGCACTAATAATGTTTCCCTTTAGTCGATAACTGAAAACATTAAACATGGCTTGTAAGTGCAAGGAATATATGTGTACTTTTATTTAAGCTAGTAGTATAGGAATTTCAGCTGATTTTTATGTACTGATAAGTTTTCAATATCTAACACGATTATTTACAAATTCAGTTTTTTATGATGTAAATTCTTAAAGGCAGTTAAATAATTGAATTAGTAATTGAGTAATAATAATATTTAATTTCCTTTTGGTTAAAATCATTTAGGATATTTCTTTGAAATGAGAATTTTGTACCACTATGGTGTTTTCTGTAGTAAGAAATTGTTGATTTTTTTAGCTAAAATCATTTACGTGTATCATTAGGAGTCGCAAGCACAGGACGTTTACAATGGGAGAGTACAAATCTGTGTCTTGTGCTGACAATATTTTCGTTGAACAGAATGAGATTTTCACTCTGCAGCGGAGTCTGCGCTGATATGAAACTGCCTGTCAGATTAAAACTGTGTGCTGGACCGAGACTGGAACTCGGGACCTTTGCGTTTCGCGGGCAAGTGCTCTACCAACTGAGCTACCCAAGCACAACTCACCCCCCGTCCTCACAGCTTTACTTCTGCCAGTACCTCGTCTCCTACCTTCCAAACTTTACAGAAGCTCTTCTGCGAACTTTGCAGAACTAGCACTCATGAAAGAAAGGATATTGCGGAGACATGCCTTAGCCACAGCCTGGGGGATGTTTCCAGAATGAGATTTCCACTCTCCAGTGGAGTGTGCGCTGATGTGAAACTTCCTGGCAGATTAAAACTGTGTGCCGGACCGAGACTCGAACTCGGGACCTTTGCCTTTCCGCAATATCCCTTCTTTCAGGAGTGCTAGTTCTGCAAGGTTCGCAGGAGAGCTTCTGTAACGTTTGGAAGGTAGGAGACTAGGTACTGGCAGAAGTAAAGCTGTGAGGACGGGGCGTGAGTCGTGCTTGGGTCGCTCAGTTGGTAGAGCACTTGCTCGCGAAAGGCAAAGGTCCCGGGTACGAGTCTCGGTCCGGCACACAGGTTTAATCGGCCAGGAAGTTTAATATTTTCCTTGTTTGGACCCATCAGCTCAATTTGTATTACACAGAGTAACAGAATATGCGTTAACAGGGTTTTTCCGATTCGCAAGTCGTAATCCTAATTACACAAAACTTATCTAATGAAAAGTTTGCGAGATGTATGTTTACGAACTGAAATAGACTTTGTGTAAGTCAGAGTGCAGATTGTTATGAGCTTCTGTTCAAAAATGGTTCTAATGTCTCTGAGCACTATGAGACTTAACTTCTGAGGTCATCAGTCCCCTAGAACTTAGAACTACTTAAACCTAACTAACCTACGGACATCACACACATCCATGCCCGAGGCAGGATTCGAACCTGCGACCATAGCGGTCGCGCGCTTCCAGTCTGAAGCGCCTTGAACCGCTCGGCCACTCCGGCCGGCGAGCTTCTATTGAAGATGTAGTATTATTTGTGGTGAAGATATGACTCTTCACCTTAAAGGAATGTCAACTTGTTCCTTTGAAGAAAAAAAGGGGGGATTAATACACACGCAATATGAGTGATTCAGTCATATGGGCAATTTTTAGCGTTATAAGGAATGCACTGCAAACAATGAAACCATTGGTGGATAACATACTTCCACGAAGAATCAGAGACAATTATACAGTAACCACCATGATACTAAAAACGTGGAAATAACATATCAAACCTTGATTGCATTGTGGCCGTATTAGGATATGTAAAGAGTAGTTACTTGTAAAATACATATCGAATTCGATGGATTCTGAAAGGCAAATAGATGGTAAGTGTGAACTAACTCGTTTTCCTTCAGGACATGAGTTACTGGCTGTTATCTACACTTGTCTGTTTTTTCCATTTACCATACATGTAATTTCCATGGTTACTTAAAGCTATAAGTGTTTGTTTTTCTCTTCAATCTTAGTTATGATGCTAAGTTTTTTGCTAATGGAAGTATCTTCATGTTCAGTTCTATTTTTGCTTTTGATGAAGGTATATTTACATATACCGAAACCGCGGTCAATGATTTCAATAAATCTTCATCCTGCAACTGTTTGGCTGTTATCATTTACCATGAAGATTTCCAACAGTTGCTGCTTCAGCCACGTTTAAAATTTTGATTTATTATTATCGTTATTATTATTACTTTCAGCCCCAGGTGGTGGAGTGGATAGAGTGTGTGTGTAAGTGAGTGCCTGCAATGAATATATCACACGTATGCATGAGTTAAAAACAATGCTACCATTGACAGGCTACACTTAAAGGAATATATTAGATGATGTACTTAGTTATGATGATGTTCTACTCTAGCTTCATTAGGAGAGCGTAGCTTTGAGTAGGTATCCAGGTTGAATGAGTACAACTGTGTACCACAAAATTATTTATCTTGAAACAAAACAAAAATGCAAGAATGTATCAAGTCAGTGCATAATGTTAATCTTACTCCTAATCAAACTTTTTGTTTTGGAGTACTTTCCTCGAAATCGCACCCCCGTTTGTTAGAGGGACACACTTCATTGGCTGATACTGATTAGTCCCGAGATATAGCACATCTCCATCCCGACTGGAAAGGTCAATAAAGAGCTCGGAAAGCAAGCGAATAGAACTCAACACATTTACTGTGATTATTTTTCTATCTTCCAAACTGTAGTTCGTGTAACACCGATTACAGTACTGGTAGGTGTAGTATTACAACATCGAACTCCTCGGTGTCACTGCTCGCAGTGCAGGGTATTTACGTTCCATACCAATGATTTTTTCTACAGTATGGACATAATATCTCCTTATAATCCATAATATCTCCTTATAATCTATACGCAGTTTCCAGAAATGCTCATGGCTTCTGTGTGTGTGCTCTCTGCAGTGAATCGCCATGCCAGTTACAAAAGCAGTGCCTCCTACTACGCAAATCACGAAGCTGGCAGCCAATCGCCTGCAGTTGATACTCTGTCTAGAACACCTAAAACATTCTATGATTAATCGTAGACGAAGGATTCCGCCAATCACATTCACTTCCCTGCTTTTTGGTGGGAAACATGACTTGCTGCCTCATGTGAGAAGAATTGCGAAGGGTCAACTAAGGTTCAACGTTGATGACATCCGCACATTCCTTTGCACTAAAGGGATGCCTCCACTTATAAGACACTATTGCCCTCCATCCCCAGCTTCAAGCACCTGGCTGTTTTCACAGCATCAGGAGTGTGTCTCAGCGCTCACCATGGGGGAAACCACCTGCCCTGCTGTAAATCTCTGCCTCCATTCAGTCCTCTTCAGACCATTAAAAACATCCTCCCTGGTCAAACATAACATGGTTCTTTTCTAATCTCCCTTCTGCCGAATGCCACTTTCACTAGGATACGTAACGATCGCTATTCCCTGATGTCGCCATCCAGCTCCATTTGTTTTCTTAAGCATTCTACAGTACAGGAACATGGTGTTACAAAGTATCAACCAAAGAAATGATCAATTGTCAAAAATCATTCATCATAAATAGTGATCTGATATGGAATAAGGGATGCAAACGAACTAATATAATATAGCATGTGTGGAGTCAAAATATTGCAGCCTTAGACTATTGTTAGCAAACATTACAATCTTTTTGAATGGTAGTTAGATTTCAGTAACTCAATAATGTAAACTAAGCAAACTGCTGTCTCACTGGACACTGATACGAAACATGTGGTTGCACTATTCACTAATCTGTTATCATAATTCGTTGAATATAATTGAAGCCTCTACTACATGATCTTTCAGGTAGATATCTATTTTCTGCCAATTTAATTTAGATACAGATAAATGGACAGACTGCCCCATTACATAGTTGGACGTTATCAGCAGAAGTTTTAAAAACATTCCGAATCACCTGTTACTTCTACAGAAATATTCATTCATGTAGTACCTACTATTTTGACAATTCAGGCCTTTTCCTCTTACTGTTGCATTTGATATGTGAAAGTGTGAGCTGTGTAATTTATTGGTAGATGTTTTTCAAGTCACATAGCGTTCTCAACCTATTGTTAGGGCATTGTGTCTGATTTGCATATCACCAAAAACATCAGGGTCTATTTATCGTTACCTATGACAATAGTCGATGCTTTTTTATAAACACACAGTGACACCTTTCATTATGTCACAAGTTAACATCTTTCTCCTTATTCAGAATGTGAAACCATTTTTCTGATATAAACGATCCCAAAACCAGTATTTTAATAAATTAAGCCCTGAAATGAGCAAAATATTAATTATATCAGTATCAAATAAAATAAATATTAAATTTATTAAATTAAGACACCCAATATCAATAATACTTTTCATTATCCTTCAAACCTTCCTTGTCAGATTAATAACAGCAACAATAATGGGAAGTTATTGATTGTTATATATTCGATTCTTAACATTCCATGGGAGCATATTTGTTCTACTTATTTATATCATAAGAATCACATCAAATGAAACATTTCATCCTAAATCAATTACTGCAATTGCCACTGTAACAATATGACTCTTTATTATATCAAAATTAATTATTGCAGACATAATAATATTTATAGATTTTTTCAAAATTCCGTAACTGTAAATATTAATAACTTAATCATTTATCAAGAAATAACAATACCTTTAGAAAAATTATATAATAGACCAACAATTATTATTACAATAATGATAATAATTTATTATTTTTAGCGCTATTAGCAGTAGTTAAAATCTCGAATATTAACCAAGACCCTATTTGTAAAATAAGATAATTTCACTAATGATTAAACCCTTATGATTAAGTCACACTTTATCTACAATTATTAATAATCCCCTAACTGATTTACCTGCACCAACAAATAATTCATTTTGATGAAATTTTGGGTCCCTATTAGAATTGTGTTTAGTAATTCAGATCACAGATGGACTATTTTTAGCTATGCACAATGCATCAGATACTGAAATAGCATTCAAGAGTCTAGTACACATCTGCCAGGATGTAGATAATGGTTGAATCATTTGTATTTTACATGCAGAGGGAGCATCCATATTTTTTAATTGCATTTACTTACATGTAGGATGAGGAATCTACTGTGGATCTTATATGTATATACATACCTGAATAAATGGAAGAGTAATTCTGTTCTTAGTTATAGCAACTGCATTTATATGATATGCTTTACCTTGAGGTCAAATATTACTAATTTACTATCAGCAATTCCATTTTTAGGAACAGAGTTAGTTCAGTGAGTATGGTGAGGATTTGCTGTTGAAAACACAACATTAAATCGATTCTTTCCACTCCATTTATTATTGCAGCTCTGGCAACAATCCACTTATTCTTTCTACATTACATAGGGTATAATAACCCTTTAGGCCTAAATGGAGATATTGAAGGAATTCCATTCCACCCATACTCTACTTTCACTGATTGTATCACATTTGTATTAATAATATCATTATTAATTATATTATGTGTAATTAACCCCTACCTACTAGGTGACCCAGATAACTTTGTACCAGCCAATCTACACTACTTGCCATTAAAATTGCTGCACCAAGACGAAAAGCAAATGATAAACAGGTATTCATTGGACAAATATATTATACCAGAAATGACATGTGATTACATTTTCACGCAATTTTGGATGCATATATCCTAAGAAATCAGTATTGAGAACAACCACCTTGTCAAGTCTTTCAATAATTTAAAGTTCACAGATCACTATTTTTAACACACAAAATAAAACTCTTTGAATTTTCTCAAAATGTCAATTTATGTGATGTTCCGTAACACAAGCCAACTAAGGAATAAAATTAATAAGTTAAATTGCTTAGGAAAAGCAAATATTTGAAAAAATTAAATTAGAAATTTAACTCTTCTATTAAATTTTCTCAAAAAATTTCTCTAAATAAATGAAATAAATAAAATCTTTAAACCAATAAGAAAACAAAAAAATTAAAGGCGAAGGTAAAAAGCTGTTTCAAGCTAAATACATTAATTTATCATAATGAAACTGGGGTAAAGTACGTCAAACTCAAATAAACCCAAAAGATATAATAACAAGCTTAATAAAAAATATAAAAATCATCACCTAAAAAGATTAAAGCCAACAACATTATCATAAAAGCAATTCTAGTATATTCAGCCAAAAAAAATCAAAGTAAATCCGCCTGCACCATACTCAATATTAAACCCTGAAACTAATTCAGACTCACCCTCAGCATAATCAAAAGGAGTTCAATTACTTTCAACCAAACAAGAAGCAAAACAAGCTAAAGCTGAAGGTAAAGAAATATTGATAATTCAACAACAAAATTGATAGTTTATAAAGTCTAAATGTAAAACTACCAATTAGAATAATGAAAGGCAACAAAATCAAAGCTAAGCTAACTTCATATGCAGTTGTTTGAGCAACAGAATGCAGTAAACCTAATAAAGAGTATTTTGGATTAGAAGATCAACGAACAATTATAACAGTATAAACACCCAATCTAGTACAGAAAAAAACCATAACAAAAAGAATACACTAAAGTTAAATAAGGAAAGATTACTCAAACAGGCAATGAGATTATTAAATTATAAACAAGAGAAAAAAATAAATTTAATAAAGAGATATAATAGGGATGGGCTACTCCTTACAAACCAGCATAATGGCATCTCAAAAAAGCTGCTGAATCCCTACCAACCCTACTTTATTTGGACCTTTATGAATCTGAATATAGCTTAAAACCTTGTACTCCAATGAAATTAAAAAAGCCACACTAATTAAAACACAAATAACCAGCAAAAGAATTTCAAAACAAACTAATAAATCATAAAGAGTCAATAATATTTCCAGAAAAAATCTACATAAATGAATTCTAAATACAACACATTAATGTGTCAAAATAGTAAATTAATGAATATCATTCAATAACAAAATATATTTTAACTACATGGTCGTCTCATACTAATATTGTTTAATAATCTTAGGACAGAATCTAACCTTGCTCATACCAGTCTGAACTCAGATCATGTAAGAATTTAAAGGTCGAAGAAACCTAATCATTAGGCATTTGCACCCAAATTTTTTCTTAATCCAACATCGAGGAAACAATCTGCATTGTCAATATGAGCTCTCAAAAACAATTATGCTGTTATCCCTAAGGTAACTTGATCTTATGATCATAAATTATGGATCAAAACAAGAAACTTAAATCAATTATATAATAAGGAAGAGTTTATTTATTCTTCATGTCACCTCAACAAAACATTATCATTAAATATAGAAAGATGAACAACAAACTAAAAAAAATTAAAATAAATTTAAGCCTTTTGACTTAAAAGTTGAATATATTAATCAAGTCATTCATTCCAGCCACTAATTAAGAGACTAATGTTTATGCTACCTTTGCATGGTCAATACACCATGGCTCTTTAAAAATTCGCTCAGTGAGCAAGCCAAGCATGAAAATATTTTGAAGAGGACATTCTTTCGATAAACAGGCAGAAATCAAATTTTCCTAGTTTCTTATAATAATTTAACAAGGTACAATTTTTATAGAAACATACTAATTCTTTCGTTATTACAAAGATTATTAAATTAATTCAAGAATCTTAACACAAAACATAAATATAATTATAAAACCAATAGTTAAAATACTCAACTAAAACATGGCCTTAATGATAGCTAGTAAAAATCATACTATTATATTTAAAAAAGCATATTATAAGCTAATAACTCTGAAGCTTATCCCTTAAAGAATAAATAAGTTAATATTTATACTTGAAAAGTAAAAAAAAGCAATTAACCTCAAAAAGTTCAATTTTTTCTTAAGAAAGTAGAAGTCTTAGGAAACGATTAACAAAATAGTTTAGAATAACTACGACACAATAACAATAAATTATTGATAATTCAACCTAAATCGAGATAAGTAGTATAAAAACTAAGATTTTGATAAACTCTGATACAAAAGATACATTAAATAAAATCTAATTTAATAAATTTAATATAATATTTCATAAGACATTTACATATCCAATGTACTATAATTTAAAAAATGACTTCTATAAAATACACTAAGACAAAAAACAACAGTAATTTGTATTAAATAATTAAATTAAAAATCGATACCATAAAAGAAATGATCAAGATATCCTGATTTGCACAGAAAAATTTTCGCTGTAAGTGAAATACTTACTAATTAGTTATATCTTGAACCTCTTCCTAGGTACACTTTCTAGTACATCTGCTATGCTATGACTTACCTCATCTAAATTATCTAAATTGAAGCTACCTTTAAATAATTCAAATAGAATAATCAATAATGAGAGCAATGGGTGATGTGTACACACCTCAGAGCCAATATCGGTTAAATTAAATCAATCATATTACTATCAAATCCACCTTCATCAACAGTATTTCACCATAGAATCTGTTATAAACAAAAATCTATTGTAACCTACCTCCTCTTAACTATAAGCAGCACCTTGACCTGAAATATTTCATTATTATAAATCCTGAGGATTATAATTCTAAAAAGGTTCTCTGGTAACAGAGATATACAAACAAGTAAATTAAGTAGAGTAAATCATGTATTATGAATCATGGTTCGTTTCCTCTGAATGTAATGAGAAACCACAGAATTCTTTAGGTTTAAAGATCTTAACCAATAGTACCCATGTAAGTATAATTAACATTTAAAATAATAGGGATCTAATCCTAGTCTATTACTTAAATTTCACAGATTCATAAATAGAGCTATAAATAAAATGTAACATTTCACCTTACAAATTCATATTTTAACTCAAATAATACAAACAACGGTTTTAACCAGTAATATTCAATTGTATCTACCATATAACTGCAGCTGCTTGTACGAACTATCCCAATACTAAATCAATTGATAAACCAAAGATCACTTGATAATTAAATGTAATTACTACTAAAAGAATATTCAGTTTAACAAAACTTACATATAATACAAAGAAAAAGTCAATAATCAAGCAAAACAAAACTTTTAGGAATAAACAACAAGAAATAAATAATTAAACAGTATAAGAGATAAAAAGGAGTACAAGTATTTCAAGAAATTAAAAGGTAAGAAACAAATAATAACAAAAAAGCGTCTCACTCCATTCATAACTACAACAACTTCTCTATTACTTAAAAATAAAGATAAATATGGGACCTGTATATCAATAAATGTATTATATTCGACCATCACATATTGTTGCCAAAATAATGGATCCTATTTACCATTTTCTGTGTATCATTTAGCATTTCAATTCATCAGCATCGATTTATTTGATTTATTAGCAGTTCACCACTCATGCTTTCCTTTCCTTTTTGTTTATACTAACACTCTTTTTCGAACAAACTAACCATTCTACTCAAGTGGAATTCAAAACCATTTGCTGCTCCTTAGATTGCAAACAACAGTAACATGTCACTCAGTCCCACTGTGATAGTCCATCTAACAGCTTCTAGGGCAACAAGAATTTGATTTTCAATATTTCATACAATCAATGATCCAATGTAAGAACTTAAAATGCTGTCAAAATATACTTATTCAGAGATATACCATTACAGAAAAATTTTAGCACAGTAAGTAGACTATTAAAGTTAATAACGGTGTGTTTGTCTTGAAGCAGTTCAACTGATGGTGTGCAAATTACATGTGAGTTCGGTTCCTTAAAGAATCGGGAATTGGTGTTTCCTGTTGTAACACTAGAAGGAGTGGATTGCACTATCCTTAACAAAGATTTACTTTAGTGGAGTATTCTGAAATAAATATTTTCTATCATTTAGCCAGTAACTTAAGGATACAATCGATAATAAAATTAACTAAAGAAACAACTGAAATCATATCCGCTGAATAACTCCCTCTGCTTAATATAACAGTTTCTGAATAAGTAATAATGATTTAATATGTTTGATGGAACTACTGCAATATTGATCACAGTCAAGTGTAAAACACTGTATGTAAAATAACAGCTTAAAGCAATTATGTAATTTATAAATGGTCAACTTGCGTTCATACGCCAATAAATTTCATTTCCTCTGATGATAGGCACGTCGCATCGATCTACACCGGCGGAAATAAAGTCGCAACACCACGAAACAGTTACTGTAATGTAAAGAAATTTTGGGAATACGTTGGTCTAGGTAACATATTCAAAATGATTGACGTGGCAAGATCACAGGTTAATGTAAGTGCAAGGTTAGCCATTACAAACATCAGGTGTTTGTACATTAAAAACCGGTGTAATCGCCAGAACCTTGAATGTAAGCATGCATTTTCTTGTTCAGGTGCCGAATGTCGTTCATGGGAAGGAGTTCCATGCCTGTTGAGCGTCGTCAGTCAATACACGATTGGCTGATGATGTCTGGGATGACGCTGTAATTATCATCTGTTGATGTCCCATATGTGCTCGACTGGAGACAGGGTCTCGTGATCGAGCAGGCGAAGGCCACATGTCGACACTCTGTAGAGCATGTTCGGCTACAATAGCGGTATATGGGCGAGCGTTATCCTATTGAAAAGTAACTGCTGGTATGCTAATCGTGAATGGCAGCAAAACAGGTAAAATCGCACGACTGACGTACAGTTTTGTAGTCAGGGCTTATGGGATAACCACGGGAGGACTATTGCTGTCGTATGAAGTCGCACCCCAAGCCATAACTTCAGGTGTAGGTCCAGTGTTTTCAGCAGGCAAACAGGTTGGTTGCAGGCCTTCAACTGGCATCCTTGTAACCAATACACGGCCATCACCGCAATGGGCTGCAGCTTTCATCAGAAAACACAACAAGCCCCAACCTGTCTTCCAATTTGCTCTCCTTGATACCACAGGAGACACAAATGGCCGTGGTTTGGGGTCAATGGGATGCACGTTAGACAGCGGCTGGCTCGGAGGTATCCTTGAAGTAACAGATTTGTAACAGTTCTTAGTTTCACTGAGGTGCTAACTGTTCAAATTGTTGTTGGGGGTATGTGTGCCAGATCCATTCGCCAAACACGACGGTCGTCCCTGTCGGAGATGTCACGTGGCCTTCCGGGGCCCGGTCTTTTCGCGATCGTACATTCTCGTGACCATCGCTATCAGCAATCATGTAGACTGACTACAAAACTGCACGTCTTTCTGCAGAAGCAACATCTAGCCTTTCGTACCCGTCTTACACCACATCCTTCAAACTGAATAATGGCGTCTTCGTCGTCCTAAAGGCCTTCTTGACTAACATCGGCTCACCACGTACGTTATAGCGTGTTTTCATGGCAAACCTGATTTGCATCCTCACAGAGGTGCTTTTAGGGCGACTGTTATGAGACTGGCGTGAAACTGGAATAGACATAATTTTCCAGATGTAGTAACACGCCTACTAATTTTCGTTTATGTCACATGTCTCCTTCTAGGCATTGTGATTTTTTTTTGTTGTTGTCGTTAGTGTATACAGGGTGTTACAAAAAGGTACGGCCAAACTTTCAGGAAACATTCCTCACACAGAAAGAAAGAACATATGTTATGTGGACATGTGTCCGGAAACGCTTACTTTCCATGTTAGAACTCATTTTATTACTTCTCTTCAAATCACATTAATCATGGAATGGAAACACACAGCAACAGAACGTACCAGCGTGACTTCAAACACTTTGTTACAGGAAATGTTCAAAATGTCCTCCGTTAGCGAGGATACATGCATCCACCCTCCGTCGCATGGAATCCATTGATGCGCTGATGCAGCCGCTGGAGAATGGCGTATTGTATCACAGCCGTCCACAATACGATCACGAAGAGTCTCTACATTTGGTACCGGGGTTACGTAGACAAGAGCTTTCAAATTCCCCCATAAATGAAAGTCAAGAGGATTGAAGTCGGGAGAGCGTGGAGGCCATGGAATTGGTCCGCCTCTACTAATCTATCGGTCACCGAATCTGTCGTTGAGAAGCGTACGAACACTTCCACTGAAATGTGCAGGGGCTCTATTGTGCATGAACCACATGTTGTGTCGTACTTGTAAAGGCACATGCTCTAGCAGCACAGGTAGAGTATCCTGTATGAAATCATGATAACGTGCTCCATTGAGCGTAGGTGGAAGAACATGGGGCCCAATCAAGACATCACCAACAATGCCTGCCCAAACGTTCACAGAAAATCTGTGTTGATGACGTGATTGCACAATTGCGTGCGGATTCTTGTCAGCCCACACATGTTGATCGTGAAAATTTACAATTTGATCACGTTGGAATGAAACCTCATCCGTAAAGAGAACATTTGAACTGAAATGAGAACTGACACATTGTTGTATGAACCATTCGCAGAAGTGTACCCGCTGAGGCCAATCAGCTGCTGATAGTGCCTGCACACGCTGTACCTGGTACGGAAACAACTGGTTCTCCTGTAGCACTCTCCATACAGTGACGTGGTCAACGTTACCTTGTACAGCAGCAACTTCTCTGACGCTGACATTAGGGTTATCGTCAACTGCACGAAGAATTGCCTCGTCAATTGTAGGTGTCCTCGTCGTTCTAGGTCTTCCCCAGTCGCGACTCATAGGCTGCAATGTTCCGTGCTCCCTAAGACGCCGATAAAGTGCTTAAAACGTCTTCCTGTCGGGACACCTTCGTTCCGGAAATCTGTCTCGACAGAAACGTACCACGCCACGGCTATTGCCCCGTCTAATCGATACATCAAATGGACGTCTGCCAATTCCGCATTTGTAAACATTGCACTGACTGCAAAACCACGTTCGTGATGAACACTAACCTGTTGATGCTACGTACTGATGTGCTTGATGCTAGTACTGTAGAGCAATGAGTCGCATGTCAACGCAAGCACCGAAGTCAACATTACCTTCCTTCAATTGGGCCAACTGGCGGTGAATCGAGGAAGTACAGTACATACTGACGAAACTAAAATGAGCTTTAACATGGAAATTAAGCGTTTCCGGACACATGTCCACATAACATCTTTTCTTTTTTTGTGTGTGAGGAATGGTTCCTGAAAGTTTGGTCGTACCTTTTTGTAACACCCTGTATAAATTAAATTCATAAACGCTACAGCATACTGTGAATAAAAAATATTGTGACATAAATCCATCATGGTGAATCCTTATAATTCACATTGTTTCTTCCTGTAATTTAATTGACTTTCTCGATTTGCTTTTCGTTTCCTCAGTTGTTTGCTTTATATACTGTTCAAGCAACAGGGAAGGGCATCAACCCGCTTCGCTCCCTTCTCAACACCGGCTGAATAGGTAAAATTAAATGTTTAGCAGCGTGTCCTCCGATGGAGTGCGATACTTTCCGCCAGGGAATGACGACATGTAGAGTCACGGAGCAGATACGGTGTCAGCACTGTTAATAACCCTGCTGAGCCGGGCCTCTTTTGCGAGAGGAGGTGTGAGGACTCGACCTGACCGGGTAGGGCCCGCGGCCCGCCGGCCTTTTGTCCGCCGTGGCTGTTTTAACAGCGAGCCGAGCGCTCCCGGCGCCACCAGTGTCGTGGCAAGACAAACGAATAAAGTGTGTATTTAACGCCGGCTGCGGGCGCCCGCTGTCAAAACATTTGCCGGCGCCGCGCCGCGCCCTGCCGCTACTTTGCGACCGCTTCAGTGAGGCCCGCAGGAGAGAGACGTGCTGAAGAAAACACGGCTGCGGTACTAGCCCGATCCAGCAGACACACGGGTTCAAAATACTGCTGCTCAACTCCTAGTGCAGGCGTGAGCAACCTTTCGTGACCTGTGGGCCTGATTCAGATATTTACTTCGGCCCCACGACGTAATAGCAACGTTCCTAGAGCGTAAAGCGAGCCGCGCGGTGTGGTCCCGCTGTTTGAGGTGTCATGTCATGGACTGCTCGGCCCCTCCCGCCGGAGGTTCGAGTCTTCCCGCGGGCATGGATGGGTATGTTGTTCTTAGCGTAAGTTAGTTTAAATTAGCTTAAGTATCGCGCATGTCTAGGGACCGACGAACTAAGCAGTTTGGTCCCTTAGGAATTCACACACATTTGAGCATAAAGCGACCCTGACTTTAATTCACACCAATATGAATGGCAACCCTCTATCAGTACACCACACCAAGAAATTATGGCACAGCACTTGCTGTTGAGAGTGCGTTCGTTTTTATTCATCTGGAATTTGCACTGCTGTGTTTAAATAGTTGCTTTTGAAACATTCAATAAGTTGGCAGTCTCGGTTACTGATTCTCCACCTAATCGGATCCCCACAGTGTGTCCTCTTTGGAACTCTTATTAGGTCTTCCTTTTCACGTCGAACTCGGCCTCTGAATTCAAGTAGGAAGTGTACACTACTCGTAAACAACCTGCGCTGATGCCTACTCCGTGTTGAGCACAGTCCAGCGCGAAACGTGCCTTACTTGCCTTGTTGGCCGTCGAGCACAACCATCCCATTACTACGAGTGTTCACATTATTTTGCTATTCCCTGTATGTCTTTATAAACTGTATGCAGGGTGATTCCGTAATGATGTTACAAACCTTCACGGATGATGGAGAAAGCTAAATGTATCCATCTGAGATAAGGGACTTCGATCCAGAAACGACCAACTCTTTATACGCTAAAAGGCACATAAAGTACCGTGAAAACGTTGACCATCGTTTTTTTCTCAAAAGGCAGAGTATCGACGGATAAGCTGACATTACATTGACTCTTCCACTGAGCAAAATTTCTGTAAAATCTGCGTTTGTCACCTGCGTTTGACACCTGCCTTGAACCAAAGTAAATACACTTGGGCACTTTGCCCTGTCGGTTAAAGGTCCACTGTGGCCGGCTGAAATCCATCGTGCTAAATGTTGTCTGAATAAGAAAACACATAACCGAGTCAATTCATAAACATTGGTTTATAATGCTAAAAATGACGTTTTCGCAGCATTGCAGCAGTTAACTGTCGTAATACACATTTTTTTGATGTGTGCAATTTAATTTATCACTTGGATTACAACACATACAGAGCAAACCAAAATATTTCGCTGCAGACGAGTGCCGGCAACTACTGCTACGAAAATCACAGACGAAACTGAAGAAGTCTCTTTGAATGTTTTTAATGCTGAACCGGGTGAGTCATTTGTTTCACAAATCTCGTATCTGGACCCGCATCTAGCGTGCTCGTGATGCTGACTCACGACGCACATCACTCTGTAACGCTAATAACCACCCTATGTAGGAGAAATGACTCAACTTGTTAATTTATTTCACTTCTTTAAGTCCTTTCTATTGAACCGTTTCGGTCACTGCACCTCTCTACCGCTGTTGTTGGGAACTAGTGTGTGATCACACGTGTTCTCCTGTGCAGTCTGGGGTAGTTGAGGAAGCAGGTACTTGAATATGGTAATATCATTCGTAGATGTGCTTATTACAACTTTTCGTCATCCCTTTTCTTTTTCATTTATTTAACCGTAATATGTGTAGCTTGATCATGTCAGCTTTATTATGAAATGCCGTCAAGTTTAACTTAGTCGGAAAAATTACGCAGCATGAACTCCCTTTTTTATAATTTGATTACGTTTTACCTCACGAATCGTGTGATGCAGACCCTGTTAACTTTATTAGGGCCTACTGGTTTAATCGATAAATTATTGTGTCTAATGACATTGTCTTTGCCCGTGATATATCCACTTCCTAGTGATCTGATAGCATTCAGGAAGAATTACTATGTACTTTGTGGAGCGTGAAATTGAGTACGTAATGAGTACCGACGTTTGTGGGGAAATTTTGTTTATTAACCTTTCCCAGATTTTAAATCAAACTTTTACGATCACGCCCTAGGATATGAAACCATTCAGTGTCCCACTGTTCATTGTTTGCTTGCATTAATGGGATTAAATAGTAGAAATACCAGTTGTATGTTTCTTCACTGTATAAATATACGTTTATGTCTGGAGCAAGAGGTCAATCCATTCACAATAGGGTCAATATTACCTATGAAACCCACTTTTATGTGTACTAAGTGGCTCTCAGTCTAATAAATAATTCTGAAGTAGAGTAGATTGTGTGACTTGGTTTGTACGGGAATATTTAGTATTATGGAAATGTTCTGATGTGTTCGTTGATGTCACAGTTATAATTGATTTGAATGAATGTTCACTATTCGTGCTCAGAGAATCATTTCAGATTTTAAATGATATTACTATCATGCACTGTGCAGTCACACCCGTAACCTGGAAAGGTCAGTGCAACTGATCTGCAGAGGTGTCTTGACTGAAACCGAGGTTCAGATTAAAACATGTAACTTGGAACAGATTATAGTGCAAGCTGCGTACGGCACCTTCTCCTACATGTTTGCTTACATTCGAGTAATTCGTTGCACGAAATAATTACTTTCATATTTGGTACGAACTATTGGATTGACAAAAGTCATTGAATAGCTATATGGACATACGAGGGTTGGAACTACGAGCATTTATTCACAACCGATACATAAGAGTTACATGTTTGCACCTGTTACTATCCTTCAAAGTGGTAACAAGCATTGTGTAGAACCCGTTGCCAGCGATGTGGTGCCCGCATCTCGTGGTCGTGCGGTAGCGTTCTCGGTTCCCACGCCCGGGTTCCCGGGTTCGTTTCCCCGCGGGGTCAGGGATTTTCTCTGCCTCGTGATGGCTGGGTGTTGTGTGCTGTCCTTAGGTTAGTAAGGTTTAAGTAGTTATAAGTTCTAGGGGACTGATGACCATAGATGTTAAGTCCCATAGTGCTCAGAGCCATTTGAACCATTTTGAACCAGCGATGTGGAAGGCGTAGTATACCGTCAGCAGAGCCTGTTCTGTTGATGGTGCGGCGAATGGAGCGGTCTAAAGTTATGGTGATTCTAGTGTACGACTGTGATGGTGTTATCCTAACGCATTACGTTCCTCCACGGCAGACCGTCAATGGACAGTATAACTGTTCGTTTTTGGAGCATCACCTGCGACCAGCTTTGCGAAAGAAGCGACGACACTTTCTGCGCAACCCACACATCATTTTCTACATCAATGTGCGGGAGCATACAGATCAAGCTGTGGCTGCCCTGTTCGGTCAATGGGACTGGGAAGTACTGTACCATCCACCATACTCCCCAGACTTAAGTCCTTGTGACTTTGACTTGATTCAGAAGATGAAGGAACCTCTTAGTGGCAATCGCTTTAGAACTGTTCCAGAGATTCGACAGGCAGTAGACCGCTCCATTCGCACCATCAACAGAACGGGCTCTGCCAACGGTATACTACGCCTTCCACATCGCTGGCAACGGGTTCTACACAACGCTGGTGACTACTCTGAAGGACAGTAACGGGTGCCAACATTTAACACTTTTGTATCAGTTGTGAATGAATAATTGTGATTATTCAAGTTCCAACCGTCGTATACAGACGGTGGTGGTATCACGTACACAGAGCGTAAAAGGGGAGGGCATAGGCAGAGCTGTCATTTGTACGCAGGTGATTCACGTGAAAAGGTTGCCAACGTGATTTAGAGTCGCGCGACTGGAACTAACAGACTTTGAACGCAGAATGGTAGTAAGAGCTAGACGCATGGGACACTCCATTTCGGAAATCGTTAAGGAATTCAATACTCCGAGACATATAAGGTGGAGAGTGTGCCGAAGATACCAGATTTCAGGCGTTACCTTTCATCGCGGAGACCATAGTTGCCGACGGCCTTCACATAACGACCGAGAGCGGCGGCGTTTGTGTTGAGTTGTCAGTGCTAACAGACAAGTAACATTTCGTCGCGAAATAACGGCAGAAATCAATGTGGGACACACGACGAACATACCCGCTAGGACAGGGCTTAACAACTGGCCGGTTTTGAGCGCGAGTACTCGCGTCTGCTCAGGCATGTGCTCGCGAGCAGCTGCAAGGTCGGGGAGTACGGAGGGAGGGGAGGGAGGGGAAATGCGCGCGCACGTTTGAATAGGGCCGCAGCGTGCCTATTGAATTCACGCCGACTGTGTAACGTTTAAAGTACTACGATCAGCTCTTAACAGTCACTTCGCTGGTTAAGAATCATGTAAAGTCGCCGTTGTGTAACCCCAACCATGCTTTCGCAGATCAACCCCCATTGGGAGGAAATGTATCTGTTTACTGAAAAAGATGGTGTTGCAAAATGTTTAGTATGTCACAAAACGCTGAATTCTTTTACGAAATTTAATTTGCAGCGACATTATATGTCGTACCAAAATGTTTAGTATGTCACAAAACGCTGAATTCTTTTACGAAATTTAATTTGCAGCGACATTATATGTCGTACCACGCGAAATACTACGGACGTGGAAAATGTGATTGACCAGATCGTGCACAGGAAGTTATTAAACATAAAAGGAAGCTATCCGAAGAAGATCTGGACGACGAAGAAAAATCAACTGAGGCAGCTCTCAGAGTGGGTTACAAAACTGCTTTGCTTTTAGCAAAATCCCTGCGCCCCTTAACTGATGGCGATTTAATAAAAGAATGTTTGGTAGTTGCAGCGGAACATTTGTGTCCATCTCAAGTTGAACAGTTTCGGATTGTGCCATTATCTAACATGACCATTATGCGTCGCATACAGGACATGGCAGACGACGTCCAGAGCCAGCTTGCAAATATCTGTTAAGATTTTATAGCGTATTCCCTAGCTCTGGACGAAAGTGTTGATATCACTGGAACAGCGCAGCTTGCCATATTTATTAGAGGTGTTAACAGAGATCTTCAGGTGAGGGAGGAGCTCCTCGATGTAGTAGCCATGAAGAACACTACAACCGGAGGTGATATTTTAAGTAGTGTTGAAGAAAGTGTTGAAAATATAGGATTGTCGTGGAATTCTTTAGTTTCAGTGTCTACAGATGGTAGAGGCATACACTAAGCTAATAAAATTATGTGGCACGTGTACATTCTCCTTTACTTGTTTCATTTGTCGCAGTAATAATTCGTGAGTGATATCCCTGCAGGTGGCCGCGGATTCACATTGACTGGCCGCAGCTGTTGTGTGCCCCACGTGACTCTCCCCACTCTCCGCTCTGGTCCGGTAGTGGGGGGTAGCGTGCTCGCGCTGCTCCGTGCTCGCGCCTTGCTGCTCACAGCTTTCTTCGCGAGCACGTATGTTGTGAAGCCCTGCGCTAGGAGAACGAGGCGAAATTCGGCATTAATAGGTTATGGGAGTCGACGACTGGCGCGAATGAGTTTGCTAATAGCACGACATCACGTGCAGCTCCTCTCCAGAGCTCGTGGCCATATTGGTTGGACCCAAGACGACTGGAAAGCGTGGTCTGGTCTGATGAATCCCGATTTAAGTTGCAAGAGCTCATGGTAGGATTCGAGTGTGGAACAGACTCCACGAAACCATGGACTCAAGTTGTTGACAAGTCACTGTCAAACAAGCGGTGAATCTATAATGGTGTGGGCCGTGTTTGTACTGATACGTGACTAAAAATGATTATATTCGCCTATTTGAAGACCAATTTCAGCCATCCATGGACTCCAAGTACTCAAACAAAGATGGAATTTTTATAATTGACAATGCACCATGTCATCGACACACTATTGTTCGCGATTTGTTTGAAGAACATTGTGGGCAATTCGTGCGAATGATTCAGCAACCCATATTGCCCGATATGAATCCCATCGTAGATTTATGGTTCATAACGGGAGGTCAGGTCTCGCACAAAATCCTGCAGCGGCAGCAAATTCGCAGCTGTAGACGGCTTCAGAGGCAGCTCAATATTTCTACAAGAGACTTGTTGATTCCATGTCACGTCCAGTTATTGCATGACGCCGGGCACAGAGGCGGTTTGGCAGTATATTTGGAAGTATCCCTTGACTTTTGTCCCCTCAGTTCATTGAGAGATTGGAAATGATGTTAGAATATTATGTGCAATATTCATGCCAGTTCATGTTCACAATTAGGTCTGTTCTTATATATAGATAACAGATTAAAGATAATAGAAAATAATGATCATGCTTCACCCCTATCGAAGCGAGTAATCCGTTTCACTGCTCACTTGAAGAATATTTTCATCGATACTTTGTGAGGAGAGAACAACTGAGGGAAAACAGGTCAGCAAATTTAATACATCCTGACAAATTAAAACTGTGTGCCGGACCAAGACTCGAAATCGGGACCTTTACCTTTCGCGGAACATTGCTCTACCATCTGAGCTACTCAAAAACGACTCAGGCCCCATTCCCACAGCCTTACGTCTGCCAGGAGTGTCGTCTCCTACCTTACAAAGATCACAGAAACTCTCCTCTTAATACATGTACCTGACTCGCCTCGCAGCAGCATCCACTGTAACACATCAATGCGCGAATGGAAATGAGTAGCAATGATCGATGTGGATACTGATTCCATGCTGCTCAATGGGTGAACCGGGTGGAGGATGTGCTGGGCAGAGAAACAGTCATAACCCCCTTTGTCGAGGAAGTACAGGACAGCATGGGCAAAACATGCGAGATTCTTTTATCGCACTGAAAGATAACGTCACAGAGACCTTGAAAGTACGAGTAATCTACCGAAATTTCACTTGCTTGTAACGTATGCTGTCCAAATTACGAACTACTTGAACAGTTACTGATTGTTTTTTCAAAAAGCAGCACATATTATCATTACAGCAGGTGCGTCATTATGGCGATAAGGAAGGCAATCTGTCAACGTTCGCTCACTTATGTGGTGCTGTTCGAAGAACCAGGTACCATGACAAAGTTGGTATCTCGCTACGAAACCACAGGTAAGCATAATCGCTGGCAGACGCAGCGTCGAATGAGCAGGGTTGGCAGAGACACACCCAGAAGAGTATGCATACGCCAACACATCAGCTCGCGCACTGTCATTCAGCGCAGTCTGCAGTCATCCCCTAAGGCGACAGCAACGTCTTTCTACCAATCTAGCAGTGCGACAGTTGTGTTAGACTGAAGTCTGTGAAAACGTTTATAGTCAATTGTACTCTGTGGGAAGAGACTAGTACCTTGTTCTTATCAAATGATACGTTAATATATCAGAGACAGTCATAAATGCTAATGACATTCTCACGGATATGAATTGTAACAAAGTTAAGTATTTAAAATTATTGAAGATGTAATAAAGTGATCTAATACTGTACGTGTTGTTGTATCAGTTCTGCCTCCTCCAAGAGCAAAGCTAGGAACACTTGACGGTGCAGACGAGTGTTAACTTCCAGACACTGATTCATCCATTGTGATGTCGTATGCAGAACCAGGACTCGTTTGAAAACAAGACGTTTTGTCACTGCTACGTTCAATGTTCTCGTGGGTGAAACATCCCCTTAGAAAGATTTATGAATTACTGTGGTGGTAGACCTCTTAGGTTACTTGATTCTCTCAATCACTAAACTGACACACAATATTTTTAGCGCAACGCAATCTCACTTTCAATAATGCCTACAAAAGAATGGCCGTGACTAACAATAACCTATACCTTTCATGAATCACTTACCCCTCAAAAATCTTCGTTACTCGAACTACTGCAATACAGCGAGCGCCAGTACTGCCAGCTAAATAAATGATTCTAATTCCTGATAGGCATAGTTAGCAAATGAAAGGTTTTTGATAGAGAAGAAACAATGTATGTACCTTAATAGTGTTCAAAAGTCATTATATATAAAATCAGTTCACGACATCCAGTCTTACAAATTTCGTTTTTCTGACGGACACACGTCCAGATCGTCCGCTCTCAAAATTCTGCTATCTCTCTCCCCATATCCACCAGTGCTGGCGGCTCACCTCCAACTGCGCAATGCTACGCGCTGTTGACATCCAACTGCCCAACACTACAATAGCAAATATTCCAACAATGCAAACCAGCCACAGACGTCAGACAGCACAGTCAGTGATTTTTATACAGAGCGCTACGTGGGGTTACCAACATAAAATCCTAAACAGCCTACTTACAAAGGGTGCACCGCTATCGGCGCAAATCTCTCTACTGCCACGTCTCAAGGGAACTCGCGACAGTTGCAGCCGTGTTGGCACCTTGTAGCGTCCCGCACCTCCTCCGTCACAGTGGGCTCATGTCCTGGTGCCAACAAGCCATTTTAACCCCCAGAGTGCTTGGGGTGTCCGTACACTTCTACAAGGCGGGGTAAGCATTATGTCCATCCTCTCGGGAGCTAGTCACGTGGGATAGTTAAGATCCTACACGACTTTGAGTATGGCACACTCGAAGCCATCTGTTCAAGATTCCCTGATAGTCGTGAGACTACGATCGGTCTGGGCCACATTTCACTGTACGTTAGACTGCAGTCTTCGAAGATCGCGATCCAACCGCTTATATAAGCTGATAGACGTGTCATTGTCAATATTGAAATGCGATTTTTGAGTGAAGAACCCGCTTTTTAATCATTTGTATAGAGAGTGAGGATGGCGCACATTCTTGTGACATTGTGCGGTGGTGATGAAGCGCTAATCATTCATAGAGAGTGGTTGTAATTAAACTTTCGGCTATTTCAGAGGGCCCTCATAATAAACGAGGACGTGTAAAGAGATACAGAAGAGAATTAACGATTAATTCGTTGAAAGAAACACATTTCAATTTCCACAGACATGGTAACAGTTGTTCATTGTGTGCCGTGCTTGCGTTACAAGTTATAAAAGTTGCTCAGTTTGACGAGCATCCGCATCCACGACAATCTGGAATCACCCTTGAGATTACTCTGTCGCTGCCCGAAACGACTGTGGAGCCCCGATTCTTCATCTGCCGTGGCAGAGCTGGTGCTCCGTGTGGAGATCGCACATTCCGCCGAGCGTTCTCAGTCACCGCAATGGTAACGCCTTCAACAATTGGTGACGCAAATGGACGTCGGCCTCTCCAGTAGGAATTCCCGTATAGCCAGTTGATTCGAACTTCCTAGTCATGTTCTTCAACTCCGGTGCGGAAAAGACGACCTCTCTGTATTCCTCCACAGCGTCGATACCCACGAAAAGCAGAAGCACTATGTCTGTTGTTTTGGTAAAACAGCTTCAAGAGTAAAGCAATGCTCACCTTGTCCAAAACCATGCTGACTGTATGCGACTGTAATGAACACTAATACTAGTGTTTCAACCGTCTGTCGCCGTACCAATACCGGCGCCTAATGCCAAGTCATGACACAAACAATGCAAATCCTTCAGCTTTAAGTCTGAACATCATTCCTGTAAAGTTGGCTAGCCATACTGTAAGTAGTTTTCCGTCCCCAGTGGCTCTACTAGCGGAAGTTTAATCAAAGCCACCCTGTATTTGAGCATGTGGAACCCTTCACTTCAGTTTGACATTCGTTGCATTCCGCTTTTGTTGTGTGTCAGTTTAGGTGCCAGCAGTGTTGTTTCTTGTAAAAAATTAGAAATAAATTGAAGAATATCGGAGAAAATATTAGTTCATATTATACTATTCAGCACTACTGTCGTGTGTGATAAACGTACTCTCTTAGTATTATTTAAACTTAGTGATAGGTACTAGATAATGTTGTTCTCCGTTTGCTTCTTCTTGTTCTTCTTCTCCTTCGATTCGAAGTGGAATGAAAGATTGCTATAACGAAGTGGAATGATGTACCACTACAAACAGGGATGTAGTTACAGAAAGCTTATTAACATTTGGAGTAAAACTATATCTACAGGAAAGTTTGTAAATATGATAAATTTAATGAAAATGGCGAATGACAGTGCAGCTACTAATTTATTGCTATGTAACGTTTGCGCAAAGGAGATCGTAAAATTAGGTTTCTGTCACGTGGTTGTACTGTTTCTCCTGGGTGGTCTTGGGTTTAAAAGAAATTTAAACAAAATATTACGATAAATTTTATAAAGAATCGACAAGTTACGCCAAGGAAGAAGGTATGGAACTACAATGGACATGTTATTACATGGACGCTTGCGCTTCTACGCATGAACTATCTTTCCTTTGTCATTCGCTTATCTTATCTGCTTGGGTTCGGACCTAAGAGGACGTTCTTGTGTAAAGCTCATCTTGCTGTTCCAGCTAATAATGTAAGTTGTATTTAAAACCACAAAAATAGAATAGTTATTTTGTCAAAAGACTTTGTGCATGCGGTCAATCAATTTGTAATCAGATACTTGGATTGTCCTAAGTAGATATGGGCCTTAACCAAGAATTTTCAATGTTAGGCGCCATCTTAGAAACTCTTTAATATTTTTCTTTTAGTTCATCTACGAGACGTGCCGTCGGTTAGGACTATTAACTTTCTTTTAGATCCTACGAGCCCGGCTGCCACTGATAATAATTTCACAGTTTAACTTACAGCTTTTCCTTATGTAACGAGATAACATTCCAGGCAGAAAAGGTCTGGTCACAGGATTCCAGTTCCATTATAGAGTTTCATTTAGATACTACTCTTGTTATCTTATATCGGGGAATCGAGACGAAACCACGATATTAAGTTACGTATTGCAGCAGTTTACATCGAACAGACTTGTGAAATATTCTCTGGTGAAATACGCACACGACTTCTCACGAGCGTGGAATAATATCTGTGGTGTTGGGTAAAGAAGAAAAGGACAATTAACTATTTTCGATTATGTAACTACCCTGAGAACTGAGTTAGTTTATTAACTACTGATCTGTGTCGGGCTAACTTAAAAGATATTGCCCTATTAAGAACATTCTTGTCAGTCATTTGCAGAAAAATGTTTTCAGCAGCTATTATTGAGTCATTAAGAATGCGATTAGATTGGCAGACTGCCGTATATTTTTTACATATCACTGTTTTTATATTTTTACATTACAAGGTTCATTGTATAGGTAATGCGTTGTAAAATTTTTGGCATTATCACGTGACTATAACTCAGCAAATTATAAGTCCCACTGAATCTTATTCTCTTGTTTATGGGTTCTCATTTATTCTCCGAACTCCAAATGTATAGCATAAAATCCTCTAAAATCTCCAAGCAATTTTTCTTTGAATTTTGGGTGCCTTACTCATGTGCCAATTTCCAGTTTGTTCTTTCCAGCAACAATAGCGTTCTCCATACATTTTGAGAACCTTTCAGGTTTTACACGAGCGTAAGGAGGTTGCTGGAACTGTGTAGTACATCTCGCTTTCCGATATGATTGACAGGAAGTTTGTAGAAACAACTCTCTGCAAAAATTACTGCGTTAACATTTGAGAGAGGCCGTTAACAAGACCCACAAAACAGCTTTTCCTTTAGCATGTTTTAGTGCAAAACAAGCCACTTTGTTCAAGGAAGAGGACATTATGTTTTCGCAGAATGATTGATTGAAGCGGTCTGTACTCAAAAGCTATCACTTTTATTGATTCTAGCAGTGCCTGCGTTGCAGCGTAATAATATATTTTACTGGGCTCATTTTACTGGAGCGGGCTGCCATTATTTCAGCATGACATGACATGAATTTAGCTGTCACCTATCAAATATTTTGCTGGTCCAATGAACCGGAACGAATACTTTTTCCTTCTTTTTAAATGAAACTTCGTCCGCGTATTGTTGATGACTATGATATCCATTTCGATTTACTCCATCTCCATGTAGTACATCACACACTGGTCACTGCGCCACTTTATTGAGTGCGGAATTGAATGCGAGAGCTGCGTCCCAGTTGTCAGTTTACACGCCAGGGCAAACAACCTGTTCCTGACGGGTTATATAGAAATTACCAGACAAGGGCAAACTGCGCTTCACCGACCACCGAAAATGAAAGCGAAACACCCGTAACCTCTTTGAGACTTTGTACCGTGCCTTGCTGATCTTTATTGCACTCGAATTAAAATGGTAACAATTAATAATAAAGCTTTGCCAATTAAACACTATCTCATGTTGGTATGCATAGGATACACTTCAGTGAAGTACCTATGGTGTTTACTGATGAGTGATTTTAGAGTGTCATTCTGTTGAACGGTTTTATTGTCTCTCCACTCTTCCGACATTTGTTTATATTTCCGTCTAAGCTTATCTATAGCACTTTCTATCATTTGCTCTGCCTCTTTGTTTTCCTCCCACCCCTCTATAAAGCTACTAAAAATCAGAGGATATTTACGTAATCAGGAGGAACTTTTATGGCCACACACATTTGTTTTCCGTTGTTTGCCTCGATCGATTACAGTACTTTTCGAGAGAAATCCTATTAAAAGAAAAGACGATTTGCTTGGATACTTATGTTTAAATTCCGTTTCTAACACCCTCTTCATCGACGGTAAATCGAGCCTTCGTCTTCCTTCCCAGATGCGTTAGCAGTTCTGTTCATCCAGATTCCTTTGCATTCATATTTTTATCTGTCTACTGTATAACTTAGTTATTTTAAAATTGTATCAAGAGTCCTCAAATCAGTAGTGCAAAATTTTGTTTGGGCGGCACCTGTCAGTTTCAGATGGTTCCTACCGTGCGATATGTTTTGGACCTACGTTATTTTTTTGTTCCACTGTACCTCTGACAATTTTGATTTTGAGAGTCACCATCACTTTCATTTTAGCTTTTTTTATTACTAAAAGAATAGTAACAGTTGTGTTAAGAGTCGTACGATATTTATTGTTACTGGCTGTTAGAATGAGATCCATGGCGCAGTAAAATGCTGGCTGTACGCTGAAGAGTAGGAAAAGTAGTGTTTATCTCACACTCATGGACGGATTAAGCTATAGGAAGAATATTGTTTACCACGTTGACAGCGTTATTGGTGCTGAACTACGTAATTCTGATACTGGTCTCGTTCTAAGTAAATCTATGTCATGTTGTCTGTGACTACTTTTTTCCCTTTTATTTACGATCTCCTTACGTTAATGGGAGGGAATTTTTATAAGATATGCTCGGTCCTCTCGAAAGGACGCTCTAAGAATTCGGGCTGGAACACGTTGTTACGAGGCTCAGTTCGAATGATGAAAGGTTCAGATCTCACTTCAATGCAATAAGTATTAGAAATATTATTGCTAAGAACTTAAGGAAAACATCTTTCTGTCCCGTATTAATAAATATACATAACGTTCACGTCAGTACTAATTACCGTAACTTATGCAGGAAGACCAACTACACTAAAAAATATGTGCACGAAAGCAACGATCGGGTTAGGAATAAATGGTGAAAACTCAGCTATTCCTTTTTTTAATAAGTATTTATGCATGGTACCCCATCAAAAATCAGCGGATTGGGGATTTCTTTCATCTACATCGAAAGGATTCAACTGAACTTAGCATTTGTAGGCTAAGTTAGAGCGGAGCTTTGGTTGTTATCAATAACAAGGCTAAATCAATTTGTGCACAGGACTAAAGGTCGTTTGTTCCACTTTCCCCTCAAGTAATTCGTAGTATGTTGCTGATTCAATGAGATATATGGCTTAGAATGTAAATCAAATGCAAACCAAATTCAGGAGCTGGTATCAAGCTTCTACTCGAAATACCTGATGCTATCACACAAACCAGTCGTAGATTTCCCCAGTTATACTGAAATTACTTTTAAATTAAAGCATGTCTTATTGCTTTCTGTGAAGAATTTGAGAGACAAAATGTCGCCAGCCACATTAGTTTTAGTGATCTTCCCTCTCTCAGCGTAAATTTTTAAATGAATTTAATATATATATATATATATATATATATATATATATATATATATATATATATATAATGTTTAAAAATGAACGATCGTATTGATCTTAATTGGTGGGTGGTTGCTGACCGGAACTGTCTGTACTGATTTACATACAAGCGTTCCGCAGCTCCTCGCGGCGTGTGAAAACAATAAAATGAACACAGCGACGAAACACAGAAAATTGTCTTGCGTTTGTCAATGTTAATGATTTGACACTGCGCGAGCAAAAGTTATGGAAATGCTAAAGCTATGTAGCATGAAATATAAGCTATAAAGTATGAAATTGTTTAGGTTTACCCGACATGCAACGTACAATATTGAGAGGGATAGCCAATACACACACTCACGTACCGAAAGATTATTGTAGTGAGCTTATTATTTGAGCATCCAGAATGAAAAAAAATGTCTCGACTTCAGTTGTCTCTTCAGAATTTGTTTTAAAGTTAATTCTCTAATAAAACTTACATTGTTATCAGATATCGTGAAGCGAAATCGATAGGTCAGAGCATTTCATTACGTAAGCAAAAAACAAATATTCCTCACCACTCAAGTTTTATGGTATCATTAAAAGACTAATGATTTACCGATTTTTATGCCTGTTCGAGAAGAGAGGGTAAGTACGCCAATTATTACATTAATATAAAGGCATTAACGGTTTATGGTTGCGATACAGCAATGGTCTGGAACGGCTTATGACCGTTAGAAAACTCTTACGTATATACTTAATAACTCAAGAAAGAGAGAAGCTTCTCAGCAAGGAACAAATTAGGTTAATATTTTAACTATTGAATTATAGTCTGAAATTCAGCACAAAGTAGTATATTTACAATACATACGTTTTTGTTTTACAAGCAGTAAGCTTCACAGGTGCTATTACAAAATAACTACCTTCTTGAACAGCGAGACAAAAGACAGTTGGTCAATTTCCTCTCTGCCGCCGCTTTATATGTTTATTCCGCCAAACAGGTTGATGAGTTTATCAAGAGCAAACATTATTATCAGCAATTCTTCATACATTTTATATGTTGTGGACGCCCAATAACGCAAAATAAGTTTATGTTTAGCATTGACCACTTATTATTCATTTATTACAATAACAACGATGAATGCACAAAATGAAGAGCAAAACCTAATATATGCTATGTAAGTTTAATTTGTATCAGTATATGCATATATTTATTTTTCAATAAACAATACTGAGTGACACTAGGAAGTTCGAAGCCAAAAGAGTCCTATTAACATGATTACCTTGACAGGGTGTTATCCCTGTAGTTGTACGGCACAAGAAGTTCTGAAAATGAATCTCAAACAGAAACTTCATCTGCGTGGGTATAACTACCACTCTTTGCTAATGCTCCAAGACATTCAGTACGTACTGGTTCATTTCTCTTTCTTCAAAATGAGGCTTATTATTTTCCTCTTAGTATGCATCTCTAAGTTAACTGTGTAAGCAGCAAGCAACAATAACCAAATTATAAGTCTTTCTGGCTTTAGAAGGAGCGGCAAAGAAATTATGCAAAATATTTGGGTTAACAAAGCAAAGAAATTTTCAGAAGCTTCTTCTACTGTCTGCATTAGTAATAAATCAGTAACACATTCAGTGTTAAAGCTAGTTTTACGTCTGGACTTACAGGATATGCATCTGAGAGAGGACTCCTACTTGATATCTTGTTTGGCAAGATCGAGCACATAGTTTAACTACGCTTTGTTCAAAGTGAAATACTCCGGAATTTGAGCTAATTTTTGAACAAGTGGCGATTGATGAGCTGTTCAGGGCAACCTTCCCTCTGCCGCTGTTCTCAAAATCGATTGTATTTCAGCAGTTCCCTCACGCAGCTCTAGCTAACCTTCTTCTAACATTAGACAAATCAACATATCGTATTGCCTTAAGCATCCAGGAATCATGCAAAATTCATAGCATCGAGGTCGACATAACTGGCAAAAATTACACCTCAAGCTACTTGTGACTCGAGGGTCCACTATAAAAAGTTACATCTTCTGTATGTAGGGAGGTCCATACAAAAGCACAAGGGGAAACAGTACAGAATTTTAACGGTTTTAAAGTTTTATGTTTGGACTCCAACGGCTCGTTTGGGATGTTTTATGAGTGTTTATTAAAATGATTATAAATCTTGAACTTTTCTACAATATTTATGACACCTCCTTTATCTAGTTTATGTAATGCGATGCAGAGTATCTTCGGTACATTTAGTGACATGACTCTCACTATGTGGGTGATTTATTTATTTATTTATTTTGCATGCGATATGCCACGTGCCTTACAGTACTGTACACATTCAGCATGAGAAACTAAATTAACATGCAAATCTAACAAAACTTTATTCATTATAAATTTAGTTATACTTATTAAAGTTCGTATAAACCTATGGAGCATCATGTTGCAATCTGTCAAAAAAATTAACAATTAAACAGAAACACATTACAAAGCCAAGAAATGGCACAGTCTGTGAGTCTATGCAGGTCCTCTAGTGAACCGTCCCGAAGACCATGAATTTCACACTCGATTATGTGCTGCATCGTCTGTATTTCTCCGCAGTCACATTGGGGATCGTACACGTAGCTCCACTCGGCCTTCAGCTAGTTGCACCGTCCAACGCCAGTTCTCATTCTGTTTAATTCCACCCAGGTTCTTCCACGGATGTTGAGGCCAGGAACACGATCAGCCGGGTTCTTAACCAGGTGTCCATTGTTAACATTTGCTTGTTGCCATTCGAGGAGTCGGGCCATGCATATCAGCTTGTATTGGGAGTGTGGTGTCAGTAGCAATGTTTTACTTTGGATTGGGTGTTGTCTTCGGAGTGAGGGAGGATCAATGTTGGCCAGCACAGAGAGCCATGGTGTTGCGGTAGGTCTCGCGGTTCCAGTTATTGTTCGCAAGGTGTCATTTAGGCGAAAATCTACTTTATTGACTTGCGAACTGTTGGCCCATTCAGTAGCACAGTATTCAGCAACGCTGTAGACTAGAGCCAAGGAGGAAGGCGAAGTGTCGTAACATTACATCCACAAGTAGAGCCTACGTGTTTGTGGATGATATTGACTCTGCCTCTGAGTTTTTGGCGGATATCCTGCAGGTGTTCCTTGAATGTTAGGCTGCGATCCAGTTCAACACTCAGGTATTTTGGTGCTCTTTCATGTCTTATATTCTGGCCTGCTATATTCACGCGCAGCTTCCTGTCTGCTTGTTTGTTATTGAGGTGCATCACTGTGCTGACTGTTTCTGATGCATTACGGTTCAGATGCCAGGTCCTGTAGTAGTTATGAAGCTGCATACAATCAGAATTTAGGCCTGATTCCAAATGTTCGAATGACTCACCATGCCAAGCGATAGCTAGATCTACATCATATGCGAACTTCCGTGATTTGAGTTCCAGCATACCAGAGGTTTACAAATTAAACAGTGAAGGAGCTAACACAGAGCCTTGCGGCAGTCCATTACTGAGGATTCGGGCTTTGCTTGTTTTTCCGTGAAGATGTACCCTGTACTTCCTTGTAGATAGCAAATTATAAAGGAGCTTTAATGACTTCATACATTTGACCACTGTAGCAAGCCTATAGAGTAATCCTTTAAGCCAGCTGAGAGATCTATAAATACTACACCAGTTTTTTTCTTGTTCTGAAAACCACGTTCAATATGCGTGATTAGCGCCAGTACGTGATCGCAGCAGCTCCTCTTTAACCTGAAAACAGCTTGCTGCATATATTAGGTGGGTCACTCTGTTTAGGAGAATTTTCACCAGAAGTTTGTACATCACACACAGCAGACAGATAGGTCTGAAGCTCTTGGGACGTCTCTCTCTTTTCCTGGCTTCCAGATAGCTATTATCTTCTAATCCTTCCATTTGTTTGGGATATTTTCAGTCTCAAGTGTGACGGAGAAAAATTTGTACAGCCATTGTGATGAGAAGAAGATATGCGAAACGCGAAGCGAATGTCATCCCCAATCGATGGCCTGACGTACCTGCCGCTCCTGCCAGATGCGCTACTCGAAGGCTAGCAGAATGGGGCCCACCAAGAAAACAAAAAAAATTAGGCATGTTCTAAGAATCTTCCAAGCCAACATTGAAGACTATGCAAGTGATACTTAAATGCTGAGACGGGAAATATCCGCATAAGTATTGCATTTATTATTTTACAAACGGAATTCATATCTTAATTCGTAACGTCATCTGACGGTAATACCAAACGTAATTCAAAACGAAATTAGAATTATATTAATACCTTCTGCTGCTTACGGGCGTTGATATATATCAACGGGGACAGGTGAAAATGTGTGCCCCGACCGGGACTCGAACACGGGATCTCCTGTTTACATGGCAGACGCTCTAGCCACCGATGGCAGAGACAACAGCGCGACTGCAGGGATTATCTCGCGCACGTCTCTTGCGAGACCCACATTCTCACCTTGTATGTCCACACACTGCATTCGAAGTGTCCCACCGGTCGGGGCACACCTTTTCACCTGTCTCCGTTGATATATATCAACACCCGTCAGCAGCTGAAGGTATTAATATAACTCTAATTCCGTTCTAGACAGCTGCAGGTCATCAATGTCCATATAAGTATATAAACGTAATTCATGTTTTTTACTGTTTTTATGTGAACTCGGCTAACTAGTGCTGGTCATGCAAGTTGTGCCCACTACCACCACGTTCATATGCAACCTATTTCAGGTGCACCATTAGATGGAGCTTCCTCCACACTAACGTTTTCTGTGACGAAGGTATGTAAGAAATTCTTATGTATATTTCTGGCTTTTTTACCCATTCATGAATCTGCTGTAACTTCTGTCACTTGTTTCGCTACCAAACCGCCAAAAATAGGCCAAAGGGCCGAAGCTAGGTGAAAGGGAAAAATCAAGAAATAAAGGATTTATTTCAAGAATAAAAACAGCGTTCACAGGACAAATTTTTTAGCGGCCGTCGATTACAGCCACGGTTCACAAACTTTTTCCATCGCGACTCCTTTCTATAACATAAACGATTTTGTCCCCCACCCCTGCCATGTTTTTCTTTCTTTCCTCAGCACTACATGCACTTGGCACAACAATTGGCCCACAATAGCTGTTGACATCTAATTGTTGCAACTATCAATTAGAATAATAATAGTAATAACAAAAATTAGAGAGTATCCTTAGAGCACATCGTAGTTAACATTTTTTAAAATTATAATTCATTTGTGTTAGTCAAAATGTGGAGAGAGTTGACAGTTACTACTGGTTCATGAATAGCCATGGCTACCTGCGCATTTTCTGGAACAGAGCAAGCGTGTATATTTCTCCGCGTGTTTTTTTTACTTCTTTCTTGACAAATTAGTTATTTGGTGATGTTTTCACTGTTTCCTTCTATATTGTTTTAAATAATTTGGAGTTTTTTTTAATATTTGAAAGTTCATGACATGCAAATAACAATAGAACAATACTAAAAATGTAAATGCCAATTTAAAAACTTTTGTATTATAATTGGTCATCCAAAAGTACAACAAACAAGGTTAACACATCACACGTTCAAGTTTTGGTTGGATTTTCGATAAACTAACTCGCGGTCTCCTTCCAGCTTCAGTCGAAACAATATTTCGACTTGAATAATAACAGTGCAGGAAACGTCGACTCACATAGTAAATTGATCCGAAGGGTAATAACACATCCACTGCCATTCTTGCTATCAGTGGTCTGCACCCAAAAAATTTGCAGATAATTTGATTTAAATTAATTTCGTAGTGTTCTGCCACTTGAGTGTTCTATTAGTTCTGCTGTTCTACTTTTGAGGAGTCGAAAGTCATGACTGTACTGAACGGATCGTGGATCCAGTCATACCCAGATGATGGTCCTATAAATAAGCGCACCATCACCTCTCTTCTGAGAGAGTTATCCTGGAGGGAAGGAACTGAACCATATTTTGCAGTTACATGCTGCATGATATACCACAATGACGTGGAAACAGTCAGTTTACAGATTACTAAATTAATTGCAGTCTAAGTAAGGCTGTATGCTAACCATTATCCGATGACTTTACATAAGGGAGTACTATATTTAGTGTCCCAAAACAATAAGTCCTGACCAAGTAGTACTGTCACACTGGTTAACACATGCACGTATGTAACAATTTTGCACTAAATTTATAAGCCTGTAAATAAAAACTCTTGCACGGAATGGAAGATGTTGCCCAAAATGAACTTTTCCTTCACTGTACACGAAGTTTAGCCAGGGTCGCAATTGTAAGTACGTTGTGGAACACGTATAACCTTAAGCCCCTCAAAGTGGTAGTTGGTGCATGGCTTAACTGCCCTATTGGTTATCCGTTCTGGTCGCTGATTTTCGTGTTGTTGTTAGAGGTCCTTTCAGTATCGCAAAAGGGATAAATACCACCCTTCCACTCAAGTAATGTTCATAGGGCAGAGAAGGGGTTTCACTTCATACTTTCAATATAGTTGAGCTACTTGCCATGTATATTTATAACATTGTGTAAGAGATCAAAGATTGTAGCAGCAGCCTGATCCAAAGCCAGTTTATTTTCAGAGTACTGGAGGTAATCTTTTTCTTGTAATAATGTAATTATGGCTATAAATTGTCTTGAACTCTGAAGAATTATTTACAGTGACTGCCATACCTCACTTCTTAAGCGCCTGCCTACAAGGCAATCTAGAGTAGGAACAAAATATTATTCTTATGACATGTATTTGTGCAACATAAACAGGGATATTCAGGAGTGGAGGGATATAAGTCACTTAAGAAATAAATAAATAGGAATTGTAGGGAAGCTAAGGCAAAATGGCTAAATGAAAAATGTGAAGAAATCGAAAAGGAAATGATTGACGGAAGGACTGAGCGTATAGAAAAGTCAAAACAACCGTTTGCGAAATTAAAAGCAAGGGTGTTAAGATTAAAAGTCAAATGGGAATTCCACTGTTAAATGCAGGTTGCAAGAGTACACTGAACTTCTCTGTGAAAGGGAACACTTACCTGATAACATGATAGAATACGAGACAGATGTCGATAGAGAATCCGGTATTAGAATCAGAACTTAAAGGAACTTTGGAAGATTTAAGATCAAATAAGGCGGAGGGGACATAGAATTCAATCGGAATTTCTAAAACCACTGGGGGAAGTGGCAACAAACCTACCTAACTTGGTGTGTAGAACACATGGGACTGGCAACATACCATCACACTTTCGGAAAAACATCTTCCATACAATTGTGAGACTGCAGGATTTGACAAGTTCAAGAATTATGTTGTGTTTTACCACTTCCACATATGTCAGCCTGTCTGAAAGCATGTGTTATCCTGTGCACGTTGTGGCATCATACGTTGATACCACCCCCTTGGCGTCTCACAGTTGGCTACGAAAACTCACGTTGCCGACTGAAGCCGATAGTAGTCACGCGGGTTCCAAGCGGATCCAGTGATACACGTCTGCCAAGCGACGCCTTCAGCGGCTCCACCTGTGAGCGCCCTCTGCTGCAACGGTATAGGATGGCTGACCGCAGCTACACGGGCCGTCTCTTTCGCACTCTTCGACGGACTTTTCTCTCAGCCAACCTTCGACATTTTGCTAATGCGTTATGAGCTCGACGCTCTTTTGATTCCTTCCTGTAATAGCTGGACTATATTGCAGTTTGTTCTTTCGATAAGTTCCTCCTCAACCCTTGGAGAAAGCTGCAAGTTAAGTACAACTTCTGTTTACTGTATTTACGTGTTAGCTAATCATTTCTGCTTCTCTCCAGTTACCCTACGATGACGACTGCTGCTTTACTCTGTACCTCACCTCGCCTACAGTTGTGTCTGAGGTAATACACAACATGTGTAATGATGAATGGGGCAGTTATTGGTTGTTTTATGGGTAACTACTGTGCAATATGCCAAGGTGGAATATTTTGTCGCAGGAGGGAACTCGGAGTTTAGAAAGCTGCAAATGTCTCGCCAACCCAAACGATTGGCCATACAGTTAGGCACGTTTGTCTTACGAGGAAGGTAGAGGATTCGTCTTAGCTACCTCGTCGACCGCGGGATCTCCACTGCAATTGACAGTGGTCGGTAGAGTATGTATCCGGATGTAGATCTTGAGACAGCTCTCTGTGGCAGCAGCCTCTGTCCCGCGGACCTGCTGGGACCAGAGGAGAGGTCGACCGCGGAAAGCCGATTGTCGCGGAAGGCTGCGCGGTGCAGTGCCGCATCTAATCCTGCTGTAATTGGTGGAGCCGCGGCGGGACTAATCTGATTATTCGCAGGTCGTTTATCAGCTGCGGTATAGCGGGCCGGCCGGCACGGGCTTAGCAGCCAGGTGGCGCTCGCCATGCCTTGTTCTTGGCCGGCCCTAATCCCGCGACACCAGCCGCGCCGAGTGGCCTCTGCCCGCCTCTTTCAGGATCTTCCACGACCGCAGGCACCAGCGCCGAACGCAGTAATTTCGGCTTAGCGGTAGCGCTGTGTGTTGCGGGAACCCTACCGGCATTTTTGAGTGGGCTCTCTCGCTTCACAAGACCGTTTAAAGCTTAGCATTTACTTCCTCGTTGTTATCTTAAGAACAGCATTTCCATGTGGCCCGTAAATTGAATATGTGAGCTGTCTGGAAAGTGGATTTCGTCTCTATGGGAATTAAGAACTGTTAGAATTGAAGATGAGTTTATTAGAAAAATCTTAAAGCTACGTAGTTAAGTGTTCTGATTTCTACACAGAGTTTTCTGAACAGAGCATCCAGGTTCTATTCGCTGTCATAATCATCGTTAATGGCCTTTGTAACTCTCGGTCTTCTGTAGAAGGTTACACTATTCCTCCCAGTTTGGTGGCGAACTCCTCCAGTTCCCAGTTCCAAATTTCTTTATGACCACTCTCCCATCTTCCTCCCACCTTACCCTTGGTCTTCCAACTCTAATGGTTTTTCAGGTACGGCTCTCGATAACCACGTAATCATGCTGTTGTCTGCTGCCCCTTTCAGCCTCTTAATCTCAATGTAACTGAAAATGTCTGACGCATTGCATACATTATTGCTTGTGTACCTGACGTTGCTGGGTATGTATTTATTCCGGTTCCCTATTAGTAGATCCCCTCCTTCCCCCTCAGTCTGACCATGTCCTCCTCTTCCCTCTCTCTGTCAATTTCTTCTTTCCCATCTCTCTCTTCATCTCGTCAGTCATCCTTTATCTGTCCATCTCCTCCTCCCCCTCACTCTGTCTGTCGGTCTCCTAGTTTCCGCTCTCTCTCTATCTGTTCCCTCCTCCCGTACCTCCTGTAAAATGTGTTGTTCAGTGACATAATTTTGCAAGTACGTCCAGTAGTATATTAGGCTACTGTCTGTGAAATGTGTTGTGAATAGAGTTAGCAGTAAAAAATACTAAAATAAAACGTCATCCATGATGGGGCAATTTTCACACATCTCAGTGTTTATGACATCATATCTTCTGAAATATATGTCGCACAATGATATTTTGTAGAGGCAGTTGTGGATACTGTCTGTGAAAAGCATTCCGAATACAATGAGTAGATACGAAATAATAAATTTAAACGTCTAGTATGATGCGTCAGTTTCTCTCGTCTCAGAGTTTTTAATGACATCACATATCCCGAAAAGTGTTCTAAAATTATATAAGTTTGCGGTATATTCAGTGGTAAATGTTTCTCCCCAAAAGTAATGTGGAAGTTTTGTCTGGACTAGTGTGCTCACTAAATAACTGTGGTAGCCACGTAACCGATCACTGTGCTTCGGCGTGGAGTAGCCAACAATCCAGTCTGCTTCCAGCAAAACTTGACTGTCGACGGGAGCTACTATGCCCGCAGACATTATTGACTTAAACTGTAGAGTAAATGAGGATGAAAATTTGCGCAACAGTGAGACTTTCTCGGTGCATGATGTGGACATTAATAATACTACACTTCTGTTGTTCTCATCTGCTGATTCAAAACGATAAATAACATTTTAAATCGCAGAATACAAGCTGAACACGAAACCATTTAAGTCATTCTCTGTTATTCGTAAATGTGTGAGACAATTTACTTCTGTGTTAACAAAGTTCTTTCTTTCATCACAACCAATGTAAGTCGTTTATTACGTATGTATGATTTTTTTCTACAACTGTAACCCGTAACCTAATTACGATGAACTACCTTATACCTCTTTGAGTGCAGCCAAATTGCGCTGAGGCAGCCTAACTGCTATTCTGGTCATCAGCATCACTGTCCGGATGCTGTCCTTCACGATATGGGTCCTTGTGCAGCCGACAAATGACATCACCATCTGTCCATGGGTGTATCTTGCCTTGCCTTCGTCCACAGAGCTATCTGTCAACCACCACATTCCAGCATCTCCTCAACTCTGACTTCAATTAAGATAAAATATGAACTGAAATCATTTTGTCATTGTACTTATACTGCATGTTGCAAGTCACTTACACTCTGCTGAATGCGTCAAAATACTAACTCATAACGAAGACAATCTTTGAAGGCCTATACATCTACACTGATTTTGTGAAATAAAGGAGGTTCAAATAAGTATGAATTGTACATACGGAAAATTTTAAGACATGTGCTGCATACCAGCAATCCTAAGTAGTATGTTTTGTTAAATTAATTTATCATAAGAACAATACCCAAAAGACTCACCATTGGTACTGCGTTTCGCAAATAATTTTGAATGGAGGTAAATTATTTTTGCTATTACCTGTATTTTAAAGTGGGAGTTTTTCTGAGGTTCAGTGATGGCTACGCCAGACCGAGAGGGGATTTACTCAAATATATTCCTGACCATGGAAGTAGAACCAGACTTTCGTAATAAGCCATGGGACGTAGTAGTCTACCGCAATAGTCAGTTACATCTGTAATTGTCAAGTCCTTGCATGAATATTATGACAAAGCAATTTTTCAGCACAGTACTGATTTAGTGAACTGGCTTCAGAAACAATTAATCTCCTATACTGAGATAATCTTCCCAACAAAAGTAATGTATGTTCCATTTGTGATTACTATATGATGCCATGAGTGAAGTGTGTTGGAAATGATACTAAATGGCGGATCCATGTACTATTACAGACATTGCATCTGTCATTCAAGGGGGTGTGTAGCAAATCATTTCGTTTGAAGCAGCTACCCCTACTGAAACTGATAGAATCTGACAATGAGAGAAAGACTAAATCGCCGATGATAACCGTCATCTTTGTATACATGTTGTCTGTTAGAGTCATTATGATTTTTTGGTTAGAAAATTGTTAAAAATAATAAAGGGATTTCCTTCTTCCTCGTTGAAAATGTTCAAATGTGGGTGAAATCTTATGGGACTTAACTTCTAAGGTGATCAGTCCCTAAGCTTACACACTACTTAACCTTAATTATCCTAAGGACAAACACAAACACCCATGCCCAAAGGAGGACTCAAGCCTCCACCGGGATTCCTTGTTGAGCCATGCTGCTTGAAGGTAGTATTATGATTGTATCTTGAATTTTGTTGTGAAATAATAATGCTTTTAAAATTATTTCATTTTTATTTTTTGATATGGTGTGTGACCCTGCATTCTGGTACTAATGAAGTTTGGTGTATTTTTTGTGACCTCTACATTAGTGGGAAATAATGTGTTCGGTGAGACGCCAATCGCGTGCTTTAAGAGCTTTGTCATCTCCTCATTTCAATATTTGTAAGTAGAACCTGCAAGTCCAATAGTTACTATGAAAACTATTTCTTTGCATTGTCATTTAAAGAGGGACCTTTATGAAACTAATCCAAAATGTCAGTTATTAATTATTTTTTTATTTATTGGTAGAACTCATGGACAATAAAGTCTCAATGAATGTCACGACAAAGAAATTTTTCAGAACAAAGATAATTTACTGAACTGCTTTCACAATCAATTAGTCTTCTGTAGTGACTTAATCTCTCTATCAAAAATACTATACGTTCAGTTTGGGATGATGGAAAAGCATCTGAACTGGCTGAAAACTAATTACATGTGTGACATGTCCTCCCTTCCATACCCTCTTTTCAAAGTAACCAACACTTTCATACTTGCTTGGTTAACAACGATTCCGTGGATTACTTTCAGGCAAACTCACACGAGATAAATGTAGAAGGCTCTCATATATACTTTTGTGTGACCCTCTTCCGTGTCTCTAAATTCACTGACATGTAAAAGATGCACTAAAACCACGTATCATCTGCTACAGATGTCAGAATTGCAAGTTAAGATGAAGTTCCTGAATTATGTGAACATAGGGAGGTTGAAGGTATTACAGACAATGGGATGTAAGATAGAAAACTAAACTAAAGACGTTAAGAATAAAGTTTACACAATCTCTCTGCAACTGAAAACTTAGTTGAAGGCCTGATAAAGGAAAGAAGTCTGAAACAAGACATTAGAAGATATTATTTCAAAGGTGGGAGTGCACTTTACAAATCTCGGCCTTCTGAAGAGGTGACACAAAAAAGCTTTTAGTTAAACTCAGATCTGCGTTTCCAGAAAATATTTTTTTTAAGGTTTATATATCTTTTTCTCACAATCTGTATGACCAGAATCATCACTTATTTTTATACACCCAATAAATTTGTCCGACAAGAAAATTTTGAAATTCTGCGTCGAAGCTGAGATATGGGAAAGAGTACTTGGAATTTTGCATGAATTTCATATTGCACTTACAGGATTATAATTGAAGGTTATTAAAATTCCCCTATTCAATCTATTGAAGAAACCTCATAAGATATGCTTACTATGAGCAAAGAGATTAAAGAGAGAAAATTTTGTAGAAATCTCTTGAATAACTTCTGAGAAATAGATACACATATAATTATTTGAAAATTAAATTTTTAATTTCGATAGAAAAAGTTAAGTATGTATATAATCCAAATAAAGTAACAGTAACTGTGTAATTACATGTTAAGAATGGTTCAAAATTTCATCCATCAGCGACTCTGAACTTGACCACTACGATACCAGGTAGCAAAAGAGTTTTATTTTGGCCAATAGACGGTTAATTTATCATTATTGAACTCTATTCGTTGTTGTGCTCCCGCTGTGGCACGTATGATCTATCCAGACTCCTAACAATTACTGTAGTAGGAATTAAATACAATCATCATTTTTCAATCACATATCTTGATTCATTTTCAATGGGATACATTGCAATAGTTTAAGAGAAGTTTAATAAAACAGAAATGATATCGCAGGGCAATCCTATATGACGCCTTTTCATTTTACACTTGGAAAAACAGAACTACTATTTCATGACTGCAGAAATTAAAACGCTTTCCCACTCTTTATATCGCTAGTCGAAGAAAAAGTACACAAAATAATGGACAGAGTGCTATGTCATAACTGGAAAAGGAAACAGAAATAAAAATTTCATGGTAAGGAAACGGAGATACAAATGAAATGTAGATATGGAATTACTGCTTCAACAACTGAACGTAAACTGCTAGTGGACTATGTGGGGTGTGTCTAAGATATATGTCGATTATGCGTGTGATCTGTTCCGTCTTCTGCGCCGACTTCTTGATGACAATTGGAGAAGCAGAATACCTCATGGAACTGATTACTTCTGTTGAAGATTTTACCACAATAATATTATTCAAATTACATATTCCATGGTTTCATTTAACAATTACGGAAATCAGTTTTTACTTCGATATTCTTATGGTGGATATTTGCTTAACCTATGCTCTCAGCGGACAGTCAGATATTTATGTCAAAGAATGTCCAATACGTGAGCTTTCTACAGTGTGAGTAATTTGAATTCTACGAATCTATCGAACTGGGAACATATGTCGAATACGTGAGCTTTCAACAGTGTTAGTAATTTGAATTCCACGAATCTATAGAACACAGAACATATTTAGCAGGAATGTGTAATACAATTTCACTTAATGACTACTGGGAAGAGAATTTTGTGTAATCGACTTAACAAAAGCACAGTAAAATTGTTTCCAGAGAATGCAACGAAGATAATTACCATTCGCTCTATTTTTGTGTGAAGATACGACGGAGTGAACTGTGTTTCAACAACGATACATCAAATAAGGGTTAACAATATTCTTATACATTGCATCAGTTTTCACTAACTGTAATATCAATTGGCCGTTTTTTCCATTTAAATCGTGAGTTATACGTGTAAAGGAAAGGAGAATATAGATACATCTAATGCTATAAATTGTAGTCAGGTATTTTCGTAAAGTATTATTGCTGGATTACGGTAAGTTCTACAAGTTATGGTTTCAGATTGCGTAGAGATTTTTAAAATGGATTTTCTCTGTTATCGTACATTATAATGTTATTAGATGGTCACAGAACTGGTACGAATTATGGGTTGAGATTGCTCAGAGATATTAAAACTGATTTTCTCTGTTATCTTACACTTTTGCTAACAGTACACGGTATTTAAAAACGTGCAAATATCTTTGAAGCCATTTTTGAATCGAAAAAGTCCATTTTATTCAATATTAAATACGGAACATTTAAGAAACATTTCGTTTTCTTACGTATTTATATTATTTAAGGACACTCTGAAATGATTTCATTATTGTTGGCGATAACCGACTTAAAATGATTTCCTTTCATTATATACTATTTGAGCTTGTTGTCAGCAAATTTGTCGCTATCTGGAAGAATTATGAGTAACCATTCATTTTTATTATGGATTTCAACTGTTTTAATCAGAGTTCAGTAAATTGTCGTCTGTGAAATATTTTTGTTACAAAGTACTTTCAGAACCTGTGACTAAGTATATGTATGGGTCAGACTGCAAATCTAAATCAAACAATCTTATCGACTTTTCTATGAGAGATTTCTTCCTTCCATCTGGAGATGGTTTCTAAATATGAAATATGCCAAGATGCACCATGCTTCGACATCCGAGTCAAGTACTACGTTTTCCTTATAAATGGGTAGGTGAGTAAGCTCGGAGGTGGGACGAAGGTAAGGGCATAACATCGCCCAGGAGATTACACCTAGGAAAACCACTGTGTCGTCCAAACCGACACGCCTGTCAAGGTCAGATTCACCTATGTCCTTTGAAATCGCAGGAGACACATCATCACAGTGCTGGGTGTCAACTAACTTTGGCCAAGATAACGATGTCAGCCCTTCATCGTACCATCCCCTCATGTCATTAAGAGGTAAAGAGAGCCATCTTAGCTCACAACGGATCAGTATTTGCCTAGAAGTCAAATGAGCAGTTTTGAGCAATATCTGCAGCAAGTATTTCATTTACGACAGAGACCGAATTCTCATTGCAAACCTTGCTAGACCACTCATGGTCTTGAAGTCTTGGGTGGATGTATGTAATAGAATACAGAAATAATGAGATGGTACAGGGTGGTGAAAATAGGTATTACAAAGATTTTGTCTGCGACGAAATCATAAGGGATGATATACTCTTGTTATCATATTTACGCTTTAGCAGACAACTAGATATTTAATACACAAAGTGTTCAAAGTGGTTTTTCTCTGCAGCGATGAGTGTGTAGAACCTTGAGCTAAATTCCGTGATGTCTTTCTAAAGGACATCATTTTCGGCAGCACGGATCTTTCTGGAAACTCGAGCATTAGTATCTTGGAATGTTCAAATGTTCAAACTTGTGTGGATTCCTATGTGAGCTATCTGATTTACGCTAAGCACAATACACACAAACATGTGCGAGGGAGAACTCGAACCTCCGGCGGGAGGGGCCGCGCAATCCCTGGCACGGCGTCTCAAACCACGCGGCCACTCCGCGCGGCCCTGGTGTGTTGTGGGAACATCTATGGAGATCCTCTCCTTTAGATAACCCTGTAAAAAGTAGTCATACGGTATGAGATCTTGACCATAAGGCCACTATCGCACACTAAGTCCAAGGAATGCTAAGACGTCCAGGATGACGACACCAAGACTGAACGTCGCGGGAAGAAAACTGAAGATGTCTGCTGTGTCTGATTCCGGAATCTCTGTCTGATCATGCTGTAATCTAACTAACATCTTCCCGTATCTCTCAGCCTTTTCCAGGCATACCTTCGACTCTTGTAATTCTTCAACGGAATATTCGCTATTCCTAGCTGACATTTATTACAGAACTCATTTGATGTTTCTCCTCTCTCATTCCTAATACCAAGCCGATGTTTTCCTGTAACACTTTCTTCTACTCCCTCCCCTGCAACCGCATTCCAGTCCTCAGCGACTATTAGTTTTACATCTCCCTTTACGCACTGCATTAGGGTTTGCTGCCGATTCTATGAGAGCTACACTGTCACTGAATTGTTCATAGTAACACACTTTCTGCCCTGCCTTCCTATTCATAACGAATCCTACTCCCGTTATACCATTCTCTGCTGTTCATATTACCCCATACTCAACTGAACAAAATCGTGGTCTTCTTTCCACTTCACTTCATTAACACCCACTGCATCTAGTTTGAGCCTTTGCATGTTTCATTACAGTTTTTCTAGCTTTCCTACCACAATGAAGCTTCTGGCAGACGGAATCATTTGCCATTGAAAAGAACATCATGACGTGTACTACATCGATGAATAATCTGGAGTCTCTTGAAGTGCCTTGGAATACTGCTTGAAGTGCTGTTTTAAGCTCAATATGTTAGTATTTGTACTTTTCGTGAAGAGAAGAAGCAGGTTACAAAAAGACTCTCTGTTGGTAGGGCGAGTACAACCAGTTGTTAGCCGCCGGTGGACAGAGTGTCTCTTACTAAGGCGTGGGAGTTTTTCTACATGAGTGGAGGGAAAGGATCCACCTTGGTACAACGAACATATTAGGAAGTTGCTGAAAAAGCAAAGAATTCCGCACAGCCATTTTAAACGTATTCACTGCCCCGCTGACAAACAGAATTTATGCGAAATGAAAGCTGCTGTCAATAGGTCAATGATAGATTCTTTTAACCAATTTTAAAGCAGTATTTTATCTGCTGTTTCTAAAAATAACACCCAAAAATTTTGGTCGTACGTAAAATTTATGAAAGCTACCAATGATTCAATACCTTTTCTTCCTCACAGTACGGTAATTTAACGGATGATGATAAACAGATGACAGAAATTCTAAACCTACTTTTCAAAAACTCGTTTACGGTAGAGAACTGCAGCACCAATCCCCCTTTCAATTGTCGAACAAACGCAAGGTTGGCTGACATAGTGTTTAGTGTATCTGGGATGGTACAACAGTTAAGACCCTTAGACGCTAGGAAGGCATCTGGCCCAGACGGTATCCCTGCAAGATTATGTGTTGAATATGCTACAAATATAGCACCATCCTTATCCATCATCTATCAGAGATCACTGGAACAGCGCAAAGTTCCACGAGACTGGAAGAAGGCCCAGCTCATAGCAATCTATAAAAAGGATGCACATAATTACCGGCCAATTGCACTGACATCGATTTGTTGTAGAATCATTGAACATATTTTGTGTTCAGACATAATTACATTTATAGACTCTGATAAGCTCATCTGCATGAACTAGCACGGTTTTAGGAAACAGCGGTATGCGAGACACAGCAGGCCCTCTTTGTGCAATATACAAAACAGGCTCTAGATACCGGCTCCCGGGTTGATGCCATATTTCTGGACTTTCGAAAGGCGTTCGACTCAGTTCCGCTCTATCGCTTGCTCCAAAAAGTGCGTGCTTACGGTCTATCCGATGTCATATGCTGTTGGATAGAAAATTTTCTGACAGACAGAGAGCAGCATGTCGTCCTCAATGGGGTGACTTCAGCAGAAACAAGCGTACTTCAAGTGTGCCCCAGGGCAGCGTAATAGTTCCGCTGCTTTGTACGATTTAAATAAACGATCTAGTTGATGGTATTGACAGTGGCATTAGACTGTTTACCGATGACGCTGTAGTCTGCAGGAAAGCAGTATCACACGAAAGTTGTGAACAAATCAATGAGGATTTGCAGAAATAAATGCCTGGTGTAATGACTGGCAGTGATCTATCAATATTAGTAAGTGTTACGTACTGCGTATTACAATGCCAAAATCCCCATTAATGTACGAGTACAAAATAAAGGCCCAGTCTTTGGAAACGGTAACATCCGTCAATCATCTGGGTGTGACTATTCGAAATGATCTCAAGTGGAATGATCAGATTACACAAGAAACGGGCAAGGCGAACACTAGATTGCGGTTAATTGGTAGAATCCTGAAGCGATGCAGTCCTTCAACAAAGGAAATTGCTTACAATACGTTACTTCGTCCAGTTTTAGAGTATTGTTCGCCTGTATGGGACCATTAGCAATTGGCTCTGAGCACTATGAGACTTACTTTCTAAGGCCATCAGTCCCCTAGAACTTAGAACTAGTTAAACCTAACTAACCTAAGGACATCACACACATCAATGCCCGAGGCAGAATTCGAACCTGCGACCGTACCGGGCGCGCGGTTCCAGACTGTAGCGCCTAGAACCGCTGGGCCACTCAGGTCGGCCATTAACAATTGGGTCTCAGTGAAGAGATCGAGAGGATCCAAAGAAGAGCAGCAACATTCGTGACTGGTACATTTAGCCATCGCGAGAAAGTTAAAAAATCTCACAGAAGGTTTGAAGTGGGATACACTTCCAGATAGATGACGCGCTAAACGGAAGGGGCTGCTCACAAAATTCCGAAATCCGATCTTCGCTGACTATGTAGAGCATATACTATTACCAACAACTTTCAAATCGCACAATGATCACCATTCAAAGATATGGGAAATTAGAGCTCGTACTGAGGCGTTCAGGCAGTCGCTTTTCCCTCGTGCAATCCGCGAGTGGAACAGAGGGGGAGAAATATGACTGGAGCAGATTGTCCCCTCCGCCACACACCTGTTGATGGCTAGCGCGTATATATCTAAATATGTAGATGCAGAACTGGAAACACAGACGAAAATGAAAACAACCATAAAATTGTCTGTTATAAAATAATACTTGATAAACACTGAACATTTCCAGATTACTTTTGGTTTGTGACAGAAACTTTTTGACACACTAAAACTGCAAGTCCAATATTTTGGCTATGAGGCCAGACACTAGTCTCATAATTATTTGAAACAGTGGAGGTGTCATATGGAAGAAAATGCTGAGCCCTCAGATCCGAAAAAAAAACTCCATTTAAAATATCTTGCATCAGTTAACTGATCCGTGGGTACTTGCTACAATTTTTCATACCTTGTGACTGAAAAGCTCATACGAAACTGGAGTGACATCTTACAACTTGTATTATTTTGTGAACTGATTTTCAGATGTTCGCCGAAGTCAGATACAAATATAAACATGTGTGGCTCTGAAATTTTTGTGCGATCAAAACTAGAGCATCTCAGTCGGTTTCCAAAGATGACAACTGTTTGATTAAGAATTTATGAGTGGAACTATTTCAGCAATAATGAGATTTAAAGCTATTTAGCTTAGATTTGGTTTGTAACACTTCAAATAATTAACTACTTGATAAATTACGACTGAACTGAGAAGAAAAAATAAGTTAAAGAATGTATAATAAATTTTGGTTACGTGTTCCAAGGGGGAGACTGAAGTAGATAATCTTGTCTCCAAAATTATGAACAGCCGTTTTTCCTCATCTCTTTGTTCTCAATTGTAATACTGTACCTGTTAGGTGGCATAGACTGGCGATTTTATTTTCTCTGGGTGCCAAACCCATTGTACTGTAGATAGGTAGATTATCGTCCCTAGCTCACTTACAGCAGTAACCATGTCGTTTGCCTTATGGTACGAGCACAAGAAACTGGAGTAATGGTGCCGAGAAAAATATGAATCACGTTGCTTATAAACGAAAAACGCACGTACGTGACCGGCGTAAGAAGAATCAGCCAGTGACACTTACACGTCAATCACTCTTTCTGTAACTCGGCCAATGACATCGTCCGAGCAATAACTTTGTGTATTTGTCTTTCAGGTAACACGGAAAGTAAAGTCTGTTCTCGGAATTTTTACAGTGTGTACATTTCCGGTGGCGCTATCATTTTCTTCCGGCGCTGTATTAACTGCACGACCGGAACGACCATTTAATGCTTGGAGCCCCGTGTTCAAATGCGAACGTTTTTATCCAGGGATTTAGCGCGACGCGGTAGTACGGCTTTATAAATGGAGTTACACGGTCAGTGCCGTAAAGAACAGGCAGGTACAAACAAAAGCTGCTAGCCGTGTTGGGAAAAGTAAGGGAGAGTGCAGAGAGTAATGCAGGAACCCCCGCTTTTTATATTGTTTCCTGTACGCCGGCAAGTCGGAACAATGGGCGGAAGGCGTTTGTTTACAGTGGCCGGCCGGGCTGCCGCCGCCCCCGCAATCAGAATCTTTGTGCGGCAGCCGACAGCGACTCGCAGCGCGGCGCTGCCGCGCAGTTGTGACGCGCACAATGCCAACTCAATCAGGCCGGCGTGTTTGCCTTTCCGCCGGGGAGTCCCCGGGGCGCGGCTTTCGGCGACATCGCTCTGGCGCGCCGGCCGCCGGCGCTCGTCTGTCACGTGACCGGGGCAGTCACTCCGGCTCGGTGACAGCGACAAGCGCCGCGCGGCGCCGGCGGCAGCGCCCGCTGCGCGCAAACATCCGACTACTGGCTCCTACTATCGACTGCTGCTAGCTTAGTTTCCAGATCGACACCTAGCGTCGCCTACCGTCCAGTTTCCGGCGGATTGTCCCGGAATTTAAAGTCCTGTACAGGACTCCGGGTGAACGGACTCAGGACACACATTCGTCCAGCCTTGTGCCGAACTTGCGAATCATGCGAACGAAGGGAAAGCCTGATGAGTGAATATCCTACCCCATCCATTATACAAGATTCAAATTACACGATTGACTCTTATATTATGGGTCACTGGGTTGAAACCCTCCATTGTTCGTGCGCGTGACACACGTTCTTCATACGATTTTCCCGTTCTATGTTGTCTGACTGCTCTGGACTGAGTTCACGGAATGCCGGACAATTTGCCACGCCGGACATTTGCCACACTTGCCCCTTCGCCAGGTAGCGATCCCTCAGGTAAGGGACGCCCTTCCCCGTACTACTTCTGTCCGCTTTCAAACCGACGTCTCCACGTCTTACTCGATACAACCAGCACGTAAGGGACCTTCTTCTTCGACATCTTAGTCAAATACAGAGCTTCTTTTCCGAAATCGAAATATTTATAACTTTTGAGAAACGAAAGCAATACCGACGATTATGTCAGTATGTAATTAGTTCTGCCAAGTATAAATATAGAGCCCTCTGTCTGTACGGTAGCTTCCTTTCACGCTTACTGATTGCGATAGAGACAGTCCATCGCCATGAGAGAAAGGAACGATGTAAAGAGAATGTGAATGTACGCTAATCATTTCTTTTTGATCACTGGATTTGTGCCTACTTTAATTACTACCATTGCATGCCCAAAAGACAATAAGGAAAGAAGAAATGGGTATGTGAATGTTTGAGAAAAAGAACGACATACTCCATATTAATTTTTATCTAAAATGCGATATTAACATTAGTTAATAAAATGTAGCGGGAAAATGTTCAAAACATGATTGAAAATACGTTCACTAAATAGAGATAAGAACATCTATGATTGACATGTCATCTAAAGTCGACGTACAATTTTAAAATGTTAGAAATAAGGAAATGAAATAATACAGACTGCTATACTTGTAACGTACGTTTTTGTTCTACAGTGTTTAGCTCTGGTATTTACAGGGTCACAGAGAAAGCATCCTAGATTTTGGAGGGAAGAACCGTAATTGTAATGATCTGCACTTCAACAGAAACAAGAAGCACAACTTATGGAAAAATAATCTAATGTGTGTTCCAGCTCACAAGCGACATTGAAGCAGATGGGCAGACGTTATATTCGACAACCGGAACAAATTAATAACTGGTTCCTTTTACCGACCCCCGGTCTCAGATGAAACAGTTGCTGAATAGTTCAAAGAAAACTTGAGTCTCGTCACGAATAGGTACCCTAATCATACAATTATAATTGGCAGTGTCTTCAATCTACCTTCCGTATGTTGACAAAAATACATTTTCAGACCCTATTGTAGATAGAAAAAAACTTCCGTAACAGTTCTAAATGCATTTTTTAAAATTATTTTGAACAATTATTTCACGAAGCCATTCAAATTTTAAATGGTTACGAAAACACACTTGACCTCTTCTGCCACAAATAATCCTGAGCATCACGACCAGTACAAGGATTAGTGAACACACACTCGTAGCGAGGCTCAATTCCGTAACACAGAAATTCACCAAAACTAAACGCGAATACATCTATTTATAAAAGCAACTAAAAGTTCGATCGACGTCTTTCTAAGAGACAGTCTCCAATCCTTCCAAACTATGTAAGTGAAGACAATTTGTGGCTTAAGTTCAAAGAAATAGTATCAACAGCACTCGACAGGTTCATACCAAATAAATTAATAAGAGACGGAACTGATCCCCCATGGTACACAAAACACGACAGAAAGCTGCTGCAGGAGCACCGAAAAAGGCAAGTATAATTTAGACGAACGCAAAATGTCCAAGATTGGCGATGTTTTACTAAGGCTCGAAATTTGGTGCGGATTTCAGTGCGAGATGCATTTAATAGTTCCCACAACGATACTCTCTCTAGACATGTGGCGGAAAATCGAAAGAGATTCTGGTTCTATATTAAGTAAACCAGCGAAAAGGCTCAGTAAGCGATGAGGAGGAGGAGGGGGAGAAAGGGGCCCAGCCTTTCGGAGCAGGTAAAATCGTGGCATATGTCCGGCGTGGCAAATGTCCGCACACCGAGTTCACGTAATTTTCAGTGCCTTTCGATTAACTCTTCATCCGTTAGCTTCATCCATCATTGGCTTTCAGTTATGCAGGGTTGCATTGTTTATGAAACATTATTAAGGGTTGGAGGGCAATGGTCATCCACGCAAGCACTGCCGCTACAACCTGAAACAAACTAAGCGTACGTTACTTCACCGACGTCCTGGATTCGAGCCAGCTTTTATGTGTCTCGTTTTACGCGTGTCGAAACTAATTACATCTCCTTTGCCTTTCGACTAGAATACATAACTAGGAGAAATAAATAACCTCCACACCTCTATCTTGTGGAATAAAAGTCAAATTTTATAAAAAAAAACGTATTGGAGAGCTTAGCAGAGATCTTGGTGTGTGGCTGCAATGCTACATCAGCTGATGATGAAGATCGTCACAGTGTTATGGCTAACGAAGACAACTGTGTAGGCCTACATGAAAGTGGTCATGATTGAGAAACACAACAAGAAGTGTCGCAAAATGATGAATATGAATCACAGGAAGACGTAATTCTAGACGTCGTATTTCCTTTAGCAAAACATGGAATAGATGAATGGAGGAAAAGCAAATGTCCTACCAATCTTAGAATAAAGTCTTGTAATGTTATTACGCATTTACCTGGACCCCAAAATCAAGCTACAAAAAAAAGACAGATGTTAAGAAGTTATTTTTGAATTATATATGACGGTAGTATCTGTTCCCGAAAGAACAGTTACCGTGGATGACCATGCAGCTTTACTAGAAATGAAATGATGATTAAATGGACACCCTAGCTGCAAACAGGCGTTGATGTACTTCATTGGGGACATATTGAAATTGTGTGCCCCGACCGGGACTCGAACCCGCGATTTGCTGCTTACATGGCAGACGCTCTATCCATCTGAGCCACCGCGGGCACAGAGGATAGTGAGTCTGCAGGGACTTATCCCTTGCACGCTCCCCGTGTGATCCACATTCCCATCATGTCCACACCACTACATTCGTAGTACGCCTAATAGATGTTTGCCCATCATACTCATTACTCGTGGCAGATTAATCTACCTAGTAGTGGTGTGGACATGTTGGGAATGTGGATCTCACGGGGAGCGTGCAAGGGATAAGTCCCTGCAGACGCACTATCCTCTGTGCCCGCGGTGGCTCAGATGGATAGAGCGTTTGCCATGTAAGCAGGATATCCTGGTTTCGAGTCCTGGTCGGGGCACACATTCTCAACATGTCCCCAATGAAGTACATCAACGCCTGTTTGCAGCTAGGGTTTCCATTTAATTATCATTTCATTATTTTTGAATGAAAATTTAATACTCATTACTGCAACATGTGCATATATATACGTCAACCAGGTTCGGAGTAATTTTTCTGGGGGAAGGAATGCTAAAGAAACAGATGTTATAGGGATCAGAGCTTCCATTGTTTTGTAGTATCTCTCTGAGAAGTTCTACAAATAGTTTATGAAAATTGTAGGATAATTCAAAGGGCAACAGACTTGAATTGTGCTTCTTTCGCATGAGTGAAAACCGATTCGTGTTGGACTTTAGATGTCGGCGTTTGATAGTATCCTTGATAGAGGTGTTCGCAGAGAGAATGAGAAGTTTGCTGCCATCAGAGAGGTACTGGAGCTGTTTACGAACAGTTGTCAAAAATATGTATCACTCAGTGCAGTGGTTCACAGACTCCGTGCGGCCAGTGGGCCAAATTCAGCCTTTCGTACGGCCACCGGTTGTCAGTCATATGCTGCTAGGAACTAACAACCGAATCCAAAAACGTCAGGTAACGTTATAAACTTCTTAAGAGTAAATTACTCTACCACCGTTCAAACACAGAGAGAGATTGCCGTTGGTGAGCGCAGTAAAGGTTGCAGTTTAAGCCAGCAGCAGCGTGCTGTGTAGTGGGCCCACTACGGGGCTAATGGAAGTGAGATACGAAATATTTTATTGTTTCTCTTCCAGCGCTAACAATTCACGAGCGTGCACGACTAGCTCCGATCAGCTGCGATGGTATAAATGTCAACGGAAGTAACATTGTCTCGTGATTGCGCGTTATAGAGACCGTCATCTTCAAATGTGGTACATGTTTATAGCGAGTAATATTAAATAAACATAAGACTGTTGTAATAGAATGTAAAGAGTACTGAAAAGCTGAGTAATAGAAAAAAGACATTCAAAACACAGAAGTGGAGTTACTAACTACTATAAGATACTAATTTATATAGGGTACCAGTCAGTAGTAATATCGGTAGGGGAAGGTGTGGTAAAGCGGTGAGATTGTGAAAAGCGGCCATTGCATATTTTTTGCCCTGAACAGAGCTGCTACCTTTCAACAAGTCTCCACACTAGTCCTAATACACACTGTCGCTGTTGTCAGTGAGACCGAGTGTGGAAGCTTGATGCACTATTGACGATTTTCACGGGTTTGCAGCCGGGTTCCATCGTCCTGAAGACAACACGATATTTCGGCGGACCATCTGTCCGCCATCTTCAGGTGAGACTGAGTGCACAATCACGAAGGAACTGAAGAGCCCTCAGATTCGGCGGTTCCATTTGTACCGCGGGTACTGGCCGTTGCGCGTGTGCGAGCAACGCAGAGCTGCCCTCTGTGAGGCAGTGAATTGCAGCAGCGCCAGCGGTGAAAACTGTCAAAAGCGAGGAATCGTAAAATTAAAATGCAACCGGTTGGAAACCAGACCTTTGTTGTTTCATCTGTGATAAAATAGGATTCCACGTCTTACTTAAAGGAAAACCTTTATCTCTATTAATAATATTATCAGACAGACGTATTTCAATTGATTCTTTCAATAAGCAATCCCAGTAGCGGGAAGCCGAGGCAATAATTTGCGTCTCATTATACGACATATTGTGCCCTTTATTAAGACAGTGTTCAGCAACGGCTGATTTTTCCGGCTGGAACAGACGTGTATGCCGTTGATGTTCCACACATCGATCTTGCAATATACGAACAGTCTGTCCAATGTAGGCCTTTCTACAGTGACAGGGAATCTTGTATACCCAAGGCTTCCTCAGCCCCAAATCATCTTTAACCGATCCAAGATGGGATCTAGTTTTGGCCAAAGGCATAAAGAAGCTTTTAATGTCATATTTCCTGAGGATTCTTGAAATTTTCGAAGGAATACTTCCCACGAAGGGTAAAAAAGGAACTGATTTGGAAGTGGCCACCGTTGGTTCTCGTGGAGGTCAAAATTGAAAAGCACGAGTAATTTGGTGATGAGAATACCCATTCTGCCTGAAAACAATCTTAAGGTGATCCAACTCCGGTTTCAAATTATCGCATTCCGAAACAGAATAAGCCCTATTGACCAGTGTGCGTAAAACTACCAAGCGTCGAGGTTGTCGATGACAACTAGTGGCATGGAGGTAGCGGTTAGTATGCGTAGGTTTAGGGTATGCACTGTGTCCCAAAGTGCCATTTTCTTTCTTATGTACTAAGACATCCAAAACAGGTAATTTGCCATCTTTTTCAATTTCCATCGCAAATTTGATTCGTGGATGAAGGCAGTTAAAATGATCCAAAAATCGATGAAGAGATTCCATTCCATGTGACCAAACGATAAAAATATCATCCACGTATCTCAAAAAACACGTTGGTTTAAGAAAAGAATCTGAGGTCTCTTCAGTTTCGGCGTGATTGTGCACTCAATCTCACTTGAAGATGGCGGCCAAATGGTCTGCCGAAATATCGTGTTGTCGTCAGGACGATGGAACCTGTGGTGTCTAGAAAAGACAGCCTAGACACAATGAGAGGAAGCCGAAAGGCACGCGCTTAAACTCACGCAGGCTGGCGTGAGGTCTGAAACAGGATACGTAATGAATGCTATAAAGAAAAGTACGTAGCTTCTGGAACACTTAACTTTTATCCACATTTGTAGAACATCGCTCTTGATGATACATTAATAGAATCTCAATATCACTTGAATACGGCGCCTTGCTAGGTCGTAGCAAATGTAGCTGAAGGCTATGCTAACTATCGTCTCGGCAAATGAGAGCGTATTTTTCAGTGAACCTTTCCTTACAAAGTCGGCTGTACAACTGGGGCGAGTGCCAGTACGTCTCTCTAGACCTGCCGTGTGGTGGCGCTCGGTCTGCGATCACTGACAGTGGCGACACGCGGTCCGACGTATACTAGCGGACCGCGGCCGATTTAAAGGCTACCACCTAGCAAGTGTGGTGTCTGGCGGTGACACCACAGAACCCGCTTGCAAAAGCCGTGAAAATTGATGCACTATTGTTTAGCATTCCTTTATTCCTCTGATGTACACTAAGTCATTTATGTTATTCTTAGTAACGCGCCTTCATAGAGAGTAATAACATTTTGCAATATCAATGTTTTCAACAACGTCCTTTTGCCTACGAGTGTTGTCATTTATTTCAGTATGATAATGTCTTCGATGGATCACTATAAGTTGAATTCTTTTATCTTGGCGGCTCGCGCATGCCCGCCCAGACGCGGGAGATTGCTGCGTTGCCAGTTGCACACGACGCACGCACCAAGAGAGACAGCGCCATAGTACAGTATAGTTCGCAAGCTTACGTTTAGGGGGGAGCACGCAGTTTATGAAGTAAAGCCACCACGGCCGCATGAACCCTTTCGCTGCTACAGACACGTGCTCCCCGCATTCCGCGCAGTGCGCGATTTTGTCACTGCACTGATCGCCTGTGCTGACACATGGTGTTTCCGACTGCTTTGACACACTTATCATTCGATTCCACAAGAACTATTTGGCCCAAAAATTTGATTTTTACACATCTTCTTGACTGATACCTTCCCCCCACTTCCTTTGACTGACTGAAGTGCTTTAAAATAAAGCCAAACGCGCCCGGTGTAAATAAAACTTTTATTACAGTCGCGAAAGACGGAATATTTCTCAATATTACATACGACACCTATGTGGTACTTAAATTAAATGAGATATTGTTATACAGTAAATTTTATATGAAATTTAGGTACCTTGTCCACATTTCATTCTCAACATTGTGGCAACTAAAATCGACCATACGGAAAGTATACGCTATGGACTTTTACCTCTGCAAACTCTTCAAAATTTAGTGCAATGGTTTACTACATTTAATGCTGCACAATAACTGGGTTGAACATCGAAACAAAATTAAGTCATTTATGGGGGGAAGGTATCAGTCAAGAAGATGTGTAAAAATCTAATTTTTGGGCCAAATAGTTTTTGTGAAATCGAATGATAAGTGTGTCAAAGCAGTGGAAACACCATGTGTCTGCACAGGCGAGCAGTGCAGTGATGAGAAAATTGCGCACAGCGCGGAATGCGGGGAGCACGTGACTGCAGCAGCGAAAGGGTTAATGAAGAGACAAAGCACTAGAAATTTCAAAAAACTGCATTCAAACGAATAAAATTCGTGAAGTAAGACACTTCGATATTGTTTTAAAATAAAAAAAAATATTCAGCATCGCACAAGGTTTGAACTCGTTACCTATCGCCTTCTAATCCAACGCCTTAACCATTACGCTAATGCAGCTCGTCCTGCAAGGACTCTCCATAAGGACTCTAACACGTCACGCAAAATTCTGACAAACACTGTTGGTATGCCTATGAATTACTCGCACTTCGTCGAAGTACAATAGGAAATAAACAATTACCGCTGTTCTTTATTGCGAAAAAGCGGTTCGTGAAATTGATACAAACACCTTTCCTTGCTATCGCCTGAATTGAGAGTCTTATTGCTTGTTTGGTTTAATTAATTAATAGAAAATGAAGCAATTGGCATAAAGAATGGTTTTTCCAAACTTTCAAAAAACAAAGTCTGCTATCAAGACATTGCTTTTGTTCTATTACTTTATTTATGACTGAACGTTTCTAAAACTGAAGACACTCGTCCGTGCTCTGTACTACAGTCGAGATCTGGCAACGTCGTTCTCTGTTCATTGGCTGACTGTATGTTTTGACGTCAGAACGAACCTAAACTCGGCCGCCAAGATATATGACGCGCACTTTAATGACCACACGGCCTCCCATCGGGTATGTGGTCACACTACTCGTGGGGAAAAGTGCCCAAAGTGTTCACCCCAATAAGAAACTGACTTCTGAACCGTCTTATAAAGAACTCCTTCTGTGACTGTTTTTAAATATTTAAGTTCCATTATTTTAAACCGTCTCTCTTCTGTTATATACGGCACAAAAGAAACGCACGCGTGTACCGGTCTGCAGCAGCCGCCTGGTATTCTCTCAGAGAGCAGGGCGTGAAGGCGCCTAGAAAACTTGCCCGCAAATCCTGTTGCGATGGAACCTGTTTTTGTTTTGGTCATCAGTCTACTGACTGGTTTGATGCGGCCCGCCACGAATTCCTTTCCTGTGCTAACCTCTTCATCTCAGAGTAGCACTTGAAACCTACGTCCTCAATTATTTGCTTGACGTATACCAATCTCTGTCTTCCTCTACAGTTTTTGCTCTCTACAGCTCCCTCTAGTACCATGGAAGTCATTCCCTCATGTCTTAGCAGATGTCCTATCATCCTGTCCCTTCTCCTTATCAGTGTTGTCCACATATTCCTTTCCTCTCCGATTCTGCGTAGAACCTCCTCATTCCTTGCCTTATCAGTCCACCTAATTTTCAACATTCGTCTATAGCACCACATCTCAAATGCTTCGATTCTCTTCTGTTGCGGTTTTCCCACAGTCCATGTTTCACTACCATACAATGCTGTACTCCAGACGTACATCCTCAGAAATTTCTTCCTCAAATTAAGGCCGGTATTTGATATTGGTAGACTTCTCTTGGCCAGAAATGCCTTTTTTGCCATAGCGAGTCTGCTTTTGATGTCCTCCTTGCTCCGTCCGTCATTGGTTATTTTACTGCCTAGATAGCAGAATTCATTAACTTCATTGACTTCGTGACCATCAATCCTGATGTTAAGTTTCTCGCTGTTCTCATTTCTACTACTTCTCATTACCTACGTCTTTCTCCGATTTACTCTCAAACCATATTGTGTACTCATTAGACTGTTCATTCCGTTCAGCAGATCATTTAATTCTTCTTCACTTTCACTCAGGATAGCAATGTCATCAGCGAATCGTATCATTGATATCCTTTCACCTTGTATTTTAATTCCACTCCTGAACCTTTCTTTTATTTCCATCATTGCATCCTCGATGTACAGATTGAAGAGTAGGTGGGAAAGGCTACAGCCTTGTCTTACACCCTTCTTAATACGAGCAATTCGTTCTTGATCGTCCACTCTTATTATTCCCTCTTGGGTGTTGTACATATTGTATATGACCCGTCTCTCCCTATAGCTTACCCCTACTTTTTTCAGAATCTCGAACAGCTTGCACCATTTTATATTGTCGAACGCTTTTTCCAGGTCGACAAATCCTATGAAAGTGTCTTGATTTTTCTTTAGCCTTGCTTCCATTATTAGCCGTAACGCCAGAATTGCCTCTCTCGTCCCTTTACTTTTCCTAAAGCCAAACTGATCGTCACCTAGCGCATTCTAAATTTTTTTCCATTCATCTGTATATTATTCTTGTAAGCAGCTTCGATGCATGAGCTGTTAAGCTGATTGTGCGATAATTCTCGCACTTGTCAGCTCTTGCCATCTTCGCAATTGTGGGGATGATGCTTTTCCGAAAGTCAGATGGTATGTCGCCAGATTCATATATTCTACACACCAACGTGAATAGTCATTTTGTTGCCACGTCCCCCAATGATTTTAGAAATTCTGATGGAATGTAATCTATCCCTTCTGCCTTATTTGACTTTAAGTCCTCCAAAGCTCTTTTAAATTCCGAATCTAATACTGGATGCCCTATCTCTTCTAAATCGACTCCTGTTTCTTCTTCTATCACATCAGACAACTCTTCACCCTCATAGAGGCTTTCAATGTATTCTTTCCACCTATCTGCTCTCTCCTCTGCGTTTAACAGTGGAATTCCCGTTGCAGTCTTAATGTTACCACCGTTGCTTTTAATGTCACCAAAGGTTGTTTCGACTTTCCTGTATGCTGAGTCTGTCCTTCCGACAATCATATCTTCTTCGATGTCTTCACATTTTTCCTGCAGCCATTTCGTCTTAGCTACCCTGCACTTCCTATTTATTTCATTCCTCAGCGACTTGTATTTCTGTATTCCTCATTTTCCCGGAACATGTTTGTACTTCCTCCTTTCATCAATCAACTGAAGTATTTCTTCTGTTACCCATGGTTTCTTCGCAGCTACCTTCTTTGTACCTATGTTTTCCTTCCCAACTTCTGTGATGGCCCTTTTTAGAGATGTCCATTCCTCTTCAACTGTACTGCCTACTGCGCTATTCCTTATTGCTGTATCTATAGCGTTAGAGAACTTCAAACGTATCTCGTCATTCCTTAGTACTTCCGTATCCCACTTCTTTGCGTATTGATTCTTCCTGACTAATGTCTTGAACTTCAGCCTATTCTTCATCACTACTATATTGTGATCTGAGTCTATATCTGCTCCTTGGTACGCCTTACAATCCAGTATCTGATTTCGGAATCTCTGTCTGACCATGATGTAATCAAATTGAAATCTTCCCGTATCTCCCGGCCTTTTCCAAGTATACCTCCTCCTCTTGTGATTCTTGAACAGGGTATTCGCTATTACTAGCTGAAACTTGTTACAGAACTCAATTAGTCTTTCTCCTCTTTCATTCCTTGTCCCAAGCCCATATTCTTCTGTAACCTTTTCTTCTACTCCTTCCCCTACAACTGCATTCCAGTCGTCCATGACTATTACATTTTCGTCCCACTTTACATACTGCATTACGCTTTCAATATCCTCATACACTTTCTCTATCTGTTCATCTTCAGCTTGCGACGTCGGCATGTCTACCTGAACTATCGTTGTCGGTGTTGGTCTGCTGTCGATTCTAATTAGAACAACCCAGTCACTGAACTGTTCATAGTAACACATCCTCTACTCTACCTTCCTATTCGTAACGAATCCTACACCTGTTATACAATTTTCTGCTGCTGTTGATATTACCCGATACTCATCTGACCAGAAATCCTTGTCTTCCTTCCACTTCACTTCACTGACCCCTACTATATCCAGATTGAGCCTTTGCATTTCCCTTTTCAGACTTTCTAGTTTCCCTACCACGTTCAAGCTTCTGACATTCCACGCCCCTACTCGTAGAACGTTATCCTTTCGTTGATTATTCAATCTTTTTCTCATGGTAACCTCCCCCTTGGCAGTCCCCTCCCGGAGATCCGAATGGGGGACTATTGCGGAATCTTTTGCCAATGGAGAGATCATCATGACACTTATTCAATTACAGGCCACATGCCCTGTGGATACACGTTACGTGTCTTTAATGCAGTGTTTGCCTTTGCCTTCTGCATCCTCATGTCGTTGATCATTGCTGATTCTTCCGCCTTTAGGGGCAATTTCCCACCCCTAGGGCAAGAGAGTGCCCTGAACATCTATCCGTTCCTCCGCCCTCTTTGACAAGGCCGTTGGCAGAATGAGGCTGACTTCTTATGCCGGAAGTCTTCGGCCGCCAATGCTGATTATTTATCAAAATTTAGGCAGTGGCAGGGATCGAACCCGGGACCGAAGACGTTTTGATTATGAATCAAAGACGCTACCAATAGACCACGGGTTGCTGGAACGTAGTGTACACCTAATGTGTTTACGTATTACTCATATGATACTTAGATTTCAACAAAGCACTCCTAAAATCATTCATATACATCGTTTAAAGTGTCCAAATACACCGTTTATGTTGTGAATGAATGCTGTCATCTGTGCGATTGACCAAGTTATGAATTATGGCGCGAGAATGGAGGATTAAGCTACCTAAGCATTTCACGTCCTCTTTGAACATTTCTAGGATAAGAAACGTATGGCGTTTCGAAATATGTTTCGTCCATCCTATGATGAAGAAAACATTTCGTCAAGTTCGTCTGTTCCGAAGGAGAAAGTTTAGATAAATGGCTTTCAACAAAAACTGATTAGGAAACAAACAAAATGTTTTCCGCATGGTTGATGAAAGTAAACGAGTATGTGATTTGCCACACCACGTTTTCGATAAAATTCTAAGAAATGAATGGCTTTAGTGGATCATCAGAAGACACAAAAACACTTTCTGGCACGAAAGGAATGTCGTAAAAATCAAATAACTACAACTATCTTCGTGAAGAAACAAACGTCTGAAGATAAATGCCTGACACTTGGCTGTAGTTGCGTATGTTTATTACAGTGAAAAGCAATGCCTTTGATACAAATCGCTGGGTTACCAAATGAAATTACATCATCCTTTGGTTATAGAGAGTAATAGTGCATCTAAAATTTCTTTGGAAGAACTAAGACCAGGGCTGTCTCGGAAAATGATCTTGATCCGTACAGTCGAGGTGTAGCTATAGGCGAGTTTCATAAAGCCTTTTATTTATCCGGTCCTCAAGGGCTCAAACCGAGCACATATATACTTCTCCTTACGCAGTATTTGCACGTTAATGTCATAAATTACCAGATTTTTATGAAGACCGCAGAGAAACCCAAAAAGACGTTTTCCATGCAGCAAAGAACGTTACAGAATTAATACCTTTCCTCTGAATAAAGTAAGTGCATAGAGTGCTGACAATGCTCCAGTAATTAGAAGAACAGTTTGGTTTCTGACTTAGTGCAAAACGAAAATCCATCCATTATGAGAGCTTATTTACCTGCCATGTCAGGAATAATATTGTAAAACATGGTCTTAAGACAATCCGCTATGATGTAGAGGCATTAGTTCTCAAAATCTACACTGAATTTGGTTTCTCTGCATTAAATGTTCAGTCACTGAGAGAATTTTCAGAGTACGTGGAGACAGAGTGTAAGGAACTATTAAGACACGTACGTACAAGATGGCTCTAGCTAGTTCCTACAACTGACTGAATTGTAAACTGATGTCAAATTTTATTTCAGAGGACGAGGAGGTACATTGAAGATTGATTTGGCAGTTAGTGACATCAAATAGGGAGCATGAGCCTAAAGAAACTGAACATTCATTTTCTCAGTGGTATGTACGCCACCAGAAGGATATTTCGCCCCTGTTAGGAGATGCTCTTCGAGACTGGCAAACAGCTCAGTTCAAATGGTTCAAATGGCTCTGAGCACTATGGGACTCAACTGCTGTGGTTATCAGTCCCCTAGAACTTAGAACTACTTAAACCTAACTAACCTAAGGACATCACACACATCCATGCCCGAGGCAGGATTCGAACCTGCGACCGTAGCAGTCGCACGGTTCCGGACTGCGCGCCTTGAACCGCGAGACCACCGCGGCCGGCTCAGCTCAGTTATTTAAGTGAAGTTGGATAGAATAAAAAGGGTTGGACAGAATAATAAGGGAACTTAAGAGCAAGCTAGAGGTCAGGAAACAAGGTAAATTCTTAGGAATGAAGGTCCATGAACTCCAGGAAGAAATACCAAAATCACAGAGGTAGAGGTTTGGAAATCATGCGCTCCCTTTCTTCTCATGTTACACTGAATATAATAGCAACAAAATTAACTTTATTTCCGTAAATGGCATAAAAACAGCTGATCTTACTGTTAGGATGTGCTGATAACGAAAATGTTAATTAAAATGAAAGATTAACTCTCGCTTTGAAGTTATAATAACTTTACGGTATTGCCTTTATTTAAGTGTCAGGAAGTCGTTTCTGAAAGTATTTGTATGGAGTGTAGCTTTGTATGGAAGTGAAACATGGACGATAACCAGTTTGGACAAGAAGAGAATAGAAGCTTTCGAAATGTGGTGCTACAGAAGAATGCTGAAGATAAGGTGGGTAGATCACGTAACTAATGAGGAGGTATTGAATAGGATTGGGGAGAAGAGAAGTTTGTGGCACAACTTGACTAGAAGAAGGGATCGGTTGGTAGGACATGTTTTGAGGCATCAAGGGATCACAAATTTAGCATTGGAGGGCAGTGTGTGGAGGGTAAAAATCGTAGAGGGAGACCAAGAGATCAATACACTAAGCAGATTCAGAATGATGTAGGTTGCAGTAGGTACTGGGAGATGAAGAAGCTTGCACAGAATAGAGTAGCATGGAGAGCTGCATCAAACCAATCTCAGGACTGAAGACCACAACAACAACAACAACATTGCCTTTACAGGCTTACGCATGCATATACCTTTGTGTCATCCCTCCGAGGAAGATCATTGAGTGCACAACCGCTTTGCCCAGCGTTTGTAATTTTCTTCTGGAGATTCCATAATTTATGTCCAGCAGTGATCGGCTAACACTAATGCGTTCCACTTTCCCTGGTATCTCATTTCCTTCCCGCAACGTACTGCTGGAAGCGTTCTCAATGCTAATCGGTTACAGCTCCTTAATTGTCAGGAAAAATAAGTTCAGGAGGTAATCTAGGAAATGTAACATTAAGGACATGGTGTAACCCCGTCTACTGTAGCAGTGCAGATGCTTAACCACAAGATTCATAGTTTCCAACCCACTTATTTCCTATAAGGTTTATTCATATTTGAGCAAATTTATCCCAAGGTAACTTTTCATCGCCTGTCACGATGATGTTGAAACGCTTATCTTTGTTTACTTTGCGTATCTGGAGACCCACGGAAATCCCCTCTTTTAGTTTCGCTTCACTAAGACGTGGACATTTTCCGCGGGAATAGAGAAATTCTTCCCCAATTTTGTCCGTGACCTTAACGAAGATTTTCATTAAATTTCATAAGAAGGGTAGGGAAAATTATGTTCTTGGATTCGATAAGTGATTCGTGCATAACACTGTGAGATCGTAGTTCAAGTGACTGACTCTTCGGCCAATCTGTCTTTTTTAGTAATGTGCTTTGGTGCTATTATCCCAGAGGTACAGGAAGCAACAGAATATGGTGTAGCCATGTTGTAGCCCAAGGAACATGACTAATGCTTTTAAATCCCGGGAAATCTAAGCTCTACACTTGTCACAGTTCAGTCTCAATAACAATTTTCTCATGTTATCTTATGTTTCTTCCATGTAAGGTGAACACCCAATGGGAATCGACGGCAAGAACTGGGTTTCGAAGGTGACGGTGCAGCAGCAGTTTCACCACCACCCTCGCCACTATCACGAACAGTTGGGACAGGAGCAGGCCGTCCGTCTTTGTGAGGCACTAATTATGAGACCAGTGACCGAAGGTATGTTAGAAAATGTGACGGAAGACTTTTCTTCAAGGAAATATCATGTGTTGAGGGAGCTGCCATACAAAAGTAACACTCATTCACATGGTTTGATGGTTTTCGCCAGATGATGGATAAAGCCGTGAATGAAGACTAGAGCCTCATACTTGAGGAACCCAGCTGGTCCCCGATTTCACAGCCCAAGTACAGTCTGTACGCCTTTATAATACAGCATAGAGTAAATAAAGGTGGCTCGGACGAGTGCTTATGATTTTGAAATCATTTGCGACAGTATCAACGGAGGAGAAAAAGACGTAACTACACCCAACAGAATGGTGAAACTGCCCTTATAGGCCAGCCGAAGCTTGGAGAACGTTTACACAACCTTCATGCCTGAAGAGTTAGCAGAGGTCAGTCTGGCTGCGGCCTTGGCTGGCCACCCAAGTAACATGATATGTAAGTGTGTGATTGCTTTGTATGGAGATCCCGTAAGTCTAAGGTGCATCACAACAACACTCATGGTCATCAAGAATTGCAGCTGAACATTCCGGATGAGACTGCAACGATTCCAGCAATCCAGTAACGATCCGTAACTTTCTGACCAGGGACCAAAAGTGCCACGAAATGACTGGTGGTCACTATCAACATTAGCTATAGTCAGGTTAAAACTGTATTTCCTCTCCTCTGCTGTGTTTCTTTGTACTCTGGAACTCTGTTCTCCGGGGAACTTTTATTTGCCCCAACGTGCATATGGCGGTATTGCCCTCCCTTGGGATTTCAATGTAGCAATTTTTGCCTCTCGGGTAGTCTTAACAGCAGTTAATAGTAAGATATAAATACAGTATCTCACTTTATACATTGGTCCACAGACACGATGGACTTATGAAGCGAAACCATTTTTCCTACAAGCCGCTTTCTTTAACAGAATATGTAGGTTATACAGGTATTACACAACTTTTTGAATGAATGTCTTACGAATATTATGTACGATCCTTAATCGAGATGCTTATCCGGCCACTCGTGTTTATGATTCATTTACTATCATATTATTACTGATTTTTTAGGACTAGGCAACATTTTTGGGAAGATCTAATTTTCGTGGGCGTTTAAAAGACACAATAAACAAATTTTATGTGTTGCATAATTACCGTAAAATCTACAAGATGTCACATTAAGGCTTCACGGCAAAGGAGAGACTGTAGCATGACCCTGGTCCTCCTGTCACATCAGGATTCTGGGAAACGAACACGTGGATCTGTTCAGCGTGAGGACCGTGTGTGGTGCTGTGGAAAAAAATTACCGGGATCCGACATGCGGACAAGAGTAAATCCCCAAAGCTTGTCATCGTGGAACAATGAATGAAGTGTCATGGTTACAATCGTTAAGTTATTGGCCATAAAAGGGCCTACGATTGCAAGTGATCTTCTACTCGAACATGTTGGTGGGATTTCGCAACAATCTGAGCGAGGGATGCGTACTACAAGAAACCGCCCCATCTTGCTTTACTTGTTGTGCTCGTCTGACTGTCGTAGTTGGTTGAGACTGTGTGAAATCATAGCTTGTAATGTCCAAGCCGCAAATCAGATTTTAAATTTTATCCGTCTGACTGTTTTGTACGAGGGTTATTCGGAAAGTAAGGAACGATTGGTCGCGAAATGGAAAATACAGTGAAAATCTGATGCAGCTTTGAATAGATGCATTGGGCACTGTGTCTAGTACGCCCATCGATCGCATCATGTCACTCTTTTCAGTTCTGAGCTCACAGTGAGAACGTAAAGATGGTTGGAAATTAGCGTCTCCCGCCAAGTATGAGCGCCTGGCGAAAGATTTCACCTGAAGCTATGCGGTCCACATAACATAACTGTCACGCGGTTCCTTCTACATGACAATTCTCAGCTGCACTCTGCAGGGACATTGAAGATGCTCCTTCAGTCTTTTCGATGGGAAGTGTTTGATTACCCACCATAAAGCCTGTAATTGGCTACCCCAGAGGTTCAGCTCTGCTCTAATGAACCGCTGGCTATGAAGACAATATTTTGACACAGACAACGAGCTGCAGTCCAGAGTAGAACATTCAGTAAAATGAAGAACCAATGGTCAGAAGAAAGAAATAGGAAGTCTGTGGCCTAAGTGAAAAGAGAACTTCAAATAGGAGTGAACTTCCGTGAAAGTTGTGGTGAATATTGGAATTTTATAAAAAGGAGAAAGGATGGGCGGGGGAAAGCAGTGGAGGACTACTGAAAGCAGCAAAGAGAAACAAAAAACATGCCTTCTAAAACTCAAAACTGTGATCATGATCTGTTGGACGCTTTCTTGAAGTCTTCTTAACTGTCGTTTTTTCTTAACATTGAACTGAAGTTACCACAGTAGCTGTAAATATTCTTTTAAAAATTCATTTCACGTTGAAATGGCAAATCTATACATTATAAATAAGAAAGAAAAAGAAAAGACTTTATTTTTTATTATTGCGTTAATACGACATCAAAACTAAATTTTGATACATTTAGAAATTGTAACCACAACAAATTGTATATTACTTATGATATTTCTAGTGAACTATCAGCATTTATTTTTTCATTTCGTATGACCGAAAAGTTCTTCAGCGGAGGGTTTTTTGAAATGGGTCATTCCGATCATCAGTGAGGAAAGTTCAAATTGTGTCAGTTCTTTCATTATCACTTGCCTTTCACCAACACACTTTTAACAAGCTTGTAAGAGGTCCATGATTAAGGAATTAGTTGCTAGCGCACTCGAGCAGATGTAATTTCCATGGATTGCTCACGCGCTGCCTGCGATATGTAAGCTATAAGAGAATCTGAGACCAAAGAGCAGTGTTGACTGCAGTAGGAACTGTGTAGCAGTAGTAGGAGTAAAAGTAGTAACTAGCAGTCTGATGTATGGAGTTGGCTGGGCTGGTGCTGGGGAGCGATGGCAGAGCCTGAGCGTTGTACGAGGTGCATTCAAGTTCTAAGGCCTCCAACTGTTTTTTCTAATTAACTACTCACCCAAAATCGATGAAACTGGCGTTACTTCTGGACGTAATCGCCCTGCAGACTTACACATTTTTCACAACGCTGACGCCATGATTCCATGGCAGCGGCGAACGCTTCTTTAGGAGTCTGTTTTGACCACTGGAAAATTGCTGAGGCAATAGCAGCACAGCTGGTGAATGTGCGGTCACGGAGAGTGTCTTTCATTGTTGGAAAAATCCAAAAGTCACTAGGAGCCAGGTGAGGTGAGTAGGGAGCATGAGGAATCATTTAAAAGTTGTTATCACGAAGAAACTGTTGCGTAACGTTAGCTCGATGTGCGGGTGCATTGTCTTGGTGAAACAGCACACGCGCAGCCCTTCCCGGACGTTTTTGTTGCAGTGCAGGAAGAAATTTGCTCTTCAAAACATTTTCGTAGGATGCACCTGTTACCGTAGTGCCCTTTCGAACGCAATGGGTATGGATTACGCCTTCGCTGTCCCAGAACATGGACACCATAATTTTTTCAGCACTGGCGGTTACCCGAAATTTTTTTGGTGGTGGTGAATCTGTGTGCTTCCATTGAGCTGACTGGCGCTTTGTTTCTGGATTGAGAAATGGCATCCACGTCCCATCCATTGTCACAACCGACGAAAAGAAAGTCCCATTCATGCTGTCATTGCGCATCAACATTGCTTGGCATAATGCCACACGGGCAGCCATGTGGTCGTCTGTAAGCATTCGTGGTACCCACCTGGATGACACTTTTAGCATTTTCAGGTCGTCATGCAGGGTTGTGTGCACAGAACCCACTGAAATGCCAACTCTGGAGGCGATCTGTTCAACAGTCATTCGGCGATCCCCCAAAACAATTATCTCCACTTTCTCGATCATGTCGTCAGACCGGCTTGTGCGAGCCCGAGGTTCTTTCGGTTTGTTGTCACACGATGTTCTGCCTCCATTAAACTGTCGCACCCACGAACGCACTTTCGACACATCCATAACTCCATCACCACATGTCTCCTTCAACGTCGCCATTTTAAGTATTTAAAACAGTTCTCATTCTCGCCGCTGGCGGTATAATTCCGTCTGCCATATGGTGCTGCCATCTCTGGGACATACTGACAATGAACGCAGCCTCTTTTTAAAACAATGCGCATGTTACTATCTCTTTCCAGTCCGGAGAAAAGAAATCGGAGGCCTTAGAACTTGAATGCACCTCGTAGTATAAGGTAAAAGCAGCCTCGCGCATATGTAGTATTGTTATATCAAGTCCCATGTAAATGTTTCTAAAGAATCTCTTAATAATAATCTTTCTTATAAAAAAATAACTTTTGACAATCAATCATCTCAATTTAAAGAATTTACTAATTTCTCCAATCCATGGTCATCCCGATTATTGCAAAGAAAAATCAGTTGTTCTTTTTATACATGGCAAATCTATCGGCCAGCATTGCACTCGGCTGTGCCAGAAAAATTTCTTATAGGAGCAAATATATATGCATTATCCGGCGACCTAATTGAGGTAAGATTTTTCAATTTATTCAGAATGAATTTTCAGGGCTATGACGCAGCACTGCTGACGTCCAAAGTTTACAAGTTCGATTTCACAGTCATTATCGAAACGTTATAAGTGAGCGACAAATTTTTATTGAGAGATTAGTCACATTGCATTATTGCTAGGTTACGGAAATTATTTTTTTGGGAGGTTACACTGAATGTGAATGATATAACTGAAACGTCCCCTTTTGAAAAATTGTACACGTGACTGAGCTTAAACTGACACACAATGTTTTTAGCGCAACGCAATCTGACTTTCAATAATCCCTACAAAAGAATGGCCCTGACTAACATTAACCTATACCTTTCACAAATCACATTACCTCACAAAGATCTTCGTTACTCGAACTACTGCAATATAGTGAGCGCCACTACTGCCAGCTAAATAAAAGATTCTAACTACGGAAGGCACTAACTACTGATAGGCATAGTTAGCAAATGAAAGATTTTAATAGAGAACAAACAATGTATTTACCTTAACAGTCATAATATATATAGCAGTTCATACATCTAGTCTTACAAATTTCAAAACTCCGCCATCTCTCTCCCCACATCCACCACTGCTGGCGGCTCACCTCCAACTGCGCAACGCTACGCGCTGTTCACATCCAGCTGCCGCTGCCCAACACTACAATGGCAGACAACAACGCAAACTAGCCACAGACTGCACACATCACAACCAGTGATTTTCATACAGAGCGCTACGTAATGTTGCCAGTAAGAAAACATAAACAGCCTACTTACATAACTAATTATATTTTTTCTGTAGGGAGGTTATGGAATATTTTTGTTGAGAGGTTACACTTGTCGACAACCGGCCAGGATCGTATTTTTGTGAATTTCTGAGATGTATTCAGTTATATATCTGCTCTTATTTACTTAATGTTACATGGAGTTTGCATCTGACGCAACGCATATACTAACTTGTCACTCTTTCTTTCACAGATCATCGGCAATTTGTTGCTCTTTATTGTAACTGTATTTGTTCTATTTTTGCTTTGTTTTTGTTTGATTTTTTGCTTAGCTTTGATTTGTGAAAATGCCGCGAAAAACTGCTAACAGTACATCGCGATGTGCAATGAGTGAGAAAGACGACTGGAATAATTTGACCGATAATACTAGCGAACTTCAGTGTAATAGTGATAATCCCCTAATTACAGATAATCAGTGCGTGCCGATCACTAGTAATGATATTGATCCTAATGATGAGCAAACAAATTCAATTATGTCCACCGTAAATGTAACAATTGATGACGTGGCCCGTTCCGTTACAATGAACTGTTTCTAGTTTGACACGCCTGATTTGCAAAATATACGTAGCGAACACATAATAGTTTCTAACAAAGGTGAACAATATACACAAGACACGTCAAGACGGTGCAGTGACCAACAGTGGACATCCGATTGGCAAACCTTTTTGTGAATCAGACAATGACCAAATGGTTACCGGTACACGAAACATGACACATGCACATACACCATCATACAGCACAGAGAATACAGCAGCTAATTCTGGCATGGATCGAGTTATGGCAGTATTGCTACAATTTAATGAAAATCTCAAACAACAAATTAATTAAAATAATGAAAATCTCAAACAACTACTTAAAGAAAATCTCAAACAGTCGAATGAAAAACAAGACAGCAATTACAAACAACTTAATGAAAATCTCAAACAGATTAATGAAAAACTTGACACCTCTACTGAACAGCTTACTGAACAGATTACAGCCGTTGCCGAGCAATGTAACGAAACTAAAAAACAGTTACGTGAGGAAATTAAGGCTAGTGCTAGAGATAGTAGTGAAGAAATTAGATCCGTTGCACAAGAAATATGTAATAAACATGCAGCCACAACAAAATAACTTAGAGATGAAATTAGTGCAGTTGCTATACAATGTTCAGAAAACGCAACACAGTTACACGACGAGTTTAAATTAATGTCAGCAGAACTTTCACGCACACTGGATGCGAAAGTAGACAAGATATTTGAACAACAGAACAGCCTAATTGACGAACGTTTTAATCACCACCAACAAAACAGTGAAACGCGTTACCGTAAATTCATACAGGAACAGAACACAGTAAAGAAACAAGTCATGGAAACAATTACTGCACAGAGACAGGAAGATAAGCGTAAAATGTTTATGAAGGCAAAAACTTACGTAGACAAAAATATTGCTACAGTATCAGGCGAAATCAAACAGCTGAACACCGAATTGCATGATGAAATCTCCGATCTTAAAACAAAAACAGACACACACACAGTAGCCTTTCAGAGAGTGACCAACAGACTTGAACAATTAGAATTAATACAGGATCCTGATGCCATCAAAGCAGACGTTAAGAAATTGAACAAAACCACACGTAACATACAAAAACAAAACAATGCTTGTGACACTAAAAACGACGACCACGTAAAAGCATTGACTGAAAAAGTTGATGACTGACCAGTCGTATTGACGTTATCGAAAATAACAATGACACCAAATCAGACGATACATCACCAATTTCTTTCAATCAAACACCCGAATTCCAAAATTTACAGCAGGCAATCAGTGAGATAAGTTCGTCCAATAATACGTTGCGTAGAAAAGTGTCGTCTTTACAGCAAGAAGTGACAGTCATGAAAAATGTTTCAGCCTCTAACACGCCACAGCTTACGCCACATTGTAAACATTTGTCACATTCACACAGCCAGTGTAATTTAGGTAATTTACAGAGTGTACGTGACTTAGATTCCGTACAGTCACAGACAAACGGATTATCATACAGTCCGGAACCTGCTCAGACATACAGAGACGATAATTTTGATTATAAGCACTTTCTATCCGTGAGAAAATTTAAGGTATTTAAGAATGACAGAACGCTGATTCACCCCTGAAATTGGATACAACAATTTAGCTTTGCTTTTCCACCAACTTGGCCCGTAACACACAAACTTGAATTTGTTTGCAGTTTTTTGGAAGGCGAACCGGCACCTCATATGAGACAGATCGCGAGACAATGTTATTCGGTAGAAGAATTTCAGAATATATATCGGCATTTAGAGATCTGCTAAAGCTTTTGGAAGTTCAGCAATCAGACTATTCTTTCATAAACAAAAATTTTTCACATCATAACCAAGGCCAACGAGAATACAGTAACTACAACCAGCCACGCTATTTTAATAGCAAAGGTGATAGACGACCTAGGAATGACAACCACCAGAGTTTTAATAACAGGCAAAATTTTAATTATCAGTACCGTCAAAATTATCAGCAACAGCAAACGCATTTTGGTAACAATAGAGGCTTTTCCCCACAACAGCAACAAAACCAACCGGTTAGCATACCTCACCAACAATGTGGTTTGCAAGGTCAACCAAGCTTTAATGTTTCGCCGCCCACACGTATAGCGTCGGCTCCACCAAATAGTAACGCACAGCAACAAGGAATCAGTACGTACAGAAAACCCATAATTTCAATTCCTATCGCAACGCGCCGTATAGCAAAGATTATTATGACAGACGTAAAAGTAATGAGCACAGTTTTCAGCGTAACAGTCGGTCTTACCAGCAGTAGAATCATCCACAACAACAGATTATTATGAATGAACCAGACAGTCCGTATCATCCCGAACCTAATACGTCAGGAAGAAATAACATAGTCGAGATTTCACAGCATCCTCCCGCAAATAACAGCACGTCAGAAAGAATTTGATTAGATACAGTACAGACTGAATCTTCCAGTAACGTAAGCAATACTTTTGACACACAGACTCTCGTTCACGAAAATGTTATTACTTTTGACGACATCCGAGACACTATTTTGCATGAAAAACCAGTTATTCAAAAAACCATTTCCCACCCTATCATTGAAGTAAAGATTGGATCACTCTTTTGCATGAAAAACCAGTTATTCAAAAAACCATTTCCCACCCTGTCACTGAAGTAAAGATTGGATCATCCACATTTTGAGCAGTAATCGATTCTGGATCAACTATGTCAGTTATAAATGAAGAAACCTCCAACGAATGTAACAAAGCGAATATTTATCCTACGTTACCATTAGGCGAAACTAAAGTAAAAGGTGCTGTATCTGGTAAAGGAGTAGATGTAAAATTACAGACACACTTTAATACTTTTTTTTTTTTGGGATCTAAAGTTTAAAAACCTCTCTCACACCGGCCTGATTTAGCTTCACTGATCAGGATAGTAAAAACATGCGTATGTTAAGGGAATTTTCATTCACAAAGCAGGCTTATCACATTCACACAGTTCAATACTGTTCTATCCTGATTAAATTGAGCTTAACTTAAATTCCATATGGCAGTGAAGCAATTTCGAAGTCTCGGTGCGACGAAAATTGTCAGTCGATCTCCTGGAAACATTTGTAATAATTATTACTTTCGGTGATCACGTGGGGAAGACCGGAGATCTGCTAGTAAGACTGTGTTAGCCCATTTATTTGAAGTAACTGGATATCTTGAGCATACAAAACGGCAGGTTCGTCCAGTGTAAATCAGACGTTCTCCACTGATCCCGTGCAACACAGCGTAGTAAGCAGACACTGTCAATAATAATCAGTTAAATAATACGCGTACACACTTACTTTAGTTTAGTTCATGTATTAAATTCCTTCTCATACAGAATCTCATCAAGATGGCGACTAGCTCAACAATACATACATACACATCCTCCTTTCACGACTAATCGGCAAGAATTCCTTCATTCTTTTCATAAGAGAAGACATAGATAGCAGAGAAGCTATTCCATGGAGTAAATGGACGCTCCAAGGAATAATTGGGCTTGAAACTACTTTGCATTGATAATCGGTAAGATAAGAAGAGATATTTCGAGATATGTACTGAGTTATATAATATTTCTGAAAATATCGCGGAGAGACCGCTGCAAGGGACATTACAACACGTATCATTTAGTATTGAAAGTCATATGTTCCACTCAAATTTTTCGATTGTTCCCTTATTGACAACAGACGTTATTTTAGGTACGACTTTTCTCGTACAACATGACGCAATTATTGACTTCCAAAATTCCTATTTAATGTTAAAGGATGAGAATGTACAACTGGCATTAGAATTTCAGAACGCCTTATCTGCAGATGAACAGGCAATTAATCGAACAGAGGTCTTTTCTACATCGCGTAACACGGACTGTCATTCCGCATTGTTTACAGATACGTACGTACACAACTATAATACATCAGACGAAGCTGACTATGACGTTATGCAAATCATTTCTGATAAAGTAAAACAAAGCAGCGCAAATACAGACGACGAACGTACGCAACTACGCAAAATTCTTTTACAGCAAGCTCCAGTTTTTGACAACATCCCTGGTACTATGTCTGGTTTTATGTATGAATTTCAAGTTAAACAACATGACACATTTAAAGCCAAACATTATCCTATTCCGTGTATCTACCGAGAACAAGTTAAGAAAGAATTATGCTAGACCAAGGAATTATTGAACCGGCAGTTAGTCCATACATAAACCCGCTCCATATTGTTAAGAAAAAGGATGGCTCACTTCGCCTCGTACTGGATTCGCGTCACATCAACGACACTATTGTTAATGAAACAGATCGCCCACAGACACTAGAAGAACTTCTACAGAAATTTCATGGTACTGTTGTTTATTCCACATTAGATTTAAAATCTGGATTTTGGCAAATTCACCTCCATCCCAACTGCAGAAAGTACACAGTATTTCTCTGTTTTGGTGATTGTTATCAATTTTACAAATTACCGTTCGGTTTAACAATTTCTTCAGCAGCATTTATTCGCGGTTTAAAAACTATACTTCCGACAGAACTTAAAAGAGAGAATCACAACATATGTAGACGACATCCTTATCGCAGAAGCTAACTGGTCTAAACACAATTTGATTCTGGAACAACTGTTGCAAACTTTTCGTGCACAAGGACTCACAGTTAATCTTAGCAAATCGCAATTCCATAAAATTTCTTGGACATAAAATTTCAGCAGAAGGCATTGCGCCTGACCCGGAAAAACTTCAAGTTTTACGTGACATTACTGTTCCAACGACAAAGAAACAACTACGCAGCTTTCTGGGATTAATTAACTTTTTCCGTAAATTTATTCATTACTCTGCTTTAGACACCCCTAGACTATGCCAACTGACGGGTAAAAACGCTATTTGGTCCTGGGATAGCCTAACACAGTCTGAGTTTGTTAATCTGAAACATGCCTTGTTGAACGCACCACTTTCATCACACCCATATCCTACCAGAAATTTTTCCATTGCCACCGACAGTTCTAATACAGCTTTAGGCGTACACATTTTTCAGGAAATTGAAGAAGACGGTACTACAGTAATTAAAAACATCGCCTTTGCAAGTCGAATTCTGTCACCTGCTGAACGCAATTATTCTGTCACAGAACTTGAAACATTGTGTGTTGTATGGACATTTACCAGATTTAGGCATTTTCTTTATGGAAAACATAAGACCGTTTACACAGATCATAGAGCTATACAGTTTTTACTTTCCGCTAAATTTACACATGACAGATTAAGCAGATGGAAACTTTATTTACAGGAATTTAATTTTACAATTGATGACATTCCCGGTATACAAAATATTGTAGCAGACGCTCTATCCCGCTCTCTCAGCAACAATCAGCAAGACATCGCAACCAACTTCTGCCCAGCAAATTCTAGCGTCATGTATATTCAACAAGTTGCATTTGAAAATTTCATTCCGCCGTCATTATGAGACATAGCACAAGAGCAGAGCAAAGACAACGTATGGATAGAAATTAAACACCTTTGGCAAGACAGGAATAATGTTACCATTAGAAACCATTACACTGTACGCAATAATATTGTGTTTCGCCGCTCTCAACCTGACAGCAACAACTGGTTATTATGTACTCCTGACGAGCTTGTTAACAAATTAATTTAGTATACTCATTTAAGTTACGCACATTATGGAGCCAGAAATTGTTTTCTTATACTGAGACAGAACTGTTATTTTGCGAACATGGAGAAACGTATTCGACGAGTTTTAGCGTCATATAAAGCTAAATCAGACACGACTTCACATATTCCTCCGTTACATCCCATTGTACCCGTTAAATTGAGACACATGGCCGCTGTAGACAGTTTTGGTCCGATTCCCGGATCTAATAGAGGTTTTAGTTATATCTTTGTCGCTGTTGAACTCACTTCGAAATTTGTTACCTTCACTCCGTTACGCAAAGCTACTGCTAAATCTGTTTCGAATGCATTTGTAAAACATTTTCTATTTCATGTAGGGCATGTATTGAAAGTAATTTCCGACAATGGACCACAATTTCGATCTGCGATATGGACCCGTATTTACGAGCTAGAAACATTTCTCCGATCTATATATCCAGGTATCACGCTTCTTCGACCCCTTCTGAACGGCTAATGAAAGAAATTAGTAAATTATGTAAAATATACTGCCATGAAAGACATATTGATTGGGATACACACATACTCTCATTCCAGGATGTAATTAACTCCATACCAAATGAATCTACTATGCTATCTCCGACTGTTATATTGAAAAATGTTGAACCACCTAACAAAATTAAAGAATTAGTATCTTTTCCTACATCTCGTCGACTACGCCACCATGAAATAATTGACATTGCACTCAACAACATGAAACGTGACGCAGAGCGCCGGAGACGACAGCAGAAACAGGTTTGTACACACCGTGACTTTCGCATTGGACAGAAGATAGTAGTACGTACGCATTATTTATCCAACAGAGGAAAGAGTAGATGCAGTAAAGTTTAGCTTCCATACGCAGGTGCATATAGAATACGAAGTATTCCTCACCCTAATGTAGAGCACGTCGTAACTTTGAGAACCAGAAAAAGCAAGAGCAATCACCATGTCTCCAATATTAAACCCTTTATTGAATTAACATACTTTATGATTTATCACACTGTAATGCCATTTCCAGATATTTATATGACCACTTACTGATGATGATCATATTTTTTCTCGGCAAGTGCCCGGCAAGGTAAGGTTAGCAGGTCGCTTTTCTTGTCGTTACAGATCAGACCGTGCACGTTTTTTCATTCTTTCGTGTATGTATGATTGTTTTCCTATCGAAAGTAGAATTTTTGTCTGTATGCACTACGAATTCTTTAAGATATAGCAAACACCAGTTGACTTTGACATTTTTCCTAATAATATCTCAATATCTTGACTATTCTACATTTTTTGCTACTGCATTATAAGACTGTGTGTACATTTTAAGTACATGAGAACTCTCTATGTTTTTGACATAACGTTTCCTGTCATGCTATGCTGTATGCTTAGTTATACCACTAGAAACAAGTTTTCATTTGATGGGTACATGATTTAAATGTAAGATATTAATCCTTATTCATCATTTTCAGAAAGCAATAACGTGTAAAAAAATAAATTAAACAAAACACAGTGGTGTATTATGAAATGGGAATTTCACCTTCGGAATGAAGGAAATAAAATGTAATATCCTGTCATGAAGAGTAAATGGATCAGAATAAACAAGCATTAACCATAATATACTATACACATCGTATGATAGCAGTCTTGACTAATTATTTTTCTTTCAGAATACGAGGCGATTGATGCAGACTGTCAGACAGAATTACAGATGTTAATTTTAGTGATGAAATATGCTAGAAGTAAGAAACTCTATACTATAGGAAGTAATGAATGATAATGAACAGTTGTAAGAAGTAAATGGTAATATGCATATGAATAATGAAGTGTCTATTTTTTGCATATTATAATAAATGATGATGAATAGTTATATGAAGTTATGGCAATATGAATAATGAAGTTTTTCTTTGCAGATGATGATAATGATGAAGTTTAAATATTTCCTATTAATTAAAAGATGCTATTTAGTTATTTAAGTACTTTTTTGCAGTTCCTTTTGACAGTGTCATATGTCGCATAGTATAATGACTGAATGGGAAAGACAGAGTACATACATATTAAGAAGACGTTTCATTACCTGTTAATTCAGCATAATATAAATTGTTTCTTTCAGGTCAATAATCCAGTTTGTATTTTTTCCAGGAGAAGCTTTTCATGATATTAATATGCTATAAGCAGTTACTTATTAAACCTGTTCTAGTACTTACATTTTTTTAACCAGTTGTGTCTATCATTTATGAATGTGATCACATATACTGTACTTGTTTCATAACCTTGCTACAGCTGACTCATGATGAATGACGTTATTAATCTTTATTTCCAGCAATAAGTCAAAAGCAAATATTTTCATTCCCCAGCAATTTACTATCGATCCAAATGCAATGCATTGCTAGCACAAAAAAAAAATTATTACCAGTTGCAACTATTACCAGTATACAACTAAATAATACTACCAGTTTAAGATATATTTCTAGTCCTAAATATAATGCAGATTTCTCTGATGTATTGAAACCATTATATCTATGTATTGTTGGACTACAGACCTTGAGTAACAGTTACAATGTGTTACATTTTAAATATGTCTTATGATACTTGAATGATGACTTCTGAGTAATACTGAATGATTTTTTGTAATAATGCATAAATGCTATGCCAATAATTTCTGTAAATAATATTTTGTTATACTCTATAAATGCTATGCCAGTGATCACTGTAACGAAATGACATCCATAAATGCTATGCCAATAATTACAGTAATGAGATGACTTATGATGCCAATGATTACTGTAATATGATGACTTATGCATAAATGCTATGCCAATAATTAACTCTTGCTTTGAATGATGACTTTTGAATAATGCATAATAAATGCTTTGTAACTGGCCAACGAGTGCCAATAATTACTGTAATAAGATGAGTTATGAATAATGTTCTGTAATACTCCATACATACATAGAAATGTTTAGTAACTAGCCAACGAGTGCCAATAATTACTCAAATCGGTTGATACACTAGTGTAATTCTGAATGATGACTAGCATAAGACTTAATGTGTCCTTCACCATCTGACCTAATTACCAGCAATTACTCCAATATCCGTTTGTACTGTCCATCCTCATGATCATGGAGCACTATATTTGGTTTTTGCACTAATTCTACGTTGCTGTAAGAGTATGGATTCTACAAGAATGTGGTGCTGACATATCAAGATGTCCACCATCTTGAACGATGGAGATGTTATTATGGTCCTACTGTTTGGTGTACCTAATGTACTACCAAAATAATATCGTACAATATCAATGCAACATTCAGTGTCTGGCTACACTGATAAATACTTCAGAGAAGAGAACTTCAGATTGTGTCACTTGGTGTCGTGCTTCTGTAGAAAGATATGGACTTTCAGTGCAGCTATGTGCAACCCACTGTGCTGCAACCATGATGCTATCCTTCCCATTCCTTTCCTAGTTCTTGTAAGATGGTAAAGACTTATACAGTGCGTCTAAATTCTTCTGAAATCGTAAAGACTTACACAGTGCCTTTAAATTATTATAAAATGGTAAAGACTTATGCAGTGCGTGTGCACTTCATTTCATTTCGCAATATGTTAAAATTTTTGTAAAACGGTAAAGATTTATGCAGTACGTGTGCACATTATTTCATTTCTCGATTTGTTAAAATTCTTGTAAAATGGTAGACTTTTGCAGTGCTTGTGCACTTTATTTCATTTCTTAATGTATTCAGTTTTTGCAAAATGTTAAAGACTTTTACAGTGCGTGTGCACCTCATTTCATTTGTTAATATGATCAGTTGTCCTAAATATCCTAAAGACCTTTACAGTGGGTGTGCACTTTATTTCATTTCTTAATGTATCCAGTTCTTGTAAAAATGCTAAAGAGTTTTACAGTGCATGTGCACTTCATGTCATTTGTTAATATATTATGTATTCATTGCGTATACAGATTGTCATTTCTTAATATGTTCTGTACTTATATTATTTATCAGTAATGTTACACACACACACACACACACACACACACACACACACACACATATATATATATATATATATATATATATATATATATATATAATTTTAGCTCCCCCCAGTGGAGGGTTATGTAAGAGGTCCATGACTAAGGAATTAGTTGCTAGCACAATCGAGTAGATGTAATTTCGATGGATTGCTCACTCGCTGCTTGCGATATGTAAGCTATAAGAGAATCTGAGACCAAAGAGCAGTGTTGACTGCAGTAGGAACTGTGTAGCAGTTGTAGGAGTAAGTAGTAGTTAGCAGTCTGGTGTATGGAGTTGGCTGGGCCGGTGCTGGGGAGCGATGGCAGAGCCTGAGCGTTGTAGGATAAGGTAAAAGCAGCCTCGCGTATATGTAGTATTGTTATATCAAGTCCCATGTAAATGTCTAAAAAAATCGCTTAGTAACAATCATTCTCATAAAAAGTAACTTTTGACAATCATTCATTTCAATTTAAAGAATTTACTAATTTCTCCAATCCTTGGACATCCCGATTATTGAAAAGAAAAATCAGTTGTTTCCTTTTATACACTCCTGGAAATTGAAATAAGAACACCGTGAATTCATTGTCCCAGGAAGGGGAAACTTTATTGACACATTCCTGGGGTCAGATACATCACATGATCACACTGACAGAAACACAGGCACATAGACACAGGCAACAGAGCATGCACAATGTCGGCACTAGTACAGTGTATATCCACCTTTCGCAGCAATGCAGGCTGCTATTCTCCCATGGAGACGATCGTAGAGATGCTGGATGTAGTCCTGTGGAACGGCTTGCCATGCCATTTCCACCTGGCGCCTCAGTTGGACCAGCGTTCGTGCTGGACGTGCAGACCGCGTGAGACGACGCTTCATCCAGTCCCAAACATGCTCAATGGGGGACAGATCCGGAGATCTTGCTGGCCAGGGTAGTTGACTTACACCTTCTAGAGCACGTTGGGTGGCACGGGATACATGCGGACGTGCATTGTCCTGTTGGAACAGCAAGTTCCCTTGCCGGTCTAGGAATGGTAGAACGATGGGTTCGATGACGGTTTGGATGTACCGTGCACTATTCAGTGTCCCCTCGACGATCATCAGTGGTGTACGGCCAGTGTAGGAGATCGCTCCCCACACCATGATGCCGGGTGTTGGCCCTGTGTGCCTCGGTCGTATGCAGTCCTGATTGTGGCGCTCACCTGCACGGCGCCAAACACGCATACGACCATCATTGGCACCAAGGCAGAAGCGACTCTCATCGCTGAAGACGACACGTCTCCATTCGTCCCTCCATTCACGCCTGTCGCGACACCACTGGAGGCGGGCTGCACGATGTTGGGGCGTGAGCGGAAGACGGCCTAACGGTGTGCGGGACCGTAGCCCAGCTTCATGGAGACGGTTGCGAATGGTCCTCGCCGATACCCCAGGAGCAACAGTGTCCCTAATTTGCTGGGAAGTGGCGGTGCGGTCCCCTACGGCACTGCGTAGGATCCTACGGTCTTGGCGTGCATCCGTGCGTCGCTGCGGTCCGGTCCCAGGTCGACGGGCACGTGCACCTTCCGCCGACCACTGGCGACAACATCGATGTACTGTGGAGACCTCACGCCCCACGTGTTGAGCAATTCGGCGGTACGTGCACCCGGCCTCCCGCATGCCCACTATACGCCCTCGCTCAAAGTCCGTCAACTGCACATACGGTTCACGTCCACGCTGTCGCGGCATGCTACCAGTGTTAAAGACTGCAATGGAGCTCCGTATGCCACGGCAAACTGGCTGACACTGACGGCGGCGGTGCACAAATGCTGCGCAGCTAGCGCCATTCGACGGCCAACACCGCGGTACCTGGTGTGTCCGCTGTGCCGTGCGTGTGATCATTGCTTGTACAGCCCTCTCGCAGTGTCCGGAGCAAGTATGGTGGGTCTGACACACCGGTGTCAATGTGTTCTGTTTTCCATTTCCAGGAGTGTATAAGACAAATCTAGCGGCCAGCATTGCACTTAGCTGCGCCAGAAAAATTTCTTATAGTAGCAGATATATATGCATTATCCGGCGACCTTATTGAGGTAAGATTTTTCAATTTATTCAGAATGAATTTTCAGGGCCATGACACAGCACTGCTGACGTCCAAAATTTACCAGTTTAAATTCACAGTCATTATTGAAACGTTATAAGTGAGCGACAAAATTTTATCGAGAGACTAGTCACATTGTAATATTGCTAGGTTACGCAAATTATTTTGTTGGGAGCTTACACTGAATGTGAATGATATAACAAATTATATTTTTCTGTTTGGAGGTTTAGGAATTTATTTGTTGGTAGGTTACAAGCTCGACCAAAAATTCTTACAATTTCAACAGTTCTTATGTTTTAGATATATTCAATCGATACCTTGCATCTAATCATTGTAATCAGTAGAAGTAAAGAACTAGAGAATCCCTGTAGGTTACTGTCAATGAATAAATAAACTTTGTAAGTAGGTTGTTTAGGTTTTTATATTGGTAACGCCACGTAGCGCTCTGTATGAAAATCACTGGCTGTACTGTGTGCAGTCTGTGGCTGGGTGGTATTGTTGAAAAATTCTCTATTGTAGTGTTGGGCAGCTGGCTGTTAACAGCGCGTAGCGTTGTAGTGTTGGGCAGTTGGCTGTTAACAGCGTGTAGCGTTGCGCAGTTGGAGGTGAGCCGTCAGCAGTGGTGGATGTGGGGAGAGAGATGGCGGAATTTTGAGAGCGGACGATCTGGACGTGTGCCCATCAGAAAGAGTAAATTTGTAAGACTGGATGTCATGAACTGCTATATATATTATGACTTTTGAACACTGTTAAGGTAAATACATTGTTTGTTCTCTATCAAAATATTTTATTTGCTAACTATGCCTATCCGTAGTTAGTGCCTTCAGTAGTTAGAATCTTTTATTTAGCTAGCAGTATTGGCGCTCACGGTATTGCAGTAGTTTGAGTGACGAAGATTTTTGTGGGGTAAGTAATTCATCAAAAGTATAGGTTATTTTTAGTCAGGGCCATACTTTTGTAGGGATTATTGAAAGACAGATTGCGTTGCGCCAAAAATATTGTGTGTCAGTTTAGTGTTGATCAGAATAGGTAAAGAGCGAAATGTCTGAGTACGTTCAGTTCTGCTCAGCTGTTTGAAAATCAAATAATGTAAGAGGTTTATCAGCACAGTCATTCATAAATTTTTCTAAGGGGACTTTTCAACTTCCTACTGTCCACCGACTCACGTTTCTTCAGTCATTGCCTCAAGGGTTTTACTTGAGACTTAGCTGAATTGACATGTCATCGCCACTGTCTGAATTGATTCTAGTGGCACCGCATACTAACACTTGTTGCAAGTCCGACCTTATCGGCCCTGTAGAGTGCACGTCGTATTTCGTGAGATATTGTGTATCTCGTGTTGACTTCTGGCTGAAGATCAGTCAAGCAATCATCCATGAATTTCCCTCCTCCCCCCCCCCCCCCCCGGAACCCTCAAAGATTAAAACGTCCACAGTCACAGTCACTTACACCAAACTCTATCCTGCATCTCTCAGTTCATAGAATGTTACTGGCTACTATGCCGGAGTCGAATGGATTTCTCATTATGACCCAACAATTCGTCCCCATCTGCAAAGGTCATTTTCTAGGGGGATCGTATCTTCTTCGAGTGTCCATCTCACACCCTGAGTTGTAGTCATTATCGTCCAATGATCCGGATTGAAAGCGGTTAAACCTCGAGATCACGCCCCAAAGGGATGTGGCGGAGGTTCATTCGTATACTGACTTCAAGAATCGAAAAATTCTAATCTGCTGAGTATCGGCATGGGGATATCTGCACCATAAGATGACCTTATCTTAATATATCAATGTAGACAACACATACGACCTATCCAACACAATCCGAAAGTCACAATAAATGTCCTACAAACCAATAATGCTAAATGTAAAACTACTCGTTCCCTAAACGAACGTTTTAACATATTATCCCTCGAAATGTAAACCACTTGATCAGTCCCACCTACCTACAATGCGACTGTACGGCAAAACTCCCACCCACAAAATCTTCAATGGCTGTCCACAGCCCTGTCACTGGCCCAGAGATCCGTTCAGGCTGCTTCCTTTGACGCGCAGCGGATGGCGGTTATCGTAGAAAGAAGACTATTGGCTTATACCGGTTTCTACTAACGCCAGTTTAACCTGAGTGCTAAAACCGCTCAAAGTAACCGGTTTCTGAAGTAACTGATTTTCAGAATTTTATTCCTATTTTTTTGCTGTAAAGAAAACCTTGAAATCGAGCAGAGATTAAGTAATTTTGACTTCCTCAGTTTGAGTGAACACAGAATCAAAATAGGGAAATAAAAAAAAAATATTCTTCAACCTTACGCTGTTTTCCTCGAAAAGTGACAATTGGTTGAATACATCCAAAAATCACCATTATTCTCCTACAGATTCGAATTTTTTGAAACTGTGCTCAAAAACCATGGTGTAATCGACGATTATACGAATGAAATGAAATGAGCTTATGTCATCGTTGGCCGCCAAGTGCAAGTCTTATTTCAGTCGACGCCACACTGGGCGACTTGCGCTTCGGTGATGAGGATGAAATGATGATGAGGACAACACAACACCCAGTCCACGAGCGGAGAAAATCTCCAATCCGGCCGGGAATCGAACACGGGCCCGCTTGCATGTGAGGCGAGCACGTTACCACCCAGGTAAGCAGGCGGACGATTATACGAATGGACAGTGCTAAAAGGTGAAAACGGAGGTTGAAGGACTGTTTTTCATGTTAATTTGTTCGTTTTCAGAATCTACACACAGACAATAGATCAAATACTTTCAATTTTTATATATTTATAAATGAACTGTTACTTTCTCGAAAAGTGATAACTGTTTGAGTAGTAGAAAAAATCGCCAGTATTCTCCTATTGCGAATTTTTTGAAACTCCATTCAAAAATCATGATTTAATCGACGATCATATCACTATTTCGGCATTACGAATAGTCAGTGGTAAAGAGTGAAAACGAGGTTGCAAGACCCTTGTTTTTCACGTTAATTTGTCCGGTTTCTAAATCTAACAAGCAGACAAAGGCAAATTATGTACGCGCAGGCACCTGATCAACAACTTTCTATTTTTATTGTTTTGAGTTCTCTCCTTACATGGTGCCACAAGTTATTTGTGGCTCCTCCAATTCTTAATCTTTTATAGCAAATGGGCCACTGCATATCACTGACAAGGCAATTCGTAAAATACGAGTACTTCCTGTCTAGGGATGGTGCCATTCTGTAACGCAAATAATGTTCGACGACAACAGCAACAAACTACCATGCACCAGAAAGCGGCTACGTGTCACACACTTCATGTACACGTATACTATTCAACACGCCGCGCCACATGTTAAAAAGTACAGTCTTGTATTACATGTTTGTCCCTAGTATGTGTCGGCATTGTTATTAAAATACCGCTGAACTTCCATTGTCTTTAATAACACAAAATTTCAATGCTACGGAAATTTTACATGTAAAATTACTCGATTATCAAAAAAGATTTATTTAAAAATCAAAAAATGTAGCGCACTTGTTATGGCTAATTGATATTTAGGTTTTTTACCCGGTTGTTAGTAAAAAATTAAAAACGTCTCTTATAACCGAAACCAAACGAATACCGAAAACTACGAAACCCACTGTTATTCAGAACTAAAATACCGGTATTGCTTTTCACCGGTCGACTTTTGCCATTCATAAGTCGCGCATCTTTAAGTATGCACGATTGGGATACCTCATGGTCGGAGACTAAATTGACAATCATTATTACAATCTCTGCCTGTAGAACATTACCACCTATGTAAGCTATCGCAGGTTGGTTTTAGATTAGCTGTCTGGGGTGGGGAGATGGTAGCACCAATCGCGAGGGAGCTGCACAGCATTCCTTTACAAACAATTATCACAGAAGAAGTTCCTTCTCCTAACCCATTCCTATTATTTAGCTTCTCATCTAAATTTCATTTCATCTTTTTTCATTATCCTATTCTCCTCACTGGAATACTCTCTTTCAAATTCTGAAGGTGGCAGCGGTAAAATACAGGGAGCGAAAGGCTATTTACAATTTGTACAGAAACCAGATGGCAGTTATAAGAGTCGAGGGGCATGAAAGGGAAGCAGTGGTTGGGAAAGGAGTGAGACAGGGTTGTAGCCTCTCTCCGATGTTATTCAATCTGTATATTGAGCAAGCAGTAAAGGAAACAAAAGAAAAATTCGGAGTAGGTATTAAAATTCATGGAGAAGAAGTAAAAACTTTGAGGTTCGCCGATGACATTGTAATTCTGTCAGAGACAGCAAAGGACTTGGAAGAGCAGTTGAACGGAATAGACAGTGTCTTGAAAGGAGGATATAAGATGAACATCAACAAAAGCAAAACGAGGATAATGGAATGTAGTCAAATTAAATCGGGTGATGCTGAGGGGATTAGATTAGGAAAAGAGACACTTAAAGTAGTAAAGGAGTTTTGCTATTTAGGGAGTAAAATAACTGATGATGGTCGAAGTAGAGAGGATATTAAAATGTAGACTGGCAATGGCAAGGAAATCGTTTCTGAAGAAGAGAAATTTGTTAACATCGAGTATAGATTTAAGTGTCAGGAAGTCGTTTCTGAAAGTATTTGTATGGAGTGTAGCCATGTATGGAAGTGAAACATGGACGATAACCAGTTTGGACAAGAAGAGAATAGAAGCTTTCGAAATGTGGTGCTACAGAATAATGCTGAAGATAAGGTGGGTAGATCACGTAACTAATGAGGAGGTATTGAATAGGATTGGGGAGAAGAGGAGTTTGTGGCACAACTTGACTAGAGGAAGGGATCGGTTGGTTGGACATGTTTTGAGGCATCAAGGGATCACAAATTTAGCATTGGAGGGCAGCGTGGAGGGTAAAAATCGTAGAGGGAGACCAAGAGATCAATACACTAAGCAGATTCAGAAGGATGTAGGTTGCAGTAGGTACTGGAAGATGAAGAAGCTTGCATAGGATAGAGTAGCATGGAGAGCTGCATCAAACCAGTCTCAGGACTGAATACCACAACAACAACAACAACAATTCTCCTCACATGATCATCCAGAACTGGTACCCAAAAATCGCTACCCTGATCCAGCCGACGTGCAGAACCACGGTTATAATAGAAAAGAGCAGCATCTATGCGACATAGTTCACTCCGTAAATGAACATCATCTTTATTTTAAATATCGTCTGCGTATTTTTAGACTATAATGCTGTTTTATAAAATACAGTATTTAAGAAAATGTACAGCAGAAGAGTGTATGCGAAGTATTGCACATACTTGCCTCTGCCGCCTTAATCTGTAATTGAAGTCTTTGTGCTAAACTACGTGGATGTGTATGCTATTCCAACTGTATTACTACCACACTTTGTTGCACATTCCTATAGAGTTTTCCATGTGTTGGCAATCTCTTCTGAAGAGTTTTTTTTTTTTTTTTTTTTTATAGATCCACAGTGAGGAGATTTTCAAGAATGAGAATGAAACAATATGCAACGTTTTTAGACTTGTACCCTAAGCACAATACGTTTATGGCAAGTTAAATTATGGTTTCTACCACGGTCCTCGAAAATTTTAGAGGCGTGAGATTCTCAAGGAAACTCATTATATCAGAACATAGCTATGGGTAGGGTTGCCTCATGGAAAACATTATGTTTTGTTCATCACTATCTAATATGTAGCGAGTTCAGAGTCATAATCGTATCTACGGCTGCATTCACGATCAGTTTTAGTATCACTGTCTTCAAAAGCTTCCATCCTATGTGACCACTGAGTGAAAATAGCCTCAAAATTTGAATCTGAAATTCCAGCTCTGTCGTTGTTAGAAATGGAGAGTGTTATTTCATTAAGTAATGCAAAGTACGATATGTTTAAAATTATTGAGTTCTTAACGAAAAATGCGTGGTGGGGTCGGATGGTACCCTAGCAACTTATTCTACTTACGAAGTGAAATTGACAGCAGCTCGCAACAATGGCTATTCACTACAGGTGCACATTACGAATTGAACGAAAACTGCTGAGTGCACTGGAATGTCAGAGGGAATAACCTCTTACCCCACAACACCGATCGAAAGCTAAATAGTGCAGTTCATGTGCAAATGAGGAAAATACTAGGAGATGGTTCGCACTTGCGAAATGTGAATGGCTGAGAGACGCTTCTGCCACATTTATCGTTTATGTGAACACGTCCATTGCTAGCGGTAAGATGGTTCGAGTACATTATAAAGCTGAAAGAATATCAGTTTGATATATGATGTTGATAAGCCACTCAAAAGAATGTTAAACAGAAGTTTTTAAAGAAAACTACAGGATTTAATTCTCGAGTATCAGAAATAGATTTCATAAAAGGAAAAGATGACAGAGAAGCAGTTACGGCTACGGAGAGAAGTGGCTTATCTCCGTGAAGAAACGATAGTACCATGTCAAGAATAGTCTGACCTTACATATTTCGATGTCTTTTCGTGCCTGACAACAACTTGTTGTAGGTCAACAAATATGAGGAGCATAATTATCCTTCTCATATTTGTTGTCCTACAACAACCTGTTCTCAGGCACGAATAGGCTTTGAAATCTGTAAGATTAGACTATTACTGACTTGGTACAATCGTTGTTTCACAGTGCTCAGCGCATGGTACCAGTTGCACGTTGACTCTCACACAGTGGAATATGTGCTCTTTTATGTAACGAATAGGACATCCTGAACTATGTAGGTTGCTCCTTTACATATGTTTTTAATGTCGTGTATTTACGTTTCTAACGAATACTGCACCAATGCCTGCTAAGAACCAAATGAACGTAACTAAGATTCAAGATGATTCAGATCTGAAGGGAAATTGTAGTGAAGTGGATGTTCCTGGATTTTAGAAACATTTATCTGCGAATATACCGAAACAATGTCATATGTAATTGCAGCCTTGTTCGGATGTATTTATTAATGTGAACAAGTCATAACAGGAAGCCTGACAGCTTCAGAATTACTATCGTTCATTTTAAATCAGGACTGAAAGTAATCACAACAAATAAAACTTCTTCGGAAATGGAAATGGTAGTATCGGAAGTATTATACATTCAATTCCAGGTGTCAGGAAGTAACTTTTAACCTTTTCGTTGCAAGGTTTAGCATCTGAGTGAAAAATACTTATCGTAGTAATATTTAAGAAGAAATCTGCTGTCATGAGAATGGTCACTACAAGTGTTAAGTAAACGTAGTGCCAAAATGAGAACTGCGGAGCAAAATGTGTAAATGAAATATTCACACTAGCCGAAATACTCGTGAATATACTGAATGTAAAGATGAGGCTTCAGCTGACAAAGTTGTATTGCGGACAAATGTCAACAGCTAATTGGCTTCGAACAGGTTATATTCACTCTGTTACGACAGTCGACGTGTTTGATTGCTTTCATAACATGTGTCGAAGCTTGATTGGTCAAATGTCTACTCCTTAGGTCTAAACTACAGCTTAGGTTGGGATCGTCATTGTGGTATGGTCTGCAGCACGATCTCAGCTTCCACATAGATGGTGGAAACAATTGTGGGTGCTGAAGAGTAATTATGACTCTTCACAATCTGGTAAAAGGTGATTTACTGGTGTTAGCGTGTTTCAGGAATAAAAATGTTTGCATGACTCGTTGGTTATGGCAAGTTTTCTAGAAAAATACGAAATCCGAATATATTCATTGTGGCGGTTGGGAAAGGAAATGAGTAACATCATACAGAATAGATCTGGTGGGGATAGGAGGACTTGGGGAGCGATGTTGGGTACATGACGATCGAAGGTTTGACATATGTAATAGAATTTATTTATTTATTTACTCGATCGGCATTTACAATGTGCAATATTAAACTGAGACACTACAGCACTAAAATGAACATTCAGCATTACTTAATCACGTAACATGAAATGCAAAATTTTATACAGTATGACTTATCTTTTTAAGTCATTCAATGGCATTGTCTGTTAGATTATGTATATCCTCCAGTTCACCATTAAAACCGTGCACAGTACTTTGGATCAAGTGGGCCATTGATTGGTTGAGTCCACATTCGCACTGAGAGTCGTTCGCGAGGCCACATGTTGCCATCATCTCCCTGCATCTTCCGACACCCGTCCTCACACGGTTCAGCGTAGTCCACACAGTCTTCCGAAAAGCTTAAAGCCCTCTATTGGTATGCTTGGGTCAGTAAACAGTTTTCCGTTCTTTACTGTGCTTCTACTCCATAAACTTTCACATTCATTTTCTGGGGCGAAGAGAAACATGTCTTCACCTGTTTATCATAGAGATGACCTTGATCTGAGGCGGCTTTTTGGTGTCAGATCCTGGTGTATGGGAAGGTCTGGGTTTGCCACTATTTTGCTATATTCTCTTGATAGTAGCTGATTTCTTCTGATTTCAGGTGGTGCTGTGTTAGACAGTACGGGTAGCCAATCTATAGATGTTTTAAGTGCTCCCGATATTACTCTCATTGTTTCTCTAAGCTGGATATCGATTTTTGATGTATGCACACTTCTAGCCCATTAAGGTGCACAGTACTCGGCAACGCTGTATACCAGTACCAAGGCAGATGTTCTGAAGGTATTTACATCACTTACCCAGGTGGTTCCGGTGAGTTTGGGTAGAATGGCATTTCTAGTTTTCAGTTTTGGTTTTGTATCCTCTAGATGGGCTCTGTGCGTTAGGGACCGGTCGAGCTTTACTCCAAGGTACCTAGGATTGTCTTTACGTTTAATGGTCTGGTTATTCATGCAAATGTTCCGCTGTCTCTTGGATTCTCTGTTATTGAGATGCATGTTTACACTTTATGTCTTGACTGAACTCGGTTGTAGACGCCAGTTGGTGTAGGATAGGTGCAACAGGTCTAGGTCTTTGTTCAACTTCCGCTCTATTTTTTCAAAATATTTGCTTTGATAAGCTATTGCCATATCGTACGCGTATATAAAAACTTACGGGTCGCTGTTTCTGGGATATCCGCAGTGTACAAGTTAAACAATAAGGGGGCAGTACCGATCACTTTGGAAGTCCGTTGTTGAGCGCTACGCATCTGATGGTGTTGCCATTAAGAGTTACTCTAATTTTTCTTCCAGTTAAAATGTTCTTCATAAGTTTATAGGTCTGGGTGTTCTGAGTTTTGTCTATCAGTTTATAAAGTAGGCCATCCCTCCACACTGTATCATATGCTGAGGTTAGATCCAACAAGACAACGACAGTTTTCTTCTTATCCTGATATCCCTTTTCAATAAAGGTTGTGAGGGAATGGACTTGCTCACAACAATTTCTTTTAGGCCTTAAACCAGCCTGCTCCATTGGTAGGGAGGGTTCTGCATATGGGGAGAGTCTGGTCATTACAATTCTCTCAAATAATTTATACACAGTGCATAAAAGAGAAATTGGTCTAAAATGTTTCGGGTTGTCGCCAGTCTTCCTTGGTTTCAGGACAGCGACTACCTTGGCTTCTTTCCATATAGCAGGTATTTTGTTCTGCTTGATGCACTCGAGGAACAGTTTTTCTAGTCAGTTTCTTCCTGCTGGTCCTAGAATTTTAAGGAATTCTTGTAGGATTCCATCTACTCCTGGGGCTTTGCCGGCCATCACTCCTGTCAGTGCGTTATTGATCTCTTGAAACTCTACATCTTTTGTCATATCTGTGTTCACCTGTTTGTTCTTCATTACCACTCTAATCATATGTTCGAAGTCTTTCTTTTCAGATGTTATTAGATGGATTTTCGAGGTTTGTTTTATGTGCAACGCTATCTGGGTGGGTGTCATTCTCGTCTGTGGTCTGTGTAGGGTTGTAGCTCCTCCTAATCTTCATAGCAGATTCCATCTCTTGCGGCTAGAATGGGTGAAATCCGTGCTCTCCATCGTTTCCATCCATCTTCACCTGCGTTCTTTGTTCATTGTTTGAACCAGTTGTTCAACAGCCTCGTAGTTTTACATCTCCTGGTATCCTTCCAATAATGATTCATACTCTCTCATCCAGTGCGGAGTACGTTCTTTCCTCGCACCGCGTGGAATACTTATCAGTGCAGATTTATGAATCAGAGTAGTGAACCGCCCATAGTTCTCTGGTAGTGGAGGAATACGGTTCATTGCTCTCTCTGTGAGAGTCCGACATGTCTCCCAGTCAGTCTGTTTTAGATTCTATTGTGGGATTGGGGATTTTGTATGACAGGAATTGACATCCCACTTCGACGATCACAGATCGGCGTTGGCTTCTAGGGAACTTCGGTAGTACCCTTCTTTCCGGTTGGAGCACTTCTCCTGTTGCTCCCCTTGTAGCGAAGATCAAGTCAGGCATTGTTTGTGATCCTCATGCTGCTGATGAAAAGGTCGCTCGGTCTTTCGGATCATACAGGAAGTGGAGATCTCTCCCTTCAGCCCAGTTACTCAGTCTGTCACCTTCTTCAATACATTGCTTTCTGAGTAGCCCCATTTAGTGTGATGCGAACTGAAATCGCCAGCGCACACAACTGGGTGTTCGGCTTTGGGCAGTATCTCCAATGGCCAAAGTTCAGATGGAGATTTGTACACGTTGAAGAGAGTTAGGTCCTTCAATTTGATTGCTATGACATGTTCCGGTTGTTCTAGGTCTGTATTCACATTTTCTGTAAGATTTTGTGGGACCATTGTTGCTAGACCATGTTTGTCATGTCCCTCATATTCAACCAAAGTAAGACCACGGATTTTAAGTGTCGAAATCGTTTCCTTCGTCAGATGGATTTCTCGTAAGAAACATTTACTCCTACTGTTACTAAGATTTTTTCCAGTATTTCTTCTTTCGTATTCGTATATCCTTCTATACTGAGATGGCATATACATAATCTCTTAATGTCTCACTTATTTCCGCCGGAGTGGGCTCTCCTACTGCTCGTTCGCCTTTGCTTGAACCGAGAGGCACTCGTGCGTTCGGCAGCCATTTTTGTGAAGATTCTTCGGCACTGAGTCATGACGCGGCGTAGCCCAGGATGCACCACCGGGGAGGTGATCTGCACTTCGCATCCCTAAATTTAATTTATAAATTAATAGAATTTAAATTTGATGGAACTGAAATTCCGGTGAGCGTGGCGTAGAAGAAGATACGTAAAATCAGCGCTATATGGGTGCGAGTTTTAATACCATTTTACTTAATTCCTTTAATGATTGTCATTCTACAATATGGAATGTTGTAAGGATACAGCTTAACTTGTCGAGTTCCAAGAGCAGACACAGCCAAAAGAGTAGCAACAGCCGACGACGACGAGTGTGGTATGGGCTGCGACGCTGCCAGAGAATCTCAGATGAATGGGCACTGGATGCATTCGTTAATGTTGTGACTTCAGTCAGTCAGAGGCTAATCCACCCAATCGATCTCCAACCATAGATGACGTGGTATTACCCTTCAGCTTGCTGTTACATCTATTCTAGTAAATAACACGTCTCTGATTCCCACTTTCAATCTGTCTTGCCCCTCACTGTGAGAACACATAGCAACAACTTTCTTCCAGATTGAATATTTCACTCTGCAGAGAATTTTGCGCCGATCTGAAACTTCCTGGCAGATAATATGCCACACGTGGGACGTAGAAATGGAAGCCCTCTTCTTTGACGACGGCTGTTCGCCTCCAGCTATTACTATTGACAGATACGAGTAGTTGCATCAGCTAGTTACGGTTGTTAAATTACCCTAATGTTCATAGCTACCAAAGTTAATTCTTAGGTAGTTGTGGTAACTATTCTGTCATCGACGCTTATTTACGAGGGCTACCTTCTTTTGAAGGAACAATCGGCCACAAAATGGAATCCACGGTGTGGTTTATTTCCTCTTAGAAGTTGTAGCTAAATGTTGCAAACAAAAATTTTTCATTTTCAATGTGGTTTCTACGTAGTCACCGCTCTAACTTAGACATTTTGTCTCAGTCTGGTACCGATTTCCCAAGACCCTCATGACAGAAGGCAAACCACAAGTGCTTTCCGCCGTTGTTTATGCTTGCCTGCATCTCGTAATATGCGAAAATTAAGTCCTCATAGTCACTAGTTCATGTGAGCAAATAGTTAAAAACCATAGAAGAGCCAGCCGAAGTGGCCGAGCGGTTCTAGGCGCTACAGTCTGGAACCGAGCGACCGCTACGGTCGCAGGTTCGAATCCTGCCTCGGGCATGGATAAGTGTGATGTCCTTAGTTAGGTTTAATTAGTTCTAAGTTCTAGGTGACTGATGACCTCAGAAGTTAAGTCGAATAGTGCTCAGAGCCATTTGAACCATAGAAGGTCAAGATCGGGCTGTGTAGTGAGTGATCAATGAGTTCCCATCGTAAATGTTGTAGATGCTCCTCTGATCCAGCGGCAATATGGGGAAAAGCTTTGTCATGAATAAGAGCAATGTCTGATTTAATAAATAAAAAACTTTTTTATTTTAAATTCAGTGCATTAGTGTTTGTAAAATGACTCTTTCATAGTGTGTTCATTAAAAATGACGATCATTCCACTTGGGACCTGTGGAATGGTACATTAGCTTATTTGTTTTAATTGTAAATATTTGTCATGTATTATTGTTTTTCTGACATGTTCCACATCCTGGAGGAAGTAAATCTAATCTAATCTAATCTATGACAACATGTCTCTCAGTTGCTCCTCGTAAATGATTTCCTCCATTCGCCTGATTCACGCGCTGAACAAGAGAATCGGTTGACGCTTCCGTCACTGACCACTTGCATCGTGAATGTCTGTACATTTTGCTTCAACGTTCCTGCCCCACTGACCCACTTTGCTGTCACGCATGACAGTATCGTTATGTCGGCCGTATTAAATCAGGCAGTACCCGTCAGAATGAAAAACCCGAATGACAGCACTCTTCTCACACTTGGCGGAAGACTAGTGCTCCAGGTATTTTTACATGCTGACTTCTCGCTCAGAATCGGAAAAAGCGACGAGACACGATCGATGGGCATGCAAAAACACACTGCACAGCACGAACGAGTACATTTGCTCCATTCTTCATCTGATTTTCACTGTGGCTTTAATGTTGCGACCGATCGGACATTAAAAAAATTTAAAAAAGCGGAGTCTAGCATACATCGTTGGGAATATCTTTACGTTGCTTACAGCACATAATAGCTGATCTTCTCCTCTGTAGGAATGAATCAGCCACGCCAGTCACTGACTGAAACGGTTTATGTCACGCAGACTCTAAAACTTTCGTCGGAGTCTCGAATGCAGCTTGCCGTTCCCCACACAAAAGTGCAGAGTTAGAATGTTCGTGGCCTAAAATATAAATACGTGTCGACTAGTTTCGATTTTTCTCATGCCGTTACAATTTGCGCAGAGGCGTATGTCAAGAGTCATCTTGATTCTCACAATAGTTCTCGTACTTGGCTTTTATAGCAGTTCTAAGTCTTCTATGAACTTGGGTGGAGAAAAGTTCTGTCTTTTTTTTTCCTTCCGTTTACCGCTAATGCAACGGCTAGAGACTAAGGTGATGGTGTAAAAAGGTCAATGGCCGCAACACGCTTTTGTAGCCATACGCCGCAGCACCCACTGTTCGTCGCCACCCGCTCGCCGGTCTACTTGTTACGGAGACCAGGAACGCCTTAGCCCGCGATGTACGTCACATATGTTGTAGCAACGCCAAAACAAACCCGCGTTGGATCTTATAAATACCTGCTGAGAGCTAGGTTTTCAGGATGGGGCTGGATAAGGTTACGATTGTGGATGGATCCGTAATCAGTTACTCTCGGTTGCACAGCAAGCTTTATTTAAAAAAATTAAAATTTTAAAACAATCTCTTAAAAAACACAATTGACTATATGACGGCTGAAGGCCTTATCACCAAAAAATTCCACAATTTTAGGGCCGAAGGCCACCAACAATAACCTCAAACAACAAACGGCTGAAGGCCTGAATTAGATATCAGAAGAACAATTCCAAATAGCACATATTAAGATCAATACTTCGTTTTAAAACAAATTATAACTTGTCTGAAGGCCTAATTACAAAAGAAGTGAAATTATTACTCGGCTAAAAGCCACAAACAACTTCGAATAACAAACGGTTGAAGGCCTGAATTGGAAGTTAGGAAAAGAATTCCAAATAGCACTTTTAAAATAAATCCGTTGCTCTTAAAACAAGTTTGCTTAAAAAAGAACTTACTGCACCACGGCTGAAAGCCTTATCACCAAAGAAGTGAAATTATTGCTCGGCTGAAAGCCACACAAAACGTCAAATAACAAATATTCTTAAAACAAACATCACAATCTAAGGAATCAGGACAAGCGGTTCTCAGCAAGTATTCCAAGGGTCGCCTTGGAAGGTGACCCAAACGTAAGGTGAGGTGAGACAGGCAGCCAAGAGTTGTACTCACGTAACAGGATGACAACTCAAACTAGGGGCAGCTTAAGCGCCGACCGGCCAACTAACCAATCCGCCTAACCCGCGATCACCGGTACAACGATGGAATACTTTTAGGCAAGGGCGAAGAGACAGACAGAACTACGTCTTCAGAAAACACCCGAGGGCAATGGAAACACTAGAACCAAGGCAGACCACCCCACCCAAAAAAAAAAAAATGTATGCACAGTAAAATACAAGAGGCTGCCGAACTAAACGCCGTGTCAGACTGCAATAACACGACGAGGAAGGGTACACTGTCGCAGAAGTACGCTAACCTCCACGGCAGGTAACTGGGGCGTTAGCGGCCACAAGGCAGAAAATACCACTGGTTGCACTTCAGTAATAAGATCATCATCATAATCATCATTTAAGACTGATTATGCCTTTCAGCTTTCAGTCTGGAGCATAGACCCCTTATAAAATTCCTCCATGATCCCCTATTCAGTGCTAACATTGGTGCCTCTTCTGATGTTAAGCCTATTACTTCAAAATCATTCTAAACCGAATCCAGGTACCTGCTCCTTGGTCTGCCCCGACTTCTCCTACCCTCTACTGCTGAACTCATGAGTATCTTGGGTAACCTTGCTTCTCCCATGCGTGTAACATGACCCCACCATCTCAGCCTGTTCGCCCTGACTGCTACGTCTATAGAGTTCATTCCCAGTTTTTCTTTGATTTCCTCATTGTGGACACCCTCCTGCCATTGTTGCCATCTACTAGTACCTGCAATCATCCTAGCTACTTTCATATCCCTAACCTCAACCTTGTTGATAAGGTAACCTGAATCCACACAGTTTTCGCTCCCATACAACAAAGTTGGTCGAAAGATTGAACGGTGCACAAATAACTTAGTCTTGGTACTGACTTCCTTCTTGCAGAAAAGAGTAGATCGTATCTGAGCGCTCACTGCATTAGCTTGCTTCTCCCATGCGTGTAACATGACCCCACCATCTCAGCCTGTTCGCCCTGACTGCTACATCTATAGAGTTCATTCCCAGTTTTTCTTTGATTTTTTCATTGTGGACACCCTCCTGCCATTGTTCCCATCTACTAGTACCTGCAATCATCCTAGCTACTTTCATATCCGTAACCTCAACCTTGTTGGTAAGGTAACCTGAATCCACACAGTTTTCGCTTCCATACAACAAAGTTGGTCGAAAGTTTGAACGGTGCACAGATAACTTAGTCTTGGTACTGACTTCCTTCTTGCAGAAAAGAGTAGATCGTAGCTGAGCGCCCACTGCATTAGCTTTGCTACACCTCGCTACCAGTTCTTTCACCATGTTGCCATCCTGAGAAAATATGCATCCTAAGTACTTGAAACCATCCACCTGTTCTAACTTTGTTCCTCCTATTTGGCACTCAATCCGTTTATGTCTCTTTCCCACTGACATTACTTTCGTTTTGGAGATGCTAATCTTCATACCGTAGTCCTTACATTTCTGATCTAACTCTAAAATATTACTTTGCAAACTTTCAATCGAATCTGCCATCACAACTAAGTCATCCGCATATGCAAGACTGCTTATGTTGTGTTCACATATCTTAATCTCACCCAGCCAGTCTATTGTTTTCAACATATGATCCATAAATAATATGAACAACAGTGGAGACAGGTTTCAGCCTTGTCTTACCCCTGAAACTACTCTGAACCATGAACTCAATTTACCGTCAACTCTAACTGCTGCCTGACTATCCATATAAAGACCTTTAATTGTTTGCAAAAGTTTGCCTCCTATTCCATAATCTCGTAGAACAGACAACAACTTCCTCCTAGGAACCCGGTCATATGCCTTTTCTAAATCCATAAAGCATAGCTACAATTCCCTGTTCCACTCATAACACTTCTCCATTATTTGCGGTAAGCTATAGATATGGTCCTGACAACCTCTAAGAGGCCTAAACCCACACTGATTTTCATCCAGTTGGTCCTCAGCTAATACTTGCACTTTCCTTTCAACAATACCTGAGAAGATTTTACCCACAACGCTGATTAAAGAGATACCTCTGTAGTTGTTACAATCTTTTCTGTTTCCATGTTTAAAGATTGCTGTGATTACTGCTTTTGTCCATTCTGATGGAACCTGTCCTGACTCCCAGGCCATTTCAATTATCCTGTGTAGCCATTTAAGACCTGACATTCCACTATATTTGATGAGTTCCGACTTAATTTCATCCACCCCAGCTGCTTAATTGCACTGCAATCTATTGACCATTTTCTCCACTTCCTCAAATGTGATCCTATTTCCATCATCATTCCTATACCATTCTATCTCGAAATCGGAAACATTACTGATTGTATTTTCACCTACATCGAGCAACTCTTCAAAATATTCCCTCCATCTGCCCAAGGCATCCACAGGATTCACCAGCAGTTTTCCTGACCTGTCCAAAATACTTGTCATTTCCTTCTCACCTCCCTTTCGAAGACTGCTAATTACACTCCAGAATGGTTTTCCAGCAGCTTGACCCATAGTCTCCAACCTGTTTCCAATGTCTTCCCAAGATTTCTTCTTGGATGCTGCAATTATCTATTTGGCTTTGTTTCTTTCTTCAACATAACTTTCTCTGTCTACCTGAGTTCTAGTATGTAACCATTTTTGATACGCCTTCTTTTTCCTTTTACAGGCTGCCTTGACTGTGTCGTTCCACCAAGCTGTTTGCTTCATCCTACTTTTACACACTACTGTTCCAAGACATTCTTTAGCCACTTCTGGTACTGTGTTCCAGTACCTTGTCCATTCCTTTTCCAGTGACTATAATTGACTACATTCAACTACCTAGTAACCTTCTGAGATCGCTGTTATGTACTTGTGCCTGATTTCCTTATCCTGAAGTTTCTCCACTCTTATCCTCCTACATATGGACCTGACCTCCTGCACTTTCGGCCTCACAATCCCAATTTCACTGCAGATTAAATAATGATCAGTGTCATCAAAGAATCCCCTGAATACACGTGTGTCCCTCACAGCCTTCCTGAATTCTTGATCTGTTATTATATAGTCAATGACAGATCTGGATCCCCTGCCTTCCCAAGTTTACCGGTAAATGTTCTTATGTTTAAAAAAGGAGTTTGTGATTACTAAACCCATACTGGCACAGAAATTCAAGAGTTGTTTCCCGTTCCTGTTAGCCTCCATATCCTCTCCAAATTTACCCATAACCTTTTCATACCCTTCTGTTCGATTTCCAGTGCTGGCGTTAAAATCACCCATGAGCAGAACACTGTCCTTGTCCTTTAACAACAACATCACTGAGTGCCTCATAAAAACTATCCATCTTATCTTGATCTGTCCCTTCACAATGCGAATATACTGACACAATCCTAATTTTCTTGCTAGACACTGTCAAATCTATCCATATGAGTCGTTCGTTTACATACCTTATTGCAACCACGTTGGGTTCCATTTCTTTCCTGATGTAAAGCCCTACACCCCATTGTGCTATTCCTGCTTTGACTCCTGACAGGTAGACCTCGTATTCTCCCACGTCCTCTTCTTTCTCACCCCTTACCCGAATGTCACTAACAGCTAAGACGCCCAGCCCCATCTTACTTGCAGCCTCTGCCAGCTCTACCTTCTTCCCAGAGTAGCCCCCATTGATATTAATAGCTCCCCATATCATTACCATTTGTTTGCCAAGTCGTATCTTAGGAGTGCCTCGATTGTCAGTTAGAGGTGGGACTCCGTCACCTCCAAAGGTCCGAGGCATTTTGTTCTGATTGTTGCCAGCATCATATTTAAAGTACCAGGGAAGAAGGTTGCTAGCCTTACTTTCCCCGAGTCCCAATGGGTTTTACCCCTAACGGTTGAGGGACTAACCGGTGGATTTGGTAGTCTTTGCCGTATGAGCACAAAGGTGACCACGACTCATCATATGTCCGAGATGCCCAGCCTTATTCCAAAGTAACTGGTATTCCGACTGTCGGGACCACTTACTTGGCCACTCATACGTTGCCCGTGGTTCATCAACTAGGACATGACTACATGAACCCACACCATGAGGCAGTAAGTAAGCCAGTAAGTAATAAGAGTAATACTAAATTCAATGATGAATAAACAACAGAGAAAGACAGCTGCAATATTTCACCGCCTCGAAACACTTCACTCGATGCCACCAGGCTCAGCGGCGCTGGGAGCAACAACCCGCTAACCAAAGGTGAGATTTTAGAATAGTCGAAGCTGCATTAGCAGTTGGCTCTTCACTCAAACGTCTGGGGTTCGGTGTGCAACGAAGTCGTCGCCCCAACGGAACTGATCCCCGTTCGCCACTCCCTACACCACGCAACGCGACCCAGAAATACTAGCGGACGCTCCAAGATAGTACCACAGTACTCGTATCGATAAGTGCTGCTGCTGCCACTCGCGGGAAGGCAAGCCAGCAACTTACTGACGCCAGTAAATCGAATAAGAAACGAGGTGCCATAACCGCAATGACAAGATGCCAAAAAATAAAAGGCATGAACACAAGCCGCGCAAGGTTCACCGGCTCTAGAGTTACGCAGGTGATTAAATCAGTGTCATCGTGTTGGCGTCCGTCAGTTTCAGCTTTGCTGTGAGGTCACTGTCATACACCTGCCACCCTGACAGGACCTACCCCTAGGGGACCCTACCACCGCGTTGGTGGGACAAGGGTCGAACACAAGCCCTCCCAGCCAGCGAGAGTCCCAGAGTCTTCCAGTGCTAGATGCCGCCAGTTACACGCTGGATGGGATTCGTTCCCCGTACGTACTTGCTCCCATCAGCCGCCACTTGGCCTGCACGTCCCAGCGGGCCGTACCAGTCTACCTCATGGGCTGACGTAGCGTAACTGCCGGCCGGGCGTGTTTACGAAGTAATTTTGGGCCTCGTCTGGGCTGCAAAGGGCGTAGAAGCTGCTGACCTCTTCACGACGCCACAAGGCCGAGGACCGTGGGTCAATGTCCACCTTACAGAGAGTGCCATATGTAGCCTAGAGCTTCTAATAGTTTTCGTACTGTTGAAAGATAACAATAAGGGTCTACTGTCAATTGAGAAAATGCTTGATGACGATCAGTTTGGCTTTAGAAAGGTAAAGGCACCAGGAGGCAATTCCGACGTTGCGGTTGACAATGGGAGGAAGACTAAAGAAAAATCAAGACCCTTTAATAAGATTTGTCGACCTGGAAAAAGCTCTCGACAAAGTAAAATGGTGCTGGATGTTCTAATTTCTGAGAAAAATGGGGGTAAACTGCAGGGAGGCACGGATAGTATATAATGTGCACAAGAGCCAAGAACGAATAATAGGAGACTACGACCAAGAACGAAGTGCTCGGATTAAAAAGGGTGTAAGACAGGGATCTTATCTTTCGCTCTACTGTTCAATCTGTACATGATAGGAAAAATGATGGAAATAAAAGAAAGCTTCAGGAGTGGAATTAAAATTTGTAACGTCCCCTTTTTGAACAATTATACACGACTGTGCTTAACCTGATACACAATATTTTTTAGCGCAACGCAATCTGACTTTCAAAATTCCCTACAAAATAATGGCCCTGACTAACAGTAAACTATACCTTTCACAAATCACTTACCTCACCAAAATCTTCGCTATTCAAGCTACTGCAATACAGCGAACGCCACTACTGCCAGCTAAATAAAAGATTCAAACTACTGAAGGCACTAACTACTGATAGGGATAGTTAGCAAATGAAAGATATTAATAGAGAACAAACAATGTATTTACCTTGATATCATCATATATAAATATAGCAGTTCATGACAAATTTCAAAACTCCGCCATCTCTCTCCCCACATCCACCACTGCTGGCGGCTCACCTCCAACTGCGCAACGCTACGCGCTGTTCACAGCCAGCTGCCTAACACTACAATGGTTGAGTATTACTACAATGCAAAGCAGCCACAGACTGCACACAGCACAGCCAGTGATTTTTTTATACAGGGGTGGCATTACCAATAAAAAACCTAAACAGCCTACTTACATAGCCCCCATGCTCCCCACAAAATTTTTTGGGCACTGGCCAATACATATTTGTTAAAATTTTTCATAATCGTAATTACAATAACAAAGAAATCAAATGCACACACTTATTGATACAATGTTGGTCAAAAGCTAAAATTTTCTTACAGTCCATAAAGACAGTCCTGATCATTCATCACATTGCAGTGTTTTTCTCAATGTCTGAGCAGTAAAAGACAATGCACATAGACGTAGTGGATTTCCATGCAGTCTTGAAGAAGTAGTGTTGTCCTTCCAACGGAAAGACAGTACTGACTCAACATGCAGACAGGTCATGGGCCATAACAGAGCAAACCCACAGCAGAGTCATTCGACGTTTTGAAGAATATTGGTAGGTAGGTCATCACAGACTAGAGCCACTGTAGTCCTGGTAGAGATTACAGTATTGGTGGGCCATCAGAGGTGCAGACCCACTGCAGTCCTGGTAGAGATTGTGGTATTGCTGGGCCACCAGAGGTGCAGACACACTGCAGTCCTTGTAGAAATAATGGTATTGGTGGGTCATCAAAGATGCAGACCCACTGTAGTCCTTGTAGAAATAATGGTATTGGTGGGCCATCAAAGATGCAGACCCACTGTAGTCCATGTAGAGACGGCCAGCAGCCATCTGTTGCAACTGTGCAGGTGCACAATCACCATCGAAGAGTCTTGCGGACAATATAGCAAGTCCATAAACCACCACTTGTGCACTCACAAAGTTTTTGGAATTGTCCTCAGAACCAGCAATGCTGTTACCCAGTCCCTTGCTGAATTATTAACACATGTGCAAACACTAACAGTCCCTACTTCTCACGTATTGTCCATATACTATGACCAACAGAAACGTGTGCAGTGAAATGGAACTTACAAGTTACTTAATTTGATGAACTAGTACAATTACAATTTTATAACATAAGAACACAATTACAAAGGTACAAAATACATCATTAAAGAACATAACAATACAGATAACATTTGTGGTACTGCAGGCTTTACAAAACAATAGAAATAAACATATACATCAGCGTTACAGGAATTATGACATAAGTAAATACATAAAAGTTCAGAATAACTTTCGAAACATCAACTTCACACATGAGCATTAAAACAAAACAGAATAAATAATATCTAAGCATATTTACAAGTTAAATAACATATTATTAAAACCAATTATATTTGAGGATAACAGTATTCCTCATCATAGTGAATAGTATTAGAAAAAAAATTCTATGAAATTACACAGAGACAGGAAGAAAACAAATACACATGGGTACACAAACACATAGTGGGATAACACAAGGAAAGGACAGGGTTTCTTTTACTGCAGTATTTTGTAAACAAAACTTTCTTTACTTCTCGGAGATCTCCCTTCGTTCCTCATTATTTCCAAAAAGTCCTATCAATACCTGCTTTCTCTACTCTGTTCATATTTCTTTCCAAATAATTACGGATCATTGTACAATACTCATTTTGGCCCAAAACGTTTTCCTATACCTTCAATGCATTTCTTTCTATTCATCACAACTAGTTTCTTATAAAGTCTACCCCCTCTTAAGCTAACTTAAATCTACTGAGCTCAGATGCTAAACTAAGGGACGAGGCAATGCACTAGCACAAAACAATTAACACAAACATCAATGACAAAAACTTCAAGCTGGCAAAGCAAGCTACAGTAAATCTAAATTACGAAGCAATTCACATTACAACTAATATGAGGCAATGCGCAGCAAACAAGAAAAATAAATCTGGCTTAGCAGAGTAACACAAATTCAAATTCAACAACACTATGCCTGGCAAACAGCAGCAGAAAATGAAATACCTAAACATGACATAGCTCAAGCAGAAAAAATAGTACACTAAAGATAACAATGCAGACAAGGGAAATGTATATTCACATCTTAATGTCTATGTAATTAAAGTGGTGCACCACAAAAACTAATTCTACAAAAGATTACTAAGTACTAGAAAAGAAAATTATGTATGCAGTTCCTGTGAAGGTAAATGTCTTTTTGTGCTCCCTCATTTTTTTAAATTATTATTTACTCGATCTGTAGACAGAAAATATTTACATTAATACATCTATATAATTCTATTTTTACCAATGCTGCAGTGCAGCTAGAAACTAGATATTAAATGAAATAAGCAATTACGCAAACCAAGGCTTAAAAATATCATTCAATAGTCATGTGACATTTCATAAGTTAGTAGAAATTCTCTCAACTGTCGTAGAAAGACGCTTGTCAGAATCAGGTGTGCAGATGTAAAAATGTTTCCAAGTTATTATAAGCGTTTCGTATTTACGAAGCTTTCTACAAAGGAACGTCAATAGCGAGGATAATGGCCTCCCTTTTTTTCTTCTTCCTGTGCCGCTGAAAAGGGCTCGCAATAATGGCTTTTTCTCAAGGCGGCTGGCACACCTGGCCGCTCACAACGAATTACGTCACGGTCACTTACCTTTCATACCGCAATATTTACGACAGCAGTTTTCGCTACAGTGACAGTCTCATATAAAAAAAATTCACAGGTTGAGAATTTGGTTACAAATGTGTAGAAACAAAATCCTATTGATATAACAGTGTCCAAAAAAATTTTCGTCGGCATTGTGATACATTCACCCATTTACACACATTTCATAACCTTAAAGTACGATTTCTCGGTTTCCAACATCCTTTTTCACAAACCACAGTCCCTAAACACTATTCATTACTCCTTACCTTATTACACACACACACACACACACATATATATATATATATATATATATATATATTCGTCGACGCTTCTTTAATATTTCATTATATGAAATATGTAGCATAATCAAACTCCTCATATAGCATCAGCTTCTTGACCATAAACATACCTCAGCAGCATAATACACATCGTCGTCGTAAAAATAATATCATAACACCTCAGTCAAGTCTCAAAATCGTCGTAGCTTTCTGCAATAATTTCAAATCCTAAAAAAATTCTCTGCTCATTTCAATAGTGTCATCAACCTCAAACGTACTTTAAAAATCATGATCCCATGCCAAATACATCATTCAAAGTTCTCATAGTATCACAATGGTTCCAAAAAAATATGAACAGTTCACAAAGTACTGACAAAATGCAATTTCATACGTGTGAAGTTATTCAACTGTGTAATTACGTAAACATCTGTCACTAATGTAGTAAAAAAAATGTTTATCTCTCAGTTACATGATCAGATAGCTGTGTAATTTGTGTGTTAGAGAAATATGGTACCGATGTGTAAAGTTGTATAAGCAAATACCATATTAGCTAGGGTTCCTTGTGGTTGCCACACACATGGTACACAAAGTAAGCGTGTACCCCCCCTAAGGATCAATGCAATTATAACCTCAGGTGTTACAGACTACAGCAATGGAATGAAATGCATCACGGAAAACCCTTGTATCATTGTACTTCAAATATCTTAAAAAAAATAAATGTTTTAAGTGCGAAATTAATCACTCAAATACGTGTACTGTAGCGCTAAACTGTGCGTCATGTTGTAAGATAACATCTGTGGAAGTCTCGTAGTTATCGTCCTCCGAAAGCTAAGTTCAGCAGAAGTCAATGTACTTACCTCATGATACACAAAAGTGAAATGCTTTGCGTATAGATATCTTAGTTATTACGCTTATTGGCGTGGTGAAGAAAGTACTGTACAGTAACTTATTGTTGTGCCACGAAAAAGGCTGTCTCATTGTTGCTATACCACAAAAGTTACTACTAAAACATGTTTTTCTTTCCAGAACAATACAGAAAAACTGTGCAGATATAAAACAGAAACACTGCAACAGCATCATTGTAAACTGTCACTCATTAGTAGTGTCGTGATAAAAATCGTGTAGCTGTCACATAAACTAACCACTGTGTCCTCTGGTATCTCACAGAAAGTACTTTAAATCCAGAATGTATTTTCAAGTGAACCAAAATGTTGCATTAAATCTCAAGTTAAAAAAGCACATTATCTCTCAATAAACGGTTTTACGTGTGAAATGTGGTGAAAACCTTTACTCTTCCTAGTACGCAGAGTTTCAACTTCAACGCAATTATCATGTGGTATACGTCGGATTCTGTAAGGTCCATTGTAAACTAGAAAGAATTTGTGACTCAAGTGTTTCTTCTTATGTGACAATGAATGAGCTTTAATGAGAACTTTCTGACCAATATACAATTTCTTTGCATTTGCTTTACCGTGTAGTTTTCTCCTTTTGTCTGCTGCAGATTTTATATTTTTAAGAGCCAAATCAATTATTTCTTTGTGTCGAAGTTTACGTGTATTCGGGAAAGGTACAAGCTCTCTGATTCTGTTCGGTGGTTCTTCATTCTTTAGTACAAGAGTAGGTGGTAAAGCAGTGGAATCATGAGGCATTTCATTCAGCACGTTTTGAAATAAGTGTAAATATCTGTCCCAATGTTGATGCTTTCTGTGACAATAAAGTCTGCAAAGCTTACTGATTTCTTTCATAATCCGTTCGGAGGGGTTACAATGTGCTGAGTACAATGAAATAAAAACAGGTTTGATTTTATGGTTGCGAAGCATGCGTGACCAAACAGCAGATCTGAATTGCGGTCCGTTATCTGAAATGACTTTAGCAACGTGCCCAACTTCACGTAAGAAATTTGTGACAAAGGCGTTGGATACAGATCGTCCAGTGGCTTTACGTAACGGAGTGAAAGAAACAAATTGGGAAGTAAGTTCAACAGCGACTAGAACGTACGAAAATTCATTCGATGTTCTGACAAGGGGTCCCAATAGATCAACAGCAGCAAATTCTTTTAATTTAGAAGGAATGATAGGAAACAACGGAGCACGATGTGAGATAGTAGATAGTTTCGCCTTTTGACAAAGTTTACAAATAGACAAGACTCTTCGAATTCTCTTTTCCATATTGTTAAAATAACAAGTCGTTCGAAGAATATGATAACATTTTCGTGGACCAAAATGTGCGTAGCTGAAATGAATGTACCAAATGAGCTTATTAACAAAATCGTCAGGAATGCAAAGTACCCATAGCTTGTCATCAACAGTGCAGCGTTTGAACAGTATGTTGTTTCTAACCAGATAATAATGCCGAATCTGTGTGTGTGTCTTTTCATGCCATTTGCTTTTGATGTCTTTCCAAATCGGATCTTTATCTTGTTCATGAGCAATGTCCTTTAAAGATGTGGTGATGAAGTTTTCAAAGGCGACTTTCTGAATGTAAAGAATACTGAAATTTTTCTCGAGGTTACCTTCTATGTTACTCTTCTCAAGCCCAGCTGGGGCGCGTGACAGTGCGTCCGCAACAATGATCTCCTTGCTGGGAATGTAGACTATTGTGAAGCGGAATTCTTGGAGAAACAATGCCCAACGTTTTAACCTGTCATGATTTAATTTTGAAGACATAAGAAATTGTAATGCACGATGATCACTGTATACTTTTACGTGCTTACCAGAAAGAAAGAAACGGAATTTGTTAAATGCCCAAACGATAGCAAAAGCTTCTAATTCAGTAACGGAATAATTTTTTTCAGATTTTGTTAGCACTCGGCTAGGAAAAGCAATGGTTTTCTGAACAGTAGTGTCATTTTCTATGGCTTCTTGAAATAAATGGGCACCAAGTCCGACTTTAGAAGAATCCGTGCTAAGGCAGAAATCTTGTGATAGATCAGGATGAGCTAGTATTGGCGCGTTAAGAAACGATTCTTTCAAAGAATTGAATTCCAATTGTGCTTGTTCGTCCCAGTTCCAAATAGTGTTTTTTCCAGTGAGAGAACAAAGTTTTGGTGTAACAAGAATTTGCATATTCAGAAAACGACGGTAAAAATTTACGAGACCCAGAAAACTGCGGACTTGTCTTTTTGTGGATGGAACTGGAATGGCTCTGATTGCTTCTAACTTTTCAGGATCCGGCTGAATGCCTTCAGAAGAAATAATATGTCCCAAAAACCTCACCTTTGACCTACCGAATTCAGACTTTTCCAAGTTAACTGTAATTCCAGGTTCTGCAAAAATACGTAACAAACTGTTGAGGATGCGATTATGTTGTTCCCATGAAGCTTCTGCTATTAGAATATCGTCCACATATAAGGTGATGTGACGTTTTAAGAACTCAGGTAATATGGAATTTAGCCCGCGAATGAATGCTGCTGAAGAAATGTTCAAACCAAAAGGAAGTTTCCGAAACTGATAACAAACGCCGAAACAAAGGAAAGCTGTGTATTTTCTACATTCTGGATGAAGTTCGATATGATAAAAGCTGGATCTGAGATCAATGGAAGGACAACACGTTTACACCATTAAAATTTTGAAGAAGTTCTTCCAACGTTTGCGGCCTGTCTGTTTCAGGAATAATGATAGTATTGATTTGTCTCGAATCTAAAACAAGCATGATTGATCCATTTTTCTTCTCAACAACATGTAATGGATTGTTGTATGAGCTTACTGCAGGCTCAATAATGCCCTCGTCAAGCATAGATTGTATTTCTGTTCTAACACGGTCCCTATAATGCGCCGGAATTACGTATGGTCTAATACAAAATTTAGTATGCTCACGAACACGAAATTGGTATTGAAATCCCTTGATTGTTCCTGTTTTGTGAGTAAAAACTGTGGAATGTGCTTGTAAAATCTCAAAAAGGTCTTGCCTATCATTGTCATTACAATTCTCAATTGTTTGAATTTTATTCTGAATTAACTCATTAGTATCAAATATGTCGTCGATATCATCCCTGTCAGTACTTGCAGAGTGATTGTTAGTGTCTAGTTCCGTAGAAAACTCCGAACTGTTGTCTAACAGAAGGTAAAGCCGATTAATTTCTTCGTCACAGTTTGAGAGCCAATCTTCAAATTTCAAAGCTATTGACTTACCTTCTTTCTCTAAACTTATTTCAGCATCATGAAAGTTTAAGATTGCTTTGTATTCATTCAAAAAGTCTACTCCCAATATAATTTCCGTCGACAATAATGGAACAATAAGAAAGTTCATAGAAAAGCTGTGGCCTTGGCAAAAGAATTCTTAATTGGTTTGTTGGCGTACATCTACACTTTTTCCAAAGATTGCACCTTGTAATTTAATCTTACGTAACGGAAGTGTGGGGCAATCGATCGATTTGTTACATTTGCTAAAGGCTGTTTCACTAATTACTGAAATGGGACTGCCAGAGTCAAGTACTGCCGTAAATTTTACGTCATTTACTGTAATGTGAATCACAGGATATGCAATGTTGTTATGTTTTACGTCGTGTTCTTGGAGTAAGATGTCCCTAATGTCTTCCATTTTTACGTAATTACTAGCTACGGCAGCTGCGTCGTTAGTTTCATACGTACGTTTTATGGCGGCCTGCGGTATGAGTCATTGCCTATTGTCTCTTTGTTGGCGCGCGTCGTTATTGGGATTTGGAGACCTAACTTCTACAAATTCACCGTGACGAAAGGGCCCTGCCCTGTTTAAATCCCGCCAGTTCTGATGCAATTCAGGTCTGTCGTTACGATCACATCGTCTGTCGTCATGTTGGTAGTTCCTGTAGTTTCTTTCTTGTCGGTTAAGTGGTGGAGGATTTCTCCCTGAATCGTAACTGCGCGCTGGACCGTTGCGTCTAAAGTTATTCTGTCTCCCGTAATAATAATTATTTTGGTTCCCATATTGTCTGTTTCTCTGATTGTCTCTGTAATAGTCATTACCGCGGAGAGGTGATCTTTCCCTGTAATTATTACTACTCTGCCAACGGTTGTCATACGGGTGGTGTCTGTTTTGGTCACGATTTACGTTATAAGAATAGCCTTGTCGTGTATTATTTTTGTCATCGCGGAATTGTGACAGATGTGACCTGTAATTGTTGTGTTCCTGTTCTCGCGTTCCGCGATTGTCAGTGTCAATTTCCAGTTCTTGTAACAGTCCCTGAAAAGCTTCAATGTCGTCTTTGCAACGTCCTGCCAAAATAATATGTCGTAAATGTTCAGGTAATTTGATTAAGCAAATGCGGATGAGTTCTGAGGGGCTGTATGGGTTTGAAAGATACTGATTCTTATGCAACATGTCTTCAAAATATTTGACAAGACTGGAAAATTCAGATTGTTCAAAGTGTTTCATCATCATGATGCTATGTTTTACTCGGTCTTGTGTAGCTTGAGACCAATATGCTGAGAGGAAAGCATGGTAAAATTCTCCTTCACCGTGACAATCGTGAATGACCGATCGCATTCTTACAGCTGGTTCATTCTCAAGTAGCCACACATAAATTCTAACCTGTGCTCCAATGACCAGTTGGGAGGAAAACAATGAGAGAATTGATGGAGCCACGCTTGTGGATGAATGTCGTTGGCAGAATTCTTAAATGTTTTGAATTTACGTGTAGTAATGAACAGCTTATAGTCAAAATCATCCTGTCGGCGAGTCGCATGTCGGTCATTGTTACGTCGTTTCGGCGGTTCCATCTCATAATTCGGTGTACCTTGCCAATTTCTTTCATAATTTCCGAAGTGTCCTGCGTTATTATTTTGTGGGTGTTCCGTATTTCTAAGTCCCTCTTCCCGTGTTGGAGCGCGAGTGTCCTCTGAAATATGAAATTTTTGTATTACTTGTGCCAACTGATCTTGTACTTCCCGGATTTCTCTTTTGTATTGCGTATTAATTTGATTCTGATTTTATTTGAATTTCTTAATTTGTTCATACTCTTCTGTGTCAGTGATGGCTACAGGTCTTGTGTCATTCAGATCCTCATCTACCTTTGTAGATAAGTTAGTGAACTGATCCGAAAGTTCGGCTACTTTCTCCTATAGTGTACTTATTTCCTCAGTGTGTTTTTCTGAACCAAGTTTCAGAGTATCTACTGTGTCCTTTAAGTTTTCCTGAGTTTTTGCAAGTTGCGTAACCGAATCGGTAGATGCAACTGAGCCAATTTAGCTGGCAAGGTCTCATGATTTTCATGAACAATAGTTTGCAGTTCTTTTATGGCTGCTTCGTGATTCTGTAATGCATTTTCATGCCGCGAAAAAATAGGTTGAAAATGTTCACAAATTTGTGTTTTTACGTCGTTACAGACTTTTTGACATTTCGATTCGATTTTATGTAACTCAGTAGTTAAATCTTCACGTGTTTGTTCAAGTGTGGTGTGAAGATTTTGTTCCATTGCGTCTAACTGTTGCTGTGTTTGTCTCTGATTTTGTTCCATTTGTTTCTGATTTTGTTCGAGCGTTGTGCCTAACTTTTGTAGCCTTTGTCCCATTTGTTGCATTAACTGTAATAACAATGCACTGTTGTCTGAAACACGTTCCTCAGTGCTTTTCGGCAGTGAAGTTGCACCGGAAACATTCACATTTTGACAAGCAGAAAATGTGTCTTGACTTATTTGAGAAAACGGTGAGGCCCCAAATCCTGAATCTACAGTATTTGCGAGATTGTTTCCTGTCATTTCGGATTCCTGAGGCGAGCTGTTGCCGACCGATCGATCGATAATGCTTCCCTGTTCTCTAATTGTTTCACTGTCTACACCATTGTTTGCCGCCCGCTCCATTTCCCTATGCACAATTACCAAATTACTACTTTGAATATTAGTTAATTCATTACACGGTGGCGCTAACACACTGCTTTCGGTTTCACTGTCATTTCTCAGTTTACTTTGGAGCCTAGTATTACGTTTTTCACACGCCATTATTGTCACAGTATTTCACACGACAACACAGAAAAACACAATTTGAAGAGCAAAAATAAGAGAACACATTAACATAACACTGAAAGTAATATCTAGTTAATTGCAGCTGCGAAATACTTGGTGCAAATCTACATGCATGCCACAACTGTTTTACTGTACAACAATGAAAAACTGCAATTACAAAGGAAATTCTCTCTATGATTACGCACTAGCAATAAACAAAAGCTACACTAATTACACAAACTACAAGGAAAAAATCAGAAGATTCCAGTGAGGTATCCTCGGCTAAGGGTCGACATATGAAACGTCCCCTTTGAACAATTATATACAAGACTGAGCTTAACCTGATACACAATATTTTTTAGCGCAACGCAATCTGACTTTCAAAATTCCCTACAAAAGAATGGCCCTGACTAACAGTAAACTATACCTTTCACAAATCACTTACCTCACCAAAATCTTCGCTACTCAAGCTACTGCAATACAGCGAACGCCACTACTGCCAGCTAAGTAATAGATTCAAACTACTGAAGGCACTAACTACTGATAGGGATAGTTAGCAAATGAAAGATATTAATAGAGAACAAACAATGTATTTACCTTGATATCATCATATATAAATATAGCAGTTCATGACAAATTTCAAAACTCCGCCATCTCTCTCCCCACATCCACCACTGCTGGCGGCTCACCTCCAACTGCGCAACGCTACGCGCTGTTCACAGCCAGCTGCCTAACACTACAATGGTTGAGTATTACAACAATGCAAAGCAGCCACAGACTACACACAGCACAGCCAGTGATTTTTTTTATACAGAGGTGGCATTACCAATAAAAAACCTAAACAGCCTACTTACAAATTCAAGGTGAAAGGATATTAATGATACCATTCGCTGATGGCATTGCTATCATGAGTGAAAGTGAAGGAGAATTATATGATATGCTGAATGGGATGAACAATCTAATGAGTACAGAATAAGGACTCAGAGAAAATCGGAGAAAGATGACAGTAGCAGAAATGAGAACAGCGAGAAATTTAGCATCAAGATTGATGGTCGCGAAGTAGATGATGTTAAGGAACTCTGCTACCTGGGCAGAAAATAAGCAGTGAGGAACGGAGAAAGGAGCACAAACAAAAGCAGACCGGCCCTGACACAAAGGGCATTTCTGGCCAAGAGAAGTCTACTAGTATCAATTAGAGTCCTTAACTTGAGGAAGGAATTTCTGAGCACAGCATTGTATGGTAGTGAAACAGGGACTGTGGGAAAACCAGAACAGAAGAGAATCGAAGCATTTGACATGTGGTGCTATAGGTAAATGTTAAAAATTAGGTGGACTGATAAGGTAAGGAATAAGGAGGTTCAGCACAGAATCGGAGAGGAAAGGAATATGTGGAGAACACTGACAAGGATCAGGGACAGGATGATAGGACATCTATTAAGACATCGGGGAATGACTTCTGTGCTTCTAGAGGGAGCTGTAGAAGGTAAAAACTATAGAGGATACATACAGCAAGTAAACGAGGACCGAGGCTGCAAGTGCTACTCTGAGATGAGGAGGTTGACACAACAGAGGAATTCGTTGCGGGCCGTGTCAAACCAGTCAGAAGACGTGACCAAAAAAACTATGAATAGGCCACATTTGATTCATCCCTGCCCACAATCCTCCACCACAAATCACCCAAACCTTCTACATCAGTTAAATCAAGTGAAAGTCCGTCACAGATTATAAATAATGTGCTGTGCCGTTCTCGAAAGTTTTGTAATGTAATTCTGAAGATGATCCACAATAAGGTCATATACATCAGAACACTCAGAAACGGCACAGTGAAATACTGGACGATCACAGACTGGAATTTTTCGTAGTAGTTGACACTATACGAATATCACAACAAAGAGTATACCAAAGTTTAAAAGTGTAGTTAAGTGCAAGACTGTTTTAAGTGATAGGGTTTCCACATTTTTTGTCTGCTGACCAAATGGTGTCATAAAATGAAAATTTCGATAAATCACAACTTATTATTCCTGGCTGTTCCATAGGTCCGTCCTCTTGCCTGTAACGGACTCGAGATCATTCACCCATTTTCCTGTAGTAACGGCCTCTGTTCATCCTGAAAGGCGTTTCCCATGGCCATTTGTTAGTAAACCTCTATAGTGCGTTGAATGAAAGAACGACTTCCCACAGGAGTAATGCCAGTGTGAATGGAAACTCACCAATTAAAATACATACATTTATGCTGCAGATGCAGACTCGTTGGAAGGTCAGTTGGAAACGTTCCTTGGTGTAGCAGACCGGCTGCAGAATGGGTTGGAAGAGCTGCTTAAAAGTGTTTAACATACATGAAGTAGATTCCTCTTTTTTGGGCGATATGGAAAAGCCACGGGTACTACGAATTGTGTTGCCATTTGTGAAAGTGGTTATTATCTGTTATTTTTCGGCTTGTGGTTTACTTAGCACATCAGCCCTCAACTGGGAGAGGCCCCATATGAGAGCGTGGGGTCAGTAGCTAGCTAGCTAGATGGAGTATTTCGTGTAGGTAGTGTTGTACAGTTTAATGAATATGAACAACTGAGTAATATAATACACACCTCTAACAGTATTTATCATTAAAGGTGAATTCGGGCTAGGATGAGACCATCGTCGAGTCCACTGCCCCAAAGCAGAAAATAAGAAGTGTGCACAATTACAATTCATAGGTATTACGTGAACAGGCATTACATGAATCACATCACATATTAATGTAAAAGAATTTACAAAAACATCTCTTCTACACATTTACAAATTTTGTGTGACAGTTATAAGTTGTAGATGGTCCCACTGCAAAAGTTGATTGTTAAGTGCGTCACATATATATTGTGACATCCTCAAAAACGCGACAGCGCTTAACTTCGGTGATGTGACGGCTCAAATGGTTCAAATGGCTCTGAACACTATGGGACTTAAGTTCTGAGGTCATCAGTCCCCTAGAACTTAGAACCACTTAAACCTGATTATCCTAAAGGACATCACACACATCCATGCCCGAGGCAGGAATCGAACGTGCGACCGTAGCGGTCGCGCGGTTCCAGACTGTACCGCCTAGAACCGCTCGGCCACCCCGGCCGGCTGAACTGCATAGGTCAAAGATATTCAGTAGAGACATTAAGGCGCTGCAGAGATATAATGCACTTCAGCATATTGGGTGATTTTGCAGCCGCCACCGCTCGGTTTGATGCAAGCCGCAAAGCGTTCAAATATCCCAGGCAAACTTTCATATTCTTTCACTTGCACATGCAAACTGTTAGACCTACACAAATCATGAACTGCATCCTTTTGTAGGAAATATAACGTAATTAAATTTTGTGCTGGAGGCCGCAGTTTAAGGGTTATTAAAGGCAAAACGCATTTGAAGGTCACTTTTCTACGTTTGTCTGGAATAATTAGAAAACTATGGTCTGTAGCGAAAACGCATCCCAAAACAAAATTTAACTACATTACATTTTATTCATAAATGGCTCTGAACATTTTCTGTACGATTAATAGTTGGGAAGGAGTGAGCAAGAAAGTCTGAGATCTTGCTCATGGTATTTGAAGGTGCTGTGGGTTGCATCAAACCCACAAGCAGGGCCATCTGCATCACCTTGTATTACGAACAGTCAGAGCTAAAGGGTGGAAACTGAGGTTGAAGAGCTCCATTTTCCGTGTTAATTTGTCCGTTTTCAAGGGCGACAAGCAGATAAAGACACATTGTTTAGACACAAGGAGCAGATAATCTAATTTCTGTTTTTACGGTCTACCATTAATGAATGTTAAGTGTATTACTTTAAGCATAGTTTCCGTCCTCTTCTGTTATTTCATAGAAATGGCAGACAAATATTTCATCTTTAAAGTAAATGAAACATTGTACTTCATTGCTACGTCACCTCAAAAAATATTTCGAGAGTAGGGTTGACGCTATTCTGCAGTGCAACGGATGTACGGCGACGACAGCCAGGTGAGGCGAAGTCTTGCACATTGTACGTAGAGGCGTAGCTTAAGCCACAACACACGGCAAGAGGGACGTTCTTGTCGCAGGCAACGCTGTGCCAGTACATACGGCATGTGTCTGTTGCTCTGTTCCTGTTGGTATTGTTATTCAAATATCACTGACCACTTTTCCCATTTTCTATAATAACACAGTATCTCTGACCAATGCGTATTTTACGAATAAAAATTACTCCTTTTAAAAAAAAGTTTATTTAAAAACGAAAACTATTGCACTATTTCTACAGCTAATTGATATTTCGGTTTTATGGTCGGTTATTAGTTGTTGTTGTTGTGGTCTTCAGTCCTGAGACTGGTTTGATGCTGAAAAAAGGACCTTTTATAACAGAGATGAAACAAATACCGAAAAATAACAGTTAGCATAAAGTTTTGAAATGTGTCCGTGATCATGTTTTTGGCACTTTATTTTACAGGTCCGTCTTGAGCAAACAAATTTTTACACTTCACTATTACCAGTTTCGGCTCCTGCCATCTTGAGATCATAAAATTTTCTGTTGCAGTATCAACGTCAACCTAAACATGTAGATACATAGTAATTGCCACTGTCAATTCATAATTGTCTGTACCTCCCGGTGCCTTGTGGTCTCCTCTCTACGGTCACGGAGGATGTTGTTCTTGTCACAACAGAGGCAAGGACGTGGGCTGTAGTTGGTGCGCGGACTCAAGAGTAAAGGTGGTAGTTGGCTCGCTTTGGAGCAGCCTTGTCGCCGATTGTGAATGCAGTATGTTTATGAGGCCAGCAACACACTCTGCTCCTGCTGTATTGTGTATTCTAGATGCGGTTCAACCTGAACTTTCAGCAGTGGCAAATAGCAAGAGGCAAAGAATGAGTATACATTGTTACTGGACCGATGTTTGATTGCCTTTTGCTGTTTCTAAGAATAGATCTATAGCGACAGCGTTTGTACTAGTGTTGGTGATGCACAGTCGGCTTCTTAAGCTTGGAGGTTTTCCTGTATATGTGTTGTCAATACTGAATTGTTTCAGGATAGGCTGTGACATTTGCTTACACCCATTGTGTGATCTGTAATGCCCTTACATTCATACTCCGAAGAAATGTTATGATAGAATGAGCACTTTGGAGCTAACGCACTATGCTAAGGAAGCTACTGTTGTTGTTATGGCTATCTGTAAATTTGGATTTGATACTGCTGTTTGAAAATTTGTAAAATGAAATTCTGTTTTTCTAAAATGCAATTTAATTATTTTATTTTTGTTCTAAAGTAAACCAATCATTGGCAGATTAAAGAATGCGATTAGAGTGCGCAGTGCTACAGCATCGACTGCACACTAATCAACGCAGCGCCGCGGAACGACATGAAGTAGGCGGTGACCCGAGCGCAACTGGTAAGAGCGATCAGTGTCACACCTCCAGGAAGACAAGAGTTCATCGCTCCCTGTCAGTGCTGACTTCACCAGTCTTCCGTCGCTGGGCTGCCCAGTTCGGTTGTAGGCTTCGAGAGCATCAGTACTGAGAAATATGAAGACGATACTTTTAGTCTGCGGTAAAAAAGTACTTGCACTTATGAGGCACAGGAAGCAATTCAAGCCAGTTTATAACAAGAAATTAAGCTACGCTTCTCTTCTATTTAGAAATAAAGTGTGAAAATTAATCTTTAAGCGTTTAGTACAAATCATTTTCGATTCCTGCCACCAGCCATATCAGCTTCTTCACTTCTTTGTTGCTATCAGTACTGACTCCCACAGCGACCGACACAACAGAGAGTGTTCAGTAAGTATTTCCTTTCTGAACTGAGGAAAAATTCGAAGTATTTGTCAACTGGTTGTCTATGCTTAGGCCTACTTTCTTGCACTGCTAAATGGTATACGATTATATTGAGTCAATGTATTAAAACCATTTTGTGTCCTTATGTGGTTCCAGTCATTTGGACAGTGGTATTAGGACAGTCAAGTATTAAAGAATGATTGTGTTCAAATGTTAACGTGAACTTGGTCAATCGATTCGACCCTCTCATCTTGTTAATCTACACCAGCACACAACAAAGTACTTCGTCTTCAGGCCACGAGTGGCCTACCGGGACCATCCGACCGCCGTGTCCTCCTCGGTGGAGGATGCGGTTAGGAGGGCCGTGGGGTCAGCACACCGCTCTCCCGGTAGTAAGATGGTATTCTTGACCGAAGCCGCTACTATTCGGTCAAGTAGCTCCTCAATTGGCATCACGAGGCTGAGTGCTACCCGAAAAATGGCAATAGCGCATGGCGGCCTTGAATGTCACCCATCCAAGGACCGACCACGCCCGACAGCGCTTAACTTCGGTGATCTCACGGGAACCAGTGTATCCACTGCGGCAAGGTCGTTACCCCCCAGCACACAACAATGAGCTGCAAAGTTCATCGTTGCGTAGTTCTCGCACATATCAATCTTTGTTACGTGCGGAATTGTAATGATGATACTCTTCTGTAACTGTGATGCTATGCCTGCAGTCAAGTGGCTAACTACAATGTTCTGTTACTGTCAGGCAGACAGCTTTCATTTTGCCATCATATAGATTGTCTGCATTATGTTAACACTTCTCCCACGTACGTTGAATGATACACTCCAGAACAACATCGAGGTGGTTTACTGCACAGTCACGGTCCCTTAATTCCCTGTATCACCCCAAAAGACATGTAGCAGATGAAAGGCGGATAGATAAATTAAGTGTTTGCTCACCCTTCGGCTCTCAAAAATGTTCAAAAGTGTGTCAAATCTTATGGTACTTAACTGCTAAGGTCATCAGCCCCTAAGCTTACACATTACTTAATCTAAATTATCCTAACGAAAAACACACACACCCATGCCCGAGGGAGGACTCGAACCTCCGCCGGGATCAGCTGCACGGTCCATGACTGCAGCGCCTCATACGGCTCGGCTAATTCCTCGCGGCCCTTCGGCTTTATTACAGTTTGAACTCCACTTTCAGTGAAATGTCTGCTCATCCGTCGAGAAATGGCAGCTCTATGTTCCTGATGGACCAAAACCAGAGGAAAGCGTGATTTCGAAATATGAGGACTGGAGCGAAATTGACGTCCTAAACGATTCCAAAGATGGACCATTTGGTTCAGGTTTGGACCCCAGGCAGGCTAGTCCATTACAGGAAAGTGTTTTTCAACCAAGCACTGCCTCACAGGTACAGTTTCACAGCAAGGTGCACTGACATGCTGCTAAAATTTGTCCTCATCTGTGAAGTGTTCCCCTTCTGCACACAATACACAAAGCTGTAAAATGTGTTCACATCCTTCTGCAGTTAACAGTTCCTCAAGCGTTGTAAGGATGCCACACCAGAACCACGAAAAACGCTCCAATACAGTAAGACCACTTCCTCTGTGCTTCACAACTGGCTCTACACCTGATGGCACATAATGTTGTACAGGCATTTTCTGAACCCAAACCCTTTCATCAGATGGCCACAGGGTATAGCGTGATTCATCACTCCAAACGACTAACGTGCAGTCATCCTATGTCCACTTTAGTCGCTCTTTCCACCACGCCAAGCGTCGCTTGGAACGGAGCTGCTCGGCCTTTGTATCCAGTTCATTTTAGCTCCTTACTAACTGTAATTGTTCCAGCTGAACTGCTAGTAGTACATTGTAGCTTACTAGTTATTCCTTCCGTTGATTTCACGAGACTTTTTACAGTCACCTTCCACAATGCTCGTCGGCCCCATGTCTTGGCTTATCTGCGGTTGGTCCTTCGAGATTCCACTTCACGTTCGTACCCGCCGTCGACATGAGCAGCTTTAAAAGTACTGAGGGGACCCTCGTGAATTTGCTACTCAGGTGACAGTACCTAAGCCCTCCTGACAGATCCATTGTGTTGTTATTGGTTGTCTACTGGCAACACAGTACTCCCCGTCGACTTTTATATTGGTGAGTTCTCCCCTTGTGGTTGTAGCCAACATGCGCACCTAACACAGAGTGTCCGGATACTTCTTATCGGATAGTGTAGTGCTGCGTGTGACGTCGTAGGTCTGCGGTGACGCGTCCCTGTCCCCATGCAGGGAGAGTCATTAGCTAATTGAGTCGGCCACTTGCCAGCCAGCTCCGCTGGACGCCTGCTAATTAACCTGTCAGCGACGCCGTCGCGGGTGAAATATTGCCAGGTTGCCCCGGCTGTGGCGCCCCTATGCCGCCGTCGCCGCCGCCACCGCTGCCGATGCATTCATTTACAGGACGATCGGCTTTGTGCCGAACGGAGGTCTTAGAACTCATTAATTACGTAATGCTCCTTCCTGCCGTCCTCCCTTTCACGGCAGCGACTTAAGTGATTATCCACAATATCCGGCCTCATATTGGGATTAGGTGCCACTTGTAGCAGACATTCATTATTAACGTGTAATCACTTTGCAGCAGCAGACAGGGAGACTGCGTTATGTAGGCTCCGAATTATATGATAAAAAAGGCTTCTCTTTTACAAATGTACGTATACCTGTAGGAAAAGTTCGTACAGACATGGTTTTCACGGATTTGGGGGGGGGGGGGGGGGGGGAGAAACTTTTCAGTTTGCAGATAGAGCTTCAATCATTGCTGTGAGAAGAATTTTGATAGGGAAACAACCGAATAATTACACGAAATTTCGTTCGGGTAATGGAACACTCTCTCCGAATGTACAGTGCTAACGGATGTTCCTGGAATTTGTGGTTAGTAAATCTAACTGGTACAGTGATACACCAACAGAGACGTTCCCCCACATAAGTTATTAAAACTCTTATTTCCTCGCAGTTTCTGTGAAAAATGGATGCACAATTAAGGCTCCAATTTATTACTCACTAGATTTCCATATCGTGCTTCTCCCTCATACGTCCATGTCATATATATTGTACATACATGTGTGTTTGATTCTTAGCTGTTTTACAGCATCTGACTCCAGAGACGATGTTAAATTTCTCTTTCGTATTCAGTCCTGTAACGTGCTCTTACGTTCCAAAACACACTGAAAAAATTATTGACTCGCTGCTGTGCTCATTTGCGCAAACTGTTGGAGATACCGAGCAGCACAAGTAAGAGACAAACTGCACGTCATACTTTTACAGTATTCCAAGTCAACCAATCACAGGAAAGAGACAATAACATCTCTTTTTAATTTTTATGTTATCATCTTTTTCTCATCCTCATCCCTAGGGGTTGCAGTGGTATGTTACTCCCACAGTACTTTTATACAGAAGTGATTCATGTATATGCTAAGTTTGCTTGAAATTGCTCCCACCATCCTTATGTTTTATGTCACCCACTCTCACCTTCAACTGTAGGTGTGCTGTCGGGCCTTCTTGTCACAATAACTTCCTCTCCAGGTTGTGAGTGATACGTGTGCCTGGTTTGATGGAAACTGGTTTGAAGTAAACTGCCTCAGGAGTAATTGAGATAGGCTGGTATGTCACTGTGTTTACACATCCCCCCCCCTAAACCCCATCCCCCGCCCCCAACACACTTATACTGCGGAGTCACCGCCAGACACCACACTTGCTAGGTGGTAGCCTTTAAACCGGCCGCGGTCCGTTAGTATACGTCGGACTCGCGTGTCGTCACTATCAGTGATTGCAGACCGAGCGCCGCCACACGGCAGGTCTAGTCTAGAGACACTCCCTAGCACTCGCCCCAGTTGTACAGCCGACTTTGCTAGCGATGGTTCACTGTCTACATACGCTCTCATTTGCAGAGACGACAGTTTAGCAAAGCCTTCAGCTACGTCATTTGCTACGAACTAGCAAGGCGCCATATTCAGTTACTACGAATGTATTCTAACAGATAATATTGTGAAACATGTACCGTCAAGAGCGACGCTCATCATTAATGGATTAAAGTTAAGTATCAAACTGATTCCGTCCGCTTTCTGAATTCTAATTCCTTGTCATGTTCCAGACCTCACGTCAGTATAGTTCTCCCCTCCTCATGCCAGCCTGCGTGAGCTAAAACTTGTGCATTTCTGCCTCCACTAGTAACACGGTGTTGGCTCTTCTGCAAACACAACATATACCTAGGGCTAAACGTTATCAAGACTGCCACCAATGAGCCCAGCGATCCCAAAACTAAGGATTCATGAAAGATATTGGTCGTTATCGAAAATTTTTACATGCCGTTGCTTCTCATGCCCAAGTTTAGCCGCTGGGGTGCAAGGTAGCGGGGTACCACCTACTGTGACGCTGCAAACCACCATTACTAGATGAATAGGTCTAGTATGCAAGAACTGCTTTGTGGAGAGCGAGCGCGCGACATGGTGCGCCAATCGCACAAGCGCGTGGCGCCTCCGCGCGAGATTTGCAATGGGCGGTGGGATGTCTCCGCCGCGGGGCGGCCACGTGGCCCGCAGCTTGGGGTATTGTTTGGTTTTTCGCGCATTACGTGAAAACTGTGTAACTTACGGTGAAGAGCGATGCGGCAGTGGATTGTGGTCAGTCACGAGACGCAAAAGTTATAGTAACCTCAAAATCGGATAACATCACGAATACTAAAACATTAATAAAAAAAGTAAATAAAAACTTACACGAATGAGCGAGCACTCATTAAAAACGTTTCGTCATAGCGGATCGAGTGCCATAGTCATATGTTAAGATTCATAAATAATTAAGCCTGTAAAGAGCAATAAACAAAGTTCGATGGAAAATTGTTTATAAAATTCAATAGAACATTCATGACGTAAAGAATGGCACTATATAATATTTCGGGTGGCATCACATGTTTTTTAAACTAGTTAACTTATACTATACATTTAACTTGCAATAGTTTTCTTGTTTGAAAATTATTATTAACATTTATCGCTCATAATTAATTAATTATTAAGACATGAAGATTTTGAGCAGCGCAATGTGTAGATCGCTATACATTACGTCTAAAAACGGTGCTACTTGCAGTTCTATGTTAAAACTTTGCAGGACAGATATAAACAAATTTGCGCTAAGTGGTGTAATTTTGCAAAAATTAAACGTGATTTACGGCCGACGGAATAATCCTAGAAATGAATGTAACATAGTTAATAAGCTGTACTTTTTAGCGTAGTTCTGATGGTGTACTTATTTCTGTCGAGGGATGTATGCATCAAAATTTGTAACCTTAACTGGTGACATTGGTACTTGCATAACCAGGGGGGTAGACGTACAAGCCTATATATGCGAGCGGCCATCTTGGCCAGGGGTCAGTCGTTGGTCAGTCGTTCGGCAGTCGGGGAGCTTGTGGGTGGTGAGCAAGTCCCACTTTTGGGTGGCCCATGTGGTCGTTTGAGTAAAAATTTATTTTTCGCGCCGAATTATTTCGACAAAGGGTATTGTTTAATAGTGCAAGTGTGAATGCATATATTTGGTGAAATGGAAGTGCTACGATTATTTGTGTGAGTACGAATTACGAGGTATACATTGGAGTAAGTGAACATGTGGCGATCGGTGATTTCGCGCCAAAACTGCTAGAATAAAGAGGACATTGGGACTTGTGGTTCTGTTCGAACTGAGTGAGTAATTTTCTTTTGTAGGAGCTTACATTACTGCTGTTGGAGGCTCGGAGTAAAATTATTACTAAAGTAAAACTGTAAACCGTCTCACCAGTGCTAGACGGCGCCCATAAATAGTGATTGAAATGTGTCGTGAAAAATGATTTTACTATGACAATCGCCTAATTTTTGTTCCCTAGCGTAAACTGTACTCATGTCTGAGTCAATAATTAATTCAAAAACCATAACTAATTGGCGGACGTGGAACAGTGTAGTAATGCACCAAGTGTGGAAACTATCCCCTGAGACTCACGTGAGAGCCAAAATTTGCACTAACATTTTCTAACGAACATATGTATATACACATTCGTGTGAACTCTGCAATCGCACCTTATTCACCGCCCCGTGGCACTACACAATACTGGCATAAAAATAATACAAATAATGAGTCATGTGTGTAGAAAATTTGGTTTAAATTGCTCGATAGATTAATGAATTATGCTTTTGTGTTGTCCCATTGTCAGTCTCAATCACACAGAAGGTAAGTCGTTGTTAATCACATATTGCCGGCTTTCCCTCCAGTAAATCAGTAAATAATAGTACACACACACATACACACACACACACACACACACACACACACACACACACACGCGCGCGCGCGCGCGGCTTTGCCCATTCATGCGTTCAACATGTATACTGAACACACCTCTTCCTCCCCCTCTCTGTATCCAAGTCTTCCTTCAACCAGCTTCTGCCTGCCTCCTCCTTCCATTTCAGCCTGTTGCATGGGGGCTTAATTAATATATAATGCAAATAATTTTAATTTTTTGATTTAGTAGCTGTCTGTCCGATTACGAAGTGTCGTAAACGGTTGGCCCTGACTAGTATTTGTACGCAATCTGACTGCATAGAACAACAACAAAGAATGAAATGGAAATTTTCATTAACACAATTAATTAATTAAGTCCCCAGCAACTATAAAACCTACGAAACCAAAGCACAAGTGTAACTGTTCTGTGTATGGAAGTATGACTCAACGTACGCATCTGGCACGGTTCTTCTTCAACAACACAAGAAATTTTAAATATCATTTATACTGAATTAATTAAAGGAAATTTGACACCAGTAAAATCCAACCATCATTATTAGCAGACGAATTTGACAAAACAAGTGCACAAAATTGGGAACAACTCAAACACAAGATTATCAAAACAGCTCAAGATCAAATGCCTTTACGAAAACACAAGAAACATGCTTGGTGGAATGAAAACTGTGATCATGCAATCAAAGCCAGACAAGAGGCATTTAAAGCATGGAATAGCAACAAGACAGAAGACACATATGATACATTCATGGCAACTAGAAAAGACACTTCAAAACTAATTAGACAAACAAAAAGACAATATGAGAATAGTCAACTCTTAGAAATTGAAGAAGATTTTCAGAAATACAATACCAGAAATTTTTATAAAACTTTTAAAACCAAAATAAAGGGGTACCAACCCCAGAATCTTTGCTTCAAGAAGGAAAATGGACAGTTGGCTCTTAACAACCAAGAAAATTGCAAAGAACTTTCTAAATATTTTAAGAATCTTCTAAATTGCCCCGAGCCCACAGAAAGATTTCCACCAAAAATTCCCCAACAATGCAATCCAGTTTCACTTGCACCAAATGAAGAGGAAATCATTAAAGAAATTCATAGGTTGAAAAACAACAAAGCATCTGGTGAAGATGGAATTGTTGCAGAACTTTTAAAGGCAGCTGGTCCAAAAACCGTTAAAGAAATTACTTCAATCATGCAAAACATTTGGCAAACTGAAAAAATTCCTGATGAATGGAAAACCGCCTTGATTCACCCACTTCATAAGAAGGGAGACAAAACTGATGTTAATAATTACAGAGGAATTTCTCTTCTTCCAGTCACATACAAAATCCTCTCTCAATGTCTTCTGAACCGAGCACAACAGCAACTTGAATGGAAAATTGGCGAATATCAAGCAGGTTTCAGGCCAAATAGATCTTGCCCGGAACAGATTTTAGTCCTCAAACTAATTCTCAGACATCAAAAAATTTACAATAAAAAACTAGTTTGTACCTTTGTAGATTTTAGAAAGGCTTATGACTCAGTGGATCGTGAATCTCTTTTCCAAATTGTGAAAGAACAAGGCCTGGATCCTAAAACCACGGCAATTATCAGAGACACGCTAACTGGTACAAAATCAAAAGTAAAGTTCAGAGGAGAAATTTCAGAATCCTTTGAAATAAAAACAGGCGTGAGGCAAGGGGATGGACTCTCTCCATTGCTATTTAACTGCGTTCTAGAAAAAGTAATACAAGAGTGGCGCGAACGAAAATTGGAGTTCAAAATTGACCAACCAGTGAAATTAGGACGAACAAATATTCGAATAGACTGTTTGGCCTTTGCAGACGACTTGGTTATTCTAACGCAGGACATCCAAATTGCTCAGAAACAAATAGAAATCCTTAAAGAAACAGCAGAAAGAGTAGGTCTCCAAATCTCATTTGAAAAAACACAGTATATGACTAGCAACAAACTGGCACCCAAACTTTTGGAAACTAACTATGGAAAAATCAAAAGAGTCTCACAATTCAAATATTTAGGTGAAACAATCTCAGAGACTGGTCTAGAAAAAATTGGAAATGAAATTCGTTGTCAAAAGATGGAGACAGCTTTTAGACTTACAAAAGACATCTACAACAAAAAATGTCTCTCGAGGTACTCTAAATTGAGACATTACAACACGGTCATAAAACCAGAGTGCCTTTATGGGGCTGAAACGCTAATTTTAAACAGAAAAAAGGACATTCAAGAAATCCAAAAAAGAGAAAGAAAAGTAATCAGAAAAATTCTAGGTCCAAAATATACTGAAGAAGGAACATACAGGCTAAGAGCAAATAGTGAAATTCAACAATACACCAGCATATATTCAGATATGAAAAAACGCAGATTAAAATTTTATCTGCATATTAAAAGAATGGATGCTACCAGACTAACTAAACAAGTAGTGGAATTCTACGAAAATCGAAGTAAAGCTAAATTTGAGACAATAAAATGGATTGCTGCTATAAAAGAGGACATGAAAGAGGCAGATATAAAACAAGATGAAATTCAAGACAGAAAATTATTTAGGCAAAGAATTCATGACTGGGTAGTTGGTCAAGCTGAAAAACCAAAGAAAACTGGAACCACATGGTCTGATGAAAGGAAAAGAGCTCATTCCGAGAGAATGAAAACAATTTGGGCAGAGAGAAATTCTAAAAGAAATGCCCCGTGATTGTACTTTGCGTGGTCCAGTAGGGCCCAAACGTGAATAATAATAATAATAAAGGAAATAGAAATACCATAATTACTCAAGAAAACCAGAATCACACTCTAATACAAGAACACAAGCCAGATGCTTTGTTGACTGAACCTGTAATGACGCATTATTTAAAACATGGAAATAATGAAAAAAACACGGAATATTTTACCTTCATATATATTGACGAAAAGCACTCTGATCATTACAGTATTTCCATTCGAACCATCTACTGTCTATCCCATCAAACAACTGCATAAAACATGGAACAAGCACTCCTTATTACAACATCTCGACAAGCCTTGCCCACTAGCACATCTCAACACGAACTGACTACTACGAGTCCTCGACAAGCACTGCTCACTACGACATATCAATAATCACTGCCAGTGGAGGCGGCGGAACAATACTCTCTAGCGCGATCTCTGGCGCTGTGGCTCAGTGTAGCCACCTTTCATATGCCCTTCCTCCACGGGCTAGAATTTGATGGTATTTTTGCCAGTTTTGGTGGTGAAAATACCACCAAATTCGTCAAAAAAATACAGACAAAAATAAAAGATAATATTAATGCGTAAATATCATATAACTAGATAAAATTTTGGCTTTGCACTGACCTTTCAATAACCTAATATATAGAATACAGTAAGCAATACAAATTCTTTCATACATGTGACTTTACATAATAGTTTACACAAGTATTATGTGGTTAAACAATTCAATCAATAGCGTCAGCAATGACGAATATGTGCAGGTAAGAGTCTCATAACTTTTCACAAACAGTAATACACAAAAATCGGTTTATACAAATATTCACATAAACGCTTTTGATTTAGAAAAAACAAGTAGTTGATAGTTCCAGCAGTAGCACCCAGCAATGGTCAACAGGTGCAAATACCAACAAGTAACATTATTTCAATAGAAGCAGTCCAGCAGTGGCACCCAGTAATGTTGAACAGGTGCAGACTCCCACAAGTAACACCATTTGAGTATAAGCAGTTCCATCAGTGGCACCAGCAATTTTGAACAGGTGCAGATATCAACAGGTGACATCTTTTCAGTAGAAGCAGTCCATCAGTGGCACCCAGCAATGTTGAGCAGGTGCAGACAGCAACAAGTGTCATTATGCCAGTAGAAGCAGTTCCATTAGTGGCACCCAGCAATGTTGAGCAGGTGCAGACACCAACAAGTGACATCATATCAGTAGAAGCAGTCCACCAGTGGCACCCAGAAATGTTGAACAGGTGCAGATATCAACAGGTGACATCTTTTCAGTAGAAGCAATCAATCAGTGGCACCCAGCAATGTTGAGCAGGTGCAGACATCAACAGATGACATCTTTGCAGTAGAAGCAGTCCATCAGTGGCACCCAGCAATGTTGAGCAGGTGCAGACATCAACAAGTAACACCATTTCACTATAAGCAGTTCCATCAGTGGGACCAGCAATGTTGAACAGGTGCAGATATCAACAGGTGACATCTTTTCAGTAGAAGCAGTCCATCAGTGGCACCCAGCAATGTTGAGCAGGTGCAGACATCAACAGATGACATCTTTTCAGTAGAAGCAGTCCATCAATTGGCACCCAGTAATGTTGAGCAGGTGCTGACCGCAGTCCATAATATTCACTTTCACTAATCACACTGTTCATCAGCAGAAATTAAACATGTCCTAGTGGCACCAATCATGTAGAAAAAGTGCAAATCACAGTCCATAATATTCCCTACCACTAATCAGTCAGTTCATCAGAGTTCATTAGCAGAAATTAAACATTTTCAAGTGGCACCAATCATGTAGAAAAAGTGCAAGTAACAGTCCATAATATTCACTATCACTAATTAGACAGTTCATCAGAGTTCATTAGCAGAAATTAAACATTTTCAAGTGGCACCAATCATGTAGAAAAAGTGCAAATAACAGTCCATAATATTCACTATCACTAATGAGACAGATCAGTCATGAACAATAGTTTGAGTGCACACACAATTAACAAAATTATTATCAATGCTCTTACACTAAACATACAAATCATAATAAATGCACAAATGATATCAGGTAGTTGTCATATTAACTATTACAATACACAAACAGCAGTAAACCTATAATATTTATGGGTGTCAGTGCAAGCCACAACAACAAGTAAAATAATATTTAGGAGATAGGTTGGTACCAATTTGGGATAGGAAAAGGAAAACACACAAAACACACTCACTCATCTTTCATCCACATTAGTGTTACTGTGTAATTGAATAGTGTTAACTGTGTAAATGCAATTCTGTCAAAATTTTATGTTCATCATGTGTATCAAGTAGTAGTGGCAGCAATGTATAACAGTCAATAATAGTTAGTCAACGTCATAGTCATCATGTCAAGACCAATGTTTGCCAAGCCAGATCAAAATGTACGGTTGCTGAACAACTGTCAGTGAGCCAAGATATGCAAATGCTTCCTCTCTCCAAAAAAAGTTTATACTGCTTCGTGATTTAACAAAGTGTGTGTGTAGACAATCTTCCTTCTACTTGAGTGTTCTAGTCTGCCATCTTCATCCTCCTTGTTCCATATAGACCAACCAAAAAAAAATATGCTCCTCACTTACTTTACCTCTTATCCACCAAAACTCCAATAATCATCAGCATCACATAATCTCAATACTTCAATAATACCTCTTCAATACGTCGATACATATAAACCTTATCATCGATATCATTTACCTTACCTCTTGTCCACGAAAACTCCAATAATCATCAACTTCACATAATCTCAATAATACATCATCAATACGTCGATACATATAAACCTTATCACCAATATCATTTCACTTCCATAACAACTCTTTCCTCTAGTCAGTCTCCTCGAACAAGTACAGATAAAATTCTAGTGCAAACTTCAGTTCATCATCCCATGCAATCCGAAGACACAGTGTCAACACACAACCTCTGTGTAATCCATCTGACCCAAATCTTCTACTCATTATAAATTATAAGATACATTTTGGTTCCTTGTCCATCCTTAAATAAAAGAAATGCATACATGATCTCTAACAGCCTTTAGTTTGAATAACTTTCAGTAATTAAGTACGATTACGAAGTGTTAATGATCATAATATTTCACAGTGTGTACACCACTTCAAGAATCATGGCAAACAGAAGCAAACATGTGGAGTATTTCTTGTGTCAAGTGTCACTTCCTATTTCAATTGCTGACGAAAAATGCAGTGTAATAACTGTCAATGGTCTAACCTAGTGTTGGTATGTCATGTCGTTAGCTTCCTTCCTATTAGCATAAATTTATACAGCTTCCATAAAACCTCCAGCTCATGTGACTTCTATGAAGTTTCTTGTACTAATGTCATACGTAGAATTATAGCAGTTCATTTTCTTATCTTAAAAATATAAGGCACTGAGCGTAAGCAAAACATGCAATAGCGAGTAAATATACCAGTAGAGAACAGAATGTCAACAAGTGGATGCAACACAATTCCTACAACAAGGCTCTGCCAAGCGAACAATCTATAATTAATACCATAGTGTGACCTAAACCCCATGTTCGCACACAGTATATCAGCATTTCTATACACCAAATTAAAGAGTACTTAAGACAACAAAACAGAAATGTGTAAATATGCAATCCATACGCAAAGTAGCAAATATGTATCTTACATAATAAACAGGTCATTATCATCATATCAGCATAAGCAAATAAATGTTCGTGTGTCATCTTAATAAGTAAACATGAAGGCGCAAGCAGATAAATCACAAAGTATAACTTACATACATAACCACAGTCAGCACAATTAATCAGTTGACAATTACAATTTAAATAAATAAGCACAGCAGGCACATAATTAAAAAATATGACATCAGTGAAAAAGCGTCGCCAGGTGGCGGATAGGGGAAAGCTCTACAGATATGTAGGGTAGGTGGGAAATAAAATACCACCTGTGGACCAACACAGGACCAGAAATCCAAAGGCGACTGTCTCACATTGGGCGGTCTTTGGTCAGCGTCTGTTCCCCAGGTCAGGGGCGGCTGGGAAAAACCTCCAGGGCTAACAACCGTGGTTGTAAATTTGTGGCTCGAAGAGTCACCCCTTACATAATACTATCAATCATGGAAGAGTGTAATGTGAAACAAATTACCCCAGGTGGACAATCCACCGCACCAAGGTGCGCAAGCAGACTATCGGATTCTGGGGAGTCTGCAGCATTGCACAGAGATGAATCGGAACATGATAAGACATCAAGCAAACTGAAATGTAAAAAAACAAGTTACATAGCTACTTTCAATGTAAACTCTCTTTTAAAAACAGGAAAATTAAAACATCTTACAGATACTGTTGTGTCGATTCCCTAAGGTCTCGACACAATGAGTGGCTAGGTGCACGCGAAACTAACGCAGACGGGCGTAATTTCTGAAACAGGAGACTGGATGAAAACTATAAAGAAAAGAAGAGAGATTTTAATATACTTAACTTTAATGTAGTCTTGTTCTTGTTGAAATACATCTCTTGCATAGTAGTAAGCAATTAGCAATGATACACATGGCGCCTTGCTAGGTAGTAGCGATGGACTAGCTGAAGGCTATTTAATCTGTCTCTCGGCAAATGAGAGGAAGACGTGATACGTCTTGTCGCAAGCTATGTCGTCCGTACAACTGGGGCGAGGTGAAGTCCGTGTCTTGTGACCTGCCCTGTGGTGGCGCTACGTTTGCGAATACACAGTGGCGACACGCGGGTCCGACATGTACTACAGGACCGCGGCCGATTTAAGTTACCACCTAGCAAGTGTGGTGTCTAGCGGTGACACCACAGATACCCTCAAACATCATAGAATACTCATAACATCACTACAAGAAACTCGATACATAGATGAAAACAATTTTGATTCCGGAGGTTTCAGAATATACAAAGGAAAGGTAGGCAAAAGAATAATGAAAAACACACCCCACCTCGGAACGGGCTTTATAATAGATAAAAGTATTTTAGACTCCATTATCAGCTTTCAATCACAATCGGAAAGACTCTCCACACTCACTTTTAAATCTGCTAATAGAGTATACACAATTGTGAATGCACATGCCCCCATAAATGAAGACAATAGGAAAAATAAGGAAAAGGTGGAACGTTTTTGGGAACAACTAGATGACGCAGTGCAAAAGATCCCAGACAAACACAACATCATACTTACGGGGGACTTCAATGCTCAAGTAGGAAAAGAGAAGAAATACAAAAATATTGTTGGAAACTACCCAGCGCACAATAGAACTAACCAAAATGGAGTCAGATTAGTAGAACTCTGCCAAGCGCATGGCTTGATCCTGAAATCCACAGCCTTTAAGAGACTACCCAGAAAACAGAAGACATGGACCTCACCAAACCCACACTTGGGTGAATTTCAACTTGATCATGTGGCGATAAAATGGAAACACCATACAGAAATACAAAATGTCAAAGTACTCAGAGGAGCAAACTTGGATTCTGATCACTATCTTTCTAAAATAAAACTCAAAATTATCCCCAAAAGGAAAGATAGAAACAGTAAACCCAAAAGCAGAAGATACGATCCAGAAAAGATTATGAATTCGAAGGAGTTTCCCCTCGCGACTCAAGATATAAGGAACCAAAATTGGGATCAAATGAAGGAAAGCCTACTAACCAAAGCTGAACAAATAGCACCTATAACCAAAATCAAAAAACACGCATGGTGGACAGAGGAATGTGACAAACTTATTGAGCAAAGAAAGAAAGCATGGCAACAGATGCAATCTCAGAAAAATGAATATAATAGGCAAAATTTCCTGAGTGTAAGAAAACTAGTGAGTAAAAACCTCAAAAGAATTAAAAAAGCACAAGAAGATCAACTCCTTTTGCAGATCAACGAAGACTTCAACAAAAACAAGACTAGGAGCTTTTACAGAACTTTTAAACAAAAAATAACCAAGTACAGCCCACCGACACTCCAATTACAAGATAAAAATGGTAACATTGCACACAACAACAGGGATAATTGCAAAATTTTGTGGGAATATTTCAGAAACCTTCTCAACTGTAAAGAACCAATTGAAAAAATGGATTTCAGCAACTCAACTTCAACAAGTCCTAACTCAGAACCACCCACCGTCGAGGAACTACAATCAATCATTTTGAATCTCAAAAACTATAAGGCTTCGGGAGAGAACCAAATTACAGCTGAACTGTGGAAAAACGTCAATAGAAATGCCATAGAATCTCTCCAAAACATATTTGAAGAAATATGGAAAACAGAAAGAATTCCGGATGAATGGAAGATGGCCCTCATTCACCCAATTCATAAGAGGGGATCCAGAACAGACCCCAACAATTACAGAGGGATTTCGCTCCTTGACGTAACATACAAAATACTGTCTAAAGTCCTTTTGAACAGAGCAGAACCCCAGCTAGATTGTCAACTTCGAGAATACCAGGCAGGCTTCAGAAAGGGAAGATCCTGCCCAGAACAAATTCTAAACCTCAAAAATCTTATGGCCTACCAAAAATCGAGAGCAAAAGCGTATGTCATCACATTCATTGACTTTCAAAAGGCGTACGACTCCATAGACAGGGAATCTCTAATCTCCATATTAAAAGAATTGAACCTAGACAATAAAACTACAAACCTAATTAGAGAAACCATCACCAACACATACTCCAAAATTAAATTTATGGGAGAACTCTCAGACCTATTTGAGATAAAAACTGGAGTACGACAAGGTGATGGACTCTCTCCATTGTTATTTAACTGTGCCCTAGAAAAAATAGTAAGAGAATGGAAAAAGAAAATCAATAGTGGAATCCGACTAGGAACAAAAAACAAAGGCATCAAGGTTAATTGCCTAGCATTTGCAGATGATATGGCCCTACTAGCTGAAACATGGGAAGAAGCCAAAGAACAGATCCTCGAATTACAGAAACAAGCAGAGAAAATAGGCCTTAAAATTTCTTTTGAAAAAACCAAAATAATCACAAATATAAAAAAGCCAATGAAATATCTTAAAGTAAGAGACCAAAAGATCGAAATTGTTAAAGAATTCAAATATCTTGGTGAATGGATTAGCTGGAACGCCCTTGAGAAAAAAGCAATAGAATTAAGAAGAAACAAAGTTGAACTAGCCTTTCAGCTTACTAAAAATACTTATAATAAAAAGTCCCTCTCATGGAATTCAAAAATAAAACATTACAACACTGTCATTAAACCAGAAGCACTATATGCAGCTGAGACATTATCTATCACTAACCATGGCCCAATTGAAAGGCTAGAGATCAAAGAAAGAAAAATATTGAGAAAAATTTTAGGCCCCAAATTTCATAACGACAAACTAATTCATACCAAAAATGAAACACTCTACAAAACCACAGAAAAACTTTCGGATACAATGAGGAAAAGAAGAATTGAGTTTTATGGGCACATTCTCAGAATGAACCCAAATAGACTTACAAAAAGAATGTTTGACTACTTCAGGAATAAAAAATCCAAACCAAATTGGTTTATCCAAACAGAGAAAGACTTAAGAGAACTACACATCACAGAAAAAATGCTCACAGACAGGACCGCAAAAATGATAAGCAAAGACAGAAAAGAGGGATTCCAGCTCCAAAATAGGAAGAAAAGAACGATTGTCATCTCTGATGAGGAAAGAAAAGCAAGATCAGAAAGAATGAAGCAGTACTGGGCGAAAAGAAAGGCACAGAACACACAGAAGTGATTGATTCAACGTACCCCAAAGTTGGGTGAAACGAAGAAGAAGAAGAAGAAGAAAAAGCATAGCAGCTAAACGATGCATAATATACACAAGTACCAACCCGGTTCATTAATCACTTATTGTCGAAATCAGTTAATGCGCGCAAGCACGTCGCTTCACAAGTAAATTCACAGAACATGAAATTTAGCACAAAGTATGAATCACGTAATCGCAAGCAGCAAATTACGTCTAAAGTACGTACCTAGGCGGTATTATGTTACCTGAAAAGTAAACTCAATTAACAGTTACCTTTTTCAGTTTATTACTTTTTTTTTTTTTTGAAATTACATTCTTCCTGAAATTTTCTCCATAGTAAGTCGTCTTAACGTCGGACATGCACAGAATTTACCTGAAGGTCTTAAATATTTTATACAACCGTATCCTGAAAAATACTGAACGTTAATAACATAATTTATAAAGTCACCATAGCTTTATACAGAATTTAGTCGAAGAAATTTGACTGTGTATTTGTTTACGTCTGTGAGTGCATTCGCACTGAGCGCTCGATCAGCTGTAGACGCGTGACGTAGAAAGTGATTGTTTGCGGTCAACGACAGCCTTGTGCGGCGCGCAGACTGACAGTTGCTTTGAGTATGTGCCGCCGCCAAAACACAGCGCGGTATCCTTGTATTCTCTGCATGTTTACATGTAGCTGTTAGTTTCTCTAAAGTATGTCATTCCACAAAAATTTTAACGTTTGATATATGATGTATTCCTTTAGAGCGTCGAGATTTAAGAGTTTCTACTTCAACAGTGTTATCATGAATAATTTTGCGAATTCTATATGGACCGTTATAAAGCAGAAAAAATTTGCGACATAAGCCTTTTCCTTTATGAGACAAACGATGAGACTTAATTAACACCTTTTGACCAACTGACAAAATTTTTAAACGACCAGGACGTTTCGCTGATTTCTCTCTTCTAGCAGCCGCAGATGCAATATTTCGTAGAGCCAGGTTGACAACTTCAGAATGCCGCAGTTTCCGTGTAGGCGGAAAAGGAACAATTTCAGAAATGCGATTTGACGGTGCTTTGTTTTTTAATATCAGTATAGGCGGTAAAGAAGTTGAGTCATTAGGGAGTTCATTCAGAATGTTTTGAAAAATATGAAGATACTGATCCCAAGTTCTGTGATTCTGATGACAATAAAGACGACACAATTTATTGATTTCCTTCATCCATCTCTCTGAAGCGTTAGACTGAGGGTGAAAAAGTGAAATGAAAATTGGTTTAATCTTACGACGCCGTAGAGTACGAAGCCAAATTTTAGAGCGAAACTGTGATCCATTATCTGATATAACCTTATCAACATGACCAACTTCTTTAAGAAAATGTTTGATGAAAGCATTAGATACTGAACGAGCTGTTGCTTTGCGTAAAGGTGTAAAACACACATATTTTGATGTTAATTCCACTGCTACGAAAATGTACGCAAAACCATTAGTAGAACGAACCACTGGACCGAACAAATCGACTGCAGCCATGTCCTTTAATTTCGCTGGAATGATAGGAAACAACGGTGCTCTGTGAAAAATAGTTGGCGGCTTAGCCTTTTGACATAATTTGCATTTGGCAAGAACAGATCGAATGCGTTTTTCCATATTACTGAAGTAGCAATTTTCTCGCAATTTATGAAAGCATTTTCTGGGACCAAAATGTGCATAACTGAAATGTGTAAACGAGGTGTGGCCAAATCATCCAATCTAACAAGCGTCTAAGAAAATTACAGACACCAAGGAAACTACGAACATCACGTTTTGTGGTAGGAACAGCATAATTACGAATAGCGTCTAGTTCCTCTGGATCAGGAAGAATACCTTCTGTAGAAATAATGTGACCGAGAAATTTCACCTGAGAACGACCGAATTCAGATTTTTCCAAGTTCACTGTAATGCCAACTCTTGCAAAAATACGTAATAAGTAATCCAAAATTTTGTTGTGCTCACTCCAAGAACGTTTAGCAATAAGAATATCGTCAACATATGAAGTAATATTGTCACGAAGATAAACAGGTAAAATTTCTTTTAAACTACGAATGAATGCTGCAGAAATATAGTAAGTCCAAACGGTAATTTCCAAAGTCACTTTTGGGTAAAACAGTCAAATCCGGTTATTCTTTACCTACTGTCTAGATAGATGGATAGTAGAAGAGTTGTTTTTATAGATACAAAGAATAGTGAAAGAGTAGGCAGCGGTGCAGAAACTAAAGGGAAATAGCACCACTACAGGTCGGGGCCCTATGCTCGCTACGGCACATATTCACTTAGTGTAGTGAATCCCCTGAGGACTTTAATAGCTGCACATAAATTTCAGTTTGTGACTTAGTGGCAAACTTGGCGGGAGGGCATACATAAATTGATCTAACCATGCACATGGATGTATGTCATTCTTAGAATTGCGGAAGATCTTAAATTTCCGAACAGTCGAAAAAGTGTTTATAGTCAAAGTTTTCGCCTCGTGGCGACAAAGACCTACCGCGTCTGTCCCAGTTCCAATGTTGATTATTGTCAAGTTCGCGCGCCTGGCGCTCTCTTGTTGCATCCTGTAAATGAAACAAATTATTTTCTTCAAACCCCTCTGGTATCTGTGATTCTAAATTTCTTTTGCTGCCTTTTCCTACGATTTCGCCTTCAATTTGTTTGACTTGCTTCCGTAATGCCTCAACTTCCCTTTTAACGCGTTCATTAAACTTTCCCTGATTTTCAACATGCTTATTTATGTTCTGGTACTCTTCAGTTTCCGCAAATGGCAATGGAGCCGTATCATCCGAATCTATGTCCCATGTAAACTAAGATTTGTCAATTTATCTGAAATTTCCTCAACTCTTTCCGATAAGTCACCTATTTTTTCTTTCTGTTTATTTACGTCTTCCGTAAGTGTCGCGACTCGGGTTTCAGTGTTGACACATTTGGTAGTTAACTGTTCATATTGTTGTGTTCGATTATTTATTCTGTCATTTGGTACGGATTCCTCGATTCTCTCAAATATTTCTTCCTTATCATGTGCACGTTGTAAATTTAACTCTGAAAATTTTTGTACTATCACGCGATCTCTTTCTTCCTGTTCTCTATCTTGTTCCCTTTGTCTAATCTCTACTGCAATTAATCTATTATTGTGAGAATTCAAAATCGGTTGTACTTCTTCTCTGATTTCTTTCTTCAGTTCATCTTTCATATATTTGAAACATGTCCCTATTCGTGAATCTAACCGTGTTTCCAAAGTTCCCATCTCTGTTTTTAATTCAGATCCTAACCGTGTTTCCATTGTTCCCATCCGTGTTTCCATTTGTGAGTCTAACCGTGTTGCCAAAGTTCCCATCTCTGTTTTAAATTCGGATCGTTGTGAGTCTAGCCGTGTTTCCGTTCGTGCTCCCAAATTTAATATAGCACTCATCAACTGCTCCATAATAGCCGGTTCGAAATTCTTTTCGCCCCTAACATTTCCCGCGAAACCAACTTCTTTTGTCATAGCTGTAAAGCCATCTGTGTTCGATTCTATTTCAGAATCTTCTATCGTTAATCTCGTATTCTGTAAATTTTGTGATCGAGAAAAATTTTGAAATGGTTCCGGACTATTTTCCGACTTATTACATTGTTTTCCACTTCATTATTCATCACACTGTTTTCCTCTGTTGGCGAGTTCGCCATGTTAACAATTTCGTCATTCTCACTATCCATCATTTTTGCCTTTTTCATTGATCGCGTGATCATTTACAAAATATACAAAACTCGTCACTATAAAAAAATTACACACAATGACACTATATCTCCAATAATATCATTCACACGAAATGCTTCCCTCAATCACGATCATCGAACAATTGAAATAATTGCACTAAATTGTCAAACCCATAGACAAGACAACAAAAATTAAATTTTTAAAAAATACCATTAGAAAAATGCCAATTACCAAATCTACACATGCAATATAGACTACAATTACTAAATTACAAATTACTACAACAAAACTACTGTCTACTATTTTTTACAATCAGAAGAATTCCAAGGGACGATCCGAAGCAGCGGTCGCCACGTGCATGGGGGCTTAATTATTTATATAATGCAAATAATTTTAATTTTTTGCTTTAGTCGCTGTCTGTCCGATTACGAAGTGTCGTAAACGGTTGGCCCTGACTAGTATTTGTACGCAATCTGACTGCATAGAACAACAACAAAGAATGAAATGGAAATTTTCATTAGCACAATTAATTAATTAAGTCCCCAGCAACTATAAAACCTACGAAACCAAAGCACAAGTGTAACTGTTCTGTGTGTGGAAGTATGACTCAACGTACGCATCTGGCACGGTTCTTCTTCAACAACACAAGAAATTTTAAATATCATTTATACTGAATTAATTAAAGGAAATAGAAATACCATAATTACTCAAGAAAACCAGAATTACACTCTAATACAAGAACACAGGCCAGATGCTTTGTTGACTGAACCTGTAATGACGCATTATTTAAAACATGGAAATAATGAAAAAAAAACACGGAATATTTTACCTTCATATATATTGACGAAAAGCACTCTGATCATTACAGTATTTCCATTCGAACCATCTACTGTCTATCCCATCAAACAACTGCATAAAACATGGAACAAGCACTCCTTATTACAACATCTCGACAAGCCTTGCCCACTAGCACATCTCAACACGAACTGACTACTACGAGTCCTCGAGAAGCACTGCTCATAATACATCTCAATAATCACTGCCAGTAGAGGCGGCGGAACAATACTCTCTAGCGCGATATCTGGCGCTGTGGCTCAGTGTAGCCACCTTTCACTGTCTCTTTGCGTCCTCCCCCCCCCCCCCCACTCTCCGTCCATTTCCTCCATATCTTCCTCCATGTTCTGGCGTAACCACAAGCCCTGAAACGAAGACGAAGAACGCAAGGCCAGAGACGGCGGTCAAGCGACTTCGGCAAATGGTGCGCTAATTAGGACCGCGCTGCGACAGGAGCGACACCTGCAAGAAGTGAATATAAGCGCCGCTTCTGCCAGCCTCGGCCGGACATTGGTGCTCAGATTCGGACATTGGTGGACAGCATTAGCGCTGCCTATCAGAGAGTGCCATGATATCAGGTTGTAGTGACCCATATCCGTTGCTTGTTTGGACATTATCTACAGTGAAGATCATTATTGTTTTCATTACAAAGTATTGTCAATCTGCTATATAGTAATTAAACTACTAATGATATTTGCTTGATTTGTTGCATAGCATTCTGAGGACACAGCATCCCTTAGGCACCCTACACTAGACGAGTGGGCAAGACAAAACTACTCGCGACGAGAATGCTCCGAACTCTGTGCGTAACGGCCACAGTATTTCATGTACACTACTGGCCACTAAGATTGCAACAACACGAAGATGACGTGCTACAGTCGCGAATTTAACCGACAGGAAGAAGATGCTGTGATATGCCAATGATTAGCTTTTCAGAGCATTCACACGATGTTGGCGCCGGTGGCGACACCTACAATGTGCTGACATGAGGAAAGTTTCCAACCAATTTCTCATACACAAACAGCAGTTGACCGGCGATGCCTGGTGAAACGTTGTTGTGATGCCTCGTATAAGGAGGAGAAATGTGTACCATCACGTTTCCGACTTTGATAAAGGTCGGATTGTAGCCTATCGCGATTGCGATTCATCGTATCGCGACATTGCTGCTCGCGTTGGTCGAGATCCAATGACTGTTAGCAGAAAATGGAACCGGTGGGTTCAGGAGGGTAGTACGGAACGTCGTGCCGGATCCCAACTGCCTCGTATCACTAGCAGTCGAGATGACAGGCATCTTATCCGCATGGCTGTAACGGATCGTGCAGCCACGTCTCGATCCCTGAGTCAACAGATGGGGGCGTTTGCAAGACAACAACCATCTGCACGAACAGTTTTACGACGTATGCAGCAGCATGGACTATGAGCTCGGAGACTATGACTGTGGTTACCCTTGACGCTGGATCACAGATAGTAGCTCCTGCGATGGTGTACTCAACGACGAACCTGGGTGCACGAATGGCAAAACGTCCTTTTTTCGGATGAATCTATGTTCTGTTTACAGCGGCATGATGGTCGCATCCGCGTTTGGGGACATTGCGGTGAACGCACATTGGAAGCGTGTAATCGTCATCGCCATACTGGCGTATCACCCGATGTGATGGTATGGGGTGCCATTGGTTATACGTCTCGATCACCTCTTGTTCGCATTGACGGCACTTTGAACAGTGGACGTTACATTTCAGATGTGTTACAACCCGTGGCTCTACCCTTCATTCGATCCCGGCGGAACCCTACATTTCAGCAGGATAAAGCACGACCGCGTTTTGCAGGTCCTGCACGGGCCTTTGTGGATACAGAAAATGTTCGACTGCTGCCCTGGCCAGCACATTCTCCAGACCTCTCACCGAGTGAAAACGTCTGGTCAATGGTGACCGAGCAACTGGCTCGTCACAATACGCCAGTCACTACTCTTGATGAACTGTGGTATCGTGTTGAGGCTGCATGGGCAGCTGTACCTGTACACGCCATCCAAGCTCTGTTTGACTCAATTCCCAGGTGTATCAAGGCCATTATTACGGCCAGAGATGGTTGTTCTGGGTACTGATTTCTCAGGATCTATGCAGCCAAATATCGTGAAAATGTAATCATATGTCAGTTCTAGTACAATTTATTATTTCCGATGAATACCCGATTTCCATCTGCATTTCTTCTTGGTGTAGCAATTTTAATGGCCGATAGTGTATATTGTGCTGGTGCCTTAATTCTCTCTTGTCTTTACTTTGCAGTGGTGCTCGCTTTGCTTTAACAGTTTCTAGTTTTTGCTAATCCGTGTTTTTCTGGTGTGCGTTGCAGAAAATTTCTTCGATTCTGTCGTTATTTAGATTGCTTGCCTTGTATATTTTTTGCATTTGTGTTTTCCAACATGCCCACCAATCCTGTCCCGCCCCCTGCTCCGGGCCACAGCTGCAAGCATTAGATGCCACACAGCAAATGCAAATGTTTCAGATTCTAACGCGACAGATCTCGGCACTACTCGACACAGTGCTGCAGCTGCTCGCCAACGCTGCTCGTCCGATGGAAGAATCACCACCTACTACAGATGCCATACCCCTATTCGACAGTTCAGTGAACAGGAGGTAGACTGGCAAGAGTGGTTGTCGCAGTTCGAATTGCATCTCATCGTCCACCATGTACCAGGTACTATGCAACTCCTCTATCTCTCGTCAACGGTAGGACGTGCAGTGTTGAGACTTATTCAGAAGTTATATCCTAACGCCACGCCAAGTGAACTATCGTGCAATCAAGTAGTACAGTCGCTAAGTAACTATTATGACCAACACGTGAATGTGGTAGCAGCTAGATATCAGTTTTTTAACTGCAAAAAATGGCCAGAACAATCGTATGGCAAATGGGTAATAGATTTGCAGGGTACGACAAGGAAATGTAATTTCAAATGTGCTAGCGGTGCTTTATATTCAAATGTTATCTTGCGTGATGCGATTGTGTACAGTGTACCTCACGTCAAGCTCAGAGAACAAATATTGGAACGGTACGATCCATCATTTCAGCAGGTAGTGAAATTAGTAAACCGGCCGGGGTGGCCGAGCGGTTCTAGGCGCTACAGTCTAGAAACGCGCGACCGCTACGGTCGCAGGTTCGAAACCTGCCTCGGGCATGGATGTGTGTGATGTCCTTAGGTTTATTAGGTTTAAGTAGTTCTAAGTCCTACGGGACTGATGACGTCAGAAGTCCCATAGCCATTTGAACCATTTGAAAATAGTAGGTCAGTATGATTTTTTGCCGGGTTGAGTCCCTTACTTGTGATCCCCGCGTACCGCACCGGCGGCTTGCAATAACCAAGCCGATTAAACAACCTGAAACAAACACCGCATAATCACTTCACTAACCAGGTGGCTACACAGGCGAACAGAATTAAGTCTTACGTGCCATAAACGCCAAGGCTGCCTCTCCCGGCAAGCTCAGTGTTACGCACGTGGTAGGAAACGACATGTACAATCCGTATCTTTGCCACGGAACAAACACAAGAATTCGGCCCACTCACAGAGATCTAGTCACAAGGTCCATGTCATTAATTCGGTATATTCTACGTCTCCAAAAGGCAAGCATGCAGTTTCTTCAGTGATACGCCAGTCAAACAAACATTTTGTTCATATTCTTCTTTGTGGTTAATGTGGAAAATTTCAGATGGACACGGGTGTCTCTGTCACATTGCTAAATCGTCACGCATATGAACTGATAGACTCCCCACGCCTGCCCACAACTAGCTCGCAACTGACGGCTTATAATGGCAAATGCATTCCCACTCTCGGAACACGTTCTTTGCCTGCCTTTTATCGCTCGCATACGCCAACAGTGACTGTTACAGTGCTACAATTACGCGATTGCGAGAACATATTTGGTCTTGATTCTTTTGATTAGTTTGGCTTTAATATTCAGGACAATGTGTTGTCAGTGTCTGCAATCAATGCAAAAGACCATTGGTAAACCAATTCCCGGAACTCTTTTTCTGAAGGTCCAGGCAAATCTAACAATATTACTGCAGATATTACTCTGAAAAATAATGTAGAGCCGAAATTTTGCCTAACCAGAACTGTTCCCATCGCATTTGTTCTTCATAGATTTTCGGTGATAGACTGCACGACGCCAAATAGTGTAGATCTTTTAGAGGTCATTCAGCCACAAAAACTGAAGTATCCACTAGCAAAAAACGAAGCTACAACGTGGATCATGGGCCACACAGCATCGTTTATTACGCAGAATATTCATGCTACTTCCCTCGATTATTACTCTCACATCGAAACTGAACACCTTAAAATAAGCCAATATCGTTACTACCGGAGATTATATGGAAATATGTTGAACATCATAATCAACGGTTAAATACTTCAAATCCAGTATTTCGGACAGTGGAGGTTGACGCTGTTCTGTATATAAGAATCCTAGTTGCTTCCTCAGACTTTAGTTATTGTCGAAATTTTAAAATATTATTCCAGGCGCTTTCCATTGCAGAAGGCGGTTTTATTTCCAATTTAATATTCTTACGTTTTATTTCTCTCGCAGAACAGGAGAACAAATTTCCTTCAACGATGAAGCGATAGTCATTCGTTCAGTATCAGTTTTTCAGTTTACCACTTTGTAAAGAAGAAATATTAACAAAAAATATCAAGAAGAAATTTAATTTCATGTATTGCACAACGGAGGATTCCAAATAATACATACTTTTGTTAATTCTACTCACATCACAAATTGGAGAAAATGTTTATTTTTCCATCCTCATCCATGGAATTCCATCCTTTCCCTCTTTTTCTCCAAATAGAATGTAATGATTTATATTCAAATACAGCTTAGAAGCTGGCCGATGAAGGCAACACAAGTGAGAGGATGGACGGGCTGTAAGGGGGGAAGGGAGGCACAACAAAGAAAAGTAAAGGTGGATAGAGCAAAACAAAGAAATGGTCTAGGGGTAAAACAAATAAAATAAATCAAAAAGGAAAAAGGGGGCTAAGGGTAAAAAAAAGGTTCGTAGAGCACTTGCCCGCGAAAGGCTAAGGTCCCGAGTTCGATCTCGGTCCGGCACACAGTTTTAATCTGCCAGGAAGTTTTATATAAGCGCACAATCAGCTGCAGAGTGAAAATCTCAAAATCTCACTCTGGAAACATCCCACAGGCTGTGGCTTAGCCATGTCCCCGCAATATCCTTTCTTTCAAGAGGGCTAGTTCTGCAAGGTTCGCAGGAGAGCTTCTGTGAAGTTTGGAAGCTAGGAGACGAGGTACTGGCAGAAGTAAAGCTGTGAGGACTGGGCGTGAGTCGTGCTTGGGTAGCTCAGTTGGTACAGCACTTGCCCGCGAAAGGCAAAGGTCCAGAGTTCGAGTCTCGAACCGGCACACAGTTTTAATATGCCAGGAAGTTTCATATCAGCGCACACTCCGCTGCAGAGTGAAAATCTCATTCTAACTAGTGACTGCTAACTATGTGTCCCGCTGAGGCATCAACTATGTCGCCTTCAGTCCAATCCACTGTGCTAATATCGCTGTCCCTGCACGCCAAAAATATCATTTCTGTCCTGGCTATACAATGGTGTTTGCTGCCATCCAGGAACGTCATTGTCTGTTGAGTTGTTTACTCATTATAGATAGTCGCGGGACCCCTTCTTCAGAATAATTGAAACAATTTACGAGAACAATATGATTAACTCTTCGAGGAAAGTACCTACTCTTTCAGTCAACAGTACCGTCGCATATACGACAGGAATGATCTACGTTACGCCAAACTCAATAACTGAAGAGATGTTAATGATGGGAACGAGTTGCGTTATCAACTTCAGATGACACTGTGTTAGAATGTGACTCGTTTCAGACCTATCCGTGACAGTGGCCCGCTCTCAAAAAGCATTTGTGAGTGCTTGAAGCCGTGTTAACAGCATTGAGAGATAGCTCTCCGGCACTATCCGACATATGAAGGTGGTTCTCTGTCAGTCAGACTCGAAGGATATACAGAAACTCCCACGCCTCGATTGCAGCTCTCCACTGCTCTCAAGCAAATATATGACACCGACATACTATGCAGAGTTTGCAAGAACTCTAAGCAGAGAACTGTGGCAGACTACGAGAGAACGCAGTTCTCACGTTCATAGCATAGTTCTATTTGCGAGAATCTCGCTTGAGCGAGTTTGTCTCCTGTTGGTGTAAAAACTTTAGCAGACCGACCTCAGATACTTCCTGATATTTGGTTACTATCAGATCCTACCAGCAAAATAATCGTCCCTCCTGTTAACACTAATGCGAGTCATTACTGAGAAGCTTCTACAGTGTTTAAAATTCTCCAATGTACACATCGCTTTGGAATGTGGCTTTATGTGTCGTACCGCCACACCGTGAAAGCAGGAGAAACAAACAGAAGAATGTAAATGAGCAGGGGTGATTCTGGTACAGTCAACACAGTTGTTCAAGTGATGATTCCAGTATGTCTGACTACCAAATTTTCCAAACAATAGGATTATTAGGAGCGGCAAGAAACAAACATTTATATCAAGGGACACGTAATTGTAACCGTAATTACGATGGAACAGAGGTGGACATGATGACAGCTAGGATCTGGGATGGTAAAGGGAATGTGGAAATTCTTTAAGAGCTAAGGAAAAACCAATACGACATAATGTCCGGCAGAGAGATGACATTAACAACCACGAAACGAGCACCATGAGCAGGTAGAGCAATAAGCTTTTAATGCACACAGTGTCTAGAAGAATACTTTTATGCAACAGCAGTTTAACGTTTGCGCTAGAATTGTAGGTAACTGGCGGGCTGGTCCACACACTTTCGCAGCACATACTACAGGTGCTGAGAATGTTAACTTTGAAAAAAGCACTGTTCCGGACTTCAGTAAGATGTTTATCAGGAAATGTGTTATGTATGAGAGACGTTCAGTAGAATTGATCACATTGTTCACGACATGCTGCTTGATGTTTTCCATTAGGGGGTACACGTATCGAAAATTATAATAATACAGTCAATAAAATATAACATCGCAGAGAAATTTTTGGAAGACAGTTATGTATCCTACAATGTTTTACATATTTCAAAGTATACCCTACAACCTACTGATATGGAATCGCTACAGTGTTTGATCTAACGTGGAGGTTAATTTTGTAAATGTAGTATTAGTTGTAAGTAGCATCATTGCCAAGAATCATTCATAGTGGAGGCCTAAATTATCCTCTTATGGCTGGTAATGTCAGCGATGTTCTCCGAAATTTCTTTATGCTCACGGTAACTTTAAAGCCATCTCTGTTTCTGTAATCACTTCATCATTAAAATTGAATAACAAACGCGTTGCATGACAGGCTGTATTCGGTCCTTGCGAGAATCACGATTAATGGATGGAAATGCGTCTTTCAGTTCACGTTAGTCACCAGATACCACAGCACGAGACATTTTCACGTCATGTAAAGTGCCGGGTATTGTTTCTGCTTGTGACAGGTTCTTCCGGTACGATATTGATCCACTTCGTTCCCTGGTAGTATTTGTTCCGAGTACATTATCAGATATCCCTTTCGCTTACGGATTAACTGCCGCACTCATGACATCAAAGGAAGGTACTGGTGCCTCTAGAGGCAACATTTCAATATTCATTTTGCACTTTGCAGTGGAATATTCATACAATCCGCTTTCTTAAAAGTATTGTTCTCTCCTGACTAGTTATGGAATCTAAGTAACTCTGAAGAGAAACTCGTGGAAAAGCAGAAACTGCGAGAAATATTTTGAAAGCAGTGTCCTCAGAAACATAAGGTTCAGTGGAAGAGTCTCAAGTTTCTGAATAAATAGCCGTATTCGTAGAGCTCATGAATATTTATGCGCAGTTTAATTGCTGTATAAAGACAGCCGAGGACTTAAGAAGCTCCGGACGTAATACAGCAAACACTGAGATTTTAAGATAAGTTTCGAGAGAACTTTAATTGAATTTTACTAACACTTTTAGTCTAAATTCGCACCACCACCACCGTCTCCCACACCTTCAAGAGCTCGAGCACGTGATCGCTCAGTAGCTTCAAAGTTACTTAAGATATTAAATATTTGCTACAGTTTATACGGAAAGAAATTACTTTATAGAGATCTGATCGCCAGTGATTGAGACAACATTTTAGAAAATTAATCTTCTGTATTAGCAAGAGAAACCAAATTTCTTTCGTCAAACATTTACTTTATATAATTGGCAAGAACAGTGTGACTGCTAATCGAATGGAGATACATTTTGGCTAGGGGATGTTTTTGAAGTTTCATTATTACACTGTTCTACAGTCTACTGTGTTACTATTTTACAATCGGCATTCCGAACAGACAACGTACCACACTACGAAACATAATAACGTTAATATTTCCATGTAAAATTAATGCATAGCTTGAGACTTGATGTCGTAATCAACACACTTAAATTGTTCAGCCAACAAAATTAGAATCTTAACGATGATGGGTAAATAAAATTAGCTTTCCAAAGGTCACTTGTTTATGAACTAGATCCTTACAACATGAATAAGAAAGAAATTGGTGGGAAGCATATTCACAAATCCATAATTAAAGTATTATGCAGATATAACTTTTAAGGGGATATATATATGTGTAATGTGCGATTAGACCTTGTTGAATCATGCAGAAGGTTTGATACATTTTCCTTTTCTTTCACAGTGCTCTCATTTTTTCTGCATGGGCGCCCTTCCTTTTCTCGGCCCATTGTTCCTGCTATCTTCAGAGGTTCGTTCCCTGACTTAACTTCCCATCTGTCAACTTTCTGCTTAAAATACCTTTCTGTCCAAAATATCTGAATAATGTATCGGAGCTTTTTGTAGGTCCTTTTCGACCTCTTGTATCCAGGGTATAGATTTAAGCCATTCTATGTATTTAAGAATTTTCTCTGTAAGTCTAGTTTTGGGAAACCTAAAGACGTGCCCACAAAATTTTAATCGCCTTTTTCTGATGCATGCTTCAATATATATATATATATATATATATATATATATATATATATATATATATATATATATATATATATATATATATATGTGTGTGTGTGTGTGTGTGTGTGTGTCAAAAATACAAAAATGTTTACTGGAAATGAAAATTCCTACACGTATGTAATGTACAACCGGTGACAACTAAGAACTTCTTCATGAGAATTAACGTAGGTTGATTCTTACATAAAAGAAGGCAGCAACCAGCCACAATACCATATAAGTAATATTCAAACAACTACATTTTCCGAATATTGCATGCTCACAATGTAGCTTTTATTCTTTATAATCTTAATGCTTGTAATATTACCTTGATTCATTGTAAAGATATTCCACTGTCAAATCAAAGCAATGTATGTATTGCAATACATTAACTTCTTTGCCACTGTTTGACACCAAAATATAGCTGCCTGCTCAGCCGCACACTATTGCAATTGTAAAATTGTTCAAAATTCCAGTACACCACACTATGTTAATATAATTTCTACTGTCATATTATTCATTTGATCTCACCTCTGTGTTGGTCCCTGTATATAGTACAGTATTTACGTAATACCTTGTAAGTAGCATTCACACAAACAGGTTACTACATCTGTCAAATTCATGTGTAATATTATAAGCTCATGATGTAAGGTTTGTCTTTGTGTTTTAATTGTTCATGATGTTACGTTTATTCTTTATAAACATGCATACTGTGAAATCAAAGTAATCTATATACTGTAATGTCTCTGAGAGAGAACATCCCTGGAACTGTTGTATTTGTGAAACCGCCATCTTTGTGTCAAATTCACATGTGGCAAATACATTTTGGTGTGTGTGTGTATGTGTGTGTGTGTGTGTGTGTGTGTGTGTGTGTGGCGCAAATCATATAAGTGCTACATTTACTTTGCATTATTTCAAAAATACAATCCTGCAACAATATTTCGCGGAATTTTTGATGTAACTTCACATATTTGTTTATTCTGTATTACAGCGTTTGAAGGTTAGTTATGTTGACATGGGACACTTCTAACAATGTTATCTACCTTAGGGCACCAACACACCAAAAATATTTCGCTACAGTGGGAGAACGAAAATCGAAAACCGACGATTATCTAAAGTGCAGCTTGTGAATCTTGTGCACAGCCGTCTGATGATGAACTTGTCATTTCGGAACCGGTTACGGAGTTATTTACTTAAATAAATAGCAGTATTAATAGTGGCTGGTTGCTGTCATATTCTTATTAAGAGTCAACCTACATTAATTGTACACAGCCACGGTCTCACCGCCGGCCGGCGTGGCCGAGCGATTCTAGGCGCTTCAGTCTGGAACCGCGCGACCGCTACGGTCGCAGGTTCGAATCTGCCTCAGGCATGGATGTCTGTGATGTCCTTAGGTTAGTTAGGTTTAAGTAGTTCTAAGTTCTAGGGGACTGATGACCTTAGCTATTAAGTCCCATAGTGCTCAGAGCTATTTGAACCACGGTCTCACCATGTCAGTTTTAGTGAAGTGAAGTGTGTGAAATCTTATGGGACTTAACTGCTAGGGCCAGCAGTCCCTAAGCTTACACACTACTTAACCTAAATTATCCTATGGACAAACACACACACCCATGCCCGAGGGAGGACTGGAACCTCCGCCGGGACCAGCCGCACAGTCCATGACTGCAGCGCCCCAGACCGCTCGGCTAATCCCGCGTGGCGTCAGTTTTAGTCAAAATAGCACTTATCAAGGGATTTACGACGATATGTCACGAGTCTGCCGTTTGACCATTCCATCGCGCGGGGTCGCTCCTGTGAGTCAGATTGGTTACCCCGGCCAGGGAACAGGTGCATCCCACACTGAAATCTCCATGGATTTCAGGGCTCAGATAGGAAGTTTCCTGCGCTCTAATATTCAGAACGCAAGTCCGCGTAGTTTGCAAGTTTTCGTGGACACGTCAGTACATTACAGCTGCCGCTGCACTTCACACCTCACCCACAGTGTGCTGTTTTCCGCTGCTGCGTGAGTCAAGGTGTAAAGTGTTGCTGCAGCGGCGTAGGGTTGTTAAGTGATATCCACAGCTCCCTGTTCTCCGTGATCCATATTTTGTGGTGTACCTGGTTGTAATTGATTACATTTGAACAGAATTTGGACTCACAGTGGATTCTTGTGAACGAAGTCTGACTGCGTTGTCAAAGGGATTAATTTAGGCGAGAGCAGGTACAGTTTCCACCCCAATGAATGCTCTGCTAATTTAGCACTATTCCCTTCATCATTTAGTTTGTCTTTTTTTTTTTGTATGACTTATCAGCTCGACTGAAGTTACAAAAGTATGAATATAATCTTGTCATTACTTTTGTAAACATAAATACGCCACTGTTCTTATTCATACTCCCCCAGCCATTTACTGTTTTTATTTTATTGTGGTGATACGTTCAATTGCCAGGAATTCTGCATACAGTCGTACTAAATTGCTTAATTTTATGGCTCATTTCATCTCTGAATGTGACTACAGACTAAGGCAACAAAAGTGCAACGAGAAAATTCAGTAATTTTATATACAAAAATTAAGGGTATAGCTCAGGATTTGAAGATGGTTGAGAAGATAATACTTTTCTATATGTAAAGATAATAACATTTAACAGCACTTCTCCCATTCATGTGTGAAAAATTACATTGAAGCGCCAAAGAAACTGGCATATGCATGCGTATTCAAAAACAGAGGTATGTAAACAGGCAGAATACGGCGCTGCGGTCGGGAACGCCTATATAAGACATCAAGAGTCTGGGGCAGTTTTTAGATCGGTTACTGCTGCTACAATGGTATGTTATCAAGTTTGATCGTGGTGTTACAGTTGCCACTCAAGCTATGGAACACAGCATCTCAGACGTAGAAATGAAGTGGGGATTTTCTCGTACGACCATTTCACGAGAGTACCGTCAATGTCACCAATCCAGTGAAACACCAAATTTCCGAATCGCTGCGGCCGGAAAAAGATCCTGAAGAGAATCGTTCAACGTGACAGAAGTGCAACCCTTCCGCAAATAGCTGTATATTTCAATGCTGGGCCATCGACATGTGTCAGAGAGCGAACCATTCAACGAAAAATCATAGATATGGGATTTCGGAGCCGAAGGCCCACTCGTGTGCCCTTATGACTGCACTACATAAAGCTTTACGCCTCGCCTGGGCACGTCAACACCAACATTGGAGTGTTGATGACCGGAAACATGTTACCTGGTCAGAGGAGTCTCGTTTAAAGTGGTATCGGGTATGGAGATGACATCATGAGTCCATGGACCCTGCATGTCAGCAGGGGCCTGTTCGAGCGGGTGCAATATCTGTAATGTCGTGGGGCGTGTGCAGTTGGAGTGATACTGGACCTCTGATGTATCTAGATACGACTCTGAAAGGTGACACGTACATAATCATCCTGTCTGATAACTTGCATCCGTTCATGTCCACTGTGCGTTCTGACGGACTTGGTCTATTCCAACAAGACAATGCGACACCCCAGACATCCAAAATTGCTACAGAGTGGCTCCAGGAACACTCTTCTCAGTTAAAACACCAGCTGGCCACCAAACTCCGCAGACATGAACATTATTGAACATATCTGGGATGCCTTGCAACCTGTTGTTCAGAAGAGATCTCCACCCCTCGCAATCCTATGAGTTTATGGACAGCCCTGAAGAATTCTTGTCGTCATTTCCCTCCAGCACAACTCCAGACGTTAGTCGAGTCCATGCCACGTCGTGCTGCGGCACATCTGCGTGCTCTCGGGGAGCCTGTACGATATTAAGCTGGGGTACCCGTTTCTTCGGCTTTTCAGCGTATATCCTCCATATGACCACCCAGGGCCGCGCGGCAACGAAGAATCCGCTCATTGAAGTACTCCATGACACGTTCACATATATCTGGTGGGATGCCGTTAACAAACCTTTTAATTTCATCGTTCAGTTTGTGTACTGTTTGTGGGTTGTTCATGTACACTTTTGATTTCCAAATCCCCACAAAAAGTTCACAAGGCGTAAGATCACATGATCTGGCAGGTCATTCCAAGTTGGCACGCTCGAGATAATTTTTTGAGGAAACGTATCATTCAGCAGAGCAATCGTTTCACGGGATGCGTGACATGTCGCACCATTTTCATGAGACAAAAAAATCTAGAATAAGAGGGAAACATCAGTCACAAAGCATGTTTCGATAACGGTCGCCGTTCACAGTGACAACTCCCTCATCATTTTCAAAAAAGTAGAGGCCGATCACTTCTCCTGCCCCACGGAGTGGCCGAGCGGTTAAAGGCGCTACAGTCTGGAACCGAGCGACCGCTACAATCGCAGGTTCGAATCCTGCCTCGGGCATGGATGTGTGTGATGTCCTTAGGTTAGTTAGGTTTAAGTAGTTCTAAGTTCTAGGGGGGACTTATGACCACAGCAGTTGAGTCCCATAGTGCTCAGAGCCAGCCATCTCCTGCCCCACACCACACAGTTATGTGTTGTGGATACATGTCCACAATCATTCGTGGATTCTCGTTACCTCAACTTCTCCAGTTCTGCTGTCTGAGGTACCCACTAAGGTGAAAGTGCACCTCATCTGAGGCCTCACCTAAGAAAATTATTCTTTTTGTGAAGTTGTCCGCTTGTCGAGCCAAGATCCATTGATCAAATCGATGTCTCTATCCATGATCTGCAGGTTTCAAGTCTTGTGGAAGTTTAATCTCGTACGCATGAATTTTCAGATCTTTTGAAAGGATTTCGTGCAGGGAACTTGGCGATAAATTAGATTGTTGAGCTCGTCGATGAACCGATTTTCTAGGGCTTGTGCTCACATTGTCACACACGACAGCAATTTTCTCGTATTGTAACAGAAGGTGGTCGTCCTGTTTTCTTAGCGTTTGAAACAGAACACGTGGTCTCAGACTTCCGGATCAACTTCCGAACTGATGATTCAGTTGGAACAGCATTACATCCGACTGTCACACGCAATTCACGAACTGTTGCCGTTTCTGTAATAACTTTTTATCACTTGGATACGTTGCTCAGTTGTCATCTGCTCCATGACGAAAGTAAGAAACAAACAACAATGCTCACCACACAAAACTATCAGGCTATTAATGAAAATGATCGCAGATAACGAACGTAAAAAACCACGGCTGACAAATGTCATATGACAAAATGGCGCAAAATTCAAATCTGTCCTTACTTTTCGGGCACCCGTTATGTAGCTATAGTTATGTCAGTTTTCCGGGAAATGATTTGAGATGTATGTTTGCATTAGTTTTGTTAGGTAGTTGTACATAACTAAATGAATTTGATAAAATGTGCGAACTGCCGTTTCCGCCGCTAGCTTCGTGGATCTGACCAGTCTGAGTAAAGAGGGTCACTTCTCTTTGGTGGAAGGAATAAACACAGTGGTAATTTTAAATCTGACCTGTACTATGACAGGAGCCTACGTTTACTCTCTGGAACTGATCATACTGCACCGTACTCAAAGACACGAGTGAGTAACTTATTTTTGTAAGTACCGTTGAGCGATATTACGATTTATTTGACCATTTTTTAAAGATATTCATGAAATTTTTTCACTTTATAATCTTGTCGTGTTCCCTTTGCTACACTACTGGATATTAAAATTGCTACACGAAGAAGAAAGGCAGATGAAAAACTGGTATTCATGGACAAATAGAGTATACTAGAACTGATATGTGATTACATTTTCAAGCAATTTGGGTGCATAGATCCTTAGAAATCAATACTCAGAACAACCACCTCTGGCCGTAATAACGGCCTTGATACGCCTGGGCATTGAGTCAAACAGAGCTTGGATGGCGTGTACAGGTACAGCTGCCCATGCAGCTTCAACACGATACCACAGTTCATCAAGAGTAGTGACCGGCGTATTGTGACGAGCCAGTTGCTCGGCCACCATTGACCAGCCGTTTTCAATTGGTGAGAGATCTGGAGAATGTGCTGGCCAGGGCGGCAAGGCGAACATTTTCTGTATCCAGAAAGGCCTGTACAGAACCAGCAACACGCGGTCGGCCATTATCCTGCTGAAATGTAGGGTTTCGCAGGGATCGAATGAAGGATAGAGCCTCGGGTCGTAACACATATGAAATGTAACGTCCACTGTTCAAAGTGTCGTCAATGCGAACCAGAGGTGACCGAGACGTGAAACCAATGGCACCCCATGCCATCGCTCCCGGTGATACGCCAGTATGGCGATAGCGAATACACGCTTCCAATGTGCGTTCATCGCAATGTCGCCAAACACGGATGCGATCATCATGATGCTGTAAACAGAAACTGAATTCATCTGAAAAAATGTCGTTTTGCCATTCGCGCACCCAGGTTCGTCGTTGAGTACACCAACGCAGGCGCTCCTATCTGTGATGCAGCGTCAAGGGTAACCGCAGCCATGGTCTCTGAGCTGATAGTCCATGCTGCTACAAACGTCGTCGAACTGTTCGTGCTGATGATTTTTGTGTTGCAAACGTCCCCATCTGTTGACTCAGGGATCGAGACATGGCTGCACGATCCGTTACAGCCATGCGGATAAGACGCCTGTCATCTAGACTGCTAGTGATACGAGGCCATTGGGATCCAGCACGGCGTTTCGTATTACACTCCTGAACCCACCCATTCCAGATTCTGCTAACAGTCATTGGATCTCGACCAACGGGAGCCGCAATGTTGCGATACGGTAAACCGCAATTGCGATAGGCTACAATCCGACCTTTATCAAAGTCGGAAACGTGATGGTACGCATTTCTCCTCCTTACACGAGGCATCACAACAACGTTTCACCAGAGAACGCCGGTCAGCTGCTGTTTGTGTATGAGAAATCGGTTGGAAACTTTCCTCATGTGAGAACGTTGTAGGTGTCGCCACCGGCGCCAACCTTGTGTGAATGCTCAGAAAAAGCTAATCATCTGCATATTACAGCACCTTCTTCGTGTCGGTTAAATTTCACGTCTGTAGCACGTCATCTTCGTGGTGAAGCTATTTTAATGGGCAGTAATATACACTCCTGGAAATGGAAAAAAGAACACATTGACACCGGTGTGTCAGACCCACCATACTTGCTCCGGACACTGCGAGAGGGCTGTACAAGCAATGATCACACGCACGGCACAGCGAACACAACAGGAACCGCGGTGTTGGCCGTCGAATGGCGCTAGCTGCGCAGCATTTGTGCACCGCCGCCGTCAGTGTCAGCCAGTTTGCCGTGGCATACGGAGCTCCATCGCAGTCTTTAACACTGGTAGCAAGCCGCGACAGCGTGGACGTGAACCGTATGTGCAGTTGACGGACTTTGAGCGAGGGCGTATAGTGGGCATGCGGGAGGCCGGGTGGACGTACCGCCGAATTGCTCAACACGTGGGGCGTGAGGTCTCCACAGTACATCGATGTTGTCACCAGTGGTCGGCGGAAGGTGCCCGTGCCCGTCGACCTGGGACCGGACCGCAGCGACGCACGGATGCACGCCAAGACCGTAGGATCCTACGCAGTGCCGTAGGGGACCGCACCGCCACTTCCCAGCAAATTAGGGACACTGTTGCTCCTGGGGTATCGGCGAGGACCATTCGCAACCGTCTCCATGAAGCTGGGCTACGGTCCCGCACACCGTTAGGCCGTCTTTCGCTCACGCCCCAACATCGTGCAGCCCGCCTCCAGTGGTGTCGCGACAGGCGTGAATGGAGGGACGAATGGAGACGTGTCGTCTTCAGCGATGAGAGTCGCTTCTGCCTTGGTGCCAATGATGGTCGTATGCGTGTTTGGCGCCGTGCAGGTGGGCGCCACAATCAGGACTGCATACGACCGAGGCATACAGGGCCAACACCCGGCATCATGGTGTGGGGAGCGTTCTCCTACACTGGCCGTACACCACTGGTGATCGTCGAGGGGACACTGAATAGTACACGGTACATCCAAACCGTCATCCAACCCTGGCCAGCAAGATCTCCGGATCTGTCCCCCATTGAGCATGTTTGGGACTGGATGAAGCGTCGTCTCACGCGGTCTGCACGTCCAGCACGAACGCTGGTCCAACTGAGGCGCCAGGTGGAAATGGCATGGCAAGCCGTTCCACAGGACTACATCCAGCATCTCTACGATCGTCTCCATGGGAGAATAGCAGCTTGCATTGCTGCGAAAGGTGGATATACACCGTACTAGTGCCGACATTGCCTGTGTCTATGTGCCTGTGGTTCTGTCAGTGTGATCATGTGATGTATCTGACCCCGGGAATGTGTCAATAAAGTTTCCCCTTCCTGGGACAATGAATTCACGGTGTTCTTATTTCAATTTCCAGGAGTGTATATTAGAACGTGTCCTTTACAGCTGCTTTGACAAAAAAAAATAGTGCTTTCGGGTCTATGAATCATTATATCCTACATTTTCGACTAAAATATTTATGCATTTTCAAAGTCAACATTCAGTATTTAAATTTCATCCAGGTCTGTTCGTTTTCAAGGGTTCTTTACCCACTGTACCACGGTAAGAAAGGCGATTGATTGCATGTCTAAGAGGAGGACCACTGAAACAATAAAAAGTAATGTTAACGCTAGTGATAACACCGATTTGAAGCCTCAGGGTTCGATACAGACCACCGTCTGCGGGCAGCCAGACACCCCACGGGGCTACAAATGTGCCGGTAGGCAGACGGGCAGTAGTACGATAACAGTGAGAGATGCAGGAAAGTTTATATAATCCAGTCAGACGGATAACATTTAAAATCTGATTTGTGGATTGTCATTACAAGCTATGATTTCACACAGTCTCAGTCAACTACGACGGTCAAAGGAGCACAACAAGTACAGCAAGTTGGGGCGGTCTGCGGTAGTAGGCATCCCTCTGTCAGATTGTTGCGAAATCATAGCGATACGTTCGAGCAGAAGACCACTTCGCAATCGTGGGACCTTTTATAGCCCATAACGTAACTGCTGTAACCATGACAATTCATTCATTGTTCCATGACGACAAGCGTCGGTGATTTAGTGTTGCTAGCATGTCTGATCCCGGTAATTTTTTTTTTCCACAGCATCGCACACGATCGTCACGCTGCACCGATCCACGTGTTCCTTTTACGGAATCCTTACGTGACAGGCGGACCATGGTGATGCTACAGTATCCCCTTTTCCGTGAAGTCTTAATGTGGCATCTTGTAAGTTTGTCGGTAATTTTGCTACACATAAACTTTGCTCATCGTATCTTTTAAACGACAACGTAACTTAGATCTTCCCACAAAAGCTGCCTAGTTCTAAAACATCAGCAACGGTATCATAGCCAATGAATCATACACACGAGTGTCCGGATAAGCGTCTCGATTGAGGATTGTACATTCTATTCGTCAGACATTCAGAGAGCTGTACAATCCCTGTATAATCTAGGTATTCTGTTAAAGAAAGCGGCTTGTAGGAAAAATGGTTCGTATCATAAGTCCATCATGCCTGTGGACTAATGTATAAAGTGAAATATTGTAGTTATATCTTACTATTAACTGATATTTAGACTACCCGAATGGCAAAAGTTGCTAACGTGCCTTACGATCTACTTACTACTTTTTTTGAAAAAGCTTTGTCTATTAATTATTGTTTCGTTATTCAAGTATACCACTTATAGTACCTCTTATGGCCGTTCCAGTCCGTGTGTTCAAGTATATGCTTGAGTTTCATGCAGGAACTGAAGCAGAACATGAAGAATCATAGTGGCTCTCAACTCTTCAAGTTGTTGACAGTATTTTAGGCTTTGCCAAATGTGCATTTGCTTCAAACTTATACAAAGTCAAAAAAAGTAACCTTGATTTCAACGTTTCGCAAAATTTATTCCATTGAGAACTGACATTATCAAAGGTAATTAGGGACGAAGACTGAAGGAAGGTCTGTACCAGTGGTTTGGAAAGGTGAATATTATGACACAAGAGGTTACAGTGATTTAATCACTTCCTCTGAGATTATAGATCTCTCCCATACCGACTACTCCATTCTCAATCTGCTGGAGAACGTCGTAGGGCCTGTCCAAGGACGCATTGGAAAGATCGAGTAATACCAATCTTTAAAGAAGTGGAGCCGACGGCAGTTGAAGGTGAAGCAGTCGTTTGTTGGCAAGTCTGAACCAGCAGCGTGCATTCAGGGATTGCCACGGGCAATGGGGTAGGGAAGGGAAATTCGTCTCTTTCCGTCACGCAGAGCTAAGTTTCGTCTGTCGGAATGTGTCTCACACAGTTGTTTCCTGACAACGTAATCAAGAATCATAACTACTGAATGCTGTTTCCTCTTCAGTTCATCGTTTTTACTTAAGTTTGAAAGTAGGCTGTTTATGTTTTCTTATTGGCAACGTTACGTAGCGCTCTGTATGAAAATCACTGGCTGTGCTGTGTGCAGTCTGTGGCTAGTTTGCATTGTTGTCTGCCATTGTAGTGTTGGGCAGCGGCAGCAAGATGTGAACAGCGCGTAGCGTTGCGCAGTTGGAGGTGAGCCGCCAGCAGTGGTGGATGTGGGGAGAGAAATGGCAGAGTTTTGAAATTTGTAAGACTGGATGTCATGAACTGCTGTGTATTATGATTTTTCAACACTATTGAGGTAAATACATTGTTTGTTCTCTATTAAAATCTTTCATTTGCTAACTATGCCTATCAGTAGTTAGTGCCTTCCGTAGTTTGAATCTTTTATTTAGCTGGCAGTAGTGGCGCTCGCTGTATTGCAATAGTTCGAGTAACGAAGATTTTTGTGAGGTAAGTGATTTGTGAAAGGTATAGGTTAATGTTAGTCACGGCCATTCTTTTGTAGGGATTATTGAAAGTCAGATTGCGTTGCGCTAAAATTATTGTGTGTCAGTTTAAGGACAGTCATGTATAATTGTTCAAAGGGGACGTTTCATATGTCGACCCTTAGCCGAGGATACCTCACTGGAATCTTCTGATTCTTTTTCTTGTAGTTTGTGTAATTAGTGTAGCTATTGTTTATTGCTAGCGCGTAATTGTAGAGAGAATCTCCTTTGTAGTTGCAGTCTTTCATTGTTGTTGTGGCATGTATGTAGATTTGCACCAAGTATTTCGCAGCTGCGCTTGCAATTACCTAGATATTATTTTCAGTGCTATGTTAATGTGTTTTCTTATTTTGCTCTTCAAATTGTGCTTTTCTGTGTTGTCGTGTGAAATATTGTGACAATAATGGCGTGTGAAAAACGTAACACTAGGCTCCAAAGTAAACTGAGAAATGACAGTGAAGACGAAAGCAGTGTGTTAGCGCCACCGTGTAATGAATTAACTAATGTTCAAACTAGTGATTTGGTAATTGTGCATAGGGAAATGGAGCGGGCGGCAAATAATGGCGTAGACAGTGAAACAATTAGTGAACAGGGAAGCATTATCGATCGATCGGTCGGCAATAGCTTGCCTCAGGAATCCAAAATGACAGGACACAATCTCGCAAATACTGTAGATTCAGGTTTTGGGTCCACACCGTTTTCTCAAATAAGTCAAGACACATTTTCTGCTTGTGCAAATGCACTGCCGAAAAGCATAGAGGAACAGATTCCAGACACAAATACATTATTATTGAAATTAATGTAACAAATGAAACAAAATCAGAGACAAACACAGCAACAGTTAGACACAATGGAACAAAATCTTCAAAAGTTAGACACAATGGAAAAATATCTTAAAACGTTAGACACCATGGAACACAATCTTCAAAGGTTAGACACCATGGAACACAATCTTCAAAGGTTAGACACCACTCTTGAACAAACACGTGAAGATTTAATTATTGAGTTACATAACATCGAATCGATATGTCAAGTCTGTAATGACGTAAAAACACAAATTTGTGAGCAATTTAAACCTATTTTTTCGCGGCATGAAAATTAATTATTGAATCACGAAGCAGCCATAAAAGAACTGCAAACTATTGTTCATGAAAACCATGAGACCTTGCAAGCTAAAATTGACTCAGTTGCATCTACCAATTCGGTTACGCAACTTGCAAAAACTCAGGAAAACTTAAAGGACACAGTAGATACTCCGAAAATTGGTTCAGAAAGACACATGGAGGAAATTAGTTCATTATCAGAGAAAGTAGTTGAACTTTCGGATCAACTAAATATTTCAGCATTAATATCATTCTCTGTTGTGATCAGTGTTCCCAGACAGACCAATTCACTAACGGATTGCAATTGGTGTTCTGAACACATTCACCTACATATCTGCTTCCAGTGACAGCTATCATCTGAGGATGACATGACGGTCGGTCGATACCAATGGGACTTCTGAGGCTTTTCAGACGGAGTTTGTTGATTTTAGCCGATATTATTACTTTCTCTAGTGCTATATAAAAATCCATACCTGGTCTGTTGTATACAGTTCGCACCGTAGTGTTTGCCCGAATACTGTTTCAGACGGATCTGCATTTCCTGACGTGAGCAAGTCGTGTCGGGTATTGTTCACACCTGTGTGCAGTGCCAGTCGAAAATCACTTTTACCACATGGTTTCAAGTGATACACCATGCCCTGATGGCAGTCGGTATTGATACAACAACACGTAATGCAACTTCATTCTTATTGCGGCACATCCAGAAACTAAAATTGGTGGTATCTCGTATCAACCTTTATGCCACATCTTCTAGTCGACCCTTCTTACCGAGACAATTCCCTGCAACCGATTAACACACATATACCACTTCACTGCCTTGACTTATGTCTCCAGCGGATGGCAATATAACTTACCATTTCTTCGCCATCTATAAAGCTCCGAAAAGTTCACTGTGGCACTTGAAGGTGATGTCTAATACTGTCAAACGACCTTGCCATAAGTGGAAATACCCCACACGACAGATATAGCTGCTGCTCCCTTCGATTCCTCATAGTGAATTTTGTTTTGATAATGTTTAGGTGGAAATGCTAAGCATGATTTACACGTTCTGCCACTGACAGGACTCCCTTATGTTCAACGCCTTTGCATTATTATTGAGACAGTGACGTGGAAAAGTCACACGGGATTTAAGTTTGTGGCCATTGTCAAAAGCATCACATCAACGGGTCTTATTAGCGAAATTCCTGAGACGAATTTAATTTTAGTCAGTGTAAGAGGGCTATTCGTTTATTAAGGACCGGTCGGTTGCACAATGGAAATGACAGTGAAAATCAGAACTGTTTTATTTGCTACAGTTTCCCATACTTTCCAGTTACTTCTCTGTATAGTCGACGCTCCGTGTCGTGGCATTGAGACAATTTTGGAGTACCCTCATAATACATCTACATCTACATCTACATCTATACTCCGCGAGCCACCTTACGGTGTGTGGCGGAGGGTACTTATTGTACCACTATCTGATCCCCCCTTCCCTGTTCCATTCACGAATTGTGCGTGGGAAGAACGACTGCTTGTAAGTCTCCGTATTTGCTCTAATTTCTCGGATCTTTTCGTTGTGATCATTACGCGAGATATATGTGGGCGGTAGTAATATGTTGCCCATCTCTTCCCGGAATGTGCTCTCTCGTAATTTCGATAATAAACCTCTCCGTATTGCGTAATGCCTTTCTTGAAGTGTCCGCCACTGGAGCTTGTTCAGCATCTCCGTAACGCTCTCGCGCTGACTAAATATCCCCATGACGAATCGCGCTGCTTTTCGCTGGATCATGTCTATCTCTTCTATTAATCCAACCTGGTAAGGGTCCCATACTGATGAGCAATACTCAAGAATCGGACGAACAAGCGTTTTGTAAGCTACTTCTTTCGTCGATGAGTCACATTTTCTTAGAATTCTTCCTATGAATCTCAACCTGGCGCCTGCTTTTCCCACTATTTGTTTTATGTGATCATTCCACTTCAGATCGCTCCGGATAGTAACTCCTAAGTATTTTACGGTCGTTACCGCTTCCAATGATTTACCACCTATGGCATAATCGTACTGGAATGGATTTCTGCCCCTATGTATGCGCATTATATTACATTTATCTACGTTTAGGGAAAGCTGCCAGCTGTCGCACCATTCATTAATCCTCTGCAGGTCTTCCTGGAGTACGTACGAGTCTTCTGATGTTGCTACTTTCTTGTAGACAACCCTGTCATCTGCAAATAGCCTCACGGAGCTACCGATGTTATCAACTAAGTCATTTATGTATATTGTAAACAATAAAGGTCCTATCACGCTTCCTTGCGGTACTCCCGAAATTACCTCTACATCTGCAGATTTTGAACCGTTAAGAATGACATGTTGTGTTCTTTCTTCTAGGAAATCCTGAATCCAATCACAAACCTGGTCCGATATTCCGTAAGCTCGTATTTTTTTCACTAAACGTAAGTGCGGAACCGTATCAAATGCTTTCCTGAAGTCCAGGAATACGGCATCAATCTGCTCGCCAGTGTCTACGGCACTGTGAATTTCTTGGACAAATAGGGCGAGCTGAGTTTCACATGATCTCTGTTTGCGGAATCCATGTTGGTTATGATGAAGGAGATTTGTATTATCTAAGAACGTCATAATACGAGAACATAAAACATGTTCCATTATTCTACAACAGATTGACGTAAGCGAAATAGGCCTATAATTATTCGCATCTGATTTATGACCCTTCTTGAAAATGGGAACGACCTGCGCTTTCTTCCAGTCGCTAGGTACTTTACGTTCTTCCAGAGATCTACGATAAATTGCTGATAGAAAGGGGGCAAGTTCTTTAGCATAATCACTGTAGAATCTTACGGGTATCTCGTCTGGTCCGGATGCTTTTCCGCTACTAAGTGATAGCAGTTGTTTTTCAATTCCGATATCGTTTATTTCAATATTTTCCATTTTGGCGTCCGTGCGACGGCTGAAGTCAGGGACCGTGTTACGATTTTCCGCAGTGAAACAGTTTCGGAACACTGAATTCAGTATTTCTGCCTTTCTTCGGTCGTCCTCTGTTTCGGTGCCATCGTGGTCAACGAGTGACTGAATAGGGGATTTAGATCCGCTTACCGATTTTACATATGACCAAAACTTTTTAGGGTTCTTGTTTAGATTGTTTGCCAATGTTTTATGTTCGAATTCGTTGAATGCTTCTCTCATTGCTCTCTTTACGCTCTTTTTCGCTTCGTTCAGCTTTTCCTTATCAGCTATGATTCGACTACTCTTAAACCTATGATGAAGCTTTCTTTGTTTCCGTAGTACCTTTCGTACATGATTGTTATACCACGGTGGATCTTTCCCCTCGCTTTGGACCTTAGTCGGTACGAACTTATCTAAGGCGTACTGGACGATGTTTCTGAATTTTTTCCATTTTTGTTCCACATCCTCTTCCTCAGAAATGAACGTTTGATGGTGGTCACTCAGATATTCTGCGATTTGTGCCCTATCACTCTTGTTAAGCAAATATATTTTCCTTCCTTTCTTGGCATTTCTTATTACACTTGTAGTCATTGATGCAACCACTGACTTATGATCACCGATACCCTCTTCTACATTCACGGAGTCGAAAAGTTCCGGTCTATTTGTTGCTATGAGGTCTAAAACGTTAGCTTCACGAGTTGGTTCTCTAACTATCTGCTCGAAGTAATTCTCGGACAAGGCAGTCAGGATAATGTCACAAGAGTCTCTGTCCCTGGCTCCAGTTCTGATTGTGTGACTATCCCATTCTATACCTGGTAGATTGAAGTCTCCCCCTATTACAATAGTATGATCACGAAACTTCTTCACGACGTTCTGCAGGTTCTCTCTGAGGCGCTCAACTACTACGGTTGCTGATGCAGGTGGTCTATAGAAGCATCCGACTATCATATCTGACCCACCTTTGATACTTAACCCAGATTATTTCACATTCGCATTCGCTAATAACTTCACTGGATATTATTGAATTCTTTACTGCTATAAATACTCCTCCACCATTGGCGTTTATCCTATCCTTGCGGTATATATTCCATTCTGTGTCTAGGATTTCGTTACTGTTCACTTCCGGTTTTAACCAACTTTCCGTTCCTAATACTATATGCGCACTATTTCCTTCAATAAGCGATACTAATTCAGGATACTCCTGCAGTTTACCAATATTACGTTAACTTTTCCTGTTTTTGGTCTCTGAGGACGGACGTTCTTTATCAACGATGCTGATGTTCTCTCTGCTAAGCCGTCAGGTATTTTATCGTTTCGCCCAAGGGGGGGTCCCTCTAACCTAAAAAACCCCCATGTGCACGCCACACGTACTCTGCTACCCTAGTAGCTGCTTCCGGTGTGTAGTGCACGCCTGACCTGTCTAGGGGGGCGCTACAGTTCTCCACCCAATAACGGAGGTCGATGAATTTGCAACCATTATGGTCGCAGAGTCGTCTGAGCCTCTGGTTTAGACCCTCCACACGGCTCCAAACCAGAGGACCGCGATCGACTCTGGGCAGTATGCTGCAGATATTAAGCTCAGCTTGCACTCCGCGTGCGATGCTGGTTGTCTTCACCAAATCAGCCAGCCGCCGGAAGGAACCAAGGATGGCCTCAGAACCCAAGCGGCAGGCGTCATTCGTTCCGACATGTGCTACTATCTGCAGCCGGTCACACCCAGTGCGTTCAATAGCTGCCGGAAGGGCCTCCTCCACATTACGGACGAGACCCCCCGGCAAGCACACCGAGTGTACACTGGCATTCTTCCCCGACCTACCCGCTATTTTCCTGAGGGGCTCCATAACCCGCCTAACGTTGGAGCTCCCTATAACTAATAGGCCCGCCCTCTGTGACTGTCGGGACCTTGCCGGAGAATCGGCCACTGGCCCAACAGGCGAGGCATCCTGTGGTGGCTCGGAAACGATGTCATCACCACTAGGAAGAACCCCGTACCTGTTGGAAAGGGGTAAGGCAGCTGCCACGCGGCCAGATCCCACCTTCGCCTTTCGGCCAGGCACGCGCGAGCCCACCACTGTCCGCCATTCACCCTGGAGTGATGGCTGACCGGTAAGATGCTCACTGCCGGAAGACGCAGCGACATCAGGGGTTCCATGTGATTCCAAGGCCACCGAAGTAGGCATAGGACTCACCACAGTTGCCCCAACGCCACTACGAGCCGACGCCTGCGCCTCGAGCTCGATGAGCCTAACAGACAAAGCCTCCACCTGCCCCCGAAGAGTGGCCAATTCTCCTTGCGTCCGCTCACAACAACCACAGTCCCTACACATGACTATGTTTACCCTACTCTATACGGTGACAAATTCCCAAGATAATCTTCTGATGAGCTACTCTGATAATCAAGAAACACTCACTGAAATACGAGACGCGAAAACTACGCTAGGTTTTCCCAGAAAAACCATCGGTTCTTCGTCCATTCTCTACACTGTTCTGCACCTCGTAATCTGTGTAAAAATGCGGCCTACCTACAGACGGAGCCAATTGCGGGCTTTATGGTGGGTAAGGAAACAATTCCTGTGACGTATTTCAATTAAGTACTATTTAAGCCATTTTTTTACTAAGGTACCACTTTGCGATAGATTGGTTCTTAATAAATGAACTGCCCTTGGACAACCCAAAATGGAAGTAGAGATGCTGAACTGGAACAGGCACAGCATCGAAAATGCTACAGGAGCGTCTTCATTGTCCCTGCAGTCTGCGGCCGATATTTGTCACGAAGAAGGAAATGCATGTCAATTACGTTATGTGGGGATCATGAAATCAGGCGACATCTCTCAGTGGCCACTCTTAATCAGCGGGAGACTATTTTCTAGGCAGTTTTAAGTGCTCACACTGCGCTCACAATTGAAAACAGCGACGCGGCACGATCAGTGGGTACAATAGAGACAGTGCCCAACACATCCGCGCAAAACTTCGTCCGACTTATACTGTGGATTCCATTTTGCGACCTGTTGGACCTTTATAAATGAAAAACTCTCGAACAAAGTGCAACTTGAAACGTCCCCTTTGATCAATTATACATGACTGTCCTTAAACTGACACACAAAAATTTTAGCGCAACGCAATCTGACTTTCAATAATACCTACAAAAGAATGGCCCTGACTAACATTAACCTATACCTTTCACAAATCACTTACCTCACAAAAATCTTCGTTACTCGAACTACTGCAATACAGCGAGCGCCACTTGCCAGCTAAATAAAAGATTCAAACTACGGAAGGCACTAACTACTGATAGGCATAGTTAGCAAATGAAAGATTTTAATAGTGAACAAACAATGTATTTACCTTAATAGTGTTGAAAAATCATAATATACTTAGCAGTTCATGACATCTAGTCTTACAAATTTCAAAACTCTGCCATTTCTCTCCCCACATCCACCACTGCTGGCGGCTCACCTCCAACTGCGCAACGCTACACGCTGTTCACATCCAGCTGCCGCTGCCCAACACTACAATGGCAGACAACAATGCAAACTATCCACAGACTGCACACAGCACAGCCAGTGATTTTCTTACAGAGCGCTACGTAACGTTGCCAATAAGAAAACATAAATATCCTACTTACATAGCCCCCAACCTCCCCACAAAAAATTTTACAGATTGTTTTGGGCAGTGGCCAATAATGATTTGATAAAATTTTTCATAATTACAATAACAAAGATATCAAATGCACACACTTATTGATACAATGTTGGTCAAAAGCTAAAATTTTCTCACAGTCCATAAAGACAGTCTTGATCATTCATCACGGTAAAATTGCAGTTTTTTTTTCTCAAAGTCTGAGCAGTAAAGGAAAATGTACACGGAAGTAGTGGATTTAAAAAAAATGGTTCAAATCGTTCTGAGCACTATGGGACTTAACTGCTGAGGTCATCAGTCCCCTAGAACTTAGAACTACTTAAACCTAACTAACCTAAGGACATCACACATATCCATGTCCGAGGCAGGATTCGAACCTGCGATTGTAGCGGTCGCTCGGTTCCAGACTGTAGCGCCTAGAACCGCACGGCCACTCCGGCCGGCTGTAGTGGAATTCCATGCTGTCTTGAAGAAGTAGTGTTGTCCTTCCAACGGAAAGACAGTGCTGACTCTTGAAGAATAGTGGTAGGTAGGTCATCATAGAGCAGACCCACTGTAGTCATGGTAGAAATAATGGTATTGGTAGGCCATCAAAGATGCAGACTCAGAGCAGTCCTTGTAGAAATAATGGTATTGATGGGTCATCAAAGGTGCAGACCCAATGCAGTCCTTGTAGAAATTGGTGGGCCATCAAAGATACAGACCCACTGTAGTCCTGGTAGAGAGGGCCAGCAGCCATCTGTTGCGACTGTGTAGTTGCATAATCACCATCGAAGAGTCTTGTGGACAATATAGCAAGTCCATAAACCACCACTTGTGCACTCACAAATTTTTTGGCATGTCCATAGAACCAGCAATCCTGTAAACCAGTCCCTTGCATAATTATCAACACATGTGCAAACACAAACAGTCCCCTTTTTTTCTCACATATTCCGCGTGCTCTATGACCAACAAAAACGTGGCAGTGAAATGGAACTTACAAGTTAATAATATATGTCAATTACAATTTTATAACATAAGAATACAATTACAAAGGTACAAAATACATCATTAAACAACATAACAATACAGATAACATTTGTAGTGCAAGCTTTACAAAAGAATCGAAATAACATATACATAAGTGTTACAGGAATTATGACATGAGCACATACATAAAAGATCAGAATAACTTTCGAAACATCAATTTCACACATGAGCATTAAAACAGAACAGAATAAATAATGTCTAAACATCTTTACAAAGAAAATAACATATTATCAGAAAAATTCTACGACATAACTCTCATTAGCTAAACACATTAAGACAGGAAAAACGCAAATTCACATAGTATAATAACACAAAAATACAGGACAGGGTTTGTTTTCAGTGTGACATTTGGTACTGCAGTCCACCCCAAAACTTCATTCCATATATCTTTCCTCTTATTACAACATTTGTTTCCACCAAAAAAATTCTATCCAAGGATGCTTTCTGTATTTATATGTTCACACATTTATTACCTCATTATTTATTTTCCATTATCTTACCTCATTTATTTCCAAGAAAATCCTACCTAAACCTGTTGCCCCTAAACCCTACTTTTTTGGTTCATATCCTCTCTCAAAATACTTTTTTGGCCAAACCATTTTATTATAGCTTCTCAATGCATTTCTTCCAATTCATCACAACTTGTTCTCTTATATTGCCTACCCCATATTAAGCTAACTTAAATCTACTGAGCTCAGATGCTAAACTAAGGGACGAGGCAATGCAGCAGCACAAAACAATTAACACAAACAGCAATGACAAAAAAATGCAAATTGGCAAAGTAAGCAGCAATATTACAACTAATATAAGGCAATGAGCAGCAAACAAGAAAAATAAATCAGTAGTAAAACTGGCTTAACAGAGTAATGTAAAGTGAAATTTAGTAGCACTATGCCTGGCAAACAGCAGCAGCAAATGCAACAACTTATATCTAAACATGACATAGCTCAAGCAGAAAAAATATTACAGTAAAAATGGCCATGTTTAATACCTATATTACATCTTAACACTAGAGTGATGCATCACAAAAACTTACTGTGCAAGAAAGTCACCAAGTCAAAAAAAAAATTATTTATGCAATTCCTGTGGAGGGAAATGTCTATTTGTTCTCTCTTTTCTAAGAAAGTATATCATAAACGTATTCTTTACTGGGTCTGTAGACAGAAAATAGTGATATTAGTACATCTACTAAATTTTATAATAACCAATGCTGCAGTGCAGCTAGAAACTAGATATTAAAGAAAATAAGCAAATATGTACAAAGGAAGGCATGAAACATCATTCATTAGCCATATGGCATTTCATAAGGTAGTAAAAAAAATCTCTCAACTAGAAAGAAAGTAGTCATAATCAGGTGTATAGACATAAAAATATTTCTCGTCATTTCTTTAAGCATTTCAGTAAATATCATAAAGTAAGAGCTCCACAGTGTTATATGTTTTCAAGTTTGAGCGTATTGTATTTGCAATGCTTTCTATAAAGGAATGTCAATAGCGAGGATAATGGCTCCTTATTTTTTTCTCCCCCTGTGCCTCTGAAAGGCACACACCAATGGCTTTTTTCCATGCGACTGTCGCGCAGCTGGATGCCCACGACTCATTACGTGAAGATGGTCACTTAACTTTCTTACTGAAATATTTACGACACCAGTTTGCATTTCAGTGACAGTCTCATATAAAAAATTTCACAGGTCGAGAATTTGCGTTGCATATGTCTAGAAACAAAATCCTATGAATATAACAGTGTGCAAAAAATTTTCGCCTGCACTGTGATACATTCACGCATTTACACACATTTCATAACTCTTTAAGTACGATTCTTGGTTTCCTACGTCCTTTTTCACAAGTCAGAGTCCCTAACCACTACTCATTATTCCTTACCTTATTACACATATACATATTCGTCGACACTTCTTCAATATTTCATCTTAATAAATACGTAGCATAATCAAGTTCCTCATATAAGGTAGCATCATCTTATTGATCATAAACATACCTCAACAGAATAATACACAACGTCATCGTAAAAATAACATCATGACACCTCATTCAAATCTCAAAAACGTCGTAGCTTCCTGCAATAATGTCAAAACCTAAAAAAAATTCTCTGCTCATTTCAATAGTGTCATCTACCTCAAACGTACTTTACAATCATGCTCCCTTACCAAATACATCATTCAAAGCTCTCATAGTGTCAGAATGGTTCAGAAAAAATATGACCAATCCACAAAGTACAGACAAAATACAATTTCATAAGTGTGAAGTTACCCAACTGTGTAATTGCATAAACATGTGTCACTGATGTAGTAAAAAAAATGTTTATCTCTCAGTTAAATGATCAGATAGCTATGTAATTTGTGTGTTAGAGAAATATGATACCGATGTGTAAAGTTGTATAAGCAAATACCATATTAGCTAGGGCTCCTTGTGCTTGCCAAACACTTGGTATACAAAGTAAGCGTGTACCCCCCTGAGGATTAATGTAATTATACCCTCAGGTGTTACAGATTACAGCAGTGGAAAAGAATGTATCACAGAAAACCTTTGTATCATTGTACTTCAAATATCTTTAAAAATAAATGATTTAAGTACAAAATTAATCACTCAAATACGTGTCCTGTAGCGCTAAATGTGCGTCTTGCTGTAAGATAATCTCTGTGGAAGTGTCGTAGTTATTGTCCTCCGAAAGCAAGTTCTGCAGAAGCCAATATACTTATCTCATGATAAACAAAAGTGAAATGCTTTGCATATAGATATCTTAGTTATTACGCTTATTGCCGTGATGAAGAAAGTACTGTAACATATTGTTGTGCTACAGAAAAGGCAGTCTCATTGTAGCTATACCACAAAAGTTGCTACTAAAACATGTATTACTTTCCAGAATAATACAGAAAAACTGTGCAGATATAAAACAGAAACACCGCAAAAACAACATTGTAAATTGTCTCATTAGTAGCTTCGTGATAAAATTGTGTAGCTGTCACATAAACTGACCACTGTGTCATCTGGTATCTCACAGAAAGTACTTTAAATCCAGAATATATTTTCAAGTAAACCCAAATGTTGCATTAAAATCTCACTAGCAGTACCAGTATATGTTCTAAGTATGTAAGCCTGATTGTCGTTACGTAATTGTGCAACTAACAAGCAAGAATGTACAAATAACAACAGTGTGTCGTCTGTTCACTATAACAATGCATTCGTAATTTCTGTGTAAAAATGTTCCCTAGATTGTAGACTGGATAGTTAACTTCAAAACATTGTTGCATGATAACTGTTTCTAAGTGTGATAACGCGCACCAGTAACGTGAAGTGAAAAGTTTTATGGCAAAGACAAAGTTAAAAAGCAGATTATCTTTCAATAAACGGTTTTACAGGTGAAATGTGGTGCAAGCCTTTACTCTTCCTACTATGCAGAGCTCCAGCTTCAACGGAATTATCATGTGGTATAAGGTACATCGGTAAAGAATGTTCAAATTTTTCTCAAGGTTAGCGTCTATGTTATTTTTGTCTGAGCCAGCCGGCGCACGTGGCTGCCTGCGGTGGGAGTCATTGTCTGCTATCTCTTTGTTGGCGTGCGTCGTTATTGGGATTAGGAGACCTAACTTCTTCAAATTCACCTTGCCGAGAGTGCCCTGCTCTGTTTGAATCTCGCCAGTTCTGATGCAATTACAGTCTGTCGTTACGATTATATCGTCTGTCTTCATGTCGGTAGTTCCTGTAGTTTCCTACTTGTCGGTTAAGTACTGGAGAATTTCTCCCTGAATTATCACTGCACTGTGGACCGTTGCGTCTGAAGTTATTCTGTCTCCCGTGTTGATAATAGTTCTGGTTGCCATATTGGGTGTTTCAATGACTGACTCTGTTATAATCATTACTACGGAAATGCGATCTTTCTCTGTGATTATTATTACTCTGCCAGTGGTTGTCATGTGGGTGGTGTCTGTTTTGGTCACGATTTACGTTGTAAGAATAGCCTTGTCGTGTCCAGTTATTATTTCCTTCATCGCGGAATTGCGACGGATGTGACCTGTAATTGTTGTGTTCCTGTTTTCGCGTTCCGCGATTGTCAGTGTCAATTTCTAATTCTTGTAAGAGTTCCTGAAAAGCTTCAATGTCGTCTTTGCAACGTCCTGCCAAAATAATATGCCGTAAATGTTCAGGTAATTTGATTAAGCAAATGCGGATGAGTTCTGAGGGGCTGTATGAGTTTGACAGGTACTGATTCTTGTGCAACATGTCTTCAAAATGTTTCACAAGACTGGAAAATTCAGATTGTTCGAAACGTTTCATCATTATGATGCTATGTTTTACTCGGTATTGTGTGGCTTGAGACCAATACGCTGAGAGGAAGGCATGATAAAATTCTCCTTCACTGTGGCAATCGTGAATGACCGATCGCATTCTTACAGCTAGTTCATTCTCTAAGTAGCCACACTTAAATTCTAATCTGTGCTCTAATGACAAGTTGGGAAGAAAACAATGAGAGAATTGATGGAGCCATGCTTCTGGATGAATGTCGTTGCCATAATTCTGAAATGTTTTGAATATACATGTAGTAATGAACAGCTTATAGTCAAAATCATCATGTCGGCGAGTCGCATGTCGGTCATTGTTACGTCGTTTCGGCGGTACCATTTAAAAATTCGGTGCACCTTGCCAATTTCTTTCATAATTTCCGAAATGCGCTGTGTTATTATTTTGTGACTGTTCCGTATTTCTATGTCCCTCTTCCCATATTGGGGCGCGAGTGTCCTCTGAAATACGTAATTCTTGTATTACCTGTGTCATCTGATCTTGTACGTCCCGGATTTCTCTTTGGTGTTGCGTATTAATTTGATTCTGATTTTGTTTGAATTTCCTAATTTGTTCGCACTCTTCTGTGTCATTAAAGACATAGCTAATAAGAGATGTTATGGGCTGGTGGACAAGTTATGTGTGGGAATCTATCCAGGAGAACAATGTGTCATCTGAAAAACATTTCAGAATGCGCATTATAAACGTATGGTTCAGAAATAGGACGTTTTAGAACAGAATTGTTATGCCTAATGCATGGGGTGTCTAGTGAAGGTGCAGTCTGATGTAGGTAAAATTTTGATCTTTATAGATTCTTAGCTCAGTAGCTGATGTTACATGGGTACGTATTTACTGAAGTCTGTTAGCCCCTCTCTTTCTTCCCCCTGTCTCTCTACATCTCCTCCTTCTCTGCCTCTCTAACCGAAACCTCCACCCTTCACTATTCCTCCATCTCCTCCCACTCCTCTCTCTACCTCCTTCTTTCCCTCTCTTTTTGCAGCTGCTCCTCTCTTCTCACATAATCCCTCTACTTTTCCCTCTCTATCCATCTGCTTCTTCCCCATCTGTCCATCTCCTCCTCCTCCTCCTCCTCCCCAAATTTTGTTCATCTTCTGCTACCCCCTCTATGTGCCCTCTCTGCCTTTCTCCTCTCTCTCTCTCTCTGCCCATCTTTTCCTCAGTTCTCTTTCTGTGCATCTGCTCCTCTTCCTCTGTCCATGTCTTCCTCTCCCCTCTCTCTGTCCATTATTACACCCCATCTCTTTGTCTATTTCTTCCTCTGATGTATCTGAGTTTACCTGCTCTTCCCCTGTCTGTCTGTCCATCGTCTCCTCCCTCCTTCTCCCACCACGACATCATCATCACCCTAATAGAAGGCTGGTGGTTCTTCCAGATCATGAGTTGTATGTGTACCAAATTTGACCGAAAGCTTTCCAGGGTTTTAGGGTGAACTTTTTATCCATTGCTTTGCCCACATGCACTCATTTCAAATATATTTCACACATACTTAAAATATTTCACACGTATCTATACATGTATTTCAACTGCATCTCTAACGAATTTTGCCCTGCAGTTTCATTTTCATGCAGATGAATGTTTGTGACCTCTTATCTCCAGAACTAAGTGTCATACAATGATATAATTTTACAGGCACATCCAGTGGAATTGGCGTCTACTGCCTGCGAAATGTGTTGTGAATAGAGATAGTAGTACAGAAGTAATATATTAAAACGTCATGTATGATACGCCACTTTTTCACACATCTCAATTCTTATGACTTTATATTTCCTAAGTTACACATTGTAGTACAATTTATTTTTGTAGGTAAATTCAGAGGCATATGTAGATACTGTCTGTGAAATGCGTTTCGAATAGAGTTATTAGTAAAGTAGCAATAAGTTTAAACGTCATGCATGACGTGACATTTTTTCACTCGTCTCAGTATCTCAAGCCATATCTCAGGTAATGTGTGTTGATTTAATTTTGCTGGTACAGTCAGTGGTAAATGTGAATATTGTCTGAAAACTGTGTCATGAATGTAATAAGAAATATGGCATGCCTGATGCAGCAGTTTTACTGCATGGATAGCGATAACTTTTTTCATAGGTAAGTGGGCATCGTCAACGAGAAACGTTTGATATTAAGTGTAATATATAATTTCTGAAAATATTTCTTTTGGATAAAATCAACAGTCTACCTAAAATACTTTAAAATGGACTAAAGCAATCATTAATTGCAATCAAATATTTATCTCTAATGGTAAACGTTTCAGTCACGATTTGACAATCTTCAAACCACTTATACAATAATGGTAGTTATCTGCAGTGTATGGAGCCTGTGTTGTGCCTCCATAATCGAAATAGTATTTGACAATCGTGGAGCTACATCACCCGATATGTTCACCGCCAACCATCAAGGTACAAATGATCAGAGGATGGTCACATTCTGACAGAAACCTGATACCGCTACAAATAAATATTACATTGTGGTCAATGACTGTTTTCAATCCATTTTAATGTGTAATGTTTCTTGAAATTCACTAAGTGATCTCTTTCTCAGATACTGCATGAATAAACATATGCATTCGCATGTTGTGGGTTTAACTGCTTTTGGAAACCCACGCCCACCCCTTCGGTAGGTAAACAGTTCTTATCCTCATAGCAATTCTTTCCAGACAGTAAGTGATATGTGTAGCAATTTTAGTTGAAATCACCCAAGTGGTTTAGGATGTAACAGGTATAACTGCAAATATTTTTTTGTGGGTTACCTAATGCAGTGAGCGCTCAGCTACGATCTACTCTCTTCTGCAAGAAGGAAGTCAGTACCAAGACTAAGTTATCTGTGCGCCGTTCAATCTTTCGACCAACTTTGTTGTATGGGAGCGAAAGCTGGGTAGATTCAGGTTTCCTTATCAACAAGTTTGAGGCTACGGATATGAAAGTAGCTAGGATGATTGCAGGCACTAGTAGATGGGAACAATGGCAGGAGGTTTATAAGGGGGCTTTGCTCCAGACTGAACGCTGAAAGGCATAATCAGTCTTAAATGATGATGATGATGACCTAAACATGTAAACACATAACTGTATTGATTCTTTTTCGTCTGTGTTAAACACTGTCGCACAAACAAATCGCAAACTTTACAATCTGATGGTTTTTTCATTGCCATACACAGGATTTCACGGGGATATCAACCTCGTCCCGTCTGTCCGCAGATCGGTCTGCCGCTGTGGTTGCCCCGGTTGGTGCCCACAGTGGGGCTGAGCCCTCGCCTGTGGTTGATTGGGAGGTCGTTCCAAGGCGTGGCAGGCAGCGAAAGACGTCCCCGGAGGCTGATCAGAAATCCTCCACGTTGAGTCTGACAAACAGGTTTCAGGCACTGTCTCTGGCTGAGCCAGATGCAGCTGCCTGCCCTGTTTCAGAGGATGATTCTCAGTCTTCAAGGTCCGGACAATCACAGAGGGTGGGCTTATTGGTAGGTGGAAGCTCCAATGTTAGGTGCGTAATGGGGCCCCTTAGGGATATGGCGGCTAAGGAGGGGAAGAAATCCAGTGTGCACTGCGTGTGCATTCCGGGTGGAGTCATTCCTGATGTGGAAAGGGTCCTTCCGGGTGCCATGAAGAGCACAGGGTGCAGCCAGCTGCAGGTGGTGGCACATGTCGGCACTAATGTTTGTCGCTTTGGATCTGAGGAAATTCTCTCTGGATTCCAGCAGCTATCTGATTTGGTGAAGGCTGCCGGTCTTGCTTACGAGATGAAGGCAGAGCTCACCATCTGCAGCAACGTTGACAGAACCGACTGCTGACCTTTGGTGCAGAGCCAGGTGGAGGGTCTGAATCAGAGGCTCAGACGGTTTTGCGACCGTGTTGGCTGCAGATTCCTTGACTTGCGCCATAGGGTGGTGGGGTTTAGGGTTCCGCTGAATAGGAGTTCACTACACTCAGCTGGCGGCTACACGGATAGCGGAGGCTGTGTGGCGTGGACTGGGCGGTTTTTGAGGTTAGAAGGCCTCGGGAAAGTACAGGGTGGGCTGCAATCTCAAAGGGTGCATGGCAAATACAGGACGTGCTTGCATCAAGGAACAGTCGGAACTGTAGTTGTAAATTGATGTAGTTGTGCTGGGAAAGTCCATGAGCTTCAAGCACTAATAGAAAGCACAGAAGCTAAAATCGTTATAGGTACAAAAAGCTGGCTAAAGCCTGAAATAAGTTCTGCAGAAATTTTTACGAAGTCTCAGACGGTGTTCAGGAAAGATAGAGCAGGCAGAATTGGTGGTGGAGTGTTTGTGTCTGTCAGTAGTGGTTTATCTTGTAGTGAAGTCGAAGTGGATACTCCGTGCGAATAGGTATGGGTGGAGGTTATACTTAACAGCCGAACTAAGTTAATAATTGCCTTCTTCTACCGACCCCCAGACTCCGATGATATAGTTGCTGAACAGTTCAGAGAAAATTTGAGTCTCGTAACAAATACTCGTAAATACCACACTCATACGGTTATAGTTGGTGGGGACTTCAACCTTCCCTCGACATGCTGCCAAAATACTTGTTAAAAACCGGTGGTAGGCAGAAATCATCTTCCGAGATTGTCCTAAATGCTTTCTCCGAAAATTATTTCGAGCAGTTAGTCCACGAAGCCGCGCGAATAGTAAATGGTTGCGAAAACACACTTGACCTCTTAGCCACAAACAATCCAGAGCTGATGGAGAGCATCATGACTGATACAGGGATTAGTGATCACAAGGTCGTTGTAGCTAGGCTCAATAACGTTTCTTCCAAATCCACCAGAAACAAACGCAAAATAATTTTATTTAAAAAAGCGGATAAAGTGTCACTAGAAGCCTTCCTAAGAGATAATCTCCATTCCTTCCGAAGTGACTAGGAAAATGTAGACGTGATGTGGCTCAAATTCAAAGATTTAGTAGCAACAGCAATTGAGAGATTCATACCTCATAAATTGGTAAGAGATGGAACTGATCCCCCGTGGTACACAAAACAGGTCCGAACTCTGTTGCACAGGCAACGGAAAAAGCATGCGAAGTTCAGAAGAACGCGAAATCCCGAACATTGGCTAAAATTTACAGACGCGCGAAATTTGGCACGGACTTCAATGCGAGATGTCTTTAATAGGTTCCACAACGAAACATTGTCTCGAAATTTGGTAGAAAATCCGAAGAAATTCTGGTCGTATGTAAAGTACACAAGCGCCAAGACGCAGTCAATACCTTCACTGCGCAGTGACGATGGTAGTGTTACCGACGACTGTGCCGCTAAAGCGGAGTTATCGAGCGCAGTTTTCCGAAATTCCTTCACCAGGGAAGACGAATGGAATATTCCAGAATTTGAAACACGAACAGCTGTTAGCATGAGTTTCTTAGAAGCAAATACCTTAGAGGTTGCGAAGCAACTCAAATCGCTTGATACGGGCAAGTCTTCAGGTCCAGATTGTATACCGATTAGGTACCTTTCAGATTACGCCGATACAATAGCTCCCTACTTAGCAATCATATACAACCGCTCGATGACCGATAGATCTGTACCTACTGAGTGGAAAATTGCGCAATTCCCATCGGTGTTTATGAAGGGTAGTAGGAGTAATCCATCGAACTACAGACCTATATCATTGACGTCGGTTTGCAGTAGGGTTTTGGAGTATATAATGTATTCAAACATTATGAATCACCTCGAAGGGAACGATCTATCGATACGTAATCAGCATGGTTTCAGAAAACATCAAATGGTTCAAATGGCTCTGAGCACTATGGGACTCAACTGCTGTGGTTATCAGTCCCCTCGAACTTAGAACTACTTAAAACTAACTAACCTAAGGACATCACACACATCCATGCCCGAGGCAGGATTCGAACCTGCGACCGTAGCACAGAAAACATCGTTCTTGTGCAACGCAGCTAGCTCTTTATTCGCACGAAGTAATGGCCGCTATCGACAGGGGATCTCAAGTTGATTCCGTATTTATAGATTTCCGGATAGCTTTTGACACCGTTCCTTACAAGCGCCTTCTAATCAAGCTGCGGGCCTATGGGGTATCGTCTCAGTTGTGCGACTGGATTCGTGATTTCCTGTCAGGATGGTCGCAGATCGTAGTAATAGACGGCAAATCATCGAGTAAAACTGAAGTGATATCAGGTGTTCCCCAGGGAAGCGTCCTGGGACCTCTGCTGTTCCTGATCTATATGGGTGACAATCTGAGCAGTTCTCTTAGGTTGTTCGCAGATGATGCTGTAATTTACCGTCTAGTAAGGTCATCCGAAGACCAGTATCAGTTGCAAACCGATGTAGAAAAGATTGCTGTATGGTGTGGCAGGTGGCAGTTGACGCTAAATAACGAAAAGTGTGAGGTGATCCACATGAGTTCCAAAAGAAATCCGTTGGAACTCGCTTACTCGATGAATAGTACAATTCTCAAGGCTGTCAATTCAACTAAGTACCTGGGTGTTAAAATTACGAACAACTTCAGTTGGAAAGACCACATAGATAATATTGTGGGGAAGGCGAGCCAAATGTTGCGTTTCATTGGCAGGACACTTAGAAGATGCAACAAGTCCACTAAAGAGAAAGCTTACACTACACTCGTTCGTCCTCTGTTAGAATATTGCTGCGCGGTGTGGGATCCTTACCAGGTGGGATTGACGGAGGGCATCGAAAGGGTGCAAAAAAGGGCAGCTCGTTTTGTATTATCACGTAGTAGGGGAGAGAGTGTGGCAGATATGATACGCGAATTTGGATGGAATCATTACAGCAAAGACGTTTTTCGTCGCGGCGAGATCTGTTTACGAAATTTCAGTCATCAACTTTATTTTACGAATGCGAAAACATTTTGTTGAGCCCAACCTACATAGGTAGGAATGATCATCAAAATAAAATAAGAGAAATCAGAGCTCGAAAAGAAAGGTTTAGATGTTCGTTTTCCCGCTGCTGTTCGGGAGTGGAATGGTAGAGAGATAGTATGATTGTGGTTCGACGTACCCTCTACCAAGCACTTAAATGTGAATTGCAGAGTAGTCATGTAGATGTAGATGTAGATTTGAAGTAAACGATGCCTTGTAGTATACGCTATACATTTTGCATCCATGCTTGCACATTTCACCACCTGACCTGCTGCACAGGGGGACTTAAGAATTAATAGCGTACTCTTGTCGCATCTAATAGGACATACTATCCAATCTAAGAACAGACTACTTGCAACAGGTATAATTGCCAGCCTGTAAATGATGTAAATACTATTCAATTGTTGCTCAGAACACACTCCTCAGTTCCCAATAGAAATATCTGCACTTATTCGTGTTGCAACCTCTACGCCTAGATAAATACGTATATTCATTTTTATTCGGTGTATGGATACAAATAATTTGAAATTATCAAGTTCATTAAAATAAGCGATCTAAAATTGATCCGCAATGTTTTTCGTTTGGAACGTGAGGCCCAAAAAGTGGCACTACTACAAAAGCCACTGGGATGATGAGAAATGGAATGCCACGACTTCATACTGGAACGAACAAGAAGATCAAGAAATTGTTGGTCTGAACGAATGAAACGATGTTCTAGAGCAGACCAAGGCTCATCAAGGGCTGTAGAGCAAGGAATAAGATGAAGCAGGCAGGATCTATTGACGAAAGAATGATTTCTGATGGGTATGACATACTTGACGACTCTGTTTCTCGCTAAACTGCAGCCATTATGCCGGCCGTAGTGGCCGAGCGGTTCTAGGCGCTACAGTCTGGAACCAGGCGACCGCTGAAATGTTGATAACCTGCCATTCTAGGAACTGGGACAGACAGTTGTTGCCTTGTATAGTCGTTGCCGACTGCAGCGCATTATTTTGCCTGGGCTGTTCGGGAACTTATGTCCTATAGTACGCGAAATGGAAACCACAGTGAAAACCTATTAAAGCTGTGCACAGATGTGTTGGACAGTGTCTCTAGTATGCTCATCGGTCGCTTCACATCGCTCTTTTCAATTCTGAGCGCAAAGTCGGCACGTGAAGATGCCTGGCTGAACTGTGTCTCCCTCAAAGTATGAAGGCCAAGTGAAAGATTTAGCCTGATGTCATGCAGCCCATATAACACAAGTGTCATGGGGTTCATTATGAGTATTCTCGGCCGCACACTGTAGGGGCAATAAAGTTGCTCTTGTAGCATTTTCAATGGGAAGTGTTTGATTAGCCACAATAGTCTAACTGGATGTCCCTGAGTTTCATCTCTGCTCACATGAACGGTTGGCTTCGAAAACAACGTTTTGGTACAGGCAACGAGCTGTAGATAAGAGTAGGGAATTGGTGGAATGCATAGGCATCTGCCTTCTGTGAAGGGGGTATAGGCACGGTGGTGCATCGCTAAGACAAATGTATAAGTCTGAGCGACGGAGGTAACTGTGGCAAATAAAACATTTTTGACTCTCACAGGGGAACATTTCGGGAGCGATGGGACCTTACTTTCGAAATAGTCCTCTAATATATACACACGTAAAAAAAGTTTTGCATCACCTCGGTTCCGAGAGTTCCGGAACCTGTACATATAATTGGAAAAGAGATCAACATAAACACCATTTCCACTGTTTTTTACTATTCATGAAAACCATACGTTGCATGTTGTACCACCATACAGCGAGCCCTTCAGTGGTGGTGGTCCACATTGCTGCACACACCGGTTTCTCTAATAGCCAGTAGCACGTCCTCTTGCAGTGATGGATGCCTGTATTTCTCGTGGCATACTGTCCACAGGTTCATCAAGGCCTGTTGGTCCAGATTATACTACTCCTCAACGGCGATTTTGCGTACATCCCTCAGAGTGGTTGGTGAGTCACGTCGTCCATAAGCAGCCCTTTTCAATCTATCCCAGGCATGTTCAGTAGCCGACCGGTGAGGTCGAGCGGTTCTAGGCGCTGCAGTCTGGAACCGCGCGACAGCTACGATAGCAGGTTCGAATCCTGCCTCGGGCATGGATGTGTGTGATGTCCTTAGGTTAGTTAGGTTTAAGTAGTTCTAAGTTCTAGGGGACTGAAGACCTCAGATGTTAAGTCCCATAGTGCTCAGAGCCATTTTGCAGCCATTATCAAAAACTCTTGTCGGTGTTCACGGCTTTAACATGATGTCTCCTAGCGCTGAGTAATTTTTTGCTGGGTGTGTCTATACAACAACATAGCCGTGCAGCCATTCTGGCGAGAGTAATGTCAATCGTGTCGATTATGTCACCCTTAGCACTTGGTATTCGGTTTGTTGCAATGCGCACAAACTGATACGATCTGCCTTGCCGCTGCTTCAGGTGCTCCACTGAACCGACAACCTCCTGGATGAACCAGTACTGCGGCAGAAACAGAACCGTACGAAGCGCCGCGGTGTGTTTACAGACGGCGGACACCATCCGCGAGTTATCTGCGGACTAATCCGCACTTCTGCTCGCACATAGCGCCGTTTTTCGCTCGCCGCGGCAGGGCGGCGGCATATTTATGGTGATTCCGCGCTCTGCCAGAACCGCCATTCGTCACGGCGGGCGACGTCGCCCCCACAGTTTAATTTATACCGGCCGACGCTGTGGGGGAGCGCCGGAGCTCCGCGGTGCTGATGGAGCGTCGCCGGCGTGGCCCGGTGGCGCCTCGCCGCGGCCGCTGAAGGTGAAATATCTCGCTCGCCAGTTGTCACCGCCCACTGGTCCCCCCGAGAGACGCAGGCCCACCTGTAAATCAACAACGCGCACGCCGCCCGAGCGGAAATTTGTCAATCGCCTCCCGCTGTTGACTGAATTCTCTCACTGTACCGCGCCGAACGCCCGAAAATTTTCGCGCAAATATCACCGAGGCGACTGGTCGTCACGAGTGCGCTTTGCCACAGATAAAGCAATATTTTTGGCAGCCCCTCTTTCCCTGAATGCAAAGTGCTCGTTATTACACAGGGCGTATCAAAAAGAATAGTATTACAAACTATTATCTTGTCAAAAAATATATATAGTTAGGGAGCGAAAGGCTATTTACAATTTGTACAGAAACTAGATGGCAGTTATAAGAGTCGAGGGGAATGAAAGGGGAGCTGTGGTGGGGAAGGGAGTGAGACAGGTTTGTAGCCTATCCCCGATGTTATTCAATCTGTATATTGAGCAAGCAGTGAATAAAACAAAAGAAAAATTTGGATTAGGAATTCAAATCCATGGAGAAGAAATAAAACCTTTGAGGTTCGCCGATGACATAGTCATGCTGTCAGAGACAGCTAAGGACCTGGAAGAGCAGCTGAATGGAATGGACAGTGTCTTGAAACGAGGATATAAGATGAACATCAACAGAAGCAAAACGAGGATAATGGAATGTAGTCGAATTAAATCGTGTTATGCTGGGAGAATTAGATTAGGAAATTAGAGTAAATGAGTTTTGCCATTTGGGGATCAAAATAACTGATGATTGTCGAAGTAGAGAGGATATAAAATGTAGACTGGCAATGGCAAGGAAAGCGTTTCTGAAGAAGAGAAATTTGTTAACATCGAGTATAGATTTAAGTGTCAGAAAGTCGTTTCTGAAAGTATTTGTATGGAGTGTAGCCATGTATGGAAGTGAAACGTGGACGATAAATAGTTTGGACAAGAAGAGAATAGAAGCTTTCGAAATGTGGTGCTACACAAGAATGCAGAGGATTAGATGGGTAGATCACATAACTAATGAGGAGGTATTGAAGAGAATTAATTGGAGAGAAGGAAATTTGTGGCACAACTTGACTAGAAGAAGGATCGGTTGGTAGGGCATATTCTGAGGCATCAAGAGATCAAAAATTTAGTATTGGAGGGCAGCGTGGAGGGTTAAAATCGTAAGGGGAGACGAATAGATGAATACACTAAACAGATTCGAAAGGATGTAGGTTGCAGTAGGTACTGGGAGATGAAGAAGCTTGCACAGGATACAGTAGCATGGAGAGCTGCATCAAACCAGTCTCTGGACTGAAGATCACAACAACAACAACATTTTGTCAAAAACTATAGATCGCTGCGTCTCGGCTCAGCTATTGCAGAAACAAATATATAGTGTAGTTCATATTAATAGCCGCTAGATTTCAGTTGTTTTCTGTTTTGCTTTGCAATCGTCATATGTTTAAAATGGCTACTCCGCAGCAGAAATCATTATGTGTTCTCGCGTTTGCGAAGTGCAATTCCGTGATTACAGTGAAAGACGTTTCACGTTGAGGTACCAAAATGATTCTCCGAATGGATGGAACATTCGCAGATGGTATCGACAGTTTCTATATACATGATGTGTACGTAAAGGAAAGAGTCCTGGCCGCCCTCGCGTTCCTAAAAGAAAATGTTGCACTAATTCGAACTGCTTTCCAACGTAGTCCTTCTAAATCAGCTCGTCGTGCCGGTTACAACTGTCTACAATCACAATTTGGCGTCTACTGACTCGTTGGTTGGTTATGAAGCCGTACAAGTACCAGACGTTACAAGCTCTGCGTCCTGATGATGCTATTGTCACTGTCGCACAACGCATCGTGCTCAGTGATGAAGCGACTTTCCATGTTAGTGGTCGGGTAAACAAACGCAGTGTTCGAATTTGGGGCCTACAGAACCCACATGCAGCCACTGAACATGTACGAGATTCGCCCAAAGTAAATATGTTTTATACGATAGCCCGATCATCTGTTTACTGCCCATTCTTCTTTGATGGAAACACGATTTACTCTCAGCAGTATCTCGCTGTGTTAAAAAACTGGTTCTTTCAGAGGTTGCCTGAAGACCATTTTTCAACAAGACGGGGCACCGCCCTCACTGTAGTCACGAATTGAGTGACTATCTCCATGACACTCTACCGAACCGTTGGACTGGTCTTCAAGGAACTGGCGACTTTCTCAGCTGGGCTCCAGGGTCACCAGATTTGACATCCTCTGACTTCTTCCTGTGAGGTTTCGTTAAAGACAAGGTTTATGTACTACCAATCCCACAGAACCTGGAAGAGATGAAGAACCGGATCCGCACTGCCATAACATCAGTGACGAAGGACATGCTTTCCCGAGTATAGGAGAAATTTCAGCATCGATGTGATAATGCTCGCGTCGCAAATGAAGGACATATTGAACAGATGTAATCAGAACTTGAGAGGTTCGTAAATATGTTTGTTATGTCTTAAAGTGTAATAAATATATGTTTCCGAAATACATATATTCTTTTCGAAACACCCTGTGTAATACGGGCGCCTTTGGTTCGTCTGGCGCCGAAGGTTAGCCGAGGTCTTCACTAATACCGTAGTCCTGTTATAGGGCCTCTCTTTCGCTGTTGGCGTCTCCCTCTCACATTCTGCGATTTCTATACATTACACCAACCGAACAGCATCTACTCTCTCGCCCAACTGAACAAAACTGCACTCGACATTCTCTGAACTGGTACAGCTCTCGACATCCTCTCAATATGCACTGCCCACAGCAACCTCTGAACTGCGTTTTCGAATTCTTCTGAAGAAAAGTGTTGTCCTGTTCGGCCCTCACTCGCATAGCTGGTACCTTTTGCTATTTCGTATTCATTCACCGATACGAGGCTCTCGACTCTCAATAAATATGTCCTTCCTGGACGGGAATGTACATAATGTACGAGTGCAGGTTGTGACACATGGATCACGACATATGGAAGTTTGGATCTAACCGTGATTCGTGCACACATAGCCGAAGCGGTCAAGGCGACCGCTGGCATAAAGCTGGAAGCCCGTGTTCGAGTCACGGTCTGGCACAAAATTTCATTGACATAATTTTAATATACAGTCGAAATGGGTACATTTTCGCAACTGCGAATACATTTCCTGCTACTAAATACAATCAACTTATCGGAGAACTTGTACACAGAACAACATGAAATGAAACACCTTGATTAAATGCGAACATAATTCGAGGAATGGACGAGAACGTGACACGTCGCCGACAGCATTTATATTGAAAGTAAATATTTATGTGTCAGTCGTTTCTCAAAATCGTATCGTAGATTTTAAAAAATTGCCACTAAGGTGCTCAGATAATTTATATTCTTACTACCTACTTGAATTTCTTGCTATCGTACACTTGCAACGGATGACTTGGTTTTGAGCGCTGATTCCAGTTTATGAGCTGCTCATTCAAACGACCATGCCATTCAGCTTCAGTTTAACTTCCCATGCTGCGTTGGTTGGTTGGTTGGTTCGGGGGAGAGGACTAAACAGGGATGTTTTCAGTCCCATCAGAGTAGGGAAGGATGGCGGAAGGAAGTCGGCCGCTCCCTTTCAAAGGAACCATCCCGGCATTTGCCTGAAGTGATTTAGAAAAATCACGGAAAACCTGACTCAGGATAACCGAACGCGGTTTTGAACCGTCGTTCTCCCGAATGCGAGGTCGGTGTGCTAATCATTCACTCGGTTCCATGTGTAAGTAGGCTGTTTAGGTTCTTATACTGGTAACACCACCGTCACGTAGCGTTCTGTATGAAAATCACTGGCTGAGCTGTGTGCAGTCGGTGGCTGGGTGGGATTGTTGGAATTTGATATTATAGTGTTGGGCAGTTGGCTGTTAACAGCGCGTAACGTTGCATAGTTGGAAGTGAGCCGCCAGCAGTGGTGGATGTGAGGAGTGAGATGGCAGAGGCCATCAACTGATATATATACTATGACTTTCGAACGCTATTAAGGTAAATACATTGTTTGTTCTCTATCAAAATCTTTCATTTGCTAACTATGCCTATCAGTAGTTAGGGCCTTTAGTAGTTAGAATCTCTTATTTAGCTAACAGTATTGGCGCTCGCTGTATTGCAGCAGTTCGAGTAAGGAAGATTTTTGTGAGGTAAGTGATTTGTGAAACGTATAGGTTAATGTTAGTCAGGGCCATTCTTTTGTACGGATTTTTGTAAGTCAGATTGCGTTGCGCCAAAAATATTGCGTTTCAGTTTAGTTTTGATCAGAATAAGTAAAGAGAGAAATGCCTGAGTACGTTCAGTTCTGCTCAGCTGTTTGAAAATCAAGTAACGTAAGGGGTTTACCAGCACAGTAATTTATAATTTTGCCAAGGGGACGTTTCACATGCTGTGAACACCTTTACACACACATTGTTCCTCTGAAATGTTCCAAGGCAAATTTAATTCCTGGGGTATAAGAGACAACGAAGTAATTGTGGTGGCAGCTTCAGCTAACAGTTGTGAACAATAAACGTGCGTTCCACCAATCAGTTGTGAGCAGGCAGAATTAAATAGTGGGCGTGTGAGCATAGTGTGTGAACTTTGTTATCACTCGACGCTGTGGAGCAACAGCGTTAAAAACATTCTCCATACCGTTTTGAAGAACACAAAGATGTGTGCAAAGTTTGTCCCAGAGGTCTTGACTAAAAAAAAGGCCTCCGAGCGCTTGCTACGTCTTTATTGAAAGGCAGAACGAGGACAATTAGTTGCTAGCAAAAAACAGGGGTAGTTCCCAGGAAGGTAACTGTTATGACAGTATTCCCAGTTCAGTACAAATATTTTCGTCATTTATTTTCATTATCTGAATTGATAACTGATACTGGTGCAAACGTCTATACTTCACTTCTCTTTATACCTAGTGATCGGGTCTCAATAAGGCACAAACAAAGATTAGCTTAGTTAACAATGGCTATAGGTGCTGGATTTGAATCCAGGTCCAGAACGACGACGTTGGTCATGTCATTTAAAGTTCAAATTTTTGTACACGTAGCTGCTAATGTGTTACCAGGACAACGATATTACTGGTGATTCGCTGTTTATGTTGAGATTTCCTTAGAGTGCTTGTTGCTGTTAGTCGCGTTATTTTACTGGTTCGTCCAATATCTAGTTTCCAGAGCCACTCGCCGTTGAGCGACGTTCAGCACCGTGGTTGGAAAACCTTTTCGAGAGCGAAAAACTTTTTTCCAATGCCCGTACAGCTTTGTAACTCCATGTATTGTCTCAAGTATTTAATTTTGACTAAGGATTACTGTACGATATATGTAAAATAATCGGTTTTCTTTTTGGAATGTCACTTGTTGTAATTAAGGTTAGTTTATGAGTGTTATGGGGTGTCTCATCGCTAAGAACGTGTTTTCTAATATGTTTTGTATGACGATATTAGTTGACGCTTAGACTGACTGCCATAAAGACCTTTGGTCTCTAGTACTCTCTTGCAGTACCCATTGCGTGTAGTCAAACGACTGTACCCGACGGAGTTTTGGTGTTTAGAGGACCTGCAACACAGCTACGTTATGTTGGTTGTATTCAGCAGTGGCCCACTTCTTTTGCTGTCAAGTGTACATAAAATTTAGATTTGAGCAAATGGACAGGAACTTTGCATCGGTATATGACTTTGGGACAATAATTATAAAACATACTTTTAACAAAACTATATTAAAACTTTGGCAAACTGTTGGGTTGACTGTAGTATCCTGATGCACTGCTAAATACAGTTCATATGAAAATGTCTTGCCTTACTGGTTGCAGTCGTATTGGTGTTGAACTTGTTGCTTGCCGAATGAATATTTGGATAGGCTCTTCTCGTCTCCAGTGATGGAATTAATTTATAACTACCACTCACATGTGGTAGCCATGTCAACTTGCTGTATCACTGTTTCCATATTCCAACATATAAAACCAGTCGGATATTCTTTCTTTCAAATGCTAAATAAACTGGAGACGACTTCAGGAACTATAGGCCATTGCCAACCAAATGTTAAGCACTTTGACATCGAATTTGTACTGTTTAAGCCTGACGTCGCCAGACATGGTATGCTACGGTGCATACACTGTCAAGTCTCGACTGCCGTTGCCTCTGGTCTCCCGTTCTTTTTCTCCATTGGGTTGCTCGCACCAAGGTCTTCCAAAAGCCTGGTGGTCCAAAATCCGTAATGGATTTTTTTAAACTATGATTTTAATTTGTTTAAATGAATTATGTGTTCTAATGGCCTTACAAAACGTTATAGTCAGTACAGTTATAACTTACATTCATTTTCATAGTTTATTTTCCATAAAATTATTAATGTTTTCACAAAACATGCTCTCCTTCCAGCGAACATCTATCACAGAAATAACATTTTTGCATCTTACATAGTTGCAGAGGTTTCCCAAACACTAACCCATAATATAAGATCGATAACTTTACTGTGTCGGTTTTCACTTGATATTATTTAAATATAAAAAATTAGACATTTTAATTTTAACTTAACTCTAGCATCACAAGTATGCACAAGAAGGTCGTAATTACGAATATAACTTCTATCTGATAACAGCCACATGGACGAAATTACAATATTGGGCTTTCCAGAGAAAAGCAATTTACCAATAGACAACCAGACCCACCCGTAAAGTATAAATCAAAAATATTATCATCTAGTACTCGTATTTCGAAAAGCAATAATACGAACTTCCACGCCATACTTCTCGTATTCAGAGCTCACTGTCACACTACTTGAGGAGCTTTTGTCGTTTTTTGTTTCCGTCTCGTAACATGGGCCTAGAACTTCTGGTATTTTGGTGTTCTGTGCCTGTTTGGCGGCGAATGGCTTTCCTCTGTCGGAAGCTAGCACCGTAACCAAGATCTAATAGGCTACGATATGACGTCAACAGTCAGCGCCGTGCGCTGACAGCTGAGTGTTGGCGTTCAGGCTGCTGAGTTTGAGTCTTGTGCTGGTCAGCAGACGTGCCCCAGAAACAGCAGTGGTCGGAGTGTAGTCAGTTGGTGGACGGCCAGGAACAATGCAGTGGCTGCAGACCCAAGTACAGGAAGCCTCAACAGTCTGTACACTGCAAACCTGTCAATGGGACGTCACCAACGGTCGGCACAGGACGTGGTTGCTGTATGGACACCACAGGCTGCTGGAGCAGTATGGAGTGCTGAGTACCAAACTGTGTATTGAGTGTATTACGCACGGATGTCCGTGGTTACTGTGGGACAAGTTATGGTTGCTGATTGATGCCAAACTGTGTGTGTGTGCTTGAGTGTTCTCTGAAAGCGAAAGCTATTTTGGTTTTACCAAATTACCTTGTGAGTGCGTTTGATTGGTGTTATACAGAACGTGAACTTGTTTGTATTCCAGTGTGGACTTGTGTAATTTGTTGATACTACTTGTACAAGGAAAGTCATCTTGTTTTTTATTCTGTACGAATTATCACTTTGTATGTTATTGTACAGGAGTTTACTGAGATATGTGTGTATATACTTCGGCAGGGCGTTGACGGTTCATTGTTGTAGTAGCTAGTTGGCAATGGGAGGGAGTCTGATATTATTTCAATATACAGTTACGTGCTATGTAGATAAGCTTAAATAAATCTGAGAGCGGTTTCACTACTTTTTCGTTGATTGTAAGAGTTTTATCTGGTGTATTTCTTGTCTATGGCTGAGGGGCGTATACTGTAAGTCTTACTGTCGTTGTCCGATTCTGTGTGCTGGGAGAAAGGTATGATTTTAATTCTATGTACTGCACTGAAGATATTTTATTTGTATCCTCTTGTTTGTGCCCTGTTTTGAAAAACGTATACGGGGCAGCATATTAAGTTGTTTTTCACTATTATTGTGTCACTCTTCTATTATCAAGAAGAATTTTGCGTTTAATAAATTAACTATCAAACTGAGCAAAGACCTGCACAACCTATAGCCCGAACCCCAGTCCAGCTAGCTCGTTCTTGTGCAACCCAGCTAGCTCATTATTCGCACGAAGTAATGGCCGCAATCGGCAGGGGATCTCAAGTTGATTCCGTATTTCTACATTTCCGGAAAGCTTTTGACACCGTTCCTCACAAGCGACTTCTAATCAAGCTGCGGGCCTATAGGGTATCGTCTCAGTTGTGCGACTGGATTCGTGATTTCCTGCCAGGATGGTCGCAGTTCGTAGTAATAGACGGCAAATCGTCGAGTAAAACTGAAGTGATATCTGGTGTTCCCCAGGGAAGCGTCCTGGGACCTCTGCTGTTCCTGATCTATGTAAATGACCTGGGTGACAATCTGAGCAGTTCTCTTAGGTTGTTCGCAGATGAAGCTGTAATTTACCGTCTAGTAAGGTCATCCGAAGACCTGTATCAGTTGCAAAGCGATTTACGAAAGATTGCTGTATGGTGTGGCAGGTGGCAGTTGCTAAATAACGAAAAGTGTGAGGTGATCCACATGAGTTCCAAAAGAAATCCGTGGGAATTCGATTACTCCATAAATAGTACAATTCTCAAGGCTGTCAATTCAACTAAGTACCTGGGTGTTAAAGTTACGAACAACTTCAGTTGGAAAGACCACATAGATAATATTGTGGGGAAGGCGAGCCAAAGGTTGCGTTTCATTGGCAGGACACTTAGAAGATGCAACAAGTCTCCTAAAGAAACAGATTACACTACACTCGTTCGTCCCCTGTTAGAATATTGCTGCGCGGTGTGGGATCCTTACCAGGTGGGACTGACGGAGGACATCGAAAGGGTGCAAAAAAGGGCAGCTGGTTTTGTATTATCACGTAATAGGGGAGAGAGTGTGGCAGATGTGATACGAGAGTTGGGATGGAAGTCATTACAGCAAAGACGTTTTTCGTCGCGGCGAGATCTATTTACGAAGTGTCAGTCACCAACTTTGTCTTCCGAAGGCGAAAATATTCTGTTGAGCCCAACCTACATAGGTAGTAATGATCATCAAAATAAAATAAGAGAAATCAGAGCTCGAACACAAAGGTTTAGGTGTCCGTTTTTCCCGCGCGCTGTTCGGGAATGGAATGGTAGAGAGATAGTATGATTGTGGTTCGACGAACCCTCTGCCAAGTACTTAAATGTGAATTGCAGAGTAATCATGTACATGTAGATGTAGACGGAATCATCGTCTCCTCACTACCCGGCCGGTAGTCACAGCTAACGCTTTGACAACACACGGGACTCTGGTAGCTTATGTTGTCAGCTGGTATGTTGGTGAAAAATACACATAACCGTGTCAGCGTTTGGACCCAGTACTTTCCTGGAAAACATCAATTAGTGGTATTGTCAGTTGCTTGACATGGGCCGACAAGAACATATTTTAATCAGTAATGTGATGACAGTTCGTGATTTTTAACACAGGCTTGACACTCATTATTGATGATGGATTTTTATCATTTGATGATAGCTTTTTATCAATTGAGGAGGACTGAGAATATTGCCCAGCCTCGTCGTTACCCTGAAACACTCTGTAACTGCTTCCTATACCATATGACACAGCATTTATATACAACAGAAGATGCAAATAAAAAATTTCGTAACCTGTTGTGTGGGTCTATAGTCAACTTAAATTAGTACACCTACAGAAAAGTATCGGAATTTTCGTTCAGTTTTGTATTTAATAGCTCTAATGTCTGTATTTAAACAACTGTTTACAATATAAACTGTCGATCAACCACGTACAATTGTTTTAGCTATAGTAGCCCCAGTTTTAAAATTATGTATGAAGAGATACGCCTGAAGTTCTCTGAGGCTACAGAAGCTATGATAACGAATAGCTCAGTAGACATTTCAGTTGAAGAGGAATGAACGTCTCTACATAGGTCAGTCACAAAAGTTGAAAGAAAAACTTGGGTACCAGGAAGGTAAGTACAAAGAAACCAAGGGTAACAGAAGAAATACTTCGGTTTATCGAGTAAAGAAGAAAGTACAAAAACATTTAACCATGTTCAGGAATACAGAAATACAAGTGACTTACGAACGAATAAAATAGGAAGTGCAAAGAAGCTAAGGCAAAACGACGGCATTAAAATGTGAACAAACTGAAAAACAAATGACGACGGAAGGACTGTCTCGGTAAGCAGAAAAGTCGAAGTGATCTCCGGTGAAATTAAATACAAGGGAGGTAAAATTAAGAGTGCTGTGGGTATCCACTGATAATTTCAGAAAAGAGAGCGGATGGGTGGAAAGATTACACAGAAGGTCTCTATGAGGAGGAGGAGGTCTTGTCTGATAAGGTTGTAACCTCCCCAGAATAAAATAATATGAATAATATTCACATTTAGTGTAACCTCCCAACAGAAAAGTTCCGAAACATCCCAACAGTAAGAAATATAACTATAACATTGACTTTTAGCGTGACTTCCCAATAAATGAATTGCGTAAACTACCAATAATGAAATGTGACTAATCTCTCAATAAAAAAATTGTGGCTCAGTTATAACCTTTCAATAATTGACTGTGAATTTAAACTGGTAAATTTTTGACGTCAGCAGTGCTGTGTCATGACCCAGAAAATGCATTCTGAAGAAATTGAAAATTCTTACCTCAATGAGGTCGCCGGATAACGCATATATATCTGCTCCTATAAGAAATTTTTCTGGCACAGCCCAGTGCAATGCTGGGCGATAGATTTGTCACCTTTAAAAATAAACAACTGATTTTTCTTTGCAATAATCGGGATGACCATGGATTGGAGAAAATAGTAAATTCTTTAAATTGAGATGAATAATTGTCAAAGTTAATTTTTATAAGAAAGATTATTATTCAGAGATTTCCTTTTAAAAACATTTACATGGGACTTGATATAACAACACTACATATGCGCGAGGCTGCTTTTACCTTATACTACAACGCTCAGGCACCGCCATCGCTCCACGCGACAGGCCCAGCCAACACGATACACCAGACTGCCCGCTACTGCTACTACAACTGCTACACAGTTCCTATTGCTTACAACACTGCTCTTTGGTCTGAGATCCTCTTACAGCTTACATATCGCAGGCAGCGCGTGAGCAATCCATCGAAATTACGTCTGCTCGAGTGCGCTAGCAACAAATTCCATAATCATGGATAAGGTGATAGAAGAAACTTGAATCGATAGGGAAGAGTTAGGTGATCCAGTATTAGACACAGAATTTAAAAGAGCTTTAGACGACTTAAGTTCAAATTAGCGAAAAGAGGTAGGTAACATTCCATCCGAATTTCTAAAATCATTTGGGAAGTGGGAACAAAACGACTTTTCACGTCGGCGTGCATAATGCATGAGATTAGCGATATATCATGCGACCGGAGTGATCGTTCCCATGTTTCGCTTGACAATGGAACCAAAACAAGAAGAATCAAGCCACGTTCATAGGATTTGTAGACGTGTGAAAAACATTTGACAGTGTGAAGTGGTGCAGGTTGTTCGAAACTCTGAGAACACCAGGAGTGAGCTATGGCGGAAGACGGGCATAAACAATATCTAAAAGAACCAAGAGGGTAAAATAAGAATAGAACACCAAGAACGAAGTACTCGGATTAGAAACGGTGTAAGATAGGGATGTGGACTTCAACTCTACTGTTCAATTTATACATTAAAAAGCAATGACGGAAATAAAAGAAAGTGGGATTAAATTTCAAGTTGAAGGAATAATAGTGATAAGATTCACTGAGGACATTGCTATACTGACCGAAGTCAAGAACAATTACATGATCTGTCAACGGGAATGTACAGCCTAATGAGTACAGAATGTTGACTGAGAGTAAATCGAAGGAAGACGAAAATAATGAGAGGTATCATAAATGAGAACAGTTACAAATTCAACGTTAGAATTGGGGATCACGAACTACACGAATTTAAGGAATTCTGCTACCTGGGCCGTGAAACAACACATCATGGACGGAGCAAGGACATAAACTGTAGACTAGCTCCGGCATAAAAGGCATTCCTGGCCTAGGGAAGTCTACTAGTGTCAATCATAGGTCTTAATATGAGAATGAAATTTCTGAGAAGCACACCATTGTATGGTAATGCAACAAGGACTTTGGTTCAAATGGTTCAAATGGCTCTGAGCACTATGGGACTCAACTGCTGAGGTCATTAGTCCCCTAGAACTTAGAACTAGTTAAACCTAACTAACCTAAGGACATCACAAACATCCATGCCCGAGGCAGGATTCGAACCTGCGACCGTAGCGGTCTTGCGGTTCCAGACTGCAGCGCCTTTAACCGCACGGCCACTTCGGCCGGCAAGGACTTTGGGAACACTGGAAAGGGAAATAGTCCTAGCTTCTGAGATGTGGCACAGAAGAATGCTGCAAATTAGGCGAACTCTGCAGAATCGCCGAGGAAAGAAATGAATGGGAAACCCTGACAGGAAGAAAGAACAGGGTAGTAGGATATATGTTAAGACGTCAAGGGATAACTTCCATAGTACTAGAGGGAGCTGCACACGATAGAAACTACAGACGAACACGGAGAGTGGAATAGATCCAGCAAATAACTGACAACGTACGTTGCAATTGTCAACTACTGAGAATCCAGAAGAATAAAAGGCAACTACATCAACATCTATATTCCGCAAACTACTGTGAATATCATAGACGAGGGCTCTACCCATTATACCATCTTTTCCCTGTTCCATTAATAAGTAAGCGTTCTCCGGATCGTTAGCGCCTACCTTCAAATTACTTTAGCATCTCTGTGACGTTCCCCCACGAGTCAAACAAATCTGTCGACATTCGTGCTGCCTTTCTCTGTATATATGCAAAATCACCTGTTTTTCCGTTATGGTACGGGTCCCACACACTTGGTCAGCATTCTAAGACGTGTCGCATGCGTGATTTGTAAGGAAACTACTTTGCTGACTGATCAAATTTACTTAATACTCTACCAATAACTGAAGTCTTCCACCTACTTTACTGAGCCTCCGTGATCGTTCCGTTTCACATTCCTGCAAATTGTTACAGGCAGTTTTCTCGTGAATTGACCGACGCCAATTGTAACTCGTTGACACTGCAGTCATCCGATGTAACATTTCTTTTTCGTCTTCCGAAGTGCAAAGTCTTACATTTCTGGAGATATAAAGCAAATAGCCAGTCATTTCACCATTTATAAACGCTAACAAGCTCCGACTGAATATTGGTGTAGCTTCTTCCGACAGTACTTTATTATAGATAACCGCATCATATCCATCTCCTTGACACAAGACAATTTCAAAATTCAATTAAATACAATGAAAGAAATAGCATCTAACAATGGGAATTACACACTGAAGAGCAAAGAAACTGGTATAAAAAATGGCTCTAAGCACTATGGGACTTAACATCTGAGGTCATCAGTCCCCTAGACATCGAACTACTTAAACCTTACTGACTTAAGGACATCACACACATCCATGCCTGAGTCAGGATTCGAACCTTTGACCGTAGCAGGAGCGCGGTTCCGGACTAAAGTGCCTAGAACCGCTCGGCCACAGCGGCCAGAAAACTGGTATAGGCATACATATCAAAATACAAGCAGTACATGGAGTTGCGGTCGACAACGCCTATACAGCGTGGTCCATTCATCGTGAGCGAGCCAGATATCTCACGAAATAAGCTTCAAACGAAAAAACTACAAAGAACGAAACTTGTCTAGCTTGAAGGGGGAAACAAGATGGTGCTATGATTGGCCCGCTAGATGGCGCTGCCATGGGTCAAACGGATATCAACTGCGTTTTTTTAAACAGGAACCCCCATTTTTGTTACATACTCGTGTAGTACGTAAAGAAATATGAATGTTTTAGTTGGACCACTTTTTTCGGTTTGTGATAGATGGCGCTGTAATAGTCACAAACATATGGCTCACATTTTTAGACGAACAGTTGGTAAGACGTAGGTTTTAAAATTAAAATACAGAACGTAGGTACGTTTGAACATTTTATTTCGGTTGTTCCAATGTGATACATGTACCTTCGTGAACTTATTATTTCTGAGAACGCATGCTGTTACAGCGTGATTACCTGTAAATACCACATTCATGCAATAAATGCTCAAAATCATGTCCGTCAACCTCAATGCATTTGGCAATACGTGTAACGACATTTCTCTCAACAGCGAGTAGTTCGCCTTCCGTAATGTTCGCACATGCACTGACAATGCGCTGATGCATGTTGTCAGGAGTTGTCGGTGGATCATGATAGCAAATATCCTTCAACTTTCCCCACAGAAAGAAATCTGGGGACTTCAGATCCGGTGAACGTGCGGACCATGGTATGGTGCTACGACGACCAATCCACCTGTCATGAAATATGCTATTCAGTACCGCTTCAACCGAACGCGAGCTATGTGCCGGACATCCATCATGTTGGAAGTACATCGCCATTCTGTCTTGCAGTGAAACATCTTGTAGTAACATCGGTAGAACATTACGTAGGAAATCAGCATACATAGCACCATTTAGGTTGCCATCGATAAAATGAGGGCCAATTATCCTTCCTCCCATAATGCCGCACTATACATTAACCCGCGAAGGTCGCTGATGCTCCACTTGTGCCCGCATCTCGTGGTCGTGCGGTAGCGTTCTCGCTTCCCACGCCTGGGTTCCCGCGTTCGATTCCCGGCGGGGTCAGGGATTTTCTCTGCCTCGTGATGGCTGGGTGTTGTGTGATGTCCTTAGGTTAGTTAGGTTTAAGTAGTTCTAAGTTCTAGGGGACTGATGACCATAGATGTTAAGTCCCATAGTGCTCAGAGCCATTTGAACCATTTGAACTATTACAGCGCCATCTATCAAAAAGCGAAAAAAGTGGTCCAACTAAAACATGTATATTTCTTTACGTACCACACGAATATGCAAAAGAAAATGGTGGTTCCTATTTGAAAAAAACCAAGTTGATATGCGTTTGACCTATGGCAGCGCCATCTAACAGGCCAACCATAGCGCCATCTGGTTTCCTCCTTCAAGCTAGACGAGTTTCGTTCTTTGCGGTTTTTTCGTTTGATGCTTATTTCATGAGATATTTGGCCCGGTCACTATCAATGTATAAGACAACAAATATCTGGCGCAGTTGTTAGATCGATTACTGTTGCTACAAATTGCAAGTTATCAAGATTTAAGTGAGTTAGAACGTGATGTTACAGTCGGTACACGAGTATGGGACACAGCGTCTCCATGCGACCATTTGACGAGTGTACCGTGAATATCAGGGATCCGGTAAAACATTAGATCTCCAACATCGTAGCAGCCGGCAAAAGATCCTGCAAGAACGTGACGAACGACTACTGAAGAGAATCGTTCAACGTGACACATGTGCAACCCTTTCGCAAATTTCTGCAGATTTCAGTGCTAGGCCATAAACAAGTGTCACAGTGCCAATCATTCAACGAAACATAATCGATCTGGGCTTTCGGAGCCGGAGGCCCACTCGTGTACCCTTGATGACTGCATGACACAAAGCTTTACGCCTCCCCTGGATCCGTCAACACCGACATTGGGCAGTTGATGACTGGATACATGTTGACTAGTCGGATGAGTCTCGTTTCAGATTTTATCGAGCGGATGGACGAGCACGGGTATAGAAACCATCTCATGAGTCCATGGACCCTGCATGTTAGCAGGGGACTGTTCAAGCTGGTGGCGGCTCTATAATGGTGTGGGGCGTGTTCAGTTGCAGTCATGTGGGACCCTTGATACGTATAGATACGACTCTGAGAAGTGACACGCACATTAGCGTCCTGTCTGATCACCTTCATCCATTCATGGCCATTGTGCATTCCGATGGGCTTGGACCATTCTAGCAGTACAATGCAACACCCCACACGTCCGGAATTGATACAGAGTGGCTGCAGGAACACTCTTCTGAGTTTAAACACTTCCACTGGCCACCAAAATCCCCAGACATGCACATTATTGAGCATATCTGGGATGGCTTGCAGCGTGCTGTTCAGAAGAGATCTCAACCCCTTCATACTGTTAAGGATTTATGGAGAGCCATGCAGGTTTCATGTTGTCAGTTCCCTCCAGCACTGCTTCAGACGTTAGTTGAGTCCATGCCACGCCGTGTTGCGACACTTCTGTGTGCTCTCGTGAGGCCCTACATGATATTAGACAGGTGTACCAGTTCTTTTTTGGCTCTTCAGTGTATTTTATTTGATGTGTCAAGGGAATTTTAAGGATACCCCGATCTCTATATGTTTTTCATTTGTGTATCTTCTCAGAACACTTCTGCTATGCTAATGTAGTTCAATATCTAAAGCGTCGCAAATTTTATTTGTGCTAAATAATTTGGGCAGCATTTTTACTGAAATAATCCCTTCCGTTTTAGTCAAACATTAACAACTGTCGTCTTAGGAAACGAACTATCATACTTTACGGTTGGACTATTTAAAAATCCATTACAAAAAAGACCCCTTCAGCTGTAAGATAAACCTTAATTTATGATCCGTCTATGTGGGGCGGCGGGCAATAATCAAAGCGGTCGTCATTTAGTTATAATAAGAGAATGAAAGTGTCTCTGCGCGCTTTACACCTATCTTTGCCTTTTGCAGGAGCCTAAAAACAATTTTTTGCGGTCAGCCAGAAAGCGGTGCAGAATATACTTACTAAAATTTCCAGTTTTCAGTTCCTCATTATTCTTTGTTCTCACTGAAGGAAAATGTTCCTACTTGTTATTTACTCAGCGGGATAAGGAACCATGCCTACAAATAAAAATTTTGAGTTTTAACTGGTTCATATATTCTGTAAATCTTCACACGTACAAAATATAATAATATCCCTATCGGAAACAGCACAGTTAAGAGTTCAGAGTCGACCTCTACGGACGTTCCAAATAAAATGATCTATCGCCCTGAATTCTATTGACCGAAAGTTATGTGCTGGCAGTAAGAGTACAAAATAATCGCGCTACTTACCTAGCGGTATTGTTAACGTAGGGGTGGCACACAAACAGTTGCTTACGGGAAATATAGGCGATCGAATACGATGTACAGTCCTCGTGAGTTCGCTTCCTGTCGAAGTCCACCCAGCTATTACGTCATCCGAGGCACAGCACACTCGATTGTTTGCATGGCGCAGACAGTTTGAGATCTCTGCTTGAAAAGCGTCTCTCTCCACTGCCTCTCAGGCTGTATTTGTGTAGGTGCACAGCGGACAGATACATGGAACATCTGTTATCAAACGCCCTAGGCACAGACAGCGGTATGTAAATGGCCTCTTTCTCGGACACGTATTAATTAATAGCTCTGCTGTTTACCAGTTTACAATCTTATTAATTTTTATGTAAATAGAGTTTGCTTTAGTTACCGGAAAAGTTTTAACTCGGCTGCATTTAAACTTTGCTGCTTAGAAATTCTAGAACGGAACATATGGTACAAGACTGCCTCTGAAATATGTCTTTAAAATTCCTTGTAACCATTGTTGTTCACAATACGGTCTTGAAACCTGACACTACTCTAGTATTATATGGATTTAATCGAGTGTTGTAATTAGAACTTTCTATTACAAATACAAATGATACTCTATCATGAATAAGGGCGATTTCGTTCCAAATTTGATGTTTAGTAAGCAACTTATTGGTGTCACATACTTAATGTTTTACATGAAATTCAGGCTACATGAGAAGTTTCGTACTTCGGAGTCTAATATTTAGCGCCTTCAATGTTTCGTAAAAACGGCGATTTTGATAAAAATATTGCTGCGATCAGGTTGAGTCTTGTAGCTTTTAACTGTGACTTGCGTTTGCATATACTGAACAGTTCCTAGCTTTGTAGTCTAGTTATTCATCGCAACTTAGTTTTTTTAGAAGATCGTTATTTTGCCCATCATATTCATTTGATCATTCAAATGATTCAAATGGCTCTGAACACTATGGGACATAACATCTATGGTCATCAGTCCCCTAGAACTTAGAACTACTTAAACCTAACAAACCTAAGGACATCACACAACACCCAGTCAACACGAGGCAGAGAAAATCCCTGACCCCACAGGGAATCGAACCCGGGAACCATGGCGCGGGAAGCGAGAACGCTACCGCACGACCACGAGCTGCGGACTCACCATTTGATCATTCTGAGACCTAATGTTAACGTGTAAACTGAAGCACACACTGACGATCTTAGGAAAAGTTATTTTAATTTTTAATTTCACTCTTAAATCATGTTAAGCATGCGTTATGATGATGTGCCGCTGGTAGTGATTAAGTGGGGTAGGTCCGATCACATACGCTCGCCTGATTATCTCTTACACTGAAACAAAGCCTGTTTCGCTTCAACTAGTTTTGCGGTGTTAGAGCCGTATCCTCAGCGATACATATTTATTTCACAATTTATTTCAAGCAATAACGAGTAGGTGATCCAACATTCTTTGTCCAGTTGTGATAAAAATATTCAACAGTCAAGAGGTTGGTAGTCCGATTTAAAATAGGCCAGAATGCGGGGATCATAATTTCGATACATGGAATCAAAGCGTTAACGTCGTCGTGGCTATATAAGGACCACAGTAACTCCGTCGCCGGTAAGGAAAACGAGCGCATGCGCGTATGAATGTCTGCTTGACAGGTGAGTGTTTTCATCACAAATACACAAAGGATGTTGGATCATCGACTGGTTATCGTTTGAAATAAATTATGGAATAAATATGTAGACCTGAGAATATGGCTCCAAAGCGATTTAAAATAGGCCAGAATGCGGGGTTCATCATTTCGATACAGGGAATCAAAGCGTTAACATCGTTGTGGCAATATAAGGACCACAGTAACTCCGTCGCCGGTAAGGAAAACGAGCGCATGCGCGTATGAATGTCTGCTTGACAGTTGAGTGTTTTCATCACAAATACACAAAGGATGTTGGATCATCGACTGGTTATCGTTTGAAATAAATTATGGAATAAATATGTAGACCTGAGGATATGGCTCTAAAGCGATTTAAAATAGGCCAGAATGCGGGGTTCATCATTTCGATACTGGGAATCAAAGACGTTAACATCGTTGTGGCAATATAAGGACCACAGTAACGTGCTCGCCGGTAAGGAAAACGAGCGCAGGGCGTAAGAATGTCCGCTTGACCGTTGAGTGTTTTCATCACAATTACACAAAGGATGCTGGATCATCGACTGGTTATCGTTTGAAATACATTATGAAATAAACATGTAGACCTGAGGATATGGCTCTAACGCAGCGAAACTAGTTTGATCATAAAAGGTTTATCATACAACAGAAACCTTATTTTTCATTGTGGGACTGTTCTACAACCGTGAGAGCCCACAATACAAGATTTGCTGTATTTAATCTTTGGTCCGATGAAAATTTCACTGCTACTCACATTTTTCTTCGTACCTGGTGATGGCTTAGCAACCGAAAGCCGCGTTGTAAAGTAATAAGTATTGTATAAAGTTACGCCAGTGTCTTTCTTTTTCATTTATAAAAATATAGTATATTTGGAATTAGTTGTTGTTCGCTTTGTAAAACGTTCATTTTTATTAGATGATGATTCAGTTGACACGATTTCTATCGTACAATTTTATGTAATACACTGACGTTAAACACTCGACAGTTTGCTGATATAACAATTTGTGACAAATATATTTGCCTCTGCCTCATATATACGAGGCCTGTTCAGAAAGTAAGCTCCGATTGATTGCCAAATTGAAAGCACAGTGAACATCAGAAATGTTTTACTTGTAACAATTAGCTACACCTTTCAGCTACTTCTCTACGTAGTCGCCGTTCTGACTTAGACTTTTGTCATAGCGTTGTACCAACTTTTCAATAGCCTCATCATAGAAGGCAGCCGCCAGTGCTTTCCGCCAATTCTCCACGCTGGCCTACACCTCGTTGTCTGTGTCAAAATGTTGTCTTCAAAGACAGCGGTTCATGTGACCAGAGATGAAACTCAGGGGGAGACAATTGCGGACTGTATTGTGGGTAATCTCACATTTCCATTTGAAAACGATGCAGGAGCATCTTCATTGCCCCTGCAGAATGCGGCTGAGAATTGTCTTGAAGAAGAAACAGGGCCCGCATCTCGTGGTCGTGCGGTAGCGTTCTCGCTTCCCACGCTCGGGTTCCCGGGTTCGATTCCCGGCGGGGTCAGGGATTTTCTCTGCCTCGTGATGGCTGGGTGTTGTGTGCTGTCCTTAGGTTAGTTAGGTTTAAGTAGTTCTAAGTTCTAGGGGACTTATGACCACAGCAGTTGAGTCCCATAGTGCTCAGAGCCATTTTGAAGAAACAGCACGACAGTTATGTAATGTTAGCTGCATAGCTTCAGGCGAAATTTCTCACCAGGCCCTCGTACTTGGCGGCAGACACTATTTTCTAGACATCTTTACGCACTCATTGCGAGCTCAGAAATGAGAAGAGCGACGTGATGCTAACTGGGGTTATACTAGAGACACTACCCAACACATCTGTGCAAAGCTTTATCGGATTTTCATAGTCGTTTCCATTTCGCGACCGATTGGAGCTTACTTTCTGAACGCCCCTCGTACATTTAGTTATGGAACGAGACAATCATTAATTAAACGAAAGGTCTTACAAGTGTGGAAGCTCTAGAATCGAGAGTGTCGATATTATTTGGCCGCACTCCTGTAGCAGCCTACGTAGCTACCACAAGGTGGATGTCACGTGACCCGTGCCCCGACACGGGATGCCGGCAGCGGCGCCGAACGCGATGCAATTACGTGCGTTAATTAGGGATCCGCTGCTCGGCGCCCCGCCCGGGCTTCGCTAATCGCGGCGCGAAAACCGGCGGAATAAGCGGCGCCGCTGATGGCGCCATACATAGTGTATGTACCGCGACGGGGCGGGGCCCAGGCGTGGCCCGGTGCGAACGGACGCTGAATGTTTAAAGTCGGCGGCGCCTGGGGACCGGACAGCGGGCGCCCGTGCAGCGGCGAGGCCGGGGCTGGCGGCGGCGCCGTAGCTGCGCCCACAGCCGCCACCGAGGTCTGCAGCCAAGTGTACGAGTCCGAGATGTGAGCTCCACAGGTGTGAAACGAGCCACGGCGATACTGTGCCACTGCAGGAACAGAATGTGTTACCATCTGTGGAATAATATTATCACCGCCAGGGTTTATTGGCGAAAATTTGGAAATATGTGCTCCATAGAGACTTTGACACATTGCTTCCTTTCGATTTGAACCATGGAATTCTGATTCATATACTATCTACATCTACATCTACATGGATACTCTGCAAATCACATTTAAGTGCCTGGCAGAATCGAACCACCTTCAAATTCTCTATTATTTCAATCTCGTATAGCGCGCGCTAAGAATGAACATCTATGTCTTTCCGTACGAGATCTGATTCCCCTTATTTAATCTTGGTGATCGTTCCTCCCTATGTAAGTCGGTGTCAACAATATATTTTCGCATTCGGAGAAGAAAGTTAGTGTGCCATTTCTCTGGCGCGTTGCGTATCCGTCACTATCGATAGCGACTTGTATTTCTGTTTCCGCCTCGTTCGTCCTGCGCAGGCGCTGAGGCGGCTGCTGCCCTCTGGAGCGTTTTTCGCGTGGGGCCGCGCGCGTTGCACCGAGCTGGTGGTATTTTGCCTTCCGCCCCGGCACGAAGGTGTGGTCTCGTTGTTGGCGGGCCTTGCTGATTTGGCCGTTGGTGATGTGCTGTTGTGGACAACAGATGGATCCCCGCACGCGATCGCTCGAGGTTCTCTGCCTCTGAAAAGGGTGGTGCCACAATATCGCTTGGGTTTCCGCTCCCAGGAGTTGTAACGACTGCAGGGCTGGCCTTCTGTGTGTTTGCTCTGTCCGGTCTGCGTGGCGGGGTTCGTTCCACCTTACTTCAGCTGTTGTTGATATTTTCTGCGTGATTCCGTTTTGGCCGGAGTCTAGGTGACGAGTTTTCTGCTGGTGTGTACCCGGACGTCGCCCCCGTTTTCCCGCCAGGGGGGCAGCCGTATCTGTTGGTGGGAATTATTTGGCAGTGTGTGTTTTGCGTGGACACGGTGTGCTCACACGCCCTGATTCTGAGTTGAAATTACTGTGGTCAGGCTGGCTCGGTTGCTGTACTGTGTGTTACTGGTTTTCTGGCTTGCTGGGGACTGCGCGCGCGCCTGTTCCGTTTTGTGATGTGGCAGCAGTCTGATATTTTTATGTGTGCTTGTTAAGTTGCTAGCAATTGCTTTTAGTCTTGTGGTTAGTTATTTTTATTTAAATTGCTGGGCATTGTCATTTACCTGTTCTTTTGCCTTTATTTATTTGTAGTGTCAATTAAGCCTAAGACGATGTCCAAGGTGCTAGCAACTGATTTTAGCCTCGTGTGTACTTAATCCTATTTAAATTCTTGGGCATTGCCATTTGCTTGTTCTTTTACTCTTATTTATTTGTTGTGATCGTTAGCCCTATGATGATGTCAGACCTTGGTATCTGTCAACCTTATTTTGGCTGCTAGCGCTCAGGTGCAATATTGCCGGGCCTATCCCGGATTTTGTCATTATGGTTGGTTGGTTGGTTGGGGAAGGAGACCAGACAGCGTGGTCATCGGTCTCATCGGATTAGGGAAGGAAGTCGGCCGTGCCCTTTCAGAGGAACCATCCCGGTATTTGCCTGGAGTGATTTAGGGAAATCACGGAAAACCTAAATCAGGATGGCCAGACGCGGGATTGAACCGTCGTCCTCCCGAATGCGAGTCCAGTGTCTAACCACTGCGCCACCTCGCTCGGTGTCATTATGTGAGACCCTTTTATACCGTATTTTTAGTAGTAGGTTTGGCAAGTGCACTTGCGTATGGTATTTATTACGTCCCCCCCTCTTTCTCCTTCGTGTAAAATGATTTTGGTAAGATTGCTAGCTAAGATTGCCCGCTGCCGCAGTCGTAACATGTTTTGACCGGCAAGCGGCCCACGTTGGCTAGAGTTTGAAAGTGGTCTGCGCTGTTGAAATTAGCAAACTTCCTGTAGGGAAGCAAATGTCGGTCTTTGCCGTACATATACTTATTAATTGAGCTAGTCATGTACGTGTTGTTGTGTTAAGGGTTTTAGGGCATTTTAATAGAGATACCTTTTGAAAATTTTATCATTTTAAAGAAGGTATAGTAAGGAGTAACTTCGACTCAAAATTTAATTGTAAATTATATATTTGTGCTTCACATTGTAAAATTTAACTTTATTAGGTGGAAGTATGTAGTTATGCAGAATGATTATTTGTCAATGTATCAAATTGTAAACAGTTTTGTTTGGCAGTGATTCAAACGACAAATATGCTTCTCTGTTCACCTGTTGCATATAACATTTTTATTACCTCATATTGTAAGTTGCTTGATTTGTTTGTGTCACTGTAATTTGTAAGCCACAGTGTAACTTATTACAATGAATTAATTGTTTTGTGGAAATAAACCTTGAATTTTATGTCCCCTTTTCATTAACCGATTTCCATCCAAATCGTCCGCTCAGTTGGTGATTGGAATTCCGTGAGAAGATTCTGTCGCAACGAAAAACGCCTTTCCTTTAATGATGTCCATCCCAAATCCTGTATCATTTCTGTGACACTCTCTCTCATATTTCGCGATAATACGAAACGTGCTGCCTTTCTTTGAACTTTCTCGATGTACTCCGTCAGTCCTATCTGGTAAGGATCCCACACCGCGCAACAGCATTCTAAAAGTGGACGGACAAGCGTAGTAGGTCTGTTGCATTTTCTAAGTGTCCTGCCAATAAAACGCAGTCTTTGGGTAGCCATCCCCACAACATTTACTATGTGTACCTTCCAATTTAAGTGGTTAGTAATTGTAATACCTACGTGTTTAGTTGAATATACGGCTTTTAGATTAGACTGATTTATGGTGTAACCGAAGTTAAACGCATACCTTTTAGCACTCATGTGGATAAGCTCACACTTTTCGTTACGGCTGGTCCCGGAGGAGGTTCAAGTCCTCCCTCAGGCATGGGTTTGTGTGTTTGTCCTTAGGATAATTTAGTTTAAGTAGTGTGTAAGCTTAGGGACTGATGACCTTAGCAGTTAAGTCCCATAACATTTCACACACATCTGAACAATTTTCGTTATTTAAGGTCAACTGCCACTTTTCGCGCCATTCCGATATTTCTTTTAAATCGTTTTGCAGTTTGTTCTCATGACTTTATTAGTCGATAAACGACAGCGTCATCTGCAAACAACCGAAGATGGCTGCTCAGATTGCGTCCCAAATCATTTATATAGATAAGGGACAGCAAAGGGCCTATAACACTACCTTGAGGAACGCCAGAAATCACTTCTGTTTTACTCGATGACTTTCTGTCAATTACAACGAACTGTGACCTCTCTGACAGGAAATCACAGATCCAGTCACATAACTGAGACGATATTCCATAAGCACGCAATTTCACTACGAGCCGCTTGTGTGGTACAGTGTCAAAAGCCTTCTGGAAATCCACAAATACGGAATCGATCTGAAATACCTTATGAATAGCACTCAGCACTTCATGTGAATAAAGAGCTAGTTGTGTTTCAAAGGAATGATGTTTTGTAAACCCATGCTGACTGTGTGTCAATAGACCGTTTTCTTCGAGGTAATTCATTATGTTCGAACACAATATATGTTCTTAAATCTTGCTGCATATCGATGTTAACGATATGGGCCTGTAATTTAGTGGATTACTCCTACTACCTTTCCTGAATATTGGTGTGACCTGTGCAACTTTCCAGTCTTTGGGTTCTGATCTTTCGCCGAGCGAACTGTTTTATATGATTGTTAAGTATGGAGCTAATGCATCAGCGTACTCCGAAAGAAACCTAATTGGTATACAGTCTGGACCAGAAGACTTGCTTTTATTGATTTAAGTTACTTCACTACTCCGAAGATATTTACTTCTACGTTACTGATCTTGGAAGCTGTTCTCGATTCGAATTCTGGAATATTTACTTCTTCTTCTTTTGTGAAGGCATTTCGGAAGTCTGTTTTTAGTAACTCTGCTTTGGCAGCACTATCTTCGAATGGATCTCCATTGGTATCGTGCAGGGAAGGCATTGATTGTTTCTTGCCGCTAACATACTTCACATACGACCAGAATCGCCTTGGATTTTCTAACAGGTTTCGAGACAAAGTTTCGTTGTGGCAACTGTTATAAGCATCTCGCATTGAAGTCCGCGCTAAATTTCGAGCTTCTGTAAAAGAACGCCAATCTTGTGGATTTAGCGTCTTTTTAAATTTGGCATGTTTGTTTCGTTGCCGGCCGGGGTGGCTGAGCGGTTCTAGGCGCTACAGTCTGGAACCGCACGACCGCTACGGTCGCAGGTTCGAATCCTGCCTCGGGCATGGATGTGTGTGATGTCCTTAGGTTAGTTAGGTTTAAGTAGGTCTAAGTTCTAGGGGACTGATGACCTTAGAAGTTAAGTTCCATAGTGCTCAGAGCCATTTGAACCTTTTTTTTTTTTGTTTCGTTGTTCCTGCAAGTGTTCTAACCCTTAAAGGGTACCAAGGAGGATCAGCTCCGTCGTTTGTTAATTTATTTGGTATAAATCTCTCAATTGCTGCCGATACTATTTCCTTGAGTCTAAGCCACATCTGGTCTACACTTATATTATTAATTTGGAATAAGTGGAGATTGTCTCTCAGGAAGGCGTCAAGTGAATTCATATCTGCTTTTTAGAACAGGTATATCTTTCCTTTACTTTTCGTGGATTTGGGGATTACAATATTCAATCTCGCTACAACCTTGTGTTCACTAATCGCTATATCGGTTTTGATGCTCCTTATTAACTCAGGTCAAGTGTGTTTTCACAACCGTTTACTATTCGCGTGGGCTCATGAACTAACTGCTCGAAATAATTTTCAGAGAATGCGTTTAGCACTATTTCGCATGATATTTTATGTGTACCTCCGGAATTAAACATGTATTTTCGCCAAAATATCGAGGGTAAATTAAAGCCACCACCAACTGTTATCGTATAATTCGGATACATGTTTGAAATCAAACTCAAGTTCTCTTTGAACCTTTCAGAAACTGTATCATCTGAATTGGGAGGTCGGTAAAAGTATGCAGTTATTATTATGGACTTAACTAAATGCCTTCAGCCTACTTTTCGCTTGTGATATTATACCGGTGACATTTGTGGAAAAACACTCGTCTATAATACACACACACACACACACACACACACACACGAGTCAGCAGGAAAGGCACGTGTTTTGACGGGTGATAGCGTTACTGATTCTGACCAAAAAACTTGATGTGGACATATGCCCTATTCCGAATGGTTTCCGAGTCAGAACATTTTTAATCTACATTTCTATTTGTTTTCTTTATCATTCATTGTCATTGTTTACAATGTACCACAGTGATACAGAGGAAGTTGAAACGAACATTTTTATGAAGGACCCTGCGACGGAACTCTCTCTTAGTCCACTGTCACTGAAGCAAGCTGCAAATTGATATTCACCTACCTCAAATCGACGTCTGCTCAGTGTCCCTTCACTCTGCAACGTAGATACTTACAAGGTGATTAAAAAGCGGCGTCGATGGAAACAGCACCTAATATTTACAGTTAATGAGGGCGCGTGAATCTCGTTATGATTGTGATTCTTCAGTTTCTCCCGGCGTATTTGTTGTTCGAACAGTCCACGGGTATACTGCCGGTTCATAGTCTCCAACGGGCACAATATTTCGGCGATCAGACATGTCGCCATCGTCAGGTGCGCTGACGAACTGAGCCCGTGAGGGCGGGCGGCCGTTTTAAATCCCCTCCCCCGCGGGCCGCTCTCTTCACCATCCGCGCCCGCGCGCCGGCGGTCGCGAGGACGTGGGCGTCGGAATCTGTGGTAGCGTCGATGTGCTTGCTACGTCCGCCCTGGTCACCAGTTCGTACTTCTTGTTGAGAGTCTTCTTAATTACATTCAATGCCGGGTCCCAAGCCTTGCTGAGATTGTAGCCGCAATCTCGGTTGATAAGATCTTCCCTGGTGCGAATTTCGATAACCTCCCTCATAACGCTGCCCCTGTATTTAGAGGTCTGAGCCAGGATCTTGGTACGCTCATAATCCATCTCGTGTTTCTCGGACCAACAGTGCTCTGTTACCGCCTACTTATTTCGATATTTCAGTCGAGTGTGCCTTTGATGTTCTTGGCAACGATCTTCGATGGTGCGTACTGTCTGTCCGATATAAGTCCTCCCACACTCACAGGGAATTTGGTATATGCCGGCCTTCCTCAAACCGAGGTCATCTTTCACACTTCCCAGTAATGCCTAATGCCAGTGTTTTATTGGGCGGGCGAAAGACGGTTTTAACTCGGTGTTTCTTTAATATACGCCCGATTTTCCCCGATAGTGTGCCATTGTACGGAATAAAGGCAGTGGCTACTTCTTCTTCCGTGACTTCATCCGTCTCCACAGGTTGTCCTGTGGTGGTGGGACGGAGAGCGCGTCTAATCTGCCATTCCGAGTACCCGTGTTTTCGGAACACGGTTCTGAGGTGTTCCAATTCCTATGGCAGATTCTCTGCGTCTGAGATGCTGCGCGCCCTGTGTACTTGTGTTTTTAGTACTCCATTCCTCTGTGAAGGGTGGTGGCAGTTGTCTGCATGCAGGTACAGATCAGTGTGCGTTTTCTTCTTGTACACACCGTGGCTCAGAGTACCATCAGCTCTTCTCTTGACCATGACGTCCAGGAATGGTAATCTTGCTTCTGCTTCGGTCTCCGTATTGAATTTGATGTTTGGATGTATGGAGTTTAGGTGTGTAAGGAAATCCAGGAGCTCGTTATAATTGTTTCTGTAAATATTCATAATAAGTTTTCGGGTGGAAGAACCGAGTCCTGATCTTCACTGAAAGTTCGGAAATCTGGTAAAAGTAGGTTTTATTTTCTTTGCTTAAAAATGTGTCATCAGCCCACATTTAATTAGCAAAACTGCTATTATAAGTTCCCAGTGTATGTCACACGTAAAGCAGCCAGAATTCTCGTAAGTCCATTCCGAAAATAATCACGTGAATATACAGTCAGTTTCTACACATAACGTTGATTCTTACATTAGTCATTCAGTGGATTTCTTTCACTAAGATTGCTCGCCGAATATATTCTGTAGTAGAACACAGAACATCGCCACGTGGAATTTTCGAAGTCCAACAAGTCACAGGCGTATATCTCCCGTACAAAATATCCCACGACGCCTAGTTTTACAAAATATTCGTAGCAACAAAAGCTACCATTTCAAATCCATCAGAACGCGAAGGACCGAACATTTCTTCATCTTACACGTTTTACGGACAGACACATTTAAAATGACCTTCGCGTCTGACAAGCTAGTCCACGACTCCCGCCTCTCCAGCTACTGATGCGACCTAAGTATCTCGCGGTGCGCGGGAACCACACTGACTTCCGATTGGCTGTTCGAAAAGGCCAGCCAATTCGATCACACCTTCTAGATCTTATTCGCGCCAAGACTGTTCTCAGCCAATCAGTACATCAGATACATTGGCGTCACTTCTACAAGCAAATTATTACTATTATGTTTATTAATTGAAAGTAAACGAAAATTTATCTGGAGATAACTTTAGAAAACTGATTATACCGTTACCGACTTTCTGGCTGCTTTATTACATAAGCAAACACTCATAGACATACGTCATCCACCAGTTAAGGAGACTTACAATTTTAATGACACACTGATGGCGAAACACTTGCTAGTTACGTAAGATGTATTACCATATAAAATTTGAAATTTGACGTATGTCTCCCACACGCACTCACATTCATTCTCATTTACTCTCACCTTAACTCAAAATATAAATACTAAAGTTTAAACTGTTATTTTCGTTACGAAAGAAAAATTAGCGACAGTTTAGAATTGAAAATGTATGTAAAATCAATCGGCACACTGAGAGTGCTATTACTGTTTTCAAATAACAAAAGAAATATAAACTATTATGGTTCCTATGGGAATTTACTTTCTTAAGTTTCGGTCAAGTACTTTTTAATGGGTTTTTCATATCTCCGAAACTATTATAGGAAGCAGTATCAAATTCTGACACACTGTTCGTCTGAGTAACAAAAGGTCCCGTACCACTTTTGGAATAAAACAAATAATATTTAACATAGCTATTTAGTTTCTTAGGTGAGGTGAATAAGTGGATCTGTACGTGGCACCCAAAAGCATTCCCACGCTCTGCCAGAAGGGCAGGTGGCTGATGACGCAATCTGCAGGCCACAAGTCGGCCGCCGCTGGGTGCTACCGTACTGCAGGCTCCCAGTACAGTTCGTCATAACGTAACGAAACCTACTGCAAAAATCGTTGGTCGCGGCTTAACCCGCGACGTTGCAACCCTTGTGGTCTATCAAATCGGGAAACTACCTCAAACTGGCCTACAAAAAGTACCTAAGATACGGCGCACGCAAGTCGAGCGAGATTTTCAATATTCCCACGATCTCGCCACGCAAACTGTTAGTCCTAGACAAAAAATGAACAGGACCTCTTTTGTAGGAAATTTAATTTAGTTTAATTGTGTACGGTTTTCGTTGAAGTGTGCGGTTTTAGAGTTATTAAGGAAAAACGTACAAAAGTGATATTAAATGTGTTCTATCTCAGAAACCATTCGCAATATGGCATATGTCCATATGAAGCTTTTGTTGGGTATCGCTAGTACTACCACGTTTCAAAGCATGTACCTTTCCTCCTGACTCACCCTATATACTAGAGCCATTCCTCTGTAGCTTTGCCCGAATATGTGTTCGACACTGTATTAAACACTGCTCCTCCTCCCGTTCTCTGTCCACCTCATCCATCCTTTTCCACCACCTCCTCTCTGCGCTCATATCTCTCTGTCCCCTCCCTCAGACCACATGCTGCGCCCCCTCTTTCATTCCATCTCTTCCTCCCTGTCTTCTACCTGCCCACTACCTCTCTACACCTTCCACCAGCCTCACGCATCCCCCACTTCTCCCTCTCACTGTCCATTTCCTCCTCTGTGTCACCCTGCCCATCCCCTCTTCTATCCATTTCAGTGTGAACCCAGTTGTGCTCATTGGCATGTGCAGTCCCTGCAACACAGTTCTATAAGGCAAGCCAGTACTACTACTACAACACACCAATGATGCATTGCAGGCTCAGCGGAAGGGTCTGGAAATGATTTATTTGGCACTGGTGGATAGGTCCATGAAGCAGGTAGACACTATTCCAACGAATCATGCTTGTCATGCAAAGTAGCCTATATGCCAGGAGACCACATGCTGCGCCCCCTCTTTCATTCCATCTCTTCCTTCCTGTCTTCTACCTGCCCACTACCTCTCTACACCTTCCTCCAGCCTCACGCATCCCCCACTTCTCCCTCTCACTGTCCATTTCCTCCTCTGTGTCACCCTGCCCATCCCCTCTTCTATCCATTTCAGTGTGAACCCAGCTGTGCTCATTGGCATGTGCAGTCCCTGCAACACAGTTCTATAAGGCAAGCCAGTACTACTCCTACAACACACCAATGATGCATTGCAGGCTCAGCGGAAGGGTCTGGAAATGGTTTATTTGGCACTGGTGGATAGGTCCATGAAGCAGGTAGACACTATTCCAACGAATCATGCTTGTCATGCAAAGTAGCCTATATGCCAGGGATTGGAGAAGAAACGTTTATGCCTGAATTTCTGCACCTATTGGAGCTAGCAGTTTACAAACCCCCACCGTTTGAAGGTCTGTGCCTTCTTGGGTTGATACTGATGTAGACCTTTGGTGGGAGATCCGGAACATACACATCGTCACTCGGTTTTAGAATCATTCAAGAAAAATTTACAAAACTGACTCTCCAAAAAAGAACCTCCAACCCACACTCATCCCTCACCACTTACGATTTCTAGTATGTTGTTCGTGGCATTCCATCCTACCATTGTATAAAAGTCTGCGAGTGCACTAATTATTTCCGTAGTTTGACCATTTTTCGTCTTCATTGACTTGCCTATCATGTCACTGACTTAGATGAGCACTTACAAAATGTAAAACTAACGTTTGCGTAAATTTTAAGTAACAGTTATGTGAATTTAACTGGCGTAATATAAACAAATATATCTTTGTATTCGCGAGGCCTTCTCACTACTAAACAATGGTGCTCGTCAGGGTTAAGTCTGCATTTAATTGTCCACATACTTAGTTTTAGCGTGACGTTTTAAAAGTCGTTTACTTGTCATTACTGTCACAGGCACATCTGAATTGATAAAGTTAACGGAATAGCTAACTATGCTGATGGCATATTACTCCACTCAATAGGGACCAAGAACTGTCGAATATTGGGAATAGCCTGTGTAGTCGGAAATTATTCTGCAGCGGTAGGAGGGAATGCCACAAAGAACGTAGTGGAAATCCTGACTGGTTATGGATGAGTTTTGGGACGCTGGTACGCTTGAAGGTCAATTTTGTAAGTTTTTCTTGAATAACTCGAAATACATGGATTGCAGCGGAAATGTATTACGGTACCAAATTTAACTACACTAAATTTGCTACAAAAAGATCTTGTTCTTTCCTCTGTAGGACTAATAGTTTGCGTGGGCAGTGCTAGAGAATATGAAAATCTAGTGCTTGGATTTGAAGGTCAGGTATAACATTCCAGGTTGCGTAAAATGACAGAGGATGTGGCAGCTCAACCATCCTGTGTATAACATATATACGGGTGGTAAAGAATACCTTGGAAAGCTTGTAAGGATAAATAACTGTTCGGGAAAACTTCTACACAATGCGACGTTCTCGAGTCAATTAGCATTACAGCTAGCCAGTCACGCAGCAATGTGCGCAAATTCAAGCGTCCCGCCAGAGACGGTGCCACTAAACGTGTTCCGTGTTTCCCTTCGTAATACCGAACAAGAGACGAGTAGAAAAACTGGACAGACACGTCTGCTACACGTGTGCTACAATCTACTCTGTGAGAACAACTAACACTAATTTTATCTGACGTGGCACTTGAATTTGCCTGAGAGGCTAAGTTCAATGGTAGCTAACACCGAGATGGCGCATTGTACCGAAAACATGTCATGAGGATGAAAGGCAATCTCTAAATGGTCATTAATTATTAAAATAAGTTACACAAATGAAGGACAAGCTACTCAACACGCTGTTATCCCATGAACGCAAGTTGCCATGGCCAAACGACTACAGAAATAGCACGCTTTTTGTTGTAGGAAGCCGGCCGCGGTGGCCGTGCGGTTCTGGCGCTGCAGTCCGGAACCGCAGGACTGCTACGGTCGCAGGTTCGAATCCTGCCTCGGGCATGGGTGTGTGTGATGTCCTTAGGTTAGTTAGGTTTAAGTAGTTCTACGGTCTAGGGGACTTATGACCTAAGATGTTGAGTCCCATAGTGCACAGAGCCATTTGAACCATTTTTTTGTTGTAGGAATTTAACATTGACGTTGCTCTGCGCTGAGGTTTCGCTCGACGCAACACTTAGAGAAGAAGGTCGAAATCTGCATCAACATCCATTCTCCGCAAGCCACCTGGCGGCATGTGGCGGAGGGTACTTCGAGTACCTCTATCGGTTCTCCGTTCTATTCCAGTCTCGTATTGTTCGTGGAAAGAAAGATTGTCGGTATGCCTCTGTGTGGGCTCTAATCTCTCTGATTTTATCCTCATGGTCTCTTCGCGAGATATACGTAGGGAGCAATATACTGCTTGACTCCTCGTGAAGGCATGTTCTCTAAACTTCAACAAAAGCCCGTACCGAGCTACTGAGCGTCTCTCCTGCAGAGTCTTCCACTGGAGTTTATCATCTCCGTAACGCTTTCGCGATTACTAAATGATCCTTTAACGAAGCGCGCTGCTCTCCGTTGGAGCTTCTCTATCTCTTCTATCAACCCTATCTGGTACGATTCCCACACCTGTGAGCAGTATTCAAGCAGTGGCCGAACAAGCGTACTGTAACCCACATCCTTTGTTTTCGGACTTCATTTCCTTAGGATTCTTCCAATGAATCTCAGTCTGGCATCTGCTCTACCGACGATCAACCTTATATGATTATTCCATTTTAAATCACTCCTAATGCCTACTCCCAGATAATTTATGGAATTAACTGCTTCCAGTTGCTGACCTGCTATATTGTAGCTAAATGATAAAGGATCTTTCTTTCTATGTATACGCAGCACGAATATAGGCTAGCTAAGGCTTTTACCCCATTTGTCTGTTAATGACTACATTATTATAGAAAACCTGGGCTGGTACAATAACAAGGGCCTTTCATAGTTATGGCGGATTAAACAATTAAAAAACATTCTTCCTGCTTTAAATAATTTATTTGAAAAACCGATAAAAAACGCCGATGTTTTCTTGCGTCCAGATATGGGCTACTTTTAACACGAAGGGAAAATTATTTTAAAACAAGTTTGAGGTGCAAGTTTATTTGCAGTAATGACAAATATAAACTCCACTGTCCGTCCCTGCACATTCATTACGGGCTCACATACGGCTCTCGATTCACTGAATCCATGTTTCTCCGTTGGCGGCCACCGAAATTGGGCTGTCGCGTAATAAGCGGGAAACATCTGTCTCGGGAGATGTGCGGTGCTCAGAAAGCTCCAAATCACTTTCCTCTTCGTCCAGGGTAGGCTCATCCTCATTCGATAATTCGTCAAACTAAGAAAGGTCTGCTTTCTTTTTCTTCTGTAGATTTATTTTTTGTCTCTCTTGCCTTCTCTATTTGATTTTTTAACCTGCTTCTGTTTTTGACAGGGAAATGTTAGCTATCTTTTGCTCTTCAGTTGCCTGTCCAAGGAACTTGCGAGCTCTTCCATGTACGGTGGTTCTGTAATCTAGCAAGCTTTCGCAGATTTCCGACTTCTACTACTTGTTTTCTTTGCGATTGTGGGTGGTGCGGAAGTGTTAAAAGGGCTAACAGGAGTCGAAGTTTCTAGTTGAGAAACCAAATTCAGGAAACAATCCTGGCTGAGGAGAGGTTAACCTGAATTTGTTGGTGGGTTTACCGTTCGAGGTTCCGTGTTATCCGTTCACGACGATCCTGTCTGAGGATCACTGGATAGGCGGGATGAATGGAGATTCAGTAAAGGATCTGCGTAACTCCGTCCAGCTGCGTTAGAGGTGAAAGGTGCGTAAATAGCATACCTCTCTGCATTATAAAACGTCGTAATTTCAAATCAGATAAGGTACAGGGTGTACATAAAGTCCGTGAACACTTTAAATTATTTATTGCACAAGAACTAAACATTGTACAGATGTCATACATACTGCATTCTGAAGAGGAAACTTTGAAAATTAAAAAAAAAAAAAATAAAGAAAATTCGATATGCGAAACATGAGTGAACCGGCAGACATCAATACGATAATCAAATCCGTGCCAGCATGGCATCGTCGACTGTGGCAGTCGCTTCCCGTATTCTCTCCCGGAGCTCTACTACATCACATGGTAGAGGCTGTACATACACCAGATCTTTAATGAGTTCCCTCAGAAAAAAGTCACACGGAGTGAGAAGTGGTGTTTTTGTCGAACCAACACAGAGAAAGCTTGCTCCGCAACTGAACCCGCCATGTCTGCGATTAGCTGACTGTCGGCAAATTACCAAACTACGCTGAGGCTGTATACATGAAAGAAAAAAAAAACTTTCTGGCTTTCTCTTCAAAATGGCGTATTTATGATATCTGTACGTTGTTTGGTTCTTGTGCAATAAATAATTGAAAGTGTTCCTGGACTTTATGTACAATCTGTATAAGCAAGAAACCTTTTTTCCGTAGTCAACAATTAAGAAACAAGCTCTTCTTCCAGACGTGGTCCAAAAACAGAAGGCCTACATAGATGGCAGCAGCAGCTGCTGGTGTAATATCTGTTTCCATACGTAAAGTCTGTAGGGTATTCAAGCCGTTATAAAGGCAAAATGTGGACACACCCCACATCAATATCACATACTTTTGCAGCCTTTAGAGTTCCCAATTTCTTCGCCCTCATTGCAGTGATGGCTCCAGCCATCTTCAAGGGATCTCACGTCTTCATTTTGCCCTTGGCTTGATATTTACGCTTGTTACGTGGCGTCCTGCAAAACAAATATTGAGTAGATTTCGACTAAAATTATATGAATATAAATTGGTGCTAATATGCGCTAGCCCGTAATTAGACCCTTCATTGTAGCCGGTATTTGGAACACACTGCAGTCCTGCGAAATGGCACTAACTTTTATTACGAAATACCAACAGAACAATGTAAACGGACTACATGCAGAGCTAAATCGAATTCTAAAGAAAATGGTTCAGCACACACCTGTCGATAGGGTGCAGTTTTCACGTGCAAAATGTCACTGCCACCAAGCAATATGCATTCGCACAACCACTTGTTTACAGTCGTCGCAGGAGGTGGTGAGGGGCAGACACGACCAGGTGGCAGCAATTCCTGCGCACCCAGGCCTCCTTCTCCACATTTATACCACTGTCCATATTTGGTCATTCTATTCTATGGTTTCTCATGAGGTGGGTGGAATGAACAAGAATACAACCATTTTGTTTTCATTGGATGAAATGAGAATATTTTCGCCTGAAGTGTGGAATGCAGCGTGAAAACATATTCCCAATATCATTCCTCCTCTTACGGAACATATTTGCAATTGTATGCTTTGCAACAATTACTTTTTGTCTCACGGTCTCCAGTCTTACAAAACACAACTTTTGGTAGAGGCAGTCTGAGCCCGACAATAGGTCACCCCGCCTAGTCAGTGCGAGTTTGCCGTAGCAAGCTGCTGTACTCTCATCCCAAACGTGACAATGCACCGAGCCACAAACCAGCCTCTAACAGCTAACGACTTGTTCACAATAGCATTCCTGAAGTGGACTGACCTGTGAAGTTTCAAGAACTGAACTCCGCGGAGCGTGTTTAGGGTGAGTTAGAACATCGATTTCGCTCAAGACCCCAGCGCTGAACAGTACTACTTTCACTGGTTTCCGTTCTTGAGGAAGAGTGGGCTGCCAGTTCCCCACAGACGTTGCGACTACTCACTGACAGAATCCCCAATAGAATTCAATTTATCATCCTACATTAATGTCTACTAATAGCTGCCAATATACTTTTGATCAGATAGTGTACTTAGTCCTACCATGAACGTATTTGGGGTGAGCTAGAGCATCGATTTCATCAAGACCATAGCGCTCAACATTACTACTTTCACTGGTTTCCGTTGTTGAGAAAGGGTGACCTGCCAGTTCCCCACAGACATTGAGACCACTCACTGAAAGAATCCCCAATAGAATTCAAGCCATTATAAATCCGACATCTGGTCGCACCCTATATTAACGCCTACTAGTAGCTGCCAATATACTTTTGATATAATAGTGTACTTAGTGCTGTCAGGAACGTGTTTGGGGTGAGTTAGAACATCGGTTTCGCTTAAGACCCCAGCCCCCAACATTACTACTTTCACTGGGTTCGGTTCTTCAGGAAGAGTGGGCTGCCAGTTGTAACGCGCCGACTGGCGGTACCTAAGATCGAACTTACAACGACAATGGATCGTACTGTACCAACGTCGCTATGCCGTTAATGTATGGCTTCCTGCCGTGCAAAATACTTGGGCGAACCAATCGAACACTACAGCTTTAATTAGGTACAGTTTTTAATTTCACAGTCGATGTTTTGACTGATTTTAGAAGATTACAGTGGTAGTGGAGCGTCTGGCGACTACTCGAAGTCTAGTTCGTACCGTAATCACAATCTCAAGGATCAAATTGAAGACAGATCACCCGTAGTATAATTACTTCTGCGGCAACATCAGCCACTGAATATCCAGCCGGCTCGAATATCGAATAATGAAAGAAAGCACCCTTACTTTACACAACGTCGTGATCGAACAATGACACGATTACACTACGAACAGACACATCCAAACATTCTAATGTAATGATCACCAATATCAAGCAATAATTACGAGATATGCCAATTTAGATAACAACTCTCTTTATCTAAGCTACTGGTCGAATCCTAGCATCAAATCTCTTTAAGTACAGTACATGTTTATATTATGTCGAGATAAATATACATCTAGCTTGCAATTGTTCTCCAACACAACGAAATTCCTACAACGCAGAAAATTATCTCTGGAAAAGAATTGTAACCCTTTAATTACTTACAAAATTCCTATTCCATATACCGTCGTGTTATGACCAGTTTGTATTAAGTCGCTTCCACCAATATCGATAAGAACTGAAATAGTTCATGCTACCACTAAATCTGTTCCCACTTAGCCCAGCGTTGCTATGTAAATAGTACAACGTAACGTACGTCACAGATTTACTAATCTTTGTCCTTAGTGTAATCGTTGACTTTCCGTAATAAATTACGACCGCTTCAGTTCTACTTATCAATGAAATCGTTTTAACTTTTTGGAATATCTAAGCTCTGTAGGTTTATCGTGGTTCCACTTAATCAATGAACTTTTGATTAGGCAAACTTACAAATACCAGCTTATACATGTGTCTTGCAACGCGGTATTAAGATCTCTGGAATTCACCCATTCCTTTTCCCCTAAAATATATACACACACACCAGATACTAATTAAATACACGGAAGGATTATGTTAACCCAAAGAAACATGAATTTATTTTCTCCACGTATTTCAGTACAATTTCATTTACGTAAGTGAGCGAGTGCCATCAAAGACTACAACCCACAACACGGAAATTCAGTAATAAAAAAGTTAAACAAAAACCCTAAGTGCCACCGCCACTTTAAATCTAATCTTAAGTTAATATTTAAAACAATTCTGAACCTCTTCAGGCGTTTACAATACGCGACCTGCTAAGTTCCCCACTTGAATTCGGCCTCTCGTCACTTTGGCTAGTCAAGTTTTCGTTTAGCTGCGTGCTGCTTGTAAAATGGTTCCTTTATTTTATCGTCGCTTTTCACTCAACTACTGGGACACTCTAACACAATACAGTGTAACAGTTCGTATTTATTCGAGCCAATTCTCGGTCCGCTGTAAGATAGTGGTATTTAAACAACAACTACGAACATGTGTTCGAGGCTTTCCCTTCTCGACACACCACCAACTTCAATAAAAACCACTTCAACAAAACGGATAACAACCGCATGACCTCTGGGTGAGCCACGACCACAAATCGTACAACATGGACAGGATATCGGTTCCACCGATTCCCAAAACCTCACCACCTACAATCTACTTCTCTCTCTAACCAGGCTCACGCTGGATTTACCACAGCAAACTATACGACCGAAACTGTCTACAAGACGACAATCAATTGATAGCTCGTGCACCTAAATTCGCCAAAACCAGTGTATCAGCAGCGGCTATTCAGAAAATCTTACAGCATCTCTGTATATTCCCTTGCTGCGGTGCCTCACTACACCACGCACTGGATCGCTCTACTATCAGACCAAGACGCACACCGATATATCCACTTAGTCGGTGAGAGGTCTACATGGGTACTAACTATCTGTTTATGTCATATCATAGTAACCATTTCTCTGCGACAGCGGCCGCCTGCTGCGCGTCGCTCAGGCAGCGCCTCTGGACAAAGCAATGGCGAGTTGTTGAATCCCTGATGTCGCGCGCGCTCACTACCTGTATTTTCGTCGACGCTCGCGGCTCATCTCCAACATATTTCTTTCTTAATACATCGTAAGCATATATTTACTGTAAGCAGTAGGTGTCATTACACTACTGGCCATTAAAGTTGCTACGCCAAGAAGAAATGCTGATGATAAACGGGTAGTCATTGGACAAATATATTATACTAGAACTGACATGTGATTACATGTTCACACAATTTGGGTGCATAGATCCTGAGGAATCAGAACCAAGAACAACCACCTCTGGCCGTAATAACGGCCTTGATACGCCTGTGCATTGAGTAAAACAGAGCTTGGATAGCATGTATAGGTACATCTGCCCATGCAGTTTCAACACGATACCACAGTTCATCAAGAGTAGTGACTGCCGTATTGTGACGAGGCAGTTGCTCGGGCACCATTGACCAGACGCTTTCAATTGGTGAGAGATCTGCAGAATGTGCTGGCCAGGGCAGCAGTCGAACATTTTCTGTATCCAGAAAGGCCCGTACAGGACCTGCAACATGCGGTCGTGCATTAAACTGCTGAAATGTAGGGTTTCGAAGGGATCGAATGAAGGGTGGAGCCACGGGTCGTAACACATCTGAAATGTAACGTCCACTCTTCAAAGTGTCGTGAATGCGAACAAGAGGTGACCGAGACGTGTAACCAGTGGAACCCCATACCAAGACTCCGGGTGATACGCCAGTATGGCGATGACGAATACACGTTTCCAATGTTCGTTCACCGCGATGTCACCAAACACGGATGCGACCATCATGATGCTAAAACAGAACTTGGATTCATCCGAAAAGATGACGTTTCGCCATTCGCGCCCCCAGCTTCGTCGTTGAGAGCACCATCGCAGGCGATCCTGTCTATGATGCAGCGTCAAGGGTAACCGCAGCCATGATAGTCCATGCTGCTGCAAACGTCGTCGAACTGTTCGTGCAGATGGTTGTTGTCTTGCAAACGTCCCCATCTGCTGACTCAGAAACGAGACGTGGCTACACGATCTGTTACAGCCATGCGGATAAGATGCCTGTCATGTTGACTGCTAGTGAACGAGGCCGTTGGGATCCAGCACGGCGTTCCGTATTGCCCTCCTGAACCCACCGATTCCATGCTAACAGTCATTGGATCTCGACCAAAGCGAGCAGCAATGTCGCGATACGATAAACTGCAATCGCGATAGGCTACAATCCGACCTTTGTCAAAGTCGGAACCATAATGGTACGCATTTCTCCTCCTTACAAGAGCCATCACAACAACGTTTCACCAGGCAACGTCGGTAAACTGCTGTTTGTGTATGAGAAATCGTTTGGAAATATGCCTCATGTCAGTACGTTGTAGGTGTCGCCACCGGCGCCTACCTTGTGTGAATGCTCTGAAAAGCTAATCATTTCAATATCACAGCATCTTCTTCCTGTCGGTTAAATTTCGCGTCTGTAGCACATCGTCTTCGTGGTATAGGAATTTTAATGGCCAGTAGTGTACTTGAATAGTGTATGGTTACATACAAACTTTACTGTAAGGAACTAGAGTCAGTAATGGTTAATTCTCCGCCGGCTCGAATAGTAGATTTCTGCGACGCACATCCTAATTTCTAGTGGTTGCGTTCTAAGTCGGGTACCAGAGATCGAGTCTGTTTTGAGGTATTCCCTTGCATTAAGAGCATGTTTTGAAACTTCTGATGGTGGCCGAATGCGGTGATCTGTAGGAGGTTCAGTGTCATACATACGACGAAATTACAGTAACCTGTCGAAACGGACTACGCCAAACGACTTTAGCTGTTGAGTTACCGCAGAAACAAAAGCGAAAGGACCCACTGTTATAGGTTTACACGATTTAAGAACAATCGCCGGAAGCTGTTAAATCCTTAACACATCTATTAGCATGTGTATCGCGCGATCTGAAGGGGGACGACCACCTACAACTAATCGCGGTAAACGCTGAAGCCGACTGACACCCATCAGAAGAATCCTAAGGAAATGTAGTCCACCAACAAAAACCGTATATTACAAAATCTTCGTTCACCAATACTTGAATGTTTCTCGTTAGTGTGTGATACATATCAGATGGAACTGACAGAGGAAATAGAAAAGATCCAAAGAACAGCTGTGCGTCTCGTTACAGGTTCATTTACCAGTCGCGAATCACAGAGATGTTCAGTCCACTTCGGGGCAGACACGGTAAGACAGCCGTTCTGCACCCGGCGTAGTTTGCTACTGCAGTTTCGAAACTATATCACTGAAACTAAAAGGAGAAACAGCCGGATGGATCTTAAGGATATGACCTTTGGCCTGAAAAGGAAAACCCGTGTGGGTTTTTCGAACGTAAGGGCGTTGAGAGAGGCAGGGAGGCTAAGACAGATCGAAAAAGAGATGGAGAACTATCAGCTAGATATATTATGACTAAGTGAAATAAGGTGGCCAGAATCTGGGAAATTACAATCACAAAATGATGTAATGTTGCTGTATGCGGGTCAGACAGATGAGGCGATGCACAGAAGTGGTGTAGGGCTCTTACTATCTAAAAACAGTAAGAAGAACTTACTGGAGTGGAAACCAGTCTCAGAACGGATAATAACCGCCCGCTTTAAAACAAATGTGCGATATGTCACTGTAATTCAATGCTATGCACCTACTGAAATAGCTAAAGGAGAATTAAAAGATGAATTTTATACGGAGCTCAACGGAGACCTTAGAAAAACAAATTATAGGGACATAAAAATTTTTATGGGTAACTTGAACGCAAAAGTTGGTTCAGAAAATGAAGGGCTAGAACATATCATGGGCGTGCATGGCGTGGGGATCAGAAATATAAATGGTGAACTGTTGATAGACACGTGCGCTGAACATGACTTAGTCATTGGCGGCACATTGTTTCCACATCGTAACTTCCATAAGATAACATGATGTGCAGGGAGGAGACCCCCAAGAGGGATCATTGCCGACAAAATTTTATTTAAATAAATTTTCAATGCATAATGTTCGGCCGTAGCCGGCTTGGGCATACTGTGGTGGAAGGTGCTGGCCGGAAGACCATGGTCGGCACATTCCTGCCACGTGCTCCTCGGTCAGACTCAAGTCCCACGGGTTGGTTGCGCTGACGGGGGCACGCTACTAGCAAGGCACGTTGGCGGAATCAATCCTCCAATCAGAGACTAATCGTGTGATCACGTGGGGACGCGGCCGGGAGCGGCGAGGGCGGCTTGGGAACAGCTCCGCGCTCTCTTAGCTTCTGACCTCGGCCCCGAGTAGTCGCTCCTCTAGTCTCTGCTTCTCTGATGAGCAGACGGCAACCCCTCTTGGGGCTGCTCAGCCCTACGTAGGCACCACTGTACCATCATTACAAGAATAAACTGGGTCCATTCCACTCAATTAACTTTCATTTTACAACGCCCTCCGCTCCTGACTTCTATCCTGACGAACAAATGGTGTCAGAATCGGGATGCGACCCACCTTACGGTTGTAAAATCAACTCATCAGTTGAGTATGAGTACTACAAAGGGGCCGAGTTTGAGCAATTAAGGGAAACTAGACCGAACGTGGCGAGGCTGCAGCGCGCCATGCGCGTGCCAGCCGGTCGCCTGCGTTGCAGAATGTGCGTGGCCGCGCACTAGCGCGCCACAAGCGTGACGCAGTTCGCCGCCGGACGCGAGCCGAGGAGGGTCCGCGATGCAGTCACGCTCGCCGACGCCGCCGCCGCCGCCGCCGCCGCCGCCGCCGCTGTCCGTAGGTGCCACGGGTCACCGCCTGCGCCAGGGTCCGGGGTGCGGCCCTCGCGCCGCCCCGCCGTCGCAGCTGTCCGTGCTGTCGCCCGCCGCCTGCTGCGCCCGCGCGTGATCAACGCGCCTGCCGCCGCTCGTCGACACCGCCGCCGTCCGTCGTCTGCACGCCACCAAATAATGTAAGTCGCTCGCGACGCTACGGTGGTGTAGATGCCCATATTATTGTAACATGCCGATCACCAGGCAGCAATCGGAGGCAGGAGCAGCCAGAGCGGATGAAGATCCCCTCTTGGCGCTGCAGTCCCAGTTAACTCAATTAATTCTAACTAACGCGGAGCTTAAGCAACAGCTAGATGATCTTAAAATGGCTTCTCCGCAATCTAATGTTGCTAAGCCAGTGCTAGTTGAAGAACAGCCGAAGCAGGTGATTCCACCACTCACTAGTGCAGAATCACCTGTGGCAGTAGCCACCTCTACTTTGGTGGAGAGCTTCCCAGCAGTAGCGTTTATTCCGGCGTTCGCTGGAAAGCCGCACGAGGATATTCAAACGCTTGTCCAGAATATCCAGGACATCGGAAAGCTTTGCGGTTGGCCAGATGAATTTCTCTTAAACGTGATGAAAATGAAACTCACCGGCGAAGCGCGGAACTACGTGCAGTCGGTCGAGAGCTTGAAAAATGCCCCTACCTTCCAGTCCCTTGCAACAGGGTTGATTGAAAGGTATACAGACAAACGTGGTCCTAGTTACTATCGCGATTTGCTTTCCACCCTTAAGCAAAAAACGGGTGAAGATTTAGAAGCATTCGCGGACAGGATTAGAAGCGTCGCATGTCACACGTACGCACTAAGTGCCAATTCTACTCGTAACGAAGTTCTGTTGGAAGAATCAGAATGTCGTGCGATAGACGTGTTTATTCGTGGCATAAACCCTCAAATAGGGGGTGAAATCAAGGTAGCTTCCCCCCGCACCTTACACGAAGCCGTGCGATTAGCACTCTTGAGAGAGGAGGCGAGCCGATTTGTGGCCGTCTCCGCGCGGCAAAGCGAGCCGCGACGTGTCTTTTCAAACGATACTAAGTGTGGGCGCTGTAATAGACAAGGACATGTGGCAGAGCAATGTCGCGTGCCATATTGTCATCAGTGCAGGAACATGGGTCACCAAAGCGTGCATTGTCCAAATAGTAGGCCACAACCGCCTGCAAATTCCAGGCGAAATGCAAACCAATCACAGAATTTGGGAAACGGCCGCGGGGCAGGAAGTGGCACCCCTCCCGGCCCCCGTTAAAAATAGTGACCCCCCTAGTTGATAAGGGAATCACACAGGTGGCAAGCGTGGTTGTCGATGGTGTTAGAGGCCGCAAACCAATACGCGTGCTAATTGACACAGGCGCACAGATCAGCTTGGCATTTTTATCGAAGAGAGATAAAAGAACATTGCAACCGCCGCGGTACCATATCAGTGGTATTGGTTCCGGCATAGTGAAACCTGATGGCAGCTGTTGCGTTGAATTCATGTTGGACTCCACAGAATATGCTTTTACGATGGAGGTTGTACGGAACAGGCGCACGGATTACGACATCATCCTGGGAAGTGACTTTCTGCGTCATTTCCAGGGGGTTATTGACTATAGGTTAAATACCGTCCAATTCGGCGACAACGTGCACCGTTTTGGACGTGACTGCACGTTGCGGGCGAGCGGAGCTGGGAAAAAAGGATCCGTTTCCCAAGTTTCGGAGTCTCCCGTAACGATGCTAAAAGCCGATAATCCCGTGGAGATACCAGAAGGCACAGGAAAGATCCTTTGGGTGCCTGTCGGGATACGTGAATCCGAAGAGGTTCATTTGTTGGTAGATCCACTCTGCCAGAATGAAACTCTTGACCAGATGCAGGTCCACGTAAAACGTAGCCTGTGCAAAGCACAGCAAGTTCAGAAAGAAAATTGCGTACCCGTGTGTTTAGACAATTTTAGTCACAAGCAAGCTTTAATACCGCGTGGTACAGTATTAGCCAGCTTACAGGTTATCACAGAAGATGAGTTGTCAAAGAGAACCCCTTCTCTGAAAAAGAAAAAGACTGCTGCCGCCTCTCAACACCTTTTGACAGTCACGTCACATCTCACAGATAAGTTTAAAGCTAAGCTTAGTCACCTCCCATTGCATGAACAAAAGCTAATAAATGAAGTATTGAATGAGTATTCATGGTTGTTTGAAGACAGAAAATATTTACCAGCAACAGATCTAATCCAACATGAGATTCCAACCGGAAATGCTAGGCCAATAGCTCAAAAGGGGTACCGAATTCCCTACCATCTTCAGTCAGTGGTAGAGGAAACTATACAACAGCAACTAGAAGCAGGAATAATACAACCCTCTTCTAGTGCGTGGTCTAGCCCAATTGTAGTCGTTCCAAAGAAATCTATAGACGGAGAAAAATCCTATCGCCTCTGTGTAGACATGCGAGCAGTAAACAAAGTTACTACTCCAGATCATTATCCATTACCCCGGATCGATGAAACACTCGATCGTCTGGGAAATTGCCGGTACTTCACAACATTAGACATGCGCAGTGGGTATCATCAAATTCCAATTGCTCCTCAAGATCGAGCTAAGACAGCTTTTGTAGTTCCTGGTGGCTTATATGAATTCTTAAGGATGCCTTTCGGGCTTCGCAATGCGCCAGCAACCTTTCAGCGATTTGCAGATCTGCTATTACGTGGGTTGAAACCTACTATGTGCCTTGTGTATCTTGATGATATAATTATATTTTCAAAATCCATTGCTGAACATGCTGAACATCTACGCAGTGTACTGTTGCGCTTGCAAAATGCTAATTTAAGCTTAAAATTAGAAAAATGTTCTTTTGCTCAATCACAAGTGCAGTATTTAGGTCATGTCATCAGTTCCAGCGGAGTCAAACCAGATCCACGATTAACTGAAGCAGTAGACACTTTTCCTATTCCAACAAATTTAAAGGAATTACAATCCTTCCTTGGCCTTGCAAATTATTACCGCCGTTTTGTTAAAGATTATGCTACTATTACCAAACCACTTACTAAATTGTTGAAAAAGGATACTCCTTTTGTTTGGACGGATGAATGTTCGACCGCCTTTCAAACAGTGAAAACTATTTTAACTAGATCACCTCTACTTGTTTACCCAGACTTCGCTGAACCTTTTATTTTATCTTGTGACGCATCTGATTTTGCTGTAGGATGTGTCCTAAGCCAAGTGCAAGATGGTGAGGAAAAACCTGTTGGGTATGCCTCTCGTCAACTGAATAAAGCAGAAACTAATTACAGTACTACAGAAAAGGAATTGCTTGCCCTTCTTTTTGGAATTAATTATTTTAGATGTTACCTTTATGGTCGCAAGTTTACAGTTCTTACCGATCACTCTGCTCTGCAGTGGTTATTGAATCTTAAAGACCCTAGCAGCAAACTTATGCGCTGGGCCATGAAACTGTCAGAATATGATTTTGAAGTTCGGCACAAGCCTGGTCGGTTGCATCAAAATGCTGATGCGTTAAGTAGAAAAGTGCGTGTCATTGAATCAGATGAGGTATCAATTGAAGAGTTAAAAGAAGCACAGCAGGTGGACGTTCAGTGTCAAAGATACGCCACCTTCCCAGAATTTGAAGTAATAGACGACCTTTTGTATCGAAGAACTCCCCATGGAAATCGTTTGGTAATACCGGAATGCTTGCAGCAACGTATAATACGGCAATGCCATGATACCATCCAAGCATGCCACAGCGGAAAACGCGCTACGAACGCTCGAATTGCGACACGTTATTGGTGGCAATACCGACAACGTGACGTGGACAGGTATGTAAGATCTTGCCTGCCGTGTGCACAACGAGCACAAAATAGGCATCCGCGAGTGCCGCTGCAAACACTTCCTCAGGCATCTTCACCCTTCGAAATTCTTGCTTTAGATTTCCAAGGTCCTTTTCCACAGTCGCAACAAGGTAACAAATACATTTTGTCTGTTATTGATCACTTTTCACGTTATCTAATTTTGGTTCCCCTCCCCGACATGACAGCTGAAACTGTGGCGAGAGAGTTTGTAAATCGTGTGATACTACCTTTTGGAAGTCCTGATGCCATTTTAACGGATCAAGGAACCAATTTCATGTCTGCTTTATTTGTACAAGTTTGTAAATTGTTAAGAATCAAAAAATGGCGTACAACTCCCTTCCATCCTAAGGCCAACGGTCGCGTTGAACGCGTACACCGTACAATTTGTAAAATGTTATCCTATTATGTCGCAAAAACGCACGCTGATTGGGACAGATATGTACCGTATATTTCTTCTGCATACAACACCCGAATACATGAATCCACGGGGTATACCCCTTACGAAGCTGTGTTTGGACGGCCGATGAATTCGCCGTTCGAAATAGACAAACTACCTCAAGGTGTAGAAATAAAGGAAGTAAAAGGTTTAGCCCGCCTGCTAAAAGCGATCTGGTATAAGGTAAAGAGGAATAATATCAAAGCTACTAATAAACAGTTGCACAGGCAGAACAAAAGTGCTGTTTTACCGACTTATCTAACAGGTGATTTAGTGTTACTACGAAACCCGGCAATCAAAAAGGGACGAACTAAAAAGTTCTCTCCCCGCTTTGAAGGGCCGTATCGGATTGTACGGTTGACCTCACCAGTCAATGCAGAACTGCAATTAACCGATCGTACGGTGATAGTGCACTTTGACCGCCTGCAACCTTACCACGGTAGGGCTGGGTCACCACAACAGGTGGCAGCCCCCGATCCGCCTGTGTCACCTCCACCTCAAGTAGAACAAAGACGAAAGAAAAAACGGAGGAGATTACCTCCACAGGGTTGTAGATACCCTTTGCGGAATCGACACCCTTATGGGTTGAGGTCGCGTGATTAATCACGCCTAGTTAGAGTTTTATGTTATGTTTTATTGCAGATTAGTTTAAGTCATTTTCTCCAGGGACTTGGAAGCAAGACGTGCCTGACCACCACGGAGTTCCCAGCCATTCTCAATTGTCAACTTCCAGTCCTGTCATGTATTTTTGCTCATTTTTATATGTATGATTATGTTTTATGTTTTGCAAGCAATGCCACGCATTAGACGTCACGCAACTGACTTGCTTCAAATGCAACCATTACACTTGGTGTTGGCAGAACCGCGGCTGCTAACTCCGAATAATATTCTTCCTTGTCCTCTATTGCCATCTATTTGGCAAACCAGTACGTGTGGAGTATTTTTACTCCGAGCTTTTCTTAATACTTGTTACGTTGACGTCTAGTGTATTGTACTATATGTCGTAGTTCTGTATTTGCTGCAGCTAATCGTAAGTAATCGGAACAGAAAAAGCCAGGGCTTGAAATGCATACGCCTCGTACGCTTTGTTTACGGGACCAGCTGTTGGAGGGGCAACACATCAGGTGTCGCCTCCCCTACTCTCTTCAGCGCTGTCCCTTCTCCTCGCCAAGAACTGGCCAGCGGCCATCATTCTTTCTCAGCCAGTAACAGCGCTCCGCGCGATGACGTATCTTATCACCACGTGCGCTGCCGCCTCCAGCGTCTCAACACGCGGCGCGTCCTAGTAGTTACAAAAACAAACCGCAAATTACTGCCCTATCCTCCATTTATAACAGACTACAATGCATTTACCATCATTTTATATAACTAACAGCCTTTTTAAAAAAACTCTTATTCTAGATAATTAGCAATTTCTAATTCATCGTTATTTCTGGTACACGCTAAGCGCGTGATATTTGTCGCTGCAGTAGCGGCCGGTCTCTCGCGGCTACAAGCCGTCTCACATAACCGCTGACGTGCCGGTGCCTACTCCGCACCTACGCGTGCGCTTCGCGCTAGCTAACAGCTCCAAGCAGGTTTCTTTCATGCAGCCGGAAGACACGGCAAACAAAATTCATTCGAACATCCCAATAAATCGTAACATAAATATTAAGTAGATGTGATTCCTTGTTTTGTTTCACATTAGCTGGATAAATCACACGAAGTTCTTTACGATTTGCATTATTCTGCATACCTTAGTCTGCCAATCCTATAAGTGAAGTTTCACTACTGCTTTGATTCATTGTATAAGCTACAAACTACAGCCCTAACCCTCTTACACATCGAACTATGAGGACATTTAACGTTATCTTCCTTGGACAAGGCCAGATATGGGCAAACCAATGCAATGCCACGGGTTTTTCACGCTACTGACGAGGCACAAACGACCAATCGTCCGGGCTGCCGTATATCGGTGGGCGATTGTTCCTTGGCTGCTAAGCAGTTATTTTTGCCCTCCCCATTTATTTACTCTACCGCCGTGGTCATTGTTCTATCCTGTTTTCCTTCTTCTGTCGATGAGGAGGCCCCTACAACATGTTAGGTACCCTCTTCCGACAGTACCGGTCTTGTAATCTTACCACCATTTACACCGAGATATTGCTCTCCCTTGTTGCAGTCTTGCCCCAAAATATCGGCCGATGATCCATTGTGAGATACGTACTTTGCCTCTAATTAGCCGGTGATGTAAGCGCTACGGGAACCGTGCCTAGTTGTCCTTTCAGTTCAATTTGTTATCGTCAGTTTTAAAACTAACACACACGCAGCCTAGCAGCCAGCCCCAGATGGTCAGTGTTACATGTTAACGTTGAGCGTACCGACTACTTACAGCGTTATTATTATACATCATTGTGTTTTTATTTTCCTGTCAGTATATGTCATTGTGATTAATTATGTCATTATGCTAGCGCTAGTGATTTATAGTTCATGATTTTCATTTTATGTAGTGTTATGTACTGCGCGCACAAAAAGTGACGCTATTTATGCATATATGCTATTCTAGCTTCAGAGCTAATTTTTATTGCTTGAACAGTCGACATTTTCCTAGTACAGCAGGTCGCTAATAACGCCGCTGATACTTTTATTACATGTATCGCAGGAAACCCATGTGCCTACACTAATTCTTATCAAGTCAGACGGACGCCCTTAGGCCCGCTGAACCACGGTATCGCAGATAGCTCCAATGCACTGCCTACCCCTCAATTATTAGACAGGTTGCCTTAGCACTGTCCGCAGGTTGCTCCATTGCCCTGCAAATTATATAATCATCAATCCAAGTCTGCAGATTGCACTAATGCACTGCTGAACTTAATAGTCGAGTCACTCGCAGGTAGCTCATACGCACCGCGAACTTGTACTTACACGTCACCGAATCCTAGGCTCCTCGGTTGACAACAAAACAATTCATACATCAATTACCGTGAGACAATTTGCACTCACACTACGCCTTTGGCACTCAACCACAAATGAACTGAGCCCCAGACGCTCTTTTATTACATTTTATACAACGCCACCTTCTTCTAGATGGCAATTCCATTGCAAAATCATCGGATTCTGCCAAAGATTCAGGTACCGTTCCCCAGATGGCAGCCTTTTCCGTTGCTGAACGGATTAGTTGCTTTTCACCATCTGACAGTGCAAACTGCACTTTTAAGAACAATGTTGTTATATACACACACTGTCGGATTTTACTGACGTAGTCCCTTATGCACTTCGTCAACCGACTAAAAAACAACATCCCCTGACGGATTTCGTATCCAAATGGTTCAAATGGCTCTGAGCACTATGGGACTCAACTGCTGAGGTCATTAGTCCCCTAGAACTTAGAACTAGTTAAACCTAACTAACCTAAGGACATCACAAACATCCATGCCCGAGGCAGGATTCGAACCTGCAACCGTAGCGGTCTTGCGGTTCCAGACTGCAGCGCCTTTAACCGCACGGCCACTTCGGCCGGCATTTCGTATCCGATTCGGAAGTTTATGTTCGGGAAATATTCCCTTTATTTTATTTCTTGTCAATTCTTATTACTTCAATGTCATGTTTTATTGTTATCAATTTATAGTTATGATTAATGTTAGTACACTTTATGGTTATACGTTATTTTTGTGCCCTATTCGGTATTCCTTTTTAACTTTCATTGTTTCTCGACTGGAAGTATCTCTGATAGCACCTATTGGCCTTCAATTCGTATCCGCAATCAGCTACCATTAGTCACACATTTACACAACACTTCATACGCCCAATAACAACTTACAACACACTCACACTGTTCATATCCACACTACCTTGGTGTAACTTGTTGATGTTACCAGACCTCTATTGTCATATACTAAGAACATGAACAAGGCTTTTATCGTTTATGCCCTCCGCTCTTCGGAAGGGGAAAGGGAAGTACGTACGTATGTACGTTATGTTCAGTAGCAGTTTCTTTTAATCAACAACGTAGTCAATTTACCTGTTGAACACTTAAGTTGTTAAAATGGAATCAAACGTCTTTGTGACATCAGCTATTCGTTTATTATTGCTTTTCAATAAACTGTTACTTTTAAGTTGCACTTCCAATGTCTTAGTCTCGGACGCAGAGCCACTAGCGCTCTCCGACGCTGTTATCTGAGCTCAGCACTCTGCCGGCTCAGCGCTGATAAAGCTGCGCTGCGCCGCCTCCACTGCTTCACGACCAGCCTCTGTATTCACGAGCAACAGACTCGCTCTCGCTAACATTCATTTCCGCCTTCAGTACAGTTAATCTCTCTATTGACCACTTCTGTAAGTAAAGATCCTTTCTGAAATTTATGAAGTACTTCACCTGTTTCGCCGTGTCGAGCCTTAGCGGGGTGGGTGCCCCTGCGTAGTGGCCAATGCGTGGGAGGTGCCTAGGCTGTGCAGGTTCACACCGCGATCACAGGATTCCTTCCCATTTTATTCATTTAAAAAAAAAACTTTCTTCTTACAAAATCTCAAATTAATTAACGACACTTGGCCTTCGTCCCATAGCAGAGTGGACTCATCTTCGCTCGGGATTACGTAATCTGACTATCACATTGGACATTGTGAAGACCACGCAGATTCTTTTATTTAATATACACACAGCACAGTTACACGTGCGCATGTTACACTCGGCTCTTGAACTTGGACTGCAAGGAAAGCTCAGTCCACATCTGTTACCCTCAGAGCCCTTCTTGCACATCCTACACAATGTGTCGTCGCAAATTTTGGCCCCTAAACAAATGCTTTATGCCGTGCGGGAAAGCAACCTCCCCTTTTACTATGCTGCGTTGGAGGTCCGACTTACCCGTAATTCGGACGGTATTCGGATGCGAATGAGGTTGCCAACCACGTGCGCAAATTGCGAATACGAGTGCTATCAAATATACACTTTTCCAGTCTCTTGGGCTACCCTTCACCACCATGTTGTTTGGCAGACTCAAGAATTTTTAATAGTTAGTCGTGATCGACAAACTCACGCAACTCCTCTCGCGCTGAACTATCCAGTTGCTTCCATACAACACATTACTTATGCTCCACGCTAATTTTATACACTAACACTACTGAGTGCGAGATGTCACTGTTTTTAGCTGAAACTACTACACCTCCATGTCCTCGTGTTCTAGTCTCACTTCGTCAACCAATAATTCAGCCTGTTGGCAACAGTTTTCTGTTCGCTGTTCCACAGACTGTCACTGCCACCCTGGTGTGCCACCGTTCAATGTCAGAGACTGAATCATACCGGGTAACACTGAATAATAGTGGCCTAGTGTATAATAGTTCAAGATGTGACGTATACGCTGCTTCTATGAGGATATCAGCTCAATTGCACTCTACCTTTCATGTCACCATTCCCACATTTACCTTATACCTTCCTGAACTCTCTTTTAAACTCCATCACCATGAGAAGCTAAAGAATTTACCGGATACCAATGATTCAGATCTACTCCAATGGATCGATCATCTCCTTACCCAGGAACACAACCAAGTTGCTCTTGACCGAGTGGCCTCACATATTGCTGATTGGCACCAAACCAAGCGATTAACCACCGTTGTATTACCCAGCGCTGGTTCGGTAATAATCATTGTAATGATTCTGATTATAGTATCCTGGATACTCTGTAAAAGAGGGTTTTGCAAATGTTTCACTTCCTTCCGAGAAATAGTACCACCCCCACAACCTGAAGGTGAATATCACACCTGAAACTACCTGCCAACCTTGGTGCATGCGATCAGGCATGACCCCCCCCCCCCCTTAGAATTAAGTTGTAGTCTAGGTGTCAGGTCAATGAACTAATTTTGTAATGGATTTGTATTTCTATGTAAAGTCTATGGAATCACAATTTAACTGTCGAGTTTTAACCCTAATGTAAGTCATTTTGTTTTCTCTTTAAATTTTTGTCATTTTGTAAAGTTCTCATTCACCCACTTGGGCAATTACCATTGTAATCCTAGATTTAAGAATTCAAAGTAATATTACGGGGAAAAACCCCCTTGTGACTGTTAGGCCTGGTAGCATTCTCTCACCCCCACGAGGGTGGAGTGTTTCAGTGTGCTGTGCTCCGGTGCCCCTCATCATCGCCTGGGTACCCACCACCACTGATACCGCCGACACACACTCACAGCATGGCGCCGCTCCACTGTCGTCGCACCAACTTCACAAGTTTGTTATTCAAGAGCCTTCCTTCAGGCCCTTCAGGCCACTTTGTAACTTTTGCACATATTGATATCACTATGTTATGGGACCCTTCATAATGATCATATATTTTTTAAATGGAATAATCAATTAGAATAAGCTCATTCATTTTCATCCAGAGAGCCTTCTTCGGAAGGGGAAAGGATGTGCAGGGAGGAGACCCCCAAGAGGGATCATTGCCGACAAAATTTTATTTAAATAAATTTTTCAATGCATAATGTTCGGCCGTAGCCGGCTTGGGCATACTGTGGTGGAAGGTGCTGGCCGGAAGACCATGGTCGGCACATTCCTGCCACGTGCTCCTCGGTCAGACTCAAGTCCCACGGGTTGGTTGCGCTGACGGGGGCACGCTACTAGCAAGGCACGTTGGCGGAATCAATCCTCCAATCAGAGACTAATCGTGTGATCACGTGGGGACGCGGCCGGGAGCGGCGAGGGCGGCTTGGGAACAGCTCCGCGCTCTCTTAGCTTCTGACCTCAGCCCCGAGTAGTCGCTCCTCTAGTCTCTGCTTCTCTGATGAGCAGACGGCAACCCCTCTTGGGGCTGCTCAGCCCTACGTAGGCACCACTGTACCATCATTACAAGAATAAACTGGGTCCATTCCACTCAATTAACTTTCATTTTACAACGCCCTCCGCTCCTGACTTCTATCCTGACGAACAATGAGTTTCTCCAGACCACGTTACCGAAAATCAAATAGACCACATAGTCATAAGCCGCAAGTTCCGACACTCTCTGTCAGATGTCAGAAATAGGAGAGGAGCAGACGCTGGAAGTGACCACCACCTAGTTTTGGCGGAATTCAGACTGAAGATAGTGGCAAATAGAACCAAGCTCTATCACAAGTTCAAGAAAATAGATGTGGCAAGGTTAAAGGACCAACACATCAAAGATACATTTGCCCTTGAACTAAAAATAGATTCCAGGTCCTCTCTGAAGAAAATTTTAGGGAAGAGGGAACTGAAACAAGTTGGCAAAAAATCAAAAACAGTTATTTAGATGTGGGAGAAAAAATCTTACGATTTAAGGCACGTCAAAGAAAGGAATGTATCTCCGATGCTACATGGAATGAAATCAGCCACAGGAAAGAACTAAACTTTACGTTAAATTTTTGTAGGACAAGAGCGCAGAAGAGCGAAGCGCATAAAGAATACACGAAGGCGAACAAAAAAGTGAAAATAAGGCTACGTCGAGATAAAAGGAAATGGATAGATGAGCAAGCAAAATTAGCAGAAGAGGCAGCAAGACCAGGAAATATGAAAGAGCTCTACAATATTACTAAAAGGTTGTCAATGAAGAAGTTCAGACATGAAGGACCAGTTAAGAACAAGGATGGGGTGATGCTTACAACTCAACAGGCACAGCTACAGAGACGGGAGGAGCACTTCAAGTAACTCTTAAATTCTGAAGACAACCGAGAGGAACAGGTAAGAGATGTTCCAGAGGAAGTCGAAGAAGATCAAGATATAAATTTGCAGTGACCCACAATGGACGAAATCAGGATTGCCTTGAAAACACTAAAAAATGGAAAGGCTCCAGGCCTAGGCAACATAGCACCGGAGCTCTGAAAAGCCGATATTGAAAGTACTGTTAAAATGCTACATACTTTGCCGAAACATGTTTGGCTTGAAGAGAAATCTCCAAAGGAGTGGAAAAATGGTTTGGTGGTAAAGCTCCCAAAAAAGGGAAATTTGTCAGACCGTAACAACTGCCGTTGTTTTACATTGCTGTCAGAGCCCAGTGAGGTCCTCACCAGAATTATTTTAAACAGAATTGAAGAATCCCTTGGAAAGCAACTGCGTAAATAACAGGCCGGTTTTAGGGCACAACACAGTTGTGTTGATCTTATTAACACTCTTAGGGTCATCTTAGAGCAAAGTAAAGAATTACAAACAACCATGTACCTGGCATTCATTGATTTTCAAAAGGCAGGTGTTGTGGAAGTATGGCATATTACAGAAGATCTTAAACACCATAAAAGATCTATATGATGGCTACTAATGTTGCGTACTCCACAAGGGAAGTAAGACAGAGCCCATAAAAGTAACAACTGGATTCCGGCAGGGTTGCATTTTATCGCCAACACTTTTTCTACTTGTTCTAGACTCTGTTATGAGAAGAGTCACAGCAGGCAGGAGACGAGGAATCCAGTGGGGGATCCATGAACGTTAAGAGGATTTGGATTTTGCAGACGACATAGTTTTATTGGCTCAAAGGCTGACTGATATGCAAGCTAAATTAAACTTGCTGAAAGTAGAAGCAGAGACTGCTGGCCTCAAGATAAATACAGGCAAAGCAAAGGAAATGAGAGTAAATTCAGAGAACATGGAGGTGCCACTGTTAATAGGTGAGCAGCGGGTGGAGACTGTTAACTCATTCCCGTATCTGGGTAGTATAGTGACGGAAAATGGTTGAGCTGGAGATGACGTGAAAAATCACATTAAAAAGGCAAATGCTGCCTTCATACAATTGTATCCAATATGGAAAAAATTGGAATATCACGTACAAAACAAAACAAAAATCCGTATTTTTAATACAAATGTGAAGGCCGTCCTTCTGTACGCCAGTGAAAGCTGGAAAATTGATAAAAATATAACATCCCAGTTACAAAGCTTCATGAATAGACATCTTCGACACATCATGAATATCTGTGGCCGGAAAAAATATGTAATGATGAGCTCTGGCGAATAACAAACCAGCGGTTGGTTGAAGTACACCTTGAGAAAGCCAGATGGAGCCATCGCGAAAAAAGCATTGGAATGGAATCCCAAGGGAACAAGGAAGAGAGGAAGACCAAGGGCACATGGGAGAGGACAGTGGAAGGGGAAGTGTTGGCAAGACCTGGGCAGAATTGAGGCAAATGGCCAAAGACAGAGACGGATGGCGAGTTCTCCTGGATGCCCTATGCCCCCATAGGGGCCCAAGGAATTAACTGAACTAACTGAACTAGTGTATTAAGTCATCATGTAGGATGCTCAGCACTAGTAAGGGCGAACGTAACCCTTTGCGTTTTGACACAGCGCACAGTTCCCCCAAACATTGAGACAATTCACTGAAAGAATCCCCAATAGAATTCAAGCCGTTATAAAGCCAACATGTGGTCACACACTACATTAATGTCTGCTAATAGCTGCCAATATACTTTTGATGAGATAGTGCTACCAGGGGAAGCAGGGACAGGCTGCTAGTGTAAAATAACTCCTCAGAGGTTTCCCATATCTGCAGAGGCGTTCGTCAGTTAGTCCCGGCGAAAGGCCGCTGCAGTCACCACCGAAACGTCAGTGACATTGATTCTACGTAAGGCGGCTCTACTTCAAGGACATGTGGCCCCGGAAGCCTGTGCATCTACATTACTCCACTTTACCGTACAGCAGCAGAATACGAGGTGCGGCTAGAAAAAAACCGGACTGATGCTGGAAAAAACATTTATTTACAATTATTTACAATTTCATGTTATCTCCTTCAATGTACTCTCCTCCTCGGTCTCTACACCGCTCCATACGAATTTTCCACTGTTCATAGCATTGCTGCAGATCATTTTCGGTAAGACCATACATTACTTCCGTCGCTTTTTCTTTTACCGCTTCAACAGTCTCAAATCTAGTTCCTTTCAAAGCTGACTTGACTTTAGGGAAAAGAAAAAAGTCACAGGGGGCCAAATCAGGTGAGTAGGGTGGATGATCTAAGATGGGAATGTTGTGTTTTGCCAAAAACGTCTTCACTGACAACGCACTGTGAGCTGGGGCATTGTCTTGGTGAAGGATCCATGACTTTTTTCTCCACAAATCGTTCCGTTTTCTCCGTACTCGCTCACGTAGGGTAGCCAGGACGCTAATGTAGTAATGCTGATTCACTGTTTGTCCCTCTGGTACCCAATCAATGTGCACAATCCCTTTGATGTCAAAAAAAAAACAATCATCATTGCCTTGAATTTCGATTTTGACATTCGTGCTTTTTTTTTTTTTTTGAGGTGGAGAACCAGGAGTTTTCCAATGCATCGATTGGCGTTTAGTTTCGGGATCGTAAGTAAAAAACCACGATTCATCGCAAGTAATAACATTTTGTAAGAAGGTGGGATCACTTTCAATGTTTTCCAGGATGTCAGAACAAATCATTCTCCGGCGTTCCATCTGTTCAATTGTGAGACACTATGGAACCATTTTTGAACACACTTTGTTCATGTTGAAACTTTCGTGAAGAATCTGCCTAACACTTTCCTTGTCAACTCCTGTTAACTCAGACACTGCTCTGATTGTTAAACGGCGATCTTGTCGAACAAGTTTACCGATTTTTTCAATGTTTGCATCAGTTTTTGCTGACAATGGTCTGCCAGTGCAAATGTCATCACTGGTGTCTTCGCGGCCATCTTTAAATCGTTTAAACCACACAAACACTTGTGTTCGCGATAAACAATCATCGCCGTCCACTTGTAACATTACAAACGTTTCACTTGCAGATTTTCCTAGTTTGAAACAAAATTTGATGTTAACACGCTGTTCTTTCTGTACACTCAACATTTTCCGACGCACAGACAAAACGTCAACTACTTGAAACAGACGCCACGGGCAGACTGAGTGCAGGAGGCAGATGAAACTCGAGCAGTAGGCGGAGCGAGAGTCACGTGACAGGCCACGCGACTTTCAGCCTTATTGCATTCGTTTTATTGTTTCACCAGTACTAGTCCGGTTTTTTTCTAGCCACACCTCGTATGTACATCCTTCCTCATCTCAGACACATCTCTACGAGATCTGTGTGATATGTTTCATTTAAAGTAATGTTATACAAGTAACCCAATACAATGACCTTACAAACACCATACTTTTGTGAAAAATAGTATTATATGACTATTTTGTTTCACTATTCACTGTGTACGTGCACGTTATTCACTGTGTTCCATTTCCGAGGCTCATCTCTGATCTAAGATTCAAGTAGTCTGATTGAAATAGCCACTAGTCTTCTGGTCATGTGAGAATCGTATGTACGGTGTGAATCGTACGTAGCCATCGCATGCTGCGAGGTTCTACATTGATGGTTTCAATAAAACTGAACGTTAACCGCAATCCTATTTGACAATTCACAAACGGAAAATGATAGTAGCAGCAATTATTCCCATTGCTTTAACGCACTGTGTGTACCCGTTGCAATAACAGCAGTGACCCGTTCACCTTCTTTTTTAGTTACGTCATCCAGAAGTCGCCGCTTGGTTCGCCGGCAGCGTTCGCTATTGAACAACTGACTCATTTAGTACACGCGACAGTTTGTTTCCCTTTGAGTGCTTCAGCCTGACGAAGCCATTAACGAAGGCTATATTGTCTGTGTAAAATACTGTTTCCCTTTCTAGCGTAATTTTGTGTGAGTCTGCAGAGCTTTTGTTTGTGTCCATTAACTGAAAATGAGCAGTTAATTAAAGCGTCGTTGCACGACCACAAGAATATCACATCACCAAGAAAAGTCACCTCTTTCACTTCACAGCTGCACAGGGGGCAGACAAACGTAAGGTTCCAAGATTATCAACTTTTTATTTTTTTCCTCCAGCCTCGTTAGAATAAGACATGGTATTATTGTGCCCTTACTTGAAACTACGAACGGTTCTCAGTAATAGTAAAAAGACGGCCTTTCATTTCCATCCTCTAAATCACAGACAGACATAATCTTGCATTGTTCACTCACATCTGTCAGCATTTTGACAGATGTGCCACAAGTTTTCCCCTGATATTTTCTTGATTTGCCCGCAAGTTTCAGTAATTTTTCCTGACAAGTTTTGAAATCTACAGGATAAGTAAAGTCATAAGTTGACAAAAAATGTAGGGTATTTTGTATTTCTCCCCCGTGTGAGCATAATATTAAGTTCTAGCATCAGTATCAGTTGTAATGAACTGACTTTAGATGGGGAAAAGAAGTCAATTGGTATATGTGTTTCTATAAAATCACTGCTGTTATATTATTTCAATAAAGCGAGACACATTTGATTACAAATATACACATTTCCTTGCAGCCGCAAGACGGATTTAAAATACCTTCACTAATTTCGGAAATAACCTCTGAAAAAATATACCTTTTGAAAGAAATATCTAAGTAGGGGAACAGTTGTGTAAACCAACACTATAGCTGACATCCAATAAAGTATTGGTTCCTCTATGTTCGTTATTGTCGGTTATTACCCATTGTGCTACATCTATTGTTTTACAGATATTGTGTGAGTTTTCTTTCGAGATATATATGATTTCATAGGGTACAAACCGAAAGCAACTGCCACAATTTTCTTCTTCTTATCGTCCGTACTTTCTAATATATAAACTACTTTCGAAGGGCCAAAATGTATTAGAATAAAAATCTAGAATCTATAAAATGCCACACTGTACAATCTACTTGCGGTGAGACAGTCGCAATTCCTGAAATCCATCTCCCTTGGTGTCTGGCCTGCCGAGGAGCGCCGCAGTCCATGGATAAGCCGCACACAAACAGACCCGGCTTGCAGGCAGATCGCTGAGACTAGATCTGACGGGGGATAAATTCTAGTGTCCGATACCACCCACTGGCTTTGACCAGTGACGTCATACGTAAGGGAAAGATGCTGCAGTGGGAAATCTATGAATGGAACGGATCATGCTCTTAAACAAACGAATATAGCATGCCATAAAATGATACATTTAACGCCACTATTATTTACGAGCTTATTTCATTTAAACTAGTTGAAAATGGCTGAAGTAAGAAAACGAGAGCAATTACGAGTGTATAAATTATATTATATTTTCCACACGCACTGGAAAAATGAACTAAATAAAGAATCGTCGAATAGTTGGAATCGGTAACTAGAAGCAATCTATGTAGGAGGTCATTTCTAGTTACCGATTCCAATACTATTGTTTGTTGCGCAAAAACATTATAATATATCAGAAACGTGCTTAAGAAATGATCTTATTAGTGAACTAGAGAATATGATTAGACTTTCAAAAAATTAAAATCTTTATACACTTTTTGCCGGCCGCGGTGGCCGAGCGGTTCTAGGCGCTACAGCCTGGAACCGCGAGACCGCTACGGTCGCAAGTTCGAATCCTGCCTCGGGCATGGATGTGTGTGATGTCCTTAGTTTAGTTATGTTTAAGTAGTTCTAAGTTCTAGGGGATTGATGACCTAAGAAGTTAAGTCCCATTGTGCTCAAAGCCATTTGAACCATTTTTACACACTTTACTGCACACGCAAAGAAATAAAACGCAAAAATGACCAAACCTTGCAACCGATAACTATACTACACGAAAGTCGCACTAGCCACAGTATGTCCAGATAAGATTCAGTAAAATCTGTACACCAGGAGTGACAGTAAAAATAAGAGAAGTGTAGCAGAAACATCGAAAAGGAAAACATAAAAGTGGCTACATAAAAAGAAACTTACCGCATATGAACATTCAAAGGAGTCAGAGATCGAGGCTGACTAGAACGAAATAAGGACATAACAAGAAATCACAATGTTAGAAGGTCAAACTGTAACGGAAGAAGCAAAATCCAGAATAGCTAACGAGATAATTAATAAAAAACACAAACTGCCAGGCACGAATGAGGTACCACCCAAATCCGTTCTCACCTACCACCCGCCGCCAACCAGACGCAAAATTTCAAAATAGTAAAAAAAATTAAACAACTAGTCAATAACATAAACCCTCCGGCAAAGACGCAGCAATACCCCTCGGCCCACCATTGTAACCAGAAAATATTAAAACGACAGAATAACCTCCCTCCAGAGAAACCAAAGAAGTACACTGGCACAATACAGTAACATAAAAGAAACGCAACGTAAAACAAGAAAAATGTATCAGACCCACCAACACCTAACTAACAAAACGAGGCTTGTTCATTTTGATGACTACTTTCATAATTGCAAGAAACAGACAGTAACCTTTAGGAATACTCTTCCTCCAACAGTATTCATCAAAATGGCCTTGCAACACAGAAATCCTTCTCTTTCCCCGCCCAACAACAGATTTTACAGCCTCCCAATACCCCTCGATAGTATTAGTACATGCCCCCGTCCTATAAACAGAATATTGTGATTCACGACTAAATGATGATAACCCCTTTCACCCATCACCTCGTACGAAGCAAACCCATCCGACATGACTGCAGAACCTTCTTACAAATATTCTTCTATTAAAGATGTCAAAACTTCCTTTGTCCGATTTGGTACAACCCTAAATACAACATCAGCACAATCTCCTCCAGAAACTATTACTCCAGAAACCCAAAGCCCCGGTTCGTACTTTCTCCTTCCAAAATGTAACTCATCTACTTCAACTACAGCCCCTGCCCACCCCGTCCACCCCCTCCAATGACCCACTATACTTTATAAATTCCTCGAAGACTTCTCTACAAAACGGGAACCAGTCGACTACAGTGCCACACGAAACCCCTGCTTCGTGCATGACAGATATGCAAGAATATTCATAGCAAAAATTGTAGGTTAGCATGATAATTACTTATAAATTCAGCCTCGATCTTTTGAACCACGTCCCCCTGCGTATGGATCTCCATATGTTATTTTTTCTGCACCTCCACATGAATTCTTCGGAAGTTCGTGATGAGGCAACACTCGTCGAAACCATATAATTTCCACAGACACTGCACTTGCAAAATTCAGCAATGACGTCGAATGATTGCAAAAATGTTATAGTTGATTTAAGGTCACTCATTTTCTGAAGTCGAATTTTCGCAGTAAAAACAACTGACTCGTCCATAACGAACAGCGTCAGAAATCGAGACCTTATCAATCACGACTGCTTATAAATTATGACTACTTTCATTAACAAAAGATGCCGACAACAAATTACGAGAAGAGAACAAAACAATCTAGACCCAATTTTTAATATACGCGCGTAACGAGGAAATCCAGCGAAATCATTTAACGTTCATCGACAGCAATCTGCGGCACAAACAAAAGAACATCACACATTACGTCATTGGGCAAAGCTGACGGGTGGTACCCGACATTAGAATTGGGGCTTGTACATTAGTGGGAAACGATGGGCTTGAGATTGGCAGACCCGATCCGTTACAGATATCCGCAGAAATGGCCTGCGGTTTTGGCCCGTCATGAAAGTCTTATCGTGTGGCACTACGTTGATGAAAGGAGACCGCAGTGACCAATCCGTGCAACAGATAACTTGCGCAAATACTCTGAGATTCAGTACTAATGACGATAGTAACTCACCGTAAAGATGATCGCTGAGCCGCAGACAGGCACGAGGGTAAGACAATCACACTCTCACGACTAAGTTTTCGACCATAGCCTTTGAGAGTGTACACAATCACTCAGGCACAACCCAGACACATATGACGGCCGCCTCCGGCCGCTGTGTCAACAGTCTCTGGGAATCAGATTACAAAAGCCACTCCTCACGCCTCCCTGCCTCTCATCGGCAGCTGCTAGTCTAGCGGCAAGAAGTGGTGGCAGCAATGACTGCAAGCTGAGGGGAGTGGCAGGAACGGCAGGAGCAGTAAGAACGAGCGAGTAGGGAAGCGGCGCACGAACTCAGCTGCGCCCAGCCAGCAACGATACAAGAAACCTCAGTAAACAAACCATTTCGTCTACTGAGACAGAAACGAGATGTCAGAAACGAGCTTTTTCCAGTGTTACTTCAAATTTCCTTTATATTTCCCTGATTTCCCAGAAACGTTTGTAAGTCACCGATATTCCCTGATTTCCAGAACTCTTAGCAACCGTGTCCGATGACATGACGTTTCTAGCACCTATACCCAAATGTAAGTGTACTGTCATAACGCCGGTTTTGTTATGGAGTATCTTTGCGGGCATTCTGTCTGTCGAGTCGAGCGTGGGACACGGAAATGTTAAGTTTGGGTAGTGTGTAGCTCTGAATATGAGAGGCATTGTTAGTATGGAAGTTGAAGTGTTTGCTACAGGTGCTACTACAGTAGAGTGATAAAATATGCAAATGGTTCAGAGGAAAATGCACCAAGAAGTAATTTAAAAATGAATAGTGCTGCTGATAAAGTATATGTGTATCCTCTCGTTGCGTGTCGTACCGTATTGTATCTGTCATCCGTGCCGTTTTCGTTCTCCCAGAATGAACTGATGTGAATCAGTTTATGAATGCAATCAAGTGCCAGTGATTTGTAGCGAGCGTGAGAACGTGCGTTCGGTCATCGCGTTTCCGCATTATCAACAATCAGCCGCGCCGCGACGGTTACGCGCACGCTCGTACAAGTGAGAACTGAGAACTGAAAAACTAACTTTACGAACAGTGTGAAAATAACATTATTAGTGTCAAGGAGGACTGGTACCAAATATCTGTGTATGCGTGATGGGCGTAAGAACTTTCATTAATTGGGATAACACTCCTGAATTAGAATGTAAACAGTGCAACTTGCGATTTTCCTTTAATCGTCTCAGAATCTACCAGACGTAGAACAGTGTTGTGCTTCGTTGAGTGGCTCCCCTTACTCGCTTGCATATTTCGATAGATAATTCCAGGCAGACCAGCACTAGTGTGGAGCAGAACAGTACGACCGCCGCGGGATTATCAGGTACATGGTGTGGTCTGGGCGTACGATTCAGAGAAGCCGAAGCGACAACCAGTTTAAGGTGCCCCCACCCATTAGTACTCCCGGGCGTGTTACACAACGTTATATACGAGGGGCGTTCAGAAAGTAAGCTCCGATCGGTCGCGAAATGGAAACGACTATGAAAATCCGATAAAGCTTTGCACAGATGTGTTGGGTAGTGTCTCTAGTATAACCCCAGTTAGCATCACGTCGCTCTTCTCATTTCTGAGCTCGCAGTGAGTGCGTAAAGATGTCTAGAAAATAGTGTCTGCCGCCAAGTACGAGGGCCTGGTGAGAAATTTCGCCTGAAGCTATGCAGCTAACATTACATAACTGTCGTGCTGTTTCTTCTTCAAGACAATTCTCAGCCGCATTCTGCAGGGGCAATGAAGATGCTGCTGCATCGTTTTCAAATGGAAATGTGAGATTACCCACAATACAGTCCGCAATTGTCTCCCCCTGAGTTTCATCTCTGGTCACATGAACCGCTGTCTTTGAAGACAACATTTTGACACAGACAACGAGGTGTAGGCCAGCGTGGAGAATAGGCGGAAAGCACTGGCGGCTGCCTTCTATGATGAGGCTATTGAAAAGTTGGTACAACGCTATGACAAAAGTCTAAGTCAGAACGGCGACTACGTAGAGAAGTAGCTGAAAGGTGTAGCTAATTGTTACAAGTAAAACATTTCTGATGTTCACTGTGGTTTCAATTTGGCAATCAATCGGAGCTTACTTTCTGAACAGGCCTCGTAAATGTTAGATCATTCGAGATTTACATCAACCAGTTCAGCTCACGTTACCCAATAGCTCCTTAAAATTCAAAACGCTAATTACACACCCTTGTTTTTACTTCACTTCTACAACAACTGACCCGTCCCACTCACGCACTAGCGCACGATCGAAAATTCAAATACCGAGTGAAGGAAAAATGTCGCATTTGGAGGTCTGTACACGATTGCCAAGTGATAGCGGGTGGATTTTGAAAACACGTACATGAAATCGAGAATCTGGTACCACTGTCACATCGTTCAGCGCTTCGGAATGTGCAGGGGAACGTGTATCACCCCGCACTACCGAACCACCAGCCGTCGTAGCTCACTATTTAGTCTGCTGCAACATCAAACCTCCCCTCCCCCCTTTTTTTGTCTTCCGTTCCGTATTTCTCGTCGTTTATAAGCAGGACATTACTTTGTCACATGACAGTAGCCTATCACGTGATAATGGGATCCATTAAATTTTAATTATTTAACTGCTAACCGCGCAGTGCACAACTATAACAGGTCCTGCATTTTCAACTTTTCGCGGCGTAATAAATAGTCCATTAAATTTGGGGCATGCAGCCGCGGAAATAAAATTTCTTCCACAGATATTTCGGCCGCGTACCGTCCGGCTATCCTTGTAAGTCTTGCGACTTACTCTGAGGATGGCCGGATGATACGCAACCGAAATATCAGTGGAAGAAATTTTATTTACGCGGCCGCATGTCCGAAATTTAAAGGATTATAACCGGTCCTGTTAAGTTCATATAAGGCGGCTTCCCTACGGAGTACACAAACGATGAATAAGTCGATATGCTTTGGTGCTGGGTGCATCCAATAATCAAACTGCAGCCGTTGCTCGTGCCTAACCTGCACATTATCCTCAAAGGTGGCATCCCGTTAAGATAGGCTTTGGTCGCCTGGGGCAACGCCCTCGGGAAACCGGTAACCTTCGGCCACAAGTAATGGACAAAGATCGTTGAAGGACTGGATGTACTACACAAACAGAGAGCGCGATTCTTGAAACCGTTCGCCAGTCACCTCGGCGAAGTACAAGTGGTACTGCTACACAGTTCCAGATATCTCAAAGACTGGTTGCTTAAGTTAAATTACCTTGCATTAGGAAAGTGCAATGAACTCTTCAACTGTCATATAACTTTCAAAATGGTAAAGGGCAGCAATGACTCGTTGTTCCCGTTCTAGCTTTATTGGAGCAGATCCAGATTTCGACCAGGGACTAACCATTATCAATGTCGTATTTCAAATACTGCACTGATAAAAGCTGGTTACTAGCTGAAATCTTGATCAGCGCTAGTAAAGCTAGAACGGGAAAGACGGGTGATTCGTGGCTCAAAAATGGCTCTGAACACTATGGGACTTATTTTCTGAGGTCATCAGTCGCCTAGAACTTAGAACTAATTAAACCTAACTAACCTAAGGACATCACACACATCCATGCCCGAGGCAGGATTCGAACCTGCGACCGTAGTGGTCGCCCGGTACCAGACTGTAGCGCCTAGAACCGCACGGCCACTCCGGCCGGCGACTGATTCCTGCCCTTTACCAATCTGAAAGGTAATTGAGGGGGCACAATGAAGAACTTCACCCATATCATTACACGTTAACTCAAGATCAGCAGCAAGGTGGCTGCATTTGATAAGTACAGTTTTTTGAATGGGTTTTGCACCATGTGAAAGATAACGAACATTTTGTAAACAACGTGTTATGACGAATCTAGCTTCACTCGTGAAGGTATTTTCGACCTCCACAACATCCATTATGGTTTGGTACACAACTCATGTTTCACGCACGGATGTAGTTTTCAGGGACGTTTTCGCATAAACCTGTGGCCTGGAATGTTGAGAAGAGTGCTTTTGGGTCTTAATTGCTGGGCAAGTTCAATGCGTCACGTATGGTTTCTTTACAATACTTTGCTTGACGCATCCGAAATCGTTCCACTTTGTGTTCCGCGGCAGCTATGGTTTCAGCGTGATAGTGTTCCGCCACTCTTTGGAATGAATGTGCTTAACTATTTAAATGAAGCGTTTCCAGATAAATGGATTGGCCGCCGATGTCCAATGTTCTGGCCTCCACTTTCCTCGGAGCTTAATCCACAAAATTTTTCTTTGTGGGGAGGTTTAAAGGAACAAATCTGTAGTACAATGAGATTTTCACTCTGCAGCGGAGTGTGCGCTGATATGAAACTTCCTGGCAGATTAAAACTGTGTGCCGGTTCGAGACTCGAACTCGGGACCTCTGCCTTTCGCGGGCAACTGCTGTACCAACTGAGCTACCCAAGCACGACTCACGCACCGTCCTCACAGTTTCACTTGGAAGGTAGGAGACGAGGTACTGGCAGAAGTGAAGCTGTGAGGACGGGGCGTGAGTCGTGCTTGGGTAGCTCAGTTGGTAGAGCAGTTGCCCGCAAAAGGCAAAGGTCCCGAATTCGAGTCTCGGTCTGGCACACAGTTTTAATCTGCCAGGAAGTTTCAAGTCTGTAGTAGTCCACTCATGAATGTACACCACGTAATAGCTCTCGTGCATGCCGCTTCGGCAATGGTAGATGCAGGTGTACTGCGTGGGTTCCAGCAACGGATGATCAAGCGAGTGGTGAAGTGTTTACAAATGTAAGGTGGTCACTTTTTGAACATCTTCTCTAAAGTAAAGATTGCTCTTAAGTGAGTGTACTGGTTCTGTGATATGTGCCTGGATGTCAGACATACTGAACGGAATTACTATGCGTAGCTTAGAAATTTGCAATCTAGTGCAGCCTACCTACTGTGTCGTGGACGAGAGAATGTAGTCGTTTATGTTTGTCATTATGTCATTCTGGTACAGAGCGCCGGGGTTTTGAATCCGCCCCAGCCGGCATGGACCTCTATTACCACTAGAGGTCTCTGCAGCCGTCGCGCTGCAAGCTGTGGTTGCACACGTTCCAGGCTCGCGTATAACGTGAGGGCGCCACGGTGGAGCACGTGCTCCTAGCAGCCAATAGCGACGTACCGTATCTTGTATACAAGCGCTTGCCTCTCGCTAAGCTAGGCCCCCTCCAGTGCACCTCTGGCAATGTGCCGATGACACCGCATTCCTCGCCCTCGCTCCTACCCTCCAACGGTCCCAACGCCTTCTCCAGAATCACCTTGACCTTTTTGCCGCATGGTGCAACCAATGGCTCCTGAAAATCAATCCTTACAAGACCCAGGCAATCATCTTAGGTCGTACCACTCGCTCCTTCCGGCTCCTGGATTCCTCCCTTACCATCTGCACCCGTCCTGTCCGCCTCACCCCCACCCTCACTTACCTTCGCCTCACCATTGACCGTCCCCTCACCTGGATCCCTCATCTCCGCTCCATCCAATCCAAAGCCCACAACCGCCTCCGACTCCTCAAACTCCTCTCTGGCCGGACATGGGAGTTGCACCCCTCTACCATCCTCCACACCTATAAATCCTTAATTCGTCCCATCCTCTGTTCTGCTAGTCCCTGCAGATCCTTGAGAGTTATGCACTCCGCCTCGCCTTCTGTATACTCCTCCCATCCCCCATGCAGTTCCTCTATGACCTCATTCCTTTCCCCCATCTGCTCCTATTCCTCAAACATATCCGCATACTCTACGCCTCCCACTGCCTGGATCCCCTTCACCCCCTGGTTACTCCTCTCCTCTCCTGTCCCTGAACCCTGCCACGCCTTCACTGTTGTGTCCCCCCTATCCTCCATCTCTACACCCTTCATCTCCTTTGCCAATGTGGCTTACATCAACTCCCCCTCCCGGATTATGCCCTCTCTCCCACCATGTATCCCTCCTATCAACTTTGATCCTCATCCCCCCCTCCTTCCCTCCATCATTTCCATGGGCTCCCTCTTCCCCCCTTCCATCCTGTGTTTCTCCCCGCCTAATCTCTCCCTCCCTCCCCCCCCCCCCCGAGTCCCTTTGTATTTTCCCGTCCTCTGCCCTCCCCGCTCACTATCGCATCCTCCAAGCTCCCCCCACCCCTCTTATGGGTCATCATCCTCCATTGGATCCTTTCCCCCTCCCCCCCTTTGATTTCCCACACCTTCCCCCCTTTTTTTCTTCCCCTCATCTGTCCAATTTCCCCCCATGTGCTCTCGGCGATGGTATGTCATATTTTAGCGCAGTGTTCCAGTGAATGTTCAGTGTTGTTTCATTTTTTCCCATGTTGCGAACAGAAACCATGCTGTCGCTGGGTGTGAAATTTTTGTCCTTTTTGTACCGAAACCTGACTGTCGCCGTGTTTTTTTAATTGCCTGTCTATTATTTTACCTGTCTGCTTCGTATGTATTTTTATTTGCATCATCGTCCCTTTGTTCTATATTGTAAGTTCCACGATTTCTTTTTCGCCATGTTACCCTTTAAGTCTTCGATTTTATTGCTAGTTTTTTATTATACAGGGTGATTCAAAAAGAATACCACAACTTTAGGAATTTAAAACTCTGCAACGACAAAAGGCAGAGCTAAGCACTATCTGTCGGCGAATTAAGGGAGCTATAAAGTTTCATTTAGTTGTACATTTGTTCGCTTGAGGCGCTGTTGACTAGGGTCAAATGGAAACAGATGAATCTTTCGTTTCAAAGATTGTGTTTAGTGATGAAGCAACTTTCCACACTAACGGGAAAGTCAACCGTCACAATGTCTGTATATGGGGCACTGAGAATCCGCGGGAAACAACTCAGTATGAACGTGATTCGCCTAAGGTGAACGTTTTCTGTGCCATTTCAGCCAATAAAGTTTTTGGTCCCTTTATCTTCGAAGGTGCTACTGTAACTGGACTACAGTATCTGGAGATGTTAGAGAATTGGCTGTTCCCTCAGCTCGAACAAGAAGCACAACAATTCATATTTCAGCAGGATGGAGCGCCACCACATTGGCACTTATCTGTCCATAACTACCTGAACGTCAACTACCCGAGGCGATGGATCGGCCGCCAGGCAGCCCGTGACAGAGCACTTCATCACTGGCCTCCAAGAAGCCCTGATCTTACCCCCTACGATTTTTTCTTATGGGGGTATGTTAAGGATATGGTGTTTCGGCCACATCTCCCAGCCACCATTGATGATATGAAACGAGAAATAACAGCAGCTATCCAAACTGTTACGCCTGATATGCTACAGAGAGTGTGGAACGAGTTGGAGTATCGGGTTGATATTGCTCGAGTGTCTGGAGGGGGCCATATTGAACATCTCTGAACTTGTTTTTGAGTGAAAAAAAACCTTTTTAAATACTCTTTGTAATGATGTATAACAGAAGGTTATATTATGTTTCTTTCATTAAATACACATTTTTAAAGTTGTGGTATTCTTTTTGAATCAGCCTGTATATTATATTCACTTTTTTAAAACAAAATCTGTTGGCGGAAAAGTGGCATACTAAGCTTCTGCCAGCCCAAATAAGGGGAAAAAAAAGCTAAGCTAGGCTGTCTGAATTTCGTGGAGACTATCGACATCTTGGCAGCAGACAGCGTGTTTACAGTACTTTGTTTTCGTTACTAGAGGACGTTGTGGATTCAATTGGTTGTCTCTGTCACCTCATTGCTTCTTGCATGTTGTCATAGTAAGGTACTCTCGGTCGTCCGTCGTTGTTCGTGTCCGTCCTTTCCCGGTCGTTCGTTTGTTCGCGGGCCGCTCCCGTTCTCGGCAACCCCGCGACCGTTCCGTTCGGGGTTACAATAGTCGATTATGTTTTAATTTTTAAATAAAAGTAAAAGTAACAGAAATAAATACATGAAATATCGCATTGTGGATGTGCAAATTGGATACAGTTTGATAGTTCTAACTGAAAAAGAAGTTCGGCACCAACACGACTCAAACATGGGCGATTCGGCATGTCCGTTCCTCACGCTAGTTCCCCGTTTAACTGCGCTAATTGTACAGATCCGGTACAGTGCAGAATTCTTCCTACCTGTTCTTGGCCACTTAGCACGCAGTTACAGCGTTTCCAGAGCTTCCTTTTTAAAATCGCATTTCTGTTAAACCTATTGGGAACTAAGTTTCGCTAGACACAATTCGGTCTTCAACTGGAATGCCAATCACCCTGTTAAACCTGCTTCCCAAACCTGATAACCTTTCAACAGAACGCTCCGAGCAGGTTCAAATAATAAGACAACAAAATTTAACGACTGACTGGCATCCTCCGGTACAATATAACATTAATTTCTTGATACCTTGATACCTCAAGAGCACACGTACTTCTGCATCCTGCAAATTCTATGAATATTTCAGAAAGTCATGTGCTGAAGCATCTGTTTGCCTTCCCCTCAGACTCCTCTTCACCAGTTTACCAATTCTGCCACAACTTCTACTAGCCCAAACACATCTTACCAACTGCACAATGCCTCACTACAATTCACATGAATGTAAGCGAGGGTAATATCTACACCTTCACCAATCATGAGCAACATGTACAGAATGGTACTCACCACCATCAGTCACTACCTAGATGCCTTCTACTGACTTACTTAGATGTGGTGAAAACCACTGTACACGCTGGTGATTGTTGCTGAGGTATCCAGTGACACACTACCAGCTACAAAACTGTAGTACTACAGAACAAAAGGCTTTTCTTATTTATATTGAATACCAAGTCTACTAAGAATTTATTGAACAATGACATATTACTGAGCCGTGGTAAAACTTGCTGTTTTGAGGAGCGCGTAGTGGAAAGCAGTCGCCTTCCGTTTCTGGCAGTCGCGCCGCTGTGGCAATCGCAGCTTTGGTGTCTCCCTCTGGTGGAAAAGGGGAAAGGTTGCCTGTTCACGTGCATTTAAGGGGCGCGATAAGCTCGCTAGAACCCGTCGCCATGAACCCCCTCACCTCACCAACTGGTTGCTCCTCTCCTCTCCTATCCCCACCCCCTGCCACGTCTTCACTGTTGTGTCCCCCCTACCCTCCATCTCTACACCCTACATCTCCTTTCCCAAGGTGGCTTCCATCAACTCCCCCTCCCGGATGATGCCCTCTCTCCCTCCATTTATCCCTCCTATCAACTCTGATCCTCATTCCCCCTCATTTCCTCTGTCCTTTTCCCGGGCTCCCTCTCCCCCCTTCCATTCTCTTTCTTCCCCACCTCCCCTCTCTTTGCCCCCTTCTCTGCCCCGAGTCCTTTTACGTTTCCCTCCTCTGCCTCATCTCATTCCCTCTCGTGTCTGCCCTTCTCCCCCTTTATTCGTGTTCTCCCTCCTCAGTTCCCCCCCCCCTTTTTCGTTTTTTCCCTTCCTCACTCCTTGTTCTTCCCCCTCCTCCGGGTCCCCCCTCCCATCTGCCTTTGGCTCGGGAGTGTCATCCTTGTGCCGCCACTTTCGTGCAGTGTTCTACTACAGTGAGTGTTGTACAGTGTGTGTTTTACAGAGAGTGTTCCGTGTTGTGTTTTTTGGGAAGTGTTGCGAATGGCCATCATACTGTCGCTGCGTGTGCCTTTTATCTCTTGCAAACAGAAACCAGACTGTCGCCGTGTTTTTTCATTGTGTGTGTACTATGTTACTTGTCTGATTCCAGTGTCTTTTATTAACATCGCCCACCCCTTTTGCTTTCTGTTTTAACTTTCCACGTTTTTCCGCCATTTTACACTTGACGTCACCGTTTTATCGCCTGTTTTTCTTGTTTTCTTCAGTTTTTAAAATGAAAGTCTGTAGGCCGTAGAGCAGCGTACTAAGCTGCTGCCAGCTCGCCCCCCTTTGGGGGGAATTGAAAATCGATAAAGGAAAAAAACCTCGCTAGAAGAAGTCAGTCGGAAGTAGTTGGTCAGCCAAGTCCGTCTGAGCCTGTCAGTCTGGGCGAGTCTGGTCAGCTGGTCAGCCAAGTTAGTCTGGGTCTGTCTCTCGTCCGCATTGGTGAGACGGTTAGTGTCTGTCTGTTGTTCAGTGTGCTAGTATATTGTTAGGCCGCCAGTCTGCTCGAGTTTTCTCAGGCAATGGGCACTGGCGGTTGGATCGCTCGGTTGGTCGGCCGCTCACTGGGACACAAGATGACTTGTCCGCCTGGAGCGTCGGCGCATGTGAGGTCGCCACTTGAGTCCAGTGGGCCGCGGCGTATAGCGAGACGTAGTGACTTCACGGTCGACACGAGAGCAACAGGAGCCAACCCACGACATCGGTCTGGCCGGCGCGAGTTGCGACGCCGTGAGACGGGCGATCGGCGCGCCTTCCTGCGTCCGTTGAAGCGGCTGGCAGCGGCCGGTTCGGGAGAGCGTTTTGGGGGTGCTGCGCCACGTCTTCGCCAGACATCGCATTTTATTGAAAGGTTAAGCGATTCGTGATATGTTGTTTCATTGACTTGTTCAATTCTACTTGTGTTCTTGGTCAGTCTCTCGTCCCCAGCTTGCTGGTCTGTCTCTCGTCCGCATTTGTTAGGCAGTTAGTGTCTGTCTGTCTGTCTGTGGGTCTGCTGTACGTTAATAGCTGCCTCTGTCATGTTTGTCGGATTCGGTGTTAACGAATTTATTGCTTAAAGGCCGAATTCTTGAAATATGTTTTTATCTTGCGTATCATCTTGCGAGGTGGTATATGTCTAATGTAGAGCATGTTTTACATTTTATGTAAGTCTGCATTTTATGGGTTTTAGTTAAATAGTCATTTTAGGTTATACGTTTGCCACCCTTCAACCGTAAGAGTCCTTAAAAAAATTGCACTTTCAGTGGCAAATAATTTGAGTATTGTACCATTTCCATAATTTACGTGTTTGTGTGAGTTGTTAAAAATTTTTAATTTAAAGTAATCTGGTGTGTTGCAGATTTGCACCAGTGTAGTCTTTCAGAGGTTGTTGTCAGCTGTCATGACTACGGCCATGTTGAAAGGGAGCAGGCAAGCTCCTCAGCCCGAAGGCTCATACTGTTAATATTGTTCTTTCTGCCTCTAAATAAAATTGTAACTTGATATTTCGATGGTGCTTTTCTGCTTATAATTTTAAATCTGTTTTTGAAAATGCTTTTAGGAATAAAATTCACATTTGTTAAAAGTAATTTCATTTTCCATCAGTTACTTCCTGGCAACTAATTCCACGCACACCTAGTGTGATTGAATGTGTTAATGTTCTTGATGAATCGCTAGTAAATAAAGTAAATTCTATAAGAAAAAGATTTTGAAACTAAATTCACGGTTGAATTGCTAAACTTATGAATTGCTTAACAGATAAATGAACTATTGACGACTCTGTAATGCCACCTCTGTAGGGAGCGCTGAATGCGTGGTGATGCTGTAGGAGGTGGGGAACCGTTGGAAACGCTGTGGACAGTGGTGCTGTCGCGACAGTGGTGCTTCCCGGCAGAGCGGAGATGTGAGAGGGGAGAGGGTCGCCCTGCTACTCTTCACCCCGCGGTGGTGGAGGCGGATGTACGCGGGTCTCGACCCGCGCCCCTCGGCCAGCCAGCAGACGGCGGCTGGCGTTTTGAGACCCAGCCCATCCCTGGTCCCCAGTGTCGGCGGCAGCAGGCCGCAGCGGCTGTGGCACAGAGTCCCGTGGAGGAGAAAATGTGGCGGGAGCCGCGGCCTGGTCTCGAACCTGAGGCTGGTGCTGGCGCTGCCCTGTCGCCTCGCGGCCCAGCGGTCCTCCTACATCGTAGTGCAGCTATTCAGCGACGACCAAGTCGTCGAATGAAATGACTTCCTTTCCTCAAATTCATCCTAATTTGTAATGCGTTACTGCCCATTTGTATCTCTATAAACAAGCTTCTAGTGACGTCAGCCATAACAAAATGGCTCACTCGAGTGTCATGGCAACGACCCGCTTAGTACATAGTTCTTCGCTGTGTGGAGCACGGTACTGCTGAGCTCAGCTATCCTCGCTTCGCCGCCCACTTGCACATCTGTTATTGAGCACTGCATGTCGACATAGTGTGGTTGACAGCCAGCGCTGTGACCGCAATACTCCGTGGCATCCTCTGTGTTACTTTCAGTCACTTACACTACAGATTTAATACTTTTACGTAAACTACTGGGTAGTGCTTATACGCCCGCTAGCCCCGCTGGGCAGAACAGGTAATAGGATTGTGGAAAGGTCCAAGGGTTGAAGTCAGTTTCTGCTTCTAATTGTCATTTATTGAAATTTAGCAACTCTTTCACGGCTGAAGGCCTCCGACAAGAAATCTTAACAGGATAAAAATCCCGTTAAGATAGCAATAAAATAATTCAAAAAACAACATACGCAAAGTGCTATAGAAATGGCTGAGGGCCACAATTCATTTCCAGAATTTTAGAATAATTACCATAGATCTTTAAAGGCAAAAGGCCAACAAGAAATCTTAAAAAAATCAAAAATTCAATTAAGATAGCTATAAAATAATTAAAAACCAAATCAACACATGCAAGGTGCAACACAAATGGCTGAGGGCCACAATTAAATTTCAAAACTTAGAATATATTACCATAGACCTTTAAAGGCAGAAGGCCAGCATGTTTAACAACAAGAAATCTTAAAAATCGACAAAATAAAAATCCTATTAAGGTAGCAATAAAGTAATTTAAAGAAGCAACATAGGCAAGGTGCAATACCAATGGCTGAGGGCCACAATCAGAATTCAAAATTTCAAAATATATTACCAAAAGCTCTAAAGGCAGAAAGCCTCAGTGTTTAAGCTTGAAAGATAAATTTAAAAATTAATTTTGCAAATTTTTAAGAAAGCAAACAAATAGCCATAAGCCTAAAATTTAAAATAGCTGACAACAGATAATTAAACACCGGTGGCACTGAGAAGGCCTCCAGGAACGTCGGTCTGCCCTCGTTCACTTAGGTGAGACACGTGGTGAGTCCAACTACACTTGATCCATCGGATCCCAACCAGGCGACAACCAGGGACCGACCGACACAACGACTTGCTTCCCGTCAATCAGTACATGAGAACTCAATCAGGAAAGGCTACAAACGTGACTATCGAAAATGAACCACTGAAACGAACCACACAACGTGAATGGCGGGGACTTGGGTACTTGAAACCACTACTCAACCCTGACGTCCTGGGTCGGTGAACTCTTTTATCCCGCCTGGAATGCGGCGCGTGGGAAGGAGCAGTGAGTAAAAGTGGTTTACTGGAGCAAGAAGAATACATAACTTTGTACAGATGCGAAGTCTTAGACCCGTCGTATGCAGAGCGAAGGTGAAGCGAAGTTTTCTGGCTGTCTCCACTTGATGAAATGGGCAGAATCTGTAGTGATGCTCGTAGAGCTCTCCAGCGCCGGCTAGAGGGTGCTGTCATCAGTGTCGGTGTCGTAGTGCCAACTTAACTGGTACCTAAGCCGTGGTATCGTAGCTATCGATACCACACAACCACGAATCTCGTAGCGATCGGACACCTCCACACACGCTCCGACACTGCTCAGGGACCGACACCAGACCCAGCCGGCTGTACCGCATGGAGGTAGCCTTCCTGGTCCGCACCAAACGACCGACAGCCCGCTGGTACGTCCGCAACTGCTACTCCGTCGCGACTGCACTGCTGGTGCGTCTCCCACACACTTCCAGACACATGACGGCGGAAGTACTGGCTCGGACCCAACCATGCAGAGGAAACACGCACACTGGCGAAACGAGATCCCTGCACCAGGAAAGGGACCGACCCAAGTTCGACAAGATGGTAATCGAAGTGACCCAGAAGCGCTCAGGGAACCAGTTACAAGTCGCCCGATGAGACGACAGACCTCTGAGAGCCCATACGCCGACAACATTTAAAATAACCTCTCAATCTAAATGGCACAAACTCACACAATCTGACAAACACTGCACGAAGACCTGAAAAATACGCAACAGTAACTAAGCACACACGGAGACAAATCGGGAGTCGATGCAAACACAGAGAGCCGATTCGTGAACGATTGGCGTGCCAAAACGCGTCGTCCGGAACGTCGATCGACCGACGGTCTACCAAGACCGTGGCCCGGCTCAAGTGATGCGTGGCGGCAATGGTCGGGCGACCCATGTCGACGCAGACCTCACTGCTGCTCCAACTCGACTGCACTAGTGCCGCATTGCGTCTCCCCGACTGGAAGGTCCGGACTGCACTCCAGACGCGTTCAAACTCGCGTCCCAAATTCGCGAAGCGAACTCTTTATCCGAACCCCCAACGAACTGCCAATCCGAACTCCCGACCTGAATTCCGACGTGAACTCCCTTACGACAGACATCGACCGAGAAGTAATAGCAGTCGAGCAAACATACTACGAGAGGGGATATATCGATACGCGCTGCTAACACCGCTCACGGTCAGGCAAAGCAGTAACTCAGTAACAGTAGTAATTTAAATTAACGTAGTGAGATGGAAGTACGTTAAAACAGTGTGTAAAATACATGATGACGAAAACACGATTCACGCATGGCTCAAGTGCCACTACACTGCCTCCCTCTATGGAGAAAACCCGCTGCTTTGTGTCTTACTCCGACCCATTGCTCTACTTCGATTATAGCTACACTCTGTATAGTTACCCCAACTTGGCTGTTCCTAAGTATTAGGTAAGTGCTATGTGAAATAAGTCCATCTATCTGTCATCTTTTGCTGTGGGAATCCAGTATACCAAAACTTGTACTACCCCTGGATAGGGATGCCTCCCGCTACCTCGCCTGAAACATAAAAGAAAGCTAGGCAGACTTAAATCAGAATCACCGTTGTGCTACGAATTACCACACATAACGTCATTGTTACTTGACGTGTCCTATTCCGATACTGTTCTACGTACTTCAGCATTGTTTCCCTAGCTATCCTGCCTCATTGTGTTTCAATCATTTGGCTTTAGGAGCAGTTCAGGTCAGGTTATCAGGTATCGTTCAGAAGGGTACATTTCTGTTTGGATAAGAGCTCTAGTGGTTCGTCTGGCCAGTACAGCTGAGTCTTTGTCACTGTAAATGCTGAAACCACCGTTTGGTGAATGAAACATAAATCCTACTATATCACGACTAGTCCTGTTATTCCGCTGCCTAGCAACTCCAAACGTGGGTTCATCTTGCTCATAATGGCTAACAATTACCACCGTGTCAGTGTACACCGAACAGACTCAGTGGAGTTCTGCTGTCCGAAAATAGAGGTTTGGCTCCATCACCTACTGTGGGCAAATATATTCTCCAGTTTAGCTCTTAAATAGTTGCAGAATGCATATCAACCTATCCATTATAACTTCATGAATTGGGCGTCTGGTGACCACCTCGTTGTGACATTGCTGAAGCTCATCTGCTCTCAGCTCCATGTATCGATCCCCGTCTTCTGCAAGTAGTATCATTTCTTCTTCCCTTACTTGTAAAGATTCCCAACTGCCACTGGCTACACTTATTAAATGTGCACTAAGTGTTTCCCATCTACAGGTGTTTTCCCATATAGTGGACTACGGTGGTAAAAAGAGTCGGTTCTGATACGTGGCGCCGTTGGGGCCAGTCGCTTCTCTGTATTCATTTAAGATCTCTGCGATCGACTCTGTATCGCGTGGCCTCGGTTTTCTTCCTCGGTCGCTTGTCGGCTATTTACGCGCACGACGCTGAGGGAAGAGGGCTGGTCTTGGGTCGGTTGGTTGGCGCTCCGGCGGGTAGTCTGTTTGTCGCCGGCTGGAGTGGCCGAGCGGTTTTAGGCGCTGCAGTTTGGAACCGCGCGACCGCTACGGTCGCTGGTTCGAATCCTGCCTCGGGCATGGATGTGTGTGATGTCCTTAGGTTAGTTAGGTTTAAGTAGTTCTAAGTTCTAGGGGACTGATGACTTCAGATGTTAAGTCCCATAGTGATCAGAGCCATTTGAACCATTTAGTCTGTTTGTCGGCAGTCACTCTTTTCGCATGCTCTGCCTCTTTCTGTCTCGGGGCAGGTGGGATGCAGACAGAGACGTGCGTGCGGCGGCGAGTCTGTACTGCGTCCAGTGAGAGGGCTGCTAAACAATGTGAACATGTGAAACTTTGTAATGTAACTCGATACTCTACAGAATCAAACGATTGGAATTATTCAGGTTTATGAAGTCCTGCTGTGTATATGTATACTGAATTTCGTGCGGATTGCAGTTAACGACACTCCAAGAGTTTGGACGTCCATGTTATCTGTTTCGTATTGATCACTGGTGCACAACTTACTGAACAGTCATTACACGTGTGAATGAGGTTTGCCTGTTTTGGACGCACTGGAGATACGGGCAAGTAGTGTAAATCCAAGCGTGTGTCTGTACTCTCTGAAATAACTACAGGTTAGATTTTCTGGCTATCTGCTGGTATTTAGGTAATGTGTTCGGAGTTAAACAAGCAGGGGCTTAGTTATGAAAAATTCATTGTGTGCTAGGGTATTGTCGTATTGAAATCATGGAGTGTGTGTCTATGGAATATATATACATAATAACTAATAGGCTCTTCGGTTATGTTACGAGTTAAATTATGAGAGAGTGATTTAGCACTATGACCAGCTTCTTATAAGTTTGAGTATACTATATTTTCTTTCTCTTGCAGTAACCAGCCTGTCTGCACATCATATTAATGACAAAGTAGTGCAGATGCTTAAAGTGGTTAATTCTGAACGTGAAGGACTTGTTCGTCCCCTGTGGCCGTATTCCTGATTTGAAGTTTTTCTAATGTTTTAAGGATTGTGTTACTGCCCAGTTCCTGTGTGGTTTTATGTTGTTTCAGTGTATAATCAGCGGTGCGCGTCGTCCGTTGTAGCTGGTCGTTTAACTGGGGGATGACGCCTTGGAGGCCAGTTTGAGTTGTAACCGATAGCGCGTCGCTTTATTTATTCTGGAGACTCCAGTCCTTCAGCGAATTTGATTATTTTATTAGTTGTTCCTCGTGACGCCGAAGCATCCATCTTTCCTTCTTCACAGTTCCTTTCAGTTTTCTTTCAGTCTGGATCTGTTATATTCTACGCTCACCTCTGATGTGCCATTACTTGAAACTGAAATTTTGTAGTACATGAAAGATGCTTTTCACTGTACTGGATTTTAAGTATCTGATTCAGTTTTCACTGTACTGCATTTTAAGTATCTGATTCAGAAACAGAAATTGTGAGTTTTTTCTGCTATTGTATTCTAAAAGCTGTCATGCTTCTGTGGAATTTTTCTCAGTAAACCATTTATTGTTTTTGTGGTTCTTAAGATTTATGTTAAGAGCGTTTTAAAATTATTTGTTTTGGGTGGGCTTTGACGCCCGTAGATTTTTTGTCTGTTTAGTAATGTTTCAAATTCTATGACAGTTATGTATATTATTCTGGGGTAACAGCACTTTGCTGTTGTCATCCAATTGGTAAATAAAATCTGTAGGAAATTACGAGCCAGAGTTGGTGTTTGATTGGTATTTATAACCTTGTCTTTAGTGAGTTGAAGTTCCACCACTAGTTGTAATTCTGTTGGCAACTCACCTTGCACCTTCCAGAACCCACTCAGAAACTGTTCGGGTGACAACAAGACAGGACTTAATTGACCACGTAGCGCCTGATGGACTGCCTTCTACAAATTTGTTAGCGCGACCCTTGCATTCCACACGCTACGTTCTAACAACTGCAATAACTTTGTCAACCATAACCTTGCGTCTAATGCCTGCACATGTGCTAGCACTGCCTCAGAATCTCAGTTCAGGGAACTGTTCAAGGTCCTGGCATAATTCGCTGCTGCCTTAGTCGGTTGGTGGAGTATGTGCGTGGTGTTCAGCACGCCGCTCTCCAAGTTCACAATTATCGTGGGACGGTACTCTACAGTCACTTTATTTGCTTCCGCTAACCCTCTTGTGACTTATGCCGTTTCATACAATATGCTCACGTCGCTTGCGTCTGCTGCTTCAAAAACCGTCTTCAGTATTCGACCACGAGCATCTTTCCCTATGCTTTTTCTCTCCTAAGCTCCCCCGGAATTACTTCAATCAGCTATTGCATCTGTTCCTTTAATCGCTCATGTGTCCCGAGGAAGTTCTTGTGTTTCTTTCAGACCTTTCTCTGCTTCCGTTTACTAATCATGAATTCTTGTGAACCTGAAAATACTTCTTCCAGCCTCCTGATTTCATTTCGTAACTCCCACACATTAAATACTTATCTTAAAGAGCATTTATGGTTAGAAAATACCATACCTAGCTATCTCGAAAACAACATTCCGCCGTCCACGTAGGTCCCTCGCAATCTCAGTACTCTGCCCCAGCGAAGAGGTACAGTACTGTCTAAACTAGCATTCTCCTTCTCCTTCGTCTGGAAACCTGAGGACAGGGATCGAAATAACCTCCCCTCCACCAAGAAGCGTGCTTTCTCTGAACAGCTATCATCTTATTATTCTGTGTTAAGATTACCACAAATAAATATGTTCGCCTACCTCCACAACTATCAACATTACGTCCTTCACTACACATTCAAATAAATTGCACCAAATCGATACACATAACTGGTCTAACGAGTCCGAGGTATCAGGACATCGCTGCGATATTCTCCTTCTCTTTCTTCCTGATATCTTTCCTAAATTCTACAAGCAGCTCTTGTGGAATCGCCTCTGGCGCACCCTTGAATGATCTCAGACGTCCCACATGCACAATCCTTGTCGTTGTTAGCAACTGCCGCTTCACATTCACTGGTGATGTAGTTTCGACTACTTGGTACGGGGCTGGTGCCGTGTTAAAAACTTCTTTGTCTTTCCCTTCGGCGTATATGGACTCGACAGAATCACCCATTGGCCAACCTTACACTGCGGTGACGAACCCACATGCCTCGCCACCTCTTCCTGTTTCTCCAAAGCCTTTGTATGTGCTCTTTCTACGCTTTTCAAAAAAAAAAAATGGTTCAAATGGCGCTGAGCACTATGGGACTCAACTGCTGTGGTCATAAGTCCCCTAGAACTAAGAACTACTTAAACCTAACTAACCTAAGGACAGCACACAACACCCAGCCATCACGAGGCAGAGAAAATCCCTGACCCCGCCGGGAATCGAACCCGGGAACCCGGGCGTGGGAATACGCTTTTCAAACCCTCCTTCACTTTTCTTGCAAAATCGCTGACGGCTTGTCCCTTTCTGCCACTCCTCTGGTCAATCATGTCGATACGTATCGACATATCGACATCTCTTTGCCATACGCTGCTTCAAATGCTGATAATCCAGTGTTAGTATGTAATTATGCATTCACGACCAATTCTAGGTATCTATCCCAGTTTGAATGATTTGAACTCACATCGTAACTAAGAATTTTTCCATGTGTTCTATGAACTCTTTCAGTCCTTCCATTAGCTTGCGGATATAGTCCTCAACTCCTTCAGTTTCAACAACCAGCCAATTCCTTCGTAAGGTCTGACATGAAATTCGTTCCCTGGTCCGTTACCATCGTCTGTGGCACTCCGCATTTCTCTTTTTTTTATTTTGTGTCATCAGTCTTGTGTGCCTGGTATCACGCGGCCCGTTACGAATTCCTCTGCTGGGACAGCCTCTTCATCTTTGAGTAACATTTGCAACCTGCGTCCTCAAATATTTGCTGGATGTATCCCAATTTCTGTCATCCTCTACAGTTTTTACACTCTACAGCTCTCTCTAGTACCTTGGAAGTTATTCCCTGATGTCTTAACAGATGTCATATCACCCTGTCCCTCTTACATGTCACTGTTTTCCACACATTCCATTGTTCTCTGGTTCTGCACAGAACCTCCTCATTCCTTTCCTTATCGGTCTATCTACTCTTAAACATTCGTCTGTAGACAAAATTTCAAATGCTTCGATTTCCTACTGTTCCGGTTTTCTCACAGACGATGTTTCACCTCAATAGAATGCTGTGCTCCAAACGCATATTCCCAGAGATTTCTTCCTCAAGTTGCGTATTACATTTCATACTACCAGGCTTCTTTTGGCCAGGAATGCCCTATTTGCCATTGCTAGTATGCTTTTGATGACCTCCTTGCTCTGTCTGCCATTGCTTATTTTTCTGCGTTGGTAGTAGAATTCCTTAACTTCTCATACTTCGTGACACTCAGTCCTCATGTTAAGTTTCTCGCTGTTCTCATCTCTACTGTTTCTTATTACTTTCGCCTTTCTTCGCTGTACTCTCTGCCCATATTGTATATTCATCAGAGAGTTCACTCCATTCAGCACATCTTGTAATTCTTCTTCACTTTCACTGAGGATAACAATGTAATCGGAGAATATTATCATTGATATCCATTCGCACTGAATTTTAATTCCTCTCTTGTACCTTCCTTTCAGTTCCATCATTGATTCGTCGATCCATTGAACACACATAATGTGTATGCACAGGACATGGGACCTGTAGTTGAAAAAGTGTCACGATGCTCTCTCCTTTGCAAAAGATGTTAGACTAGTACCCCGTTCAGGTCTTCGTGATGGGAATGCAAAGGGTTGGGTGACCATGAGAAAAAGATTTGACAACCAACGAAAAGATAACGTTCCGCGAGTCGGCGAGTGGATCGTCAGAATCTTGAACTTGGTCGGGAAGATAGAAATTCTGAAAAGAGAAATGCAAAGGCACAATATAGATTTAGTGGTGGTCAGTGGAGTGGCATGGAAAGAAGACAAGCATTTCTGGTTAGATGAGTTATAGGGGAAAGAGTAGAAGAAAATGGCATAACGAGTAGTTTCCGTTACGAACAGGGAAGTAGATCGGACACTCTGTTACTGTGAACAGTAAAGTGATAGGGTTGTTCTCATCAGAATCGACAGCAAACCATCACCGACCACTACAGATCATATATATATATGCTGATGTCGTATGCTGAATATGGAGAGATAGAAAAAGTATATGACAATATCGAAAAAGTAATGCAGTACGTAAAGGTAGATGAAAATCTAATGGTAATGGGGGGACTGGAATGCAGTCTTAGGGGAAAGACTAGAAGAAAAGGTTACAAGAGAATACGGGATATGTACTACGAATGAGAGAGGAGGAAGTCCGAGATCTGTGACAACTTTGAGCTAATAATAGCGAATACTCTGTTCAAGAATCACGAGAGGAGGAGGTATACTTGGAAAAGTCCAGGAGATACGGGAATATTTCATTTACAATATATCATGGTCAGGCAGACATTCCAAAATCAGACAATGGATTGCAAGCCGTACCGGGAAGCAGATACAGACTCACTGTCAGGTCGCAATTTAGTAGTGATGAAGAATAGGCTGTAGTTTATGATATTAGTCACGAAAAATCAATACACAAACAGGTGGGATACAGAAGTCCTAAGGAATGAAGAGATAAACTTCAAGTTCTCCAAGGCTATAGATACAGCCACAAGGAATTGCTCATTAGGCAGTAAAGTAGAAGAGAAATTAACGCCTCTAAAAAGGGAAGTCACAGAAGTTAGGAAGGAAAATACAGGTACAAAGAAGGTAAATGTGAAGAAACCAAGGGTAACAAAAGAAATTCTGCAGTTGATAGATGAAAGATGGGTGTACAAAAACGTTCAGGGAACTTCAGGAATACAGAAATACTAGTCACTGAGGAATGACATATATAAGAAGTGCAGGAAAGCAAAGATGAACTGGTTGCATGAAAAATTTGAAAAATCGAAAATGAAATCTTTGCCGGACAGACTGACTCAGTAGAAGTCAAAACATCCTTCGGTGAAATTAAAAAGAAGGGTGGTAACATTATGAGTACAACTGTAATTCCACTGTTAAATGCAGAGGAGAGAGCGGATAGGTGGAAAGAGTACACTGAAAGCATCTATGAAGTGAAAGATTTGTGTGACGTGGTAAAAGAAGAAACGGGAGTCGGTATATAAGAGGCAGGGGATCCAGTATTAGAGTCATAATCTAAAAGAGCTTTGGAAGAATTAAGATGAAATAGGGCAGCAGGGAACCATCAAATTCCATCAAAAATCACTGGGTAATGCGTTGACAAACCGGCTATTTATGTTGGTGTGTAGAATGTATAAGTCTGATGGTAAACCATGTGATTTCCGGTAAAATGTCATCTACGCAATTCCGAAGAGTGTAAATTTGGCAGGCGCGAGAATAATCCCACAATCATCACAACAGGTCATGCATCCATGCTGCTGGTAAGAGTAATATACAGAAGAATGAATAAGAAAACTGAGGATGCGCTAGACTATCAGTTTGCCTTTTGGAAATGCCAAGTCACCAGAGTGGCAATACTCACGTTGCGGTTGATAATGGAAGCGAGACTAAAGAATAATAAAGACATATTCATGTCCTTTTCTACCTGGAAAAAGCGTTAGACAATGTCAAAAGCCGTAAGATGTGGGAAATTCTGAGGAAAACAGGGGTGAGCTATAGGGCGAGACGGGTATATACAACACGTACAAGAGCCAAGAGGAAATAATAAGAGTGCTAGACCAAGAACGAAGTACTCAGATCAAACACAGTGCAAGAGAGGGATATAGTCTTTCGCCATATTGTTAGTCTATACATCGAAGAACCATTGATGCAAATAAAAGAAAGGTTCAAGAATGAAATTAAAATTCAATGTGAACTGATATCAATGATAAGATTCGCTGATGACATAGCTATCCTTAGTGAAAGTGAAGAGGAATTAGAAGATGTGCTGAATGGAATGAACAGTCCAATGAGTACAGAATATGGGTTGAGAGTAAATCGAAGAAAGACGAAAGTTATATGGAATAGTAGGAGTGAGAACAGCGAGAAACTGAACGTCAGACTGATAGTCACGAAGTAGATGATGCGACTGTTCCATTAGGCGAAAATTGCAGCATACTTTTAGTCAGTGTTGATATTCAACTTATTTATCTGCCAAAGCAATAAATTTTCTTTTTCGAGTAAATAATTATATTACACACTACGGTGAGCAGAACTACATAAAGTTTTACATACAGGTTTTTAACATTAAGTAGTGAAGTTTATAAATTTATACACATTTATTTTAGAATATGTAATATCACGAACTATTGTTTGTGATAGTCAAGCACATGGAGTTACGCAAATTAAGATCTGGCAAAAGCGAACATTGGCGGGACTATGTCACTATCATAACAGAAACAACCGTTTGTACACATGTGTTGAAAGCTGAAGTTGGAAGTAATAAGGGACATTAGCAGTCAAAACCGAGAACGATCTGACAAAATAAACTGAAATCTGACTCCAGGGGTGCAGTGTCTTGGAATCTCTTTGAGAACCCATAACGCGATATTTCAATTACAGTGAAGTCCACAAATGACTGCCTTCAGCTACGGGAAACGGCTCCATTTCATGAACTTGAAGCCGATTTTTCTACAGGTTTACTTTTTGTTTGATAACATTAGTCTGCCATATGTCTTACTAAATGATTATCCGCTTCATTAAGATATTTCAGAAATTCAGTGAATTTGTGTTGAGCACCATAAAAGTTTTTGACAACGTTCTTTTCGCCCTTAGCTCAGTTTTTCCCTAATCGACATCTTAAGTTCAGTCAGCATTCACTGTTGTTCGTCAGAAGGTAAGTGTGGTGACATCGTCTTTGTGGCAAGCGTTGTAATGAAGTCCCAGTAAGTACTTCTCTAGCCCATGAAGAGTGCGATGGCATATGAAATGGCCATTAAACGATGCAAAAAGTAAGATGATACTTTTCTTTTTTTTTGGACCTGTGCGCAGACGCCATAATATTCACAGTTCCCGACGTAGGTCTAATTTGACACAAGTGGTGTTCTCGGCAAACTGTTTGGCGCCTGACAAGGCGACTGGTTTGCTCTAGCGGCGCCCAGCTGAAGCGTTCCTCCTCGTCTCTTATCCTCACTCTCCACTGCACTCTGAGCGCTCACTGGGCGCTGTTTGGCCAGGCCTGGTCTAGATGCACAGAAAACTGCCATGTTTGTAGCTTTAAGTTAACGATGGATAATATTATTGCTACTGAATTATTGTGGCTTACTATTTATTGAATATGTACCACTAATTGTCCATACAAGTTTATTACATGTTACAGCAGTTTAATTACATTGGGTAACTACGGTTTGGCGATGTGAAAATTACACGATTTCACAGTGCTATTAAACGCATATTTACATCCCTTGTCTTATAACTTGAAGTATAATTGTGTTTTATACTAAGTCTGGTCACTTTTCCTGTGTCCTGTGACATACACTCCTGGAAATTGAAATAAGAACACCGTGAATTCATTGTCCCAGGAAGGGGAAACTTTATTGACACATTGCTGGGGTCAGATACATCACATGATCACACTGACAGAACCACAGGCACATAGACACAGGCAACAGAGCATGCACAATTTCGGCACTAGTACAGTGTATATCCACCTTTCGCAGCAATGCAGGCTGCTATTCTCCCATGGAGACGATCGTAGAGATGCTGGATGTAGTCCTGTGGAACGGCTTGCCATGCCATTTCCACCTGGCGCCTCAGTTGGACCAGCGTTCGTGCTGGACGTGCAGACCGCGTGAGACGACGCTTCATCCAGTCCCAAACATGCTCAATGGGGGACAGATCCGGAGATCTTGCTGGCCAGGGTAGTTGACTTACACCTTCTAGAGCACGTTGCGTGGCACGGGATACATGCGGACGTGCATTGTCCTGTTGGAACAGCAAGTTCCCTTGCCGGTCTAGGAATGGTAGAACGATGGGTTCGATGACGGTTTGGATGTACCGTGCACTATTCAGTGTCCCCTCGACGATCACCAGTGGTGTACGGCCAGTGTAGGAGATCGCTCCCCACACCATGATGCCGGGTGTTGGCCCTGTGTGCCTCGGTCGTATGCAGTCCTGATTGTGGCGCTCACCTGCACGGCGCCAAACACGCATACGACCATCATTGGCACCAAGGCAGAAGCGACTCTCATCGCTGAAGACGACACGTCTCCATTCGTCCCTCCATTCACGCCTGTCGCGACACCACTGGAGGCGGGCTGCACGATGTTGGGGCGTGAGCGGAAGACGGCCTGACGGTGTGCGGGACCGTAGCCCAGCTTCATGGAGACGGTTGCGAATGGTCCTCGCCGATACCCCAGGAGCAACAGTGTCCCTAATTTGCTGGGAAGTGGCGGTGCGGTCCCCTACGGCACTGCGTAGGATCCTACGGTCTTGGCGTGCATCCGTGCGTCGCTGCGGTCCGGTCCCAGGTCGACGGGCACGTGCACCTTCCGCCGACCACTGGCGACAACATCGATGTACTGTGGAGACCTCACGCCCCACGTGTTGAGCAATTCGGCGGTACGTCCACCCGGCCTCCCGCATGCCCACTATACGCCCTCGCTCAAAGTCCGTCAACTGCACATACGGTTCACGTCCACGCTGTCGCGGCATGCTACCAGTGTTAAAGACTGCGATGGAGCTCCGTATGCCACGGCAAACTGGCTGACACTGACGGCGGCGGTGCACAAATGCTGCGCAGCTAGCGCCATTCCACAGCCAACACCGCGGTTCCTGGTGTGTCCGCTGTGCCGTGCGTGTGATCATTGCTTGTACAGCCCTCTCGCAGTGTCCGGAGCAAGTATGGTGGGTCTGACACACCGGTGTCAATGTGTTCTTTTTTCCATTTCCAGGAGTGTATTTCAGCACACAGTGCGATATTTTAACTCGGTGTTATGGCACAGAATAGTAATGGGTTCAAAGTTAGAAAATTATATTTAAACTCATTCACCTTGCTACAAGCAAAGTGCAGTAACGTCGGAGGCAGAGACAGAACCAGGATATAAGGGGTATACATTGGCCAAACAGGCCGCAGCTTTACCATACGATACAAAGAACATACATCAGGTACCGCACGAGCAAACTCATTGTTCGGCCATCACATAACTTTTAATAAGCATGCCGAAGGGACGGTACAACAGAATTTGCAAGTCCTTCATTACGCTAATAAGGGCTTATTATTAAACATTTTGGAGGAGATCGAGATATATGCCCATTATAGAGATGAACCGTCAGTGCTTCTCGATGAACAGTTGGGTATTCGTGAAAAACATTTTTATGATCTCTTTGACGAAATTCTATGAACACGTATGTACTCTTTTGTTCAGAAAATCACAGGACCCAGTTGTATCCATGGTAGAAATGTACCTTATAACTGTATGTAAATATTTATATCGCAATCTTAAACTTGCAAATAGAAATCATCCGAAATATGACTCCATTTTCAATAAATCAGTTTTATGACATTTTAAAAAGTGTATCTAATATCATACCACTCTAATTTCTAATATGTAATAATTCCATTATTACATATACCACCAGTGGCAAATAAAGTTAATATAAGACAGACAGACTGAATCTAGCATAGGTGTATACTTGCAGTCGGGTCACAACTCACATATCGATATGATACCGGAATGCCAAAGACCTTCAAAACATCGTTGACTTTCAAACCATTGTGGTAGTACCACCTTAGCCCATAGAGGGCAAACTGAGTATACATCGCGTGTACAGTTATTTTAAACCTTTTAATTGATATTTTATACAATATTTAAGTAGTTCCGTGGTTGTAAAGAGATATTTTATACATAAATATTTTTATTTTATTATTGTACTTTGTTTTTTTTTCCTTTTTGACGATTATGTGAAACGGTTTTACACTGATTGCTTGACGTGAGGTAGAGGGAGAAGAGGTAGGAGGAGCATCTTCATATTTAAGCGCATGCCCGTCAGTTGCTGGCACCAGTTGACATCATAGCAGCTGAGAAGATTGCTCCACCGACCATCTTCGAAGGATGCCATGGGTATGTCTTATTATATTTTATCCTTATAAGCATTTTGTCATACTTTATTGTCAGTCTAGTAAGGTTTCTATTACTTTCTAAATTAAATTACAGGTCTGATGACGGTCACGTGATATGACCGAAACCGGTCGCCTACGTTCTTATAGCATACGTGGTGCGCTCAAGACTGAATTTTAGAAAGAAAAACTTTGTAAAAAAATTGTTATCGCTGTTCCAAAAATGTTTATTAAAATTGTTTAATAAGGGGTATGTCGCAAGTTGATCAATCCTCAGCACGTTACAACACCACGCCGAGAGAGAAAGACCTCAGCAGAAAATAGCACGGGACAGAAGACCAACGGAAACGTGACACCCATATTCGTTAGCTCGGAAGAGACAAGAAACTGCACCTATTTCGTAAGAACCGGTGTCAGAGAACATACACAGCAGTTCAGAGCCTTTTTGGCAAATATAGCACATTAAGAAGGAAACATATGGCCACTACGAACCAAGGATCGAATCATAGTCACACGTTAGCTGCCTTTAAATACTTGAGTCCTCCAGCTCTCAAGGAGTTAATCCTTGGGATCGATTACGTTCACAGTCATAGCAATCGATTCCATGATTACGATGCTGTAGCGAATCTAAATCCTAGATACTCCAGAACATTCTACGAACCATTCACCACGAAGCTGAATGAGGCACCGGCTACAACACAACTGTAAACAGGGTTAATAAATAATGGAATGTTGACAATGGTTTACTAGCGCCAGAGGCGCTTCACAGCTACGTGCGTGCTACCGTGACTCCATGCAGTGGTGTCTCCACTCCACTCCACAGTAGCGGCCAACCATCACCAAACTTATCGCTTTCCTACAGCGATCCCTGCGTCTGCTTTCATCATAACGGGAAAAGTAATGGAAACAGCGCACAGAGTCAGATTTAGCACGAAGTTTAGCTTAAATTCCGTCATAATTGAAAAGTAAACGTGTTCATTTCCACGCTCGCTGCTGCCATTGTGATTTGTCCCATTACTATTCTGAGGCACACTGCAATATAGCATTTCGTTTTTATTTCGATGAGGATAAAAAAAAATCACACTGTCTACCATTAGACAGGACATTGTATAAACTGTGTGAGTATTACGTGTGTATTACAAGTCATTGCTCTTTGGTAATCTGCCGTTTTAAAGAAATGAGAAAAATAAAAAAAAATTAAAGAATTGGTGACTGCACTCAATATGCGAGAAACTGGTAAGGACGGCATCGTCCATTACTCTAACCTATGCCTAGAACCCCCCCCCCCAATGAACCATAGATCTTGACGTTGGTGGGGAGGCTTGCGTGCCTCAGCGATACGGATAACCGTAACGTAGTTGCAACCACAACTGAGGGGTATCTGTTGAGAGGCCAGACAAACGTATGGTTCCTGAAGAGGCACAGCAGCCTTTTCAGTAGTAGCAGGGGCAACAATCTGGATGATAGACTGATTTGGCATTGTAACACTAAACTTGCTGCGCTGGTACTGCGAACGGCTGAAAGCAAGGGGAAACTACAGCCGTAATTTTTCCCGAGGGCGTGCAACTTAACTGTGTGGTTAAATGATGATGGCGTCCTCTTGGGTAAAATAGTCCCCCATTCGGATCTCCGGGCGGGGACTACTCAGGACGTTGCTATCAGGAGAAATAAAACTGGCGTTCTACGGATCGGAGCGTCGAATGTCAGATCCCTTAATGGGGCAGGTACATTAGAAAATTTAAAAAGGTAAATGGATAGGTTAAAGTTAGATATAGTGGGAATTAGTGAAGTTCAGTGGCAGGACGAACAACACTTCTAGTCAGGTAAATACAGGGTTATCATTACAAAATCAAATAGGGATAATGCAGGAGTAGGTTTAATAATGAATAGAAAAATAGGAATGCGGATAAGCTACTACAAACAGCATAGTGAATGCATTTCTGTGGCCAAGATAGAAAAGAAGACCACGTCTACCACAGTAGTACAAGTTTATATGACAACTAGCTCCACAGACGACGAAGAGATTGATGAAATGTATGATGAGATGAAAGAAATTATTCAGATAGTGAAGGGAGACGAAAATTTAATAGTCATGGGTGACTGGAACTCGACAGTAGGAAAAGGGAGAGAAGGAAACGTAGTAGGTGAATATAGATTGGCGGTAAGAAATGAAAGAGGAAGCCGTCTGGTAGAATTTTGCACCGAGCATAGCTTAATCATAGCTAACACTTGGTTCAAGAATAATAAAAGAAGGTTGTATACATGGAAGAATCCTGGACATACTGCAAGGTCTCAGATATATTATATACTGGTAAGACAGAGATTCAGGAACCAGAGCAAAATACAAACAAGAATTCTTTACAGACAAATGCAAAAATTGGTAGAAACCGACCTCGGGGAAGATCAGTTTGGATTCCGTAGAAATTTTGGCACAGGTGAGGCAATACTGAAAATACGACTTATCTTAGAAGATAGATTAAGGAAAGGCAAACTTACGTTTGAAGCATTTGTAGGCTTAGAGAAAGTGTTTGACAATGTTGACTGGAATACTCTCTTTCAAATTCTGAAGGTGGCAGGGGTAAAATACAGGGAGCGAAAGGCTATTTACAATTTGTACAGAAACCAGATGGCAGTTATAAGAGTCGAGGGACATGAAAGGGGAGCAGTGGTTGGGAGGGGAGTGAGACAGGGTTGTAGTCTCTCCCCGATGTTATTCAATCTGTATGTTGAGCAAGCAGTAAAGGAAACAAAAGAAAAATTCGGAGTAGGTATTAAAATCCATGGAGAAGAAATAAAAAGTTTGAGTTTCGCCGATGACATTGTAATTCTGTCAGAGACAGCAAAGGACTTGGAAGAGCAGTTGAACGGAATGGATGGTGTCTTGAAGGGAGGATATAAGATGAACATCAACAAAAGCAAAACGAGGATAATGGAATGTAGTCGAATTAAGTCGGGTGATGTTGAGGGTTTTAGATTAGGAAATGAGACACTTAAAGTAGTAAAGGAGTTTTGCTATTTGGGGAGCAAAATAACTGATGATGGTCGAAGTAGGGAGGATATAAAATGTAGACTGGCAATGGCAAGGAAATCGTTTCTGAAGAAGAGAAGTTTGTTATCTTCGAGTATAGATTTAAATGTCAGGAAGTCGTTTCTGAAAGTATTTGTATGGAGTGTAGCCATGTATGGAAGTGAAATCGGACGATAAATAGTTTAGTCGAGAATAGAAGTTTTCGAAATGTGGTGCTCCAGAAGAATGACGAAGATTAGACGGGTAGATCATATAACTAATGAGGAGGTACTGAATAGAACTGGAGATAAGAGAAATTTGTGTCACAACTTGACTAGAAGAAAACCGTCACACAACTGCCAAAATATATCTATTATTCAGAAATGCAAACTCATCAGTGGATATCATCAGACAGTGTTACATCGCACTACGTCAACACAACAACTTCAGATAGTCGGTGTAGGTATTGCAGGACCTCTTGCCTCTGAGGGAGGTGGAGTTAAATAGATCGCAGTATTATACGATTATTCAGCAAGTATGAAAAGTTATAAACTACAAGATATATAGCAGCAGTTTCAGTCATCACAAAACGATTCGGGAGGACGACGGTTCAATCCCGTCTCCAGCTATCCTGATTTAGGTTTTCCGTGATTTCCCTAAATCGCTTCAGGCAAATGCCGGGATGGTTCCTTTGAAAGGGCACGGCCGATTTCCTTCCCAATCCTTCCCTAACCCGAGCATGAGCTCCGTCTCTAATGACCTCGTTGTCGACGGGACGATAAACACTAACCACCACCACCCACAAAACCAAGTGGCACATACTCACCTACAATAACAAGTCTGTTCGCAAAACAGGCAACATATTGAATAAACAGGGACTCCAAATAGGATACAGGATAGAGAACACAACACAGAAGAAGATAACAACACAAGAAACACCCATGCATAAATTTAACAGATCAGGTGTATATGAACGCACATGTAACACTTGCCAGTCAGTGTACATAGGAAAGACACGTAGAAAATTGAAAACTTTATATTCAGAGCAATAACTCCCATAGCACATTTGCTGACCACGTAATAATCCACAATCACCATCCAATTGCAAGAGAAACAGACTTAAGAATACCAAAACCCAACCACAGCCTATACAGCAAACTGAACATTGAGGGAAACTTCCACATACAGAAGGCAATGGAGAAGGAAAACAGGTCATAAATGAATAACTACACTCTGCAAGGGCACACTATTTAACACGTTAAAGGACTTTTACAAAAAAGACAACACAAACAACTAAAACGTCTACTCACCCACCCACATACCCACACATTCACACACACACACACACACACACACACACACACACACACACACACACACACACACGATAAATTGATACATTACACTCTGCAAACACTCCCCAGTTTACACACAAAAGGAAGACCATGTAAAAGATAACACAAACACCTAAGACGTGTACAGAACACACGCACACATATACAAAGATAAAATGTGAACAAAACTCAAACTGGGCGCCAAACTCATGGTGAACAAATGAACACTGACTGGACTGGGACACACAACAACCACGATCACAGTGTGTTTTGGTGAAGTGCAAAGTGCTTTTACGACGTTATTTGTGAAAATGGGTGTTACGTTTACATCTGCTTCACAACGCCTCACCATGCTGAGGAGAATGAAAGGGCTTGTCACACAAAAAATGTATGTACAAACGTATGTAAAAACGAATGTAGAAGCGAAATATCGAGGAATACTAAATTACTTTTAGAGCATAAAATGATTGGTTAACTCCCAACAAAATTTCTCAACAACTTTGTTTGGTTGTAGATGACAAGCTACCTGTAATAAATAATACACAAGTGGGCTTGAAAAATCATGCAAACCGAATGTAACGGTATTAACAAAAAGAAACAAATCCACATAATTTTGTAAACATTTAGCAAAAATGTTTCACATTACAGATTACATAAAACAGAAACTCACAGGTGTGGGGAAACATGTTTGGGAACTTGGAAAAAACGGTGTTTTGCACAACTGGATGATCTTACATCCAACAATTACTCACTTAGGAATTCTGTTCAGCTGACGAGCGAGAGGCAACTGTGTACTGGCCCGAGTTACCCGCTCTGTGTGGCGTGATGTCAATCCGATTGTCGGTGATTTCATTTGAGTTATGGCTAAAACCTTATGGGTTGGTAGTACAAAACAGTGAAGTGATGCTCTAGCAATAAAAGATCCAATATTTTGACACTAAATATAAATCCATCTGATGTGATAAATGTTTCTAGTCTCCGGACGTTTTTGACCTAACACTTTGAAGTTTCGTGAAAAGGTTGCACTGAAATATGTGTGGGTTTCTATATACCTATTTTTTTAATATATGAAATAGACAATTTCTTATCGATTTAATAACAGAGAAACGTTGTTACAAAAAAATCTCAAGAAATCACACACACAAACCCACACACACACACACACACACACACACACACACACACAGTACCGGAACGTCTGACGAAAACAACGGATTAAAGTAGCGTTTTAATGCGTCTAAGTTTCAAAGACAACAGCCCCATGTAGGTCACACTATCGGAACCTCTTCGTTTATAAATCAAGTTCTCATAATATGTATTAAAACACATACATTGAAGAAATAAGTGCCTAAAGCACGCATTCAACGTTGTGTCAAAGTTTCGAAGCAGTCGGTGAGAAACTTTCGGATATCAACGATTTTGAACACAGGAATATTTTTATGTATATAGATGTACTCTATATGTCACTAATTTTCTGTGCAAATTTGTTACAGCGATCAGCAGTTTACTTACGCTGGGAGCACAAAGCTTGGTGATGTGACGTATGCACGCCATTAACGTGCTATAAAAGGGATATTTCACCCTTTCTCTTAGTACCCGCAGTCTAAATTGTTTATTCTACGAAGTCCAATTATTGTTGTTGTCCCCGGCTACTTATTGCATCGCGCGATGTGACATTTTAATACTATCAACCATCATTGAACATACCGCTCTCATCATAACGGGAAAGATAATGGCAACAGGGGGCAGTGTCAGCTTCAGCATAGACTTTTGGTTAAATCTTAAGTGAATACTTCCTAGCAGATTAAAGCTGTGTGACGGACCAGGACTCGAACCCCCCCCCCCCCTTTCCAGCCTGTGGGTATGCCATGTCTCCGCAGTACATTTTCTTCCAGGAGTGCTAGTTCTACAAGGTCTGCAGTAGAGCTTCTGTGATGTTTGGAAAATGGGAGACGTGGTACTGTCAGAATTGAAGCTGCGAGGACGGGTCGTGAGTTGTGCTTGGGTAGCTCAGATGGTAGAGCACTTGTCTGAGAAAGACAGAGTTCCCGAGCTACATCCGGCACACAGTTTTAGTCTGCCAGGAAGTTTCATATCAGCGCACACTCCACTGCAGAATGAAAATTTCATTAATGATCGTTTTTACCCTCCTGCTGCCGTTTTGATTTATCCCCACCTCAGAACAATTAGTTATCTGAGGCACAATACAAGCTAGCATTCCATATCCTTTCTTATGAGATTTACGCGCACATCAGCCCAATGCAACACATCAGCGCTCATCAGATCATGTCTTGAGTGAAGATATTAATGGCTTACTGACACCCCACACAGAAGTCGACAGAGTGAGAGTAGACCTCTGATGGCAACATAAGGCTCTGCAGAGATGCCGTGACGTCCGTTAGTGCTACATTTGTGGACGCCCTGCGCGGCAAACATTGTAAGCCACACTGAAGATCCACCCTTGACATGTTTGAACGCGGAAACCTGAATTCTCGTGTAATCCGTGACACGTTACGTCCCAAGTACCTTGCATCGATTATTTACCCCGACGTTCAAAGTTCGTGTTGCGGTGTTCACTACTCACCTGAAACATCCTGGCAGATGAACACTGTGTACCGGACCAGGACTCGAATCTACAACTTTTGCCTTTCACGGTCAAGTGCTCTGCCGACTCAGCTACCTAATCGCGTCTCACAGCGTGCCCTCAGAGCGCTACATTCTCCAGTACTTCGTCTCGTACCTTCGACACTTCACAGATGTTCTCCTGCATGCCTTGCAAGACTTGCAATCCTGTAAGAAACGACTGAGGTCGTACCGTCAGTCGTGGTTCGCGAGCTCAGAATGTAGAGCAGTTCCCCGCGAAATGCAACCGACCCGAGTTCGAGTCGGTCCAGTACAAATTTCTTTTGGAATCAGCGCACACTACGCTACAGAGGTCAAATTAGTTCTCTAATTAACCTACCTCCTGTGACTAAGCCATGTATTCGCAGCATCCTTTCTTCCCGGAGTGCTAGTGGTGCGTCTTATGCAGGAAAATTTCTGAGAAATTGGGAAGAAAGGACGTGTGTTACTGGTGGAAGTATAGCTGTGAGGGGAGTCGAGGTACTTGTTTGTATAGATCAAGGTTGAGCACTTGGCCGCGAAAGACAGAAGTCCGGCACACGATTTTTATTTGCCAGGATGATTTAAATCAGCGCTCAGTCCACTGAATAGCGAATATTCGTCGTGGCATCACACACATAAACGCAAAAGACTGTTCGGGTACTGTGTCTACGGTCTGGCCATATGCTCCATCTTGCAACAACATTCGAGAGTGAAGAGTGGGAAAACCCTTCCCGTGACATTCTGTCCCTCAACTTCTTTCATAAATAAAATTAACTAAGAAAGAATGGCTAGAGGACAAATCTAAGTATTAAGCATTTATAAGCAAACTTCGGTAGGGTGGACATAGGTAACGCCTACAGTAAAATTACAGACGCCATTTTGAAAAAAGAGAAGCAGCTGTATAAATATCAAGATCCAGATGGAAAACCATTCATAGCTTAAGAAGAGAAAGCCGAAAAGTGGAAAACAGTATATAGATGGTCTATACAAGGGTGTCGAACTTGACGACAGTATTATAGAACTGGAAGAGGACGTAGATGCAGATGAGATGGGAGACATGTTTGTGCCGGAAGAATTTGACAGAGCACGGAAAGACCTAAGATGAAACGAGGCCCCGGGAGTAAACGACACGTCAGAACTACCGACTACCTTGACCGAGCCAGCCGTGACAAAACTCTTCCATATGTTGTGCAAAATGTATCAGACAGGCGAAAGACCCTCAAAGCTCAAGAAGGACGCAGTAATAACAGTTCTGAAGGAATCGGTTGCTGACAGGTACGAAAATTACCAGACAATTAATTTGAAAAGTCATGGCTGCTAAATACTAACTCGAATTCTTTAATGAAAAATGGAAAATCTTGTAGAAGCCGACCACGGGCAAGATCAGTTTGGCTTCTGGAGAAATGTAATAAAATGCGAAGTACTACTAATGGAAGTAGGCTGTTTAGGTTTTTTTATTGGTAACGCCACCTCTGTATGAAAATCACTGGCTGTGCTGTGTGCAGTCTGTGGCTGCTTTGCATTGTTGTAATACTCGCCATTGTAGTGTTAGGCAGCTGGCTGTGAACAGCGCGTAGCGTTGCGCAGTTGGAGGTGAGCCGCCAGCAGTGGTGGATGTGGGGAGAGAGATGGCGGAGTTTTGAAATTTGTCATGAACTGCTATATATATTATGACTATTAAGGTAAATACAGTGTTTGTTCTCTATTAAAATCTTTCATTTGCTAACTAAGCCTATCAGTAGTTAGTACCTTCAGTACTTTGAATCTTTTATTTAGCTGGCAGTAGTGGCGCTAGCTGTATTGCAGTAGTGGGAGTACCCAAGATTTTTGTGAGGTAAGTGATTTGTGAAAAGTACAGGTTAATGTTAGTCAGGGCCATTCTCTTGTAGAGATTATTTAAAGTCAGATTGCGTTGCGCTAAAAAAAATATTGTGTGTCAGTTTAAGCACAGTCTTATGTATAATTGTTCAAAAAGGGGACGACCCTTAGCCGAGGATACCTCACTGGAATCTTCTGATTTTTTTTCTTGTAGTTTGTGTAATTAGTGTAGCTTTTGTTTATTGCTAGTGCGTAATTGTAGAGAAAATCTCCTTTGTAGTTGCAGTCTTTCATTGATGTACAGTAAAACAGTTGTGGCATGCATGTAGATTTGCACCAAGTATTTCGCAGCTGCAATTAACTACATATTATTTTCAGTGCTATGTTAATTTGTTCTCTTATTTTTGCTCTTCAAATTGTGCTTTTCTGTGTTATCGTGTGAAATATTGTGACAATAATGGCGTGTGAAAAACGTAACACTAGGCTCCAAAGTAAACTGAGAAATGACAGCGAAGACGAAAGCAGTGTGTTAGCGCCACCGAGTAATGAATTAACCGATGTTCAAAGTAATAATTTGGTAATTGTACATAGGGAAATGGAGCGGGCGGCAAACAATGGCGTAGACAGTGAAACAATTAGTGAGCAGGGAAGCATTATCGATCGGTCGGTCGGCAACAGCTCGCCTCAGGAATCCGAAATGACAGGACACAATTTCGCAAATACTGTAGACTCAGGTTCTGGGTCATCACCGTTTTCTCAAATGAGTCAAGACACATTTTCTGCTTGTCAAAATGTGAATGTTGCCGGTGAAAATGCACTGCCAAAAAGCATAGAGAAACAGATTCCAGACACTAATACATTATTATTGCAATTAATGCAACAAATGGAACAAAATCAGAGACAATGGGACAAAATCTCAAAAAGTTAGACACAGTGGAGCAAAAGCTTCAAAAGTTAGACTCATTGGAACAAACTCTTGAACAAACACGTGAAGATTTAACTACTGAGTTACATAACATTGAATCGAAATGTCAAAAAGTCTGTAATGACGTAAAAACACAAATTTGTGAGCATTTCCAACCTATTTTTTCGCGGCATGAAAATGCATTACAGAATCACGAAGCAGCCATAAAAGAACTGCAAACTACTGTTCACGAAAATCATGAGACCTTGCAAGCTAAATTTGACTCAGTTGCATCTACCGATTCGGTTACGCAACTTGCAAAAACTCAGGAAAACTTAAAGGACACAGTAGATACTCTGAAACTTGGTTCAGAAAAACACACTGAGGAAATGTGTTCACTATCGAAGAAAGTAGCCGAACTTTCGGATCAGTTCACTAACTTATCTACGAAGGTAGATGATAATCTGAATGACACAAAACCGGTAGTCTTTAATGACACAGAAGAGAGCGAACAAATTAGGAAACTGAAACAAAATCTGAATCAAATTAATACGCAACACCAAAGAGAAATCCGCGAAGTACAAGATCAGCTGACACGGGTAATACAAGAATTACGTATTTCAGAGGACACTCGCACCCCAACACGGGAAGAGGGACTTAGAAATACGGAAAAGACGCAAAATAATAACACAGGGCATGTAGGAAGGTATGAAAGAAACTGGCAATGTGCACCAAATTTTGAGATGGAACGGCCGACACGACCTAACAATGACCGATATGCGACTCGCCGACATGATGATTTTGACTATAAGCTGTTCATTACTACACGTAAATTCAAAACGTTTAAGAATTCTGCCAACGACATTCATCCACAAGCGTGGCTCCATCAATTCTCTCATTGTTTTCCTCCCAACTTGTCATTAGAACACAGATTAGAATTTATGTGTGGCTACTTAGAGAATGAACCAGCTGTAAGAATGCGATCGGTCATTCACGATTGCCACAGTGAAGGAGAATTTTACCATGCCTTCCTCTCAGCATATTGGTCTCAAGCCACATAAGACCGAGTAAAACATAGCATCATAATGATGAAACGTTTCGAACAATCTGAATTTACCAGTATTATGAAATATTTTGAAGACATGTTGCATAAGAATCAGTACCTGTCAAACCCATACAGCCCCTCAGAACTCATCCGAATTTGCTTAATCAAACTGCCAGAACATTTACGACATATTACACTCCTGTAAATTGAAATAAGAACACCGTGAATTCATTGTCCCAGGAAGGGGAAACTTTATTGACACATTGCTGGGGTCAGATACATCACATGATCACACTGACAGAACCACAGGCACATAGACACAGGCAACAGAGCATGCACAATTTCGGCACTAGTACAGTGTATATCCACCTTTCGCAGCAATGCAGGCTGCTATTCTCCCATGGAGACGATCGTAGAGATGCTGGATGTAGTCCTGTGGAACGGCTTGCCATGCCATTTCCACCTGGCGCCTCAGTTGGACCAGCGTTCGTGCTGGACGTGCAGACCGCGTGAGACGACGCTTCATCCAGTCCCAAACATGCTCAATGGGGGACAGATCCGGAGATCTTGCTGACCAGGGTAGTTGACTTACACCTTCTAGAGCACGTTGCGTGGCACGGGATACATGCGGACGTGCATTGTCCTGTTGGAACAGCAAGTTCCCTTGCCGGTCTAGGAATGGTAGAACGATGGGTTCGATGACGGTTTGGATGTACCGTGCACTGTTCAGTGTCCCCTCGACGATCACCAGTGGTGTACGGCCAGTGTAGGAGATCGCTCCCCACACCATGATGCCGGGTGTTGGCCCTGTGTGCCTCGGTCGTATGCAGTCCTGATTGTGGCGCTCACCTGCACGGCGCCAAACACGCATACGACCATCATTGGCACCAAGGCAGAAGCGACTCTCATCGCTGAAGACGACACGTCTCCATTCGTCCCTCCATTCACGCCTGTCGCGACACCACTGGAGGCGGGCTGCACGATGTTGGGGCGTGAGCGGAAGACGGCCTAACGGTGTGCGGGACCGTAGCCCAGCTTCATGGAGACGGTTGCGAATGGTCCTCGCCGATACCCCAGGAGCAACAGTGTCCCTAATTTGCTGGGAAGTGGCGGTGCGGTCCCCTACGGCACTGCGTAGGATCCTACGGTCTTGGCGTGCATCCGTGCGTCGCTGCGGTCCGGTCCCAGGTCGACGGGCACGTGCACCTTCCGCCGACCACTGGCGACAACATCGATGTACTGTGGAGACCTCACGCCCCACGTGTTGAGCAATTCGGCGGTACGTCCTCCCGGCCTCCCGCATGCCCACTATACGCCCTCGCTCAAAGTCCGTCAACTGCACATACAGTTCACGTCCACGCTGTCGCGGCATGCTACCAGTGTTAAAGACTGCGATGGATTTCCGTATGCCACGGCAAACTGGCTGACACTGACGGCGGCGGTGCACAAATGCTGCGCAGCTAGCGCCATTCCACGGCCAACACCGCGGTTCCTGGTGTGTCCGCTGTGCTGTGCGTGTGATCATTGCTTGTACAGCCCTCTCGCAGTGTCCGGAGCAAGTATGGTGGGTCTGACACACCGGTGTCAATGTGTTCTTTTTTCCATTTCCAGGAGTGTATTTTGGCAGGACGTTGCAAAGACGACATTGAAGCTTTTCAGGGACTGTTACAAGAACTGGAAATTGACACTGACAATCGCGGAACGCGAGAACAGGAACACAACAATTACAGGTCACATCTGTCACAATTCCGCGATGACAGAAATAATACACGACAAGGCTATTCTTATAACGTAAATCGTGACCAAAACAGACACCACCCGTATGACAACCGTTGGCAGAGTAGTAATAATTACAGGGAAAGATCACCTCTCCACGGTAATGACTATTACAGAGACAATCAGAGAAACAGACAATATGGGAACCAAAATAATTATTATTACGGGAGACAGAATAACTTTAGACGCAACGGTCCTGCGCGCAGTTACGATTCAGGGAGAAATTCTCCACCACTTAGCCGACAAGGAAGAAACTACGGAACCTACCGACATGACGACAGACGATATATTCGTAACGACAGACCTGAAATGCATCAGAACTGGCGGGATTTAAACAGAGCTGGGCCCTCTCGGCAAGGCGAATTTGTAGAAGTTAGGTCTCCTAATCCCAATAACGACGCACGCCAACAAAGAGAAAGACAATGACTCGCACAGCAGGCAGCCGCCTGCGCCAGCTGGCTCAGGGAAAAATAACATAGACGCTAACCTTGAGAAAAATTCCAGTATTCTTTACCGACGTATACCACATGATAATTGCGTTAAACTTGAAACTCTGCGTACTAGGAAGAGTAAAGGTCTACACCACATTTCACATGTAAAACCGTTTATTGAAAGATAATCTGCTTTTAACTTTGTCTTTGCCATAAAACTTTTCTCTTCACATTTCTAGTATGCTTTGTCAGACTTAAGAAACTGTTAACATGCAACAATGTTTGAAGTTAAACATCCAGTCTAGAACCTAGGGAACATTTTTAAACAGAAGTTACGAATGTATTGTTATAGTGAACAGACGACACAGTGTTGTATTTGTACATTCTTGCTTGTTAGCTGCACAATTACGTAACGACTATCAGGCTTACATAGGACACATACTGGTAAATGAGATTTTAATGCAACATTTTGGTTTACTTGAAAATACATTCTGGGTTTAAAGTACTTTCTGTGAGATACCAGATGACACAGAGGTTAGTTTATGTGACAGCTACACGATTTTATCACGACGCTACTAATGAGTGACAATTTACAATGTTGCTTTTGCGCTGTATCTGTTTTATATCTGCACAGTTTTCTGAATTCTTTTGGAAAGAAAAACATGTTTTAGTAGTAACTTTTGTGGTATAGCAACAATGAGACAGCCTTTTTCGTGGCACAACAATACGTTACAGTACAGTACTTTCTTCATCACAACAATAAGCGTAATAACTAAGATATCTATTCGCAAAGTATTTCATTTTTGTGTATCGTGAGGTAAGTTCATTGACTTCTGCAGAACTTAGCTTTTCGAGGACGATAACTACGACACTTCCACAGAGATTATCTTACAACAAGACGCACAGTTTAGCGCTACAGTACACGCATTTGAGTGATTAATTTTGTACTTAAAACATTTATTTTTAAAGATATTTGAAGTACAATGATACAAAGGTATTCCATGATACATTTCATTCCATTGCTGTAATCTGTAACACCTGAGGGTATTATTCATTTATCCTCAGGGGGGTACATACTTACTTTGTGTATCATGTGTTTGGCAAGCACAAGGAGTCCTAGCTAATATGGTATTTGCTTATACAACTTTACACTTCGGTACCATATTTCTCTAACACATAAATTACACAGCTATCAGATCATTTAACTGAGAGACAAACTTTTTTTTACTACGTCAGTGACACATGTTTACGCAATTACACAGTTGAATAACTTCACAATTATGAAATTGCATTTTCTCAGTACTTTGTGAACTGTTCATATTTTTTTCGGAGCCATTGTGGTACTATGAGAGCTTTGAATGATGTATTTGTTATGGGATCATGATTTTTAAAGTACGTTTGAGGCAGATGACACTTTTGACATGAGCAGAGAATTTTTTTTCGGTTTTGAAATTATTGCAGAAGGCTACGACGTTTCTGAGATTTGACTGAGGTGTTATGATGTTATTTTTACGACGACGATGTGTATTATGCTGCTGAGGTATGTTTATGATTAATAAGCTGATGCTATATGAGTTATTTGATTATGCTAATGATGAAATATTGAAGAAGTGTCGACGAATATGTATATGTGTAATAAGGTAAGGAATAATGAGTAGAGGTTAGGGACTCTGACTTGTAAAAAATGATGTTGGAAACCAAGAATCGTACTTTAAGAGTTATGAAATGTATGTAAATGCGGAATGTATTACAATGCCGACGAAAATTTTTTTGGACTCTGTTATATCAATAGGATTTTGTTTCTACAGATTTGCAACGCTAATTCTCGACCTGTGAAATATTTTTATATGAGACTGCCACTGTAGCGGAAACTGCTGTCGTAAATATTTCCGTACGAAAGTTAAGTGAACACCTGCACGTAATGCGTCGCGGGCACCCAGCTGTGTCAGACTCCTGGAGAAAAAGCCATTATTGCGAGCCCTTTTCAGCGGCACAGGTAGAAAAAAAAGGGAGGCCATTATCCTCGCTATTGACGTTCCTTTGTAGAAAGCATCGTAAATACGACACGCTAATTATAACTTGGAAACATTCTTACAACTGCACACCTGATTAGGACAAGTGTGTTTCTACGAGAGTTGAGAGAATTTCTACTAACTTATGAAATGTCACATGACTATTGAATGATATTTTTATGCTTTGGTTTGCGTAATTGCTTATTTCATTTGATATCTGGTTTCCAGCTGTCTTGCAGCATTGGTTTCATAAAATAAAATTAAATGCATTTGCTAATGTGAACACTTTCTGTCAACAGATCTATTAAATAATTATTTTATGGTCCACATTCATCGAAAAAGGAGCTCTTGGAATGGAAAGAACAATAAGAAGGGACTAGTAACAGGAACTGCATACATAATTTTCTTTTCAACTACTTGGTAATTTTTTTGGTAGAGTAAGTTATCGTGATGCATCACTCTAGTGTTAAGATGTGACATAGGTATTAGACATGACCATTTTTAGTGTAATACTTTTTCTGCTTGAACTTTGTCATGTTTAGGTATAAGTTATGCTGTTTGCCAGGCATAGTGCTACTGAATTTTAATTTGTGTTACTCTGCTAAGCCAGATTTATTTTTCTTGTTTGCTGCACATTGCCTTATATTAGTCATAATATTGCAATTGCTTCGCTAATTTCTAAAATGCTGCTTCCTTTGCAAATCTGCACTTTTTCGTCATTGCTGTTTGTCTTAATTGTTCTGTGCTGCTGCATTGCCTCATCCCTTAGTTTAGCATCTGAGCTCAGTAGATTTAAGTTAGCTTAAGAGGGGGTAGACTATATAAGAAACTAGTTGTGATGAATGGAAAGAAATCCATTGAAGGTATATGAAAACGTTTTGGGCCAAAATGAGTATGGTACAATGATCCGTAATTATTTTGAAAGAAATATGAACAGAGTAGAGAAAGCAGGTATTGATAGGACTTTTTGGAAATAATGAGGAACGAAGGGAGATCTCCGAGAAGTAAAGAAAGTTTTGTTTGCAAAATACTGCAGTAAAAGAAACCCTGTCCTTTCCTTGTGTTATCCCACTGTGTTTGTGTACCCATGTGTATTTGTTTTCTTCCTGTCTCTGTGTACTGTTTCATAGAATTTTTTTTCTCTTCTAATACTAAGCTACATTCACTATGATGAGGAATACTGTTATCCTCAAATATAATTTGCATTAATAATATGTTATTTTCTTTGTAAAGATGTTTAGACATTATTTATTCTGTTTTGTTTTAATGCTCATGTGTGAAGTTGTTGTTTCAAAATTTATTCTGATCTTTATGTATGTACTTATGTCATTATTTTTGTAACACTGATGTATATGTTTATTTCTATTCTACTGTAAAAAATGTACTACAAATGTTATCTGCATTGTTATGTTCTTTAATGATGTATTTTGTACCTTTGTAATTGTATTCTTCTGTTATAAAATTGTAATTGACACCAGGTCATCAAATTAAGTAACTTGTAAGTTACATTTCACTGCTCACGTTTCTATTGGTCATAGTATATGGACAATATGTGGGAAGTAGGGACTGTTAGTGTTTGCACATGTGTTAATAATTCAGCAAGGGACTGGTTAACAGCATTGCTGGTTCTCAGGACAATTCAAAAACTTTGTGAGTGCACAAGTGGTGGTTATGGACTTGCTCTATTATCCGCAAGACTCTTCAATGGTGATTGTGCACCTGCATAGTCACAACAGATGGCTGCTGGCCATCTCTACAAGGACTACAGTGGGTCTGCATCTTTGGTGGCCCACCAATACCGTAATCTCTACCAGGACTACAGTGGGTCTGCTCTGTGATGACCTACCCACCAATACTCTTCAAAACTTCGACTGACTCCACTGTGGGTTTGCTCTGTTGTGGCCCATGAGCTGTCTGCATGTCAAGAGTCAGCACTGTCTTTCCGTTGGAAGGACAACACTACTTCTTCAAGACTGCATGGAAATCCACTACTTCCGTGTGCATTTTCTTTTACTGCTCAGACTTTGAGAAAAACACTGCAATTTGATGAATGATCAGGACTGTCTTTATCGACTGTGAGAAAATTTTAGCTTTTGACCAACATTGTATCAATAAGTGCGTGCATTTGATTTCTTTGTTATTGTAATTACGATTATGAAAAATTTTAACAAATATGTATTGGCCAGTGCCCAAAAAAATTTGTAAAATTTTTTGTGGGGAGCATGGCGGCTATGTAAGTAGGCTGTTTAGGTTTTTTATTGGTAACGCCACCTCTGTATGAAAATCACTGGCTGTGCTGTGTGCAGTCTGTGGCTGCTTTGCATTGTTGTAATACTCGCCATTGTAGTGTTAGGCAGCTGGCTGTGAACAGCGCGTAGCGTTGCGCAGTTGGAGGTGAGCCGCCAGCAGTGGTGGATGTGGGGAGAGAGATGGCGGAGTTTTGAAATTTGTCATGAACTGCTATATTTATATATGATGATATCAAGGTAAATACATTGTTTGTTCTCTATTAATATCTTTCATTTGCTAACTATCCCTATCAGTAGTTAGTGCCTTCCATAGTTTGAATCTTTTATTTAGCTGGCAGTAGTGGCGCTTGCTGTATTGCAGTAGTGGTAGAAACGAAGATTATTGTGAGGTAAGTGATTTAGTGATTTGTGAAAGGTATAGTTTAATGTTAGTCAGGGCCATTCTCTTGTAGAGATTATTTAAAGTCAGATTACGTTGCGCTAAAAAAAAAAAAAAATATTGTGTGTCAGTTTAAGCACAGTCTTGTATCAAATTTTTCTAAAGGGGACGTTTCACTAACCCTACGACTTCTCTTAGAAGATACGTTAAGCAAAGGCACACCGATGTCTATTGCTTTTTAGACCTAAAGCAAGCTTTTGACAATATTGAGTGGAACACTCTCTTTGAAATTGTGAATATATGAGGGGCCAAAAACATGGAGCGAGAGGCTATTAAAAATTGCACTTAAACCACACGGCAGTAATAAGAGTGGAGGGGTATGAGAGGGAAGTAGTGGTTGAGAACAGAGTTAGACAGGGCTGTAGCCTTTCCCCAGCGTTATTCAATTAGTACATAAAGCAAGCAGTAAAGGGAACCAAAGAAACTTTTGGAGCAGAAATTACAGTATAGGGACGAGAAATAAGAACTTCTAGGTTTACCGATGACATTGTAATTTTGCAGAGATAGCAAAGGACTCTGATGATGATGATGATGATGATGTTTGGTTTGTGGTTCGCTCAACGGCGTGGACATCAGTGCTTGTGCAAAGTCCCAATTTTTTCACATTGCAATCTATTCACTGTCACAAATGATGATGATCAGGAGGAGGAGGAGGAGGAGGAGAACACGAACACCCATTCCTCAGGCAGAGAAAATCCCCAACCCGGCCGGGAATAGAACATGGGACGCTGTGATCCAGAGGCAGCTACGCTAGCCACTAGACTACGACTGTGGACTCAAAGCATTTGGAAGTATAGTTGAACAGAGTGGACAGATTAGAGATTACATTAGATTAGATTAGTACTTGTTCCTTAGATCATGAATATGACACCATGTAATTGTGTAGAACGTGTCATGTTAATAAATGGTGTGTATACAAGATATTATATTACACAAAATATTACATGACACTTAATATTTTTTAATTTTTTTATTTTATTTATTTATTTATTGGTGGGCGTTGGGCAAATTACCCACTTACTATATCCAAAAATTCATCTAATGAGTAGGAGGAGTTGCCATTAAGAAATTCTCTTCATTTCCTTTTAAATGCTATATCGCTAAAACTTTTGATGCTATTAGGTAAGCAGCATAATTTACCCCCTTATGAGCCAAAGTTAGAATTAGCCTTGAGTAGTGAAGATCATCCTTTATCAGTATCTTGAAAGCAGGATGTTAGACGAACTTCAACCTTAGCATAAAAAGCAAATTGCAGTGTAGTGCTGAGGGAATTAGATTAGGAAACGAGACACTTAAATTAGGAAATGGGTTTTGCTATGTGGGCAGTATAGTAACTGATGATGACTGATGTAGAGAGGATACAAAATTTAGACTGGAAACGACAATAAAATCGTTTTTGAAGAAGAAAAATTTGTTAACATCGAATGAAGAATTAAGTGTTAGGCAGTCTTTGCGTAAGGTATTTGTCTACAGTGTCGTCATGTATGGAAGTGAAACACAGACAACAAACAGTTTAGGCAAGAGAAAAATAGAAGCTTTTGAAATGTGGTGTTACAGAATTGTGCTGAAGACTGGATGGGTCAATCCCGTAAATAATGCGGAGGTATTGAGTAGAGAAGGGAAAACAAAAAATTTGTGGCACAATTTGACAGAAAGAATGGTTCGGTTGATGGGACACAATGTGAGACATCAAGAGATCATCAGTTTAGTATTGGAAGGAAGTATGGGGTCTAAAAGGTGTAGAGGGAGACGAACAGACGAATACAGGAAGCAGATTCAGAAGCATGTAGGTTGTAGTAGTTATTAGGAGGTGAAGAGGCTTCCGCAGGATGGAGTAACATGGAGAACTGCATGAAATCAATTTCTGGACTGAAGATCACAAATGTAGCAACATGGTGCAAGCTGGACCACCTACAGGTTAACTAAGATTAATATACACTGCTGGCCATTAAAATTGCTACACCAAAAAGATAACGTGCTACAGACTCGAAATTTAACGGACAGGATGAAGATGCTGTGATATGCAAATGATTAGCTTTTCAGACTATTCACACAAGGTTGGCGCCGGTGGCGACAATTACAAAGTGCTGACATGAGGAAAGTTTCCAACCAATTTCTCATACACAAACAGCTGTTGACCGGCGTTGCCTGGTGAAACGCTGTTGTGATGCCTCTTGTGTGGAGAAGAAATGCGTACCATCACGTTTCCTACTTTGATAAAGGTCGGATTGTAGCCTATCGCGATTGCGGTTTATCGTATCGCGACATTGCTGCTCGCATTGATAGAGATCCAATGACTGTTAGCAGAATATGGAATCGGTGGGTTCAGGAGGGTAATACGGAGCGCGGTGCTGGATCCCAACGGCCTCGTACCACTAGCAGTCGAGATGACAGGCATATTATCCGCATGCCTGTAACGGATCGTGCAACCACGTCTCGATCCCTGAGTCAACAGATGGGGACGTTTGCAAGACAACAACCATCTGCACGAACAGTTCGACGACGTTTGCAACAGCAAGGACTATCAGCTCGGAGAAAACGGCTACGGTTTCCCTTGACGCTGCATCACAGACAGGTCCACCTACGATGGTGTACTCAACGACGAACCTGGGTGCGCAAATGGCGAAAAGTCATTTTTTTCGGATGAATCAAGGTTCTGTGTTACAGCATCATGATTGTTACACGTCTCGGTCACCTCTTGTTGGCATTGACGGCACATTGAACAGTGGACGTAATATTTCAGATGTTTTAGAACCTGGGGCTCTACCCTTCATTCGATCTCTGTGATACCCTACATTTCAGCAGGATAATGAACGACCGCATGTTGCAGGTCCTGTACGGGTCTTTCTGGATACAGAAAATGTTCGACTGTTGCCCTGGACAGCACATTCTCCAGATCTCTCACCAATGGAAAACGTCTGGTCAATGGTAGCCCAGCAACTGCCTCGTCACAATACGCCAGTGACTATTCTTGATGAACTGTGGTATCGTGTTGAAGCTGCGTGGGCAGCTGTACCAGTACACGCCATCCAAGCTCTGTTTGACTCAATGCCCAATGCGTATGAAGGCTGTTATTACGGCCAGAGGTGGTTGTTGTTCTGGGTACTGATTTCTCAGGATCTATGTACCCAAATTGAGTAAAAATGTAATCACATGTCAGTTCTAGTATAATATATTTGTCCAATGAATACCCGTTTACCATCTGCATTTCTTGTTGGTATAGCAATTTTAATGGCTAGTAGTGTAGTAGTATAAACCGGATAGACAACGCTGATGGAAGTAGTGCTGATGAAATTAGCAGGAGAGGGGAGGAGACAGATGACTTGAGGCGACGCGGCAGCTCGGCTGGGATCCTGGCCCGGTGCCAGCCTCGGATGCCGTCGGCCCCCGCCGTGGGCAGCGCGGCAGAGCCTCAGCCAGTGTCCACGGTGCAGCGGCGCAGGGCCCGGCGCGACCCATTAATCACGGCGACCCGGCGCTGCGCGGCGCGCCGGAGCGGCGTCGGGATCTCTGACGCTCCGCTGCCTCAATTACACCGCGCGCCGCCAGAGTCTAATCTGCGCATGCGCAGGCGGCGTGCGCTGCGGGTAGCCGGCCTGTGATCGCCGCTGCGGCCTGTACTGTAACCGCGCCCCTGACGTGCCGCGTCGCTCACACGGCGTAACGCACTGCCACTGATGCCGGCTACCCCCAGTAATGCATACTATTAATGCGTTGATAAAGATATGGGATAAAGTATTATATTAGGAGTTTAAAAGAACTTTGGATGACTAATGGTCAAATAAGGCAGAAGGGATGCATAGCATTCCACCGAACTATCCCAATTTACTGGCCGAATTGGCAAGAAAACAACTATTCACGTTCGTGCGTAGAACGCAGCATGTCATTCTCAAGTAAGAGTGGTTTCAGGTGTGCCGTAGGGGAGTGTCGTAGGACCGTTGCTATTCACAATATACATAAATGACCTTGTGGATAACATCGGAAGTTCACTGAGGCTTATTGCGGATGATGCTGTGGTATATCGAGAAGTTGTAACAATGGAAAATTGTACTGAAATGCAGGAGGATCTACAGCGAATTGACGCATGATCCGGGAATGGCAATTGAATCTCAATGTAGACCAGTGTAATGTGCTGCGAATACATAGAAACAATCCCTTATCATTTAGCTACAATATAGCAGGTCAGCAACTGGAAGCAGTTAATTCCATAAATTATCTAGGAGTAGGCATTAGGAGTGATTTAAAATGGTATGATCATATAAAGTTGATCGTCGGTAAAGCAGACACCAGACTGAGATTCATTAATATAATCCTAAGGAAATGCAATCCGAAAACAAAGGAAGTAGGTTACAGTACACTTGTTCGCCAATTGCTCGAATATTGCTCAGCAGTGTGGGATCCGTACCAGGTAGGGCTGATAGAAGAGACAGAGAAGATCCAACGGAGAGCAGCGCGCTTCGTTACAGGATCATTTAGTAATCGCGAAAGCGTTACGTAGATGACAGATAAACTCCAATGGAAGACTCTGCAGGAGAGACGCTCAGTAGCTCGGTATGGGCTTTTGTTGAAGTTTCGTGAACACACCTTCACCGAGGAGTCAAGCAGTATATTGCTCCCTCCTACGTATATCTCGCGAAGAGACCATGAGGATAAAATCAGAGAGATTAGAGCCCACACAGAGGCATACCGACAATCTTTCTTTCCACGAACAATACGAGACTGGAATAGAAGGGAGAACCGATGGAGGTACTCAAGGTATCCTCCGCCACACACCGTCAGGTGGCTTGCGGAGTATGGATGTAGATGTAGACCCTGGCGATATACCATCAGCCTATCGGACAAAATTTATTCCACACAGTCCCGAAGATAGCATTAGCCGACAAGTGTGAGAACTATCGCAAGCACGTAAGAAATCAAGTTCCCTACGCGAATAATTTAGTGAAGAATGAAAATGAAAATTCAAGATCTCTTAGATGACGATCAATTTGGCTTGAGGAAAGGTGGAGGCAAGCGAAAATCAGTTGTTACGATGCTGTTGATAACAGAAAACAGAGAGAAGAAAATCAAGACGCGTTCTTTGCATTTGGCGACCTGTACAAATCGTTCCACAATGTCAAATGGTGCAAGACGTTCGAAATTCTCAGCAAACAGCGTAAGCTGCAGGAGAAGTCCGGTAATTTACAATACGCACAAGAACCAAGAGGGAAAAATAAGACTGCAAGAGCAAGAACTAAGTAATCAGATTGCAAAACGTATAAGTCAGGGAGGTTTTAATTCGCGCCTAACTTTCAGTCTATACATCGATGAGCAAATGAAAAGCCTCAAGAGTGGGATTAAAATTCATGGTGAAAGATATCAAAGATAACATTCGCTGATGACATTGCTAGCCTCAGCGAAAGTGAGGAAGAGCTACAGAATCTGTTGTATTGAATGGATGGTCTAAAGAGAATGGAGTATGTACTGACAGTAAATCGAAGTAAGACGAATGTAATGAGAAGTAGCAGGAATGGGAGCAGCAGGAAACTTAACATCATATTTGGTAATCACGAAGTAGATGAAGCTAATGAAAAAAATTTTGAAATGTGTGTGAAATCCTATGGGACGTAACTGATAAGGTTATCAGTCCCTAAGCTTACACACTACTTAACCTAAATTATCCTAAGGACAAACACACACACCCATGCGCGTGGGAGGACTCGAACCTCCGCCGGGACCAGCTGCACAGCCCATGACTCCAGCGCGTCAGACGGCTCGGCTAATCCCGTGTGGCGAAGCTAATGAATTCTACTATCTAGTCAGCAAAACAACGGAGCAAGGGGACTTGATATGCAGACTAGCACTGACAAAGAGGGCATGCCTGGTGAGGTCACGTCTACTGGTACCCAACATACGCTTTAGCGTCAGGAAGACATTTATGACGAGGTACGTTTGAAGCACAGCATTGCATGGTAGTTTAACACTAACCGGAGCAGAAGAGAATCGCAGAATTTGAGATATGGTCCTACGGAAGAAGTTTGAAAAGCAGATCGACTCATAAAGTGAGAAATGAGGAGGTTCTCCACAGCAATGGCGAGGAAAGGAATAGATGGAAAATATTGACGGGAAGAACGGACAGGATGATAGAAGATATTTTAAGACATCAGGGAACAACTTCCATGACACTGGAGGGAGCTGTAGACGGTAGGCAGTGTATAGAAAGAGAGACGTTCTAATACATGAGGACATAGGTTGCAACTACTACTTGGAGACGAAAAGTTTGTCACTGGAGAGGAACCTTTGACGACCCACACAAACTTAGAAGACTTATCAGTAAAAGGTGGCAGATATTTCTGTATATGAGAAATACACCAATCGAATGGAAAATGCAAGAGGAATACAATTATTAAAAGAGGAATTAGAAACGAGAACGGAATGTCGAAATTTCAGAGGTATTAAGTCTCTTAAATAAGACTTACAAAATATGTACAAAGAAAACAGTGAACAGAATGAGAAATATCATATCAACCATATTACTCGAAGAACAAAATATGTACAAAGAAAACAGTGAACAGAATGAGAAATATCATATCAACCATATTACTCGAAGAACAAACAGGTTTTCGCCAAGTCTCTCCTGTGGCATTCCTACAGCTGTCGCCACATCCCAGTTATCTGACGCCATCGGATCCTGTGTTCTGCGTGTTATGTACCAGGGAAGGGGTGTACAACAAAGACCGTGAGAGGTCGCCACCAGAAAAGCACCTGGCGCCTCTCAGGCCTGCTCAGCAGTCTCCATAAGGGGCTCACAAAACCAGGACTCTTCCTGTTTCTGTGTCCCTTCATGTCGTTTATGTCGACAGACAGAGTGGGCAACAGGTGGTGGGGAATTCTGTCGACGGTGGACTACGTTTTATCTGTCTCGTCCTGGTGGACATGGAAATTCATCTGTCAGTGGACACCAAAATATGACATTCGATCCACAATGACACATTTCAGCAAGAGCAAGCGAACAGTACCGTTCTGTGCATGCAGTCAGCTCAGCACATTACTCTGAATGCTGTCGTCTGATCTAGCAGTTACTATTTTATGGAGTAATATTTAAGTACTTCAGTAACAAATCTACTCAAAGTCACGTCATACTTCAGTAAATGCTTTGTGGAGACTGTAGAAAAATACGATGAGCTAAATCGTCATTAAAATTTGTTTTCTGAATGTCAAACTCCACAACGTGATCGAGTATAGCTATAAGGTTCTGGTCCACGCCATAGCCTCTCGTAGTGTACGACGATGATTCAAGAGCAGGGAGAAGCTGTGGATGAATAATAAGGATAGACATAAACATACTTCACTTTGAAGAAATTAATAAATCGTACTGTGCTGCGCTACTATCCTAGCAAAGATAAGCGACTCCACAGGACGTTAAACATGTGCATCAAACTTTTCGGATACATTCGTCTCGCGAAGAAGAATTATTTGTTCAACGTTGTAAACCCTTTACTTCCATTTAAGAATTCAAGGACATATGAACACAACGAACCGGCGTACAATGCAAAAGCTTTTCCACATAATTTCTTCCAACTGCCCTCCGTTAGCGTTGACGATGCACCAAAACACCGTCTCGTTCAAGCGCTGATATGTTCGAGGAGATCACCAAATAATTTCCCAGCATCCACAATTAGGGCACAGGAGCTCTCTGCACCCCATAGCGGGTCTCCACACATAAAAACATGCAGTTGCCACCAAAAATGAAATTTTCTTACGGAGAAGATGTAGGTGACAGATTCTATGAGAGCCATCCTATCGACCTGTAACTACGTCTACTGTTTGGAAACCGACAGTTATTTACTCTGAAACAAAGACAATCACCGCAGTGCACGAACTACAATGTAAAATGTTTAGACGTTGCTGCTGTCATTATTGAGGAGGACGACGTGGGCCGTGCGTGGCTCGTGTTCCCGCCACCATGTATTTTGCACCCTGTTTTTTTACGTACTTCCACCTCACTGTTGTTCTTGTTGTGGTCTTCAGTCCTGAGACTGGTTTGATGCAGCTCTCCATGCTACTCTATCCTGTGCAAGCTTCTTCATCTCCCAGTACCTACTGCAACCTACATCCTTCTGAATCTGCTTAGTGTATTGACCTCTTGGTCTCCCTCTACGATTTTTACCCTCCACGCTGCCCTCCAATACTAAATTTGTGATCCCCTGATGCCTCAAAACATGTCCTACCAACCGATCCCTTCTTCTAGTCAACTTGTGCCACAAACTTCTCTTCTCCCCAATCCTATTCAATACATCCTCATTAGTTACGTGATCTACCCACCTTATCTTCAGCATTCTTCTGTAGCACCACATTTCGAATGCTTCTATTCTCTTCTTGTCAAAACTGGTTATCGTCCATGTTTCACTTCCATACATGGCTACACTCCATACAAATACTTTCAGAAACGACTTCCTGACACTTAAATCTATACTCGATGTTAACAAATTTCTCTTCTTCAGAAACGATTTCCTTGCCATTGCCAGTCTGCATTTTATATCCTCTCTACTTCGACCGTCAGCAGTTATTTTACTCCCTAAATAGCAAAACTCCTTTACTACTTTAAGTGTCTCATTTCCTAATCTAATCCCCTCAGCATCACCCGATTTAATTTGACTACATTCCATTATCCTCGTTTTGCTTTTGTTGATGTTCATCTTATATCCTCCTTTCAAGACACTGTCCATTCCGTTCAACTGCTCTTCCAAGTCCTTTGCTGTCCCTGGCAGAATTACAATGTCATCGGCGAACATCAAAGTTTTTACTTCTTCTCCATGAATTTTAATTCCTACTCCGAATTTTTCTTTTGTTTCCTTTACTGCTTGCTCAATATACAGATTGAATAACATCGGGGAGAGGCTACAACCCTGTCTCACTCCTTTCCCAACCACTGGTTCCCTTTCATGTCCCTCGACTCTTATAACTGTCATCTGGTTTCTGCACAAATTGTAAATAGCCTTTCGCTCCCTGTATTTTACCCCTGCCACCTTCAGAATTTGAAAGAGAGTATTCCAGTTAACGTTGTCAGAAGCTTTCTCTAAGTCTACAAATGCTAGAAACGTCATTGAGTTGCTGCTTTGCCTGACCGTGAGCGGCGTTAGCAGCGCGTATCTGTGTATCCCCTCCCGTAGGGTCTTTGCTCGATTGCTATTACATCTCGGTCGTCTGTCGTAAGTCAGTTCGGGTCGCGAGTTCGGGCTGCCAGTCGGTTGGAACTCGTCTGGAGCGCAGTCCGGACCTGCCCGTCGGGGAGTTCCAATGCGGCACTAGTGCAGTCGTGTTGGAGCTGTGAGGGTTGCGTCGACATGGCTCGCCCGACCATTGCCGCTACGCATCACTTGAGCCGGGACACGGTCTTGGTGGATCGTCGGTAGGTCGTGCTACCGCACGACGCGTTTTTGGCTCGCCGATCGTTCATGAGTCGGCTGTGTGTGTGTGTGCGCATCGGCTCCCGATTTGTCTTCGTGCGTGCTTAGTTACTGTAGGGTATCGTTCAGGTCTTCGTGAAAGTGTTTGTCAGGTTATATTTGGTGTTATTTCCACTGACGACTATTTTAGATGTTGTCGACATTCTGCGGCGAGTCGGTCGGTTGCTGCGGTCCAGGGAAGTTATCTCCGCGCGGTGCAGTCGGCTGGGTCCGCTGACGGTCCCTGCGCAGTGTCAGAGTGTGTGTGGAGCTGTATGATCGCTACGAGCTTCGTGGCTCACCGACAAAAAAAAAATGGTTCAAATGGTTCTGAGCACTATGGGACTCAACTGCTGAGGTCATTAGTCCCCTAGAACTTAGAACTAGTTAAACCTAACTAACCTAAGGACATCACAAACATCCATGCCCGAGGCAGGATTCGAACCTGCGACCGTAGCGGTCTTGCGGTTCCAGACTGCAGCGCCTTTAACCGCACGGCCACTTCGGCCGGCGGGCTCACCGACCCAGGCCGTCAAAGTTGAGTAGTGGTTCCAAGTACCCAAGCGACATCTATTCATGTTGTGTAGTTACTTTCGATGGTTCGTTGTTGGGGAGGTTTTCCTGTGAGCAACACCGAGTGTTCGTATTGCTGAAATTTAGCCTCCATGCGGTGGAATTAACTATATTGATTTACTACAATTCAAGTGCACCAGGGGAATTTTCTGCCTTGTGGCCGTTAGTGTTCCGGTTACCTGCCCTGGCCATTAACGTAAATTCAGGCAGTGTCCTTTCCTCACCTGTTGTCGCTGTCCAACATGTATGTGGTTTTGACAGTGTAATACATATATATATATATATATATCTTTGATTGTGGATTATCACGCCCGTAACATTTTGTGTTTGAGTTCTCATGTACCAATTGGTGGCAAGCAAGTCGTTTGTCGGTCTGTCCGTGGCTGTCCCTTGGTTGGGTTCCGACGGATCAAGTGTAATTGGGCGCACCACCTGCCTCACCTAAGTGAACGAGGGCAGACCGATCCCCTTGGAGGCTTCTGAGTGCTGTTGTCTTTACTGTCTTTCTCACCAGTGTTTAATTGTCTGTTTATAATCTATCATAGCCAATGATAAAAAAAATTCTTGGTTTTACTGTCTTTTATGTAAGTAAGTTTGAATTGCGGCAAGTGGATAATTGCTGAAAGGTTATTGCCGTTGTTTTGTCTTTTCTTTAGCCCGGTTTGAGCTATTTAAACCTTTAGGCTTATGGTTATACTTTTTAAAATTTGGGAAAATTAATTGTTGGCCTTAAACCTTGGAACCTTATTCTCAAAACTACCTTTGAAGCTTAAACATTGTGGCTTTCTACCTTTGAAAGGTTATGGTAATTATTTTTAAAATCTTGAAAATTTTATTATGGACCTTCAGCCATTTGTATTGCGTCTTCTATATATTTGTCTGTCCACTTTTGCCTTGAGGCTTTCAGCCTATTTGTGTTTAATATCTTTTTAATTATTTTATTTGATATTTTAACTGCATTTTTATCTTGTTGATTTTTTAAGATTTATTGTTTGGGGGTCTTCAGCCGTGAAAGAATTGCATTCTGAAACTCGTAGTTGTAAAAGATAGGCTATGTACCGCTTTCATTGTAAATGTGTTATTAAATTACAATAAATTACATTATTAAGGCGAAACTGACCCCAACCTTATTTGGCCCGTTCCACAATCCTGATGACCTATTCTTCCCGGCGGGTTTAGCGCGTGTCTCACTACGAAACCAAATGCAGTACTCCAGGGATACAACATCTAACCAGGGATTAAGTTCGGCGGCAGATTTACGCAGATACCAGTTCTAACGGAAGTTAGTTCTAAAACTTACTATAAGGAAGACTTTGACATGTTACGGTCTGCTAGTTCGTTCTCTTTCCGTAGCTGCTGTAATACACTGAGGTGCCAAAAACCGTGTCGTAGCGACATGCACATATACAGAAGGTGCTATTGTCGTGAATACAATGTATGAAACGAAGGGCATTGGCAGAGCTGTCATTTGTAGTAGCGTGAACTATGTGAAAAGGTTTCCGACGTTATTAGGGCCGCACGACGTTAATCAAAGGACTCTGAACGTGGAATAGCAGTTGTAGCTAGACGCATGCGCATTAAATTTCGGAAATCGTTAGCGAATTCAGTAGTCCGATATCCCTAATGTCAAGAGTTTGTCGAGGATACCAAATTTCAAGCAATTCCTTTCACCGCGGACTATGCTGTACCCGGCGGCCTTCACGTAAAAACCGAGAGAAGCGGCGTTTACGCAATGTTGTCAGTGCTAACAGACAAGCAGCTCTGAGTGAAGTAACCTCAGAAACCAGTGTGAGAAGTTCGACGAACCTGTCCGTTACGGCAGCGCAGCGAAATTGACGTTTATAGGATGTGTCAACAGACGATTTAAGCGAGTGCCTGTGCTAACAACGGGACGTATCCTGCAGCGCGTTTCTGAATTCGTGACTATACCGTTTGGGCCCTAGACGACTGGAAAACAGAAGCCTGGTCAGATGAGCCACCATATCAGTTGGTATGGGCTGATGGTAGGGTATGAGTGTGGCGCAGACGCCACAAAGCCACGGACCCAAGCCGTCAACAAGGCAAAGCAAGGTGATGGTGGCTCCATAGAGGTGCGGGTGTGTTTACATGGAATGGACTGCATTCTCTAACCCAAATGAAATGGTCATTGATTTTTCGCAACCATTCATGAACTTCCTGTTCCGAAACTACGATGGAATTCGTATAGATGACAATGCGCCATATCACCGATCCACAATTCCTCAAGATTGATTTGAAGAACATTCTGGACAGTTCGAAAAGAAATGGTTCAAATGGCTCTGAGCACTATGGGACTCAACTGCTGTGTTCATCAGTCCTCTAGAACTTAGAACTACTTAAACCTAACCTAAGGACATCACATACATCCATTCCCGAGGCAGGATTCGAACCTGCGACCGTAGCAGTCGCACGGTTCCGGACTGCGCGTCTAGAACCGCTGGACAGTTCGAGTGAATGAATTGGCCACCAAGATCGCCCAACATGAATCCGATCAAATATTTATGGGACATTAAACAGAGGTCAATTCCGACAAAAAACCTGCACGGGCTAAACTTTCGCAATTGTAAGCTACTATGTAGGCTTGTGGCTCAAGATTTCTGCGGTCTTTTGAGACGATGATACACCGAATTGCTGCAGTACGGCGGACAAAAAGAGGTCCAACACGACGTAAGGGGGTATCCGATAACATTTGTCACCTCAGTGAAATATGTATCGTGGAAGAAAATGACTTATCATGTGGTAAGAACGTATAAAAAAATGGTTCAAATGGCTCTGAGCACTATGGGACTTAACATCTAAGGTCATCAGTCCCCTAGAACTTAGAACTACTTAAACCTAACCACCCTAAGGACATCACACACATCCATGCCCTAGGCAGGATTCGAACCTGCGACCGTAGCAGTCGCGCGGTTCCGGACTGAAGTGCCTAGAACCGCTTGGCCACCGCGGCCGGCATGAATCTAAAACTTCAGAGATTCCATGCCCTCTTTTACATGTCTCCTACAATTTTTATCAATTTTATTAACGTTGTATGTCATTGCACAGCAGTAAAAGAACGAATAAGGTTACTGTAATGAGAGTATTTGTACTGAGATCTCAAAATAACACTTTTCACCTTATTCCTAAACACGTTGTTTTACTTCCGTGGTTGGCCTGGGCGAGGAGAGCATCGTAGGACGTGGCACACTGCGTTTCCGTTTGGGAGCTGCACTTCCTGAATTCTGAGGGGTTCGTACAATAGGCTTAAGTGCCTGGCGGAACGACTAACGTCGGTCGAGTTTCGCCTATTGTATGCAGGGGAAACGATGTGTGAGACGTCTGAGTGTCGCCGCAGTTTATGTGTTTACCGTTCTGGTGCGTCCGGAATGAAGATACCTGGGACCGAGTGACTGCGTTGTCCTCATGATTCTGAGAATACTTGTGGACTGTGCCCTGTTGAGTGTGACTGTCTGGCACAGGATGGCTGGTGGTCTAGGCAGGTTGTTTTCGTAGCCGGTCAAACGGCAAGTTCAGTGCCCTCAGCTGAATAGCAGGGGCATGATTCGTCAACTTAAACTCAGGCTAGATGACGTCATAAAGCCCTGCTCAAAACTGGATGGAACGGTCGTTATTGGCGCGATTGATGTTCTGCGACAGTGAGGGGGAATTTTGGTATCAGAACTGAATGCTGATTCGCGGTTTTCGATGAGTAGGGAGTTGAGTAATGCTGGCTTCGTTCTTGAAACACATCACAGAGGCGATTCGCGATCTGATCTTCCCCGGAGTCGGACGGTCTTGCGACTTGGTCGCTCGTTTTTGGAAGAACTTAGAATTCTCGGACAGCCTTCGTGGCCAGGGGATGACACACAGTTGCTGCACGGCAGAAGTCGGCGCCTACATCATCAAGACGCTGCCTACCGACGACGTGCTGCAGATTTCAGTACTGGTACAGTATTTTGCGGCTCCGGCATTGTGGGACCTTATCAATTTTATACTGAATCCCTCAGCATCACGCGCGTTCGCTTTGCAACAAGTGCACCGTGCTTGTTTCTCCATGTGATCCCATTTGAGCTCTCACTACTAATTGCGATACTGCTATATAGTCGGGAGATTAATGTTTGATTCATTAGGACCTCCAGTCATTATCGTCAATCTCCTGCATCATACATAGAGAGTAGGAGCCCCTTGTTCTCGAGCCAACTCTTATAGTCATAATATTTCAGTACACCCTATCCTTCAACTTACTGTGTGTGTCGACAGTCATGTGCATTTATGTTCTGATATATAATAAATATCATAGTAATATTTAATCCGCATATTATTTCGTAGATATAGGCAGAATCGCATATCCTGCTGTTTATAATGATGAAATTCTCTTTTTAAGAGTAGATTACAATTTTTCCCCCCATGAACCACGGACCTTGGCGTTGGTGGGGAGGCTTGCGTGCCTCAGCGATACAGATGGCCGTACCGTAGGTGCAACCACAATGGAGGGGTATCTGTTGAGAGGCCAGACAAACGTGTGGTTCCTGAAGAGGGGCAGCAGCATTTTCAGTAGTTGCAGGGGCAACAGTCTGGATGATTGACTGATCTGGCCTGGTAACACTAACCAAGTAGCCTTGCTGTTCTGGTACTGCGAACGGCTGAAAGCAAGGGGAAACTACAGCTGTAATTTTTCCCGAGGGCATGCAGCTTTACTGTATGGTTAAATGATGATGGCGTCATCTTGGGTAAAATATTCCGGAGATAAAATAGTCCCCCATTCGGATCTCCGGGCGGGGACTAAAATGGAGGACGTTGTTATCAGGGGAAAGGAAACTGGCGTTCTACGGATCGGAGCGTGGAATGTCAGATCCCTTAATCGGGCAGGTAGGCTAGAAAATTTAAAAAGGGAAATGGATAGGTTAAAGTTAGACATAGAGGGAATCAGTGAAGTTCGGTGGCAGGAGGCACAAGACTTTGGTCAGGTGAATGCAGGGTTATAAATATAAAATAAAATAGGAATAAAGCAGGAGTAGGTTTAATAACGAATAAAAAAAACAGGAGTACGGTAAGCTACTACAAACAGCATAGTGAACGCATTATTGTGGCCAAGATAGACACGAAGCTCACGCCTACTATAGTAGTACAAGTTTATATGCCAACTAGCTCTGCAGATGACGAAGAAATTGATGAAATGTATGAGGAGATAAAAGAAATTATTCAAATAATGAAGGGAGACGAAAATTTAATAGTCATGGGTGACTGGAATTCAAGCGTAGGAAAAGGGAGAGAAGGAAACATAGTAGGTGAATATGGATTGGGGCTAAGAAATGAAAGAGGGAGCCGTCTGGTAGAATTTTGCGCAGAGCATAGCTTAATCATAGCTAACTCTTGGTTTAAGATTCATGAAAGAAGGTTGTACACATGGAAGAACCCTGGAGATACTAAAAGGTATCAGACAGATTATATAATGGTAAGACAGAGATTTAGGAACCAGGTTTTAAATTGTAAGACATTTCCAGGGGCAGATGTGGACTCTGACCACAATCTATTGGTTATGAACTGTAGATTAAAACTCAAGAAGCTGCAAAAAGGTGGGAATTTAAGGAGATGGAACCTGGATAAACTGACTAACCCAGAGTTTGTACAGAGTTTCAGGGACAGCATAAGGGAACAGTTGACAGGAATGGGGGAAAGAAATACACTAGAAGAAGAATGGGTAGCTTTGAGGGATGAACTAGTGAAGGCAGCAGAGGAACAAGTAGGTAAAAAGACGAGGGCTAGTAGAAATCACTGGGTAACAGAAAATATATGGAATTTAATTGATGAAAGGAGAAAATATAAAAATGCAGTAAATGAAGCAGGCAAAAAGGAATACAAACTTCTCAAAAAAGAGATTGACAGGAAGTGCAAAATGGCTAAGCAGGGATGGCTAGGGGACAAATGTAAGGATGTAAAGGCTTATCTCACTAGGGGTAAGATAGATACTGCGTATAGGAAAATTGAAGAGACCTTTGGAGAAAAGAGAACGACTTGCATGAATATCAAGAGCTCAGATGGAAACCCAGTTCAAAGCAAAGAAGGAAAAGCAGAAAGGTGGAAGGAGTATATAGAGGGTCTATACAAGGGCGAGGTACTTGAGGACAATATTATGGAAATGGAAGAGGATGTAGACGAAGACGAAATGGGAGATACGATACTGCGTGAAGAGTTAGACAGAGCACTGGAAGGCCTGAGTCGAAACAAGGCCCCCGGAGTAGACAACATCAAATTAGAACTATTGACAGCCTTGGGAGAGCCAGTCCTGACAAAACTCTACCATCTGGTGAGCAAGATGTATGTGACAGGCGGAATACCCTCAGACTTCAAGAAGAATATAATAATTCCAATCCCAAAGAAAGCAGGTGTTGACAGATGTGAAAATTACCGAACTATCACTTTAATAAGTCACAGCTGCAAAATACTAACGCGAATTCTTTACAGACGAATGGAAAAACTGATAGAAGCCGACCTCGGGGAAGATCAGTTTGGATTCCGTAGAAATGTTGGAACACGTGAGGCAATACTGAGCCTACGACTTATCTCAGAAGCTAGAGTAAGGAAAGGCAAACCTACGTTTCTAGCATTTGTAGACTTAGAGAAAGCTTTTGACAATGTTGATTGGAATACTCTCTTTCAAATTCTGAAGGTGGCAGGGGTAAAATACAGGGAGCGAAAGGCTATTTACAATTTGTACAGAAAGCAGAGGGCAGTTATAAGAGTCGAGGGACATGAAAGGGTAGCAGTGGTTGGGAAAGGAGTAATACAGGGTTGTAGCCTCTCCCCGATGTTATTAAATCTGTATATTGAGCAAGCAATAAAGGAAACAAAAGAAAAGTATGGAGTAGGAATTAAAATCCATGGAGAAAAAATAAAAACTTTGAGGTTCGCCGATGACATTGTAATTCTGTCAGAGACAGCAAAGGACTTGGAAGAGCAGTTGAACGGAATGGACAGTGTCTTGAAAGGAGGGTATAGGATGATCATCAACAAAAGCAAAGCTAGGATAATGGAATGTAGTCGTAATTAAGTCGGGTGATGCTGAGGGACTTAAATTAGGAAATGAGACACTTAAAGTAGTAAAGGAGCTATGCTATTTGGGGAGCAAAATAACTGATGATGGTCGAAGTAGAGAGGATATAAAAAGTAGACTGGCAATGGCAAGGAAAGCGTTTCTGAAGAAGAGAAATTTGTTAACATCGAGTATAGATTTAAGTGTCAGGAAGTCGTTTCTGAAAGTATTTGTTTGGAGTGTAGCCATGTATGGAAGTGAAACGTGGACGATAAATAGTTTAGACATGAAGAGAATAGAAGCTTTCGAAATGTGGTGCTACAGAAGAATGCTGAAGAGTAGATGGGTAGATCACATAACTAATGAGGAGGTATTGAATAGAATTGGGGAGAAGAGGAGCATGTGGCACAACTTGACTAGAAGAAGGGATTGGTTGGTAGGACATGTTCTGAGACATCGAGGGATCACCAATTTAGTATTGGAGGGCAGCGTGGAGGGTAAAAATCGTAGAGGGAGACCAAGAGAAGAATACACTAATCAGATTCAGAAGGATGTAGGCTGCAGTGGGTACTGGGAGATAAAGAAGCTTGCACAGGATAGAGTAGCATGGAGAGCTGCATCAAACCAGTCTCAGGACTGAAGACCACAACAACAACATTACGATTTTTATTAAGTTACTGTGAGTGTGCACTCCTTATTTTACCAACTAGCAAGGTCTACTATCATGACCTTCCATTACCGTTGCGCGCATAATTAATTAGCTGGTAGATAAGGAGGGGGTCGAGTGCATTTCTCGTTCTCATGCAAAATTCGTCTGAATTAAAGAGGTACAAACTCTTCTCCACCCCGGTACCTCACATAATATGGCGACCCTTGCCTCTGTTCTTTACTGTGACTGCTGAGACGCTGTCACGACTTGATCGATAAGATTTCCTGAGTAAAGAAAATCATCATAATTAATTTTCTTTGCTTTAATTAGAGATCGCGATAGAAATATTTCAGCGCGCGTCATAGCCATTGATTTTGTTCATTTATTTAGCAATTCCATGTTGTTTTATTGTTTGTGTGTTGGTTCATGTGTGTGGGTTCTGTACCACATCACATTCCGTTGAAACTGACAGCCTTGCTCCAGCGTTGAAATTATTTTGTAGGGGTTGTTTTATCGACATTTGTACTTGTGGGTTAAATTCTTTTTTTTAGTAGTAATAGTCGATTAGTGCAATTTTTGTGTCAAATGTTACATGTGGTTTTCACTCTGATAGTTTTACTGTTGTTGATGTTCAGTGAATGGATGTTCACTCGTAGCAGGGTGCGACTGTTGTCAAACGCATCCCCATAAACAGACTGAACACGATGGAGTAGGATCAGGGTAGTAACAGGGATCAGCCGGATGAAGAATTGTTGAGTTTTCCTACCGGACGAGAGGTGTGGAACACAGACGTTAGACGCGAATCGGAGGCAGACCGAGCACAGGAGGATCTGAACGGTGAAATCAGTGAGAAAGAAGGGGAAGTAGAAGTGAATAGGCAAATGGAGGCTCTTGTTTATTCAAATAAGAACACAGATGAGAACATACCGAGGAAAATTCGGCCTCGACAGTGCTCAAGTGTCTAGAGTAACATCATCAATTGGTGAAGACGGGTCTAGTAAGCTGAAGGATTTATTATTAGAGATTTTGTGTGTGGTAAAGGACATAAAGCAGAGCCTAGAAGAGAGAATGGATGAAGTAGAGAATAAGGTGCTTACGGTTGTAAACAAAGTGAAGAATGAAATAGCGGAGGTAGGTAAGATGAGTGTCGAAGCTAAGAAAAGGGCCACCGAAGCCAAGAGGGATGCAAAGTTAGCAAGGGTAGAAGCAGCTGGCGCCAAAAAATGGGCAAAAATCGCAAATAACCATGCAAGAATCGCTACTCGAACTGGACACGTCAATAAAGTAGGAATTGCTGCAATACAGTCCCAGGGGAAGGAAGCACTTGCGAGCAAGACGCAAAGAATGCAAAGCGTTGAAGAATGCGTTGCGGTTACCACCCAAAGATGCGAAAGCGTAGAAGGACGTGTAGCACGGCGGGAACGCCCAGTAAAAATTGGTACATCGCGTCCAGAGGCGACGACTGGTGGACATGGAAGTGTGGCGCCGGACGGCGGCCCACCGTGCACGGGGTCGGCGCAAGCTAGTGGGCTACCAAGCGCACAAAGCAGCCCAGAGAGCGAACGGACGCAAAACTACAGCCCGACCGCAACAACTAACGCTCAGTTCCAGTATTATTATGGGGCAGAACTCTGTGGTCACAGCATGCACCAGGGGATGTCAGCTCGCGTCAAACAGACGGGTGCGTCTGATACTACAACCAATAGAAACGTGCAGGAGGGACCAGAGTTTGATTACAGACACTTTTTATCGGTTCTCAAACTCCAAAATTTCCGGGAAAATGGAGGCTCACTTCATCCAAAAATTTGGCTGTCACAATTTTCTTGCACGCTACCAATATCTTGGCCACTGACAGCAAAATTAGAATTTATCTGCGGGCGCATCGAGGGCACTGCAGCTGAGAAAATACGCGGCCTTGTAGGTACATGTCGAACGTACCAAGAATTCACCGACGCGTTTCTCGGAACGTATTGGTCGCGCGAAATGCAAGACCGAATAAAACAATAAATCATTTTGTGTCCAGATCTGGAGGCGTCAGCATACAAGATTCCCACGAAGCTCTTTGAGGCTTTAATTAAATAGAATCAGTTTCTTGATGTGCCACATAGTGAAGGTGAAATAATTCAGTTCTGTTTCGCGAAACTGCCAAGCAACTACCAGCAAGCGCTTGTAGGAAAGTACGGAGCGAATATCGAAACATCCAAAAGCCTTCTGCGCGAGTTGAAGTTAATTTTTGAAAAAGAAGCAGCGCATGATCGAAGGAAAGGGCAAAATAACTATTATAATGGCGACTTTTGTGCAGCACCGCGAAATAACAACATCCATCAGCGTGATTGAACATAAGGAAGGCAGGACTATAAGAGACAAAATTCAGTATTGCCGAATAACTGGCAGAGGCAAAATGATACCCACCAGTACGACACGAACTGGAGGCGCTGAGATTCAGATGAACAGCGGGATGAGTCAACCGAAATACGTTGTCCTAACCCGAGTTCCAATCTCTAAAACAGAAACGGAGGGTGAGAGTGACGCCAAGACAGTGCGGTTTAGGCTCGCGGAAAATCCGCACAAATACCCGGACAGGACGAGTACATACGCTGAAATATGAGGACATATCAGAGTTGTTGCTCAGGGAGCAAGAGACTCCCACCAGAAAGGATCTCTATCCTATGATTAATGTGGCAGTAGGGGGCGTACGACTACACGGGATTCTGGACAGTGGCAGTCATACAACTGCGATATCTGATACAGCATTTCAAAGATGCTCGCAGAAGGAAAGCTGGCACACTTTGTCCATGAAAAAGACGAAGATCAAGGGAGCGCTAGCAGAAAAATGCACTGAGGTCAACAAGCAGGCGAGGATAGAGTTTACATGTCAGGGGAACAGGCTATAGACAAATTTCTTATTCATGCCGAATCTATCCATCGACCTGATAAAAGGAATGGACTTTATAAATGAACACCAAGCTGTCCTTGACTTAGGAAGGGGAGAGGTTGTGCTACGGAAGGACAAGATCGTCACTATCAAATTTGGAGAACACGCGATACAAGCGCCACTTCCCACCAATTGTGTTGGACTCAATTACGCGAACTATACTTACGAAGGTAGGAGACGTGTGTCTGACCAACTCGAGGGTGAGGAGGAATAAGACAAGACTGAAGCGGTGACACAAGAAATTAAAGCAGTCACCGAGAAAAAACTCGAAGAGATAAAGAGTATAGAGCCGACCGAGCGCTAGGAGTATTAGAAAATACGGAAGTATTCCTATCAAAGACTGGATCCATAAAGAATTTTCTGCTTGAGTTCAAGGTACGTCCGCTCACAAAGTTCTTTCTGCCACCTTATGCCAATACCAATGGTCTATCGGGACAGAGTACGAGAAGAAATTAGCTGCATGTTAAGAGAGGGAATAAAAGAGACAGAGAGTTCGACATATACCAATCCTTTGAGAATTGCCGACAAGGCAGATGGGGGAATTCGTCTCGTGCTAGACTCTCGACAAGTAAACACGATCATTCATCCTGAGACGGACCGTCCTGAAAGACTAGAGGAACTGCTACAAAACTTTGATGGTGTATCAGTATTCACCTCTGTTGATCTGAGATCCTGCTTTTGGCAAAGTAAATTAAATCCCAACTGTAAGAAATACGCTGTATTTCTGGCATTTGGTAAGTGTTACCAATTTCGTCGACTGCCATTCGGCCTAAACATTTCATCTACCGCATTTATTAGGGGGCTAGATGGGATTCTCAGTGAAAATCTAAAAAGACACGCCACCAGTTACTCAGATGACCTATTGATAGCGGAAATATCTTGGGGACAACACAACGCAGTCCTCAGAGAGCTACTGCAAACCTTCAAGGAATTTGGGGTTACGGTGAATATTGAGAAATCGAACTTTGGAACGTTCTCAGTGAAATTTTTGGGACACATTATTACAGGTGACGGCATCTCGCCAAACCCCGAAAAAATAGAAGCCATTGCGAAATTTCCGGGACCAGGGAACAAAAGACATCTGAGAGGATTCCTCGGAATCATAAATTTCTACAATCGCTTCATTCACGTGAAAACACAGAGCTCTCCCCGGATGAATCAAATAACAGGAAAGAAGGATGACTGGGACTGGTACGAAACCTCGGAGAGCGAGTTTCTGTCACTGAAGGCGGCACTTATACAGGCGCCGATCGTCTCGCACCCAAACACAGCCCAAGACTTCTGCATGTTCACCGACAGTTCGTACTCGGGTTTGGGAGTAATGATTTTCCAGGATTATGTCGAAGCAGGGAAACTATCGCGTTCGGGAACTATTCAGTAACAGAGTTGGAGGCAATGGGAATAGTGTGGGCGTTTGAGAAATTTAAGTTCCTCTTGTACGGCAGGAGAACCAGGGTCTACACGGGCCACAAAGCACTGAAATTTCTACTTACTGCCATACTCAGGCACAAAAGATTGATAAGGTGGGCAACATATTTGCAGCAATATAATTTCACTATAGAATATATTCCAGGTAGTCAAAAATCTTATTGCAGACGCTTTGTCACATTCGCCGACAGGACTAGATAGTAGTACTAACGAGGAAGTTGAAAGAAGCCACTATAGTTTGTACTACATGCAGAAGGTGGCATTCGAAAATTTCGTGACATGCAAGATGAAAGACATACAGAGGGAACAGGACAAAGATCCAGACCTCGTGAAGGTAAAACAAAAGTGGAAGGACAGGAGTCAAACGGTGATTAGACAATTCTACCTCTTAAGAAAAGGAATACTTTTTCATCGGAGTGGTGTGGGAGACCTCGAATGATGCCTGTGTCTTCCAGAACATTTAGTCAATAAGGTGGTGTGGCATACCCATTTCAGTTACGGACATTTCGGACCACGGAAATGCTTCCTGAAGCTCAGAACACTGTGTCACTTCGGGAACATGGAGCGAAGGATCAGACGAGTGCTATCGGTTTGTAAATATTTCCAAAAAGCAAAACACACCACTGTCAGCATGCAGGCACCGCTGTTCCCGATAGTGCCTACGAAAGTGAGACAGTTAGCTGCGACCGATCTCATAGGACCTTTGCCGAGGACACATAGACGGTACAGTTATACATTAGTGTTTGTCAAACTGACATCGAAATTTGTAACGTTTACTCCCCTTAAAAAAGGCTACGGCACTTACAGTGTCGCGCGCCCTAGCTCGGGACTTTCTGCATCAGATGGGACACGTGGAAAAGATTCTCTCTGTCAATGGTCCGCAGTACAAGTCCAGTAAGTGGAAGGAGATGCTGAGACGTCACAAAATTGAGCCGATCTTCATCTCGTCACACCACCCAAGCTCCAATGTAGCAGAATGGGTCATAAAAGATCTTGGAAAATTGTGATGACTGTACTGCCACAAGCAGAACACGTCATGGGCTGTCTTTCTGAAGGATTTTCAAGACGTCATCAATGAGGCACCCCATGGGATTACTAAGCTGGCACCTGTCACTGTACTAAAGAACAGACAGCCTCAGGATCTTATCCGAAAACTAGTAGTTTTTCCCTCAAGAACTCGTGGACAACACTGGGCCATAGTAGAACTGGCAATAAATACAATAAAGGTTGAAGCTAGAGATAGGAAAACCCGTGTGGATAAAGGAGCGCGAGAACGTAGTTTTCGTTTAGGGGTAAAAGTGTTGGTGAAATCTTTTCGGCTTTCGAATAAACAGAAACAGAAATGCCAAAAATTATTCTCAGTGTACAATGGGCCCTACAGGGTTAAAAGAATCTCCCACCAGGACACGTACGAACTGGAGACACTGAAGGCCAATAAATCTATTGGTATTCACAATATATCCCACATTAAGCCGTTTGAGGAATAAGTCTTGCGCGTGAAACAAAAGGGAAAAAAATTGTAAAATAAACTGGGTTAGAGAAAATCCTTCTCTTGTATACAAATTAGAGTTTAAGTGTGGTAATTTGATTTATTTTATATTCTTTAACATGTACATGTGTAACTTGTAGGGGCTACGAAGCGACGCATGATCTTGCTCGATATTCGTTAACTCAGAAAGCGAAGTGTCGGTCTAATTCACTTTTTCTGACTTTCCGTTACATGGAGGTACCACCATCTCGCTCCACAGACAAGTGTGGTAACGTTCGTGTATTGAGCGTTTCGTTGTGTGATGTCAGCGTGTGAAGGATGTTATCGTCAACTACCTTTTTTCCCATTTTGCTCAGACAACTTTGTGAACACAGTAATATTCGTGCCATTAGTAGAAATTTGTTTTTGCCCCCCCCCCCAAAAAAAACTTTATTTTAAACACTAGAAACTGGAATACAATATCAACTACATTTATATTGTTTTGTTTTATAACTTTCAGTCTTCTTTTTTATATATACATGTTAATGTTAAAGATATACTGGTTCCCTATCATCATGTCATTTTGGTACAATTTTATTTGGTGATACACACTATGTTACATAATCTTCGATCACACAGTTATACTTACAAAATTTCTGCCTTTCTTTGTGTACACTGTATTTCTCTATCTCACTTATATTGATGCCTTTCAATTGTTACTATGTGTCCAAATTTGTTGTGTATGTGTCAATAGTTAAAAATGTTATACACAATAATATGCTACAGTTACACGAGAGTATTTTTGTTTGTGTATGTGAGTGGGATATCTGCGGTTACAATTCTGGTCAATGGTGAATGGACCATCAATCAATCACTATGAGAAAATTATCATCCTTTCTGTTCAGGGAAATGGCGTGAGAGTGGTGTGAACCATGAAGCATAGAAATATTGTTTGTCTTCTTGGCTTCATGCAGAAGTATGTGTGTGTTTGAGTTGGGCACCAGTAGCTAATTCTTAAATGTTACCTTAATGAGAAGCTTGCAGGTCCATTAACTCAACATTTTATTGCAGCTTCGAACTTGGCCTTCTGGCATGTGCTCAACATTTGTATGACTGTGCGAGTATGTCCATGTACGACAGTGGGCTCCCTGAGGGTGAATCTGTGTTGCATGTAACTTATTCGTCAATGTGAGTAAGATGTTGGCAAAGTCATAAGAAAAATTCCACCTTTCATTTTATCATCAGTTTCCAATTTAATCAGCCAATTTGTTGTGACATTTTGGAAACTGTTAAGACCGATTCTTTGTCAAGTGAGTCAACCACTACCGGAAATAATCTAAAGTGACTGGCGAGGTAATGAAAGGTTCCATGCCCTCTTTTGCATGTCTCCTCTCTTTTTGATCAATTTTATTTATGTTCTATGTCATTGCACGGTAGTAACAGACCGAATAAGATTATTGTAATGAGAGTATTTGTACTGAGAGCTCAAAAAATACTTTTCACTTGATTCCTACAAATGTTGTTTTACTTCCGTGGGTGGCCTTGGCGAGGCGAGCATCGTAGGACGCGGCACACTGCGTTTCCGTTTGGGAGCTGCACTTCCCTGAATTCTGAGGGGTTCGTACAATAGGCTTAAGCGCCTGGAGGAACGATGTGCAAGAGGTCTGAGTGTCGCCGCAGTTTATGTGTTTACGGTTCTGGCGCGTCCGGAACGAAAATTCCTGGCACCGACTGACTGCATTGAGCTCATGATTCTGAGAATACTTGTGGACTGTGCCCTGCTGGGTGCGACTGTCTGGCACCGGATGGCCGGTGGTCTAGGCAGGTTGTTCTCGTAGCCGGTCAATTGGCAAGTTCAGTGCCCTCAGCTGAATAGCAGAGGCATGATTGGTCAACTTGAACTGAGGCTAGTTGATGTCATAAAGCCCTGCTTGAAATTGGAGGGAACTGTCGCTATTGGCGTGAATGATGTTCTAAGACAGTGTGGGGGAATTTTGGTATCAGAACTGAATGCTGCTTCGCGGTTTTCGAGGAGAGTAGGGAGTTGAGTAATGCTGGCTTCGTTCTTGCATCACATCACAGAGGCGTTTCGGGATCTGATCTTCCTCGGAGTCGGACGATCTTGCGACTTGGTCGCTCGTTTTCGGAAGAACTTAGAATTCTCGGACAGCCTATGCGGCCAGGGGTTTACACAGGGTTGCTGCACGGCAGAAGTCGGCGCCTACATCATCAGGACGCTGACTACCGACGACATGCTGTAGATTTCAGTACTGGTACAGTATTTTGCGGGGCCGTCATTGTAGGACCTTATCAATTTTATACTGAATCCCTCAGCAGCACGCGCGCTCGATTTTCCACAAGTCCACCTTGCTTGTTTTTCCATGTGATCCCATTTGAGAAATCGCTACTAATTGCGATACTGCTGTATTGTCGGGAGATTAATATTTGATTCATTAGGACCTTCTAAAAGTACCACCACTTGCAAAGTAGGTTAGAAATCAGATTTATAATGTTGCTCACGCAGCATATGTTCGCTTTATGGGACAACAACAAAGTTATTGACTGTGGATGGTGTCGTCAGAATCGAAATAATGAAGTCACTGTAAAACAGTAATTTTGGCATTTATCTTGAATGGATTCCCATGTAGATTTCGTCGAAGTTGTTATGGCTCATCTTGTTGATTCTAGGGTGATTCCTCTTTGACTGCTAAAAGGTCCAGATCTGTATTTTAGCAATATTTTGTCCCATGTTCTCGAGCCAACTCTTATTTTCATAATATTTAAGTATACCCTATACTTTAACTTACTGTGTGTGTCGACAATCATGTGCATTTATGTTCTGATGTATAATAAATATCATTGTAATATTTAATCCGCATACTATTTCGTAGATATAGGCAGAATCCCATTTCCTGTTGTTTATTATGATGAAATTCTCTTTTTTTGAGTAGATTACGATTTTTATTAAACTATTGTGAGTGTGCACTCCTTATTTTACCAACTAGCTGGGTCCACCATCATTTCCTTCCGTTACTGTTGCGCGCATAATCAATTAGCTGGTAGATAAGGAGGGGGACGAGGGCATTTCTCGTTCTCATGCAAAATTCGTCTGAATTAAAGAGGTAGAAACTCTTGTCCACCCCGGCACCTCGTAAACTTTTATTCATATATGTGTGCGGCATGTGATCTGGACGTTTAGCTGTACGTTTTAGGTTCGTCCTTTACAGCCGAGCATTGTTTTTAAGGGAATGTGTATAACGACAGTAAGCTTTTGTAACATACCAGAAGAATGGCCTAGAAAGTGACTTTTAATTAGGTCTCCTGCGCAACAAACTCTGTCCCTTGTGGTAAATATGGTTGAGGCATCACACACAGACGGAACTACGAGACAGGAGTAAGGTCTAATGAACTTGAGGCATATTTTCGCTTCAGTTGGAAAACATTTTCCAGGACACAATGCATTCCTTTCTGATAATCTTCTAGGTGTATATACTGACTACCCAAAACAATAGCATGCAAATGATTAGGGCTGCAGTTCTCTGTGACAGCTAGAACGGTCACCCGAGGGCACCAGCGTTTTTCGTGTTTAGAGTTTCCACCAGGTGTCATAGGATATATAAACGGCATGAAAACTATTCGCTGTAGAAACATCACTGTAAAGCAGAAGGAGACGCCGCGTACTCGCATGAGTCAGCGTTATCAGAATTTCACAAAGCTTGAAAAGGCCTCGTTGTGACTGATCATCACACATCACAAGGAATCATCGCCGTATTGAGGACCAAGCCATCGCAACCCCGCCACATCTGCCGCTGCCATCCGAGGACAAGAAACAGAGTCCTCGAGACATTCTGCGTCCTCCTGGTCAGGGACAAATAGCAGCCGGATTTGTTTATTATCGTCCCATGGTTGTGTTTGTAATGATGCCGTGACCGGAAAGTATTGACTGCTTACGAACAGCGTCTCTTTGTGTTCGTGATGGCTCGTGGTACTCCACTACCCCGCGTGATAACTGTTGGCGAACAGAGCGGCAGTTTGTGAAGAAGTCACATTCGTCCTAAGGATTGGAGAAATGCAGCACATTTACTCCTGAGGTCATGGTGGGGGAAGCCAACGGTTATTTCAGCTCACTGCTGCTAGTAATTGATGAGACTCTGAAGGATCAACGGTAAGTCACGGAAATCTGGGGTATTTATGTATTACATTTCACGTGACAGTCCTATGGTGCCGTTGCGCAAAACGACAGTGCTCGTCCACACATGGCACGTGCCTAAATGAACTATCTGCTGGATGTTGAGGTACTCCTGTGGCTTGGAAGATCCCCAGATCTATCCGCAGTACAACATATGTGGGACATATTTGGACTTGAACACCATACCAGTGTCAGTGTCCAGGATCTCAAGCACATGCTACAGCAGTTGTGAGCCAGATTGCCTCAGAAAAGGATGTAACTGCTTTGTTACACCATCTGCAAACAAATCAGTGGATTCGTCCATGCCAGAAGGGGTGCAACTTAATACTGCAAACTTATTCATCAACTTGAATCCGTTTCGCCATCACTGTAAGCACATCACACACACTTCTAGGTCATGAAGATTCAGTTTGTTGTCTCCTCCTCTTCTCAGCACTTAAGTCTATTTTCAATGTGTTTCTATATATTCCCATCTCCTTGTTATATGTCCGCAGCTCGTGGTCGTGCGGTAGCGTTCTCGCTTCCCGCGCCCGGTTTCCCGGGTTCGAATCCCGGCGGGGTCAGGGATTTTCTCTGCCTCGTGGTGACTGGGTGTTGTGTGATGTCCTTACGTTAGTTAGGTTTACGTAGTTCTAAGTTCTAGGGGACTGATGACCATAGATGGTAAGTCCCATAGTGCTCAGAGCCATTTGAACAACCTTGTTATATGCTGACAGTAACTCAAAATGTGCGTAGGAATATGGAATAAATTATCTACTCATAGTAGTAAGTTCTGAGATCCGTATGGCTTATCACGTAGACTTTTCATGTAACAAAACCTTGAGACATTGTATTGTACTCTCACTTCTGTTTCGGTGTTATGCTGCTCCATGTTCTTATGGAATCTTTACTGCGATTTGACGTCATACATTATGATAAAATTGTGGCCAGTAGTTAATGGTCTTGTTTGGGTGCTCTAGGGAAGGAATGACGGTAAGCTTTGCCTGTGTTCAAAGGAATAGGGTGCCGATTTAAACGACTGCAGTAAAAGCTGCTGCGATGGTGTACCCAGCAAAGCGCGTTTTTTTCCGCGAAACGTGAGGAAACATTTCCAGACGGTCGAGTTCCGCCGTCTCTTTGAGAAAACACATTTAGTTGGCGCCAGACGGGAGACAGGGGCGTCCAGATATACAGACTAGCGCCGAGAAGTCGCCATTGCAGTGCCCAGCGCATTGTAGACTGGCAATAAAGCAGAGGATGGGCCCTTGTAAGGGAGGAAGCCAACAAAAGAACCGTGAACGTTCTGCGAATATCCGTGGGACAGGGCGACTGGCGCCCAGACGTCTAGACTTTGTTCAAAACATATTTGTGAAAGCATAAGGCTTTTAGCGAGTTTATGGCCGTTCTTTTGAAACTTTGAAATGGACGCAACAGGGGAGATAACAAGCTGTTTATGGAGGGCTGTGCGTCGGCTCTGAGCATTTTGTTAGCAAAAGAAATGGCAAACGCGTGGGGAAGAGGCTGCGTAGCTGAATCATTTTTCCTTTTTCTCGCAATTAGCTTTAAAGTCTCTGATTGGTCAAATCGGTGTTTGCAGAGCAAAGGCCCCTGTCTCAGCTAAGAATGCCAGGCTCCAGCTCGTGTGCTTTTGGTACCGAGCTGAGGAAAAAGTGAGCAGAAAGGAAGAAGTCACCCTCGTACTGGCGCTTCGCTAGTAAAGAACTGCAGGTCTCTACCTAAACGGTGAGACTTGCGTCCTTTGCTAGTGCGTCACTTAGAACCTGTGCCAGTCATCTTGTGAAACGTCAGAGATACTGCTTATATCATCACGCTCACAGTGAGTGGAATGTTGGTGTACTTATTTGTCTTGAGTCGGCCGTCTAAACATTTGACAAATTCCGTCACCCACACTCGGGCACGGAGTCAAATTGGTTTGTCAAACCAGCAAACAGGTCCACCTGCACAGTGGAATTCACCGAGGTTTCAGAGGCTCATAGGAAGGTACCTGCATTCTGAAGAAAGCGAACGCGAGACCACGTACTTACATTTTCCGGAACGCGCCATTAATAACTGATTTCCGTCGTCCACTACTTCAGTCGCCCTACGCGTCGTGGAGTGCCGCCTGCACCACCAGGAGGGTAACGTATTCGCTGCTGCGGCGTAGCGCTCTAATATATATTTCTTAGCACCCTGTTCTTTCGAACCATATTTTTCTTTAGTTGCTTGGTGGCGGTGTAGTTTTGTGCCATAACCCGGATTCACGTGTCAAGTCAGATAAAGCGATTAGTGTTCCGTTTAGTGTCGTGTGTCGATCCCGAGATGATCACTTTGTACACCTTAGACCCCATGTCAGTGAAAGCATATGTTAAATAAAAAATGTTTGTGTAATGTGTCTTTCGTCAATTTTGTTGTCTTGTAATGTTTATAATGAATAAATCTATTGCGATTCAGATCAGAACTTCTCCCTGAGTTCTGATTAACAGTTTATTCCCATTTTTTTTTATTACACTCTAGATTAGATACGGAAGTAGAAGCTTTTGATTTGGCGTCCCCTCCCAGGATCTCTTACTTTATGAACCAAGCTTTTCAACCTACAGCAAGCATACAGATATCGACAAAGTACAAGATTGCTCAACAGGCCTGTAACATTGCACACAGAGGAGACAGAGAATTTCTGAATTTTTTAGTACAATATGTGAGTTGCATAGAACACTGTTTGATGACACTGCACGTGGGATTCGTTGGCTCAAGCTCGTCACATTCAAAGGAAGGTTGGCTTGGCGTAAATCATCAACTGTAGAGTGGCAATTCTGTCAGTAACACTGTATTTCGATGAAAATAACTGTACAACACTACAGACTAGTTCAGTGACTTTCAGCCAGTGCTGTGATTCTTACCTTTCCTTTATTGCCCTACGACATTGAAACAAAACCACACCCGCCCAGGTATGAGACCTCATTGGTGCTTCTTGAACACATTTCCACTGTCAGACTCTATATCGTGATCTTCAAGATGTAGCTACTTGCTACACACTTTCAGACCGAAAAGAGACGCAGTGTGATGCTGTGAGGTGCAGTTCCGGTAGGGCCCAGTGAAACAATGTCGTGACCACGGAAGAGTCACACTTCAGCAAACTGGGATTTCGCAGCATATATTTTATGTGCCCTGGGATACATTGGAACATTGACAATGTTAGTTAAAGTAAACAATATGGTGGCGACAGTGTTCTGTTTGGGGCGCCGCCGTGTTAGGAGATCATTCGCTGCCGCATGGGCTTTCTGTAGGTTGTGTGACGGTTGCTCTCTGTAGGAATATCCAAAAAATACTGTTTCTACTATTTTCATCGTTCATAAGATTCCGCGATGCCATGTAATGGCTGGTAATGACCACCTAGGTTGTGGGACAAGTAGCAGCTGTCATTACAGTCCGGAAGCGTCCTTGCAGAATAACAGTTTCGAAGGAGGGCGGGGTTGAGGCTCGATTCCTATACCAGCTAGGTACATGTTGTTAAAAGTTTTTGGACCAGACCCATTTGCAGAGCCTAAGCAAGTTTTCAACGACGAACCGGAGAAGGCACCCAGGCAGATTGTGCGGATCGATTAACTCCTTTGAAAAAGATGTTAACTACACTGAAATTAGCTCTCAGCTAATGGCATCATTTGTAGCGCATCGTTTTGGTTTTACATGCAACAGACAACCTTCTTCTGAAGTGCTCCACTTCTGCACTTTAAACATGTACGAATCAAATTGTTCAAATGTGCGTGAAATCTTATGGGACTTAACTGCTAAGGTCATCAGTCCCTAACCTTACACATTACTTAAATTATGCTAAGGTCAGACACACACACCCATGCCCGAGGGAGGACTCGGTCCTCCACCGGGACCAGCCGCACAGTCCATGACTGCAGCGCCCCGACCGCTCGGCTAATCCCGCGCGGCCATGTACAAATCCATTCAAACTATACCCTGAGATAGATAAATAGATCAACTCGAAACGGAATACTGTTATCCAAAAATTTTTATCTGTTGTCGAGATTTTAGATACGAAGTAAAAATAGCTTTTAAAAATCGGTCTTACGTGAACCGAAGGTGCAGAAAATGTTAGAACTGATCCATAAAAATAAGAAATGCACTCTTACGACGACACTGAAAATTCTCTTTCAAAAAGCTTAGTTTGTTTTAAGTACAAAACAGGTTTTCAGTTAGGTTTCTTATGCGCGCCTTCTATATGTTTCAAACTTGTGTGGTCTGTTCCTATTTTTGTAAGAAGATAGGCAAATACAAGTAATTAATAGTCGTCCTGTCGATATAAGCAACATGGTACGAAAGAAAGGGATGTAAGAGAAGGGAACTAGCTTTTCGACTTACCTGACGGCTTCAAAGACATTTAAATCAAAACACCTTGACACATTGGAGTTTTTTACGAGATAATACTACAATCCCCAGCGTAGTGAGCTCTCTCAGCTGTAAGATGTTGACAAACCTGCATCTAGCAATTTATATTCTTAAGTCCCTGATCCTTTACCCAAAATCAGCAAGATTCGCCAGTTATAGTAAGCAATATACAGGGTGAGTCACCTAACGTTACCGCTGGATATATTTCGTAAACCACATCAAATACTGACGAACCGATTCCACAGACCGAACGTGAGGAGAGGGGCAAGTGTAATTGTTTAAATCCATCCATACAAAAATGCATGGCAGTATGTTTTTTAACACAAACCTACGTTTTTTTTTTAATGGAACCACTTTAGTTTTGTTAGCACATCTGAACATATAAACAAATACGTAATCATTGCCGTTTGTTGCATTATAAAATGTTAATTACATCCGGAGATAGTGTAACCTAAAGTTGACACTTGAAACCTCCGACGTTCAGTTGCGTGTTGTAACAAACACGGGCCACGGTCGGCGAGCAGCATCTGCAGGGACATGTTTACGATGACGACCGTGTTTCCGAGTGTGGCTGTTGTGTGTGCACTGTTGTGGTTTGGTCTAGCTGTCGCAGTGTCCGCATGTGGCGCTTGCTGCTATTGTTATTCTGCATTCGTCTCCGCACGCAGACCAACTGTAGTACACCGTGTTACCAGACGTCTGCGATAGTGTAGTGTTGTAGGAACTGTGACCACGGTGAATTCGAACTCTGAAAAGGCGGAGATAATACTCATCCATGGCGAGTGTCGACGAAATGCAGCTGAAGCCTGCAGGGTGTATGCAGAACGGTACCCGGACAGAGAGCATCCAACGTGCCGCACATTGCAAAACATCTACCGCCAACTGTATGCAACAGGTATGGTCGTAGCACGTAAACGGGTACGTAACAGGCCCGTCACAGGAGACGCGGGTGCAGTTGGTGTGTTAGCTGCTGTTGCCATGAACCCACACATGAGTACACGGGGCATTGCGAGAGCCGGTGGACTGAGTCAAAATAGTGTCATGCGCATACTGCATCGACACCGCTTCCACCCGTTTCATGTGTCGCTACATCAACAATTACATGGTGATGACTTTAATCATCGAGTGCAATTATGTCAATGGGTATTAACAGAGAATGCGTTGCAGTTCTACCTGTTTATCGATGAAGCGGCTTTCACAAACCACGGGGCAGTGAATCTACGGAACATGCATTACTCGTCCGTGGACAATCCTCGCTGGCTCAGACTGGTAGAGCGACAGCGACCGTGAACTGTAAATGCATGGTGCGGAATCATTGGCGACCACCTCATTGGCCCTCACTTCATTGCAGGGGCCCAAACAGCTGCAACACGCATCGCGTTTCTACAGAATGATCTGCCAACGTTGCTCGAAAATGTCCCACTGGAAACGCGTCGACGTATGTGGTATCAGCATGAAGGTGCACCTGCACATTCCGCAATTAACACTAGGCTGACCCTTGACAGGATGTTCGACGGGCGTTTCATAGGACGTGGAGGACGCATAAATTGGCCAGCCCGTTCTCCTGATCTTACACCTCTGTACTTCTTTCTGTGGGGTACGTTAAAGGAGAATGTGTACCGTGATGTGCCTACAACCCCAGAGGATATGAAACAACGTATTGTGGCAGCCTGCGGCGAAATTACACCAGATGTACTGCGGCGTGTACGACATTCATTATGCCAGAGATTGCAATTCTGTGTAGCAAATGATGGCCACCACATTGAACATCTATTGGCCTGACATGTCGGGACACACTCTATTCCACTCCGTAATTGAAAACGGAAGCCACGTGTGTACGTGTACCTCACCCCTCATGGTAATGTACATGTGCGTCAGTGAAAAAGACCGATAAAAAGGTGTTGGCATGTGGACGTAATGTGCTGTTCCAGTTTCTTCTGTACCTAAGGCCCATCACCGTTCCCTTTGGATCCCTACGTAATTCGGTGCTCTCCGATACACATGATCAAACAGCGGAGGAGTGGTACTCAAGCGTCAACTTTAGGTTACAATATCTCCGGATGTAATTAACATTTTACAATGCAACAAACGGCACTGATTACGTATTTGTTACGTGTCAACCCAAATTTTCGTGTAACGGTGAAGCTCACAGATGAGATATCGTTTCAACGAGATCAGATTGTAAAGGTTCGCAGTCGGCAAGTATGGGCAAACCTCACCCGACCGTTTAAGCAAGTCGTCAACAATGATATTCTGTCAATGTTCGCTTCGGCGTTGTTGGCGACTGTTTGGTAGAGCCTCACTTTCTTCCACCGAGGGCCAACGGACAATGTTACCGTAATTTTGCAGAGAATGTTCTGCGTATCTGTTAGCAGATGTTCAATTGGGTGTACAACGAAACATGTACTTCATGTACGATGGATCACCTCCTCGCTTTAGTGTTAAAGCCCGTCCCTTTCCAAATAACAGGTTCGGTGACAGACGGATTGGCAGAGATGGACCAGTTGCCTGGCATCCACACTCTCCGGACCTAAATCCACTGGACTTTTATTTGCGGGGAACGTTTGAAAGCTCTTGTGTACCCGCCAGGGTAGCCGAGAGCAATAACGCGCTGCTTCCTGGACTCGGGTAGGCACGCCGGCCCAGGATCGAATCCGCCCGGCGGATTAACGAAGAGGGCCGGTGTGCCGGCCAGTCTGGATGTGGTTTTAGGCGGTTTTCCGCGTCCTACTAGGTGAATACCGGGCTGGTCCCCACGTCCCGCCTCAGTTACACGACTCGCACACACTTGAAACATATTCACGCTATTCCACGATTTACACTATATGCAGACAGCTGGGGTATACTAATTACGTCCTGGGGGGTATGGGGTGGCGACAGGAATGGCATCCGGCCACCCCTTCACATTAACATGCCAATTCCGATTAACCATGGCCGACCCTGCGTCACCGCAGGACAAGGCGCAAGCAATACAATTTGAAAGCTCGTGTGTACGGAACCCCAGTACAAGGTATTCAGAGTCGCTGTGCCCGTATTATGGATGGCTGCGAAACAACACGCAGTACTCCAGAGATACATATGCGTATCCGAGATCCACTACGGCGGTGGGGTGCTGCCTGTGTCAACACCCACGGAGGCCATATTGAACATGTCCTGTTGTAACGGTCACAATGTCCACCTTACACGACAGTCGATGCTAACGTTAAATTCCTGTGAGAAATATTTGAGAAAGTTGTGAAAGTGAGATAAACTAACGGGAACATAAAAATCTGACTGAGGTTCGTTTCCGATACATTCCAGCAGAGAATAGCCAAACAGTACGCAGGTGGGTCAAGGACAGACGTTCTCCCAGCATAAAAGCAAATTGAAACATATTGTATTAATATCAGTCGCCACCCGAATTAGGCATTCTTATGTCAAGCAATACAATAACACAGAAGGCAGTGCTAAGGCTAACCTAAGCCTCCTTGACACACACACTAAACTCTTTCTTCATATCTGTTCATACTACAACACAGAAACCTAACCTTGCAGATAAATGTATTACTAACTTTTAAGTCAGACAAACAAATGGCCAATGAGTTAGCAAACAGTAACATATGCCTCTGAAAAACGTGTACCTTAAATGAACTAGAGACAGCAGTTTATAGAACAAATCACCAAGACACATGAAACTAATGGCAATACTAAACAGGGAAGGGCATGAAATGATTCTGATTTAAATCAGGGGGCCTATTAATGACCATACTCTATAATATCATTACTGAGTACAGGACCTCTATGCCTTTGCATTAACCAACTCGCAATAGAATAGATAACTCAGTAAATATTTCTTTCTTAAGCTGAGTTTAAAGCAGTTAAACAGAATGCAAATCCAGCTACACTGTCTCTGAAGGAGCCTTTGCTTTGGTTCGTTAACTAACTAGCCCAGCACATGAGGGTCCTTAAACTTTCATGGTTGGAAGAACCATGCTCATTAACAAAACTACATAAGTATGTATGAGAAATGGTAAGTATGCTCAGCAATAATTATCAATTAAGTAAACCACAACGAACTATAACTTTTTAAATAACATATGTGCTTTTAACCTACTCAAACTATAGTTGGCCGTGCAAATGCCAACACAACGTTAAATTCTAGTTCAAACACTTTCTCATGAAATGAACACTGATAAAACTTTGTACTTCAACAATTAATAAACGTTTTCACATCAAGTCAATGTTATTGTTCTTTTGACTAATAAATTTACTATTTTCAGGCAGCTATTCAGGTAAGGCAAATTATTTAAGAAAATTACTGCAGACTGATTTAAAAATACACTGGAAGTGGAGTATTTCTCGAAGTATAAAACTGAACTTTAAACATTATAACTCCACAAATTAGAAAGCAATCACAACTATTTCTACAGCTGCCGAATAAGTCTTTCCATAATAAATTTGGACACTCGGAATTAAGTTTACTAGGATAAGATTTTTGTCCAGGTCTGTAATTTGGGATAATCACTGGCGTAAGAATTTTTAGCGATACCACAATTATTATGAAAATAAACCAAAATTCACAATATCTGGTCCATTTACAGAGCGCCGAATGTAAACAATTCACTGGAAGGCTGGTAGCACTGACTGTTAACATGATTTCTATGCAGTCATGGCAGTACTGTTGGCCTCACCCTGTTACAGATGTTCTTGGCATCGGAGTTACGATTTAACAGGTCCAAAAACCATGCCACGATAATATAATCACCAAATGCAGCATTCGAGGTCCGTAAGTACCACTCTTAAGCTCCTCTGGCCTCAATACTCCAAGAATATGAGCCACAATGATCCGCTACTGCTAGCGAGGTGTTAACCACAGCACTGCTCAGCCCAGACTCCTAACCCATCACAAAGGACGAGTTGCCACTTGCGCTCCAACACGCCTTTTCCACTCCGCCAGGCTACTTCCGTATTTGCAGGGCTTCCCCATCTCTTTTACATTCTACCCTACGTTCTGTAACAATGGACCAAGTCATTTACAGCACATTATATAACAATCATTCCTGTAGTTATTTAAATCGACAAAATCATTCGAAAAGTTCACATAACTGAAATATGTATACATAGTCAAAGAATTCCCATGAGACCCGCCAGGTTAGCCGAGCGCGCTAACAAGCTGCTTCCTGGACTCGGGGGTAGGTGCGCCGCCCTGGAGGTTTTTGGGCGGTTTTATACATCCCCCTATGTCAATACTGGGCTGTTCCCCACGTCCCGCCACAGTTATACAGCTCGCAGACATCTGAACACTTTCGCACTATTCCATGGGGTTCACTAATTCCTTCCTGGGGGGGGGGGGGGGGGGGGGGGGGGTACAGGGCGGCGGCAGGAAGGGCATCCGGCCACCCCTTCAACTAACATTGCCACATCCGATGAACCATACCGACCCAGCGTCTCCGCGGGAAAAACGGCACAAGCAAAAGAAAGAAAGAAAGTCGAAGAATTTCCATGACAGATACAACACTCTACATAAGCAACACTACATATTGACATAGGAATATCGATACGGATACAAAATAGCTCGAAAATAGGTGTTACACTGTGAGAAAGAGTTACATTTGATATGCTGGTGCGTTCCGTTCTTGTGTGTTTCCCATGGTTAATGAGTTGGAAGAAACAAGCTGTAACATGGGAACAAAGCGTTTCCTGACCCATGTTCATGTAACATAATTTCTTCGTCTACATGTGAGGAATGTGTCCGGAAATTTGTGCCGCACATTGTTGTTGCACCCTGTAGATGCACAATGTCATCGAAACCGCTGTTTTCTTTCATCTCCATAAACTTAAATTCCCTTTCCACGTTTCTTCTTGGTTGCTCTGACAGGTTGCTCCGTGTACAGATTAAAAAATATCAGGGATAGACTAAAACACTGCCTCATCCCTATCCACTACTGCTTCCATTTCACAGCCTTCGACTCTAATAATTACAATTTGATTTCTCTACGAGTTGTAGATGATCTTTCGCTACCACTGTGCTTTATTCCAGCTATTCTCTGAAATTCAAGTAGTGTTTCCTTTTAATATTGTCAAAAGCTATTTCTATATCTCAACTGCTATGAAAACAAGCTGAATTTCCTTGAGTCTTATTAAGTAAGTACGCTTCTATAGTCTGTATTGCCTCTCGTGTTTATATATTTCTCTGGATCGCAAATGGATCGTTAGTATTGTATAGTATTATATGTTGACCGGGGACCCAGAAACGACGGAGAGGCTCCGTCCCCACCGCAGCCGCAGTGGTCCACAACCCCACAACCACTTCCGCAGTCAACTTCACCCCTCCGCCACCCCATTCCGAACCCAGGGTTATTGTGCGGTTCGGCCCCCGGTGGACCCCACAGGGAATGGCTCACAGCAGACGAGTGTAACCCCTATGTTTGCGTGGTAATGGTGGTGTACGCGTACGTGGAGAACTTGCTTGCGCAGAAATCGCCGACATAGTGTAACTGAGGCGGAATAAGGGAACCAGCCCACATTCGCCGAGGCAGATGGAAAACCGCCTAAAATCCATCCACGGACTGGCCGGTTCACCGGACCTCGACACAAATCCGCCGGGCGGATTCGTGCCGGGGACCACGCGCTCCTTCCCGCCCGGAAATGGATCGTTTACTTCCAACCTTTTTATTGAATTAATAACAAAAGGTTCGATAATATACACAACTTGCAGAACATCATGTCTTTGCGACTGGAACTGTCGCATTTTCTTGAATTCAGAAAATGTTTCACCTGCCTCGTATATCTTGGATACCATATAGAATAGATTTTTCATGAGGGGTCAGGGATCTAGAGCAGGTGCTTTGTATCGCCGTAGGTCTCTCAGTAGTGTGTGAAGTTCTTCTTGTAGTAGAGGTAGAAAATACCGCTTCAGTTGTAAATTTCTTTATTTTCACACGACTGGTTTCGGACTGTTATGAGCCCATCCTCAGGTGTCGTAGCCGTGCTGTGGTCCCCGACCGCCGCGTATACCAGGCGCGGTGTGCTGCATATGAGCGCTACCACATCTGAGGATGGGCTTATAACAGTCCGTAACCGGTCGTGTGAAAATAAAGTAATTTACAACTGAAGCGGTATTTTCAACCTCTGCTATAATGCTCAGTTGCGGGTGTTCTTCCAATAGAATTGTTTGTCTTCTTGTAGTATTATATCTCAACAGTCATCTTCCTCTACGTTCTATTCCTTTCCTAAGATGTTAGCTTCAAGTTAGTCTCCTTGGTAGCGCATTACTATGTATGAATTGCGAAGTCGTCGCAACGAGGAGGAAGTTTATGCTAAGGCTTTCTACACATTTCTTCCACCTTCCAGCCTTCTCAGTTTGCTCAATACTGGCTTGCCATTTCAGCTCCGAGGTGCTCCTGTCATCTCGAAACGTTGCTGTTATTTTCCTAAAATGAATTCTCTTTTTTCCAAAATCAAGCATACATCGACGGATTTGCATATCTCCTCTAACCATTACGAGTTCATGATTCTGACAATCTGATTAGTTAGACGTCTGTAATCCGATACATACCATCTGCGTGTTCACATTTTCTCTAGTTGAACAGTTACATTCACCATGTATTTATCCAATGATTTCTGCTAAGACACGTTTTACAAATTTTCCTATCTGCTACCATTATTATTTCATCTTGTATTTCTCTCTCCCCCCCCCCCACTTATCGTCCTTAATGACAGTGAAAAATGAAACCGCGTGCGCCTAATGGAAATTTGGGAAAAGCTGTCGTCACCGAAGTTAATTTGTCGGTAAAGAGGGAGGAAAGGGTTACATCTAAATGAAAGGAAAAATGCAAATGAAACTGGTGGAAATTAATTTTGAAAAGGGATAAAGTTAATAAAGAAAGTAAATGTGCGGCCGTTACGTCAACAATTAGCTAGCGGTAATTAGATATTTGAGATTTGAGGGAAATTACGGTCGCCTATCCTAAGGACAATTGCCATAGTAACTGAAAAAGGAAGGTTATTACACATATAATTAGCACTAGAAGCGTGGCAACTGAAGGTTGACACGTGTAGTGTGAAAACTGAATGTTTGTCAGAAGTAATAAATTTCGCTACACTCTGACTTAATCAAGCAGAAGAATTAACAAAACCGGAAAATTGAAAGATAATTTAGTGACTAAAATTAATAGTCAGCTTTGTTTCCGAAGCACTACGAAATTCAGTAAAATAAGGTTGGTCTTGGGCTACCTCAACAATCATTTCAAAAGCTACTTGAATCTACGCAATTTAGAAATAAGAGATTTAACTTTGAACCTGAATTAAATGATTCTGAACAATTAACAATAGTAAAACTTAGTACATACCAAGCTGAGGTGCAGTCACAGGTAAGCTAAAATATGTTAACAAAACTCGCACTCTTAATTTGTGCTTGTGTAATCTAAATTTTGTAGCCAGCTATGAATACTTTAACTGAATTTTGAAATTAAAGCAGTGAAATGGAATGATATTACTTTAATGCTGACGTTAGAATTTCAACGACACTCGGGTTCATTTCGGAAAAGGAAAGGACCTTGCTTGGCAATGGAATTGGGACAATGAGCAACAAAGGTTCATGCTAAGTTGCTGTAATTTTGTGGTGCAACAATTTTAAAAGCTGAGGTCTGCCATACAGTTCTGAAACTTTACGTGCTTTTAGTCTTCCTCGTTGGTTGATTGGATCGAGGATGTGGCGACAGTCACTCATTGTCGGCCGTCGCTGTTGCAGATGCTGGATGTTGGCGCGCCTTCTTCTCGACTCGGTCACCAGGCGAAACGGGCTCTTGATGTGCGCCAGCTGATGCTCCCCATCCGCGACACCGTGTCAGAAACTATCATAGCAAGTCGAGCGCAATTACATGCTGCCAAACCCCGAAAGCGCGGCAACTCGCAGGAGCGTCACACAACACACCTCTCCACCGCCCTACCCCAGCCTGACTCCCTCTGCCCGCGCTCCACGCGGCAGAGTTAACACTACCAAAGATCCTAAACACTTTGGTTCTCCACACGACCTATCGATGTAGTCGTTCGATATCATAGTTTTCCCTAGGCCAGACCCAGCGTAAAAATACAAATTATATTTACAAAACAAACCAATTATACATCGACATAAATGCATAAATAGTAAACAATTACAATATATAAAGACACAGAAATGTCATATCTTCAGGTAACAAATAAAGGAAAAAAATTTATAGTACAATAGATGGAAATAGGCGGATATGCAGTTCCGGCGTTACAATCTCTCGAAGCTGCCCTCTCTCCTTGTGTTGTATTTCTTTCCTCTGTTACACTCATCTGTTGCGCAATGCTCACTTTCAAACTATCAACCCCTTTGTGTATAGACTTACGTTATGGCCCCGCAAGATCTCTAGTTTCGGTACATTAGAATGTATGTGTGCACAAAGCGGATGCCTGTAAAACAGTGATTACGTACATGATTTCACGCTCAATTGTATCATAGAACTGGTATTATCTCTTTTGTATATTATTACAAATATTTCAAACGATAGTGAAAACTAGTGATTCGGCCCTCCTTATTCTAGTTGTAATTCTCAAGATGACCTCAATCGTACGAAACCAGTCATAACTGTTGAATAAAACCTAATCCAACCAGTTTCCCTCATAAATTAAAAATGAAATGAAACTATACTCATCAAAAAAAGTTTTATAGAGCCTCGGTTCTGAGTGTTCCGGAACCTGTACAGAAAATTGGAACAGAGATCAACGTAAACATCATTTCCGCCCTTTGTGTTCCTTATGAAAACCACACATTGCATGTTGTACCAGCAAACAGCGAGGCCTGCAGAGGTGGTGGTCCAGATTTCTATAGACACCGGTACCTGTAATACCCAGTACGACGTCCTCTAGCATTGATGCATGCCTGTATTCGTCGTGGCATACTGTCCACAAGTTCATCCAAATTGTCCCACGCCTCTACCGTGATTCGGCGAAGCTCCCTCAGAGTGGTTGGTGGGTCACGTCGTCCTTAACAGCCCTTTTCAATCTATCCCAGGCATGTTCGATAGGGTTCATATCTGGAGAATATGCTGGCCTCTCTAGTCGAGCGATGTCGTTATCCTGAAGAAAGTTATTCACAAGGTGTGCATGATGGGGTCCCGAATTATCGTCCATAAGGACGAATGCCTCGCAACTATGCTGCCAATATGGTTGCACTATGGGTCGGAGGATAGCATTCACATATCGTACAGCTGTAACGGTGCCTCCCATGAGCACCAGCGGCGTACTTCGGCCCCAGAGGTTGCCAGTCCAAAACAGCAGGGAACCTGTACCTTGCTTCACTCGTTGGTCACTAAGGCGTTCAGCCGCACTGGGTTGCTTCAAAACGCGTTTCCGATTACTGTCTGGTCGAAGGCATATGCAACACTCATCGGTGAAGACAAAGTGATGCCAATTCTGAGCGGTCCATTCGGCATATTGTTCGGCCCATCTGTACCGAGCTGCATGGTGTCGTGGATGCAAAGATTTGTAGGCGCCCCGGTGGTCCCGGTCGCCTATGGTGGAGGCCGAACGGTTACCTCTCTAGTTGTCAGGATGCTAGGAAATGACTGTGGACGCGTCAGAAACGCCAAAGAAACATTATTAATTCATAACACCTTTATTCCTGCCAAGTACAATGTGGCTTGGTGATATCGACGACCTTCCCAACTCCTCGCTAACTCGTAGCGATGACACCAGCTCCGGGCCGCACGTCTTGCTAGCGCAGCGCCGCGTGATGTGACGTAGAGGAGGAATGCCCTTACTTCGGCCGCGCGTAGCTGGCCGGCCGGCTCGGCAGCGGACAGTAGGCTGCTGCACTAGAAGGCTCCAGGTTGGAGTCCCGGCGCTGTAGGCACGAGGGGCGTTCTCGTAGTGCGCAGTGTACTCTATCCCACCCCATCTTCTTCCCTGTTCCTCCTAGTGGCTCGTCCGCGGTGGACGGGCGGAACGAGCTGCAGTCCACCAGCGTCGTCGGCTCACCCGGTTGTGACGGCGGATGAATAGGGCCTAGGCCCCACACGATCTCGACGACGGCTCACTGCTGTGGTCAGCATTGGCGGCGAGCGAGTCTGCAGCGATGTTTGCTAATCCTCGGTTGATGATTGACAGCGGCAGCAGAGAGGATCAGAGCTGGTACTGTCCCCTCACGTCTGCTGCTGGATGGGCCGCCCTTACTGCCACATCTCCTTAATAAAGATTAACATGTTGATCACCGAGCTGAGCGCTATGCAGCGTCCCAGTACACATCTAACTGCAAGTCTAACTGCGAGTGCCTTGTTGCTGTCAAAGCTGGCGTATTTAAAGGAAGCATGAGCAACGTCCTGACGTCATGTTCGTTTGTAATGAACGCATTCGTTCCACTTATACTGCTGATTCATCTGTCGTACTCGCCCCTTAGGTGTTCTTACGACAGAGTTACGTGTTTGTCAACAGCTTGTGGTCGTGCGATAGCGTCCTCGCTTCCCGCGCCCGGGTTCCCGGGTTCGATTCCCGGCGGGGTCAGGGATTTTCTCTGCCTCGTGATGTCTGGGTGTTGTGTGATGTCCTTAGGTTAGTTAGGTTTAAGTAGTTCTAAGTTCTAGGGGACTGATGACCATAGCTGTTAAGTCCCATAGTGCTCAGAGCCACTTGAAGTTCCGTGTTGTTATGACAGACTAACGCGAAGTTTTGACATGCTGTACAGCTGACGCTATACCTCTGTCTTACACTCTATGAAAGTCTCCATCTAACACAAACCCGCGTGCTAACCAATTCTCTCGCCTGTTGTGTGTAACCAGGCCGTTGCCCTTGCGTGACGACACATTCCGATGTATGTGCAATCCTCCTACCTCTTGGCTAACATACTGCCTCTGGCTCTCGGCATAGGCAACGAAACTTTGACAATATTCCACGTTTCCAACCCTTTACTATTCCGCGACACTACAGATTGACCTCGCCATGGACGTCGGGAGTGAAGTTGCTCATCATGCAGCCTATTGCACACTGTTTGACTCGTAACAAGGACGTCCTGTGGTTGCACCAAAAGCATTATTCAACATGGTGGCGTTGCCGTCAGGGTTCCTCCAAGCCATAATCCGTAGGTACTGGTCATCCGTTGCAGTTGTATCATTTGGGCGGCCCTAGCGAGGCATGTCATCGACAGTTCCTGTCTGACTCTGTATCAACTCCATGTCCAAACAACATCGCTTTGGTTCACCCCAAGAAGCCTGAACACTATGTTGTCAGCACTTCCTGGCACAAAGTAACAATGCGGATGCGATCGAACCGCGGTATTGACCGTCTAGGCATGGGGCAACTACAGACGACATGAACCGTGTACCTCCTTCCTGGTGGAATGGCTAGTACTGATGGGCTGTCGGACCCCCTCCATCTAATAGGCGCTACTCATATGCTCATACATGGGTTTTTTACATCTCTAGTGACATCTCTGAACAGCCAAGGGGTCTGTGTCTGTGATACAGTCAACGTCTATCTTCAGGAGTTCTGGGAACTGGAGTGATGCTAAAATTTTTTGACGTGAGTATATGAGTCTGGAGACCTGTTCAAGTCTCAGACATCTATGCTGTGTATAAACAGAATGAAGCGACAAATGAGTGTTTATATGACGGCCGGAATTCGAACCCAGGTCTTCTGCCCAGTAGGCAGATGTCCTAAACACTACACCAACCTGTGACAGTAGGTTCGTACAACTCCCCGCCTCCCTCCTCAACCTAAATTCCCACTCAAGCCTCAGAGCACATGATGTTCCTCTAAAAACAGAATTTGATAGGATCACTGCTGTTCGAGTTTAGGGGGAATACCAAATGGGTTGAGGCATGAATAGCCATTTGGAGTTAGGATGGAGGGGTGCTTGGTTAGTCTGTGCATTTGTGCGAAGCCACTATGACAGGGTGGCAGAGTGGTTAGCGCATCTGCCTAATCAGAAGGGGACTTGGTTTCGAATCCCAGCCTTGGTATAAATCTTCATTCATGATAACTCATAAATAGATACGTTTTGGTGCTGCTGGAACTGTTTTTTATTCCAAATTAAGTAGTGTGGTTATATCTAGCTGCTGGAGGAAGGGTACATATAATGTATCAGTTCACAGCGCTGAAAGCCATGTCTCCGCAATATCCTTTCTTGCAGGAGTGCTAGTTCTGCAAGGTTCGCAGGAGAGCTTCTGTGAAGTTTGGAAGGTAGGAGGCGAGGTACTGGCGGAATTAAAGCTGTGAGGACGGGACGTGAGTCGTGCTTGGGTAGCTCAGTTGGTAGAGCATTTGCCCGCGAAAAGGCAAATCTCCCGAGTTCGAGTCTCGGTCCGGCACACGGTTTTAATCTGCCAGGAAGTTTCAGCGCTGAAAGTGTTTTACAAAATTTCTGCTGAAACATGATGGGAGAGGCGAGCAGGAGGAGGTAGCGCTCTGGCAGTGTGCGGCCAGCAAGACGTGCAGCAAGTCGGGGGTCGGCGGGCGGGACGCTGACGCACCAGCCATCAGTCAATGCGGCGGCCGCGGTGTCGCGTGGCCACACTGACGGCGTCGCGACGCCCGTGATTCGCTGACCGCCGCTGCCCACGCAGGCAACGCGCATCAATCTCGCGGAGCGGGGCCCAACAGAGGCGCAGGTCAGCTGCCGTCTGCTGTCAGCGCGCTTCTCCAGACACGCTACTGCCTGCTCACGCGAGCTGAGGTGCTTCTCTGACAATGTTTAGAAAGCGAGTGGCACCACAATACAGAGGAGCTTGCGAGGTGCCTGGGGCTAGCAGTGTATTTAACACTAAATTCTTCTACAATCTTCAAATGGAAATGATGCTCTAAGGCCCCCCTTTTGTAACTCCGACTTTTGCTGTTGCACATGGATTAAGATGAAACGCGAACTGACTGTAATCGACCCTGCAAGAGGAGTAGAAAAGGGTTTGGCACCTGCAATAATTTAATTTGATAGAAATTAATTAGATAAAGGAAAGTTTCATTAACATAGCGAGAAATGAAAGCGTTGCTCTACCGATTAACAGAATGAAAGTTCTGTCCAAAATAACACTTTGATTTATTATGACTACACTCAAAATAATAAACAAAAGACATTAAATATATACAATACATCAAATTGGATACTCAAATAAATGCTGTGAAGGTGAAGTTATCCATAAAGTAGATTGTGACATTTATGACCAAGTGGTATGTGGAGACAATTCATTGCAACTCAAATCTTAAGAGAAACACCCAGCCAACCCAACATTAATTGCTGCTACAGTAGTGAGAACTCAGACAATGAACACCCAAGACAGAACAGAGTTAGAAAAGACGAACAGGCGCGCTCTGCTGAGCTCTACTTATCACCTAGCATAATTCCCTAATCTTCTGGTGCTGCGGACATACATTACCAAGCTGCCTTTTTAAATGGAAGGACACGTTCTGGCGTACCGGAGGCGATGGCTGGTTGCTTCGACGTCCCGTCGTGGTGATGATAACGTCGCGAGTATACCCCGAAACAAATAATCCTGGTCTGGTTGTTCCAGACTAAAGACTTCCTAGCAACACAAATGCGCCTCTGAGGGAGACGAAGAAGGCTCGCTACAAAATCACTGACGGTACAGTGATTGATTTTAACAAGCGAAGTCACACAATATCTGCGATACATTCAACTTTAGCCAAAACTGCTCAAGACGGACAACATAGGCCGTTTGTACACAGAACGCTCAATAGCCAACTGTACTCGGAAAGTTACGTTGAAGTCGAAACTTCAGCAACTTCGTCAAACAGTTACAATTAAAGGAAAGTATATTAGGCAGCCAACGGAAGGCAGGTTTTCCAGAGCAGCGAGAGCTCAGTCTTGTAACCTACTCCGACCGAAAGATGGAGATACTTGGCGCCAATTTCTGCGCCAATTTTGCTACGTCACAGAGCTATCGCCTGAGCAAGCCAATCAGAGTTATGATTTTGCAGAAAACGCGGGAATTTGCCCGCCAAGACTGCCTGGAGACACAAGTCATTCCCACGCCTCGCTGCTAGCCCGCCAGAAAGTGTTTTCACTAAGTTTCTGCGAAATAACGGAATCTCTTGCCCAGCTGCTGCGTCAGGCCCCTGAGGGAGTGTTGCCCTCGCTCTTACGACAATGTCGGCTTCTGGAAAGCATCCACTCGACTCCCTCACACTCGTCGGCTTAACCCTTTCAAGATCAGAAGAACCCGCCTGTCATCGGACCATCCGGGTGACCAGAGACACTGCGTGGGAAGTCCGTGTGTGAAGTAATTGCTACTTTTCACCGCATGCAATTAGAGAGGAAAATCGAATTACTCAAAGTAAGATAGAAATATGAGAGAGGGCTCATGCTACCTCTGAAACCCACTGTAAATTTCTACATTCATGAAATCATTGAAATACACAGCTATCTCCAACATGCAGCTCTCATCAAAGGTGTCCGATAAGGAAAGCATATTTTGAGTGTATAATAAAAAACAAATCTATTAATGAAATAAAGTAATTTGCATATTGATTGCAATGCATCCAACCTGCGATTACGTACAAAATGAGATACTACTACAGAAACTTCCTGAACTCTGCAGACACACTCTCAATCTTTCAATGAAATTTTCCATAGCTCTTCGGCATACCCGTACCTGTAGTTCTGAAATTGCACACTGAATTTGAGTCGTGAACTGTGGTTGTTTGACGGAAACCCCCACAGAAGGAAATCACATGCCATCGAATCACTAGATCTGTGAGGCCAATTCACGTCACCGTTACGAAAAATTCACCCGCCCAAGTATCCTCCCTCGTAACAAAACCAGTGTTGTGCCATGTTGTTGAAACCAAACGCTTTCTGCATTTACGCGATCCAATTCAGGCCACAAAAACTGCATAACACAGATATCCACTACCTTGCAGCTACACTATTGATGACAAACAACTACAGACAGCGTCTTCCGTAAAATATCTAGGCATAACTGTACAGAGCGACCTTAACTAGAATGACGATATAAAACAGATCGTGGGAAAAGCAGACACCAGACTCAGATTCATCGGAAGAATCTTAAGGAAATATATGTAATTCATCCACGAAAGAAGTGGCTTAAAAGACGCTTGTTCACCCGAATCTTGAGTATTGTTCATCTACGTGGGAGCCCTATGAGTTAGGAATGATAGAAGAACTAGAGAAGGTCCAACGAATGGCGGCGTGTTTCCACACGGGATCGTTTAGCTGGCTCACGGAGAGATTTTCTATTGAAATTTCGGGACAGAACTTATCAGGAGGAGTTGGGCAACATATTACTTCCCTCCACACGCATCTCGCCTACTAAACACGAGGAGAAAATTGGAGAAATTGGAGACAATACAGAGGCTTACCGCGAACCATTCTTCCCACGCACTATTCGCGAGTGGAACTGCTTTGGAGGGATCAGATAGTGGTACCGAAAGTACCCTCCGCCACACACCATTAGGTGGCTTGTGCAGTATGATGTAGATGTAGATATAGTGGTAGCGTTCGCCGTCCACTGTTAATGTGTTTGCTGCCCTAAGTTCGAAGAAATATGCCCTCAACTAAAATACCCTCCATAAAATCACGTGTTGTTGATTTATTGGCTTCTGCAAAGTAACTCGAGGGTTGTCTGTCCCCCAAATCCTACAAATCTATTCGTTGATAAAATATTTCGGAATCTGGGGTTCTTTGGTGAACATTATTTTCTTAATGTAGTTCTTCTCCGCTCTGAGTTTCGCATAGATCCAATGAGCAAATGCTCTGAAGATTTCGTTACCATTTGACGGCAGTTCTGGCGTCAGGGGAATTTCACAGGCTCAAATCGCAGGTCTTCTCTTAGAGTACGTTGCATATCAATTCTGGGAACGCAAAATTGTTGAGAACATCAGCAAATTAATTTCATCGGACTTCAGACAACATTTCGCTTACGGTGGTAACGTGTTCCATACAACAACTACTACCAAGGTGCCCCGAGTGTTTAATGTCCACAATCGAACTGGTTTTCTCAACTTTAGTGATCACTGTCATCACAGTCGACTTATGGAACCTCATGTAGACCTAAGATACCACGAAGTTTACGAACTGTCTCTGCTCTACATTGACCATACAGGAAAAACGGAAATCTTTCACTGTTCAAAGCTGTCACCTCACAAGAACAAAAACGGCGAGTGTTTCAAAGGTAGCATTCCTTAGAGGGTCACCTTTCTCATACTATCCTAGAGCGAAAAGCTTTTCTTCAGTGGTTCACAAATTATTTACATCGCATATCAAACAATAGGGATGCTGTTGAGAGCCGTCTTAACTGAAATCACACAACTGAATCTACCTATATGGTATATTCGGCCGGCCGCAGTGGTCTAGCGGTTCCAGGCGCGCAGTCCGGAACCGCGCGACTTCTACGGTCGCAGGTTCGAATCCTGCCTCGGGCATGGATGTGTGTGATGTCCTTAGGTTAGTTAGGTTTAAGTAGTTCTAAGTTCTAGTGGACTGATGACCACAGATGTTAAGTCCCATAGTGCTCAGAACCATTTTTTTTATATTCATTTCTTGTGTAACAAGTTAGTAACCATCTTTTACCAGACTTTCACTGTTGCTTTGATTATTCTTGAGTCACATTCTATACTAAATATGCTTTCTATCCCTTTCAACACGTCTCTTATAGCTTAGTTACGTCCGCTAGAACGCCTATGTCGCCTGCAAATCTTAGCGCTGGCGTCTGTTCATCTTGCATATTTCTCTTTTGAACTGTCCCCTCGCTTACTCCGGCCCTTCTTTGACGTACGAACTATGGTAGGAAACCAGATTTATGAAGCATACGTCGTTGGAGTACACATCACCTGCTATCCCCGAGAACTACATACATTTTTATCAGATTACTTAAACTTAAAATTCAATAGACAACGGCACTCAGCGACGTTGAAGATCTCCTGTGGAGTACAATGTATCTATGTACATAGTCTATAAGGAATGGAAACGCCAGTCCCACAGCCAATGACAACGGTGAGCGATAGAAGACTGTCGCAGAACAAGGGGAGCCGGCAGTCGGGCTCGCTTCGCCGCGCGTTGCTCTGGTCTAGAGGCATTACGTCTGCTGCTGAGAGTGCGTTATGCAGATTCCAGCTTCGCCAGGAGTCTACGCTAAGAGGTTTATCGGGAAACCGTCCGCGAGGAAAGAAGGGCTACGACCACTTAGAGGGGTATGGGAGTTCGGCGGTTGGGTTGGTGGAGGGGTGGGGAGGCGACGACTCCTCTCCGCCTATAACGATTCTGCTCCCCCGAGGATCGGCTGTTCCCCTTCTTTTCTTCTGCTCGCTAACACATCCCGAGAGGGCGAAGCTGCGAGACACGGTAGCGACCTCGCTTCAGCAGTTCACTTGCAACTGCATACAGTTCCTCTCCTCAGCTGCCAGGAAAGAGTCGCCCGCTCAGCAATTTCACTGTCTTTTGGCTAGTTTGATGCTTCCCCCAAGATTGCCTCTCATGTGTAAATCTCAGTCTCTGAGTAACGCTTAAGTCCAACGGCCTTAACTGTATACTGTATATAGTACAGTCTGTGTCTTGGACATAATTCTTGTCACCAGTTGCTCAGTCTAGTAGCATGGGAATTATCCTCTATTGGCTTAACACATCTCCTACAACTCTGTCCATTTTCTGATTAATGCTGCGCACATATTCGTTTCTTCTCAGATTCTGGGAGGGATCTTCACCTATCGCTTCAGTTCACTTAATATTCAGTATCCATCTACAACAATAAATGGCAGACTCTGTCCTTAACCGGTTTCCTTACTGTTGATGAGTCACTGTCATTCAAGAGTGGGCTTTAGATGAAGATTGTCGGAAACCTTTCTCTGGTGGAGCCTTTTGGTGGTCGCCGCTACCTCTGCTCGTCTGTTTCTTATGATTAACAAGGAAAATCGCCAAATAGCAGCGCAATATGAGAATTTTTTTAATATTCATAATCAGTTTCGACAGTTCAGTATGTAATCTTCATGCCCTATATGCACCTCATATACAAACACTCAAACGCACCGATATTGGCATGCTGGAATCAGTTTCAGGGTCTCGTGAATTCGTATTTCAAGTGCTTCCTTCGAAGACTAGACAACAACTTGTTTTCAAGTCTTCGAAGGAAGCACTTGAAATACGAATTCAATACACCCAGAAACTGATGGCTCCAGTATACCAATATCAGTACGTTTGAGTGTCTATACATGAGGTGCATATGGTACCAGAAGATGGTATACAGAATTGTCGAAATTGATTGTGAAAATAAATTCAAATAACTTCTTAAATTGCTGGGCTGTTTGGCGATTTTCCTGTTAAATATTTGACCAGTCGCTGTCTTGTGTGCCCTGAATCAACAAAAATTCTTTCTTATGTAATTATACACGGTTAATCGTAAGTTACAGGTTGTTACAACTGAAGTCTAGGGGGTCCAGTGTGGGCTGTAATTATAGCATGACAGCGAAACTTGGCAGATACAGCAATGCGTTAATGCGGAACCGGTTTACGGTGGAAAAACAGATACATCATATTGTGGCCACTAGCTGCTACTCATAATCTGTACACTGTTTGTGTGACGGTATCACATCCACGCTGTCATTTGACAAGCCTAATGTGAGTGCATAGTACGGCTAACGAGAACAGAGTGCGCTATTAGTGAAATTGTTTTATGTGAACGGCAGAAATTACAGCGCTGTATTGAGAGAGTATTGTCGACTGAAACGTATGAGGAATGTCCGATGTCATTAACGGTTCAAAGAAAACGATAATGTAATTCGAAGACACATGTGAGCTTGTTGTGGTACCTGGAAGAGGGAGATGTCTTATTCCGGTGGAAGTTATTGACTAGGTTGGTATTACTGTAACTGTCCACGCACCAAGTGCAATGGGAGTGCTAGTGCTCCTGCAGTTGTCCAACCCATGGGTGATTTATGGGCTATTTCAATCTGGTTCCCGTACAAGATCCAGACGGTGTAGCAAATGAAACGTCATGATCCACAGCTGCGGTCTGTTTTTGCTCTTCGTTTCTGGCGTGGATTGAAGTTGATGTATGTGGCTGGGAAAATGTTTGAAGGGCAAGCAAGGCACATGTTACACTATAAGATATCGTTAATACACAGAACCGCCAAATTGAATCACGCACGAAGAGCCATTGCCCTTGCCGTTTGTGACTGTATGGTGTATATTGACGAGAACCTTTACTCTCGGTTCGTTCTTCTTCGACGAGCATATACCCAGAAGGCAGGTCAGGTGTATCGTAACTTCGTTTTCGAGACCTTCTGAAGCGGCATGTTATTCCTGCTTCGCAAGAGCACAATGTGGAAACCATTCTTTTTTATCCCATATTGGTCATCAGCTCATTTCACTCGGCCAGTGAAATATCTGCTTAATACACATTCCACTAACGTGTTATCTCCAGAGACTTTTCCAGGTGCATAACCTGCAAGATCATCTGATGTGAATCCGTGAGACGTTGGTCTCTGGGCAGTCACGGTCGGTCTCTACCTGATCTGAAGGCCGGTGTACAGGTATACGGTGTTTCGATTCCACAGAAAAGGCTGTGAACAACTGTTCATCACGTCGTTTTACGGCTGCAGCACCTCGTCGATGTCTCTGGTACTCATATTGAACAAATTGTGTAAGCGGTGGTTAATAACAAAATAAACATTAGGCATTTCTCACTTATTTGGCCTTTTCTGCTCACGTCCCGTTCCTAATCCATTACGTGTGGAAACACCTCTATACGTCTCTCTCGCATCCACAGCGCCAGGTTGGCACCTGGTTGTAAAAATTGGAACTCTCTCCTCTCTCTCTATTTTCATCTTTATTTTATTTTCTTGTTACCGTAAATCGGTTGCGCACGCCAATGGATGGGGCATCTCTCCAAGACTTGCACTCACATTTCAGGTGGGCGCGATTTGTGACGTGGCAAACCTCAGCGCGTTCATTGATACTGCTGCTGCTGGGGAAGTAGCACTATTACATCCCATGGTGGAAAACCGTCCATTGTATTTCACGAACTAATACGGTGCGACAATATGGCGCGGATGATTTGACCACGTGTTCCGACGTAATTGCACCTAGTGGTGTCCTCTGCAACTACATCACGGTGCTTATCAAGCTTCGAGATTTGGAGAGTTGCTCTAGCCACTAGTATGTGTTATTTTCCTGTACGTCTCTTAATATTTGCGCAGTCGTCTAAATACTCAGGGGTATTTGTAGATAACTCACTGTAGTGTTGAAGAAAAAGTAAATCGTTTTCCTATGTAACATGTGCCATCGCGCACGTGCGCCCCCATACACACACACACACACACACACACACACACACACACACACGCACACGCACACACACACATACAAACACAGGAGGCAATTCAGAGGTTGCCATTTTGAAAAATATCAAGCTACAAAATGACAAATTATTTGTCGCTCCACATTACTGGATATAATTCGTAGTGAAAATATACGTTATTTAAATTATTTTAAGCGTTCAAAATCGAGAACTTCCCCAAATTTAATTTTCATCTTTATGGAGACCTACAAATTTTTGTGGATCCACCCTACCCATTACTTCGTCACGATGCGCCACGTTTACATTTATAAAGGACTCCTTGATATTCAGAGTGAAATATGTGGTGCCATTTTGAAACCACCGAATACCACTCAATAACACATAAGAACATATCTTCTATAACAATATGTAAATCTGAATTGATTACAATTAGGTATGTACAAGTCCTGCAGTACATTGATCACATGTATCCTAATGTATGATTTTTAGTTTTTTATTAATTGCTATTGTCACAGCTTTTTCATTTAAATACATTGACATTGCCCCAGTGCCGAAACTCATAAGAATTACAGAAAGATAATACAATAAACACCTGTGGTCAAGACAGAATCCTTATTATAAATTAATAATGGGACCACTATATCTCACAAAGGTCTTATGTAATTCACCTCTACTGACTACAATTTTAGTCTCACTGGCAAAACTTAGTTCTTTAATTACATTCGAACCTAACAGTTGCTCAAATTATCAATAAAAGTCATCATCAATGTGGCAGAAGGCTTCCGGGATAAGAAGGCACCCTCGTTCTGGCAACGACCTTGTGAAATATGGCGGATGAGCAGACAGAGGTTCAGGGCACTCTCTTGAACTTGGGGTGGGAAACTGCAGCTAAAAAGCTGAAGCGTCAGCAGTGATCAACTGTATCAGGATCCAGAAGGCAATGGAAACCACTGAATTAAAGTCCAATAATGTATATCCACAGGACGCGTGGCCTCTAATGGAAAAAGTGTCGTGATGATCTCTCCACTGGCAAAAAATTCCGGAATACTCCCACATTCGAATCTGCAGGAGGGGACTGCCAAGGGGCAGGTGACTACGAGAAAAACGAAAATAAACGACAAAAGGATAATGTCCCACGAGTCGGGGCGTTGAATGTCAGAAGTCTGAACGTGCTAGAGAAGCTAGAAAATCTGAAGACTGAAATGCAGAGGCTCCATCTAGATATAGTAGAGGTCAGTGAAGCGAAATGGAAAGAAGACAAGGATGTCTCGTCAGATGAGTATAGGGTGACATCAACAGCAGCAGAGAGTTGTATAGCGGGAATAGGATTCGTCAGGAATAGGAAGATGGAGCAGAGAACAAGTTACTGTGAGCAGTTCAGTGATAGGGTTGTTCTCATCAGAATTGATAGCAAACTAACACAGACAACAATAGTTCAGGTATATATGATGTCGTAGCACGCAGAAAATGAGATACAGACATCACATGGAGATACTAAACGGCTAATTCTGTTCGTAAACGGAGATGAATATCTATCTGATATGCAGTTCTAAGTGAACGAGTAGATGAAAGTGTTACAGCAGAATATGGGCTTAGTAGCAGGAATGAGGCAGGAGAAAGACTGAGTTCATTAACACATTTCAGCTGGTAAAAGCGAATACTCAGTTTCAGAATCACAACATTAGGAGGAGTGGTTATAAAAGGCCGGGAGATATTGGTAGGCAAATAGCAGAAAATTACATCGTGATCATGCAGAGATTCGGAAATCAAATGTTAGATTGCAAGACATATACAAGAGCAGATACAGACTCAGATCACAATTTCATAATGGCTGAAATTTAAGAGATTGGATAAGAAGAATCAATCCACAAAAAAGTGGGGTACGGAAGTACTAAGGAATCAAGGGTTACGCATTGTTATATCAAGCTAAAGAGACTGCGATCATTAATAGCTCAGCAGGCAGTTGAAGAGGGACGCACCGTTCAAAAAAGGGCAATCATACACTTTGGAAAGAAAAACATAGGCTCAAGGAATGTCAGTGAGAATAAATGATGGATAACGGAAGAATTAGTTCAGTTGTTCGACGAAACTGAAGGAAGTACAAAAATGTCCAGGGAAATTGAGGAATACAGAAATACACGTCACTTAGGAATGAGATAAATGGGAAGTAGAAGGAAGGCGAAGTGGATGCATGAAAAATGTGATGAAATCGAAAATTAGTGATTGTCCAATGGACTGACTCGGCTTATAGAAAAGTCAAAACAATCTTCGATGAAATTGAAAGCAAGGACAATACCACTGAGGTACGAATATTTTACTGTTAAATATAGAGAACAGATAGGATGGATCGAGAGAGTACTTTCAGGGCCTCTATGAGGAGGAGGACGTAACTGGGGACGTAACAGAAGAAGAAACATGAGTCGAAGCTAAAGACTTAGGGGATCTAGTATTAGTATCAAAGTTTAGGAGAGCTTTGGACAACTTACGGTCAAATAAGGTAGAAGGGATAGATAACATTCCATCGGAATTTCTTAAATCATTGGTGGAAGTGGTAACAAAACGACTATCCTCGATGGTGTGTAAAACGTATGGGACTGGCAAAATACCATCAGATTTTCGGGAGAACATCATCCACACAATTCCGAAGACAGCGTCCGCAGCTCGTGGTCGTGCGGTAGCGTTCTCGCTTCCCACGCCCGGGTTCCCGGGTTCGATTCCCGGCGGGGTCAGGGATTTTCTCTGCCTCGTGATGACTGGGTGTTGTGTGATGTCCTTAGGTTAGTTAGGTTTAAGTAGTTCTAAGTTCTATGGGACTGACGACCATACATGTTAAGTCCCATAGTGCTCAGAGCCATTTGAACCGAAGACAGCAAGAGCCGACAAGTGCGAGAATTATCGCTTAATCGTAGTAACAGCTCATGCATCCAAATTGATGGAAATGGAAATAGATCGAAGAGGTGACAATTAGTTTGTTTTTTGGAAGAAAAATTCACGAGACACGCTGTTCTGACGTTGTGGTTGATAACGGAAAACTGAAGAGAAATCAAGACAGGTTCATAGGATTTGTTGAACTGGAAAATGCTTTCGACAATGTAAGGTGATGAAAGATGCTCGAAAGTCTATGAATAATAGGGATACGCTATAGAGAAGACTGTTAATAGACAATACGCACAGGAACATGGACAGAACAAGAAGACTGGAACACCAAGAACGAGGTGTTAGGTTGAAATAAGGTTACGCCGGGGATGAGTCTTTCGCCTGTACTGGTCAGTCAATACATCGAAGAAGCTCTGAAAGATATAAAAGAAAAGTTCAAGAATGGGATTTTAATTCAAAGTGAATGGATACACTAGCCAACAGTGACAATGTATCTGGGATGAAACAGATATTTGTTAACTATATCGACCACGCTGATAACGAAACGATAGTTTTGGTCCACCAAAGAGCTAGTGTAGAAGAATACATGTCAATAATTATAAAAATTAAGGAACAATTTTAAACACGATGTGTAGATGTTGCGAGTGTGTCTCCTATCATTCATTGTTTGGCGCGGCCGTTTCCAGCATCAGTTGAAGATGCTCTGAATCATGTATAGGTGGAACTGATCGACCTGCAGTGCAACACGCAGCTGAAGAACAAGTTTTTGCAGTACGAAGTAGAAAGTAATTCTACGAAAATTTTCCACAGCAAGAAATTCCATGCTCCATCCTGTTCATGTTCGGTTCTACATACGTATGTGAAAGATTTTTCTTATAATAAAAGTGAAGGTTTCGATCGAGTATGAGTGACAAAAACCTTCGCAACTGCTTCATTTTATCAACGTGCCTGGCTTTTATGTCTGACATTAACTTTATCGTTTCTCATCACTAATGATAAATAAGTTTCGGATTTCTTTTCTTTTTCTGGTTTAAAATTGTTATTTACAAACTGTGCCCCATCCTGCTCTATGCTATGTAGGCGAGAACTGTTATCTGAAAAACTGGGAATTTAACTGGTTGTTCAAGGTACACTTACATCCTTAAAATTATGCTTTAGTTATTGAGAGACATGTGTGATACCCTTGCCATGAATGGTATTTCGGTACCTAACGTGGGCGTAAAACCAATCGGTTTCATTTGTGCACCGTTTGCTATTGTATTTTGTTTTAGAACCGTGAAGATTGTTGACAGGGCAATGGAATAACACGCTACCTTCCCATGACTGCATTGCACAATGTGAAAGAACGAGAATGCCTCACGTACAGAGTACCACAGCTAGTGGGTAAAGTGAAGTGGCGACGTCTGTGCTTAGAGAGGCACACTAAATGAGCGGTGACGGTTCCGTTTCCCCTGTTTACACGTCTGATAAGCGCGCGCACTGTGACCATGAAGTTACACATGTGCAGCAGCTCCTCACGTGTGCAGAATTCCCGGCCGGCAATGCTGTAGGGTCACACCGAATTTCATTATTCCGTTCCTCCAGGTGAACTCTCACCCTTAGTTAAAGATTAGGGACAACAACATTGGAACACGGTAAGTGAGTGGACCGCTGTTACTATAATGTTCTCGATGCAGAACCACATTAAGATGAGGAACAGATAAAAATTACGTTTCGACCTTCCTCTCGATCTACAGATGGAGGAACATTTCTTTTTATTTGGTAACTGCTGTTTTATTACGATAAGCTTGCGAGATGCCGGGGCTAGCAGTGTATTTTATCACTAAATTCTATTAGAATCCACATATGTCAATCATGCTCTAAGCCCCCCCTATTCTAACTCCGACTTTTGCTGTTGCACAAGGATAAGAAAAATACGCGAACTGACTCTAATCAACCCTGCCAGTGGAGTAGAAGAGAGTTTGGCACCTGCAATAATTTAATTTGATAAATAAGTTAAATAAACAAAGGTTTCATTAGCATAGTGAGGAATGATAGGGTTGCTCTATCGATTAACAGAATGAAAGTTCTGTCCAAAATAACAATAGGATTTATTAAGACTAATCACAAAATAATAAACAAAAACACAAACATTTACAATAAATCAAATTGGCTCAAATTTGATACTCATACAAACACTGTAAAGGTGAAGTTGTCCCTGAACTAGATTGTGAGGTTTAAGACGAAGTGGTATGTGGAGCCAAATTCCTTGCCACTCAAATCTGAAGGGAGACAGACAGCTAACCTAACAATAATTGCTGCTACTCAAGACAGAACACAGAAAAAAAAACGAACAGGCGCGCTCTGCTGAGCTCTGATTATCACCTAGGAAAATCCCTATCTGCCGGTGCTGCGGACATACATTACCAAAACTGTCTTCTTGGCTGCCAGAACACGATCTGGCGTACCGCAGGCGAGGGCTGGTTGCTTCGACGTCCTCGACCGAAAAGCGACTGCCGACTACCCACAAGAGCACCCGTACAGGCCGAACACAGAACATTTCCGCCCCCACGACAGTGGCCGAGGTTAAACGTTCCAATCAGCAACTCGAAAACCGGCGGAAATTCCACTCCATTGCCGGAGCCCTACCATTCCACCAATGGAGATTCTTGGCGCCAATTTCTGTGCTGATTTTGCTACGTCACGGCGCTATGCCCTGAGCAAACCAATCACCGTTACTATTTTGCAGAAAGTGCGGGAATTTTCCCGCCACAACTGCCAGGGTACACAAGTCATTCCCACGCCTCGCTGGTAGCCCGCCAGAAAGTGTTTTCGCTAAGTTTCTCCGAAGTAACGGAACCTCTAGCCCAGCCGCTACTTCACACCCTAGCGGGCGTGTCTCTTGACAATGTCGGCGTCGGCAAAGCATTCACTCGACTGCCTCACACACGTCGGCTTAACCCGCCTGTCACCGGACCACCCGGGTGACGAGAGACGCTGCGTGGGAAGTCCGCGTGTGAAGGAATAGCAGCCCTCCACCGCATGCAAATAGAGAGGAGAGTCGTAAGATAGAAATATGAGAGGGGGCTCATGCCACCTCTCATAGCCCCTACGCCATTTTAGATTGTAATTGGTGAGCGGTTGGCTCACTTAGGAGCAAGGTAATGAGTCAATCGCCCAAGAACAATCTCGCAACTGGCTCCACATGCCGCACTCTATAAAGAAAATCACTGCAACTGAAAAATGCAGCTCATAGAGGGAGGATTATTTATGATGTAGCCAACTTCACCTTCTTAATATGGAACACTAACACTCACATCACACATCCATACCCAGGGAGCCCCTTCCAAACACCGATTCACGCAGACATTCACGCTCTAAATATGGCCCGGGCATCTGAGCCAAATATGGAGCAGTTTATTCTTTACAATCAGAGTTGGAGTGCTCCGCAATTAAATGCCCAAGATGTTACAACAATTTTAATCATTAAACTAACCTGAACTCACTCACACATGATACTATTTAAGTTAACAATCTCTTTGTGAGCTTTCAGAATCTAATTACAACCTCCGATTCATTCTGTCTCCCTGCAGCAAGAATAACCTTTACAAAATGTTCCCTGAACTGATGGTCCATTCACAATGACAGTGGTGGTATCTGCTTCAGTTTATGGGGACTTCAGGCACACTGTTCGCATACACACAACAATAAATACAAAATACAAAAAAAACATGGTGTGGAGAACAATACAGTAATCTGTAATAAGAATTACAGTGTAAAACCCAAACGCATACAAGGTATAACATACATTACAAAAACAACATAAGAGAAATAAATTTAAGAAAAAAAAACAAGGTTCATGGGGCATCAAATTGTGCGTGCACATTGCACAAAGTTCACGACTGTGCTGAGAATGAGGCACTGAATCACATTGTTAGAAATATCCGTGGCACTTCACTAATTCCACAGTACTGACATCACATAAGGCTAAACGTCGGGTGTTGTTGCTACGTTGTGGCAACAGCAATAGGGAGTTCTGGAGTGTCTGCAGTACGCTGTTGAGATTGTAGTCAGACCCACGCATATGATCACGGCAGTACGGTAGGAAGACACAGTGATAGGCTCTCCTCACGTCGATTAATTGTCTCTGAGGTCTACTCGTTGGGATACATCACTAGTCTAGGTCTCTTCTCTCGCTGGACAGAACTTTACGTTTCCCAATATTGCAGTTCGACGAGGGATGATGGCACGTGGAGTGACTCCACAAGTGTGTGATGTCATCCATACAGGATCGAACTAGGAGCGACTATTGTTAAAACTGCTCTCTAATAGAGAGGAGAAGTAAGAAATGAGACCATACATTTGTTAGTGTGGCACGATACTGCTTTGTGTATGCAGATCGGCCAATGCTAGTGAGTTGTAAAAACCCAAACAGGTGAGTATAGAGCGTCCCTTTCTGTCCTGAGGCACATGAGGCGCAGATTCTGACACGATATGTGATCTTCTTCGTGTACTCACGACAACGTGGTCTGCCGCAGGGAATCCCTCCAAACGGCTGCCGCGTCCGGAGAGCTAGCAGGCTGTCGCGTGTGGGTCGCGTGTCAGTGTCAACGGCCAGCCCCACTTTCGCTTGTGGCCCGGCGAGGGCTGTCTGCGGCCTAATCTCTCAGGTACACGGCCCCGTGCTGTCAGCTCGTAGGACCGGATACGCTCGCCCTTCACGTCAGGTGGGGTGCTGACGCTCTTTTCTTGCAGGTAGCCGCAGACCTCTTGTTCCCGCACCGGCCGGCCTCCGCATTGCCACGATCCCCGTCATCTGCACAATTCTTACAAAAATCTTATGCCTAACTTTTTCCCATGACCTTCTATGTTATAATAAATTTACATGATGAAACATTGATGGTCTGTCATTTCAGACACTCTTATTTTACTTTTATAGTTATTAATCTATGGCAATCATTATAACATCTAATCTAGACATGGAAATAATTTATTTTGATATATGTGTAGAGACCGATCTCAGTATTGTACATGGTGAATGATAACTGGTGCTATGTAATGGATGAACAACTAAATGTGCGGGCCCACACTAATATTACTATTAATTATATAGATCGACAGTAGACATGCTCAAGAATTAACTACCATATGCCAACGATCTACATTCTATGTCTTCTAAATAAATTATATTATTATGCAGGCTGAAGTTTTACTGAGCTATAAAGAACATGCAACTATTGTACGTTCGAACATGCAACTATTGTACGTTCGCTCGCCGGTCATCCCTCCATCTCGGGTCTGTGGTTTCATGACCTGAAAAATAACATCCCAACAGGCGCGCGCCAAACACAACACTTGTGGTAGAAAACCCCCACAATATTAATCTAGTTATTGTAAAAATCCTAAAGTTTAATTTATCCTAGAATATGGTACTCTATTATTATTATTATTATTATTACCTTTTTTTTTATATACAATACTCTTACATAATTCCTGTTACGTTGAGATGTCTCGCTGCTCGCCGCTATTGACGACAGTGATCTGCGCGCCGTACGACATGGCCTCCGAGTTCTCACTACGCCTCGCTGAAACTCCAGAGACTGGGTTAGCCATGGCTATACACGACAATAAATTTATAGTTGCAACTTCCCTCTCTATCTGATGCGGTTTTCGGGATCAAAGCACACCTTTCCAGAAGCAATGTAATATGACCAAGCCAGGGGTGGTTCCTGTTGAGGATTCAGTCGCCCAACACACGCCAGCTACACAGTATGTCACGAATATCCAAGTATAAATCCCTGGTTATTCATCTGTGACAGTCACGAGCAGCACGCTAAATCCCCAACCAGCACATTGGCATGGTAGGCTTTATGCTCGCATTTCTCTCGTCTAGGGCACCATTGGAGTCAAACGCTCACAGGATTACCCCGACTTGCAAGACAACGATGCTGGCGCAGCTCTGCAAAAAAAACTATACTGCCCATATTCATCCTCGAAATCATGCAATATACCACAATCTTGCCGTGCACTGACGCGTGCCTGCAAGCATTGGTATGAACGTTTCACGAACTGGTTGTGGCCGCTATTGAGCGTATCACGACTTCTCAGAACGCTTCTAAGAGCACGTTCTTGTATGCGCCCGTTTGTGCGACGTCTCGTCACTCATCTTTATCCCTTAACATGGACACCAGATAGGAAAGGACAAAAACATTGCTCATGGAAAGGTAGTCCCTCTTATCGCAACGACAGAGGAGATCCCGAACATAGACAAAAAGTTAACAGCAGTAAATTCTTAAGCGAGAAAACGCAGCGTGTTAATACTTTAACAATCTTAATCTATTAATGCAACGATTATTGTTCCCCGAAGAAAGGTTCATATATTTGCCTATTCTACTATGTACACCACTTAAACTACTATTATTCCACGAACTTCTTTGTGTGAGAGATGTGGTGGAGTCCTATGGACTAGCGCCAATCCCTTGTCAGACTCCCCCTCCTCTGACGTGCCTTAGGATTTGCAGGTCTAATTTCAATCTCCTGGTTCTCCTGTGGTCCTTGATTTCGCTCTCTCCAGTTACGGTCGCTTTGCCGTTCGTTATTCCTCCTGTCCCAGATTCCTTGTCTAGATTGACCCTGTTCCCTGACGTCCTGGTTTCCGTGTCTCTGGTTTCCATAATCTTGAATTGCGTAACCTTGATTTCCGTAACCCTGCTTTCCTAACTGACGAGCGCGATTATGCGATCTGTTGTCGTCTGCCCTTGCTGGCCCGTGGTATTTGTTATTTTGCGCCTTCTTCCTGTCCTTTGCGTCTTGTTTATCGAAGACTACTTCGAGTTCGCGCAATAGACTCTTGAATGCTTCGATGTCAGATCCACACTTGCCGACAAGTGCCTGTTGATACCTAACAGGCAATTTGGAAAAACAAAATTTGATGATTTCTCCCTTGCTATATGGACTATCTAAAAACTGATTCTTCTTGAGTAAATCATCAAAAAATTTGGTTGCGCTCTTATGCCCGGACACTTCCAGTTCAGGACAAAATATTATTTCGTCTTTAATCCTGTCTTGCGTTTCCTTTGACCAGTAGATCCCCAGGAACGCATCAACAAATTCCTGATAAGTCTGACACGTCGCTGCCACACCCCGCATCTTTTCCGCGGCTTGGCCTTCGATGTGTCCACACATGAATTCTAATTTTGCCAGGGTTGGCCATGATGACGGTAATGAATTTGAAAACTGCATCACCCAGCTCTTGGGATGCATCGACCCTCCATTATCTCTGAACTTTTGGAATTTTAGTATCGACAGGAAGTGATTGTGATCAAAATCCTGTCCGATCCTCGCACTGGTGTTGTCACTCGTTTCCGATACTTGCACGTCTGCTGAGTGTCCTGATCTATCTTGCTGATAACTGTGATGTGCTACCTCCGTATCACAGTGGCAGTGGCACTCAGAATTCACTTTCCTAAGTGGGCTACAATTATTGGAGCTATTACTAGGTGTTTCTGCGTGTGCATTGTTCGTTCCGCACGCTGTCACTGGGCTAGAGCACGGCGGGCTTTTCCTCGGAGACACAATCCTGTGTACTCCATCATTGGTATCCGAACGCGCAGTGCTCGTGTCCCCGTTTCGCTCTAGTTTCACTATCCGACTCTCTACTTCTTTCATTCGTTTCGTGATGTTCGTAACCGCAATATTACCTTGAGTCTTTAAGGCCGCTAGGGATTTTGAGTGGACTTGTGTCGCACGTCGCAAGCGCTCTGCGAGTTGAGAAGTTACTCTTGCGATTTTCATTGCCCCTGTTGCTGCAGTTTTGGCTAGGCCTGCTACTTTTTGTGCTACCATTGACATTTGTTTTGCTTCTCCACATTCTTTCTTTATTGTTAATAATTCCCCACGAATTTCCCCTATATGCGAAATTATTGCCTCCGTGTCCTTCTTACGCTGTTCGTCAGCTTCTTTTTTCTCCTTCTTACGTTGTTTCTCAGCTTCTTCCTTCTCCTTCTTACGTTGTTTCTCATCTTCTTCCTTCTCCTCCTTGCGTTGTTTCTCATCTTCTTCCTTCTCCTTCTTACGTTGTTTCTCATCTTCTTCCTTCTCCTTCTTACGTTGTTCGTCAGCTTCTTCTTTCTCCTTCTTGCGTTGTTTCTCATCTTCTTCCTTCTCCTTCTTACGTTGTTCGTCAGCTTCTTCTTTCATTGATCGTAGGAAGCTTAGTATTGGGTTAATGTCACCATTTTGATCCTCGTCACACATGGGTGATGTAACTCTGGACACCTGGGCGCTAGAGCTCTGACGTGACCGAGCTGGCCTCTGTCTGCTCTCGATCGTTTGACTATAAGCTTCTGCTACTGTCTCGACCCGTGTGCCTGTCTCTGTTTCATCCTCTACCTCACTATCATAACCACGGCCGCGACGCTGCTCTAAGATCGCGTCCAAATCACCTTCCTCATCAATGAACCTGCCGTCCTGTCCTGCTAAAAATGTGCCCATCTCATCTCTGAACCTATCCCCGTCAGTAAACTGCCCCTTATCCATTATTCTATCCTCTTTTGTTTTAGCTTCGATCGATAATAGTCGTGCCTTACTTCTCGTTATCATTCATGAAAAACAAATTTATCTAGAATGCACAATTAAATTAATCTACTCCATATATTTTTACACATAGACATAAAATTTCAACAACGCTGTTCCAACGCTGTAATCACAAACACAATTTGATGTGGTACAGAAACCGCACACAAATCCGACAAAGTGCGATGTGGTACGGACACCACATCAACGAAACACAAAAAAACAATGAACAAAAAAAATATATACACTGAAAACAAAAACTGTAATCATGCGCCGCTACTTAAAACTAAACGCGGAACTACCAGAAAAAAAACTTGGATATTAATCAATAAAAAAAATTAGAGAAAAAAAATTTAAATGTTCGTACTAAGAATACTGTTTGTTAATCAGTGATTCTCAGGAAAGATCCGAGGCTAAGGGTCGCCATATTATGCGAGGTGCCGGGGCTAGCAGTGTATTTTATCACTAAATTCTATTAGAATCCACATATGTCAATCATGCTCTAAGCCCCCCTATTCTAACTCCGACTTTTGCTGTTGCACAAGGATAAGAAAAATACGCGAACTGACTCTAATCAACCCTGCCAGTGGAGTAGAAGAGAGTTTGGCACCTGCAATAATTTAATTTGATAAATAAGTTAAATAAACAAAGGTTTCATTAGCATAGTGAGGAATGATAGGGTTGCTCTATCGATTAACAGAATGAAAGTTCTGTCCAAAATAACAATAGGATTTATTAAGACTAATCACAAAATAATAAACAAAAACACAAACATTTACAATAAATCAAATTGGCTCAAATTTGATACTCATACAAACACTGTAAAGGTGAAGTTGTCCCTGAACTAGATTGTGAGGTTTAAGACGAAGTGGTATGTGGAGCCAAATTCCTTGCCACTCAAATCTGAAGGGAGACAGACAGCTAACCTAACAATAATTGCTGCTACTCAAGACAGAACACAGAAAAAAAAAAACGAACAGGCGCGCTCTGCTGAGCTCTGATTATCACCTAGGAAAATCCCTATCTGCCGGTGCTGCGGACATACATTACCAAAACTGTCTTCTTGGCTGCCAGAACACGATCTGGCGTACCGCAGGCGAGGGCTGGTTGCTTCGACGTCCTCGACCGAAAAGCGACTGCCGACTACCCACAAGAGCACCCGTACAGGCCGAACACAGAACATTTCCGCCCCCACGACAGTGGCCGAGGTTAAACGTTCCAATCAGGAACTCGAAAACCAGCGGAAATTCCACTCCATTGCCGGAGCCCTACCATTCCACCAATGGAGATTCTTGGCGCCAATTTCTGTGCTGATTTTGCTACGTCACGGCGCTATGCCCTGAGCAAACCAATCACCGTTACTATTTTGCAGAAAGTGCGGGAATTTTCCCGCCACAACTGCCAGGGTACACAAGTCATTCCCACGCCTCGCTGGTAGCCCGCCAGAAAGTGTTTTCGCTAAGTTTCTCCGAAGTAACGGAACCTCTAGCCCAGCCGCTACTTCACACCCTAGCGGGCGTGTCTCTTGACAATGTCGGCGTCTGCAAAGCATTCACTCGACTGCCTCACACACGTCGGCTTAACCCGCCTGTCACCGGACCACCCGGGTGACGAGAGACGCTGCGTGGGAAGTCCGCGTGTGAAGGAATAGCAGCCCTCCACCGCATGCAAATAGAGAGGAGAGTCGTAAGATAGAAATATGAGAGGGGGCTCATGCCACCTCTCAAGCTCTCCACATATGTTTACGCCCTTACACAATCGATTTGTTTCAGAGCCGTGGCTAGGTTGCTTACGGTTCACTAAATCCCTCACTCCCTCCGCCCACTCCACTTACCCTCTGTCTCCAGCAAGTTTGAGCGCCGAACATGTTATTAACTCCATCTGTTACATCTGAATTATCAAGTTCCTGAATATTGGTCAATATATACAGCCATATGGGCCGAGATTACAATATTTCTCTTTACCTTGCTGTGCGCAATGGTGCCTTCGGCTTGGCTGATTTACAGTGCTCTATAGAGCAAATATAAAAGTACACTACTGGCCATTAAAATTGCGACACCAAGAAGATGACGCGCTACAGACGCGACATTTAACCGACAAGGAGAAGATGCTGTAATATGCAAATAATTAGCTTTTCAGAGGATTCACGCGAGGTTGGCGCCGATGGCGACACCTATAACATGCTGAAATGAGGAAAGTTTCCAACCAAATTTTCATACACAAACCGCAGTTGACCGGCGTTACCTGGTGTAACGTTGTTGTGATGCCTCGTGTAAAGAGGAGAAATGCGTACCATCACGTTTCCGACTTTGATAAAGGTCGGATTGTAGCCTATCGCGATTGCGGTTTATCGTACCGCGACACTGCTGCTCGCGTTGGTCGAGATCCAATGACTGTTAGCAGAATATGGAATCGGTGGGTTCAGGAGGGTAATACGGAACGCCGTGCTGGATCCCAACGGCCTCGTATCACTAGCAGTCGAGACGAAAGGCATATTATCCGCATGGCTGTAAAGGACGTCGCCATCCCTGAGTCAACAGATGGGGACGTTTGCAACACAACAACCATCTGCACGAATAGTTAGACAACGTTTGCAGCAGCATGGACTATCAGCTCGGAGACCATGGCTGCGGTTACGCTTGACGCTGCATCACAGACAGGAGCCCCAGCGATGGTGTACTGGACGACGAACCAGGGTGCACGAATGGTTAAGCGTCATTTTTTCGGATGAATCCAGGTTCTGTTTACAGCGTCATGATGGTCGCATTCGTCTTTGGCCTCATTGCGGTGAACGCACATTGGAAGCGTGTATTCGTCATCGTCATACTGGCGTATCACCCGACGTGATGGTATGGGGTGCCATTGGTTACACTTCTCGGTCACCTCTTGTTCGCATTGACGGCACTTTGAACAGTGGACCTTACATTTCAGATGTGTTACGACCCGTGGCTCTACCCTTCATTCGATCGCTGCGAAACCCTAAATTTCAGCATGATAATGCACGACCACATGTTTCAGGTCCTGTACGGGCCTTTCTGGGTACAGAAAATGTTCGACTGCTACTCTGGCCATCACATTTTCCAGATCTCTCACCAATTGAAAACGTCTGGTCAATGGTGGCCAAGCAACTTGCTCGTCACAATACGCCAGTCACTTCTCTTGATGAACTGTGGTATCGTACACGCCATCCAAGCTCTGTTTGACCCAATGCCCAGGCGTATCAAGGCCGTTATTACGGCTAGAGGTGGTTGCTCCGGGTACTGATTTCTCAGGATCTATGCACCCAAAAATTGCGTTAAACTGTAATCACATATCAATTCTAGTATCATATATTTGTCCAGTGAATACCCGTTTAGCATCTGCATTTCTTCTTGGTGTAGCGGTTTTAATGGCCAGTAGTGTATTTTTAAATCCGGTGTCCTTTTAGGTAATCGATCATTGTTGGCCACAAAATGCATGATACCACATACACCGATGAGCAAAAACCTTACGACCATATGTTTAATACCGTGTTCTTCCACTTCTCAATCACGGTATAACAGAGATTCTACTTGGCATTGATTCTCCAAGCCCTTGAAAGGATTCCAAAAGTATGTGGCTCTAGATGTCAAGGCACACGTCAAGGAATTCCCGGAAATTACGTGATGGTGGTTTACGGCTACGCAGCTGGTGTGTTCTAGAGGGTACATATCAAGCACATTTGCTTGCCGCCAAGACATTAATGGATAATGCGCATCAAACCACTATACCACGATGCTGACCTTGCAACACGGATGGTTATCCTTCTGGAAGATGTATTCACCATAGGGGTAGATTTCAAGTGTGAAGCGATGCAGGTGATCCGCAAAAATGTTCACGTAGTTCACAGCAGTCACGAAGCCGTCGATTAGCACCACATATCCCGTGGAAGCCCAGCACAATATACCCCACAGCACAATTCTGCCCTCGACGGCCTGCATCTGTGGTGTGGTACATGCTTCGTGCAGCCAGTCACCTGGACGGCGGCGTTTAAGGACCCAACCACCGACCTTGTGTAAGAATAAATGCGATTCATCCGACAGGTAAAGAGTTTCTGTTGATCCACGGTGGAAACTGAGTAATCCTGTGCCCACCACAACCACAACTGACGATGTCGTTGGATCGACACATCGTCAACAATTGCCTTTGAACGGTGTGCTTCCAAACACTGCTGCCTGCATCAGCTCAAATCCTGTATCATTTCTGTGATACTCTCTCCCATATTTCGCGTTAATAGAAAACGTGCTGCCCTTTTTCGATGTACTCAGTCAGTCAGCTGGCAAGGATCAAAAATGGTTCTAATGGCTCTGAGCACTATGGGACTTAACTTCTGAGGTTATCAGTCCCCTAGAACTTAGAACTACTTAAACCTAACTAACCTAAGGACATCACGCAACACCCAGTCATCACGAGGCAGAGAAAATCCCTGACCCCGTGGTCAGATTGTCTCCCAAATCGTTTATATAGATAAGGAACAGCAAAGAGCCTGTAACACTACCTTGGGGAACGCCTAAAATCACTTCTGTTTTACTCGATGACTTTCCGTCAGTTACTACGAACTGTGACCTCTCTGACAGGAAGTCGCAAATCCAATCACATAACTAAGACGATATTCCATAAGCACGCAATTTTACTACGAGCCGCTTGTGTGGTACAGTGTCAAAAGCCTTTCGAAAAACCAGGAATACGGAATCGATCTGAAATCCCTTGTCAATAGCACTCAGCAATTCATGTGAATAAAGAGCTAGTGGTGTTTCACAGGAACGGTGTTTTCTAAACCCATGTTGACTGTGTGTCAATAGACCGTTTCAAAAATGGCTATGAGCACTATGGGACTTAACATCTGTGGTCATCAGTCCCCTAGATCTTAGAACTACTTAAACCTAACTAACCTAAGGACATCACACACATCCATGCCCGATGCAGGATTCGAAGCTGCGACCGTAGCGGTCGCGCGGTTCCAGACTGAAGCGCCTAGACCCGCTCGGCCACTCCGGCCGGCTTTTAGGGTCAACTGCCACTTTTCGTACCATTCAGATATCTTTTTCTAAATCTTTTTGCAGTTTGTTTTGATGTTCTGATGACTTTATTAGTCGATAAACGACAGCGTCATCTGCAGACACCCGAAGACGGCTGGTCAGATTGCCTGTAACACTACCTTGGGGAACGCCTGAAATCACTTCTGTTTTACTCGATGACTTTCCGTCAATTACTACGAACTGTGACAAATCCAGTCACATAACTGAGACGATATTTCATAAGTACGCAATTTTACTACGATCCGCGTGTGTGGTACAGTGTCAAAAGTCTTCCGGAAATCCGTCCGCAGCTCGTGGTCGTCCGGTAGCGTTCTCGCTTCCCACGCCCGGGTTCCCGGGTTCGATTCCCGGCGGGGTCAGGGATTTTCTCTACCTCGTGATGACTGGGTGTTGTGTGATGCCCTTAGGTTAGTTAGGTTGAAGTAGTTCTAAGTTCTAGGGGACTGATGACCATAGATGTTATGTCCCATAGTGCTCAGAGCCATTTTGAACCATTTCTTCCGGAAATCCAGGAGTACGGAATCGATCTGAAATCCCTTGTCACTAGCACTCAGCACTTGGTGTGAATAAAGAGCTAGTTGTGTTTCACGGGTGCCACCTCGCGGTGGGCAGTGGTCATAATGTTTTGGCTCATCACTATACGTCCCATTACTATTTGCGTGTGTATATTCTGTGTGTGACAATCTGCTTAATTAGCTCCTGATACTAAAGCTACCTGTGTCCAGCTTAGTGCATGGCGATGTTGTAGGACTAGGGGCTGCGATCTCCGGCACAGAAAGCGGCAGTGGCCTTTATGTAAAGACGCCGCAGAAGCGCGTGTCAAAGCGACCCCCCCTTCCTAAGGCGCGCGGCTGGGCGCAGCGTACGCTGCGGCACGGGGGGCGCGCTCCGGGATGGCGCCAGTGACTGGCGGCAGCCCTCACAAAGAGCCACCGGGTCGGGCCTTTGACCAGCTGCGGTCTGCGCGCCGCAGAGCGTGGCGAGGAAGGCGCATCCGTGCAGGCGGCCAGCCGCGCTCCCCCCTGCCGGTATTCGCTATTTTAGACGTGCGCGGATGAGGACAGCCTCTGTCGCGTCGCCCTTTCGAGCGAAGGCGCTGACCTGTGCGCTGCGTCTCCCGAATCAAACCGCAGGACGCACTGTGTAGCCTCGCCACTGAAATGTGCGTCTCTGGCCGCCTCGGTACGGTCAGCTGCTCTCCTCCGTTACCGCGCGTGCTGGCAGCACCTCTCGCAGGCTGCGTCCGCGTTCCGAGAACAGTGGTCACCGCCTGTGCGTGGTAGGCCTTTCACCTGTGACGCTATTCTGGAGACAGCCTTAAGAGGATTGCCTTGACTGCCATCGAGCCAAGCACTGCGTCCAACAGTGCTATAGCCTGTATGTCAACCGACATTCTTCTTCTTTCTTCTTTATCGTCGCCCTGTCCCACGTTACGTAGGGTCGGCGTTGCTCTTCTGGATTCTTCTCCTCCATAGTACTCTATGCATTGCCTCTTCCTTCTTCCATCCTTTCTCCCTTAGGTCCCCGGATATCTTATCCCTCCACCTCATCTTCAGTCCCCTCCCCTTCTCGCTCCTTCAATCTTCAACTCTGTTTCCGATATACTCGTCCCCTTTTCTCTGTAAGTGTCCGTGCCACCTTAGTCTGCTCTCTTGTACCTTTTTACCCATGGATCCCACTTTCACTGCTCCTCTAACAAATTCGTTTCTAATCCCGTCCTTCCTTGTTACCCCACACATCCACCTCAGCATCCTCATTTCCGCCACTTCCATCTTCCTTTCCTGGACTACTGTAACTGGCCATGTCTCTGCCCCATATATCATAGCAGGTCTTGTCACCGACTTTTACACTTCCCCTTTCAACCCAATGTTCACCTTCTTGTCACACAACACTCCACTCATTTTCCTCCTGTTGTTCCCACCGCAATTTATTCGTTGTTGTATCTCGCTTTCCAGTCATCCGTCCCTCTGTATATACGACCCCAGGTATTTAAATTTGCAGACCAATTTCAGCTCATCATCCTGGATCTTGCAAGAGCTTCTCTGCACATCCTTCAGTGCTAAATATTCTGACTTTGTCCTGCTAATTTTCATCCCTCTCTCTTCTATTGCCTTCCTCCAATTCATCAGCTTTTCCTCAGGTCTTTCGATTCTCTGCTCTCAAAGAAACACATCATCTGCAAACATCAGATTCCATGGCGCTTCCTTCTTCACATCTTTCACCAGCACATCCATAATCAGGTCAAAGAGGTAGGGACTAAGCGCAGACGCTTGATGTAACCCTACTTTTACTGGAAACTCCTTTGTCATGCCCACACTACTTCTCGCCTGTGTCATTGTTCCTCTGTACATTTCCTTCACTAACTTCACATACTTCTCTGGCACGCACTGCTCTCTCATGATTCTCCATATTCCGTCTCTTGGGACTCTGTCATATGCTTTCACCAAATCAATGAAAGCCACATGTAGATCGGCTTGTAGCTCCCTGTGTCTCTCCACTATCCGCCTTAAAGCATGTATTGCATCAGTCGTTCCTCTTCCAGGCATGAACCCAAAGTTTTCTTCACACATCACAGTCTCCTTGCGTAATCTTGCTTCTATAACTCTTTTCCAAATTTTCATTGTGTGTGCCATCAGTTTAATACCTCTATAGTTACTGCAGTCCTGCACATCACGTTTCCTCTCAAATATTGGGATTAGTACACTAGTTCTTCACTCGTCTGATACCTCCTCCTGTCGCCAAATCTCCTTCATTAAATCCCAAAGGAGCTCAATTCTCTTTTTTACCGAGACACTTCCATACCTCCACAGGGATCTGGTCTGGGCTAGCTGCCTTTCCATTTTTCGTCGTTTCAACTGCACGTTCGACTTCATCTCTACTTATATCCATCGATAATCCTTCGTTTGCCCCCTCTTTCCTCAGTATTTCACTCTTACATTTTCTTCATTCAGCAATTCCTCAAAATAATTCAACCAACTTTCGATTATTTTTCCACAGTCATGCAGAATTATTCCTGTTTCATATTTCATTTGTTTTATTGTTGTTAGATCCTTAGAAGCTTTATCTCTTGATTTGCCTATCCGTATCAGTTGTCTCATATCCTGATTTTTCTGTAGTTGGTCGTATGCCTCCCTTACTGATTCAGCTTTAGCTTTAGCCACGGCTCCTTTTGCCTCCTTCTTTGCACTTTTGTATGCTTGCCCATCCTCAACGCTTCCGGACATATCCCACTTCCTCTTAGCCTGTTTCTTTTCCTTCACAACCTTTTGCACCTCTTCATTCCACCACCATGCTTCCTTATCTTTTGCCACCCATCTCCCAGATGTTAACCCAAACACTTCCTCCCCATTCTTCCTTATAACAGCACTATTTATTTTCCACCACTCCTGCACACTCTCTACCAATTTTACCTTTCCCAGAACTTTTCACTAAATTCCTCTCTCAAATTTTTATCCTTTAATCTCCACCACCTAATTTTCCTTTCACATTGATTTATGTGCCTCTGTCTTTTACATACTTTCATCTCACAATCCGCTACAATCAACTTACGTTGTGTTGCTATTCCTTCACCGCATATGTCCCTAGTATTTCGCACCTCCCCATTATTTTTCCTTCTACATAAAATGTAATCAAATGGTTCAAATGGCTCTGAGCACTATGGGACTCAACTGCTGAGGTCATTAGTCCCCTAGAACTTAGAACTAGTGAAACCTAACTAACCTAAGGACATCCCACACATCCATGCCCGAGGCAGGATTCGATCCTGCGACCGTAGCGGTCTCGCGGTTCCAGTCTGCAGCGCCAGAACCGCGCGGCCACTTCGGCCGGCAATATGTAATAAATTTGGCTTTTATTTTAACCACTCCTTTTTTTCTTTGGAAGTAGGTATTCGTAACCACTAGATCAAAAGCCATTGCAAACTCCACTATCCTCTTTCCTTCTTCATTTCTCTCGCCATACCCCCTTCAATTGATGGACGTAAAAGTACCTTTAGGAGCATCAAATGAAGGGGTCGTTAATGTTCACGATATAAACTGCACAGACAAAATATGTTACCAGTCTCCTTACGAGAAAAATCCGCCTTCCTAGCTGAGTAGCAGTCTGCTTGTAGCATTGGTTTTGCGCAGAAAGGCCGCATCTCACTGCTGCTATCTTTGAACAACACTCCACTACGTAAGTTGATCGCGTTGTTGTTTAAGTCAGCAAATACTCAACTGAAGGAATTACTAATGTACATTGCGAAGGGGAGTGGTTTCAATGACGCACTTTATGCCGCCCAGTGACGCCTTTCCATTTCGATTTTTAGCGGCGGTGTGTCTCAAATGTTTTCCTCGACCATTCATAAGAAAACGCGCGTGATTTCAAAGCTAGGCGTTGTGGTCCGGACATAGCATAGCAAATGCATCAAAAGAATGGGTGAAATGCGGCTAAGACGGGCTGTGAAGACCATCCTATCACGCGGCACGTCCACGTTGACGTTGGGCAGAATTGTAGTGAAAGCCTGTTGCCACTGTGACACCATTAACCCACCTTACCCGTCAAATGAACCTCTGAGGTCTGCCGGTCTTTTTCTCACATGTCGAAACGATGGTTTCTAAAGTGCCATCGAGCCTGTGGGTGACGTTACAGGTAACGATGCATCTGTAGTATTACAGAGGATGGTTTTGGGCATCTTGAGTCGCATTTCAAACTTATTATTATTATTATTATTATTATTATTGTTCTCCAAAAGAAGTTTGAAGATTCTGATAGTTCGAAGACTAAGTGCTGGGTGGGTCCCAATATCTTCACTCATGTTCCCATCACTGCGTTTAAATATCACTGTTCGCTGACAAAACTATTTTGTGACACAGTTCTCTGTTGCTAAGCTTGACGTGCACATCGCCATTCTCAAGCGAAAGATGGGTGCCTACTAAGATAGTGTTGACCGATTTCTCGACACATATATTGAAGTTGGTCGCCTAAAGCTACGGTCCAACACGTTTCTCAAATTAGCAGTATCCGTAATGTATATCACGGTACGTTTTTGTGTCGGTTGCGACATTACAGCGTTGTTCACAGCGTATCTGAATTAAAGGATCCCTTTTTTGAAAACCTGTAATTGTCTCCTATTCCAACTTATACGTTGGAATGGGAGACAGCTACAGGTTTTTGATTTCAAATATCGCAAGATAAGAAAAAAATTCTGAAAAAGTTGTCGTCTGACCACAAATTTACAGGTTTAATTAGTGTCAAATGGTTCAAATGGCTCTGAGCTCTATGGGACTTAACATCTGTGGTCATCAGTCCCCTAGAACTTAGAACTACTTAAACCTAACTAACCTAAGGACATCACACACATCCATGCCCGAGGCAGGATTCGAACCTGCGACCGTAGCAGTCACACGTTTCCGGACTGCGCGCCTAGAACCGCTAGACCACTGCGGTCGGCATTTAGTGTCAGGGAGCTCAAAGTTGACTTACAGAATGTATTCCCTTGTATGTAAATACAGCGTTTTCCAGAAGGATTGTTCAATGTTCAGGGACATAACAGGAACGATCAAGTAAACATGGGTCCGAAAAGGCATCTGTTAAGTACTACGAGCACCTGTTCGTCTTCGATGATCTGCACATACATCTCTTCTACTGCAAGCTCTTTGCTTTGTATATTCTAGAACGGAGAATTTAAGTGCTATGAGCACTTGTCCAATTGCAGCGATGTGTTTCAGGCCATTGAAGATGAAGAAGACCTCATATCTCTTAAGGTATACAGCTTAGAGAGCATGTTTACTTGAATATTTTTTTCTCGTTTCGGTCCAGACTGCAAAATATGGAAACCAAAGAACTTGCGGCAGAAGAGATTTTTTTTGGAGGTATGTTCCGTCTTAGCAAGTAAGTGAAAGACAACTTTTTTATTTTATTTATTTTACTTTTTTTCGACTCGCTTTTCGCTTATTTTATTTATGAAAGATATTCAGTGGCCTGTAATATTTGTTTGTTTTTATACATATATAATAAACTTTTTATGTATAAGTTAACAACACGTTACCATGTGACATTTTCTCATGTTTTTCTGGCTAGAAACAACTTTTCCGTGCCCCGCGGGATTAGCCGAGGGGTCTTGTGCGCTGCAGTCATGGTCTGTGCGGCTGGTCCCGGCGGAGGTTCGAGTCCTCCCTAGGGCATGTGTGTGTGTGTTTGTACTTAGGATAATTTAGGTTAAGTAGTGTGTAAGCTTAGGGATTGATGACCTTTGCAGTTAAGTCCCATAAGATTTCAAACACATTTTTTGAACTTTTCCGTAACAAGTTTCGTGAGGTTGAACTATCGCTTGGTGATATTATTTCCAGTGTTGTGAGTCCTTGCGTATCGACCTGGAGATGTGTTAACTCGGTCCCGATACTCCAGATGGCATAATCCCGTCCTCACTTCCCCAACATTCATTACAACACTTCAGTTGCACTTTCAAGTAATGTAATAAATGTGGGTTAGAAAACACCGGAAATCGGTCGTCTGAGGTGTGGGAAAGAATAAACACACGTGGACTAGCCATAGCGGAAATCCTAAGTAACACCGAGCGATAATGTAACATCATGAAACTTGTGCTCCAAAAGTTGTTTCTAACCAGAAAAACACGAGAAAATTTAACATAGTAACATGCTTGAAACCTTTACATCATGCATTTGTTATATATATAAAACTAACATGTATTACAGCCCACCGAAGATGATTCATTAATACTCATATAAGAAGCGGAACACGTCAGATAAAAACCAAACCGCCACATTAGTTGCGAAGGCAGAGCATTGCTCCATGAATCTTGAAGCAATTAAGGAACGACGGAAAACGGAAAACGGAAAGAAGTCAGGAAAACAGATTTGTTTCACAATATGGAAGATGAAGAGTACTCATAGCTCTTACGGTATCCCTGTTACAGCAATGATAGACATCTGTGCTTCAAGTGATCGTTCCTGCCCTATCCCAAATACTGACCATTCCTACTGGAACATCCAATATACATTGTCACCAAGCACTCATTCAGTACAACGATCAACCGCGAAGATACACGAAACGTATGAGTGTCCTGATATTGGCCGCTCAATATATACATCCTTTACTGTCTTTATTGTTAACAATATCAGCTTATTCCCGAGAATTAACAGCTTTCACTCAGTTATTACTAGGCAGAAATCCTGTCTGCATTTGGATCGCGCCGACCGAGGTGGCCGAGCGGTTCTAGCCGCAACAGTCTGGAATCGCGAGACCGCTACGGTCGCCGGTTCGAATCCTGCCTCGGACATGGATGTGTGGGATGTCCTTACATTAGTTAGGTTTAAGTACTTCTAAGTTCTAGGGAACTGATGACCTCAGATGTTAAGTCCCATAGTGCTCAGAGCCATTTGAACCATTTGGATCGCACTTCCTTGACTCTTGTGCAGAAAGGTTTCAAGGTGGTGTTATTTTACATCTTACGAACCGCGTTTACATCCAATACGATATAAATAAGCACCTTCAATGATAGAAAATACAGTTTTATGCTCGTTCATTAAAAACATGTATGTGACTGACATCATGTAGTACACTTAATGTATTGTATAATGTCTGCATATTGGGTGACTGGGGAACAAGCATATCTGTGAAGCTCATGGTAGAACGGAAGGACACAGGAAGCTCACACATTCCTTCGGACAATAGGACGGCACAGCTACTTCCGGCGCTAATCTCTGGACCCGCCTGTGAGCTGGACCACCTGCAAAAAGGGAACACGTGGCCGGCATGCAGCCGTGAGAAAACGGCCTGGTCAGCCTAAAACACACGGCAGCAGGTATTCGTGTACTTTCCTACAGACATAGAAAGAACTTCCAGAAACTTCGATCTGGATTCTAAACTGCGATTGGTCGGCGTTAAGAAACGAGCGCCTTCCAGAAAGGTGATTCGCCACCCAAATTTGTGGGGGAGAAAAGACTGAGCAGCAAAAAGAGGAGAGAAGTAAAAATTAGAGTCGTCTCGGGTTCGGGGAGTAGGAGAGTCGTCTTGGAGGTCCACGGCAGTCGACGGAAGTCTTCGGTGTAATTTTGGTGAAGTTCTACGGCTATAGCTTCTGATCGTTATGGTGATCTTATTTATGCGCCAGTGTGTAGGAAAATGAATTTACATTGGCGAATCGCATGTTGCACTCCGTTCTGCAGTGAGGTTTCACACTGCTCATTGGGATAGTAGTTTCTTCTTGCTATTTAGTACAACGGGGATTTCAGTTACTCCACGTCTAATCATAGATCGCCAGTATCTTTTAGAACAGAGCCAGACAAACAGTTTCAGGGCCAGTATTAATACAGGGAGAACCTGAGATTTGTAACTATTATTTAATGTCTTAAAATTAATTTATATGATTTTCCTGTACCAGTTAATCTTGTCTCTTGTGTATATTTTATAACTTATTCGTTTAATGGGGGACTGGATTTTGTTGACATATCCTGACACTATATTGTATCCACAGTGTAAAATTTGGAAACCAGTGGGTTATGACATGATAATTTAGGTAATTAATGAGAATAATGTACAACTGATGGGAGACATATGCATCAGGGAGACTTCAGGAACGTTAAAATATCCATTGCTCAAGTTATCACTTGTACGTGCTCATGGCAAGTCTCCGCCCTCAATAGCCAGGAGAAGAAGTGGAGGTACGTTGAATATGGCTGACCCTGCAAGGATGAGTTTTTGTGAATCCTGAGAAACAGTCAGCAAAATTTGTAGATATAGCAATTTGAAATCTCAGTGCGAATAAAATTTTTGCAGATTAATTGTTCAAGTGTTCAAATGTGTTTTGAAATCTTATGGGACTTAACTGCTAAGGTCATCAGTCCCTAAGCTTACACACTACTTAACCTAAATTATCCTAAGGACAAACCCACACACCCATGCCCGAGGGAGGACTCGAACCTCCACCGGGACCATCCGCACAGATTAATTGTGATTTCAGCTAGGTTGAATAATTAAGGCACACTTGTGTAGAGTCACGCGTTTTGCTATAGATAGTAATAATTCCATCTGTTGCCTCGCTTGATCATCTGCTCGCTGTCTTCAGTGTTACAGTTACTGCCGAGCTTGAGCGACTGCTCGCTGGCTTCAGTGCTTTAGCCCTTTGAGTGCTGCACTGCACATGCTGCTGGGCATGTCAAGCTTGCCATTGCGGCCGCCTAATCCGTGTACCTGAGCGGCAGACACTTCCGCTGACAACTGTGTCTGCCTGAGCTCTCCGCTCGGCCTTCCTCGCCCTGGCCTGAGTATTTCTGGAACCACGGTGGTCGTGACAGTCTCGCAGTTAGTGTGATCACCGACGTTACAAATTAACACAGGATATCTGGATACTTCCAAGTCCTTTGCTGTCTATGATAGAATCACAATGGCATCGGCGAAATTTAAAAAAAAAAATGGTTCAAATGGCTCTGAGCACTATGGGACTCAACTGCTGTGGTCATCAGTCCCCTAGAACTTAGAACTACTTAAACCTAACTAACCTAAGGACATCACACACATCCATGCCCGAGGCAGGATTCGAACCTGCGACCGTAGCAGTCGCACGGTTCCTGACTGCGCGCCCAGAACCGCGGGACCACCGCGGCCGGCGGCGAAATTTAAAGATTTCATTTCTTCTCCGTGGATGTTAATACCTACTCCTAATTTTTCTTTTGTTTCCTTTATTGCTTGCTCAATATACAGATTCAATAATATCGGGGAAAGGCTACAACACTGTCTCACTCCCTTCCCTACCACTGCTTCCCTTTCATGTCCCTCACCTCCTATAACTGCGATCTGGTTTCTGTATAAATTGTAAATAGCCTTTCGCTCCCTGCATTTTACCTCTGCCACCTTCAGAATTTGAAAGAGAGTATTCCAGTCGTCGTTGTTAAAAGCTTTCTCTAAGTCTACAAATGCTAGAAACGTACGTTTGCATTTTCTTAATCTAGCTTCTAAGCTAAGCCGTAGGGTCAGTATTGCCTCACGTGTTCCAACATTTCTACGGAATCCTAACTGATCTTCCCCAAGGTCGGCTTCTACCAGTTTTTCCATTCGTCTGTAAAGAATTCGGGTTAGTATTTTGCAGCCATGACTTACTAAACTGATAGTTCGGTAATTTTCACATCTGTCAACACCTGCTTTCTTTGAGATTGGAATTATTATATTCTTCTTCAAGTCTGACAGTATTTCGCCTGTCTCATATATTTTGCTCACCAGATGGTAGAGTTTTGTCAGTATTGTCTCTCCCAAGTCTGTCAGTGCTTCTAATGGAATGTTGTCTACTCCCGGGGCCTTGTTTCGACTTAGGTCTTCCAGTACTCTGTCAAACTCTTCACGCAGTATCATATCTCCCATTTCATCTTCATCTACATCCTCTAACGGAATGGACAGTGTCTTGAAAGGCGGATATAAGATGAACATCAACAAAAGCAAAACGAGGAAACGGAATGTAGTCGAGTTAATTCTGGTAATGATGAGGGAATTAGAGTAGGAAATGGGACACTTAAAGTAGTAAAGGAGTTTTGCTATTTAGGGAGCAAAATAACTGATGATGGTCGAAGTAGAGAGGATATAAAATGTAGACTGGCAATGGCAAGGAATGCGTTTCTGAAGAAGAGAAATTTGTTAACACCGAGTATAGATTTAAGTTTCAGGAAGTCGTTTCTGAAACTATTTGTATGGAGTGTAGGTATGTATGGCAGTGAAATATGGACGATAAATAGTTTGGACAAGATGAGATTAGAAGCTTTCGAAATGTGGTGCCGCAGAAGAATGCTGAAGTTCAGATGGGTTGATCACATAACTTATGAGGAGGTATTGAATAGAATTGAGGAGAAGAGGAGTTTGTGGCACAACTTAACTAGAAAAAGAGATCGGTTGGTAGGACATGTTCTGAGGCATCAAGGGATCACCAATTTAGTATTGGAGGGCAGCGTGGAGGGTAAAAATCGTAGAGGGAGACCAAGAGATGAAGGATGTAGGCTGCAGTACGTACTGGTAGATGAAGCAGCTTGCACAGGATAGAGTAGCATGGAGAGCTGCATCAAACCAGTCTCAGGACTGAACCAGAACAACATCTGGATACTTGTTCCATAACTTTGGATCTGGAGATGAATTGCTCGACAGACCTAATGTACACTGAACCTGCTTACGCTGCTAACATGTAACTCCTCATCAAAGGCTTTCTTTCATTTCCATTTCAGTTCTTGAGAATCATCATAAGGTCTCAGTAAACATTTTTGTTTTATTTGGCATACTGATACATAATTATCAGATTTTTGTACACAACTTACGATGTAAACGCTGTAGAATCCATGAAGACCAAACATTGACGTTCCTCAGTACTAGCGCAATAATTGATCCGCAAACAACCTTCAAGGGAAGCATCTGGATGCCAAGACACACTTTTGAAGCTAATCACTATATTTTGAGAGTAATAACCCAATAAATTATCCGCAAGGAAAATTCAAAATCAAAAATTCAACATTTCTGATTTCTCTCTGTGTGGGACACAATTGTTATTGTACAGTAGAAATAAACAATAATTTATAACTTCTGTTTAAGAATTAGATAAGGAAATACTCAAGTTTCTCAACTACTTAATTAAATGTCACCTTTAATTCCTAATTATCTTTCGTGCTTCAGAAACGGTCGAGTGTGTGCAACTGATCAACGTGTGCCGAGACGCCGTTTCCAAGAGTAGGCCTAGAATTTTTTCACGAATCCAGTGTCCTGGAAAAATATGACAGCAATCCAGTACTGAATATTACTAGAAAATTATAGCCAGGGTTGCGGTAAGAGATATTTATATAAGTGGCGACTAGTTTCGAGAAAAGCCCATTTTCGAACAGCAATGTCAAAAGGGAATGTGACAAACAAATTGTAGCTGTTAATAAAACCATTGAATATCGATAGCTATGCATCTACTATGGTTTTATTAACAGCTGTAGTGTGGTTCTCACTGTCTTTGTTTTCCATGGAGGTTACAAAATGGCTTTCGCCCGAAACTAGTCGCTGCTTAAATAAATATCTTTTGCAGCAACGCAGGCTACAATTTTGTGGTAATAATAATGCTCGAACTTTTTGTTTAATTGATGATATTTGCACAAAGTATAAGGTATAACATATACCAAGAAGCTATCGAAGAATACATAAATTTGCACAAAGTTTTTATTTTTGCACCTTCTGTACGAACATCTGAAGCATCCATTCTGTGTTTGTCAGCACAGGCTGGGTGTTTTACATGTTCGTACATAAGGTGTTTGTCAGCTGAGTAATTCATCTGGAGAGACTCTTCAAACTCAGATAATCCCTTTTTTTCTTTTTTTTTTTTGCACAGTTATATTTTCCATCCTTCTTTCATATCCGGGATTTGGACTGGCAATTTTTTATTTTTAAGTAATTTTTTTCAGAAGTAAGGGCTTCGTTTCATCTTCCAGCTGTAGCAACTTGGCTAAAAGATCTTCTTTGTATGGTATGTTTCAAAATATGTGTCAATGCACAAAGGCACATTGCATGTTTTGCATTCATATTTCGCTTCTCGACGCACATTCTGTTTCGAGCAGACTGCACATCTACGCCACAGTCCGCGTTTCTTGGACTGGTCACTTGCAGTGACATGTAGAAAGTGCTTCTCACAAGGGAACCTCCCCATCGCACCCCCCTCAGATTTAGTTATAAGTTGGCACAGTGGATAGGCCTTGAAAAACTGAACACAGATCAATCGAGAAAACAGGAAGAAGTTGTGTGGAACTATGAAAAAAGAAGCAAAATACACAAACTGAGTAGTCCATGCGCAGGATAGGCAACATCAAGGAGATGGTGAACTTAGGAGCGCCGTGGTCCCGTGGTTAGCGTGAGCACATGCGGAACGAGAGGTCCTAGGTTCCAGTCTTCCCACAAGTGAAAATTTTAATTTCTTTATTTTCGCAAAGTTATGATGTGTCCATTCATTCATTGACGTCTCTGTTCACTGTAATAAGTTTAGTGCCTGTGTTTTGCGACCGCACGGGAAAACCGTGCGATTAGTAGACGAAAGGACGTGCCTCTCCAATGGGAACCGAAAACATTTGATCGCAAGGTCATAGGTCAACCGATTCCTCCACAGGAAAACACGTCTGATATATTCTATACGACACTGGTGACGGCATGTGCTCCACATGACAGGAATATGTTGTCCACCCACCTAACTTGTACACTTGGTGAATGGGTAAAAAGAATCTTCTGCCTTTCCCGATTTAGGTTTTCTTGTGGATGTGATAATCACTCCCAAAAAAGTGATGAAAACGTAAGTGATTGTCACATAAACTCCAACAAATGAATGCAACAGTTTCACAGTCGCACAGTTTTCCCTGTGCTCTGTCAAAACGTATGTTTTTAACGTTTTCAAATTTTGTCGTATGTAGACCGTCAAATCCTGCATATGTCCTAGCAAATCTGAACATGTCCTGGAATTTTGGAGAGCGAATTTGATTATGTGTGAGTGCGTGAACTTTGATAATTGTGTGAAAATAAAAAATTAAACTTTTGACTCGAGGGTACACTTGAACCAAGGACCTCTCGTTCCTCAAGTGCTCACGCTAACCACGGGACCACGGCGCTCCTGAGCTCACGTACTACTTGATGTTGCGTATCCTGCACATGGACTACTCAGTTTGTATATTTTGCTTATTTTTTTCATAGTTCCATACAACTTCTTCCTGTTTTCTCGATTGATCTGTGTTCCGTTTTTCAAGGCCTATCCACTGTGCCAACTTATAACTAAATCTGAGGGGGGTGCAATGGGGAGGTTCCCTTGTTAGTAAGGCGAAGAGGCATCTCGTCATCAGAGCGGCTTCCTTTCCTATCTCTTCTCCGTTCTGTAATAAATTTTTCCATAAATTCTCGTACCAGGCATAAATAAAACTCAGCTAACCATATTTTGCTCCCTGCCACCGATCTGTGAAGAGTGTGGGCATTAAAACACAAAGGCCCACAACATGAAAAAAAAATCTTTTTGTACCATTTAACACATTTGCTCACAGATGCAACAGAGCTTAGTAGCATATCGGATTGGTCTACTGCTCCCATATTTGCATTGTAATCAACAACAACACATTTCGGCTTCATTACTTTTTCGCCAGTCGTCCTGTTTGTCTTTCCCGTGTCACGCATTTCTGTAGTGTTGCCGGTAGTCAGCATTAACACTTTTCTCTTGTCGCACCACTTGATGGCAATCATTGCGTCAGTTGACAAAAACTCAACTTCTCCTCATTTCAGTTTTGTAGCTTCGGAAAGTTGCGCCTGTTCCTACGTACAGTACCGCATGCTGCTGTTCTCTGGATGTGAAGCCAGAGGAATAAGGCTGGACTTCTATACCAATTGTCGACATACAGGGTATGTCCATGTTGAAGGTATGGCTTTATTAGTTTTTCCACTATATCACCAGATTTCCCCAAATTATGGACTTCAATTTCTGTTTTTGTGCCTCTGTAAACAATGAAATCCAAGACGTATCCAGTTTTACAGTCGCACAAGCGAATGTTTTGATTCCAAGTCTACTTCGTTTCGAAGGAATGTATTGTTTAAAAGATAAGCTACCTTTGAACAATAATAGGCTTTCATCGACATACAGTTTTCTGTATGGATTAAATGCACTACGGAACGCCACACGAACTGTATCAATTATTTTCCTAATTTTAAACAGTGTCATCTACACGACTGGCGCCGCGCGGGATTAGCCGAGCGGTCTGAGGCGCTGCAGCCGTGGACTTTGCGGCTGGTCCCGACGGAGGTTCGAGTCCTCCCTCGGTCATGGGTGTGTATGTTTGTCCTTAGGATAATTGAGGTTACGTAGTGTGTAAGCTTAGGGACTGATGACCTTAGCAGTTAAGTCCCATCAGATTTCACACACATTTCTCCACGACTGGCCGAGTTGTCACTAAAATGCAACATTCAAAAAAGTGACATAAAACGGTCACGGGACATAGCTTCGCCATAAACTGGAGTACTCAGAAGTACATCTCTAGACCAATATTCCTTTATTCTCAACTTTTTAACACGAGCCTTGAGAAGCCAAATACCAATGAAGCTAAACATTTCCTCAAAACCTGTATCTTTCCAAGTGGATAGTTGAAAACGAACTTGTTCCGACGTATTTGCCATGGTGAAAGTGAAAAGTAGGTTCGTTTCAAGCGCTATAAATTTCAGCAGATCTTCTGATAAAAATAGCATGAAAAAGAGTAGAACGCTTGAATCAGGCGCTAGTTGGCAATTATGTCGTGAAGATGAGTCATCAAACGCATGAAGTACTTGACTGAAAGCACGTTTTTGATAATCAGATTTCTCATTCTCACTATGGCGTGCCTTTTTACGGATCGATTCGTCTTCTCTTTCAGAATCTGAGGAAGAACTGTCCTGGCGAGCTCTACTGGGTGAAGTACGTGGAGGTGTATTACTACGAGATTCTTCTGATGAATCTTCATCGTCACTATATTAATTTAAGATGCCACGCTCACTGTCGCTGTCACTCCTTGTCAGTATGTCCAGTATCTCTTCGTCAGTGCAACGTCGCCGATGTGCCATTTGTCTGTGGAACTCAAAAGTGACAGCACTCTAAAAATCCTGATGAAACAGCAGATAGCTTTACGACACCACAGAAGCAGACTGCAGAAGATCACACGAACCAGCTTGCACGAATGTCGAACAGCAACTTCAAAATCAGTAGCAGAGTGTTTCCAAGATAGCAGGGACAGTGGCACAGAACAACAAATAGGGCACATCCATCCCAGGGAGTGCACGGGACAAAAGCACTTGCGACGGGCCGGCGTCCAGCCCTGAGCGGCTATTGACGTCCGTAGGCCCACAGGCAGTGGAACCGGCTGCTTTATAGGCCGTCAATAGAAGTACTGCCCAGGCCGCGTGGCGAGTGCCGTCTGCAGGGCGCACGGGAAAGCCCAGTTCAGCGGCAAACAACGTCCGCAGGCCCCGCGGCTAGGTGGAGCGCCGCGGCGTATCACGTCTGCAGTACTCAAAGGGTTAGTTTAAGTTATCTGAAATAGTGTCGTGCTTGAGCGTCTTTAAGGAGTGTTTTATAATATGTTTTTGTACAGATCACTGTTCCATCACGACGTTGTCTTAGGAATGTTAAATGATTATTAAACAATTTTTTTATATATGCTAGTGACAATTTAGTAGTTAATTGTGTAAGGGAAATTTGCACGTGAGGGATAATATCGAGTAGTCCTACACCTCATGCTAACGAGAGCTAAAACTCGTTTAGAGAAACGATAAATACTGTAGACAGGATTAATAGCGAAATGTTGGAGGCACATGGGACTGACGAAAATCTGTGGGACGAGACAGAATTGAGAATTCTAGGTGCACAGGGAACCGCTGAGATAAACGCGGATCACAGGGAATTTCTGGAGAAAGGTAAGCCAGGGGAGAAGAATCTGATAGCGAGGAAGAAACACGAGGCACGTGAATACAGTAGTAAACATCAGAAACTACGGTGTAGTTAGCCCACGTGGACACAAAAGCTCCAGTAATTATTACAACCGAGCACAATTGAATGCGTCAGCACGCAGTAATGCATCAGGTTATAGTAGTTACAGTTGACACGAAGAGACTGATAGAACACAATACCGGTATGTCCACGCTTGTTCAGAACCACTTGTGTCAAATAACGTGCAAGGTACTGACGCGACAGAAACGGCAAATATATTCGCGTTTCTAGAAAAGCTATAGATGACGGCAATAAAACATGATAACCGAAATTAAAAAGATCATGACGGTGCCGGCCGGAGTGGCCGTGCGGTTCTAGGCGCTACAGTCTGGAACCGCGAGACCGCTACGGTCGCAGGTTCAAATCCTGCTTCGGGCATGGATGTGTGTGGTGTCCTTAGGTTAGTTAGGTTTAAGTAGTTCTAAGTTCTAGGGGACTGATGACCTCAGAAGTTGAGTCCCATAGTGCTCAGAGCCATTTGAACCATTTTTTGATCATGACGGGAATTCACAACAGGATGGGCGAGGTTAGTATGGATATTAACACAATTAAGATGAAAACAAAAGACGTCAAAGACGAGGTAGTTACATTGCAAGCCAAACTGTCATACGAAGTAGTAGAGATAAAAAGAGCTGCTAATGAAGCTAAATTAAAAGCAAGAAACGCGAAACGTATTGTTCTTGTTACTAAGGAGGTGTCACTACAAACAGCGAAAGTAGGAAAAGGGGTAATATCTAAATTGCAGAGTAGGGTAAGGCGCGTTGAAGAGACGCAATTGCGTGCGAAAGAGACAACGCCGAAAGAAGTACCTAATGCGGATTAGAGCAACTCCGAATAAGCATGAAAAGGGAACTGAGACAACTAGCCAAAGAAATTAAGTTTCAACACAAAATTTCAGCAAATACGGAGACCCAGACTGATAGTAGTGTAAGAACAGCGAGAACGATAGAAACCAGACAAAATTCGGTACAGCACAATCCTGTACAAACAGAAAGTAGCGAGTCTGACAGTAGTGTGATACACAGGGTAAATACAACAAAGAAACATGGTGTGGCTAACTTTGGCGTGGAACAGCCTGGCATGTCGCAAAGCACACGAATAACAGCGCCATATTCGACATGGACAGCTGCAGCCCGTTAACTCGTACTGCCGCACACCTGTCTAATAATACAGAGTGCGCTGTAGAAATGAGGAGTAAACTCAGCCGCAACCGCAGACCTGAGGAAGCACCCGAAAGACGCGAAATCCCAAAAATGAGAATAGTTAAAAACTCCGAAGAAAGTTTTGAATTCGTGCACTTCATTTCAGGCAGATGGTTGAAACACTATAATGATGATGGAAATATTTTACACCTCCGAGACGTTTGTACGATAATTTGATCTGAGTTTACCACTTCACTTTCAGATACCAATTAGATTTTTGTCTGCTCGCACATGGAAGGTGCAACAGCCGAATGGATGAGAAACATAGCAAGAATCTGTTAAACATATGAAGAGTTCCGCACAGCGTTTCTCAATAAGAACTGGTCTAGACAAACACAGGACCGAATTAAGCAAGAGATGATGACGAACAGGAATTCAGGGTTCTGCAGTCCGGACCAGTGTTTTTTTTTTTCCTTTTTTCTTTTTTTTAACATGGCAAAAAAGAACCAATACTTAGATGAACCAGGGGACTGATGATCTCCGATGTTAAGTCCCATAGTGCTCAGAGCCATTTGAGCCATTTAAACTTATATGAACCACACAGTCCGACAGAAACTATTTGGCTATGTTACATGAAGTTACCAATAACACATCAGCAAACGCTAGCCGGTAGGTGCGGTGACACTACGGAGTTGTTTAAAGGCATGCTCAGAAAATTTGAATTTGCCTTTAACGAACAGCATAACAGGGACAAAAGGAATCAAAGAGAGACCCAGAATCCGGATCATAATAATCAAAACAGAATCAATTGAGGCAAGGATTGGAACAATGATAGGTACAGACAACAACAAACTTCCCAACGAAACAATCAAGCCAGCTGCAATCCCACTTGGGAAAACAATAGGGACAGTAGACAGACACACAAACAGAGAGGGAACACGTGGAACAATAGTGGACAGTGGAACCATAGTAAAAACAACAACCGCATACGTACCAGGCAAGTGTGGTAAGGAAATAGTTGCGCCGAGAATGGGCAAGGAGTCGACATTCGTCCACCAAATAATGGATGTGTACAGGTGTCAGAAGTAGGAAACGATGATTGACTAGGCCAGAGATCAGGCAAGACACAGTAACAGCCTGGAAACAGCATGGGATACGGTCAGGTACATATTTTAGAATATTAAGATGTAGGAAAACTGCTGTCAGAAGAGGAGGAGGCAAAGGGTAGAGCGGAAATCTACCATTTGGCCAAAATAAAAACAGGCGCCATTAGCTGCACTGCAATAATAGATAGTGGGAGTGAACTGTCGGCGATATCAACTCACTCTATAACAAATATAGAGACTCTGTGAATCCACCAACACTAGCGGTACAGAAGTTGAAGGTGAAAGGCGCGCTAATGGGGAATAGCACAGAGATTTCACAACAGACACAAACCAAATTTGAATGCCAGGGACATAAATTTAGGGCAAATCTGCTTGTTAAACCAAAATTAACAGCGGACATGATTGTCGGGGTTGACTTTCTCTTCGCTTAAAAGGCGATAATACATCTGGGAATAAGTGAATTAATAATGGGAGAAAATGACAAAATCAAGATCAGGTTTGACGAAGAAGCCATAAAGGCACAAATCACGGAAAACTGCCTAAAATTACAGTTTACGAACCGACAGGGAGGGACAGTATCCACCATGAAAAGAAAGCGTGTAAGGAACCTTGTATGACAGAGAGGGAGCAATTATGTGAAAGTCATGAGGAAATCGACACAAAAGTAAGAGCACTAAAGAATGTACACGCAACAGATAAGCAGGGGCTAGAATTGACACTGCACAGTAATGCAGAAGTCTTTTTACCAAAAACAGGGGCAATAATAGCATACCAATACCGATTTAATGTGAGGAAACATAGACCTTTTCGTGATCCATCCAATGTCATCCCATGGTCATACCGGGACATGGTTTTATTATAATTACACAAAATAATTGACGACGGCGTCATTGAAACGGCAACATCCGAATACAACAGCCCTTTAAGAGTTGTTGAGAGGAAGGATGGTGGAATACGACTTGTTTTAGTCTCGTCAAATAAACACAATTATTGTGCCAGAAACAGATAGCCCTGAGCTGTTAGAGGAACTGCTCCAGATATTCCACGAGGTTACGGTTTTTACCTCACAGGATATGAGATCTAGCTTTTTGCAGATAGAACTCGATCCTACGTGCCGCAAATATACTGCATTTATTGCATTGGGACAGTGCTTCCAATTATGAAGGTTGACATTTTGATTAAGTATTTCATCTGCAGCATTCATCAAGTGTTTTAGTAGCACATTGAGTTCTAACCTGACAGAAAGATTCCCACGTTAGGTTGACGTCGTACTCATAGCGGAGAACACGTAGGAAGACATAATACACTACTGGGCAGACTAAAAAACAAATATTAGTAAAACGTGTTTTGGGAGCAGTCAGGTGCACTTTCTTGTTCACGTCATAACTAGGGAGGGGATGTCTCCCGATCCAGAAAGCATCGCAGCTACTGTGGAATCTGCAACTCCAAGAACTAGAAACCAGCTAGGGGGATTCTTCGGAGTAACCAAAAATTCATTTATGTCATTTCTTTGGCTACTCTCCTCCTCTGTCAGTTTGATCCGTGGCGGGACCGGCACCAGTAGTACCTCTGACATGAGAAGATCGATTTCCTAGTACACAGATTTGCGCTGTGCATTCTCCGGCAACCTCGTGAGCTGTGGATGTGCGCTCTTCCTTAGAGGGACACGCAGTTAAGGTCTTGCGAAGCGATGGTCTGACATCTTCGCAAAATCGCCCCAGCATCGAGACACCCAGTTAAGTACTCTAATTACTAAGAGCGCTTTGTTAACTGTGATTGTGATCGGTCTTGGTATAGTAAGACGTTGCCGGACGCGTTAGGTTACGTGTGTTCGATTTCATTTGATGCCTCTTACTACGCGTGTGTTCTGCTTCCGCATAATATTCATGTCTTTGCAGAATGTTAGTTCATTAGCTATTATTAGCAAGTGTTTAATTTTCTTACGATATCAGTAAATCCATGTCAATATGTCCTCTGCGGGCAATCTGAGTTTTTATTTCTAAAGGTTATCGTGTTGAGCTTTGCAGGCCCACTTAAGGTGGCCAACATGTGTGTCATTAAGTTTTAATGAGTGTCGGTTCTCGTGAGCCAGTTCATTTTCCACTCTTAGTGTTTGTTTCTCAAGTACTGTTGTTGGGTTGTTTTTGGAGGAGGAGACCAGGCAGTGAGGTCATCGGTCTCATCAGAGTAGGGAAGGACGGGGAAGGAAGTCGGCCGTGCCCTTTCAAAGGAACCATCCTGGAATTTGCCTGCAATGATTCAGGGAAATCACGGAAAACCTAAATCAGGTTGGCCGGACGCGGGATTGAACCGTCGTCCTCCCGAATGCGAGTCCAGTGTGCTAACCACTGGGCCACATCGCTCGGTTCTCTCAGGTACTGTTTCAGTTTAAGAAAGGACTTGTGAGTGAAACTGGTGCTGTTGAGCCGTGATTTGATAGTGTTAATTTCATGATTAATCTTGAATGTTAAAGTTAAGAAAAGTTTTTAGGCCACCTGTTGTCGGGTGTGGTCTGTGTTTCAGTGAGACGAGGCATCAGGTAACCGAACCGCAGAGCTTCCCTTTAGATAACAAGTTTGTCTTACAGACGGCGGACTTCGCCTGAGCTCGTGTGTTCCTCATCCGCAGTGTTTGCTGGGTTCACATTTCGGTGGCCTATTCGACGAGGGTTTGCAAACGGAGCCACGTCTTGGTTCGAAGTCTTACGTTCCTCAGTCGGTTCCACTGTTCGTGCTTAAACTTCGGCCTTACAAGCTTGGGCGTTACCTCTGTTACTACACGTTCACGGTTGTACAAAGCTGTACTTTCCTATGTCCTAAAAGCCCATTTCACAAGCCAATGGGCATTTGAATAATTTCGTGGTTTGCTCTGCAAGGTTCTCTAGTCTAGTAATTTACAAGATTGCCCAAGTTACGTTTTAATAAGTATGTTCTAAGTATTCGTATTAAAATTGAGTCTGTGTGTCCACCATTATTTTACATGTAATGTTAAAGTGAAAGGGTCTTGAATACCTTGTCTTAACTAGAGTTGTTTTGTTAGCGTTATGGTCAAATTCAGCCTTAGTTGCCTCTTTCAATATTTATATGAGTTCGTTGCTAATGGTTTATTAGTTTATTAATGATTTTATGCAATGAGAGAGTTCCTTAAATATTTTGCCTGAGTGGTGTTTCTCAATGTTTATGGGTCACCTTGGGCGTTACCTGGTTCCTGAAGAGGGGCAGCAGCCTTTTCAGTAGTTGCAAAGGCAACAGTCTGGATGATTGACTGATCTGGCCTTGTAACAATAACCAAAACGGCCTTGCTGTGCTGCTACTGCGAACGGCTGAAAGCAAGGGGAAACTACGGCCGTAATTTTTCCCGAGGGCATGCAGCTTTACTGTATGATTAAATGATGATGGCGTCCTCTTGGGTAAAATATTCCGGAGGTAAAATAGTCCCCCATTCGGATCTCCGGGCGGGGACTACTCAAGAGGATGTCGTTATCAGGAGAAACAAAACTGGCGTTCTACGGATCGGAGCGTGGAATGTCAGGTCCCTTAATCGGGCAGGTAGGTTAGAAAATTTGAAAAGGGAAATGGATAGGTTAAAGTTAGATATAGTGGGAATTAGTGAAGTTCGGTTGCAGGAGGAACAAGACTTCTGGTCAGGTGACTACAGGGTTATAAACACAAAGTTAAATAGGGGTAATGCAGGAGTAGGTTTAATAATGAATAGGAAAATAGGAACGCGGGTAAGCTACTACAAACAGCTTAGTGAACGCATTATTGTAACCAAGATAGATACGAAGCCCACACCTACTACAGTAGTACAAGTTTATATGCCAACTAGCTCTGCAGATGACGAAGAAATTGAAGAAATATATGATGAAATAAAAGAAATTATTCAGATAGTGAAGGGAGACGAAAATTTAATAGTCATGGGTGACTGGAATTCGAGTGTAGGAAAAGGGAGAGAAGGAAACGTAGTAGGTGAATATGGATTGGGGCTAAGAAATGAAAGAGGAAACCGCCTGGTAGAATTTTGCACACAGCACAACCTAATCGTAGCTAACACTTGGTTTAAGAATCATGATAGAAGGTTGTATACATGGAAGAACCCTGGAGATACTAAAAGGTATCAGATAGATTATATAATGGTACGACAGAGATTTAGGAACCAGGTTTTAAATTGTAAGACATTTCCAGGGGCAGATGTGGACTCTGACCACTATCTATTAGTTATGACCTGTAGATTAAAACTGAAGAAACTGCAAAAAGGTGGGAATTTAAGGAGATGGGACCTGGATAAACTCAAAGAAACAGAGGTTGTACAGAGTTTCAGGGAGAGCATAAGGGAACAATTGACAGGAATGGGGGAAAGAAATACAGTAGAAGAAGAGTGGGTAGCTTTGAGGGATGAAGTAGTGAAGGCAGCAGAGGATCAAGTAGGTAAAAAAGGGCTAGTAGAAATCCTTGGGTAACAGAAGAAATATTGAATTTAATTGATGAAAGGAGAAAATATAAAAATGCAGTAAATGAAGCAGGCAAAAAGGAATACAAACGTCTCAAAAATGAGATCGACAGGAAGTGCAAAATGGCTAAGCAGGGATGGCTAGACGACAAATGTAAGGCTGTAGAGGCTTATCTTACTAGGGGTAAGATAGATACTGCCTACAGGAAAATTAAAGAGACCTTTGGAGATAAGAGAACCACTTGTATGAACATCAAGAGCTCAAATGGAAACCCAGTTCTAAGCAAAGAAGGGAAACCAGAAAGGTGGAAGGAGTATATAGAGGGTCTATACAAGGGCGATGTACTTGAGGACAATATTATGGAAATGGAACAGGATGTAGATGAAGATGAAATGGGAGATACGATACTGCGTGAAGAGTTTGACAGAGCACTGAAAGACCTGAGTCGAAACAAGGCCCCCGGAGTAGACAACATTCCATTGGAACTACTGGCGGCCTTGGGAGAGCCAGTCCTGACAAAACTCTACCATCTGGTGAGCAAGATGTATGAAACAGGCGAAATACCCTCAGACTTCAAGAAGAATATAATAATTCCAAATGGTTCAAATGGCTCTGAGCACTATGGGACTCAACTGCTGTGGTCATAAGGCCCCTAGAACTTAGAACTACTTAAACCTAACTAAGGACAGCACACAACACCCAGCCATCACGAGGCAGAGAAAATGCCTGACCCCGCCGGGAATCGAACCCGGGAACACGGGCGTGGGAAGCGAGAACGCTACCGCACGACCACGAGATGCGGGCTAATAATTCCAATCCCAAAGAAAGCAGGTGTTGACAGATGTGAGAATTACCGCACAATCATTTAATAAGCCACAGCTGCAAAATACTAACACGAATTCTCTACAGACGACTGGAAAAACTAGTAGAAGCCGACCTCGGGGAAGATCAGTTTGGATTCCGTAGAAATACTGGAACACGTGAGGCAATACTGACCTTACGACTTATCTTAGAAGAAAGATTAAGGAAAGGCAAACCTACGTTTCTAGCATTTGTAGACTTACAGAAAGCTTTTGACGATATTGACTGGAATACTCTCTTTCAAATTCTAAAGGTGGCAGGGGTAAAATACAGGGAGCGAAAGGCTATTTACAATTTGTACAGAAACCAGATGGCAGTTATAAGAGTCGAGGGACATGAAAGGGAAGCAGTGGTTGGGAAGGGAGTAAGACAGGGTTGTAGCCTCTCCCCGATGTTATTCAATCTGTATATTGAGCAAGCAGTAAAGGAAACAAAAGAAAAATTCGGAGTAGGTATTAAAATCCATGGAGAAGAAATAAAAAGTTTGAGGTTCGCCGATGACATTGTAATTCTGTCAGAGACAGCAAAGGACTTGGAAGAGCAGTTGAACGGAACGGATGGTGTCTTGAAGGGAGGATATAAGATGAACATCAACAAAAGCAAAACGAGGATAATGGAATGTAGTCGAATTAAGTCGGGTGATGTTGAGGGTATTAGATTAGGAAATGAAACACTTAAAGTAGTTAAGGAGTTTTGCTATTTGGGGAGCAAAATAACTGATATTGGTCGAAGTAGAGAGGATATAAAATGTAGACTGGCAATGACAAGGAAAGCGTATCTGAAGAAGAGAAATTTGTTAACATCGAGTATAGACTTAAGTGTCAGGAAGTCATTTCTGAAAGTATTTGTATGGAGTGTAGCCATGTATGGAAGTGAAACATGGACGGTAAATAGTTTCGACAAGAAGAGAATAGAAGCTTTCGAAATGTGGTGCTACAGAAGAATGCTGAAGATTAGATGGGTAGATCACATAACTAATGAGGAGGTACTGAATAGGATTGGGGAGAAGTGGAGTTTGTGGCACAACTTGACCAGAAGAAGGGATCGGTTGGTAGGACATGTTCTGAGGCATCAAGGCATCACCAATTTAGTATTGGAGGGCAGCGTGGAGGGTAAAAATCGTAGGAGATTCAGAAGGATGTAGGTTGCAGTAGGTACTGGGAGATGAAGAAGCTTGCACAGGATAGAGTAGCATGGAGAGCTGCATCAAACCAGTCTTAAGACTGAAGACCACAACAACAACATGGGACATCGTTGGTTAATGATTTATTAAGTCACTTATGATTTTATGCAATGAGTGTTTCGTAAATAATCTTGCCTGAGTGGCGTCTGCCAATTCTTATGTGAGATTGGTTTTGCTAGTTAGTAAACACAACGGAATTGGAATGTTCACTTATTGGGTCAGCCCTTCCACTCCCTTTAGATTTTAAGGTTAAACGAAGCAGGTGTTAAGTAAAAACGTTCCAATGGTAGCAGAGCTTTGACCTATAGTGAGGGGGTTGGGGGCGGGCAGAGTGAACATTTCATTTCTAAATTGCGTTAATTTTCACGTGCCCTGATAGACAGTATGTTGCTTTGGTAATTTTAATATTGTTTTGTAGGGCGGGCAACCACAGCCAAACTTCGAGATTTTTTAAAGAAAGTTCCGCACTGGCTGTATGAATGATTTTTATTAAATCTGCGACCGGTTTCGCACCATTTATCGGTGCATCCTCGGGCAATCTGTAAAAAAAAAGAAAAAAGAAAAAAAACGTAATAAGAGGTCATAAAGCTATTCGATCCCCCTATCCTGAGGTGTAGATTAAACTTTGACATAGCCAGTTTTTTTAATGAAACAAGAAAGAACTCACATACGCTGTTTATTCCGCACTGGCTGTATGAACATTGCCCTGTAGCCACTCCCCACCATTCACATCCAATATACCGTCATCTGGTGAAAGAGGTAGTTAAAATTTAAAAATAATTTTTTAAAATTTTTTTAAATGATGGGAGCAACAATGTCCTAGAAAATAAAAATAAAATGCGATGCTGATAAAACACCCCTAAACACGAACGACGAAGAGCGGAACATCAGCTTGAACAAACAGCAGAATTGGGGCCATGTAAGCATATCAGAACATACCGTGCAATGTTCAACGTTATTATATTATGAATAGCGTATGTGAGTACTTTCTTGTTTCATTCAGAAAACTGGCTATTTAAAAGTTTAATTTACACCTCAGAATTGGGGCATCGAATAGTTAAATGAACTTTTATTATATTATTTTTTGTACAGATTGCCTGAGGCTGCACCGATATGTGGTGCGAAACCGGTCCCAGATTTGATAAAAGTCATTCACACAGCCAGTGCGGAATTTTCATTGAAAAAAAAAAAGAAATAGCGCATTTTGTAGGAATGGCAAATCTTTTTCCCAAGTTTATTTCTAACTTTGCGCAAATGGTCGCCGCTTTGAACGACTTACGCAAGAAGAGCTGCGAGTTTTCTTGGGGTGAAAGGTAGCCATTAGCATATGCGTCTCGTCGATTAACCAGCGCCGAACTCAAATATTTTGTTTACGAATGTGAGGCATTGGCCGTCTTGTTCGCGCTGGAGAAGTACCGGTTTTATCTCGAACATAGAGTATTTCAGACTGACAATCAAGCCTTAAGCTGGGCGCTAGCAAGGCCGCGTAAAACCGGCCTATCGCGAGGTGGGTGGTACTCATTTCGGCGTTTCAGTTCGAGGTTAAACACATTAGGGGCACTGAGAATGTGCTCGCGGACGTCGTCAGCCGCATGTTTACTGAGCATCCATCTAGTGAGAGCGCCCAAGAAACTGAGGAGGGCAATCTTAGTTGTGTCGTGTTAGGCGGTATTCCTCATTTGCTTAGTGACATTGCCGACCATCAGGATCAAGACCCCACTTGGGGACCGGTTAAGAAACGGCTTTCGGTGGGAGAAAGTTTGGATGCATACGTTATCAGCAAAGGCGTTTTGTGTAAAAGGGTGGGACGTGCCAGGGAGATTAAGACCTGTCTACCAGCCATCCCAGAGCGCCCGGTTTTTCATTACTTCCACAACTCTTTGATTGGCGGACATTTAGGAACCTATAAGATCTTGCAGAAGATTATGGAGCCGTCTATGGACCGAGACATTAGAGAGATGGTTTCTCGGTGTCAGTTGAGTCATGTGACCAAACCGAAGAACGCTCTTCAACAGGGCTTCCTGAGTTTTGAGTGCTAATCCTGTCCCATGGACAAGCTCTAAATCGATTATGTGGCTACCAAAGGAGGCCATGGGTACTTATTGACAATTTTTCAAGGATTAACTGGCAGTAATGTGACTGCTGCTACCACCATTGCGCATTTCACTAACGTATCGCTAGTGTTAATGCGCCAGCCTTTCTTTCGGCCCCCTTCAAGGCCTTTTGTTTTCAAATCGGTGTGAAGCACGTGACTACCACTCCGTATTATCAGCAGGGCTCCTTCGCGGGAAGGGTCAATCGTAACCTTCAATCCGCACTGATTATCTTTCATCAGAAGTCTCCCAGTAAGTGGGATTCTAGTCTCCCTTGACTTAGCTTTGCCTTCAGTACCACTAGCCATGAGGCTTTGAAGGCTACCCCAGTTTCCCTGACCTTTCCTTATGCTGTTAATTCCCCCCTTTCGAACTTACTGGGGATTCAAGATCTAATTCCTGCGTACATTACTCCTCACGTCGCCAAGGAAAACTGGAAAAGTGTGAGGCGCAATACTCTCTGGGCCCACAAATGACAAGCTCATCGTTATAACCGTAATCGACGAGCCTGCAGAGGTAAGCTGGGAGGTCAATTGTATGTCCGTAACTTTCCTGGGAGGGAGGTGCATGTAGGCAACCTTGGTAAGTTTGCTCCCCGTTTTCTGGGTACGTGTACGATTATGCGTATTTTAGGTCCATGGACAACCATATCGGTAAGCAATACCGGGTCTGTCTTCATCAAATTAAGTAGGCTTAGACCGCTGGTTGGGTTCCCCCCAGGTTTTTATTTGAGGGGATGAGGTTCAGCCTTGCTGCGGCTCGCGTTGGTGCCGTAGCTAGGTTGGCATTATTTATTTGGTATAGTTACCATTGTCGTCGTCTTCTTGAGTTAATTGGCGCCACTCCGTTTGCAAGCGTTGTCTGTCCGCTAGTGGCAGCAGCGACGGTTACCGATATCTAGTAATGGTGCTACGATCTTTGGGGAGACGTTGTGGTGTTTCCGAGTGGTGAGCGTCGGCAGTTCGGTTGGGGACGGACGAGCAGCCAGGTCCGCGCAGTGCGCGAACACGTCGGGACCGCTGGCAGCACGCATGCACTGCCAGATGGAAGGGCTGTAGTCGCGAGTGGTACAACCTTGTTGTAAACCAGACCCACTAAATTTAAGTTGAGTGGGCCTTAATTCAAGTAGTGAAACCTCCATCATTGTGAGATCTCGCCATTTGCTTGCATGTTGCTGCACACAGTGTCGCCGAGACTAAGAGCAGCGAGTGGAGCGTTTGGGGAAGGCGAAACTAATTAGCCTTCTTCCACTTCTTATTAATAATTGTTGCACTCTATATGTTATTATTTTTGAAGTTCAGCCAGTGGTATTTTTCCTGTTTAGTGGTCTCTAATGCCCCAGTTACCTGCCTGGAGTTCAGTGTATGTTACAGCAGTGTACTTTTCCTCGCCTTGCTCTTGCTATCTGGTAAGGCGTGTAGTTCGACAGCTTCCTTGATTGTGGGCTGGGTGGTGTTTTTTTTTTTTACTCTGATAGTAGTGGTTCCTTTCAGCGTGCGGATGCTCTAAACACCGGTGTGTTATTCCAGCGTTGCAATGGTCATCGTACATTAGGTAGATTCGGCAAATTATTAGTGGTCATGCGTTTGAACTGCCTTTGGTCTGAACTACCATCTCGTGAAGTGAATGCAACTCTTGGCTGAATGTCTCATCGCTTGCGAAGTTTGGAGGAACTTGTAACGCCGGAAATGCATATCCTCCTATTTCCATCTATTGTACTATAATTTTTTCCTATTTTGTTACCTGAATATGCGCAAATAATATGGAATCACTAAATGGTTTTCCGCTGCGCTCACATGTGCTAATCGCCTAATCCGTACGTCACAGGCAATGAAGAATTTGTGGCATAGCCTCTTTTGTTATGTCTGTGCCTTTATATATTGTAATTGTTTTACTATTTGTATATATATATATATATATATATATATATATATATATATATATATATATATATATGACTGGCTTGGAAGGTTTTACATCACGTGAAGTTTTGGCATTTCGTACTGTACATTTGGCTGAAATTCTTGTATTAAGTGAAGGTTCTTATCTAGTACCTTATGGTCCATTGTCTCTTAATTGTAGAACTAGACGTAAGGTTAATTGTGATGAAAAAATTTATATTTGGTCTAAGATAAGTGGTACATCTAATATGGAAGATTGTAAATTTGTTGGTGATTGTATGATATATTATCATTAATAAAAACTACACATTGATCTTGCCAAAAGCCGAGAAGCGATTCTTCTTAGTGTTGTAGCTCTCTGGGGCACCCTGGGATGCTCTCTGCCCCCCCCCCCCCCCTTACGGGCCCCTCACATTGCATGTGGTTACGCAATCGCATCGACGCCGCTCAGCCTTTAAAAAGACTAAGGCTGTGTGGCCCAGATATTATACAGCTTTTAACACAGGGAGATAACGCGCTATACACAGGCCTGCAAACTCAGCCACAGCGTGTTATCGACTCTGTACAGGCGACAACCAGCGTGCGCTTGGATCTTGAGCTATAAATAGCTGCTGATGCAACTTCGCGCATTCATTATATGAATAGCATCATTCAAGAATGGGTCGCCGTTTTGGATATCGCCGTCGCCAGTCCTAAGGACAATTACTATAGTAACTGAAAAAGAAAGGTTATTACACATATAATTAGCACTAGAAGCGTGGCAACTGAAGGTTGACACGTGTAGTGTGAAAACTGAAAGTTTGTCAGAAGTAATAAATTTCGTTACACTCTGACTTAATTTAGCAAAAGAATTAATAAAACCGGAAAATTGAAAGTTAATTTAGTGACTGAAATTAATAAGAAGCTTTCTTTCTTAAGCACATCGAAATTCAGTAAAACGGTTAGTCTTGGACTACCTCAACAATCACTTCAAAAGCAACTTGACTCTACGCAATTTAGAAACAAGAGATTTATCTTTGAACTTGAATTAAATGATTCTGAACAATTAACAATAGTAAAATTTAGTACGTACCAAGCTGAGCTGCAGTCACAGGAAAGCTAAAATATGCTAACAAAACTCGCACTCTTAATTTGTGCTCGTGTAATCTAAACATTGTAGCCAGCTATGAATACTTTAACTGAACTTTGAAATTAAAGCGGTGAAATCTAATTATATTATTTTAATGCTGGCGTTTTAATTTCAACGACACTCGGGTTCATTTCGGAAAAGGAAGGGCCCCTGCTTGGTAATGCAATTGGGACAATGAGCAACAAAGGTTCATGCTAAGTTGCTGTAATTTTGCGAGGCAAATGGAACAGTTTGAAAAGCTGAGGTCTGCCATACAGTTCTGAAACTTTACGTGCTTTTAGTCTTCCTTGTTGGTTGATTGAAGGTTTGAAGCCGTCGATCGAGGAGGTGGCGACAGTCACTCATTGTCGGCCGTCGCTGTTGCAGAAGCTGGATGCTGGCGCGCCTTCTTCTCGACACGGTCACCAGGCGAAACGGGCTGTTGATGTGCGCCAGCTATGCTTCCCGTCCGCGACCCCATGTCAGAAACTATCATCGCAAGTCGAGCGCAATTACATGCTGCTAAACCCCGAAAGCGCGGCAACTCGCGGGAGCGTCACACAACACACCTGCTCCACTCGCTACTCCAGCCAGACTCCCTCTGCTCTGCCCGCGCTCCACGCGGCAGACTTCACACTACCAAAGATCCTACACACTTTGATTCTTCACACGACCTATCGATGTAATCGTTCGATAGCAGTTTTCCCTAGGCAAGACCCAGCGTAAAAATACAAATAATATTTACGAAACAAATCAATTATACATCGACACACACACACACACACACACACACACACACATACTGAAGAATACATTGACTCCAGATAGAATAAGGAAACTCATCGATTTCCCGCTAAGGAAACGACAATAGCATAGAACCTTTGTAGCAGAGGTACTACGTAACATTCGTGTGGCAGGAGAGAAGTGCAGGATGCGTGCAGATACCAAAGCAAATGAGCGAGAATTTGTTATTGGCTAATGAGTGTTGGTAAAATGGCACCATTTGTCCAATAAACAAAAGAGGCTATGCCACAAATTCTTCATTGCCTGTGACGTACGGATTAGGCGATTAGCACATGTGAGCTGGGTCTTGCCTAGGGAAAACTGCTATCGAACGATTACATCGATAGGTCGTGTGAAGAATCAAAGTGTGTAGGATCTTTGGTAGTGTGAAGTCTGCCGCGTGGAGCGCGGGCAGAGCAGAGGGAGTCTGGCTGGAGTAGCGAGTGGAGCAGGTGTGTTGTGTGACGCTCCCGCGAGTTGCCGCGCTTTCGGGGTTTAGCAGCATGTAATTGCGCTCGACTTGCGATGATAGTTTCTGACATGGGGTCGCGGACGGGAAGCATAGCTGGCGCACATCAACAGCCCGTTTCGCCTGGTGACCGTGTCGAGAAGAAGGCGCGCCAGCATCCAGCTTCTGCAACAGCGACGGCCGACAATGAGTGACTGTCGCCACCTCCTCGATCGACGGCTTCAAACCTTCAATCAACCAACAAGGAAGACTAAAAGCACGTAAAGTTTCAGAACTGTATGGCAGACCTCAGCTTTTCAAACTGTTCCATTTGCCTCGCAAAATTACAGCAACTTAGCATGAACCTTTGTTGCTCATTGTCCCAATTGCATTACCAAGCAGGGGCCCTTCCTTTTCCGAAATGAACCCGAGTGTCGTTGAAATTAAAACGCCAGCATTAAAATAATATAATTAGATTTCACCGCTTTAATTTCAAAGTTCAGTTAAAGTATTCATAGCTGGCTACAATGTTTAGATTACACGAGCACAAATTAAGAGTGCGAGTTTTGTTAGCATATTTTAGCTTTCCTGTGACTGCAGCTCAGCTTGGTACGTACTAAATTTTACTATTGTTAATTGTTCAGAATCATTTAATTCAAGTTCAAAGATAAATCTCTTGTTTCTAAATTGCGTAGAGTCAAGTTGCTTTTGAAGTGATTGTTGAGGTAGTCCAAGACTAACCGTTTTACTGAATTTCGATGTGCTTAAGAAAGAAAGCTTCTTATTAATTTCAGTCACTAAATTAACTTTCAATTTTCCGGTTTTATTAATTCTTTTGCTAAATTAAGTCAGAGTGTAACGAAATTTATTACTTCTGACAAACTTTCAGTTTTCACACTACACGTGTCAACCTTCAGTTGCCACGCTTCTAGTGCTAATTATATGTGTAATAACCTTTCTTTTTCAGTTACTATAGTAATTGTCCTTAGGACTGGCGACGGCGATATCCAAAACGGCGACCCATTCTTGAATGATGCTATTCATATAATGAATGCGCGAAGTTGCATCAGCAGCTATTTATAGCTCAAGATCCAAGCGCACGCTGGTTGTCGCCTGTACAGAGTCGATAACACGCTGTGGCTGAGTTTGCAGGCCTGTGTATAGCGCGTTATCTCCCTGTGTTAAAAGCTGTATAATATCTGGGCCACACAGCCTTAGTCTTTTTAAAGGCTGAGCGGCGTCGATGCGATTGCGTAACCACATGCAATGTGAGGGGCCCGTAAGGGGGGGGGGGGGCAGAGAGCATCCCAGGGTGCCCCAGAGAGCTACAACACTAAGAAGAATCGCTTCTCGGCTTTTGGCAAGATCAATGTGTAGTTTTTATTAATGATAATATATCATACAATCACCAACAAATTTACAATCTTCCATATTAGATGTACCACTTATCTTAGACCAAATATAAATTTTTTCATCACAATTAACCTTACGTCTAGTTCTACAATTAAGAGACAATGGACCATAAGGTACTAGATAAGAACCTTCACTTAATACAAGAATTTCAGCCAAATGTACAGTACGAAATGCCAAAACTTCACGTGATGTAAAACCTTCCAAGCCAGTCATATATATATATATATATATATATATATATATATATATATATATATATATATATATATATATACAAATAGTAAAACAATTACAATATATAAAGGCACAGACATAACAAAAGAGGCTATGCCACAAATTCTTCATTGCCTGTGACGTACGGATTAGGCGATTAGCACATGTGAGCGCAGCGGAAAACCATTTAGTGATTCCATATTATTTGCGCATGGAGAAGACAGAACAATCCCACTGAGTTTATTTAAGAAAAGCTATCTCTCTATAAATATGTACGATAAAAGGATTACTGTACAAATGGGATGTCAGTTTCGGAACTACAAACTTTTAAGAAATATTTAACTAGCGTGCGTACAGGATGTCACCAGGCATCATTTAAGGAGACAAATGTGTATGTCTCCCATTTCACCTGTATTGCTAGCAAGACATCTTCCTAATTGGCAGACTTCGTTGATAAGGATGTATAAAGAGTGTTCAAATGAATACGCATGAAACGTCGTAACAATAAATTTCGGTTTAAATTTTCATGCACCGCTATGAGTTAACGTAGTGAGACACCTAGGGACACGAATATAGTGTAGCCACTACCACCTGAAATTAAAAGCTGTGCCTTTAGCAGGCAACGTGATGATCACCACCATTTTCGACGTCCGTGGTCGAATTCCTTGAGCACGGAGAAACCATTGACAGTGACATGTACTGTGAGACATTTCGTGCGCTACCCTAGCCCATCAAGAGCAAACGGCTTGGGCTGCTTATTGCATGCTTACAGAGGAGGTGATTCTGCTCCACGATAACGTCCGTCCCCAGGTCACCTTGAGACTTCCATGTGTGTAATACAAACAAAAAATAATGAAAAAAAATGACAAAGAAATGGTCAAGCGCTTCAACTCAGGCATTAAACTGAACGGCACAGTGGACGACTAACTGCCTTGACAGGCTCCTATGACAGCTACAGAGATTGTGGGAACGGTGAATCCTTCACCTCGTCAAACAGTGGATAGCTATACCGAAGTCTCTGGTGTTTACTTCTGAATAAAGACTTCAGTTATACACACAGCTTTCTTTCGTACCTTTTCTACCTTTTCTTTGCAACATCCTTATGCATGTGTCCTTGTAACTTTGTTGCAGCTGCTTTCCATCTGCTTACCGCCATTTGAAATTTCGTTTTCCCAGAAAACTGAACAATCGTTTTTCAATTCCAACGTTTAGAATACTTGTGCACACTTTCACATTATTATATCTACACGCAGACAGTTGGGAGCCACACATTCCTTGTAAGCCGTCGCTTGCTTTAACTATACCTATATGTCTGAGTGAAGCCAATGTTATTATATTTACACAAATAAAAAAGTTTTGTCTTGTCAATAAACTTCTAATCGTCTCCAGAAAGACATTTTCACTCTGTAGTGGACTGTGGGTTAATATGAAACTACCTGGAGATTAAAACTGTGTGCCGGACCGAGACTCGAACTCGGGGAAAGGTCCAGAGTTCGAGTCTCGTTCCGGCACACAGTTTTAATCTGCCAGGAAGTTTCATATCAGCCCACACTCCGCTGCAGAGTGAAAATCTCATTCTGGAAACATCCCCCAGGCTGTGGCTAAGCCATGTCTCCGCAATATCCTTTTTTCCAGGAGGGATAATTCTGTAGGTTCGCAGGAGAGCTTCTGTGAAGTTTCGAAGGTAGGAGACGAGGTACTGGCGGAAGTAAAGCCGTGAGGATGGTGCGTGAATCGTGCTTGGGTAGCTCAGATGGTAGAGCACTTTCCCGCGATAGGCAAAGGCCCCGCCTTCGAGTGTCGGTCCGGCACATAGTTTTAATCTGCCAGGAAGTTTCTTTAACTTCGAATAGTGTTCTACTCACATGAAGCTTCTATATGGATAAGTGAATCGACTCATGCAACTTTTGTTGCCCTATTCATGTTGTGAGTAGGCTGTTTAGGTTTTTATATTGGTAACGCCACGTAGCGCTCTGTATGAAAATCACTGGCTGTGCTGTGTGCAGTCTGTGGCTGGTTGGCATTGTTGAAATGTTTCAAAAGTTATTCTGAACTTTTATGTACGTACTTATGTCATAATTCCTGTAACACTGATCTATATGTTATTTCGATTCTTTTGCAAAGCCCGTATTACTACAAATGTTATCTGTATTGTTATGATCTTTAATGACGTATTTTGTACCTTTGTTATTGTATTCGCATGTTATAAAATTGTAATTGACAGCAGTTCATCAAATTAATTAACTTGTAAGCATTCATTTCACTGCTCACATTTCTGTTAGTCATAATATATGCACAATATGTGGATAAAAGAGGACTGTTAGTGTTTGGACGTGTGTTAATAATTCAGTAAGTGACTGATTAACAACATTGCTGGTTCTAAAGACAATTCCAAAAACTTTGTGAGTGCACAAATAGTGGTTTATGGACTTGCTATATTATTCGCAAGACTCTTCGATGGTGACTGTGCACCTGCATAGTCGCAACAGATGGCTGCACCAGAGGTGCAGACCCACTGTAGTCTTTGTAGAGATGGCCATCTCTACAAAGACTGCAGTGGGTCTGCACCTCTGGTGGCCCACCAATACCATAATCTCTAACAGGACAACAGTGGGTCTGCTCTGTGATGACCTACCTACCAATAGTCTTCAAAACTTCGACTAACTCTGCTGTGGGTTTGCTCTGTTGTGGCCCATTACCTGTCTGCATGTCAGGAGTCAGCACTGTCTTTCCGTTGGAAGGACAACACTACTTCTTCAAGACTGCATGGAAATACACTACTTCCGTGTGCATTTTCTGTTACTGCTCAGAATTTGAGAAAAAAAGCACTGCAATTTTACTGTGATGGATGATCGGGACTGTCTTTATGGACTGTGAGAAAATTTTAGCTTTTGACCAACATTGTATCAATAAGTGTGTGCATTTGATTTCTTTGTTATTGTAATTATGAAAGAAATTTTCAAATCTGTATTGTCCACTGCCCTAAACAATTTATAAGATTTTTTGCGGGGAGCATGGGGGCTATGTCAGTAGGCTGTTTAGGTTTTTATATTGGTAACGCCACGTAGCGCTCTGTATGAAAATCACTGGCTGTGCTGTCTGCAGTCTGTGGCTGGTTGGCATTGTTGAAATATTCTCTATTGTAGTGGGCATTTGGCTGTTAACAGCGCGTAGCGTTGCGCAGTTGGAGGTGAGCCGCCAGCAGTGGTGGATGTGGGGAGAGAAATGGCGGAGCTTTGAGAGCGGATAATCTGGACGTGTGTCCATCAGAGTAAATTTTTTAAGACTGGAGGTCATGAACTGCAATATATATTATGAATTTTGAACACTATTAGGGTAAATACATTGTTTGTTCTCTATCAAAATATTTCATTTGCTAACTATGCCTATCAGTAGTTAGAACCTTCAGTAGTTTGAATCTTTTATTTAGCTGGCAATAGTGGCGCTCGCTGTATTGCAGTAGTTCGAGTAACGAAGATTTTTGTGAGGTAAGTGATTTGTGAAAGGTATAGGTTATTGTTAGTCAGGGCCATTCTTTTGTAGGGATTATTGAAAGTCAGATTGCGTTGCGCTAAAAATATTGTCTGTCAGTTTAGTGCTGATCAGAATGGGTACAGAGCGAAATGTCTGAGTATGTTCAGTTTTGCTCAGCTGTTTGAAAATCGAATAATGTAAGAGGTTTTACAGCACAGTAATTTATTAATTTTTCTAAGGGGACATTTTAATGAAATCATGTTGAGAAGTAAAATTAAGAATCACATTAAGTAATTTAATAACATTCAACCTTAAGTTGCTGGTGTAGTCATGTACCACCACAATAAAATAAAAACGGTTGTTATTAGAGGGAGTATGAATGAGAAGAGTGCCTTATTTAAGTTTACAAAGTACTGAAAATTTCATTACACCTTCAGTAACTACTACTTTCCGGAGAACCGTCTGATAAATCTTGCATAAAGATGACAAATACAGATCAGTTAAGGAATGGTGTTCGATTAGTAAAGCATGTGTTAGTGTGGAAGCTGTACAAATTCTTTGGAAGCTATGCAGTTTCTCCCCCAAATTAATCCCTTTTACAATGCCGTCTGACTTCGTTTACTCGAATCCAATGTGAGACCCAACTCTATTCAAATGGAACATACTACGATCAGCTGTACCACAAACTATGGTTCACTTGAGAACAGGAAACTGTGAATATCATTTAACAACTCTACGCTGGTGCAGCAGTACTTCACCCTTCAGGTGGGAGCAGAAAACGGTGCGCTGTGGCTGAGGAGCGAAGGCATACAGCAGCAGTAATGTTCTGAAGTGCCCACGGAAATATGTAAACTGCTCGATTATTAGAACTTCTGAAACTTCCCCATCTGAGCCCTGAAATCGCGGCAAATTTCGGTGTGAGGTGCACAGAATCACCGGTCTGGCCAAAGCAATTGGTCTCACAGGCTCGACGGTGCAGGCTGGAATTGCCAAACGTCAGACGGTGGACTGAGGACAAATTAGTTCACCCTCGTGACACACGATATGTCCGAGATGATATTCAAATAAATTGTCGGTGCAGTTGAAAACTGCCACTGGCTCTTAGTCTACCATGAGGTACAGACGAAAAGTCTCACCCACTAAGGAAAGACCTGAAATTCTCCAGAAGACGAAGTCCCCAAAAGAATCACAACCACTTACACCAGGCGTCGTTATGGGAGCCGAAGAAGCAAATTGAAACAGCCCCCGCATTGCGAAAAGTAATCGAACTGAATTTCCCCCCTTGAGTTCCCGGTTGGTCTGGTGGCCAATCCAGACACATTACCGGAGTTCCTTCACGGATGCGCAAGCCTCTCCTTCACGTACACTGAGAGGTGCCAATCACAGCCTCCAAATCTCTCTTGTCTGAGAAAAGAAAACTTTAGACTATCGAAGCGTCGTTCTCACAGTAAGCACGATCATGATTCGGCTACCTGCATGGGACCATAGTCCCACATTTACAGAGTGATCGAATCTTTCTGGGCTGAGCATTTCCAATTTCTGAAGGAGGACTATTAAGCTTCCCAGACAGTCATTCCCATGAAATATTATGATTTTTGCGGTTCACTAAAAGAACGTGGTGGTGATTTCCTGGCGTCAGGAGGGTGGGGGTGGTAATAGTCGTATCTCCACGAGATTGGTACTACAGTAGCTTTGTCTGTACTGTCCCAGCCTCCAGCATGGGAATGCATGGAGTTTTATGACTTTCCCACTGCTTGCAGGAATGCTCAGTTTACAGTAGTTTCTCTTAAATGCCTTCCTCCACCCATTTTCAGCCATCCACCCTTTTTCTGTGACAGAAGGTCGCAGGTAAACGTTTTGCGAACTGACGCCCTTCTGTCCGACCCTAAGTAGGAGTAGGAGAGAGCTTTGGCCAGAAGTCCATTTGCGGATGGAACAATCACTGAACTCTCTTTCCCAGAATCACTTGCACATCCAGGTCACTGCACTCAGAATTTATGGCACCCAATTCAACTCGCACCCATTCTTGGTCGCATCTGCTGCGACCCCTTGGGTAGAAGCTCTCTATTGGTTACATATCCTGCCGACAATTTCCTCATTTAGTCGAATGTCATTAACCACACATAGAAATTGTAATACCAGGAACAATGAGGTCGTCACATAAATATGATTGTCAATCTGACAGACATTGTTGTTAAAGTGGGGGAGTAGTGTGCCATTTCTCATCCTTGATGGGAGGGGCGCAGGTGATGACAGGAAGGGCATCCGGCCGCCTGTTAAATCAATCATACCAAACCCGTTTTACAACGCTGCTGACCCTGCACAGGTGCAGACAAACGAAGAAGAAAATAAGATTCTACAACTGTTAAAATTTTTTCACTTAAACGTAATCCAAAAATTTAAGTTTCATTGAAACTGTCATAAGGGCTCCTCCCCCCATTAGTAGCACACCTACTTTTCACAACAATCATTCAACAAATAATAGCAATAAAAGATGTTTTCAAGTTCTGGAACCTACATACTCAGCAGTAACTCTCTAAAAATTAAAAAGTGAAGGAATTTTGTTTTAATTTTTTTAGTGGTGAGATTTCGGTGACGAAAGACATGGATAGCGATGTCTGCATATATAAATGGCGGTAGTATCGCGTACTCAAGGTATAAAACGGCAGTGTAGTAGTGGAGCTGTCATTTGCACACAGGGGAATCATGTGGATAGGATTACGGCGTGATTATGGCCGCACGATGGCAATTAACTCACTCTGAAAGCGGAATGAGAGCTGGAGCTAGGCGCATGGGACAATCGCTGTGAGAGCGGAACGATAGCAGGAGGTGGGCCCACTGGGCAATCCATTTTGGAATTCGTTAAGGAATTCATTATTCAGTGGTCCACAGTGTCAAGAGTGTACCGAGAGTAGCAGATTTCAGGCATTACTTCTCGCCACGGACCAGGCACTGACCGACGCATTTCACTTAACGTCCGAGAGAAGCGACTCTTACGTTAAGTTGTCAGTGCTAACAGACAAGCAACACTACGTGAAATAACGGCATAAATCAGTGTGGAAAGTATGACAAACGTAGGCTTGACCGTTAGGACAGGGAGCGAAATGTGGCGTTAATGGACTGTGGCAGCAGACGACCGACTCGATTGTCTTACCACAACATCACCTGCACCGCCTCTCCCGGGGTCGTGAGCGTATCGGTTGGATACTAGTCGACTGGAAAACCGTGGACTGGTGAGATGAGTACCGAATTCAGTTGTCAAGAGTTGACGGTAGGATTCGACTGTGGCGCAGAAGCCATGGATCAAAGCTGACAAAAAGCCTCTGTACAAGCTGGTGGTGGGCCCATAATGGTGTGGTATGTGTTTACATGGAATGGGCAGGATGCTCTGAATAAGTTGAACCGATCATTGACTGAAAATACACTACTGGACATTAAAATTGCTGCACCACGAAGATGACGTGCTACAGACGCGAAATTTAACCGACAGAAAGATTATGTTGAGATGTGCAAATGATTAGCTTTTCAGAGCATTCACCCAAGGTTAGCGCCGGTGGCGGCACCTACAACGTGCGGACATGAGGAAAGTTTCCAACCGAATTCTCATGCACAAACAGCAGTTGACCGGCGTTGCCTGGTGAAACGTTGTTGTGATGCCTCGTGTAAGGAGGAGAAATGCGTAACATCACGTTTCCGACTTTGATAAAGGTCGGATTGTAGCCTATCGCGATTGCGGTTTATCGTATCGCGACATTGCTGCTCGCGTTGGTCGATATCCAATGACTGTTAGCAGAATATTGAATCGTTGCGTTCAGGAGGGTAATACGGAACGCCGAGCTGGATCCCAACGGCCTCGTAACACTAGCAGTCGAGATGACAGGCACTTATCCGCATGGCTGTAACGGATCGTACATCCACGTCTCGATCCCTGAGTCAACAGATGGGGACGTTTTCAAGACAACAAACATCTGCTCGAACAATTCGACGACGTTTGCAGGAGCGTGGACTATCAGCTCGGACACCATGGCAGCGGTTACCCTTGACGCTGCATCACAGACAGGAGCACCTGCGATGGTGTACTCAACGAGGAACCTGGGCGTACGAATGGCAAAACGTCATTTTTGAGGATGAATCCAGATTCTGTTTACAGCATCATGATGGTCGCAACCATAAAGCACGACCGCATGTTGCAGGTCCTGTGCAGGCCTTTCTGGATACAGAAAATGTTCGACTGCTGCCCTGGCCAGCACATTCTCCAGATCTCTCACCAATTGGAAACGTCTGGTCAATGGTAGCCGAGCAGCTGGCTCGTCGTAATACGCCAGTCACTACTCCTGATGAACTGTGGTAGCTTGTTGAAGCTGCATGGGCAGGTGTACCTGTACACGCCATCCAAGCTCTGTTTGACTCAATGCCCAGACGTATTAAGGCCGTTATTACGGCCAGAGATGGTTGTTGTGGGTACTGATTTCTCAGGTTCTATGCACCCAAACTGCGTGAAAATGTAATCACATGTCAGTTCTAGTATAATCGAGCAATAAATACCCGTTTATCATCTGCATTTATTCTTGGTGTAGGAATTTTAATGGCCAGTAGTGTAGCTACATTCGGCTACTCGGATATCGTTTTCAGCCATTTATGGATTTCATATTCCCAAACGACAAAGGAATTGTTATGGATGGCAATGCGCCAATACACACGGCCATTGATTATATCCTTGACAATTCGAGCGAATGATTTGGCCTTCCAAACCTCCCGACTGCGAACATAATCAAGGGGTCAGTTCGTGTGCCGGCTACACTTTCACAATTACGGATGATTACAGACGCAGCATGCTGCTCAACTTGCGAAGTTCTTAGCATGTCGAATTGCTACATCTTGCCAGGCAAAATGACGTCAGTGACGGTATTAGGACGTATCTCAGGACTTTTCTCACTTCAATGTACGTTACTGAAAATGTGTTGGTATTGCTAGGAATATTCCTTTCAGGGAAACCACGAAAACCTAAGTCTTGGTGACTGCATATTGATGCGTTCTGCTGTCCTCTAAAAAGCGAATCCAATGGCCTAAGACGAAAGCATTTGTCCACCTCTACCAGTCCCATGACCATAATAATCTCCAACAGGCAGTAACGTGCGAAACTTCAACAGAAACTGAAGATGTAATGCATTAATACCAATGCGATTGGCGGTGAACCGTCAATTAGGGCGTTTCACAAACAACAACTCAAGTACACATGTTATTCCAAAAACGTTATCGTGGAAGTAGGCGCCAGGAGGTGCTGGTGAAATAACACACACTGCCAAGGTTATATTTTTATTTTGAAAGGCTTTCTCAATAGTAAATTCTTAAGTCATGCATATAATAAAAAATTTCAAAAACATTTTCGAATAGCTGACAAATTTTCATTTATGAAAAGGAGATTGCTACGTATGACCTTAACAACTTCCCAATAGTAAGATTTCAACTTTCAACTACAAAAAACTCTTTTAAACTGCTAGCAAATTTTCTCCATGTAAGGATATTGCAAGGTATGACGTTAACAACTTCCCAATAGTAAGATTTTAACTTGATATATATATATAAGACTACAATAAAAAATTTCTTTTAAATAGCTGGCAAATTTTCTCTATGGCAATGATATTGCAAGGTATGACGTTAACAACTTCCCAATAATAAGATTTTAAACTTGTTGTATCTATAAGAGAAAAATTCCTTACAAAAACATCTTTAAGTAGCTAGTTTGTACTAAAGCTAAAATAGTTGTCTCTCGCCAGTTAAATAACTTATATTACACTTGTCAGTTGTTACAAGATAAATGAGAATAAGCCAGCACACAAACCTTCACAATAAAGGCAGTTCCCAAAAAAATTTTCCTTAGATCGGTGAGGGAGTGACACGTGTAAAGGGGCCCAAATCACAATAGGCGGAATAGTTATTGGTGTTCTACAGGGCCACAGCACATCAGCCCCAAATCTTCCATTGCAACCCACCACCTCCCCGAGATACCCAAAACCAGAAGATGTAGCAAGGGCGGTGCCTGCATAGAGACACGCGACACCGACCTTGAATCATCCAATCGAGGTGTAAATGAAACGGCCCGATCAAGAAGCAATTACCACATTCCCGCGGACAGGCAAACGAAAACTATGGTGGGAAAACCCCAACAAAACCGCTGGTGAAAAAACTCATACACTTCACTAGAACTTGAAAAACCCATTATACTTACTTACTTACTTATCGCGAATGGACCCAGAAGGATCACGCAAAGCTTTCTGACGTCGTTTCTTCCATACTTCTTTCATTCGTTCTCCATGTTTTCTTTTTCTTTCTTCTGTCCATTTTGTTCCTGGTCTCTTTAGTGCTTCCTTCTCCGACAATACATTCCACTTTTCCACCTTATTTCTAAAAGTTTTTCTATCTTTGACATATTTAAGTTCAATATTTGCTTTTTGTAAATCTAATTTTACTTGGCTAATCCATGGTGTTGTTGATTTGACTTTTTCTATGTAAGTGAGAATTCTGTTGGTGAGTCGTGTGGGGGGAAGTCTAGTGACATGTCCATAAAATTTTAATCTTCGCCTTCTTATGTCTGCTGCCAGGTTTGATATAGTTTCTGTGGTTCTTCTTGATTGTATCCGGTATCCTTCTTCTGTTAATTTTGGACCTAAAATCTTTCTCATAATTTTTCGTTCTTCTTTTAGTATTTTTTCTAAATCACATTTTGTGTGGAGTGTGAGCGTTTCACTAGCATATAGTGCTGCTGGCTTAATTACTGCACAGTAGTGTCTGATTTTTGTGTTCGAGGAGATGCATTTTTTATTGTATATTTCATATGCTCTCTTCATTTTCTGTTGTCTGATCTTCTGTGCAACTTTCTCTCCTCCGGTTGGCTCCAAAATTTTACCTAGGTATTTAAAATGTTTTACTCTATTTATTTTTCCATATTTTGTGTTCAAACTGTGTATATGGAATTTCGTACAGAAAAATTCTGTCTTTTGAAACGAAATTTGTAAACCTACTTTATCCGCGCATTCCTTAAGGATCTCTATTTGTTTGGTGGCGATTTCTTCATCATCTGCAAGTATGGCCAAGTCGTCCGCGAATGCTAAGCAAGATATCTCCACGTTGTCTTTGGTTCTACCAAGATGGATTGGTTTCCAGTAGGATTGATTTTTTAATTCTTTTTCCCATTCCTTAATGACTTTATCCAGGACTATATTAAACAAAAGTGGAGATAGCCCGTCACCTTGACGTACTCCAGTTTTTATGAGAAAAGGTTCAGAGATTTCTCCCCTGAATTTAACTTTAGATACAGTGTCTGTCAGTGATTCTTTGATAAGCCTTAGTGTTTTGGAGTCAAGTCCAAGTTCCTCTAAAATGTTAAACAAAGATTTCCGGTCAATTGAGTCATAGGCTTTCTTAAAATCTACAAATGTACAAATTATGGGGGCATTTCTAATTGCTTTGTGTTTTAATATTGTCTTTAAATTAAATATTTGTTCTATGCATGAGCGACCGGGGCGGAAGCCTGCTTGATAATCACCAATTTGGCATTCCAGCTGCTCTTGTGTTCTTTTCAGCAGGCATGTTGAGAGAATTTTGTAGGTGACTTGTAAAAGTGAGATTCCACTGTAGTTATTAACATTTGTTCTCTCTCCTTTTTTATGTAACGGGTGAATAAGGGCACATTTCCACTCCTCTGGTAATTTTTCTGTTTCCCACATTTTTGTTATTATTTTTGTGAGCTCTTGCAACGTCTTTGGTGCTAGGTTTTTTAATAGCTCTGCAACAATGCCATCTTCGCCCATTATATATATATATATATATATATATATATATATATATATATATATATATATATATATATATATATTCATATTCTGTTACATAAAAATAGTACACAGCCTCTCACACTCCACTCCAGCGCCGGGAACACGTTGCACTTCCAAATGCTCGTCAGAGCCAACCGCTGCCAGTGGTTTCAACGGCCGATAAGAAGACGTACGGTCCCACACGCTGATCTCCTGCACCACGGCTTCTAAGCTTCATAAGCCACGTTCATGCGGGTAAGGCAGACTCAGCCCCTGACAGCCAAGAGGTCGGGCAAAGCACGTGGCGAGCAGTTGGTGACCCCCAACCCCAACAGCAGCGCCCCGCTCGCGCCACCACCTCTCTCGGTCACCGCCCAGTACGTATTCCTCGATCGTCACGCGACCCTACACTTACTTCCTCCACCTCCTGCCAGAGAGCGGTAGCGATCCAAACAGCGCGCCAAACCAAAAGCGCCACGGCAAATACTAGATGCGAAGCAAAAGCACTCTGCCTGACGCGCTTTTCGAAGACCCGGACACAACTACGGCTCAGGCGGTAGTTATTATGAGCAGTAGCCTTGTGTTTAACTTGTTCCTATGGGAAGTGAATTGTTATGCCAATAAAGAAACAATAATTTTCCATCACATCTTCGTTTTTACAATGTACTCAGTTGAAGATGTCACATATTCATAATCTTATTCCTGGAGGTTTCGAACACTTTGTGTATCGACTGGACGACCAGCCCCGACATCTGTGTGTGATCATACGGGGAGGGATTTTGGGAGGCGTGCCGGCTGCAGGCCGAATTGACGACGATGGTTGGTGTGCCGCCCAGACTAGACGTGATTCTTAGGTGGTGTCCCCTATCTGACTGCGACGATACCTGGCTGATACCATGTCTCACTGTAGTTCACACGATTCCAAACTTTTGTGAACCGTGGAAGTAGCTGCCAATGGGTAACTGCTGACAAAAATTTTAAAAAAAATTTTAATAAATGGAAATTTTATTCCTATAAGCCCCCCTTTTTTTCAAACAGATTTAAAATTATAATCAGGAAGCACCCTGTAAATATCAAGTCACAATGGTACCAAACACTCAGATTAAAAATTATTTCCAACCGAAAGTGCAACTTGTTTTTAAAAGAACTCTTACAGTGAAAGGGTTGCAACTTTATATACTAAAATGACCATTTAAATAAAAATCCATGAAACACAGTTTTACATAAAATGTACCAACATGCTCTACATTACCCATATACCACCTCTAAAGATGATAGGCAAGATAAAGCATGTTTCAGGAATTCGTCCTTTATACCTTAAGCAATAAATTCGTTAACACCGAATCCGACTAACATGACAGAGGCAGCTATTACCGTACGGCAGATCGACAGACAGGCAGAAACTAACTGCCTAACAAATGCGGACGGAAGACAGACGAGCAAACTGGGGACGAGAGACTGACCAAGAACACAAGTAGAATTTAACAAGTAAATGAAACCACATATCTCCAATCACTTAACTTTTAATAAACTGCGATGTCTGGCAAAAACCTGGCGCAGCACGCCCAAAACGCTCTCCCGAACCGTCAGCTGCCAGCTGCTTCAATGGACGCAGGCGTCGCAGCTCGCACCAGCCAGACCGAAGTCGTGGGTTGACTCCTGTTACTCTCGTGTCGGCCGCAAAGCCACTACCCCCCGCTATACGGCGTGGCCCACTGGACTGATGTGGCGACCTCACATGCGCCGACGCTCAAGACAGACAAGTCATCTTGTGTCCCAGTGCGCGACTGACCAACCGATCGATCCAACCGCCAACGAGCATTGCCTCAACAAACTCGAGCAAACTGGCGGCCTAACACATACTAGCACTCCGGATGACAGACACACACTGATTGCCCCACGCTGACCCGCCTGACGAACTGACCAGACTCCAACCGCCAGCTCAGACTAACCGACTGACTAACTGTCGAGTTTTTTTTTCTTTATTGTGATTTCATTCCCCTGCCCCATATGGGCAGGGGAGGGCTGTCAGCGGCACAATCCGCCGCTCTTCAGCCGAGTGACACTACAACTAAAACAAGAATAAATGATATATACATAATGAGGTAAAAAAGGGGAACATAAAACAGAGTAAGGGGAGAAAATGGAGGTAAAATATACACTGACATGGAGACGTTCATGGGGGACAGTTCAAAACGTCGCCAGAAAGTTAAAAAACACAGTTGGCGATTCATAAAACACACAGAAGACACTGAATGCGCTGGCGCAGGTTAAAAGTCGGCCACAGTAGTAAAAACCCTCCGGAACAACACACTTAAAACCCACTTGGAGCACACACGACGAAGAATGAAACTGCCAGGTGGGACCTGCCGAGGGAAAAGGTCAGAGAATGGAAAAGGAGGGGAGAGCTTGGGCAGCTAGGGAAGCGGCGGGATGAAGAGAGGAGGGGAATCAGTGGCTTCACGAAGAGGCAGGAGACACGTGGGGCAGGAGAGGAAGAGGGAAGACAGGGCAGGAGGGAGCGCAGAGACACTGAAAGGAGGCAAAAAAGATGGAGGGGGAGTAGGAGGGGGAAGCCGCTCAGGAGGAGGGAGGGGGAGGAGAGAGAGACCTGAGGAAGAGGCAGGAAGATGGGGTTAGAGTTGATAGGAAGGGTAGATGTCAGGGCGAAGCTCATCATCCGGGAGGGGTAGACGGTGGAAGTTGTGTTGGGAAAGGAGATGGAGGGTGTGGAGATGGAGAGAAGGTGGGACACAACGGTAAAGGCGCGGCAACTGGTTGGGGATGGAGAGGATGGGAGAAACCAGGGGGCGAGGGGGATCAAGGCGGCGGACAATATATAGTGTGCGGATGTGCTCTACATCTACAACTACATGATTACTCTGCAATTCACATTTAAGTGCTTGGCAGAGGGTTCATCGAACCACAATCATACTATCTCTCTACTATTCCACTCCCAAACAGCGCGCGGGAAAAACGAACACCTAAACCTTTCTGTTCGAGCTCTGATTTCTCTTATTTTATTTTGATGATCATTCCTACCAATGTACGTTGGGCTCAACAAAATATTTTGGCATTTGGAACAGAAAGTTGGTGACTGAAATTTCGTAAATAGATCTCGCCGCGACGAAAGACGTCTTTGTTGTAATGACTTCCATCCCAATTCGCGTATCATATCTGCCACACTCTCTCCCCTATTACGTGATAATACAAAACGAGCTGCCCTTTTTTGCACCCTTTCGATGTCCTCCGTCAATCCCACCTGGTAAGGATCCCACACCGCGCAGCAATATTCTAACACAGGACGAACGACTGTAGTGTAAGCTGTCTCTTTAGTGGACTTGTTGCATATTCTAAGTGTCCTGCCAATGAAACGCAACCTTCGGCTCGCCTTACCCACAATATTATCTATGTGGTCTTTCCAACTGAAGTTGTTCGTAATTTTAACACCCAGGTACTAAGTTGAATTGACAGCCTTGAGAATTGTACTATTTATCGAGTAATCGAATTCCAACGGATTTCTTTTGGAACTCATGTGGATCACCTCACACTTTTCGTTATTTAGCGTCCACTGCCACCTGCCACACCATACAGCAATCTTTTCTAAATCGCTTTGCAGCTGATACTGGTCTTCGGATGACCTTACCAGACGGTAAATTACAGTATCATCTGCGAACAACCTAAGAGAACTGCTCAGATTGTCACCCAGGTCATTTATATAGATCAGGAACAGCAGAGGTCCCAGGACGCTTCCATGGGGAACACCTGATGTCACTTCAGTTTTACTCGATGATTTGCCGTCTATTACTACGAACTGCGGCCTTCCTGACAGGAAATCACGAATCCAGTTGCACAACTGAGACGATACCCCATAGGCCCGCAGCTTGATTAGAAGGCGCTTGTGAGGAACGGTGTCAAAAACTTTCCGGAAATCTAGAAATACTGAATCAACTTGAGATCCCCTGTCGATAGCGGCCATTACTTTGTGCGAATAAAGAGCTACCTGCGTTGCACAAGAACGATGTTTTCTGAAACCATGCTGATTACGTATCAATAGATCGTTCCCTTCGAGGTGATTCATAATGTTTGTAACCTCCCCACAAAAATTTGAAAGATGATATTATAAATGCAAATGGACATAGAGCTATGTGTAACCTCCCCACAGAAATTATGATGATAATATTTTAAATGAGAATAGACATAGAGCTAAGTGTAGCCTCCCCGTAATTATATTTAATGACAATGACAATTAAACAAAAATTAGCAATCTGACCCTAATGTAAGCTGCCCACAAAAAATGTAAGACAATTCAATGATAATGAAATCTCAGTGACAATGAAAACACAAATAGACCGAAATGTCGATCTTTAGGCCCTGATTAAACTCAAATTCTTACCTCAGTAAAACTGGATCTGCTCTTTTTTTTTCGCCATAGCTCGAAGGAAATGCATTGCAAAAATTTTGAATTTAAGGGAAACTTTTCTTTAAGGAATACCAAGGGAAATATTTCTTTCAATAAAATGTTTCTTTTGTTCAAATGCTTGGTTTGAAAACAAATTATTATTGGGGCGATTCTTGAACAAATTAGTTACAGTTAATTTACATTACATTATCAAATGTGCGCAATGCTGCTTCATTACCTTATTTAAAAATCTACCTCGTCCTGAATCTTGACCAGCGTGCCATGTCGACGCCCGCCGACTCCTCACACACAACTGCGACTATCTCTCGCGCGCTACTACCACAGACTACGTCATCTCGCATGCGCTACTACTCTCCAACTCTAACTCGCAACTGAACTCTCGCGCGGTCAAGCGCAGACTAGGGACTCTCTGGTCAAAGATTTTACCATGCCTCACCATCGCTCCTACATAACATACGTGTTTCATAACCCTCCACCTGGGGGGGCAAAAATTTGGCAGCTATGGTGAGTAATTTGGACTGCCCAAGTGCGGCAAAATTTTTTCTGAATTAAATTTACAATTACAGCATATATACAGATGTAATACATAAATTAAATGTGGTGCACATGCACCGAGTACAAAACATTTGAGACAAAGACAAAATGTGAGTACAAAACATATTAGCAAATCAGAAAAATGTATATACAAATTATTTGATACATAAAAAAGTGCACACGCACTGAAAAAATTCTTTAGCATTTTCAGAACAAATAAACAGAATGGCAAAAAATCATGTTGACAAGTGACATGAGTGCACATGCACTGCAGTTCAGAACATATCGGCAAATGACGAAATGTATATATAATGAGTAACAAATGACATAAGTGCATACGCACTGAAGTATTGAACATATCATAAAAGGTATACAGAATGAGTACAAATCATATTGAAAAATGAGAAATGTGCACAGGCACTGAAGTAGAAAACATATTAACACATAACATAAGTGCACATGCACTGAAAAACTCTTTAGCATTTTCATAACAAAAAAACGCAAAGGTAAAAAAAAATCATTTTTACAAGTGACATAAGTGTACATGCAGTGCAGTTGAGAATATAACAGCAAATCAGCAAATATATTAATAAACGGCAAAAATACACACGCACTGTAGTACAGAACATATCAGAAAACCACAAAATATATACGTAATGAGTACAAATGGCATAAAGTGCACATGCACTGAAAAACTCTCTAATAATTTTACGACAAATAAACCTAATGAGTACAAATTATATTGACAAATGACAAAAGTGCACACGGGCTGTAGTACTCTCTAGTATTTTTCTACAACAAACAAACAAATCAATGAGTGTAATAAAGTGCACATGCACTACAGAAGTCTTTAATAATTTCAGGATAACTGATCTTATTAACAAAAGAAAGGAAGTGCACACGCACTGTATATGACTTTTTCATTTTACAAGAATTAGGGAAGGAATAGGAAGGATTGCATCATGGTTGTAGCACTTAAGTTGCACGCAGCTGCACTGAAAGTCCATATCTTTCCACAGAAGTACAACACCAAGTGAGACAATTTGCAGTTCTTTTCCCAGAAGTATTTATCAGCGTATCCAAGACACTGAAATGTCGTAGTAATATTCCCTGTTATCATTTTGCCAGTACATCAGGTACACCAAACAGTGGGACCATAATAACGTCTTCATCGCTCACGGTGGTGGACAGCATGTCGTGTCAACACCACGCTCTTACAAGGCACACCATCGTAGAATTAGTGCAAAAACCAAATATAGTGCTCCATGATTATGAGGATGGACAGGACAAATGGATATTACAGTAATTCCAGGTAGTTAAGTCAGAATGTGAAGGACATTAAGTCACATAGTAGTCTTAATTGAGAATTACATTAGTAAAAATGGCTCTGAGCACTATGGGACTCAACTGCTGAGGTCATTAGTCCCCTAGAACTTAGAACTAGTTAAACCTAACTAACCTAAGGACATCACAAACATCCATGCCCGAGGCAGGATTCGAACCTGCGACCGTAGCGGTCCTGCGGTTCCAGACTGCAGCGCCTTTAACCGCATGGCCACTTCGGCCGGCATTACGTTAGTAGTTTGCGGCATTCATAGCCCAGTTATTGAACATTTCTGTACCATGTATTTAATATTACAGAATAATGTACATAAAATTAAATTATTGGCATCATGGGTAATCGTATTACAATAAACAGTGACAGTCCTTGGCCAGTCACTAAGCATATTTAGTATGACAGCATAATGTTCATCAAAAGTCATCATTGAAAAGGAGAGTCAATTATTGGCATAGCATTAACATAATTCATTGAGTTATACAAATTATTGGCACTCATTGGCCAGTTACCAAAACATGAAAAGTCATCATTGAAAACAGGAGCTAATTAATGGCATAATTAATAACATAATTCATTTGTTTACATTAATTCTTGGCACTTAATGGCCAGCAAGTATTGAATAGTATAAAACATTGTTCATCATTCAGTATTATTCAGAACTCTCTTAAATGAGTAGCATTATTTGAAACTGGTGATACACACCATTAAGAAGTCATTATTAAAAATCAGTTAATTACAGTCATAGTATTAATAATCATGGGCATTATAAGTAGTCTCATTACAATAAACAGTGACAGTTATTTGCCAGTTACAAAGCATTATTTTATATTTTTTTTGTATCATTACGAAGTCATTACTGAAGTGACATACTATTCAGCGCTGATCAGTATTACTCAGAATTCTCTTAAACTAGTAGCATTATTTGGGACTGGTAATACATTTTTTTTTGTTTCTGTGCTAGTTAGTTAGCAATGCATTGCTTTGGGTAATTATAAGGGAAAGCAAGAAGAGAAAAAGAAAAAAAATTGCGTCTGGGTTGTTCCTTTAAATGAAAAATGTGTAACGTCATTCGTCATGAGTCAGCTGTAGCAAGGTTGTGACACAAGTGGGTAAAATAAAAAAAAATGCAAGTACTAGTATAGGCTTAATAAGTAACAAGTTTAGTAACTATCATGAAAGGCTTCTCCTGGAAAAAATACAAAATGGATTATTGAGCTGAAAGAAGAAACGCATACTATGCTGAAAAGTAGTGAACTTCGAATTAACAGGTAGTGAAATGTGTATAAAAATGTGTTTCATAGCTGTCCTTCCTAAAACCTTCAGTCATCATACCATACGATATAAAACATACTGTCAAAACAAACTGCAACAAATAATTAAATAACTACATAGCATAAATACATAAACTTCAACATCATCCTCATCTGTAAAGAAAAACTTCATTATCCATATTATCTTAACTTCATTATTATCATCACCTGTAAAGAAAAACTTCATTATTCATATTCTTCATCATTACTCTTCATCAGAATTCATTATCATCTGCAAAAAAGAATCACTTCATTACTCATTACACAACTATTCCTTATCTCTAGCATATTTCATCACTTAAAACTAAGATGTGTAGTTCTGTCTGACAGCCTGCATCAATCGCCTTGTATTCTGAAAGAAAAAAAATTAGGGAAGACTGCTATTCTACGATGTGCATAGTATATCCTTTTAATGCTTGTTAATTCTGGTCCATTTACTCTTCCTCACACTTTTTTTTTTTTTTTGCATTTTCTTTCGTTTATTCCGTATGTGAAATTCCCATTTCTGTTTGATTTATTTCCTTTACGTATCATTTCTTTCTGAAATTGATGAACAAAGATTAATGCCTTGCATTTAAATCATATACCCTCTAAATAATGACTGGTTAATGGTGACACAATTAAGCATACAGTATATCATGACAGAAAACGTAATATGTCAAAAGCATAGACAGTGTTCAAAGGCAAAAATGTACAGAGAATATCACAATGCAGCAGCAAAAAAAAATAAAACAGTCACGATGTTGAGATATAGGGCAAAAAATGTCAAAATCAACTGGTGTGTTGTACCTTAACTATTTCACAGTGCATATAAACAAAACATGAAAACAATCGTACATAAAAAAGACCAAATGTGACGTTCGTTGTGTTCAGCTTGTATGTAGTGTAGTTAATAGAGGCGCGAATTAAAGACTTAAGTGGAGAGAGAATTTGATAAAATTAATATGTCACTACATAGAATTGCATAATTATTCATAAAATACGTACGTTCATCTGGAAAATATGCACGGTCTGATGTGTAACGACAAGAAGAGCGACCTGCTAACCTTACCTTGCCGGGCACTTGCCAAGAAAACATACGATAGTCATCAATAATTAGTCACATAAATATAATTGCATAAGTGGTCATAAAATGTGTAAGTTCATCTGGAAAATATGCACGGTCTGATGTGTAACGACAAGAAGAGCGACCTGCTAACCTTACCTTGCCGGGAACTTGCCGAGAAAAAAATACGATAATCATCAATAATTAGTCACGTGAATATAATTGCAGAAATGATCATAAAAATTAGTAAATAGCATTACTGTGTGATAAATCGTAAAGTATGTTCACTCAATAAAGGGTTTTATGTTGGATAAGTTGTGGTTTCCTTTCGATTTTCTGGTTCTCAGAGTCTCGACGTGTACAACATTGGGGTGAGGAATGCTGAGAATTCGATATGGACCTGCGTATAGAAGTTCAAATTTACTGCACTTACCTTTTATTTTATTGGATAAATAGTGTGTTCGTACTAATATCTTCTGTCCAATGTGAAAGTCTCGGCGCGTACAAACCTGTTTTTGTTGTCTTCTCCGGCGCTCTGCGGCACGTTTGATGTTGTTCAGCGCAATGTCAATTATTTCGTGGTGTCGTAATCGACGAGATGTAGGAAATGTTACTAATTCTTTAATTTTGTTTGGTGGTTCAACGTTTTTCAGTATAACAGACGGAGATAGCATATTGGATTCATTTGGAATGGAATTAATTACATCTTGGAATGAGAATATGTGTGTGTCCCAATCAATATGTCTTTTGTGGCAGTATATTCTACATAGTTTACCAATTTCTTTCATTAATCGTTCACAAGGGTTCGAAAAAGCATGGTACTTGGATATATAGATCGGAGAAATGTTTCTAGCTCGTAACATACGTGTCCATATAGCATAACGAAATTGTGATCCATTATCAGAAATTACTCTCATCACATGCCCTACATGAAATAGAAAATGTTTTACAAATGCTTTCGAAACAGTTTTAGCAGTAGCTTTGCGTAACGGAGTGAAAGTAACAAATTTTGAAGTGAGTTCAACAGCGACAAAGATGTAGCAGAAACCTCTGTTAGTTCTCGGAATTGGACCAAAAATGTCTACTGCGGCCATATGTCTTAATTTAACAGGTATAATGGGATATAATGGAGGAATATGTGAAGTGGTGTCTGACTTAGCTTTCTGGCAAATTTTACATGACGCTGAAACTCGTCGTATACGGTTCTCCATGTTGGCAAAATAACAGTTCTGTCTCAGTATAAGAAAACATTTTCTGGCTCCGTAATGTGCATAACTTAAATGAGTGTACCAGATTAATTTGTTAATCAGTTCGTCAGGAATGCATAATAACCAATTGTTGCTGTCAGGATGAGAGCGGCGAAATAGAATGTCATTGCGTACAGTGTAATGGTTTCTAATCGTAACATTATTCTTATCTTGCCAAAGGTGTTTAATTTCTTTCCACACATTGTCTTTACTTTGCTCTTGTGCTATGTCCTGTAATGACGATGAAATAAAATTTTCAAATGCAACTTGCTGAATGTACATAACGCTGAAATTTGCTTTGCAGAAGTTGGTTGCGATGTCATGCTGATTGTTGCTGAGAGAACGAGATAGTGCGTCTGCTATAACATTTTGTGTGCCGGGAATGTGAACAATTGTAAAATTAAATTCCTGTAAATAAAGTTTCCATCTGCTTAATCTGTCGTGAGTGAATTTAGCCGAAAGTAAAAATTGTATCGCTCTATGGTCTGTGTAAACGGTGGTATGTCTGTCATAAAGAAAGTGCCGAAATCTCGTAAAAGCCCATACAACACATAATGTTTCCAATTCTGTAACGGAATAATTTCGTTCAGCGGGTAACAAAATGTGGCTTGCAAATGCGATGTTTTTGATTACTGTAGAGCCGTGTTCTTCAATTTCCTGGAAAATATGTACGCCTAAAGCGGTGTTAGAACTGTCGGTGGCAATGGAAAAATTTCTGCTAAGATCTGTGTGCGATAAAAGTGGTGCATTCAACAGAGCATGTTTCAAATAACATTCACGTGAACAAAATTCTGCGCGTCTAAAGTATTGTTTGGCGTTACAGGAATATGCAATCTGTGCTGTATCTGGTTAAATTCTATCGTACGTGTTATTATTTTCGGGAAGATGCTGTGGCATTTCGATTATTTGAACAGTTCTGTTATTTCTTCCTGACGTGTTAAGCTATAGATGACACCTATTGTCTGGTTCATTCATGATAATATGTTGTTGCTGATGTTCTTGCTGCTGAAAAGATCGACTGTTATTAAACGTACGCTGAAAATTGTGCTCATTAATTTTACGTCTGTCATGATAGTCACTTCTATACGGCGCATTTGCGATAGGAATTGAAATACTGTGTTTTCTGTACGTAGTTGTTCCTTTGCTGCGGTGCGTTACTATTTGTTGTACCAGGGAATACACGTGCACGCGGCGAAACATTAAAGCTTGGCTGACCTTGTGTATTACATTGTTGGTTAGGTATACTAAGCGGTTGACTTTCATGCTGTTGTGGTGAAAAACATCTATTGTTACCAAAATTTGTACGCTGTTGCTTCTAATTTTACACATACTGATGATTACAATTTTATCTGTTATTAAAGTTACGGCGATAGTTGTCATTACGGGAGTACCTAATGAAAATTGTCAATTCCGGTAAAAATTTGTCTTATAGGGTTTTCAGTACTACGTTTCTTAATTCTACATAGAGCAATAGTTAAAGAGCTGTTTTGATAGATATAAAGGATAGTAGAAGAGAAGGCAGCAGTGCAGAAAACTAAAGATGAAACAGCACTACTACAGCACGGGGCCCTATGCACGCTACAGCACATATTCATTAAAGTTTAATGAATCCCCTGAGGTCTTTTACGCGCTGCAAATAAATTTCAGCTTTCGTGTTATAGGCAATGGCGGTAAAAATTCAAAAATAAATTGCTGTATCCATGTAATTATTGTTTCTTCATTACAGGCAATGCTATTGAAAATACAAAAATAAATCGACGTATCCAGTTCAAATTGTGTACCTGTGTTCTCTCATTATTAAATTCCTTAGATTTTCTTACGGATGAAAATTTCTCGTAATCTACGTTCTCGTCACTGAATTTGAGAACACGTTCAGGTTTGTGTGAGAATCTGTTTGTCTGTGTCATTTCGGATTCTAAGTTGCGTAGCTTTTCAGATTTTTAGTCGCGTACCTTTTCGGTTTTTAAGTCGCGTAGTCTCTGTATATTACCCAAGTTATACGCGCTGCGTGAGTCTGACAAATGTTCGAAAAGTGGCGTCTGCTGTGATGTGTTATTAACTGAAATATTCATTATCTCTGTTACCTCTTGCTGTAAACCTGACAATTTTCTACGCAACGTGTTATTAGACGAATTGATCTCATTAATCGTCTGCTGTAAATTTTGAAATTCAGGTGTTTGGTTAAATGAAACCGGTGCAGTATCGTCTGATTTATTGTCATTAGTACTTTCGATAACATCAATACGACTGGCCAATTCATCACATTTTTCAGTCAGTATTTTTACCTGATCATCGGTTTTAGAATCGGAGGCATTAATCTGTTTATGCAACTTACGTGTAGTTTCGTTCAGTTTTATAACGTCAGCTTTGACGACATCGGAATCCTGTGTTAGTTCTAATTGTTCGAGTCTGTCGGTCACCGTTTGAAAATCGGTTGTGTATGTGTCTGTTTTTGACTTAAGATCAGAAATTTCGTCATGTAATTCTGTGTTCGACTGTTTGATGGAATTAATTTTGTCGGACACTGTAGCAATATTGTTGTCTACGTATGTCTTCGCTTTCGCGAACAATTTACGTTTGTCTTCCTGTCTCTGTGCAGTGATTGTTTCCATGACTTGACGTTTGACTTTATTTTGATCCTGAATAAATTTGCGGAAACGCGTATCACTGTTTTGTATGTGAAGACTAAGACCTTCGTTAATTTGAGAGTTCTGTTGGTCGAATTTCGCGTCAATCTTTTCATCCATTGTGCGCGAAAGTTCTGCTGTCATTGCTTTAAACTCGTCGCGTAATTGTGTAGCCTTTTCAGAGCATTGTTTAGCGACTCCGATAATTTCCTCTCTAAGTGTTTCTGTTGTAGCTATTTGCATTTCCCTTCATTCTTGCGCAAGAGATCTAATTTCTTCGCTACTTTTTCTTGAACACGCCTCAATTTCCTCGCGTAACTGTTCCTTAGTATCTTCACACTGCGCGGCAACGGCTGTAATCTGCTCGCTAAGCTGTCTAGAATTGTTGTCTAATTTTTCATTAAGATTGTCTTGTTTTTCATTAAGTTGTTTGAAATTTGCATCATTATTGTCTAGTTTTTTATTCTGTTGCTTGACCTGTTCACTAAGTTGTTTGTTACCCTCACTAAGGTTGTCTTGTTTTTCAATAATTTGGTTAACTCGTTGCAGCAATAGTGCCATAATTTGATCCGAGCCAAAATTAACATTTCTATTCTCAGTGCTGTTTAGTGGTGTACCTGCAATTGTCGCGCTTTGTGTGACCATTTGGTCATTCTGCAATTTACAAAAAGGATTATCAGTCGGATGTACACTGTCAGACACTATTTCGGAATTAAATAAATCCGTCGTACTTTGTGTATCCTGTTCATTTTCATTAGACAAATTTGTGTGTTCATCATGTGAATTTAGTAAACCGGTTGTGTTAGGCTGGGCAGCGCTCATTACAATAAAGCGTCCCGCGTCATCGATTGTCGTCAAATCAACAGAGGACATAACCGAGTTCGTTTGTTCATCAGTAAGGTAAAAATCATCACTAGTGGTTGGAACGCATTGATTGTCAGTGAACGCAGGATTATCACCATTACACTGCGTGTCACAAGTACTATCGGTAAAGTTGTTTAAGTCGGCAGTTTCATTCATCATACTTCGCGATACACTATTCACAGTCTTTCGCGGCATTTTTACAATAGTCAAAATTATTCACAAAACAAATAAGCACAAATGCAAAAAGCAACAAACACAAATACAACAGAACAAAGAATTGCCGATGATCTGAGGAAAGAAATTCACAAATTAGTAAAAGCGTTGCGCCAAATGCTAATTATATTTAAGCAAATAAGAGCAGATATCTGGCTACGTTTGAGGAGATTCTCAACGAAATACGATCCTGGACTGGATGTCGCCAAGTGTAACCTCCCCACAAAAATTTGAATGATCATGTTTTAAATGTGAATAGACATACAGCTATATGTAACCTCCTAGCAATTAAATTTAATGACAATGACAATTAAATAAAAATTAGCAATCTGACCCTAATGTAAGCTGCCCACAAAAAATTTAAGACAATTCAATGATAATGAAATCTCAGTGACAATGAAAACACAAATAGACCGAAATGTCGATCTTTAGGCCCTGATTAAACTCAAATTCTTACCTCAGTAAAACTGGATCTGCTCTTTTTTTTCGCCATAGCTCGAAGGAAATGCATTGCAAAAATTTTGAATTTAAGGGAAACTTTTCTTTAAGGAATACCAAGGGAAATATTGCTTTCAATAAAATGTTTCTTTTGTTCAAATGCTTGGTTTGAAAACAAATTATTATTGGGGCGATTCTTGAACAAATTAGTTACAGTTAATTTACATTACATTATCAAATGTGCGCAATGCTGCTTCATTACCTTATTTAAAAATCTACCTCGTCCTGAATCTTGACCAGTGTGCCATGTCGACGCCCGCCGACTCCTCACACACAACTGCGACTATCTCTCGCGCGCTACTACCACAGACTACGTCATCTCGCATGCGCTACTACTCTCCAACTCTAACTCGCAACTGAACTCTCGCGCGGTCAAGCGCAGACTAGGAACTCTCTGGTCAAAGATTTTACCATGCCTCACCATCGCTGCTACATAACATACGTGTTTCATGTTTGAATACAGTATATGCTCCAAAACCCTACTGCAAACTGACGTCAATGATATAGGTCTGTAGTTAGATGGATTACTCCTACTACCCTTCTTAAACACTGGTGCGCCCTGCGCAATTTTCCAACCTGTAGGTACAGATCTATCGGTGAGCGAGCGGTTGTATATGAGTGCTAAGTAGGGAGCTATTGTATCAGCGTAATCTGAAAGGAACCTAATCGGTATACAATATGGACCTGAAGACTTCCCTGTATCAAGCGATTTGAGTTGCCTCGCAACCCCTAAGGTATCTACTTCTAAGAAACTCATGCTAGCAGCTGTTCGTGTTTCAAATTCTGGAATATTCCATTCATCTTCCCTGGTGAAGGAATTTCGGAAAACTGCGCTCAATAACTCCGCTTTAGCGGCACAGTCATCGGTAACAGTACCATCGTCACTGCGCAGCGAAGGTATTGACTGGTTCTTGCCGCTTGTGTACTTTACATACGACCAGAGTTTCTTAAGATTTTCTACCAAATTTCGAGACAATGTTTCGTTGTGGGACCTATTAAAGGCATCTCGCGTTGAAGTCCGTGCCAAATTTCGCGCGTGTGTAAATTTTAGCCTATCTTCGGGATTTCGCGTTCTTCTGAACTTCGCATATTTTTTTCCGTTGCCTCTGCAACAGAGTTCGGACCTGTTTTGTGTACCACGGGGGATCAGTTCCATCTCTTACCAATTCATGAGGTATGAATCTCTCAATTGCTGTTGCTACTATATCTTTGAATTTGAGCCACATCTCGTCTACATTTGCATAGTCAGTTCGGAAGGAATGGAGATTGTCTCTAAGGAAGGCTTCTAGTGACACTTTATCCGCTTTTTTAAATAAAATTATTTTGCGTTTGTTTCTGGTGGATTTGGAAGAAACGGTATTGAGCCTAGCTACAACGACCTTGTGATCACTAATCCCTGTATCAGTCATGATGCTCTCTATCAGCTCTGTATTGTTTGTGGCTAAGAGGTCAAGTGTGTTTTCACAACCATTTACAATTCGCGTGGGTTCGTGGACTAACTGCTCGAAATAATTTTCGTAGAAAGCATTTAGGACAATCCCGGAAGATGTTTTCTGCCTACCACCGGTTTTGAACTTATCGAGGGAAGGTTGAAGTCCCCACCAACTATAACCGTATGAGTGGGGTATTTATCTGTTACGAGACTCAAATTATCTCTGAACTGTTCCGCAACTATATCATCCGAGTCTGGGGGTCGGTAGAAGAAGCCAATTATTAACTTAGTTCGGCTGTTAAGTATAACCTCCACCCATACCAGTTCGCACGGAGTATCTACTTCGACTTCACTACAAGATAAACCACTACTGACAGACACAAACACACCACCACCAATTCTGCCTAATCTATCTTTCCTGAACACCGTCTGAGACTTCGTAAAAATTTCTGCCGAACTTATTTAAGGCTTTAGCCAGCTTTCTGTACCTATAACGATTTCAGCTTCTGTGCTTTCTATTAGTGCTTGAAGCTCAGGGACTTTCCCAGCACAACTAAAACAATTTACAACTACAATTCCGACTGTTCCTTGATCCAAGCACGTCCTGTATTTGCCATGCACTTTTTGAGATTGCAGCCCACCCCGTACTTTCCCGAGGCCTTCTAACCTAAAAAACCGCCCAGTCCACGCCACACAGCCTCCGCTACCCGTGTAGCCGCCAGCTGAGTGTAGTGAACTCCTGACCTATTCAGCGGAACCCGAAACCCCACCACCCTATGGCGCAATTCAAGACATCTGCAGCCAACACGGTCGCTAAACCGTCTGAGCCTCTGATTCAGACCCTCCACCCGGCTCTGAACCAAAGGTCCGTAGTCGGTTCTGTCAACGATGCTGCAGATGGTGAGCTCTGCCTTCATCTCGTAAGCAAGACCGGCAGCCTTCACCAAATCAGATTGCCGCTGGAATCCAGAGAGAATTTCCTCAGATCCAAAGCGAAACACGTCATTAGTGCCGACATGTGCCACCACCAGCAGCTGGCTGCGCCCTGTGCTCTTCATGGCATCCGGAAGGACCCTTTCCACATCAGGAATGACTCCACCCGGACTGCACACGGAGTGCACAATGGATTTCTTCCCCTCCTTAGCCGCCATATCCCTAAGGGGCCCCATTGCGCGCCTAACATTGGAGCTCCCAACTACCAATAAGTCCACCCTCTGTGATTGCCCGGACCTTGAAGACTGAGATTCATCCTCTGAAACAGGGCAGGCAGCTGCATCTGGCTCAGCCAGAGACAGTGCCTGAAACCTGTTTGTCAGACGCACCGGGGAGGCTTTCTGATCAGCCTCCGGGGACGTCTTTCGCTGCCTGCCACGCCTTGGAACGACCTCCCAATCAACCACAGGCGAGGGCTCAGCCCCACTGCGGGCAGCAACCGGGGCAACCACAGCGGCAGACCGATCTGGGGACAGACGGGACTAGGTTGATATCCCCATGATATCCAAGTCCAGCTCCCCACAGTGGTGCCCATTGGCAACAGCCTCAAGCTGCGCGGCCGAAGTCAGCGCCGCTTGCAGCTGTGAGCGAAGGGATGCCAACTCAGCCCTCATCCGAAGACAGCAATCACAGTCCCCGTCCATTCTAATCGATGTTGAACAACAGTTACTGAAACACGAGTCAGTGCCTAGATAACGCAAGGGAAACACGCAAAGAATGTATTAACTAACCTGCACAAATGCCTAACGACTGCGCTACAATCTGCCTGAATTTATGATTACAGTAACTAGAACTCGAAATTACACCTCCTATACGAAACTCACACGCAATTTAAGTAAGAATCTACGAAGTAAACACTAAAGCGCGATGCTACAACTCTCAAATACTATAATACGTCCGAAATTTATGAATTAAACAATGCAAGTACCCAAAAACTCGCAAAGAAATTAAGAATTATACTATGTAACAAATAAGTAAGCTAGGGGTATACGACTTGCTGCTGCAACTGCTTATCCAACGGTGGCAGGGAGCACACTCAAGGAAAAGGAGAAGTTGGGGGAAGGGGATGAGGCCGTAGAGGATGCGCGTGGGGGACGGAAGGCGGATGCGGAAGGCGAGGCGGAACGCATGGCGATCGAGGATTTCGAGGGCTTTATAGAACCGGGGAGGGGCGGAAATCCAAGCGACGCTGGCATAACAGAGGATGGGGCAGATAAAGGACTTGTAGGTGTGAAGGATGGAGGAAGGATGCAGACCCCACGTCTGGCCGGTTTCAGGAGGCGGAGGCGGTTGTGGGCTTGTTTTGGATGGTGAGGAGATGGGGAGTCCAGGTGAGGTGGCGGTCGAGTGTGAGGCCAAGGTATTTGAGGGTAGGAGTGAGGTGGATAGGACGGCCATAAATGGTGAGGTAGAACCAACTGGCGAGCTCATAGCGCCCCTTAAAGGCACGTGAACAGGCTACCCTTCCCCTTTCACACCAGAGGGAGACACCAAAGCTGCGATTGCCACAGCGGCTCCACCGCCAGGGTGACTGCTCTACACTATGCGCTGCGGCGCGCTTTTCAAAACACCAATTTTTACTACGGCTCAATTTGGAAAACATTCTCACACTGTCACAGAGGATAGGGTACGCTACTTCCATCCCGGAAGAGGGACTCCAGGGCCACCCTCTATCACAAATATTTCCTAATACGAGGTGTGGCTGGAAAAAAACCGGACTAGTACTGGTGAAACAATAAAACGAATGCAATAAGGTTGAAAGTCGCGTGGCCTGTACGTGACTCTCGCTCCGCCTACTGCTCGAGTTTCATCTGCCTCCTGCACTCAGTCTGCCCGTGGCGTCTGTTTTAAGTAGTTGACGTTTTGTCTGTGCGTCGGAAAATGTTGAGTGTACAGAAAGAACAGCGTGTTAACATCAAATTTTGTTTCAAACTAGGAAAATCTGCAAGTGAAACGTTTGTAATGTTACAACAAGTGTACGGCGATGATTGTTTATCGCGAACACAAGTGTTTGAGTGGTTTAAACGATTTAAAGATGGCCGCGAAGACACCAGTGATGACACTCGCACTGGCAGACCATTGTCAGCAAAAACTGATGCAAACATTGAAAAAATCGGTAAACTTGTTCGACACTTTCCTTGTCAACTCCTGTTAACTCAGACACTGCTCTGATTGTTAAACGGCGATCTTGTCGAACAAGTTTACCGATTTTTTCAATGTTTGCATCAGTTTTTGCTGACAATGGTTTGCCAGTGCGAGTGTCATCACTGGTGTCTTCGCGGCCATCTTTAAATCGTTTAAACCACTCAAACACTTGTGTTCGCGATAAACAATCATCGCCGTACACTTGTTGTAACATTACAAACGTTTCACTTGCAGATTTTCCTAGTTTGAAACAAAATTTGATATTAACACGCTGTTCTTTCTGTACACTCGATATTTTCCGACGCACAGACAAAACGTCAACTACTTAAAACAGACGCCACGGGCAGACTGAGTGCAGGAGGCAGATGAAACTCGAGCAGTAGGCGGAGCGAGAGTCACGTGACAGGCCACGCGACTTTCAGCCTTATTGCATTCGTTTTATTGTTTCACCAGTACTAGTCCGGTTTTTTTCTAGCCACACCTCGTACATATACGGGATAAGGGCGGAAAAAGAAGAGTTTGTATGGTCGGGCACAACAACCATCTCGTGGATGATTCAAGGGGGCCCCACGCTACTCTCTCATGCTACAGCACACTATAGCAGTCTTCTCACTAGGACAAAGTCGATCGCTAAGTGCTTCCTAATTTTTTGCACATATCCCGTGTATCTCTCTCTGTCCCACAGATGGAGGGCACACGTGAATGGGCGGCCCCCTTGTAGGTGTCCCGTGGCAAAGCGCGCCCCAGACAGGCCTCTGCGGTTGTGATTGCCGTCCCGGGCCCGCCCCCGTAAAAGCCGTGTGTGGCAGAGGAGCGGGCCGGGGGCCACACAGGCGTGCGAGCGGTTTATGCATGGCTTCACTCTTACACTGAGCGAGAGGGAGGCAGCACTTTGTGGCGGCATTCCGTCGCGTCTGCGGCGCGGGCGGTATGAGGAGCCGCCGCTCGCAAAGGACACACGTAGCCCTATTTCCAGCCCCGTGCGAATGGACGGGAAGGCTACCAAAAGGTCCACCGTGCTCTAGCTTCTCTCGATACATCACTATCTCCGCAGCGGAAAACAAAATTCTAAGGTTTTTGGGGAGTTCGGTGAAGAGATCGCTCCTTAAGTTTTTCTGTGTTCACTGCACTTCACGGGGAATTGAAATGTGCTGACAATTACAGCAGCATGTAGTCACATAAGGAACAGAAATTTACTGTCGCTGCTCTGTTTTTTCAAAGAAGTCTACTGAAATAAGAAAGCGGCTTTTACATGGTCTAGGCAATGGCCTAGCCGCAGTGGATACATCGGTTCCCGTGAGATCACCGAAGTTAAGCACTGTTGGGCGTGGCCATCCAGCCGCTATGCGTTGTTGCCATTTTTCGGGGTGCACTCAGCCTCGTGATGCCAATTGAAGAGCTACTCGACCGAATAGTAGCGGATTCGGTCAAGAATACCATCATATCGACTGCGAGAGCGGTGTGCTGACCCCACGCCCCTCCTATCCGCATCCTCTTCGGAGGATGACACGGCGGTCGAATGGTCCCGGTAGGCCACTCGTGGCCTGAAGACGGACTGCTTTTCTTACATGGTCGGAGGCAACGTACGCGACTCGTAGGGTACGAGGTTTTAACCAAACGGTCAAAGCAGTTTAATTTATTTTGTACGTTGTTACGTCTGCAGGGAGTTAAACGTTTTCTGTCTGTCATGTGGTTGGACTGAATGATGCATTTATCAAATAGTGAACTACTGGCCAAGAACTCTCACCCCTGCGGTGGTTTATTCTGAAGTGCCTACTGTCGGACAACAGCATTTGAACTGGTATACCCCCGTGGAGGTGGGAGTGCGTCGCTTCCTCTTGGTTTTATTGAGACAATATTAGTTCGTCATTTAGATATTGATAAAATTGAATCTGAACATTAGACTTCATTGTAAGTGCAATTGCACCATAGCCGGCCGGAGTGGCCGTTCGGTTCTAGGCGCTACAGTCTGGAACCGAGCGACCGCTACTGTAGCAGGTTCGAATCCTGCCTCGGGCATGGATGTGTGTGATGTCCTTAGGTTAGTTAGGTTTACTTAGTTCAAAGTTCTAGGCGACTGATGACCTCACAAGTTCTGTCGCATAGTGCTCAGAGCCATTTGTACCATTTTTTTGCACCATAGCTGATCATAACACAGTTTAACCTCTGGGTATATTTCATCACATTTAGCAATAACAAAACAAATCTGCATCATACATCTTGTAGTAAAAAAATATTTGCTGTATCTTTCAAGTACATTATATACAAACAACACTCAGTGATCGGTATTCTATCGAGGCGTAATGGCTCAAAAGGAGTGATAACAAACAGTTAATGATTAAATTGGGGAAATGTTGATGAATTAGCCTGGTTCACATTGAAGTCTGACATGACCTTGGCGTAACTGGGGCACTTAACTTTACACAGTTAAATGCCGGCAACATTTTATCAACGGACTTCACATGTATCGAAAACACATTACGCAATGTCACCGCTATCAGCGCAGTATAAATTTAAAAGCAATAAAGTGGCGGTCAGCTTCATAAATTAACCTCTCAATGTAACATCACATATCTTCGCATTATGGGGTGGTTATCGTTAACCTTTCGCTACTTGTGCCGCTGTAGACTGAAAACTATTTACCGTATGGGTCTCCAACTTTATGGGAACGATATTCAGACTGTGCGCTGCAGGATTTGCTTTGTTAACGGTACCAGTGTCATGACTTGCCGTTAGGTGCCGGTACTGGAACAGAGACATGAAAAGCTGAAACACACGCGTCAGTGGGCATTATAGCTACATACAGTCAATATGTGTCTGGGAATAATGCTGCTGCTCTTCGTGATTACCAACGCATTAAAGGTATGTGGAACAGTCTTCTTTCTGCATCTGGGTTGAAGAATATGATTTGCAAGTTCGAATTAACCGAGGATTTTGGAATTTCTCCTGGGAGAGGGTGACAGCCAATTGCGCCACACATTGTTGAAGCAGTTACTGTTGCTGTGGCTGAGAATTCTGGAAGCAGTGCACTATCTTCAAGCAGTGCAAGGATGTGCCACGGCTGCTGAACACACCAGGGTCCTCAATTATTTTGAGCATCTGTAGAGCAATCGAGAACGTTTCCATGTTGTCGTGGATGCAGCTGGTTGTCGCATTGACCTTCGGTTGCAGTCCAGAACTTAAACATGGTACACAATTAACAAATGTTACAATCTCATGTGGAAATTAAAATGTGTTTCTCTCAGTGGCTTATTCGTTACTTTCCTTGCGCATGTCCTTACAAATGTTTCCACGAAGTTTCATTGTCCTACGGCTCATTTGTTACGGTGGCCCTCTGAACGAGAAACAAACTTCATACTAAAAAAAAAAAAAAAAAAAAAGAAAGGAACACACGTATACTAAGGGAGCAATGCAATAACAGACAACGTTGAACGAGAAGACAAGCTCACACAGGGAGAGAACAATTACTCAATCTAACGAATGACCCAAACATGATGGAGCAGACACAATTAAAATGACAGTGCCATAACGAACCCTAATGACAGCCAAAGCTACATCACTCACACACTTATCAAGAACAGTATCTGCTAAGGCCGCCACTCAAACACCGATGAACGATAATGTCTGAGAAATAACGTCGCTCAAACACTGAAGAACCACACTCAGTAATCCTGTCACACTGCTGCACCATCCTACAACAATAAAGAGGAAAGCAGACAAGCCTCTGCTAGAACAGAAATTACAGTGAAGCCCAGTGAACAGACGATAATTTCAACCCCAGCAACCGTCGCAGTGGAAGCTATTTATCTACATACGAGTACAGCTAAAAACCATCACACAATACCGCTAATTCGGCGTACATACTTATCAGATAATGACATGGCTAGTATACACCGGGACGCCGTACTCCGTACAGGGCGGCGAGGAAGAGGAACAGAGACAGTCCGCACTCGTTGCCGGTAAATCCCTTTTTACACGAGGAACGAAAGTGTTCAAGAAAGATTATAGTATACTGAAGCACTTAAAGCGTACTAGGCCGAACTATATACTCGTACAAGATCTTGTCACTGTGTTTGAAACAGAAACACACATATTTTGAATGGGTCTGTTACGCCGACTAGTTATATATATATATATATATATATATATATATATATATATATATATATATATATATATATTCTTAGATGATCCTTCAAAATATATTTTGCATTTAATTTTTTTATGTAGCAAAATAGAAGTTTGAACTTCCCAACATTCATTGAACATATTTAATACAAAAATATTTTATAAAATTGTAGTCTGAGAAACAAATGTTCGTACATAATACTTCAAAATAGTGTTTGTATCAGGGTTTTTGCATATAAGTGCATGTTATCGCTTTTACTACATACAATAATTATCTTAAAATTTAAATTTAATTACGATATTTGATTTTGAGAAACTATACTTAACTCAATTTCTATGGGTATGGTATTAGTGTAGCAATTACTGCAGTAAATATTTTCATGCTCTTGGCAGAGGAATGATTGACATCTGTCACACTTCTTGTTAGTCTTTCCATCTTTTTTCGGTCCACACCCTTTGTACCGGTCCCCCCTCTGTTCTTTTGCTCCTGAACTCATTGCATCAATATTTTCCAAACTTACTTTGATTTTGTTAGGAGTCATTCTTTGCTCTCGCATTGGTTTTGTTAGCTCATATCCAAGTTATCTTAGAAATAGCCATCTTTTGTACAATTTGTTTTGATTGTAGCCAGGACTAGTGTGTGGATACAACACATAAGCATTTATTGGAGCGATGTCTAGCATGTTATAGAAGAAACAAACAGACCATCTCGTAGTACACCTTTTACAGGAATATGTGCTGGCAAATCTATCTGTTGTGCCAACACCTCCTTTGCTTTTGTTGTAATGTAGTATTACTTCAAGCTTCTTATGCTATTGTGAAGAGAAGCTACAGTCATGGTCCATCACAGAGAGTAATACTGCTGCTTTATTCTTTTTCGCCACGTACGAAACCAGCGTTACATTCCTCTGAAATCCAGACATGGTTGAAAACACTGGTCTGCTACAGTTTGCCAGCATTTCCTTCTAAAATCTCAGCTTTGTTCTTTCTGAGAGTTCCAACTAATTTTAGACTTTTCTTTAGACATTCTTTGCCCAGGGTCTAATCCGTAAAGAAATTATCGCTGGTAACGTTTCGCCCAGCTTTCTGAATACTTTCCACTAGACTCAATACAACATTTCTGCCTTGATTTGTTTCTCGTGGACAATTTTTTGGCTTTCCTGTATACACTCCCGCTGCATAAACATATGCTGTTTTCAGATCAGACAACAACCATAATTTTATTCCATATTTCCCTCCAGGTTTTGAAGGAATGTACTGACGGAAGAGACACCTCCATCTGAATGGAACCATTTGCTAGTCTACTGTGGCCTTTTCATAAGGAACGAACATTTTAGGAAATTATTCCACAAATATTTAAAAGAGAGTCCTGACAGCAGCCAGTTTATCATGGCGTGCCTAGCTGGTCGATATTATTTGTTGTCAAATCTGAGAAATCTGCTATTTGTATGGAAACGCTAAAGTGTTGCACGAAAAACTGGTCGACTATTCAAGTTGTCCCAAACCTGTTCAAGAGATTCTCCAGCAGATCTGTACACACCAGCCAGTATAAGAAGTCCCAAATAAGCCTTCAGTTCCTGATTTTTAACAGATGTGAATGTCGGATCTTTAGCTTGTGATACTCGGGTCATTTTTCTGTTGGTTTCATTCAAAATAAATGCCAACATTTCTTCAGTTATAAACAGTGAAAATGAGGATACTTTCGTTTCGTAAATTCGCTGAAGAGCAAACCGGGTAGTGCTGGAGCAGAACGAAGAATTTTTCCAGTCCTAAAGAATTGCAAAATAAAAAAAATTAACTAGCTGTGACTTAACCAGAGACCAATAAGATAAACTGCAAAGGAAGACAAGAAAAGTAAATCTGGCATTATGTAAAGAGTAAAGATATACTGCATGCAAGACCCAAGAGATTAGGAGACGTGAGGTTTTCATCTTTCCAATCAGGACAATCGGCATATTGCCTTCCAAAACACAAAAATCTGCTCTGACTGAACCGAGTTTCGATTCCGAGACCACCAGTGGTCATAACCAACCGTAGTAGACACTTCCTTACGACGCAGACCTATAATAATACTGATATACCGGTACGCGTAAAATTCACTTGCGTATAATATATTTATTAAGATCACCTTGCCTTTGGTGCAGCTGGAGGATTTGTAGATCGCTCTGTACCATTACGCCACTCATAAACATTTCCAGCTACATTAGTTTCTGTAGACAACGTAGCTGCGCCTCATCTGCTTCAATAACATCACTCTCCTCGCTTCCAGCTGATACATTATCAACATCACTTGAACTACAAACAGACTCTTGAAAACCTGAATCATTGACAGGATCATCTACTGTTTCGTCATATGACTCATTCAGAAGCCTTTCTAATTGTTCATAGCTAAGAAAACGACTAGACATGTTGGCACACTAAATCAGACTGACGGTGCAGTTGTCATATCATTTCTTACAACAATATGAAATACCGCCGAGCCATTGTAGGCCCTACGACAAGAATCGTGTATACTACAAACAATTTGTTGGAAGAATTCAAATGAATAACCGCCTGGGTCTAAAAGACCCATTCACAAAAAGTGTGTCAAAGCTATTTATCTCAAATAGTATTTCACATTTTGAAACAAAAGTTAAGGATAACATATATTATTACGTACTGGAGGATTACTTAAGGTCCTGTCATAAAATAAATATTATTCGAGGATTTATGTGAATTTTAGTAAATGTACTGGGTCAGTTAGACCCGTTCGCAAGAGGAAGGCTAAAAGGTGAACGTAAACACAGTGTACCGCCGCCAGCATACAGGTATTTGGCGCGAGTCTTGTTTGTTCTGTGGGATCGTCCGATGGTGGTACATTAAGTGTACCGGAAAATTCGGCTATGGCGACGGCTGCATTTGTATTGGCGTGCGTCGCTAGGAATTCCATGTGTTTGAAACGCCGCACTACGGTTTGGTACAGTGACATAAAACTGCAGCCAGGCCTCTCATTATACCTCATCTTTTTTACTTCTGCTATGCCCTGCAATCGAAGAGATTTAAATTTATCTTCAAAAGAGTCGCCAATGACATCCGGCAATGCGATGGACACTTTCTCGGCAACTATTTCTAACTTTTCCTGTCTGGCATGCTGTAACAATGTGAACAAATCAGATGCCACTCTAACTTCAAGCTTTAATGAATATTTATAAGTTTCTGTGACTATCACCGAAAAAATACTACCTTATTACGCTGGGGACTGTTTCCAAAATCAAAACGGGCTGGCTGCACGCCTCTATCAAACGTGAAATAGCGACTTTGTTCCATTCCAAGCTCATAACGGTGCCAAAGTCGTCATTTCACATTAGTGTATCATTAATTGATTAAGAAATTAGCAAAGATTTAAAAACTTATGTGAAAAAATCTGTCAAGACGTTTCAAATCAGCTCACACTCCGCTGCAGAGTGTCAATTTCTTCCCAGAAAGTTGATTGTGTTAACGATACGACCATAAACAGAGACCAATTTCAACATACGCTAATTGCACCAGAAAGCAATATGGTAGACTCATCGGAGACGTTCAAAATGGTTCAAATGGCTCTGAGCACTATGGGACTGAACATCTGTGGTCATCAGTTCCCTAGAACTTAGAACAACTTAAACCTAACTAACCTAAGGACATCACACATATCCATGCCCGAGGCAGAATTCGAACCTGCGCCCATAGCAGTCGCGCGGTTACGGACTGAGCGCCTAGAACCGTATGGTCACCGCGGCCGGCTCGGAGACGTGACTACAGCGGACAGCTATTAGCTCGCGCAGGCGCAGTGAGGCCACTAGTACCGAATTTAAAAGTATTGCGATTCGCTGCTAACGCTATTATAATAGTGTGCACGTTCACAAGATAGACGGCCACCATTCACGCAGACCGGCCGAAGTGGCCGAGCGGTTCTAGGCGCTACAGTCTGGAACCGCGCGACCACTACGGTCGCAGGTTCGAATCCTGCCTCGGTCCTGGGTGTGTGTGATGTCCTTAGGTTAGTTAGGTTTAAGTAGTTCTAAGTTCTAGGGGAAGTGGCAACAAAACGACTATTCACGTGACTTTCGGAAAAGCATCATCCACACAATTCCGATGACGGCAAGAGCTGACATGTGCGAGAATTCTCGCACAATCAGCTTAACAGTTCATGTATCGAAACTGCTTACAAGAATAATATACAGAAAATTGGAAAAGAAAATTGAGAATGCGCTAGGTGACGATCAGTTTGGCTTTAGGAAAAGTAAAGGGACGAGAGAGGCAATTCTGACGTTACGGCTAATAATGGAAGCAAGGCTAATGAAAAATCAAGACACTTTCATGGGATTTGTCGACCTGGAAAAAGCGTTCGACAATATAAAATGGTGCAAGCTGTTCGAGATTCTGAAAAAAGTAGGGGTAAGCTATAGGGAGAGACGGGTCATATACAATATGTACAACAACCAAGAGGAAATAATAAGAGTGGACGATCAAGAACGAAGTGCTCGTATGAAGAAGGGTGTAGGACAAGGCTGTAGCCTTTCGCCCCTACTCTTCAATCTGTGCATAGAGGAAGCAATGATGGAAATAAAAGAAAGGTTCAGGAGTGGAATTAAAATACAAGGTGAAAGGATATCAATGATACGATTCGCTGATGACATTTACACAAATATTAACGAACCTCTCAAGTTCAGCTTACAGTAATTGAATATGCCCTCCATCTGTATTATCTTCCCAATAACCATCAAATCGTGAGTGACACCCTTAATATTTGTATATGAAATTAGTGAATTTACTCGTGGCACTTTTGTTGCATCTGACTGCAGTCACTTTCAGAACTGACATGAATAATAAAATTAACTAATTTAGTACGATTTCATTCTGAATTGCTGGTGTATCCAAGTATCACCACAATAAAATAAAAACAGAGAATGCTTGAGGGAGTATGAGTGGCAACAGTGGCTTATTTAAGTATACAAAAATAATGATAAATTTTCATTAGTCCTTTTATATTTACAACGAGCTGATAAACCTTACAAAAGAAATGACAAACATAAATTAGATAAGTGATGGTGCTTGATTTACAAAGCACTCATTGGGGTGGAAGTTACACAAATTCTCCCCTGAATTAATCCGTCTTATAAAGCAGTCTTACTTTGTTTATATGAATCCACTTTGAGGTCTAGTTCTATTCAAATGGAAACAAATGCGATCAAGGACACCACAAACAGTGGTTCCACAAAGAACATGGAGCTATAAGAATCATTTAAAAATCCTGCGCTCTCACCTTGATTAACGCGGCAGCAGAAAACACCACTCTGTGGGCGAGGAGTGGCGCGCTTCGGCAGCCGTAATGTTCTGACATGTCCACGAAAATTTGCAAAATAAGTGGACTGGCGTTCTTATTATTAGACTGTGGGAAACTTCCCTATCAGAGTCCTGAGATACCGGCAGGTTTCAGCGTGAGATGCACCAGTTCACTGGTCTGTCCAAAACAAATTGACTCAGAAGCAGGACAGTGAGGGCTAGATTTGTTAAACTTCAGGTGGCCGGCTCAGGACGAAAAAGTTCATACTCGTGACACACGATATGTCCGAGATGATTGCAGCTCCCCTGTCGATACTACACTACTGGAAACTGAAATAAGAACACCGTGAATTCATTGTCCCAGGAAGGGGAAACTTTATTGACACATTCCTGGGGTCAGATACATCACATGATCACACTGACAGAACCACAGGCACATAGACACAGGCAACAGAGCATGCACAATGTCGGCACTAGTACAGTGTATATCCACCTTTCGCAGCAATGCAGGCTGCTATTCTCCCATGGAGACGATCGTAGAGATGCTGGATGTAGTCCTGTGGAACGGCTTGCCATGCCATTTCCACCTGGCGCCTCAGTTGGACCAGCGTTCGTGCTGGACGTGCAGACCGCGTGAGACGACGCTTCATCCAGTCCCAAACATGCTCAATGGGGGACAGATCCGGAGATCTTGCTGGCCAGGGTAGTTGACTTACACCTTCTAGAGCACGTTGGGTGGCACGGGATACATGCGGACGTGCATTGTCCTGTTGGAACAGCAAGTTCCCTTGCCGGTCTAGGAATGGTAGAACGATGGGTTCGATGACGGTTTGGATGTACCGTGGACTATTCAGTGTCCCCTCGACGATCACCAGTGGTGTACGGCCAGTGTAGGAGATCGCTCCCCACACCATGATGCCGGGTGTTGGCCCTGTGTGCCTCGGTCGTATGCAGTCCTGATTGTGGCGCTCACCTGCACGGCGCCAAACACGCATACGACCATCATTGGCACCAAGGCAGAAGCGACTCTCATCGCTGAAGACGACACGTCTCCATTCGTCCCTCCATTCACGCCTGTCGCGACACCACTGGAGGCGGGCTGCACGATTTGGGGCGTGAGCGGAAGACGGCCTAACGGTGTGCGGGACCGTAGCCCAGCTTCATGGAGACGGTTGCGAATGGTCCTCGCCGATACCCCAGGAGCAACAGTGTCCCTAATTTGCTGGGAAGTGGCGGTGCGGTCCCCTACGGCACTGCGTAGGATCCTACGGTCTTGGCGTGCATCCGTGCGTCGCTGCGGTCCGGTCCCAGGTCGACGGGCACGTGCACCTTCCGCCTACTACTGGCGACAACATCGATGTACTGTGGAGACCTCACGCCCCACGTGTTGAGCAATTCGGCGGTACGTCCACCCGGCCTCCCGCATGCCCACTATACGCCCTCGCTCAAAGTCCGTCAACTGCACATACGGTTCACGTCCACGCTGTCGCGGCATGCTACCAGTGTTAAAGACTGCGATGGAGCTCCGTATGCCACGGCAAACTGGCTGACACTGACGGCGGCGGTGCACAAATGCTGCGCAGCTAGCGCCATTCGACGGCCAACACCGCGGTTCCTGGTGTGTCCGCTGTGCCGTGCGTGTGATCATTGCTTGTACAGCCCTCTCGCAGTGTCCGGAGCAAGTATGGTGGGTCTGACACACCGGTGTCAATGTGTTCTTTTTTCCATTTCCAGGAGTGTATTTGACACTGCCACGGGCTCTTAGACTGGAGAAAGCCTATGGAGGTACGTTCTCACGGTTTTGGCAATGAAACGTCTACCAAACAGGACCACAGTCCCTCATTAATGGAGAGATCAAATTTTTCCAGGCTGACCATTTCCGATTTCTGAAAGATTGATGTTGAGCTTCCCAGACTCGTGCCGAGAAATACATGTTTTGCCACTCGCTGAAAGAACTTGGCGATTACCCAGCATCAGGGGAGTTACAGTCTTTCCTCCACTTAACACGTGCAATAGCTGCTCTGCCCATATTGTCCCAGCTACTAACACGGGAAAGCTTGGAGTTTTATGACCATCTCACCGTTTGCTCAAAATCTCAGATTTCGGAAGTCTCTCTTTAATCATTTCCTCCACCCACTTTCCCCAAACTGGCCACCTTTGTGACGGTCTGTCGCCTGGCCCAGGCAAAATGTTTTGAGAACTGGCGCCTTCCTGCTCTGTCCGTAAGTGAGAAGAGCCGAGTGTCACGGCACCTAATCCCTCTTCAGGTTCACTTCACAGAGCACTGCTTCACAGAATAAGTCACACAGCCAGGGCGCTGATCACAGCATTAATGGCCCATAACCCAATTTTCTGCCTGTTCTCCATCTGCTCCACGACTGCCCCTGGGGTACAACATATCTACAGGCTACACGTGCAGTTATATAAATATTCTGCCCACAATTTCCTCATGTTGAAAGTCATAAACCATACAAGCCAAATGTAGTGAGCCGTGCTGCGGCTCGCGTTGATGTTGTTTGTACGTTTCCGCCCTCTGTTGGAGGCCCGACGGTATTGTTCAGTTGACTTGGTTGCGGTTGTTTGTCTTTTTCTGGTGTTGACTGGCGCCACTCGTTTTGTAAGCGCTGCCTGTCCGCTAGTGGCAACAGGGGCGGTTATCGATATTTAGTAACTGTTGTCCTATCTTTGGGGCGACGACGTTGTACTTTCCGGGTGGTGTGGGTGGGCCAGTTCGGTTGGGGATTCAGGAAGAGCCAGGTCGGCGCAGTGCCAGAACACGCCGGGACCGCTGGCGGCACACATGGACTGCCAGATGGAAGGGCTCTGGTCACGCGGGTGCAGGATCACGTCGTAAACCGGATCCAGCAAGCTTTAATATGAGTGCATGTCAATACAAGTAGAGAAACCACCACCATTGTGATATCTCGCGATTCTCCAGTGACTTGGGTTCGTGTTGCTACTCGTAGAGCCGCCGATGTGAAAAACAGCGAGTGGAGTACTTGGGGAAGGTGGATCTGATTATCTTTCATCGACTTCTTATTACTATTTACTGCGTTCAACCTGTTACAATTTTTTAAGTTCAACCAGAGGTAATTTTTCTTGCCTGGTCGCCGCTAACGTCCCAGTTACCCGCCATGGTGGTTAGTGTATGTAAGATCAGTGTATGTTTCTCGCCTTGCCGCTGCTGTCCAGTAAGGCGTATAGTTCTGACAGCTTTCTTGATTGTAGGCCGGTTGGTGATTCTTCCACTCTTGTGGTTGTGATTTCTTTCTCGTTCCGGGCGCTCTAAATACAGTATTCTGGGGACGTAGTCCAGACCGCCGGTTCCGGCTTTGGCGCATTGTTCCATCGTTGCATTTGCTTTATCGGACTTCAGGCAGCTTCAGAAAGATTATCACTAGTCATTCGTTGGACTGCCACTGGTCTGAGTTACCATCTTGTCAAGTGAATGCACCTCTTGGCTGCCTATCTCATCGCTCGCGAAAGTGTTTGTTGCCGGACCTTCTCAGAGGTCGATTCCTGGAGCACCGTCTGTGGTTCTTGTAAGACATGTGTGTTCTAAAAGGAAGTCTGATGGCCAGTAGTTCAGTGTAACGCTCTTTCAGCCCACGCCTTTTGCGGGTATAATCTGCTTCAGTACCTTTTAAGGAACTTACGTACTAGTCCTTGTGTGTTATTATTGTATTATTTATTACAATACCTTGTAATGTCTACATTAAAGGTTATAAATGTCTAGTTAGTAGTTCAGTGGATGTTAAGGGTTCTGTTACAAAGTTTACCAACTTCTTACTTCACTCGTTTGGTGATCAGTTGTTTGTTTTTTAATCAACCTTTGCTACTGTATTTGCTGTTTTACAACAGGTTCCTAATTTTTTTTATATTATTGCCGTTCATGGCGTGAAAGGCCTTCAGTCGTAATTGTGGCCATTTGTCTTAAAATTATAATTTGGTATTTGTATTTTAGCAGTAAGCGTTTAGACCTTATTTACTGCCATTCCTGGCGTCTGATGCCTTCTGCTGTGATTGTGGCGACTTACCCTTAACATTTCAGTACCTGTAACTTGTAAGTTGCAGCGAGTTTTGAACAATTCTGAATTTATAGCCATACCTGGCGTGTAAGGCCTTCTGGCCAGATCACAGTGGCTTGCTTTTAAAACATTATCTTTTGTGTCTGTATTTAATGGCGATTTGCTAAATTCTGACTCACTGAGAACACTATTATTTACACAGTTCTTTATTCTTTCATTAATAATATGTGGTATTTTTATTTATTGTTGAGTCTGGAATAACTGGTTTAAAATAAATTGTGTGTAATTGTAAATGGCAACCAATAGTAACTATTACGGCCCCGTCCACAATTGTAACCGAGTACTGCCTTCCCTTGACTACCAGGTTTCTTGTGGTACTTGGGAACACCGAGATCATAACCTAAAATATTAATATTAATCTGACTGACAGTGCTGTTAAAGTGTGAGAGTAGCGTGCCACATCGCACAATGTTTGCAAACGTGTTGGTTTGATTGTCTGATGGTTTCTTTATTACTTGAATGAGGTCTTCCAGAGGTGGGTTGATTTAGCTTCACTTGTATGGACACCAATCGGACGTATGGCTTGTTTCTGTTTCAGTGTTAGTAGATTGCCTGCCTGGCATGAAGGAAGAGTTATGCAGCAATGCTGGCTCCACTGATATGTCCGTCACCAGAGGAACATGTGCAAGAGAACCAGAGGTGCGTGTAAGCATTTTACAGTGTCTTGTGCTTCGCAGCATGAGTGAAAAATCAATCCAGTGCTTCGCAATTTGAGTAAAAGATAAAGACACACAGTAATAATATGCAAACTGTTACTAAACGAGATCCATATCAGACTGAAATAAGGCACATAATGTCAAGATATGTCATTACTTTTGATGAGCCTAATCTATACAGTTGCTGAACGTAGACGCTAAAAGAACTGAAACCATCGAGCAGAGCCTCTATAACCAAATGTTTCTTTTATCTACTAATAGTTAAAGCTACAAATAACAATGGTTTTTTATCAATATTTGGTATGAGTACACGTTGTTGTGAATAGGTTTAAGATAGTTGCACTTAACAGATATTGCATAACACACACTTCTGTCCCTTCGACAACGTCTGGACGTCACGTTACAAATGTCGTATGTCATTGGCAATTCGCACAAACAGTCATTTTGGTCCACATTTATGCAAGCGGAGTGAAAACTGTATGGAGTACAGCAAAGCATGGTAGCCAGAGAAGATAGTTTGATCTATATACTGACTAAGGAAGATCAGTGTATAAATAATTAATGAGCGAACTTAAAACTGTTACCACTTTTTGCAATAATATTATAACATTTACAAGTGTACTAATTAGGCCACAAGAATGATCCCCCTAACAGATGAAAGTGGTCGTTCAGGGTAATCGATGCCAACTCAAATGTTTGTTTATGCACTTAATCAACCTATGAGAAGCGTTTTAATTAAGTAATTACGTTAAGTAAGCACAACTAATATTACACAATTAGCACTGCAGCATGCGTTGTAAAACGAAACCACACATTATGAACAACATTTAGATTTTTGTCCTTGGGGTCTTTTGCATTGGTAATGGCTGGATAAAAGGTTCTTGGTATACAAGCTGTTTCACTCTTACCGAAAATGATATGACTTGTAAATGTACAAGGTTTTTTTCTTCAAACAATTGTATTTTATGTCCTTAATGTTTAATTCCTGTTTACACTTAACTAATCAAATTGTTTGTATAGTTTTGCCCATAATGTACATTGTATCAGATGTATATCAATTTAGATGGCACTGTCAGAAACAGCTCCTCATTTTCGAGGAACATATATTTAAAATTGAATATAGTCCTAATTTTATGAAAACTGCTCTCAATTTAAGTACTACTATCTGGAAACTATACATCCTAAACTTTATTTTGATATAATTTTTACCAGCATCCTTCTGCGAGTTTTTTTAAGGCAGCACACCACGATTTTGTGTTTGAGCCATTAGTCTCCCTACTGGTTTGATGGGTCACACCACTTTACCTCAGAGTAGCACTTACACCCTCAGTTGTTTGCTGGATGTATTCCTATCTCTGTCTTCCTCTACATTTTTTGGCCTATACGACTCCCTCTAATACGGTGGAAATTATGCCCTCACCCCTTAACATATGTTTCATCATCCTACAGCCTTCTTCTTCTCAGTATTTTCCTTCCGTTCATTTGCTCGCTGACTCTGCAGAGAACCTAGTCATATCTTACCTTGTCAGTTCACCTAATTTTCAAAAATCTTCTGTTGCACCGTATCTCAAACGCTTTGATTCTCTTCTGTTCCGGTTTTCAGACAGTCCACGCTTCACTACTTTATAATTTTGTGCTTCAGATCAGTATAATAAAAAATTCCTTTCACAAATTATGTCCAATATTGGATATTAGTTCGCTTTATTAGTTCGCTTCTCTTAGCCGATAATGCCCTCTTTTTCTATGTTAGTCTGCTTCGAATGTCCTTCTTCCTCTATCCACCATTGGTTATTTTGCCGCCCAGGTGGCAGAATTTCTAACTTCGTCTACTTTATGCTCACCAATTCGGATGTTAAGGTTCCCACTTTTCTCATTGCAGCTCTTTATCATTACTTTCTTCTTTTTCGATTTACTCTCAGTCGACATATACATCACTATTGCATCACTAAAATACAGCAACTTAGCATGAACCTTTGTTGCTCATTGTCCCCATTGCATTACCAAGCAGGGGCCCTTCCTTTTCCGAAATGAACCCGAGTGTCGTTGAAATTCAAACGGCAGCATTAAAGTAATATCATTCTATCTCACTGCTTTAATTTCAAAGTTCAGTTAAGGTATTCATAGCTGGCTACAATATTTGAATTACACAAACACAAATTAAGAGTGCGAGTGTTGTTACCATATTTTAGCTTTCCTGTGACTGCAGCTCAGTTTGGTACGTACTAAATTTTACAATTGTTAATTGGTTAAAATCATTTAAATCAAGTTCAAAGTTAAATCTCTTATTTCTAATTTGCGTAGATTCAAATAGCTTTTGAGATGATTGTTGAGGTAGCCCAAGACTAACCTTATTTTATTTTATTTCGTAGTGCTTCAGAAGCAAAGATCACTATTAATTTCAGTCACTAAATGAACTTTCAATTTTCCGATTTTATTAATTCTTTTGCTAAATTAATTCAGAATGTAGCGAAATTTATTACTTCTCACAAACATTAAGTTTTCACACAACACGTGTCAACCTTCAGTTGCCACGCTTTTAGTGCTAATTATATGTCCAATAACCTTTCTTTTTCAGTTATTATAGTAGTTGTCCATAGGACTGGCGACCGTAGTTATCCCCCAATATCAAATATTTATTTAACGCCAATTAATTGTTAACGTAACGACTGCACATTTACTTTCTTCATTAACTTTACCCTTTTTCAAAATTAATTTCCACCAATCTCATTTGCATTTTTCCTTTCATTTAGATGTAACCCTTACTCCCTCTTTACCGACAGATTAACTTCGGTGACGATTGCTTTTCCCAAATTTCCATTAGGTACACGCGGTTTAATTTTTCACCGTCATTAACGCCGATAAGTGAGGGGGAGGTTACAATACGCTTCTGGCATTTCGATCTTGGTTTTCCAGTGCTATTATTCCCTCTTTAGTATTGTATTGTACACTCCTTACCCCTATTTCCCTCAAAATTTCGAATCTATTTCCGCATTTTACATTTAAAACACTTTTTATCCATCAAGGAACGCTATGAACATTTCTTGATTTTTCTTCAGTTTTACTTTCACTGTCAAACGCAACATCAAAACTGCCTCTTCAGTGCCTTTACCTTATTAAAGTAAAACTGATCCTAATCTAACTGATGTTAAATTTTGTTTTCCAATTTTTTGTGTGTGACTCATGTCAACACCTTGGGTGTGTGGTGTGCTAAGCTGATTGTGCAACAGTATTCGCTCTTAACTGTCCTTTCTCTCTTGAGAATTGTGTGGATGATATTTGACAGAAAGTGTGATGATATTACATCAGTCTTACAGTTTCTAAGGAACTTCGACTGTCATCTCCTCAATGAATTCAGAATTTCCGTTTGAATTTTGTGTATCCTTTGTGCCTCATTTTTCTTCCAGTGCTCTTTTCCAACCTGGCAATTGGGGGCTCATCCGGGATAGGAATTTGGAAAGTGTTAGTATCTCGCAAAGTGTTAGAGCAAGATTGGATTTTGGATAGTGTTAGTTACGCAATCTGAATTCTGGAAAGCCTTAGAATGGGATTTGAATTCTGCATAGTGTTTCCAAAACTATTACCTTAACTTCGACAATTGTTGTTGTTGTTGTGGTCTTCAGTCCTGGTTTGATGCAGCTCTCCATGCTACTCTATCCTGTGCAAGCTTCTTCATCTCCCAGTACCTACTGCAACCTACATCCTTCTGAATCTGCTTAGTGTATTCATCTCTTGGTCTCCCTCTACGATTTTTACCCTCCACGCTGCCCTCCAATGCTAAATTTGTGATCCCTTACATGTCCTACCAACCGATCCCTTCTTCTAGTCAAGTTGTGCCACAAACTTCTCTTCTCCCCAATCCTATTCAATACCTCCTCATTAGTTACGTGATCTACCCACCTTATCTTCAGCATTCTTCTGTAGCACCACATTTCGAAAGCTTCTATTCTCTTATTGTCTAAACTGGTTATCGTCCATGTTTCACTTCCATACATGGCTACACTCCATACAAATACTTTCAGAAACGACTTCCTGACACTCAAATCTATACTCGATGTTAACAAATTTCTCTTCTTCAGAAACGATTTCCATACAGTAAAGCTGCATGTCCTCGGGAAAAGTTACGGCTGTAGTTTCCCCTTGCTTTCAGCCGTTCGCAGTACCAGCACAGCAAGGCCGCTTTGGTTAATGTTACAAGGCCAGATCAGTCAACCATCCAGACTGTTGCCCCTGCAACTACTGAAAAGGCTGCTGCCCCTCTTCAGGAACCATACGTTTGTCTGGCCTCTCAACAGATACCCCTCCGTTGTGGTTGCACCTACAGGACGGCCATCTGTATCGCTGAGGCAAGCACGCCTCCCCACCAACGGCAAGGTACATGGTTCATGGGGGGCTTCGACAATTATGACCTCCAATAAAAGTTAAATGTGAGATCGGTTCGGGATTGAATATTAGGTTTCTTTAATAGCTGTGAATTTACAATGGTAATTTCACAGTTAACATCCATGCCAGAAGCATGATTCGAACATGTGTCAAATGCCTTCCTGAAATCAAGGAACACGGCATCAGCCTGAGTGCCGTCGTCGACTGCGCCACGGATCTCATGGAGGAACAGAGCGAGCTGGTTTCGCAGTATCTCTGTGTGCGGAATCCATGTTGATTTTTATAGAGGAACTGTTAATTTTCGAGGGACGTCATAATTATTGAGCATAAAACATGTTCCATATCTCTACAAGCGACTGACGTTAACTATATAGGTAAATAAAATGCGGACGCAGCGCGTTACCAGCAACAGAAAAGCCGTCAAAAGAAGAGTATGGGGTCCTGCTGAGTCGTATTTAAACTGATGATCGCGTTAAGAAAACAGGGTCGTTCTTTGTTAATAGTATTGTCCACTGTCTATATTCTACAAATAAACTCATAAAACCTTATCTGCATGATAGGGAAGGATTCAAGATTCACACTCATTGCAGTGGTAGTTCAAAAACATAAACATTAAGTAATTCTTACATATGAAATTTCATCATTTTTTCGCTTACAGTTGGCTGCATTTGTTGCTGTAGGTACAGTTTTCTTCATAAGTAAGAGAGAGTTTTCGATGAATCTTGCACAGCATACAAACTATACTCACAGCTGCATCGGTACATAAAAGTCTCGAATTTTCCAACTCTATTAAAAACTGTGGTAAAGATTGAGATAATTAAATAACATATTTGAGTTTTTTCTAAACATGGAGTTCAAAATGTAACAACAAATTCATTTTTTTCATAAATTATAGAATTTCTAGAGTTTCATACATCTGTATCCTGTGCAAAATTCATCGAAGAATCTCCCTTACTTACGAAGAAAAGTGTGCTCATAGCAACAAATTACAGCCAATAGTTAGGGGGAAAAAATGAAGAAATTACACATGTAAAAAATTTAATACTCTTATGTTTTTTAACTTCCACTGCTATTGGTGTGAATCTTGAATCCTTCCTGTCATGCTGACAATGTTTTATGTATTTATTTGTAGAAGTATAGTCAGTGGAAATTAAAATGTCCTCTGGTGCCTCTCCTGCTACAAGTCGGCCCGTTTGACGTCGAACCCCCCCCCCCCCCCCTCCTTAACAAAAGAATACTAGATCAATTTTTGTATGTGAATTTGGACGCAACTGTTTAAATAAGTTGACACAGGTTCGCTCGCCTGTCGCCGACTGTCTCCAAATTCCGATATCGCCGCGCACGAACAAAGTAACCTAGCGTTCACATATGGATGGAAGTTTAACTCACACTAAGAGAAAAAAGAGAACGAAGGAAAAATCCGAATGGGAGGGGAAAAGGTAGATGTGTTTTGCACGTACAGACAAACAAATGGTTACAGTATCAGAAAAACTGAATGATTTATTTAACAGAAAGAGCTTCAGAAGCTGAGAAAATTAACAACGCGGCATCCATCTCTCGCCCTTAAGCTCGCAGTTATTCGGCGTTGCATTGATTGATAGAGTTTTTGGATGCCCTACTGAGGGACATTGTGTATATTCTGTACAACTGACGCGGTAGGTCGTTAAAATCCCGAGCTCGTTGCAGGGCCCTGTCCGTAATTATCCATGCAGTCTCTGTTGGGGCAGATACAGTTACTTACATTTGAATACATTATGGGAGTGGCAGTGATCAATGAGTTACAAATATCTACTATCAAAAACAGTCTTGATCACGATTTATTTATTAAGGTGACCGGTTTCGACCACTACTGTGGTCATCTTCAGACCATTGAGTATGAACCTCTTTCTGCAGCAGATAGAGGTTCCTACTCAATGGTCTGAAGATGACCACAGCAGTGGTCGAAACTGCTCACCTTAATAATTAAATCGTCATCAAGACTGGTTTTAATAGTAAATAGATGCAGTTACCTTGCCGGTCAAGGTTGGGTTTAGTAAGCCCGGAGACAAGCAGTAGAAACTCTCGGTGTGTGCGGGAAGGGGCTATAATGCTGAAATATAATTCAAGATGGCTTGCCATAAATGGCATCAAAACGAGGCGTTGAGTATCTTCAACGTGTTTTTATGGGTGCAGCGGGTGACAACCACAGCGGCCCTGCTACGGAAAGAAGTGTCACCCCAGACCATCGGTCCTGATGCTCAGATCGTCTTGTGGTCGACAGTCAGGTTGATATCCCACTGCTCTCTGGGACGTCTCCAGACATGTCTTCGGTCTGGAATCTCATTTACTGAAGAAGAATTGTTATGGGTCCCGCATCGACGTGTCTAGAGACGCCGGGGCAGCGGAAGTCCTCTATACGGCCTGATACCAAGGAGTGATGGTCAGGCGTCCCATTTCATTTCACAGCACGGCCACCCCTGTTATCACTCGCGGGAGACTTATAGCACAGCGGTACGATGACGATATCCTATGCGTCGTTTTGTTCCCTTCATGGCAACCAATCCTGAGCTTACGTTTCAGCAAGATAGTGGCCGCCGGAATACCGCGAGGGTTTCGACTGCTGGTCTTCGTGCTTGACAAAGCCTACCTTGGCCAGGAAAGTCGTCAGATCTTTCCCCAATTGAGAACGTTTAGAGCATTGTGTACAGGGCCCTTCAACCAACTCGGGATTTCGACGATCTTCCACCCCAGTTGGAAATAATTTAGCACCATGTCCCTCAGAAAGGCACCCAACAGCTTCATCAATCAATGCCAAGGCGAGTAACTGCTTGTATAAGGGTCAGGGGTGCACCTGCACGTTATTGACTTGCTCCATTTATGAAGCTGTTTCTCTTGAATAAATCATCCACTTTTTGAGAATTTATAATCATTTGCTCGTACGTGCACATCACATCTACCGGTCGGTCCCATTCGGATAATTCCTCGTAATACGTCGATTTCTTTTATTTATCTATTTACTTAGTTTTGCTCAGATTGCAATTACAAATTGACATGAGTTACATTAGAATTATCACAATGTAAATATACTTCCATACCTGCCGAGTAACATTATCTAATCACCGTCTCCGACACATCTCCAGAAAAGTAAAATTAAAATTAATTAAACAATAACATATAAATTAATCCAAATAGCGCATTACGATCTCCTAAAGTGTTTCTGAATTCAGGCCATGTATTTACCTTCGTCTTTCCACCCAACTTCCCACTCCCTTTCGGTATTTCACAACGTTTTCGTCCAATTGTTCTGTGTTGAAAACTTAATGTTTATGCAGCTCGAACTTATCTGTGGTACTCTATACAGGGTGATTTTTTCCACCGTATACAAACTCTAGGTATTGCTCGGTGAGGGGATAAGGAACAAAATAGGACTAATGAATTTATGTCCGGATATGCATGTTTTACCTGCTACAGACAATTTATTCAATCATACACTGTTACAGTGACTGCGGTCCAATACGCGCTGTACCTTGCAGCCACAGTTGCAATATGTGTTGAAAATGTTTTCCATGTGCCTCAACGTATGCGTGTACACGCCGTAAGAAGTTCCGTCACACACGTCCACATCGTCCAGGCTGCATCCGAACAGTATCAAAGACAGCACGCTCCAGTGTCTCCGTATCTGGAATGGGCTCTGCATACGCGATGATTCTAAGGTGACGCCACTACCAGAAATCGCACGGGTTAAGATCCGGTGAACGAGAAGGCCATGCAACTAAACCCCCTCGTCCGATCCATTGATCAGAGAAGATCCGACTGAGAAGTGTCCGGATGTCAAGGGTGAAGTGGGCCGGATCACTACCATGTAGCAGCCACATAACCCTTCGAATCATCAACTGCACTTTTTTCCAGCAGCGGAAGCAAGGTCAACCACGAGAAATGCCGATAGTTCCGGCCTGTCAGGCGACGTGAAAGGAAGACTGGTCAAAAAGTGTAGTTGCCAATTGTTCCGGGCCACACATACCGGCTGCACCGCCGGCCGGAGTGGCCGGCGGTTCTAGGCGCTACAGTCTGGAACCGCGCGATCGCTACGGTCGCAGGTTCGAATCCTGCCTCGGGCATGGATGTGTGTGATGTCCTTAATGTCCTTAGGTAAGTTAGGTTTAAGTAGTTCTAAGTTCTAGGGGACTGATGACCTCTGAAGTTAAGTCCCATAGTGCTCAGAGCCATTTGAACCGGCTGCACCTATGCTGATGATTCACTGTCACCATTCCACCATACTATTTCACAAATGACTCCGCGTAAAGTTGGCCTCGTCTGTGAATAGGATCGATGACAGAAATCCCGGAATCGTCGTTGCCTGGTGACAAAGCTGTTCCCGATGTGGAAACTGTGTCACTAGCAACCCCTGCACACGCTGTAAGTGATAACGGTAGTAACAGTAGTCATGGAGAATATTCCACACGGTTGTCTGGCTAGCCTTGTTGGGCCAACTGCCTAGGAATAACACAGCGGTCGCCTTCCACAGGGTTAATCACATTTTCCTTCAAGTCTGGTGTTCCAACATTTCGCGTACGTCTTTCTTGCTTTCCTGTTTCGTGGAACGACGCTGTCTCAGAAAAACGGTGAAACAATGTTGCAAACATCGAATACTGTAGTTGTTGTTGGCAGGGATAGCTTTCCTGAGAAAACCTCTCTGCCCGCCGCCCATTGCTATTTGCCATTCCGTAGGTAAACACCCTGTCGGCAAGCTCTAGATTCTAATAATGAACCACTGTCTGAAACACTATATCATATCCACTACAAAGTGAGTCAGCAAGATAATTGGATCAGACGCCACATTACCAATGACTGTGACAGGAGATGGTGCTAGGGCTTGACGTATGAGGAACAGTACCAGCCTTTATAAGGAAACCATGCATACTGCAGCTGTGGCTGCACGGTACAGCGCGTACTAAACTGCAATCTCTGTAACAATGTATGATTGAATAAATGGTCTCTAGCATGGAAACCATGCATTTCCGGACATAAGTTCATAACACATTTTTTGTTCCGTATCCTCTGATTCATCAATCCCATGAGTTTGTAAACGATAGAAGAAATCATCCTGTATACGCTACACCTAGTTAAACCTCATTCACGCCTCGCTAGCATAACAATTCCAGCTTATTGCTTAATGGGCTCTCAGATACTATCGAAGTGTCGCTTTTCGTCCATTACTTCCAGCTATTCCCATTTAAACCACCCTTCCCCTGCTTTGAGCTGCTCTAACTCGAATTTAACTTTGATTCAATACAGTAGAAGGAATCTACTCTTGTTAATTTTTATTTTGACTGGAGAAACGTTCATGGTAGTTTTTTTGAATGACGCTGCCACCATTCAACTTTATTAATTTTTATTTTATTGTTAAACGATCCAGATTTCTGCCGTAGGTCATTTTCAAGTACATTTATGTCAGACAGGAATGCTTTTCCGACAAGGACTTGTACTTCACACTGATCTGAGGTCTTCTGACTTATAAATAAGTTCTTGTACTTGAAAAGGGCCTAAGGCCGAAATCTGGATCGTATAACAGTAATATAAGAATTATTACAGTCAAACGGCTGCAGCATCATTAAGAAAACATCAACACTGGTTGGTAAGTTCTGTTGCGTCTCGTGTATAGCCTTGTCTTGTGTATATCCTTGAGAGAATATCCGTCAAATTGTCTACCGAGATCGCCACAGAGAGACATAAAAATGCAAATTTCCCCGAATAACTGAGCAGTGGTCACATCGACACTTGTCGCTAATTATAATACAGTTTTACAGTTGAAATCCATAAAATCTCAGAACGCAGTTTGGAGCCATTTGTTTCCGCTAATTGCAGTGAAAAACATACCAATGGATGACTTGGCGTTGAGTCGAAAACCATAACGTTTATAAGGTTTGACCCCAAATTACACAGCACTGATTCTACAATTAATGAAATGTACTTAACGTTCTTACAGCTACAACACGTGATAGTGTCTGTTTAACTAGTGTTCAACAAGGCATTAGCAGCAGCGAAATTCACAACGATTCTTCACGCGCTAGGTTACTTGGAAACAATTTCAGCGTCTCCAACACTCATCAGAGGTAATGTTCATGGCGTTCCCTGTGGAAGTATCACTGAAACTGCAAGGGAAATAATAGGTAACACGAAACAAGGTAAAAACGCAGTTGTACTGTTATCTTACCTATTGTAGCTCTTAAGTAGCGACACTAAACATTGAGGTAAGCCGTGCTGCACCACAAGAAACGACATGATAGTATGAAAATAAGGCCACACTGAAGGACTGAAGCGAGTTAACGCGAGAAAGACGGACAAAAGAGTTTTTCCTCGCGAGGCCAGATAAGCCCCTGAGCAGGGTGGGGTCTGTGGTAAGGGGCGGGCCAGGGGCCGTTCGCTACCCGCATGGCACGTCGTCCGCAGCACACAGCTGCCAGCGAAATCGAGTGAAGGCGCCCACAGGCTGCGGTTCCAAGAAAGGCAGGAAGCTAATGGAGGTGTTCTGTTTTCACTTGTCGATACAAAGCTCTCAGGGACTCGGGGTGATTACTGGCATAAATAAAATGCTAAGCCACTAAAATAGCGCATTTTTGTACGTAGACTGTTTTCAAATCTACGATTATCATTATATAGTTTGTATTGTTATTATTATTGTTACCATTATTGATCGAATCAGAAGCATCACAAACGTACCTATTTCGTGATCAATTAACATAAAAAAAGCTCTCCGTCATCAGGCCACAAGTGGCGCATCGGGACCATCCGACAACCGCGTCATCCTAAGCTGAGGATGCGGATAGGAGGGGCGTGCGGTCAGCACCGGTCTCCCGGTCGTTTCGATGGTTTTCTTCGACCGGAGCCGCTACTATTCGCTCGAGTAGCTCCTGAGTTGGCATCACGAGGCTGAGTGCACCCCGAAAAATGGCAACAGCGCATGGCGGCCCGAATGGTCACCCATCCAAGTGCCGGTCACGCCCGACAGCGCTTAACTTTGGTGATCTGACGGGAACCGGTGTTTCACCTTCGGCAAGGCCGTTGCCTAATTAACACAAAGACGAAGCAAAAATCCAGAAATCCTGTTGAACATACTCATATTTACAATGAGGCACGCAAATGTACACTACTGGCCATTAAAATTGCTACACCAAGAAGAAATGCAGATGATAAACGGGTATTCATTGGACAAATATATCACAGCAGAACTGACATGTGATTACATTTTCACGCAATTTGGGTGCATAGAGCCTGAGAAATCAGTAGCTAGAACAACCACTTGTGGCCGTAACAACGGCCTTCATACGCCTGGGCATTGAATCGAACAGAGCTTGGATGGCGTGTACAGTTACAGCTGCCCATGCAGCTTCAACACGATACCACGTTTCATCAAGAGTAATAACTGGCGTATTGTGACGAGCCAGTTGCTCGACCACCATAGACCAGACGTTATCAGTTGTTTAGAGATCTGGAGAATGTGCTGGGCAGGGCAGCAGTGGAACATTTTCTGTATCCAGAAAGGCCCGTACAGGACCTGCAACATGTGGTCGTGCATCATCCTGCTCAAATGTAGGGTTTCGCAGGTATCGAGTGAAGGGTCGTAACAGGTTTGGAATGTAACGTCCACTGTTCAAAGTGCCGTGAATGCGAACAAGAGGTGACGGACACGTGTAACCAAAGGCACCCCATACCATCACGCCGGGTGATACGCCAGTATGACGATGACGAATACACGCTTCCAATGTGCGTTCACTGCGATGTCGCCAAACACGGATGTGACCATCTTGATGCTGTAAACAGAACATGGATTCATCCGGAAAAATTACGTTTTGCATTCGTGCACCCAGGTTCGTCGTTGAGTACACCATCGCAGGCTCTCCTGTCTATGATACAGCGTCAAGGATAACCTCAGCCATGGTGTCCGAGCTGATAGTCCATGCTGCTGCAAACATCATCGAACTGTTAGTGCAGATGGTTGTTGTCTTCCATATGTCCCCATGTGTTGACACAGGGATCGAGACGTGGCTGCACGATCCGTTACAGCCATGCGGATAAGATGCTTATCATCTTCACTGCTAGTGATACGAGGCCGTTGGGATCCAGCACGGTGTTCCGTATTACCCTCCTGAACTCGTCGATTCCATATTCTGCTAACAGTCATTGGATCTCGACCAACGCGAGAAGTAATGTCGCGATACGGTAAACCGCAATCGCGATAGGCTACAATTAGACCTTTCTCAAAGTCGGAAACGTGATGTTACGCATTTCTCCTCCTTACACGAGGCATCACAATAACATTTCTCCAGGCAACGCCTGCCAACTACTGTTGTGTATGAGAAATCGGTTGGAAATTTTTCTCATGTCAGCAAGTTGTAGGTGTCGCCACCGGCGCCAACCTTGTGTGAATGCTCATTTGCATACCACAGCATTTTCTTCCTGTCGGTTAAATTTCGCGCCCTTAGCACGTCATCTTCGTGGTGTAGCAATTTTAATGGCAAGTAGTGTATAAGGTGTCCGTAATCAAAGAAAACGCTGTAGAAAGACAACCACTGTCAGAATGAGGTTAAATTTGAACAGCATGTTATTGAGCCAGGAGGAAACGTCACGGAAGAGAAAAAAAGACGGAAACGTGAGTGTGAAATTTTTTCCTCCAACAGACGAGCGGCAAATGGCTGACCCTCAGTTTGCGTCCGAGACGCTCAAGATGACGTTCTATATCAAGGATCGCGTGCTGCTGGTAGGGCTCTCTCACAAGAATGACGACCTTGCACCGTAGCCTTGCAAAAGTTCCCGGAAACTCAGAAATATGTAAGAAGGCATTGTCCGATGTCGCCATAGGATGTGGAGAAAATGATTACAAAAGTCGGTAAGACAGGTTCTTTCGAGGTGCAATGTGGCAGTGAGAAGAAAACAGTGGTCTCACGTCTGTCGAAGATGAGGACACAGCACTGCAGAAAGAGTCGAGCAGGGGTTGGCAAACACAGAGAGCATGGGCAATCGACCGAGCGTTGGATACGCCTGCGAGAACTATGAAACATCCAGCACCGCTATCCATCCAAAATCATCCTTGTACATAAATTGTTGCCTGCAGACTTGCCAGTAAGACAACCGTTCGCTCTGTAATTTCTTGCTCGCAAGGAGGTGGACAGTGAATGGCCATGAGCCATGCAATATTCTGTGGACAGACGAAGCCTATTTCCATCACCAAGGACTTGTCAATGTGTAGCATTGCGGAATATGGACAACGGAAAATATGCAGCCACATCAACCAATGACCGTGTGATGAGGATTGACGGCATCCTTTATCGTAAGGCTGTATCTTTTCGAGCATATGGCTCCTGCCAACCCCGTTATCTGTATCATCACTGGTAAACGCTATGAGAGTCATTTGCGCACCAACGTCATTCCAACCCCTCAACAGTTTGGATGTGTAGGCAGGATCATTTTGATTCAGTACTTGATGTGTACTCACGACCAACATTTTCTATCCAACCTACTGTTCACTGATCAAGCAAAGTTGACAAGGAATAAATGGCAAAATATTTACAACACTCATGTACGGGCGAATGACAGTTCTTTTGCAGATAAGGTAAGAGGATATGAACAACAGTTTGTAGACAGGGTAACTGGAACTTCCATTTTTTTTGTGGAACCCTGACTGGAGCATCATACAGCCAAATTGTAATGGGACTGTAAAAGGTTTGGCTGAAGACGTCCCACTACACGTACGTCAGTGATGATGGTGCACCACCTCAGTTTGCTCTGCAAGTAAGAGAAGTTTTAAAAGAGTGTTTCCCAAATAAAGGAATAGGTCGTGGTAAGCAACATCTCGGCCTTCACGATCTCCTGATCTCAAACCATTGGATTTTATTTGAGAAATTTAAAGGATGTAGTGAATTTATGACCTATTGAGAATGTTGAAATTGTTCGTCACCGTATTAACGCAGGGTTTCAGCAGATCCAGCTGACAGCTGGAATATGGTAACCCATGAGACAATCCGTTTTTCTGCGTTTAGAAACTTGTGTTATAGCTAATGATAGACATTCTGAGCATTTCGTTTAGCCATTATAATATCCGAAAATGAAAACTTCCTGTAGAACCAAGTTGGAAATGGTAACCAGAAAGACAGTAATTATATAACAATAAGTATCTGTATCTAAGAAAATAAAAGTGTCGACCATATGTGTATATGTACTTTTTGCTTCTTTTTTAAGTCGACTATCCATTTCCCACAGCGTTCCCACCGATTAGTTAACGAACTGTATATGACTCAGTTCCGTCGACCAGAGGATGATAATACTATCGAAAATTATACTGGAAGAAAAAACCTCTGAAGATTATCATACTCACTGTTAATATATTCGCACATGCTGAATCAATGTCACGTACGTCTGAGGTCGCGTTTGTAGGGTCACAAAATTATCAGCATCTGTTGTAAGCCTGAACTACAGTTGTCACAGACATGTATCAAACAGTACCAAAACATTAATGATTTTCTTCTCTGCCTCGTGATGATTGGGTGTTGTCTGATGTCCTTAGGTTAGTTAACTTTAAGTAGTTCTAAGTTCTAGGGGACTGATGACCATAGCTGTTAAGTCCCATAGTGCTCAGAGCCATTTGAACCATTTGAACCATTAATGATTTTTCAATCTTTCTTGGCGTTGTTAGAATCTTCATCTTGCGAATAACCAAGATGCTATAGGTGTTAGAGAAGAATATACGAAAATTCGTGCTGCAAGAAGCTGCATTGAGGTTATTTTAAGTTTCACAGCAATGAATTGAACAGGCTTCTGAATGTGTTCAGCCAATGGACTTGTTCGATACTTACCCCGCTGTTATTCAATCTTTTCCTTTATGTAGCTATTATACCTAACATCCTGTGTAATCTCTTTTCTTAATTGTAGTTTTCTCTCAACCTCGCACTATTTTTCCCCTCTACTGCTGTTTCCAGCGACAAGTACATCTTTCGTACATGACTTACCATTAACTGCAACTTCCACTGGTAAACATCAGTGGTAGACTTGTTTTCTCACTTCAGTACTTCATATTGTATTTTATCTGTTTACTCACCTATTCTGTTTCTTCATTAAGATAGTATGATAGTAGATATGATATAATTTGGTCTTTCCCCAACCTAAAACCAAAATCAGCGTTTTGTGAGAGGTGATAGACGGTGATAATTGTCAGTGCACGATCCCCCCAGGGGGATCGCCACTCTTTGGCGGGTTCGTGCTTGGCTACCACGGGGCCCCAGCCTTTTCAGCACTTTTTCCCTTCCATGCTGCATGTCTATCCTCTTTCTGTTCTTTTTCCCCTCCCTTGGGGATCATGTCTGGGGTATTATTGGTAATATTCTCCATTCTGTTGCTGAACTGCGAACAGTCTCAACTTTCTTTTTGGCGCTTTTTTCTCCTCTCATTCCTCTGCTTGGGCGTTTGAGGATCCTCTTTTTCCTTCTTTCTCCCTGTGCACTCCTGAAGGACGGCCTACTCGCTGACGCGTAAAAGGTGACTGGGTAATGCGTAATTCCCAGCCCCGGGTCGACAGGTAGGGTCGCACATGGTGTAGGCCAGGCCGAGGGAGGGGTGATTGCTTGAGGTGTAACTTTCCAAGATTGCCCATTGGTCCCTCCGTCTCAGGTAATCTGGAGGTGTGATCTGAGGTGTGAATAATCACCTAAGGCAGGTGTGCCCCCTCGTGTAGGGGCCCCCAAGTTGGAAGGAGCGCGCCATCAGAGATGCTGGCAATCATGGGGGATTTCTTCGAGGTGAGTCACTCATCCTGTCCATCGACGTCGACGAAACGGAAACGTGATGAGGCTACTGATTTGACAACCCTTCCTACTACACCACTGTTCCTTCTTGTAGCACGTACTGAAGTTGGTCAGCTTTCTCCACGGTCAATCCATTTATTACTCAGAATGCTGTTGCCATTGCTGGACCTGTGAAATCCTGCTCTCGTTTATGGAATGGCACTTTGCTTTTGGAGAAATCTTCTGATACTCAAGCACAACTTCTTGCTGCCGCACTTCTCCACAGCTACCCTGTTCGTGTCAAAGCACATAGAACTATTAATTCTTCCCGTGGTGTGGTTTACACCAGGCTGCTTGACAGTATTACCGAGGATGAAATACAATCTTACCTCTCTGATCAGGGTGTCACTGCTGTTCATCATGGCATGAAAAAGGTCGATTCTACCTTGGTGCCCACCTGCACTCTTTTCCTCACCTCTGATAGGGTGGTGCTGTCATCCAAGTTTAAAGCAGGCTGCGAAACCATTACAGTCCTGCCATACATTCCGAATCCGATGCACTGTTGCCAGTGTAATCAGTTCAATCACACTAGAACATCTTGTCGACACCCAGCCAAATGCGTAACCTGTGGCAGGGATGCTCACAAGGGCGAATGTCCGCCTCCTTCTCCCCGTTGTTTCAAGTACAATGGCGGCCATGCTGCATCCTCCCAGGATTGTCCCGTGTATCTCGACGAGCGCACTGTTCAAGAGATTCGGATAAAGGAAAAAGTGCCTTACCCAGTAGCTCGCAAGTTACTGGCTAGCCGCAAACCCTGTATTCTCCAGTATGGCACTTATAATTCAGTTCTTGTTACCCCCACTCCATTAAGGACAGGGCTACACAGACGTGCGACCTCAAATTTGGCTCTGAGGTTGTGACGTCGCCCGGTGTGAAGGTAGCATCACCGTCCCCCCATCCTGCCGTGAAACAAATTTTCAAACTCTCACCTCACTAGGCTAAGCTACCCACTACATAACCGGCAGGCAGGAAAGTCCAGAAGGAGTACTCCTGGGAAGACTTCCTCTGTCCCTCCAACCAGCCAACACCCAAGTCTTCCTCTAAGCATATACGCTCGAAGAAGTCCGCTAAAGACAAACGGTCGTCCCCTTCACCTACTTGAAGATCCTGCTCGACGGTGTAGTCACATGTTCACTTAGTCCGGCCGGCCTCTGTCTCTCCTGTGCGCACCACCAACCGTTTTTCGGCGTTGGACTCCACCGACTGACCACACAAGCACACTGATGCTTGAGTGGACCCCATGGAGCAGGATCCTCCTGCTTCTATGCCCTGAAATAGCGACTCTCCAGCGGCTGTCCCTTGGCGGACACTGTGTTGACACCCCTGCATCTCTTCCTCCTCGTCTGTCCTCCAATGAAACGTTCGCAGCCTTCGGTCCCACAAAGAGGATTTACAGCTGCTTCTAGCATCGCAGCATCCCCTTGTACTTTGCCTTTAGGAAACGAATTTGCGCCCTCAAGACTGCTTTGAGCTTCCTCATTACTTACCCATTCGTTTTGACCTTCAGCCTGAGGTCAGCATCCCATCTCATGCTTATACAGAATGACCTTCATAGTCAACCCCTCCCTGAAAGTCCAACTTCAAGCTGTTGCTATTCGCCTCTTCCTTCTCCACATGACTTTCTCCCTCTGTGCCATTTATGTACCTCCGTCATTTGATGTCTCCAGGACTGACTTCTTTCAGCTGATTGAGCAGCTACCTCCACCGTTTTTCCTAGTAGGTGACTTTAATGCGCATTATCCCCTTTGGGGTTCTTCCAGGGCCTGCCAGAGAGGTGCCCTCTTGGCCGACATTCTCAACCAACCCAACCTCTTCTGCCTTAGCACTAGTGTACCCACATTCGTTTCTGACTCCTCGCACACCTATTACCATTTCTGCACTGCCCAGCTTGCCCATCGAGTGGTCTGTTCTTTCTGACGCCTACTTTAGTGACCACTTCCCGTGTGCTCTCCGTCTGCTGACTCCTACCCCATCTACATGCATGCCCAAATGGCAGCTTATAAGGCTGACTGGCAGCATTATTCCTCCCTGGCGACCTTCGCAGAACAAGACTTCCTCAGTCGTGATGACCAGGTGGACTATCTCACAAACGCTATCCTTACTGCTGCAGAACTATCCATTCCTCACACTTCCTCTTTACCACGTCGTGCCCCAGTCCCTTGGTGGACTGAATCGTGCCGCGACGCAATTCGTGCACGCAGACGTGCTCTCCGCGTTTTTAACCACCACCCTACGTTGGAAAACCACATTCATTATAAACAGATGCGTGCAAAAATGTCATCGAGTTCTTAGGGATGGCGAAAGAGCTAGTTGGATTTCGTTCACTAGTTCTTTTACCAGTTCCACACTTTCCTCTGTTGTGTGGGCCAACCTCCGACGGCTCTTTGGAACCACGATCCATTCCCCCATTTCCGGCCTGACAGTAGGTGCTGTTGTCATCGTGGATCCTGTTGCTATCTCCAACAGCTTGGGCCGCCATTTCGAATTATTAAAACTATCACCCTGCCTTTATCCATAGGAAACGAGTAGAGGAGGCTCGGGCGACACGCTTCTCTTCTCCGAATCATGAGTGCTACAATTACGCCTTTACTATGAGGGAGCTAGATGATGCTCTCACTTAATCCCGGTCCTCCGCCCCAGGGCCAGAAGCTATCCACACTGAGATGTGGCAGCAGCTGTCTCTTGCGGGCAAGAACTTTCTGCTTAACACGTACATCCGCATCTGAGCTGAGGGCGTACCTCCATCTCTCCTACCAGCTGCGTTTGAAAGGTGATGGAACGTATGATTCATGCCCAGCTGGTGCGGTGGCTCGAATCTCGCCATTTACACACGAAAGCACAGTGTGCATTTAGACCGCGGCGTTCTGCATTTAACCGTCTCGTTACTCTTTCCACCCATGTCGTGAATGGTTTCCTGCAGAGATCCCAGACTGTGGTAGTGTTTTTCGATTTAGAGAAGGCCTGTGACACCTGCTGGGGAACTGGCATCCCGCGTACTCTTTACACGTGGGGCTTCCGTGGGCACCTGCCCTGTTTTCTTTGGGCATTTTTACAAGACCGTGTTTTCAAGGTGCGAGTTGGTTCTGCTTTGTCGGCTACCTTTATTCAGGGAAATGGTGTGCCTCAGGGATCCGTCCTGAGCGTCATCCTCTTTGCTATCACCATTCACCCCATCATGGCCTGTCTCCCGGCGGGCGTCGATGATTTTGGCATCTATTGTAATTCTCCACGGACCTGTCTCACTGAGCGGCGTCTTCAGCGCTGTCTTGACCATCTTCACTCTTGGAGCCTCGCCAGTGGCTTTCGCTTTACCAATGACAAAACCGTCTGTATGAATTTCTGGCGGCGCAAATGGCTTCTCCCTCCATCTCTACATCTTGGACCTGTTGTCCTTCCATTCGTTGACACTACGAAATTCCTGGGTCTCATGCTCGATAGGAAACTCTCTTGGTCCTCCCATGTCTTTTACCTGTCAGCCCGCTGTACACAGCCCCTCAATGTCCTCCGTGTCCTCAATGGTACTCCGTTGGTTGCCGATCGAAGCACCCTCCTTCGTTTGTAAAGGTCCCACGTCCGTTCGAAACTCGACTATGGATGCTTTGTTTATGCATCTGCACGCCCACCCCTTTCACGTCGTCTCAACACTATCCACCATCGTGGCATCCGTTTGGCCACAGGTGTCTTTTACTCCAGCCCAGTTGAGAGTCTGTATGCTGAAGCTGCTTAACTACCACTGTCTCCTCATCAGGAATGCATGCAATTTGTCTGCCGTGCGGGGCCACCCTTCCTATGCCTCCTTCTTTGATGATTCCTTAGATCGTCAGCATGGGGCTCCTGCCTCTTCCCTGTTACTACCTAGCGTCCGCTTTCGCCACTTGCTACAGCAGCTTAACTTCACGCTACCTGCAACTGTTCTCGTTGGTGTGAACCCTTCACCACCTTGGCTTCTTGAAGCGGCCCATGGTAACCTTGGCCTTCATTTGCTTCCCAAGGACACTACTCCAGCCTCCGTCTATCGCCTCCAGTTTCACTACCATCGCATGGAACTTAGCGGTAGTACCTTTGCATGCACTCATGGCTCTCGGCTGATCTTGGGGTCGGGTGTTCATTCGTCGTTGGCACCTGTGTCTTTCGATTTTGGCTTTCGGCTCACTCCTCAGTATTTACAGCGGATCTTTTCGCCTTGTATCTGGACACGGAGTACATCTGGCGACACAGCCGTCACAATTGTGTCGTCTGCTCAGACTGACTCAGCGCCCTATAAAGTCTCTGTGCGCTGTACACTGCTCACCCCTTAGTGCAGCGGGTCTAGGAAAACTGTAATTTGCTCACTCTTGGTAGAGCCAATGTCATGTTTCTGTGGGTCCCAGGTGATGTCGGTCTGCCAGGAAACGAGGCTGCTGACGCTACTGCCGAGGCTGCAGTCCTCTTAGCCCGTGAGTACCTTTATTCCCGCCGATGATCTCTGCATTGCCATCTGTCAGGAGGTGGAATCCCTTTGACATCGCCATTGGTCCCCCCTTCACGGGAATAAGCTTCGGCTTCTTAAGCCTTTACCGGCCCCTTGGACGACCTCGTCTCGGCCCTATAGCCGGGAGGAGATTATTTTAACTCGGCTCGGTATTGGGCACTGCCGTTTTTGCCATCGTCATTTGTTCAATGGCGGTGCCCCACCACTTTGTACGTATTGCGTCCTAATTTTAACTGTCTGCCACTACCTGCTGGAATGCCCTATTTTTAACTAATTTACGTTCCATCTTGGGTTTTCCATCTCATTAATCAGCTGTTTTAGCAAATGACTCGCTGGCTGTTGCCCGCGTTTTACTTTTTATCCGCCGAAGAAATATGGTGAAGCCCATTTAATTTTCAGTTTTGGATCTCCATTTTTGTATGGTGTTTTTGTTAGCCCTTTTTGCACGTGCCATGTTTAGATGTCTCCTATTCGTTCCATTGGGAGTGACATATAGTCGTTTGCCTTGTCCCTGTGTTTGCGTTCTATTGTTCTGAGTTGGGTGCGTATGACCTCAGTTGTTTTTTGCGCCCTAAAACAAAACAAACAATTGTCAGTGCAAGATGGAGAGATAAAGCTTCCCTGTGGCTGTATTGGCTATAGTCACACGGTACGAAACCCTGTGTCCTGTAAGTCTCCTATACATTCCAAACCAGCGTTTCGATCGAGTTAACACAATCTCCATCGGCAGCAGCAACGTTCAGTGACCAAGCTCAGGGATCAACGCTATCAACGCTGAGCTTCTAAAGATTTAAACAAAGTTATGGCCTGTCGGACATGAACCCCTGCCCACGCAGTATCTTGATAAAGTTTAACAACATGCCTTTTTATTCGATCCTGTGCTCATCGCTTCACTGCATAGAACGCTGCCTGGGTGGAGGGGTGAGTGGTGACGTCACGATGCCTGGCAGCGTCATAACGGGTCCTATATCAAACCACGCCGGCATAGCTTTCATATTTCAATCATATTTTCATAACACCTAAAATAAAAGGATCTCCGGCGGAGAAAAATAACGCGGCCTTCAGGCCTACCATTAAAATTCATGGTTCTCCGTGATCGATGGCGCACCGCGCAGCTCCACTCGGCGCTGTTCACCCCCTGAAGGTCTCCGATATTTCCTATACACCCTGCCTCGCACTTCAGACGCATAAATATGGTAGTTTGGAAATACCGATAGCAGCTGGTAGAAGCAAATTCAATAATACCGTATTTGGGAACTAACGTTTTTGTGAAATTTAGTGGAATACCTGGAAACAACTGGGAATGAATTAGGCTCGACATCAGTTACCAAACGACTCCAGTGTGTACCTGAGTAATACGTGAAACACTACTAGATCCCTAACATAAAGTTTCGCCAAGACGAATTCGTCAAGGTTCCCCTAGAATATGTTTTATCGGCAGAGATACTCTTGGATAGTTTGGTTCACAATTATTTTAGAAAAAAAGCTTGTGTCGTCTTTAAATAAATTCCAAAATGGCTTCATTATAATCATGAACAGTCATTTTATTCCACTGCTAGCGAAAGGCGTCTTCTACACTGACGGAACAGAACCACAACACCACAAATAATCTATGTAGAGTAATTAATTTTGTGGAATGCAATTATCTAGGTAAGATATTTAAGTGATTAACATTGCAAGATCACAGGTTGATCTAAGCGCCAGATAAGTCATTGCAGATTTGGAAAACAGGTAGATTACTGACCGGTGTAACCTTCGGAATGTTGAAAGGAAGCATGCAAACGTGACTGCATAGTGTTGTACAGGTGCCGGCTGTCAGTTTGTGAGATTGAGTTCCGGGCCTGTTGCTCTCGGTCAGGCTATACAACCGTGCCTGTTGCTCTTGGTGGGGCTATACAGGGAGAGGTATCGATGTTTGTGGATGACGCTGGAGTTATCGTTCAATGATGTAAATACAGGGTGTTTCATAAATGACTGGTATATTTGAAACGGCAATAAAAACTAAACGAGCAGCGATAGAAATACACCGTTTGTTGCAATATGCTTGGGACAGCAGTACATTTTCAGGCAGACAAACTTTCGAAATTACAGTAGTTACAATTTTCAACAACAGACGGCGCTGCAAGTGATGTGAAAGATATAGAAGACAACGCACTCTGTGGGTGCGCCATTCTGTACGTCGTCTTTCTGCTGTAAGCGTGTGCTGTTCACAACGTGCAAGTGTGCTGTAGACAACATGGTTTATTCCTTAGAACAGAGGATTTTTCTGGTGTTGGAATTCCACCGCCTAGAACACAGTGTTGTTGCAACAAGACGAAGTTTTCAACGGAGGTTTAATGTAACCAAAGGACCGAAAAGCGATACAATAAAGGATCTGTTTGAAAAATTTCAACGGACTGGGAACGTGACGGATGAACGTGCTGGAAAGGTAGGGCGACCGCCTACGGCAACCACAGAGGGCAACGCGCAGCTAGTGCAGCAGGTGATCCAACAGCGGCCTCGGGTTTCCGTTCGCCGTGTTGCAGCTGCGGTCCAAATGACGCCAACGTCCACGTATCGTCTCATGCGCCAGAGTTTACACCTCTATCCATACAAAATTCAAACGCGGCAACCCCTCAGCGCCGCTACCATTGCTGCACGAGAGACATTCGCTAACGATATAGTGCACAGGATTGATGACGGCGATATGCATGTGGGCAGCATTTGGTTTACTGACGAAGCTTATTTTTACCTGGACGGCTTCGTCAATAAACAGAACTGGCGCATATGGGGAACCGAAAAGCCCCATGTTGCAGTCCCATCGTCCCTGCATCCTCAAAAAGTACTGGTCTGGGCCGCCATTTCTTCCAAATGAATCATTGGCCCATTTTTCAGATCCGAAACGATTACTGCATCACGCTATCTGGACATTCTTCGTGAATTTGTGGCGGTACAAACTGCCTTAGACGACACTGCGAACACCTCGTGGTTTATGCAAGATGGTGCCCGGCCACATCGCACGGCCGACGTCTTTAATTTCCTGAAAGAATGTTTCGATGATCGTGTGATTGCTTTGGGCTATCCGAAACATACAGGAGGCGGCGTGGATTGGCCTCCCTATTCGCCAGACATGAACCCCTGTGACTTCTTTCTGTGGGGACACTTGAAAGACCAGGTGTACCGCCAGAATCCAGAAACAATTGAAAAGCTGAAGCAGTACATCTCATCTGCATGTGAAGCCATTCCGCCAGACACGTTGTCAAAGGTTTCGGGTAATTTCATTCAGAGACTACGCCATATTATTGCTACGCATGGTGGATATGTGGAAAATATCGTACTATAGAGTTTCCCAGACCGCAGCGCCATCTGTTGTTGAAAATTGTAACTACTGTAATTTCGAAAGTTTGTCCGCCTGAAAATGTACTGTTGTCCCAAGCATATTGCAACAAACGATGTGTTTCTATCGCTGCTCGTTTAGTTTTTATTGCCGTTTCAAATATACCGGTCATTTTTGAAACACCCTGTAAGTGCCCGATTCAAGACCGATATGGTGATGGAACAGACCAAGACAACATGTCGACATTCTGTACAGCTTGTTGGGTATGCGGGCTAGCATTTCCCTGTTAGAAAACACCCCTGTAATGCTGTTCATCAATGGTAGCACAACAAGTTGAATCGCCAGACTGACGTACAAATTTTACTTAGTGTGCCAGGGACAACCCACACAGTACTCTTGCTGTCATACGAAATGGCACTCTAGGCTCCCGCAGACAAAATGGATGCAGACCCTCAATTGCTCTTCTTCTGACCAAAACATGGTCATCACTGGCACAAAGGCAGAACCAGATTTAATCAGAAAAAACAACTGACATCCAGTCTGCCCTCCAACGAGCTTGACACCACTGAAGTGGCAAATGACGGTGGTGTGGGATCGGTGGAATGCGCTTTACAGGGCGTGTGGCTCGGAGCTCTCCTTCAAGTTACCGATTCGTAACAGTTGGTTGTGTCACGGTAGTGCCAACAGCTGCTGAAACTGCTGCTACAGATGCAGTATGACTCCGAAGATATTGATCTCCTGACCGTCCAATGCCGTGAAAATCGCTGCCAGCAGGCATGTACAGTGACAACATTACTGCCAAGTCTTTCTGCAGTACCACAGAAGGAATATCCAGCCTCCCGCTGCTCAATCACACGAACTCGGACAAACTCAGTAAGCTGCTGATAATGGCATCTTTGCCGCCATAAAGACATTCTTGACTAAAATAACTCACCACGTCGTCTTAAAAACATTCTTGACTAAGATATTCACCACGTAGAGTCTCAAAGATAACTAACGCTCACGACCGTTACAGCATGTATTTATAGCATATCTGATTTGCACTCCCACAGTAACGCTACTAGCGCCATTCTTACACGACAGACGGAAAAATCTGAATAGACGTCATCTTTTAGATACAGAAGCACTCCTACCAAGTTTCGTTTATGTCGCACAACTCCTTCGCGGTGTTGCGACATTTCTCCGTCGGTGTATATTTATCCTTTGGTCATATTCAGCAATACGCTTCCGCGACCACATCTGGTGCCTAGCACCAACTTGAATTACTTGCATCGCTCTGCCTTCTCCCTTCGTTGGAATACAGTACAGAAATTCCATAGTCGATCTTCCAGCAACTCATCTGCTTACAACCGTCGCACACTTATTTATGTACCCATTACGCTGTGAATAATGTCCTCCATTCCAGTGTGTTCCCTAGTAATTCCTAATGCTCATTCCTGATTGATTGTTGAGTCGTCTGCTCGAAAGAAAACCAGTTACTTTAGCAGACCGTAGACGCCTCTTGCATTTTCTATTAACAAGAATTGTTTCTTCATTTGACCGGTTTAAGTGTCTTCACACTTCCTCTGTAGAAGCTGAGAGTAGATCCATAGGTATTTAATAATCTTGTCTGTCTTCTCTTTCTGTTCTGAATTTCTTATTATCATACATTTTAATGTCTAGCACTGACTTACACACTGTTCAGTGTAATAAACTTTGGTGAATTGTAGCCTACTCGGGAAACAATCAGCTTACTTAAATTTTGTTGAATGATTTTTTTCGAAAACTATAAATCACTGCTATTATGAGAACTTTTAGTGAATATTTCGTACATTACAAAGAGAAGACGGTTATGTCAACTGTTTCATAGGCCAAGATTATCTCCTTTCTTGTGAAACAGTTCTAGAGTTGTTCCACTACTGTGAAATTATCTCTCTCCAGAGACGCTGTAAATTGGTTCTTAAAGTTTTTATTGTTATTTTGCACCAACTTTTAAAATTTTATGTTGAAATATTACTATCTCCCGACCATATTTTTTTTGTTCACAAATCACATGGTATTTTGTTCCATAATTTCCCCCGAAATTTCATTATTAAGTGTCTGGCCAAATGTACTTAACATTCAGAATAATTTGAGTCCACGCACAGTTTGTGCCATAATGTGTGTGCGTGTGCGTGTGCGTGTGTGTGTGTGAGAGAGAGAGAGAGAGAGAGTGTGTGTTTCTCTCTCTCTCCCCCTCTCTCTTTTTGTGTGTGTGTGTGTGTGTGTGTGTGTGTGTGAGAGAGAGAGAGAGAGAGAGAGAGAGAGAGATTGTTTCACTCACGAACATTTGGGATTTACGCTTTCTGTATGTGTCACGTTAAACAGTGAGGACACTCTGTGCGGACAGTCTTTTGGCGACGTAAGCACAGTGTTTATCACAGTGTATTTACGTTGGGGTTACAGGTTTTCCCGGCAGGGTATTCCACAATTAAGCGTCACCGCGTACCCAACCGGGCGGGTTCACTGGCAGCGTGCAACAGTGTCTGAGTGCGCGTAATCCGAGGGTAATTCCTCTTAGCGAGCAGCTCTTGGTGGAACGCGGGCGACCTATACGTGAGCAGCCAGCCTCGCACCGGTGACTAACGTGGCGGCAGTGATCTCGTGGTGGGGGCGAGGGCGCATGCGCGGAGACTAGGGGCTGTTGTCCTGGTCACATCTTTGTGCGACGCAGACGCGACTCGGCTTAACGGTGCTTCCGGGACTGCACTCACCGCACAAGTGTCGTACAATCAAGAGAAACTTTTTCCCCACAGTTCCCTTGACTTCTGACTGGTGTACATTACTACGTAAAGGGAAAGAGGCGGATAGTATCCGGCTACAGGTTTACGTTACAGATTGCAAACGTTATTTAGTGTGTCTACCGGCTGCATCCACGACGTCCTGGAACCACTCTGGAGGTAGCATTTCACAATTTTTCGGAGAACTTTTCGAAAGGTGGACCACAGAATATTCAGCTATCGTGGCACAGCTTGTGGACTGCTTGTACATCGAACATTGCATCCAGGATTCTCAGCCGTGGTAACAGTAACTTCTTCAATAATTCGTGGCGCAATTGCCCTTCACCAAGGCGCAATTCAAAATGGATCAAATGGCTCTGATCACTAGGGGACTTAACTTCTGAGGTCATCAGTCCCCTAGAACTTAAAACTACTTAAACCTAAGTAACCTATGGGCATCACGCACATCCATGCCCGAGGCAGGATTCGAACCTGCGACCATAGCGGTCGCGCGATTCCAGACTGTAGCGACTAGAACCGCTCGGCCACCCCGGCCAGCGCTCAAATCTCAAAGCGCCAGTTATTTTGAACATCCGAGTCCTGTCCTTCAACCCCGGCGCGGAAAGAGGATCTCTCCGTATTCCTTTAACACGCCGATGCGAGGAGCAGCAATTCTATTGCTGTTGTATTCATAAAACAGATGCCCTGCTGCCAGTCTGCAACTTGTTTTTGCACTGATGCTATTGTTTGAGACCTTGGTCGCCGCACCAGTACCGCCACCTAACGGCAAATCATGACACTGACCCCACTAACAACGCAACTCCTGGATCGCACATTCTGAAAATCATTCTTATACAGTTGAGAAACGATACGGTAAATCGTTCTTGGTCTATACTGACAAAAGTAGCGAAAGTTTAATTACATCCACCCTGTATTTAGATCTAATATGGAGAAACAATATGAAGTGGGATGGACACGCATAATCAGGGAAGTTGACCTCGGTTCGCTGGAAAAGTTCTGGAGAAGTGCAGTGTATCAGTAAAATAAATCGAAAACAAGAAGCTAGGCCCACTAGTTCTGTAGTTTCACATTTCAGAATACTTGCAAAGTGACGATGACAGTACAAATCAAAATAATGCAATGCCACGCTGCTAGAACTGGAACAAGTCGATAGAAGATACATGGAAGTGTAACAGAGAAATTGAATGAGTATCTTTCAAAAGTCAAATTATTTTCATGGAACCTTTTTCAGCACACGGAACAGTACATAGATGTGGAACTCCCATCTAAAGCAAAAACAGACAGACGAACACAAATTTCAAGTGAAATAGTACGTGGTCGGAGATAAACCTATGTGACGATGAGACTATGTTACCAACGTTTTGGTCATCACGGACCTCGTAAAAGCCAAATGAGAAAATCGCTCATGTGACATAAGACAGATAGAGAACTACGCAATAAAAATAATAATGCCTTCCAAATTACCATAGTTTTATTCATTTCGACCTCCACATGTAAGCAAATAAGTTGTTGGGTTGGACGACCCTGCTATGTATTAGCAACTCACTTATAGGCAAAAAAAGTTAGCCACTGCTAAATGCAATCAACATAACGCAGGTCCTCTAAACGCCGATACACTGTGAGGTACAGTCGTTTGACTATACACAATGGTTCCACAAGAGACCACTAGAGAACACACCTCATTATGGCAGTCAGTCCAGATGTATAAAAATACCGTGATGCAACAAATATTAGAAAACACGTTATTAGATATGAGACAGTCCCCAACGCTTGTAAAATAAACCCCATTACATAATGTGTCACTTCTGAAGTCTTTCACACCTTTTAAATTACGTGACGACTATTTGTTTGAGATCTGGAACTGAAACTGCTCTTAACCAAACAAAGACTGGATGTTTTATTATAACAAGTCTGTCTCGATCACATAGATACATGTGATCAAGACGGCTTGTGAAAATAAAAAGTAAAATGATCGCGGAATCATATACAAAATTTATGTGTTCAATTGATAAAGCCTGCATGTTTGATCGTGACTCCACTAGGCATAAGGGGACGTGAAATATCGAAGTTTTAGCCAGTATCAGTTTATAAGGCCGCATGTACGAACCTCGATACTTATACTGCCAGTGAGAAGTAACAAAGAGAGGTACGCCATAAAGTGCAACGCACAAGTTTGAAACGCCATGAAGAAAAGTTGTTGTGATGCACCAAGAGAAGAAAACTGTACCTATATGAATTCTTAACTACGAACAATCAGATGTCAGATATTAAATATCTTGATCAATAGCGTGATACAGGAACTTGAAACGACGATATATATGATGATAGTCCGGCAGGGATTCGAACACGACACATTTCCCTAATATGTTACGGCTATGAATAGAAATGAAACATTTACTGTCTTTTCATCACCAACAAGAAATGCACAAGTTCGACTAGAAGTAACGCAATGAATAGTTTTGTGCGGCCTGGGACTCCAATCCCGCGCATATCGACGTTGCTGACCGCACACGAAGAGGTGGCAACTGTCAGATCCCCTTTCACTGCAATTTGTGAATGTGCCGACAATAGAGCGTGGAGGAGTTTGGCATCGTGAGGAAAGAACGAAATGGTGGGATAGTATCAACTCGAAGGGTTCAAATACAGAGAAAAACTGGAACTGGAGCTCTAATCATAGTCCAATGCCAATATTTTGAAAATCTCAGCGACAAATTGTCGTGGCTTCCCCTTATCACTAGAGGGCCCACATAACCGACACGCAAGATGGGTTGCTAACCCCCTTTCAGCCGCGTGTGGAGAAACATCGCAAGCGGACAGAGACAATAACAGACTTTCCAAATCAACACGGAACTACTTCGCCAGACAACATGTGACAGTGTTCCAACAATCGGAACTCATACGACTGATGTAGCACTCCGCCGACCTGGCTTTTTAAGCACCCCTAGATCGTCAGAACGGCAGCGTTTGCCAACCGCTAGGAACATCTCCGGCCAGTACTTACGCCGGCGCTAGCCTTGTATTATTCCCTCGCCGTGGTTTTGTAGTAGCACGTTGTATTTTGTAGAGTAGTTTTGATCAGTATTTTCTTCCACTGTATTGTTTCCTTATCTGTTTTGCTACAACAGAGTCGTGGTTCCTTTTTTGTTTGTTCTGCGTTTAAATCTTAGTGAATGCCAAGAAGGCGCTTTTTTATTTAATTGTAATATAGTATGTTCAAATTGACTGTTACTTCTTTCCTACCGACCGCAGGACGCTACAGTTATTGGCGACGAGGATAAAACTTTAATTTTCGAACAGGATGGCCTCCTCGGAGGAGCTTCTTCAGTCCTTGGTGGGAAATCTACAGCAGATTCAGGCAATGCTCTCGTGTTCAGAAATTCGCTCTCATGCGCCAGCATTGCAAGAAGCAGCCCATAGGTTCGATTCCATCGCAGGTAAATTTAACACTTTGCACATGGCTTCACCGACGTTTCCGGCCTTCAGTAGGTCTGTCGAACCATGGTCAAATTATCTCGAACGGTTGGAACATCATTTACTAGCACATGGGATCCACGACGAATGTCGAAGTCTGGCTTTTTTTTTTTTATTTAGTGGCACTTTGTCCACAGGTGTATCGTTTAATTCAACAATTGAACCCTGAGCAGTCCCCTCGAGATCTCTCATTACTGACATTAAGGGCTGCCGTTTTGAGTACTTCCACGCACAAATACGCGTCACCTCCACCCGTCAGAAATTCTTTACGTGTCGAAAGTCTCCAGGTCAGACTTATCGGGAATGGATTATTACGCTCCAGGGTCTCTCCCGCGATTGTAAATTCCGGTGCGCCAACGTCGCCTGCAAGCAGTCTTATACTTCTTCGTTGACTCGCGATATGGCGGTGTTTCATGCAGCACACGAGGGTCTTCTGTCTGATATTTTGATGTTACAAGACCCGTCCCTCGACACCTGTCTGCTGATTATTCGTGCACTTGAACAGTCTCACCTGGTATAACCACCGCGTCTTGATCCAGCTATTTTCGCGGTTCGCCAATTGCCTAGCACCGAGCGGGAGCCTCGTCGATCCGTTGGCCCAGTCCGTGGCAAGAAGTCTTTCACCCGGCTTCCATCCTGCCTGCACTGTTTCCGGACTCACCAACCGTCGGAGTGCCCGTCACCGGCGAGTAAGATGCACGTCTCGCAGCCGAGCGGGCCATATCGCCGTTGTGCGTCAGACTTCGCAGAAGCATCGCATAGATGGCACGCTTCCTGCGGACGCCCAGGCTCGTCACGAATCGTCACCTCAGGACTTGGACCCCTCGCATTCCATTGACGGCCAAGTATTCTCCATCATTCGACAGTCGGGTGCCCGTTTTATCCTTACCTTGAAGGTCGCGCATATTCCGGTGGTCTCTCCAAATCGACACGGCATCATCTGTTTCTATTGTGGATGGTGCCACATATCAATGCCTCCGCTCGCCGGCCCTATCCCCATACACTCGTGCCCTGAGCAGTTTCAGGAATCACTCTATATCGGTCGACGGCGTTTTTCCACATCAGCCTCTTCACCGCTCAGTTTTTAGTGGTCGGATCCCCCGGCGCTACGAACATTCTGGGTGCGGACATTTTTGGTTTTTTGGGTTTATCAGTACAGGACGCGGTACACGTGGTACCGGTGCCCTCAACGGATACCCTCCTTGCCCCGTTGCTCGGCAAATACGAGACGTTGTTCTCATCCTCCACACCAGGGGTGAAGAAATTCAGTGCGCATTTTCAGCTTCTTCCCTCTGCTCTTCCTCGTTCTTTTAAGGCGCCCCAGTCCCCTTTGCTCTCCGAGACAGGCTCCAGGTGGGACTTAGCCGCTTACAAGACGAAGGCATCATTTCTCCCGTCGCGCAGTCGCTGGGCGATGCCAATCATGATAGTCGTGAAGCCGAACGGCGCCTTATGCATCTGAGGCGATTTTAAGGTCACGTTAAATTCATCGACGCCTATACTGTCCCGTCGTCGGTGGATGTCATATTCACACGTCTTGCGGGCTCGGCCGTTTTCGCCAAAATTGATTTGCGCGATGCTTAGTTGCAGCCGCCATTGGACGGGGAATTGCAGAAGACCCTAGTTAACAGTACCCAGTGTGGCCTTTTCCGGTACAATCGCCTCCCGTTTGACATCGCTAGTGCCCCTGCGATTTACTAACGTTATATGGAACGCCTGACAAGCCATTTGCCCGGAGCGGCCAATTATCTGAACGATATCATTGTCGGTGGCTAATCCGCGATGGACCTCGAGGACAAGATGGATCGGCTGTTTCAGGTTTATGCTGAAGCTAACCTGCGTTGCCGCAAGGAAAAGTGTGACTTTTTTGCACGGGAGGTCAGCTATCTCGGGTTCACGATTGATGCCCACGGCCCACACGCCTCTAAGGAGTATTTTGAGCTGATTCAAAATCTGCCTCCTCCCACCAAAGTGAAGCAACTGCCATCCATCCTCGGTCAAATCAACTGTTATCGGCGTTTTATACTCCACACCGCCGCGATTTCGGCGCTCCTGACAGGGTTATTGCGCAACGGTGCGCGTTGCGTTTGGGACACAGCGTGTGAGCAGGCTTTCACACCTGTCAAGTCTGCTCTCTGCCGCCCTCCTTGTCTGGCCACGTACGATCCTTCCCTGCTCGTCACTGTCACCCCCGATGCCTCAGACTATGGCTTAGGTGCGGTCCCCTCGCAAGCAGTCGACGGCGTTGAGAGGCTGGAAGTTTTCGCCCCAAAAAATTTGATCGACGCTCAAAGCAAATATAGTCAAACTGAAAAGGAAGCTTTGGCGCTGGTTTTCGCCCTGATGAAATTCTACTATTTCGTGTATGGTAGTCATTTCACTCTGTAGACTGATCACAAGCCTTTGGTGTCTTTGTTTCACTTTGGTGCTGCACTATCCATCCGGACCGTGCGTCGCCTCCAGCGGTGGGCGCTCTTCCTGACGACGTTCGACTTTGATATTGTCTACCGCACGTCTGAATGGCACGCAAACGCCGATTTTATGTATCGACTGCCTGCCAGGCGGACAGTGAGTATGACGCTTCCGCCTCGGTTTGTTTCCATGTGAAACCGGACTTGGACGCATCTCTGGACGCGCTTCCGTTGGACGCCAATGCGGCCTGATGGGACACCGCTCAGGATCAGGCAATGCAAGCTCTCCGCCGCCAAACCGCAGCGGGTTGGCCGTCCAGCCATCGCAGCGTCTACAATGCATAGGTCCAGCATTTTTGGGATCATCAGCACAGTCTCTTTTACCGCAGTGGCGTCATCCTTTTACATAGTGATTCCGATATTCCCTGGGTGGTCATACAGTATGCCTTGCGCCACCGTGCCCTCGACCTTCTCCACGCTGGCCATTGGGGCATCGTCCTCACCAAACTGCTCACCCACCGCCACCTTTATTGGTATGGAATGGATACAAACTTGGCCTTCCACGTGTCAGCCTGCACTACGTGTCAAACACGTGAGGCAGCGCCCCCGCGCCAGTATTTTACATGGCTGGATGCAGCTGCTCCATAGGAATGTCTCCATTTGGAATTATCAGGGCTTTTTCATGGTTACCAGTGGCTCATACTGACCGACTCCGGGTCGGGATACCCTTATGTCTCCCACTTATCGAACAACACTTCTGCTGAGACTGTCAAAATTCTCTGGCGCCTCTTTCCTGTCGAGGGACCATCCAAAATTATTGTCACGGATAACGGTCCACAGTTTACTTCGACCGAGTTTAAGCAGTTCTGAACTGCCAATGGAATTTCCCTCGTCCATACCACCCCGTTTCACCCTGCATCAAACGGCCGGGCGTAACGCTTTGTGCAGATGTTGAAGACCAGCTTGATAAGCTGCTGAGCCATCACGCACTGGAGGAGGTAGTGCTTCTTTCCTTGGCTACGTACTGCGCCGTCCCCCCCATGCCGGTGAAAGTCCAGTGGAGATACTTCACAGACGACCATTCCGCTCTCCCTTACATGTCCTGGTTCCCGAGGCTTCTCACCCTTCCGCCCGCATGCCGACGCACTCATTTTGCGTCGGGCGGGAGGTCTGGAGTAGGACCTCCTCTCATCCACGGGCATGCTGGGTGCCTGCCATCGTCACCGAGCACTGCGGCCGCACGATGGCGTCTCTTCGGTGCGCCGACGGTTCTGGCGCTCACCGACACCTCAACCAGCTCCGCCCCCAACTGGTCGAACACAATGCCCTGGGGGAGCTACCAGCGCCTATCGCCGACCGCACTCTGGCGCAACCTCGGCTTCCGTCTCCACCTCAGCTGCTGTCTCTGCTGCCATTTGACCGTGCTGCGTCGTCGCCGCCCGCCCCTGCTGTCCACGAACCCATGGACGTCGACCAGGTTGCCCCTATTTCCTATAGACGTTAGTGATGCTTTGCATTTTTTTCCCAGCGGGAGAAATGTCGTAGCACCCCTTATTGTTAGAGGGCCCGTAGAACCGACACGCAACATGAGTTGCTAACCCCCCTTCCCCCCCCCCCCCCCCCCACCCTCACCTTTAGCTACCCAGAGAGAAACATGCCAGCAGACAGGAACAGACAATCCAAATAAACACGGAACTACTTGGCCAGACAACATGTGACAGTGTTCCACCAGTTGGAACTCATATGACTGATGTAGTACTCCGCACCTGGCTTTATAAGCTCGCCTTGACAAACTGGCAGTGTTTACCGACCGCTAGGAACAGCTCCAGTCAGTACTTACGCCGCCTAGCTTTGCAATTACTCGCCTTAGTCTTGTAGTAGCACGTTGTATTTTATAGTTTTGGTCAGTATTTTCTTCCATTGTCTTGTTTACATATCTGTTCTGCTACCACAGAGTTGTGGGCTAGTTTTTGTTTGATCTGTGTTTAAGACTTTGTCTTTACTAAGAAGGCGTTTTTTCTTTAATTGTAATAAAGTGTATTCAAGTTGACTGTTAGTTCTTTCCTGCCGACCGCAGGACACTACACACATGAAATAGGAACTGAAGGTCCTATGACATTACATGGCGATTAGTTCGTGAGCTGCAACAGCATTACTGGTGTAAGAAAGCTTCCTAGAGACAGAGTTTCTGAAAGCAGCGACTTTCGCCTCTGATAGCCAAAAGTAATCCATTTCTGTCCCAGTCAGTAGCGAACTGACAAGTTTAATGTTTGTTCCGAACTACGACACAGTCCCGCGTTCTTTAATTGGCGTTACTGGATGTGGAAAGGGTGTGTTTATGGTGATTAAAAACTTGTACCAACACTGGAAATCGACCACACTCCTTAAGCATTACAAGCTAGTCTCAGTCCAACCAACCACCGAATTCCACCATGTGTTAGCATTATGTTTTTATCATAATGGGGTACGCAGCACGTGGTACGAGAAGTGTTGAGTTCCACATGAGCTTTTGTTGTGTAGCACCTTAACGTGGTCTAGTAGTCAATGTCAGGCAGTGGGAACGCAAAGCTGTGATATCAAACCCATCTGCTCCTTTATTTTTTAAACCGCATTCAATGTGTCTGCAAAGAGCATGTCTGACGGAAGGTCAGAGAGAGTTTCATCCGTTTTCAAACCAGGCAGTAATAGAAAAATCTTGCGGAATTATGTTTGTGAAGTGGTTCGTGACTGTCTCTCATGGTAAGACTAACTTCAGTGTCATCGGTGAGCTGGTTATTGATACACACTGGCGTCTACCTAGGTAATCGTGACGTATCAAGCATCGAGCCTATGACCTCCAACGGACTTTCATGGGCTCGAAGTAGCAAGTATAATATTATGCCCCGTTGCATTTGATATGTTTCAACATGCTCTGTGACGATCTATCTACAAGTGTAGTTACGTATGGTCTTACTTTGTTCAAGTTTGTAGTATTTCTCGTGCCACGACAACTTGAATATTTCTCTTTTTTGAAGTTGTGAACAGCATCACCTATGCATTAGAAAACGGAGTCTAAAATGGAGGAAAGTGTAACAGTTGCGACATTGTGTTCTGTTTGTCTTTAGTAAAAGGGTGAAAGTAGAGTAGGCAATTCGTAACACTTGTGCCCAGTATGGAGTGAGTGCCATTGAGAAAGTCATGTTCTATCGTTTCAAGTACGATCGACTTGAGATAAATTAATCACCACATTCAGTAAGACAAACAGGCACGGATGAAAGATCTTTATGCGATTTACTACGATGGTCAATGACAGTGTATCCGATAACTGGCAAGTGTGACAACAAATAAACTTTCACGTGATACTTGCCTTCAGTAGTCATACAGAGGTTTAAACAAAGGAAGGAGGATTATGTACAACGTCTCGACGAAAACGAGACTAGACGAAGCAGGATCTCAGACTTGGAAGGATGAAGAAGGGAGTCGTCTGTGTCCTTACAAAGGATTCAGCCTGTCATTTGCCATAACATATTTAAGGACGTCACTGTGAACCTACATCCAAGTTCAGCCTGATGGAAATTTTAATTACTTCAAGGAGAAAATAGTGGGTGTGCCGTATCAAATATTATCTGAAACGATGGCCTGTATACATCCACAAAATGTATTGTCCTTCATATACATCTTGTGGCACAGAGGTGTTTTCTGTTGCAAACCTTCACAGGGATGCCTCCTTCACAGCTGACAGATGTCCTGCAGTCGCAGAGGAACAAATGCGAACTGGAGGACTGCTCCAAGGACATAGGTTGGCAAACATGCCTACCACATGTCTTCTAATCTGTCGCCTGCATATTTTTACCTGTCTCACCCCTTATCGGTCAACCACAAAGAATTTTAGTTTCAGATCTCATTCATTTGTTTCTGTTTATTTTGTTTTGGCGCTTGCGCTTTAAACGTGGTTTAACTCAGAATCGGCAAGTCACTAAATGCACGGAATCGGAAAACTTCCTGCCGATCATCAGACGCTTTTCGATAGCGAGGTGGAACACATTGTTTACAATTTCTCTGATGTTTGTGACTATTTTGTTCAATAACGTAACGGGAAACAATATCAATCCGCACCTCACTAATACAACTGGTGTCTCATCACAACGCCATTTAAAAAATGGCTATCTCAATCGAATGTGAATTCTGTTGTCATACTCAAGTAGCTATATCGAATACAACGTAAATACGACAATGTGGCTGTGAGAACAGTTGCTGAACGAAACACCGTTAAAAGAGTGTTCAGTGATAGGCTTTCATTAACAGATTCGTGGATTTCCTGTAGCAGTTCTGAAGCATTTTATGTTTCTTAGCTCTAGATCTACTGAACGTACCGATAGAATTTCTAACGATGTCGTTATGAGTTCGATGTAGCTCCATGACAGAGGAGGTAAAATATTAGTCTCGTGTCAGTTTGGCAATGAGAGCTACTGCCTCTTACTCTTTACAGCGCGTCGACATTTCCATGGAGCAAGCGACCAGCTGCAGTGCTCATCGCCGCCTCATTGCCCTGGTTATGTCTGGTTACAGATTCGCAATGTAGACAACGAGATTAGTTGTAGCTGCTACGTGAAAGTTATCTCCCCTATCTGTAAACATATACACACATCAAAACAAGGTTTTCCTCAACCCAGTTCCCAGAACTCCTGAAGATAGACTATTACTGTGGATATTGTATCACAGACACAGTCCATCTGAGCCGGCCGGGGTGGCCGAGTGGCTCTAGGCGCTACAGTCAGGAACGGCGCGACCGCTACGGTCTCAGGTTCGAGCCCTGACTCGGGCATGGATGTGTGTGATGTCCTTAGGTTAGTTAGTTTTAAGTAGTTCTAAGTTCTAGGGGACTGATGGCCTCAGCAGTTAAGTCCCATTGTGCTCAGAGCCATTTGGTCAGTCCATCTGACTGTTCAGAGGTGTCACTAAATCCGCTCAAAGGTGTAAACAACCATGCATGAGCAGCGCCTATTAAATGGAGGGGGCCTGACAGCCGATCAGTTCCAGTGATTCCACCAGGAAGGAGGTACACGGCTCGTGTTGTCTTTAGTTCAACCGTGCCTAGACGGTCCATACCGCGATTCGATAGCGTCCGCATTTTTACTTTGTGCCAGGAAGGTCTCTCAACAAAGGAAGTTCAAAAATGGTTCAAATGGCTCTGAGCACTATGGGACTTAACATCTATGGTCATCAGTCCCCTAGAACTTAGAACTACTTAAACCTAACTAACCTAAGGACAGCACACAACACCCAGCCATCACGAGGCAGAGAAAATCCCTGACCCCGCCGGGAATCGAACCCGGGAACCCGGGCGTGGGAAGCGAGAACGCTACCGCACGACCACGAGATGCGGGCAACGGAGGAAGTGTTCAGGTTTCTCGGAGTGAACGGAAGCGATGTTGTTCGGACATGGAGGAGATACAGAGATAAAGAAACTGTCGACGGCATGCCTTGTTCAGGCCGTCCGAGGGCTACTACTGCAGCGAATTACAGCTTCCTACGGATTCTGGCTCAGAGGAACTCTGACAGCAACGCCACCATCTTGAATAATGCTTTTCGAAACTGTGCGCAATAGGCTGCATTATGCGCAACTTCACTCCAGACGTCCATGGCGAGGTCCATCTTTACAACCACGACACCATGCAGAGCGGTACAGATGGGCCCAACATGCCGAATGGACCGCTCAGGAGTGGCATCACGTTCTCTTCACCAATGGGTGTCGCATATGCCTTCAACCAGACAGTCGTGGGAGATGTGTTTGGAGGCCACCCGGTCAGGCTGAACGCCTTAGATACACAGTCCGCGAGTGCGGCAAGGTGGTGGTTTCCTGCTGTTTTGAGGTGGCATTATGCGGCGCCGACGTCCACCACTGGTGTCATGGAAGGCGCCGTAACGGCTGTACGATACGTGAATGCTATCCTCCTACCGATAGTGCCACCATACCGGTAGCATATTAGGGAGCCATTCGTCTTCATGGATGACAATTCGCGCTCCATCGTGTACATCTTGTGAATGACTTCCTTCAGGATAACGACATCACTCCACTAGAGTGGCCAGCGTGATCTGCAGGCACGAACCGTACCGAAAATGGCTGGGATAGATTGAAAATCGGTTTATGGACGACGTGGCCCACCAACCACTCTGAGGGATCTATGCCGAATCGTCCCTGAGGAGTGGGACAATCTGGAACAACAGTACCTTGATGAACTTGTGGATAGTATGCCATGACGAATACAGGCATGCATCAATTCAAGATGACGTGCTGCTGGGTATTAGAGGTACCGGCGTGTACGGCAATCTGGACCACCACCTCTGAAGGTCTAGCTGTATGGTGGTACAAAATGCAACGTGTGGTTTGCATGAGCAATAAACAAGGCGATAATGATATTTATGTTGATCTCTATTCGAACTTTCTGTACAGGTTCCGGAACTCTGGGAACCGAGGTGATGCAAAAGATCTCTTGATGTGTGTATTTCAAAAAGTTAGTCACACGTCGAAGCGGAATTTATTCAGAATCTTTGATTCGTGTGCGGTGAGCCTATCAAAGGAATCTTGCAAGATAATTCTCTCTCATTACAGGAAGTAACAGAAAGAATCACAGCGTCACGAGATTTGTTGAACTATAATGTCATGCCACTATCACTGTCGCAGCACGATGATTATGTTTCTATACCCAGTGTCTTAAGTCAGTGGGCTAACAATATAAGAGCGCATCTTGTGCATCAACGATGCAGTGGCTTAATTTATTGCCCTAAGACGACATGAGTATTCTCGTATTTATGGTGAGGGTGATGAATGGGAAGTGGCACAGACCAACGGAATACGCATGAAAGAAATTGAACATAATCCAGATCAGTTTCATTGACATCAACTTTGCAGAACTAGCACTCCTGAAAGAAAGGATATAGCGGAGACATGGCTTATCCACAGCCTGGGGGATGTTCCCAGAATGAGATTTTCACTCTGCAGCTCTTGCCCGCGAAAGGCAAAGGTCCCGAGTTCGAGTCTCGGTCGGGCACACAGTTTTAATCTGCCAGGAAGTTTCATATCAGCGCACACTCCGCTGCAGAGTTCAAATCTCATTCTGGTAAGACGAAATTGTTTGCATAATTTCTGCAGGACGGTGGGTGTATTGCCGGATGGAGGGGCACAGAGTAATGTTTTTGAAATAACACAAAATACTTTCAAAGCGTCCATCTGATATGATTACTTTGAAAGCATCTAGACAATGTGTATATGAAATAAGAATAGAATATATAACAAACTGTAAATTCTAAAGATACTCGCTTCAACAAAAAGTCAACTCAGAGGTAAACTAACTCAAATTTTATTTTACCTGTTGTTAAGTGATCTTCCACTGGATCTCTGTGAGTAAAAATGAAGAAAAAGACGAGATAACAAAACGTTTTAAGGACTTTAGTATTATATCCGGAATTCCAAATTATGTTGTACTTCAGTATTGGCATAGAAACTAGAAGCCGGCGGACGTAACGGCCAGAGTAAGCAACGTCCTCCAAGGCTTCAAGAACGCAGTGTGAAAGAGCGTCAGCTGTAGTTGGTTGATTTTGTGGCCTGTTCTTTGTTTTCATTCATAAGACTTCTGCCCACATGTTTTCCATTGAGTTCATATCAGCAGTCCGTGGCAGCCCGTCCATGTCGTTGACTCCGACCGTGGAGAGCTGCTGCTGAACAAATGCAGACTCGTGAACGGGAGAATAGTGCTCTTGCACTGTGAGGTCCCCTTCTCCGTACAGCATTCGCACTGACAGAAGCATCACATTCTGGAATATGTGATCGTACAGCTCGCTGTCGAAGGTTCCTTCTGTTCTGTGAGGAATTCCTGCTCCTCTCGCAGAAATCCATACTCAGCAAGAGAGAGATAGCCGCCCATTTCTTCTAGTCGTGGTTGCATATTCGCGTCGATTGCGAGTCCACTCTTGCGACGTCTTTACTAGCGGAAAACACTTTCTCGTCAGTCAAAATGACGTTTATCCACGACGCAAATGCCAGTCAATATAAAATAGTGTCTCCAGAGAGCTCTTGTTTCACTGCAGATCCTTGTGCATACCGTCCAGCGTCTCTCAGCCTCTTCGGCGAATCTTGTCACTGCAACCGGTGAAGTTGGTCACCTGCTGCAACTGCTTCGCGTTCAGAACGGGATTTTCACTGCTCTTCCTTTCCTCCTGCTGTGAGCTCACTCTCCTCCTGCCTGAGCCAGGAGCTCTGCCGCTAGTGCCTCTTTCAAGGCGGCTTCTCCACCATCTCGTATTACCTTCTTCCAGCTTCTCTGATGGAACATTCACCTTCTTCGAAAAGAGCGACGGCTCTGTCTCGAGCTGATCTCTCCCAGTGAGCTCTGCGATAGATGGCCTGATTGATATCACCTCTTGTCGCTCTTATACTGATGCCTGCGCCAAGCACTGTGGCCGTGCTGGTCCGTACCGTTGGGGGAGGGTGGGGTGAGGGTTGTTGGCTCGCCACGACCAGCTCGCTCTGTTCGGTCTGGTCTCGACACCAGCCTGCAGCTGGCCAGTCACCCCACCAGCTACCCAGTCGGCCTGGCTCGTAACTCTCGAACCGCGGTTAGTACATGCCCAGGCCGCAAAGCCACGCTCATCCCTTGAAGGATGGCACGTTTCGAAACGCCGGAAATGCATATCCTCCTATTTCCATCTATTGCACTGCAAATTTTTTTCCTTATTTCGTTACCTGACGATATGGCGTTTCTGTGTCTTTATATATTGTAATTGTTTTACTATTTGTATATATATATATATATATATATATATATATATATATATATATACATACATGCATTTATGTCGATGTATAATTGGTTTGTTTTGTAAATATTATTTGTATTTTTACGCTGGGTCTTGCCTAGGGAAAACTATGCTATCGAACGAATACATCGATAGGTCGTGTGGAGAACCAAAGTGTTTAGGATCTTTGGTAGTGTTAACTCTGTCGCATGGAGCGCGGGCAGAGAGAGTCTGGCTGGGATGGTGCAGTGGAGCAGGTGTGTTGTGTGAAGCTCCTGCGAGTTGCCGCGCTTTCGGGGTTTGGCAGCATGTAATTGCGCTCGACTTGCTATGACAGTTTCTGACACGGTGTCGCGGATGGGAAGCATCAGCTGGCGCACATCAAGAGCCCGTTTCGGCTGGAGACCGTGTCGAGAAGAAGGCGAGCCAACATCCAGCTTCTGCGGCAGCGACGGCCGACAATGAGTGACTGTCGCCACCTCCTCGATCGACGACTTCAAACGTTCAATCAACCAACAAGGAAGACTGGAAGCACGTAAAGTTTTAGAACTGTATGGCAGACCTCAGCTTTTCAAACTGTTTCAAAATTACAGCAACGTAGCATGAACCTTTGTTGCTCATTGTCCCAATTGCATTACCAAGCAGGGTCCCTTCCTTTTCCGGAATGAACCCGAGTGTCGTTGAAATTGAAACGCCAGCATTAAAGTAATTTCATTCCATTTCACTGCTTTAATTTCAAAATTCAGTTAAAGCATTCATAGCTGGCTACAATATTTAGATTACACAAGCACAAATTAAGAGTGCGAGTTTTGTTACCATATTTTAGCTTACCTGTGACTGCACTTCAGCTTGGTACGTACTAAATTTTACTATTGTTAATTGTTCAGAATCATTTAATTCAAGTTCAAAGTTAAATTTCTTATTTCTAAATTGCTTAGATTCAAGTAGCTTTTGAAATGATTGTTGAGGTAGCCCAAGATTAACCGTATTTTACTGAATTTCGATGTGCTTCAGAAACAAAGCTCACTGTTAATTTCAGTCGCTAAATTAACTTTCAATTTTCCGGTTTTATTAATTCTTTTGCTAAATTAAGTCAGAGTGTAGCGAAATTTATTACTTCTGACAAACTTTCAGTTTTCACATTACACGTGTCAACCTTCAGTTGCCACGCTTTTAGTGCTAATTATATGTGCAATAACCTTTCTTTTTCAGTTACTATAGTAATTGTCCATAGGAATGGCGACCTTAATTTTCCCAAAATCTCAAATATCTAATTACTTTCTTTATTAACTTTTCTCTTTTTCAAAATTATTTTCCACTAGGTTTATTTGCATTTTTCCTTTCATTTAGATGTAACCCTTTCCTCCCTCTTTACCGACAGATTAACTTCGGTGACGATTGCTTTTCCCAGATTTCCATTAGGTACACGCGGTTTAATTTTTCACTGTCATTAAGGTCGATAATTGAGGGGGAGGTTACACGTTTCAACCACCTTTCCCAAGTCTGTAGTATGAACTGTAACATGGGCATGTACATCTATATTTTTGGCTTTTAGTTCAAATATTAAACGAAAAATAAGATGAGAAACGTAGGTGCCTCGAAATATTTCAACTAGCTAGCAATCTCACGATGCAGGATACTATTCTTCCATGTAAATGCCCTGCATTAGATCTAGTCTGAAGAAAATATGTGCTCTACCAAGATACCATGAAGATTTGAAAAGTAAACCATATTGGTGATGACGGTATACGCATAATTGAGTATACGTAGCATATCATTCACATTTTGAGCACTTATAATGTGTACTCAGTGACTCAGAAACAATTAGTACTACACGACGGAAATTACGTCCTGCTGAGGCAGACGTTGCAATGACACACGATTACTCTGTAATTCACAGTTAAAGAGTTTCGTTAGTTTTTTTGGTAATTCACAGTTAAAGAGTTTCGTAAAGCGTTCACATAATAGCTTCAATTTCTGGACCATTCCATTCACGTACGAAACTAGAGAAAAACGAACGCAAAAATGTTTATGTGTGACTTCCGGTTTCTCTTTTGTCGTTACAGTTGTAGTATAATGCTTTGTCCGGGGGGAGGCAATACAGTACGTTTGTATTCGGAGTTGAAAAGTGGTGGTTGAAATGTGGAAATAAGATGTCACCGTGAAAGAGCGTTTGTTTTAATATTGCGTCCCCAACTCGTCCCCCTACTCCCTCCAGCACCAACCTCGAGGAAAAAGGAAACGTTAGTAACACTCTGTTCCCTAATTCGGTGTACAACAAAATCAACTGCCTTCTTTCAACGTTTTCGATGTCCTCCATTAGTTCCGTCAGGTAATGATCACACAGTGCTCACCAATATTCCAGAAGAGGATGAACAAGCGTAGAGCTGGCAGTCTCCTTAGTAGAATTCTTGTGTCTTGTAAGGGTTGAGCCAATTACCCGACAGGTGGTTCACCTTCGCCGCAACATGTGAATTTCCCAAATATGTTGATTATATTTTTATGCCCTATAACTTTCGTTAGATCTATAACACTCAAATCTGTTTTACTTTTCGATTTATCGAAGCTTCACGAAACCTTGTTAGTAGTCATATGGAGAACCTCACTTATTTTATTGTTTAGGGGCCAATTGTCACGTTTTCCAACGTGAAAATATATTATCGACATCATTTTGCAGTTCCCACTGCTCTTCTGAGAAGGTTAGTAAATGGAAGCATTGCCTGCCACAGTTCTAAGAGAAATGTTCTGATTTTCTGCCGAACATTTTGCATATTTTACAGTTACCATAAGGCCTACATCACTATACATGGGAATTATACTCTTCAGTTCCACTTCACTAGTTGACGTCCCATCAGTTAATGGAAACTAAGAAATTTCAGACAGGAAATCACGAATCCAGCCTGACAACTGAGACAATAGTCCACAGAAAAGCAAAGTAGTTGGAAGCCTGTTAAGTGTAATAATATCAAAAGCCTTATTGGAATTCTATAAATACAGATATAGTCTGAGGGGCTCTTTATGCAGTACATCATGCGAGTAAGCTGTCAGCTGTCTCTCACATGAGTGGTGCTTTCCAAATCCATTCTTGTGTTGATGTTAGTAGGTAATATACATTGAAGTGCCAAAGAAGCTGGCATATGCATGCGTATTCAAATACAAAAATATGTAAACAGGCAGAAAACGCGCTCCAGTCGGTAGCGCCTATATAAGAGATCAAGTACCTGGTGCACTTCTTAGATCGGTTACTGCTACTACAGTGGCAGGCTGTAAGATCTAAGTGAGTTGCAACGTGTTGCTACGGTCGGCGCACGAGCGATGGTACGCAGCATCTCCGAGGTAGCGATGAAGTGGCGATTTTCCGGCACGAAAATTTCACGAGTGTACCGTGAACATCAGGAATCGCTGCGGCCGGAGAAAGATCCTGAAAGACCGGGACCAACGACGACTGAAGAGAATCTTTCAACGCAACCCTTCCGCAAATTGCTGCTGCGTGTGAACACTTCAAAGAAACATCACTGATATCGGCTTTCTAGTCTAAGGCCCACTCGCGTACACATGACGAACACAGGACACAAAGCTTTACGTCTCGCCTGGGTCCTTCAACAGCGACTTGGGACTGTTGATGACTGGAAACCCGTTACCTTGTCGGACGAGGGCCGTTTCAAATTGTAACGAGCGGATGGACGAGTATGGGTATGGAAACTACCTCATGAGTCCCTGGACCCTGCCTTCAGCAGGGGACTGTTCAAGCTGGTGGAGGCTCTGTAATGGTAAGGGGCGTGTGCTGTTGGAGTCATATGGGACCCCTGAGACGTTTAGATACGAAGCTAACAGGTGACGCGTACGTAAGCATCCTTTCTGATCACCTGCATCCATTCATGTCCATTGTGAATTCCGACCGACTTGGACAATGAGACACCCTACACCCCACACGTCCAGAACTGCTACAGACAGCTCCCAGGAACACTTTCCTCTGATCAAATACATCCGCTGGTCACAAAACTCACCAGACATAAACATTGTTTCAGCATATCTGGGAGCCCTTCCAACGTGCTGTTGAGAAGAGATCTCCACCCTTCGCACTCTCCCGGATTTATGAACTGCCCTACGGTATTTATGGTTTCAATTCCCTCCTGCACTACTTGAGACATAGTCTAGTCCATGCCATGTCATGCTGCCACGCGTGCTCGCGGGGTACCTACACGACATCAGACATGTGTTCCAGTTTCTTTGGCTCTTTAGTGTATTTCGTGGTATTTCATAAAGCTTGAACAATGTACTTGATCACACTTACTGCTACATGTCGTCAATGAAATGGATCTGTGATTTACTGGGTTACGTTTATTTTCTTTCATATGTGTTACAATGGCTGTGCAGCTTTCCAATCTTGTCCCTCACCATAAATATTAGAGTACTCCCCATGACGTCTTAGGAAAAGTAATTAAGCTACTTCATCGTTGATGCACAAGATGCAGTCTTAAACTGTTAACCCACTGAAGAAAGACATTGGCTGTAGATACGGAATCGTCCAGCTACGACTCTAATATTGCCATGTCGACATAGTTCAAAATGTCTCGTGACGCTGTGATACTTTTTGTTATTTACGGTAGTGACAGAGAATTCTCTTTCAAGATTCATTTGATATATTGATGGTATACCATCAAAGATTCTGAATGAATTCCACTTTTGTGTGTCATCGACTTATCAGATATATATTTACAGACAAGGGAGATTATTTTCACGCACCAGCTACAACTAATCTCGTTGTCTACATTGAGAATTACATGTATCAGCCCTCACAAGGGCAATAAGGGCGCAGCTGGTCGCTTGCTCCATGGAAATGTCGACGCACTGTAAAGAGTAAGAGGCAGTAGCTTCCATTCCCAAACTGGCACGAGACTAGCATTTTAACTACTCTGCGACAGAGATACAAACAGGTACATCGAACTCAGAACGACACCTTTAGAAATTTTGTCGCTACGTTCAGTAACTAGTAGGTCTAGAGGAAAGAAACATGAAATATTTCAGAACTGCTATTGGAAATACACGAATCTGTTAATAAAAGCCTATCACTGGATACTCTGTTAACTGAATTTCTTTCAGCGACTATTATCGCAACCACACTGTCATATTTCCTCTGTAGTCGGTAAAGCTAATTGAATACAACAACAGACTTCACAATTAATTAAGACAGACATCCTTGTATGGTATTTTGATAAGGCACCAGTTGTATTGGTGTAGTGGATATCAGTAGCGTTACCTGTGTGGTTATTGAACAAAAGGTACACAAGTATCAGAGAAATTGTTATCAATGTGTTCCACCTAGTTTTCGAAAACCGTCTGATAATGTGCAGGTACTTTTTCAATCCCACGCATGTAACGACTTCTTGATTCAAAGTTAACTCTGCTTAAAGTGCAATCGCCAAACCAAAATAAACGAAGGATGTAAAAAGTAACTTTCATGTTGGTAGATCGGTAACGGCAAGACAGGTAAACACATGCGGGTGTGACGGGTGCCGGATTAGTAGAAGTGCGGTACGCATGTGTGCCAGCCAAGCTCCATCGTGCTGTCTTCCAGGTCGCATTCATGGCACCTCATTTGCTGGCAACACATGTCATTTACGAAGAACACTTCCCTGTGAAGCATTCTGTAGCAAAAAACACCTTACGTGTGCTGCCAGATGTATATCAATAACATTTAATTTCGTGGACGATTACAGGCCATCGTATGAAATAATGTTTCAAATGACTTACCTGCTATTTTCTCCTCATGATGTGAGGGATAGAGCGCACTGGGTGCACCCGACTGCAAATTGTTGCTCATGTCGGCACCAATGACTCCTGCCGTCTGGGTTCAGAGGTCATCCTCAGATCGTACAGGCGGTTGGCGTAATTGGTGAAGGCGGAAAGCCTCGCTCGCGGGGTGGAATCTGAGCTAACTATTTGTAGTATCGTTCCCAGAACCGATCGCGGTCCTCTGGTTTGGAGCCGAGTAGAAGGCTTAAACCAGAGGCTCAGACGATTCTGCGGAGATCTGGGGTGCAAATATCTCGACCTCCGCTATCGGGTGGAGAAATGTAAGGTCCCCCTGAATAGGTCAGGCGTGCACTACACGCCGGAAGCGGCTACAAGGGTAGCGTAGTACGTGTGGAGTGCACATGTGAGTTTTTTAGGTTAGAGAATTCCCTCCCTAGGCTCGACAAGACGCCTCCTAAGACGCGGCAGTGTTGGAGTAGGCAAAATGCAACAGGGAATAAGAATATTAATGTGCTAATAGTAAACTGCAGGAGCGTCTATAGAAAGGTCCCAGAACTGCTCTCATTAATAAACGGTCACAATGCCCATATAGTACTAGGGTCAGAAAGTTGGCTGAAACCAGACGTAAACAGTAATGAAATCCTAAACTCAGATTGGAATGTATACCGCAGAGACAGGCTGGACAGTGAAGGGGGAGGCGTGTTTAAGGCGATAAGAAGTGCAATGCCCATATAGTACTAGGGTCAGAAAGTTGGCTGAAACCAGACGTAAACAGTAATGAAATCCCAAACTCAGATTGGAATGTATACCGCTGAGTGAGGCTGGACAGTGAAGGGGGAGGCGTGTTTATAGCGATAAGAAGTGCAATAGTATCGAAGGAAATTGATGGAGATCCGAAATGTGAAATATTTTGGGTGAAGGTCACGGTTAAAGTAGGCTCAGACATGGTAATTGGATGTCTCTATAGGCCCCCTGGCTCAGCAGCTGTTGTGGCTGAGCACCTGAAAGATAATTTGTAAAATATTTCGAGTAGATTTCCCCACCATGTTATAGTTCTGGGTGGAGATTTTAATTTGCCGGATATAGACTGGGAGACTCAAACGTTCATAACGGGTGGCAGGGACAAAGAATCCAGTGAAATTTTTTTTAAGTGCTTTATCTGAAAACTACCTTGAGCAGTTAAACAGAGAACCGACTCGTGGCGATAACATATTAGACCTCCTGGTGACAAAGAGACCCGAACTATTTGAAACAGTTAACGCAGAACAGGGAATCAGCGATCATAAAACGGTTACTGCATCGATGATTTCAGCCATAAATAGAGATATTGAGAAAGGTAGGAAGATTAATCTGTTTAGCAAAAGTGACAAAAAGCAGATTACAGAGTACCTGACGGTTCAACACAAAAGTTTTGTCTCAAGTACAGATAGTGTTGAGGATCAGTGAAAGAGTTCAAAACCATCGTACAATATGCGTTAAATGAGTATGTGCCAAGCAAAATCGTAAGAGATGGACAAGAGTCGCCGTGGTACAACAACCGAGTTAGAAAACTGCTGCGGAAGCAAAGGGAACTTCACAGCAAACATAAACATAACCAAAGCCTTGCAGACAAACAAAAATTACGCGAAGCGAAATGTAGTGTGATGAGGGCTATGCCAGAGGCGTTCAATGAATTCGAAAGTAAAGTTCTATGTACTGACTTTGCAGAAAATCCTAAGAAATTTTGGTCTTATGTCAAAGCGGTAAATGGATCAAAACAAAATGTCCAGACACTCTGCGACCAAAATGGTACTGAAACAGAGGATGACAGACTAAAGGCCGAAATACTAAATGTCTTTTTCCAAAGCTGTTTCACAGAGGAAGACTGCACTGTATTTCCTTCTCTAGATTGTCGCACAGATGACAAGATGGTAGATATCAAAATAGACGACAGAGGGATAGAGAAACAATTAAAATCACTAAAAAGAGGAAAGGCCACTGGAGCTGATGAAATATCAGTTCGATTTTACACAGAGTACGCGATGGAGCTTGCCTCCCTTCTTGCAGCGATGTCTCTAGAAGAGCGTAGTGTTCCAAAGGATTGGAAAAGGGAACAGGTCATCCCCGTTTTCAAGAAGGGACGTCGAACAGATGTGCAGAACTATAGACCTATATCTCTAACGTCGATCAGTTGTAGAATTTTGTAACACGTATTATGTTCTAGTGTAATGACTTTTCTGGAGACCAGAAATCTACTCTGTAGGAATCAGCATGGGTTTCGAAAAAGACGGTCGTGTGAAACCCAGCTCGCGCTATTCGTCCACGAGACTCAGGGGGCGATAGACACGGGTTCCCAGGTAGATGCCGTGTTTCTTGGATTGAAGAGTTCCTAGGTAACAGAATGCAGCATGTCATTCTCAATGGAGAGAAGTCTTCCGTAGTAAGAGTGATTTCAGGTGTGCCGCAGGGGAGTGTCGTAGGACCTTGTGGATGACATCGGAAGTTCACTGAGGCTTTTTGCGGATGACGCTGTGGTATATCGAGAGGTTATAACAATGGAAAATTGTACTGAAATGCAGGAGGATCTGCAGCGAATTGACGCATGGTGCAGGGAATGGCAATTGAATCTCAAGGTAGACAAGTGTAATGTGCTGCGAATACATAGAAAGATAGATCCCTTATCATTTAGCTACAAAATAGCACGTCAGCAACTGGAAGCAGTTAATTGGCTCAAATGGCTCTCAGCACTATGGGACTTAGCTTCTAAGGTCATCAGTCCCCTAGAACTTAGAACTACTTAAACCTAACTAACCTAAGGACATCACACACATCCGTGTCCGAGGCAGGATTCGAACCTACGACCGTAACGGTCGCGCGGTTCCAGACTGTAGCGCCTTTAACCACCTGGCCACCCCGGCCGGCGAAGCAGTTAATTCCATAAATTATCTGGGAGTACGCATTAGGAGTGATTTAAAATGGAATGATCATATAAAGTTGTTCGTTGGTAAAGCAGATGCCAGACTGAGATTCATTGGAAGAATCCTAAGGAAATGCAATACGAAAACAAAGGAAGTAGGTTACAGTACTCTTGTTCGCCCACTGCTTGAGTACTGCTCAGCAGTGTGGGATCCGTACCAGATAGGGTTGATAGAAGACATAGATAAGATCCAACGGAGAGCAGCGCGCTACATTACAGGATCATTTAGTAATCGTGAAAGCGTTACGGAGATGATAGATAAACTCCAGTGGAAGACTCTGCAGGAGAGACGCTCAGTAGGTCGGTACGGGCTTTTGTTTGAAGTTTCGAGAACATACCATCACCGAAGAGTCAAGCAGTATATTGCTCCCTCCTACGTATATCTCGTGAAGAGACCATGAGGATAAAATCAGAGAGATTAGATCACATACAGAAGCATACCGACAATCCTTTCCACGAACAGTACGAGACTGGAATAGAAGGGAGAACCGATAGAGGTACTCAAGGTACCCTCCGCCACACACCGTCAGGTGGCTTGCGGTGTATGGATGTAGATGTAGATGTAAGCGTATGGTACTTCAAGTTGCCATACGCCTGCTATGATTTTTTTTCCCTTAACATCCTTAAATGTATCAAGGCACAAGTCATGCTTAATCCTTTGAGAGGGCACAGGCGACTTTCATCCCCATCCTTTCCTGTTCGAGATTCTGCTTATCTAATGTCGTTTTCGATGAGACATTGTACCGTAACCCTCCTTCTTTTCTTTTAATATGACTACTGAAGGCAGGTGCCGCACAAAGGTTAATTTGTTGTCACACTTGTCAGTTATCGGATACAATGTCATTGACCATTGCAATATATCACAGAAGGATCTTTCATCAAAGCCTATTAGTCATTCTAAATGTGGTGATTAATTTATCTCGAAACAGTCGTTCTTGAAATGACACTATTAGCCTTTGTCGATAGCACTGACTCCATACGGGGCACAGGTGTTTCAAATTGCCTCCACTGTTTTCACTCTTTTATTAAAAACAAACTAAACACTATGTCAAAAATTTTAGTCCTTACTCTGTTGTAGACTCCGTTTTCCAACGCAGAATCAAATATGAGACATATTCAAATTGTCGTGGCAAGAGCTATTCTACAAACCTGAACAAAATAAGACCATAGTTCAATACGCTTACATCAACATGGCATTCAAACTCGCCACGGTGCATGCTGGAACATAGCATTATATCAAATTCAATGTTACATAATGCTGTATTTGCTAATTAGAGAGCAGAAAAGTATGCTGGGCACCATAGGCTGCCTGCCAGACGCCCAAAAGCCCTTCCACAAACATATGTCCGAGGGGATTTTATTTAATTTCCTAGTTATAAAATGAACGACACTGTCTCTATCCTTCAGTCAGACTGATGCTCTTAGCAGCCAGAAGGAATACGGATAAAAAATGTAACGGAACGCATGGGTTTTGATGTAACGTCTTTGTGTTGGCAATGCGTGATATCGACTACTAGACCACGAATAGGGTATTCAGAACAACAGTTCAAGTGCAAGTCAACACTTTCCACACCATGTCCTGCATACCTCATTTTGACAAAAACATACTGCCTACACATGTGAAACTCAGTGGTTCTAAGGCCAGCCTGTAGTGGCTAAAGTGAGAGCTCGACTCCCAGTGTGGGTACAAGTTTCTAACCGCCCGAAACATACCCTCTCCACCTGTAGTAACGCCAAGTAAAGGACGCAGGACTGTGCCGTAGTTCGAAATCAACATTAAACATGTCAGTTCCGTACTGACTGGAACATAATTGGATTAGCTTTGGCTGTCAGAGTCGAATGTCGCTGCTTGCAGAAAATCTGTGTCTAAGAAACTTTCTTACTCTAATACCGTTGTTTCAGTTCACGAACCAATCGTCACAGAAAGTCATAAGTAGTTCTTCTCTTATTTTACGTGTCCTTGGTAATTTGAAAATATTGGCAGTGGACTAGGGTTCGAGCTCCAGCTCCAATTTTTCTCTGTATTTGAACCCTTCGAGATGATACTCTCCCACGGTTTCGTTGTTCTCTTACGATGACAAACTCCTCCAGGTCTCAACGATCGGCGCGATCCTAACTACTGGTGAAAGGGAGTGTGGTGTCAACAACAGCGATATGTGTGGGGTTAGAATCCCAGACAGCACAGAACTGTTCGTTGCATTACCTCTATCAGAACATGTGCACATAAACAATTAATGTTTCATGTCTATTCACAGAGATATGACATTACCAAGGTGTCGGGTTCGTATTTCAGCCAAGCAGAAATCATTTGTATAATCGTTTCAGGTTCCAATATCACGCTATTGGTGAACATATTTAATATCTGACGTCTGATTTTGGTTAGTTGACAATTCACAGAGGTTAAAGGCTGTTTCATCTCTAGTAATTCGTTTTCTGATATTTGTTGTATGGTGATTTTGGTCTACACCTGGACTGACTGCTATAAGGAGCAATGTTTTCTACTAGTGTGTTGTGGTATCCCATAGTGTATAGTCAAACGACTGTACTGCAGAGGGTTTAGAGAAGATGCGACACGGCTGTGCTATGTGGGCCCCATAGACTCGCGTGTGGCATAACCTCTGAATGGTTACATCATGCAAAATCTATGTGCACTACAACAGCTTTAGGCAATGGTGAGTTTATATGTACACTCCTGGAAATGGAAAAAAGAACACATTGACACCGGTGTGTCAGACCCACCATACTTGCTCCGGACACTGCGAGAGGGCTGTACAAGCAATGATCACACGCACGGCACAGCGGACACACCAGGAACCGCGGTGTTGGCCGTCGAATGGCGCTAGCTGCGCAGCATTTGTGCACCGCCGCCGTCAGTGTCAGCCAGTTTGCCGTGGCATACGGAGCTCCATCGCAGTCTTTAACACTGGTAGCATGCCGCGACAGCGTGGACGTGAACCGTATGTGCAGTTGACGGACTTTGAGCGAGGGCGTATAGTGGGCATGCGGGAGGCCGGGTGGACGTACCGCCGAATTGCTCAACACGTGGGGCGTGAGGTCTCCACAGTACATCGATGTTGTCGCCAGTGGTCGGTGGAAGGTGCACGTGCCCGTCGACCTGGGACCGGACCGCAGCGACGCACGGATGCACGCCAAGACCGTAGGATCCTACGCAGTGCCGCAGGGGACCGCACCGCCACTTCCCAGCAAATTAGGGACGCTGTTGCTCCTGGGGTATCGGCAAGGACCATTCGCAACCGTCTCCATGAAGATGGGCTACGGTCCCGAACACCGTTAGGCCGTCTTCCGCTCACGCCCCAACATCGTGCAGCCCGCCTCCAGTGGTGTCGCGACAGGCGTGAATGGAGGGACGAATGGAGACGTGTCGTCTTCAGCGATGAGAGTCGCTTCTGCCTTGGTGCCAATGATGGTCGTATGCGTTTTTGGCGCCGTGCAGGTGAGCGCCACAATCAGGACTGCATACGACCGAGGCACACAGGGCCAACACCCGGCATCATGGTGTGGGGAGCGATCTCCTACACTGGCCGTACACCACTGGTGATCGTCGAGGGGACACTGAATAGTGCACGGTACATCCAAACCGTCATCGAACCCATCGTTCTACCATTCCTAGACCGGCAAGGGAACTTGCTGTTCCAACAGGACAGTGCACGTCCGCATGTATCCCGTGCCACCCAACGTGCTCTAGAAGGTGTAAGTCAACTACCCTGGCCAGCAAGATCTCCGGATCTGTCCCCCATTGAGCATGTTTGGGACTGGATGAAGCGTCGTCTCACGCGGTCTGCACGTCCAGCACGAACGCTGGTTCAACTGAGGCGCCAGGTGGAAATGGCATGGCAAGCCGTTCCACTGGACTACATCCAGCATCTCTACGATCGTCTCCATGGGAGAATAGCAGCCTGCATTGCTGCGAAAGGTGGATATACACTGTACTAGTGCCGACATTGTGCATGCTCTGTTGCCTGTGTCTATGTGCCTGTGGTTCTGTCAGTGTGATCATGTGATGTATCTGACCCCAGGAATGTGCCAATAAAGTTTCCCCTTCCTGGGACAATGAATTCACGGTGTTCTTATTTCATTTTCCAGGAGTGTATAATGAAGTTGCCGATTCACTTTCATTAACGCTATTAGTACATAAATCATAAAATCAGGAAACAATGTACCTGGAAACAGATTCTGTTTGCATGCAGTGATTGTATTAAGAATATCCTCGTCTTTTTGATAGAATACTCGAGTTAACTGCCGAAAGAAGTAAAAGGAAATTGTGACATATGCGAGGCAAGAGATCACTGTCGATGTATACCGAGACGTAAGAAAGGAAATGTAGCTGAAGCAGTCGATGTTAAAATTTGCATTCGTTCCCTGAATTATGTTTGTAAGGCGTTGAGTAAAAGTAACAACACACAAGCTAATTTAAAGCTGGTGAAGCAAAAGACGAACAGAGCAATGAATTCAAGACGGTTTTTCTGTCAGTGTAAGGTTAAATACTTTCCCATGAGGCAACGCCTTATCGTAGCATTGTCGATGTGGGCGGGAGAGTTTGTGTGCTCCGAGGAAGCTGAGAGCTATATCGGCGGTATCGTAGCTACTGGCAGGTCCAACGTAGCCGGGCAGGTCTCAGCAGAGGGGCCAGACCAAGTGTGCCTCATAACGACCCTTCCTATATCCTACATATCCTATTTCCTACCCTCTCCTCAGTTACCATTCCTTTTCTTTCTCTAAATATCTTAACACACCACTGCCGTGTGGTTGCTCTCGGGGAGGGATGAAGGCTAAGGGAGAAAACCCTGAAAGAAAATCTGGAGTGGGGCCCCAAAGGCGGTTCGAAGGCGTACTACGTCCCCTTTCGACAGCACCTGCAACTGAAGTGATACCAGACGTATTGGCTTGCCTTTCCTCTGGATATTATCATTTAGGTCGAGAGGGAGACCGTGATGATTGGGCAACTCACGTGTCTTCATATTTATCGCACAGGCTTGTAGCATCCTGGAGAGGACACTTCAGCGACGTCCAAGGACTTCGGCACAATACGGGAAGAGGCAGTTACCGGTTATAAGCTCTGTCAGATATGCGTAAGACTCGAATGCCAGGCGCCACTTCCAAAGGTGGGAGAGGTCATTGCATCTCATTGGACAGCTACCGCCCGCCTCAAGCTGGGCAGCCGCCAGCTAATAAGGTGCTGTCCCGCCACTATCCGCCTGCTTCACGGGGTGTATGGAGCTTAGAAGTAATCTTCGACAAGCGCGTTGATATAGTACTCCTATTAAAACAAAAATGAAATAATAAAGAAATCACTATTTCGTATTGCCACCTGGAATGTTAGGACCATGTGTCCGAGGTACATTGACGATGCCCAAGAGGTTGATTTCATCCGTAAGACTGACGTAGTTGACAGAGAGCTCCATCGTTTGAATGTTGACATTTCGGGACTGCAGGAGACGCGGCTTCCAGACGCGGGCTCTATCAGGGAGGATAATTACACATTCTTCTGGCAGGGGAAGTCTCAAGACGAGCCAAGACTTCATGGCGTAGGATTTGCTGTTAGAAACACCCTCCTGGACTGTACCGTGCCACCATCTGGTGGAACAGAGCGAATTATTGCTTTAAAAATATGCTCGTCAAGCGGCACTGTCAACATCCTAAATGTGTACGCCCCACCTTATCATCCAGCATAGAAGAGAAGGATCTGTTTTATGATTCACTCAGCGACAGAATAGCCAAGGTACCTAGCACCGAGACACTGTATATTCTAGGGGACTTTAATGCTAGAGTTGGACCAGATAATGACATATGGCCGAATTGCATGGGACATCATGGGGTGGGAAAAATGAATGAAAATGGCCAGAGACTGCTAGAAGTTTGCTACTTTTATGGACTCTGCATTACAAACACTTATTTCCAGCTTAAGGATCAGCACAAGGTGTCTTGGAGACACCCGCGCTCTCATCACTGGCATCAACTTGACTTAGTCATAGCTAGGAGTACTGGTCTGAAAAATGTGCTACTGACACGAAGTTATCATAGTGCTGATTGCAACACTGACCACGCCCTGGTGGCGTGCTCATTGAGGCTCACTCCTAAGAAATGTCACCATGCTAAACCGAGAGGTCATCCCCGTATCAACACAGATCATGTTCATGACACACGAAGAAAGCAGGATTTTGCCAGTAATTTTGAAAGTGCTTTCCCAGGAAACGTGCAAGCAGAAAGGAATGTTGATAAGAAATGGGCAAAACTCTCTGGAGCAATCTACAACTCAGCAGTATTGGCCTATGGAATGAAAGGAAAAAGAAATTAAGACTGGTACGAGCAAAATTTGGAAGAAATGGAACCAGTCACTGAGGCTAAACGGAAAGCCCTGCTTGCTTACAAAAGAAACCCAAATGAAAGAACTCGAGATGACCTACGAAAAGCAAAGAACAGGGCAAAGCAAACATCCAGGAAATGCGCAAATAACTACTGGCTGAATTTATGTGCAGGTATACAGAAAGCCGCCGATTCTGGGGATGCTAAGCCAATGTACGATGGTATTAAGAAAGCAATTGGACCAACTGCCAGAAAAACAGCTCCTCTGAAGTCCAAGACGGGTCAAGTCATTACTGATGAAGGCAAAAAATGGAACGCCGGGTTTAACACTACCTCGAGTTGTATGCAGCCGAGAATGAAGTTAGCGAGGATGCATGTGACGCCATCAAACAAATGCCAGTTATGGAAGAACTAGATGCAAAGCCTACTATGTAAGAACTCAGTAGAGAAATAGAATCTCTTGTTAACGGAAAGGCCCCAGGTGAAGATGGGACCCCTGCAGAGGTTATTAAGTATAACAAGTCTGTTCTTCTCAAACATTTATATTCACTTATCACAACCAGCTGGGATGAAGATTATGTCCCGATGAACATGCGGAATTCGAGGATAGTTACTCTATATAAACAGAACGGGAACAGAAGTGACTGTAATAATTATCGAGGCATTTCATTACTGAGTGTGGCCGGGAAAGCTTATGCAAGAGCCATCCTAATGCGGTTACAAATCGTAGCTTCCAGAATCTACCCAGAATCTCAGTGAGGCTTCAGGCCTGGCCGATCAACCGTAGATATGATTTGCTCCTTAAGACAGCTACAAGAGAAATGTCGTGAGCAGCAGAGGCCACTTTATATTGCTTTCACTGACCTTGTTAAAGCGTTTGATTTAGTGAGTAGAAATGGGCTTTTCAAACTGTTGCAGAAGATTGGATGCCCACCCAAACTGCTACAAATAATCTCTTTCCATGAGAAAACACAAGCAACAATCTGCTTCAACGGTAAAACATCAGAAGCATTCCCTGTTGATAGCGGTGTGGAACAGGGGTGTGTGTTAGCTCCTACATTATTTGGGATTTTCTTTTCCCTTCTGCTCAGATTTGCCTTTGAAGACTGTGAGGAAGGAGTGTATCTACATACGAGGTCTGATGGAAATCTTTTCAACATTGCTCGCTTCAAGCCCAAGACCAAAGTAAATACAGTTGTTATCCGTGAGTTGTTATATGCGGACTATGCAGCTCTAGTAGCGAACACAGAAGATGAGCTGCAGGATATCATAGACGAATTATCACATGCCTTTGGAAAATTTTGTGTACTCATCAGCCTTCAAAAGACTAAGATCATGCGCAGAGCACTACCAACCTTCCATCCATCAGCATTGATGGCAATCCTCTCCAGGTAGTTGATGACTTTACCTACTTGGGATCCACAATATGTAGCAACTTGTCCATGGACACTGAAATTACCAACATAATCGTAAAGGCATCATCTGTCATGGCTAGACTGAAAAACAGAGTATGAAACAACAGACTGCTTACCACAAAAACTAAATTAAAAGTCTACAACGCTTGTGTTATAAGCACCCTTCTCTATAGCTGTGAGACATGGACAACTCTTTCTAAGCATGAATCTTTACTCAACAGCTTCCATCTCCGCTGTCTCCGGAAGACCCTCCAGATCTCTTGGAGAGATACCCAACACCGAAGTCTTTGATCGTGCAAGCACAACCAGCATCTTTGCACTCCTGAGTCATCGACGTCTAAGATGGTTGGGACATGTCAGGCGCATGGATTCTGAATGGATACCGAAACAACTGATGTACGGAGAACTTCAGCAGGGTCTGAGGCCAGTGGGACGACCGCATCTTCGTTTCAAGGATGTCTGCAAGAGAGACCTGACCAAGACCAGAATCAATCCAAGTCACTGGGAAATCACTGCAGATGACCGTGTCAAGTGGAGAGTAAATGTGGTCAACGGTGTCAAGCTCTCAGAGGACGAACGCACACAGGAACAAATCAGGAAGAGGGCAAAGCGAAGAGACAGAGCGGCTTCTGCTCGGAGTCCCTCAAATTTCACATGTCCAAACTGCAGTAGGGACTGCCACTCTCGAGGACTTTTTAGCCACAGCAGACGCTGCAGACTCTGAACCAAGCATGTTACACCATCATCCCTCAAGGATGGACGGATGCCATTATTATAAGGTTAAATAAGAACATTACAAACCAAAAAACTCAGTTTCTAGCTATAAATGTGGAACAAACTCACCTCTCAGACAGAACCAAAGACATTAATACTAACAATACCTGTGTAACAGGACGGATAATGGAAAAATTAAAGTATCGCAGAGAAAACCAAATCGATTCATGGCTGCAGAGATATTTTCCATGATCATTTCTTAAAAGCATGTAAAAATATTAAATTTTGAACTAGAGATTATATTCAAGGAGTTGCTTTTGTTAAACAGCTCTAAAAGTATCTCCAGCACATTTATGTGACTGAAAACGATAGGATGTATCATGAGTAATTAGAAGAAGGATCTCTGTTATGAAAAATACTAAAAAGTAATTATATCAAACGAATTCGTCGAAATGCCCACAGAGAAGCATGTTTGACACTTTTCAAGCAAAAAATTTTGTTAATAGTTTATATGAAGGTTACCTGAAATTCTTTCAACATTATTGGAGGAAAGAAAGAAATGTAATAACGTTTATGTCAATATAGTGCAGGAAAAACCGATATGAATTCCTAAATATAGTGGGAATAACTTGTTACAACTTCTCGAAAAGTTTGATTCGTTAGCAGGAGTACACCAGAAAATAGAAGAATGGAGGAAAATTTCATTAGTGGCACATGGGCTCTAGCCGTGATATGTCTATTAGGAATAGAGCCCCACCAAATTTACAGCTAGTACACATGCACACTGACCTCTGTGTTATGCAGATTCGAGAGTGTGTAAAACAGCATTTCATACATTCACAAATATCAGTCACCAGATTCTGAGTTCACATAATGTTACGGGTTTCTTAAGGTAAATTCCTTATCAGTATAATTGTTCGATAGAGTCTGAAGTAACCGAACCCATTAACCAATCTGTTCACCTACTTCGATAGATTTCAGGTAGTCTGCCCTGCAATCTGCGATGGTAGATACTGGTTTAGCGGACAAGAGTAGCGTTGACGAAAATTCGACTCGATATCTAACACGCAGATGCCACATAACCCCAGTCCTTGGGAGTAGCTGAAAGTTAAACTATCGAGCGTTCGGGTTTCTTCCATGACTTGTTTGAAAAAAAAAAAAAAAAAAAAAAAAAAAGTCTAAGATTTCCTTTAAGTTGATTTATTGTCTTTAAAACACGAAAAGTGGTATGAAGTCCTTATTTAGAGTCGGGACCTCAATTATGCAATGTTGCTGACTGTCTCTGTTATAAGTTCACACCTGAAAGCCGCCATAAGATATTTAGTCTGAGCCGGTATTTTGAATGTCGTAAACAGTCACTAACCCACAAGTACTTGCGAGTTAACACGTTCGGTCACTGAGTATGCTTCTTGTACACAAATGCTCGCCATGATATCTCGTACTATGCACGAAACGCCACGAGGAGTGTATGTACGACACGAAGTGTTTACATGTGAATATCTCCTAAAATAAACCACACGCAAAGCTCGAACTTTCATAAAATACTTACTTTCTTAGTCACTTTTCGTCAACGACACGAGAACCAATTATATGCACAAATTTCTTTATTTTGGAACAAACTTGATTAGTGCGATTTAAGATGGAGCTTGCCAGATGACGGCTCCCAACCACTCTCTTGATTTATAGACCTGGAGTACAAAGGCCTACTCAAACGCGCGGAAAATACTGAATTCGTATTGGCTAGTAAGTTAAGCAACCATTCAGATCATTTTGAGTACTTGTATACTCGCGGTATTTCTAATGTCAACGAAACAGAGTACTATAAGTAATTTAGACTAGAAGTCTCGTAATTCCGAAACTAAACAAAATTTAATGATAACAAAATACGCTTCGTTTTCACAAAATGAGTTACTAATAACTTTAATACTCAACACCCCTTCTGGCTGCCTTTAACAAAATCAAGCTAACTGAGACATACGTCACAAATCCCCTATTGCACAATAAATTTTTTCTTGCATATATTTACATAAAATATCCCAATCTCACTTTACGTAGTCTTCTATTCACTCTCTGAGCCTCTCCAAAACACTCGCACTGCCATTACACGATGAAATAATAATTTACCAAAGTACGTTTAATTACGTCAGGAATCTATGGCAATGAACTAAAGAAACTTCCAGAAAACTCGATTATATGAACCTATTCTCTTGCTGGTAGTTTCAGCTGATGCTATGTACACTCATGCTCATAAATTAAGGATAATGCTGATACATGGTGAAAAAACGCTCTGGTCGGCGGTTTGCTGGTTTAAATCACGGCGGGGTATGACCACGCGGTGCATTTCACCTGTGGTCGTCGCACGGTGGTGGTGGCAGCAGTCCACGTACACAGAGGTGTGTTGGTGCATGTCAGAGTACGGTGCAGCGAGTAAGTGTGCAGACGTTTTCAGAGGTGCTAATGGTGAACGTGTGTTGAAAATGGCTCAAAGAACACATATTGATGACTTTATGAGGGGTAGAATACATGGACGACTGGAGGCTTGTCAAATACAGCAGGTCGTAGCACGGCCCCTCCGTGCGCCACAAAATGTGATCTCTAGAGTAACGATTCCAGCAGACAGGAAACGTGTCCAGCCGCTCCAGTACGGGACGTCCACAGCGTACAACACCACAAGAAGACCGATATCTCACCATCAGTGACCGCAGACGGCCACGGAGTACTGCAGGTAGCCTTTCTCGGGACCTTACTGCAGCCACTGGAACAGTTGTCTCCAGACACACAGTCTACAGACGACTGAACGGACATGGTTTATTCGCCCAGAGACCTGCAAGGTGTAATCCACTGACCCCTGGTCGCAGGAGGGCCCTTTAAAGCCTGCTGACAAGAACAGTACATGATCATTGGAACAGTGGTCCCAGATTGTTTCACGTACGAGTCCAGGTATAGTGTGCACAGTGATTCTCGCCGGGTTCTCATCTGGTGTGAACCAGGAACCAGATACCAACCCCTTAATGTCCTTGAAAGGGACACGTATGGAGGTCGTGGTTTGAAGGTGTGGGGTGGGATTATGATTGGTGCATTTGCACCCCTGCATGTCTTTGACAAAAAGGAACTGTAACAGGTCAGGTGTATCGGGACGTCATTTTGCACAAGTATATCTGCCTTTTCAGTTGTGTGGCGGGTTCCACCTTTCTCCTGATGGATGATAACGCACGGCGTCACCGAGCTGCCATCCTGGAGGAGTACCTTGAAACAGAAGATGTCAGGCAAATGGAGTGGCTTGCCTGTTCTCCAGACCTAAGCCCCATCGAGCACGTCTGGGGATGTTCTCGGTCGACGTTTCGGTGCACGTCTTCAAACCCCTACGACACTTCAGGAGCTCCGACAGGCACTGATGCAAGAATGGGAGGTTATACCCCAGCAGCTGCTCGACCATCTGATCCAGAGTATGCCAACCCGTTGTGCGGTCATTGTACGTGTGCATGGTGATCATATCCCATATTGATGTCGGGGTACATGCGCAGGAAATAGTGGGATTTTGTAACATGTGTTTCCGGACTGTTTTCTCAACTTATCACCAATACCGTGGACTTACAGGTCTGTGTCGTGTGTGTTCCCTATGTGCCTCTCCTATTAGCGCCAGTTTTGTGTAGTGCCTTGTTGTGTGGCACCACATTCTGCAATTATCCTTAATTTATGAGCGTGATTGTATGAATACATTACAGTCCCTGACTCAGTTTCACAAGGCAAGCATGGTTATTATGTGTGAATGGTAAAAATGTATTGAAGGTATTGATTTCAAATTTTAACAGTTCGGTTGTGTTATCCATAGAATTTTGTATACTAACTATGAAAAAGGTAGATTAATACTTAATACTACTTCTGCAGATTCGTAGAGAGTATGTGTGGCGTACTGCACGCAGGGTTAGTCAAGTACAAGGCTCGACCCCGTAGCCAGCGCCAGTGTGAAAACCAACGTCTGCCCCCCTCCCGGCTCCACGGCAAGCTACGTTTACATGGTAAGTCGATAATTCGTCATAATTTGTTACATTATAAAGGCCTACTTCACCATGACAACAATTGACAGTGAATATCTTTACAGTTGGAGTCCACAGTTTCATACTCAGATGCTCGGGTGTGTGAATCCCAGATTGTTTTCCTTGGCCATAGAGGAAATGATTTGGGTGTGCCATTTCCGTCCTTTCATCCACGGTCGCGACGGTGTTGATTTAGCTATGGAATGAATGGAAGGATGAGCGTCGGTGCAAATGCTACCAGCATATTACAAAGATCGAACTGAGAATAAAGCTTCAGTTGAACTCACTGATCTCCATCGACATAGCCAGGTAACTTAACTCCAAGAGACAATATGGGAAGGTTTAGAAAGGTTGCCACACTTTGTGGCAATCTGGCAATCAGGGCCTTTTCTCCTTACTAGGGTAACACTTGAGACGAATCTGTCTTCCACAGTCACCTTTCGCATCGGTTGTTTCCCCACTGTGAGCCATGGCGTTGAGAGGATCCCTGTCAACTTCATTTACGATGACACGTAATTTTAATCATGACAGTTTTCTTTCAAACTTTTTCCATGTTGAAATTCCTCTATAACAGTAAAACATTTATCAGCGTGGAACGTCACATTTCATTCATTAAGAAAATAAATAGCTTTCGGAATTACAGATAACAAGGTGCTTTTTATTACGAACACAAGACACTACTAATTTTAATATTATGCAGTTTAATTATTTAATGTAACAACCATCTAGGCTTAACTTTTGTAGACATGTTTAAACAGAGTACAAATCTTGATTGTATCGGCTCTATAACATGAAGTGTTGGAATATAACTAGCCTAAAAATTATTTCCATTGCCTACACGTCTGAGAATGGTCGTAGATGTGAAGGGTATAGATAGAGAAAGAACGATTCTTATGAAACTAAACAACAAAAAGTTTATTGAGGAATAAAAACAAAAAAAATTTACTAAATAGAAGCAGATAAATTTCTCTCGGGCTTTTTGCCGCGTCAGTGATTAAAATTCCACGAGCTTTCAGCTGAGTTCTTAGCCACTTTCAATTGGTGACTGTCGAATGATTGCTGCTGCCGTCCTTATGTAGCCGCGCTGCCTTCAGTGACGTCACTGCTGTTCTCTCCACCGTCATACATGGTCCTCATTGCGCGCTTGCCGCGCCTGATTCATCTTTCCAATGGCTCGGTTCCGAGCTGCAGGCCGCTGTATTTATTCAGGGTGTTGTCAGAAATTTTTAACTCGATCCCTTCTTTAATAACACTGTCCCTAAAACTAGGAGTCCGGGTAGTAACAGATGTCTCGGAAAATGCAATACGGTGTCCGTTTTCTAAAGCATGTCCAAGAGGCTACTCCAGGAGTGTGTAAAATGAATGTTCGCGAAAATGAAGATTTGGCCCTGTCGGACTACCCCCTGAAGCAGCCCTTAGGATCTCTTATTATTGATATTATTTCCTCATTCTTGCTCTTTAACATATAAATCACAACATAAACATAAATGAAAGATTAAGGAACCTAGTAAGTACTAAAGGATCAATGTAATTTTTTCATATGCATTTATTGTGGATTGAAGCCCCTTTATAAATTACAAATGTTTATATATCAATGTCCAATGGACATAAAGAGATACAAATCAATTTCCTAACGAATATTACTGATCAATTGCCCAAATCTGCCCCTTTTTATGGCTTCAAGATCTAATATGAATACCGCGAGATGACTGACATCATCTATGTACCAAACACTAGAAGACACTACTTTCAAAGATGATCTACAATGGTGTGCAACCTCAGTAGAAATAAAATTTACATGATCACGGCTGTTTAGCTTTATAGCCCTAATACGCCGAAGCAAGAAACGCGAACTCCCAGCCACAAGGACGGAATTCAGATAACGTCTCTACGTGAGTATAAACGGAAGAAGTGCTCTCAATCACTGAACGCTGCCTACTCAACGACGACTCCCTACCCGAAGGCGAAGGCCAGAATCGTGTAAGTTCGCAACACCACAGTGCCTAACCGTTCTAACTATAAACTCTCCTGAGAGCAAAGACAGCGAGTCCTTCTGTACCAACAAATGCTGATACTGGGCGACCGTCAAACACGGGCGCTCAAAAGGGAAGACCTTTCTCTCCACTGCTTGCGTCCAAGCAAAGCTCGGCTCCCCTCCCTCGTAACTGCAGAAAAAGGTATCATATTCTCGAAACCACGGAATATTCTCCCTCTCTACAGATTCTTCCGAACGCCGACCAAGCATATTTTAGTCTTTTGTTGTCCAGAGCGGAAATTTTGCGAGGAAATACCTATCCTCGTTAATTAGGAATACATACAATGGTACGCTTCTCACAGTAAATATCCTTTGAAATAACCCAGCCTGGCTGATTTTCGAGGGAACTCTTTCTCACTGCTGCGTCAAAGATTGTCAGAGTTCCCTAAGTATTACCCGGTTATCCTTCCGGCCCTGCTAGATTACCGGCTCGCCGCCGCTCTATTGTGCTTCAGCGCTCAGGTGCCCCGACCGTTCGTCTTGGCTACTTCCTGTGTCAAGCAGGACCAACACACCTGTGCGGGCTTTTCCACCCAGGGCTTGAGTTACGCCCGCCGTTTCATTTCCACTGGTGTTCCAACCTCTAGTAGTATAGGCATTCATTCTTTACGCCGTTTTGATAATAAAGACACTCCGTCACCTTCCATGCAATAGGCGTTAATAACTATTAACAAGGTTTACGTGACAATGTCAGTTTTCTTTAAATATTCATATATACGATGTACAGCCTATCAAATGATATCTAATTCCAGTTGTAAATCACGGCAAAGTATGTAGATGAGTGCTTGTCAGGTGCGAAATGATACCCACCTTACACATGTTCCGCCACCGCTGGTTTCCCCGGATACCGTAGGCGGGAACTTCTCTCGCGTTCCACACGACGTTGTTCAATAGTACATAAAGTCTGCCCGATATAGTACTGCCCGCACGCACATGGTACTTTGCATTCTCCTGGCGTTCAGAGTCCAATATCGTCTTCACAGGCCTCATTAGCTGTCGAATTTTAGCCGGTGCCCTCAAAACCGTAACGATTTTATGCTTCTTTAGAAGCCGGCTGATCTTTCCTGTTAATGAGCCACAGAATGGCAAGAACGCAAGCTTCTTCGTGTCCCCCTCGGAGGTCTTCTGCTTATATTTCATCGGCAAGGTGGCTTGCGAAATCTGGCGGTTGTTGAAGCCATTTTCTTTAAAGACTTCCCGTAAGTGGCTCAGATCCTTCGGAAGGCTTTCAGCGTCTGAAACGTCTTCCTCTCGAGGCACCTCTGTCCTCAGAACAAAACTTTTCTACAAACGGTGGTGACAACTGTTAGCATGCAGGTATCGGTCTGTGTGGGTGAGCTCCCATTAAACACTGTGGCTAAAACACCCATTTTCTTTCCAGCGGACGAGGGCTTCCAGGACAGGCAAGGCACCATCTGTCTGTAATTCCATTGTTAATCGGATATTACCAAAGATGCAGTTGAAGTGGTTCAAAAATTCTCCCAGCTTCTCACGCCCATGAGGCCAGCCAACGAATGTGTCGTCGACGTGACGATAAATGCAACTGGGCTTTGCAGGAGCTGTGCCCAGGGCGATGTTCTCAAAGTACTCCATCAACAGGTTGGCTATAATTGGAGCTAATCGGCTTCCCATCGCCATCCTGTCCGTCTGGTTAAAATAATATCCATTATACAATGAATGCGGCGAATTTAGAGTGTGCTTAACTAAATCCACAGCATTCTTGTCAAATAACTGAGAGAGCTAATCTAAAGAGCCTCTGAAGGGAACCCGTGTCAACAATGACAACACATCGAAGTTCACCATCACATCTCCTTCTCCAAGACGGTTGCATTTCATTCGACTAATGAATTCGGTCAATTCTTGGTATGGTGTTCATAATGACCAACGTGCGGAGTAAGGAGGCTTGCCAGATTTTTAGCTGGTCTATACTTTGGTGATCCAACGGTGGTTACGATCGGGAGTCGAGGAGTGTGCTCCTCATGAAACTTGGGAAGGCCACACAAAATCAACAGTATCCTTGATAACATCACATTAACGATGGAAGTAGAGATAGATGGTACCTTGCCTTTTCTAGACGTCCTCGTCTGCCGGAAAGAAAATGGGTGTCTCAGCCACAGTGTTCATTGGAAATCCACCCACACAGACCGATATCTGCATGCTATCAGCTATCACCACCCTTCGCGGAAAAGTTCTTTTCTGAGGATATTGGTGCATCGAGTGGAAGCCGTTTCAGACGTTGCAAACCTTTAGAAGAAACTGAGCCACTTAAAGAAAGTCTTCAAACAAAATGGCCGCAAGAACCTCCATATTTCGCAAGACATCTTGCCGAAGAAACATAAGCAGAAGTTCTCCGAAGAGGGCACGAAGAAGCTTGCGTTCTTGCCGTTCTATGGCTTATTAACAGGAAAGATCAGCCGACTTCTGTAGACGCATAAAATCAGTACGGTTTTGAGGGTACCGGTTAAAATTCGGCAGCTAATGAGGCCTGTGAAAGACTATGTTGGACTCAGAACGCCAGGAGTGTATAAAGTACCGCGTGGGTGTGGACAGTTCTGTATCGACAGACTGTACGGACTATTGAACAGTGCTGTGTAAAACACGAGTGATGTTTTCGCCTACAGTATCCGGAGAAATCAGCGGTGGTGGAACATGACACCGTATTGCATTTGCCGTAACATCCGTTATTATGCGTACTGCTAGTTTTTGGGCCAGTGTGATTAAAGAAGCGATCGAGTTAAAAGTTTCTGACAATACTCATAATAAAGACAGCGACCTGCAGCTGAGCACAGCTTGGAACCCCGCCTTCGGAAAACTGAATCGGGCGCGGCAAGCGCGCAATGAAGACATTACCATATATGGTGCTGGAGCGACCACCAGCGATGTCATTGAAGACAGCGCTCCTGTATGAGGACGGCAGTAGCAATCATTCTACAGTCACCACTTGACAAAGGACGAGGCCAACTCGCCCGAAAGCTCGTGGGTTTTACCAATGGACGGAGCTGGGAGCCCGACAAAATTGTATCTGTGTATATCGCAGCAAAACTATGCATTGGTATAAATAGAGGAAGTCTACTCGAAAGTGTATGTCCGTAGAATAAAAATGAATAAACATTATACATTCTTATGCCTCACCTCGTTGACTGTAAAATGCTTGCCTGTACAATAATATGATCGAGTACTGCTGCTCGAGCAGACTTCTTAAACGTGGCCCCCCGAAGTCATCTTCTGTGTGAATACCTAGTGTAAGATAGGAAGTATGCTCAGTTGGGTGGATGTCATCAGATACCATAGGGCAACCAATTCTTTTTATTCCAGGCCTTTATAGGAATGTGTTCATGAGTTGTACGGCGCCACAGCTAATAGTTGGCTTCAGGGTTGGACAGTAAGTAGGATGGCAGTTACCGATACTACAAGTCCTCAAACAATCAATGACAGCAATGAAATACGTCCGACATCCGTACATAATAACAACGCAAAACGCACTGTTCGACCGCCTTGCAGAACCAGTGCTTCTGAATTCCTCATGCTTGTGTTCGTGACAATCTATCCATCCTTCTGCGACGATTGTTAGGTGGTCACACGTCACTGAAAAAGATACATGCCATCGATTCATGTCGCATTCGCCTAGGAAGAACTGTTCGCACACCACGCCACGAGTGGTTCGGACTGTTGCCTGTAATTAATTGCTAGAATCCTAATTGACGATGTGGAGGTGACAACGTGGGTCCCGGTTTGACACAGCACTTTCTCCAAAAAGGCAGTGCGTATTCCTTCTGCATTCCTTTGGGGTTTATCCCGTTTCGGTCGGTTCTCTTGTAATTAGAGTCTTCAGTTCCTAACACTGGTATAAATGGTCTTTCTAGTGGAAGCATCGTCACTTTGGCATTACTACTGCAAGCTACAATTACCTTAACATTCCCACTACAGCCAACCATTGTTTCTCTTTCACATGCTTTACCCTCAACACTTCTGTCCACTACCAGATAAATTACTGTCTAGCGCCTTGGGTTACGTACTAATGACTGAAAATTTCGTCTTTTCTTTTAGCAAAGTTGCAATGAAAAGTTCTTTTCCCTCCAGTTAGAATCAATACAATTTCATTAGCGGTCTAGCTACACTGACGCAGAAAAATCGCAGCACCAAAAATTAATAACTAATGAAATATCGAGAGCACATTTGTCTAGATAACGTATTTGAGTGATTCAAATTGTAAGATCACAGGTTAATATAGGCGAGAGATACGCCATTGAAATTGTCAAATGCTGATGTGTACATTGTGTTGTGAAAGCGCCGGATGTCAGTTTGTGTGGAGTCGCTCCATGCTTACTGAACATGTCCGTCAACACAGGGACAGTTAATGCTGTTTGTAGATGATGGTGTATTCGTTCAGTAGAGCGATATGTCGGAGAGCGTTATCTTGATTGAAATCACTCCCTGGAATGCTATGCATGAATGGAAACGCAAAAGGTCGAATCACCAGGATGACGTACAGATTTACAGTCAGAGGGTATAGGATAACCACGAGAGGGCTCCTGCGGTCATACGAAATCGCACCTCAGACCATAGCTACATCTGTAGGCCCAGAGTGGTTGGTTGCAGGCTCTAAGTTGGCCTCCTTCTAACCCACACACGGCCATCAATGGCACCGAGGCAGAACCAGGTTTTATCATAAAACACAACAAACCTCCACTCTGTCCACCGCTTGACATCCTTGAAGTCGCAAATGGCGGTTCTTTGGAGATCAATGGATGCACGTTACAGGGCTCCTATCCTTGAAGTAATCGATTTGTAACCGTTCATTGTGTTACTGCGGTACCAACAGCTGCTCAAATTGCTGCTGCAGGGGAAGTATGATGCGCCACAGACATGCGTCGGACATGATGGTCTCTCTCGGTAGTGCCACGTCGCCGACCGAAGCCCGGTCTTATTGGGACCGTACGTTCTCGTGACCACCGCTGCTAGCAATCACGTACAGTCACTACATTCCTGCCGAGTCTTTTTGCAGTATCGCAGAAGGAACATCCAATTTATCGTAGCTATATTACACGAACTGGTTTACACACAGTGCAGTGTTAATAATGGCATCTTTATCGCATTAAAGGCAGCCGTGACTAACATCAAATCATCACGTCCAGTCTCAGAGGTAACTAATGTTTACGACCGTTGCAGCATCTGTTTAAAGCAAACCTGATTTGCATTCTCAGAGCGGTGCTAGAAGCGGCACTCTTCTGCGTCTGGCCCGAAATTTAAACAGACTTCATCTTTCAGACGTAGACACATGCCTCCCAACTTTCGATTATTTCGCATAATTCCTTCTTGGTGTTGCATTATGTCGCACAACTCCTTCTTTGTGTTGCACTTTTGTTCGTTGGAGTATTATTCAAACACTTCACATTTTCTGTAGCACCACATTACAAACAGATGTAGTCTCTTGGCCTCAATGCGGTTTATCGTCCTCTTGTAACAGCCATGAGGAGCAACACTCCAGACAATTACATTCAGAAATTACTTTGTATGAGGGAATTAGATTAGGAAATGAGACAATTAAAGTAGCAAAGGAGTTTTACTATTTGGGGTGCAAAATAACTGATGATGGTCGGAGAGGATATAAAATGTAGACTGGCAATGGCAAGGAAAACGTTTCTGAAGAAGAGAAATTTGCTAACATCGAGTATAGATTTAACTGCCAGGAAGTCGTTTCTGAAAGTATTTGTATGGAGTGTAGCCATGTATGGAAGTGAAACATGGCCGATAAATACTTTGGACAAAAAGAGAATGGAAGATTTCGAAATGTGTTGCTACAGATGAATGCTGAAGATTAGATGGGTAGATCACGTAATTAATGAGGGGGTATTGAATAGAAATGGGGAGAAGAGGAGTTTGTGGCACAACTTGACGAGAAGAAGGTATCGTTTGGTTGGACATCTTCTGAGGGATCACTAACTTAGTATTGGAGGGCAGCGTGGAGGGTAAAAATCGTAGAAGGAGACCAAGAGATGAATACACTAAGCAGATTCAGAAGGATGTAGGCTGTTGGACGTACTGGGAGCTGAAGCAGCTTTTGCACAGGGTAGAGTAGCATGGAGAGGTGTATCAAACCAGTCTCAGGACTGAAGACCACAACAAAATCAACATAAATTTATATTCGGTTCATTAATTTAGGTTTTCGAATTTTCTTACTTGCTTTGGCTAGTCAACATTTCACAACATCTGACTATAGCAGGAGCACTTGTCTTCCTCCAAGAAAAAGCCTCTATGTCTACCAACGCCATTTGAGAGTGCTGCATCTTCCTCTCTGTTAGCCGCATTGATGCCCGACCGGTTCTCTTAGCCTCACAGACCCTTCCACCCCTGCCAGTAACTCAACAGCCGCTCGCGAGGTACAGCTAGCCGGGACATTTACAGTGTCACACTCCTCCATCATTCCCCTGTTATCCTGGCTTGTACGGGAAATGTATGGACTCCGAGGAGTGAGGACTGGCTAGATACCTTCAGGCCACAGTGAAATGAAATGAAATGTCGTGTGACGAGGGCCTCCCGTCGGTGAGACCGGTCGCCTGGTGCAAGTCTTTCGATTTGATGCCACTTCGGCGACTTGCGCGTCGATGGGCATGAAATGATGATGATTAGGACAACACAACACCCAGTCCCTGAGCGGAGAAAATCTCCGACCCAGCCGGGAATCGAACCCGGGCCATTTGGATTGACAGTCTGTCGCGCTGACCACTCAGCTACCGGGGGCGGACGGGCCACAGTTAAAGTAGGGGTCCGCGGCTGTAAGAGAACACGACATGGCAGATCCTCAACGTTTTGTGACGCGCCCTTGTGGTTCAGCGTTCGTGGAATAAGTCAACTCAGTGAGCAACATCCCGTGCTAACAACACCCGTTGTCGTAAAGTAGCTGTGTTCTTACGATGTTCATACGAACCCTACGAGGCGTAAACACAGAGCGAAAATAATACGCAATCCAGATAGTCCCCTTTTGAATCGGAGACTGCATGCTCGATAGAATTGCGTAGAGAATAGCAGTTCTGTATCTGCGTTACACGTGTGATTGCAACTAGCTTTCTTGTGTGGCCATTAAGTTTACTGAGAAAGCGGTTTCCAGCTTAAATGCTAATGATGAATGTTGTGCAACGCACCGTTTTAGCCGTCTTTGACGAACATCACACTCAGACTGCAAAAAACTGGGTATAGGTCCAACTCTAAAAACTTCTGAAAATTTTATACTTTCATTTTGCTGCTGTCTCATGTCTGTAAGAAAAGAAACATCTGTAATATGAATAGGGTGACGTTTTGATACAATATTTATGTCCTTGTATTAACAAATACGGAAAACCATTACAATATCAAATGGCCGAGAATCAAGAGAGTTTCTAATACTGCTGTCTTTCCAGCATACGTAGTACTCTCACAAAACTGTCCATTTATAACTACACTTAAATGCATATAGACAGGTAAACATTAGTACGTTACTAAGTAGCAGCACTGTTCTTCTCAGCCGAAATATATTTGTTAAAAACAAAAGAATACTATGAAGTACCCAGTAACGAATGTTATAGTTTCTGTAAAAAGTGGCACCACATTTCACAAGTCATATCCAGGTGAGCCGGAAAAAAGAAAACTGACCTGATACCCACACTTGCAGAGGTTATCGGTCTGTGGGTTTCACTTTTGTTCGGAAGTGAGAGTCTTAGCTTGCCGTATCGGCTTTGGCTCCGTTAATCCCTCTACAGTTGGCGTTACTAACTTCCTCAGTCAACAGCAGTTCGGATATCGGAATGTTAACTCTCTAATTTGAACCAATATTTGATCTCCCAAATTCCCTTTATTTCTTTATCAAGTTCGAGTAAATTTTGAGCCTGGCTCCGAGTGGAACTTTGAGATTATATAGAGAAGGCGCCCATCGGCTTTAATCTGAACAGAATTTACAGGAGGTATTTATCCGAATTTTTCATAATGCGGTGCAATTATAAATACGTTTCAATGCACCACATTATTTTCCCGTCGAAGTATAAATATAGCATTTGTTATTTTGTTCTCCAGAGACGTCACAGAGCTTCGTTTATAGCACTTTCCTGGGTACTTCTGAAATCTATGTTTCATTTCAGTTTATTTTCAGTATAAACGTTCGATAACAATACAAATACGTACTTCATATGTAGCACATTATTTCTTTTTGCATTTTTGATGTTATTATTCAAACACAAATGTACATATTTCGACATTTTATTGTCAATGCAAATTAATTCAAATACTTAAGAATAACGTTATTGCAAAATACTGAAAACTGAGTGTTAAATGCACCCCGGTAACGTCTGGTTCTTTGGATTATTTGAGAACTAATGATTGAATGGGACTAGCATAAGTGGTACGCGATAGCTCGAGTCAAAAGTCAGAAGTCAACAGTGACAGAACTCGGTCGGGAAGTATCTGCGAGGTGTTGTGGGTATGACACTAAGGGCCACACTACGGTTATTGAGAAAGAGGTTTCGAATATATTATTATAAGGAGTGTACTATGTGGCCAAGGGTGTTTATAGTTCGACCATAAATGGAACTGGAGGCGTCTATAAATTTTTCACAAAACCATTATGTCACACTAACAGTAACCACACTTCAAAGTAAGACTACACTATTTATTTGTTTATTTAGCGTATGGCATTACATATGAACAGCTACTAGGAGTTGTGGATTACGTAGTTTTACAAAATTTTACAAAAATATATTAATTTCATAATTTAAAATTTAAAAAATAAGTATATAAATTAATATCTAATTTGTCGACCCATTCAAGGGCTGCCTCTGTCACTTCGAAGAAATCTTCCAAGTTTCCATGGCAGACTCCTCTGCTATAGCTTGTTAGAATGTGGTGGATAGTCTGGTGTTAATTTCCATAGTCACACTGAGAAGATGGAGCCCTTCCCCATCGGTGGAGGTTACCAGCACAGATGGACTGAGCAGATCCGATTAATTGTTTTCCAGGCACGTCGCGTTAGTTCCATACCGGCTGATCTTCTGTCAGGTCTATGGAGGGTCTGATGTTCCTCATGGGCAATAGTGTTCCACATTTCTGTCCAATTTTTGTTCATACTGAAAGTAGCTGCCTGTAGCGATTCTGCCAGTAGGACAGACTAGACTATTTCAGATGCTTAGAAATGTGTAAGGCATGCCAGTGTCGTAGAATCATTTTATCGTACAGTATAACAGTGTATTCAAATCTTAATTCTTAACTTAATTCTTATCCTGTGTTAATGATTTTCCCTTGTCATTATTACGAACAGTAAGATCTTTTTTTCTGTTAGTACAACAACAGAGTATCATTCAGTTAAAAAGAGAAAGAAACGCTCACATAAAATTGATGACTGTACCAGATACTAAATTTCAGTTCAGCTCCTTCCAATGAAAAGTTCAGTGTTACTATCTAATTGACAAAATTATGAGAGTTTTATAGTTTGACGAAACTCATTTCGTAGTGAGAAGAAAGTTCGTTAAGTAATTAAATTATATTAATGGCAGCTGTACTGAAAATTCTTATGCTAATGTAAAAGTGTTATGCTATTGCGTATTTTTGTTGTTTTTTTATGCTGGTCTTGGCTTTCGTACTTTGGGCGGCTCCTCATTTAACTGTTGCAAATTGTGAATTCATTTTGAACTTAGTTATTATATTTTGTAGTGGTAAATTCTTATCGGTAGAAGCCAGTCATTGATAAAACCAAATTACTGTGAATAACATTCCCCAGTGCTCACAGCGTTATTCATACATCTTAGTACTTCTTGCATTTTTTTGAGCTCTTGCACATTCACTGGCCAGTATTGACTACCTACGTTTGAGTTATTGTTATGAGATTTCAATTTCAGTTTGTAATAGTTTCATAAATTTTATCCTTAAACGGACAGGCGACCGACGAAATAAAACAATAAAACGAAACGATCTTTGCCTACCAAATGAAATTCTTTGCTGTGTTTAGAATGTGACACAGTTGCGTACTAAGACCATGAATTATACCAATAAGAACTAATCTCTTCTCTTGGTCATTATTAGAATGCACTTACACAATAAGTGTGTATGTGTGTGTGTGTGTGTGTGTGTGTGAGAGAGAGAGAGAGAGAGAGAGAGAGAGAGAGAGAGAGAGAGAGAGACAGAGAGAGAGAGAGAGAGAAAGAAAGAGAGAAACAGAGAGTTGGAGGGAAATTCTGAGGGATCGCCGTATGTATCTTAATGCAGGGAGGGTGCGAAGTTGAATAAGCGAAGAGGGAAGTAACGGCACGAGGCACTTTTGACGACCACTATCATTTCCTTATACTTTTATGCCATACCTTCCTATGTAGTTTCTAAAAAATTTTGTGTAACAAATAATATTAAAAAACAAAAACTAAAAACCGAAAATAATTATTTTCCTTGTCTCTATAGACAATAACTTAAAGCATAAGGCAGACAACTTTACGGAGTCTGCAGACTGCATTCTGAACGAGGCTTTTACTTACCGATAACCAAGTGCAACGTACACTGTTTCAAGTTCGCTTCGACAAGGTACTCACAGTTACTGATGTTATTTAGCAAGGAAAGGAGCTTACTTACAGGGATGGGATGTGCCTGCCAGGCCTGCGTGCCGAGCCATGAATAGAGACAAGCTGGTGAAGGGCAGGAAAGTCCTTCATATGTGGCAGCTACTTGAGGGTGGGGGAAACAAGGGTGGACCAAAGTCACACTTTCAAAAGAGAAAGTGGCAGCAGTGAAAATAGGCGAGTGGCGTGCAATTAGAAAAATACATGTTGTTCAAACGATATTTTTCCAGCAAACCATGACTCCTAGTGGGTTAAGTGAAAAATATACTGCAATCTTCTTTCAGAGGAATAACAACTAATGAAGAGACATACGATTATTTTATGCAGAATAACGCAAGAGAACATGAAGCCCATGCATATAGGGTGAACTTTTTAATAGGAACTATCCTACAAGGACTGAAATAACCAGCCTGACTGCGTAGCTGAGGGGTCATCCCATACTGCCAGTTCTGTGAGATGGTTGACACTGCCATCCACCGAACAGTGGGTAGCAACAGGAGGAGGGGGGGGGGTGTAGAGGTAGATAGGGAGAAAGAGAGATAGAGAGAGAGAGAGAGAGGGACAGAGACAGAAAGAGAGAAAAGCGGTGAAGGGCGTCGGCTCGATTCCCGACTGGGTCGGAGGTGCTCTTGGAGATTGGAGGTGTTCCCCTCATCATCATTTCATCACCATCGACACGCATGTCGCCGAAGTGGCGTCAAATAAAAAGACCTGTACTACACGACCGAACAAGCCCAGAAGCGGTCCCCTTGTCCTGCTATCATTTTTTTTTCGCCTTAGCTAGTTACAGTGCTGACGTCGAGCTATACTCTCACTATTTGTCGACTTTTGCGCCACAGTTACTTTGTCAGGTTTAAGCTTGAGCCTGTGCACAGCAGTGGGAACATCTGCTGGCGACACACCGATCGGAAGTGTTAAATGGTGCTACAGTTCTCTCGGACTTTCTGATTAGGCTGTCCTTGTCAAATTCGAGTAAAATGCATATGCCACTTACCAAAGTCCGAGAAACGTCCTATAGCATATGTGGCTATCGAAGGCTGTCTTCCCACCACTGGTTCCCTCGTTATGCTAGAGAGAGTGCTTTCATCGTACATGAAACACCATGTACCGGTACGAGAGAAATATAACAGTGCAAAAGGTTGTGATTATATAGACTTTCCCAAAGTATCAGTATATCAAATTCGTGTCGGGTTTCCAGCAGGATCAAACTGTCATCTGAGCACAATATTTCAGCGGTCCACCGGGCCGCCATCATCAGGTGAGAAAAGTTATGCTGTTCTCGCCGATAACTGATTCCACTCGTAAATGACTTCACCTTTATATGCATCGGAAGTACAACAGCGCATGCACTAGCCACAGACCGCACGCGCTCAATCATTACTGTTGCCCCCTGGAGTAAAAAGAGTTGCAGCGCCTCAGATGGTGAATTCTGTTGAAAACGATATATCGTTACAAATGATTATTCATAGCCGGCCGATTCAGATGCCGTTGTTTCTTCATGTCTGATAGAACAGGATTCCACGTTTTACTTAGCGGGTATCCATTAACACGATTAATGATATTATCTGCTAGTCTAGTTTCGACGGATTCTTTTAAAAGACAGTCCCAATACCGAGAAGCATTTGCAACTACTTGCGTCTCATTGAATAGCATCCTGTGTCCCTCTGAAAGGCAATGCTCAGCCACCGCAAATTTATCTGGTTGTAATAATCGCGGATGGTGATGATGTTCAATAAACCTATCGTTGACGGTACGAATAGGTTGGCCAATGTGAATTTTCCAGCACTCACATGGTATTTTGTAAACGCCAGACTTCCTCAAACCTAAATCATCTTTGAGAGAGCCAAGAAGTGCTCGAATCTTAACTGGAGTACGAAAAACACTTCTAATCTCATATTTCTTCAACATTCTACCTATTTTGGCGGGCACATTCCCAGCAAACGGTAGAAAAGCCACAGACCTAAAGGTGTCTTCCGAAGGTTCAGGTAGAGGTCCGAAATCGAATGCACATTGAATTTTTTCGGTCCGTATAGCCGTTATTACTGAACACGTCCTTAAGATATTGCAGCTCCTGTATTAAATTTTCAGCATCCGAGACAAAATATGCTTGTTTAAACAAGGTCCGAAGGACTCCTGTACGTTGAAAAGGTTGATGGGAACTGGTAGAAGCCGGCCATGAGTGGCCGAGCGGTTCTAGGCGCTACAGTCTGGAACCACGCGACGGCTACGGTCGCAGGTTCGAATCCTGCCTAGGGCATGGATGTGTGTGATGTCCTTAGGTTAGTTAGGTTTAAGTAGTTCTAAGTTCTAGGGGACTGATGACCTCAGTAGTTAAGTCCCATAGTGCTCAGAGCCGTTTGAACCATTTTTGAACTGTTGGAATGTAATAATGAGAGAGAGCTTCTGTAAAGTTTGGAAAGTAGGAGATGGGCTACTGGCAGAAGTAAAGCTGTGAGGATGGGGCGTTAGTCGTGCTTGGGTAGCTCAGATGGTAGAGCATTTGCCCGCAAAAGGCAAAAGTCCCGAGTTCGAGTCTCGGTCCAGCACATAGTTTTAATCTGCCAGGAAGTTTCATGGTAGAATGCAAATACCTGTCGGTATGAGTCGGTTTCCTATAAACACCGTGTCCAAGAGTTCCGTCTTGTTTACTATAAACAAATACATCCAAAAAAGGTAAACTGAAAAGGAGGGAAAGTAGTGTCAAACACTACTGAATGAAGAACGATTTACTATTCAACAGTATGAGCTTAATGCTCGATCCACGTGTGATTTTAATCATTCATCAATAGTATGTCTAAATGTATTCGAATTTTTCCCAGCGACAACCGTCTTAACTGCACAACCATTTACTAACATATCACCAACGTATTACTAACGTAGCTCACATTACACAATTCAGCCTGTTAACTCCAGTTCAGATCCTTTACTATGAGAAATGTTAATTTCGCACTGGAAGCCAGAAGTCCGTTTCCAAATAATCGGTATAAATTCGACGGAATGCTTATCAATATGTTCCAAAACTCCGCTCATAAAAACTGGGTTTTCCGATCTCCGTACCTCGGGTTATATAGTAATAAAAGGATAACGTCATGTGTTTTGGAAAGCCCTGGCGCTAAAGGACCATTTGTGTACGTAACAGTATAGTCCTAGTATCACTATCCTACAAAAATGGACGAGGTATTAATATTACACATTCCCGCTGCTTAAGAAAATGGAGCAAATCTGTTGCTTCTTTTTGCATTTCATTTGGTCTACGGTGGGCTTGATGGGACTTATGCAGGAACCATTAATTCAACCTGTGGACGGTTGCTCTGAAACCCTAAAATTACCAAAAAAAATATTGTGTATTATATTTTCGAAGTCAACAGCAGCCCAAAACCCAACTGATAATTCCAAGATGTCTATGAGGAGCAAATGGCTGTAATTCTCACGATATATTCCTAACATCCCTATATCGAACGTCCTTGAATTTTTTGAGATACCTTTATTCGTTTCCGATATACAGAGATTCAGCTACTGTCCCTGTTGAACAACAATGGCTTTTCAATGATGTTAATTATGGGGAACGAATTCTTATTGTTGATGACAGCAATACAATTTTCACTAGGAAACCAAGATAATTCTTTGCTGAAAAAGCCAATCGAACCCTTGATAATGTTTACATTTGGTCAATATGCAATGAAGTGTAACTGAACATCAGGAAAACAAATCCTATGACGAGGCAGAAGGACACTTAAATGTCGACGGTACCACTACACGTTGCATAACAAATATAGAATTTCTAGGAGTTGATAATCCTAAGGATTATCAACTACATCATGTTAGTATATATAGCAATCAGTTGAGTGCAACAAAAACAGCATTGTTAATTGTTGCACAGACAGCTCTGACCGTGCCAGCTCTGTCCGTGCCCATGGAGGTGTAGCAGAAACAACTCTGCCCATGGCCACGGTGGTAGATATAAACTGAATTCTCGTTTACCGAAACAGAACGAATGTAAAACTCATAACAGCGTTTCCACCAAGGAATGAAACATAAAATAAATTAATCAAAGAAAACATGCTCCGTTGTTTCCCCAAGAGAAAAAAATTGCATTAAATTGCCCAAACAAGATTAAAAGGATTACTGAAACGAATTCATTTAAAAATAAAGTTAAAAAGTATTTGTTGAACAGTAAAAGACTAACTAGAGAACACAAAGAAGGTGTTTTGGTAATAAATGTCACGCACCTGAATAGTAACAACGATAACAGGTTTAAAAAAAACAATCTGCCGTTTGACATAAGACACAGCTGCTTTGCTTGTCCCTTTTTTCGTTTATTGTTATCATTATTATTATTTCTTTACCTGAAAAAACTTCCTTTCAAAGTCATGCAAAGTGCAATACTAGCACCTTATCCTCCATCTGAGCTAAATATCTCACTCATTATAGAATACTGCTGACTCAGTTTTCCAGGTTTGCAAATGTGCCACTTGAACTAATTAATAAATCACCATTCAAAGAAACTATATCATTCCAGAGGTCTTCTCAGGTCTCTTAACATCTATCATTTACTTATGCTAACGGAAGTAGCGAGTGAATTTTTTCACCAAGGTTGGGATTCGAACCTGGCTCTCTTATTCACTAAGATGCACTAACAACTACGCTTTCCAGACACAGAGACTTTGCACAACTACACAGACTACAGTTGCACACTTCTCTCTTCAATACAAATTTCTACTTGTTGTCCTCCCTAAAGTCGAACTCTCAGCCTTAGTATATATTTTCTATTGTAGCTTCTATCTTCGCCTATACATCACAGAATTTTGAGAATTGAAAAGGTCTCTGGAACCACATAGTTTCATTTGACTGAAGCACCGACGCCTGGGTTTCAGGCAGGATCCGCCCTTTCTTTCGACGCTGAGGTGCTGTTCCATTACAGTTGGAGAGCCTCTGCAATCTTGTTCGAGTTTAGAGGAAATTCCAAGTGGCATGAGGCTTGAATGGGAATATGGATTGAAGGGGGTGACGTGCTAGGGCAGCCCATGCCAGGGTGGCTTCGCTCATCTGCCCAGTGAGCAAGAGACCCATGCTTCGAATCACGGATTTGGTACAAATTTCATTCGTTGCTTCAGTCTATATACAAACCAATATGTCTTTGGCATAATTCACTGGAGACAAGTCTTCCGCAGCTCCTTGTCCCTAAAAGCAATCTGCTTTACTGCTTTTTAAACGAAGACAGACTGGCCCTGTTCAACACTATTCAAGTAAAATATGTACATCTGTAAAATAGCTACTCAGCGATCAGTTGTAATTTCAACGTCCAAGTAATTGTGCGTTCATTAGCGACTGCTGTCTACCAGTGTTGCTGGTTCCTACTGGATACTCCTTCCATACTTCGCCACTCTACGGCGTCTACCAGAATCTATGTCGATGTGGAAAGACAAATATTGGACAGACTGTGCGCACCGTCGAAGATCGTTGCCGAGAACACCAGAGGCACACTGGACTCATTTTTACCAAAAATTCAGCGGTGCCCGAACACTGTCTGTCTGAGGTATACTCGACAGAAGCTATGGAAATTCGCACCAGGGACAGTCTCATCAACCGAGACTACGGCTATAATCTTAGCAAGGCTTGGGAATCAGCGCTGAGTTTAATTAAGAAACTCTTCGCAAACAAAACGGTCTGGCGACCAGGGCCGACAGAGCGCCTACATCAACACTACCACAGACACTGACGCTAGAGTCCCAGCGTCGACAAACGTGTGACAGTGAGCGCGGACTGCGGAGGAGCTGCTCCCGGGTTGAGGGGATGGAAGTTGGCCCACCTGCCCACGGCGAAATATCTGATCGCCGAAATATTGAGCCCGTTGGACCCTATGAAACGCCAGTACATCCGTGAGCTGTTCGATCACAAAATACGACGGGAGAAACTGAAGAATCACATATTTTTATTTTATTTTTACTTATTTGTGTTTTTCAGTGCCAACACAATGTTACAGACCATTCACTGAGGAGAACTTTTCTTCATTGTGGCAGTTTACATATAGTACCAATCTAGTATACAAGACTCCATGCAATCTTATTTGAAAGTTGAAGAACACTACCACTTTGTGGAGCCGTTCAAGATATTGGCTACTTTTCCCAGATTCGTCCTCCTACGAATCATGACTGATGATGTTTAGCCTATACAAGGTGTTTTTCAAGGTTTTCTTTAGTGTTAATGGTGACAAGAGCAATACAGTAAACAATACACTCCGGATACTTTTTTCCTATTCTGAGAGCTTGTTGCATTGCCTACCTTGTGTCTTGGTGACCAAGCTCAACAATAACACTTATAACCTATTCCTGCGTTACTTACTTCTTATCAAAACCACGTCTGATTTCTCCATTTGCAGCTATCACTGAACTACAACACCTTACTGTACCTTAGCTTGTTGAAAGCTGCTTCAAACTTCAAGGATCTGTAACGCTTGTTGTTGTTGTCGTCTTCAGTCCAGAGACTGGTTTGATGCAGCTCTCCATGCTACTCTATCCTGTGCAAGCTATTTCATCTCGCAGTACCTACTGCATCCTTCTGAATCTGCTTAGTATATTCATCTCTTGGTCTCCCTCTACGGTTTTGACCCTTCACGCTGCCCTCCAGTACTAAATTGATGATCCCTTGATGTCTCAGAACATGTCCTAGCAACCGAACCCTTCTTCTAGTCAAGTTGTGCCACAAATTTCTCTTCTTCCCAATTCTGTTCAATACCTCCTCATTAGTTATGTGATGTACCCATCTAATCTTCAGCATTCTTCTGTAGTACCACATTAGGAAGGTTCTGTTCTCTTCTTCTATAAACTATTTATCATCCACGCTTCACTTCCATACATGGGTACACTCCTTACAAATACTTTCAGAAACAGCTTACTGACACTTAAATCTGTACTCGATGTTAACAAATTTCTCTTCTTCAGAAATACTTTCCTTGCATTGCCAGTCTACATTTTATATCCTCTCTACTTCGACCATTAGTTATTTTGCTCCCCAAATAGCAAAACTCCTTTACTACTTTAAGTGTCTCATTTCCTAATCTAATTCCCTCAGCATCACCCGACTAAATTCGACTACATTAAATTATCCTCGTTTTGCTTTTATTGATGTTCATCTTATATCCTCCTTTTAAGACACTGTCCATTCCGTTCAACTGCTTTTCCAGGTCCTTTGCTGTGTCTGACAGAATTACAATGTCATCGGCGAACCTCGAAGTTTTTCTTTCTTCTCCCTGGATTTTAATACCTATTGCTTCCTTCCGAATCACTGCTTCCCTTTCATGCCCCTCGACTCTTATAAGTGTCATCTGGTTTCTGTACAAATTGCAAATTGCCTTTCGCTCCCTGTGTTTTACCCCTCCCACCTTCAGAATTTGAATGAGAGTATTCCAGTCAACATTGTCAAAGACTTTCTCTAAGCCTACAAATGCTGGAAATGTGGGTTTGCCTTTCCTTAATCTATTTTCTGAGATACGTCGTAGGGTCAGTATTGCCTCACGTGTCCCAATATTTCTACGGAATCCAATCTGATCTTCCCCGAGGTCGGCTTCTACCAGTTTCTCCATTCGTCTGTAAAGAATTCGTGTTTGTATTTTGCTGCCGTGGCTTATTAAACTGATAGATGGGTAATTTTCACATCTGTCAACACCTGCTTTCTTTGGGACTGGAATTATTATATTCTTCTTGAAGTCTGAAGGTATTTCTCCTGTCTCAAACGTTTTGCTCACTAGATGGTAGAGTTTTGTCAGGGCTGGCTCTCCCGAGGCATCAGTAGTTTAAGTGGAATGTTGTCTACTCCCAGGGAATTGTTTCGTCTTTCAGTGATCTGTCAAACTCTTCACACAGTATCATATCTCCCATTTCATCCACATCTACATCCTCTTCCATTTCCACAATATTGTCCTCAAGTACGCCGCCCTTGTATAGAACCTCTAAATACTCCTTCCACATTTGTGCTTTTCCTTCTTTGCTCAGAATTGGGTTTCCATCTGCGCTCTTGATATTCGTACAAGTGGTTCTCTTTTCTCTAAAGGCCTCTTTAATTATCCTGTAGGCATTATATATCTTACCCATAGTGATATATGCCTCTACATCCTTACATTTCTCCTCTAGCCATCCATGCTTAGCCATTTTGCAATTCCTGTCGATCTCATTTTTGAGACGTTTATATTCCTTTTTACCTGCTTCATTTGCTGCATTTTTATATTATCTCCTTTCATCAATTAAATTCAACACATCTTCTGTTATCGAAGGATTTCTAGTAATTCTCGTCTTTTTACCTACTTGATCCAATGCTGCCTTCACTATTTCATCTCTCAAAGCTACCCATTCTTCTTCTACTGTATTTCTTTCCCCCATTCCTCTCCTTGAAACTCTCTACAACCTCTGGTTCTGTGAGGTTATCCCGGTTTAATCTATAGTTCATTACCAATAGATTGTAGTCAGAGTCCACATCTGCCCCTGGAAATGTCATCCAATGTAAAACCTGGTTCCTAAATCTCTTTCTTACCATTATATAATCTATCTGAAACCTTCCAGCATCTCCAGGCCTCTTCAATGTATACAACCTTCTTTTATGATTCTTGAACCAAGTGTTACTTATGATTAAGTTATGCTCTGTGCAAAATTCTACTAGGCAGCTTCCTCTTTCATATCTTATCCCCATTCCATACTCATCCAATAAGTTTACTTCTCTTCCTATTCCTACTATCAAATTCCAGTCACCCATGACTCTTATTTTTTCGTCTCCCTTCACTATCTGAATAATATCTTTTATCTCATCATACATTTCATCAGTCTTTTAGTCATCTGCAGAGCTAGTTTGCATATAAACTTGTACTACTGTAGTAGGCATGGGCTTTGTGTCTATCTTGGCCAAAATTATGCGTTCACTGTGCTGTTTGTAGTAGCTTACCCGCACTCTTATTTCTTTATTCATTATTAAACCTAATCCTGCATTACCCCTGTTTGATTTTGTATTTATAACCCTGTATTCACCTGACCAGTAGTCTTGTTCATCCTGCCTCCGAACTTTACTAATTCCCACTATATCTAACTCTAGCCTATCCATTTTCCTTTTTAAATTATCTGAGCCGTGTTTGGCTCGTGTTCCCGCCATTATCTATTTCACACCCTGTTATTAAGGTACTTCCATCTCACTACGTTAAATTAAATTATTATTGTCACTGAGTTGCTGCCTTGCCCGACTGTGACCGGCGCTAGCAGCGCGTATCGATATATCCCCTCTCGTAGTATCTTTGCTCGACCGCTATTACTTCCCGGTCGTTGTCTGTCGTAAACCACTTCGTGTCGCGAGTTCGGGGTCTGCCAGTTTGTTGGAACGCGTCTAGAGTGCGGTCCGGACCTGCCAGTCGGGGAATTTCAATGCGGCACTAGTGCAGTCGGTTTGGAGCAGCAGCGAGGTGTGCGTGAACATGGCACGCACGACCATTGCGGCCACGCATCACTTGAGCCTGGCCACGGTCTTGGTGGATCGTTGGTCGGTTGTCCTACCGGACGACGTGTTTTGAATCGCCGATCGTTCACGAGTCGGCTGTGTGTGTGTATCGACTCCCTATTGTATTCGTGTGTGCTTAGTTACTGTTGTGTATCGTTCAGGTCTTCGTCCAAGTATTTGTCAGGTTGTGTATGTGTGGTGTCACCGCCGACACCACACTTGCTAGGTGGTAGCCTTTAAATCGGCCGCGGTCCATTAGTATACATCGGACCCGCGTGTCGCCACTGTCAGTGATTGCAGACCGAGCGCCACCACACGGCAGGTCTAGAGAGACTTCCTAGCACTCGCCCCAGTTGTACAGCCGACTTTGCTAGGAATGGTTCACTGACAACCACGCTCTCATTTGCCGAGACGATAGTTAGCATAGCCTTCAGCTACGCCATTTGCTACGACCTAGCAAGGCGCCGTATTCAATTGATATTTATCTTATGAAGCATGTACAGTCAAGAGAGATGTACACCGATTATGGATTAAAGTTAAGTATTCCAAGAACTACGTTCTTTTCTTATTAGACTCAACTCCATTAATTGTTCCATACCTCACGCCAGTCTGCGTGTAATTAAACGCGTGCATTTTGGCCTCCTCTAGCAACACGGTGTTGGCTCTTCTGCTAACACAGCAGTATGTAGTTAGCGTTATTTCAACTGACGACTATTTTAGATGTTGTCGGCAATCTGAGGGTAGTAGGTCGGTTGCTGCGGACCAGGGAAGTTAGCGTGGTGCAGTCGGCTGAGTCCGCTGGCGGTCCCTGCGCAGTGCCGGAACGTGTGTGGAGCTGTCCGATCGCTGCGAGCTTCGTGGTTCAGCAACCCAGGACGTCAAAGTTGAGTAGTGTTTTCAACTACCCAGGTCACGTCCATCCATGTTGTGTGGTTCGTTTCGGTGATTCGCTTTTGGGGAGGTTTTCCTGTAAGCAACATCGCGTGTTTCTATTGATGAAATTTAGCCGCCTTGTGGTGCAATTAGTTTTATTGGTTGACTATTTACCGTATGTCAAATTCAAGTGTACCAGCGGAATTTTCTGCCTTGTGGCTGTTAGTGTTCCAGTTACCTGCCCTGGCCACTGAAGTAATTACAGGCAGCGTCCTTTCCGCACCTGTTGTCGCTGTCCAACATGGTGTGTAATTTTGACAGCTAATACATACATCATTGTGGATTATCACGTTCGTAACCTTTTCTGTTCGAGTTCTCATGTACTGATTGATGGCAAGCAAGTCGTTGTGTCGGTCGGTCCGTGACTATCCCCTGGTTGGGTTCCCACGACTTAAGTGTAGTTGGACTCACCACCTGTCTCGCCTAAGTGAACGAGGGTAGACTGATCCACTGGAGACTCCTGAGTGCCGTTCTCTTAATTATCCTTTTGGCAGAGCTAATGTTGTTTTAATTTAAATGTATTTTATATTTTTAATTTGGAAAGGTTAGTTGTGGGCCTTCAGCACTGGAAATGTTCTGAGAGTTTCCTTCAAGTCCAAACATTATCGCCATCTGCTCTTGAAAGGTTACTGTAATTTCCTCTGAAAGATTTTACAAGTTATTGTGGGCCTTCCGCCGTTGGTGTTGCAAAAAGCAAATTTTAAATTTAATGTGTTGTTTTACCTATTTTTGCAATATATATTTCCTTAATTTGCATAATTTAACTTCGCGGCCTTCAGCCATCTAATTGCGTTTGTTTATCTCTTTCTGTGCACCTTTTGGGCCATCAGCCCTGTTAGCATCTTAAAACATTGTGGCCTTCTGCCTTCAGTAATCAACATTGTATATTTGGAATTTTGGAGATTTAATCCGGCGGCCATCAGCCGGTCCGCATCCTGATCTCTTATTCGTAAATTTAACTGTGTCATGTCTTTTCTAAATTGAACTTATTCTAAAGCATCTGTTTGGAGGCCTTCAGCTGCGAAGCAAATTTAACTCTTTCAAAAGCGTATTTGTGAACTAAATGATAATAAATTACAATTGTGAAATGAATCCAACCGGCAACTCCCTAGGCCCTTTTCACAATCCTAATTATCTGCTAGCCCTGGGTGATTTAGGGATTAATGGATCTGACATTCCACCCTCCGATCCGTAGAACGTCAGTTTTCTTTTCTCTGATAATGATGTTCTCCTGAGTAATCCCCGCCCGGAGATCCAAATGGGAGACTATTTTACCTCCGGAATATGTTACCCAAGTGGACGCCGTCATCATTTAACCTTACAATAAAGCTGCATGCCCTCGGGAAAAATTACGGCTATAGTTTCCCCTTGCTCCCAGAAATTCGCAGTACCAGCAGAGCAAGGCCGTTTTGGTTAGTGTTACAAGGCGAGATCAGTCAATCATCCATACTGTTGCCCCTGCAACTACTGAAAAGGCTGCTGCTCCTCTTCAGGAACCACACGTTTGTGTGGCCGCTCAACAGATACCCCTCCAGTGTGGTTGCACCAACGGTACGGCTATCTGTATCGTTGAGGCACGCAAGCCTACCCACCAACGGCAAGGTCCGTGGTACATGCGGGGGGGGGGGGGGGGGGGTTACGTGATTGTTTTCCAAGAATCTTTCCAAATATGAATGGAAGACAACAAATGCTTTTCTGTCTGAAACCAAACTGAACTTCGTCCAGCATCCCAAAATTTATTGTTTCCGTTTTTCTGTTCCTTAATGTAATCAGCTGTTTATAGCCATGAGGTTGTGGTTACGAGTAGCGATCCGGCACACATGTTTAGTGTGACCTTTTGGCTGGTTCCTCAGTTTATGCACTTGTTTAGTTTTCGGTAGTGGGCTGACCATGATTTCCTGAAAGTCTGGTGTCGGATATTATGGACCGTCGTGACTCGAGTGGGGATATTATGAGACAGTTAGAGAACCGTAATTCTCAAATAATGTTGCGAAAAAGAAGCCGAACAAGTCTTAAAGTTACGAGATATCAGGAAGCCGGCAAATATGAGCGAAACAAGGACCCCGTCAAATTACTTGAGGCGCTTGCGATGGGTACACGCCTCGAGCTTGTTAAAAACTTGGCCAGAGCCAGCAAGTGGCGTTCGCTAAACGGGGAATAAGGCGAGGGCCCGGCCGCGCTTTCCTTACGGGCCGGGGCGTAAGCGGGCCGCAGGTGCGGCTCATTCGTCAGACCGGGCTCCAGCTGATGAGAATTTTAATACTGGCCTGTACAGTGGCGCTGGCGGCTGCAGGGGCCGATGGGAAGAGCACCGTGCCGCGCCCTACGCCTTTATTAAATATCTCATCAGTTTGTACTTCCAAGGGGGGTCTTTGCGCCAGAGACAGGCCCGGGAACCTCGCTGCCTCTCCACAGCTAAAAAGTGAAGTGAAAAGACTGCTGACACGAAAGGTGGAACTCAAGAGCGGCGCGGCGCGCCATTGTCTCACCTCCAACGCTCATTTTACTGTCGTTATGGCTACTTCTTCACATGTTTACTTGTGACTGACTGCAGAGTTATGCTTCCTAAAAGCCAGGTCGTGGAGTGAGCGCTGAGTAGATAATCATTTGAACAAGTTCAGCGGGTGATCTCACTCATGAAACATGGGAAGAGTTCCATTCTCCTGAGTCCGCGGAAGATAAATTGTAACATACTGTTACTATGATACTTGGTCATCTGCAACCAAGTAACAAATGTGAGAAGAAAGATTAGTATATATTTTCTAAGGATGATTAAGAAGCATCTTCTTTATCACAAAAGTTCTTTCAATATGCGATGAATGTCAATAATGTCGTGGTAATATTAGTTTTAATGAAATAATATATATACTGCAACAGTCACTTGTTAATATTTTACCTGCATGGCCGTTTCGACAGCACGGTGCCATCATCATGTTTTGTTTGCATTCTTTTGTTTAGGGCGCAAAAAACAACTAGGGTCATACGCGCGCAAGTCAAAACTGAACACGAAGACAAAGAGAGGAGTTGAAAACGACTACACATCAATCGTATTCGACAGAAGAGAAGACAGCTAAAAACGGGGACGTGGGGAAGGGTCTATAAAATACACCACATAGAAAAGGCCCAGAAGGATAAAGAGTGAAATACGCTCATTCTCTAAAACGGCTGATAACTCAGACGGAAAACACAAACGAGAACGTAAGTGCTTAAAATAAATGAATTCCATCAGGAGATTTCGGATCGTCAAAAGTTGACGCAGTCTACACAAGGTGGGTGGCACCACTTAACAAATAGCGATGACTGAAAAGACAGTGCCCGATAGGCAACCTAGCTAAAATGATCTCCTCACGACGAGAGGGCCGGGGAGATGTCGTTCAAGCTGCTGGTAGTGGCTTAATAACATGGTGGTTGTTCCCATGAAGAGAGGACCAATGGTGATGCCAAAGTGACATCACCTGCTGACAGACGGTAACACACAGATCATCGGAGGGAATGTAAGATGTAGCTGACTGAGGGACTGAAGCCTTAGCAGCAGCTTCAGCGGCATCGATTCTTGTCAGACCGAAATGACGAGGGGCCCACATAAACATCACGGTGGCTACATCGAGAGTGAGCAAGTGACAGATTTCCTGGACCCGCTGCATTAAGGATGGACGGTGTACAGCACACAGAAGCCACGAACGTCACAGAGAGAGTCTGAGCAGATGACGCAACTGAGAAGCCTGTTTCACCAGCTGCGATATAGTCGCGAATATAAACAGGGATCCAGGAACCGTCAAATGCTTTTTTTTATTCCAGTCATTGATCACAATATAAATTATAGATTTCAGCGATCAGTCGGCGTATTCAATGAACTGCGGATGAAGCCCGACCAACAGGCGTTACATGCATTGAGCATAAATAATAGTGCATTGAGAATGGCTAGCTTCTAGCTGAATTCTAGATCTGCCAATAAAATTTAAGAAAGGACGACTGATCGCTGAAATCTATAATTTACAAGTCAATTTAACAGTCGTTGAGTTCAACAGCTTTCCCAAAGGAAGGTAACCTGACACAATATAAATTCCTTGGACGATGACCGGTTTCAGTCAATAATGACCATCTTCAGATCTATTCTACACCATGTGCTGATATACGAGGGCTGTCCAGAAAGTAAGTTACGATCTGTCACGAAATGGAAACGACTATGAAAATCCGATAAAGCTTTGCAAAGATGTGTTGGGCAGTGTCTCTAGTATGACTCTAGGTAGAATTATGTCGCTCTTTTCATTCCTGAGCTCTTAGTGAGCGCGTAAAGATGTTATAGAAAATAGTGTCTCCCGCCAAGTACGAGGGCCTGGTGAGAATTTTCCCCTGAAGCTATGCAACCAACATTACATAACTGCCGTGCGGTTTCTTCTTCAAGACAATTCTCTGCCTCATCCTGCAGGGGCAATGAAGATGTTCCTACATCGTTTCAATTGGAAATGTTTGGTTACCCACAATACAGCCCGTAACTGTCTCCCACTGAGTTTCATCTCTGCTCAAACGAACCGCTGGCTATGGAGACAACATTTTGGCACAGACAACGAGCTTTAGACCAGGGTAGAGAATTGGCGGAAACCACTGGCGGCTGCCTTCTATGATGAGGGTATTGGAAAGTTGGTACAACGCTACCACGAATGTCTGAGTCAGAACGGCGACTACGTAGAGAAGTAGCTGAAAGGTGTAGCTAACTGTTACAAATGAAACATTTCTGATTTTTACTGTGATTTCTATTTTGCGATCAATCGTAACTTACTTTCTGGACAGCCCTCGTATGTTTTGACGATGCCATTACGGCTTTATCACATTAGGACATGGTGTAGAACAGATCTGAAGATTTTAATTACTGACTGAAACCGGTCATCGTCGAAAGAATTTATATTGTGATCAAAGACTGGAATAAAGAAACATTTGAAAAGCCTGTGTTGCCAGGTGTACTGCGTGGCCTGATATGGGGTGAAGAGCTCTGCTATAAATATTGGGCAGTGTTCCGGAAGCAGATACCGAAAAACATCGGCGCCAACGACGAAGGCACACCTGACATCACGGTTAGTCCAAGAGCCATCACTGTACACAAAGGTACTAACGCGAATTTCCATTTGAAGGTCGTGAAACTGAAGGCGACAGAGCGAGGCTGGAGTAGTGTCTTTAGGAAGCGAGTGAAGACCAAGGAGAACACGGGCCGCCGCATGAAGCCAAGGTGATCAAGGGTTCACACCCACCGGGAAAGTTGCAGGTTGCGTGAAGTTGTCAGAGTAAGAGCAGAAAACGAACTCCAGGAGGTAAAGAGAAGAGAGACGCGCCCCATACTGGCGATCAGAGGAGTCCTCGAAGAAGAAGGTGTAGGATGTGTGGCCACGCATGGCAGACGAACTGCATGCGTACCTGCAGAGGAGAAAGTTACGGCGGTAGGACAGTGGCAGTTCCGCAACTTCTGCATCCAGACTCTCAACCGGCCTAATGTAAAAGACGCCAGTGGCCAAACGGATGCCACTATGGTGGTTAGTATTCAGACCGCGTAAGACGGACGGACGTGCAGATGCGTAAAAGAAACACCCATAGACTAGCTTCGAACGGATAAGGGACCGGTAAAAACGGAGGAGGCTGTTAGATCTGCTCCCCAGGAGGTACCACTAAGGACACGTAGGACACTGAGTGACCGCAAAAGGCGGGCTGCCAGGAAAGACACGTAGGAAGACCAAGAAAGTTTCGAATAGAGCATGAGCCCCACGAATTTCGTAGTTTCAACGAACGGAAGAGCAATAAGCCCAAATTTAAAAACGGTGGAAGAAACTAATTGCCAACGGCCTTGCCGCAATGGTAACACCGGTTCCCATCAGATCACCAAAGTTAAGCGCTGTCGGGCTGGGATACCACTTGGATGGGTGACCATTCGGTCTGCCAGTCGCTGTTGGCAAGCGGGGTGCACTTAGCCCTTGTGAGGCAAAGTGAGGAGCTAATTGATTGAGAAGTCGCGGCTCCGGTCTCGGAAACTGACATACGGCCGGGAGAGCGGTGTGCTGACCACATGCCCCTCCATATCCGCATCCAGTGACGTCTATGTGCTGAGGATGATACGGCGGCCGGTCGGTTACCGTTGGGCCTTCATGGCTTGTTCGGGAGGAGTTTAGTTTTAGTTTAGTTTTTAGGAAGAGACCAACTGCGCCGCCAGATATTATATTTATCCATTGTGTACAATATCGCTTTGCAGAAAAGTAATTTCTTAATGTAAAAGGATAGTTCTACTTTGTTGATTCATCCCTTACTTCCAGTCACTGCACACATATTACACACCGTACACATATTACCTCCCAATAGCGCTCCTCTTTCATTGGCCGACAAAAGGCTGTTTTTAATTGGTGCTTCTTCAGTGAGCGTCCGACTTCTCCCAGTAGTGCGCCAGTGTACGGTAAAAAGGCAGGGCTGCCTCTTCTTCCGTGACTTACGCCGTATCCACAGATTTTGCTGTTGTGGCAGGGCGAGAGTGCGCCTAATCAGCCGGTCTGAGTACCCGTAATACAGTTTCGGGGTGTTCCAGCTCCTGGGCAGACTCCCTACGTGTGACATGGTGCACACTTTGTGTAATTGTGTTTTTAGTACACCATTCCACTGCTAAGGGAGGTGACAGCTGTGTGCATGAAAATACAGGTCAGTGTGCGTTTTCTTGCGATGCATACTGTGGTCCAGAGTGCCACCAGCTCTTATCTTGACTTGAAGCCCAGGAATGACAGCCTTCGGTTTCCAAAGTGCATTTAGTGTTTGGATGTAAAGGGTCCAAATGTGTAAGGAAGTCAAACAGTCTAACCCTTCCATAAGACCTGACGACGGAAGTGTCATCAGCATAACGGAAACCACAGTGGGTTTCCATTTGGATGACGGCAGTGCTTCCTGCTTGAAGTGCTCGATGTACAAATTCGCTAACCTATGTGAGACTGGGCTGCCCATTGCGACTCCTTCCGTTCGTTCACAGAATTCTCCATTGAACAGAAATACATAGAAGTCACGACATGAGAAGTTCGGTGACTTTCTCTTAAAACTTCACACAAGTAAGCTCTAGTGACCTCGTAGAGGGACTATTGCGAATAACGACGACAGAACTTACCAGGATATTTGAGTTATTTACCCGAAAATTGTAGAGGCGTTTTACAAAATCTACAGTATTGAGAACTGATGAGAGCGTTTACTTACATACAGGCTTAGTATTTCCGTCAAATACTTCGTCAGCGAATACGTAAGTGCCATAATGTTGCTGACAATGCGGCACAATGAACTTTAGAGAGTGTTGGCGGTAAAGGTCTCTGAGGTAACAGTTTCTAGGAGACCACAATTGGTAAACCCGTGTCATTTAGAAGAGTACTGATCTTAATCCCCACCTTCTATGTGGAGTCAGCGTTGATCTTCCTGTAAGAGCCGTCATCTAGCAGGCTCTACATCTTCTCACAGTAATCTTGTGGGAAAGAACAACAGTAGCGTTGCTTTTGTCAGCAGGTAAGACAATAAATCAGGACACTTTCTCAGTTCCCGAATAGCCGCCCCCTCGCTGCTGGCAACGTTCAACTTCGTAGGCTTAGTTCTCGTCAGACAGTGGCAGGTTTAACGACGTTCTTCTACAGCTGCTTCAGGTGATAATCACTCCGCAACAAGTTCAACTGCAGAGTCAACTTAAGGGTGGGGGGAAGAGTTAGGTCCCTACTCCAGAACTGAAACTGCGTCGTCACTCAGCTCCATGTCACTCAGATTGATTACCGTCTACCACGGGGCTTCCGGTGATCGTTTGTCAGAGAAACGTGAGCATTTAGATATTTGACGTCCTGTGGCCTTCCTCTGGGCGGAACTTGCTGCCACCCAGGCACCAGTGTCTATCCAGTCCCAGGTAGAAAAATTAAAATGATTGGCCAGTTCTACATGTAATTAAATTGATCCTTGGAGCCGTACTAAAAGTTCCGGAAGGTAGAGTGCTCCCTCTCACGTACCAAAGCAACACTGGCCCGCTTCTTAATTCTCCTGACTTCTGCAGAATCAATATACTGCATGACAGCTGGTTTCTCAGGATGTGGCAGGATGAGATTACGATTGTGGACGGGGCCGAAGTCAGTTATTCTCGGTTGCACAACAAATACGTAAACTTTATTTTAAAAATTTAAATTTTAAAGCAATCTCTAAAAACACACACACACACACACACACACACACACACACACACGATTGACTGTATGACTGCTGAAGGCCTTATCACAGGAAAAATTCCACAATTTTGGGGCCGAAGGCCACGAACAATAACCTCAAACAACAAACGGCTAAAGGCCTGAATTGGAAGTCAGAAGAACAATTCCAAATAGCACATATTAAGATAAATACTTCGTTTTAAAACAAACTGCAACGCGGCTGAACACCTTATTATAAAAGAAGTGAAATTATTACTCGGCTGAAGGCCACAAACAATTTCAGGTAACAAATTGCCTGAGACGCTATGCTAAAGACGCAGGATAGTACACGTAGTTTAAGTTGTGGAAAGGGGCCAAAATAAGCGGCATTCGAAAATAGTTCAAATGGCTCTGAGCACTATGGGACTTAACATCTGAGGTCATCAGTCCCCTAGAACTTGCAACTACTTGAACCTAACTAACCTAAGAACATCACACACAGCCATTCCTGAGGCAGGATTCGAACCTACGACCGTAGAGGCCACGGAGTTCCAGACTGAAGCACCTTGAACCGCTCGGCCACTCTGGTCGGAAAGCGGCTGTCAGTTACACTCGAATATACAACCTTTTATTTGATCAAACATTACAACAGCCAAGAAAAAATTAAAAAAAAACACAGCTTTAGTTTTGGCACTTAATTAGCGGCTGAATGCGCCGTAAAATCTCATGCCTTAAGGGCAAGACCGCTTTAATTTAAAAACGGCTGAAACCTAATAAGTTAAAGCTCAACCAAATTCAAAAATTGAAAAGGCAAAGCCTTATCTTAAAACAGTTCCGTAACTAGGTTGAAGGCCCAAACAATTACACACCTTAAGAGGAAACAAATTCAAAATCGGCTGAAGGCCCAACACTTAAGACTCAATAACATTACTTTTAAAAATGCCAAGGGCCTTACGTAAATTAGCCGGCCGAAGTGGCCGTACGGTTAAAGGCGCTGCAGTCTGGAACCGCAAGACCGCTACGGTCGCAGGTTCGAATCCTGCCTCGGGCATGGATGTTTGTGATGTCCTTAGGTTAGTTAGGTTTAACTAGTTCTAAGTTCTAGGGGACTAATGACCTCAGCAGTTGAGTCCCATAGTGCTCAGAGCCATTTGAACCATTTGAACCTTACGTAAAACAGTTCTTAAATTAGGCTGAAGACCCAAACAATCTGACGCCTTAAGGGCAAAACAACCTTAATCTAAAAATTGGCTAGAAACCATACTAATACATACAACAAGAACAAACAAGAAAACGCAGTACACCCAAGGGCCCTCAGAAGTTCCGAAAGTCAGCCTGGATTTCAAACACTAACTTTCGCTTAGGTGAGACAGGTAATCGGCCAATCATTGTCCATATGACGACAATCCAACCGACAGACAGTCAACGGACCCACCGACAAGCTAACCTCCGCTTCCCCCGAATATCACACAACAGGTACTTCATTGGAACAATATAGAAGGTATTGTCGCCCACAACCAATTATACATTGAGCTTTCAAACTACACACCATGCTGGACAGCGACAACACGATGGGGAAAATACACTGCCTTAATTTACGTCAACGACCAGGGCAGGTAACCGGAACGTTAACGGCCACAATGCAGAAGATTCTGCCGGTACACTTCAATTCAAATAACCAAGTACAGTCAAACTGCACCCGAGGGTGGCTAAAATTTGCTATCTTGAAAACACACGTTTCGCTGGCGGGAATATTCCAACAACTTTCATGTCCAGGATCGGTGAGCGACGAACCTCGTAGCAATGGAAACAGTACCACACACTCCGATACGGCGTAGAGGCTGCCAGCAGGCCCGACCAAAATACGCGCCGCGGAGATTTCCTCGCTGCTCCACGCCAACGACAAACTCGTCAGGCCCGGAAACGGTGAAAGGACCAAATATACGTCGGCTGATGAAACGACCAACCGAACGACCAACCAACGGTCGTCCCGCTCCAGTCTCTCTCCGTCGGACAGTGCATGTGTGTCGCCAGCGGTGGGCGAGAATTGGCTGATGGTGCCTCACCTGCGCTCCATCACCGACTTCACTGCTGCTGCGTCCCGACTTCACACCTGGTCCATCTCCAGCTAACTGCCAGACACACGAAGACCTGGAAATACTATCGGTCGCTCCAGAGATGATACGACAGTGCACTTACCGATACGCGCTGCTGCAGCCGCTCAGGGGCAAGTAAGGCAGGAAGTTAGTGACGCCAGTAAATGGAATAAGAAAATGAGGCGGCAGTGCCGTAATACAAGATGACAAACAATAAATGAGATAAACGCGAGACGTGCTCGGCTCAACCCCCACCACTCAAACATCAACCCGGGGTTGACATAGCAAAATGAAATTGACCGGCATCTCCCTATGGAAAGCAAGTCAATGGGCCTGAGAAAGCCGCAAGCAAGACGTACACTCGGACCCGTCTATACAGGGGTAACACGCCCGCTGGCTAACGACATCCCTGCACCAGGAACGGACCGACCTAAGCCCCGCAAGACGACTAATTAAAGTCTCATTGCCAGGTCAAAAGCGAAAGCGAGACACCAGCTCGAAGCCAACCATGCAGAGGAAACACATGCCGACAGGCAACCCGACACCCCTGCTCTGAAGAAGGTACCCAGTTAAGTCTCAGGTGATTAGTGAAAAAAACTAATTGCAGTTGTGAAGGAAAAGGGCTACCGGAAGTAATGCATTAACTATGCCCGCACCCTATCTAGCTGACTGTCACTAACTTGGGTTCCCCCCAAAAGCCCAATAGTGTCCTCAAGGACTTTAATAGCCTCAAACAAAAATTTAATTGCCGCTCCTGTCTCACTCACCACCGCCGACGTGATGTCAACCGGCTGAAGAACTGCAGCGCGCAAACGGGTTACCAATTCTGGAACACTGCCCTCAACCAGATGGCGCCTTACTGCCACCTCGTAAACAAGGTGGTCCTCTCTCAGCAGGCCGATCCCTGGACACTGTCTAACTGCCATGGCGATAAGAACCTGAAAAAAGTAACAGCCAAAACAATATGGTGCCACAGAACACAAAGGAAACAAGAGCGAAACTGACAGCAACTAGAATGGCAAGCACAAGCGCTACCACACTCTCCTACCAGCGAGATGCCCTCCTAAACCCGCAGGACGGGACAGGTAGCTTAAGTTGTGGAAAGGGGCCAAAATAAGCGGCTGTCAGTTACACTCGAACATACAACCTTTTATTCGATCAAACATTACAAGAGCCTAGAAGAAATTAAAAAAAAAACGCATAGCTTTAGTTTTGGAACTTAATTAGCGGCTAAATCCGCCGTACAAACTCATGACTTAAGGGCAAGACCACTTTAATTTAGAAACGCCTGGAAACCAATAACTAAAAGCTCAATCAAAATCAGAAATTTAAAAGGCAAAGCCTTATCTTAGTTCCTATATTAAGCTGAAGGCCCAAAGAATCTGACACCATAAGAGCAAACATTTCAAAATCGGCTGAAGGCCCAACATTTAAGACTCAATAACATAAATTTAAAAATGCCAAGACTTTACATAAAACAGTACTTAAACTAGGGCCGGCCGGAGTGGCCGCGCGGTTCTAGGCACTACAGTCTGGAACCGAGCGACCGCTACTGTCGCAGGTTCGAATCCTACCTCGGGCATGGATGTTCTTAGGTTAGTTAGGTTTAATTAGTTCTAAGTTCTAGGCGACTGATGACCTATGAAGTTAAGTCGCATAGTGCTCAGAGCCATTGCTGAACTTAAATTAGGCTGGAGGCCCAAACCGTCTGAGAGCTTAAGAGCAGAACAACTTTAATTCAGAATCGGCTGAAGGCCCAAGGAACCTGACACTTTAAGAGAACAAAACAACTTAAATTCAAACTCGGCTGCTGGGCTAACACTTAAGACTTAAAACATTAACTTTAAAAATACCGAAGGCTTTAAGTCAACCAGTTCTTAAATTAGGCTGAAAGCCCAAACCAACTGACTCATTAAGGACAAAACAACCTTAATCTAAAAATCGGCTAGAAGCCATACAAATACAAACAACAAGAAAAGGCAGTACACCCAAGGGCGCTCAGAAGTTTCGAAAGTCAGCCTGGAATTGAAACACTAACGCTCGTTTAGGTGAGACAGCCCAACCGACAGTCAATGGACCCACCGACAAGCTAACTTCCGCTTCCCCCGACCATCACACAACAGGGAGTTCAATGGAACAACGTAGAAGGTATTGGCACCCACAACCAATTATACATTGAGCTGTCAAAATACACACCATGCTGCACAGCGACAATACGATGAGGAAAATACACTGCCGAAATTTATATCGAAGGCCAGGGCAGGTAACCGGAACTTTAATGGCCATAAGGCAGAAGATTCCGCTGGTACACTTCAGTTCAAGTAAGCAAGTACAAAAAATGGCTCTGAGCACTATGGGACTTAACATCTGAGGTCATCAGTCCTCTAGAACTTACAACTACTTGGACCTAACTAACCTAAAGACATCACACATATCCATGCCGAGGCAGGTTTCTAACATGCGACCGGGGCGGACGCGCGGTTCCAGACTGAAGCGCCTAGAACCGCTCGGCCACACAGGCCGGCTAAGCAAGTACAGTCAAACTCCACCGGAGGGTGGCTAAATGTTCCCAACTTGAAAAAACACGTTGTTGCTTGTGAGAATATCCCAACAACTGTCAACGAACCCCAAACGACACAATGTGAACAGTCATGACTTGCTGGTGGATTAAGTCAAAACTCAACTTTCCTGTCTAGGATCGGTGAGCCATTAACCTCATAGCAATGGGAACAGCACCCCCACTGCACAACTGCATAGAGGCCGCTAGCAGGCCCTGCCAAACTATGTGCTGTGGAGATTTCCTTGCTGCTCCACGCCAACCGACCAACTCGTCAGGCCCAGAAATGGTGAAAGGACCAAATATACGTCGACCGTTGAGACAACCAACCGAACAACCAATCAAGGGTTGTCCCGGTCCAAGCTCCCACTGTCGGACAGTTCATGTGTGTCGCTAGTGGTGGGCAAGCACTAGCTGTCGGCGCCTCATCAGTGCTCCGTCCCCAACTTCACTGCAGACACCCACAAATGCTATCGGTCGCTCCAGATATGGTACGACAGTGCACTTATTGTTATGCACTGCTGCTCACACTTGCGGGAAAGTAAGGCAGGAAGTTAGTTACAACAGTAAATGGAATAAGAAAATGAGGCGGCAGTACCGTAATAGAATATGGCGAACAATAAATGGGATAAACGCAAGTCGTGCACAGCTCACGGCCGAAGACCTGAATTAGAAGTCAGGAAAACAACCCCAAATAGTACACATCTTAACAAATACCTAGCTTTTAAAACAAGTACGGTTTAAAAATATTCTTGTAACATGGCTGAAGGCCTTATCACGAAAGAAATGAAAATATTGCTCGGCTGAAGGCGAAACACAACTTCATATTACAAATGGCTGAAGGCCCGAATTAGAAGTCAGAAGAACAGTTCCAAATAGCACATATTAAGATGAATACTTTGTTTTAAAACAAACTGTAACACAGCTAAGGCCTTATTATAAAAGAAGTGAAACTATAATTCGGCTGAAGGCCACAAACAATTTCAAATAACAAATGGCTGAGGGCCTGAATTAGAAGTCACGGAAACCATTCCAGATAGTACTTTTAAAATAAATACCATGCTTTTAAAACAACTTTGCTTAAAAATACTTACTGTAACACGGCTGAAGGTCTTATCACGAAAGAAGTGAAATTATTGCCCGGCTGAAGGCCACACACAACTATAGTTAGAAAGTTACAAATATCCTTAAAACAAACGTCACAATCTAAGGAATCAGGACAAGCGGTTCTCAGCAAGTGCTCCAAGGGTCTGCCTTGGAAGATAACTCAGACTTAAGGTAAGGTTAGACAGGCAGCCAGGAGTTATACTCACGTAACAGGATAGCAACTCAAAAAAATAGCTCTGAGCACTATGGGACTCAACTGCTGAGGTCATTAGTCCCCTAGAACTTAGAACTAGTTAAACCTAACTAACCTAAGGACATCACAAACATCCATGCCCGAGGCAGGATTCGAACCTGCGACCGTAGCGGTCTTGCGGTTCCAGACTGCAGCGCCTTTAACCACACGGCCACTTCGGCCGGCGATAGCAACTCAAACTAGGGGCAGCTTAAGCGCTGACCGACCGACTAACCAATACGTGTAACGTCCGATCACCAGTACAACGATGGAATATTTTTAGGTAAGGGCGAAGAGACAGACAGCACTACGTCTTCAGAAAACACCCAAGGCCGAAGGAAACACTAGAACCAAGGTAGACCTCCCAAAAAAAATATGCAGAATAAAATACAAGAGGCTGTAAAACTACACGCCGTGTCGTACAGCATCAACACGATGAGGAAAGGTACGCTAACCTCCAGGGCAGGAAACTGGGACGTCAGCGGCCACAAGGCAGAAAATAACGTTGGTGGCACTTCACTAATACGATTAATACTAAAGTCAATGATGAATAACAAATAGAGAAAGGCGGCTGCAATACTTCACCGCCTCGAACACTCCACTCATTGCCGCCAGGCTCAGCGGTCCTGGGAGCAACATCCCGCCGCCCAAAGGCGAGATCTCAGAATAGTCGAGGCTGAACTAGCAGTTCACTCTTCAGTCAGCTAAAACGTCCAGGGTTCGATGTACAACAAAGTCGTCGCTTTCGCAGCAACCCTCCTCGATCTGGCAGTGGCAGCACACCACCACCAGTCCCGGCTGGGCCGGCCGGAGTGGCCGTGCGGTTCTAGGCGCTACAGTATGGAACCATTTGAACCAGCCAGCCCCGGCTGGCCCTCGTGCTGCACGGACCTCTTCGCTGCTGCGCCCCAACCAAACTTCATTAGACCCAGAAGAAGGTCGCTGCAACCGTGGCCGAAACGTTGGTTTTTCTCCAGCAGCAGTAGTTTTATGCCTTATGACGAGGTACCATACCCAGAAAACTTTTGTGTCGAGTGATCTCCATTCGCAACTCGTCCCCAAATCCAGTACGCACACAGCATTAAAATAACTACTCATTCAAAACCACAAGATACACACAGATCCAACAACTCATAATACTAAAACCAGTCACTGCGAAACAACACGGAGGAATTACACAAGTCGGCACAAACACAGAGAAGCCAGAAGCGGTCGGAAGACCAAATACACATCGTCCGCTGCGACCGATCGAACGACCAAGGAATTACGATTACGAGCAACTGAAATTTTAAAGACCACGTAGATAATATTGTGGGGAAGGCGAAACGAAGAGTGCGCTTTGTTGGCAAAACACTTAGAAGTTGCGACAAACCAACTAAAGAGAGAGCCTACATTGCACTTGTCCATCCTCTGGTGGAATATTGCTGGGCAGTGTGGGATCCTTAAAAGGCAGGATTGACGGAGGACATCGAAAAGGTGCAATGAAGGGCAGCTCGTTTCGTGTTATAGGGCAATAGGAGTGAGAGGGTCACTGATATAATACGCGAGTTTGGGTGGCAGTCACTGAAACAAAGGCGGTTTACTTTGCGGCGAGATCTATTTACGAAATTTCATTCACCTACTTTCTCTTCCAAATGCGATAATATTTTGTTGACACCCACCTACTTTGGGCCGGCCGGGGTGGCCGAGCGGTTGTAGGCACTACAGTCTGGAACCGCGTACCGCTACGGTCGCAGGTTCGAATCCTGTCTCGGGCATGGATGTGTGTGATGTCCTTAGGTTAGTTAGGTTTATATAGTTCTAAGTTCTAGGGGACTGATGACCTCAGAAGTTATGTCCCATAGTGCTCAGAGCCATTTGAACCATTTGAACCACCTACTTAGGGAGATATGATCATCACAATAAAATAAGAGAAGTCAGAGTTCGAACGGAAAGATTTAGCTGTTCCTTTTTCCCACGCGCCATTCGAGAGTGGAATGGTAGAGAAGTAGTATGAAAATAGTTCAACCCCCTGCCAGGCACTTAAGTGTGAATTACAGAGTAACCATGTTGATGTAGATGTAGACCAAACAACGGTCGTCCCCACTCAAGTCAGGCACGGGAAAGATCCCAGTATAAATCGTCAACCTACAACTTATTGCCATGAGGTCACTTCGACGGGCGGACATACTCACACACAGGTGAAAGTTGTACTACTCGAATTTCACGGTCCATTCAAATAAAACACGCTGAATCCGGTCCTTGAAGTGGTCGTGCCCTCTCGCGACCACATCGTTCCGTCGGACAGTGCATGTGTGTCGCTAGCGGTCGGGCGAGTAGGCCAACTGGCTGTCCGGACCTCACTGCTACTCCGTCCCAACTCCACTAGCTCGACGCACGACGACCCGGAAATACTAGAGGTCGCTCCAAAGATGGTACCACAGCAATCGATAAGCGCTGCTACTGCCTCTCATGGACAGACAAGGCGAGCAAACGTAGTAGCTCCAGTGAACACACTAAGAAAACGAGACGCCACTATCGCTATTACAAGATGCCAAGCTATGAACGGCATGAACGCGAGCCGCACACGGCTTAATGCGTAGCCTTGACAAAGTTCGGCACAACATGATGGCATAAGACCTCTTCAGAAATACCAGAGCACCGAGGAAATGGCATCTTCGGTGGCGCAGGTTGTCGAATTTCTTCATGCTGCGATACATTTCCTCCCTGTAAAGGTATATGATGCTATTCTTTAGTTTCTCCCGGCGTATTTGTTAATCCAACAATCCTCGGTTCATAGTGTCCAACGAGCATAATACTTCAGCGATCGGACGTGCCGCCATCGTCAGCTGCGCTGAAGAAATGAGCTGAGACGTCCCTGCCGACTTATGTCTCCTCCCACGCTTTTTTCCCGGCAGGGTCAGGCATTTTCTCTGTCTCGTGATGACTGGGTGTTATGTGATGTCCTTAGGTTAGTTAGGTTTAAGTAGTTCTAAGTTCTAGGGGACTGATGACCGTAGATGTTAGGGCCCATAGTGCTCAGAGCCATTTGAACCATCCTCCCACGCGAGCCGTTTCCTTCGCGGTCTGCGCGTCGGTGGTCACTGAGGCACTAGCGTAGGCGTCTGTTGGAGTGTTTATGTGCGTGCTCCGTCCACCATAGTCGACAGATTGCTATGTTTGCAAAGAATCTTCCCAGAATTTGAAAGGCTGCACCAAAATCTTGGTATGCTCGTACTCCATCGCATGATCCTCGGAAAAACAGTACTCTGCGACCGCTGACTTGTCGGGATACATCAGTCGAGTGTTCCTCTATTGTTCTCCGCAACGATCTTCGACAGGTGCACTGTCTGTCCAATACACGTTATTTTACATTGACACAGAATCAGATATATACCAGCCTTATGATAAACTAAATCATCTTTGATGCTTCGCAATAAGGCACTTTTTTTATGGGGCAGTCGCAGAAAACTGTTTGTCCGAGAATCACGCGATAGAATAAGAAGGTACCAGAATCTTGATACAGACTTGCATATACTTGGACAGCGTCGCTAGAGAGGCCATAGGGATTTGCAGCACGAACGATCTCATCAACCGAGATTGTGGCTATAATCTTAGCAAGGCTTGGGAAAAAGCGCTGAGTTTAAATAAGAAGACTATCAGGAAACACAACGATCTGGAGACCAGGGCGGACAGAGCACCTACGTCAACACTATCACAGACGCCGACGCTAGCGTCTCCACTAGCCCCGACGTGGTCGTGGACCGTGGATGGAAATGCTCTTGGTGGCCCGACGAGAAGGACGGATTGGGGGGGGGAGGGGAATATAAGGCGGCTGCGCGCCCTCGGGAGCTATTTTTTTTAATTTTCTTTTGAACTTTTCAGCCCCTCCTTTGATGAAAGAAGGGTGGGCTCTTCTCGGGCTTGCTGTATATCTATTTCAGCCATAGTGGCTTACAGTTTATTTTTGTTACATTTATTTGTTTTTCATGCGATTCAGCGCACATTTCATTTGGTTATTAACATTTTCATTATTCATTTTGATATTGTTACATTAACGTTGATCATTGTGGCACATTTTACATTTTGTACAATTAGACTATAATATTATTAGATAGTACGTAACATGTTAGGGAGTGTTGGGAATAGGAGGGAGAACGAGAGGAAAGGAGACTTATGCCTAGTGGAGGGAAGTGAGGGTAGCCGAGGGTACTTACAATGAAAAATGCATGTGAATGTCTGGCGGTATGGTCTCTTACTGCCCTTTGTGTTGCCATGAGTATGCACAATACTTGAATCATAAGGTCTGAGTTGCTGTTTGTGAAATGACCGGTAGTAGTATGTGATACAGATTATTTAGAGCTACAGTTGCTCCTAGAGAGGGTGTGGTAGTGTGCTGGTGTGTGTGTGTGTGTGTGTGTGTGTGTGTGTGTGTGTGTGTGTTAAAGAGAGAGAGAGAGAGAGAGAGTGCTTGCGCGCTAATGTATTTTTGATAAATACCACAGAAAATTTGGAAACATTTAATTTGGGGTCTCCACTGTACCATTGTTGGGTACAGATGGCAAATTAGGCTCATTGGTAAGTGCTGCAAGTTTGATCAGCAGTAGTGTCACGTGCATTTTAGTAAATAACGAATATATTTTAAGCGTGCAAAGATATAATTTTTTCTTACATTGTGCCTCACACCAGGTGTGGTTCAGTAATCGAACTATCCTCCTTGATAAATGGCAAGAACAGATTTCGTTTTTACCAGCCATCAAAACGAAATCATTGCCTCCGACGTATCAGGGTGAATAGTTCGATTGTTCAACCACACTTGGTGAGAGGAACAATAGCACTGAGATGCGATTTTCTCTTTTACTTCAATGTCTATTATAATACTGCGCTAGAACTGGTAAACCAACATATGTGTGTGTGTGGGTGGGTGTGTAGGTAGGGCGCTGGGTGGTGGGGTGCGTGCTGCTGGCAAGCAACAGGGTCGCAGCTGTTTGACAGTGTGGCACACCATTCATTTGAAGCATGAAAGAGCAGTTGATTTATTTCGCATTTTGAAGTTTTACAGAATAGTATCTGAAGTAAACCTGATCTTCAGAAACTGCATCTTTCTAATTCTTTAATAACATTCCGTAAGTGAACGTTGGAATTTAACTATGCATAGCGAGTATGTTTCATAACTGTTCTCATATATACACTCCTGGAAATGAAAAAAAGAACACATTGACACCGGTGTGTCAGACCCACCATACTTGCTCCGGACACTGCGAGAGGGCTGTACAAGCAATGATCACACGCACGCCACAGCGGACACACCAGGAACCGCGGTGTTGGCCGTCGAATGGCGCTAGCTGCGCAGCATTTGTGCACCGCCGCCGTCAGTGTCAGCCAGTTTGCCGTGGCATACGGAGCTCCATCGCAGTCTTTAACACTGGTAGCATGCCGCGACGGCGTGGACGTGAACCGTATGTGCAGTTGACGGACTTTGAGCGAGGGCGTATAGTGGGCATGCGGGAGGCCGGGTGGACGTACCGCCGAATTGTTCAACACGTGGGGCGTGAGGTCTCCACAGTACATCGATGTTGTCGCCAGTGGTCGGCGGAAGGTGCACGTGCCCGTCTACCTGGGACCGGACCGCAGCGACGCACGGATGCACGCCAAGACCGTAGGATCCTACGCAGTGCCGCAGGGGACCGCACCGCCACTTCCCAGCAAATTAGGGACACTGTTGCTCCTGGGGTATCGGCGAGGACCATTCGCAACCGTCTCCATGAAGCTGGGCTACGGTCCCGCACACCGTTAGGCCGTCTTCCGCTCACGCCCCAACATCGTGCAGCCCGCCTCCAGTGGTGTCGCGACAGGCGTGAATGGAGGGACGAATGGAGACGTGTCGTCTTCAGCGATGAGAGTCGCTTCTGCCTTGGTGCCAATGATGGTCGTATGCGTGTTTGGCGCCGTGCAGGTGAGCGCCACAATCAGGACTGCATACGACCGAGGCACACAGGGCCAACACCCGGCATCATGGTGTGGGGAGCGATCTCCTACACTGGCCGTACACCACTGGTGATCGTCGAGGGGACACTGAATAGTGCACGGTACATCCAAACCGTCATCGAACCCATCGTTCTACCATTCCTAGACCGGCAAGGGACCTTGCTGTTCCAACAGGACAATGCACGTCCGCATGTATCCCGTGCCACCCAACGTGCTCTAGAAGGTGTAAGTCAACTACCCTGGCCAGCAAGATCTCCGGATCTGTCCCCCATTGAGCATGTTTGGGACTGGATGAAGCGTCGTCTCACGCGGTCTGCACGTCCAGCACGAACGCTGGTCCAACTGAGGCGCCAGGTGGAAATGGCATGGCAAGCCGTTCCACAGGACTACATCCAGCGTCTCTACGATCGTCTCCATGGGAGAATAGCAGCCTGCATTGCTGCGAAAGGTGTATATACACTGTACTAGTGCCGACATTGTGCATGCTCTGTTGCCTGTGTCTATGTGCCTGTGGTTCTGTCAGTGTGATCATGTGATGTATCTGACCCCAGGAATGTGTCAATAAAGTTTCCCCTTCCTGGGACAATGAATTCACGGTGTTCTTATTTCAATTTCCAGGAGTGTAGTTTCCAGCACCTTTCTGTCAGACGTCAAAGAACAGTTTATTATTCGATTATGTCAAACCGCTTGCAGACTGCGTTGTTTCTTGTCATCTGTGTCCATCACGCGTTTTTGAACTTCCATGACAGACAGAATATTTGCTGCCTTTTTTTGATTTCTTTACTGGCGTTTACGTTCTTTCTTCAAAACGTAAACATTTATTGATAGTTTTGATAAGATTAGAATACATTGTTCTGCCTTTATTTATATTAATTTTTATTTTCCTTGTTGAGTTTAATTACGGCTATTCTTTTCCTCTTACATCTTTGGTTTATCCGGTTTGTGAAAGCATAATGGAAGATTTAGCTTAGGAAAGTGCCACTGTAGAGGAGTGAGAGGAGAAGAGGGTGAGGAGGAGGAGGGAGGCAATGACAACGTAACGCGTTCAGGGTGAAGCTGACGGTCAGCGTCACTGCTGGCGTCACCCGCTGCAGCCATCGACTCCATCAGCCAGTCCGGACCTCCTCCTCCCGCAGTCCGACGAACGGCCCGTGTGTACATTCCATATAGAGTCGGCATGGCATTCCCATACCAGAACTATCTGGAAAATTGTCCAATATAAAAGAAACCAGGAACTTGGGTACATCAGCAAATACAAACAGCGCTCTTATAAATTGTTAGGTGATCATTTAAAACGTAAAACGAAGAGATGCTGGTAGGGATAATGCGGAAACGAACCTATGGGCAGGTTAATGGAACAAGTAATGTACCATCCAGGTCTAGTTAACATGACACTGGAAAACAGAATAAACGAAAAATTTTCTAACCGTAGACACGGACAGGAATATTCAATTACCTACATTTTTCGATGTATGTAGGTAGTAGCAGTTCCGTAGATATAATATGATTAGCATTTATAACGAAAAAATTATTAAGGATGTTAGATTAAATGAAAGGATGGAAGCTTCTAGAGAAGAGTCCACGGGTAACAAATTACAGACTTCACTGTACAATGCTCAAAAAGGGCACACAAGAGAAACATTCCACAAGGTCAATCATATCACCATTTAAGATAAATCGAAGAAAAAATTCGTTACTAAGCTTTGGCACGTATAGATAAAATGAAAAATACCTACTTTGTTGTATTTCTGTGCACTTTCCTTGGTCTTGCTTTTGCGTAAATTTATTAGGTAGAAGAAAGAGAAATATGCGTGAAGCTTACTGAAACATTACTACTACGTTCAAACATCAGTTGATGCTCGTGGCAGCGAAATATCCTTGTTCACCGTGCTGTTTGTAATGCCAAATGTTTGGGAGGGTAGCCCACTCTAGCACAGGGTGCGAGATTAATTCAAGTGACCAGTAGTTATGCCGTCCTAGGCTATATCCCTAGTTATGCCGACCTGGGCAACATCCCTCCCTGCCGCAGTAAAAAATTGAGTTTATCTCCTTAAAAAAATAGTTAATTTCCGTTTCTCCGTTAAGAGCGCTATTTAGAAAGAAGTACTGTCTTGTAGACCCAGTCTTTCATACTGAATATGTCTGCAATATTTTCTTACTGTAGTTATTCCTATTGAGACAGTTCCAATGTCTCATCTGAAATCAACGTCTGCAATATTTTCTTATAGCACTTATTCTTATTGAGACATATACAAGTCTCATCTGAAATCAAGCGTTCTATGTTTATATACTCTCGTAATCGATATACACTCCGGGAAATTGCAAGGACGTAAGAGATTTCATTCATTATTAAGCTACGGCAAAGAGATAATTATTCCACGTTGGGCATTGGAGGAGAGATGTTCCATGTCGGATGGAGAGGAGAGTGTTGGAACCGCCATTAAGGCAGTAATCTATGTTTTATTGTATTAAACAAAACAAATAAACATAAAAGCACAAAAGGAGTATCAGGTGTTTAGAGTTCATAAACGTTAATCGTTTCAAAAGAAATATTCTGTGCTTATAAAGACGCAAGTCTTCCGGAAGTTTTGTGTAGTTTGATGGTGCCAACCTGCAGTTTTACTCGGTTTTGGGATTCATCGAGAATATTTCTCCGAAGACCGAAATAATTTCACGAACTGAAGCTGGACACCACATTCCATACACATGACACAGCATAGCACTTGGCTCTACCTATCGATTTCCGTAGAGCTATAAATTATCTGTAGTTATTTCATTAGGGAAGTTCCAGCAAGGAGACTCAACGGGATCTGGTGCTGCGAAACGCATGTGGTATTACCGTATTCCTTAACTTACGGAGAACAGTAAGCAACATAGACTTCATAACCACCGCCGACATAATTAAAAGGAGCAAACAGTAAGAAGGAATCGCTAAACCAAACCATAAAAAAACGTTCAATAATAATACGCAATCACCCAAATAAAACGCTCATTAAATGATAGAGACAATAAAAAAATAACATGAACTTTAATTTGGCGTCCGAGTACAGGACGGTCCACAATTAAGAATTGTTTTTGTATATTATGTGTATGTACTAATCGTTTCATTGTGTGTGTTCCATGTACGCTGAGCTTTGGTTGAGTTTGGTACGGTGAGCAGAACAGTCACAATCTCCACCGCAGAACCTCACACCGCTGCAAGCTGAATAAGGCAGGCACACACAAAAATTTCACAACCTTTACAGAATCTGGTCTATATGTAAAAATAAATTAATATTCTCAGTCAGTAGAGGAAGAGGTAGTTAGATTTTTCATTTCTTTTCAGTATTGCAGAAGTGGATATAGAGAAATATTTGTTCATTCTTGTCAGGTGTAATTTCATGTTACAGTGTATTAAAGCGTGAAATCTGTTAGGTATTTTGTGTGTTTTTTGATTTTTTATGGTGAAAATTACAGCCCAAGTAAAGACGGAACAGGAAAAATTTCCAGACGTTCACGTGATGAGTGATAATTCTGCTGTAGAGGAAATAGCAGCTTCGTCTCAGCAAGAGACAAACCCCATGGCTCATATTTTAGAGATACTAAAACTTTTGTCTGTGGTGGTACAGGCTGGCTGCATTCCAGAAGCAGGAGGATATGTCACAAAAGCAAACTGACATGTCAACTGTAGTGCAAACCATGTTACAAAATCATACAGACGAGGCACAAAGGCAGTCTGACTTATGTCAGAAGCAGACAGATATGACAGTGGCTATTCAATCGTTAGTGACGCAACAAAAACAGATCGGAAATGAGATAACAGAGTTGCGCGAGGCCTAAAAGCAATTTCCTTTAGAGTTACAAAAGGTGACACAGGAAATGCATACTATAAAGTCGAAACAGGAAGAAGTGGAGAATTCCGTAGTCGAGTTGACAGAAACGGTAACAAATATAGCTTCTGATTGTGATAAACTCATACGCGAAAATTTCAACGAACAACAACAGGAATTTTCCACTAAGCTAGATGAATGGGCATCTGCGAAAGAGAATCAAGTGACGATATGTGTGGATGCTAGTTTCGAAGAGGCGGTAAGCAAAGTGCCGATCGGAAGAGCATTAATGAAGACTTAAAACGTTAAAGGTCAGTTAGCAATGGAAAGACGAAATAGTTCATCCTGTGGAAAACATTTCCAAAGATCTCGATCAAAAGCAAGGGACAGTAAAGGAGTGCCGGAAGGAACTGCATGAGGTTGAACGAACACAGAATTCAATACCAGAATCTTGTTACGGAAATGGACATGCTTCGCGTCCTATGAAATTGAGTTATAACAGAATGCAAGCAGCGCCGCTTAACAACAATGTTTACGCTGCGATGTTAATGGATGAGAAGTTGCTTAAACACAGACAGTTTCAAAGGTTCTCACCCGGCAGGAAGTCAATAAATCCTATAGTATTTATACGTGGAATTCGAGGAATATTACACAGGGCATGAATTGAAGCACAGAAAATAAGTTATGCGTCAGGATACGTTCAGGGTGACGGCGCATTGTGGGCTACAGACATGATGGACACATGTAAGACCTACGAATAGTGTGAAAAGACACTTTTGGGGAAGTATTGGTCGCGAGGCGTACGTAAGGAAGTATTTAATCCTGAAACGTTCTGTATAAAGACAGGCAGCCTACGCAGATACTTAGAGAAGAATCTAAATAAAGCCAGATATTGGGACGAGCCCATCATCTTACGCATTCTGAAGGCAAAACTTCCCGCGGAAACTAGGGAAAAATTAATTCATGCTACCGAAGGGAATCTTAAGGAATTTATGTCGGTATTAGATTAAACAGGTCTAATCCAAGAGGATATGAAGGCGAAAACAGATAAGCACAGCGTCCGCAGCTCGTGGTCGTGCGGTAGCGTTCTCGCTTCCCGCGCCCGGGTTCCTGGGTTCGATTCCCGGCGGGGTCAGGGATTTTCTCTGCCTCGTGATGACTGGGTGTTGTGTGATGTCCTTAGGTTAGTTAGGTTTAAGTAGTTCTAAGTTCTAGGGGACTGATGCCCATAGATGTTAAGTCCCATAGTGCTCAGAGCCATTTGCACCATTTAATAAGCACAGCACTTTCCCGCAGTAAAAAAAAAAAATGGTTCAAATGGCTCTGAGTACTATGGGACTCAACTGCTGAGGTCATTAGTCCCCTAGAACTTAGAACTAGTTAAACCTAACTAACCTAAGGACATCACAAACATCCATGCCCGAGGCAGGACTCGAACCTGCGACCGTAGCGGTCTTGCGGTTCCAGACTGCAGCGCCTTTAACCGCACGGCCACTTCGGCCGGCCCCGCAGTAAAATAATGCTTACGGCGGACGAGCTGGTAATCAGCTGACAGTCGAGACAAATGCCAGTCCCGCTTCGCCACAGAATAACAACTACAGCCAGAACAGAAATACACGCAACGGCGACGGCAATAACTTTCGTTATGGCCGTAGCCGACAAAACAGACAAGATGACGATACAACCCGGGGTACAATGTAAATGCAAATTCTTCGAACTGGCGTAATGCAAGTAAAAGTAATAACAGTAGACACAATAGTCGAGAACAGTAGAGATTGATTGGCGACAGAGATCACCAATAATAACCGAAGTGAGAGAGGGTGCGGCTGATACAAATGAATCGCATTTGGAAAACTAACGCCGACCGAATCGTGCCCCGGAGAAGAGGTCGTGGACAGGGATAGGAGCTATGTGCAGAAAGTAAATATGTTGCGCTGTAATGAAGGACAGTTACAGCAAGAGGAACTTTGCGCAGATACAACAAAGTGTAAAGATGAATATTCAGCAGAGCCTATTTCTGCCATGAGAGTGAAGACAGAGGGTATTCCAGAGAACGTATTTTTGGACAAAGGCGCATCGTTTAGTGCAATTTCACTGAGTTTATTTGACCAGATAATGAGGAAGACCCTGTTGCCTACATTTCCTGTGCACCACTGTAAGATACTTGGAGCGTTTGGCACTCAATCACAACCTGTGCGGACACAGACGATGTTAAAGTTAGATTTAGGAAATGCAGCGATAATATGCGCGTTCCTAGTTGTGGAGAAATTGATAGTCGACTGTGTTCTGGGAATCGAAAGAATGCGGGAGAAGGACCCCAAATTGGAATTCTCGACCGGTAAAGTGAATTTTTGGATCGACGGAGCCCTAGCCCAAGTAGATTTACTGAGAAAGGAAACCAAACATGGAAGGTATTTTAGAAGGGCGAAATTGAAGTTAATTATGACAGAGCACCGGAATTACCAAACCAGTTTGATCAAAGTCATACAAATAGTCGAGATATCTGACCAAATAAAACAGAAGTTGACCAAGTCAGAGCACTTTAAAGACGAACAGAGGACACAATTGTCTGTCATCTTAAGCAATTTTATAAAGGTATTCGAAGAACAACCTGGTGTAATTAAAGGTTATACCTGTCATTTAAATGTAAAGTCACACGAAGGATACTGACATAGTTTTTATCCCGTTCCATGGAAACAAAGAAATGCAGTCGACCAGGCAATACAGAGAATGTTGAGTGGAATTTAATCGAAATCTCAACCAGTCCGTACTGCAGTCCGCTTCTCGTTGTACCAAAACGAGGTGGAATGGTACGTCTGGTACTAGACGCTCGTGTGATAAATACAATCATAATACCAGTGTGTACTTACCCTGAGAACATTGATGAGTTGATGCAGAAATTCAACGGAGTAAAGTATCTTACGATGATTGATTTCCATATACTCCATCGGCAAGTTAGACGAAGAGTCCAGGAAATATACTGCATTTGTGTGTGCTGGAAGAAGTTATCACTTTAAGGACTGAATATAAGTGCGGGAGTATTTACATCAGCGGTAGATGCAGCATTAGGACCAGAACTAAGAAGTAACTTACTTTGTTTTTGGATGACATCTTAATTGCCACTAACACATGGGAAGAGCATATGAGGAGACGGACACGAGTGTTGGAAAGATTTGCGAGAGTGGGAATAACAACCAATCTCCAAACGTCTCACATCTGCCTGTAAAAGATAACATTTTTAGGTCATCTGATTAATGTAAATGGCATATTACATGGTGAGAAGAAAATAAGTGCTATCAAAAACTCTTGTATTTCTAGGAATAAGAAGCAATTGAGAGGATTTCTAGGTCACCGATTTACGGAGGATCAGTCAATGAATTCTGAGCCGTTGCTACATTTACTAAAGAAGAACGTGCACTGGCAGTGGACTGTCGAATGTCAATGCGAATTTGGTGCAGTCAAGAAGGCCTTGTCAAATCCAAGGTTTTTATACCACCTGGATATGTCACCCGAGTTTGGAGAGATGACGCATGTCTCTTCTGTGGGACTTCGAATTAGTTTGTTTCAGATTAGAGGAACCGATGACAAACCCACTTTTTCTCCAATAGCATTTGCCAGTAGATCCCTGTCTAGCTGTGAAAGATCATATACAACCACTGGACAGAAAGCTCTTGCAGTAGCGTGGGCACTCAAGAAATTCAATTAATATTTGTATGGTGCAAGGACAACAGTATACTGTGACCATCAAGCTCTCAGCTTTCTGCAAACTTGCAAACTCTTACATGGAAGATTAGGAAGAGGGACTGTCGTTCTCCCAGAGTATCCGTTCAGGATTGTGTAAATACAAAGGAAGGAGAATATAATAGCTGATGAGTTATCACGTCTTCCTGAAGACAGATTAGAATGAAGATAAATTCCCGGTACTATTGATGAGAGACCAAATTAAAAGAAGATATTATTTGGAATTTTATAGTGACATGGCGAAACTTCAGCAAGATGATCCAAGACGGAGATAGATGAGACAAAGATTGGAAGAACAGCAAGAAGAGAAGATAACCCTCTATTACAAAGTAGTACATGGTGTTCTATTTCGTCGTCGGAATGATCAAAGTCAGAATTGGTGCGTTTGTATACCGGAGGAATTTGAAGAAAGATTGATATGGTACACTCACTATATTTGGGGACATTTTGGTGTTGCAAAATGTGCAACTAAACTTAGAATCTATTGTCATTTTCCGGATTTAAGAAGGAAAGTGTGGAGAGTTTTGCGAAAATGTTTAATCTGTCGGAAAACAAAACCAGATAACAGAGGTAGTAAAGGCCTCTTACAATATTTTACCGGAGAAGGCGCTGTCTCTTTTATCAGAAGATGTATGTGGACCAATACCCAGAGCGAGAGGAGAATGTAAATACATTTTTGCTTTTCTGGACGTATTTACCAAGTACGTGAAATTCTATCCAATGAAAACTGCTACAGCAGTGCCAATCCTTAACCGTTTGTGTAATGATTATATTCCATGTGTTGGAAAGCCAGACGCGATACTGTCTGACAATGTTACGAATTTTTCTGGACATAAATGGAGAAACGCATTAGTTCGAGCTAACATCAAGCAGATATTAACATCCAGATATAATCTGAGCATGAACCCGATCAGGAGAACATTTCGCGAACTTAATCGATTTATGCGAACGTATTGCCATAATAAGCAAACAAGATGGATTGAATACTTCGATACGTTTGAGGAGATACCGAATAATATGCCTCACATGTCAACCAACTTCACACCAGCTGAACTGATGCTTGAAAGAAGAGAGAGGAATGAGTGGATAAATAAGATACCACAGTTATCAGAGGGCGAACTACAATGGTATGACAAAATAAGAACAGCTATCGTTAACCTGGCAGAGAGTGCTATGGACAGAAAAGTAAATTTTGACAAGCCTGTTCTTCTAAACAATGTTATGTAGTTGGAGATAAAGTATTGCTAAGACACATCCGCGTGCGTCTTTGTTAAATAAAAGAAATAAGAAATGGCAACTAATGTTTCAGGGGCCTTATGAAGTCAAATACCATATCCAGGAGCGTATGTACTGGGTCATCCTGAGAGCAGGAATGTAAAGCGGTTATACCCACATCACGACTTGAAACTATTTCATTCATGAGAATGTTGGACTATGAGAAAAGGAGATAATGTTGTAAATAGCAGCAAAAGTTACATTTTTAAAATTTCAAATAAGATGATGATGGATCGAGACAGATTCATGAAAAATACGTTAGCATGTTGTATATAACAGGATATATATGTGTGCTTTATTTCAGCAAGTTGTTATGTAGTTTTAGGAAAATAAATTATGATGTTTTCAATTTCAGTAAAGATTTAAATATAAGGGAAATTGATTTAAATTTTTATTACATTATTAGTTTTAAGAGAATGGGAATATTCATCCTAAAGACATGGAAAAATAGCTATTCGAAGTAAGGACACAATGATATTTCTGGCTAAAGATTTCAATGGTTAAGCTTATTCTACTTGATAGAGTTTTTGAAGTATTTGAGATAAATTATTCCTTAGATGATTTGGAAGGTTAATGCCGGACCTGACTGGGAGGGGTGATGGTCGAAGTAGAGAGGATATAAAATGTAGACTGGAAATGGCAAGCAAAGCGTTTCTGAAGAAGAGGAATTTGTTAACATCGAGTATTGATTTAAGTGTCAGGAAATCGTTTCTGAAAGTATTTGTATGGAGTGTAGCCTTGTATGGAAGTGAATCATGGACGATAAATAGTTTAGACAAGAAGAGAATAGAAGCTTTCGAAATGTGGTACTACAGAAGAATGCTGAAGATTAGATGGGTAGATCACATAATTAATGAGGAGGTATTGAACAGAATTGGGGAGGAGTTTGTGGCACAACTAGACTAGAAGAAGGGATCTGTTGGTAGGACATATTCTGAGGCATCAAGGGGTCACCAATTTAGTACTTGAGGGCAGCGTGGAGGGTAAAAATCGTAGAGGGAGACCAAGAGATGAACACACTAAGCAGATTCGGAAGGATGTAGGCTGCAGTAGGTACTGGGGGATGAGGAAGCTTGCACAGGATAGAGTAGCATGGAGAGCTGTATCAAACCAGTCTCAGGACTGAAGACCACAACAATAACAACATGACTTTGATGGACAATTTTGCAAAAGCAGAAAGAATAGAGGATTGTAATGAGAGACTACCCGACTACGACGTGATAAAAGTGTATGTTACTTCTCCCTAATCACGAAATTCATACCAGGAACGTGAGTTTGACAAATATTTTGTACTAATCCGTTCTCTCACAGCCCTTTTCCATCAGTGATTATGTCTACTGATACGGGCTATAATTACGTTTCATGTTGAAACAATACGTGTATATGGCATTACGAGGGTTTGATCCAGCCTGGGTACTACCTGAGGATCACCCCTCTTCCTGCCCATCCATACCATCTCACCCACGCTAACAGGAGGTCATCCCATATCTCAAACAACGCCTGTCCTGCAACTTCCACCAGACGGCGAGCAGACGTCGCTACCAAGATATCCTCACAATTAACCGACTCAACCAATGCAAGAACAACCCTTGATAAAGATATTTTTCAGATTGTTTGTTCAAACCTTTAATCCTATTTTGAAATTACAGGGTGGAAACATAGGGTTAAATGAGCCTTGTTCCGGGTTTTCTTTAGGAACCCTCGCCCTAATGGGAAGGATTTGTTGATCTAAAGTCCATGGCCACATTAGCCGTTAACAGTTACTCAAACGACTAATGTCAAAAATTTAACCGTATAACAAGTAACGAGTGATTAAGAAGGTTACACAGTTAATAAGCCGCAAATGCTGTGACTCATATGTCACGACTATTGTGACTCATATGATGGACCCTGTTAATACTGTACGGAAGAGTAGAATCTTACTTCGGATGTTTAGGTCGCGTATGACCCTATACACAAAATCCACACCATAAAATGTAATTGTGTAACGTTAAAGCGACGCAGTATACCGTGAATAAACTGCGACGGACTATTAGTACAACGTAAATGTAATATATCTGCGCGAGAGATAAATACACTGTAGAATTTAACCATCCTCGTGCGAACTCGATAACAAAGTATACAGACTGTATTAAGCTACGGCAAAGAGATAATTATTCCATGTTGGACATTGGAAGAGAGATGTTCTATGTCGGATGGAGAGGAAACTGTAGGAAGCCGCCATTAAAGCAGTAATCTATGTTTTATTGTATCAAAGAAAATAAATACACCTAAAACCACAAAAGGAGTATCAGTTGTGTAGAAATCATAACCCTTAATCATTTCAAAAGAAATATTCGGTGATTATAAAGACGCACGTCGTTCGGAAGTGTTGTGTGGTTTGATGATGCGAACCTGCAGTTCTACACGGTTTTGGGATGCGCCGAGAATATTTCTCCGAAGACCTAAATAATTTCACGAACTGAAGTAGGACGCCACATTCCATACACATGACACAGCATAGCACTTGGCTGCACCGATCGATTTCCGCAGAGCTATAAATTATCTTTAGCGATATCAGGTGGAGAAGTACCAGCATGGAGACCCAACGAGATCTGCTGCTGTGAAACGCATGTGGTATCACCGTATTCTTTAACTTACGGAGAACAGTAAGCAATATAGACTTCATAACCGCCGCAAACATAATTGAAAGGACTCAATTTAAATAAAAGGAGCAAACAGTAAAAAGTAATCGCTAAACCAAACCTTAAATAAAAATCAATTAATTATAATAAGCAATCGTATTAATAAAACGCTCACTAAATAACAGAGAGAATATAAAAATAAGAATTCTTAAAAATTTCCCCATCCTGTGTAAAATTCTGGCTAAATATTGTGCCCTTCAATGTAATATGGCGTGTCAGTTATGCGCGCTGTTCGGCGAATTACTAAAGTGTCCTCGATCCCGTTTGCTACGACCTTTAAATTGCTAAAATTACTCCTCCCGCCATTAAGAATCCTTGTAACTGGAGAAGGCTTTCACGTTTAACGAATAAAGTCGACCTCCTTCGCTAAAGAGCTAGGTTTCGGATTCAGGATACAGGAGAACTGTAGAGTACTCGATCAATATTTCGGAAGTACACCGTGAACCACAATCTCGGCTTTGTAGGCAAGCGTGTCTCTATTGCTGGCGACAGCTGGCAGACCGGCCTGTACCGTGTATTTACTGACGGTGTTACATCGGATATGAACCGATATGACGAGGCGAAACCATTGTGAAAAGATCTGAATGTGATTAACTGGACTTATCACAGCGTTAAATCGTTGACACGCCGTACACAAACAGTTCATTAATTACGAGCGGTGTGTTTTGATTGTCAGTTGTACTACTGGTGTCGCCACATTTGGTATCAGAAAGATAGTGTTCCGTTTATGTTTCCAATTGGGAGAGTGTTTATGGCGACAAGTTCGCTGCGTCATGGAGACATTGATGATTAAATGACTTATGTACAGGCTTTGATGTTCCGCACATTTGGGTGGCTAACAATAACCTCTAATTAAAACAATGCAGACTGCAGGAGATTAGCTGGAACAAGGAGGTTGATAATTCTCGTTACAGAGCAAAACAATCTTTATTCGAAACTAGACTGACGTTATGTAGCTTATTATTTATACGTAGCCATCTCCCAACTGTGTACAGATAACCTTCTGTCTGTTTTCTCTAGAAGCCACAACACTGCCTTTAGTCCAACGACATTCGCTTTTATTTTTTCTCTTGGTAATAAATATATATCCAAATCGGAATTATATTCCCTCGAAGATTATTTCTTTACTTCACTTTACTTCTTGACGTTATAAAAAGGAAAATGGACTCATTATGGAAAAATTTTAAAAAATGGAGCGACCGTAGACTATTTTGTAATGAAGTAACAAAGCTTAGGATGTAATGTCCTTTAACAACGAAGTCCTACGGAACTGCTTTTAAATTTAGTTGGCGCGTTTTGCAAACGCAGTCGCTTAATATGTGACTATTTGCATTGCCGTGGTGCAACAGCAGTTGTTGAGGTAACAGTTGCCGCTTGTACTTCAGTCCGCTATGGAAATGCTCAAATAGCGTTATGTAATGAGAACAAGTGACTGGTCCACGCTTTCACATAAGCTATCGTGATGATTCCGCTATACGTGCCCAAAATAGTCTATCCAGTTTTTCCCATTGAATTGGCGATTTCATCTTCTCATTTGTTGCACAACTTACTTCAACCATTGACTGCAGTCTTATGTCCGGGATGTATCCGTGGTTTTTACAGTCACGAAGTGTTTGTCCTAATTAATTTGTCCTAATTTGTTTCAAACAAGGCTATGAAAGATTTTGTTCATTTTTGAAATTCTTGTGATTGTTCACGACTGAAAAATTTCAGGAAAACCATGAATAGTAATATATGAGGACCACTTATTGGCATTTCGTCCATTTTCCTAGACAGTCTCACATTTTAAATCTTATTTGCAAACGTTAAATGCATCATCTTATCGGATAGCTGAAGATTAGACGTCAGAGTGATGTAGTGCAACTAGATGTTCTTTTCTTGTGTGGTAAAACAGTTAATAGAACTCCACGTATTCCAACAATAGCCATTCTTTGATGAAATATGCATGAGTAACAGTATGATTACGTTTGATTGAATAAATGGTGTCTAGCATGGAAACCATGCATTTCTAGGCAAAATTTCATTAGACCTCTTTTGTTTCGTATCCTCTCATCGATCGATCTCTAGAGGTTGTGCACGGTGGAAAAAATCACCCTGTATATTAGAATCAAGAGGGAATGATAATAATGGAAGACCAAGATAGCAGCGCTACGATAGAAAAGACTATAATACAAGGATGCAGTCGCTCATCTAGTGTTCAAACTATACATGACGGAAATATGGAAATGAAAGTAACATTCAAATTGGGATTAAAATGCATGCTGAGAAGGTATGAATACAAGATACGGCATTGACGCTGAAAGTGTGGAAGTGAAATTGAATAGAGTAAGAACTGTAATAAACACAGTATATGAACTTACAGCAAACCAAGGAAATGTGAAAGTAATGAGGACTAACAGAAATGATCGTTAAAGTTGACACAAAGTTGGAAATGACGAAGTAGACGAAGTGAAAAAATTATTTTAGCTAAGAAAAAAAATTATACTCAAGAAGCAATTAGCAATGTTAAGGAGTGTATTCTTCGCTAAAATGGATGCGAATATTAACAGCACTCTTACTTTGAGAAAAAAATTCTGAAACTGTATATTTTGAGCACAGAACTGTGTGGATGTGAAACTTGAACTGTAGGAAAAACCGAAAAGAAGGGAATCGATGCGTTTAAAATGTGGCGCTGTTGTAGGATGTACAAAATTAAGTAGGCTGATAGGAATTGAAGAGGTTCTTCGAAAAATCCGTGTGGACTGAAATAAATGAAAAACAAAGAGTAGAACGATTAACAATACGACATGAGTTAACCCGTCGGGAAATACGCTCTAAGGAAAAACCGGAGAAAAGCACACGACACACCACGATGGAGGTGTGCAAATAGGTCATACACTGATATTCATACAGGCATCGATGGAAAATGCAAAAATGAAACTTTAGCGGACGTTGGATGAATGTGTCACGCTACAGCGCAGATTCACCGCGCCCCTGGCAAGGAGAGTAAAAAAGGGGACACGGCGATGCCACGGCATAAAGTCTGTTTAGCGACTACACCTCGCAGAAAGACGTATGAAGAATCCACGCAGACGCCAACCTTCTAGAGATGAAGTGTAGTTGGGCTCAAAGAAGTCAGTTTAACCGGCTGGTCATTTGACATTTGAAGAGGAGTGATGCAACTATTCGATTACATTGGTAAGAATGGGTAAACCATGGCCAAACACAACGTCAAGAAGGAAGCACTCGACATAGAGGAGGACCGAGCAACTGTCGGAGAAGCAATCAGAGGCCCAGACTAATCGTTATCATGGGTCCCACGTGCTGTCAGTGCTAGGGTGAGTCCAAGGACCTTCAATAAGCAGCTCACAGAAAGCGGGCTGAGCTCATGGCGCGCTTTTATTGCCAACTGCTACTGTACACCAACAAGGCCGTTTGCGGTAGTGATGGGCACATTAACTGTCTTGAGTCATCACTCCCTCTTCGAAATGAGCCACGATGACCAGCGATGCCTAGACTAGAGATGGCCTGGGCAGCGGCGGATACCATCTTGACTGTCGCCCATCAAACGGCCCGACAAGAGGGGAGTGATGATCTGATGCTCCGTTTCATTACGTAGCAGGACTCCTTTGGCTGTCATCCTGGAAATCCTTACAGCGCAGCGGTATGTCGACGACTTTCTCCAAGTGTCCTTCATGGCAAGCCATCCATTGCTGACACTTCAGTAAGATAAAGGCCGTTCACACATTGTGAGAATTTGTACAGCTTGTCTTCGTGCTTCTCAAACCTTAGCTCGTCCAACAAGCTACATGGATCTCTCTCCAATTCAGAGCGTGTGGATCATTATGGGTTCAAATGGTTCAAATGGCTCTGAGCACTATGGGACTTAACTTCTAAGGCCATCAGTCCCCTAGAACTTAGAACTACTTAAACCTAACTAACCTAAGGGCATCACACACATCCATGCCCGATGCAGGATTCGAACCTGCGACCGTAGCGGTCGCGCGGTTCCAGACTGTAGCGCCTAGAACAGCTCGGCCACTCTGTCCGGCGATAATTACCGGCAGCGTCGTCCAAACAGCTAGGGATTTTGATGATATTACGTGCCAGTTGAACAGAATTTAGCACGATATACCGCAGGTGAACATCCAGCAACTCAAGCTAAGCCAAATAACTGTTTGCATAAGGATCAGAGGTGGACCACTGCTTTATTAGCTTGCTCATTTCGTGAAATTTTTTCTCTTGAATAAATCGTCCAATTTCTCGGAAATTCTAATCATTTATTTGTTTCCACATGTACATTCCACGCTCCGATTTCCGTCCCATTCGGATTCGAACAATTGCATCATGGTGCTATTTTATTGTTATTTCCATGTTGCCATAGGGAACCGTAGAGGGCAAAAGCAGCAGGCGTGATGGGATATGGAGTGGTTCCAAGAAATAACTGATAACTTGGGAAAGTACTATCTGATGTGAAAACGTTAACGAGGGAGGGTGCTCTGTGGCAGTCTGCATCAAACCAGGGACAAGACTGGGGACAGCCTCTTCCGCTCCCCTCACGATCCCCCCCCCCCCCCCCCCCAAAAAAAAAAATAAGGAAAAGGGAAACAAAACCACTCGCATGCTACACAGTGCCTAGAAGTGCCAATGAAAAAAACCGCCAGCTACATGCCACCAAACTGGACAATACGTCTTTGCAGAGGTCTGCAGCCATGAAGCACTTAAACACTTTTTTCTGTTTGGAACGCACTTAAATTCTTCTAATAAAGCGGAACTGCAGAAAGATGTTAAGGAACGATAGAGTTAATACGGCTGGCAGTGAAGTGTTTGTTGCCATTGCAAGCAATTTATCTTGTAGTGAAACTGAAGTAGATAATTTCTATCAGTTAGTGTAAGCAATGGTTATACTTGACAACCGGATTAAGTTAATAACTTTCAGAGCCCGACTCATATGATACAATTGCTGAAAGCGTCATTGAAAAAATGTAGGAACCCCACTCGTACAGTTATAGTTCGTGGTGACTTCGCTATAGCCCCATACTCTGACGTAACTACTTATTCAGAGTAAGTGATAGGTATTAAACATATAATTCGAAATTGTATAAAAATGCTCTCTCTGAAAATTATTTTGACGAATTAAAGTGCGCGTCATTTATGTTGGCGGCCGGGTTTAGGTTCGTTCTGCGCATCTGACGTCACAAAACACAGTCAGCCAATGAACAGAGAACGACGTTGCCAGATCTCGACTGCAGTGCAGAGCATGGACGAGTGTCTTCAGTTTTAGAAACGTTCAGTCATAAATAAAATAATAGAACAAAAGCAATGTCTTGATAGCAGACTTTCTTTTATAGAAAGTTTGGAAAAAGCATTCTTTATACCAATTGCTTCATATTCTATTAATTAATTAAACCAAACAAGCAATAAGACTCTTAATTCAGGCGACAGCAAGGAAAGGTGTTTGTATCAATCTCACGAACCGCTTTTTCTCAATAAAGAACAGCGCTAATTGTTTATTTCCTATTGTATTTCGATGAAGTGTGAGTAATTCATAGTCATACCAACAGTGTGTGTCAGTATTTTGCGTCACGTGTTAGAGTCCTCATGAAGTTACATCGTAAGACGAGCTACGTCCTCTGTAATAAAAAGACTGAGTTAATCGATCAACAACGAACTTAAACGGATGTCTTACGAAGTCCGCCCCGAGCAGATGCAACGAACCTAAGCGAACAAAATGAGGTTAAGAAAGAAGGGAAAAAAAGAGCTACGTTAGCGTAACGGTGAAGGTGTTGGGCAACTATGCCGGCACGGTAGCTCAGCGTGTTCGGTCAGAGGGTTAGCTGCCCTCTGTAATAAAAAAAAAAAAAAAAAAAAACTGAGTAAATGGATCAATAATGAACTTCAATGGGCGTCAGGGGACGTCCGCCACGAACAATTGCAACGAACTATTACGAACAAGATGAGATAAAAAAAGCAAAAGGTAATGAGTTCAAACCATGTGCTGTGCTTAGTATTTTCTTTACTTAAAAACAATATCGAAGTGTCTTACTTCACGAATTTTATTCGTCTGAATGCAATTTTTTTGAAATTTCTAGTGCTTTGTCTCTTCATTAACCCTTTCGCTGCTGCAGACACGTGATCCCCGCATTCCGCGCTGTACGCGATTTTGTCATCACTGCACTGCTCGCCTGTGCAGACACATGGTGTTCCCACTGCTTTGACGCACTTATCATTCGATATCACAAAAACTATTTGGCCCAAAAATTTTATTTTTACACATCTTCTTTTTACTGGTACCTTCCCCCCACAAATGACTTAATTTTGTTTCGATGTTCAACGCAGTTATTGTGCAGCAGTAAATGTAGTAAACCATTGCACGAAATTTTGAAGAGTTTTCAGAGGTAAAAGTCCATAGCGTATACTTTCCTATGGTCGATTTTAGTTGCCACAATGTTGAGGATGAAATGTGGACAAGATACCTAGATTTCATATAAAATTTACTATATAACAATATCTCATTTAATTTGAGTACCACATAGTTGTCGTATGTAATATTGAGAAATATTCCGTCTTTCGCGACTGTAATAAAATTTTTATTTACACCAGGCACGTTTAGCTTTATTTTAAAGCACTTCAATAAATGAAAGGTATGGCACATACACAATGGTACTCATGTTCTCTTTCTTGTTTTTGTTCCACAGTCGCAGTTTTACCAATGGTATTGAATTATATTCCTCTTCTGCAACTGTAATAAGCGACTTATTTAGACCAGACGCGTTTCTCTCTTTTGTAGCATCTTCAGTGGACAGTATTTTTGTCTCCTCCATTGCCAAGTCACCTTTCGTAGTTTTGTGCTGCGGTAACACAATATTCAACGTTTGTATCGGCTGATCAGTGTTTTAGCAAATAAATGCTGTTTGTGTGTGCCACTCACAAAAATTATATTTGACATAGCTCAGAGCACTTCACTGATAGACGGTATATTCAAGTTCTAATGTTTTTGTAAGTCCACACTCTTGTTTAATGTATTTTGTCTACTTCCTTTTGATTGATTGAAGTGCTTTAAAATGAAGCCAAACGTGCCTGGTGTAAATAAATCTTTTGTTACAGTCGTGAAAAATGGATTATTTCTCAATATTACATACGACACCTATGTGGTAGTTACATTAAATGAGATATTGTTATACAGTAAATTTTATATGAAATTTAGGTATCTTGTGCACATTTCATTCTCAACATTGTGGCAACTAAAATGGACCAAACGGAAAGTGTACTCTATGGACTCTTACCTCTGCAAACTCTTCAAAATTTCGTGCAATGGTTCACTATATTTAATGCTGCATAATAACTGCGTTGAACATCGAAACAAATTAAGTCATTTATGGGGGGAAGGTATCACTCAAGAAGATGTGTAAAAATTAAATTTTTGGGCCAAATAGTTTTTGTGGAATCGAATGATAAGTGTGTCAAAGCAGTCGGAACACCATCTGTCTGCACAGGCGAGCAGTGCAGTGACGACAAAATCGCGCCCAGCGCGGAACGCAAGGAACACGTCTGTGTAGCAGCGAAAGGGTTAATACTTTACTTCATGAACTGCGCGCTTCCCCCAAAACGTAAGCTTGCGAACTATGCTATACTATGGCGCTGTTTCTCTTGGCGCGTGCGTCGTGTGCAACTGGCAATGCAGAAATCTCCCGCGTCTGGGCGGGCATGCGCGAGCTTCCAAGATAAAAGAATTGAACTATAGTTCAACGGCCCACTCGAAATGTCAATGGTTGCGGAAACATACTTGACCCCTACCAACAAATACACCTGAGCAGATATTGAATATCAGGACGCATACAGGAACAGGTGGCCACTAAGTCGTTTTAGAGACACTGAACACTGTAACATCCTTATGGCTTTGTGCAGAATGGCCGCCTGGCCACGCCCATTCACCCTACGAGTGGACAGGTGGCCGCTCCTTCAGCAGGGTCCGAGCAGGCTCACGTGGGAAAGGGGGGGGGGGGGAGGGCGGGGAGGGTTTACCGGTTATTGGAAGCTCCAATGTTAGGTACGTTATGAACCCCCTTTGGTAGAGAGCATTCTGGTCTGGAAAGAAAGCCAAATTGCACCCGGTAGGTCTGTCCAGGGACGTCATCCGAGATGTGGAGGTCGTCTTGCCTGTGACTATCGAGGAATATCAGTATAGAAAAGGGTAGTAGCGAGCATGATGTCATTATAGCAAATATGATTATGAAAGTAAATAAATTAGTCCATAGAGCAGAAAGCAGTTATTAGCATCTCACTTAGACAGTGAAATTGCAACCGTTAGTTCCAGTAAGATGGCTGTGGAGGAATTATGGGCAAAGTTTAAGCAGATTGTAAATCGTGGTCGGGAGAGTTATGTACCTAGTAAGTGGATGGGAAAGAGCCAAAATGGTTTAACAACGAAATTTGGTCCGCAGCTCGTGGTCGTGCGGTAGCGTTCTCGCTTCCCACGCCCGGGTTCCCGGGTTAGATTCCCGCCGGGGGCAGGGATTTTCTCTGCCTCGTGATGACTGGGTGTTGTGTGATATCCTTAGGTTAGTTAGGTTTAAGTAGTTCTAAGTTCTAGGGGACTGATGACCATAGATGTTAAGTCCCATAGTGCTCAGAGCCATTTAAACCATTTGAACGAAATTTGGATTATGCTGAGGAAGCAGAGGCTGTTGCACTCCCGGTTCAAAAAGGAACGCACAAAAGACAAGCGAATGTTAGTAGAGATTTGGACATATGTGGAAATGTCTACGCGTGAAGCATACAACAACTACCACTGTCACACCTTAGCAAAGAATCTGGCAAGGAATCCGAGAAAATTCTGGTCCTATGTGAAATCGCTAAGCGAGTCTTCAAATGGTTCAAATGGCTCTAAGCACTATGGGACTTAACATCTGAGGTCATCAGCCGACTAGACTTAGAACTACATAAAGCTAACTAACCTAAGGACATCACACACATCCATGCCCGAAGCAGGATTCGAATCTGCGACAGTAGCAGCAGCACGGTTCCGGACTGAAGCACCTAGAACCGCTCGGCCACACCGGCCGGCTAAGCGTGTCTAAGGCTTCCATTCAGTCCCTTGGTGATCAGTCTGGTGTGGCAGTTGGAGAAAGCAAAAGGAAAGCCGAAGATTTAAATTTCACGTTCAAAAATCGTTCACACAGGAGAATCGTACAAACATACCGTCATTTGATCATCGGGCAGACTCCCGTATGGACGACGTAGTAATAAGCATTCCTGGCGTAGAAAAACTACTGGAAGATTAGAAAGAACTAAATCACCAGGCTCGGATGGACTCCCAGTTAGATTTTACAAAGAATCCTTTACGGCTCTGGCGCCTCGCCTTGTCTCCATTTATCGTGCACCTCTCACCCAGCACAAAGTGACAAGCGAGTTGGAAAAAAACTCAGGTCGCTCCAATATATAAGAACCGTAAAATATCGGACCCGCAAAGTTACAAATATACCTAACATCGGTTTGCTGCAGATTCCTAGAACATATTCTTAGTTCGAATATAATAAACTTTTTTGAGACTGAGAAATGTCCACGAATCAGGATGGTTTTAGAAAGCATCGGTCTTTCGAAACTCAACTTGCCATCTTCTCACATGATAAACTGAGAACTATGGATGAATAGAAACTGGCAGATTCCATACTTCTAGATTTACAAAAATCATTTAACACGGTTCCCCATTGCAGGATGTTAACGAAGATTCGACCATATGGAGTAAGTTCACAGATATATGAGTGGCTCGAAAAATTCTTAAGTAACAGAACCCAAAACTCGACGTCGAGTGTTCATCAGAAACAAGGGTGTGGTCAGGACTACCACAGGAAGTGTGATAGGATCGCCGTTGTTATCTATATACACAAATGGTTTGGCGGACGTAGTGGGCAGCAATCTGCGGTTGTTTGCTGATGATGCCGTGGTTACAGTAAGGTGTCGATGTTGAGTGACTGTGGAAGGATACAAGACGACAAAGACAAAACTTCGAGTTGGTGTGATGAATGTCAGGTAGCCCTAAATCTGAAAAAAATTTAAATTTTTGCGGAGGAGTAGAAAGATAAAACCTATAAATTTAGATACAGTATTACTACTGTTCCGATCTACAAAGTCAAGTCATTTCCTGCTCGGCAAAGCTAACTCGTTCAAATTTCTGGGCGTAACGTTGCAAAGCGATATGAAATGGAACGAGCATGTGGGAACTATGGTAAGGAAGACAAATGGTCGACTTAGTAAGGAGAACGGATATAGGACGATTCTGCGACCTGTTCTTGAGTGCTGTTCGGGTGTTTGGGATCTGCACCAGGTCAGATTGAAAGAAGATATCGAAGAAATTCAGAGGAGGGCTATATTTTTAACCGGTAGGTTCGAAAAAAAGAGGTGCTTCGGGAACTCAAATGGGAATCCCTGGAGGGAAGGCGACGCTATTGTTGAGAAAAACTATTGAGAATATTTAGTGAAGCTGACAGCCAAACGATTCTACTACTGGCATCATAAATTGCGCGCAAGGACCAAGAAAATAAGATACGAGAAATTACGACTCATACGGAGGCATACATACAGTTGTTTTTCCCTCGCTCTATTTGCGAGTGGAGAAGGAGGGGAAATGAGAAGTAGTGGTACAGTTTACTCTCCGCTACGCAATGTACTGTGGTTTGCAGACTATTTACATAAAACAGACGTTATATATGAAAAGAAACCAAATAAAATGGCTTCACGAATTCCTAAAAGACAGTCTCGATTCCTTCCGAACTATCTGTGTAGGCAAAGATCAGATATCGGTTGAATTTAAAGAAATGGTATCGAAAGCAACTGATAGGTTTGTAGCAAATAAGTTAATAGAGAGGGAACTGATCCCCCATGGTACACACAACGTGTAAGAATAGTGTAACTGAAACAACATGAAAGGCACGCTGATTTAAAAGAAAGCAAAATCTCCAAGATTTCCGAGGTTGTAAAGGAGCTCAAAGATTAGAGTGTATTCAGAGTGAGATGCTTTTAATAGTTTCCACAGAGGAACTCTCTCTAAAAAAAACTAGCAGATAATCCAAAGACATTCAGGTCGTATCTAAAGTACACCAGCGGCAAGACACAGACAGTATCTTCATTGCGTGACGTCTACGGTATAGCTAAGTAACTAAGACCTCTTACTAAAGGCTGGTGTACCTGTAGACACTGAACACCAATTACGTTCCTTTCAGACTAGTTTCGTATAATAGCTCCATACCTAGCAATCATGTACAACCGCTCCCTTGACATAATTCCAGAGTAATCATGTAGTTGTACACTCCAGTCATGAGTTCGATAAGTTAGGGAATCAGTTTAACATATTACTTCAAATAGTGCATGATCGTATTTGGTATACGCTTATACTATCAACTTGACGTAATACGTTGTACAGAGACTTTATGTTGCTGATATGTTGATAGCAATCTGTTGAAATGCGTAATCAGAAGAAAAATGTGCGATTTAGAGAGAGAAAACGTGTAAGTAGGCTGTTTAGGATTTAACGTTGGTAACGCCACGTAGCGCTCTGTATGAAAATCACTTACTGTACTGTGTGCAGTTTGTGGCTGGTTGGACTCACTGTTGGCATATTCGCTATTGTAGTGTTCGGCAGTGGGATGAGAACAGCGCGTAGCGTTGGGCGGTTGGAGATGAGCCGCCAGCAGTGGTGGACGTGGACAGAGAGATGCCAGAGTTTTGAGAACGGACGATCTGGACGTGTGTCCGCCAGAAAAAGGAAATTTGTAAAGTTGGATGTCATGAATTGATAGATATATATATGATGACTTTTGAACATTATTAAGGTAAATACATTGTTTGTTTTCTATCAAAATCTTTCATTTGCTAACTATGCCTATCAGTAGTTAGTGCCTTCAGCAGCTATAATCTTTTATTTAGCTGGCAGTATTGGCGGCTCGCTGTATTGCAGTAGTTCGAGTAACAAAGATTTTTGTGAGGTAAGTGATTCATGAAAGGTATAGGTCGTCGTTAGTCAGTTCCATTCTTTTGTGGGGATTATTGAAAGTCAGATTGCGTTGCGCTAAAAATATTGTGAGTCAGTTTGGTGATGATCAGAATAAGTAAAGAGAGAAATGTCTGAGTACTTCCAGTTTTGCTCAGCTGTTTGAAAATCAAATAACGTAAGAGGTTCACCAGCACAGTCATTAATAATTTTTCCGAGGGGACGTTTCTAACGTTGTTTTTAACAAATTGTGGTTACTGAACAACGTTTTAGCACTGTCCGTACTAGGAATTATGAATCAGTTAAGATATTTGGCATATCCGAATCCTATTGCAATTTTGCGTCGGAGAAGGAGTGCAAGTGTGACAGACGACTTTATCCACTCAGCTGTGGGCCTCCAAGTCATAAATTTACGGAGAGATCTTGTTCCACGTTTCCTGGTGAATTTTTGCTCTGAATCTGTGTTGAGCGGCATTCTGACATTTGCACAGTTGATTTTCAGATGCTCGAGTATCTCCATGTTTAGTTGTGGTGCATGCAGTACTTCTATCTATGGCTCATACAATATGTGATAAAAAGTATTCGGATGCCTGGCTGAAATTTACTTACAAGTTCGTGGCACCCTCCATCGGTAATGCTGAAATTCAGTATGTTGTTGGCCCACCCATAGCCTTGACGACAGCTTCCACTTTGGCAGGCATACATTCAAACAGGTGCTGGAAGGTTTCTTGGGGAATGGCAACCCATTCTTCACGGATTGATGCACTGAGGAGAGGTACCGATGTCGCTCGGTCAGACCTGGCACGAAGTCGGCGTTCCAAAACGTATTCTGTAGGATTCAGGTCAGGACCCTGTGCAGGTCAGGCCATTGCAGGAATGTTATTGTCGTGTAACCACAGGCAGTGCACTATGAACAGCTGCTCGATCGTGTTGAAAGATACAATCGCCATCACCGAAATGCTCTTCGACAGTGGGAAGCAAGAAGGTGGTTAAAACATCAACGTAGGCCTGTGCTGTGACAGTGCCACGCAAAATAACATGGAGTGCAAGCCACCGCCTCCGAATTTTACTGTTGGCCCTACACACGCTGCCAGAGGACGTTGAGAGGACATTCGCCATACCCGCAACCTGCCATAGGATCGCCTCATTTGTACCGTAATTCGTCACTCCACACAACGTTTGTCCACTGTTCAATCGTTCAATGTTTACGCTCCTTACACCGAGCGAGGTGTCGTTTGGAATTTACTGGCGTTCTGTGTGGCTTTTGAGCTGGCGCTCGACCATGAACTCCAAGTTTTCTCACCTCCCTCCCAACTGTTATAGTACTTGCAGTGGATCCCGATGCACTTTGGAATTCCTGTGTTATGGTCTGGATAGATGTCTGCCTATTACACATTACGACCCTCTTGAACCTTCGGTGGTCTCTGCCAGTCAACAGAAAAGGTCGGCCTGTACGCTTTTGTGCTGTACGTGTGCCTTCACGTTTCCACTTCACTATCACATCGGAAACGGTGGACCTAGATATGTTTAGTATGGTGGGAATTTTGCGTACAGACGTACGACACAAGTGACACCCAGTCACCTTGTAACGCCAGAAATGCATATCCTCCTATTTCCATCTATAGCAATGCAATTTTTTTTCCTTATTTTGTTACCTGAAGATATAACATTTCTGTGTCTTTGTATATTGTAATTGTTTTACTATTTGTATATATATGCATTTATGTCGATGTATAACTGGTTTGTTTAGGAATATTATTTGTATTTATACGCTGGGTCTGGCCTAGGGAAAACTATACTATCGACCAATACACCGATAGGTCGTGTGGAGAACGAAAGTGTTTAGGATATTTGGTAGTGTTAACTCTGTCGCGTGGAGCGCGGGCAGAGAGAGTCTGGCTGGAGTAGTGCAGTGAGCAAGTGTGTTGTGTGACGCTCCCGCGAGTTGCCGCGCTTTCGGGGTTTGGCAGCATGTAATTGCGCTCGACTGGCTATAATAGTTTCTAGCACGGTGTCGCGGACGGGAAGCATTAGCTGGCACGCATCAAGAGCCCGTTTCGCCTCGTGACCGTGTCGAGAAGAAGGCGCGCCAGCATCCAGCTTCTGCAACAGCGACGGCCGACAATGAGTGACTGTCGCCACCTCCTCGATCGACGGCTTCAAACCTTCAATCAACCAACAAGGAAGACTAAAAGCACGTAAAGTTTTAGAACTGTATGGCAGACCTCAGTTTTTAAAATTGTTGCATCACAAAATTACAGCAACTTTGCATGAACCTTTGTTGCTCATTGTCCCAATTGCATTGCCAAGCAGGGCCCCTTCCTTTTCCGAAATGAACCCGGGTGTTGTTGAAATTCAAACGCCAGCATTAAAATGATATAATTCGATTTCACTGCTTTAATTTCAAACTTCAGTTAAAGTATTCATAGCTGGCTACAATATTTAGATTACACAAGCACAAATTAAGAGTGCGAGTTTTGTTAGCATATTTTAGCTTACCTGTGACTGCAGCTCAGCTTGGTACGTAGTAAATTTTACTATTGTTAATTGTTCAGAATCATTTAATTCAAGTTCAAAGTTAAATCTCTTATTTCTAAATTGCGTAGATTCAGGTAGCTTTTGAAATGATTGTTGAGGTAGTCCAAGTCTAACCGTATTTTACTGAATTTCGATGTGCTTCAGAAACAAAGTTCACTATTAATTTCAGTCACTAAATTAACTTTCAATTTTCCGGTTTTATTAATTCTTTTGCTAAATTAAATCAGAGTGTAACGAAATTTATTAGTTCTGACAAACTTTCAGTTTTCACACTACACGTGTCAACCTTCAGTTGCCACACTTCTAGTGCTAATTATATGTGTAATAACGTTTCTTTTTCAGTTACTATAGTAATTGTCCTTAGGACTGGCGACTGTAATTTCCCCAAATCGCCAATATCTAATTACCGCTAGTTAATTGTTAACGTAACGGCCGCACATTTACTTTCTTTATTAACTTTACCCCTTTTCAAAATTAATTTCCACCAGTTTCATTTGCATTTTTCCTTTCATTTAGATGTAACCCTTTCCTCCCTCTTTACCGACAGATTAACTTCGGTGACGATTGCTTTTCCCAAATTTCCATTAGGTACACGCGGTTTAATTTTTCACTGTCATTAAGGTCGATAAGTGGGGGGGGGGGGGGGGAGGTTACATGTGGCGACCTGGTGACAGGACAATCTTCAGATTTGCGGTTGTTCTGGACACGAATTTTGTATGGTGCAAATGTCGTAACAAAGTATTGGTTACGAACAGGTAGTTACGTCAGCGAGATTAAGTAGTGGGAGGAATCCTAATTAGATTTGAGATTTGTTATTTATATTGAAAATTATTAAAATGAGTGAAGGCAACAATTACCAAAACATGGTACCCATTGTTCAGGGGCAGGCGGCTAGCATGAAAGACGCGACCGCCGAAACGCAACAAAGAGCAGAAATGGAATTCCAAACTTTAGAAAATGTTTCGGAATCGGAAGTGAAAATCAAATCTGAACACCTTGATGACGAATACGGGCGGACAATTAAAGAGGAAGCCGCTACGGAAATAAAACCGGTATTTTCTGGGAATTTAACTGATTTGTTGAATGATTGATTAATGAAATCAAGAGTCAATCGGCAGAAATTAAAGCTCAGGCTGCCAAGCAAGAAGCTCAGGCTGCCAAGCAAGAAGCTCAGGCTGCCAAGTAAGAAGCTCAGTCTGCCAAATAAGAAGCTCAGTATGAAACAATTGAACGGAAGCTAGACAATCAGAACAAAGCTATTAATGTTGTTAACATCAATGTTGGAGTTGTTAATACAGAAGTTGATAAAATGAAAGAAGATATTGTTATGATTAATACCGAATACAAGGAGCGAAAGGCTATTTACAATTTGTACAGAAACCAGATGGCAGTTATAAGAGTCGAGGGGCATGAACGGGAAGCAGTGGTTGGGAAAGGAGTGAGACAGGGATGTAGCCTCTCGCCGATGTTATTCAATCTGTATATTGAGCAAGCAGTAAAGGAAACAAAAGAAAAATTCGGATTAGGTATTAAAATTCATGGAGAAGAAGTAAAAACTTTGAGGTTCGCCGATGGCATTGTAATTCTGTCAGAGACAGCAAAGGACTTGGAAGAGCAGTTGAACGGAATGGACAGTGTCTTGAAAGGAGGATATGAGATGAACATCAACAAAAGAAAAACGAGGATAATGGAATGTAGTCAAATTAAATCGGGTGATGCTGAGGGGATTAGATTAGGAAATGAGACACTTAAAGTAGTAAAGGAGTTTTGCTAATTAGGGAGTAAAATAACTGATGATGGTCGAAGTAGAGAGGATATAAAATGTAGACTGGCAATGGCAAGGAAATCGTTTCTGAAGAAGAGAAATTTGTTAACATCGAGTATAGATTTAAGTATCAGGAAGTCGTTTCTGAAAGTATTTGTATGGAGTGTAGCCATGTATGGAAGTGAAACATGGACGATAACCAGTTTGGACAAGAAGAGAATAGAAGCTTTCGAAATGTGGTGCTACAGAAGAATGCTGAAGAAAAGGTGGGTAGATCACGTAACTAATGAGGAGGTATTGAATAGGATTGGGGAGAAGAGAAGTTTGTGGCACAACTTGACTAGAAGAAGGGATCGGTTGGTAGGACATGTTTTGAGGCATCAAGGGATCAAAAATTTAGCGTTGGAGGGCAGCGTGGAGGGTAAAAATCGTAGAGGGAGACCAAGAGATCAATACACTAAGCAGATTCAGAAGGATGTAGGTTGCAGTAGGTACTGGGAGATGAAGAAGCTTGCACAGGATAGAGTAGCATGGAGAGCTGCATCAAACCAGTCTCAAGACTGAAGACCACAACAACAACAACAACAATACCGAAATCGGTATTCTTAAACAGGAAATGATAGGAGTTCAGGCGGAAATTGTGAGCATAAATACTCGGTTTAATTCCGAAATTATCAGAATCGAGAAAAGTGTAGGAGAAGCTGTTTCTCCGATCATCGAGAATAAGGTGACGGAACAAATTCAATTAGTGAAAAAAGAGGATTAACAGAAGGTGGAAACTTTAAAGGCTTTAGTGTCCGAAGTAGATATTAAAGTGAGGAAGCAGGCTAATACCTGTGAAGAGAAAAAGAGGGAAGTGGAAACGCTTGCGACAACCACTTGCCAAGTAATTACCAGAGTGTCGGAATTAGAAAAGAAACTTGACGAAAAACAACGTGCCAATCTGTGCACATAGTTCGGAAATGTTGACGAAAGAGGAGCGGTTCGACCCCTTGAAAAAAGGCGGTATACACCCGACGGATTTCATTAAAAAATGTGAAAGAGTTTTACCCAGATCATGGACTAATGAGAGAAAAATTAATGCGGTTATTGATGTGTTGGCTGGTGATGCCAAGCGTTGGGGAATAGACCTCAACATTACGAACCTGACTTTTGACGAGTTTAAAAATTTGTTTCTTGCTGAATACTGGTCAGAGCAAAAACAGCAAAGTGTCTGGCGCGAATTTGTATTGAGGCCTTTCGATGCGAATTCGCGCGGTTCGATGAAGGAGTTTTGTGAGGGCTGGATCCGAAAGTTGGAATATTTGCGTGATCGCCGCACGGAATCCGAAATAGTCTGGGAACTCTACAAGAAGCTTCCAGATGATACAAAACGCTACGTAGGAAGCAATTATAGGACAATCAATGATATCCTGGAAAGGGTTGAGGGCGAGGACAATTAGCGCAATAATCGCGATACTGGTAGAGGCCGTGGTAACAACAATGGGTACCACAGCAACCACAACAATGATAACAATGGGAATAATGCATACCGCAACCATGGCAGAAATAACAATAATGGTTTGGACCGTAATAACAATCGGTACAATGCAAATAATAACAGGAATGACGGACACCAGTATCATACTAACGTGATACGGGCTTCACAGAATAGTAATAACGCCAGAGGGTGTGACCAGCCGCCTCAGCAGTATCCGGGGAGCAGATCTGCTGGGACGAGACAGGGAAACCATTAGCCGCGCCGGGAAGGGGCCGACCGGGCGTGGAGAAATTTTGGCGGCCCAATAACAGGAGAAAACCCAGGTGTCGTCGTTATGAAAATTCCTTATGGAATAATCAACGGCGAGAGAGTGTGCCAGTGTTAGGAGAAAGGAGTGCGCCCACGAGTAGTAGATCAGCTGTAGACACGGCAGTAGAAAATACATTCACTGTCAGTGAAAACAATTTAAGTAGTGTTCCAGAAATCGATTATAAAGTGGCAGCTGTAACACCCACAGCGGAACTGGAGATTGAGTTTAAGAATGATTCGCAATTGTTGAGAGAAGATCAGATGTCGGATAACACGTCCGTCATCGAGCGAGGGGATGCAGAGAGGGATGAGGTCTGGTTAAGGCAGTTCGGTCGCTTATACGACGAACTAAGAGATTATAGGGGCCTGTACGGGAGAAGTGCTTTTGGGGAGCGCGGGCAGGATTTGCCGCGTCTCGTCCCACAGGAAGATAGTATTTGTGAAGTGATAGAAAGTTCTGGCCCTAACCGGCAGACTCTACTAGAAATAGTTGATGTTAATGGGGAGCACGAGCAAGATTCGTCGTGTTTCGTCCCGCAGGAGTTGGATGTTGAAGTAGTAACGGAAAGTTCTGGCCCTGACCGGCAGACTTTACCGAAAGTTATAGTGTTAGAAGTGGCCGACCCATCCGACGCAAAGCTCCAGCTTAAACATTGCGAGAGTCTTAAGGAGAAAAATTACGAAAATTTTAGTGATAGCCGGACACGATTGGTAGAAAAGCATGTAGATTACAGCGTGTATGAGGTTAGAGCTGACGTTATACGGTCGGACGGTAGCAGTGTGGGTTGCGCAGATCTAGAGGAAGTAATTGCAGATACTACTGGGCACATTCCTCCAGGTAGATTGGCAGATGAGATCAATCTGACCAAAGAGGAATCAACGAAGGTGACAATTAGTGAATTGATAGCAAAGCAACACTCACTAGTTGACGAGTTACAGGAAAAGGTTTCGGTATTGGAGGCGAAGCTACAGACTAAGCCTCAGGACAAACGTGTTGAAATTAAAACTGTATGTGAACAGAGGCTGAAAAAGCCACCAGATAAGCCGGATTTAGGCTCAAAGCCGGATGGTTTTTTCTGGAATGACCTAGATATAGACGAGGATTTACTGTGGGAAAATAAAGGAACAGCCGAGGACAATTGTAGACAGACAGTAGTGTCCGTTAATATGCTCGGCCTACAACTAAACGTGTTGATTGACATCGCTGCAGAATTGAGTGCTGTATCTGGGAAAATATTTGAGTTACTGAAAGACGCGGGTTCCCGGGTTCGATTCCCGGCGGGGTCAGTGATTTTCTCTGCCTCGTGATGACTGGGTGTTGTGTGATGTCCTTAGGTTAGTTAGGTTTAAGTAGTTCTAAGTTCTAGAGGACTGATGACCGTAGATGTTTAGTCCCATAGTGCTCAGAGCCATTTGAACCATTTTGAACTGAAAGACAGACCTGGTATCGTAGTTATGCCAGTAACAGGAGTGAAAATTATCGGTGCTACTGGGAAGGCCAGTAAACCGGTCACAAAACAGATTTTTGTCAACTTTGAGATATGTGGGGCACGATTTAAGCAAGAGTTTGTTGTCGTGCCAGACTTAAATACAGAAGTAATTATCGGGTTAGATTGGCTGTTAAAGTACCGTGCAGTGATTAGTTGCGAAAGCAAAACTTTGACATGTACGTCACAAGATAAAACAATAGTACTTAATTTTGACGAGGCAGGAGATGGTGTGCATAGGTAATACCAGCCTATACACATTGATAACTGGCTGGATGCCATTGACGTACGTATGAATTTGAACTACTGTAATGTGAGGAATCTCGGCATTGACAATAGTGTAGAAAGTGAATTGGAAAGTAGTGTAGACCGTGTGTCAAATGTAACACATGAACAAATACGAGGCCTATATGAAGTAATAATGAGGAATAAGTGTGTGTTTCCAGACAAACCGAGTATTGGTGTGAAAAAAGATCGTTTGCGAGAAGTAATTAAGCTAAAAGCCGATGCTCCCATACGTCGTTATGACGCTGAAGCGCGTTTTGCTAAGTTTGCAATCGGAGACTTAGTACTTGTAAAAGCTCATGAGAAATCGAGCGAGATAGACAATGAAATGTCTAAATTTAAGTTTGTTTATAATGGACCATATAAATTCATTGGTATACCTCACACAAATGCTTATTGCTTAGAGTATCCAAGCTCTGGAAAACTATTAGGTATACGGAACATTGTAGACTTGAAATTGTACCAACTTAGGATTGATTAATACCACAGAATGGGTAATTTGTACAGTATGTAAATATAGAGTGTAAGATTTAAATGATTTGCTAGATTGCCATGCTTTTGCCCGACCAGGAGGACATTAAAGAAGTAGTAATTAATAAGTAATTAATTTGTACTAAATGATTTAAGAGAGAGTGATTATTTATCAATTGAAAAATGCAAGCTGCTAGTTTAAGTTTTCAGCTGAGTCACAGTAGATTAAGCAATGTAAATACGATTTTGTAACTAGCTGTAAGATTTCATTAATATGTGTTTTACTTGTCATTGCCGATGTACTTAGACGCTGTTTTAAGTTTCAGGCTAGTACATGCGTGTGATGATGGACAGTGTTGAGTTATCCACTGTGATAGTGTTAATGGACTCCTTCAGATTACTCGGGAGTGAGTTTTTCTGAAAAAAATTCAGTGAAACGGACGTTCTGGAAATGCCGTTACACAGGCGAGTGAGATCAAGCGTGCCGCACAGGCGGGCGCAACAATACTAGCGAGGCGGTGCCGCTGTCGGCTCTTGGGCCGCTCTCGGCATTCTTTGTACTTGCGGGTACGGAAGGCGGGGTTGTTTTTCTTCCCGAACAGCTGATGTGGACGAATTCTGCTGTCAATATTTGTTTTTTTTTCGATCTGCTGTATATTACTTTCTTGTTTAGCGTTAAGTGGACCCTCATGACGAGAATATTAATTATGAAAAGGTTATATAAAAATGAGTATTCTGTGTGATTAAGAATTAATTTGCGTATTTTGATCTACCTGTTTTTATAACCATGTACTCTGATTAATTTGGTAAATACACTCCTGGAAATGGAAAAAGGAACACATTGACACCGGTGTGTCAGACCCACCATACTTGCTCCGGACACTGCGAGAGGGCTGTACAAGCAATGATCACACGCACGGCACAGCGGACACACCAGGAACCGCGGTGTTGGCCGTCGAATGGCGCTAGCTGCGCAGCATTTGCGCACCGCCGCCGTCAGTGTCAGCCAGTTTGCCGTGGCATACGGAGCCCCATCGCAGTCTTTAACACTGGTAGCATGCCGCGACAGCGTGGACGTGAACCGTATGTGCAGTTGACGGACTTTGAGCGAGGGCGTATAGTGGGCATGAGGGAGGCCGGGTGGACGTACCGCCGAATTGCTCAACACGTGGGGCGTGAGGTCTCCACAGTACATCGATGTTGTCGCCAGTGGTCGGCGGAAGGTGCACGTGCCCGTCGACCTGGGACCGGACCGCAGCGACGCACGGATGCACGCCAAGACCGTAGGATCCTACGCAGTGCCGTAGGGGACCGCACCGCCACTTCCCAGCAAAGTAGGGACACTGTTGCTCCTGGGGTATCGGCGAGGACCATTCGCAACCGTCTCCATGAAGCTGGGCTACGGTCCCACACACCGTTAGGCCGTCTTCCGCTCACGCCCCAACATCGTGCAGCCCGCCTCCAGTGGTGTCGCGACAGGCGTGAATGGAGGGACGAATGGAGACGTGTCGTCCTCAGCGATGAGAGTCGCTTCTGCCTTGGTGCCAATGATGGTCGTATGCGTGTTTGGCGCCGTGCAGGTGAGCGCCACAATCAGGACTGCATACGACCGAGGCACACAGGGCCAACACCCGGCATCATGGCGAGGGGAGCGATCTCCTACACTGGCCGTACACCACTGGTGATCGTCGTGGGGACACTGAATAGTGCACGGTACATCCAAACCGTCATCGAACCCATCGTTCTACCATTCCTAGACCGGCAAGGGAACTTGCTGTTCCAACAGGACAATGCACGTCTGCATGTATCCCGTGCCACCCAACGTGCTCTAGAAGGTGTAAGTCAACTACCCTGGCCAGCAAGATCTCCGGATCTGTCCCCCATTGAGCATGTTTGCGACTGGATGAAGCGTCGTCTCACGCGGTCTGCACGTCCAGCACGAACGCTGGTCCAACTGAGGCGCCAGGTGGAAATGGCATGGCAAGCCGTTCCACAGGACTACATCCAGCATCTCTACGATCGTCTCCATGGGAGAATAGCAGCCTGCATTGCTGCGAAAGGTGGATATACACTGTACTAGTGCCGACATTGTGCATGCTCTGTTGCCTGTGTCTATATGCCTGTGGTTCTGTCAATGTGATCATGTGATGTATCTGACCCCAGGAATGTGTCAATAAAGTTTCCCCTTCCTGGTACAATGAATTCACGGTGTTCTTATTTCAATTTCCAGGAGTGTAGTATTCCATTTCTTGATAGTGTTGCGAATTTTAATGATTTTGCAATAGTTAAACCATCTTCTATATTTTCCATGAATTTTAATATGTTGTCAACCTGTTTCATTTTGTGCAAGATGACAGAGTGGAGTAAGATTAGGAGTGTCTCCACTCAATTATTATGGTCTAAAAATTGGTTTATGGTTAATTAGACGAATGCTAAATTTTCTTGATGTTTTGAGCATATGCATTTCCGCTGCTTTTTTTTCGTTTTTGGGACATTTTCTTAGTGTGTTTAGGTTCCACGAACATCCTCAGACAATGTGGGGCACATGTAACGCCGGAAATGAATATCCTCCTATTTCCATCTATTGCACTGCAAATTTTTTTCCTTATTTTGTTACCTGAAGATATAACATTTCTGTGTCTTTGTATACTGTAATTGTTTTACTATTTGTATATATATGCATTTATGTCGATGTATAATTGGTTTGTTTTGTGAATATTATTTGTATTTATACGCTGGGTCTGGCCTAGGGAAAACTATACTATCGAACGAATACATCGATAGGTCGTGTGGAGAACAATAGTGTTTAGGATCTTTGGTAGTGTTAACTCTGTCGCGTGGAGCGCGGGCAGAGAGAGTCTGGCTGGAGTAGTGCAGTGAGCAAGTGTGTTGTGTGACGCTCCCGCGAGCTGCCGCGCTTTCGGGGTTTGGCAGCATGTAATTGCGCTCGACTGGCTATAATAGTTTCTAGCACGGTGTCGCGGACGGGAAGCATTAGCTGGCACGCATCAAGAGCCCATTTCGCCTGGTGACCGTGTCGAGAAGAAGGCGCGCCAGCATCCAGCTTCTGCAACAGCGACGGCCGACAATGAGTGACTGTCGCCACCTCCTCGATCGACGACTTCAAACCTTCAATCAACCAACAAGGAAGACTAAAAGCACGTAAAGTTTCAGAACTGTACGGCAGACCTCAGCTTTTAAAATTGTTGCATCACAAAATTACAGCAACTTAGCATGAAGCTTTGTTGCTCATTGCCAAATTGCATTAACAAGCACGGTCGCTTCCTTTTCCGAAATGAATCCGAGTATCGTTGAAATTCAAACGCCAACATTAAAATAATATAATTCGATTTCACTGCTTTAATTTCAAACTTCAGTTAAAGTATTCATAGCTGGCTGCAATATTTAGATTACACAAGCACAAATTAAGAGTGCGAGTTTTGTTAGCATATTTTAGCTTACCTGTGACTGCAGCTCAGCTTGGTACGTAGTAAATTTTACTATTGTTAATTGTTCAGAATCATTTAATTCAAGTTCAAAGTTAAATCTCTTATTTCTAAATTTCGTAGATTCAAGTATCTTTTGAAATGATTGTTGAGGTGGTCCAAGACTAACCGTATTTTACTGAATTTCGATGTGCTTCAGAAACAAAGTTCACTATTAATTTCAGTCACTAAATTAACTTTCAATTTTCCGGTTTTATTAATTCTTTTGCTAAATTAAGTCAGAGTGTAGCGAATTTTATTACTTCTGACAAACTTTCAGTTTTCACACTACACGTGTCAACCTTCAAATGCCACACTTCTAGTGCTAATTATATGTGTAATAACGTTTCTTTTTCAGTTACTATAGTAATTGTCCTTAGGACTGGCGACCGTAATTTCCCCAAATTTCAAATATCTAATTACCGCTAGTTAATTGTTAACGTAACGGCTGCACATTTACTTTCTTTATTAACTTTACCCCTTTTCAAAATTAATTTCCACCAGTTTCATTTGCATTTTTCCTTTCATTTAGATGTAACCCTTTCCTTCCTCTTTACCGACAGATTAACTTCGGTGACGATTGCTTTTCCCAAATTTCCATTAGGTACACGCGGTTTTATTTTTCACCGTCATTAAGGTCGATAAGTGAGGGGGAGGTTACAACCTGACCACATTCAAAGTCCGTGAGTTCCGCGGAGGGCCCCATTCTGCTCTCTCACGATGTCTAATAATTACTGAGGTCTCTGATATGGAGTTCCTGGCAGGAGGTGGCAGCACAATGGATCTAATATGAAAAAACATATGTTTTTGAGGGTGTCCGGATACTTTTGATCACATAGTGTATGTATAATCTGTCAGACATATCTCTCTGTGAAGCCTGCGCATGTTAATCCAGAATGAACTTTGAATCATATGGTTTCGTCTTATCAGCTAGTAAATATCCACGCTTGAACGAAAAAAAATTAGCATGAATCACTCATACTGCCACTCGTAATTAGTGGCACCGGCTTAATGTAACTTAATCAAAGACGTACTAAAAACAAAAGCTTCACATTTAGGTCGTACCATCGTGGAACCGATGCAAAACTGACAATTAGGTGCGCCAAGGCACCCCATGAAACGATTGTGAGCGCCACAAAAATAAAGTATTTATGGTTAAACAAACGACCCTTGTTAGACTCTCAACACACTTATTTCAGAACACTTACGTCAGCCATTGATGTAGCCCATCATTCAGAGAAAATACATGATATGTAACATGAAAGAAATTTTCGCCTTTGGTTTTCACATTCATTAAATAATAACCTACAACTTCTCTTAATAGAAGGCCAGAGGTCATCCTCTCAAGACTCCTCAGTGACGTAACACACTTTTACTGACCACACAAACACTAACACTATATACAGATCACATCTTCTCATTTTTTCCCTTGAAGTCACACGGTCACCAGGGACAGTGGGGATTTTACTGAAGTAGGATGACATCATAATATGAAGGTTTACCAGAAGATAGGATGACATCGCGTGGCCGAATAACTCACCGACACGACCGTAAGGTTCGCATCCGAAATATCGAAAGGTGAAGTATTAATACCCGCTAAACTGATGGCGGAATATGCTCTCCGCCTATAGAATTCTGAAACCGCAATCAGGCAATAGACGTAGTCTGGTTTAAGACCTACAGTGGAAGATGTGATAATGAGAAGAGTGTCTAGCTAGCAAAACAGATAGCGCCTAATGAACTTGTGCCTACATCTTAAGGTCGCATATGAAGCATCTTGTGTCTTCTGCCTGGCATCGAGATCACGACCGAATAGCATGAACAACGAATCGCTTGAAAATTCGTTCCAGAAAGCACTACGCAAAGGTATAGCTTCCCGAAATTTCTTCCTCAAATTAAGGTCTATGTTTGATACTAGTAAGCTTCTCTTGGCCAGGAATGCCCTTTTTGCCGTTGCTAGCCTACTTTTGATATCCTCCTTGCTTCGTCCGTATTTGGTTATTTTATTGCATAGCCAGCAGAATTCCTTAACTTCATCTACTTCGTGAACATCAATCCAGATGTTAAGTTTCTCGATGTTATCGTTTCTGCTATCTCTCGTTACTTTAGTCTTTCTCCGATTTATTCTCTACTCATATTTTGTACTCATTAGACTGTTCATTTCATTCAGCAGATCATGTAATTCTTCTTCACTTTCACTCATGATAGCAATGTCATCAGCGAATCGTATCATTGATACCTTTTCGTCTGGATTTTTAATTCCAATGCTGAACCTTTCTTTTATCTCCATCTTTGCTTCTTCGATGTACAGATTGAACACTAGCGGCGAAAGACTACAACCTTGTCCTTTTTAATACGAGCACTTCGTTCTTGGTCGCCCACTCTTACATTTTACTCTGTGTTCTTGTGCATATTGTATATTACCCGTTTCACCCTATAGCTTACTCTTATTTTTCTCAGAATTTCGAACATCTTTCACCATTTTACATTGTCGAACTCTTCTTCCATGTCGACAAATCCTATGAACGTGTCTTGATTTCTCCTTAGTCTTGGTTCCATTACTAACCACGTCAGAACTGGCTTTCTGGTGCTTTTACCTTTCGTAAGGCCAAACTGATCGTCATCTAACACATCCTCCATTTTCTTTTCCATTCTTCTGTATATTATTCTTGTCAGCAACTTGGATACATGAGCTCTTAAGGTGATTGAGCGATAATTCTCCCACATGTCAGCTCTTGCCGTCTTCGGAATTTTGATGTCGATGCTTTTCCGAAAGCCAGACGGTACGTCATCAGACTCATTCATTCTACACACCAACGTGAATAGTCGTTTTGTTGCCAGTTCCCGTAATGATTTTAGAAATTATGAGGGAATGTTATCTATCCCTTCCGCCTTTTAAATTCTGTTTCTAATACCAACTCCCCTATCTCTTCTAAACCGTCTCCTGTTTCTTTTTCTATCACATCAGACAAATCATCCCCCTCATAGAGGCTTTCGATGTATTCTTTCCACCTATCCGCTCTCTCATCTGCATTGAACAGCCGAATTTCCGTTGCACTCTTAATGTTACCACCCTTGCTTTTAATTGACCAAAAGTTGTTTTGACTTTCCTGTGTGCTGGGTCCGTCCTTTCGACAATCATTTCGTTTTCGACTTCACATGTTTCAAACAGCCATTTCGTCTTAGCATCCCTGAACTTCCTGTTTATTTCATTCCTTAGCGACTTCAATTTCTGTGTACCTGAGTTTCTCGGAACATTTTTGTACTTCCTCCTTTCATCGATGAACACCCATGGTTTCTTCGCAGGACCCTTCTTCATACCTGGGTTTTTCTACCCTGCTTCCTTAATCGCCCTTTTTAGAGATGCCCATTCCTCTTCAACTATACTGCCTACTGAGTTATTCCTTATTGCTGTATCTATAGATTTTGAGAACTTCAAGCGTATCACATCATTCCTTAGTACTTCTGTACATCAATTCTTTGCGTATTGGTTCTTCCTGACCAATGTCTTACACTTTAGGCTACACTTCTTCACTACTGTATTGTGATCTGAGTCTATATCTGCTCCTCGATACACCTTATAATCCTCTGACCGTGATGTAATCTAAATGAAATCGTCCCGTATCACCCAGCCTTTTCCAAGTATACCTCTTGTGTTTCTTGAACAGAGTATTCGCTATTACTAGCTGAAATTTCTTGCAGACCTCAGTTAGTCTTTCTCCTCTCTCATTCCTTGTCCCAATCCCATATTCCTTTGTAACATTCCCTTCTACTTCTTCCCCTACAACTGCATTCCACTCTCACATGACTATTAGATTTTCATATCCCTTTACGTACTGTGTTACCCTTTCGATATCCTCATATACTTCATCTATATCTTCACCTCCAGCTTGCGACGTCGGCATGTATACCTGAACTCTCGTTGTCGATGTTGGTTTGCTGTCGATTCTGATGAGAATCGACAGCATTGTAACTATGACAATGACTCAGCCAGAGATCTTTCCCATGTGTTGTGCTGTTGCAGGTGTGAGAACTTTTTCCATACCATTCAAGCTGTACTCTCCTGCTATTTCCGCTGTCGGTCATTCTGTTCCTGGCGGCTCTACGCAACTTGTTGGCAGCAGATAAATGATTTGCAGACAAACTAAAAACACTGTCGTCTCGCTTGCTTTCTTAGTGCGCAGCTGTAAAGTTTGCGCGATATCGTATTGACCCCAAGACAACTTCAGTGTTTCGGTTTTCTGTATATTCATTACTTGAGTTGTCAGCTCAATATCATGATATTCTTAGGTCCAACAAATGTTTTCATTTATTTTTAGTGTTGGTATTGCTTCAACTCTCATTCACGAATGTGATTCATACGTGCTCCTGATTTTCACACCCTGTAAGTTCATCTTACAGCAGTCTGTTAGTGTTTCATGTTATTTTTAATGCATAAAGTAGTTTTAATTTTTACGTTCCTTCTCACTTCACTATTACGCAGCTTTAAGGAAACTTATTTCACTCTTGTGATTTATTTTGAGTTTGTTGTGTTTAACTGATTTTTTATGTTCTAATACAAAAAATAAGAAATTAACTAGGAAATATTTGTGATGAAAGCAAAATAATTTACTTTTCATGGCTAAAACACAGCGGTCTCCTTTAGGACACCACAACACCATTATTCGTTAAACGAAGTCACTATTCCATTTGAGGGTTAAGTTGCCAGGGGGCAAGTTTAGGAAACGAATTCACCACATTTCCAGTTCCCATGTAATTTTATTTCACTTTCCAATGACTACCTTGTGCAAGTTTTTACAGTAATCATTGCATTATGTTTTGAAAGTAATTTAATTTAGAGCTGTAGCACCTTAGGAGACGATATTCGGTATTGTTTTAATGTCTGTTTCATACGAACTGCGTTTTATTGTTTATTAATAACCGTGATGATCGTAGATTTCACTGAAGGATGTTTGTTCTGAGCTCTGGTCCTTAAAAGATTAGTGTAACTCCATTTAAATACAAGAACAATAAATATATGTAGATGTCAAGAATTAGGCGCTAAATAAGACCACTGCTACGTGCTGTCCATACTTAGGCATCCATCGTGTCTCTTTTAAAATAACGAAAGTTGAGGCAGGTAGAAATTAAAATGCCGCACGACTTCCGATTTCCAATTAACAGGTACATTTGTACTTACCTGCTATCTTTTGTTTTCTTCGCCGTGGGCAGCTACGGACCATATCTCTTTTAAAAGGGTTATTAATTATGTTGTTGTAGGAGGGAACAGGGGAATTCTATAGACAAAAGTCGGATAGATATGTTAATATCTATCTTACATATTTCCAAACACAAACGTATGGAAATGTATAGCACAAGTCTGACACAGAATATGTCTTGCTGCAGGACAAGACAAAGGAAAGAATTACCAATAAAATCAATCATTGTGTTAACTCGTCCAGCCCTTTCAGAGAGAGAGAGGATGTGAACAGTGAGAGATAATTTTGGTAAACATTTCTGGAATACAGTGATCAATTAATTGTTATATTTAGATTAAAGTTCAGTCTTGATCACGTTATGTCTGTTTTAATGAGTAACCGGTTTCGGTTTTTTCTATAAAACCATCTTCAGACCTGTGAATAAATTTTAAGAAATACTAGATACCAATCTTTAAATGAATGAAAAAGTCTAATGATGTCAAAATTTTTAACAAAATAAAATAAAATTAGTTATACCCATTGGCTCCTTTGGGCTGGTAGGTGGAGCTCCCCTTGCTGCTGTGCAGTCAACTGATGGTTATGAGTGCTGAGCACGAGCTTAAATATGCAGAGGCTCCGCCTACTTCCTGTCACACTACTTCATAACTGCCAATCAGCGTTCATAATATGACGCCATCGTCAAAGTATAAAAGTAGGAAATACACTAATAACATAAAATTGATTCATTTAAATATCTGATTAACAGATAGTAGTTGTGTCTACAACTTATTTATATTTTGAATAAAAACAGTGAATTACGATGTGTGATAGCTGTGCCCTCTATGGACAACCTTAATACTATTACAGTGCCAGTTACATCAAAGATGTAAAATACTTGGCGTTGTGGTATATATCGATTATACCAAGTCGCCTACATCACAATTGCATCTTTGTTTGATGCTGCAGAATCGTCTTGTTTTAACTGTAGTTTTTATGGCAATGTTCTTTATAGCATTAAGTTAGCAGCCAATAGTATGTTCCACATTATGTATATCTGATTAACTGATGAGACTGCTGATGCAGCATATTTTACATACATTGCTTTTGCCATGGGTATAACTAATCTTATATTTTAAAAAACAAAAGAGTAGATGCTTTTATTATAAAATTTCATCAAAAAGGTCGTAATAATATTTTTCGCGAAAATCTAATTGTTCATTGAGCAGCATTGATGAATTGGTTTTCAAATGAGCATATATCTCGATTTCTTCTAGGATATTCATAAGTAAGCCTTTATTTGCATAATGAAGAACTTGTAAATTCTGTTGTACTGTCCCCTCAGCATGATTATTGAATGTTATATGATGACCAAAAACAGACTTTGTTCGTGAGGTACCTGACGTATGTTCTTTGTACCTTACTGCAAAATTTCGACCTGTTTGGCCGATATATATTTTCTCACAGTCTCTACATTGGATCTTGTACACTCCTGATCTGGTAGATTTTCCATTATCTTTATTTACGGTATGTCTTAATTTTTGTTGTAAAGTATTGTCAGTTGTAAATGCTATTGTTATTCCAGAATTTTTGAATAAGTTAGTGATTCTATGTGATATGTTTCCCATATATGTCATCTTCATATATTTTGGATTACTTATTAGTGGAGCACTTTGTGATTGTTGTACTTTATTAAAAATGATATCTACCTGTCGTGTGTCGAAAGAGTTGGTTTTTGCAATTTGTTTTAAGATGGTCATTTCCTTTTTGATCTCATTAGCTTCTAGCGGTAATTTTAGTATTCGGTGTATCATAGACTTAAAAAATGCTTTTTTATACTTGTCAGGATGACATGATGTAGCATTAATAATAACATCAGTGGTTGTAGGTTTCCTGTATATGGTGAATAAATGTTTCCCGTTGTTATTAGTTATAGTGAGATCTAGGTAGTTAATAGATTTTCGATTTTCATGCTCAACTGTAAATTGTAACTTTGGATGCATAGAGTTTAATGTTATAGCAAGTTTCTCAATTTCGTCTTTTGAACCATTATAAAGTAATAATGTATCGTCTACATATCGCTTGTAATATATGATTTTATTTGCGATATCAGGGTTATTTTTCAGGAATTGTGTCTCAATGTGGTTTACGAAAATGTCTGCTACTGTCCCAGCCAAAGAATTTCCCATTGCTAAGCCATCTTTCTGACAATAGATTTTAGTATTAAACGAGAAATAATTGTAATCTAAAGTGCATTCAAGTAGTTCTATAAGTTCGATTATTTCGTCTTTAGTCATATTTTTGTATTGTATTAAGTTATCCCTAATTATATTAATCGTCTCACTAATTGGTATATTTGTATATAAATTTTTAATATCTAATGAGGCGAAATTTGCACTAATTGGAATGTCTATATTGTGGATTTGTTGTGTTAGTTCATAATTGTTTTTGATACTGAAGTTGCTGTCATATGTATAGAATGCTTTCAAAATTTTATTAAGTTTCATATTTAGTTTATATGAAGGACTACTTCTGTAGTTGACAATGGGTCGTATAGATTTCTCTTTTTTATGCAGTTTAATCTGTGATCTTAATTTAGGTATTTGGGGATTCATATTTTTCATCATATTTTTTTCTTCAGGGGTCAAGAGGTGATTATTTTCATCGACTAGTTTCTTAATCTTTAATTGGAACTTTGGAGTGGGGTCTTTAGTTACTTCAACGATCCCATTTTCATTAAAAAATGAGAGTGTTTTAAATATATAATCGTCTTCTTTAATAATTACAAGGGTATTTCCTTTATCGGCCTTTACCACAATTGCTTTCTCTGCTAGCAGTTTATTATTGATATTTTTAAGTGTTTTATCTTCAGTTTTTCTATGTAGTTTATTTTTCTCTTTTAAAATTAAGTCCTTCGTTTTTAGGGCTATCTTACATGCTTCAGGTTTATTTATTTTTGATATTTTGCTTGTTGCTATAACATCAGCAATTATGTGTTTAACGTTGGTATTATTTAGTGGGGGAGTTAAGTTATATTTTAAGCCTTTATCAAGTAGTGACATTTCGGACTTTGTGAACTGAATATCTGTAAGATTCATTGTCCTTGGATAAAATTGATGTATATGGTTGACCTTTTCTGAAAGCTTATTTTGTTGTTTAGCTATGAGTAAATCAATTTTTCTCTGATGTCTTTGGGTAATCGCTTTCCGTAAAAAGTCTATTTTCTCATCAATGCTGCTTAGTAAAATAGAAAAAATCAAAGGTGAGAGTTCATTACTTAGCAATAAATGCAGACTATACATTTCGACATTTAAAAAATCTTTTATCTTAAAAGCTTCTCTAATTTCAGATTTAATCCATAAAATACTACTCTTTTGTTGTACATATGTTACATTACTAGATTTGGATTGAATATTGATTTTAGCATATTTTGGTATGATATGTTCCATGAGGCAAGTTTTATTAAATTTAATTTTCATACCAAGTTTCATAATTTTGGTTCTAATATTTCTAAACCTTTTGTAATTTCCAATTGCCTGACTAGACAAACTTTGCACAATTTTGGTAAACATTTCTGGAATACAGTGATCAATTAATTGTTATATTTAGATTAAAGTTCAGTCTTGATCACGTTATGTCTGTTTTAATGAGTAACAGGTTTCGGTTTTTTCTATAAAACCATCTTCAGACCTGTGAATAAATTTTAAGAAATACTAGATACCAATCTTTAAATGAATGAAAAAGTCTAATGATGTCAAAATTTTTAACAAAATAAAATAAAATTAGTTATACCCATTGGCTCCTTTGGGCTGGTAGGTGGAGCTCCCCTTGCTGCTGTGCAGTCAACTGATGGTTATGAGTGCTGAGCATGAGCTTAAATATGCAGAGGCTCCACCTACTTCCTGTCACACTACTTCATAACTGCCAATCAGCGTTCATAATATGACGCCATCGTTCCAAAGTTCCAATTAAAGATTAAGAAACTAGTCGATGAAAATAATCACCTCTTGACCCCTGAAGAAAAAAATATGATGAAAAATATGAATCCCCAAATACCTAAATTAAGATCACAGATTAAACTGCATAAAAAAGAGAAATCTATACGACCCATTGTCAACTACAGAAGTAGTCCTTCATATAAACTAAATATGAAACTTAATAAAATTTTGAAAGCATTCTATACATATGACAGCAACTTCAGTATCAAAAACAATTATGAACTAACACAACAAATCCACAATATAGACATTCCAATTAGTGCAAATTTCGCCTCATTAGATATTAAAAATTTATATACAAATATACCAATTAGTGAGACGATTAATATAATTAGGGATAACTTAATACAATACAAAAATATGACTAAAGACGAAATAATCGAACTTATAGAACTACTTGAATGCACTTTAGATTACAATTATTTCTCGTTTAATACTAAAATCTATTGTCAGAAAGATGGCTTAGCAATGGGAAATTCTTTGGCTGGGACAGTAGCAGACATTTTCGTAAACCACATTGAGACACAATTCCTGAAAAATAACCCTGATATCGCAAATAAAATCATATATTACAAGCGATATGTAGACGATACATTATTACTTTATAATGGTTCAAAAGACGAAATTGAGAAACTTGCTATAACATTAAACTCTATGCATCCAAAGTTACAATTTACAGTTGAGCATGAAAATCGAAAATCTATTAACTACCTAGATCTCACTATAACTAATAACAACGGGAAACATTTATTCACCATATACAGGAAACCTACAACCACTGATGTTATTATTAATGCTACATCATGTCATCCTGACAAGTATAAAAAAGCATTTTTTAAGTCTATGATACACCGAATACTAAAATTACCGCTAGAAGCTAATGAGATCAAAAAGGAAATGACCATCTTAAAACAAATTGCAAAAACCAACTCTTTCGACACACGACAGGTAGATATCATTTTTAATAAAGTACAACAATCACAAAGTGCTCCACTAATAAGTAATCCAAAATATATGAAGATGACATATATGGGAAACATATCACATAGAATCACTAACTTATTCAAAAATTCTGGAATAACAATAGCATTTACAACTGACAATACTTTACAACAAAAATTAAGACATACCGTAAATAAAGATAATGGAAAATCTACCAGATCAGGAGTGTACAAGATCCAATGTAGAGACTGTGAGAAAATATATATCGGCCAAACAGGTCGAAATTTTGCAGTAAGGTACAAAGAACATACGTCAGGTACCTCACGAACAAAGTCTGTTTTTGGTCATCATATAACATTCAATAATCATGCTGAGGGGACAGTACAACAGAATTTACAAGTTCTTCATTATGCAAATAAAGGCTTACTTATGAATATCCTAGAAGAAATCGAGATATATGCTCATTTGAAAACCAATTCATCAATGCTGCTCAATGAACAATTAGATTTTCGCGAAAAATATTATTACGACCTTTTTGATGAAATTTTATAATAAAAGCATCTACTCTTTTGTTTTTTAAAATATAAGATTAGTTATACCCATGGCAAAAGCAATGTATGTAAAATATGCTGCATCAGCAGTCTCATCAGTTAATCAGATATACATAATGTGGAACATACTATTGGCTGCTAACTTAATGCTATAAAGAACATTGCCATAAAAACTACAGTTAAAACAAGACGATTCTGCAGCATCAAACAAAGATGCAATTGTGATGTAGGCGACTTGGTATAATCGATATATACCACAACGCCAAGTATTTTACATCTTTGATGTAACTGGCACTGTAATAGTATTAAGGTTGTCCATAGAGGGCACAGCTATCACACATCGTAATTCACTGTTTTTATTCAAAATATAAATAAGTTGTAGACACAACTACTATCTGTTAATCAGATATTTAAATGAATCAATTTTATGTTATTAGTGTATTTCCTACTTTTATACTTTGACGATGGCGTCATATTATGAACGCTGATTGGCAGTTATGAAGTAGTGTGACAGGAAGTAGGCGGAGCCTCTGCATATTTAAGCTCGTGCTCAGCACTCATAACCATCAGTTGACTGCACAGCAGCAAGGGGAGCTCCACCTACCAGCCCAAAGGAGCCAATGGGTATAACTAATTTTATTTTATTTTGTTAAAAATTTTGACATCATTAGACTTTTTCATTCATTTAAAGATTGGTATCTAGTATTTCTTAAAATTTATTCACAGGTCTGAAGATGGTTTTATAGAAAAAACCGAAACCGGTTACTCATTAAAACAGACATAACGTGATCAAGACTGAACTTTAATCTAAATATAGTGAGAGATAAATTGTAACAATTATTAACCACGAGAAAGAATAAACTGAAGATCAGACAGGGGCGGTATCACTCAAGTATGGCTAGCTTTGTCACGCCTACCGGTCGATATGAAAACCGTTGCGTTTCTGATGGTTCACAACCGGGATGATCACGGTTGCTTTACCTTTAATCCGGAACAGTAGCAACCACAGTTGTAACTTCTGACGAGAGAAAGCAGGCAGAAAGATATACAAATAGTAGCAACTGCTGTGCTTGTAAGTTCCACGGACCAACTCCAAGTAACTGCTAGCAATTGTATACGAGAGATCCTCCTTCGTCAGTTTCGTTACGAAAGTGCCGCAACCCAAGTATCGCACGTGTTCGCCGGCAGGAATAGGAGTCTCTAGCCAACCAAAGGATAGCAACATTTAAGATTTGTTCCGGCCCGCGAGCTCTGATCTGACGGTTCCGACGTTGGCCTCCCTGGTGTGGCGGTGGTTCGTTGAAAGGTGAGGGACAGACTGCTGTTTCTCCGCCATGAAGAAGCCAAGAACTTTAACTCAAATAAATGGCTCAAACAGCCTTCGCCATATTGCAGATTACTAGAAATATTTAAATTAGGTCTCAGAAAATAACTCCGCCCTCAATAAATAACAGTCCTGTGATTACGCCTACGGTGTTATCTGGCAGCCGGGAAAATGTATTTGGTATAGTTTAACTAACGATTAATTTCATCGACTTAATGAATATTGGATTAACTTCTCATGGTTGGGATTCACAGTCATATAATATTTCTTGAAACGCGTATGTATTCAGTACCAGCGATGGCGAGGCATGACAGAATCTCGGACCAGAGAGTTGTTTATCGTTGCTAGTCTGCGCTTGAGTGCGCGAGAGTTCAGTTGCGAGTTGGACTCGGTCGGAGTTGTGTGTGAGGAGTCGGCAGGCGTCGACATGGGTCTCTGGTCACGATTCGGGACGAGGTATATTGTTAAATAAGGTAATGAAGCAGCATTGCGCTCAGCGAATAACATCTGTTGATTGTAATTAATTTGTTCAAGAAATGCCGCAATAATAATTTTGTTTTCAAAGCAATCGTTTTTGAGAAAAGAATCATTCCAATTGAAACAATATTTCCTATGCTTTTCCTCCCAGAATCAATTTATCAGATTAATTATTGCACAGGGCCTAAGCTCAGCGATGCTGCCCTACTATTGTGGGTTTAATGATTAATGTTCATTTCTCAATTTTTGTGTCCAGTTTACATTTGGGTCATTATTATTCTATAATTTTTGTGGGGACCAAACATTTGGCTCGTTTTCATTATCATAGACTTTTCTTTTATTTTTACTGGGAGGTTACGTTTAGCACGATGCCCATTCACATTTAATTATTTTCTTTCATTTCTGTGGGGAGGTTACACTTGGCGACATCGGGACCAGGATCGTATTTCTTTGAGAACCTTCTGAAAAGTAGTCAGATATCTGCTTTTATTTATTAAAATATAATTAGCATTTGGCGCAACGCTTTTACTAATTTTGTGACTTTCTTTCCTCAGATCATCGGCAATTCGTTGCTCTTTGTTGTATTTGTATTTGTTGCATTTTGTATTGTCTTTGTTTCATTATTGAATAATTGTGATTTGTGTAAAAATACCGCGAAAAACTTTTAATAGTACATCGCGAGGTATAGTGAGTGAAATAACCAAGGTAAACAACTTGACCGATAGTACTTGCGACGCGCAGTGTAATGATGACAATCCTCCGTTTACTGACAATCAATACGTACCGACCACTAATAATGATTTTGATCTTAGTGATGAACAGACGAAATCAGTTGTGTCCTCTGTTAATTTAATGACAATTGGTAACGCGGGGCGTTCTGTTGCAATGAGCGCAGCCCAGCATAACGCACCTGGCTTGCAAAATTCTCGTGACGAACACACATATTTTTCTAATGAAAATGAGCAGTGTAATCAGAGTACGACAGATTCATTTGATCCCGGTGTAGCGACTAATAGTGCACATCCGATTAGCAAACCTTTTCAAGAATCACAGAGTATCCAAATGGATACACAAAACGTGACAATTGCAGGTACACCATTAAACAGCACAGAGAATAGAGCCGATAATTTTGGCTGGGATCACATTGTGGCAATATTACGACTAATGAATGAAATACAGGTAAACAATCTCAAAGAACGTAAACTGATTAATGAAAGTTATAAGCAGTCGAATGAAGGACAAGACAACATTAATAAAAAATTCAAACAACTTAATGAACGGAATGAACAGCTTGATGAACAGATTAAAGCCATTGCCACGCATTATTATGATACTAAAAGACAATTACGTGACGAAACTAAGGCTTGTGCTAATAACAGTAATGAAGAAGTTGGAACTGTTGCACAAGAATTACACAATAAGCATGCAGCCACAACAGAATCACATAGCGGTGAGATTAATGCAAGCACTGAACAATGTTCAGAAAACGCGACTCAGATACGCGACGAGTTTAATTTAAAGTCACCAGAACTTTCACGCACTCTGAATACAGAATTCGATAAGAAATTTGAACAACAGATCAGCCACAGTGACGAACGTATTAAAGTAACAGAAATGAAAAATATTTTTGCCTTAGGGACAACAGAATCACTTAAAGATGAAATTATTGTAGTCACTGAACAATGTTCAGAAAATGCAACACAGATATGCGACGAGTTTACTTTAAAGTTACCAAAAGTTTCGTACACTCTGAATACGGAAGTCGATGATAAAAGTGAACGACAGAACAACCAAATTGACGAAAGTATTAAAGTAGCAGAAATGAAAATTATTTCAGTCACTAATACGTCACAGAATCCGCCACGTTGCGAGCATTTGTCACACTCACACAGCCAGTGTAATTTAAGCAATTTACAAAGACTACGCGACTTAAAATCCGCAAAGCTACGCGACTTAAAATCTGAAAAGCTACGCAACTTGAAATCCGAAATGACACAGACAAACAGATTCTCACACAAACCTGAACGTGTTCTCAAATTCAGAGACGAGAACGTAGATTACGAGCAATTTTTATCTATAAGAAAATCTAAGGAACTTAATAATGACAGAGCACAGATACACGATTTGAACTGTATACGACAATTTATTTTTGTACTTTCAATAGCATTGCCTGTAATGAAGGAACTACAATTAGCATGGAGACAGCAATTTATTTCTGAATTTTTACCGCCATTGCCTGTAACACAAAAGCTGAAATGTATTTGCAGCGCGTAAGAGACCTCAGGGGATTCATTACGCTTTAATGAATATGTGCCGTAGCGTGCATAGGGCCCCGAGCTGTAGTAGTGCTGTTTCATCTTTAGTTTTCTGCACTGCTGCCTTCTCTTCTACTATCCTTTATATCTATCAAAACAGCTCTTTAACTATTGCTCTATCTAGGATTAAGAATGTATAATAAAAAACCGATACGACAAGTTGTATCGAAAGTGACAATTTTTCATCAGACGCTCCAGAAATGAGAACCACGAGAACTTTAATAACAGATAAAATTTTAATCATCAGTATGTGTAAAATTATCAGCAACAGGAACCACATTTTAATAACAATAGACGTTTTTCACCACAACAGCATGACAGTCAGCCAGTTAGCATACTTAACCAACAATGCAGTCTACAAGGTCAACCAAGCTTTAATGTTTCGCCGCGTGGACGTAGTCCCTGGTACAACAAATAGTAACGCACGGCAGCAAGGAAATAGCTACGTGCAGAAAACACAGTACTTCAATTCCTATCGCAATGCACCGTATAGAAATGACTATCATGACAGACGTAAAAATAATGAGCACAATTTTCAGCGTACATTTAATAACAGTCTATCTTATCAGCAGCAAGAACATCCGCCACAACAAATAATCATTAATGAACCAGAGAATAGGTATCATTCAGAACGTAATACGTCAGGAAGAAATAACAGAACAGTACAAATAGTGGAAATGCCACAACATCCTCTTGAAAATAATAACACGTCAGAAAGAATTTGATTAAATACAGTACAGGTTGTATGTTTCAGTAACGCAAGCAATAATTTTGACACGCAGAATCTTGTTCATGAAAACGTTATTTGAAACATGCTTTGTTGAATGCACCACTTTTATCGCACCCAGATCTTACTAAAAAATTTTCCATTGCCACCGACAGTTCTAACACCGCTTTAGGCGTACATATTTTCCAAGAAATTGAAGAAGATGGTTCTACAGTAATTAAAAACATCGCATTTGCAAATCGCATTCTGTCGCCTGCTGAGCGAATTTATTCTGTTACTGAACTTGAAACATTATGTGTTGTATGGGCTTTTACAAGATTTAGGCATTTTCTTTATGGAAGACATACCACCGTTTACACAGACCATAGAGCTATACAATTTTTACTTTCAGCTAAATTCACACACGACAGATTAAGCAGATGGAAGCTTTATTCACAGGAATTTGATTTCACAATTGTTCACATTCCCGGCACACAAAATATTGTAGCAGACGCACTATCTCGTTCTCTCAGCAACAATCAGCAAGAAATCGCAACCAACTTCTGCAAAGCAAATTTCAGCGTCATGTACATTCAACAAGCTGCATTTGAAAATTTTGTTTCGTCGTCATTACAGGACATAGCACAAGAGCAGAATAAAGACAACGTGTGGAAAGAGATTAAACACCTCTGGCAAGATAAAAAAAAATGTTACGATTAGAAACCATTACACTGTACGCAATGACATTCTGTTTCGCCGCTCTCATCCTGACAGCAACAATTGGTTATTATGCATTCCTGGTGAATTGGTTAACAAATTAATCTGGTATACTCATTTAAGTTACGCACATTACGGAGCCAGAAAATGTTTTCTTATACTGAGACAGAACTGTTATTTTACCAACATGGAAAAACGTCATGTAAAATCTGCCAGAAAGCTGTCAGACACAACTTCACATATTCCTCCATTACATCCAATTGTACCTGTTAAATTGAGACATATGGCCGCTGTAGACATTTTTGGTCCGATTCCCAGAACTAATAGAGGTTTTTGCTACATCTTTGTCGCTGCTGAACTCACTTACTTTCACTCCGTTATGCAAAGCTACTGCTAAAACTGTTTCGAAAGCATTTGTAAAACATTTTCTATTTCATGTAGGGCATGTGTTGAAAGTAATTTCCGATAATGGATCACAATTTCGTTCTGCTATATGGACACGCATGTTACGAGCTAGAAACATTTCTCCGATCTATATATCCAAGTACCATGCTTCTTCGAACCCTTGTGAACGATTAATGAAAGAAATTGGTAAACTGTGTAGAATATACTGCCACAAAAGACATATTGATTGGGACACACACATATTCTCATTCCAAGATGTAATTAATTCCATTCCAAATGAATCCACTATGCTATCTCCGTCTGTTATACTGAAAAATGTTGAACCACCTAACAAAATTACAGAATTGGTAAACTTTCCTACATCTCGTCGATTACGACACCACGAAATAATTAACATTGCGCTGAACAACATCAAACGTGCCGCAGAGCTCCGGAGTAGACAGCAAAAACAGGTTTGTACACGCCGTGACTTTCACATTGGACAGAAGATATTAGTACGTACACACTATTTATCCAACAAAGGAAAAGGTAGGTGCAGTAAATGTGAACTTCTATACGCAGTTCCATATCGGATTCGCAGCATTCCTCACCCCAATGTTGTACACGTCGAAACTTTGAGAACCAGAAAATCCAAAGGCAACCACCATTGGTCAAACATCAAACCTTTTATTGAATGAAGACACTTTATGATTTAACATGCTATAATGCAATTTTGCTAGTTTTATGATCATTTCTGCAATTATATTTACATGACTAATTATTGATGATTATCGTATTTTTTCTTGGCAAGTGCCCCGCAAGGTAAGGTTAGCAGGTCGCTCTTCTTGTCGTTACACATCAGACCGTGCATATTTTTTCCGATTAACTTACGTATCTTATGAATAATTATGCAATGTTATCTAGTGACATATTAATTTTATTAAATTTTCTCTCCATTCAAGTCTTTAAGTCTTTAATTCTCGCCTCTATTAACTACACAACATACAAGCTGAAACAACGAACGTCACAGTTTTTGTCTTTCTTAGGTATATACGATTGTTTCATGTTTTGTTTGTATGCACTATGAAATAGTTAAGATATAGCAAACACCAGTTGACTTTGACATTTTGCCTTATGATATCTCAACATCGTGACTACTTTACTGTTACTTTGTGATACACTGAGTACATTTTTGCTTCTGAACACTATATAAGTTTTTCACAGATTACGTTTTCTGTCATGTTATGCTGTATGCTTAATTATGTTACCATAAACCAGTCATTATTTAATGAGTATATGATTTAAATGCAAGACATTAATCTCTGTTCATCAATTTCAGAAAGAAATGATGCGTGAAAGAAATAAATTAAACAGAAATGGGAATTTCACCTTCGGAATGATCGAAAGAAGATGCAAACCTCGTGAGGAAGAGTAAATGGATCAGGATTAACAAGCATTAACAATAATATACTATACACATCGTAGAATAGCAGTCTTAACTAATTTTTTCTTTCAGAATACAAGGCGATGGATGCAGGCTGTCAGACAGAACTACACATCTTAGTTTTAGTGATGGAATATGCTAGAGATAAGGAATAGTTATGTAATAAGTAATGAAGTGATTTTTTGCAGATGATAATGAATGCTGATGAATAATGATGAAGAATATGCTACTATGTATAGTGAAGTTTTTCTTTACAGGTGATGATAATAATGGAGTTATGATAATATAGATAATGAAGTAATGGATAATGAAGTTTTTCTTTCTTTACAGATGAGGATATTGTTGAAGTTATGTATTTATGCTATGTAGTTATGTAAGTATTTGTTGCAGTTCGCTTTGACAGCAGGTGTTATATTGCATAGTATAATGACTGAAGATTTTGGAACGGACAGCTATGGAACACATTTATTATACACATTTCACTACCTGTTAATTCAAAGTTCACTACTTTTCAGCATAAAATGCGTTTCTTCTTTCAGCTTAATAATCCATTTTTTTATATATTTTTGCAGGAGAAATTATTTATGAAACTAATGTGCTATAAGCAGTTGTTCATTAAATCTATGTCATTTATGAATGTGATTACATATATTCTACTTGTTTCATAACCTTGCTACAGCTGACTCATGACGAATGACGTTACACATTTTCATTTACAGGAACAACCCAGAAGCAAATTTATTTTCTTTTTCTCTTCTTGCTTTCCCCTATAATTACCCAAAGCAATGCATTGGTAACAAAATAAAAGTATTACCAGTCCCAAATAATGCTACTGGTTTAAGAGAGTTCTGAGTAATACTGATTAGCTCTGAATAGTATGTCACTTGAATAATGAATGCATAAATACTATGCACATAATTTCATTACTGTATTGAGATGACCAATGATTAATTAATAATGCTTTGTAACTGGGAAGTGAATGCTACTAATTACTGTATTGAGATGACCAATGATTAATTAATAATGCTTTGTAACTGGGAAATGAATGCTACTAATTACTGTATTGAGATGACCAATGATTAATTAATAATGCTTTGTAACTGGGAAATGAATGCTACTGATTACTGTATTGGGATGACCAATGACTAATTAATAATGCTTTGTAACTGGGAAATGAATGCTACTAATTACTGTATTGAGATGACCAATGATTAATTAATAATGCTTTGTAACTGAGAAATGAATGCTACTGATTACTGTATTGGGATGACCAATTATTAATTATCAACACTATCCTGTAATACTATGTTATTGACTACCTCCTGTTTTAAGTAATGACTTCTGATGATTTGGAATTAGGCAACGAATTTCAATGTTCTCTGTAAAACGAGTGACTTCTGATGATTTGTAATTAGGAAATGAATTTCAATGTTCTCTGTAAAACGGGTGACTTCTGATGATTTGTAATTAGGCAATGAATGCCGATGTTCTCTGTAAAACAATTAATGAACATTTTTCTGTAATACTACATACATGGTACAGAAATGTTCAATAACTGGGCACTGAATGCCAGCAACTACTAATGTAATTCCCAATGAAGACTAGTATGTAACTTAATGTCCTTCACCTTCTGACCTAACTACCATGAATTATTGCAATATCCATTTGTCCTGTATATCCTCTTGATCATGGAGCACTATATTTGGGTTTTGCACTAATTCTACGTTGGTGTGCCTTGTAAGAGCGTGGTGTTGACACGACATGCTGTCCACCACCATAAGCGATGGAGACGTTATTATGGTCCCACTGTTTGGTGTACCTGATGTACTGACAAAATGATAACATGGAATATTACTGCGACATTTCAGTGTCTTGGCTACGCTGATAAACACTTCTGGGTAAAGAACTTCATATTGTCTTACTTGGTGTTGTACTTCTGTGGAAAGATATGGACTTTCAGTGCAGCTGCGTGCAACCTAAAGTGCTACAACCATGATGCAATCCTTCCCTTTCCTATCCTAATTCTTGTAAAATAGTGAAAATCATTTTTTGCTAATATCATTTATATTCATGGCCTATACATTTTTTCGATATGTTCTGAACTACAGTGCATGTGCACTTATGTCACTTGTCAACATGATTTTTTGCCATTATGTTTATTTGTTGTGAAAATGCTAAAGAGTTTTTCAGTGCGTGTGCACTTATCTCATTTGTTAATATGTTTTGTACTCATTGTATATACATTTTGTTATTGCCTAATGTGTTTTGTACTCGGTGCATGTGCACCACATTTACTACATGTTTTACATCTGAATATGCTGTAATTGTAAAGTTAATTAGTTAAAAAAAATTGTTGCTCATGGCAAGTCCAAATGACTCACCATCGCTGCCAAATTTTTGCCCCCCCAGTGGAGGGTTATGAAACGCGTATGTATTCAGTACCAGCGATGGCGAGGCATGACAGAATCTCTGACCAGAGAGTTGTTTATCATTGCTAGTCTGCGCTTGAGTGCGCGAGAGTTCAGTTGCGAGTTGGACTCGGTCGGAGTTGTGTGTGAGGAGTCGGCAGGCGTCGACATGGGTCTCTGGTCACGATTCGGGACGAGGTATATTGTTAAATAAGGTAATGAAACAGCATTGCGCTCAGCGAATAACATCTGTTAACTGTAATTAATTTGTTCAAGAAATGCCGCAATAATAATTTTGTTTTCAAAGCAATCGTTTTTAAGAAAAGAATCATTCTAATTGAAACAATATTTCCTACGCTTTTCCTCCCAGAATCAATTCATCAGGTTAATTATTGCACAGGGCCTAAGGTCAGCGATGCTGCCCTATTATTGTGGGTTTAATGATTAATGTTCATTTCTCAATTTTTGTGTCCAGTTTACATTTGGGTCATTATTATTCTATAATTTTTGTGGGGACCAAACATTTGGCTCGTTTTCATTATCATAGACTTTTCTTTTATTTTTACTGGGAGGTTACGTTTAGCACGATGTCCATTCACATTTAATTATTTTCTTTCATTTCTGTGGGGAGGTTACATTCTTAAAAGACATCATAGTCGCCGTTGACTGTATAAAATATTTATTATTACTATTGCAATTTCAGATAGTTTTATATTCTGACAGAATGTAACTTTTGCACTGTTACTTGAAAATGGCCATAAGGCCGAAATTGCAATAGCAATAAAAATATTTTATACAGTCAACGGCGACTACGATGTCTTTTAAGAAATACTGAATATTAATCGGATCGACCATTGAGATACATCAAATGATTATTATGCATCACCCCGGTTCCCAGAACTCCTGAAGATAGATGTTGACTGTGGGTATTGTATCACAGGTACAGTCCCTTTGACTGTTCAGAGATGTCACTAAACCCGCTCAAAGATGTAAACAACCATGCATGAGCAGCGCCTATTAGACGGAGGGGGTTCGACAGCCGATTAGTTCCAGTCATTCCACCAGGGAGGCGATACACGGCTCGTTTTGACTGTGGTTCAGCCATGCCTAGACGGTCAATACCGCGGTTCGATCGCGTTCGCATTTTTACTTTGTGCCAGGGAGGGCTCTCAACAAGGGAAGTGAAAAGGTGTCTCGATGTGAACCAAAGCTACGTTGTTCGGACATGGAGGAGATACAGAGAGACGGGAACTGTCGATGACATGCCTGGCTCAGGCCACCCAAGGGCTACTACTGCAGTGGATGACCGCTACTTACGGATTATGGCTCGGAGCAATCCTTACATCAACGCCACCATGTTGAGTAATGCTTTTCGTGCAGCCGCAACCGACTCAAACTGTGCGCAATAGGCAGCATGATGCGCTACTTGACTCCCGATGTCCATGGCGAGGTCCATCTTTGCAACCACGACACCTTGCAGCGGGGTACAGCTGGGCCCGACAACATGCCGAATGGACCGCTCAGGATTGGCATCACGTTCTCTTCACCGAAGAGTGTCGCATATGCCTTCAACCAGATAATCGTCGGAGACGTGATTGGAGGCAACTGGTGAGGCTGGACGCCTTAGACACACTGTCAAGTGAGGGAAGCAAGGTAGAGTTTCCCTGCTGTTTCGGGGTGGCATTCTGTGGAGAGACGTATGTCGCTGGTGATCATGGAAGGCACCGTAGCGGCTGTAAGATACGTAAATGCCATCCTACGATAGTGCAACCATGTCGGCATCATATTGGCGAGGCATTCGTCATCGTGGACGACAATTCGGAACCCCCCCCCCCCCTCGTGCACATATTGTGAATGACTAACTTCAGCATAACGCCCATCGCTCGAGTAGAGTTTCCAGCATGTTCTCTAGACATGAACCCTATCGAACATTCCTGGGATACATCTCTGAGGGATCCACACCGAATCGTCTTTAAGAAATAAGACAATCTGGAACAACAGTGCCTTGATGTACTTGTGGATAGTATGACACGACGAATACAGGCATGCATCAATGCAAGAGGACGTGCTACTGGGTATTAGAGGTACCGGTATCTACAGCGATCTAGGCCTCCGCCTATGAGGGTCTCTCTATGTGGTGATACGTCATGCAATGTGTGGTTTCCATGATCAATAAAAAGTGCGGAAATGATTATGTTGAACTCTGTACCAATTTTCTGTACAGGTTCCGGACTCTCGTAACCGAGTTCAGGCATATATATATATATATATATATATATATATATATATATATATATATATATATATATATATAAGGGTGAGTCACCTACCGTTACCGCTGGATATATTTCGTAAACGACATCAAATACTGACGAACCGATTCCACAGACCGAACGTGAGATGAGGGGCTAGTGTAATTGTTTAATACAAACCATACAAAAATGCACGGAAGTATGTTTTTCAACACAAATCTACGTTTTTTTAAATGGAACCCCGTTAGTTTTGTTAGCACATCTGAACATATAAACAAATACGTAATCAGTGCCGTTTGTTGCATTGTAAAATGTTAATTACATCCGGAGATATTGTAACCCAAAGTTGACGCTTGAGTACCACTCCTCCGCTGTTCGATCGTGTGTATCGGAGAGCACTGCAACATACGTCGCGTTTCTACAGAATGATCTGCCAACGTTGCTCGAAAATGTCCCACTGGAAACGCGTCGACGTATGTGGTATCAGCATGATGGTGCACCTGCACATTCCGCAATCAACACTAGGCTGACCCTTGACAAGATGTTCGACGGGCGTTTCATAGGACGTGGAGGACGCATAAATTGGCCAGCCCGTGCTCCTAATCTTACACCTCTTGACTTCTTTCTGTGGGGTACGTTAAAGGAAATGTGAACCGTGATGTGCCTACAACCCCAGAGGATATGAAACAACGTATTGTGGCAGCCTGCGGCGACATTACACCAGATGTACTGCGGCGTGTGCGACATTCATTACGCCAGAGATTGCAATTGTGTTCAGCAAATGATGGTCACCACATTGAACATCTATTGACCTGACATGTCGGGACACACTCTATTCCACTCCGTAATTGAAAACGGAAACCACGTGTGTACGTGTACCTCACCCCTCATGGTAATGTACATGTGCGTCAGTGAAAAAGACCAATAAAAAGGTGTTAGCATTTGGACGTCATGTGCTGTTCCAGTCTCTTCTGTACCTAAGGTCCATCACCGTTCTCTTTGGATCCCTACGTAATTCGGTGCTCTCCAATACACACGATCGAAGAGCGGAGGAGTGGTACTCAAGCGTCAACTTTAGGTTACAATATCTCCGGATGTAATTAACATTTTACAATGCAACAAACAGCACTGATTACGTATTTGTTTATATGTTCAGATGTGCTAACAAAACTAACGGGGTTCCATTTAAAAAAACGTAGGTTTGTGTTAAAAAACATTCTTCCGTGCATATTTGTATGGTTTGTATTAAACAATTACACTAGCCCCTCTCCTCACGTTCGGTATGTGGAATCGGTTCGTCAGTATTTGATGTGGTTTACGAAATATATCCAGCGGTAACGTTAGATTAGTTGCAGCTGGGCTCTCGGCGAGAAAGGAGCAAGCCGGGCTCGCATTGTGCGTTCGTTGGCACTGCTAGGTAGCCGTCTTAATGCTTTTATAGCGTGTAACTGCCGCGGTCGGTCATTCATTAAGCGATCGGTAGCAAAGTGTGAAATGCAGATCGAAATGCTCAATGTCATCAAAAGTGTTCAGTATTTACTGAGTATTTGAATAAATTGTAATTCATGCCCCCTTAACAATCGATGTTCTCAGTTGAAACGGTGATCGCAGTTTGCCTGCAGGAATGTTTTAATGAGATTAGCTGTATGGAAAGCTTGTTGCAAAAGTAAGGCGTGATTGCTACGTAATATAGCGGGCCCGGAGGAATACCGACAGGGTCTTTATACAAACTGTCTTTGTCATAAATGTTGGACAGAGTGGCAGTCGTTCCTGATGCTGACCCTATGGTAGGCTTCTGAAATGTCTCTGCCCTATTGTTATATACAGTGTGTAATGTGTGTGAGTGCATATATTTCCACTGGTCACTGAGATCGATGAAGTGAACATCGTAACGTCAGTATTTACGTTATCTGCAGACTAATAATTGTAGTATATTTTCAGATTGGGTAGTACCTCATAGTACATGCGGCAGGAGTAAGCCTTTTATGCGTAATTTGGCCTGAGTGGCAGGTCGGGTGTTGAAGAGCAGACCCGTGTACGTAAAACGGTGTACTAACAGGCGTCGATCACTTTGCGTAGTAGGCCTTGCGAAAGACTTTTTGTCGTAAAGACTGTGACGAGTTCGTGGAAAGACTGTGAGGCACAGAGAATAAACCAATACATTGATGTATGCACGTATTAAAGTACTACATATAAAAAATGTGAACTTATACCCGTTACACCCTGTATGTCGAATCCACATCTTATACTGTTACTTCTTATCGACCAAAAGTGGAGTCGTAAAACTTGATCAAAGCGGAACGTGTATAATTCGGGGAACTGCCCAAACTGTAGAAGTATTGGAGTCTCGACGCGTTCAGTACACTTTTACAGCGAGACAAGTAGTGAACTACATGAAATAAAATCGTCACAATTTCAGCGGGTCGTGCAGAAATTCGCTATTCGTTTGCGCCATATCATCACCAATGATGCAGGTATATCGAACACGTCATAACCAAAATCCGAATATCTCTAGCGACGTTTACATTTTTAATAAAATGTGTGCACCCCTAATTTGTAACTAATTTACGTTTCTCCATATAGTTCAATAATGGTCCCGCTGTATATGCTAGAGTTTATTTATAAAGCGGAATGTGCCTAATGCGAGAACGGGATGCAAATTTTAAGACTTAATTAATAATTCATTCTATAATTAGGAAAAGACCTTATCCAATATTACTGTGTTACAGTGTACATTACTTATTCATAACACTACGAGGACGCTACTTCTAACACAAAGACTGTACAACATTGATAACGCTGTTATGCTGCGCAAAAGTAAAACAAGAGGGTTCAGCGCTACAGGTGTGGACATCAAACTACGCCTGTCTGTGTAAAAGCGAACAAGTTACGCACGGTGTTGCTACATCAAAGGAAATGGTTCGTTCGAGAGAGCTCTGTATGTCAACTTCTCTCGTTTTCCATCATTATTAATGCGCAATATGCACAATGAAATAGGTGGGTGTTGTTTCGTTGGACAGTGGGTTGGGTTGGGTTGTTTGAGGGAAGAGACCAAACAGCAAGGTCATTGGTCTCATCGGATTAGGAGAGGACTTGGAAGGAAGTCGGACGTGCCCTTTCAAAAAACCATCCCCGCATTTGCCTGGAGTGATTTAGGGAAATCACGGAAAACCTAAATCAGGATGGTCGGACGCGGGATTGAACCGTCGTCCTCCCGAATGCGAGTCCTGTGTTCTAACCACTGAGCCACCTCGCTCGGTGATGGACAATGGTTTTACCCGGCAGGGTCAATCATTCCGAAGAAATGCAATGTCTGCGTTTTCTGCCAGTTTCATTTGGCTAGTAATGATACCATGACATCGAGCAAAAAATATGTCTCTCGAAACTTAACGAAAAGATTAATATAAGCGAGACAAGTGAGAAAGATAAACTCTCGGTGCGCAAGATAATGTTGCCTTCCACATGCAGTAAAACACCGATTTATGGTACTTTAAGAAACAAGGATGAGATACGGAATGAATGGATGAAGGGGGACGTGCAAGTGAAAAGACAGCCGAAGAGGGTGGGAAATGAAGAAATTAACGATATAACGTGGGAATGGTTGGTAAGTGCGCACACAAATAATTGACCTTTGTCTGGATCCACGTTGCAGAGTGAGACTCTCAAAGTCGCTGAAGTGCTTGGAAATATGAAGTTTAATGCATCTACAGAATTACTCGACAGTTTCAGTGTTAGGCACGCTATAGTGTCTAGTGAAATGTGTGGGAATGCTAAGGACGTGCAGCAAAGTGTAGCAACAGAATGGATGAAAATAGTATTGAGCCGACAGACAAGTTCAATGCCGATGAAAACAGACTATTTTATCGCGCGCTGCCTTCACATCTCTATTCGAGGTGAAAATCACACCCTTGGGAAAATGTCCAAGGAAAATCGCACTGTACTGCCGTGTAGGAACATGTTACGTGGAATGAAGGAGCCACTGGTGACTGGAAAAACGACAACACATCGTTGCTTTAAAAACCTAGACATCAGTAACCTTCCAGTGACATAAGTAAGCAATAAAGAGGCATGGATGGTGAGCGGTGTTATAAAAGAGTGGCTTGTCTCTTTGAGTGACCAAATGAAATAAGGATATTGCCAATTCTTCTTCTCCTAAAATATGCTACCTGCTAACCAAAAGTTAAGTTATGAAACTTTGAATTTGCTTCGTTCCCGCCAGGTTCAACCAGCCTCGTAGAACACATGGAACAGTGGACTGTTTATATGTACAAGCTCAGTTACACGAGATTACTGAAGCTCTTACCCTTATTGTTGAAGAAGCCGAAAGTGTATTTTCTTTGTAGAGTCAGTTTCTGTCCTGGATTCAATAAATTTGATTGGATGGCAGTAAGGGAGATAAAGCTAGAAACTGTTACCAAGGGCTTCAGCGAAACTGTGTTTGGAGCTGAAGAACAAGACGCTTCTGTAGCCACCCAAGCTCAAGATAATGCAGCAGCTGCTGAATTAAATAAAATTCGAAAAGTTTAATGTAGTGCAGATGACTACATTCGAAGTGATGAAGTTCTGTCATCTCACTCCAATTTTAGTTTAGCAACGGATTTAATAGAAATTCACAACACAGAAGATGGTCAGGAAGAAACAAAGGAAGAAGAAAAGGAGCAAAACGATGTCTCTAGAAAAACTATTACATCTGAACAAGTTATTGCATGCATAAACGATATTATACAATTTTCAACACACACAAATTCTCCAAGCTATTGGAACTATTGTATACTCGAAAAATTGCGTAGAAAAATCAGTTTCTAATCAGGAAATTCAGACAGACATCTCTCCTTGACACGAAGTGAGAAAAGCGAAAAGTAAAGCAAATAAACAAGTATATAAAAGAACGAATGAATTTAAAGTTAGAGTAAAACTACAGATATTCGATATTATTGATCATTTAGAGTAATAGCCTAGTATTTTGTTTTTACAGTATAGAGTAAATGAAGATCTGCTGTGCACAAGTCTATGCACGTGAATACGTGCAGGAATATTAATTTATACTGTTGTGGAAGATACAAATTTTATGCAATCTAGTGAGTTTTATGTAATCTGGAATCTTTTCTAGTTTGGAAAAATAATTTAGCCCAGTGGCATTCCACTTTGAGCAAGTTTTATAATAAATAAGCTAATTTAAAAATCCGCCCGATAATACGCATTAGGGAGTGTTTCCATCTGAATGTTCCGTATTGTCACGTCTTAACGCGTGCACCTCTCCAACTGAAATAGTCAGTGGAGCGTCGAAACGTCGCAGGAGGGTCTTTGGAGAAAAGTTTCAGACTTTGCTGACAGCCGTGTGTTTCAGAAAAGAGCCTGCGGTAAGATGGATGGGGTGTTAAACAGGGGCGCAGCAGCTGGAGAGAGAGTGGGGGGGGGGAGAGGGAGGGAGGCGGACGCCGCCGCCGTATGTGGCGCACGTAGGCGCGGCCAGGTGCTCGCCGCCCCAGAGCCACCCCCGGCGTGGCAACTGCGCCGCCAACTTGGGCTGCCTGCAGCGGCCGAGCTCTGCGGAATACGGAATCCAGAGCAGAGCAGAGCAGGCAACCATGCCGGCGCCTCGGCGACCTCTCGAATGGCCTTCGCGCGGCGCCGAACGGCCTCTCGCCGCCATTGTTGCCCCCGAATGAATTGGCCCTCCCCGAGTCGGCGACTACCTTGATAAATTGGTTAGATATAGAAAGTTTAAATAGCTCCAAAGAACTGCGCGATTCGTGACTCGGGAACTTGATTTCTGCCGGAACATAATTTACCTTTTTCGGTGAATGATTGCTACCCTCTGTGCCCCTGTAGAATAGTCGCAAATGTACAGTGCCGGAATGGGGCTCCCGAGGACAAGTTTCTGCGCCGTCCTGTCGGTGCAGTTCCGTGAGTCGGCTCCGCGTTCTCAATTGTGACTGATCAGGGGTTTTACAATGGAAAGTGACGGATGATGTGCTGTTTATCACTATTCATTTTACTGTTGTCCGGATTTTATAACTGTGTGTCGACACTAAATGACACTAACCGCATTACACGGATCTGTTTGATGCGGGAACTTGTCAAGGACATTGTATCCATGTGAATTGAGTTACATTTCGTAAAAATATGATAAGTTACTACAGTACGGTGCTAATATTATTTACAAAATGAAATAAAACATTAATATACTACTATTTATTATGGTATAGGTCCATGGAGTAGGGTGAGTTATCCAAAAGGAAGTGCCTTAACTAAGACGTAAACTACATATTTCTTTTCTGTACTCTCCAGCAACCACCTTCCTGGCTTTTCTAAGGAATCGAACTCACAGAGACAAAACAGATTCAGGTACTTCATTACATTGTAAATGAGTTAATGTATTAAATATTTTATGTCAAACGTGTAAAACCTTAAATTAGATTGTTTTTATTAGTTTCGCATTATTCATCCATCCACTGATGAAAAAGTCCAAACAAAAACACATCACTTTGGCCAATAATGTACAGCGCCAAAATGTTTATTTTAGACTTGACCGTAGCACTAGTATTAAATAACAGCTGAAGAATATAATATCACCCAAATATTACAGTATCCATTTTGTAAATTTGCATGATGGATATGTTTCAAAATAAATGTGCATTTAATTATACTTTTAACAGAAGTAAGTAAGCAAACAAAGACTAAAAAAGGACAAAGTGGTTACGAAAATAGTATAGTTATATAACAATGAATATAAGAAAATAATTATTCCTAGCTGTGACAATCGTTTAGCAAAACCCTTTTTTAATATCTGCAGTAATGGAAACTATGTTTCTCCAAAAGATATATGATCAAAACTTTCTCTGTATCAAACCTTTCTCTGTACAACATGTATTTTGTAAAGGCAGGATGAGGTCCTTGCATCGAATTTTCTTCATGTGTAGGTAAATTCTTTATAACTGTGTCACATGATCGAGCTCTTGAAGATACAACATAAATTAGGTCATAGCCCAAACTTCTTCTTTTCATTTATTTTTGTAACATCATAAGTCAGCTAACATCTGTCCCTTTATAAAGACAACGTTCATGTTTCAGTTACCATGTAATGAATGGAAGCTACAGGTTGGAAGTGTCCAAAAATGGTTTTCTTCAATTGCGCACTATAACTGGAAAGAAGGTGACGAAACTACAGACTTGATTATTAGTGTGAAAATCACCAATGGATAGGCCAGGCTGTCGAAAAAACTGGGCAGTCCCAACAGAGGCTCTGGAACAAATTAAAGACAACATACATCCCTATCTCACAAACGCCACTCACTATGCTTCGTGGAAAATTACAGATCTTCATTCAGATGTGGATGATAAATTATGTATTGCCTTTCCAAAGAAAAGTTTCCAGATTCAAATATGAAATATCCATTCTATTAGAAGATGTTGACAGATTGCTATTATTTACATTTTGGTAAATCACAAATTGATAACTGTGGTGTTTGTGAACAGCCCCTAAGTTAAATTAAGGGTCTTACTTTAAATGACACTTCAAAACATGTGGCATCTACTGAATTAGCAGTGCATGAAACCATAGCTTAGAAGTTGTACAGGCATATAAAAACAATAATAGCATTATGAGTCTTACATTTGATCATATGCAGAATCTATCCTTGCCATGCATTCCTGTTCAGTGGATGTATTACTATAGGCAGCTTACTGTTTCCTGTTAGCTGTACATAATTTTATAATTTCAGCAGTGGGAGTGCTAATTCCTTTTTGTACTACAAAGGTCAAAGAAAGGGAGACCCAAGTGAAACATGTTTTATCTGTTATAATGGTTCTGTTCCAGTATAATTTGTATTCATTATTCTACAGTACATTTTGTGGTGCATAATTGTATGTGGGAATGTGTTGTTTTATAAGTTTATGTTGTAAGGCAAGCTGTTGATGTATTATTTTTGCTACATTGCCATGTCTTCTGGGGTATTCTGTATTTGCTAGTATTGTACATCCGCTTGTGATGTGATCTACTGTTTCTATTTGTTGTTTGCAAAGTCCGCATTTATCTGTAGTGGTATTGGGTTCTTTAATAATATGCTTGCTGTAATATCTGGTGTTTATTGTTTGATCCTGTATTGTAATCATGAATCCTTCAGTCTCACTGTATATATTGCCTTTTCTTAGCCATGTGTCGAATGTGTCTTGATCGATGTGTGGCTGTGTTAGATGATACGGGTGCTTGCCATGTAGTGTTTTCTGTTTCCAATTTACTTCAAAAATGGTTCAAATGGCTCTGAGCACTATGGGACTCAACTTCTGAGGTCATTAGTCCCCTAGAACTTAGAACTAGTTAAACCTAACTAACCTAAGGACATCACAAACATCCACGCCCGAGGCAAGATTCGAACCTGCGACCGTAGCGGTCCTGCGGTTCCAGACTGCATCCAATTTACTTTCTTCGTATCTGTTGGTGTTATGCGATCTAAAGGGCTGTAGAGGTGGTTATGAAATTGTAGTGGTGCAGCCGATGTATTTATATGTGTGACTGCTTTGTGTATTTTGCTAGTTTCTGCTCGTTCTATAAAGAATTTTCTTAAATTGTCTACCTGTCGATAATGTATGTTTTTTATGTCGATAAATCCCCTTCCTCCTTCCTTTCTCCTAATGTGAATCTTTCTGTTGCTGAATGTATGTGATGTATTCTATATTTGTGGCATTGTGATCGTGTAAGTGTATTGAGTGCTTCTAGGCCTGTGTTACTCCATTTCACTCCTCCAAATGAGTAGGTCAATATTGGTATAGCATAGGTATTTATAGCTTTTGTCTTGTTTCTTGCTGTCAATTCTGTTTTCAGTATTTTTGTTAGTCTTTGTCTATATTTTTCTTTTAGTTCTTCTTTAATATTTGTATTATCTAATCCTATTTTTTGTCTGTATCCTAGATACTTATAGGCATCTGTTTTTTCCATCGCTTTTATGCAGTCGCTGTGGTTATCCAGTACGTAATCTTCTTGTTTAGTGTGTTTTCCCTTGACTATGCTATTTTTCTTACATTTGTCTGTTCCAAAAGCCATATTTATATCATTGCTGAATACTTCTGTTATCTTTAGTAATTGGTTGAGTTGTTGATTTGTTGCTGCCGGTAGTTTTAGATCATCCATGTATAGCAAATGTGTGATTTTGTGTTGGTATGTTCCAGTAATATTGTATCCATACTTTGTATTCTTTAGCATGTTGGATAGTGGGTTCAGAGCAAGGCAGAACCAGAAAGGACTTAATGAGTCTCCTTGGTATATTCCACGCTTAAATTGTATTGGCTGTGATGTGATATTATTTGAATTTGTTTGGATATTAAGTGTGCCGGCCGCGGTGGTCTAGCGGTTCTAGGCGCTCAGTCAGGAACCGCGCGACTGCTACGGTCGCAGGTTCGAATCCTGCCTCGGGCATGGATGTGTGTGATGTCCTTAGGTTAGTTAGGTTTAAGTAGGGGACTTATGACCACAGATGTTGAGTCCCATAGTGCTCAGAGCCATTTGAACCATTTTTTGGATATTAAGTGTGGTTTTCCAATTTGTCATTACTATGTTTAGGAACTGTATCAATTTAGGATCTACTTTGTATATTTCCAATATCTGTTGTAACCATGAGTGGGGTACATTATCAAAAGCTCTTTGGTAATCAATGTATGTGTAGCGTAGCGACCTTTGTTTAGTTTTAGCTTGGTATGTCACCTCTGCATCTATTATCAGTTGCTCTTTACCTCCTCGTGCTCCTTTGCAACAGCGTTTTTGTTCTTCATTAATAATTTTGTTCTGTGTTGTATGTGTTATTAATTTCTGTGTAATGACTGAAGTTAATATTTTGTATATTGTTGGTAGGCATGTTATGGGCCGATATTTAGCTGGGTTTGCTGTGTCTGCTTGATGTTTAGGTTTCAGATAAGTTATTCCATGTGTAAGTGTATCGGGGAATGAGTATGGGTCTGCAATGTAACTGTTAAATAATTTAGTTAGATGTGAATGTGTTGAGGTGAACTTCTTTAGCCAGAAATTTGCTATTTTATCTTTTCCAGGGGCTTTCCAATAGTGAGTATAATTAATTGCTTGAGTGACTTCATGTTGCAAAATTATCACTTCAGGCATTTGTGGTATCATCTTGTATGTGTCTGTTTCTGCTTGTACCCACCGTGCATGCCTGTTATGTTGTACCAGGTTTGACCATATGTTGTTATTACTACTATTATTATTATTATTACAGTTTAATTGAAGCAACATGTCTGCCTATAGTTGCTAAGAAAACAAATATATCGTTATTACTAAAGGTACAACGATTCGAAAGAGACCAGCGATTTTCCAAAATTTTCTTGATGCATTTAAAAAGTCGTAATTTGATTTAGAGTTAATTTATGTTAAAGATTATTATTGATTCTCTTTATTTTCATAACATCACTTATAAATTTACTGGCAATATAAACTCCCAAATTTTAACATTCTCTCTAACACTCGAAAGCTGCACCTATGATTTTTTAATCCCTATATATCGTTAGTAAAATGCATGGATCTTCGTTTTTGTGTGACACTCGTCCCAGTTGCCGCTAGGTGTGTGCAGAATGAGGTTGTGAAATGTGGATGTAGGGAAAACATGGTTATTAATCATATACTATTGGAGAAAAGTGCAGTACTACAAATATCTCATAAACACATTAAAAATGAGAGTGAAGAAAAGAAACAACCTGCTTAATGTTTTTATTTTGTGGCACATATTAACAATCTGCAACCTTAGGACCTCGACATAAGCAGAATGTACCTACTAGACAAAGGAACGAACATACAACACGAAGAAGAATTCAAAAGTTAAGTAACTGTACCTGTACTCACCCATGTGTACTTATCCATTGCAAACTAAACACTAAGTATCACTCCAGTAAAGTTTGCAGGTTAATGAACTTTTGCCATCTTTGAATTACATAGGTGTGGTTTACTTCAACAAAGTCAGCTGTTTGCCGTGTGCAAAGTCAATACGTGGTGGAAGCAGGTTTGAATTCATCGTGGCATAACATCCAGCCAGCCAGACGTGGTTCATATTTCCGCACTCTGGAATGGTGATTCTGCGGAAGTTGCAGAGAGCGTGTGGTCATTGTCCACGTTCAAACCAGCTTGTGTCAGAGATCGCAAAAATTATGGATTGGGTTCAAATCCGGGAACTCGGAGACAAATCCACTGTGGTGATCCTGGCATGCTGAAGGAACGCGTTCACGAGAACAGCACGATGAACACGCGATTTGTCATCCATAAATGTAAAAGTAATACAGAAATATTGCTGATACGGTCCCACTATTGGCCGCAGAATCTCGTCCCTGTACCGTAGAACAATGAGATTATGCTCAACAAGGACGAGTGTACGGTGGCCCCATGTAATGCCACACCAGAACGTTACTCCATCACCACCTTGTTGCATATGTTGTGGGTTGCCTGCAAACATATCGGCGAGTATCATGATATAGAAATATCAGTATTTCACACGTAAACAACGCCAATCCCAGGGCATTCATTCTGCATGGTGTCTCGCCCATCTGTAACGCAATCTATGTTGTTACATTGTACGTCTTGGTGCTGCCCATGGGCTTCGGGACTGGAGATTCGCATCACACAGTCGTCACTTAACTCTTTGATGTGATGTATGACCACCTGTAGCATCTTCGAACGCCGAATTCTCCGCCGAGTACTCAGACCACGGGACTTTTCACTCAATAATTATAGTTCTCGATCAGCCTGTGCACCTATCGAACATGGACAGCCTATGATGTGCTGTCAGTTGAAACCGATTCCATGGCCGCACCACATCTCTTTCGCACCGGAGCACACGTTGAACAACTTGGTAGACAGTCTTCTGCGCTTAACGTGATAATGCAGGTCCGATCATTAATCGCGATTGTCGTAGGTAGCACGATGGATGTTAATTCTACCGTTCCACAAACATCTTCAACTCGTAGCTAACGGTGCTTTACTTCCACGTGAAATGCTGTAATCCATTTGAGTGCGGCATTCTGCCTCTAGGTTATGTGTTTGTAATTACAAGTAACGTCGGAGATGACCTTCCGATCGGAGTAGTAGTTACAATAGCAACTCATCTCTTTGGTATACCTGGGTGATGCAAAACTTTTGTTGATGTGAGTATAGTATGACATTTTCTTGTGCCGCATATGATGTTACTTTCAGTTGAATATTCAGAATAACAACAGTAACACTTTCTCAAAACGGAATGGCATGGGATTAAAATAATTTTCCAAATTGGACAAGTTTCCAGATTACACAAAACACACAAGCTTGCATAAAATTGTCAAGTACCATCCACTATAGCACAAATTTGTAATTACGCATCTATTTCCGTTCTCTTATTCCTATACAGTAGACGTCCGCTTTCTGTGTGTGGTACGACCGAACAGTTGGCGACTTTCTATATTTTTACTACGGCTTTAAATTCGTATATTGTTGTACATACATACGATGGATATTAAATAAGCAATAAAACACATTATCTCTGAAAGCAGAATTTCAATACACCATAATATTCTACACCCCACTGGCTACAAAACATAATTTTTCAATACAATCTCCTTTCAGTGCGACGGCCTTACGCCACCTTACTGGAAGGGCCCCTATGCCCGTGTGGTACCACTCTATTGGTCGACGTCGGAGACGACGTCCTACTGCGTCAACAACCTTCCCATCGTTCTCGTACTGCTTACCGCGGAGTCCACCCAACATTGGGTGAAACAAATGGAGGTCGGAAGGCGCGAGCTACGATTTGTTGGATGGATGAGGAAGAATAGTCCAATTAAGTCATCTGAGCCTTTTCGGGTGCGCAGACTTGTTTGAAGGCTTGCGTGTTATAGACAAGGAGAAATTCATTTGCATTCTTGTTACGATGAACATTAAGCTGTGTCTTCAATTTCTTGAGAGTAGCAGAGCTGTATGCTGCCGGCGACACGCGGGAAATCGGACAGGTTATCGTGACACTGTTGTGATGACGACAGACGTCGCTCCCAACGACTCACCGTGCTTTTGTTCACTGGCCGGTCTCCGTAGACATTCGGCACGTGCAAATAAACATGTAAAATGCTCTGTTTCTCCACCAAAGAAAACTCAATGACGGGCGTCTGCTTGGAATGCACCTCTGTTACAGACTCCATTTTGAAGACTACGTATAGCTTCGTCACCTATCGGAGTTTCATGAAACTGTAGGTGCTGAAGCGGGAATACTTCACCATGACCCGTAGAAATTCCGCATTTTTTGAATCGGAAAGACAAAAACGTATTGGTTTACTTATGGAACGCCCCTCAAATATTCCTGCTTTTATTGGCTTTTCTTTTCACTTTTTCTCGCAAAATATCAAGGAGGGAACCCTGTTAGAATATCATTTTCAGTATAGATTTTTCTATACAATTTTTTACAATTATCTAATAGTTCCGACAGTTCTGGAGTATTTGTGTTCTGAAAATTGCATTACATTGTTTATGAAAGCAGTAGCTTCATCAGGCGTATTAATTTTGCTAGCGATGTCATTTTGCTCCTCTCTTCTTCCTTTGTTTCCTCCTCGTCTTCTGTATTGCAGATTTCTACTTGATCTGTTGCCGAAGTAAAAATGGAGCCATTTGACGTTAAGTCATTGGTTCGAATATAGTCACCTGGACTACAAGTGATGTTCTGCAATTGAGTTAATCAGCAATTTCTGCTACATTTTCTTGAGGTCGATGATTACGGAGGCGTCTCGTTGATCACCTCCAAACCTCACTTTGTCGATGGTTTCGGACTTTCTTTCCCTTATTGCCAAGCCAATCCAGTACACTGTATCCCGAAGAACGCTAAATCAATTTCGTCTGTTTCAATACCAAGAATGAGAGACTTTATCAATAACCGCCTATAATGAGATTTTAATTGTAAATAACACAGTGGACCACGAGTTACGTGAGGCTGGTAGAATTTCATGTTTTGTAGCTTGACTATTGGCTAAGGAAAACATGGGCGATTTCCTTTTTTTCTTTTTGGCGTTGAAAGAGCCCAGTCATTCTTCCGTGAGATCATTCACCACCCACACCTTTTTACTGCTACACCATGTGACTGGAAGCTTAAGACGCCTATGTTTTTGAAACAACGGGTGTTTTTCGCCTTTCAAATCATCAGTGGCGTGTCCACTTCACCTCAAATGTTTGTAGACTGCAGTATACCGAGTCATTCCGAGTAAATGTTTCCGCCCATGAAGTTTTCACCTCGAATTACTAGAGATTTTTAATGCAGTGCGTGATAAAACAATCCAGCTTCATAGGCACTGAACAGCTATTTCGGTTCATAATTCGCGATTAAGTTGTCCAGCATAGTCTTCCATTTTGTTTGCTGCACTTCCTGCATATCCTTAGCCTCCTCACACATTTGACTCCAGGCGATGTTGTGTCTAGTTTTGAAACAGTCCTACTATCCTGTGGATGACTAAACTCCGTATTCGCAAGCTCGTTAGCTACTCTCGGAGTTTCAGTCTGCAACGTGGGTCCAGTCCGAGATAAGATTTTGCCCACGCACTTATGAACCCTTACCGCACGTCTTGTTAATTTCTTCATTTTCTGTCCTCTTTGCCTTTCTTTTCATTTTCCCATTCCCTTTCTCCCATTCATCCCCTGTCATATTCTTTTTTTCTTAAAGTTTCGTGAATATGTGTTTTATCGCGTTTGAAACGCAACATAGTTTCGGGCACACAGTGTGTCACTCACTCGCTGCTGTTACCTTAATCTTCCCGTTACGTGTTAGCGACGCCGCTTTTTGTATTACACTATCTTCTCCAAATGCTGCAAGTGAGACGAAACTGGCAGCTAATAATGCAGAGAGTGCATTTCTTTGGAATGATTGACTTACTAGGTAAAACAACCGTTTAACTGAAAAAGTCACACCTATCACGTAACAGCATTTTCAGGGTTCCACAATCTTCGTCTTTTCGCAGCGTCTGTTTATAGATGTGAATAACTAAGGTACTGCATAATGCAATAAATTATTAACTAAGTCTTAAAATTTGTGTTTCATTTCCGCTTTAGGGACGTCCCAGTGTACACAAGAAATGTGGACATGAAAGTGTATTGAACGCGTCGCGACCGAAATATTCGAGCGGTTTGTTCAGATTTTCTAATCATACACGTTCGGCTTTGATTGATTTTTATTGTATAGTAATTAGTAAACACTACATCAACAGAATTCACTATTTAACTACTTCAACATTTAATTTTGTTCGTTTTGCTTCTTTTTAATATTTACCTTATCATTTATACGTAATTTAGTTATCTCCTTAAACTTATACATCACAATATTATTAATGTCATGTAATGTTATCAGCATAGCTTTTTGCGTCTCATAGTTAATGAGCATCTACAGTTACGTAATGAAAACTTCTACTTGATATTAGATTTCGTGTTTCCTCGTGCAGTTACCGAAATATTTTTTCTATCAAAGTCGACTAATAATTTTTTGTTTATTAAATGGTTTATGTTGGCTGCATTTCATGTTATATTGTTTTTCTTCATGCTGTGCCATTCAGCCCCCTTTATAATATTATAATGGCGTTTTCAACCTTTAAACTATACTTCTAAGCTCTTATGTAGACAAAATGTTACCTTGTCTGCTGCTGTCAAATAAAATATTGCCTTTTACTTCATGTACTAAATAATGTTCATTACAATATTCCTCTGTCTATATTTTGATAATTAAGTAGCCTGATCCTATTTGAGGCTACTAGATGGCACTCTTGGTGTGCCCGCAGTTGCTTACATGGGCACCTCAGTCTGTTGCTACCTGTGGCTTGACCTCTGTGGGCAGCCAATAGTGGCTTGCCTTCCATGTATTCTTTTTCAAAAAGTTTTGAGACTAAAGCTTTATCGATATTTATTTTATACGTGACATGTAAGTAGTGTTTCTTTGTTGTAGTGTTAGCCAGTACTACACTTATATGAAAAATTTTCCCATAATTTTTGACTTACGTTATACGCCAGTTTGAATGTTTTACTTCTGATGAAGACACACATAGTAGTGCCGAAATCACCTCAAATGACTTACTTTTTGCGACCAAGGACTGGTATTGTTTTACTTTTACTGTAACAGTTTATGAGTAATTGTAATTCCAGAACAGCTTTTTACCTAGTTGAACGCTTTTTAATTACTTATACGCACTTACTTGCCAACTGTGTGTACAGTAGGAACACCTGACGAGCTTTTGTCACAAACTTTTTTTTTTTTTTTTTTACCGCAACTGCAGCCTCATTCGATATGAAAAATGATTTCTGCCTGCATTGTAGTAGGCTTGCACTGTGTAACTGTACGAACAACACGAAGGTAATTCTTATGCCGGCCGTAGTGGCCGTCCGGTTCTAGGCGCTACAGTCTGGAGCCGAGGGACCGCTACAGTCGCAGGTTCGAATCCTGCCTCGGGCATGCATGTGTGTGATGTCCTTAGGTTAGTTGGGTTTAATTAGCTCTAAGTTCTAGGCGACTGATGGCCTCAGAAGTTAAGTCGCATAGTGCTCAGTGCCAGTTGAGCCATAATTCTTATGTATATTTTGACGACGCCACTTTGGCTTATTTAGAGGATAATATAAAGCTTCTTCTGTCTTAATCAAGTACATCACATTTTATGCTTGTGTTCTTTTTTGTGTACAGAATAAATACCTTTCTATTGTTTCCTAATTTATGGGGATTGTCCTGTAGTTGTACATGGTTTCCTTTTGTCTGAAAGATGTGTAGAACGTTATTACGGACCGAAATCGACTGTCTGACGACTGTTTTCATGCAATCATTAACTTTAATTAAAGAAAAAAAAATCTGTTCAATAGAAGATCTAATCATTCATTCTAGGTGGCTATATTTGAAATGCAACTGCTCACAGAGGTTGAGTGTGAGCTGTAATTATCGTATGACAGCGTAACTTGGTAGATATGCTAATGCATTAATGGGGAATAACCCATGACGCTGGACAAAAATTTTTTCCAATTTTGGTCACTAAGTGCAAATCTGGCTCTGCACGCTCTCTGTATGATGGGATGCATCCACGCTGACATTTGACAAGCCATAGCGTGGTGGAAACACTATGGCTGTCGAGAGACAGTGTGCTGTTAGTGAAACGGTTTGATGTGAACGGCACCAATTACAGTCCTGCATTGCCGTAAGGTCTAAGGTGATGCTGGAAATGGAAAACACAGGTGAGACTGGTGTGGCACCAGGAGGCGGAAGGCGTCCTGTCCTGGTGAATGTTGTTGGCCAGGTTTCTGTTGCTGTAACTGACCACACAACAAGTGTCCCGAGTAATGTAGTGCTCGTGCATTGTTGCAAGAGTGTCCAGTATGGAAGGTCTTACTGTCCATTTTATACTGGTAACAGTATAATGTCTTGATGGCGCAGCAACTGAAATCTCATGATCCGCAGCAACATTCTGAATTTGCTCTTCTGTTTCTGGCACAGATCGAAATGGATGACATGTGGCCGGGGAAATATTCTATGGAGTGAAGAGGAACATTTTACACAACAGGGTGCAGTGCATACAAAATATTTCCGAATTTTGAGTTCTGTTAGGCCGCGTGTTGTGCATAAAGAGCCGCTGCGTTCGCGGTATGCTACTGTGTGGTGTGGATTTAGAAGCATCTTTATTCTAGGTCCAGTCTACTTTGGAGAGAATACACACAGAGGGGACGTCAGGTATACCGTGACGTCTGCACGATACTGATAGCTCCTTGTACAGTACGTGGTTCCTGCTCTGGAAGAGTGCAGGTGTGTAGAATCCACAGTTTTCATGGAAGATGAGGAAACACCTTACATCCTTCGCTCAGTGAAAGATCTGCTTGATGCAACCTTCCATAATCATGTTAGCTTCAAAGATTTGCAGATACACGGCCTGCAAGATCTGTGATCTGACTCGATGTGACTTCTGCCTCTGATGTTGCCTACCGTAAAAGAACGCGTTTTCAAGGGACCCGTTCGGTATCTACCTGATCTGGAGGCCAGTATAAAGATTCCACCCGGACTGCTGCGACCAGCTATTGATCAGGTCGTTTTGCAGGTGCAGCACCTCGTCAACATCTCTGGTACTCGTATTGAATAAACTGTGTAAGCGGCGGTTAATATTAAAATCAAAATCACGTCTTTCACACTTGTTTCTGCCCATGCCCAGGCCCTAATTTATTACGTATGGGAACATTTCTGTTTGACTATCTCGCATTCACACCGCCAGATTTTTCTGTCCGGATTTATGTGTCCCGCCAAGAATTCCCCTCCTGTGCCTACCTCTTCATTGCAGAGAAGCACTTACAATCCTAGACCCCAATTACCTGCTGGATGTAATCCAATCTCTCTCTTCCACTGTAGCTTCTTTCCTCCACAGCTCCCTTCAGTAACATGGAAATTATTCCGTCATGTTTTAACAGATGTCGTACCATACTGTCCCTTCTTATTGTCATTGTTTCTCATGTATTCCTTTCCGCGCTGTTTCTCCCGATGACCTCCTCATTCCCTCATTCCTCACGTTCTCAGCACAGCTAATTTACAACATTTTCCTGTAGCACCACACCTCAAATGCTTCAGTTCTCTTCTTTTCCGCATTTCCCACAGTCCATGTCTCACTACTACTCAATTGTGTGCTTCAAACGTACTTTTCAGAAATTTTATCATCAAATTAAGGCATTTTTTGATACTAATGGACTTCTGTTGGCCAGGAAAGCCCATTACCCAGGGCTAGTCTACTTTTTATATCCTCCTTGTTCCGTCCGCTATGGATTATTTTGCTGCCTATGCAGCAGAATTCCTTAAATTCATCATTCATCTACTTCGATATCCCCAATCTTGACGTTAAGTTTCTTTCTTCTCATTTCGGCTACTTATCATTGGTTTTGTCTTTCTCTGATTTACTCTCAACCCATATTGTGTGCTCATTAGACTGTCCATTCCATTCAACAATTCTGTAATTCTTCTTTCACTGAGGATAGCAATGTCACCAGCGAATCTGATAATTGACACCTCTTCACCTTGAATTTTAATCCCACAGTTGGACGATTCTTTTAGTTACGTCATTGATTCTTCGACATCTAGATTCAACAGGAGTGATGAACGACTACTCGCTGTCTCATACACTTTCTGATCCGAGAACTTCGTTCTTGGTCTTCCGCTCTTACTGTTCCCTCTTGATTTTTGTATGTATTGTATATTGTCCGTCTCTCCCTGTAGCTTAGCCCTGCTTTTTTCAGAATTACGAACATCTTCCTCCATTTTACATAGTCTAACACTTTTTGCAGGTCGACCCAGCGTACGAACATGGCTTTATTTTGAATCTATTGTCAACCACAACGTTATACTGCATCCTAGAGCCAAACTGGCTTTTCATCTAACGCTTCCTCAATTTTCTTTTCCATTCTTCTGTGATTAGGTGCACTTTAACTATAACCACCCGATACATTCCTTTGGGTACTTGGTTTTTCGACGACGTTATGTACTGTCGAACATACACTGAAGTGCCAAAGAAACTGGTCCAGGCATGTGTATTCAAATACAGAGATATGTGAACAGGCAGAATACGGCGCTGTGGTTGGCAACGCCTGTATGAAACAACAAGTGTGTGGCATAGTTTGTAGGTCGATTGCTGCCGCTAAAATGGCAGATTATGAAGATTTAAATGAGTTTGAACGTGGTGTCATAGTCGACGCACGAGCAATTGGACACAGCATCTCTGATGTACGGATGAAGGGGGGATTTCCCCGTAAGATCATTTCGCGAGTGTAGGTGTATATCATGAATCTGGTGAAACATTAAATCTCCGACATCTGTGTGTCCGGGAAAAGATCCTGCAACGACGACTGAAAAGAATCGTTCAACATGACAGACATGCAACCCTTCCAAATTGCTGCAGATTTCAATGCAGGGCCATCAACAAGTGTCAGCGTGCGAACAATTCAACGAAACATCATCGATTTGGGTTTTCGGAGCCGAAGACCAACTCTTGTACCCTTGATGACTGCACGACACGAAGCTTTACGCCTCGCCTGGGCCCATCAACACCGACATTCGATTGTTGATGACTGGAAACAAGTTGCCTGGTCGGATAAATCTCGTTTCAAACTGTATCGAGCGAATGGACGAGTACGGGTATGGAGACAACCTCATGAATCCGTGGACCCTGCATGTCAGCAGGTGACTGTTCAACCTGGCCTAGGCTCTGTAAGGGATTGGATCGTGAGCAGCTGAAATGATATGAGATCCCTGATGCGTCTAGATACGATTCTGACAGGTGACAGGTACGTAACAACCCGGTTTCATCACCTGCATCCATTTATGTCCATTGTGCATTCCGGCGGACTTCGGCACGTCCAGCAGGACAACGCAACACCCCACTAGTCCAGTATTGCTACATAGTGGTTCCAGGAACACTCTTCTGAATTTAAACACTTCCGCTGGCTACCAAACTCCCCAGACATGAACCTTATAGAGCATATCTGGGAGCCCTTGAAACGTGCTGTTTACAAAGGATCTACATCCCCTCGTACTCTTAGGAATTTATGGATAGCCCTACAGGATTCATGGTGTCAATTCCCCCCGCCCTAATTCGGACATTAGTCAAGTCCATGCCACGTCGTGTTGCGGGGGCCTACACGCTATTAGGCAGGTGTACCAACTTCTTTGGTTTTTCAGTGTATTTTGTTAGCTTTGGTTCAGTCTCTCCTGCTATTTACAAGACAATTTATGGTAAGTGAAACTCTAACACGTAGTGTGCTTACAAGGAAAATTCCCCATAGCATGCCTCTCAGATTTAGTGATAAAATGGCCCAGTTGATAGCCTGTCAAAAAATAAACACAGATCAAGCATGAAAATAAGACGAAGGCGTGCTGAACTCTGAAGAAAGAAGTACCACAGAAACAGACATCGGTCAAAGCTTTTGATGTGACACTTAGAGTGAATTACAAGAACCAAGGTGTCGTGACTGTGTGTGTGGTCACAGTGCCGGACTGTTAAGCGGGAGATCTGTAGTGAAATCTCCCTTGCGCCCCAACTTTTTCCACGAATTTATGAACTGTCTGTCCGGTTATTGACGTGTCTGTTCTCCTTCTGTAGTACTGACAATTGTCATGCTTTACACTGGATACAGAAAAAGACTCATATGGTACAAATCTACTACCGTCTCTAGCAAATGTGATGAATAGGGAGAGCAGGCGAGAAGTCGCATAGACCTCTCATGGAAATGAAAAAACAAGTAAAAGGATATGAACTGTATTACAACAAAGGAGTTAAAGAGTCGAAACACAGAAGATAACATGTGGTACTTGTTTTGGACTGTTATGTACATAGTTCCGCGTAGTCAGCGCGTACACAACTTTCCCACTAGAGCGCGCCCCGCAAAGCACAACAGTGCAGGCACAGCGCTCGTCCGTCTTCGCACTACGAGATGGCGATGCCTTAGAGACAGACCAAATTCTGCTTCCGCCGATCCGCGTATTAATATTTAACGCAGCCAATGAGATTGCTGCTAACGTAGAACCTTTTCTCCTCACGGATCACACTCGCGCAGTGATACCTGAATGTGCGAGGTATTATAACGAGTGTACAGACCTCCGATTAGTCAGTCTGCATTTGTCTGCACCCGTCGGTACCAGTCTGCATTAATCTGTACCAGTCTATAGTCAAGTTTCAGTCTACACCTAAGAAGATTATCATGTTCCTGTACATAGCCATGAAGATAAATGAATAGACACTTCCTCAAGTATCAGAGATATGTGAGAATAAGACCAAAGGAACTTCAGATTGTCAATTGTAAATAGCATCCAGAATCAAGTTATGTAATATTTATGCTTGTTATTATTTTAATCAATGTGTGTGAAAATTAATCAAGTTCTGTTTAAAGTTGGTCACCGTCAATCTGCTACTGGAAGCATGCAAGTGGCATTTCTATCGTCTGACCTAACGGCAGAAGACAAACACGCCACGATAAGACCACGAGACATATTGCTGACACTCGCCTACTTCGTTAGAGCGACAACTCAAATAATCTGATGGTGTGTGTACCGAAGGTCTTACAGTATGCACACCACATGGACAAATAATAGGTACGTGCGTATGGAGATCCCTTCGTTACACTTTGCTGTTGCAAACGGACTTTATACCACGACACAGACACGAAGTTGAATACAGCCAACTGATACGCAAGTGACCAGGCACACAGTTCATAATTTTGTTAAAAAATGAAGTAAGAAGGAGGTCTGTACTCGGATCTCCTCCTTCGCCGTCCAACATCATTATCCACGACGTTGTAGCTATTGTAACTCTGTCGACATTGCACATCCTTAGCTTGGAAAGTTCACTGTTTCTAGTTTGGTTCTTTTCACGTAGTTCAGTACACCCTGTTCCTCTGTATGCTCTTCCTCTACTCCTCTTCATACTGGATCTGTGCCCAGCTTTTGACGGCCTATCCATTGGGCCGTCTTACCAATAAATCTGAGGGGGGTGTGACGTGTAGTTTATCTTGTTAGCACAAAATGAGAAACTATCACCGCGATCAAGTACATAATGTTTACGTGGTGACAATCTCTTAATAAAATTCGAGGAAACTTCAAACTAAGTGTGGAGAAGAGATTCGGACATGAAGTAGTTTATCCGACAGGACAGGAGACCCCATGGTTAGCTCTCAGAATGGCCTTGTTAGTGGCTGCAAATGGCAGACGAGGGACAGGTAGGGTGGCAAGTGTCGCGGAGAGAAGGGAAGCGGCGGGCGGCCCGGCTGGTTTTTCGCTGAGCCGCGGATTATGAATCGCGACCGCTATCTGCTCGCCACGCCGGAGAGGAGCCTGCCAAGCCGCCACGGGCCGCGGTAATGTAGCGTGGCGCGCGGAGATAGCGCCGCACCCTGGCGGCGATGCATCCCGCCGCACCGGCCAGCTGGAAGGAAGGAGGTAGCGGACTGCTCGATACGGCCGCAGCTTCTGAGGTGTGTCACACACTCCCCAAACCACTCTCCCTGTGCGTCGGTGCAGCAAGTCCAGTCTAAACGTAACAATGAAAGAAGCTACACCTCCAGACATATTAATGTTGCTAACGCCTATATTAGAAGTCAACGTCTAATAAACACTCACAGACGGATGGTGACAGCACTGCCAGTTGAAGTTATATAAAGCGTGTCGAGGAGACGCGAAAAACAGTGCAGTCGTTGTCGTAATGCGGGAACGGAACGACTCATCTGACGTCCAAAAGGGCATGAACATTGGCTTTCGGAACGGTTACGTTCGTACACTGTTCGCTTGCCACCGTCTTTTGAGTACCCTGAGATGGTATAGAGACAGCAACATACAAAGATAGCTGTAGTATCGCGTACACAAAGTATAAAAGGTATAAATGACTTTCAGGTGATACAAGTGAAAAGGTTTTCGATGTGATTGTGGCCGCACGACGTGAATTAACAGGTTTCGAAAGCGGAATTGTAGTTGGAGCTAGACATATGGGATATTCCATGTCGGAAATCGTTAGGGGATCAAGTATTCCGGGACGCACGGTGTCAGGCCTCTCCACGGATAACGCAGTGGCCGACGGTCTTCACCTGACAACCCATAGTAGCGGCTATTGCTTAGAATTGTCAGTGCTAATAGACAAGCAACACAGCGTGAAATAACAGCATAAATCAGTGAGAGTCGTGTGACGAACGTATCCGTTAGGACAGTAAGGCGAAATTTTGTATTAATCGGCTGTGGTTGCAAACAACCGACGTGAGTGCCTTTGCTGACAGTGTGACTTCGACTGCAGCGCCTCTGCTGGGCTCGTGACCATCACGATTGGGCCCTAGGTGACTGGAAAACAGCGGCCTGATCAGTTGAGTCCCAGTTTCAGTTGTTAAGAGTTGAGTCTAGAGTTCGAGTGTAGTGCAGACCCCTTGAAGCCATGGACCCAAGTTGTCAACAGGACTCTTTGCAACCTGGTGGTTCCTCCATAATGGTGTGCCGTGTTTACAGGGAAAGGACAGTGTTCTGGTTGTATTCGGCCTCTTGGAAACCGTTTTCAGTCATTCATGGACTTCATGTTCCCATGAAATGATGGAATTTTTATGAATGGAAATGCAACATGTCATTGGGTCACAGATGTTCGCGATTGTTTTGAAGAACATTATCGTCATTTCTACCTAACTATTTGGCCACGCTGACCGCTGTGGCCGAGCGGTTTTAGGCCCTTAAGTCGCTGTTGCTATGGTCGCAGGTTCGAATCCTGCCTCGGGCATGGATGTGTGTGATGTCCTTTGGTTGGTTAGGTTTACGTAGTTCTAAGTCTAGGAGACTGATGACCTCAGATGTTAAGTCCCATAGTACTTAGAACCACTTTTGATTTGGCCACTAAAATTGCTCGACATGAACCCCATTGAAAATTTACAACATGTAAATGAATGGTCAGTTCGGGCACATAATTGTATACCTGCAACACTTTCGCAGTTATGACGGCTGTAGAGGCAACATGGATCATTATTTCTGCACGGGACTTCCAACGACTTGTTGAGTCCATGGCACGTCGAGTTGCAGCTCTGCGCTGGAGGTCCGACACGACCTATCCCATGACTAGGTATCCCATGAGTCACCTCTGTGTAAACCGTCCATGCCAAAATGGTGCCATCCAAAACAGGTTCTGAGACAACTGTTGAAATCTGGTTTCGCAGGACAGAGCGGATCAAGTTATGGTTGTGGAGGGGACCGTAATCACACCTCAAAATTAAATCGACCAGCAGCTTCTTGACCAAAGCTAGTTACAATGGCCAAGAGGAACCCCCAACCAATATAGTCCCTCGATCCCAACCACGCAGAGTCAACACCTGTCCATTGGCCGCCCGACATCTGTGCACCAGAGACATGACCAAATTCAAGAAACCATTCGAAGCTCTTAAGTGAAAGGGAGGTACCAGAATACAGAAGAGCACAAATCGGTTCCCCACCTACTAGAGAACAAATAGAAAGTAAGGTCGGTGATGAGGGAGCGACAACACGGGTACATCAAGGTATAAAGGCTCGATTCCGAGGTCGCTGCCAAGCCTGGCGTCATTTATTGGCTCTGGGCGCGTGAGGTTCAGTGCAAGATAGCATCAAATGAGCCTTGCTACCACACCCGAAGCAGCGCCGGGGTTCCCTTTTAACGGCCTCAGCCGATGTAAGCAATTCGGAATTTCCCTTGACAACGCCCGTGGCCTGGCTCTTAGTTTCACGACATACATCGTTCACAAGCGGCAACGCAGATATCTCTACAAAAGCGGCACGGAGCTCTTCCCAGGTTGAAGGACGATCACGAAATACATAGTACGAATTATCCACCGCTCGCATTCCCCTAAGAACAATAGGCACCAAGTCCTACTCTGGCAAATCGATCGACAAGGCCAAGCAGGCCCTGTGAACTCTGTCGATATACTGATGTAACTCCTCTTTATTCTGCTGCATCTCCCAAATGTAACACCATTCAAGCTGTTTCCGAACTCCGGTGCTCAATCTCTGGTTAATGACAAGCTCCCTCAATTGCTGTAAGGAAAACCCTTCTGTCATGGCTCAGGATAGGAGGTTCCACAACACACCTGTAGCTAACGGGTATAATAGTGACAAGACTACTTGGAATGGAACGCGAAAGGCAGCAGCATGTTGTTCTAGATGAACCAACAACCATAATAAGTTTTCGACCTGATCCACTTCATCTACAACTAATTGAGTAATATATCGAAAGAAATACGACAGAGGATTAGGAAATTTGGCAAACGCTGTGTCTAACTTCGCAGAGGATATAACAACACCACCCCCGGGCTTGCTCCCGGTTCCCCCTTGATATAGCAAGTCCCAGTCTTCAGCTTCTTCCCACCCAATTCTAAACATGTAAGCTTAAACTGTAATGCATTATCCAAAGACACCAATTCGGCGGTTAATTTTTTATGATGATTCTCCAAACCTAACATGCCTAAATCCGCTATCCGATTGGTTAAATGCACTAACTGTGCCCACACACTGTCCAATTGACTGGCACTAGGTTGAGTGCCTTCCAAAACACAAATGTTGTCCTCAAGGTCCCTAACAGCCGTAAACAAAACTTTAAAGGCTGCTCCTGTCTCACCTACAACCTCCAGGTGAAGAACGGTAGCACACAAGTGGGCAACTATGTCCGGAACGCTGCCCTCAATAGGCTGTCGCCTTATCGCGAACTCATAAACAAGGTGGCTCTGAGCACTATGGGCCTTAACATCTGAGGTCATCAGTCCCCTACTAACCTAAGGACATCACACACATCCATGCCCGAGGCAGGATTCGAACCTGCGACCGTAGCGGTCGCGCGGTCCCAGACTGAAGCGCCTAGAACCGCTCGGCCACATCGGCCGGCAAACAAGGTGGTCCTTCCGCAACAGGCCGATCCCCGGGCGCTTCCTGACCGCCGTTAAAATAAGTCACCCGAAACAATCAACAACCAAAACAACATCGTGCAACACTAACAGAAATAAAATTCAAACCAAAAGTAACTGGAATGGCAATATCACAGTCGTAAACACACTCTGCTATTAGTTGAAATCTGGTTTTGGATGACAGAGCGGATCAGGGTATGGTTGTAGAGGGGGCTGTAATCAGTTACTGTTAGTTGCACAAAACACACAAACCTTTATTTTCTTAAGAACCACTTAATTACACATTGCCTCAAAGGATCAAATTAAAACAATACGGCTGAAGGCCTAGTTACGAAAACTTGCGATACCCCTTAGGCTGAGGGCCCAAAACCACACCAAAAAGAAGAACATCTAAAGGCCTGAACACAGGTTATAAAACTTGCTGTAAGGAATACATCAGGCTGAAGGCCTTACTAAAAAAAAAATATTTCACGTAAATACTCAGCTGAAGGCCAGACACAAGACATTGAAAAACTAGGGGCTTAGGGCCTGGATAACAAGAATTTTAGATAGAGCAATTTTTTTAAAAAAGTAGTTTTAAGCAAATCAATTTTCAAAATTTTAATTTAAGACGGCTGAAGGCCTTATCTTAAAAATATTTCATATAAAAGCTCAGTTGAAGGCCACACACTGGACATTGAACAACTCAGGACTTACTGCCTGGATAATAAGAATTTCAGATAGAACAAACTTTCCAAATTTTAGTTATTAAACAAATCAATCTTCAAACCTCAATTTAAGTCAGCTGTAGGCCTTATCTTAAAAATACTTCATATAAAAGCTCGGCTGAAGGTCACACACTGTACATTGAACAACTCAGGACTTATGGCCTGCCTAACAAGAATTTCAGGTAGAACAAACTTCCAAAATTTTCTTAAAATTAAAACAAACTAAATTAATAGGCGGCTGAAGCCCTCGGACAGTACATCAGACTAAACTGAAAATCACAATCTGAAACCAACAGAACAGTGGTGCTCAGAAGTGTTCCAAGGGTCCACCTGAGGAGGTAGCTCCAACGTAAGGCAAGTCTGTAACTTGTTACAGTAGTAACTCAGGGTGAAATAAGACGCCTCTCGATTGCGACAGACTGTCAAAGAACAAACGGGATCAAAGCGAGCCAGCCACGGCTCAACTGTGGTGCACCACAGGCCGTTGACCACAGGGATTAACAATGGCTGTGTACGTGTGTACAGACGAACAGACGATCAGCTATTGAGCAAGTGAGCGAACATAGGAACCAACAGAGTTACCAACAGTGTCTCCTCACACCACTGTTCAGCCATTGTTGCTGTGTGTGGGCTTCCAAAGTAGGCGCCTGGTACATCAGTGCATGCAGTGCCATTCTGACTGCTGTTATTTGGCGACAAAAGCTGGAATTTGCACGCCGGTACCGTAATTGGACGTCCACTGAGCGGCTACTGGTGGCCTTGTAAGAGGAATCAGGTTTTATGCGCCATCGAATACATGGTCGTTGACGGGTACGCATGAACCATCTGAAACAAACGCACTGCAACGATCGTCGAAATAACTGACACCGCCGGCATTCCCTGGACGATATCGTCATTCCGGAAGAAACAAGGGATCAACAAAACTATGCATCTAATCTTGGGAAGTTGGCATCTACCACCAGGATAATGCAATCTGTCGCACATCTTGCACTGTACTTGCGCGGTTCGAAGACCACTAAGATCATCTTACTGTACTCCCCTTGCCAAGAACTCTCCAGATGTGAACTTAAGCGAGAATCGGTAAGATCACCTCCATCGTACTGTTTGTGTCATGGATCCTCAGCCGAGAAACCTAGCCCAACTGAGCATGTCACTGTGGTCGGCGTAGCACGACATCCCTATCGGTGTATTCCAGAACCTTTCTGGCACTCTTCCTGCAAGTTACGTAACCATCCGTCCTGGGAAGATAGCTGTTCATGCTTTACAAATGTGGTTACATTGAGCCGTACTGCGGCTCGTGTTGGTTCCGTTGCTGGGTTGTCATCGTTAGTTGGTATAGTTAAGGTTGTCGTCTTCTTCTTGTGTTCGTTGGCGCCACTCTGTTTGTAAGTGTTGTCTGTCCACTATTGGTAGCCGCGGCGGTTATCGATATCTAGTAACGGTGGCACTATCTTTGGGGCGACGTTGTGGTGTTTCCGCGTCATGTGAGTCGGTGGGTAGGGGGGGGGGGGGGGGAGGGACGGACGAGTAGCCAGGTCCGTGCAGTGCGAGAACACGCAGGGACCACTGGCGACAGGCATACACTGCTGGATGGAAGGACTGTAGTCGCAAGGGGTACAACCTCGATATCAACCGGACCCAGGAAGTTTGAGCGGACCTTAATTCAAATAGTGAGACCGCCACCATTGTGAGATCTCGCCATTTGCTTGAGTGTTGCTGCTCGCAGTGTCCCCAAGAAGAAGAGTAGTGAGTAAAGCGCTTGGTGAAGGCGAACCTAATTAGCCTTCCTCCACTTCTTATTATTAATTGTTCTGTTCTATATGATATTATTTGTGAAGTTAAGCCAGTGGTATTTTTCCTGCCTAGTGGCCGCTAACGCCCCAGTTACCTGCCCTGGAGCTTAGTGTGTGTTACGGCAGTGCACTTTTCCTCACCTTGCCGCTGCTGTCTAGTAAGGCATGTAGTTCGACGGCTTCCTTGATTTGTGGGCCGGGTGGTGTTTTTTTTTTTTTTCCCCTACTCTGGTGGTAGTGGTTCCTTTCTGTTGTAAGAGAATCGGCAAGCTTCTGGCCATATCATGTGATGTGGCGTCGACGTACAACACGTTGTCGTCTACTCGAGCAATCTGTGCTGTGTCGAAGTCTCTTATGTCGGTGCACTACCCCGTTCCCAGTCCGTGACGTGGTTGAGATGATCCTCCTTTCATCTTGCTTCCACTTACGAACAATCCTAATTATGTCACGCGTTCGCAACGCCCCAAGTCGTTACTTAATCGTGTTGTAGGCAGTGGTCCTAATGTTTTCAATCATCAGTTTATGTATGCGAACAACACCTTGTTGTTTACTGCTACGTCTACGAAAGTTCTGAATTCCTGTTTTTTTTTTTTCAGGTATGCTCTTTGGGGTCATAATGACTCGACCGGAATTTAAGGATGTAATACTAATCATTATTAAAAGATATTATAATTTTAATTTTAGGTTCTGTTTGCTACAAAATTAACGTATTTTCAGTATTAGAAGCCAACGTTCATATACAAAAGCGCAAGTATCTTTGTCATGCACTTCACATAATGCCCCTGGACGAAGCAGTAGAATGTAGTGGAACTGAGGTTTTATTTAGTTTGAAGATGAGCAAAAGAGGAAACGGTCACCTAAGTTACACTGAAAGTGACTATAATAGACATTTGTAAACCCATAGCTTCCTTTCTATAAATGAATCGGGCATTATTTGCCATAAAACAAATATTACGGTTTTAGAAGCTAAAAATCATGTCAGTGACGTAAAAGACAAATTTTATTTGTACTTACTTTGGATATGTGAATAATAGAATCTGTTAATTACAAGGAAAACTTCAACAGTTGTAATTTATAAATTCTTAGCAGAATGAGAGCTAAACATGAACACGGACAACTTACTACATTCCACAGGTTAGACAATCGTGACAAGCGTAGACTCTATAAACTTTTTCGTTACCATTTGAGCATTTCATTGGTTTCGTTGTCACAACTTGAGGTAAAGTACATCCATCCGGAATGTTTCGATTTTCACTTTCCACCACTCGACCTTTGTGTTCAAAACTCTCCTGTTTGCATTCTTCTATCAGTGGACGATGCAATTTCATTTTCTGGCACGTTTTTTCTAGCTTCAAAATGAGGAGTATCTATGAGCATTCTCAGTTCACCAAGAAGTCGCTGACCTACAGCGCAGCTTGCGAAGAAATTGTCGAAAGCGACATTTTGTCTTTTCAGGTCATGATGCCACGGTACTTTCGCGTTCTCGTCAGTACGGTACCGCAACGTTTAAGTTCTACCACTGTAAGGACGGGAGAACCGCGGTTCGGAATGTGAGAACTGTGTAGTAAGTAGCGGCAGGAACACCACGACAAAATTACGTAGCACTAACACTCCAAACCATCGACTCTTGGAGGGAGATTTTACCGTGTTGAACTTAATGGTGAAGTATCAAACTATTTTTCTCCGAATCATACAGTTTATGGGAAAAGCAGTGAGAAGAATTACTTTTGGAAACCTTTTATCAGACAAAGCCTGTTATAACAATAAACTATTTCGCTTAATAAAACGGCCGCCAGCCCAAATCGGGCATAGTGTCTACACAAAAAAAAAAAATGAAGTCAAATTTCGACACTGAATAAATAACTACTTTCACTTACTACGTAATTTCAACACAACCACTTAATTTCCATTTACTACGGTCACTTGGCAGTAATCTCACTTTCTGTTACTTATGGAATTTATCACTATACTTCAGTAATTATTTAAAGAAGACACTCATATGTTTCAACAAGGATACAAAAAATATTAAACTTATAGCTATCATTCATATGACCAAAACTGTTATTTAACACGACTAAATTTCATTTCTTTAGAACTGTTATTTGTTAACGTTTTACTAACACCAATATTTGTCTGGCTTTCTTTGACATGGAGAAGCAACACGAACAATTACTGTTAGGATTGTAGCAGTTAAACAATTATGTTACTTTACTTTCAGAAATGCTATCGAAAACTTATCCTCATGGTCACGCAAAGTGGTGGCCCTTAAACTGATACGTGCAAACTTTAGTATTTAATAATGATTTTCAGAATTTATTACCAAAACTGTACTATTGTCAGTAATTTACTATTATTCAAGCTTCAATAAACATCAGCATACTCAGAATAAATTCGGTTAGGTAAGGACCCTACTGAGGTAAATGAAATAGGAAAATTACAGTTAAACACAAAGGTACATTTAACACTTATTTTCCGCTCATTGAAGATGGATGTTTCATATTGTGATACACTTATAAATAAAGTAATTTGCCTGTTAGTAACGTCGAAGGTGGCGCGAGGCGGTGCTGCGTAGTAACATTGCGCAGGCACGGCTATTGATGTACATAGCTCTGTCTTCATTTTGGTGGCGACGATAAAATTGCAAATTTCTGAGCTATTAATTTATTGCCGTACTGCGCCAATCATGTAGAACACGTCCAAGGCCAAAACCCAGTGTTGCAAGTAAATTCGGGACCAATAGTGCTTGACCAACGTAATGCGTGTTCACCACTTGCAGGGCAGCTACCGACTGTGTGAGCCACTTGCGCGCCCAATCTCACTCCCACGCCCCACCACCTTTTCCATTACCCCACAGGACGGAGTTCCATTCTACCTATGATCCCTACACCTTTTCAATTTATACTAGTACTTACAAAAACCATAAGTATGAACCATCTACAATTGCATGACAGCATATACATACAAAATTGACATAGTTAATTACAGTTGTACTTGAAATATTACATAATTATTTACAAAATATGTTTAATACATTTGTTCCACCTATGTCAAAGAGGTTATTTTAAACAGATAAACTACACGTAACAAAATCTTAATTTCGTTATGGTATTTGCTTAATTTTTCAAAACTATTACGGAACAAAATAATTTTCAAATATACAGATTAATGGCAGTATTATATTTACAATAGCATTACATATTCCCATGTTTTGGTAATGATTTCTGTCAAGACAATCTTAGCAAAATATCCAAATGCTATTGACTATAAAGAAGCCACTTCTTTAAAACTTATTACATTACATTTTATACATAAATATCTCAAAGCAATAGTGGACAAAATTATTTTTCTTCATTTTCAATAAACGGTTTTTTTACACATTATAAATTCTGGTGTTCAACAGTATTGTTACACAAAAATAATATTTACATGTGTACCAAGAAATCCTAAACATATACAAATTATTATACATACATTCCAACATAGCTACAAATGAAGTTTCATAACATAGCTTTACCATTAAACACACAATATTTTTTTACCTACAGCACCTTATCAGGTAATCATTTTCCATGAAATTTACTGACCTACTGCATTTCTCGTAATTTTCAGTTATATGCCAGACCTTTATTTATACCTTAGTTTCAACTGTATTTCAGTAAGCTTATTATATTTCATAAGAAAATTCGGCTACAGCATGAAAAAAATTAAAGCAATCCATTTACTATTTTCGTCATAAACAAATAACTAGTTTAGAAAATTTTCAACTTTATGCTCCACAGTGCAGTGCTTTTCAATTACACATACACAAGGAAAGCAAAACGATTTACTTTCAAATCTAATTACATTATACTGCGCAGTGCAGTCCACTTCCCATTACAAGAACACTTGGTACCACCTTTTCCCCCGCTTTGTGCAGTCCATTGGGTACTACACCATACGCATATTACTGCATTCAGTTACTTCGCTGCCTCTGGCAATCTTTGGTAGTCCATCCATATTTTACAATTCTGTACTGTTTGTTTCATGACATTAGGTCCAATTAGTAATGACAAATTCTTTACATATTTAGTATTCAACCTGAAACTTATATACCAGTATTCGAAATTTTGATATAATTAATTTTCTATTCTAATATTTACAAAATCTAGACCTTAAGCCCTATGTGGCTAGAACCTCATGTGACTATAATCCTTACTGTGACTAGTACTGTACTAGTCACAGTAAGGATTATAGTCACATGAGGTTCTAGCCACATAGGGCTTAAGGTCTAGAACGTTTCTTAACCCTAATTGTCTTTTAGTTTCTGGGTACACCAGATAATAAGCAATGTTATGGCATACATTTGTCACCACTAAGGGACTGTGGTAAATGAACTTAAATTTGGCAGTATCATGATTAATTTCACAGGATTTTTCATGAGTTTTAACTAAGACCAGGTCACCCTTGTCAAATTTCACAAATTTAGCTTTTGCATTGTGCCTTTTGTTTCTTGCGTCCGCTTTCTTCCTCATTCTTTCTCTCACAAACTTTTTTTTTAATCTATACTTAATTCATTACCGGAGGGTATTCTAACATCTCTTCTACCACACTCTTGCTCTTTTTACCTAGTAAGATTTCCTCTGGTGAGAACCCTGTAGATTCGTGAGGCAAAGAGTTGATAATCGCCTCAAATTTGGACACAAACTTGCCCCACGCTCAGTGATTGTGGTGGCAATATGTCCTACATAAACGTCCTAACTCTCTGTTACAACGTTCAACTGGTTTGCTGGCTGGATGGTACGCTGAAATATGTATTACTTGTACACCTAAACGTTCCATTCCTTCTTTCCAAATCTTTGAAATAAACTGGGGTCCATTATCTGACATTACAAATTTAGGTTTTCCGATTTTGTCAAAATATTCAACCATTCTGTTAAAAACGGGCCCAGGCGAGGTGTAAAGCTTTGTGTCGTTCAGTCATCAAGGGTACGTCAGTGGGCCTTGGGCTATCGATGATGTTTCATTGAACGGTTCGCACCCTGACACTTGTTGATGGCCCAGCACTGAAATTTGCTGCAATTTGCGGAATGTTTGCACTCCTGTCACATTCAGCGATTCTCTTCAGTCGGCCGCAGCGATGTCGGAGATTTTTTACCAGATTCCTGATATTCACGGTACACCTGTGAAATGGTCGTTCGGCAAAATCCCCACCTCATTTCTACCTCGAAGATGTTGTGTACGATCGCTCGTGCACTGACTATAACACCAAGTTAAAGCTCACTAAAATCTTGATGACCTGCCATTGTAGCAGCAGTAACCGATCTAACAACTGCACCAGACCCTCATTGTTTTATATTGGCATTGGCGACCACAGCGCCGCATTCTGTCTGCTTACAAATCTCTGTGCATGGTTGTATCAGTTTCTTTGGCACTTCAGTGTATGAAGAAATATTCACTTCGTTGTTAGGTTTGTTGTTGACATAAATAATTTTAAGCAGGGGAACTTAATATTCCCTCAATTTGTTATCCATCTTTTTCTCCGCCGGCTGGTCAGAACACATTTCTAGACTGTAAGGAACAATTTTAGTATCTATGCATACTGTATATTCGTCAATTTTATTCTCTTGTTTCAAGATGAGGCCTGTACTTCGAGTGATGTTGCTTTAGTAAATAGTTTTAGTAAATCAACGAAAAGTTATGTGACTGGTAGCGGTCTCTGGAAAACCTTTCCATACATTTGATAAAGTCAAGTGTGATTAATAGCCTATCAGAACTCTAAGGAATATCGCAAGGGGCAGTCGATGGAGTTCCTTGTAAGAAAGCTAATAATTATTAGATGGTATTGGTTAAAAACAGCCTTGGTTGCAATTTTATTTTTTTATTTTTCAACGACGCGTTTCGCTTTATTTAGGCATCTTCAGGTTATCTACATAGAAAACAGAGAACAAATACGTCTATTTAAGAATCTCCATAGCGTTGTGCAGACTTGGATAACCTAAAAGCGTGTATAAACAAATCAAATACTGAAAGAGCAAATACATTGGTTTGGTATTTCTCAGAAGAATCCATTAGTGTAGCCAATTTTTTTTTTTTTACTTTATTGTTATTTTAATACTTGTACAAGCAAGTAGGCTGGCAGCGGCACACTACGCCGCTCTTCAGCCACAGCGGTTTACAAAAGTAGAAAGACGGAGAAAGACAATGAAACAAAGTGACGGGCAAAAGAGAAAGGTCACAGAGACACAAAAAACATGGAGTCGTTCACACGTGACGATAACAACACTGAAAACACGTTGGCACGGCGCACAGAACACTGATGAATCCGACGGCACAAGTGAACGTAGTAGTGGGACGGCGGACACGAAACGGCGGCACACACACGAGACACAGAAGGCGATGATCTCCAGCGCGCGAATGTTCACTATGCGTGTGCGAGTCCGGGGACCTGCCAAGAGAGGAGGAGGAGGAAGGGGAGTGGGAGAGCGAGAGGGGAGAGCAGAGATGCCATGGGCAAAGGAGAGAGGGGGAGGGAGGAAGGGGGAGGGGAAGCCCGGGGGAGAGGGGAGGAGGGAGGGGGGAAAGGAAAGAGAAGGGAGGGGATAGGAGGGAGGGAGGGTGCCTAAAGGATAGGACACAGGAGGTGGGGGGGGATCAAAGTTGATAGGAGGGGTAGATGGAGGGGAGGAGGACATCATCAGGGAGGGGGAGTTGGCGGAAGCCACCTTGGGAGAGGGTAAGGAGGGTGGAGAGATGGAGACCGGGTGGGACATGGGAGTACAGGCGCGGCAGCGGGTGGGGGTGGGAGAGGATCGGGGAGACGAGCGGGTGAGGAGGATCGAGTTTACGGGAGGTGTATAGGATTCGTATCCTTTCGAGGAAGAGGAGGAGGTGGGGGAAGGGGATAAGATCATACAGGATCCGCGTGGGGGAGGGGAGACGGATGCGATAGGCAAGGCGGAGAGCATGGCGTTCAAGGATTTGGAGGGATTTATAAAAGGAAGGGGGGGCGGAGATCCAGGCTGGATGGGCGTAACAGAGGATAGGGCGGATGAGGGACCTATAGGTGTGGAGGATGGTAGAGGGGTCCAGGCCCCACGTACGGCTGGAAAGGAGCTTGAGGAGACGGAGTCGGGAGCGTGCTTTGGCTTGGATTGTCTGGAGATGGGGAGTCCAGGAGAGGCGACGGTCGAGGGTGACGCCAAGGTACTTAAGGGTGGGGGTGAGTGTGATGGGACGGCCATAAACGGTGAGATAGAAATCAAGGAGGCGGAAGGAAGGGGTGGTTTTGCCTACAATGATCGCCTGGGTTTTGGAAGGATTGACCTTGAGCAACCACTGGTTGCACCAAGCGGTGAACCGGTCAAGATGGGATTGGAGAAGGTGTTGGGAGCGTTGCAGGGTGGGGGCAAGGGCAAGGAAGGCGGTGTCATCGGCAAACTGGAGAAGGTGGACGGGGGGTGACGGCGGCGGCATGTCCGCCGTGTACAACAAGTACAGAAGGGGGGAGAGGACGGAGCCTTGGGGCACACCGGCGGAGGGGAAAAAGGTGTAGGAATCGGTGTTATGGATGGTGACATGGGAAGGACGGCGGGAGAGAAAGGAACCGATCAGACGAACGTAGTTAATGGGAAGGGCGAAGGTTTGGAGCTTGAAGAGGAGACCGGAATGCCATACACGGTCATATGCGCGTTCGAGGTCAAGAGAGAGGAAGATGGCGGAGCGACGGGAATTGAGCTGTTCGGAAAGGAGATGAGTGAGGTGAAGGAGGAGATCGTCGGAAGAGAAGGACGGCCGAAAGCCACACTGGGTAACGGGGAGGATGCGGTGCTGGCGGAGATGCTGGTGGATGCGGCGGGTGAGGATAGATTCCAGGACCTTGCTGAAGACCGAGGTAAGGCTGATGGGACGGTAGGAGGAGACGGCGGACGGCGGTTTGCCAGGTTTGAGGAACATGAGGATACAGGAGGTTTTCCACAGGTCGGGGTAGTAACCGGTGGACAGGACTACATTGTAGAGCCTGGCCAGGGTGGAGAGAAAAGAGACAGGAGCTTCACGAAGGTGACGGTAGGTGACATGATCGTGACCAGGAGCGGTGTTGCGTTTGGTGCGGAGTGTAGTGATGAGATCCTGTGTAGTGATGGGGGCATTAAGTTCCGTGTGTGGAATGTTGTCCAAGTACTGGAAACCAGGAGCGAGGGGAGGGACAGAGGTGTCAGTTCGATCGCGGATATCTGGGAAGAGGGAGTAATCGAACTGGGGATCATCAGGGATGGAAAACACATCGGACAGGTAGGAGGCAAAGTGATTGGCCTTACTAAGGGCGTCTTGGAAGGGGTGATCATCGTGGAGAAGAGGATAGTAGGGGGAGGGCTTAGTTCCGGTAAGGCGACGGAAGGCGGTCCAGAACTTGGACGAGTTTATAGGGAGGGTAGCATTTAAACGGGTGCATGTCTGTCGCCAGTCCCGGCGTTTCTTAGCCGCGAGCAAATTTCGAATGTGTCGCTGTAGTTGCCGGTGGCATCGTAGGGTGTCCGGGTCACGCGTGCGGAGGAAGGCACGGTAGAGACGACGGGACTCACGGAGGAGGAGGACGGCCTGTGGTGGCAAGGTAGGACGGTGGGGGTGGATGGCAACAGTAGGGACGTGGGCCTCCACGGCCTCAGACAAGGTCTGCTGGAGAAAGGAGGCGGCATGGGAGACATCATCGGGACGGCGGTAGGCGAGAGGGTGGCTATCGACCTGAGTGGAGAGGGTATCCCGGTAGGCATTCCAGTTGGCACGGGAATAGTCATGGATGTACTTAGGGGGAGGGTCATGACGAGGGTTGGGGCGGGGGCGACGACCGTCTGAAACGGTGAGGAGGACAGGGAGATGGTCGCTACCAATAGGCTCCAGGACATCCACCGTAATGCGACCAAGGAGGTTGGGGGAGGAGAGAATAACATCGGGAGTGGAGTTGGATTCGGGACGGGTGTGCTGGGGGATGGGGATGAGGTCGCCTTGAAGGGAGGAGAGGAACCGATGCCACCGCCGTAACTGGGCAGCGGAGCGACTATGGATGTTGAGGTCGGCGGCGATCACATAGGAGGAGAAGGTACGGTCGATGTGGGAGAGGAAGTCGAAAGGAAGAGGGGCGTTGGGGTGGACATAGATGGTGGCACAGGTAATGGTAAGGCCGGGGAAGACGAGACTAAGGATCAGGTGTTCGGTGGGGTCGGGAAGGAGAGGTTGGAGCCGAACGGGGATCTGGCGGTGGTGGCCAATGGCAACTCCACCACGCGCAACTGGGAGGGGATTATTGGAGCGGTGGAGGAGATAGGGGGAGGTGTGGATGGAGTGGTGGGGTTGGAGGAAGGTTTCATTGAGGAGGAAGGCATCCACACGGTGGGTAGCAAGGGTGTGCAGGAAGAGGTTCTTGTTGGCGGGAAGGGAGCGGATATTGTTGAAAAAGATACGATGCTGTCGCGCCATGATAAGGATTTAGACGAGGGTGTCAAGGCGGGAGAAGGTGAAATGGGCCTGGTTATTGGAATAGGTGGCGTACATTTTAAGGTGGAATATGGAACGGGCGGCGAGGGAGATCTGTTGGAGGGTGTGGGGGCGCTGAAAGGGATGGACGTTTTGGAGGACAATGGTGAGGAACCTGATGATGTCCTCAGCAGTGGGGGGGGGACGAAGGGAATTGCCAGGAGGGGTGGGGGCGTCCAGGGGACGGACAGGTACGGTGAGTTCAGGGGTGGTGGGAGGGGGTCGGGCTTTACACTTTTGGGAGTAGGTAGGGTGAGGGAGGCTGCAGGTATTACAGGAGGGAGGGGATTGGAGGTTGGGGCACTGCCGGAGGAAGTGTGCTTGTCGACAATGCGGGCAGGTGGGGGCCTCGCGGCACTCTGCTGTTGGATGTGCATTGTAGCGCAGACATCTCTGGCAGCGCAGGGATTGAGGGGGGGAACGGGAGGGGTCGACCTTGTACCGCTGATTGAAGAGGAGGGCACCCTCCTTCAGGAGACGGTCAATGGAGGGGGCGTCCTCAGAGAAAACCCGCATAAGGCGGGTGGGGCCGGTCGCGTTAAAAATGCGGCGGACTGCCCGCACCTCCAGGGTGGGATGGGCCTTCAGCTCCGCCAACACCTCCTCCTCCGTGATCGACGGACTAAGCCGAGTGATCACGGCGGTGAGGGTCGGCGGGCGACGCGGGGGTTGGGGTTGGCGGGTAGGAGATGGGGAGGGAGCGGGGGTGAGGGAGGCGTTAGGACCAAAACGGGTGATGGGGAGGCGAGAGAGGATGTCAGTATGGAGGGTTGGGCTGGGGGAGGAGATAAGAACAGAATCCCGTCTGGGAGTAAGGAGAGCGATGGGGGCGCCAGGGAAATGTTGGCGGAGGAGGAGGGAGAGATTCCGGGCCTCGAGGAAGGAAGGATCGGGACGGGACAGGAGATATTTGTAGAGACCGGGTGGGGAGGGGGAGGAGGAGGAGGAGGAGGGAGCGGGGCCTGGTGGGGAGACGTCCATGGCATTTTGGGGTGGGGATGGGGGGCGGGGTGGAGCCTTTTTAGGGGCAGAGGAAGTGGGGGCGCCACTAGGGCGTTTGACAGCGGCAGATGGGCGGGTGGTGATAAGAGGGACGGGAACGATGGGGAGGTGGTGGGAAGGGACAGGTCCCGGCACGGACGCAGCAGTCGGCGCTGGAGATAGTGATTGTGACGGTGCAGGCGAAGGTGTCAGTGATGATGACGGCGACGATGATGACGGTGGTGGTGGTGGTGGTGGTGGTGGTGGTGGTGGTGGTGGCGGCGGTGGCGACGGGGAGAGCTGGGCGTGGGCAGTGGCCCGACGGGCCACCACCCTAGCCGGAGCTGCAGTGACAGGATGGGGGAGTGGGGGGAAAGGATCAGAACGAGAGGAAGAAGTGGGAGAGGGGGGCGACAAAGAGCGAGGGCGAAGGGATAGAGAGGAGGGGAGGGATGGAAGGAGGGGGGTGGGACTGGGCACACCAAGTGATAGTGGTGGGGGCGGCGGAAGGGGACGTATACACGATGGCGGTGGTGGTAGTAGTGACGGTGGTGGTGGGGGCGGACATGACGACAAGGAGAAGAAAGAAAAAACACAGCACTAAAAGGACAGGACACACACTGGGGGACGACGGACGGCGGACGGCGGACGGCGGACGGCGACGGCGAGAGGCAGGAACGCTGCTGCCGCGGACGGGGCCGGGGGGGCGGCGGCGGCGGCGGCGGCGGCGGCGGCTGCTGCTGCTGCTGCTGCCTGGACTGCTGCTGGCTGGACTGCTGCTGGCACCGGAGGGCTGGCTGGCTGGCTGGCTGGCTGGCTGGCTGCGGGACCACTGCTGCAGGCCGGGACCGGGAACTGCTGCTGCTGCTGCTGCTGCTGCTGCTGCTAGGCTGGCTGGCTGGCTAGCACCTGGAACACCTAGCACTTCGATGAGCGCGAAAATGGCACTATCGAAGGGCGGTAACCTTTCGGTGTACCGCCGGAGATGTGTAGCCAAATTTTTTTTTTTTTTTCTTTATTGTGATTTCGTTCCCCTGCCCCATACGGGCAGGGGAGGGCTGTCAGCAGCACAATCCGCCGCTCTTCAGCCGAGTGATATGACAATTAAAACAAGAATAAAATAAGACATACATAAGGAGGTAAAAAGGGGGAACATAAAACAGAGCAAGGGGAGAAAATGGAGGTAAAAATACACTGATATGTAGACGTTCATTGGGGACAGTTAAAAAAGTCACCAGAAAGTTAAAAAAAAAAAAACACAATTGGTGATTCTTAAAACACATGGAAGTCACTAGATGCACAGGCACAGGTTAAAAGTCGGCCACAGTATTAAAAACACTCCGAAACAACACACTTAAAACCCACTCGGAGCACACACGACGAAGAATAAAACTACCAGGTGGGACCTGCCGAGGGAAAGGGCAGAGAGGATGGAAAAGGAGGGGAGAGCATGGGGCAGCTGGGGAAGCGGCGGGAGGAAGGGAGGAGGGGTAACCGTGGGTTCACGAAGAGGCAGGAGACACATGGGGCGGGAGCCAAAGGGCATCGTCGAATATATCAGGCCAACATCGCCTTAGTTAAACCGAGTAAAAACTAGAAATATAAAATAGTAAAATCAGGTAAAAATTCACCAGTGATCAGACACTCAGAAATGCAATCATATTGGCGAGGCCTTATGATAAGGCCATAACTTTTCTAGACGGACGCGAGTGACACCAAGTACTGAATAACGTGTTCCCGTTCACAGGAGCGAGTTACAGAATAAGACTGTGGCTCAGGTAGTAAGCCTAATGCACCACAGTGTCGTGTGCCAGTTCTGAAGCCTAATACAGAATCACCTCAATAGGTGGCGCTGCCACGCAGCAGTGATAAGAGTGAGAGATCGTAAACTGGATATACATACCTACTAAAACTTTATTAATGTAATGCACATAAAACATTGATAAGATGGAATTACTAGGGGCAACACCTGTGCAATAACTTATCCTAATATTTTGAGGAAGTAAAATATAAATGAAGGCGGTAAATTTAAAATGAGAAAACAAGATGTACTCGTATAATACAACACACAGATGCAGTACATAAACAGATTTTACGTATCATATACCTACCCCTCCTATCAACTTTGATCCTCCCCCCCACCTCCTGTGTCCTTTCCTTCAGGCACCCTTCCCTTCCCTTCCCTTCCCTTCCCTTCCCTTCCCTTCCCTTCCCTTCCCTTCCCTTCCCTTCCCTTTCCCCCCCCTCCCTCCTACCCTCTCCTCCGGGCTTCCCTCCCCCTTCCTCCCTCCCCCTCACTCCTTTGCCCATGGCATCTCTGCTCTCCCCTCTCCCATTTCCCCTTCCTCCTCCTCCTCCTCCTCCTCCTCCTCCTCCTCCTCCTCCTCCTCTCTTGGCAGGTCCCCGGACTCGTACACGCTGAGTGGACATTCGCGCGCCGGAGATCATCGCCATCAGTGTCTCGTGAGTGCCGTCATGTTTAGTGTTCAGTGTTCCCGTCATACTCCATCGTTCACCTGTGCCATCGCCATCTTCAGTGTTAGTGCGTCGTGACAACAGTTTGTAGTGAATTATCGTCGAGTGTGAACGGCTCCGTGTTTGTCTTTATGTGTCTACTGTTTTATTACCCACCGTTATGTCACATTTGTGTATTCTTTCTGTTCTTTCTTTATCTCCTCTACGGCTGAAGAGCGGCGTACCATGCTGCTGACAGCCTGCCTGTTTGTACGGGTTTGAAAATAACAATAAAGAAAAAAAAATATCATATACCACTAGAATGAGAACATTAAAAAGACATCTGAAATTACGATCCTCTGTTTTTAATGTTCTCGGGCATGGATGTGTGTGATGTCCTTAGGTTTAAGTTGTACTAAATCTAGGGGACTGATAACCTGAGATGTTAAGTCCCATAGTGCTTAGAGCCATTTTAGAATTAACGACCGACTCGAAGTGTATGTTGATTTCTGTACTACAGTAAACAAACACTGTTGCACGATACCGGTCTGAAGACCTCGGTTTATGTTATTGTGGGCGTGGACGCAGGTACAGAGTTTCACGTCTACCTCTGTGCTTCCAGACTCTACGCAATACGCTACGAAATGGGGGTGTATGTAGACTTTAGTGTTCGACTGTATACTACTGAATGTACCTGAGAAAGTACGTCATGAAACCATACACAGTTCAGGATATATGACGTCGTAAACATTGAGATACATGAAAAACCAGATCCTACTTAAAATGGAGCGCAAATCACCACGACTATACTGTTGCAGTGATTCATAATGAAAGCACTTAGCGATTCCGAACAAACTTTAAATTGACGTTTTCTGTAGTTTTGTAGCTAACATACTTAACATCAGATACTCAACAGAATAAGTAACTTGTAAAGTAATCAGACTTTCGTTGACGTTTCATACAGTGGAATTCGATTCTTTAAAGAAGAGGCAGTATGATGGTGTTTTTCTAAACCATTTTTCTTAAGTAATTCACTAACATTTGCGGTACTTTTTACTGTCACGATTCGCTGGATACTAGTTAATTACCGCTCAATATCAGAAGGGAAATAATTTGTTTAGAAACGTTAGAGTTTCGTGAGGCCGGAGACTGCCCATGTTCTGTAGGAACTCGCCGATTATCCTTCTCCATTGCCGACGGTGATTGAAACTGAAGCCTAGCGGCGCGGAATACGGCGATCCTACACGCTTTGCTGTGATTCGCACGGTACACACACACACACACACACACGTGTATCGGTGGACGGACGGTACGGATCTGTGCCCAGTGGGATGCGCCAGCTGTGCCCCTGGCGCCAGAGCACTGCGTATTCCGTTTCCCAATCAAGCGATTCGCCGCTGTTCCATTCGCAGTAGAGGTGGACGCTGTTCCCTTGCACAAAAAGGCGAGAGGGGCGTGACAAAAAAAAAAGAGGTAAAAAAACCGCCCGGTTTTAATTTGGTCTCCCACAGTAGCGGTAATATATCGGCCGGCAGGGAGCACCTTGGTGGTATAGTTGTGTGTATGTGTGTGTGTGTGTGTGTGTGTGTGTGAGGGATGAGAGGGGTGGGGGCGACAGGAGGGTGTAGAGGGGCGTGGTGGTGGAGGGAGGAGGCTCTGTCGCTCCGGGTAGGTGGTCGGAGAACCGGAAGGGGTAGGCGACGCGATTTCTTTGCGGTGAAAAAGTGTTCAGCGGTCCGCACGCATCTCGCTAATGCGACGGCGAGCCGGATTCTATTTCCGCCCGCTTCAGAACGCCATGATTTACAGACTATCCGGCGCTTCGGAGAACATTCGTGCTAAGTGGGGAAAATGTACACTGCTCTCTGAATTATTCGTCCAAGTTTTGGCGGAACATTTAAACGAGAGATTAAGTACCTTAGCGTTAACATTACTATGGTAGCAATACCCAAAGGGGAGTAATTGGCGAAATTTAATTCTCCTCGTACCCGTGCATACTGCTGATGAAAACGATTTTATCATCGTGTAATAAGAACCCACTGAAAGAAGTCGATTTTGTCCTACATATAAAAGTTGGAAAAGGATGGAACGAAATAAAGAATCATTTCATTTCTTTAGATTTTTAGGTGAAACTGCATGATAGGGTGTGTTCATATCACGTACAGCAGTACAATGGCAGTCAATTATATACAATTCTGTGTTGGTCCCATAATTACCTTCTGCAGCTAAACCTTTGTTATCATGTGAGAAAATTTTGATTATCATAGACTTTCTAACAAAATATCATGTTCTTATATATTACATCTAATTTCGATATTCGTAGAACATTGTAAATTTGGTAAATGTTGCATGCCTCACCAACTCAAACTCTTTTCTTAGATTTATTGTCCATGGTGAAAGATCCGTCGTTGGTTCAGCGGACGCTGTTTAAGACAAGATAATATTATGTTTTTATGATATTGAACTAGATTCAAGAAACGATAATCTATATTTCTGGTACCAGTGGATTTAAAAAAAAAAGCTTTTGAAACTGTTCACTGGGATAAATTTTTGTCGCAAATACTCAAGTTATCAGGGATAAAATGCATCGAGTAAGCGTATTGTATAACCTATACAGAATCTACACTGAACTTATAAGAGTACAAAAGGAGGGAGACAGCCGGCCGGAGTGACCGTGCGGTTCTAGGCACTACAGTCTGGAACCGAGCGACCGCTACGGTTGCAGGTTCGAATCCTGCCTCGGACATTGATGTGCGTGATGTTCTTAGGTTAGTTAGGTTTAATTAGTTCTAAGTTCTAGGCGACTAATGACCTCAGAAGTTAAGTCGCATAGTGCTCAGAGCCATTTGAACCATTTGGAGGGAGACAGCAGTTAAGAGGGGATTGAGACTGGTGCACACAATGGTCTGTTTGCCGACCTCTGGTTGCTGCATTTACATTTCTGTTATGACGGTGTAACGCGAGAGGACTCACAGCGCTTCCCGTATTTCTACTCAAATGATTCACCAGCACATAGAGTATTTGACAAAAAAACACGTTTACTGCATCAAATCGTACGATACAATGCCATACTCTTCCACTGTCCATTATCTGCGTTGTTGCAGTTGATGTATCTTCTCAGTGAAATACCTCCTCCAAATAGACTGATTTAGCTGTTGTAGAAGTTTTCACCTGTCCATTCTGTCTCCCACGATAGACACAGAGAGGATACCCCACCAAATTTCGATACACCTGTCACCGAAAGCCTTGCCGTGATTCAACAAACCTACCTGCAAATTTCACATTTCCATCATGATCAGTATGTTGCTGAATATGTGCCCCACACGATTTATCCTGCTTGCACATGACCTTAAATGCAGTTAAAAGAATCCTAATTGGCAAAATCGAGCCATTGTCTTGTGCCAATTGGTGTAGGGTGATTCTGATTTTCCAGTTTTATCTTGTCTACCTTTCTCCCAGAATCCTGTCTATTCAGGTAGCCTTATAGAAATCTGGATCGGCAAGAGGTAGATAAACGTAATGTTGTAACATTTTGTTTCTGTCTATCTATCTAAATGGCAACTCATTGGAGATATTGTCCACAACAGCACAGGTCAGTTTAATGTGTGACTCGTTAAGCCTGGTAGAATATCGACATTATAAGTGTCTGACATACAAGGTGAAATGTGTCTGCCAAATCCTGGCTGACTCATTTAATACAGGATGAATCAGAAGCCGTTATAAATAGGTTTTATGTAACCCACAATGCCTTCAGAAGCTACGTGTGAGGCACTCACATTCTCTCGCTCGCTACACGCAATCTATCAGAGTGACAGAAACTTTTGTAATTTTATTTATTATTATTTATTATTATTTAATTTAGGTGAATTTTGTCCTGGAATACCTTTTCATGGGAAGGTTTTTGACTTATTCAAGAAAAACGCATCTGGAGGCCACATTTGTAGGTTTTTCATGAATGATACGAATACTATGGCCTCTATCGAAAACGTGTGGCAGTAGATGTATTAACTACATTAAATTTCTTGAAGACGTGTCCTGCTCATTTTTTTCTGTAGGACTAATAATTTCCAAGAGAATGTGGTATTTGAAGATGTTGGAGATTGCATAAAACCATTCTGTAAGGGCAGCTGAATCCCTCTGCATATGCAAAGATTAAAACCTTCAATGCATAAACAAAACAGAGAGCGTGAAAATTATTAAAAATAATCGATATCTCCTGGTAGATAGCGTCTTTCTGTCAGTTTGAAGTGCCAGTGGTTGTGGCAATGTGCGAGCAGCTTTAAAAATCCCGATACTTTGCAATGGGTATGGACACGCGAGATATTTGGTTTGGGTGTAGGCAGAGAGATCACTCACCAGAGGGTACAAGCGGGTTTTCTCTGAAGAGCAGTGGCTGGCAGGGGTCACGTTTTCTGCAGTGACTGTTAAGAAGCTGGCGCTGTGGGCGGCGCGGTGCAGGTCTTTAGCAGAAATAACGAGCACTCCCCCTTCAGCCTTGACCGGGACTGGAATCATCATGTAAGTTGCTGCTCTACTGTGAACGTTCATCAGAACTGACAATGGTACGATGTGAGGTTAGATGTGTTCAATTAAGGATTTCATCGTCTTTTCCAATTTAAATCTGCTTAATCAGTGATTTAGCACTATTCTTCGGTATCTCGTAATTTTTAAATCACAGTAGTTTTCAAAAAGTCTCCGTCACTGCAGACACATGGGACCAGGTAGTATTTGTGTTGCCTGGTAGTTTCATATAGGCTTATAGGGTCCTTCATACTCGATGTATTCATTTAATTAACATTTGCACATTTACTACATTTCGCGATCTCGATCGTGTTTTCTTTGTTGTACGTTTACACGTGATGATTGTACGTGTCTCACGTAATTCAGGTCGGTTAAATCGTCCCACCTCATTCTTCCCGCAATTTAAATTATTTCTATGGTGTTTTCTACATTACCCAGTGATTTCCGTCAGTAAATTCTTGCAAAGAAGTATACTTTTTTATGATGACTTACCACATGTCATCAGACAGTAAAGGGCTATTCAAAAGTATCTGCAAACTTCATAGTGACTCTAAAGGTGTCTGTATAAAGTTATGGAAACAGCAATTCAAGAAATTTTGTTCGCCATGTTCACGAATGTTTTACACATTAAGCGTTAGTCACACGACCGACGTCCATGCTATCGTCTTATTCGACCCACACTTGCCCGCATCGATGTCAGTCATAGTTACCCTCATGCGTCTTCGTAAGTTGGCGAAATTGTGCGGACGCGGAGGTGCGACAACAGTGCCTTTAATATGACACGAGCGGTAAAAACCACACGGTGTCGGGTCCGGAGAACGTGGGAACTATGATAGTAATTAGAGACTGCCAGATCACTCACAACAGGTCTGTCATCGGAATAGCTCGGTTTCCAAGAACTTGCGGACATCGTTGTGGATGTCCAGTGGAGTACCATCCACTTGACAAATGAAATTATCACTACGCAAAATGTCTTCTCCGTTGGTGTGGCACCAATGTTGCTGGAGATCACTCTTACAAAACAAACTTCTTATTTGCTGTTTTCATGCATGCAATCATACACTCCTGGAAATGGAAAAAAGAACAGATTCACACCGGTGTGTCAGACCCACCATACTTGCTCCGGACACTGCGAGAGGGCTGTACAAGCAATGATCACACGCACGGCACAGCGGACACACCAGGAACCGCGGTGTTGGCCGTCGAATGGCGCTAGCTGCGCAGCATTTGTGCACCGCCGCCGTCAGTGTCAGCCAGTTTGCCGTGGCATACGGAGCTCCATCGCAGTCTTTAACACTGGTAGCATGCCGCGACAGCGTGGACGTGAACCGTATGTGCAGCTGACGGACTTTGAGCGAGGGCGTATAGTGGGCATGCGGGAGGCCGGGTGGACGTACCGCCGAATTGCTCAACACGTGGGGCGTGAGGTCTCCACAGTACATCGATGTTGTCGCCAGTGGTCGGCGGAAGGTGCACGTGCCCGTCGACCTGGGACCGGACCGCAGCGACGCACGGATGCACGCCAAGACCGTAGGATCCTACGCAGTGCCGTAGGGGACCGCACCGCCACTTCCCAGCAAGTTAGGGACACTGTTGCTCCTGGGGTATCGGCGAGGACCATTCGCAACCGTCTCCATGAAGCTGGGCTACGGTCCCGCACACCGTTAGGCCGTCTTCCGCTCACGCCCCAATATCGTGCAGCCCGCCTCCAGTGGTGTCGCGACAGGCGTGAATGGAGGGACGAATGGAGACGTGTCGTCTTCAGCGATGAGAGTCGCTTCTGCCTTGGTGCCATTGATGGTCGTATGCGTGTTTGGCGCCGTGCAGGTGAGCGCCACAATCAGGACTGCATACGACCGAGGCACACAGAGCCAATACCCGGCATCATGGTGTGGGGAGCGATCTCCTACACTGGCCGTACACCACTGGTGATCGTCGAGGGGACACTGAATAGTGCACGGTACATCCAAACCGTCATCGAACCCATCGTTCTACCATTCCTATACCGGCAAGGGAACTTGCTGTTCCAACAGGACAATGCACGTCCGCATGTATCCCGTGCCACCCAACGTGCTCTAGAAGGTGTAAGTCAACTACCCGGGCCAGCAAGATCTCCGGATCTGTCCCCCATTGAGCATGTTTGGGACTGGATGAAGCGTCGTCTAACGCGGTCTGCACGTCCAGCACGAACGCTGGTCCAACTGAGGCGCCAGGTGGAAATGGCATGGCAAGCCGTTCCACAGGACTACATCCAGCATCTCTACGATCGTCTCCATGGGAGAATAGCAGCCTGCATTGCTGCGAAAGGTGGATATACACTGTACTAGTGCCGACATTGTGCATGCTCTGTTGCCTGTGTCTATGTGCCTGTGGTTCTGTCAGTGTGATCATGAGATGTATCTGACCCCAGGAATGTGTCAATAAAGTTTCCCCTTCCTGGGACAGTGAATTCACGGTGTTCTTATTTCAATTTCCAGGAGTGTATAATACCTTACCTCAACAAATACATTTTCTACAATAATTTAAAGTGCCTAAATAATATTGAATAACTCTTTGCTTCAAATAGATTATGATACCATGCAGGTCCCCCACCGTTTCTCTGTTTGCTTCAATTCATTAAAACATTGATCTTATTTTTTTCTGGAGATATTTTCATGCGTTATTTTAAATCCTACCGATATTCGCGTCGTACTAGTGTAATGTTCCCTGGCAGCACACACACTATTAATCAAAGGAAGTGACATTTGATAGTATTATGTACGCTATGAAGCGATTCGTATGTACTGTAATAATATAACATAAAAAATATTATTTAATTTCGTATAAAGGACATTTGTTATTATTGTAATATTTTCTGTAGTAATATTCTCGATGTATTCATGATTGTAATATTTCTATACTCATAATGTAATTACGAAATATGTCAATACCTGCGATAAGAAAAATGTAAAATACAGCCGCAGATTGCAAAGAGACATTAACGGTCGGTAGTGGTATAAATAGGAATACATAGTGTGCATTCTTTGTCGTCTTCCTCGAGAGCTGAGAGAGAGAGGAACCTGTGACGTAGCATTTTATGAATGAGTAGACTTCCTTTGTATCTGTCCTTAGCCGCCATTAGAGGAGAAATTACAAACTAATGTAAGTTGAATTATTGTTGTGGTCCAAATACATTATAATTTATCAAAATTGTGTATTACTAATGTAAATTAGCTTGCCCATGTCATCTATAATATTTCTTTAAATAATTTTCAGCATTTTTAGCGATTATCGTTGGTGTTGCTGGGCTGTGCCGCGACCGAACGATTTGCAGCGGCGGCACATTTGAAAAATTGTTCCGCTAAGAAAAATTAACCAAACCCGTAAATCGGGAGCAGATAAAATCAGCAGTCAATTACGAAAATATTTTTCTTTTACAGCAATCCTGAGACTGACGGAATTTATTACTGGTTTCACATTAGTGCATTCATAGGCGGATAGTTAACGTTGAAGTTTAACAATCTTTTGGTTGTGATTCTTGAGTTTCTCCCGGCACGTTCACAGGAGCTCAGTCCGTCAGTTCACCTGATGATGGCGACATGTATGATCGCCGAAATATTGTGCCCGTTGGACACTGTAGACCGGCAGTACACCCGTGGATATTTTGATAATCTTTTGGTTCTTTCAATTTCTAAAGCAAATAACTTAAACGTATAGTGAAGTGTATTTTATCAATGATAATTAAACGTTCAGGTCGGCTTGGCAATATTTAACCATTTTCTGCTAACAGAGACAGTCTTGTGTTCCATAGCTAACGCCGGGAAAGAATTCAGTAAATATAAAAAAAAATCACTGCATTTAGAAAATGTGGGCCAAGGCCGAAATACGTAAAAAATTTAATTTATACAATTTTCAACTAAATGTTCGTAATCAGTTAATATTAATTTATGAGCATGAGAGGGTTGACTAAGTTCACGTAATTTTAAGTGTGCTTAATTCTGTCTAAATGAATTTTTATGACCACACGTAAATAAGGGGTTCTACAACAAAGTTCGTACTGAAAGAAAGACAAAATAACAAAAAACAATTTAAAGTAATATTTCCATTCACCAACATAATCAAATCAATTCACATATTCATTTCATTTTATATATTTATTTTTTTCATTACTTTCATTAAACTAGGTAGATTTGTACTTCCTGTCAAATTGTAGACGCCGAGTCTTTGGGTTCGATTCTTTTCTTAGTTTTGTTGGGGATGTGAGACATCGCTCGCAACCAAACGTAGTTAGAACTGATGCAATATTCGTGTCCTTTTTTCTGTAGTCATGCACTTGGGATGGATAAAGGCAGGTAACCAGTCAATTGCCAGTAGTATACTAATAATATCTCTTGCATTTAACGAACCCCCACTTTTCCATGGATTGATCAGAGCAGTTATTTCTAGCTAAATCAGTATCTGAGCCATCTGTGATCCTTTGTCCCACACATGAGCGATTAGTAGCTGTATTGTATTGAACCTGATGTTTCCTTGTGGGGTATATAGTGTGTTTGGACGTTACAATACTACCAATGAGTTTCAGCATACGTAACCTGCAATTTACTAAATTTTAAATTATTTAGACATATTATCATTAAATTAGAGATAGCGTATCCACTACTGAAATTATTCTGTTACAGTAGAGCTTGTAAATTGGAAAGCATTGTTAGTAGCTACGTAGACGGGAGCGTACTTAATACTTTGCAATCCAACCAGTAACACGCACAAAATAACGATATGGCCAAGGTCCGAACGACCTCTTACAGAAATATGGGGACCTTGCCAAAGGATTTTAGACACCGTAGTTATCCCATGAGAAACAGTTTACATACATTTTACGAAAGACAGGTGTAAGTAGGCTGTTTAGGTTTTTTTATTGGTAACGGCACGTAGCGCTCTGTATGAAAATCACTGGCTGTGCTGTGTGCAGTCTGTGGCTGGTTTGCATTGTTGTTCGCTATTGTAGTACTGGGCACTTGGATGTGAACAGCGCGTAGCGTTGCGCAGTTGGAGGTGAGCCGCCAGCAATGGTGGATGTGGGGAGAGAGATGGCGGAATTTTGAGAGCGGATGATCTGGACAGAGACAGTAAATTTGTAAGACTGGATGTCATGAACTGATATATATATAATATGACTTTTCAACAATATTAAGGTAAATACATTGTTTTTCCTCTATCAAAATCTTTCATTTTCTAAGTATGCCTATCAGTAGTTAGTGCCTTCAGTAGTTTGAATCTTTTATTTAGCTGGCAGTATTTGCGCTCGCTGTATTGCAGTAGTTCGAGTAACGAAGATTTTTGTGAGGTTAGTGATTTGTGAAACGTATAGGTTAATGTTAGTCAGGGCCATTCTTTTGTAGGGATTTTTGAAAGTCAGATTTCGTTGCGCTAAAAATATTGTGTGTCAGTTTAAACACAGTCATGTATAATTTTTCTAAGGGGACGTTTCACAGGTAGTGTGTAATTATCAGTTATTCTGCTGGCACCATTTGTCTAATTGTGTGTTTTGTTCCCGCTTGCATCTCGGGATGTGCAATAGCTGCGTGTTTTGTTTAGTTCTAAAGTCAATTTCACTTTGCAATTACCAACGCCATTATTTTTGTGATTTTTCACATTATTGATTGCGTAAGAAATAAAAAGGGTTGTCCAGTTAAGAAAACGTAAATTGGTGGTGAAAATGATAGTTGCTAACGTTTTAGAATGCCTCACAGCATTTACTTTCATGAAACCCTGTCTTACATTCATAACCGCCAAAGTCAATTTTCAGTATTTATTGTTGATCCGGAGATATTTGCGGTGAACCAGTGACAATTGTTTTGAGGGTATTTATCGAAGGTCATTCTAAGGTTGAGTTTTGTTTCATGGAAATCCCTTTTTGCGGTGTCGGATTTGTAAAGAGCAAACAGAAATATGAAATTTAAATTTTAATTAAAGTGTTTTGGCAAAATTAAATATATCGCAGCTTATAAATGTTACTGTGGCACTTGCAAGACAGAGCTAACATATAATTAAACATACATGATTTTCAATTCGTTGAACGAGTTCCATCGCCTGTCGATCCCCACCCCTTTCAATTTGTATCTAAGGTTGCATTTTTCTGTTTCCCTCCTCTACTCCAAGGTAAGAGTACTAGTACAGAACACATATTTTCTTATTTGACCTTCATTGAGCTATCCATTACCTTTAGTAATGAATCATTTAATACCTAAAATTTGCCGCTCATTTCAAATCTTAAATAAAACGTAGGGGCTCCCATTTAAAACACATTAACCTCCAAATCAGTTTGAAAAATCACGTTCAAGGTCACTGCCATTAGTAGCAATGCGTGACCCTCTTTGCCACCTACAACATTTTATCTGAAACATTCTGCTGTATCTAATCTCCATCCCAATTTATTCACCATTATGAATTAAAATGGTCCACCCTAAAATGTTGTAGTATCCAGATCCCGCTCCAGCTACTGCCGGGTCTTGGTGCCGACGAGTCCTCTCCATTTGGCTCGGTCCTCCCACCACTTTTCTTCCTTCATTTGCTGCCAGGTCACACCTCTCCTTTCCACAGATATTCTCACTCCCGTTCTCCATCGTCTTCCATCTTCTTCCATCTGTCTTTAGATCTTCCATAATTTTGGGAAGTCTCAGCCCACACATCCTCTTAACAAGCCCATAACATCTTAATCTCTTTTTTTTCGATTTCTTCTCTCATACATCTTGTTTATGGTCCTTTCTAACATCTACATACCTTACTCGGTCCATTCCTGTTTTTCCCTTAACTGCTCTGAGGAATATCATTTCCCATGCTTGCTGTCTGCTCCAGTCCCTTTCTGTCATTGTCCATGTTTACCCTCCATAGATTTCAATAGGGCAGTAATAACTCTTATATAAAAGGAGTCTTGCTTTTTCTCAAACTTCCTTATTCCAAATCAGGTATTTTATTTTTCGGTAGAAATTGCCTCCCTTCTATAACCTCCTATTAATTTCGTTGGTTATTGTTTCATCACTAGATATTTCACTGCCTAAATAAGTGAAAATGTCTACAACATTGAGGGGTTCTCCATTCAAAGTAATATTTCCGTTGATCCCTTTGTCTCTTCCAAATACCATTACTTGACTCTTACCTTTATTTATTTTTAATCCATACCTCTTTATTATTTCCTCCCACACATCAAGTTGTAACTGTACATTCAACTCTTTATCGCCCCATATTACCATATCATCTGCAAAAATCATCTTTTGGTCTCTTTCCGTTACTATATCTTTAACTTCCCTATTCATTCCCTCCATCGCAATGTTAAAAAGTGTAAGAGATCGAATACGTCCTTGTTTAAGTCCTTGTCTTATTTCGAAGTACTCAGAGTTCCCCAATGGTGTCCTAATTCTACAATTGTGACCTCTGTATATTGCATTTATTACATTAATGTATCCATCTTCTATACCCATCTTCTTCATTTCTTCCCATAGTCTTTCACTGTTAACTGAGTCATAAGCCTTTTCTATACCTATAAAAACCATTACCGCCCTTTTGTTATACTCCCAACTTTTTTCTATCACTTGACGGATAGACAATATCAGGTCGATCGTGATTATTCCTTTCCTAAACCCATGCCGTTCTTCACTCCTTCCTTTTCCATATTTTCACTTATTCGATTTAGTAAAATTCTTTAAAAAATCGTGGCTGTATGATTTATAAGTTATTCCGGACCTGTTGCTCTTATCATGTTCACTGATACTTCACCAGGTCCTGGGGCTTTGCCCCCATTCATCTTCTTCACGGCTATTTCCTTTTCTTTCCATATAATTTGTCCTTAGTCTGCTTCCCAAATTCTCTCAATTTCTCCATTATTTGTTGTTTCCTCGTGTACCTGCTCCTCAGAAGTTAACAGTTTTTTAAAATGTTCTCTCCAGAGATCTTTTATATTCCCTGGATCTTCCATCAGAGTACCATCCTCTGTTTCCTTATTTACTGGATCCTCAGTAGACTTCCTTTTATTTTTCATCATTTTATAGAACATTTTCTTATTGCTCTTTACATTTTCAATTTTTTTAAACTCTCCCCACGCCTTTTTGTTTACTGCTTCCACTATTTCTCTTCATTTTTTCTTTTCCTCTATATATGTTTTATGGTCCTTGTCATTTTTAGTTTCCCACCACTTTCTCCACACTGCATTTTTTTCTTCTAGTTGCTTGGATTGTGGTATCATCCCATCAACTTCTCAGTCTTAATTTTTCCTTTCCAGATGTTCTACCACATCCTTACTGTGCTGCATCACTGAAGTGTCTTTGAATAGACTCCATTCTTTTCAATGTCCCAGAAAACTTCTTTCGGAAATATTTGTGTGATTAATTCTGTATACGTCTGAGCACTTCCACTCTCCTTCAGTTTTGAATCCCATATCCTCATCACTTTCCTCTGTTTTCTATTTTTCACACATTGATTCATTTTCCATCATACCACAAGTAATCTATGGTGTCCATCTGCACTCACTCTTGGAATTACCTTCACATTTGTTACTTTTTCTCACTGTTCCCTATCTACTAGACTATAATCAATTACACTCAGGTTCTTCCATCCAAACTGTATCTGGTGATAACATGACTTTCTCGCTTCATAAACCAGTTGTTTGCTATTTTCATTTCATTCATGTGGCACAAATCCAGGAGTCTTTCCCCTTCTTCATTTCTGCCTCCATATCCAAAACATCCCAATACTTGCTCAAATCCCTTTCTGTCTGTGCCTAACTGTGCATTAAAATCTCTTATCACCTAATTAGCACTCTCTATATGGTTCTATAACTCACTTTTAAAGTCCATCTTCTCTTCTTCGCTACATCCCACTTTAGGTGCATAAATCTGGAAAACATTTAGTGTTCGTTTTGGAATCTCAGGTTTAAGATTATGATCCTGTCTGATATATATCTAATACTTTCAATACAGCTTTGTACATCCTTATTCACCATCACTGCCACACCATTTCTTCCAAACCTGCTATTCCCACTCCAGGACAGTTTTCCTCCCCTTCCCAAATGCCTCTCACCGTTTCACTTCCACTTCGTTTCGCTTAATCTCAAAATATCTTTCTCTCTGTTAGTACATTTGTTATTTCTTCCATTTTTCCATTGAGGGTTGGGTTAATATATGGAAGGTGTCAACATTTAGGTTAATTTTTAGCCCATTTGGTTTCATGTTCTTGTACTGACGAATATCATCAGTCTCCCATCATTCGCATCAGTACTTAAAGAAGCAGTGGACTCAAATAATGAATGGTTCGTTCCGAGGCTCGTCTGTGTTTTGAAAGCATTAATGAAGACATTCCTACCGGCTTGCTAGAAAGGATTTTCTGTTGGGGTTGCCTCCCTTAGCCTTTGGAGTTTCTCCTCCTCCACAAGGCAGTGGCTCCCTTCTCATTTAATCCCCAGAAATTAGGTTTGCTTCATCTGCCAGCTTCACCGTTCCGAAGTCTTTCTTCTCCGCCGTCGTTTCCATTAAGGTCTTCACCTCTAACCCTGGGCATGGGTTCCGTGTTATACCCCACGAGGTTGGGTCCCTGCGTGAACTCAGCCATCCTATCACTGCGACCTACTGTCGTGTAGGATGCCCACCCCCTTGATGTGGATGCACTAGACAGGAATATATATATATATATATATATATATACACTCCTGGAAATGGAAATAAGAACACCGTGAATTCATTGTCCCAGGAAGGGGAAACTTTATTGACACATTCCTGGGGTCAGATACATCACATGATCACACTGACAGAACCACAGGCACATAGACACAGGCAACAGAGCATGCACAATGTCGGCACTAGTACAGTGTATATCCACCTTTCGCAGCAATGCAGGCTGCTATTCTCCCATGGAGACGATCGTAGAGATGCTGGATGTAGTCCTGTGGAACGGCTTGCCATGCCATTTCCACCTGGCGCCTCAGTTGGACCAGCGTTCGTGCTGGACGTGCAGACCGCGTGAGACGACGCTTCATCCAGTCCCAAACATGCTCAATGGGGGACAGATCCGGAGATCTTGCTGGCCAGGGTAGTTGACTTACACCTTCTAGAGCACGTTGGGTGGCACGGGATACATGTGGACGTGCATTGTCCTGTTGGAACAGCAAGTTCCCTTGCCGGTCTAGGAATGGTAGAACGATGGGTTCGGTGACGGTTTGGATGTACCGTGCACTATTCAGTGTCCCCTCGACGATCACCAGTGGTGTACGGCCAGTGTAGGAGATCGCTCCCCACACCATGATGCCGGGTGTTGGCCCTGTGTGCCTCGGTCGTATGCAGTCCTGATTGTGGCGCTCACCTGCACGGCGCCAAACACGCATACGACCATCATTGGCACCAAGGCAGAAGCGACTCTCATCGCTGAAGACGAGACGTCTCCATTCGTCCCTCCATTCACGCCTGTCACGACACCACTGGAGGCGGGCTGCACGATGTTGGGGCGTGAGCGGAAGACGGCCTAACGGTGTGCGGGACCGTAGCCCAGCTTCATGGAGACGGTTGCGAATGGTCCTCGCCGATACCCCAGGAGCAACAGTGTCCCTAATTTGCTGGGAAGTGGCGGTGCGGTCCCCTATGGCACTGCGTAGGATCCTACGGTCTTGGCGTGCATCCGTGCGTCGCTGCGGTCCGGTCCCAGGTCGACGGGCACGTGCACCTTCCGCCGACCACTGGCGACAACATCGATGTACTGTGGAGACCTCACGCCCCACGTGTTGAGCAATTCGGCGGTACGTCCACCCGGCCTCCCGCATGCCCACTATACGCCCTCGCTCAAAGTCCGTCAACTGCACATACGGTTCATGTCCACGCTGTCGCGGCATGCTACCAGTGTTAAAGACTGCGATGGAGCTCCGTATGCCACGGCAAACTGGCTGACACTGACAGCGGCGGTGCACAAATGCTGCGCAGCTAGCGCCATTCGACGGCCAACACCGCGGGTCCTGGTGTGTCCGCTGTGCCGTGCGTGTGATCATTGCTTGTACAGCCCTCTCGCAGTGTCCGGAGCAAGTATGGTGGGTCTGACACACCGGTGTCAATGTGTTCTTTTTTCCATTTCCAGGAGTGTATATATATATATATATATATATGTGTGTGTGTGTGTGTGTGTGTGTGTGTGTGTGTGTGTGTGTGTGTGTGTGTGTGTGTGTGTGTCTGTGTGCGCAATTATTGAACTATATAAATAAAATCGTCATAACTTCTGAACGGTTGGCCGGGGGCATGATGAGAATCACTATGAGCCGTGTGGCTTAGTTTAGCGACGAAGCCCACTTTCATTTGAATGGGTTCGTCAGTACAATTTGCATGGGGGCTTAATTAAATACAATGCAAATATTTTTAATTTTTAGTAGCTGACTGTCCTATTACGAAGTTTCGTAACCGGTTGGCCCTGACTGGTACTAGTACGCAATCTGACTGCATAGAATAATAACAAAGAATGAAAGAAAACTTCCGTTAACACAATTAATTAATTAAGTCCCCAGCAACTATAAAACCTACGAAACAACAAAACACAAGTGCAACTGTTCTGTGCGTGGAAGTGTGATTCAACATACACATCTGGCACGGTTCTTCCTCAAAAAGACAAGATATTTTAAATACCATTTACACTGAATTAATTAAACAAAACTGAAATACTATACTTGCACACAGAGACCAGAATTACACTCTGATACATGAACACAAGCCAGATGCTTTGTTGACTGAACCTGTGACCAAGAGGCATTATTGTTTAAGACATTTGAAATAAAAATAAAAAAAAATTATTACCTTCATATATATTGACGAAACATACACTCTTATCATTACAACATCCGCAATCGAACAGCATCGGCTGTCTAGCCCATCAGAACAACTGCATACAACATGCTCACAACTAGTCACGGCTACATCAGAACTCCTACTGCCCACTTCTCAATAAGCACTCTCCACGACGACTTCTCGACAAGCACCCTCCACTACCACATCTCAACAAGCACTGCCAGTGGCGGCGGCTGAATAATACTCTTTGGCGCAACCTCTCGCACCGTGACTCAGTGTAGCCACCTTTCATATGCCCCTCCTACACGGGCTAGAATTTGATGGTACTTTTGCCGGCATTGGTGGTGAAAATACCACCAAATTTGTCCAAAAAAATACAGACATTAGTGGCACCCAGTAACGTTGAACAGGTGCAGACACCAACAAGCGACATCATTTCAGTAGAAGCAGTTCCAACAATGGCACCCAGCAATGTTGAACAGGTGCAGACACCAACAAGTGTCATCATTTAAATAGAAGCAGTTCCATCAGTGGCACCAAGCAATGTTAAGCAGGTGCAGACACCAACAAGTGGCATTATGTCAGTAGAAACAGTTCCAGCAGTGGCACGCAGTAATGTTGAACAGATGCAGACACCAACAAGTGACATTATTTCAGTTGAAGCAGTCCATCAGTGGCACCCAGTAATGTTGAACAGGTGCAGACACAAACAAGTGACATCATTTCAGTAGAAGCAGTTCCAACAGTGGCACCCAGCAATACTGAACAGGTGCAGGTAAACAGTCCATAATATTCACTATCACTAATCAGGCAGTTCATCAGAGTTCATTAGCAGAAATTAAACATTTCCAAGTGGCACCCATCATGTTGAACAAGTGCAGGTAACAGTCCATAATATTCACTATTACTAATTAGACTGTTCATCAGAGTTCATCAGCACAAATTAAACATCTCCTAGTGGCACCCATCATGTTGAACAAGTGCATGCAACAGTCCATAATATTCACTATCAATAATTAGACAGTTCATCAGAGTTCATCAGCAGAAATTAAACATCTCCTAGTGGCACCCAGCAATGTTGAATAGGTGCAAGCACGAACAACAGTTTGAAGGCACACACAATTGCTTTTACAAAATTATTATCAATGCTCTTACACTAAACATACAAATTATAATAAACACACAAATGATAACAGATAATTATCATATTAAATATTACAAATACACAAATATCAGTAAACCTATAATATTTATGTGTGTCAGTGCAAGCCACAACAAACAAGTAAAATAATATTTAGGAGATAGGTCGGTACTAATTATTTGGAATTAGGAAAGGGAAACACACTCACTCATCTTTCATCCACATATAAGTACTACTGTGTAATTGAATAGTGTTAACTGTGTAAATGCAATTCTGTCCAAAATTTTATGTTCAGCATGTGTATCAAGTAGTAATGGCTGCAGTGTATAACTGTCAATAATAGTTAGTCAACGTCATAGTCATCATGTCAAGACCAATGTTTGCCAAGCCAGATCAAAATGTACGGTTGCTGAACAACTGTCAGTGTGCCAAGATATGCAAATACTTCCTCTCTCCAAAGAAAAGTATATACTGCTTATTGATTTAACAATGTGTGTGTGTAGACAATCTTCTTACCACTTGAGTGTTCTAGTCTGCCATTTTCATCCACCTTGTTCCATATAGACCAACAAAAAAAATATGTTCCTCACTTACTTTACCTCTTATCCACCAAAACTCCAATAATCATCAGCATCACATAATCTTAATTCTTCAATAATACCTCTTACGTCGATACATATAAACCTTATCATCAATATCATTTACCTTACCTCTTGTCCACCAAAACTCCAATAATCATCAGATTCACACAATCTCAGTACCTCAATAATACCTCTTCAATATGTCGATACATATAAATCTTATCACCATTATCATTTCACTTCCATAACAACTCTTTCCTCTAGACAGTCTCCTCGAACAAGTACAGATAAAATCCTAGTGCAAACTTCAATTCATCATCCCATACAAGCCAAAGACACAATGTCCACACACAACCTGTGTGTAGTCGACGTGAGCCAAATATTCTACTCATTATGAATTATAAAATACATTTTGGTTACCTTGTCCATCATAAAATAAAAGAAATGCATACATGACCTCTAACAGCCTATAGTTCGAATAACTTTCAGTAAGTAGGTGCGAGTACGTAGTATGAAAGATCACATAAGTCCTTGAGTGAATAAATCGTAATATTTCACAGTGTGTACACCACTTCAAGAATCATGGCAAAACAGAAGTAAACATGTGGAGTATTTCTTGTGTCAAGTGTCACTTGCTATTTCAATTGCTCACGAAGAATGCAGTGTAATAACTGTCAATTGTCTAAATCTAGTGTTGGTATGTCATGTCGTTAGCTTCCTTCCTATTAGCATAAATTTATACAGCTTCCATAAAACCTCCAGCTCATGTGACTTCTATGAAGTTTCTTGTACTAAAGTCGTTCGTCGAATTATAGCAGTTCATTTTCCTATCTTAAAAATATAAGGCACTGAGCGTAAGCAAAACATGCAATAGCGAGTAAATATACCAGTGGAGAACAGAATGTCAACAAGTGGATGCAGCACAATTCCTACAACGAGGCTCTGCCAAGCGAACAATCTATAGTTATTACCATAGTGTGACCTAAACTCCATGTTCGTACACCGTATATCAGTATTTCTATATACCAAATTAAAGAGTAGTTATGACAACAAAACAGAAATGTGTAAATATGCAATCCATACGCAAAGCAGCAAATATGTATCTTACATAATAAACAGGTCATTAGCATCATATCAGCATAAGCAAATAAATGTTCATATGTAATCTTAATAAGTAAACATGAAGGCGCAAGCAGATACATCACAAAGTATAACCTACATACATAACCATATCAGCACAACTAATCAGGTGACAATTATAATTTAAATAAATAAGCACAGCAGACGCATAATAAAAAAAAAAAAATGTGACATCAGTGAAAAAGCAGTGCAGCCAAGCGATGCATAATATACATAATTGACAACCCTGTTCATTAATCAATCATTGTCAAAATCAGTTAACACAAAGTATAAATCACGTAATCGCGAGCAGCAAATTACGTCTAAAGTACGTACCTAATGGGAATTATGTTACCTGAAAAATAAACTCAATTAATAGTTACCTTTTTAGTTTATTAGTTTCTTCTTAGAAATTACATTCTTCCTGAAAATTTCTCGATAGCAAGTCCTCTTAACGTCGGACACACACAGAATTTACCTGAAGTTCTTAAATATTTTACACAATCGTATCCTGAAAAATACTGAACGTTAATGACATAATTTACCAAGTCACTATAGCTTTATACTGAATTTATGCGGAGGAACTAGATTGTGTATTTGTTTACGGCTGTCAGTGCATTCGCACTGAGCGCTCGATCAGCTGTAGGTACGCGTGACGTAGGAAGTAATTGTTTGCGGTCAATGACTGCCTTGTGCGCCGCTTGACTGTTGCTTTGAGTATGTGCCGCCGCCGGAACACGGCGCGGTATCCTTGTATTCTCCGTGTGTTTACGTATAACTGTTAGTTTCTCTAAAGTATGTCATTCCACAAAAATTTTAACGTTCGATATATGATGTATTCCTTTGGAGCGCCGAGATTTAAGAGTTTCTACTTCGACAGTGTTATCATGAATAATTTTGCGAACCCTATGTGGACCGTTACAAAGCAGAAAAAATTTGCGACACAAGCCTTTTCCTTTGTGAGACAAACGACGAGACTTAATTAACACCTTTTGACAAACTGACAAGGTTTTTAAACGACCAGGACGTTTAGCTGATATCTCTCTTCTAGCAGCCGCAGATGCAATATTTCGTAGAGCCAGGTTGACAACTTCAGAATGCCGCAGTTTTCGTGAAGGCGGAAAAGGAACGATTTCAGAAATGGGATTTGTCGGTGCTTTATTTTTTAATATCAATATAGGCGGTAAAGAAGTTGAATCATTAGGGAGTTCATTCAGAATGTTTTGAAAAATATGAAGATACTGATCCCAAGTTCTGTGATTCTGATGACGATAAAGTCGACACAATTTATTGATTTCCTTCATCCATCTCTCTGAAGCGTTAGATTGAGGGTAAAAAAGTGAAATGAAAATTGGTTTAATCTTACGACGCCGTAGAGTACGAAGCCAAATTTTAGAGCGAAACTGTGATCCATTATCTGATATAACCTTATCAACATGACCCACTTCTTTAAGAAAATGTTTGATGAAAGCATTAGATACTGAACGAGCTGTTGCTTTGCGTAAAGGTGTAAAACACACATATTTTGATGTCAATTCCACTGCTACCAAAATGTACGCAAAACCATTAGTAGAACGCACCACTGGACCGAACAAATCGACTGCAGCCATCTCCTTTAATTTCGCTGGAATGATAGGAAAGAACGGTGCTCTGTGAGAAATAGTTGGTGGCTTAGACTTTTGACATAATTTGCATTTGTCAAGAACATATCGAATACGTTTTTCCATATTACTGAAGTAGCAATTTTCTCGTAATTTATGAAAGCATTTTCTGGGACCAAAGTGTGCGTAACTGAAATGTCTGTACCAAACCAATTTATTAACCCACTCATCAGGAATACAAACTAACCAAACATAGTTGTCGACCGATTTTGTTTAAAAAGAATATCATTGCGAACTAAATAATACTGTCTAATCGCTAAGCTTTCCTTTCTGCTCCACTTCTCCTTAATGTCCTTCCAGACTGGATCCTTATTTTGCTCCTTAGCGATGTCCTGGAGCGAAGACGAAATAAAATTTTCGAACGCAACGCCTTGAATATACATCAAACAATAATTGTTTTCTTTGCAGTCCTCCTTAGCACTTTGTTTGAATCCCACAGGTGCATGTGATAAAGCATCAGCAATAATATTTGAAGAACCCTGATTGTAAACAATACTGAAATCAAATTCCTGTGGATACAGCGCCCATCGTGACAATCTTCCATGTGTTAATTTTGTTGACATGAGAAATTCGAGAGCTCGATGATCGGTGTAAACCTTAGTATGTCTGCCAAACAAAAATATGCGAAATTTTGTGAAAGCCCAAACAACACCCAAGGCTTCGAGTTCCGTAATCGAATAATTCTTTTCTGATTTAGAGAGAACACGACTTCTAAATGCAATAGTTTTCTGTACTACAACGCAGTTTTCTTCTATGTCTTGAAATAAGTGTGCACCTAGGCCTTTGTATGATGAGTCCGTCGCCAAACAAAAATCTTTAGATAAATCCGGGTGTGAATGAAGTGGAGCAGCAACTAAAGCATCACGAAGTTGTTCAAATTCTGATTGAGCTTCCTCATCCCAACACCAATTAGATTTCTTTCCAGATAGTTTACATAAACGAGGTGTGGCCAAATCGTCCAATCTAACAAAGCGTCTAAGAAAATTACAGACACCAAGGAAACTACGAACTTCACGTTTTGTGGTAGGAACAGCATAATTACGAATATCGTCTAGTTTCTCTGGATCAGGAAGAATACCTTCTGTAGAAATAATATGTCCAAGAAATTTCACCTGAGAACGAAAAAATTCAGATTTTTTCAAGTTCACTGTAATGCCAACTCTTGCAAAAATACGTAACAATGAATCCAAAATTTTGTTGTGCTCACTCCAAGAACGTTTAGCAATAAGAATATCGTCAACATATGAAGTAATATTGTCACGAAGATGAACAGGTAAAATTTCGTTTAAACTACGAATGAATGTTGCTGAAGATACAGTAAGTCCAAACGGTAATTTCCGAAACTGGTAACAGTTACCAAAGGCTAAAAAGGCAGTGTATTTTCTACAGTTTGGGTGGAGTTCTATTTGTCAAAAACTTGCGCACATATCAATCGATGATAAAACTTTAATTCCATGGAAATGTTGAAGACGTTCATCTAAATTTTGTGGACGGTCAGTTTCAGGAATGATGATATTATTTATCTGTCTGGAATCCAGAACCAAACGAATTGACCCATCCTTTTTAAGAGCGACGTGTAATGGGCTGGTGTAAGGACTGACTGCTGGCTCAATAATGCCTTGATCTAACATGTATTGAAGTTCACTCTTAACCTTGTCTCTGTAAGCCAAAGGAATAGCGTACGTTTTTCCTCGAAATGGTGTGTGTTCTTTTACTTTAAATAACTATTGTAAGCCTTGTATAGTTCCTGTGTGATGACTAAATACTGTAGCATGTGAAGTCAAAATTTGGTGCAGTTCTTCTCTTGCAACGTCATCTGGCACTTCAGCTTTCTTAACCTTTTCATTAATTAATTCTTCGCTATTAATTATATCATCCATCGCGTCTCTGTATCTATTGTCATTGTCATGAATGAACACATTGTCGTCATAATGCTCAGCGAAAACATCAGAAGTAAGAAACCTTAGGCATTTTGTGTCTGATACAGATTTTGTTAAACACTCGAAAAATTTCAAAATTTTCGGCATTCCGGCAACAGTCAAACTCACACTTCCTTCTTTAAAGTTTAAAATTGCCTTATGTGCGTTAAGAAACTCCATACCTAACATAATTTGTGTACTGAGTATTGGAACAATAATAAAATTAGCAGAAAATTCGTATCCTTAACAAATGAAATTTAAGTTGGTCTGTTGTTTGACTTCCACACTTTTTCCAGAAATAGCGCCTCGAATTGTAGTTTTAGAAACAGGTAACACAGGACAAGCAATAGTTCTTACACATATACGAAAAACTTATTCACTAATAACATTCAACGGGCTCCCAGAATCTGAAACCGCAGTGAACTTATTCTTACCCACACATACTTCAATAACAGGATGTAAAAATGTGTCTACATTATTTTCCTTTTCGTCTAGCAAAATGTCTCTCATGTCTTCCAGGCGTACGTAGTGTAAAGTCGTAGTGTCATTACTTTCTGAACCGTCTATATTGCTGCCAGAAGCCGAAGCTGCAAGTCATTGTCCATTGTTTGCTTCACGTCATTGATTATTCGCGTCATTTCGCGGATCAATTTCTACGATTTGCACTTGTCTCTCGGAATTTCTGTCACGCGGAGGATGCCAATTAGGTCCCTCCTGTCTGTTAGAGGTAAATTCTTGGTTGTGTCTGTTATTAAAATATCTATTTTCCTGTCTGTCTGCATGACTACTTCTTGTGTAATTTCGACTGTCACTTCTGAAATTACTGTTTGAATACTACCCTGGTTATTTCTGTAGTAAGAATTTCTATTATTGTATGAATAATTTCTCTCTTGATGATACCGATTACTGTTTCTGTATGATTGATCATTCCGGTAGGAATTTCCGATATTATAATTGTCTGTGTAATTTCTGTTAGAACGTCTGTTATTGTCATAAGGCTGGTATCTACTGTCCTGTCTGTTTCGTCTGTCATTCTCAAAGTTACCCATATAACGTCCGTTCCGATCATTATCCCTTCTCTCTGAAAATCTATTGTGATTACTGTTACTGAAAAAATTGCAAGAAGTCCCGTCGTCGTTGTCATACTCAAGTTCTTGTAGCAACGTCTTGAAAGTCTCAATGCCGTCTTTACATCTTCCGGCTAAAGCAAGTTGTCTTATGGATTGTGGCAGCTTAGTTAAACAAATGCGAATTAATTCAGTCGGGCTACAAGGACTGGAAAGGAACTGATTCTTTCGAATCATGTCTTCAAAGTATTCTGCTGGCGTGCGGAACTCAGATTGTTTAAAATTACGCTGCATAATAAGACTGTGTTTGACTCTGTCTTGCGTGTTTTCGGACCAATATGCCGATAGAAATGCTTGATAAAAATCATTTAAATTATTACAATCTCTAATAAGTGCGCGCATCCGTGTCGCCGGTTCGTTTTCTAAATATCCACACATAAATTCCAATTTGTGACTTAGTGGCCAATTTGGTGGAAGTGCGTACATAAATTGATCTAACCATGAACATGGATGTATGTCATTCTTAGAACTGCGAAAGATCTTAAATTTCCGAACAGTTAAAAAGTGTTTATAGTCAAAGTTTTCGCCTCGTGGCTACTAAGACCTACCGCGTCTGTCCCAGTCCGAATGTCGATTATTGTCAAGTTCGCGCGCCTGGCGCTCTCTTGTTGCATCTCGTAAATGAAACAAATTATTTTCTTCAAAACCCGCTGCTATCTGTGATTCTAAATTTCTTCTACTGTCCTTTCCTACGATTTCGCCTTCAATTTGTTTGACTTGCTTTCGTAATGCCTCAAATTCCCTTTTAACGCGTTCATTAAATTTTCCCTGATTTTCAACATGCTTATTTATGTTCTGGTACTCTTCGGTTTCTGCAAATGGCAATGGAGCTGTATCATCTGAATCTCTGTCCCAATTTAAACCAAGACTTGTCAATTTATCTGAAATCTCCTCAACTCTTTCCGATAAGTCACCTATTTTTTCTTTCTGTTTATTTACGTCTTCCGTAAGTGTCGCGACTCGGGTTTCAGTATTGACACATTTAGTAGTTAACTGTTCATACTGTTGTGTTAGGTTATTTATTATGTCATTTGGTACGGATTCCTCGATTCTTTCAAATATTTCTTCCTTATCGTGTGCACGTTGTAAATTTAACTCTGAAAATTTTTTTTTATCACGCGATCTCTTTCTCCCTGTTCTCTATCCTGTTCCTTTTGTCTGATTTCTATTGAAATTAATCTATTATTGTGAGCGTTCAAAATCGGTTGCACTTCTTCTCTAATTTCTTTCTTTAATTCATCTTTCATATTTTTGTAACATGTCCCTATTCGTGAGTCTAACCATGTTTCCATTGTTCCCATATCAGTTTCTAACCGTGTTGCCAAAGTACCCATCTCTGTTTTTAATTCAGATCCTAACTGCGATCCCAGTGAGTCTAACCGTGTTTCCATTGTTCCCATATCTGTTTTAATTGTTCCTATTGGTGATCCCACCGTTTTTAATTCAGATCATAACTGTATTTCCATTGTTCCCATCCGTGATCCCAGTGAGTCTAACCGTATTTCCATTGTTCCCATATCTGTTTTAATTTCAGATCGTAACTGTGATCCCACTGTTTTTAATTCAGATCCCAAATTAAATATTGCACTCATCAATTGCTCCATATTAACTGGTTCGAAATTCCTTTCACCCCTAACATTTCCCGCAAAACCAACTTCTTCCGTCAAAGCTGTAAAGCTATCTGTGTTCGATACTATTCCAGAATCTTCTATCGTTAATCTCGTATTCTGAAAATTTTTTGATTGTGAAAAATTTTGAACTGGTTCCGGCCTATTTTCCAGACTTATTAAATTGTTTTCAACTTTATTATTCATCATACTGTTGTCCTGTGTTGGCGAGTTCGCCATGTCAACAATTTCGTCATTCTGACTATCCATCATTTTTGCCTGTTTCATCGATCGCGTAATCATTTACAAAATATACAAAACTCGTCCCTATACGAAAATTACAAACAATGACTCTTTATACCATTCACACGAAAAGCATTCCGACAAACACGATTAACGAACAATTGAAATCTTCATAATTGCACAAAATTATCAAAGCCATCAAAAATTAAATTCTGCCAAAATACCATTAAAAGAATGACAAGACAACTACAAATGTTCAGTTACCAAATCTACACATTCAATATAGACTACAACTACTAAACTACAAATTACTTCAACAGTACTACTGTCTGCTATTTTTACTATCAGAAGAATTCCAAGGGACGATCCGAAGCAGCGGTCGCCACGTGCATGGGGGCTTAATTAAATACAATGCAAATATTTTTAATTTTTAGTAGCTGACTGTCCGATTACGAAGTCTCGTAACCGGTTGGCCCTGACTGGTACTAGTACGCAATATGACTGCATATAATAATAACAAAGAATGAAAGAAAACTTCCGTTAACACAATTAATTAATTAAGTCCCCAGCAACTATAAAACCTACGAAACAACAAAACACAAGTGCAACTGTTCTGTGTGTGGAAGTGTGATTCAACATACACATCTGGCACGGTTCTTCCTCAAAAAGACAAGATATTTTAAATACCATTTACACTGAATTAATTAAATAAAACTGAAATACTATACTTGCACATAGAAACCAGAATTACACTCTAATACATGAACACAAGCCAGATGCTTTGTTGACTGAACTTGTGACCAAGAGGCATTATTGTTTAAGACATTTGAAATAAAAATAAAAAAAATTTATTACCTTCATATATATTGACGAAACATACACTCTTATCATTACAACATCCGCAATCGAATAGCATCGGCTGTCTAGCCCATCAGAACAACTGCATACAACATGCTCACAACTAGTCACGGCTACATCAGAACTCCTACTGCTCACTTCTCAATAAGCACCCTCCACGACGACTTCTCGACAAGCACTGCCAGTGGCGGCTGCTGAATAATACTCTTTGGCGCAACCTCTGGCACCGTGACTCAGTGTAGCCACCTTTCAAATTGGCCCCATTTGGGGTACTTAGAATGCTCATTTCACGATCGAGCAGTCTCTTCACCCTCAACGGGTAACCATGTGACGTGCAATGTACAGTCACGGAATAATCGGTGCGATATTCCCTGATGGCACGGTGACTACCGATCGGTATGTAAAGGTTTTGGTAGATGATTTCATCCCCATTATCCAAAGTTACCCTGATTTCGACAAAATGAGGTACATGCAAGACGGAGCTCGACCCCATCAGAGCACGAGAGTGATGTCCTGGAGGAGGAATTTGGGGACCGTATTCTGGCTCTGGGGTACCCAAAGGCCAGTGGCGTGAGCCTCAAGTTTCCGCCCTATTCTCCGGATCTGAACACATGTGACTCTTTTTCGTGGGGCTATATTAAAGACAATCAGTATAGTAATAACCTCAAAACTATTGATGACCTGAAAACTGCCATTCAGGAGCCTCAGCATCACCCGACTTAATTTGACTACAATTCATTATCCTTGTTTTGCTTTTGTTGATGTTCACCTTATATCCTGCTTTCAAGACACTGTACATTCCATTCAGCTGCTCTTCCAAGTCCTTTGCTGTCTCTGACAGAATTACAATGTCATCGGCGAACCTCAAAGTTTTTACTTCTTCTCCATGGATTTTAATACCTATTTCGAATTTTTCTTTTCTTTCCTTTACTGCTTGCTCAATATACAGACTGAATAACATCGGGCAGAGGCTACAATCCTGTCTTACTCCCTTCCCAACCACTGCTTCCGTTTCATGACCCTCGACTCTTATAACTGCCTTCTGGTTTCTGTACAAATAGTAAATAGCCTTTCGCTCCCTGTATTTTACCCCTGCCACCTTTAGAATTTGAAAGAGAGTATTCCAGTCAACATTGTCAAAAGCTTTCTCTAAGTCTACAAATGCTAGAAACGTAGGTTTGCCTTTTCTTAATCTAGCTTCTAAAGTAAGTCGTAGGGTCAGTATTGCCTCACGTGTTCCAACATTTGTACGGAATCCAAACTGATCTTCCCCGAGGTCAGCTTCTACTAGTTTTTCCATTCGTCTGTAAAGAATTCGTGTTAGTATTTTGCAGCTGTGGATTATTAAATTGATTGTTCGGTAATTTTCACATCTGTCAACACCTGCTTTCTTTGGGATCGGTATTATTATATTCTTCTTGAAGTCTGAGGGTATTTCGCCTGTTTCGTACATCTTGCTCACCAGATGGTAGAGTTTTGTCAGGTTTGCGTCTCACAAGGTCGTCAGTAGTTCCAATAGAATGTTGTCTACGCCGGGGGCCTTGTTTCGACTCAGGTCTTTCAGTGCTCTGTCAAACTCTTCACGCAGTATCGTATCTCCCATTTCATTTTCATCTACATCCTCTTCCATTTTCATAATATTGTCCTCAAGTACATCGCCCTTGTATAGACCCTCTATATACTCCTTCCACCTTCCTGCTTTCCCTTCTTTGCTTAGAACAGGGTTTCCATCTGAGCTCTTGATATTCATACAAGTGGTTCTCTTTTCTCCAGTCTCTTTAATTTTCCTGTAGGCAGTATCTATCTTACCCCTAGTGAGATAAGCCTCCACATCCTTACATTTGTCCTCTAGCCATCGCTGCTTAGCCTTTTTGCACTTCCTGTCGATCTCATTTTTGTGGCGTTCGTATTCCTTTTTGCCTGCTTCATTTACTGCATTTTTATATTTTCTCCTTTCATCAATTAAATTCAATATTTCTTCTGTTACCCAAGGATTTCTACTAGCCCTCGTCTTTTTACCTACTTAATCCTCTGCTGCCTTCACTACTTCATCCCTCAAAGCTACCCATTCTTCTACTGTATTTCTTTCCCCCATTCCTGTCAATTGTTTCCTTATGCTCTCCCTGAAACTCAGTACAACCTCTGGTTCTTTCAGTTTATCCAGGTCCCATCTCCTTAAATTCCCACAATTTTGCAGTTTCTTCAGTTTTAATCTACAGGTCATAACCAATAGATTGTGGTCAGAGTCCACATCTGCCCCTGGAAATGTCTTACAATTTAAAACCAGGTTCCTAAATCACTTTCTTATCATTATATAATCTATCTGATACCTTTTAGTATCTCCAGGGTTCTTCCATGTATACAATCTTCTTTCATGATTCTTAAACCAAGTGTTAGCTATGATTAAATTGTGCTCTGTGCAAAATTCTACCAGGCGGCTTCCTCTTTCATTTCTTAGCCCCAATCCATATTCACCTACAACATTTCCTTCTCTCCCTTTTCCTACTACCGAATTCCAGTCACCCATGACTATTAAATTTTTGTCACCCTTCACTATCTGAATAATTTCTTTTATTTCATCACACATTTCTTCAATTTCTTCGTCATATGCAGAGCGAGTTGGCATATAAACTTGTACTACTGTAGTAGGTGTGGGCTTCGTATCTATCTTGGCCACAATAATGCGTTCACTATGCTGTTTGTAGTGGCTTACCCGCATTCCTATTTTCCTATTCATTATTAAACCTACTCCTGCATTACTCCCATTTGATTTTGTGTTTATAACCCTGTAGTCACCTGACCAGAAGTCTTGTTCCTCCTGCCACCGAACTTCACTAATTCCCACTATAACTAACTTTAACCTATCCATTTCCCTTTTTAAATGCTGTAACCTACCTGCTCGATTAAGGGATCTGACATTCCACACTCCGATCCGTGGAACGGCAGTTTTCTTTCTCCTGATAACGACATCCTCTTGAGTAGTCTCTGCCCGGAGATCCAAATAGGGGACTATTTTACCTCCGGAATATTTTACCCAAGAGGACGCCATCATCATTTAATCATACAGTAAAGCTGCATGCCCTCGGGAAAAATTACGGCCGTAGTTTCCCCTTGCTTTCAGCTGTTCGCAGTACCAGCACAGGAAGGCCGTTTTGGTTATTGTTACAAGGCCAGATCAGTCAATCATCCAGACTGTTGCCCTTGCAATTACTGAAAAGGCTGCTGCCCCTCTTCAGGAACCACACGTTTGTCTGGCCTCTCAACAGATACCCCTCCATTGTGGTTGCACCTACGGTACGGCTATCTGTATTGCTGAGGCACGCAAGCCTCCCCACCAACGACAAGGTCCATGGTTCATGGGGGGAGGGTCAAACAGTTACAATTAAATAAAAATATATTAGACAGCCAACGGAAGGCAGGCTGTCCAGAGCAGCGAGAGCTCAGTCTTGTAACCTACTCCGACCGAAAGGCGAGGGCCGACTCCCGTAAGAGCACCCGTACAAACCGAACACAGAACATTCCCGCCCCCACGACAGTGGCCGTGGTTAAACGTTCCCATCAGCAACTTGAAAACCGGCGGAAAATTCCACTCTATTGCCGAAGCACTACCATTCCACCAATGGAGGTTCTTCGGGCCATTTTCTGCGCCGATTTTGTTACGTCACGGAGCTATGCCCTGAGCAAGCTAATCACAGTTACGATTTTTCAGAAAACGCGGGAATTTGCCTGCCAAGACTGCCTGGGAACACAAGTCATTCCCACGCCTCGCTGGTAGCCCTCCAGAAACGGTTTTCACTAAGTTTCTGCGAAGTAATGGAATCTCTAGCCCAGCCGCCCATTCCACCAGACGACAAAGTAGAGTGAAGAATCAAGAAGTACCTATGGAGAAAAATGAGAAGGTGAAATTAGCACATCGTAATGAGCATTCGTGATTGCAGCCGGATTACGTCGAATCCTTGCAATGATATTTCGGCTGACAACCACTAAATCATCCTCAGGTGGGTGATTTGCACCGCGAAACACTCGCTTGAAGGTGGATGAGTGGTTGTCAGCCACAATATCTTGGCAAGTAGTCGACGTCATGCGGCTGCAACCGCTGAACTTTGTGGAATAAAGCGAAAGTTGTTTGGCAACTGTGAAAATTGAAACCTAATAGCGTTGCATGATCTGGTAGGGCCCCTTCTCACGTAACAATTCTGTACACTACAAATGAAAGTTTTCAATCAATGATGATAAGAACTATACACTTTACTTCAGTGTAAGCGCACATATAACAAACAACACAGACAAAGAAAGTGAATACAGTATCTCTCCATCATTGAGTACAAAAAAAAATTAGATTTTAGCCTATTGAAAGCATCCAGCCTTTGCTCTGAGAACAGCAGCGCAACCTCCTGGCATCCTGGAGCTACAATTTTGTAGCGTTTTTGCAGATATTGGAGTTGTCTGTAAACTGTTATACGAATCTTCAACTTTAGAAATTCGCTGATTTCTGACCTCCCTATCAAGCTTATTTCAAGTAAATCTCGTAACAGTTCGGTGCGATTTATGTCAAGTGAGCGACTTGTTCTTCAGTTCAGCACATTTCTCTTTCTATTGACACACCATACAAACAATTTAGAAGCATGTTTAGGATCACTGACCTGCTGAAGAACAAACTCACGACCAATAAGTCTCTTGCTGGATGGAATTACATTGTAAGTTACATTAATTCTCACTAAATCACAGACCTTATCACCAGAAAAACATCCCCACACAATGACCGGTCCTCCACCAATCTCCATCCATCGTGTCGCAGACTGACTGTTATACATTATCCACGAAGTCGACAAAGGAACGTTCGACGATTGCTTACAAGTGCTTCACTCTTACACCGAAACCTCCTGATGTTAGACAATCAGATCGGGATCAGACGTTGTATTTCGATAGAGTATCAACCTAAACTCCGATTTAGTTCCTACTCTGTGCTGTGGTCCAGCAGAACTGGCATAAACGTTAATTAAAAGTGACACCAGGACAATCAGGCCATAGGAAAATCATATCTGTGGTAACTCTATAGCCTATGTCCTGTGTATGAATTGGTAGGGCGATAGGTTGTTGTACCCAGAGTCCTGGGTTCAAATCCCAATGAGGACACCATTTTTCGTATTGTATTATGTGTGGCAGTGTTATATCGGATAACATTTTCCTGACATGTGAAAGGGCTTTTTGGATTTTACAGTAATGTCTTTTTGGCAGTCTACTTTCGCTTTTCTTCTTTGAAAGTAGTAAACCTATAGAGTACATTTGTAATTTCACAGAATATACAATCACAACAGAAAAATAAAGAACCAATTACATCACATGTGCGGAAGTAATAGTAACAGTAATAATAATAATAATAATACTAATAATAATAATAATAAAAATAATAATACACATAATGACACTACCAATAGTAATTATAAATAAAATAATACATCTAGTGTAAGCGACGCTGCCATCTGCAGTCAGTTATTATTATTATTATTATTATTATTATTACTTTTAGTACTTCCGCAAGTGTGATTCAATTGTATCTTCACTCCATTGTCCCATTGTTTCTGTTTATTCTGTGAAGTTACAAATGCACTAGCTGCTTCATCACGAATGCTGTTTGTTCGTCGCACATGTCCCACAGAGCACCACACCTATCGATAGAAATGTACTCTACATGTTTGCTACTTTCAACTAGCGAAGCGAAAGCAGAATACCAAATGAACATTTCTACAAACTCCAAAAAGTGTTTTTCATGTCAGGAAAATGTTGTCCCATATAACACTTTCACAAATAATACAGTAAGAAAAACTGCCGCCGTTTGGATTTTAACCTGTGATCCTTGCTACAATGACCTACCGCTCTACTAACTCACCGACGAAAACCACATACAATATTTTCACAGATATACTTTTCCTGTTGTCTTGTAGTTTTTATGTTGCTTTTAATTACCTTTTACTCCCGTTCTGTTGGACGCAGCACACAGTACAAACTAAATGGGAGTTTTGGTTGATAGACACCCAACGTTTGGTCCAGATGTGAGTGTCTGACATCTGGGGGTTTGGGTGTTGGATTCACGTTGGAACAAAGTTTTGGACCATCGCTACACACTCCAGTTTCTATGTTGTTTTGCCCATTGGAACCTTTTCACCTTACTTTGTGTACTAAAGGCTTTTTGGGCGCTGTACACCCCTTTAAACCTTGTTCACAAAGACTGAGACAGAGATTGGAGATGCTCGCATAGTGTTTACTTCCTCGCGAATTTCAGGTTCAGTACGAGTCCTGTGATGTTTGCTGTGTACACACACGAATTTATCTACCCTGTATGATGTTACCTGAGGTCTTCCACATCGTGAAATGCTTTCATGACGACTGGTTTGTTGCAACTGATGCCGTGTGAACACCGCTGTAGTTTGGACTACTCCAACTTTTATTGCTATTGTCCTACAAGAACAGCTTTCCTAATGGAAACCTTAATTACAGAAGTTTCCGAATTCCGATCTCCTCCTTCCACCGCATTATGAGATAATATGATATTTACCTGAACAGGTATAAAAATACACTTCTAGATAAGGCCTATTTGAATAAAACCGTCTTAGTTAAAGACACATTAGTGATAATCATCAGCATCCCTCTATACGATCAGTGGGGCAAATACACAACACAGCCACTTAGTCTTCCCACGTTCATACTTTCTTAATCATAAGGACAGTAGTATCATAGAATATTCACCACGAAACATCTGTTTTAACAACAAATCCAGAGTTCCGATAGATGATCAGAAACTTATGACTGGTAGGGTGTGTATAACTGTGTATGGTCAGAAGAACTTTCACTGCGAATTGAGCAGTGATTGTGTTGGTAAATAGTAATCTGCTTGGCCAACAGATGCTAATACAGCACCAGTGCAATGAGGTTGTGCGATTACTTTCATTCATACGCTGTTAGTGCCCACTTGCAGGCAAAAAAACTCAAGCGATGAGTCTGTGATCAAATAGACCACATGCACCCAACAAGTTGTAACCTCCCCGCTATATTTGTTTCAGGATGAAATTTCGCCCAACTTTACCTCTCACTCTATAAAGGTCTGCGTATTGCGAGAACTATGTATCCACAAACTGTTATTCAATTGAAACTCATACGCCAACCTTTGACTGAAGAGAACCTAATTTGAAGTCGCGCTGGGTAACCGCGCGGTCTAGGGCGCCATCTCTCGGTCCGCATGACTCTCCCATTGGAGATTCGAGTCCTCCGTTGGACATGTGTGTGTGTGTGTGTGTTTTCCTTAGTGTAGGTAGGTTTAAGTTAGATTAAGTAGTGCGTAAGCTTAGGCCTCGATGACCAATTTCTAGCATGGAAGCGTTGACTGCTGTTAGATGAATTTGAACACAAAATATAAGTGGAACTAAGTACAGTGTTGAATATCAGTGTGAATGAACACTGGGAATTGTAAGGGGTACTGAGAGAAAATGTGTGTTCTCACCTGTGGTGGGAATGATAAAGAGCTTTTGGTAAAAGGTTCTTTTTGCGTCCCTACCGTACGTCTTTGGTGCACAAACAGAAAGAGCTCGTTGAAATACAGCCATGCGCATGGCAGGGCACGGAATAACTGAGCACGCCAAAGAAGAGTTGTACAAATGAAGGACAGTGCTAAAGGACTAGTGCTGGACTTTCGGCAGCTCAATTTGATCATTACTGCAGAGCTGCAGAGATGGACTGTCTGGAGAACCTTGAAGAGCTATAACCCACGAACGGGCGTTTTTGTAACATGAGCAGGTGCACAGCTCACTTGATACGCATTTAAAGAACAGGAGCTGGTAAACATGTATGAGCAAAATTACAGTTTTAGTTTCATTATACAACGATGAAATAAACTTACATGATATGAGCTAAATCACTACTTAGTTAAAAATTAATGAAATGAACCTTTATTATATCACTCTGATGCAACAGTTAGGTCTTACTCCACAGTAATGACACGTTAGAAGTATTAAACAGTGCAGTTCCTTCAGGTCAGAGCCCATCTCTGTCGGCTGACACATGGTCAGATTCAGTGTCATATGCAATGAGAACCGTGTATTGTAAACAGAGTGTGTTTTGATGTTAGAATAAGAGTTCTATTAATTATTTGTTTCATTATGATTATATTGTGGTTTATATGGTAGTAAATTTTTTTAGTGAAGAAAATTGTATGACTACTGTTGCACTCCAAGATCTGTAGCACTTCTGATTGTAGTATTGGTAGTGGTAGTAGTAGTAGTAGTAGTAGTAGCGAGTTGTTGGTGAAGGCACTGGAGTAGAGGTTTATGGCTGACTGTAAAGTCTAACAGCTGAAAGTGTGATTTTACTTTTTGTATTTCCTGTTCTGAGGTAGAGGTGACTCATATTTGAGAGCTAACGTAAACTGCAACATCTGTATCAAAATGATCAATTATTCATGAATAGATTCATGACACTGTAGCCACATCTTCAGGTATCAATTTGATGACCTAAAGAAGATACTAAAATCTTAATTAGAATTATCTTATTCGAGGATGTATCAAACTGATACAATGTTCATTAACAAGTGAGAAATACGGTGGATCTTTCCTTAAAATTCCTTAAAATCCCCATAAGCGAAAATAATAAAAGTTCCTTATCTTTATGCCCAAAATTATTGTTATAAAGTAGTGAACGTCATCAGTAACCTAACGAGAGAAAGGGGAGTAGGATGTAAAACAGAAAAAAGTGTTGTTGAATAAGAACTGGCGTCATTAATGTGGAAAAGAAGCCTCTACAAGATCGAACTCACTGGACGTATTTGATACAACTTCTCAGGAACAGCGGCCATCACCTTAGTGCCACATATACTACAGAAGCGAGCCCCACCCTCAGAAGAAGACTCGGAAGAACATGCGTTGAACCAGAGGAACCGACATTGCTGGGTGGAGGCTGAAAACATGTGAAAAGCAATGGCAAAGTGCCATTCCAAACCGATATACACAGGGCGTCTCTCCAAGGACTCGTCAGGGTGTATTCCCTGGTGTTGCGGCAGATATTTGCAATTTCATTTTTGCGACGTGTAGCTGGAGTTAGTTAAACAAATGTTGCTCATCACGTCTACCATGAGACAGCCATCGTCGATGGAAAGGATAGGTTTCTTTGCCGTTGCAAACATAATGATTTTCAGACTAGAATTTTACGTGCCCATTCGGCAGAGCACTATAAATTAGTCCAGTGCTATACTGCATTTATCGATGAGTATTAGCAGGGACAGTAAGACACAAGGAATAACTGGTACTCTAGCAGTGGCAACACTATCCTTGCAAGTGCTGATTGCTACTGCCAAGCAGAAGCGCTGCTCAGTAGCTTCTGGAGTACTGATTGTTCTTCATGTTTTACGGTTCCTGTTAATACATATCGGTAAAACGAATAACGCGCTAGACAAATTGTGCGCCATTCTATCGAACGGGCATGTAAAATTCCACTTTAGTAATCACATTGTCCGTGCTGGAAAACAAACCGACGCTTTCCGTCATAGCTGGGCATCGTATGAAAGGCATAATGAGCAGGATTTGCTTGGGCTGACTCCAGCTAAACGTCGAAAAGAGGGAATTCCATATACTGGCCGAAACATCAGAGAAAATACACCTAAAAACCCATAGGAGAGACATCCGGTATAAACGTAAAAGCACCGGAGCATGGGGTTTGTTTATACTGCTACTATGAGCAGAACTACATTCCGTCAGCTTACTAAAATAGTAAACTTTGATGACAGAGAGACGCGAAATGACCGCAGGCAATATGATAAGTTTCCTGCAGTACGAGGGTATTTGATAAAATGAATGAATTATTGTAAAGATATTTCCGAGCTGGGATGCACACTGTGACTGATGAAAGGGTGTCGTTCTTCCGTAGCAGCTATTCCTTCAAGGTCTTCATGAAGGAAAAACCTGGAAAGTAAAGGTGTACTTATACAAATGCTCACAGACTCTAAAACAAGAAACGTTGTCAGCATGGAACCTTATGCAGGGAACAAAATTCATAGTCCACAACAATCTCCGCTGCAGCTGTAGCGAAACGCCTGGTGGTTCCTACAAATAAATCAGCGTGCAATGTCACCACGGACAGATATTAAACTTCAGTTTATTGGACCGAAGACTTGTGGAGCAAACACAAGCGAACTCAAGTATATACCTCAAGTATGTACCTCAAGAACTGAATGACATCTCAATAAGAGCCGCGAGGGGTAGCCGCGCGTTCTGGGTGTCTTGTCACTGTCTGCGAGTGTCCTTAGTGTATGCTAGTTTAAGTTAGATTAAGTAGTGTGTAAGCTTAGGGACCGATGACCTCAGCAGTTTGGTCCCATAAGACCTTACCAAAAAACTCCAAATTTCCTCAAGAAGAGAGTTATGTTCCAGCAAATTTGCTTTCACTGACTCTAGTACTGGAAATACCTCAATCATAATTGATTCTTATATCCCCCGTGAAAACACCCGAAAAGAACGCTCTGCTACTGTCGACTCAATATTATGACGGTGCAATAGGTACCTCGCATGACAATAAAAGGGAAACAGCCGTAAAAAAACGGTGTTGACACACTCCATCAAATGGTGAGGAAATTTTCAAGTAAGAGGGCTACAAGAAGGTGACCGATATCTATTTTCTATACTCTTGTGGACGTAGCAGCGTTAAATAGTTACATATTGTTTCCGCTCAACTTCACAGAGTGGAATGACACATAATCTAATAAGCGACGGCTCTTTCGTCGAGAGCTGGGGCTGTTGTTGTTGTTGAGGCCTTCAGTACAGAGACTGGTTTGATGCAGCTCTCCATGCTACTCCATCCTGTGCAAGCTTCTTCATCTCGCAGTAGCTAATGCTTCTGAATCTGCTTAGTGCATTCATCTCTTGGTCTCCCTCTACGTTTTTTACCCTCCACGCTGCCCTCCAATACTAAATTGGTGATCACTTGATGCCTCAGAACATATCCTGCTAACCGATCCCTTCTTCTTGTCAAGTTGTGCAAAAAATTTCTCTTCTCCTCAATTCTATTCAATACCTCCTCATAGCTTATGTGATCTACTCATCTGATCATCAGCATTCTCTTGTAGCACCACATTTCGAAAGCTTCTATTCTCTTCTTGTCTAAACTATTTATCGTCCATGTTTCACGTCCATACATGACTACTTACAAATACTTTCAGAAATGACTTCCTGATACTTAAATCTATACTAGATGTTAACAAATTTCTTTTCTTTAGAAACGCTTTCTTTGCCATTGCCAGTCTACATTTTATATATACTCTCTACTTCGACCATTATCACTTATTTTGATCCCCAAATAGCAAAACTCATCTACTACTTTTAGTGCCTCATTTCCTAATCTAATTCCCACAGCATCACCCTATTTAATTCGACTACATTCCATTATCATTGTTTTGCATTTTTTGATGTTCATCTTATATCCACCTTTCAAGGCACTGTCCATTCCGTTCAACTGCTCTTCTGGGGTCCTTTGCTGTCTCTGACAGAAGTACGATATCATCCGCAAACCTCACAGTTTTTATTTCTTCTCCATGAATTTTAATACCTACTCCGAATTTTTCTTTTGTTTCGTTTACTGCTTGCTCAATATACAGATTGAATAACATCGGGGAGAGGCTACAACCCTGTCTCACTCCTTTCCCAACCACTGCTTCCCTTACATGTCCCTCGACTCTTATATCTGGAATCTGTTTTCTGTACAAATTGTAAATAGCATTTCACTGCCTGTATTTTACCTCTGCCACCTTCAGAGTTTGAAAGAGAGTATTCCAGTCAACATTGTCAAAAGCTTTCCATAAGTCTAGAAATGCTGGAAACGTAGGTTTGCCCTTCCTTAATCTTTCTTCTAAGATAAGTCGTAGGGTCAGTATTGTCTCACGTGTTCCAACATTTCTACCGAATCCAAACTGATCTTCCCCGAGAACGGCTTCTACCAGTTTTTCCATTCGTCTGTAAAGAGTTCGTGTTAGTATTTTGCGGCCGTGAATTATTAAACTGATCGTTCGGTAATTTTCACATTTGTCAACAGCTGCTTTCTTTGAGATTGGAATTATTATATTCTTCTTGAAGTCAGAGTATTTCGCCTGTCTGATACATGTTGCTCACCGGATGGTAGAGTTTTGTCAGGGCTGGCTCTCTCAAGACTATCGACTTAGGTCTTTTAGTGCTCTGTCAAACTCGTCACGCAGCATCATATCTCCCATTTCGTCTTCATCTATGTCGTCTTCCTATTCCATAATATTGTCCTCAAGTACATTGCCCCTTGTATATAGTCCTTTCACCTTTCTGCTTTCCATTCTTTGCTTAGAACTGTGTTTTCATTTGAGCTCTTGGTATTCATACAAACGATTCTCTTTTCTCCAAAGGTCTCTTTAATTTTCCTGTAGGCAGTATCTATCTTACCCTGAGTGATATAAATGCCTTTACATCCTTACATTTGTTCTCTAGCCATCAATGTTTGAATATTTTGCACTTCCTGTCGATCTCATTTTTGAGACGTTTGTATTCCTTTTCTCCTGTTTCATTTACTGTATTTTTATATTTTCTCCTTTCATCAGTTAAATTAAATATTTCTTCTATTACCCAAGGATTTCTGCTAGCCCTCACCTTTTTACCTACTTACCTACTTGATCCTCTGCTGCCTTCCCTATTTCATCTCTCAAAGCTACCCATTCTTCTTCTACTGTATTTCTTTCCCCCCTTCTTGTCAATCGTTCTCTAATGCTCTCTCTAGTTCACGAAACCACACAATGAAGGAAAGGCTACTGAGCCAGTATGGCTCGCTATTGAAATTTTTGGTTTTCTTTCTTGAATTTACCCGCCTTCTCAGTACTCGCTGGGATGTCAATATCGAGATCGGTCTGTAGTCTCTGGCCGCCGCATATCTTTGGCGAGATGGCTTCCCGCGCACCGCGAGGCGGACAGAAGGAGGAAGAAGGGGCTTTTTGTGAGTTAGCTCTGGACCGTCCGTGAGGAGCTACGTCGGTGTTGGGGGCAAGGTCTCTCGGTCGGTGGGCCCATGAGAAGCAGTCGGCAGGGGATAGGACTCCATGGGCTCGGAGATCCTAGTGTCTAGGGCCGGTGTTGTCCCGATGGAGATCATCGTGTGGTCATTCAAGGGCTGAAAAGCGATTTATTGGTTCTACCCTTGGATTCTGACAAAGAATTACGGCACGTTTGATGTATGAGGTGAACATAAGAATTCTAAAAATGTGCACATTGGTGGCTCGTATGTCACACTTGTGAGTGGTGTAAGCTTCGCCTCAGTATTGCGTATCCAGTTAGAGCGATGGTTGGGAGGAAAGCGTTGATATCGGCACTGTCGTCTATTTAGCTGGTTGAAAGTAAATGACTGTTTTGGATGGAGGGTGTAATCAAGGGAAGGACAGAATCGTTGCTTGTCTTATTATTTTCTGTTGTTTGGTGTGGCCCTCCCAAGCCCAAATATTTTCATACTGCCTTGCTAAGGTTGCCTTGCAACAGTTGTGGATTTGTCTCTTGTCTACCCCACCGTACTGCTATTTGGTGCGATGCAGTATATTCGAAGTGTTCAGTAGTACCGCATCTTCTCCCTCGCCCGTTTTAAGATTTTCGAGCCCCATCCACGTCGACGTATAGCCCCAATATGCAATTTGTGTAAGTTAGTTGCGCTCAGTTAACGTTTAGTACGTCGTAGAAAATCTTTTGCGTGCCGCATGTGATCCTGAAGGAGAGCACGGTGCACAACAGCGCTTGAGCATGACGAAATCAATAGATACGTATTGTATATTTTTTAATGGATGTAAACACTGAGATTAAGAGTTGATTTTCTTGTTTTTTGATTTATTTTGAAAGGAAAAGATTACATACCTGGTTAATTATGGAGTAAAGTGTTTAATAGGAAGGAAAATATTTTGAGGTACGCTGCGCATCGTAGAGGCTACGGACTTTGAGTGTACGTTGACAGTAATTAGATTTTATTGCATTAAGTTGTTTTATTGAAAATTTTTTTATCAACATTTTACTGCTTTTAGAGATCGCAAGTGGTATCTACGAACATTTTGGTACTGCCACGTGGCGCTAGAATCTTTTATTTACCCTTGCATTATGCAATTAGTACTTTTTTCCTTTACTTAGAAAAGGATTTTGAGCTTTAAGCGTTGTAAATTGATTCTGAGAGCTGTTCTTTGATCTGTTAAAATAATATTTCAGCAACTTTCGTTAACAAACTATATTGAGGAGCTTGTTGTTCACGACAACGGATATTCTCTCGCTATTTTAAAATCAGGTTAAGACAGTTGTAAAATTTTAAAGGAAGAAAAGGCTTTTATTAGAGAAACCGTGCCTGCCCATACCCCACAAAACTTCGATGTATTCAAAGCATTCACCTTCGGGCGTTGTCTAATGTTTCCCTGGTATCTATCCCAGTTAACGCCTGTGGTGCCATGTCAAATATTAAAGGACTCCAGAGCCGGCTGGGGTGGCGGAGCGGTTCTAGGTGCTACAGTTTGGAACCTGCGACCGCTGCGGTCGCAGGTTCGAATCCAGCCTCGGGCATGGATGTTTGAGATGTCCTTAGGTTAGTTAGGTTTATGTAGTTCTAAGTTCTAAGGAAGTGATGACCTCAGAAGTTAAGTTCCATAGTGCTCAGAGCCATTTGAACCATTTGAAGAGGACTCCAGAAGAGTGTGGCTTCAGCCATGGGAGGTATTCTGGGACGGAATATTAAGCAAAAGTTCACTCCAAAGGAATATGAAGGAGAGAGGTGAGGATATCATATGTTTTGTCGTGAAAACCAGTCAAAACCAATGACAAACAATAAAAAAAATGGTTCAAAAGGCTCTGAGCACTATGGGACTCAACTGCTGTCATTAGTCCCCTAGAACTTAGAACTAGTTAAACCTAACTAACCTAAGGACATCACAAACATCCATGCCCGAGGCAGGATTCGAACCTGCGACCGTAGCTGACAAACAATAAAGTGAATAACACAACAATGATATGTTAACAATTGTAAGAGGTACACGTAAAGTAAACACAGCAAGAAAACTGACATATGTTCCAAGTGCGAAGACGTATCGGAAGAAAGTGATGTAAAGAGTTGTATTTAACCTAAAATACGAATAAAATACACAGTAACTCGGTAATGACTTTTACTACCTATGTAGAGATACTGCTCACGAAACCAAGACTAAATAACATTAAGCGATGGGAAAAGTGAAAAATACTGAATGCGTTTTTGCAGGGTGTTCTAAAAGATATTTACAGTTTTGGACCTTTATTACACATGAATAGCTCTTTATACAGCATTTTGTTAAAAAAGGTCAATAAAAATGATAGAAATTTATCTGTGGTAGGCACAAAGTATCACCCCCTAATCCACTTCGTACTGCGTGAAAAGTACGTTGGTACTATAGGGGTTAAAATTCAGGGACTCGCCGTAGTTCGAGTTTGACGTCATTATTACCACCATCCACAGAGGTGGCTGCACAGATAACGACAGTAGTTATGGAGGGATTAAGGGCGAATGTATGTAGGGTGCCGACACGGGCAGGGCAGGCACCACTTCAAAATGGCAAAGAGCATCTTTGCCGAATTATCGTTCTGAATTACGACGTGATGCGGGTGTACATTCGAGAATTCTACAACTTAAAAGTACGCCAGGGGCAACATCAGACCGCATCTCGAGGACCGACATTCTTTGCTGAGTCGCGAACGATCGTAATAACCATGTCATTTATCTTTAGTAAGGACATGTGCTCGTGTGGAGCAAGACAAGGATCAACATGGGTGGTTCTTCGACGCATTTAGCATCGCAGACTGTCAGCACGCCGGCCGGGGTGGCCGAGCGGTTCTAGGCGCTACAGTCTGGAACCGTGCGACTGCTACGGTCGCAGGTTCGAATCCTGTCTCGGGCATGGATGTGTGTGATGTCCTTAGGTTATTTAGGTTTAAGTAGTTCTAAGTTCTAGGGGCTGATGACCACAGCAGTTGAGTCCCATAGTGCTCAGAGCCATTTGAACCATTTTTTTAGGTTCAAGTAGTTCTAAGTTCTAGGGGACTAATGACCTCAGAAGGTAAGTCCCATAGTGCTCAGAGCCACTGTCAGCACGTAGACAGTGCCGCAGGTTCCTTTTGTGCGGCAGCAGCCAGGGACACGCCGACACTTGTGCAGCCAATAACGACGCTGGACATACGAAGAGTGACAAATCTTATTTACAGTCGAGTGCCGGTTCATTGTACAGTATCTAAATAGATGTATCCTTACTAAAGCTCCTAATGATTTCGTTCCCTGCGATAGCAGTGACCGTGCACCTGGTGGGATGGTATGGGGTGCCATTCGGTACATAAACCGACCTCCCCTGGTTCGGCATCAGGCATTGCGTTACTGGTGTGTTAACACTTTCACTGCTGCAGACAAGCTCCCTGCATTCCTTTCTGAGGGCGGCTTTTGTTATGGCTGTACTGCTCCCGAAATGTAGTTGGTTCTGCTGAGAGAAAGCTTTCCGGCCGATATGAAATGCTTATCATCCTGTTTTAAGAAAACACCTCACTGAGAGAAACTCATTTCTCTAAACTGACAGTCGACACCTACACTCTACAAAGGACTGAATTACTTTTCGTTATATGCGATAGTTACTGCGCTGCATTACATTAAGTAAAACTCTGCGCGAAAATTGAAAGATTACGTAGAGGTGAAAAGGAGATGTGTAAAATTTGAATATGGTTTAAGTTAACTCAAGCATCACTGTGAATGGAATGTAGATAAGATATGCAAATTTTATTTAAAAAGACATCTAATTTCGTTCTTGTGTTACTGGGTCTTGCCTCCGAAGTCTTAGTAATGTTTTCAACAAGGTATTAACACGACAGAGGGGTTGTTGGACTGCTGTGCTGACGAACTCGGTCTTCAGATCTCTCACCTATTGAAAGGACCTGGTCACGCTTTGCCAAGAGGCTGGACCGGCACCACCGCTCGCCTGTCACAATTAAAAACCTCATATATAGAGCTGAAACAGCATGTAGAGAAGTAACCTTATCTGCCAAAAAACCTCATTCGACTCGTTGCCCAGCCGTGTCAGGGCCACTATTTCAGCCAGACGTGACAGATATACAGGGCAACATGAATAAAACCGGAAAAACTGTAGGGACGGATTCCATGACTGGAAACGGAGTAAGAAAAGTCCTAGGAGCATGTCTCTGGAAATGCATCGTTGGCATGGTATATGACACTGATGAATGAAAGTTCCTCCAAGCACGTGCCGCGTGTTCCTTGTATGTTGTAAGCTGTCTCACTGACGGAGCACATTTTAAGCATCAAAATAGTCCGGTATTCATGTCGGGAACATGTCGAGATGGTGTTTTTGTACGGCCAAGCAGTTGGAAACGGTCGAGGTGCAGAACTAGGTCCTCTAAATATGGTGTGGACACAGCCCGCCGCCATCTTGCGCGTTCGTCTGAAAAGACACATTATGACACAAATGCCCAAAAAGGATATGATGTCGTTGGTGTCTCTGACGGTACTTGTTTTGATATAGCCGTGCTGCTTCGCGACTGTTTCCATCTTGGCCGTACACAGACACTGTCTCGGCTTGCTCATGAGTTGAGTACAGGACCATTCTGCTGGTTGCAGCATAGTACGTCAACCGCAATGCATCTCTGCATCTTAAAAAGCACACGCAGCACGTGGTCAGAGGGACTTTCATTCGTCAGCACCATGTACCGCGGCAACGATGTATTTCTGGACATATGTTCGTAGGACCTTTTTTTTTCTCCATTTCCAGACAGGAATCTGTCCCTACAAGTGATCGGCTTTATTATTTTTCATCGTGTGTGTAGTAAATTCCGCAACCTGTTTACGTCTAAATCCCCTTTTATCTTAGTCGTATAGTAAAAATCAGGATATGTGCAATACTTAAAATTAAGCTACTTTTTATCCTTCTCGATATATCATTTCGAAAGGCCCACAGTACATGTTAGTTTTTTTATGCTAGTTTGATGTGCGTGTTAGTGGTACTTTTTTCTTCAAGCTGTAGTACGATCACTAGGGCCTGCCACCTTATTACTTTATGCAGGTCGTGGTGCTCCACACAGACCTCTTAGCCAGCACCCAAGGTCACCATGCGCAGCAGGATTATGCTACGCAGTTGGGGGCACAGCCAACGTTGCCCATGGAGCATGATGTGGAGGTGGGGTTGTGTGGAGTGCTTTTGTCTGCTCTTCAGTGTTATCTTCTGCTACGTCTCAGGTAGCAGAGACAAAACGCGAACGGTATCCCTCAGTGTGTTTTTATCGGGAAAGACCAGTAAACAAGAACATTGCTGATGTCGACAAAGTAGTCGAAACAAAATACATTTTTTTTATTTAGCGTATGGCTAATACAGACATATCATAAAATTAAATTTACATATACATATGTACATATTTACACACACTAAAATTTTGGCTTTACAACTGAATATCCAGTCCTTCAATCCAGCGCACTGCATCTGGAGTTGCTAGCAAGAAGTCCTCTTCAGCACGATGATAATCTCGAATCCTCATTCACCGACAATGTGGTGAACAGTCTGGTATGGAGCCCCGCAGTCACAGGCAGGATTAGGCAGCTTCTTCCACTTAAAGAGAGCATCCCTCCATCGGCCATGGCCGGTACAGATTCTGTTGAGAGTAGTCCCGGTCTTGAGTGGTAGGTCGAACCCACTTGGAATTTTAGTACCTGCGAAGTGTTATGCAGACGCACATCTGTCATTGCTTCCCACCGATCTTTCCATTCTTCAAGGGGTTTGAAATCCTTAGTAACCATGTCAGCAGCATCGCACAGAGTTGGATGGCGTGATTTCAGTCTCTTACGATTTCAAAGTGGCAGGTCGCTGTGCACGGGTAGGTTAGAATTCCTGGAGATCTTGAGGAATTCCCTCATAAGGGCAGTACATCTGTGTAGATTAGGAGACATGATACCGGTTAACAGTGGAAGTAGATGTGATTGCGCCAGATATTATACGCATTGTCGTATTCATCTGGGTGTCAACAACCGTTGTATGATGACTGTTCATCCAAAAAGGTACACAATACTCAGCCTCAGCACTTGAGTATACCAAGCCCAGAAATGAAGATCGCAGGCTGGTTGCTGAAGACCCCCAGGTAGTTCCGCATAGCTTATGGAGGATGTTGCTTCGAGTCCTCAACTTCAGAGCCATGTTAAGAAGGTGTTGTTTGAAGCAAAGTGTACGGTCCAGGATGACACCAAGATATTTTGGGTTCCAATTATGACGAAGAATTGTACCTCTGAAACATACTTCGAGTTTTTACATTCGCCAATCGATTACTTAAATGGAAGCAACACACTTCTGTTTTACTCTCACCGGGTTGGAGTCTCAAGATTTTGAAGTAATTATCTAATACAGACAGGTCATTGGTTAGAATCTCTTCTGTTGTCTTCATTTTATGGTGTTGTGCAGCTAGAGCCAAGTCATCTGCATAGCAGAATTTTCTTGACGAAGTGTCAGGTAGATCAGATAGATACAGATTGAACAATAATGACGAGAGAACTGATCCTTGGGGCAATCCACTGTTTGGCTTCCTCTGTTTACTTATGTTGCTCCTAGTGATTACCTGGAACTTCCGATCGATTAGCATGCTTTTAATAAGTCGAGCCATTGTTCTGCAGGGTATGATGCGGAGAAATTTATAGATAAGGCCTTCCCTCCACACAGTGTCGAAGGCGGCAGTTAGATTAACAAACGCCACAGATGTTTTCTGCTTCATTTGGTATCCTGACTCTGTGAAGGATGTGAGAGACAATATTTGGTCGCAGCAGCTATGCCCTGGTCTGAAGCGTGCCTGATCAACTGGAACATTCTCTAGGATAGCGTTACTTACTCTGTTATATACTAGCCTTTCAAAAAGCTTGTAGCAGCAGCTAATCAGGGCAATGGGGCGATAGCTTTCTACCATTTGGCTGGGTTTGCCTGGTTTCAGAACAGATATTATCATCGCCTTTTGAACACCAACGGTAGTTGAGTAGTCAGCAGGATGTCAGTGAAGCATTCTTCCAGCCATTTCTTATATCTTCCTCCAATATGGATCAGGAATTCTGGATGGATACCATCGAATCCAGGCGCCTTAAGAGGTTTGAGGTCCTTCAGTCCTGTCAATGTCTGAAACTGTGAAGGGATGGACATATTCAGATGAGGGATGTGCCATCTTTTTCAGGTCACGAAGCTGTCGTCTGATATGTCTTGTATGCTTCTTATTGGGATGCACTCTAGAAGTAGTAAGGATGTGGGAAACAATTTGGTGTGGTGTTACTGCCGCGCGGAGTGGCCTCGCGGTTTAAGGCGCCATGTCACTGACAGCCCGCTCCCCCCCCCCCCCCCGCAGGGGGTTAGCGTCCTCCCTCGGGCATGGGTGTGTGTGTGTGTGTTGTCCTTAGCTTGTTTTAATAGTGTGTAACTCACTCACATTGGAACACATCTGGTGTTACTTCAGAATTCTTTCTGCATGTTGGTGCACTTCCTCCCAGTCTTCTCGGAAGACTCCATGCTTTCCTGCTCGAGTGGGTGAAGTCCATATTTTCGACTGTTTTTGCCCATTTCTACCTCCGAGACATGTCCCAGCTGGACAATAGTTCCGTAGCTATATCTGGGTCACCACATCGCTGGCAGTCTTGGTTTCACTTTCATCATTCCATCCTGGAACATATTCTTTTCGATAACCTCTTGGCACACACTTTTTAGCTGTTTCTGTTGCTGCACTAATGAAGCGTTGATAGTTCTTATGTGATGGAGGCATCCAGCAAATGGTCTTATCCAGTTCCGTTGAAAACTTCGTCCAGTCAGCTTTCTGGAAATTCCATCGAGCATGCGGGAATGATCGTAAGACAGAAACCGTGCAACCAATTTGTATTATTACTTTTCTTGTTGCGTTGATGGAAAAGCCACTTTCGTTGCAGCTAACAAAGCACAATTCAGGATTTGAATCCTTGTCCCAAGCAACTGACCTGAAAGTGTCTTGATCTCTGGCATCACACACTAGATGAAGATTTTTCTCTTCAACCCATTCTGCAAATATTCTCCCATTTTCATCATTTTGAGAGTAGTTCCAAAGTTCGTGGTGACTATTAAAGTCTCCTATGTAAATTGCAGGATGTTCTGCTGTGTGTAGGACAAAATCGGGCCATGTTGTTTTGGGTGGTTTGTAAATATTTGTAATAGTAATACCGTGCAATTGTATGACAACTGTATGTATATCTGTCTCCACACTTATAAAACACAATTTAAGCAAGAAACACTATATGTATCCTACGTCGGGTCTTGTAACAGAATATTAATAAAATAAGATCTTAAATATCTTCAACATTTCGTGACCCTGTCTGCAATTGTATAAATATTAATTTTAATTTTAATAATGAACAGCCTCAGTGGCACTGTTTACCTAGAATTTACCCAGGTTTCAGTCGGGATAATGCAATCTTCTTCAGAATAACAGTATCTACCGTTTGTCCATAGTGGACATCGTCAAGATAAAACTACAAATCCTCAAATTATCGTCAGACTGTAAAAACTTATCTGGCACTGCCTCGGCCCCACTTCGCGACCGCGATGCGGCAGCCACGAGTGCTGTACTGGAACTGACCGTAGCGTCATGAGGCCCGCCTAGGCGGACACAATACCTTGCGCCTGCGCATAAACTGTATGATGGTTACTTGTTGGGACAAGACGTGAACTTAACTCCTGATCTTGAATTTACTAGTAAAGTGAAATAAAAGGTATAGCTGCGGAAAAGGGCGTATATGTTAACCTGCGCAGGACGTTCTTAGATTGACTGTCTTAACATATGTGAAGTATTCATTGGTCATGATAAGAGGAAGACATCATGTGGTTATCAGATATGGCCTATCTAGGAAAATTTTTGTTCTTAAGCATGAAGTTTAATCAACTAAAAAGAGCTTAGGAGTGGGAAGGATAATATAAAGCCAACATCTAGGCATAGAAAGCAGTGGTGCTATCACGTAGTCATACACTACGTTTTATTAACTAAATTAATGGCAGTCATATGCATATATGAATCACGAAAGGGTAACGTCAATTTGCCACAATCTACTGGATACGAAATTTTGGTTCTAGGTATAGAGAGCAGTGGTGCTATCACGTAGTCATACACCACTTTTTATTAACTTAATTAATGGCAGTCATATGCATATAAGAATCACGAAAGGGTAACGTCAATTTGTCACAATCTACTAGATACGAAATTTTGGTTCAGACTAGCCGGATCTGTTTAAATTGTTGTTACTCAATGACGTTTAAAGGTCTCTTTGGAGCGTTGCTCGGCAAATCACAGTTTAACCATTTCCCGTCATCCTCCCATAATTTGGACTAGTTTTTTAAGTACATATTGACCCATGTCGCTCAATTATTTTAAGTGTGTTGACCAGAGGGATGTTCGCCAAGTCACACTTTAGCTTTGGGCATAATTGACCTATGTCAGTCAATAGTTTGTAAGTGTGTTGACTGGAGCGATGTTCGCCAAGTCTCACTTTAAGCGTATTTCCGCTCTCATTCCCTAAGTTCAATGGCAGTGGTCTCCAGGCCCGAATTATGATGACAGTGGTCCACACACAGTTTTTACAGTATGTGTGTGGATCACCTCCTTGAAGGCAAATTGAATACCCCACTGCCGCCACATTATCACCTACTATTATGTTTTCTGCAACTCACAACCATAACTTCGCCAAGAAGTTCAATCAGGCACTTGCATTAGTATTTGACTTGATTCTAGACCAGTTCAGGTCAAATACACTTATTTTGAATAATGACCATCTAATTTACATGGCCCGTATTGCCAGATGTTACAGATTAGATTTAGGCTTGCTCATAAGTTCAATCATGACCATTTGTGTGCTACGTCAATAGGATGTTCATGCTTTGTTACCATAGCTAAGCAAGTGCTTAACAATTACGTCTTAAAGAATTTCTAAACCTAGTCGTAATAGTGATGATGTTGGCTTTATATTATCCTTCCCACTCCTAAGTTCTTTTTACGTGATTAAACTTCATACTTAAGCACAAAAAATTTCCTAGATAGCCCATATCTTGTAAGCACATGATGTCTTCCTCATATCAGATCAATGAATACTTCATAAATGTTAAGACAGTCGATCTATGTACGTTCTTCACAGGTTAACATATACGCCCTTTCCCTCAGCTGTAGATTTTATTTCACTTTACTAGTAAATTCAAGGTCAGAAGTTGAGTTCACGTCTTGTCCCAACAAGTAACTATCATACAGTTTATGCGCAGGCGCAAGGTAATGTGTTCACCTAGGCGGGCCTCATGGCGCTACGGTCATTTCCAGTACAGCACTCGCGGCTGCCGCATCGCGGTCGCGAAGTGGGGCCGAGGCAGTGCCAGATAAGTTTTACAATTTGACGATAATTTATGGATTTGTAGTTTTAGCTTGACGATGTCCACTATGGACTAACGATAGATACTGTTATTCTGAAGAAGGTTGGGTTATCCCGATGCAAACCTAGGTAAATTCTAGGTAAACGGTGCCACTGAGGCTGTCCATTATTACAATTAAAATTAACAAAATAAGATGTTTTTCTCACAAGTCTCTTGTTCGAGAAAGTCCACCAAAGAAAACTACTTACCACAAAGCTTTCCAGGAAGGCTAGACCACGGTTAAATGACACTCTTGAATCATAGTATGACTGCGAGCAGACGAGGAGCGTGGATGGTTAGACCAGCATGGCAGATCCCTGTAAGGTCGGGCTGAATGTCGAATTGCCTTCTGACCGGCGGTGCGCCAGCTGATAAGGCCAGTTGACGAACGGATCTTCTGGAACTGTTTGCTATCTCTTAAGCAGCGTAAGAAAATACACCGCTTGTTGATGGCGAGCTCCGGCACTGCTGCCGATCAGCGGTGCTCGGATAGCGGGCCACGGCGGCCGTTGGTTGAGAGATGATGCTGTGTTTTCATCTTCGGCAGCGGCCTCGATCGTACCGTAAACATCTGGTTTGGTTTCACTCGCTGTGATGATGGCATCCCGCATCTCTGTTGTGCCATGCGGGTTGCGATTTCACAGGCGGCCTAGACGGACGCTGCACGATTTATTTACGTGCAGTAATTATAATTATTTTTGAAGAAAACTACACGAATTTGGAGATAGCAAATTATAGATTTATGGGATATTTTAGGATGAGAACAAAAAGAAAAGAGGAAAGAGTAGATGTAGATGCCACTTCACCAACACCACCTGAGCAAGGGGACTTGGTATTGAATTTCAAGTCTAACGTCCCCATTTTGTGCTACCAGTGTTAGTATTATCCGCATGGCAATCATTCCTCATGAAACTCGATTTGTTCTGTCCATTCAGATCTAAGGTAATATATGTTGGTGTTTCAATAGATTGGAAGTAAAAGCCCATCAGTAGCAAAAAAACGCTTTATTAAACCTTGACTACAGTTTTTACAGATGAAAGACTGTCTTCTTTAGAAAGAATTGTATGTAGAATCATGTACTATCTATATCCGATGTGGCATTCGTTGACTCTGTCTAGTACATGTGGGTGTCATCAACTTAGTTACCATTTAAATTACATTATTTAAAACTAGTGGTATGTTACTGTAGGGCTTTGTCTTATAACATTTCAAAATGCGGCACATCTGACAATGGATACAACAACGTGTAGTGTGCCACTTGAATAATTTCTGTATATATGACATATAAACATAAAACATGATATCGAATCCTAAAGAATGTCAGTATGGAACGTTCAGAGCTAGTGACATGAACTGACTCATGTGATTCAGGTCACTATCTCTGAACGTCCCATACTGACATTCTTTAGGATTCGATATCATGTTTTATGTTTAAACGTTGTTGGATCCATGATTCAACTTACAAAACTTTCCGAGGAAGACAGTCTTTAAACTGTTGAAACCATCGTCCAGGCTTAATAAACCTGTACTTTACAACTGGTTGGTTGTTATTTACAATCCTTGAAGCTCTTGCATGCACGCCTACTGAAGCACAGCCATGTTCAAAACGTTATGTTGTTTTTTTTCTGTTAGCGTGCTATGTGAGATAATGTGTGTTAGGCTTCAAGATAACTTTTACCGCTAGATTATAAGTACACAAATTTTGCTTGGTGTAGGGGCAAGATCCTGCCACGATGTAATATAATTAAGTTGTATGCCGTGCAGATCTTACAGGGCTGCAGAGATAAATAATAAGCCACATCTAACCTCAACTTCCTGTCAGATTCAAACTGTGTGCCGGACCGAGACTCCAACTCGGGAAATTTGCCTATCGCGGGCAAGTGCTCTACCAACTGAGCTACTCATGTACGACTCACGCCCACCTCACAGCTTTACTTCTGCCAGTACCTCGTACGCAGGAAGCTTCTGTAATGTTTGGAAGGTAGGAGACGAGGTACTGGCAGAAATAAAGCTGTGAGGACGGGCGTGAGTCGTGCTTGGGTAGCTCAGTTGGTAGAGCACTTGCCCGCGAAAGGCAAACGTCCCGAGTTCGAGTCTCGGTCCGGCACACAGTTTTAGTCTGCCAGGAAAATTCATATCAGCGCAAACTCCGCTGCAGAGTGAAAATCTCATTCTGGACACATCTAACCTAACTATTAATCTTGCAAAATCGTATTTGTGTAATAAAACTTGTTTCATTGAGTTATGCGCTTGTTAATTTAGTGGTGCCAGGAGTGACCGCTGGCACACACCGAAGGTTGGCTTAAGGTGTACAGGCGGAGACGTGCACCACAAGTAGAGGAGCGAGAAGTGTCGCCTGCCGCAGCAGGCTGACGACACCTCTGCAGGCCTAACCGCGTAGCGCCCGGCGACGTCTCATCGCGTGGCTGCGCAGCCGCTGCGGCTGTGGCCCACGGCACGCGGCTCACGGGTGGAGCCGAATTATCCGTTATCTGCGGCCGGCCTGGGCGGGCCAGCGCTAAGAGATTGCATTGATCGGCGCCGCACGAGAAGAGTTTAATTTCCGCAGCGCGGCGATCCTCGCCGTGTCCTCCCGCACCCTCCCTCTCCCCCTCCCCCTTTCCGCTACTCCAGAGCCTCTTCACCACGGCGGGCAACACCGCCCGCACCCAATCGCTGCCTGCGTAAGCGGTCGATGCGCTGACGGCCGCTGCTCGGGCCGATCGGCCCCACTGAGCATCGGCCGGTGTCACGGCAATGGCGCGATTCTTTGGTCGCGCGCAAACCTCCCATGCATCCTAAAATCACTGACGGGTTTCGGCACAACTGGGTTACTTTTCTGCTAATACCTCTGTGTCTTCATATACTATAGAGACCGCTGAATCACGTTGTTCTAACAAGCCCACAGACGTGAGGTCCACCGCATGAAAAGTCATAGCGTATGTTACGTAGTGAACACTAGTATCCGTCACAGAGGATGTCGGAGGGCATTTGTGTGATTTATGTACAAAGACCTGAGTCGAAACAAGGCCCGGGATTATACAACATTCCATTATAACCACTGAGAGCCTTGGGAGAGCCGGTCCTGACAAAACTCTACCATCTGATGAGCAAGATGTATGAGACAGGCGAAATACCCTCAGACTTAGATAGGAATATAATAACCCCAATCCCAAAGAAAGCAGGTGTTGACAGGTGTGAAAATTAACGAACTATCAGTTTAATAATTCGCAGCTGTAAAATACTAACGCGAATTCTTTACAAGCGAATGACCTCGGGGGAGATCAGTTTGGATTCCGTAGAAATGTTGGAACACGTGAGGCAATACTGAACCTACGACTTAACTTACAAAATAGATTACGGAAAGGCAAACCCACGTTTCTAACAACTGTAGACTTAGAAAAAGCTTTTGACAGTGTTGACGGGAATACACTCTTTCAAATTCTGAAGGTGACTGGGGTAAAATATAGGGAGCGAAAGGCTATTTACAATTTGTAGAGAAACCAGGTGGCAGTTAGAAGAGTCGAGGGGTATGAAAGGAAAGCAGTGGTTAGGAAGGTAGTGAGACAGGGTTGTAGCCGATCCCTGATGTTATTCAATCTTTATATTGAGCAAGCAGTAAACGCAACAAAAGAAACGTTCGGAGTAGGTATTAAGATCCATGGACAAGAAATAAAAACTTGAGGTTCGCCGATGACATTGTACTCCTGTCAGAGACAGCGAAGGACTTGGAAGAGCAGTTCAACGGTATGGACAGTGCCATGAAAGGAAGGTATGAGATGAACATCAACAAAAGCAAAACGAGGGTAATGGAATGTAGTCGAATTAAGTCGGGTGATGCTCAGGGAATTAGATTAGGAAATGAGACACTTAAAGTAGTAAAGGAATTTTGCTATTTAGGGCGTAAAATAACTGATGATGGTCGAAGTAGAGAGGATATAAAACGTAGACTGGCAATGGCAAGGAAAGAGTTTCTGAAGAAGAGAAATTTGTTAACATCGAGTATAGATCTAATGTCTGGAAGTCGTTTCTGAAAGGATTTGTATGGAGTGTAGCCGTGCATGGAAGTGAAACGTGGACGATAAATAGTTTGGATAGGAAGAGAATAGAAGCTTTCGAAATGTGGTGCTACAAATGTATGCTGAAGATTAGATGGGTAGATTACATAACTAATGAGGAGGTATTGAATAGAATTGGAGAGAAGAAAAATTTGTGGCACAACTTGACTAGAAGAAGGAATCGGTTGGTAGGACATGTTCTGAGGCATCAAGGGATCACCAATTTAGTACTGAAGGGCGGCGTGGAGGGTAAAAACCGTAGAGGGAGACCAAGACATGAGTACATTAAGCAGATTCAGAAGGATGTAGGTTGCAGTAAGTACTGGGGGATGAAGAAGCTTGCACAGGATAGAGTAGCATGGAGAGCTGCATCAAACCAGTCTCAGGACTGAAGACCACAACAACATGTACAAAGTTCACAGCCAGCACTAGGACGCAGTCTGCTTTTCGTAAGCATTCTTTCCTCAATACTGAGGGTATTATATCCGCACTCTGCTATCGCGGGTGCGCTGTTAAATATCAACTTCGTATGGTATAACGGCGTAACTGGATTTAAAACCAAGTCCATTTTCGATTATCTTCAAACATGAAAACTGGGAAAAGTAAAAGGAAGGAAGATTGGGTTCATAATCCTGTCGACATCGAAGTCATTAGAGAAGGAGCACGATCTCGGATTACGTCAAGGATGGGGTAGGAAATCGGCATTACCCTTTCAAAGGAACTGTCCCCTCATTTTCCTGGAGCAGCTTAGGCAGTCACTGAAAACCCGAATCTGGATGGCCGGACATGAGTTTGAACTGTCGTCCTCCCGAATGCAAGTCCAGTGTGCTAAGAACTGCGCCGCCTCGCTCAGTACGAACACTGGAGGGCGTCGAAATGTTGTGCATACGGTTTTTTATGAATTCAACCAGATCAGATTACGGGATTCTCTTAAATAGTATCAAGGTTTTACATTTATAATTCTTTTTACATCACGACTGCCAAATGAGTGGGACTAATTTTAATGTGCGACGTAGTAATATAAGGCACCAGATGGATAGTTTTGACGTAATGGAACCAAGACTGAAGTAACCTCAAGATACGCTCACGGATTTTGTAGACTTATGAAAAGCGTTCGACGTCGGAAAATGGTGGTAGACACACGAAACTCTGAGAAAAATTGGAGTAAGCTATAGGGAAACAAGATAATGCAGCAATATGCAAGAAGCAACGGAGAACAGTAAGAATGGAGGAACGAGAAGTCCTTTGCGTAAAAAGGGCATAAGACAGGGATGCAGTCCGTCGCCCCTTGTGTTCGATCTGTACGTCGAAGGACAAATGACGGAAATAAAGCAAACGTTCAAGAGTAGGATGAAAATTTAAGGTGAAACAATGTCAGTGGTAATATTAACTCATGACATCGTTATCTTCACTGAGCGTGAGGAAGAATTACAAGATGTACTGTATGGAGTGAACTGTCTGATAAGTACAGGATATGGCCTCAGAATAACCCGAAGAGATGCGAAAGTAATGAGGCGTAGTAGTAATGAGAGTACGAGAAAGCATCAAAGCTGGAGACAACAAAGTACACGAAATTAAAGAATTCTCCTACCTAGGGAGCAAAATAACCCATTGGCATTGATGGTCGGGGGGCCCCATCCACGGACGTTCGGCAGCCGGGTGCAATTCTTATATCAGGTGACACCACCCTGAGCGATTTACGCGTCGATGAGGACCACACAACAACCGGTCTGCGAACCAAAAAAGGGTCCAACCCAGCCGTGAATCCAGTCCGGGGCCAGCAGCATGGTAGGCAAACACGTTATCATTCAGCTAAGCAGACGGACATGACGGACGAAGCAAGCAAGATATAAAAAGCAGACAAGCACTGGCCAAACTTTTATTGGTATCACACACAGGACCCAGTTTGAGGAACAACTGTCTGAAAATATACTTTCGGACACAGCACTGTACGATTGTGAATCGTGACCTGTGGGGAAATCGTAACAGAACAGAACCGAAACGTTTGAGATGTGGTTCTACAGAATAATGGTGAGAATCAGGTGGCTTCTGCAGAATCAGCGACCAAAGAAACAAGTCATCAGGGAATAACCTTCGTGGTACTAAAGGATATTGTATAGGGTAAAAACGGTAGGGGAGGACAGAGATTACAGAGAACGTAGGGCCCAAGTTCTGCTCTTGAGATGGAGAGGTCAGCGTAAGACAGGAATTCGTGTCAGGTTGCATCAAACAAGTCAGACGAGTCAATAAATAAATAAATTAATAATGTAAAGGACATACTAGTGAAATTATAATTACAGAAAGGAACATGACTAACAACAACAATGAGATTTTCACTCTGCAGGGGAGTGTGCACTGATATGAAACTTCCTGGCAAATTAAAACTGTGTGTTGGACCGACACTCGAACGCGGTACTTTTGCCTTTCCCGGCCAAGTGCTCTACCAACTGAGCTATCCAAGCACGATTCACGACCCGCCCTCACAGATTCAGTTCTGCCAGTACCTCATTTCCTATCTTCCAAACTTCACAGAAGCTCTTCTTCCAGGTTTGCAGAAGAGCTTCTGTGAAGTGTGTTAAATGTATTACGAAAAATATATAACGATATAATTTATTTATCCAAATTTAGTTTTTGTTCAATACTTGTACCACGGAAGACCGCGGAGGAGTAAAAATCGACATCTTGGGGATTGTTAGTCAATATTAAAACAAACGAATTGATCCGTATTCCTCCCTGAATATTCAGAGCTTTCCTGGTTAAATTGTATTTTGAGGTCAATGAAGTGGATGAAATGAGGCATTAGTAATTTCACACGTGTTGGCAGTTTGGCCTCTCTGCAGAAGTAAATTAATTCTCACATTGTTAAATATCCATACTGCACTAGGTACCCATTCTTGATCTTAAAAACTTGTATATTTTTCGAATTTATGCGTTTTGTTCCTCATCAACTGTATTTCTCTTACGTATTGCCTGTATGCCAAGTAATAATAATTTTTGTTTGTATTATATCTTTCGAAATTTTAGGTGTTTTGTGCCAGGAAAAGAAATACCATTATAACAATAAGAATTTAAATTTAATATCCATAAATCTTCATTTTCTTATCTATGAATATTTCCGGATTTATAAGCAACACTCTCCGACCTGTTTCGGAAAACGAAGAACGACGAAGTTAAGTGACCAGGCGTACCGAATAGTCTTACGCAATAGACAAGCATTACCATCTTTATTGCGAAGTCACTCTTCACTTTAGTAACTAAATATCTCAAGTGAAAGAAAGCAAACACCTGGCTAAGCTTAATATATCTGCCCAATAGATCAATACACTCTGCCACAAAAATGCTCAGAATCGCGCTCCCATGTTTCGCCCTTAGATTATTACTATCGATATCTGAGTGCTTACACAGTGCAAAGAATAGCCGTAAGTTGGATATATTGTTTTATGTATTGGAGACTTCTGACCCACTCCTTACATTGCCTCCCTGTCACTTCTTTAATTATTTGAACGGGACTTATGTACAAATAGGACAAAAGGAGCTAAAATTCTTAATTCATATATTTAAACAAAATACACAAAGATGTAGAATTTCTATTAACGTTAGAAGGATAGTTCATTATTGGCTCAACTATCTTGTGACCATTTTGTGAGCACCGCAAAATAAATAATTAATCGCATTTTAATACATGGAAAATTTCAAACTGTGAAGTTTGGATATATAACAAGGAAAAGAAGTAGGGTGTTATTGTTTTGTAAAATGGGAATGATCACTGCACAGGGAGTTCTGTATTGTTTTGCACTTTGCACACTTGCAAAAATACGAGAGGAGAAGCAACGTCGTAAACTGTGTGTAGAGGTTTGTTTAGTGTCTATATCACTAACACCTCACTGTAGAAACGTAGACTGTAGGAGAATTATGCAGTGCTCTGCACAGTGTCTATCTCAATCACCGACACCTTTACTTGGAGAAACTGCATTTTTGGTGACACAGCGGCTTGTATTGTCAGTGTCCTTCAACTGAGACAGCACTGCGTGATTGTGGCTTTCGAAGCAAGGCTCAACGTTGGTCGCTGATTGCCACTCTAGAACAGACATTTACTTCAGACACCCTTAATTATGGTTCAAATGGTTCAAATGGCTCTGAGCACTATGGGACTCAACATCTTAGGTCATAAGTCCCCTAGAACTTAGAACTACTTAAACCTAACTAACCTAAGGACATCACACCCACCCATGCCCGAGGCAGGATTCGAACCTGCGACCGTAGCAGTCCCGCGGTTCCGGACTGCAGCGCCAGAACCGCTAGACCACCGCGGCCGGCCCTTAATTATGACAGACCCCCTTGGTTCCTGCCATCATTAGAAGTGGCATCATTGTTGCAGACATAACGTGTGCATGTGCATTTTGTAATTCGTTTGTGCCCTTGCAGAGCTCATTTACTTGGTGCTCTACAGACAGAAAATACTTATCATAACAGCTTTACAAAATTTATACGTATTACTGTAAACATAAGTGAAGATAGTCAAGTAAAAAATGCACATGCAGTTTATGTGAATAAAAGTATTCAAATTGTTGCATACGAGACACAAATATATTAACATCAATCTAAAGTTATTTTACTTAGAACACAAATGTGTGGTATTATTAGAACTGTCTAATTGGTAATTAAGATGTCTGCTTTTATTACTGTATACTAGTCAGCGGACCGCCCTCTGCCGTCCTAGTGTTTGAAAGAGTTTTTGTATTTTGTAGCTGGAGTTCTTCCATCATCGCAGACGTGTACGAGAACCATCACTCTGCCACACAGGACGCACTACATTCAGTGATACTGCTAACGGCTTCGGCATATTAGGGCTATAAAGCTAAACATCTGCGATCACGTAAATTTTATTTCCACTGAGGTTGCACACCACTGTAGACCATCTTTGAAAGTATTGTCTTCTAGTCTTTGGTGCGTAGATGACATCAGTCATCGCGCGTTATTTATATTAGATCGCGTAGCCACAAAAAGGGGCAGATTTGGGCAACTGATCGATCATATTAGTTAGGAAAATCGTTTGTATCTCTTTACTTCCATTCTACATTGATGTATAAATATTTGTCATATATAAAGGGATTTTAATCTACAATAAATGTATAAGCAGGAACAAAATTTATCATCTAGTAATTACTAGTTCCCTTAATTTATGTTTATGTTGTAATTTATATGTTAAAGATCAAGAAGGAGGAGATAATATCACGATTAAGAGAGCCTAAGATCAGCTTCCGTGGGGAGGGGGGAGGTGGTTAGCCAGACAGGGCGAAATCTTCATTTTGCCCTCAGTATTTTCCGTTGCGCACATTCATTTTAACACCTGCCTGGAGTAGCAACTTGGAAAGTAATAAATTAACGTATTAAATTCCCACATTACCCACAGAGCTAACTCAGTAACCGAATATCGACTTTCATACTCCGAAAGGATCCTAATGGCAAAAATAATCATCTTAACTTTAATCCTTCTACCCTTATCAGGCGTTTGAAATAGACATCCACCGATTCCCGAAAAGACGCGTCCCTGGCAAAGCAAAATTTATTTCATGTCAGAGTGACATAAGATTTGGCAACATACTAAACCATTCTTTATTGCATCTTAATCTGTTTTACAGTTTTCTGACCAATGCCATGCAACGTTCTTTCTTAATAGACTCAATAGTTCTGGACTATTAAATAACTTTCTTGGAACAAAACGATGGAGAAACGTGTAACACCATGATTAATACTGTAAATATTTTGTACTGATTAATTCTGTTAAATATCAAGTATGTAATTTTCACTATGTAATGACTTGAACCTGTCGTAATGAAGTGGAAAAATGTGTAAAATGTTTTGCCTTTACTGTTTAAATTCTTTATATTAATTGGAGCAAAATGTTATATAAATATGTGGCTTTTGTATTGACATGTTAGTATATTTAAATATTAAGGTTTTTTAAAAGGTGTTTGTTTACATCTATGATGCTGGTTAGTACCTAGGGACTTGCATTGTATAAAATGAAAAGCAAAAGTACTTGTATTTCCCATTTGCAACGGAAGTGAGTTGGCGGGTCCCAAATGTGGTAGGCACGGGCTAAAAATGTGGATGTTGCACTCAGTCTGTGCGCCAAGTGAGAGAGCCCAGTCAGTCGGCAGGTAGCTACTGGACTGTCTGGTCTGAGCAGCAAGTGAGTGAAGAGCGCAAGTGCCGAGGTAGGCATCCAGTACCTGGACTAATATGGAAAGGTCTCGGATGTGTGTACGACTCTCAACTGGTGCTCTATTACTGGAAAAGGCTCTAAAGTTGGTATTTAGTTGCTAAGAAGAAAGAAATAGAGAAAATTACATCCAGAGAATGAGCATTTAGCCACCATGTACTCGCCACCAATATTTCGCCATCACTTCAGCAAAATCTGAGAGGTTAGATTTATGTCAAAGTATGAATCAGTACATTTAAGTGTTGTTTAATCTGCAACAATAAGGCAAACTATGTTAAACTGTGTGTCCGATCCTTGAACTGGTTGCTCTCATCATACCTCTTAGGATCCATTCCTCATAATTACTAACATATGAGTATCCTGTATGTAAAAAAGATTGAAAATAAGTGATTGTTGGTGTTGCTTGATTCTGAATGCAACAAGATTTGTAGAAATACTGTGCGTTTGCTTGAAATCAAGGGAGGTACCTAGTATTGCATTTATGAAAACCTCCATAATGTTTGATTTGTTTTAATTGAGAGTATCTGTGCTACAAATATTAACTGCATTGAATTCTGTAAGTGAAAATTACTAGTTGTGCTAATGACAAAATGAAGTACGTTATTTTGAGGTTAGTTAGAGTAAAATACATTTAAAGTCATACTTAAGAACCTGTATGGAAGATACCCGACATTAACTGTTTTAAAAGTCCTGCAAGGTGAATGAAATTTGTGAAAGAGTAGTACCTAAATTTGTATCTTACAAATCGTCTCAGAAAAGTGTGTTTAGTTTGCTTTAGTGTGATAGTTAGTTGAGAATCCCCACTTTAGTGTTGCTTAATACGAAGAAACATTCTTTAACAATGAATTTACTAATTGCATTAGGAAATAATTCTAGAGTTTGTGCGCTTTGTGTGATAAAAATTGGAAAGACAGTTGAGGGCCCCCACCCAAGTCTTTGCCTATGAGAGATAAAGTTACTGTAATTGCTTTTATTCATAAAAATAGAAATAAAATGGCTTCATAGAGAGTGTAAAAATCATATTGTGAGTGACTTGTAATTATCTTCGTACTATACGAAAAGCAACTATTGCAACAGGACTATGTCTATGTCCAATTTTGGTTTAGTAGAGTCTTTCACAACATTTGATGATGAGATAATTTATATATGACAAAGTATTACTGTTGAGAAGAGATAAAGTGTGAGTTGTTCCTGTGAGAGCTTGCCCATACTGTTTATAACTGCTAGTATTCACTGTATCACTTATCTGATTGTAGTTTCATTGCACTTCTCTGGGAAAGAATTCGGTCTGCGAGAGTGGAGGGGTAATGTCGGTCGAGAGCTTGGAGACAGAAGCCGTGTCACGCTGCCCTCACGTCGGTGATGGCTGATCTTACCACACTCAAGGCCTGATTTCATTTATATAGCCAGGAGAGATCTAGATGACATAACTGTGCCTGAAGATTTAATTAGAGGTAAAATTCGTAAGCATACCGCAAAGATATTGCAGTGTTAGACTCGTGATTTTTAGTCCGAGTTTGCAATAGTCCCATGTTTTGCTTGTCAGTGAAAGAAGCCTCTTTATCGTCCAAATAATAATAATTTTTCTCCACATCTAAATAATATGCTGTGTTTTCTAAACGATAATGAAATTTTGAAATTGAAATAAACTGATAATCTGGCACTCAGCTATTATTGATGAATATGTCATTCGTCATTATCATTATGGGTACTTCTTCATGATGGTTCTGAAGTTTTGAATAGACTTAATTAATGAAATCCCTTCTCAGAATTTATTTAGTAGTTAACAGAACCCAAGAAAACTCCTTTTTACTAAATTCATTGTTAGTAACAATAAGCTTTAGCCACTGCTGCTGCGGAGGTTGTTGCATATATGTTAGAACCTATAACCCACTCTAGGCGGCCAAATCGCTCGCTTAAATACGAGCAACGTTACACAGTGCAGACTTAACCAGACTCCAACAATTAACGTCTCCGGTTAAACATACAGAGCCTTACATCGCATTGTGTGTCCCGTTTAGTTGTGGAAAGGCGTCAGGACCAGATGAGATACCTACAAGATACTACAAATATTACGCAAAAGGACTTTCAACCCTTCTAGCAGTAATTTATCGTAGATCGCTTAAGCGACGAAGGGTACCTAGAGACTGGAAGAAATCGCAGGTTACTCTCTTTTTCAACAAGGACCGTAAGGTAGATGCACAAAATTATAGACCTATATCGTTGACGTAAATCTTTTGTAGAATTGTCGAACATGTTTTATGCTCAAGAATTATAACTTTCTAGGAAAAGGAAAATCACCTCTGTAGAAATCAACGTGGTTTCCGCCAACTGAAATCCTGCGAAACTCAGTTCGCTCTGTTCCTCCATGAGACCACCGACAATGGCGGTAAGGTTGATGCCGTGTTCCTTGACTTCGAAAAGGCATTTCACACTGTCCCGCACTACCGTTTAGTGAAACAAATACGAGCTTACTGGATTAGAGACTCCCTTGCAAACAGATCTCAGCACTTCGCTCTTAATATAACAAAATCGACAGATGTAAAGGTAATTTCCGGAGTACCCCAAGGAAGTGTGATAGTACCATTACTGTAACTCTTCAGGCTTTCCCGGCGATCTAATGACATCCTGGGTTGTCGGGGTTTCTGCCGGATATCAGCGTCGTACTTGCACGATATTTCGGTCACGTAGCTCGTAACCTTCATCAGGTGCGACCTGAGACTGCTCCTCGAGTGGACCTGGTCCAGTATTTATGCCTATGGCCTTCCCCCTCCACCAACGGCTGCAGGCGCTTCCTCTGTGGTCCGCGCCCATTCCCTGCGACCTGCTGGAGCGTTGCTGCTCCGTTTTCCGTCCGCTGCGGTTCTAGGTGTTCCCTCTGCGGTCCGCGCCCACCAACCCCGCTCCTGGGCGTTTCATCTACGGTCTGGGGTACCAAGCGTTCCCCCTGCGGTCCGTGCCCGCTCACCACGACCTGTTGGAGCGTTGCCGCTCCGTTTTTCGTCCACTGCGGCTCTGGATGTTCCCTCTGCGGTCCGCGCCCACCAGTCCCACTTGTGGGTGTTCCATCTTCGGTCTGGTGCTCCTGGCAGTCCGTCAGGGGCTCGTTTTTGATCTCCATGTCTCTGGTTCTTCTGTTTGTGCAGTGTTGCAGCTGGCCCCGTTGCTCCTTTAACAATTCCAGACCCGGATCCCAGGCTCTGCTTAGCTGGTACCCTGTGTCATGGTTCATAAGATCGTCAGCCATTTTAATTTCTATCGATTCTCTTATAACACTGTCCCAAAATCTGGGTGTTTGTGCTAGAATCCTGGTATCCTCATACTTCATGGCATGATCTAGTTCTAGACAGTGTTCAGCAATGGCTGACTTAGTCACCTGTCTTAATCTAGTGTGCCTCTGATGTTCTTTGCACCTGATCTCCACAGTTCTTGTTGTCTGGCCAATGTACGACCTGCCACATTGACAAGGTATATTATAAATCCCTGGTTTTCGTAACCGCAGGTCGTCTTTGACACTCCCCAGCAGTCCCCCAATCTTGTTGGATGGACAGAAAACACACTTGATATTGTGTTTACGGAGGATCCTACTGATTCTGGCAGAAATAGAGCCAGCATAGGGCAGATATGCCACCTTCTTTGTTTCATCTTGGTCTTCTTCAGGAACCAGTGGTATGGTGGCTGGTTGGAGTGCCCTCTCAATTTGTCTGTCCGTGTATCCATTCTTGGAGAAAACTGTTTTGAGACGTTCTATCTCTATAGGTAGATTCTCTTGGTCTGACAGGGCATGTGCTCTGTGGACCAAAGTCTTCAGAACCCCATTTTTCTGTGCAGGGTGGTGACAGCTGCTGGCCTGCAGATATAAATCAGTGTGTGTTGGTTTTCGGTACACACTGTGGCCAATTGATCCATCTGCTTTCCTCTGGACTAGTACATCCAGAAATGGCAGCTGGCCATTCTTCTCCAGTTCCATGGTGAACTTGATATTAGGGTGGCATGAGTTAAGATGTTCAAGAAACTCATTGAGCCTGTCCATCCCATGTGGCCAGATCACGAAGGTGTCATCCACATACCTAAAAAAGCATGTGGGTTTAAATGTGGCTGTCTCCAATGCCCTCTCCTCTAAACTCTCCATAAACATGTTGGCAACCACAGGGGACAGTGGGCTGCCCATAGCTACACCTTCAGTTTGCTCATAATATTGGTTTCTGTACAGGAAATACGTGGATGTCAGTGTATGACTGAACAGGTCCAACAGAGCACCGTCAAATTTCTCTGCAATCAGTTCTAGTGAGTCCTTCAGTGGGACCCTGGTGAACAGCGATACCACATCAAAACTGACCATGATGTCAGAATCTGTGATGTGCAGTTGCTTGTGGCGTTGCAGGAAATCTTCTGAGTTGCGGATGTGGTGAATACATTTGCCCACATATGGAGACAGGAGACCTTTCAAGTACTTGGCTGTTGTGTACGTAGGTGCCCCAATATTACTGACAATTGGACGTAGGGGCACGCCCTCCTTGTGTATTTTAGGCAGACCATACAGTCTAGGTGGCACTGGCGCTTGCAGAGAAATTTGACGGTGCTCTGTTGGACCTGTTGAGATGGATCAATTGGCCACAGTGTGTGTACCGAAAACCAACACACGCTGATTTATATCTGCAGGCCAGCAGCTGTCACCACCCTGCACAGAAGAATGGGGTTCTGAAGACTTTGGTCCACAGAGCACATGCCCTGTCAGAGCAAGAGAATCTACCTATAGAGATAGAACGTCTCAAAACAGTTTTCTCCAAGAATGGATACACGGACAGACAAATTGAGAGGGCACTCCAACCAGCCACCATACCACTGGTTCCTGAAGAAGACCAAGATGAAACAAAGAAGGTGGCATATCTGCCCTATGCTGGCTCTATTTCTGCCAGAATCAGTAGGATCCTCCGTAAACACAATATCAAGTGTGTTTTCTGTCCATCCAACAAGATTGGGGGACTGCTGGGGAGTGTCAAAGACGACCTGCGGTTACGAAAACCAGGGATTTATAATATACCTTGTCAATGTGGCAGGTCGTACATTGGCCAGACAACAAGAACTGTGGAGATCAGGTGCAAAGAACATCAGAGGCACACTAGATTAAGACAGGTGACTAAGTCAGCCATTGCTGAACACTGTCTAGAACTAGATCATGCCATGAAGTATGAGGATACCAGGATTCTAGCACAAACACCCAGATTTTGGGACAGTGTTATAAGAGAATCGATAGAAATTAAAATGGCTGACGATCTTATGAACCGTGACACAGGGTACCAGCTAAGCAGAGCCTGGGATCCGGGTCTGGAATTGTTAAAGGAGCAACGGGGCCAGCTGCAACACTGCACAAACAGAAGAACCAGAGACGTGGAGATGGAAAACGAGCCCCTGACGGACTGCCAGGAGCACCAGACCGAAGATGGAACACCCACAAGTGGGACTGGTGGGCGCGGACCGCAGAGGGAACATCCAGAGCCGCAGTGGACGAAAAACGGAGCGGCAACGCTCCAACAGGTCGTGGTGAGCGGGCGCGGACCGCAGGGGGAACGCTTGGTACCCCAGACCGTAGATGAAACGCCCAGGAGCGGGGTTGGTGGGCGCGGACCGCAGAGGGAACACCTAGAACCGCAGCGGACGGAAAACGAAGCAGCAACGCTCCAGCAGGTCGCAGGGAATTGGCGCGGACCACAGAGGAAGCGCCTGCAGCCGTTGGTGGAGGGGGAAGGCCATAGGCATAAATACTGGACCAGGTCCACTCGAGGAGCAGTCATTCTGAGTTAGGATGCCGCGAGAGACAGACGTGCGTTCTGATGCGACGGGTGTGGCGGATCGCCGACCGGCGGAGCTTGCTCCGTCGGCGGCCCCATCCGGCCCCCCACCTACAACGACCCCGCACTCGACAACGGTGACGATTGGGCCTACGAAGAGGACGAAGACAGCCGCAGCCGGCGGCGTTATTGCGCTGCCACCGACCGCCACCATCTGCGCCTCCACCATCACCACCACAACCATCACCACCACGACCATCACATCCACAGTCATCTGCCCCTCCCCTGCCACTCCCGGTCGCAGTTTCATTGATGCAGCCATCAATGAAACTGCACCTAGGGCGATTAGGGAAATCTGCGCATCAGGGCCCCCTTCACGTGGGACAAGCCCGCGTGCGCCGCGTTCTAGATCCCGCTCCCCCCTACCCCCCTCCACCAGACCGCCACTCGACATGCCGGACATCCAGGACGCTGTATGCGTCCCTCAACCACTTCCGGCACCCGACGAAGACCTTGCGTCCTTACTGATGTCTGACTCAGACATACAGGAGGGACTGCAGGAACACCTGATCCCCCTCTGTGAAGCCGCCGAGGAGGGGGGCCAGCCGATTGACCCTGTACAGCTTCAGGCCCTCCGCTACCCGAACATGACTGCCGCGGCCGACGACGGCGGTGGCGGGAGCGTGATGGAGTTCGACGACGACCATCGGCGCCCGGTCGCTGAGCGTCGGAAGCGGCAGTTAGTCGCATCCTCCGATTCGGAGGCGACACAGCCTGCTGAACGCGGGCAGTCAAAAAAGAAAAAGGCCATACTAGACGCGGAAGGATTTCAAGTACCGCGCAAGCCGGCACCTCGCCGACAATCCGCAGAGCCAGCCTCAGATGTGCCCATCCAAAATCAATTTGCAGCACTTGATGGCGCTGCAGACCCTCCTCCACCCCCTCCTCCCCCCCCCCAAAGTCACACCCCCTCCCCCACCGCCCATTGTGTTTGATTACAGTCGGCCCATGAAGGAACTTGTCGATATTCTAGACACCATCACCACCTCCCCCTACCTCATCAAACCAAATCAGAATGACCAGTATCGACTTACTCTCCAGTCCCCAGAGGATCTGGTCCAGGTACTTCACACACTCCGCTCTCTCAACATTCCATACTTCTCCTACCCCTCCAAGTCCCGCCGCCTAAGGGTCGTCGTCAGAGGGCTTCCTATGAAGTACTCTGGCGATGACCTGAAGTCGGCCCTAAATTCATTTGGCATCACCACCTCAGTCATCTCCAGGATCATCTCCCCCCGCACCCGCCGCCCCACCCCACTCTTCTTCGTTTCCGCTCCAGACACGCCGGAGAACCGCCTCCTCCCCACCCTCACCCTCCTCGACCACGTCAAAGTGACGATGGAGAAACCCCGCTCCAGGAGGATGACCCTGGTATGCTTTCGCTGCCAAGGCTTGGAGCACTTCGCGAGTGACTGCACCCGCGAAGTGCGATGCGTGAAGTGTGCCGGTGGTCATGCCTCCAGGGAGTGCTCCAAACCCCGAGACGCCCCCCCCACTTGCGCCCGCTGTGGCGGGAATCATACGGGCAGCTACATGGGCTGCCCAAAAATCCAGTCATTTCGGGCATTCCAGAACCACAAACGATTTTCAGGGCCCTCGGCGGCGACCCGTCCGGGCACTAGCTATGCTGCTGCCCTGGGCGGGTCGGCGTCGCGGACGTACCCCATCCACGCGTCTCGCTCCCATCCTGCCCCTTCGGGCTCCTACCCACCCCCCCCTCCTCTCCATCCCTACCACTCCTCCCCCCGCAACACTCCCTCTCCACCATTCCCAGCAGGCGTCATGCACTGCCCCCCTCTCCCCACAGCGGGCGTCATGCTCCGCTGTTCCACACCCCTCACGGCATCAGGCGTTAAGCTCTGCTGCCCCCACACCCATCCCTATACAATCTCAGCACTTCCCTCTCCCCATCCACTCCCCCATCCCCACCCCATTTGGTGACCTCATCAACAATGTTGTTGAGGCCTTCACCTCAACTATCTCCTCCGCTTTCAGCTCGTTCCTTCAAACCATCCCCCTCCAACTCGCCTCTGCCCTCTCCCAATCCCTGCCCCCCACCATCACCCCCGTTCCAACCAGTCATGGCTGTTAGACATCACGGATTGACAGCCATGATCTGGAATGCCAACGGTCTCCATCCACAGCAGGGCGAGTTTCGTCAGTTTCTCCTTGATGAGAGGGTTGACATTTGCCTTGTCGCTGAGACGCACCTCAAAACCGGTGTTTTTGTCCGTGTAGCAAACTATTCCTGCTACAGGACAGACAGGCCCACCGCCCACGGTGGCACGGCGGTGTACGTACGAAATTCCCTCCGCCACCACCCCATTCCCCTCCCCCCACTCAACACTGTGGAAGCCACTGGCGTTGTTGTTCACACGGTGAGGGGTCCCATCACGTTCGTGGCTCTCTATAGACCACCACGAGGCCTACTTGAAACACCGGACTATGGGGCATTGCTGTCGCTTGGCAACGATGTCTTCGTTGGCGGCGACTTCAATGCCAAACACACTGCCTGGAACAGCAGATTAACAAACACATCTGGTCGTCGACTCCTCCAGGTCGCTGAGCGGCATCATGCCCGCACCATCGGCCCACACGACCCCACAATATACCCCTCTGGAGGACGTCCCCCTGATGTCCTTGACATCGCAGTGGTGAAAGGTCTACCCCACCTCATCACTGCAGCCACCCGCACCGCTCTAGCCTCTGACCACCGGCCGGTAATCTGTTCCATCGATCTCGTTGGAACCACGACCGCGCCGAGCGAAGGCCTGAACATCCGCGGTATTGACTGGCAGTCCTACCAGAGGCGGGTCGAAGCAGCCCTACCCACAATCCCTGCTGCCGATCAAACTGACGCAGATCGTACACTCATCCACCTCACCACCATTGCCCTAGATGCTGCAACAGCAGCGACCCCTCACCGTCCACAACGGCCCCCCAGACCATCTGCGTCCGCTCCCCCCCCACATCCTTGCTCTCATCTCAGAGAAAAACCGGACCACCCGAGAATGGCAGCTCACTCGGAATCCGGCAACCAAGCGCCTCATTAATCGACTACAGCGCCAAATCAAGGCTGCGGTGCAAGACCACCGCAATCAGGCATGGGAGAACAAAATCTCTGCCATTGACCTGAGTGACCCGTCTGCTTGGCGGCTCACAAAAAGCCTTCTGAGACGAGGGCAACGGATCCCCCCACTACAGGTCGGCAATGACTTTGTGTCCGAACCAGACGCCAAGGCTAATGCTCTGGCTGACGTCTTCGCGCACAACTTCACCCCGGTCAATGACCCCGTTGACCCCGACCATATCCGCCTGGTAACGGCGCGCCTCCCACGATTCCTTGCCGTCCAGGACCCCGAGGATGAAATCACCCCTATCAATGAAGAGGAGGTCGAACTGCAATTGCGGTACCTCAAATCCAAGAAAGCTGGTGGCCCTGATAAGCTGACAAATGCCCTCCTCAAGCAGCTACCCCCAGCTTCTATTCCCATCCTGACGACCACCTTCAACCACATCCTCCGAACCAGGCAATATCCCACTGTCTGGAAACATGCTGAAGTGGTCGCCATACCCAAGGCTGGGAAGGATCTTCGTTCCCCTGCCAGCTACCGCCCCATCAGCCTCTTGCCCGCCATCTCCAAGGTGTTCGAGAGACTGTACCTCAAACGACTGCTCATCCACATTGCCCGAGAACGAGTCCTCCCTGATGAGCAGTTTGGCTTCAGGCAGGGACATGCAACCACTCACCAACTCCTGCGCCTGGTAGAAGAGGCACTGGACGCCATAGAACGTAGGGAGTACTTCGGGGCCGTACTCCTCGACGTGTCCAGAGCGTTTGACTCGGTCTGGCACGAAGGGCTGCTCTACAAGTTATTTTCCCTCGGCTTCCCGGTGTCCCATGTACGGCTAATAGCCACATATCTGGAAGGTCGCACCTTCCATGTCAGGATCCCTGACGGGAAATCCACGCGACGACGCATCAGGGCAGGAGTACCGCAAGGCAGTGTTCTTGGACCGCTACCCTACTCCCTTTTCACAGCTGATCTGCCCTCTGCGCCGAGAGTACATTTAGCTCTCTACGCAGATGATACTGCACTCTTCTCTCGTTCTCGGAGTGCGGCAGTTCTGCAACAGCGGCTCCAGGGGGCTACAGATTCCCTAACCGATTGGGCTAGGACTTGGCGTCTGGCATTTAATCCCTCCAAAACCCAAGCCCTTATCATCTGCCGACGCCACATTCCCATTCGGCTCCCTCAGGTGATGGTCCTTGGTACACCAGTCCCCTGGACTCGTACTGCTAAGTACCTGGGTGTTACCCTGGACCAGCGCCTCACCTGGCGCCCCCACATCGATGACGTGCGTCGTAAAGCAATGGGGCGGCTATGCCTGCTTTACCCTCTCATCAACCCAACCTCCTCACTCCCGTCCCACCTTGCTGTTCGATTGTACACCTCCCTTGTCCGCCCCATCCTTGAATACGCGGTGGTGGTGTGGGGCAATGCTGCCCCCACCCACCTCCGCCGACTCCAAACCGTCCAGAACCGGGCTCTCCGGCGTGCCCTCCACCTTCCTTTCGACTTCCCAACCCAAGAGCTCCACATCCTGGCCGAGGTGCCGCTCCTTCGTACCCGAATCCTCTCCGCAGCCAATTCCTTTTACCAAAAAACCCGTCACTCTCCCAATCCCTTAATCCTTTCCTTGGGCACCCGCGTCCATCGTCTAGCCACCACTCGATGGCCTGACCTTCTGTTTCGCCCCCCATGACCTGCACTCATCAGTCACCACACTTCAGGTAGACTACCATTCCTCATGTCGTTGATTCATCTCCCCTAGTCATGTACCACCCCGTATAGACTGCCACCCTAATCAGCCCCACACCCTCCCCACCACTGGCCTAATCATGCCATGATTTCCTCTTTCACCTCTTCCTGTCACTCTCACACTGCTTTCTCTTTCTTCTCACCCCACCTCAAGACTGTCTGCCGCCGCCATCACGAGATGCCACCACAAGGAAGAGGCCAGGAAAATGGCCTTTCGTTTTCTATCAACTCACGCTATTCCTCCTCCTATCCTTTATTCTATCACTACTTTTACGTCATCATGATTCTCGGCCAGCCAATGGGCCTTTCGTCTTCCACCCTCTTCTACTATCCCTTTTACTGTCCTATCTTCTATTAAAAAAAAAAAAAAAAAAAAAAAAATCGGCCAGTCAATGGGGCCATTCGTTTTCCAGATTCTTCCACTATCTCTCTAACTATCCTTTCACCTGTAAAAAAAAAAAAAAAAAAAAAAAAAAAATTGCACAAAAGTCAAGCACAAATTCCAACCGCCACGTCATTCAACATCAAGCTTCAAGTAAGAAGGAGAAGCGTCTTCGCTACGCTAGTACTTCGCAAACTGCAGAGGGTACATCCCTCAGTCTTGTGCCTCGGACCTCGGACTCGAGGAGCAGTCTCAGGTCGCACCTGATGAAGGTTAGGAGTTAGGTGACCGAAATATCGTGCAAGTACGACGCTGATATCCGGCAGAAACCCCGACAACCCAGGATGTCATTAGATCGCCGGGAAAGCCTGAAGAGTTACATCAAAAGTCTCTACGGGGAGGAGATGTATCAGAATATCAAGAAGCTGGACAAGCTTCGGCAGAAGAAAGGGAAGATGCTGAGTTCTCTCAGTTTTTTGCTGAGGTGTCGAGATGGAGAAGTGGTACTAGAATTTTCCAGAATTAAACATCACATCAACTCCAGAGCGGCGAACAAGATAAAACGCAGAGCCAGCATGGCACTGGTGAGAGAGAGGATTCGAGATATGCGCCACAGGTTAGATGTTGTGGCCAGGGAGCTGTTACACATTCATCTGTACATGGCAGCCTCCTTAACAAGAGAAGATTGGGATTGGGTAGACCGTGCCTCCTGGTCTTTAGCTGAGTGTGCTAGAAGGAATGCCTCATCTTGCCAATCTGCAAAGTCTGACCGCATGAGTAAGAAAGCACAGCAGATGGAAGAGACACGCACTGTGACGAATCTGAGTGGCATACAGTTTGATGATACAACCTTAAAGGTACTCAGCAAGGGTCTCAACTTTGCTACGACCCATAGAAATGTACCCATTTCAGGTTTCGTCAGTACAGTAGAGCAAGTTGCAGCCACACTTCCACCTAATGTGGCAGAGGAAGTCCGCCGAGAGACCTGCAGGGCCCTCACCAAGGCCAGGCCGCCGAAATCGAACATCACAACCGAGGAGAGGCTTGCACTCAAGAAACTCCGGGAAGACAACAGCATTGTGGTACTGCCAGCAGACAAAGGGAACTCCACTGTCATCTTGCAGTGGGTGGATTATGATGAGAAAGTACGCCAACTTCTGGAGGACCCTGCATACAGAATTCTGGAGTGTGACCCCACGGACAAGGTGGCCAAGAAGACTAGTGCTCTCTTGAAGGAAACAGGGATGCCTGATAAGATCATCAGACAACTACGGGAAAAAGCGCCAGTGCCACCTAGACTGTATGGTCTGCCTAAAATACACAAGGAGGGCGTGCCCCTACGTCCAATTGTCAGTAATATTGGGGCACCTACGTACACAACAGCCAAGTACTTGAAAGGTCTCCTGTCTCCATATGTGGGCAAATGTATTCACCACATCCGCAACTCAGAAGATTTCCTGCAACGCCTCAAGCAACTGCACATCACAGATTCTGACATCATGGTCAGTTTTGATGTGGTATCGCTGTTCACCAGGGTCCCACTGAAGGACTCACTAGAACTGATTGCAGAGAAATTTGACGGTGCTCTGTTGGACTTGTTCAGTCATACACTGACATCCACGTATTTCCTGTACAGAAACCAATATTATGAGCAAACTGAAGGTGTAGCTATGGGCAGCCCACTGTCCCCTGTGGTTGCCAACATGTTTATGGAGAGTTTAGAGGAGAGGGCATTGGAGACAGCCACATTTAAACCCACATGCTTTTTTAGGTATGTGGATGACACCTTCGTGATCTGGCCACATGGGATGGACAGGCTCAATGAGTTTCTTGAACATCTTAACTCATGCCACCCTAATATCAAGTTCACCATGGAACTGGAGAAGAATGGCCAGCTGCCATTTCTGGATGTACTAGTCCAGAGGAAAGCAGATGGATCAATTGGCCACAGTGTGTACCGAAAACCAACACACACTGATTTATATCTGCAGGCCAGCAGCTGTCACCACCCTGCACAGAAAAATGGGGTTCTGAAGACTTTGGTCCACAGAGCACATGCCCTGTCAGACCAAGAGAATCTACCTATAGAGATAGAACGTCTCAAAACAGTTTTCTCCAAGAATGGATACACGGACAGACAAATTGAGAGGGCACTCCAACCAGCCACCATACCACTGGTTCCTGAAGAAGACCAAGATGAAACAAAGAAGGTGGCATATCTGCCCTATGCTGGCTCTATTTCTGCCAGAATCAGTAGGATCCTCCGTAAACACAATATCAAGTGTGTTTTCTGTCCATCCAACAAGATTGGGGGACTGCTGGGGAGTGTCAAAGACGACCTGGGGTTACGAAAACCAGGGATTTATAATATACCTTGTCAATGTGGCAGGTTGTACATTGGCCAGACAACAAGAACTGTGGAGATCAGGTGCAAAGAACATCAGAGGCACACTAGATTAAGACAGGTGACTAAGTCAGCCATTGCTGAACACTGTCTAGAACTAGATCATGCCATGAAGTATGAGGATACCAGGATTCTAGCACAAACACCCAGATTTTGGGACAGTGTTATAAGAGAATCGATAGAAATTAAAATGGCTGACGATCTTATGAACCGTGACACAGGGTACCAGCTAAGCAGAGCCTGGGATCCGGGTCTGGAATTGTTAAAGGAGCAACGGGGCCAGCTGCAACACTGCACAAACAGAAGAACCAGAGACATGGAGATGGAAAACGAGCCCCTGACGTACTGCCAGGAGCACCAGACCGAAGATGGAACACCCACAAGTGGGACTGGTGGGCGCGGACCGCAGAGGGAACATCCAGAGCCGCAGTGGACGAAAAACGGAGCGGCAACGCTCCAACAGGTCGTGGTGAGCGGGCGCGGACCGCAGGGGGAACGCTTGGTACCCCAGACCGTAGATGAAACGCCCAGGAGCGGGGTTGGTGGGCGCGGACCGCAGAGGGAACACCTAGAACCGCAGCGGACGGAAAACGGAGCAGCAACGCTCCAGCAGGTCGCAGGGAATGGGCGCGGACCACAGAGGAAGCGCCTGCAGCCGTTGGTGGAGGGGGAAGGCCATAGGCATAAATACTGGACCAGGTCCACTCGAGGAGCAGTCTCAGGTCGCACCTGATGAAGGTTACGAGCTACGTGACCGAAATATCGTGCAAGTACGACGCTGATATCCGGCAGAAACCCCGACAACCCAGGATGTCAGTACCATTACTGTTTACGATTGTATAAATGATCTTGAAAGATAACCCTAGTGGGGACTACATATATGGTTGAAAATGTTGACTTTATTTTTGCGTTCAAACAACATTAATTTTTTTTTAAAAAAAGACCTAAATTATTCCAAACAAGTTATTGATTGAATACCGTAAACAACTAGCAGGTGGTTTAAGACCAAACTGGATAAGGATCCTGGGCTGGCATAGACGGTTTAACTGAGGCCCTGAAAATGTGTCTAAAGCAATCTGAATTGATCTGACGCTGAGAAGACTTCGATTGTTCAAATTTACTGAAATTTCTCTGTATAGGAGCAGCTGAGAGCAAGTGGCGATTGAGATATATACGCCCTGACAATGCCGTGGTGGCAGTACCTTACCCTGTTTGCTTCGTACGGCGATGTAGACTGCAGCTGGAGCAATGTGTGAGGCGGAGGTGAGACGTGGAGGCGGCACCTGTGAATCGATAGCGGCCACGAAAGAAATGCAAAAATCTCACGGTCTAGTGGGCAGGCAGACGGATAGCAATTTTCTCTCTACCAGAGCCCTGAAATCACGGTAGATATCAGTGTGTGACACATCCGTTCGCTGGTAGTAGCAAGGATCAATTTGGCTCACTAATACGATAGAGCGCACAAGGATACTGAGGTGTCAGGTCAGAGGGGTATTCTGAACACAATTTCGACACAAAGCGGCTCAATAGGCTGTGGAGTGGAAGGGGTTGGCTAGCAATAGAACAGTGCATCACCATTGACTAGACACATTTACTGAACACATAAGTCAGGTATTACACAAAAGGAACAATCAGTACAAATTACAAAATAATATTCTTTTGCTTTAAGTCATTCAAACATTTAAACAGGCAAATAGCAATCATTTAACTGAAAGCCTTTTAAGAAAGCAAGACTAGAAAATTGAATGATGAGTTAAAATCATATTTAAATAGGCTCCGACCGAGCACATATTTTAAAACGAAATACTGCCTTTAAGGAACAAGCGATCAAAATTACATAATCCTCAACAACTATATTACATCCAAGTCATTTAAGATTAAATAGTAATATATAACATCAGATAGCTGCAGTCCCAAGTTTTAAGCAGCACGTTTCAGGTGGACTGCACTGCAACAGTACAATACAAGTCCCTCAGAGGATCTCCCCACACAGGAAGTTATTGCCGCAATCGACAAAATATCAACATCATTCCATGTACAGACCTAAAACAAACTAAAAGCTCTCTTAAGTTTCGTACAGTTAATTCCCTTTCAACATAACATACATCACAAGTCTAGCCCTAGGACCGCACCGACACCACGCAATTTAGCACGCGAAAAACTACAGCGATGCACTCATCACGTATCCTTACACAATCCAAGAACAGAGAACCGGCTCCCCAATAGCGGAACATTTAACCACGCGCAGCGTGCGGGTTTGCAGGATGGTGATCTCGCCCTTAATCTGAACACCAGTTCAAATACTAGTCAGCCTACAATCTTGAACCACCATACACATTCCTCAGTTACTGCAGAGAAAGCCAATGTGATAGGCAAACAGACCAGCATATGATAAAAGCTTAAGCAATTTCCTTACTATACAGCCCTTATCAATAGTAGCCGTAATTTTTTTTTTTAACGTGAGCACACCCACAATCAAAAGACAAACAACTCCAATCATAAGGACAGTGGCACATAAGCAAGTAGCAATGGTAACTTCTGCTTAGATTGGCTACAAATCAGCGCGTGATTTAACACGCCAGAGAACAGTCTTTACAACATAACTATCAATACAATAGCAAATTACTCACACGTGTACTCCCCCACGATTTCGATTCGCAAAGCCATAGACAAACGTTGAGAACGTATCACTTAAACTGACATAATGGTGCTCCCTCAGTTACCCCAAATAACTGACTACCTTAGTTGCACAGCAAAGAACCAGACGTAATGAAACCACCAAAGTTTTGGCCTCTAAACTGTCACAGTACAAGTGAGACTCAATCACAAATGTAGTTTTACATCAGTTTCCGTATAGTCAATATAAGTGCCTGATTTTCACCCGTTTATAACGGCAGGCAGCAACATCGTACGGAAAAGAGCGTAGACACAAGCTCTTACCAATTCTCTTCTCCGAAAGCAGCCACCGCAACTCTCGGAACCACTAGGACATCCAATGCAAAAATCGTTACTCCTTCATACAAATTACAGGACGCCCACTTCCCGCTGCTTGCTACGGCGCCTTCCGTTCAGAACCAACTTGTATATCTCCATGCGATAGGTCCGGTCCCACACTCGCTGCGTCAACCCGACAACCGTCTTCCACGACGTCCCGGAGCACACCCCCACAGGACCTCGCCTCGTTATTCCTCGCGTATGCCCCAGAGGGCGCTGCTTACCGCCCTGACCGTGGCAGTAAAAATAAACCACCAGAGTGGCACTATCGATATGAGCCGCCACGGCTCAGATACCAAACGTCGAGACTGGTAAACCAAGAATGAATAAGTGTGCCCTCGGCAAACAAGCTGTCCGAGACGTTTGAAGTCACACTGTCGGTACGTCACCACAGGCTTCCCAGCCTAAACTATTCGCAAGTGAAGTCAGTCTCAGGACAGGTCCCAAGTTCCAACCACACCCGCCAGAGCCACCACCAGAAGTGCTTTCTTTGTCTTGCACACTTCAGTTCTTGACGGTTTAACTTGTTCTTTGGCCACTGATGCGTCCTTTCGTGCTACTTGCGCCACCTGTCGCGCTGTTTTAGCATCGCGCTTCGCCTGGTCCACGACCTCACGCGTTTCTGCTGTCGTTTTCTTGACATTCTCTAGCTCTTCTCGGATTTCTGTGATCTCTTCCTTGACTCCGTCTACACCATCTGTGACCGTTCATATGACTAATTTGTGTCTTTCCTCCTCTTCCTCCCATCTCTTTTTCTCTGTCTTGTCTCTTCCTTTCTGCCTCTTGCATGAACTGCACGAGAGCCTCAAACTGAGATCCACTGCTAACACCTCCAGGACTCAATGAACAAGATTCCATCATTCTGTGACGTTTCGTCCGTGATTCTGATCTGCCAGTCTCACTGATGGTGCTTCTTGTACCAGCACCGTCCACATTTCGTTCTGCTGTGGTCTTCCGTTCACTTTCGCCACCTGACTGAGACACGTCGCCATACTCTGCGGCCTCTACGTTCGACATTTCTACCTGGTCTGCAACTGCATTTCCCTGAGAATCCCGTGTAATATATGCGTGGTCACCACTAATAATCTGACGTGGATCCATGGTTAACAAAACACAATTACTTCCGTTACTCAGTAGCAAACGTGACTTGCTTCTTCTAAGCATGCACTCTAATTCTGACCTAAACGAATTTAAACACTACACATCCCTATGCCACATAAATTCTACTCTAAATTACCCCCCCGTGAACTACAGATTCCTAATTCCTGACAACGAATTCCAATGACAGCAGGCTTGTCTACGCTAGCAAACGAAAATCTCATTGTATCCTAACAAATTGGCACAACGCCTTTCGTCTTCAGAAACAAACAATGAAGTGACACAGAAGTCACAACCACAACATGAAAATACACACATACAATAATTAAGTATTAGTACCATGTCTAGGCGCCAGCAACGCGAATATACTCTACCCAGTGCACGACATTAAATTTTGGGAAAAGAAACGTCACAATGCAACACTATTTACTATCTAACCGTCACAGAAGGTGCCACCAATTCAAAGTTCGGCGCAAGGGACGTCTAATTGAATGACTACGCTAGGCAACATGATCTGATGGACACAGCAGGTGTCATCAATCCGAGATCCAAGCAGGGTCACCAGAATGAAAGGTGACGATGGCGGGAACTGTTTAAATAATTCAGAAAGTTGGCTTAATTTTAGTGTTCTAACAGCATTTATTTCTTCAAAAAAAAAAAAAAAAAAAAAAAAGGAAAAAGGAAAAACCACCACAGACATGAATTATGCTAAATAAGTTATTGATTGAATACTGTAAACAACTTACAGGTGGTACACTGGACAAGGATCCTAGGTCCTCAAAGACGGTTTAACTGTGGCCCTAAAAATGTGGATAACGCAATCTGAATTGATCTGACGCCGAGAAGACTTTGATTGATCCAATCTACTGACGTTTCTCTGTATAGGTGCAGCTGAGAGCAAGTGGCGATTGAGATCTGCACGCTCTCACAATGCCGGAGCGGCAGTACGTTACCCTTTTTCTTCTGTGGCCGCGATAGATTCACAGGTGGCGCCTCACGTCTCACCTCCGCCACACACACCTCGCCAGCTGCAAGTTACGTCGCCACACGATGTGAACAAGGTAAAGTACTGCCGCTCCGGCACTGTCAGGGCGTACAGGTCTCAATCGTAACTTACTCTCAGCTGCACCTATGTAGGGAAACTTAGTACATTTGATCAGTCAAAGCGTACTCAGCGTCAGATCAACTGAGATTGCATTATCGGCATTTTTAGGGCCAAAGTTAAACTGTCTTCGCCAAGCCAGGATCCTTGTTCAGTGTAATCTTACACCACCTGTTAGTTGTTCAGGGTACTCAATCAATAAGTGGCTTAGCATAATTTATGTACGTCCTTTTAAAAAAAATTTTCTTAGAACACTAAAATTATGCCAACTTTCTCAATCATTTTAACAGTACCCACCAGCGTCACCTTCCAATGCAGTAGAAAGAATCGGATGCTCTCTAAAGCAGTTAGAAGATGATGTGGTTTTCCATCACAACGTAGCAACGCCAGAAAATAGAAACGATTTGCAGAATGACCTCCGGATAATTCATGAATGGTGCAGGCTCCCTGTTCGTAAATAAATATAACGTATTGTGCATATGTAGGAAAAGAAATCCACTACTGTATAGCTACTCAATTGATGACTAACCGCTGGAAACAGTGTAAAATATGTTGGAGTAGCTATTCAGAGCGACGATAAGTGAAATGACGACATAAAAACAAATAATGGGAAAAGCAGACCCCATCTCAGATTCATAGATAGAATCTTAAGGAAATGCAAATCATCCATCAAGGAAGTGACTTTTAAGGCGCTTGTTCGACCTATTGTTTGAGTATCGATCACCTATCTGACATTCTCATAAAGAGATAGAGAAGATACAACGAAGAGCTGCACGTTTTGTGACGGGATTGTTTAATCGGCACGAGAGCGTTACAGTGATGCTCAACAAATTCCACTGACAGGCATTGCATGAGATGCATTGTGCATCACGGAGAGGTTCATTGTTTAAATTTCGAGGTAGTGCTTTCCGGGAAGAGTAGGACGACGTATTACTTTGCCCCGCCTCTAGTAGTGACCATGAGGATAAAATTCTAGAAATCACCGCCAATACAGAGGCTGAAAGTATTTGTATGGAGTGAAACATGGACGGCGACAAACAGTGTAGACCAGTAAAGAATAGATGCTTTCGAAATGTGGTACTACAAAAGAATACTGAAGATTACATGGGTAGATCACGTAACCAATGAGGAGGTACTGAATAGAAAAGGGGAGAAAAAGAATTTGTAGCACAACTTGACTAGAAGAAGGGATCGATTGATGGGACACGTTCTGAGGTGTCAAGGGATCACCAATTTAGTATTGGAGGGAAGCGTGGAGGGTAAATATCGTAGAGGGAGACCAAGAGAAGAATGCACCAAGCAGATTCGAAATATGTACGTTGCAGTAGTTATTCGGAGATGAAAAGGCTTGCACATGATGGAGTAACATGGAGAGCTGCATCAAACCAGTCTCTGGACTGAAGACCACACGCTACGTATCATTAGGTGGCTGGCGGAGCATGATGTAGGTGTAATTGTAGGTCCCACAACGGTAGTAGTGCCTGGATTATGGCTGCCTGCAGTATGACTTCGCTCGACACCGCCACGAGGCTCCATGAACGGACGAAATTAAAGTTTTAATGCACGTGAGTACTCAGAAGCATTTCAGAAAACTCAACTACCCAAACTTCTTGAACCTACACAGTGAGTCAAATGTAGCACTGGCAATAGGCGTGTAACATATTTTTAAGATGACTGTTCTCGAAAAACAGTCACTCTAGTTCTTAGTTGCCCCCTAATGCCATTTTTCAGTCATCACAACATATGTATTCCTTAGCTGTTACGATTATTAGTAGATTAGCTACGTAAGTCTCGACTGTCTGTTCCGCCACCGTTGGCTACTTAGTTACCAGCTCTGGCTTCCGATTCAGCAGAATTGGACGCACTTGCTGTGTCGCGGGGAAGTGCTGCGGCCACACTAACGGGTGAGATCGGGCATCAGAAAAACGGCGAGACCAATGCGCGGTGGCTCCGAGTGTAGGAGCGTGTTTATGAAACGGGCGATTATGGCGCCGCAGCACGCCGCGCCGGCTCGCTTGCAAATTGCGCGCCCGTCGGCCCCACATTCCGCGCCCGCTGTAAGCGGTTTACTGCGGCGCCGCTCCGTAATTTGATTGCGGATTACGCCCAGTTCGCGGCAGCAGCTGGTCCGATCCCGCCTCCTCTGTGGTGTCGCTGGGAAATAAAGGAACAAGCGGTGCGCATCGGTTCGGCGATCCGATTCCGGCGCGGTGGCCAGCGGCCGGCTCGGCCGCCGAGTAAACCGGACGCAACATCACCCGCAACTGCGAGCGCGCGACCGCCGCTCAGCGTGTGACGTCACGCCGTCAGGGGTATTCGTTCCGCCAACCGTCCTGTTGTTTACGCCGAACTCGCTGGGCTACCTCCGCTTTGATCACTGTGGCCTAAAGCGAGCTTAACACGACGATAGGGGTACACACGCAGATATTCACACCCCGATGGAGAGACTCGAACGAGTCGACATACTACAAATACGCATAGCGAGAACGCAGCCACTCTCGAACTGATGGGCAAAGTATGTGGGCAGTAACTAAAATTGGCGTCATATTCAGTTCTACAGGAAAGAGGTATTGACTCACGCAGGCAATACTGCTCGCAAATAATCTCGACAGATAATAGTAATATTGAACAGGACACTCGGCTGTCTCTGCAACGCACACATTTACAGGGTGTTCCACGCACGGTTGGCGGACATTCTCCTTAAGAGATCTCTCTCTTCCGGTTCCAGATCCCACAAAATCAATCTCACACGTACTGATTGTTTGAAGAGCATTAATTAGAGAAAGGATGTGTCTGAACAACAGCCTAATTTTTTCTTCGTGAACAGTCTTCCACGCTGCTCCTATGTTTACGCCCTAATAAAACTTCCCACTCCAAAATTCTATTCTGATCTGGAATACAGTCCAGAATCCGATCAGCAATAATGGAAACATAAAACAGGTTGAGGAGTGCGATTATAAATCAGAGTGAAAGAATATCAATCATGAGATTTGTTGATGTTATTCGTATCCTCAACATAAATGAGGTAGAATTACATGACCTGCTGAATTCAACGAACAGCCTGATGGGCACTTCATGTTCACTGGGAGTAATCCAAAGTATGTCGAAAGTAATAAAGAGTAGCAGAAACGACATTAGCTGGCCCGTATCTCGTGGTCGTGCGGTACCCACGCCCGGGTTCCCGGGTTCGATTCCCGGCGGGGTCAGGGATTTTCTCTGCCTCGTGATGGCTGGGTGTTGTGTGCTGTCCTTAGGTTAGTTAGGTTTAAGTAGTTCTAAGTTCTAGGGGACTGATGACCATAGATGTTAAGTCCCATAGTGCTCAAAGCCATTTGAACCATTTTTGAACATTAGCTACAAACGTAACATTCACATTGGGTACCATAAAGTAAACGAAGAATTCGGCTACTTTTAAAGCTGAATAGCGCATTAGGGACGAAGCCAGAAGATATAAAATGCCGACAAGTGCAGGGAAAAAGAAGCATTTACGGCTAAAAGAAAACAATGTGCATCAAATATACGGCATATGAGTGTCACAGCGTAAAGTCAAGTGCCGGCACACCAGTCGGGAATGAGAGAGCAGAGAGGATGGCAAAGAAGACGTCAGGCAATTGCACACTCATCGACCCCTCTCCAGGATGACAACGCTACGGCAGCAGCCTCTTTGCGAAGAGGATGTAGGCGCCGTGTCCGACTGGCAGCGGTCCAGTTCTACGAGAAGCTTCAGGATTGGCGACCTGAATAGAAGTGCCAAAGCTCATTACTCTACTCATACATTCCATGTAGCTCAAACTTGAAATTGTCTATGCTGAAGATATTTCTTATTTACCTGCGGCATTTGCTTGCAGCACATCTGTAGTTCTCAGAGTTATGTATTGTCGCTTATTTTTCGTAATAAAACTCATTAATACGATTTGCTTGAATGTTGTCTAGTGATCCGAGAAAACAGGTTTCTCAGACACCTCACATCAGATGACTAGGTAGGATTCAACAATGAGAACGTACTAGTTTAACACATCATTCTGTGGATCTGATTTATGGACTGCCGGTCTACTGAAATAAAAGACAATCGCACAGCTTCTGATATCTTGTTACAGAAGGATGTTGAAAAACTAGTTCACTTATCAGGTAAGAACGGAGCTGTTGACAAAAAAAATATGTGGCAACCACCAACTAGAAGAAGGGATGGGATAATGGCATAATTGTTAAGACATCAGGGAATATCTAGCTTAGCGCTGGATGAGCTGTAGATGATGAAAACTTTAGCAGAAGACAGAGTTTGGAAAATATGGAATAAATAATTGAGGAAGTACGATTTAAGTTTACTCCGAGATGAATAAGCTGGCTCTGGTGAGGAGATGATAGCTGTATCAAACCAGTAAGTACATAGATCACTCAGAAACAAAAATGTCGTGATGATGAGACATGTATGCCGCGCGGGATTAGCTGTGCGGCTGGTTCCAGCGGAGGTTCGAGTCCTCCCTCGGGCATGGGTGTGTTTGTCCTTAGGATAATTTAGGTTGAGTAGTGTGTAAGCTTAGGGTCTGATGACCTTATCAGTTAAGTCCCATAAGATTTCACACACATTTGAACTTTTTTTTTGAGACATGTATCTCACATGATTACCTACTACGTTGCACTTGGATGGACCAAAAATCATATTACAATCGTCCAGTAATGACAATCGGTGATATGATGCAATGCTTATATCTTTCTTACAATAAAGCTTCAACTGCCTGTTGTCAGTGGCACACAGTGTTTCATTATTGAGTTGGAGCAAGCTTCCAAAAAAAAGATGCGACTCATTTTTTGTCTACTGTGTGCATTTTAGTCTAAATTCTTAAATTTCTGGAATATTTGTGTATCTTGAAGCCCAAGTTACACGTTTTTTCAAATGTGTAGTGCCTATTTCAGCTACCTTTAGTATGGATACGGTCTGTGATTGTTTCGTTCAGATGTGAGCTGAATTGGTTACCCTTTGGTCACACCTGCAGATGGTGCTGGCTTCAGTCACACAGCTTCAGTCTGTAGGTAATGGGCATCGCTGGGCAGGGCTGGACGTGGTGATGCAGCGTACGTCCAGTCATTGAATTCACTATTATGACTGCGCAAGTTACTGCCCGCACCTAGGATTACCTTCACCCATGATCGACTGGCAGCTTGTTTTAAGGTGTGGCAGGCAGCGAAAGACATTTGGGGGAGGAGGCAATTGAAGGGCCTCCCGAGGTCGCCTTCAGAACATGTGTCGGACGCTGTCTGTGGCTGACAAAGATAGTGAGCTCGATGCACTCACTCTCACTGTTCCAGAGCAAAGGTCTCGGCCTGCAAGACCTGTGCGTCCACGGAGGGTATGATAACTCGTAGCTGTGAGTTCCAGTATAAGGTGTGTGTTGCGGCCTCTTACGGATACACCTGCCAACGAACGATGAAATCCAGTGTGTACTCTGTGTAGATACTAGGAGTCATTCAACATGCGGAACGAGTGCTTCTGGATTCCAGGAAGACTGCCGATCTTGCTTGCGAAATGATTGCACAGCTCGCCATTCTCGACAGGACCTATTGCATATCTTTGGTACAGAGCCTAGAGGAAGCTCTGAACCAGAGGCTCAGACGGTTCTGCGTCCGTGTAGGATGCAGATTTCTCGACTAGTGCCATAGGTTATGTGTTTACTACACGCAGAAGGCGGCAAGATGGGTAATGACGACCGTGTTGAATGAACTGGGCGGATTTTTAGGCCTGGGGAAACTATAGAAAGGGTTTCAGTCTGAAAGGGTAGAGGAAGAACACAGGAAGAGGGTAGACATAGCAAGAATCAGTGCTGTTGTTGTAAATTGTTGTCGTAGCCGTGCTGGGAGAGCACCAGATCTACAAGTGCTAACAAGCAAGCACTAAAGCTCAAATTGTTAGAGGTACTGAGAGCTGGCTAAAGCCACACACAAATTCAGACGAAATTTTTACGAAGGACCTACGGACGTTGAGAAAGGATAGGTTAAATACAGTTGGTGGCGGCTTGTTTGTTGATGTTAGAAGTAGTTTTATCTTGTAGCGAAACTGAACAAGATAGTTCCTATGAGTTACTGTGTGCTAGTATAGCAACTAGAATAAATCAACAACTGGTTCATTTTACTAGCACCCCCTCTCCACCGCCCAGGTCATTCAATTGCTGAACAGTTCAAAGAAAACTTGAGTATCTTATCAAACAGGCACCCCACGCACCGAATTGCATACTTGAAATGTGTGCACAGCTGCGAATACTTACAACCATTAGCTGCATAGCGGAATGGCGAGAGGGAAAATTTGTGCCGAGACGGAACCCTAAGCCGGATAACCCGATATACTTTCTCCGAAAATTATTTTCAGCAATTATTTCAGGAGTTCGCTCGAAGTTTAAATACTTGCGGAAACATACGTGACCTAATAGCAGCAAATAACCCTGAGCATACTGGGACTGGTGACCACGATATTGTTGTGGCGAGACTCATCACTGCAACGTTCAATGCCCTCTGAAAGTGAAAGCAAAATACACCTATTTAAAAAAAGTAGATAAAAATTCGCTTCATGTCTTCCTAAGAGACAGTCTGCACTCTTTCACAACTATGTCGAAATTAAATGCACCTTAAGTTCAAGGAAACAACATCTGCGGTAGTTGAGAGATTTATACCGAATAAATTAATCAATGATGGCACTGAGCTCCCATGGTACATTGTACAGGTCAGAACACCGTTGCAGAAGCAACGAAAAAAACGTGCCAAATTTAAAAGAACACAAAATCTTCAAGACTGGCGATGTTTTATTAAGTTAAAAACTTAGCCTGGACTACAATACGATATGCTTTTAATGTGTTCCACGGAACTCTGTTTCGAAATGTGAGAGAAAATTCTGAGAGATTCTGGTTGTATGTGAAGCACACCATCGACAATACATAATAAACATTTTCACTGCATGATACAAATGATATTACGAGGCGCATCCAGAAAGTAAGTTTCCCGATGTAGTTTCCCTTAAAGTAGACGTATTTAGCCGGGAAAACTGCGCATCTGTGACGTGACAATCAAATGCGGGCCGGGCGGGTCACGCCTGTTGCTAGTACCGCGGCAGCAGTGCGCCGAAATGGCGTCCTTTATTCATTTTCCCGTCGCCTGCGAGGTTCACTCAGTGATAAAGTTGCTTAATCCACAAAACATAGCGCCCATCGAAATTCGTCGTCACCTCTGTCAAGTCTACAGGCAGAACATCATGAGCAAGCAGATGGTGCGTCGCTGTTTCCCGTATTACCAATGAAAGTGTCACTAAAGCGGAATTAATAAATTTCCTTTTCCGAAAATTTGGAAGTTTCTAGTAAGTTCTTATGGGACCAAACTACTGAGGTCATTGGTCTCTAAGCTTACACACTACTACTCTAACTTAAACTAACTTACGCTAAGGACGACACACACACACCCGCGCCCGAGGGAAGACTCGAACCTCCGACGGGGGGCGCAAGGCTACCCTCCGCGGCTCCTTTTCAAAAATTCCTTCACCAATAAAGACGAAGTAATTATTACACGAGTAACTAAGAGATCTATATCCAAAGTGTGGCGAGGCTACTTAAATCACATAATAAAGGCAAGTCTTCTGGTCCAGATAGTACACCAATTACGTTCCATTCAGAATATGCTGTTGCAATAGCTCCTTACTTAGCCACCAAATACAACAGCTCGCTCGACGGAAGATACAGAATGCTTTTGACGTGTTCCACGCAAGAAACATCTAATCAAATTGCTTGCCTATGCAGTTTCGCTTCCGTTGTGCGACTGGATTCATGATTACCTGTCAGAAAGGTTACGGCAATTAGTAATTTGCGAGATATCGGTGAGTAAAACAGAATTGATATCTGGCGTTCCCCAACGAAGTGTTACAAGCCATCTTCTTCCCCTGTTAATATAAATGATTCAGAAGACAATCTGAGCATCCATCATAGATAATTTGCAGATGACGCTGTGATTTGGTAAATAGTCAAGTCATCACAATTTCAGATCCAGTTGCAAAATGGTTTTGACACAATATTTCTATGGTACGAGAAGTTGCGGTTGTTTCTGAATAAGGACATTGTGTGGTCATAAACATGAGCACGAAAATCAATCCGTTTCATTTTGCTTACACTATAAATCGTCAGACAGATTTAAAGGCTGTCAATTCAGTTCAATACCGAGGAAATACGATTGCAAGCAACTTAAATTGGAATAATCATGTAGATAATGACGTGGGGAAGACAAACCAAACACTGCATTTTATTAGTAGAACACTTAGAAGAACCAACAGGTGAATTAAAGAGATTCCTTACATTACGCTTGTCCGTCTTTTGCTAGAGTACTGCTGTGCGGTTTGGGATCCATAACATATAGCAGTGTTTTTCAACTTCTGGGTCGTGAACCCCATGGGACAACCAAATCTTATCGGTGGGAAGGGAGGGGGGGGGGGGGGGGAGATCGGCAGGTCACGCGGGCCCAGAACTGACTTCATTTTAATCACTTTAGACGGTGCAATCAGAATTTGCACCATGACCGACAAGATTACACTCTCTCAATTAATTGAAAAATAACTGGCTTGTGGAAGCGGATGAAATAAAATCATACAACCGGCCCAGAACATGACTGAATGCTAGGGATTTCGTCATACAAAAAGATACGGTAGGCCTAATAAAACTGAAATTTACTTTTTATTAAAATTATGTTAATTCTCGTTTAACATTTATTCTGAATTGAATGAAATGTTGATTGTTTTATAATAAATACACTGTGTTAACGAAGAGTAAACGCAAACTCTGAAAACTACTTTCAGGAACCGTTCGATAACGTAGTGGAAATTTATTTTGCAAGATTGAGGTAAGGTCTTATGGGACCAAACTGATGAGGTCATCGGTCCCTAAGCTTACATTATTTAATCTAACTTAAACTAACTTTCGCTAAGGACGACACACACACGCATACCCGAGGGAGGACTAGAACCTCCGACGGGGGAAGCCGCGCGGACCGTGACAAGACGCGCAGACCACACGGCTACACAGCGCAGCGATAACCCAAGGAATTTGTTTAGCGAGCAAACTTTGCTTCTAAGTCTTATTTTTTTGCGAAATATATTTTTCTGTAGGAAATAGAAAATAGGATAAAGCGTTCTATTCCGTAAAAAATAATAAAATAATCTACAAAATAGTGATATCAAGAATGACACTGTATATCATTTTATACAATAAAGTTGTCTAAAGACATTTGAAACAGAGTTCCGTGGAACACATTAAAAGCATATCGTATTGTAGTCCAGGCTAAGTTTTTAACTTAATAAAACATCGCCAGTCTTGAAGATTTTGTGTTCTTTTAAATTTGGCACGTTTTTTTCGTTGCTTCTGCAACGATGTTCTGACCTGTACAATGTACCATGGGAGCTCAGTGCCATCATTCATTAATTTATTCGGTATAAATCTCTCAACTACCGCAGATGTTGTTTCCTTGAACTTAAGGTGCATTTAATTTCGACACAGTTGTGAAAGACTGTCTCTTAGGAAGACATGAAGCGAATTTTTATCTACTTTTTTAAATAGGTGTATTTTGCTTTTATTTGAAAAACTATAGCTGGACACTTCTTGGATCGTTTGAATCTTGGCTGAAAAAAGACCAAGACTGCCACGAAAAAAATGTTCTTTTTTTTAGGATAATGCATCATCCCACACATCAGCGGAAACGATGGCAAATGTGCATGAATTGGGCTCTGAACTGGTTCCATATCCACCCTACTCATCTGTTCACCAGAGGTAACACCAAGTGACTTCTTGCCTCTATAACTTGAAACTTTATTCTGCTGGGTAGAAATTTCCATCAAATGAAGAAGTAATACTTGCAATCAATGAGTATTTTGCGGAGTTTGCCAGAAGCTATTTTTCCGATGGTTTCAAAAAGCTGGAGGATCGCTGGATCAAACGCATATTCTTCAAAGGGACCTATGTCGAGAAGTAAGGTGAGTTGTCTACGAAACAAACGTTTTTCCTTGCTTTCTTACTAGACATATCAAACCATCCCTGGTAGAAGGTGCTCGTTCATCGTCAAAATAGTACTGATGTAAGCCGGCCGAAGTGGCCGTGCGGTTAAAAGCGCTGCAGTCTGGAACCGCAAGACCGCTACGGTCGCAGGTTCGAATCCTGCCTCGGGCATGGATGTTTGTGATGTCCTTAGGTTAGTTAGGTTTAACTAGTTCTAAGTTCTAGGGGACTAATGACCTCAGAAGTTGAGTCCCATAGTGCTCAGAGCCAGTACTGATGTAAACATTACGCTATTTATTCTTCCGCGTTTCCTGTTCTCATTGTCATTTCTATCCAGCAGAGCGGAAGTCATACCATGAATAGTAAAGTCAACAACAGTACTTGTACAATGCAGCGATTATACGCAAACGCACAACGTCTTACCGGCTCAACTGCAATCTGACGATTGATGACTAATGTGTCTCATTTGTATTAGTTAAAATCACTCTTGAAACTTACTAGGATTTCATTATTTTCAACAGTTTTTATTCATAAGTTGACCCTAGCAATATCTGTTACGGTGCAATTTATCCAGATAAAGGTAACCAAGTGTTGCAGATGCTATACTACCACAAAACTAAAACGGTTTGTGTGAGAAGACTGAGCTTGTTTGTTTATTAATAATTTGTCAAGTCGTGGTTCTGCTTTGAGACACAAATAATCAAATCATTTTCTAATTGAAACCTATTTCTCTTCTGAGCTTTTATGTTCACCCAGAAGATGTCAATCTTTAGCAAATCAAACCGTGCATAGGCAGGGTGACGACTCCAGCGAGCGATCAAATAGTGTAAATTGCCCTGAAGATGAACCCATCGCGGGTTGAAACCGGTTGGCGGCAAAATAAATAATGCAATTGTGACTGTCATTTTGAGTAATTGATCTAGGGGACTGATGACCTCAGATGTTAAGTCCAATAGTGCTCAGAGCCATTTGAACCATCTTTTGAAGGAAGTGCTAAACAAAATTATGTTTTCCATGATATTTTCATGTGCTTCAAAACGGACAAACACCATAAACTGGTTGCAAGTCAGTAAATTCATTAACACGCACAGCAAAATGTGGACTTTTCTTTTTTATTTTGCAGTCAATGGTACTATCGAAAAGTGATACGCTTTTTAGCTTTTTTGCCTCCTGTTTACCTAATTTCAATCATATCCAGAGCTGTGAAAGAATCTGTGCGGCTTATCTGCTTTAGGTAACTAATAATGCTTTCTCGTTGATACTGGATATCTGAAATCAGATAAAAAATACTGTTAAATCAGTAAAGCAATAAATAATCCATAAAACACTAATATCTGTAGTCAACAACAATACAGTTTTATTACCTGACTCTTTGTAATTTGCTACTGATTAAGGGTTTTCAATTTCCTCTCGAAGAAATCCAACGGTTTATCAGTTACATTAGCATTTTAGGTTGGGGTTTTCATACTCTCACGTGGCACGACTTCGCCTCAAATTACCAGTTTAGATTTATTATTCATGACAGTAAAACCATACTTCCAATAATAGCCAAAAGGGCTATTTTCTTTCCGATATTGTTTCGCCTCCGCCACTGCCACTTGTACCACGATTCGAGGATTGCCTAGATCTTTTGAGGAACTTCTCCATTTTATGCTCACGTCCGTATTCGCCGGCAAACTCAGACAACCGCCTGAAGTGAGCAAGAACAAGCGCCTAAGCGACTGCTGAACTCATCTCGCCACCTCGCCTCCACCACGAGAAAATATATACCCACTGTCCTCAGAATGTGTTGCAAAGTACTCTACATTTTTCGATGGTTTAGCGTCAGCTAAGAGAAAATTAGACATATTGCCTTTGACATCAATAATGACATAGTTTAATTGTGGTTCTGTGAGTGGTCGTCGGGGGGTGGGCGGCGGATGGAGTTTTACTACATACACTACTAGCCATTAAAATGCTACACCACGAGGATAACGTGCTACAGACGCAAAATTTAACCAATAGGAAGAAGATGCTGTGATACGCAACTGATTAGCTTCTCAGAGCATTCACACACGATTGGCGCCGGTGGCGTCACCTAGAACGGGCTGACATGATGAAAGTTTCCAACCGATTTCTCATACACAAACAGTAGTTGACCGGCGTTGCCTGGTGAAACGTTGTTGTGATGCGTACCATCACGTTTCCGACTTTGATAAAGGTCGGGTTGTAGCCTATCGCGATTGCGGTTTATCGTATCGTGACATTGCTGCTCGCGTTGGTCGACATTGAACGACTGTTAGCAGAATATGGAATCGGTGGGTTCAGGAGGGTAATACGGTTCAAATGGTTCAAATGGCTCTGAGCACTATGGGACTCAACTGCTGAGGTCATTAGTCCCCTAGAACTTAGAACTAGTTAAACCTAACTAACCTAAGGACATCACAAACATCCATGCCCGAGGCAGGATTCGAACCTGCGACCGTAGCGGTCTTGCGGTTCCAGACTGCAGCGCCTTTAACCGCACGGCCACTTCGGCCGGCTGGGTAATACGGAGCGCCGTGCTCGAACCGAACGGTCTCGTATCACTAGCAATCAAGATGACAAGCATCTTATCCGCATGGTTGTAACGGATCGTGCAGCCACGTCTCGATCCCTGAATCAACAGACGGCGACGTGTGCAAGACAACAACCATCTGCACGAACAGTTCGACGACGTTCGCAGCAGCATGGACTATCAGCACGGAGCCCATGGCTGCGGTTACCCTCGACGCTGCATCACAGACAGGAGCGCCTATGATGGTGTACTCAACGATGAACCTGGGTGCACGAATGGCAAAACGTCATTTTTTCGGATGAATCCAGGTTCTGTTTACAGCATAATCATGGTCGCATCCGTGTTTGGCGACATCGCGGTGAACGCACATTGGAAAAGTGTATTCGTCATCGCCTTACTGGCGTATCACCCGGCGTGATGGTATGAGGTGCCATTGGTTATACGTCTCGGTCACCTCTTATTCGCATTGACGCACTTTGAACTGTGGACGTTACATTTCATATGTGTTACGACCCGTGGCTCTACCCCTCATTCAATCCCTGCGAAACCCTAAATTTCAGCACGATCTCATGTTACAGGTACTGTACGGGCCTTTCTGGATGCAGAAAATGTTCCACTGCTGCCGTGACCAGCACATTCTCCACATCTCTCACCAACAGAAAACGTCTGGTCAATGGTGACCTAGCAACTGTCTCGTCACAATACGCCAGTCACTACCCTTGATGAACTGTGGAATCGTGTTGAAGCTGCATGGGCAGCTGTACCTGTACACGCCATCCAAGCTGTGTTTGACTCAATGCCCAGGCGTATCAAGGCCATTATTATGGCCAGAGGTGGTTGTTCTGGGTACTGATTTCTCAGGATCTATGCACCCAAAATGCGTGAAAATGTAATCACATATTAGTTGTAGTATATTTGTCCAGTGAATACCCGTTTATCATCTACATTTCTTCTTGGTGTAGCAATTTTAATGGCCAGTAGTGTATAAACGGGTCACGTATACAAGAATAGTGAAAAACACTGCCAATAACAATGACGGAGGATATCGAAAAATTCCAACGAAGGGCAGCTTGTTTTGTATTAATGGAAGCAGGTCAGAGAGTGTCACGAATATGATAAGCAATTTGGGATAGCAGTCACTAAAACAATGGCGTTCTTCATAGCACCGAGAACTTTTCACGAAATTTGAAATTTCAGTGACCAACTTTCTCCTTTAGATGTGAAAATATTTTATTGTCGGCAACCTACATATGGAGAATTGATTATCATAATAAAATAAGAGCAGTGAGAGCTCTTACCAAAAGATTTAAGTGTTCGTTTTTTCCACGTGCTATCAGACAAAGCAACGCTACAGAAATAGTCTGAAGGTAGTCTGAAGAACCCTCCTCCAGGCACTTCAGTTTGAATTTCAAAGTTATAATGCAAATGTCGACTTGTATGTAGGGTGGATGCGGAATCATTAATGAACAGAATAGCTATTTACAAAGCTGCACCGGAAATGTTAGGTGACGCGTAGCTGAACAGCCAAATCTAAGCAAAACCCTCCGTCGCTCTTATAAGATCACTTGCTACTGCAATTTCAACTGCTTCCTTAATAGCATTATCCAATAGCTGGAAGAGCATTCCACAATCTCCGTGTTGTAATATTCCAGAGGATGGCTGGCCCCACGACAATGTTCTGAAACAGCAGATTTTCCCGGTTTGTGTTGGTCTGAGTGACACTTACGCTCAGTACACCGGTCCTTCACAGTCCTGACTGTCAAACCAATATACGGCACGCCACAACTGCAAGGAATACGACAGATACTCGCCTTTCCCACCCAAGATCATACTTTACCGATCTGAAGGTGTCGAGGTGGGCAGGTGGGCATCATGGAAACACTGTTGACGGTAAGAATGACTCTTATTTACTCGCATACGTGACGCAGCGAAGCAGACAACTGGTCAGCGCTGACGCATGGGCGTTGGCTTCCGTCCCGGCTACGGAACTGGAGCTGCTCTGCCGATGTGGTGGTGCAGCTGGTTTGCGGCGCCCAGAAGTGACCCCCTGCATCAGAATCCACTGTTCTTTATGTGCCTCTGGCGCGCATTTGTTTCACTAAAGCCCGGCACCTAGTCACGTCGCCCCTAGTAAGAGACGTGCCCTAGTGTGGTGACATCGACCCACTTGCTACACGGTTACCACTGTGCGTTGCGGTTAACTGCTGCGCTAGGCTATCCTTGCCACGCAATCGTCTGCGTGTCTGTTAATGTGATCCACATCGCGTCAAACTGGCGGCTAACGACTCGAGGCAGCTAACGCACCGTTCTCCGGTGACTTTCTCGCTATTTCTTATTACTTCTGCTAAAGACTTATAAATTTTACTGCAAGAGTGGGTGACCACACTACAGTGGCCCCTCTATGAAGACGACCTGGTCCCTTGGATCTTGCTCTGGCCTGGTGATCTGCTATGATTACCCTTACCCTTAATCTGCAAAAGAAATACTCAAAAGTAGATCGGCTACACCACAAAGATGACGTGCCACACACATGAAATTTAATGGACAAGAAGAAGATGCTGTGATATGCAAATGATTTGCTTTTCGGAGCATTCACACAAGGTTGGCGCCGGTGGCGACACCTACAACGTGCTGACATGAGAAAAGTTTCCAACCGATTTCTCATACACAAACAGCATGTGACCAGCGTTGCTTGGTGAAACGTTGTTGTGATGCCCCGTGTAAGGAGGAGAAATGCGCACCATCACGATCCCGACTTTGATAAAGGTCGGATTGTAGCCTATCGCGATCGCGGTTTATCATATCGTGACATTTCTGCTCGCGTTGGTCGAGATCCAATGACTGTTTGCAGAATATGGAATCGGTGGGTTCAGGAGGGTAATATGGAACGCCGTGCTGGACCCCAACGGCCTCGTATCACTAGCAGTCGAGATGACAGGCATCTTATCCGCATGGCTGTAACGGATCGTGCAGCCACGTCTCAATCCCTGAGTCAACAGATGTGGTCGTTTGCAAGACAACAACCATATGTATGAACAATTTAACGACGTCTGCAGCAGCATGGACTATCAGCTCGGAGACCGTGCCTGCCGTTACCTTTGACGCTGCATCACAGACAGGAGCACTTGCGATGGTGTGCTTAACGACGAACCTGGATGCACGAATGGCAAAACGTAAATTTTTCGGATAAATCCAGGTTCTGTGTACGGCATCATGATGGTCGCATCCGTGTTTGGCGACATCGCGGTGAATGCACATTGGAAGCGTGTATTCTTCATCGCCATACTGGCGTATCACCCGGCGTGATGGTATGGCGTGCCATTGGTTACACGTCTCGGTCACCTCTTGTTCGCACTGACGGCACTTTGAACAGTGGACGTTACATTCAGATGTGTTACGACCCGTGGCTCTACCCTTCATTCGATCCCTGTGAAACCCTACATTTCAGCAGGATAATGCACGACCGCATTTTGCAGGTGTTGTAAGGGCCTTTCTGGATACAGAAAATGTTCGACTGCTGCCCTGGCCAGCACATTTTCCAGATCGCTTAGCAATTGAAAATGTCTGGTCAATGGTGGCCGAGCAACTGGCTCGTTACAATACGCCAGTCACTACTGTTGATGAACTGTGGTATCGTGTTGAAGCTGCATGGGCAGCTGTACCTGTACACGCCATCCAAGCTCTGTTTGACTCAATGCCCAGGCGTATCAAGGCCGTTATTACGGCCAGAGGTGGTAGTCCTGGGTACTGATTTCTTAGGATCTAGCACCCAAATTGCGTGAAAATGTAATCACATGTCAGTTCTAATATAATATATTTGTTTAATGAATACCCGTCTATCATCTGCATTTCTTCTTGGTGTAGCAATTTCAATGGCCAGTAGTGTATTAAGCAGTTACTGCATTAATCTTCCCCAACGTAAATTTTTCACCTCTCGCACGGGGTATCCAGTATATTGGATCATCTTTTACTCCTGGACCGAGTTTTCGGACGGCTCCTCGTTTCAAATACATGAGAGTTATGCAGAGTAAAATCAATTCCGACACTGAGGGACATGGTTACATGACGTCTAGGATCCTGATACTGTTCCACACGTTGTGGCTATCATCTGATTTAATGAACAGAGCAGACTCGTTTGCCAGGTATTTGGACGACATCTGTAGTGGTTCATGTGGCCAATACGCCTGCAACTCTGTCATACTAGATAGATAACACCCACCATAGTAAACGGTAAATAAAACGTGGGTCCCACAGTATTCGTAGCTCATAGAAACTAGCAACTACGTCGTTGTACGCTGAATGTACCCAGTATACACCCCTTCTCTGAGGTGTGGTTCTGGTACGATCGTCTCTTTTAAGCAAGGACATCCCTGTTTTTTACCCCTCAACAACTATTTGATACATGTGCTCCCATCTTTCGCAATCTCACGATTCGGGCGTATGTTGATTACTTCGCTGTGTCATCGCTGAAGCTCTGTTTTGATCACCATTGCTTGTTGCTCCCTGTCTTCAGCCAAAAGTAACACCCCTTTCTCACTCACTTGCAAAAATTTTCCCTTTTCTGCTAACTTCACCAGATAAGTGTGCACCGTGAAATGTCTAAATATTATATGTTTGCTTGCTACCGGCATCCTTGCTGATACACCGAACTGGACATTGTCCGTCGTTACACCCCCGCAGCAGCATGGTAGTAGAACAGTCTCTTCTGGATGTACAGCTCCACTACAAACTGATGTTAGTAGCGATGTAACGATGATAGGAACTGGGTGATTTGCGGTGCTAGTTTTCTCATGGTTCTGAGTGGATACCATCTGGGCCAGATGATTTATTGTTCTTGAGCTCTGAGATTGCTAGAGCAGCCCCTTCTTGTGCAAAAGAACAGGTGACAGCTGCAGTGTTAAGGTGTGTTAAGGTTTACTCTTAGTGTTGTATGACATTGTGTGTCTGTATCGATGACGTCGTCAGGGAGGAGTTTATACAGCAGAAACGCCGCTCTATTCCTCCATCCCCTCGTCATCGTGCCGTCATCCTGCCTTAGCGTTCCCAAAGTAGTGGGGCTTTTACCTTCTCAGAATTTTGTATGGTTTCCCCCATATATTTTACTCTGTTTGTGTTGTTATAAATAGCTCTCACTGATGCCTACGCGTCTTGTACAGGGTCTGTCTAAGTCTTCGGCATGCCTATATTGTCCGTAGCTCGTCGTCGTGCGGTAGCGTTCTCGCTTCCCACGCCCGGGTTCCCTGGTTTGATTCCCGGCGGGGTCAGGGATTTTCTCTGCCTCGTGATGACTGGGTGTTGTGTGATGTCCTTCGGTTGGTTAGGTTTAAGTAGTTCTAAGTTCTAGGGGACTGATAACCATAGATGTTAAGTCCCATAGTGCTCAGAGCCATTTGAACCATGCCTATATGCTTCAAGTCTTACGCGTCTGTCCCTATCTACTGTTGCCCTTTCATATAATTTTCGTCTCTGACATCTTGTAAGAGTCTCATGAGTGCGTTGGTCCATGGTACTGGTGAGCGAATTGTGTTCATTGCTGTCGGTATACATGTGTTAGCTTGTGTGCTCTATAATCGATACTTCCGTTGATGTTTTCTAGATTGTATTGTTCGATGATTTCCGTTAAATTACTTAAAGGATCACTCCAAAGGAATCCTACTGCTAAAATTGGGGAAACAAACATCGAACGAGCACACGTTACGCGCTATCTTGGGGTACACACACACGAAAAATTGAATTTCCACGAACATATAAGGCTAACAATAGACAAAGCAGAAAACATACTACACAAAATTGTGGGGCTAAATTCAAAACATTACAGACTACCTCTACCAGTCACACGGACATGCCACTGTGCGCTCTTCGGGTCAGCACTCAGCTTCGCAGCTAGCACGTGGGCACATAGACTGAACGCGGTCACCAACAAAGCATCGGTCAGAATAGGGCAGAAAAGTGTCCTACTTAGGCTCTCTGGAGCCTTCGGCACCATCTCAGTGGATGCACTGTGTGTGGTGCTCGGAATATGCCCCACAGATATTACGATCAAATACAGAGCTGCAAGATACTGGTCAAAGATGGGGAGACACACAATAACTGGTATGCCGATAGAGACGATACGGCACCTTAAAAGTTGGCTTTTGGATACACGGCAAGGCGAGTGGGAAGTAAGTCATAAGGGACGTAGACTGTACGACTTCCTCCCTGACGTAAGGGAGCGGTTGAGAAAGAAACATATCGATTCCAGCCGCGGTGTGGTACATTTCTTAACCGGACACGGACCTTATCCCACGAACCTACGCAGCGAAAGTCTGAGGCAGACATTTACATGCACGTGCGGGGGAGAAGAGTCCTCAGAGCGCAGAGTCTTCTTCTGCGGGCAACACGCGAACAACAGACATACACTACACTTAGGCTACACAGAAACAGCCATAGATATATACACAGCAATAAGAGACGAAGAACGTATTGACAAACAGTATTTAAAAAACAACACATGAAGAGTGCCTGCAGATACGACATAACAGACATACCTATGTGCAACATAACAACAATCTGCAGAGGGTGGAGAGCGATACACACAGTGACATTGAGTAGGAGCAGGAGAAGGAAGATGATATGCGACAGTAAATAAGCATAAGGTGCTGGTGATATAGCCAAGAAATCGCCAAATACCGTTACACGGATTAGCGCCTAAAGTGCAATAAATGATATTAGTTATAAATAGGATTAGCACCACTGTTTCTCTACTAATATTCATGTGTGTGTGTGTGTGTGTGTGTGTGTGTGTGTGTGTGTGTGTATGTGTGTGTGTGTGCGTGTGTGTGTGACTAGCGTTCAACAGCTGGAAGAAACCATTCCCAGGTATTCTCCGTCAGTCACAACCGGTAATGGTACTAACAAATCTTTTCTCTGTCCTATAATATTTTATGTTGTTCTCAAAAAGACACCAAAATGTTATTTATATCTCAAACTTAAATTATTGTAATTTTGAAAATTATTATTCTTTGTAAATGTTGTAAATAAACAAAAGGAAAGAAAACTGCAAAAAATGAAAATTGTAAAATGTACGACCTGTTTTAAAACATCAGGTAACAAGTATATAATTTATCAATAAATAAAATAAATTTGATAGCGTCAGTAATATGTAATTAATTGCTGCTCTTGTTCAAATGTTCAAATGTTTGTGAAATCTTATGGGACTTAACTTCTTAGGTCATCAGTCCCTAAGCTTACACACTACTGAACCTAAATTATCCTAAGGACTAACACACACACACATGACCGAGGAAAGACTCGAACCTCCGCCGGGACCAGCCACACAGTCCATGAATACAGCGTCTAAGACCGCTCGACTAATCCCGCGCGGCAATTGCTGCTCTTCAGAATATGCAATACCCGTTCGCTTTCATCGAGGTGGCACTCCGTCTCCTACGTGGCGCGACATCAAAAGCTCTTGTCAACGGTAGGCTATCGAACACCCTGCAAGTTCGCCGCTCTGTTAGACTGGGATGCTCATTATCGGTAACACTGCACGCTCTAGGATTAGAACCTTCGTTGTGCGGTCTAAGACACCGTCTCACAGGTTTGTCTCTTGGTGGTTTCGTTTCTAGGTGCACTGCGTATGGAGATAATCTGATGTTAACCCTTCGTGACGAGCTAGATGTTCGCAGAGTCTTGGATTGGTTAGCCACTTATGGTGAAGCGTCGGGGATCCGTAAAAATGTACATAAATCCATGGCTTTGAATATTGGCATCGGGATAATGCAAGAGTCGCCCAACTCACACTGTGCTATGAGAACCGTTATCTTTGTATCGACTTCACGGACGAGATCTCACACACGACGACCATTAATTATCTGAGCCTCTTGCAACACATCGGTGCTGGACCTGCGGATCATCGTCTTCGTGCATTGGACCTTCATCAACGGACTGAATTTGTTACTGTCTATCAAGCATCACGAATTCCGCATATAGCGCCTAAACACATAGCTCCGAGTATCATTGTCGCATTCAATTCCTTTGTCAGGACTGGAATGGTATTTAAGGTTCGATACGACTCCTTCACTCTCCCTAAAGAAAGGGACGAGCTTGGCCTTGTCAAAGTTCGTGATCGAGCAGTGCCTTTATACGTTAGCATGCACCACAAGCTTTGGCGATGATGCCCGACCAACCTCACCGGATTACTGTTGGAGGCTCTGGCACCGTATACCCTTGACCCTCCGTTGGCGCTTACTGAGATACAGGTGCTCCTTTCCTACTTTGGGAGGTTTTATCTGGAGTACAGCTACCTACGGGACGTTCTGCCCGTCTCTCGCTTACCAAAGATTAGTGACACCTATCGCGCACTAAGTCACCGTCGGCCACCTAATGGCGTCGAAATGACACGTCCAACAGAGCATCGGAAAGTAGTCAACACGATAACGCTAGATTCAGACCTACGTTAGAACTTGTACTTGACGGTGAACAGAAAATAAATTACTCGATAGAAAACCATACGATCCATGTTGTAGATTAGTCTTTATGTGTGAGCTGTATCGTCCAAGATACTGACGGACACAGGCTCCATTGTGAGCGATCGGAAGGGATCTGGTATTTTGTTCATCAAATTTTGGCTTTGTTTTTAGGGATGTCGCCCTCTTACGTCGATTCCCCCACTCTCATCTACCCGGAAGATGTTTATTACCCGAATAGGAAACACAACGCTGTCACGTGGATCAGAGGTCACGTAATTCATTATCTATTTGAAGTTGGTGACATAGAACTCATGTATTTTTGGACCTGTTTAAACGATCGTCTAAGCTCTTCAGTCTGGAACCGCACGACCGCTACGGTCGCAGGTTCGAATCCTGCCTCGGGCATGGATGTGTGTGATGTCCTTAGGTTAGTTATGTTTAAGTTGTTCTAAATTCTAGGGGATTGATGACCTCAGACGTTGAGTACCATAGTGCTCAGAGCCATTTGAACCATTTAAAAGGTCGTCGTTGTGCTATTGTGAAGAACGCTAAGTACAGTCAATACTTTCCTAACTTCTTGCGGAGCATCTTCCACGCCCCGCCCAGTAGCGGGATTATTTATAGCAGGAGATAAATTTGATACATTCACACAAGGAGATGAACAGATAACGGTACCTACACGACATTACAAGAAAACATCCCATGAAAATGGGGCGGCGGCTTACGTGGAGTATCGACGCCGCGTGTAAGTGATACAGAAGTATAGCATTCTGTTTTTCTTTCTTTCAGAGTTAAGTCATGGAATAGACGGATTTATTTTTTGTCAATAAACAAATATTCTCCTGTGGCCATTTACCCCATGCATACGTTCCTGTTTGACGACGGAGACATCATGCCCACGTTGCCCCCAAGACCTTTTACACTATAGAACAAAAGGGGTAGCGTCTCTGATTAGTAATCAAAGTGTCCTCGGTCCCGTGTTCGAAGCCCGCCAAGGCTTAGATTTTGATTAGTAATCAGCATTGGCAGACGAAGACTTCCGGCATAAGAAGTCACCCCCATTCTGGCAACGGCCTTGTCAAAGAGGGCGCAGGAGGGGACAGACGTTCAGGGCACTCTCTTGTCCTACGGGTGGGAAACTGCCCTAAAGGCGGCGGAAGAATCAGCAATGATCAACGGCATGAGGATGCTGAAATCAAAAGAAAACACTGCATTAAAGACACGTAAAGCGTATCCACAGAGCACGTGGACTGTAACTGTAAAAGTGCCATGATGATCTCTCTATTGGCAAAAGATTCCGCAATCAGGTCCCATTCGCATCTCTGGGAGGAGACTGCCAAGGTGGAGGTAACAACGAGAAAAAGATTGAATAATCAACTAAATGATAACGTTCTACGAGTCGGGTCGTGGAATGTCAGTAGCTTGAACGTGGTAGGGAAACTAGAAAACCTGAAAAGGGAAACGCAAAGGCTCAATCTAGATATAGTAATAGCCAGTGAAGTGAAAGGGAAAGAAGACAAGAATTTCTGCTCAGATGAATACAGGGTAATATCAGGTCCAGCAGAAAATGGTACAACGGGAATAGAATTCGTTATGAATAGTAAGATAGAGCAGAGAGTGTGTTACTGTGAACAGTTCAGTGACAGGGTTGTTGTTATCAGAATAGACAGACCACCAACAATGATCAGGTATAAATGGCTACGTCGCAAGCTGAAGATGAAGATATAGAAAAACTATTTGAGGATCTTTGAAAGGCTAATATAGTCTGTATAGAGAGATGAAATTCTGACAGTCGTGGAGGAAGGTAACAGCGATGGTGACAGAAGAAATACTTCAGTTGGTCGTTGAAAGAAGGAAGCACAAAAATGTTCCGCGAAAATCGGGAATAAAAACTTACAGGTCGCGGAGGAATGAAATAAAGAGGAAGTGCAGGGAAGCTAAGACGAAAAGGCTGCAGGAAAAATATGGAGAAACCGAGAAAGAAATGGCTGTCAGAAGAACAAACTCAGCATACAGGAAAGCCAAAACAACCTTCGGTGACATTAACAGCATGTGTGGTAACATTAAGAGTGCAACGGGAATACGACCGTTAAATGCAGAGGAGAGAGCGGGCAGGCGGAAAGAATACATTGAAAGCCTCTGTGAGGGGAAGATTTGTCCGATGTGATAGAAGAAGAAACGAGAGTCGATTTAGAAGAGATAGAGGATCCAGTATTGGAATCATGATTTATAAGAGCTTTGGGGGACTTAAGATCAAATAAGGCAGAAGGGACAGATAACATTCAATCAGAAGTTCTAAAATCATTGGGGAGAGTGGTTTTAAAACAACTATTCACGTTGGTGTGTTGTATGTGTGAGTCGGGCGTCATACCAGCTGACTTTTGGAAAAATATGATCCACACAATTCCTAATACTGCAAGAGCTGACAAGTGCAAGAATTATTGGACAATCAGCTTAACAGCTCATGTATCCAAGTCGCTGACGACAATAATATACAGAAGAATGGTAAAGAAAATTGGTAATGTGCCAGATGATGATCAGTTTGGCTTTAGGAAAAATAAAGGGACGAGAGAGGCAATTACGACGTCGCAGTAGATAATGGAAACAAGACGTGTTCATGGGATATGTCGACCTGGAAGAGCTTTCGACAATGTAAAACAGTGCAAGATTTTCAGAATTATGAGAAAAGTAGGGGTAGGCTGTAGGGAGAGACGGGTAATATACAACGAGTACAAGAGCCAAGAGGGAATAATAAGAGTGGACGACCCAGAGCGATGTGCTAGGATTAAAAAGGGTGTAAGAAAAGGATGTAATCTTTCGCCAGTACTGTTCAGTCTGTACATCGAAGAAGAAATGATAGAAATAAAAGAAAGCTTCTGGAATGGAATTAAAATTCAAGGTGAAAGGATTTCAATGAGACGATTCGCTGATGACACTGTTATCCTGAGTCAAAATTAATAAGGACTACCTTATCTGCTGAATGGAATGAATAATATATGAGTTCAGGATGTGGGTTGAGAGTAAATCGAAGAAAGACTAAAGTAATGAGAAGTAACAGAAACTAGGATTGATGGTCACGAAGTAGATCAAATTAAGGAATTCTGCTACCTTGACAGTAAAATAACCAATGACGGACGGAGCAATGACATGAAAAGCAGACTAGCAGTAGCAAAAATGGCATTCCTTGCCAGGAGAAGTCTACTAGTATCAAACGTAGACCTTAATTTCAGGAAGAAATTTCTTAGAACGTACGTCTGGAGTACAACATTATATGGTAGAGAAAGACGGACTATGAGAAAACCGGAGAAGAAGGGAATCGAAGCATTTTAGATGTGGTGCAAGAGATAAATGTTGAAAATTATGTAGACTGATAGGGTAAGGAATGAGGTGGTTCTGCGCAGAATCGGCGAGGAAAGGAATATGTGGAAAACGCTGATTAGGAGAAGGGACAGGATGATAAGACATCTGTTAACACATTAGGGAATGACTTCCATGGTACCAGAGGGAGGTGAATTATAGAGGAAGACAGACATTGTTATACATCCAGCAAAGAATTGAGGACGTAGGTTGCAAGTGCTGCTCCGAGATGGAGAGGTAGGCACAGGAGAGGAATTCGTGGTAGGCCGCATCAAACCAGAGGACTAATGAGCCAAAAAAATAGGATTTGCTCACTGGACCTTTCTCCAGACTTCCTTACCATCCTTCCAAATTCGCGGACCTCTCGCCTTTCCTTTCTTCTTTCTGGTTAATCATGTCGAATGGAGATGGCCACAACACTCTGCTAGTTTGTACATTGGAGTTGTATGTAGGCACAACGAAGGATAATAAGTTTCTCAGTGTAAGTGTTGTACATTCACACAGTAATTAAGCATCTTCCCAATTGTCCGATGAACTCGTTCCGTCCTTTCCTTACCCTTTTGAATGAAGGGGGCTAGTCCTCAACATCTTTACTTTTAGTAACTGACACAACTCTTTCATCACATCTGAGATGAAGTTCGTCTTTTGGGCTGTAATTATGGTGTCTGGCACCCAAAACTTCAGTATCCACCTCTTAACCAATGCCTCTACGGCTGTGACTGCCTGTTCGCCTGGCATCGGCACGATCTCGATGTAACGAGAAAAACGGTCTATTACGGACAGCATAAAAGGATTTCCTAATGGTGTTCGGCTGAACGGGCCTAACCCCTACACCCCCGTCAAACTGAGCGGTTCCATTGCTTCTGCTGGTCTCTTTAACAGTAACTACTTCCGATTTAATTCCGGCCCTGCGCACAATGCAGACAATTTCTGACGTACTGCTAGACATCTTTCTTCCTTCCCTTCCACCACTAACTTTCTGCCACTCTCCGGTTCGTCGACCAGCTGTCCCCATGATCTGATAAGAAGTGGTCGTGTATTTCACATAGTACTTCTTGCTTCAGCATGGTTGGTATCACCACTCATGGTCCTAATTTCGTATCTGCACATAATAACCTGTCACGCATGCTGAACTGCTGTTGTTTGCCATACAGTCTACGCTCTCCGTCGGCCCCCTGTGCAGCCAGCCATTTCCCCACGGCAGAAAAAAAAAAAAAAAAAATAGTATCGTGTGGTGGGAGTTTCAGATTTAAAAATTTCAATTTATGATAACTTTGTGGATTTCCTTCTTATTATCTTTGCATCATAGATGCTCGCTTCTTGGGCCGCACTGAAACTTGTTTTGCGTCGCATGCAGCCCGAGGGTCACTGGTTGGAAACCTCTTTCCCTTGCTTGTACTATAGCTATTTTTCTGTTTAACCCGTTTGTTTACTCAATGATTTGTGTTGCACTTCTTGACCACCGACCTGGTGGCTAAATGATTAGATACATAACATGACAATATATACTCCCTCTGAAAGTCTAGAAACATTAACACTGCACTAGACCTTAAAAATCATTTTTAATTCTACAAACGCGGCTCTTCTTCAACAACTGTGTAAGTGGCCTTGAATATCTGCGTATCTCTTAACGGATTTCCATAATAGTTTGTGAGGCCCAGAAAAGTTTGTAAGTCTTGGCTTGTTCCTGGTACCAGAAATTCTTGTACTGCTTGCAGCAACCAAGGATTAGTTTTTACACAATCCTTATTAATCACGTGCCCTAAATAGCTAACTTCCTCCTGTGGACGTAACATTTCTTGGTAATAAATGTCAAATGCTCTGCTCATAACGCCTTGAACACTTCCTCCATTCGTTGCCTTTGTTCTTGCATATTCCTTGATAAGACGATTACGGCAGCAAAATATATCCGGCACTGACACAGTTTTAATCCTCCCAGCTTTCCGTCCAGCAGGTCGTGCACTCTTTAACCCAAAAGGCATCCTTATATGATGTTAGGGTCCCAAGGGTGCTGAAAAACTGATTTTAGTCTATCTACCAGAACAAATAATTGACAGTATTATTTTCTTAACTGAGAATCGAGAAGTGCTGGCTGGCTCTGCCCAAGATTAACTATCATCTTTGTGATGTTCGGGACTGAGTGGGCATCTGTTGTAGGCTTAGTATTCAAATTACGGTGATCGTAAAAAAAATTTATATTTCTTTGAGCTTCTTGGACACTATAATAACTCCCGCACCCCATTAACCCATCAACCAATTGAGATTCAGAAATTACTCCAGAACTTGTGCGATGTTCGTGCCATTCAGTACGCCTCTGAGACACCTGTGCTTCATTCATCGTTGGAATCCTGTTTTGTGTTCCTGGCGTAGCTGGTAATGATACTTGTGGGAAAAAGTAGATCTTGAAACTCCAGCAACGTGTCCTCTCTGACCTGTTTAGATGTTTTAATTTTTCACGGAATTCAGTCCTCGTAGCATCGTATGCCCTCTTATAGAGTACACCCTTATTGTGACTTCTTCATCCCAAATCTCAAGTGCAACCAACGACGTTCCTTTCAACAGCTTATTCTCCTCGGAGCCACAATTATCGTATTGATTGGTACTACCTTGCTTCCGAACCATTCGAGTGCAACTTATCCAAAGGTAACAAAAACCTATGGGAACTACAGTTTCAACTAAAGATTCATTACTCGAAATTGTTTCACTTAATAGAATACACAATTTATAAATACATATATATAAATTTAAGTTAAACTGCCCCGTCATGTTTTCCTACCTATGTAAAATTTTACTCTCAAAAACTGCCTCAGAGATTTTGATACGGTATTCACAACGCTTCCATTCATCGACAGTCGAATCTCGATAGTCCCGTGCCCACTGCAATCGTAAATGACGATAACTATGGATCAGCATGTGAACTCATATGGGTGGTCTACTACGGAGCTCCTCGTTCAACAACGTATGATGGACGGTGTGCTCCTGAACACTTGTGCATGCACCAGCATTGTACTCTTTCGGCAGAGATGATTACTCTCTATCCTACTTTACAGAGCAGACAAGCCTCCAGACGCAACGCTCTGTGAAGAGTGGTGGAAGTCCAACTATGTAGAGCCCAGTGGTAGTTTCACTGCCCTTCTACCTCTTTCCGTAGATGCTCACGACGGTAGCACGGGAACATTTGACCAGCTTCGCCGTTTTCAAGATACTCGTTGACAGGCTCTGCGTAATAGTAACCTGCGCTTTGTCAAGGTCGCTTATTTCAATGAGTTTCGCCATTTGCAGCCCATATCTTTGCTAGTGTGGTCTCCTGTCCGCGTCTGCTTCGCTTACATACCGGGTGGTTATAATTAAACTTTCCTTCTTTAACATTTAATAACACGGAAACGAATTTCCGTATGAGAACCAAACTTGGCAGCGTTAATGTCAAGAACATGGGGAAGAGAAACAATGCCGAACCAGTTCAACTGAAACACATTTAACGTGTTGCTACGGTACATCATACCACTACATACCGGTAACATTCCTGCTAAAAAGGTACTAAATATGGCGCCCATAAATGTCCAGAAGAGTGTGAAAGCGCAGGATTCCATTTCACACAGCAGAACGAAGAATGTGCTTATATATCCCCGTTAACCTATCTTCATATGTTGCGCTTCAGATCAGCACATGTGTGAATTCTCCGCTGGTATACTCTGTCCTCCAGGTAGTCCCACAACCAGGAATCACAGGGAGTGAGATCAAGTGATCGTACCGGCCGACATTTGGAAACCATCGGCTGATAATTCGACAGTTTCCAAATGTGTTGCGGAGAAGCAGATGAACTTCACGAGCGATGTGCGTTGGGGCCCCATCATGCATGAAAATTGTTGAGTTCAATGCGTTTCTCTCCTGTAGGGCTGGTATGACATGCTGGCGAAGCGTATCGCAGTAACGCTGGCCAGTCACCTGGCACCTGTTCAAAATAGAATGGCCAATGATGAACGTAGCCATGAAACCGCACTACACGGTGACGCGTTCACCATGCGGAGGAACCTCTCCCTGCATTTGGCAGTTTTGTGTGTTCATCTCACCTGTCAGAGAAAAATGAGCTTAGTATGTCCTTAGGATGGTCCAGGGCCAGGCCACGTCAACTTCAATCGTTGCTAGAAAGTGGAGAGCGAAGTCACCACGTCGTGCGTCTTGTGGTTCAAGCTGCTGTACGATATAGATCGTGTATGGATACAATTTAGAAAGGGTTGAAACACCTTCCGTCCAGTGGACCACGGGATGTTCAACTGTCGTGACAGCACACGCAGTGCCTGAAGAGTGAGAATTGCGCGCAGCGTTGTCTGCCATAGTAACAGCGTTTACATCAACCTCCTGTGGTGCAACCAGTCTTCAGCCTCTTCCCGGGGCGATGCCCAGTTCTCCTGTTTATTCCAACTTCTTCAGCATGCTTCGCACAGCAGGTGGAGAAACACACCCTTCCGCAATCCTTTCAGCCGGCGATATTCTCAAAGTGCAGCTGCAGCATTACTGTTGTTCTGATAATAGAGCTTCACCAATAGTAGCCTGCTCCTTTTGTCAAAGCTCATGTTGACTCGTCAACAAGTGGACTGCGACTGGTCAGATGTGTGACTATGAATCACGATTGATCATGGCATCTGGTGGCCATAGTTGGAACTGGACGATAGCGATGTGACGAATGGAGGTGACGCACTCCATACTCTTGACATTAATGCATCCAAGTTTGGTACTACTACGGTTATTAGTTTCCATGTTAAACAGCGAAAGTTTGACTATAACCACCCGGTACCTGCCTACAACGAGACCAGACGGCACCCAACGTCGCTGTGGGCAGTGGTCATAACGTTTTGGCTGATCAGTGTACGCTTAGTGCTATCCGTGCGAATGTGAGGCTGATCGTTAGTACAACATTAGTGTATATACGGATAAAAAATGAAATAGAGTGACATAAGAACAAAGGGTTGTATGGAAAATAATTAAGCGTCAGAAAACAGGAAAACTGATCGTATGTAACACGAGAAACCATGCAAAATGGGGAAAACACAAGCAGTCACTAATGTACGGGGTGGTTATAGCTATACTTCCTGTACTTGGGAGGGTCCCACGTAAACGATTGATCGTTGGACAATAAAACTTAGTCGAAACATTTGTAAGGATATGCGGAGGAGAAATAACGAATAAACCATTAAATGATACATATTTTATTTCTCACTTGAAAGAGTTAAGTTTGTTAATTGCGTTCTGTATTTATGTACCATGCTCATTGTGATAAACACCTACATCAACGACACTCTGGAACCACACTAGAGATACCATTTAGGTGTGTTGGGAGCACTTCTCGGAAGGTGGACCACGGAACGTTCAGCTGTCGTGATAAAGCTCGTGCACTGCTTGAACATAGCACATTGCGTGCAGCAATCTCAGTAGCAACTCCTTCGAGAATCTGTGGGCGATTGGTCGGCGGCCTCTCCCAAGAGCAATACCCAAATCGCCAGTTAATTCGAACTTCCGACCCCCGTTCATCAACTCCTGCATGGAAAGAGGACCTCTCTCCGTTCCTTTAACTCTTCTATAGTCGCGAAAAGCAGCAGCACGGCTGCCGTTGCTTCGATAAGCTAGCTTTACGAGCAGAGGACTGCTCACCGTGTCCAGACCCCTGTTGACTGTCTGCAACAATGATGTACAACAATGATTTACACAAATGCTTGCGTTTCACCTCATGTCGCCGTACCGCAGCAGCGCCTAGCTGCAAGTTATGGATCAAATGGCTCTGAGCACTATGGGACTTAATATCTGACGTCATCAGTCCACTAGAACATAGAACTACTTAAACCTAACTAACCTAAGGACATCACACACATCCATGCCCGAGGCAGGATTCGAACCTGCGACAGTAGCAGTCGCGCGGTTCCAGACTGAAGCTTCTAGAACCGCTCGGCCACCGCAGCCGGCAACAACAAGTTATGACACAAACTATTGTAACAACGTCAGCCCTGCAGCGCACGGTCTGAAAATCATTCCTATAAAGTTGAGTACCCAGTGTGGGTGGTAAATAGTTTTCTGTCTACACTGTTTCAAGTATCGAAAGTTTCATTGAATATTTTGAAGATTTTTTTTTTGGTAGCATAAACAATACATACGAGTAGTAGTAGAACCAACGTTGATTATTAAACAAGGATATGTGAGCAATTAAAGCAAAATTAATATAACTTGCTCAAAAAAGTTGATAAATACTACCTAAACGAAAATTTATTGAAACGCTTTTTTGAAGATACTGGTGATAGGGGTATTGACGAAGGACCAATGCGGGCCCCCCCTCAAATTCGCTTCTACTGATTCAAGAGTTAATTAATACTTGGACTGCACTGTTTGAGGATTTTTTTTTGCAGATACAGACCCAACCTACGTTCCTCTATCTTACTGCATTTAATTCAGTGTGTTTTGTAACTATGTCCTTGGCTGTGGCATCCATTGCTTTAATTGTTAGAAAGTTTTCTCTTTTCATTTGCACTATGGAAAAATTTCTGATAACCTCTTTCATTGATTCCGTCCTGTCCTGGGTAGTAAATGCATATGCGGTTTCTTTACCTTTTCACAGTCACCAAAATCTTTATCGCACTATGTTTATATGTGGCCAGGTTGAAGGACCTTGTGATCTACACTGACACGAAGAATAAGGAATTGTGCGACATTAACCAAAGTTGGTAACCTTGTTGGTACATCTGAAAGGTGACGTGTGTTCAGATTTCGCGCCAGTCGCATAACAATGGCTATAGTAGCACCGCTATGAGGAAGAATATTAGGTTTGCTTTAAATACACACTGTAATGGTTGTGAGCGTTAGTTAGCGTTAAGACTGGATGTGTTGGGCTCATGTTAGTCAAGAATGCCTTTAAGACGACAAAAACGCTATTATCAGCACCACACGCAGTTTGAACGGGGTGGTGTAATATTGCTACGAGAAGCAGGATGTTCCTCTTTCAACACTACACAAAGGTTTGACAGGACTGTAGCCATTGTACAGGATTCCCGACAGTGGTGGTCACTTGAACGTACGGTCTCAAGAAAACCAGGGTCCTGACAGCCACTTGGCACTACCTAAAGGAAAGACCATCGCTTCGGCGCATGCCTGTGACTCATCGTACTTCATCTGCAGTAGTTGGCACCACAGTGCCAACAAACTGTTAAAAATCTCCTACTTCAACGACAGCTCCGAGCCAGACGCCCTCAGTGTGCTTTCCACTGACCCTAGACCATTACCAGGTGCGCCTTCAATGGTGTCGAGCGATAGCTCATTGGATAGCTGAGTGGACGTCTGTTGCATTTTCTGATGAAAGGTGGTTCTGCCTCGGTGGCAGTTATGGCTGCGTGTTGGTCAGAACGAGGCTATTTGAGGACCCATGCTGCCTGCGAGATGGACGCACTGGACCTGCGCGCTTGGAGTTTTAGTCTGGGTTGCGATTTCGTACGACAGCACGAACACTCTCGTCGTTATACCACGCAATCTGGATGCAAACCTGTTCATCAGTCTGGTGCTCCGATCTGTTGTGCTGCAATTCATGAACAGTATTTCAGAGGATGTTTTCCAACAGGAATGCGCTCGCCTAGGTACTGTTGCTGCAACGCAGCATGCTCTACAGAGCGGCGACTTGTTTTTTTAGCCTGCTCGATCACGAGATCTGTCTCCAATACAGCACGTATGGGACATAAGCGTACGGCCAATCCAGCGTCACCACAATGTTCAAATGTGTGTGAAATCTTCAGTCCCTAAGCTTACACACTACTTAACCTAAATTATCCTAAGTACAATCACACACACCCATGCCTGAGGGAGGACTCGAACCTCCGCCGGGACCCAGCGTCATCCATAACCAGCATTAATCGTCCCTGTGTTGACCGACCAAGTGCAACTGGCATGGAACTCAGAAACTGACATCCGGCACCTATTTAATAGGGTGCACGTTTGCAGTCTGACATTCAACATTCTGGTGGTTACACCTGTTATTAATGTAGCAGCAATTCACAATTGCATTGGCTTATTTCGCGCTTGCTCTGTGTTCTTGGAATGTTATCTAGACATACGTATTCCCGAAATTTGATTGCTCAACTTTGTTTTTCGATATTGCTATTATTTTTCCGAGATTTACAACCTGTATTTCAAAATATTCCCTATTTAAATACGAAGTAAATAGTACTTTAAGTACTCTTAAAAGCACATGTATTAGGCTACTGCTGCGTTTTCTAGAAAATCCATGGCTGAAACTTCATTAGAGGTAACATCGTCTCTGCTTTCCCCTGCCATTTCACTTCTACTAGTTGTATTGTAAATGCAGTCCAGACCTCGGTTTGGTGCTTACAATTTAGCGTCGCAAAGTGCAAAACTAAGCCGGAAATAGCTAGTACTTTTTTACTCTTAAGAGATCCACACTTTAGCGTACAAAAAGTGCATTCAGATTATTTTCCTGTGAAATGTCACTTACACTCCTTTTAATCTCAGACTCTTAATTATAATCAATCTGTAGTTTGCGCTAAAGGGGAAACACTCTGGATGGGGGATCGTAAAACCAAGTACATTAGGCATTGATTGAAATAGGTTTAGAAACAGAAGATGCATGCTAGTTGGCTTAGTTGCGTCTCCCTCACACGGGCGTTACACAGGGGAAGGGGAAGCGTGGCTAGGTGGCACTGTGAATCGACGCTACCGTTAGGAACCGTGTGGGTAATGGTAGCCGCCACGGGGAGTACAAGACCTGTATGTCAAACGGGCCACCTCATTCACGGTCCGGCGCGATCACCATTAAACTGGCGACAAAGCGCCGGCCGCTGCTTGTGCCTTCTTCTGGCTTGCGGGCCTCGAGCTGTGTAATCTGTGCTACAGATTGGCGTCCACGGCAGCGGCGGTGGTGGCATACCCGCGAAATGGGAGCGCCGCTCGTTGTGCTAAGTGATTACATCTGCGATGCTAATGCAGCGCTGATTCCGCTGCCCTCGGCGGCACCGCATCAACACAACACACGCCGGAGAGCGCGGGACAACGCTAGCGTCATCCCCTGCGGCTCTGACCCTCCCTCTGCCTTCCTCTCTGTCTCCCCTTCCCCCCCCCCTCTCGCTCTCTCTCTCTCTAGCCCTCTCTTATGGCATGGCGCGCCGTGGCGACCGACAATTACCCAGAGTGCGCTGCGCTGCGCGCTGCGTGTCTAATCTGGGGCCGTATTTCAGGCGCGCCAAGTGGACGGACACTGTATCTGGGCCAGCTACAGCTGCTGCCGCCGCTGCCACAGAGGGGACACGCTGACAACAAGGCGAGCCGTTATTAATAACCGCCCTGTGCTACCCGCCAGACAACAGACAACGCCACCCTCTGTGGGCTAGTAGCGGCGGACACTCAACACGAGCACACCTATCAGTTATCGCTGGCACCTTCTTTCATCGTGTGACAGAAATGTATGAAACTGTTGTCACTACACGAATAGGTATTGCTCTTCTCTACACACATTGCAGGGAGCGCCAGGTAGTGGACTCAGTCAGAAAATGTACCAGGGAGTTTGACGTCAGGCAATTAATCAAGCGCGGTGTTTCGAGGTGTGTATGTACAAGTGTGTCCAGTGTATCCGTTGGTATATGATGGGTTACCAAAAGAAGAGTGACAGTCCGTTTTCCGTTTCTGATTATTTATTTATTTGTAGCATTCGCATTTCACCTGCTGACTAGGTACTATAGCAGATTTTCTCACGTCTACCTTTGTCGCTTGGAATAGATAGTCACAGTGTATATGCCACAGTATTAAATCCATTATATCGACAAATGTAGTCAAATGGTATGTCATTTTATGTCAGTGGTACCATAAACAACAAGGCATCAACGATACAGGAGGTAAAGGGTGGAACTCGGTATAAAAGCAGTCGGCTCTGTACGGTGTTTATGTGTGCGTGCGTGCCTTTACTGTAGGTAGGAAACAGACAACATTAATAAAAGCGGATTTTGGGCGCATTAACCACGATTGTGACAATGCCACGCGGAAACAGTTGTCACGCGATGGAAAGGCAAAACTCGGTACGTAATGTGACTCTCTAAAAGTCAGTTCCCACAAAGATGAATGTTTCAAGCATAGAATTTCGTTATGCTGGGGGCACAATGTGAACAGACCGGAAAAAAATGTGAAAAGTTTAAAATTACCTGAGGCATAGAACGAGTTACACATGCGCAAACTAAGGGCCACAAACCGTTATTCCTCCCAGCTTGATTTACAGTTGCCAGTAATTACCAGACGTTTACGACAGATTTTGTCACATGACAGACATCTTCCATTCAAGAAACGACTGCCGGAACCCGCATTAACACCCAAGCGCAACAGGCTGCTTTGAAGTTTGCTGTAAAATATGTGTCATGGATTTCAGGATAGGATAATGTGATCTACACTGATAAAAATAAGTTTCATTAAGATGGGCAGAATGGAATTCAGTATTACTGGCATGAACTGAGAATAGAGTATCAGGTAATAATGAGGATAAATTTTGGTGGTGGAAGTGCTATGATTTTGGCAGAATATGCACTAGAGGTAAATCATGATCTGGTTTTCTGAACTCTAGAATGAATTCTACCACGTACACTGAAATGCTAGAAACATAATTGATTAGAATATATGAGGACCTAGGGGTTTCTACAAGGTAATGCATTCGTGTACGGTTTCGTTAGTCAAAAAGTAGTCTTAAAATAAATATAGCGGTGGGTTGCTCTGGTCTGCACGTAGCCCGGATTTGAACCAAATGGAAGACCTTTTGTCGTACTCACAAGGCGTGTATATCGCAAAGGACGCCAGTTTATGGCCGTATGTGAGATGAGAAGACCAATACGACAAGATTGGGCGACAATTTCACTGGGAGAACTACATAACCTAACGGAATTAATCCCGAAGACAATTTTTGTGGTAGTTGGGAAGAATAGAGGTTGAACAAACTACTAACAATGCAATAATGCATTATACAAATTTCCACCCAGGAAATACAAACGTCTCGTTGTTTTACTCGTGTTCTGGAAAAAGGAACTTTGTAATTCAGTGGCAGTTTTTTATGTCTTATACGTATCTACAACTCTCATAGTAAATTCGATACACGTGTACTTCAGACATTGTACTATTACTTTCGAGTAGTCCTGCTTTTATCCTGATTTCCGCTACCTTATTATTACAATGTTGTGACTGATTGTGCTGGTATTCTGTTCAACAGAATGAGGATGATATCCAGGCGGCGAGAGGTTAGAACACGTACTGCACTCACGAACATTGTCGAACGTGATAGTTTTGGTAAGCTGTGGAGGCATAATGTTGCACAAGCGTACCGACCTCCAAAGCTCTGAACACGGTAGACTCATAGGACAACGATGTTTTGACACTATACTCCTTACCAATGTGCGTATTTTCAGAGGTGTACTCGGTCATGGCATCATTTTAATGGAAGACACTGCGCGATCTCATTGGACTGCGCAGGAACGAGAGGATATTCACCAAATGGACTGCCCTGTCCATTCTCCCGACTTAAATCCGATCGAGGACGTGTGGGATGCGTCGAGGGGACGTATTTCAGTGTGTCCACGTGCACCAAAGACCATCCAACAGTTGTCAAAAGCACTGGCGGAGCAATTGAACGCTGTACCACAAGACCTTCTTACAAACCTTCTGGACAGTATGCGGGGACACATTGCCGTCCCTAATGAACACACACTATACTACTATTCATACCCGACTTTTTGTAATGCATAGGGTACCTTCATAAACAGCGGTGACTTCAACGTAATTATTGTCTTTTAATACATGTGACACTTCTGTCCGTTCCACTACGTATTTTTTTGAGGTACTTTCCGCACTATACTGGAGCTATTAATTCTATGTCTGGTCCAAGTTTCATCGAGCTAAATTACGTGAGAGTGAAACATCATCCGAAAGTGACTTCCGTCTTTAACTTTGGCACCCCAGTGTAGCAGCAAAAACTATACAGTAAGCAACGAAACGCAAAATTTCTATTTGTGAAGTAACTGCGAATGTGCTTTTACGAACCATGAGTAACTTTTATATGCGACATTGCAATAATTAGTACAAATGGTCTGAAGCGCAAACGTTTACACGAAGTCCCTCTTCAAGTGAACTCATGTTTGATCCATGGCCTACCTTAACAAGATATACGATATCACTTCAGCACGTTACCTGTTACAGTTTACTGTAAATTCGTACCTTTTAAAGGAAATATTCCTCCTATCACCCTCGCAGTTGCTTGCAATATTACACTCGTCTCAGCAGTAAGTTAAGAATTTCTTCAAACACCCATGGATCATCTCGTAAATCTTAAGAAGGCTGTAGAATTCACTGCTGCAATTCTTAATTTAAATCATCGTTAGTGCTGTATTATGCATGCTGGTATATCTCCAGACAGAAATAAATAGAAATGGAGCTCACAAGGGAACTGTACGAATTTCACGTCTCCGATTTGATTCATATAGAAAGATGATGTATTGCTCGACCAGGACTTCAACGTAATTAAATAGCAAGACGGAACTCTCAACCGTTTACGAGAAAATTGGATTTGAACACTTTACGCGTGAATTACATGCTTCGTATGGTCGTTAGTACTCAAGATTTCCGCAGCCTAGCGGTTAGTTTCATAAGCCCGAGACCTGTTGATCGAATCTCGCTCCCAGTACCATTTTTTTAAAAATTTAGTTCCTATGTAATTCGAATTCTGGACATGGGTGGTACTCCGCGAAATTGTATGATGCCCGCGAACAACTTACGATTGTAACCCAAGTTTGTTTGGCAACAGACACATTTAAAGAACCATTCACATTCAAGGATTTGGCGTTCACTACAAGTGCTATATGTCGCAATAAGTATTGTTTCCCATGTTTGTATGATCAGTATTATCCAGTTTCGTACAGTGCTCAGTATGTTACGCATTATAATTGCCACATATATAGATAGAAGAATATAAATAAGGTTACTGTTCCGATTTGATTGAAAGTTTTTCATTTTCCATTTTTTCCAGTGTCACTGCGAAAATTTTTTCTCAATTTTTCAGGACATTGATTACGGAAAAAATACTATAATCATTCGAAAATGACAGTTCGCACAGTCATCATAATTACGTGGGAAGAAGAAAACGTCCATGCAGGGGTCGATTCACGGACTTCGAGCTTCTAGAAACTAACCGCTTAACACGTTCGGCTCCACAATTCTTGAATACGAGCGACTATACATAATTTATAAATACGCGTAAAATTTTCTATCTCGACTTTCCCGAAAACGGCTGAGAGCCGCGTTTCCCTGTCTACATTTATTGAAGTCGTATTTGTGCCCTACACATTATAACCCTACCAGTACTCTCGTAATTTAGTATGCTTTTACCTAAATAACAGAAAACATATGAACTCTTACTCAATTTAGTTTAGTTTCTAAATAAAGTACACTATGGGAGGATAGTCCTCTTAATAGGAAAATCTAATCAATAGAGTTATCCTTCTTACAGGATTTGACCATGTGTTGTGTCTAATGGATAAGTAAATCCGATTATTCAATTCTTTTCCTAAGATCTTACCCAGCGGTTAGAAAGAAACGCAATATGAACAGTATTATATTGAAGCTTGGACAACTAATTTCCAAGTTCATTTAGTGATTTAAAATATGTACTAACGGTCGCCAGCCTATCCAGGCCATGAAACAGTGAAGTATTGGAAAAGCAGAAGTATGAATTTTGCCTACTTTCTTGCTATTGTTTGAGTTGCTTCTTAAAATAAATATTACTCCACGGAAACAATGCTGGTGCAGACAGTGTAATTATTTGACTTTTACACCCCTATGCATTATACATTAAGTTTGTAAAAGAAAAACAAAACATTAGCTAACTTCAAGGAAGGCAAAAAAATGGCTATCGGCGTGCGGGGGGGGGGGGGGGGGGGGCTTTAGAGAAGCACTCTTCATAACCAAGAGACTTAAATATTAAAGTACTTAGACACTAAAGCGCACACTTTTTATACTGATCACTTCACTTCTTTCTTCCTGGAAGTTACTTTTAACAGCTATCACTCCTTGTACTAACTATGTATAGTCATTTAACAGATTTTAGCATATTTGCTTCACGCTTACTGAATTCTACTTAAGCAAACTTTTACTATAACATTTTACAGTAGTTATGAAAACTTAAAAAAAAAAACAGAATATTTTGGCTTTATTTCTCTGCAATGTTCTAAAACATGGACGTGCTATAACTGTAACTAGAATTCATATTACACATTTCAGTGAGACAACTAATACAACTTTAGTTTAACTATTGCTCTAGATGAAAGTATTTATGAGTTCTTTATCTTTATGATGCAAAATTACATTTTAATTTACTCTATTCCGTTTACACTCTTCCACTATTGAGATGTAATTTCATTACTACAAGATGTAGTCCTTCACACATATATCTCATTACTTACACAAAAGCAATGTAAATAGTACCACTTTATATTGACTTGGCGCTTCATAAGTCTGTAAAACAGAATACTTGGATTAATCAAACATCAGAAAGGAACCCTATATAGGTGTATGATAAGAATTAAATAACCGGGTGAACCAGTTTCTTTAAAGTTTAGGAAGATTATTCAGTAATAAAACACTAATGGTTCACGCTCTACAAAAGTAAAATATCAAAAATAAAAGTCTTGTCAGGTGGCTGTAAGCTTGGGTGTGGCGAACAATTATTATAACGGCTACACTATCCACAGTACGGCCTGCAAATATCTTGCTGTATGGACTCAATTTCTCTTTTTGGCGTAATTCAATTTTACATACAGTGGCCCAACCACTCTCAGCTATGCCGTAATCCATTTGCAACCCTCATCCGAAGCATTTTTGTGCAAATTTGCAGGCAAAGGTTCTCCTGCTCCACAAGGCCTCAATCACTGCTGCTTACAGACTGTGTAACCTACTTCCCGCGCTTGCTCTAGGTAACGCGCCAACTTGCCCTTGCCACCTTTTCTACTCCCCAGAACCACTTTCGTTTCAAACAAAAGTACACTGGCTTTTACATAACACGTATTTCTTACATTTTTCCTAAGCGTGACACTTTCTTACAATTATCAAATTTACGTCAACATGAACAGTTAATACACACAAATATTTTTAGAGACAAAATGTCATCAGAAAATTATTTAAGGTAATATACAATTTACATAGTATTTTACACACATTACTCACCTACAATGCAAAGAACTTTAACCTCCAGTATAGCACACTTACTTTACATATACAGAAAATGCAGTGCCAATACGCGAAAATCTTAAAGCTAAAAAACATAAAAAATTTAGATGAGCCATAGTGAACAATAGTGTTACAACATCCTATCAACTGAAATCAGATCGGTAAGGGGACATTGTTACGATCCATTTGTCCGTCGATTATAAAGCCTAGATTCCAGCTCTGTTGAGCCTATCTATGTAGGACCACATTAATGAGATATTCTTCCATCAGCCGTTGCCCCATCATACATCTACCACATCTCGCAACCATGTGCCGTTTATGAACCTCGAATCAAATTGGATTAAGACTTATTTGAAAAGTTCCCATTTCAAATAGATTTTTACAAATTAGGACAAAATTTTATATTGAGGTCAGCGTCGGCTGATGATCGGACAATCGCTATTATCTCGCAAAGGGCTTGTATCGGGACCATGTTAACTGGCAAGTGTTTTGTTCCTGTTACCATATGCATTCACTTGTGTCAGTTTAGGTTTCTTTTCTAATTTTGTTATTTTGTTACGGGACAACTAAGGACCACGACAAGATAACTATTTGTTTCTGTGTTCCGTCATTCTTATTTCCTCAGACTGAGCTCTTTTCCTCTCATCCGACGGTAGTTCCTCTACTTCTTTTACATTCTTGAAAACTTTTCAACTTCTTTAGTTCTAGTACTAATTTGTCTTTGTTAAGCAAGGTCTTCTGCTCCTCAATCAACTTTTCTTGTACTTTTTTTTTTCACGTTCCCCAGTCATTTTCTTTGTGTCTTTTCCTGTTTTGGAAGATGTGTGTTTCTCATTTGTTAATGTCTTCCTTCATTTCCTCTAGATGACCATGGAGTGTAACACGACTTTTGCTGATATCATCCGTTATTTTCGGGTACTATGAGTATGTTTCCTCAAATTTTAGCTGTTGTTCGTGATTGGACCCAAAATTTTTCGCAGGATTTTTCTGTTTTCCAAACCATATGCCATTTTGCACTCAGATGAAGGTTTTGATTGCGATCCGTGGAGGACTTCTGAATTTACAACTTTGCTATAATCCCTTAATTTCATAAATTCAGAAAACATTTTTGTACAGATTTCTCACTCTCAATAACACTATTTTCATTCTTCATTTCTGATTTTAACTGCCTCTTTTTCACTTTTTATGTTTACATTTTCACTCTGACACTTAAAGTTTTCTTTCCTTTGATATTAGGTTTTAATTATGATACCAATTATATACAGGGTGTTACAAATAGGTACGGCCAAACTTTCAGGAAACATTCCTCACACACAAAGAAAGAAAATATGTTATCTGGACATGTGTCCGGAAACGCTTACGTTCCATGTTAGAGCTAATTTTATTACTTCTCTTCAAATCACATTAATCATGGAATGGAAACACACAGCAACAGAACGTACCAGCGTGACTTCAAACACTTTGTTACAGGAAACGTTAAAATGTCCACCCTCCGTCGCATGGAATTTCTGATGCGCTGATGCAGCCCTGGATTATGGCGTATTGTATCACAGCCTTCCACAATACGAGCACGAAGAGTCTCTACATTGGTACCGGGGTTGCGTAGACAAGAGCTTTCAAATGCCCCCATAAATGAAAGTCAAGAGGGTTGAGGTCAGGAGAGCGTGGAGGCCATGGAATTGGTCCGCCTCTACCAATCCATCGGTCACCGAATCTGTTGAGAAGCGTACAAACACTTCGACTGATATGTGCAGGAGCTCCATCGTGCATGAACCACATGTCGTGTCGTACTTGTAAAGGCACATGTTCTAGCAGCACAGGTAGAGTATCCCCTATGAAATCATGATAACGTGCTCCATTGAGCGTAGGTGGAAGAACATGGGGCCCAATCGAGACATCACCAACAATGCCTGCCCAAACGTTAACAGAAAATCTGCGTTGATGACGTGATTGCACAATTGCGTGCGGATTCTCGTCCGCCCACACATGTTGATTGTGAAAATTTACAATTTGATCACGTTGGAATGAAGCCTCATCCGTAAAGAGAACACTTGCACTGAAATGAGGATTGAGACATTGTTGGATGAACCATTCGCAGAAGTGTACGCGTGGAGGCCAATCAGCTGCTGATAGTGCCTGCACACGCTGTACATGGTGCGGAAACAACTGGTTCTCCCGTAGCACTCTTCATACAGTGACGTGGTCAACGTTACCTTGTACAGCAGCAACTTCTCTGACGTTGACAGTAGGGTTATCGTCAACTGCACAAAGAATTGCCTCGTCCATTGCAGCTGTCCTCGTTCTTCTAGGTCTTCCCCAGTCGCGATTCATAGGCTGGAATGTTCCGTGTTCCCTAAGACGCCGATCAATTGCTTCGAACGTCTTCCTGTCTGGACACCTTCGTTCTGGAAATCTGTCTCGATACAAACGTACCGCGCCACGGCTATTGCCCCGCTAATCCATACATCAAATGGGCATCTGACAACTCCGCATTTGTAAACATTTCACTGACTGCAAAACCTGTTGATGCTACGTACTGATTTGCTTGATGGTAGTACTGTACAGCAATGAGTCGCATGTCAACAGAAGCACCGAAGTCAACACTACCTTCCTTCAATTGGGCAAACTGGCGGTGAATCGAGGGAGTACAGTACATACTGCCGAACCTAAAATGAGCTCTAACATGGAAATTAAGCGTTTACGGACACATGTCCAGATAACATCTTTTCTTTATATGTGTGGGAGGAATGTTTCCTGAGAGTTTGGCCGTACCTTTTTGTAACACCGTGTATAAATAATACAGAATACAATATGAGCAGTCGTATTCAGTGTTTCATTGCTGGTGCCGTCTCTTAATGTCTGGGAAAGTCAACTGAAGATCAATAAGGTTTACAAAATGTGATAGGCAAGAATTTTGAATGGCGTAAAAAGTGATAACTAGAATCGAATGATATCTAGTGTACTAATTGAAATGTTTTGACTTATACACTTCATTATATACTGACAGAAGAAAATAACAGGACCAAGAAGGAATTGATAACGGATAAATGCGAAGAGATGCGCCAAATAGTTTCGAACGAACTAACTAATTTCGTGAAGATATAATTGATGCAGTCAGTCGATATAAAGAGTGTGGAAACGGGTGTGAAAGTGCAGTACGTCAATGTTAGAGAGTCACTTTTACTGTAAATTACCGCGTGATCTCAGTGCTTTTGAATAGGAGCGAGATAGTAACCAGAAAATTTGTTTTCGAGGCTTCTCACTTTTTCAAGGCCAAGGAGGTGGCACTCGATGAGCAAACTTTTGATCGAACTTCAGCATGCGTTGTTTGTCACACGAGCGGGAGTGACAGTTGCTGCAGGAGACGGTATCGGATGAAATGAGGATTAACTAGGAAAAAGCATTTTTCATCAATCGCTTTTTATTTATGGAGTAAAGGTGTGGATGTCTGAAACTGAATGCTCTCAAACGTTAGGAAAACTACATCAATTACAAGGGTTTCAATAAAACGATGATTTCTGTTGTTGCACTTACTGATTGTTTGACTTAAGGAAACACGGATGGAAGAAATCGGTAGACATCTCCTTAACACAGTTGTCGGTATTCCGCACTTGTGCACAGTTGATCTAGTCGAGCACTACCAGTTTCCTGTAGATAATGCAAAGCGTATGGCAATAAATGCCAATATACGTGCATGGACTAACTCCTAAGGAAGCTATCACTATCATGTTTATAAACATTGCCTAACATCGTGAGGGTATTTTTGTTCTGTCGTTGCAACTAGAAAAGTGCGTGATTTTTTTCACCAGACGCGTTTCTCTTTATTAAGGTAAAGCATCGTAAGTGGTCTGTAATTAATTGTAAAGTAATTACGAACAATAAGGCCACACAAATGAAGAATTTAATTGTCTAACTTGTTTTAAGGCAAGTGACTCAACATAGGTGATGAATGAAGATGCTTTGATTTTGTGTCATATTTTCTCCTTTTTATGACACGACTCAAACTATGTAAATACATCATTTTTTTTTTTATGCACGGAGAAAAGTTTGTGTTCTGACCCTGAAGTGTTCGCGATCTGGACAAGAAGCTGTATGAACCTCGGCCAAAGGAACCATGTGGACGTGGTACGTTTCACGCAGTCAGCAGATGTTCTCTCATCCGTTGCCAGGTTTCCGACTTTGCTGCTGCTACTTATTTTTCAAATGTTCCAGACTGGAAGCTCTGTTACGGAGGAGAACGAGAAATACTAGGGATTGTTTGGAAATATCATTTACCCCAAAGGAAACAGAGTGAACTTAGCTATTCCTTTAGCATTACGAATTAAAAGAAGGGGAATGAACAAGAAAGATAAAATTAGCGGCCGCAGTATCCACTCCGAGGCAAAATTCGAAGTAAATAGTGCTACGACGAAAATTGTAGGAGACAGGGTGTCTTGTTTACTGAAACCCTACGACCCGCGAAGTGCGGCCGGCGTCCAGAGCGACGTGTTTCCCCTGGCACCTGCGCCACCCGGCGCTCTGATTTCTCCGGTGTTTCCAGTCTGAGTGGGCGCGCGTTGATGGACTTTCTCCTCCCTCCACCGGCGTTACCTCGCTCTGTCGTCCCCGTTTCTCTCACACTGATCCACGTCCATTCCACGGACTGCACAGTCTTTCCATCTCCCTCCGTCCTTTCGTCCTCCAGTCTGTGTTTTATCCCGCGTGCTTCTCTCGCTGCCTCCCCTTCTCCCAACGCAGTCCACCAAGATAAACAGATCTCGGAGCAATAGATTGTGAAGTGGATAACGGGCATAAAACTTTCCTCCCTTGTGCGGGCTCTACGACTCGGGGCCAAGAAAGTTCTCCCAGGGGCAGGAGGCGGCGGTGGCCGCGCTGTCCGGCGCAGCCGTCCGCCCCCACCACCCCCGCCGCCCCCGCCAGAGGTCACGACACCACTTGACGTCCGCGGGCGCGCCACTTCTCGCGGTTCAGATAACGCTTTGTTGTGACAATTCCTGGAAACTTCACCCTCACTCCAGTTGTCGCTGCTGTGTCCTATATTCACTTCTACACTGCCTGTCTGACGTAAAGGGAGGTCTCTCGTATTAACTTACACTAAACCAAGTCTATCTTTGAAAATTGGTTTGATCATAAGCATTACAACCTCACTGATCAAGGAAATTAACCACTCTGATCACGAATGTATCCGACAGCTGAATGTTGTTACTCAAAATTGACAATAATTTGTTATTAATATTCTCTTAAATGCTCGTGTAAATATTAGTTGTTACTCGAAATTGGCACTAAATTATTATTAATATTCTCCAGATGACAAATAACTTCCTGAAACCGATAACTGTTGTAACAGCAAGCACATTGCATGAGTTTGTCGTTTTCCATATGTGGAGACAATAAGGAGCGAGCAGTTTCAGTATTCGCGTATCTTCAACATTTAATATGCCTTTTTAGCTTTCTGTGACAAAAAAATGTACAGATAATTTTAAAACTAGGGCAGCCACAGCTAACGTCTTGTACATAATTGATTCACCAATTCATACTATATAACAGGTATTTACACACAGGTGCCATATGGCATAGCATTGTAAGTAACCCTCTTATGGTATGAAATTACGAATCTTATTTATTAAAAACGTATAGACCCGTCCTTCGTGGGGTGTATGTGATACATATCTAGTTTCCTAACTAGATGCATAATATATTCTTCCTTCCTTAAATCTATTCACTCGGAGTTTTAAGATATCTCAGATAACTTTATTTCCCCATTATCGAAGTATTGAGTTACAAAATTCTCTGTACAGATATATACCAGAAGATGCAACTTAATAGCTACAAAACCGGTTGTGGGAGTGTCTAATCCGTTTAAGTAAATAAGCTACAGCAGACTTTTGAACTTTTCATTCAATTTTATATTTTAATAGTTGTAACAGCTGTGTGTAAACACCAGTTATAATGTATGAACTGATCCATCACTTATGTACAAAACAATATATGTAATGAGTAACAGCAGAAAATTACTCATCACTAGATACATATGAAGACCCACTCACACACACACATTTGGGGAATCAGAGAAAGAGTTTGACAGAGGGGGTGGTGTGGATGGGGAGAAAGGTAGAGGAGCGAACAGATGTAGGGAAGAAAAGGTAAAAACACAGAGACTTTAGCGAACAGGGACAGGGGTGAGTGAACGAACAGTTTGAGGCAGAGAATGGAGCACCTGGTAGATGGGAGGAAAATTAGGGTTTGAGGTCCCGTCGACAGCGATGTCGTTGGAGTAGAAATTCGGACATATTCTTGGATGAGGAAATCGGATGTGCCCTTTCAAAGGAACGATCCGGACTATGCTGATTTGACCCTCCGTCCTATCAACTGCGCGTCCATTGTGCTAACCACTGCACCATCTCGCTCGGAGCAACAGCTGGCCGGAGTGGCAGAAAGTTGGAAAGAAAGTGGGGAGAGGAGGTTGATGGAAGGTGTTTAGCAGGGAAAGTAGCTAAGTAGTTGGTGGAGAGAAGCAATGATTTAGCTCTTCATTTTACTATACACGAATTGAAGTATTATTGTCTTTGAGATATCAAAGATGATTTGTGAAAAGAGGAGACAGTGTGGTGCCGGTATTTTCTGCAGCGATTGCTTTTGTGGGAGTGTCCTCACGAAATCGCAGACTGGAGTTCAGCAGGTCTCTGACAACTTCGGATAACGCCTTAAAGAATCATGGCTGCTCTGCTAAGTTAATTAGCCTGAATAACACGTCTGCCAAAGCGTGTAAATCTTCTCAGTGATTTCAAATATCTCGCTTTATGAGATCATAAACAAGGCAATAACCTTGGGATGGCACAAGGAACGTGTCTGAGATCTGTCAGCAGATGGATCTCCATGCTTTCGAAGCCGCCAATTGCGTGATGCTGTGATGTGGAATGAGAAGCAGACGATTGTTCAAGGAGAAGGTGACGGAGAATGAGCCGAGACTTCAGCGTGACGTGGTAATTGCCAGTGAGCTGGTGTGTAACGGTTGTATCAACAACACTGGAGGAGTTGCATGACGAACGAGTGCAGCTTTGAGCAGGTAACAACCATCCAACTAACACAGTAGTAAAGCACTGACAGATTCTATATGTGATAGATGAGAGGGGATTGGTAGAAGACACCCGAGGTATCCTGGCGCGGGACTCGACGTAGTAAATGTAATCTGCACATAAGTGTTTTCTATGGCAGACTGAAGAAGCGGTGCGAGAAATAAGTTTCTGGCGCTGGGGCACCGTTCGTAAGAGTGTCGAAAACTTGATCGCAGTTCTCTGTCTAGTCTGTATAAAAACTTTTCAATTCCAACAATCTGTCTACATTTTGGGACTCTTTATTTGTTTTAATTGCTTCATTGTGGCTGAGCATTAGCAGTTCATTAACCTCCTATACTTAGTAGAACCAAGAAACGAACAACAGATCTTCCAAGCTGAAACAGAGGGCTCAACAATGATTTAGATCGTGCCTGAACACGAAAACACACACACGCATACACACACAGTGACACATAAACATCCCCCCCCCCCCACCACACACACACACACACGCGCATACAAACACACACATCAAAAAAATTGCCTCACCCTGTTTCCCACAACTCCTGGAGATTGACATTGACTGTGGGTATTGTATCACAGACACAGTCCCTTTGACTCTTCAGAGATACCACTAAACCCGCCCAAAGATATAAACAATCATTTATTAGCAGCGCCTATTAGACGGTTCGATAGCGTCCGCATTGTTACTTTGTGCCAGGAAGGGCTCTCAACAAGGGAAGTGTCCAGGCGTCTCGGAGTGAACCAAAGCGATGTTGTTCGGACATGGAGAAGATACAGAGAGACAGGAACTGTCGATGACATTCCTCGCTCAGGCCGCCCAAGAACTACTAATGCAGTGGACGACCGCTGCCTACGGATTATGGCTCGGACAAACCCTGACAGCAACGCCACCACGCTTTTCGTGCAGCTACAGGGCGTCGTGTTACGACTCATACTGCGCGCAATAGGCTGCATGATGCGCAACTTCACTCCCGACTTCTATGTCGAGGTCCATCTTTACAACCACGACACCATGCAACGCGATACACATGTGTCCAAGAAGATGCCGAATGGAGCTCTCGGGATTGGCATCACGTTCTCTTCACCGATGAGTGTCGTATATGCCTTCAACCAGACAATCGTCAAAGACGTGTTTGGAGGCAACCCGGATTGGCTGAACGCCTTAGACACACTGTCCAGCGAGTGCGGCTAGGTGGAGGTTCCCTGCTGTTTTAGGGTGCCATTATGTGGGGCCGACGTACGCCGCTGTGGTCATGGAAGGCGCCGTAACGGCTGTACGAATGCCATCCTCCGACTGATAGTGCAACCATATCGGCAGCATATTTTGCGAGTCATTCGTCTTCTTGGATGACAATTCGTGCCCCTATCGTGCATATCTTGTGAAAGACTGCCTTTAGGATAACGACATTGCTCGACTAGAGTGTCCCGCATATTCTGCAGACATCTACCCTGTCGAACATGCCTGGGATAGATCGAAAAGGGCTGTTTATGGACAACGTGACCCACCAACCACTTTGAGGGATCTACGCCGAATCGACGTTGACGAGTGGGATAATCTGGACCAACAGTGCCTTGATGAACTTGTGGATAATATGCCACGACGAATACAGGCATGCATCAACGCAAGGGGACGTGCTAGTGGGTATTAGAAATAACGGTGTGAACAGAAATCTGGACCACCACCTCCGAAAATCTCGCTGTATGGTAGTACAACATGAAATGTGTGGTTTTCAAGAGAAATAAAAAGGGCGGAAATGATGTTTATGTTGATCTCTCTTCCAAGTTTCTGTACAGTTTCCGGAACTCTCGGAACCGAGCAGATGCGAAACACTTTTTGATGTGCGTATATCGAAGTAAGCAACTGGAGTCTGCAGTGACCGTAGTTTCACAACGGAGAATGAGACTGTCTAACCTGTTGGCATTTCGAAGTTTCATAGTACCTATCAAACATTTAATCTTTGTCGGCATACAGTGACCGTCGTTACAACTATACGTGAGACCAATCCCGCTGTTAGCATTTCGAAATTTCATAATACGTCTCAAGCATTTAACTCTGTGGCCAACCCTGCTGGGGCAGAGTTTTCTTCGCAGAAGCTTGAGAACAAAACTATCTCTACATAATCTACTGCCAGTCCAGAAAGTGAGGTAATCATAACACCACATGAATGGTTTCAACAAGAATGACACTTAAATTTTTAACTGCACACATGCCAAGCATGGAATTCTCGCAAGATAAGTGACTAGCAGCTGAAACCGAAGGGGTAGTATTCCAGAAAGAATAAGCAACGAGAAAGTATAGCTACTTTACATACGATGAATAGCAGCTAGTCTGTTCTAAATCCCATCCTCAGTTTTATACATTGACGTAAATAGAGCGTGAACCAAGAAGTACCAGTCCGATAAACACCAGTATGTGATGTTGCCACCGCGGCCTCCAATGCACGCTTGTATTCGTTATGCATGCAAGCAAACAGCCTCCGAATGTCATAAAGACTACTCTCTTGCCATCACTTAAACACATGCGTGTCACTTCTTGAAGGTCAGGCAGGCCAGTAAAAGAACTGTACACTGAACAAGGCGTTCTGCGTGAACAGTTTAATCTAGCTGGAATACATTTGAAGGCTCATGGGAACAAAAAGAAAGTCAGTTTTTTTTTGAAACTTGGTTATTGGAACAGCTCGATTGGGAATGACCGTACGCAATTGTTGGGAGCCAAAAACAGAATAAAAAAAACAAAACGGGTATATAGATGTTAGCAATCAAAGTGGTGCTGTATGGACAATCAACCAGGTATTCAGTACTGCGTGGTAAAGAAAGCAGCCAGATAGGCTATGACTCACCAGGCCTCGAAAGGAAGAATTCTAATGTCATCTCTCCCGCCCGTATACTATAGTGTTGTGTCGATCCTCATGTTTTCGTCTTACTATGAGGTGTGTGCCGTGAGTGGCATTAACATTTAAGGCTTCAAGATCATATGTTTGTGTCAGTCTTCACAATGAAGAGATGAAACCAGTTACGCTTAATTAACCGACAACTTTCGATGTACTCTTTCTTTATCCATGTTCTTACAAAAGGCGAAACTTTTTCCTGTGTTCATACAGAACGCGTTGGAAAATAAAGAGCCCTCAAATAAAGTGACATCATTCGCTTTTCAATTCATCACTCATGTTTAGTTTGAGGACACTGAAGAACTCTTTATACTTTGTAATATTGCTGGCAATCAAAATAGACAATTCACCATGCTCCGCTTCATTCATTACGTAACTCTAAGTCAAATTTGTGGCCTGAAGAAGATCAAAATTACATTTCATGTGCTTTGTAATTTGTACTCATAGTGCAATAAAAATGTTCGATTATGGAACACAAAGGCATTGATCGGTATATCTGAGGAGTGTGCACCGAATTGATGTGCAAGGAATTGATCTAAACATCCAGATGTAAGTCGTCTCCTTTCGCTGCGGTCACTGTTAGTCATGAAATAGTATTTGACGGAAAAACTCTGTCGGACTCACCGTACGCTGCAAAATGTCCTTCCAAAATGCAGCTTATTAATATCGTCTGACTCTAGCCACGGTGGTATGCTGAATTATCAGACATAACATGGAGAAAAATAAACGGGTATCATAAATACACCAGGACAAGGTCAGCCAATGGATGGGTTGTCTGAACTGCCCATACCTGATTTTAAAGATACGTTTAGCTTCAGAATTCCTTGTTTGTGAAGTGCACAATACCTTTTTAACTTTCTACTGTTCACTGTAATCTAACTCCTCCTCCTTATCTTAGATCTCCTTCCGCTTTCCAGTGTAAAATATAAAGATTTAGGGAAGACGTTTGAATGCACTTTGCGAATTCAGTTCATTCTGGGAACACAATGGATGCCATTAACACTATTTACACATAGTATGTACCGAAGATGTTTAATTTATGAAGTACAAATTATCACATTTGCATATATATCAATGTAAACAGTTCAGACATTAAAACTACATTTTTTCGAGTCTCGTAAAAACAGACTTACCTGGTTTTTTCATTGACCCTTCGTTCGGTACCGTCATGATGAATTGTACGGCAGCAAAATTTCTCATTGTTGTCGCCTACTGACGAGCACTGAGCCCACTTGAGTCAGAATCAAATCTTTCTGTTGCTATATTCAGCAGCTCCCCGACATCAGGATGTACAGACTTGTAGACACGTAGATCTCGAGAAACGCCTCTTCCTGTGAACTTCTAGCAGGTCGCTTACGGTTACGTTGGTGTCATACTGATGGCCAAAACTAGAAACGGGACTCAGTGCTGGGAACCACAGAATGTTACTAGTGTCTAATTTGAATCTGCATCTACCACCACGCAAGCTGTTGTCGTCTCTGGTCTGTTTTCAGCCGTAAGGGATCCGTGGCAGCATGAGATCTCAACCCAACTCCCGATATTGTGTTGCCGGCGATTTGTGGTCCCCTTGGGCATCAACCTCTGCCCAGTTTCCACGTGTCAGTGCATCAGAACGAGCCGAAATATCCAACGGTCTTCAGGTAATAATATCCTTTTGATCTTTTGCCAACTGTTAGTGGGATCAGTTGATATGATGGTCCCGTGGCCATCGTACCAGTGTTGCGGCCTTTCTCAGACTTCTCATGATGTCGACAATCTGCACACGAATGAACACTGGGTCTGCTGGTTTGTGATTCTTCCTGACATATTATAGTGACTTTAGCCACTCCCAGTACCTTCATGTAATCACACCATTCTTCATCAGTAGGAATTACATTTTTCTGTACTGAAAATAAGCTCGTACAAGGATGAAATTTTCATCACCCTATCCCACAGGCCAGAAAATATCGTAATATGAGGTTTGTAGCCATCGATCAAGTTGTTCATGGTGTAATACTTCCCATTTTTGTCAATGTATAAGTATGGATGGAATTCGTGTGTTCAATAAAATCGTAAAGGTTATTGTCTCCAGTTAGCATTCCGCAGAAGTTTCGTCCCCACAGCAATAAGATCATGTTGGCCTCAACTACTACCTTCCAGTATTGAAATTTTACAATTTTTCTGGAGACGGATCTGTAGCAGTGTCAGTCTTAACTTGAAGGTTACTGTGCCTTTTCAGACCTGATACTGAAGGTTTTTACTGTGCTTATTTAGTTAAAGAAGTACACAACGCTCAAAAACCAGGGAAGGACAAATCAAAAAAACTAAAAGTGTCGATCCTGGATAGAAATGAGGTGTACGGCTGGTCGCTGTTTCCGTATCAACAGACATAAAAAATCTCACTTGCTAATGTTCTGTTTCCTGTAGTATGCAGACATCAGCCTTCATCACCTGCATCATGGGCTCTATTACTGGATCAAAGACTTAATTAACGTACGGTGCAGGGGGAAGTGTATAGAGAAGTAATAGACAGTGAAATGAAATTAAATCAAATATACTCACGATAAAAACACCTATATGCTAGATAGTCACGTCACAGGGAATGAAATTACGTCAACCCACAGTTCTGAGAAATACGGCAAGCTGTCTTTGTGCTGTAGATAAGATAATTATACATAAGAAACGACGAGAATCAATCGAGAAACAAAGGTAACTCTCTCAGTCCCTAAAGGGATCGATAATAGGAAAAACTGACATGAATTGTTGGAATTTAGAATCATGAAAGGAAGTAGTTAGCAATGAGGAGTTACGTAACACGAACACATTGTGGGAATGGGACAAACGTCACCACACTAGATTCGATAGATACAGAAAAAAACAGTCTTGGTTGAACAAGATCGTACAACCAAGACCGTTTTTCTGTATCTAAAGATCTAGTATTGATGCTGTATCAATGCTACAGCAGTAGTTATGGAGTGGATTGATTTTAATTTAATCTTAGCTTCAATGGAATAGTAATGTCGGTTGCCTGCGGTGCAAGTAGCATATTTTCTTCTTAATCGAGGTCAAAGTTTCCACGAGTATTCTACCGTGAAATATCGTGACTACGTCAGATTGAAGCAACGCATGGTTGTTTCCAAAGATGGAAGCCAATACATACACAATAAAATGGTGACAGATTCCGCACTACTACTACTAACAAAGCTTAGCCAAGCGAGAACTCCATCGAAATTGTGCTGGGAGAGCATTCCTCCTTAGTTTTGCAACATTGGATGGAGCGCATCAGTGTGCCCCCTCCGGTAGAGGAATGTCCCCGTACTTGACTAGAGGTGCCAATGCAAACAGTTCCCGCTGCTTTCGACCGGAGGGGCATTCATGTCGGTGATCCTGTAGTGGTGGAAGTTGTCCGAACGCGGGTAGGACGGGCGTTGGAGTAGCTGCAGCTTGAATTTGGAAGTAACGGCCTCAGACTTCGACAGATTTTCTTCATCTTATGAAGTTTCTGAATTAACGGCTAGAAGAACACGAATGTAGCTCCAACCCCACCGTTTCACAGTCGTCTCCTGAGACGTGACATTGTTGGTTTCAGTTGGGTGGAGATAATTAACTGTAGTGCCAAGAGTAACTAATTTATACATTGATTTTTTATTAATTAAATGATTTAGGTGTAGCCATATATGGAACTAAAACATGGACGATAAATAGTTTGGACAAGAAGAGAATAGAAGCTTTCGAAATGTGGTGCTACAGAAGAATGGGTAGATCACATAACTAATGAGGAGGTATTGAATAGAATAGAGGAGAAGAGGAGTTTGTGGCACAACTTGACAAAAACAAGGGACCGGTTGGTAGTACATGTTCTGAGGCATCAAGGGATCACAAATTTAGCATTGGAGGGCAGCGTGGAGGGTAAAAATCTTAGAGGGAGACCAAGAGGTGAATACAATAAGCAGATTAAGAAGGATGTAGGTTGCAGTAAGTACTGGGAGATGAAGGAGCTTGCACAGGATAGAGTAGCATGGAGAGCTGCATCAAACCAGTCTCAGGACTGAAGACCACAACAACAACAAATGATTTATAAGCTCATGACTACTGTAGTTGATTTCGTGAGTGCACAAGTAATACAAACTGCGACTGGAAACTTTATTTACATTTAACTCTCTTCCTTTGTAAGGATATAAGGAGCCTGGAATGAAAGCACCTGGGGCTTTTCCACATCTACTATACGTCTCTCGATTACAAAAAGGCAAAAAGTAATAATGTAAGCGATAGGCAACAGGAGTTACGAATATATGACAATATATATTGTTTATTATTTAAAATGCCCGCCCCTGGCAGCTGAGTGTTCAGCGTGACGTAATGTCATACCTAACGGCCCGGGTTTGATGCCCGGCTGGGTCGGAGATTTTCTCCACTCAGGGACTGGGTGTTGTGTTGTCCTTATGATCATCATTCCGTCTCCATCGACAAGCAAGTCGCCCAAGTGGCGTCAACTCGAAAGACTTGTACCCAGTGAACGGTCTACCCGACGAGAGACCCTAACCAGGCGGCATTTCCATTATTTACAATGATTATATGCAATAAACAAAAATTATTAGGAGTAATATATTGAACTCCAATATTATAGAATGACATTTGTTTTCTCAGGTGTGTTGAAAACGCCCTTTCGTCTGTAATATGCAGAAATGTGATTGAGTTGGATTCTTTGTTGATACGAACAGAAGTATTATTTATATATCACCATCAACTCATGACGAGCTAAACTTACTCTTCACGTTAGCAGTACAAAATAGTCCCTAAGCACAGTTTCTGTCATCAGACAAACCAATTTTATTTCGTCCCTCAGCTGTAACTGAAACAGTCATATTTTATTATTATTATAGCAAGAATCATTTTTAGTATTGAATCATATCGTTAGAAATATGCGTTGATCATATTCAATACTTTCGGAATTTCATCCGATGTCATAAGTATACGAAAAAGCGTATAAAATTCTGACATTCACGCACCTACGCACCTTAACAATGATAGTTCAGTCACTTCCAGCCAAATAGTTCCTTGGTTGCACAAGCCATGAACTAATTTTTAAGTGAATGATTCATGAGACTACCAAAAGACACTAAACAGAAAACCATGAGGCATGAGGAACAACGTAATGTACAAAATCTGACATACCGGAGCGCGAAGATTCAGCCAATAATTTGTCTACAGCATAAACCAATCACTTAATGAATATGCAAATAATTAAGAATAATAGGTTTACATAAGGAAGAACGTTGCTTGCAGCTAGCACTATTACTTAACTTTTATATCGAAGATGCAATAAAGCGCTTGCACGAAGAAACAAGGATAAGAGCTAAGGATAAGAAGATTTCAATTCTACGAGTGAAAGACCAAATAAACCTTGTATCTGTATCTAAAGTCTGTTGAGTTAACAGAGCAGTCTGCTTAACGTAGAAGAAACGAAACGCGGAAGACGGAGTATAAATGTCAATGGAAGTGGAAACAGACGTACACAAATTGTATGTAGCAGAAGGACCTCTGTCTTACACTTGACTTGTTTCGTCGACCTTTTCGCTAATATCAATGTGTGGTGTCGAAGAAATCTTCATGTAAAAGGTCTACTAATATCGAAGAGCAAATGTAATGACTACTGCCTTGAGGTGCAGATAAAATATTTATTTAAACGACCAGTTTCGACTGACTGCATCAGGTTCTCAAAAGTATTTCCAACATCATACTAGCCGAAGAGAAAACCACTCATGTCAGATGATGAAACGACGAATTTGTCACTGTTGTCGCATTGTAATATAAACTACATCGTCAATATATGATCTGTGATAGGCAGTGCACTCTTACATGTTACGTCATCAATCAGCATTAACGCTGTAATCTATGTTACGATGTGACATCAGTGACTACATCATGATTCTATTATCTGACGTCAGTGATTTTATATTTGCGTAGTATGATGCTCCAGAGTAGACTCATTCAAGGGCCAATCGACCGAAACTGGTGGTATAAATGAAGATTTTATCAGCAGCTCAAGGCGGAAATCCTGACATTTTTCTAATATCTCCGAGCTGTGAGACACCACCTCCCGAAAATAAAGGAATAAGTGTCATAAATTGAACTACTGGGACACAGCACTGTATGAGTGAGAATCATATCTGCAGAGAGCACTAGAAGATACGAAACCAGATCAGCTGAAGTGCAATACCTTATTTGGGTGTTAAAAATTTGGTGAGGAGAGATTAAAACGATTTTCAGAAGTCGCTATGTATTGTTCCACACGTGTTATAAAGCAATCAGAAATAGTTTGATTAGCAGAGAAAAGAGTAGTCAGATTGAAACACTGTGGAGACAAAAAGAAAATGTGTAATAACGAAAATCAAGGTACTGAGGACACTTAATGTACTTCGTTTCCGGAGACGAGGATATTTGCGCAGGAAATTAACGGAGAACAATGTCAAACCATACTTTTCACTAAGAAAATAGAAGTAAAACATGCCCCGACATATGCTAATAGTAATGGTTCAAAGCTGGGCAGGAGTGGACGAATAGATGAGTAAGTCCTATTGAAACTTCCCCTTAGAACAATTTTACAGGACTGTGCTTAAACTGACGCACAATATTTTTTAGCGCAACGCGATCTGACTTTCAACACACAATATTTTGTTAGCGCAACGCAATCTGACTTTCAATAATCTTTACAAGAGAATGGCCCTGACTAACATTAAACTATACGTCTCACAAATCACTTACCTCACAAAAATCTTCGCTCTCAAGCTACTGCAATACAGCGAGCGCCACTACTGCCAGCTAAATAAAAGATTCAAACTATGGAAGGCACTAACTACTGATAGGGATAGTTAGCAAATGAAAGATATTAATAGAGAACAAACAATGTATTTTACCTTGATATCATGACAAATTACAAAACTCCGCCATCTCTCTCCCCACATCCACCACTGCTGGCGGCTCACCTCCAACTGCGCAACGCTACGCGCTGTTCACAGCCAGCTGCCTAACACTACAATGGTTGAGTATTACAACAATGCAAAGCAGCCACAGACTGCACACGGCACAGCTGGTGATTTTCATACTGAGGTGGCGTTACCAATAAAAAAACTAAACAGCCTACTTACATAGCCCCCATGCTCCCCACAAAAAATTTTACAAATTTTGTTGGGCACTGGCCAATACATATTTGTTAAAATTTTTTTTCACAATTACAATAACAAAGAAATCAAATGCACACACTTATTGATACAATGTTGGTCAAAAGCTAAAATTTTCTCACAGTCCATAAAGACAGTCTTGATCATTCATCACATTGCAGTGTTTTTCTCAAAGTCTGAGCAGTAAAAGAAAATGCACACGGAAGTAGTGGATTTCCATGCAGTCTTGGAAAAGTATCGTTGTCCTTCCAACGGAAAGACACTGCTGACTCTCGACATGCTGACAGGTAATGGGCCACAAGAGAGCAAACCCACAGCGGAGTCAGTCGAAGTTTTGAAGAGTATTGGTGGGTAGGTCATCACAGAGCAGACCCACTGTAGTCCTGGTAGAGATTACGGTATTGGTGGGCCATCAGAGGTGCAGACCCACTGCAGTCCTTGTAGAAATAATGGTATTGGTGAGTCAGCAAAGACGCAGACCCACTGTAGTCCTGGTAGAGATTACGGTACTGGTGGGCCACCAGAGGTGCAGACCCACTGTAGTCCTTGTAGAAATAATGGTATTGATGGATCATCAAAGATGCAGACCCACTGTAGTCCTTGTAGAGCTGGCCAGCAGCCATCCGTTGTGACTGTGCAGGTGCACAATCACCATTGAAGAGTCTTGCGGATAATTTAGCAAGTCCATAACCACCACTTGTGCACTCACAAAGTTTTTGGAATAGTCCTCAGAACCAGCAATGCTGTTATCCAGTCCCTTGCTGAATCATTAAAACATGTGCAAACACTATCACTCCCTACTTCTCACATATTGTGCATATGCTATGACCAACAGAAACGAGTGCAGTCAAAATATACTTAATTTAAAGACCTGGTGTCAATTACAATATTATAACATGAGAATACAATTACAAAGGTACAAAATACATTAGTAAAGAACATAACAATACAGATAACATTTGGAGTAAAACAGGCTTTACAAAAGAATAGAAATAAACATATACATCAGTGTTACAAAAATAATGACATAAGTACATACATAAAAGATCAATAGAACAGAATTACTAATGTCTAACATCTTTACAAAGTAAATAACATATTATCAATGCAAATTATATTTGAGGATCACAGTATTCCTCATCATAGTGAATGTAGCTTAGTATTAGAAGAAGAAAAAATTCTATGAAACTACACAAAGACAGGAAGAAAACAAATACACAAGGGTACACAAACACATAGTGGGATAACACAATGGAAAGGACAGGGTTCGTTTTCAGTGTAACTTTTGGTACTGCAGTCCAACCCAAAACTTCATTCCATAGATCTTTCGTCTTATTTCCACATTTGTTTCCACCAAAAAAATCCTATTCAAGCATGCTTTCTGTATATATATATGTTCACATATTTCTTACCTCATTATTTATTTTCCATTATCTTACTTCATCATTTATTTCCAAGAAAATCCTACCTAAACCTGTTGTCCCTAAACCCTACCTTTTTTTGGTTCATATCCTATTTCAAAATACTGTTTTGGCCAAACCATTTTCTTATAGATTTTCAATGTATTTCTTCCAATTCATCATAGTTAGTTTCTTATATAGTCTACCCCCTCTTAAGCTAACTTAAATCTACTGAGCTCAGATATATATACCAAGGGACGAGGCAATGCAGCATCACATAAAACAATTAATATAAACAGCAATGAAAAAAAACGCAGATTTGCGAAGCAAGCAGTATTAAGAAATTAGCAAAGCAATTGTAATATTACAACTAATCTAAGGCAATGTGCAGCAAACAATAAAAATATAAAAATAAATCATTAGTAAAACTGGCTTAACAGAATAATACAAAATCAAATTCAATAACACTATGCCTGGCAAACAGCAGCAACTTATACCTAAATATGACATAGCTCAAGCAGAAAAAATAGTACACTAAAGATAACAATGCAGATAAGGGAAATGTATAATCACATCTTAATGTCTAAGTAATTAAAGTGGTGCACCACAAAAACTAATTCTACAAAAAATTACTCAGTAGTTGAAAAGAAAATTATGTATGCAGTTCCTGGTATTAGTCCCTTCTTATTGTTCTTTCCATTCCAAGAGCTCCTTTTTCGAAGAATGTGGATTACAAAATTATTATTTAATAGATCTGCAGACAGAAAATATTTATATTAGTACATCTATAAAATTTTATTTTAACCAGTGCTGCAGTGCAGCTAGAAACTAGATATTAAACAAAATGGGCAAAGCAAGGCGTGAAACGTCATTCACTAGCCATATGGCATTTCTCTCAATTAGCACGACAATAGCCGTGAAATGTTGCGATGCTTTCTACAAAGGAACGTCAATAGCGATTATAATGGCCTCTTTTTTCTTCTACCTGTGCCGCTGGAAGGCTAATGGTTTTTTTTTGTTCGGGCGGCTGTCGCCCAGGTGTCTGACACAGCTGTGTGCCCACGACGTATTACGTGCAGGTGGTCACTTAACTTTCGTACGGAAATATTTACGACAGCAGTTTCCGCTACAATGGCAGTCTTAAATAAAAATATTTCACAGGTCAAGAATTAGTGTTGCAAACCTGTAAAAACAAAATCCCATGAATATAACAGTGTCCAAAAAATTTTCGTCGGCATTGTGATACATTCACGCATTTACACACATTTCATAATTCTAAAAGTACGATTCTCGGTTTCCAACATACGTCTTCACAAGGCAGAGTTTCTAACCGCTACTCATTACTCCTTACCTTATTACACATATACAAATTCGTCGACGCTTCTTCAATACTTCATCATTAGATACAGAGCATAATCAAATTCTTCATATAACATTAGCTTACTAATCATAAACATACCTCAACAACATAATACACATCGTCGTCGTAAAAAATAACATCATAACACCTCAGTCAAATCTCAAAATCGTCGTAGCTTCCTCCAATAGTTTCAAAACCTAAAAAAAATTCTCTGCTCATTTCAAAAGTGTCATCTGCCTCAAACGTACTTTAAAATCATGATTCCATACCAAACACATCATTCAAAGCTCACATTGTATCACAATGGTTCCGAAAAAATATGAACAGTTTACAAAGTACAGACAAAATACAATTTCATACGTATGAAGTTATTCAACTGTGTAATTACGTAAACATCTGTCACTGACGTAGTAAAAAAAATGTTTGTCTCTCTCAGTTAAATGATCTGATAGCTGTGTAATACTGTGTTGGAGAAATATGGTACCGATGTGTAAAGTTGTATAAGCAAATACCATATTAGCTAGGGTTCCTTGTGGTTGCCACACACATGGTACACAAAGTAAGCGTGTACCCCCCTGAGGATAAATGTAATTATACCCTCAGGTGTTACAAATTACAGCAATGGAATGAAATGTATCTCGGAAAACTTTCTTTGTAATTCAAAAATCTTTAAAAATAAATGTTTTAAGTACAAAATTAATCACTGAAATACGTGTCCTGTAGCGCTAAACTGTGCGTCATGTTGTAAGATAATCTCTGTGGAAGTCTTGTAGTTATCGTCCTCCGAAAGCTAAGTTCTGCAGAAGTCAATGTACTTACCTGATGATACCCAAAAGTGAAATGCTTTGCGTATAGATATCTTAGTTATTACGCTTATTGTTGTGATGAAGAAAGTACTGTGCTGTAACGTATTGTTGTGCTACGGAAAAGGCTGCCTCATTGTTGCTATACCACAAAAGTTACTACTAAAACATGTTTTACTTTCCAGAAGAATTCAGAAAAACTGTGCAGATATAAAACAGATACACCGCAAAAGCAACAAGGTGAATTGTGTCACACATTAGTAGCGTCGTGATATAGTCGTGTAGCTGTCAAATAAACTAACCACTGTGTCACCTGGTATCTCTCAGAAAGCACCTTGAATCCATAATGTATTTGCAAGTAAACCAAAATGCTGCATTAAAAAAAGCAGATTATCTTTCAATAAACGGTTTTACATGTGAAATGTGGTGTAAACCTTTACTCTTCCTAGTACGCAGAGTTTCAACTTCAACGCAATTATCATGTGGTATACGTCGGATTCTGTAAGGTCCATTGTAAACTAGAAAGAATTTGTGACTCAAGTGTTTCTTCTTATGTGACAATGAATGAGCTTTAATGAGAACTTTCTGACCAATATACAATTTCTTTGCGTTTGCTTTTCCGTGTAGTTTTCTCCTTTTATCTGTTGCAGATTTTATATTTTTAAGAGCCAAATCAATTATGTCTTTGTGTCGAAGTTTACGTGTGTTCGGGAAAGGTACAAGCTCTCTGATTCTGTTCGGTGGTTCTTCATTCTTCAGTACAAGAACAGGTGGTAAAGCAGTGGAGTCATGAGGCATTTCATGCAGCGCGTTTTGAAATAAGTGTAAATATCTGTCCCAATGCTGATGCTTTCTGTGAAAATAAAGTCTGCAAAGCTTATTGATTTCTTTCATAATCCGTTCGTCGGGGTTACAATGTGGTGAATACAATGAAATAAAAACAGGTTTGATTTTATGGTTGCGAAGCATGCGAGACCAAACAGCAGATCTGAATTGCGGTCCGTTATCTGAAATGACTTTAGCAACGTGGCCAACTTCACGTAAGAAATTTTTAACAAAGGCGTTGGATACAGATCGTCCAGTGGCTTTACGTAACGGAGTGAAAGAAACAAATTTGGAAGTAAGTTCAACAGCGACTAGAACGTACGAAAATCCATTCGATGTTCTGACAAGGGGTCCCAATAGATCAACTGCAGCAAATTCTTTTAATTTAGAAGGAATAATAGGAAACAACGGAGCACGATGTGAGACAGTAGATGGTTTCGCCTTTTGACAAAGTTTACAAATAGACAAAACTCTTCGAATTCTCTTTTCCATATTGTTAAAATAACAAGTCGTTCGAAGAATATGATAACATTTTCGTGGACCAAAATGTGCGTAGCTGAAATGAATGTACCAAATGAGCTTATTAACAAAATCGTCAGGAATGCAAAGTACCCATAACTTGTCATCAACAGTGCAGCGTTTGAACAGTATATTGTTTCTAACCAGATAATAATGCCGAATCTGTGTGTGTGTCTTTTCATGCCATTTGCTTTTGATGTCTTTCCAAATCGGATCTTTATCTTGTTCATGAGCAATGTCCTTTAAAGATGTGGTGATGAAGTTTTCAAAGGCGACTTTCTGAATGTAAAGAATACTGAAATTTTTCTCGAGGTTGCCTTCTGTGTTACTTTTCTCAAGCCCAGCCGGTGCGCGTGACAGTGCGTCCGCAACAATGTTCTCTTTGCCGGGAATGTAGACTATTGTGAAGTGGAATTCTTGCAGAAACAATGCCCAACGTTTTAACCTGTCATGATTTAATTTTGAAGACATAAGAAATTGTAATGCACGATGATCACTGTATACTTTTACGTGCTTACCAGAAAGAAAGAAACGGAATTTGTTAAATGCCCTAACGATAGCTAAAGCTTCTAATTCAGTAACGGAATAATTTTTTTCAGATTTTGTTAGCACTCGGCTAGCAAAAGCAATGGTTTTCTGAACAGTAGTGTCATTTTCTGTGGCTTCTTGAAATAAATGGGCACCAAGACCGACTTTAGAAGAATCCGTGCTAAGGCAGAAATCTTGTGACAGATCTGGATGAGCTAGAATTGGCGCGTTAAGTAGCGATTCTTTCAAAGAATTGAATTCCAACTGTGCTTGTTCGTCCCAGTTCCAAATAGTATTTTTTCCAGTGAGAGAACAAAGTTTTGGTGTAACAAGAATTTGCATATTTAGAAAACGACGGTAAAAATTACGAGACCTAGAAAACTGCGGACTTGTCTTTTTGTGGATGGAACTGGAATGGCTCTGATTGCTTCTAACTTTTCAGGATCCGGCTGAATGCCTTCAGAAGAAATAATATGTCCCAAAAACCTCACCTTTGACCTACCGAATTCAGACTTTTCCAAGTTAACTGTAATTCCAGATTCTGCAAAAATACGTAACAAACTGTTGAGGATGCGATTATGTTGTTCCCATGAAGCTTCTGCTATTAGAATATCGTCCACATATAAGGTGATGTGACGTTTTAAGAACTCAGGTAATATGGAATTTAGCCCGCGAATGAATGCTGCTGAAGAAATGTTCAAACCAAAAGGAAGTTTCCGAAACTGATAACAAACGCCGAAACAAAGGAAAGCTGTGTATTTTCTACATTCTGGATGAAGTTCGATCTGATAAAAGCTGGATCTGAGATCAATGGAAGACAACACTTTTACAGCATTAAAATTTTGAAGAAGTTCTTCCAACGTTTGCGGCCTGTCTGTTTCAGGAATAATGATCGTATTGATTTGTCTCGAATCTAAGACAAGCCTGATTGATCCATTTTTCTTCTCAACAACATGTAATGGATTGTTGTATGAGCTTACTGCAGGCTCAATAATGCCCTCGTCAAGCATAGATTGTATTTCTGTTCTAACACGGTCCCTATAATGCGCCGGAATTACGTATGGTCTAACACAAAATTTAGTATGCTCACGAACACGAAATTGGTATTGAAATCCCTTGATGGTTCCTGTTTTATGAGTAAAAACTGTGGAATGTGCTTGTAAAATCTCAAAAAGGTCCTGCCTATCAGTGTCATTACAATTCTCAATTGTTTGAATTTTATTCTGAATTAACTCATAAGTATCAAATGCGCCGTCGATATCACCCCTGTCAGTACTTGCAGAGTGATTGTTAGTGTCAAGTTCCGTCGAAAATTCCGAACTGTTGTCTAACAGGAGGTAAAGCCGATTAATTTCTTCGTCATGGTTTGAGAGCCAATCTTCAAAATTCAAAGCTACTGACTTACCTTCTTTTTCTAAACTTATTTCAGCATCGTGAAAGCTTAAGATTGCTTTGTATTTATTCAAAAAGTCTACTCCCAGTATAATTTCCGTCGACAATAATGGAACAATAAGAAAGTTCATAGAGAAGCTGTGGCTCTGACAAAAGAATTCTAAGTAGGTTTGTTGGCGTACATCTACACTTTTTCCAAAGATTGCACCTTGTAATTTAATCTTACGTAACGGAAGTGTGGGGCAATCGTTCGATATGTTGCATTTTCTAAAAGCTGTTTCACTAATTACTGAAATGGGACTGCCAGAGTCAAGTACTGCCGTAAATTTTACGTCATTTACTGTAATGTGAATCACAGGATATGCAATGTTGTTATGTTTTACGTCGTGTTCTTGGAGTAAGATGTCCCTAATGTCTTCCATTTTTACGTAATTACTTGCTACGGCAGCTGCGTCGTTAGTGTCACACGTGCGTTTCGTGGCTGCCAGCTGTATGAGTCACTGCCTATTGTCTCTTTGTTGGCGCGCGTCGTTATTGGGGTTTGGAGACCTAACTTCTACAAATTCACCGTGACGAGACGGCCCTGCCCTGTTTAAATTCCGCCAGTTCTGATGCAATTCAGGTCTGTCGTTACGATCACATCGTCTGTCGTCATGTTGGTAGTTTCTGTGGTTTCTTTCTTGTCGGTTAAGTGGTGGAGAATTTCTCCCTGAATCGTAACTGCGCGCTGGACCGTTGCGTCTAAAGTTATTCTGTCCCTCGTAATAATAATTGTTTTGGTTCCCATATTGTCTGTTTCTCTGATTGTCTCTGTGATAGTCATCACCGCGGAGAGGTGATCTTTCCCTGTAATTATTACTACTCTGCCAACGGTTGTTATACGGGTGGTGTCTGTTTCGGTCACGATTTGTGTTGTGAGAATAGCCTTGTCGCGTCCAGTTATTATTTCTTTCATCGCGGAATTGCGACGGATGTGATCTGTAATTGTTGTGCTCGTGCGTTCCGCGATTGTCAGTGTCAATTTCCAGTTCTTGTAAGAGTCCTTGAAATGCTTCAATGTCGTCTTTGCAACGTCCTGCCAAAACAATATGTCGCAAATGTTCAGGCAGTTTGATTAAGCAAATGCGGATGAGTTCTGAGGGGCTGTATGGGTTTGACAGGTACTGATTCTTGTGCAACATGTCTTCAAAATATTTCACAAGACTGGAGAATTCAGATTGTTCGAAATGTTTCATCATTATGATGCCATGTTTTACTCGGTCTTGTGTGGCTTGAGACCAATATGCTGAGAGGAAGGCATGGTAAAATTCTCCTTCACTATGACAATCGTGAATGACCGAACGCATTCTTACAGCTGGTTCATTCTCTAAATAGCCACACATAAATTCTAATCTGTGTTCTAATGACCAGTTGGGGGGAAAACAATGAGAGAATTGATGGAGCCACGCTTGTGGATGAATGTCGTTGGCAGAATTTTTAAACGTTTTGAATTTACGTGTAGTAATGAACAGCTTATAGTCAAAGTCATCATGTCGGCGAGTCGCATATCGGTCATTGTTACGTCGTGTCGGCGGTTCCATCTCAAAATTCGGTGTGCCTTGCCAATTTCTTTTATAATTTCCGAAGTGTCCTGTGTTATTATGTTGTAGTTGTTCCGTATTTCTATGTCCCTCTTCCTGTATTGGAGCGCGAGTGTCCACTGAAATATGTAATTCTTGTATTACTTGTGCCAAATGATCTTGTACTTCGCGGATTTCTCTTTGGTGTTGCGTATTAATTTGATTTTGGTTTTGTTTGAATTTTCTAATTTGTTCATACTCTTCTGTGTCAGTGAAGGCTACAGGTCTTGTGTCATTCAGATCATCATCTACCTTTGTAGATAAGTTAGTGACCTGATCCGAAAGTTCGCCTACTTTCTCCGATAGTGAACACATTTCCTCAGTGTGTTTTTCTGAACCAAGTTTCAGAGTGTCCATTTGTGTTGAAATCGAATCTACTGTGTCCTTCAAGTTTTCCTGAGTTTTTGCAAGTTGCATAACCGAATCGGTAGATGCAACTGAGTCAAATTTAGCTTGCAAGGTCTCATGATTTTCATGAACAGTAGTTTGCAGTTCTTTTATGGCTGCTTCGTGATTCTGTAGTGCATTTTCATGACGCGAAAAAATAGGTTGGAAATGCTCACAAATTTGTGTTTTTACGTCATTACAGACTTTTTGACATTTCGATTCAATGTGATGTAACTCAGTAGTTAAATCTTCACGTGTTTGTTCAACTGTGGAGTCTAACTTTTGAAGATTTTGTTCCATTTGTTTCTGATTTTGCTCAATTGTGTCTAATTTTTGAAGATTTTGTCCCATTGCGTCTAACTGTTGCTGTGTTTGACTCTGATTTTGTTTCATTTGCTGCATTAATTGCAATAATAATGTGTTAGTGTCTGGAATCTGTTCCTCTACACTTTTCGGCAGTGCATTTGCACCGGCAACATTCACATTTTGACAAGCAGAAAATGTGTCTTGACTCATCTGAGAAAACGGTGAGGACCCAAAACCTGAATCTACAGTATTTGTGAGATCGTCTCGTGTCATTTCGGATTCCTGAGCCGAGCTATTGCCGACCGATCGATCGATAATGCTTCCCTGTTCTCTAATTGTTTCGCTGTCTACACCATTGTTTGCCGCCCGCTCCATTTCCGTATGCACAATTACCAAATTATTACTTTGAACATCAGTTAATTCATTACTCGGTGGCGCTAACACACTGCTTTCGTCTTCGCTGTCATTTCTCAATTTACTTTGGAGCCTAGTGTTACGTTTTTCACACGCCATTTTTGTCACAGTGTTTCACACGACAACACAGAAAAACACAATTTCAAGATCAAAAATAAGAGAACACATTAACATAACACTGAAAATAATATCTAGTTAATTGCAGCTGCGAAATACTTGGTGCAAATCTACATGCATGCCACACCTGTTTTACTGTACAACAATGAAAAACTGCAACTACAAAGGAAATTCTCTCTATAATTACGCGCTAGCAATAAACAAAATCTACACTAATTACACAAACTACAAGAAAAAAAATCAGAAGATTCCAGTGAGGTATCCTCGGCTAAGGGTCGACATATGAAACTTCCCCTTAGAACAATTTTACAGGACTGTGCTTAAACTGACGCACAATATTTTTTAGCGCAACGCGATCTGACTTTCAACACACAATATTTTGTTAGCGCAACGCAATCTGACTTTCAATAATCTTTACAAGAGAATGGCCCTGACTAACATTAAACTATACGTCTCACAAATCACTTACCTCACAAAAATCTTCGCTCTCAAGCTACTGCAATACAGCGAGCGCCACTACTGCCAGCTAAATAAAAGATTCAAACTATGGAAGGCACTAACTACTGATAGGGATAGTTAGCAAATGAAAGATATTAATAGAGAACAAACAATGTATTTTACCTTGATATCATGACAAATTACAAAACTCCGCCATCTCTCTCCCCACATCCACCACTGCTGGCGGCTCACCTCCAACTGCGCAACGCTACGCGCTGTTCACAGCCAGCTGCCTAACACTACAATGGTTGAGTATTACAACAATGCAAAGCAGCCACAGACTGCACACGGCACAGCTGGTGATTTTCATACTGAGGTGGCGTTACCAATAAAAAAACTAAACAGCCTACTTACACTATGGTCGCAGGTTCGAATCCTGCCTCGGGCATGGATGTGTGTAATGTCCTTAGGTTAGTTAGGTTTAAGTAGTTCTAAGTTCTAGGGGACTGATGACCTCAGATGTGAAGTCCCATAGTGCTCAGAGCCATTTGATGAGTGAGTCTGCTTTCCGTGCGCCTATCAACAGCGACGACTAGCCAAGAACGCCGCATGAGCTACTAGGACAACCAAGTGGAAGTTTCCCCCTCCTCGTTGTCAAACCCCACCCCTAGCAACACACATTACCCCTTCCCCACCCCACCCCACCCCTCCCTCGCAAACACAACGCATCTGCCAGCCGACACGCTTCCCACGCGGGCCTCCGAAAGTGTTGAGCAACTTGGTGCAAATGTCGTTAAGCGGCCCGTCCTCAAATTTCGCGGCCTCATTAATGGTTTGATGGTAACAGCGTAATTATTCCATAATCGGATATTCTATAAGTCACCGGCAGGACCCGTTATTAGTTTATGGCCGTGGCGCTCAAGCTGACGTACGTCGGCGAACTGCATCGACTTTCGGGCAGGAAATTTATAATACATTTCCTGGCGCAATAACCGCCACGCCCTCGTCTGCCGCAAGGCTGCATCACCGAGAACGACATTGTGTCGCCTTCACTAAGACTGGTCTAGACACAACTACAGCTATAGAGACTCTAAAATCATCTAAAAAAGAAAAAGGAAAAACTTCGTCCAAAATACGACAATAGATTATTATCTCTTTTGAGCTAACAGTTGTGTCATCATAGAAAGATGACCTTCACGCTAGCAATGCCGAGTGGGGGGGGGGAGGGGAATTTGTGTCCACCATTACTATAATCTATTCTGATACTTAAAGTTTTAAAAGTGTGAGAAAATATTTATTGTTTTAACTATTTCTTATATCAGATTCCGTAACTGTTGTAATTTTTTTAGTAGAACTTTACCTAAAAATTTAAGTGTTAGTAATGTACTACCATAGTGGCCGCTGCTTCGCTCGCGTAAGAGACTGTCTGGTTTGTAGAGATTTTCTTTTTTTTATTAATCGAATTTTTATGTTGTTCACGCCTTCTACGTTTTTCACGCTAATTAAGGTCATACAAATATGGTCTTATCCGAATGTACTTCTCACCAAAAAGTTATGCTGGTATCTAGAGTCCAAAATTTTGTTGATCACATATTTTGTGTTCTTGGAGAGATATTTCCATAGCTGTTTTCATCCCCTTATAAATATTTCCTTATATCTAACGGAGAAGTGGTATACCAATTTTCATAAATTTAGCTTTAAACTTTTTTTAATGTAACGTAATATTTATTTAACAATTTTCTTACCCTATTGCACTGCGTTAGGGATTGAATTTCCAGAAGCACTGAAACACGTGTTTTTTATTTCTGACAGAGAAGTAAAACGCCAGTTGTCATAGATGTAGCCATAAAAATCCTTTAGTTGTTCTTTGGTAATTATTTATTTTCAAAAAATATTTGACCCACTAGTTTACCTCCTTAGTGGCTGAATTTCCAAAAATGCTGAAACACGTATTTTTCATTTTCTTACTTGGAACCCAAATGCCAGTCTTCTTATTTCCATCTTCAAAATTCCTTAATAATGACATAGTTCCAAAGGGTACTTCTTCCCCTATTTCACCCCATTAGGAGTGCAATTTCGTACAGTTCCTTCTTAATCAATGGCAACAGTAATTTCGGACAATCCCTACTTAAACGGTGTCTACAGAACAACGTGCACACCCTCTCCAAACTTCCAGTACGTATCCTTAGCGTTTTTGGGCTGGGCCATGGTGAGTCAGTGAATCAGTCTGACCCAATTTCACCCCCTTGGAGCTTGGATATCCAAAAACAGTGAAACACGTATTTCCTATTTTTTATTGAGAAGCCATATATAAATTTTCATAGATTTAACTTTAAAATGCTTTCATAATAAAATATTTTCATAAGAATCTCATCCTCTATTTCACCACCTTAGGCGTTCAGTTTCCGAAAACACTGAAACACGTATTTTCTTTTATTTCTAATTGAGAAGTCACATTGTTCATAGATGTACCTTTAAAAATGCTTTAGTAGTTCTTTAACAACGATATATTTTCTTTTTTAAAAAAGCTCTCACTCACTCTTTCACCCCCACATGGATAAATTTCCAAACATTCTAGAATATGTCTACCTTTATTTCTGACCGAGAAACCAAATACAAATTTTAGTAGGTCTCGCTTCAAATTGCCTTTACAGCGACTTTTTGTTTGTAAAAATACCTTTCATCCCCTATTTCACTTCCTTATGATTGGAATTTCGAAAAATCACTTCTTGAACGACGACTACGGTCTAATATCCCCACCTCCGCCAAATTTCCAGTTTCTAACCTTACAGTTTGGGCTGGGCGATGGTGTGTGAGCTTCTACTCAGTAAGTCAGGACACGGTCTTTTATGTATCAGTGTAAGTAACTTTTTGCAACAAATGTCTTAATCATATTGTTAGGTTCAGGACCCTTCTCACACATCTGTATAACCATAAAAGATGTGTTGTGAATAGAAATTAGCGAAGAAGAACGAATTTTTGTTTAAATAATTTGGGGTCATCATGTAGTACTTCTCCATTCGGTGTAAATATTATGGAAAATGCGTTGGTGTCACTGAGAGCGAGCTAAAATATACTTTCAGGTGCTGTAGCATACATACATATTAGTATCTATTTAAAATGTTGTTACTAAAAGTTAAACACCTTTAACGAAATTTTTAGGGTATTTGGTGGTGGGCAAAAAGTGTTGTCTCCCCCCACCCCTGGTATCGTGCTTTCTGCAAAACGCGTTGGTAGTGCGCGAGGGTTAGTCCTCAGTCGGTGTCGTGAATGTCTTACGAAATAAACTGTGTCGTGGGATATTTACATACCGCGGAATGTTCAAATGTGTGTGAAATCGTATGGGACTTAACTGCTAAGGTCATCAATCCCTAAGCTTACACACTATTTAACCTAAATTATCCTAAGGACAAACACACAACCCATGCCCGAGGGAGGACTCGAACCTCTGACGGGACCAGCAGCATACCGTAGACTCTTACCGTATTTTCTGTACAGCCATTTGGATATAAGTAAAATGTAATGATTACAGTCTTTTCCCATTGTTGTGTAGTACTTAAATCAAAACATAACAATGGCTTGTTTAAAAATCTACATCTTCTAGCACACCAGCTTCACATTGAAATGTATCTGTTAATTACTGAAAAAATATAAGTCATATTTGGTAATTAACAGCAGTGCAGTTAAGTACATTAGGATAAAAATATAACACAAGACAAACATTATACAGGCAAGCTTCAATTTACTTCCGCAAACCGTGAACTTGAACAAATCTTCATTCATCCACAAACTTCTAGCGGATTTTGCACCTCTGTTGACCACTTAACGGTTGCAATTGTGTTCTGTTTTGCTCGTCCACTAACTCGTTCACACTCATCACTATATGATACATCCAATTCAGATTCAGTCTGCTGTTCATTGTTGAGCTGGGGATCACTTTCATCGACAGTTTCAGCATCACTGTGCAAAAATATCTTCCACCTCATATAACCACTGAGAGACGGTAGACTTAAAGTCTCGATCTGCAACTACCACTATGTCCTTGATAGCCATGCCGAGCAATATCTCTGTAAATGATGCAAAATATAAAACGTTTAAGGTTACTGAGATCGTAATGTAAACTGAGTGGCGGGATCGCGTCATACCTATCGCATCTTATTCTGCTTAGCAAGACAAAAATTACCAGCCGCTCGCAACAATGACTGTTGTTGTTGTGGTCTTCAGTCCTGAGACTGGTTTGATGCAGCTCTCCATGCTACTCTATCCAGTGCAAGCTTCTTCATCCCCCCGTACTTACTGCAACCTACATCCTTCTGCATCTGCTTAGTGTATTCATCTCTTGGTCTACCTCTACGATTTTTACCCTCCACGCTGCCCTCCAATGCTAAATTTGTGATCCCTTGATGCCTCAGAACGTGTCTTACCAACCGGTCCCTTCTTCTTGTCAAGTTGTGCCACAAACTAATCTTCTCCCCTATTCTATTCAATACCTCCTCATTAGTTACCTGATCTATCCATCTAATGTTCAGCATTCTTCCGTAGCACCACATTTCGAAAGCTTCTATTCTCTTCTTGTCCAAACTATCTATCGTCCATGTTTCACTTCCATACATGGCTGCACTCCATACAAATAGTTTCAGAAACGACTTACTGTCACTTAAATCTATACTCGATGTTAACTAATTCCTCTTCTTGAGAAACGCTTTCCTTGCCATTGCCAGTCTACATTTTATATCCTCTCTACTTCGACAATCATGAGTTATTTTTCTCCCCAAACAGAAAAACTCATTAATAATTTAAGTGTCTCATTTCCTAATCTAATTCCCTCAGCATCACCCGACTTAATTCGACTACATTCCATTATCCTCGCTTTGCTTTTGTTGATGGTCATCTTATATCCTCCTTTCAAGACACTGTCCATTCCGTTCAACTGCTCTTCCAAGTCCTTTGCTGTCTTTAACAGAATTACAATGTCATCGGCGAACCTCAAAGTTTTTATTTCTTCTCCATGGATTTTAAGACCTACTCCAAATTTTTCTTTTGTTTCCTTTACTGCTTGCTCAATATAGTGATTGAATAACATCGGGGAGAGGCTACAACGCTGTCTCACTCCCTTCCCAACCACTGCTTCCCTTTCATGCCCCTCGACTCTTATAACTGCCATCTGTTTTCTGTACAAATTGTAAACAGCCTTTCGCTCCCTGTGTTTTATCCCTGCCACCTTTAGACAACGACTAGTCACTACAAATTCTCGTGAGAACTAAACTTAAGCAAATGAGTAGCAGAAGTGCATAGAGCGGAAAGTTCCGACCACATGCGCATTTGAAGGTTGGAGGGAGAATCTTCATACCCCACAACACCGATTGAGGGTTAAATGTGCCTTTTAACACACTGCAGTGTACTAGAGGTGGGACGTTGACATCTGGAGTTCTCTCAGAATATACTGATTAGGCCGTGCGGTTAAAGGCGCTTCAGTCTGGAACCGCGTGACCGCTACGGTCGCAGGTTCGAATCCTGCCTCGGGCATGGATGTGTGTGATGTCGTTAGGTTAGGTTTAAGTAGTTCTAAGTTCTAGGGGACTGATGACCTAAGACGTTAAGTCCCATAGTGCTCAGAACCATTTTGAACTATCAGTATAACTATAACATATACTGACATCCGATTTAATTTTACTATATAGCGACAGAATTTGCATATCTGAGGAGTGGCATACATGAGTATAACGCTCTTTATGCCAAGCGAATGAGGAGGGGGAGAAAAGTCTGCTGCATTGTGTTTACACCTGACGATACTGACGTTAAGTTGTTGTTGAGTGGTAGTGGCTGCCTGAGCACGCCGTGAACCGTGCAAATTGTTTGTCAAATCCGTCTGTATTTTGATCCTTAAGGCAATGACGTCACGCCAGTGGTGGGTGAGCAAAAGCTCCTCAAAACGTGCAAAACTGAAGACGTTCTCGGGACCCTGATGCCAAGCACCACGAAGTCTGGAGGGGTAGCAATACATAGCGCAGGACATTTAGTGATGTGAATTTCAGACTACCGAATCTATGTTACGTTTAACATCATTCAAAGAAAAGTAACCAAAATTTCCGAAGGCATCAAAAGTTCGGGAGTTCACGTGCTCTTGTGCTCTTACAGAGCACCCGCCTCTGGTTACACTAACCGCCTAGCCCACAGCAAGCAGCGAGAAGAATACCGTGTCCTGCGACAGCAGATTAGAGACAACCAGTTAGACTCTTCAGGTTAATCTTCAAGTCCTTGCCTATGTTTGTAAATGTTTGTCAATTTTGTCTTTGGACAGTGCTACGAGAAAGAGTTTCTATTAGCCAGTGCTTCGAGTAGTATTGCCAATGACAATCTATTTCAGCACAAGTATTAGGCTGGTTCTGTCGATACGTGTGTCTGTGTGTGTGTGTGTTTGTCTATCAGAGATAGGAAAGCACCCGCAAGAGCAGCTGAACAGAATGGACAGTGTTTTGAATGGAGGGTATAAGATGAACATCAACAAAAGCAAAACGAGGATAATGGAATGTAGTCGAATTAAGTCGGGTGATGCTAGGGAATTACATTAGGAAATGAGACACTTAAAGTAGTAAAGGAGTTTTGCTATTTGGGGAGGAAAATAAATGATGGTGGTCGAAGTAGAGAGGATATAAAATGTAGACTGGCAATGGCAAGGACAGCATTTCTGAAGAAGAGATATTTGTTAACATTGAGTATAGATTTAAGTGTCAGGAAGTCGTTTGTGAAAGTATTTGTGTGGAGTGCAGCCATGTATAGAAGTGAAACGTAGACGATACATAGTTTCGACAGAAAGAGAATAGAGGCTTTCGAAATGACAAATTTAAAGGTGTCTTTGGACTCAGTCACCGTTTGTTTGAATCATGTAGTTTTCGCTTCGGTTACGGGAGAGCTCTTTGCCTTTATTTTCTGATCGCATATTGATCGATCTCGATACTTATCTTTGCTACATGGGAAGTAGTTTTTACTTGTGGTCCTTGGACTCGGTAGCTCGGACAGTGATCGGCTACGGCATAATAGTGCCACGTAAATACGTAGAAGTTTTAAAGAAATGAGGAGAGTGAATTCTATCGAGTCATTCGGTATGCTGTGCTCAAACGTAAACAGATATCGCTACGTGAATTGCACCCCGGTACAATATTACTTTGGAGATATTCTGATGTGGCTCGACCAAGAAATAACCTCTATATGCCACTAACGGCCAGTGCCTATCCTGATATATAGGATTAGATGGGTAGATCACATAACGAATGAGGAGGTATTGAATAGAATTGGCAAGAAAAGGAGTTTGTGGCACAACTTGACTAGAAGAAGGGATCGGTTGGTAGGACATGTTCTGAGGCATCAAGGGATGGCCAATTCAGTACTGGAGGGCAGCGTGGAGGCTAAAAATCGTAGAGGGAGACCAAGAGATGAATACACTAAACACATTCAGAAGGATGTAGGTTGTAGTAAGTACTGGGAGATGAAGAAGCTTGCACAGGATAGAGTAGCATGGAGAGCTGCATGAAACCAGTCTCAGGACTGAAGACCACAACAACAAGTGTGTGTGTGTGTGGGGGGGGGGGGGAGGGGTGCACTCTGACTCATAGTCAAAGTAATGAAAAAAGTTGGATACAAAGGGACAAGTGTTCATTTCCACTGAAAATATGTATCGGGTGATACATTTTATCTGTGCAATAATCATGTCAATTAGGACCTGTTCAGAACCCAGTTTATATGTGACAACCCGTCACACCAGATTTATTATTTAATATAAGCTCAACTACATGGATATTGCTTTTGGTTGTCTTCCGGGAAAATGCTTTCATTCAAAGCAAGGTTTAAAACTGTTTTTATGGAATTACATTTCACTTCACTGGAAAACACTTTATCGTGTAATTGTTTTACATGGTTGAAAGTTACTCAAAGAGTGCACTTAGATAGATAGAATGTCTCCAGCGAGAAATATGTTCTTATACTGTTCACATCACTAAGAGAGGTTCGAACAATACTATGTGCTGAACAACTTACACCAACGCCTTTCACCTCTGCGGAAGGCGTTCGTCCTGATGGCTGTAGGTTAAGTGGAGAGTTTTTCTGTCGGAGCACTGTCTTCAACCTAGTTACTTAGTGTTGAACAACACCCTGGGCCTAATTGCTCTTCCAACGTTGCAGAACTCCTTCGCCTCATGTACTTCTTGATCCACAGTTTCGATGTTAAATTTATCAGTAATCTTAGTTTTGTTGCTCCTCAATAGTTTCGTCTTTCAATTTATATTCTGTGCCAGTTAGACTGTTCATTCCATTCTACGTGTTCAGTAATTCTTCCTCACATTCACTAAGTATAAATAATGTCACCAGCATGTCTTGCTAGTAGCACCTTTCACTTGAATTTTTAAAACAATTGTGAATATATCCTTTATCTGCGCCATTGCTTCTTTGACACAGATGGCTAGTCGTATGAGAGAGCCTTCATACCAGTATTTGAACCAACTATTTACTTCTTCAGCTTCGATTCTTATAGGCAGTCGTTGCGTCTTGTACATATTATTAAGTATGTCGTATCATTTTACATAGTGAATTAATTTTGTAGGTCAACAAATACTCAGAGTATTCTTCGATTTTTCTTAAGTGTTGCTTCCGTTATCATGTACTGCTTCAGAGCTGCCTCTGTGATGTCTTCCCTCCGCCTCATGCAACAGTGATAATCATCTAACACATTCTTAAGAAAATGGTTCAAATGGCTCTGAGCACTATGGGACTCAACTGCTGAGGTCATTAGTCCCCTAGAACTTAGAACTAGTTAAACCTAACTAACCTAAGGACATCACAAACATCCATGCCCGAGGCAGGATTCGAACCTGCGACCGTAGCGGTCTTGCGGTTCCAGACTGCAGCGCCTTTAACCGCACGGCCACTTCGGCCGGCCATTCTTAATTTATGTTCCATTCCTCTGTACATTATCCTTTGTACGGCGTCCTTTCATAGTAAAGTGTACTCGTCTAGGAATTGTATCGATATGCATCTGATTATATTCAAGCACGCCGGTACAATCTGTATTACTTTGGAGATATTCTGATGTGGCTCGACCAATAAATAACCTCTGTATGCCACTAACGGCCAGTGCCTATCCTGGTATACAGGATAAAGAAATAAAATGTTTAGGTACGTGATCGACAATGACACATCACAAGAAAAAAGACATACTTTTTGCATTTCCAAAAACGATCTTATTCTACAACAGTAACCAATCACAGAAATCATACTTAGGTAGAAATGAGTTAAAAATGGGACTATCATTAATCGTAAAATCTTTAATTGTTTTTGCTTAAGAAAGATATGAGTTGGGGGCTTTCACTAAGGCAATGAAAATGGAAATTTCCAATAAATTTCTGATTTATTAGGCTAATAAATATGACAAATCCTCACTTAGATTCCAAGAAAACTCGAACCATCGGGTGCATTTAATAGCCACATTCAGCAACATCAAAGAAATAAAACCGCATACACATAAGCACAGAAATAACACCAATCTGTTTGGTAAATGAAACAGTGACTAACTAACTGCCGATCGTGGATTCAACATCGGACGCGAACATAATCAAAAAGCTGTATATTGATATCAGTCTAACCATCGCTCTGCTACAGGGTCCACAGGAAACCAGTAACACCTTACCTCGTATCGGTTAGCTCAACAAAAAGAGAGGAGCAACATAGCCACTCTTACTACCAATTCCACTATTAAGTACTCCTTCTCTTACAGTGAGTGACAGCAGAATTATCAGATCACAGCTTGGCAGATAGAAACAACCTTGAAACGACCTCCTCCGGCTCAGAACTGCCTGCCAGCAGTTAGTCACGATAACAGGCACATCACATCTGAAACTCATGGGTGATAACTGACTCACAGTGACATCCGTTACATTAGATGGTGGGCCAATTCAGGACAGTTTACGTCTGAGCACAGCAGACTGAATGACTCGATAGAATTGCCTCTCCTTATTTCTACGTGTTTCCGTGGCACTATTATGCCGTAGCCGTTCACTGTCCGAGCTACCGAGTCCAAAGACCACAAGTAAAAACTACTTCCCATGTAGCAAAGATAAGTATCGAAATCGATCAATATGCGATCAGAGTAAAGGCAAAGAGCTCTCCCGTAACCGAAGCGAAAACGACATGATTCAAATAAACGGTGACTGAGTCCGAAGCCACCTTTCAACTGGGCATCAAACCTGACTAGGGAGCTTTTACGTTTATTATGAGAGATCTGTGTTTGATATCTTTGAGTTCCTGAAGATATTTTTCTGACATATCTCCAGTCTTATAAATTACACACAGCAGCTTGAACAGTCGTTGCAACATTGTCCAATTATTCTACAAATTCCAAACAAATGTTATACACGGTCCATTGAGGATAATGTGATATGCGCCTATATTTGACGTCCATGTGCAACAATGGCTCACACATGGAGGGGGCGGCAGTAGCAGAGGAGGTTGTATAAAGCTTTAGGGAGTGACGCAGGAAACAGTGCGGTCATTTCCGTAACACGGGAATGGTGCGATTTGCCTGACGGCCAAAGGGACGTGCTTATTGGTTTTCGGACCAAGAATGGAAAATATTTTGAAACGGTTTCGTTTATAAACTTTTCGCGCGTCACCATGGTTACAGTACACTATGCGTGATAAAATGGCGCTATCCGAAACTGGAGCGGAGACAGCAGTGGTGCACTAAGTGCCATGGATGGCAGTTTGCTTTCGAGAACGTCGCCACACCAAACATAAAACAAAGCATGCCGAGCACGAGGCCAGCTATTTTTATTTCGGGGTCGATCTCACGTTTCATTCTTGTGACCAAACAGTACAAAGTTAGAATCTTTTGATATTATGCTCATTAAGCAGATTAATTTTCAGTGAACATTGTAGGTAACATTAAACTTCGTCATTATTTCCAGTCAAACTTTGTACTAAAATTCATCCAATTTTCATAACATACTTCAGTACTGAGTTACAGTAAACTAGCAGCACGTGGTGGACGCGTGGTTTGAGGCATCATGAAAAGGATTGCGTGGCCCCTACCGCCGGAGGTTCGAGTCCTCGCTCGGACATGGGTGTGTATGTGTTGTTCATAGTATAAGTTTAAGTTAGTTTAAGTAATGTGTAAGGCTAGGCACCGATGACCTCAGCAGTTTGGTCCCTTAGGAATTCACACACACATAGAGTTAAATAGTTCTTACTAAGTACGCTACTAGTTTATTTTGGGATTTTATTACATTTATTTTCATTATTTCAAACCAGCTTTTCACTTAAAGTCTTGTTTCACGTAAAAGTTTACATGAGCAAAAAAGGGCCAACGAATAGTCAGTATTGCTCAACTGCTGAGGACGCTATCTAAAGTACACACCGGCAGAGGTGGCCGAGCGGTCCTAGGAGCTACAGTCTGGAACCGCGCGACCGCTACGGTCGCTGGTTCGAATCCTGTCTCGGGAATGGATATGTGTGATGTCCTTAGGTTAGTTAGGTTTAAGTAGTTCTAAGTTCTAGGGGACTGATGACCTCAGAAGTTAAGTCCCATAGTCCTCAGAACCATTTGAACCATTAAAGTACACGTTACACGAAGAGAGGATTTTTTTAAAAGGTAAGAATATTCATTATTTTTATTTGTAGACAAATTTTTTTATGGAAAGCTTACATCCTAGCCCCAAGACTCCCCGATTTAAACTCGGTAGAGAGCTTTTTGCGCCATGGATCCTCAACCGGGAAGCCTACAGTATAACAGCTGGCAACGGCTATACATTCGTCATGGCTCCACATTGTTGTCGGTACCTTCTAGAACTTCAATGAATCTCAAGTTACGTTCCATTAGAAATGTGGAATGCGCTTAACGACAGTGATACGGCTTTCGAAATGGCGGAGAACAGCAGTCGGTCATCCTTTCCTTTCAAGCTTTATTAAGGCTTAAGAAGTCACCCCTCATTCTGCCAACGGTCTTGTCAAAGAGAGCGCAGGTGCGGACAGAGGTCATGAGGTAACGGGCGAGTTCTGGCGCCCAGGAAAAATTTTTTCGGAGTTGGGGCGGCCGCATAGGACGCTCGTCAAAACCGCGGCCAGGCAGCAAACACATAGTGCCAAACTTTAGCTGAGCAAGAGGGGTGACCGGAGCACGTGGTCCATCAGCCGCATGGCTGTGACCAGGACGGCGCTTTGTGTCGATGAAGGAGATGTCTATGCCTGGAGCGTCAATGATGGCGGACTTGTGAAACCATAATGGCAGACGTTTCACAGTTCGTACAGAAATTAATAGTAGGCAGATGAATCATGATACCTCAAAATGAAACGTGTATATTAGCATTATTTGCTCGACGATTCTGATGGTGTAATCAGATTTTCAATATCTTTATTAGTTTAAAGTTGTAAGACGTCGCGGTCTCCTGACCTTCATTTCTTACATGCTCCGCCCTCACAATCGTATTCCGCACATCAAGACGCTTCATTCGAACCCAAACTCGATTAGATCAAGTCAATGTTGTATAAATTCATGTAAACGATATGCAATTGACAAGTGAGCACACTGTGGTTGAAATACTCGAGGCTGGCGTGCACACATACATTCCAGACACGACGGTTACAGAGGCTCTTAGTCCAGGAGAGAGGCCGCACAACGGGACGACAGGCCCTTCGGAGGACGACCCAGCCCATGTTGGCTGGTGAACGCCCATAGCGGACAGTGTGGGCCCGAGTGGAAAGGGGGGAACAACCCCATGTTTGGCTTAAAAGCAAATTCCGCTACGTTGTGTGGGAGCGGCCAGCCTACGCACTCTTTATACATAGTACACAGTTTCAGAGATTTTCACAGGGAGACAGCAAACGCCAAACACCAAAGCTACAAGTTTCCGGATTGGTCGCCTTAAACGAAACTTCATTCTCCCGTTAGGAAGAGCAATGCTGATTGGCGGACGATATTTATGACGCCGTGAGCTGTAGGAATAATGGAATAGACCGAAAGATATACCCCTTCACATCTGGCGTGGAGAGGGGCCGTTCCGTGGTCGCTCTTGAAGCGAGAACACGTAACGAGAGCGTGCGCGCTCGCACGTGTACTCGAAAGAGTGAGGAACAGGTCTCTCCTCAGTACTTCACTGGGAGAGCACCTCTGGTGAGAGCGAATCAAAGGGCGACTCTATATTGAATCCTTGTGATTAAGCGTTGTTCACTGTGTTGGCCGCAACACATATTGTGCATTGTGAACGGACAGAGTCATAGTTAAAGGCCTGCGAGAGAATTTTGAGTGGCATCGTGGTGAATTGGTTATCTGACCGGTGTACCACGCCAATAGATAGACTAGGGGCGAATAGGAATCCTTGACTTCATCAAGGCATAGGGAGAGTTTGATTGGCGAAGATCAATCGAGATAGAACGAGAGTTATCTTATTTGTCAGCAACGAGCGGCGCAGACAGCAGTCATCGCAGCTTACGGTATTGTGCGCTATAGCTATTGCGAGCCCCATATTTCCTCCACAACAGTACACTTCACTGCATTTCACACGCGACAGCCTTGACCGTACCTAGCAACATTCTGAAGGATAATTATTCAAGTACAGTAGGCGCGGCTCTCAGCCATTCTGCCAAGCCAACAAGCGTCTTAAACTTTGTATAGAAATTTCATTAGCGAATCCTGTCCTTGAAAGGTAACTTCACATTCCGAAAAGAACCAGTATATAACTTGTTCAATTCATAACTAAAAGTGTCATAGTGTTTTCTCAGAATTTCTGCAAAATAAATAATAATTTTCGTTAATTTCATGATTTTCTTACACTAACTAGCACTACTCAAGTGCCCAAGTATCCCACTAGTTACGTAAGAAATTTGGTGAATTTTTGTGTCATTTCCTTACAGCGGACGACTCCAGAAGATATTTATTGCTGAAAGTTTTTCAGGCATTTCTCTTTAGATCGTTAGGAGCGTCTGTCTGACTTCTGTAGTAGTGTGGGGGTTGAAAATGCATCTTGCAGGAGCCACAGGTTAAAGGGTACATCTCAGATTAATCCGTAGCGCAGAATAACAGAATAATAGATCAACCCCCCAAACCTCAAAAGTTTAGTATCTGACAGTAAATTATACAAGCAACACCCAGCAACGAATTTCCAAAATATAAACGCTTCATCCAATTTTGTAGAACACCGTGTTTTTAGAAAGCTATTAGTGTAGCCCTAATGGTATGAATTACAGCCGTGTAACTTGATTAGTACATGAGTTATTGTAGGTCAAAGTGGCCGATTACTATTGAACGCGTCAGGCCATAAGTACTCCACAGTTACACGAAAAAAAGGTAGCAGCATGCTTATAAATATATTTATTCATATATGTCTTTGATTATATCCGATATAAACTATTCATGAAGAAATTGGTTAGATATTTATTGTGTTTTAGAAAGCACAGAGGCATTAGGCTACTGGCCTACCTTTTGTTCTATTCCTTTGATATGTGTTTATTTAATTTGTTTATGTATCTAATAATGTGTGTTAGAGCGTGTTTATGGTCCAGTCGTAGGAATATTTATTTAATTTCAATTTATTTAAATGTAAATCCAGAATATCGAATGTGTTTCATGGCGCGAGCGCTCTGGCCAATCACAGCGCTCGTGAATGGGGAGACTGGATGGAAGCGACTTCTGATCAAGCTGCGGGCCTATGGGGTATCGTCTCAGTTGTGCGACTGGATTCGTAGTAATAGAAGGCAAATCATCGAGTAAAACTGAAGTGATATCAGGTGTTCCCCAGGGAAGCGTCCTGGGACCTCCGCTGTTCCTGATCTATATAAATGACCTGGGTCATTTCTCTAAGGTTGTTCGCAGATGATGCTGTAATTTACCGTCTAGTAAGGTCATCCGAAGACCAGTATCAGTTGCAACTGGTGAGATTTCCGTGGCTTCTACAGTGAAGACGTAGAGTGAGTTTAGAAGTGAATATCTCGCAAACTATGTTGTTGTTCATAGCTAATTATGTGCAGTAGTAATCTATTGTTTCCCTGTTTTTCTACTTATATTTTATTTAATTGCTGGACCATCGACACCAATAAGTGTTTTGCAGAAATACACCGCATTCTCAAAAGTACTTCTACTATCGTACTCATCATTTAAAGTCGTTGAGATAGTACCGGCAGATTTTATTTAATTGCAATCTTCAATTTATAAATTTATATATTACATTCATAATTCGCAATTGCCGAGTGACAGAAACCTTCGACCATTCGATTCATGTGTGTATTCTTATTGTATACTGTAGACTCAGCAGTATTTGGCCTGTAGTATGGCAACTACGTATCCCAGCCCCTAGACAACGAAACCAGCCAAAACGTTTAATATTACAACTCTGAGTCGGAGGGTGCGTAGTTTATTGAAAGACCGCAAGGTTCAGGATGAGGGGTGGGAAACTGCCCCTAAAGGCAGAAGACTCAGCAATGACCAACGGCATGAGGACGCAGAAGTCAATGGAAACCAGTGCATTAAAGACACGTAACTTGTATCCACTAGACATGTGCCCTGTAATTGGAGAAGTGGCATGATGATCTCAATTAGCGAAAGATCCCGGAATAGTCCCCCATTCGGATCTCCGGGAGGGGACTGCAAGAGGGACGTTACCTGAGAAAAAGACAGAATATTCAACGAAACGATAATGTTCTACGAGTAGGGACGTGGAATGTCAGAAGCTTGAACGTGCAGGGAAACTTGAAAATCTGTAAAGGAAAACGTAAAGACTCAACTCAGATATAGTAGGGGTCAGTGAAGTGAAGTGGAAGGAAGACAAGGATTTCTGGTCAGATGAGTATAGGGTAATATCATCAGCAGCAGAAAATGGTATAACGGGAGTAGGATTCCTTATGAATAGGAAGGTAGGGAAGAGAGTGTGTTACTGTGAACAGTTCAGTGTTAGTAATGTTCTTATCAGAATCGACAGCAAACCAACATCTACAACGATAGTTCAGGTACACTTGCCGACGTCGCAAGTTGAAGATGAAGAGATAGAGAAAGTAATACAGTACGTAAAGAGATTGAAAATCTAATAGTCATAGGAGATTTGAATGCAGTTGTAGGGGAAGGAGTAGAAGAAAAGGTAACAGGAGAATATGTGCTTGGGACAACGAATGAGAGAGGAGAAAGACTAATTGAGTTCTGTAACAAGTTTCAGCTAGTAATAGCGAATACTCTATTCAGGAAAGACAAGAGGAGCAGGTATACTTGGAAATGGCCGGGTGATGCGGGAAGATTTCAGTTAGATTACACCACGATCGGACGGAGATTTTGAAAGGATTGTAAGGCGTAGCTCAAAATGGTTCAAATGGCTCTGAGCACTATGGGACTTAACATCTGTGGTCATCATTCCCTTAGAACTTAGAACTACTTAAACCTAACTAACCTAAGGACATCACACACATCCATGCCCGAGGCAGGATTCGAACCTGCGACCGTAGCGGCCGCGCGGCTCCGGACTGAGCGCCTAGAACCGCTAGACCAACGCAGCCGGCTAAGGCGTAGCCAGGAGCAGATGTAGACTCAGATCAGAATATAGTAGTGATGAAGAGTAGTCTGAAGTTTAATATATTAGCCAGGAAGAATCAATACGCAAAGAAGTGGGATACGGAAATAGGCCTACTAACGAATGACGAGATACGGTTGAAGTTTCTGTAAGGCTAGAGATACAGCAATAAGGAATATCTCAGTAGGCGGTACAGTTGAAGAGGAATGGACATCTGTAAAAAGGGTCCATCACAGAGGTTGGGAAGGAAAACATAGGTACAAAGAAGATAACTGAGAAGAAACCATGGGTAACAGAAGAAATACTTCAATTGATCAAGGAAAGGAGTAAGTACAATAATGTTCCCTGAAAGTCAGGAAAACAGATATATAAGTCGCTGTGGAATGAAATAAGTAGGAAGTGTAGGGAAGCTAAGACGAAATGATTGCAGGAAAAATGTGAAGACTTCGTAAAGGTAATCATTGTCAGGACTCAGCAGACAGGAAAGTCAAAGCAACCTTCGGTGACATTAAACTCATAATATTAAGAATGCAACGGGAATTCCATTGTTAAATACAAATTAGAGAGTGAATATGTGGAAAGAATACATTGAAAGCCTCTATGAGGGGGAAGATTTGTCTGATGTGATAGAAGAAGAAACAGGAGTCGATTTAGAAGAGATAGGGGATCAAGCATTTGAATCAGAATTTAAAAGAGCTTTGGAAGACTTAAGATCAAATAAGGCTGAAGGAATAGATAACATTCCATGAGAATTTCTAAAATCATTGGGGGAAGTGCAACAAAACTGCTATTTGCTTTGGTGTGTAGATGGTATGTATCTGGCGACTTACCATCTGACTCTCGGAAAAGCAGCATCCACACAATTCCGAAGGCGGTAAAAGCTGACAAGTGCGAGAATTATCTCACAATCAGCTTAATAGCTCATTCATCCCATTTGCTGACAAGAATAAAATAGACAAGAATGGAAAAGAAAATTGAGGATGAACTAGGTAACGAGTAGTTTGGCTTTAGAAAAGGTAAAGGCACGACATAGGCAGTTCTGACATTGGGATTGATAATGGAAGATAGAGTAAAGAAAAATCAAGACACGTTTATAGGATCCGTCGACCTGGAAAAAGCGTTCGACAATGTAAAATGGTGCAAGATGTTCGAAACTCTGAAAAAAAGTAGGGGCATGCTATAGGGAGAGACAGTTCATATACAATATGTACAACAGTCAATAGGGAATAATAAGAGTGGACGACCATAAAAGTGCTTGCATTAAAAAGGGTGTAATACAAGGATGTAACCTTTCACCCCTGCTGTTCAACCTGCACATCGAGGAAGCAATGATGGAAATAAAAGAAAGGTTCAGGAGTGGAATTAAAATTCAAGGTGAAAGGATATCAATGATGCGATTCGCTGATGAGTGAAAGATGAATTACACGATCTTCTCAGCGGAATGATCAGTCTGAAATGTACATAGTATGGATTGAGAGTAAATCGAAGAAAGACGATAGTATTGAGAAGTAGTAGAAATGAGAACATCGAGAAACTTAACATCATGATTGATAGTCAAGAAGTAGATGAAGTAATTCTTCTACCTAGGCGGTAAAATAACCAGTGATGGACGGAGCAAGGAGGACATCAGAAGCGGACTAGCAATGACCAAAAGGACATTCCTGGCCAAGAGATGTCTACTAATATCAAATATCGGCCTTAATTTGAGCGGGAAATTTCTGAGAGTGCACGTCTGGAGTGCAGTATTCTATGATAGTGAAACATGGACTGTGCGAAAACCGGAACAGAAGAGAATGGAAGCATTTGCGATTTGGTGCTACAGACGACGGTTGAAAATTAGGGGGACTGATAAGGTAAGGAATAAGAAGGTTCTGTGCAGAATCGGAGAGGAAATGAATATGTGGAAAACACTCGTATGGAGAAGGGACAGGTTGATAGGACATCTGTTAAGACAGAAGGGCATGACTTCCATGGTACCAGATGGAGCTGTAGAGGGCAAAAACCGTAGAGGAAGACAGAGACTGGAATTCATCCAACAAATAACTGAGGACGTAGGTTGCAAGTGCTACTCTGGGATGAAGAGGTTGGCACAGGAGAGGAATTCGTGGTGGTCCGCATCAAACCAGTCAAAAGACTGATGACAAAAGGAGGCACATCTAAATTTCGGCTTGTAACCAGCCATTATTAGTGCAGTATTGCAGTGTTTTAATGCATGCACTAGTATGTCAGTTCCAGTTGTTCGGGCTAGGCATGTATTAAAACTCTGAAGTACCCCCAAAGAAAGGGAAAGAACATCAAACTAAGGAAAAAGACGATATATGGGAACCTCTAAATGAAGAAGATGTAAAAGAAGTAATAAAAGCACTGAAGAACAAGAAAGCGGCAGTACCCGATAATATATATATAATGAACATATAAAACATGCAAAAGAGGCCCTCCAACACATATGGACCAAACTAGATAACAAATGCCTGCAACTTGGAAGAATTTCGACACAATGGAGACACTCGACAATAAAAGGTCTCTACAAAGGTAGAGGAGACCCAATGGACCCAAACAAGTACAGAGGCATAGCCCTGGAAAATACTCAATTCAAGATGTTTTCAAAGATAATAACACAAAAATCCAAGCCTCTGTGGACAGTCATCTCCCAGAACGACAAATGGGTTTCAGATCTGGGAGATCAACACTTACGGCAGTCAGGCTTCTTCTAAACAACATCGACGAAGCGCTACAAAAGAAACAAATGTTCTACACAGTGTTCATAGACTTTACCAAAGCCTTTGACCTACTGGAAAGAGATCTCGTAGTCCGAAAACTGGAAAACACAATGAGAGGAGATAGCGTATGGGCCAGAATAATCAAGTCAATCCTCGAATACAACTTAATCACAATATCGGACAACCTCTCTTTTTCGATCCCCGTTCTGCAATCGAACGGAATCTTAGAAGGTGACCAAATGTGCCCTTTGCTGTAAATTCTTGCCGCTGAAGAAGTACTCCGAATTGGAGAAAATGAAGAAGATGTATACGTATATTCATACGCTGACGACATAGCCGTAGGTTCAACAGATATACAGAAGCTGCAGAAAATCATTAAGAAAATAGACAAATGGTGCAGTGAACATAAACTACACATAAACATAACAAAGACAGAAATGGTAATTGTCAGAAAAGGAGGTAAAACACCCAAGAATGCGGAAATCAGCATCAGAGGACAAAAATTAAAAATCTCATCAGACTTTAAATACCTAGGGGTGACATTGCAACCAACAGCCAAATGCTTCACAAAACATACAACAGAAAGTGCAGGCCAAGCAAAAATAGCAATACAGGACATCAAAAACATCCGCCTACTCAGTCTAGAAACAGCCATGAAATTATTCAACACAAAAATCTTGTCAATCCTGGCCTCTAGGATGGAGGTAATATGCGACCACCTGACAGAAAAAAATCTAGAAACACTAGAAAAGGTAAAATCGACTCATCTATAAAGAGTACTAGATCTCTCAAAGACAGCAAGATCTAGACTAGTGAACCTGCTAGCGAGAGAGACATTCCTAACTGAAGACATCAGATTTCGATATATGATGCCACACACCAGGGCCTCCAGAAAGCAACTGAAGACCATGGAGGACAAATGAGAAAAAATATGGCAGGAGTTCTATGGCACCGAAGCAATGACGAACCGCTAGCAATGACGAACCGCTCATGGACAGCACCAATCTTCGAACAGCGACATGTCGTAACTAGACTTCCTATTCACGGCTTTCACCATCTAATCTGCAAAAACAAAACTTATCACGACCCAACCACAACACGTGTATGTGAACTGTGTATCGAAGCCTGTGAACGATATCACATAGAACTGTGCAGTAAAAGAGTGAAATCGATAAATGAATATGCAAAAATATAAACGTAAAATATTAATCAAAGTAACTTTGTGTGTCTATTTGCTGCAATCTTATTAAATAAAACTCTGAAATATAGCAAATGTAGATTTCGGCTAGTAACTAGTCATTATCAGTATAGTATTTCGGAGTTGAATACATGTCCTATATTCTGGGAGACGAGTCTTTGGTATTGACAGCTCGGTAGCGTCTTTCCGTTGCCTAGCGACCGCAGGCAGGCAGCCAATGACGGCCTGACTTTGAGCGGGTAGCAAGGGCCACGTTGCCGCTCTGAAACCCGGTCGCGCGCGCTTATGAAACTTACCAGTGTCTCGCGTGCAGGCGGTGCGGTCGTTCGTCGTTTGTCTGAAGTTGAATTCGCAGTTTATTTCGTTTTTGTTGTTTTTAGTGTTTCTTTGTTTATGTTTCGTTGTAAACAATGTCTAGTGCGGCGGGTAGTACCAGCCCAACACAAGAAGTGAAACGGAGGAAGAAAAGTGTGCTACACACCCAGGCCCGTGAATTCGTTGCTCTGTGAGGGATTACTTTGAGAAAGAAAAGGACAAAGGTGGGCCCTTAATTCCTGTTGTTCAGGTTGTGAAGAGAACTGCAGCAGCATTGAAAATAAGTAAGAACACTGTTGTAAAGATAGGGAAAGAACAGTATAGTGTAGATTGTGACGAGAGTGGCACAACAAAGCTGCACACACCAGGAAAGAAGCGACCGAGAAATAAGCAGGTGACAGCTTTGGACGATTTTCAGAAAGACGCTATTCGTCGTCATATATACAGCTATTATAAGGGAAGGGAACATCCCACTCTATCTAAATTACTGGTATCGCTTCAGAAAGACGATCTTTTTAAAGGGAGCAAATTTTCATTGCTTACAGTGTTGAAAGACATAGGCTTCAGCTATTCACTGTTTAACGGACGCAAAATATTAATGGAAAGGACAGATGTAGTTGCATGGCGGTGCAGATTTCTGCGCAGGATCATGGGTGTGGAATTCGAAAGTATAGTGTGGTTAGATGAAACTTGGGTCAATGCCAGCCATTCTTTACGTAGAGGCTGGAATGATGGAACGCCCGAGAGGACAATGGCAGTGCCTGTTGGCAAAGGAGGGCGTATTATTGTCTTACATGCAGGAACATCGAAAGGTTTTGTGCCAAACTGCTTGAAAATGTTTCGGTCAAAAAAGACGGGAGATTACCATGAAGAAATGAACAGTGTAGTATTTCAAGAATGGTTCGAGACATCGCTTATGACGAATTTGACAAGTCCATCAGTGATTGTTATGGACAATGCGCCTTATCATTCCGTTGTTCACGATAAGGCACGAACCTTGGCAACAAAAAAAGACGATATCATTCAGTGGTTGAAACGGCGAAAAGTAGATTTCAGAGAAGATTTAATGAAGGCGGAACTGCTCGAAATTGTGGCACAAAAGAAACCGCAATTTCCAACATATGTAATTGACGAGATTGCTAAAAGGCACGGGCATGAAATCGTTCGGCTTCCTCCATACCACTGTCACTTCAATGCAATTGAAGGAGTGTGGGCGCAGATAAAAATTACATTGCTGCAAACAATAAAAAATTCACGATCTCTGAAGTGGAAACTCTCCTTCCAGCAACTACCAATAAAGTGACAAGCGAGACGTGGGCTAAAATTGTAAACAGCACTGCAAGTGCCATCAGAGAGGCGGCCAAAACCGAAGGGGTTGTGGAAGAATGCATCGAAAATTTAATTATACATCTGGGAGAGAGCAGTGATAGTTGGAGTAGTGCTGAGGAAGACAATGTCAAATCAGATTCTGACAGTGATGTGAGTGGTGTTTTTCCATTGCAGTAACTACAACGTATTCAGGAATGTAAGGAGGGAGTTTGCTGTCGATCTACAACCAGATCATCATATTGTGAGTACTTTCTTCAGATTATAACTCTTAATACACTGACCAATTATTCTGTAGCTTGTAGTAGAACAAATTAATAATGCTAATACTTAACAATGGAAACCAAAACTGTCAATGTTCAACAACTTGAGAAAATAGTCTTCATTTCAGTTGTGAAGTTTAACAAATAACTTTATTATGTTTCAGCATCTTAGATACTTGTACTAAATAGCTCTTATCAGTTTTCGAGTTAATATATTTCAAGCATCAACTTTAAATAAATTCACGCGTATTTTGTCTCGCTTTTATTTTTGCTGCTACAGAATGCGTGTAGCAGACAGGGCGCCGCGTGCTGTGAGCCAGGTTCGGCAACAGCGCCGTCTGCCCGCCGGAACTGTCAGTACCAATCACTCGTCTCGCGGACTGTAGTCACTGCTCCGTTGTTCGGGCTCCTGCAAGACTTGAATGAACTATGACAGGAGCCCGAACAACAGGGGATTGACGTACTAGGGCATGTACTAAAACTGTGGAATACTGCATTGATAAGGACTAGTTACTAGCCTAAATCTAAATTTGCTTTGATAAATCCAGAAAGGAACGGACAACTATTTGCTGTTCTTCATCATTCTGAAACTCTCTGGTTCTCTTCCTGCACACCTTGCCGTGGTCCGCCTTTCAAAAGGTGGTTATTCAGATGGTCTTAGTAGTGTGAAAGGACTGTGTCTCCAGAATGTGGCACGCTTTATTGTAATTTTTCCAAGGCTTTAATACTACATCTCCTATGTCAACTAAACTGATTCCCAGTCCATCATCAGTCGTGTGAGCAGGTAGTTCTACCCCCCCCCCCCCCCCGTAGGAGCTTCCACTGTACTCCTTTTCCCCATACCCTCCGCGAATAGCCGCGAGAGAGTTGTACCAGTGTATTTCTGTCGGAGGACGTGAATGAGCGGTGAGCTGTTAGGTAGGTGCCCGGTGGTGGGGGATTCGTGCCCACCGGCCGGCCGGCGCGGCCCTCCGCGGTAATTAAGAGGTCCGCTCCGCGGCTGTTTTCGCGGATCACAGCCGAGCAGACGAGGCGTCCCGGCGAGGCGACGCCGCCTCCGCGCCACCCCCACCGCCCCTGCGCAGCGCCGCTCCCGATTACCCGTCAGCACGCTACAAACCTTAACCGCTCATCTGAAATTTAAATTAGAGAACAGAAAATGGAATAAGGTAAGAGGGCCGGGCTTTGGCGGAGGCGCGCCAGGTTGGAGCCCTAATTACAGATAACCTCTCCTGCCGCCCCCACCTCTGCGCCGCCCTTCTGCTCACTCCCCCTTGCGGCCGACCTCGTTTGCATGTCGTGATGTGCTCCTTACGCCTCGCCCTCGGCGGCGCCGAAATCTTCGCTCGAGATAAAGGCGCCACCACCGCCGACGCCGCCGCCGACGCCCCGAGCCCCGGCTGGGGCCGCCAGAGTTATTCAGTACGCTCGGCGGGCGCCGTAATGAACCGTCCTCTTCTGCCCGCCAACACGACAGTCTTATCACTCCTTTTCTCAGCGAAAACACTAACGGATAGGATGACATTTCAGTTTAATTGTTTTTTTCTCTGTATGTGGTCGTTAAACTGGCTAGTTTTCCTCTAAACTATATGCGTTAACCCTCTAAGTAAAATTGATCAAGAGAGGACTATTTGTTCTTTCAACCTCTTTTTCGATTTCGAAATGGAAACCACAACGAGAGTCAAACACGTTTTGCCGGCCGCTGTGGCCTAGCGGTTCTAGGCGCTTCAGTCCGGAACCGAGCTCCCGCTACGGCCGCAGGTTCGAATCCTGTCTCGCGCAAGGATGTGTGTGATGTCCTTAGTTAGGTTTAAGTAGTTCTTAGTCTAGGGGACTGATGACCTCAGGTGTCCCATAGTGCTTAGAGCCATTTCAACCATTTCAAAAAATGTTTATTTGCAACATTTAGCCACACTTTCCAGCTATTGCTCTATTCGGCGCTACGAGTTAAACTGTAACACAGGAAAGATAAAAAAAAAACGCACCACGAAGGAGTTATGCAAATTGGTCACAAATTGATAATCATACACGTACGGACGGGAAATGCAAAACTGTAAGCTTTAGCGGCCCATGAATTAATGTGTGACGTTGCAACGCAACTTCACAGAGCAGCTGCCAAGGATACTAAACAAGGGACATGTCGATACCATTCCGTCCACTCAGTTGGAAGCCGGCCGCGGTGGTCTAGCGGTTCTGGCGCTGCAGTCCGGAACCGCGGGACTGCTACGGTCGCAGGTTCGAATCCTGCCTCGGGCATGGGTGTGTGTGATGTCCTTAGGTTAGTTAGGTTTAAGTAGTTCTAAGTTCTAGGGGACTTATGACCTAAGATGTTGAGTCCCATAGTGCTCAGAGCCATTTGAACCAACTCAGTTGGACAGTAAATATGTCTCGCACATACGCGCGTGAACAATATACAGGGTATTACAAAGAGGTACGGCCAACTTTCAGGAAAAATTCCTCACACACAAATAAAGAAAAGATGTTGTGTGGACATGTGTCCGGAAACGCTTAATTTCCATGTTAGAGCTCATTTTAGTTTCGTCAGTATGTACTGTACTTCCTAGATTCACCGCCAGTTGGCACAATTGAAGGAAGGTAATGTTGATTTCGGTGCTTGTGTTGACATGCGACTCATTGCTCTACAGTACTAGCATCAAGCAAATCAGTACGTAGCATCTACAGGTTAGTGTTCATCACAAACATGGTTTTGCAGTCAGTGCAATGTTTACAAATGCGGAGTTGGCCGATGCCCATTTGATGTATGAATTACCACGGGGCAATAGCCGTGGCGCGGTACGTTTGTATCGAGACAGATTTCGAGAACGAAGGTGTCCAGACAGGAAGACGTTCGAAGCCATTGATCGGCGTCTTAGGGAGGACGGAACATTCCAGTCTGTGACTCGCGACTGGGGAAGACATAGAACGACGAGGACACCTGCAATGTACGAGGCAATTCTTCGTGCAATTGACGGTAACCCTAATGTCAGCGTCAGAGAAGTTGCTGCTGTACAAGGTAACGTTGACCACGTCACTGTATGGAGAATGCTACGGGAGAACCAGTTGTTTCCGTACCTTGCACAGCGTGTGCAGGTACTATCAGCAGCTGATTGGCCTCCAAGGGTACACTTCTGCGAATGGTTCATCCAACAATGTCTCAATCCTCATTTCAGTGCAAATGTTCTATTTACGGATGAGACTTCATTCCAACGTGATCAAATTGTAAATTTTCACAATCAACATGTGTGGGCTGACGAGAATCCGCACGCAATTGTGCAATCACGTCATCAACACAGATTTTCTGTTATCGTTTGGGCAGGCATTGTTGGTGATGTCTTGATTGGGCCCCATGTTTTTCCACCTACGCTCAATGGAGCACGTTATCATGATTTCATACGGGATATTCTAGCTGTGCTGCTAGAACGTGTGCCTTTACAATTACGACACAACATGTGGTTCATGCACGATGGAGCTCCTGCACATTTCAGTCGAAGTGTTCGTATGCTTCTCAACAACAGATTCGGTGACCGACGGATTGGTAGAGGCGGACGAATTCCATGGCCACCACGCTCTCCTGACCTCAGACCTCTTGACTTTCATTAAGGGGGGCATTTGAAAGCTCTTGTCTACGCAACCCCGGTACCAAATGTAGAGACTCTTCGTGCTCGTATTGTGGACGGCTGTGATACAATACGCCATTCTCCAGGGCTGCATCAGCGCATCAGGGATTCCATGCGACGGAGGGTGGATGCACGTATCCTCGCTAACGGAGAACATTTTGACCATTTCCTGTAACAAAGTGTTTGTAGTCACGCTGGTACGTTCTGTTGCTGTGTGTTTTCATTCCATGATTAATGTGATTTGAAGGGAAGTAATAAAATGAGCTCTAACATGGAAAGTAAGCGTCTCCGGACACATGTCCACATAACATATTTTCTTTCTTTGTGTGTGAGAAGTGTTTCCTGAAAGTTTGGCCGTACCTTTTTGTAACTCCCTGTATACAGATGGGCGTTACAAATAAGAAGTGTAGTTGAGTTCAAAGAAGCCGGTAGTAGGTCGGCGAACCGCTCTATGTTTGAGTAGGAACGACCTCGCTGTTACGCGATGGTGGCAGGAATGGGTGAACCACCGCCGATCACAGCGTCAAGAACGAAGCGGGCAACCTAGGGAGGGGTCAGAGCGTCAGGGCCGAGCATTCGTCACAGTCCCGCATACATCATTATCATCGATCCGACGTGCAACCAGCGCTTCAGTGATTACAATGACTTTTAATAGGCGGCTTACAGAAAGGAAGCTGAGCTCATGGCGCGCCTTGGGCCAACAACGATTGTCACCTGTACAGCAACAAGAGCCACTGTAGCGGTGGCCGGCACATTCGGGCTGGAATCTCACTGACTGGAATAGAACAGTCTTCAGTGACGAGTACCGCTTAGAACTGATCCCCGATGACCAGTAAACCGTATGTTTGAAGATGCCACGGACAGCAGTGATACCAACGTGGCTGTCGCCCATAACACGGCCCGATAACAAGAAATTCATTTCATACGAGGGCCCCTTTAGTTGTCATCCACTGCACATTTACAAGCAGCTGTACGTCGACGTCATTCTGCAACCAGTTTTTTGCCGTTCATGGGAAGCCACGTTTCAGCAAGATAATCTCTGCCCACACATACAGGGTGAGAGTTTCTACTGCTTGCTCCAGTTTTGCCAAACCCTATCTCGGGCAGGAAGATCGTCGGATCTCTCCTGAACAGAGAATGTTGGGATCATTTTGTGCAGAGCCCTCCAACCACCTCGGTATTTTGGCAATGTAACGTGCCAATGGCACGGGTTGTTGCACGATATCCCTCAGGGACACTCCAACAACTTTATCACTCAGCACCAAGCTGAATAACTGCTTGCATAAGAGCTGGAGGTGGACTAACACGTTCCTGACTTGCTCCGTTTGTGAAGCTCTTTCCCTTCAATAAATCATCCGATTTTTCTTACGTCGTCATCATTTGTTTGTCTGTACATGTACATTACATCACATATACAGATTTTCATCTTATTCGGATAGTTCCTTCATGATGCGCCGGCTTCTTTCTCCTGCCAGTGAATGTCATAGCATTTCACCAGTACCCTCGGCATAGAAAGTAGCCACCTATGATTTGCGCCAGCTCACCACGCTTTTCTGCAGCTCGTTGTCTGTATCAAAATGCTATCCCCATAGCCAACGGTTTATGTGAGCGAAGAAATTAAAATCAGAGGGGGGTTTGTGGTAGGTGATAAAGTACTGCCTATCGAAAACTTTGCTGGATCGCCTTCCTTGCCCATGTAGCGTACAGCCGAACATTGTCGCGAGGAAATACACACCTGACAGTTACGTTGTGTGAGTTGCATGAAATCAGGCGACACTTCTTAGCAGGAACCTCATACTTGCATGAGACACTATAAACTATGCTCACTGTGCCCTCAGAACTGGAAAATATATTGTGATGCGATAAACTGGCATACAACGACAAGGCACAACACATCGTCACAAAGCTTCACCCCAGTCTGGTTTTAATTTCGCGACCGATACCAGCTTGCAACTAACATGCGCTAAAAGTCTACATGTACTGTTCTGTTTATTCAAATGTACTTTTTTACTTCCTGCAAGGAAACAAGGAAGACGAGCCTGATTACCAGGCAGTAAAGATGCAGGTTTTTTTTTCATTAATTATCCATAAGGTAGCTCTGTTGACTGAACGTGCTACGAACCAACAACAAACCCATCCATTGCTCAGTGTAGTACAATACGATGGAGCAGTGTCGGTACAGGATTTCCCGGTTCCTCGATTGGAACAGGAGGTTCAATTCCATGGCCTGCGAAGTCACCCGATTTGAATCCCTTTGATTATTTCCCGTGGGGATATGTAAAGTGACTTCGGTGTGATACCCCAGTCGATCATAGATGGTAATTGCTAGAACTGTAGCTGCCTGTGATGTGATTCTAAACACACCAGGGATAGTTGTCAGCGTGCGTCAGAAACTTGTTCGCCCATGTCATGCTTGCACTGAGGTTGATGGCTGTCAGTTTCAGCACATTTTGTAAGATACAGTACAAATGGTACGCTCATTGTGTCAATGGCGGCATTTGCAGTTAACTAACGTAAATAAAAAAGTAAACAATAATGAGGTTTTATTCCTATTATCTCCTCAAGCTGGCTTCTCCGACCCCAGATTCCCTACCTCAAACTGTTGAGTGGAGCACCCTCTATGTTCTGTTAAATATTTGCACGTTATTACGGGAACACCCTGTATATGCATCACTGGCCATTAAATCTGTTTATTACATTATTTACCACAAACAATGGATTGTGTTAGTGTAATGTATACACAGTAGTGTATCTGATTAGTATGAATGCCGTGTTTATGCGTCTAAGTCTGTGACTTGAGATATCAGCGAATAAATGAGTAACGGTATGAATCTGTACCAACGGCCTGTGAAGTACTTGTGATTTTTTGTGTTCAGCTAGCATTAGTCACCTGTGAAATCACTCTTCTAATATCTTCCGATACAAACGACTGTTCAGTTCATGGTAACACTTCCTACAATATAAAGTAGAAAATCAGTACAAGGGTTTTTGTCCGCAAATTTTCCACCAGTTTCCTTCCATGCTGAACGTGTAAGCAAATTTAAATTCAGTTCCCGGTTTCATCAAGTTTTACCTCTTACATGCAGCGAAATACTTCATCCGATGAAAAATTAACATTATAGATAATTTTATTTCACAAATTATCATGAAAAAAGTTACTGAGATAATCCACAAGTAGGATGATTGCTAAACGTGACTAAAACAGTATATACACATACTTGAATGTAATAAGCGTGATGGTTACCTACTTTTGGATGCTGTATATTGTTGGAGGGATTATACTGACATTAATGAAGAATTCATTTAGATCTATGAGGATGACTTCATGACGGTGGTATAGTTCCACTTCAGATGAAGTCCTGCCTGGCCGTTAAAGACGAGCACGCAGAAGAATCAGAACCTGGAGTAGACTGCTGCAAATGATGTAGCTACTGTTTCTACAACGTCAAACAGTACTACAGCAACTGATCATAGTCTGGGAAACACAGTGTGTAGTAGACAAGTGGATGAAACGTCTAGTACGGATGCAGAATTTAGGGTACACTGTTTGCCTATTCTTCAATAAGCGTTTCATGAAAGTCCTGAAGTTGACTTTGATATAGAAATAGATGCAAATGTTGATTTGTATGCATGGGAAATGTCTTCCTCCTGAAGCAATATGTTTACTAACAGAAGCTGACACTGCTGCAGATTTGTTGAAGCGTTTTAGGCGCTTATTTTTGTACTGCTGTTTTATTGGTGTGAATATTTACGACTCCTTGATTCCTGATGCACACAGAAATACGTAATTAATCGAGCAGTTTTATTGATTATTATTAATAAAGAGCAAGGACTGATACATTTACTGTTTTTATGCTGGATAAAACATTATGTTAGGTAAAGGGTTAAAGTTATCTCGGTGTCCAATCAGATCTCACATTGCCGAATTTGTGTTTGCCATTTGTCTGAAAAGTACTCATTCCTTCACATGTGACTTGACGTATTTACTCATCAGGACCATTCTCCTGCGCAACCGTGTGCACTAGGTAACGACTTCACGTGTTAATTTCGTAGCTGTGGACTGGTAATTATGGTGACTCATCAGAATAGAAATTGCGACCAACATATATCTAAGGAAAAGATCATTTTCCTGTGTTACCTTCTACGCATTTAGAAAATAGGCTTATTCAGAAAAGTTACACATACTGATATGTTCTCTAGTTCTACTTGAAAGTATGTTAGTCCCTAGTCCAGTTACATGTTACTTGTGGTTAGGACCTGAGGACGCCGACGTAAGGAGGTATAAACAACCTAAGATGACTCGAATGAATTCGAACTTCTGCGAAAAATCTGTGAGCCTGTGAATTATCAGAGGGTTGGAGAGTAAGATACAAACATGAACAACAGCAACTTGTACAAGGGATAGTTAAATTTTAATTACAGCAGATCACATTTACTGCGATGGTTAGAACGAAAGGAGAGAGTAGAAGACGACGTGCTACTCAGATACTCAATATAATAATGGAAGCAACACTATATTCCTCGAGAATGAAGGACGACGCAGAACAACATGGATAGACAATGTGTTGAGATCTGAAGACTGAGGAGAAAAGTGAAGAGATGTAAGGAGGAAGATTCTGAAGGCAGTCAAGCCTCATCAAGGGGAGTAGTGGCACGACAGAAAGATTGTGGGATATGGTGTACAGTAAGAGAAAATAGCATAATAGGCAAAATAACAGATGCACAGTGCGCTAGAGCACTGTTTCTCAGAGTTCCTCAAGCCATTATCATGGACTGGGATCAGTTATCAGCCATTACCTCACCAGCACTTAGCGCAAAGCTAAGCTTTACATAAGAAAACACTTATTATTGAAACAACCAAACAACCTATCATCAAAAAGGCAAGAAACGTATAATGATTTGTTACCGTTAAAATTAAATTTAAGGGTTTAGTAAGTGTTTATTTAAACTAACAAATAATAAGCTGCTGGTAAACACATAATTTTCCGCACCGTTGGATTTACTGAAGTTACTAGTTATTGATAACTACTGTAAATTAATAAGGAGTATTTCCTCCGGTATATGATTACATAAAGTAACTTTTAGCCGATAGCTCCGCACTGTATTAGACCATCAACGAAAGTATCTTTGGCTGTACTCGACGAAGGGTGAGAGGACCGCTAGTGTTCTCAACAAAGAGACACAGCCTCTCAGGTAAGATCGGGAATACCCTCTGATTGTCTAATGACGTAACCTTTGTCTACAGGACACCATCATCGCTAGACGATTGCAAGGAGATACATACAAACTTAAACCGGAATCACTGGAAGAAGAAAAACGTTGTTCCATCGGAGTCCTTTTTTTTTTTGCAATGAACAGAAGACGCGTAGTTCATCTTTGTTTACAGAAATATTTCTACCACCTAAAGGGAGTAGCCAACACAGATCTAGACCACTCTCCATCATATACTATACATTACGTATCTAGAAAGAAGGATTTGCGTCATAGCCCTCCTCAATGCTAGTCCACTGTGTAACAGTTCTGCTATTTTATACGTAATATTTTTTTTTCACTGCTATCAAAGCCGACACAACGCTGTTACGCGGCAAACAAAGTCTAGAGGGGCGAGGGTCATTGCAACAAGACAAGAAGCATGTCATTGGTGGAATATTTAAGAGGTTAATTCAAAACGAAAATTGTATGTTGTTAAATAATTACACTACTGGCCATTAAAACTGCTACACCGAGAAGAAATGCAAATGATAAACGGGTATTCATTGGACTAATATATTATACTAGAACTGACATGTGATTACATTTTCACGCAGTTTGGCTGCATAGATCGTGAGAAATCAGTGCCCAGAACAACCACCTCTGGCCGTAATAACGGCCTTGATACGCCTGGGCATTTAGTCAAACAGAACCTGGATGGCGTGTACAGGTACAGCTGCCCATGCAGCTTCAACACAATACCACAGTTCATCAAGAGCAGTGACTGGCGTATTGTGACGAGCCAGTTACTCGGCCACCATTGACCACACGTTTTCAATTGGTGAGAGATCTGGAGAATGTGCTGGCCAGGGCAGCAGTCGAACATTCTCTGTATCCAGAAAGGCCCGTACAGGACCTGCAACATGCGGTCGTGCATTATCCTGCTGAAATGTAGGGTTTCGCAGGTTTAGAATGAAAGGTAGAGCTACGGATCGTAACACATCTGAAATGTAACGTTCGCTGTTCAAACTGCCGTCACTTCGAACAAGAGGTGATCGAGACGTGTAACCAGTGACACCCCATACCATCACGCCGGGTGATACGCCAGTAAGGCGATGACGAGTACACGCTTCCAATGTGCGTTCACCGCGATGTCGCCAAACACGGATGCGACCATTATGATGCTGTAAACACAACCTGGATTCATCCAAAAAAATTACGTTTTGCCATTCGTGCATCCAGGTTCGTCGTTGAGTACACCATCGCAGACGCTCCTGTCTGTGATGCAGCCTCAAGAGTAACCGCAGCCATGGTCTCCGAGCTGATAGTCCATGCTGCTGCAAACTTCGTCGAACTGTTCGTGCAGATGGTTGTTGTCTTGCAAACGTCCCCATCTGTTGACTGAGGGATCCAGACGTGGCTGCACGATCCGTTACAGCCGTGCAGATAAGATGCCTGTCAGCTCGACTGCTATAGTTGAATTCTTTTATCTTGGCGGCTCGCGCATGCCCGTCCAGACGCGGGAGATTGCTGCGTTGCCAGTTGCACACGATGCACGCGCCAAGAGAAGCAGCTCCATAGTGTAGTACGGTTCGCAAGCTTACGTTTATGGCGGAGCGCGCAGTTTATGAAGTAAAGCCACCACGGCCGCATTAACCCTTTCGCTGCTACAGAGACGTGCTCACCGCATTCCGCGCTGTGCGCGATTTTGTCACTGCACTGCTCGCCTGTGCTGACACATGGTGTTTCCGACTGCTTTGACACACTTATCATTCAATTCCACAAAAACTATTTGGCCCAAAAATTAGATTTTTACACATCTTCTTGACTGATACTTTCCCCCCACTTCCTTTGACTGACTGAAGTGCTTTAAAATAAAGCCAAACGCGCCCGGTGTAAATAAAACTTTTATTACAGTCCCGAAGGACGGAATATTTCTCAATATTACATACGACACCTATGTGGCACTTAAATTAAGTGAGATATTGTTATACAGTAAATTTTATATGAAATTTAGGTACCTTGTCCACATTTCATTCTCAACATTGTGCCAACTAAAATCGACCATACGGAAAGTATACGCTATGGACTTTTACCTCTGCAAACTCTTCAAAATTTCGTACAATGGTTTACTACATTTAATGCTGCACAATAACTGGGTTGAACATCGAAACAAGGTATCAGTCAAGAAGATGTGTAAAAATCTAATTTTTGGGCCAAATAGTTTTTGTGAAATCGAATGATAAGTGTGTCAAAGCAGTGGGAACACCATGTGTCTGCATAGGCGAGCAGTGCAGTGATGACAAAATCGCGCACAGCGCGGAATGCGGGGAACATGTGACTGCAGCAGCGAAAGGGTTAATGAAGAGACAAAGCACTAGAAATTTCAAAAAATTGCATTCAAACGAATAAAATTCGTGAAGTAAGATACTTCGATATTGTTTTTAAATAAAGAAAATGTTTAGCATCGCACAAGGTTTTAACTCTTTACCTTTCGCTTTCTACCCCAACGCCTTAACCGTTACGCTAGCGCAGGTCGTCCTGCAATGGGTCTCCATTAGGAGTCTAACAGGTCACGCAAAATTCTGACAAACACTGTTGGTATGCCTATGAATTACTCTCACTTCGTCGAAGTACAATAGGAAATAAACAATTACTGCTGTTCTTTATTGCGAAAAAGCGGTTCTTGAAATTGATACAAACACCTTTCCTTGCTATCGCCTGAATTAAGAGTCTTATTGCTTGTTTGGTTTAATTAATTAATAGAAAATGAAGCAATTGGTATAAAGAATGGTTTTTCCAAACTTTCAAAAAACAAAGTCTGCTATCAAGACATTGCTTTTGTTCTATTACTTTATTTATGACTGAACGTTTCTAAAACTGAAGACACTCGGCCGTGCTCTGCTCTGCAGTCGAGATCTGGCAACGTCGTTCTCTGTTCATTTGCTGACTGTATTTTTTGACGTCAGATGCGCAGAACGAACCTAAACTCGGCCGCCAACATAAATGACGCGCACTTTAGTAATACGAGGCTGTTGGGATCTAGCACGGCGTTCTGTATTACCCTCCTGAACCGACCGATTCCGTATTCTGCTAACAGTCATCGGAACTCGATCAACGCGAGCAGCAATGTCGCGATACGATAAACCGCAATCGCGATAGGCTACAATCCGACCTTTATCAAAGTCGGAAACGTGATGGTACGCATTTCTCCACCTTACACGAGGCAACGCCGGTCAACCGCTGTTTGTGTATGAGAAATCGGTTGGAAACTTTCCTCAAATGATTAGCTTTTCAGAGCATTCACACATCACAGCATCTTCATCCTGTCGGTTAAATTTCGCGTCTGTAGCACGTCATATTAGTGGTGTAGCAATTTTAATGGCCAGTAGTGTATATTTGTCAATAGATAAGGCTGTAACGTTTTATTTTGTACAAAAGAAAGTGAAAGCAATTTATGTAATATCCAGAACCATGCGAACATCCAAATTATTAACGTAAATAAGTAGAGTGAAAAGCGACCAATGAGAGCATTTCCTGGTGCGAGCCGCGAACGGTGGAAGAGACTCGAGAATGGATCACTTGTGAGGAACAAGCAGGTGGAAGTGTGGCAGACACCGAAGACTCGCCACTGTATGTGGCTGGAACTCGGGACGACAGGAGCATCCAACAGGGGTATTTGGCGTGGTTCAGCGAAGAGGACACGGCAGTTGCTTCTACGTGACACTGGCATCGTAGACGACGCTTCCGCGGGTCAGAATAATGGGCTGGTTCAGCTCGCAATGGCTAGTCTGCATGGATTATGTCTAAATGTGGAAAAATGTAGGTTAATGCGGATGAATAGGAAGAACAAACCTGTAATGTTCGGTTACAGTATTTCCAGAGTCCTGCTTTACACAGTGAAGCCGTTCAAATATCCGAGCATAACGTTGCAAAGGGATACGAAATGGAATGAGCATGTCTGCTAGGGAAGGCGAGTAGTCGACTATGGTTTATTGGGAGAATTTTAGGGAAAACTGGTTCACCTGTAAAGGAGACCGCATTTAGCACGATGGTGCGACCTATGCTAGAGTACTTCTCGAGTGTTTGGTATCTGTACCAGGTCGCACTGAAGGAAGCAAATCAGAGTCGGGCTACTAGCTTTGTTCCCTGTAGGTTCAAACAGCACGTAACTGTTACGAAGATGCTTCGAGAACTTAAATGCGAATCCGTAGAGGGAAGGGACGTTTTGTTGGGAGAGACGGTACTGAGTAAATTTAGGGAATCGGCATCTGAAGCTGACTACAGATCGATTCCACTGCCGCCGACATTTACTGCGCGTAAGGACCACGAAGATAACATTCGAGAAATGAGTGTTCATTCGGAGGCGTATAGACAGTCGTTTTCCCCCGGCTCTGTGTACGAGCGGAACAGGAAAGCAAATTTTAAATGAACATAGAGTCTCGACCGCAAGAAAACTTCATTTTTGTGGTTGCCAGCGTCGGTCAGTTTCTCACGATCTTCAGACCTCATACCATGAAGGTATGCGGTGGTGATGAACGGAGCAGGAGTAACGAACTCCTGGAACAGTTAACTCCAACGAACAGTTGACGTTCGTGAAGATTGTAACTCCTGCTCCGTTCACCACGAGAAATGATCTCAAAAATTATTTTGGGGAAGGAGATATCTAGTAGTGGTGCAAGGTATGGTTCGCCATGCACCGTACGGTGGCTTGTGGAGAAACTATGTAGATATATATTAGGTTGTACCAGTCTGTAAAGTAAAGATATCTGCCATTTTCTGTGTGAAATAGAGGAAGGAAATGCCATCAGCTGGTGTAACGAACCCTTTGGTTCCAAAGACTTGCTGGAAGAACACTTCGTTAACCGATCTTTAAGCTGTAGCAATGATTCAAGATCGGATTTACGAAAGGTACAGTGTTTCCTTTGAAAATATAACTCTTAAAAGATATTTTAATGTGACTTTTATCTTCCTAAGTCATTATAAATTAGTGACTTCTTCTTTCTGAGTTTGTTCCTGGTCTCCACAGTTCGGCATGTTAATTCTGATTTATCAATGTTAAGGCTTGGTTACACCTGTTCGCCTTGTGGCTAGTCGCCCTGCAGCTGTGTTTGTCCCACTCACAAGTAGAAGAGCCCAGTGTGAACACGGGTATGAATGGAATCACTCGTGCTCACTTGTTGTGGGACAGGTATGCACCTTCACGCGTATGTCTGCTTTTGTTACTTTTGTGTGGGAGAAGCACAGCCGCACCGCACCGCGCTAGTAGCAAGGCGCACAGGTGTAAACGCACCTGCAGTGGTGGTGGGTGGCAGAATGGCCTCTCTGACCGACACCCCCATCTCCCCTTTCTCCCCCAGATGGGATTTGTGCCGCCCATTTTTATGCGTCAATCGCAAGTGGGAGAATGTGTTCCTAAATACTCACGAATTGTGTAACTGAAGCAGGACTATGGTACTATTTTGGTATTCACCTAGTTCTATGCGGGAAACTGCTTGAAAACGGCATGAAGTCTTGCCAGCACACAAATCGGCCCTCATCGTTAATCCTGTGGGCACTGCTCCTCGTGTCCCAGAAGCGAGTGCTTTAACGTGTTCAGCTATTTGGACTGACAGTGTAAGTTACTGATTATGCCTATTAACACGTTTCTTCCAGAAAGTTTAAGAGGGAATCATAACAGAACAGGTAAGTGGACTTTCCGACTACCTAGCACTGTGACAAGATTACTTGAAAATATTGGAGTTACCTGAGTCACGTGCCTTCCACTTAATTAACTATGTCACTGTTGTGGTCCGCTGTTGGAAAAGTAATTACTAACTTCTTACAGTGATATTTCATTACTGAAATTACTAAGAAAGTTTTACCTTTCCTCTCATTCACGTTGATTTGGACACTGAGTCTTCCACGGATTCGAGAGTTCCCTTTCACCGTTGTTGGTCAGTGAATTTTGTTATGGACTCTGACTGATGTGCGTGTTTTATTTTGTGAGCAGACCGCTACAATCAATGTGAGTAATAGTGAAAGTGGTTGAGGTTGCAGCCCGGTCTGTTGTCGGGGCAGAGATTTTCTTCAACAGCTTTCGCAGCTCCGAAGCACTGGCATCATCATGTGCTAACTGGTCTTACAGAAAGCGCTCTCCTGTCGCCAATAAATTTTGCTTCCAACTTGGCAGGTGTTATAATACTGAATATGACTAAGCAGTGCAACTAAACCGATGTATGATAGCCGAAAAACTGTTGCAACCGGTAAGAAATGGCGTCTCTTTCTTCATATGTCGTAAATTAAATATACTAAACATTTGCAAACGTTAAAAGTCATTTAACGCTGCTCCATCTCACGCGGGGAGCTACAATTGGACGACATCTGAGTCGTACCGATGAGTACGATGAGAATGGACCAATGCTTTTGTAAGTGGGCTGCTTGTGTGTTGGTAGCGCTCTGCAGTGGATCTCTGACTGCGCTTTCTTTGTAAGATACTCTGTGACTGGTTGGATTCGTTGTTGGAAGTTAATCGCCAGTACTGTTGGGCAGTTGGAAGTTAGTCGCCGGCAGTGATGACAGTACTGTTGGGCAGTTGGAGATGAACAGCCAGCAGTGATGGAGGTTAAATGTGATAAGTTAACATTGATTGAGGGTAGAGGTCTGAAGTGTTAGCGTAGGCTAACGATCTGTACATGTTCGACTTGTAGACTGAATATTATTCTGATTATATACCTTTGTACTAGATATCAATGGCGATTTATATTAGTGTTTGAACTGGATGTCACATTATGAAGGTAAAAAAATACATTATTTGTTTTGCAACAAAATCTTTCCTTCGCTAACCAGTTAGTGGCTTTAGTAGTTCTTTTATTTAGCTGGCATTGACGCTCCCTGTATTGCAGTAGTTCGCATAACGAAGATTTTTGTGAGGCAAGTGCTTAATGAAATGTATAGGTTATTGTTAAGATTTCTTTTTAGTCAGGACCATTCTTATGAATTAACTATTTGAAGTTAGGTTGTAATATTTTTGAGCAGTCAGACTACGTTGCGCTAGAATATTGTGGGTAAGTCTTGACATGATAGGAAAAAGTAAAGAGAAAGAAGACCCTGTACATTCAGTTTTACTCAGCTGTTTCAGAATCAAATAACGTAGAAGTTTTATCATCTCAGTCATTCAGCAGGTTAAGTATAGACCCACACTCATTTAAATAAAGAAGTTTCATCTGTCGACCCTTAGCCGAGGATGACTCACTGGACTCTTCTGATCTTTCTGGTATTTACAATAATTAGTGCATGATTAGAAATTAGTTATTGTTACCACTGGCACGCAATTGTATAGAGAATTTCATTTGTAGTTCTAATTTTTCATTGTTGTACAATGTTGTATTGAGCAAAGCAGTTGTGGCATGCATCTGGATTTGCACTAAGTATGTTGCAGTCGCTTTTGCAATTACTTAGATATTTATTATTTTCAATTCTATTTTTGTTCGTCAAACTGTGTTTTTCTGTGTTACCGTGTGAAATTCTGTCATAATCATGGTGTGTGAAAAGCGCAACAATAGGCTACAAAGTAAATTGAGAAATGATAGTGACCATGAGCTTAGCGTGTCAGCACTACCTTGTAAAGAAGTGACAAATGTCCAAAATAATTTGGTAACTGTGCGCAGGGAAATGGACCAAGCAGTAAATAATGGTGTAGACAGTGAAACAGTGCAAAGGGAAGTATTTTCGATCAATAGGTCAGCAGTAGCTCCCCTCAGGAATGCGAAATGACAGAACAAAATCTTGCAAATACCGTAGATTCAGGTTTTGCGTCCTTATCCTTTTCTCAATTAAGTCAAGACTCAGTCTCTGATTTTCAAAATCCGAATGTTTACGGTGCAAATCCACTGCCCAAAAAGCACAAAGGAACTAGTTTCAAACACTAATATATTGTTATTACAATCAATGCAACAATTGGAACAAAATCAGAAACAAATTAAAGAAACACTTGAACAAACACGTGAAGGTCTAACCGCTAAATCACTTAAAATCGAATCGAAATGTCACAACATTTCTGAAGATGTAAAAACACAAATTGGTGAGCATTTTCAGCCTATTATTTTGCGACATGAAAACGCATTGCAAAATCCTGAAGCAGCAATAAAAGAACTGCAGACTATAGTTCACGAAAATCACGATACCTTGCAGGCTAAACTGACTCAATTGCGTCTACCGGAGGGTCAAGCAAGTTGTACAAAATCAGGAAAACCTATAGGACACAGTGAAACTTCCTGGCAGATTAAAACACAGTAGTTACGATCTCGACACAAATGGACACTCTGAAACTGGGTTCAGAAAAACACACGGAGGAAATCATTACAATATCGGAAAAAGTAGTCAAACTTTCGGATCAGCTAACTAATTTATCTACGAAGGTAGATGATGGTCTGAATTGCCCAAGACTGGTAGCCTTTACTGACACAGAAGAATATGAGCAAATTAGGAAATTCAAACAAATTCAGAAATAATTCAATACACAGTACAAAAGAGAAGTGCGTGAAGTACAAAATCAGTTGGCTCACGTAATACAAGAATTAAATATTTCAGAGGATACTCGCACTCCGACACGGAAGAGGTATTTAGAAATACGGAAAGATTACAAAGCAGTAATACTTGCTATTTCGGAGATTTTGAAAGGAGTCGGCATGGTGCACCGAACCTTGAGATGGAACCGCCGACACGACTTAAGGATGACCGATTTACGACTCGGCGACACAATGACTTTCACTATAAACTCTTCATCACTGCGCTTAAATTCAGAATATTCAAGAATTCTAGTAATGACATACATCCACAGTCTTAGCTTTATCAATTTTCTTACTGCTTTCCTCATTATTGGTCATTAAAGTACAAAAAAGGGGGCGATTACACCACATTTCTCGTGTATAACGGATTATTGAGAAATAATTTACTTTCTGACTTAGTCTAAGCCATTAAACTTTTCACTTGAAGTTACTATTACGCTTTATCACATTTCGCATGCAGCGATGTTTTGAAGTCAACTATCCAGTCAAGAACGTATATAACATATTAAGAAAATGATTTTATGAGTTCAGTTTCATTAAGAACAGACGACACAGTGTCATGGAATGTACATTTTTGCTTGTTAGTTGCATAGTTACGACACGACTATAAAGTTCACATTCTTGGAACATATACTTCCAATGAGGTTCTATTGCGACACCTTGCTTACTTGAAAAGACATTTTTATTTAAAGTACTTTCTCAGAGGTCGCAGATGATGGAGTATTCGGTTTATTTGACAGTTACACGATTAAAGTACGACGCTACTTAGGAGTGACAATTTTCATTATTACCTTTGCACTTTATCTGTTTTATGTCTGCACAGTTTTTCTGCGTTCTTCTGGAAAGTAAAACTAATTTTGGTAATGACTTTTGTGACGTAGCTACATTGAGATTCGTAACACAACAATACATTGCAGTACAGTACATTCTTTATCACGGTAATTTAGCATCTACGACATCTATATGCATAGCATTTTTACTTTCGTATATGACAATGCAAGTACATTGACTTCTGGAGAATTTTGCTTATGAACGACGATATCTACGACACTTGGCACATTTTTATCGTTAGCCAATGACAGAAATTATCTTACAGCAAGACGCACAGTTTAGAGCTACATGACACTCAATTATTATTCTTACTTGGAATATTTTTAGAAATATTTTAGAACTACAATGATAGAGAGAAGATTTTCGTCGATACATTTCATTCCGTTGTTCTTATCTGTAACATCTGAGGGTATAATGATATTAACTCTCATGGGGGGTTCATGCTTACTTTGTGTACCATGCGTGTGGCAAACGCAAGGAGCCCTAGCTAATATGGTATTTGCTTATATAGTTTTTGGCACCATATTTCCCTAACACAGGATTACACAGCTATTTGACCATTTAACTGAGAGAGACAAACATTTTTGTTACTATTCAGTGACACATATTTACTTAATTATACAGTTAGATTATTTTACACTTATAAAATTGTACTTTGTGTGCATTTTGGGAACTTTTCGCATTTACTTTTATGCTACGGGAGATTTGAGTAATGTATTTTGTATGGGATCATGATTGCTGAAGTACACTTGAGATATATGACTCTATTGAAGCGAGCTGAGAAAAGATTTTTAGAGGTTATGAGATTACTGAAGGAAGCTACGACGATTTTGAGATGTAATTTATCTGTTATGAGATGTTATTATAGAATCGTGCTTGACAGATTATGAGATGTGAATATATATGTGATGTGAATACCACGATGCTGATGGAAATTTTTCGACTCTGTTATTCATGAGATTTCGTTTCTGTACACTTCTAATGTAAATTTCCAACCTGTGAAAGTTTTTATTGGTATCAAGCTGTCATTGTAGTGGAGACTGGTGTCGTAAATATTTCGATAAAATGTGTATGTAACCTTGATGTACCGTTGCACTGCGATGCGCACTACTTGCTTTGAAATACCCTTACTGTTGTGTGGACTTTTAAATTCCCTTGTGCTGCCTTAGCCGCTTTGAAGCTACCCACACTCTCACAAGTGCTCACGTGGTTGTAGAAAAGAGAGGCTGCTGACCTTGTTATTGACATTTCTTTGCTGGACGCATCACAAACACGACACACTATTACTTGGAAACATGTGATTACACTGTGGCGCTCGTGCTTTGTGCTATTTACTGAAATGCTTATGACGTGATGAGAAATATTTTTACATCTACAACCTGATTATGACAAGTGTCTTTCTACGAGAGATGAGAGAACTTTTACTGGCTTATGAAATGGTATATGGCTATTGAATGACATTTTCATGCTGTACCTTGTACATATTTGTTTATTTTATTTGATATCTAGTTTATAGTTGCTCTGTAGCATTGGTTTTATAAAATAAAATTTAATAAGAGTTCTAATGTACACACTTTTTGTCTACAGATCTGTTAAATAATAACTTTATGATACACATTCTTTAAAAAAAGGAGCACTAGTAAACAAAAGAAGCACAAGAAGGAGAAGTGATTGATAACAGGAACTGTATGCACAGTTTCCTTTTCAAGGACTTGGTAATTTTTTGGTAGAATAGGTTGTTGTGGTGGATCACTTTAGTGTTAAGATGTGACATAGGCATTAAGATGTAAATAGACATTCATTTACCTGCATTGCTATCTTTACTGTAATATTTCCTCTTCTTGTGCTTTCATGTTTAGGTATAAGTTATTGCATTTGCTGCTGTTAGTTGGCAGGCACCGACCAACTAAATTCTACATTCTACTACTCTTATGAGTCAGTTTTACCACTCATTTATTTTTCTTGTTTGCTTCATATTGCCTTATATTAGTTGTAATGTTGGATTTTCTTTGCTAATTTAGAGATACTGCTTCTGGCTTTGCCAATTTGCATTTATTTTGTTATTGCTGTTAGTGTTAACTGTTTTGTGCTGCTGCATTGCCTCATTGCATCTGAGCTCAGTAGATTTAAGTTAGCTTAAGAGGGGGTAGTCTATATAAGAAAATGAGTTGTGATGAATTGGGTAGAAATGTATTGAGAAGCTAAATAATAAGTTTGGCCATAGAGTATTGTGTACTGAGGAATAGTTATTTTGAAAGAGGAAATGAAATGATAAGTAGTGCTTAGGGAAAACTGGTTTAGGTAGGATTTTCTTGAAAACAAATGATGAGGTAAGATAATGGGAAATAAATGATGAGGTATGAAATATATTAAAGTAAATACAGAAAGCACACTTAAATAGGATTTTTCTTTGTGGCAACAATTGTTGAAATAAGAAGAAAATATTTGTGGGAAAACGAAGTTTTCACTGGAAATGAAGTATCACAAGTACTGTAGTACCAAATGTTACACTGAAAAGAAACTCTGTCCTTTCCTTTTGTGTTACTCCTCTATGTGGTTATGTGTACCGTTGAGTATCTGTGTTTTTCCTGTCTCTGTGTATTTACCTGATAAAATTAACTGAATTTTTCTCTTCTAGTACTAAGCTGCATTTACTATGATGATGAATACTGTTATTCTCAAATATAATATATTCTTTACTTTGGAAAGATGTTTAGACATTATTTATTCTGTTATGTTTTCTTTTAATGTTCACGTGTCAAGTTAATACTTCAATGGATATCCTCATTTTTCGTTTATTTATTTATGTCACAATTCCTGTAATACTCACATATATGTTTATTTCTATTCCTTTGTCAGTCATCGTGTAGGTTTCTTTCTGCCTGAACTGCCGAGAAGCTTTCGAAGTTTATATCCGTCACAGAAGCAGATCAGCGGCGTCGGATTCTCTGCAAACTGCAGTTGTACTTCCTGTGGTTCTAGGTAATGAAGATGGAAGATGCGTTGTTCGTAACGTTCCAAAGGAATGACATTATGATATATTTATTGTATCGACACAGTTAATAATGAAGCAACTGACAGATAACAGTTTCCTGAGAACTGTATTGGAAGGTGTGCTATCGGTGACTAGTGACTATGGCACGCAGTCTCTACCTCGTACTTACATTCGTGATATTTCGTAGTTACTCGTACATTTTGCAAGCTTAAACGTTAGTAATTTATTTATTAAGATGATTGATTTCTGGCCATGTAATATTGTTGTAAGAAAGTTATTACGATTATTACGATCTATAGGCTTCTCCTAATATCTGTATTGGAAAAAGCGGCTTTTATTTGCAAATATTTATGTATTGAAGATTACTTGTTTCGTGCCAGAATAACTGTAATTTCCCCATGTACGTCGGCAGCTGACGTAACGGGCATTCTCATGTCTATTCATCCCGCCTCACACCACCATCCATTGACAGCGCCATGTGGTCCACCGGCTCCTTCAGCTAGCGTGGGAACTGAAAATCTTACTCCCGACTGTGTGCGGTCTGCAGTATTGCTTTACTCGCTGAATGCTACATGATATCTTCAGTTGCGACACAAAACTGTAAATGGCATAATAGGCCGAAATAGCAATGGTGGTAAGTGCCATTATAGACCAAAGTAGCGATTGTGGATAAATTTCATAATAGGCCGAAATTGCGATTCTAAATAAATGGCATAATAGGTTGAAACGTCGTTTATGGATAAATGGATAACAGGACGAAATAGCAATAGTGGTAAACGCCATTATAGATTGAAATAACGATTGTGGAAAATATCTTGCCGGCCGCGGTGGCCGAGCGGTTCTATGCGCTTCAGTCCGGAACCGCACGACTGTTACGGTCGCAGGTTCGAATCCTGCCTCGGGCATGGATGTGTATGATGTCCTTAGGTTAGTTAGGTTTAAGTAGTTCTAAGTCTAGGGCACTGATGACCTCAGATGTTAAGTCCCATAGTGCTTAGAGCCATTTGAACCATTTCAAAAATGGCCAGATAGCGATCTTAGACGTTGTTTTCCAGAGGAGATCTGACGGTAGGCTGCGACACAGAGGTTACCGAATGGATACTCTCACCTTCTAGGCCTCTTTTTGACATCACCGGTCCCAAAGAGAATGAGTGCTGAATACACTATCCACAGAGGTTTATCGTCTCCGACAAAGGAAGCTCAGCATCAGCAGTAGCCCACCTGATGGCGATTGTGAGAAGAGTGGCTACGGAGGCCGTCAGTCCGACGCGTCGTCTGCGTCGTCAGAGAGGACACACCATACCATCACCCAAGGAGGACCAGCCCAGGGTCACAGCCCACATGGGATCGCCAGCAAAATATCGAGAAAAATAGGCCGATTTCACGTCGTCATTAGTTAAAATACATGTATAACCCGCCAGCCATGGCTTAATCTCTTCTAGATTACGGGAAACGTAATCTGGGATTCCAGAAGCAAGGCGTAAACCACATGCGGTGAGCATCCGGAAAATCATACGTCGGGAGAACGATTCGCATTTTCAAGAAACGTACAATGAACAGGGAAGAAACACCGATCTCCAGCAGCCAACGAAATCAGTCACTTCTGAACATTTCCTAAGCACAAACTATAGAATGTGTTGCAAACACCGTAGGTACAGAGAGGCCATCGAAATCCAGCTACAGAGGGACATAATCGACAAGAACAATGGGTTTTTAACTCATCTAAATGTGGAACCTGCACCGGAGGTGTCCGAAACGCAGAGGAGACAGAACGTGGACCCCATCGTATACCGCTACGGCTCCAGCTTCAGGTGGCTACTACCGGGTCGGGGGAGAAGGGGGGATCCGTCTCCCCTCCTGATGATTACACGTCACGGACTTGAAAATTCCTTCTATGTCGTCAAATCCATCCGGCTTCGTGCCCGAAACAATTTCATGCAACATTTCCTCCGGGAAAACGTGGGAACACACATCAAGCCCATTCCTGGGCTACACAGGAAACAGAATACACGCGATATCGGATACGGAAGAATCGACTGCTGGTCCACTGTGAAAAATAATGTATGTGCAGTTCACGTGCACGAGTGCTGATTACTTTGGAAGAAAAGTCTTTCACAGAGTGAGAGAAACTACATGTGATACTTTTTTTCGGAGAAGCAACTCGAAGGAAGAACTGTTATGTAGGTATTATGGTATTCTGACGGTTGGCTTCCAACAAGGATGACTGTTCAACGAATCCGCAGAAAACTGTTACTGGAAAGGCGGCGGAGAACTACGCAGAGGGTATGGAACAAGCACAGGGAATTGAGCAGATGTTCAGGAAGCTATGTCTCTTAATCCACTACTACCTACCAAAGGTTACGAATGCCTCAGTCATAAGACAATATAGCGTTGCTCAATTTTAAGCATAAACAGTAGCCATTCATGTCACCAACGGTTTTAGCCCTTGGTATTTCAGAAAAGTAGTGAATTCTGTTACTACATCAAATGGTTCAAATGGCTCTGAGCACTATGCGACTTAACTTCCGAGGTCATCAGTCGCCTAGAACTTAGAACTAATTAAACCTAACTAACCTAAGGACTTCACACACATCCATGCCCGAGGCAGGATTCGAACCTGCGACCGTAGCAGTCGCGCGGTTCCGGACTGCGCGCCTAGAACCACTAGACCACCGCGGCCGGCTGTTACTACATCCTGAGACTACATCAGCACAATAGGGCCTCGTTTCAAATAATTGTCTATACCGAAGAAAAAGTTGTCATAAATTATTTAAATCCGACAATCAGATTCATTGTTTAGACGTCTAATTACAGTCTGCAATAGTTGGGAACGCTGAACGTCACAGACAGTGGATTGCGAACGTTTGTTATGGGTTTATTGGAACCTGTGTCATTAGTCAAATGAAGGGTGACGAATACGCACAGTGTTCCCAGCTAAGAGGAAATACCGTTTGAAATACGCAAATGTTTTGAGTACCTATATCGTGGCTGACTTCCTGTCGTGTAGCTAGCAAAGCACTCCCCCAGCTCTCTCCCGCTTACTTGATCGGATATGAAGGCGTTATCAGTACGTCTGCACCTTTGCCGGAATCGAAGCTCTGGACGTTTTCCACAGAGTGAATCTGAGCGATCTACATTAAAATCATTTTTATGAAGCATTTATCGTCAATAGCTATCCCAGGGAACCATTTATCCGTTGCTTCGGCTTGTAATATTTCTGGCTTTACAGCGATGATATTCCGCTACAAGAAGCTCTTCTTAGAGCAGCCGAGAAGGCAGCAGAGGGAAGATGGTTCAAAATGGTTCAAATGGCTCTGAGCACTATGGGACTCAACTGCTGAGGTCATTAGTCCCCTAGAACTTAGAACTAGTTAAACCTAACTAACCTAAGGACATCACACACATCCATGCCCGAGGCAGGATTCGAACCTGCGACCGTAGTGGTCTCGCGGTTCCAGACTGCAGCGCCAGAACCGCGCGGCCACTTCGGCCGGCTAGAGGGAAGATGACGCAATGTGGTATGAGGTACCGGTGACAGACGGGTATCGTGAGAAAGACCTCCTAAATGACGGTCCTCCACCGCGATTGGCTGCTGCGTTCGAAAGTAGCGCTCCAAAGTGATAAACTTTTGTTATTAATATTAGAAAAACTAAACAGTGAATTTACTTGTATTTAACGAAAGCATCTATCAATATCAGGCTATCAATCAGTTATTTCAAATGTGTTAATAACCAGCAGTGTATTAAACAACTGCTAAACGAAAATGCAGCGAAGTACTCCGCGGATCTTCGGATCGCGCTTAACTTGGATGGCTGGCGAAGTGGTACGGCTGTAAGGTCAGATCTGGTTCGGCAGTCTCTGAGGACAGACATGTTGTCTGCTTTGATCGGTGTCGGTTAAGAACTTAATGTCCAATAACCTCTGGTTATTTGGACATGTAACTGAGGTTAGTCTGATAGTAACTACGCAAATACGCATTTCACTTCTTGTTTTGTTTATTACCTATGAAAGTATGAAGAATGGAAAATATTTGGGATTTGTAAAGTGAGCCACAATTGTGCAGTTTCTTCTACTCTGCTAATAGAAATCGAGTGGCATCTTGTTCAAAGAAACCAGTTCAAAATTTAATTGCTTATACAGTACCAGTTCCACTCTAGCAGTTTGCTACAGCCTCAAGATGATGGACTCACGACCTATGTGCTGTTTTCTGCGCAAGAGACCACAACTATAGATGACTGCAGATTGGTGAACGTATTCAGAACTTATTATGCATTCCACGCAGGGCGGTAGAAGCACCTAGCGACCTCGCGTGTACTGCAAACATAGTACAAATGAGATTAGTGACACGACATCTGTGCTAACACACAGGAAATTTTCGAGGTAAGAGGTTTCTCCTACAGCGAATCTCCCTCCTGTTATTTCTCTCTCTCTCATTCACAGTTGATTTCTCGAGCGTTTGTGAGTTCCTCTTTCCAAACTGCGGAAGCGACACTCGACGAAATTCTTCGCACTGCTGTCTTATTTGCTCCAGAGCAGGATGTAGGCACCACGGACGTTTGCGAGCCCAGGAAACATCTGAATCAGCAGCTGGTCCACAGATCATTCCCATACAACGGCTTCCTAGTCGCCTGGCTCGGAGGAATACGGGACGACAGTTTCCTACAGCCCATTTTTGAAACATAACAAATGCGCAACTCCTGCAACGATATTGCTGGAGTTACTTCAGTTCCTCCGGAAGTCGTACCAGTGACTTAATACGCCTAATGCACCAGACAGTGGGCATTTTGAAGCCCTTTCTCGCTGCTGTTACCCATGTTTTACTTTTACAGGGCAAGTGAACCAGCCAGCAGTCACATTAGTTACTAAAGGGATGGAAGGGGTGGGGGGGGGGGGGGCGTCAAAGCTTTTGGGGAGAAATCCGTTAAGGACTGGATGCATGCAATGAGAGATGTTCACGTTGCACTGTCAGTGTTGCTTTACAAATTTTGTAATAAATCAGTAAAAGAAAAGTAATATATATACATCCTTCTACATATCAAACTTTTGAGAAACAACATTTGAAGCTTAGAAGTGTCAAATATAACACCTGTATCAGAAATCAATGGAAGGTCCACTAGATAATATTTATGCTTTACGGTGCCCTACCTACACTGTGTTGAAGTTGCGATGCTGGGTTCTCAAGCGCTGGAACCGAGAGTACTTGATGCCGCTGGCTCCGGCCCCTTACCCATCTTTCCTCTAAGAATGGCAGTTACTCAGTAAGCAAAGCTGCAGCCCGCTTCAGCGAGCCCCAGTAAACATTACAACCGCGACAGCACCTCGTTATTAAGCACAAAGCCGGCTGTAAACTTTTAATTACTCCGCGGAGCGGGCCCCTGTTCTTCCGAAGAAAACAATTAGAGCGAGTGTCCTCGCGGCAGTGATCTTCAACTGTAAGTCCTGTCCTAAAACAGTCCGCGTAAAAGAGGGCGCTGCGATCGTTGCATCTCGCTCAGCCGCTTGGAGATGCCATTTATTTCCTGCGGAACGGCCGTAGATTACTCGGGCTGGGACTCTTAATGCGCTCATAACTTGCCTTCCGCCTCCGGTGTAAGTACCACTACGCGCTTTTGTACGCCAATCCTTATTCCGTTGAGCAATTTTGTTGTCTACGATCTCGGGCTGACAGTGAACTGCCCAGAGACGATGATTTAGAAAATGTGTTCTGCTGCCATCTGTGTAATCTCCAATTCTCGTAAATTTACGAAAAATATTAAAATATTGCAATGTAAACTATGACCTGGACGTGATGATATAAAGCGAGATTAAATTTAATGAAATCTCTGAGCGCATAGCACTGTGTCAAAAACACCTTAACGCAAATAACTAGGGAAGGAATCGGTGGCAGCAAGTGGTAACCATCAGATTACTAAGGATTAGTCTGTTCATGTTATCTTTTGTATTTCCGAATGCAGCACACTCTGGACCTCATCAGTTGCATGTGTACCCATAGAAAACATCGTCTGCCACATTAATCCATTTGTATTTTATATTTATAGTCTTGTGTTTGAATTTAACCGAATATGTAACATACAATTATTCAAAATAGGCTGTTGTGGGTTAAAAATGTATCCCGACGAATCTTTCGATTTTGCTTTCTAATACCCTTGAAACGAACAGGTGTTTTAGGACAAATTACGGCAGCACGGTTTCATTACTGCAAAGAGCTGTGAAGTGCATACCACATTCGGTCGAAGTATTAAAACGACAGAGTCGCACAGTAAATTTGTATGATTTTACTGTGTAACTGTGGGGATTAATAAAGGTATCAATATATTGTTTTTTTTTCTCGTAATATGTTCTTGGAATGGCACAGTGTAGTGATTTTATTTGTTATTTATAGTACTTAATTACGACGAAACTAAAAGTACTACTAATACAAGGCAAGTAGAAAATGTCTTGCACTGTCGGCCATTGTCTTTTCTGTGATACTATCGGTTGTTAATACTATAGTGCGCCGATACTTAATGAATATAAATACATCAAATAAGCATGGGAACTTATGGTTACTATTTCAGCTCGGTTCGGATTAGCCGAAAGGTCTAAGGCGTTGCAGTCATGGAATGTGCGGCTGATCCCGGCGGAGGATCGAGTCCTCCCTCGGGCATTGGTGTGTGTGTTTGTCCTTAGGATAATTTAGGTTAAGTGGTGTGTAAGCTTAGGAACTGATGACCTTAGCAGTTTTGTCCCATAAAGTTTCACACACATTTGAACATTCTTCAGCTCGGTTCACCAATGTTTAGCTCACTGTGTTACAGAGATCAAAAATAAGACAAAATTATCTCCTAATCCACAAATGTAACACGTGCGCAGCCTCAATATTTGGTGGACAGCACCCTCTTATAATGGACTTTTCAGTCTCCTCTGTTGATCAATTATTTTCTGTGAATTCAAGTTTTCTTCGCCGCTTTGTAATTGGCTTTCCATTTCTATCCTTTGCGTGTTTATTTCATTTTGGTTAAAAAATGGCTCTGAGTACTATGGGACTTAACATCTGTGGTCATCAGTCCCCTAGAACTTAGAACTACTTAAAGTTAACTAACCCACATCCATGCCCGAGGCCGGATACGAACCTGCGACCGTAGCGGTCACGCGGTTCCAGACTGAAGCGCCTAGATCCGCTCGGCCACTCCGGCCGACTTTTATTTTATTTTGGAACAGCCGACTTACATTCACCTTTTTCCGGATCTCTTTCTGTCTTTATTTCTTCTGCTTTTACTCCCTTCTTTCTCTCTTTCTTTTCCTAAATGTGTAAACGCTTCAGTTGCCTCCCTCGCGGTCATTTTGTTACAAGTAACATTGATCAAATCCATTTTCATGTACTCTTCATTCAATTTCCCTCTTACTTTTTTCTCATTTTCTGCCATTTATATCTAAAATCAGGTAAGATGAAGGAAATATAATTTAAAAATTGAAGTTATTTCTGGCAGATTTTGAAAGACAATTGTTTGGCCGGTAATGCATGACAAACCAGCAGTAGGATCTAGTCATAGTGTATGTTAATTTGTCGAAATTATCATGGAAGGATTGTTAGACGTCATTTCTTACATAACATAAATAAACGAAATACAGAGAAGAAAACGAACGAGGGGGCGCATTGGTTAGCGCACTGGATTCGCATTAAGAAGGACGACGATTCGAACCCGCTTCCGACCATTCGTATTTAGGTTTTCTGTGCTGTCTCTACATCGCTTCAGACAAAGGCTGGGATTGCTCCTTTGAAAGGGCACGGCCGCTTTGCTTCCCCTTCCCTCCTTAATTCGGGCTTGAGCTCCATCTCTAATAACATCGTTGTCAAGGTTACTTTAAAATCTAATCTCCTCCTCCGCCTCCTACCTTAAAAACGGGTACTACAGGCTTCAAAATAACTTCCCAGCGTTTAGAACAACAAAAACCACCATAAATAATTCAGAGCAGAGAAAGCACTGAATACAGGAAGAAGACTCCAGGGCACATGGATACACAAACTTCCTGCCCTTACGGTACACTTCTGACCATTGGAGGCGGAAAGGGAAATCCCAATAATGGCCGGTACTGTAAACCGACCGATACTGCACGTCTCTTCCGTAAATGTTATATACAAATCCCACAATCTCAAATCCACAATCTCTCAAGAACCTCCCAGACCTATAACGTCGTACTTATATACAACGTCAATAAAATTAACTCTGTGTGCGTAGGAACTGTCGTCTCGTTTTATCAAATCGTCAGGTATTGGATAAGCAACTGAATATGATGTGGTGCGTTCCCTTTTCCTTAAATTCTGCTTTCACCAAAGCATCCACAAAATCACCTTAAAATCTGAAAACAAGAACGCCAAAAATTATCGTTCGTTCATCGTTCCTTCCGTGACTTTTGGGTAGAAGGGCGGTCTCAATTATCTGCTGCGTTTCCCATGCACTTACGTGGCCTTTAGTTTGTTGTCACAAAAGAAGCTGAGCAGCACTGTGGTGTAGTGGTTCTGATACTAAACTGTTACATGGATGGTCGTGAGTTCAAAACTTATCTGGACTGTACAATTTTAAATTCTAAATTCAGTTCGAGTACATTCTAGAAGTATCCAAAAATGTCAAGCATCATTGTACTGGAATGTTCTGTAGCTGTATATAAACTGCATGTGTTCTGGCCAGAGGCAGTTCGCTCCGCGCTCTTGTATGTGCTAGTGCTGAATAAACCTTCGTTAAGTGAAGTTAGTGTTCGTCATTCATCTAATTACACCTTCTTCTACGTTACATTATTCTGGTGGAGACGCTGGGTGTCGTAACTTGTGATAGCGCACGTTATCGACGACACAGTGGCTCCCATCAGGCCATGAGAGCGCCGCCGTTTACGTGACGACAATCCGAGTTCGAGCCGTATTCAACAGATAGCAATATATCGGAGACAGAAGAAGAGGAGGACGTTACAATGACACCAACTGTGTGCCACCACATGAGACGTCGTTCCGGGTTCTCTGGTGACGATGGCCAAGATCCAGACAAGTGGAAGAAGGTAGATTAGGGTATAGCCAAATTTAACAAATGGGATGACACCGTGTGTATGGGTAACGTATTTTTCTACTTGGAGGGCACTGCCAAGAATGGTATGAGAACAACGAGGTGAAGATCACAAGCTGGGAAGTATTCCAGTCGGAACTGTGCAAGTATTTCGACGAGACACAACGACAGAAGTGCAAGGCTGAAGATAAATTGAAGTGCAGGGCACTGCGTCCAGGAGAAACTACAGCGTCTTACATCCAAGACGTCTTGGAGATGTGTAAAATAGTTGATCCCAAGTTGCACATCTCATGAAGGGTGTTGCTGAGGTATCAAGTCATACTCCTGAAGGAGGTTTCGACAGCAGACGATTTCATGAAAGAATTACACCCAAGAAGTTTGAACGGCTTCCAAACGTCGTATCGATATCTGTGATGGAGGAAGCAACTGATTTCGCAAGTGTTCTTCGTCAGATAGTGAGAGAGGAAGTTCAGGAGGCACTTAGATTGCACGGAGAGCAAAAAACCGAGACACTTCAAGAGGTCATATGGGAGGAAGTGGAACAGACATTGAACCAGATCTCTCGTCCTTCACTTCCCTTGAAAACGGTGAAAAAGTCGAGACCTAGACGGAGATACGTTCCTAGAATGTTGCATGAGGAACCTGTTTGGGCACCACGTAAGACTGACGTCTGGAGGACCCAGGATAAGCAACCAGTATGTTTTCATTGTGGACGACCGGGACATGTGGTGCGCTATTGTCGAGAAAGTCAGAGGATATTTTATGACGCCCGCGCCAAAAGATAGCAGACCGATCTTAGCCGACGCTAACTTCGGGACGACGAAGATTAACAAGAAGATGTGGATGCAGGACGACGTAGGACACTCCCCAACACACCGATCAAGGTCTCCATCGCCGTTTGTAAGCTCCAGCCGATCACCTCGCCACCGCAGCCAGGAAAACTAAAGGGTGCGAACTTCCTATGAGGTGAGGCAGCCGAAGAGAAAAATCCTCCACCGTCAATCACTTCAAATATGATATGGAACTACGTCGATATCCTCATGGATGGCTGACCAGCCCAAGCTCTTGTGGGCTCTGGAGCATCATATTCAGTCATTTCGGAGAAGTACCGTTACCAACTGCAGAAAATCGTATTCGTCAACAACAAAGTATCTCTGGTGAAGGTGGCTAATGGGAAATATGTAAAACCTATAGGAAGATGTACCATCCGTGTGGGTATAAGTGGCCTCACACAGCCCTTAGAATTCGCGGTCTTACAAGAGTGCTATCACGACGTCATTCTCGAATGAGACTTTTTGAAAGCTTCTCAGGTAATTATAGATTGTGGTCGCTCGAAGATTATGCTAGACGAGATGAGATAGTGTGATGGAAGATAGTGTGGACAGGAAGGAGTGTGTGGAGGCTATGTGTGCTGGATGAAGTTATCATTCCTGCAGTCAGCGCTAGGAAGGTAATTGTCACGTGTCATGCCTTGCATCAACCCATAAATCTTGTAGTGGAACGTAAGAGAAGCATACCACTGAAGAATAAGTTGTCATCCCAGCCTCAGTCGTCTCGTTTAAGAACGGATTCGGTGAATTGTGGATAGTTAACTGTCGCCGTGAACCGTAGATCCTTCCCAGACGCATGTGTGTAGCAAATGCTGAGCGATTAATTGAAAACAACTGTGCGTCATACAAATTTCCCATGCCGAGTCTGTGGGTGAAATTAGCGCTACCACTACGAGACAAGATCTTATAGCTCTACAATCAGCAGATCTCACTAAGGAACAACAGAAGAAGCTACTTGCCATTCTTCAAGAGTTCTCTGAGTGCTTCAGTTCACAAGTGAAGAGCAAATTAGACAAATCGACGGTGAAGCACCAGATTAGCTCTGGCGACCATCAACCAATAAGCCAGAGAGCATACCGTGTATCAGCAATGGAACGTCGAATAATTCGCGACGAGGTATAGAAAAGGATGAAGAATGACATCATTCAGCCTTAGCAGAGCCCATTGTCGTCACCAGTGGTCCTCCTCAGGAAGAAGGATGGCAGTTGGCGCTTTTGTGTTGATGACAGGAAACTTAATAAGATAACTGAAAAGGACGTTTACCCTCTTCCACGAATTGACGATCCACTAGATTGTCTGAAGGGATCTAAGTTTTTCTCAACCAGGGACATGTACTCGGGATACTGGCAAATCGAATTAGATGAGGCTGATCGTGAGAATACTGCATTCATCACCCCTGAGGGCTGGTATGAGTTCAAGGCAATGCCGTTTAGTTTGTGTAATGCACCAGCAACTTTTGAACGGATGATGGATAATCTTCTATGTCACATGAAGTGGACGATTCATCTTTGTTATTTAGATGAGATTATAGTGTTCTCAGAGACATTTTATGAACATATGAAAAGACTGAGGGGCGTTCTTTAAGTGTCTTCAACAAGGCGGACTGAAATTTAATCCAAGAAAGTGTCTCTCTGGAGCAAAAGAAATAAAACAAACCTTGTGTCAAACGAAGGTGTGCGGCCAGACCCAGAAAAGGTGAGATCTATTACGGAATTTCCTATTCCTAAAAGTATTAGAGATGTGAGAAGGTTCCTCGGATTATGTTCTTAGTACCGTACTTTTAGCAAAGACAATTGTATCAAAGCCAGGGCACTCCAAGAGTTGTTAAAAACTGATGCTAAATTTGTCTGGGGTGGTGCTCAACAAGATTCTTTCGATGTGCTGCAAGAAGCTCTGACGACTGACCCTGTACTTGGTCTGTATGATGAGAGAGCACCAACAGAACTACACAGTGGGTATGGGATCGGTGCTGGTCTGCTGCAAATTTCGAATGGAAAAGAGAAGGTTATAGCCTCTGCTTCTAGGACACGTACAAACGCCGAGAGAAACTATTGAACTACAAGAGAACGTCCTGCTGTGATCTGGGCCATGTGCAAATTTCGACAGTATCTCTGTGGAAGGCCATTCACATTTGTTACAGACCATCATTCACTTTGTTGGCTGACAGGTCTTAAGGATCCAATAGGACGACTCGCCAGGTGGGCACTACAGCTTCAAGAGTATGCCTTTCGCGGGCAAGGTCCCGAGTTCGAGTTTCGGTCCGGCATACAGTTTTAATCTGCTAGGAACTTTCACCAAAAAATTGTCATACCCGTGAGGACAAGGCGGCGAGCCTAAAGGAACCATTTACGGTGCAAAATACCTGACCTCGATCGATTTGAGAATTAGTTATTGGCAGATCCCGTTAACTAAAGAATCCAGGAAATATACCGCATTAATCTTCAACGGAAGGAGCTACCAATTTAAAGTATGACCCTTTGGACTCAACGTAAGCGCTGGAGTATTCATTACCGCGCTGGACCAAGCGCTAGGCGCAGATTTGTTAGAGAAAGTGACTCCTTACGTGGGCGATCTGTTAGTGGCCACACCCACATGGGAAGATCACATAGAAATTTTAGAGTGAGTGTTGAGTAAATTAACGGAGGCAGGTATAACTGCAAATCTCGAAAAATCCAAATTTGGAAGATAACAGCTTAAGTTTCTTGGGCATATTATCTCACCATTATGAATAATGCCCGATGCCAAATAACTTCAAGCTATAAAGGAATTCCCACAACTTACAAACAAAAAACAATTAAAATCATTTATGGGGTTGGTTTCCTTTTCCCGACGTTTTGTGCCAAATCAACTGCTCAACCGTGAAGCTTTGCTCACCTTATTGTGCAAGAACATTACCTGGAACTGGTCTGAAGAATATCAGCAAGCCTACGAAGATATCAAAGTAGCCCTAGTAAATGCGTAATTGCTATATCATCCCAATAAGAACAAAGATTTCTGTATAGCCACATACTCTTCATCATGTGGTTTAGGAGCATGTTTGTTTCAATTAGATGAAACCGATGAGAACTGTGAAGTGTGGGTTATAGTTTTCGCTAGCAGAGTGATTACCAAGTGTGAAAGGGCATATTCAGTCACGGAATTGGAAGCACTAAGTGTCGTTTGGGCACTACAATAATTTCACTACTATGTTTATGGCAAACAGATAAAATTGTTCTGCGATCATCAGGCCGCAAATTTTCTATTAACTTGCAAGTTACTACATGCCAAATTAGCCCTTTGAGCACTAGTATTGCAGAAATATAATCTAAAAATAATGTACATCAAAGGAAAAGATAATATAACTGCTGACGCACTGTCCCGTCTACCGGTAGGAATGTCACAACTGGTAGAAATTGATAGAGCAAGGGTCTGAATTTAAAGTTTTACTGTTGGCGTCACAACCAGACCGTCGCGGATATTTGCGCTTATGCAGGAATGTTGGACAGTTGCAAGACGAGGAATCTACATGGAAGAAAACAAAACAAGTGCGTATGTAATCCATACAAATGCATACTAAATTTCGTTTGGTGCAGCCATTACTCGTGGGGGCACGTAGTAATACAAAAATGTGTAGTCATCATACAAAGATATTGCTACATTCCGAATGTTAAACGTATGGTTCAAAAAACAGTAAGAACATGTGACAGTTGTCAGAAAGCCAAATCCAATAATCTAAATAATAAAACAGAGCTGCACCCAATCATTTCCATTCAGCCACTTCAAACTGTACCAGTGGACGTCGCGGGACCATTACCGACCGCTTGTGGTGGCATGAAATATTTATTGGCTATTTATGACACCTTTACGAAATATGTGACATTGTATCTGATGAAAACCACTACCGCCAAACATATGATACAACGTATATTAAAAGATTTCATACCAAGAATAAGAAAACCTCAGAATATTTTAACAGACAATTCGAAATACTTTACTGGTCAACTGCGGAGAGCGTTTTTACGCGACCAGGACATCAAACATAATACAATAGTTGCTCATTTCCACCGGGAAATAAGCCCCGTGGAGAGAATCTTCAGGAATTCAGCCGATTTATCAGAACTTATACTCACAAAAAGTACACAAAATGGCCAGAATTGGTACCGTTATTTGAAAACATACACAACAAGTTGCCTCATACATCCACAGGCTACACACCCAACGAATTGTTATTAGGTACTTCGGAGCGAAATGATTGGATTACGCCACTGCCAAAAATACCACGCAGAGTTAAAAGTGAAGATGAAAAGATAAAAGACACCATCAGTAACATGACCAAGTGTGCTCATCAGCGAAAAGTACAATATGACAAGGCAATAAATAAAACTTTCCAGTACTAAGTGAAGGACTTAGTTTTAATAAGAAACCATCCAACGTCTTCACTAATAGCAAAGAAAAATAAAGAATGGCAGATGATGTATACAGGCCCATACAAAATTGTGCAGATACCGCACAACTGCAGCTACCTTGTAGTAGATTTGACTAATGGAAAGATAAAGGACTATATCCGTAAAAAGGCTTAAAGCGATTTATTGAACATGGAAATGTAGCATAAGAAATTTACTGTATCCCATGTCTAGTATGTAAGTTCTGAAAAGATTTCAGTACATATTTTGTGTAGATATAAGAATTGTGTATCATGTTTGTATTTAGTACGTAATATGTTTTATTCGTATGTAAATGAATGAATGACACATCGACAGTTAATGTATATAGAGAAGGCAAAGGACCTTCACTCAAATGGTAAAAGTTATTTAAAACATAATCTTTAATTACGTTATGTCTTACAACTATTAATAGATTTAATAGGTATAGATTTTGGTATGTTTCCCAATGAATATTTAATTAATGAGTGTACTGAATACTGCAATTTGTCACGGGAAAAGGGACAACTAAAATAGGTGTATGCATTATACTGATCCACACTAACACCATGTGACATCTATGATGCTGTACTTTGAGACTAAAAAAGTAAAGTATAGTCATCAAACCATATCATTTGAGAATATGACATAGTTCAGGTTTAGAGCTTTTCACATACAGTTTAAACGTCATTGTAGGATACGCGTTTGTACTAAGTGTTTATGAAGGAAGACCATGCATAGCGGTCCTAATCATAAGCTGAATGTGTAACATAGTGAATTCGTTAACCATAAACATGAAAATATTGCGAAGTTAGTCCAGAGTCCGCTGCATGTATAATGTTACAATTATATGCACGAAAAAACAATAGCGTGAAGTGCAAACTGCTCTGTAAATTTATTGTAACATGTTTCTATATAATTAAACAGAAATTTGTGTTACTACATAAACTCACAAAACAGGAATCATGTAATGCAATTTTATCAAAGTCATGCTGCGGGAAATACTAACAAGAACTGTAACAATGTGTTGGTATTCGAGAATGAAGTGTGAACTTTGAAAAAATGTATTGATGATTAACTTGGACAGTGAACACTTATATGCTGTGCAACGCCAGCCGTACGATGCACAAATATTGGCCAAACGTTTATATATGCAGTGGAATAAAACACAAAACGGTAGTCAGTGTGTATTTGAACCTGGGCAGACAATATTCTTAGTTTGGACGCTCTCTTGAGTGCACCAACAATAAGATGCAATGAACAGTTTAGTGGGACGTTAATGCAACGACGACTACGGTGGGACAGCATCAAACAGAAAAAACGTACGAGACATTAATATTCCATACGAATTAAATGTATCAGAGTTGTGAAGGGCTTAATTAGGCATCATATCTCATGCAACATTTAGCAAAACATTCATGCAAATAAACTGAAAATTACAAGTGACAGAGCCAGCGCCTCGACGACGCAATATTGTCTACTAATCCATTCATACCCACGGCTGTAACATCTCATGAAACCAGTTACTATAAAATATGTATGTTTGTTGCATGCATTGAACAACATTTTCTCCCGTGCTGAGAACGCGAGCGAGCTGTGTTTAACCACGCAACAATGCTGACGTACCAGGTCAACAGAACAACGTCGATCCGTACTTCGATTCCTGACCCCTGGTTCCCGCCGAGAATGCAAGCAAGAAGACATCAGTTTCCAGCCGACGCTCCATAGCAACGGGCACGAGACATCGATATGGCTTGATACGACGCCAGCGACACTGATACGCGACGAGAAATTTGCCGATTACAATAGACTTTAACATCGTGACGAACTCATGAAATAAAACAACACAATAAAAACAATGAACACTTTTATATGATACCTATGTTCTTTATCAGAAAGACTGGTTGTATTTGATGTTTATATCTGTAATTATAGATTACGTAAGATCAGTTCGTATAATTAATGTAATGGGTAGTCTATTAGCACTGACGAGGTTTTTCTAGGGTTTCCTTACGGCCCGCGTCCAAATGGAAGAGCTTACTGTGCTTCATTTAACCCCAGCTATTATGAATGTAAGCCACTAAAAGAATTGAGCCAAATACCCGAGACTGTAAGTGAAGTGAGTGGAAGTGTATAAACAAACGATTTAAAAGTGACACTTGTGGTCTACAAGGGCCAAACGTTTAGAAAGTGTGTTCCTTTTAACCCAGGGGGCGGTGCAGTGTCCCTTTTGATATATTAAGGAAAGTACATATGAAATTACTAACAAAAAAAAGAGACTGTGAATAACATTAAATGGATAGGAACGTCAAATTTATTATGGAAATTTTTCAAATTAATTTCAATCAGATATTATATAGATCGTAATGTAAAAAAAGACATTATATGTAATGGATGAAATCGTAATCGTATAGACGTAATCATTATGATCTTTGTTCTTATATATAAACTGAAAAAAAAGACAATGAATTTTCTTCTGCTATTAGTCTGCTATCTATAAGGTACGATCGCTATTGTATGGGAGATATTACATATAGCGACAGCATTTGTTCTGTTTGTTCTCTTGCTTAGCGATTAATTAGAGTGTATCCTGTGCATGGTGAAAATATATGTATAAAACATTTTTCAGTTGCTGCAAAGCTAGCAGCGGTGATCTTTGACATATCAACTGGCCGCCATTACCCGGCATATTTAAAATTGCTGTTTTGTACTCTTCAATAGCCAGCGTAGTAAAAATCATTCCAAGTCATTATTTAAAGTGGAAAAGTTCAATAATGTTATTTTGGTAAAAAATAATATTTTCCGAGATGCATTACGCTAAGAACATTTCAAACAATTTGTAGGGAGCCTGGCGCTCAAGTAAATCATAACTTAACAGTTATTTTGGCCACCTACAAATCAATAAGATCTGCACTGCTAATAGTTCCAGTTTTGACCACCGCTGTGCGTATCTCGTTACTGAACTTTCCGTGCGCCAATCATGAACAGGTGTACGACTTTTCCGTTCTAGCTCTGAACATCGATTTGAAACTACGAAGGTGTACTGAGAAGTAATACCTCCAAATTTTTCATGTGGAAACTCTTGAAGCTTTTAAAATAAACAAACATTCTAAGCACTTTTTCTTCACGTCTACATATTTATTTCTTAGCATACTCACCCTGATAATGAACACATTTCTCCCAACGAGAGGCAAGCTTGTTGACGCCTGGACTGTAGAATGTTTGACTGTTGATGGAGCCACAACTTCACCTCTGCTTGTACCGCATTATCAGTATAGAAATGAGGTGCTTCCAGGTGTTCGCTTTGGTAAGAGATGAAATTCGGATGGGAGCAAGTTGGACTGTATGCAGATAGTTCTATGACAGTGAATCCAAGGCGTCGGACTGTTGCTGATGAGACAGCACTCTAGTGTAGTCTAGCGTTGTCCTACAAAATGAGAGGGTGCTCGCTGTGTTAGGACAATCTCTTCAAATTCTCTATTTCTCACGCACCAACACAGTTACGTTACACACCGCCATGTTACACGTTACAGTTTGGAGCTCTCTAGAGGCAGAGGGCAGCAAGTATGTATAAGTGGAGAATAAAGATGTACAATATTAGCAACGTTTGTTCTATTAGAAAAAGCTTTGAGAGTTTTCATATTAAAAATCCGGAAGCATTACTTTTCACCACGCTTTGGTATGTTTAGCTCTGTGCTGATGTTAATGACAATTATGTCTTTATTTATAAACAACAGAGTGCAGCAGTCAGTTGTCCTTTTTTTGCAGGTTTTATTTGGCAATTACAGATTTCGGCTAGTGCCTAGCCATTATCATGTATCGAGACTAGAAAATAGTGCATTGATAATGGCTAGGCACTAGCCGAAATCTGGAATTGCCAAATAAAACCTGCACAAAAAGGACGACTGATTCCTGCACTCTATAATTTATAAATAATATCGCGGTCACTGAGTGCTCCCACTTTCCTAATGGAAGATAACCTGATGAATTATGTCTTTGCTGATTGGTGACGTTTTGAGAGTCCGTCATCCACAGTCATAACGTTCGTGCTCTGTCATGTTTTTGGTTATCGAATTAAAGTCGGTGTTGGTTTCTGCTGCCTTTGTGGTTCGCGGCAGTGATTTGTCTAGTTCGTGTCACATTTCGACACAAAATATGTATCGTGTTGGCTTACACAGTAGAAAGTATCGGCACTTGGGCCAATCCCATTCTGATCGTTTCCACAAGGAACGCTGAGGGTAGTTAAGTCTCAAATATTACGGAGAAGCTGAACTGTTTGAGTCAGTATACTAAAGCGCAGTTAGCAGTGACTACTGACTGTAGTAACCTGGGAGTGACTCAAAACTACGTTTATGTGTTATCAGTATCACCAAGTGAACTGACAACGGCAGAGGTTCAGCCTGTATTGGACGGGCTACTACGCGGCCGAAAACCGAATTAGTGTGTAGTTTATTTCGATGCTGAATGTTCATATCTTGGACTCACTTACGTTGTTTTTTTTCCTGTTTTAGTCTCTCAGCTTATGTATATGTGCAGTATGAATCGGGCTCGTTTTTTCCCCTGACCTCTCAAATGAGATGCGGATATAGCGAGAGATAAAAATGAAAACAACAAAAAAATTAACGGATGCATATATCACAGTTTGTGGAAAACAAGTATAAGACCAAACGAGCAAGGAGTTAAATGAATGTAGATTTAGGTGGAATGGTAGTTTTGTGGACAATTATCGGTGTTTCTTCTCATTGTGTTGTATCCCTAACGTTATCGTAACTGCAGGAAGGCAGAGAGAACTATTTAACAAGCAGAAAATGAAATCTCTAATCCCCAACCATCGCCTGCAGGCTGACTGACAAGTACTTCACATTCGTAAAGGATGTATGATGAGAACTTTTTATATGAGCAACAACTTTATAACATCTGTGGCTAAAAATATGATAGCCTCATTTCCAGGGAAACAATCTAGAAAGAGACTCGCCGGTCGACATCTTGAACGAGTAAGGTACCACATTTTCTCAATACTGTATGCGAAACCAGCTAAAAAATAACAGAAAGGTATCTCCCGTTTTACTAAGTGTCATCAAAAATATAGGATGACCATATCCGCATGTGTGGCTAATAAGAGCAACCTGTAAAGTTAAATGCCACTGAAAGCCGTTTCATCAGTTAAGCGTTCATATCAAGAAAAAAAAATGGGTCTCTTTCAAACATTTGATAAGATTCGTATATTTAGATTACGCTTGCTCCAGAAAAACAGAATAAGGTGTTTCACAATGACTTGACCTTTCATCAAGAATTTATTGGCTGACACGGGAAACGTGGAGAAAACCACTGATACGGAAACTATTTCCTTTTAAAAGCTTTGCATTGAAACTGGAAGGCTTTAATGCCTTTGAGAATAGCTCCCGCCACTACTATTGAAACGTAATGTTTTATTTCTCCTGGGAAGTTTTGGAAATTGAACCTACACCATTTTTCTCTATCAAGAATGAATTATTGTCATAGAAGAGAGAAATGTCAAAATGTATTTGTTCACTGTCTCCGACGTAGCATTATCGTCAGGTTCTGAGCTTCAATGCACTTGTTTGCGTACATTATTTTCGATTTGGAACCGGCTCTTACACTAATCATATGCACCTTAGAAACCCACTTACACTATGATCATTTGTCAGATTGAAGATATTCCTAAATACAACTGTTTTCGTGTTGCTCGTTCCGGCAATAAAGGGCTTTTAATTACGGTGAGTAAGTTACTAAGTGACGTTACAAATTTCACATTATATTGTTTATGTATATACTTCATGTGGTTAAGAAATTCTTCTCGGGTAATTACCTAACGTAATTTTTGTCATAATGGCGGGTTATTTTGCATATCCACTGACTTTAGATTATTCATTTCGACATAATGGGAGATCTACAACGAATACACAGTGTATTAGCTTTGATTCCCGACACACGCCGTTATCCAGACCATTTTCAGTAAGCTTCGATTTCCACGGGATTAAAGCGCAATGAAACCGAATAGCCCGAATTTCAAACAAATTAGAGCGCATTTGTAGTTACATCAATAAATCGGATTTAAATAATTTATTGTTTAGTCGGCAGGTGTAAATTAGTATTTAGCAAATTGCAAACGCTGTTAAATGATAATACGAGTATCGGTTACCGAAACACAGAGGAATAACAGACGCCACATTTACCCTTCAGATTCTGCAGAGTATGGTGACGTTTTGACCACCTTCCCAGAAAAATATGTGCAACTTCCGTTTATAGAATATATTACTATCTCGAATACAGAGGTGAGTCATTCAGACAAAGTTAATTAAATACTTATTCGTACAAAGAAATCACGCATTCGTGACATTGTATGTCCAATATCTCAGGTCGGAAAAACGATCTTCAGACCAATCAGTGAATACAAATCATTAATTTAAAGGTTGTAACATAATAAATAACTGCCTATTCGTTGGCTGACAGTAAAATGATATTTTATCAAACATCGTAAAAATTAATCTGTTACACCACAGTATTACCAAGGCAACAAATAAATGAATAAATATGTTTCCAATTCAAATGCATGCGACGTAAAAAATAAATTGACTCAACCGTCACTACTTCGTGCATGGTAAATACAGAGACCGCTATCAGGCGATGTGAAAAGAGAAACTGCCCCCTCTGGTGGCCTGTGAACCAACGAGGACGTATTTGGACGTCGAATGTACCAGTATACTGGTGGTGGTGGTGTCCTCACACATTTCTAAATGTGTCATCCAAAGGCATTGTGTAGTATGTTTGGTGGATGAGTTACTGACCTCACAAATTTTACGAAGAATTATCATCTCAGGTAATAATTAGCCATACCCAGAAAGGACTGAATCCATCTCCCTGTCGTAGGTATAGGGAACCTCTGCTGGTTCTCATAAGCATGGGATGTGACAGGATCGCACAGTACTTCATAGTATGCTTGAGATAATGGGCTACCGAGAGGACAGAAATATACTTCCTAAGTGGAAAGAAGGCCGCTATTATTCACTCAGAACTTTCCTCAATCGTTCCAAATTTTGCTGTAAGTGGGTCAGTTAATTTTTCAGTGAAAGAAGAAGGCAGTCAATTGTCACTCATCCGGTCGCGAGAGGACAGAAGAAACAGAATATGATGAAATGTCTCCGTCCCTCCTCCTGCCTCGTGCCCCATAGTGAACTGGAGACAAGGAAAAACCAAAGAAAGCAGGCTATCGGCAAAGATTTTACAAGAAATGTATCACTGACAGGTATAGCAACCAATGACCTTAACTTTAAGCGACAACTTTCGATGTATTCATTCAATATACATGTTATTGTAAGAGCCGAATCCGTTTCTTATTTTTATCTTGAGTGCATTGCGAACAAGAGCGCAAGTACGAAGTGTCATTATCTCTTTTTCATTTCATTACTCAAGCGTTGGATGAAGGCATCGAAGAGCTCGATACACAATGTCCCAGGAGGAATGATGATTATGCATGGGTATGAAAGGAACGATCATTCGAAGCAAACCCATCTCGTAGGCACGGGCTCTAAAATGAGGACAATGAGCACGTCTTCATCTTCGATTACATGAAAGAATTTTCTTCTTTGCTTTCAATACGTTGGGATGAAATAATATGGTTCAAAACAAGAAAAAATAGTCTAGTAAACATGGGCTCCAAAATTCACGTCTTAAGAGGCCATAGCTCTTTAGAGCAAGCGTTTAATATGCATTCTGCCTTCCTGTGATGTCCACGAATATGGACCATTCCTCCTGGGACACCCTGTACATTTTGTGAAGCTGGAGGTCAGAATAAAAACTTCACCGTCTTCCCCTTCGTCCATTAAGTAACTCTCAGTCAGATTAGGGGTCTGAAGAAGATCGAAAGTAAAGTCCCAGTGTGTGGCCTTTCGGAGTGTGATAAAAATGTTGGAGACCAGACCATGAAGGCACTGATGGAGAAACCTGAATATTTCAAGGAAGCTATAGAAGCAGCCACATGTAAGCCATATTCTTTCACTGTGGTCAGTGTTAATCAAGAGATGGTTAAACACTGTCGGACACAAGGCACATTGCAGAATGCCTTTTCAAAACTCAACTTATTCAGATAATATCACATGACAGCAGCCACTGTCATATGCTTAAATATCAAACAGTGTATCACACAGTAATGTGAACTGGTATTATAAGGTCACCTTGACAATATCAACCAATGGATGAGTTGTTTGAATTGCCCATACCTACTCGTAATGTTACGTCTTACATCAGAATTCCTTAGACGTCTATTGTACAGTAGCTTTACAGTTGGCTGTAATCTTACTCGAACGATTCTTTCTTTATTCGAAATAGCACTCCAGATTACAGGCTAAAATATAAAGATCTGTAAAGCCTGATTATATTTTCCGTCCTGATGGTATGAAGCTCCTCATTCCGTCGCCCCACAGCTATATATAAATGACATGAGTACTGTACCTGCATTACCACAAGACGAAAATAGCTTAGGCGGGATTATTTTAGTTGAATTATCTGTTTCTTTCCCTCAACAGAGTGGCGTTTGACTACATTTTGAGGTTCTTTCGGTCTGGGAACACACAGGATGCCAATAACGCTATTTCTACATTCGATGGACCCAAGATGTTTAATTTATGAAATAAAAAGTGTTGTATGTTTTTTACGTGGGAGGCGCGGGTTTCATTCCTAGCTGGGTCGGAGATATTACTCGCTTGGGGACTGAATGTTTTGTTCTCCTAATTATCAATTCTTCATCATCGACGAGCAAGTCGCCGGAGTGGCCTCAAATAGGGACCTGCACCAGGCTGCGAACAACGCCAGACGGACTCTCCCCGCCAATAATGCTGTACACCATGCGATCATTTCATATACAGATGTAATCACAATTCAGACATTTAAATCACATTTTCTCGAATTTCATGGAAATTATCTTACTAGTTTTTAGCTGATGTGGTTGCTTGTTCCTTTTTGTCATCGTGTAGTGGCGACAGAGATACTGTCTGAGCAAGCTCTCCCTTGTTCCTCCGCTTCCTTTTCCTGGGAGTTCTTTTCTCAGCAACACGTTGTGTTGAACTATCAGAAGTGCGGCATTGTTCATATCCCGAATCTGCACTAAAATCTTCAAAACTGAACAAATAGTCAAGTGTAAGCGTAGGCTTCTGCGGCCGTTGTCTTCTTCAATAAAATTCTTCAGGGTATCAGACCGCATCGTCATAATTTAAAATGCGCCAACGTTTCGGCCAGCGTTGCAGCTAGCCTTCATCAGGGCTGATGAAGGCTAGCTGCAACGCTGGCCGAAACGTTGGCGCATTTTAAATTATGACGATGCGGTCTGATACCCTGAAGAATTTTATTGAAGAAATAGTCAAGCTTTCATCAGGAAATTACTGAATTCGAATCTATTGAAGAAAGTGAAATATTTCTAATCACATTAGGGCAACCAAAATTGCTGTGGACGACATTCAGGGTATTGCTTCAATGACATACCGATCCACCCAGTACCCATACAATGATCTACCGAAAACGTCGCATTTTCAATTGACTTTGCTTATCTTTGTTAGTTTGTCTGTCTCATTTCTGAGCGTCTAAGATAACCTCCCAGCCCTTTCAGTTGATCAGGAAGGATTTTTGTCATCAGTTCCCCATGGAAGTGGGATAGACCCGCTCTTATCCTCCGTATAAATACATGATTTGGGGGTCAGGGTGGGCAGTAATCGGCAGTTGTTCTCTTATGGTACTGTGATGTACGGTAACGTGAGGAAATTGAGTGACTGTTGGAGGATACAAGATAACTTAGACAAAATTTATAGTTGCTGTGATCAGTGGCAGCTAGCTCTAAATATAGAAGAATGTAAGTTATATGAAATGCAACGAGCATGGGAAGATCATGTTTGGAAAGGCGAATGGTCGGCTTCGGCATATAGGGAGAATTCTGGGGAGGTGTGGTTCATCTGTAAAGGGGGCGCATATAGGCCGCTAGTGCGAGCTATCCTTGGGTAAAGCTCGAGTGTTTGGGATCTGTACCAGGTTGGATTAAGGGAAGACATCTAAGCAATTCAGAGACGGGCTGCTGTATTTGTTATTGGTAGGTTCGAACAACATGCAAATGATACGCAGATGCTTCGGAATTCATATGGGAATGCCTGGAGAGAGCAACACTATAGAGCAAATTTAGAGACTCGGCATTTGAAGCTGACTGCGGAACGATTTTTTTGCCTCCAACGTATATTGCGCATACGGACCACGAAGATAAGATTCGAGAAATGAGGACTCATATGGAGACACATAGATAGCCGTTTTTCACTTGTTCCATGGAACAGGAAAGGGAACGACTACTAGTCGTACGGGGTAGCCCCCACCACGCTTTGTGAGGTGGATTGTGAGTGTCGACGTAGATGTAGTTGTATTACTCCCAATGGAAGTAAAGTTCTTAACGTTACGACACTATGTTTATTCAAGTAAAAAAGGTCTAATCACACAGAATCTCTCTCAGTACTAACAGTAAATCAGTGACAATAATCCCATGCACCCCTAAGGCTGTTGTAACTTGGCAGGAAGGTAAAGAAAACAGTAACTAAAGTCAACAATGACACCAAGAAGGGAAACACCGCACCATATCACTGTATGTCTAAGGCTGCATGTAACCATGTGCTCCCGTTAGAAAATGTGTGGACGAGAGGATACAACTCACTTAATCGTTTATGCCCAACTCCACAAGCACAAAATGACAGTTCTTACGGTATTCCACTTAGATTTGTATCATCTTGCAAACATACAATTGTCGCTGTTCTCTGTAAGAGGGTGGTATTCTCTAGTTTTTGCTTTTTAATGGACTTTTGCCAAAAGGAGACCATATTACTATACGTGAAAATGGAAAACTGCGCCAATGTTCGGCGTTCACGCTGAGCTGTCTTTCTGTCACTGGCTGGCGGAGTCAGTTCCGACGTCGAAGGAGTGGAAGGACACGATTTTCATTAGACCGTATCTACTGAAACACTGTGTTGCTGGAACTAACTTTCAAGCTCAGGACATCTTTACGTTCCAATCATAGTTATGTCTCGCAAATTCCACCTGTACAGCCCTTCATTCGTGAACTCTATAGCTTTTTATCACCTGACCAGAAATCCTGTTCCACCTGCCACCACACTTCACTAATTCCCAAAGTATCTAACATCATCCTACTAATTTCTCTGAAGTTCTGTAACCCAATTACCCTATTACGGGAACCAACGGTTTACAGCCTGACTCATAGAACTTCGGGTTGAATTTCAGATCCAAACCAAAATCTATTTTAGGGACTACGTTTCATCATAAGTACTTTACCTAAGAGGATGCCAATAGTATTAAACCACTTAGCATGTAACACCCCTGGGGTACAACTGGTGGTGGACACATAAACTGTTCTCACTCTGACTGTACGCCCTGTCCACTCCACGCACCTGGTACTCCCATGGCGGTCCTATTATTTCTGAATCACACTGTTGCTGGCTTGCGTCAAATTATGTATATAAATATGCAAGCGGGTTTAGGGGAGCCACTCAACACTAAACACAACACTTGTAAGTAGGCTGTTTAGGTTTTTTTATTGGTAACGCCACCTCTGTATGAAAATCACTGGCTGTGCTGTGTGCAGTCTGTGGCTGCTTTGCATTGTTGTAATACTCGCCATTGTAGTGTTAGGCAGCTGGCTGTGAACAGCGCGTAGCGTTGCGCAGTTGGAGGTGAGCCGCCAGCAGTGGTGGATGTGGGGAGAGAGATGGCGGAGTTTTGAAATTTGTCATGAACTGCTATATTTATATATGATGATATCAAGGTAAATACATTGTTCTCTATTAATATCTTTCATTTGCTAACTATCCCTATCAGTAGTTAGTGCCTTCCATAGTTTGAATCTTTTATTTAGCTGGCAGTAGTGGCGCTAGCTGTATTGCAGTAGTGGGAGTAACCAAGATTTTTGTGAGGTAAGTGATTTGTGAAAAGTACAGGTTAATGTTAGTCAGGGCCATTCTCTTGTAGAGATTATTGAAAGTCAGATTGCGTTGCGCTAAAAATATTGTGCGTCAGTTAAAGCACAGTCGTATAGAATTGTTAAAAGGGGACGTTTCATATGTCGACCCTTAGCCTAGGATACCTCACTGGAATCTTCTGTTTTTTCTTGTAGTTTGTGTAATTAGTGTAGCTATTGTTTATTGCTAGCGCGTAATTATAGAGAGAATTTCCTTTGTAGTTGCAGTCTTTCATTGTTGTACAGTAAAACAGTTGTGGCATGCATGTAGATTTGCACCAAGTATTTCGCAGCTGCAATTAACTAGATATTATTTTCAGTGCTATGTTAATGTGTTCTCTTGTTTTTGCTCTTCAAATTGTGCTTTTCTGTGTTATCGTGTGAAATATTGTGACAATAATGGCGTGTGAAAAACGTAACACTAGCCTACAAAGTAAACTGAGAAATAATAGTGACGACGAGCGTAGCTTATCAGCACCACTGTGTAATGAATTAACAGACATTCAAAGTAGTAATTTGGTAACTGTGCATAGGGAAATGGAGCAGGCGTCAAATAATGGCGTAGACAATGAAACAAGTAGTGAACAGGGAAGCATTATCGATCGATCGGTCGGCAATAGCTCGGCTCAGGAATCCGAAATGACACGACACGATCTCGCAAATACTGTAGATTCAGGTTTTGGATCCTCACCGTTTTCTCAAATAAGTCAAGACACATTTTCTGCTTGTCAAAATGTGAATGTTTCCGGTGCAAATTCACTGCCGAAAAGCACTGAGGAACATGTTCCAGACACCAGTGCATTGTTATTACAATTAATACAACAAATGGGACAAACACAACAAAAGCTTCAAAAGTTAGACACAATGGAACAAAATCTTCGAAAGTTAGACACCGTGGAACAAAATCTTAAAAAGTTAGACACAATGGAACAAAATCAGAGACAAACACAGCAAAAGCTTAAAAAATTAGACACATTGGAACAAAAGCTTCAAAAGTTAGACTCAGTGGAAAATAAGCTTGAACAAACACGTGAAGATTTAACTACCGAGTTACATAACATTGAATCGAAATGTCAAAAAGTCTGTAATGATGTAAAAACACAATTTTGTGAGCATTTTCAACCTGTTTTTTCGCGGCATGAAAATGCATTACAGAATCACGAAGCAGCCATAAAAGAACTGCAAATTATTGTTCATGAAAATCATGAGACCTTGCAAGCTAAAACTGACTCAGTTGCATCTACCGATTCGGTTACGCAACTTGCAAAAACCCAGGAAAACTTAAAGGACACAATAGAAAGACACATGGAGGAAATTAGTACATTATCAGAGAAAGTAGTAGAACTTTCAGATCAGCTAAATAATTTATCTACGAAGGTAGATGATAATCTGAATGACACAAAATCGGTAGTCTTTAATGACACAGAAGAGAGCGAACAAATTAGGAAACTGAAACAAAATCTGAATCAAATTAATACGCAACACCAAGTAGAAATCCGGGAAGTACAAGATCAGCTGACACAGGTGATACAAGAATTACGTATTTCAGAGGACACTCACGCTCCAACACGGGAAGAGGGACATAGAAATACGGAACAACCACAAAATTATAACACAGGACACTTCGGAAATTATGAAAGAAATTGGCAAGGTGCACCGAATTTTGAAATGGAACCGCCGAAACGACGTAACAATGACCGATATGCGACTCGCCGACATGATGACTTTGACTATAATCTGTTCATTACTACACGTAAGTTCAAAACATTTAAGAATTCTGGCAACGACATTCATCCACAAGCATGGCTCCATCAATTCTCTCATGGTTTTCCTCCCAGCTTGTCGTTAGAACACAGATTAGAATTTATGTGTGGCTATTTAGAGAATGAACCAGCTGTAAGAATGCGATCGGTCATTCACGATTGTCACAGTGAAGGAGAATTTTACCATGCCTTCCTCTCAGCATATTGGTCTCAAGCCACACAAGACCGAGTAAAACATGGCATCATAATGATGAAACATTTCGAACAATCTGAATTCTCCAGTCTTGTGAAATACACTCCTGGAAATGGAAAAGAGAACACATTGACACTGGTGTGTCAGACCCACCATACTTGCCCCGGACACTGCGAGAGGGCTGTACAAGCAATGATCACACGCACGGCACAGCGGACACTCCAGGAACCGCGGTGTTGGCCGTCGAATGGCGCTAGCTGCGCAGCATTTGTGCACCGCCGCCGTCAGTGTCAGCCAGTTTGCCGTGGCATACGGAGCTCCATCGCAGTCTTTAACACTGGTAGCATGCCGCGACAGCGTGGACGTGAACCGTATGTGCAGTTGACGGACTTTGAGCGAGGGCGTATAGTGGGCATGCGGGAGGCCGGGTGGACGTACCGCCGAATTGCTCAACTCGTGGGGCGTGAGGTCTCCACAGTACATCGATGTTGTCGCCAGTGGTCGGCGGAAGGTGCACGTGCCCGTCGACCTGGGACCGGACCGCAGCGACGCACGGATGCACGCCAAGACCGTAGGATCCAACGCAGTGCCGTAGGGGACCGCACCGCCACTTCCCAGCAAATTAGGGACACTGTTGCTCCTGGGGTATCGGCGAGGACCATTCGCAACCGTCTCCATGAAGCTGGGCTACGGTCCCGCACACCGTTAGGCCGTCTTCCGCTCACGCCCCAACATCGTGCAGCCCGCCTCGAGTGGTGTCGCGACAGGCGTGAATGGAGGGACGAATGGAGACGTGTCGTCTTCAGCGATGAGAGTCGCTTCTGCCTTGGTGCCAATGATGGTGGTATGCGTGTTTGGCGCCGTGCAGGTGAGCGCCACAATCAGGACTGCATACGACCGAGGCACACAGGGCCAACACCCGGCATCATGGTGTGAGGAGCGATCTCCTACACTGGCCGTACACCACAGGTGATCGTCGAGGGGACACTGAATAGTGCACGGTACATCCAAACCGTCATCGAACCCATCGTTCTACCATTCCTAGACCGGCAAGGGAACTTGCTGTTCCAACAGGACAATGCACGTCCGCATGTATCCCGTGCCACCCAACGTGCTCTAGAAGGTGTAAGTCAACTACCCTGGCCAGCAAGATCTCCGGATCCGTCCCCCATTGAGCATGTTTGGGACTGGATGAAGCGTCGTCTCACGCGGTCTGCACGTCCAGCACGAACGCTGGTCCAACTGAGGCGCCAGGTGGAAATGGCATGGCAAGCCGTTCCACAGGACTACATCCAGCATCTCTACGATCGTCTCCATGGGAGAATAGCAGCCTGCATTGCTGCGAAAGGTGGATATACACTGTACTAGTGCCGACATTGTGCATGCTCTGTTGCCTGTGTCTATGTGCCTGTGGTTCTGTCAGTGTGATCATGTGATGTATCTGACCCCAGGAATGTGTCAATAAAGTTTCCCCTTCCTGGGACAATGAATTCACGGTGTTCTTATTTCAATTTCCAGGAGTGTATTTTGAAGACATGTTGCACAAGAATCAGTACCTGTCAAACCCATACAGCCCCTCAGAACTCATCCGCATTTGCTTAATCAAATTACCTGAACATTTACGACATATTAATTTAGTAGGACGTTGCAAAGAAGACATTGTGGCTTTTCAGGGACTGTACAAGAACTGGAAATTGACACTGACAATGGCGGAACGCGAGAACAGGAGCACAACAATTACAGATCACATCCGTCACAATTCCGCGATGACAGAAATAATATACGACAAGGCTATTCTTTCAATGTAAATCGTGACCGAAACAGACACCACCCGTATGACAACCGTTGGCAGAGTAGTAATAATTACAGGGAAAGTTCACCTCTCCGCGGTAATGACTATCACAGAGACAATCAGAGAAACAGACAATATGGGAACCAAAACAATTATTATCAAGGGAGACAGAATAACTTTAGACGCAACGGTCCAGTGTGCAGTTACGATTCAGGGAGAAATTCTCCACCACTTAACCGACAAGAAAGAAACTACAGGAACTACCGACATGACGACAGACGATGTGATCGTAACGACAGACCTGAATGGCATCAGAACTGGCGGGATTTACACAGGGCAGGGCCCTCTCGTCAAAGTGAATTTGTAGAAGTTAGGTCTCCTAATCCCAATAACGGCGCGCGTCAACAAAGAGACAGACAATGACTCGCACAAACAGGCAGCCGCGTGCGCCCGCTGGCTCCGAGAAAAATAACATAGACGCTAACCTTGAGAAAAATTCCAGTATTCTTTACCGACGTATACCGCATGATAACTGCATTCAAGTTCAAACTCTGAGTACTATGAAGAGTAAAGGATTGCACCACACTTCACATGTAAAACCGCTTACTGAGAGATAATCTGTTTTTTAACTTAGTCTTTGCCATAAAACCACACTTCACATGTAAAACCGCTTACTAAGAGATAATCTGTTTTTTTAACTTAGTCTTTGCCATAAAATTTTTCACTACACGCTACTAGTACAATTTGTCAGACTTAGAATCTGTTAACATGCAAAAATGTTTGAAGTTAAATATGCAGTCAAGAACCAAGAGAACTTATTTAAACAGAAATTACGAATGTATTGTTATTGTGAACAGACGACACAGTGTTGTTATTTGTACATTCTTGCTTGTTAGTTACACGATTACGTAACGACTATCAGGCTTACATACTTCGAACATGTACTGGTACTGCTAATGAGATTTTAATGCATCATTTTCGTTTGCTTGAAAATACATCCTTTATTTAAAGTACTTTCTGTGGGATTAAAGATGACTTAGCATTTGGTTTCTTTGACAGCTACACAATTATATCGCGACGCTACTAATGAGTGACAATTTACAATGTTGCTATTGCTGTGTTTCTGTTTTAGATCTGCACAGTTTTCTGAATTCTTCTGGAAAGAAAAACATGTTTTAGTAGTAACTTTTGTGGTATAACAACAATGAGACAGCCTTTCTCGTGGCACAACAATACGTTACAGTACAGTACTTTCTTCATCACAACAATAAGCGTAATAACTACGATATCTATACACAAAGCATTTCACTTTTGTTTATCATGAGGTAAGTACATTGACTTCTGCAGAACTTAGCTTTCGTAGGACGATAACTACGAGACTTCCACAGAGATTATCTTACAACTTGACGCACGGTTTAGCGCTACAGTACACATATTTGAGTGATTAATTTCGCACTTAAAACATTTTTTTAAGATATTTGAAGTGCAATGATACAAGGGTTTTCCGTGATACATTTCATTCCATTGCTGTAATCTGTAACACCTGAGGGTATAATTACATTAATCCTCAGGGGGGTACACACTTACTTTGTGTATCATGTGTTTGGCAAGCACAAGGAGCCCTAGCTAATATGGTATTTGCTTATACAACTTTACACATCGGTTCCATATTTCTCCAACACAGTATTACACAGCTATCAGATCATTTACCTGAGAGAGACAAACATTTATTTTACTACATCAGTGACAGACGTTTACGTAATTACACCGTTGGATAACTTCACACTTACGAAATTGTATGTTGTTTGTACTTTGTGAACTGTTCATATTTTTTCAGAACCATTGTGATACTATGAGAGCTTTGAATGATGTATTTGGTATGGGATCATGATTTTAAAGTACGTTTGAGGCAGATGACACTTTTGACATGAGCAGAGAATTTTATGTAGGTTTTGAAATTATTGGAGGAAACTACGACGATTTTGAGATTTGACTGAGGTGTTATGATGTTATTTTTACGACGACGATGTGTATTATGCTGTTGCGGTATGTTTATGATCAATAAGATGATGCTATATAAGGAATGTGATTACGTGTTTATATGTATATGAATAATGAATAGCAGGTAGGGACTCTGACTGGTGAAAAAGGATGTTGTAAACCGAGAATCGTACTTTAAGAGTTATGAAATGTGTGTAAATGCGTGAATGTATCACAATGCCGGCGAAAATTTTTTGGACACTGTTATATTCATACGATTTTGTTTCTACAGATTTGTAACGCAAATTCTTGACCTATGAAATTTTTATATGAGACTGTCGCTGTAGCGAAAACTGCTGTCGTAAATATTTCGTTCAGAAAGGTAAGTGACCGTGAAGTAATTCGTTGTGAGCGGCCAGGTGTGTCAGACGCCTGGAGAAAAAGCCATTATTGCGTGCCCTTTTCAGCGGCGCAGGTAGAAAAAAAAAGGGGGAGGCCATTATCCTCGCTATTGACGTTCCTTTGTAGAGAGCATCGCAAAAACGACACGGTCGAACTTGAAAACATATGTTGACACTGTGGAGCTCATAATTTATGATATTTACTGAAATGCCTAATAAAATAACGAGAAACATTTTTACATCTGCACACCTGATTATGACAAGCGTCTTTCTACGAGAGTTGAAAGAATTTCTACTAACTTATGAAATGTCACATGACTATTGAATGATATTTTTATGCTTTGGTTTGCGTAATTGCTTATCTCATTTGATATCTAGTTTCTAGCTGCACTGCAGCATTGGTTAAAATAAAATTTTATAGATGTACTAATATAAATATTTTCTGTCTACAGATCGAGTAAATAATAATTTTTTTAAAAAAAAATGAGGGAGCACAAAAAGATATTTACCTTCACAGGAACTGCAATCATAGTTTTCTTTTCAAGTACTTGTTAATTTCTTTTGTAGAATAAATTGTGATGCATCGCTCTAGTGTTAAGATGTGACATAGGTATTAGACATGGCCATTTTTAGTGTAATACTTTTTCTGCTTGAACTTTGTCATGTTTAGGTATAAGTTATGCTGTTTGCCAGGCATAGTGCTACTGAATTTTAATTTGTTTTACTCTGCTAAGCCAGATTTATTTTTCTTGTTTGCTGCACATTGCCTTATATTAGTTGTAATATTGCCATTGCTTTGCTAATTTCTATAATGCTGCTTGCTTCGCAAATCTGCATTTTTTTTATTGCTGTTTGTGTTAATTGTTTTGTGCTGCTGCATTGCCTCGTCCCTTAGTTTAGTATCTGAGCTCAGTAGATTTAAGTTAGCTTAAGAAGGGGTAGACTATATAAGAACCTAACTATGGAGAATAGGGAAAGAATGCTTTGAAAGTTATATGAAAACGATTTGGGCCTAATGAGTATTGTACAATGAGCCATATTTATTTTGAAAGAAATATGGTTAGAATACAGAAAAAGAGGTACAGATAGGACTTTTTGGGAATAATGATGAACGAAGGGAGATCTCCAAGAACAAAAGAGGTTTTGTTCGCAACATACTGCAGTACCAAAAGTTACACTGAAAATGAACCCTGTCCTTTCCATTGTGTTATCCCCCTATGTGTTTGTGTACCCTTGTGTATTTGTTTTCTTCCTGTCTCTGTGTACTGTTTCATAGAACTTTTTTCTCTTCTAATACTAAGTTACATTCACTATGATGAGGAATACTGTTATCTTCAAATACAATTGGAATTAATAATATGTTATTTACTTTGTAAAGATGTTTAGACATTATTAATTCTGTTTTGTGTTAATGCTCATGTGTGAAGTTGATGTTTCGAAAGTTATTATGATCTTTTATGTATGTACTCTTGTCATAATTCCTGTAACACTGACGTATATGTCTATTTTTATTCTTTTGTAAAGCCCATATTACTACAAATGTTATCTGTATTGTTATGTTTTTTAATGATGTATTTTGTACCTTTGTAATTGTATTCTTATGTTATAAAATTGTAATTGACACCAGTTCATCAAATTAAGTAACTTGTAAGCATTCATTTCACTGCACACATTTCTGTTGGTCATAGTATATGGACAATATGTGAGAAGTAGGGACTGTTAGTGTTTGCACATGTGTTAATAATTCAGCAAGGGACTGGTTAACAGCATTGCTGGTTCTCAGGACAATTCAAAAACTTTGTGAGTGCACAAGTGGTGGTTATGGACTTGCTATATTGTCCGCAAGACTCTTCGATGGTGATTGTGCACCTGCACATTTGCAACAGATGGCTGCTGGCCATCTCTACAAGGACTACAGTGGGTCTGAGTCTTTGCTGACTCACCAGTACCATTATTTCTACAAGGACTGCAGTGGGTCTGCGCTTCTGGTGGCCCACCAATACCGCAATCTCTACCAGGACTACAGTGGGTCTGCTCTGTGATGACCTATCTACCAATACTCTTCAAAACTTCGACTGACTCTGCTGTGGGTTTGCTCTGTTGTGGCCCATTACCTGTCAGCATGTCAAGAGTCAGCACTGTCTTTCCGTTGGAAGGACAACACTACTTCTTCAAGACTGCATGGAAATCCACTACTTCTGTGTGCAATTTCTTTTACTAATGAGACTTTGTGAAAAAAAAACTGTAATTACTATTATGATGAATGATCAGGACTATCTTTATGGACTGTGAGAAAATTTTAGCTTTTGACCAACATTGTATCAATAAGTGTGTGCATTTGATTTCTTTGTTATTGTAATTACGATTATGAAAAATTTTAACAAATATGTATTGGCCAGTGCCCAAAAAAATTTGTAAAATTTTTTGTGGGTAGCATGGGGGCTATGTAAGTAGGCTGTTTAGGTTTTTTTATTGGTAACGCCACCTCTGTATGAAAATCACTGGCTGTGCTGTATGCAGTCTGTGGCTGCTTTGCATTGTTGTAATACTCGCCATTGTAGTGTTAGGCAGCTGGCTGTGAACAGCGCGTAGCGTTGCGCAGTTGGAGGTGAGCCGCCAGCAGTGGTGGATGTGGGGAGAGAGATGGCGGAGTTTTGAAATTTGTCATGAACTGCTACATTTATATATGATGATATCAAGGTAAATACATTGTTCTCTATTAATATCTTTCATTTGCTAACTATCCCTATCAGTATTTAGTGCCTTCCATAGTTTGAATCTTTTATTTAGCTGGCAGTAGTGGCGCTAGCTGTATTGCAGTAGTGGGAGTAACCAAGGTTTTTGTGAGGTAAGTGATTTGTGAAAAGTACAGGTTAATGTTAGTCAGGGCCATTCTCTTGTAGAGATTATTGAAAGTCAGATTACGTTGCGCTAAAAATATTGTGCGTTAGTTTAAGCACAGTCCTGTATAATTGTTCAAAGGGGACGTTTCACACTCTCCTACGTCTGGTATGAACAATTGTATTCTGAGACGATAAGAAAATGGCAGTGATCACTGTTTACACACTAAGTCGTAAGTATTGGTGCCAATTAACATTCTTACTAATTTTGATGAGAGGTCATAATTATTGTTCCCTTATTACTGTACAGTATTCTTGACGATGTTAATGTCTGTCACTATTGTACTTCACGCCGTCACACGTGTTGCACAGTCTTAGTCTGGCCGAACCGCTGATAGATACACAGGGAATGATGATGATTATCTGTCCACGACTACCACTTGGTCGAGCGTACTCGTAACTCACACGACGCAAGTTACTGTTGATGTTGCGGAAACGGAATGGTCGAACTAAAGTTCTTACGCTCGTCACGTACACACAGATATCTAGTACCAGTCCTTCTTGACACTTGTAATAATACAACATTTTCATAAAAGTTAACTTACAGTTCTCAACCGTATGAGCGTGCGTGTAACCGTCGCGACGCAGCTGATTGTTGATGATGCGGAATCGCGATGGCCGAACGCATGTTCTCAATCTCGCTACAAGACACTGGCACTTGATTGCTCTTCTTTTGTGGTAAACTATTTTACTGATTCAGTAAACGCGACGCAGATAACACAGGTCTGAAAAAAATAATTTTTTGAATGTTGTTTGATATTTGAAAACTGACTTTTATGTGCTTTTCAGCGTTGATTTCAAAAATGGAGTCCATTTTTTTCTGTCACGTCAGGTTTTCTCACAAAAAAGGAGTATTTTTGGGTATAATAACAAGATTTAAGCAATTTATCACCTTTTATTCCAACGTTATAAAATTTTATTTTATTTTTAAATCATGTTCTAAACTACATTTCCAGTATACTTCCATTTCTCTTTAAGCTCATAAGTCCTTATAACAACGCTTTCGCTTCCTGTCGAAGCTTCTTTTATTGCTTTTCCGGCTGTGGACTCGTTGAGAGTCTTTTTATCATCCAGCAGTAGTCCGCTATCATGTTGACGTTCCATCTTCCTTGATATCTTCTTTCCATTTCTTTGATGTCTTGGTGGAATCTTTCGCCCTGCTCTTCATTTACACCGCCAAGGTTTTGCAGGGAAGTAGTCAAGATGCGAGTGGAGAAAATGACCTTTAATGTTCATGTTACAGTCCAGCTTCTTAAAGTGGTCGAGGATGTCTGCGACGATTGTCTTGTAGTTTGGACCCCTTTTGTTTCGTAGGAAATCGGTAACAGCTAATTTAAAAGATGCCCATGCTGCCTTTTGTTTTGTTTCCATTTTTTCCACAAAGTTGGAATCTGTCATTAGTTTTCTAATGTCTGGTCCGACAAAGATTCCTTCCTTTAGCTTTGCCTCGGATAAACCAGGGAACTGTAGTGGTGCTTTCTCTCTCTATTGCCCCATTCACAGAGAAAGACAGGGAACTTTGTATAGCCACTTTCTTGAAATCACTTTTAAATCACCACATAGTGTCCATTTGTAAATAGCAGAGTTTTCTTAAAGCCAGTTCAGGGTTTTCGTAACATTCATTTAACTGAACCGAGTGTCAGGCTGGTGTAGAAGCATACTTATTGCCATTGTGTACAAGTACTGCTTTAAGACTTCTTTATGAAGAATCAATAAAAAGTCTCCACTCATCAGGAGCATATTCTATTTTGAAACGTGCCACAGGTGAAGGAACATCACTGCAAAACGCCAGGTCACCTTCATGAGAGAATAAAGATACAAACTCCTCTTCCCTCGATCGATACCAAGAAAAGGATGTAGCCGGGACCAATATATGTTTATCTTTCAATGTAGATCCTAAAACCTCTACCGATTCTTTAGAAAGGCATAGGTCTCTAACTATATCGTTCAGTTCAGATTGTGAGAATGGAATGGGATCGGTTGTGCCAGGATCGCAGCAATCTCTGTCTTCTTCACTATCACCGTCCTGAGCCAGTGGCTCGTGATCATCTAAAGAATCTCGTGGAGAGCGTATTGGTACGTTAGGTCCAAGAGCAACAGGGCGAATGGCTGATTGAATGTTAGTGTAAGAAATATCCTTTTTGTTTTTCAAATTGAAACCTCGTACGTTGAAAGAATAAAAATAGCAGTCACCACTATGATTTTTGGGCCCCCTCCAAACCACTGGTATTCCGAAACGTAAGGACTGCTTTTTACGTTGAAACCACACTGAACGAACTTTGTGTGGGGCTCGAGGCTAACTTTGATCGCCTTACTTTATACCAAAATCGGCGAAATATACTTTTTCAAGAAAATCGTAAAGGTTTCTTTGCTGCTTTCCAACGGTATAGTTACCGCAAATGTGGCAGAAGCAATCTGGAGAGTTTATACATCCTCTACTAGCCATTGTCCAATGTCCATTAAAGAACTTCACAACACAAGAAAACAGTCACTACTTTAAAGCATTAGTAACAATAACACGTGAACAGCACTGAGTGAAAAGGTACTGCGGACTGAAGGACAATAACAGAAGCTCACTGCTTGGTGATGGCGGGGGAAAGGGCAGTGCAACAGACAGGCACTGACATGAAAATATTACTGGTTTCTCCTAATTACTCTTTATTTTACGTATATCTAGTATAAAAACGGCTAAATAATACTTTATGGAGATTCTAAAAATCAAAATTCAAACTCACTATAGCGCTGAAATATCGAAAAAGCTAAAACTAGACGAGCAGTTTGTGGAATAACTGTACATGATGGAATTTATCCACTATTTTTCCCGAAATCAGCGTTGAAAATACTATAAAAATCACTTAATAAATTTGAAAAATTTTTTTATGTCGCAGACCTGTGTAATTGATGTTGTACGGTACGATATGCAAACGGGCGGGTACTGAAACACGTTATCGGGGGCATTGCTCATCCTTAATTACTTCTTTATGTACTTTTCACTGAATCCCCTTCCGTATCTCACGATAATAGTACTTCCATAATAATGCCTTTCACATGCAGAGCTACCCTTAACACAACATAGCAGCTCCGTGTCCAGTGCTCGACTTGCAGTGCAGCCGCTCGCAAAGATACTCCGCAAGCGAGCCAGCGATATGACAATAGGCTTACAAGCACACTTGTGTCTCCTCCGGTAATGTTAAGTCTGTAGTTCTCCTTTGATTTCATGAGTTTGCAGTACCGGTATAGGAAAGCACATTTTTCTGACATTAGAAAGACTTACAAGTCATACAAACTGCCGCCTGTTACCCCTACAACGATCTGAAAAGCTGCTGCCTCTCTTCATGAATAGTATGTTAGTCTGGCAGCTTTACAGTTACTCCTGTGATGAGATCGCACGTACGGTACGGTAGTGTATATGACTGCAAAACCACTTCAGGACGGCAATGTCCTATGATTCGTGTGGAGCATACATATAGTCAAAGTATGCTGGTATTCGGAAAAAATCTGTGTTATCAGTTAAAGGCTACAAGAGATAGACTACTCTCAGACCGAACGCTCAAGTGTATCTCCCAAAAAAATTCAGCAGGTGTATATCCTCGTTCCAATTACTATGGATTTTACATTTCCAACGTAATATGTGTCAAGTTACACGGCAGTTGGAAAACTCAACCGCGAAGTTATTCCATAACATCAGCTGCAGTGGGTATAGACGTATCACCCAATTCTTACATACGGAAGTTTGTGTCAGACTAGGACTCGATACAGGGGTTTCTCTCTTATCACGAGCGATCGCCTCAACTATTTCTACTATCCGTTATCCGTGTAGGCTCTGTGGCTCGATCCAGATCTCCAAACATCGATGTCCACTTCCCTCTACCATAGTCTTATGTGCGTATGGAGTGGTACAGTAAGGAATGAGAAGGTTCTCTGCGGAATCGGTGAAGAGAGGAACGTATGGAAAACACTAACAAGTAGAAGGGACATGATTAAGTACGTCTTTTAAGACCTCAGGGAATAACTACAATTGCACTGAAGAGAGCTGTAGTTTGTAAAAACTGTAGAGCAAGATAGAGATTGGAATACATCCAGCAAGTAACTGAGGACCTGAGTTGTACTTGCTACTATGAGATGAAAAGGTTAGCACATGACCACAACAAACCACTCTGAAGGCGGATGACTCAAAAAACGGAAATCAACATCTCGCTTTAAGTACACAACAGTACTCGATTCCTGATCAATGAGAGTGGCACTATCAGAAGGAGATTTGGATCGGGCCTGGGAGCGTGGGCAAGCTGAGATACGTAGGTAAGGCGACCGACTGCGTTAAGCGGGATATACGGTTTCAAGTCATAGTGCGGCACAAATTTTGATACGTCACAGTTTGATAATACACTACTGGCCATTAAAATTGCTACACCACGAAGATGACATGCTACAGACGCAAAATTTAAAGGACAGGAAGAACATGATGTGATACGCAAATGATTAGCATTTCAGAGCATTCACACAAGGTAGCCGCCGGTGGTGACACCTACAACGTTCATGAAATGAGGAAAGTTTCCAACCGATTTCTCATACGCAAACAGCAGTTGACCGGCATTGCCTGGTGAAACGTTGTTGTGATGCCTCGTGTAAGGAGGGGAAATGCGTACCATCACGTTTCCGACTTTGATAAAGGTCGGATTGTAGCCTATCGCGATTGCGGTTTATCGTATCGCGACATTGCTGCTCGCGTTGATCGAGATCCTATGACTGTTAGCAGAATATGGAATTTGTGGGTTCACGAGGGTAATGCGGAACGCCGTGCTGGATCCCAACGGCCTCGTATCACTAGCAGTCGAGATGACAGGCATTTTATGGGCATGGCTGTAACGGATCGTGCAGCCACGTCTCGATCCCTGAGTCAACAGATGGGGACGTTTGCAAAACAACAACCATCTGCACGAACAGTTCGACGACGTTTGTAGCAGCATGGACTATCAGCTCGAAGACCTGCCTGCGGTTACCTTCGACGCTGCATCACAGACAGGAGCGCCTGCGATGGTGTACTCAACGACGAACCTGGGTGCACGAATGTCAAAACGTCATTCTTTCGGATGAATCCAGGTTCTGTTCACATCATCATGATGGTCGCATCCGTGTTTGGCGACATCCCGGTGAACGCACTTTGGAAGCTTGTGTTCGTCATCGCCATACTGGCTTATCACCCGTCCTGATGGTGTGGGGTGCCACCATTGGTTACACGTCTCGGTCACCTCTTGTTCGGATTGACGGCACTTTGAACAGTGGACGTTACATTTCAGATGTGTTACGACCCGTGGCTCTACCCTTCATTCGATCCCTGCGAAACCCTATATTTCAGCAGGATAATGCACCACCGCATGTTGCAGGTCCTGTACGGGCCTTTCTGGATACAGAAAATGTTCGACTGCTGCCCTGGCCAGCACATTCTCCAGATCTCTAACCAACTGAAAACGCCTGGTCAATGGTTGCCGAGCAACTGACTCGTCACAATACGCCAGTCACTACTCATGATGAAATGTGGTATCGTGTTGCAGCTGCATGGGCAGCTGTACCTGTACACGCCATCCAAGCTCTGTTTGACTTAATGACCAGGCGTATGAAGGCCGTTATTATGGCCAGAGGTGATTGTTCTGGGTAGTGATTTCTCAGGATCTATGCACCCAAATTGCGTGAAAATGTACTCACATGTCAGTTCTAGTATAATATATTTCTCCACTGAATACCCGTTTATTACACTCCTGGAAATGGAAAAAAGAACACATTGACACCGGTGTTTCAGACCCACCATACTTGCTCCGGACACTGCGAGAGGGCTGTACAAGCAATGATCACACGCACGGCACAGCGGACACACCAGGAACCGCGGTGTTGGCCGTCGAATGGCGCTAGCTGCGCAGCATTTGTGCACCGCCGCCGTCAGTGTCAGCCAGTTTGCCGTGGCATACGGAGCTCCATCGCAGTCTTTAACACTGGTAGCATACCGCGACAGCGTGGACGTGAACCGTATGTGCAGTTGACGGACTTTGAGCGAGGGCGTATAGTGGGCATGCGGGAGGCCGGGTGGACGTACCACCGAATTGCTCAACACGTGGGGCGTGAGGTCTCCACAGTACATCGATGTTGTCGCCAGTGGTCGGCGGAAGGTGCACGTGCCCGTCGACCTGGGACCGGACCGCAGCGACGCACGGATGCACGCCAAGACCGTAGGATCCTACGCAGTGCCGTAGGGGACCGCACCGCCACTTCCCAGCAAATTAGGGACACTGTTGCTCCTGGGGTATCGGCGAGGACCATTCGCAACCGTCTCCATGAAGCTGGGCTACGGTCCCGCACACCGTTAGGCCGTCTTCCACTCACGTGCCAACATCGTGCAGCCCGCCTCCAGTGGTGTCGCGACAGGCGTGAATGGAGGGACGAATGGAGACGTGTCGTCTTCAGCGATGAGAGTCGCTTCTGCCTTGGTGCCAATGATGGTCGTATGCGTGTTTGGCGCCGTGCCGGTGAGCGCCACAATCAGGACTGCATACGACCGAGGCACACAGGGCCAACACCCGGCATCATGGTGTGGGGAGCGATCTCCTACACTGGCCGTACACCACTGGTGATCGTCGAGGGGACACTGAATAGTGCACGGTACATCCAAACCGTCATCGAACCCATCGTTCTACCATTCCTAGACCGGCAAGGGAACTTGCTGTTCCAACAGGACAATGCACGTCCGCATGTGTCCCGTGCCACCCAAAGTGCTCGAGAAGGTGTAAGTCAACTACCCTGGCCAGCAAGATCTCCGGATGTGTCCCCAATTGAGCATGTTTGGGACTGGATGAAGCGTCGTCTCACGCGGTCTGCACGTCCAGCACGAACGCTGGTCCAACTGAGGCGCCAGGTGGAAATGGCATGGCAAGCCGTTCCACAGGACTACATCCAGCATCTCTACGATCGTCTCCATGGGAGAATAGCAGCCTGCATTGCTGCGAAAGGTGGATATACACTGTACTAGTGCCGACATTGTGCATGCTCTGTTGCCTGTGTCTATGTGCCTGTGGTTCTGTCAGTGTGATCATGTGATGTATCTGACCCCAGGAATGTGTCAATAAAGTTTCCCCTTCCTGGGACAATGAATTCACGGTGTTCTTATTTCAATTTCCAGGAGTGTATGTGCATTTGTTCGTGGTGTAGCAATTTTAATGGTCAGTAGTGTACATCTAGATCCATAGCTGTTGATGTCACTAAATCTGCATTCAGCGAATAATTTGGTGTAAGAGTTCTTATAGCTGTTGATCGTCACATCATGTGTAAGAAAACCTGATTCTCAAATAACTCGCCACTGATAGCTTTGAAGAATTTAAATTGGTTCTTCATTTATATACATTTTCCTCAAGCCATCGCACGGTCCGTGGTGGAAGGGTAACTCGTAGCAGTACAAGTTTCTTTCTTCCCTCTTCCACAGGCAAATAGACCTAGGGCAAAACGACAGGCTATATGCTTCCGGAAGAGCCCTAATTTCTCTTACCTTATCTCCGTACACTTTGTACTAAACTCACGTCGACGGTAATAGAATCTTTCTGCAAAAGTCCTCGAATGACGGTTCTCTAAATTTTCTCAGCATTGCCTATCGGAACCGTTGTTGCCTTCCCTGCAGGAACTACCATTTGAGTTTCCGAAGCACATCCATAATCCTCGTTTATCTTCCGGTAACAAATCTAACCGCACGCCACTGAATTGCTTCTGTGTCTTCCTTTAATCCGATTCGTCGGAGATCCCACACACTGAGCGGTCTCAATACTGGGTCGCTCCAGTGTTTCAGTTGTATCGTCTATAGATGAGCTGCAGTTTCCTAAAATACTCGCAATGAACCGAATTCGGCTTCGAATACTACCGTGCTTAAGTGCTTGTTCTAATTCTTATTGCTTTGCAACATTACTCGTAATGAAACTTCCTGGCAAATTAAAACTGTGTGCCCGACCGAGACTCGAACTTGGGACCATTGCCTTTCGCGGGCAAGTGCTCTGCAAGGTTCGCAGGAGAGCTTCTGTAAAGTTTGGAAGGTAGGAGACGAGATACTAGCAGAAGTAAAGCTGTGACGACCGGGCGTGAGTCGTGCTTCGGTAGCTCAGATGGTAGAGCACTTGCCCGCGAAAGGCAATGGTCCCGAGTTCGAGTCTCGGTCGGGCACACAGTTTTAATCTGCCAGGAAGTTTCATATCAGCGCACACTCCGCTGCAGAGTAAAAATCTCATTCTGGATTACTCATAATATTTACACTGAAGTGTTAAAAGTGACAGGATAATCCCTAATATCGTGTCGGACCTCCTTTTCCCCGAATCAGTTTAGCAACTCGACGTGGCATGCACTTTAGGAAAGTCTACTGCATAAATACTGAGCTATTCTACTGCTTGTGAAAGCGTTGCCTGTGCAGGATTTTGTGCATGAGTTGATCTATCGATTACGCTCCACAAATGTTCGGTGGGATTCATTCCGGGCGATATGGTTGGCCAAATCTTTCGCTAGAATTGTCCACAATGTTTTCCAAATCAACGGCGAAAAATTGTGGCCATTGCAATCCGTACGAATTCCATTACTGTTTGGGAACATGAAATCCATGGAAGGTAGCAACTGGACTCCAAGCAGCTGAACATAACCATTTTCAGTCAATGATCGCCTCACTTGTACCACAGGACCCGGTCGATTCCATGTAAACACAGCCCAAACCATTATGGATCCATCGCCAGCCTGCACAGTGACTTGTTGAGAACTCAGGTCTATGAGGCGTGAGCTCTGTGCCACATTCGAGCCCTACCATCAGCTCTTACCAACTGAGATCGGAACTCATCTGTCCAGGTCACGGTTTTCCAGTCGCCTATGGTGCAAACGATTAAGTCACGAGCCAAGGAGAGGCGCTGCAGGTGATGTCATGCAATTAGCAAATTCAGTTGTGTCGGTCATCTGCCGCTATAACTCATTAACAGCAAATTTCGCCGCACTGTCCTAACGGACACATTCGTCGTGAGTCAACTCTGATTTCTGCTCTGGCAATTCTTCGCAAATGACGATGCTCTCGGTCGGTAAGTGAAGGCCGTCGTCTACTGCGTTGTCCGTAGTGAGAGATAATGCCCTAAATTTTGATTCTCGGCACTCATTGGACGCTGTGGATCTCGCTTTTCCTATCGACTTAGGAAATGGAATGACGTATGTGCCTAGCTCTAACTACCATTCAGCGTTCGAAGTCTGTTAACTGCCATAGTACGGCCATCATGACGTTGGAAACCTTTTCACGAGGATCACCTGAGTTCAAATGACAACTCCGCTGATGCGCTGGCTGATTATACCAAGTGTACGCCATACTACCGCCATTCCCATACGATCATATAGCTATACTACACTACTGGCCATTAAAATTGCTGCTCCACGAAGACGACGTGCTACAAACGCGAATTTTAACCGACAGGAGGAAGATGCTGTGATATGCAAATGATTAGCATTTCAGAGCATTCACACAAGGTTGGCGCCGGTGGCGACACCTACAACGTGCTGACATGAGCAAAGTTCCCAACCGATTTCTCATACACAAACAGCAGTTGAAAGGCGTTGCCTGGTGAAACGTTGCGGTGATGCCTCGTGTAAGAAGGGGAAATGCGTACCATCACGTTTCCGACTTTGATGAAGGTCGGATTGTAGCCTATCGCGATTGCGGTTTATCGTATCGCGACAATGCTGCTCGCGTTGGTCGACATCCAATGACTCTTAGCAGAATATGGAATCGGTGGGTACAGAAGGGTAATACGGAACGCCGTGCTGAACCCCAACGGCCTCGTATCACTAGTAGTCCAGATGACAGGCATCTTATCCGCATGGCAGTAACGGATCGTGCAGCCACGTCTAGATCCCTGAGTAAACAGAGAGGGACGTTTGCAAGACAACAATCATCTGCACGAACAGTTCGACGACGTTTGCAGCAGCATGGACTATCAGCTCGGAGACCATGGCTGCGGTTACCCTTGACACTGCATCACAGGCAGGAGCGCCTGCGATGGTGTACTCAACGACAAACCTGGGTGCACGAATGGCAAAACGTCATTCTTCCGGATGAATCCAGGTTCTGTTTACAGCATCATGATGGTCGCATCCGTGTTTGGCGACATCCCGGTGAACGCACGATGGAAGCGTGTATTCGTCATCGCCATACTGTCGTATCACCCGGCGTGATGGTATGGAGTGCAATCTGTTACACGTCTTGTAAGTAGGCTGTTTAGGTTTTTATGCTGGTAACGCCACGTAGCGCTCTATATGAAAATCACTGACAGTGCTGTGTAAGGTCTGTGGCTGGTTTGCATTGTTGGGATATTTCCTATTGTAGTGTTGGGTAGTTGGGTGTGAACAGCATGTAGCGTTGCGCAGTTGGAGGTGAGCCGCCAGCAGTGGTGGCTGTGGGGAGAGAAATGGCAGAATTTGGTGAGCGGACGATCTGGAAGTGTGTCCATCAGAAAGAGTAAATTGGTAATACTGTATATCATGAACTGAGATTATGAACATTATTAAGGTAAATACATTGCTTGTTCTTTATCAAAATCTTTCATTTGCTAACTATGCCTATCAGTAGCTAGTGCCTTCAGTAGTTAGAATCTTTTATTTAGCTTGCAGTATTGGCGCTCGCTGTATGGCAGTAGTTCGAGTAACGAAGATTTTTGGGAGGTAAGTGATTCTTGAAAGGTATAGGTTATTGTTAGTCAGGGCCATTCTTTTGTATGCATTATTGAAAGTCATACTGCGTTGCGCTAAAAATATTGTGTGTCAGTTTAGTGTGCTGTGCTTGCAATTAATTAGATATTATTTGCAGTGCTATTCTAATGTGTTTTGTTATTTTACTCTTCCAACTGTGCTTTTCTGTGCTACCGTGTGAAATATTGTGAGAATAATGGCGTGTGAAACACGTAATACCAGGCTCCAAAGTAAACTGAGAAATGATAGTGTCGACGAGCGTAGATTATCAGCACCACTGTATAATGACTTAACAGACATTCAATGTAGCAATTTGGTAACTGTGCATAGGGAAATGGACCACTCGTCTAATAATGGTGTAGACAGTGAAACAATTCGTGAACATGGAAGCATTAGCAATCGATCGGTCGGCAACAGCTCCCCTCAGGAATCCGAAATGACACGACACAATTTTGAAAATACTGTAGATTCAGGTTTTGCGTCCTCACAGTTTTCTCAAGTAAGTCAGGACACATTTTCTGCTTTTCAGAATGCGAATATTGTCGGTTCAAATGCACTGCCGAATAGCACTGAGGAACATGTTTCAGACACCTGTGCATTGTTATTACAATTACTGCAACGAATGGAACAAAATCTTCAAAAGTTAGACACAATGGAACAAAATCTTCAAATGTTAGACACCACGCTTGAACAAACACGTGAAGATTTAACTACTGAGTTACATAAAATCTAATCGAAATGTCAAAAATTCTGTAATGACGTAAAAACACAAAATTGTGAACATTTTCAACCTATTTTTTCGCGGCATGAAAATGCATTACAGAATCACGAAGCAGCCATAAAAGAACTGCAAACTATTGTTCATGAAAATCACAAGACCTTGCGGGCTAAAATTGACACAGTTGCATCTACCGATTCAGTTACGCAACTTGCAAAAACTCAGGAAAACTTAAAGGACACAGTAGATACTCTGATAATTGGTTCAGAAAGACACATGGAGGATATTGGTTCATTATCAGAGAAAGTAGTCGAACTTTCGGATCAGCTAAATAATTTATTTACGAAGGTAGATGATAATCTGAATGACAAAAGACCGGTAGTCTTTAATGACACAGAAGAGTACAAACAAATTAGGAAATTCAAACAAAATCAAATTAATACGCAACACAAAAGAGAAATCCGGGAAGTACATGATCAGTTGACACAAGTAATAAAAGAATTACATATTTCAGAGGAGACTCGCGCTCAGACACGGGAAGAGGGACTTAGAAATACGGAAAAGCCATAGAATAATATCACAGGGAATTTCGGAATTTATTACAGACATTGGCAAGGAGCACCAAATTTTGAGATGGAAACACGACGTAACAATGACCGATATGCGACTCGCCGACACGATGACTTTGACTATAAGTTGTTCATTATTGCACGTAAATTCAAAAAATTTAAGAATTCTGGCAACGACATTCTACCACAAGCGTGGCTTCATCAATTCTCTCATTGTTTTCCTCTCAATTGGTCATTAGAGCACAGATTAGAATTTATGTGTGGCTATTTAGAAAATGAACCAGCTGTAAGAATGCGATCGGTCACTCACGATTGTCACAGTGAAGAAGAATTTTATCATGCCTTCTTCTCAGCATATTGGTCTCAAGCTACACAAAACCGAGTAAAACATGGCATCATAATGATGAAACATTTAGAACAATCTGAATTTTCCAGTCTTGTGAAATATTTTTAAGGCATGTTGCACAAGAATCAGTACCTGTCAAACCCATACAGCCCCTCAGAACTCATCCGCATTTGCTTACTCAAATTACCTGAACATACGACATATTATTTTGGCAGGACGTTGCAAAGACGACATTGAAGCTTTTCAGGGACTGTTACAAGAATTGGAAATTGACACTGACAATCGCGGAACGCGAAAACAGGAAAACAATTATAGCAGGTCACATACGTCACAATTCTGTGACGACAGAAACAATAACTGGACATGACAAGGCTATTCTTACAAAGCAAATGGTGACCAAAACAGACACCACCCATATGACAACCACTGGCAGAGTAATAATAAACACAGGGAAAGATCACCTCTCCGCGGTAATGACTATGACAGAGACAATCATAGAAACAGACAATATGGGAACCAAAATAATTATTATCAAGTGAGACAGAAAAACTTCTGACGCAACGGTCCACCGCGCAGTTACGACTCACGGAGAAACTCTCCACCACATCACCCACAAGAAAAAATTTACAGAAACTACCGACATAACGACAGACGATATAATCTTAACAACAGACTAGAATTAGCCATAACTGGTGTGGTTCAAACAGGGCAGGTGCCTCTCGACAAGGTGAATTTGCAGAAGTTAGATCTCCAAATCCCGGCAACGACGAGCTACAACAAAGGTAGCAGACTATAACCCACACCGCGGGCGGCCATGTGCGCCGGCTGGGCTCGAGAAAAAAAAGTAGACGCTAATCTGGAGAAAAATTCCAGCATTCCTTACCGACGTATACCGCGTGATAACTGTGTTCAAGCTGAAATTCTTAGTATTAGGAAGAGTAAAGGTTTACACTACAAATGGTTCAAATGGCTCTGAGCACTATGGGACTTAACTTCTGAGGTCATCAGTCCCCTAGAACTACTTAAACCTAACTAACCTAAGGACATCACACACATCCATGCCCGAGGCAGGATTCGAACCCGCGACCGTAGCGGTCGCGCGATTCCAGACTGTAGCGCCTAGAATCGCTCGGCCACTTCGGCCGGCCGTTTACACTACATTTCACATGTAAAACTATTTATTGAGAGATAATCTGCTTTTTAACTTAGTCTTTGCCATAAATTTTTACACTTCACGTTACTAGTACGCTTTGTCAGACTCATAAACTGTTAACATGCAACAATGTTTAAAGTTAACTCTTCAGTCTAGGACCAAGGGAACATATTTAGACAGTAATTACGAATGCATTGTTATAGTGAACAGACGACACAGTGTTATTGTGTGTGTACATTCTTGCTTGTTAGTTGCACGATTACGTAATGACTATATGGCTCACATGCTTAGGACATATACCAGTACTGCGAATGAGATTTTAATGCAACATTTTGATTTACCTGAAAATACATTCTGGATTTAAAGTAATTTCTGAGAGATACCAGATGACATAGTGGTTAGTTTATTTGACAGCTACATGATTCTATCACGACGCTACTAATGAGTGACACAATTTATATTATTGCTTTTCTGCTGTATCTGTTTTATATCTGCACAGATTTTCTGTATTCTTCTGGAAAGTAAAACATGTTTTAGTAGTACCTTTTGTATTACAGTTACAATGAGACAGCCTTTTCTGTAGCACAATAATATGTTACAGTACCATACTTTCTTGATCGCAGCAATAAGCGTTATACTACGATATCTATATGCAAAGCATTTCTCTTTTATTTATGACTAGGTAAGTACATTGACTTCTACAGAACTTTGCTTATGGACGACGATAACTACGAGACTTGGCACATTTTTACCCTTAAGTAATGACAGAGATTATCTTACAACAAGACACACAGTTTAGCACTACAGTACATCTATTTGAGTGATTAATTTTCTACCTAAAATATTTATTTTTAAATATTTTTGAATTACAAAGATACAGAAGTTTTATGTGATACATTTCATTACATTGCTGTAATCTGTAACACCTGAGGGTATGATTACACAAATGCGCAGGGGGATACATGCCTACTTTGTGTACCATATGTGTCGCAAGCACAAGGAGCCCTAACTAACATGGTATTTGATTATACAGCTTTACGCTTCGGTACCATATTTCTCTAACACAGAATTACACAGCTATCTGATCATTTAACTGAGAGAGACAAACATTTTTCTTACTACTTCAGTGACACATTTTTATGCAGTTACACAGTTGGATAACTTCACACTTATGGAATTGTATTTTGTCTGTACTTTGAGAATTCTTCATATTTTTTCAGAACCATTGTGATACTATGAGAGTTTTGAATGATGTATTTGGTATGGGATCTTGATTTTTAAAGTACGTTTGAGATAGATGACACTATTGAAATGCGCAGAGTATTTTTTTTAGGTTTTGAAATTTTTGAAGAACGCTACGACGTTTTTGAAATTTGGGTGAGGTTTTATGATGACGATGTGTATTATGTTGTTGAGGTATGTTTTTGATCAATAAGATGATGTCACTGTATATGAGGAATGTGATTATGTGTTTATATGTATATGAATAGGGACTCTGGTTTGTGAAATAGGATGTTGGAAACCAAGAATCATACTTTAAGAATTATGACTTGTGTGTCCATGCATGAATGTATCACAACACTGCTATTATTGAGATTTCGTTTCTACACATTTCTACTGTAATTTTTCGATGTGTGAAACTTTTTTATAAGAGACTGTCACTGTAGTGCAAACTGCTGTCGTAAATATTTCGGTAAGAAAGCTAAGTGACCTTGTGTTTTGGGGTGCCCAGCTGTGCCAGTCGCCTGGGGAAAAAGCCATTAGGTGGAGGAAAAAAGAGGCTATTAACCTCGCTATTGACATTCCTTTATAGAAAGCATCGCAAATACAACACACCCATACTTAAAAACGTATGATTACAGTTTGGAGCTTCTACTTTATCTGATATTTACTGACATATCGAATGAACAGATGAGAAACATTTTACACCTATTGTCTTGCTAGTTGAGAGATTTTTTTACTGCCTTAGGAGATGCCATTCTGCTAGTGAATGACGTTTCATGCCTTATTTTATGTATATATTTGCCTATTTTGTTTAATATCTAGTTTCTAGTTGCACTGCAGCAATGGTTAAAATAAAATATGATAGATGTACTAATAACACCATTTTATGCCTACAGATCCATTAAATAATAATTATATGATCTACTATCTTAAAAAAGGAGGAGCACAAATACGAATTTCCCTTCACAGGAATTGTATACATAATTTTTCAACGATTTGGTAACATTTTGTCAGAGTAAGTTTATGTGATGCATCACTCTTGTGTTAAGATCAGATGTAGGTATTAGACATTTCCTATCTTTACTGTAAGATTTTTTCTGCTTGAGCTTTGTCATGTTTAGGTATAAATTATTGCATTTGCTGCTGATGTTTGTCAGGCATTGTCCTACTGAATTTATCTTGTGTTAAGCCAGTTTTACTACTGATTTATTTTTCTTGTTGCTGCACATTGGCTCATTTTAGTTGTAATGTTGCATTTGCTTTGCTAATTTATATTTATTGCTGCTAGATTTGCCTATTTGCATTTTTTGTCATTGCTGTTGGTGTTAATTGTTTTGTTCTGCTGCATTGCCTTGTCCCTTAGTTTATGCATCTGAGCTCATCAGATTTAAGTTATCTTAAGAGCGGGGTAGGCTATATAAGAGAATGATTTGCGATGTATTGGAAGAAATACATTGAGAAGTCATACAAAAAGATTTTGTAAAAAAAAGATACTGTACACTGAAGAATAATTATTTTGAACGAGGATATGAATAGAATACAGAAAACAGGTACAGATAGGGCTTTTTGGGAATAACGATGAACGAAGGGAGATCTTCAAGAACTAAGGAAAGTTTTGTTTGCGAAATGCTGCAGTAAAACTAACCCTGTCCTTACCTTTTGTGTTATTCCGCTATGTGTTTGTGTACCCTTGTGTATTTGTGTTCTTCCTGTTTTTTGTGTTTATCTGATAAAAGTTGTGTTGTAGAAATTTCCTAATAATATGATATTTACTTCGTAAAGATGTTCAGACATTATTTATTCTGTTCTGTTTTAATGCTGATGTGTATATGTTTATCTCCATTCTTTTGTAAAGCCTGTATTACTACATATGTTATCTGTAATATGTTTTTAATGATGTTTTCTGTACCTTTGTAATTGTATTCTCATATTATAAAATTGTAATGGACACCAGTTCATCAAATTAAGTAACTTGTAAGCATTCATTTCAGTGCACACGTTTCTGTTGGTCATAGTATATGCACAATATGTGAGAAGTTGGTACTGTTAGTGTTTCCACCTGTGTTAATAATTAAGCAAGGTACTGGTTAACAGCATTGCTGGTTCTAAGGACAATTCCAAAAAGTATTTTGAGTGCACACGTGGTGGTTTATGGACTTGCTATATTGTCTGCAAGGCACGGTGATTGTGCACCTGCACAGTCGCAACAGATCGCTGCTGTCCGCCTCTACAAGGACTACAGTGGGTCTGCATCTTTGATGGCCCACCAATACCATTATTTCTACAAGGACTGCAGTGGGTCTGCACCTCTGGTGGCCCACCAATACCGTAATCTCTAACAGGACTTGAGTGGTCTGCTCTGTGATGACCTACCCATCAATATTCTTCAAACCTTCGACTGACTATGCTGTGGGTTTGTTCTGATGTGGCGCATTACCTGTCTGCATGTCAAGAACCAGCACTGTCTTTCTGTCGGAAGAACTACACTACTTCTTCAAGACTGCATGGGAATCCACTACTGCCATGTGCATTTTCCTTTACTGCTCAGACTTTGAGAAAAACACTGTGAAGAACGATCAGGACTGTCTTTACGGAGTGTGAGAAAATCTTTGCTTTCGACCAACAGTATATCAATAAGTGTGTGCGTTTGATTTCTTTGTTTTTTCAAATCTGTATTGGCCACTGCCCAAAACAATTCATAAAATTTTTTGTGGGGAGCATAGGGTCTATGTAAGTACTCTGTTTAGGTTTTTGTATTGGTAACGCCACGTAGCGCTCTATATGAAAATCACTGACTGTACTGTGTGAAATCTGTGGCTGGTTTGCGTTGTTAGAATATTTGCTATTGTAGTGTTGGGCAGTTGGATTTAACAGCGCGTAGCGTTGCGCAGTTGGAGGTGAGCCGCCATTATTGGTGGGTGTGGGGAGAGAAATGGCAGAATTTTGTGAGCGAACGATCTGGAAGTGTGTCCATCAGAAAGAGTAAATTTGTAATACTGGATATCATGAACTGAGATTATGAACATTATTAAGGTAAATACATTGCTTGTTCTTTATCAAAATCTTTCATTTGCTAACTATGCCTATCAGTAGCTAGTGCCTTCAGTAGTTAGAATCTTTTATTTAGCTTGCAGTATTGGCGCTCGCTGTATGGCAGTAGTTCGAGTAACGAAGATTTTTGGGAGGTAAGTGATTCTTGAAAGGTATAGGTTATTGTTAGTCAGGGCCATTCTTTTGTATGCATTATTGAAAGTCATACTGCGTTGCGGTAAAAATATTGTGTGTCAGTTTAGTTTTGATCAGATTAAGTCAAGAGAGAAATGTGTGAGTACGTTCAGTTCTGCTCAGCTGTTTGAAAATGAAATAACGTAAGATTTTTATCAGCACAATAATTCATTAATTTTTCTAAGGGGATGTTTCAGTTTCGGTCACCTCTTGTCCGCATTGACGGCCATTTGAACGGTGGACATTACGTTTCAGATGTGGTACGACCCGTGGCTCTACCCTTCATTCGATCCCTGCGAAACCATACATTTCAGCAGGATACTGCACCACCGCATGTTGCAGATCCTGTACGGGCCTTTCTGGATGCAGAAAATGTTCGACTGCTGCCCTGGCCAGCACATTCTCCAGATCTCTCACCAATTGAAAACGTCTGGTCAATGGTGGCCGAGCAACTGGCTCGTCACAATACGCCAGTCACTACTCTTAGTGAATTGTGGTATCGTGTTGAAGCTGCATGGCCAGCTGTACCTGTACACGCCGTCCAAGCTATGTTTGACTCAATGCCCAGGTGTATCAAGGCCGTTATTACGGCCAGAGGTGGTTGTTCTTGGTACTGATTTCTCAGGATCTATGCACCAAAATTGCGTGAAAATGTGCTCACATGTCAGTTCTAGTGTAATATATTTGTCCAATGAATACCCGTTTATCATCTGCATCTCTTCTTGATGTAACAATTTTAATGGCCAGTAGTGTATGATTTTTTGGCCTCAGTCTAATCTACTCGCTTTATTGAAGCAGCGTAGTAATAATGCTGTAATCGATTCCTACAGGTTTTATTTTTTAAATGGCTCAAATGGCTCTGGGTACTATGGGACTTAACATCTGAAGTCATCAGTCCCCTGCAACTAAACTAAGGCCATCACACACATACATGCCCGAGGCGGGATTCAACCCTGCGACCGTAGCGGTCGCGCAGTTCCAGACTGCATCTCCTAGAACCGCTCGGCCACCACGGCCGGCGGTTTTTCTCACTCATCTGCATTAACTCACCTTTTTCTATACTTTGAGCTACCTGCCATAGGGCAGAGCAACCAGATATTATGTCCAGTTATCTTCTATCCTCCTACAATCCTTTACATATCGTGAATAGGATAGATAACCTAAAATACTAGACCAGCTCCAGTGACGTACCACGACGCATGACTTCTCGGAGGGTAACGATTAAGTATAGTGCTTACGTCGTTAGCACAACCTCGCACCAAGCTGCCGAGAGAAGAACCGCGAAGCTGCAGGGGTGTGTTCTGATAAGGGACGGCGAGGCGCGCCGTCAGGCGATACAGCCGGGTCCCGCGGCGGCACTCGCCGCTGGCGGCCGAGTGCCGGAAGGGTGGCGCATAGCGCCCGGCGAGCACGCTGCCGCCGCCGCCGCCGCCGCCGCCGCCGCTGAGATGTGCGCCGCCGGGCAGCGTAAAGAAAGCTCGGGGCCGCCGGCTGCCGCCCTTCCCAGCCCCTCCCGGAGACCCTCGCAGGTCGTTAACTTTTAGCACTGGCGCAGCTTCCGCAGGAAACCGCCGCTACCCGGACGCCGACCCCTCCTAGGCGACTCCAAGTCGAACTGCTCTGCTGACCGCCTCGCCCTCACTGCGAGCCCGGAAATCACGCTGACAGCCTGCAGCACACGCACACACAAACACACACACACAGACACACACACACACACACATTGAAAAGGGGAGACATGCGCTTACAGCTAAGGACAAGATCATCATAACAGGAAAATTTCCAATCCCTGGTATAATGATCTTGTGAGAAGTCTGTTAAATCTCCATGAAAGAATGAAACATTTTTGTCGTGCTTGCATGGTTGGGAGGCTTGATTATTCCAAGGCCGATATGTAGAATTACAAGAATATACTGTACAGTCCATTGTTGACTGCCGTCTTAATTGGTTAGTGTGTCGACTGCGACTGAAAATGGAGAAAACCGAGTTTCGCGCTGTTACTAAATATTTTCGTTTGAAAGGTTCGACTGCTACACAATTCAAAACAGAATTTAATAAAATTCAAGCGCACTGCGTACTATTATTGAAGACCATTTGTAACAACAGCGACGCTGTACTATTGCACATATAAGGAATTTTTCCCATCTGATTTTTCGATAAACTTGTGTAATTGATGTTCTGATTTCAATTTTTTTGTTTCACGCCATTGTCTTAAGAAAACTGTAAACAAGCTTCAATGTGAATATTAATGTTGATGTCAAATGTCAAGTAATATTGTAATAGAATTGAAAAGTAACAAATGTTGAGACTGTTGTAAGATGCTTAAAATTGTAACTGTGCGTCTGGTCCATACGTAGGCAATGTGTTGGGATATGTAGAATGCAAAACCACGGGTCAATACCCTGTCTGTAAGGGAGCGGTAAAAGGTGGATGGCAGGCGAGCGCGGGAAAATGCGCGCGGGCACTGCACGGCACAACGGGCACAGTATTTGTTGGAGTTTGGCACTGGTTTGAGCAACACCTTCTGGAGCGAGGAGGCTCTCCTGGATGACAAGACTTCACTGAGCCTCGGGTATGCTGCTCCAAGGCCCACACAGCATGGCAAAATTCCATAGGCACTAAATGGAAAAGTATTGCGACGCCAACAAGAATTAAAATGCCGATACATCAAGAACCATAGCTGTGGTTTATGTGTGCTCTGTGCCTCCCCATCTCGCCGCCCGCCAACCGCCGCATCGATACTAGCAGGTTGAAACTTTTAGTACTGTATTCGTATGGATCAGAGATTTAACTGTGTTTGCTTGGTGCAATAATAACCTAAAAGTTACCAGAACTTTTCTATCATTTAATTATCCTTACAACTAAACTAGACACGATCCTTTCCAAGCGTTGTGCAATCCGAGTGTCCCGAAATGAAAATTAAAAATTGTGTTAATAATAATAATTATTTGCAGAACTAGCTATATTAGAAAGGTGTTTAAAGAAGGGTTTTGTTAATGAACCAGTAAATGAACAGCAAAGTTCTAACGACGTCGAAAGATAACTTTAATATTTATATAGTAATGGAGTTTAATTATTTCGAGACAGATATAAAGGTATTTAAATGAGCAGGAAATAAGATAAAAAGAGTAGTAACTCATATACTGGAAATCTTGAACGCATAATAATTTCAGTAATCAATTTTTTTAATGCATTGATCATAACAGTTTCAGGGTCCCCCCTCATTCATTTGAATTCTGAAGTGTGCTAAATTGGTTTGACCAGCAAAAGTTAAAGCCAATATAAAAGTCAAAATTTATCAGTGTTTTATCTTTATCAAAATTGACATTTTTTGTGGGGCACGAAAGTACAATTTCTAGGGTAACCTATGTCTGATTTTAATCAGATTAATAGTAAACATTATAGTGTAGTGTTATGTATTCATGGTTTTCCATATCAGTACAGAACGTGAAACTATCAGTTCAATAGATTTTCTGGTTCTAAAATTCTACTTTATTATACAGTGTTACAACTTGTTGTTTTGCATGAGTATATACCAACTTGTACCGGGAAGAAACTAAGTTAATGCCTAATTAGGCTGGCGACCGTATTATTATCTAATTGGTAGCATCTTATGGATTGCTTTTGATCCATCCTGACGTGTAATAGCATTTCCAACGTACTTGACGGATCATTGTTATTACAGAGTGGACGTAAGTCTGATTTGCCACCATTGAGGTACACGCGGTCGATAACTATACGAAAATCCTTTCTCATAAGGTGAATCCCGTTCACTTACCATAGCACAGGTTTTAACGAGTGCTGTGTCGCGGAGGTTACATATTTAGCTCTGGATTAATGAATTTAAACGTGGTCAGTCACGGAAACAAAGCGCTCTCCGGCTGTCCAGGTGAGGTCACCACAAAAGGATACCATTCACAAAATCCATAAATACGTTAATGCATGGTTGCCAAACAAAAATTCATGTCATTGCCGAGTCTGTAGGCATCTCAACTGAGCGATTGCATAATATCCTGGAGGTAGAATTGGCTATGGAGAAGCCGTGTGCGAGGTTCGTGTCACGACTGCTCATAGTCAACCAAAAGCGTATCTGGCAGAACACTTCACTAGAATGTCTGGCGATGCTTAATAGAAACAGCAAGAATTTTTGCGCCGATTCGTGACTGTTGATGAAACCTGCATCCATCACTACAAACTAGAGTCAAAACAGGAGTCAAAACAATGGACAAAGGCTGGCGAAAGGCACCAAAGGAGTCAGAGACCATTGTGTCAGTTCGTAAGATGACGGCCACTGTTTTTTGGGCTTCCCGATGAGTAATACTCATAGATTACTTGGAAGAAGGAAGAACCATAACTGGACTCTATTGTACTTAATTGTTGCATCGTTTCTAACTGGCACTAACTGAAAAAAAGACCAATGTTGGCGAGCAATAAATGTTCTTTCATCAGGACAAAACAGCATACTACACATCAACGATAACTATGGCGAATGTGCATGAACTGAGCTCTGAATTGGTTCCTCATTAACCATTTTCACCAGTTCACCAGAAGCAACCCCAGGTGACGTCTCTCTCTTCCCTAACGAGAACCTTTACCCCACTGGGAATAAATTTTCATCGGGAGAGGAAGTCATGGCGGCAGTATTTAGCGGATCAAGGCAGAACCTATTTTTCCTATGCGATGGAAAAGCCGGAGTACGTTGGAACAAGTGTATATCCCTTAAAGGCGACTATCAAAAAGGAAGGTGAGTTGTTTAAGAAACAAACTTCTTTTGGATGTTGGGCTCCATAAGGTTCCCTTTCTGTGCAGCGATCGTGGAATATAAAATTATAAAGAATATAGCAACCAGTAGCGGAAACATAATTTATTTATCTTGTTTCAAATCTATTTCGACTGATATCAGATATGATCGGTGCATTTTTCTAATCGATGCATGCCATAAGTAAAAGTACTGTCCTTCGCAGATTTCTATCATGAAGTTGCCTTCATGGTAGTTATCTTGAGCTGTTAGCAGCTTTTGTGATTACATCACCAATAAATCAGACGTAGTTTGGCGATTATTAGAAAGGTCGCCGCCACATGCTCGTTTTCTGTTGTCAGCATCCACCAGGCTGCAGCCTATATTGTAATAACGGCGTTATTTCCCCGCTGTATACTGAAATCCTAGACAAGCTACTACCACTGCCATTTAAATATGAGAGAGCTGTTGCCTGATAGTTGTAATATCCTAAGGGACAGGCTGCGACCTTAGTAGTAAGTTAAGCTATCGCCATTAAAGTTAATAAACATGCAATAAGCTCTCTAATTTAAGAGTCAACCCGGTTGTAGTCCAGTCAGTGGCCGTTTCTGTGTCTAATAATTCATAGCAACCATTATCACAAACTGGGTACAAGGTAATATATTGTTATGTATATAATTAACTCTGATGTGGATGTTGTTTACTTATTGTAGCCTGTGGTGGCCATTTAATCTGTGTGCTAATCAGTAACACTAGGTCGTTGCGTTTGTGTAAAACTTCACACACGGATTACCAACTGTATGATGGCGAATTGATGTGCGTAGTTTTCCTTAATATTTAGTTTTCTTTGACGCCAGGATTTTACTTTCTTGAAGTGTTCGATTAGATGTGTCTAGTGAATTTATTGCTGATTTATTTGTTGTGTTTTATATACTTATGAAGCTAGTAGAAGGTGCTTTTAATCGGAGTGAGAATGGAGTTAAAACCTTGTAATAGATCATATTAGTAATTCAGACCAGAAGCATAAAATCGCTTCAGCCTGCTATTTTCATCGATCCCCAGCAATTCCGAAATTCGAACCGTCGCTGACATCGAATTCACGCTGTCAGAGCTGGGTCACGTTCTGACGTCCTGTTCAGGTTTCACCCTGAAGGCGCAGGACGAGCAAACCTCGTCAGATTACGAAGACTGAAAATTTCGTGATTATGAAATTTAGAGTTCAAGAACTCTGCACAGTTGACTCTCAGTCACAAAAACTCAGCACTCAGCTCTCCAGGGATATTTTGTGGCTCAAAATCAAGCACTTACCAAAATTTTTTCCTGATTCATATCTCAGTTTGCTGCGCAATAAGCGGGCAACAACGATAATGCGTCCACTGCGGGAAGAGGCAGATGTCAGGACCCGAGGTCACGTAATCTCGTGACAATGGCGTCAGTTAATAGCAGCGGGAGATGTGCTGTCCGACTGAACGAGGTGCGTCCTGTGCTGACGTCCAGCACACGTGAAGTCTCCTGCAGAACGAGGTGTGGGATATTAATGTAATTTACCCACTTACATACATGTCTGTAAAAGCGGCCCTACTTGCAGTTCTCATTGTTATTTACATGTACACTATAATGTATCAGTTGTCTGAACGTGGTAACTGTTAACATTTATTTGCGATATCGAAAAGTTGATCTCTTGGAATGTTAGTGAACAACAAAACTGTAGACTGCAGTGTAAGGCGACGGTCATTTATTGCGTAGTTCTTCTGTAAATTTCAAAATACGAAACGGAAGAAAAGGATGACAGATAACGATCGAAAGGCCTGACTCTTGGTTGAATTGGTGGGGAAAAACCAATACTTTTGGGTAACAAGCCATTATAACAGAGTATTAAACAATGGTGATACGTTATTAATAATGATAAAAGTGACAGGTAATTAATATTTGTGATAAAAGTTATATGGCATTAATTACACAAACAGGACAATTAATTACGATGGGCTGTTAATACATGTGATAGGGCGAAGTATCTGACCTGTGAAGCACAATGGAAGAACTCTTTGACCAAGGATCTGGAAGGACGAGGAGGCCGGCCGTAGTGACCGAGCGGTTCTAGGCGCTTCAGTCTGGTTCGAATCCTGCCTCGGGCATGAATGTGTATGATGTCCTTAGGTTGGTTAGGTTTAAGTAGTTTTAAGTTCTAGGCGACTGATGACCTCAGATGTTAAGTCCCAAAGTGCTCAGAGCCATTTGAACCATTTTTTGGAAGGACGAGGAGAACCGGCTCAAGACTGTGACCCGTGACCTTGACCTCAGATCTAGATTCTTAATTGCTCCCGGTGTTGTACTACCCACTGGTACCATTTCTCACATTTATGGTGCTTTCTGCCTTCTGTATAGACCCGTAATTACTTTTTGGTCATTTCATGTGACCTTCAATATTAAAATTTCCATCATCTCGTTCATTTCACTCTACCAAAGCCATTTTATACATGTGTGAAACACAAACTCATACCTATTAATGCCTCTATATAAACATCATCAATGATTCTAATTAGTCCAATAACACATTCTGTACTTCTCCCTTTCTGGAACCAAATTTCTCTTACCTTTCATTCTCTTCCACGACAGTAGGGACCCATAATGTGACGTAATTATTTTTTGTTAAAACATCCCACATACTGTTCGCTCTTGTGTGATGCAAGTTTATGAAACGGATCAAAGGTTCTGGGATATTCTTGATATACAAGTGGTTTGTGTAAACGTGGTAGTGGTCCAAAGAACAATTTTCGTCCTTTTGTGTCATTTCCCATGACGATACCCACCTTCAAGGCAAGTTTCTGACGATAACTGCCCCACAGTGTTCGAAACACAGTCTCAGAAAGGCACTGAATCAGTCACTGCTGTCTTATAATCAGGTATAAGTCGCTGCGATACAAGTGGATCACATTTAGTAAAGGCGAAAGCGTGAATCGTGGCATACAACTCTGTCACTTTAACAAAATCGCAGTCAGATTAACATTCATATTTTAGTGTTTCCCGGTACTACATTTGCTATCTGTGGCTAACGACATTCTCTACATGACGAAATTGTGAGCAGAATTTTCATGTAACTGCATGTGTAGCCTGTAGAGAGCTTGCAATTGGAGAACATATTGAAGGCAACTGAGAATGGAACAAGATGATTTTGGGGCCACAAATGCCAAGTGCAGCAACGTAGTTGTGTTAGCGATCCTCGGAGACAGGGTTCAGTGGTTCTTACCTGCACAGGAACTTCTGGCCGAAGCTTTCTCATCGCTCCATTCAGGGTTGGATAGAAGGGATGTTGGTTCGCAAAACATTTTACCTGGGCCAGGCGATGGTCCTTCACAGAAGAGAGCCGTATGGCTGAAAGTTGGTGGAGCAAGCCATTTAGGGGAGACTTTTGTAAACTGAGCCTTTGTGAAAACAGTGGGAAGATCATAAAATGCCATGCATTCACGTGTCAGAAGCTGGGATGCTGTATACAGAACAGCTGGCGAATATGTCTAGTGGAGGCAGGAGGCAAGACTGTAGCCCCCCCCCCCCCCCCGACAGAAGGAAGTAGCCAGGTTTTTAGTGAGCTGCTAAAACAAATATTTATGGACACGAGTGACTGGGAAGTTTAACAGCCTTCTTTCAGAAAATGGAAATGGTCGGCCTGAAATGATTAAATCACTCCATAAATGATGGACTGTGGTCCCATCTAAGTAGACGTTCCTTGCCCAAAAGTGGCCAAGCCTACTGTCAGAACGACGCCTTCTTTTTTCAGAGAAAAGAGATATGGAGTCGCTGATTTGCTCCGCTCAGGATATGCAAAGTAGAGGCTTGCTCCCCCTGTGTGCAAACCCTGTTGCTGTGTCTGGATTGTTTGCCAGCCCAATAGAACGATCAAGAGGGGAGATTCAGAGTATAGTTCGATTGGTTTGTGCAATGTGGGGATGGTTTAGTTTAGCTAATTTTCCCATACCAAGGCTTGGTGAGAGCACGTGGTGGTTCTTTGGGCTTCTTCGTCTTCTGATGGAGAACTTGAGGTCGGTGAAACTTGGGTCTGTATCTTGTGGTAGACTAACAGTCTGTGGAAGTTTCCAACTCTACCGACAGTGGAAATGCACATCATCTCGGACATGTCGTGTGCCACGAGGGTAAGATGCGTTCTGAGTCAGCCGTCTGACGTTTGACAATTCCAGCACGCCCCTTCGTGCCTGTGAGTCAGATTGGTTTGGCCAGAACGGGTGCACCTCACACTGAAATCTGCTGGGATTTCAGGGCTGTGATAGGGAAGATTTCCGCGTTCTGATAACCAGAACGTCAGAAACCATCGTTTACTAATTTTTGTGGACGCATCAGAAGATCACAGCTTCCGCAGCAAGCGCTCCTCGCCCACAGCGCGCCGTTTACTGCCGCCGCCTGAATCAATGCACGACGGTAAAGTACTGCTGCAGCGGCGTTAGGCTATTAAATGATATTTACACTTCCCTATTGTCAGGTGAACCATAATTTCTGGTGTAGTTGATCGTAGTTAATTCCATTTGAATAGAGTTCTGCCTCGCTGTGAATTCGTGTAAAGAATGTCAGATTGTGTTGTAAAAATGACTAATTCAGGGTAGAATTTGCATAGCTTCCACCTCAATGAATGCTTTGCCTATCAAACACCATTCCTTAACCTATTTGTGTTCTTCATTTTGTGTAAGATTTATCAGAAAGTTGAATAAAACTTTTTATTATTTTGTGAACTTCAATATGCCACTGTCCTCATTGATGCTCCATCTATTATTCACTGTTTTTATTGTGTTGTGGTGGTACATGAGTAGCTCCACTCAAACATATACTTCTGACTGAAGCGAGCGGCAGCTTCGCAGTCAATAGTATCCTTGTCTCTGAAAAATCCTGACGAATTATCATTCATCGACAAAAACGTTCAGCGCAACAATGGACTGCTAGAGTCCAGTTTTTCGTTCCAGCTGTCTTCTAATTTCTTATATGCGCAACGCCTTCTTGTCACCGGCCGTTGTGGCCGAGTGGTTCTACTCACTTCAGACCGAAACCGCGCTGCTGCTATGGTCACAGGTTCGAATCCTGCCTCGGGCATGGGCGTGTGTGATGTCCTTAGGTTAGTTAGGTTTAAGGAATTCTAAGTCTAGGGGATTGTAAGTCCCATTGTGCTCAGAGCCATTTGAACCATCTGAAACTTCTTGTCGGACGTCGTTAAGTCCCTCTTCTAGCTGGGCGGATTGCGTCTGTCATCTTGGAGTATGTACATCACACTGTGATAAAAAAGTAAAAATAATAAAACCTAATTAATCAACAGTATAAACCTAGGAATTATACTGCATGTATCCAGAGAAAGGCCACAGCAACTATGGCCGAAATGTCGCTTTTGTTTTGAGACAATTACGTTACTATGGGTGTGATGTGGCCCCATATCAGAAAACTAGTGTGCTAAGCCATCAGAATAAAGTATTAGGAGAGCCTCTGATTAAGGTATGAACCTACAACACAGGGAATGCAATGGTGAGAAATGGGATGTTAGTATTCCTTGTCCTTACCTTCTGAGCTCACGAGGCATTTGCTTTTATGAGCTACAATTTTAGCGCCCACTGCTTAACCGCGTTTCGGTCAACTTTGGAACCCAATACTGCAGCGACTTAGTCCAGTCTTCCGTAATAGTCTCCTTGTACACTTCACCTCAGCCTGGGCAATTCAAAACATCAGATCCCTCCCAGGATTAGGACCTGGTTGTTTCTAAGGATGATGACATTAAAATGAGAGATTATACGTTGTTCTCTTTACTGGTATTTTGTCTGGTTGAGCTTGTTTTTTTAACAATTAATTTTTTTTACGGAGACTCACACAAAATCTCGGACTTTTTAAAAAATCAAATAGAAACAGTCTCGATCGTGTTTACAGACCTTTTTCGTTAGCAACCAGTTTCTGCCCTTACCTCACTCCGCCGGCCGCGGTGGCCGTGCGGTTCTGGGGCTGCAGTCCGGAACCGCGGGACTGCTACGGTCGCATGTTCGAATCCTGCCTCGGGCATGGGTGAATGTGATGTCCTTAGGTTAGTTAGGTTTAAGTAGTTCTAAGTTCTAGGGGACTTATGACCTAAGATGTTGAGCCCCATAGTGCTCAGAGCCATTTGAGCCATTTTGAACCCTACCTCACTCCATCTTCAGGTTTTTGCCCACCATTACGGCTATTAGTGCCGGCAGGCGGAGCGAGATCCGTAGATTTCTTATTTATGGTGGTTCAATCACATTTTGGCAGCGGATAAATACTGAGTATTAAGCCTACACATATTCGTGTATCAGCACTCTGAGCTTCATTTCTGTCACGTTCTTGGTTTTCCCTGATGACTTCATCTGTCATTGAGGAGCCGTGCTTGTCCGTGGGCTCCTGTTGAACTCCTTTGCCTTCTTCAGTTGTTGGTAAGTTGGCTCTGTCAGCGACGTCTGATGGAGCAAAGTGTTCTGCTGTGAAGGCATCCGGATTCAACTAGAATACTGCCGTTGACTCGAAGAATTCATCAGCTCGCTGGACTGCGGCAAGTCTATAATATGCAGCTAGAAACAAAGCACTCACATCTGTCTGCCCAATAGGTCCTCCTGTACCAATAACCATTGTTGTTGTTGTGGTCTTCAGTCCTGAGACTGGTTTGATGCAGCTCTCCATGCTACTCTATCCTGTGCAAGCTTCTTCATCTCCCAGTACCTACTGCAACCTACATCCTTCTGAATCTGCTTAGTGTATTCATCTCTTGGTCTCCCTCTACGATTTTTACCCTCCACGCTGCCCTCCAATACTAAATTTGTAATCCCTCGATGCCTCAAAACATGTCTACTAACCGATCCCTTCTTCTAGTCAAGTTGTGCCACAAACTTCTCTTCTCCCCAATCCTATTCAATACCTCCTCATTAGTTACGTGATCTACCCACCTTATCTTCAGCATTCTTCTGTAGCACCACATTTCGAAAGCTCCTATTCTCTTCTTGTCCACATTAGTTATCGTCCATGTTTCACTTCCATACATGGCTACACTCCATACAAATACTTTCAGAAACGACTTCCTGACAAATCTATACTCGATGTTAACAAATTTCTCTTCTTCAGAAACGATTTCCTTGCCATTGCCAGTCTACATTTTATATCCTCTCTACTTCGACCATCGTCAGTTATTTTACTCCCTAAATAGCAAAACTCCTTTACTACTTTAAGTGTTTCATTTCCTAATCTAATTCCCTCAGCATCACCCGATTTTATTTGACTACATTCCATTATCCTCGTTTTGCTTTTGTTGATGTTCATCTTATATCCTCCTTTCAAGACACTGTCCATTCCGTTCAACTGCTCTTCCAAGTCCTTTGCTGTCTCTGACAGAATTACAATGTCATCGGCGAACCTCAAAGTTTTTACTTCTTCTCCATGACATTTTAATACCTACTCCGAATTTTTCTTTTGTTTCCTTTACTGCTTGCTCAATATACAGATTAAATAACATCGGGGAGAGGCTACAACCCTGTCTCACTCCTTTCCCAACCACTGCTTCCCTTTCATGCCCCTCGACTCTTATAACTGCCATCTGGTTTCTGTACAAATTGTAAATAGCCTTTCGCTCCCTGTATTTTACCCCTGCCACCTTCAGAATTTGAACCATAAGAAAAAAAGGCATAACGGATGGGCGGGGGGTTTAAGAGTACGCTCGTAGTGCTTCCCGTTATCTTGAAACGTACTCTTAACCGATGCGCCACTACGTTAAAAAAAAGTGTCACAAATTGCAGTTTCTCCTTGGTTCCGCTGTTTGCCGTGCAGTGGTTTGTTCCTCACAGAACGGTGATTCTTTTGGCAAATAGTCTTATTTTCTAGTGCATATCTAGGAAGCGCTTATTGATTACATAGACAACTTAAAGATTACTTGAAATGAAACACAGACTTTATTTACGCATTATAATGAATAAATCTGAGGGAGAACTTCAAGATTACATGTAATGGTGTCGACAGTTTTTCGTTGTCGGTCATTGTTGCCGACGTAGAGAAAATGACACTGGGAACTCTTGCCCGACGCGTACTCTTACCCGACCTTAGCCTAACGCGATTCATTGACTGGTTGGAAGGTTTCCGTTCAGCCGCACTCCAATGGTTCAAATGGCTCTGAGCACTATGGGACTTAACATTTGTGGTCATCAGTCCCCTAGAACTTAGAACTACTTAAACCTAACTAATCTAAGGACATCACACACACCCATGCCCGAGGCAGGATTCGAACCTGCGACTGGAGCGGTCACGCAATTCCAGACTGAAGCGCCTAGACCGCACGGCCACACCGGCCGGCCGCACTCCAATCCCAACGGTCCCGCATCCACTGCAGTCGTAGTTGACGAGGTGATCTAGTAGTCAACATGGGAACACCTAGGGATTGTATGCTGCCGAACCCCATGTTCAGTAATGTAAACTTGCATTCACTAGCATTGCACAGTATCGCCGATTCCGTTATAGATCGCCGCCTGCTCTACTTTATACACAACGAGCGGGCCTCTGACCTCCGCGGTCTGTGATCAGCTGTATAGCCTCAGCACCTTATCGGCTGGTAGTGGTTGCACCGTCCTTCAGCCACTTTCCATAGATATTCACAACAGCAACACGCCCACCAGTATTGGGTTTTCTGAGATGCACTTTTCCTGGCGTCGGGGTACAGCAATTAACCCCTTATTAAAATCACTTATTTTAGCGGATTTCCCCACTTACGACCCACATCATCATTTATTACCTATTCATCACTGTTGACGTATACGCAACTGACAGTTGAACAAGGCTCTGCACGTTGCCATGTGAATACAAGATGAGGAAGGAGGGATAGTATGATTCATTTGTTTACATTTCATGCTTCTTGTCGAGTCGGTGCAAATGCTGGGCCTAATGAGAAATCCGAGCCATCAGTATGTGTTGAGAAGAGTTATGTCGGATCTTTTGTAAATGGCGCCTGGGATGTTTCTGCTTCTATGTTTCACTTGTAAATGTCAGTCGTGTGGTTTGTTTATGACATGATGTGTGTAGAAAGTACGTGGCAGGTTCAAACTGCTACTGAAACTTGGGCTTTTTCTTTTCACAGGCAAGTGCTCTACCGACTGAAGTGCTCTACCTACCTGTCCTTTCAGCTTTACTTCACTACTTTCCTACCTTCACAGAAGTTCTCCCGCACTCTGTACGCTGTTCATTTCGTGTGGGTATCGGCTTACATCGTTTCGTTTACTACAGTAGAGCAAGCGAAAGAAGATCCCCGACACCTGGCAGAGCAGTTGCTAGCTTTGAACTAAAAAGTGCAAATCTTTGCATGTGAAACAATAAAGTTCTATAGAGTTATGACAACACTAAGGCGTTGCCATTGCGACGTATACAAAATCGTGAAAGCGTCGATCCATTGAAGGGAATTACTTTTTGCGCGAGGCTGCAGTGACAAACTGAGCTGCAGTGTAGCGGAGGTCTAGGTTAGGTTGGAAGGCGATAGTTTTATTGTAAGCAGGGGGAGGTAAAGTATGTGTCATTAGATTTTTTTTGTTTACGTTTCACAATTATACGTATGCGTTTCATAATTAAATTTACGTAATTGATCGAAAGGACATTTTTCTTACAATGGTGTGATTCAGGGTGAATTAAAAGGAAAGGTACATGCTTCGAGGGGTCATAGCATTTGTGATTATGAGCAAAATACTTCAAATGAACGTAAGTCCTTTTCTTAACCATATTCGACATACAGTCGTCAGGCGTCAGTAACATGTCACAAGCGAATACCAGCATAGCATCCAGAACAGAGGACTAAGCGAAATGAAACTTCATGGGTGGTAAGGGTACTGTATCTCATGTTCTCGCTGTGATTACAAATTACAGTTACATTTACAAAGAACATGGCAATCTGAGCCCACTCATCAGTATCACGTTGTAGCTCCTTTGGCGCGGATGCATACACTGATTCACTTGGGAAGGGTGTCGTAAAGCCGCTGCATCCTCCCCTGCGGCTGGTTCTCTACACCTTCGATACTGCCAGGAACTGACGTCAGAGCTGATCCCACACACCTCCCATCGACGGATCTTACTGGCCACAGAGTAACTCAACATCACCAGTGCTGTGTTTGGACTTCGTGCGTTGAAAAACGGCACAATGACAGTGTTACCTGAGAGATAACACATGAGAACGCAAACGTCCATGACGTACCCTTGTACCACGAGGGGTCGTTCAGCCTCTACCAGCTGTGATCCTAATTCACTCCCAATGAGTTCCTACCCGGTGACGTCGTGGGTAACACCGCTGTGCCTATCCAAATCATTCGAGAAACCGACATCTTCCCAGTCGCGTCGTTGGTCATTCTGGGTAGTGAAGAAGCGTGATTCATCGCTGGACATAATTAGACGCGATTCATGAAGAGTACATGCTTCTCGTTCAAGAACCACTTCAAATGTAGACCCATGTGTTGTGGTGTTAACGGGAGCCTGCGTGTCGGCCGGTAATTCTTTAGTCCGGCTGCTGCTGGTCTCCGACCAGTGACCAGAGATGAGACAGAATGTTTCAGAGACTCCATTTCTTGTTCTCTGATGACTGGCGTCAATGTGAAGGGGTTACCGTGTGGCTGGAGAACAGTACGGCGATCCTTGCTTGTGGTGGTCATGTGTTGCAATCCTCTCCTGTTGTGGTGAGACACGGAGGACCGGACCCTTCACTAATGGTATGCAAGCCCTCACGTTCACCTGCAGTCCGAAATCGGGCCACTGTCACATTTGACTGGCCCATAAATCTGGATATTGCACTACTCGATCAGCCAGCCAAACAGACGGCGAAAATCACGCCTCCTTTAAACTGTGACAGCGGCTGATAATGCTGTCTCAGACCAGGACGTGGCATCTCCCCGTCCTTTACGCTATTCACGTCCCTTATATGCCCTACCAATCTGGGTTAACAGTAATGAAGATGAACAACTCTAATTCACTGTGGTGGTCTTTCTACATGTCAGAGAGGACTGGAGCTCTAATGAATCATTTACGTACCCGCCGATAGTGTGCAACATGTACCAAGTTGTACTGATATCCGACCATTTCTTATGCATGCTTCACTTCTTTTGTCAGGCAATGCCCGCCACGCCACCAGTCTGTATTGGGTCTTAGGGTGACAAGTTCGGCCAACGAAGTGTACGCATCCACATGCATGGCAGAACCATTGTTTACGGAATCAGTAGAAAAAAGTCAATTTCTTCGGTCCACCAATGTCTTGACATCCAAACCACGATGTTAAAGGAAAGTGAGCTGTGGAAAATACAGCTGTGTCCGTTCTGACTTTTAAATCGTTGGTAAGGCTAAATAATTGTGATCACAACCTTCTAGAAAATTACATATCAGTTAAATTTTAACGTACGTACGACGGCTATTCGGGAAGTCGAGTCCTCTCTGTAGCGAAATTGAAACCACAGTAAAAAACAAACATGACTTATTTATAACAGTTTGCTTCACCTTTCAGCTACTTTGTAGCGTTGTACCAACTTTCCAATACCGTCCTCATAGATAGTGGCAGCCTGAGCTATCCACCGCTTACCTACGCTGCCCTGCAGTTTGATGTCTGTGTAAGAATGCTGTCATCGTAGTTAGCAGTTCATGGGGGCAGAGACGAGCATCAAAGAGAGGAAAGTCTGGCCCGTATTGTGGGGGATCATATACTTTCCATCGATAATGCAGCAAGAACAACCTCAGTGCCCCTATAATATGCAACTGAGAATTGTAATGAAGACAGATATTCATGACAGGTATGTTATGTGGGGTTGCATGAAATCAGGCGAAACCTCGCAGCAGGTTGCCATACTTAGCGGCAGACCCTACTGTTCTACGCACCTTTACGTACTGACTGTAGGCTCAGAGCTGAAAAGAGCGACGTGACGCGATCCACAGGCATACTGAGACACTGCCCAACACATTTCTGCAAAACTTCATCGGATTTCCAGTGTCCTTTTCATTTCAGGACCTATCGGACGTTATTTTTTGAATAGCTCTCGTACAACAATGTGTTGCTGTGAACCTGTGAAGGAGGAGTTATGAGTCATGGTATAGAATTTTCGACAGCAATAGAAAGTTGCGAATCGTACAACAGTTACAGCGTATGGAGATAAACGAATTCAACATTTTGTATCAAGTTTGAAAGAGAGCTGGACATAATTGTGGTTGAAAATCCTGAAAGAAGTTGTTACCCACTGCAATGTTTGTTCCGAGCCATTGGACGTTATTGTCCTTAATTATAAGAGAAATAGTCCTTTTCATTACAAACTACCGGAACAGCGCTTCGGCCCATAAACGGCATGTGGACATCTTCCTCGAATTAAGTAGTTCTGCTTACTGACGCATATCGGTCCATGGCTTAGTTACGTGACGTGACGTGAATGCTCAGTCCGCGTCACACGGAAAATTATTTCCATGAATGGCATACAACGAAGCTGACATCAAAGGACCTAGCTCTAGGTATAAAGCGAGATAAATTATCAGCAACTACCAAGCAAAAGGCAGCTCCTGACATTCCATTCCACTCTCAGTTACATACTCTGTTCACTCACTACGAGAAATCTGTAGAGGGTCGCTGCTTCTCAACTTGGCACCGACACACCTTTTGATCTAGGCGTTCACAGAATTCTGGAATTCCCGTGTATGCCTCAACGCGATTTAACCGAGAGCGCAGTATAATACTTCCTGGCGCTTCAGAGAAGAAGAAAATACATTCATGTGAACAGTGACGACGCAGTTCTCTGCAGCGGAATTGCTGCAACTCGCAGAAAAACACAACAGTGCGAGGGACACTTGCGCGGTATAAAGGGAGCGCCCCGCAGCTCTGTCGTGCCGGCGCTCGCCTAACAAGGGGAGGCCGCCAATTGTGAAATTCAGATTCGACTCATACTGCGCATAATAAAAGCTCATGGCCAGAGGTGTAATGTGGCAAAGCACCAAGATGCACTTCTCAGCCGTTATCGAGAAAATCGACAGTTAAAAGAAACCATTGCAGTGAAATACTCTCTACGATTAACAATTTTCCACATCGTTGTGGCGCAGCGGTAAGCGCTCGGGTTTGTATTCCGAAGGTCCCCGGATCGAATCTGGCACCAAGCAACTCTTTTTTTGTATTTCTCTTTTGTAATTCAAATGTATATATATATACATAATGACCGGCAGTCAGTTACAACAATTATGCATATAATAAGTTGTTGAAAGTTGTTTGTCGTGGAAAAACTGGCGACTTCGAACATCATTATGTATTCCGCAAACAAAGTTGTATTTCACAAATGTTATTAATTGTCTTCATAATGTTAACCACGTATAGTTAACGGAAGACGTAGAAACGATATTCCGAAACGAATACGTATAGCGTAAGTCAAACGTTCGAATTAGAATAGAGACCCCACGAACACAAATTCGCTGTGGTAGGTATGAAATATAAACTCCGTTACTCGCTCGTTACACTTGAAGGACAGATGTTGAATGGGCCGAAACGAGCCGCCGCATAACAACGTAGTTGCATGCTAACTTCGAAAGAAGGTAGATGCGGTCCCTAGCGCAACTTATAAAATCGTCGAAAATCAGTGCGGACGGGAGAGCTTTGATACACCCTGTTAAAAAAAAGGAAAAATGGAGTCGGTACAATTGGAGAGCCATCCGCCTTCACCAACACGCATAAGCAATTCATTAATAGCTTATATATATATATATATATATATATATATATATATATATATTACAAAATATTACAAAAAACTAATAATAAAAAAATTGCATGGCGCGAGATTCGATCCGGCGACCTTCGGATTACAAACCCGAGCGCTTACGGCTGCGCCACGACGCTGTAGAAAACTATTAATCGTAGAGAGTATTTCACCGCAACGGTTTCTTTTAACTGTCGATTTTCTCGACAACGGCTGAGAAGTGCATCTTGGTGCTTTGCCACATTACACCTCTGGCCATGAGCTTTTATTATGCGCAGTATGAATCGAATCTGAATTTCACAATTGGCGGCCTCCCCTTGTAAGCAGTGGGTCAGAGCACCAGCAAAGCGGCCCGGCCTCGCCCCGCAGCGTAGGTCGGCGACCGCCAGATAACGACCGCCCGGGCGGACGAAGCCTGGGATGGCGTTTGGACACGCCGCGCAGTCGACCTGAGCTGGAGAGCTGCCTGGCACCACAATACGAGTAGACAGACTGAAAGGTGGCTGCATGTTACTGAGTGTTTCATTACAAAATGTACAGTATTTATGCGCCTCTGCTGTGCAGAAACGACTATCTGATGGTCTGCCAAACAAACAGATTTACGAGGCTTGCGCGTTTCTTTTGAGATCGAAGTGAAAGAAATGCGTTGAGGTGGCAAAAATGATGAGATACCTCCTAACACAGTGTCGAACGTCCATTTTTCCGGCACAATGCAGCAGATCAAAATGGTATGGATACTACAAGTCGTTGGAAGTCCTGATCTGTCGAGCCATACCACAATACTGGCCATTAAAATTGCTACACCACGAGGATGACGTGCTACAGACGCGATAATTTAACCGACAGGAAGAAGACGCTGTGATATGCAAATGATTAGCTTTTCAGAGCATTCACACGAGGTTGGCGCCGGTGGCGACACCTACATCGCGCTGACATGAGGAAAGTTTCCAACCGATTTCTCATACACAAACAGCAGTTGACCGGCGTTGCCTGGTGAAACGTTCTTGTGATGCCTCGTGTAAGGAGGAGAAATGCGTACCATCACGTTTCCGACTTTGATAAAGGTCGGATTGTAGCCTATCGCGATTCCGGTTTATCGTATCGCGACATTGCTGCTCGCGTTGGTCGAGATCCAATGACTGTTAGCAGAATATGGAATCGGTGGGTTCAGGAGGGTAATACGGAACGCTGTGCTGGATCACAACGGCCTCGTATCACTGGCAGTCGAGATGACAGGCATTTTATCCGCATGGCTGTAACGGATCGTGCAGCCACGTCTGGGTCCCTGAGTCAACAGATGGGGACGTTTGCAAGACAACAACCATCTGCACGAACAGTTCGACGACGTTTGCAGCAGCATGGACTATCAGCTCGGAGACCATGGCTTCGGTTACCCTTGACGCTGCATCGCAGAGCCGGCCGCGGTGGTCTAGCTGTTCTAGGCGCTCAGTCCGGAACCGCGCGGCTGCTACGGTCGCAGGTTCGAATCCTGCCTCGGGCATGGATGTGTGTGGTGTCCTTAGGTTAGTTAGGTTTAAGTAGTTCTAAGTTCTAGGGGACTGATGACCACAGATGTTAAGTCCCATAGTGCTCAGAGCCATTTGAACCATTTTTTTTTTTTTTTTTTTTTTTGCATCGCAGACATGAGCGCGTGCGATGGTGTACTCAACGACGAACCTGGTTGCACGAATCGCAAAACGTAATTTTTTCGGATGAATCCAGGTTCTGTTTACAGCATCATGATGGTTGCATCCGTGTTTGGCGACATCGCGGTGAACGCACATTCGAAACGTGTATTCGTCATCACCATACTGGCGTATCACCAGGCGTGATGGTATGGGGTGCCATTGGTTACACGTCTCGGTCACCTCTTGTTTCCATTGACGGCACTTTCAACAGTGAACATTACATTTCAGATGTGTTACAACCCGTGGCTCTACCCTTCATTCGATCCCTGCGAAACCCTACAATTCAGCAGCATAATGCATGACCGCATGTTGCAGGTCCTGTACGGGCCTTTCTGGGTACAGAAAATGTTCGACTGCTACCCTGGCCAGCACATTCTCGAGATCTCTCACCAATTGAAAACGTCTGGTCAATGGTGGCCTAGCAACTTTCTCGTCACAATACACCAGTCACTACTCTTGATGAACTGTGGTATCGTATTGGAGCTGCATGGGCAGCTGTACCTGCACACGCCATCCAAGTTCTGTGTGACTCAATGCCCAGGTGTATCAAGGCCGTTATTACGGCCAGAGGTGGTTGTTCTGGGTACTGATTTCTCAGGATCTATGCACTTAAACTGCGTGTAAATGTAATCGAATGTCAGTTCTAGTATAATATATTTGTTCAATGAATACCCGTTTAATATCTCCATTTCTTCTTGGTGTAGCAGTTTTAATGGCCAGTAGTGTACGTCAATAGAGTCCATGATTCCGAATGTGTTGCCAGTGCAGATTTTTGTCCGCGAACTGTACTCTGGATTATTTCCCTTAAACTTTCGATGGGATTCGTGTCGGGCGATCTGGGCCATTTGCTCGAACTGCTCAGTATGTTCTTCAGACCAATCGCGAACGCCTGTGGCCCCGTGACATGGTGCGCAGTGATCGATAAAAATTCTGGAGAAACACAAGTCCAGCTTCAAACAGCCAAGATCGCTGTTGAACAACATTATTGTCATGACCGCTTTCAGCAAACTACATTGCCATTATCAGACCTCATGTTCACAAAGTATCGATCTGTGATATGATACGATACAAAACGCATTTGGTCAAGATTCAGTGAAATGTACTGCAAAACATCTGATCATGACGACGTAGTTTGCTGAAGCCGGTCTTCACAACAAATGCTGGAGAATAGAGATCTCGACTATCTGAACTAGTAATTCAATTTCTCCATTCATCTAGATCGACGACTAAGTTGACAATGTCAAGCATATATCATAACAATTCTATCTTTTCTTGGGTATATAAAGTCCGTGACTGGCTGCAAATGGTTCCAAGTAACCGAACGCATAATTTTCCAGACTATGACCCATGTAAACAGCCCACACCATCATGAAACCATCACCGGCTTACACAGCACCTTATTGACAACTTGGGTCAACGGCTTCGTGGGAACTGCGCCACACTTGAACTGTGGCAGCAGTTCGTACAAACCGAAATTGTGACTCATCTGACCAGCCCACGGTTTTACAGTCGCATCGGGCTGAATAGAGAGCAGGAGAGGCCCTAGAAATGATGTTCTGCTCTCAGCAAAGGCACCTGTTTCGGTCGTCTGGTGCCAGAGCCCATTAACGATAAATTTTGCCACCCTGTTCCAACGGATACATTCGTCGAACGTTCTACATTGATTTCTGTGCTTATTTCACAGAATGTAGCTTGTTATTTACTACTGACAACTCTACACAAAAGCTGCTGCTATCGGTCGTTAAGTAAAGGCCTGGAATTAGGTATTCTTAACACACTTTGATACTGTGGATCTGGGAATATTGAACTGCCTAACGATATCCGAAACGGAATCTCCCATGCGTCTGGCTCAATCTACCATTTCGCGTTCAGCGTCTGTTAATTGCCATCGTCCAACCGTAACCACGTCAGACACCTAGTCACAGGTATCACTTGGGTACAAATGACTGCTCTGCCAATGTGCTGTCCTTTTATACATTACGTACCGTCATCTACGAAGGTGCATATCGCTATCCTGTGACTTTTCGTCACTTCAGTGTAAATGAGATCTGAGATCACCGTCTTCCCTACCATCACCTTAGACGAACCTCACCTGATCATCTGCTGCTCTCCAGACGGTGATGGCGTAGAATTATTTTTCACGTACTGCGGGGATACGGATTTCTACTTGAAATTAAAGCAGATATATTTTGGTAAACACATTTAATTGAGAGGTAGCTTCGATATAAGTCCACAATTCCAGGCTACACAGGCGATCCGCAGGTTTGCTGTTCGCCAAGCCACAATTACATTGAAAGACGCAAAATATGAACAAAACGATAACCATTTCAGGTAAAATTCTCTCAAGCTTCCAGCCGCGTCAAAGTCCCTTAAAATCCACTAGCTTGGGGCCGAGTACTCCTCGGCCAATCTCAAATGGTGACTGTTTTTTGGTTGTTCCTATCGTTCTTAAATAGCCATGGCCTCTCTTGTGACATCAAAGTGGTCTTTAAAGCACTTGACGCGGCTGGTAGCTAGAGTGAATTTTATGTTCACACTTGCCGCCAAGCAAAGCATTAATGCGTAACCATTCCCAGTCACTAGAGAGAGTTTTGATATAGCTTGACAAAGATGAAATCCAGGATTCGAATCGCAGGTTATTAAAGAGCAGTGCGTGGAACACGTCGCGACCTAACGCACAGGATTAGCACGATAAGGACTACGGAATCAACACTGATAAAACCAGGAGGCTATTCTCTAGCTGTTCGGACTGAATATTTGCATTTTAAACATGGTCGGCATTGCTATGAGCATTTTGTTGTGAATGACTTGACGTAATCCGAGTATGATCGTGCCTTGTTACAACTATGGCGGTGGCAAATGAACACATGCAGAGCAAACTGACTCATGCTGCGGCACCACGGCTGGTCACGAAATAAATCCCAAAATGCACTGCCGCGAACTGACCCCACCAAGCAATGCAGTGAATTGAGACTGAGAGGGCGCCTCCTATTAGTTCTGCAATCCCTGGTCGTCGGACACTCTTATGTTTACTCCGACAAAAATATGTCCCGCTTGTCATCGTGAGCGATGGCGGAAATGCCGGTGCTCGCTTACACTTTCAGCAGACGGGCTGCTCGGCTCGCCCAAGCACAGTTTGATGTTACTGGAGTGGCGCCACGCGCCTGGTGGTCGGAGAGACCCGTGTCCCTCCGCGCAACCGTCATCTTAGCTTTTTGGAAACAACGGCCACTGTGTCTCCTACAGCTGTAGGCCATTTTTACGAATTTATGAATTAAAAGATTGGTGAACGCAGACACTTCTCCGTCCCCAACATCTGATATTCCTGTATTTAGGCAAGGTATCTGTGGTTACAGACGGCTTGAGAAAATTACTTTTTATGAATGATTAAGGGGATTAAGATTATCGTCTTTTTAATAAAGAGGTATGCAGCTCCTTGACTACCGCCATTAAATTAGTAATTGTATAAGCAATCCGAATCTGTGATTGGAGCAGCTTTTCAGTTTTATTTTTCCCCTGTCTTTGTATACGAACAGGGCTTGGCCGCAAGTGGTCTCGACTCGTCTGGAAAGTCTCTGTGTTACAGTACTTTTGTCTCTTTGCTTTGATGAAATAGACTATCGCAGCTTGGATACAAGCATGTCAGCTAAAACACTGGTGCACGCCTGGAGACATCACGCTAAAGACGTGGAACACCAGACCTCATTGCGGCTAATTTCCACTGTTCGATGAGGAAGAGAGTCAACAAAATTCTTCAGAAATGACATATCCAGCTGAAGCGCTCACTGATAATTAGTTCATGTAGACGTACAAAAGTGAAGAGATGTTAACTGCTCCGTTTCATTCGCTGTTCCAAATTACCGCAGACAAATTCTATGAAGTTAGGACAGAATGATTTGGCGAACCAGTCGGGAAATAGGTGCCCTGACTGTCGTCAGGTCAGCGACATATTGCTGCCGCTCTCTGAACATGTCTGCTGTCGTCTTCGAGGATGAGAGTGTTCCAGGATACCAGTCATGCAGATGTAGACGAAAGGACAACACTTGATCACAGAGCATGTTGAAATAAACATCCTGGTTAATGATCACATTAACCTGAATGAGCGGGACCAAGTCGTAGCGGGACACATCGCAGAATCACTGATTGGCACATACACACCACCTCATTGCTATGCCCTATGCCAGTGTTGAACTGGAACATGACCGTCTGATATCCGACTCCAGCTATTATAGCATTGTCAATAGCCTATTCGTCCGGAAAATCGTAGACCGGCATTCACTGACAGCAACAACTCCAGCCGGGTTTCAAACGGATTGTCTGCCCCCGTATCTCAGTGGTCAGTGCAGCTGACTCCAGCGCGGACTACTTGGTTTCGATACCCGGTACTGGTTTTCTTCTTTGGTCAGAGGAGTGGTACAGGGTGTCTTCACTCTAGTGAGGCCAACTGAGAAGATACTTGACCAATTAGTGACTGTTCAACCCCAGACAACGATCAGCAGGGCGGTGTGCGGACAACGTGTCCCTGCATTCAGTATCCAGTGAGGCCTGTGTCAGAGGATGCCAGAACGCGGAGCTGTATACTATGGTAGTCACACTTTGCTCCTCTGTTTGCATGACATGATATCACGGAATATCAGCCCTGAGCAGAGAGTTTAGTGGAACACAGTGGTGGGTTTATACAGGGTGGTATTGAACCGTGGTACTACTCAATTCTCTAGAAAATCAAAAATTATAATCTCACCACAGTTATTTAAAGGAAATAGGAAGCCCGGTATCACTGGTGATGGACAAGTTTGTGATTGTTATACAATTTTAATTTGACCCAAAACGGGCTCTATTATAAACTTAAATTCGGACATTTGTCCTCTTACTTATGCAGTATACAAGCCGTCACTTTAATTGAATTACATAAACACGAATAAGTATCATATTTTGCTCCGCAAACCAAATCATTGATAGTAGGCACGATGAATAATCAATCATAAACAATCATTCTTGTTTAACCAAATCTCAAAAGACTAGTAACACTATTCACTTGCAACCCAAAGTTACAAGTCCACATAATACCACAACTTTATTAAAAAAAAAAAAAAAAAAAAACAAAAAAATCTTAAAGCTGCCCACATAAAGGTCCACAGTGAAACATGCTTATACAAAAAATGCACAGTGGGCCAACCAAGGTCGCAAAACTGGCACACAGGAGAAATAAAAAGTTTCACATTCATCAAAGATACACAAATGATTAACAGAAGTGTTAAATAAGAACGGCTAGTAATAACTCAACCAGTAAAATGACTTACAGAAACGTTAATATTAACAAGGTGGCCTGACTTAACTAACGGACATAATGACTCAATGATTTGAGAATTGCATTTAACTTTAGAGAACAGTGTTGAGCCCCACAGCAGTATTTGGAAGCATTAACGCTACAGCCGGCAGGCAATACGAGCGTTCGCTCCACATAGCTTGTGCACAGGCTCACTAGCAGGCGGTATATTTAGTCCGACAGGCCTCACAATGAGCGGCCCTGACAAGAATCCATAACCGCACCGACGCCAAGAAACGAGCAGGCTTAACAAATGCCCTATAGCACAAATAGATTGCAATGAAAACAAGGTCAAATCACAGCCACACTGGAACATATAATAAGCATGCCCCTAAATTCATGTGGAGCAATAATCTAACATTACCGGTCTCCCAGTAAATTAGCAAGAAAGAGATCACTTCCAGTTGCCTTAAGCCACTTTCAACATTAAATAAACATACCAAATCCTGCCGTGACAAATAATTAAACCATTAACTCTACGGCTGCCGGGCGCGTACACAACCGCAACCAGTCCCAAAGCGGTCAATATGTCCTAAAAAAAGTTAAAATTTGCATGAAAACCACTTAAAACACACACTCCACAGATGATGATAAACGAAATGGGGAACATCAGCCTCCTTAAAATAGCCACTGTGGAACCAAGTTGAGAACCATCTCCAGCAGCTACCCATGCCACAATAAGTCTCAGCAATCTTCTCAGTTAAACACAGAATGAAAGTCATACGTAACTTGGAGCTTGCAAATTACGAGCTGGGAAGCTGTTCAGCGTGAGACGACGAACTCACCACAATTTTGCACGTCAAGGCGCCCAATGATCGGCACCGTACATCCGGCGCAAGGGTGGCGAGCACGGGGAGGCCCATTCACAACGGTTAGGGACGCCGGCTTGTTTCCAACCCAAGTTGGCTCGTTGAACGCCGACCGGAGACTCACTCGTCACACGTTCACCCGGAAAACCGTCAGGGGGAGCAGTCAAAGATAGCAAGCCAGCCGAAAATCGATATCAGCGATGCTAGTAGAACACCCTAGCGCCAGCCTCCACCGCTCAATTATAATAATTAAATTTTCGCTACTTGAGAGGGCCCCCATGAAAAACGAGTGATCGTCGTTCTATGAAACTTTGTGGAAACAGTTGTAAAGATATTCCGAAGAGAAACGAATAAATCATTGAAAAAAAGAAAGACATACATCCACTATGCATGAGAGCGTTACATTTACTAGTTATATACCATGTTTACGTTCCATGTTACAAATGTTGCTCAATGTGACCATCATTTGTATCCCTGACACCCTGGAACCGATCTGCAGGGCTTTCCGAATGGTTAACCATGCAATGTTCAACTGTCGTGACACAACTCGTGCACAGCTTGTAAGTAGGCTGTTTAGGCTTTTTATGTTGGTGAGGCCACGTAGCGCTCTGTATGAAAATCGCTGACTGCGCTGTGTGCAGTCTGTGGCTGGTTGGCATTGTTGGAATATTCGCTAATGTAGTGTTGGGCGGTTAGAGGAGAGCCGCCAAAAGTGGTAGATGTGGGGAGAGAGATGCCAGAGTTTTGTGAGGTTACTATGAGCAGATGATCTGAACGTGTGTCTGTCAGAAAGAGGACATCTGTAAAACTGGATGTCACGAACAAATTATATATATATACGAGGCCTGTTCAGAAAGTAAGCTCCGATTGATTGCCAAATTGAAACCACAGTGAACTTCAGAAATGTTTTACTTGTAACAATTAGCTACACCTTTCAGCTACTTCTCTACGTAGTCGCCGTTCTGACTTAGACTTTTGTCATAGCGTTGTACCAACTTTTCAATAGCCTCATCATAGAAGGCAGCCGCCAGTGCTTTCCGCCAATTCTCCACGCTGGCCTACACCTTGTTGTCTGTGTCAAAATGTTGTCTTCAAAGACAGCGGTTCATGTGACCAGAGACGAAACTCAGGGGGAGACAATTGCGGACTGTATTGTGGGTATTCTCACATTTCCATTTCAAAACGATGCAGGAGCATCTTCATTGCCCCTGCAGAATGCGGCTGAGAATTGTCTTGAAGAAGAAACAGCACGACAGTTATGTAATGTTAGCTGCATAGCTTCAGGCGAAATTTCTCACCAGGCTCTCGTACTTGGCGGCAGACACTATTTTCTAGACATCTTTACGCACTCACTGCGAGCTCAGAAATGAGAAGAGCGACGTGATGCTAACTGGGGTTATACTAGAGACACTACCCAACACATCTGTGCAAAGCTTCATCGGATTTTCATAGTCGTTTCCATTTCGCGACCGATCGGAGCTTACTTTCTGAACGCCCCTCGTATATATATATATATATATATATATATGACTTTTAAACACTATGAGAGTAAATACATTGTTTGTTCTCTATCAAAATCTTTCATTTGCTAACTATATGCCTATCAGTAGTTAGTGCCTTCAGTAGATAGAAACTTTTATTTAGGTGGCAATACTGGCGCTCGCTGTAAGTAGTTCGAGTAACGAAGATTTTTGTGAGGTAAGTGGTTCATGAAAGGTATAGGTTATTGTTAGTCAGGGCTGCTATTCACGGCTATTCTTTGGTAGGGATTATTGAAAGTCATATTGCGTTGTGCTAAAATAATGTGTGTCAGTTTAGTGATGATCAGAATAAGTAAAGATAAAGCTTTCTTCGTACGTTGAGTTTTACTCAGCTGTTTCTGTATCAAATAACGTAGAAGTTTACCAGCACAGCCATTTTAAATGTTTTAAAGGGGACGTTTCAAGCTTGAAGATCGCTCATTGCATCCAGCATTCTCAGCCACGGCCACAGCAACTTCAACCATTTGTGGCGCAATTGGCGGTCGGCCTCTCGCAGAGCAGAAACACTTCCCAAATCGCCAGTTAGTTCAAAGTTCAGAATCACGTTCCTCAAACCCGATGTGGAAAGAGGACCGCTCCATATTCCTTTCATGCGTACCTACAAGCGATGAGGAGCATCACTATTGCTGTTGTTTTTATAAAATAGCCTTAAGAGTAAGGCTCTGCTGATCTTGTCCAGATAAGTGTTAACGTTCAGCTGTTGGAGAGCTACCCTATATCACCACACCAGTACTGGTGGCTAATGGCAGGCCATGCCACTAACACTACTTGCCACACAAATCATCCAGCGCGCATTCCGAACATCACTCCTATACAGCTGGTACCCATACGGTAAATAGTTTTCCCTCCACACTGGCTCAAATAGCGAAAGCTTAGCTATCACCACCCTGTACTGTGAACCTTCAATCAGGCACAGCCTCCAGTCAGGTCTGCATGTCCATTCCTAATTGTAATCACTATGTTCGCCTTCAGATAAAGTTCGTTTCATGTAAATGAAGGATAAGTAATCTGAATCGGCAGCTTACATGGTTATCAGTTCAGGTCCGTGAACATCTGTGTGTCTCGCTGATATACACTACTGGAAATGGAAAAAAGAACACATTGACACCGGTGTGTCAGACCCACCATACTTGCTCCGGACACTGCGAGAGGGCTGTACAAGCAATGATCACACGCACGGCACAGCGGACACACCAGGAACCGCGGTGTTGACCGTCGAATGGCGCTAGCTGCGCAGCATTTGTGCACCGCCGCCGTCAGTGTCAGCCAGTTTGCCGTGGCATACGGAGCTCCATCGCAGTCTTTAACACTGGTAGCATGCCGCGACAGCGTGGACGTGAACCGTATGTGCAGTTGACGGACTTTGAGCGAGGGCGTATAGTGGGCATGCGGGAGGCCGGGTGGACGTACCACCGAATTGCTCAACACGTGGGGCATGAGGTCTCCACAGTACATCGATGTTGTCGCCAGTGGTCGGCGGAAGGTGCACGTGCCCGTCGACCTGGGACCGGACCGCAGCGACGCACGGATGCACGCCAAGACCGTAGGATCCTACGCAGTGCCGTAGGGGACCGCACCGCCACTTCCCAGCAAATTAGGGACACTGTTGCTCCTGGGGTATCGGCGAGGACCATTCGCAACCGTCTCCATGAAGCTGGGCTACGGTCCCGCACACCGTTAGGCCGTCTTCCGCTCACGCCCCAACATCGTGCAGCCCGCCTCCAGTGGTGTCGCGACAGGCGTGAATGGAGGGACGAATGGAGACGTGTCGTCTTCAGCGATGAGAGTCGCTTCTGCCTTGGTGCCAATGATGGTCGTATGCGTGTTTGGCGCCGTGCAGGTGAGCGCCACAATCAGGACTGCATACGACCGAGGCACACAGGGCCAACACCCGGCATCATGGTGTGGGGAGCGATCTCCTACACTGGCCGTACACCACTGGAGATCGTCGAGGGGACACTGAATAGTGCACGGTACATCCAAACTGTCATCGAACCCATCGTTCTACCATTCCTAGACCGGCAAGGGAACTTGCTGTTCCAACAGGACATTGCACGTCCGCATGTATCCCGTGCCACCCAACGTGCTCTAGAAGGTGTAAGTCAACTACCCTGGCCAGCAAGATCTCCGGATCTGTCCCCCATTGAGCATGTTTGGGACTGGATGAAGCGTCGTCTCACGCGGTCTGCACGTCCAGCACGAACGCTGGTCCAACTGAGGCGCCAGGTGGAAATGGCATGGCAAGCCGTTCCACAGGACTACATCCAGCATCTCTACGATCGTCTCCATGGGAGAATAGCAGCCTGCATTGCTGCGAAAGGTGGATATACACTATACTAGTGCCGACATTGTGCATGCTCTGTTGCCTGTGTCTATATGCCTGTGGTTCTGTCAGTGTGATCATGTGATGTATCTGACCCCAGGAATGTGTCAATAAAGTTTCCCCTTCCTGGGACAATGAATTCACGGTGTTCTTATTTCAATTTCCAGGAGTGTAGTTTGTCAGCTAATGCTCTCGCGCTTTCGTACTTTTTTTCATGTCCATGTTCGTCAATACAGTAATAGAAAGAAAGTAATGCTAGTTTTGTCACATGTTATTGACCGCACATCACAGCTTTTTCGAATTTATAACGCTTCCATTTCCAATATCTCCGCATATTTGTTCCTTACATCCTCATGCATGATTTTTTTATGTAGTCGTTTTGCCAAACGGGTAAGAATATTACAGCGTCCGACGCTGCGCTGAGACATAGATGAACAAAGTGCACAACTGTTGAGACCTTAATAACACACGAAAGTATATAGCAGCATCCGCCCCTGAGCTGAGACGTAAGTTTTTGGAGTAAACAAACAAAGCAGTTTTATTATAATGCGTAAGTTGGTCTTAGTTTGAGGTGCCATGGTGTTATTAATCACCGTGTGCTTACTGTAATTTAGTAATTTACGTAAAACCATTGATTTAAGGTGCCTAGTATATATAAATAAGTAGCACACAGTAGATACACTTGATATATTTAGTAGTAGCCTCATCAACGACTCATGGAAAATCAAGGCCAGTTCTAACGGTGTTCATTCTTTTTGTGTGCTACTATTATGCGGTGATTGACAGTTGCAGAAACTTAAGTAGTTTTTCCTAGTAACCGGCACGTGCCGCAATTAAAAAAAACTTGAAGCCACCAAATTTTACCCGGCGTTAAGATGTAGTCTTCGTTACTCTCTGTGTTTTGTTTTTTTTTTCTTTTTATTTTAGTCAGAACGTTCAACCGACAATAACACATACACCCTACATCTTCCGTTATTTATTTGATATATTCTAATCTCTGTCCTAGGCTACAGTATTTTGTCGTTTGTGGCTCCCTTTAGTATCATAGCAGCTTTTCCTGAATGTCTTAATGCATGTTTTAATGTAATGGACAGAATTTAAATTTTTTTCACGTATCTAGTATCCGAAATCCAGCGGACTGCTTTTCTTATTTATGTGTATGACATCTCACTTTTTATTATATAGAGTCATATGCCTCATTTTGCGCCATACGGATATCTTGTCTACAAGCATTTGATTTTTATCTTCTCAGGAGTCTAAAAGACAGTAAACGAGATCTTGATATGATAGGATCTCAGAATTTTCCTAATTTGATATATATATCAACTTAGGAAAATTCTGAGAACCGCATAAGGCCTACAAGACTTCCTTTGGGATGCCAAACGTCACTTCTGTTATACTCGATGACTTTCCGTCAGTTATACAAACTGTTGCCTTTCTGAAAAGGCATTTCGATTCGGGTAGCACAACTTAGACAATATTTCATTCGGACGCTATTTGATTCGAGGCCTATGGGGAGGAACGTTACCAGAGCCTTCTGTAATTACGGAAATATTTACTCAATTTGATATCCCCAGTCAGTAGCAATCATTACTTCGTGTGAGCAAGTGTGTTATTTTCAGAATCCGTGCTGCGGTCAAAAGATAGTTTTCTTCTAGACAATTCATAATGTTCGAACACAGTATCTGCTCCAAAATCCCACCGCAAATAGAACGTCAGTTACATTGTAACTGAGCGAATTACTGCTATTTCCTTTCTTGAATACTAGTGTGACCAGCGCAACTTTCCGTTCTTTAGATAAGGATCTTTCATCGAGCAATTGTTTGTATGTGACTGCTGGGTATGAAGCTATTATGTCAGCGTATTCCGAAAGCAGCCTCATTGGTATATCATTTTGTCCGGGAAACGTGCCTTCACAAAATGATTTAAATCACTGAACGGAGAGTATCTACTGCCTAGTTACCGAAGTAGCCAGCTGTTCGTGATTCGTATTCTGGAATATTTCATGTTTCTTCCTTGCTGAAGGAATTTCGAAAAACAGTATTTAGTATTTTTCCTGTAGTGGCACTGTCGTGGGTAGTATTATCATTGCTACGATGCAGTGAAGATATTGATTGTGTCTTGCCACTGATGGACCTTACAAACTACCTGAATCTCTTTGGATTTTCTACCAGATTTCTAAGCAGAGTTTCGCTGTGTAAGATATTAAAAACCGGTCCCAGAGAAGTATGGGCGGAATGTTGAGGTAATGTGAGACTTCACCACTCTCGGAAGTATTGGGTTTCTTTTAATCTGAGCTGCCAATTCCGTTGTTTCTAAAATAGTGACCTGGTATGTTTTCACGTGAAAGTAGTCGTACAACTGTTTTACGAGTTTTAACTGTGAGGCCAGATTTCGCTCCCAACTGTTTTGGGCCGAATGAATGAAATGGCCTTGTGGGAGGGCACTAGATTTTTGTTCTGGAGAACAGTGATTCAAACCTTCGACCGACCATTCAGATGCAAGTTTACCGTAATTTCGTTATATCGTTAAGGGCGAAGGTCTGGATGGATCCATTGAAAGAGACAAGGCCGACAGCGCAAATCGATAAAAGCGCGGCACATTCATTTGAAATATTCAAGAAAATTTAATAGACTTATGAGACAACTCTAATTTATTGAAAATTCGTATTCTTCATTGCTAAAGCCACAGTGATGACCCCCATTGATCGAAGTACGGAGAACTCCTGACAAAGGCTGTCGACGTCAGACACGGTCAGAAAATTTCAGGTGACACCGCAGGAGTTGCGGGTATTGAGCGTAGCCGGCTCGCCGGCCTCGTTTTCAGACGGGGCTCTCCTGCGCTCGCAAACATGAAAAAGCAGAAGCACGGATGATTGCATGGCATGGCCAGCGGTTGAGATAGGGCGGCTCGGGTATTGTTTTCACGACACGACGCCGGCGACGCCGGATGAAACGGCTTTCCCTTATCGCGCTCTTCACAGAGGTGCTATCGAGCAAAAAGAAACGAGCGGACTTGTATTTTTTGTGTGTGTCGAAGCGTCGCTCGTTAAAACAGTTCTTCTCGTGTTTATTTTCGTGGATAGCAGGACAAAGAGTCTGCTTCCTACCCCAGAACACAGGAATGTTTCATTGTAGTCCACTGCATTCAGATGCTGGCGCTACTGTCCCATCTCGGGCAAAACTTCGTGAAATGTGCTTCGCGTCTTTACCCTCTCAGCGGTCTGCTCACTCACTGGAGAGCAACGATAGTGATAAAATACTGGCACTTTACAATATTGCATTTTTGTCATTATTTTATTGCATTTCTTAGCACACTATAATTTATGGCTGCACTGCTTCGAGTGTTTACGCTCATTATTACGTCTCTATCGGGATAAAAAATACTTATGTGAATTATGTTTGCGAAACGTGAGCTTTCGAAAGACACAAAAGTTCTAACATATCCTCACACACTGAAGCGACAAAAGTCATGGTATACCTTATAATATCGTGTTGGACGTCCTTTTGCCCATCGTAGTGCAGCAAGGAGACGTGGCATGGCAAATCGTTGGAAATCCCCTAGAGAAATACCAGCCTCTCTAGCCGTCCGTAGCAGCGAAAGTTCACCGGTGGAGGAGTTTTTGCACCAGTTGATCTCCCGATTAAGTCCCACGAATGTGATGCGTTTCACGTCGCGCTATCTGGATGGCCAAACCAATTTCTGGAACTCTCCAGAATGTTCTTCAAACCAATCACATGGCTCGGTGACATGGTGCGTAGACATCCATAAAAATTCCATCGTTCTTCGGAAACACCATGTCCATGAATAGTTGCAAATGGTCTCCAAGTAGCCGAACATAACTAGGGCGCTATACATTCCACATAAACTCAGCACACAGCATTATGGAGCCACCACCAGCTTGCTCAGAGGATTGTTGACAACTTAGTTCTACGGCTTGGGGGGATCTGCGCCACACTCGAACCCTACCATCAGTTCTTATCAATCTAAATTGACTCATATGACCAGATCACGGTTATCCAAGCATGCATGGTCTAATCCAGGGCTTCACAACATACGTGCTCGCAGAGCAAGCTGTGAGCAGCAAGGCGCGAGCACGGAGCAGCGCGAGCACGCTACCCCCACTACCAGACCAGAGCGGAGAGTGGAGAAAGTCACGTGGGGCACACAACAGCTGCCGCCAGTCAATGTAAATCCGCGGCCACTTGCAGGGATATCACACACGAATTATTACTGCGACAAATGAAACAAATAAAGGAGAATGTACACATGCCACATAATTTTATTAGCTTAGTGTATGCCTCTACATTCGCATTAATTTGTGAACTGTTACACAATAAAAGGTGTCACTGAAGTGTGGGATTCTCGGTTATCTTGTACTTTTTGCCCTTTACAATTGCGTCTATGTTCGGAGTAATTGTTCTTGTGCATTTTAGGCGCAGCGTGCAGTTTAAATTTCGATCAGACAATTTGTTTCTCAAGCGCGTCTTGTTACATTTCATTGCAGAGAACAGTTGTTCACAAACATACGTCGAACGGAACATTGATATTATTGTAGCCGCCAGTTTGTGCAAACGAGGAAATCTATCCTGAGGGAAGTGTCTGTAGAATTCCAAAATGTTTTTCTTGTTGTGAAAGTTGTCTCTGTATTCTCTGTCACACTGCAGGTCAATAATTTCTTGCTGCAGCTCAGGACGAATCTTTTAAATATTCGCTGAATATGGAGAGAACAGATCAAAATCACTGTCTAGTGCTGTCAGATTTCGAAAGCGCTGATCAACTAAACTATGTGAATAACGTTCACAGTCTTTGTGAACATCTTGCATGGATGATAATTTAGGAAAATGAGCTAGGTTTCCTGTTTCCAGCTGACTCACCCAAAGTGTCAATTTCATTTTAAAAGCTCGTATTCGATCTATGAAATGAGTAATTAGCAGATTTTTACCTTGTAGTAAAATGTTCAAAGCATTCAGATGGCTAGTTATATCTGCTAAGACCGCGAGATCACATTCAAACGTGCGCGCGCATTTCCCCTCCCTCCCCTCCCTCCGTACTCTGCGACCTTGCACCTGCTCACGAGCACGTGCCTGAGCAGACGCGAGTACTCGTGCTCAAAACCGGCCAGTTGTTAAGCCCTGGTCTAATCGATATGGTCACAATCCCAGGAGCGGCACTGCAGACGATGTCGTATTCTTAGCAAAAGCACTTGTGCCGGTTGTTTGTCGCCATAGCCCATTAACGCCAAGTTTCAGCGCACTGCGCTAACGGATATGTTCATCGCACTTCCAAAACTGATTTCTGCGGTTATTTCAGTTCCTTGTCTGTTAGCACTGACAACTCTACTCAAACGTCGCTGCTCTCGGCCTATAAGTCAAGGCCGTCGGCCACTGCTTTGGCCATGGTGAGAGGTAATACCTGAAATTTGGTATCCTCGGTACAGTCTTTACACTGTGGATCTCGGAATATTGAATTCCCTAACGATTTCCAAGATTGAATGTCCCATGTGTCTAGCTCCAATTAGCATTCCGCGTTCAAAGTCTATTAATTACCGTTGTGAGGCCTTAATAACGTAGGAAACCTTTACCACGAATCACATGAGTACAAATGACAGCCCTGCCAATGCACCGTCATTTTGTACCTTGTGTACCCGATACACTATCGCCGTCTGTATGTGTGCATTTCACTTTCCGATGACTTTTGTCATCTCGGAGTATGCAGTAATCCAATAAAGTAGCGTAACTACAGCAAACAAATAACTCTTGTAAATCGTAAAGTTCAATTTCAGAAGCTGACATAGTAATCCATGACCTATAACGTTATAAATTCATGTACCTTAAAGTAAGAGAAGCCTTTTCGAAATGTTTCTGATTAAATGTTAGGCGTTACTTTTATGTGGCCTCTTTAAGTACTCTGTAACCCGTCCACACGATGTTGGAACGTTTGCTGTGATATTCTGGAATTACCTGCATTTTCAAATGAAGTATTTATTCTTTTTTCACGGAATACATGCACTGGCTCTGACAGTTCAAGGCATGTATGAAAATGATGTGCATTTGCTACCTTAAAGTAAGAGAAGCCTTTTCGAAATGTTTCTGATTAAATGTTAGGCGTTACTTTTATGTGGCCTCTTTAAGTACTCTGTAACCCGTCCACACGATGTTGGAACGTTTGCTGTGATATTCTGGAATTACCTGCATTTTCAAATGAAGTATTTATTCTTTTTTCACGGAATACATGCACTGGCTCTGACAGTTCAAGGCATGTATGAAAATGATGTGCATTTGCTACAACAAACGAATACAAATTGCTGTTATTTCTGTTGGATCATCTCACACAGCATACGTTATTATGATTACCAATCCTACAATAGTGCAATGATACGAGAACTGATATGAAGTAACTTTTTTTTAATTTATTAATGTCCTTTGTGGATCACCCACGTAGCCAGGCTCAGAATATAAAAACAGTTACCTGCTGCATTCATTAAAATTGAACTTAGGTGGACGATCTAAGTAAATTAACATATTTCATATATTATAATCTAAAAAACTTATTTGACACTCTGTTACAAACTTGTATAAGAGCATATACACATTTATACCTTCTGTTGCTATAAGGGATTTAATGTTCGTACGTAATGTTTCTTGGAACTTTGTAGCAGCCGAAGAAAAGATAGCTAACATCTTCTTCACTGTCGCTTTCACATGAAGTGACCATGTTGAGGGGGTGGAGCTGTTGCCAGAATCTCACGTTATTGTAGCGATACCATGCCATTTTCACTATAAAGTTTCTGTTGTATCTGCTGTTTTCGTACCAAGGCCGTGATGGGAGATTAGGCACCACTGCGGCATAGTGTCTCCCTTTAATTTAGTAAGACTGTTGGACATTTTCATTCCATCAGACCCTGGTTATAGACCTTATATCACGACCGTAGGGTGGCACTTTCACCGAACCAGCGAATACAACTTCCTTGAAATATTTACGAGTTGTCATTTGAGAATATGTGACAGATTCTCTGAAATGGATAATTTATCATACGGTTGATGTTTATCAGTTTAGACTTACGAGAGTGACAGGTAAACCTTAACTCAAAACAGAAGGGTGCTCATGAGAAATTTAAAGATTTAAAGATTCTTGTTGAGAATTACTAGTTTAGGCGAATGAATATTAGAAGAGCCGTGGAAGTTGTTTGCTGATTTCTAAGAGATGAGCAACGTTCAGGCAATCGGAGGGGGGGGGGGGGTAATAGACATTAAGAACTTTCTTGATATGCGTGGATGTGTAGAATTGAAGACCGTAATGCACGGATAAAGTTGGAAGAGGCTTTTATACAGTGAGTGTCAATCGAGGAATCTTTCTGGTATGAAATTAGCGTTTAATAATGAACTTTCGACTCAGTTCACTGTTTCATTGGCACAGTTTCCATTCGTTAAGTTATTGGGTTTACTAGATACGACCACGTGCTGGCCCTTGTTGCAGTGTTTGACACTGTTGTACGTCTGATGATGTTTGCTTGCAGCCAGTCGAGAACCTTCTAGTGTATTCTACCAATGTATGGTTGGAAGACCTCACTTCAAATTACTCAGACATAGTGTAGAGCTACTACTGAAGCCAACGTGCTGGGTTGGGTCTCTAATGAACAAGCCGCTTGCTCTATTACCTGTAATATCCAGTAAACGTTGACAATACCTCTTTCCCCTTCGTTATCAAGACAGTATGTGCATTCTAGTCAATCCAATTACCTGGAAGAGAGCATTAACATAGCTGACATTGAAAAGTAGTACATATAATTTTCCAGTGTGTTATTATTTCTGTAATTTATAAGATAGTAAATTGTTTGAAATTTAAATATTATTTCCTAATGATATTAATCAACCTCGTCCAAAAGAAATTAAAATGTTATATCCAATATCTTAGTTAATCCGGAATTGTGATGAAGTCTGTTGAAGTCAGAGAGGACAGACAGAGATACTTAGAAATCTTTTGTTGACGAAAAAGGTGTCACAATGTAATGGAAGACGTATTTATTTAATTTAGAAGCAAATGAGAGAAGTAAATATGCTCTTTGTGTAGGAAATTAAAAATAAAAGTGTTGGCTGCGAAGAGGAATTGGTGATTCTTTCCGGCAGTTTTTCAGTTTGCACAAAAAGATATTTGTCTGAAAAAGGTTTTCACGTAGCATATAAACTGAAATAACTACTAGTATTTTTCCTATTGGAATAAAAGGTCACTTGAGGTCCTAATATCGTTGATGTAGTTGCATGTATATAGATATGAAAAACCGTCACACCCACCGTATCTGGAAGACAACGAAAAGAGGCGCAGAACTATATAAGTAGAGCTGTCAGTAATGACACAAAAGCGTAGTGAAGCCTTGCAATAAACACTGGAGTAAATTACGAGTAGTATTTAGTGTACAAAAACGTAAGAGACAGTTTGAAGTCAGGAACATATGTTGCCATCGCAAGAATGATTGTCTGGGTTATTTACTTGATGATAACGATAAATAGTCCGATAAACATCCGTGTAATTCCCATGTCACATAATATTCTATCAGAACAGTTTTATTAATACAGTTAATTTTAAGGAATAAGTCCAATTGGCTCAGCTGTACTCAGTTATTAAACTACGAATATATAGATAGCAAACTCTAGAAAACCTATTGCAGTACGTTGGATATGAAGATAAAGAAGAAAATTCGGTGTGAAAATATGGTTAGTGTAGAGTCAAAGACTACGTCCGTGAGACGTAGCAGGATCTTTCGACTACAAGTGTTTTATAAGGCACAGGTGAATTGAAAAGCCACACAGGTAAGTATAGCTTTTAATCATGTAAGAACATACCAATTCACGGTTATTTTTTTGACGAATAAAATGTTGTACAATTGTCGTGGAAACGAAAGTGTGCAGTCACTGACCGACAGCTAAAATGCGAAAAGCACGGTAAACAAAGACAGAAGCAAATAGTTGAGAAGTCGGGTTAGTGTGAAGCTGCTGTGACCGGAATACTGAAGAAGCATGGCTACATATTTTTTTCAGCATTACCTAGCCACTTTTACGCCTGCATTTTCAAACGAGTGGACAAAGTGCAAGTCGGCTGGTTACAAGTTGACAGTGTACATTTTAATAACAGTACACCATCTTGATATTTAATGAATAAATACCAGAGTCATAAGATCTGATTTCTTACTCCAAACATGTAAGTAGGCTGTTTAGGTTTTTTTTATTGGTAACGCCACCTCTGTATAGAAAATCACTGGCTGTGTGGTGTGCAGTCTGTGGCTGCTTTGCATTGTTGTAATACTCGCCATTGTAGTGTTAGGCAGCTGGCTGTGAACAGCGCATAGCGTTGGGCAGTTGGAGGTGAGCCGCCAGCAGTGGTGGATGTGGGGAGAGAGATGGCGGAGTTTTGTAATTTGTCATGATATCAAGGTAAATACATTGTTTGTTCTCTATTAATATCTTTCATTTGCTAACTATCCCTATCAGTAGTTAGTGCCTTCCATAGTTTGAATCTTTTATTTAGCTGGCAGTAGTGGCGCTCGCTGTATTGCAGTAGTGGGAGTAACCAAGATTTTTGTGAGGTAAGTGATTTGTGAGACGTATAGTTTAATGTTAGTCAGGGCCATTCTCTTGTAGAGAATTTTGAAAGTCAGATTGCGTTGCGCTAACAAAACATTGTGTGTTGAAAGTCAGATTGCGTTGCGCTATAAATATTGTGTGTCAGGTTAAGGACAGTCGTGTATATTGTTCAAAAGGGGACGTTTCATATGTCGACCCTTAGCCGAGGATACCTCACTGGAATCTTCTGATTTTTTCCTTGTAGTTTGTGTAATTAGTGTAGATTTTGTTTATTGCTAGCGCGTAATTATAGAGAGAATTTCCTTTGTAGTTGTAGTGTTTCATTGTTGTACAGTAAAACAGTTGTGGCATGCATGTAGATTTGCAGCAAGTATTTCGCAGCTGCGCTTGCAATTAACTAGATATTATTTTCAGTGCTATGTTAATGTGTTTTCTTATTTTTGCTCTTCAAATTGTGTTTTTCTGTGTTGTCGTGTGAAATACTGTGACAATAATGGCGTGTGAAAAACGTAACACTAGGCTCCAAAGCAAACTGAGAAATAATAGTGACGACGAGCATAGCTTGCCAGCACCACTGTGTAATGAATTAACAGATGTTCAAAGTAATAATTTGGTAGCTGTGCATAGGGAAATGGAGCGGGCTGCAAACAATGGTGTAGACAGCGAAACAATTAGAGAACAGGGAAGCATTATCGATCGATCGGTCGGCGACAGCTCGCCTCAGGAATCCGAAACGACAGGAAACAATCTCGCAAATGCTGTGAATTCAGGATTTGGGTCCTCACCGTTTTCTCAAATGAGTCAAGACACATTTTCTGCTTGTCAAAATGTGAATGTTTCCGGTGCAAATTCACTGCCGAAAAGCACTGAGGAACATGTTCCAGACACCAGTGCATTGTTATTACAATTAATACAACAAATGGGACAAACACAACAAAAGCTTCAAAAGTTAGACACAACGCTCGAACAAAATCAGAAACAAATGGGACAAAATCTTCAAAAATTAGACACAATCGAACAAAATCAGAAACAAATGGAACAAAATCAGAAACAAATGGAACAAAATCAGAGTCAAACACAGCAACAGCTTCAAAAGTTAGACTCATTGGAGCAAATTCTTGAACAAACACGTGAGGATTTAACTAATGAGTTACATCACATTGAATCGAAATGTCAAAAAGTCTGTAACGACGTAAAAACACAAATTTGTGAGCATTTCCAACCTATTTTTTCGCGGCATGAAAATGCACTACAGAATCACGAAGCAGCCATAAAAGAACTGCAAACTATTGTTTATGAAAATCATGAGACCTTGCAAGTTAAATTTGACTCAGTTGCATCTACCGATTCGGTTATGCAACTTGCAAAAGCTCAGGAAAACTTGAAGGACACAGTAGATTTGATTTCAACACAAATGGACACTCTGAAACTTGGTTCAGAAAAACACACTGCGGAAATGTGTTCACTATCGGAGAAAGTAGGCGAACTTTCGGATCAGGTCACTAACTTATCTACAAAGGTAGATGATGATCTGAATGACACAAGACCTGTAGCCTTCACTGACACAGAAGAGTATGAACAAATTAGAAAATTCAAACAAAATCAAAATCAAATTAATACGCAACACCAAAGAGAAATCCGGGAAGTACAAGATCAGCTGACACAGGTAATACAAGAATTACGTATTTCAGAGGACACTCGCGCTCCAACACGAGAAGAGGGACATAGAAATACGGAAAAGCCGCAACATAATAACACAGGGCACTTCGGAAATTATGAAAGAAATTGGCAATGTGCACCGAATTTTGAGATGGAACCGCCGACACGACGTAACAATGACCGATATGCGACTCGCCGACATGATGACTTTGACTATAAGCTGTTCATTACTACACGTAAATTCAAAACGTTTAAAAATTCTGCCAACGACATTCATCCACAAGCGTGGCTCCATCAATTCTCTCATTGTTTTCCCCCTAACTGGTCGTTAGAACACAGATTAGAATTTATGTGTGGCTATTTAGAGAATGAACCAGCTGTAAGAATGCGTTCGGTCATTCACGATTGTCATAGTGAAGGAGAATTTTACCATGCCTTCCTCTCAGCATATTGGTCTCAAGCCACACAAGACCGAGTAAAACATAGCATCATAATGATGAAACGTTTCGAACAATCTGAATTCTCCAGTCTTATGAAATATTTTGAAGACATGTTGCATAAGAATCAGTATCTTTCAAACCCATACAGCCCTTCAGAACTCATCCGCATTTGCTTAATGAAATTACCTGAACATTTACGACACATTATTTTGGCAGGACGTTGCAAAGACGACATTGAAGCATTTCAGGGACTCTTACAAGAATTAGAAAGTGACACTGACAATTGCCGGATGCGAAAACAGGAAAACAATCACTACAGGTCACATACGTCACAATTCCGTGACGACAGAAATAATAAATGGACACGACAAGGCTATTCTCACAACACAAATCGTGACCAAAATAGACACCACCCATATGACAACCACTGGCAGAGTAATAATAATTACAGGGAAAGATCGCATTTCCGTAGTAATGAATATGACAGGGACAATCATAGAAACAGACAATATGGTAACCAGAACTATTATTATCAAGGGAGACAGAATACTTTCAGACGCAACAGTCCAGCGCGCAGTTGCGATTCCGGGAGAGATTCTCCACCACATGACCGACAAACAAGAAACTATGTAAACTACCGACATAACGACAGACCTGAATTGCATCAGAACTGGCGGGATTCTAACAGAGCTGGGCCCTCTCGGCAAGGCGAATTTGTGGAGGTTCGGTCTCCGAATCCCATTAGCGACGCGCGCCAGTGGAGAGACAGACAATGACCCGCACCGCAGGCAGACACCTGCGCCGGCTGGCTCCGAGAAAAATAACATAGTGCTAACCTTGAGAAAAAAATTCCAGTATTCTTTACCGACGTATACTACTTGACAATTGCGTTAAAGTTGAAACTCTGCATACTAGGAAGAGCAAAGGTTTACACCACATTTCACACGTAAAACCGTTTATTGAGAGATAATGTGCTTTTTTAACTTGAGATTTTAATGCAACATTTTGGTTTATTTGAAAATACATTCTGAAATTAAAGTGCTTTCTGTGAGATACCAGATGACACAGAGGTTAGTTTATGTGACAGCTACACGATGTTATCACGACGCTACTAATGAGTGACAGTTTACAGTGTTGCTTTTGCGGTGTATCTGTTTTATATCTGCACAGTTTTTCTGAATTCTTCTGGAAAGTAAAACATGTTTTAGTAGTAACTTTTGTGGTATAGCAACAATGAGGCAGCCTTTTCCGCAGCACAACAATACGTTACAGCACAATACTTTCTTCATCACAACAATAAGCGTAATAACTAAGATATCTATACGCAAAGCATTTCACTTTTGTGTATCATCAGGTAAGTACATTGACTTCTGCAGAACTTAGCTTTCGGAGGACGATAACTACGACACTTCCACAGAGATTATCTTACAACATGACGCACAGTTTAGCGTTACAGGACACGTATTTGAGTGATTAATTTTGTACTTCAAACATTTATTTTTTAAGATTTTTAAATTGCAAAGAAAGTTTTCCGTCATACATTTCATTCCATTGCTGTAATTTGTAACACCTGAGGGTATAATTACATTTATCCTCAGGGGGGTACACGCTTACTTTGTGTACCATGTGTTTGGCACGCACAAGGAGCCCTAGCTAATATGGTATTTGCTTATACAACTTTACACATCGGTACCATATTTCTCTAACACATAAATTACACAGCTATCTGATTATTTGACAGAGAAACAAACATTCTTTTTACTACATCAGTGACAGATGTTTACGTAATTACACAGTTGGATACCTTCACACTTACGAAATTGTATTTTGTCTATACTTTGTGAACTGTTCATATTTTTTTGGACCCATTGTGATACTATGAGAGCTTTGAATGATATATTTGGTAAGGGAGCATGATTTTAAAGTACGTTTGAGGTAGATGACACTACTGAAATGAGCAGAGAATTTTTCTAGGTTTTGAAATTATTGGAGGAAGCTACGACGATTTTGAGATTTGACTGAGGTGTTATGATGTTATTTTTACGACAACGATGTGTATTATGCTGCTGAGATATGTTTATGGTCAAGAAGCTGATGCTATATGAGTTATTTGATTATGCTACGTATTCATTAACAGGAAATATTGAAGAAGCGTCGACGAATTTGTATATGTGTAATAAGGTAAGGAGTAATGAATAGTGATTTAGGGACTCTGATTTGTGATAAAGGTTGTTGGAAACCAAGAATCGTACTTTAAGAGTTGTGAAATGTGTGTAAATGCGTGAATGTATCACAATGCCGACGAAAATTTTTTTGGACACTGTTATATCAATAAGATTTTGTTTCTACAGATTTGCAACGCTAATTCTTGACCTGTGAAATATTTTAATGTGAGACTGTCGTAGCGGAAACTGCTGTCGTAAATATTTCGGTAAGAAAGTTCAGTGACCACCTGCACGTAATGCGTCGCGGGCACCCACCTGGGCGACAGCCGCCCGAAAAAAAAAAAAGGCCATTAGCCTTCCAGCGGCACAGGTAGAAAAAAAAAAGGGGGGAAGCTATTAACCTCGCTTCTTACATTCCTTTGTAGAAAGCATCGTAAAAACGACAAGGTCGAACTTGAAAACATATGATTACACTGGATGCCTAATGAAATGACGAGAAATATTTTTATGTCTATACACCTGATTATGACTACTGTCTCTCTAGTTGAGAGATTTTTCTACTAACTTATGAAATACCTCATGACTACTGAATGATATTTTTATGCTTTGCTTTGTACATAGTTGCTTATTTCATTTAATATCTAGTTTCTAGCTGCACTGCAGCACTGGTTAAAATAAAATTTTATAGATGTACTAATATAAATATTTTCTGTCTACAGATCTATTAAATAATAATTTTGTAATCCACATTCTTAAAAAAAAAAAGGGAGCACTTGGAAAGGAAAGGACAATAAGAAGGGACTAGTAACAGTAACTGCACACATAATTTTCTTCTCAAGTATATGGTAATATTTTTTTTACAATAAGTTGTTGTGGTGCACCACTTTAATTACTTAGACATTAAGATGTGATTATACATTTCCCTTATCTGCATTGTTATCTTTAGTCTACAATTTTTTCTGCTTGAGCTATGTCATGTTCAGATATAATTTATTGCTTTTGCTTCTGCTGTTTGCCAGGCATAATGATACTGAATTTGATTTTGTATTACGCTGTTAAGCCAGTTTTACTAATGATTATTTTATTGTTTGCTGCGCATTGCCTCATATTAGTTGTAATGTTGAATTGCTTGGTAATTTAGATTTACTGTAGCTTGCTTTGCCAGTTTGAAATATTTGTCATTGATGTTTATTGTTTTATGTGATGCTGCATTGCCTCGTCCCTTGGTATATATATCTGAGCTCAGTAGATTTAAGTTAGCTTAAGAGGGGGTAGACTATATAAGAAACTAACTATGATGAATTGGAAGAAATGCATTGAGAAGCCGCAAGAAACAGATAGGGCCAAAATGAGTATTGTACAATGAGCCATATTTATTTTGAAATAATTATGGTTGGAATACAGAAAAGAGGTACAGATAGGACTTTTGGAAATAATGAGGAAGGAAGGGAGATCTCCAAGAACAAAAAAAGTTTTGTTCGCAAGATACTGCAGTAAAACAAACCCTGTCCTTTCCTTTTGTGTTATCCCACTATGTGTTTGTGTTCCCTTGTGTATTTGTGTACTTCCTGTCTTTAGTTGTTTATCTGATAAGACCTATGTTGTAGAATTTTTCTAATACCATGTTATTTACTTTGTAAAGATGTTTATACAGTATTTGTTCTGTTTTGTTTTAATGCTCATGCGGAAGTTGATATTCCAAAAGTTATTCTGATCTTTATGTATGTACTTATGTCATTATTTTTGTAACACTGATGTATTTGTTTATTTCTATTCTTTTGTAAAGCCCCTATTCCTACAAATGTTATCTGTATTATTATGTTTTTAATGATGTATTTTATACCGTTGTTATTGTATTCTTATGTTATAAAATTGTAATTGACACCAGGTCATCAAATTAAGTAACTTGTAAGTTACATTTCACTGCACACGTTTTTGTTGGTCATAATATATGGACAATATGTGACAAGTAGGGACTGTTAGTGTTTGCACGTGTGTTAATAATTCAGCAAGGGACTGGATAACAGCATTGCTGGTTCTAAGGACAATTCCAAAAACTTTGTGAGTGCACAAGTGGTGGTTATGGACTTGCTATATTATCCGCAAGACTCTTCAATGGTGATTGTGTACCTGCACAGTCATAACAGATGGCTGCTAGCCATCTCTACAAGGACTACAGTGGGTCTGCACCTCTGGTGGCCCACCAATACCGTAATCTCTACCAGGACTACAGTGGGTCTGCTCTGTGATGACCTACACACCAATACTCTTCAAAACTTCGACTGACTCTGTTGTGGGTTTGCTCTGTTGTGGCCCATTACCTGTCAGCATGTCAAGAGTCAGCACTGTCTTTCCGTTGGAAGGACAACACTACTTCTTCAAGACTGCATGGAAATCCACTACGTCTGTGTGCATTGTCTTTTACTGCTCAGACTTTGAGAAAAACACTGCAATGTGATGAATGATCAGGACTGTCTTTAGGGACTGTGAGAAAATTTTAGCTTTTGACCAACATTGTATCAATAAGTGTGTGCATTTGATTTATTTGTTATTGTAATTACGATTATGAAAAATTTTAACAAATATGTATTGGGCACTGCCCAAACCAATTTGTAAAATTTTTTGTGGGGAGCATGGGGGCTATGTAAGTAGGCTGTTTAGGTTTTTTTTATTGGTAACGCCACCTCTGTATAGAAAATCACTGGCTGTGCGGTGTGCAGTCTGTGGTTGCTTTGCATTGTTGTAATACTCGCCATTGTAGTGTTAGGCAGCTGGCTGTGAACAGCGCATAGCGTTGGGCAGTTGGAGGTGAGCCGCCAGCAGTGGTGGATGTGGGGAGAGAGATGGCGGAGTTTTGTAATTTGTCATGATATCAAGGTAAATACATTGTTTGTTCTCTATTAATATCTTTCATTTGCTAACTATCCCTATCAGTAGTTAGTGCCTTCCATAGTTTGAATCTTTTATTTAGCTGGCAGTAGTGGCGCTCGCTGTATTGCAGTAGTGGGAGTAACCAAGATTTTTGTGAGGTAAGTGATTTGTGAGACGTATAGTTTAATGTTAGTCAGGGCCATTCTCTTGTAGAGAATTTTGAAAGTCAGATTGCGTTGCGCTAACAAAACATTGTGTGTTGAAAGTCAGATTGCGTTGCGCTATAAATATTGTGTGTCAGGTTAAGGACAGTCGTGTATAAATTGTTCAAAGGGGACGTTTCAATAAGATCTGATTTCTTACTCCAAACATATTAATAATATATTCTAAACTACAGATAATTAAGGGTAAAAAATGTGCCAAGTGTCGTAATTATCGTCGTTCGTAAGCAAAGTTCTGTGGAAGTCAATGTACTTATCTCGTAATAAACAAAAGCGAAATGCTATGCGTATGGACATCGTAGTTATTATGTACAGTACCGTGATCAAGAAAGTACTATACTGTAACGTATTGTTGTGCTACGAAACAGGCTGTCTCATTGTAGCTATACCACAAAAGATACTACTAAAACATGTTTTCCTTTCCAGAAGAATTCAGAAAAACTGTGCAAATATAAAATAGATACATCGCAAAAGCAACAATGTAAATTGTCACTCATTTATATCGTCGTGATATAATCGTGTAGCTGTCACATAAACTAACCACTGTGTCATCTGGTATCTCTCAGATGGTACTTTAAATCCAAAATGTATTTTCAAGTAAACCAAAATGTTGCATTAAAATCTCATTAGCTGTATATGTTCTAAGTATGTAAGACGTATATTCGTTACGTAATCGTGCAACTAACAAGCAAGAATGTACAAATAACATTACTGTGTCGTTTGTTCACTATAACAACGCATTCGTAATTTCTGTGTAAATACGTTCTCTTGGCTCTTGACTGGATATTTAACTTCAAACATTGTTGCATGTTAACAGTTTCTAAGTCTGACAAAGCATGGTAGTAACATGAAGTGAAAAGTTCTATGGCAAAGACAAAGTTAAAAAACAAATTATCTCTCAATAAACGGTTTTACATGTGAAATGTGGTGTAAACCTTTACTCTTCCTAGTACGCAGAGTTTCAACTTCAACGCAATTATCATGTGGTTCAAAGGTTCTGAGCACTATGGGACTTAACATCTGTGGTCATCAGCCCCCTAGAACTTAGAACTACTTAAACCTAAATAACCTAAGGACATCACACACATCCATGCCCCAGGCAGGATTCGAACCTGCGACCGTAGCAGTCGCGCGGTTCCGGACTGCGCGCCTAGAACCGCTAGACCGCCGTGGCCGGCAATTTTCATGTGGTATACGTCGGATTCTGTAAGGTCCATTGTAAACCAGAAAGAATTTGTGACTCAAGTGTTTCTTCTTATGTGACAATGAATGAGCTTTAATGAGAAATTTTCTGACCAATATATAGTTTCTTTGCATTTGCTTTACCGTGTAGTTTTCTCCTTTTGTGTGCTGCACATTTTATATTTTTAATAGCCAAATCAATTATGTCTTTGTGTCGAAGTTTACGTGTATTCGGCAATGGTACAAGCTCTCTGATTCTGTTCGGTGGTTCTTCATTCTTCAGTACAAGAACAGGTGGTAAAGCAGTGGAGTCATGAGGCATTTCATGCAGCGCGTTTTGAAATAAGTGTAAATATCTGTCCCAATGCTGATGCTTTCTGTGAAAATAAAGTCTGCAGAGCTTATAGATTTCTTTCATAATCCGTACACACCGGTTACATTGTGGTGAGTACAATGAAATAAAAAAACGTTTGATTTTATGGTTCCGAAGCATGCGTGACCAAACAGCAGATCTGAAATGCGGTCCATTATCTCAAATGACTTTACTAACGTGTCCAACTTCACGTAAGAATTTTTTAACAAAGGCGTTGGATACAGACCGTCCAGTGGCTTTACGTAACGGAGTGAAAGAAACAAATTTTGAAGTAAGTTCAACAGCGACTAGAACGTACGAAAATCCATTCGATGTTCTGGTAAGGGGTCCCAAGGGATCAACAGCAGCAAATTCTTTTAATTTAGAAGGAATGATAGGAAACAACGGAGCACGATGTGAGATAGTAGATGGTTTAGCCTTTTGACAAAGTTTACAAATAGACAAGACTCTTCGAATTCTCTTTTACATATTTTTAAAATAACAAGTCGTCCGAAGAATATGATAACATTTTCGTGGACCAAAATGTGCGTCGCTGAAATGAAAGTACCAAATGAGCTTATTAACAAAATCGTCTGGAATGCAAAGTACCCATAGCTTGTCATCAACAGTAAAGCGTTTGAAGAGTATGTTGTTTCTAACCAGATAGTGATGCCGAATCTGAGTGTGTGTCTTTTCATGCCATTTACCAAATCGGATCTTTATCTTGTTCATGAGCAACGTCCTTTAAAGATGTGGTGATGAAGTTTTCAAATGCGATTTTCTGAATGTAAAGAACACTGAAATTTTTCTCGAGGTTGCCTTCTGTGTTACTTTTCTGAACCCCGGCCGGTGCGCGTGACAGTGCGTCCGCAACAATGTTCTCCTTGCCGGGAATGTATAATATAATATTTCGCTGGACGTTTACCCCAAGGTAAACTCATTACAAGCCTATCGGCAACAACTTTTAGCCGGTTGTGGTGTCCGAGCGGTTCTAGGCGCTTTAGTCTGGAAACTCGTGACCGCTACGGTCGCAAGTTCGAATACTGCGTCGGGGCATGGATGTGTGTGATGTCCTTAGGTTAGTTAGGTTTACGAAGTTCTAAGTTCTAGGGGACTGATGACCTCCGATGTTAAGTCCCATAGTGCTCAGAGCCATTTGAACCATTTGAACAACTTTTAATCAATTCGCAGGATCGGTTGGAGCCATTACCTATTGCTTCCTGGCTCCAGTGGAATAAACAACAGTCCAATTAGTGTGACGGTGACACAGTGAGTCAGGCAACGCTTTCTGTCGACCGCTGCCCCCACCTTGTTATCTTCCTTCTATAAAATCTCGAGATCATCAAGCGTTACTGACAGTAAAACTAGGATATGAACTGGTTTCGTATAGGATGCCTTTGTTGTATCATGCTCTTTGATAATTCTGTGTATTCCAAATGAATATTCTTATCTTACTATAGAGCTCTCTCCGTTGTGAATATTTCGCACATGTTGCAGGTAAAATGAGTACAATCTCTGCGGTGAACGAAGAGCTTGTTCAATTCAAAAATGGTTCAAATGGCTCTGAGGACTATGAGACTTAACATCTGAGGTCATCAGTCCCCTAGAGCTTAGAACTACTTAAACCTAATAGAATTTTGCCCAGACTTTCGCTATCATGATGGTAGTTTCTACCACTTTGATCAATGATAACTAACAAAAATTAAAATCAAATAGTAATTTTTCGTTTTCCGTCGTTCCTTAGTTGCTGCAAAATTCATGGAGATGCGTGCGTCTGTGCAACTACAAGAAAAGAAATTTGCTTTTTTCCATTTTCTTTTCGTTTCTTTTACTTGTGAAGCATTTCCAAGTGGCTTATAGTAAATGTTTCTTTTCATACATAAAATAAATTTATTATATGTATCGAAATATAATATATTTGTTACATGTATGAAAAGAAACATATACTATAGGACAATAATAAAAGTATTATGTAGTAGTTACAGTATCTTACTGTGTCACATTTCGTCATGTTTTTCTCGTGTTTTTCAGATTAAAAAAGCTTTAGTAGCACAAATACCCTGATGTTAAATTATCGTTTGTTGTTACTTAGGATTTCCAGTGTTGTACCAGTGTTGCCAGACCATATTAGTCCATGTGTGTTCATTCGGTTGTAATGCTCCAGCTGACCGATTTCCGCCGTTTTTTTTCACCCACATGTATTATGAAATATCAATTGCACTTTTCATTTTCTGATCTATGTATGTGTGTTTAGAGAGTGTAGTGTGGTCCGCAGTCATTGTGTGTTTACCTGCAAACTGCAAACCGCCTGTCATTTAGTTGCATAGATGGAAAACACCTCCATGGATTAATATCAAATATTTTCAGCAAAAAGCATCTGATATACCTTCACGTTAATCCACACACTCAGTCAAAATGAAGTATTCCAAGACCTACAGACTTTTTACAAAACACATGCAGTGCTTTAACCATAGCCGTAAGTAGCCGCCCTGATGAAGACTAACTGCAATAGCTGCCGAAACGTCGGAAGTTTTATGGTATACGAAGCGGTCACACAGTAGAAGTTTACTGTTTTTTTTTTTTTTTAAATTGAAACGGATCCCGGCTAAAGAGTCTATATTACCTATGTTACTACATTACTGATGTCAACGAACAAGTAGTACCCAACACCGTGTGGAAGTTTGAAGTATGAAATGAGAAAGGTATAATGTTTAATGACCAGGCCTTTTTTAATATGTGTAAGGTATTGATGCAACACCTATTTTTTCGGATAAGGATCAATTTCAGTTCCCACAAAGCGAAAACAATCTGTCAATATTAGTTCGATAATTACATGTTTCATGTAGCTATCATTTGAACGGCTCTTTTATGAAAAAACGAGTCATATTACAGGATATGCGCACAAGGTTAGTGTTAACATTAAAGAACACAGATATTTTTAGTCCTACACTGCACCTACGTTAGAGATAAGTGTTCATTTCCCTTATCGAAAACTGGCTAGTAGTTTCTAAGAAGAAATTCGTCAATGGAATGGAAGAAATCGTTAGGGAGAAATAATTTTAAGTTAGATTTCAAAGCTGTTTTGCTAACTGTCGGACGTGTCGTGTTGTTGAGCAAACGGTCCAATAGTTACTGCCGTAAATACATAAAACTAAAACCGGTCACTTTTTGGAGTATTTATTAATTATTCCACGAACCGGTTTTCAGCCCTTTTCAGGTTCATCTTCAGATGGTTTTTTGGAAGTTATATCAGTATTTCTACGCTGGGTGGTGGCTCTGTGACAAGAAGATGGAACACGCTTTCATGTATCGCCATGACTTGTTTAGAAAAAAAAAAAGTTTCAGATGGCTCTGAGCACTATGGGACTTAACTTTGAGGTCATCAGTCCCCTAGAACTTAGAACTACTTAAAAGCTGTGAGTACCGGGCGTGAGTCATGCTTCGGTAGCTCAGTTGATAGAGCACTTGCGCGCGAAAGGCAAAGGTCCCGAGTTCGAGTCTCGGTCGGGCACACAGTTTTAATCTGCCAGGAAGTTTCAAATCAGCGCACACTCCGCTGCAGAGTGAAAATCTCATTCTGGTAACCTAAGGACATCACACACATCCATGCCCGAGGCAGGATTCAAACCCGCGACCAAGTTTCAAATCAGCGCACACTCCGCTGCAGAGTGAAAATCTGATTCTGGTAACCTAAGGACATCACACACATCCATGCCCGAGGCAGGATTCAAACCTGCGACCGTAGCGCCTAGAACCGCTCGGCCACCCCGACCGGCACTTGTTTATCTATCGATATGGATACAAAATTTGGTATTTGCGACAGTATGGGTGGCTTACTGTGGCAGTAAGTAAAAAATTAAATTTTGCATCCATATCGATAGATAAACAATAGTCATGGCGCTACATGAAATCTTGTTCCATTTTATTTTCACAAATCCAGCACTCAGCATTGTGCTAGAAATAATGATGTAAATTCCCGAAAAGCATCTGAAGATGAACCTGAAAAGGTTCGAAAACCAGTTCATGGAATAATAAATATATATTCAGAAAAGTGACGGGTTACACATTTATGTATTTACATTCAGTTAACAGTCACGGGTTCTAAAACGTCCGTTGTGGATAATCTTAGTTTATTGCTGCAAATTGAACTGCTTTCTGAGCCCTGGCAGCTTTAGTATCGGGTAATACATGCCATTTTGCCCTCTCGTGTGTAGCTATGAATACCAACGTTCTTCTCAAATTGACTATTTATTACGAATTTCATCAGCAAATGCACGTTCTGTGAGAGCGTTCTTGGAATGCCTAGTTCTTCGCCGAGATATCTACCCTGATTTCTGTCAGTGAACACTACAATAATCTTACCGGCCACTTTTGTACTATCAGTTCTTCCTGAGTGATGAGCTACCAGAGGAAATTATTCCATAAGAGGTAATTGACTAGAAATGTCAGGAGGTTGATTAGTTGTTACAAGATTAGTTTTTTTACGACGAGCAAAAGTAACTGAACTTAATTGTTTGAGAAGCTGAGTAATATCTTTCCTCCATTTCAAGTTTTCGTCAACATGTACACCTAAAGACTGAAGCATTCCACTATCTTTACTGACTCCATTAACAACTGGCTACATGTTAAGTGTTTCAGCCTGAGCACTGTCTATAAACATATTGCCAATCAGTGTCCTACTATCTCGGTGCACACAAGTTGGAAATTGGCTACTGAAATTAGATTGGAATACCCAACAAATTATTCATCCCTCTCTGTGTATTTAAAGGAATCAACACTGAAAGGTCCAAAAACTGCTGACTGTGCCCTCTTGCGTGACAGGTGGTTGAAGAGTGTATCTAGAACTCTCGTAAACTGCTGTAAACTTCCTAGAAGGACCTGTTGACTGTTACAATCTTCAGAGAAGTATTCTTCAGAAACAATTCGCAAGCATATGCTTCTAGATTCTGATCAACATAAAAACTAATAGTTTCATTATTTTTGACTTTGTGTCCAACTTTTACATGTTTTGCAGCTCCTCCTCTTTCCATGGTAGCCCTACACGAAAATGATACTAGGCTGTAATCCCTGATCCTCTATCTCTGTGGTTACATAGTTTTCAGACAGGCACAGAACATCTATTACTTCAAAATTTTCACATACAGGAAGCTGATCTACATAGTTTCTCAACTTTCTAATGCTCTGATGAAACAAATTAATTTTATTATTCTGAAAACCATTACACACAATATGGTCCCGTTCTACTCTAATTTCTTTCAATGCTGTCTGTCTGTAACCGGACTGTAGCCAAAAAATAGTTCCCTCTGTCTTCAGTAATCACAATTACGTGGACGACACGTTCGTCATCTGGCCACATGGTATGGATAAACTCCTTGACCTCCTTACACATCTAAACTCCATACACCCCAACATCAAATTCACTATGGAGACTGAAACGAAGGGTAAACTACCTTTCCTTGACGTCTTGGTCAAGAGAAGGCCCTGCTCTCCGCCCAACCACTACATCACAACCTGTGGAGATGGATGAAATCAAGAGGGAGGAGGTAGGCACTGCGTTTATCCCATATAAAGGCGCACTCTCGGAGAAAATCGCCCGCATTTTGAAGAAACACCGGGTCGGAACTGTGTTTTGTCCTCCGAATAAAACTCGTGCACTGTTGGGGAGCGCCAAAGATGACCTCGGTTTGAGGAAGGCCGGCGTGTACCAGATTCCGTGTCAATGTGGCAAGTCGTATATTGATCAGACCATGCGTACCGTCGAGGATCGATGCCGTGAACACCAGAGGCACACTCGACTGATGTATCCGAGCAAGTCGGCGGTCGCTGAACATTGTTTGTCGGAAAATCACGCTATGGAGTATGATCGCACGAGGATTCTGGTACAGACGTCGAGATACTGGGACAGCGTTGTTAGAGAGGCCATCGAAATTCGCACCAATGACGATCTCATAAACCGTGACTGTGGCTATAATCTTAGCAAGGCTTGGGAACCAGCGATTGGGTTAATCAAGAGTAAATCGAGCAAATGTATAGTTGTGACGACCACGGCGGACAGAGCCATCACACCGACGTCATCTCAGACGCCGTCGCAATCTGTTCCACCGCGTGACCGTGGAGTGAGCGCGCCGCGGGCGGAGGGTATTTAAATCGGCCGCCGCCGCGACCGAACCCAGTTCCCCCTGAGCAGCCATAGTGTACGGATCTCCGTGCCGGCACGTTCACAGGAGCTCAGTCCGTCAGTTCACCTGATGATGGCGACATGTATGATCGCCGAAATATTGTGCCCGTTGGACACTGTAGACCGGCAGTACACCCGTGGATATTTTGATTCACAAGGATTTTGTCTCTTGTGCTAGTGGCCCTGGTCACACTTTCTGCAAGACAGTCGACTGATTTTTCCACGCCGTTAATTGTGTATCCTCATGTCTCAGTGGCAACAACAGGTCAGCACAGGTATGATACTTTTCTTCAGTCAAAAGCATTTCGCTCAGCTCTTTGTTCACACAATTAACAGCCGTGTTAACCCAGCGCTGCTCATGTCGCTACACAACCTTCTCAAACAACACAAGAACGTTCGCTCTCACTGCTCGTATTTCCTCCCGGCCACCTACAACTCTACATTCTAAGTTTTCCGTCACCTGACTAAGCTTGGAGCTAGGTTTGACGATCCTTATGACGGGGTGTTCTACATCTATATTTTCCTGTAGCATTTGGGTCAAACCTCTCCCCTGACTCTTGTGACAACGGGCAATATGAGTTCCGTTGTGTGACAGAATTCAATACGTCGGCAGCAAGCTAGACAGCCACAAGAAAAAAGCTGAAATTGACTACATCCCTTTGTTATGAAACTGACAGTGACAGACTGGGAGAAGGTCGATACTTTAGTAAAGTTACAAGCCACCAGATAAAGCGCATCTGAATTCTTTCCAGAAAAATAAAGCTTTCCCTCGATTGTCAACAACATTCACAGTGGGAAGTCTGTTGTGGACACACTGAGGACGGTTGTGAACCTCTGCAACTGCTCCCTAGTCCGAGCAAGTGCCATCCAAAGAGGTAGACACTACAGTGGTTCCAAAACGGGTCCTCACAGAAGTAATAGAGTCGATGAATTACTCACTTTCGACTTACTCTAAGCAAAAGCAGAGAAGATCAGACAAGAGACAGTCTAATTAACGAGTCAAGATAACAGTGTGACATAGCAAGAATGGTCATGCTTCAGGTTCCGAGTGCTCTCAGGATCTATAGGCAACCTAAACTACTCTAGAAACAATAGCCAGTGAGAGCTATAGGTAGTGACATTAATTTGCCTGTGTAGCCACTGAAGAAATCCATGACGAGAAACCTGAGGCGCATCTTTACAGGCTAGAGTATATCGCCCGCTGGAGCGCACAGCACATGACCTCATGTAGCGAAGTCTGGTGCCCACTTGCTTCATGTGAAAAACAAAATTCCCTTCTGTCATCAACACCTACAGGTCCGTTAAAGAGACGTTTTGAAGACGTGACACCATTCTGGGCTCCCATGCCCCCTAAATAATGGTTCCTTTAAGCGGATGACTCAGGAGAAACAGAACTTGGGATTCACCTGTATAAAAGACCTGGATTTCATGATGTTAATGGCGGTTTGCTGCCATTTCTGGATGTGTAGGGCGACAGTACACGCACTGGGAAACGTGGTCACTTAGTTTTTAGGAAGAAAAGCAAATACGTATATCTGAACACCAGGCTTCATGACCATAAACAACAGCAAAACTCCGTCATTTATAACGGCAGTTGGGGGGCGGATTTCGCAAGGTGAGAGGAAGTGCTGCAGCGAGGTCACCATAACGAAAGTCAGATGGAACAAGAACTAGGATACTTCCGAAAGACGACCACTGAAATTCGCCTGTCTACCATACATAAGAGCTGATGGTAACAGGGTGTGCAAGATAGTTCAGCGAATACAATACGGTACGAGACTGAAAGATTTCTCCTAAAGACGGCCCTGTACTGGGTTGACACACCGGGGGTTTAAGACGTTAGCTACGATTGTGGAGTTGCTAATGCTGACTAGACGATGTCGATGAGAAGGAACGCCCCATTAGCACGCAAGCGATACATACTTTATGGTCTTCATCGGTGACTACAGCATTTTTATGAAGTAAAGTCTATCTTGAAAAGAACGAACGGTGTTACGATTTTACGATGGATTTCTGCAGACGATATTTCTGTGGTGTTCAACGTTTTGATCACGTTTCACAATCGTATGTACAAATATCATGAATATGTAAAAACACACTCTGTCTCCTTAACATTTTGATCAGCGCATACGATAAGTCGTACCCCTTCTCGACCTTATCACTCTCCAGAACAAAATCCCTGCTGTTATAAGAAATTATGGAGAGTGATTCTCCAATGATATTACAACGTTTCGGGGAAAATTGAGAGAGGTAAACGTATCAGTTTGAGGTAAGGGACTAATGCAGAAACGAAGGAGTCGGAGGCAATCTATTTGGGTTCTGTCTTAGCCTCGTGCAGCGCTCGAACTAAAGGTTACAACTTCAGAAACCTGATCATAACGTACAGAGTTTCCGCTGAATACGTCCCAGTACCATCAGATAATTTCCACTGTGGATGGACTGCTAACGGGGCACGTAACTTGACGTCAGAGAGGTCGAAAATGCCTAGTCTACTGTACAGTTACAATGAATTCTATTTGCCTGCACGAGTTTCACAAAGTGCCACATTTACAACAGCTATTAAGCTAGCGTCCCCAGGGTCAATGCAGGCATGGCATAGTCGCACAAAATTCTGTCACAGCCATTATAATATTTCCGGTATTGTTTGAATAGTGTCGCAGAGAGTGAAAATTCTACCCAGGTCTCTTCACTGTCGACAGGCGTCTCAAGACATTTTTACATGGCTACGCAAGAAGAAATCAAGTCGGGTGAGAACACTTGAACGTGCTGGCTATGAAACAGAATCTCCTCTGCCTATCCACTATAAAGGGAATGTTAGATTAAGGTATACACGAACCCCCATTCGAATGTGTGGTGGGGTCCCCTTACAAATAACAAGTAGGATATGATCCAGCAACCTGCGTGTTTGTCTCTGTTAAACACAGTGTACACTGGAGCATTTAAGGGGGGGAGTGCCGGCCGCGGTGTCCGTGCGGTTCTAGGCGCTGCAGTCCGGAACCGCGTGATTGCTACGGTCGCAGGTTCGAATCCTGCCTCGGGCATGGATGTGTGTGATGCCCTTAGGTTAGTTTGGTTTAAGTAGTTCTAAGTTCTAGGGGACTGATGACCTAAGATGTTGGGTCCCATAGTGCTCCGAGCCATTTGAACCACTTTTTTAAGGGGGGAGTAAGAAGAAACTGGCCTTGTTCGTCATCACTGACTACGCCTGGCCACGCGTTGACTGATAATCTATGTTGATGGCTCAACCGTAGCGTGGGGTTCTCATCGGCCCAAACATGTGTTCTGCAACTCTGGTAAAACAGGATTCATCCGTTAGAAGTTCGCACGTAGGAAAGAGAGGATCGATGGTAAGGCGATGCAAGAAATATTGGCTAAACACGACATGAGGTACGAAGTCAGCAGCAGTCAACGCATGCGCTGCCTGAGGATGGTGCGAGGCAGTTGCTTTTCCTGAATACTCGCCACACAGTAGGCTTCGAAGCAGTCGCAACTTCTAAGTCGGGGGGTCTCCGTAGTTCGTCGTCCCTGTCGGTCGTCGTACTGTGGTTCCAGTTGCTGTTTCACTTAGTGGATGGAACAGTCTTGGAAACATGTTGTGAGCCGGGTGTATTCCACGAGGATATTGGGTTCTATACATCGTTTATGATTCTCTGTTGCTTCCGTTACTTTACCCATATACGAAAACCATGCTTTTAAGTTCTATTATCGGGTATAATTCCATTAGGTTAGAGCTGATCGAGGTTAATACTAGAACTTGTAGACCCTTACTGAAGACTACTACAGTGCCCGCATTGTGCACCACGACTGAACGTGTCAGTACACAGTATGCCATCTGCATTAGATTAGTTGGCTTGTGATTCCAACCTCTACACATTGGTTGTAATCCCAACCTCTACACCTGATGTGCGCATCGGGATTGCCTAACCTATAGCACCGTACCGGTACATCAGAGGTATAAAAACGATTTGAGCTCATAACTTCCTATTCTGTCCATTCCACACTAAGATCACTTACCCCAGATTCACACATTTACCCTTAGCCTATATCCCTGAATGTATGTAACACTGTCACGGAATCACCATGCTATAAGTACTTGTCTGTTGCAGTAACCCAACTCATGATCACCATTATAATATCAGAGGACTAAATTATATTACCATCTTCAAAACACCGATAGAGGCTTATCTACTGAAAAAACAATATCTTCGTTCTGCACGTACATGTAACCTCATTACACAGAAGAACTCTTCTTTCCAACCAGACCTTTATCATTTACATATGCCGCAGTAGGTGCAGTCTATCTGAATTTGTCTTACTTATTTCATAATATCTCACTTTTATATAAATACTTTGGTATCTTCTTGCTGTAGCTACTGTCATTATTGTTATTATTATTATTATTTCTTTCCTTTCTCAGACGTTGCGTCTGGTTAAAAATGGAAAGTGACGTGGACCTTGATCAAGCGTGACTTCCTTTTAATTATATGGTATATGTTAAATTGCATTCTGGGGTATTCTGTATTTGCTATTATTGTACATCCGCTTGTGATGTGATGTACTGTTTCTATTTGTTGTTTGCAAAGTCTGCATTTATCTGTTGTGGTATTGGGATCTTTAATAATATGCTTGCTGTAATAACTGTTGTTTATTGTTTGATCCTGTATTGCACTCATGAATCCTTCCGTCTCACTTATATATTGCCTTTTCTTAGCCATGTGTTGGATGCGTCTTGATCGATGTGTGGCTGTGTTACCTGATACGGTTGCTTGATATGTAGTGTTTTCTTTTTCCAATTTATTTTCTTCTATCTGTTGATGTTATGTGATCTAAAGGGTTGTAGAAGTGGTTATGAAATTGCAATGGTGTAACCGATGTATTTATATGAGTGATTGCTTCGTGTATTTTGCTAGTTTCTGCTCGTTCTATAAAGAATTTTCTTAGATTGTCTACCTGTCCATAATGTAGGTTTTTTATGTCGATGAATCCCCTTCCTCCTTTCTTTCTGCTTAACGTGAATCTTTCTGTTGCTGAATGTATGTGATGTATTCTATATTTGTGGCATTGTGATCGTGTAAGTGTATTGAATGCTTCTAGTTCTGTGTTACTCCATTTCACTACTCCAAATGAATAGATCAATATTGGTATAGCATGAGTATTTATAACTGTTGTCTTGTTTCTTACTGTCAATTCTGTTTTCAGTATTTTTGTTAGTCTTTGTCTATATTTTTCTTTTAGTTCTTCTTTAATATTTGTATTATCTATTCCTATTTTTTGTCTGTATCCTAGATATTCACAGGCATCTGTTTTTTCCATCGCTTCTATGCAGTCGCTGTGGTTATCCAATATGTAATCTTCTTATTTAGTGTGTTTTCCCTTGACTACGCTATTTTTCTTACATTTGTCTGTTCCAAAAGCCATATTTATATCATTGCTGAATACTTCTGTTATCTTTAGTAATTGGTTAAGTTGTTGATTTGTTGCTGCCAGTAGTTTTAGATCATCCATGTACAACAAATGTGTGATTTTGTGTTGTTATGTCCCAATAATATTATATCCATAATTTGTATTATTTAGCATGTTGCATAGTGGGTTCAGAGTAAAGCAAAACCAGAAAGGACTTAATGAGTCTCCTTGGTATATTCCACAGTTAATCTGTATTGGCTGTGATGTGATGTTATTTGAATTTGTTTGGATATTAAGTGTTTTTTTTTCCAATTTTTCATTACTATGTTTAGTAACTGTATCAATTTAGGATCTACTTTGTATATTTCCAATAACTGTAGTAACCATGAGTGGGGTACACTATCAAAAGCTTTTCGGTAATCAATGTATGCCTAGTGTAGTGACCTTTGTTTAGTTTTAGCTTGATATGTCACCTCTGCATCTATTATCAGTTGCTCTTTACATTCTCGTGCTCCTTTGCAGCAGCCGTTTTGTTCTTCATTTATAATTTTGTTCTGTGTTGTATGTGTCATTAATTTCTGTGTAATGACCGAGATTAATATTTTGTATATTGTTGGTAGGCATGTTATGGGGCGATATTTTTCTGGGTTTGCTGTGTCTGCTTGATCTTTATGTTTCAGATAAGTTATTCCTTGTGTAAGTGTATCAGGGACTGTGTATGGGTCTGCAGTGTAACTGTTAAATAATTTAGTTAGATGTGAATGTGTTGAGGTGAACTTCTTTAGCCAGAAATTTGCTATTTTATCGTTTCCAGGGGCTTTCCAATTGTGAGTAGAATTAATGGCTTGGGTGACTTCATGTTGCAAAACTATCACTTCGGGTATTTGTGGTATCATCTTGTATGTGTCTGTTTCTGCTTGTATCCACTGTGCATACCTGTTATGCTGTACCGTGTTTGACCATATGTTGCTCCAGAAGAGTTCCATGTCTGTTATGTTTGGTGGATTGTCTATTTTAATGTGTGTGTTATCTATTGTCTGGTAAAATTTCTTTTGGTTTGTGTAGAATGTTTGGTTTTGTTTCCTTCTATTTTCACTTTCTTTGTTTCTTCTAAGTCGTTTGGCCAATGCTTGTAATTTCTACTTCTTTTCATCTAATTGCTCTATCGCTTCTTGTTGTGAGAGTTTACCTAACCTTTTTAGTTTTTTGTTTGACATTTCATTTCTTATAAATTGTGTTAGCTGTCCGATGTCTTTTCTCAGTTTTTCTACTCTAATCTGTAACCTGTGTTGCCATGCTGGTTTTGTGGGTTTCTTCTGTGTGTTGGTTGGTTCTGATCACTGCCTATTGTGTATATTTATTGTAGTGAGTGCTCCTATATAAACCAGTAGATGTAACTCTACCATAGTTGTATTTTCATTTATTAAGTTGTGTATGATTGTGTTGATAGTTGTTATTGTTGTTTCGACTTGTGGGTTATTTGGTGGTCTACGCTGCTTTCAACTAATTGTTAATTGTGTTACTGTCTTTTGATACTCTGCAGACTTCAAAACTTATCATTACTTTGCTGTAAGAAACGATGTGTGTGAATGCATTGTTTCACTGCTAAGTATACTGATAAAACACACTCAAGTGTCCTGCTGCATCAACTGCTTAAAATATCGAGCATATAAGACCCTGTTACGAGTTAAGAGAAGTCCTCAAGTCTCTAAACACACCATGTTAGATACAGAAAGATAAGTAAACAATAATAAATGGAAAGTATATCGACATATTGTATAATGCAAATGTAGCATCCACAGCACAGTGAATGAACTGTCCGATGCTTCATTCTGATGCACTTTCGGTCTCTTGCCGTCTTATGGTACGATTTCAAGGCAATAGAGATATTAAAGGATCGGGTATTCGGATCAAAGTACATGACAATGATATGAAAGACTAGCGAAACAACGGCTTCATCTGTTTTCTCTCTTGTTGGCATTTGGCAATAATGGATATTTATGTCATACGTTTAAGTTTTGTCTGTGTGCAAAAGTATAAATGCGTCGTTTTGTAATGCGGGTATCATGCCTTTTCTAAGGCATCTTCAATGGCAAAGTGTGTTGCTGTCTGTCATACCTGTGCTTGTTGGTATTCTGGTGAAGCTGTTTCTCATGTTTAACAGCGGCGTAAGTTTGTGTACTGACCTGACATGATTTGTTAGTTCAAAATGGCTCTGAGCACTATGGGACTCAACATCTGAGGTCATCACTCCCCTAGAACTTAGAACTACTTAAACCTAACTAACCTAAGGACATCACACACATCCATGCCCGAGGCAGGATTCGAACCTGCGACCGTAGTGGTCACGCGGTTCCAAACTGAAGCGCCTAGAACCGCACGGCCACACCGGCCGGTCATGATTTCTTTGTGAAAGGCGACATTTTGTTGCACGAGATAACAGTGATATCGTTTCATAATTTTATGATCAAAACCTTGTTGAGGTCTTATTTTTCTTGCGATTACCGATTCCGGCTGAATTAGTCTTTCCTATTATTAACACTTCGTGTCTCAATAATTTAAATTTTAGTAACGTGCCTAATATTTTGTTTTTCTGTAGATATCGCAAGAGGGAAAAATAATAAAAGAATTCTTTGGAAAATCATGTCCACCCCACCCATGTGCCGATTATATTCTTCAACAGTTTTGCAACATTGTGAAATCAGTACAAAATTTCTATGACGTAACCATATCATGTGTGCTCCTCGTTATGCAACCTCTGAACCAAGTGTTATGTTTGTTTGGGTCAAATGGCTCTGAACACTATGGGACTTAACATCTGAGGTCATCAGTCCCCTAGAAATTAGAACTACTTAAACCTAACCAACCTAAGGACATCACATACATCCATGCTCGAGGCTCGATTCGAACCTACGACCGTAGCAGTCGCACGGTTCCGGACTGAAGGCCTACCACCACGGCCGGCGTTTTGTTTGTTGAAACAGAATTCAAAATCAGAGTTTTCACACGTGGTCTTTGCACATATGGGCAATTTAAATCTAATCCTCTTGTCAGTCCATACTAACCAATGACGAACTTGGCCGGATGTACAGGTTTTGGTGACACATACTGAGGCGTGTGTGTTTCTTGGCCTGAATATCCTCGTCAACTGAAACCCATGATTTTCTTTCATCCTGGTGGTTTTGTGTATAGACTGTTCGGTATCTCTGCCAAATCGAGTGGGAATTCATAGTTTTCGCCGAAAATCCTGTCTCTTTAGGCACACATTGGTACACCAAGAATGAATTTCCTACAGTCAGGTTATGGAAATCGTAAACCATACGAAAATGCCATCTCTCGTTCCCCAGAAGTATTTTGTGTCTCCCCATAACACAGTCGATCAGGTCCACCCCGCCCATGTACCGATTATATTCTCCAATAGTAAACTGCCACTCCCCTGATCAGCTTCTTAATGGAAACATACTTTCCTCATATTTGTCACAGCGCCACCCCTCTGATTTAGGCGTTTCCCCTGCAAATGTTGATGACAGATTTGTTGTCTTATTACCTGTCCTGCTAATCACAGAAACTTCTGCTCCGCTGATGTCAGCTAGATACTCTGCCAAACCACATTCCTCCTTTTTTTCCTTCAGAATTGGTATTTTAGATTATACGATTTGGGTTCCACCTTTTTACAAACACATTGTCTTTTCTTTTTACGAAAACACGTTGCAGCGCCTCAGTGGGTTATTGTTTATTGAAAACTGCAAAAAGTGAACACATTTTAGGCTGTAATTGATTTAACAAAGTGGAGCCTGAAGAAAGTTTTTGTTCGGTTTGCTTCTTACCATGAATTTACGTTACATGGGGGTGCAGGAGCAACTGTATTATGTCCTGAACTGACAACTAGTCATCTGCAAACCAAACGATGTAAATGTGAATTTCATCGGTGAGTTAGCACATACCTTGGCTTTTAAAGAAATGTAATTTATTTGCAAACGCGGAAAGAAAGGACAAGAGGTGCTGATCCAAAAGATGAAGATTGGTATTCTACAGTTTGGAGCTCTGTTTGTCCTAATAGTGATGATGATAATGTCCTCCTCGCCGTGTCCGGCGACAGCGACGCCGTCAGTCTTCTCTGTCCTTGTTGTGGTAGGCTCGGATGTGGTTCGCGAATCCGAATTTTACTTTGAATATCCCGTTGCATGAAGCACAGTGAAGTTGACCAGCAGAGTTGTAAGTATACGTGTAGACGGGCTTGAGCTGAGATTTTCGGAGCTCTCTTTTAGCATCCAGGTTCATTAGACGCTTTTGCTCGAATTGTTCGATGCTCTTATGTACAGTTGATCGCCACTCCGATCGGCGCAATGCTAGCTCCTCCCAACGGTTGCTTGGAATGCCACAGGCTGCAAGGTGGCGTTTAAAGGTGTCTTCATATCGCAGGTGTTGTCCACCTTTCCTCCTCTTCCCGCACGAGAGCTTTAGGTAGCCTACTGTCATCCATGCGTACTATGTGACCACTCCATCTCAGTTGAGGTTTCATTATTAAAGCTTCAATACCAGCCAGTTTCACGCGGCGCAAAATCTCCGTGTTTGGGACACGGTCTTCCCATTTGATGCGCAGAATTGATCTCAGACATCGAAGATGAAATTTATCTAGCTTCTTAATGTCAGCTTTGTAACAGCACCAGGTTTCCGAGGCATAGAGTAAGGTGGATAATACTACTGCTTTGTAGACTGCAATTTTTGTTTGTAGTTTGAGATCATGTGATTTCCATACTCGGTCATTAAGCTTACCGAAGGCTGAGGCTGCGCTGGCTATACGCGCTGCGATTTCCGTTGTCAGGCTGTTGTCACTTCTAATTTGGCTTCCCAGGTATTTGAAATTTGACACATTTCGCAAGGGTTTGTTATTTATCTCAATACTGGAGTCATCTGCATTGAGACCTCTAAGTGGCTGTTTGAGAACTTGCGTCTTAGTGATGCTAATGGCTAAGCCAAATCTTCTGCAGGAGGAATTAAGCAGATTTATGTAAGTCTGAAGAGTTTCGCAAGAATTAGCCATCATGCATACATCATCCGCGTAGAGAATCTCTAAGATGGATAGTTTGGTTACGCGACTTTTTGTTCTGAGGCGAGAGATGTTGAAGACACTTTTGTCTGTCCTTGTGTCGAGACTAATTTGATTACTACAGGCTTTGGTCGCGTCTCTCATAACAACTGCGGAGTAAAGTGAGAAGAGTGTGGGAGCCAGAACACATCCTTGTTTTACACCACATGTCACGGGAAACTATTCTGAGAGCTTGTCCTCATGGCGGATTTTTGCCATCATGTTTTCATGAAACTGCTGAATCAAACTGACAATTTTGTCAGGGCACCCAGTTTTCTTTAGTATGATCCAGAGAGCTTCCCCTGGGACACGATCAAAAGCTTTTTCCAGGTCTACAAAGCACATGAACAAAGGCTGATGTTGCTCTAAGCTTTTCTCTTGCATTTGTTTGACAACAAATGTGGCATCCACTGTGCCTCTGTTTGGGCGAAAGCCACACTGGGTCTCTGGTAGCAGTTTTTCTGCAAAGTGTGTCAACCGGGTGTTAATTATGTGGGCAAGGACTTTTCCCGCTGCTGAGAGAAGAGAAATGCCCCTGTGGGAGCTGCAGTCTGATATGTCACCCTTGCCTTTATAGATCTGGGAAATACAAGCATCTCTCCAGTCTTATGGAATCATTTCATACTCCCAAATCCTTAAGATCAGAGCAAACAATGGTTTCTTGATGTTTGGCCCCCCATATTTATATAGCTCTGATGGCAAGTTATCTAATCCTGCTGCTTTGTCATTTTTCAGCTTAGCCAGTGCTGAAATGAATTCATCGTAGGAAGGGGCATCCGCAAGTTGTTCCTCAACTGGCAGGTCTTCAAGTGCTTCTATGTATGGAATATCGGTTGTCTGATGGTCGGGATTAAGAACGTCATTAAAATGTTCCGCCCACCGAGACAGGATGTCACTCTGTTGCGTCAGCCGACAATTTTATCTTTGTTGTAGACTGGTGCTATCTTCCCAACTCTTGGACCAAAGATAGTTTTCAGGGACCCAAAGAATCTGCCCGTTTGGTGTGTGTCGGCCTATAACTGTATTTCATTTGCTTTATTTGCCCACCAACTGTCTTTGAGAGCACGTAGCTTCACTTTCAGATTGTAGTGCGCTGCTCTACACTTGTTATCATCAGGGGTGCGAAGAGAGGTTCTGAAATCATTAATTAGCTTTCTGATCTCTGGATCTGAGTCGTCAAACCAGTCATGGTGCTTCTTCTGAGGCTTTCCCAAGACTTCTGAAGCACAGCCACGCAGTCTGCTAGCGTATGCACTCCACTGTTCATCTACAGGGGCAGATTCAGATATCAAAAGGCCATCGACACCAAATTTTTCATCCAGTTTTGCTCTCATAGTCTGATCATTGGCCAAGATTTTGCAGGACAATTTTGTTGGTATTTTGTGTGAAGCTCGGCGTTGTGCCTTAAAAGTTATCTTTAATTTGGACCTCGCGAGTCGATGGTCTGTCCATCCCTGAGCGCCTCTCATTGCACGTGTGACCAGTACGTCACCAAGATCTTTTTTCCGTACTATCACATAATCCAGAAGGTGCCAGTGTTTAGATCGCGGATGCATCCATGTCGTTTTATATTTTTCAGGCAGACGAAAATATGTATTTGTCACACAGAGTTCAAACTCGGCACATAGAGTTAGAAGATCCAAACCATTCGAGTTGCATTTTCCAATCCCATGGCAACCGAGGACTCCAATCCAAAGCACTGAAATCATTCCCAACACGAGCATTAAAATCACCAAGTAACAGAAGTTTATCTGCAGAAGGAATATCCCTAAGGACATATTGGAGGTCTTGGTAGAACTTGTTCTTGTCTTCATCCGGAGATGGCAATGTAGGTGCGTATACATTGATCAAGTGAAGATATTTCTTGGATGCCAGGTGAAGTCTGAGTGTTATTATTCTGTCACTGATACCTTTTGGGAGTTCTGTTAGTGAACATGCCAATTTATTGCGTATGGCAAAGCCTACCCCAGTTTCCGCCCTTTCAGTGGATGATTTTCCACTCCAGTAGTAGGTATAACCTCCGAGCGGTTCACATAACTGTCCAGAGTCACTAAGATGTGTTTCACTTATGGCGGTAATGTCGATGTTATATCTAGCCAATTTCCTTGCGATAAGTCCTGTCTTTCTCTCTGGGCACTGATTATGGTCGTTATCCTGTAAAGTACGGACGTTCCAAACTCCAATCATTAGATATTTAAGGTAACTGTTTATTTTATTATTTTTTTGACCGCATATGTTAGTGAACAAGTGACCGCAGTTTGCCACTTGTGCTGGGTTGAGACGGGCTATGTTTAGGCCACCTTTTCTAGGCCCCTCCCTGGATTAGGGAAAGCAGAGCGATCCTAAATAGGGCTGCTTTGTCGTCTGACGAGCTGCCGAACCAGTCCTCCCGTCTCTCACGAGTACCAGAACGACCATCACCGTCTGACCGCCTAACGTGCAGAGCACCAACTAAGGTTCAGGTACACCAAACCCTTGTCTCACCATCAGTACTCCATCGCCGCAGGACTTTCAAAGCTCATAGTCCATTGAAACTTTGCCGGAGTCATCTGCGCGTGAAGGTATTTAAAGTGGACAAGCAGTTGCGCAGATGCAGATCCACTCTCTCGTCCTCTGCCTCTGGTTGGCAGTGGATCGTATGGCCGATACGACTGGCAAGAGGCAGGGGATGCAGTGAATGGCCATATGCCACTGGAAGTATCCTGACATACGCCCTTAAGGCACATCACAGGTGCCTTGCTTCGTCGGTACAGAAGCCGTGAGTGTTTACCTATCGATATTACCCGCCTCCTACACCGATGAAGAGACTGACAGAAGGGAAGAAGGAAAAGGGAAGGGACTGGAAGGGAAAGGGAGGAAAGGACGGTAGGTCGTTGTGAGGCACACTTCGTCTGGCTCCTCTGCTGAGACCTGACCGGCTAGGTTGAACCTGCCAGTAGCTACGCTACCACCGGTATAGCTCTCAGCATAACAGGAACACGCAAACTCTCCCACCCGCACGGACAGTGCTACGATAAGGTGATGCCTCCTAATAGTACCAAGGCTATGGATCCCCCCTTGATGCAGGTACTTCAACCGATGTGAAGATATTATCAGAAAAAAACATTGATTCTGATATCCCTTACCAGGCGAACAGGAAGCTCACTTATTATGTTCGCCTTCCCTTACAAATTTCTCTATGCTGGTTGAACCTCCAAGTTGTAAGCAAACCCTGATACGCCACTCAGGATTAAACTCCTTTTATATCTTCAGTTCTGTTGTTTGGTTGGCGCATTCCGTTTCAATCTGTTACGAGACTTTGTTGAGCACCCTTGTTCATCAACATCCAGATATTGCTGAGCGGGCACTTTACCAAATGCTTCACAGAGTTTATTTGCCGGAGGTCTCACACTGAACAAGGAATCACAAGCTGGGTCTGTAGTAGGAAGTAGATTACTTTTATCACTGAAACGAATCAGCTCTCATATTCAGCGCCTTTGAGGAAGTGGTCAGTTTTTAAGGACCATGTTTACGTTATGTTGCTTTTATGCAACATAGAAATAACTCATTTATGTAAGTAAAAATGGTATATGTTTTGGTTGGCAGGAGAGCCAACACCGTGTTACTACAGGAGGCCGAAAGGCACGCGTTTTAGCTCACGCAGGCTGGAGTGAGGCCTGGAACAGGACAAGGAAATTAGAATTTAGAAAAACGGACGTAGCTGGTGGAATACTTAACTTTAATCCGTTAATGGTGAACGTCGATCTTGACGGTACATGATTCAATATCTATAGTAACTGATAATGGCGCCTTGCTAGGTCGTAGCAAATGACGTAGCTGAAGGCTATGCTAAACTATCGTCTCGGCAAATGAGATTGTATTTTGTCAGTGAACCATCGCTAGCAAAGTCGGTTGTACAACTGGGGCGAGTGCTAGGAAGTTTCTCTAGACCTGCCGTGTGGCGGCGCTCGGTCTGCAATCACTGATAGTGGCGACACGCGGGTCCGACGTATACTAACGGACCGCGACCGACTTAAAGGCTACCACCTAGCAAGTGTGGTGTCTGGCGGTGACGCCACAGTATAATTTCCCAGATACATGTATTATAATGTATAAAATGGAAGATCTGTTTTACGTGAGACTTCTTTCCGATTTTTCGTGCTTTGAAAGCAGCTGACTTCTGATACATGTGTCCATAGAAAACAATTGACAGATACTCGCAGAAGAGATATCTGACGGAGTCTCTCAGTACGTAGAAAGGAAGAGGGGACCTTCGAACACATGCAGCACTGCAAATTTTCGTGGTCTAAGATTCGAGAAAAATTATTTTTGGAGGTTTGAACTGTACACTGCAGAATTCTTACACGGAAGTACAAAGGTTTAGAACAAGGCGCTCCACCTGACGCAGATAGTAGAATCCGCTGGCAACCCTTTGGATCTGAACATGGCCCATTTCGACCAGGAAACGTAGATTTAGCTCGGGGCATGTTTCTAAGAGTTCATAGTACTGTAGACAGACGATGTAGCCACAGTGCCTTCAGCAGAATAACAGACACTGCAGGAAACCAACGTCTGACGACAGTAAGCAAGTTGAAATGGCTGTAGGTTGCGGTAGTCTCACAGGGATGAAGAGGCTTGCACGGAATATACTGTCTTGGAGAGTTGAATCTAACCCGTCTTTGCACTGAAGACCACAACTACTGCATCTGAGCTATACAGACCATCAGCATTGAAACACCGTATCTACAATTGCACCTGTTGCTTCAATGACATTGTCCGTTACTTTCTGGACTATTTACATTCCTTCCTGTGCCATCCTACTCAGCCGAAATAATCACTGAACAAGATGCTCCCACTAACGTATAACATTCTTAGCCATTGAACCTGTTTTCCTTCGCAGGGAGATTAGATCGAGTGCTAATCTAGTAGCAACTGAACACTGGAGGCTAGTAAAAGCTTAGACCAAAGTGAGGCCAGCACGAAGAGAGTGACTATCGAGCAACCATCTTGATAAATGCGGCTGCTGTGAGATGCGGGCGGCCGATGAAGACGGTCAGTGATCTGGCGAAAGGGGTTGATGAGGGGAAAGGGGAAGGGGGAGGGGGCAGTGAAATGGGTTGGGGGAGGGAGGCGGCAGCGCAGCGCGAAGCCGACAACGCGCGTCATTTGTTCCGACCGGCATTCCTCGGCAATAAATCAGCACCGCTAATGGCACTGCTTTTCCTAGCGTGATTTATCGCCCTTCGCTCTTTTCTCTCTTTTATTGTTTAACTGCCTGAGGCCTACTTAGCTGCGAGTACCAGCCGTTCGCGCATTGTCGCTTTTCCCCGAACTAATGCCACAAGTTCAGCAGTGGAGGGGCAATGTTTCATTGTCCTGAAGAGTCAACAGAAGGGCCGGGTGATAGTGTGCGACTAAAATTATGTGGTAATATAACAGGAAGCAATGAGCTCTATTCTGATTTCATAATACTGAGTTTGATTTTAGATTGCATCAGTTCAGAAAAAAATTGTTTTAGGAAAATTTTGTGGCAGTTACTTCAATAAATAGTTTGACATACCTAAATAACTATTGAGAGTAAGTTGTGACTATGGTGGATTACATGACAGAAAGGACAGCATCCGTTGTAGTGACACCTGTCTTCTTTACTGCATTGCAGGTCTGGATTTGAACTGACAGTGCATCTATCAACACTGCGTTACAAGTAGTCATGTAAACTCAACGTAAACGACACGTATTCCAATCTAACTGAGGTATGTAGCAGCATTAGCCCATTTAATTGAACTAATGCTTTTACATGCCTGAGTTCAACTTAAACACTTGTCAGAATTACGTTCATTCTACGCGACTACTTATAACGCACTAATGGTGAAACGTGATTGTAATCACACGTATTCCAATATGAGCCAGGCATGAGCCAATATTAGACCAGTTACTTGTGTCATGTAGTCCACGCATGCCGTACTCGATTGACGTTTGTTAATCCCGGACACCACAGACGCCGAAAGGTTTGTCTAAGCAGAACAGTTAAGAGGACTCCATACCAACAAAGAGGAGACCCTGATAAAGGTAAGACCAGCGCCTGGAAACAAACGCTTTACAACTGTAACGGGTCCTACAGCTCATCGCTAGAAAACTTGATTGCGATAGGAGGGGTGCCGAGTTCGATTCCTGGGATCGACTAAGGTGTCTTAGTAAAAGAACGATAGTCCCTGACCAGAACAATACGCACATGGACAAAAGCATATTCATGATTTGTTTCAAGGCACATCAACCTGTGACAGCTATTAACAACGCAGATACCCTAATTCGTGCTTCAAAACTGGCAGTATTTAAAAAATGCTATATTATCTTTGACTCCACTAAAGAACAATGAACATCGTACCCCATGATGTCAATTTAAACATTTGTAATGGATTGACAGATCTTTATAACTGGGTTATTCATAACACAGATTTTCAAATGCATGTGCGCTTTCTTGGATGCATTCATGTAAGCGCCACTCGATAGCAGCATCGACTACTCTTATCATTTCTACAGATACTGAACAGCAAGAATAAAGTATTCGCTCTTGTAACACATCTGGATTTTCCAGTGCCGTTTCATATAGCCTGGCTTTGATATAACCCCACAAGAAAGAATACAAGGGCTTTAAATCAGGCGATTTCGCTGGCCATGGAATGCAACCACTGTGGCCCATCCACCGTTTGGCAAACACATATCTGAGATATTCCCAAACCCCTTTACAATAATAGGGTGGTGCACCATCGTGCTGAAACCAATGCCTCACAGCTAACTGAAGTGAGATGCCTTCTAGGAAATGCCCAAAATTGAGCTCATACTGTAGTTAGTCTGTGGGCCAAACAACCTCGTCTAATGATGCGCTCTCCTATAATGCCGCACCATACGTTAACACCCCATTGCACTTGAATGTGACGAGGTCGTAATCAGCGCGAATTTGTAAGAACCCAGTAATGTAGATTGTGTCTATTGACAGTGGCGTCATTGGCGAAATAGCATTCATCGGCCCATAAAATCTGCGTGATGAAATCCGGATTACGGCTACTTTTTTTACGAGACGTCTGCAAAACGACGCCCTATTTTCGAAATCGTTTCTATAGAGCTGTTGGAGGAGGTGTACTTAAAGTGATGCCATTTTCGTTTTAAGAATCCTTTGTACCGGAAACCTCGATATCACCAGAACCAGTGTAGGTCATCTTTATCCTAATTTCGATGAGAAATAAGTATTACTGGGCGAGATCTAATGACTTCCATAATATTAATGATAATGACAACAATACTATCACTCTTATCATTATTATTATTATAGGTACAAGTAATACAGCAACCTAAATGCAACAGCACGATAACACTTTCGTTTATACAACAACGTACGAATGCGTCATTCTCATTTAAGGTATTGTCAGGCAGTAGTAGCCGACCGAGACACACGCAGCAACATAGAAGTAACCGTTTTTGTGACATTTACGAGTTCCTAACCAGGAGTGAATTTTATTTCATCATCTGTGTGCTTCAATAGTTTAGTTTCTTGAGTTTCTGCGTGTAAGTTTAATATCAAATAGCCACTGTTCTCGCGATTTCGTTTGCGTTGGAAAGTAAATCGATTTTGTGACATGTTACAAGTTCCTAATCAGGGGCGAATTATTTAGTTTCACATGAGTGCTTCGGCAGTTAAGTTTTTGAATATCTGCGTATTATTAGACACAATTCCTGCGTTTTCGTCGGGGTCTATAGTAGAGTTGCGCAGCACGTGCCGATATTCCGTTTATCTGCATAGTTTAGTTTTCCACGGTCTTTAGTATGGACAGGGACTGCGATTATTGTGTGCGGATACGAGCCGAGTTGGTGACACTTCGCTCTCAGCTTCAGGCTGTGACGGCTTCGGTTACACAACTTGCCGGCCACTGTGGCCGAGTGGTTCTAGGTGCTTCAGTCCGGAACAGCACGACTGGTACGGTCGCAGGTTCGAATCCTGCCTCCGGCATGGATATGTATGGTGTCTTTAGGTTAGTTAGGTTTAAGTAGTTCTAAGTTCTAGGGGACTGATGACCTCAGATGTTAAGTCCCATAGTGCTCAGAGCCATTTGAACCATTTTTACACAGCTTGAGGCTGCAGAGGATGCGAACCACAGTTGTGTGCCAGCTGTGGGGATCCAGCGGATGTCCAGCACGTCTGAGTCCTCCGATCGGTCCTCACCGGTGGCCAACCCAGTTACTGCTCGCACTGAGGCTGACCCCTCAACTGTGCTCGAGTGGGAGGTCGCCCCCCAGACGAAGCAGGCGACGAAAGACTTCCCAGGCGGCCGCACGTAAGGTCTAACCGGTTTGTCTGACAAACAGGTTCCAGGTGCTATTTGTGGCTGACACTGTCACTGAGCCCAGTGCTGTCGCCTGTCCAGATTCAGAAGAAACCACCGAGCCTGCAAGATTTGGGCAATCACAGGGAATGGGATAATTGGTAGTTGGGAGGTCCAACGTTAGGCGCGTTATGGGGCCCGTTAGGGACTTGGCTGCCAAGAAGGGTAAGATAACCAATGTGCACTGCGGGTGCATACCGGGTTGAGTCATTCCAGATGTGGAAAGGGCCCTCCCGGATGTCATGAAGAGCACAGGGTGCAGCCAACTGCAGGTGGTTGCTCATGTCGGTACCAATGATATGTGTCACTTTGGATCAGAAGAGATTCTCTCTGGTTTCGAGCGTCACAGAAGTGATAAAGGCTGCCAGTCTTGCTTGCAAGATGAAAGCAGAGATGGCCATTTGCAGCATAGTCGAATGCACCGATTGCGGATCTCTGGTACAGAGCCAAGTGGAGGGCCTGAATCAGAGGCTCAGACGGTTCTGCGACCGTGTAGGCTGCAGATTCCTCGACTTGAGCCAAAGGGTGGTTGGGTTTCGGGTTGAGCTGAATAGTTCAGGTGTTCACTATATGCAGGAGGCGGCTACACAGGTAGCAGGGGCTGTGTGGCGTGGACTGGGCGGTTTTTTTAGGTTAGAAGGTCTCGGGAAAACGCAAGAAGGGCTTCAGTCACAAAGGGTGCAGGCTGAACACAGGAAGAACGTAGATACAGGAACCATTGGTATAACAGTTGTAAACTGTCATTGCTGTGTTGGGAAAGTACCAGAGCTCCAACCACTAATAGAAAGTACTGATGCTCAAATCCTTATGGGCACTGAAAGCTGGCTAAAGCCGGATAAACCTCAGCCGAAATTTTTGCGAAGAGCGTAACGGTGTTCCGAAAGGATAGACTAAACACGGTTGGCGGTGGCGTGTTTTTTGCTGTCAGAAGTAGTTTAAGTTGTCGCGAAATTGAAGTAGATACTTCCTGTGAGATAGTATGGGCAGAGTTCATAGTTGGCAACCGGAATAAAATAATAATTGGATCCTTTTACCGACCTCCCAATTCACATGATACACTTGCTGAAAGATTCAAAGAAAACTTTGATTTCTAACACGTACCTGAGTCATACGATAACAGTTGGTGGTGACTTTAATTTACCCTCGATATGTTGGCGAAAATACATGTTTAATTCTGAAGGTATGCATAAAATATCATCCGAAATTGTGATGAACGCATTCTCTGAAAATTATTTCTAGCAGTTAGTTCATGAACCCACGCCAGTAGTAAACGGTTGTGAAAACACATTTGACCTCTTAGCAACACATAATCCTCACTTAATAACGAGCTCAAAACCGAATCAGGCATTAGTGAACACAGGGTTGTCGTAGCTAGATTGAATATTGTAATCCCCAAGTCCTCGAAAAGGAAGCGAAAAATATACCTGTTCAAAAAAGCAGATAAAAATTCACTTGACGCCCTCGCGAGAGACGATCTCTACCCATTCCAAATTAATAATATAAGTGTAGACCAGATGTGGCATAAATTCAAGGAGCTAGTATCGGCAGCAATTGAGAGATTTATACCAAAAAAATTAACAAACGACGGAGCTGATCTTCCTTGGTCTTAAAGGGTTAGAACACTTTTGCAGAAACAACGAAACAACCATGCCAAATTTAAACAGACGCGAAATTCCCAAGATTGGCGCTCTTTTACAGAAACTCAAAATTTATGCGGACTTCAATCCGAGATGCTTGTAACAGTTTTCACAACGAAACTTTACTCGAAACCTGGCAGAAAATCCAAAGAGATTCTGGTCGTATGTGAAGAATGTTAGTGGCAAGAAACAATTAATGCCTTCTCTGCGCGATAGCAATGGAGATACTATCGAAGACAGTGCTGCCAAAGCAGAGTACTAAACACGGCCTTCAGAAATGCCTTCACAAAAGAAGACGAATGAAATATTCCAGAATTCGAATGGAGAACAGTTGCCAACATGAGTTACGTAGAAGTAAATATCCTCGGAGTAGTGAAGCAAATCAAATCACTTAATAAAACCAAGTCTTCTGGTCCAGACTGTATACCAGTTACGTTCCTTTCGGAGTATGCTGATGCATTAGCTCCTTACTTGACAATCGTGTACAACCGTTCGCTCGACGAAAGATCCGTACCCAAAGACTGGAAAGTTTCACAGGTCACACCAATATTCAAGACAGGTAGTAAGAGTAATCCACTAAATTGCAGGCCCATATCGTTAACGTCGATAGTCAACGTGGGTTCAGAAAACATCTTGCCTGTGAAACACAACTAGCTCTTTATTCACTTGAAGTGCTGAGTGCCGTTGACAAGGGATTAAAGATCGATTCCGTATTTTGTATTTCCAGAAGGCTTTTGACACTATACCACACAAGCGACTCGTAGTGAAATTGCGTGGTTCTGGAATATCGTCTGAGTTATGTGACTGGATTTGTGTTTTACTGTCAGAGAGGTCACAGTTCGTAGTAATTGACGGAAAGTCATCGAGTAAAACAGAAGTGTTTTCTGGTGTTCCTCAAGGTAGTGTTATAGGCCATTTGCTGTTCCTTATCTATATAAACGTTTTGGGGGACAATCTGAGCAGCCGTCTTCGGTTGTTTGCACATGACGCTGTCGTTTATCGACGAATAAAGTCATCAGAAGATCAAAACAAACTGCAAAACGATTTATAAGAGATATCTGAATGGTGCGAAAAGTGTCAGTTGATCCTAACTAACGAAAAGTGTGAGGTCATCCACATGAGTGCTAAAAGGAACTCGTTAAACTTCGGTTACAAGATAAATCATTCTAATCTAAAAGCCGTAAATTCAACTAAATACCTACGTATTACAATTACGAACAACTTAAATCGGACGGAAAACACAGAAAATACTGTGGAGAAGGCTAACCAAAGACTGCGTTTTATTGGCAGGACACTTGGAAAATGTAACAGACTTACTAAGGAGACTGCCTACACCACGCTTGTCCGTCCTCTTTTAGAATACTGCTGCGCGGTGCGGGATCCTTACCAGATAGGACTGACGGAGTAGAACGAAAAAGTTCAAAGAAAGGCAGCACGTTTTGTATTATCGCGAAATATGGGAGAAAGTGTCACAGAAATGATACAGGAGTTGGGCTGGACATCATTAAAAGAAAGGCGTTTTTCGTTGCGACGGAATCTTCTCACGAAATTCCAATCACCAAATTTCTCCTCCGAATGCGAAAATATTTTGTTGACATCGACCTACATAGGGAGGAACAATCACCACAACAAAGTAAGGGAAATCAGAGCTCGTACGGAAAGATATAGGCGTTCATTGTTTCCGTGCGCTATACGAGATTGGAATAATAGAGAATTGTGAAGGTGGTCCTATGAACCCTCTGCCAGGAAGTTAAATGTGATCTGTAGAGTATCCATGTAGATGTGGATGTAGATATTCTCACCGTGCGTGCGACATTCTCCGAAATTCTCAATAACGTTCCGGGCAACATCGGGTTCTTCGCAGATTAGTGTTTCCGCGACATGTTGTACCCAGAAACCCCTCTTTGTTCTTAAACGCATGTCCGTGCTGCTAAAAACATGCGCAGAAAGTAAAAGTGGCGATGGAAAATGTGGTGAATACAGCCTAATAGCCACAGCTGCATTGCGCTGCGTCTCCCCATAGATCAGTATCCTATCGGATAGTCCTCGCTGGAGTGTATTGCAGTTGTTATGTTTCTAAGACCTGTCTCGAACTACAAACAAACGGTCACATAACTTATGAGAGCGGAACAGAAGGAAAACGCATGCATATGGCGGCAGAGCTCGGTGGAGGTTCGCTTGTACCTGCACTTCCTTTGGACAGCAGTGACGAGGGAACCCTTTTTGCACTGACGTATGCGGGAAACAAAACACAACTGAGGACGGACTGCGTGGGCCACCTGGTACATTCCTGTGTTAGATATGTGTATGTGACGTAATAATTACATTCAGTCTATATGTCTACTTATAACGCACTGACGATAGATGCACTGTCAGTTGAAATCTAGATCTGCACGCAGTAAAGAAGACAGGTGACATTACAAGCGATGCTGACCTCCTTTCTGCACTGGCATACATCGAGGTCGTGAGGCACAATCACGACCTTCGAATCGTACATGACTTAATACATTAATTTTAATAACGACCACAGCGTTCCGAGCAATGCTCGTAGGCGGCCGTTTCCCTCCCCTCTCTGTTACTGCAAAGCCACCGCAACACTTAGTATTCGGCTGGATGATGTTTGTTAAGTCCTGATGGAAGTTTATTCCAACGAAAATGGTCGACGTTAACTGTCTACTAGACTGTGCATGCAGCAACAATAAGAAGTATCATTTGCGGCAAACCAGCAGGAGGTAAACGCTGCCGTCGTAGAAGTCGAGCAATTTGCTAGCACAAAACATCATGTGGAGTGGAAGCGGCCATGCAACGCACCACTATTCCCGACCTCTCTGACACAGTTATCCAGGAAGAGATAAAACATCAGCCAATACACCAACTAAATTTAATAACTAACCAAATTTTATACGTAGGGGTCCATTGATAGTGACCGGGACCAATATCTCACAAAATAAGCATCAAACGAAAAAACTACAAAGAACGAAACTCGTCTAGCTTGAAGGGGGAAACCAGATGGGGCTATGATTGGCCCGCTAGATGGCGTTGCCATAGGTCAAACGGATATCAACTGCGTTTTTAAAAATAGGAACCCCCATTTTTATTACATATTGGTGTAGTACGTAAAGAAATATGAATGTTTTAGTTGGACCACATTTTTCGCTTTCTGATAGATGGCGCTTTAGGTATTTGCTTCGTGATACATTACCCGTGTTAAAACGGACCGTTTACCAATTGCGGAAAAGGTCGATATCGTGTTAATGTAGGGCTATTGTGATCAAAAGTCCCAACGGGCGTATGCTATGTATGCTGCTCGGTATCCTGGACGACATCATTCAAGTGTTCGGACCGTTCGCCGGATAGTTATGCTATTCAAGGAAACAGGAACTGTTCAGCCACATGTGGAACGTCAACAACGACCTGCAACAAATGATGATATCCAAGTAGGTGTTTTAGCTGCTGTCGCAACTAATCCGCACATCAGTACCAGACAAATTGTGCGAAAATTGGGAATCTCAAAAATGTCGGTGTTGAGAACGCTACATCAACATCAATTGCTCCCGTACCTTATTTCTATGTACCAGGAATTGCATGGCGACGACTTTGAAAGTCGTGTACAGTTCTGCCACTGGGCACAAGAGAAATTACGGGACGATGACAGATGTTTTGCACGCGTTCTATTTAGCGACGAAGCGTCATTCACTAACAGTGGTAACGTCAACCGGCATAATATGCACTATTGGGCAACGGAAAATCCACTATGGCTGCAACAAGTGGTACGTCAGTGACCTTGACGGGTTAATGTATGGTGCGGCATTATTGGAGGAAGGATAATTGGCCCCCATTTTATCGATGGCAATCTAAATGGTGCAATGTATGCTGATTTCCTATGTAATGTTCTACCGACGTTACTACAAGATGTTTCACTGCATGACAGAATGGCGATGTACTTCCAACATGATGGATGTCCGGCACATAGCTCGCGTGCGGTTAAAGCGGTATTGAATAGCATATTTCATGACAGGTGGATTGGTCGTCGAAGCACCATACCATGGCCTGCACGTTCACCGGATCTGACGTCCCCGGATTTCTTTCTGCGGGGAAAGTTGAAGGATATTTGGTATCGTGATCCACCGACAACGCCTGACAACTTGCGTCAGCGCATTGTCAATGGATGTGCGAACATTACGGAAAGTGAACTACTCGCTGTTGAGAGGAATGTCGATACACATGTTGCCAAATGCATTGAGGTTGACGGACATAATTTTAAGCATTTATTGCATTAATGTGGCATTATCAGGTAATCACGCTGTAACAGCATGTATTCTCAGAAACGATAAGTTCACAAAGGTAGATGTATCACATTGGAACAACCGAAATAAAATGTTCAAACTTACCTACGTTCTGTATTTCAATTTTAAAAACCTACCTGTTACCAACTGTTCGTCTAAAATTGTGAGTGATAGGTTTGTGACTATTACAGCGCCATCTATCACAAAGCGAAGAACGTAGTCCAACTACATTATTCATATTTCTTTACGTACTACACGAATATGTTATAAAAATGGGGATTCCTACTTTAAAAAAAACGCAGTTGATATCCTTTTGACCTATGGCAGCGCCATTTAGCGGGACAGCCATAGCGCGAACTGGTTTCCCCCTGCAAGCTAGACAAGTTTCGTTCTTTGTAGTTTTTTGGTTTGACGCTTATTTCGTGAGATATTTGGCCCGGTCACGATCAATGGACCGCCCTGTATATAAAATAAAGTCTTATGCTTCTTAAACGAAGAAAAATAAATAACACAAAGTTAATACTCGCCTCACTTCTATTGCAAATTTATACTCTACTTCATACTAGTATTAAAACGATACTGACCACCAAAAGAATTGCATACTGATTTCCTAAGTCAAGCGAAGAGCGTCGGATAACAGCCTATACGAACTATCTTACATAATTGTTTGGAGTGTAGTTGGCAGTTGAAGTAAGAGCCTGCATCTAAGTGGCGAGCCCGCATGAGCGTCGTTTATTTCCGTGACACCGTGCGGAAACACGCAAGCATTAGCTGCCTCACTTGTCAACAATAGGGCGAACATACGCCGAGTATGGACCAACAGGTGCGTGGCCCTGCCACGATGTTAGGGAAACATGTACTCTAGATGGCTCCGTCACAAAGTACCAGCACTAATTGGCTAGACAAAAGCATTTGGTACTGGAATTTTTGTTAGGTTGTCGATTATTTATGGTTTTTTTTATGGAGAATGAGTGTGCTATATACCTGAAGTTCACAGCGAATGAGTTTGATTAAGTATAGCAAAATTAGAGTGATAATCGAATAGTGAATGTGTCTGAAGTTCACTGATTTAGCTACAGAACTCTAAATTAGCGTGAATGTATAACTGATGAAATAATGGTCGTATTCAGTCTGCAGGAAAAAATCGCACTGACAATGAGACATATTTTGGACATAATAAATGAAAAACATTTATACAGAGGAACGTAAAAACTGATTGTAATTGTCAACTTTGTTTATAGTAAACAAAAAGTTTCCATCAAGCTACATGGTAGGCATCCATGAGTAAATCGAGCAACTGAACTACGAGGACTAGGCTCTCATGCGTAAATTGAGCAAATTGTGTAGAAAGCTGAGTTTCTCTCTGTAAAGCATAAAATGCCACCGATAAACATCTAGAAAAGGGAATGTCGACCCGCAGTTTTTGAGCTTCTTAAGGCGTGAGACGCTGCGGGACGTGTTGATTTACCATAGGCTACATAAAATAGAAAAGAGGTTAGACGCAGAAGATCTGCTGCGCCAATGAGGACAGCTTCACTGGTCATACAGAGACAGACAGAGAGTGAGATGACTTTTTTCAGTATAGAATGTTAGAACACAGATTGCTGGTAAAGTGAATAGAGTGTAGCCCACGGAAAGGCACTAGCGTGTTATAAGGAACAATTTTACTGGTCGGCGTTTGTAAGATCCAAAGCTAGGCCAATCTGAAGACAACGAGAGAAGCAAAACGCTGGAATGCAAGGTTTCCTTGTCACTGTCAATTGTTGTATGAGTAACTTTATGAGAATGAACCAAAGTAACTGTGATTTTTGTTTCATTTAGTAGTTCCACGATTCCTAATTCATTATTTTGGATGGTAATTAGTAAACATATGTCAGATGCAGGACCCACTGCCGGCCGCGGTGGTCTCGCGGTTCTAGGCGCGCAGTCCGGAGCCGTGCGACTGCTACGGTCGCAGGTCCGAATCCTGCCTCGGGCATGGATGTATGTGATGTCCTTAGGTTAGTTAGGTTTAAGTAGTTCTAAGTTCTAGGGGAATGATAACCACAGCAGTTGAGTCCCATAGTGCTCAGAACCATTTGAACCATTTTGCCGGACCCACTTCCGCATTTTTACATAAATTGATACACCCTCACAAGTAACGTCCACTAGCACTTGGTGTCTTCATTGACACAGAACAAAAAAATCTTGTGAAACTGGAGGAATCTTTCTGAATCGTCCTATTCGTTTCTAGGTCTTTTGATATCTTTAGTTTTCCATGATCGAATTTTTTGCTTCTTTTGTAACTGTTGTAGAACTGTTACCTTTGTAGGTGAAATAAACGTAGAATAAATGAGAAACAATTAAAAGTAACTGAAATACAGAATTAATACATAAGAAGGGATGCCCTGGTATGCTAGTCAGCGAGACATCCAGACACACCACCTGACAGAAGGCTGGAGGGGTCACCTTGGCGGTCTGAACCAGTCCTGTGAGCGGTTCTGAACCTACGTACGCCGCCACTGTCTCGTGGTGGACTCCACAGACTCTACATCAGCCACCGTTTGTCTACCGCTTGTCTATATGTTTCTTGCAGTCACACTGGGAAAATACTCTGGTTTTGTATGATTATTCTGCGTCAAAGCTGAACACCAGAAACATACCTCAGTCCACTCCGACACTGTGCTAAATATTTGTTCATGGTTCTAGTCAGCCGTTGTATGCAGACTCGACCTAATGTCCCTAACCTTCAAACTGACTCACCTCGACACAGTCACCTGAAAGTGGACTCTAAGCCACGGTGGAAATCAAGATTTTTCACGTACTCACTCACTGCTGGAGATGAGTGAATTCGCGACAGAAAAAGAATGGTAATGCAGACAGGGAATAGAACATCGTGGACATTTTGATATGTGGTCTGATATTATCCTGGGAATTTCCGAGCAATCGAAAATCGGTTATTATTATTTTATGTCGCTAGTCTATGTTTGAGAATTTTCGATTTTGGGAGACTCCCTAGCGAGCTGTTGGCTATTACATAACAGCATGGAATAGATTTATCTTTCATTACTATTATCTGGTTCTGCCAGATACCTATGGCGGAGTCATCTGATGTTATTTAAACATTTCCACCCAGCAGGGCACAACAAATAATTGCCAAAGATCAACAGAGGTGCAATAACTATATCGTAAGCGATAACCTTATTTTAAAAATGCTGAAGATAAGATGGATAGATCACATAACTAATGAGGAGTTATTGAATAGAACTGGGGAGAAGAGGAGTTTGTGGCACAGCTTGACTTGAAGAAGGGATCGATTGGTAGGACATGTTCGGAGGCATCAAGGGTTGACCAACTTAGTATTGGAGGGCAGTGTGGAGGGTAAAAATCGTAGAGGGAGACCAAGAGATGAATACACTAAGCAGATTCAGAAGGACGTAGGTTTCAGTAGGTACTGGGAGAAGAAGAAGCTTGCACAGGATAGAGTAGCTTGGAGAGCCGCATCAAACCAGTCTCAGGACTGAAGACTGCAACAACAACAACAACCTTATTTTGACAGAGTAGTTCTCTGTTTATACATGGAGTTATTTGTATACAATACTGTCGCCGTGGCAATGGGCATAACAAACGGCCAATATCAACTAGAAAGTCAAGCTGCCAGCCTATATGTACACGCTGAAAGAATTAAGTTACAAAATAAGACACTGAAAGTAGTTGAAAAGGTTTTCCTTGTGGGTAACAAATTCAATTAAGATGGCAGAATTAAAGAGGATATAAACTGCGGAATGGTAATGGGAAAGACGAGAAGTAAGTCAACAACTGATATGAATTTAAATGAACTGTGATGTACACACCTACTCCACTAGAAGAAGAAATAACCATAGTTACGCATTATTAAATCTGTCAGCGACTCAGAATGCAGTTGAACAAGCAGCAACAAAAATGTTTGATCATTTGACCAGCACCATGAGAGTTCCAGCTTGCAGTAATGGACGTGTTAAATCTAACGTAGAATCATTTCTCGTAGACAATACATTGAAGTAAACGGACCGAATTTTTTACTTGAAGAGTGGTAGCCTGAAAAACAACCCTCGTTACTGTGTGAATAGGACTAAAAAATAATATGTTCATTAATGTCAAAACCAATCATGTATACATGTCCTGTGAACTGACACGTCCCACACCATTTCGATAAAAGAATCGTTCAGATGCACTGTGATACATGTGCCTATTTAACGAACTATAAATGTGAGTTCCTAAAAGTATAAAAAACGTTAAACAGTTTACAGAAGAAAAAAAGAAACTCTGTTATAGAAGAATGCTAAAAATTAGAAGTAGGTGGAGTAGCTAATGATAGCTGATCACGGAGAAGAATTTACTGAACCTGGCTAAAGTAAGAGCAAAGTTGATAGGATACATTGTTGGGTCTCGGCCACTCGTCTCGTATAAGGCGCCTAAGGGATGCCGCGTTCTCGGAATGCTATACAACATTCAAAAAATAACATTAGTTGTTCTATTTCTACAAAGCAAATTAACAATACTTAACTTTGGATTTATAACAAGCGTCGCAAACGATGGGCGTCATGCAAACAGTACACAATCTTCGCTATAGACAAAGTCCAAATAAGCACTCGATACGGAGCACTACGGTGTGTTCTGCTGGTCTACAACCGTCCACCAATGTCCGTAATCTGAGCCGATCTGAGCGGCTGACACTGCCAGGAGCGGCTCTTACATTCACTTCTTGCAGAGGTGGCTGCTGGCGTGACACGGTCCTTGTCAGAGGGCTATTGGCTATCGGTTCCTCACCGCCTTATCTGCTCTTGCGTTTCACATCTTTATTCCGGTGCTTCTGATTACACTAGAACACACATCATGAGGCACCACAGGGTAGTTAATTGGCTAATGGGAGGAAGTGTCGAGGGGTAAAACTTCGTCGAGGGATATTATGAGTAGACTGCAGTAAGCAGGTTCTAGAGGTGGTAGGTTGCACTGGTTATAGATGAAGACAAATCTAGAGGGTGGACCTGAATGGAGAGTAGCTTCAAATCGTTCTATTGACTGAAGACCACGTGGAAACTAATGCGTTTTACTGAAGGGGATAAGTAAAGAAGATGTCTGGAGGTAGTGTGTGATAACTTTGCAACGGACACGTAACGCTAGAGAGCTCTTAACGGACACACTGCGCCTCGTCGCCCATTACGACGTGCCGGATGCGTCACCATATGGGGGCGGTGGCGTGGGCGGCGTGGGTGGGGGTGGCGCTGAAACAGTTGTTGACGGCGGCGCTGGCTCAAGTGAGCCATTGGGCGTCCGCCTGTCTGGCGCCTCCTCCATTATGGATCCGACGCCGGCGGTGCGGGGGAGGCGCCGCGACGCTCTGCCCTTTTGACGGCTGGCTATCGGATTTGGCAACGAGAGCGTCTGGAAGCGAGTGTGCGTTGCCTCCGGCCGCTAACACCACTCCAGCGCGGACTACATCGGTCTGCCTGACGCTTGACGGTGGGAGGGAGAGTAGCTGTGTAAAGAACCTACCAACCGGCTATCAACCGATCACGATATTAACTCTGCTCCTTCAAGGGTACCATCAATTAGGCTTATAATCTGACTGCACTCACCACATCCTGTTGGTCAACTAGGACAATTCGCGATCAAAACATCTATGGTCATCAGTCCCCTAGAACTTAGAACTACTTAAACCTAACTAACCTAAGGACATCACACAACACCCAGCCATCACGAGACAGAGAAAATCCCCGACCCCGCCGGGAATCGAACCCGGGAACCCGGGCGTGGGAAGCGAGAACGCTACCGCACGACCACGAGATGCGGGCAATTCGCGATGTATTCCTTCCTTGTCTCCTGTGGCCATTACTCTCATATTCCATCTCGTGATCATTGGAACATCACTCTGAAATTTCTTTTTTCGTAATTTTTTCTCTCTGTTTTCAACTCACTTTCAACTTAACATAATCGGATAGTCACAACAGCAGTTGAACTTTGGGAAGCTTGTTAGTTAATTATTTGAGCTATAAGACCAGACTATGTGTTTTGTAACAAATACGTCCGTAATTCCGTCATAAGTAAATGCTATTCCATTCGCTGCTTTTCAATCGCGCTCGCTTGTATTATCTTTGGAAGCAAGAATTCATGACATGGAATAGAAATGTACTATAAAATTGCCGCAGGATCAGACAACATCATCTACATTGAATGTACTGATACCTAGGTCTGTCGCTGCGATTGCTGCCTTCAGTATTCCTTAAACCACGGTTTCTAGTAACAGCGCAAGTTGTTAATGTGCCAACCATTCTGTCTCTTTGAATCGTTTTTTATTTTCTGTACTTTCTTTCTCTTAGAGTAGCTGTTGAACCTCACCTTTCTTTCCATAACCAATTTGATTTACGATACTTTCCTCTAACACCACATTCCATAGATTTCAAATCGCCTGATTTCAGCCTTACCAAATGTCCATATTTCGCACCACTACTGTGCTGTGCTCCAAATTTGCCCGTCATGAATTCATTCCTGATCTCAGCTTTGTGTTTTTTTGATGCTAGTAGCTGTTTCTTTTTCATAAGAATTGCTTTTGGCTTGTGCAGTCCTTCCTACACTGTTTTACTCGCATCTTACTTCTTTACTGTTTCTTCTTCTCGCACTTTCAATGGTCTCTGCCAAAGTTTTACATTTGTTCTTCCCTCACAAGTCATTATCGTGGCCTTACATTCGTGCGTACCGTAGCTACCAGGTCCAGCACCCTGAACACCGGGCACATGTCCTGTTCACAAATGGTTCAAATGGCTCTGAGCACTATGGGACTCAACTTCTGAGGTCATTAGTCCCCTAGAACTTAGAATCAGTGAAACCTAACTAACCTAAGGACATCACACACATCCATACCCGAGGCAGGATTCGAACCTGCGACCGTAGCGGTCTCACTGTTCCAGACTGCAGCGCCTAGAACCGCACGGCCACTTCGGCCGGCTCCTGTTCACATTTGGACACTACTCTTATGTCATCAGGGAACCTTATTATGGTGATCTGAGTCCATGACAAAGAACTACCTCACTGAGGTGGTTCATTACTTCCTCCATTGAGCAGCTAACATACAAGCTAAGTATCAGTGCCGACATGGAACTACATTTATTTCACATTTCCTGAAGGTGGCTTTTCACCTCATTCCATAAGAGCTAATGTCAGAGCAAGGAGCACGCTTCTCACACTTTAAAATATATCACCTTGTCTATGACTGACAAATATTTTCTTCCAATCCACACTAATAATATTCTTCTCTAGTGTACGAATGCTGTGTATGTTCACTTGTTTTCCCGCAAGATATATTTTATCATTATCCGCAAAGCTAAAATTGTTGGTGAATCGAAGAAACAGAATGGTTGGGAAGATGTAGAAACAGGCGTTGTTACAAGAAACCGTCGTTTGGGGGATGGTAAAGGAAACAATCGCCAGAGTTTCCCATAAAAAAAGGAAACAAAACCCCAACTGCCCACCGTAATCTCAGTTCTTCTTTCCATTCTCTGGTAAAATATACTCTACCTTACTTCTGATGCATGTGAAACTAGACTGTCTGATAGTTTTCACATTTAGTCCATCTTGCTTTCATCAGGACCACGGAAATCACATTCTTTAAAAATCTGATGTACCCTCCTAATTTACGTAGATTTTTTCACGAGGTTATAAAGCTACTTCTACTGTAGTATGTAATGCTTTGTGCTCGAAATTTTCTGTCAACAAGAGTTATTAGTGTTGGCGTTGTAGCAGTCTTTCGCACCCAAGGGAATTATTCAGATGTGATTAGTATTGCATTATCATGAAGAATATTTGGATTGCTTGCTGTCTTTCTAAAAATACCGATATAATATACAGATATGAAAATGAAAGGATAAAATAAACAAATAAAGAAAGTGTGATAATATCAATGACGGCAGCTGCAATGAAATCGGCGTAACCAGTAACTGTTGGTCAAGCGTTGATGAGATGATGCATGAAAGTCATAAGAAAATTAAAGAAAAGGAAGAATAACATTTGTCATGGGTTTGTGTCGAAAGGAGTCTCCAAAAATGAAGTAGCACCTTGTATAAAATAAATAAAAATAAAATGGAATAAAATATTAATGATTAATTATTCTGTATGTATGATGATTGGTTGTAATTGGTATTTGCTTATCTGGAACGTGGACGTTTAATTATTCGGTATCAGACGCTTGACAATGGATATTTGGAAAAGGCAATGTAACTCGTAGTTGACCGTGAAAGAAAACTGAAATAATCGGACTTCGTAATTAAATCGTTTCCAAAGACTGCTGCGGTAGGTACGGACTCATGATCTAATCTCAATATTACAATGATTTGCCAGCCATGCCAATACGTCGTACAGAGGTGATTGTCTACTAAACATAAAAAGTTACACAGTTAGTTAAATCAGATATATTCAATGAAATAGCCTACAGTTCATAATCCTACTTACTTTTATAAATACAAATTCATTACAGAATCGAGTGCCTAGTGTGGTTGCAACTCGCAGTATTCTTCTATAACATGAAAATATGGCGGTGTGCCAGACAATAAAATAAAATACGTGCTTCTCGCACCACTTCTACCAGAGCTCTCTCTTCTCTTAAACAAACATAAGAGTAACGTAATTATTCTTTTGTCTTTATCAGCGACACAGCGCTGCAGTTGTGTGCCATAGGCTTTATTTATTAGTCACTCATTATTTATTTAATTAATATTTCGCGTTTCCGCGGAAACTCACGCTCGGCATGCAAATGTGCCTTTATATTGCCCCCTGAATTGCGAGGCGAAAGGACACACCTGCAGGCGAGCAATTCACCTAAAGGCACAAGTAAATCTAAGTTATCTACAACTATTCACATGACTTACATTACACACATTATACACATTATATACAAAATTTGAATGACGCGGGTGCGCCGCAAAAATTCTTATGTTGGCAGATAGAGTGCGCGCATGCGCAGAAGCGTCTGTGTGACTCCGGCAGTGCCGTTATATCATACAGTTAGATCACGCGGCACAGTAATGCAGTTCATATTGTTCGTGTGCGCGCGTATCTTAATCGTTGCACAAAGAAAATATTCAACCAAGATTACATATGAAGACTACATTCTATAACAGGTAACTTAGTTTTAAATTTACAATATTTGTTATATCACAATACAACTCAGATTGTTGAATGTTCTTAGTTACATAGTATTGTTTTGAAATACTTCAAAGAAAAATGTCCGTATGTTTCAGGTGCGTCGACCTATTCACATCGTGTCGTTATTACAGTTCATATTCATCTGCTGCACAATAATTTTTTCACAGGTTAGTATCATCGTTGTATAACAACGTGATTAAAACATAAGCGTGTCCATTTCCATTTCCATTATAGTCGTTGTGATGCTGTTCGTTGTGACAAAAAAACATTGTTTATTACAGATCTGACGTGACCCGTTAGTAATTGGTCCACGTGCAGTTCGTTTTTTTTTTACATTCCGTGGAAGCTTGGTTGCAGAACCTCGGACGGTACATAGCTGGCGTGGATCCTTGGACAGTCCAGCTAAGAGTGTCCGTCACATTTCGAGAACATTTCATTCCCTGAAGTTCCAACCAAAATTCTTCCACCCGTCGTGTTGTTTTCTGGACAGGCACTTTGTGTCCGTTTAATCCAGTTAACATCTTGAAGTTAGGTACTGTAGTATTGTCACTAGACGATGCACGAATTATGCACTTCACATTTTCAGTTTTTTGCTGAATGTAGCTCACCTAAATGTTCGTAGTTATTAATCAAACAAATGGTTCATCGCGTTTACATAGGTACGATGCATAATGAATGTCATTAACAGTTTCTTTCACATAGGTTTCTGCGTAGTTGCAGAGTTAGTAATGTTCATTAATGTCCGTGAACAATGGTTCACTATGCAATGTCCTTTTGGCACTCGTTTTGTTCAAATATCTTTTACATAGTAACAGTTACATTATACATCATTGAAAGAGAAGCAAAAAAAATATAAGTAATCATACATACACACGTCACATATTTTCATAGCATAAACATAATACAGTTGCACATAAACATGTTTACATCATTATTACATAGCTATGGGTTATTACATTGTGTCACATTTGATTACATGAATTGCAGATAATTACGTCCTCTTTAAGGGTTTTGCTGGGATTTTATCGATGTTTATTTTGTGATGTCATCTGAAATTAAGATAGGTTAGACACAACATTCATTACATCAGTAGGCAAGACCAGGCATTTTCACTACTCAATAAATATTCAAAATAGTAAGAGAGAAAATGTTTGATTCCTCGCGTTTTGTGCGTGTGTGTATAGTGTCTGTGTGGCCTTGACTACTGATAGATGCTTTTCGTGTTGAGAGATGTGCGTCTAATCTATTTCTCAAAGTAAAAGTTCGCTTCACAGATGACGTCTGTCGGTTCGTCAGGTGTCACACCAAGTCAGTGATACCCACAGTCACAAATGTTCCGTAAAAAAATTAATATATCATTCACTGCTACGTAAACATAAATTTTATTTTAATATTCCGTCTTCCAGGTGGTGGCGCGCGCTGAAAGAAGAGTTCTTCTGCCTTCAACTGCGTCACTGGAACCGCTGAAATGAAAATTTCTATACTACTTACTATCTGTGTTGTAGCAACAGAGTTTTTTGGAGTTGCTTAGCAATGTTTTGATGGATGTGACTTTGACATTATTCCGCATGAAATGCTCTAAGATCTCGGTGTGCGTATAGCCCAATAATTTTGTTAGTTCTACGATGTTGTAACAAATACGCACCAGGATGCGGTATGTTAACAATTATATAAGGTCCTTCATATAGCAGACGCCACTTAGCGTTGCGTCGTTTGAGTGCTACAGATTTATGATGAGTACGAAGTAGTACAAGCATTCCTACCTCGAATTTTTGTTTTCTTTTTATTATGTTTCTGTGATGTTTGTTTCGTATCTGTGCGTGATGTGTCAGCGTAGTCAGAACTTCTTTTATTTTCTGTTCAGGTGTGATTTCCTTGTCTGACAACTTAGGTAATGGTTCTATCCACTGATCGTTCTGTTTGCAATTGAACATGATCTCGTTAGGTGTGTAATTTGTATCGTAAATATTTAAGTTATTGTGTACGTCTTCGAAAAGACTTAGGTAGGACACCCAATTAGTATGTTTCGATGAAATATAGGTCCTCATGAATCGGTTTAATTCTCGGAAAAGTCTCTCAGTCGCGTTACATTGTGGACTAAACTTTGAAATAGATATACTTTTAATGTTATTGTCCTTCAAGAAATTTCTCCATTTGTACCCAGAGTAGTATGCTGCATTATCTGACAGAATTGCTTTTGGTTTTCCCACGTGCGTCAGGTAATCACTTGAGAATCTTCGTATTATAGCACTTGCAGTGGCGGATTTTAAAGCATAAAGTTTTACATGTTTAGAAAATATATCGTAAAAAGCCAAGATATATTTGACGCCTCCAGAGCTTGCTGGATGCGGTCCACTGATGTCAGTACACAGAATTTCCAGGGGTTTACTGGGTAAAATAGAATGTAAATCTGTCTTTGTGGATAAATTCTGAGGTTTTGATTTTTGACATATGACACATGTTTTCAGTTCCCTGTAAATTTTTCTTCTCATATTGCTTAAATAACAGTATGTGCTGAGCTTTGCTAAACACTTCTTCGTCCCGTAATGACCCCAAACTAAGTGTGTGTGCCAAATTAGATTACGTTCAGACTCTTTGGGAATGCATACACACCAGTTAGTAGCATTTGAATGTCGGCGATAAAATAACACATCATTGTGTAACTTGTAATACTTAGTCAAAGGATGATTGTGTTTTTCTACCAGTAATGTTATTATCTTATACCAGTGAGGATCAGATTTTTGTAATTTAGCCATGTTTCTGCACATATCAATATAATATTGGTGATACTGCTTGTCTTGCATTAAGAGAATCCTGTAGTCATTTATATTTTCTAAGTCACTGTTGGTTTCATTCATACCTTGTGGAAGTCTAGAAAAGCGTCGGCAATGGTGTTGTCCTTACCCTTTTATGTACTTAATTTCAAAAGAGTAGTTCTGAAGTGTAACTGCCCATCGTGATAGTCTAGGATGTACAAGTTTACAAGTTAACAAAAATGTCAGGGCCTGGTGGCCGGTGTAAATTACTGTATGTTTTCCAAATAAATAATAATTGAATTTCTTGAATGCCCATACTATGGAAAGTGTTTCTAACTCAGTAGTGGAGTATGTACGCTCACATTCAGATAGAGTACGACTCGCAAACCCAATAATTCTTATCTGTTCCTTATCTTTATTCTTTACAACTTGAAATAAGCAACATCCCAAACCAGTACGTGAAGCGTCACAAGTCATACAAAAATCTAAATTGAAATCTGGATGGCTCAATATGTTTGCATTCACTAAAGCATGTTTAATTGTATTAAAGTCATTCTGGCACTGTTCCGACCAGATCCAAACTTGATTCTTTCTGAGTAGATTTAGCAGATGTTTACTGTTCAAAAGTGGTTGTGGCAAAAAACGTCTGAAAAATGATCATAGCCCAAGGAATGATTTTAACTGCTTTTTAGTTCGAGGACTAGGAAAGTTTCTGATAGCATCTAATTTACTGGGATCAGGACGTATGCCCTGTGAATTAATGATATGTCCTAAATATTTTATCTCACTGCAACCAAACTTTGATTTTCTAAGATTGGCTGTGACTCCAGCTTGTGCAAATTTTTCTAAAATTCCTTGAAGTGTGTCAAGGTGTTCATTCCAAGACTGTGTAGCTATCAGTATATCATCAACATAGTGTGTGACTGTCTCAACTAAATCATCGCCAAGCACGGTATCCAGGGCTGTAATGAATACCCCAGAACTGACATTCAGTCCGAAAGGTAGAACACAAAACTGATAGGTTCGCCCCCCGAACATAAATGCAGTATATTTCCGAGAATCAGGAGTGATACTCACCTGCCAAAATGAATTAGCGAGATCTATTGTGGAAAAATACTTTGCATCTAGAAATTTCTGTAATTGCTCTTCTAAATTTTCGGGTTTTGTGTGAACTGGTAAAATTATTTCATTAATTGCTCGTGCGTCTAACACTACCCTGATGCTTCCATTTGATTTTTTTTGACAACAAGTAGAGGACTACAGTAAGGTGAGGTGGATGGTTCAATGACCTTCCAGTCTAACATTTGTTTTAATTCTTGCCACACAGCAGGTCGTTGAGATAACGGTACGTTATATGTCTTGTGGTAGAAGATCTTGTGAGGCTTAACTTCAATCTTGTACGCATACGTGTTGATAACACCTATTCGTTTGGCAAAAACTTGTAAATATTTGGATAACACTTCCTGTAGTTTTATACGTTCATGTGCACTGAGAGCTGTAGCTTCATTTATCTTATGATCAAGCAATGTTTTCAAGTCCATTAGCTCTGTGTCAGATGAGTGTGTTTGCGTGTCTTGAATGTCATTGTCAAGTACTAACTGAACCTTGTACCCTGTACAGTTTTTGTCATGCTTTAGAGTTCTCCTGTCCAAATCAATAATAATTACACTGCCTTTATCATTTAAAATACATTTACCTTTGGAGAAGTCTATAATGCAGTCCTTCTCGCTCATAATATCTATTCCTAATATGCAATTTGTCACAAGGTTTTGTACAACCAGGAATGGCCATTGTACGGTTCCATTACCTATTTTAATGTTTACAAAAACTTGCTTCGTAACCCTACATGACTTATTACCTAGTGCAGTAGTTATTTTACAGTTTTGGGCAGGAAACTCAGGCACAGGTTCCAATTCACACATCTTTTTATAGAAATTAAAAGACAAAACGCTCACAGCTGCACCTGTATCTAGAATAATAGTAGTTGGAATCCCACCTACTACACCAGTGGTAGATGCTAAAATAATTTCATTTGTGTTTGAACGACATTGTGTACTGTCTTGTAAAAGTTTATCCGATATATTGTTATTGTGGTTGTATCTTATAAATAAAACAGGTAATTTTTGTTTAGAATTATTCGGCATATCATTATTCTGATGTTCAACTGTGGTGCCAAATAACTGATTAACATTGAAGTCGCCCCCCAAGAATTCCTCAGCCACGACCTGGGGCATAGAAGTGACTGTTTCTAGTTTGTTGGATTAGCATTTGTACTAGGTACTGACACAGATTGAGGTTGTGTGTCAGGTGTCATTTCTATTATATTCACATTCGGATATTGCCTATTGTGATCTCCAAACTTTTGCGGTTGTTGTTGCTGTTGCGCATTATAACTTACCTGTCGGTCATAAGGTATGCTCCAATTTTGTCCTGGTGGCTGCTGTGGTAAAGCAGTGTTTGAATGAAAGTACTGATCGTTACGAGTCCAGCCTTGACGCTGTCTTGGCTCGTAGTTATTATTATTTCTGTTTCTGTTTGTGTTTTTGTTGTTGCCTATGGATCCGTTGTTACCGTTGTAGTTATTACCGCGGTGCCTTTTGTATGGATTGCCGCATGAAGTGTTATTACTGTTGTAACTATTGTTTGTATTGGAATACGCGTGTTGATTTTGATTTCCGTATTGAGACGGCATGTGAGTTTGCTGTTTTTGTTGTACCGCGTATCCAACTGTGGGCGCGCCAGAATTGAGTTGGCAAGCCTGCATGTTTTGTATTCCACTAGTGTAAACATTGTGGCTGCTGTTTTGCCGCGCGAAGCGCTGATCTTCAAGTAACATGTCAACCGAATCTAAAGCTGTTAAAAAATAATCTGAATCGTCATCCGGGATATGTAGGAGTTTTTCTTTAATGTTGAAAGGCAATTTGGCCTTCAACGCACGGAGTATATCGCGTGTTGCGACTGGTTCGTCTAAAAAGTGTCCCATGTTCAAGTATTTTTCAAAATATCTGCGTAAGTTGCCATTTTTACTGTTAAAAGTTTCAGGTTCTAGAATTTGTCTTCTGAGTCGCTCCTGGACGGATTGCGACCAGAATTTGTTCAGAAAAGCACGCTCAAACTCACTGTACGTGGTACATACGTCAGCTTGACTGTATGCCCAGACAGCTGCATCGCCTTGGATGTAACCGACAATATATGAAATCTTTTTCCGGTCACTCCAAGTGCGTGGAAATGCGTTACTAAAAGATTTAAGAAAAATCACCGGATGAATGGTTCGTTTTTCTGGGATAAAAATCTGAAATTGCCTGTGTTTCATTAAGCTTTCTTCTTCCTTCGCATTGTGATATGGATTTGTTCCACTGTAATTACTGCAATGTTCAGCTGGCGAGTAATTACAATAATGTTGCTGTGGTTTACCATGATAATAGCTTGTGTTTGTGTTTGTACATCGTGGTATGTGTTGTAGTCGTGGTGTGTTTTGTTCTTGTGTGTTTGTCGTGTGCGGTATGTGTGTCTCATACTCGAATGTATATTGGTTCCTGAACTGTACATTTTGACTGATATTTTCGTTACATTCAGACTGTGGTCGATCGGTGAATTGTGTCATTGGTCCAGTGACGGATTGTACTGCGTCACTGATCAGCTGTTTGTTATTAGTAATGTATTGCGCTACGGAGTCGTGCACAATTGTTGGTAAATTTTCACGTAGGCATCTATCAAAATGTTTGTCTTTGTTCACTACCCAATCATGAAATTCTTTATTAATGTTTTGAAAATGAGCTGTAGCATCAGATTGTAAGATGTCAGTCAGGTGTTGTTCAACATTGTCAAATTTATACTGTACGTCAGTAATTCGTTTTTCAAGGTTGTCGTGTACTGAAGGATATGTTTGAATTTGTTCAGTAAGAACTTCACACGTGACATTAAGATTTTTTACTTGTGTCTGTAAAAGTGCTACGTCAGTTGTAGTCTTTTCTTGTGTCGTATTAGGCTGGGAAAATTTAGTACTGAGTTCAGTCATCTGTTTGGTCAGTGTGGCGTCTATAAGTTCCACACGTTTACATAAAGTGTCATTACTCGTCTTGAGTGCTATGAGGTCAGATTTAATTTCGTCATTTTGTGTCTGTAAGGTTGCCATGTTTTCGGCGTTCTGTTTCATTATCATTTGTAACATGTCGGCAATGTTTACCGTTTGCAACGTCTGTGCCCGCGCCGCGTCATTAGACGTGACGTCATGCATTAACATGGGCTCTGACTGAGACTTTGAAATTTTTGTGGTGGACGGCCTATTGTCAAAATTTCCGTCAACACTTGCGTCAATGTTTGATAAATCGTCACTACCGGTTGCTGTCGTAAAGTCATTTTCTAACATTTGTCTCTCGTCCGAGTCGGATTGTGTCTGAATAGTACGTCTTTGCTGTTCCATTTTTGCGTATTGATTTCTAGTCATTACCATGCCACACGTGATTTATGTTTCAAGAAAATATTTGACACTGATTTTAAAATGAAATGCAGTTGAGCATGAATCGCTCGTAGCAACAATGGCTGTCCCGTTAATTTGAAAATATAAACTGAATTTGAGATTATTGGTAATGGCTGCTGGCCATGTTACATCATATCGTACAGAAGTCGGCCATATTGTACACTCGTGTATTGGTATTGTTGGGTACGTTCTTGTTTAGGGAAAAGTACTAGGAATGAAATTTGTTACTGAAAACTGTTATGCGCGAAAGAAACACTACAGAATTTACTGAAAAGCTAATACACTGAATTATACGTCTGGTCAAGCCTGCTAATGCAAAGATGCTGCATCTTACCTTATTTTGCTGGAAGCTTCATTGCGTCTTCCGGCAAAACTTTAGAATTGGAAAATATCTTCAGATTTTCATTATCTCTCATACATTCACGTCCAGGTCCAGAAAGTTGATTTTTGACATGAAACAAAAAGAACAATGTAACAAATGACAAAATAACAAGTCCTGTCACGGTCGCCAATATAAAATAAATAAAAATAAAATGGAATAAAATATTAATGATTAATTATTCTGTATGTATGATGATTGGTTGTAATTGGTATTTGCTTATCTGGAACGTGGACGTTTAATTATTCGGTATCAGACGCTTGACAATGGCTATTTGGAAAAGGCAATGTAACTCGTAGTTGACCGTGAAAGAAAACTGAAATAATCGGACTTCGTAATTAAATCGTTTCCAAAGACTGCTGCGGTAGGTACGGACTCATGATCTAATCTCAATATTACAATGATTTGCCAGCCATGCCAATACGTCGTACAGAGGTGATTGTCTACTAAACATAAAAAGTTACACAGTTAGTTAAATCAGATATATTCAATGAAATAGCCTACAGTTCATAATCCTACTTACTTTTATAAATACAAATTCATTACAGAATCGAGTGCCTAGTGTGGTTGCAACTCGCAGTATTCTTCTATAACATGAAAATATGGCGGTGTGCCAGACAATAAAATAAAATACGTGCTTCTCGCACCATTCTACCAGAGCTCTCTCTTCTCTTAAACAAACATAAGAGTAACGTAATTATTCTTTTGTCTTTATCAGCGACACAGCGCTGCAGTTGTGTGCCATAGGCTTTATTTATTAGTCACTCATTATTTATTTAATTAATATTTCGCGTTTCCGCGGAAACTCACGCTCGGCATGCAAATGTGCCTTTATACTTGTTACGTAAATTTAAAGGTTCTTGCATTGATCATGGCGTATGCATTTACGGTCGCTATAATGGCCATCACAATACTAACAAACACGACTGGATTGCTAAACGACATATAGAAAACAAGTTAGGACCAAGAATGTTTAAAAGTAATAAGTAATTGCAATTTGCATCTCTCTAAAACTGTAATTATCATAAAGTAAAGAATAAAAATGAAACCACCTTCTACCTAAGGCCTAGTTAGTAGGAAAACATATGAAAAAAGACAGTAGCAGTTGTTCTTTAAATAACTAAAAAATGAACTTAGTACAAGATATATTTATTTAATCATGTTACTCTCGGTTAGGAAAGTTGACAATGTCATCCTGTAACGTTCTATTTCAGTTGTCCGTTGTAAATAATTGTGAATATCTTATTGATGATGAATAAATGTCTGACTTGACTTATGGGATGATACTTAAATTAAAATTGCCATTCACATGTTCTTATTTATAGCTGAAAACCTTCTGTATTTCTTAACGTCTAATTTCAGGGGGAACCGTGTGCACAACGACCGTATTATTGTCTATATATCTGGCCTAAATGGCAGTATCGGTCATACATATTGAAATCTTTTATTTTACAGATGAATTTCGGTCACTGTGTGACCATCCTCAGTGTTAAAAATACCTAAGAAACATTAGACATGAGGATCGTATCACAAATGTGGCCCTGTTTATAACAACTACCAACAAATTCAGAAACAGAAAAATGTATACAAATCTACAGATTCACGTGCGTACCAAATTATGTCGTAATGGCACAACATTGTCTATGAGGTGTACCATTTACTGTGATGATTACTTCCAACAGCTACCGTACCTTCACTTTTACTTCATACAATAAATTTTAAATTTAACATAAGACCCTATGTTGTAACCTTAGCAGTTGATGATCCAACGTAGAGTGAGCTTATAACTTACTCAGTCAACTAGCTAAGCTCAATATTCCAAAAACAAGCGTCATAGTACCCTCTATATTCCAAACCTTGCAATATGCAGACATGAAGTACGACAAGTACCATCAAGGGGAAAACCAATGCTTACATAAAAAAATAACCTTTAAAATCGCATGATGATACTACTCGTCAGAAGTCATGGCAAAACTTTAAAAAACGAAGTGCAGGCATAATAAAAAATATACAACGAAATTACGCCTTCAGACGTAAAGTATAAGATAAAACTTTGTAGGAATATACCTAACGTAAAAGCACATAATAATTTCTTAAAACCAAATACAGAAAAATTTGCATTAGAAACACCATTTTTACATTTCCAAAAACATAGGTTAAACGTAAAAACAATAATTCCTTACAACGGGACGTTACGTCCTCTCTCATTACACTCGAAGACTTAACCAACGTAATGGTTGACATTATTAGCGTAAAATTTTAATAGGCCTTTACAGAAGTAACAAAAAGACATTAAAAAAATACAGTGGTCTCCCAAGTGATGTACCAGGCTTCTAATACAATTATTTTTCATCTGAGAAACTGACATTAAATTTCAATAACGAAAAAATCGGGTGGCTATTGTAAAATCAATGAATAAACAGACATATGTAAAATATACATTTCAAATAGGGCTCAAAAATAAACCTATTATCTACCATTTGCTGTTAAGAAACCAGCTGCACGCTTCATAGCAAAAAATTGGGATAGAAGAGGGTTGCCTAAATGGGCACCATGTTTCGGCACATATAGTGAATCAGAGCGTCGTGCCGGCTAATCTTCCGTGTCATTGCTGCCTTGTGGGCGGCTTTCTGAAAGTGTTCCAAAAACTGACACCAACGTTGACGTTAAGCAACGTGCCATTGCGAGATTTCAAATTGCAGAAAGTCTCCATCTCCTGAAGGAGATCGAGATATCTGCCTTCTCCTGCCCTATGCAGCAGTTTAAGCTGCAGTATCAAGTCAGAGAAGCATGGGTCGTTTCAATCAAATGTACCACAGAGCCGGATCCATTTGCAATATCCCTGCTGTCCAGCGCAACATGCTCACGATATCTTTTTTCGAGTTTTCTGTATTTCCACACTCCAAGTCCCGGCATGGCACTTGGGAAGCCTATGCATGGCTCCAGAATCTGACATCAGTAACTGTTTCTTATGCTGTTAGTTTTGGAAAATTATGCTGAAAATAAAGTGCCTAATTCACACTCGCTGCAAATGGTGCAGTTATATAGGGTGAGTCACGTCACCCGTTTCATTTCGTGAACGGTTACACATAACGCAGTTTTCGATAAATTTTCGGTAAAGTTAGAGCTTTGAGAGGCACACATTTATTGTTGGGTATCAACTAAGATATTGAAGCAAATAGGTTTTTAAATGGGGCCGTAAACGTTTCATAACTGCATTAGATAACCCTTGAGGAGACAGTAACTATAGCGATTGTTACTGTTGACGTTGAAACCACTCGTAAAAAAAAATGTAGATATGTCCTAGTATTTGAGTTCACGGTGCTGCAATCGACATTGGTGCTGCAAACACCACTAAACCGAACTCTCGTGCTACGCCGTGTTAGGATGTTAACACATTTGCCTGTTTGCTTGTTTGCACGGCAGGCCGCTCATTTCTGCTTCCACGTTCTCTGGGTGCACGCATACACACCAAGGAGGAGAAGTTGAATACGCTACTTTTCTTTCGTGGATGTCAAAAAAATTCTGTAAAAAATTACAGCGGTCTAGCGCTGTCTACCCAGATCACCAACGTCCGACGCCCAAGGCAGTTGCACAAACTATTAAGACGCTAGTGCGGACAGGCTTCTTGAACGTCAGAAAGGGGGCAAGAAAGAACACTACAACTGACAGAAAACACGAAGAATCTGTCCTGCCAACAACGCCAATCGCACAGTAGTACGAGGCATGTTGCAAGGAATATGCAATCAGCAAGACGAGTGTCATTCGCATTCTGCATCGACAGAATTTCAATCCATATTATGCGTCACTACATGAGGTACTCGATGACCGTAGTTTCAAATGCCGTTCAGAATTTCTTCGGTTTGCCCTTCAGCGACTGGGAGACGACCCTAACATTTTCCAACGTGTGCTTTTTTACCGTTGAAGCAACATTTACTAACCACGCTAATGTCAATTTGCATACACTACTGGGAGGCCATAATCCACACTGGCTACGTCAGGTGCAACGTCAATGGCCGTGGAGCGTGAACGTATCGTGCGGCATCACAGAAATTACACTGTTGGACCTTACATCTCAGGCATTCTAAATGGAAGAACATTCTACCGATTCTAGCAGAGGTACCACTATTCGACGGTATATCTTATTCAGTCCCGAAGTACTGTATATGATATCTGAAGGTTTCCTTTTTTCCTAGCTGGTTTATCCGGTTGAACCCTTTCTCGCCTGTGGTATCGTGTACAATAGATATCGCGCTTGCGTCAGCTCATTTGTTCGGCCTTCTGGCCAGCACCATGACATGGCAACACTCACTGCAAACTTCGGATTCGGCGACTGCACGGCATGTCTCAACCAAATAAATTAGAGCCATAGCTTTTGCTAATCACACGTGTTTTCACATGTTTTAATTTCTTATAAAAACTGTATAAACATTTTTCAGTTAGTAGTCAACTGTGAATTAACGTTATAATGAATTTGTAAGCTTTAAACTTTTGGGTATCACCTACGATACCTCCGAACTCAATGCTGACTTTGCTTATGTCAGCTGAAATGTGGTTATATTTTTTGCCATTGTTCCATAGACATGAGTGATGAAGATATCATTCAGTTGATCAAGAGAAGTAATCCAGATGAGTCTGACGTAGAGATTGATGAATCTGACAATGAAGATGACGATTGATGCAGTGCATCAAAAGCGAAACAACGCTTCCTGCTGAAATTCGAGAAAGAACAGGTGGTCACCAAAGTATTTTTTATAAAAGGCTCAGTTCAACGAATGTATCCCATATGGTATAATTTAGAGCAGTGTAGGTAGGACAGCTGTCAGACAATGTATTTTACCTCTAAGAAGCACACAGCCACCTACAGGAAAAGATAGATCAAATATTCCTTTTAACATCTAGACATTCAACACAGTGGTTGCTTTTTCCAGCGCATAGTACCTCTTTATCTTAGAAGAATGAACGTTTGGTTTCTCTGTTTTAGCTCAAGTAAATCAGGGGGGATACACAAATGTGAAATAGTTTACCCAAGCAAGATTATAGCCTATGAATTATTTCCATATACAACATTCATAGGTGAGCCTGCATCTAAGTCGTAAGATGGTTCGTGGTGAAATAAAGTTTTACTCTTGTAGTGTGGGCCTACCTTACGATATGCAAATACGCAACGTGGTCCGAGACGGGTGTTTGCACGGCAAATGATGTTTCCGGCCACCGTGCTCCAACATTCTAGAACATGTCTCGACAGGTTTTAACGTCAGTATCAAAAAACTAAGAAGAGAAATTTGTTAACATCGAGTATAGATTTAAGTGTCAGGAAGTCGTTTCTGAAAGTATTTGTATGGAGTGTAGCCATGTATGGAAGTGAAACATGGACGATAACCAGTTTGGACAGGAAGAGAATAGAAGCTTTCGAAATGTGGTGCTACAGAAGAATGCTGAAGATAAGGTAGGTAGATCACGTAACTAATGAGGAGGTATTGAATAGGATTGGGGAGAAGTTTGTGGCACAACTTGACTAGAAGAATGGATCGGTTGGTAGGACATGTTTTGAGGCATCAAGGGATCACAAATTTAGCATTGGAGGGCAGCGTGGAGGGTAAAAATCGCAGAGGAAGACCAAGAGATCAATACACTAAGCAGATTCAGATGGATGTAGGTTGCAGTAGGTACTGGGAGATGAAGAAGCTTGCACAGGATAGAGTAGCATGGAGAGCTGCATCAAACCAGTCTCAGGACTGAAGACCACAACAACAACAACAATCAAAAAACTCTATATCACCATAATTGTCTTATCATGAGCTGCCTAATGCTGTTATAAAAAGTATATGGCTCCATTTAAAAATACCTGCTTGCTTCAGTATCTCAGTTGATACCAGAATTAAAAACAATTAACAAAAGGAAATCGTACGTTCCCCTCGATGACCTGACATTTTCCGAAAACCGCGTTTTTATATGTGTAGCCGCTCATGAAGTAAAAGGTGTGTTATGTCTTATTTGACCAAGCCTGTATTGCAACCATCGAGTTTGACTTTATAAAACTATTCTGGAAGAATTAATTGAACTGAAATTAAGCCATACCAGTATGTCTCTGGCAGTCGATGTCAGAGAGGCTTGCCACAAAAGCGCTATGGTGCGTGTTATCTCTGCCCAAGGCAGAAGTGGAGCAGCACCGGCTGGAGTGTGCTCTCAGTCACGAATCTCCCTGTGGACGAGAAATGGAACGCACGGTCTGCTGGAATGCCTTGCGAAGAGTCCACGCAGACTACCGTGGACGGTAGATGCGCAGACGGCAGGGCAGGCGTATGGAAAGCGGTAGTGGTGGGGGTTGCGGGTAGACGCTGTAGGGGAAAAGCCGTGCGAACACTAGACGGGATGTGATGTTCTAAACTGAAGTGTACGTTAACATTTCTGTAAGTATTCAATGGGGACCCTCCACACCCACACTTACGTGGTGACCATTCGAAACGATCTGTCACCTCTGCTTTGGTTAGTATCTAAAAAAAATTCCGACGAAAATGCAGCGATTTATTTTCGCATGGCTTGCTAGCCATTTGCAACTTTCAAAGAAGGGTAGCGAGTCGCGAAATTTGAGTACAACCCACACACTTCTCTCGTTGCATTGTTAAAATGTGCTTTCTTGCCAAAACACGACGGAGTTTACGCAATCTCACCTCACTAACACGTTGTGCAGACCCATTTGGGAGATAATCCTGGAACGGCGGTTTATTAATTCTACTAAGTGAGGAACTGACGAGAAGTAATGGTCAGTATCTTATGGAAAAGCACATCCTCAGTACAAAATAAACGAGGAATGTCTTCACTAACGTTGTTCCAAAACCCGTAGCATTTCTCGATTTACCAGCAATCGATGGCCCATAAACATTACACTCTTTCATAAAAAATTCTGTAGTTAGTACAATAATGTGGTAAATAATGAAGTTTTGTATAATATGAATGTCTCTGAGGACTATGGGACTAAACTTCTGAGGTCATCAGTCCCCTAGAACTTAGAACTACTTAAACCTACCTAACCTAAGGACATCGCACACATCCATGCCCGATGCAGGATTCGAACCTGCGACCGCAGCGCCTATAACCTGTCGGCCACTGCGGCCGACTTTGGATAATATCTATATGGCAAAATTCTCTGCTCAACTGCTGTCATTTGCCAAAGTCTCATTTCGATATCTCAAACCTTTTATGAAATATGAGGAATGTTGTGAATATTTCGCTCTGATTTTATCACTGGCACTGCACGATCGCAAATTAGTGTGCTACATCACATCAGTTTTGTCGAGATTGGTGACAGATAGAGACTTCGACCCAAATCTGAGGATAAAATTCAATACGTTACCTTAATTTCGTGTGCAGCAACATATTTTCCAATATATACCAAACGCAAAATCGTAGCAACCTCTACTGTTTCGAATTTCACGCAGTGTGTTACGTCCATGTAAATATGACAGTAACTATGACCATTAACGAAATGATGGGCACATCATCATGAACCTGACATACAGAGCTACAAATGAAGCAAGAATGAAATATTTTCCCCAAATAGTTTCTGTAAAATCATTTGAGATAGATTGCACGGCGTGTGCCTCGATTTTCTCATCGCCGACAGATCGAAGGCTGGCAGACATAATCGACTTCCCTTCTGAACAAACGAATGAACTCGCCTAGTGCTTTGGACGACAACTGGTCACTGTACATAGTCCAGATTATCCTGTGCATGCTCTAGCTGCCGGCCTGTGTACTGGAGTTGTGCCCACGACTGCTGTGCAGGGAGGGCAAATCTGACCTCTGCGCTTTGAGTGCAGGTTGTTTATCTCCCAGTTCTCAGTGTAGTGCACGGAGCATGGCGCCTGCGTCGATGTTGTGGAGTAACAGCACCGGCTTCAGGATGACAGTGTAAAATGACCTCGGTGCTGTGTACCGAATACGGTGGCCAGACGGACGCTGAGGAGTCACCAGCAACGAGTGCAAGCTGTCAGCACACCATTTTCTCAGTTCTCTGTGAGTGCGCAGTACAGCACAAAGGGACGTAAGCATGGTGCGCAGCTTAGTCTGAAGGAGGTCTTGTGCGAGCCAGTATCCTAGTTAAACTATGTACGCCAGTTCGTCGGTCTCTTGTATAAGTGAAGAGGCCTTTTACACTACGTCAAACTTCGTCCTCGTTCGTTCCCATTTGTTTAAATTGGGGTTAAGTGTGTGTGGTCGTTTGTTTAACTACGGTAGTAACCCTGTGTTTTAAATCGTGCAAAGTACTGTCATGCTTTATTGAGATGTTTGGTTGCGAAACTTCCTGATTTTCCAATACCTTTCAGTGTTTATCGTGGTGGTAGTGCTGAAATTGTATGTCAGATATTTGAGTATATGATTTTGACCCCAGGTGGCGACCATTTTATTCCATAAAGTTTACAATGCAGTTGCGCCAGCATTGTAAGGATTTCGACATGTCTCAAGTTAACCGATGTGCGTGCCATGTATGTTCAATTGAGTAGAATTTTTGCGTGAATATTTATTTTAAGGAATTTTCTGATTGCTTGTAAAGCTGTTTCTCATATTTGTTATAATATGCTGATCTTTTAATAGTGGTCATTAGCACTCATTTTGTGATCACCTTTCGTGAATTGCTGTTCCTTAATACTATACGTACCCCCGAGCTCGTTATTTTGTTTTTAAAACAATGAAGTAATCCAGCCGTATATTTTGCTACCAGTTTTAACATCAATGTCGTATATTATAGGCAAATGTGATCAAATATATTTCTAGGTCAGACTGTAGTGATCAGTTATGTGATGTGTGAAGTTCAAACTAGGTTTCTATTAACAAATAGTGCCTGAAATCTGTCCAGTAAAGTCACCGGCAAGAAATATTATTGGATTGCAAAATAACTCTGCATCCGGTGCCATTTGTTCCTTCCTCGTTCGCGAAGATAAATGCTAAACAGAATATTTGTACTCCCCAATCATTTTCTTGCACTTTCAGATCATTTTCAGGTCCCCTAATTTTTCTTGAAATTCTGCGAAGCCCCTCCAAGCATTCTCTTCACTTAAAACTTCCGGGCTGATCGGCCTTGGTCGATGTATAAAACTCTCCCCTGACGTTTCACCTCCGACTGCGGGAAACATCCTCCAAGTATTGTTCGCATCTTTTCAGTTTGAGGTGTATTCTTATTAACCATTGCGCCTCTTATCCTGTGAGTATCTACGTCATCGGGTTCAATATGTAACCCCGAACGTCATCTGCCAGCGTGTGTAGTGCCAACACTATAATTCAGAGCTGGTGGTGTTAGGTGTGGTGGTGTATTTCATGGAGGGGGCTTGCACCCCTTGTTATTTTGCATGGCACTATCACATCAGAGGCCTACATTCATGTTTTAAGCACGTTCTTGCTTCCCACTGTTGAAGAGCAATTCAGGGATAGCGATTGCATCCTTCAACATTATCGAGCATCTGTTTATAATGCACGGCCTTTGGCGGAGTGGTTACACGACTATAACATCCCTGTAATGGACTGGCCCGCACAGAGTCCTGACCTCAGTCCTGTAGAACACCTTTGGGATGATTTTGGAACGCCGACCAACATCGATACCTCTCCTCAGTGCAGCACTCCGTGAAGAACGGGCTGCCATTCCCCCTATAAACCTTCCAGCACCGGATTGAACGTATGCCTGCGAGAGTGGTAGCTGTCATCACTGCTAAGTTTGGGCCAGTACCATATTCCAGCATTACAGATGGTGGGCGCCACGAACTTTTAAGTTCAAAATGGTTCAAATGGCTCTGAGCACTATGGGACTTATAATCTTAGGTCATCAGTCCCCTAGAACTTAGAACTACTTAAACCTAACTAACCTAAGGACATCACACACATCCATGCCAGAGGCAGGATTCGAACCTGCGACCGTAGCGTCTCACGGTTCCGGACTGCAGCGCCTAGAACCGCAAGACCCCGTGGCCGGCGAACTTTTAAGTCATTTTCAACCAGGTGTCCAGATACTTTTGATGACATATTGTAAGCGTGGGGTTCATTTTGAAGACAGGTCATCTCCTAGAGCTGACTGCTTTTCAAAATTAGTGGTACGTTTCTTCTTGACTACAACGTCCTGTGAGGATGAGATGCGACTTGTTTTCATTAGGAACCACTGAACCGACACTCAGAGCACCCTCATCCATCAAAGAGGCATTTTGGAAAAAAAACTGATGACCTCTTTTCAAAATGACCGATTCAATAAAAGATCGGTGAAAGTAAACGGCGACTCCTCATAACAAATATATCCAGTGTACATGTAGATTGAAGCGACGAATGAAAATTTGTATTAAGATAGTGATCCGAACCCATGTCTGTTACTCAATAGGCCGATGTGCCAGCCAGCATGCCGCCCTGTCACACTGACTTTGGACAGCCTCACGAACTATCCCAGCTGTAATCCCTCGTCAATCCAAATCCCACTGACACCCCAGCCCACTAGGTATTTCCCATAAATACCAACAGCAATGCAGAGGCTCTCCAAATGTTTTGGTGTATCTCCTGAGCATCGAACGAAACAGGGGATCCTGGCTGAAACCCAGATATAGGTGCTTTAAGCAAATGAAACTATACGGTCTCAGATAAATATTCAAGTATCAGACACCTGTGATGTGTACATGCAGACTAAAGTCACCTCCGGCCTTAGTATAAATTTTCATGTCACTTCACTCTGCATAATTCATCATAGATGTTTGAGACGAAAATGTTCCGGGAACCATATAGCTTCATTTGATTTAAATGTATCCAGATAGTCTGGTGTGAAAACTAAACTATATCTATTTCAAAATATATCATCTAATTAGAACAGAGAAAATTCCTGGCTAAGGTAATAACTGATTACTAATCGTTTGTAAGATTTATTCCAGGCAGGAACCCATAAACATAAATTTTTAAGTAGTGGAATCGAAAATTATGATACACAGTGCCTGTCTCTCCATAGCTTAAGTAGAGAAATCATTAAACTACTTTAAGTACAGTGTTGGACGCCAAGCTATTTTATATTAATCTACCTCAAACCTTCATTGGTTTCAGAAGCTTTGAAGGCGATAGACATTGATCTTGCTGGACAGTTCAATAAACAACAACTAATTGTAGGTCCAAACGTGTTTCGTGGACTCCGTTTGAACTTTACATGTGATGTACAAGCCGTGTTTCGAGGTAGTACATGGCTCACACTTGCTGTAGAATGGGGCAATCATTGTGATTATGGTGGCCTTGAAGCTTTCCCAGATGCAAATATTCTTACATGGAAGACATGGAGTATAGCAGAGACAACAGGACTTTTAGCTAAGCAGCCATATGGTACACTTGGTCCCAGTATGCCATGAATGCAGATGAATACTTGTTTATATGGGCTAAAGTTGGTAATGGAAATTGTAAAATAAAGACAAATGGTGACTGTATGTTATATTACAAACAATAAAGTTTGTCCTACCCGAGAACCATCCTTATCTATCCCGTGAGATTTTTTTTTTTAAATTAAAAACAATATTCACTTAAAGATTGTGGCTGAGCGCCTCTTGGTTGCTCGCTAGGCGGGTGACCTTGAGCTGGGTCAAGGTTAAAGTTGGTCTTGTATGTTTTTTCTTACGTTCTATAATCGGGAATAGTTCGACAAAGTCCCCCACCCCCTCCCCGCCCCCAACCGTCTCTTCTCACTCACCCATGGACATTAGTCGTCGTTCCTCGGGGTCTTACGGAGACCTTTAAAATTAAATCTTCGAGGACGTGCTGAAAAATAATATCTCCAAATTTCTTACGTGAAAAGTTTTAAAGCTTTTAAAATGAAACCATCTTTATTAATTTTCTACGTAATTATTCTACATGATTACATATTAATTCACAACAAAGTTACCCTGGAGACGAAAGCATTTATTCCATCGAGAGCCCGTCGCTGTACAATATTTGACCTTGATGACGGAGCCATTTCATCGCCCTCAAGGTAAAGTCCTCCAAGGTGTTTTCCGAATCTTGAAAATAGATGAAAATCGGATGGAGCCAAGTCGGCACTGTATTGAGGATGATCGGTGACTGTGAACTCAGGGAGTCAGATTGCTGCAGATGTCGCAGCGCTCGTGTGTGGTCTGCAATTGTCATGCAGAAGGAGAGGGTGCCTTATGTGTGGACGAAATCTTCGAATTCGAAACTCGATTACAGCAATCTGTTCCTCGTGCTCCTACGCAGTTACGTTATACAGCGCCTCTACAATTCGGCGCCCTCTAGCGGCAGTGGGCTGCAAGTATGTAGACATCAAGAATGAAGATGTTCATAACCTATATTTTCTTTAAAAAATTTTAAGAATTTTACACAAAAATTTCGTAGGCATTACTTTTCAGCACGCCTTTGTAAATAAACTGAGTGTAAAAACGGCTGCCGGCCAGGATGGCCGAGAGGTTCTAGGCGCTACAGTCTGGAACCGCGCGACCGCTTCGGTCGCAGGTTCGAATCCTGCCTCGGGCATTGAGGTGTGTGATGTCCTTAGGTTAATTAGGTTTAAGTAGTTCTAAGTTCTAGGGCACTGATGACCACAGAAGTTAAGTCCCATAGTGCTCAGAGCCATTTGAACCATTTTTGGAAACGGGTTGTTGTTGCTACTATGATTCAGTCTACATACACATTTTGTACTGGAGGCCCCCTCAGTTTGGCGACACAAGTCGCCGCTTGTTCCGTATGAGCCTTAAACCGGCCCTGTCGATAACCGCTGTTGGTCATATTTAATAGCAGTGATTATGTTATTAAGGAGTATGCACACATTTTCGAAGGAAAACGCAGCACAGTGACTACAGGTGTCAAGAAACACAGAAAATGTAACCCCAATTGAAAATTTTAACGACCATCGCCAATATATTGCAATCATGACAATGAGAATTTCCCGAAAGAGGCACGGAACCGGGCTTACGCTTCAAGCGACCGGTTGGCTTAACCTCTTAGGCTATTCCTGCACGCTGTTTCGTATTTATGCTATTTCGCTATTTTGTAATTGTTAACTAGTACCGGCTACTACCAACAGCATACTGAACGCATTATTGTGGCCAAGATAGACACGAAGCCCATGCCTACTACAGTAGTACAAGTTTATATGCCAACTGGCTCTGCAGATGATGAAGAAATTGAAGAAATGTATGATGAGATAAAAGAAATTATTCAGGTAGTGAAGGGAGACGAAAATTTAATAGTCATGGGTGACTGGAATTCGTCAGTAGGACAAGGGAGAGAAGGAAACATAGTAGGTGAATATGGATTGGGGGGAAGAAATGAAAGAGGAAGCCGCCTTGTAGAGTTTTGCACAGAGCATAACTTAATCATAGCTAACACTTGGTTCAAGAATCATAAAAGAAGGTTGTATTCCTGGAAGAATCCTGGAGATACTAGAAGGTATCAGATAGAGTATATAATGGTAAGACAGAGATTGAGGAACCAGGTTTTAAATTGTAAGACATTTCCAGGGGCAGATGTGGACTCTGACCACAATCTATTGGTTATCAACTGCAGATTAAAACTGAAGAAACTGCAAAAAGGTGGGAATTTAAGGAGATGGGACCCGGATAAACTGACTAAACCAGAGGTTGTACAGAGTTTCAGGAAGAGCATAAGGGAACAATTGGCAGGAATGGGGAAAGAAATACAGTAGAAGAAGAGTGGGTAGCTCTGAGGGATGAAGTAGTGAAGGCAGCAGAGGATCAAGTAGGTAAAAAGACGTAGGCTAGTAGAAATCTTTGGGTAACAGAAGAAATATTGAATTTAATTGATGAAAGGAGAAAATATAAAAATGCAGTAAATGAAGCAGACAAAAGGGAATACAAACGTCTCAAAAATGGTATCGACAAGAAGTGCAAAATGGCTAAGCAGGGATGGCTAGAGGACAAATGTAAGGATGTAGAGGCTTATCTCACGAGGGTTAAGATAGATACTGCCTACAGGAAAATTAAAGAGACCTTTGGCGAAGAGAGAGCCACTTGTATGAATATCAAGAGCTCAGATGGAAACCCAGTTCCAAGCAAAGAAAGGAAAGCAGAAAGGTGGAAGGAGTATATAGAGATTCTATACAAGGGCGATGTACTTGAGGACAATATTATGGAAATGGAAGAGGATGTAGATGAAGATGAAATGGGAGATACGATATTGCGTGAAGAATTTGACAGTGCACTGAAAGACCTGAGTCGAAACAAGGCCCCGGGAGTAGACAACATTCCATTGGAACTACTGACGGCCTTGGCAGAGCCAGTCCTGACAAAACTCTACCATCTGGTGAGCAAGATGTATGAGACAGGCGAAATACCCTCAGACTTCAAGAAGAATATAATAATTACAATCCCAAAGGAAGCAGGTGTTGACAGATGTGAAAATTACCGAACTATCAGTTTAATAAGTCACAGCTGCAAAATACTAACACGAATTCTATAGAGACGAATGGAGAAACTGGTAGAAGCCGACCTCGGCGAAGATCAGTTTGGATTCCTGCCGGCCGAAGTGGCCGTGCGGTTAAAGGCGCTGCAGTCTGGAACCGCAAGACCGCTACGGTCGCAGGTTCGAATCCTGCCTCGGGCATGGATGTTTGTGATGTCCTTAGGTTAGTTAGGTTTAACTAGTTCTAAGTTCTAGGGGACTAATAACCTCAGCAGTTGAGTCCCATAGTGCTCAGAGCCAAGTTTGGATTCCGTAGAAATGTTGGAACACGTGAGGCAATACTGACCCTACGACTTATCTTAGAAAATAGATTAAGAAAAGGCAAATCTACGTTTCTAGCAACTGTGGACTTAGAGAAACCTTTTGACAACGTTGACTGGAATACTCTCTTTCAAATTCTAAATGTGGGAGGGGTAAAATACAGGGAGCGAAAGGCTATTTACAATTTGTACAGCAACCAGATGGCAGTTATAAGAGTCGAGGGGCATGAAAGGGAAGCAGCGGTTGGGAAGGGAGTGAGACAGGGTTGAAGCCTGTCCCCGATGTTATTCCATCTGTATATTGAGCAAGCAGTAAAGGAAACGAAAGAAAAATTCGTAATAGGTATTAAAGTCCATGGAGAAGAAATAAAAACGTTGAGGTTCGCCGATGACATTGTAATTCTGTCAGAGACAGCAATCGACTTGGAAGAGCAGTTGAACGGAATGGACAGTGTCTTGAAAGGAGGATATAAGATGAACATCAACAAAAGCAAAACGAGGATAATGGAATGTAGTCAAATGAAATCGGGTGATGCTGAGGAATTTAGATTAGGAAATGAGACACTTAAAGTAGTAAAGGAGTTTTGCTATTTGGGGAGCAAAATAACTGATGATGGTCGAAGTAGAGAGGATATAAAATGTAGACTGGCAATGTCAAGGAAAGCGTTTCTGAAGAAGAGAAATTTGTTAACATCGAGTATAGATTTAAGTGTCAGGAAGTCGTTTCTGAAAGTATTTGTATGGAGTGTAGCCATGTATGGCAGTGAAACATGGCCGATAAATAGTTTGGACAAGAAGAGAATAGAAGCTTTCGAAATGTGGTGCTACAGAAGAATGCTGAAGATTAGATGGTTAGATCACGTAAATAATGAGGAGGAATAGAATTGAAGAGAAGAGGAGTTTGTGGCACAACTTGACAAGAAGAAGGGACCGGTTGGTAGGACATGTTCTGAGGCATCAAGGGATCACAAATTTAGCATTGGAGGGCAGCGTGGAGTGTAAAAATCGTAGAGGGAGGCCAAGAGATGAATACACTAAGCATATTCAGTAGGATGTACGTTGCAGTGAGTACTGGGAGAAGAAGAAGCTTGCAGAGGATAGAGTAGTATGGAGAGCTGCATCAAACCAGTCTCAGGACTGAAGACAACAACATCAATAACAACCAGTACCAGGCCGTCGACTTTAAATAAATATGTCCTTCCTGGACGGAAATACACATAACGTCCTAGCGCAGGTTGTGACACGCGGACGACTTATAGGTATGATGCTCTCACGTCGTCTGGCTTGTTTCTACTAGATGCAGATGTCGGTTATTTCCATGTGGGACATTTTGATCGATATCTTTCGACAAAATTCAGATACTAAGCATTTAGAGGCCCTGATGATGACGATGTTTATCGTCGAAACCGGTTGCGAATAATTGAATAATGAAATTTCAGCTGACGGTAGCGTTGAAAGTTGAAATATATGGAAGTTTTGTTCTGGTTATGGTTAGTGCACGAATAACCGAAGCGTAAAGCGGGATATCAGCCTTGAAGTCACAGTCTGGCTCGCATTTTTAATGTCATCATTCCAATATACAGCCGTTGGTTGATCATATTCTCAACTGTGAGTATATTTACTGCATTCCCAAGTAATTTACTGATAACTCGAAATTTTCCAGCTGTTTAACCTTTGTCTGAGTCTACAGCATCATTCCGTTTCACTTACACACAAATTATCACATCTAGATAAATGTATGATCTGACTCATATGAGTTGTGGGTCTTCGGCATTGCAGCCACATGACACATGACACATGAAGTGCACATGTTAACATTTCTAAATATTTAACAAAGTAGCCAAGCTTTGCACAAGATGTCGTATTACGATCTGACTGAATGTTTACGTAGGTTTCTTGAGACAGTATTTTATTATAGATAGTTGCATCACTTGCTTATAAAACGAGGTTACCATTAATATTATCTGCCAGGCCGTTTTCGGATATCCTCAACCCAGTCGCATTTAATGTGCATTCTCCTGATACCCCTGAAGCATGTCTCCCTGGATATCGTACAAAGAGAGCTAGAGTTCCTTGAAAGACATCATGTTTACACCAGTGACTGTTCAACTTCGTTCTCCACTATTGCAATTTCGGCCTTAGGTCATTGTCAAGTGCAGATGTTTTGGTTTTAAGCCATGTGTACTTTATACAAGCCGACCCATTTATATGTTGTAGTCATTTGCTGTATAAAGTAGACATGGCTTAAAGCCAAAATGGCGTAAACATGATATCTTTAAAGAAATTTCGCATGACTGTGAATCCCAGTTACAAAAAGTTAATTAAGAGTGAGAGTTGTTTGTCGTATAATTGTTGATTTAGGAATCCACGCCAGTTGACGCAAAGAATATCGCTCTGATCGAGATACTTCATTAGTTTGAAAACATAATATGTTCTGTGATTCTAACAGAGTGATACTTATGATACTGAGAGCTGAGAGGGGAAGGGGGGGGGGGAGTGTTTCACTTCCAACCCGTCCGCAGCCTGCAAGCTACTCACTAACGATTTGATTGTTTCCCCGTTAGGCGTGGGAAATTCGTCTCGTGCCATAAAGTGGTCTGAAGCTGCGACTAAAACTGGCATTAAGTTACTCCTTTCGTGATCCATTAGTTTTCAGCATGCAACCGTAGAAAGTTCATTTCTTTTAATGAAATTTTAGCCGTATGCTTCCGGCCACGTTCCGAGTAAGCCGACCGACTGAAGATAGGGCACGTGCGTCCGTTTTACTTTCCAACACAGCTGCGGCGGTATCACTTTGCCGTGAGATAATAAGCTAATTTTAGCGTATACAGTGCAGAAACCGGTGTACGTTGAGCCTTTTCAACTTACAAAGCAAGCAAGTATTCCCTGGCCAGCAATAGTCCATAATATCAGGGCCAGACACATAGCTGGGGCATAGCTGTTAATGCCTCGCACCCCAAAAATGCTGCCTTGTTGAGATCACTCACTTACGAAGATAATTATTATAGTATAGGTTTCTAGTGGCTGCCAGTTTTCATAGATCTGTACATACATTGCAGCAGTTTGCAAGAAATTTGCTTCCTCCATCAAACACTATTACTTTTTTATTTATTCACTCAATGAAGATGACGTGTTAAAAGGCGAAAAGAGTCTGGCTGCTTAAATAAAACTAAACAAAACATAATACACAGCAGGCTAAAGACGTTTTCCTTCCGAACTACTGGAATTATACAAAACTGTCCCACGGTTCGGCCACTGTTGCAAGTGGCCTTCATCAGAGCTTTTCCCGAGCTGACTGCTGAATGAGAGAGACTGCAGATCTTATACAGTAGCGGAAGAAACTATTTACGTAATTTGATAGGATGCCTGAGGACAGTAGGAGTATAGTTGGACTTTCTCTATTGGTCTTCACATTATTCCTTGTCGCTGGTGGATAAAGATATTCTTGATCGGTGGTTTCATTACTTCTTGCCATTACTGGAAACAGGCGAAGTAGAAACAGGTGGTAACTGTGACCAAGCGGTGTTGAAGATTAGAGAGGCGATAGAAATAGAAAAGCGATCGCCAACATGGATAGCGAAGACGAGTTCGCTTATTTCCACCAATGACAAGGAGTAATGTAAACACCAGTGAAGCACGTCTTTATCCACCAGTGACAAGCAATAATATAAAGACCAATATAGGACGCTCAACACCCTTTTTCCTGTTCTCAAGTGCCCCATCAAATTACGTAAACACTTTCCTCCGCAACTATATAAGATCTAAAGTCTCTCTCGTTCAGCATTCTGTCCCGCACAAAGCCGTGAGGAAGGACGCTTCCAACAGTCGCAAAACGTCGAACCATTTTATGTACTGACAACGCGCTCAAAAGTCCAGAAGACTTTTATTGACACTGATACTGGAATTGTTTAGTGTAGTCATTTCCATCTTTTTCTAGGTATTCCAACATCTCTTTTCCCATTCGGCTCGTATTTCAGGATATCAAAAATGGTTCAAATTGCTCTGAGCACTATGGGACTCAACATCTGAGGTCATCAGTCCCCTAGAACTTAGAACTACTTTAACCTAACTAACCTAAGGACATTACACACAACCATGCCCGAGACAGGATTCGAACCTGCGACCGTACCGGTGGCGCGGTTCCAGACTGGGCGTCTAGAACCGCTCGGCCACTGCGGCCAGCTTTCAGGATCTCCTGAGGAATTCTGTGACCTGAGGTGTCATCTCCAACCTTCACGATATTTTCAAGTTTTTTCATTCATGATGAAGCTATTTAATTGTGTTCAAATAGCTTCGTTTCTAATCATATCTCTTCTTGTACAGCATTCTGTCTTTCTTAGGAGTCTCATCTCTGCTGTTTGAATTTTGTTTTACTTTATTTATTTTTTTGATAGGCCAGTTTTCGCTTCCGTAGGATAACGGAGGAACTGTCATTACTTTACAGTATTTCATGACGGTTTCTTTTTGTTCTTTATGGGCCAGTTTCCTGCTAAGGTTACCACAGATAGCTTGGAATTTGCGTATTTTATTTTCAATATCAGGGTCAAAATCAAAACTTACAGCACAACCTAAATAAGAGATTTGATACACTTGTTCTAAAAATGACTTCTCCAAAACAACTTTTGATCTGACTGAATATTTTCCTCAAAATGACATTAGTTTTGTTTACTGATAGTTATTTTGAAGTTGTACTTATTGCAGATTTTGTTCAGCTGGTATACTGATCTTTGGACATCATCTTCATTGTTTTGAATAATAACGTCAACAGCAAACAAACGTACATTCAGGTATTCTTCATTTGTTGTCTTAATTCTTTTGTTTACTTTACACTTCCATTTGCCAACAGTGAAATTGTAAATATTAAAAATTGGTAGGTGGAAGCCCACACCATTGTCTAACGCCTTGGTTAATAATTATTTCTTCTGCGCGATTTCTACCTGTGTTTATTTTACAACGCTTGTAGTTTTGTAAACACGTTTCACTACCTCTGTTAGGTGATAAGGGTATCCACATTCAGACATAATCTTTCATAGGATATCACAGCTCACATGACCAAACGCCGTCCCAAGGTAGATAAAGGCCATATCGGTTTCTATATTAAATTATCGTTTTTTGTGATGTTTCTAATCACAAGCTCCTTCTCTTTGCATTAACGACAGGATCTAAATCCATTTTGTTCTTCACAAACAATAGCTTCTCTGATATTCTTCTAGCATTTCTTGATTACCTTTGAGTATTATTTGTAGCTGGTGTTTAGAAAACTGATGCCACGATAGTTTTTACAGTCATTACGTTCAAAAATGGTTCAAATGGCTCTGAGCACTATGGGACTCAACTGCTGTGGTCATAAGTCCCCTAGAACTAAGAACTACTTAAACCTAACTAACCTAAGGACAGCACACAACACCCAGCCATCACGAGGCAGAGAAAATCTCTGACCCCGCCGGGAATCGAACCCGGCAACCCGGGCGTGGGAAGCGAGAACGCTACCGCACGACCACGAGATGCGGGCAGTCATTACGTTCCTTCCCTTTTGAAAGGAGAGATTACTTCAGCTGTATTCCAAGGGTTTGGGATCTTGCAGTTCGATGAACACTCATTAATTAATTGTAAAAGGCTTTTATCGAGTTAGCTCTGTGTTTATTCCCTCTATCCAGTAGCTTTTCTGTTTTTCAGTCCGTCCATAATAACTGGATCTACCAATTCATTGTACATACTTTCTCCAGTGTAATCTTCGGCCCTCTGTATACACTACAGGTCTTTCCAATGATTTATCCATTATTCAACTTAAAATAACTGTGTAAACAGCCAGTGGGGTATTATTTTGTGCATAATGTGTATAATGTGTGTAATGAGAAAGCTCTACATCTGTCTACATATACGCTCTCAGAACTACCGTGAGCTGCATGGCAGAGGACGCGTCCGAGTTTTCTGTAGAGCCCTTTGATGTGTACATAACTGTCGGAACTTAACGAACACTTTGAACTGTTCATAGTAGCCAAGCAGTGAGCACTAACCCGACCACGTGCTTCGACAGCAAGCTTCTAAGAGCTCGCGGAGACATTTTCATTGGATCAAGGTAACGCTCAGGTTTACGAACCTGGGTTGCTCCACTGATTGTGCAGCCGGACCTCGCTCACGGCTACAACTGCTTGTTTCTCTGGCGCAGCTGCCATTGTCAGCCTCGTAGTTGTTTGTATACGTGTGATTTTGTGCGCACTACGCTTTTCGTCTGTATTTCATCCATTGGCTGACCAGTACAGTTTGACATATGCATTGATACAAACGCAAGCTAGGTTTGTTATAATGGTAGCTTGTTCAAGCAAAAAGGAAACAAACATGCTGCTTTCATTCGGAACGGGAAACCGATTAAATCATTACGCAGGTAAAGGAGAATTGTGTGTATTTACTGTGCTATACACGTGTGTCATATGGGAAGAAATGAAACACTGTACATCACTTCCACACCGTTCATTTTGGATTTTCCACTGGATTCTGCTCTACGGAAAGGAAAAATAATACTTAACGGGCAACACTAAAGCTTTTTAATAACATTAGGTAAGAATAAGCAATAACTCATTCCGAGTTTCAAAAATTATTGTACAGGATAAGTGACCGTACGAAGACGATGAATTAATCAAAATTACGTTATGAGAAGTTGCAGATTCATTATTTGATAGTTTTACAAACAAAATTCAATTGAACTTAATTTAATATTTGCGAGAAAAGTTATTTTACGGAGAATAAACAAATATAACATTGTAATTCTTGAGCTTCTCCGGCGTATTTGATAATCAAAATATCCACGGGTGTACTGCCGGTCTATAGTGTCCAACGGGCACAATATGGGGTGTATCGGAAGACAACCACACTGATCTGTATTTACACACAGACAGCTGCCACCACCCTTCACAGAGGAATGGGGTACTTAAAACTCTAGTACATAGGGCGCGCACTATCTCTGACGCAGAGAGTCTACCCCAGAAATTGAAACATCTGAGAACTGTATTTCGAAAAAATGGGTACTCAGAGTGGCAGATTCAATGTGTTCTCCGCCCAACCACTACAGCACAACCTGTGGAGATGGATGAAATCACGAGGAAGGAGGTAGGCACTGCGTTTATTCCATATACAGCCACACTCTCGGGGAAAATCGCCCGCATTTTGAAGAAACACCTGGGCGGAACTGTGTTTTGTCCTCCGAATAAAACTCGTGCACTGGTGGGGAGCGCCAAAGATGACCTCGGTTTGAGGAAGGCCGGCGTGTACCGGATTCCGTGTCAATGTGGCAAGTCGTATATTGGTCAGACGATGGGTACCGTCGAGGATCGATGCCGTGAACACCAGAGGCACACTCGACTGATGTATCCGAGCAAGTCGGCGGTCTCTGAACATTGTTTGTCGGAAAATCACGCTTTAGAGTATGACCGCACGAGGATTCTGGTACAGCCGTCGAGATACTGGGACAGCGTTGTTAGAGAGGCCATCGAAATTCGCACCAATGACGATCTCATAATCCGTGACTGTGGCTATAATCTTAGCAAGGCTTGGGAACCAGCGATTGGCTTAATCAAGAGTAAATCGAGCAAACGTATTGTTGTGACGACCACGGCGGACAGAGCCATCACACCGACGTCATCTCTGACGCCGTCGCAATCTGTTCCACCGCGCGACCGTGGCGCGGGGCGCGGACGGCGGAGGGAACGCGCCGCGGGCGGAGGGTATTTAAATCGGCCGCCGCCGCGACCGACATGGAAGTAGCTGTACCATCCAGAAAAAGACCAGCGGATGACGACGAAACGTCCGCAGACCATTCTTATGCCCACAGGTCCCAGCAGAAGAAGAAGCCAATCGCGCCTGAGGGCGCCACAGCGGACGACGACGCCGCCCAAGAAGATGAAGAGGGGTTTGTCGTCCCGAAGCGGAGGCACACGGCCCGAGCAAGAAAGCTCGAGCAGGTGCAGCCTCTTCCGACGGCAAACTCGTTCGAGTGCGAGCCGGCAGAGGCAGAGAACGATGCCATGGAGGCAACAACCGTTCCGCCAAAAAGGGCGGCACCTCCTCCAATTAACATTCTATGGAAGGGCACCTTTCACGCCTTCCTAGCCAAATTCAATGAAGGTGTGTCCGCACCTCCCAAGGTTAAGACAGCCGGGCGTGAGCTATTGCGAATCACGCTAGCCAACATGGAAGACTACCGAGCTACCATGAAAAAGATCAGGGACAAGGGGCTGTTCTGTTACACACACGACGCAGAGCGACTTCCTCTCCTAAAGGTAGTCTTCAGACACCTCCCCATGAGTATGGAACCATCGCACCTCAAGGAGGAACTTACCTCCTTGGGATACGGGGTACGCTCTGCGGGCCTCATGAAATCGCCCAGGACGCGGAGGGACATGCCTCTGTTCCAACTGAAGACGGTAGCGGCGGTGAACGTCGAGGTAGAGCCGCTCAGAGCAAAAGGAAGGAGGGCCCAGTGCTTTTCATGCCAGGGCCTCGACCACGTGGCTAACTTTTGCACGATGCCGGCCCGCTGCGTGAAATGCGCGGGACGCATCAAAGTAGACAGTGTAAGAAACCTAAAGAAGAGCCACCAAAGTGCTGCAATTGCAGCGAACCCCATGTAGCGAGCTACAGGGGCTGCAACCTGTTCAGGAGAACAAACCATCGTGGTCGCGGCCGTAGAGCCGCGTCACGGCCGATTCAACAGGGGACAAGTTACGCTGCAGCTGCAAAGGGCACAGACTCAGCTCACCAGCGGCAGCAGCAACCACCCCCCAACCCCACGAAAGCGCCTGCGGTAGTAAAACCGCTGCCAGCTGCCACAGCTGGCCCCCAACCGTCCCCAGCGGACACCCAAGGCAGCAGAAGGGGCCCTAAACGCCCCCTCCCTCCCCCCCAAGCCAGGCAAGTAGCTGCGCAAGTGGGCGAACCTGTGGCAACTGCCACACCTACACCAACGGCTTCACCTACCACGAGGACTGCCCCAGAACACCCCAGCAACACCGGAGTGGACAGGACCCAACTGAACGCATTTCTGCATTCTTTAAACTCGATGTTACATCAACTGCCCATACTTGTCCAGGCAGTCACGGCGGCCCTTCAGGCCAGTACCGTCCCAACACCGAACCACCATGGATAATCCACACATTCGTGGTCTTTCAGTTTGCGGATTTAATGCAAACGGCTTGGTGAGGCAGCAAGGTGAGTTTCGCGACTTCCTACAGGAAGAGGCAATTGACATCTGTCTAGTCTGCGAAACTCACCTTAAGCCCGGCGTCCAAGTCCGGGCAGCAAACTACGCCTGTTACCGGTCTGACAGGCCGACCGCCGGAGGCGGGACGGCAGTCTACGTACGGCGCACTCTGAAGCACCACTCCATCCACCTCCCTGACCTCGTAGCCATGGAAGCTACAGCGGTCAGTGTATCCACAGCCATAGGTCAGATCACCTTCATTGCGGCCTACAAGCGCCCACGGGCGATCATTTCCGACCAGGATGTCGACGCACTGCTGGCGGCCGGTGGGCGAGTTTTCATTGTGGGTGACTTCAATGCGAAGCACTCGGAATGGAACTCCCGCCTCACAAATGCCAGTGGCCGTCGCCTTCTCTGGGCTGCCCAGAGAAACGACGCCATAGCGCTGGGGCCATACGAGCACACGATATTCCCCGCTCGACAAGGTCTGATGTCGGATGTGCTGGACATTGCCTTGATAAAGTGCATTGGGCACCACATCTCTGCCTCGACACGCTGCGCGCTATCTTCAGACCACGTGCCTGTGATATACGACGTGGACATCGTTGGCGCTGCCCTTCCACCACGCCGCCCCAACTTTAGGCGCATGAACACTGAGCGCTACCAAGTGGAGGTCCTCTCTCTCTTGGATGGTGCACCAGATCCTGCTGCAGTCGGCACAGACGCTGCGCTGCAGCACCTCACCCAAGAAATCCTCAGGGCCGCGGAGGCAGCTGCTCCGACGCCCCCACGGCGTCCACCGGTACACTCCCATCGCCTCCCGCCAGAAATCAGGGAGACGATTAGGGAGAAAAACCGACTGTTTAGAGAATGGCAACTGACACGACAGCCTCGCACCAAAGCCCGCCTAAATCACATGCGCCGCGAGATAAAAGCAGCGGTGGAGGCCAACCGCAACAGGGAATGGGCAGACCAAGTGGCAACACTAGACCCTGCAGACGGCAACGCGTGGCGCATCGCGAAGTCGTTCCCGAGACGTCGGCGTCGCGTCCCACCTATCCAGGTAGGACACGACGTTATCAGCCACCCAGATGAAAAGGCGAACGTGCTGGCTGACCACTTCACAGCGTCTTTCACCCCAATGGAAGACGTTGTGGACGTGGAGCACGTCCGTATAGTTCAAACGCAACTGCCCACTTTCCTGGCAGCCAGGGAAGAGGGAGACAAAATCGAACCGATATCGGTGGAAGAAGTGGCCGAGCAGCTGCGGACACTAAGCCCCAAAAAGGCGGGAGGGGATGACGGCATTGTCGGCATCCTCTTGCGCGATCTTCCAGCAGGGGCCCACCAGAGCGTGACCGACATATTCAACATGATCCTGCGTACGGGGATCTACCCTTCCGCGTGGAAGCATGCGGAAGTGGTAGCAATCCCCAAGGCAAACAAGGACCCCAGACAAGCGGCATCCTACCGTCCCGTGAGCCTTCTGCCCACGCTGTCTAAGGTTTTCGAGCGCATATATGCAAAGCGGCTCCTCAGGCACGTGGAAGCCGAACACCTGCTTCCAGATGAGCAATTCGGTTTTCGCAAAGGCCACTCCACCGCACACCAACTCTTGCGACCCGTGGAGGAGGCCATGCGAGCCCTGGAGACCCGGGAATACCTAGGGGCGGTGTTCCTGGACGTCTCCAGGGCATTCGACTCGGTGTGGCACGACGGCCTCGTGTACAAACTTCTTGTGCACGGGGTCCCGACGCCACACGCGGTGTTACTCAAATCGTATCTGGAGAACCGCACTTTCCACGTGCGCTTGGAGGAGGGAGCGTCCACCCAACGCCCAATTCGGGCTGGAGTGCCACAGGGGCCCGTACTCGGACCCCTGCTGTACTCCCTCTACACTGCTGACGCTCCACGAGTGGCGCAAGTGTCGCTGGCGCTATATGCCGACGATACGGCGCTACTCGTCCGCAGCATGAATGTTCTTGAAATGAGGCGCCGACTCCAGCTTGGTTGCGAAGAGCTTGGAAGGTGGTCCACAAAATGGAGACTCAAATTTAATGCCGCAAAAAGCCAAGCAGTCGTATTCACCAAACGACTGCTTCCACCTGATCTTGAGCCGGTCACGATCGCGGGAGGCCCCGTCCCGTGGTGCAAGACAGCTCGATACCTCGGGGTTACCCACGATCAGAGGCTGACGTTTCGCCCCCACATCCAGGATATAAAGGGTAGGCCTATGGGACGTCTACGGACCCTATACCCTCTACTTAACCCGACCTCGACGCTTCCCCCGCGCCACGGCATCACCCTGTACCTAGCCCTGGCCCGTCCAGTGCTGGAGTACGCAGCCGTGGTGTGGGGCAACGCAGCCGAGACTCACATTGCCGAGCTCCAGAGGGTTCAGAACCGGGCACTTCGGCTCGCCCTCCGGTTGCCATGGCGCTACCCGACAGCCCAATTACATGAGCAGACCGGGATCCCACTGCTCAAGGACAGATTTCGTCAGACGGCAAGACAGTTCTACCAGGAGACCAATAGGTCACAGAACAGGCTCGTACAGGCACTGGGCCACAACATCCATCGCAGGCCGACGACACGTTGGCCTGACCTGTTGCGAGACTAAAACCTCGCAACAGTCAAAGGATACCATGCATCCGAAAGGCCGGTTCAAAAGTAAGTCAGTTCTCTAAATTCAGCAAGACATGTTCTGCAGGAATAGCGATAAACGCTCACCCTTCCAGACCACGAGCATAGGACCGCTCGTTAGGAAAGTACAGACCGAACCCAGTTCCCTCTGAGCAGTCATAGCGTACGGATCTCCGTGCCGGCACGTTCACAGGAGCTCAGTCCCTAAGTTCACCTGATGATGGCGACATGTATGATCGCCGAAGTATTGTGCCCGTTGGACACTGTGGACCGGCAGTACACCCGTGGATATTTTGATTAAATATAACATTTTTTAAAAGAGTTCATATTTATGCCATAGTCTCTTTCGGTATTTCATCGTTGGATTTAAAAATGGTACTGTAGTTCAGAAGCTTCTACGGATTGTCTACCACTGAACTATAGCTTTTGTTACCCCCCCCCCCCCCCCCCCGCTCCTGCCTGTCTTTCACCCCGCACATCCCACCGTTTTCATATTAACAATGTTTCAGGATGTGCCCTCTTTACCTATCGGTTCTGTTACTCATGATGTGATATCAATTGTTTCCTCTCCAACTCATTTAGTACGTCTTCATCAGTAACGCGAGCTCTCCATCTAACGGTCAGCAGTCTTTTTTAGCACCACGTTTTGAAAACTTCCTGTCGTCTCTTCTTTGTACTTCATAATTTCACGTTTAAATTCTATATAATGCTACACTCCAGACTACTAATTTGACAAAAGCTTTCTTAATTCTTATATTTATATTGGAAGTAGAAACATTTACGTTTCTTAGAAATGTTTCTGCATATTTACGCATAGTGACTTTTTGGAAATAAAATTTATTCAAAAGAAAACAACTCACAGGTATTGCACAAAAGAATAAAAAGTTTTACAACTTTCGCTTCATGCATAGCAACAATTTCGGAGCTGCCGCTGATTTTCTATAGTCAGAAACGAGCATCGGGAACAACACGATTCTAGGTAATTCAGAAGTAAAAGTGATCACATTTTAAAAGTTTTGTTAGTATGTTCCCCCTAAACGAAGCACATTGATAGCAAAATGTCACAAATGAATTAGTAGTGAACCAAGTGAAAGAATGGAGTAAGTTTGGAAGCACTATATTTCCTCCGAGCTTTGCTTGCAGCCCTACTTGACGAATACCGTTGAACGAATGTGGTGCACTTTTCTCTGAATACATTCTCCATTGATCATTAACATGAACTAATTTCTCATTGCAATCTGTGTGGGAAACCGTCATTTCTCGCAATGGCGATTTTCGAAGACAAATGCTTTAGTCAAAATACGTAGAAAATCACGCTGTATAAGAGATTCCAGAGATTATTATGTTGGACAGATGACAGTCTGTCTTCTTGAAACAGTAAAATGTGTTAGTCTGTGTGTAATTCCTAATGTGTGTTCGTTTGTATTCAATACATACAGAATGCTTTCCAAGAAAATGTTTGCAAGTCTACAACTGTTCCTATATCAACAACTCTGCAACATCATAAAATTTGCTACGGGCCGTCGAAACAATATTAGTTTCTCGGGATTACGACTCAAAACATAGTTCTGTTCTTCTATTTATATAATTGAAAGCGAAAACCAGTAGAAAGTATTACAAGGAAAGTTTTTGGTTGTTACTGACATTTATGCTTGGAAATATCCGAAAAAGAGACTAATGAAAAAGAAGTTCTTACTGTGATTTAAGACAGGACTAATGAACTGGAAGTAAGGTTTTACGTATCTTATTAAACGTCTTAGTACTGCAACTTCAGCTTCACGGATGAATCAGATTTTGGAGATCACAAAGTAGAAAAGCTGTCTTAAATTTCCTGTTCTCATTCACTATTGTCTTGTAGCATAAAATTCGGGTGTGGATTATTATCATTGACGAAAAAAGTGTTTGTCGCACAGAAGCGTATAATCAGGATAAGGAGTCATGTCTGCTGTAGAATTTCTTGGAGGCAAATATTTAAACTGTGGTGTCACCGCCAGACACCACACTTGCTAGGTGGTAGCTTAAATCGGCCGCGGTCCATTAGTACATGTCGGACCCGCGTGTCTCCACTGTCAGGATCGCAGACCGAGCGCCACCACACGGCAGGTCTCGAGAGACTTACTAGCACTCGCCCCAGTTGTACGGACGACATTGCTAGCGACTACACGTACGAAGCCTTTCTCTCAATTGCCGAGAGACAGTTAGAATAGCCTTCAGCTAAGTCCATGGCTACGACCTAGCAAGGCGCATTAACCATATCTGGAGAGAGTCTCACTTGTATTATCAAGAGAAATGTACCACAATGAATTAAAGTTAAGTATACGAGAAGCTCCGTTCTTTTCTTTATAGCTTTCATCACGTATCCTGTTTCAGACTTAACGCCAGTCGGCGTGTGTGTACGCGTGCCTTTCGGTTACCCGTCACTGTGGACTGGCTGCCTTGTCAGTCCACCACATAAACAGTTGGGCACATTGACATCCTCATAACCATTCCGTCATGAAGTTTGTTGTCAACAATATATCACAGATTGAGAACAACAGCACCATTCCATCAGGCAGACATACTGTAGCTCGGAAGGGAGTAAAGTCCTCAGCCTCAAGAATTCTTGAACACATACCCAGCACAAAAATGAACTTCGTGAATAATAGAACCAACTTCTATCTATCATTGACTCTTAACAACTCCTCCTGTCGCATAGAACGATTTCTGAATGTGTAGTGATATAATATTGTGTTTGTGTATGCGTATGTTTGCTTGTGTGTGTGTGTGTGTGTGTGTGTGTGTGTGTGTGTGTGTGTTGGTGGGTGGGTGGATGGCTGGGTGGTGTGCTCTTATGTTTTCGTGTGAGTTTAAGAGACACAGACATTGACATGGTTAAAAAACGCAGTGAACATAAAAAAGAAATACTTAAGAAATCATATAAATGGTCAGGATGTTAACCAATCTTCCGCTGAGAAGAAATACGAGGGTGAGTCCAAAAGAAATTCAAAACACATTTTTTTTCAATATAACTTTCATTGCCCTTCTTTGTTGTACATTGGGGTCATAGCAACATTCTTCCCCTTTGGATTCAAATTTTATACAACTAGTTTACGTACGTTGCGCTATTGTGGCACTCCGTCAAGATAGCCACTGTGTTTGACGTTCGTCTAAGGCATCATGCTGTTGCAGAGTTGTTCATGTGTTGCGATAGCGAGACAGTGGCAAACATCTACAAGGGACTGAAGAAGGTGTACGGGGGTGACACTGTAGATCACAGTGCAGTTAGTAGTACGACATACACGTTGGAGAGGTCAGTGTTCGCAACCACCTAACGTTTCGGTGCCAACTACGGCAACATTTTCTATGGTGAGTCAACGACTGGCTGCTGGACCGTGGAGGCCCTGTTTATACAGAGCTCACAGGGGACGCCACCACTCGTCACGTGCTGTCGACAGTGAAACTCTCGGTGCTTAACGTCATTACTCTAAATCAAAGGTAATCCATCCGTCTTCAAAAACATATTCCACTGCAACCGATTTGTTGTTGCGTCCCAGACGACACAGTTCCTTTAGTGTTCGGTTAGGCGGGTATTAACACTTCTTTCCGTTATTCCAATATAAACCATACCATAACTGCTACGAATTTTATGCACCTTAGTGGTTGCAAAAGGGTACCGGCCGTCTTTCGCCGATCTTAAATGTTCTCTGATCTTCTTGGTGGCTGTAAAGATGGTTTCAACTTGAAACTTGGCCAGAACTTTCCCAATACGGTCCGTAATATTGTGGACAAATAGAAGAAAAAAAATCTCCTCTGTAGACGGTTGTTGTTGTCGTTATTTCATGTTTACGTACACTTTTCTTCTGGTGTGGAGTGTTCGATCCATCTCATTAGCAGCGTATCCATTTTTCTAAAAAACCCTTAGCAAATGGTTCAGTTCTTCTTGCAAATAAACAGGCTCACAGATTTTATTAGTCCTGTCCACGAATGTTTTAATAACGCCTATCTTCTTTCTGAGATGTTGGTTCGAATCCTTATGGAGTGAATTAGTCGTAAGTGTATCTTTCGTATATCCCTTATGAGCTAAAGTCCCGTCTGCCCGTTTAGTTACTGAAACATCCCAAAAATTTAGTTGTCCATTACTCTTTGACCCAGACTAAATTATATTTTGGGAATAATACTATTTAAATACATGAAGAAACCGTTCAGTTCCTCTTCACTTCAGAGGACGTTTATTGGCTGACTGCAGCGGCTGCTGTTCAAAACATTCCATAGAAAAAGTAGCAACAGCTGAATTAGGAGCTCCCCGTTCCCGCACCTTCAATTGGTTCGTAAAAATCATTATTATACTGAAAGTAAGTCGTGGATAGGCAGTGAGAAACGTATCAGATATGTAAGAAGGAGTTGGTGAACAGGGATACCGCATCAAAACCGACAATGGTATCACTTCCATTGACAGTAATCTTCTTTAGTTTTTCGCTAAAGTGCGTAGAATTTTTAATATGATGATCAGTTTTTCCGATATACGGTTGTAACAAAGAGGCGAGATGTCTAGCCAACTGTTGGATAGGGGATGCAATAGCACTCACTATCAGTCTTAGTGGGCCACTAGGCTTACGTGCCTCAGGTAGTCCATATAATCTAGGAGGGTAAGCATCAATTTTGCAGAGATATTTTTCGCTCGCTGCTACCAATGTTTTAATAAAAAATTTTATTTTTCCATCATTTTGGCGGGACGACGGCCATTTACTATTGTGTGAAAATAAACACTTACACCCGTCATTAAGATTTTATTTATTTTGTTGCAACCAGTTTCGGCGCTTTTGTGCTATCTTCAGGCTGCAGAGGATGCGGATTCCTATTTTTCGCACTAGTGGCCAGTATTACTAGATATGCTGCCCACTGATGCGATATATATAGAGGAGTCGTGTCAATCCATTCCGCATCAACTACAGCCTGAAGATGGCACATTGAAGCGCCGAAACAGGCTGCAACAAAATAAATAAAATCATAAGTACGGCTACAGGTGTTTTATTTTCCCACAGTTTAATAAAAAAGTCTTCCATTTCTACAGAGGAAGAAAAATATCTTTGCAAAACGGAAACTTACCCTTCAAGATTGTATGGACTACCAATAGGTCATAAGCCTAGTGTACCACTAAGACCCCAGTGAGTGCTATTGGATCCCCTACCGAAGAGTTGGCTAGACATCTCGCCTCCTTGTTACTACCCGAACGTCGGGAAAACTGATCATCATGTTAAAACTTGTACGCACTTTATCGAAAAACTGAAAGCGATTACTGTCAGCGCAAGTGATACCGTTGTCAGTTTTGATGTGGTATCCGTGTTCCGATTAACGAAGCCCTTTCATACATAGCTGATATGTCTTTCGCTGATATAGTAGCTTTGTTTCGACATTGCCAATCCACGACTTACTTTCAGTGTAATAATGATGTTTACGAACATGTTGAAGGAGTGGCAATGGGGAGCCCTCTCAGTCCAGCTGTGGAATGTTTTGAACAGCAGCCGCTGAAGTCAGCCAATAAACGTCCTCTGAAGTGGTGTCGATATATGGATGACATTTTTATGGTATGAAATCACGGTAAAGAGGAACTGAATGGTTTCTTCATGTATTTAAATAGTATCAATCTCAAAATATAATTTAGTTTGGAGGCAAAGAGTAATGGAGAGCTTAATTTTTTGGATGTGACAGTAACTAAACGGGCAGATGGGACTTTAGTCCATAAGGGATATAAGAAAGATACAATACCACTCGTTACCTCCATAAGGATTCCAACCATCATCCCAGACAGAAGAGAGGCGTTATTAAAACATTGGTGGACAGAACTAATAGAATCTGTGAGCCTGTTTATTTGCAAGAGGAACTGAACCATTTGCGAAATGCTATTAAGAAAAATGAATACTCTGATAATGAGATAGATAGAACACTCAATCCCAGAAGAAAAGTGTCCGTAAGCATGGAACAACAACAACAACAAGAACAACAAGCGTCTGCAAGGAGAGCGTTTCTTTTCCATTTGTCCACAATATTACGGACCGTACCGGGGAATTTCTGGCCAAGTTTCAAGTTGAAATGATCTTTACAGCCACCAGAAGATCAGCGAACGTTTAAGATCGGTGAAAAACGGCCGACAACCTTTTGCAACCAGTAGGGTGTACAAGATTCGTAGCAGCTGTAGTAAGGTTTATACTGGAAGAACGAAAAAACCCGCCTAACAGAACCTAAGAGGAACCCACCGAAAAATTGGCTGTAGCGGAACATGTTCTTGAAGACGGCAAACATAAAATAAGATTTAGTGAGACAAGCGTCCTAACTAAGAGACCATATTATTATGCAAGCAAGTACAGAGAAGCCGTAGAGATTTATAAATACCACAATAATTTTAACAGATAAGAAGTGGGTTTACAGTTGATGAGATATGGCGATCAACTATGTACCAAGGATGTGACAATGGATTACCTGTGATCGAGAGTAATAACTTTAGTCAGAGATAGTTTCACGGTCGATAGCACGTGACTATAGTTGAATTCTTTTATCTTGGCGGCTCGCGCATGCCCGCCCAGACGCGGGAGATTGCTGCGTTGCTAGTTGCACACGATGCACGCGCCAAGAGAAGCAGCTCCATAGTATAGTATAGTTCGCAAGCTTACGTTTAGGGGGGAGCGCGCAGTTTATGAAGTAAAGCCACCACGGCCGCATTAACCCTTTCGCTGCTACAGAGACGTGCTCCCCGCATTCCGCGCTGTGCGCGATTTTGTCACTGCACTGCTCGCCTGTGCTGACACATGGTGCTTCCGACTGCTTTGACACACTTATCATTCGATTCCACAAAAACTATTTGGCCCAAAAATTAGATTTGTACACATCTTCTTGATTGATACCTTCCCCCCACTTCCTTTGACTGATTGAAGTGCTTTAAAATAAAGCCAAACGCGCCCTGTGTAAATAAAACTTTTATTACAGTCGCGAAAGACGGAATATTTCTCAATATTACATACGACACCTATGTGGCACTTAAATTAAATGAGATATTGTTATACAGTAAATTTTATATGAAATTTAGGTACCTTGTCCACATTTCATTCTCAACATTGTGGCAACTAAAATCGACCATACGGAAAGTATACGCTATGGACTTTTACCTCTGCAAACTCTTCAAAATTTCGTGCAATGGTTTACTACATTTAATGCTGCACAATAACTGGGTTGAACATCGAAACAAAATTAAGTCATTTATGGGGGGAAGGTATCAGTCAAGAAGATGTGTAAAAATCTAATTTTTGGGACAAATAGTTTTTGTGAAATCGAATGATAAGTGTGTCAAAGCAGTGGGAACACCATGTGTCTGCACAGGCGAGAAGTGCAGTGATGACAAAATCGCGCACAGCGCGGAATGCGGGGAGCACGTGATTGCAGCAGCGAAAGGGTTAATGAAGAGACAAAGCACTAGAAATTTCAAAAAATTGCATTCAAACGAATAAAATTCGTGAAGTAAGACACTTCGAGATTGTTTTTAAATAATGAAAATATTTAGCATCGCATAAGGTTTGAATTCTTTACCTTCCCAACACTTTAACCGTTACGCTAGCGCAGCTCGTCATGCAATACCTCTCCATAAGGACTTTAACATGTCACGCAAAATTCTGACAAAAACTGTTGGTTTGCCTATGAATTACTTGCATTTCGTCGAAGTACAATAGGAAATAAACAATTACCGCTGTTCTTTACTGCGAAAAAGCGGTTCGTGAAATTGATACAATCACCTTTCCTTGCTATCGCCTGAATTAAGAGTCTTATTGCTTGTTTGGTTTAATTAATTAATAGAAAATGAAGCAATTGGTATAAAGAATGGTCTTTCCAAACTTTCAAAAAACAAAGTCTGCTATCAAGACATTGCTTTTGTTCTATTACTTTATTTATGACTGAACGTTTCTAAAACTGAAAACACTTGTCCGTGCTCTGCTCTGCAGTTGAGATCTGGCAACGTCGTTCTCTGTTCATTGGCTGACTGTATTTTTTGACGTCAGATGCGCAGAACGAACCTAAACTCGGCCGCCAACATAAATGACGCGCACTTTAGTGGTGGCGCGCTCTAGGAGTTCTACGTAAACGGTACCTCTAGGGTCCAATTGCCCGCAGTTGACAACGAAACGTCAGAAGGACTCATTTGTACTGTTAGACCACGTTCTTTTTGCCCGAAAGTCGTAATTAATGAAGACGCCGTCCTTGAAAGCCTGTACGTTGCGATTACTGTTGCTTTTGCTTTTGAGCATCATGCCACAAGGAACCACTATCAACTGTGATGCGTGTGTGGCAGCCCTTAAGCCTTAAACTTTTTAACATCAATAATACTACTACATATATAATTTTAAAAGTTTTGACAAAAGTAACCTTTATTGTCCTTTTAAGCAACGAATAAAAGAAGAAACTGAGAGATAGTAAATTTTAAGGAGGTGGTTTCACTTTGGAAAAGAATTTTAAATTTTTCACAAATTGACCATTTATTATCATACTAAACAAAGAATACAAGAAGAAATTGGAAAAAAGTAAGAAGGTTTTTCACTTTTGAACAACCAGGGCATACAGTTTTCAGCCACTCACTGTTTCATGTGGTACGTTTGGAAACAAATTCGGATTTTTCCCAGATACAGTCTCACATCAAGTAACGTCCAAGGACTCATAATGACGCAAACAAATTATAGTCCAAAATAACAAAAAATAGGCCCAATTTCAATCATTTTTGTAGCAAAACTACTTACTGCCCCAGTGGTTTCATTTCGAAACCACTGACAAAATCTGTATGACAGAGTCTAATTCACGTTACAGTAACCTCAGATGTAATTACTTCCACGGACAGCGATCTCCTGAGTATGGCCAATCAGCTACAATCACGGAGCACTGTAGCCGCGCCGGACTGTTGTTTTGAACGCTCTGAGTGACTGCTACAATGTCTCGAACTGTTAGCTGTACCTCAATGCACTACTAAATGCCTTTCTCTTGCAACACTATCGGTAGTTTCATGCTAAAGTCACAGGCATTTCAAAAACAAATGATAAAATAGTAATTAACGGTAAGAACCACAGGTACTCAAAGGGTTAGAAAAAAAAACGTGCTCTGAGTATCGCGATAGACAACATGTTGACGCTGGCCGCGTATCATGGAGGACACAATTAGTGAGATCAGATATCCTGGAAGGATAGCACTGAAACACCTATTCGACTGAATAACATTTATTGGGTATGGAAGGCGGAAACGTTATTATCCCTCTTTATGCCGAGCATCTTACACTATGCGCACATTCCGTGTTAAATTGTAGGACACGGTTATTTTGCATCAGGCAGAGAAGGGTTGTAGACTGGATTTGCTGGAAGTGTTTCAAATTTTTAAGCACAATTTCTTTTACAGAGACTTTATTCTCGGTGATGAATTACAGCTTTAAAACACAAAATTTTTCGATGGCTTTCAGCCTGTTATTAAATTGACATAGCAGCTGTATCGGGTTATCCACGCTGTTTCTAGATGTTATTTTTTCTCAAAGACACACTGTGGCATTGTTACACTTACGTGTGCGTCGTAGCTTTGTTCGCCATTTGCATGGATTCATATACTTTTATATACTTTTTTGGTACGTTATTGCATCTGTAACGTTATTTTAATGTAATGTTATTAACATGTTACGTGTCTTTTATGTTAGGCACCGCTTCTTGTGTGGATAGCACCGGGCCTAAGATTCCTGCTGGCTTGTCTCTTACGGCCTGCTAGATGTCTGTGTGTATGACGCAGATCTGCCATGGAGTTTACATGTATCACATTTACCACTGAATAAGATTTGTGGCTATCCCATAGCATTTTTATGCGTCATTTTATGATTGACTAAGCCTTATGACTTCGTTTCTCTTTTCACACAGTGTGTAACACGAAAGTTTATTTTTATATTTCAAAAAAAAAAAAAATGGTTCAAATGGCTCTGAGCACTATGGGACTTAATATCTGTGGTCATCAGTCCCCTAGAACTTAGAACTACTTAAACCTAACTAACCTAAGGACATCACACACATCCATGCCCGAGGCAGGATTCGAACCTGCGACCGTAGCAGTCGCGCGGTTCCGGACTGAGCGCCTAGAACCGCTAGACCACCGCGGCCGGCTATATTTCCACTATATGTGATTTTTGATGATCCTTTCACTGCACTTCCATGTAATGGTTTTAATAAATCATATTTTTTGGTGTTATTACTTTTTCTAGGGAAGACAGGTTTACATCTGTCGAGACGTTGGTAAAGCTTTCTATAAATTTTTGGCATGCATCTCGTTGGCTCTATGATTCCCATCGTACCCATAATGCTACAGTTTGTGCCGTGTTTGGGATACTATCCCACAGCCCTGATCTAGCACCGTGTCATTACCGCCTCTTCGGTTAACTGAAAGACTCGTCTGAAGAAGATGATTCACTTGTGGTGTCTGCCAAACAGTGGCGGAAACGTCTGTCCTGATATCTACCACATAAGTTGAAAGGGACGCTGGTTATGTGGAATATGATACTTTGCCCCTCAAGGTCAACGTAGAGTGAAAATATCAAAGGTATGAAAAATAAATTAGATGTTAAAAAAAGTGTTGCAACTTCATCTAGGAGTGAATGTCGTAATATACACTGAAGTCACAGAAGTCACGGGATAGCGATATGCACATATGCAGATGGCGTGTACAGAAAGTACAAAATGGCAGAATACTGGCAGAGTTGTCATTTATACTCAGGTGATTTATGGGAAAACGTCTCCGAAGTACCAGAATAGTAGTTGGAGCTAGACACATGGGACAGTCGATTTCGGAAATCGATAGGGAATTCGGTAATCCGAGATCCACAGCGTAAAGAGTGCGCTGAGATTACCAGGTTTCAGCCATTACCTCTCACCACCTACAATGTAGTGGCCGATGGATTTTTTTTTAACGACCGAGAAGCGACGGCATAGAGTTGTCAGTGCTAACAAAGAAGTCACTGTGAGTGAAATAACCGCAGAAATCAGTGTGTGACGTACGACGAACGTATCCGTTACGACAGTGGGGCGTATTTGGCGTTAACAGGCTATGGCAGCAGGTCACCGACGCGAGTGTCCTTACTAACAGCACGACATCGCCTGCAGCACCTCTTGTGAGCCCGTGACCCTAGACGACTGAAAACTGATGTCTGGGGAGATGAGTCGCGATTTCTGTTGTTGAGAGCTGCTGGGGGGATTCGAGTGTGGAGCAGACCGCCGGTCGGTGTGGCCGAGCGATTCTAGGCGGTTCAGTCTGGAACCGCGCGACCGCTACGGAATCAGGTTCTAATCCTGCCTCTGGCATGGATGCGTTGATGTCCTTAGGCTAGTTAGGTTTAAGTAGTTCTAAGTTCTAGGGGAGTGAAGGCCTCAGATGTTAAGTCCCATAGTGTTCAGAGCCATTTGAGCGATTTTCTGGAGCAGACCACACGAAGCCATGGACTCGAGTTGTCAACAAGACACTGTGATAGCTCGTGGTGGCTCCATAACGGTGTGGACTCTGTTTACATGGACTGGAATGGATCCTCTGGTACAACTAAACCGATCATTTACTGGAGATGTTTGTGTTTGGCTACTTGGAGACCGTTTGCATCGGTTCGTGGAATCGATGTTGCCAAACCAAACAACGCACCATGTCACCAGGACGCAGTTGTTCGTGATTGGTTTGGAGAACATCCTGGACAATACTAGCGACCGAGAGAGGTGGCGCTGTGGTTAGACACGGGACTCGCATTCGGGAGGACGACGGTTCAATCCCGCAGCCGGCCACACTGATTTAGGTTTTTCGTGATTTCCCTAAATCGCTCGAGGCAAATGCCGGGATGGTTCCTTTCAAAGGGCACGGCCGACTTCCTTCCCCGTCCTTCCCTAATCCGATGAGACCGATGACCTCGCTGTCTGGTCTCCTTCCCAAACAACCAACCAACCAATACTAGCGAATGATTTGGCCTCCGATTCCGACTGACATGTATCCCATCGAACATTTATGGGTCGTAATCAGAAGGTTATTTCAGGCACAAAATTCTGCAGTGGCAACGTTTCGCAATTACGGATGGCTATAGTGGCAGCATGGCTCGACAATTCTGCAGGGGATTTTCATCGATTTGTTGAGTCCACGTTACCTCGGATTGCTGTACTACGCAGGGCAGGAGGAGCTCCGAGACGATATTAGGAGGCCTCCCACGACTTTACTCGTCTCAGAGTAATTGCAAGTCTGAGTCGTTCCAGATCATAGCGTGGTTCCTGTATCCACGGGACACGACAGTAACTAACTGAATGCGATAAGCGCACGCAGACCAGGAGGCGCGTGGGTGCAGGCGTGACGCGGCGCCGGCCGCCCTGACGAACTGCGGCAGCCGCCCGCGGCCTGTGGGCGGCGCGCCGCTGTTGGCGCCGGTCATCACGTTCGGCAAACACAGGCGTCCGGCCGACGCAGCGCCGCCCCGCGTCCCGCCATGCATTATTCCGGCCGCCGCGCCGATACGTGCGTGAGAGTGCGTAGCGTGGGCGGCGCGTGTCGGCCAGGCTGCTGCCGGCCCTCCGGCCACTGCCGCCGCAGTGCGTGCAGCAGCCGTCGTCTGCTCCTCACAACAATCATTAAGGCTCCGACAGGTTCCATTCTGTTGTGTCGGCAGAAGAGCCAACACCGTGTTACGAGTGGAGGCCGAAATGCACGCGGTTTAGCTCACGCAGGCTGGCGTGGTCTAGGGCCAGCCGGCACGGTAGCTCAGCGTGTTCGGTGAGAGGGTTACGCGCCCTCTATAATAAAAAAAACTGAGTTAATCGATCATCAACGAACTTAAACGGATGTCTTACGACGTCCGCCCCGAGCAGACACAACGAACGAAAAAAAACGAACGTAAATGGGATTTAAAAAAAAAAAAGAGTTGCCTCTTTGATTCATAATCAAAACGTCTTCGGTCCCGGTTTCGATCCCCGCCACTGCCTAAATTTTGATAAATAATCAGCATTGGCGACCGAAGACGTCCGGCATAAGAAGTCAGCCTCATTCTGCCAACGGCCTTGTCAAAGAGGGCGGAGGAGCGGATAGAGGTTCAGGGCACTCTCTTGTCCTAGGGGTGGGAAATTTCCCCTAAAGGAAGAATCAGCAATGATCAACGACATGAGGATGCAGAAGGCAATGGAAACCACTGAATTAAAGACACGTAACGTGTATCCACAGGACATGTGGCCTGTAATTGTAGAAGTGACATGATGATCTCTCCATTGGCAAAAGATTCCGGAATAGTCCCCCATTCGGATCTCCGGGAATGGACTGCCAAGGGGGAGGTTACCATGAGAAAACTATTGAATAATCAACACAAGGATAACGTTCTAGGAGCCAGGGCGAGGAATGTCAGAAGCTTGAACCTGGTAGGGAAACTAGAAAATCTGAAAATGGTAATGCAAAGGCTCAATCTAGATATAGTAGGGGTCAGTGAAGTGAAGTGGAAGGAAGACAGGGATTTCTGGTCAGATGAGTATCGGGTAATATCAACAGCAGCAGAAAATGGTATAACAGGTGTACGATTCGTTATGAATAGGAAGGTAGGGCAGAGGGTGTGCTACTGTGAACAGTTCAGTGACCGGGTTGTTCTAAGCAGAATCGACAGCACACCAACACCGACAACGATAGTTCAGGTATACATGCCGACGTCGCAAGCTGAAGATGAACAGATAGAGAAAGTGTATGAGGATATTGAAAGGGTAATGCAGAATATAAAGGGGGACAAAAATCTAATAGCCATGGGCTTGGGACAAGGAATGAAAGAGGAGAAAGACTAATGGAGTTCTGTAACAGGTTTCAGCTAGTAATATCGAATACCCCTTTCAAGAATCACAAGAGGAGGAGGTATACTTGGAAAAGCCGGGAGATACGGGAAGATTTCAATTAGATTACATCATGGTCAGACAGAGATTCCGAAATCAGATACTGGACTGTAAGGCGTACCCAGGAGCAGATATAGACTCAGATCACAATATAGTAGTGATGAAGAGTAGGCTGAAGTTCAAGACATTAGTCACGAAGAATCAATACGCAAAGAAGTGGGATACGGAAGTACTAAAGAATGACGAGATACGTTTGAAGTTCTCTAACGCTATAGATACAGCAAAAAGGAATAGCGCAGTAGGCAGTACAGTTGAAGAGGAATGGACATCTCTAAAAAGGGCCATCACAGAAGTTGGGAAGGAAAACATAGGTACAAAGAAGATAGCTGCGAAGAAAGCATAGGTAACAGAAGAAATTCTTCAGTTGATTGATGAAAGGAGGAAGTACAAACATGTTCCGGGAAAATCAGGAATACAGAAACACAAGTCGCTGAGGAATGAAATAAATAGGAAGTGCAGGAAAGCTAAGACGAAATGGCTGCAGGAAAAATGTGAAGACATCGAAAAAGATATGATTGTTGGAAGGACAGACTCAGCATACAGGAAAGTCAAAACAACCTTTGGTGACATTAAATGCAACGGTGGTAAGATTAAGAGTGAAACGGGAATTCCACTGTTAAATGCAGAGGAGAGAGCAGATAGATGGAAAGAATACATTGAAAGCCTCAATGAGGGTGAAGATTTGACTGATGTGATAGAAGAAGAAACAGGAGTCAATTTAGAAGATATGGGGGATCCAGTATTAGAATCGGAATTTAAAAGAGCTTTGGAGGACTTACGGTCAAATAAGGCAGAAGTGATAGACAACATTCCATCAGAATTTCTAAAATCATTGGGGGAAGTGGCCACAAAACGACTATTCTCGTTGGTGTGTAGAATATATGAGTGTGGCAACATACCATTTGACTTTCGGAAAAGCATCATCCACACAATTCCGAAGACGGCAAGAGCTGACAAGTGCGAGAATTATCGCACAACCAGCTTAACAGCTCATTCATCGAAGCTGCTTACAAGAATAATATACAGAAGAATGGAAAATAAAATTGAGAATGCGCTATGTGACGATCAGTTTGGCTTTAGGAAAAGTAAAGGGACGAGAGAGGCAATTCTGACGTTACGGCTAATAATGGAAGCAAGGCTAAAGAAAAATCAAGACACTTTCATAGGATTTGTCGACCTGGAAAAAGCGTTCGACAATATAAAATGGTGCAAGCTGTTCGAGATTCTGAAAAAAGTAGGGAATAATAAGAGTGGACGATCAAGAACGAAGTGCTCGTATTAAGAAGGGTGTAAGACAAGGCTGTAGCCTTTCGCTCCTACTCTTCAATCTGTACATCGAGGAAGCAATGATGGAAATAAAAGAAAGGTTCAGGTAGTGGAATTAAAATACAAGGTGAAAGAATATCAATGATACGATTCGCTGATGACATTGCTATCCTGAGTGAAAGTGAAGAAGAATTAAATGATCTGCTGAACGGAATGAACAGTCTAATGAGTACACAGTATGGTTTAAGAGTAAATCGGAGAAAGACGAAGGTAATGAGAAGTAGTAGAAATGAGAACAGCGAGAAACTTAACATCAGGATTGATGGTCACGAAGTCAACCAAGTTAAGGAATTCTGCTACCTAGGCAGTAAAATAACCAATGACGGACGGAGCAAGGAGGACATCAAAAGCAGACTCGCTATGGCAAAAAAGGCATTTCTGGCCAAGAGAAGTCTACTAATATCAAATACCGGCCTTAATTTGAGGAAGAAATTTCTGAGGATGTACGTCTGGAGTACAGCATTGTAAGGTAGTGAAACATGGACTGTGGGAAAACCGGAACAGAAGAGAATCGAAGCATTTGAGATGTGGTGCTATAGACGAATGTTGAAAATTGGGTGGACAGATAAGGTAAGGAATGAGGAGGTTCTACGCAGAATCGGAGAGGAAAGGAATATGTGGAAAACAGTGATAAGGAGAAGGGACAGGATGATAGGACATCTGCTAAGACATGAGGGAATGACTTCCATGGTACTAGAGGGAGATGTAGAGGGCAAAAACTGTAGAGGAAGACAGAGATTGGAATACGTCAAGCAAATAATTGAGGACGTAGGTTGCAAGTGCTACTCTGAGATGAAGAGGTTAGCACAGGAAAGGAATTCGTGGCGGGCCGCATCAAACCAGTCAGTAGACTGATGACAAAAAAAAAAAAAAAAAATGGCTGGCGTGAAGAGGGAGGAACTATACTGACGTAAGGTCTGGAACATGACAAGGAATTAGAATTCAGAAAGCGGACTAAATTAGTTTGATACTTTAATCTATTAAAGATGAACGTCGCTCTTGACGGTACATGATTCACTATATTATCTGTTCAGAATAGTAACTGAATAGGGCGCCTTGCTAGGTCGTAGCAAATGACGTAGCTGAAGGCTATGCTAAACTGTCGTCTCTGCAAATGAGAGCGTATGCAGGCAGTGAACAATCGCTAGCAAAATCGGCTGTACAACTGGGGCGAGTGCTAGGGAGCCTCTCTACACTAGACCTGCCGTGTGGCGGCGCTCGGTCTGCAATCACTGACAGTGGCGACACGCGGGTCCGGCGCATACTAACGGACCGCGGCCGATTTAAAGGCTACCACCTAGCAAGTGTGGTGTCTGGCGGTGACACCACACATTCATTATTGGAAGGCGTAGTATAGGCGTCCCTCCGAACTCACTGAACGAAATACCAATTACCATCTTAAAAGAGTGTGCCTGTAGCTGCAGACTGCTCTAGATGCAGTGTTAACGGTATCACATGGACACATTGTATCCTGTTTGGGATAAGTGGCCTTATGCTGACAAGGGAATCACGGCAAGTAACATAACTCGATGTCCCAGAAACTTCCCTCAGTGGAAGATGAGTCAAAATAAGCAAACCCGAATCCATGCTTATCTGTCGATAGTCGACCGTTTGTGGAAAAACGCGGGTAAAAGTTGTCGACCTAATTTAGATGTCTTTTTAAAGCGCTACTCTGTCAGCGGAAAGTGTTGTATAGAGGCTAGTGTCACAGCTTTTTACTTTTGCGTCCCGTGATCGAAACCCGATAATTTTATTACTTATTTTGTTCTACTTTCATCTTTGCATTCATCTACTCATGTCTGTACAAACTTACTATACGAATGTTTCTTATCGAGTTACGGGTTACAAGAGTGTTGTTGTATCAGTTATTAAAATACAACTGGATTTCTCAATATCGTGCAGTTATCACGTAATATATAATAAAGCACCAAAGAAACTGGTATAGGCATGCGTATTCAAATCCAGAGATATGGAAATTGGCAGACTACGGCTCTGCGGTCGGCAACGCCTATATAAGACAACAAGTGTCTGGCGCAGTTGTCAGATCGGCTATTGCTGTTACAATGGTCTGTTATCAAGATTTGAACGCGATGTTATACTCGGCTGGAAAAAAAGATCCTGCAAGAAGAGGACCAACCACGACTGAAGAGAATCGTTAAACGTTACAGCAGTGCAACTCTTCCGTAAGTTGCCGCAGATTTCAGTGTCGAGCCACCAACAAGTGTCAGCGTGCGAACCATTCAACGAGACATCATCGATGTGGTCTGTCGGAGCCGAAGGCCCATTCGTGTACCCTTGATGACTGCACGATACAGATCTTTACGCCTCGTCTACGCCCGTCAACACCAACGCTGGACTGTTGATAACTCTAAACATGTCGCCTGGTCAGGCGAGTCTCGTTTCAAACTGTATCGAGCGGATGGACGTGTACGGGTATGGAGACAACCTCATGAGGCCAAGAACCGTGCGTGTCAGCAGGGAAATGTTCAGCCTGGTAGAGACTGTGTAATGGTGTGGAACGTGTTCAGTTGGGGTGATATGGGACAATGGTACGTTTGGTACGACTCTGAAAGGTGACACGTATGTAAGCATCCTGTCTGATCATCTGCATCCACTCATGTCCCCCGTGCCTTCCGACAGACTTGGGCAGTTCCAGCAGGGCAATGCGACACCCCACACGTCCAGTACTGATACATAATGGCTCCAGGAACACTCTTATGAGTTTAAACCCTTCCGCTGGAAACCAAACTCCTCAGACATGAACATTATTGAGCATATCTGGGATTCTTGGCAACGAGCTGTTAAGAAGAGATCTCCACCTTCTCGCACTCTTGCGGATTTATGGAGAGTCCTGCAGGATTCATGGTCTCAGTTCCCTCCACCACTACTTCAATCTAAAAACACCGTAGCCATAACTTTACCAGCAGAAGGTGTGGTTTTGAAATTTTTCTTGGGTTAATTTGCATGATGCCACTCCATTAATTGCCTCCTCGTCTCTGATGCAAAATGATGGAGCCATGTTCCATCACCTGTCACAATTCTTCCAAGAAATTTATCTCCACCATTCTCGTACTGTTCCAAAAGTTCGCTGCATACCGTTTTTCTTGTTTCTTTGTGAGCCACTGTCAACCTCCTGGGAACCCACCTGGCACAAACCTTTTTTAATGCCAACACTTTCAGTATTCTGCAAACACTTCCTTCCCCTATCCCAACGTAGCGTGACAATTCGTTCACTGTGATGCGTCTGTCAGCAGTCACCAATTCATTAACTCTCTGCACATTGTCTGGAGTGTGTGCAGTACGAGGCCTTCCGCTGCGAGGACAATGCCCAATATTGCCGTGCCCGCTTTCATCACGTAACCTGCTTGCCCACCGACTAACTGTACAGCGATCGACAGCAGCATCCCCATACACCTTTTTCAACCCTTTGTGGGTGTTTCCCACTGTCTCGTTTTCACAGCACAGGAATTCTATGACAGCACGTTGCTTCTGACGAACGTATAGTGTAGCAGCCATCTTGAAGACATGTTGTGAGGGCGAAACTCACGGGAACTGATTGAACTAAGTTTGAAAACAAGCGGGAAGGATGCATCTACACACCGTATAACTTTCACACATGCAGAATGAAAACTGTACTTTTACAAAAGTAGTGTGCATTTCTTTTAGAGTGACCCTCGTATATCTGTTTTTATGGTAATTCGTACATTTTATTCTTACCTTCATTTTTATTCTGGAAGATTAGGTGCAAACCCTAGGATATACCGATCGTAGTAACGTCCAAAACACAGGAAATCCGAACGCCATGAGCGTCGCCTAATAGCACATTTGTCACAATGACATTTGTTCTTACGAATCTCACTTGGGAAAGAGTCTTCCTAAACATGACTAAAGATTTCAGCAGTTTCCAATCTTTTCGTAACAAACCACTCATAACGTACCATTTTTCCAAAACTCGCACTTGCAATGGACAATCAGTGAAGATACACAACAGGAAGTTCATCGAAAACAATGTCAAACAATTTTTGCTTCATCTGTTGTTTTCTTTAATTCATTCCCCAGAGATGCTATTAGTAGACCAATAAGGACGTTATTTCAACATACATTGAATAAATATCTGTAAGTGCCTTCTGTAGACATGGATAGATAAATGAAAAACAAAAAGAGGAATAGTAACTTTCGGACACGGGGTCAAAAGAGTGAACTCACGACGCTAGCCGCTGTACCATCATTTCAGTTGATCATCTTACTCGCTAAAATGTACATAAAGTACCTCGAAGCTTTGACCATCGTTTTCTCAGAAATGGTCGATTATCTACAGATAAAGTAAGACATGTGTTCACTCGTTTTGACCCCACTCCAACCAAGTTCTCCTCGTCAGATGTACGAAACCCGCACCATGGTGGTTTGTTAGGAGGCGCTTATTCTTACCAAGTAGTATTTCATATGTAAGCTCTAATGCTGTGCAGTACAGGATACACTCGGCGACAAATATTTTATAGTTGGTGTACCTTCTAGGACATCACTGAAAATTACGTTTTGTCTTCTCCTACTGACTGTCCACCGCATGCCCTTCTAAAGAAGAATGGCCTATCGCTTTTCGTGGCCTCTGCTTGGTTGGTTATGAGAAAGACTCCAGAACGGCCTGACATGGGCGGCTGGCGCCAGTCTGGTGGTGCTGATGTACAACGAAAAACGTGCTTAACACAGAGATATGTTTAGTTCGTCTTTCAGTTCCTGGTCGTTTTTTAAATTATTTGGTTGTGAGTCGTACACATTTCACAAGGATGGTTTTTCTAATGAATAAAAAGTGTCATTGCATCACTAAAAACTATTTCATACACAATGCAACAGCCAAGGAGCCTATGTGTAACGATCCTCATGCTGTCAATAAAACCATGACCGTGTGATACTTTCTGTGTAAGGAACAAACTACAGAAGAAGCGATGTGGGTGGAAAGAACATTAACTACTTATCCTTGAAGAGTACCTGTCCAGCTACAGCACCTGCAGTATGTGTGAGTGTCAGAACCAGTGCATATCATCATGTTTCCAACAGTAAGTGCAGCTGTTGCAGCATGACCCTGCACAGCCGTAGCATTCAGGAGGTGTTTATACACTCCTGGAAATTGAATTAAGAACACCGTGAATTCATTGTCCCAGGAAGGGTAAACTTTATTGACACATTCGTGGGGCCAGATACATCACATGATCACACTGACAGAACCACAGGCACATAGACACAGGCAACAGAGCATGCACAATGTCGGCACTAGTACAGTGTATATCCACCCTTCGCAGCAATGCAGGCTGCTATTCTCCCATGGAGACGATCGTAGAGATGCTGGATGTAGTCCTGTGGAACGGCTTGCCATGCCATTTCCACCTGGCGCCTCAGTTGGACCAGCGTTCGTGCTGGACGTGCAGACCGCGTGAGACGACGCTTCATCCAGTCCCAAACATGCTCAATGGGGGACAGATCCGGAGATCTTGCTGGCCAGGGTAGTTGACTTACACCTTCTAGAGCACGTTGGGTGGCACGGGATACATGCGGAAGTGCATTGTCCTGTTGGAACAGCAAGTTCCCTTACCGGTCTAGGAATGGTAGAACGATGCGTTCGATGACGGTTTGGATGTACCGTGCACTATTCAGTGTCCCCTCGACGATCACCAGTGCTGTACGGCCAGTGTAGGAGATCGCTCCCCACACCATGATGCCGGGTGTTGGCCCTGTGTGCCTCGGTCGTATGCAGTCCTGATTGTGGCGCTCACCTGCACGGCGCCAAACACGCATACGACCATCATTGGCACCAAGGCAGAAGCGACTCTCATCGCTGAAGACGACACGTCTCCATTCGTCCCTCCATTCACGCCTGTCGCGACACCACTGGAGGCGGGCTGCACGATGTTGGGGCGTGAGCGGAAGACGGCCTAACGGTGTGCGGGACCGTAGCCCAGCTTCATGGAGACGGTTGCGAATGGTCCTCGCCGATACCCCAGGAGCAACAGTGTCCCTAATTTGCTGGGAAGTGGCGGTGCGGTCCCCTACGGCACTGCGTAGGATCCTACGGTCTTGGCGTGCATCCGTGCGTCGCTGCGGTCCGGTCCCAGGTCGACGGGCACGTGCACCTTCCGCCGACCACTGGCGACAACATCGATGTACTGTGGACACCTCACGCCCCACGTGTTGAGCAATTCGGCGGTACGTCCACCTGGCCTCCCGCATGCCCACTATACGCCCTCGCTCAAAGTCCGTCATCTGCACATACGGTTCACGTCCACGCTGTCGCGGCATGCTACCAGTGTTAAAGACTGCGACGGAGCTCCGTATGCCACGACAAAGTGGCTGACACTGACGGCGGCGGTGCACAAATGCTGCGCAGCTAGCGCCATTCGACGGCCAACACCGCGGTTCCTAGTGTGTCCGCTGTGCCGTGCGTGTGATCATTGCTTGTACAGCCCTCTCGCAGTGTCCGGAGCAAGTATGGTGGGTCTGACACACCGGTGTCAATGTGTTCTTTTTTCCATTTCCAGGAGTGTATGTCAATCGGTTGTGTGAAATCTGTGCATCAAAGAGAAATGCGAGGATGAGAGATGAGAGAGGGCTGCAAGCGTGGGTACAAGATGATAACGATGTTGGTTTGTGGGGCGCTCAACATCGTGGTCATCAGCGCCTGTACAAGTTCCAATATTTCCGTTTCCAGTCTCGCCACCACACGAATGATGATGGGATGATGAGGACAACACCAACACCGAGTCCCTGGGCGGCTAAAATCCCCGACCGAGCCGGGAATCGGACCCGGGACGTATGTGTAACCTAAGGGAGAATTGTGGTGAGATGTAAACATATGACTGGTCGGGACACTTTCAGATAAGTTGAATCACGTGGTATATATAGGAGACATAACCAGAAGTGACATCATGATTAGACCTATAAGTTTCCTTTAAATTACGTCTATGGTCACAATCTTTCCTGTTTAACAGATTACCGGTTTCGGTCTTTAATGACCATCATCAGATCTGTCTCATAAAAACAAGGTCCTAATGCACTGCAGCCATAGTGGCGGTCAACTGTTAAATGCAGCATCAGCACTAGCATCGTCAAATACATATAAAATGCACATGACTCGTGCATGTGATGTGATTTATATGTATTTGACGATGCTGGTGCTGATTCCGCATTTAACAGTTGACCATGGCAGTATGGCTGCAGTGCATTAGGACTTTGTTTTTATGAGACAGATGTGATGATGGTCATTAAGCGCAGAAACCGGTAATCTGTGTAACAGAAGAGATTGTGACCATAGACGTAAATTAAAGGAAAGTTATTACATATACGGGTCACTGTTTTACCGCGACGATGTCGCAGCTTGTGAGATTAGACCTATGTTATCTGCAGATGAACATTGTGACACTCCCCAGGTATATCATATACAACAGAGTCAACATAAATGTATGTGTGCTATCTCAGACAACAATGATAGTGGGGTAATGACATGTTAACTGAAAATCATTGTCCCACCCATAGTATTTGTGGTAATACTAATTACCAAAATTGTTGGGTGATGGTAATGATTTAGAACAGTAGCCGTTGTATAGAGGTAATGGCACCCACCATATCAACTGACCATTATTGCCCCAATAATATCCAAAGTAACGGTTGTCCCCTTATCCAATGGTCATCTTTACCTCCAATAGTATGAAGAGTGACGGTAGTCTCCATGTAAACTCATTATCATTGTCTCACCCAGCAGTATCTAGGGTAATGGCAGCCACATATAAACTGACAATCAGTGCACCAACAGTATCCACCATGCATTTATGATTTGTGTGGTAGTTTGTTACAGTTTTGATGTAACATATTAATGTATGGGATAAATTGGGAAAAATATGCTGTAAAAGTCGACATATGAGGCCAAAGTGTAACGTAGTCTCTGTTGTGTGACATAATCAGTTAGCTTCATCAGCAGAAGATAACAAATATTATGCACTGGAAGATTAAGTTAATACTCTAGCATGGATTCGCTATAATGCTTGCATGCCTTTTAAAAGTAGTTGAGAATACATAGGTGTAAGCGTAGCAACCCTCATTTCTTACCTATACAAACGTGTATGTTACTGTTCAGTTTTCCCTCGATGGTCATGCTGTTTCTACAGCGCAAGTTAGCATTACCAGCAGAAGGAAACAAGCCATTAATATTGAAAGATGAAGATAATCCTCTAGCAAGTGGGTCACTGTAATGTTTAGTTGTCTCCGAAAAGCAGTTTAAAGTTGGTAGTGGAAAGCATAGCAATCATAAATTCATAGCGACACAAACGCATATTGCTACTTTTTAGTATGCTATTTCATCAAAGTTTTGTACTTCATCAAGTTTGAGAGCATAACTCAGTCCTCTACTTGGTAAGTGCGCTTTAACCAATAGGTTCAAAATGGTTCAAATGGCTCTGAGCACTATGGGACTCAACTGCTGTGGTCATAAGTCCCCTAGAACTTAGAACTACTTAAACCTAACTAACCTAAGGACAGCACACAACACCCAGCCATCACGAGGCAGAGAAAATCCCTGACCCCGCCGGGAATCGAACCCGGGAACCCGGGCGTGGGAAGCGAGAACGCTACCGCACGACCACGAGATGCGGGCTTTAACCAATAGGTTATACCATTACTGCCATATATGTTTTGGTAACTAATAGAGCCAGTTTTTTTTTTATTTCATTAAATTGTGGTACAATGGTCGAACAGTTCTCATTCAAATATGCATAATACGATGTACGTGAGATCAGCAGAGGTGTCCATGTATGTTTTGCAATTTATAGAGCAAATTTTTACTTACTCAATAACTGTGGTGTGCGTACTGTAAGACCTTCGGTGCACACACCATCAGGTTATTTGACTTGTCGGTCTAACGAAGTAGGTGTCAGCAATATGTCTCGTGGTCTTATCGTGGCGTGTTTATCTTCTGCCGTTAGGTCAGACGATAGAAATGCCACTTGCATGCTTAGAGTAGCAGATTGACGGTGACCAGCTTTAAACAGAACTTGATTAATTTTCACACACATTTATTGAAATAATAAAAATCATAGGTATTACGTAACATGAATCTGGATGCTGTTTACAATTGACAATCTGAAGTTCCTTTGGTCTTGGTACATTAATCTTATTCTCACATATCTCTGATACTTGACAAAGTGTCTATTCATTTATCTTCATGGCTATGTACAGGAATATGGTAATCTTATCAGTCGCAGACTCAAACTTGACTATAGACTGGTACAGACTAATATCGACTGGTACAGACTGGTGCAGACAAATGCAGGCTGACTAATTGGAGGTCTGTACACTCGTTATAATACCTCGTCCGTTCATGTATCACTGCGCGAGTGTGATCCGCGAGAAGAAAAGGTTCTATGTTAGCAGCAATCTCATTGGCTGCGTTACATATTAATACGCGGATTGGTGGAAGCAGAATTTTGTCCGTCTCTAAGACAGCGCCATCTCGTAGTGCGGCGACGGACGAGCGCTGCGCCTGCGCTGTTGTGCTTAGCGGGGAGCGCTCTAGTGGGAAAGTTGTGTACGCGCTGACTACGCGGAACTATGTACACAACAATAACATAGACAGTTTCTCATTTCTTTAATGTGTGGCATGAAGACAGAGGAGAAGCTCGTTGGCAGGAACTGCTTAACCTGTAGTAATGTAGCTTCATGAGTTTTAATAAGTAATATAGACTATTTAGAAGCGGAAATATTTAAGATGAATTTCCATTGTTGATTGAAAAATGTGGTGCACTAATCGAACTAGTCTTACCGACAAGTGCTGCCTAGAATGGAACTTACAACAGTTGTGCCAACATGAGACCATGTATATTTTTTTAATCTCACAGAACTATTAAGTTACAACAGTAGTATTTAAGTTACAACACTAGTATTCCATGTGTTTTTACTGTAAATATTCACACGTTTTGGTAAGTTATAAGGACAATCGATTAGTGAAAATACTTCGTTATGTCGTTATGAGAAGACAAATTATCTGTGCGTGCTTTACACCTACCTTCGCCGTTAACAAAAGCCTGAAAACTATTTTTGCGGTTAGCCACAAAGCGATGGAGAACATACAGACCATAATTTCCAGTGTGCATTTCCACATATTACTCACGGAAAGAAAATGTTCCTGCATACTGTTTATTCAGTGGGATGAGGAACTGTGACTGTGAATAGAAGTTTTGAGTTTTAACTGATTGATTGTTTTGTTGTTGTTGTGGTCTTCAATCCAGATTGGTCTCATGCAGCTGTCCATGCTACTCTATCCTGTGAAAGCTTCTTCATCTCCCAATACCTACTGCAAACTACATCCTTCTGAATCTGCTTAGTGTATTCATCTCTTGGTCTCCCTCTACGATTTTTACCCTCCACACTACCCTCCAATACTAAATTGGTGATCCCTCGCTGTCTCAGAACTTGTCCTACCAACCGATCCATTCTTCTAGTCAAGTTGTGCCACAAATTTCTCTTCTCTCCAGTTACATTCAATACCACCTCATTAGTTATGTGATCTACCCATCTAACCTCAGCATTCTTCTGTAGCACCACATCTCGAAAGCTTCTTTTCTCATCTTGTCTAAACTGTTTATCGTCCACGTTTCACTTCCATACACGGCTACACTCCATACAAATACTTTCAGAAACCACTTCCGCACACTTCAATGTATACTCGATGTTAACAAATTTCTCTTCCTTCCTTGCCACCAAGCGAGGTGGCGCAGTGGTTAGACACTGGACTGGCATTCGGGAGGACGATGGTTCAATCCCGCGTCCGGCCATCGTGATTTAGGTTTTCCGTGATTTCCCTAAATCGCTCCAGGCATATGCCGGGATGGTTCCTTTCAAAGGGCACGGCCGACTTCCTTCCCCGTCCTTCTCTAATCCGATGAGACCGATGACCTCGCTGTCTGGTCTCCTTCCCCAAAACAACACAACCCAACACTTCCTTGCCATTGCCAGTCTACATTTAATATCCTCTCTACTTCGACCATCATGAGTTATTTTGCTCCCCAAATAGCAAAACTCATTTACTACTTTAAGCGTCTCATTTCGTAATCTTATTCCCTCAGCATCACCCGATTTATTTCGACTACGTTCCGTTATCCTCGTTTTTCTGTTGCTGATGTTCAGCTTATATCCTCCTTTCAAGAGACTGTCCATTCCTTTCAGCAGCTCTTCCAGGTCCTTTGCTGTCTCTGACAGAATTACAATGTCATCGGCGAACATCAAAGTTTTTATTTCTTCTCCACGGATTTTAATTCCTACTCCCAATTTTTCTTTTGTTTCCTTTACTGCTTGCTCAATATACAGATTCAATAACATCAGGGTTAGGCTACAACCCTGTCTCACTCCCTTCCCAACCACTGCTTCCCTTTCATGGCCCTCGACTCCTATAACTGCCATCTGGTTTCTGTACAAATTCTAAATAGCCATTCGCTCCCTGTATTTTAGCCCTGCCACCTTCAGAATTTGAAAGAGAGTATTCCAGTCAACATTGTCAAAACTCTCTCTTAGTCTACAAATGCTAGAAATGTACGTTTGCCTTTCCTTAATGTATTTTCTGGGATAAGTCGTAGGTTCAGTATTGCCTCACGTGTTCCAACATTTGTACGGAATCCAAACTGATCTTCCCCGAGGTCGGCTTCCACCAGTTTTCCCATTCGTCGGTAAAGAATTCGTGTTGGTGTTTTGCGGCCGTGGCTTATTAAAGTCACAGTTCGGTAATTTTCACATCTGTCAGCACCTGCTTTCTTTGGGATTATTATACGTAAAAGTTGACATGCAAAAAATATATCTTAGTATTCTAGCTAATATTGCTATTGGAAACAGCACAGTTAACTGTTCAGAGGCGACCTCTACAGGAAGTCCCAAGTAAATGGTCTTTCTCCCAGACTTCTAATCACTGAATGCTAATTTCTCACCTTGTAGGCTGGGTGTTGTGTGGTGTCCTTAGGTTAGTTAGGTTTAAGTAGTTCTAAGTTCTAGGGGACTGATGACCATAGGTGCTAAGTCCCATAGTTCTCAGAGCCATTTGAACCATTTTCTTTCACATTGTAGGAGGAAAATAATCTCGCCACTTGCCGCGTGGTTTTGCCAACATTACGGACGGTACACAAACAGTTACTTCCGTAAAATCCAAGCGACTCACAACGGTGCGCATGCCTCTCGAGTCCACATTCTACTTTTACTGAAAACGCATTCCAGTCTGCCCAACTCCGTCACACCACTCGCAGGCGCAGGACTGACGCCGACGGATTGATGTCTCGGTGAGAGGTAGGCTACCCCTTCTACTGCGTCTCTCGCTGTATTTATTTAGAAGCGCAGCGGACTGCCGAATACAACATCTGTTATCAACTGCCCTAGGCACAGACAGCAATATCTAAATGGCCCATTTCGCGGACAAGTATTAAATAATAGCTCTGTCGTTTAGCAATTTACAATTTTCTTAATTTGTGTATAAATAGAGTTAGTATGCTTTCGTTACTGAAAAGGTTTTTGCTCGACTGCTTTTAAACTTTACTGGTTAGAAGTTTCAGGACGGAACCGACAGCAGAACGTGACCACTGAACAGCCTCTTTAAGATTCCGAGTAAGCGCTGCTATTTGCAGACTTGAATGTAATATTTCATGAACGTAATCCAGTGCTGTAATTAAAACTTTATATTACAAATACACACAATACTTAATCTACCATGAGTAAGAACGTATTCGTTCCAAATTTGATTTTTGCTGTGTTATTACATGAATGTAATCGAGTTCTGTAATTAGAACCTTCTATTATAAATACATAAAATACTTAATCTAAAATGAATATGGACGTTTTCGTTCAAAATTTGATTTTTAGAAAATAACTTCAAAACTGATAGAGGTAGGTTATTGGTGTCACGTAGTTAATGTTGTTTCATGAAACCGAGGCTACATATGAATTTTCGGATTTCTGAGCATAATATCTAACGGCTTCAGTTTTTCGTAAAGACGCCGATTTTAACCACAGTATCGCTTTGATCAAGTTGAGACTTTTAACTTTTCAATGTGACATACATTTGCATATTCTGAACAATTTTTTAGCGTTTGAGTTTCATTATTCAGCGCCACTAAGTTTTGTCTTACGATCTTACATTTCGCCTGACATATTCATGAACTTTACAATCTTAACATTAATACCCTAAAGCAACCAGTGACGATGTCTGGCAAAGGTATGCTAATTTTTAATTTCATTCTTAGATTATGGTGCAATCTGTTGTATGTTAAGCACAGGCCCGTTATGAAGACGTGCCGCTGGTAGTAGAGGACTGGGTTAGGTCCCGGAACACTCGCTCGCCACTGTACTTCTTAAGACGTTACGGTGCTTGTTTCGTGTCAGCTACACTTTCACTAATGATGATCGATCTGTAAATTGTATTTGCATGTTACAATAAGCAATCAGTGTATCTTTTGTACTCGAAATTTATATGTATTTTGATAAATTATTTTCTTTGTAGCAAACATCGCATTTTCTAGATACTGAACTTTTCCCTAATTTTAGAACTTTGTCCACCATATTTTGTTCATGTTTGTATGTGGAGTACGATGAAAATAAGCAGTTTATGTTACGGGACAATAGTTTGCATAATGTTTTTTGTACTCAGAATCCGTATATATTTAAAAAGTAATTTGTTTTTGTACAAAGATCATATATTCGTGATATCAATCATCCCTTTCTGTGCCTGTCATTGGCCGTGTTGTATGATTACATTTCACATTTGCAGCATTACGATGTTATCCTCGTATATGACGAAAATATGCAGTGTAAGCGATGCAATACATTAAAAATCTTTCTAAACACTCATTTGAACTGTGGTTTGTTGTGGTAAAGAGTCAAGAAGTGTAGCATAATTGGATAATCATGTTACCCCACGTAGGCTATAGGGTAAACGTAACAAGAAGCTTTTTAGCCACCTAATATCACCTGCTATATTTTTATAATGGAGAACATGATCCATTATCTTCTTCCTCCGTAAAGTAATCCTTAGTGATGCGAAGCATTACCGAAAAAATGCTAAAAAGATCAGATGATGAAAGTTCAATCTCTGTACCATGAGTAAATTTCCTCGAATACGCTAAGATCGTAAGGCCAGTAGCTTTACGAATTTTGATAAATGTAACATGGAACGTAGACATGTAAGTAGCAATGTAAAACTTGATTTGAGATTCCACAGTCGTTTTCAGTCGTCAAGTCTAAGTTGCACATTCATTGCACTATTTCAGTAGCTGTCAGTTACAGAATAGTAATTCACACTACCTTTTTGTTTGTGTCAGCTGTTACTGATTGCTTGGCTGATGTAGTACTTTAGCCAACATGCTTTTTGTGCAGAAGCTTGGTTAGGTTCGTTTCTGTAATAGAATCATTTGTGCCTAAAACGCTGTTTCAACTGCCTGTTTAGCTTTCAGCCAGCAGAGCTTTGTACTGTTACAGAAAGTAACCGTTAGAGAAAAATTAAATTTACTGATGAGGTAACAGTGTATTTGACACAATCTTTTCTAGTGATGAGTAAAGTAGACAAGTGAAATTTACTAACAAGGCAGTACATTATTTAACGTAAACGATTTTTATAAGTGATAGAGAGGTGGAGTGTTTTACGTTGTGTGCGAGCGTGTTTGTGTTTGTGTGCGCGCGCGCGCGCGCGCGCGCGCGTGTGTGTGTGTGTGTGTGTGTGTGTGTGTGTGTGTGTGTGTGTGTGTACGTGTGTGTGTGTGTGTATGTGTGTGTCTCTGTGAATGCTTAATTTTTAAAAAAATGTAATTAATATAGACCCTTTGGATACTTTGGATATGGCATGCCAATGTAATCTTCGTTTGGTCACTTTTGAACATCCTGTAAAATTCTGATCGTTAAGGTTCGTTTGAACTTGGCACCATTTTTCACAATTCAGGTAAGCTCTATTATGTTCGATAAATAATACAGATGTGGAAAACCGAGCGAGGTGGCGCAGTGGTTAGCACACTGGACTCGCATTCGGGAGGACGACGGTTCAATCCCGCGTCCGGCCATCCTGATTTAGGTTTTCCGTAATTTCCCTAAATAGCTCCAGGCAAATGCCGGGATGGTTCCCTTGAAAGGGAACGATCGACTTCCTTCCCCGTCCTTCCCTAATCCGATGAGACCGATGACCTCGCTGTTTTGGTCTCTTCCCCCAACCGGACTCAAAGATATGACAGATGTGGAAATATAGTGAGTAACACCTTTTACATATTTTTGATAAACAATTCTGATCGTTCGGATACTTTTGAACAGGACAAAAAATTTAGATGGTGCGTAAGTTTTGAACATGATGCCATAATTGTCCCTTACACAAAAGGGCAAGTTCCACCATCTTCCAATCTGTATTTCCTGCTAGCACAACTTCGACAGTTGCACTGTTTCTGACTTTTTAAATTTTCTGCCACTGTTATCTTGAAATTTCGAATTTTCCATCAATGGCTACCTTGGATTTTGCGGGCTTGGAGCACTGACAAACGACGTCCGCTTGAACTGAGGGCTGGAATAACTATTGGCGTTCTGTGATCGGCTTTTGTAAATTGGTGACGTGACACAAATGTTCTCCATTGCCTTACTCTCTTTCTTCTTCTCTGAAAATGAAGTGTTCTGCTTATACCTGGGCCTGCTTGGATCCAGTCCAATACGATAGTGGCCTGATTGTCCCTACGCGGGCTGAAATCGATACTTTTTATAATATCCTGAAACGCATTCATTCCTGCTTTAGAAAACTCCGCTGGAAAAAGCAATACCTTGCCATATACCGGCCAGAGAAGACACCAAGCGGTCCACCAACATTGAATTAGACAGGCTGGGTTCCTACAATGAAAGAAACAGGTGCCACGGGCCACCCGAGCCGTAAATCACAATAGCTCCCAGTGTTTATGGCGGACCAGACGGAACAGAACACACCTACCGCGATTTGGCCGGCTGTAGGAACGCATGTTATTTGCATATGTAGTAGAAAAGGTACCCATCACTACGAAGGAGAGCCTTTAAAGGTACATTTTCTTCGTGATGGTGTGCGTGGTCTTCTTAGTGTAGAAAAGAGGGTAGTATACTACAGTTATGAATTTCCTCTTTGGTGTCTTTACCTCTCATAAACCAAAGTTAATCGTCATCAAAAGATCCTTATTTTTACCATTTTTTGTGTATTACTTTAATCAGCAAACAGATTCAAGTGATGATAGTTTGATAAGAGTTAGTGTGATTGTTCTCACACACACTAGTCCTTCCTATCTTCGGGGTTTGGTGTACGATATTTTGCCGAAAAACTGGTGCTATGTCTCCAGACTTACAGATTCTATAAATCATGATGAATAGTCGTTTGTTTGTCACTTTGACATTCCAAAGAGATGTTGCCTATAACTCCCACCTTATTTGACCGCACACCATTAACCCATTTGAAAAATTAAACTTCTGGATGAATTCTGTCCGCTCAAACTGTCAGATCGCCGGATGATAATTTTTATGAAAGGCGCTGACTTAATCTCTGGAAGAATTTAATAACAGCTCCTTCGAATAGGAGTGTTAAAAACGCTTTACTGCCCTCTTGCACTGCAGTGGTGCCATAATCCAAAAAACCCAGATCCTCGATTTAAGAAATCTCTTCTGAGGAGGCAAGTCTACGAGCGAACAGTTCTGACACACGGCCTTTTGTAGTTAACTAAACCCGACCGCTTCCTGGGCTCGCGATTTATCCTGGAATCCGCTTGCGACTCACGCAAACAGCTAATCAGCGTTCGACACGCTCCACGTACTCTGAGCCCACGAAAGACATTTATTTATTCATAGGTGGCCAACTCGAGCATTACGAAACACGAAACTGCACTCGAGGGCAAGTGGATTAATGACGGCAGCTGTGCGCCTCTCGCCCTCGCCGCGGTTACTGCAGTAGGCCGTGCCGGCGCTGGCCGTTAGCGTGGCAATGAAGTGCAGAGTGGACAAGACAAGCGCCTCATTTAATTACAGCCGCATGGTCTGTGCGTGACGCATCCTCGAAGTAGAATACACACTGGTCTATTTCCGAACTGCCAGGTCAAACGACTGCCATGGGCACAACGATAAAGTGTAATGCATCACTTCTAGACACCAGCTGCGACCCGTCGCCTCAACATGGGGCTGAAAGCTCACCGACACTCGATTATGTTGGCTCACCGATGCCCTCGGTATCTTATTGTGTCTACATCATGAAGCATCTCTGGCGTCATCAACGTGATAATGAGAGCTACCCTCAAATATGTATGCATCTACAGGGTGTAGGGTTCAATGAGGTACATGTATGAAGTGGCGATTTCTGTATACTATCTCTAAGAGGTGGTATGGATTAAAATCTTTCTCATAAGCCGGTTATTCTCGTCTAGAATGTCAAATTATTTATTGCACTGTGGTACATCTATTTACCATTGTTATCTATGAAAACCTAAGGTGACACCGTCAGCACTACACTGTTGCCTTTCCTTTGTTGGGGAGGAGAGAGGAGGGGAAAGAGACTGCATCAGTTCTCTGACTTCATTGATGTGGCCCACCACATCTTCCTCTTCTGCTCCAAACTCCTTATCACGGAGTAGCTCTTTGCAGCTAATGTCTTGTATTGTTTGTTTGACGTACAATGAGATGCAAAAGTTATGGGATAGCGATATGCACACATACAGCTCGCGGTAATATCACGTACACAAGGTATAAGAGATTAGAGAATTATTGGATCTGTCATTTGTACAAAAGTGATTTATGTAAAACGCTTGCAAAGTGATTTTGGCCGCACGACGGTACTTATCAGACTTTGAACGTGGAATGGTTCAAAATGGTTCAAATGGCTCTAAGCACTATGGGACTCAACTGCTGTGGTCATAAGTCCCCTAGAACTTAGAACTACTTAAACCTAACTAACCTAAGGACATCACACACATCCATGCCCGAGGAAGGATTCGAACCTGCGACCGTAGCGGTCGTGCGGTTCCAGACTGTAGCGCCTTTAACCGCTCGGCCACTCCGGCCGGCGAACGTGGAATGGTAGTTGGAGCTAGACGCACGGGGTATATGATTTCCGAAATCGTTAGGGAATTCAGTATTCCGAGATCCACAGCATCAAGAGTGTGCCGCGAATAGCATATTTCAGTCATTACCTCTCATCAAGAGCAACACAGTGGCCGACGGCATTCACTTAACGACCGAGAGCAGCGGCACTTGCGTACTGTCGTCAGTGCTAAGAGACAAGTAGAACTGCGCGAAATAACCACAGAAATCAGTGTCGGACGTATGGCGAACGGAGGCCTATCCCTTAGCACACTGCGGAGGAATCGGGCGTTCGTGGGCTGTGGCAGCAGACGACCGATGGTAGCGCCTTTGCTATAAGCACAACATCGCCTGCTGCGCCTGTACTGGGCTCGTGGCAATACCGGCTGGACCCTAGACGACATAAAGTAGTGGCCTGGTCACTTGATTTCTGTTGGTGAAAGCTGATGATAGGGTACAAGCAGGGCGCTCATCTCACGAAGCCGTGGACCCATGTTGTCAATATGACACAATGCAGGCTGATGGTGTCTCTATAATGGTGTGGGCTGTGCTTACATGGAACGGACTGGGTCCTCTATTCCAAATGAACCGATCATTGACTGGAAGTGGTTGTGTTCTGCTACTTGGAAGCCATTTATTCCAAAACAAAATGGAATGTTAATGGAAGACAGGGCGCCATTTAACCAACCCGCAGTTCTTTGCGCTTGGTCTGAAGAACATTTTGAACAATTTCAGCGAATGACTTGGCACCCAAATCGCCCGACATTAACCCAATCGAACATTTAGAGGACGTAATCTAGAGATCAGTAGGTGCTGCACAGAATCTTGCACCGGAAAATCTTCCGCAATTGGGGACGCGTGTCTTGTCCACTCTGCACTTCATTGCCGCGCTAACGGCCAGCGCCGGCACGGCCTACTGCAGTAACCGCGGCGAGGGCGAGAGGCGCACAGCTGCCGTCATTAATCCACTTGCCCTCGAGTGCAGTTTCGTGTTTCGTAATGCTCGAGTTGGCCACCTATGAATAAATAAATGTCTTTTTTTGCTCTCGAGTGCAGTTTCGTGTTTCGTAATGCTCGAGTTGGCCACCTATGAATAAATAAATGTCGTTCGTGGGCTCAGAGTACGTGGAGCGTGTCGAACGCTGATTAGGTGTTTATTAAGTGATGTCTTACGACTTCTGTCAGCATGTCTGTTTTACTTTTCAGTGATTTCCACATATTTCTCTCCTCACAGATTCTGCAGTGAAGCATTTCTTATTTTATCAGTCCACTTCATTTCAACATTTTTAACAGCACCACGTTTCTAACAATTCGATTCTTTTCTCTACTGGTTTCCCCACAATCTTTGATTCACTTAATACAATGATGTGCTTCAGACGTCCATCTTCAGAAATTTATTCCATGAATAAAGGACAGTGTTTGATTTTAGAAGATGTCTTATGGCAAGAATGCTCTTTTTCCCTGTGCTACTGTTCTTTGTTTGTGCCGTCCTTGCTTCCTTGGTAGCAGGATCCCTTCATTTCCACTACTTTGTGGTCTCCATATCTGCTACTCCTAATTCCTGTCGCCTTTCTTTGGTTTACTTTCAGTCCTTATGCTCGATAGATTCCTCGTTCCGTTCATTATGCGTTGTAATTTTCCTCGATTTCGCAAAGGATAACAATACCATAAGCAAATTTTAGTACCGATATTCTCTCGCCTGAACTTTAATACCACGCCTGAACCTGTATTTCATTTCCGTCATGGCTTCTTCAACGTACACGTTTTAATCTGAGCACTACATGCTCGGTCTGCCATTCTTATCGCCCCTTCTTGGTTCTTATTCTCAAATATTAACCACTTTTTCGTGTAACTTGCACCTTTTTTTCCTCAGTATTTCGAAAATCTTGCACCATCTCAAATAGTCGAACGTTTCATACTGATCGCGAAATTGCACGAAACATCATTGCCTTTTGTTAAGTCTTACTTCAGTTATCAATTGCAACTCTCAACTGCCTCTCTGGTCCTACACGTTTCCTAAAACCAAACTGTCACCTAACAGACCCTCAGTTGTCCTTTCTGTTCTTTCATGTATTAGACTGTCAGCAGGTGTTAGATTGACTGTACGTGTGACGTGCACGTGAGAGATTTTTAGGATGGAGAAACCCCTCCAAAGACTCGAAATGACAATTTCTGATTTCAGACAGGGAGGAACACTATTCGCATTTATTAAAGAGGATAGCATTCGTTATGGCAGATCAGAGAAAGAAAATGTCTATTGAAAGATCCCAGAACTAGTCCCGCTTGTAAACGGCAACAGTGCCTCCATAGTACTAGGGCCAGGAAGATTACTAAGGCCAGTTGTTAACAGCACTGTAATTATAAATTCAAATTGGAATGTTTGCCGTAAAAATAGTTTGAACGTCAATAATGGATTCGTGGTGCTAACTATAAGAATACGGTAGAAGATTGTCTAATAAGTTCAGTAGATGATTCGTTGAGGACATAACTTGTAACCAAATAAGTATTAAAGGAAGATCAAACGGGGTCATCGAATGACTTTATGGGGCCCCTGCCTCAGGAGCACTAATAGCGGAACATTGAAGATAAGACAGTGAAAAGACTTTGTGTAAATTTCATAGTTGTATTACAGTATTAGGTGGAGATTTCAAGAAACTGGCTACATACTGGAAAACTCAGGAGACTAATGTTATTAATGAAAACAGGGAATCTTGTGAAACTGGTCTGATATCTGACGTTCAACTTCAGCAGATAGAGAACCTACTAGGGAAGCAACATGAAACGCCTGGTTAAATACTCAGGACAGAACAGGTAGTTTGTGGAAAGGGGCCAAAAATGAGCGGCTGTCAATTACACATATAACTTCATTTAGCTGCCCAAACATAAGAGTGCCAATTTCCGAGCTTAACAGTCGACCGAATATGTCACACAATTTTATGGCATAATGGCACAACCTCGTTAATTTTTGAAACGGTTGAAGGCCTGTGATTTGAAACACAACTACAATAAATTTTCAAAAGGCAGAAAGCGCAAGGTTTTATCCTTAAATAACATTTCAAATGAGGCTGAAGGCCCAAACAATCTAAGACTTGACAAGTATGGAACTTTCAATTTTAAATCGGCTGAAGGCCCACTATTTAAAACTCAGCTAAAAGCGTACAAATTCAGACCATCGGCTATGAGTCATTAAAATACACAATCAAACACTAATTAGAAAAGGCAGCTAGGTGCTTCAGTCTGGAACCGCGCGACCGCTACGGTCGCAGGTTAGAATACTGCCTCGGGCATGGCTATATGTGATGTCCTTAGTTAGGTTCAAGTAGTTCTAAGTTCTAGGGGACTGATGACCTCAGATGTTAAGTCCCATAGTGCTCAGAGCCATTTGAACCATTTGAAGAAAAGGCAGTACAGACAGCGGTGCTCAGAAGATTCCGGGAGTCAGTCTGCACTTGAAATATTAACGTTCGATTAGGGAATACAGGTAGTCGACCCAACTACATCCGATCCAGCGGCAACGGAACCACCGACAAGACGACTTGCTTTCCACCTGACCAACAAACAGCCCGCATCTCGTGGTCGTGCGGTAGCGTTCCCGCTTCCCACGCCCGGATTCCCGGGTTCGATTCCCGGCGGGGTCAGGGATTTTCTCTGCCTCGTGATGGCTGGGTGTTGTGTGATGTCCTTAGGTTAGTTAGGATTAAGTAGTTCTAAGTTCTAGGGGACTGATGACCATAGATGTTAAGTCCCATAGTGCTCAGAGCCATTTGAACCATTTTTTGGCCAACAAACAAGGAACTTCAATGCCAAACCGTAAAAGGCGTAGCCGCTTAGAACCAAGTATGCATCAGCTGTCAAAACTACACACACGTGTTGGACAGCGCCAACACGGTGAAGAAAGGACACTGCCTGTATTTTACGTCAGCGGTCAGAGCAGGTAACCGGAACGCTAACGGCCAAAAAAGTGTTCAAATGTGTGTGAAATCATATGGGACTTAACTGCTAAGGTCATCAGCCCCTAAGATTACTCACTACTTAACCTAAATTACCCGTGGTCTAGGGGTAGCGCCTTTGTTTCATAATCAAAAATGTCTTCGGTCCCGGGTTCGATCCCCGCCACTGCCTAAACTTTGATAAATAATCAGCATTGGCGGCCGAAGACTTCCGGCATAAGAAGTCATCCTCATTCTGCCAACGGCCTTGTCAAAGAGGGCAAAGGAGCGGATAGAGGTTCAGGGCACTCTCTTGTCCTAGGGGTGGGAAATTGCCCCTAAAGGCGGAAGAATCAGCAATGATCAACGAAATGAGGATGCAGAAGGCAATGGAAACCACTGCATTAAAGACACGTAACGTGTATCCACAGGACAAGTGGCCTGTAATTGAAGAAGTGTCATGATGATCTCTCCATTGGCAAAAGATTCCGGAATAGTCAACCATTCGGATCTCCGGGAGGGGACTGCCAAGGCGGAGGTTACCATGAGAAAAAGATTGAATAATCAACACACGGATAACGTTCTACGAGTCGGGGCGTGGAATGTCAGAAGCTTGAACGTGGTAGGGAAACTAGAAAATCTGAAAAGGGAAATGCAAAGGCTCAATCTACATATAGAATGGGTCAGTGAAGTGAAGTGGAAAGAAGACAAGGATTTCTGGTCAGATGAGTATCGGGTAATATCAACAGCAGCAGAAAATGGTATAACAGGTGTAGGATTCGTTATGAATAGGAAGGTAGGGCAGAGGGTGTGTTACTGTGAACAGTTCAGTGACTGGGTTGTTCTAAGCAGAATCGACAGCAGACCAACACCGACAACGATAGTTCAGGTATACATGCCGACGTCGCAAGCTGAAGATGAACAGATAGAGAAAGTGTATGAGGATATTGAAAGGGTAATGCAGTATGTAAAGGGGGACGAAAATCTAATAGTCATGGGCGACTGGAATGCCGTTGTAGGGGAAGGAGTAGAAGAAAATGTTACAGGAGAATATGGGCTTGGGACAAGGAATGAAAGAGGAGAAAGACTAATTGAGTTCTGTAACAAGTTTCAGCTAGTAATAGCGAATACCCTGTTCAAGAATCACAAGAGGAGGAGGTATACTTGGAAAGGGCCGGGAGATACGGGAAGATTTCAATTATATTACATCATGGTCAGACAGAGATTCCGAAATCAGATACTGGACTGTAAGGCGTACCCAGGAGCAGATATAGACTCAGATCACAATATAGTAGTGATGAAGAGTAGGCTGAAGTTCAAGACATTAGTCACGAAGAATCAATACGCAAAGTAGTAGGATACGGAAGTACTAAAGAATGACGAGATACGTTTGAAGTTCTCTAACGCTATAGATACAGCAATAAGGAATAGCTCAGTAGGCAGTACAGTTGAAGAGGAATGGACATCTCTAAAAAGGGCCATCACAGAAGTTGGGAAGGAAAACATAGGTACAAAGAAGATAGCTGCGAAGAAAGCATGGGTAACAGAAGAAATACTTCAGTTGATTGATGAAAGGAAAACATAGGTACAAAGAAGATAGCTGCGAAGAAAGCATGGGTAACAGAAGAAATACTTCAGTTGATTGATGAAAGGAGGAAGTAGAAACATGTTCCGGGAAAATATGGAATACAGAAATACAAGTCGCTGAGGAATGAAATAAATAGGAAGTGCAGGGAAGCTAAGACGAAATGGCTGCAGGAAAAATGTGAAGACATCGAAAAAGATATGATTGTCGGAAGGACAGACTCAGCATACTGGAAAGTCAAAACAACCTTTGGTGACATTACATGCAACGATGGTAGCATTAAGAGTGCAACGGGAATTCCACTGTTAAATGCAGAGGAGAGAGCAGATAGGTGGAAAGAATACATTGAAAGCCTCTATGAGGGTGAAGATTTGTCTGATAGAAGAAGAAACAGGAGTCGATTTAGAAGAGATAGGGGATCCAGTATTAGAATCGGGATTTTAAAGACCTTTGGAGGACTTACGGTCAAATAAGGCAGAAGGGATAGATAACATTCCATCAGAATTTCTAAAATATTGGGGGCAGTGGCAACAAAACGACTATTCACGTTGGTGTGTAGAATATATGAGTCTGGCGGCATACCATCTGACTTTCGGAAAAGCATCATCCACACAATTCCGAAGACGGCAAGAGCTGACAAGTGCGAGAATTATCGCACAATCAGCATAACAGCTCATGCATCGAAGCTGCATACACGAATAATATACAGAAGAATGGAAAAGAAAATTGAGAATGCGCTAGGTGACGATCAGTTTGGCTTTAGGAAAAGTAAAGGGACGAGAGAGGCAATTCTGACGTTACGGCTAATAATGGAAGCAAGGCTAAAGAAAAATCAAGACAATTTCATAGGATTTGTCGACCTGGAAAAAGCGTTCGACAATATAAAATGGTGCAAGCAGTTCGAGATTCTGAAAAAAGTAGGGGTAAGCTATAGGGAGAGACGGTTCATATACAATATGTACAACAACCAAGAGGGAATAATAAGAGTGGACGATCAAGAACGAAGTGCTCGTATTAAGAAGGGTGTAAGACAAGGCTGTAGCCTTTCGCCCCTACTCTTCAATCTGTACATCGAGGAAGCAATGATGGAAATAAAAGAAAGGTTCAGGAGTGGAATTAAAATACAAAGTGAAAGGATATCAATGATACGATTCGCTGATGACATTGCTATCCTGAGTGAAAGTGAAGAAGAATTAAATGATCTGCTGAACGGAACGAACAGTCTAATGAGTACACAGTATGGTTTGAGAGTAAATCGGAGAAAGACGAAGGTAATGACAAGTAGTAGAAATGAGAACAGCGAGAAACTTAACATCAGGATTGATGGTGACGACGTCAATGAAGTTAAGGAATTCTGCTACCTAGGCAGTAAAATAACCAATGACGGACGGAGCAAGGAGGACATCAAAAGCAGACTCGCTATGGCAAAAAAGGCATTTCTGGCCAAGAGAAGTCTACTAATATCAAATACCGGCCTTAATTTGAGGAAGAAATTTCTAAGGATGTACATCAGGAGTACAGCATTGTATGGTAGTGAAACATGGACTGTGGGAAAACCGGAACAGAAGAGAATCGAAGCATTTGAGATGTGGTGCTATAGACTAATGTTGAAAATTAGGTGGACAGATAAGGTAAGGAATGAGGAGGTTCTACGCAGAATCGGAGAGGAAAGGAATATGTAGAAAACACTGATAAGGAGAAGGGACAGGATGGTAGGACATCTGCGAAGACATGAGGGAATGACTTCCATGGTACTAGAGGGAGCTGTAGAGGGCAAAAACTGTAGAGGAAGACAGAGATTGGAATACGTCAAGCAAATAATTGAGGACGTAGGTTGCAAGTGCTACTCTGAGATGAAGAGGTTAGCACAGGAAAGGAATTCGTGGCGGGCCGCATCATACCAGTCAGACTGATGACCAAAAAAAAAAAAAAAAAAAAAAAAAAAACCTAAGTTACCCTAAGGACCAACACACACACCCATGCCCGAGGGAGGAGTCGGACCTGCGCCGTGACCAGCCGCACAGTCCATGACTGCAGCTAACGGCCACAAGGCAGAAAATTCCGCTGGTGCACTTGGACTTCAGATAACCAAAATACAGTTAAACTCCACCAGATAGTGGCCAAACTTTCGCCAACTGGAACACTAGCTGTTGCTAACGGGAATACCCCCAACAGCCAACCATGAAAACCAACGGCACAATGTGAACAGACTGGCTTCGTTCATTAACTCACCACTCAACTTTGATGTCCTGGGTCGGTGAGCCACGTACTTCGTAGCAATCGGAACCGCTCCCACACACTCCGGCACTACGTAGAGACCGACAGAGGGCCGGCCCACTGAGTAGCGCGGAGATTTCCTAGCTGATCCATAGCAACCGACCGACTGGCACACCGGCTAGCCGGAAACTATAAGCACCAGAGCAAAGAAAGTACAAGGTGCGACTATCGATACACACCGCTGCCGCCACAAGAACGTAGAAAGAGGGAGAACCACGGCATAGCCGCAATAACCGTGGGAAACAAAATGCAGTGTAACAGTCAAGGTTTAAACCAACCCATAAGCCGGGAACAGCACGGCTCACAACATATTAGATCTCCTAGACACAACATATAAGAGATGATCTCTGATCAAAGAGTTGTTGCAGCATCACTGAATACGGCAGTAAACAGCAGTATAATGGGGGGGGGGGGGGGGGGGGACACATACCATCTGACTTTCGGAAAAGCATCATCCACACAATTCCGAAGACTGCAAGAGCTGACAAGTGCGAGAATTATCGCACAATCAGCTTAACAGCTCATGCATCGAAGCTGGTTACAAGAATAATATACAGAAGAATGGAAAAGAAAATTGAGAATACGCTAGGTGACGATCAGTTTGGCTTTAGGAAAAGTAAAGGGACGAGAGAGGCAATTCAGACGTTATGTTTAGTAAGAGTGACGGAGACAAAGTTCACAATACCTGAACAGTCAACATGCAAACATCATCCCCAGGATCGAAAACGTTGAGCAGTAAAGGACGAAGTTCAACAGCATTGTACAATATTCCTTAGAGAGGTATGTGAGCGAAATTGTGAGGGATGGGAAACGCGTTCCGTCACTCGATAGCTGTGGCAGAAAGTTGCTACGAGAGCAAAGTAAGCTTCACTGAAATTCAAACGTAGCTGGAGCGTCATACACAGACATTGCAAAATGATTTTTCTACATTTCGGAAATATTGGTGCCAGCTGTCACCCATAAAAGATCCTGAGCAGGGTCGTCACATAAAAGTTGGGTTTTATACACTATTTTTAAAATTCCACGGCAGCGAATGTGACGTAAAAGCAAACGCAAGCGCTCATCAGTATTTGCACGTACATTAACCCCTATTCTTGTTTGCATGAAACACACCCCTTTAAATTTCGTTCCCCGCGAGCACGCAGAGGTGCTGCAACACGACTTGGCGTGGACTCAACTAATGTGTGAGGTAGTGCTTGAGGGAATTGACACCATGAATCCTGTTAGGCTGTCCAAAAATCCGTAAAATTATGTCGGGGTGGAGATCTCTTCTGAACAGCACTTTGCAAGACATCCTAGATATGCCCAATAATTTCATGTCTGGTTCAAAAATGGTTCAAATGACTCTGAGCACTATGGGACTCAACTGCCGAGGTCATCAGTCCCCTAGAACTTAGAACTAGTGAAACCTAGCTAACCTAAGGACTTCACAAACATTCATGCCCGATGCAGGATTCGAACCTGCGACCGTAGCGGTCTTGCGGTTCCAGACTGCAGCGCCTTTAACCGCACGGCCACTTCGGCCGGCTCATGTCTGGTGAGTCTCGTGGCAAGAGTAAGTGTTTATACTTAGAAGTGTGTTCCTGGAGCCACTGTGTAGCAGTTCTGGACGTGTGGGGTGTCGCATTGTCCTACTGGAACTGCCCAAGTCTGTCGGAATGCACAATGGACATGAATGGACACAGGTGATCAGACAGGATGCTTACGTATGTGTCACCTGTCAGAGTCGTATCTAGACGTATCAGGGTTCCCATATCACACCAACTGCACACGCCCCACACCATTACAAAGCCTCCAATTGCTGCTGACATGCAGGGTCCATGGATTCATGAGTTTGTTTCCACACCTGTACACGTGCATCCGCTGAATAAGGTTTGAAACCAGACTCGTCCGGACAGGTAGCATGTTTCCAGTCATCAACACCCAATTTCGGTGTTGACTGGTCCAGGCGAGGCGTAAAGCTTCGTGTCGTGCTGTCATCAAGGGTTCACGAGTGGGCCTTCGGCTCTGAAAGCCCACATCGATAACGAATCGTTGAATGGTTCGCACGCTGACACTTCTTGATGATCCAGCATTGAATTCGGCAGCAGTCTGCGTAAGTGTTGCAGTTCTGTCACGTTGAACAATTCTATTCAATTGTCGCTGGTCACATTCTTAAAGGATCTTTTTCCGGCCGCAGCGATGTCGGAGATTTGGTGTTAGCCAGATTCTTGATATTCGCGGTACACTCGTGAAATGCTCGCGCGAGAAAATCCCCACTTCATCGCTACCTCGGAGATGCTGAGTCCCGTCACTCGTGCGCTGACTATATCATCAGGTTCAAACTCAATGAAATCTTGATAACCATGCCATTGTAACAGCAGTAACCGATCTAACAACTGCGCCATACACATGTTGTCTGATATAGGCGTTGGCGACTTCAACGCCGTATTCTGCCGTTTTATGTATCTCTGCATTTGAATTCACATGGCTATACCAGTTTCTCTGGCGCTTCAGTGTAGAAGCATAATCTATGATCTTGGCTGCCCAGGGATGCCACATAAAAGGGGTTCCCTACTATTGGCAATAAATACATCTGAATAGGGATGCTTGTAGCAGATCCATGGTCCCTTACTCTAAGAAATGTTTTGCTCGCACAGGGCGAGAATAATTAAAGAGTGGATTTTAGAGCACCGGTAGCACCGAATGAGTATGTGACAATTATCAGACAGTAATAGATCTGTGACTGAAATGGCGTAGTGGGAGGTGGAGTTGTGGAAGTATCGTGTCCCTGTTAATAATTACACCGATCGGTGACAAATTATGTATTTTTAGAGAAAAAAGACTAAGAAAATACGGAGTGTCCATAGTAAACATTCGCAAAAATTGGGGTGGCCAATGAATTGCGGTGAGTTTCACTTGTCCAGGTTACTATAACAACGCGTGACCATATTTCGACGTATGTGGCCTTTGCGGAGATTATACGGGCTGCCTCCAATTGTGTCTGATAGTAATATATTGCTTTACACACCGTGAGCTTACAGTAACCCTGATTATTGAGAAAACCTGTATTGTTTGAGAATAATGGTATTGGCCGCAAGAATCCCGTTTAAACAATTCCCGTAACGGATAAAAGAGACCAGCTAACTGTGAGATCAAGTTCCCGTAGAACAATCGTCAGGCGTCTGGAGCATTCAGTAATAATATTCGAAATTTAAACGAGTGTGTTTCATGCTGAACAAAAATAGGCGTTAAGTTACGTGCAAATACTGATGACCAGCTGCATATCCTTTTATGTCAGATTCGCTGCTTTACATGCTTGTATACTGAATCTGAATAGCACGATGGATGTGTCCTAACAAATAACATAATGTATGATTTTGTACAACAGAAACAGAAGATCGTCAGAGGCGGTAACGCGGTGGAGGAGCAATTGCCGGAATCTGAAAAACGAATATAAATGAACCGCTAAAATAAGGGCCAATTGTCGTAACCTAAAAAGGAAACCGTTAAAATATCGCATTTTAGCTCATTATTTATATTCCTATGACGTTTCCGGCAGTTGCAATTCTCACTCTTCTACACAGTGGGCTGTGATATGATTTTTAAAATTGGGTGGAATTATAGGAATCAGGTGAAAGTTTAATATTATTTTCACTCCAATATGGTGATGGAACTATAAGTATTGGTCACTGCCATATTTTGTATTACTTGGATTCAGCCACTTTTGGGAATAATATTACTCTCTTTTAATTAAAGGTTGTAACTTCGTGGTGATATTTCACGGATTCCTACTTTCCAGGCTAAAAGAATGGTTAAGAAACCTGCCATACTTTTTAAATAAAGTAAACACACAGTTACAGCGGAATTTTTTACTCAACAAAAACATAGGATTGTCACTGACAATGTTTTGAAGCAATTTATCAAATACAATTTATAGTGCAAGAAGGCACACGTGATTATAACTCATTATTGACTAGTAGTCGTAAATTCGTAGTGGAGCTTTTTGGAAGCATGAATCATTGCGGCTTGATTCAGACTCGAAACCGAGATATCAGAGCTCCAAAGTGGGGAGTAAAAATCGCGTAAATCACACAGCATGTTGTTCTCAATGGAGAGACGTCTACAGCCGTTAAAGTAAGCTCTGGCATGCCACAGGGGAGTATTATGGGACCATTGCTTTTCACAATGTATATAAATGACCTAGTAGATAGTGTCGGAAGTTCCATGCGGTTTTTCGCTGATGATGCTGTAGTATACAGAGAAGTTCCAACATTACAAAATTGCAGCGCAATTCAGGAAGATCTGCGGCTGATAGGCAGTTGGTGCAGGGAGTGACAACTGACCCTTAACGTAGACAAATGTAATGTATTGCGAATACATAGAAAGAAGGATCCTTCATTGTATGATTATATGATAGCGGAACAAACACTGGTAGCAGTTACTTCTGTAAAATGTCTGGGAGTATGCGTACTGAACGATTTGAAGTGGAATTGTCATATAAAATTAATTGTTGGTAAAAAGGGTGCCAGGTTGAGATTCATTGGGAGAGTCCTTAGAAAATGTAGTCCATTAAAAAAGGAGGTGGCTTACAAAACATTCGTTCGACCTATACTTGAGTATCGCTCTTCAGTGTGGGATCCGTACCAGGTCGGGTTGACAGAGGAGGTAGAGAAGATCCTAAGAAGAGCGGCGCGTTTCGTCACAGGGTTATTTGGTAAGCGTGATAGCGTTACGGAGATGTTTAGCAAACTCAAGTGGCAGACTCTGCAAGAGAGGCGCTCTGCATCGCGGTGTAGCTTGCTGTCTAGTTTTCGAGAGGGTGCGTTTCTGGATGAGGTATCGAATATATTTCTTCCCCCTACTTATACCTCCCGAGGAGGTCACGAATGTAAAATTAGAGAGATTCGAGCGCGCACGGAGGCTTTCCGGCAGTCGTTCTTTCGCGAACCAAACGCGACTGGAACAGGAAAGGGATCTAATGACAGTGGCACGTAAAGTGCCCTCTGCCACACACCGTTGATTGGCTTGCGGAGTATAAATGTAGATGTAGATGTAGATGTAGATTCGTCCTGTGAAAAAGTAGCCAACGATTTATTCTACCCAGTATTACTAAGAAGGCAAACAAAAAAATGGTTCAAATGGCTCTGAGCACTATGCGACTTAATTCTGAAGTCATCAGTCGCCTTGTACTTAGAACTAATTAAACCTAACTAACCTAAGGACATCACACACATCCATGCCCGAGGCAGGATTCGAACCTGCGACCGTAGCGGTCGCTCTGTTCCAGACTGTAGCGCCCAGAACCGCACGGCCACTCCTGCCGGCAACAAGGCAGACAGAGAGCGAACTGAAGAACTGGTGTACGCCGGCACATCAGTTACACGTTAGCCGTAAACATTTTGTTAAAAATTCGAAAAATGGTTGACGGACAATAATTCTTCTTGGATATAGGTGTTCATTTGGGACAGAATTTCACGCGCTACAGAGCTCGTAACACTGTACGAGATCACAAACATGTGGGATTTTAATGCACAAACATCCCGATACTACACAGAAAGTATCACCCATTTAGATAGTACTAAATTTCACTAAAAATTCTCTGGGCGGTACATGGGTTACTAAACAAAACCAGAAAAAGGTGAGTCAACGGTGCTAAGGCATCAGGCTCTGGACACGTGGATTGACGGCTCAAGTTCGAACAGAGCGGTCACCAACAGATTTCTCTCACGTACAAAATTACTTTAACGAATTATAATATGTGAGCTATAAAACGTTTCCATAATGTAAATGTGGGAGAAATGGAATGGATTAACACATCTGCTAACTAGACTATTAGATTCACATACCTATATTCACAACTGAAGAAGATAGCTCAAGAGAACATGCTTGTTATTTTTCTCAGCGGGACTCATCAGCAGAAGCAGCATTTTCCTGAAGATGGCGAACAGTTGGATCGCCGAAATATCGAGTCAAGTTGATTTTAGCATCCGGCAGCAAACCCGAAGAGACTTATTACGCCGGGAAAACCTACGTAATAACATGCCTGTTAGCTTTCCAGGGGAGGCCGTCAATGTGCCTAGCTAAGACGGCTCCTCCTTCAAACAGATGGATGTATGTGGCCGAATGCCACGAATCAAAGTTACAAGCTAGCGTCTATCTTTGGTTCTGCCCTCAACCTTAATTCTGTGTTAAATCCCCCCACAAGGTTAGGTTAGAAATGACTACACGACGAGCATGCTGACTGTGGCTGCCCGCGAAATACGTGAATTCAAGATATTCAACTATCCAGTTTGTGGCACAACTTGACTAGAAGAAGGGATCGGTTGGTAGGACATGTTTTGAGGCATCAAGGGATCACAAATTTAGCATTGGAGGGCAGCGTGGAGGGTAAAAATCGTAGAGGGAGACCAAGAGATCAATACACTAAGCAGATTCAGAAGGATGTAGGTTGCAGTAGGTACTGGGAGATGAAGAAGCTTGCACAGGATAGAGTAGCATGGAGAGCTGCATCAAACCAGTCTCAGGACTGAAGACCACAACAACAACAACAACTATCCAGTAACGCGTGATCGGTTGTGGGGTACATGGGGACTGAAAAGAATTAATATAAGAAACACAAATGAACAGACTCGCACAAACCTTCTGCAGACCTGCGCGGAGTGGCCGCGTGGTTAGAGGCGCCATGTCTCCGATTGCGCGGCCCTTCCCGCAGGAGCTTCGAGTCTCCCATCGGGCGTGGGTGTGTGTGTTGTTCTTAGCATAGGTTAGTTTAAGTAGTGTGTAAGTCTAGGACCGATAACCTCAGCAGTTTTGTTCCTTAGGAATTCACATACATTTGAGATTTTGAACCCTCTCCAGAGGCTGCTATTTACTGCAGCGTGAAAAGAGTACTGCACGCATGACAGATGCGTCATATTGCGGCGTTTATGAAACGGCTCTGCTTGACTCGTCTCAATAGAAAGAAATAAAAATTACCCTGTACGATAACATGCATGATGCGTTTGACGAATTTTAAAGTAAAATTCAATCTACTGGGTTGATAAAAATTTCTAAGGAGTTTTGGTCTCGCGTTAAACCAGTAAACGGATCGAAATCATCTGTCCAGACTGTCTACGAGTGAGAGCGAAATGCTAAGCATGTCTTTCCAAAACTGTTTCGCTGAGGAAATTCGTGCTGTGGTTACACCTTTATATCATCATAAGACTGTGACAGATACCGAAATAAGCGACAATGGGAAGAAAAGCAGATGAAATGGCTGGAGCAGTGGAAAGGCAACAAGACTTGATGGGATACCAGTGCTGTCCTACATATGGTATGCGAAATGACTTGCTCCTCTTCTAGCTACAGTGTAACTTACGTCGCTGGAGGAGTGCAGAGTTACTTACGAAAAGAGAGCGCTTCTCATAACCATTTTCAGCAGCCACACAAACCTATGGGCCTTCACCTCTGATGTCTGCCTGTTGTAGACAAGTGGAACATGTTTTACCCTCGCGTATTACGGACTACAGGAGTAAGCTGCAGAGAAAGATGCGTGATATGGGCCTTCAATACGTACGATAACGAAGGCGGAACAATAAGACTGGAAGATCAAAAATAAAATAATTAGATTAAAGGGGTGTACGACTGAAACACAGTCGTCGGCACCTGCGGTCCAATGTATAGATCGAAAAAGCAATGACAGAATTAAAAGAGAGGGTCAAGAGTGCGATTAAAATTTACAAAGTTGGTGGTGACGAAGTAGACGAAGTTAGACTATTCTGCTCCCTTGGAAGCAAAATAACCCCTGAGAGACGAAGAAAGGAGGGCATAAAAATACAGCTTACGACAGGCTCAGAGGGTGTCCTTAGCTTAAAGAAGTCACTTAGAGTCAAACACACGCCTTAATTTGAGAAAGAAATTTCTGAGAAAGTAGGTTTGGAGCACAGCATGGTAGTGAATCACGGGCATTGGAAAAGCCGGATAGGAAATGAACCGAAGCGTTTGAGACGTCGTGCTGCAACAGAGTGTTGAAAAATCAGATAAACTGATAAGATATTAATGAGGAGGTTATCCTCAGAAGCGCGGAAGAAAGGAACGCGTGGAAAAGGCTGAGAAGAAGAAGGGACAGGGTGACAGGATACCTGTTAAACGCAGTGAATGTCTACAGCCATGTTGATGCTGTCTTCCTTGTATTGAATGGTATTTAAGATAGGTAAATAAATTAGTGAAATCAATGTGAAGTGAAGTAGAAATTAGAAAATAAATGAAAAACTTAGTTTAGTTTAGAAGAATTACACGCTGGCAAACAGCGGGAAAAGCAGCAGTGGCAACGGCCGGCGCTTCAAGTCAGCACGTTCAAGAGAGAAGTGGAAACTGTCGATTCAGCCGTCAGGGCATCGCCCGATCGGCTCACATCAAGAAGACTCCCCGAGAAGCTTTTCGCGTGACAGAAGAAGCCATCGCACTCACCACATAAGCGGACGCTGTCGATTCAGTCGTCAGGGCATCGCCCGACCGGCTCACGTGTTTCTCAATTGTCACATGTGATCAACGGACCTCGCCTACATTCCAAGAGCCAATGACCGACGCTAAGAAGATTCTTCGAGACGCTTTTCAACATGAAAGAAGAGGCAATGACCGTGAAGTCGTTCACCTCCAGTGAACTGAAGTGAATAAATACGCGAGACGCAGTGGGCCCGACAAGAAGAGTAGTTTTCAGTTCACTTTCGGTGCTGAAGACCGTCATGCAGGAAGAGACAACATCGTACACAGAAGCACCAAGTCCGCCGCTGTAATGGAATAGCAAGCATAATTCTTGCCGCCAGAAGTTATAAGGTATTTGAAGACTAATTTTTACGTACCCGGGTGACTCGTGAGGACGGGAAAGAGACGGCCTCACATCAGCAGTCACCTGTGAGCTGGGATGAAGATCGAACATGCGAAGATTGGCAAGCTGGAGTCCGTTGTTCGAGTCCGAGACACTGGCCTTCCCCGCCACGCCACTCCGCTCGCCGACGCACAACACTGACACACGCGGCCGCTTAGAGAAGACAAACACCGGGACGCCACATCCTCACCACCCGATTCACGACTTCGTTCTCAATAATTAAACGGGCCACAGCACGATGCGCGTCTCCAGTCAACTGGGCTAGACGGCGACACGAGATACACACCGTCACGCCTAATCAGACGCCGCCGCTGTCGCAGCAGAAGGCTTCGCAAACGACACAACTGCCGCTCTCGGAGCCAGAACCTCCAGTAAGGGAACAGTTGTACAAATCTTTCAATAAAAGTTATCTTGTGTAAAATTGCTGTTTCATTCCACCTCATACTCGAGCCAAGGAAGAACCCACCCTGCCCACATGTTGGTAACAGAGAAAAAGTAATTTATTTAGTGTTTTTCACTCTGATATAATGCTTTAGAATCAAATGCTCTTTGCAGAAATGTTCATCCTGACAATTGACTAGCATCAAAAGAGAAAACCCAGTTAGTGTCAGAACTGTTACACTTGATATCTGGAAGGTGTTCGATACGACTCAGCACTGCTGCCTATTCAACAAAATACGAGCCTAAAGGACATCAGAAAAACCATGTGACTGGACGAAAAGTTTCTAGTAAACACAGCACAGTATGTCTTTCTCAACAGAGAACAAATCTTCAGACATAGAAATAAACCATTAGATTATTAAAGGATAGTTACTATTCACACAAATTTTAATAATCTAATGCATAACGCCGAGAGTTCAATTAAAATTTTCACGCATGACACATTTGTATACACTGAAGCCGCAATGCTAGGGAACTATTCCGAAATGCAGGGAGAGCTGGAAAGGATCTACGATTGGTGATGGCAGTGGCAGTTGACCCACAACTTACACAAATGTAACGTACTGTCCATAAATCGGAAGAAACACGCAGTATTGTATGATTAAACGATTGTAGAAAAGTCATCACAAGCACTTACGTTCACATATCTGAATATATGTGTACGAAGCGATTTAAAGTGTATCGCCCATGTAAAGCTAATCGGGGGCATGGCTGTTGCCAAACTGAGATTCATTGAAAGAATATTCTGGAAGTGCAGCCCATCCACAAAGGTGGTAACTTACGAAACCCTTTCGATCAGTACTTGAATATTGCTCGTCAGTCTGGGATCCATACCAGGTGGCACAGATACATGAAATATAGGATATCCAAAGAAGAGCTGTACGTTTCGATACAAGGTCGTTTAGTAAGTGCGAAAGTGTCACGGGGATGCTCAGGGAACTCCTGTGACAGGCGCAGAAGGGGAAAGGCAGGTGAGTTTGCATCATAGCATGGTTTATTGTAAAAATTCCGAGAGCGTTCCCAGAGCAGCCTACAATTATTTGCGTCCGTCTACGTGTATTTTGAGAAAAAGCCACGAACGCAAAACGGTGGCTTCCTGACATACGTTCTTCCTGTGAAACCTTCGTGACTGGAACAGGAAAGCAGGGAAGTGGCTGTGGTACATACAGTGCCGCACACATTGAGTTGGCTTGCGGAGAAGAAATGTAGATATAGCTTGTACGATGGGTCTCGCGTTTATCTGATGTACTACACAATCGCCTATGCCTTTAGGCAGTTAATGTGTGTCGGTATGTAAATGCCCAATGAACACTATAAACTATCATTTGTTACGCAAGGATTTTTTGTTAAGGGTAAACTAAGGTCCTGCAGACTTCAGAAGGGTATTGGAATAGTGACAATGTAAATTAACTTTGTGACCAGATGAGATGCGTATGTAATGAAAGTCCAAGTTGCAATAAGTTGTACAGTATATTATAAACCCTCACACAAAATGAGTTCAGTAGTTGCACTGAAGTATAACACGAATATGTTTAACATCTTCCTATTCACAGATTAATTGTCACAAGAACATGAAACAGTTACAAGTAACTGAGGTTGGCGGAGTTTCAAGGCAAAGATCCGATAGGAAGGTTACTACATTATTAGCACACTCATCCGTTTCTGCGATCTGACAACAGTTATTGGAAATATTTGAGTTCTTAAAATTACGCATGGCAGAAGGTCGTCTTCCTCCTACTCATCAACATTCTAGCGTTTACCTACACACGGCGAAGCTGACTGCAGATCTCATAATTTTGTTTAACAGCGTCGTGGTGTTGTCCGCCAGTGCTGCTGTTGGCCTCCATTGCGTCGGACTATGCTTCTGAAACCCGAAAAGCTACCTAATACAAAGTCAAATAATTAATTCTCGCACCGAATTTTGCGAGCAGAATTCGGAGTGGTTCGTTCAGTTCGAGACGACCAAGTGTCACCTCAGTTGCACCTTTCTTCCGTCGTCACATTCGTCCCTTCTTCGAGAGCCACTCTGAGCCTGTCGCGAGCAATCATCCTCTGATGAGTGTCCATTCTCCACTAGAGCGTCTTCCCACTTCTCAACGATTTTCCAAAACTACTACATCAGACCAGGCTGACCAATGAATTTCCCACATCTTCGCGGCCAGAGGCCTACAGCTAAGGAAAGGCAAGTGTGTTTTGGCCGTGTCCTACAGGTCTCAAACTAGTGTGTTAGCATGTTGTTTCCTACGACCCTCCTAAGGTTCCTATCTGCTTTATTTGTACGAGGGACGAGCTACAAGTACGTTTGGGACGAGAAATTTGCAGTCCCAACTTACAGAGTCCACACAGCTCGCCTGTAATGTTCTGCTGAGCATAGAGCCACAAATAGCTATAGCTTTCATAGAGCCTGGATAGTGTTCACCGGTATGTTGATCTCCTATCGGATGGCCGTGGGTTACCAGCTGTCAACACTGTGTCGCCTCATGACGGGAACCCCCTCGTTGTGTCCAGTACACACAACAGTCTTCGCCGAATGCTGTCCTACCAGATGTCAGTGGCACCTTCTATAACCTGCGTTAAGTTAATGGTGCGCTTCGGCTTGCTCTGATCTTCTGTCAGTATGTGAAATTACCAGACCAGCCAAAGGCTATTCTCAACAAATAATACACCTACAAGCAGTTCCGTTACTGTCAGTGAAAATCGGATAATTTTCAATAAAAACAAAGGAATACACTTCATGTCGATAGCTTGAAAGTTAACCAAACCGTCATTTTTGCAGTCTTTCAATTTGGCATTGGTATTTTAGAATGAAATTGATGATATGGTACTTTTCCCACTGTCTGATGGGATGTGTTCAGTTACATAGATTCTGCTCACCAAACATTCTAGTTATTTGTTGTCCATTTCGCACCAGCACTTTAAAAACTCTGAAAAACCGTTATCATGCCTTGTTCTTCACTTGATAGCAAGTCTTGGAAAGGTCTGTAAAACTCAGACTGTATTTATTTTGTTCCTAAGTGATCTATATTGCTTTCCCTGAGCACTTTTGTAGTTTTTCTTCTGTCGATCAACAGACGTAGTTCTTCTGTTACCCAAGGTTTATTCGCAGTTACCTGCCTTGTATCTGCTTTTGTCCGCCCAACTTGTGTGACAGCAGTTTTTAGAGACGTCCGTTCCACTCCAATCGAACTGCCTACTGTAGTTCTTGAGGGGGTTAAAATAGGCTCTAGGTATTCCTCCCTGACGTAAGAGGCGGCTGAAAGGAGACTCACACCTTCCGGCCTTTATGTGATGGTCCCCTTTAGAGTTTGACCTCCAGTTTTCATAATTTTCCCAAAGATCGAGCCTTTTGCGGAAGGGCACCTTAAATTGTGCATCGTGTCCATCGCTCACTGAGATCTTTAGCCCACTTTCTCGTCGATGCACTGCAGTCCTGCTCATCCCTCATCTCTTGAGCGAGGACACCTTCCTGAGTGCGTTTTCCTCCACCCACTATGCAGTTTCTTTTTCTACATCGACGAGACCATGGAATTCTTTGCAACTCATATCCAACATGGTAGCCAGTCCGTTGTGGTTGGCCGCCATGTACCATGTAGGTCGTAGCCCCCTGACCGCACAGGGACCGCTCTCCTGATGCCTGAGCCGTTAACTCCCCAGTATGACAAGGAGTAGACGCCCGTCACCCTGGGGCATCTGGACTTCTGGCAATGGCCATCCTGCCAGGTAGCCTTTGCTGTGGCTGGGTGGCGCCTGTGGGGAGTGTCCTTGGTCGGAGTCGGTGGCATCAGGACGGATGAAGCGTGATGAAGCGTACCACGACATCACTTGCTGGAGATCAAATGCCAGCGGTCTCTAACCGTTCCAAGTCTCAGTACAATGCAAGGAAGTATGATCCTAAATCGTTCCCCTCCCTGGCCACACCATGAGAAGAACGCCAGGCTATGGATGGCAGTAAACCTTACTCGCCCCAGTACCACATATGTATGAGAGATGATGAAGACTCCTTTGTCTCGATGAACCCTCAGTTTTTGTAGAGCATTTAGAGAACAAGTTTGGGGAGGTGGCGCCTGTGGGGAGTGTCCTTGGTCGGAGTCGGTGGCATCAGGACGGATGATGCGTGATGAAGCGTACCACGACATCACTTGCTGGAGATCAAATGCCAGCAGTCTCTAACCGTTCCAAGTCTCAGTACAATGCAAGGAAGTATGATCCTAAATCGTTCCCCTCCCTGGCCACACCATGAGAAGAACGCCAGGCTATGGATGGCAGTAAACCTTATTCGCCCCAGTACCACATATGTATGAGAGATGATGAAGACTCCTTTGTCTCGATGAACCCTCAGTTTTTGTAGAGCATTTAGAGAACAAGTTTGGGGAGGTGGATGGCCTGGCCAAAATGCGGTCAGAGTCAGTCTTGATAAAAACGACCTCTGGCGGACTTAACTCGCTTGTGACAAACTGGGGATGTTTCCGTTACCACCACGCCTCATAAGAGATTAAATAAGGTTAAGGATATTCTATTTCGCAGGGACATTCTTTTGCAGTCCGACGACAGGCTGCGCCCAAATTTAGAGTGACGTGGAGTTCATTTCATCCAGCATATCCATTGGGGTCGGGTTACAACCAGTGCCTTCATCTTGGCCTTCGAGGGTGACACCAATGAAGGTCAAGGTGATTTTCTACCACTGTGATGTCAAGATGTATATCCTTCCCCCAATGCGGTGCTTTAAGTCCTACAAGTTCAGCCATATGTCTTCTCACTGTATTTCCAGCATCACATGTTGAGATCGTGGACATCCATCCCATCCCAATACTCTATGTGCCCCACCTCCCATCTATGTCAACTGCAGAGAGCATCTTACCCCTTGCTCACCAGACTGCAGGATTTTACAGCGAGAAAGGAAATTCATTGAATACAAGACCCTGGACTGACTGACCTACACTGAGGCCATGAGGAAATTTGAGTGCCTATATCCTATGGCTATGACCTCATCTTATGCCACAGATGTGCGAACAGTTGTAGCCCCATCAATTCCACGAGTTCCAATCGGCTCTCAAATGTAGGAAGCTACACCTGACCCCTTGATGGTGGAGGGCACAACCCGCCCTGTTGCTCCTGCACCACCTACTTTGGGAGCACTGGCCCCCCAACCATTGGGGACACCAGTCCCAACTTCTCAGCTGAAGAAGAGGTCCTCGCCTCCACTCGCTAGGAAGGGGTCCCTGGAGTTACTCAATTCCCAAGTTTGTGCTAGTGGGAAATATGACACCCACCAGTGGCTGAAGTGACCAAAAGCAGCTGGTCATAGGGCTTCACAATCATCCTCAGTTCCGGAGACGGAATCAGTGAAGCCCTCCCAGGCAGAGAAACCCAAGAATCATAAATCCACAAAGAAGACCCCCAAGACCAAGGGAAGTGTGGTGGCACCCGTACCACTGCAGCATACAAGCTCTGCGACTGAGGATGAGGTGAATATTCTGGCGTCCACTGAGGACCTACATCTCGCCGGACCCTTAGACACAATGGATATAGCCTGTTCAGGAAATGAGCTGGTGGAAGCAGGTGACCCTGAGGCATAGACTGCCTCATTGAGTGTTTCATGCTTTGCCAGTCTCACGATCACGTCATCCTCCAGTGGACTTACAGTGGTTCTTTCCACCACCTGGGTGAGCTATGCAACTGTTAAGCTATACACCTGCTTTTTACATCTCCCTCCTGGGAACGTGGTTCCCAGTAATGTGGATCCCTGCCATTCACAGCTACAGGGGATATTACAAGAACAGTAGCAGATATATACTCCACATGACCACAGTGTAAGGTGGAGTTAGTGTTTATGTCCTGAACTCGGTATGTAGTGAAGCTGTGTTCATTTAATCTCCTCTTGAAGCTGTGGCTGTCAAGATACAGATGACGCAGGAAACAACTGTCTGGAATCTATATTTCCCCCACAGATGATGTGGCACCTGTTAAATATTTGGCTGCACTGACTGATCACCTTCCTAAACCTTTGCTACTTTTTGGAGATTTTAACGCGCGTAGCCCCTTGTGGGATAGCACCATGCTTACTGGCCGCAGAGATGTCGAAAATTTACTGTGTCACCACGACCTCTGTCTCCTAAATACTGGGGCTGCCACACAATTCAGTGTGACTCATGGCAGTTACTCGGCCATTGATTTTCAATTTGCAGCCCAGGACTTCTCCCACCTATCCACTGGAGAGATGATTTCTATGTTGTCTAATCACCATCTGTAATAAATTAATTTGATCTGGAACTCTGTTTCATTTGGTAATTAGATGAACTCTTGGCATGAATTTTATATACTGCTGGATGGTCAGTCCAAGTCTTGTGAGAGATTAGGTTCATTTTCATTAAATAAATTCGATTCACACCAGCCTAGGAAGTTCAGTCATGTCCAGACGTCGTCATCTAGTAATTTACAAAACCACACTAGGTGGAAGAATCAGCAATTATCAACGGCATGAAGATGCAGAAGGCAATGGAAACCACACGTAACGTGTATCCACAGGACATGTGGCATGCAACTGAAGAAGTGTCATGACGATATCTCCACTGGTAAAAGATTCTGGAATTGTCCCCTAGTCGGAACTCCGGTAGGTGACTGCCAGGAGGGAAGTAACCATGAGAAAAAGATTGAATTATCAACGAAAGGATAACGTTCTACGAGTCGGGGAGTGGAATATGAGAAGCTTAAACGTGGTAAGGAAACTAGAAAATTCTAAAAGAGAAATGCAAAGGCTCAATCTAGATATAGTAGGTGTTAGTGAAGTGAAGTGGAAAGAAGACAAGGATTCCTGGGCAGATAAGTATGGGGTAATATCGACAACAGCGGAAAATGATATAACGGGAGTAGGAATCGTTACGAGTAGGAAGGTAGGGCAGAGAGTGTGTTAATGTGAAGAGTTCAGGGTTCTTCTTATACGAATCGATAGCAAACCAACACCGATGACTGTAATTCAGGTTAATTCAGGTTTACATGCCGACGTCGCAAGATAAAGATGAAGAGTTAGAGGAAGTATATGAGGATACTGAAAGGGTAACACAGTCCATAAAGAGAGTCGAAAATCTATTATACATGGTGGACTGTAATGAAGTTGTAGGGGAAGCAGCAGAAGAAACGGTTACAGGAGAATATGGGCTTGGGACAAGGAATGAGAGAGGTGAAAGACTAATGAGCTCTGTAACAAGTTTCAGCCAGTAGTAGCGAATACTCTGTTCAAGAATCACAAGAGCAGGATCTTTACTTGAAAAAGGCAAAGTGATACGGGAAGGTTTCAGTTAGATTACATCATGGTCAGACAGAAATGCCTAAATCAGATACTGGATTGTACGGTCAACCCAGGAGCAGATATAGAATCAGATCGCAATGTAGTAGTCATGAAGAGTAGGCTGGAGTTTAAGACATTAATCAGGAAGAATCAAGAAGCTAAGAAGTGGGATGCGGAAGAACTGAGGAATGACGAGGTACGTTTGAGGTACTCTAAGGCTATAGATACAGAAATAAGGAATAGCTCAGTAGGCAGCACAGTTGAAGAGGAATGGATACCCATAAAAAGGACGACAACAAAAGTTGGGAAGGAAAACAAAGGTACAAAGAAGGTAACTGCTAAGAAACCATGGGTAACAGAAGAGATACATCGATTGATCGATGAAAGGAGGAAGTACAAAATGTTACGGGAAACTCAGGAAATCAGAAATACAAGCCGCTGAGTAATGAAATAAGTAGGCAGTTCAGGGAAGATAAGACGAAATGGCTGTAGGGTAAATGTGAATAGATCGAAAAAGAAATCATTGTCAGAAGGACTGACTCAGCATACAGGAAAGTCAAAATAGCCTTCGGTGACCTTAAAAACAAGGGTGATAACGTTAAGAGTGCAACGGGAATTCCACTGTTAAATGCAGAGGAGAGAGCGGATAGGTGGAAAGAATACATTAAAAGCCTCTATGAGGAGGAAAATTTGTTTGATGTAAGAGAAGAAGAAGCAAGAGTCCATTTAGAAGATATAGAGGATCCAGTACTAGAATCAGAATTTAAAAGAGCCAACAAGTGCGAGAATTAACGCACAATCAGCTTAACAGCTTGTGCATCCAAGTTGCTTACAATAATAATATAAAGAAAAATGGAAATGAAAATTGGTTCAAATGGCTCTGTCACTCTGCGACTTAACATCTGAGGTCATCAGTCCCCTAGAACATAGAACTACTTAAACCTAACTAACCTAAGGACATCACACACATCCACGACAGTGGCAGGAATCGAACCTGCGACCATAGAGGGGGCGGCCGGCGAAATGAAAATTGACGTTGCGCTAGATGATGATCATTTTGGCTTTATCAACGTTAAGGGCACGACAGAGGCAATTCTGACGTTGTGGTGAATAATGGAAGCAAGACTAAAGAAAAATCAAGAGAAGTTCATAGGATTTGTCGATCCGGAAAAAGCGTTCGACAAAGTAAAATGGAGAAAGATATTAGAAATTCCGAAAAAAGTAGGGGTAAGCTATAAGGAGAGACGGGTCATATGCAGTATGTACAGCATCCAAGATGGAATAATAAGAGTGGACGACCAAGAACGAAGTCCTCCTATTAAAAAGGGTGTAAGGCAATGATGTAGCCTTTCGCCCCTACTGCTCAATCTGTACATCGTGGAAGCCGTGATGGAAAGAAAAGGAAGGTTCAGGAGTGGAATTGAAATTCTACGTGAAAGGATATCAATTATACGATTCTCTGATGACATTGCTATTAAGAAGAATTACATGATCTGCTGAACAGAATGAGTAGTCTGATGAGGACAGAGTATGGACTGAGAGTAAATCGAAGGGGGACGAAGGTAATGAGAAGTAGTAGGATTTAGTACAGCGAGACACATAACATCAAGATTGATTGTCGCGAAGTAGATGAAGTTAAGGCAATAAGATAACCAACAACGGACGGAGCAAGGAGGACATCGAAAGCAGACTATCAATGGCAAAAAGGGCATTCCTGGTCAAGAGAAGTCTATTAATATCAAATATCGGCCTTGTTTTGAGGAAGAAATTTTGGACAATGTACGTCTAGAGTACAGCCTTGTGTGGTAGTTCAACATGGACTGTGGGAAAACCGGACTAGAAGAGAATCAAGGCATTGAAAATTGGGTGGACTGATAGGGTAAGGAGCGGGGTGGTTCTACGCAGAATCGGAGAGGAAAGGAACATGTGGAAAACACTGATAAGGAGAATTGACAGGATGATAGGACTTCTGTTAAGACATGGGGGAATGACTTCCATGGCACTAGAGGAAGCTGTAGAGGGCAAAAACTGTAGAAGAAGACAGAGAGTGGAATACATCTCGCAATTAATTGAGGACGTAGGTTGCAAGTGCTACTCTGAGACGAAGGGGTTAGCACAGGAAAGAAATTCGTTGCGGGCCGCATCAGACCAGTCAGAAGACTGATGACAAAAAAAGAAAAAAGAAAAAAAACTAGGCGATGAAATCAAAGAGCGAAATAATAAAATCTGCGACTCTGTCAATATTATCGAACAATAAAAAACTAAAAAATAAATAAATAAAATAATATTAAAATACATGCTCTGACAAAAAAAACGTGAGGTTGTAATCTTTTAAGGTTTTACAGCTGTGACGAATTCATGGAGTATTATTTTATGGCCTAGTATGATGTACATATTTTCGTCAACCTGATTGTGGTCTGGGACTGAAACCGGCTGTTCAAGAATGAAATTTTATCAGCAGCTCAACTCTTGGCTTTAAATCTTGATGTCAGTCAAATTTTTCCGAGCACTTCGGCAGCATCTTCGTAAAATACATACCAACAGTCTTAATGATTGGCACGTGCCTGGATTTAACCAACTGTTTGCTTCAACATAAGTTCTATCAAGGAAAGACCAGAGAGCTTCTTGTGCAAAAATACCAAAACATCTAGCACGCAGTTCTTAGTGACACGTGCCGACGGTACAAGGATACTGTATAATTAGTTTTAACACAATACTATAAATTAAATCTGTTAAGAGCAGTTGTGCGTTACAATTTTCTACACCATTAACAGTAGCTACCTGAAATCATGTCCGACGGCTTCTTATTCCATGACGCAATGGATAACAGTCATGTGTCTCCCTAAAACATTAACATAATGTTTCCTCTATCCTCTGCGTCGTCGCATTAGCAGGCGACGTTCGTATGAGGCTGTGCTGAACTAAAATTCACTGACCATGATGTGAAGTCAGTCGACAGCAAACTATGCTTATATGTATGCCAAAACTCCAAACACTGCAGTGTCTGTTGTGTTACCGGTAACCCTAGTATCGGATGGCGATTCCGTAGTCGGCTTTTGCTAGTCTCCAACCTATGGTTTATTATGACACCCGTGTCCCAATTGTAAGTGCATGTGATTTATGGTTGTTATATGCTTTGTATAGTCAGTCTCGATAGACCAGAAACTAGGCACCGCCATTCGTTTCCCGCCAAGTTCATTTCAGTACAATATCGAGCCACTGGCAGGTCCTACTGGCCCACAGTCCTGATTACATCGTTTTTCGACTAGCCGGCAACATGCAGACACACAATGATGCCAGTGTCGAACTTTGTACATTGACAGGAACATAGCCAAATATAGTCCGTCTGTAAACTCAAGAGCGAGCAGCGCTTTTGGTGGGGGAAGTGGCCTTTCCCGGAAGAACCCTGCCACTGGCCTACAGGGCAACCCAAAATCAGTTGCCCGTTACCTGTCTAGCGGTGTAGCTCGGCGTGCAGTGATATACGTCGTTTCTGTTCGTGGGATCTTAGTTGCCAGTGTCAGTCAGTTAACTTTGTGTACTCACTGATATACTTCAGTATCCGGAAGTGATGGATAATCGCCTTGCATTGCAAGAATATGTGCAGAATACGAAGGAGATATTTGCGCAGAACGAGCGTTCGATCGTCTCTAACGTTATTACATCTTGCGTTAAGGAGGCTACACAAAATGAACTGTTGGCTAATATTACCAGTCCCAATCGTTTATGCAAACGTCAGCCTCGCCAAAATAGGACGCATGAGGAAGGAATGCGAAAACAAGGCGCATGGTTTACTGGAATCGCCGTGAAGGAAAACTAATAATTGAGGGAGGAAACCCATCGTTATAGACAGTTTCACAAAATCGGTCATTCGACAAACGATGGAGGACTTTTACATAAACCAAAAAATAATGCCCACATTTTGGAAATTACTCACTGGCGTGAAACAAAATATACACTTTCATTGCAGAAAGATGTTTTACACAAGACATTGCGTGAAATGGGATTTACCTGGAAATACTTTTCAGACATGTTTAATAAGACAATGACAAAAAAAATCAGTGCGAATCGAACTAATTGTTGTTGTTGTTGTTGTGGTCTTCAGTCCTGAGACTGGTTTGATGCAGCTCTCCATGCTACTCTATCCTGTGCAAGCTCCTTCATCTCCCAGTACTTACTGCAACCTACGTCCTTCTGAATCTGCTTAGTGTATTCATCTCTTGGTCTCCCTCTATGATTTTTACCCTCCACACTGCCCTCCAATGCTAAATTTGTGACCCTTGCTGCCTCAGAACATGTCCTAACAACCGATCCCTTCTTCTGGTCAAGTTGTGCCACAAATCCTTCTTTTCCCCAATTGTATTCAATACCCCCTCATTAGTTATGTGATCTACCCATCTAATCTTCAGCATTCTTCTGTAACTATTACAACACACGTAATTATAAATTTCTGGTTACTTTTTAAACACTCTTCGTGTTGCAAGAATTATTAAGTTTTAATGCAGCCCTTCGAAGAAAACTTCTACCTTTTAGTAGAAACACAAAGTAAGAACCAGCCTTAAATTCTACAGACTGATTGCACTATATCTGGTTCGTCTTACGAATAGAGGAACATACATTCATATGACTAGGCATTCGGTTCTATGTTTTTAGTAGAATCCTGACTTCCGTTCTTATCTCAATATTATTTACTCTATAATGTTTTGTTTCGAAGAAGATATCGTCGTTTGTTTCCCTTATATTCTTAACGCATTTGTCTAAAAATAAACGCGGACGGGACGTATCTGTACACAGCGTCGTCACAGATTTAAAGCGCGCGCCGCGGCAGGTCTGTACTACGTTGTGGAACAGCCTGTAGAAGCGCCCTGTGACGTAGCAGGGTAGGCAGAGTGGGGACTCGCGCGCTCGCTCTTCAGTTTACCGACAGACTATATCATCACTATCATCTTGATGTCAGATTATACTACGTGTGCTGTGTGCGCTGTGATTGATACTGACAAGTGAATCGATTGTGTAGCACAAGATTTTTACATTATCAAGAAATTCCGTTGCAAGTTACAAACTAGGGATAAACGGAACTAGGTGGCGCTCTTGTTAATTGACTGGCCCCAATTTTGGTGTGGTGAAGTCTACAGTTCCCATTCGTGCATCTGGTTTAGGTTTCTGCCGAGTTCTTCAACTTACTTCACGTAAATACTGTGCTCGTTCCATAGTCAGCAACAGTCCTCATTGCCAAAAGCGATCGATACGTATGCATGGAAGAACCCTGGAGATACCAAAATATATCAGATAGATTATATAATGGTTGGACAGAGATTTAGAAACCAGGTTTTAAATTGTAAGACATTTCCAAGGGCAGATGTGGACTCTGACCACAATCTATTGGTTATGAACTGTAGATTAAAATTGAAGAAACTGCAAAAAGGCGGGAAATTGAGGAGATGGGACCTGGATAAACTGACTAAACCAGAGGTTGTACAGAGTTCCAGGGAGAGCATAAGGAAACAATTGACAGGAATGTGGGAAAGAAATATAGTAGAAGAGGAATGGGTACCTTTGAGGGATGAAGTAGTGAAGGCAGCAGAGGATCAACTAGGTAAAAAAGACGAGGGCTAGTAGAAACCCTTGGGTAACAGAAGAAATATTGAATTTAATTGATGAAAGGAGAAAATATAAAAATGCAGTAAAAGAAGCAGGCAAAAAGGAATACAAACGTCTTAAAAATGGTATCGACAGGAAGTGCAAAATGGCTAAGCAGGGATGGCTAGAGGATAAATGTAAGGATGTAGAGACTTGTCTCACTAGGGGCATGATAGATACTACCTACAGGAAAATTAAAGAGACCTATGGAGAAAGGAGAACCATTTGCATGAATATCAAGAACTTTGATGGAAACCCAGTTCTCAGCAAAGAAGGGAAAGCAGAAAGGTGGAAGGAGTTTATAGAAGGTCTATACAAGGGCGATGTATTTGAGGACAATATTATGGAAATGGAAGAGGATGTAGATGAAGATGAAATGGGAGATATGATACTGCGTGAAGATTTTGACAGAGCTCTGAAAGACCTGAGTCGAAAAAAGGCCCCTGGAGTAGACAACATTCCATTAGAACTACTGACAGGCTTGGGAGAGTCAGTCCTGACAAAACTCTACCATATGGTGAGCAAGATGTATGAGACAGGAGAAGTACCCTCAGACTTCAAGAAGAATATAATAATTCCAATCCCAAAGAAAGCAGGTGTTGCCAGGTGTGAAAATTACCGAACTATCAGTGTAATAAGTCACAGCTGCAAAATACTAACGCTAATTCTTTACAGACGAATGGAAAAACTGGTAGAAGCGGACCTCGGGGAAGATCAGTTTGGATTCCGTAGAAATGTTGGAACACGTGAGTCAATACTAACCTTACGACTTATCTTAGAAGAAAGATTAAGAAAAGGCAAACCTACGTTTCTAGCATTTGTAGACATAGAGAAAGCTTTAGACAACGTTAACTGGAATACTCTCTTTCAAATTCTGAAGGTGGCAGGGGTAAAATACCGGGAGCGAAAGGCTATTTACAATTTGTACAGAAACCAGATGGCAGTTATAAGAGTCGAGGAGGATGAAAGGGAAGCAGTGGTTGGGAAGGGAGAGAGACAGGGCTGTAGCCTCTCCCCTATGTTATTCAATCTTTATATTGAGCAAGCAATTTAGGAAACAAAAGAAAAATTCGGAGTAGGTATTAAAATTCAAGCAGAAGAAATGAAAACTTTGAAGTTCGCCGATGACATTGTATTTCTGTCAGAGACAGCAAAGGACTTGGAAGAGCAGTTGAACGGAATGGACAGTATCTTGAAAGGACGGTATAAGATGAACATCAACAAAAGCAAAACGAGGATAATGGAATGTAGTCGAATTAAGTCGGTGATGCTGAGGGAATTAGATTAGGAAATGAGACACTTAAAGTAGTAAAGGAGTTTTGCTATTTGGGGAGCAAAATAACTGATGATGGTCGAAGTAGAGAGGATATAAAACGTAGACTAGCAATTGCAAGGAAAGCGTTTCTAAAGAAGAAAAATTTGTTAACATCGAGTATAGATTTAAATGCCAAGAAGTCATTTCTGAAAGTATTTGTATGGAGTGTAGCCATGTATCGAAGTGAAACGTGGGCGATAAATAGTTTAGACAAGAAGAGAATAGAAGGTTTCGAAATGTGCTACAGAAGAATGCTGAAGATTAGATGGGTAGATCACATAACTAATGAGGAGGTATTGAATAGAATTGGGGAGAAGAAGAGCTTGTGGCACAACTTGACTGGAAGAAGGGATCGGTTGGTAGGACATGTTCTGAGACATCGAGGGATCACCAGTTTAGTATTGGAGGGCAGCGTGGAGGGTAAAAACGGTAGAGGGAGGCCAAAAGATGAATACACTAAGCAGATTCAGAAGGATGTAGGCTGCAGTAGGTACTGGGAGATGAAGAAGCCTGCACAGGATAGAGTAGCATTGAGAACTGCATGAAACCAGTCTCAGGACTGAAGACCACAACAAAAACAACAAGTATGGCTGTCCATGCGCATTATGATTATCTTAATAAACTCTGATGCTAGTGAAATGTCTCATATCCTCGTAAAAGTGATCACACTTGAGTAAAGCTACTACTAATACTGTTATCTGTCTCACAGCAGCATAGATTATGTTCTCCTGTCTTTCAATCGTATGACTATCCATTTCACACAGACCACTCACTTTATATACTGTCTCCGGTCTAACAACACGATCTCTCTGGTGTCTGTCCTATGGTCACACGTCATTGCAACTATTAAAATGGTTTGTGTGTTCACTTGTATGAAACTGCATTTAGAGCTCACCATATATTCAGGTTATTCTCATTGTCAGTATGCATTCATCTGTCGGGTCCAGTCAATGTAACATTAAAGAAGAACCGTATTTATTCAGTTCATATTAACTCTTCTTTACTTTCGAGAGAATTCCTACTTTTCCTGCTTCTGTTCTTGTTTTCAGGGCCGTCCTATACAGAATTGTTATCTGTTATGAATTAAATTGTTATTATCATGTCTGGACAGTCAGCCTAAGAGTAGAGCCAAAGTCGATTACTCCTACATTTTGCCAATCGTATATATTTCAATATATACGACCTCGCCTTTTAGACACTTCCAGATAAATTTTTTGTGGCGGAAACAAGACTTACATCTGTCAATACTAAAGTGAGAAACCCCCTTGGCCCCTCATAAAACCTGGGTAGACAATTCACGGGGCACATACCACCTGAGTTTGGCCATACCCATATTTTCTACGCCTGATCCATACCCACTAAGCTACTTGTAGTTCTTTTGAATACTGTACTGAGCTGCTTCATCATAACGACAACTCTTCATCCACTGAGAATTATCCCTCTAATTGGAACTGTAGTCCATTGCATATCCCAACAACTGAATAAACATTATAAGCTGATCAACTTTATAAATTCGTTAGCAAGAAGGAAGTAACGAATCTACTGCTGTCTTCACTCTTTCGCTCTAAAGCGTCAGAACTGCATCGCTTGACCTTTCCAACGCTCTCCTTGACACTCAAAGTTCATGGCTGCATTTCTAACCTAACCTTTCCACATAATATTTCCATAAAATAGTGTTCCTTTTCGCGTCCTCCCAACTGTTTAAAATCAACATCAAACATTCTTCGTGCATTTCTACTACATTGTTTCATCTGACTTTTTGATTGCTTTGTTTACCAGCGGTAAGTCAATAAAATATGGTTTCCAATGATGCATTGTATTATTTCTCTGCTTCAGCCTTTTTTCATTTTATTCCAATAAGTGTGTAGCAGATGCGGGTTTAGCTTTGACAGCATCTGTTTTAACGAGATAATCGCCAGCCCATCTAATCATCAAACATAATTTCTAGGCCATCATCCCAACAGTTACACCATCAATGCCTTACATATAATGGATTGTTTTACGAAGTCAGTTCCACAATAATAATCCACTTTATTCATTAACTGTATAAATTAATAAAGAGGTGGTGAAAGTGAGTTATTATTAAATTATACTTAAGTACTTTCGTACTAAGTTGAAAAATTAATGTTTCGGAAACGGAAGAAGAAACCATTATTGACAGCAGAATTTGTTCCAAATGGTCACGTCTGCGTATCGTATCATAGGTAACAAACTATGACTAACTGCATTATGGAAGTGTTAGTTCAGAGTAGATAATATTTCAAAGTACGCTTGTTGTAGGGAATTTACTGAAGCGAGCGTCTATAAGAACACCCATTTCCTGCCAAATACAAGAGGATGCATAGCAGTTTCATGAATCCTCAGACAGCAGTACAAAGTTCCCAGCCTAAAAGGTACCACGAAGATTTCCCAATGAGGCCATTGTCAACTCAAAAATCAAACCTGATGACCAAATCAGGAACAAAACTAAACATATACTAGGCAAGGCAGATAAATAGACTGACAACTGCTCAGTAAAATACAGTCAGCAGGTAACCGACAAAATTAAATCATCAAAATCTTCAATTCAGCGTGCCTAGTGTATTTTGATACTACTAACCTAGAAACGAACATACATATCCTAGAATTACTCAAAATCGTGGAGTCAATCCTTGTATTACATTAAAAACTATAACAACCTATAACTGTTGACTTCGTGGACCTGCTTGAACTAGTATTAAACTAGAACTAATACACACACATAACAGAAAATTTACATGCAACATAAAAGTCTGAGAGTGTGTTCAAGACTAGCAGATTCAATTGTCAATATAAGGGGTGAGTAACTAGCTGTTTCCACTTATAATAACTCTGTAAAGGTGATAGGAGCTGAAAAGCTTGTGGAACAAAAGTTGCATGGTACAACGGGGGCCACAATATGACGTTGGTGTTTTGTTGCTAGATGGGGTCACTTCAGAGATATGAAGGCAAAAAATGGCTCTGAGCACAACGGGACTTAACTTCTGAGGTCATCAGTCCCCTAGAACTTAGAACTACTTAAACCTAACAAACATAAGGACATCACATACATCCATGCCCGAGGCAGGATTCGAACCTGCGACCGTAGCGGTCGCGCGGTTACAGACTGTAGCGCATAGAACCGCTCCGATACCCCGGCCGGCGTTGAGATATGAAGGTCAGCCTTGCTTTAGTAAATGGGATGCTATAGTTTGGTTCTTATTATCTGATAATGGCTATCGAGACGAATCCAATTATGTGTAACAGCAAGGACAAAAAGGTGGCATGAACGTCCATTTACAGAAGGTGTTCGAAGTGATGACCATTGATACCAATGCAGTGCGGCAAACTTCTTGTCATGGATTGAGTGGTATTCCTTGTCACATCGGCACTTATCGAAGCTCATGCTCTGACAATTCTCTCTCGTGTATCTTCAGGTTTAGTGGGAACGTCTTTATAAACGATTTCTTTTACGAATCCTCATAACAAAAAATTCAGAGGTGTCAAGTCTGGTGAACGAGCCGGCCACGAAAAATCTCCGTGTGCAATCCAACGATTTGAGAATTGTCTCTGCAACTCATTTCTAGCCATCAGCGAAAAATCTGCCGGACACCCATCGTTCTGACATCACATTCTGTTCCTTGTTCCTAAAGGTGTTTCTTACAATAACAGGCCTTATGTTTCTTGCAGGAATGTGGTGTACTTCCTACCATTAAGACTTCCTTCGATGAAATAGGGGCCTATTATACTGTCCTCCATTATCTCACACCACATTCACTGACGACGGTTTTGGTGTGCAATTTGCCGCAGCCAACATGGATTTCCAGTTGTCCAGTAATGCATGTTATGCAAATTAACATTCCCATGGTTCGTGAATGAAGCCTCGTCAGTAAATTAAATCAAACTAATAAATGTGTCATCCCTCTGAATCTGAAGTTGAGCCCATGCGCAGAATTCAATCCGTACCAGTTAATTCTTGGTGGACACTGATATGGTAAGGATGATATTAATGTCGATGTAGAACACGAAAAACCCTACTCTTGCTGAAGCCAGATTCCCTTGAGATTTGACATGAACTAACGCAAGGATCTCGAACCACAGTGGCAAGAGTACTAATTTCCGATTCTTAGTTAGTGACTTTCCTTTGCCGGATATGTTTCCGATGCGTTAAAGATCCAGTTGTTCTCAATTTATCATACACATATTTAAATGTCCGGCGTGTAGGGTGAGTACGTTAAGGATATCTTTCAGTGAATCAGTCTCTATCTCTCACTGAATTTCGTTGGCATTCTCCGTAAATGAGAAGCATATCGACTTGTTCTTCGAAGGAATTCATCATTCACATTCGCCTGATTCGACGATACTAGTCTTACCGTTCCTATTACTGTTGTATTGCGAAAACGTCAAACGGTGTTTACATATCAATGGCACGTTAGATGGATACGCCATATTCGGCGAATATTTACTATTTGTACGATGTACGAGAGACAGTTGTCAAAGCATGTGCTTCGATAAGTGCCAAAGTGGTAAGGAATACCACTCAATCCATGCTAAGAAGATTGCAGCACTGCACTGACACCAATGGTCATCACTTCGAACACCATCTGTAAATGGACGCTCATGCCACCTTTCTTACATTCGTTGACCTTTAAAGACCGTACTGTTACACATTATTGGTTACATCTCGATAGCCGCTCTCAGAAAATAAGTACCAAACTATAGCAGCCCATAAAAAAAAGAAAAAAAAAACGAAGTTGACCTTCATATCTCTGAAGCGACCGCACCTAGCAAAAAAAAAAAAAAAAAAAAAAAAAAAAACCAACATATTATGGCCCCTGTTGTCCCACGATACATTTGTCCCACAAACGTTTCAGCTGGTATCATACTTTCGGAGTTATTCTAGGTGGCAATAGTTAGTGACTCACGCTGTATACATTAACGACATGGAACATAAATCTCTTCCAATGAAATCATTCTCTATTTCTAAAATTATTCACTACTAATATTATGTTTGTGATGCAGTGCTCTAAATTGGTGGTGGCACAACTAATATTAACTACACAATCGATACATTCTGAGAGCTAGGCAAAAGTGTAAATCTTCTATAGAATATGAAAAACATTGGTAGCATGAACTTACTAGAACTGAACATCAGTAAAGAAAGTAACGGGAGGCACCACCACAGCCAACTCATCTAGCCAACGTACAACACGCAGACATCCTGTCTACTGAAGGCTAATTAACTCTGAAAGGTACTAACGAAAGTAACGAGTAAAGGATAATGATAGCAGCAAATATTTCTAATAAATATGGATTCGGAGACTAACGGTTTCCCCAACAAGACGTTTTACAACCAAGTGCACGGAATCCCCTAAGATCCAAACTGCAGACATGTACCTGAGGATAAAGCATGCAAGTTAATGCGGGCTTCACCACGTCTCCTGATCGATGGACATACACATTCAAAAATCTCAAACCTGTTACGAATAGACGGACAACCGTCCCCAATGTTCTCCCAGACAACACCAATGTTAACAAAAGGACCAGAATACACTACAGTTTTTAAATATCCCCCCACACACACAAAAAAAAACAATGGATTCAAGCCGAAGGACTTGAGAGGAAATGTTATTGGTGAGCAACAAGCACTAACATATTTAATTACTACTAAAAACAGTCTTGATCACGATTTATTTAACAAGGTGACCGGTTTCGACCACTACTGTGGTCATCTTCAGACCATTGAATAGGAACCTCTTTCTGTTGGAGAGTAGTGATTCTCCAACAGAAAGAGGTTCCTACTCAATGGTCTGAAGATGACCACAGTAGTGGACGAAACCGGTCACCTTGTTAAATAAATCGTGATCAAGACTGTTTTTAGTAGTAATTATTTATAAGACATTGATCACTGCTGTTCCCATAATGCATTCAAAAGTAACTAACATATTTGCCAAAACGCTATTTACAGGTACGTAGGTATATGAAACAATGCTACAATCAAGAGAGGGCAGCCCATAGCTTTACAATTTATTCCTCTCTTGCAGTGTTTTGAAATAAACATAGGAATGAATGTTACTATTGGCGTCACTGTACTTGTTCAAAATTCGTATTGAGGAAACCATTGCTTTCCAGATCTAGGTTTATTGGAAAAATCTGGTTGTTTTATTGTTATCTATTGTTGCTGCTTTCGTCTGTGCCTGTAATAGGCAAACACCCCCTAAACCTTTGGATAAACATGTGACTCACTGCGAACTAAGCAAGCTAAAAGAAATAGCTGTCGCTAAGATGATACACTTACTAAATCCTCAAACGAAAAAGTAAAACAATGATAAACCAACTATTACACAGAAAACAAAAAAAAAAAAAAGAAATCCACTGTCTTGATACCATTCACAATCAGACTCTCTTACAAATCAGTAATTTTTTCAGAATGCAAAACATCTATAATTCTTTCACAACCATAGCAAACTTTACAAATACTGCAACACAACATAAACACATATACTGAAGAACACACAATGACGCATTTGTAAAAGAGTGTGTAGTTCATGGAAATCCTTGTATGTAGGACCAACTGGGAGGGACTTCTGAAAAAGATACAGGGAAGAAATAGACAGCTACCAGACAAAAAATTATGTGTAGGAGAGGAGTGCTCACATCAGATGTAATTTCACCTTAGATCTTTGAGGTACGATACGCAGAGGCAAAATCGTAACATTATCATGTCCTCCCTACCAAGCCATGGCCAGTTCCTAAGCCATGCACAACTTTCCTAATCGAAGACCCCCCTCCTCCCCTACTCAACCACCATGACCCTCTCCAACCCATTCCCCACACCTGACTCCTGACTTCTATTTCTTAAGCCATGCCTATTAATTTGAAACAGGTCACTGAAATAAATAATTAACTCTCCCAGTAACAGCACAGTAATTTATTACCATAGCGGCGCGGTTTAGCATAATGGACTCGCATTCTGAAGAACGATACTTAAAAGGCAGATTATTGTTTTTTTCGTGATCTCACTAAATCACTTACGATAAATGCTGGGTTGGTGCCCTTGAAGAAGGGCACGGCCAATTTCCTTCCCATCCCTCCCTAAACCACACTGTGCCCCATTGCTAACGACGCCATTGCCAACGGCGCCTTCAACTCTAATCTTCCCTCTTTACCTGCTCATCCAGCAGCTTTCTGACCCCCTTCAAAAGCCACGCCCCGTTTTTGCAAGTAGGTCAACTTCGAAGCAAAATGTATTACACATATTTAATTCCCCTAATTATTGATCTGTATTTCACTGACATAAAAATTAACGAGCCAATGAGAGACTTCTCAGTGGTAAGGATGTGCAACATGACTTTTTCATCCAGTTGTGGTGGAAACTGCGTAACTATCCACCTGGGATGGTGTAAACTAGCACAAACTTTGTTTATCTACATGCTCCCAAGTTCTACCACACGCACCCTTTCGCAAAGTTATCTAGGAATAATATGTTCTATCAAAATATAATCATTTCATGAAAGCTTTGTTTCCTATAGGTATGTGGATGGATATTTGGTTTTCTGTAGTTACGTGCTGTAGAAACCTCCTGCTACATGTTGCACCAAGACATCTTCCAGCACATACTTCCTTCGGTTCGTTTCCTGAACTGCTCGAATTCTAAATGTGTGTGATCAGTTGAATTCGAGTATTTTTTGAAAATAATCGAATGTCTGCTAATTTTGAAAAAATCGTTGACTTTGAATTTTGCTTTTTGTAGATCTAGCAACTTGATATTATTATATGCAGTGAACAAACGGCTTTTAACCTTCACATCAGTTTGCCTCATTAATTGTTCTGTGTTTTGTGTGATGGTGTTGAGTTACTAGATATTGCAACATATCAGTCCATTTGAAAGAACCTTGTTCTTTGAGATGTTCAGAACATCATACCTTTGAGTGTTAAACAGAATCGCACCACAACTGAAGCTGTCGAAACACAAAATCATGAGAAGGAATTTATCTTCTGTTTCTACATTAGTTTCTTTAAATGCGTGTTGTAGAATTCCTTACCTTTGATGGTTCGTAAATTTTTCCGAATCATATTACTCCTTCTGCATGTTTTTCTATCTGAATTTGTCACCTGAGTGCCAGTTGTCGAGTTGTGACTCATGCTTGTTTCATGTACACATCAGTCAAATAATAATAAAATAAAGAATTATACCGCAAAATGTATTTGGAATATGACGTGAGGTGAATTAAATAAACCTGATATAGCCCAGCGATTCCTTTCGTGATAACTGCTGTTCTTGGATAAATTTTAGTGCTCAGTGGTGCAGTTCTTCAACTATTTCAGCTTACATGCCCATTAGAATGACAGTGGTTAGTGCAGTCAGCTACGTGTGCAAGATCTCGTCGAAATGAGACTTCAAAAACAAAATATTTCCTTATAGATTAGATGGTAGTAAACAAACAAATGTACTCTAGAAAAACCTTTTCTTTTCTTTTGCATGAGCCAACAAAGGACCATGTGGCAGTTTCAGTTACTTATTCGTTGTTCTGTACTCGTATTCGTATGTTCACTGCGTTTATCTTCATGTCTTCTTTTCTTGCATTCTGATATTTTCGAATCCTTACAAAGTAAAAATATTTTCCCCTACACATTTCTCTTTCAGTTGTTTCTTCCGCTTCTGTATTATTTCTTTCTTAATAGTTTTTTTCTTTCAGTTGTTTCTTCCGCTTCTGTATTATTTCTTTCTTAATAGTTTTTTTTTTTTTTTTTGCTTTGTTGGTCCAACGTGTTGTTGGTCTCATACCCCAAAATGTTTTGAAGATCCTTTTCGTTATTCTGCTGTCTTGCATTCTTTATAAATATCCTAAGCATTTAGTCTTGTTTTTCACATCCCTTCTCATATATTTTCTGTGTTTCGATAAATTTGCTACGTAATTTCCAACCTTGTGAAGCTTTTCTTCAGCCTCCTATTTCTCCTAATGATTTGATTGTATATTATTTCTAATTTATCTAAATTACAGATTAAAGCTAGATATTACGTTGCGTTTACACATACTGTCTGTACTTATTTTTAGATTGTTACACAAGCAAAGAAGTCGTTAATTGTACCATATACCCTTACCATGTCTTGCACTCTTTCCGCAATAACAGCTTTTTCCGAACTATTTCTTGGAGTACTTTCCCAAGATATTTAAATTTTTATCTGTTTCTACCTGTCAAGTATATATTTTGTAAAATTTCCGTGCGTTTTTAATACTTGTAGCAAATTCGGTTTCTCGTCAGAAATTTCTTCTGCCAGTCCTATTGATTACGTCTTCTAAAATATCAGCTTCTTTTAAAGCAGATGTCTCATTTTCAGTTTCTGACGTCTATAGCCAGGTCAAACCTGAGAGACCCATAGACCTTTCACAGTTTTGAGGTAATATTACTGAGTTTCAACTGCCATGTGTCCAGTAACGAGCACCCACTGTAACCTGCTAGGCCATAGTGCGCAGAATGCAGGGTCAACACGAGTTAAATGTCACATCTGCCACAGGTTGGCCATTGTGGTACACAATGTATAGAGACAAGATGGGGAGCAAAGACGTATGTTACATGTCGCGAAGATTTAATAAATGGGCTTACTTTCGAGCAAATTAAGTAGTGTCTCGTGCAGTGTTATGTAAGAAACAGAATAGCCCCAGAAACTTTGGCAAATTTCTAAATATGAGATCGCAGAGATGTAAAGAATTGCTAGAAATTCTTGTGGATAGAATAAGAAAGATTTATGCCAATTCCATCGAGTTCACAGGGAATAATGATGTCGACGTAGTTACTCTGCTGGAAGCAAGACATAGACCATTGTATACTTTCCCAGTCAGATTACCGCATAAGGACGATAAGTGTGGCGGCAGAATCCTTGAAGGATACGGCTGGTGTCATTAGGTTAGCTATGGATGTCGAAGAGACTTAGTAACAAAAGTATAAGGTAGAAAGAGCGTCATCTCTACTGGTAAGTTCTGTTATCAGTGTGAACATTTGGGTCACATTCTGAGACAGTATTGCTAACCACAGTGTAAAGGATTTGTGTCTGTTTGGCACCAACTCGCTGCTGTGGAAGTTAAACTGCTGGGCAGGGGTAGGGTATGGGTAGTCGGTGTGAAATACCATTGGATACTCCAGATCGGTCTGACAGCGTTCCCATTAAGTCTCGATGATATAAAGCCATACACGGAGGCAGTGTGTTCCTTAATTGGCTTACTAGATGGTGGAGAGCATAGATTATTACTACTATTACACACTGTGTTTCATCTGTCTGAGGCAAATATGGACCTCTTGGGGGAAGGGGTGATTAAACCACCTATGACGTACTTTATGTGGAGTAGGGGACGATGATAAGGTCACTAGATTTCGTGCATCAGATTCTCAAGCTGGAACAAAATGGTTATAGGGAAGTACAGAAGTTTTCATATGTAGACCAAATGTACTCTGCAGTCCTAGACTTATATTTCACGTATAAACACCATAAAAAGCGGATATTCAGCAGTATATTCATTGTTGTTGCTAGGCATAGCTGTTGCCAATGATGTACTGCCATAAAGTTCACCCCTCATGAAGCAGGAACCAACTAAATTTCATGAAAAATCATTTATAGTCGATTTGTGTGATAATGTGCTGCAAGGTGCAGTAAAAGTACTTTGGGTGAACATGAGAGCAGAACTGTATTTTTGTGGTAGACCTAGTGGAAGATGATGAGGAATTACACGTTCATACAAGATTTAGACTGTGAACAAATGTTTCCCATTAGTGTCGATATTTCCAGTGTTCTTGATATACTTTTGTTCAAAGGACAGTTAGTTGCCAATTTAACATTTCTAGATGAGGGTGCTCGTCACAGGTCAAGCTTGGACCTTTGCCATAAGCAATCCGCTAATATAACTGCATCATGCACTAAGTGGAACGTTTATAAGGAGCAGAGCGTATAGCAATGGAAAAGAATTTGTTAGAATTCGAGGACATATTGTATCTCCAGAGCCTATTGCTGGTAACAAAAATGATGCTGCACCGGATTCCAACTGGAGATTAATCAACTGTGTACTGTACGCCTTACAGAGTGCCCCATCATTTGCAACCAGTACTGGGACAATTCATTTACCAGTGAAACATCCCCTTTGAAAAATTTATACATGACTGTGCTTAAACTGACACACAATATTTTTAGCGCAACGCAATCTGACTTTCAATAATCTCTACAAGAGAATGGCCCTGAGTAACATTAACGTGTACTTTTCACAAATCACTTACCTCACAAAAATCTTCGCTACTCAAGCTACTGCAATACAGCGAGCGCCACTACTGCCAGCTAAATAAAAGATTCAAAGTACTGAAGGCACTAACTACTGATAGGCATAGTTAGCAAATGAAAGATTTTGATAGAGAACAACCAATGTATTTACCTCAATAGTCATCTCATATATATATATATATATATATATATATATATATATATATATATATATATATATATAGCAGTTCATGACAAATTTCAAAACTCCGCCATCTCTCTCCCCACATCCACCTCTGCTGGCGGCTCACCTCCAACTGCGCAACGCTACGCGCTGTTCACAGCCAGCTGCCTAACACTACAATGGCGAGTATTACAACAATGCAAAGCAGCCACAGACTGCACACAGCACAGCCAGTGATTTTCATACAGAGGTGGCGTTACCAAAAAATAAACCTAAACAGCCTACTTACATAGCCCCCATGCTCCCCACAAAAAATTTTACAAATTGGTTTGGGCACTGGCCAATACAGATTTGAAAAGAATTTTCATAATAACAATAACAAAGAAATCAAATGCACACACTTATTGATACAATGTTGGTCAAAAGCTAAAATTTTCTCACAGTCCATAAAGACAGTCCTGATCATTCATCACAATAACATTTCAGTGTTTTTCTCAAAGTCTGAGCAGTAGAAGAAAATGCACACGAAAGTAGTGGATTTCCATGCAGTCTTGAAGAAGTAGTGTTGTCCTTCCAACGGAAAGACAGTGCTGACTCTTGACATGCTGACAGGTAATGGGCCACAACAGAGCAAACCCACAGCGGAGTCAGTCGAAGTTTTGAAGAGTATTGGTGGGTAGGTCATCACAGAGCATACCCACTGTAGTCCTGGTAGAGATTACGGTATTGGTGGGCCACCATAGGCGCAGACCCACTGCAGTCCTTGTAGAAATAATGGTACTGGTGAGTCAGCAAAGACGCACACCCACTGTAGTCCTTGTAGAGATAATGGTACTGGTGGGCCACCAGAGGTGCAGACCCACTGCAGTCCTTGTAGAGATGGCCAGCAGCCATCTGTTTGTGCAGGTGCACAATCACCATCGAAGATTCTTGCGGAGAATATAGCAAGTCCATAAACCACCACTTGTGCACGCACAGAAAAATTTTTTTTTGAAATGTCCTTAGAACCAGCAATGCTGTTATCCAGTCCCTTGCTGAATTATTAACACACGTGCAAACACTAACAGTCCCTACTTCTCACATATTGTCCATATACTATGACCAACAGAAATGTGTACAGTGAAATGTAACTTACAAGTTACTTAATTTGATGACCTGGTAACAATTACAATTTGATAACATAAAAATACAATTACAAAGGTACAAAATACATCAGTAAAGAACATAACAATACAAATAACATTTGCGGTAATAGGGGCTTTACAAAAGAATAGAAATAAACATATACATCAGTGTTACCCACAGACTGCACACAGCACAGCCAGTGATTTTCATACAGAGGTGGCGTTACCAAAAAAAAACCTAAACAGCCTACTTACACCAGCAATGGAACAATGGCGTCGCTAACGAAAGTACTGGTCTGTGGGGCGCACCAGCCGTTACTGTGCCATAAAAATCATTGAATGTTTCAAAGAAATATCGATGCTGTTGTCACTGTCATTACTTGACCTGCAGGACTGTTACAGATGCATATTTAACACCGAATATTACGGAAATCCTGGATAACTTGGGATGGTGTAAGTACTTTTCCACAATGGAACTTAAAAGCGGAAATCATGAGCTAACCGTGGTGCCTGGGGAACAGTCAAAGACAACATTAACAGTTCCCTGGGGTACATACCAATATTGGCGATTGTCATTTGGTTTGGTAAATTTATGCCCACATTTCAACAATTGCTGGAGGAAGTACTAAGCGATTTGAGGCTGAGACAATGCGTTGTGTACCTTGACAACATTACTGTAATTTCAAATGATTTGGAAGCATATGTATTATTGATGAAGACTGTTTTCAAGAGATTACATTCTGCACGTCTCACCCTAAGGATCGAAAAGTAAAGTTTTGGATTAAAAGAAGTAAATTACTTATGAGACACTATTAGCCAGGTTGGAGTAAAAACAGATGTGAGATTGCTGTACACAATGAAGTTTGCGTAATGGATGCAGTCATTCTTGGGATTAGAAATCCATTACAGGAATTTTACAAAGGGATTTGCAGATATTGCATGACCACCTATGTATTTCTTGAACAAGGGTGTCAAACTCCTGTGGACAACAGAATGTCAAGTTGCATTTGAAATATTTTAAGAATTACTAGTGTGAGGTTGATCATCCAGAATTATGAAAGGGATTTTATTTTATCAAGTAATGCAAGCAGCCATACGGTAAGTTCTGTTCTAAGCCAGGAAGTACAAGATAAGGAGTATCTAGTTTGTTACGTTTAATAATAAATGAATAAGCCTAAATAAAACTACAGCGAAAATATGATATTTCGTATAATATACAGTGTATTATACTTCTGATGGTATCTGCTTCGGAAAAAGTTTACGGTAATTACACATTATGCAAGAATGAAGTGGTTGTTATGTTTGAAGAATAAACCAAGTAGACTTACAGATTAGTGTATGGGATGGTAAATAACTGGGTACCAAAGTTTAACCTTTCAGAGACGATAATCATAGATCATGGCACTGCCTTACGTTAGAGATGGCGAGGCAATTGTGTCACTTATTACGTATCCACAAACTGCGGAATAGCACATTAAACCCAGAAACTAATGTAATTATGGATTACGTTGTCTTTGTGGTCAGTAAGATGCTAGGCTATTTCATCAGTTGCAGTCATAGTGATAGGGATTTATTCTTACCATAAATGGTAGCAGCGTATAATTTGTAAACACGTGTAGTTACAGTTTTCTGGTCATATGAGGAACACAAGGGAGGTAAATACCTTTAGTATTTTAGTATGTTATCAAGCCTAAGAAATTGCCGAACGGGAATTTCTACAGAACTTCACCAGAATGTTGAAGGATGTATGGAAACAGAAGGTGAACAACAAGACCCTTGAACACGAGGAAAGAATGGGACACCATAATCGTAGAGCACCAGAATGTATGGTAGGGTACTGGATGACGATCACGAGGCTGTGTACCAAAAATGATAAGAGATGTTCGGCACTAGGATCAGCTTCCATACGAGGTTTGAAATGAGGTCGCTGGTGAATGTAAAATCACAGTTGCCTACACATACTACTGTTGTTCACATGTGGTACGCTCGTCCTTTTAAAGGGGCATTAGATTCATTGACACAGATGCGGCACAAGTTCCTAGTGGTCCTATAGGTGGTAAGAGGAAGAATAACGAGCCAGAGAGACTCACAAAAATCACAAGCGAATATCACAACGCATGTAAGTGGTGAGAGGGTGGGGGGAGTAGACTACCAAATTTTGTTTTGGGTTGCGGACAACGGATCTTCCAAAAAGGAGAGGGTGAGAGACTACTGTTTCCTTTCCTCAGGTTGTGTTATCAACTGATATGACCACTACTATCCCGTAAGATTGGAGGCTTTCAGGAAGTGAGTAGAAACTAGTAGAAGAAAGAAGTAATTAAAATGTCCAAGGGAGGGCAGAATTATAATGTCAGCAGATAAACTCTGTTTCCATTAGCGAAGGAGCGGATCATGCGGATCACGGTAGATGCAATTATTATTAGGAGAAGCAGTAGTGGAACGATGACCTTGGTACATCCTGGCACCGTATCCTATTTTCAAAGGGTAGAGGTACACTGTATACAGATTGTAGGTACGAACAGGAAGTGGTTGTTGTGAGTTTCTATGACAAATGTTATCCTAACGGTGTGATTCGACTAGATCTACAAGATAATGTTCCATCAATTAACTGCACGTTTGTGACATCTCTGGGCCAACTTTTCATCTCCTGGCTTCCATAACTGTAGCTGCGATTGTGAATGTGATTTGACTTTTGTTGTACGGACCAGATAAACCACTGAAAGTATTCCCAGCCCTGAACGCAACCTATCTCAATAGCACCATGGGCCCGACCTACTTCACTCGCAGGAATAGCTAATAGCAACTCATAGAGTACCAATAAATTTGGAGCAGATGATGCAGAATGAACAACTGTAACACAGTAATCAACACCACAGAGTGTTGACGATAAGTGTTCCGGTTTTGACTGTTATTGTTTTGATTCTGCTCCGTGCAGCGCTAATGTATCAGAAGAAAAACCGCCCACAGACCGGTTCCTTTTACACCATGTGGCTGTTGACATGGCCATCCGTAGGAAGTAGAAATAGCTATGCAAGCAGCCAACAAAAACTGCGGTTCAGGCTCAGATAATATAAGGGAAATTTTAGTGTGATGTTTATATAAGTAAGATAGTGGAGGAAGATGGACAGCGACCGATCAAGAGGCTCCGATTATCCAACGGCTCTGCTTCTCATATCAGAAGAGATCTCTGACTGAGCCAGCGGATAAAGATCATGGCAGCGCATCACAAGAAATCTCAGTGGTATGTGGTCTTGCAGAAGAAGCTGCACTCAGTGTGTTTTCACTTTATGTAAATTGTCACCTGAGTCTCCTCAAAAGCGACGTAGCACGCCTGGGCTGCAGTGCTCGTGACACAGTGGAAGGACTTCGCCACTCGGGCGGTGATGTCATGATTGCCCCATTGACGACGCTACATGCCACAGATGTGCCTGAGGCTAAATGCTGCCGTTTCGGTAGCAGTGGCGGACAGAGCTCACATAAATACTGCGCGTTTTAGACAAGCAGTGTCAGTTACTGCCTGCTGCCAGCAACGAGGGGAAATGTGTATGTCAGAGTCCCGAAATAGATCATCAAGCTGTTGACACTAGATGTTGCGTCCACTAGCTGCGAGTCCGCTGTCCACGCTTAAGTCAAAGTGCTGCTGACTTGGGTTTCTTGAAGCCGACCCGCCACCTGCTGGCTAACTTCATATACTACAGGCTGCCTACCTCGGGGGGCCGTGTTGGTGTTTCGAGTAAGGTTTTAAGGGATGGGAAAGATCCACCATGATTTAATAGACGTATTAGAAAGGCACTACGTAAACAAAGAGCACTTCATCTCAGCTTCAAGAGAAGTAAAAACCTAACAGACAAACAAACGCTGGAGCAAAAATGAGCTTAAGAAGAACAATGAGAGAAGCGTTCAATAATGTTGAAAGTAAGACGTTGTCAACCGACTTGAGCAAATACCCTAAGGGATTTTGGTCGTATGTAAAATCACTAAGTGGGTCAAAATCATCTATTCATTCTGTCAGCAGCCACTGCGGCATCGAAACGGAAGATAACGGAGAGAGGCCGAAATACTGAATTCGGTCTTCCGAAGTTGTTTCATTGCGGAAGATCGCAACACTGTCGCTCCTTTCAACCGTCTTACAAACGTCGAAATGGCAAATACGGAGATAATCGATCGCGGAACTGTAAAGTAGCTACAATCGCTTAGTAGTGGAAAGGCGCCAGGACCAGATGAGATACCTGTAAGTCTATAAAGATTATGCGAAAGAACTTGATACCGTTATGACAGTAATTTATCGTAAATCGCTTGAACAAAGGAAAAAAAGGGCAGGTAATTCATGTTTTTAAGAATGGCCGTAGGACAGATCCACACAATTATAAAACTACACTCCTGGAAATTGAAATAAGAACACCGTGAATTCATTGTCCCAGGAAGGGGAAACTTTATTGACACATTCCTGGGGTCAGATACATCACATGATCACACTGACAGAACCACAGGCACATAGACACAGGCAACAGAGCATGCACAATGTCGGCACTAGTACAGTGTATATCCACCTTTCGCAGCAATGCAGGCTGCTATTCTCCCATGGAGACGATCGTAGAGATGCTGGATGTAGTCCTGTGGAACGGCTTGCCATGCCATTTCCACCTGGCGCCTCAGTTGGACCAGCGTTCGTGCTGGACGTGCAGACCGCGTGAGACGACGCTTCATCCAGTCCCAAACATGCTCAATGGGGGACAGATCCGGAGATCTTGCTGGCCAGGGTAGTTGACTTACACCTTCTAGAGCACGTTGGGTGGCACGGGATACATGCGGACGTGCATTGTCCTGTTGGAACAGCAAGTTCCCTTGCCGGTCTAGGAATGGTAGCACGATGGGTTCGATGACGGTTTGGATGTACCGTGCACTATTCAGTGTCCCCTCGACGATCACCAGTGGTGTACGGCCTGTGTAGGAGATCGCTCCCCACACCATGATGCCGGGTGTTGGCCCTGTGTGCCTCGGTCGTATGCAGTCCTGATTGTGGCGCTCACCTGCACGGCGCCAAACACGCATACGACCATCATTGGCACCAAGGCAGAAGCGACTCTCATCGCTGAAGACGACACGTCTCCATTCGTCCCTCCATTCACGCCTGTCGCGACACCACTGGAGGCGGGCTGCACGATGTTGGGGCGTGAGCGGAAGACGGCCTAACGGTGTGCGGGACCGTAGCCCAGCTTCATGGAGACGGTTGCGAATGGTCCTCGCCGATACCCCAGGAGCAACAGTGTCCCTAATTTGCTGGGAAGTGGCGGTGCGGTCCCCTACGGCACTGCGTAGGATCCTACGGTCTTGGCGTGCATCCGTGCGTCGCTGCGGTCCGGTCCCAGGTCGACGGGCACGTGCACCTTCCGCCGACCACTGGCGACAACATCGATGTACTGTGGAGACCTCACGCCCCACGTGTTGAGCAACTCGGCGGTACGTCCACCCAGCCTCCCGCATGCCCACTATACGCCCTCGCTCAAAGTCCGTCAACTGCACATACGGTTCACGTCCACGCTGTCGCGGCATGCTACCAGTGTTAAAGACTGCGATGGAGCTCCGTATGCCACGGCAAACTGGCTGACACTGACGGCAGCGGTGCACAAATGCTGCGCAGCTAGCGCCATTCGACGGCCAACACCGCGGTTCCTGGTGTGTCCGCTGTGCCGTGCGTGTGATCATTGCTTGTACAGCCCTCTCGCAGTGTCCGGAGCAAGTATGGTGGGTCTGACACACCGGTGTCAATGTGTTCTTTTTTCCATTTCCAGGAGTGTATATCGTTGACGTCAATGTGTTGTAGAATTATGGAACATGTTTTATGCTGAAGAATTATGCCAATTTTGAAGAATGAACAGCTCCTCTATAAAAATCCGCATGGATTCCGCAAACAGAGATCCTGCGAAACTCAGCTCGCTCTGTTCCTCCATGAGATCCACAGGTCAGTGGCCATCGGCGTTCAGGCTGATGCCGTGTTCCTTGGTTTTGACACCGTCCCTCACTGCCGTTTAATGAAAATAATACGAGCTTACGGAGTATTGGAACAGACTTGCGACTGGATTCACGACTTTCTTGCTGATAGAACTCAACACGTCGCTCCTAACGAAACAAAATCGACAGATGTAAAGGTAACATCCGGAGTACCATTGGGAAGTGTGATAGGACCATTGCTGTTTGCAATATACGAGGGTCATTCAACAATTAAAGAGACAAATTGGTCTGGAGATAAAAGCGTTTTTTTTTTTACAAAACAATACCTTTTCTACTTTTCAACATAATCCCCTTAAACATTTATTCACATGTTCCAACAGGCTACAAGCCTTTTTATTCCGGCTGCAAAGAACTCTTTACCTTGATGTTTGAACTAATTTCCCATAAACATTTTCACGTCCTCGTTGTCCTGGAACCTCTTCCCACGTAATGCTTCCTTCAGTGCACCAAAAAAACGGAAATCACTAGGTGCTATGTCATTTATGTAAAGGGATGATGCCCTACTTCCAAGCCCATGTGGTCGATGGTTTCACGGGTTAGTTGAGAAATGAGAGGGCGTTCGTTGTCCTGCTGGAGAATTACACTTCTGTGAACCACGACGTAACTCTCTCATGGCTGGCTTCACCTTATTTAAAAGCAAATCCGAGTAGTATTGGTTGTTCATCGTACGCTGCCCTATGAGATAATCACCAAAAACTGGGCCTTCAGCATCCCAAAAACATCGTGAACATGACTTTTTCTGCTGATGCTTGGGTTTCGAATTTTTTCTTGACAGGTGAGTGGTGTGCTTCCTCTCCATGCTTTGTCTTTTTCATTGTGGCTCATAATAAGGAACGCAAGTTTCATCACTAGTTAAAATTTTATTGAGGAAGTGCTGAACTTCTCTCGTAACGTTCCTTTAGCTTTCAACCTAATTTCCTTGTGTAGCCGTGTCAACTCCCTTGGGACTCATCTTGTACATGTTTTTTGGTACGTCAGCTTGTTACATATAATGTTATGAACTGTACCAGTGCATGAACCTTAACAACTAGCATTTTCACAGTCACAAAGCGGTCGGCACGAATAATGTCATCAGTTCGACTTTAAAGTGAGGGAGATGAAATTGCACCCGGTCGGCCAGAACCGCGTTCGTCAGAAATGAGTCGCGACCATTTTTGAACTACTCTGCCCACTTGTAAAAATTTGCACTATTCATCCTACCTTTACCATAAACTTTAGAAATCCTCATCTACATCTACATCCATACTCCGCAAGCCACCTGACGGTGTTTGGCGGAGGGTACCCTGAGTACCTCTATCGATTCTCCCTTCTATACCAGTCTCGTATTGTTCGAGGAAAGAAGGATTGTCGGTATGCTTCTGTGTGGGCTCTAATCTCTCTGATTTTATCCTCATGGTCTCTTCGCGAGATATACGTAGGAGGGAGCAATATACTGCTTGACTCTTCGGTGAAGGTATGTTCTCGAAACTTTAACAGAAGCCCGTACCGAGCTACTGAGCGTCTCTCCTGCAGAGTCTTCCACTGGAGTTCATCTATCATCTCCTTAACGCTTTCGCGATTACTAAATGACCCTGTAACGATGGGCGCTGCTTTCCATTCGATCTTATCTATCTCTTCTATCAACCCTATCTTGTACGGATCCCACACTGCTGAGCAGTATTCAAGCAGTGGGCGAACAAGCGTACTGTAACCTACTTCCTTTGTTTTCGGATTGCATTTCCTTAGGATTCTTCCAATGAATCTCAGTCTGGCATCTTCTTTACCGACGATCAACTTTATATGGTCATTCCATTTTAAATCGCTCCTAATGCGTACTCCCAGATAATTTATGGAATTAACTGCTTCCAGTTGCTGACCTGCTATTTTGTCAACATTATATGATCATTCCACTTTAAATCACTCCTAATGCGTACTCCCAGATAATTTATGGAATTAACTGCTTCCAGTTGCTGACCTGCTATTTTGTCGCTAAATGATAAGGGATCTATCTTTCTATGTATTGGCAGCACATTAAACTTGTCTACATTGAGATTAAATTGCCATTCCCTGCACCATGCGTCAATTCGCTGCAGATCCTCCTGAATTTCAGTGCAATTTTCCATTGTTACAACCTCTCGATACACCACAGCATCATCTGCAAAAGGCCTCAGTGAACTTCCGATATCATCCACAAGGTCATTTATGTATATTGTGAATAGCAACGGTCCTATGACACTCCCCTGCGGCACACCTGAAATCACTCTTACTTCGGAAGACTTCTCTCTATTGAGAATGACATACTGCGTCCTGTTATCTAGGAACTCTTCAATCCAATCACACAATTGGTCTGATAGTCCATATGCTGTTACTTTGTTCATTAAAGGTCTGTGGGTAACTGTATCGACCGCCTTGCGGAAGTCAAGTAAAACGGCATCTACCTGTGAACCCGTGTCTATGGCCCTCTGAGTCTCGTGGACGAATAGCGCGAGCTGGGTTTCACACGACCGTCTTTTCCGAAACCCATGCTGATTCCTATAGAGTAGATTTCTAGTCTCCAGAAAAGTCATTATACTCGAACATAATACGTGTTCCAAAATTCTACAACTGATCGACGTTAGAGATATAGGTCTATAGTTCTGCACATCTGTTCGACGTCCCTTCTTGAAAACGGGGATGACCTGTGCCCTTTTCCTATCCTTTGGAACGCTACGTTCTTCTAGAGACCTACGGTACACCTTTGCAAGAAGGGGGCCAAGTTCCTTCGCGTACTCTGTGTAAAATCGAACTGGTATCCCATCAGGTCCAGCGGCCTTTCCTCTTCTACAGTATATATTTACTGGTTTCTCGCCTGCAGCAAGTAAAAAACGAGTAACAGAACGTTGATCAACTAATGTGGACGTTTCAAGCTGACTCACCTTCTTGAAATGTATTTTTGAGGTTATAAAAACGGTTCAAATGGCTCTGAGCACTATTGGACATAACAGCTATGGTCATCAGTCCCCTGGAACTTAGAACTACTTAAACCTAACTAACCTAAGGACAGCACACAACACCCAGCCATCACGAGGCAGAGAAAATCCCTGACCCCGCCGGGAATCGAACCCGGGAACCCGGGCGTGGGAAGCGAGAATGCTACCGCACGACCACGAGATGCGGGATTTTGAGGTTATAAAAAAAACAATGTTGATACATCAGCTGATCAGGGCTCATTCCAGTGATGCCAACTTAAAGCCATAAAAGTACCGAACTTTGCCTACACAGTTTTTTTCCCCAGACCAATTTGTCTCTAATTATTGACTGACTCTCATATATAAATGACCAAGTAGAAAGTGTCGGACGCTCTTTAAGGTTATTCGCAGATGATGCAGTTGACTGCACCAAAGTGGCAACACCAGAATATAATAACAATTTGCAGAACGACCTATAGAGAATTGATGAATGGTGCAGGCTCAGTGGACCCTGAACGGAAACAAATAAAACATATTGCCCATATGAAACTTCCTGGCAGATTACAACTGTGTGCCGGACTGAGACTCGAACTCGGGACCTTTGCCTTTCGCGGGAAAGTGCTCTACCAATTGCGCTACCCAAGCACGACTCACGCCACGTCCTCACAGCTTTACTTCCGCTAGTACATCGTCTCCTACCTTCCAAACTTTACAGAAGCTCTCCTGCGAACCTTGCAGAACTAGCACTCCTGAAAGAAAGGATATTGCAGAGACATGGCTAGGGGATGTTTCCAGAATGAGAGTTTGACTCTGCATTGGAGTGTGCGCTGATATGAAACTTCCTGCACACAATTTTAATCTGCCAGGAAGTTTCATATCAGTGCACATTACGCTGCAGAGTGAAAATCTCATTCTGCATATTACGCATACATAGGAAAATAAACGCACTACTGCACAGGCACACTATTGATGAGAAACAGCTGGAGACAGCGTCTGCCATATAATATCTAGGCTCAAGTATCCAGAGCGACCTTAAGTGGAATGAACACATAAAAAACAGATAGCGAGGAAAGCGGGTACCACACTCAGATTCTTCTGAAAGAAATGTAACTCGTCCAGGAAAGAAATCATTTACAAGTCGCTTGTTCGCCCGATTCATCTATCTGAGATCCATATCACTTAGGACTGATAGAGAAGATAGAGACGATCAAACTGAGAGCGGCGCGTTTCGTCACGGAATCGTGTAGCTGGCGAGAGAGCGTTACCAAGATACTACACAAACGCTACTGGCAGATGTTACAATAGGGGCGTTGTTTATCACTGAGAAATTTGCTACTGAAATTTCGGGACAGCAGTTTTCAGATGGAGTAGGACAACATATTACTTTTCCCCCCAAGATACATATCGCGTATTGACCATGAGAAGAAAATTCGAGAAATTAGAACCAATACAGAAGCTTACCGACAATCAATCTTCCCACGTTCTATTCGCAAGTGGAACAGGGTTTGAGGGATCTGGTAGTGGTACCGAAACTACCCTCCACCACACGCCATTAGCAGGGTTGCGGAGTGTGATATAGATATATATATATATGTAGTGTTGTGGATTGGCAGGAGCCAACCCACGGAGTTTGGAGGAAGCCGAAAGGCACGCGTTTTAGCTCACGCAGGCTGGCGTGAGGTCTGGAACAGGACAAGGAAATTAGACTAGAAAAAAAGGATGTAGCTGGTGGAATACTTAACTTTAATCTGTTAATGTTGAACGTAGCTCTTGTCTGTACATTCTTTACAATATCAATAGCAACTGATAATGGCGCCTTGCTAGGTCGTAACAAATGACGTAGCTGAAGGCTATGCTAACTATCGTCTCGGCAAATGAGAGCGTATTTTGTCAGTGAACCATCGCTAGCAAAGTCGGTTGTACAACTGGGGCGAGTGCTAGGAAATCTCTCTAGACCTGCCGTGTGGCGGCGATCGGTCTGCAATCACTGACAGTGGCGACACGCGGGTCCGACGTTTACTAACGGACCGCGGCCGATTTAAAGGCTGCCACCTAGCAAGTGTGGTGTCTGGCGGTGACACCACATTCCTCCCCCTCAAATCGGCGGACGGTTGTGTTATAAGGCTTCCGCCCGCCGTGGGGAGGACCCCATGTTGACGTATGCGACGAGGTGGGGAGCCTAACAACAGGCGAGGCTGTGCCACCCGCACCCTGCCATTCGGTCCGAGGGGAGCTAGGAAACGCCTGAAAACCTGCTCCAGGGTGCACGCCAACATGCGGTGTATGCGCCCGCAGAGAGGCAGGAGGGGCCGAAGGGTCGACCTCCATCGGGCCGGGGCACCCGACGGGCGAAGACGCCATATGGTCCGGAGCGGGCAAGAGGTCCATGTCGGAGGACAACTGGTCACGGGAAGCGATCGGCGGCGTGCGACCCAGGGAGGCGCCCGGCGATTGAAGCGACGCGTCCACTGCGGGCGTCGCTGGCGAGAGTACAGGCGGCGGCGGCGGCGCGTCGCCATGGGGCAAAATGGAAGGCAGCGTCGGTAACACCGGGGGCTGAAGCGGGCCAGTAAATGGGTCCCCAGGGCGCTGACCGGACGGCACCGTCACTGAAAGCAGACGGCGAGCGGCAGAACCCGTGCGACGACAGACGCGCAGCTGATTGAGATGCTGACGCACCTCACCAGAGGTCCCCAAAACCAGATATAGCGCGGCCGAGGCAGCGAAGAATGCGCCCTTCAAGCCAACCCCGTGAACCTCGATAGTGACGATAGTAGACAACGTCGCCTGGGGCAAAAACAGGTGTCTGATGCGGCGGATGTAGCAAAGACATCAAGGTTCGATGAGGACGACCGTGGAGCAACTCAGCTGGCGAGCGGCCATCTCGAGGCTGAGAGCGATATGAGGACAAAAAGATCAACAATGCGTCCTCCCGAGAATGCGACTCTTTCAACTTCAACATCTGTGACTTGAAAGTCCTGACCAACCGTTCAGCGGCACCGTTTGACTGTGGCGAAAACGGTGCGGTTGTCAGATGTTGAATACCATTGGCCTTGCAGAATGAAATTCTGCGGACCTGAATTGTGGGCTATTGTTGGAAACAATAGTCTGCGGAAGACCTTCAATGCAAAAGATAGCAGATAACGCTTGGATGCTGGCAGATGACATCATGGAAGACATCCGGACAACAAAAGAAAAATTACTGAATGAATCTACCACAACCAACCATCGAGCATTCCAGAATGAACCAGCAAAATCTATGTGCAAGCGTTGCCAAGGGGAAGTTGCTTTTGGCCATGCAAAGAATTTCTGCGGTGTTGCGGATTGTTGTTCGGCACACGCCATGCAAGAAAGCACATATTCGTAATCGCAGCATCGATTCCGAACCAAGTACAGTGCTGACGAGCAAGTTGTTTCGTTCTCACTATACCCCAATGTCCTTGGTGGAGAAGCCGTAAGACAGAGGACTGTAACGAACTGGACTGATCATTATCAGAACGCAACAGTAAAACACCACGTCATACAAAAAGTCTCTCCTGGTGAGCAAAAAATCGGCGAACCAACGGATCCCCGATCCGTGACTTTGACAAGGGCCATTGCGTAGCAACAAAACGCAGAACGGTAGCAAGAACAGGGTCAGCAGCTGTGGCTGTAGCTACACGACGAAAATCAATCGGAAACGATTCGACCACGTCATCGGTTTCCGCATCACTGAACATGCAAGCAAGTTCAGAGGAATCGAATGCTCTGTTCTCAGCAACAGGCAAACGGGACAACGCATCGGCGTTTCTGTGCTTAGCAGTGGACCGATACAAGATATCGTAGCGGTACTGCGAGAGGAAAATAGACCAGCGAATGAATTTCTGCGCTGTATGTGGAGGTACAGGCTTGTTCGGATGATAAAGCGATGTCAAAGGTTTGTGGTCTGTGATGATGGTAAAGTGACGACCATACAAGAAATCATGAAACTTAGTAACACCAAATACGAGAGCCAATGCTTCTTTCTCGATCTGTGAATAATTTCGTTACGTAGATGAGAGCAATTTGGACGCAAATGCAATAGAGCGATCGTGCGATCCATCTTTGTGCGCACGCACAGCACCGATCCCGAAATTCGATGCATCCACCATCAACAAAAGGGGTTTCTGAGGATCGAATGGCGTAAGGCAAGTATTGGAAAGCAACGCCGATTTCAACTGGCGATAGGCGCGTTCGCATTCCGTCGTCCAGACGGACGGAACACCTTTACGGCGTAAGCGATGAAGCGGAGCTGAAAGGGAAGAGGCGTGGCGCACATAGCAATGATAATAATTGATTTTTCCCAGCACACTCTGTAGCTGCTTCAAATTCTGCGGCGAAGGCAAGTCTTGTATGGCACGGCGGTGCTCGGGACTAGGATGTACGCCTTGGGCATTGAGTACATGTCCGAGGTAGGGTAAGTCACTAGCAAAAAACACACATATGTCCTTCCGCAAGCGAAGACCATTTTGTCACAAGACCTGAAATAGTGTTCTGAGATTGGCTAAATGTTCTTCTTCCGTCTTTCCAGAGATCACAATATCGTCCAGATAGTTTTCTGCAGTAGGGACCGACGAACAAACAGTTTGTAGATATTGCTGAAACAATGCAGGGGCGGATGCACACCTGAATGGCAGTCGTTTGAATCAATACAAACCAAGATGCGTGTTAACCACCAAAACGCGCTGGGATTCTTCGTCCACCGGTATTTCCAAGTACGCATCTGCTATGTCCAACTTCGAAAAATATTTACCCGGGCACAGTTTGGCAAAAAGATCTTCCGGGCGGGGTAAAGGAAAAGTTGCAATCACTAGTTGTGGATTCACTGTTGCCTTGAAGTCCACACAAAGTCTCAATTTTCCTGAAGGTTTTGGCAAAATTACTAAGGGTGATGCCCAGAGAGAAGCCTGCACACGTTCAATTACACCTTGTGATTCCAAATCGTGTAATGTTCTTGCCACATCATCACGCAATGCGTGGGGAACATTGCGCGCTCTGAAAAATTTCGGTTGCGCGTTTACTTTCAGTTCCAAATGTGCTTTATAGTGCTTAGCGCAACCAAGGCCCAGTGCAAAAATGTCTGCAAACTCTTCACATAGACGAGAAACACTGTCTGAAGGCACAGTCTGGTTCACTGATAGGACCTGATTTACTTTAGACAAGTTAAACAACTGAAAGAAATCGAAACCAAAATAGTTCACAGCAGAAGAAGAACGAAGGACGTACAATGACACAAGTTTCGTTTGTCCTTTGTATGTTGCAACAAGGCTGCACTGTCCTAACACAGGGAGCCCGTGACCTGAATATGCAGTTAGCTTAACATTTGCGGCACGCAACGGAGGTGTGCCCAGCTGTTTGTATGTGTCTTGATTGATCAGTGAAACTGCAGCTCCGGTATCGAGCTGGAATGGTATCACTTTGCCATTAATGTCCAAGTCGACTAAAAGTTTATTGTCCTGCTGATGACAAGAGCGACTGTCTCGTGCAACGTGAACTGACACTGGTACAAAATCACTTGCGACTTGACGGGATTTCCGGCGATGTCGACGTACACTGTTTGTGGGACGAACACAGTCACTGTTAGAGAGAGTGGCACTGGGCGGAGTGGAATGAACTACATGAATTTCCATGGGCGAAGTTTCACGAGCCTGAGTATTCTTGGTTCGATTCCGATTCCGGCGCGAAGGAAAGGGCTTGGAATGGTTGTGAGTGTCCGATCTGAGCTTTTTCTGGCAAACACTTTGAACATGTCCTTTTTTATTACAGAAACAGCAAATAGCTTGGCGTGACGGGCAATTCTTACGCAAATGTCTAGTAGCAAACCGTGGGCATGATTTTAGCACTGCATTTGCTTGCCTGCGCAGCACACTTGGCTGAGAGCCTGGTGGCAGCTGCGCGGACGGGCGCGAGGGCTGTTTACTGTTCATTGCAGCGCTCTCGGTGGGCCAGTTAATGTGACACATGGCTGGCGAAGTTTCAAATGATTCCTGAGCAAAGTCAAGTGTGTCCTGCCGATCCAATATGTCCACCACTTGTTGAAGGGAGGCATTGACTAGTTTCAAAATCTGTTCCCTTATACGAACATCAGAAACGTTCTCCGCAATTGCATCACGTACCATAGTATCTCAATAAGGGAGTCCACATTGACACTCAAAAGCACAATCCCTAGTAAGGCCTTGCAAGGTTGCAACCCACTCCCTATTAGTCTGACCTGCCGTACGTTTTGTATGAAACAAGGTATACCGTTTAGCAACTACATTGACTGAGTCTTTGAAATATGCATCTAATGCAGACAAAATTTCGTCGTAGGGCAGAGTTGCTATGTCGCGTCGGGAAAATAATTTCACTATCACATGGTACGTTTGGGTGCCTACGAAGGAAAGGAGAAGAGGCTGCCGCTCATTACCTTGAATTCTGTAGGCGGCGTGACCACTGCGTCCAGCTTTCCAGTGCAGCATCAAAAGGACGAAAAGTTGGTGCAACAGCGTGTTGTGGTTGCGTTAGCAGTGGAGCGGCGGCTGCCGCATCGTTTTGCATTGCACATTGACCCTGGACGAGCTGTCCAAGGGCATCCAATAAGGCCTGCGTCTGCTGATTCTGCAAGCGATAAAATTTGGACAGTACATCTGGAGATTCTGGCGAAGCCATTACACAAGTAAATCAGGGCAATATCAATAAGAACGCGGAAAAACCTCGTCGCAAAAATGTTGTGGATTGGCAGGAGCCAACTCACGGAGTTTGGAGGAAGTCGAAAGGCACGCATTTTAGCTCACGCAGGATGGCGTGAGGTCTGGAACAGGACAAGGAAGTTAGACTAGAAAAAAAGGATGTAGCTGGCGGAATACGTAACTTCAATCCATTAATGTTGAACATAGCTCTTGACTGTACATTCTTTACAATATCAATAGCAACTGATAATGGCGCCTTGCTAGGTCATAGCAAATGACGTAGCTGAAGGCTATGCTAACTATCGTCTCGGCAAATTATTCTCCATTATTCTCCATTCCAAAATAGAATGAATAATTCTCTTCAGGGTGTTTAGTTAAATTGAGATATCGTCCAGCTCTTTTCTGTTTATTGCAGCAAATAAGCTGCAGTCATTGGGAATCGATATTGTGTTTGACTGAAAAAGTACTCTCGAGAAGTGAACGGAATTCAATTTGTAGCATATGTGTACTGATTTCTGGCCCTACGCTTTCAGTTAAATACAAATGATGGGATTTCAGACATTCTGATATAGTACACTACTGGCCATTCAAAGTTGCTACACCAAGAACAAATGCAGATAATAAACGGGTATTCATGGGACAAATATATTATACTAGAACTGACATGTCATGACACTTTCAAGCAATTTGGGTGCATAGATCATGAGAAATCAGTACCCAGAACAACCACCTCTGGCCGTAATAACAACCTTGATACGCCTGGGCATTGAGTCAAACAGAGCTTGGATGGCGTGTACAGGTACAGCTGCCCATGCAGCTTCAACACGATACCACAGTTCATCAAGAGAAGTGACTGGCGTATTATGACGAGCCAGTTGCTCGGCCACCGTTGTTAAGACGTTTTCAATTGGTGACAGATCTGGAGAATGTGCTGGCCAGGGCAGCAGTCGAACATTTTCTGTATCCAGAAAGGCTCGTACAGGACCTGCAACAAGCGGCCGTGCATTACCCTGCTGAAAAATAGGGTTTCGCAGGGATCGAATCGAGGGTAAAGTCACGGGTCGTAACACATCTGAAATGTAAGGTCCACTGTTCAAAGTACCGTCATGCGAATAAGTCGTGACGGAGACGTGTAACCAGTGGCACCCTATACCATCACGCCGGGTGATACGCCAGTATGGCGATGACGAATACACGCTACCAAAGTGCGTTCACCGCGATGTCGCCAAACACGGATGCGACCATCATGATGCTGTAAACAGAACCTGGATTCATCCGAAAAAATGACGTTTTGCCATTCGTGCACCCAGGTTCGTCGTTGAGTACACCATCACAGGTGCTCCTGTCTGTGATGCAGCGTCAAGGGCAGCCGCAGCCATGGTCTCGGAGCTGATAGTCCATGCTGCTGCAAACGTCCTCTAACTGTTCGTGCAGATGGTTGTTGTCTTGCAAACATCCCCATCTGTTGACTCAAGGATCGAGACCTGGCTGCACGATCCGTTACAGCCATGCGGATAAGATGCCTGTCATCTCGACTGCTATGAGGTTGTTGGGATCAAGCACGGCGTTCCGTATTACCCACCTGAAACCACCGATGCCATATTCTGGTAACAGTCATTGGATCTCGACCAACGCGAGCAGCAATGTCGCGATACGATAAACCGCAATCGCGATAGGCTACAATGCGACCTTTATCAAAGTCGGAAAAGTGATGGTAAGCATTTCTCCTCCTTACACGAGGCATCACAACAACGTTTCACGACGCAACGCCCGTCAACTGCTGTTTGTGTATGAGAATTGGTTGGAAACTTACCTCATGTTAGCGCGTTGTATGTGTTGCCACTGACGCCAACCTTGTGTGAATGCTCTGAAAAGCTAATCATTTGCATATCACAGCATCTTCTTCCTGTCGGTTAAATTTCGCACATCATCTTCGTGGTGTAGCAATTTTAATGGCAGTAGTGTATTTGGTCTTCTCCGACGCTGGTATTTCTAACAGTCCCTATTACATTCTTTAGAGAACATATTTCTTTGTTGTGTCTTTTTTATCTGAGATACCACAGTTTCTCTATTGTTTCTTGCAAACTAGTACAAGTTTATGGCCAGTGTTTACAATAACCTACCTGCATTTCTTGCTGTGTGAACATTAGACAAACGGATAACAAAGCAGATAGTATTAACTTGTTGACAAAGCTCGTGGAAAATAAATGTTGAAGTAAACTGAACGCTGAGTACTGACTCAGCTGCTGTCGCTGTCACTGCTGGACCCTCCTCTCTCCTTGATAGCGGCGGACCCTGCCTGGGAACATTCAATGTTCGTCTACTGTCTATTGTTGCCAGCAGGTCTTTGTCACTTAAAGTCAGACGGGGTGTTTGTTCGAAAGTCTCCACTTTCCTAACATTCTAGTAAGATATAACGGACAAGGAGCAGAATGGTGCACATTTAACCGTAATTGGTGATTTAAATGACTTGGTAGATGAAGGCTCAGACGAAAAAGCTATAGGAAAGTATGGATTGGGTTAAATAAATGGCTGAGAAGGCTCTTGGTGCACTTCAGTAAAATGGACTCCTCAGAGGTTGGAAATAGATTGTATTAAGAACATACAAGAGGGCTGTGCACATGCAAATTTTACACACGTAAGACTTAAAAGCGTGTGTAAAATGCTAAGACATTACCAGGAGCAGACATCAATTCAAATACTGAACCGTTCATCGAATAAATAATTATTCGGATCAAAAAGTTCAAATGGTTCAAATGGCTCTGAGCACTATGGGACTCAACTGCTGTGGTCATAAGTCCCCTAGAACTTAGAACTACTTAAACCTAACTAACCTAAGGACAGCACACAACACCCAGCCATCACGAGGCAGAGAAAATCCCTGACCCCGCCGGGAATCGAACCCGGGAACCCGGGCGTGGGAAGCGAGAACGCTACCGCACGACCACGAGATGCGGGCGGATCAAAAAGAAAGAAAAATATGGAGAATATATAATTTGAAAGGAGCTATAAAATTCCGGGAAAATCCAAATATGTTAATTTTCAGCGATCAGCGAATATAGGCTCAGTCTCAAAAAGTGTGAATGGCAAGCTGCAGAAGAAATAATTTCTGTCAAAGAGAAGAAAACGCGACCAACAGCAGGTAACATATTAAATGTGAGAAACAGGTAATGGTAACAGTTCCGTCATAGAAGGGAATAGAAAAAGATGTAGGGCTCTAAACAATCAGGTCAGAGAAGAAACTAACAGAGCTTCATCAAAAATGTGAGGACGGTGAAAAAGTGGGAAAGAAGGACATAAGTTTCAGAAATCGGAAGGGGAACACGGTATGGATGATGACAAATGAGGATTGTAGTGAAATTGCGGAAAAGCAAGGAATAATGAGTTATTGGAAGAGGTACTTGGAAGTGTTATATGTAACAAGAGGATATTGAGGATAAGAAATAATAAGATAACAACGAGAACATGAAGGATAAGAAAGAATATCCCAGGAAAGAGAAAGGACTAATTATTTCATTCGCGAAAAATGTTGCTAAGGATAAAGAGTAAGTGATTGCATCTAATCTACAGAGGGAAGAGGATGAGGACTGTCGTAATATGATTGAGATGTCGAGAGTGTTGTCGCCCGACCGTGAGGGGGCATTCACATTAGACTGACTGACAGGTATAGCAGAAGTGAAGTAGTTCAGAGGACCGACTGCAGACGCACGTTTCTGCGCAGCGTTGACCGGCCTACAGAGGGGCCGACCCAGGTTGAAGTCAGGAGGTGTGTGTGTGTGTGTGTATTGAACCAGGGACCTAGAAACTACGGAAAGGCTTCGTCCCCGCCGTAGCCCTCAGTGGTTCACAACCCCACAACAGGCTACAGCAGTCCACTCACCCCACCGCCGCCCCACAACGAAACCAGGATTATTGTACGGTTTGGCCCCCAGTGGATCCCCCACCCTCGCGGAATCGTCTCATACGAGACGAGTGTAACCCCAGATGTTTGCGTGGTAGAGTAATTACGTTGTACGCGTACGTGGAGACAGTATTTGCGCAGCAATCGCCGACATAGTGTAACTGAGGCGGGATAAGGGGAACCACCCCGCATACGCGGAGGCAGATGGAAACCCGCCTTAAAAACCATCCACAGGCCGACCGGCACACCGGACTTCGACACTAATCCGCCGGACGGATACGTACCGGGCAGCGGTAAGCCTTCACGCTCGGGAAGCAACGCGTTGGACCGCGCGGCTAGTCAACAGTCTTCGGAAATCACTGGCGCGGTCGTTACCTGCTCAGAGAACAGTTTGCCCGGCGTGGTGAATTCCAGTAGGAATGAAAAAGCGCCACATGCAGTGAAAAATGTCCGAACCGAAAGAGTTACGTGATACTGAGGAATTTACACTCCTGGAAATGGAAAAAAGAACACATTGACACCGGTGTGTCAGACCCACCATACTTGCTCCGGACACTGCGAGTGGGCTGTACAAGCAATGATCACACGCACGGCACAGCGGACACACCAGGAACCGCGGTGTTGGCCGTCGAATGGCGCTAGCTGCGCAGCATTTGTGCACCGCCGCCGTCAGTGTCAGCCAGTTTGCCGTGGCATACGGAGCTCCATCGCAGTCTTTAACACTGGTAGCATGCCGCGACAGCGTGGACGTGAACCGTATGTGCAGTTGACGGACTTTGAGCGAGGGCGTATAGTGGGCATGCGGGAGGCCGGGTGGACGTACCGCCGAATCGCTCAACACGTGGGGCGTGAGGTCTCCACAGTACATCGATGTTGTCGCCAGTGGTCGGTGGAAGGTGCACGTGCCCGTCGACCTGGGACCGGACGCAGCGACGCACGGATGCACGCCAAGACCGTAGGATCCTACACAGTGCCGTAGGTGACCGCACCGCCACTTCCCAGCAAATTAGGGACACTGTTGCTCCTGGGGTATCGGCGAGGACCATTCGCAACCGTCTCCATGAAGCTGGGCTACGGTCCCGCACACCGTTAGGCCGTCTTCCGCTCACGCCCCAACATCGTGCAGCCCGCCTCCAGTGGTGTCGCGACAGGCGTGAATGGAGGGACGAATGGAGACGTGTCGTCTTCCGCGATGAGAGTCGCTTCTGCCTTGGTGCCAATGATGGTCGTATGCGTGTTTGGCGCCGTGCAGGTGAGCGCCACAATCAGGACTGCATACGACCGAGGCACACAGGGCCAACACCCGGCATCATGGTGTGGGGAGCGATCTCCTACACTGGCCGTACACCACTGGTGATCGTCGAGGGGACACTGAATAGTGCACGGTACATCCAAACCGTCATCGAACCCATCGTGCTACCATTCCTAGACCGGCAAGGGAACTTGCTGTTCCAACAGGACAATGCACGTCCGCATGTATCCCGTGCCACCCAACGTGCTCTAGAAGGTGTAAGTCAACTACCCTGGCCAGCAAGATCTCCGGATCTGTCCCCCATTGAGCATGTTTGGGACTGGATGAAGCGTCGTCTCACGCGGTCTGCACGTCCAGCACGAACGCTGGTCCAACTGAGGCGCCAGGTGGAAATGGCATGGCAAGCCGTTCCACAGGACTACATCCAGCATCTCTACGATCGTCTCCATGGGAGAATAGCAGCCTGCATTGCTGCGAAAGGTGGATATACACTGTACTAGTGCCGACATTGTGCATGCTCTGTTGCCTGTGTCTATGTGCCTGTGGTTCTGTCAGTGTGATCATGTGATGTATCTGACCCCAGGAATGTGTCAATAAAGTTTCCCCTTCCTGGGACAATGAATTCACGGTGTTCTTATTTCAATTTCCAGGAGTGTATTTGTAATGGAAACTGATCCTGCGATGAGGCAAAAGAATCTTTGTTTATTTTTCAGTGAAGTCCCGCCACCATCAGTGAGCTTGCTTTGCTTTCTGTTGAATAGTAGGTAATAATCTGCATATAAAGCAACTGAACATAATAGTTCAGTATCAGCATTGTACTATAGATAAATTCTTATTGGTTGCAGATACTATTAATTATACAAAAAGAACAGGTATACTGCAAACGGCAGACAACTATGGGATCAGCAGTATGTTCTGTTATGGTACGTGGAGAGAGCGTTTTGCCTAAGGTATAGTGTACCAAGGAACACGTCATGTCTTTTCGTAGTTCAGTCTGGTGACCGATTTTATAGTCATATAAAGGAATACGTAATGGAGCCCGCAATAAACAGTTTCCCACATTTTCAACCATTTTTATTGTTGCTAGACATGAGGCTGTGATTTATGCAACATCTGTAAATATTTCGAACTCTACAAAAAAATAGTTCAAATGGCTCTGAGCACTATGGGACTTACCATCTTAGGTCATCAGTCCCCTAGAACTTAGAACTACTTAAACCTAACTAACCTAAGGACATCACACACATCCATGCCCGAGGCAGGATTCGAACCTGCGACCGTAGCAGCCCCGCGGTTCCGGACTGCAGCGCTAGAACCGCACGGCCACCGCGGCCGGCTCGAGCTCCACACACTTACGTGCTGGATAATACAAGTTTATTGAATATATCGTTAATTCATCAGTTATAGAATTGCATGGTATGTGACATTCTGTATATCTTTAAAACTATTTGCAGTAAGTGTGGAAGGTAAGCCATAATTCTTCGGTCGTGCACCATCTTCTATCCTGAAATAGAAGACGGTCTTTTAGCACGGAACGTGGCATATTTCCAAATTAACAGAGTTTCGTTACTCGTTTTGAAAATAGAAACTTACGTCAGTTACCAAAGGCTTCAGTTTCAAAATGTGTTTAGCTTGTACCTTGTTTTATGATAATCTTCCGGCATAATTTTGTTTCACCTACTGATTATTGATGTGCAGTAAATTAATAACATAACAGACAGACGACTAAATAGAAGTACTGACAAGACTTTCTCAACTGCAACGTATTTGTATTTCTACATAATATTTGTTCCTACGTATTTGATCAATTTGTTCCTTGGAACTCTTTTTTACTTTTGAAAATTGGTTACTTTCGGGGGTAATTTTTGTAATTTTCGAAAATGACTGCAGAAAAGGAATGCCATAGCTTAAAAGTGGAATAAGGAAATGTACAAAACTTGTATTGTGGAGCTGGCTGGAGGTGAAAAACACTACTTTGTTACTACAATGACCACAATCCCGAAACTACGAAAAGTAATGCCCCAGGGCCTTCCGACACTAGAGGTCCCCGAATTGTAGTGTGTATTATGCGGATGTGTAACTTAAACATGTGCGTTAGAAAGAGCGTAATGTAATCGAGTTTCTAACAGTAGAAAAATCGGTTCACTCCACAGAGCAACCTGTCTTTCAGCATGACAATGCCAGACCACTAACTCGCGCTGCGACTTCTGCAGCAGTCCGATGACTTGGTTTCACTGTCACCATCGTGCTGGATACAGTCCCAATTTGGCCCCAAGCGATAGTCAGCTGTTTCCAAAACTCGAAGGAGACTTTCGAGGACTTCACTTTGATGATGAGGAAGCTGTGCACGCAGAGATGTGGTTGCGGCTCCGTCAAAGAAGTCAAACATTTTACAGATGTGGTATCAACAAATTGGTCTCTCGATGATACATAACTGTTCGTCGCCAGGGCAACTACACTACTGACCATTAAAATTGCTACACCAAGAACAAATGCAGATGATAAACGGGTATTCATTAGACAAGTATATTATACTAGAACTGACATGTGATTACGTTTTCACACAATTTGGGTGCATAGATCCTGAGAAATCAGTACCCTGAACAACCACCTTTGACAGTAATAACGGCGTTGATACGCCTGGGCATTGAAACAAACAGAGCTTGGATGGCGTGTACAGCTACAGCTGGCCATGCAGCTTCAACACGATACCACAGTTCATCAAGACTAGTGACTGGCGTATTGTGACGAGTCAGTTGCTCGACCACCATTGCCCAGACGTTTTCAATTGGTGAGAGATATGGAGAATGTTCTGGCCAGGGCAGCAGGCGATCATTTTCTGTATCCAGAAAGGCCCGTACAGGACCTGCAACATGTGGTCGTGCATTATCCTGCTGAAATGTAGGGTTTCGAAGGGATCGAATGAAGGATAGAGATACGGGTGGTAACGCATCTGAAATTTAACGTCCACTCTTCAAAGTGCCGTCAATGCGAACAAGAGTTGACAGAGACGTGTAACCAATGGCACCCCATACCATCACGTCGGGTGATACGCCAGTATGGCGATGACGAATACACGCTTCCAATGTGCGTTCACCGGGATGTCGCCAAACACGGATGCGAGCATCATGATGCTGTAAACAGAACCTGGATTCATACGAAAAAATGACGTATTGCCATTCGTGCACCCAGGTTTGTCGTCGAGTACACCATCGCAGGCGCTCCTGTCTATGATGCTGCGTCAAGGGTAACCGCAGCCATGGTCTCCGAGCTGATAGTCCATGCTGCTGCAAACGTCGTCGAACTGTTCGCGCAGATAGTTGTTGTTTTATAAACGTCTCCATCTGTTGACTCAGGGATCGAGATGTGGTTGCACGATCCGTTACAGCCATGAGGTTCAAATGGTTCAAATGGCTCTGAGCACTATGGGACTTAACATCTATGGTCATCAGTCCCCTAGAACTTAGAACTACTTAAACCTAACTAACCTAAGGACAGCACACAACACCCAGCCATCACGAGGCAGAGAAAATCCCTGACCCCGCCGGGAATCGAACCCGGGAACCCGGGCGTGGGAAGCGAGAACGCTACCGCACGACCACGAGATGCGCAGCCATGAGGTTAAGATGCCTGTCATCTCGACTGCTAGTGATACGAGACCGTGGGGATCCAGCATGGCGTTCCGTACTACCCTCTTGAACCCTCCGATTCCATATTCTGCTAACAGTCATTGGATCACGCTCAACGTCAGCGGCAATGTCGCGATACGATAAACCGCAATCGCGATTGGCTACAAGCCGACCTTTATCAAAGTCGGAAACGTAATGGTACGCATTTCTCCTCCTTACACGATGCATCACAACAAAGTTTCGCCAGACAACGCTGGTCAACTGCTGTTTGTGTAGGAGAAATCGGTTGGAAACTTTCCTCATGTCAGCACGCTGTAGGTGTCGCCACCGGCGCCAACCTTGTGTAAATGCTCCGAAAAGCTAATCATTTGCATATCACAGCATCTTCTTCCTGTCGGTTAAATTTCGCGTCTGTAGCACGTCATCTTTGTGGTGTAGCATTTTTAATGGCCAGTAGTCTATGTTGAGAAATAAATAGGAAGACATAAAGAATAAAGAGTGTAGAATGCTTATAAGGTTTTTTTATTCAAAAAGTGTTATCACATTAAAAATTCGGATACATTGCTTTTCAGCACGCCCTCCTATACGTATTCGACGGAAAATTAAGGAAACACACTTATTTTCGTTCAACGTAACTCAAACATAATGAAAAGGAAAATAACGGAACCCGCCACAAAAAGTAGGTTTTAACTTCGGGATGAGCTATGTCGTACAGTGGAATCTTTATCTCAGCTGTATACTAGTAAGTGTAACGTTCTGCAGGTTAGTTTTAACACTCGACATAGAAGCAGTGGAGGGAACTGTTACGACTATTAAACAGAAGGCCGCCCTTGGGCCTACGCGGTGCGGGGGATGGAGAGCGCTGAGCGGGAAGCGGGAACTGTGGGGTGGCGGGGAGGGGGGCGGGGATGATCCGGCGCCGGCGCCGGCTGGGCGTGGGCGTCGCCTGCGTCCGGCTGGCGCCACGGCGGCCGACGAACTGGCGCCAGTCCCGCGGCCTGCTTGCCGAAAAACAACCTCTGTCCTGCCGCCCGCCACCGCTGCTGGAGCACCGCCAGCGCTACTCTGCATGACTCACTGGCGCGCACCGTAGTCACCACACTACTGCCCGCTAGCACACCAGTAGTTGTGTATAAATCGTTCCGCAGTTCCTCCCAAGTGCTCGATTTCTTTCCCACTGAGGAACAAATCTATTCATGTCACTGCAAGAGGCATTAAGTCTCTCTTACCAACGCGAGATATGCGGTGGTGATATCAGAACTGTCACTATGCGAAATTAAAGAATGTTTCCTAAACTTTGACGCCATCGTAATGAGAAACAGTTTTTCTGTTTTGATCGTATACCTCCTTCTCACAAGGGAAACTCCCCATCGCACCCACTCAGTAATGAGAAAGCCCGATGAATAGCCAGCCAAAAACTGAACACAGACCGAAGCATGAAGACAGCGAGAAGGTGTACTGAACAGTGAGAAAAAAACAAAAATAGAAACAATGAACGTTCCGAGAGCAAGAAGTGCAATAAAGAGCAACCTAGAACAGCAATAGCGTCGTGGGTAAGTGATCAAGGTGTCGGACCGCCAAGCGGGCGAGCCGTTTTACAAACTCCCTCGTGCCGTTTATTTATTCACTTTTTTTCACAACATTATGAACTCTCCTTCAAGTCACTGAAATATTTGTTCCCTTTCTCTAGTCTTGGCAGCTGTCATATTACATATCAGCTATAGAGCATGAGTCATGTGGTAAGAATAGTTTACCGTCGTGAGCAAATGTGATGAATAGTGAGAGCAAGCGAAATACCACATATACGTCTCACACAAATGAAATCAACGAATAATGGCTGTGAACCATGTCACAAAGAAGGAATTCGAGAGTCACGACGCAACGCAACTTCAAAAACGTCAAAAACATATACTTTTACAGAGCAAAGAGAAACTGTGTGATTGTGAAATTGATCCGTTCATTTGTTGCAGCTTATGTGACAAACTATTATGTTTCCATCACGTTCATATGAACACCTACAAGGGGCAAGCGGGGTATATCTCACTCACTTATGGGTCGTACGAATTAGGTGCGTCGATGAGAGATTCCTGATTCACATGCTGTCACTAAAGCCGTGTATGACTTACGTGACATGCATTCGGTTGACTTGTCGCCTTGTTATCAAACCTTTTTGCGGTTCCCATTCGGCAGCCACTTTCTTTCGGTATGTGATAGAGCAGTTGTGCAGAATCAACTGTCACTATAGCTCTCTACCCTATACCTTGCTGTTGCAAACGACACGGACACAAATTTTGATAAAGCGAAAGAGGAAAAATCATTGGTTCCATGAATGTTTGAACACTGGTCGCCCGGTTGGCAGTCCAACACGGTAACCATGTTTTCCTTTTTTTATCCTTTTGTTCGGTATTGTTCGTTGAGTTTGGTCTGGGCGGACGGCACAGGACATCAGCTGAAACTGATCGTTCATTCCTTTACTTTTTTTTAGTATTGCAGAGAGGAACCAATCCTCTGACCCAAAATTTAACCAAGGCGAAATCTGTCTGCCTAGTTGCTCCGTATTACTCTTCTTATTCTTTGACCTCTCACTGTTTCTGTTTAGATTTTTGTCACAGTCCAGTACATCTTCTGCCTATTTTCATGCTTGACCTGTGTTCACTTCTTGACGGGCCGTACACTGAACCCTCTTACCACTAGATCTGAGTGGGGCGTGATGGGGCGTTTCCATTGTCAGTATTCTTTGACAGTAAGGTACCACTAGATACCACTTCCTGCATCATGGAGAAAATTAAATCCAAATTCTCACTGCATATCGATGGAGCGCTTAGTGGATTCTGTCATAACAGAGTCGATGCGTAAAATCTTCAGTCGCTCAAGACTTCTCCAAGTGCCACTTACCACCTAGACTAGGCGCGTATTGTTACTTTTCGAAGTGTTGACGACATGGGAAATCGCAAACCCAATTGGTGTACATCACAGCGTTATCATTAGAATATTCAAAGAAATTCGTGAAACATAAATTATCAAAGTTCTGAAATGTAGTGACCGCTGGCCGCCAAGAGCATCAGCTGAAGACTACTAATTACAGGTCCTATGTGCCTAGAGGGGACTGCAGCAGTACTGTGCATTGGCTTTTTTGGAAGCAAATCAGCAGCTGTGTCAGGCCAGAAAGAACTAGACTGATACAATCAAATTTGGTCTCTAGACGTCCATTAAAAACAATACTTTCTGCATGCATAACGTGACTAAGGGAACATGTACAGTGATGTATAGATCATTGCCGCAAATTATTCTCGCTGAAAAGTGCAAGATGTGTCTGAAGATCTTAGTTCATTCTGGTAAAAATGTGTGTGATAGGGCGGAGTAGGAGCAGGAATCAATTCGCATCTCAGGGACTCAGCTCTGCATCACGCTATCCTCAAGCTTGCATAATGTGTGCATATCAGATGCCCCTCATCGCAATCAAAGGAGATTCGAGTATTGTGCAGTACCAGTGAAGGATTCTTCAAGCTATGGTCATTACCTATTGCCACTATTTCATCGACAGATTCGTCTTTCAAGACGATATACGATGAACACACACACCCACTTCGTCAATACGTCCCTCAAGGCAGTAATTACAAATGAAATGGTTTGCAGTATATGCTTGGATCAATCTGAACATGTTTTTAACAATTTTAAAACTTCAGTGGGCCGAAACACTCTTCCCTGTCCCCCTCCTCGTTAAGCCTCACCCAGTGAGTGTCTTCGGAATGGTCGCAGTAGAAAGATAGGACGGAAAAGTCTCGACCACCTAGAGAACTGCATACCTCAAAGGTTCCAAGCACGTTACTACGCACACAGAGGTTCAGCACCACAATCAATAGCACACAGTCCAGTCTGATTTCACAGATAAGCAAAGGTGTACTGTTTCGATTACAAATTCTTTATTTTTGTTCTTGTCTGGCTTTTATCCAAACAAAGCACATTTATAATTTATTGGTTATTATTTCATTCCCACTATTCTTGAATATAAACACACATCCTTACACAGATAGTAATTCGGTTTGAAAATTTAGTGAACTTCTTTACATGAATATGATAAGAAATGCGTTGTAGACAATTTTATAAGTGAAACAATTGAAATAATAGAAAACACGAGTAAATTCTGTCATAATTTTGTATCGAATGAACACCATATTTCAATTTAGATGGAAGATGCCGAAATGATTAATAAATGAAGGGAGTATTACACATACTTGTAATGGGCATATTATTTTCAAATTAGACGTGAAGTTATAATCTTGTTCGTCTCACGATACCACCAATGATAATTTAGTAATTCAAGTATCCAAGTATAGACGGGCGATCGAATGTTTTCAGGACAGAGTAGTTCTTAGTAAATCACGTGGCCAGCTGGAAAACAACTGGGGAAGCAGACCTGCTGTCTTCAAGAAGAATCGTTGTTCTTGCTCGGGAATGGGGCAGCCCCTGCGCCATCAAAAACTCCAGCTTCCACCAAAGCAGAGTCCTTGGATCACAGCCCATTATTTAACCTCTGTATGTGTTCTTGCTTGGGAGTGGGGCAGCCCCTGCGCCATCAAAAACTCCAGCTTGCACCAAAGCAGAGTCCTTGGATCACAGCCCAATATTTAACCTCTGTATGATCAGTTTGCCAATAAAAGTACTATTGTACTTGAAGGCAAAGATAATCTATCGGTTAATCAAGTCAGGTGAGAATGATAACGGGTTTTCAGAGTCCACATTACTTTATAAATTCTATTGGAAACAAGAGCCATTGATGTATGTGCATCCACAGAAGTATATTGAAAAGGGATATGGTTTTGAAATTGAAATCTTTTGTGTAACTGATGAAGTAAATTTCAAAATATGCCATGTGTGAAGTACTAAATTTGTAAAGGTATACAAATGTTTTTGTATCTCAAGTAATTGATAGTTATCCACCCAGTATATTTTAAATAAAGCGACTTTCATAGCTATATTCTGTCATAGATTGAGCACTAGGAAGGTAGCCTCTGGCACCAGTATCTGTCATCGGGAGCAAGTGAAAGGCAACTGTCTCAGGTCTCCCTAGTGATCGTGGAAGAATAGCTGAACATCCTTGGATGGCAGCCAGAGACCCCCAGGGAAAGGTGGCAACAGTCATAGTTGATTATTCCACATGACCCACAGGTCGAAGGTGCCTAACTTCTTCCCATCAGTATCAGCATGGACCATAGAACTGTGACTGGCAGTATAAAACGCCACAGGTTGTGACGTTGACAGCTAACTGAGCAGACAGCAGGCCAGCTTAGGTTCCTTCCCTGGGATGATCAACTGCAGATAGAGCATGCTCCCACTGGAAATGAGAAATAGTTTTGGGACGCTGGCTCAAGTTGTCGGGCTTCTTTGAGGCACAAATTTCGTCACTTCTTTTTAATTTTATCCTTATTTTGCAGATTCAAACGTAACTGTACTTAATACAGCCGAGGTATGAATTAAAAAAAAAAAACTGCCTTCAGTTACAATTTTTCGTGTTTCATTCAGTACACAATGCATTTAGTACCCTGTGGGTCCATCTTCACGGGTAATTCGTCTTAATACATGCTTTATTTGTTCTCTTGAATGAGATGAAATGCATATTCTGTCACGAAAAGGTTTGATGTTAGGTTACGAATTTCGCAGGTCAGACACGGAAAATATGTGCGATAAAGTGGAAAAGATGAATAGTGTAAACTTACTAAATATTCCAAGAAAAGCGTTTTTAAAGTTTTAGCAACAGCAAAAGTTTTTTCCTCCATCGTTTTCAAACATATCACTTCATTCAAGAGGCACATTCGCAAACACATGTTTGTAAACACTTCACAGATATTTTTGTACATGGTATGGTCAAAGATGAATTGTTCATAGTGCTAAAGGTATTATTATTAAACAATTGACATATGCCGGAAACAATTGACATATGCACGAAATAACTTTAGAACAGATCTTTAAAATTACTAAAATAGCTGTGGCTTGCGAAATCTGTTTGTTCATTTAACATCGATTCTGGTTTCTTTGATTTTCTGGAGGTACATCTATTGTTGTTCTAGCAATCTAGGGTCTTAATGTTGGCTTCATTATGTAATACTACCGAATTGTTCTCTAGACTGTTGATGACATGTTTCATTTCCCACATATATGCAAAGACTGATCTTTCAAAGTGGTTGAGCCTGAAAGCATTTACATGTTCTTGAAAACGGGTTTTGAAGTTTCGGCCTGTTTTCCCTCAATAGTAGGCAGGACAACTGGGGCATGATACTTTGTACACTCCACTGTTGTTGTGTGTTTGCGTATTTGACTTTATGTTATGGATGAGTAAGTTTCTTATTATTAGTTGAGAATGAAACTGTTACTTTTTTTTTGAGAAGGTTAGCTATTTTTTTTCTATGGGGCCCAGGTATGGGATACTGGCGAATATTTTCTCTTCTTTCACAGTGTTGCCATTCGTTGTCTCTATTTTGTGTATCTGCCTGTCTAAATTGCCATTTTTTTTTACTGTGTAGCCATTGCTTATGGCAATCCTCTTTACTGTATCTATCTCGTTCTTGAGGGTGTTTCCTTCTAGTTCAAGAGAGTGTACTCTGTGTGGCATGGACCTAAATTCAGCATGTTTCTGTGTGGTGAGATGGCAAGATCAGTTATCCAGTCTCATGTCAGTGCATGTGTGTTTGCTGTGTATGCTAAACTTACGTTTTTGTTGGTGGTTGGTGATTTTGAGATACAGGATATTTATGCTTTTGTTGTCCTCATTTTCTGAATACTGATAGTAGTTCTTCGATCTCATCTTTTGTTCCATCAACATTTTGCTCCAGTATCATCAACACATCTCCAGTAATACATTACTTTACTTTTGAATCTATTGTTTTCATTAAAGAAATGATTGAGAAATATGTCTGCCTGAAAACTTGATATGCTACTGCCCATGCCAAGACCTTCATTCTGTTGGTAAACTTTCCCATTGAATGTAAAGTAATTGTGAGACAATATTAGCTGCAAAATGTCCTTGACTTCTGAAATTTCTGCAGATTTCTTGGTCACTTCAAGTTTCCAAAACTTTCACTGCCATAAGACTGTTTCTGGCATGTCAGTATAGTGAATAGTTACTCTTGCATCCTACTTAGGTTTTCTTGTTCTACTTGGCTTGGTCACCGTTAGGACGTCATCGCTCTGCCACAATGATGTCGTTCTGCTGTTTTACTTGCATAAGCAACCAGCTCATATCGTGTGTCGCAGTCGCTTCTACACTCACTGCAGTCTCGCCAGTCTTTCCTGCTGCACTTCTGTCTGGCTATTAACATGTTCTGCGCTGCCTCTTGTGTCTCCAGGAAAGGTCCTGAAAGTTTATCAGGGTGCACCAGGTATACTATTCTGGGGTGCTTCAATGGTAAGATATTTCATTGTAACTGCTTATGAATTTTGCTTCTACTCATGTCTTTGACTCATTAATATGAGACTACACTATCATATAGAAACTGGCATACACTTATATCTACTCATATATCGATCCAACAGTTTGCATAGATCTTTGGGCTCACAGGCAGTGAGGCATGTGATACGTGGGCCTTACAGCTGTGATGACCAATCAGATCCCTCCCGCAGTTGAACTGTAGCATTACTCTTTTTTCTTTTATGGTTTTGGTTGACCACTTGATGGTCACTTGCTGTGTAAATCTGTTGATGAGATTACTGCACGCTTTTGGCTTAAGCAACACATTACAAGATAATTGGCTATTTTCATGAGCAGAAAACTTATTTTTGGGATCTCGCAGTTATATATCTTATTTCTCTTACTCTTACTTCCTATTTTGAATTAAAAATAGACTTGGTTGTTTTTGGGTGGGTTTGAGTCGTGGTTCCATGCGGACTGGGTTTTCCTTGCATGAATGCCTTTGGTGTCCATGATTATACTCCTCTTATTCAGTAACCGACCTAGCTGACCTTTCGGAAACTTTATTTCATTTATTCTGTAACGAGGTCTATTTTTTATACTTAGTATGAGTTTCAGTGCTGATCAATGAACTTCAGTGCATTCCTGTTTGCTCTGCAAAAGGAGTGGTATTCCTAATGGAGCAAGCTATTACCAAACGACTGTTCTTCCAAAACTACCTTTGTTTTTCCATCAACCACATCCTTATATCAAATCACAATCTCAAACAAACCATATTAATATTCCATGACCTATCTAACTGTGCTGCGACTCATATGTACCTTGCACATTCCCCTATTCTACTAATTGTGTTGTCACCATATACTGTTTTTAAGTAGTTAATCACCCACCCAGGGGAAGCATCAGTGCAGCCAGCACAGCTGCAGGTCAGTTCTCCCCAAATATTAATGTAACAGCACGCTCTACAGTCAAGAATTGGGGTTGGTGCACCTAAATAGTGTTCAGAATTGTTACAGGTTATGCGAATCATACAAACATATTTATGGGACTGACGGTTGCCTGCAAGGGCTTCCTTGTTACGCTACTTACAATTTTATGAAACGAAGTAATTTTTATCACATTAAATCATTTGTTTCCAATACCCAAATCGTTGCTTTCCGCTACGCTTGTAACGCGTAACTGTTGATTCCATGTAAATAATAGCGAATATGTCTATTTACATGTGATTTCCGGAAAAACAAGTGTAAAAAGTTTGCAGATAGTTTTAACTGTGCTTAATTTGTTAAAACGATAGCAACTGGCTTTCACACTAGCACAAACGAAGTATATCTTTCGGTTGAAGGCCTTTTAATTAATTATGGTATGATAAAAAAAACGTATCCAGACAAGTGCGGAGTCCAGTTAGATGATATTATTAAAAATTATTCATGGTCTGATAATGTTTGGTTCAAACTGTAAACTAAAAGTCTGAAAGAGAGAAGAAGTCAGGATGACTGAAGGAATGCTATTCGATTTCAACAACAGCAACCAACACAACATTCCACATTAATAACAAAGAAGGAATTCACTTTAATAAAGGCTTATTCTACTCTGATTCCAGCGGCAAGACTTTGTTTGATTAAAAATCTTAATGGATTTATTGCATAATCTGAATGCGTTCTACTTTTTAATATTACAGACAAAATTACTGTTCAACATACTGTGTTTTGAAACCTACATGCTTTGGTTGGTTAGGTAATGTAGTCAGTACACCACAATGAATGGAAATTTTCAAATTAGCTTTGGTATTGGCAGGTGAAGTCGATTTTTAACCCCTAGGTTTGAATAATTGCAGTCCTCATCTATCTAGGTTTCCTCACAACTTTCCATTCATACTAATATGTTGTTGTTGTTGTGGTCTTCAGTCCTGAGACTGGTTTGATGCAGCTCTCCATGCTACTCTATCCTGTGCAAGCTCCTTCATCTCCCAGTATTTACCGCAACCTACGTTATTCTGAATCTGCTTAGTGTATTCATCTCTTGGCCTCCCTCTATGATTTTTACCCCCCACACTGCCCTCCAATGCTAAATTTGTGATCCCTTGATGCCTCAGAACATGTCCTACCAACCGGTCCCTTCTTGTCAAGTTGTGCCACAAACTCCTCTTCTCCCCAATTCTATTCAATACCTCCTCATTAGTTATGTGATCTACCCATCTAATCTTCAGCATTCTTCTGTAGCACCACATTTCGAAAGCTTCTATTCTCTTCTTGTCCAAACTACTAACAGAACATCAGAATTCGCAGTCGTATGACTCCATATAGCACTGTGTTAAACTTTATAGGGTTTCTATAAGTGAGGAGTATTGTTGCTTACGCGCGACAGCCAGGAACTGAAAATGAAACGCGACTACAACACTCAAACTGTCGGCGTTTCCAAGAGAATAGGCAGAACCTACCCTACCAATCAAGTACAGTGCTGTCGGTGGGGTGGCTTGCGTGCCGCAGCAACACAGATAGGCTTACAGTGCGTGCAACCATAGCGGAGGGGTATCTGTGGAGAGGCCGGATTACGTGTGGTTCCTGAAGAGGGGCAGCAGCCTTTGCAGTAGCTGAAGGTGCAGCAGTGAGGATGATTGACTGAGCTGGCCTTGTAACATAACCAAAGAGGCCTTGCTGTGCTGGTACTGCGAACGACTGAGAGCAATGTGAAACGACAGCCGTAATTTTTCCCGAGGGCATGCAGCACTACTGTGTGGTTAAATGACGATTGAGTCCTCTTGGGCAAAGTATTCCTGGGGTAAAATAGTCATTCGGATCTCCGAGCGGGGACTACTCAGGAGGATGTCGTCATCAGAAGAAGCAAAACTGGCGTTCTACGGATCGGAGCGTGGAATGTTGTATCCCTTAATCGTGCAAGCAGGTTAGTAAATTTAAAAATGGAGATGGATAGATTGAAGTTAGATTTAGTGGCAATTAGTGAATATCGGTGGCGGGAACCACAGGACTTCTGGTCAGGAGAATACAGTATTGTATATACAAAATGAAGTCACTATAATCTAGGAGTGGGTTTAATAATAAATAAGAACATAAGAATGTGGGTAAGCAGAATAGTGAACGTATTATCATTTCCAAGATGGGCATGAAGCCCACGCCCACCACAGTAGTACGTGTTTATATGCCATCTACCTCCGCAGATGAAGAAGAGATTGAAGAAATGTATGGTGAGATTAAAGAAATTATCCTGATTGTTGAAAGATACAGGAATTAAATTTTGATGGGGAACAGGAATTCGGTAGCAGAAAAAGGAAGAGAAGGAGAAATAGCAACTGAATATGGACTCGGAGAAAGGGATGAAAGTGGAATCCACCTGGTAGAATTTTCCACAGAGAATAATTTCATCATCGCTAGCACTTGATTTAGGAATCATAAAACAAGACTGTAAACTTGGAAGAGACCTGGAGACACCGGATGGTTTCAGATTGATTATATAATGGTGATACAGAGATTTCGGAACATGATTTTAATCGGAAGATTTTTCCAGCACCAGATGTGGACTCTGACCACCATTTACTGTATATTAAAATTGAATAAACTGGTAAAAGGTAGGGAATTAAGGAGATGGTACCAGGTTAACTCGGAACATCCAGAGATTCTTGAGAGTTTCAGAGAGAGCGTCAAACATCTGTTGACTCGAAGACAGGAAAGGAAAACAGTAGAAGAATATGTTTCTTTAAGAGATGAAATAGTGAAGGCAGCTGAGGATCAGATAGCTAGAAGAGGGCCTAGTAGAATCATCGGACAACAGAAGAGATACTGAATTTAATTGATGAAAGGAGAAAATATAAAAATTCTACAAATGAACCAGGTGAAAGGGAATACAAGTATTTAAAACATGAGACCGAAAGTAAGTGTAAAATGGCTAAGCAGAAATGGCTAGAGGACAAATGTAAGGATTTAGAAGTATATTGCACAAAATGAAAGATATATACCTCCTGCAAGATAATTAAAGAGGTCTTTGGGGAAAACAGAAGCAGCGGTGTGAATATGAAAAGCTCTGACGGAAAACCAGTCCTAAGCTAAGAAGGGAAAGCTAAAATGTGGAAAGAGTATGTAGTGGGTCTATACAAAGGAGATGAAGGTAATATTATAGGAAGAGAGATGGAGATACGATACTGCGAGAGGAATTTGACAGATCTCTGAAAGATCTAAGTCGGAACAAGGCCAATGGCATATACGATATTCCGTCAGAACTACTGATGGCCTTGGGAGAGCCAGCCAAGACAAAACTCTTTCATATGATGTGCAAGACGTATGAGACAGGCGAAATACCGTCAGACTTTAAGAAGAATGTGATAAGTCCAATTCCAAACATAGCAGTTGCTGATAGGTGTGAAAATTACCTATCTGTTCAGTGTGTCATTGTTGTAGAATACTTATAAGAATTCTTTAGAGAAGAATGGAAAAACTGGTAGAAGCTGACCTCTGGAAAGATAAATTTGGATTCCGGAGAAATGTAGTAACATGCGAGGAAATACTGATCCTACGACTTACCTTAGAATATAGGTCAAGGAAAGGCAAACCTACGCTGTAGCGTCTGTATACTTAGAGAACACGTTTGACGGTGTTGACTCGAATACTGTCTTTGAAATTCTGAAGGCAGCTTGGGTAAAATACAGGGAACGAAAGGCTGTTTACAACTTGTACAGATAGCAGACGGCAATTATACGAGTTGAAGGACATGAAAAAGAAGCTGTGGTTGAAAAGGAAGTAAGACAGCGTTGTAGCCTATCCCCGATGATATTAAATCTGTATATTGAAAAAGCAGTAAAGGAAACCAAATACGAAACTGAAGTACGAATTACAGTTTAGGGGAAAAAATAAAAACTTAGAGGTTTGCCAATAACACTGTAATTCTGACATAGCAAAGGATTGGAAGAGCAGTTAAATGGAATGGATAGCGTCTTGACAGAAGGATATTTGATGGACATCAATAAACTCAAAACCAAGACGGATTGACTCAGATAATGCTGAGGGATTAGGAACCGAGACACTTAAAGCAGTAAATGAGTTTTTCTAATTGGGCAGCAAAATAAATGATCATGGACGAAGTAGAGAGAATATAAAATCTAGACTGGCAAGAAAAGCATTTCTGAAGAAGAGAAATCTGTTAACATAGAATGTAGGTTTAAGTATTTGTCTAGAGTTTGGGCATGTATGAAAGGGAAACATGGACGATAAAGTGTTTTCGCAAAAAGAGAATAGATACTTTCGAAATGTGGTGCTACACAAGAATATGGAAGATTGGGTGGGTGGATCACGTAACTAATGAAGAAGTGCTGAAGAGAATTAGGGAGACAATAAATTTGTGGCACGACTTGACCAAAAGAAGGGATTGGTGCATAGAACACATTCTAAAGACATCAAGGGATCACCGATGTAGTGTTAGAGAAATCTCCTGGCAGACTCAGGCAATCACTATGCACGCTCTGCAGACTTACGTTTCCATCATTCATTGATAGGGCGTGGTTTTATTTCACTCATGTGAAGTTTCTAATCTTTTTCAGGCCTCTGAAGTGTTAGTTTAGAACTGCTCTGCGTCATTAATAATGGTTAATTTTCTTGTCCTTTGTATTTGTTGGGATCGAACAGATAGTGTAACAATTAGTTATTCATTTATGTTTGCATGGAACTTTCTAATAGAAAGAGATTCATAGAAGCCACTGTTTCATTTCGAAGTTAGATGATGACCTTGTTCGTTATCTTTTGTGAGGGGCTACAGAAGTGCCTCACGATACTTAATGCCACCGCTGTCCTATTAGTTATCCTTTCTATGACGCATTTTTATGGAAAATGTTCAGATTTTCGGCCAGTGCCACAGACGTGGGTCACTCAACTACACCCTCACACCATTATTCGTGAAATGTCTGCAAACAGTAGGTTATCTGATTCTTCTTGTACTACACGCTCAGAATTGGTAGTAAGTACCTTCATGATACGCAATGCCATCTTGCATCGGCCACTGGAAGCTAATGAGCAACTCGTAACGCGCGTGCTGTTACTAAATGATCCTGTGACAAATTTCCCGCTCTTCATTAGATATTCGTCATCTTTTCTATTAATCCAAATTGATAAAGTTTCTAGAATGATAAGAAAAAGTTCAGAAACTGGCAAATGAGTGTTTTGTCAGCTACTTGTTTCGTTGCTGAATTACACACAAGATATGGCACCCTAGACAACCATCCTACTTGTAGCCTCGTAAGGCGGGAAACAGCAAGTTTGGTATCCCGCAACTATCTAGGCATCTCCAGACATGTCTTTGCTTGTTTTCGGGAGTGAATTCAAAGCGTGACTCATCACTGAAAATAATAAATAGGATTACAGGCCGGCGACGTGTCTTGAGATGCCCCAAGCATCGGTGGGAAAATAACCTGACTGCTGCCCGCTATAGGGTCCGACAAGCAGGAGTGATGGTCTGCTATGTGACTTCTTTTCATAGCAGGATCCCTTTGGCTGTCATCCGCGGCAGTCTTGTGGCACAGAGGTACGTTGACGATATTCTACTCCCCCAGTTGTTGCTCTTCATGGCAAGTCATCATCGGTTTACATTTCAACAAGATAATGTCCGCCCGCGCACGATGAAAGTTTATCTTTGTGTCTGCCAATATCTACCTTGGCCAGCAAAGTCACCGGATGATTCCCCAATTGATAAGGTTTGGAGCATTATTTGCAGGGCCATGAAACCAGCTCTGGATTTTAACGATCTAACCCTACAGTTGGACAGAATTTGGCACGATATCCCTCCGGTAGACACCTAACAGCTCTATCAGAGGTGGACCCACGCGTTAAGAGACTGGCTGAATTTGTGAAGCTCTTTCTCTTGAAAAAATCGTTCAATTTTTCTTAAATTCTAATCTTTTGTGTGTCTGTACATGTACATCATATCTACTGACTTCCGTCCCATTCGGATAATTTCTTCGTGATTAGTTATTTTCGTTTTGTCTCATGTCCTTAAGATTCAACCAATGGATCTCAGCCTGGCATCTGATTTACCTGTAACTATTTTTGTGTAATCATTTCACATTAGATCACTCAAGAAGGTAACTACAAATTTAATATCCAACACTAACATTACATTCAACGTTAACCTTCAATCCCCTCACGAACTGTCGATCTTCATCCACTCTGCTGCACTGCACTAAAACTTCCTGCTGTTGCAGCCATGCTACTCATAACAGCACTGTACCCAAACTTCTTCACAGTGGTTCTGAGATTATCTGGTAGATCGTTTGCATACATATATCGTAAACAATAATGGCCCCAAAACACTCACCCGGGATACGCATGAAATTACGTTTATATCTGTCTGTTTCATCCGCTTAAGAACGTTGTGCTGAATTGTGTCCAAAAAGAACTGAATCCAGTCCGAAATCTAGTGCAATACTCAGTAAGTTATTAGTTTGTTCACTAAAAGACGGTGTATAACTGTATCAAATGACCTCCAAATGCTGCTTATCTTGTTTTGGGTTTCATGAATGAATAAACCGAACTTAGACTGCGGAACTCATTTTGATGTTTATAAAGGAGATTTTCAGTCTCTAAAAGTGTTACAGTGCCTGAGCACAAACATGTTCTATAATTATTCAATAGATTGATGTCCTGCGTACAATGACCGAGCGGTTCTAGGTGCTACAGTCTGGACGCGCGCGAGCGCTACGGTCGCAGGTTCAAATCCTGCCTCGGGCATGAATGTGTGTGATGTCCTTAGGTTAGTTAGCTTTAAGTAGTTCTCAGTTCTAGGGGACTGATTACCTCAGAAGTTAAGTCCCATAGTGGTCAGGGCCATTTGTCCTCCCTATAGGTCAGTAATTGTGTGTATCTATGCAACAACCCTTCTTGAAAATGGGTCTGGGGAGGGGGCGGGTAGTAGAGGGGGCCTAAGCTACAATCACTTGGTACCCTTAGTTAGCCCAGCCACCTACAATGAAGTGTTGCTAGGAAGGGAGCACATTCTTTCGCATATTCCTGCGTCATCTCACATATTCCCAACTGCTTTCTACTGTTAAGTAATTTCAGTTGGTGTTTTTATTCCACGATCAGCTGTTTCACTTTCTGCCATTTTCTGCATACGTAACGATAGTGACAGGTGCAAATGTTGTACCTAAATGGCGTCAGTTGTTTAGGAGCGGAAGGACGAATGTTAGTGATGAAAACAAAAATGGCCGGCCGTCGGTAGTCAGCAAGGAAGTAGTGCAGAAATTTGACATACAGTTTTCTGAAAATCAGTGTTTCACTGTAGATTGATTCCTGGAATGCTTTTCATATATATTGTGGAGCAAATATGCGTAGATTTTATAACGATATGTTTACGTAATGTGTACACATAAACATACAGTTATAAATGTCCCCGTTCGTAGTCGCTAATTATAACAATATGTTTACTTTTGTGCTGCAACATATAGCTATAATCTGCGGTGGAAACATATTTGCGAACGCCGACCGTGTGCGGCTGTTTCTTGTTTGATCGTCTGATCAGTCGGAAGTTGCATTGCAGAGGAGAGTAAATGCCTATTCAAAATATAATTATTTTTGGATAGCTCAACATGAATTTCCTAAGGGACCGTAGTTTATCATGCATTTACCAGTAGAATATGGCGCGGAGAAAATATTTCACCGCATGCAACTTCCGTCCGAACTCGACGAAAGAATTCGTGACTGTGAACTCTCTATTTGGCAGAAACATAGAGAAAATTAAATAATTTCATGAAGAAGTGAGACATAGATTCTATATTAAATGAATAGTCCATACACCAGTTCCAATTAACTCTGAATTTATGGCAATTAATAGACGAACTTACACTGCAATGAAGGATTTAACATGGATGCCGTTTTGACTGGCACTTCTCGTAATGAAAACAATTCCTTTGACGTTTTCACATACACGTCGCACAATAAATCTACTGCTAGGCACTTTTAGTATTACACATTTACTTTACACTAGAACAATATTAATTTTAACGATAATAATACGGCGGCAAGACATGCGCGTCCGACACAAGTTACAGGAGACAAGAGAAGAATGAGTAACTGTTCATCGAGAATATCTCGTACATAAAAAAAAATGTGTAAAAAAGTGTTCTTCTTCTGTCCGTTTTTCGCGCCGCGGTTTTCAAAGTCAATAACTCACAGCATCTCTGACGGCGCTTCGACAATAAACAAGTTGCGTCACAGGTCGTTCACCTTTTACATTCTCGCAACATTATTTGCTAACTGTAGCTGTTGACGAGCGACTGCTCGATTAGTGAATGATTTAAAATGATAAGGCAATCACATAATGTTACATTGCCTTCCATGGGAATCTTGGAAATCAAGGAGATTACCAAGATTCACATGTCGCCGTTAACATTATGGGATTGAGTACTTTACAGATTTACATTGATCAAACACAGTATTCCTGTCATTTGATTATTTGGATTACACAAATATGGTAATCACTCATTCATAGACAAAGTCAGTTCTTAAGGTTAAGATACACAAAAAAATTTAAAAACTAAAACACTAAATCTACGAAGTTTACAATGGACATTATACATTATACTCATTACAGTCCTTTTTTTACAGAGTTCATACCGACCATCTTTGTGGCCTCAAGTTATTGTCCAGAGCTCATAGGCTCTTTGCTCCTGAAAGAAAACACATAGGATTCATCTTTTTATACACACATAATTCTCACACATGGAATTTCTCACACGTCTCCATTTTTTATACACATATATTTCTCACACATGGAATTTCTCACACGTGTCCATTTTTATACATATATAATTCTCTCACATGGAATTTCTCACACGTGTCCATTTTCCATTGCTCACTAGTTGTCATGATTTTTTACACTGTCATTGTTTGTGTATTTGACAGGTAAGTTAAAATTTGATTCTTCTCCAGGTGAAGCTATCCCTTGAGATGTTGTATTGCTTCTTTGCGGTCTCCGAGTAGAAAACTTTTAATCAGCTCTGGTGGGCGAGTCTCACTCGCACGTTACGTACACACGTTACATGTAACAAAAAATATAAATACCCATTAGTCTAAGAATTAAGCTTAAATCTAATTTTAGGACTTGGGATTCATAGGAATTTGACTTTGTCACTATTCGCGTGTGGTTTAGCTGTTCACATTTCATCCACGGGATATAACATTAGCATAGTTGTGAACTCATATAAGAGTCTTTTATTTTGGGAGCGGCTTTCATGGAAAGTCCGTTTCGTCGAACTGCAGCGGGAGTGCTGTGCTAGTACATCACTTTAACGCGTTTGTTGCGTCGATGGACGTTGACACAGGCTGATTGTTAGAGCTGAATCGCAACTCGAGGCGCACACCAGCCTCCACGCGGTACTTCAGCTTTTCCGCGCACGGTTCAGCGAACACGTTGCGTCGATGGTGTTGTGGTTTGCTGAGCTGTTGCGGAGGGACGAGGATTACCAGGGACAGAGACTCCATTGAAACCATCCCTGTCTCCACAGTTTCCAGCCTATTTTGAAGATTTTAAGGTAGGCTAGCGCTCGCACTTTGCAAAGCAGCTAACACCCTTGGTTTCCGATGCACTGCACGTAATCACATCACCGCCTTCGGTTACACAACCGGACTATCATTGTCCGTCGGCCTATCTGCACGTTTAACACCTTTTATCTTCATCGTGTCTGTGGCAGACTTCCACACCATTTTAAGCCTTCACTTATACACTACTATGTACACAATTTTTTTTAAAGTTTATAATCAAATAATTTGTCTCACTTTGAAGCTTGCTAATCGAGAGCTTCGATTATCATGTCCTTTTCAATTTCTGTTACTTTGTTGGTAACTATCTTTAACATTTCGCTTTACATTGTTCCTCATCTTTCTCTAAGACTAATTATGCTTTTAGTTCACAGTCACAATACATTAGTTTCTCCGATCTGTTAGCAATTATTATTATTTTAATTCATTTCAACCGTTCTTTCTATTTATTAGATTCATTAAAGTTATCACTGTCATTTCAACAATAATTCTCTTTTTACTAGATGTGAGGATCAATCAGTCACATTTGATCGCCCTCTCACATGAGAACAGAACACCATTCAAGAAAATATTCAAATTCCTTATCGCGATCTCGGTTTCCGTCTCGGATTGACTTTAAAAGGAAAAATAAAGACATTTCATAACTAGCTTTTCCCGATTTCGTTCACGCGTTTCCTTTTGAAAATCGTATGCCAAACCAGCCTTCCACGTCAACCGCATTTCTCAATCTGTGACGTCAAGTCTACGGGACGGGTTTAGGCGGGTTAGGGTATTTAAACAATTTCTGAAGAAAGACATAGGTATAATAATACATAGAAGAAGAAATCTAGCAAACAACTCCTTGTTCCTTATGACTTAGAAATTAATTTCCCTTTGCGCCGTACGTCTGCGTACGCGCTCCAATTAAGAACTAGTTGCGTTGTTTTTCCGGCTGTTTCATTGTCATATTATTCTCGCCTTGACGCCTGCTTGCGCTACACTGCATTGACCTCTATATATGACCTTAAGTCATCATTGCTTTGTCCTTGCCACTTACGCTCTTATACTTGGTATTTATTTCACTTATGGCTTTGAATGTATCTGTCCTGCGTATTGCAATTACAATTAATGCTACTTTGTTTATCTAGCTGAAGGATAGCGCTTTCGTGGTCATGTTGGTACTTACAAGTAACTCACATGCTTCGTAAACATTACGTTATTTTAATGCAGAGATGAACCTGTTCCAGATTTCTATGTACATTGGAACTTAATCTAGACATAGCTGACTTAAAAACTAGTTACTTGTTTTCCTTTTTAGTGGGATCAGGAACCAATAATTGTCAAGCGACCCTCGTCCTTGACGAAAATAAACTTCGTTTCTGGATCATTGCTCCTTGAACTTAAAAAAAAAAAATTCTTACATACTATGTTTTATTTTCACTTCTTTAGCATTTCATATCGCAGACGCCGGCTTGTTAGGCACATCCTTCGCTTTATATTTCATTTTTCTCTCTTAAATATTATCTCCTTAAAACTAAATCTTAAAACTAGAGTTCTTGGAGTTGATCACTTTCTTTGTTAAACAAGATTTTTTTTTCATTTATCAGCTTGTCTGTACTTAAATTATGGCTGAAGATATCATATTAGCAAGATAGACTCAATGTCGTGTAATTTATTCTAAGCATTTTTTTTAACGAAATCAAATCAGTTGTCACTTAGTCACTAGCGGCTAACCTTCTCTTGTCATTATAAAGCTTTCCTTTTGACTTATTCTGTAGCATGATATTTTTTAAAATCAGAGTGATGGTATAACCCTTTTATTTTTCCATTTGCGGGATCAGAAATCAGATAACAACCTGTATGCGGTATACGAAGGATCTCGTAAGGTCCCTCAAAAAGACTTTGCCATTTTCGATTTTTGTGTAAGAGCAACGATGGTTTAAAGTGTGTTTTTAGCAAGACCTTTTCGCCTACTTTATAAGTTAACACCTTATTAATATGTTTGTCATACGCCTTCTTGCGTAAATTGGCTTGGGTGGTCAACGTTGTTAGAGCTTGTCTTATTCTGGCGTCTAAACTAGCGCTTGTGTTGTTACACTTAGGAATTGAATTGACCTTGAACATCCTCGGACGGGTAATGTTGGAATTTTAATTAATGTACTCATTTGCTTATAGAAACATAAGGACATAGCATTAATATTTGCACCTGTATCTAGGATTACAGTTGTCAAAATTCCGGCTATAGGAAGTTTTGTCATCTATCGGTTCATCAACGTCAGTTGTCTCTTTCTCTTGTAATAATTCTTGTCTCATGTCAATCCCGTCATTGTATCTTAGTACAAGTACGTCATGGTTAGTCTCTCCGTCGAAGTGGTAGCCCCCATTCTGTCTCACAGCATCACTTAGGGAGCTTTCAGATGCTGAACTTAGTTTTCCTGCTTGTGTGGTTTTGATTGGCCTTCATCATTAGAAAGTTCGACCAATCTGACATTGTGAGAACACTGAGGAACAAAATTACTGTTATGCACAAACCTCGTGTCAGAATGTTGCTGCGTTTGTTCTGGTGTCCAATACGTGTTACTGTCTTCCGCGTTTGCGAAAAATACAGGGGGATTGTAATGCCTTCGCGGGGTCTGATGATTTTTATTACTATTATGATTTCCGGAATTGTTACTGTGAAATCCACCTTCACACTGTGGTTTGCCGTTAAACTGTGTGTTTCTGTACATTCCCTGCGCTTGATTTTTACTAGGCGCGGAGTTGTATTGGTATGAGTGGGCGTTATCAGCTGTTTGTTGCTGCCCGTAATCTGAGTGTTGGCTGCGCGAGTACGGTGCATTCCATTGCGATCCGCTCTGCTGTTGCCAACCTTTTTGACTGAAACCGTTTCCAAACTTCTGCTTGTACGATTGATTTCCGTACTGGTAACCAGTCGTGTTATACACGGGATTGAATCGGTTGTGTTGATTATGTCTATTCCTTTTGTGCGGATACCCATTGCCTTTATTTCCGTTTTGCCAATCGTTACTATTTTTTGAATCGTTCCCTGGCTTTTCATAGCCGTTACTGTCGTAATGTTGTGGCCAAGAATTGTGCGGAGTATTCCGCGGTTTGTTAGCTCTCATGTCCTCATAGATCAGGTCTAGGGAATCTAATATCGACAGAAAGGTATCTGGATCATCATCTGGTATGGCTATCAGCTTTTCACGAATCGAAATGGGTAATTTAGACTTGAGAATCATAATTACATCTTTACTATTGATAGGGTTATCCGAATACCTAATTTTGCCAAGATATTTTTCGAAGTACTTTCTCAGGCTACTATTCCTGGGGTCAAATTGTTCTGCATTATAGACTTCTTTACGAAGGCGCTTCTGAACACCTTCGCTCCAAAATTTGCTGAGGAAACAGTGCTCAAACTCCTCATATGTTCGACACTTATCAACCATTTCTGTTCCCCATATTGCCGATTCGCCACCTATATATCCGGTAACAAATTGGATACGCTGTCTATCAGTCCACGAATTTGGAAAAATGCCGGAGAATCCACGAAGAAAAACAATTGGGTGGATATTTCGTTTTTCCGGGTTAAAGGTTTGAAAAACTCGATGCTTTATCATGCTTTCTCCCTTCATCATTTTTACTACTGAGTCAGATTCTTGGTTTCGGTGACTAACTGGAATATGTGGTGGTGAAGTGTGTTCATTAGATACAACAGGTATTCGGAACTGACGAAATAATTCACCTTCTTCCTCTAAGGCTAAAGAGTTAGGAAAATTCGGTCTCTGTATTCGGGAACTACTACTCACTTGTGCCTTCAGGTTATTTAGCTGTTCCGTTACCTCTTGCTTCCAATTTGGTAATTCTTGCTGAAGGGTACGCCTAATTCTACCGAGTTCAGACATTACTATATCTCCGGAGCTTCCAGGAGCTGACAAGATACCAAGAGTGGTTGCTTTCACAGTCTCTACTAGGTCTTTGTTAATTTGATCTTCGACAAATTTGTCCTTTCCAGCAATCCAGTTCTCATACTTTTCTTTAAATTCTCTCTCATGACTATCTAGCCTCTCCTTTACTTTCGTTTCCGTTTCCAGAGTCAAGTTTGACATTCCCTCGGTTAATTTTTCTACCTGTGTAGTTACTCTGTCTAATATGTGATTAACCGTGGTTACGGTGGAATCAAGATTCTTAGTTGCGTTTCGAATGTCAGCTGTCTCGCTTTGCATGGTAGCTAAAGTGTCATTCAGTTCGATAATTATTCCACTTCGCATTTGAGAAACAGCATCCTTAACTTGCTTTGCTACTTCGTTGGCTACGTTTTCTCTAACAGTTTTTATTTCTTCGCTTACTGTAGACAGTTTATCTTCAAGCGAGGCTAACATTTGGCGATTTCCGTCCTGCATCATTTGACTTATTTGACTCAGTAGCTGTTTGAATACATCGTCTGTCACTATCCCTGAATTGCTTTCACCTGCCTCCCTTGTAACCGGTATATGGCTACGACTACTAGTGGCAGAAACTATGCTGGCATTGTCTAGTTCAGTACCAGTAACATTATGGTGTGAGGCATCAAAGTCCGTAAGATTTCCCACTTCACTTTCTACAATTGTTTCGATTGGTGTCTCAGCCCTACTAATTATTGTGCGGGACCGTAAGCGACGCGACACTTCACTCGTTTCATTCTGCTCATTTGAATCTAGTGATGACATTTTATCGTCTGCCATAGCTCACTTATTTATAAACAGTAAGTCAATGAAGTTCGTTTGAGCTACGGCCGTCAGCTGTCGACAGAGATGTAATTTATCGGTTGCGAGTCGGTTGTCACTGCTACGTCCAAGTTCGGAATGTCGGGAGTTGCACGTCACGAGAACAAGAGACTATTCTGGACCATAAAGAAAGTATGGCTGCACACTGGTCAAAATAAATGAAAACTAAGGCTGGTCAGCTCCGTGAACAGGCAGCGGACATTTAAAAACAATTGATATGCAATACACAACAATGTAATTTAAACAATACTTGAAGAAATTTCTACTCTACTAAATGCAACCTACTGAATTCAAAGCAGATTTTTACTGCAACTACTAAAGATCGTCACAAATTGATTAATGTCGGATGAAATTAAGGAAGCTTGGCTATGGCTAACGAAATTTTAACTTACGTTGTTGATGACTGCCTTGGGCGTTGCAACTAGATTTTCGCACAAATTCGGTTCCAAAAAAAAATCTCTCTTCCGTAATTTACTCTGAATATCTCGTTTCTTTCGCTCAATGGAAATTTTATTGGATGGTGTTTGATGCCATGTAACAAATAAAAAAGCACAAGATTAGCTCCAATTATTTATGAATATTTCCACAATGCCTATCTTACATAAATTTTTATTCCTTTAAGTTTTTTTTTTTTAATTCGGGTCCCTGTTCGGGCGCCAATTATAACGATATGTTTACGTAATGTGTACACATAAACATAGTTATAAATGTCCCCGTTCGTAGTCGCTAATTATAACAATATGTTTACTTTTGTGCTGCATCATATAGCTATAATCTGCGGTGGAAACATATTTGCGAACGCCGACCGTGTGCGGCTGTTTCTTGTTTGATCGTCTGATCAGTCGGAAGTTGCATTGCAGAGGAGAGTAAATGCCTATTCAAAATATAATTATTTTTGGATAGCTCAACATGAATTTCCTAAGGGACCGTAGTTTATCATGCATTTACCAGTAGAATATGGCGCGGAGAAAATATTTCACCGCATGCAACTTCCGTCCGAACTCGACGAAAGAATTCGTGACTGTGAACTCTCTATTTGGCAGAAACATAGAGAAAATTAAATAATTTCATGAAGAAGTGAGACATAGATTCTATATTAAATGAATAGTCCATACACCAGTTCCAATTAACTCTGAATTTATGGCAATTAATAGACGAACTTACACTGCAATGAAGGATTTAACATGGATGCCGTTTTGACTGGCACTTCTCGTAATGAAAACAATTCCTTTGACGTTTTCACATACACGTCGCACAATAAATCTACTGCTAGGCACTTTTAGTATTACACATTTACTTTACACTAGAACAATATTAATTTTAACGATAATAATACGGCGGCAAGACATGCGCGTCCGACACAAGTTACAGGAGACAAGAGAAGAATGAGTAACTGTTCATCGAGAATATCTCGTACATAAAAAAAATGTGTAAAAAAGTGTTCTTCTTCTGTCCGTTTTTCGCGCCGCGGTTTTCAAAGTCAATAACTCACAGCATCTCTGACGGCGAAGTTGCGTCACAGGTCGTTCACCTTTTACATTCTCGCAACATTATTTGCTAACTGTAGCTGTTGCCGAGCGACTGCTCGATTAGTGAATGATTTAAAATGATAAGGCAATCACATAATGTTACAATTTGTAGTTAAGCTGGTTAGATCGCAAAAAAATCATGAAGCAGTCGAAAAATGACTTTACTGATCGCGAAGTACGTATGACAACTTTCGGATTAATTTTGACCTTCAGAAATCCTCGTGAAAAAAAGTAACACAAGATCAAGATCGTTACCAGTTATTTACGGAACATGAGATGGTCGACTACAGGAGTCCGTCGTCAGATGTTACGTACACAACTGGTGACGCTTTCGTTCTTGTATTACATTTGCAGTTGGATTTCAAAACACGTAGATAATTGCGAAACGCGTTATGCATACTTTATGATGAGTAATGTCATTCTTCACTTGCTGTACGACTTTTTATGTGACCTAGGCTGCTTAAGTACAAATGTACACATATTTACTAGAGTTCTAAGGATATTTATTAGTCGGCCGGTGTGGCCATTCGGTTCTAGGCGCTTCAGTCTGGAACCGCGTGACCGCTGCGGTCACAGGTTCGAATCCTGCCTCGGGCATTCATGTGTGTGATGTCATTAGGTTAGTTAGGTTTAAGTAGTTATCTTTAGGATTCTAGTAAATATGTGTATATCTGTACCTAAGCAGGCTATGTTACATAAAAAGTCGTACAGCAAGTGAAGAATGATATTATTGCATTATATGCAAGTCTTTTGTCATAAAAGTTAAATTAATAGATTTATTAAGAGCCATTTGATTTCTCGTCAAGCCATTCATTCCAGCCACTAATTAATAAAATGATAGCTAGCTTCGCACGTCACTTTATGTCACAGCTTTACTGTTTCTTTGAGTATTTTGAATGGTATCGTCACCCAGCAATCAGGATGCCACATATTACGTGCTGGTTCATTTGTGAAGCTCTTTCCACAGAGTCACAAAATTCTACGGAAGACTGCGTATCTGATCAAATTGCACGTTTCTGATAACAAAATTACTAGCCCAAACTCCAAATGATCATGCACAGTAAAAAGTGCTCCAAGTGCTACTAAAGCTTTGAATCTGTCGCTGAACTCGAAGACCCTGTGATGGGCTGTCTGCAATCGCAGGAGGAAGAATTTTGTGCTGAGGCTTTAGATAACTCTTTACGAGTGTAATAAGTATAGAAATTTGAGTGGTGATTATGTCTTGTAATACAAAGCGAAATATTAACGTTTTATTTAAAAATGTACTTTCACTATTCCAGAATTAAGTTACAGTCTAGCGGACGTTGCATTTCGGATAGCCATTGTAGAAGTGTAAATAACAGGAAACGCTGGGAAAAGTGAGCGTCTGTTTTGATTAACAGGGTGTAATGGACGCACGGGAAGTGCCGAGGAAAGCGTGTAAACGTGTGTTAACTGCGCCGCTGCATTTACCTGCAGTGGGCATAAATTCAGCGGCTGGTGAAATGGAATGGTGGTCGGTGGGTTACACGGGCCCGGCGGAAGCGGCGGTGGAGTCACAGGGGGATAAGGGCGGGTCAGGGGAGGGGGGAGGAAGGCAGCGAACAAGAGATGGAAACTGATAGCGCGGCCCGGAAGGGCGCGCCTTGTGAAATAGTGGCAGCGATATCGCCGCAATAAATTAGGGGCGTGGTGGGGGCAGAGGGGAAGCTACAGTCCGGCGTTTTTAACGGTGCGTGTTAGCTGGCTGCGCGATTCAATTTGGGAGAGAGCCCCTTCCTTCTCCCGGCCCCTATTGTCCCTTCCCCGCCCCTGCCCCCTGCGTGCCGCCCACCTGCCGTCGATAATTGTTTTACATGCATTACAGCGTCGGCCGCGCCGACCACCTATGCTTTTACAAGCAGTGCACCCAAGCCTTGTCCGTGTGTGGGCTTCTGTCTACAATAGTTACGGGCCAAGCTGAGAACCTTGCTTCTTGCTCTGAAAACATCACACGTGCATCGATCCCTACCGTTACAAACAGTGGAACAGTTCAGCATCCGTGACGATAGTCAAGTTTCCGGCACGGTAGCTCAGCGTGTTCGGGCAGAGAGCTGGTTGGCCTCTGTAATAAAAAACTCAGTGAAAGGATCTACAACTAACTTAAATGGATGACATATGACGTCCGCAACGAACAATCACAACGATCAACAACGAACAAAATTAAAAAAAAAAGAGAAAAGAAAAAAAGTGGAACGCGAGGCACGAGAGTTGTCGTTTCTGCTCTTCAGACACTTGTACGAGGGTATTTCGGAAAGTAAAGATACACCGTACGCCAGAGGAACAGAAGAGTTTTGGCGAGCAAGTTGCAACACTGGTGTTAACCTTGAACCGTTAGCTTTCTCCTCGCGGTCGTTTGGTACTTGAATGTTGCTTCTGGTTAGAGTAGGTCGTGTTTAAAATGGCTGCGCCGATTCAGAAACCCGCCAAACGCGAAGTGCGCTCCGTCACATGTTTTCTTCATGCAAAAGGTCAGCGACCAGCGGATATTCACAAAGAAATTGTTTCTGTTTATGGGAACAGTATGAATCGACAAAATGTAACGAAATGGTGTCGTCATTTGTCTGAAGGTAGGACCGATGTTCATGATGAACAAAGAACAGGTCGGCCATCTGTGATCTCTGATGCCCTTCTTCGGAGAACGCAGGAAGCAATTCGTGCGAATAGACGTCTCACATTGAAAGAATTGCATCAAATCAGAACGGACGTGTCAATGACAACTCTTTATGACGTTGTGACCGTCGAGTTAGGGTACAGGAAATTGTGTGCACGCTCGGTTCCAAAACTGTTACCGGAAGAATACAAAAAGAAACGGATGGGCTTTGCACTCGTCTTCCTCACACGCTATGCTGAAAGAGGTGATGAGTTCCTTCATCACATTGAGACAGGTGACGAGACGGGGGTTTATCACCATACACCTGAATCCAAGCAACAATCAATGCAATGGCGCCATTCGAATTCACCAAAAGCCAAGAAATGCAAAACGTCGATTTCAGCGAAGAAAATCATGGTTTCTGTTTTTTTGGGACAGACAAGGCATTCTTCTGTTGGAATTTATGCCTCCTGGAACGACAATTAATGCCGCTGCATATTGCCTGACTTTGAAGCGCCTTCGGAGGGCAATTCAAAACAAACGCAGGGGAATGCTGACAAGTGGTGTCCGCTCGCTTCATGACAACGCTCGGCCTCACACAGCGCTCGTAACCAAAGCACTATTCAAACAATTCAATTGGGACATATTGGACCATCCGCCATACATCCCGGACCATGCGCCCACCGACTTCCATGTCTTCCGTTACCTAAAGTAACCCTGGTGGAAAATCATTCTACGACGATGAAGAGATCAAAGATGAAGTTGAAATGTGGTTCCGACAACAGGCGGCAACCCTCTGTGACTGGGATGCAAACGCTTGTGCTTCGAATTAACAAATGTTTGGATAACGAGGGTGATTATGTCGAAAAATAACAAATAATCCAGTTAATAAGATGTAACTGACATTTTCTAAATAAATGTTCTATTTAAGGACTGCGCGCCACTGCATCTTTGATGTTCGAAATGCCCTCCTATCAGCAACAAAATGATGCTCAGCAGACACTTATATCAGCAACAAAGTGATTTTCAGAAGACCCTCTACCATCGACAACGTAGATTAGGATTGACCGGCCGACTGGTTATGTGGGAACTCAAGGAAGGAAATAGTAGGTAAATTTCTGAAAGTGTTTTGGAAGTTGAGTATAGCGTCGTACCTCACCACTTCCCACGCGAGGCGTCGTAACACGGAATTGCAAGAGAACACTAAACCTATACCGCCATCTTAAACAAGTACATAGACCTAAGATTTGGGAACCTAACACCAGGCACAAGGAGTGTTTTCTGAATGAGTAACTAAATCGTACCTGATTGGGTCACACCGCTCACTGATTCGGTTCAGGCTACCACAATCCTGTCCACTCCTCACAAGATCAGTGAGACTGTGACTAATGGCTGAAGGACCTCGGCCGTATATTTGGTCTCTTTCCATATAACAACTCATACCCAGGTATACTGTATAGCAACACCCTGTACTCAGTGACCAGTTAAATTCAGAGTTTAATAAAACAGCATCTGACTTCATTTCGCTAAGGACAAATATCAAAGGCAAAGCAGCGATCCTATATTGTGACCATCCTGATCTGATACAAAACCTAGCGTCAGTCATAACGTAATTCTTAACATTTCTGTTGGCTGTGGCACTGAGACATAGCAGAGCACCAGAGACTGAAATCTTTATGTGCAGTTATCCTAATCAACTGTTTCGATAAAGATCTCGCGAAACCGTTACATTTGACTAACTCCTTGATGAAAGCTCAGCAGCGGCCACTGTGCTAACGCTTTCAAGACGACAGCAGCTGTGGTGACTTAACACGTGCCAGTCAGGCTTTCGTAGAGGTAAATCGATAAATCACACTATCGATCGAGGTCTCCAAAACACAGAGGGGCGAAAAACATAGATTATCCAACAATTATGATCAACATTGCTGCTGCTTTTGACAGTATAGGGATGCCCTACGATGATGTTCGATTGTCTAAGAGCCTTCAGGATCGAACAACACATTTTTCTTGTTCTATTTTTTGTTTTCTGTGGCATTGCAAGTGGAAAGGCTCGCTATGTGTCCCAATAACGTAAAAAAAAGATCCACGGTGATTCAACACGGGAATCAATATCACAAATATTTAGCATTTCTCGACAACAAAAAATTTTTACAATACCTTCGATACATTCAGATTAATTACGGTTAAAAACGATGCTTAAAATTGCAAGCTCAAGTCAAGTAGGTACAATTTACCTGGTGGATGGTGGGAGTGGGTGGCGGTGGAGGGGTGGAGGATGGCTATGAAAATATGCCTCAGTGCAGATGTGACTGCCATTGTATACTATGCAGCCACAGCTCCGTCTGGTGCGACACAGAGTATTCGGTACTTCACTGGCAAAGGCTCTCGAGATGTTCTGGTAATACTGAAAGCCTTCTACTTACGTTTCAAATCTAGACTTTAATAATGAAATGGGAAGGTACTGTTAATCAGAACTTAGGGAGAAGTTGTGATCTAATTGACTTAATAATCGTAACACAAATATTTTTATTTGACAAACGCTTTCACTAACAAGGGGTCTATTATGGACAAAGTGATCAGCTGGGGATCGACACACGACACTATCTGGAACACTAGTCGCATTATCTGATTTCATACACATGAATTCTTGTTATGGCACAAAATCTACACTACCATCAAACATCTATATTCTACCATTCCAAAAAGAAAAATATGGTTCGAAAGAACAAGGTGTAGAGAAACATAAATAGAGCCCTATGCCGTAGCACCGAATACCTTACCCTCCTACTGGTCAGGGCGGCACACCGCGATGCATTCAGCCACTGAAATCATGGACGGCTGCAACCTGTTATTAACGGCGCGCTACAGAATAATGCAAGTTGTAAGTAGGCTGTTTATGTTTTCTTATTGGTAACGCCACTTGGCGCTCTGTATGAAAATCACTAGCTGTGCTGTGTGCAGTCTGTGGCTAGTTTGCATTGTTGTCTGCCATTGTAGTGTTGGGCAGCTGGATGTTAACAGCGCGTAGCGTTGCGCAGTTGGAGGTGAGCCGCCAGCAGTGGTGGATGTGGGGAGAGAAATGGCGGAGTTTTGAAATTTGTAAGACTGGATGTCATGAACTGCTATATATATTATGACTTTTAAGGTAAATACATTGTTTGTTCTCTATTAAAATCTTTCATTTGCTAACTATGCCTATCGGTAGTTAGTGCCTTCAGTAGTTTGAATCTTTTATTTAGCTGGCAGTAGTGGCGCTCGCTGTATTGCAGTAGCTTGAGTAACGAAAATTTTTGTGAGTTAAGTGATTTGTGAAAGGTATAGGTTAATATTAGTCAGGGCCATTCTTTTGCAGGGATTTTTGAAAGTCAGATTGCGTTGCGCTAAAAAAATATTGTGTGTCAGTTTAAGCACAGTCATGTACAATTGTTCAAAGAGGACGTTTCATATGTCGACACTTAGCCGAGGATACCTCACTGGAATCTTCTGATTTTTTTCTTGTAGTTTGTGTAATTAGTGTAGATTTTGTTTTTGTTAGCGCATAATTGTAGAGAGCATCTCCTTTGTAGTTGCAGTCTTTCATTGTTGTACAGTAGAACAGGTGTGGCACGCATGTAAATTTGCACCAAGTATTTCGCAGCTCCGCTTGCAATTAACTAGATATTATTTTGTGCTATGTTAATGTGTTCTCTTATTTTTGCTCTTCAAATTGTGCTTGTCTGTGTTACTGTGTGAAATATTGTGACAATAATGGCGTGTGAAAAACGTAACACTAGGCTCCAAAGTAAACTGAGAAATAATGGTGATGACGAGCGTAGCTTATCAGCACCACTGTGTAATGAATTAACAGACATTCAAAGTAGTAATTTGGTAATTGTGCATAGGGAAATGGAGCGGGCGGCAAATAATGGTGTAGACAGTGAAACAAGTAGTGAACAGGGAAGCATTATCGATCGATCGGTCGGCAACAGCTTGCCTCATAAATTCGAAATGACAGAACTGCAAATACTGTAAACTCAGGTTTTGGGTCCTCACCGTTTTCTGAAATAAGTCAAGACACATTTTCTGCTCGTCAAAATGTAAATGTTTCCGGTGCAAATGCACTGCCGAAAAGCATAGAGGAATAGATTCCAGACACTAATACATTATTATTGCAATTACTGCAGCAAATGAAACAAAATCAGAGACAAACACAGCAACAGTTAGACACAATGGAACCAAATCTTTAAAAGTTAGACACAATGGAACACAATCTTCAAAAGATAGACACAATGGAACAACACCAGAGACAAACGCAGCAACAGTTAGACGCAATGTGTGGTGTCACCGCCAGACACCACACTTGCTAGGTGGTAGCTTTAAATCGGCCGCGGTCCATTAGTACATGTCGGACCCGCGTGTCGCCACTGTCAGTCATCGCAGACCGAGCGCCACCACACGGCAGGTCTCGAGAGACTTACTAGCACTCGCCCCAGTTGTACAGCCAACGTTGCTAGGAAAGGTTCACTGAGAATTACGCTCTCATTTGCCGAGACGATAGTTAGCATAGCCTTCAGCTAAGTCAATTGCTACGACCTAGCAAGGCGCCATTTATCCTTTGCTATGTATCTAATGAAGCATGTACAGTAACAAGACCAATGTTCACCAATTGTGGATTAAAGTTATTCCAGAAGCTACGTACTTTTCTTTATAGCATTCATTAAGTATCCTGTTTCAGACCTCACGCCATCCTGCGTGAGCTTATAGCGTGCATTTCGGCTTCCTCAAACAACACGGTGTTGGCAATTCTGCCGACACTTCACAATGGAACAAAATCTTCAAAAGTTAGACACAATGGAACAACACCAGAGACAAACACAGCAACAGTTTGACACAATGGAACAAAAATCAGAGACAAACATAGCAAAAGCTTCAAAAGTTAGACACCATACTTGAACAAACACGTGAAGATTTAACTACTGAGTTACATAACATTGAATCGAAATGTAAAAAAGTCTGTAATGACGTAAAAACACAAATTTGTGAGCATTGTCAACCTATTTTTTCGCTGCATGAAAATGCATTACAGAATCACGAAGCAGCCATAAAAGAATGCAAACTATTGTTCATGAAAATCATGAGACCTTGCAAGCTAAAATTGACTCAGTTGCATCTACCGATTCGGTTACGCAACTTGCAAAAACTCAGGAAAACTAAAAGGACACAGTAGATACTCTGAAAATTGGTTCAGAAAGACACATGGAGGAAATTAGTTCACTATCAGAGAAAGTAGTCGAACTTTCGGATCAGCTAAATAATTTATCTACGAAGGTAGATGATAATCTGAATGACGCAAGACCGGTAGTCTTTAATGACACAGAAGAGTACTAACAAATTAGAAAATTCAGACAAAATCTGAATCAAATTAATACACAACACCAAAGAGGCAGGGAAGTACAAGATCAGCTGACACAGGTAATACAAGAATTACGTATTTCAGAGGACACTCGCGCTCCAACACGGGAAGAGGGACTTAGAAATACGGAAAAGCCGCAAAATAATAACACAGCGCATTTCGGAAATTATGAAAGAAATTGGCAAGGTGCACCGAATTTCGAAATGGAACCGCCGAAACGACGCAAGAATGACCGGCATGCGACTCGCCGACACGATGATTTTGACTATAAGTTGTTCAGTACTACACGTAAATTCAAAACGTTTAAGAATTCTGGCAACGACATTCATCCACAAGCGTGGCTTCATCAATTCTCTCATTGTTTCCCCCCCAACTGGTCATTAGAGCACAGATTAGAATTTATGTGTGGCTATTTAGAGAATGAACCAGCTGTAAGAATGCGATCGGTCATTCACGATTGCCACAGTGAAGGAGAATTTTATCATGCTTTCCTCTCAGCATATTGGTCTCAAGCTACACAAGACCGAGTAAAACATAGCATCATAATGATGAAACAATTCGAACAATCTGAATTTTCCAGTCTTGTGAAATATTTTGAAGACATGTTGCACAAGAATCAGTACCTGTCAAACCCATACAGCCCCTCAGAACTCATCCGCATTTGCTTAATCAAATTACCTGAACATTTACGACATATTATTTTGGCGGGACGTTGCAAAGACGAAATTGAAGCTTTTCAGGGACTCTTACAAGAGTTAGAAATTGACACTGACGATCGCGGAACGCGAAAACAGGAACATAACAATTACAGGTCACATCCGTCGCAATTCCGCGATGAAAGAAATAATAACTGGTCACGACAAGGCTATTCTCACAACACAAATCGTGACCAAAGCAGACACCACCTGTATGACAACCGTTGGAAGAGTAGTAATAATTACAGGGAAAGATCACCTCTCCACGGTAATGACTATCACAGAGACAATCAGAGAAACAGACAATATGGGAACCAAAATAAATATTATCAAGGGAGACACAATAACTTTAGACGCAACGGACCAGCGCGCAGTTACGATTCAGGGAGAAGTTCTCCACCACATGACCGAGAAGAAAGTAACTATGGAATCTACCGACATGACGACAGACGATATGATCGTAACGACACACCTGAATTGCATCAGAACTGGCGGGATTCTAACAGAGCAGGGCCCTTCGACAAGGTGAATTTGTAGAAGTTAGGTCTCCAAACCCCAATAACGACGCACGCCAACAAAGAGACAATAGGCAATGGCTCATACCGGTGGCAGCCACAAAACGTACGTATGAAACTGACGACGCAGCTGCCGTAGCTAGTACTTACGTAAAAATGGAAGACATTAGGGACATCTTACTCCAGGAACACGACGTAAAACATAACAACATTGCATATCCTGTGATTCACATTACAGTATATGACGTAAAATTTACGGCAGTACTTGACTCTGGCAGTCCCATTTCAGTAATTAGTGAAACAGCCTTTAGCAAATGCAACAAATCGAACGATTGTCCCAAACTTCCGTTACGTAAGATTAAATTACAAGGTGCAATCTTTGCAAAAAGTATAGATGTACGCCAACAAACCGACTTAGAATTCTTTTGTCAAAGCCACAGCTTCTCTATGAGCTTTATTATTGTTCCATTATTGTCGACGGAAATTATATTGGGAGTAGACTTTTTAAATGAATACAAAGCAATCTTAAATTTTCACGATGCTGAAATAAGTTTAGAGAAAGAAGGTAAGTCAATAGCTTTGAAATTTGAAGATTGGCTCTCAAACCATGAGGAGGAAATTAATCGGCTTTACCTTCTGTTAGACAACAGTTCGGAATTTTCCACGGAACTAGACACTAACAAACAATCACTCTGCAAGTACTGACAGGGATGATATCGACAGCATATTTGATACTAATGAGTTAATTCAGAATAAAATTCAAACAATTGAGAATTGTAATGACACTGATAGGCAGGACTTTTTTGAGATTTTGCAAGCACATTCAACAGTTTTTACTCACAAAACAGGAACAATCAAGGGATTTCAATACCAATTTCGTGTTCGTGAGCATACTAAATTTTGTGTTAGACCATATGTAATTCTGGAGCATTGTAGGGACCGTGTTAGAATAGAAATACAATCTATGTTGGACGAGGGCATTATTGAGCCTGCAGTAAGCTCATACAACAATCCATTACATGTTGTTGAGAAGAAAAATGGATCGATCAGGCTTGTCTTAGATTCGAGACAAATCAATACTATCATTATTGCTCAAACAGACAGGCCGAAAACGTTGGAAGAACTTCTTCAAAATTTTAATGGTGTAAAAGTGTTGTCTTCTATTGATCTCAGATCCAGCTTTTATCAGATCGAACTTCATCCAGAATGTAGAAAATACACAGCTTTTCTTTGTTTCGGCGTTTGTTATCAATTTCGGAAACTTCCTTTTGGTTTGAACATATCTTCGACAGCGTTCATTCACGGGCTAAATTCCATATTACCTGAGTTCTTAAATCGTCACATCACCTTATATGTGGACGATATTCTGATAGCAGAAGCCTCATGGGAACGACACAATCTCATCCTCAACAGCGTGTTACGTATTTTTGCAGAATCTGGAATTACAGTTAACTTGGAAAAGTCTGAATTCGGTAGGTCAAAGGTGAGGTTTTTGGGACATATTATTTCTTCTGAAGGTATTCAGCCGGATCCTGGAAAGTTAGAAGCAATCAGAGCCATTCCAGTTCCATCCACAAAAAGACTCCGCAGTTTTCTAGGTCTCGTAAATTTTTACCGTCGTTTTCTTAATATGCAAATTCTAGTTACACCAAAACTTTGTTGTCTCACTGGAAAAAAATACTATTTGGAACTGGGACGAACAAGCTCAGTTGGAATTCAATTCTTTGAAAGAATCGCTACTTAACGCGTCAATACTAGCTCATCCAGATCTGTCACAAGATTTCTGACTTAGCACGGATTCTTCTAAAGTCGGTCTTGGTGCCCATTTATTTCAAGAAGCCACAGAAAATGACACTACTGTTCAGAAAACCATTGCTTTTGCTAGCCGAGTGCTAACAAAATCTGAAAAAAATTATTCCGTCACTGAATTAGAAGCTTTAGCTATCGTTTGGTCATTTAACAAATTCCGTTTCTTTCTTTCTGGTAAGCACGTAAAAGTATACAGTGATCACCGTGCATTACAATTTTTATGTCTTCAAAATTAAATAATGACAGGTTAAAACGTTGGGCATTGTTTCTGCAAGAATTCCACTTCACAATAGTCTACATTCCCGGCAAGGAGAACATTGTTGCGGACGCACTGTCACGTGCACCGGCTGGGCTTGAGAAAAGTAACACAGAAGGCTACCTCGAAAAAAATTTCAGTATTCTTTACATTCAGAAAGTCGCCTTTGAAAACTTCATCACCACATCTTTAAAGGACATTGCTCATGAACAAAATAAAGATCCGATTTGGAAAGACATCAAAAGCAAATGGCATGAAAAGACACACACACAGATTAGGCATTATTATCTGGTTGGAAACAACATACTCTTCAAACGCTGCGCTGTTGATGACAAGCTATGGGTACTTTGCATTCCTGACGATTTTGTTAATAAGCTCATTTGGTACATTCATTTCAGCTATGCACATTTTGGCCCACGAAAATGTTATCATATTCTTCGAACGACTTGTTATTTTAACAATATGGAAAAGAGAATTCGAAGAGTCTTGTCTATTTGTAAACTTTGTCAAAAGGCGAAACCATCTACTATCTCCCATCGTGCTCCGCTGTTTCCTATCATTCCTTCTAAATTAAAAGAATTTGCTGCTGTTGATCTCTTGGGACCGCTTGTCAGAACATCTAATGGATATTCGTACGTTCTAGTCGCTGTTGAACTTACTTCAAAATTTGTTTCTTTCACGCCGTTACGTAAAGCCACTGGATGGTCTGTATCCAACGCCTTTGTTAAAAATTTCTTACGTGAAGTTGGACACGTTAGTAAAGTCATTTCAGATAATGGACCTCAATTCAGATCTGGTTTTTGGTCACGCATGCTTCGGAACTATAAAATCAAACCAGTTTTTATTTCATTGTACTCACCACATTTTAACCCCTCCGAAAAGATTATGAAAGAAATCAATAAGCTTTGCAGACTTTATTGTCACAGAAAGCATCAGCATTGGGACAGATATTTACACTTATTTCAAAACGTGCTGAATGAAATGCCTCATGACTCCACTGCTTTACCACCTACTCTTGTACTGAAGAATGAAGAACCACCGAACAGAATCAGAGAGCTTGTACCTTTCCAGAATACACGTAAACTTCGACACAAAGACATAATTGATTTGGCTATTAAAAATATAATATCTGCAGCAGACAAAATGAGAAAACTACATGGTAAAGCAAATGCAAAGAAATTATATATTGGTCAGAAAGTTCTCATTAAAGCTCATACATTGTCACATAAGAAGAAACACTTAAGTCGCAAATTCTTTCTAGTTTACAATGGACCTTACAGAATCCGACGTATACCACATGATAATTGCGTTGAAGTTGAAACTCTGCGTACTAGGAAGAGTAAAGGTTTACACCACATTTCACATGTAAAACCGTTTATTGAAAGGTAATCTGCTTTTTAACTTAGTCTTTGCCATAAAACTTTTCACTTCACGCTACTAGTACAATTTGTCACAATGAGAAACTGTTAACATGCAACAATGTTTTGAAGTTAACTATCCACCCTAGAACCTAGGGAACATTTTTAAACAGATATTACGAATGCATTGTTATTGTGAACAGACGACACAGTGTTATTGTGTGTGTACATTCTTGCTTGTTAGTTGCACGATTACGTAACGACTATAAGGGTTACATACTTAGAACATATACCGGTGCTGCTAATGAGATTTTAATGCAACATTTTGGTTTACGTGAAAACACATTCTGGATTTAAAGTACTTTCTGTGAGATACCAGATGACACAGTGGTTAGTTTATGTGACAACTACACGGTTTCATCACGACGCTACTAATGAATGACAATTTACAATGTTGCTCTTGCAGTGTTTCTGTTTTATATCTGCTCAGTTTTTCTGCATTATTCTGGAAAGTAAAACATGTTTTAGTAGTAACTTTTGTGGTATAGCAACAATGAGACAGCGTTTTTCGTGGCACAACAATACGTTACTGTACAGTATTTTCTTCATCACACCAATAAGCGTAATAACTAAGATATCTATACGCAAAGCATTTCACTTTTGTTTACCATGAGGTAAGTACATTGACTTCTGCAGAACTTAGCTTTCGGAGGACGATAACTACGACACTTCCACAGAGATTATATTGCAACAAGACGCACAGTTTAGCACTACAGTACACTTATTTGAGTGATTAATTTTATACTTAAAACATTTATTTTTATTAAAGGTTTTTGAATTACAAAGAAAGTTTTCCGTGATACATTTATGAGTAGTGGCTAGGGACTCTGGTTTGTGAACAAGCTTGTTGGAAACCAAGAATTGTACTTTAAGAGTTATGAAATGTATGTAAATGCGTGAATGTATTACAATGCCGACGAAAATTTTTTGGACACTGTTATATCAATTGGATTTTGTTTCTACAGATTTGTAACGCAAATTCTTGACCAGTGAAATATTTTTATATGACACTGTCACTGTAGCGGAAAGTGCTGTCGTAAATATTTCGGTAAGAAATTTAAGTGACCACCTTCACGTAATGCGTCTGCGTCATGGGCACCCAGCTGCGCGATAGACGCCTGGAAAAAAGCCATTAGTGTGTGCCTTTCATAGGCACAGGTGGAGAAAAAAATAAAAGAGGTCATTATCCTCGCTATTGACATTCCTTTGTAGAAAGCATCGTAAATATGACACCATCAAACTTGAAAACATATGATAACACTGTGGAGCTCTTAATTTATGATATTTACTGAAATGCCTAATGAAATGACGAGAAATATTTTTATGTCTATACACCTGATTATGACTACTGTCTTTCTAGTTGAGAGATTTTTTACTACCTTATGAAATGCCATATGGCTAATGAATGATGTTTCATGCCTTCCTTTGCTTTATTTACTCATTTTGTTTAATATCTAGTTTCTAGCTTCACTGCAGCATTGGTTGAAATAAAATTTAATAGATGTTCTAATATAGTTATTTTATGCCTACAGATCCAGTCAATAAGAAATTTATGGTCTACTTCCAAGAAAACGAGGGCACATAAATAGACATTTCCCTTCACAGGAATTGCATAAATAATTTTTTTACGATTTGGTAACTTATCTGGTAGTGTAAGTTCTCGTGATGCATCACTCTAGTGTTAAGATGTGACATAGGTATTAAAAATGGCCATTTTTACTGTAATATTTTTTCTGCTTGAGCTTTGTCATGTTTAGGTATAAGTTATTTCATTTGCTGCTGCTGTGTGCCAGGCATAGTGTTACTGAATTTCACTTTGTATTACTCTGTTAAGCCAGTTTTAATACTGATTTATTTTTCTTGTTTGCTGCTCATTGCCTTATATTAGTTGTAATATTGCTGCTTGCTTTGCCAATTTGAATTTTTTGTCCTCGCGGTTTGTGTTAATTTGTTATGTGCTGCTGCATTGCCTCATCCATTGTTATATATATCTGAGCTCAGTAGATTTACGTTAGCTTAAGAGGGGGTAGACTATATAAGAAACTAACTGTGATGGATTGGAAGAAATGTATTGAGAAGCCATAAGAAAATGGTTAGGCAAAAAAAAGTAGTGTACAGTGGAGAAAAACTATTTTTGAAAAAGGTTGTGAACAGAATACAGAAAGCATGCTTGGATAGGATTTTTTTTTGGATGGAGCAAATGTCGAAATAAGAGGAACGATCTATGGAATGAAGTTTTGGGTTGGACTGCAGTACCAAATGTTACACTGAAAACGAACCCTGTCTTTCCTTTTGTATTACTCCGCTATGTGTTTATGTACCCTTGTGTATTTGTCTTTTTCCTGTATTTATGTGTTTAGCTAATAAGATTTATGTTGTGAAATTTTTCAAATACTATGTTATTTTCTTTGTAAAGATGTTTAGACATTATTTATTCTGTTCTGTTTTAATACTCATGTGTGAAGTTGGTGTTTCGAAAGTTATTCTGATCTTTTATGTATATACTTATGTCATAATTCCTGTAACACTCATGTATATGTATATTTCTATTCTTTTGTAAAGCCAACTTACCACAAATGTTATCTGTATTGTTATGTTCTTTAATGATGTATTTTGTTCCTTTGTAATTGTATTCTTATGTTATAAAATTGTAATTGACACCAGTTCATCATATTATTAACTCGTAAGTTCCACCTCACTGCACACGTTTATGTTGGTCATAGAATATGGACAATATGTGAGAAGTAGGGACTGTTAGTGTTTGCATGTGTGTTAATAATTCAGCAAGGGACTGGATAACAGCATTGCTGGTTCTAAGGACAATTCCAAAAATTTTGTGAGTGCACAAGTGGTGGTTATGGACTTGCTATATTCTCCGCGAGACTCTTCAATGATGATTGTGCACCTGCACAGTCGCAACAGATGGCTGCTGGCCGTCTCTACATGGACTACAGTGGGTCTGCAACATTAATGGCCCACCAATACCATTATTTCTACAAGGACTGCTGTGGGTCTGCACCTCTGGTGGCCCACCAATACCATTATTTCTACAAGGACTACAGTGGGTCTACACCTTTGATGACTCACCAATACCATTATCTCTACAAGGACTATAGTGGGTCTGCATCTTTGACGGCCCACCAATACCGTAATCTCTACCAGGACTACAGTGGGTCTACTCTGTGATGTCTTACCTACCAATATTCTTCAAAACGTCGAATGACTCTGCTGTGGGTTTGCTCTGTTGTGGCCCATTACCTGTCAGCATGTCAAGAGTCAGCACTGTCTTTCCGTTGGAAGGACAACACTACTTCTTCAAGACTGCATGGAAATCCACTACTTCTGTGTGCAATTTCTTTTACTAATGAGACTTTGTGAAAAAAAAACTGTAATTACTATTATGATGAATGATCAGAACTATCTTTATGGACTGTGAGGAAATTTTAGCTTTTGACCAACATTGTATCAATAAGTGTGTGCATTTGATTTCTTTGTTATTGTAATTACGATTATGAAAAATTTTAACAAATATGTATTGCCCAGTGCCCAAAACAATTTGTAAAATTTTTTGTGGGGAGCATGGGGGCTATGTAAGTAGGCTGTTTATGTTTTCTTATTGGTAACGCCACGTAGCGCTCTGTATGAAAATCACGGGCTATGCTGTGTGCAGTCTGTGGCTAGTTTGCATTGTTGTCTGCCATTGTAGTGTTGGGCAGCTGGATGTTAACAGCGCGTAGCGTTGCGCAGTTGGAGGTGAGCCGCCAGCAGTAGTGGATGTGGGGAGAGAAATGGCGGAGTTTTGAAATTTGTAAGACTGGATGTCATGAACTGCTATATATATATTATGACTTTTAAGGTAAATACATTGTTTGTTCTCTATTAAAATCTTTCATTTGCTAACTATGCCTATCAGTAGTTAGTGCCTTCAGTAGTTTGAATCTTTTATTTAGCTGGCAGTAGTGGCGCTCTCTGTATTGCAGTAGCTTGAGTAACGAAGATTTTTGTGAGGTAAGTGATTTGTGAAAGGTATAGGTTAATGTTAGTCAGGGCCATTCTTTTGTAGGGATTTTTGAAAGTCAGATTGCGTTGCGCTAAAAAATATTGTGTGTCAGTTTAAGCACAGTCATGTACAATTGTTCAAAGGGGACGTTTCAAAGTACGCGTTCTCGCATTAGGTTAATTCAGAACGCAGGTACTCTCCTATGAACCTCTGAAACCCCGGTGGATTCCAGTGTGCAGGTGGACCCATTTGCTGGTCTGCCAAACCAATTTGACTCCGTGCCACGGCTCTGCATAACGGAACATGTCAAATGTTTAGAGGACCTACTCAATACAAATAAGTACACCCACACAACACCGGCTGTGTGCGTGGTGGTAGAAGCAGTACCTCTGACAGTTAAGAAGGGTGTGCTGTCCTTAGGTAAGTTAGGTTTAAGTAGTTCTAAGTTCTAGGGGACTGATGACCATAGATGTTAAGTCCCATAGTGCTCAGAGCCATTTGAACCATTGGAACCAGTTCAGAAAGTGACTGGCCCAGGCTTTAAGTGGCACCCTAGCAAAGGACACAAGTCTCGCCGTTTAGGAAGAGACCTGCAGTTCTTTACTAGTGAAGCGCCAGTGCAAGTGTGATCTCTTCTCTTTCTGTCCGCTTCCTCCTCAGCTCAGTAGCAAAAGCCCATTTACATCTTAGACTTTCCCTACTTTAGCACAAGCCAATCACAAGCTGGAGCGCGGCATTCGAAACTGGGAGAGCGCCCTTTGCTCTACATACACCGATTTGATCAATCAGAGACTTTAAAGTCAATTGGGAGGAAAGGAAAGAAGATCCAGCTTCGTGGGCCCTTTCCCACGCATTTATGCCTTGACTTTTGCTAACAACATGACCAGTATGGAACCACAGTCTTCCATAAAAAGCTTGTTATCTCTCCTGCTGCGTCCATTTCGAAGTTTCCAAAGAACGGTCATAAACTTGCTAAAAGGCTCGTGCTTTCACAAATATGTTTCTTAACAGAGTCTGGACGTCTAGGCTCTACTGACCAGTTCCACGAAATTCGCAGAAAGCACACAGATGTCCCATCGGTTTCCTGCCTAACAAGGTCCCATCCTCTGCTTTACTGCTGGTCTACAATGCGATGGCCATTGCAGCAGCGACTTCTCGGCGCTACTCAGTCTACCTGGACACGGATGCCGACCGACTGGCGCCAACCAACGTGTCTGCACAATGAGACTACAGAACTCGGCCATCCGGAAATATTTCCACCCAGGTTTCGCAAAAAAATGCGCTTCCCTCGGCTGACTGTCGCGGAGCGCTTTTACTGCATTCGTTTAAATCGGCACTCTATTCCTTTGAACGTAGGTAAAGCTTACCATTATTCCTTCCCTAGAGCACGTAAGCAAGGGCGTTAACTTCTGCACACCATTTCATCATGATGCATGAAGTCAAATCGAAATAAAGATCATATTCCCTAAGATTACGAAGCGGCATAATACCGAATCAGAAGTGAGTGTGCCCTGCGATCTCACAATATGTCCCACCGATGTAACAGTAAGGTAAACTGCGGAACGTATTTGCTATGGTTAGATATCGCAAAATACAAGAGATGAAAGATTACAGAATAAATAACGGATGAGACCATCGAAACTGGAACTGATGACGGCAGCGGGTTTGGGAAAGCGGAAGTATGGGACAAGAAGAGCAAAGTTTATTTCCGGATGTCATAGGGAGCCTATAAATGAGTCACATCTTCCCTAGTGGGGACAGAAATGATTTTACTATAGGACATCCATACAGACTGGGGAAGATACCATCACCTTACGGTGAATGTGGTGGTTTAAGATGTAATTGTCAGGTGTCTTTGCCGAGTGGAGTCTACAGGGCATGATCTCCTTCAAAGCGAAATTCGGTTATCAATTAGAGCTGTAACTGAATCTTGCAACAAATATATTCACGAACAGAGGCAGAAGCATAGATTTGAGAAATCATTGTAGACATAAGGGACAGAGAGATGGTGTAGGTTTCACTGCTGCGGTGGTGTGAACAGGTGTCAGCAGTGGCGAAGGTGAGGAACTGTGTCTCATAACTTGACGTGACAGTGGCAGAGAACACGAGTACATGAGTGAATGTACGTTAGTGACGTAAAAACAGTGTGACGTGAGTGAAGTGTTGTATGTGTTACACAAAGTATCTTTACAGTACCACTATACGTAGTTGTAAAAAATTAAATGGACAAATAAATTGTCAGCCAGTACGAGAATAGAACATATACACTCCTGGAAATTGAAATAAGAACACCGTGAATTCATTGTCCCAGGAAGGGGAAACTTTATTGACACATTCCTGGGTTCAGATACATCACATGATCACACTGACAGAACCACAGGCACATAGACACAGGCAACAGAGCATGCATAATGTCGGCACTAGTACAGTGTATATCCACCTTTCGCAGCAATGCAGGCTGCTATTCTCCCATGGAGACGATCGTAGAGATGCTGGATGTAGTCCTGTGGAACGGCTTGCCATGCCATTTCCACCTGGCGCCTCAGTTGGACCAGCGTTCGTGCTGGACGTGCAGACCGCGTGAGACGACGCTTCATCCAGTCCCAAACATGCTCAATGGGGGACAGATCCGGAGATCTTGCTGGCCAGGGTAGTTGACTTACACCTTCTAGAGCACGTTGGGTGGCACGGGATACATGCGGACGTGCATTGTCCTGTTGGAACAGCAAGTTCCCTTGCCGGTCTAGGAATGGTAGAACGATGGGTTCGATGACGGTTTGGATGTACCGTGCACTATTCAGTGTCCCCTCGACGATCACCAGTGGTGTACGGCCAGTGTAGGAGATCGCTCCCCACACCATGATGCCGGGTGTTGGCCCTGTGTGCCTCGGTCGTAAGCAGTCCTGATTGTGGCGCTCACCTGCACGGCGCCAAACACGCATACGACCATCATTGGCACCAAGGCAGAAGCGACTGTCATCGCTGAAGACGACACGTCTCCATTCGTCCCTCCATTCACGCCTGTCGCGACACCACTGGAGGCGGGCTGCACGATGTTGGGGCGTGAGCGGAAGACGGCCTAACGGTGTGCGGGACCGTAGCCCAGCTTCATGGAGACGGTTGCGAATGGTCCTCGCCGATACCCCGGGAGCAACAGCGTCCCTAATTTGCTGGGAAGTGGCGGTGCGGTCCCCTACGGCACTGCGTAGGATCCTACGGTCCTGGCGTGCATCCGTGCGTCGCTACGGTCCGGTTCCAGGTCGACGGGCACGTGCACCTTCCGCTGACCACTGGCGACAACATCGATGTACTGTGGAGACATCACGCCCCACGTGTTGAGCAATTCGGCGGTACGTCCACCCGGCCTCCCGCATGCCCACTATACGCCCTCGCTCAAAGTCCGTCAACTGCACATACGGTTCACGTCCGCGCTGTCGCGGCATGCTACCTGTGTTAAAGTCTGCGATGGAGCTCCGTATGCCACGGCAAACTGGCTGACACTGACGGCGGCGGTGCACAAATGCTGCGAAGCTAGCGCCATTCGACGGCCAACACCGCGGTTCCTGGTGTGTCCGCTGTGCCGTGCGTGTGATCATTGCTTGTACAGCCCTCTCGCAGTGTCCGGAGCAAGTATGGTGGGTCTGACACACCGGTGTCAATGTGTCCTTTTTTCCATTTCCAGGAGTGTATCTACACAGAATAGCGATGACTCAAAATTTTCTCGATGCCTACAATAACGATGATATAGATTATAAGTGTTATACGAAATGTATATTGCAGTTAGATAGGAAGTATGTTAGGAACTTCTATATAATTACATGTGTGTTGTGCTGCTGGCTCGTGACTTAACCAGCCACACAATGCGTACCGAGATAATGACACTAGAGCACAAACAGTGTTAATTAGTTGTAATGTGTGGAGAAAATGCACATGCGGCTATAAGTGTAGAAAATTTTCCTAATCGGTGTAGACAAAATTCGCCAATTAACTACACTATTTGATCAAAAGTATCAGGACACATCTATGATATGCGGAAATGACCACAAGGCGTCACGTGAGGGGGATCCTGTAATACAAAAAGAGGCGGGGTTTATTGTGTTGCCAGGAGAAAAGCTGTACTAGCACAATGGTCGGTGAGGAGGTCTCAGTGAGATTGAACATGGATTAGTCATTGGATGTCATTTGAGTAACAGATCCATCAGGAGTATGATAACCATTATAAGGTCAATCAAGTCGGCTGTTGACGATATGACTGTGAAGTGGAAGCACGAAGTAAAGTTAAGAGCTAAATCAAGACCAGGGAGACCTCACGTAGTGATGGACAGGGACCGTCGACCACTGCGGAGGTTGGTTGTAAAATATCACAAGAAATCAGTAGAAGGGATCATTTACGAGTTCTAAAGTGCTACCAGTAGACCAACTAGCACAGTGACTACGGGAAGTGATTTAAAAAGAACGAGCTACTGTGGTCGAACACCTCCTCACAAACCACAAATTCTTTTAGTCAAAAGCTAAGCGACGCCTGTAGTAGTGTTAAGACTACTCTCAGTTGGGCAGGGAATGATTGGAAACGAGTGATTTGGAGAGATGAATCACGATATGGCTCGTATAAATCGGATGGAAAGATCTGTGTTTGGTGAATACTTGGAGACCACTTCCTGCGATCATGTGTAATGTCAGCACCGCAGTACAGAGCAGGTGGTGTTACAGAATGGGAAGCTTTTTTTGTCGTTAGGGTGTGTGGTGCCCTTACTGCGCTTAAGCAAACGCTTAATGAACAAGAACATGAATACATTTATGCCATTTTGTACAGTGCACGGCAGTGTAACAGTTCCGAGATGATGGTTCCGTCAGCATGAAAATGCACTCTTGTCTTAAAGCAGCATCTGTGAAGTAACACTTGTTAACGTTCTTGAACAGGAATGCATGAAACCCCTGCCATAACCCAGTGGAACAGCTTTGGAACGAGTTACGACTCCGGCGTCGCTCCATACCCGAGCGTCCAACACCAGTACCTACTCCGGTCTCGGATGTTGAGGAAGAACGAGACATCAGTTCTCCACAAACATACAGGGACTTCATTGAAAGTGTGCCCATGAGATTTCAAGCCGGCATAGAGGTGAAGGGTGGACACACCAAAAATTAGTGTCCAATAATAGGTAATCGGATGCTACTGTTCAGAGAATGTACATAGCCAAGTGCATTGGCACCTAATTTCGGATAACTGATCACTTATGGTCTTCATCTTTTTGTTACTTCTTCATTTCATACTTTCTAATTAATGTAGATTTTTATGTACGTATTGTGAATTTATAGCCAACAAACGCCTATCTATTGTGGTATTAGAGATGAGAACAATACAATAGTATTATGTACACAATATACCACGAGTTTATTGTATTGACGTTTTTTACGTTCTGTTCTGATATGCAGAGTGGCCAAATACAGTCTGAAGAGACTGTAAAAAGTTGCAGGGGAACTGTACTGACTAATAATTGTTATGAATAAATTCGATACATTGCTCTCTGTAGCGGGACATCCTCGTCAAGCATTACTTTTCCTCAACAGTAGTGGTCAATACCTGTACTATTTTTAGAATTTTGTAAAGGTCAATATTATCTCAACTGCTTTCTCAAAAATTTCATACGATTTTATATACAGTAAGTTGTATTTCAAGCTAAAATTTATGAAAAATGAACTACTTTATAAAGTATTTTAGTTTTGATGTTATAATCGATAAGTACTGATTCTGAATGTACCGTTAAATTTTGTTTTAGAAACATTTGAAATTAGGAATTATGGGCACACTTAAAATTTCTATTATTAATCACGCAATCCTGTACTGTTTACTATATTTCCTTCTGGATTCATTTATCAAATAATAATCGAAATTAATAATGTAACGGAAACTAATTGTTATTTCCGCATAGTGGAGAGTCGTAGGCTTTCCTCTGACGTGATCGCACGTATTTTTGTATTTTTAAGCGAACAATGTAATTTTGGCTTTGCTAATGTGAAAATAGTGTTTGATATACTAAAATGTGAGGAAATATATTTACCTAAAAATGCTGCAACAATAATCTTCAGATTTATTTAGTTCACACCAACCGTGAGGCTCTAATGTGAAATTTTTAGTTACAAGAATCAGACCCCTAAACAAGAAGATCTGGAGCCATCTCAACTTGACAAGCTAAGTAAACTACGAAGTTTATTGTAATCTTCGCTCCTCTCAGTTCTTCATAAAAGGCCTTGTCTATTAATTACTAAGACTGGACATAGTTTAATGTGGAATTAGGAAAGAGCGGAAATATTACAGCTGTTTGCACGCACGACGACTTTGTTGGATAACTTCATTGCTACACGTAAATAGCTCGGAAACTGTGTAACTTATCGAACTTTTTTCTCTTATTTATCAGCACAACCTTCCCTGCAACATCTTAACGAGTTTTTCAGACTATTTCTGAGCGCCTGTATGTCCCTTCTTACAGATTACACTGAATTTCTATTTATGTAGTTGTATTACACACATTGTTGAATGTTTGGCAAAAAACGGAATTTCGATCGTAAAGCAGACGTCAGAGATTGCAGAAATGGTTTTTAAAACTTTTTATGGTGTGGCACAATCAAACTTAATTACGTCACCGCCCATCATCAGACCTACAAGAAAGATAATAAGGAAAATAAAAGCAGTAAGTAAAGCTGTGCATATTACATAATTTTACATCGTGAAAATTACCGTGATGTCATAGCATAAGAGGAAGCAGTAGTTCAGTGCAATCACCTTCAGAAAAACATTTTTTCAGTGGGTATGAACGATGTGCATGACGGATGGTCGTCGTGAGCACACAGCAAACTGTTCAAGTATTTTTCTTTAAATATTTCGGTTTACGTGGGTAACTTTTCGTAAGTTTTTGTTTAAATATCTCACTGTATATGGAGTAGTACACATGAATAGTTATATGTTCACTATCATTTATAGATATCTTTGCAATAGTGTATTGTGAGTGCCTGAAGATACATCAGTTTTTCCACAGACATAAAACAACACATTAAGTAATGTTTCCACTGCGTGAACACAACACAGCATTGAAAGATGTCGCTTTTATTCAGATTTGGCTCAATCTAGCTCGCCAGTGGTACATCGCTTTGCAGGCATTACACTAAGAACACGGATGTACACTCATCTGGTTTCATTACTGCAAATTTATTCATCAACAGCAGACAGAATCTTTCAAATGATAATGACGTCAAATTGAAATGTTAATTAAAAATTTATGTGACATGCATTTATCATTCAAACATCAAAAAGTAACCGTGAGTGGGGGATGCCTGTACCTATTTAACTGGGGGCTGCCACAGAAAGCTTTCATCACCAAAGAAGATTGGAATTATAAATTGAATCCTAAGTCAGTTTCACGCGAAGCTATGAAATGATTCTGTGCTTACATTACGATGGCAAATGTGGTCTGCGAGCACGTCGTACTGGAAGTAAATACAGTGGCCTCTTTCTGCAGACAAAGAACGGTGGCTGGCTCTTTGTAGGTGCTCATTACTATTCATGAGGTGTCAGGAGTTATGTAAAAACAATGGAATTCAATAAACGCCTCTCAGTTCTAAATGAAACAGCAGCCGATGTTTGGCATGCGGCGAATCTCAAAATCTAAATTCGAGAGAATGAATTTTTAAAATCCATTAGCCCAGACTCGCCATTTAACAAGCTAGTAATATTTTACTTCACCTGCAGCAAGTTCGTCCTTCGATAGTCAGATTTAACAACGTTAAGGACTAATGATATTGGCACGCTGATGTATTAATGTGTAAACATATTCCAGTTTATACGAACTGAACTTTACAGTCGCTGTTTGATTGTCCACTTATGAACATTTGTAGTCTGTAACCATCACGCCACAGAAATAAGTACAGGCAGGGAAGTGTAGAATAATTACATTCTACGATTTAAAAGCTGATAAAATATAACACTTATTGCCCAACAGATAGTACTGTAACGGGAATAGCCAAATATAACGCTTTACTGCGCTGTTTGTTATACCGGCATAATGCGTATTACAAAATATGTTATTACGATGCAGCAAATGTTACCCTCTGGGAGGATTTGATTAAATTGACCGTGAGTTGCATAATGGGTTTGGATTATCGAACGTGAATTTGATATAACAGTTGAAACCAGAAAGCTAAAGATTGAAATTTGAAAATTATCTTAAGTACCAGCTTACTTAAATAAAATAAAATACGGTCGCCAGCCTAATTAGGCATAGTAATATAAACATTACGTTTAAAGAATCTGTATTAAACTTTGGTAAAGGAAAGCTACCATTACTACATTTCCCAGAGAAGTGCAATGAAACTCTACTATAATCAGATAAGTGATACGGTAAATACCAGCAGTTATAAAAGGTATGTGCAAGTTCCCACAGAAACAATTGACACAACAGTAATACTTTGTGATATATAAATTATCTCATCATGTTGTGGAAGACTCTACTAAACACAAATTGGACATAGACATAGTCCTGTTCCAATAGTTACTTTTCATATAGTACAAAGATAATTACAAGTCACTCACAATCGGATTTTTATACTCTCTGTGAAGCCATCCTGTTTCTAATATAGTGAATAAAAGCAATTACAGTAACTTTATCTTTTATAGGCAGAGACAGGTGGTTGCCCTCAAACTGTCTTTGCAGTTTTTACTGCACAAAGCACACAAAACTATAGAATTATTACATAATGCAATTAGTAAATTCATTGTTAAATAATGTTTCTACATATTGAGCAACACTAAAATGGGGATTCTCAAATTAACCATTACACTAACGCAAACTAAACACGCTTTTCTGAGACGATTTGTAAGATGTAAATTTAGGTATTACTCTTTCACAAATTTCAGTCACCTTGCAGGACTTTTAAAACAGTTAAGGCCGGTGATCTTTTCTACAGGTTCTTAAGTATGACTTTAAACGCATTTTACTCTGACTAACCTCAAGACAACATGCTACCTTACTGTCAGTGATACAACCAGCAATTTTCATTAACAGAATCAAGTGCAGTTCATCTTTAAAGCGCAAACACTTTGAAATAAAGCAAATCAGTGACTATGGAGATTTTCATAAATGCAATGCTAACTTCCTCCCTTAACTTCAATTGAAACCACAGTATCCCTAGATTCCTTCTTGCATTCAGAATTGTGCAAATAATCAACCATTTATTTTCATTAGATTTCAACACACTGGATACTCGGATGTCAGTATTTATGTGGAGTAGATCCTAAGACGTATCATGAAAGGAACCAAATCAAGGATCAGGCATTAGTTTCACATAATTTTCCTGATTACTGCAAATTAAACAACAGTTAAAGGTACTGGTTCATACTTTGACATAAATCTGACCTTTTAGATTTGCTAAAGTGAAGGCGCAATATTGGTGACAAGTACATGGTAGTTACCTGGTCTTTCCTCTTGATGTAATTGGCTCTATTATCTTCTTCTTGGCGACGACATTTCCCACATTAGAGGCTTTTTTTTAATAATAGAGCACCGTTCTACAGTCGTACACACAGCTGTGGCCTTTGCATTTTAGTCCAGGTACTGGATGCCACCCTCGGCATTTGCGCTGTTCACTCACTTGCTGCTCAGACCTGACTGTCCAGTAGCTAGCTGCCGACTGACTCCTATTCCACCTTTTAGCCCGCGCCAACGACATTTTGGCGCGCGCCAACTCCGTTGCAGATGGGAAGCACTGTTACTTTTCATTTTATTCAGTGCATGTCCCTAGGTAGCTTATAAATAGTTGTAAACAATCATCTTTTAAAAAATGTTAATATTTAAATATATTAACATGTCGACACAAAAGCCATATAATTATATAACATTGTCCTCCAATTAATACAAAGCATTTAAATAGTAAAGAGAAAACATTTTACGCAACTGCTCACTTTATTACAATAGGTCAAAGACATTACATAGTGAAAAGTACGTACTTGACATTGAACAGAATGAATCAGTACAAAATATTTACAGTATTAATTATGGTGTTACAAACAGAAAATACACTCCTGGAAATGGAAAAAAGAACACATTGACACCGGTGTGTCAGACCCACCAAACTTGCTACGGACACTGCGAGAGGGCTGTACAAGCAATGATCACACGCACGGCACAGCGGACACACCAGGAACCGCGGTGTTGGCCGTCGAATGGCGCTAGCTGCGCAGCGTTTGTGCACCGCCGCCGTCAGTGTCAGCCAGTTTGCCGTGGCATACGGAGCTCCATCGCAGTCTTTAACACTGGTAGCATGCCGCGACAGCGTGCACGTGAACCGTATGTGCAGTTGACGGACTTTGAGCGAGGGCGTATAGTGGGCATGCGGGAGGCCGGGTGGAATGTACCGCCGAATTGCTCAACACGTGGGGCGTGAGGTCACCACAGTACATCGATGTTGTCGCCAGTGGTCGGCGGAAGGTGCACGTGCCCGTCGACCTGGGACCGGACCGCAGCGACGCACGGATGCACGCCAAGACCGTAGGATCCTACGCAGTGCCGTAGGGGACCGCACCGCCACTTCCCAGCAAATTAGGGACACTGTTGCTCCTGGGGTATCGGCGAGGACCATTCGCAACCGTCTCCATGAAGCTGGGCTACGGTCCCGCACACCGTTAGGCCGTCTTCCGCTCACGCCCCAACATCGTGCAGCCCGCCTCCAGTGCTGTCGCGACAGGCGTGAATGGAGGGACGAATGGAGACGTGTCGTCTTCAGCGATGAGAGTCGCTTCTGCCTTGGTGCCAATGATGGTCGTATGCGTGTTTGGCGCCGTGCAGGTGAGCGCCACAATCAGGACTGCATACGACCGAGGCACACAGGGCCAACACCCGGCATCATGGTGTGGGGAGCGATCTCCTACACTGGCCGTACACCACTGGTGATCGTCGAGGGGACACTGAATAGTGCACGGTACATCCAAACCGTCATCGAACCCATCGTTCTACCATTCCTAGACCGGCAAGGGAACTTGCTGTTCCAACAGGACAATGCACGTCCGCATGTATCCCGTGCCACCCAACGTGCTCTAGAATGTGTAAGTCAACTACCCTGGCCAGCTATATCTCCGGATCTGTCCCCCATTGAGCATGTTTGGGACTGGATGAAGCATCGTCTCACGCGGTCTGCACGTCCAGCACGAACGCTGGTCCAACTGAGGCGCCAGGTGGAAATGGCATGGCAAGCCATTCCACAGGACTACATCCAGCATCTCTACGATCGTCTCCATGGGAGAATAGCAGCCTGCATTGCTGCGAAAGGTGGATATACACTGTACTAGTGCCGACATTGTGCATGCTCTGTTGCCTGTGTCTATGTGCCTGTGGTTCTGTCAGTGTGATCATGTGATGTATCTGACCCCAGGAATGTGTCAATAAAGTTTCCCCTTCCTGGGACAATGAATTCACGGTGTTCTTATTTCAATTTCCAGGAGTGTATAATCTGATTTTTATTAAAATCTATGGGAGAAAGTTATTTATCCAAGAACCTTAAATGACGTAGAACAACTTACTAGTGAAACTCTGATTTATGATATAGTAAAATCACAGAAACTGGAAGGAACCCTCACAAAGGAAATTCTGTCTTCTACGTATAGTATCAGTATTCGGAAACTAAGACGTACTTATCTACAATACAGTTGCTATTTTCCAGACCAAAGTAATTAAAAATCCGCAGATGTGCATCGGGTCTCCTCTTTTCCATATTTAAGTTAATGTCGTTAACACCGACTTTACTGAGAAATTATATAATTAATGACTTCGGTACAACAAAATGCGTATTAATCGTGATGAAGACATTTTGGCAAGGTGTCACATACATTAGTACTTCTTTATCGCATCACAAAATACTTCAATTCAAATACCCAAAATAATTATGAACCTACCACCTAAGGATTTTGGGTCTCTTGGTTTGCTATGGTTGTCGTTTCCTAGAACCACTGCTAAAGTGTTTCACCGAAATTCTTTACACGGGACTGAATGGCACCCGTAAAGGAGCTGGATCAATCTATCAGCTACATTTAGCCACATTCTAGTGTGAAACTGCATAATAATGTGTTGAGTAACCATTTATGGAAAGCTGAATTATTCAAAAGGTCTTAACAGGACATAGACGAAGTTATCTGCATTCATAGCGTGCGTCTATCGAAAATCTAAGCCACTGTGAACAGTGTGGCGAGTGACATTGAGAACACATTGTTCCAGCTTGTAACAGAGTTCACGACAGAGAATAAACGGATCGGTAATCCCAATATTTTTGTATCACTGTATCGTGGAACACATTATAAGCTGGAATTTATTATATTCGTTTAGGAAATTAGAATATTATACTAAAAAATCAGAATTTATTTTCGAATCACAGGTAGTGTGATGCAAAACTCGCTTTCTTAAAACATAAATTCTTAGAAATTTTGAAAAAATAAAACCGATAAGTTTCATTACCGTCATTACGAAAAGTGTTCCACGGAGTAACGATTCACCCTGATCATAGTAAGAAAGAAACCGGACTCTGAAACACGGCTTGACTAAATAAATAGGCAAGTGCCACGACGCAACTTTCTAATGCAGTAAATGCACACGATTATGTGAAAAGCGCTCTCAAATGGATCACTGACGATGCTGCCTAGTTTCGTCTACGTCTACATGCGTATAGTCATACACTAAATTGGAGAATTTTACAATTTACCCAAGTTGTCTTATATAACGGTGATAGTCGTCGATTAATCTTGAAGATTTGAGGTTTGTTCCTGCGTGTGAGCAATGAGTAAATTAAATGATAAACTTCTCATAATACAATCATTAATTTACATTTAATTTCCTGTCCCAAATCCCAGTTACACGAATATACTGACGGATGCTGGTACAACATATGTGGAACACACCATGTCTAAGCCTTCAACTTCTCGCGGTTCAGGTCAAATACGTGTTATAACGGTGATATCTCTCTTGATCAAACAACGCTAAATTTGCTGTTAACTCACACATGAGATATATTTAGATACTCATAATATTAAGGAGAACTCGCCAAACAGTTCTTCTCTTCATCCACGCAAATAAAGTTTATACACAGGTGTTTTGTTCAGCATACGTAAGAGGAAGGCAGTGTAATAAACGATCGAAATACCAAATTTTATCAAAATTGAGTGGAATGCCAACATAATACGTATCAGATGATAGCACTGTCTCTGAAAAAGGTTAAACAGAATTTAAAGCTCTTCTAGACAATGTGTACGAAATTAAATCATATTTCTCGTTGATATTGCAATAAAGTCGTATTAATAAAAATAACGGCCTATGTTTGGATCTGTGTGCTTGGGTCGACATATTTTGAAGAGGTAGTTCATTTCTGGTATTTGAGAGGCATGTTTAGAAAAAGTGCCCAAGACGAAGTGGTGCTCTTCTAACAGATTTTATGTGATTATCTCATGCAAGCAAACCCTTGGAGAACCCATTATCTCAGTGAGAAATGAACGTTAGCAGTCATGAACTTTGTAAGTTATAATTTACCAATTTCCATAAGTTTCATTTATTGTGGGTCTATTAGTTACGAGCACCGTGTGCTGTCATATCTGTGCCTACTGAACGATTATTAGTATGTGATTCTTGAGTTTCTCCCGGCGTATTTGATAATTAAAATATCCACGGGTGTGCTGCCGGTCTATGGTGTCCAACGGGCACAATATTTCGGAGATCATACATGTCGCCATCATCAGGTGAACTGACGGACTGAGCTCCTGTGAACGTGCCGGCACGGAGATCCGTACGCTATGGCTGCTCAGAGGGAACTGGGTTCGGTCGCGGCGGCGGCCGATTTAAATACCCTCCGAACGCGGCGCGTTCCCTCCGCCGTCCGCGCCCCGCGCCACGGTCGCGCTGTGGAACAGATTGCGACGGCGTCTGAGATGACGTCGGTGTGATGGCTCTGTCCGCCGTGGTCGTCACAACTATACGTTTGCTCGATTTACTCTTGATTAACCCAATCGCATCGCTGGTTCCCAAACCTCGCTAAGATTATAGCCACAGTCACGGTTTATGAGATCGTCATTGGTGCGAATTTCGATGGCCTCTCTAACAACGCTGTGTTGAGTGATGATGCGGTCTCGGTTTTTCAGAAAGGTCTCAACTTCGCTCCCACCCCCAAGTTCACTCCGGTCGCAGAAATTGTTAGTGCTGTTGAACAGGTTGCAGCTCGACTTCCGCCAGAATCAGCCGAGGAAATACGTCGTGAAACTTGTCGTGCGTTGACGATATCCAAGCCGATGAAGTCAAATATCAGCAGTAAAGAGAGGGCGGCCATTCGTGATCTGAGGGAGCGCTCTGAAATTGTTATCTTACCGGCTGACAAAGGCAATGCTACAGTAGTTGTCTCCCATAAGGACTACACTGATAAGATGCAGAGCCTGCTAAATGACGATTCCTACCGGAAGATCAGCGTTGACCCTACAAAGAAGGTGGAGAACAAGACGAGGGCGCTTCTCAAGGACGCAGATTTACCGGAGGGTGACGCTAAGAAATTGTTACCCCAAGGTCCGGTACCGCCTAGACTATATGGACTCCCGAAGGTTCACAAAGAGGGGGTACCATTACGCCCCATTGTCAGCAACATCAGGGCACCTACATATTTGTTGGTCAAATACCTGACGGGAATATTAAGTCCTTATGTGGGTAAATGCCCTCATCACATCCGTAATTCCGTGGATTTTGTTAAACGCCTTGATAGCTTCAGGTTGGATGAGTCAGATATCATGGTGAGTTTTGACGTCGTTTCCTTGTTTACGAGGGTACCCCTGCGAGAGTCACTAGAATTGATTAGTCAGAAGTTTGACGAGAAGACCACAGAACTTTTTAGGCATGTCTTGACCTCCACGTATTTTCTTTTTAATGGAGAATACTACGAACACACGGAGGGAGTCGCCATGGGTAGCCCACTCTCACCGGTGGTAGCGAATTTGTACATGGAGAACTTCGAGCAGGAAGCCCTGTCGTCATCCGCATGGAAACCTACTTGCTTTTTCCGTTACGTGGACGACACGTTCGTTATCTGGCCACATGGTATGGATAAACTCATTGACTTCCTTACACATCTAAACTCCATACACCCCAACATCATATTCAGTATGGGGACTGAAACGGAGGGTAAATTACCTTTCCTTGACGTCTTGGCCAAGAGAAGGGCTGACGGCACCCTAGGTCATGGGGTGTATCGGAAGACTACGCACACTGATCTGTATTTGCACGCAGACAGCTGCCACCACCCTTCACAGAGGAATGGGGTACTTAAAACTGTAGTGCATAGGGCGCTCACTATCTCTGACGCCGAGAGTCTATCCCAGGAATTGGAACATCTGAGAACTGTATTTCGAAAAAATGGGTACTCAGAGTGGCAGATTCAACGTGCTCTCCGCCCAACCACTGCAGCACAACCTGTTGAGATGGATGAAGTCACGAGGGAGGAGGTAGGCACTGCATTTATTCCATACACAGGCGCACTCTCGGGGAAAATCGCCCGCATTCTGAAGAAACACCGGGTCGGAACTGTGTTTTGTCCTCCGAATAAAACTCGTGCACTGGTGGGGAGCGCCAAAGATAACCTCGGTTTGAGGAAGACCGGCGTGTACCAGATTCCGTGTCAATGTGGCAAGTCGTATATTGGTCAGACGATGCGTACCGTCGAGGATCGATGCCGTGAACACCAGAGGCACACTCGACTGATGTATCCGAGCAAGTCGGCGGACGCTGAACATTGTTTGTCGGAAAATCACGCTATGGAGTATGAACGCACGAGGATTCTGGTACAGACGTCGAGATACTGGGACAGCATTGTTAGAGAGGCCATCGAAATTCGCACCAATGACGGTCTCATAAACCGTGACTGTGGCTATAATCTTAGCAAGGCTTGAGAACCAGCGATTGGGTTAATCAAGAGTAAATCGAGCAAACGTACAGTTGTGACGATCACGGCGGACAGAGCCATCACACCGACGTCATCTCAGACGCCGTCGCAATATGTTCCACCGCGCGACCGTGGCGCGGGGCGCGGACGGCGGAGGGAACGCGTCGCGGGCAGAGGGTATTTAAATCGGCCGCCGCCGCGACCGAACCCAGTTCCCTCTGAGCAGCTATAGCGTACGGATCTCCGTGCCGGCACGTTCACAGGAGCTCAGTCCGTCAGTTCACCTGATGATGGCGACATGTATGATCGCCGAAATATTGTGCCCGTTGGACACTATAGACCGGCAGCACACCCGTGGATATTTTCATTATTAGTATATTCACCAATGGCCTTGCTCGGCTCGTTTATCTTGCCTAACATCTTTGCTGCAACATCAGCCGCAGCAAATGGAAATGAAGTGATCTGAGATCCTCCACATGGCTCTAAGTTCGAAGAACAACGAAGCATTCTTCATCATGCTTCTCCGTTTGAGCTGCTCTGGATGTCGGTATACTTTCGCTTGTGTGTCGTGTGGTGTGCTTTTCAGTGTGGTTACATTGAAGTATACTGATGATGTTGGAGAGCACTATCCGAAAACCGCTTACTGTTTGCATTCATAAAGTGCTACTGAGAACTGCACGCAACCTTTCACTATACGTCTACCACATTAAGTGTTTTCTTATTTACGACTTTGTGAGCCATACAGAAAAAATAATATTCCGTGGCTAATCAGTAGCAGGGTGGTATTCGTTGTTACAGTGAATGCGAGGCAGCTTCCGACCTATTTACATGCTGGATTTATTCGTAATTGAATTAAGCGGGACGGTATTTCATTCACCAAAGGGTTTATTTCATTCACCAACGGCTTGTGAGTTTTCTGATTACGCAGAAGAATAGCGCTTTGTTTGACAGTGGAGTGAGTATCATGCGATTATTGTAACCTTAATTTTATATACCATATTAAAACTAATTTATATTCGTTGTGAGTTAATAACTACAAGTCCAGAGAAAATTCCTATCTCTATTTATAACTTCTCCTTTCATCAGTTTAATCAAAGAATGTACACTTTTCACAAATGTGGTGCTGCGCAACGGTGAGGTCTTGCACTAATGCTTTACGTAGGAACAATAAGTGGAATTAGCTCGCGCCCTTAGCTCAGTGATTAGATGAATGATTAGCATTTCTCATACTGTCCGTATTGTACATCTCGAAAGGATTTCTATTTTTTGATTCCAGAACGTAAGTTTCCCTCAAGAGTTCTTGACAAGTGGTTGTTTGCTGTACTGATATAACGTTTTGGGAGAGGATGTATTACCAGTTATGAACAGATGGCCTGGTTCTCTTTCACATGAGAAAAAAGGGGAAAAATTTGGAATTTTTTGAGACAATGAAAAGACATACACTTTATTTGTTTGGGGATTATGACTGATCATATTTTAAACTTTCTTCTAGATTTTCAAAGCAAAAAATCATAAGGAGGCAGTTGTTATAGTTTCATCAGGGTCCTGTGCAGTGCAGTGTGGCCCCTCAGAAGTTGTCTGAAAAAAAAAATAGATAACATCAGTCGAGACAACATTAAATTTAATGGAGCTTATAATTGTTGTTGTTGTTCTAGTCTTCAGTTCTGAGACTGGTTTGATGTAGCTCCCCATGATACTCTATCCTGTGCAAGGTTCTTCATATCCCAGTACTTACTGCAACCTACATCCTTCTGAATCTGCTTAGTGTATTCATCTCTTGGTCTCCCTCTACGATTTTTACCCTCCACGATGCCCTCCAGTACTAAATTGGTTATCTCTTGATGCCTCAGAACATGTAATACCAACCGATCCCTTCTTCTGGTCAAGTTGTGCCACAAACTCCTATTCTCCCCAATTCTATTCAATAACTCCTCATTAGTTATGTGATCTACCCATCTAATCTTCAGCATTCGTCTGTAGCACCACATTTCGAAAGCTTCTATTCTCTTCTTGTCTACGTCCATGCTTCACTTCCATACATGGATACACTTCATACAAATACTTTCAGAAACGACTTCCTGACACTTAAATCAATACTCGATGTTAACAAATTTCTCTTCTTCAGAAACACTTTCCTTGCCATTACCAGTCTACATTTTATATCCTCTCTACTCTGACCAATATCAGTTATTATGCTGCCCAAAAAGCAAAATTTCTTTACTACTTTCAGTGTCTCGTTTCCTAATATAATTCCCTCAGCATCACCCGACTTAATTCGACTAAATTTCATTATCCTCGTTTTGCTTTTGTTGATGTTCATCTTATATCTTCCTTTCAAGGCACTGTCCATTCCGTTCACTGCTCTTCAAAGTCCTTTGGTGTCTCTGACAGAATTACAATGTCATCGGCGAACCTCAAAGTTTTTATTGCTTCTCCATGGAAATTAATACCTACTCCGAACTTTCCTTTTGTTTCCTTTACTGCTTGCTCAATATACAGATTGAATAGCATCGGGGAGAGGCTACAACCCTGTCTCACTCCCTTCCCAACCACTGCTTCCCTTTCATGTCCCTCGACTCTTAAAACTGCCATCTCGTTTCTGTACAAACTGTAAATAGCCTTTCGCTCCCTGCATTTTACCTCTGCCACCTTCAGAATTTTAAAGAGTGTATTCCAGTCAACGTTGTCAAAAGCTTTCTCTAAGTCTACAAAAGCTAGAATCGTAGGTTTGCCTTTTCTTAATCTAGCTTCTAAGCTAAGTCGTAGGGTCAGTATTGCCTCACGTGTTCCAACATTTCTACGGAATCCATACTGGTATTCCCTGAAGTCGGCTTCTACCAGTTTTTCCATTCGTCTGTAAAGAATTCGCGGTAGTATTTTGCAGCTGTGACTTATTAAACTGATAGTTCGGTAATTTTCACATCTGTCAACACCTGCTTTCTTTGGGATTGAAATTATTATATTCTTCTTGAAGTCTGTGGGTATTTCGCCTGTCTCATACATCTTGCTCACCAGATGGTAGAGTTTTGTCATGACTGGCTCTCCCAAGGCCATCAGTAGTTCTAATGGAATGTTGTCTACTCCCGGGGCCTTGTTTCGACCTAACAGAACGTAATAACATTAAATTTAACGTTATGGTGCTAACTCGAACTTTGAGTTCGATTTTTGGTTCTTTCGTTCTGTAGGGCTTTCCCAAGAACATTTAATATTTACAAATTTTATGTATTATACGTATAAGCTCCCAAAAAAGTGTTTAGTTTTCTTGGGTCAAAGGTAGAAGTTAATCGGTGGAAGCGTCTTTATTTTACTCTGCATGCTGTTTTGAAAAATCATTTCTTCAGAAAAACGTATAGGGAAAATTTTTATATTTATTATTTGTCCGATTTGCATAAAAACTTCATGTTATCGTTTTTTTCATGTTTTTGAACACAAATCTGAGGTTAGATTTTCAAAATTCAAATTGGCTAAGCCAATACATCAGACAAAACTTTTGTTTTGACCAATTTGGATCAAAATTTGGTCAGAAAAGGTGTTTCCGTTACTTACGTTTAGTCTGCAATTCCAGGATCGCATATCAATCCTTCCTCTAACTCGAATGGTTCCTGGAGAGCCACTCCCTCGCCGATCTGGCTGAGATGGATGTGCTGCGTTCGGCCGCTTGCACACGTTGTTCGTCAGATTTTTCGGCGAATATGCTGCAGTATAAATCATCCTATGAACGTGCACCACGACACGACCCGAGCCGCGCGTCTCCGGCTGAGAGCGCCCCACGGCGGTCGCGACACAAATTCGAACAATGGGTTGTAGAAACTTCTGTTACGTATGGATTAAAAACTTTTTCGTCCCAACGTTCTACATATCCATCGATTTTTCGACCATTTTGAGTGAGACCTGGCGTTAAGTGCTGCAAGCCACAACTGAATTCATGATATGGTATATATCCTTCCTATAGGTAGTTATCAAGTCAATACTTGTGGGGTCAATTGATAGATTCAGCGATGATAAATATGCTCAGTTAGTAACAGTAAATCAAATACTAATGAGTATCTGTTACTTTATAATGTATTAAAACGACGTTAGACGGATCATGTGTCTCATGAGCTGTTGAAGCGACTACAACTATCACCATACGACTGAAGCGGCCTGAAGTAAGAACCAAAATAAGACCAACAACGAGAAGTAGAGAAAGAAATTTGCGTTACTGCCGTTCTACAATTCCGTGTTGGGTACGTTCAGACGCCTGCTGAAGAGACACACAGTTAAATCGATTTTTAGGCCTTCGTCGAAAATCTGGCAATTACTTGGACCAGTTAAAGATGCAGCAAGTCTAAAGACACAAGGGGCTTACAAAGTATCCTGCGACTGCGGCCAGTCTTACGTCGGACAAACAAGCGCAGTGTACAACTTAGGAAGGCGTATGTGGGTCACTCTACCTATAGTACCCTAAAGAGACTGCTTTGGGTGAACGGCGGTCAGCAGATTGAAAATGACAGATCCTCGCGTGTTGTTCAGACTAACTGCATCTGAGATAAAATAATTAGAGAGACGATTGAAATAAAAATAACTTTCTACTCTTCCAATAAATGATGCATACAACAAACAGGTTGCAAAATTTGGTACCACTAAAGATATCTTTTTCAGAAGGACTTAAGTCGCCTATAAGGCTTTAAGTATAGAATCTAAGCAAAGAAATTACAAAAAAGTAAACGCTGAACCACGCAGGAGTTATGCAAATTGATCACAAACTGATGTTCATACAGGTATACACAGAAAATGCCAAATTATAAACTTTGGCGGCCGATGGATGAATATGTAATGCTACGGGGCAATTTCATCGCGCAACTGGCAAGGATAGTTAACAGGGACATGCCGACACCAGGGAATAAAGTCTTTGCAAATTTCATTGAGTGTACTCAGTTGTACAATAACTATGCCATGCGTGTGAAACAGTATACACAGATATCAGCATTTTAGAGAGAACGTATGGTCGGGCTCAAAGAAGCCAGTTGGACTAATCGGCGAAAGGCTCGACATTTATATAGGAGCGATGCCATTATTCAACGATGTCGGCAAGAATGGATGAACCAGATTCATCACTACCTTGGTTCCGCGTGAATTTGGTGCTTCAGTGACCACAAGGACCATTAATAGACGGTTCACAGAAACGGGTCTGAGCTGACGGTACCTTTCATACCGACTACCATTCACTTCTGTCCATCAACAGGCACGTTTATAGTGATTTAGGGCACATTTTCCTGACATCTCATTCACTGGAGTGTAATCGCCTTCACTGATGAGTGCCGCTTGGAGCTGAGCCCCGACGACAGGAGACGACCAGGACTGTGGTGGGGTACTAACCTGACTGTCGCCCGCCGCATCTCCCGACAACCAAGAGTCTGGGGTGGTATTTCTTTTCGTAGCAGGACCACTTTGCTTGTCATCGTGGGCGCCTTTGCAGTACAGCGCTACGTCGACGATATTCTGTCACCTGTTTAGAAACCCTTCTTGGCAAGCATCCACGGCCATCATTCCAACACACGGTGACAATTTCTAATGCTTACCTTCGTGCTTTCCAAACTCTAGCTTGGTCAGCAAGGCTGCTGAATCTCTACCAACTGAGAACGTTTGGAGACTTACGAATACGGCCCTCCAACGAGTTCGAGATTCTGACGGTCTAACGTGACATTTGGACTAAATTTTGCATGATTTTCCTCAGGAGGACATACAAAAAGTCTATTAATCATTGCCAAGTACGGCCACACAGAGCATCAACACTTCCTGCATTTCTGGAACATCTAAACTCCCTCAATCCCTGCATTTACTTCTCCAAGGAAATGGAGAAAAATGGAGAACTACCGTTTCTTGATATCTTGGTCCGCAGGGAAGAAGATGGTTCCTTGGGTCATGTGTGTTTTTAAGATGAGGAAAATTCCGTAGACATGTCGGTTCTCTGTCTTAAAAACTACGTAGCAACAAACAGTTAAATGTTAAGGATTATGGGATAACATGACACATTGGTGGAATTAATACGAAAACAGAAGAACTTTCAACCTCGTATAAATTGACCACAATTTCGAAAGTAGTGAAACAAGCGGATTTCATGTACATCAGAACCTAGAACCATGTGCTTGTGAGTAGTTACTGCAGAGTATCCCTCTTTAAACTGTAACAGATTGCAGTCCTGAGTAGTACTTTTGCAGAAAATACTTAGGATTAAGGAATTAATGTGCAGCCATTTATTACTGGACTGTCTGATCAGGATGCTCAGTTTTGAAATGTAAGCTATGTAGCACCTCACAGTTATGAGGAAGCTTCATACGAAGGAGTGAAGCTTATTCATGATAGCAACATAATGTTTCACGAACAATCTAAAAGAGTCATAGAGTAAAACGGGAATGATATTTGGTGTTCCCCAAGAAACTGTTATAAAACTGTGCTGTTCCTAATCCGTGTACATGATTGAAGAGCAGACACCTGAGACTGTTAGCTGGTGATAGTGTCATTTACTCTCCAGTAAAGGCATCAGAGGATCAAAACCAGTTGCACAATTATTTAGACAAGAAATCAGTATAGTCGAAAAGCGACAACTGTCTCTAAATAAAGAAAAGTTTTGGCATCGACCTGAGTCGTACAAGATATCTGATAAATTTCGGTTACACAATAAATCGCACAAATATAAGGGCTGCCAATTCTACTAGACATCTAGCGACAACTGTCACGAAACCGGGAAAACCTATCTGAAATAGTGCTGGAGGGAACTGACCCTATCAATCCTGCAGGAGTGTCCATAAATCCGTAAGAGTACGAGGCGGTGGAGATCTCTTCTGAACAGCACGTTGCAAGGCATTTCGGATATGCTCAATGAGGTTCATGTTTGGGGAGTTTAGTGGCCAGCGGAAGTGTTTAAACTCAGAAGAGTGTTCCTGGACCCACTCTATAGCAGTTCAGCACGTGTGAGTGTCGCATTGTCCTGCTGGAATTGCCCAAGCCTGTCGGAATGCGCAATGGACATGAATAGATGCAGTTGATCAGGCAGAATGCTTACGTACATGTCACCTGCTAAAGTCGTATCTAGACATGTCGGGGGTCCCATATCACTTCAACTGCACACGCCCCACATCATTATAGAGCCTCCACCAGCTTCAACAGTTCCCTGCCGACATGCAGGGTCCATGGATTCATGAGGTTGTCTCCATATCCATACACGTCCATCCACTCGATACAACTTGAAACGAGACTCGTCCGAGCAGGCGACATGTTTCCAAATACACTCCTGGAAATTGAAATAAGAACACCGCGAATTCATTGTCCCAGGAAGGGGAAACTTTATTGACACATTCCTGGGGTCAGATACATCACATGATCACACTGACAGAACCACAGGCACATAGACGCAGGCAACAGAGCATGCACAATGTCGCCACTAGTACAGTGTATATCCACCTTTCGCAGCAATGCAGGCTGCTATTCTCCCATGGAGACGATCGTAGAGATGCTGGATGTAGTCCTGTGGAACGGCTTGCCATGCCATTTCCACCTGGCGCCTCAGTTGGACCAGCGTTCGTGCTGGACGTGCAGACCGCGTGAGACGACGCTTCATCCAGTCCCAAACATGCTCAATGGGGGACAGATCCGGAGATCTTGCTGGCCAGGGTAGTTGACTTACACCTTCTAGAGCACGTTGGGTGGCACGGGATACATGCGTACGTGCATTGTCCTGTTGGAACAGCAAGTTCCCTTGCCGGTCTAGGAATGGTAGAACGATGGGTTCGATGACGGTTTAGCCGGCCGCGGTGATCTCGCGGTTCTGGGTGCTCAGTCCGGAACCGCGCGACTGTTACGGTCGCAGGTTCGAATCCTGCCTCGGGCATGGGTGTGTGTGATTTCCTTAGGTTAGTTAGGTTTAAGTAGTTCTAAGTTCTAGGGGACTGATGACCACAGATGTTAAGTCCCGTAGTGCTCAAAGCCATTTGAACCATTTTTCGATGACGGTTTGGATGTACCGTGCACTATTCAGTGTCCCCTCGACGATCACCAGGGGTGTACGGCCAGTGTAGGAGATCGCTCCCCACACCATGATGCCAGGTGTTGGCCCTGTGTGCCTCGGTCGTATGCAGTCCTGATTGTGGCGCTCACCTGCACGGCGCCAAACACGCATACGACCATCATTGGCACCAAGGCAGAAGCGACTCTCATCGCTGAAAACGACACGTCTCCATTCGTCCCTCCATTCACGCCTGTCGCGACACCACTGGAGGCGGGCTGCACGATGTTGGGGCGTGAGCGGAAGACGACCTAACGGTGTGCGGGACCGTAGCCCAGCTTCATGGAGACGGTTGCGAATGGTCCTCGCCGATACCCCAGGAGCAACAGTGTCCCTAATTTGCTGGGAAGTGGCGGTGCGGTCCCCTACGGCACTGCGTAGGATCCTACGGTCTTGGCGTGCATCCGTGCGTCGCTGCGGTCCGGTCCCAGGTCGACGGGCACGTGCACCTTCCGCCGACCACTGGCGACAACATCGATGTACTGTGGAGACCTCACGCCCCACGTGTTGAGCAATTCGGCGGTACGTCCACCCGGCCTCCCGCATGCCCACTATACGCCCTCGCTCAAAGTCCGTCAACTGCACATACGGTTCACGTCCACGCCGTCGTGGCATGCTACCAGTGTTAAAGACTGCGATGGAGCTCCGTATGCCACGGCAAACTGGCTGACACTGACGGCGGCGGTGCACAAATGCTGCGCAGCTAGCGCCATTCGACGGCCAACACCGCGGTTCCTGGTGTGTCCGCTGTGCCGTGCGTGTGATCATTGCTTGTACAGCCCTCTCGCAGTGTCCGGAGCAAGTATGGTGGGTCTGACACACCGGTGTCAATGTGTTCTTTTTTCCATTTCCAGGAGTGTATCAACAGACGAATGACGGGCCCAGGCATGTAAGGCTCTGTATCGTGCGGTCATCAAGGCTACAGGAGTGGGCCTTCGGCTTCGAAAGCCCATGACAATGACGTCTCGTTGAATGATTCGGACGTTGACACTTATTGATATCCCAGCACTGAAATCTCCAGCATTTTGCGGGAGGGTTGCACTTCTGTCACACTGAATGATTTTCTTCAGTCGTCGTAGGTCCCGTTCCCGCAGAATCTTTTTCCGGCCGCAGCGATGTCGGAGATTCGATGTTTAATTGCATTCCTGATGTTCACGGTACTCTCGTGAAATGGTCGTAAGGGCAAGTTCCCACTTCATCGCTACACCGTTCGTGTGCCGACTATACCACCACGTTGAAACTCACTCAAATCTTCATAACCTGCCATTGTAGCAGCAATAATCGATTTAACAACGGCACCAGACACTTATATATAGGCTTTGCCAACCGCTGCGCCGTATTCTGATGTTTACATATCTCTGTATCTGAATACGTGAACCTATACCAGGATCTTTGGCACTTCAGTGTACATATACTTTCCGAAACTGCAAAATATTTGCCACTGTCGCCCTGAATTGTGATTTACCTATTGCTACTATGACCTATGTACAGGTCGAGGCAAACATTCAGAATGCAAAATACATTTTCGGACACAGGGAAATGTATATCCAAGGATGTGTTATAAATTCATGATTATTTTACTTCGTTCGTTTCATTTTTGATGAAGTTTTCTCTTCATTCACCCAGTTACTTTTACCCCAAGGGCCGGCCACCGTGGCCGAGTAGTTCTAGGCGCTTCAGTCAGGACCCAAACTGCTGTGCTACGCTCACAGGTTCGAGTCCTGCCTCGGGCATGGATGTGTGTGATGTCCTGAGGTTAGTTAGATTTAAGTAGTTTTAAGTCTAGAGGACTGATGACCTCAGATGTTGAGTCCTATAGTGCTTAGAGCCATTTACCCCAAGGACTACACTTATTCCAATTACTATCACAATTTAAAAGTATAAAACTAAAAAGGTTTCGCACAGGTCAACAGCTTTTAGTTAAATGCAGGACAGTGTGCCATTTAGGAGGTTGGAAATGACCAGAATGTAGCTGTCCACTTTAACTAATTATATCTACACATCCGGTGAACTACCTTGTTCGACATCATGTCATTAAATATTCGTTCAAATGGCGTAGGGAAAATGTAACCATCTAACTGTGTTCCTATAAAAGCAGTTGCACGAAACCTCCAGAAATGTTTATTACGCAACTGAGTGGACATCATGTTGCCTCACATAAGTGAGTTCATTGTCAGCTATCACGGAGTTGGTAACTGAGGTGATGCGAATCCTACATTGGCGTTGGATGACTTGTAAAACAGTTGGCTGGAGAGAATCTATGAAAGCGTCAGGCAGTGGATTTCACCACTTTCCTGTTAGTGTCACAATGCAGTACACCTTCTTCTACGTGTGAACTACGTACGCCAACTAATGATGTGATGGAAGAGTTAGAACAGAGGTGAATGTCTTCACGTGGAACACCCCATTCTCCTTGTTTGATGTCCCGTCTTTAGTATGGGATCCGTAATTTTCATTCGATCTGTGAGATGTTTTCCACCAAGTGTGCTTTCTATTGGTCGGCATTCAAACTTCATACTTGCTCATCATATTTCTCAACACTGATCATGTTTGTCCCATTAGTTAGTTCCTAACAATTTTAATGGTTACTGAATGTATTGTGTATTAAAATTATTTTTACGCACAGTTGACTCAGGTAGTCCTAATATAATTTTTTTTTAGCTCGAGACGTGAAGTCTTATTCATAATGATCGATTTTCATTACAAGCTTGTTGAAACTCTGGTATGCATTGTCGCTGTGAGCCTTGTATCTTTTCACGCTAATGGAGTAACAAAGTGCATTATTGTGAAACAAAAATAAAACATGAAAATATGTATTAACAGTGGTCTCGTATGTAAGTAGATAATGGACACCTTTAGTAAGGTTAGTGGATATGCAAAACCTTCTAAAAAGTTAAATTAGCGATAAACGTCGGAATGTTACTAAGGTGCCAAGAAAACCATACCCTGATCCTCTGTAAATTTCTTATAAACCGTTTCTGCTTTAGCTTTACATTGTTCTCAGCTGCACGGGATTTACTGCAGTCTTTACGGAGTGCAGAGGAGTTGGTGGTGTAAACTGTCCACCAGAATCCGATTCACTATGCATCGGTTCCATCGGACACAAATATCCATTCTGTACGAGACCGCGGTAGCGGCGCCGGATGCTGTTTATAGTGCGGCTCATAAAATTTAATTTTCTCGTTGCGCTGTTACTGCTATTTATTAATTCATACTGCATTTCCTGAAACCGGTGTTGTGCATTTACCCTTGGCCCCTGTAGCTATCCGAATGTAGAATTTATTATGCTGAACTATTATCAAAATTTTGTTTTTAATGTGCTAATTACAACGTACTTTTCTTTTTGATTTCATCTCCTATATTGGCAGCTGATTTTCTGTATATCCCCTTATTCAACATGATTTCACTCTTCCTCTTCACTCAACACAGATACTAATTATGTAAGAAGCTAACATCCATAAAAAGACAAGACAGTTGCTCACTGACTTTGAAGCATAAGGAACCCTTACATCCCGAACATCAGGATTTATACAGAAGTAAACTTACAATTACAAAATTTGGGAAATACTATACTTTGATAAATACTTTAAAGTTTTTGCAGTGAGTAGTTTTTTCTGAAATAAGTTCTGCAGAAATTTTTACGAAGTCTCAGACGGTGTTCAGGAAATATAGAGTAGGCAGAATTGGTGGTGGAGTGTTTGTGTCTGTCAGTAGTGGTTTATCTTGTAGTGAAGTCGAACTAGATACTGCGTGCGAATTGGTATGTGTGGAGGTTATACTTAACAGCCGAACTAAGTTAATTATTGGCTCCTTCTACCGACCCCCAGACTCCGATGATAGTGTTGCGGAACAGTTCAAAGAAAATTTGAGTCTCGTAACAAATAAATACCCCACTCATACGGTTATAGTTGGTGGGGACTTCAACCTTCCCTCGATATGTTGGCAAAAATACTTGTTCAAAACCGGTGGTAGGCAGAAAACATCTTCCGACATTGTCCTCAATGCTTTCTCCGAAAGTTATTTCGAGTAGTTAGTCCACGAACCCACGCGAAATGTAAATGGTTGCTAAAACACACTTGACCTCTTAGCCACAAACAATCCAGAGCTGATAGAGAGCATCATGACTGGTACAGGGATTAGTGATGACAAGGTAGTTGTAGCTAGGGTCAATACCGTTTCTTCCAAATCCACCAGAAACAAACGCAAAATAATTTTATTTAAAAAGCGGATAGAGTGGCACTAGAAGCCTTCCTAAGAGACAATCTCCATTCCTTCCGAACTGACTATGCAAATGTAGACGAGATGTGGCTCAAATTCAAAGATATAGTAGCAACAGCAATTGAGAGATTCATACCTCAAAACTTGGTAAGAGTTGGAACTGATCCCCCGTGGTACACAAAACAGGTCCGAACTCTGTTGCAGAGGCAACTGAAAAAGCATGCGAAGTTCAGAAGAACGCGAAATCTCGAAGTTGGCTAAATTTTACAGACGCTCGAAATTTGGTACGGACTTCAATGCGAGATGCCTTCAATAGGTTCCACAACGAAACATTGTCTCGAAATTTAGTAGAAATTCCGAAGAAATTCTGGTCGTATGTAAAGTACACAAGCGGCAAGACGCAGTCAATACCTTCGCTGCGCAGTGCCGATGGTACTGTTACCGACGACTGTGCCGCTAAAGCGGAGTTATTGAACGCAGTTTTCCGAAATTCCTTCACCAAGGAAGACGAATGGAATATTTCGGAATTTGAAACACGAACAGCTGCTAGCATGAGTTTCTTAGAAGTAGATACCTTAGGGGTTGCGAAGCAACTCAAATCGCTTGATACGGGCAAGTCTTCAGGTCCAGATTGTATACCGATTAGGTTCGTTTCAGATTACGCTGATACAATAGCTCCCTACTTAGCACTCATATACAACCGCTCGCTCACCGATAGATCTGTACCTACAGATTGGAAAACTGCGCAGGTCGCACCAGTGTTTAAGAAGGGTAGTAGGAGGAATCCATCTAACTACAGACCTATATCATTGACGTCGGTTTGCAGTAGGGTTTTGGAGCATATACTGTATTTAAACATTATGAATTACCTCGAAGGGAACGATCTATTGATACGTAATCAGCATGGTTTCAGAAAACATCGTTCTTGTGCAACGCAGCTAGCTCTTTATTCGCACGAAGTAATGGCCGCTATCGACAGGGGATCTCAAGTTGATTCCGTATTTCTAGATTTCCGGAAAGCTTTTGACACCGTTCCTCACAAGCGACTTCTAATCAAGCTGCGGGCCGATGGGGTATCGTCTCAGTTGTGCGACTGGATTCGTGATTTCCTGTCAGGAAGGTCGCAGTTCGTAGTAATAGACGGCAAATCATCGAGTAAAACTGAAGTGATATCAGGTGTTCCCCAGGGAAGCGTCCTGGGACATCTGCTGTTCCAGATCTATATAAATGACCTGGGTGACAATCTGAGCAGTTCTCTCAGGTTGTTCGCTGATGATGCTGAATTTTACCGTCTAGTAAGGTCATCCGAAGACCAGTATCAGTTGCAAAGCGATTTAGAAAAGATTGCTGTATGGTGTGGCATGTGGCAGTTGACGCTACGAGAAGTGTGAGGTGATCCACATGAGTTCCAAAGAAAAGACGTAGTAATCATAAGTTCAACTGTGTTACAGTGCAAAGTTTCAGGCTACATGGGTACCACATGTTTCGAGTGTAGTGGATGCCTCTAAAGTCATGAGTCACTTCACACATAATTACTAAAGTGACAGTGTCATACTTCCATTTGTCTTACAGTTAAAATGTGAGTGCCAGTATTCTTGAGTGTTTTAGTGTGACACAAATTCCTTAGAACAAAATTACCGATGGGCTATAATTCATAGTGGATGCCTATAAACCCGCCCAGTCCTCGGAGAACGCCACAGATCGTACTCAGCTTTCTGAAAACATCTCAATACAGCAGGCTAGAGACTGTGGAAGAGTACACAGGCATTTAGGTGAGAATATAATTTGAAACATACTGGAATTTAACAACGTGGATGGTTTGGCGTCAATAGTGACGTGATAAGGAACATGTATTGTCCTTTATGCACATCCAATTCCAGGCCCGAAAAGGTACGTAGAATGAAGATTAGGACTTAATACTGCACTGAATGTCAAGTCAGTAGTAAGAATCTTCTGTTGTCTTTTATGTTCATCCAATTCGATATCTGGAAAATATTAAAAATAACATATCGTTGGATATATAGCCTCAGATTTCGCAGTTGTTTCTCATTGAACGACGGATGTTTCTATGAAATATTGAAGAATATCATCTGGTACGCAAGTTTATTGGTACATACAACTGCCACTCACGTAGGGTTATTCCTTAGGTGGCGCTTTCGTACCATTTCATTTGTAGCCTCAGTGTTTGCTAAGCTGAGATCGAGGAAGTTGCAGACAGCACGTCTCTGTGGTCACACATAGTGTCGGTTGCGCGAATACCGTGTGTAGGTGAGATATTTATTTTATTTTAGGTAAATTTTAAATACGGTAAAAATGTTGATGTAATCTCCTTTTACTAGGAAGAACAATCACTATGATCTCATAAATTTGTGAAATTTTTTCATAACATTATCGAACGCAGAGATGTTGATTTCTCTATATTTATTTGAATGAATGCAGTTTTTTGGTACGTGAAAGTATTTCTATTCCTCGTTTTGTTTTCTCCGTACATTAATAAAATATTTGTAACTAATAGACCATGTCTGAAAATTATTATATACAATAAATGTACAAACTAATAGACATACGACATCAGATATTTTACCAGCACCATAAACGAAAGGGATTTTTGCATATCTTCCGATACGACTTATTTACGAAGACGTTGACACCACGAAGCATGTTTCCCAAGAAGTCCCTATACCTCTCTTGACTGTATACAACTGGGGAAATAAACAGTCATTCTCTCGGTGTACCTGTTTTGTACATCAGGAAAAGCATTGTAATCATTATTGTATTGATTGCTCCAGTATCGACTGATGTAAGCGGGCACAATTACGTTATTGAGAAGCGATCAGTGACGTGTGTGTGGATGCATAAACGTCCAAAGACAAGGGACAGAAGGATAGAGGCATTGTACGACTTTCGAGGTTGCCTTGGCAAGGTTGTGCACGGAATATCCGTGTTGGAAACCGGAAATACGAGTATGAAAACTACCACTCTCAACAAAGTAATAGATCGGTAAACTAATCGATATTTCAGTGAGGGATCACCCAGTGCCACGAACGTCTGAGGTCCCACACCAGGTAGTATTTATTGACGAAATGTACTGTTTGAAAATAACATAAGCGAGGAAGACCAAGAGTTGGCGAGAGCAATTGACGTAAAGACGTGTCGGCGAAGGGGACAGTGATAGCCATTCACTACGGTTTCTGCACGGGGCTTCTCTGGAGGTGTGTGCAAGCAGTCATGATACTAATACAGAATCTGAAACAAACAAACTGTAGGTGTCTTCCATAAATTTAATAATCAAACTTAAGATCACAATGAGCAGCAAAAATATTGTAAAAATATGAGATAGAATGTTTCAAAATTATGGTCACCGGAAGATGATAGTCGTTCTCATAGTCAGATTGAATGTTCCCTTGGACAGCTTTTAAATTATTGAGCAAGAATCCAATGAGGTTGAAATGGCCAGCTGTCTGTTTCCCCAGCTGTAGAAAGCCAAGTGAGGTATGGGACCCTCTCGGAAATCTCACAGATTCGTGTCAAAGCCTATGTAAATCACACCTATTGTGGCGTATGTATACCTTCCGTCTCTAAAAAAAAGTTGCCAATTTTTATGGCATATATCTACACTGCTGGCCATTACAATTGCTGCACCAAGAAGAAATACATATGCATTGGACAAATATATTATACTAGAACTGACATGTGATTACCTTTTCACGCAATTTCGCTGCATAGATCCCGAGAAATCAGTACCCACAACAACCACCTCTGGCCGCATTAACGCCTTGATACCCCTGGGTATTGAGTCAAACATAGCTTCGATGGCGTGTACAGGTACAGCTGCCCATGTAGCTTCAACACGCTACCACAGTACATCAAGAGTAATGACTGGCGTATTGTGACGATCCAGTTGCTCGGCCATCATTAACCAGACATTTTCAATTGGTGAGAGATCTGGACAATGTTTTGGCCAGGGCAGCAGTCGAACATTTACTGTGTCCAAAGAGGCCCGTACAGGATCTGCAACATGCGGTCGTGCATTATCCTGCTGAAATGTAGGGTTTCGCAGGGATCGAATGAAGGATAGAGCCACGGGTCGTAACACATCTGAAATTTAATGTCCTCTGTTGAAAGTGCCATCAATGCGAACAAGAGGTGACCGAGACGTGTAACCAATGGCACCCCATACCATCACGCCTGGTGACACGCCACTACGGCGATGACGAATACACGCTTCCAATGTGCGTTCACCGTGATGACGCCAATCACGGATGGGACCATCATAACCATAACCTGTATTCATCCGAAAAAATGACGTTTTACCATACGTGCACCCAGGTTAGGCGTTGGGTACACCATCGCAGGCGCGATGCAGCGGCAAGGGTAACCGAGCTGATAGGCCATGCTGCTGCAAACGTCGTTGAACCGTTCGTGCAGGTGGTTGTTGTCTTGCAAACGTCCCCATCTGTTGACTCAGGGATCGAGACGTGGTTGCACAGCCATTACGATACGAGGCCGTTGGGATCCAGCACGAAGTTCCGTATTACCCTCCGGAACCCACCGATTCCATATTCTGCTAACAGTCATTGGATCTCGACTAACGCGAGCAGCAACCTCGCGATACGATAAACCGCAATCGCGATAGGTTACAATCCGACTTTTATCAAAGTCGGACACGTGATGGTACGCATTTATCCTCCTTAAACGAGGCATCACAACAACGTTTCGCCGGCCGCGGTGGTCTAGCGGTTCTAGGCGCGCAGTCCGGAACCGTGCGACTGCTACGGTCGCAGGTTCGAATCCTGCCTCGGGCATGGATGTTTGTGATGTCCTTAGGTTAGTTAGGTTTAAGTAGTTCTAAGTTATAGGGGACTGATGACCACAGATGTTAAGTCCCATAGTGCTCAGAGCCATTTTTTGAACAACAACGTTTCACCAGGCAGCGCCGGTCAACTGCTGCTTGTATATGAGAAATCGGTTGGAAACTTTCCTCATGTCAGCACGTTGTAGGTGTCGCCACCGGCGCCAACCTTGTGTGAATGCTCTGAAAAGATAATCATTTGCATATCACGGTATCTTCTTCCTGTCGGTTAAATTTCACATCTGTAGTGCGTCATCTTCGTGGTACAGGAATTTTAATGGCCAGTAGTGTATCTGTGATTAGTGTCAGTATGTGGATGCAATGTTAGTGCTAATTTAACACCTCCTGCAGAATAGTGACGCCACTGCACAGAGGCGGTTGACAGCTATAGTTTTGTTAGGCCCATACGTAGTACAAGGACCCGAATACGTTGGCCAAAAGTTATGTGGATGTGGGAAGAACGCTCAGCAAGAAAGTGAAGTTTCAGAACATCACTCCAAAAACATCACCCCCGCCCCCCAACCAGCCATCAAGTTACGCCCACTTAAAACGCTGAAGGCTGTTAAAAAGTAAGTATACATAATGCTAGTGAGCGAATCATTTCTCGGAAGGTATAAGATCCTAGAAATCAGAGAGCCAAAGTAAAAAAACGACGAGCAACGACGAAATCAAAGTAGAAGTGAGCATAAGTAATGACGGCCAATGAAATATCAACACATGCCGTTTTTTTTTTTTTTTTTTTTTTTTTGTATAACAGGTAAGTTGTTGCGTGTGTGTTGAAATTACAACGAAATTGCGATGGAGAGAATGCAAATAATAAGTAAGAGCTGAAATACAATGTGTACATGTGCCTTATTATTAAAATTAGTGCTGTAATGAAGTAGTGGGAACACTACACCTGCCATTGGTTGGTTGGTTGGTTTCCGGGAAGGAGACCAGACAGCGAGGTCATCGGTCTCATGGGATTAGGGAAGGATGGGGAAGGAATTCGGCCGTTCCCTTTCAGAAGAACCATCCCGGCATTTGCCTGGAGTGATACACCTACCATTGCATGCATCACTATACACCTTCAAGGCATAAGAAGAATGTTTCGAAGAGAAAGGCGTGAGCAGCCCATAAACGCCAGTTAACAAGGTTAATACAAGTGTTAAAGGAAGTTCTCTGTACCATGGAACTGAAGAGCAGAAAAGAGCCAGTGAAATAGGAGTAGTACTGTGAAATAATGAAAATTTACACGAAAGAAGAGACTGGGCAGCCTAAGAGCGGCATATTGTGGGCTTGAATGAGTGAAATAACCAGGTTGCCCTCCATGTGAAATAATGTTTAGGAAAGGAGTGTGCAGTACAGGAGCACCAGTGTGTAAGTTAAAAATATGTTTTCTTTTGATTAACGTCGTTACTTTTAAAGACATTTGGACAAGACAGCTTGTGTCACCGAAGGTATGACAGCCATAGGAGATCATGGTAATTTTGACTTGCACATACGAAAAAAAAAAGAGGGAATGATATAACAAAGCTACAGGTCGACAACAGAAGACATCCACAGCTAAAATGGGAGAAATCAGTATAAAGTCGGTGTTCCTACGAAAGTAGTATAAAATGTTTGAAGCATTCATCTGTGGAATTTATTATGAAAGTAGTAGATATAAGTAAGATACAAATAATCACGACGGAATTACATAGTTTCCATCATTATAGGAGTAATAAAACAAGACGTTTGCATTTTTGGATGGAAGATGGTATAAAACCACCCACAGTCCTGTTGTGTTATTGCATTTTCAGTAACTTGTCCAACCTCATTATTTCATTATTACTTCAAAAATTCTCTTCGTCGTTGATTTTGTTAGGGCTGTGGTTCTCGAAGTGAAATTGTCGCCCACTCTTTTCGTATAACTATTTTCAGCTCGCTTACAGCCTCACATTGTCTTCCATTGTGATGAACACGCCTTGCAAGTAATCCTCAAGATTTTCACAAAGGGCTCAGATCGGATGCACTACCTTGTTGAAACTTTGAACTTTCGTCTCTTATATTCTCACACATTCAAATCGATTCTGTCCCTGTTATCTCAGTATAGATGTTAGAGTTCCGTCTAGTGTTTACCCAAGCAACGCGAGATCTACCATTACCGCAGAAGCCTGCTTAAATGATATCACTTCCATTACCCAAAACTTCTACTCATTCTTACCTGCTGGTCTGTTCTCATATGATGCTAATCATACTGAGATCCGTACACACTACCTAAATAAACCTCATCTCATCACAAAAGATCACTTCATCCCATTCCCAAGTAAATAATAATTTTTTATGTGTTAAGGTGTTACAATAGGTTTCTGCTGTCACTTCTTCATGCAAGGTGTTTTTCACTTGGTAAATTCTGGCGTTCACATTTGGCAGTTATTGTAAATTGTACAACAACAAGTGAGAAGAATAGTGGTTTGTGGCGCTTGCTTTGACCGAAAGTAACAGTTTCGATGCTTCAGATAATTTTGTACTTTGCCCATATTTTCCGTTCTATCCTCATCGTGTGCCCGGTCTAATTATCAATCACTGTACTTGAACGGTTCAATTTCTTGGCGATTTGACGATTACAGATCACATTTCCTTCCATGCACCAATTTTCGCTTTTTTTATCACGTGATAACAGTTTTCCGCTTGACATTGTCACAGTCATGGTTTTTGTACACTATACACATTGTCGTTAATGATGCCAGTTTCGTATGTGCAGAAAAGACACGTACACCCACACACACCACCGTCGACTGCCTTTCTACGGACTTCCACTCAGTACCTCTTGAATCGTTAATGTCTCTTTATAAACAACGCTACTGACTCAAATGACACACGTTTGCCAGTGTATTGGCTCTCATACTATTGCATGTACACCGTGCACAATTATTTCAATCGAGAATGTTCTTTTGCCTACAATTAACCATGCCTTTGTACTACTGCATTACTGTATGCGGGCTTAATTCCCAATATTTTCGAGGGAAAGGAGCTGAATTACGGAAAACTGTAACTTAATACGGAAAAGGAAAATATGCTTAAAATTGAAACTTCCCCTTTGGAAAATTTATACACGACTGTGCTTAAACTGACACACAATATTTTTAGCGCAACGCAATCTGACTTTCAATAATCTCTTCAAGAGAATGGCCCTGAGTAACATTAACCTGTACTTTTCACAAATCACTTACCTCACCAAAAATCTTCGCTACTCAAGCTACTGCAATACAGCGAGCGCCACTACTGCCAGCTAAATAAAAGATTCAAACTACTGAAGGTACTAACTACTGATAGGCTTAGTTAGCAAATGAAAGATTTTAATAGAGAACAAACAATGTATTTACCTTAATAGTCATAATATATATAGCAGTTCATGACAAATTTCAAAACTCCGCCATCTCTCTCCCCACATCCACCACTGCTGGCGGCTCACCTCCAACTGCGCAACGCTACGCGCTGTTCACAGCCAGCTGCCTAACACTACAATGGTTGAGTATTACAACAATGCAAAGCAGCCACAGACTGCACACAGCACAGCCAGTGATTTTCATACAGAGGTGGCGTTACCAAATAAAACCTAAACAGCCTACTTACATAGCCCCCATGCTCCCCACAAAAATTTTTACGAATTGTGTTGGACAGTGGCCAATACAGATTTGAAGAAATTTTTCATAATTACAATAACAAAGATATCAAATGCACACACTTATTGATACAATGTTGGTCAAAAGCTAAAATTTTCTCACAGTCCATAAAGACAGTCCTGATCATTCATCACATTGCAGTGTTTTCCTCAAAGTCTGAGCAGTAAAAGAAAATGCACACGGAAGTAGTGGATTTCCATGCAGTCTTGAAGAAGTAGTGTTGTCCTTCCAACGGAAAGACAGTGCTGACTCGACATGCAGACAGGTAATGGTCCACAACAGAGCAAACCCACAGCGGAGTCAGTCGAAGTTTTGAAGAGTATTGGTGGGTAGGTCATCACAGAGCAGACCCACTGTAGTCCTGGTAGAGATTACGGTATTGGTGGGCCACCAGAGGTGCAGACCCATTGCAGTCCTTGTAGAAATAATGGTATTGATGGATCATCAGTAGACCCACTGTAGTCCTTGTAGAGATGGCCAGCAGCCATCCTTTGTGACTGTGCAGGTGCACAATCATCATTGAAGAGTCTTGTGGCTAATATAGCAAATCCATAACCACCACTTGTGCACTCACAAAGTTTTTGGAATTGTCCTTAGAACCAGCAATGCTGCTATCCAGTCCCTTGCTGAATTATTAACACACGTGCAAACACTAACAGTCCCTACTTCTCACATATTGTCCATATACTATGACCAACAGAAATGTGTGCAGTGAAATGAATGCTTACAAGTTACTTAGTTTGATAAACTGGTGTCAATTACAATTTTATAACATGAGAATACAATGACAAAGGTACAAAATACATCATTAAAAACATAATAATACAGATAACATTTGTAGGAATAGGGGCTTTACAAAAGAATCAAAATAACATATACATCAGTGTTACAGGAATTATGACATAAGTAAACACATAAAGATCAGAAGAACTTTTGAAACATCACCTTCACATGTGAGCAACAAACCAGAATAAATAATGTCTATAAACATTTTTACAAAGAAAATAACATATTATTAATGCAAATTATATTTGAGGATAACAGTATTCCTCATCATAGTGAATGTAGCTTAGTACTAGAACAGAAAAAAATTTCTATGAAACAGTACACAGAGACAGGAGGAAAAGAAATACACAAGGGTACACAAACACATAGCATAATAACACAGGGGGAAAGGACAGGGTTTGTTTTCAATATAACATTTGGTACTGCAGTATTTTGCGAACAAAACCTTTTTTGTTCTTGAAGATCTCCCTTCATTCATCATTATTCCCAAAAAGTCCTATCTATACCTCCTTTTTGTATTCCAACGATATTTCTTTCAAAATAATTATGGCTCATTGTACAATACTCATTTTGGCCCAAAACGTTTTCATATACCTTCAATGCATTTCTTCCCATTCATCACAACTAGTTTCTTATATAGTCTAAACCCCTCTTAAGCTAACTTAAATCTACTGAGCTCAGATGCTAAACTAAGGGACGTGGCAATGCAGTAGCACAAAACAATTAACACAAACAGCAATGATCAAAAATACAAATGGCGAAGCAAGCAAAATAAATTACAACTAACATAAGGCAATGAGCAGCAAACAAGAAAAATAAATCTGGCTTAGCAGAGTAACACAAATTAAAATTCAGTAGCACTATGCCTGGCAAACAGCATAACTTATACCTAAAGATGACAAAGTTCAAGCAGAAAAAATATTACACTAAAGACAACAATGCAGACAAGGGAAATGTATATTCACATCTTAATGTCTATGTAACTAAAGTGGTGCACCACAACAACTTATTGTAAAAAAATATTACCATGTACTTGAAAGGAAAATTATGAATGCAGTTCCTGTGAAGGTAAATGTCTTTTTGTGCTCCCTCATTTTTTTTAAAAAAAAATTATTATTTACTCAATCTGTAGACAGAAAGTATTTATATTAGTACATCTATAAAATTTTATTTTAACCAATGCTGCAGTGCAGCTAGAAACTAGATATCAAATGAAATAAGCAATTACGCAAACCAAAGCATAAAAATATCATTCAATAGTCATGTGACATTTCATAAGTTAGTAGACATTCTCTCAACTCTCGTAGAAAGACGCTTGTCATAATCAGGTGTGCAGATGTAAAAATATTTCTCGTCATTTCATTAGGCATTCCTGTAAATATCATAAATTAAGAGCTCCACAGTGTCAACATATGTTTTCAAGTTCGACCGTGTCGTTTTTGCGATGCTCTCTACAAAGGAACGTCAATAGCGAGGATAACAGCCTCCCTTTTTTTTCTACCTGTGCCGCTGAAAAGGGCTCGCAATAATGGCTTTTTCTCCAGGCGTCTGACACACCTGGCCACTCACAACGAATTACGTCACGGTAACTTACCTTTCATACCGAAATATTTACGACAGCAGTTTCCGCTACAGTGGCAGTCTCATATAAAAAAATTCACAGGTCGAGAATTTGCGTTACCAATGTGTAGAAACAAAATCTTGTAAATATAACAGTGTCCAAAAATTTTCGTCGGCATCGTGATACAGTCACGCATTTACACACATTTCATAACTCTTAAAGTACGATTCTCAGTTTCCAACATCCTTTTTCACTAACCAGAGTCCATAACATCTATTCATTATTCATATACATATAAACACGTAATCACATTCCTTTTATAGCAACAGCTTATTGATCATAAACATACCTCAACAGCATAATATACATCGTCGTCGTAAAAATAACATCATAACACCTCAGTCAAATCTCAAAATCGTCGTAGCTTCCTCCAATAATTTCAAAACCTAAAAAAATTCTCTGCTCATGTCAAAAGTGTCATCTGCCTCAAACGTACTTTAAAATCATGCTCCCTTACCAAATACATCATTCAAAGCTCTCATAGTATCACAATGGTTACGAAAAAGTATGAACAGTTCACAAAGTAAAGACAAAATACAATTTCATAAGTGTGAAGTTACCCAACTGTGTAATTACGTAAACATCTGTCACTAATGTAGTAAAAAAATGTTTGTTTCTTTGTTAAATAATCAGATAGCTGTGTAATTTATGTGTTAGAGAAATATGGTACCGATGTGTAAAGTTGTATAAGCAAATACCATATTAGCTAGGGCTCCTTGTGCTTGCCAAACACATGATACACAAAGTAAGTGTGTACCCCCCTGAGGATAAATGAATAATACCCTCAGGTGTTACAGATTACAGCAATGGAATGAAATGTATCACGGAATACCTTTATATCATTGTACTTCAAATATCTTTAAAAATAAATGTTTTAAGTGCGAAATTAATCACTCAAATACGTGTACTGTAGCGCTAAACTGTGTGTCATGTTGTAAGATAACCTCTGTGAAAGTCTCGCAGTTATCATCCTCCGAAAGCTAAGTTCTGCAGAAGTCAATGTACTTACCTCATGATACACAAAAATGAAATGCTTTGCGAATAGATATCTTAGTTATTACGCTTATTGTTGTGATGAAGAAAGTACTGTACTGTAACGTGTTGTTGTGTCATGAAAAAGGCTGTCTCATTGTTGCTATACCACAAAAGTTACTACTAAAACATGTTTTTCTTTCCAAAAGAATTCAGAAAACTGTGCAGATATAAAACAGATACAGCGCAAAAGCAACATTGTAAATTGTCACTCATTAGTAGCGTCGTGATAAAATCGTGTAGCTGTCACGTAAACTAACCTCTGTGTCATCTGGTATCTCACAGAAAGTACTTTACACACAGAATGTATTTTCAAGTAAACCAAAATGTTGCATTAAAATCTCATTTACCAGTATGTGTCCTTTGTAAGCCTGATAGTCGTTACGTAATCGTGCAGCTAACTAGCAAGAATGTACAAATACAACACTGTGTCGTCTGTTCACTATAACAATGCATTCTTAATTTCTGTTTAAATAAGTTCTCTTGATTCTTGACTGGATATTTAACTTCAAAACATTGTTGCATGTTAACAGTTTCTTAAGTCTGACAAAGCTTACTAGCAATGTAAAGTGAAAAGTTTTATGGCAAAGACAAAGTTAACAAACAGGTTATTTTTCAATAAACGGTTTTACATGTGAAATGTGGTGTAAACCTTTACTCTTCATAGTACTCAGACTTTCAACTGAAAAGCAATTGTCATGTTTTATACATCGGTAAAGAATGCTAAAATTTTTCTCAAGGCTAGCGTCTTATGTTATTTTTCTCGGAGCCAGCGGGCGCACGCGGCTGCCTGCTGTGCGAGTCATTGTCTGTCTCTTTGTTGGCACGCGCCGTTATTGGGATTAGGAGACCTAACGTCTACAAATTCACTCTGACGAGAAGGCCCTGCCCTGTTTAAATCACGCCAGTTCTGATGCAATTCAGGTCTGTCGTTACGAATATATCGTCTGTCGTCATGTCGGTAGGTTCCGTAGTTTCTTCCTGGTCCGTCACGTGGTGGAGAATTTCTCCCTGAATCGTAACTGTGCGCCGAACTGTTGCGTCTGAAGTTATTCTGTCTCCCTTGATAATAATTGTTTTGGTTCCCATATTGTCTGTTTCTATGGTAATCTCTATCATGTTCATTACTATGGAAGTGCGATCTTTCTCTGTACCTATTATTCTGCCAACGGTTGTCATTTGGGTGGTGTCTTTTTTGGTCACGATTTGTGTTGTGAGAATAGCCTTGTCGCGTCCAGTTATTATTTCTTTCATCGTGGAATTGCGACGGATATGACCTGTAATTGTTGTGTTCCTGTTTCCGCGTTCCGCGATTGTCAGTGTCAATTTCTAATTCTTGTAAGAGACCCTGAAACTCTTCAATGTCGTCTTTGCAACGTCCTGCCAAAATAATGTGTCGTAAATGTTCAGGTAATTTGATTAAGCAAATGCGGATGAGTTCTGAGGGGCTGTATGGGTTTGAAAGATACTGATTCTTATGCAACATGTCTTCAAAATATTTCATAAGACTGGAAAATTCAGATTGTTCGAAACGTTTCATCATTATGATGCTATGTTTTACTCGGTCTTGTGTAGCTTGAGACCAATACGCTGAGAGGAAGGCATGATAAAAATCTCCTTCATTGTGACAATCGTGAATGACCGATCGCATTCTTACAGCTGGTTCATTCTCTAAGTAGCCACACATAAATTCTAATCTGTGTTCTAATGACGACTTGGGAGGAAAACAATGAGAGAATTGATGGAGCCACGCTTGTGGATGAATGTCGTTGGCAGAATTCTTAAACGTTTTGAATTTACGTGTGGTAATGAACAGCTTATAGTCAAAATCATCGTGTCGGCGAGTAGCATATCGGTCATTGTTACGTCGTGTCGGCGGTTCCATCTCAAAATTCGGTGTGCCTTGCCAATTTCTTTCATAATTTCCGAAGTGTCCTGTGTTATTATTTTGTGGTTGTTCCGTATTTCTATGTCCCTCTTCCCGTATTGGAGCGCGAGTGTCCTCTGAAATATGTAATTCTTGTATTACCTGCGTCAACTGATCTTGTACTTCCCGGATTTCTCTTTTGTACTGTGTATTGATTTGATTTTGATTTTGTTTGAATTTTCTAATTTGTTCATACTCTTCTGTGTCAGTGAAGGCTACAGGTCTTGTGTCATTCAGATCATCATCTACCTTTGTAGATAAGTTAGTGACCTGATCCGAAAGTTCGGCTACTTTCTCCGATAGTGAACACATTTCCTCAGTGTGTTTTTCTGAACCAAGTTTCAGAGTGTCCATTTGTGTTGAAATCGAATCTACTGTGTCCTTCAAGTTTTCCTGAGTTTTTGCAAGTTGCGTAACCGAATCGGTAGATGCAACTGAGTCAATTTTAGCCCACAAGGTCTCATGATTTTCATGAACAATGGTTTGCAGTTCTTTTATGGCTGCTTCGTGATTCTGTAATGCATTTTCATGCCGCGAAAAAATAGGTTGAAAATGCTCACAAATTTGTGTTTTTACGTCATTGCAGACTTTTTGACATTTCGATTCAATGTGATGTAACTCATTAGTTAAATCCTCACGTGTTTGTTCAAGAGTTTGCTCCAATGAGTCTAACTTTTGAAGATTTTGTTCCATTGCGTCTAACTGTTGCTGTGTTTGTCTCTGGTGTTGTTCCATTAACTTTTGAAGATTTTGTCCCATTTGTTTCTGATTTTGTTCGAGCGTTGTGTCTAACTTTTGAAGATTTTGTTCCATTGTGTCTAACTTTTGAAGCTTTTGTTGTGTTTGTCCCATTTGTTGTATTAATTGTAATAACAATGCACTGGTGTCTGGAACATGTTCCTCAGTGCTTTTCGGCAGTGAATTTGCACCGGAAACATTCACATTTTGACAAGCAGAAAATGTGTCTTGACTTATTTGAGAAAACGGTGAGGATCCAAAACTTGAATCTACAGTATTTGCGAGATCGTGTCGTGTCATTTCGGATTCCTGAGGCGAGCTATTGCCGACCGATCGATCGATAATACTTCCCTGTTCACTACTTGTTTCATTGTCTACGCCATTATTTGACGGCCGCTCCATTTCCCTATGCACAGTTACCAAATTACTACTTTGAATGTCTGTTCATTCATTACACAGTGGTGCTGGCAAGCTACGTTCGTCGTCACTATTATTTCTCAGTTTACTTTGGAGCCTAGTGTTACGTTTTTCACACGCCATTATTGTCACAATATTTCACACGATAACACAGAAAAGCAAAATTTGAAGAGCAAAAATAAGAGAACACATTAACATAGCACTGAAAATAATATCTAGTTAATTGCAAGCGCAGCTGCGAAATACTTGCTGCAAATCTACATGCATGCCACAACTGTTTTACTGTACAACAATGAAATACTACAACTACAAAGGAAATTCTCTCTATAACTACGCGCTAGCAATAAACAATAGCTACACTAATTACACAAACTACAAGAAAAAATCAGAAGATTCCAGTGAGGTATCCTCGGCTAAGGGTCGACATATGAAACGTCCCCTTTGAACAATTTATACACGACTGTGCTTAAACTGACACACAATATTTTTAGCGCAACGCAATCTGACTTTCAATAATCTCTACAAGAGAATGGCCCTGAGTAACATTAACCTGTACTTTTCACAAATCACTTACCTCACCAAAAATCTTCGCTACTCAAGCTACTGCAATACAGCGAGCGCCACTACTGCCAGCTAAATAAAAGATTCAAACTACTGAAGGTACTAACTACTGATAGGCTTAGTTAGTAAATGAAAGATTTTAATAGAGAACAAACAATGTATTTACCTTAATAGTCATAATATATATAGCAGTTCATGACAAATTTCAAAACTCCGCCATCTCTCTCCCCACATCCACCACTGCTGGCGGCTCACCTCCAACTGCGCAACGCTACGCGCTGTTCACAGCCAGCTGCCTAACACTACAATGGTTGAATATTACAACAATGCAAAGCAGCCACAGACTGCACACAGCACAGCCAGTGATTTTCATACAGAGGTGGCGTTACCAAAAAAAACCTAAACAACCTACTTACAAAATCATAACAATATTTTGTCAGTCAAGAGGGCCGCATTTCTTCTGTTTGTCTAAGTGATCTGCAGTTGCGCTATTCTGATGACAGCAGTGGCCAGAGCTTGCGCGCTAGCTGGATGGTCCGGGATTTCCCATCCTCATACCCTAAGGGCACTCAAAAGTGCAGATGTTCAGGATATAGCAGCTGGAGCTTCATCATCCTCCTCGCTGCCTTTCAACACGAATCTTTCACCACACATTGGAAACAAACCTCTGAGCAAGGTCGAAAGGATGTCGAGTGCAGTAGGTACTTGGAGATGAAGAAGCTTGCACAGGATAAAGTACCATGGAGAGCTGCATCAAACCAGTCTCTGGACTAAAGACCACAACATGGATTTTAAAACTTTTTTCCCAATTGTACTATTATTGGTGGTTAACACCAGTGTAATTTTATTATTCCAGTATTTCAATATTATGTTTGTATCCTTGGGCGTCTGTTACATGTCTAAATTTTAAATATTTGCTTTTTGGCCTTATCTAGAGCCTATCAGTCTGTAACAGAATCTTCCTTGTTTATGTAACTTGCGTAACTGGGTTTTCTTTTTTGTTTATAGTCAATTGTCAGGATGAGCATTACTGCATAGGGCATTTAATTCTAAAGCATTAGTCAGGGTGAGATAAATTGAAACTTCCTGGCAGATTAAAACTGTGTGCCGGGCCGAGACTCGAACTCGGGACCTTTGCCTTTTGTGGGCAAGTGATCTACCAACTAAATAAATTACTTTTTCCGTCTTAACAACATGTGGGCAGGGTGAGTTCTTCCTTGGCTCGGGTATGAGGTAGAATGAAACAGCATTTTTACATAAGATAACTTTTATTGAACGATTTGTACAATGGTTTCCTTACTGGATTGTTCTGCTGGGAGAGCGGCAGCTGTGTCGTTTGCGAAGCCTTTTGCTGTGTGAGCGGCGGCGTTTGATTACGCGTGGCGGTGTGTATCTCGTGTCGCCACCTCGCCCAGTTGACTGGAGATGCGCATCGTTATGTCGCCCATTTCATTATTGAGAACGAAGTCGTGAGTAGGATGGTGATACCATGGATGTGGCGTCCCAGTGTTTCTCTTTTCTAAGCGGCTGCGTGTGACAATGTTGTGCGCCGGCCAGCGGAGCGGCGCGGCGGGGGAAGGCCAGTGTCCCGGACTCGACCAACAGACTCCAGCTTGCGAGTCTTCGGCTGTCAGATCCCAGCTCACAGGTGACTGCTGATGTTAGGCTGTCTCCTTCCCCTCCTCACGAGTCACCCGGGTACATAAATATCAGTCTTCAAATACCTTCTAACTTCTGTCTTCTGGTGGCGACGCTGCTGCTTGCTATTCCATTACAGCGGCGGACTTGGTACTTCGGTGTACGAGGTAGTCTATTCTTGCATGACGGTCTTCAGCTCCAAAACTGAACTGACAAGTACTCCTGTCGGGCCCACTGTGTCTCGTGTATTTCTTCACTTCAGATCACTGGAGGTGAACGACTTCACGGTCATTGCCTCTTCTGGCACGATGAAAGCTTCTCGAAGAATCTTCTTAATGTTGGTCATTGGCTCTTGGAATGTAGGTGAGGGCCTTTGATCACATGTGACATCTGAGAAACACGTGAGCCAGTCGGGCGATGCCCTGACGGCTGAATCAACAGCTTCCACTTATTTGGGGAGGGCAATGGCTTCACCTGAACGTGCTGACTTCAGGGTCATGGCCTCTACTGCTCTGCCTGCTGTTTGCCAGTGTTAAACTAAACTAAGTATTTCATTTATTTTCTAATTTCTACTTCACTTCACATTGATTTCACTAATTTATGTACCTATCTTAAGTACCACTCAACAACTGGCATAGGAATTTATCACAATCACACTAAGTTCTTGTTTCTGATAGTAAAATTATTTTTAATACTTTATTAAATGATAGTCTTAGAGATCACTGGTAGTCACGTCTCATCCCTGCCCTATCACTCCCTACTGCGTTACATTGTTAACACAGTGCTGTGAGGCAATGAAATAGTAGTAGTGTCATCTTCTTTTGCCTGTGGTGTAGTCTAACACTAAGATATGAAAATAACGTAAATGCCGAATGGTACTGCCAGCTGGTATGTCCCATGGGAAGCGTTCAGCAAGCTGTCAGAATGAGTGTTCCTTCTCCGTGCAGTTTTGCCCCTTTCCCTTATGGATCTGTGAGAGTTGTGTCGTATGTGTATTTTTAGAGCGTATGTCAGTGTCATGGATTCATGCATAGCGCAGTGTTATATTTGTGTTGTATGACGAAGATGAGCCACTGACTATTGAAGTGACGCTGCTGTGTGTTCATCGGTGCACTTCTGAGACTGACACCCTGTTTTTCCGTAATGCATCTGTGTGCGCATGGTTCGAGCTTAAGGGGGGGGGGGGGGGTAGGACGTCAAACGGGCCGACTTGGAGCAGGAGAGGCACCACAGGACGTTTTATTTTCTACTGTCTATTTTTTAAAAAAAAATTTCATAAAACTTTGTCAGCATGACCAGGAAGGATTCGGGATTCATTCACACTCATAGCAGTGGAAGTTCAAAAACATAACAAAATAAATTTTTTTACATGTGAAATTTGATTATTTTTTCGCTTACGATTGGCTGCATTTGTTGCTGTAGGTACCTTCTTCTTCACAAGTAACAGAGATTATTTGTTGAATTTTGAACAGCATACAAACCATACTTACAGGTGTGTGAAACTCTAGAATTTTCCAAATCTATTAAAAACTGTGGTAAAAATTGAGATAATTAACTACAAAATTTGATTTTTTCTAAACATAAAGTTTAAAACGTAACAGCTCATTCATTTTTTCATAAATTAAATAGATTCTAGAGCTTCAGACACCTGTAAGTATGGTTTGTATGCTGTGCAAAATTCATCGAACAGTCTCTCTTACTTATGAAGAAAACTGTACCTACAGCAACGAATGCAGCCAATAGTAAGTGAAAAAATGATGAAATTTCACGTGTAAAAAAAATTATTTTGTTATGTTTTTGAACTTCCGCTGCTACGAGTGTGAATCCTGAATCCTTCCTGGTCATGCTGACAAGGTTTTATGAAATAACTTGTAAAAGTATAGATAGTGGAAATTAAAATGTCATGTGGTGCCTCTCCTACTCCAAGTAGGCCCGTTTGACGTCCTACCCCCCTTAAAATAACCTCTGGAGGCATACTGACCGACAGAACAGCGTGCATCGGCAGCCTCTTCACATTACGATTGGAGTCATACTTCGTTGTACTGAACCTCAGTGAATTTTCACCTTCACTTACATTACATACGCGGCCATTCCTACGGTCCAAAGAATACTGACAAAGAGGTTTCCGATTTAAAATCTTGAAAACTATGCAAATCCTGAGAGCGGAGTAAAACATGTTTGAGTAGTTAATTTCGTACGTGTCTGGACCAAAGCAATTACTACAATCAATTCCAGATGACTTGTCGTTAGCTGCAATGCTTCGGAACAATAAACAGGCTCCCCGCTGCGCTGACAGCCGTTTAACTCCCCTGCTCACCGCTAACAAAGCGTCAGAGAGGGCCCCTTACACGGGAAATCCCAGCCGGTCGCGGCGGTGAGTCCATCCCCCCACCGCACAGCGCACCCCATGCCTCTCGGCTGCCGCCATTGGGCTGGCCTGCGCTGCCGCTCGCGGACCCCGAGATTAGTCTGTCGATCCCACGTCCCAGTCGCGGGCGGCTTACCGAAATGCAGTCTCAGCGCCGCCGCAGTAATAGAGTACCAGCCGCAGCGCTCCTGAGGGGAACGAAAGAGAAATAAATCTCTGAGATGCGTATAAGGGTGGCCGAGGCCCCCACCCCTCTGGAGAGGAGCCGAGGCGATGCTATCCTGTTTGCTCGCAAACTGCGGTGCCCCAGACAGACTTTCAGAGCCCAGGAGTCTCATATAGACCTGAACGTTTCTTCAGCAACTGTGTGCCGTGAATGTGGTACCATTAAATAAACTATTACTTCTTAAGTAATTGAGCCCAGTACGTTGTCCTCGATGGTGAGTGTTCATCGGAGGTGCGGGTATCATCTGGACTGCCCCAGGGAAGTGTGGTAGGTCCGCTGTTGTTCTCTATCTACATAAATGATCTTTTAGATAGGGTGGAAAGCAATGTGCGGCTGTTTGCTGATGATGCTGTGGTGTAAGTGAAGGTGTCGTCGTTGAGTGAGTGTAGGAGGATACAAGATGACGTGGACAGGATTTGTGATTGGTGTAAAGAATGTCAGCTAACTCTAAGTATAGATAAATGTAATTTAATGCAGATGAATAGGAAAAAGAATCCCGTAATGTTTGAATACTCCATTAGGAGTGTAGCGCTTGACACAGTCACGTCGATTAAATATTTGGGCGTAACATTGCAGAGCGATATGAAGTGGGACAAGCATGTAACGGCAGTTGTGACGAAGACGGATAGTCGTCTTCGGTTCATTGGTAGAATTTTGGGAAGATGTAGTTCATCTGTAAAGGAGACCGCTTATAAAACACTAATACGACCTATTCTTGAGTACTGCTCGAGCGTTTGGGATCCCTATCAGGTCGGATTGAGGGAGGACATAGAGGCAATTCAGAGGCGGGCTGCTAGATTTGTTACTGGTAGGTTTGATCATCACGCGAGTGTTACGAAAATGCTTCAGGAACTCGGGTGGGAGCCTCTACAGAAAAGGAGGCGTTCTTTTCGTGGAAAGCCACCGAGGAAATTTAGAGAACCAGCATTTGAGGCTGACTGAAGTACAATTTTACTGCCGCCAACTTACATTTCGCGGAAAGACCACAAACATAAGATAAGAGAGATTAGGGCTCGTACAGGGGCACATAGGCAGTCATTTTTCCCTCGTTCTGTTTGGGAGTGGAACAGGGAGAGAAGATGTTAGTTGCGGTATGAGGTATCCTCCACCACGCACCGTATGGTGGATTGTGGAGTATGTATGTAGATGTAGATGTAGATATTAGTTTATTCGATGGGCAGATCACATAACTAATGAGGATATATTGAATAGAATTGGGGAGGATTCTGTGGCACAACTAGACTAGAAGAAGGGTCGGTTGGTATGACATGTTCTGAGGCATCAAGGGATCACCAATTTAGTACTGGAGGGCAGCGTGGAGGGTAAAAATCGTAGAGGGAGACCAAGAGATGAGTACACTAAGCAGATTCAGTACATACTGGGAGATGAAGCAGCTTGAACAGGATAGAGTAGCATGGAGAGCTGTATCAAATGAGTCTCAGGACTGAAGACCACAACAACAGCAACAGCTTATATTTACGTCTGCATCGCAGAGAGCACATGCAGTGTGTAGCGGATAGTATGTAGTGCAGAATAATCGTTCGTCTGCTCCCTCACAATCTTCTCTACATCGCCGGCCGCGGTGGTCTAGCGGTTCTGGCGCTGCAGTCCGGAAACGCGGGACTGCTACGGTCGCAGGTTCGAATCCTGCCTCGGGCATGGGTGTGTGTGATGTCCTTAGGTTAGTTAGGTTTAAGTAGTTCTAAGTTCTAGGGGACTTATGACCTAAGATGTTGAGTCCCATAGTGCTCAGAGCCATTTTCTCTACATCAACCGTACACCCTAGTCTGAAGATGGAGAGTCATATTGTAACGGTTCACCGACCACCTTAAAGCGGCAACCGATGCTAACGTTATACCTCTGAGAGCAATTTTTAAGTAACTTATACCGTGAAATAACCGAATGGAAACAGAACAATCAAACTGGGGTTCGTTTCCGGAACACTCCAGCAGACGTTCTGACAGCTCAAAAGCAAGTTGTGACATCACATATTAAAACCGGTCACCAGCTTAATTAGGCATTCTTGTGTCAAGCAAAATGATAAAGCAGAAGGCAGTGCTAAGGCTGGCCTAATATTTCTTGAGACACACTCACACTAAACTCTTCCCTTACATCTGTTCACACTACAACACAGTAACTTAACCTTGCAGATAAAGGTGCTACTAACTAGTAAGAGCCGGCCGTAGTGGCCGATCGGTTCTAGACGCTTCAGTCTGGAACCAATCGACCGCTACGGACGCAGGTTCGAATCCTGCCTCTGACATGGATGTGTGTGATGTCCTTAGGTTAGTTAGGTTAAGTAGTTCTATTCTAGGGGACTGATGACCTCCGATGTTAAGTCCCATAGTCTTCAGAGCCATTTGAACCAACTAGAAAGTCAGATAAACAAATGGCCAGTGAGAAAGTAAACAGAAACATATGCCTCTCAACAAGACGTACCTTAAATGAAGTAGGTGTATCAGTTTATAAAACCAATTACCGACACACACGAAACTAGTATCACTACCGAATAGGAAAAGAGAGGTCTGCTAATGATCACTCGATAACTTGATTGCTTAGTACAGGATCTCTATACCTGTGCATTAACCAACCTGCATTGGAATAGATAACACAGTGAATAGTTCTGTCGCGTCCAGCTGAGTTTTGTAGTGCAATAGGAAAGTTGACTACAATCTGAGGGTTATTGGGGTGTCCACCCTTGTTGTCGGAGATGAGAGGGAGAAAACTCTCCGAGGTAGAACTGTGGTAATTGGTTGCAGTGGTAATATGTTAGAAATAATGGCAGGAAGGGTATGCTGAATAGTTCAGTATTTATTTAAACAAATCATTTATTATCTCTTTGATAACTTATAAAAGAGATGCCAGTTCCTAACCCCTTCTTTAATAAATGTCAGACTCAACTTATTCTTATCAACAGGCCATTCGCCTAAGCTTACAAGAGACAGTTACAATTCTGTAAACTGTTCTTCTTAATTAAGAAACTACATATGCTCTCTATTCCTTACGACAAAGATTGTCATGTTCAAAACTATTCCCCAGAATTGATAATGATTACTTATCTTGCAATTGATGTGCGTGTCACCAGATCTGATCACCGACTTCTCGCTGAGAGTATTACTTCTGCACCCTTCTGCTGCAGCTGCCTGGCGTAACTATACGGTGGCTCTTCAAAGCGGCTACTACTGCTCTGCCTCTGAATCCTCTCTCAGAACCTCTTGGTTGTATACCATTCTAAGTCGTGGTTGACCTTCTATAATAGGCGTTAGGGGTATTTCCATCAGCTGGCTCCTTCGACACGGAGAGACTTTAATGTTCGATTTCTCTTATAGGTTTCCACTCGATGTTACCACTTATGTATACTGGAAAGCTTACTTTAGCATCAGAGCTTGTGCCTCTCGGTGCAGTCTCCTTTCATTTGATCTCAGAAGTACTGCTTATTAAATTTTTTCTTGGGGCTGGACACCTTCCCCTAAAATTACATTAATGTGCACTATTTACAGTGCCATAATACATTTAAACATTTATCCATTTGCAAGAAAATTTGTCATATAACTTCAAACGTGATACCTTTATACAGGTGAAATCGTTATATCAGAGAATTTTACATTTAGTTTAACATAAGGGTTTCACATTTCCCTTTTATATAGTTTTTATTTGACATCTGAAAGAAATCATCTTCTCGTCTATTGGTAATTATTACTCGGTCATCTGTGTTTCTGAGATTTCTTTCATGTATCACCACATCTTCTTCTCTTTCGGCTGATCTTAAAGGAATTCTATTTACTTCAGGAGTTAGAATGACTGTCGTCTTGATAGAAGTAGATCGACAGCAATTTCCATCTTTTGGATCATCAAAAAACCTTTTGTATAAATACTTGCAACATTTACATTTTGCACAGCATACAAATGTTATAAAATCTATGATTAAAGATATGCTTAAGTAAGTAACAATGGTATAATTATGTACTTTCTTTTCTCGTTTTAGTTCCAGTTGTTCTTTATCTACGAATTTATTAATATCTTCCAATTTCTTTCCCGCTACTCTTAAATCGTCTAAATTGAAAGTAATGTGTTTTGGTGGTAAGTCAAACTTTTGATTCATAAATTTTTGATTCCATTTCCATACAACAATCTGAATTCATATTCACATTTGGGGTTACGTCCCTTCTAGTATAGTCTGTCTGTATTACTTCGTCTGCTTGAATACGCACATGTGATCAATAACCTTTACAATTTATCTTAAAAGTTAATATACCTATTCCAGCTAATTTAATATCTTTTGCCGGATATGGGGTGCACAGAACTGTCATGGCTTCTCCTTAACGATTATATGTAACCATTCATTAGAACTTAAACTAGTCCATAAACTTCTTTCTATTGAAATCATTTTCTTCGAACTATTAGCAGGAATATGACTGTCTTGTAAGAATTTTGCCTCACAATCTTCTTGATTATACATGGAAATAAATCCAAACGTTTGCTTACATATCTTTCTTTCTGCATCTACATCTTCACAAGTTAGTTCATCCCATGATAACTTATATAGTTTCTGAGAGCTTTCTGCTAGTAGTTATTCCTTTTCTGGTTGTATGTATGCATATTGATCAGCACCTAAAGTTAATTTAATTGGTACTGGTAACATTTTGTACAGATTAAAATCTTTGTTATCAATAAGTGGTATAATAATAACATATCCCAATATTTCATTAGTTACGAATACATCGAGATCCACAATTGTCAATAAAAATACCCATATTCTTCTATTAAGTGGACCAGGATTTAGACTTCTCTTAATTCATTTTAGATTTCTCTCAGATACGTGACAATCTGTACCGGATTATCAATATGAGGCACAAGAATACTCTTTTGCGCAAAAACTATTGCACTTACTAATCCTTCATATTCCCTGTTTATTTCAGTATATACCATTTGTAATTGTAAGAGTTGTTCATTGAGTGTCATGAATGCAGCCATTTTCTTGAGGCCATAATCTGTGCTCCTCAGAGAATACTTAATAAAATTTTCTAACTTATTCATTCCGTTTTTGAGCAATTGCTCATTGTTTCTACTGTTTTATTCAACCCTGACAATGGTGGCTCTCACTGCTGCTGGTTGCTCTTTAGGTAATTTTAACACTTATTCAGATCTCGACTCCATATTATCGATGTGCGTTTTATAATATGCAGCATCTGCTTCGTCTAAGGTTCCAAATAAAATTTTACTTATTACTCCTACAAAATTAAAACTCCCCTGTTTTGCCTTCTCACTGGTCTGGTTAACTGATTAATGAGGGACTTGGTTTCTTTCAATTGCCCTATATGGTGCGTAAACACGTTAGTCAGCATATTAAACTCTACTTGACAAATCTTTAACAGTTCCAGTCGCTCTTTGCACTGCTGTATCATTTTTAATCCTACTCTATTTATAGCATGAAATTTGTCGTCTATAGTTTTCACATTTACATATGTTACTAATTTCCCCATGAACCATGGACCTTGCCGTTGGTGGGGAGGCTTGCGTGCCTCTGCGATACAGATGGCCGTACCGTAGGTGCAACCACAACGGAGGGGTATCTGTTGACAGGCCAGACAAACATGTGGTTCCTGAAGAGAGGCAGCAGCCTTTTCAGTAGTTGTAGGGGCCACAGTCTGGATGATTGACTGATCTGGCCTTGTAACATTAACCAAAACGGCCTTGCTGTGCTGGTACTGCGAACGGCTGAAAGCAAGGGGAAACTACAGCCGTAATTTTTCCCGAGGACATGCAGCTTTACTGTATGATTAAATGATGATGGCGTCCTCTTGAATAAAATATTCCGGAGGTAAAATAGTCCCCCATTCAGATCTCCGGGCGGGGACTACTCAAGAGGACGTCGTTATCAGGAGAAAGAAAACTGGCATTCCAGGAATCGGAGCGTGGAATGTCAGATCCTTTAATCGGGCAGGTAGGTTAGAAAATTTAAAAAGAGAAATGGACAGGTTAAAGTTAGATATAGTGGGAATTAGTGAAGTTCGGTGGCAGGAGGAACAAGACTTTTGGATATAGTGGGAATTAGTGAAGTTCGGTGGCAGGAGGAACAAGACTTTTGGAATCGGAGCGTGGAATGTCAGATCCCTTAATCGGGCAGGTAGGTTAGAAAATTTAAAAAGAGAAATGGACAGGTTAAAGTTAGATATAGTGGGAATTAGTGAAGTTCGGTGGCAGGAGGAACAAGACTTTTGGTCAGGTGATTACAGGGTTATAAATACAAAATCAAATAGAGGTAATGCAGGAGTAGGTTGAATAATGAATAAAAAAATAGGAGTGCGGGTTAGCTACTACAAACAGCATAGTGAACGCATTATTGTGGCCAAGATAGACACAAAGCCCATGCCTACTACAGTAGTACAAGTTTATATGACAACTAGCTCTGCAGATGATGAAGAAAGTGATGAAATATATGACGAGATAAAAGAAATTATTCAGGTAGTGAAGGGAGACGAAAATTTAATAGTCATGGGTGACTGGAATTCGTCAGTAGGAAAAGGGAGAGAAGGAAACATAATAGGTGAATATGGATTGGGGGGAAGAAATGAAAGAGGAAGCCGCCTTGTAGAATTTTGCACAGAGCATAACTTAATCATAGCTAACACTTGGTTCAAGAATCATAAAAGAAGGTTGTATACCTGGAAGAATCCTGGAGATACTAAAAGGTATCAGATAGATTATATAATGGTAAGACAGAGATTTAGGAACCAGGTTTTAAATTGTAAGACATTTCCAGGGGCAGATGTGGATTCTGACCACAATCTATTGGATATGAACTGCAGATTGAAACTGAAGAAACTGCAAAAAGGTGGGAATTTAAGGAGATGGGACCCGGATAAACTGACTAAACCAGAGGTTGTACAGAGTTTCAGGAAGAGCATAAGGGAACAATTGGCAGGAATGGGGGAAATAAATACAGTAGAAGAAGAATGGGTAGCTCTGAGGGATGGAGTAGTGAAGGCAGCAGAGGATCAAGTAGGTAAAAATACGAGGGCTAATAGAAATCCTTGGGTAACAGAAGAAATATAGAATTTAATTGATAAAACGAGAAAATATAAAAATGCAGTAAATGAAGCAGGCAGAAAGGAATACAAACGTCTCAAAAATGAGATCGACAGGAGGTGCAAAATGGCTAGGCAGGGATGGCTAGAGGACAATTGTAAGGATGTAGAGGCTTGTCTCACTACGGGTAAGATAGATACTGCCTACAGGAAAAGTAAAGAGATCTTTGGAGAGAAGAGAACCACTTGTATGAATATCAAGAGCTCAGATTGCAACCCAGTTCTAAGCAAAGAAGGGAAGGCAGAGATGTGGAAGGAGTATATAGAGGGTTTATACAAGGGCGATGTACTTGAGAACAATATTATGGAAATTGAAGAGGATGTAGATGAAGATGAAATGGGAGATAAGATACTGCGTGAAGAGTTTGACAGAGCACTGAAAGACCTGAGTCGAAACAAGGCCCCGGGAGTAGACAACATTCCATTAGAAATACTGATGGCCTTGGGAGAGCCAGTCATGACAAAACTCTACCATCTGGTGAGCAAGATGTATGAGACAGGCGAAATACCCACAGACTTCAAGAAGAATATAATAATTCCAATCCCAAAGAAAGCAGGTGTTGACAGATGTGAAAATTACCGAACTATCAGTTTAATAAGTCACAGCTGCAAAATACTAACGCGAATTCTTTACAGACGAATGGAAAAACTGGTAGAGGCTGACCTCGGGGAAGATCAGTTTGGATTCCGTAGAAATGTTGGAACACGTGAGACAATGCTAACCTTACGACTTATCTTAGAAGAAAGATTAAGAAAAGGCAAACCTACGTTTCTAGCATTTGTAGACTTAGAGAAAGCTTTTGACAACGTTAACTGGAATACTCTCTTTCAAATTCTGAAGGTGGCAGGGGTAAAATACAAGGAGCGAAAGGCTATTTACAATTTGTACAGAAACCAGATGGCAGTTATAAGAGTCGAGGGGCATGAAAGGGGAGCAGTGGTTGGGAAAGGAGTGAGACAGGGTTGTAGCCTCTCCCCGATGTTATTCAATCTGTATATTGAGCAAGCAGTAAAGGAAGCAAAAGCAAAATTCGGAGTAGGTATTAAAATTCATGGAGAAGAAGTAAAAACTTTGAGGTTCGCCGATGACATTGTAATTCTGTCAGAGACAGCAAAGGACTTGGAAGACCAGTTGAACGGAATGGACAGTGTCTTGAAAGGAGGATATGATATGAACATCAACAAAAGCAAAACGAGGATAATGGAATGTAGTCAAATTAAATCGGGTGATGCTGAGGGGATTAGATTAGGAAATGAGACACTGAAAGTAGTAAAGGAGTTTTGCTATTTAGGGAGTAAAATAACTGATGATGGTCGAAGTAGAGAGGATATAAAATGTAGACTGGCTATGGCAAGGAAATCGTTTCTGAAGAAGAGAAATTTGTTAACATCGAGTATAGATTTAAGTGTCAGGAAGTCGTTTCTGAAAGTATTTGTATGGAGTGTAGCCATGTATGGAAGTGAAACATGGACTATAAATAGTCTGGACAAGAAGAGAATAGAAGCTTTCGAAATGTGGTGCTACAGAAGAATGCTGAAGATAAGGTGGGTAGATCACGTAACTAATGAGGAGGTATTGAATAGGATTGGTGAGAAGAGAAGTTTGTGGCACAACTTGACTAGATGAAGGGATCGGTTGCTAGGACATGTTCTGAGGCATCAAGGGATCACAAATTTAGCATTGGAGGGCAGTGTGGAGGGTAAAAATCGTAGAGGGAGACCAAGAGATCAATACACTAAGCAGATTCAGAAGGATGTAGGTTGCAGTAGGTACTGGGAGATGAAGAAGCTTGCACAGGATAGAGTAGCATGGAGAGCTGCATCAAACCAGTCTCAGGTCTGAAGACCACAACAACAACCAATTTCCCTGTTGTACTCGTAATCTCAACGTCGCCTTTATGATGGTAATATATTCCTGGTGATGCTCTTATCTGATTAATCTTCACGAGTCCATCCGTATTTCCTTGCCCGTGTCAACTGTAAGTCAACCATCCATTGATGATAGATAGAATCCTAATGGGCTGTAATAGAAATCTTGATGTTTTTTCCGTCTAGCTTCTTTAGTAATACGGTTTTAATTTGCATGAACTTTCAATTCCTGACGCCCGTTCGTCTTTATGATTACATTGGGCAGTTCCACTTTCTCTATCTCATATGGGCCTCTGAACTGGGAGTCTAACTTTTTTGATCTCCCGCGTCGTATTGTTTCGTCATGTAGAAGTACTCTGTCGCCTGTTTGAAAAGCTCTCTGATGCTCTATTTTGTCATAAATCACCCTGTTTATTTCTTTGGCCTCTCTTACTTTTTCGCTCGCTACTCGATGCGCTTCTTGCACCCTAGCTTTGAATTTTTATACATATTTGTCGTAATCATATCCAGTTGTGGCTGTTTCGTTTTGCAATATTCCTGGTAAATTCACTGTTCTTCCCAACATTAATTCAAACGGGGTACACCCTGTACTGCTTTGTGGTATTGTATTAAATACTAAACAGATATACGATATCCACGTGTTCCAATCACTATGATCTTTTTTGATGAAGTGCCTTAAAAACTCTACTTGAGTCCTGTGCGTTCGTCCCAAGGCCATATTTGTCTGCGGATGAAATGCTGTTGTGTGTATCTTCTTTATCCTTTATAATTTGCATATTTTCTTGAACACTTGACTTAAAAAAACTGATTCTTGATCTTTCGATAATACTGAAGGAATACCAAAGTTCAAAATAACTTCTTCTATGAACTTCTCGGCTATTGTGTCTGCATCTTGTCTCTGTGTTGGAATTGCTGCTGTAAACTTGCTTAAATCGTCCTGAAGCGTCAAAATAAATCTGTTACCTTTCGTTGTTATGTCTAAGGGACGAATTACATCCATATAACATTTATCAAACACTGTTTCTGCAATGTCCGTAATAACTAATGGCATTTTTGTTTTCCAATGCTGTAATTTATTCCATTGGCATTTATCACATGTTCTAATATACTCTTCACATATTTCTTCATTCCTTTCCATGAACCTTATCTTTTTAAACGATCCAGTGTCCTATGTATTCCTTGATGTCCACCTAATGGACTGTTATGTACTTCTTTCATAATGTCGGCTTTTTGTTCCTCGATTAGCTCTGTGGTGTCTTTATTTAATTCCGTCTCATCAATTATTCTTCTACCTGGCTCTTGGTTTCCGATTACCCTTGCATCTTCATTGCTGTCCCTCATTCTGTTTAAGGCATCTGCACTGTCACTTAATCTTCCAGACTTACATATAATCTCGTAGGAATATTCATCTAATTTTAATCTCCATTTTAATAACCTAGATGATGGATTTCACATTAAAAATACACTTTAATGGCTTGTGAACTGTAACTTTTTTAAATTCTCGTCCATACTCATATGTTCGAAATTGTTTAGTTGCCCATACTAATGCTAAACATTCCACCTTAGTAGCTGAATAATTTTTCTCTGCTTTATTTCGTGTTCTGGAGGCACAGGCAATTGGTAAGTCGCTTCCAGTGTTCCCTTGCGACAGTATTGCACCAAGTGCTATTCCACTTGCGTCTGTCGTAATAATAGAAGGTTCTCGAAATCAAGATACTGCAGAAAGAGAGGATTGATTGAATGTTCTTTTAATGCTTCAAATGCTTCTTGCTGTGCCCTTCCCCATTCATACTGTTCGTCATCCTTTAATAATGTATGTAACGGTGCTGCAATTTCTCTGAAATCTTATAGAAATTTGCGATAGTATCCTACCAGACCGAGATATTCTTTTAATTCCTTCTTTGTCTTTGGTACGGGGAATTTACCTTTTCTACATTCCGCTCATCAGTCTGTACTCCTTTATCTGTTATCTTATGCGCCAAAAATATAACTTCGGTTCATAAAAATTCACACCTGTCTGGCTGTAAGTCTCGCCTGCGTTCCCTTAATCTACCAAAAATCTCTCTTAATTTTGTATTATGTTCTTCTAGCAAACTTCCAAAGCATATTACGTCGTCTAAATACACTAAACACTTGGTTCCTTGTAATCCTGATAACACTACGTTCATTAATCTCTGAAACGCTCCTTTTAAGCCCATAGGCATCCTCTTATACTCATAACGTTGATAATTAGCGCTAAACGCTGTTTTTTCCCTGTCTTTGGGTTCCATTAATATCTGGTGATATCCATGGCTAAATCCAATGTTGAAAAGTACTTTGCTTTTCCTAGCTGGTCTAATATTTCCGATATATTCGGGATCGGGAAGGCTTCCCCAACTGAAATCTTGTTTACGATAATCAGTAACCAATATATATTTTATCTGTCCACTGGCATCTACTTTTTTAGGGATTAATAGAACCGGCGCATTCCATGGACTTTGGCTTTCTACAGTAATGTAGTCTGCTAACATTTTTTCTTCTTGCTCTCGTAATGCTTCTTTCTAGGATTTTGGTATCCTATATGATCTGACAATGATTACTTTTCCTGCTTGCGTTGGCCGTATAGGAAGGCTATGTTTTACCATCTATGGAAATCATAATTTATCTCCTTTTAAGTGGAAAACATCACAGTACTCACTACATAGCTTTTTGACTTCATATTTCTCTTCCTCGTTTAAGTGATCCACTTGTAATGCATCTCTAACCTGTGCTGTACGATTCTTATAATCCGTTACCTATTCTGGCGTTTCTTTTATCCTCCTTACTGTTGCTTTCACATATAATGGTTCTGTGCTTAAGTTTACTGAACTCACATCACATTTTACTTCATTGGTATTTAGCATATTAATGATACATATTAATGATACATTTCCCTTGAGTGTTTTTCACTATTGCTTCTGAAATGTACACACCCTAAGTGCTTCTTGTTTCGGTACTATTACGTCTCCTCCCTCGGGAATTTTTTTGTGTTCAGCTAATCTAATTATCATTACTCTTTCTTCCCTAGGTCCGATTATTTTCGTAAGTTTGTGTTGCAGGCGCTCCAGATCTGGTTCCCTGCTATGCTGCGACCTTAACTTGCCATATTGTTTACCTCTTCTCTGTCAGTCCAAAGCTAATGCTCCCTTCAACTTACGTAATTCTGTTGTCAGCTCCTTGTCTTCCTGGTAACGTGCCCTTGGTCCTCACTGTGATCGCTTTCCTTCCTGTTCCGTTACTACTTGGACGCTCTGCCCATTCACTCTCCTGTGGTAATCGATAATATTTCTCTGTAGAAAATCTCTTCCTGATAGTCTGTCATATGGAACATCTGTTCCCTTGCGTAATACATGGAATGCCTGCTTACCCGACACTTTTCCGTTTAGTCTTAAATTCAATTCCACTGTGCACATTGTGTTCATTGTACATTCCTTAACCCCTTTCCAACTTCTTATTTCTCTATGATTCACAGGTATTTCCGCGGTTATTGCTTCTTACATGAGCAGCCTTATATGAGTACCTGTGTCAATTAAAAACTTTAACTTCGTAGCAAATTCTTTGCAGTATATCGTAATTATTTCATTTTCGGCCTCGCAGTCTACTACCCGCACTTTGGACCATTTAAAGGTGATTACGTGCGACTGCTTTGCGTGCCACCTGCTTCGTTTCCCGCCCATTCTCCTGGTTGTCTTCCGCAGTTTTCTCCATCTTTAATCTTTGTATTCCCGTATTTATTGCTGGGAGTTCGACAATCTTTCGCCGTGCGTCCTCTCCTTCTACATTTTTGACATATAATTATCTTCTCACATGTTGCATCCGTTTGCCCTGGTTCATCACAGTGACAACAATAATTCTGAAATTTTCGCGCTTCTTCTGCTTTGTTGGGTGGTGGTACCCATCAGACTTGCATATTACTACGACAATGTTTGGATACATGTCCTATTTTTCCGCATTGATAACATATCATTAGTCTTAGAGGTTTCTTTCTCCTATTGTGCCAACTCATTCCCTTCGACACGTATCCTTTTCCTTCATTGACATAATAGAACTTTCATCTTGTTGGGCTATTTCTACTGCTTCCCCTAATTTCAAATTTCCTTCTCTACTGCCCACAATAGTTTGAATCCTCTTGTTTTCGAACCCTTGTATAAGACATGCATGCCCTAGTTCATATAACAATTCTACTAACCCTGTTTGATGTTCCGAATCCATTACCCTAGTTACAGCAACCCTGGAATATTTTGACAATTTGTCTATCCTACTTCACCATGAGGCAATTGATTCCCCTGCATACTGAGTTGCTTTAAACATATCACACGCGTAAAAATCAATTATTCTTTTACCTGAATAATTTTCTTCTACACTCTGAGAGGCACCTACTTGCCTTACTCATACTGTGGCATCAAGCAGTCAGGCCTGCAAGATGAGTGGTTTGCCAAGCGAGTGGATTCTTCCTTAATTTATCGAGCAACATGAATTCTCGTATCTTACTCTTTAGTTACAAATTATCCTCCTGAATGAATAATACGCAACGGAAACACGCATCTGACTATCAGTGATTTATAGAACTCTGACTGCACACTACGCACTGGCAATACCACATTTACTTTTTGCCTTTGATTTAACGGCTTTTATATAAATTCGGGACATTATGACAACATACAATTTAATGAAAAAGCCCACCAATCTCTTTCTTTTCACTAGCTGATTTATTCCTAAACACACAAATTCTACAACCTACGACAATATCATATGAGAATTTCCGCCCAATGGGCATGGCTTTACATTAGTGAACCTCTATACTATGGTCTCGTAATCTATTTACCGCAACAGTGCACTTCCTGTATAGGATGGTGGATCTTTTATTATACCTCACACTTCGACTCTCACAATCATTCTCACGAAACTTTCCTCCAGATCGAGCGATACAGAAGGAACAAGCATAACCCCTAAATCTTTCGAAACTACCTTGCTACTCCCATGCAAAACACACATACCCAAATTACATGACATACACAACACAACAATATGAAATACTACACAAAGAACTGTTACAACATCATCACTTTCCGCTTTCCCACTTCAATCAATATTTATCCCAGTTTCACACGACACTGCCCCACTTTGTAATTCTACTTTCCTACTGTGAACTCTGGAGATAAACGCACGTCTTCCTGTGCAATGCAAGCCAAGTGGCGTTGCTCGAAAGACGGCCGACTCACCTTGATTCTCTCTCAGAGTTTAAATTTAGCGTCACACGGAATGATATTTCTTAAATATTTCAACTTACGATACACACGCTATTTCTTAAATATTTCACCTTATCGTACACACGCTAGTTATTTCAGCTTAAATTAAGCACACGGAAGTATCACAACTTATAACTACACGTGGTCTCATTGTGACCGTTGGTTTACTACAATCCCCTTAAAATTACCTGCCTCACATTTAATTCTCCCCACAAAAGTTCCTGAGGAAGAGAAATTATTAATTCTAACTACTCTGAAATATTCCACATCCATACCATGCCTCCACTCTTTCATTACGGAGCACAACAAAAAACAGGTCTTTACAGCAGAAGGTCCAGCGGCGGAGTGCCGAAACATGGCCGTATTCCGGTTCTCTCGCACCTCTGTCGAAGTGGGAGAAGCACCTTGCTACCTTATTGGTCAGCCACATTTCAGACGCTCAAAGCTCTGGTAACTTCCATCTCTTTGGTCCCACCAAGGTGGCGAAAGGATCGACTCAAAGATGATCATATATTCCCATTCACTATCTGTGGTTAGCAGACGACCATATATTCTTTCATTTCACAGATCTCACCAAACTGGATGTAGGGATATATTTTGAGGGAGTGCACATGTGATCAATTAAATAAATAAATTGTCATTCTTTCCCACACTGGTATCCGGCTTCGCTGTATTAATTGAAATTGAGTTACTTTTACACAAAAAATGTGTTGTTCTGACAAGAATAATGAAGTATTTCGTACCTATTTTCAATGTTGGGCGGTACTGTACCCTTTCACCACCGGCTACCCATGCAGAAAAAAGTGGCACGGTACTACCCTTGCAATGCGAGGGTAGTTCCGAACATTTTTGGTTTTTTTTAGGAAAACTGTATTAGAACAAACATAGCAAGTCATAAAAATACCCAGGAGGAGACCTTAGCCCCTGGTGACCTCAAATAGACGACCAAATATTGTTACTTTACCAAACTATGACAGTTGTTGCATTATTGTACTCTCCACAATCCGGAGTAACGTATACATACAAATTTACAACAATCCACATGACAAATAAAACATTATATCATACAAATAAAAAAATAATGTTGATATAAAAATTTGCTTTAGTTACTGGGATCTTCGTTATTTTTATGAGTAATCCAAACTTCACTAATTCTATGACAAAAAAAATACTAATTGTACTCATGAAATTTTAAATAGCTTACCGTCCAAACACAGAGCAAGTAATCCGACATTCATAAATTGCGCTGTAAAAACCTTTACACAGCAAAGTCTAAATACAAAACAAAATCAACAAAAGAAAAACATTGCGTACACTAGTTACACGTAGAATGTCAGGCTCCATACCATTACTCTAAACTATACCTCAAACCTACAGAGAAATAAAACTGAGAAGAAAAACAATGAAATATACCACAAGTTACATACTGGTTACGTAATATAGTTCGTCTAAGACATCATGTCATACCTCATTAACTGTCATCACCTAAGCAATTGCCACAACTACTCGACAGTGAGTTTAACCTTATCCTTATCCATCAGTACAAATACCTGCTGCTGAGCTAGTCAGTCCATCAACTCTGATCAATACACGCAGTAAATAGTTTAGCAATAAGTGCTTGAATCCACCAGTATCTCTCTTATCTTACTCTACTGTTCATTTCTCTGTTGTCACACATATAGACGACAAGAACTTGCATTTCGACTAGCCTTCGTTACACTTTAATGTGAAATGTCACCACTATGATAATAAAATAAGTGGCTTCAGTCAAAACACCAACAAGATTATTACTATGCACGACATCAAAATGCATCAATTAATTCCGATATTTGTTGTGCAATTCAAACTCTTCTCCCCTGTGACAACCTTACTGATCAATGCTACAAGAGCCGCTACGTTAGTATTACGCCACTGGCTAATAATTAAAGCATCATTGTACCAAATATTCTAATAAACATGCTACGTGATCTTGATAACCCAGAACAAACCAAAAAACAAACACTAACTATTCTAAACACAAATGATAATGAAATACAATTACACTTGCTGTCCCTTCAGGAATGAAACATATAAAATAAAAAGAAAACACTTACACAATTACAAATACATTATTCCCTATCTTGCGAGTCACACGGAAACATTTCATTCTGTGATTTTCTTGGCGTCAAAAAGTTGCTGATAGTTTTCCTAGAAACACTGTCTCGGTGTCAAAGCTCTCCCATGGTTACCCGGACGAAAGTTTTTGAGTCACTCAAATCGGCATTTTGACCACGCACTGAACAGTAAACTGTATCTCTCATTAAATACAAATGTCATAGTCACTCTCAGAGTACCATCCACACGAATCTGTTCGTCCAAAAAATGGCCCTACAACTACTATTACCCACAGTTCTGTCCTTTCAGTTCATGGTGTAATTAAAAGTCGTAAGTTTCAACAAACAGCACTTATTCCCGCGCCAATTCAAGAAATGTCTCCTACTACAGACGCAACTGTCAATGTCCCACTCTAGTTTCTTGCGTTCATACAATAATTAGTCACCAAACGACAACTGTCCCCTAAGTATACCAAGCGTCCCACATGCAATTCACAAAGCACACTTAACAAGTCACTGTCAAAAGTTTATGGATCCCACCATTCAGTGGTCGAGACAAAACAAAACGATCGTCCTGTCTGCTAAAGACAAAATCTTTTCCACCACTCACAACATGGAAACACCAGTCCCTCACTTTCCACCTTATGGAGACATACGAGCAGTCATCTTGTTTCACGGCTCCACAGTCCAGTACTAGTTAATAGCTGCTGGTAAAAAAATGCTCGCCGGGCTCCGCCGCGCCTCGTCCATTCTGCAGTAGCGCCGCTGCGCGCGCCGTTGAGCAGACGAAACCACCCGCTGTTGCCTCCGCGGGATACTTTCCCCAGTCGTAAGGGTGGCGGAACCTATGAATGGCCAGTGATACGTGCGTGTCGCCCCAGGCCGTTGACCTGCTGTAGCGGGCGCGTGGAGTGTACCTCGTCCGACAGTGGAGTGGGGAGTGCCGCGGCTGTGTCGCCCGTCGCCAAGGCAACGTCAGCTCGGCCCGCTAGCGGTATGGGCGTTACGACACCCAATCAGTCAGAGCCTTCCATGCATCTCGCAACATTACAGACAAAAGGATATTCTTACATTATTTAAATACTCATTGATTACATGTATGATCTATTAGATACGTTGGTAATAAAATAATCTTTGTTCAAAAAAACATAAAATTATACACTCTAGTTTTCTACCCATACAACATCAACACTTATCCATCCCTTTTTTATAGACAGCCCACACTCGTGCTATTCATTGTACCTGTCGTCCCTCATACAAAACATGAAAGTGTAAAAAAAAAACAAAAGGAATAATAAGCAATCTATACTGCTCATAATTACAATATTAAATAGTAGGCTACTCTAACATCCTATCACAGTGAAAATATTAGAAACTGTATTCTAAAACTACAATATACAATGAACTTTTGTGCTTGTGACACACTGAAATTAATACCCCTTGAAAGTGTTCTAACAAAAAAAAATAAGAATAATCCACACAGCTCACAATTACCTACCACATGTTATTAAATAGCAAACTACTTTAACATCCTAACACAACAAACATTTTAGAAACTGATGACTCTAAATCTACAACATACAATGCACCTTTGTGCTTGTGACGGACTGAAATTAGTATCTTTTTTTTATATATTTTACATTTTTATTATATATAACAACATTTCTAGGACACGTATGAACCATCCACATGATGTCAGATCCTGACCTGCCATCGAGGTTCATCCCAATCAAACAATACATAATAATGTTTTAGTTACAGATCGGTAGCATCCCCTTTACAGGAGTGTGCGCATTGATCACACTACTCTACGACTCTCACTCACCAGACATCACATTTTCCTTCTCATTCAATCCATTAATACACTAACAGAATAGGTATAGAAGTCAGCAAACCTTAAAACCACCACACTCACGACAACATACCATACCTTTGCTCCCTTCTACTCATAACACCATCACACTCACGACAACATACCATACCTTTGCTCCCTTATACTCAACCACATAACACATGAAGTTGCTTCGGAGATAGCTCTCCAGTCTCCGAATTCGTCCTTTCACTCTGGCACCTCTCTCCATCGGCTTATCTCCGCATTCGCTTTACCCATTAATCATTCTGTTAAACACCAACTTAGAATTGCGACATTTCATCTAAGAACAAAAAATACACACATAACTCAACCTGCAAAATAACTGTACACATTATTGGTACCTTTTTTTGGTTAGTTATACTGATACCAGGCTTCAACAACAACAAAAAATATTATTTTTGCCAAATTGCACATGTTATGCTAAGAATTAGATCTACACTTATATTACATCTTACGTCAGTATTCCACAACGTTCACCATCTGGGTCTCATACTCCCTTTACTTCCTTTCACATTGTGCAGTTGTCCTCATCTCTTCATTCGTATTTCGGCTCTCCGTCCGTCCGTTACTCCATCATTTCCTGGTCTTCCTTCGCCATTGGCATCAATCTCAATTGCAGCATACACAGGCCTCTCTGTAACATACATCTAAGACATCTCCACATTATTCAATTCTACTCACCTTTATTTACCACTGTTTCATCACGTCGAATCTCTCTTTATTAATCTCCTTGCTTCACTTCGCTTCTCCTCATATACCACCTTTATCCACTACTATTTATCACGTCGCTTCTCTATCTACTATCTATATTCACTCATTAATCATCACGTCGTTTCTGCTTGATCCTTATTCATACGACAAAAATACGTACATACACCACTCTGTCGACTCCTGTTCATGACTCATTTGACCAGTCTATTCCGTCACACTTCCTGACATCCCGCCTGAAAATTCTTATGTTCGATCTGACCCTGCACAACGTTACACACCACAAATAAATACACTGACTATCTACCATAAATTGCCTACCTTAGATCTATCCTTAACTTTTCCATAATTTGATGTTAGAAATGTGATGAAGCCCACGAGATTGTTTTCCCTTGATCGTCTCAATCAGTACAGCATTTTCATGGACAATCCGCCTCACTCTGAATGGTCCACTATACACAGTAAAAAATTTGCTAGTTAGGAATCTGTGCTTCTTCGATAATCGATGAGTTTTTATTAGAACCTTGTCTCCTACTGCCAATTCGATCTTACGGATCTTTCCTTTCTGCTTCTCCTGCCTATCCTTAGCTGCTTTCTTAATACGCTCTATCGCAACCTTGACAATTTCTGTGTGCCTCTGCTTTCCTGATCGCGGAAAATCTACCAGCTCCCTGACTCGATCTGGTGGTGGTTCATTCTTTAGTACCGTAATTGGTGATAAACCAGTTGCTCCATGTGGTAGCTCATTGAGGATGTCCTGAAAATCTTTGAGAAAAATACTCCAACTTCTGTGTTGCCTATGGCAATAGATCTTACACAATTTTCCCAGTTCCTTTACTACTCTTTCACTGGGGTTACTTGCAGCATGGTATCGGGATATGAACAGCGGTTCAATCCTTCTTCTCTTCAGTGTGGTTAGCCATTGTCTGGATCTATATTGCGGTCCATTGTCAGCAATGAACTTTTCTACAGTCCCTACTTCTCGCAAAAAGTTTTTAACGATCGCTGCTGCTACTGTCCTTCCCGTCGCACGTTTCAATGCGGTAAAAGTCACATACTTTGACACCAATTCCACTGCTACTAAAACATATCTATATCCCTGCACTGACTTAGGTAGCGGGCCAAACAAATCTGTTGCTCCGAATTCCCTCAGTCTACCTGGCACTATCGGAAAAAGCGGTGCTTTGCATGAGATAGTTAACGATTTTGCCTTCTGGCACAATTTGCAACTACCAAGCACGTTCTTGATCCTCCTCTCCATACTAATGAAATAAACTGATTCCCTTAACTTCTTACAGCATTTCCTTGCCCCGTAATGCCCGTAACTTAGGTGCGTGTACCAGATCAACTTGTTGACTATTTCATTTGGTATACACAACACCCAGTCCTGTGTGTTCGGATTTCTACGGAAGAAAAGGACCCCGTTCTGAATTGTATAAAAACGTGCTATATTGGCATCTAAGTTCGCTCTAACTCTGTCCTTTACCATTCTCCATGACGCGTCTTTATCCTGCTCTTTCGCGATATTCGTGAGTACCGCCCCTATGTATTTCTCGAACGGCACGCCCTGCATATACAATATATCATATCTGTTCTCGTTTACCTCCTCGTCAAAGCATTGACCATGACCTACTGGGTTCCTTGACAACGCATCTGCCACTATATTCTGTGGCCCAGGCATGACCGAAAACTGAAACTCCTGTAAATAGAGTGCCCACCTAGCGAGTCGTCTATGGTTAAGTTTGGCCGACATCAGAAACTGTAGTGACTTGTGGTCAGTATAGATTTTAGTATGCCTTCCATACAAATAGTATCTAAACTTACTAAAACCCCATACTATTGCCAAAGCTTCAAGCTCAGCTACCGTGTAATTTCTCTCAGCTTTGCTAAGCACTCGGCTCGCAAAAGCAATAGGTTGTTGTATTACTTCTCCTCCTTGCTCTTGCTCTTGGAACAATGTTACCCCAAGTCCACTACGGGAACTGTACGTGGCTATACAAAACTCTTTCCCTAGGTCTGGATGCCCGAGAAGAGGTGCAGATAGCAGTGCCTTCTTTAGCGCCTCATATTCTTCCTGCGCGACAGGGTCCCAATTCCATACCGTTTTCTTTCCAGTCAGCTGACATAGTCTGGGTGTCGCTGCACCCCCAATCTTAATGAACCTCCTGTAAAAATTGATTAATCCTAAATAACCCCGTAGCTGACGTTTTGTTCTTGGCACCGGAAAATCTCTGATTGCTTCGAGTTTGTCTGGATTTGGTCTTATCCCCTCTGGTGTCACAATGTGACCTAGAAACTCGATTTCTTTTCGTCCAAATTCTGATTTTCCCAAATTCACGGTCACCCCATGTCTCTCCAGTGCACCGAGCAATATGCCTAACGTCCTATTGTGGTCTTCCCAGTTTCTTTCGCCTATCAGGACATCATCCACGTACTGTGTTACCTTATCTTTTATTTAATTAGGAATGACAGTATTTAGCGCTCTGATAAATGCCGCGGATGATACATTTAACCCAAATGGTAGTTTCCGGAATTGATATGATTTCCCGTAGCACAAGAAAGCAGTGTATTTTCTACACCCCCGATCTAACTCCACCTGCCAGAAACTCATTCTCAAATCGACTGAACTGAGAACCCTGATCCCGTGGAACTTTTGTAGCAATTCGTCAAGTGTCAGCGGTCGATCTGTCTCTGGCTCAATTATCTTATTAATCCTTCTTGCGTCCAAAACTAATCTAATTGACCCATCCTTTTTTTCAACACAAACTAAAGGGCTGTTGTACGGACTGGATGCTGGTTCGATAATCCCATGTTGTAGCATGCTTTCGATCTCAGCTTCCACTCTTTCTTTGTACACAACAGGTATCGGGTACACTTGGGCCCTAAACTGTTTATGAGGCTTGACCTTGAATCTATACACAAAATTTCTTATTGTACCCGCAGCATGTTTAAATACCTTTCTATTCTCGTATAAAATTTTCTGCAATTCCCCGTAGACCGTGGTCCCTCGTAAATGCCAGATTTTCTCCCTGATCTCCTCCTCCAAACACTTATGAATTTCCTTCTTCTCTTGTTCGAACCCCGTATCCTGTGCCTGTCTACCGGACTTTACCGCCAGACATAATGCTAAGTGTGCGTTATCTTTACCATGTAAGCAATCGTCGAATCTTAACGTAATTTCCTCCGAGTCTCGTTTCAACTCCATCGAACCATTCCTCATGTTAATGACTGCTTTATATTGGTTCAAAAAATTAACGCCTAATATCCCTTCAACAGTTAGAGATGACACAATCATGAACACTGTACTAAACCTCTTCGCCTGGCACACAAAGTCTACCTGCGCTTGTAACTTCACCTCAATTCCCTTTCCTGTAATTGCCCCTCTCACTGTTGTCCTTTGCAATGGCAACGTTGGCCATGGTTTTGTAAGACTACAACACTTAAACACATCTTCCCTCAAAACACTCATTACACTGCCTGTGTCGATGACACAAGGTACGATTATATTATTTATTTCTACGCTAATTATTAGGTGGACTTCACTCCCCACATCTCCTACCTCCTCTAACAGATTCTCCCTTAGTTTTCCGTAATCGATATACCTTATATTTACATCATTAATAGTCCTGGTTTGTGCCCGTCTATCAAGTAGTCACCTTCTTGTCCCTCCGTCATTGTGACAATGATTGTCCTGTCGTGAACCCAATAACTGCCTATCCTCTCTTCGCCCATCATTTTCATTTTCCCTTCTTCTTCCATCTCTGTCCCATCTTCTATTTTCCCGGTTTGCTGGTCGATTTCCCCATGAATTCTGCCCCCTATTTCCTCGCCATCTTCCATTTCCGTCATTCCTCTGATTCCATGCTCTCCTGTCATTCTGATAGTTTCTACCGTTCCTATCCTCAACTCTGTCTGACCTATGAGTCATGTCGCCGTTCACAATGTTGCTCTCATTACCCAGTTCCTGTAAGAAGTGCTGAAATGACGCAGAATCGTTCAAGCCTCTGCCTGCTATCACTATGCGCAATCTCACCGGCAACTTCGTTATACAGATCCTAATGAGCTCCCCAGTTTCGTATGGCACATCCAAATACCTGTTTCGTCTCAGCATTTCCTGATAGCACGACACTGGATCTCTTATACCACCTTCGTTACAATTTGGCATCATCAATATGCTTTGCTTAACCTGGTCCTGCTTACTTTTCGACCAGAATTCATTTAAAAACTTGTCACAAAACATCTTGTAGCTACTACAGTCTTTAATAACTTCCTGCATTTTTGCTCTAGCCTCGTCCCTCAAATGGTTACACACAAACTTCATTTTGAGGAGCGGTCCCCACGATGAAGGTAATGAATCTTGAAATTGAGACAGCCACAGGCATGGGTGTTGGTAATTATCAGGATCCGGAAAGCAAGTGTACGTTTGTACCGACACGAAGTGCCTCCTACATTCTTCTTCCGCATCTATGTTTTCCGACCTTGGGCTATACCCAGTTGGGTTTGCCACCTGTTTTATCCGACACAACCGTTCTTCTAACTCTCTGAGTTCGTCTTCCTCTTTCTGCCTATTTTCGTTTTTTGAATTTATCTCACTCTCCCTCTGCAGTCTACCTGGTGGTGTTTCACCTTCGCTTCTGCACGCTAATTGCAACTGTGCTAGTTCTTCCCTATGTTTCCTATTTGTTTCTAATTGTGCCTCTTTAAACTGTAGTAGTGATTGTATCTCCTCCTGGTCGGCATAAACCTCTCGCTGCGTACTGTCAGAGCCTGTTTCGCCTCTCATACTGATCTTTTCTACATCTGCGCTAATCGTATTCATTCTGACCACTACCTCCACAACTTCTTCCCTGTGTTTATTTAGCGCCACTTCCTGTCGGGTGACTTGAGCTTCCATGCTGTCCAATGCCCCTTGTTTATCTGCAAGTAAGTCCTCCACTATCTCTTTGATTCGCTCATCCGGCAACACGTCCCTACGTTCTGTAATATCGCTCTCTATTGCACTTATTCGTACCTCCAGATTATCGGCTTTTTCTTTCACGGCATCACATACTTGGTTCACCGCACCCAGATTCTTCTCCCCCTCATCTATCCGATTATTAACTGCGGACAGACGCTCATCGATAACTGTGTGTAGCTTCCTCATTGCCTCTTTATTTCCCTTATCCATTGCCTCCAATTTTTTTGTATTTGCTTCCAATTTTTCCTTAGTTGCTTCAAATCGTTCCTTATTCTCCCTATCTCTCTCCCTATTATCTCTATTGATTGCTTCCAATCCTTTCTTAGTCTCCCTACTCATCGCTTCCAATCTTTCCTTATTCTCCCTGTCTCTCTCCTTATATTCTCTATCTCTTTCCTTTTTATCTCTATCAAATCTTTCGTTATTCTCCCTACTCATCGCTTGTAAAAACTGTAGTATCACATCGTGATTTGCTCCTTTAGACGCACTCACCTCGTTCGCCTGTGAAACTGTAGCTTCGCTAAGGGTAGCTGCACTTTCACCGCACACCTGGCCTAGTCTCTGCTCGCCCGCGTCGTCGGGAAAAGCCCCCGATTGCGAACAAAGCCCGCCGCACAAAGGATCCCCTTGTAGCGGTCTACTGAACAATACAGCCTCTTCGGAGTGTGTGCCGTCCCTGCTCATTAACCCATGGTCAACAGCTACTTCCCGCTGCACTGCTACATTCACGCCAGAATCGCTATTCTCCATTGTGCCTACGTTTTTCGACTGCGACCTAGTTACTATGGACATTACGAAAAAAATTATAAAACGATCTTCCAGCCTTGTGCGATATAGCAATTAATTACATAAAATAAAATAAAAGATCCTCACCAATCCAGAAAGAAATTGCAAACAGAAAAAAATTTACTTCTTAGCGCTATCACAATACATTCCATAAAAAAATAAAAAAAATTTAACAGCAAACCCTAACAACAAAATATCCTAACAAAATTAATCCTGGCAACAAAATTATCGTGACAAAAACGGAATCCTGGCAACAAAATTATCCTAACAAGAATTAATCCTGGCAACAAAATTATCGTGGCAAAAAAAATTGGAATCCTGGCAGAATATCCTGGAATAAAATAATCCTGGCAGGGTCGAAATTATGAGAGGCACCTACTTGCCTTACTCATACTGTGGCATCAAGCAGTCAGGCCTGCAAGATGAGTGGTTTGCCAAGCGAGTGGATTCTTCCTTAATTTATCGAGCAACATGAATTCTTGTATCTTACTCTTTAGTTACAAATTATCCTCCTGAATGAATAATACGCAACGGAAACACGCATCTGACTATCAGTGATTTATAGAACTCTGACTGCACACTACGAACTGGCAATACCACATTTACATTTTGCCTTTGATTTAACGGCTTTTATATAAATTCGGGACATTATGACAACATACAATTTAATGAAAAAGCCCACCAATCTCTTTCTTTTCACTAGCTGATTTATTCCTAAACACACAAATTCTACAACCTACGACAATATCATATGAGAATTTCCGCCCAATGGGCATGGCTTTACATTAGTGAACCTCTATACTATGGTCTCGTAATCTATTTACCGCAACAGTGCACTTCCTGTATAGGATGGTGGATCTTTTATTATACCTCACACTTCGACTCTCACAATCATTCTCACGAAACTTTCCTCCAGATCGAGCGATACAGAAGGAACAAGCATAACCCCTAAATCTTTCGAAACTACCTTGCTACTCCCATGCAAAACACACATACCCAAATTACATGACATACACAACACAACAATATGAAATACTACACAAAGAACTGTTACAACATCATCACTTTCCGCTTTCCCACTTCAATCAATATTTATCCCAGTTTCACACGACACTGCCCCACTTTGTAATTCTACTTTCCTACTGTGAACTCTGGAGATAAACGCACGTCTTCCTGTGCAATGCAAGCCAAGTGGCGTTGCTCGAAAGACGGCCGACTCACCTTGATTCTCTCTCAGAGTTTAAATTTAGCGTCACACGGAATGATATTTCTTAAATATTTCAACTTACGATACACACGCTATTTCTTAAATATTTCAGCTTATCGTACACACGCTAGTTATTTCAGCTTAAATTAAGCACACGGAAGTATCTCAACTTATAACTACACGTGGTCTCATTGTGACCGTTGGTTTACTACAATCCCCTTAAAATTACCTGCCTCACATTTAATTCTCCCCACAAAAGTTCCTGAGGAAGAGAAATTATTAATTCTAACTACTCTGAAATATTCCACATCCATACCATGCCTCCACTCTTTCATTACGGAGCACAACAAAAAACAGGTCTTTACAGCAGAAGGTCCAGCGGCAGAGTGCCGAAACATGGCCGTATTCCGGTTCTCTCGCACCTCTGTCGAAGTGGGAGAAGCACCTTGCTACCTTATTGGTCAGCCACATTTCAGATGCTCAAAGCTCTGGTAACTTCCATCTCTTTGGTCCCACCAAAGGTGGCGAAAGGATCGACTCAAAGATGATCATATATTCCCATTCACTATCTGTGGTTATCAGATGACCATACATTCTTTCATTTCACAGATCTCACCAAACTGGATGTAGGGATTTATTTTGAGGGAGTGCACATGTGATCAATTAAATAAATAAATTGTCATTCTTTCCCACACTGGTATCCGGCGTCGCTGTATTAATTGAAATTGAGTTACTTTTACACAAAAAATGTGTTGTTCTGACAAGAATAATGAAGTATTTCGTACCTATTTTCAATGTTGGACGGTACTGTACCCTTTCAACTCTTCTTACTTCCACCCAATTTTTTGTGTTCTCCCGTACTATTAACTTTGGTCCCGCATCCCTAGTGATTTTAGACTTCACATATTGAATTGTAATTTTGCGACCTCCATTTTAACTACTTCTAAAGCAGCATCCTGTTTCCTATGAAGTCTTGCAATTTGCTCTTATTCCCAACGAACGTTTTGGGAATCAGTACTACAGCATCCTTAGCCCTTATACCTATATTGTCGCTACTGGAGGACGTTATCCTGTTACAAGTTAAAAGGACCTAATTATTAATTCGTCGCGTTGGATTCCCTGTTTTACTGGGTGGATCGTGTTGTTCTTCTGTTGATCTGCTGCGTTTGGGTGTCGCTGCTCGTTTCGTCTGCTGAAATCTCTGGAATCTTGGTCTCTGCTTTTCGTAAATGGCTTCTTCTTCTTGCAGTGAGATTCTGGGACACTACGGCAATTGCCTATTTTCCTGCTTCTTATGTTCAACAATCCACTTAGTTCTTCATTAATCAATTCTTACCCACCAACCAATTATTAAACTATCAACTACCTGCCAAACCAACCCGCATCTGACTCCACATATTTTATGTCGCGCCCCAGCAGAGTTTTGTAGTTCGATAGAAACGTTGACGACAATCTGTCGGCTATTGGGGTGTCCACCTTTGTTGTCGGAGGTGAGAGGGAGAAAGCTCTCTGAGGTAGAACTGTGGTTATTGGTTGCAGTGGTAATCTGTTGGGATTAATGGCAGGATGGGTATGCTGAATAGTTCAGTATTTATTTAAATAATTCATTTATTATCTCTTTGATAACTTATAAAAGAGGTGCCAGTTCTTAGCCCCTTCTTTAATAAATGTCACATTCAATTTATTTTTATCAACAGGCCACTCGCCTAAGCTTACAAGAGACAGTTTACAATTCTGTAAACTGTTCTTGTTAATTACGAAACTACAAAAGCTATCTATTCCTGAAGACAAAGATCGTCTATATTAAAATCTATTCTCCAGAATAGATAATGGTTACTTATCTTGCAGTTGATGTGCGTGTCACCAGATCTGATCACCGACTTCTCGCTGAGAGTATTACTTCTGCATCCTTCTGCTGCTGCTGCTTGGCGTAGCTGCACGGTGGTTCCTCAAAGCGGCCACTACTGCTCTGCCTCTGAATCCTCTCTCAGAAACTCTTGCTTCTATAATAGGCGTTAGGGATATTTCCATCAGCTGGCTTCTTCGACACGAAGAGACTTTAATGTTCGATTTCCTTATAGTTTCCGCTCGATATTACCACTTACGTATACTGGAAAGCTTCCCTTAGAGTCAGGGCTTGTGCCTCTTGATCAGTCTCTTTTCATTTGATCTCACAAGCATTGATTATTAAATTTTTTCTTGGGACTGGACAGTTCATTCTTAAACTCGGTTTGAAGCAATTAAACAGCATGAAAATCAAACTACACTTGCCTTGAAGGTGCCTTTGCATTGCTTCATTAACTAATGAGCCTAGTACATGAGGACCCTTAAGTTTTCATGGTTTGAAGAACCATGTTCATTAACAAAACTACTCCAGTATGTATGAGGAATGGTAAATATTCTTATCATTAATTATTAATTGAGCACAAAGTATCACTCTTTAAATAACAAATGTGATTTCATAGGCAGTCTTTTGATCTACCCAAGATTATAATTGGCTGTGCAAATGACAACAAAACTTCAAATTCAAGTTAAAGCAATTTTTCATAATAAATTAGGAAACTCGGAATTAATGTAACTAGGATACGATTTCTGTCCCTGATTTTGATTTGGGATAATCACGGGTGTAAGAAAGAGTTTTTAGTGTCACCGTGATTATTATTTTAAGATAAACCAAATTTCAGAAATACCTGGTCAATTTAGAGAGCGCCAAATACAAACAATTTATTGAAGACTTGTGGTACTGGTGGCGTAATTTGCAGTGGCTCTTAATCTGGTGGCGATGCTGTCATGGTAGTATTGCTGGTCTCCCCTTTTACTTATCTTCTAGGCGTCAAAATAATATTTTATAGGGCCAATACCCTTGCATGATAATGGTCTCACCAAACGCAGCTTCCGAGCCCCTTAAATGCTGCGCTTCAGCTCTTCTGGCCTCAAAACTCCAAAAATATGGGCCACGATGATCGGTTACTGCTAGCGAGATGTTGACCACAGCACTGATCAGCCCAGACTCCTTACCCCTCACAAAGGACGAGTTGCCACTTGCGGGCCAACAGTTACTTTTCCAATCCGCCTGGCAATTTCCGTAGCTGCGGGGATTCCCCACATCTTTTACATACAACCCTATGTTCCCTAGTTATGGATCATGTCATTTATAGTATATTACATAAAAATAACTTCAGTAGTTATTTAAATTCACAAGCATAATTGAAACAACATCGTTCAAAAGTTCACATAAATGAAATATGTATACAAAGTCAAAGAATTTCCATGACAGATACAACATTATACATAAGCAACACTAAAGACTGACATAGAATTATCGATACAGATACAAAATAGGTCGAAAAAAGGTGTTACAATACCATCTACATAAGAGAAAGTCGCTGCAGCAATTTCTCAATTCAAGAAACGAGAGGCACCTGGTTTGAGAAAATCTACGCCGATGTTTTTTTGCACCAAATATTGACACTGGTTGTAGATTAATTGATTAATTACACCAAGACTTTTATTGACAACAACAGGCAAAATAAGTAGAGACGATCATGGTGAACGTAGCTAGAGCTCTCGCCAATTTATGGGGGCTTGCTCTGCTCACAGGGCTTGTGGTTTTATGCGCTACTATCAAGGAAAAGTATTACTGTGGGAAGCAAACACAGACAATATTATTAGGAAAATTATGGAAGCATGGCCGCACGGCTCAGTGTGTGGCATTCTCAACTACCACAATCGGATCAAAGGACCACTGTTTCAATGATCCATAGAAAAGCTCCGATTGGTTTAAATTTAATGTTCACATTAAAGAACAGCAATATTAGTTGAAAAAAGAAGCTACTTAAAGGCCGGTTGGTGAGAAATGCCGCATTAAAGCTAGACGGACGAATAAGTAAAACATGTAAGTACGAGGGTTGGAACTTAAATAGGGGCAACTATTTATTCACAACCGATACAAAAGAGGTACATGTTTGCACCTGTTACTGTCCTACACCAGAGTTGTGTAGAACACGTTGCCAGCGATGTGGAAGGCGTAGCATACCGTTAGCTGAACCTATTCTGTTGGTGGTGCGAATGGAGCGTAACCTCTGGCACAGGATGGCACGCTACATGCAGCACCACAATAGAATGTGTACTCTGTTGTTTAATACTGGACATGTAAATGGGTTACAGGTATGTTGAAAATATTGACGCCCAAGTAAATAATGTATTGAGAATTATTTGTACACTAAAACCAGCACAATTTCCCTGACTTTAGGTGCTATCTAATACAGCACCATCACATCACGAGACTACAAACGGCTGTAACCTGTGAATGGAGTAAATTGTGTAATAAAATTACTTCCTACCTGTTTCCTAATAATTTTGAACATAGAATGTCTTCATGGGATTTTAACGCCCTCCTACAACCTATACCTTACGGTTACTAGCCTGTTTTCCGGAAAAGAACTTGGGATCAGATTAACCAAAACATTTTGACTGCGGTCATGTAGGTGCCAAGTGAAATCAGGACACGCGTCAGGCGTATCAGAACAAGACATACAAGCTGGAAAGCATCCCTATGTGAATTGGGATGTCATACTAGGTGGTTACAATTAAAGAGCAACTAATCACACAGATCCAATGTGGGCTTTTATTGTCGTATGGTAGTGAAAAAAATCAAATGCGTTAATGCGGAACTGATTTATGCTGAAAAAAGGACTAATTCCTATTTAGGCTACCAGATGCAAATCTGATGCTGTGAATGCTAGAAAGACGTATAGAAATGCTTCCGTATGTAATGTATTAGGGAAAAAGAACAAACAAGTGAGAAGGGAATAATTTTGATTACATTATTAACCGCTACTTACGGACTCTGTTCAATATGAGCACCAGAGACGTCGACGAGTTGTACAGCGCCACGTTTGCACCTCGTGGCCAAAACTGGAAATAATTATTTTCCTGCGTAAATCACATCCACATTAAGGAGCATTAGAATACTTACCAAGTTTCGCTGCCATTAAATAATTACAGACCATTCTGGACCTCCGTGCGTAGCTGCACTTTAATTAAGCCACCCAGTAAATAATGCCAAACGTAACCAACAGCCGAACACATAGCTATTCAACTGGCAGTAAAAAGAATGCAAGGAATTATATAAAGGCCTCTCCAATGGCTGCTGCATGATCAAGTTCTCTAGGCACGTAGCTCTGGTTGAAGTGCGTTATTCATATCTCTCTAAAAGGTCACATGCTTTAACATTTGTAGCACAAGTTTTGTACTGTGTGCGTATCGTTCGGTGTTACAAGTTCCAGCGCTGTTAACTCATGTGTGTGGTCCTGAAGATGTATTTGTTAGTTTTAATACTCCAGCCGGCCGATATCTGACGTTCTCTCATCCACATTTGTCACAACGCATGTTCCACTTGCACTTTCCATTTTGTGATCAACATATGTGTGTGTGTGTGTGTGTGTGTGTGTGTGTGTGTCTGTGTGTGTTCTTGTGTGTGTGTGTGTGTGTGTGTGTGTGTGTGTGTGTGTGTGTATTCTGCTGTGTGGAAACGTGTTTTTCCTTTTTTAATTTTTATATGAGTTTATTTTCCTGAGTGTTTGTGTGTGCGTGTGTGTGTGTGTGTGTGTGTGTGTGTGTGTGTGTGTGAAGAGAGAGAGAGAGAGAGAGAGAGAGAGAGAGAGAGAGAGAGGGAAGAGAAGAAGGAGATTCATTGATTATTTATCCTGGTTGCATTTCGGTTTGTTATTGTTTCGGAGGCTATCATGATGAGAGTGTTATTGTTGCTACGGATTTCGTCATCGAGTACCTTCTTTTCCATTGCAATGGATCTTTTCATGCGAAAGTATTCTTGCAATGTCAGGAGCTTTCTCTTGGAATTATTCCCTCTTATAACATGTCATATTCCATGTTGGATGGTTCATGCCCATGTCTTACAAGGTGTTCGGGGAAGGTGGAATGGTTATTTTCATATTTGCAACTTATATGTTCTTTTATCGAGTTTCAAAGTTCTAGCTTGTCATTTGCAAATATACTGATTTACATCATCGGTGCACCCATATAGATCAGAAACTCAAGCACAAAATTAAGACACAACCAAAGAAAAATCAAAACAGGCAGAGAACGCAAACACCAATGAACCCCACAGACACTACAGCACACACAGAAACACAAAACAATTGCACTCATGACATGATTAACAGAAAAAATGATACAGCCTTACATACAAACACAAACAAACACACAAGATAGCAAATATACTAAAGAAACAGGGGTTACATACAGATTACAGAACAAGAAACACAGTCCAATCACATTTACAAACAACAGACAAACCAGATAAATACCAAGGAGCACGTATATACCAGCTAGAGCGCCAACAATGAAAATCAGTATATCTGGGAATGACAAGCAGGAACGTTAAAGCAGGATATAAAGAACATACAAGAAGATAGAAATATGAAAATAGCCATTCCACCTTCGCCGAAAACATGATAAAACATGTACATGAACCATCCAACATTGAATGTGACATCACAGTTATCAGAGTGAACAATCACAACAGAAAGCTCCTGACATTGCAAGAAAACTTTCACATGCAAAGAGTCATTACAATGGAAAAGAAGGTACTCAGTGCCAAATCCATATAACACACTGCTCATGCTAGCCACCAAAACAGTAACAAACAGAAATGTAACCAGGATAAATAATTAATGAAGTTCCTTCTCCCTCTCTCTCTCTCTCTCTCTCTCTCTCACTCTCTCTCGCTCTCTCCCTCTCTCTCTCTCTACCCACACACACACACACACACACACACACACACACACACACAAAGACACACAACAAATGAAAAACAGTAGACACGACACAAACCAAAGACAAACACACAACAACAGTTGGCTACACTACACAGCAAAAAACAAAAAAAGTAGATCAAAATCAAAATCGAAATGGTAAGTGATTCATGCAATGTGATAAACGTGGCTGCAAGAACGCTACATATCGCCCAGTTGGAGTATGAAAAATAACAAATACATGTCCAGGAACACACACATGAGTTAACTGCGCTGGAAATCGTAAATAACACCAAACGATATGGACCGTGTGCTACAAAAGTTGCTTGTAATCTTAAAAAAAAAGAAAAAATAACATTAAAATATGTAATACAGCTGTTTATTATATCTACTACACTGTTGGTGTTGTGGTGGTCTTCAGTCCTGAGACTGGTTTGATGTAGCACTCCATGCTACTCTATCCTGTGCAAGCTTCTTTATCTCCCAGTACCTACCGCAACATACTTTCTTCTGAATCTCCTTGGCGTATTCATCTCTTGGTCTCCCTATACGATTTTTACCCTCCCCGTTGCCCTCCAATACTACATTGGTGATACCTTGACGCCTCAGAACATGTCATAAAAACCGAACCCTACTTCTAGTCAAACAGTGCCACAAACTCCTCTTCTGCCCGATTCTATTCGATACCTCCTCATTAGTTACGTGATCTACCCATCTAAGCCGGCCGCGGTGGTCTCGCGGTTCTAGGCGCGCAGTCCGGAACCGTGCGACTGCTACGGTCGCAGGTTCGAATCCTGCCTCGGGCATGGATGTGTGTGATGTCCTTAGGTTAGTTAGGTTTAAGTAGTTCTAAGTTCTAGGGGACTGATGACCACAGCAGTTGAGTCCCATAGTGCTCAGAGCCATTTGAACCATTTCTACCCATCTAATCTTCGGCATTCTTCTGTAGCACCACATTTCTAAAGCTTCTATTCTGTTCTTGTCTAAACTATTTATCGTCCATGTTTCACTTCCATACATGGCTACACTGCACGCAAATACTTTCAGAAACGACTTCCTGACACTTAAATCTACACTCGATGTTAACAAATTTCTCTTCTTCAGAAATTCTTTCCTTGCCATTGCCAGTCTACATTTCATATCCTCCCTACTTGGACCATCATCACTTAGTTTCCTCCCCAAATAGCAAAACACATCTACTACTTTGTCTCATTTCCTAATCTAATTCCCTCAGCGTCACCCGAATTAATTTGACTACATTCCATTATCCTCGTTTTGCTTTTGTTGATGCTCATCTTATATCCTCCTCTAACACACTGTCCATTCCGTTCAACTGCTCTTCCAAGTCCTTTGCTGTCTCTGACAGAATTACAGTGTCATCAGCGAACCTCAAATTATTTATTTCTTCTCCATGGATTTTAATTCTCACCCCGAATTTTTCTTTTGTTTCCTTTACTGCTTGCTCAATATACAGATTGAATAACATCGGGGAGAGGCTACAACCCTGTCTCACTCCCATCCCAACCTCTGCTTCCCTTTCATGTAGCCCGACTCTTATAACTGCCATCTGGTTCCTGTACAAATTGTAAAACGCCTTCCACTCCCTGTATTTTACCCCTGACACCTTCAGAATTTGAAAGAGAGTATTCCAGTCAACATTGTCAAATCTTTCTCTAAGTCCACAAATGCTAGAAACATAGGTTTGCCTTGTCTTTATCTATTTTCTAAGATAAGACTTAGGGTCTGTATTGCCTCACGTGATCCAATATTTCTACGGAATCTAAACTGATCTTCCCTGAAGTCGGCTTCGATCAGTTTTTCCATTCGTCTGTAAAGAATTTGCGTTAGCATTTTGCATCTGTGACTAATTAAACTGCTAGTTCGGTAACTTTCACATCTGTCAACACCTGCTTTCTTTGGGATTGGAATTATTATATTCTTCTTGAAGTCTTAGGGCATTTCTCCTGTCTCATACATCTTGCTCACCAGATGGTAGAGTTTTGTCAGGAATGGCTCTCCCAAGGCTGTCAGTAATTCTAATGGAATGTTGTCTACTCCTGGGGCCTTGTTTTGACTCAGGTCTTTCAGTGCTCTGTCAAACTCTTCACGCATTATCATGTCTTCCATGTCATCTTCATCTTCATCTCTTTCATTTCCATAATATTGTCCTGAAGTTCCTTTGCCCTTGTATGGACATTCTATATACTCCTTCCATCTTTCCGCTTTCCTTTCTTTGCTTGGAACTGGTTTTCCATCTGAGTTCTTGATATTCATGCAAGTGGTTCTCTTTTTTCCAAAGGTCTCTTTAATTTTCCTGTAGGCAGTATCTATCTTACGCCTAGTGAGAAAAGCCTGTACATCCTTACATTTGTCCTCTAGCCATTCCTGATTAGCCATTTTGCATTTCCTTTCGATCTCATTTTTTAGACGTTTGTATTCCTTTTTGCCTGCTTCATTTACTGCATTTTTATATATCCTCCTTTCATCAATTAAATTCAATATTTCTTCTGTTACCCAAGGATCTCTACTAGCCCTCGTCTTTTTACCTACTTGATCCTCTGCTGCCTACCCATTGTTCTTCTACTGTATTCCTTTCCTCCATTCATGTCAATCGGTCCCTTGTGTTCTCCCTGAAACTCTCTACAATCTCAGGTTCTGTCAGTTTATCCAGGTCTCATGTCCTTAAATTCCCACCTTTTTGCAGTTTCTTCAGTTCATAACCAATAGATTGTGGTCAGAGTCCTCATCTGCCCCTGGAAATGTCTTACAATTTAAAACCTGGTTCCTAAACCCTGTCTTACCATTATGTAATCTATCTGATTCCTTCTAGTATCTCCAGGATTCTTCCACGTATACAACCTTCTGTTATGATTCTTGAAACAAGTGTTAGCTATGATTTAGTTATGCTCTGTGCAGAATTTCTTACCCCCAATCCATATTCAGCTACTACGTTTCCTTCTCTCCCTTTTCCTACTACCGAATTCCAGTCACCCATGAGTATTAAATTTTCGTCTCCCTTCACTATCTGAATAATTTATTTGTCCCATCATACATTTCAGCAATTTCTTCGTCATCTGCAGAACTAGTTGGCATTTAAACTTGTACTACTGTAGTAGGCGTTGGTTTCGTGTCTATCTTGGCCACAATAATGCGTTCACTATGCTGTTTGTAGTAGCTTACACAAAATAAAAGGCTATTTTAGGCAATAAGTTTCATACGTTAAAGCCTCGACGTTTGGTATTATTTGCGTGACTTAGCGCCCCTTTGACTCAGAACTTCATCTTGTTCGCCTTTTCGAGGAATTTATGGTTTGGAGGTGCTAAGAATCACCTGAAGGTGGTGTTGCATATCTTTGCAGTCTGAATTTTTCAGCGTGGGTGTCGGACCTGACAGTCTTTTGAAACTGCCTGAATTATCTCATGACATGTATTACAGATAATGGAGCAGGGACACATTAGCTCTGTCTCGCGGGTCAAAACGAGTCTCCCGACCCTTACTTATACTGATCCAGTAGTACAGCAGTGCTGAGGGTTAGTCCAGGTCTGCCAGCAAATGTTCCTATGGAGATCTGCGCAGCTGTCTATGGCCTAATGTATTTTCTGCAATGCACAACGCAAGGACGAGGATTGTGGCCGGACTCGCCAACTGAACTCGCATGGCACCAAGGATACTCGGAACACAAGCCAGAGGAAACGTTTCAAGTTTTGTTGTTGGTCTTGTTTACAACACATGTTCAAATTTTCCATTAAGACCTAAACTGACAGAAATAAATGGCGCAATTTAAACACTAAATATCAGCAACGCACGTCAACCAATTTTCGATGAAAGTTTTTAAGTACCACAAAGGTACATTACAAAAAAGGACAGGGTAAAAAGTGCGTTATTGATAGAAATACTGAAAAGAAACATTGGCGGCTTGTTGAATTAATAATGAAGGAATTTACGAACTCTGTAATTTAGGTTGCGCTTGAGGATAGTGGTGGAGAGCGGGACTGGGGTACCAAACAGGCCTCCTTTAGCTGATTGTGAGGACGTTACTCTAGAATGGCACCATAGTCTAATCACAGAGATGGCGAAACACATATGATTCGTGTCTGAATGTATGTCTGTGTACAATATTCAGTAAGAAGAAATCTTGGTAAGTAATGCGTTTATTCTTACTGATTCAAATGGCTCTGAGCATTATGGGACTTAACGTCTGAGGTCATCAGTCCCCTAGACTTAGAACTGCTTAAACCTAACTAACCTAAGGACATCAAACACATCCATGCCCGAGGCAAGATTCGTACCTGCGACCGTAGCGATACCGCGGTTCCAGACTGAAGCGCCTAGAACCGCTCGGCCACAACTGCCGGAGTTTATTCTTATTATTCACAAGCATGCATTAGGTGCGCTTTTATTAAATCTGTTTCAATAATATTTTCAAATGAAGTATACGTGCTCCTCTCCCTTAGCAGTGATGATGTAGTGTGTCAACAAATACAAGCACCCTCGCAGTCCAGCGTAGAATTAGAGTGAAACAAGTAAACCTTGGGCAAAGTCTCGCTAGGAAAAGTACCATTTCAACTACTGAATTGCGTTTTTGTGCATTCGTGACACCTTCATCGTTTTGTCCATCTTTCCGCATTTAGTTCGAGAAGACCGTCATACACAACAATTTGCTCTTTGATTCCATCTCAGTGTCATATTCTTATTTTCATCATACTGCGAATAAGTTCAGAGGCAAAGGCCGTGGTACGGCCTGGTCCATCGGGTTGCCTAACCACCAGATATCAACAGCATAATTACAACAACTTCATTACAGTCAGGACAGCAGATGCGCAACTTGGACAGATGGCGCCAACTTAGCTGCACTATTGCCTTACACCAACCACGTGTGCGATAATAGAGCGGGGCAAATAACATTCCGCTCCACTAGCATTTATGAGGCTGTGCTACTGGATGAAATGCAGTCAAATCGTGACTCCAGCGAAGTCAAGTGGTCAGCAGATTTCCATGAGCGGTTATCCAAGAGCTTCACAACTATGCTCATCGATTGACCTTCGATTGACCTCGAGATATCTACTCGTACTCTGGTTTATGAATATGCAGGGTGGTCAGAATTGCTTGAATAGCTTATATAAGTTTTGCAGTGTAGGGTGCGCTGAGAAAAAATCTTTAAGAAAAAATTTCTATACATTACGCCGTTTCTGAGTTCATTAATATTGAAATTTGCCAGTCAGACCACTGCGCGCGCAAATTAAAGGGGCCCGCCACAAACTGCGTCTTCGAATGCCTTCTTCGTTTCGTTTACCAAAATCAAACAAATGAACGGTATAAAATTTGTGCATGGGGCATAAGAATCGAACCAGAGCCAAAGGCTGCCAAGTCTCATGTGCTATGACGTATGGTATGAGAACAGTTGACATTATTTGTATCTGACTGGCAGCTCGAATTTGCACACGCAGTGGCCTGATTGGCTAGCTTCAGTGCTAATCATCTCGAGAACGGCGCAAAGTATCAAAAAATTTTCTTGACAATTATTTCTCAGCACAACATCCCCTACAACGCCCTCTAAGCTTCACAGACGGTTTCCGACCACCCTGCATACAATTAGGCCAGTTTCAGTGCTAATCAACTCGGGAACGGCGCAAAGTATCAAAAAATTTTCTTAACAATTATATCTCAGCCCAACATCCACTGCAACGCCCTCTAAGCTACACAGACGATTTCTGACCACCCTGTATACAGGGTGAACTGCGCCCAGCAAGTCGGCTAGCCTGAATTTGATACTGAACCAGGAACATTTTACCTAACAAGTCTTTACTTCGTTTCTAAATGATCTCTAGTGAATTTGTGAATTTTACCACAGGCTCCTCATAGGACTAGGACTGTATGTACTGTGCATTGAATAAATGCGGTCACTTCTTTTATGACTGTCACCTGTAGTTATGTAGACGGCTTGGAGAAGCTGACATTAATTGGCATGCGATACAGCACTCTGTGACTGCCTTCATAACACATAAATAGATATCTTTTATCGTAAGAAAATGCATTTTACGGCATTATTACCTGCGAAATTCCGCGGTACGGGTTCAGCTGCCTCTTGACAAGGGAGTTCATCCTCCGTGTACACTGGTCCATTTCCTTGCGAATGTGTTAGTTGTAACACATGTATATTTGTAGCGTGTAGGTGAATGTAACAGTTGCGTACACGTCGTAGCTTAATGTTTGTTTAGTGCGATGATGATGATGATATTGATGATGAGACGGAAAAAGGTGGAACGCAGCCCAGACACATAACCTACTCTTCTCCGGAAACACCAAGTTGGCCACCGACCTTAACGCCCACATCCAATGGACGTACCACTGTTAACAGTGTTACGTTATGAGACACCGTGAAGACGTCTCTAATTTCAGTACATTCGCGCTAACACTGGTGACCATGAACTTTACGCTACGACCTATTGCCAGCCTATTTGCCAGCTAAATAGTGGGAGTAAAAATTTAATAAAAACCAAGGATTCATACGGCTTCACCTCCTAGGCGAGGGCCGCCACACAGGCGTGCGTTAGCGACCACGGCTGCGGAAGCGGGTATGTTATACTGTTTTGATTTAATTAAAACAAAACAATTTGTGATGTATTCTAGTGAAGGGTGTCGATATGCGCGCCATTTGACTCCCTTCCGAATTAACTGCGTGCCCCAGACCAGTCTCAAACTCCGAACATTGCTTATTTCGGGATATCTTCTTAGCTGGTAGGCTATCCAGGCCGGACTCACTACATGTTATCATAGCTTGAATTTTGTTGCGATTCTTGAGTTTCCCCCGGCGTATTTGATAATCAAAATATCCACGGGTGTACTGCCGGTCTACAGTGTCTCCTACTTTCCATTTGTCACGGTAAATCGGCTTCGTGCTTCGGTGGACCAGCATTCTCATCTCTTTCGTTTGGATATTGTTTTTTTATCCAATACCCAATTATAACCTGTACACTGACTTGTTCAGTTTTTATTATTTCATTTACTTGTGCCGGCCGCGGTGGTCTAGCGGTTCTAGGCGCGCAGTCCGGAACCGCGCGGCTGCTACAGTCGCAGGTTCGAATCCTGCCTCGGGCATGGATGTGTGTGATGTCCTTAAGTTCCACCTTTATGCAAAAACGCAGTTTCTTCTTTTCACACAAACATGTTTCTGAACCTCTGCCTGTGTCGAAACACGTTTAGGTAAAAAGAAAAAGAAACAGTGATGATGCATTAAGGAGGAACCTAAATCCTATAATTTAACTGCATACACGGAAAGATGGACAATACTTTAGGTACCTAAGTACCCTCATCGATGATGCCAGCCACCCAGTGGCACTGTACCTAGTGTTTTCGGGAATAACCCTCCAATCCAGAAGCAAACTAAACCGTCCCGAAAAGTGTATGTAACGTTCCACCAAAGTGACAATATTACCCCTTTGGACTTCATAAAAATTAAATCAATTAAATTTTTAGTGCAGATGACAGATGAAAATTAAATCAATTAAATTTTTAGTGCAGATGACAGTGAAGGTTCCGTATGCTCACAAAAAGCTTTATCAAAGGGGCTGAATAATTTAGTAACACGGTTGCCAGTCCATTGTGGGCGAAAAGGAACGTTTTAGCTAATGGGTTATTATAATAATAAATCATGTGTTCTGGAGGTGTGTGTACCTAATATTTTAGTGGACGTAGCACACTCCGAATATCACGAACTCTTCTTGGCTACAGGAAAGCTGAAATCCCACGCTGAAGAAACATTTTGCTTCGGAATTTGCAAATATATGCGTCCTGAAAGAACTAACACAACAGCTGAAATAAGTGTCTAGCGTCTGACTACACAACTGCATCACAAACAAGCAGATCCACAACTGTACAGTTTATACAACCTTAATACGGTCACAACTAATTATAAAAACTTTTTACATCAAATTTCAACATAAGCATAATTAAAATAATCGTATGAAGCCAGAATATTGAACATCCAAGGAACTCATTGTCAGAAAATGAAGGGAGAATGTTTTACGTTTAACATTTTTCAGACTTCGCTTCTAGCCGCGGTCTACCAGAAGTTAAATATATTTTCTTATTCCACTTTCAAATGACAGCATTCATTTCTTGAAAACTGTAGCCCTTTTCTAAAATTAGAAAACGATATCCTGAAAATCACTTTTTCTTTCAAAATACGCCGGCCGAAGTGGCCGTGCGGTTAAAGGCGCTGCAGTCTGGAACCGCAAGACCGCTACGGTCGCAGGTTCGAATCCTGCCTCGGGAATGGATGTTTGTGATGTCCTTAGGTTAGTTAGGTTTAACTAGTTCTAAGTTCTAGGGGACTAATGACCTCAGCAGTTGAGTCCCATAGTGCTCAGAGCCATTTCTTTCAAAATACGAAAACAGGTTCCAAGCGTTGCAATCGAAAATACGTTGTTATTCCTGTATTTTGGTGTCTGTCGCGTACATTTTTAGTCTACTATAGACAACCATTAGTAAATGAAGTGAAATCAAACAGAAATAAGAGAGACCGTATGCGAAGTTGCAATACTTTGAAGAAAACCTTATAAAACTCTAAGTTTCCAAGGCAGTGTCATTAAACTGGGCACAGTTGTAAGGAATATTATGTGGATTTCATACATAGCTTTCATTCTTATTGAAGTTACATATTTTTCATTATAAGGAACTGAAATTTTTTCAACAAAGTGAATACAGATGTTCCTTTTGGAAAAGTCTGTCAGAACGAAATTAATGTATTTTGCTACGAAGTTTGATATATTACCATTACAAGTAACTGTTGGGCAGAATATTGATAAATTATTTTGCTAGACTTTCACAGCTCTCCAAATTTCTGTGAAAAGAAATCTTGTGATTTTCTCTTCCATAAATGCCTTACTCTTGTAGTAAATTAAAATTCCTTCCACAGAGTATTTCACTATTGTGCTGACTAATAGCTTGTCAAATTTAAGTACTATAATGTGGTTTGTGAGAAAAAGGTAAATGAAGTTACCAAAATGTAAGTTACGGAAATCCTGAATAAAAAATTTGACAGTTTTTGCATCAGGTCTTACCTGATCAGGGTGATGTGGTGCATTCTCCTTTTCATTCTCAAGCAGTATTTTCTTTACTTGTCGTCTTGTAACCTGATTTTCAAATAGAGTAACATTAACGTCAACTGCATTCATTCTCCCGTTACCAGTTTCCTTCAATATCGACAATGTGAAAGCTCCTGGATCAAACCCTAGCCTCCGTAGAGGCCACAGTCTGCCAAGATTAGCACGGCTAAAACTAAACAAGCATAATTCACTACAACATCCTCAGCAGTTGTGGAAACAAATCTTATCTTGGACCATTTCATGTCAGAGAGTTGTAAGTTGCATTAGGACTTTGCGTTAGTCCATGCACAAACTGTTGCAAAAGTTCTGGATCTGCTGAACATCGAAATATACCCCACATTGTGACTGCATTAATCTGAAAGAAAATACCGCAAGAATAAAGAATATGAAGAAACACAGAGCGACAGAGTGGCGTGGCGCCGTGCAAGCATTTGTAAATTATTATTTTTATCACATTTAGAAGTGGAATTGGAGCGTAATATTCAGAAATTGAAATTTCATTATGTTACAGTAAATAAAGACCCAATAAAATTGTTTTCACGGGTTTGATCAGTAACGCGTATGTCCCCACATAACAAAAACCAGTTCCAAGTTAAATACAGTGCGACATTGAAGCTATTGGGAACAAACATAAATTTCCACTTTCAAGACATCGCCACTCAAACAACACTTCTTTCTTAAAAAAAGTTTTGATGTAGTGCAGTCGTGTTGTAAGGGTGTGTGTTTTACCTGGAGGACTGTTTACTTAGGATCACTTGACTGCTTTCTGTTGGTGCTTCAGTCTGGTGACTAATTTTAGAATCACGTGAAGGGATGTGCAGCAGCGACCACCACAAGCAGTTTCCACCATGTTGTTGTTGCTAGACAACACAGCATTTACACTACTGGCCATTAAAATTGCTACACCACGAAGATGACGTGCCACAGACGCGAAATTTAACCGACAGGGAGAAGATGCTGTGGTATGAAAATGATTAGGGTGGCGCCGGTGGCGACACCTACAATGTGCTGGCATGAGGAAAGTTTCCAACCGATTTCTCATACACAAACAGCAGTTGACCGGCGTTGCCTGGTGAAACGTTGTTGTGATGCCTCGCGTAAAGAGGAGAAATGCGTACCATCACGTTTCCGACTTTGATAAAGGTCGGATTGTAGCCTATCGCGATTGCGGTTTATCGTATCGCGACATTGCTGCTCGCGTTGGTCGAGATCCAATGGCTGTTAGCAGAATATGGTTCAGGAAGGTAATACGGTACGTCGTACTGGAACCCAACGGCCTCGTATCACTAGCAGTCGAGATGACAGGCATCTTATCCGCATGGCTGTAACGGATCGTGCAGCCACGTCTCGATCCCTGAGTCAACAGATGGGAACGTTTGCAAGACAACAACCATCTGCACGAACAGTTCGACGACGTTTACAGCAGCATGGACTATCAGCTTGGAGGCCATGGCTGCGGTTACCCTTGACGCTGCATCAGAGGCAGGAGCGCCTCCTATGGTGTACTCAACGACGAACCTGGGTGCAGGAATGACAAAACGTCATTTTTCGGTTGGATCCACGTTCCGTTCACAGCATCATGATGGTCGCATCCGTATTTGGTGACATCGCGGTGACCGGACATTGGAAGCGTGTATTCGTCATCTCCATTCTGGCGTATCACCCGGTGTGATGGTATGCGGTGCCATTTGTTACACGTCTCGGTCACCTCTTGTTCCATTGACGTCACTTTGAACAGTGTTAGGACCCGTGGCTCTACCCTTCATTCGATCCCTTCGAAACCCTACATTTCAGTAGGATAATGCATGACTGCATGTTGCAGGTCCTGTACGAGCCTTTTTGGATACAGAAAATGATCGACTGCTGTCCTGGCCAGCAAATTGTCCAGACCTCTTACCAATTGATACGTCTGGTCAATGGTGGCCGAGCAACTGGTTCGTCACAATACGTCAGTCACTACTCTTGATGAACTGTGGTATCGTGTTGAAGCTGCATAGGCAGCTGTACCTGTACACGCCGTCCAAGCTCTGTTTGACTCAAAGGCCAGGCTTATGAAAGCCATTATTACGGCCACAGGTGGTTGTTCTGGGTACTGATTTCTCAGGATCTATGAACCCAAAAAAATGGTTCAAATGGCTCTGAGCACTATGGGACTTAATTTCTAAGGTCGTCAGTCCCCTAGAATGTAGAACTACTTAAACCTAACTAACCTAAGGACATTACACACATCCATACCCGAGGCAGGATTCGTACCTGCGACCGTATCGGTCGCGCGGTTCAAGACTGTAGCTCCTAGAACCGTTCGGCCACACCGGCCTGCTCTATGCACCCAAATTGCGTGAAAATGTAATCACATGTCAGTTCTAGTATATTACATTTGTCCAATTAATACACGTTTTTCATCTGCATTTGTTCTTGTTGTAGCAATTTTAATGGCCAGTTATGTATTTCGCGTTCTACACATTTAAGCGCAGTGTGGTATATTATCTCTATTTGTAATACATTGCTATTTATTCAGTTACAGAATTACGGCAAATAACGTTTTGGATTCTAGTTTTGTATTATGTGTAAATGGCTAAACAGTATTTCGTCGGTCCTGTACAATCTTGTTACTTGAAACAGAATAAGTCCTTTTACCGTGGAACATGCTGAGCCGTAGCGGCTCGGTTTGCTGGCCTAACTACCTCTGACACCGGTATCGATAGTCGCCTCCATTGCGACTTATCTTTGGTTTTCCTGGTTGAGGTGTGGATGCTCGGCGCGGAGGCAGTGAGTTGTGAACGGCACGTGACGGAAGGAGGAGGGCTGTGGTTGGGCTGGTTTTGGTTTGACAACGCAGGTACCCAACCGGATCGCCGAGCGACTAGTCGAATGCTGGGCAGCCTCTAAAGAGGGTCACGGAGGTTGTGCTCTGCAGCTCTGGTGACGGGGGGCCTCCTGTTATTTGTAATCGAGTTAAAAGGATAACAGATGGTGGGGAGAGTGCACCCTAATAAACTACCTATTGACGTTCTGGCCCTGTTGTTTTATGGTTTAAAGGGCAATTGGCGCAACATTATTGTCTTGTTCAGTGACTAATATGTTTTTGTTTGTTCTGCAGTGTGCCTTGCCTCGAGAGTGGCCAGTTGTTGTTAGTGCGTGATTATGTTAATTGGTAAACCGCTTGCGTGCACCCGCTTGGGGTGCGACGTTATTAACTGAAGTAGTAACGCCGGTTAGTGGCAATGTTATGGTACTGCATCAGGTACAGGGTATGAATTTGAAATCGAATTGTGGTTAAGTAAAATGTATTTATTATAACCTGTGTCGAGGTGTTTTGGTCATCACTGAAATACGTAGGGCTACTACTGAGAGAAATTTACTTTGCTTAAGCTCGCCTTAACTAGTGTTTCTTAAGGCCTTTTAGCAATACTTATTCTTGCCTCAGGTTCTGTTCTGTTTGTACCTGCATCTTGTCAGTTACATGTACTAGTTTATCATCTTACCTAGACAGAGGCGTATGTATTTATTGTGTACGACAGAAGCCATTCTAATTATCTCTGTCAATCTGAGCGAGTTTCTCCCGATCTAATGAAATTTTCATTTCATTTTTTTCCCTTATCTGATTAAACACCTTGTGAAGTCGTTTTTATTTATTTAAATTCGGTGTTAACTATTTGTTTTATCTGAGGATACTAGTTGTATTTATCTTGCTAAAGCGAGTCTCATCATTTGTTATTGTACATTCTGTTATTGTTTGAGGCACTGCTCCACGTCTGATTTATGTTTACAGTTGATTGCGAAACACGCGAGTCTACTTCGGTATTTGCAGCCTTGACTTCTGGGCCGCAACCCTTGCGGCATCCTGCCCAACTCAACGGTCTAAGTTAATGCCGCGGAAGCGCTTTGCCGCGTCGTCTGTCATACCTAGCAAAAGTCGAGTAGTTATCTGGTTCCCTGGAACTATACCTGGGTTGAGCGAGTGCCACCAGGGTTTAAACTGTGGAGTTTAGCGGGATTAACCGATGAACTTTTGTAAATTATAACCAAGATGTTGATACTCTTACGGTTCATGAAAGAAGTGTGTTAAAATTCTCTAACTGTTCTTCATAAAGTTGGATGTGGCCTGTTTCTGGTGAATGTAGTTTCACTTTACAGAACGATTCAATTTCTATTCTTACTGCTCATAAACTCAGATGCCTTGTGTTTATCGAATACTGTTTCCTTTTACTTATATTCGTAAATTTCAGTAGTTTGTCACTTTATATGTTACTGATAGTTTTTATGTTCTTATTAATCTGGAATTTAATTAATCAGCATATTTTTCCTAAATATATGTTATTTTGGTGAAAACGATGAACTATCCGATGGATATCCCTTCCACTTCTTATTTGATCCTTTCCTATCCTGAACTGTTAACCTGCATTTCACATGTGGTAACTGCAAATTGACTGCGTTTCGTTAATGTCTTCATATTTGGAGAGCACAAATAAAGGAGATATGAAAGGTGGACTAACAGTAATACCACCAGATACCTCTCAAATGATTACTGAGCCATGGCGGCTCTAATCTTGGCGGTATGGCATTCCATTGGCACCACTAACTACTTAGGTGGCCGATATCGATTCGATCGTGTGTCGCGAGCTAAGGTCTTTGGTCGAGGTGTGTGTGTTATTGATTTGGTCGAGGGCCACGTGGCTGGCAAGTTGACGATTTTAGCGGAGTCCAACCGTCCGGTGCCCGTCTCTAGGAGCGGCGTAATATTAAATCGGTCGGGGGCTAGCCTGACCGGCTCGCTTAAGAATTGGTAGCGGCGGGCGGCGCAAACCAGACGGACATCGCGTGCAACCTGGTCGGCAAGTTCACAGCGTACTCTGCAAACTTAAGGTTTACGCCACTTCGACGATCGCCTTTGTGGATTGGAGGCAATAATGCCCTGGCTGGAATTCTGCTAAGACGCGGCTCCTTTACACCTGAGTGGAGTTCAGTGTTTTCTTATTTTCAGTACTTGATACTGTAAGGCCAATTTTGAGTTGTTTGAAACTGGACCTGTTACATTAACGCGCTTTACCATCAGTCAGTGTTACCAATCGCAATTTCCGTCCTAGTCCATATGCCGTGGAAGTGTAAGTGTGTTCCCTGTGATAGGTTTCGTGAAGGGAATAAACTGTGGCTGAATCTGTGTGGCATCCGAAGTGGTACATGTGTAAGTTTGTGTTACTGTACTAGAAGGCTTTGATATGACCACTCGTGATTACCGCTAATTTCTAAGGTGTGTTGAGTTTAACCGTAGTGGTACGCGCTTTGCCATTAATTTATAAACCATATTTTACTCCCTGGTCATTCTTGCATGAAGCTATATTTGCTCAAATTACTGGTCCCTTCTCATGTGTGTTGGTAGGGTAGCTTTGGCAGCAAACTACGCGTTCCTGTCCCATGGGCCAGGAGTAGAGGTGTGTTTAACTTCTCACGGTTGGCATTGACAGTCATATATTTCCTAAAAGACATCATAGTTGCCGTTGACTGTATAAAATATTGGTTACTATTGCAATTTCGGCCTTATGTTCATTTTCAAGTAACACTGCAAAAGTTACCTAAACACAAATGCAAAAAAAGGGAAGCACAGGGTGATACACATAATTGAGCAAACATTTCATTAAAAATGTATTTATTCTCTTATTTTATGTATTTTAACATCGCCAATTTTTATGTGATGTATCTGACCAGTTTTGTCTTAAATCATAAGTAACAAATTTTATCAGTAATCCTGGTACATTTCACTGTAAAGAAAAGTTTATGGACTATAACGAGGGAAGAAAATAATACTCCAATGTATTTTATTTTTGTATGTTTTATAAATGAAATATAGCCTCGACATTTCATTGTATTCGAAGAATGTGATTTATTGTATCAATGAACTTAAACAGTAATTCATAGCACTGTACAGTTATTTTAGACACTTACCGAAAACATTTCAAACAATTTAGATGGAATAGTATACATATTTACTTAGTCCTGTTTGCTATAATAGAGCCTGGTTGAAGGATGCATCCTGTGTTTGTGCGGAGGCATTGTGATGTTTTGTCAGAATTCGTGGTGCTGCACAGTGAAGTGGATTGCTGGCGCGCGCTTTACGCCATTCATATTCGTAAAATTTATACGCATACAAAGTATTATATATCAGAGCTCTGTCCTCACCTCCTTTACGAGCACTTAAGTCAATGTGAGAGCTTATTAACAGATAACACATTATCCTCTGTTATAAATAAATATTTCCATCCTACCCTACTGCCTATTACAATCATAGCACTATTTAGTAAGCTGTACGATGTCGACAGATGAAAAGACTTCACGATATAAAGCTTAAGTTGTATCCTTGGTGTGCACTGTCTTTGCTACGTGCGCAGGCAGTATCTTTAGTAAATGTATTTTCGCGCCAACTGACTTAGCTCCACATGTTGTCAGTGCACCTGACCTTGTATGTGTGATAGATAATTAGAACGATGGTAACATCGACAGTTCAGTATATATTTAACATATTACGATGTAATAAGTGTTGTACTCATCGGATCATGTGGGACTCTGACAGTCAAAAGGCTGCATTTTGACGACCACATGTACTCATGTCAGATAGTTTTATATTCTGACAGAATGTAAGTAATGTACAATTTTTATAATTGAGCTACTTTGTTAACGTTTGTTTATGTATATACGTCCTGTGCTTCACTTTGTGTTTAGGTAACTTTTGCACTGTTCCTTGAAATTGGCCATAAAACTGAAATTGCAATAGTAACAATAAATATTTGACAGTCAACGGAGACTATGATGTCTTTTAAGAGGTGTTTGTTGGCGCGACGGCACACCTGTCGCCGCATGGCGTCTGGGTTGATCGGCAGTCTGCTGCCCCTCTCTTCATGGTGGTCCAAGTTAAGTGAAGTTCATCGGTCATGCGTGCGACGGCGTTGGGTTGCCGCTTATGCGGGAACCAGTAGTTACATGTGTTTGGCCAATTTAGAGTTCAGGAGGTTGCGGCGTGTTTGCCAAGCCTACAGTTCTTTCTCATCATACTGTTCTTTTGAAGTTTGCACTCTCGTTACTAGTTCTCAGCATGTGTGATCCACAAGATTACGTACTAAAATTGCTGCCAAATTTGGCTGCACGTTCCTTGGTTGCTGTGATAGCCGTCTGCTGTAGCTCTTAGCTTCCTTTGAATTCTGGGGAATTGAAGGATGTGTCCGCAGCTCGTGGTCGTGCGGTAGCGTTCTCGCTTCCCCCGCCCGGTTTCCCGGGTTCGATTCCCGGCTGGGTCAGGGATTTTGTTTGCCTCGTGATGACTGGGTGTTGTGTGATGTCCTTATGTTAGTTAGGTTTAAGTAGTTCTAGGGGACTGATGACAACAGATGTTAAGTCCCATAGTGCTCAGCCATTTGAACCATGTAAAGGATGTGTCATGGTTTCTATTGGTGTGTACCAGTTCAGGTAAATTTAAATTGCATGTACTTCAGCTTATTGAGAATATAGATCAGTTGAATATTTGTTTATGGTTGTTGTTTGATTTCAATATAGGGTGGACATTGATTTTTAAATTGTATACAAATCCAGTTGTCTGTTTCAGGAATGAGCTGTGGCACTATTGAGTTACTGTTCTGTCTGGCGCCACTGACTCAGGTGTAGTATCTCTTGGAGCTCCATGTCCAATATCTATGATGAAGAGTTGGTGTCTGTGGGTTGTCTTCAAAAGGCCATTTGCCTGCCGAGGTTCGCTGGCCCTAGAAAGTGGCACGAAGTTTGGGGATTGGCGGTAGCATCGCGACAAGAGGTGGTCACGAAGTTCGAGCGGCCGAAGCCACGAGCTGCGCAAGGAGGGCCTGCGCAGAGCGAAGGTACCGGAGTGCTTCACCGGGGTCAGCGCCGGCTACAAGCAGCAGGGCGACATCCCGTCGGTTGGTTGGCAACATTCGTCTCGGACGACCGCTTGTAGCCTGGCTGTCCTCTGCTGCCCGGCTTTAATCGGCACCATTCAGTAGCCGCTGCGACCCACCGTGGACCCATGGAACTGCTTGCTGATAAAGGAAAGTAGCGTGGTGATTTGTTTCATTGTCTACTTGCCCTCCTTATTTTCCGATTTGTACCCGACCCTCAGTTTCTCTGTCGGCTCTTTGGGTGTAAATATAGGCAATAGTATTGTACTGGGACATTAGTCGTCGTTTGAAAATTTGACCCGCTACTATATTCTCTTTGCTTTCTGGTTTGTAACTGATTATTAGTGTTCCATTAATCAGCTCTTGGTGCTAAATACAGCCGGAACAATTGTACTAAGGCACACGTAACCGTTGATCAAAAGAGGGCCTTGTGGTTAGAATTAGTTGTTAATCGGTTTAATTCTTTGATTGTAATTGCATTTCTGTCATTAGTTATAATCTGAACAACTTGTTGTTCTAAGCTGTTCATTACAGTGTTTGAAAGACCGTGTCATTATTGGTGTATTTTAGCTGCATTTTGTGGTTCAGCTGAGAGTTCTCTTGTAATAAGTGTTCATAAGTAATGTTTTAAGACGTTCCTTCAGAGCGGTCTTAATAACTGATAATCAGTTGTCTTTGAAAATATCAATAGCCAACTGTCACCAGAGCGTTAGTCAAAATAAAATTATCAGAAGGGACGGGTTGAGATCCAGTCGCACCGTTGTTGCGGATTGAAATTAAGAGTTTGGTTGCTTTGAAGTAAGCCACATCATTGTCATATTGTTTGCTAATCTGTTTAACCTTTAAGCACAGGTGCGCATCTTAACCCCCAACCTTTCGACTTACAGCTTTCAAATTAAAGCGTCAGTCATCTGTTTTGAGTAATTCAATCACGCTTGTCATCTATGGTGCTTCTATAGTTTTCATGTGTTACAGAAGGGCATTCAATGAGACACTGTCCAGCGCGGTAGTAAACGCCAGTTTCACCCAATAACGGTCGGTCGGAGTGGCCGAGCGGTTCTAGGCGCTACACTCTGGACCCGCGTGACCGCTACGGTCGCAGCTTCGAATCCTGCCTCGGGCATGGATGTGTGTGATGTCCTTAGGTTACCTAAGTTTAGGTAGTTCTAAGTCTAGGGGACTGATGACCTCAGAAGTCCCATAGTGCTCAGAGCCATCTGAAACAATCCGATAACGGACTGGTTGTAGGTTCGGCCGTCTGGTACTCATTGTCATATTGTATGCTGTTTCGCAATACAAAACATCAGATTTCTTTTTCAAAGATCAATAGCTTATTCAACTTAAGGTTTAAGGTCAAAAGCATTTTGCAAACTTGTTCATTTTGTTATAGAAAATTTTATGGTTAAATGCTTGAATTATCCGTAAACAGTTCATATATTGTTAAACAAACAGGTTGTGTGAAAAGAAAGTTACATTGATGGGTCATCCCTCCTCCGGTGTCCTTAATTCCAGTAAGAACCACGTAACAAGGGACCGTGTATTTTATTGCTCATGTGATTTTCTTATTAAGGGCTAAGAATTCCTAAGTGGCCTTCCAACAGCTCAATCAGTAGCGTCTCTTGTCATCATTCCCGTATTTGGATGAATGTTGTCCGATTGTTCAACGGTTACCTAAGCTTGCATTTTGTTATTACATTTCATGGTTATCACAGTAATTCATTTGCTTGATAAAACTGTTTGTGGAAGCTGTTTGCAGCCACACCCAGCTGACGTGATTTTCATGTTTTGGGAACTCTGTACTTCCATGTTCTGCTGTTAATGATGCTATTGTTGCTTACTGCGGAAACATGGCTTAGCCACAGCCTTTCTTTCAGGAGTGCTAGTTCTGCAAGGTTCGCAGAAGAGCTTCTGTAAAGTTTGCAAGGCAGAAGACAAGGTACTGGCAGAAGTAAAGCTGTGAGGACGAGGCGTGAGTCGTGCTTGGGTAGCTCAGATGGTAGAGCACTTCCCCGCGAATGGCAAAGGTCCCGAGTTCGAGTCTCGGATCGGCACACAGTTTTAATCTGCCAGGATGTTTCATATCAGCGCACACTCCACTGCAGAGTGAAAATCATATTCGGGAGATCCATCACGTGTTTATTCCGTGATCCGACTTGCTACTCGATGTCCCTACTTTACGTAACATATGGTAAACTTCTGCTGACGTCTCACTGTGGTCCAAATAGTATCTTAACGCGCGTATATTGATCTTACGCGTCTTATCTCTTCCATTCACAAATATCCTCCAGTATGGTTTCCCAGTTCTTAAACTTTGATACTTCTAATTTCATGATGTTGCAATTTCCTCATTTGATTTGATCTGACAAGTATTACTTATTAAATTTTTTCTTGTGACAGATCACAAGGTGTTGGCTTGAAGTCAAAAGTCTGAGTCTACCCATTAATTACTTTTATCCGAGTTTTCACTGTCTGCTAAAGATATCAGATGGAAGGTCAAAGGTAATTTTCTTCACTTTCTGACCCACCAGGAAAAGCAAAGCCTTCAAGGAAACTGCTTGTATCTGCTTCGAAATCGTGAGTTTCCACGCCCTACAGCTGCCAGCGGCCACCAGGCACCCGCCGCAGATTCTTCACGACGGACGCCCTCCGACACGGTGAACGAAGTGATCCGCATCTTCAATACATTCGCACTGGTAAGTATAAAATATTTTTTAGTTTGTTTCACTATCACGCGAAATAAATTTGAAAAAATGAGTGTGCATCGAGCTGTTACACAGCAGACTTAGGCTGCTACGGCTATATTTGCCACTGGTCGTTTTCGCATTTGAAGTTCTAGTACTAGTCTTGCAGTTACGAATCAACCTTTGCATAATTTTCTTACCAACATTGTTTAAGCATTATAAAATAGTGTGGCAGGTGGAAAAAGGTCTAACATCTGAGAGATACTGTTCGCTTTGTATGTAATACAAAGGTGAAGCCAGCACAGATAGCTTGAAACATATTTCTCGGGCAAGCGCTGTCGGACAGATCACGATAGATAAGTATTTTCTTGCTTTGACGATCGCCCCCACATAAGTATCAATAAGTGACACATGCGATGAAGTTTCGTTTCAGATTTGCATTCAATAGGCATGGTTCACAAATCGGGTGTGGGCTCGTTACATGTACTACTTCAGAGCACCCAAGTCAAATGTGTGTTACCGCATTTTAGTTTGAACGCCACCAATTAGCTCTCGGACATTCTTACGTAGTACTGTTAGCAAGTTTATGTACTACTGTTACTAGTGATGGGTTATGATGCCTTTTCGTTATCTTATTGAGAAAAAAATTAGATTTAGCAACAAAAATCTTATTGAGCAAAAGTTGGTTGAAAAAATATTTTGCATCATCTGGTATAAAAAGTGTGTTATGTACTACACTCTTTCCCAGGGGTCTATCCATCACAGCTGACTTTGGTTCAAACATCTGAGCACCTTTCAGTCGCCATGTAAGGAAACAGACCTACAAAACTGTATCTGCTGTTGCTGGTACGTGGTAAAAAATTGTTCTGACTTCGCAGACAAACCATCCAGGACTTCGGGAAGTCATCCCACATGCATTTATTGCATACGGGGAGGTGAACAGACTGTACATTATATATAAATAAGATGATTCGGTTTAACCTCCCGTCAACATCGAAGTCATTACAGAAGAATCACAAGCTCGGACTGCATCAGGATGGGGAACAAAGTCTTTCGTGCCCCTCCAAAGGAACCATCCGGGCAGTCGCCTGCAACGATTTAGGAAAATCACGGAAGACCTAAAGTAGGATGGCCAGATGCCCGTATGAACCATCGTCCTACCAAATGAGTCCAGTGTGCTAAACATTGCACCACCGCCCTCGGTATAAATTATATGTATCATATTCTGAACTGAGATGGTAAGCTGTCACGATATCCCAATATCATTAAACATGCAATTATTAGCACCTGTTGCACTCTATTGGCCGTGCGGTTCTAGGCGCTACAGTCTGGAACCGTGCGACCGCTACGGTCGCAGGTTCGAATCCTGCCTCGGGCATGGATGTGTGTGATGTCATTAGGTTAGTTAGGTTTAAGTACTTCTAAGTTCTAGGATACTGATGACCTCAGAAGTTATGTCCCATAGTGCTCAGAGCCATTTGAACCATTTGCACTCTATTAATTGATTATAAAGGGAAATACATTAGCTGAAGAAATGACATGTAGATATGTAATGTTAATCACAGGGTGTTTAGTAGCAAAGGATTTTAGTTAACATTGGCCTACACACAATAGAGTATCAAATGTTGATTTTCATTGTATCACTAAGACCGAGTAAGTCGTTGAATACTTGTCTCAGCAGTTAATCGAAGAAATACGGAAAGCCAGTACCTAATCCGCAATCAATTACTGAACTATTAATTTGAAATTTCAGAGCTTACTGAAATTTCTTAAACAAAAGTCTGATCAAACCTGGCTTGGAACTCACAGATCAACGCATACCACCTAGCAACTGGAATCGCCCATCTGAATCCAAAACCTTCTAAGTCCAGCTATGGTCATCAGAACGTTCCTTACATGGCCCTCGCATCCGGTGCTGAAGTGCTCTTCCTTCTATAACTGAATGCAGAGTGAACACTGACGCTTACTTTTTTCTTTCTGAATTCCCCTTTGTCTCTACGTAAGAAAACGCGTGCGTTCATTTTGCTAGCCAATGGCGTAGCTTGAACAGTTTTACCACATATGGGGCGAGGGTTGCTTTCAGTTCATCTTCCCTGTATGTTAATTTGTGATGGCTGTCCAATAAGACGGAGAACTGAAATCCTAGCAGATTTGATTGGAAAGTTACCATGTGAGACTAGAGAGAGAAAGACGATAGGAGTTGAGATAGCGTTTGTTTGCGCCACACAGCTAGTCCCCAACTTTACAAAGGAATTTGGTCTCTTCCTAGAAAATATTTCGGATCAGAACTACGAAAAGTGTGTTTACTTCCATTATTTGAGTTGAGACCTTTCGAAGTGCGTATTTCGGGTGGGAGGAAGGGGGATGGAATATTTGTCTTGCCACATCCCTCCAGGCGTCATCGGGCCACGCCGTATGGGAAGCTCCAAATTTTTGTGATCAGAGAGGAGCTAAGCAATAGTTTAGTGTTTCACCAAAGGGTCGCCAAAGGATTTCTCTCTCCTTAGGTTTTGAAACCATTTATGTACAGTGCACAACTAGTGACTATTGTCATGGACGTCCATGCTAGTCGCCCCTAACCCAGCTTAGTGTTCCTGGCAGAGCGGGAACGTCTCTGAATGATGGCGCCCCTCCTTCAGAAGGAACTCATTCCATCCGGAGTCTGTCTCCAGGTATGAGACTACAAGCCAACATTTATGGAGATGATAAACTTTACATCACATGGTAAAATTAACAAAGACTGGTCATACTCTGTCTAGGCAAAGAAATCCATCTATATGAGAATCAGAGGATAGGAAGACCCTCAAGCATTGATGTTCTGCAACTTCTTATAGTTACAATATACTCGCCCACTCCTCCCATATTTAAAGAGCGGTAAGTACATAAATCCCATAACTGAGATTGCTCACAATGTAATGACACATCTAGCATTTTAATAGGACTCTTACATTACACTCCCCATCAGACGAGAAAATGCGGCACTTTCGTCTCGCTAAGAGCCGAGATAGTGATACACACAAGTAATTCTTGTATCATTACTCTGTGGTTAACTGTGGTCAGATCATATTTCCCACTTTCTTTGTGGCATGGCATTAGGACAGGGAGTGAGGTCACAAATGATTTAATTGATTATTTATGTCTAAATACTATTCTCACTCAATCATGCAAATTTGAAGGGCACAACATTATATTATAAACGTCCATAGAATGCACCATTGTTTCATTTAGCAGTTCATAGTTTAGTCTTCACCACGTTTGCAACCTAAACTCTCTTCGAATATGTTATGTAAGCACATCCTTATCCGAATCCACGCGTATTTGACTGAGGTATTGCAATGACTACGTTACATAGTGGGACACCCTTACAGAAAGTCAATCACACTTCAATTTTAACATTTTGGCGTTTCAGACTTTTCATACCAGCACATATTTCAAGTTTCATGTCCTTAACATTCATGGACAAATTACATAAAACAACGCATATCTACAAAACATCATGAGCTGTAACTAAGACCACTAATTAGTACAAAAACATCTGAACACGGACAAAAACTCTTACGTGTTTTTATAGTAACATGAACCAAATACCCATAAGCTTACAAATTGTGTATAAAAATTTAGTGACTCTAGATATCTATAAAACTGGTATCATGCCCTCTCGACGACCAATCACTATCGACAATTGTGAATACTGTACAAATATTTGATTCATTAAATAAAGGAGTAACTTGCTTCAAAACTGTAAATATATGGCGCTCCAATGAATCTTACTTATGAACACGGTGCAAACAATACATACAATGTGATAAGATTTTAACATGGTTACACCCCAGAAATATATATAACAGAATGCGTTCACAAAAATTAGCATATGTAGTCGTACTTAACGTTAATGACAAACGTACAAGCCAACTACATCGTCAGCTCTAGAGGTTCAATCAGTACAACAACGATTTTCAACACTGTCAAAAACATATTGTCGTGGTCACAGTATTGCCAAATATCCAAAATAAGTGATTACATTCAAATGCGCCACAAGTTACACAGTTCATTTACTGTTGAGATGTTTTACTTTTGTTCGAAAGAGGATCCTTTACTAACACGAACAAATACTTGTGACTCAGAAACCAACCTTTAAGTTTACAGGTTTTAAAAACCTACCTATAAATGTATATATTACACATTAAATGTGTTCGTCTCTGTATTCTGCTCGAGAGACTCTTTCACGGCACATAGTTCATAGTCATAGAAACAGGATAACTGGAAATGAGGCTTTCAGTTTACGGTGTTACACTCGTCTAGGCATCGGCGACCTTTACGATGTTTGAGAGTTGAGTGTACTCACCTTATTCGTTATCTAGTCCTTCTAAATGCGCGTAGAAAGACACACGACCAAAGTCTAAACACTGACAGAAAACCAGACACAGAGGAACAAACTGATGACATTGCCCCTGCCTTAGACAGCGACTCCACTCCATGGAGATTCTACATCTACGTTTATACTCCGCAAGCCACCCAACGGTGTGTGGCGGAGGGCATTTTTCGTGCCACTGTCATTATCTCCCTTTCCTGTTCCAGTCGCGTATGGTTCGCGGGAAGAACGACTGCCGGAAAACCTCCATGCGCGCTCGAATCTCTCTAATTTTACATTCGTGATCTCCTCTGGAAGTATAAGTAAGGAGAAGCAATATATTCGATACCTCATCCAGAAACTCACCCTCTCGAAACCTGGACAGCAAGCTACATCGCGGTGCAGAGGGCCCGTCTTGCAGAGTCTGCCACTTGAGTTTGCTAAACAACTCCGTAACAATAGCAAGCTTACCAAATAACCTTGCGACGAAACGCGCCGCTCTTCTTTGGATCTTCTCTCTCCTCTGTCAACCCCACCTCGTACGGATCCCACACTGATGAGCAATACTCAAGTATAGATCGATAGATCGAACGAGTGTTTTGTCAGCCACCTACTTTGTTGATGGACTAAATTTTCTAAGGATTCTCCCAATGAATCTCAACCTGGCAGCCGCCTTACCAACAATTAATTTTATATGATCATTCCACTTCAAATCGTTCCGCACGCATACTCCCAGATATTTTACAGAAGTAAGTGTTACCAGCGTTTGTGCCGCTATCATATAATCATACATTAAATGATCCTTTCTATGTATTCGCAATACATTACATTTGTCTATGTTAAGGGTCAGTTGCCACTCCCTGCACCAAGTGCCTAAAGCAATGGTCCCATAACACTCCCCTGTGGCACGCCAGAGGTTACTTTAACGTCGGTAGACGTCTCTCGATTGAGAACAACATACTGTGTTCTGTTTGCTAAAAACTCTTCAATCCAGCCACACAGTTGGTCTTATATTCCGTAGGCTCTTACTTTATCAGGCGACAGTGCGGAACTGTATCGAACGCCTTCCGGAGGTCAAGGAAAATGGCATCTACCTGGTAGCCTGTATCTAATATTTTCTGGGTCTCGTGTACAAATAAAGCGAGTTGGGTCTCACACGATCGCTGTTTCCGGAATCCATATTGATTCCTACAGAGTAGATTCTGGGTTTCCAGAAATGACATGACGCGCGAGCGAAAAACATTTTCTAAAATTCTACAACAGATCTATGTCAGAGATACAGGTCTATAGTTTTGCGCATCTGCTCGACGACCCTTCTTGAAGACTGGGACTATCTGTGCTCTTTCCCAATCATTTGGAACCTTCCGTTCCTCTAGAGATTTGCGGTACACGGCTGTTAGGAGGGGGACAAGTTCTTTCGCGTACTCTGTGTTGAATCGAATTGGTATCCTGTCAGGTCCAGTGGACTTCCCTCTGTTGAGTGATTTCAGTTGCTTTTGTATTTCTTGGACACTTATTTCGATGTCAGCCATTTTTCCGTTTGTGCGAGGATTTAGACAAGGAACTGCAGTGCGGTCTTCCTCTGGAAAAAGGTGTTTAGTATTTCAGCTTTACGCTTGTCATCCTCTGTTTCAATGCAGTCATCATCCCAGAGTGTCTGGATATGCTGTTTCGAGCCACTTACTAATTTAACGTAAGACCAGAACTTCCTAGCATTTTCTGTCAAGTCGGTATATAGAATTTTACTTTCGAATTCACTGAACGCTTCACGCATAGCCCTTCTTACGCCAACTTTGACATCATTTAGCTCCTGTTTGTCTGAGAGGTTTTGGCTGCGTTTAAACTTACAGTGAGGCTCTTTGCTTTCGCAGTAGTTTTCTAACTTTGTTGTTGAACCACGGTGGGTGTTTCCCGTCCTTCAGTTTTACTCGGCACGTACCTGTCTAAAACGCATTTTACGATTGCCTTGAACTTTTCCATAAGTACTCAACATTGTCAGTGTCGGTACAGAAATTTTCGTTTTGATCTGTTAGGTAGTCTTAAATCTGCCTTGTATTACTCTTGCAAAAGTGATAAACCTTCCACCCTTTTTTTATATTCCTATTTACTTCCTTATTCAGGGATGCTGCAACGGCCATATGATCGCTGATTCCCTGTTCTGTGCTTACAGAGTAAGTTCGGGTCTGTTATCAATAGGTCCAAGATGTCTCCACGAGTCGGTTCTCTGTTTAATTGCTCGAGGTAATTTTCGGATAGTGCACTCAGTGTAATGTCTCGATGCTCTGTCCCTACCACCCGTGCTAAAGATCTGAGTGTCCCAGTCTAGACTGGGACAAATGGAGCCAGTGGCCGCCTCTGACAAGCCACGCCGTTGACGGTACCGTGGCATTGAGAAGCGAAACTCGCCTTAGATAGCATCCGCTATCTGCTGGGAATGTGCTTTCCAGGGGTAAGGACCTCTGAGGAATTTGCTGCCCCCGACAAAAGCAGGTCGGCTTTTCACCACGCACGGTGCACCAGCATAAATCTGTTCCTTGCCGCGCCTCCGCGGTTCCAGGAGCGTTAGAGGCTGCATGCGTCCGCCATTGGTTGTAGGCCTTCGACGACTCGGCAACGAGACATGTGAGTTAAGTGTCTAGCTGGGACACGCCACAGGCAGGGGTGAACACGGCTAGCAACTTGCCGCAAGTTTTATCGCAAAGGCGGTCAGTGGCATGTGTGCGAGGCATAGAAATTGCTATTGCAACCCAGATTTGCAAAGACGGAGACTATTTTCCCCACAGGAAGAGAAATACGAACTCCAATTATGTTGTTTCACTTTGCCGCTTCCAATAGGCAAGTGATTTGCCTGTCTGACTGTATGGATCCACGTTTTGCGTGTTGGACTTAATATTTGAAGCAGAACTGAAAAAAAACAAGGCGCGTTCATAAGATATATCGACATGGAAAAAGCTTTTGACTGTATGAAATGCTGCAAGACGTAGTGAAATAAGACTAAGCTATAGGGGGAAATGGATAACATACAGTATGGGCAAGAAAATAAAAGAAAGATTAGAAGACCAAAAATAAAGTGCTCATTTTAAAAAGGGTGTAAGACAGGGATGCTATCTGTCGCCCCTACTATTCAATAAATACATCGAAGAAGCAATGACAGAAATAAAAAATATTGAAACTGAAGGTTAAATGATATAATTGGTGGGATTTAGTGATAACACTATCAGCAGCGAAGTGAAGAAGAAATAGAGGACGTGTGAATGGTATGGTCTAACGAGTACAGAACATAGACTGAGAGTAAACGAAATAAAGACGAAAGTAATGTGAAGTAGCAAAAATGATATTGGCGGTATACTTAGCATCAACATTGTTGGTCACGAAGTAGGCAAAGTTAAGGAATTCTGCTACCTTGGAAGCTAAATGACACAAAATGGATGAAGCAAGGAGGCCATTAAAAGCAAACTAGCGCAGGCATTGACGCTTTCAAGAGAAATCCGGATCACAGCACTACACGGCAGTGCATCATGGACTGTGCGACAACCAGAAAGGAAGACAATCGAAACAATTTAGACGTGGTGCTACAGAAGTATGTTGATGATTTGGTTGACTGATCAAATAGAAAGGAGGTTATCAGCAGAATTAGTGAAGAAAGGAAGTGCGGAAAGCACTGACAAGAAGGAACAGAGTGAAAGGACTCGTTTTAAGGCACCAGGAAATAACTTCCATGGTACTAGAGGGAGCAGCAGAGGACAAAAACTGTAATAAATTCATCATAAAGTTGAGGATGTACTGTGCAAGTATTACTGAGACGAAGAGGTGGCCATAAGAAAGAAATCGATGAGAGACCGCATCAAACCAGCCACCAGACTAAAGACCACACCTCCCTTCCTAAAATAAAAACGAATTGGGCATTTTAATCTATATCTGATAATGAGCCACTATTAAAGTATATTCAGTATATAATTCCTCGACTTTGCAGAATAATGTTCGTCACCTTTCATCTCAGAAGACGTTCTGTCACCCTGCTCTCGAAAGTGTTTGGCCTGACAGGTACATGGAAGCTGTTGTCTGCTACGAAAGATGAAGAAAGCAAACTATGTGGCCGCTAGTTTATGTATGGCAACTTTGTGAAACACTATTTCTGTAGAAATATACTCACGGTTGTCTCGATAGTTGCTTTATAGCTTCCTGAGCTATAGGTATTCGTTCCTCTTATTCTTGTCTGCTCCAAGAGATCGACTTGAACTATTAGATACTTGTTGCCAGAAACAGAAGCTTTATTATTTAGTTCCTCGACGTTATGCGTCCTTAGTTCTGAAAGGGTCGGTTAATACGCCAGTTTAAACACACATAGTGTGTGTGTGTGTGTGTGTGTGTGTGTGTGTGTGTGTATGTGTCTGATAGGGAGAAAGAGTTGATGAGAAGGAGAGAGGGTGGGATGAAAGAGAGCGAAATGGAGAAACGGGGTGGGGGGGAGGGAGGGGGAGAGAAGCAGCGAGATGTAGGGAGAGGAAGCAAGCAAGAGTTGCAGTTACATTTTTCAGGTATTGTTTCTTGACTTGAACATTTTTATGTTTATGCTGAGTAATTTGCTTTTACTTGACGTCATAAGCAATTGCTCTATGGTCCAACCTTGACACTGTGATCGAATGGAAGCAAGTTTCTCTTTTAATTTGAAAATGGAAAACATAGAGTATGACGAATCGTCAATTGCGAATATTTGTAGCCTCACTGACCAATAATACGCTGCAAAACATTACGCACTATAGTTAAAAAATCTGTAATCCTCTGAAATAGGAGATATTGACATTAGTGAATTACATGTAAGGGAACACCAACACGGCCTGACAAATGTGTAGGCTACGTAGTTTTCAGTGACAAAGCTCGCTTTTCACCTATAATTGTTCCATAGCATTATAATAACCGGAGGTGAGCGAAATATAATTCCACGGCGCATAACCAGCTGGTGAGGCATCGCCGACCGCTTGTTACGCAGTGGAAATTGGTGGTCGTGGCTCTGTGGCGAAATTGCTGCAGTTTATTGTCCATGGAGCTCGTAAACAACTACCGGCAGAAGGGCTACATTCGCCGCTAAAATTTATACCAAATTGTTTCACAGAACTGCGAAATTCTCAACCTGCGGAGGATATGTTGGCTCGCGTTTCAAACTGCGGTCACCGCTCAATCCGAGTGATTACCGGGCGTGTGAGCAAGGCCGTTTCTCGCGTGGAGGGGGAGGGAGGTGGCGACGCGAAACTGCGCGGAGCGACCCGCCAGCTGCGGTAGCGATTTCATCAGAACTGCAGCCCGCGCCGGCCGGAGGCGAGAGCGATGCACGGTCGGAGGCACTGCTGATGATGGGACGTGGAAAGCCTGAATATCCAACAGATCAAGAGAACCTGTTACCATGGACGATTACCACGAAACCTTTTAAAAACGTGCAGTTTTCTTCAGCATATCCATTATTAAAAAGAATGACTGTGCGAGGCGCACAAATTGCAGAGGCGTATGAGCGATAGCGACAAAATTTTAACTACCATCTCAAAGAAATTGAGTTATGTAAGTAATATTTGTTCGTTTACAGTTATATGTCTGCCGCTTTGATACTCATTGAAATCCCCGCGCCACAGCGCTACACAACTCAGGTAGAGAAACCAAAGCGTAGTGGCGGAACCCAACTTCGTCATCAACTGATTGTGATGTCAGTGTGTGTCAGGAGGGCAGCCATCTGCAAATATATAATTTGGGTTATTTTTCCGAATGATGCTGCGACCGTTTGACCGTAATAATTACTTCATTCTTATAGATCAAGATTTTGGCCTTTGGCCATCTTCAAATACAAAAACTTATCGAACAAAGAACTATGAATTACGTAATTGTTGATGATCAAATCTGTAACAGTGCCGTCAGTAACATCTCTGAATCCACCCATCAGGACAAAAATTAAAAAGCTATATAATCTGGTCCGTAATTCCCCTTACACACTTCTAAGAGTTCTAAAGGGGAAAATGTAGACAATGTTTTGAACTGGAACCTGTGTGCTATCGCGATCTGAAAACATGTTGGTAACACGACCACTTTTAAAAGTAGTCGATTAGGCTGGACGCAGCACATCACTTGCTCTACAGTTCCACTCATTAATAGCCAGAGAAAGTTCGTTTACTCGTCCACGGGTTCTCTTCAAAGTGACGCGGCTTCTCCTTCGGGCACCAGTCACGCCTGCTGACAGTGAACGTAACCTTTCCTCGAAGACGATACACAGTTGCGGCGAAGAGGATATGCGAATGAGTCGGACGTCAAGGGGAACGATCTTCATGAAGGTGGCGAGCAACTCTTCCATTACCATGAGCTTCACCATTCAGAAGGATGTTGCTCTTACTTTCACAGACACGTGAATGAGTCTCTAGACATGTCAGAGAGGTACACTACTGTCCATTAAAATTGCTACACCACGAAGATGACATGCTACAGACGCGAAATTTAACCGACAGGGAGAATATGCTGTGATATGCAAATGATCAGCTTTTCAGAGCATTCACACAAGGTTGGCGACGGTGGCGACACCTACAACGTGCTGACATGAGGAAAGTTTCCAACCGATTTCTCATACACAAACAGCAGTTGACCGGCGTTGCCTGCTGAAACGTTGTTGTGATGCCTCACGTAAGGAGGAGAAATACGTACCATCAAGTTTCCGACTTTGATAAAGGTCGGATTGTAGCCTATCGCGATTGCAGTTTATCGTATCGCGACATTGCTGCTGGCGTTGGTCGAAATCCAATGACTGTTAGCAGAATATGGTTCAGGAAGGTAATATGGTACGCCGTACTGGATCCCAACGGCCTCGTATCACTAGCAGTCGAGATGACAGGCATCTTATCCGCATGGCTGCAACGGATCGTGCAGCCACGTCTCGATCCCAGAGTCAACAGATGGGGATGTTAGCAAGGCATCTGCACGAACAGTTCGACGACGTTTTCAGCAGCATGGACTATCAGCTCGGAGACCATGGCTGCGGTTACCGTTGATGCTGCATCACAGCCAGGAGCGCCTGCGACGGTGTACTCAACGACGAACCTGGGTGCACGAATGGCAAAACGTCATTTCTTCGGGTGAATCCAGGTTCTGTTTACAGCACCATGATGGTCGCATCCGTGTTTGGCGACATCGCGGTGAACACACATTGGAAGCGTGTATTCGTCATCGCTATACTGGCGTATCACCCGGCGTGATGGTATGGGATGCCATTGTTTACACGTCTCGGTCACCTCTTGTTCTCATTGACGGCATCTTGAACAGTGGTAGGTTGCATTTCGGATGTGTTACGACCCGCTGATCTACCCTTCATTCGAACCGTGCGAAACCCTACATTTCAGCAGAATAAAGCACGACCGCATGTTGCAGGTCCTGTTCGGGCCTTTCTGCATACAGAAAACGTTAGACTGTTGCCCTGGCCAGCACATTGTCTAGATCTCTCACAAACTGAAAACGTCTGGTCAGTGGTGGCTAAGCAGCTCGCTCGTCACAATACGCCAGTCGCTACTGTTGACGAACTGTGGTATCGTGTTGAAGCTGCATGGTCAGCTGTACCTGTACACGCCATCCAAGTTCTGTTAGACTCGATGCCCAGCTGTATCAAGGCCGTTATTACGGCCAGAGACGGTTGTTCTGGATACTGATTTCTCAGGATCTATGCACCAAAATTGCGTGAAAATGTTATCAGATGTCTGCTCTAGTATAATATATTTGTCCAATGAATACCCTTTTATCATCTGCATTTCTTCTTGATGTAGCAATTTTAATGGCCAGTAGTGTAGGATGAACTTCAAATGAACTCAGGCAATCCGACTGAGCCCTCCCCTACGATGACAACTTTTTCATACCTTCATATCAAACATGTTTTCGAACGGCTGTAGCATGGAAACGGTACATTTCCGGACATAAGTTCCTGTTATAAATGTTTTGCACTCACTCCCCTCCACTAGTCCAAGAAGATTATAATGGGATTTTCCCAGCTCCCTATAGTCTACGCTTCAGGAGGAACAAAATTCTCAGACGAATGCTAGATAAGTACTGAGAGAAGAAAGGCCTACAGTCATTCTCACGGACGTGGAGAAAAAAAAAACATTTGAGTGTGTACCACGCAGGCACATAAGAAAGTTCTTATTAACATGGCATCGAAACAAAACTATATGGGAACTTGGAGCAGAAGTCAGAGCCCAGAACTGCAACGAGGCCGCAGCCGGACAGCGTGTTGAACTGCGTGTCGTCGGACCGCGAGCGCCGAAATCAGGCCACGAGCCCAAGACATCGGCCGGAGCCGGCCGTCACTCCTACTTGTTCGGCAGCCCCAAGCAGCAGCAAGACTTCCGTGAACCGCCTCGGCCCTGGGGCCAGCCACTCCCGCTCGATTGATCTCCGTGTCGCCAAAGAGTACACCAGACCCTAGTCCTTGCCCTGCTCGGGGATACACACACAGTCCTTCCACGAATTCACCGCAGGGAATCAGGATTTCAACACTGGTCCAGCCGAGTACGTCACGCTTGGGTATGGCGGGGCGATACACGGTGCCTGCTGTGTGTCAGCCGAGATCCCTCGCTTTGAGCTCTGCCGCCACCGGACGACGTAGGTGGGACCTCTGTCTGTCCGCCCAGCCTGGGCAAGGGAACCGCGCCATTAGCCCTCCCCTGCTCCTCACGGTCGGTGCAGGCCTCGACTCCGCGCACCGCCGTCTCCGTGCCTGTGGAACGACGCGACCTTCCGCCTTAGAGAAGACCTGGTGTCGGCCGTGAATGCAGTGCGGCCGCTCCCTGCCGTCTCATCCCGCCTCTCGTACCGGAGCAACACCGACTCAAAGGAAGGCCTCGGCGCTTGTTCGTGACGTCACGTCAGCTAGGCGCGGCGAACGCCAGATCTGTTGCAGGCATACTCATAATGGTGGTGTCTCCGTCCCTGACATAGGAAAATGTGAAACTATTGGCGGTAGTTGACCAACACACATTGTTCTGAGAGATTTCTGCAATCAATTAATTGTGTAATTCATTACACTTTTTAACAAATAGTGTACTCCTAAACTTAAATTTCCACCTGTCTTAAGGACTGACATACAAAAATAACTTCATGGTCCAGCAGTAACAGAATTCGTCCTTCTTTACCTTATTTGTAAATCTGAGGAAGTTACGTTTGTACTCGGTTGCTTTTACAAAAACCTGTGAACGTATTGGTGCCCTTCTTTAGGTATCTTGGTTGACTATGGGGTGAGGAGCACTGAATGTTAATGAAATATCTTGCGATTTCACACGTTGGGGAGGGAGTGGGGGACAGAAAAAAAGGCAAAAGAGAGATACTTGTTTTATCAAATTAAATTTTTTTATCTTATAAAGTTTCTCCTTTCAGTTGCAAGAGGGGAATATTTATATCTTTTCTAATGTGCATGTTTAAAAAGTTTAAGCTCAGCAGTATTTTTCGATGCATGAAGCTATTTTGTTTCCTGTTTAGAATTCCTTTCGTTGAAAACGACTGTAATCTAATAACTGGCAGTAGTTGGACATTTACACATTTAAATTAGTTCACATTTCCAGTGACGATGTCAAACGAAAATAAATAAATAAATAAATAAATAAAAGAAACGAGTTCATTGTAAGGAGGTTGGGGTAAGTTTCGATAACAAAATGGATCAAGTAAATATAGTTAGTTGAATGTAAAATTTCCGAAGCTTGCAATGGGGCAAAGAATCTTCTCATATAGATCTAAGTTTGTTTCGACAGGATTCAGTAATACAGAGCTATGATCTTCATTTGTAGCTTTACGACAGTAAGAAAATCTTTCATCTAAATAAAACTGCAGAATCCAAAACAATACCAAACATTTTGTCCAAAAATAAGAGATTTATAGTGATAAGCACACCCAGGCGTTTCTGCCTGCAACAGACCTGGCGTTTTCCGTGCCTAGCTGACGTGACGTCACCAACAAGCGCCGAGGCCTTCCTTTGAGTCGGTGTTGACCGGAGACGCCAGCTCAGCGTTCTGGTCCCCGAGCAGCGCGTGCACGCTGCAACCACACGTCAACGTCTGCAGCTACGACGCCGGAATATTACGACGGAACTCCCGACCACGCCAGATAACGGGGCACAGTCCGAGGATTGTCTGAACTTTTTGAATTAGTAAAGGACTAACAACGAATTGTTGGATCTTCACCATGTCCGACCCCTGCAGCGGTCCACATCCCCCTTCTTCGACAGAGATCGCAGCGCACACCCTGATGGCCTATCTTCCTCACCTTTACAACGTCGTCATTGCATCAGTAAGACGGTTTTACCAGGGCGTGCTCGTAATGCATAAGTGCATTCCCTACACGTGTTTAAGCCAAGTATTATACACATTTGTGTGATCGGGAATGCTCAGTAGCAGCTAGGTTACATGTACATTTGACAATTAAGCGTCAGCAAGGAGCATTAGTGATGAAATCATAGGGGGCAATGTTGTGCAACCTCAGTAGGGACAAGATCACACTATTCGGAAGAGGGATCTTACAATCTGAGACAGTGTTCCGAGACAAACTTCTGTCACAATGTCTGCCAACGTGACGTCAGATCCACCTAGCAACAGCGATCTGAACGCCCATTGGCTGAAAGTTTGGATATGCATATATATGTAGGGAACGAGAGAAGTGTCATTATTGGCTGAGAGAGAAAGGTGGGTCGGTCTCTCTTGTCCTTCGGGAAAACAGGGCGAGAGTCGCGAGGAGCCACTCAAAACGCACGGTCGAGTTACCGGGCTGGCACTATAAGAACGGTCGCGAGTGCATATTTCAGATGTTAAGGGGCTCCGGAACGCCCTATACTTGCAATGTTAAAATAACGCTTATAAATTACATCTTTCTCACAAAGTATTTGAGGTAGGAAGTAGAACTTTCTACAGATCATTTATTGGAATATGGGCTACAACTTAACACAGGGATTTTACAAAATTTTAGTTCAGTTATTAAAGATGATTTTTTTTCAATTGTAATGAAAATTCACAACATTTTTTGCAATTTTTTATTTATATATTCAAAAATATACAGTTTTTTGGAAGAAGGCTGTGTTAAATTATGCAGAAGGTACTGTGTAACATTTACTGAAAGTTTGAAACAAATATGTTTGGAAGATCCTTAGAAAACATGTAATTAGTATGAAAATAAGTTTTGGGAATCGAGTGACAAAGATTGGATTAACTTTTTAGTGCATTCCAGGTCCATAGGATGGATTATCTTCATCCTCTGCAAACTCCTCCTCCAGCTTCCTCTTGTTCCTCCTCCTGTTTACTCTTGCTTGTATTTCTAGACTCTTTACAGCCCTGTCTGCAGCCCGAAGACGTTCCTTGTCTAAAGCAAGCATCGCTCGTACCATGTTAGAACCTATCTTCATTCCCATATTTCTAAATACCTTGCATCTTACAATGTTGCCATCATTGAAAGTCGCAACAGCATCATACACACCAAAGTGAAGTGTTTCTATTCCAACAAATACAGTCTTGGGGATTCTCGACCATATAACACTATTTACACTTTCATTGGGGTTTTGAGTTTTTCCGTGAATACACTTTTTCAACAGTTCAGGTGCTGCTAAGTCTCTGAAAATAGGTTTTATCACCTCCATTATTGCATGAGGCAGACTATGCTTATGAGTGTACACTTCACCAGTTAGCAATCCTTTGTTATATTTACACCAACTGTCTTCTTCATTGGGACACAAGCTATGTTGGGGATTTTCATCGGTTGAAGAAGTATGAAAAAAAAGAGCCCAAACAGCCTTCATTTCGTCGACACTTTGTGTATTTTGCCTAATAGCCATTCCATAATAGTTCTGTATTTTGTCAATTACACTGTCAGTTAACCTTCCCTTCCCATCCAACCCTTTACCATCACTGAGTTTTTGTTTTTTGTACGAAGCTTTCAGTCGCCGAAGTCTTGTTCCTATTCGCTTCTGTACGTGTCCAATACACTCAAATTTCTGCACTACATCACCACCATAGGGCTTCAGTCCTTGAACATGTTTGAATCTTTTAGAATCACCGGCACCAAGGTAATTAACATATCGCACTTTATCACACGCCTCAGAACGCTGGAATATACTGGCAACACCAGCCACTTCCATTCCTCCACTACTGCCACTATAGTTAGCTTTGCAATTATTTTCATGTGTACCTTTATATTTTTGTGGACATCTACAATACTTTGATATTACTGCTACATCTAAAACTTTCCCTGTATACATACTGGTGGCAGATACTACACCATGAAGAGATGTGTGTCCCCGTTTATGCCAGGTACCATCGAACGCTGCAGTCAAATCTGTTACCATTATTTTCCATTACTGCCTCTTCCACAGCGTTCTTCATAGATGATATACAGACATCTTCTACTTTAGACCCTATTAATTTATTATAGGTCGTAAACTTGGTTGGGGGATTTGGAAGATTCATGATGCCACAGAAAATTGCACCTGCAGTAGCACCCTTACCAACTGAACGCAAGGAATAAACAAATCTAATGTTGTGTTCGTAGATTTTGCTACCATTTTCTTCAGTTGCAGTTACTGCAACACTGTTCCAAAAGGTGGTCATGTATGAACACTTATCACATTTCAGTTGTATTTCACTAGCAAGTCCTACGTGCTTTATTATGGAGAGTTCCAGACCAACTTCACTACAATGAATACATCTTACACAGTTTGAAAAAATTCCTTTGAGAACCGACATATCAAATATTTCATTCACATCAGATTCGCCCATAAAACATTCATAGTTTTCACTCATTGAACCAAGCTTCTTCTGTGAAGTATTTTCTTTCCCACTTTGACTGCTATGGGCAGGTGTACTTCAGAGGTTAGGTTCACTCACTTGGTTACCGTCTTTATTGTTTACAGTAATAACACATACCTTTGGCTTTCCAACATTTCTCCTTTTCTTAAAAGCCTTCAGAGGATTTCTAATAACTTTACTTTTACTCATTATTATACTTCAACAAAACAGAGACTCAAGAAACAGAATTAATTATGAATATTTTCGAGATAACGACAGAGTAAATAAACATGAAACAATGGACAATCACACCAGCGATATATATTGAACCATCACAGGTTAGCCACAACACATACTTTATCTCACATCACTAAAATGTACCTGATGAACACGGACGTTAATAATAACACCATTTGACAGCAGTTTAACAGCGCCACAGTAGGTCACGCCCATGTAGAACACATTTCAAAAAAAAATTTAAAATAGTTGTAGTCTTCGGAATTGAATAAATTATATATCTATTAAAAGGTAATAGTCTGCCGATTCAGAAAACGCAAAATAGTAAAAATTGAACTTTTCATGATTTTGAGCCTTTCCGGAGCCCCTTAAACAAGATATCAAGTGAAGGTATTAGTTATAAGAACGCCACGTGTCATGGGCAGTGTCTGTCATCATGTAAAGTCAGAAAACGGTGTTAATGAGTGTAAAGGGTCGAATATAACGGCGTAGTCAACAGCTACCATATTGAAAATGCTGATTCTGAGACGTGTGTGACAAAGCAATTTCTGTATTAAAACAAGTATACTACAAACGTTTTTGACAATTAACTGGCTTCCCTAAACACTTCAGTAGGATCACCACCTACATGGATCCTGGCGACTGAGCGCTACTACTGTGCCACGAGGGACTTACCGAAGCAGCAAGACACCAGGTTAGTGATAACGCCCAGAGAAGTACTTCCTTCTCGCTACAATGCCAATGAGAGTGTGGTAGACTCAGAAGTAATGCCTCAAAATTTCTTTATTCTGTTCTCCATATCGATTGAGGTGTTACATATTACACATATTATCAGTAGATTTTCCCGCATCGCCGAATGAGTAGCAACCTTCTGCCGCTATGAGGGCTCCGAACAAAAGCGTGCAACTTGGCGATGTACACTCCTGGAAATGGAAAAAAGAACACATTGACACCGGTGTGTCAGACCCACCATACTTGCTCCGGACACTGCGAGAGGGCTGTACAAGCAATGATCACACGCACGGCACAGCGGACACATCAGGAACCGCGGTGTTGGCCGTCGAATGGCGCTAGCTGCGCAGCATTTGTGCACCGCCGCCGTCAGTGTCAGCCAGTTTACCGTGGCATACGGAGCTCCATCGCAGTCTTTAACACTGGTAGCATGCCGCGACAGCGTGGACGTGAACCGTATGTGCATTTGACGGACTTTGAGCGAGGGCGTATAGTGGGCATGCGGGAGGCCGGGTGGGCGTACCGCCGAATTGCTCAACACGTGGGGCGTGAGGTGTCCACAGTACATCGATGTTGTCGCCAGTGGTCGGCGGAAGGTGCACGTGCCCGTCGACCTGGGACCGGACCGCAGCGACGCACGGATGCACGCCAAGACCGTAGGATCCTACGCAGTGCCGTAGGGGACCGCACCGCCACTTCCCAGCAAATTAGGGACACTGTTGCTCCTGGGGTATCGGAGAGGACCATTCGCAACCGTCTCCATGAAGCTGGGCTACGGTCCCGCACACCGTTAGGCCGTCTTCCGCTCACGCCCCAACATCGTGCAGCCCGCCTCCAGTGGTGTCGCGACAGGCGTGAATGGAGGGACGAATGGAGACGTGTCGTCTTCAGCGATGAGAGTCGCTTCTGCCTTGGTGCCAATGATGGTCGTATGCGTGTTTGGCGCCGTGCAGGTGAGCGCCACAATCAGGACTGCATACGACCGAGGCACACAGGGCCAACACCCGGCATCATGGTGTGGGGAGCGATCTCCTACACTGGCCGTACACCACTGGTGATCGTCGAGGGGACACTGAATAGTGCACGGTACATCCAAACCGGCAAGGGAACTTGCTGTTCCAACAGGACAATGCACGTCCGCATGTATCCCGTGCCACCCAACGTGCTCTAGAAGGTGTAAGTCAACTACCCTGGCCAGCAAGATCTCCGGATCTGTCCCCCATTGAGCATGTTTGGGACTGGATGAAGCGTCGTCTCACGCGGTCTGCACGTCCAGCACGAACGCTGGTCCAACTGAGGCGCCAGGTGGAAATGGCATGGCAAGCCGTTCCACAGGACTACATCCAGCATCTCTACGATCGTCTCCATGGGGGAATAGCAGCCTGCATTGCTGCGAAAGGTGGATATACACTGTACTAGTGCCGACATTGTGCATGCTCTGTTGCCTGTGTCTATGTGCCTGTGGTTCTGTCAGTGTGATCATGTGATGTATCTGACCCCAGGAATGTGTCAATAAAGTTTCCCCTTCCTGGGACAATGAATTCACGGTGTTCTTATTTCAATTTCCAGGAGTGTATAATGTACCGACGTCGGTGAGTGAGCCTGCTGTAATTGAGTTTCTGACCGCAGAAAACGTGCTTTCATTAAACCCATAGAAGAATTAAAGCTGTATACTCTTATCATGGCACCTGCATCAGAAACGTGCGACGATGGGTTGTGCGTGTTCGTATTGAACGCAACGGTGGTGCAAACCTCATCGTGTGTGACAGAGCTTGGACTGGACGAGAGGCACTAGAATCTGGTTGATGAACTCATCAGAGCGACTCGTCGGATGACGCAGACACAGCTCTCGGTAAGTGCGGCATAACACGAGAGCGTGTACTGGACATCATCGCAGAACTTCGGTACAGAAAACTGTGTACACTGTGGGTGCCTCGAATGCTTGTTCTTGATATCCAACGAAGGAGACTGCGTTTTGAGGGTAAGCGTGATGTGGTCCTTAATAACATAGTGAAAAGTGATGAAAGCTGGGTTCACCATTTTGACCCCGAAACAAGAGGGCGTCAGTGCAGTTTCACCATTATTTCCTAAGAAATATAGTTCAAGACCATGCCTTCAACAGCCACAGTGATCAGTGTTCTGATGTGCTAAAGGTATGAAGCATTTGCCTAAAGACGCTACCACAAACTATGAAATTTTCTGCGAGGCCCTCAGAAAACTGAAAGCTAAAATTCGAAGGGTTCGTCCACACATGGACGTGGAACACCCTCTCCTTCCTCATCACAATATCAGATCACACACGAGTGCTGCGACCACTGTAAAAATCCGACACCGTAGGGTGACTGTCATCGATCGTCCTCAGTAGACTCCTGACTTACCCCATCCGATTTTTAACTAATACAATGACTTCACTTTGATAGTGGATGCTGCGATGCTAGCGGAGGTGAGATTGTGGTTCAGTCAAATGAGAACATTCTACAGTGAGAGCATCAATAAATTGGACCCCCCTTCTAAGAAATGTGTTCGTTGCCAGGCTGACTATGTTGAGAAAGCTGTAGTTATGATCAATGAAGATGTAGAAAGTTAAGAAGTATGCTTTATTTAAAAATGTTTGAAGGTTTTTGAACCGTATGCGGCTCAGGTAGATGCCGTTCTTAGCTTGGCAGTTTGTAATAGGGATAGTGGCATCTCGTTTTCTTAGTGTGTTCTCTGGCGCCACTTCGTTTGTTCGCCTCGTCTGTCCGTGAGTAGCAGCGCTTGCACCCGACGAACGGTCTGCCCGACGGGAGGCTCTAGTCACACGACATTTAGATTTTGTTTAGCACCAGCGCTTATCGATAGCGCGTAATGTGGTAGCATCTTTGGAGCGGCCGCTAGTACTTTCAGGTCGTCGTGTGTGGAGCGAGTTGAGTTGGGTCGGAGGAGCAGTGAGGACCGGGCTGCCAGTGCTCGCCCGACCGCTGGCGACACACATGCCCTATCCGACAGAACGATGTCGTCGCGAGAGTGCACGACCAAGCCAAGGACCGGATTCAGCGAATTATAGTTGAATGGACCGTGATATTCGAGTAGTACAACTTTCGCCTGTGTGTGTGTGTGTGTGTGTGTGTGTGTGTGTGTGTGTGTGTGTGTGTGTCGTCCAGTCGAAATGCCCTCACGGCAATAACGTGCCAGTCGACGATTTATACTGGGGTCTTTTCCATGGCTGACTTGAGTGGGAACGACCGTTGGCTGGTCATTCGGCCAGTCGTCGCAGTGAATTAGGTCTTCCGATCGCTTCTGTCTTTTCTGTGTTTGTACCAACTAATTTCTAAAATCGTTGGGGGCAGTGGCAACAAAACGACTATTCACGCGGGTGTGTAGAATGAGTCTGGCGACATACCATCTGACTTTCGGAAAAGCATCATCCACACAATTCGGAAGACGGCAGGAGCTGACAAGTGCGAGAATTATCGCACAATCAGCTTAACAGCTCATTCATCGAAGCTGCTTACAAGAATAATATACAGAAGAATGGAAAAGAAATTTGAGAATTCGCTAGGTGACGATCAGTTTGGCTTTAGGAAAAGTAAAGGGACGGGAGAGGCAATTCTGACGTTACGGCTAATAATGGAAGCAAGGCTAAAGAAAAATCAAGACACTTTCATAGGATTTGTCGACCTGGAAAAAGCGTTCGACAATATAAAATGGTGCAAGCTGTTAGAGATTCTGAAAAATGTATGGGTACGCTATAGGGAGAGACGGGTCATATACAATATGTACAACAACCAAGAGGGAATAATAAGAGTGGACGATCAAGAACGAAGTGCTCGTATTAAGAAGGATGTAAAACAAGGCTGTAGGCTTTCGCCCCTACTCTTCAATCTGTACATCGAGGAAGCAATGATGGAAATAAAAGAAAGGTTCAGGAGTGGAATTAAAATACAAGGTGAAACGATATCAATGATACGATTCGCTGATGACATTGCTATCCTGAGTGAAAGTGAAGAAGAATTAAATGATCTGCTGAACGGAATGAACAGTCTAATGAGTACACAGTATGGTTTGATAGTAAATCGGAGAAAGACGAAGGTAATGAGAAGTAGTAGAAATGAGAACAGCGAGAAACTTAACATCAGGATTGATGGTCACGAAGTCAATGAAGTTAAGGAATTCCGCTACCTAGGCAGTAAAATAACCAATGACGGACGGAGCAAGGAGGACATCAAAAGCAGACTCGCTATGGCCAAAAAGGCATTTCTGGCCAAGAGAAGTCTACTAATATCAAATACTGGCCTTAATTGGAGGAAGAAATTTCTGAGGATGTACGTCTGGAGTACAGCATTGTATGGTAGTGAAACATGGACTGTGGGAAAACCGGAACAGAAGAGAATCCAAGCATTTGAAATGTGGTGCTATAGACGAATGTTGAAAATTAGGTGGACTGATAAGGTAAGGAATGAGGAGGTTCTATGCAGAATCGGAGAGGAAAGGAATATGTGGAAAACACTGATAAGGAGAAGGGACAGGATGATAGGACATCTGCTAAGACATGAGAGAATGACTTCCATGGTACTAGAGGGAGCTGTAGAGCGCAAAAACTGTAGAGGAAGACAGAGATTGGAATACGTCAAGCAAATAATTGAGGACGTAGGTTGCAAGTGCTACTCTGAGATGAAGAGGTTAGCACTGAAAAGGAATTCGTGGCGGGCCGCATCAAACCAGTCAGTAGACTGACGACAAAAAAAAAAAAAAAAAAAAAAAAACAAAAAAAAACGAACTAGTAATTCATCCGTGTTGTTTCACAGTGACTGGTTTTAGTATTGTGAGTTGTTGTTGGAATTGTTTTCCCGGATCTCGGGCCTTTGAATGAGCAGTTATTTTAATGCTGTTTTCGTACTGGAATGGGAGAAGGGAGTGGCGAATAGACAACAGTTCGGCTTCTGACGAAGCAGCGAGGTGGTCTGCAGAATGAGGGGCAGCCCGGGAGCGCTGGAGGCGTGCAGGCACTGTCGGATTGAGGGGCTGTAGCCGACGACCGAACACAGGACCTTTGAAGTTCAGTGAACTGTGTCCAGTACTGAAACCTCCACTGTTTGAGATCTCGCTGTTGTTTGCGTGTTGCTGCTCTCAGGGTCGGTGAGACCAACCGCAACAAGTGGAATCCGTCACGTTGCCGGAAGCTATTAGCCGCTTCCATTCCTTGATATTAGTTTGGATTAGGTATGATTCTTATTAGTGAAGTGCAATCAGCGGTTTTTTCCGCCTTGTGGCCGCTAACGCTCCAGTTACCTGCCCTGGCGTACTTCTCTGGCCTTGTCGTGTTGATGCTGTCCGACCCGGCGTGTAGTTCGACAGCCTCTTGAATGGTACCGTGCGTATGTTTTTGGGAAGTCTACCTTGGTTCTAGTGCTTCCTTCGGCCCTGGGTGTGTTTCTGAAGACGTGGTGCTATCCGTCTCTTCACCCTTCCCTAAAAACATTCCATCGTTGTTCCAGTGATCGGACGTTAGGCGGATTGCTTGGTCGGTCGGTCGGCACTTAAACGACCGTTAGTGTTAGTTGCCATCGTGGCAACACTTTGCTGCCTCTTACCGCTTACACAGCTGTAGTCACCTTCCTCAGATCTATCCAGGGAGTACTGTCTGTGGATCACTCCATCTTACTTGGACTAGTTGCCATAATTGTTTAAAATTTACACTAATGTTTCATCATGTTATTGCCTTACCCACTTGTAATTCTGGCCTTGACCCATTAATTCTTTGTAACACTGCTTTTGGCCTCCAGCCGACAAACTATTTTCAATTTTCTCTTAAGGCCTGCAGCTGTCATTATAGCCTATTACAGTTCGGTAAGATTGTTTCAGAAAGGTTTTAGTATTTTAACATGCAACTGCCTTCCTTACTTGTAATGTAGGCCTTCAGCCATTGAGTATTCTGAAAACTGCTTGTGGCTTTCAGCCCCCAATAATTTTGAATCCTTTCTTAATCAGGTCTTCAGCCATTAATAGTTTGACCGAGCGAGGTGGCGCAGTGGTTAGACACTGGACTCGCATTCGGACTCGCATTCGGGAGGACGACGGTTCAATCCCGCGTCCGGCCATCCTGATTTAGGTTTTCCGTGATTTCCCTAAATCGCTCCAGGCAAATGCCGAGATGGTTCCTTTCAAAGGGCACTGCCGACTTCCTTCCCAATCCTTCCCAATCCTTCCCTAATCCGATGAGACCGATGACCTCGCTGTCTGGTCTCCTTCCCCAAACCAACCAACCAACCATTAATAGTTTGTAAGATTGCTTGTGGCCTTCAGCCGACAATTATTTTCAATACTGTTTAGTGAGACCTTCAACCACCACTCTGGCTTTTTACAAGTTACTGACATTACTAGAAAGGGTTTTAGTATTTGTAAAGTGTAATTGTCCACCTTATTGGTAATTCAGGCCTCCAGCCGTCGTGTAGTTTTGAAATTGCTTCTGGCTTTCAGCCAATGAATAATTTTGAACCTTCTTAATTAGGGATTCAGCTGTTGATTGTGTGTAACATTGCTTGTGTTCTTCAGCTGACAAAGTGTAGTAAAATCTTTAAAAATGACTGTTGAGAGATTTCTTTATCAAAAATAAACTACATATGTTTTCTGTGCAAACAACGGTAACTGATAAGGCCCCGTCAACAGCATTCCTGCGTCCCCTTAGTCCACGTCTCAGTGGTAGCAGAGTGTGGTTGCGATTGTAATATTCCCTTTACAGTTACCGTTGGTTTGAATTGTAACAAGATATTTGTCTTACTATTAGTTGTTTTAGGTTAATTCTAACGGCGGTCAGGCAGTGCCCGGGGATCGGCCTGTTGAGGAAGGACCACCTCATATATGAGCTAGCGATAAGGCACCAGTCTATTGAGGGTAGTGTTCCGGACTTAGCAGCCCGTTCGTGTGCTACTTTCTTCAGCCTGTTCATGCCATGAAAGATGTTTTGGGTGAGACAGAAGCAGTTATTGTGGTTTCTTTAAGGCCTTTAGGGACCTTGAGGACACCATAAGTTTTTTGGAAGGCACTCAACCTAGTGGCCGTCAGACAGGATGTGGGCACATTTAATGCATGTTTTTGGGTAGGTGGCCAACGTATGGTGCCATTTAAATTCTGGTAGCTCCTTTTCGTAGGTCAGCTTCGACTAGTTCTTGAAGTTGGTCATCTTGTGCGACTTAGCTCGGTATCTTCTTCAGTGTAGGGATGTCGGGTTGCCTATGGGCACGTGTTCCCTCTTCATGGTTGAAGTCCGAACGGGTATCTCGCATCTTTGTTGCGGAGCTAGAAATGGTTTCTTGAATCTTGCGGGACATAGGTCGGTTCTTCTCTGGTGCTGGGGTGTCAGGTGGCCAGTAGGCATGGCTGGGTCAGAGCAAGTGTCTCTCTTGGGGCTTTCTCAAGGCCATTGCTTTCCGCCTTAGTTAAGGAGCTACCGGTCGATTTCTATTGAGTTCTGATTGTCTATAAAATTGCTTGTGTTTCTGGGTTATTCGGTCAACGATAACTGAGTGCTTCCTTATCAGACTAAATTGTTTGGGCCTCTAGACGGTCGTTTGGTCGGTCGTCGCAGTGGACTAAGTGCATTTGGTCCTCCGACCGCTTCTGTCTTTTCTGTGTTTGTGCCGAGTAAATCATCCGTGTAGTTTCACAGTGACTGGTTTTAATATTGTGAGTTGTTGGTGGAATTATTTTCCCAAATCCGTGTTTATCTTGTGCCTTTGAATGAGCAGTTCTTTTAATGCTGTCTTCGTACTGGATTTGGAGAAGAGTGGAGAATGGACAACAGTTTGGCTTCGGGCGGAGCAGTGAGGTCTGCAGCACGAGGGGAATGCCGGGACCGCTGGAGGCGTGCAGGCACTGTCAGACCGAGGGGCTGTAGCCGACGACCGAACACAGGACCTTTGAAGTTCTGTGAACTGTGTCCAGTACTGAAACCTCCACTGTTTGAGAATTCGCTGTTTGCGTGTAGCTGCTCTCAGGGTCGGTGAGACCGACCGCAACAAGTGAAGTCTGTCAGGTTGGCGGAAGCTATTAGCCGCCTTCCACTCCTTGATATTACTTTGGATTTTGTATGATTCTTATCAGTGAAGTGCAATCAGCCGTGATTTCCGCCTTGTGGCCGCTAACGCTCCAGTTACCTGCCCTGGCGTACTTTCCATGCCTCATCGTGTTGATGCTGAGCGACCCGGCGTGTAGTTAGACAGCCTCTTGAATTGTACTGTGCGTATGTTTTTGGGTGGTCTACCTTGGTTCTAGTGTTTCCTTCGGCTCTGGGTGTGTTTCTGAAGACTTGGTGCTGTCCGTCTCTTCGTCCTTGCCTAAAAATATTCCATCGTGGTACCAGGTATGGGACGGTAGGCGGATTGGTTTGTCGGTCGGTCGGCACTTAAGCGACCGCTAGTGTCAGTTACCATCCTGTAACGTGAGTACAACTCTTGGCTGCCTGTCTCACCGCTTACAGAGCTGTAGTCACCTTCCTCAGGTCGCTCCGTCTTATTTGGACTTGTTGTCTTAATTGTTTCAAATTTACACTAATGTTTTAACATGTTATTGCCTTTCCCACTTGTAATTCCGGCCTTGAGCCATTAATTCTTTGTATTACTGCTCTTAGCCTCCAGCCGAGAAAGTATTTTCAATTTTTTCCTATTGAGGCCTGTATCCGTGACAATAGCCTGTTACAGTTCGTTTGAACATGCAACTGCCTTCCTTACTTGTAATTCAGGCCTTCAGCCCTTGTGTATTCTGAAATTGCTTGTGGCCTTCACCAACGAATAATTTTCAACCTTCTTAATCAGGCCTTCAGCCGTTACTATAGCTTGTTAGCATCTTGATTGTTAAACGGAAATATCTTTGTATTTGTTAATGTGTAACTGCCACCCTCACTTGTAATTCAGGCCTTCAGCAGTTGTGTATTCTGAAACTGCTGCTGGCCTTCAGTCGTTAATTGTTTGTAACATTGCTTGTGGCTTTCAGCTGACAAATAGTTGATAAGGCCTTCAGCCGTCACTATAAGTTGTTACAGTTGTTAACATTGTTAAAAGCGTTTTTTGCATTTTTAACGTGTAAATGTCCACCTTATTGGTAATTCAGGCCTTCAGCCGTTGTATAATTTCGAAACTGCCTTTGGTCCTCAGCCGACGAATAATTCTGAACCTTCTTAATCAGGCCTTCAGCCGTTGATTGTTTGTAACATTGCTTTCGGCCTTTAGCCTACAACAACTTGCAATTCTCCTAATAAGTCTTTCAGCCGCCAGTGTAGTAAAATCTCTTTAAAATGATTGTTGAGAGTTTCGTTTTTTTAAAAATACAGAGTATGTACTTTCTGTGCAACCAACAGTAACTGGTTAGGCCCCGTCCACACCTTTTCCTGCTTTCACTAAGTACCACGTCTCAGTTTTCAAATAAAAAATGGTTTAGAGCCTGCAATTTTCAGCACTCCCTCATATGTTCAAACGTAGAGCTGTGCTAAGGTGCAAAATGTGTTTGGTTTGTTCGAAACAGAGAAACGATTTGCAACTATAAGGAAGCATGCCTGCACCCGTAGCTCAGTTCGCCGGAGGACGGCGTGGAGGTAGGACGTAGTGTAGTGTGGTGTGCGCTGCGCCGTCTGTGCTTCCGCGTGGTAAGTCTTGCGCTTGCTGCGGCTTAAAACTCTGTTTATAGAACACTTCGAGAACTAATGATTAACATGCAGTGATGGCTCAACCAAGTCGAAAAGATACGTTGAAACTTACCTTTGATCCTCGATATGCCAGACCCAAGTCGTTTGAAGTAGAAAATTGGTTAGAAGATGTGAAGCTCTCCTTTAATGATGTAATTGGGGTCCACCTGTCGATTGTAGCTTGTGTCGTGTTTGTTAAAATGCGTAGTTCCGAGTTGTGCGAGAAAATAGGTGAGTCTTCCGGAGGTGTCATGAAATTTAAGCACTCAGATGGAAACGTTGGTGAAGTCACCGTTGCACATGCTGGTTTTGGCTTTCGCACGATTCGAATCTTCGAGTTGCCTTTTGAGATTACAACAGCCCAAATTAATGCCGTAATTTCATCCTTCGGGAAAGTGCTCAGCAACTTTGCCGAGAAATGGTCAAGCGCGCATAAATTCCCAATACTAAATGGCGTACGGGAGCTTCGAGTAGAGTTACAAAAGCACATCGCGTCGTACATCAATGTCTGCGGATATAGAGGGATTGTAATTTATGATGACCAACCGCGAACCTGTGCCGCCTGTAACAAGCCTGGGCACGTTCGCGCAGAATGTATACAGCGGCGCGTTGCACAGCTGCCGGCTGGCGAGGCCGCCAGGCCACCGGCGATGACAACACTGCCCGGAAGTTACGCCGCCGTGGCACGCGAACGGCCGACTGCTTCCTCAGCCCCTGAATCGTGTGAAAATACAAATTCTCCAGAAACTGAAATTCCGATGAACGTCAGTGCCGTCGTAGCTGACGACCTACAAGAGTCCCGCGAATCTACGGAAACAGTTGAAGTTCCACCGAAACAGGCACCTGCAACTGTAAAGGCAGCAGATCCGCCGGAAGTTGAAGACCGACACACCTTGCAGGAAAGCGACACTAACTTTGATACTGAAGAAAGTCGGTCGAGAGGCAATTCTCCAAAGAAAAATAAGAAACGCCGGCTGGCGCGCAAAGGTGCAGAGGAGACAGCTCCCACATTTCGACAAAAAGCGAAGGAGATAGGTAGCACCTTAAGCCAACAGATCTATAGCAACACGAAAGCGACACCAGTTTCTGAGGAGCGTTCCCCTTCTGCGCTGGAAAAACGAGACGTCCAAGGAAAGCCAACAAAGAAAACATCCAACCACCCCCAAGAAACGAGTCACTCTCATGAAGCTTCACTCGTCCCACCCACGACGACAATCTCAACCAGCTTGGCAGACGAAAGCGACCATAACAATGCCGACGAAGAAATGACAGACGTTTCAGAAACTAAGACAGACTGTAAGCTAGCCCCACAGGTGGCTGATTTCTTCAACGAAGACGCCTCCGCGAACGAATGTTCTAAAGAACAAGGACACACCACTGAAACATTTGCTACCGGTGAATATTATTAAAATGCGTTTTAAAGCTGACGCATGCGAGACAAAACAGAAGAATGTTTTTTAAAGTTAGATCAAGTAGAACGAAGAATGTCTGACATACAAGCATACAAAACCGCGACAGTAAACCTTTATAAGATTCATAGTTCCTTTAAACTACAGAACTTAAAAGATTTTATATATGCTTCTGACAGTGACATTATACTTTTACAAGAAGTGACAGACATTGAGCTTGGTAACGTACCTGGCTTCAACGCCATTACAAATCCAGGGCGTGGAGCGGAAATGGGCACGGCTGTGCTCACAAAGGAGGGCATAGCAGTCCAAGATATAGTAAAACTACCAAACAGTAGAGGCATAGCGGCCACAATAAACAAAATACGACTGATTAACGTGTATGCCCCTTCAGGATCTAGTAACAGGCACCGCAGAGCGGAGTTCTTTAAAAAAGAAATTGTCCCACTATTAGGAACTCGATATGAACACTTTATCCTGGGAGGAGATTTTAACTGTGTTTTGCATACCAAAGACCAAACTCCCAATTTCAACAAGCGTACTGAACTGGAACGTATAGTTAATGACTTAAGACTAATAGACTCATGGGAACATATGCACGGTGCAGCCCCTGGCTTCACCCACACCACAAGTCACTCGGCGAGCCGTCTCGACAGGGTATATGTAACGCACAATTTTAAACACCTCATTTTGCAGTCCGAAGTATGGTCTACCGTTTTTTTTTTTCCGGATCATGCTGCATACATATGCACAATCAGTCTGATAAAACAAGGGACCTTCCGAGGTAGAGGCACATGGAAGCTCAACGTGTCACATCTGGAAGACCATGCTTGTCAGGAGGCATTTTACAAGGTATGGAGAATGTGAAAGCAAATTTAGCTCGTACAACTCTGGCACTGACTGGTGGCTGAAACACGCCAAACCAGAAATACGGAGGTTTTTCATAAACTACTCAAAAGACAAAAACTTTTGGTACAAATCAACTATAGAATTTTACTTTCAGTGTCTAGGAATTTGTACAAGTCCGATGCAACAGTTGTGGACAACTACGAAAGAATTAACAAAATTAAAGCAAAAATTTTAGCACTACAGCGTAAACAACTGGAAGGCTACCAAATAAGGTCGCGTGCCCAGAATATAGCACAGCACGAGGTCACCTCCGTTTATCATGTCATTCTTGAAAGCAAAAGGGCGTCTCGCAAGATATTATCTGAAATAACAACTGATGATCGAAGGAAGCTGACGAAGCAAAGAGAGATTAAAGAGGCAATCGTACAGCATTTTGAATCCTTAATGTCTAGTCAACCGGTTGACGAACAGATTCAAGATGAGTTAATGATCAACCTCCAGGGCAAAGTATGCTGCGCGGAAGCACAAACTCTCATCTCGGAAGTGACTGAAGAAGACGTCGAAGAAGCTGTATATGGAAGCACGAAAAATAAGACTTCAGGGGCAGATGGAATTCCGGCAGAATTTTATCGCAGATTCAGTGGCAAGTTTACTCTCATCTGCAATGAACTGCTAAACTCTGAAAATTACATCCCGAAAGAATTTCGTGAGGGACTCGAAGTGTTAGTGCCAAAAACTACCAATTCGAAATCTGTGAGCGCTCTGAGGCCAATTACGCTTTTAAACAGCGATTACAAAATCTTTGGCCGCGTCATTGGCCCTTATCAAACAAGTGTGGGACACTGCAGGAGCCTCCACGAAGATTGGGTTCACCACTCGAACAACAAGCAATCGGGCGTTCCCTGGAAACGACCTAGTCGACCAATCCTGCAAACACCGGAGCACCAAAACCAAAGATGACAAAACAGCTCTCCGAAGAGACTCAAAAAAGGCTTTTATCGAGACCATCACTAGCGACAACTTCCTGCAATATTGAAGGCTTATCTGTAAATAAAGAAATTTTATTATCTGACATGTGCAAACGAAACAATTGTGATGTTTTAGTGTTACAAGAAACACACAGAGCACCAACTAGCCATAGACCAAAAATACAGGGCATGAAATTAGTTCTTGAGAGACCACACGAAAGGTACGGAAGTGCTATATTTGTGAAACCGAACTTAGACGTATGCTCCTGTGCTCTGACCTGCGAAGAAAATATAGAAATTTTAACCATTGAGCTACATTCATGTACTGTAACATCCGTGTACAAACCACCCAGTGGGAGGTTCAAATTTACGGAGCCTGGAAATTTCCATTCAAAAAACATTAAAGTTGTACTAGGAGATTTTAACTGTCACGGTCTAGCATGGGGTTATAAGGAGACAAATGACGATGGCGAAATGCTGGAGATCTGGGCAGACGAGGCTAAACTGAAATTCATACATGACCCAAAGTTGCCTGCATCATTTAACAGCGGAAAATGGAAACGAGGATATAATCCAGATAACACCTTTGTCTCCGAAAAGGTATCCCTGCAAACTGTAAAGCAAATCGAGGACCCAATGCCAAGATCGCAACACAGAGCAATAACTTGCTGCATTACTGCAGTAACCAAATCAGATGTAATGCCCTTCAAGAGACGCTTAAATTTCAAAAAAGCTCATTGGGAACTTTTCATAGAGGACCTTGATAAGGAAATCTTGGAAATTAAACCAGAGATACAATCATATGAAACATTTATAGACCTTGTCAAGAAAATTTCTCGACGGCGCATACCTAGAGGGTGCCGCACCCAGTATATCGCTGGACTCAATGGTAGAAGCCAGGAAGCTCTGAAAAAGTATGAAGAACTGTACAATAAGGACCCCCTCTCAGAGGAAACGATCCAGGCAGGTGAGGTACTGATGTCTGGTATCTCCGAAGCGAGAAAGGAAAAGTGGTGTAACCTCCTACAAGAGACGGACATGAAGCACAGCAGTAGGAAGGCATGGAAACTGGTCAAAAGTCTCACCAACGACCCAACAGAACCACAACCAAATTACAGTGAAGTTACACCTGATCAGATAGCTCACCAAGTACTCATGAACGGAAAAACTAAAAGGAAGATCAGGAATGGCAAAATCAAAAGAAAATTGAACGAGGAGATTAGTTTCCTAGCTCGCCCGTTCTTCATTCGGGAGCTACAAGACGCCATCAACGATTTGAAAAACAATAAATCGGCTGGCCTCGACGATCTGAGATCTGAGAAAATTTAACATTTTGGTCCGGGAGTACAAGCATGGATCCTAGAGCTAATGAATAACTGTATCACAACAATGCAAATACCTAAACTGTGGAGGAAAGCTCGGGTTATTGCGTTATTAAAACCAGGGAAAGACCCAGCTGAAGCTAAAAATTTCCGGCCTGTCTCAATGCTTCGTCATTTACTTAAAGTGCTGGAGCGAATAATCCTCAAACGCATAGGTGATTATGCGGACAAAGCCCTCATTAACGAACAACCTGGGTTTCGACCAGGAAAATCATGCTGTGGCCAAATCCTTAATCTCACACAGTACATTTAAGACGGCTATCAGAGAGGAGAAGCAACTGGGGTCGCATTCCTGGATCTCAGTGCTGCATATGACACAGTTAACCATAAGTTGCTTACCCAGAAAGTGTATGTCACTAAGGACTACACCCTTTCTATGTTCGTGCAATGCATGCTACAGAACAGACGCTACTATGTAACCTTACAATCTAAAACAGCCGATGGAGGACACAGAAAAATGGACTTGCACAGGGTAGTGTCTTGGCTCCAATATTATTTAACATCTATACTAATGATCATCCCATCAGCCACCAGACACGAATGTTCATATATCCTGATGATGCAGCAGTGGCCACTCAGGGTAAAACCTTTGAACAAGTGGAGGAGAGTCTCACAGGAGCCTTAACAGAACTTGCTACCTATTACGACGGCAATAATCTCAAACCAAACCCTAGTAAATCTCAAGTATCCGCCTTCCATCTTAGGAACAAACAAGCCAAACGGAAACTCCGAGTCATGTGGCTAAGGGAAGAGCTGAAACATACAAACCGCCCCAAATACCTGGGAGTAGCACTGGACAGAGCACTTACTTTTAAGCAGCACTGTCACAACACTAAAAAAAAGGTCTGTGCCAGGAACAAAATCCAGCGGAAGCTAACAGGTTCATCGTGGGGAGCTCAACCACATGTTTTGCGCACCACGGGTCTGGTGCTGAGTATCTCAGCAGCGGAATATGCGGCGCCTGTTTGGAGGAACTCTGCTCACACTAAGCAAGTTGACGTCGCCGTAAACGAAACTGTACGTACTGCCACAGGATGCCTCAAAGCAACTCCCACAGACATCATTTATCACATCATAGGCATAGCACCACCCCCTATCCGCAGACAAGTAGCAGCCGAGATCGAAAGATCAAAACAAAAGAATGACCCTCGACACCCGACGCATATGCACCGAAAACAACGTGTCCGGCTGAAATCCCGCAGGAGTTTCATTGAAACTACTGAAGAGCTCGCCACCAAGCCCGTCGCAAGGCGGCTATCTCTTTGGGAAGAAATGGTGCCACACTCCACAACGGAACTACTTGAGGAGGGATCTGCAGGATTTCAACTACCTTTTACAACTTGGAGGTCATTAAACCGGCTGCGCACCGGAGTAACTGGGTGCAATTCAAACCTATTTAAATGGGGTTACAGTGATAGCGATAGGTGTGAATGCGGAGCAATACAGGACTTGGACCACCTACTGATTTGCCCAGATATGTCTATAACATGCACTAAAGATGATATTTTGAAAATCAGTGACAAAGCGAACTACGTTGCTAAGTACTGGGAAGGGAAGATATAATTGGTGCATCCGGATACGGAAGAAGAAGAAGAATCAAACAAGTGTGGGCAAAGACAGAAGAATTCTCCAGACCCTCTGTGATTACAGGGACTTCATCTCAACGGCCGACGTCTGCAAAATAAAATGGGCACTAATTTCACTCGACTTTGATAAAGCCTTCGACAGGGTTAAACATGGTTTTCTCTTCCGCACCATGGGCGCAATGGGCTTCCCACCTAGATTCATTGCGGTAGTAAGAAATACATTAACAACTCAGCCAGATTTGTCATCAATGTACACATTAGCCGCCCGATTGACGTCACCAGCTTCATTAGGCAAGGGTGTCCAATGTCAATGGCACTCTTCGCCATCGCCATCGAGCCTCTGCTTGCCTCCCTTATGAAACATCTACAAGGACTACGAATACATGGAGAAAAGATCGTGTGGAAGGCATACGCTGATGATGTTGGCTTCCTAGTCGTGGATGGCGCTGAAGTACAGAGCGCACTACGAACAGTAACAAAATATGAACAGGCATCTGGTGCAAAACGTAACAGATGAAAGTCGGGGATTTTCAACATCGACCGTGGAATTGGGACGCAAACGTAGGATCTGTTACGCGAGCTTGTAACCATGAAATGTCTCGGCATAAATTTTGAAAGAAATATCAAGCACACTGTTGCTGAGAATTATCGAAAATTACTTAACAGCATTCGCGCCTCTGTACAAGCACATAGTATTAGGAAACTCGATGAACTTCAAAAAGTAACAGAGGCAAATGTATACATCACATGCAAAGTTAATTATGTAGCACAAGTTCTGTCACCACCTGCGACTTTGTTGAAAAGCATCGCATCTGCACTAGGACACTTTGTGAGCCGCGGACGATTTTCAAAGTCAAATATGACATTCTGATGCTCCCTACGAAATGCGGTGGGTTAAATCTCACCGATGTCAGCAAAAAAGCGCAAGCCTTATGCCTTTCTACCACATACAAACAATGGAAAGAACCACGTGGTACCCTTGCTGCACATTTGTTAAACGAAATAGCTCCTGCTGACGTCAGTGCACCTATAAATGTCCAACACATACCCAACGGACTATACCACTTGAAATACTTTTTCGTAGAATACAGCTACATACAGGCAAGGATTCCTGAAAAAGACATCATGAAAGTAAAAGAACTTTACAATAACTTGATGAAAGACAAACCCAGAAACGACGAAGAACAAAAGTGTTGTGTCTAGACCATACAGCCCAGACACAATGCTGTAGCCGATAGGGCACGCAAGGCTAACGCAGACGGGCGTGAAGTCTATCTCTCGGCAAATGAGAGCAAGGCTTAGCACGTCCAATCGCTAGCTATGTTGTCCATACAACTGGGGGCGAGGTCTCCTCAGTCTCTCGAGACCTGCCTTGTGGTGGCGCTAGGTTTGCGATCCCACAGTGGCGAACCGCGGGTCCGACATGTACTACAGGACCGCGGCCGATTTAAGTTCCCACCTAGCAAGTGTGGTGTCTAGCGGTGACACCACATTCCTCCCCCGCAAATCGGCGAACGGTCGTGAGATAAGGCTTCCGCCCGCCGTGGGGAGGACCGCATGTTGACGTATGCGATGAGGTGGGGAGCCTAACAACAGGCGAGGCTGTGCCACCCGCACCCGGCCATTCGGTCCGAGGGGAGCTAGGAAACGCTGAAAACCTAGTCCAGGGTGCACATCAACATGCGGTGTATGCGCACGTAATGAGACAGGAGGGGCCGAAGGGTCGACCTCCATTGCGTCGGGGAATCCGACGCGCGATGACGACATCTGGTCCGGAACGGGCAAGAGGTCCATGGCGGAGGACGGCTGATCACGGGAAGCGAGCGGCGGCGCGTGACCCTGGGAGGCGCCGGGCGGTTGCAGCGAAGCGTCCACTGCGGGCGGCGCCGGCGGCGGCTGCGGCGGCGGCGCGACGCCATGAGGCAAAAGGGAAGGCAGCGTCGGTAACACCTGGGGATGAGACGAGCCAGTAGATGGGTCCCCAAGGCGCTGACCGGACGGCTCCGTCGCTGAAAGCAGACGGGGAGCGGCAGAACCCAGGCGACGACAGAGGCGCAGCTGATTGAGATGCCGACGCACCTCACCAGAGGCCCCCAAAACCAAATACATCGCGCGGCCGAGGCAGCGAAGAATGCGCCCTGCGAGCCAACGCCGTGAACCGCGATAGGTGCGATAATAGACAACGTCGCCAGGAGCAAAAGCAGGAGTCTGCCGCTGCACAGGAACCTGATGTGGCGGATGCAGCAAAGACATCAAGGTGCGATGAGAACGACCATGGAGCAATTCAGCCGGCGAGCGACCATCGCGGGGCTGAGAGCGATACGAAGACAAAAAGAGCAACAAAGCGTCCTCCCGAGAATGCGACTCTTTCAATTTCAACATCTGTGACTTGAAAGTCCGGACCAATCGTTCAGCGGCACCGTTTGACTGAGGCGAAAACGGCGCGGATGTCAGATGTTGAATACCATTGGCCTCGCAGAAGGACTGAAATTCTGCGGACATGAATTGTGGGCCATTGTCGGAAACAATAGTCTGCGGAAGACCTTCAATGCAAAAGATAGCAGACAAGGCTTGGATTGTGGCAGAAGATGTCGTGGAAGACATCCGGACAACTAAGGAAAATTACTGAAAGCATCGACCACAACCAACCATCGAGCATTCCAGAATGGACCAGCAAAATCGATGTGCAAGCGTTGCCAAGGGGAAGTGGCTTTCGGCCATGCAAAGAATTTCCGCGGCGGTGCGGATTGTTGTTCGGCACACGCCACGCAAGAAGAGCACATATTCGTAATCGCCGCATCGATTCCGAACCAAGTACAGTGCTGACGAGCAAGTTGTTTCGTACGCACTATACCCCAATGTCCTTGGTGAAGAAGCTTTAAGACAGAGGACTGTAACGAACGTGGGACCACGACTCTGGACTGATCATTATCGGAACGCAACAACAAAACACCACGTCGGACAAAAAGTCTCTCCTTGTGAGCAAAAAAACGACGAACCAAAGGATCCTCGATCCGTGACTTGGACAAGGGCCATTGCGTAGCAACAAAACGCAAAACAGTAGCAAGGACAGGGTCAGCAGCTGTGGCTGTAGCTACACGACGAAAATCAATCGGAAACGATTCGACCACGTCCTCGGTTTCCGAATCAATGAACATGCAAGCAAGTTCGGAAGAATCGAATGCTTTATCCTCAGCAACAGGCAAACGGGACAACGCATCAGCGTTTCCGTGCTTAGCAGTGGACCGATACAAGATATCGTAGCGGTACTGCGAGAGAAAAAGTGACCAGCGAATGAATTTCTGCGCTGTACGTGGAGGTACAGGCTTGGTCGGATGAAAAAGCGATGTCAAAGGTTTGTGGTCCGTGATGATGGTAAAGTGACGACCATACAAGAAATCATGAAACTTTGTAACACCAAACACGAGAGCTAAAGCTTCTTTCTCTATCTGTGAATAATTTCTTTGCGCAGATGAGAGCAATTTGGACGCAAAGGCAATAGGGCGATCATGCGAGCCATCCTTGTGCGCAAGCACAGCACCGATCCCGAAATCCGATGCATCCACCATCAACAAAAGGGGTTTCTGGGGATCGAATGGCGTAAGGCACGTATTTGAAAGTAACGCCGATTTCAACTGGCGAAAGGCGCGTTCGCATTCCGTCGTCCAGACGAACGGAACACCTTTACGGCGTAAGCGATGAAGCGGAGCTGAAATGGAAGAAGCATTGCGCACAAACTTTGCATAATAATTAATTTTACCCAGCACACTCTGTAGCTGTTTAACATCCCGTGGCGAAGGCAACTCCTGTATGGCACGGAGGTGCTCTGGACTCGGATGTATACCTTGGGCATTTATGACATGCCCCAGGTAGGGTAAGTCCCGAGCAAAAAACACACATTTGTCCTTCCTCAAGCGAAGACCATTCTGACGCTAGACCTGAAATAATGTTCGGAGATTTTGCAAATGTTCGGCTTCTGTCTTTCCTGAGATCACAATATCGTCCAGATAGTTCGCAGCAGTAGGGACCGACGCACAAACAGTTTGTAAATATTGCTGAAACAAAGCAGGGGCGGATGCACACCCGAATGGCAGTCTTTTGAAGCGATACAAGTCAAGATGCGTGTTAACCACTAAAACGCGCTGGGATTCATCGTCCACAGGTATTTGCAAGTACGCATCTGCTAGGTCCAATTTGGAAAAATATTTTCCCGGGCACAGTTTGTCAAAAAGATCTTCCGGGCGGGGCAAAGGAAAAGTGGCAGTCACAAGTTGTGGATTCACTGTTGCCTTGAAGTCCACACAAAGTCTCAGTTTACCGGAAGGTTTTGGCAAAATTACTAAGGGTGAGGCCCAGAGAGAAGCCTGCACACGTTCAATTACACCTTGAGATTCTAAATCGGCTAATGTTCTGGCGACCTCATCACGCAATGCGTGGGGAACATTGCGCGCTCTGAAAAATTTCGGTTGCGCGTTTTCTTGCAGTTCCAAATGCGCTTCGTAGTTCTTAGCGCAACCAAGGCCCGGTGCAAAAATGTCTGCAAATTCTTCACAAAGACTAGAAACACTGGCGGAAGGCACAGTCTGATTCACTGATAGGACCTGATTTACTATAGACATATTAAACAATTGAAATAAATCTAAACCAAACAAGTTCACTGCAGAAGTAGAACGAAGAACGTAAAATGATACAAGTTTTGTCTGTCCCATGTATGTGGCAAGAAGGCTGCACTGTCCTAACACAGGTATATGCTGTCCAGAGTAACTATGTAACTTAACATTTGCGGCACGCAATGGCGGTTTGCCCAGTTGTTTGTACGTGTCGTGATTGAGCAATGAAACTGCAGCTCCGGTATCGAGCTGGAAGGGTATCACTTTGCCTTCAAAGTCTAAGTCCACAAAAAGTTTATTGTCCTGCTGACGACAAGAGCGACTGTCACGTGCAATTTGAACTGATACAGGTACAGAAGCACTTGCGACTTCACGGGATTTTCGGCGACGTCGACGCACACTGTTTGTGGGACGAACACAGTCACCGTTAGCTAAAGTGTCACTGGACGGGTGGGAATGAACTACATGAATGTCCATGGGCGAAGGTCCACGAGCCTGATTGTCCTGGGTTCGATTCCGGCGCGAAGCAAAGGGCCTGGAATTATTGTGATTGTCTGATCTAAGCTTTTTCTGGCAAACACTTTGAACATGTCCTTTCTTTTGACAGTAAAAGCAAATAGCATGGCGTGACGGGCAATGTTCACGCGAATGTCTAGCTGCACACCGCGGGCATGATTTCACTACAGTTGCTTGCTTACGCGGCGCACGTGTTTGCAAGGTAGGCTGCCGCTGCCGTGACGGGCGCGAGGGCCGCGTAGCGTCCCGTGCAGCGGGCCCGGCGGGCCGGTTAATGTGACACACTGCTGGCGAAGTTTCAAATGAGTCCTGAGCAGAGTCAAGTGTGTCTTGCCTATCCAATATGTCTATCACTTGTTGAAGGGAGGGATTTACTAGTTTCAAAATCTGTTCCCGTATGCGAACATCAGAAACGTTCTGTGCAATTGCATCACGCACCATAGTATCTGAATAAGGGAGGCCACATTCACATTCAAATGCACACTCCCTAGTAAGTCCTTGCAAAGTTGCAACCCACTCCCTATTAGTCTGACCGGCCGTACGTTTTGTACGAAAGAACGTATACCGTTTTGCAACGACATTAACTGTTTCCTTGAAATAGGCATCTAAAGCAGACAAAATTTCTTCGTAGGTCAGAGTTGCCACGTCGCGTCGGGGAAACAATTTCACTATCACACGGTAGGTAGACACACCGACACAAAAAGCAAAAACGGCTGCCGCTCGTTACCTTGAATTCTGTAGGCTGTTAGATGAAACTGGAACTGGCGGGACCATTCGTGCCATGTTTCTTCGGCCGCCACGTAGGGCCTAAAGGGAGGTGCAACAGCGTTTTGTGGCAGCGGTAGCGAAGAAGCGGCGGCTGCCGCATCGGGTTGCAGCGCACGTTGACCCTGGACGAGCTGTCCAAGTGCATCCAATAACGCCTGCGTCTGCTGATTCTGCAAGCGATAAAATTCGGACAGTACATCCGGAGAATGTGGCGAAGCCATGACACAAACGAATTAATACAAACTCTTTTTCTCGTCGCCAATAATGTTGTGTCTAGACCATACAGCCCAGACACAATGCTGTAGCCGATAGGGCACGCAAGGCTAACGCAGACGGGCGTGAAGTCTGGAACATGAGACTTATAAATGCACTAAAGAAAAATACGTAGCCTTTTTAATACTTAACTTTATTCTCTTGTTGGAATACATCTCTCCTGCATACTCGTAAGCTATTGGCACTGATACAAATGGCGCCTTGCTAGGTGGTCGCCATTTAACTTAGCAGAGGGCTATTCTACTATCTCTCGGCAAATGAGAGCAAGGCTTAGCACGTCCAATCGCTAGCTATGTTGTCCGTACAACTGGGGGCGAGGTCTCCTCAGTCTCTCGAGACCTGCCTTGTGGTGGCGCTAGGTTTGCGATCCCACAGTGGCGAACCGCGGGTCCGACATGTACTACAGGACCGCGGCCGATTTAAGTTACCACCTAGCAAGTGTGGTGTCTAGTGGTGACACCACAAAAAGTATCCTTGTTATAACTGGGAAACAATATGGGAAAATATTCACTGCCGGAACCTGCCAACGTATGTCAAATCGACCTGGTACTTTGCTGTAAACAGAAAAATTACGACGAACTCTAAACTTCACTCTTTTCGATTGGCCGAGTCACCGCTGTGTACATTATGTAATATACCAGATGCCGAAGAGCATAGATTGCTGTGTGACAGGGTAAAAGAAATATGACTCTACATAAGACAAAAGATAGCGAGCGTCAGCAGAACTAAGCCCAATGCCATTACGACTGCTAAATTTTTAAACCCTGACGGTATACCTTACCCTAAAGCAAAACGAAATGCAATTAACTGGTTGAAAGGCCAAACGATGCATTACATCCTAACTAAAGAATCAAGCAATATGGAGGACTTCTGGGTATACCTTACAACTGAGCACCACAAGTTGATGTGTACTAAAAAATACAAAGAAAATTACGCAAATTTTTTAACTAAAACAATCCTGTGACCACTAGAAATGCGTAATTTACATTACACATCCAAGCATTTCGTATATTAGACGAATAATTTTTGGTTAAAGTTTGCACTTCGCGTAGCAGGAGGAGGATTTCCAACAGAAAGTAATCAGTGAAGATCATCAGTATAGACCAGTTAAGCTTATGTGCATCTATTACTTTGTTTTAGGGGAAAGCACAGTGATGAAACTGGTATACACCCTTTATTTAGTTTCTGTCTTTCTGTCCTTTTCTTTTCACAAGAAGATACATTTATGTTAATTATGTGTAAAATCAAGCAAAAGAAGCCTATTTTACTTCATTACCTTCTGAAGAAGGAAATTTTACTTATCAGCAATAATGAGTTTGCTTCTTTCCGTTTTTCCACGCACGGAGAACGACATTTGCAGATGCAGTTACATTTCCATAACATTTCCATGTGACAGCCTTCTCAATGGAATTTACATTTATTTTTATTCAAGCCTTGTTGCAAACAAAAGCAACAGAAGGGGCATACTATAAAGAAAAAAAAGTGAATTAGGTATAATGGAATTGTGGTCCGAAATTCACATTAAACATGATATTCCTTCTCTACCAAGTGGACGTTAGGTTGAACCACAATAAAGTCAGGGGTGGCGAAATGTAGAAACTCTATCACCAGCGTCCGCAGCTCGTGGTCGTGTGGTAGCGTTCTCGCTTCCCACGCCCGGGTTCCCGGGTTCGATTCCCGGCGGGGTCAGGGATGTTCTCTGCCTCGTGATGACCGGGTGTTGTGTGATGTCCTTAGGTTAGTTAGGTTTAAGCAGTTCTAAGTTCTAGGGGACTGATGACAATAGATGTTAAGTCCCATAGTGCTCAGAGCCATTTGAACCATTTTTCTATCACCAGTATCCTTTCTTATACTAGTTATTCATTTCTAGTGACGAAAAAAACGCTATGTAGGGTCACAGGACACTTATTCCATCTTTTATTTTTTAAAAAAAGAAGTAGCATGGGGATACCGTCTTTGCTTAACAATCGAAACTTCATCGGTCCTGGGTTCAAATCTCACCGCTGCTTAAATTTTAATTAATAATCAGCATTGACGGCCGAAGACTTCCGGCATAAGAAGTCACTCTCATTCTGTCAACTGCATTGTCAAGAGGGCGATGTAGTGGACAGAGGTTCAGCGCACACTCTTATTCTAGTGGTGGAGAAATGCCCCTAAAGGCGGAAGAATCAACAATGCTCAACGGCATGAGGATGCAGACGGCAATGGTTACCACTGCGTTAAGGACACACAACTTGTATCCACAGGATATGTGGCCTGTAATTGAAAAAGAATCCTAATGATCTCTCCATCGGCAAAAGATTTCGAAATAATCCCCCATTCGTATCTCCAAGATGAGACTGCCGAAGGGGAGGTGACAATGAGAAGAAGATTGAATAATCAACGGAAGTATAGCGTTCTACGAGTCGGGGCGTGGAATGTCAGAAGCTTGAATCTGGTAAGAAAGCAAGAAAAATCTTAGAAGGGAAATGCAAAGGTTCAATCTAGATACATCAGGGATCACTGAACTGAAATGCAAAGGTCATCATTTTGATTTGCAGCTCCTTGTGTTGGCCGTGTTTGCAGTTAATATTGTTGGATGTGTTGTCCTCCAATTATGCAAAACACCGTTTTTTCTCAGTAGAAACGGTTTTTTGCACAACTGACGGACCTCACATCCAACAATTTGAAATGGAAAGAAGACAAGGATCTATGGTCAGATGAGTGTGGGGTAATATCAACAGCAGCAGAATATGCTATAACTGGTCTACGATTCGTTATGAATAGGAAGGTACGGCAGAGGGTGTGTTACTGTGAACAGTTCAGTGATGAGGTTGTTCTTATCACAATCGACAGCAAACCGACACCAACAACGACAGTTCAGGTATACATGCCGACGTCGCATGATGAAGAGACAGAGAAAATCTGAGGATATTGAAACGGTAACACAGTCCATAAAGGGACTGGAATAAAGTTGTAGGGGAAGTAGTAGAAGAAAAAGTTACATCATAATATGGCCTTGGGACAAGGAATGAGAGAGGAGAAGACTAAGTTCTGTAATAAATTTTAGCTAGTAATAGCGAATACTCTGTTCAAGAATCGCAAGAGGAGGAGGTATATTTGGCAAAGTCCGGGTAATGCGGTACTATTTCAGTTGGATTACGTCATGGTCTGACAGAGATTCCAAAATGAGATACTGGACGGTAAACATACCCAGGAGCAGATATAGACTCAGATCATAATATAGTAGCGATGAAGAGTAGGTTGAAGTTTAGGACTTTAGTCAGGAAGAATGAATACGCAAAGAATAGGGATACGGAAGTACTAGGGAATGACGAGATACGCTTGAACGTCAAAGACTACAGATACAGCAATAAGGAATTGCTCAGTAGGCAGTACAGTTGAAGAGCAGTGGACATCTCTAAAAAGGGCCATCACAGAAGTTAGAAAGAAAAAAATTGGTACAAAGAGAGTAACTGCGAAAAAAACAATAGGTAACAGAAGAAATACTTCAGTCGATCAATGAAAGAAGGAAGTACAAAAACGTTGCGGGAAACTCGGGAACACAGAAATCCAAGTCGCTGAGGGAGAACTAAATAGGAAGTGCAGGAAAGCCAAGACGAAATGGCTGCATGAAAAGTGTGAAGAAATCGAAAAAGAAATGATTGTCCGAAGGACAGACGCAGCGTATAGCAAAGTCAAAACAACGTTCGGTGACTCTAAAAGCAAGGGTGGTAACATTACGAGTGCAACGTGAATTTCAGTCTTAAATGCAGAGGAGAGAGCGGATAGATGGAAAGAACGTATTGAAAGCCTCTATGAGGGAGAAGAATTGTCTGATGTGATAGAAAAAGAAGCACTAGTCGATGTAGAAGAGATAGGGGATCCAGAATGAGAATCTGAATTTAAAAGAGCTTTGGGAGACTTACGATTACACTCCATCAGAATTTTAAAAAATCATATTGGGAAGTGGCAATAAAATGACTATTCAAGTTGCTGATAAGAATAATATACAGAAGAATGTAAAAGAAAACTGAGGATGTGCTAGATGACGATCAGTTTGGCTTTAGAAAAAGTAAAGGCACGAGAGAAGCAGTTCTTACCTGCTACTGATAATGGAAGCAAGACTAAAGAAAGATAAAGACACGTTAGTAGGATTTGTCGACCTGGAAAAGCTTTCAACAATCTAAGGAGGTGCAAGATGCTTGAAATTGTGGGACATATAGGGGTAAGCTATAGGGAGAGGCGGGTAATATACAATATGTACAAGAGCCAAGTGGGAATAAAATTAGTGGACGAACAAGAACGAAGTGCTCGGATTAAACAGGGTGTAAGACAGGGATGTAGTGTTTCTCCTCTACTGTTCAAACTGGGTATCGACGAAGCAATGATGGAATTAAAAGAAAGGTTTAGGAGTGGTATTAAAATTGAAGAATTACACGATCCGCTGAGTGGAGTGAACAGTCTAATGTGTACAGAATATGGTTGTTGTTGTTGTGGTCTTTAGTCCAGAGACTGGTTTGATGCAGCTCTCCATGCTACTCTATCCTGTACAAGCTTCTTTATCTCCCAGTACTTACTGCAACCTACATCCTACTGAATCTGCTTAATGTATTCATCTCTTGGTCTCCCCATACGATTTTTACCCTCCACGCTGCCCTCCAATGCTAAATTTGTGATCCCTTTAATGCCTCAGAACATGACCTACCAACCGGTCCCTTCTTCTTGTCAAGTTGTGCCACAAACTCCTCTTCTCCCCTATTCTATTCAATACCTCCTCATTAGCTACGTGATCTACCCATCTAATCTTCAGCATTGTTCTGTAGCAGAATTAGGCTGGGAGTAAATCGAAGAAAGACGAAAGTAACGAGAAGTAGCATAAATGAGAATAGAGAGAAATTTAACATCAGGATTGATGGTCACGAAATAGATGAAGTTAGGGAATTTGCTACCTAGGTAGTGAAATAGCCAGTGACGTATGAAGTAGGGAAGACACCAAAAGGAGACTAGCAATGGCAAGCAATAGCAAGAGAAGTCAACTAGTATCAGACATAGGCCTTAATTTAAGGAAGAAATTTATGAGAATGTTCGTTTGGAGTACAACATTGTATGGTTGTGAACCATGGACTATGGAAAAACCGAGAATTGAAGCATTTCAGATGTCGTGCTACAGATGATTGTTGAAAATAAGGTGAACTGATAAGGTAAGGAATGAGGAAGTTCCACGCAGATAAGGAGAAGGGACAAGATGACGACATCTGATAAGAGGGAATGACTTCCATGGTACTAGATTGATCTGTAGAGGGCAACTGTAGAGGAAGACAGAGACTGGCATACTTTCAACAAATAACTCAGAAAGTAGGTTGCAAGTGCTATTCTGAGATGAAGAGGCTGGCACAGGAGAGGAATTCGTGGCGGGCAGCAGAAAACCAGTCAGAACATTGATGAACCTCGCCCCCCCCCCCCCCCCCCAAAAAAAAAATGTTTGTAGTCTTTTGGCATTCCTCTTCCCTCTCATAAATCATCAAGTTTTAAAGCAAATAAACGGAAAGATCAAAAATGGTTTTTCTAAAGTATTTATAGACAGGAAACAGATTGGAGAGAGGTAAAATTAACAGGTTTCGTGCTGAGTAGAAAACTCTCGAATTGTCTATGTAAGAATTTGAGATGACGAGATCATACACTACAGTTAGTCGACTTGCAGTATTTGAAAGCGTAGTTTCCCGACATAAAAGACTTCAAAATTCAGATAAGTTGTAATCAGCATGGAGAATAAACATCTCTTTTGTATTCAGAATCCTGGAATAAAATCAGATACAGACACTGAGACTGGTATTAACAATTATCAGGTTTCAGAAATGAATTTCTTCCATTCTTGGCTGCATAAATATGTAGTAATTATTGAATGATATCAGGAAAGAGATGAGATTACAAATAAGTCTTTCAGATAACCATGAATGTCAGAAATTTCAGTGTTAGGGCATAAGAAGTGGTTGGTTCACGCAGAAACATTTGCAAGTCATGTGGTAAACACAGCAGCTCCTTGAGAAGAACCTCGCGTTGACCATTGAGATCCGTAAGTGTGGGATGATAATTATGTAACGTAAAGTAGAAATAAAGATCACTGTCATTCCACAATCTACTTTCACGATATAATGCATTTTGCAGGAAAACACTAGAGAGAATATCTGTAATTAATAATAATTATCTGAGCACAGTGTGCGTATGTGGATTCTGGGAGTCGGTTACGTATGCGTTTCACATTTAGACCTACTTCATTTCCTTCTTCACGCTGAAAGATAACTTGATAATTTGGACTTACAGAGGCCCGGTGGCAAGTCAACAATTAACCAAGTAATTGATGCAAAAAATTAAATGGTGCATGAGAGAGTAGCCAATAGGCTTTATTATCTAGAAAAGAAAATGATGCCGCTCTACATGTCAGAGTAGCGATTACACCTTTATAACAGCATATTGAAACGGTTCAACAGAATCCTTTTCATAAATGTAAATTCTAGCTTGTGCCTTCACAAGCTGAGAGCAACTATTTTTCTTGTTTGTATTTTCACCGCCACAACACAAGCCTCAGGTGAAGGAAACTGTTCATTTTTCTTATACAGTCTGTTTTTCTTCCCACATTCCCCTGTGTGTGTGTGTGTGAGACAGACAGACAGAGAGAGAGAGAGAGAGAGAGAGAGAGTAAATTGCAGGATGCTAGTAATTTTCTAATGCGTTCCAAAGTATTTAGAGCCCTTCGTATAGTCGAAGCTTCGTAGTGCCAACCTAACCTCTGTGCCGCTTGTGCTAGAACCGGAGGCTCTGGTAGTAAGACCCGTTTCGCGAGATACACATACCTAGGTGGCAATAATTATTTTCCTCGACCACTGAGGCGGGGTGAACACGCGTCCATACAATGAGTCCAGGTACTTTTAGGCGGTAACTAGTAAGTTATGGATACTCTTCTGCGTGCATTGCGCAAGCATCATGGACAAAGCGTTTCGTTACATTAGTTCGATTCGAATTTGCAGTTAGTTTGGGGAAATTCTTCGGGGAGATAATGCAAAGATTTTATTAGTCTTCTTTAATTCTAATTTGACCATGTGTTAACGTCACGTGTTTTATGCAGTTCTGTGGGTCTTACCTCGTCTTAAGAGGATAAACGTTAAGCTCTTAATATTGTGTGGTTGTGGTAGTGTAGAGTGGGCGACATTACTTGCAGTGTGTTTCCATATTTTTCTATTAGCGTACTGCATTCCACATGGTGGAGATTTTTCCTCATTTAAATGCTGTTTCCTTTTTGAAAGTTAGACTCTATATTGGCGTTCTACCAACTACAAGATACTCAATTAAAGATGATCTTCCCATGGATACAAATGAAACCTCCCCTTAGAAAAATTGATGAATTACTGTGCTGGTAAACCCCTTACGTTATTTGATTTTCAAACAGCTGACCAAACTGAAGGTGCTCAGACATTTCTCTCTTTACTTATTCTGATCAATAAACTGACACACAATATTTTTAATGCAACGCAATCTGACTTTCAATAATCCCCACAAAAGAATGGCCCTGACTAACAATAACCTATACGTTTCATGAATCACTTACCTCAAAGAAATCTTCGTTATTCAAACTACTGCAATACAGCGAGCGCCAATACTGCCAGCTAAGAAAAAGATTCTATCTACTGAAGGCACTAACTACTGATAGGCATGGTTAGCAAATGAAAGATTTTGACATAGAACGAACAATGTATTTTCCTTAATAGTGTTCAAAAGTAATTATATATATATATATATATATATATATATATATATATATATATATACGAACGATACTGCCACTCAGAGACATGTTACCATGAAGTGAAGCAAAAAAGCATAAAAGGAATATAAAAATGAGCGCGCTAGATATACGAGCACGAGCACGTGAAAATTAGCAAGAGCACCCCGAGTATCACACCAGTTACTAACTCTTATCACTACAGTATCCGGACTGAGCTGTCACTCCCCAACAGTCCTTCCCATTATGCCCCATTAAACCTGAAAGTGCAGAAAAGCGCAGTGTTACGTAAAGCAATCTGAGTCAATAAATGCTAATGGATATACATAGGAAACTTAAAAATAACCGCTCGATAACCATACTTTATTCATAAATTACCTGCATACTACATTAACCTAAAAGTTGTGCTGAAAAATACAAATAATGTACATCAAAACAACTGATTTCCAAAATGTAAATGCCTAAACAAATCATTGCTCCAAACATCATATCCCTTTTAGACCAAACAAGGTGCTCAAAACAATTCAATGAATGGCATTTGGTTAGATTTATAAAATAAAATTTTGTTGCATAAATGAATAACACAAGACAAAGAACAGTAAATTTTACGACTATTACGGCAGGCACTCAGCATTATTGTCACTGCATTGGCACGTTGATTTTATCACGTTTTCAGTGGTTTTCCCACATAGCTTTGTAAGACACGTATTTTCTTTTTAATATCGGATTACTTGCAGATGTGTATTGTGAAAAATGCCGTGAATAAATACCCTCTTCTACTTAAAGTTTAAACCCTATGAAACGATTTTATAACGCTACCTCACTACAGCGGGCAACGGCCTTACCGCAGTCGCTACTCTGGTTCCCGTGAGATCACCGAAGTTCAGCGCTGTCGGGCGTGGTCGCCACTTGGATGGATGACCATGCAGGCCGCCATGCGCTGTTGCAATTTTTCGGGGTGCACTTAGCCTCGTGCTGCCAATTGAGGAGCTACTCGACCGAATAGTTGCGGCTTCGGTCAAGAATACCATCATAACGACCGGGAGAGCGGTGTGCTGACCCCACGCCCCTCCTATCGGCATCCTCTACTGAGGATGACACGGCGGTCGGATGGTCCCGGTAGGCCACTCGTGGCCTGAATACGTAGTGCTTTTCCTTTACTTTTTTCTTCCTTTTTTTTTTTTTTTTTACCTCTCTACTGCTTCGAATCGAATGAGATACATTGAAGGGCATGTACGAGTCACTTTACGCAAAGACGGAATAACAGGAATAAATGAACAGTTCCATGAATTCTGTGGTTGTAATATCTTGAAATACGTTCGTATAATGAATGAAAGATCGTTGTTGGAAGCTCAAGTACTTGTCTCAATCTGTTACTCTAAGTTCCTTTATTTGGAAGAGCTGAAGTAGAAAATTTGAAAAAAAAAATCCTATTGTAATCGATGCAGGTAGAAAAATAGACACACTCCCGTTGCGAATAATAGAATCTTTAAATGGTGGAACAGGATAACGAATAGACTTCATAAAGTTTGAATCAAGCGATTATTGTTTCATCATATAAAACACAGTAAATGCCATATTAAAGTACACACTCAGGTGTGTGTGAAAAAGTCTTATAATAAACCACCACAAAAGAATTAACAGAACAACACAAAATCCACTTGTAATAGAAACTACTTATGCTAGACCAGTGTGCGATGAATCCAACCGTCCTATTATGTTTATGGAATGCCTAGAAAAGTGACCACGTCAAAGGACAATGAACGTTACTGTTGTGCCTCTGTAAATTAAAGTTAAGGATCAGGAAAGTCTGTAAATAAGATTACGCTAACAAAAAATGCGCGATGAAATCCAGAGTCTCACCAGACAATTGGAACACTTAATCTGAGGACTGTCAACATAAAGCGACTGCAAATGCAGCTTAATACATTACTCAGCTATGGCAGCGCCTCGGCAGCCAGAAGGCGACGGCAGGAAATCCAGGCAAGAAGGGACTAGCAACGATTCGACTCTTATTGCGCCGTTCCAGTGTCCAGTTTCCAAAGAAACACGCGGTCACGCACACTTCCCATTGGATAGCTCAGCCGCTTAGGAAAGTCACATGCACTATCACGACTAACTTTGTTATCAAAGTCCGCCTCGGTAGCTGCGGGTTCAGCATGGCGGTTTTCTAAGCTAATGCACTCGGGTTCGATTGCCGGTCGGGTCGGAGGTTCTGTCTGCTCGGGGACTGGATGTGTTGCCCTTACGTACGTGTCGTCGTAACTGACATTACACTAATGAGGTGGCTGAATGGGTACGTCCCGAAAGCGAAAATCAAGTTTCGTTAAAGGCAGTGATACCAGCGGTGATCGACTGCCTCGTACAGAGGCATCTCTGTAATACATCTGTAATTTAAAATAGGCACCAAAAGACCATTTCTGAGTGTTGCCTGTCACAACGGTAGCTTTCAACTACCAGCATTTGCCAGGATAACACTTGCAACAACATCCTGAGAAAATTGGATGGCTCGACTTGGGGAGCGCAAGCATCCAACTTACGTGCTGCCGCAACAGCCCTCTGCTGTCTGGCATTCGAGCACTCGTACTAAGAAAATCGACGTCCAGTTGAACGAGTGTATGAGGATAATAACGGATACTATTAAATCCACCCAGTCCCTTGGATGCAAACTCTAAGCAATATCCCACCTCCACAATTGAGAAGGCAAGAAGCAGCAGCAGGAGAGAGGTCAAAAATTCATGACTCAGATTAGCGACAGAATCTACCAATCCGTGATGTTTTGAACGAAATACCATCGACCCGCTAGAAGTCACGGAAGCCTATATGGGTTAATACACAAGAACATCAACCTGACATCAAGGAGCAATGGTGGCACTTTTGGAATGATTCTGGAATTAATAAACAAGGTATCCAAGATCCTACTCGGGAATTACCGGGGTTTGACCTCAAGAGATGTACCTGGACTAAATTAAACCGTATCAGAACGGGCCATACAAGATGCAATGCATACAAGTGGGGTCTAGGTGACTCACCAGCCTGTGACTGTGGAGCAACAGAACAGAACGTCCGCCATATTATTGAGGAATGCCCCTTTAGAAGATAAGCCGAACCTTCTCTGAGGCTATATATGTGAAACCCTCAGCTTGGCTGTGCAATCTAGATATTGAGCTTTAAATGTATGAATGAGTTTCTAGTCAGGCTTGCCAAGCTTTAACGTGTAGTTATTTTGTTTTGAGTGTTTGTACTTTATCCTTTAGTGCTATTGTTTCTTTTTTACACATGTACTATTTACACAATGTTTTGTTTTATACATTTCCTTTGGATATTGTTGTACTTCTACAAGGTGTTACAAAAAAATACGGCCAAACTTTCAGGAAACATTCCTCACACACAAATAAAGAAAAGATGTTATGTTGACATGTGTCCGGAAACGCTTAATTTCCATGTTAGAGCTCATTTTAGTTCTTCCACCTACGCTCAATGGAGCACGTTATCATGATTTCATACGGGATACTCCACCTTTGCTGCTAGAACATGTGCCTTTACAAGTACGACACAACATGTGGTTCATGCACAATGGAGCTCCTGCACATTTCAGTCGAAGTGTTCATATGCTTCTCAACAACAGATTCGGTGACCGACGGAATGGTAGAGGCGGACCAATTCCATGGCCACCACGCTCTCCTGACCTCAAACCTCTTGATTTTCATTAAGGGGGGCATTTGAAAGCTCTTGTCTACGCAACCCCGGTACCAAATGTAGAGACTCTTCGTGCTCGTATTGTGGACGGCTGTGATACAATATGCCATTCTCCAGGGCTGCATCAGCGCATCAGGGATTCAATGCGACGGAGGGTGTATGCATGTATCCTCGCTGACGGAGGACATTTTGAACATTTTCTGTAACAAAGTCTTAGAAGTCACGCTGGTACGTTCTGTTGTTGTGTGTTTCCATTCCATGATTAATGTGATTTGAAGATAAGTAATAAAATGAGCACTAACATGGAAAGTAAGCGTTTCCGGACACATGTCCACATAACATATTTTCTTTCTGTGTGTGTGAGGAATGTTTCCTGAAAGTTTGGCCGTACCTTTTTGTAACACCCCCGTATAAAATATTGTCGATGTATTGCCATACGCAAAATAAATAAATAAACTTGCTTTCAACTGTGGCTCTCTTTTTTCTCCGAGGTGGTAGAGGGATGTCCCGAAATTCTATCTTTCGTTACTTCTTTCCTTGCTAAAACAAGTCGACGACCTCAGCCGTCGTCATGGATACAGTGGGTACCTGCTTGGCGTCGCCTGAACGTAAGGCCTTTAATACCGCCTGGGCTACACGCAGCGACCAACTACAGCCCGGAGCGCTCGCGGGCCCTAATGAATTTGGGTGGCTGCGCGGCAAACCAATTGTTTGTTGCCTTTGATTCGGGTTCGGTGACAAAGGCGCAGTGGAGCGTCGCGGTGAAAGCGCCAGTCGGCAGTCAGGGGAGGGGGTGGGCGAGGCCTGCGAAAGGCGAGCGGCTCCGGCGCGAGGGTGGAGGGGGCGGCGGCGGAGCTGGCGAATTCCGACGCCTCCGCCCGGCTCTTCTCGCGGCGGCAATTACACGCGTCGGCCTCCGCCGTTCGCAAACTCGGCGCTCCGGGTCGCGTTACGGATCCGCCCTGGCAGAGCGCCGCGCGCCCCCTTGTGTGCTCGCGTTACGACTGCCGGTGGCGTCCTTCGAACGCCGAGCCACCTGTAGACGTAGCCTTAATCCCCAGCCCGTAATCCGAGCTGCCACCTGTCACACGCGGAAAATAACTAGGAGTCTGCGCCGACGTGGATATACAGCGTGTTACAAAAAGGTACGACCAAACTTTCAGGAAACATTCCTCACACACAAAGAAAGAAAATATGATATGTGGACATGTGTCCGGAAACGCTTAATTTCCATGTATGAGCTCATTTTATTACTTCTCTTCAAATCACATTAATCATGGAATGGAAACACACAGCAACAGAACGTACCAGCGTGACTTCACTTTGTTACAGGAAATGTTCAGAATGTCCTCCGTTAGCGAGGATACATGCATCCACCCTCCGTCGCATGTAATTCCTGATGCGCTGATGCAGCCCTGGAGAATGGCGTATCACAGCCGTCCACAATACGAGCACGAAGAGTCTCTACATTTGATACCGGGGTTGCGTAGACAAGAGCTTTCAAATGCCCCCATAAATGAAAGTCAAGAGGGTTGAGGTCGGGAGAGCGTGGAGGCAGTGGAATTGGTCCGCCTCTACTAATCCATCGGTCATCGAATCTGTTGTTGAGAAGCGTACGAACACTTCGACTGAAATGTGCAGAGGCTCCATTGTGCATGAACCACATGTTGTGTCGTACTTGTAAAGGCACATGTTCTAGCAGCACAGGTAGACTATCCTGTGTGAAATCATGATAACGTTCTCCATTGAGCGTAGGTGGAAGAACATGGGGCCCAATCAAGACTTCACCAACAATGCCTGCCCAAACGTTCACAGAAAATCTGTGTTGATGACGTGATTGCACAATTGCGTGCGGATTCTCGTCAGACCACACATGTTGATTGTGAAAATTTACAATTTGATCACGTTGGAATGAAGCCTCATCCGTAAAGAGAACATTTGCACTGAAATGAGGATTGACACATTGTTGGATGAAGCATTCGCATAATTGTACCCGTGGAGGCCAATCAGCTGCTGATAGTGCCTGCACACGCTGTACGTGGTACGGAAACAACTGGTTCTCCCGTAGCAATGCCCATACAGTGACGTGGTCAACGTTACCTTGAACAGCAGCAACTTCTCTGACGCTGACATTAGGGTTATCGGCAGCTGCACGAAGAATTGCCTAGTCCGTTGTAGGTGTCCTCGTCGTTCTAGGTCTTCCCCTGTCGCCAGTCATAGGCTGGAATGTTCCGTGCTCCCTAAGACGCCGATCAATTGCTTTGAACGTCTTCCTGGCGGGACACTTTCGTTCTGGAAATTGTCTCGATACAAACGTACCGCGCCAAGGCTATTGCCCCGTGCTAATCCATACATCAAATGGGCATCTGCCAACTCCGCATTTGTAAACATTGCACTGACTGCAAAACCACGTTCGTGATGAACACTAACCTGTTGATGCTACGTACTGATGTGCTTGATGCTAGTACTGTAGAGCAACGAGTCGCATGTCAACACAAGCACCAAAGTCAACATTACCTTCCTTCAATTGGGCCAACTGGCGGTGAACGAGGAAGTACAGTACATATTGACAAAACTAAAATGAGCTCTAACATGGAAATTAAGCGTTTCCGGACACATGTCCACACAACATCTTTTCTTTATTTCTGTGTGAGGAATGTTTCCTGAAAGTTTGGCCGTACCTTTTTGTAACACCCTGTATACGTGCTGAACAAAAATTCGTACACTTGGACACAACAGGATTCAATGCATGCTGTCAGAGCACAAAATACCTGTGACAATACTTCCTGTCGTGCATACTTTTGGTGGAAGGCGGGCGTCAAGAACTGGCAACTTGGCGAAACTGCATATGCTGTCCCGTTAGAGCAGTGGCTAGATTTCCGTGTCATTCGGATTCAAATGTTCGATTATGAGGTATGGGTGTAGCTTTCCTTTTTTTATAAATTTAGATCGCTCCGTGTATGCAAAGGCGGCGTTTCCATGTCGTTCCTACACAAAATGTCCATTCACCTTTCGGTGATACCTTCTTCTGCAGTCTGGTCAACACGTCTTCCCTAGTAGAAACAAATCAGTGTTGCTCAACTGGACAAGCAGTAGTTCAACCAGCCGCACTGACTGTTCCTGCAGGTTGCACTAAGGATGTTTGGTTTTAGGTTTCTAATTTTAAATGATCGACACTTTATACAGTGCGACAATTATTGAACTATATGGAAGAAACGTAAATCCGTACAAACTGCTGAGTGCACACAATTTATTGAACATGTAAACGTCACGACAGATGGTTCAAATGGCTCTGAGCACTATGGGACTCAACTTCTGAGGTCATTAGTCTCCTAGAACTTAGAACTACTTAAACATAACTAACCTAAGGACATCACACACATCCATGACCGAGGCAGGATTCGAACCTGCGACCGTAGCGGTCGCGCGGTTCCCGACTGTAGCGCCTAGAACCACTCCGCCACCACGGCCGGCGTCACGACAGATATTCGGATTAAGGTCAGGACATGTTCAATATGCCTGCCATCACTGGCGATGATGTGCCGCAGAGGAATAGCTAAATTCTGTATGACCCGCTGACGTGTCGGAACATCGATGCTCTCAATGACCTCCTGGATGGCTGTTTTCAGCTCAGGAATCGTTTTGGGGCTATTGCCGTACACATTGTCTTCAATACAGACTCACAAAAAGGCGTCGCATGTTCTCAGATCCGGAGAACATGGCGGCCAACCAAGGTCCATTCCAGCAGCCTCCGGGTATCCCAGAGCCAGAATGCGGTTCCCAAACTGCTCCTCCAGGCCATCAAACACTTTCCTGCTTCGAAGGTCGACCTACGTCTTCCATAAATCACATCCTGTAGAAATCAGGGCCACTTTTGATTATGGGGATGAAATCATCTTCCAAAACCTTCACGTACCGTTCGGTGGTCACCGTGCATCAAGGAATATCGCACCGATTATTTCGTGACAGGACATTGAACGCCACATAGTCGCCCGTTGGTGGTGAAGAGACTTCTCGATAGCGAAATGAGGAATCTCAGTCCACTAAATACGCAAGTTTTACTTACAGATAAACCCATGGAAATGAAAGTGGGCTCCGTCGCTAAACCAAACTATATTGCGCATATTAATTTTCATCATACTCACCAGCCACCGTGAAGTTTGAACGTCCTAACGCAAACCATTCAGAAGTTATTACGATTTTATTTCATATAGTTCAATAATTGTCACTATTTCGTGAAAACTTCAGTGCATTTTCACTTGTTTGATATAAAACACAGCCAAATCTGTCCTAGGCTTAAGTTACAATTTCGACCCTGACACACAATCATTGTCACTCGTGATAGCCATCTCGTGGTATTTAACGGACTCCGTTACCAAAAGGATTACAAACGTATTACTCGGGACAGAACTGCTCGGTCAAAAATTTCGTATCTCGATGCCGTTGAAAGTTCACTTCCCGGTCCTACTAGCACAACCCACTACGCGGATTTTAGTTAATTCAAAAGTCACAGGTTACACACAAACATTGGAATTTCGCGCTTTCGTGTTTCTCCCACGTTTGCGTTCACTTTTCGGGACTCCGCTGTGATGTTTAACTTGATATTCATCAACGTCATCACAGCCATTTAGAGCTTCAAATAGATGTGTCCGAACGTGATGGTGGCTGAGTTAGTTTAGACTTTAGAAAGCAATTCTATTAGTCCACCCAAAACGCGCTACTGGACTGTCCTCTGATTCGCTAATATATATCATAGCCAATCCAATATTAGCATTAAACCACTCAATCCCCCGTCTTTTACATTTGACCAATCACAAAGTCATTTTCCCTATCGCAATCCCACTAACTGGCTAGTACCATTTTACTAAACTCCCCTGGGAGTACAACCACAGTTCTTACTCAAACATATACTCACTTAATAGAAATAACAATATTAATTTATTATATTACTTTCCTTTTCCCATCACCGGTCACAATAACAGTTAAATTGCCAATAAAGGTGGAAGAGTTGGCAATGATTAACGGCGTGAGCATGCAGGAAGGCAATGGATACTGACGTGTACAGGTCGTCTGGGTAGAATATTCGCTCTAGTCGTATTAGGTTCAGGTGCTTCGAGGTGGACGGAGCAACTACGTCAGTGCAAACGAATTAGTGTCACACAAACGTACGTTTTATTGCGCTGCGATATGAAGATAAGATTGTATAGTAACTCGTTATATGTGCTTGCTGACAGATTCAACTAAGTACTGGAGTGTTAAGGTGTGCATTGCCGAATGTAATGTCTACACGTGTATGTCTGTCCAGGACGCCACGCTGTCAATCACTGTAGGAAACATTTGTCCCTATGCGAAGGCAAAACGCGGCTCCACTTGCAGACTAAATCTCGAAAGCTTATCTCAACGGTGAACGGCAGCTACAAATTGATACCTTCGAACTTCATACTACACTACTGGCCATTATAATTGCTACACCACGAAGATGACGTGCTACAGGCGCGAAATTTAACCGACAGGAAGAAGATGCTGTGATATGTAAATGATAAGCTTTTCAGAGCATTCACACAAGGTTAGCGCTGGTGGCGAAACCTATACCGTGCTGACATCAGGAAAGTTTCCAACCGATTCCTCATACACAAACAGCAGTTGACCGGCGTAGCCTGGTGAAACATTGCTGTCATGCCTCGTGTAAGGAGAAGAAATGCGTACCATCACGTTTCAGACTTTGATAAAGGTCGGACTGTAGCCTATCGCGATTGCGTCTTATCGCATCGCGACATTGCTGCTCGCGTTGGTCGAGATCCAATGACTGTTAGCAGAATATGGTATCGGTGGGTACAGGATGGTAATACGGAATGCCGTGATGGATCCCAACGGCCTCGTATCATTACCAGTCGAGATGACAGGCATCTTATCCGCAAGGTTGTAACGGATCGTGCAGTCACGTCTCGATCCCTGAGTCAACAGATGGGGACGTTTGCAAGACAACAACCATCTGCACGAACAGTTCGACGACGTTTGCAGCAGCATGGACTACCAGCTTAGATACCATGGCTGCGGTTACCCTTGACGCTGCATCACAGACAGGAGCGCCTGCGATGGTGTACTCAACGACGAACCTGTGTGCACGAATGGCAATACGTCATTTTTCGGATGAATCCCGGTTCCGTTTACAGCACCACGATGGTCGCATCCGTGTTTGGCGACATCACGCTGGAAGCACATTGGAAGCGTGTATTCGTCACCGCCATACTGGCGTATCAACCGGCGTCACGGTATAGGGTGCCATCGGTTACACGTCTCAGTCACCTCTTGTTCGCTTTGTCGGCACTTTGAACAATGGACGTTACAATTCAGATGTGTTACGACTCGTGGCTCTACCCTTCATTCGATCCCTACAAAACCCTACATTTCAGCAGGATAATTGCACGACCGCATGTTGCAGGTCCTGTACGGGCCTTTCTGGATAGAGAAAATGTTCCACTGCTGCCCTGGCGAGCACATTATCCCGATCCCTCACCATTTGAAAACATCTGGTCAATGGTGGCCGAGCAACTGGCTCGTCACAATACGCCAGTCACTACTCTTGATGAATTGTGGTATCGTGTTGAAGCTGTATGGGCAGCTGTACCTGTACATGCCAACAAACCTCTGTTTGACTCAATGCCCAGGCGTATCAAGGCCGTTATTGTTCTGGGTACTTATTTCTCAGGATCAGTGCACCCAAATTACATGAAAATGTATTCACATGTCAGTTCTAGTATATTATATTTGTTCAATGAATACCCGTTTATCATCTGTATTTCTTCTTGGTTAACAATTTTAATGGCCAGTAGTGTAGATATGTTATAAGCCGAAACCGAACATGAATCACCGTTGCAGTCTGTGGCCGCCTCTTGTTGACACATGGAAGTCCATCTCATTGGCGGAGGCGCTGAGATTTCTGATTGGTCCGCGCTTGTGGTTGGCGCTGAAATCCAAAGCGCTGCCCGTGGCGCCAGTCGGAAACTGTCTCAAGGCACCGGCTCCGGTTGCGTTCGTTTATGGTGACACAACAGGAACCACTGCATTAAGGACACATAATTTGTATCCACACGACAAGTAGCCTGTAACAGGAGCAAATGTCATGATCATCCATCCATTGACAAAGCAGTCCTCCCTTCAGGACGAGACTACCCAAGGGGAGGTGACCATGAGAAAAGGATAATGTTCTACGAGTCATGGTGTTGAGTGTCAATAGCTTGAACGTGGTAGGGAAGGTAGAAAATCTAAAAAGGAAACTGGTAAAGCACAGTCTAGATGTAGGTGGTGTCGGTGATGGGAAATGGAAAGAACAATTTCTGGTTGCTGAGTACAGGGTAACATCAACAGCACCAGAAAATAGTATAAGGCGTGTAGGATTCATTATGAATAGGAAGGTAGGGCAAAGACTGAGTTACTGTGAACGGTTCAGTGATAAGCTTTTCTCATCAGAATCGACAGCAAACCAAATGGCTCTGAGCACTATGGGACTCAACTTCTGAGGTCATTAGTCCCCTAGAACTTAGAACTAGTTAAACCTAACTAACCTAAGGACATCACACACATCCATGCCCGAGGCAGGATTCGAACCTGCGACCGTAGCTGTCTCGCGGTTCCAGACTGCAGCGCCTAGAACCGTACGGCCACTTCAGCAGGCGACAGCAGACCAAAAAACACAATAACAATTCAGGTAAACATACCGACATCGCAAGCAGAAGAGGTGGAGAAAGTGTATGAACATACTGATAGGATAATTCAGTACGTAACGAAAGTTGAAAATCTAATAGTAATGAGAGAATGGATAGCCATTGCAGGGGAAAAAGTAGAAGGAAGCTTTACTGGAGTATGTGGGCTTGTTTGTAGGAATAAGAGAGGAGATGGACTAATTGAGTCCAGCAATAGTTTTCAGCTAATAATACCGATTACTCTGTTCAAAAGTCAGAAGAGGAGGAGATAAACTCGGAAAAATCCGGTAGACACGAGAATATTTCAATCACATTACGTCATGGTTAGGCAGATATCCCGAAATCAGATGCTGAGGCGCAGATATAGACTCTTACCACAATTTTGTAGTGATGAAGTAGCAATGCGCAAAGAAATGGGATAAGGAAATACTAAGGAATGAACAGATAATCTTGAAGTTCTCTGATGCTAAAGACGCATTGATAAGGAATAGCTCACTAGGCAGTACAACTGACGAGGAATAGACATCACTAAAAACTGCAATCACAGAGTATCGAAAGAAAAACATAGGTGCAAAAAAAAGGTAACTGCAAAGAAACCATAGGTAACAGAAGAAATGCTTTAGTTGATCGACAAAAGAAAGAAATACAAAAATGTTCAGTGGAATTCGGGAATACAGAAACACAAATCACTTAGGAATGAAATAAACAGGAAAGGCAGGAAAATGTAGGCGAAATGGCTGAGAGGGGAAAATGAAGGAATGAGAAAAAAATGGTTGTCAGAAGGACTGACTCAGCGTATAACGGATATTTCCGTAAGAGCGTGCTAAAATTTAGTAGGACTTAGAGGATGCTCCACTGAACAATTTAAGGCAGGAAACTTGGGAACGGAGAAGCCAGGTTAAGGAGACAATAGGAATAAAATCACTTTAGGTGTACCTTTTTATTTACGTTACTTACAGTAGACTGCCAATACCATCACTGATACGACGATCGTACCATTTCTACTGTATCTTAAAAAATGCGCTGAAATTGATGGCTATCAACCTCAATGCAAGCATGACATCAGCGAACAAGAATCTGACGCTCGCTGACAAACATCCATGGTGTGTTCAGAATCACATAGCAGGGAGCTACAGTTCTGGCAATTCTTGTTTCCTTGCAGGAAATAAGGGATGTACTTGACACGATAAAGGATGACAGCCAAAACAGTTGCAGGATAAAAATTTATTAAAATTCATGACCAAGGTTTCGGTACATATAAATATACCTTCATCAGAAGTAAAAAATCCTGAACAGGAAGACTCTTTCATTAGAAACGCCTTAGCATCGGAAGTGATTTTTTTTTCTTTACAGTGATTTTAAAACCTGTGGAACAGGTAGGCTGGCAGCAGCACAATACGCCGCTCTTCAGCCGAAGAGAGTAAAATGATATAAACAGAGAAGATACATCACTTGGAAAAACGGCGGGAAAAAACAGTAGACACGTGAACATAAAAAAAAAACATGAAGCCGTTCACACTCGATGACAATCCACACTACGAACTGTTGACACGATCCACAAACACTGAAGAAGATGATGGCACTGGTGAACGATGGAGTGTGACGGTGAACACTGAACACTAAACAAGACGGCACACACAAAACACTGATGGCGGTGATCTCCGGCGCGCGAATGTCCACTGAGCGTGTGCGAGTCCGGGGACCTGCCAAGAGGGGAACAGGGGTGAGGTGGGGGAGAGGGGACAAAAAGGATGCCAATGGCTGAGGAGACGGAGGCAGGAGGAGAGGGACAGGGGAGGGGAAGCCCGGGGGAGGAGGGGGGAGAAATGGAGGAGGGAGGGAAAAGGGAGACAAGGGAGGGAGGGTGCCCAGAGTAGCAAGCACAGGAGGAGGGCGGGAGGATCAAAGTTGGTAGGAGGGGTAGATGGAGGGGAAGAGGGCATCATCAGGGAGGGGGAGCTGGCGGAAGCCACCTTGGGAGAGGGTAAGGAGGGTGGAGAGATGGAGACCAGGTGGGACGTGCGAATACAGGTGCGGCAGCGGGCGGGGGTGGGAGAGGATAGGGGAGACGAGCGGGTGAGGAGGATCGAGTTTGCGGGAGGTGTACAGGATCCGTATCCTTTCAAGGAAAAGGAGGAGGTGGGGGAAGGGGATGAGATCGTACAGGATCCGCGTGGGGGAGGGGAGACGGATACGATAGGCGAGGCAGAGAGCATGACGTTCAAGGATTTGGAGGGATTTATAAAAGGTAGGGGGGCGGAGATCCAAGCTGGATGGGCATAACAAAGGATAGGGCGGATGAGGGATTTATAGGTGTGGAGGATGGTGGAGGGGTCCAGACCCCACGTACGGCCGGAGAGGAGCTTGAGGAGACTGAGTCGGGAGCGTGCCTTGGCTTGGATTGTCCGGAGGTGGGGAGTCCAAGAGAGGCGGCGGTCGAGGGTGACGCCAAGGTAGTTAAGGGTGGGAGTGAGGGCGATAGGACGGCCATAGATGGTAAGATATAAATCAAGGAGGCGGAAGGAAGGGGTGGTTTTGCCTACTATGATCGCCTGGGTTTTGGAGGGATTGACCTTGAGCAACCACTGGTTGCACCAAGCGGTGAACCGGTCAAGATGGGATTGGAGAAGGTGTTGAGAGCGCTGTAGGGTGGGGGCAAGGGCAAGGAAGGCGGTGTCATCGGCAAACTGAAGAAGGTGGACAGGGGCTGACGGCGGCGGCATGTCCGCCGTGTACAAATGGTACAGAAGGGGGGAGAGGATCCTTGGGGCACACCGGCAGAGGGGAAAAAGGTGTAGGAATCTGTGTTATGGATGGTGACATAGGAAGGACGGCGGGAGAGAAAGGAGCCTATCAGACGGACGTAGTTAATGGGAAGGGCGAAGGTTTGGAGCTTGAAGAGGAGACCGGAATGAAATACGCGGTCATAAGCACATTCGAGGTCCAGGGAGAGGAAGATTGCGGAGCGACGGGAATTAAGCTGTTCGGAAAGGAGATGAGTGAGGTGAAGGAGAAGGTCGTCGGAAGAGAAGGATGCCCGAAAGTCACACTGGGTAACGGGAAGGAGGCGGTGCTGGCGGAGATGGTGGTGGATGGGTCGGGTGAGGATAGATTCCAGGACCTTGCTGAAGACCGAGGTAAGGCTGATGGGACGGTAGGAGGAGACGGCGGACGGTGGTTTGCCAGGTTTAAGGAACATGAGGATACGGGAGGTTTTCCACAGGTTCGGAAGTGAGAAACACAAAAGCTTAAGTAACAGTGAAATTACCAGAGTAATACAGGCACAAAATCTTTTAGTTACTTACTAAAACTACATCATGCAGTGGAGATTAATAAATCAATTGTCCATTTGTACAACATGACTATGGGCACAGGGTCAATGCGAACAGTTTAGCACCAGTACTTCGCCTATGAACTATCAAGACAAGAGTGTGAAAGCACTAGGGCAGATGGTTTCGCCGAGAGAGGGCACTTGTATGTGCCAGACACTCGCGCATATTAAAATCCATGAATACCTACATAAGCGCATCATAAATTATTAAAAGTTGTGTTAATTCAAATTTTCTGTCTTAATAAATAAAACATATCAGACCATTTAAAAACATTTATGTAAAATATGAAATATGGAACCAAATTACCTGTGTTCTAGTGTCAAACAGATGAAGCTTGCACTATGGAACACATCTAACGAGAGAGGGCACTAGTGTAATGCGCGAGAATCTCGCGTAACGTAGGCGGTGAAATACATACTAGCGAAAACAACCAAAATGTTATAATAAAACGAAGCAATCTGTCGTTGTGAATAAAAACATACTAGTCAATTAACCACACATCAAAAATATGTAAAATCCCAACAAGACAGGAAAAGCGCATTTCACTGGCATCAACAAACAAGAATACTAACTTCTACAGACTATATTACATTAAGGCAAGGAGGGGTTTGAAACCGTCTAAAAAATTTTTGTTTCTAAGCTGCACCTGTTCATTAAGAAGAAAACCTTCTTTTAGAGACAGATGCTTGAAAATCTCTAGTTCTTCGAGCAAGTCCAGTTTGTAACCCTTATTCGCTTCATGAAGCACTCTACGTCGTCCAGTTCACGTGGCGTATGCTGTAAGAGCCATAGATGTTGGGCAAACGTGGAATTATGTACGTTTCCCCATTTTTACCTAACATGTGTTCTTTATACCATACTTTAATGGGTCTACCTGTTTGTCCAATGTAATAGTTTGGGCAGTCGTTACAAGTAATTTTGTATACACCGGACTTATTGCCGAGTTCTTCCCGTGTTCCAATAGCATGCATTACTCTTTGTTTGAGGCTATTATTTACGGAAAAGGCAACTCTATAACCGTATTGTGTCTGTAAAAGTCTTCTTATCTTATATGAAACGTTGCTGCAACTTTTATGTGAACTCGTTGTCTCTGTAGGCCTGTATCAAAAGAGCAAGGAGAGGATCTTGTTTGGCGGCCAGTATCCTCTTCCTATATAACAAACTGCACGCATATATTAACCGGGTTCTTAATTCATAAAAATGGAAAGTTACATAAGGTAATTTTTTAGACGGTTTCAAACCCCTCCTTGCCTTAATGTAATATAGTCTGTAGAAGTTAGTTTTCTTGCTTGTTGATGCCAGTGAAATGCGCTTTTCCTGTCTCGTTGGGATTTTACGTATTTTTGATATTTGCTGTTTGTGATTTTCGATGTGTATGTGTGGTTAATTGACTAGTATGTTTTTATTCACAACGACAGATGGTTTCGTTTTATTATAACATTTTGCTGGTTTTGGCTAGTATGTATTTCACCGCCTACGTTACACGAGATTCTCGAGCATTACATTAGTGCCCTCTCTCGTTAGATGTGTTCCATAGTCCAAGCTTCATCTGTTTGACACTAGAACACAAGTAAATTGGTTCCATATTTTATATTTTACATAAATGTTTTTAAATGGTCTGATTTGTTTTATTTATTAAGACAGAATGTTTGAATTAACACAACTTTTAATAATTTATGATGCGCTTATATAGGTATTCACGGATTTTAATATGCGCGAGTGTCTGGCACATACAAGTGCCCTCTCTCGGCGAAACCATCTGCCCTAGTGCTTTCACATTCTTGTCTTGATACTTCATAGGCGAAGTACTGGTGCTAAACTGTTCGCATTGACCCTGTGCCCATAGTCATGTTGTACAAATGGAGAAGATGTCTTCATTATTGACAACGCCTTTGGCACAATTGATTTATTAATCTCCACTGCATGATGTAGTTTTAGTAAGTAACTAAAAGATTTTGTGCCTGTATTACTCTGGTAATTTCACTGTTAATTAAGCTTTTGTGTTTCTCACTTCCGACGCTAAGGCTTTTTTAATGAAAGTGTCTTCCTGTTCAGGATTTTTTACTTCTGATGAAGGTATATTTATATGTACCGAAACCTTGGTCAAGAATTTTAATAAATTTTTATCCTGCAACTGTTTTGGCTGTCATCCTTTATCGTGAAGAATTTCAACAGTTGCTGTTGTAGCCATGTTTAAAATCTTGAAGGACGTACTTGAAAATAAGCAGCACAGCACGTGTAAACACGCACACATGTTAGTGGTAAATAAGCTAGAAAACATTAATGCTGAACAAAGCGGTAGTCAAGTTTTCTCCCATACCTCCTTGAGCTGGCTTCTCCGAACACGGTGTTCCCACCTCAAAATATTTAGTTCTCTATGTCCTGTTACATTTTTGCACGCGCTTTCGGAAGCACCCTGTAGAAAAGTCAAAACATCCGGTGAAATTAAAGGTACAGGGGTAACATTAAGAGTGCAACAGTAATTCGCTCTGTTAAAGGCAGAGGAGAGAGCGTATAGGTGGAAACAGTACACTGAAGGCCTCTACGGAAAGGAAGACTTGTAAGATGACGTGATAGGAGAAGAAACTGGAGTTGACAGGGAAGAGGTTGGGGAATCAGTATCAGAATCAAAATTTAAAAAAGATCTGAACGATTTGAGGTAAAATTAAGCAGAAGGAATAGATAAAATTTCATTGGAATTTCTAAAGTCGTTTGGAGACGTGGAAACAAAACGCTGGTGTACAGAATGTATGAGACTGGTGGCACATCATCAGGCTTTCGAAACACCCGTCCACTGAATTCCGAAAGTTTCTAGAGCAGACAATTGAGAGAACTGTCACACAGTCATCATAACAGCTCAAACAACCAAGTTGCTGACAAGAATAACATACATAAGAATAGAAAAGAAAATTGAGGCATGTATGTGTGTATGTATATACCCAGTGTTATTGTGCGTTTCAGCCCCCAGTGGACCTCCCCAGTAATGTCTCATACCAGACGAGTGTAGCCCCAAATGTTAGCGTGGTAGAGTAATTATGGTGTACACATATGTGGAAACAGTGTTTGCGCAGCAATCGCCGACACAGTGTAACTAAGGTGGAATAAGGGGAACCAGCCCGCATTCGCCGACGTAGATGGAAAACTGCCTCAAAAACCATACATAGGCTGGCCGGCAGACCGGACCTTGACACTAATCTGCCAGGCGTATTCGTGGCGGGGACCGGCACGCCTTCCCGTTCGGAAGGCAGCGCGCTACACCACGCGGATAGCCGGACGGGAAAATTGAGGCATTGTTAGATGACGATCTGTTAGGCTTTATGAAAAGTAAAGGCACCAGATAGGCTGGTCTGGCGTTGCAACTGATAATGGAAAAAAAAATAAAATAAAGTAAAAACAAGACACGTTTGTAAGACTCGACCATGCAAAATGGTGCAAAATATTCGATATTCTGAGAAACATAGGGGTACGCTGTAGAGAAAGACGCGTAATATATTATGTGTATGGGATCGAAACGGCAACAATAAGAACGGAAAACCAAGAACGAAGTGCTTGGATTAAGAAGAGTGTAAGAGAGGGATACAGACTGTAAGCACTACTGTTGAATCTATATATTGGAGAAGCAACGACGTAAATAAAAGGAAGATTCAAGAGTGTAATTAAAATTCATGATGAAAGGATATCAAAAATAAGATTCGCTGACGCATTGCTGTCTTTAGTGAAAGTGAATAAGAATTACAGGCTATACTAAGTGGAATGAACCGTCTAATGAGTACAGATTATTGACTGAGGGTAAATCTAGGACAGTAAAAGGTAATGAGAACACCAAAAATGAGAAAAGCGAGAAAATCGACATCGTAATTGATGAGCATGAAGCAGATGAAGTTAACGATTTCTGCTACCCGGATAGGAAAATAACCCATGACGAACGGCGGGTGGAGGACATAAAAAGCAGTCTATTACTGGCAAAGGAAGTGTACTAGTATCAAACAAAGGTTTTAATTTGCGGAAAAAGTTTCTGAGGATATATGTTTAGAACACTGTGCTCGTGAAAAATTGGAAAAAAAGAGAACTGAAGGATTTGAGATATGGTGCTACAGAAGGATGTAAAAATACCTAAAATTAGGTAGACTGATAAGGTAACGAATAAGAAGGATCTCCGGGAAATCGGCAAGGAATGATATGTACGGAAAACACGGACAAGAAGGAGGTCAGGATGATAGGACATCTGTTAAGACAGCAGGAAATCATTTCCATGGTACTACAGGGAGCTGAAGAGGGTAAAAATTGTAGAGAAAGACAGAGATTGGAAAATAGGCAGCAAAAAATTAAGCACATAGGCTGCAAGCGCTACTCTTAGACGAAAAAGGTGACTCAAGAGAGGGCTTCGTGGCATGGTGCAGAAACCAGTCAGAAGACTCACGACAAAAAATAAATAAAAATAAAAAATGAAACTTATAATAGTCACAATAGATATTGTGTCTATACAGTGTCTATATGGTGTCTGTAAGGGGCAATCCAATGAAAACGAGACAGGATATTCATAGGCGTCTAGACCTACTGGCGCACTTTAGTTGTTGCATAGTGACCATGTACTGTGGTGCATTAATTCTGGTGCCCTGTTGCAGAAAGTCAATGAGCAGCTGGTTGACGGACGGTATTATTCGGCTGCAGGATTATGTCCGTCTGCATATTGCCACGGCTATTTGGCTACACTGCAGAAGTTCCTCTGGGAAGTCCTTACACTTCCTCCATACAGTCGAGATATCTTCCCAAGTGATTTTCATATTTTTGGAGCCCTAAAGAGACACACATGTGGCCATCGATTTTCTTCAGGCGGAGAGGTGCACTCCTGTGTACAATAATTGATCTGTAAGCTACTGCAAGCATTTTTTCATCGAGAAACTGACCTTCTTGTCTCACAGTGGGACAAATCTATTAACAGTTATGTGCTGGTATAGCCTGGCGCCATCACGCCAGGCGGGAAAGACTTTGCGAGAAGATCGATAGAGGCCAAAGACAGATTTGCAAGAAACGGACCACCAACGCCCTCTCGGCTGCCAGTATTTAGATCACCGTTGTGGACTGGAAGGCGAGTCTGTCGCACCGAATGAGTTTGTGTCATCGAGCGAGTCATCGAGCTGGAGTCGCAGTCACAGCCTCTAGCTCAGTCAGGGAGTCCATAGCGACCAGAGTGGTGTACATAAGCAGACTTTGAACTTCAAAAGCAGTGAGGCTAACGTGTACTATTACAGAAAGCTTGTATCACAAGGATTACCTTATGTAACTTTCCATTTTTATGAATAAAGAACCCGGTTAATATATGCGTGCAGTTTGTTATATAGAAAGAGGATACTGGCCGCAAAACGAGATCCTCTCCTTGCTCTTTTGATACAAGCCTACAGAGACAACGAGTTCACATAAAAGTTACAGCAACAGTTTTTCAAATAATAACAGCTAACTTCTTTTTTCCTGTGTGTCTGTTTTCATTTGTCTGTCCCTTACAAGTTTAATAAGCTTTGCATGGTATCTGGCTTCTTAGTCATTAAATGCAATTACAGCAGGTTTTATACAGAACCGCCCAGTTACTTAATTCTATAGTAAAAATGAGTGTGCAGTAATTTCTACTGTTCCCTGTTCCATTTTCAAAAGTGCAACGGTGGTCTTCTCTTAATGAGCCCTGGAAAGGTAATATAAAAATCTTAATAAAAGATTGTTTGAAAACTAATTTGTGCAAACCACGTCTTAGTGGCTGAGTGTTGAAGGTTTATTACAGACGGTGCAGGACGTACCTGTATAAACAGTTTAAAACTATGCTATAAGTTCGTGAATATTGCTGATATAGTATTGTGCGCGGCTGCCTGGATTTCACGGAATAACTGTGGACGCACCCTGTCATGCAGATCTAACAATGTCTCCTTTGTCTCCAGCTTCGTCACTAATCCTATAATGCTGTGTTTACATATTTTACGTCAGTCATCGAAACGTCTTGACAACAGTCTCGGACATGTTATATAGGATGCGCTTATCGAGAGCTGTTTTGCAAGAAACACGCTCTCTTGCACAGAATCTCAATACATCATGAGAATCACGCAGCACCGGAAGAAGCAAGTCGCACGCAACACAGCGAGAGTCAAGTCATCCTCTCACCGGACGTAAGGACGCACATCGACGAAGAGCTGGTAATGTCATAGCGAGGTATTTCCACGGAGCGTGAAATAAGGAATCCTGCACGCCAGGTTTTCGTCTTGTGGAGAGAAACGAAGCCAATGTGCGACATAAGGAGAACATAGGAACCGCCGTATTGCTAGGAGCTAGACATCGTATTTGGTGGGTTTTCTTACTCATAATGTACATGGTATTAATACCAGCTGCTTCAATGCATCAGGAAATCGAGGATAACTCTAAAATGAGTCGTCTGTATGCCACGAAAATACACCGTTTCAAACCTACGATACAAGAATGATCAATCAAACGCGCGTATTTCTGGTAAATTAGCATGGTAAATATCAAAACACGACATTTGCAGATGCGGTCTTTAAACAGTCTGTGCTGTGTATGGATGTGTTTCTGCTACGTTGGAGATGAAGCATAGTTGACAGCGTCGTGAGCTGAGAAAGGTAGCTGGTTGCTGATCACCCTCCTTCAAAAAAGTTTATCAACATTTCTTCTGAAGGATCCTGGGTCTCTTTTATTTGTTTCATTGGAGTTTTACCACAAAACTCGACGATATTAATTATCTTTAGTATACACTCTACAGGGTGGTCCAATGGTAGAAAATGATGGAAAAATAAGTCACGAAATAAGCATCAAACGAAAAAAACTACAAAGAACGAAACTCGTCTAGCTTGAAGGGGGAAACCAGATGGCGCTATGGTTGGCCCGTTAGATGGCGCTGCCATATGTCAAACGGATATCCACTGCGTTTTTTTAAAAATAGGAACCCCCACTTTTTATCACATATTCATGTAATACGTAAAGAAATATGAATGTTTTAGTTGGACTACTTTTTTCGCTTTGTGATAGATGACACTGTAATAGTCGCAAAGGTATTGAAACGTCCCCTTTTGAACAATTTTACAGGACTGTGCTTAAACTGACGCACAATATTTTTAGCGCAACGCAATCTGACTTTCACAAAATCCCTACAAAGGAATGGCCCTGACTAACATTAAACTATACCTTTCACAAATCACTTACCTCACAAAAATCTTCGCTACTCAAGCTACTGCAATACAGCAAGCGCCACTACTGCCAGCTAAATAAAAGATTCAAACTATGGAAGGCACTAACTACTGATAGGGATAGTTAGCAAATGAAAGATATTAATAGAGAACAAACACTGTATTTACCTTAATAGTCATAATATATATAGCAGTTCATGACAAATTACAAAACTCCGCCATCTCTCTCCCCACACCCACCACTGCTGGCGGCTCACCTCCAACTGCGCAACGCTACGCGCTGTTCACAGCCAGCTGCCTAACACTACAATGGCGAGCATTACAACAATGAAAAGCAGCCACAGACTGCACACAGCACAGCCAATGATTTTCATACAGAGGTGGCGTTACCAATAAAAAAACCTAAACAGCCTACTTACATAGCCCCCATGCTCCCCACAAAAAATTTTACAAATTGGTTTGGGCAGTGGCCAATACAGATTTGAAAATATTTTTCATAATTACAATAACAAAGATATCAAATGCACACACTTATTGATACAATGTTGGTCAAAAGCTAAAATTTTCTCACAGTCCATAAAGACAGTCCTGATCATTCATCACATTGCAGTGTTTTTCTCAAAGTCTGAGCAGTAAAAGAAAATGCACACAGAAGTAGTGGATTTCCATGCAGTCTTGAAGAAGTAGCGTTGTCCTTCCAACGGAAAGACAGTGATGACTCTTGACATGCTGACAGGTCATCGGCCACAACAGAGCAAACCCACAGCGGAGTCAGTCGAAGTTTTGAAGAGTATTGGTGGGTAGGTCATCACAGAGCAGACCCACTGTAGTCCTGGTAGAGATTACGGTATTGGTGGGCCACCAGAGGTGCAGACCCACTGCAGTCCTTGTAGAAATAATGGTATTGATGGATCATCAAAGATGCAGACCCACTTTAGTCCTTGTAGAGATGGCCAGCAGCCATCCGTTGTGACTGTGCAGGTGCACAATCACCATTGAAGAGTCTTGCAGATAATATAGCAAGCCCAATAAACCACCACTTGTGCACTCACAAAGTTTTTTAATTGTCCTTAGAACCAGCAATGCTGTTATCCACTCCCCTGCTGAATTATTAATACACGTGCAAACACTAACAGTCCCTACTTCTCACATATTGTCCATATACTATGACCAACAGAAACGTGTGCAGTGAAATGATACTTAATTTGAAGAACTGGTGTCAATTACAATATTATAACATGAGAATACAATTACAAAGGTACAAAATACATCATTAAAGAACATAACAATACAGATAACATTTGTAGTAATATGGGCTTTACAAAAGAATCGAAATAACATATACATCAGTGTTACAGGAATTATGACATAAGTAGATACATAAAAGATCAGAAAAATTATTGAAACATCACTTCACACATGAGCATTAAAACAAAACAGAATAAATAATGTGTAAACATCTTTACAAGGTAAATAACGTATTATTAATGCCAATTATATTTGAGGATAACAGTATTCCTCATCATAGTGAATGTAGCTTAGTATTAGAAGAAGAAAAAATTCTATGAAACTACACAGAGACAGGAAGAAAACAAATACACAAGGGTACACAAACACATTGTGGGATAACACAAGGGAAGGACAGTGTTTGTTTTACTGCAGTATTTTGCAAATAAAACTTTCTTTACTTCTTGGAGATCTCCCTTCGTTCTTCATTATTTCCAAAAAGTCCTATCTATACCTGCTTTCTGTACTTTTTTTTGTATAATTTCTCAATGCATTTCTTCCAATTCATCACAACGCAGTCTCTTATAGAGTCTACCCCCTCTTAAGCTAACTTAAATCTACTGAGCTCAGATGCTAAACTAAGGGACGAGGCAATGCAGCAGCACAAAACAATTAACACAAACAGCAATGATCAAAAATACAAATGGCGAAGCAAGCAACACAAATTATAACTAACATAAGGCAATGAGCAGCAAACAAGAAAAATAAGTCAGTAGTAAAACTGGCTTAACAGAGTAACACAAATTAAAATTCAGTAGCACTATGCCTGGCAAACAGCAGCAGCAAAAAAAAACTTATCTCTAAACATGACATAGCTCAAGCAGAAAAAATATTACACTAAAAATGGCCATGTCTAATACCTATGTCACATCTTAACACTAGAGTGATGCATCACAATAACTTACTCTACCAAAAAAAAAAAAAATTACCAAATAGTTGAAAAGAAAATTATGTATGCAGTTCCTGTTACTAGTCCCTTCTTATTGTTCTTTCCATTCCAAGAGCTCCTTTTTCGAAGAATGTGGATCATAAAGTAATTATTTAATAGATCTGTTGACAGAAAGTGTTCACATTAGCAAATGCATTTAATTTTATTTTATGAAACCAATGCTGCAAGACAGCTGGAAACCAGATATCAAATGAAATAAGCAATTACGCAAACCAAAGCATAAAAATATCATTCAATAGTCATGTGACATTTCATAAGCTAGTAGACATTCTCTCAACTCTCGTAGATATACACTTGTCCTAATCAGGTGTGCAGATGTAAGAATGTTTCCAAGTTATTATTAGTGTGTCGTATTTACGATGCTTTCTACAAAGGAATGTCAATAGCGAGGATAATGGCCTCCCTTTTTTTTTTCCTACCACCTAATGGCTTTTTCTCAAGGCGGCTGGCACACCTGGCCGCTCACAACGAATTACGTCACGGTCACTTACCTTTCATACCGAAATATTTACGACAGCAGTTTTCGCTACAGTGACAGTCTCATATAAAAAAATTCACAGGTTGATAATTTGGTTACAAATGTGTAGAAACAAAATCCTATTGATATAACAGTGTCCAAAAAAATTTTCGTCGGCATTGTGATACATTCACCCATTTACACACATTTCATAACCTTAAAGTACGATTTCTCGGTTTCCAACATCCTTTTTCACAAACCACAGTCCCTAATCACTATTCATTATTCCTTACCTTATTATACATATACATATTCGTCGACACTTCAATATTTCATCGTAACATACGTAGCATAATCAGATTTCTCATATAGCATCATCTCATTGATAATAAACATACCTCAACAACATAATACACATCGTCGCCGTAATAATAACATCATAAAACCTCAGTCAAATCTCAAAAACGTCGTAGCTTCCTCCAATAATTTCAAAACCAAAAAAAAATTCTCTGCTCATGTGAAAAGTGTCATCCACCTCAAATGTACTTTAAAATCATGCTCCCTTACCAAATACATCATTCAAAGCTCTCATAGTATCACAATGGTTCCGAAAAAATATGAACAGTTCACAAAGTACAGACAAAATACAATTTCATAAGTGTGAAATTACCCAACTGTGAGATTGCGTAAACACGTGTCACTGATGTAGTAAAAAAAATGTTTATCTCTCAGTTAAATGATCAGATAGCTGTGTAATTATGTGCTAGAGAAATATGGTACCGATGTGTAAAGTTGTATAAGCAAATACCATATTAGCTAGGGCTCCTTGTGCTTGCCAAACACATGGTACACAAAGTAGGCATGTACCCCCCTGAGGATTAATGTAATTATACCCTCAGGTGTTACAGATTACAGCAATGGAATGAAAGGTATCACGGAAAACCTTCTTTGCAATTCAAAAATCTTTAAAAAATGTTTTAAGTGCAAAATTAATCACTCAAATACGTGTACTGTAGCGCTAAACTGTGCGTCATGTTGTAAGATAATCTCTGTGGAAGTCTCGTATTTATCGTCCTCCGAAAGCTAAGTTCTGCAGAAGTCAATGTACTTACCTCATGATAAACAAAAGTGAAATGCTTTGTGTATAGATATCGTAGTTATTACGCTTATTGTTGTGATGAAGAAAGTACTGTACTGTAACGTATTGTTGTGCCACGAAAAAGGCTGTCTCATTGTTGCTATACCACAAGAGTTACTACTAAAACATGTTTTTCTTTCCAGAAGAATTCAGAAAGCTGTGCAGATATAAAACAGATACAACGCAAAAGCAACATTGTAAATTGTCACTCATTAGTAGCGTCGTGATAAAATCGTGTAGCTGTCACATAAACTAACCTCTGTGTCATCTGGTATCTCTCAGAAAGCACTTTAATTTCAGAATGTATTTTCAAATAAACCAAAATATTGCATTAAAATCTCATTAACAGTACTGGTAAATGTTCTAAGTATGTGAGCCTTATAGTCGTTACGTAATCGTGCAACAAACAAGCAAGAATGCAAACACACAAAAACACTGTGTCGTCTGTTCACAATAACAATGCACTCGTAACTACTGTTTAAATAAGTTCTCTTGGTTCTTGACTGGATATTTCGCGTCAAACATTGTTGCATGGTAACAGTTTCTAAGTCTGACAATGCATACTAGAAATGTGAAGTGAAAAGTTTTATACCAAAGACAAAGTTAAAAAGCAGATTATCTCTTAATAAATGGTTTTACATGTGAAATGTGGTGTAACCCTTTGCTCTTCCTAGTACGCAGAGTTTCAACTTTAACGCAATTATCATGTGGTATACGTCGGTAAAGAATACTGGAATTTTTCTCAAGGTTAGCGTCTTATGTTATTTTTCTCGGAGCCAGCGGGCGCACGCGGCTGCCTGCTGTGCGAGTCATTGTCTGTCTCTTTGTTGGCGCGCGCCGTTATTGGGATTTGGAGACCTAACTTCTACAAATTCACCTCCTCGAGAGGGCCCTGCTCTGTTTGAATCCCGCCAGTTCTGATGCAATTCAGGTCTGTCGTTACGATCATATCGTCTGTCATCATGTCGGTAGATGCCATAGTTTCTTTCTTGTCGGTTAAGTGGTGGAGAATTTCTCCCTGAATCGTAACTGCGCGCTGGACCATGGCGTCTAAAGTTATTCTGTCTCTCGTAATAATAATTGTTTTGGTTCCCATATTGTCTGTTTCTCTGATTGTCAGTGTGATAGTCATTACCGCGGAGAGGTGATCTTTCCCTGTAATTATTACTACTCTGCCAACGGTTGTTATAGGGGTGGTGTCTGTTTTGGTCACGATTTATGTTGTGATAATAGCCTTGTCGTGTCCAGTCATTATTTCTTTCATCGCGGAATTGCGACGGATGTGACCCGTAATTGTTGTACTCCTGTTCTCGCGTTCCGCGATTGTCAGTGTCGATTTCCAGTTCTTGTAACAGTCCCTGAAAAGCCTCAATGTCTTCTTTGCAACGTCCTGCTAAAATAATGTGCCGTAAATGTTCAGGTAATTTGATTAAGCAAATGCGGATGAGTTCTGAGGGGCTGTATGGGTTTGAAAGATACTGATTCTTATGCAACATGTCTTCAAAATATTTCATAAGACTGGAAAATTCAGATTGTTCGAAACGTTTCATCATTATGATGCTGTGTTTTACTCGGTCTTGTGTAGCTTGAGACCAATACGCTGAGAGAAAGGCATGATAAAATTCTCCTTCACTGTGACAATCGTGAATGACCGATCGCATTCTTACAGCTGGTTCATTCTCTAAGTAACCACACATAAATTCTAATCTGTGTTCTAACGACCAGTTGGGAGGAAAACAATGAGAGAATTGATGGAGCCATGCTTGTGAATGAATGTCGTTGCCAGAATTCTTAAAGTTCTGAATTTACGTGTAGTAATGAACAGCTTATAGTCAAAATCATCGTGTCGGCGAGTCGCATGTCGGTCATTGTTAGGTCGTGTCGCCGTTCCATCTCACAATTCGGTGCACATTGCCAATTTCTTTCATAACTTCCGAAATGCCCTGTGTTATTATTTTGTGGCTGTTCCGTATTTCTATGTCCCTCTTCCTGTACTGGAGCGCGAGTGTCCTCTGAAATATGTAATTCTTGTATTACCTGTGTCAACTGATCTTGTACTTCCCGGATTTCTCTTTTGTACTGTGTATTGATTTGATTTTGTTTGAATTTTCTAATTTCTTCATACTCTTCAGTGTCAGTGAAGGCTACAGGTCTTGTGTCATTCAGATCATCATCTACCTTTGTAGATAAGTTAGTGACCTGATCCGAAAGTTCGGCTACTTTCTCGATAGTGAACACATTTCCTCAGTGTGTTTTTCTGAACCAAGTTTCAGAGTGTCCATTTGTTTTGAAATCGAATCTACTGTGTCCTTCAAGTTTTCCTGAGTTTTTGCAAGTTGCGTAACCGAATCGGTAGATGCAACTGAGTCAGTTTTAGCCCACAAGGTCTCATGATTTTCATGAACAATGGTTTGCAGTTCTTTAATGGCTGCTTCGTGATTCTATAATGCATTTTCATGCCGCGAAAAAATAGGTTGGAAATGCTCACAAATTTGTGTTTTTACGTCATTACAGACTTTTTGACATTTCGGTTCAATGTGATGTAACTCAGTAGTTAAATCCTCACGTGTTTGTTCAAGAGTTTGCTCCAATGAGTCTAACTTTTGAAGATTTTGTTCCATTGCGTCTAACTTTTGAAGATTTTGTTCCATTGTGTCTAACTGTTGCTGTGTTTGTCTCAGGTATTGTTCCATTGTGTCTAAATTTTTAAGATTTTGTTCCATTGTGTCTAACTTTTGAAGCTTTTGTTGTATTTGTCCCATTTGTTGTATTAATTGTAATAATAATGTATTAGTGTCTGGAATCTGTTTCTCTATGCTTTTTGGCAGTGCATTTTCACCGGCAACATTCACATTTTGACAAGCAGAAATTGTGTCTTGACTTATTTGAGAAAACGGTGAGGACCCAAAACCTGAATCTACAGTATTTGCAAAATTGTGTCCTCTCATTCCCGATTCCTGAGGCTAGCTGTTGCCGACCGATCGATCGATAATGCTTCCCTGCTCACTAATTGTTTCACTGTCTACGCCATTGTTTGCCACCCGCTCCATTTCCCTATGCCCAATTACCAAATTATTACTTTCAACATCAGTTAATTCATTACTCGGTGGCGCTAACACACTGCTTTCGTCTTCGCTGTCATTTCGCAGTTTACTTTGGAGCCTAGTGTTACGTTTTTCACACCCCATTATTGTCACAATATTTCACACGATAACACAGAAAAGCACAATTTGAGGAGCAAAAATAAGAGAACACATTAACATAGCACTGAAAATAATATGTAGTTAATTGAAGCTGCGAAATACTTGGTGCAAATCTACATGCGTGCCACAACTGTTTTACTGTACAACAATGAAAGACTGCAACTACAAAGGAGATTTTCTCTACAATTACGCGTTAGCAATAAACAAAAACTACACTAATTACACAAACTACAAGAAAAAATCAGAAGATTCCAGTGAGGTCCATATGAAACGTCCCCTTTGAATAATTATACACGTGACTGGGCTTAACTGACACACAGTATTTTTAGCGCGACGCAATCTGACTTTCAATAATCTCTACAAGAGAATGGCCCTGACTAACATTAACCTGTACTTTTCACAAATCACTTACCTCACAAAAATCTTCGCTACTCAAGCTACTGCAATACAGCAAGCGCCACTACTGCCAGCTAAATAAAAGATTCAAACTATGGAAGGCACTAACTACTGATAGGGATAGTTAGCAAATGAAAGATATTAATAGAGAACAAACACTGTATTTACCTTAATAGTCATAATATATATAGCAGTTCATGACAAATTACAAAACTCCGCCATCTCTCTCCCCACACCCACCACTGCTGGCGGCTCACCTCCAACTGCGCAACGCTACGCGCTGTTCACAGCCAGCTGCCTAACACTACAATGGCGAGTATTACAACAATGAAAAGCAGCCACAGACTGCACACAGCACAGCCAGTGATTTTCATACAGAGGTGGCGTTACCAATAAAAATAACCTAAACAGCCTACTTACAGTATAAGTACGTCGTATACGTAACATTCCGCCAGTGCGGACTGTATTTGCTTCATGACACATTACCCGTGTCAAAACGGACCGTTTATCAATTGCGGAACAGGTCGATATCCTGTTTATGTATGGCTATTGTGATCAAAATGCCCAACGCGCGTGTGCTATGTACGATGCTCGGTATCCTGGATGACATCATACAAGTGTCCGGGCCGTTCTCCGGTAATTTCCGTTATTTAAGGAAACAGGAAGTGTTCAGCCACATGTGAAACGTCAACCACGATTTGCAACAAATGATGGTACCCAAGTAGGTGTTTTAGCTGCTGTCGCGGCTAATCCGCACATCAGTAGCAGACAAACCACGCGAGAATCGGGAATCTCAAAAACGTCGGTGATGAGAATGCTACATCAACATCGATTGCACCCGTACCATATTTCTATGAACCAGGAATGTTCTGCCACTGGCCACAAGGGAAATTACGGGACGATGACAGATTTTTTGCACGCGTTCTATTTAGCGACGAAGCGTCATTCACTAACAGCGGTAACGTAAACCGGCATAATATGCACTATTGGGCAATGGAAAATCAACGATGGCTGCGACAAATGGGTCATCAGCGACCTTGGCGAGTTAATGTATGGTGCGGCATTATGGGAGGAAAGATAATTGGCCCCCATTTTATCGATGGCTATCTAAATGGTGCAGTGTATGCTGATTTCCTGCGTAATGTTCTCCCGATGTTACTACAAAATGTTTCACTGCATGACAGAATGGCGATGTACTTCCAACATGATTGATGTCCGGCACATAGCTCGCGTGAGGTTGAGGCGGTATTGAGTAGCATATTTCATGATAGGTGAACTGGTCGTCGAAGCACCATACCATGACCCGCACGTTCACCGGATCTGACGTCCCCGGATTTCTTTCTGTGGGGAAAGTTGAAAGATATTTGGTATCGTGATCCACCGACAACGCCTGACAATATGCGTCAGAGCATAGTCAATGAATGTGCGAACATTACGGAAGGCGAACTATTCGCTGTTGAGACGAATGTCGTTACACGTATTGCCAATTGCATTGAGGTTGACGGACATATTTTCGAGCATTTATTGCATTAATGTGGTATTTACTGGTAATCACGCTGTAACAACATGCGTTCTCAGGATTGATAAGTTCACAGAGGTACATGTATCACATTGGAACAACCGAAATAAAATGTTCAAACGTACCTACGTTCTGTATTTTAATTTAAAAAATCTACCTGTTACCAACTGTTCGCCAAAAATGGTGAGCCATATGTTTGTGACTATTACAGCACCATCTATAACAAAGCGATAAAAGTGGTCCAACTAAAACAGTCATATTTCCTTACGTACTACACGAATTTGTAATAAAAATGGGGGTTCTTATTTAAAGAAACGCAGTTGATATCCGTTGGACCTATGGCAGCGCCATCTAGGGGGCCAACCATAGCGCCATCTGGTTTCCCCCTTCAAGCTAGACAAGTTTCGTTCTTTGCAGATTTTTCGTTTGACGCTTATTTCGTGAGATATTTGGCCCGTTCACGATCAATGGACCACCCTGTATAGTTCTTTTAGCGAAGTCCGACGACTGAAATGTCCCCGAGTGCCCACAAATCTTAACGTAATTGTCAATTTATGTCTGAAAATACATATATACCTATGTCTGGGCTTATGGACTGGATCACATTTCCATGTTGCCACTGAATACATTGTCAACGTCACGCGGAATCATACAGAACTTAGAGTGTTTACCATATTTCACGTTTTAATACTTTTAAAACCATTTCCTAAATGTTTTGATAGACGTCAAAAGAATTAAATCTCTACTAAATTTGCCGGCCGCGGTGGCCGTGTGGTTCTGGCGCTGCCGTCTGGAACTGCGAGACTGCTACGGTCGCAGGTTCAAATCCTGCCTCGGGCATGGGTGTGTGTGATGTCTTTAGGTTAGTTAGGTTTAAGTAGTTCTAAGTTCTAGGGGACTTATGACCTAAGATGTTGAGTCCCATAGTGCTCAGAGCCATTTGAACCTTTTTTTTCTACTAAATTTTACCTAATTGAGTACAGCAAACCAATAACCAACACCAAATGAGGCCCCAGCGAGGAAACAACGATACCTGTAGCAACAATTTGAAGAAGGATTCGTAAGGACTCCTAAATCGGTCATTCCGATATTGCAGTGCCTGTGTTATTCCGAATTAAGATGAGAAGTTCCTTCGGACATGCACGCACGCATGCATGCGGCTTTCAAGTAAAATGTCTCCCCTGTTCATGAATTTACATATGGATACAGGGGTACAGGTTGCAGACACAAGGCTGGCGGTATTTGGAAGTTTCAGTGTGGGAGTGGGTCGTACTGGGTCAGCCAAATGGTAAGGCGACCGCTCGGGATAAGCGTGAAATCCGGGTTCGAATCGAGTTCCGCACAAATGTTCATTCTCGTCATCGCAGTATGCAGCTGATGGCAATCCACATTAGCAACAAGAAAAACATTTTACAAGACGTTAGCAATTTGATTCATATAAAAAAAATACTTGTCGTTTATTGCTGTATAATTTCTCACTGATGGCGAGCAGCTTCAAAAAAATCTCCTCTGCCATTCGAATGAAACAAAGAAACGAATCTCGATCTCTAAATCTATGTTACTTCGAAGTGTTGGTAGTCTTCGATAATATGAATATCATGCATGTGCAAATTGACGTTAACCTAAGTACAATGAAGCGCCAAAGAAACTGGTGTGGGCATGCGTATTCAAATACAGAGATACGTAAATAGCCAGAATACGGGATGCCGTGGCCAACGCCTATATAAGACAACAAGTGTATTTAGCGCAGTTGTCATATCGGTTACTGCTACTACAATGGCAGGTGATCAAGATTTCAGTGACTGTGAACGTAGTGTTATAGTCGGCACACGAACGATGGGACACAGCATCTCCGAGGTAGTGATGAAGTGGAGATTTTCCCGTACAGCCATTTCACGAGTGTACCGCGATATCAGGAATCCAGTAAAACATCAAATCGCCGACATCGCTGCGGCAGGAAAAAGATCCTGCAAGAACGGGAACCACGACGTCCGAAGAGAATCGTTCAAAGTAACAGAGTGCATCCGTTCTTCAAATTGCTGCAAATTTCAGTGCTGGGACGTCAACAAGTGCCAGTGTGCAAACCATTCAACGAAACGTCATCGATGTGGGCTTTCGGAGCCAAAGGCCCACTTTTGTATCGTTGACGCAAAGCTTTACGCCTCGACTGGGCCCATCAACACCGACATGTTGTCTTGTCGAACGAGTCTCGTTTCTAATTGTATCGAGCCGATGGGTGTGTACGGATATAGAGACAACCTCCTGAAACCACGGACTCTGCACTTGAGCAGGGGACTTTTCAAGCTGGTGAATGTAACGGTGTGTGGCGCGTGCATTTCGAGTGATAATGGACCCCTGATATGTATAACTACGGCTCTAACAGGTGACAAATACGTAAGCATCATGTCTGATCACCTGCATCCGTTCATGTCCATTGTGCTTCGAGGACCTGGGCAATTCCAGCAGGACAATGCGACACCCCATACGTCGAGAATTGCTACAGAGTGGCTCCAAAAACACTCCTCTGAGTTTAAACACTTCCGCTGGCCACCATACTCACTAGATTTGCAAATTATTGAGCATATGTGGGAAACCTTGCAACTTGCTGTTCGGAAGAGGATTCATGGTGTAAATTCCCCCCAGCACTACTTCAGACTCTAGTCGAGTCCATGCCACGTCTTGCTGCGGCAGTTCTGCGTCCTCACGGGGCCCAACACGATGTTAGACAGGTGTACCAATTTCTTTGGCTCTTCAGTGTAGATTCAATCTTAAATGAAACTAGGATGAAAATTCAGATGAGTTAACGAGTAACTTCCGTTAGTGTATACCTCATACCGTTGTGAAGCATTATGTATGGTTCGTCTACCAGAAATTCGCTATTCAAGCCATCGACGGATCCACAGATTTCTTCGCGGTTTTCTCCGTGTACTTCAAGAATCGTTGAGTTAACACTGCTATTTTACCCGCGTCCTTTTTCGCGAGGAAACTGTCTGGTTTTCGAGCCAAATAATACCGAGAACGGCCTCTGGAGAGGGCTTATATCGCAAACACGTTAACCAGCTCTTCCTGTGTGCCGACAGTGATGTCTCTCCCGAGGTCGGATGTCCTGTCCACGCCAGCGTCAGCTGCCTCGTCCCTAGGCCACGCTGCATGGTAACACGAGAACCTCCACAGCCCATTGTTGCCAAATTTCACCACGCTGCTACGTCGACGAGACACGTGACAGCCTCCGCCACAATATCAAGGCACTCGCACCCAATACTCTGGCACCAACATCCACGAACTTGCAGCGCTGTGCTGAACTGTTTATACAGGTAGGAAAGGATGTGGGAAACACCTCTTGTACCTTTATTCCTCAACAATAACGATATGTCATGTAGAAATTTCGTTTCATATGCTCCTTTAATAAGATTATTTTCTGGGGGCCCTAATGTGTCAGATACCCTGTGTAATGAATCTGCATTCACACGAGAGGATATCTTGAATCCAATTTGTTGCCTGATTGGTTGGCTGAGCGAATATATCATAAGTTCGTCACAAAGAATTTGCCTGCAACCCTATAATATATTCCACTTCATATTGTGGTTCCACTTGCACACCTTGGAAGATACTAAAGCCGAACCTTTCCCTGGGAATGGATCGGCCGTTGAGAGTCTGGACAAGAATTTCATCCTATTGCGACGCTAGAAGTAAAACACTACTGCTAAACAGAAAGAGCAGGTTGCGCCCTTCCATGCTGCTCTTCCAGCTTTACATGCAACTATGATGCGAAGGGTTCTGAGAAGCCTGACTTAAAAAACGGGTGATTGATCTGAAATGCAGTTAGATTGCTCTAGTACCTGTTCTGAAGGCAATAGAAGGTGAAGAAAAATGCCACCCGTGGAGGTCTGCATGCGATTCCTCATCCAGACTAAAGTTTATCAGGAAAAATTATATCAGGTGAATTTCCAAAAAACATACATGAAAACGAGGAACCTGTAACACTGTCACATCATGCAGCGCATCACAATGTACAGAGGAACGCGTATCGCCGCTGACTATCATACCAGTTGGCGTAACTCAGTGAGCAGACCGCTGTGACATAAAACCAACATCCACGAAGGATCCATGGTTCGAATCCTCGTCGGATTCTTTTCCAATTTTTTAGACACCCATGCCCTATTTCTCATCATTTATAGGCAGGGCATCATTTTGTCACATGACAGTAGCCTGTTACATCACAGTGGGACCCATTAAACTGCAAGTAAGTGTCTACTAATCTCACAGCAGTGCACAACTGTAACTGGTCCTGATGGAGTACACAAATGACGAATAAGTCGATATGCTTCTGATGGTCGGTGCATCCGATAACCATAGCTGCTACTGGTCCTCGTGTGTATGCTTCACGGCTCCCCCATAGGCGCCATCCCAGTAAGAGTATTTTTTGTTGCCTGGAGCAACACCTCTTGGAAATCGACAGTCTTCATGCACAAGTAATGAACAGATACCATCCAAGGACTAAACGCACTCCACAAACAGAGGATGCGATTATTGAAACCGTCCACCAATCACCTCGGCGAAGAACTGCAACCATAAAATTACATGTTAACTAAATACTAGTGGCCAGAAGTCCCAGTCGACCAGTACACTGGCTTTTGCGCCAAGTGGAAGACAAGGAATGTTTTATAAATAACGTGGTATGGACTGACGAACCTAACTTCACTTGAGGAGGTATTTTCAACCTTCACAACAGCCGAGTCGCAAAACTCAGCGGAGGAGCAACGCCACTCAAGATGTCCAGCGCAGTTCTGGACGAAATGTTACGAATAGAAGAGTTGCGTGGACCACACGCTTATACCTCGAAAGGTATACCAGCAGCAACGTTTCTGTTGCGTTCTAGTAAACAGAGGACACGCACGTTATAAGTGACTGTTGTCACAATGTGGATTCAGGGCTATTCTACCACACTACACCCAATGGAATTTTTACTGCATAGCCTGACTCCTGCTTGTATTTCACTTACGACATAAATACTGTAAGATATAACGCTTACAGATATTTCCAAGTTGACGATGTACTGCCTACTGTATAACATCGAGGTATCTAGGACATTAACGCGGTTTAAAATTTTGACGAGTTAAACATTTCACTAACGAAGTATATGGGTAACATTTAACAGTATGCAAGGTGTGACGACTACTTATAATATGATTTCATTTGACTTCCCAATGTTCAGTCAACATTGTACAGAACTTTCTACAAAACACGTTTCAATAATTACGACAGAGAGCTGCACCTCACGGAATGTATAAACCGTGGACACTACGGTACCTTTTACTAAAATATTGCCATGATCGGCATCTACGTCTTAGCCTGTAGCATGTGAGTTAGGAAGTCCAAAACTTCAGATCTACAATCAGAGCTAGTGTGTACCCATCTGCTTTACAACCTCTTCAATATTCACAGATGCGGATAAACCACTTCCGGGTGCGACGCGGATAGCATTTTTCTTATCTGCATAGACCGTAATTTTTAGCCCATAACACCTGAAGAAATACTCGTTTGGCTAGTGTTGAAGGTCGTGACGACTTCTTATAAGCCACATGACGACTTGTAGTGAAGTGAATATTTTCAATTGTTAGTGCACTGGCGGACTTGTATTACAATGCAACATCACATTTTATATCTAAATTCCTTACAGTACTTATGTAATTATCATGCAAATAACTGAATTTGCGTTTGAAAACTGTTTAGATAACACTCATTGAAGAGGTACTACAATCCTTAATAACAGTAGTTTCTGTGTGGCTACTTAAAAACAAACACATTTACTTAGATCACAGTGCATACCGCTATAAATCAGGTCAGCCGGCCATTGTGGCCGACCAGTTCTTGGCGCGTCAGTCTGGAACCGCGCGACCGCTACGGTCACAGGTTCGAATCCTGCTTCGGGCATGGATGTGTGTGATGTCCTTAGGTTGATTAGGTTTAAGTAGTTCTAAGTTCTAGGGAACTGATGACCTCCGATGTTATGTCCCATAGCACTCAGAGCCATTTTTTATAAATCAGGTCAATAAACAAGATAAGGAAGACCCTAAGCTCCAAACAGCTGACTCTAATGATCAGTATTTATGGGAAATTGTAATTGTTCTGAAGCTACATCCAGACAAGGAAACAACGTCCAATTAGTAAAAGTCACTATATCACGTGGACGCTAAGTCCATCTTGAAGGTAACTGTCCGCTTGGAGGCAATGTCCGATCAGTGGGAGATACTTTCTTTCTTGTAGACTAAGTCCAACGAGGATCTTAAATATTCACTTAGTGACAAAGTACACCGAGGCAGCGGTCGATGGTGAGAGCGGCGGCTTCACGTGAGCGACTACTTGGCTGCTCACGGACTTGTTTTAGTGTGCTGTATCCAGGATTGGCTCTCTAGGTGCTTCCAGAGGACTAAGTGCCAGGCAGTCTTTGCCTTCAGGAAAGTTACATGTTCTAGTGCCAAGTGGAGACGTCGACGGCGTAGGGAAATAGTCCAGTGACTACAGCGACACTGGTGGCGATGTTTGCCTTCTGCAATCCAGCCGGTAAATATAGTGTGGGCCAACTAAAAGTGCCCCGGACGAGGGGATACGACTGGACTTGAATGTATGCGTATAATCACACCCTGCGACGTGCACACCACGTGTAAGCATGCCACGTTATCCACACCGGTTCAGAGCATAGCGTTGGCTGTGTCAGCAGTGTGAGTGGGCAGTGCAAAGAGGACGATGGTACGCACAGTGGAATAGTGGGTATTCGTTGTGGAAAGTTACGTGACAACAAAGTCGTGGAAACGGTGTGGACAGTTCTTTGCAGTGAAGTTTTATGGTGTCAAAGTGAAAAAAAAAGTGTACAATGCAACACTTAGTTCTGAAATTTTGTCAGACGCGATCTGTTTTGAACAAGTCAAAAAACACTCCGAAACGTGCCGGCATACAGAAAATGTCTGGAGTTCACCAGAAAACGTTTCAGAGCCCTACCAAATCAACTCGACGCCTGTCGCAACAGACGGGCATATCATGTCGATCATACGGACGAATACTACATCTGGATCTGCTCGTGAACCCCTCCGAGTGTCTGTTAATGCGCTAAAACCCGGAAGATGCTACTCAGCGTCACCATTTTTGTGAGTGACTGTCCGCTGTGATAACAATGAATGGCTTGGAAATGGATCTGCTCTTTATGTCTGATGAAGCCTGGTTTCGCATCAGTGGTTACGGCAACTCATAGAATCACAGGTTCTGGGCAGTGGAGAATCCGCGTAACTTCCACAAAACACCATTGCATGTTCAGAAGGTTGGGGTTTGGTGTGCAGTGCTTGTATGCCGCATAATTAGTACCACCTTCTTTCATCAGACGCTGACTTTGGCGTGTTACATAACCAACATTATGAAACCACTTGTGGTAAAGGACCTATAGTTACTCCCAACAGGACAGAGCAACTGCCCATATAGCCAAATGCACCTGCAGCCGGCCGAACCTTGGAACATATTTACACAAACTTCGCAACTGACAGAGGTGTTAGCAGATGTCCTTCGCGTCGCGGCACTTGGTGGCTATGCAGGTCACCTGATCTGTCAGTGTACGATTGCTGTGTGTGGGGAGCCCTCAAGTCTAAGGTGTATCGTAACTCCCTTCATAGCCTTCAAGAACTGCAGCAGAATATTTCGTATGAGATTGCACCAATGCCAGCAGTACAGCTACGATCCGCCTTCAGTAACTTGCTGACCAGGGCCCAAAACTACCAAGAGATGAATGGTTGTCACTTTCAACATTTGTAAAATTGACAGGTTAGTACTGCATTTACTTTTCTCTGCTGTGTTTCTTCCTACACTCCAGGCCATTATTATTTCTCCCACCCTGTACAGACCGGCGGTTAACACCTGCCTTTGCGGCAACCCTTCATCCCCGGCTTTTTGCAGTGAAGGCGGAGTCCTAGGAAAATGTACAGTTACACTGGGTGAATTCATGATGACGTTACAAACTTTCAGCGATATGGAGAATGGTAAATGTATCGATCTGAGGTAAGCTGATCCTGATCCAGAAATGACCGAGTCAACAGTTATAATGAAAGTCGTTTTCATACTTCTGACAGTGCAATACATCAGTAGGTACTATTGTTGTTAAGATTGTAGGATGTGATGTTGGTTTATGGGTCGATCAACATCCTGGTCAACAGTGCCCGTACAGGTTCCAAATTTTTCCATTTCCAGTTTCGGCACTTCCCGAATGATGATGAGATGATGATGACAGCACAAACACCCAGTCCTCGAGTGGAGAAAATCCCCGACCAGGTCCGGAATCGAACCCGAGACCCTGTGATCCAGAGGCAAACATTGTAGGGTAAGCAAATTTCAGAGGTGGTAGTATGGACCAAAATATGAAAAAATATCGAGTAAATGAGGGTCTGAAGTGCTCACCATAAGAGGAATGAGCTCTTGTTCAGGAGAAGAGATGTGTTCCACAGTAGCGAAGATAAACGGGTTCTCATAGCTCTTTAGGCATGGATTTTCGAACCCATGTTGGAAAGATATTTTTTCTTGTCCTGGTCTGTACTACTAGCTCTGCAAGTTGCCTACACCGGAATCTCCAGCAACAGTATCGGTACGTGTATTCCACTATCAGAGGTACCAGAACAACTTTAGCTTATAATTACGACTTGTTCGTTAACATACCATGGTCCCTTACCTCAAATTGATACATTAATCCTTCTCCACAGTCCCTAAAAGTTTGTAACATCACGAAGTAATCGCCCTTTGCTTTATTTCAAATGAATTTCCCAGTAATTTCGATACACTCAGTGAGAAAGAATCTCACCCAAGGTAGAAAGAACCAAATGGTATTTGCAACGCAAATGATGAATATTGCACAAATTTCGTGACACTGCTGGAAAGTGGCGAATGTTTGAGAGCCAGACAGTTTTGTACAACTGCCACCTTTTCGGACTGTAAGTAAGGGCACCATTCTGGTCTCCATACTCTGTGAAGTAGACAAAGATGTAGTCACGCTGAGAGCTTAGAAGGAAATCGAACTAATCAGGAAAAGCATCAGAGATAAAAGTCTTTCCCATGATAATGTTGTAAAAGTGCGTTCCTGCAGTGGCGAAAAGGGTTGGAAATATGAGATTAGCCGAATGCAGAAGAGACTCCGTTCGCAGCGGCCGAAAAACACCAATGGTTTTCGTTGACAAATAGGAGGAAACTGCTAGGGGTCATTGGTTGGGGCAAAACTGTACTAACGAACTTGAACGTCCCTATGAAACTTGAGCGTTTGTCTGAAAGGTTAATCAATGTAACTGATACTTCATATGCTCAGTCGTTTTTCCAAGACGATTGATGGGACTGTTGGGCACTCTTGCCAGAATCCGAAAAATATCCGCGCTATACCTGATGTAGAAGTTCGCTGTCGAAGCCGCTGTCCACATTGAAGTGTACAGAATGAAAACTGGCCACTAAATTTGCAATTTTTAATCTTTAATTTGCAACTTGTTTGTATACGACTTGTACAAAGATATAATTATTTACCTTGTTAACTGTGAACAGCTTATGTTTGGGTCAGTCTGTGAGGTGTTCAGGAAGTATTCTTCGAGTTGGGGTTGAGATAGCCAAACAGGTCACAGCCCGCCGCATTGCGAATTCTGGGTCGCATGTGAGATCGGATATTATTGGTTCAAGCGCGTTGGTGTGAGGTCATGTTATATAGCCTGACGGGACGTCGGCCTACTTGCAGCCTTTCATTGTGGTAAGGTGTACTTGTACAGCGTGCTGTACGAGCACATTTGTAATATGAGTTTCCTGTTCGTTCACGAGAATCGTTCGGTTCTTGGATAGATATCTGCGTGCTTCGCATCGGGAAATTTAAGGCAAAGAATTTCAGTGAATCTTCCATGGCTCTGAATCTTGTGTCACACGTGGATGTCAGTTCACTGTGCTTCTGTGAAGGGAGGAGATTTCTGTACTCGATGCAGAATTTGTTTGTCTCATTCATTCATGTCGTCGAATACTTCATTTACGCACATCCCTGTCACTGACTCCCAGTCAGTCTTTTCGATTTGTATAGCTCTTCTACACTTGTTTTTCTCAACTGATAAAATTCGAGATGTTCTGAACAATAATGCTCGTCGTGCAATTGTCGTTAGTTACGTTTAGGAGACTGTTATATGGATTTACATTCAAATTCTCTTTCAAATCAATTTTTGCCAGCCAGTAACTTTACTACACTACTGGCCATTAAAATTGCTACACCAAGAAGAAATGCAGATGATAAACGGGCATTCATTGGACAAATATATTATACTAGAACTAACATGTGATTACATTTTCACGCAATTTGGGTGCATAGATCCTGAGAAATCAGTACCCAGAACAACCACATCTGGCCGTAATAACGGCCTTGATACGCCTGGGCATTGAGTCAAAAAATGGTTCAAATGGCTCTGAGCACTATGGGACTCAACTGCTGAGGTCATTAGTCCCCTATAACTTAGAACTAGTTAAACCTAACTAACCTAAGGACATCACAAACATCCATGCCCGAGGCAGGATTCGAACCTGCGACCGTAGCGGTCATGCGGTTCCAGACTGCAGCGCCTTTAACCGCACGGCCACTTCGGCCGGCGGGCATTGAGTCAGACAGCGCTTGGATGACGTGTACAGGTACAGCTGCCCATGCTGCTTCAACACGATACCACAGTTCATCAAGAGTAGTGACCGGCGTATTGTGACGAGCTAGTTGTTCGGCCACCATTGACCAGACGTTTTCAATTGGTGAGAGATCTGGAGAATGTGCTGGCCAGGGCAGCAGTCGAACATTTTCTGTATCCAGAAAGGCCCGTACAGGACCTGCAACATGCGGTCGTGCATTATCATGCTGAAATGTAGGGTTTCGCAGGGATCGAATGAAGGATAAAGCCACGGGTCGTAACACATATGAAACGTAACGTCCACTGTTCAAATTGCCGTCAATGCGAACAAGAGGTGACCGAGACGTGCAACCAGTGGCATCCCATACCATCACGACGGGTGATACGCCAGTATGGCAATGACGAATGCACGCTTCCAATGTGCGTTCACCGCGATGTCGCCAAACACGGATGCGACCATCATGGTGCTGTAAACAGAACCTGTGTTCATCGAAGAAATGACTTTTAGTCATTCGTACACCCAGGTTCGTCGTTGAGTACACCGTCGCAGGCGCTCGTGTCTGTGATGCAGCGTCAAGGTTAACGGCAGCCATGGTCTCCGAGTTGATAGTCCATGTTGCTGCAAACGTCGTCGAACTGTTCGTGCAGATGGTTGTTGTCTTGCAAACGTCCCCATGTGTTGACTCAGGGATCGAGACGTGGCTACACGATCCGTTACAGCCATGCGGATAAGATGCCTGTCGTCTCGACTGCTAGTGATACGAGGCCGTTGGGATCCAGCACGGCGTTCCGTATTACCCTCCTGAACCCAACGATTCCATTTTCTGCTAACAGTCATTGGATCTCGACCAACGCGAGCAGCAACCCAAACAGCAAGAACCGGCACATGAGAACGATACGGGCTATCGTTTTTGAAACAGCTGCTGGCCCATTCTACCGACATCCCCGTAGAAACTGCAATTGCTCGGAGGCTCAAAAATGGACAAAATGGCTCTGAGCACTGTGGTACTTAGCATCTGAGGTCATCAGTCCCCTGGGACTGGGAACTAATTAAACCTAACTAACCTAAGGACATCACACACACGCATGGCCGAGGCAGGATTCGAACCTGAGACCGTAGCGGTCGTGCGGTTCCAGACTAAGGTGCCTAGAACCGCTCGGCCACAATGGCCGGCCCTCGCCGCTCACTACCTGCCCGGATGAGAAAGACATTCACTGCCTGTATTTGGGTCAATGTTCTACTTTATATAGCAAAACCACCCCACACTGTCTCATGAAGTGAAGGCAAGTGGCACTGTTGATGGCGAACCGTTCATCGCCGCGCGGGATTAGCCGAGCGGCCAGTGGCGTGCAGTCATGGACTGTGCGGCTGGTCCCGGTGGAGGTTCGAGGCCTCCCCCTGGCATGGGTGTGTGTGTTTGTCCTAAGGATAATTTAGGTTAAGTAGTGTGTAAGCTTAGGGACTGATGAACTTAGCAGTTACGTCCCATAAGATTTCACACACATTTGAACATTTTCTGAACCGTCCGTCAATTGGCGCCGTCGAGGTTGGCTGCCCCTTGCTGCTATTCGCGAGGAGTAGCCTACGTGCCGTCTCCGCGAGTCACCCTTCCCCTTCCGTCATCATCATCATCATCATCGTAGAACACAAACTCTGCAATACACGTCTCAAACACACACGTAGGGTTAAAACACTGTAGTGGAGCAACTTGCAAATAAATAAACAAAAAAAAAGACTGCCTGTTCCAGACTGACAGAGATCTGGCCACCGTGGCAGGCCATAAATAGGCTGTCACATCGTGAGACCTGCCCTCTGGTGGTGGATTTACTGCTTGTTCCACAGTTACCACTAGCCGTGTTGCCAAGCTGAGGCACATATCGATAGAATGTGATAAGATGTTCCTCCCCCCCTCCCCCCTTAAATTCGAACAGATACGGGTGAGGTGGGTTAATGGTCAGAGAGCACCCCACCTTCCTTGTTAATCATGACAATTTTAAGTTGGCTCATGTGAGCCCTTATACAGTTTTGGGAAGAGGACCATGAATCAGAATACTGACTGGGGATATGGCTTTAACCACCTTATAACGCTTCTCAAAACTCGGTAGCATTTTCTAGGTGACCTTCCGAGCCCATTTACTACGTGCCCAGAAGTTCTTTAAATCCACCATACTACCACCTGTAGATGTAGGACGCCATCCCTGATTACAGCATGTGGCTTCCCTTTATGAGCCAAGTGCATGTTTTTGTTGGTAACCTCCCAATTTTATTTGATTATCTCAGGGTCGCTACCCTCTCAGTAAGCTGAAGAGTAGCGAGTACACTGTGAAGGAAAAGTTAAAGCTAGGCGGAGTCGTTACATGGGACTCATCAAAAGCGGTGTTCAACAAAGTTTGTCGCTCAGTCGATTGATTCAATTTGATATGTGTCTGTGAATGCAGGATGTTAGGAGTTGACTTTAAATTGCGGCTCACCTGTTTTTTGAAGGATGGTTGAGGGTAGTAAGAAGTTGTGGTCGTTTCGGATATCCCACAGATAAAACAGAACCTTCTGAATTTTTTGAGGCAAAATCCGCCGCATTATCACTTGTTACAACTCTGGCAGAACCAGCAATAACAAACATAATAAATGTTCAACAGCACTTCCGATGTTTCGTGTCTTCCTCGCCATTAATTACATATACCTAGAAAAGATATTGCCTGTCACAAGTAAATATTGCTTCCCATGCCTAGTTCGCTTTAAAGGACCAAGATTATCGAAAAACTGTTGTCCATCGGATGTTCCTCGCAGGTTGAAGCAAGTTCCCCTCTACATGTTTTTGTACTGGGCTTTGCTTTTCAACAGTCTTGGTATTGATTCACTAGGTTCGAACATCCCCATTCAGGCTAGGTGACGTTAAGTTTTGCTTTATTTCCATAATTATATGTTCCCAAATAACTCGTCCACAACGATGAATGAAAACAATGGAACACAGTGGGAACCAACTCTTTATCCTTCCACTCCCCTAGATCTGCAAGCAAGGTGGGATTCTCACCCCTAGCGGTTCTAGGCGTTACAGTCTGGAACCGCGCGACCGCTACGGTTGCATGTTCGAATCCTGCCTTGGGCATGGATGTGTCTGTTGTCCTTAGGTTAGTTAGATTTAAGTAGTTCTAAGTTCTAGGGGACTCATGACCTCAGAAGTTAAGTTCCATAGTGCTCAGAGCCATTTGAACCATTTGTTTCTCACCTAACACTATTCCCACGAAATTGTGCCGCTCGATTTCTTCATTCGGTTTTACTGACTTATTCTCCTCATAAAATATCAGATTGAGTGCATCTGCTACTTTCTTGTCGGTAGTCTTTACTCGTATACAACTCATTAGAAAACAGAACACCGAGGTCCTCGCCACCCATCGGGCTAAACATCCAGTCTTACAGGATGGGCCAGAACCCATGACAATGACTGATGATCTATCTCCAAATGAAATAAATACTCGTATGTTCAGGGTAGCATTTAAAACGAATTTTAGCATTTGGCAGTTTAACTGTTAATCCTGCCGAAAGCAGTTGACTTAAAATTTGACCTACATAGTCCTGATGGACAGCAAACGTTTTGTTACAAGTAACAATATCAAAATAATTTTATACATTCTTGAACTTTAAGTAACCCAAAACATTGTTAAACAGGGTGGACAACACTGCGGTACCCATGACGAGTGAGAAAGAAAGCTGTACTGAAATAAGTACAAGTCCATACAGAAAGCGATCAGGGGCTTGGACTCTTCTGAGAGTGCTACCGCTGATATAATTGTTTCATATCAAGCAGTGAAAAACACTATACCCTCGAGAACAAAGTGGAACCGTCATGCAAATCAGGAAGTGGGACTGAATCTATGATCTCTTACTGATTCACATGACAGTAGTTCTACATATACATGGATACTCTGTAAATCACATTTAAGGGCCTGGCAGAGTGTTCATTGAACCACCTTCACAATTCTCTATTATTCCAAGCTCGTATAGCGCGCGGAAAGAATGAACAGCTGTATCTTTCCGTATGAGCTCTGATTCCCCTTATTTTATCGTCGTGATCATTCCTCCCTATGTAGGTCAGTGTCAACAAAATATTTGCGCACTCGGAGGAGAAAGTTGGTGATTGGAATTTCGTGAGAAGATTCCGTAGCAACGAAAAACGCCTTTCTTTTAATGATTTCCAGCCCAAATCCTGTATCATTTCTGTGACACTCTCTCCCATATTTCGCGATAATACAAAACGTGCTGCCTTTCTTTGAACTTTTTCGATGTACTCCGTCAGTCCTACCTGGTAAGGATCCCACACCGCGCAGCAGTACTCTAAAAGAGAACGGATTAGCGTAGTGTAGGCACTAGGACTGCTACATTTTCTAAGTGTCCTGCCAATAAAACACGGTCTTTGGTTAGTCTTCCCCACAACATCTTCTATGTGTTCCTTCCTACTTAAGTTGTTCGTAATTGCAATACCTAGATATTTAGTTGAATTTACTGCTTTTAGATTAGACTGATTTATCGTGTAACCTAAGTTTAACGAGTTCCTTTTTGAGCAGTCATGTGGATGACCTCACACTTTACGCTATTTAGGGTCATCTGCCACTTTTCGCACAATTCCTATATTTCTTATAAATAGTTTTTGAGTGTGTTTTGATCTTCTGATGACTTTAATAGTCGACAAACGACAGCGTCATTTGCAAACAACAGAAGACGACTGCTCAGATTGTCTCCCAATTCGTTTATATATATATAAGGAACAGCAAAGGGCCTATAACACTACCTTGGGGAACGCCTGAAATCACTTCTGTTTTACTCGATGACTTTCCATTAACTATTACGAACTGTGACCTCTCTGACAGGAAATCACAAATCCAGTCACATAACTGAGACGATATTCCATAAGAACGTAGTTTCACTACGAGCCGCTTGTGTGGCAAGCTGTCAAAAGCCTTCCGGAAATCCAGAAATACGGAATGGATCTGAAATCCCTTGACAGTAGCACTCATCACTTCATGTGAGTAAAGAGCTAGTTGTGTTTCACGGGAAAGATGTTTTCTAAGCCCATGTTCACTGTTTTTCAAAAGACCGGTTTCTTCGAGGTAGTTCATAATGTTTGAACATAATATGTGTTCCAAAATCCTACTGCATATCGACGTTAACGATATGGGCCTTGAATTTAGTGGATTTCTCCTACTACCTTTCTTGCATATTGGTGTGACCTAGCAACTTTCCAGTCTTTGGGTACGGATCTTTCGTCGAGAGAACGGTTGTATATGATTGTAAAGTATGATTCTAATGCATCAGCATACTCCGAAAGGAACCTAATTGGTATACAGTCTGTACCAGAAGACTTGCTTTTGTTAAGTGATTTAAGTTGCTTCACGACTCGGAGGATATTTACTTCTACTTTATGTTGGTAGCTGTTCTCGATTCGAATTCTGGAATATTTACTTCGTTTTCTTTTGTGAAGGCATTTCGGAAGGCTGTGTTTAGTAACTCTGCTTTGACAGCACTATCTTCGATAGTATCTCCATTGCTATCGCACAGAGAACGTATTGATTGTCTCTTGCCGCTAACATACTTCACATACGACCAGAATCTCTTTGGATTTTATGCCAGGTTTAGAGACAAATTTTCGTTGTGGAAACTGTTATAGGCATCTCGAATTTAAGTCCGCGCAAAATTTCAATCTTCTATGAAAGATCGCCAATCTTGGCGATTTTGCGTCTGTTTAAATTTGGCATGTTTGTTTCTTTGCTTCTGCAACAGTGTTCTAACCCGTTTTGTGTACCAAGGAGGACCAGCTCCGTCGTTTGTTAATTTATTTGGTATAAATCTCTCAACTGCTGCCGATTGGTCTACGCTTATGTTATTAATTTGGAATGAGTGGAGGTTGTCTCTCAGGAAGGCGTCAAGTGACTTTTTATCTGCTTTTTTGAATAGGTATATTTTTCGCTTGTTTTTAGAGGATTTTGGGATTACATTATTCCGTAGTTGAAAACCAAGCAGCATTTCTGACCACCTGCCTCCAATACTAAAAATTTTGGGATATCATAGGACGACATTGGTGGATGGATTATCCCGTACGCCAGTTACTGATCGATTACCTTTCTTAGTTCTTAAATTTTTAGTGATAGTACTATTGCGAGTGACGCACAGGCACCCTATCTGTCAACTCACTGTTACACTCACTGTTGTTGTGACATAGTCCTGAGACTGGTTTGATGCAGCTCTCCATGCTAATCTATCCTGTGCAAGCTCCTTCATCTCCGGTACCTACTGCAACCTACAACCCCCTTAATCTGCTTAGTGTATTCATCTCTTGGTCTCCTCTACTATTTTTACCCTCCACACTGCCCTCCAATGCTAAATTTGTAATCCCTTGATGCCTCAGGACGTGTCCTACCAGCCGATCCCTTCTTCTAGTCAAGTTGTGCCACAAACTTCTCTTCTCCCCAATCCTATTCAATACCTCCTCATTAGTTACGTGATCTACCCACCTAATCTTTAACATTCTTCTGTAGCACCACATTTCAAAAGCTTCTATTCTCTTCTTGTCCAAACTATTTATCGTCCATGTTTCACGTCCATACATGGCTACACTCCATACAAATACTTTTAGAAACGACTTCCTGACACTTAAATCTATACTCGATGTTAACAAATTTCTCTTCTTCAGAAACGCTTTGCTTGCCATTGCCAGTCTACATTTTATATCCTGTTTCCTTCGACCATCATCAGTTATTTTGCTCCCCAAATAGCAAAACTCCTTTACTACTTTAAGTGTCTCATTTCCTAATCTAATTCCCTCACATCACCCGACTTAATTCGACTACATTCCATTATCCTCGTTTTGCTTTTGTTGATTTTCATCTTATATCCTCCTTTCAAGACACTGTCCACTCCATTCAACTGCTCTTACAAGTCCTTTGCTGTCTCTGACAGAATTACAATGTCATCGGCGAACCTCAAAGTTTTTATTCCTTCTCCATGGATTTTAATACCTACTCCAAATTTTTCTTTTGTTTCCTTTACTGCTTGCGCAATATACAGATTGAATAACATTGTTTAGAGGCTACTATCCTCTCTCACTCCTATCCCAACCACTGCTTCCCTTTCATGCCCCTTGACTCTTATAACTGCCATCTGGTTTCTGTACAAATTGTAAATAGCCTTTCGCCCCCCTGTATTTTACCCATACCACCTTTAGAATTTGAAAGAGAGTATTCCAGTCAACATTGTCAAAAGCTTTCTCTAAGTCTACAAATGCTAGAAACGTAGGTTTGCCTTTCCTTAATCTTCCTTCTAAGATAAGTCGTAAGGTCAGTATTGTCTCAAGTGTTCCAACATTTCTACGGAATCCAAACTGATCTTCCCCAAGGCCGGCTTCTACCAGTTATTCCAATCGTCTGTAAATAATTCGAGTTAGTATTTTGCAGCTGTGACTTATTAAACTGATAGTTCGGTAATTTTCACATCTGCCAACACCTGCTTTCTTTGGGATTGTAATTATCATATTCTTCTTAAAGTCTGACGGTATTTCGCCTGTCTCGTACATCTTGTTCACCAGATGGTAGAGTTTTGTCAGGACTGGCTCTCCCAAGGCCATCAGTAGTTCCAATGGAATGTTGTCTACTCCCGGGGCCTTGTTTCGACTCAGGTCTTTCAGTGCTCTGTCAAACTCTTCACGCAGTATCTTATCTCCCATTTCATCTTCATCTACATCCTCTTCCAAATCCATAATATTGTCCTCAAGTACATCGCCCTTGTATAGACCCTCTATATACTCCTTCCACCTTTTTGCTTTCCCCTCTTTGCTTAGAACTGTGTTTCCATCTGAGCTCTTGATAATCATACAAGTGGCTCTCTTTTCTCCAAAGGTCTCTTTAATTTTCCTGTAGGCTGTATCTATCTTACCCCTAGTGAGATAAGCCTCTACATCCTTACATTTGTCCTCTAGCCATCCCTGCTTAGCCATTTTGCACTTCCTGTCGATCTCATTTTTGAGCGTTTCTATTCCTTTTTGCCTGCTTCATTTACTGCATTTTTATATTTTTCCTTTCATCTGTTAAATTCAATATATCTTTTGTTACTCAAGGATTTCTACTAGCCCTCTACATCCTTACATTTGTCCTCTAGCCATCCCTGCTTACCCATTTTGCACTTCCTGTAGATCTCATTTTTGAGACGTTTGTATTCCTTTTTTCCTGCTTCATTTACTGCATTTTTATATTTTCTCCTTTCATCAATTAAATTCTATATTTTTTCTGTTACCCAAGGATTTCTATTAGCCCTCGTCTTTTTACCTACTTGATCCTCTGCTGCCTTCACTACTTCATCCCTCAGAGCTAGCCATTCTTCTTCTACTGTATTTCTTTCCCCCATTCCTGCCAATTGTTCCCTTATGCTCTTCCTGAAACTCTGTACAACCTCTGGTTTAGTCAGTTTATCCGGGACCCATCTCCTTAAATTCCCACCTTTTTGCAGTTTCTTCAGTTTCAATCTGCAGTTCATAACCAATAGATTGTGGTCAGAGTCCACATTTGCCCCTGGAAATGTCCTACAATTTAAAACCTGGTTCCTAAATCTCTGTCTTACCATTATATAATCTATCTGATACCTTTTAGTATCTCCAGGATTCTTCCATGCATACAACCTTATTTTATGATTCTTGAACCAAGTGTTAGCTATAATTAAGTTATTCTCTGTGCAAAATTCTACCACACGGCTTCCTCCATCATTTCTTAGCCCCAATCCATATTCACCTACTATGTTTCCTTCTCTCCCTTTTCCTACTGTCGAATTCCAGTCACCCATGACTATTAAATTTTCGTCTCCCTTCACTACCTGAATAATTTCTTTTATCTCATCATACATTTCTTCAATTTCTTCGTCATCTGCAGAGCTAGTTGGCATATATACTTGTACTACTGTAGTAGGCATGGGCTTCGTGTCTATCTTGGCCACTATAATACGTTCAATATGCTGTTTGTAGTAGCTTACCGGCACTCCTAGCCGGCCGTTGTGGCCGAGCGGTTCTAGTCGCTTTAGTCTGGAACCGCGCGACCGCTACGGTCGCAGGTTAGAGTCATGCCTGGGGCATGGATGTGTGTGGTGTCCTTAGGTTAGTTAGGTTTAAGTAGTTCTATGTTCTAGGGGACTGATGACCTCAAATGTTAAGTCCCATACTGCTCAGAGCCATTTGAACCAGCATTCCTATTTTTTTATTCATTATTAAACCTACTGCAGCATAACCCCTATTTGAATTTGTATTTATAACCCTGTATTCACCTGACCAGGAGTCTTGTTCCTCCTGTCACCGAACTTCACTATTTCCCACTATATCTAACTGTAACCTATCCATCTCCCTTTTTAAATTTTCTAACCTACCTGCCCGATTATGGGATTTGACATTCCACGCTCCGATCCGTAGATTGCCAGTTTTCTTTCTCCTGATAACGACGTCCTCCTGCTTAGTCCCCGCCTGGAGATCCGAATGGGGGACTATTTTACCTCCGGAATATTTTACGCAAGAGGACACCATCATCATTTAACCATACAGTAAAGCTGCATGCCCTCGGGAAAAATTAGGTCTGTAGTTTCCCCTTGCTTTCAACCGTTTGCTGTACCACAACAGCAAGGCCATTTTGGTTAGTGTTACAAGGCCAGATCAGTCAATCATCGAGACTGTTGCCCCTGCAACTACTGAAAATGCTGCTGCCCTTCTTCAGGAACCACGCGTTTGTCTGGCCTCTCAACAGATACCCCTCCGTTGTGGTTGCACCTATGGTACGGCTATCTGTATCGCTGAGGCACGCAAGCCTCCCCACCAACGGCAAGGTCCATGGTTGATGGGGTGTACACATGTAGTATAGTATAGTATAGATCCTATACATCATTATTCCAAAACGTGTAACGAGGCCCTAGTTTGTTCTAGATTCCAGTGAGTTGAAAATAAGGTCTTTTCTCGCTGACCAAATATTGTATATACCTCTGCTGGAACAATATTTAAACATAATTAAATAATCCAAAAGAAGCCTAAAGCGTTTAAAATAATTACATCCTAGCAATACTTCAGTACTTAAACCCTGTACCACAATGATGTAAATCAATCTCGACGACTGCTGGATTATAAGATAATTACCACCTTCCCCACAACAGGAAGGAGTTCCCCTTTGACACCCTGACAGCTAAATGAGGTTTTTGGAGTAGGGGGAATTTCGAAACACGCACAAACCTTCGATACCAGGACACATCGGTCAAGGGATCATTGTATCAAGAATCTAACAAGGCGCAAATAGTTTAGTCGCCTATAGTGGCACGCACAGAGGGCAGATCTGCTTTGGAGCACCATCGGATATTTCTAGTTCTTTTGAAGAATCGGTGAAGCCCGCACAGCGCCTATGCGCCTCTGGCGTCAGCTTAGATTCCCTTCTTCTCTGGGCGGTGGACAATCAAGCACCAAACATCCATCTTTATTACAACGAAAATCTACCCGTCACTTGGACGGTCTACATTCTAAGGGGCGTTGACTGTCTCGAGCTTCCCCACACACTAAGCTATAGTTGCTAGAGTTACCACCAAAGGTATCACGCTTCCTATCGCTAAAAGAAAATTTGTCTACTTTTGCTACTAACTCGCCTAAATCAGAGAAAAATTTTGTGGTTAATTTGCAAAGAGCACTTGGTACCAAGCCTCAGGATACATCCCCTCTACAATGCTGTTCACACGCTCTGCCTGAAGTATCGTAGAAGAGTAACAGCCACACACCCTCAATGTACTGGGCCAAGATCTTCCCTTATCCCTGGACCAAGTAAACATAATAATTAACAACAGGTTTACTGAAACGACTGGACAAGCTACTCCCTAGTAGGCCCTGGCAGAAGCTACTCATCAATGACATTCCTTCCGTGATAGTATCAGCAATCACATTAGATAGGTTTACTTAGTTTGCCCTGAGATAACAAGAGCAGGAGTAACATCATACCAGTAAATAGCAATGCCATAGCCTGATCTTACAATGGGGCTGATAACTATAACGAACCAACAGTTTGTTCTTTCGTGTCCATATTCCACTTAGATATCCTTTGACAGATAGAAGAGTGTTGGGAAGTTAATTAAACACATTCATCGTAGCAACCCAACCCCCACTTCCACACCAACAGTTCTCGATTAACTACTTTCCATTTGACTACAACCCTTTACCCCAGACGCATTAATTTGCCAGTTCAACATACTTCCTTCGAGGGACAATTTAATTACTTTGGTACATACTACTTCAATTACTGGTATCTATTAAGGGCCAAAGTTAATTATGCTGAGCTCTTGCACATGCTTACCAGATGGTTTAGTTCCGCTGGAAAACGAAGTACTTGCTTGCAATCTGGGACACTTCCCTGCAATAGCTGAAGGTTGCCTTGCATACTATCTAGGAGGCTGAACAAACAGAACCGAATCACAGACCTTCTCTGCGGTGATAGTGGTGACGTTAAACTCGTGACGTAGTGACCTGCACAGCTGCTGTGCTGACACGGCTATGGTGATTCCGCCATTTGCCCATGGGTGGCAGCTCGTATTTCAGTTGATCTTTCGTCAGGAAGGAGATCCCTAGCATCGGCCTCTGATTCAGGAGTCGAGGCAAGCACACAGACCGGAAGAAGACATAACGGCGTAATAGTTGCACAAACTAAAACCGTATTTTTGGAGGATCGATGAGGGAATCACTAGCATCCCCAAATAACCGAGATTGCTAGTAAGCTGGTGCGTTCGCCGTACGGCTGTATTTCAGAAACCAAGAGGCTGTAATCCACAGGCAGACATTACACCAATGGTAGGAACAGACGGATAGGTAGCAAACAGGCCACTACAGCTGACTCAGGGATCCGTCAGATACTCAAATCCTGAGCACAAGTAAAAGTCCGACCGCCACGCCGGAACAAGTTTCCTACAGGCGAGACTCGCTGTCTAAACAGCAGCAACCGGCAAATTGTACAGGGTAGGCTGTGGTTTTTAGCGTAGCAGCTGGCCCATTCTACCGGCGTCCCCGAAGGTGCTGTCGTTGTTCGCAGCTCACTGCCTTCCCGGAACTGAGAGCTCTGCCCACTGCGACTGCCCTTAAATCGCCCGCCACTGCATGTTGCCATCACGATGGTGGCAGATAGGCCGCTCGTTCCTCAACCACCACCAGCGGTGCTGATAAACTGAGGCATGTATCTATAGTACTTTAAAAAAGAACAGTCTCTACCGTAAAAACAATTATTTTGGGGTATCTGGTTTCCGTCAGTTTTTGACCACCTTGAGGCCCTCATATCATAATGGTGGTGAGTGGAGCAGGTGAGTGGAGCAGGTATTATAATTACACGAACGTCGACTGGTTATCACAAAATGAACGTTTTTTGCGTTCGAAACTGTGAGCGTAATTTTTAAAGTACTTTATGCCAGACCGCTGTTCTCCATGAGAAATGTTCTCGAAATTCAAAATTGTTGAGGCTTTCGTGGCCACTTGTTGACAAACTGCCTATTGGCTTCTGTCTCGGGTTCTTCGGCCGACGTTCATCTAATGATTTTTCTGACGTTTCGCCAGCACGAGTGGCTGGCATTGTCAAAGCTTCACCCTCCATTGCCGGTGGTGAACTGGAGCCGAGCTCGCGGGCGCAGGCTATATGTACCTGGCGCGCCAACGTCCGAGGGCCTCTCCGCGGTCATTTCCGGTGCGGTTCTCCTCTTGCTACCTGCGACGGTCGTTCGCTGCAGTACGGGAAGCCAGGATCCGTTGACCTTAAGGCTTTCCTCTTTCTTGTTCAAACTGTTCGCGTGTTTTTGTATTTCTACAGCTTCTCTGAACAAGCGCGTGTGATAGTGCTTCTCTACAGCCAGAACTTCCGTGTCGGCGAATTTTATTACATGGTCGGTCTCATTCAGTGCGTGCTCTGCCACGGCCGATTTCTCCACCTGCCCCAACCTGCAATGTCGCTTATGCTCTTTGATCCTGGTGTTAATGGATCGTCCAGTCATTCCGACATAAACTTTTCCGCATGTGCATGGTATGCGGTATATTCCCGACATTGCAAGTGGGTCTCTTTTCTCCTTCGCCGATCTAAGACACTCTTTGATCTTCCTTGTCGGTTTGAAAATCGTCTTTACGCCATGTTTGCGCAATATACGGCCGATTCTGTCCGTCACTCTGGGAATGTATGGCAGAAAGGCCGTTCCCGACAATTCTTTTTCCGGTTCCTTACTTCGCCGAGGGTTGGGCTCTGTTACACTTCTAATATAATTTGTGGAGTAACCATTGCTCCTCAGGACAGTTTCCAGGTGTTGCATTTCTCGTTTGAGGTGTTGCGGCTCACATATTCGTCCTGCTCTCGTTACGAGCGTACTAATCATGCCTCTTTTCTGGCTCGGGTGGTGGTTTGACAGTTTGTGCAGGTATCGGTCCGTGTGAGTCGGTTTTCGATACACGCTGTGTCCCAGATCTTCGCCGTCCCTTGTGACCAGAACATCTAGAAATGGCAGTTTCTTGTCGTTTTCTACTTCCATGGTAAATGTTATGTTGGCATGGAGGCTGTTCAAGTGTCTTGTTTCGTTATTTACGAAAGTGCCACTCAGTGACGCTCTGGAGCACATCGGTTCCATTTTTCCGCTAGACGTCAGAAAGCTCTTCCATGCATGTCTCACCACGAGCTATTTCACGTGGAATGGCGATTTCTACGAGCAGCTGGAAGGCGTCGCCATGGGTAGTCCTCTCAGTCCAGTGGTGGCCAACTTCTTCATGGAAGGCACTGGACTCGGCGACTTACAAACCTAAGGTGTGGTACAGGTACGTCGATGATACTTTCGTGGTGTGGAGCCATGGTGAAGAACAGCTCAGTGACTTCCTAAGACACTTGAACAGCCTCCATGCCAACATAACATTTACCATGGAAGTAGAAAAGGACAAGAAACTGCCATTTCTAGATGTTCTGGTCACAAGGGACGGCGAAGATCTGGGACACAGCGTGTATCGAAAACCGACTCACACGGACCGATACCTGCACAAACTGTCAAACCACCACCCGAGCCAGAAAAGAGGCATGATTAGTACGCTCGTAACGAGAGCAGGACGAATATGTGAGCCGCAACACCTCAAACGAGAAATGCAACACCTGGAAACTGTCCTGAGGAGCAATGGTTACTCCACAAATTATATTAGAAGTGTAACAGAGCCCAACCCTCGGCGAAGTAAGGAACCGGAAAAAGAATTGTCGGGAACGGCCTTTCTGCCATACATTCCCAGAGTGACGGACAGAATCGGCCGTATATTGCGCAAACATGGCGTAAAGACGATTTTCAAACCGACAAGGAAGATCAAAGAGTGTCTTAGATCGGCGAAGGAGAAAAGAGACCCACTTGCAATGTCGGGAATATACCGCATACCATGCACATGCGGAAAAGTTTATGTCGGAATGACTGGACGATCCATTAACACCAGGATCAAAGAGCATAAGCGACATTGCAGGTTGGGGCAGGTGGAGAAATCGGCCGTGGCAGAGCACGCACTGAATGAGACCGACCATGTAATAAAATTCGCCGACACGGAAGTTCAGGCTGTAGAGAAGCACTATCACACGCGCTTGTTCAGAGAAGCTGTAGAAATACAAAAACACGCGAACAGTTTGAACAAGAAAGAGGAAAGCCTTAAGGTCAACGGATCCTGGCTTCCCGTACTGCAGCGAACGACCGTCGCAGGTAGCAAGAGGAGAACCGCACCGGAAATGACCGCGGAGAGGCCCTCGGACGTTGGCGCGCCAGGTACATATAGCCTGCGCCCGCGAGCTCGGCTCCAGTTCACCACCGGCAATGGAGGGTGAAGCTCTGACAATGCCAGCCACTCGTGCTGGCGAAACGTCAGAAAAATCATTAGATGAACGTCGGCCGAAGAACCCGAGACAGAAGCCAATAGGCAGTTCGTTCTCGAAATTACCTATCGATATGGTGCGTTAAGAAAAGGTTACTCTGCACGGCACTAGGACATAAATTGTTCCATAAAATTCAACACTCTCATCTTGATACAATTTCTTTATCCGATGTTTTCTTTTCTTACGAAGTGTCTTTCCCCTGACTGATGATCATTAGTAAATATTGTCAGTTGGTTCAAATGTCTGTTCAGATACTGCTCTATGAACACTTAATGATTAAGATACAATATAGTAAAAGAAAGTTATATGGTACGTTTTAATGATAATTATGGTTTCAGAGATTCAGAGAAACTTTTAATATTTTGAAATTGCCTGTCAGATTGAAACTTTGAGCCCGATTGGCAATGTGAGAACCTATCCATTTGAGGGCAAGTGCCCTACATACTGAACCATCCAAGCGTGACTCACTACCCATCTTTACGGCGTTACTTCCGCCAGTACCTCTTCTCCGTCTTCTTCTATCTTCCAAACTTCACAGAAATTCTCCTGCATATTTTACGGGACTAGCACTAATGTAGGAATGGCTATTGCAGAGAAATGGCTTTGTCACAACCTCTAGGTTTGTTTCCTTAAGGAATTCTCACTATTCAGCAGAATGTGCCGTGTTTTGAAACTTTCAGGCGAATTGGAACTCTTTGTCGGACTGGGATATAACCCAGTACATGAGTAGAGTCAGGACAGCTCAGTCAGTAAGATCATTGATCATAAAGGGCCAGATCCTTTGTTTGAGTCCTATAGTGACACATAATTTAAATCTCCCATGGAGTTTCAACCATAGGGTTGATGATCGAAACAGTCTCAACAATTCAGACGAACATGCGATTTGTGAGCTACTTTTAAATTGGCACAAATGAAATGATGCATGAAATATGTCTTACAACCAGACACATTCTGGATTGGCGTCAGTGATAGACATACACCCCAGAAGTGCCGACTAAGAGGTCAGAAAGAAGCCACGTATACGATTCCATTACTTAAGGGACAACTCCGGGTTTCATGGTATCTCCACATCTCAGCCCAGAAGGTATTGCAATACCCTGAATGAGATAATCATCCACTTCAGCAACGTAGTACAAAGACATCTTGGCAACAGGGGGGGGGCATGTCGTCAAAATGGTGACTGCACAAAGTGTAACAACAAAGCTTAAGTTAGATGCAGGTATAACTGTCCACTTACTGACGAGGCATAAAAGATGTCTGAAAGGTCAAAGTTGTGTTATCCCGCTATGGCTAACAGAGCTGACCATAAGAGAACAATAGGACGAATGATGATATCATTCTTGCCCCACCACAGCAGAGTACACAAGCTCCTTTCCAACTCGTCCTCACCTCAATCTGACCTCTATACACCACCCACTATGGCGTCCTACCCAAGGATATTACAACATCTAACCCACTCTGTGAGCAAGAGAGAACCATCTACCATAGTGTATTATACTGTAACCTATATTTCGAACTCCTCAGGCTTCACAGTGTCCTAGGGACTCCAGACTTAAATGACCATTATATTGTCAGATCATCATTTAGCCTAATCCAAGGCTTTTCTGCACAGTGATGTAATATGTTTCCTCACACACATGGATTACCCAAGAATCCACATTCTTGTACGGGTTTTGGAGTCTAGAGACATCATAATATTGTGTGGAAACATAACTACTTCCGTACTGAAGTAACCCTTTAAAGAAAATATTGTATCTCCCTTTAGGTCACAGTATAATATTTTTGTGTGATTATCATTATGAGAATTATTAAAACTAATTTCTGTGATGGAAAGCTTTAATATCAATAGGAATAAATCCAAGAATAATTAAAGCAATTCAAAATTTATATAAAAATTCTATTTCAAAAATAAAAATTGGTAAATATCTATCACATGGATTCCAAGTCACAAAAGGATTACGTCAAGGATGTAGCATCTCACCTACATTGTATAAAATATATACAGAAGTAACTTTACAGAATTGGAAGAAAAATGTCACGCTATGGGAATACCAATAAATGATAGAACAATATACTCGTTACAATTTGCAGATGACCAACTGATTATAGCCCAAGACTATGAGGACATAGAGTATATGACCAGAAAATTTATTCAAGAATATAAAAAATCAGGTCTAAATGTAAACATGAATAAAACAAAGTACATGGTAATTGGTGGAGTGAATGGAGACTTAATATTAGAAGAAGGGATGGGAACAATAACAGCTACTGAGGAATATAAATATTTAGGTGTGAAAATTACAAATGATGGGAAACAGGACAAAGAAATTAGATCAAGAATAAATTCTGGAAAGACGACGATCTCTTTATTGAATGGAATTCTCTGGGACAAACACATAACAACTGATAACAAAATAAGGATTTTTAAAACAATAGTTAGGAGCATTATTACATATGGTTCAGAAGTGTGGACAACAAAATGGCAACTGAAATCAAAATTATTAGCCACAGTAATGGATTTCTGGAGACGTTCAGCAAGAATATCAAGAAAAGAAAGAATAAGAAATGAAGTAATCAGAGACAAGATAAAATGTAAAAATTCAATTATTGATTTCATCGAGCACAAACAACTTAAATGGTATGGACACATCAGACGAATGGAACAGGAAAGGCTACCAAAATGCATCATCGACTGGGTACCAATTGGAAGAAGAAAAAGGAGACGACCACCTGATACATGGATACAGGGAGTTCAGTCAGCAATGAGGAAGCACAACATTCCTGAAGATTTATGGACAAATAGAGAAGAGTGGAGAACAATAATTAGTGACTTACTGTAATCTAGAATAGGTGCTGGAAAAATGTACTCACATTGTAAATCCAGAATAATAACAATAATAATAATAATAATAATTTCTGTGGATAAGTATGAAGTTTAGCTTATTTGAAACATAGTTAGCTTTTGTCGGCTCTCTTAATCACGAAATTCCTGTAACCTGGAGCCTGGTACGAGCACTGTTTGATAGCCTACAATAATTCAATTAACGTTGTATCTATACTTTACGTGGACCTGATGTGGTATATATTTCAGGAAGCTCTGTGTTGAGGGCCACAGATTCATCCATTACGCATAGTGCCATTATTTATTCATAAGTGACATCAACTTGCATCATTTTGTCCCACGACTGCCCCAGTGGTCATGACTATGTCACTATGTAAGTAGGCTGTTTGTTTTCTTATTGGCAACGTTACGTAGCGCTCTGTATGAAAATCACGGGCTGTGCTGTGTGCAGTCTGTGGCTAGTATGCATTGTTGTCTGCCATTGTAGTGCTGGGCAGCGGCAGCTGGATGTGAACAGCGCGTAGCGTTGCGCAGTTGGAGGTGAGCCGCCAGCAGTGGTGGATGTTGGGAGAGAAATGGCGGAGTTTTGAAATTTGTAAGACTGGATGTCATGAACTGCTATATATATTATGACTTTTAAGGTAAATACATTGTTTGTTCTCTATTAAAATCTTTCATTTGCTAACCATGCCTATCAGTAGTTAGTGCCTTCAGTAGTTTGAATCTTTTATTTAGCTGGCAGTAGTGGCGCTCGCTGTATTGCAGTAGCTTGAGTAACGAAGATTTTTGTGAGGTAAGTGAATTGTGGAAGGTATAGGTTAATGTTAGTCAGGGCCATTCTTTTGTAGGGATTTTTGAAAGTCAGATTGCGTTGCGCTAAAAAAAAATATTGTGTGTCAGTTTAAGCACAGTCATGTATAATTGTTCTAAGGGGACGTTTCATATGTCGACCCTTAGCCGAGGATACCTCACTGGAATCTTGTGATTTTTTCTTGTAGTTTGTGTAATTAGTGTAGCTTTTGTTTATTGCTAGCGCGTAATTGTAGAGAAAATCTCCTTTGTAGTTGCAGTCTTTCATTGTTGTACAGTAAAATAGTTGTGGCATGCATGCAGATTTGCACCAAGTATTTCGCAGCTGCTATTAACTAGATATTATTTTCAGTGCTATGTTAATGTGTTCTCTTATTTTTGCTCTTCAAATTGTGCTTTTCTGTGTTATCGTGTGAGATATTGTGACAATAATGGCGTGTGAAAAACGTAACACTAGGCTCCAAAGTAAACTGAGAAATAATAGTGATGACGAGCGTAGCTCATCAGCACCACTGAGTAATGAAGTAACAGACATTCAAAGTAGTAATTTGGTAATAGTGCATAGGAAAATGGAGCGGGCGGGAAATAATGGTGTAGACAGTGAAACAAGTAGTGAACAGGGAAGCATTATCGATCAATCGGTCGGCAACAGCTCGCCTCACTAATCCGAAATGACAGACACAATATTGCAAATACTGTAGACTCAGGTTTTGGGTCCTCACCGTTTTCTCTAATAAGTCAAGACACATTTTCTGCTCGTCAAAATGTAAATGTAGCCGGTGCAAATGCACTGCCAAAAAGCATAGACGAACAGATTCCAGACACTAATACATTATTATTGCAATTAATGCAGCAAATGAAACAAAATCAGAGACAAACACAGCAACAGTTAGGCACAATGGAACAAAATCTTCAAAAGTTAGACACAATGGAACAACACCAGAGACAAATACAGCAACAGTTAGACACGATGGAACAAAATCAGAGACAAACACAGCAACAGCTTCAAAAGTTAGACTCATTGGAACAAACTCTTGAACAAACATGTGAAGATTTAACTACTGAGTTACATAACATTGAATCGAAATGTCAAAAAGCCTGTAATGACGTAAAAACACAAATTTGTGAGCATTTTAACCTATTTTTTCGCGGCATGAAAATGCATTACAGAATCACGAAGCAGCCATAAAAGAACTGCAAACTATTGTTCATGAAAATCACGACACCTTGCAAGCTAAAATTGACTCAGTTGCATCTACCGATTCGGTTACGCAACTTGCAAAAACTCAGGAAAACTTAAAGGACACAGTAGATACAATTTCAACACAAATGGACACTCTGAAACTTGGTTCAGAAAAAGACACAGAGGCAATAATTTCACTGACGGATAAAGTAGCCGAACTTTCAGATCAATTCACTAACTTATCTACAAAGGTAGATGATGATCTGAATGACACAAGACCTGTAGCCTCCACGGACACCGAAGAGTATGAACAAATTAGAAAATTCAAACAAAATCAAAATCAAATCAATACACAGTACAAGAGAGAAATCCGGGAAGTACAAGATCAGTTGGCACAAGTAATACAAGAATTACATATTTCAGAGGACACTCGCGCTCCTGTAAGGGAAGAGGGACATAGAAATATGGAACAACCACAAAATAATAACACAGGACACTTCGGAAATTATGAAAGAAATGGCAAGGCGCATTGGATTTTGAGATGGAACCGCGGAAACGAAGTAACCATGAGCGATGTGCGACTCGCCGACATGAAGATGTTGACTATAAGCTGTTCATTACTACACGTAAATTCAAAACATTTAAGAATTCCGGCAACGACATTCATCCACAAGCGTGGCTCCATTAATTCTCTCATTGTTTTCCTCCCAACTGGTCGTTAGAACACAGATTAGAATTTATGTGCGGCTACTTAGAGATTGAACCAGCTGTAAGAATGCGATCGGTCGTTCACGATTGTCACAGTGAAGGAGAATTTTATCATGCCTTCCTCTCAGCATATTGGTCTCAAGCTACACAAGACCAAACATAGCATTATAATGATGAAACATTTCGAACAATCTGAATTCTCCAGTCTTGTGAAATATTTTGAAGACATGTTGCACAAGAATCAGTACCTGTGAAACCCATACAGCCCCTCACAACTCATCCGCATTTGCTTAATCAAATTACCTGAACATTTACGACATATTATTTTGGCAGGACGTTGCAAAGACGACATTGAAGCTTTTCAGGGACTCTTACAAGAACTGGAAATTGACACTGACAATCGCGGAACATGAAAACAGGAGCACAACAATTACAGATCACATCCGTCACAATTCCGCGATGACAGAAATAATACACGACAAGGCTATTCTTTCAACGTAAATCGTGACCATAACAGACAACACCCGTATGACACCCGTTGCCAGAGTAGTAATAATTGCAGGGAAAGATCACCTCTCCGCAGTAATGACTATCACAGAGACAATCAGAGAAACAGACAATATGGGAACCAAAATAAATATCATCAAGGGAGACAGAATAACTTTAGACGCAACGGACCAGCGCGCAGTTACGATTCAGGGAGAAGTTCTCCACCACGTGATCGACAAGAAAGTAACTATGGAATCTACCGACATGACGACAGACGATATGATCGTAACGACAGACCTGAATTGCATCAGAACTGTCGGGATTCAAACAGAGCAGGGCCCTCTCGACAAGGTGAATTTGTAGAAGTTAGGTCTCCAAACCCCAATAACGACGCGCGCCAACAAAGAGACAATAGGCAATGACCCATACCGGTGGCAGCCACAAAACGTACGTATGAAACTGACGACGCAGCTGCCGTAGCTAGTAATAACGTAAAAATGGAAGACATTAGGGACATCTTACTCCAGGAACACGATGTAAAACATAACAACATTGCATATCCTGTGATTCACATTACAGTAAATGACGTAAAATTTACAGCAGTACTTGACTCTGGCAGTCCCATTTCAGTAATTAGTGAAACAGCCTTTAGCAAATGCAACAAATCGAACGATTGTCCCACACTTCCGTTTCGTAAGATTAAATTAAAAGCTGCAATCTTTGGAAAAAGTGTAGATGTACGCCAACAAACCAACTTAGAATTCTTTTGTCAAAACCACAGCTTCTCTATGAGCTTTCTTATTGTTCCATTATTGTCGACGGAAATTATATTGGGAGTAGACTTTTTGAATGAATACAAAGCAATCTTAAACTTTCACGATGCTGAAATAAGTTTAGAGAAAGAAGGTAAGTCAATAACTTTGAAATTTGAAGATTGGCTCTCAAACCATGAAAAGGAAATTAATCGGCTTTACCTTCTATTAGACAACAGTTCGGAATTTTCTACGGAACTAGACACTAACAATCACTCTGCAAGTACTGACAGGGATGATATCGACGGCATATTTGAAATTAATGAGTTAATTCAGAATAAAATTCAAACAATTGAGAATTGTAATGACAGTGATAGGCAGGACTTTTTTGAGATTTTACAAGCGCATTCCACAGTTTTTACTCACAAAACAGGAACAATCAAGGGGTTTCAATACCAATTTCGTGTTCGTGAGCATACTAAATTTTGTGTTAGACCATACTTAACTCTGGCGCATTATAAGGACCGTGTTAGAACAGAAATACAATCTATGTTTGACGAGGGCATTATTGAGCCTGCAGTATGCTCATACAACAATCCATTACATGTTGTTGAGAAGAAAAATGGATCGATCAGGCTTGTCTTAGATTCGAGACAAATCAATACTATCATTATTGCTGAAACAGACAAGCCGCAAACGTTGGAAGAACCTCTTAAAAATTTTAATGGTGTAAAAGTGTTGTCTTCTATTGATCTCAGATCCAGCTTTTATCAGATCGAACTTCATCCAGAATGTAGAAAATACACAGCTTTTCTTTGTTTCGGCGTTTGTTATCAATTTCGGAAACTTCCTTTTGGTTTGAACATTTCTTCAGCAGCATTCATTCGCGGGCTAAATTCCATACTACCTGAGTTCTTAAAACGTCACATCACCATATATGTGGATGATATTCTAATAGCAGAAGCTTCATGGGAACAACATACTCGCATCCTCAACAGTTTGTTACGTATTTTTGCGGAATCTGGAATTACAGTTAACTTGGAAAAGTCTGAATTCGGTAGGTCAAAAGTGAGGTTTTTGGGACATATTATTTCTTCTGAAGGCATTCAGCCGGATCCTGAAAAGTTAGAAGCAATCAGAGCCATTCCAGTTCCATCCATAAAAAGACAAGTCCGCAGTTTTGTAGGTCTCGTAAATTTTTACCGTCGTTTTCTGAATATGCAAATTCTAGTTACACCAAAACTTTGTTCTCTCACTGGAAAAAATAGTATTTGGAACTGGGACGAACAAGCACAGTTGGAATTCAATTCTTTGAAAGAATCGCTACTTAACGCGCCAATACTAGCTCATCCAGATCTGTCACAAGATTTCTGCCTTAGCACGGATTCTTCTAAAGTCGGTCTTGGTGCCCATTTATTTCAAGAAGCCACATAAAATGACACTACTGTTCAGAAAACCATTGCTTTTGCTAGCCGAGTGCTAACAAAATCTGAAAAAAAATTATTTCGTTACTGTATTAGAAGCTTTAGCTATCGTTTGGGCATTTAACAAATTCCGTTTCTTTCTTTCTGGTAAGCACGTAAAAGTAAACAGTGATCATCGTGCATTACAATTTCTTATGTCTTCAAAATTAAATCATGACAGGTTAAAACGTTGGGCATTGTTTCTGCAAGAATTCCACTTCACAATAGTCTACATTCCCCGGCAAGGAGAACATTGTTGCAGACGCACTGTCACGCGCACCGGCTGGGCTTGAGAAAAGTAACACAGAAGGCTACCTCGAAAAACATTTTAGTAATCTTTACATTCAGAAAGTCGCCTTTGAAAACTTTATCACCACATCTTTAAAGGACATTGCTCATGAACAAAATAAAGATCCGATTTGGAAAGACATCAAAAGTAAATGGCATGAAAAGCCGCACACTCAGATTCGGCATTATTATCTGGTTAGAAACAACATACTCTTCAAACGCTGCACTGTTCATGACAAGCTATGGGTACTTTGCATTCCTGACGATTTTGTTAATAAGCTCATTTGGTACATTCATTTCAGCTATGCACATTTTGGCCCACGAAAATGTTATCATATTCTTCGAACGACTTGTTATTTTAACAATATGGAAAAGAGAATTTGAAGAGTCTTGTCTATTTGAAAACTTTGTCAAAAGGCGAAACCATCTACTATCTCCCATCGTGCTCCGCTGTTTCCTATCATTCCTTCTAAATTAAAAGAATTTGCTGCTGTTGATCTCTTGGGACTGCTTGTCAGAACATCTAATGGATTTTCGTACGTTCTAGTCGCTGTTGAACTTACTTCAAAATTTGTTTCTTTCACACCGTCACGTAAAGCCACTGGATGGTCTGTATCCAACGCCTTTGTTAAAAAAAATGTACGTGAAGTTGGACACGTTAGTAAAGTCATTTCAGATAACGGACCTCAATTCAGATCTGGTCTTTGTTCACGCATGCTTCGGAACCATAAAATCAAACCTGTTTTTATTTCGTTGTACTCACCACATTTTAATCCGTCGGAACGAATTATGAAAGAAATCAATAAGCTTTGCAGACTTTATTGTCACAGAAAGCACCATCATTGGGACAGATATTTACACTTATTTCAAAATGTGCTGAAAGAAATGCCTCATGACTCCACTGCTTTAACACCTACTCTTGTACTGAAGAATGAAGAACCACCAAACAGAATCAGAGAGCTTGTACCTTTCCCGAATACACGTAAACTTCGACACAAGGACATAATTGATTTGGCTATTAAAAATATAAAATCTGCAGCAGACAAAAGGAGAAAACTACACGATAAAGCAAATGCACAGAAATTATACATTGGTCAGAAAGTTCTCATTAAAGCTCATTCATTGTCACATAAGAAGAAACACTTGAGGCACAAATTCTTTCTAGTTTACAATGGACCTTACGGAATCCGAGGTGTTACACATGATAATTGAGTTGAAGTTGAAACTCTGCGTACTAGGAAGAGTAAAGGATTGCACCACATTTCACATGTAAAACCGTTTATTGAAAGATAATCTGCTTTTTAACTTAGTCTTTGCCATAAAACTTTTCACTTCACGCTACTAGTACAATTTGTCACACTGAGAAACTGTTAACATGCAACAATGATTTGAAGTTAACTATCCACCCTAGAACCTAGGGAACATTTTTAAACAGAAATTACAAATGCATTGTTATTGTGAACAGACGACACAGTGTTATTGTGTGTGTACATTGATGCTTGTTAGTTGCACGATTACGTAACGACTATAAGGCTCACAGAACATTTACCAGTGCTGCTAATGAGATTTTAATGCAACATTTTGGTTTACTTGAAAATACATTCTGGATTTAAAGTACTTTTTGTGAGATACCAGATGACACAGTGGTTAGTTTATGTGACAGCTACACGATTTTATCACGACGCTACTAATGAGTGACAATTTACAATGTTGCTTTTGCGGTGTATTTGTTTTATATATGCAGAGTTTTTCTGAATTCTTCTGGAAAGTAAAACATGTTTTAGTAGTAACTTTTGTGGTATAGCTACAATGAGACTTCCTTTTCCATAGCACAACAATACGTTAGAGCACAGTACTTTCTTCATCATTGCAATAAGCGTAATAACTAAGATATCTATACGCAAAGCATTTCACTTTTGTTTATCATGAGGTAAGTTCATTGGCTTCTGCAGAACTTAGCTTTCGGAGGACAATAACTACGACACTTCCACACAGATTTTCTTACAGCAAGACGCACATTTAGCGCTACAGGACACGTATTTGAGTGATTAATTTTGTACTTAAATCATTTATTTTTAAAAATATTTGAAGTACAATGATACAAAGGTTTTCCGTGATACATTTCATTCCATTTCTGTAATCTGTAACACCTGAGGGTATAATTACATTAATCCTCAGGGGGTACACGCTTACTTTGTGTACCATGTGTGTGGCAAGCACAAGGAGCCCTAGCTAATATGGTATTTGCTTATACAACTTTACGCATGGGTACCATAATTCTCTAACACACAAATTACACAGCTATCTGATCATTTAACTGAGAGAGACAAACATTTATTTTACTACATCAGTGACACATGTTTACGCAATTACACAGTTGGGTAACTTCACACTGATGAAATTGTATTTTGTCTGTACTTTGTGAGCTGTTCATATTTTTTTGGAACCATTGTGATGCTATGAGAGCTTTGAATGATGTATTTGGTATGGGATCATGATTTTTAAAGTACGTTTGAGGTAGATGACACTATTGAAATGAGCAGATAATTTTTTTTAGGTTTTGACATTATTGCAGAAAGCTACGACGTTTTTGGGATTTGACTGAGGTGTTATGATGTTATTATTACGACAACGATGTGTATTATGCTGTTGAGGTATGTTTATGATCAATAAGCTGATGCTATATGAGGAATCTGATTATGCTACATATTTACTATGATGAAATATTGAAGACGTGTTGATGAACATGTATATGTGTAATAAGGTAAGGAATAAGTAGTAGTGGTTAGGGACTCTGACTTGTGAAAAAGGATGATGGAAACCAAGAATCGTACTTTAAAGACTTATGAAATGTGTATAAATGCGTGAATGTATCACAGTGCCGACGACATTTTTTTGGACACTATTATATTTAAAGGATTTTGTTTCGACACATTTGTAACGCAAATTCTCCACCTGTGAAATTTTATATGAGACTGTCACTGTTGTGCAAATTGGTGTCGTAAATATTTCGGTAAGAAAGTTAAGTGAACACCTTCACGTAATGCGTTGTGGGCACCCAGCTGCCCGACAGTTGCCTGGAAAAAAGCCATTAGTGCGTGCCTTTCAGAGGCACAGGTAGAAAAAAAAGGAGGCCATTATCCTCGCTATTGACATTTCTTTGTAGAAAGCATCGCAAATACGACACGCTCAATCTTGAAAACATATGATTATACTCTGGAGCCCTTAATTTATGATATTTACTAAAATGCCTAATAAAACAATGAGAAACATTTCACGACTATTGTCTTGCTAGGTGAGAGAAATGCCATATGGCTTGCTTTATGTATATATTTCCTCATTTTGTTTAATATCTAGTTCCTAGCTGCACTGTAGAATTGGTTAAAATAAAATTTAATAGATGTACTAATATAGTTATTTTATGCCTACAGATCCAGTCAATACGAAATTTATGATCTACTTCCAAGAAAACGAGGGCACATCAATAGATATTTCCCTTCACAGGAATTGCATAAATATTTTTTTTTACGATTTGGTAACTTATCTGCTAGTGTAAGTTCTCGTGATGCATCACTCTTGTGTTAAGATGTGACATAGGTATTAAACATGGCCATTTTTACTGTAATATTTTTTCTGCTTGAGGTTTGTCATGTTTAGATATAAGTTATTGCATTTGCTGCTGCTTGCTTTGCCAATTTCCATTTTTTTTGTCATTGTTGTTTGTGTTCATTGTTCTGTGCTGCTACATTGCCTCGTCCCTTAGTTTAGCATCTGAGCTCAGTAGATTTAAGTTAGCTTAAGAGGGGGTAGACTATATAAGAAAATAACTATGATGAATTGGAAGAAATGCATTGAGAAGCTATAAAAAAATAGTTTGGTGAAAAAAAGTAGTGTATAGTGGAGAAAAACTATTTTTGAAAGAGGATATGAGCAGAATACAGAAAGAAGGCTTAGATAGGACTTTTTGGGAATAATGATGAACGAAGGGAGATCTCCATGCAAAATACTGCAGTAAAACAAACCCTGTCCTTTCCTTTTGTGTCATCCCTCTATGTGTTTGTGTACCCTTGTGTATTTGTGTTTTTCCTGTCTTTATGTGTTTAGCTGATGAGAGCTATGTTGTAGAATTTTTCTAATACTATGTTATTTACTTTGTAAAGAGGTTTAGACATTATTTTTTCTGTTTTGTTGCTCATATGTGAAGGTGATGTTTCAAACGTTATTCTGATCTTTATGTATGTACTTATGTCATTACTCTTGTAACAATGATATATATGTTTATATCTATTCTTTTGTAAAGCCTGTATTACTACAAATGTTATCTGTGTTGTTATGTTCTTTAATGATGTATTTTGTACCTTTGGTATTGTATTTTTATGTTATCAAATTGTAATTGTTACCAGTTCTTCAAATTAGGTATCATTTCACTGCACACGTTTCTGTTGGTCATAATATATGCACAGTATGTGAGAAGTTGGGACTGTTAGTGCTTGCACATGTATCGATAATTCAGCAATGGACTGGATAACAGCATTGCTGGTTCTAAAGACAATTCAAAAAAAAAAAATTGTGAGTGCACAAGTGGTGGTTCATGGACTTACTATATTCTCCGCAAGACTCTTCTATGGTGATTGTGCACCTGCACAGTCGCAACAGATGGCTGCTGGCCGTCTCTACAAGGACTACAGTAGGTCTGCATCTTTGATGGCCCACCAATACCATTATTTCTACAAGGACTGCAGTGGGTCTGCACCTCTGGTGGCCCACCAATACCATAATCTCTACCAGGACTACAGTGGGTCTGTTCCGCGATGACCTACCTACCAATTTTCTTCAAGGGTCAGCACTGCCTTTCCGTTGGAAGGACAACACTACTTCTTCAAGACAGGATGGAAATCCATTACTTCCGTGTGCATTTTCTTTTACTGCTCAGACTTTGAGAAAAAAAACTGCAATTTTACTGTTATGAATGATCAGGACTGTCTTTATGGGCTGTGAGAAAATTTTAGCCTTTGACCAACATTGTATCAACAAATGTGTGCATTTGATATCTTTGTTATTGTAATTATGAAAAATTTTATCAAATCATTATTGGCCACTGCCCAAAACAATTTGTAAAATTTTTTGTGGGGAGCATGGGGGCTATGTAAGTAGGCTGTTTGTTTTCTTATTGGCAACGTTACGTAGCGCTCTGTATGAAAATCACGGGCTGTGCTGATTGCAGTCTGTGGCTAGTTTGCATTTTTGTCTGCCATTGTAGTGTTGGGCAGCGGCAGCTGGATGTGAACAGCGCGTAGCATGGCGCAGTTGGAGGTGAGCCGCCAGCAGTGGTGGATATGGGGAGAGAAATGGCGGAATTTTGAAATTTGTAAGACTGGATGTCATGAACTGCCATATATATTATGACTATTAAGGTAAATACATTGTTTGTTCTCTATTAAAATCTTTCATTTGCTAACTATGCCTATCAGTAGTTAGCGCCTTCAGTAGTTTGAATCTTTTATTTAGCTAGCAGTAGTGGCGCTCGCTGTATTGCAGTAGCTTGAGTAACGAAGACTTTTGTGAGGTAAGTGATTTGTGAAAGGTGTAGGTTAATGTTAATAAGGGCCATTCTTTTGTAGGGACTTTTGAAAGTCAGTTTGCGTTGCGCTAAAAAAAATATTGTGTGTCACTTTAACCACAGTCATGTATAATTCTTCAAAGGGGACGTTTCAACTACACTGTATTTACAAATTACTACCTCCCTACCCAGAACTGACTCCTGTAAATATTTACAATATGGGTTGTACCGATTCAGCATCTTTAACCTCAGTTAAAAGATACTCATGCGTACTAGCCTGTTCAGTGTAGCATGTTTCGAAAAGTAAAAGTAGAATCATTGTGTAGTTGGCTGAAGGGGAAATCAGGAAGTAAAATATATCGTAGCCCGAAAGTGAGACGTCACATGAATGGAAACCCAGAAAAATTTTTAAGGCATTCTACGTTGCAGTGTGTTTTAGAGTACTGCAATCTCACCTTGCGCAATATTTAAATATACACTCCTGGAAATTGAAATAAGAACACCGTGAATTCATTGTCCCAGGAAGGGGAAACTTTATTGACACATTCCTGGGGTCAGATACATCACATGATCACACTGACAGCACCACAGGCACATAGACACAGGCAACAGAGCATGCACAATGTCGGCACTAGTACAGTGTATATCCACCTTTCGCAGCAATGCAGGCTGATATTCTCCCATCGAGACGATCGTAGAGATGCTGGATGTAGTCCTGTGGAACGGCTTGCCATGCCGTTTCCACCTGGCGCCTCAGTTGGACCAGAGTTCGTGCTGGACGTGCAGACCGCGTGAGACGACGCTTCATCCAGTACCAAACATGCTCAATGGGGGACAGATCCGGAGATCTTGCTGGCCAAGGTAGTTGACTTACACCTTCTAGGGCACGTTGGGTGGCACGGGATACATGCGGACGTGCATTGTCCTGTTGGAACAGCAAGTTCCCTTGCCGGTCTAGGAATGGTAGAACGATGGGTTCGATGACGGTTTGGATGTACCGTGCACTATTCAGTGTCCCCTCGACGATCACCAGTGGTGTACGGCCAGTGTAGGAGATCGCTCCCCACACCATGATGCCGGGTGTTGGCCCTGTGTGCCTCGGTCGTATGCAGTCCTGATTGTGGCGCTCACCTGCACGGCGCCAAACACGCATACGACCATCATTGGCACCAAGGCAGAAGCGACTCTCATCGCTGAAGACGACACGTCTCCATTCGTCCCTCCATTCACGCCTGTCGCGACACCACTGGAGGCGGGCTGCACGATGTTGGGGCGTGAGCGGAAGACGGCCTAACGGTGTGCGGGACCGTAGCCCAGCTTCATGGAGACGGTTGCGAATGGTCCTCGCCGATACCCCAGGAGCAACAGTGTCCCTAATTTGTTGGGAAGTGGCGGTGCGGTCCCCTACGGCACTGCGTAGGATCCTACGGTCTTGGCGTGCATCGGTGCGTCGCTGCGGTCCGGTCCCAGGTCGACAGGCACGTGCACCTTCCGCCGACCACTGGCGACAACATCGATGTACTGTGGAGACCTCACGCCCCACGTGTTGAGCAATTCGGCGGTACGTCCACCCGGCCTCCCGCATGCCCACTATACGCCCTCGCTCAAAGTCCGTCAACTGCACATACGGTTCACGTCCATGCTGTCGCGGCATGCTACCAGTGTTAAAGACTGCGATGGAGCTCCGTATGGCACGGCAAACTGGCTGACACTGACGGCGGCGGTGCACAAATGCTGCGCAGCTAGCGCCATTCGACGGCCAACACCGCGGTTCCTGGTGTGTCCGCTGTGCCGTGTGTGTGATCATTGCTTGTACAGCCCTCTCGCAGTGTCCGGAGCAAGTATGGTGGGTCTGACACACCGGTGTCAATGTGTTTTTTTTTTCCATTTCCAGGAGTGTATATTAGTGCGCTGGGGCTTCCATTCTGATTTGAGTTATTTGTTACTGGTACTGGTCGAATTGTCAGAAAGAAGGTGCGCAAATATTCTGTCAGATGTCAATACGATTTCAAAGTGGTGCTAAGATTGGCAACTTGCTTCAAATCAGAAATTTAAAGTTATGTACAGTACGAAAACCCAAAGTTTTGGTTGAAATCAGTCGACTCATACAGATATCAGTGTGTGACTGTTTGTAGAGAAATGAAGTGAAACACTCACATAGTCTCAGTCGTGAGTAAACCCGGAGGCAGACTGTGATTCATTGGTAAAATACTAGGGAAATGGAGTAAGATATCGAAGGAAACTGCATACAAGACAAAGTATGCGGGATCCATTCCAAACAAGTCTAACAGATGACACTGAACGGGTACAAAGAAAGGCTGTACAAGTGGTCACAGATTTGTTTGATCAATGTGACAGTGATACGAAGATTTTGATTAGTGAACTAGCAAGTCATTGAACATAGACGGAAACTATCATGTGAAAACCAACCTAGAAAATTTCTAGAATCAACTTTATGTGAGGTACCTAAGACTACACAGGATGTGCCACGTAACTCTGTCACCTCATGTATTTCCGAAACGAAACAAAATGTGGGAAATGCTATTAGCCGGACGTGTACCTACGTCAGTGGCTCACACAACTGACACGAATACATAATCCATATATGTAAACAAACATCACTTTCTACACAAAGTTACATATTTTTAAACGACACATTATGATTTCTCTACGGAAATTAAGGTACAAGTAGTGACGGCCGACTTCGTTTCAGTGATCTAAACGTCATACTTCATGAAATACATAGGCTTTAATAGAGGGCAACTGCGCCACAGTTTCTGCTGTAATGCGCAGATAAAGTGTTGCCTACTGCAAATTTCAGAACTGTGCAGGCAAGCAGCGTTACGGAATTGCAGCATCAAGTCAGAAAGTGTGGCTCAGTCTTACTATTTCATAACGTATAGTGGTTAGAGCAGTGAAACGAAGTCTGCCATCACTAATTGTGCCTCTAGTTTTTATTTCGTTGGAAAAATGTGGATGTAACATTTAAAATACTTAACTTTTTGTAGAAATGGGTGTTCGTTTACTTGTAGGGATTATGCATTCGTACCAAATGTGTGTGCCCCTGACGTAAGTACACCCCTGGCCAATTGCATTTTTCAAATTATGTTTTGTTTCGGGAATATATGAAGTGGCAGAGTTAGGTGGAACATCCTGAAGTATAACCTCAGAGCATCGATCCCCAAGGATCTCGAAGACGAGTGTGGACTACGTACTGCATGCATAGAGACATTCAAGCAATCATTCTTCGCGCGATCGACATGGGAAGTCTTAAACAGAATGAAAGCAATTGGACAGTAAATAGTCAGAAAGCCACTCATGTCCGTGGTTTGCAGAGCGTCAGTTTTGTAGTACGAGTGTTGACGTGTAAATAGTATATAACGGTGTATCTGCGGATATCCGTTTCATGAATGGTAGGGTTAACGGCAGTGCACGGAGGCTGCAGGCCTGTACCAAGAAAAATACCCTGCCCAAAATCATCCCGCCAAAGAGTTGATCGTTTACAAACGTGCATTAGCACCAGAGAGATACTGAGAGATTTGCACACGCTTCGTGAACGTTAGGTCTGCACGAGTTATTTTCCTTGAAGAAGCGGTGCTGGGAGCAGTACAAAACTATATGGGAATCTCAACAAGGAGACTACACAAATTCCTGGAATGGGCCACTGTTGTGTTTGGAGAATAATTCATCACCATACAGTGTGCCTGTACCACCTCCAACAAGTCAGAGTCCTGGTGAGGCGGATTTTGGTCCTACACTAACGTTCTGACAGTGGATGGAACAAGAAGCATTACGAAATCTTGAATCTGGCAATAACATTTTATTTCAAGATGGAGAAAGATTCACCTGTGATGATGTGTTTAATTATCATAATTCTCAGGTTTGTAATCACCTAGGCTCCAACAGTGACGTTTCATTCGATGTGGGGTTAGTACTAGTTGATGCTCTTTCTGGGCGTTCATGTTACCAGACAAAGTCAACGGACGGAATTAGCTTCGGTTTCTGCTGCATTTTCTGCGATATTGCTTGAGGATAATCGTTAAGAGTAACTCGACACGATGTGGTGCATACATGATGGAGAACCGGCACATTTCGCTGCTGCGGTGAGACGACATCTGTCGCGCTGTTATGGCCAAAGATGGACTGGGAAAGGAGGACATGTACTGTTGCCCCGATCGTCTGATCTGAGTCCCATGGATTCCTGTGTTGTGATCCACCTCAAAGGTGTAGCGTACGACACTCCGGTTAACAAGGTTGAACAGCTGGGGCAGGGCCTTTTCACTTATTGTTAAGAACTTAGAAATGATGATTGAAAGAATTAGAAACTCATTGCGGCGAGGGGTACGGGCCTGCATCCGGCTGAAAGGACGACCCTTTCAACTCCTCTTTGAGCTACGAGTACAGCCACGTAACTGTTGCCGCGGTCATTCAAAACACGTGCACCTCTACCAAAGTATCTCAAATAACTTTTTTTAATGTTTTACGGTATTGTTACCTTTTCATAACTGGGATGACGTTTTAATAGAATCAAGTCATTGGTGGCTGTTGACCACTAACTTGCTAAACGTCTTTTGTGAACACGCGTTTACTGAGACATTTTTGCTTCTAATATCGGGTATCTTGAACTGTATGAGGTTTTACTGTTAATTATGACACACCCCGTAGATCTAGATGCAAGGAAACTAGGCAGCCAGCGTGTACCGAGGAGCGGCTAACCAGCTATACAGTGCCGTGCTGTAGTGTAAATCGCGTTAGGCGGAATGTGCTAAAGTTCCAGTTGATGCTTTATTGCAATGTTATTCGAGTGCTGTGAAGAATTTGACGGGAGTATTTTTAATGAAAATGTACCGTATTCACTGAAAAATGGAAAGCTCTGTTGCTCTCGTACATTCGAACATGAACATGAACCTTCCGCGGATGATGCTGTAGTATACAGAGAAGTTGCAGCATTAGAAAATTGCAGTGAAATGCAGGAAGATCTGCAGCGGATAGGTACTTGGTGCAGGGAGTGGCAACTGACCCTTAACATAGATAAATGTATTGCGAATACATAGAAAGAAAGATCATTTATTTTGTATGATTATGTGACAGTGGAACAAACACTGGTAGCAGTTACTTCTGTAAAATATCTGGGAGTATGCGTACGGAACGATTTGAAGTGGAATGATAATATAAAATTAATTGTTGAAAGGCGGGTGCCAGGCTGAGATTCATTCGGAGAGTTCTTAGAAAATGTAGTCCATCAGCAAAGGAGGTGGCTTACAAAACACTGGTTCGGCCTATACTTGAGAATTGCTCATCAGTGTGGGATCCGTACCAGGTCGGGTTGACAGAGGAGATAGAGAAGATCCAAAGAAGAGCAGCGCGTTTCGTCACAGGGTTATATGGTAAGCGTGATAGCGTTACGGAGATGTTTAGCAAACTCAAGTGGCAGACTCTGCAAGACAGGGACTCTGCATCGCGATGTAGCTTGCTGTCCAGGTTTCGAGAGGGTGCGTTTCTGGATGAGGTATCGAATATATTGCTTCCACCTACTTATACCTCCCGAGGAGATCACGAATGTAAAGTTAGAGAGATTCGAGGGCGCACGGAGGCTTTCCGGCAGTCGTTCTCCCCGCGAACCATACGCGAGTGGAACAGGAAAGGGAGGTAATGACAGTGGTACGTAAAGTGCCCTCCACCACACACCATTGGGTGACTTGCGGAGTATAAATGTAGATTTAGATTGTCAAGGGAAGTGTCCCTTCTGGTGAGAAACAGCAGTAATATTACAAAACTGAACTGTCCTTCTTCTCTAAACGTGTTTAGTGACAATAAATAAATAAAATAAACAAATAAATAAATAAAAGTTTGAACTCAATTGCACAATAAGTAATTAGTTCTCACCACATCTGTATGATTAACAACTACCGAATGTAAAGGACAACTGATTACTTTCATTGAAGGACCTTCAGAAAATACGCGAGTTGTTCGCGTGTGTGATACACTGGGAACTGAGTATCTACGTGTAGAGCTTAGAAGGCGGCACCCGTTTTTAAATTTGTAGTCTTCGGAAAATTATAACTCAACATTTATTTTTTATGGACAGTGAAATTTAATGAATATTTATGTATAAAGAACAACGAACTTAAATTGTTAGTAAGCGTGAGTAATTGTCAAAGACTGAACGCGCAATGTTTCGACACTACAGACTTTAGTAAAATAATCCAGAATTTGCTGAGTAATCTTTCTGGATTACTAGTACGCGTTGTTTGTACGGAACAAACGGAATGCAGTACTGGTGGAGGAACAGACTTCGTCTTCCTGGAAAGTGAGACTTCAGAATAAGTATCACTGTCCTACCAGCTAAGATTACGTGACAACCCATCTCGCATAAAAATACATGAGAGGGCTTAACTGTAATGAAACAATAATTGTGCTGAATGACTAGATGGGAGTTACCCGCTCATGAATTATCTGATAAAGTAATTCAGTTTTTATTTCCCAATCATACGGAAAGTTTCAAGGTAATGCATGAATTTTTTTTTAGGAAGTAGATTTCATTGTCAGTCTCCTTCAGCGTATTGTGAATGCACTTTATAAAGCAGTGCAAGCAACTTGTGATCTGTATTTTCTATTCTAGTATTACCAGTATCCCGAATCAGCATTCTGCATGGTTTTGTATTACTCTACTTACTTTGTGTGTAGACGTATAGTTGCTGCATTTTACATGAAACAACGTTGTTTGTCACTAAAACTTGATACTCTGCTCCGCGATGCGAGCACCTACTCGAAGTCTACAGTTTGATACCTTATTTTAACGTTTCTTACGTTGTCAAGTAGTTGTCATGTTGTTGATGTGTGCTTGAAATACGACGTTGCTGTCGACGTCCAAGCAAGCTAATTTCAAGGGACATATTACCATCATTTCGTATAATTTGTGTCTGCACTGCTAACAGCTTAACAGCGGAAATGTTGTAGATCTTGATTAGGAGGACACATGAATGTCACATAGAGAAGATCGGAAAACAACAGAATCAGGTGTTAGTGAGTGCAGTGTCTTTGCTAGCTTTCTGAGTTCTTTGGGAGAATATTAACCATGAATCATCAAAAAAAGCTATGTCAAAACCAAGACAAAGATGATATACTACGTACGCTACTTTCACGAGTAATCGAGAGTTCTGAGAGTACCAAGCAGTTCGAGAAAATATTTGATGACCATGGTGAGAGGTTCGACGAAATGAACAGAAGAAATACTCAATAAAATTAATTCATGAGTTGCCAGTTTGAAGCGTTCTTGGAGGACACCAGATTGCTGAACGATGAGACAAACAACGGAACAACTGATTAAAAATTTCGACAATGTCTGTACTAGGTGATGCCATACCAAAAGACAATACAGAACATCAGTAAAGCGAAACATTATCTCAACTCACTTATAGATATCACCATCAGGATAAAGGAGATTTACATACCGAATTAAAAAAGTCTATATGCAACAAGAGACAGCTGTAGAGGATGTGCCCCACTATGCTCACATAACTAAAACTGAACACAGCAGCTGCGTATAAAAACAGCATGAAAATTCTGACGAACAAAGGCAAACGTATCAGATGGTTCAAATGGCTCTGAGCACTATGGGACTTAACATCTGAGGTCATCAGTCCCCTAGAGTTAGAACTACTTAAACCTAACTAACCTAAGGACATTACACACGTTTATGCCCGAGGAAGGATTCTAACCTGCGACCGTAGCAGCAGCAGTTCAGTAAGAGCTTGGTAACATTGTGAAATAAGTCGACAGCATAGGTAAGTCGATTCTTTTGGTTTCTAATACAATCTTTCTCCAGAACTGTATGGCATCCTATATCAGTAACATAAAATATCATTACTGCGATAGTGAACTTAAAATTATTACCGCTCTTACCTAAGCGGGGATTGCATCCTCGTTTCCATAAAATTCTCGAACGGAAGAATTAGCTAATCTCTGAGGTCATATAGCTGTGTACTAACAGATTTATCACAAATGCTGTATTAGATTACATACGTTAAATGCTGACTTGGTTTCCTACAGCAATAGTGTGAGATGTTATTAAAATTAAAATGTAGCGGAAACGTAACAACTTACATTGATTTGAATCGAAGTCGAACAAGTTGTAAGTTTCTAGTAAGAGAGACAGCCGCCAAATATATTAACCGCTACTAGAAGGCCATTGAACAGGAATGTACTAGGTACCAGATGTGTCGAAAATCTATACCTTTATAAAGAAGATAACTGTGGCTCGTAACAGATTCCCTGCCCCCTCGGTTGATCTTAGTGTGTGGAAGGAATTCAGCGACTCTCACAGCGGCCACTGACAGACTGCTGAAACTTTCATGAGGCTTTATTTCTCAAGCAAGGCCGGCGGACTAGCAGGCAAAAGACATTATTCATCCAGGAAATCTGCAAAGATCTATTTTTCGTCCACTAGTCCACCACCACGTATAATCCACAAATCCATTAGACGTAAACGGATCTCAATGAAGTCCAGCAACTGTGAGGAGATTGTTACAGAGAATAAATAAACAGCTGAAAGCTGTTTTTTTATTGTGTATTATCATCGGAGTGTCTTCACTTATGAATTTTATAAATAACCCGAAAAGCTATTTATTCGCTTTATAAGACTGCAAAGGCGAACTATTCACACGTCACGTCATCTATATGAGTCGAATTACCTAACATTTATTTTGAATGGAATCATATAAAAACAGGTAGGGAACACGGTCAAGGTTGCCATTTATTCAGTATTCAATAATATTCAGTTTCAATGCTACTTCTGTGATGCTGTCAGCGCGTCTCATACTTTTCCGTCCTCTTCTCCTTGTGGCTTCGACGTTCCACAGCATTTAAGTCTTTTCCAGAGAATCATGTCTTCTCATGATGTGCCCACAGTAAATCAGTTTTTGTTTTAGTGTCAGACATTACAAGGAGCAGTCTGGTTTTATATGCTGTAACATCAACCTACTCGGTCTCTTTGCAGTTCATGGAAAGCTATTGAGTGTCCTCCAGCACCATAGCTCATTAATTACTTTTAGTCTTTCTTATGGCCTAGGTATCATATTCGTACGTCACTAATGGAAAGACCATTCCCTTACTATAGGGATCGATTTTTGTTGCAAATGCTACGCTACTTCTCAGCGCTGGAAGATGCCTTTCTACCAAGTAACAAGCGTCTGTTGGTAGCGTGGCAGCAGTCACCGTAAGTTATCTAGAAACTGACACACCTGAATATAAGAAATTAGCTCTTTTATTTCTCCTGTTCCGAAACAACAAACGACAGGTGTGGCAGACATAATTTTCGTTGACATTGAAGATTAATCCAGCCTTTGCACCTTCGGTAGGAGGTTCTTAAACTCCCTTCACTCCCTCTCATCGGGATGGTATCATCGGCATGACTGAGGTTATTTATATTTATGTCATCCATTTTAATCCCGACTTTCGTAACAGGCAGGTATAAATACGACAGTCTCCAAATACGGAATCTTGATGTGTGGCAATAATCCAGATAGTCTCCACATGGAAGCTGTTCAGTCTGGCACATAACACGTGACAGAGGTGTCACACCATGAATATTTTAATTAAATTGCTGCGGGTGAAACGAGCTGTGCAATTGCCTCCCAACATAAGCAACCCCTCGTAATTTCTGACATATTCGGAGAGGACGGTCAAAAATATGTGCTCATTTCACTCACAGCAGTTTAGACTCTACTGTTAGATCCTAACTTAACCACCACCTCAGTTACGTATCCTGTCCTGTGTTTGGTGTTTGGCTGGCTGTGTTATATGTCCTACGTCATGAGGAGTTGACGGAACCCAGCAGAGCAACCGTCACGTTGCTTTCAGTGTTTGGGAGGCTATCATAAAGTTTTGGGTGGTTTCAGCATTTATATTTGCGCATTACGAAAAAATCGAGTTCTAATGACACATCGCCTAAAAGTCTTCCCCAAAATGCGTCATTTTAGTACGATATAAGCTGCTAAACTGTATGCAAATGTGAAGTCGGTCTATAAAACCATTAACTGGAATATAATGAGAATCATTTCCTAAATAATCTCTTCCATGATGTCTAGAGAATTACAAAGTTCTTTAATAATTTGTCACTGAGAAAAAACCCTAATTACACTACAGGTCATTTAAATTGCTACACCAAGAAGAAATGCAGATGATAAACGGGTATTCATTGGACAAATATATTATACTAGAACTGACATGTGATTACATTTTCACGCAATTTGGGTGCATAGATCCTGAGAAATCAGTACCCAGAATAACCACCTCTGGCCGCAATAACGGACTTGATACGCCTGGGCATTGAGTCAAACAGAGCTTGGATGCCGTGTACAGCTTCAACACGATACCACAGTTCATCAAGAGTAGCTACTGGCGTATTGTGACGAGCCAGTTGTTCCGCTACCATTGACCAGACGTTTTCAATTGGTGAGAGATCTGGAGACTGTGCTGGCCAAGGCAGCAGTCGAACATTTTCTGTATCCAGAAGGGCCCGTACAGGACCTGCAACATGCAGAACGGCCTTCATCGGATCTCCATTCTGGTCCCACTTTTGTTCGACATCTACACATTGGATGTCCCAGCGTCGAAGTCCCGAAAGTTTGTGTATGCAGGTGCTAAAGACATAGCCACACAAAATGCGAACCTACCCAAACGGAGACACACTCACTCAGGATCATTAAATAACAAAGGGGGACCTAAGCCAAATTTGAATAATACAGGGTTCAATCTTCCATCTAAGTTGTAACCTTTGAAAGACAATATTTAATAGAAATGCAGCCAAGTGTAAGCTCCCCAGAGAAATTTAAGATAATATTTAAAATGAGAATAGACATAGAGCTAAGTGTAGCCTCCCCGTAATTATATTTAATGACAATGACAAGTAAATGAAAAAAAACAGCAATCTGATCCAACTGTAAGTTCCTCACAAAAATGAAAGTCAATTCAGTGATAATAAAATCTCAGTGACAATGAAAACGCAAATAGACCGAAATGTCGATCTTTAGACCGTGAGCAATAATTAAACTCAAATTCTTACCTCAGTAAAACTGCATCTGCTCTTATTTTTCGCCACAGCTTGGAGGAAATGCATTGCAAACATTGTTTGAACTTAAGTAAATTTTTCTTTAAAGGAAATGGAAGGCAAATATTCTTTCAATAAAATGTTTGTTTTGTAAAAGTGCTTGGTTTGAAAACAAAAATTATTATTGGGGCGATTCTTGAACAAATTAGTTACAGTTAATTTACATTACATTATCAAATGTGCGCAATGCTGCTTCATTACCTTATTTAAAAATATACCTCGTCCTGAATCTTGACCAGTGTGCCATGTCGACGCCCGCCGACTCCTCACACACAACTGCGACTATCTCTCGCGCGCTACTATCACAGACTACGTCATCTCGCATGCGCTACTATTCTCGAAGTCTAACTCGCAACTGAACTCTCGCACGGTCAAGCGCAGACTAGGAACGACAAATAGCTCTCTGGTCAGAGACTCTGCAATGCCTCGCCATCACCGCCACACAACATACTTGTTTCATAACCCTCCACTGGGGGGGGGGGGGGGGGGGGGGCAAAAATTTGGCAGCGATGGTGAGTCATTTGGACTTGCCAAGCACGGCAAAATTTTTTTCTTTATTTATTCAACTTTTACAATTTACAGAATATTCAGATGTAGTACATGAATTGAATGTGGTTCACATGCACCGTGTACAAAACATTTCAGACAAAGACAAAATATAAGTACAAAACATATCAGGAAAATGTATATATAAATTATTTGATAGATAACAAAGTGCACATGCACTGAAAAATTCTTTAGCATTTTCAGAACAGAATGGCAAAAAATCATGTTGACAAGTGACATGAGTGCACATGCACTGCAGTTCAGAACATATCAGCAAATGACGAAATGTATATATAATGAGTAACAAATGACATAAGTGCATATGCACTGGAGTATTGAACATATCATAAAAGGTATACAGAATGAGTACAAATCATATTGAAAAACGAGAAAAGTGCACAGGCACTGAAGTTCAGTACAAAACATATTAACACATAACATAAGTGCACATGCACTGAAAAACTCTTTAGCATTTTCATAACAAATAAACGCAAAGGTAAAAAATCATTTTGACAAGTGACACAAGTGTACATGCAGTGCAGTTGAGAATATATCATCAAATCAGAAAATATATTAATAACCGGCAAAAATACACACGCACTGTAGTACAGAACATATCAGAAAACCACAAAATATATACGTAATGAGTACAAATGGCATAAAGTGCACACACACTGAAAAACTCTCTAATAGTTTTACGACAAATAAACCTAATGAGTACAAATTATATTGACAAATGGCAAAAGTGCACACGGGCTGTAGTACTCTCTAGTATTTTTCTACAACAAACAAACAAATCAAGGAGTGTAATAAAGTGCACATGCACTATAGAAGTCTTTAGTAATTTCAGGATAACTGATCTTATTAAGAAAAGAAAGGAAGTGCACACGCACTGTATGTGACTTTTTCATTTTACAAGAATTAGGGAAGGAATAGGAAGGATTGCATCATGGTTGTAGCACTTAGGTTGCACGCAGCTGCACTGAAAGTCCATATCTTTCCACAGAAGTACAACACCAAGTGAGACAATTTGCAGTTCTTTTCCCAGAAGTATTTATCAGCGTATCCAAGACACTGAAATGTCGTAGTAATATTTCCTGTTATCATTTTGGCAGTACATCAGGTACACCAAACAGTGGGACCATAATAACGTCTTCATCGCTCACGGTGGTGGAGAGCATGTCGTGTCAACACCACGCTCTTACAAGGCACTCCAACGTAGAATTAGTGCAAAAACCAAATATAGTGCTCCATGATCATGAGGATGGACAGGAAAAATGGATATTACAGTAATTCCAGGTAGTTAGGTCAGAAGGTGAAGGACATTAAGTCACATAGTAGTCTTCATTGAGAATTACATTAGTAGTTTGTGGCATTCATAGCCCAGTTATTGAACATTTCTGTACTATCTATTTAGTATTACAGAATAATGTTCATAAAATTAAATTATTGGCATCATGGTTAATCGTATTACAATAAACAGTGGCAGTCCTTGGCCAGTCACTAAGCATATTTAGTATGACAGAATAATGTTCATCATAAGTCATCATTGAAAAGGAGAGTCAATTATTGGCATAGCATTAACATAATTCATTGAGTTATACAAATTATTGGCACTCATTGGCCAGTTAGCAAAACATGAAAAGTCATCATTGAAAACAGGAGCTAATTAATGGCATAATTAATAACATAATTCATTTAGTTACATTAATTATCGGCACTTAATGGCCAGCAGGTATTGAATAGTATAAAACATTGTTCATCATTCAGTATTATTCAGAACTCCCTTAATTGAGTAGCATTATTTGAAACTGGTGATACACACCATTAAGAAGTCATGATGAAAAATCAGTTAATTACAGTCATAGCATTAATAATCATGGGCATTATAAGTAGTCTCATTACAATAAACAGTGGCAGTTTTTTGCCAGTTACAAAGCATTATTTTATATTTTTTTTGTATCATTAAGACGTCATTACTGAAGTGACATACTATTCAGAGCTGATCAGTATTATTCAGAATTTTCTTAAACTAGTAGCATTATTTGGGACTGGTAATACATTTTTTTTGTTTCTGTGCTAGTTAGTTAGCAATGCATTGCTTTGGGTAATTATAAGGGAAAGCAAGAAGAGAAAAAGAAAAAAAAAATTGCTTCTGGGTTGTTCCTGTAAATGGAAAATGTGTAACGTCATTCGTCATGAGTCAGCTGTAGCAATGTTGTGACACAAGTGGGTAAAATCAAAAAAAAAAAATGCAAGTACTAGAATAGGCTTAATAAGTAACAAGTTTAGTAACTATCATGAAAGGCTTCTCCTGGAAAAAATACAAAATGGATTATTGAGCTGAAAGAAGAAACGCATACTATGCTGAAAAGTACTGAACTTCGAATTAACAGGTAGTGAAATGTGTATAAAAATGTGTTCCATAGCTGTCCTTTCTAAAACTTTCAGTCATCATACCATACGATATAAAACATACTGTCAAAACAAACTGCAACAAATACTTAAATAACTACATAGCATAAATACATAAACTTCAACATCATCCTCATCTGTAAAGAAAAACTTCATTATCCATATTATCTTAACTTCATTATTATCATCACCTATAAAGAAAAACTTCATTATTCATAGTAGCTTATTCTTCATCATTACTCTTCATCAGCATTTATTATCATCTGCAAAAAAATCACTTCATTATTCATTACACAACTATTCCTTATCTCTAACATATTTCATCACTAAAACTAAGATGTGTAGTTCTGTCTGACAGCCTGCATCAATCGCCTTGTATTCTGAAAGAAAAAAATTAGTTAATATTGCTATTCTACGGTGTGCATAGTATTTTCTTGTTAATGCTTGTTAATTCTGATCCATTTACTCTTCCTCATAAGGTATTTTGCATCTTCTTTCGTTTATTCCGTATGTGAAATTCCCATTTCTGTTTAATTTATTTCCTTTACGTATCATTTCTTTCTGAAATTGATGAACAAAGATTAATGCCTTGCATTTAAATCATATACCCTCTAAATAATGACTGGTTTATGGTGACATAATTAAGCATACAGCATAACATGACAGAAAACGTAATGTGTCAAAGGCATAGACAGTGTTCAAAGACAAAAATGTACCGAGAATATCACAATGCAGCAGAAAAAAAAGAAAAATGTAAAATAGTCACGATGTTGAGATATCATAGGGCAAAAATGTCAAAGTCAAATGGTGTGTTATACCTTAGAGGAGAGAAATAAAGACTTTAATGGACAGAGAATTTGATAAAATTAATACGTCATTACATAGAATTGCATAATTATTCATAAAATGCGTAAGTTCATCTGGAAAATATGCACGGTCTGATGAGTAACGACAAGAAGAGTGACCTGCTAACCTTACCTTGCCGGGCACTTGCCAAGAAAAAATACGATAGTCATCAATAATTAGTCACGTGAATATAATTGCAGAAATGATCATAAAAATTAGTAAATAGCATTACAGTGTGATAAATCGTAAAGTATGTTCACTCAATAAAGGGTTTTATGTTGGATAAGTGGTGGTTTCATTTCGATTTTCTGGTTCTCAGAGTTTCGACGTGTACAACATTGGGGTGAGGAATGCTGCGAATTCGATATGGACCTGCGTATAGAAGTTCAAATTTACTGCACTTACCTTTTATTTTATTGGATAAATAGTGAGTTCGTACTAATATCTTCTGTCCAATGTGAAAGTCTCGGCGCGTACAAACCTGTTTTTGTTGTCTTCTCCGGCGCTCTGCGGCACGTTTGATGTTGTTCAGCGCAATGTCAATTATTTCGTGGTGTCGTAATCGGCGAGATGTAGGAAATGTTACTAACTCTTTAATTTTGTTTGGTGGTTCAACGTTTTTCAGTATAACAGACCGAGATAGCATAGTGGATTCATTTGGAATGGAATTAATTACATCTTGGAATGAGAATATGTGTGTGTCCCAATCAATATGTCTTTTGTGGCAGTATATTCTACACAGTTTACCAATTTCTTTCATTAATCGTTCACAAGGGTTCGAAGAAGCATGGTACTTGGATATACACTCGTAGATCAGAGAAACGTTTCTAGCTCGCAACATGCGTGTCCATATAGCAGAACGAAATTGTGATACATTATCGGAAATTACTCTCATCACATGCCCTACATGAAATAGAAAATGTTTTACAAATGCTTTCGAAACAGTTTTAGCAGTAGCTTTGCGTAACGGAGTGAAAGTAACAAATTTTGAAGTGAGTTCAACAGCGACAAAGATGTAGCAATAACCTCTATTAGTTCTCAGAATTGGACCTAAAATGTCTACTGCGGCCATATGTCTTAATTTAACAGGTGTAATGGGATATAATGGAGGAATATGTGAAGTGGTGTCTGACTTAGCTTTCTGGCAAATTTTACATGACGCTAAAACTCGTCGTATACGTTTTTCCATATTGGCAAAATAACAGTTCGGTCTCAGTATAAGAAAACATTTTCTGGCTCCGTAATGTGCATAGCTTAAATGAGTATACCAGATTAATTTGTTAACAAGTTCGTCAGGAATGCATAATAACCAATTGTTGCTGTCTGGATGAGAGCGGCGAAACAAATGTCATTGCGTACAGTGTAGTGGTTCCTAATCGTAACATTATTCCTATCTTGCCAAAGGTGTTTAATTTCTTTCCAAACATTGTCTTTACTTTGCTCTTCTGCTATGTCCTGTAATGACGATGAAATAAAATTTTCAAATGCAACTTGCTGAATGTACATAACGCTGAAATTTGCTTTGCAGAAGTTGGTTGCGACGTCTTGCTGATTGTTGCTGAGAGAACGCGATAGTGCGTCTGCTATAATATTTTGTGTGCCGGGAATGTGAACAATCGTAAAATTAAATTCCTGCAAATAAAGTTTCCATCTGCTTAATCTGTCGTGAGTGAATTTAGCCGAAAGTAAAAACTGTATCGCTCTGTGATCTGTGTAAACGGTGGTATGTCTGCCATAAAGAAAATGTCTAAATCTCGTGAAAGCCCAAACAATACACAATGTTTCCAATTCCGTAACAGAATAATTTCTTTCCGCTGGTAACAGAATGCGGCTTGCAAATGCGATGTTTTTAATTACTGTAGAACCATCTTCTACAATCTCCTGGAAAATATGTACGCCTAAAGCGGTGTTAGAACTGTCGGTGGCAATGGAAAAATTTCTGGTAAGATCCGGGTGCGATAAAAGTGGTGCATTCAACAGAGCATGTTTCAAATAACATTCTCGTGAACAAGATTCTGCGTGTCAAAATTATTGCTTACGTTACTGGAATATGCAATCTGTGCTGTATCTGTTTAAATTCTATCATACGTGTTATTATTTTCAGCAGGATTCTGTGGCATTTCGACTATTTGAACTGTACTTTTATTTCTTCCTGACGTATTACGCTATGGATGACACCTATTTTCTGGCTCATTCATGATAATATGTTGTTGCTGATGTTGTTGCTGCTCATAAGATCGACTTTTATTAAATGTACGCTGAAAATTGTGCTCATCATTTTTACGTCTTTCATGATAGTAATTTCTATACGGCGCATTGCGATAGGAATTGAAATACTGTGTTTTCTGTACGTAGTTGTTCCTTTGCTTCCGTGCGTTACTATTTGTTGTACCAGGGACTATACGTGCACGCGGTGAAACATTAAAGCTTGGCTGACCTTGTGTATTACATTGTTGGTTAGGTATACTAAGCGGTTGACTTTCATGCTGTTGTGGTGAAAAACGTCTATTGTTACAAAAATGCGTTCGCTGTTGCTGAAAATTTTGTACATACTGATGATTACGATTTTATCTGTTATTAAAATTACGCTGGTAGTTCTGGAGTGCCTAATGAAAATTGTCACTTTCAGTAAAATTTGTCTTATCGGGTATTCATTATATTTTACTTAATTCTAGGTAGAGCAATAGTTAAAGAGCTGTTTTGATAGATATAAAGGATAGTAGAAGAGAAAGCAGCAGTGCAGAAAACTAAAGATGAAACAGCACTACTACAGCTCGGGGCCCTATGCACGCTACGGCACATATTCATTAAAGCGTAATGAATCCCCTGAGGTCTATTACGCACTGCAAATAAGTTTTAGCTTTTGCGTTACAGGCAATGGTGGTAAAATTTCAAAAGCAAGTTGCTGTATCCATACTAATTTCAGTTTCTGCATTATAGGCAATAGCGGTGAAAATACAATGGCAAATTGTCGTATCGAGTTCAAAGCCAGTTTCTGAAATACAGGTAATAACGGTGAAAGTACAAAAATAAATTGTCGTATACGGTGCAAATCGTGTATCTGTGCTCTGTCATTATTAAATTCTTTAAATTTTTTACACATACAAATTGCTTATAATCAACGTTCTTATCATTGAATTTGAGAACACTTTCAGGTTTGTGTGAGAATCTGTTTGTCAGTGTCATTTCGGATTTCAAGTTGCGTAGCTTTTCAGATTTTAAGTCGCGTAGTTGCTGTAAATTGTTCAAATTATACGCGCTGTGTGAGTCTGACAAATGTTCGCAAAGTGGCGTCTGCTGTGATGTGTTATTAACTGAAATACTTTTCATTTCTGCTACTTCTTGCTGTAAATTTGACAATTTTCAACGTAAGGTGTTATTAGATGAATCAATCCCATTCATTGTCTGCTGTAAACTTTGAAATTCAGGTGTTTGGTTAAATGAAACGGGTGAAGTATCGTCTGATTTGTTGTCATTATTACTTTCAATAACATCAATACGACTGGCCAATTCATCATATTTTTCAGTCAGTATTTTAACCTGATCACCGTTTTTAGTGTCAGTAGTATTAATCTGTTTTTTGTAATCTACGTGTGGTTTCGTTCAATTTTTTAACGTCAGCTTTCACGACATCGGAATCCTGTGTTAGTTCTAATTGTTCAAGTCTGTCGGTCACTGTCTAGAAATCTGTTGTGTATGTGTCTGTTTTCGATTTAAGATCGGAAATTTCGTCACGTAATTCTGTGTTCGACTGTTTGATGGTATTAATTTCGTCGGAAACTGTAGCAATATTGTTGTCTACATACGTTTTTGCCTTCGCAAACATTTTACGTTTGTCTTCTTGTCTCTGAGCAGTGATTGTTTCCATGACTTGACGTTTGACTTTATTTTGATCCTGTATGAATTTGCGGAAACGCGTATCACTGTTTTGTATGTGAACACTAAGACGTTCGTTAATTTGAGAGTTCTGTTGGTCGAATTTCGCGTCAATCTTTTCATCCATTGTGCGCGAAATTTCTGTTGTCATTGCTTTAAACTCATCGCGTAATTGTGTAGCCTTTTCAGAGCATTGTTTACCGACTGCGCTAATTTCTTCTCTAAGTGTTTCTGTTGTAACTGTTTGCATATCCCTTAATTCCTGAGCAACAGATCTAATTTCTTCGCTACTTTTCTTTGAACAAGCCTCAATTTCCTCGCGTAACTGTTCCTTAGTGTCATGACACTGCGCGGCAACGGCTGTAATCTGCTCGCTAAGCTGTCTCGAATTGTTGTCTAATTTTTCATTAAGCTGTTTGTTCTGTTCACTAAGTTGTTTGAGATCCTCATTATTATTGTCTAGTTTTTGATTCTGTTGTTTGACCTGTTCACTAAGTTGTTTGAGATTTACTCCATTGTTGTCTAATTTTTCATTAAAGTGTCGTTTGAGATTTTCGTTATCTTGTTTGTTCTGTTCTCTAAGTTGTCTGAAATCTTCACTCTGTTGTCTGAAATTCTCTGTAAATTGTTTGTTATCTTCGCTATTTTCCTTAAGTTGTTTACTCATTTGTAGCAACAATGCCATAATTGGATCCGATACAGAATTAGCATTTCTATTCTCTGTGCTATTTAAAGGTGGATCTGGAATTGTTTCGCTTTCTGTAACCATTTGGTTATTCTGAGATTTACAAAAAGGTTTGTCACTCGAATGTTCATTGTCAGTCACTATTTCGGAATTAAATAAGTCCGTCGTACTTTCAGTACACTGTCCATTTTCATTAGACAAATTTGTCTGTTCGTCACTTGAATTTTTCAAACCGGGTGTGTTAAGCTGGGCAGCACTCATTACAATAGGGCGCCCCCCGTCATCAATTGTCGTCATATTAACAGAGGACACAATTAAGTTTGTTTGTTCATCATTAAGATCTACATCATTATTGGTGATTGGAACGCACTGATTGTCAGTGAACGCAGGATTGTCATCATTACACTGCGTGTCACAAGTACTATCGGTGAAGTTGTTTAAGTCGGTTATTTCGTTCATAATACCTCGCGATACACTATTCACAGTCTTTCGCGGCATTTTCACAATAGTCACAATTGTTCACAAATCAAATAAGCACAAATACAAAAGGCAACAAACACAAATACAACAGAGCAACGAATTGCCGATGATCTGAGGAAAGAAAGTCATAAAATTAGTAAAAGCGTTGCGCCAAATGCTAATTATATTTAAGCAAATAAGAGCAGATATCTGACTGTTTCTTAGAAGATTCCCAAAGAAATACGATCCTGGACCGGGTGTCGCCAAGTGTAACCTCCCCACAAAAATTTGAAAGACAATATTTAATAGAAATGCAGCCAAGTGTAAGCTCCCCAGAGAAATTTAAGATAATATTTAAAATGAGAATAGACATAGAGCTAAGTGTAGCCTCCCCGTAATTATATTTAATGACAATGACAAGTAAATGAAAAAAAACAGCAATCTGATCCAACTGTAAGTTCCTCACAAAAATGAAAGTCAATTCAGTGATAATAAAATCTCAGTGACAATGAAAACGCAAATAGACCGAAATGTCGATCTTTAGACCGTGAGCAATAATTAAACTCAAATTCTTACCTCAGTAAAACTGCATCTGCTCTTATTTTTCGCCACAGCTTGGAGGAAATGCATTGCAAACATTGTTTGAACTTAAGTAAATTTTTCTTTAAAGGAAATGGAAGGCAAATATTCTTTCAATAAAATGTTTGTTTTGTAAAAGTGCTTGGTTTGAAAACAAAAATTATTATTGGGGCGATTCTTGAACAAATTAGTTACAGTTAATTTACATTACATTATCAAATGTGCGCAATGCTGCTTCATTACCTTATTTAAAAATATACCTCGTCCTGAATCTTGACCAGTGTGCCATGTCGACGCCCGCCGACTCCTCACACACAACTGCGACTATCTCTCGCGCGCTACTACCACAGACTACGTCATCCCGCATGCGCTACTATTCTCGAACTCTAACTCGCAACTGAACTCTCGCACGGTCAAGCGCAGACTAGGAACGACAAATAGCTCTCTGGTCAGAGACTCTGCAATGCCTCGCCATCGCCGCCACACAACATACGTGTTTCAAAGTAAAGCTCTGCTTGCACTGTAAACTCAAAAATTCTTACAAAATATGCTTATTTAATAATTACCTGCACGAGTACGCCACCCACAAAATTTTTTGTGTGACTTGAATGTTGCTGCAACAGCATTATACTGCTGAAATGTAGAGTTTCGCAGGGATCGAACACACATCTGAAATGTAACGTCTACTGTTCAAAGTGCCGTCAATGCTAACAGGAGATGACAGAGACGTGTAACCAATGGCACCCTATACCATCACGCCGAGTGATACACCAGTATGGCGATGACTGTGCGTTCACCGCGATGTCGCCAAACACGGATGCGTCCATCATGATGCTGTAGACAGAAGCTGGATTCATCCGAAAAAATGACGTTTTGCCATTCGTGCACCCAGGTTCGTCGTTGAGTACACCATCGCAGGCGCTTCTGTCTGTGATGCCGCGTCAAGGGTAACCGTAGCTATGGTCTCCGAGCTGATAGTCCATGCTGCTGCAAACGTTGTCGAACTGTTGGTGCAGAAGGTTGTTGTCTCGCAGAGGTCTCCATCTGTTGACTCGGGCATCGAGACGTGGCTCCACGATCCATTACAGCCATGCGGATTAGATGCCTGTCATCTCGACAGTGATACGAGGCCGTTGGGATCCAGCACGGCGTTCCGTATTACCCTGCTGTGCCCCCCGATTCCATATTCTGCTAACAGTCATTGGATCTCGACCAACGCGAACAGCAATGTCGCGATACGATAAACGACAATCGCGATAGGCTACAATCCGACCTTCTTCAAAGTCAGGAACGTGATGGTATGTATTTCTCCTCCTTACACAAGGCATCACAACAACGTTTCACCAGGCTACGCCGGTCAACTGCTGTTTGTGTATGAGAAACCTGTTGGAAACTTTCCTCTTGTCAGCACGTTGTAGGTGTCGCCACTGGCGCCAACCTTGTCTGAATGCTCTGAAAAGAAAATCATTTGCATATCGCAGCAACTTCATCCTGACGGTTAAATTTCGCGTCTGTAGCACGTCACCTTCGTGGAGTACGCAATTTTAATGGCCAGTAGTGTATAATTACGCTGAAGGAACGGTTAATTTTGTCGTAACTACGTAAGGCTTAAGTCTATCTTCACACGTCTACATACATTGACGGAAAAAAAATCACAACAGCAAAATACAGCTGTGCGACGTAGAAGGAAGTTGGTAGGCGTGTTTCTACATCTGAAAGGTTACGTTTATTCAGATGCCCCGCCAATTGCATAAGAGCTGCGCCGGAAGCGCTACTGTGAGGGTGCAAGTCAGGTTTGCTTTAAATACGCTTTGTAATAATCGTGTGCGTAAGTTTGAGATTGGACGTGGTGAGTTCGTGTTACTCAAAAATACGTTTAAGGCAACGAAGATGCCTTTATCAATACATCCTTGAGTTGGAACGAGGTCGTGTAATTTGGCTACGAGAAGCTCGATGTTGATTCTGCCTTACTGCTGAAAGACTTAGCAAGAATGTAGTCACTGTACATGACTGCTGGGAGCGGTGATCACGAGGATGTACGCTCGCAAGCTCACCGGGCTCCGGAGGACCACATGGGACTATCGAGAGGGAAGACCACCGTGTTCGTCGTCTTGTTTGGCGCATCTTACTGCAGCTGCTGCAATGATTTGAGCAGCGGTTGGCACCACAGCGACACAATATATCGGTTACTTCAAGGACAGCTCCGAGACAGAATCCCTGTAGCGTGCATTCCACTGACCCGAAACCACAGCCATTTGCGACTTCAGTGGTGTTACACAAGAGCTTATTGGAGGGCAGGGTGGAGGACCGTTATGTTTTCTGATGAAAGCTGCTTCTGCCTCGTTGCCAGAGATGGCCGTATGGTGTTTAGATGGAGGCCAGTTGAGGACCTGCAAATGACCTGTCCGCGTGCTAGACAGACTGGCACTACACCTGGAGTAATGGTGTGGGGTGCGACTTTGAACGACTGCAGGAGCACTGTCGTGGTGGCTCCACGCACCCTGACAACAAAATTCGTAAGTCGATGTAGTGATTCGACCTGTTTTGGTACCGTGAGTTGGTAGGGCGTCAGGTCGTCTTACCAAAGATCCTGCGTGCAAACCCCATTCATGACGATTTTTTGTTTACGTGTGAAACTGATCAACGGGAGAGCGTTTTCCTGCCGTGTAAAAGGACTTTTTGGAGTTTATCGCAATGTTCTTTTGGCACTCTGCATTCTCTTCGTTGGTTGAAAGAAGCAAACATACGCAAATGTACTCAGTAGGTTTGCTGATTTCAACTAACGAAGAGAAAGTAGACTGCCGAAAGAACATTGCTGCAAACTCCGGAATGTCCTTTTACATGTCAGGAAAATGTTCTCCGATATAACAGTTTCACGCGTTAACTGTTAAAAAAATTGTATTTGGTCGGGTCTGAACGCGGGACGTTTGAAACGACAACGTCACGCTCTGTACACTAACCCTCGCGAGAACTTCGTAAAATCCACTCACAGATATGGTTTGCTTTTACTCCGTAGTTCTGCTATTGCTTTTATTACAGTTTACGCATCTTCTACTGGAGGAAAGCACGCAGCACAAAATTAATCGATGTTTTGGTTGATACTCTACCGACATACAACGTTTTGTTCCGATCTCAGTGGCTGACATCTGAAGGTTCACACTCCATTTTTAGGCTACTATCTAGGAGCATTCAACCTACTTCCATCATTTAATTTCTTAGAAAAACTATTTACAATGCAGCACATGACTTTGTTACAAAATCCATTATATTTCTCATGAACACTAGTACTGTTGTCTGAAACTCTCCAGTTTATATTTTGTAATTCTTCTTAAATTCTTCAGTTCCTTTATCCTCGTAGCTTTTCACTTAACTGTGTTTTGTCGTGCATCTTGATACTAAAGGTCATCAGTCGATCATCGTGGCCACTGACTACAGGAAGTGCAGTCTCGCTGCATATATGAAAATTTTTTCAGTATTATTGTTGCTGATTTCTGTAACTCTTGTTTGCAAATTGTATGAGATGAAATGACAAGAGGCTCTCGTGTAGGTCTACAGCGGGTATGCTCTAAAATATCTAATTGAAATTTGCACTATTATTACGTCACATCTTTTGGCAGGGAACAATTTTAATAACGCAACTTGTTTCACGAGTAATGGAGTACTACCAAAAGGAGCAATACATTCGTATATCGTGACTACTATTAGTAATAATTCATGGAGATCTATTTCAGCGGCACGTTCTTGTAAATACTCATCACTGCAGATTCAATGGGCATAGATGTTTTTTTATGTATTTTAAACCATCAATCACAATTGTTCCAATTTTTTGCTTTTATGAACTCTTTCTTTTGAGACATTTTCAGAAGATCCGGTCTGTCCGCAGTCAAAGATTTTACAACGGCAATTTCGCTTCTGAGTTATTGGCTAGTTGTTCCAAACAGTTGTCACACATTGTACTTAGAGATTCTTCGTAAGATTGTTTGCCGTACCGATGGTAACTTATGCATAAATACGGTGCTGTACAGTTCAATGTGACGACTAACTACTGCCATTCAGTATGAGTATTTTTCTGCTATCGAGTTTACGTTACATTTCAGTGACCCTACGACCGATGCCTAAGCCGTAGAGCTATCCGATTTTAATCTAACTTTACTCACCCCGGTTCTCTCTCTAGACCCAATGTTCATGCCTGTTGCTGTGAACACAGCTCGTCCTGGAATTAAAACCCATCTTTCCTATTTACGTCCCTAGTATTACCTAAATTTTCCTTACTGTATAATTCTGGTTTCAACCAACTCACAATTCTTAGGGTGATGTGTGTGTCCCTGTTTTATTGCAACATATGAACTTCGTGACGTGCTGCTATCACTCCGGCAGTTAACACCTAATATTTTGAGATTATCGCCTTCAGAATTTTGCTCAAATGGCGTAGTGAGGGCAAGGAATCGAAGTCAGCTGTAAATAAGAGCGTAAGAGCAACAAAAGTTCTCAGTCTGGCGGTCGTGTGGTCAGTCAGTACACATAACAGTAAAACTCGCAGCATGGTAGATGAACATCTGTGTCAGTCGTTGAAATATTGCATCTAAATTGCGAACAACAACAAAGCAGAACACGTCAAAGATCACTATTAATCAACCACGCCGAAAAAATCTGAAAGATTATAACAGACTCAACCAATTTTCAAAACATGCATGTATGACCAGAACCACAGATAGTGCCTTCACTGTCAGAAATTTGTAATAATTGTTGTAAAACTAAACCGTCATTGCTGTACGTACATAGGATTGTTGGATGTGGTCTAATACTTCATAGCCTTAGGGTGAGGGCTTTATTACTCTTGTGTTCGTCACATGAAACCATCGTATGCCGTGCCATGGCGAACAATGTGTCATTTATATAGGATAGATACATATAATAGAATACTTATAGTTAATTTGGTTGAAACTGAAGCATGTGGTAAAAACCTATCCATATTCGGTAGAAATATTATTCAAAACATAATAGGTTACACTTCGCTATGTACGATAGTCTATACATACGCCGTCCAACTAAGGAGAGTATGCATTCTGGAATGGGATGCCCATAAGCGTAGTCTACTGTAACACAGAAATCCTGTTGGTAACTGGGGGGCAAAACCAAGTGTAGTTTTCGTGGAGTGCAACTATAATTCCATCATTCACTCTTTCTCAGCACAAGAAATTTTCGTTTTGACTGTGAAAGTGGATGAAGTTACTATTGTCAATGTATAAAAGCTTCCAAACACCAGATCGTCTAGAGACTTGCTCCCAACGTTCCCACAACCTACACCACATATTGGTGACTTTAAGTCCCATTATCTAGTTTGGAGCTACAATAAAAGCAATGATCACAGAGAAAGATTCGTAGATTGGGCCGATGGCAAAAACGATCATAGATACGTCCTTCACGACTTTCCCAAATCACTGCAGAGATCAGTGATCACCATAATAAATGCAATTATTGCTGCATTCCGCACACCTCCTCTCCCCATAAGTAATTTTAATTCGAAGTTGACATCAGGCATATGCAACCAGAGGTAATGACTATTGCAGGTGTGTTGCACTACGTATTAGCACAGCAAAAAGCAAATACCCCGTGGTGTTACCAAATCTTACATACAATGCTGGAGAGGCGAATGTAAGGAGCTGTACGCCGAATATGAAAGAACAGTAGACCCCGATTTTGACGAAAAACTCCCAGACATGCTAAGCAACAACATAACTTCCAGATGGAAGAAAACCCGTAAGAATCTGAATTTCACACACAGCAGTCGAACAACTTGGAGGTTACTGAGAAAATTAGATTTGGGGTGCACAAGCAGGATGAACTGGACTCTTTTCACAAAGTGGAATCCATAGCCAAAAGAATGAAACGGCTCTCAAAGCCAACGAAAGATAAAAGCACAAAAAGCATGTCACCTACCATTTCAACAAAATACGGCTAAGCCGGCAATAAGCACTACAAATTACGTGTCCTAACAAAGTCAAAGAACTTGATGATACTGTCAACTTATTAAGCATCAGAAAGCTGCTGGGACGGACAATATATTCCCACAGATCATAAAGAATACTGGCCCCAAAACTCGTCAGTGGCTTGTTAATTTCTGCAACGACATAGTAACTACACAAGAATTATCGTCTTTTTTTTCTTAATTACAGCAGTTACAGAACCAGGAAAGGATTTTGATGATGATGATGTTTGGTTTGTTGGGCGCTCAACTGCGTGGTCATCAGCACCCGTACAAAGTCCGAATTTTTACGCAGTCTAATTTTTACACACTCCAGTCTAGCCACTGTCACGAATGATCAAGATGAGGACTACAAAACATCCAGCCCCCGGGCAGAGAAAATCCCCAATCCATCCGGGAATCGATCCCGGGATCCAGAGACAGCAACACTAGCCACCAGACCACGAGCTGCGGACAGAAAAGGATTCTGCACTATCAGAAAACTACAGAAAAATCGCTATATGCTACATGCCCATATGTTACTATATACTGGAAAGGATAATACACTTCAGACTCCCATCACTGGAAAGTGTGTACCAATCGAACAAGCTAGTTTGAAGCCAGGGAGAAACTGCTACAATCAAGTCTGACGCTTACAACTCGCACCGAAAATGGTTTTCAGAACCAGTTCAGGAAGGGGTCCTAGGCTTTGCCTACGAAATTGTCTGGAAGGAGGGCCTTTTGACAAAACCACACAATCTAGTCCTCTTCAAAGCTTTTATGCAGCTTATGACTGAAAAACTAAGCGTCAAAACCTTTCAAACAACGTTAAACGAGAGGATGAGCAACTTCCAAAGCCTGCAGAACGGCCTTCATCGGATCTCCATTCTGGCCCCACTTTTGTTCGACATCTACACATTGGATGTCGCAGCGTCGAAGTCCCTAAAGTTCGTGTATGCAGGTGCTAAAGACATAGCCACACAAAATGCGAACCTACCCAAACGGAGACACACTCACTCAGGATCACTAAATAACAAAGGGGGACTTAAGCCAAATTTGAATAATACAGGGTTCAATCTTTCATCTAAGTAAAGCTCTGCTTGCACTGTAAACTCAAAAATTCTTACAAAATATGATTATTTAATAATTACCTGCACAAGTACGCCACCCACAAAATTAGTTGTGTAACTTGAATAAATACAACTTTAAGTCTAACCCTTTGTTTGTGGGCCACATTATTTTGTGCCGAATCTCATCCTGTTTATTGTTTACAGTTATTTATCAATTTTATTATGTTAATTACCAGTGTCTACACTAAATTCAGGTACCTCATTACTGATCCTTGTCTAAAGGCTTAAAGCAGCAGTAAAAGGCAGAAATGCAATCCTAAAGCAAAGGAAGCAGGTTACAGTACACTTGTTCGCCCACTGCCTGAATACTGCTCACCGGTGTGGGATCCGTACCAGATAGGGTTGATAGAACAGATAGAGAAGATCCATCGGAGAGCAGCGCGCTTCGTCACAGAATTATTTAGTAATCGCGAAAGCGTTACGGAGATGATAGATAAACTCCAGTGGAAGACTCTGCATGAGAGACGCTCAGTAGCTCGGTATGGGCTTTTACTGAAGTTTCAAGAACATACCTTCACCGAGGAGTCAAGCAGTATATTTCTCCCTCCTACGTAATCTCCTGAAGAGACCATGAGGATAAAATCAGAGAGATTAGAGCCCATACAGAGGCATACCGACAATCTTTCTTTCCAAGAATAGAAGGGAGAACGGATAGAGTTATTCAAAGTACCCTCCGCCACACGCCGTCAGGTGGCTTGCGGAGTATGGATGTAGACGTAGATTTAGATGAAATCCTATTGTAGCTGAGAGATGACATGACACTCTCACTTAAGTAACATTGTCAGTCAGATTAACTGTCATATTGTAGGACATGATATTACTGTTCCCCAGTACTACAGGGTTATTACAAATAATTGAAGCGATTTCACAGCTCTACAATAACTTTATTATTTGAGATATTTTCACAATGCTTTGCACACACATACAAAAACTCAAAAAGTTTTTTTAGGCATTCACAAATGTTCGATATGTGCCCCTTTAGTGATTCGGCAGACATCAAGCCGATAATCAAGTTCCTCCCACACTCGGCGCAGCATGTCCCCATCGATGAGTTCGAAAGCATCGTTGATGCGAGCTCGCAGTTCTGGCACGTTTCTTGGTAAAGGAGGTTTAAACACTGAATCTTTCACATAACCCCACAGAAAGAAATCGCATGGGGTTAAGTCGGGAGAGCGTGGAGGCCATGACATGATTTGCTGATCATTATCTCCACTACGACCGATCCATCGGTTTTCCAATCTCCTCTTTAAGAAATGCCGAACGTCATGATGGAAGTGTGGTGGAGCACCATCCTGTTGAAAGATGAAGTCGGCGCTGTCGGTCTCCAGTTGTGGTATGAGCCAATTTTCCACCATTTCCAGATACACGTGTCCTGTAACTTTTTTTCGCAGAAGAAAAAGGGACCGTAAACTTTAAACCGTGAGATTGCACAAAACATGTTAACTTTTGGTGAAATGCGAATTTGCTTCACGAATGCGTGAGGATTCTCTACCGCCCAGATTCACACATTGTGTCTGTTCACTTCACCATTAAGAAAAAATGTTGCTTCGTCACTGAAAACAAGTTTCCCACTGAACGCATCCTCTTCCATGAGCTGTTGCAACCGCGCCGAAAATTCAAAGCGTTTGACTTTGTTATCGGGTGTCAGGGCTTGTAGCAATTGTAAACGGTAAGGCTTCTGCTTTAGCCTTTTCCGTAAGATTTTCCAAACCGTCGGCTGTGGTACGTTTAGCTTCCTGCTTGCTTTATTCGTCGGCTTCCGCGGGCTACGCGTGAAACTTGCCCGCATGCGTTCAACCGTTTCTTTGCTCAATGCAGGCCGACCCGTTGATTTCCCCATACAGAGGCATCCAGAAGCTTTAAACTGCCGAATGGAGTTAGCAGTTGGTGGATCTTTGTTGAACTTCGTCCTGAAGTGTCGTTGCACTGTTATGACTGACTGATGTGAGTGCATTTCAAGCACGACGTACGCTTTCTCGGCTCCTGTCGCCATTGTGTCTCACTGCGCTCTCGAGCGCTCTGGCGGCGGAAACTTGAAGTGCGGCTTCAGCCGAACAAAACTTTATGAGTTTTTCTACATATCTGTAGTGTGTTGTGACCATATGTCAATGAATGGAGCTACAGTGAATTTATGAAATCGCTTCAATCATTTGTAATAGCCCTGTACATGTGCTCTGTGTAGTTAATGTTTTTTCTACACGAGCAAATTGTTGGCAGAATTTTCTTGTAACTGCACGTGGAACCTGTAGAAAACTTGTACACAGGGGGCTATAGCAGAGGTATCTGAGAACAGGGGATGAGATTAATTGAGACCATAAATGCTGAGCACAGCGATCTGGCCATGCAAGAGATTCTGGGAAACAGTGTTCTGTGGTTTTTACCTGAAGAGGGACTTCTGGCAGAAAGCACCCCCCTCCATCCGCTTAGGGTCAGACAATAGGACGAGTTTTCGTAAAATATTTTCCTTGCTCCATCCGCCATTTTGTCATGGAAGACAGCTGGATGGCTAAAAGTGGGAGGAGGAAGCCACTTAAGAGGTTTCGTGCAAACGGTGGGAAGATCGTAGAACTGAGTGAATTCTCAGGTTAGAATGATGTCGCCAGGTTCTTTTAGAGAGTAAAACAGCATATGTTTCACTGGCACGCCTGTCTGGGAAAGTAAATAGCCTTCTTTGGACATTCGAAATGTAAGGCCCAGAAAGATTAAATCTCTCCGTAAATGAGGAACTGAGGTTCTGTCTAGCTTTTTGCCAAAACAACGCCATGCTTACCATGAGAACAACACCTCCCTAGTTTAAAATATTCCTTTTTTCAGACAAGAGACATTTGGAGTCAGGCTGACCAAGAGAAAATGGCAGTGTCCAGCTATACCGCCAGAGGAATTGCATATCATCTCTGACATATCATGTGTCATGAGGGTGAACTTATTCGTCCTGAGTTCGCTGTCTAACGTTTGACAATTTCAATACGCAACGTCATATCTGTGAGTAAAATTGATTTTGCCAGATGGGTGCACCTCACATTGAAATGTGCTGGGATTTCAGGGCTCTGGTAGGAAAGTTCCCCACGTTCCCATAATCAGAACGCCAGGCCACATAATTTTCAGATTATCGTGAGCCCTTCAGAACGTACAGCTGCCACAGAGACCGCTCCTCGCTCCATTCCTCTCCGATTCTGTGCAGAACCTTCTTATTCGTTACATTACCAGTGCAACTAATTTCCAATTTCATCTGTAGTACCTCGTCTCAAATTATTAGATTCTCACCTGTTCCGGTTTTCACACAGTCCATGTTTCACTACCATGCAATGCTGCGCTCCAAACGTGCGTTCTCACAAATTTCTTCTTCCAATTAAGGCCTGTGTTTGATACTAGTAGATCTCTCTTGCCCAGGAATGGCCTTTCTGCCAGTGCTATTCTGCTTTTGACATTCTCCTTGCTCCGTCCCTCATTGGTTATTTTGTTGCCCAGCAGCAGAGTTCCTTAACATCATCTACTTTTTGACCATCAATTCTGACGTTACGCGTGTTCTCATTTCTGCTACTTCTCGTTACTTTCTTCTACTTCGATATACTATCAGTCCCTATTCTGTACCCATTAGACTGTTCAATCCATTCGACAGATCATGCAACTCTTCTTCACCTTTACTCAGGATAGCAATGTCATCAGCGAATCGTATCATTGATATTCTTCCACGTTGAACTTTTTCCACTCCTGAACCTTTCTTTTATTTCCAACATTACTTCTTCCACGTACAGACTGAACAGTAGGGGCGAAAGACTACATTCATGCATTACACCGTTTTTATTCCGAGCTCATCGTTCTAGGTCGTCTACTCTTATTATTCCCTATTGGCTCTTGTAAATATTGTATATTACCCGTCTCTCACTATAGCTTATCCCTTTCGTACTCAGAATATCGAATTTCTTGTACCATTTTACAATGGGGGACGCCTATTCCAAGTGGTCAAATCCTATAAACGTGTCTTATTTTTCTTTAGTCTTGCTTCTATTATGAACGGCAATGTCAGAATTGCCTCTCTGGTGCCTTATCTTTCCTAAAGCCAAAATGATCGTCACATAACATATCTCAAATTTTCGTTTCAATTCTTCTGTATATTATTCTTGTCGTAAGCGTGGATGCATGAGAGGTTAAGCTGGCTGCGCGACGATTCTCGCACTTGCTAGGTTTTGCAGTCCTCGGAAAAGTATGGCCGGCCGGAGTGGCCGAGCGGTTCTAGGCGCTACAGCCTGGAACCGCGCGACCGCTACGGTCGCAGGTTCGAGTCCTGCCACGGGCATGGATGTATGTGATGTCCCTAGGTTAGTTCTGTTTAAGTTGTTCTAAGTTCTAGGGGACTGATGACCTTAGAAGTTAAGACCCATTGTGCTCAGAGCCAATTTTGAAAAGTATTGATGATATTTTTTCGAAACTCAAATGGTATGTCGGCTGTCTCAAATACTCTACACAACAACGTGAACAGTCGTTATGTTGCCACTTCCGACAATGATTTTAGAAATCCTGATGGAACGTTATTTATTTCTTCTGTCTTATTTGATCTTAATTCCTCTAAAGCTCTCTTAAGTTCTAATGTTGAATCCCCTCTCTCTTGTAAATCGATTCCTGTCTCTTCTTCTATCGCATCAGTTAAATCTTCCCCCTCACAGAGGCCTTCAATGTACTCTTTCCACCTATCCACTCTCTGCTTTGCAATTAACTAAGTACTTTCCGTTGCACTCTTAATGTTACCACCCTTGATTTTAATTTCGCTTAAGGTTATTTTGAATTTCCTATATGCTAAGTCAGTCCATCCAACTATCATTTCTTTTGGGATTTCTTCACATTGTTCATGCTGCCATTTCATCTTAGCTTCCCTGGACTTCCTATTTATTTCATTCCTCAGCGAATTGTGTATCTGTATTCCTTAATTTCCCTGAACATTTTTGTATTTCCTTCTGTCATTGATCATCTGAAGTATTTCTTCAAAATTCAAATGGCTCTGAGCACTATGGGACTTAACATCTGAGGTCATCAGTCCCCTAGAACTTAGAACTACTTAAACCTAACTAACCTAAGGACAACACACACATCCATGCCCGAGGCAGGATTCGAACCTGCGACCGTAGCGGTCGCGCGGTTCCAGACTGTAGCGCCTAGAACCGATCGGCCACCCTGGCCGGCAAGTATTTCTTCTCTTGCCCATTGTTTCTTCACAGTTACCTTCTTTGCACCTATGTTTTCCTTCCCTACTTCTGTGATGGCCCTTTTTAGATGTGTCCATTGCTCTTCAACTGTACTGCCTACTGAGCCATTCCTTATTGGTATACCTATAGCGTTAGAGAACTTCAAGCTTATCTCGCTATTCCTTTGTACTTCCGTATCCCACTTCTTTGCGTATTGATTCTTCCTGATAAATCTCTTAAATTTCAGCTTACTCTTCGTCACTGCTACGTTGTAATCTGAGTCTATATCTGCTCCTGGTACGCCTTACCATCCAGCATCTGATTTCGGTATCTCTGTCTGACCATGATGCAATCTATCTGAAATCTTCTCGTATCACACGGCCTTTTCCAAGTGTGCCTCTTCCTCTTGTGATTCTTGAACAGAATATTCGCAATTACTAGCTGAAATTTACTACAGAACTCAACTAGTCTTTCTCTTCTCTCATTCCCTGTTCCAGCCCTTATTCTACTGTAACCTTTTCTTCTTCGACTTCCCATTCAACTGCATTGCAGTCACCCATGACTATTAGATTTTTGTCTCCCTTTACGTACTGTATTACCCTTTTAATCTCCTCATATAGTTTCTCTATCTCTTCATCTTTGGTTTGCGTCGTCGGCTTGTATGCATGAGGTATCGTTGTCGGTGTTGGTTGGCTGTCGATTATGATAAGGACAACCCTATCACTGAAGTGTCCACAGTAACACATTCTCTGCCCTACCTCTCTCTTCATAACTATTCCACCCCCGTCACCATTTCCCGCTGCTTTACATGTTACCCTATACTCATCTGACGAGAAACCCTTCTTTTCTTTCCACTGCACTTCAATGACCTCTGCTATATCTGGATTGAGCCTTTGCGTTTCTCTTTTCAGTTTTACTATCTTCCCTACCACGTTCAAGCTTCTGACATTCCACGACCAGACTCGTAGAACGTTATCCATCCGCTGATTATTGAATCTTTTTGTCATTGTCGCCTCCCTTTTGGCAGTTCCCTCCCGGAGATCCCAATGGGGGGAGGGGGGGGGGCTATTCAAAATGGTTCAAATGGCTCTGAGCACTATGCGACTCAACTTCTGAGGTCATCAGTCGCCTAGAACTTAGAACTAATTAAACCTAACTAACCTAAAGACATCACACACATCCATGCCCGAGGCAGGATTCGAACCTGCGACCGTAGCGGTCACGCTGTGCCTTTAACCGCACGGCCACACCGGCCGGCGGGGGGGCTATTCAGGGATCTTTTGCCAACCGAGAGATTGTCATGAACTTTTTCAACTACAGGCCACATGTCCTGTGGACACGCGTTATATGTTTATAATGCAGTCGTTTCCACTGCCTTCCGCATCCGCATGCCGTTGATCATTGCCGATGCTTCCGCGTTTAGTGGCAGTTTCCCACCCAAGGGAGAAAAGGGCCCTGAACCTCTGTTCGCTCCTCGGCCCTTTTTACAATAACCGTTTGCTTAAATGGCAATGAATTAATGCTAAAGACGATTAATTTCACATATTTAAATTGCTACCAAATCCCACTATTACTGAATCCCACGGTTCATTGTCTCCAAAGGCGATGATTGAAGATTTTGTAATTCTGCACAAAAATAATCTCACAAATTTACTCGGAATTCAGTCTGACCTTGCTGCAGATGACAGAAGAAACTTCAAGCGGCAGTACTTAGTTTTCGAAGAATTAACGGTTAACAGTCTCTTAATCATCCCCAAAAGATATCCTTGGCACTATCGTGCAAGCATTTTCGAACGTTACGAAGTTAAATTCATATTTTAAATTTATGTATATTAACTGAGACAACAATGTGAAATTTGGCTCCTTAGGAAACGACAGTGTTGTCAGTACAGCATGTGTTTTACCACGACACTTGTAAACTTTAATTTTGTTGTTCCGTATTTGCTGGACAGCAGCTTACGTAATGAATCATCACAAATGAAGCAAAAAGCACTCGTGGGGAACATACATTGCTGTATTCATGCACGATGTTTTGCTAATAACACTCACAGGTGAACATTTGGAATGGGTCTTTCTATATTTTCGAAATGCATTCGAGAATGTACTATCTAGTCTACCTATAGACAAGGTAGCGTCATATGAAGTAAAATTACACATATATGGTGGTGTGGCGTTCGCTGTGTTATTCAGTGGTTTGGTATTTAACTAATTCGTAAATGGAAATGATAATCTTATTTTATTACACTGGGCAATTACTAAATAATTTCTCTCCCGGCTAAAGATTTGTTCAAGTTGCTAAAGAACTCCAAATTAACGTCGTGTTAAAGTGTTGTCTGTAAGTTGTGTAAGTGTCACTAAATCACAGTTCATACAACGGATTCTATACAACTATGGATTATGATGGAAACAGTTATCTTCAGCAAAATGATCATTAAAACCACCGAATATCAGCCGCGCACAACACTGACGTATGTTACCTGAAACAATATTCTTCGCAACTCGTGCGTAATTATTTTCGGCTCCATACATCAGCTAGAAAAGTTTGTTATAACGATCGTGCTTTGAGCACTGTTTTTAAAGAACCAATCTGATTCGAATCATTTTCATTAAAATGAGTTCGGAACCACCGGTGCACATTTATTTTTACACATTTGTATTACGTTCGGCATTTATGTCTGCAGGGTTGCGTAATTTGAATTTGCCGCTCTGATAATTGTTAAGATGGCGGCAGACAATTGATAGAGACTTTCTATTGTTAGAGCAAATAAGTATTTTATATGCTTATTAAACTTTACAGAAACTATACTTTCGTGTTGTGCACTATTTAGACTTCATCAAACAAACATTTGATTTGTTTCTAAGGAAAACACACACAAACACGGGATACAAATCGCTATCATCAATGGCTGCGCTCCGTGCAGCGGAAAGAAATAATTAACACAGATAATGCTTACTGAGAGAGTAATTACAGTTACAAATAATTATTCACTCATGTTTATAATAATAATGAACTCTATTTTCAAGTAATAATTAACAAATAATTACAATTTCTTAACAGACCTCAGTTTGATATGCGTCTTGCGCGCTGAACCTACAAAAGCTAACCAACAAAAAGGTAAAAACAAAGGAAGACAAACGCAGATCATAAAAGGAATTTACAATTATTATTGTCTTTGTATGATGCACATCGATATGTACAATTACATTTTTTCATATGTCGAATAGAAAATGTTTATAACTGTTACAGGCATAATTTCCTCTCGTCGCACTGTAGCCAAAAATTTATCACGTGGATGTTACAGTGGCTCAATGACATTTGTCAAATACTACCCATAACATTGTACTGGACGGCCAATGTTCAATAGAGACGAAAGCAACATCGGGTGTACGACGCGTTGTGCAGTAGGGCCAATAACGTCCTCAGTAAGCGTTAACAGTTTATCATATAGTATCGGAGATTTATCTGATGGTCTGCTATGCTATTTCGATCTGGGTTAATGAATGGCAGCTTTCTTTTAAAAATGATGTATGAATGGTAACGGGTATACGAAAGAAAAAAACGACGATATGCGATTAGAAGATTAGTAGTCGACAGAAGACCACAGACGTTAGTGCGTGTGAATATTTGCGGGTAGTACTAAGAAGCATTATTATATTGACAAACATGTATAATATGTAATAGGGTGGACGAATTCAGAACTTAAATTCGTTGGAATGGTCCTTAGAGCCTGTCGTATATTTGGAAAAGAAATTTCATTGAAGATACTAATGCGACAATGCCTAGAGCATTGCCCCTGAGTTCCGATTCCTTATCACCCAGACATGACCACCGACAATGAACAATTCAAGGATTTGCTGTTAGCATCGCAAAAGATCGATGTACCCAAGGAAATGAAACGATCGTATAGCATTGTTGGCGGGGAGGCCCTATCCAGGGAAGTTCGGCCGCCGAGTGAAAGACTTATTTCAGTCGACGCCACGTTGGGCGACTTGCTTGCCGGTGATGAGGATGAAGTGATGGCGAGGACAACACAACAAGCTGTCCACAAGCGGAGAAAATCCCCGACCCGGCTGGGAATCGAACCGGGCCCACTACATGTGAGGCAAGGGCGTTACCACTCAGTTAAGTAGGTGGACTGATGTAACCAATACGTAAGCGTAAAAAAGATACGATTGGAGTCTGAGCGGCTAGCTTTCGAGGAAAGGTGACGTTTTCCTCGAAAACGCTGTTGGGTAAATTGGGGAACGTGTTTTCCACGAACAATACGATATCATTCTGCTAGCAGGAATATATGTCTCACGTACGGATCATGATAACAAGGTAAGAGAGATTGAATGGATTGAGAGAATCAGCCAATTCGTTGCAAATATGAAGGTTTATTAACAGTCCCATTGCCTTTGTTTCAACAAATGTAAAAGTGTCTTCTTCAGAAGTATATGGATTCGTAAAATTACATGCTGTCCATGCACTTCTGAAGACAACAATTTTACAGTTGTTGGAAGTATGCTCACGGGTTTTAATAAACACTTATACCTGTACCTCGTTGGTTGATTTTCTCAAATCACTCATTTATGTACATTCGCCGCTGCTGAACAGCAGCTATGTTCAGAATTCTAAGAGAGGGTGGTTTTGAAATGTAATGCAGTTCCTGGGCGCGAGTCTCATCATCAGTAGACAGTCGCCATCACATCTCGCTTCTGGCCTAATGTCAGCGATAGAGTGTTTCACCAACAGGATTAGACCCTGACACCCATATTCTAGTGCCTCTATAGCAAAGTGCGTTAATGACCTCAGCCGCAGAGGCGGGTTGCGTGAAACAAAGCAGATACATATACTCTGCCTGACGAAGAAAGTGAAGCGTCAAAGAGACTTTGAGGGATGTCAAGGCAACTTCATACACATGCATTCCATCAGCAGATTTTTAAATGACTGGAGTTCCAACGGCCACCATAGTTTTTCAATGTTCATCGTATTTAGTGGTGTTTTTAGACCTGGAAGGTAATAAGAGTCACGTGTATGGCGCGAGATGTGGCGTGATCCCTGAGAAGGATACGGAGTTTCCGCGTACTAGTCTGAGACAGAGTTAGCAGCATCTGACATAGTTTGAAAGGGGGCCTATTATGGTCCTACGTTTGAAAGTCTGGTCCAGTCGTGCAATATGCAGATGCACGCGGCTTGTAGATGTGATAGCGGCCCCACGTTGGATGGCATGGGGATGTGAGGGCAGGCATAACTGCAAGGCTACAGTCGATCGCTTGAGACACTGGAACGGAGAACAGCTGTGAACAGATGAAGATGTGCACCACGCACACCGTAACACTTTCACATCTGCGCCAGGCATCCGACGACATGTAATGGATTCTCTCCAACATTCTCTGTCATCCTGCAACATTGGTCGGTGTCTAGCAGCGCCCGAAGTATCGTATTACAGTCCCACTTGTTAACGCAATAAAACCAGCTGCATTTGGAATGATGCCGTGACAGTTGAGTATGGACTTCTGACAAATGGCGTCACATTGTCTTCAACAATGAGATGTTGTTCTGCGGCGACTTATGGAGGGTTTCCTTTTCCCAATGTTTTGGAGAGGCGTAGGGTTCCTCCTTACGTCATCGTGTGGTGTCGTATATGACTTCAGGTACCAGCTCGTACTAATGTAGTGCACGTCATTACCTCATGGACATCATCTTTTCTCATGTTACCTTTCAGGCGACAACATTGTGGTGCTATTTTTCAGCAGGCCGGGGTGGCCGAGCGGTTCTAGGCGCTACAGTCTGGAACAGCGCGACCGCTACGTTCACAGGTTCGATTCCTGCCTCGGGAATGGATGTGTGTGAAGTCCTTAGGTCACATAGATTTAAGTTCTAGGGGACTAATGACCTCAGAAGTTAAGTCCCATAGTGCTCAGAGCCGTTTGAACCATTTTTTTTTTTGTTGCTATTTTTCAAGAGAACAATTCTCGTCCACAAATGGTACGTGTGTTTATGAACTGTCTTCGTTATGTTGAGCTACCCTCGTGGACAGCAACAGCCCAGATCTGTCCCCGATACAATACGTGTGGGCTCAGCTCGGACATCATTTCCGTCCCAGAGGCAGTATCTATGATACCAAGGACCAGTAACAGTTTTAGCCCAGTTTGCATCAGGAGATGATACACCGGCCTTATGACACCTTTCCCAGCCGAATCTCTGCACTCATCCAGAGTACAGGGGGCGCAATGTAACACTGATAAGTGGGTTCATGTATCCATGATCACTCTGACTCGCTCTCGTAACCACTGAAATAGCGTCAGATATCGTGCTTAACCCGTGAAGGTTCATGTCGTTTCCTCCTTCCGATCTGGATACTTCGACGTTTTTGAAAGGCAGTGCAGTAAGAGGAAAGATGTGTAACAAAGAAAGCTACTCCATCTTGTCGTCAGCTTATTTGACATTTAGAGAGGAGCTGAAAATATTATCAGAAGTAACATTGACGTTTCAGTGTTCAGTACATTCCTCAGTCCGTTTCCGCTTGTAGCACACCGTGTCCACATCTGCAAATGAAGCGTGCGGCAATAACACGTACCGCGACGGCTGTAACCGTGGCCGCCGATCCCTTTATTAACCCATTTCCTCGCGAGCGCCGCTTCCCCGTTACACGCACGCGCGAGAGAGGAAGCGAGATAAATTACCTGCCTCCAGCGCGGAGCGATACTATTTCCACACATTTGCGCCCGTCGTGTCATGCCGCTTCCCGCCGCCAATCCGCGGCGCCCATTTACGCTAAAATCCCACTTCATTACGAAATTGCCGGTGGCCGTGCGACCAGCAAAACAGTCCGCATCGCGCCATTAATAACGGGTCCGCCGGCAGCGGTGGCGGCCGCTGGCGCCACCAGAGGCGGGCCCAAACAAAGCACCGGCGCCATGCATTATGCAGCGCGTCACTCATTATTTTATTACTACACGCCTCTGCCGGCCCACCCGCGCAGCGCGCCGGCTCTGCCGACAGCTGGGCGCTGACAAGGCTCGCGTCCTCACCTCACCGAGGAATACGCGGCCCTCCCTAACAGCTGACCGGCTGAGCCATGGCACCTGCGTCTCTGCCGGTGAGAGTTCTGAGACCAGAGTACTATCAACGTCGCCACGCTGTCCTGTGTAGCACAGGGGAATCTCTCCGGACTGTTTCAGTTTTGTGCTCATTGTTAAGGATCGTCATACCGTGGCACTCGCTGCGCAGGTGCAATGTAACGTGGCCAGGACAGACAAGATGTGCGAATCGTTAGTACGGGTCCTTAAAAGGGAAAACGAATTGTGGGACGCACATTTGGGCTAGCCAAAGAGGCTCGTAAGGCCGTCCGAGCTGGCGGGTCCGAGCTGGCGGTTGTAAGATGGTAACCTTAGATATATTGTAACAACAACAACTGTACATATAGTAATTTTTTCTTCTGATTTTCGATAAATTAGTGTAAGCAATGTTTTGATTTCATTTCTTTTTCTTTTCGTGTCATTATGTTAAAGAAAATGTAAGCAACTTTCGATGTAAATATTAATATTTATCCCAAATTTCAAGCAATGCTATAATAGAATTGAAGTGTAACCCATGTTGAATCTATTGCAACATGTTTAAAATTGTAATTGTGCGCCTGGTCCATACGTAGGGAATGTATTAGGATATGTAGAATGCAAAACCTTTGGCGAATACCCTGTCTGTAGGGGATCGGTAAAAGGTGGATGGCAGGCGAGCGCGGGAAAATGCACACGGGCGCGGCACGGCATAACGGGCTCAGCAATACAGTCGGAGTTGGGCATCGGTCTGAGAAACACGCTCTGGATCGAGGAGGCTATCCTGGAAAAAGTGGTTTCATTGAGCCTCTGATGTGCCGTTTCCGACAACTACACAGCATGGCTATATTCTAGAGGCACTAAACGGAAAAGGATTGCGACGCTAAGAAGAAGCAAAGTGCCGATACAGCAAGAGCCATAGCTGTGAATGTATGTGTGCTGTGCGCCTCGCCATCTCGCTGCCCGCCAACCGCCGCATCGACACGAACAGGTTGAATATTTAGAATTGTATTCGTGTGGACCAGTGTTAATTTTGTTCCTGACTGTTCAATAACAACTTAACTTTTACCAGAATTGTCCTTGCAATTAATTATCCTTATCACTAACCTAGACAGGGTCCTTTCCACATGTTGTGCAATCCGAGCGTCCCAAAATGAAGATTTAAAGTTCATGTTAATAAGAATTACATGCAGACCTATCTATGCTAGAAAGATGTTTAAGGAGCTTTATTGTTAATGAAAATATAAGCAAAGAACAAAGGTCTGACAAAGTTGGAAGATAAATTTGGAATTGGTTTAGTAATGAAGCTTAATCAATTTGAGCCAAAAATAATGGTAGTTAAATGAGGAAGTAATAGGACAAAAAGAGTAGTAACTCATATTTTGTAAATCTTGAGTGCTTAATGCTTCCAATAGTTAATAGTTTCGACACAGTGATCATAACAGTTTCAGGGTCCCCCCCCCCTCTCCCCAATCCATTCTTTTCTTTTCTGTTCATTTAAATTCTGAAGTATACTGAACTGATTAGACCAGCAAAGTTAAAGTCAATATAAAACCTAAATTTATCAGTGTTTTACCCTTATTAAAATTGACATTGTATGTGTGTTTCAAAAGTGCTATTTCTAGGGTAACCTATGCCCGATTTCAGTCGGAGCAATAGACAAAACGCAGTTTGTAGTAATCATTATAGTGTGATGTTGTGTATTTATAGTTTGTCCAAATTTGTACAGAAAGGGAAAATATTAGTTCAGTAGATTTTTCTGGTTCTAAAATGTACTATATAATACAGTATTACTACGTGTGGTTATGCTTGTACGTACATCCACTTGTACAAGGAGAAAACTCACTTAATGCCTAATTAGGCTGGCGACCGTATTATTATTGACAATTGGTAGCATCTGCTGTGTATGTTTCTTGCCCGTCCTAACGTGGAGTCGCACTTTATACTTGCTTGACGTATCATTGTTGTTACTGAGGGGGTATAAGTCTGATAGTGCCTCCATTTAGGTACACGCGGTCAACATATTTACAAAAATCCTTTCTTATATGGTGAAGCCCGTCAACTTACCATAGTACAGGCTTTAAAGAGTTAACATACGCCAGAGCGTGGACGTTACAAGTGGCTTTGTCGTGACAGGACTATTTGTTCTGTTGGGACATGCTACGAACATGCTACGGAGACCGTTACAATATAACGTAGACTATTTAGGATCCACGTTCATAAAGGAGTAGGAAAGAAAACAAACGCTTCACAGGAGCGTGCCAGTGGAATACGGAGTTCGTCATATGGGCCGACGCTCTTGGACAGCGACCAGCAGGCATGAAGCAATTCCTTCTCTTACAAGGGAACCTCCTCATCGCACCCCCCTCAGATTTAGTTATAAGTTGGCACAGTGGATAGGCCTTGAACTGAACACAGATCAATCGAGGAAACAGGAAGAAGTTGTGTGGAACTATGAAAAAAAATAAGCAAAATATACAAACTGAGTAGTCCACGCGCAAGATAGGCAACATCAAGGAGCGTGTGAGCTCAGGAGCGCCGTGGTCCCGTGGTTAGCGTGAGCAGCTGCGAAACGGGAGGTCCTTCGTTCAAGTCTTCCCTCAACTGAAATGTTTAATTTTTTATTTTCAGTTTATGTGACAAACTCTTATGTTTTCATCACTTTTTTGGGAGTGATTATCACATCCACAAGAAAACCTAAATCGGGCAAGGTAGAAGAATCTTTTTACCCATTCGCCAAGTTACAAGTTAGCTGGGTCGACAACATATTCCTGTCATATGACGCACATGCAGTCACCTGTGTGGTATAGAATATATCAAACGTGTTTTCCTGTGGAGGAGTCGGCCGGAGTGGCCGTGCGGTTCTAGGCGCTACAGTCTGAGGCCGAGCGACCGCTACGGTCGCAGGTTCGAATCTTGCCTCGGGCAAGGATGTGTGTGATGTCCTTAGATTAGTTAGGTTTAATTAGTTCTAAGTTCTAGGCGACTGATGACCTCAGAAGTTAAGTCGCATAGTGCTCAGAGCCATTTGAACCATTTTGAACCTGTGGAGGAATCGGTTGACCAATGACCTTGCGATCAAATGTTTTCGGTTCCCATCGGAGAGGCACGTGCTTTCGTCTACTAATAGCACGGTTTTGCGGTGCGGTCGCAAAACACAGACACTAAACTTATTACAGTGAACAGAGACGTCAATGAACGAACGGACAGATCATAACTTCGCGAAAATAAACTTTTCACTCGAGGGAAAGACTTGAACCACGGACCTCTCGTTCCGCAGCTGCCCACGCTAACCACGGGACGACGGCGCTCCTGAGCTCACACTCTCCTTGATGTTGCCTATCTTGCGCATGGACTACTCAGTTTGTATATTTTGCTTATTTTTTTCATAGTTCCACACAACTTCTTCCTGTTTTCTCGATTGATCTATGTTCAGTTGTTCAAGGCCTATCCACTGTGCCAGCTTATAACTAAATCTAAAGGGGGTGGGATGTGGAGGTTCCCTTGTCAGTTCTCTACTGGCTACATACACTAAATTGCATAGCGTCACTTTCGGTGTCAATACCTGGGAGAACAAACAGGTATTGCCTACGTCTTTTACATCGCAATGTGATGAGACCTACGAAGACCTCTGCCGAAAACTTAGTAATGTGTAGGAACTGAGATAGACGGTACATAGATTTGGAAAAGAGCTTTAGAAAAGAAAATTTATCAATGAAAGTAATGTGAGCTCAAATTAATATTAAGGAGTGAAGTTAAATTCTTCCTAAACACAGAGTCAAGTATTCGATTCAAAATACACATAAAGGGAGCGAGTTCACTGTCATATTTGAGGCTTGCCAGGCCGAGTCTTTTACAATAACATACGAACTGTCCATGTAGTCACCGTGTCGGGCATTTATTTCCTTTGGTGAGCCAACGGCCTTCTCCATGTCATGTGTTTGGTGCACCCTTAGAGTCCTGGCAACAATAGAAAACTATCCACCACACAAATAATACCATCCCCATTTTCTCGATGTCGCTTTAGCGGTGGAGTGTTTCTTATCCACCTACGCTTCAACCGGTTCATGAAAGCTGTAGTGCCTAGGTGAAGCTGGGATCAGGGGCTAAGAGAGTCGGGAATCCCTGAAAATTGCACAACGACAGTTTGTGTCGTAGTCTGGGCCTGAGGGAATTTTTCTTCCAGGTGAGATGGGATTTAACCAGCAATGGGCACTAGTCTGTCATCCCTTGGTTCCCCCATAGTCTAATGCCCATGACGGAATCATCATGGTGTGCCTGTGCTGCACTGGCTGCTGCCATAGAGTGATTGTATGTAGACATCATACATGGCCCTGCCATGCCGATCAACTACTCAGCTAAGTCGGAGGTTTAAAAGCAACTGCCCACAACTGACTTTGGGGAAGGGCTGCCGTTCTGTGTCAAACATAAATTCGTAGAACAGGTTCGGTGATTGAGGTCTGGCTGTAGTCCCATAGCAGTGGGTTGAACCACAAAACCTTCTCGTATGCTGGTCAGTTTCCAGGCTGTTGACGCACGGAAGTCTGATGACGTGGAAGCGGTTGTTTCTGCTAAGATTACTGAACAGACAGGGCGTCGAACAACGTAGGTCATTCCCCTGGTCCTGGTTCGCTGTCCTCGGCTCTGAGCACTGCTATGGTCTATCCAATTATAAATGAAAAGCACCAGTTTGCTTTTGATCTACAGTATTACTTTTATTGTGTTAGCCAATACTGAGTATTGTCACCAAAGAAGACACAATGTTTGCAAACAACATTGGAAGAGAAATAACACGTCTAGACTGTAGCAGAAACATACAGTAAGTAAGTGTGGTGGTAATCCAATGGAACAGTAAAAAGTTGAACAGTAAATAAACAAAAATGGAGTAGACAGGAAAAACTTTAACACAAAATAGGAACAGCATGCCTACATAATTGATTCTAGTAATAAACAAAACTAATAAAATAAATAAAATTAGTACTTCACAACTCTGCATGAGGTGGTATAAAACAAAAAATGGTTCAAATGGCTCTGAGGACTATGGGACTTAATATCTGAGGTCATCAGTCCCCTAGAACTTAGAACTACTTAAACTAACTAACCTAAGGACAACACACACATCCATGCCCGAGGCAGGATTCGAACCTGCGACCGTAGCGGTCGCGCGGTTCCAGACTGAAACGCCTAGAACCGCTCGGCCACACACTGGCCGGCGTATAAAATATGGAGAGTGATACATAAACCAATTAAAAAAAGAAAAAATTATCAATGTAACTACAGAATACATAAGGAACTTAAGCAATAACAATAAGATAAACAGAAATAAATAAATGCAGGAAACTGGAGGCATTTGAGGAAACATGCACTAAATGCAGTCTTTGAGAGTGTGGTGGTACTGTTTTTTAACATTAACATTACATTCGAAACAGTGGCTATGTAACAGGTGCATTAAATAAATGAACAAAGTAAAATATGAACAATATTTGACGAGATAACTACAAGAGGTGTTAAACATGGACAGTAACAAAAGTACCAATTAAAAGAAAGTCTTAACTATTGAAACTACAGTCTATACGGAATACACAGAATACTTTGATAAAAGAAGAGCTTAATGAACAAAGGAAAATGGGAATATGTAGGAACAGACAGTGTGGGTTGTAATGAATAAAAGAGATGATTATATAAAGTTTAGAAGAGGGAAGTCTTGAGCTAGGATTAGATCTGGATTGTGAGCAAGATGTTTGTTAATTTCCTGGGCTTCCAGCAGGTTGAGTTCATGGCCTATCATATTATTTGAAATAAAGGCAATCTTGGTTGCTACTCATTCCTTTATTAACAAGACTTTTCGCCTTAGTGGGGCCTCTCCCAGTTCTCTTGAAAGCTACCCTTCAGAACATATTAAAAACCATAAAACCGTTTTGTGCTAGAATGAAGCACCCGTGGAGTCAGGTGAACCCGCAGGGACATTACCGTTTTCAACATTTTTAAGCCATAAAATTAGTCTGTGCTAGACTGACGTAAGCATCGAATCAGACGAACCCACAGAAACTCTAGGGTGGACTCAAGGGGATGTAGTGTGTTATAGTTGAAGTATTGGATAGACGACAGCACTTGTTACAATATCATAGTTATCTGTTTTTCCGACAAACAAAGGATGCTGCGTCCTGAAATGATTCGTCAGGTCGCAAGCAGACAGGTCCACGGTCGCGTCTGGATATGCCGTCTGCCAGGCAAACGACTTCTCAAAACATACACTGTGCCGCGATCTCTGGGATATCTAATGGTCTTCCATTGACCTTGTGTTGGTAACAGAGGGACTCATGATTGCTACGTCCACAATATTGCAGACGACACGCATCCATTTATGCTCGATGTCTTCCCGATCAGCAATGCCATCTTCCACAGGAATAACTGGATGTTTTTTGAGAAGCATGAGAGCTAACAGAGAATTCTAAATCCAACCGCAAATCACTTATTCTACAGGACTGGTTGTAATCTACACTGAAGCGCCAAAGAAACTCGTATAGACGTGCGTATTCAGAAACAAGAGATATGTAAAAAGGCAGAATACGCCATTGCGGTCGGCAACGCCTACATAACATAACAAGTGTCTGGCGGAGTTATTAGATCGATTACTGCTGCTATAATGGCAGGTTATCAAGATTTAAGTGTGTCTAGACGTGGTGTTATAGTCGGCGCACAAGCGATGGGACGCAGCATCTCCGAGGTAGCGACGAAGTGGGTATTTTCCCGTACGGCCATTTCACGAGTGTACCGTATGAGGAATCCGGTAAAACATCAGATCTCCGATATCGCTGCGGCGGAAAAATATCCTGCAAGAACGGGACCAACGAGGACTGAACAAAATCGTTCAACGAGATAATAGCGCAACCCTTCCGCAAGTTGCTGCAGATTTCAATGCTGGGCCACCAACAAGTGTCAGGGTCGGAACCATTCAACGAAATTTAAATGATATGGGCTTTGGGAGCCGAAGGCTCATTCGGTACCCTTGACGACTATACGACAAAAAGCTTTACGACTCGCCTGCTTCCGGCAACAACGACATTGGACCGCTGATGACTGGAAACATGTTGCCTGGTTGGACGAGTCTGGTTTCAAATTGTATCGAGCGTATGGACGTGTACGAGAATGGACGATGATAATTATGTTTGGTTTGTGGGGTGCTCAACTGCGTGTTCACCAGCGCCCGGACAAAGTACCAATTTTTATAAAGTCCACTTTTTTTACAATCCAGTCTAGTAACTCTGATACAAATGATAAAGATGAAATGATGAGGACAACACAAACACTCAGTCCCCTGGGAGAGAAAATTCGCAACCCGGCCAGGTATCGAAACTGGGACCAAGTGATCCAGAGGCAGCAATACTAAAATGTCAGCAGGGGCTGTTCAAGTTAGTGAAGGCTCTGTAATGGCGTGGGGAATGTGCAGCTGGAGTGGTATGGGACCCCTGATACTTCTAGATACGACTCTGGCAGGTGAAATTTGCTTAAGCACCTTGTCTAATCACCTGCATCCATTGTGCATTCCGACGGACTTTGGCAAATCAAGCAGGACCATGCGACACCCCACACGTCCAGAATTGCTGCAGAGTGGCTCCAGGGACACTCTTCAGTGTTTAAACACTTCCGATACCCACCAAACTCCTCAGACATGAACGCTATAGAGCATGTCTGGGATGCCTTGCAACGTGCTGTTCGGAAGAAATCTCCACCCAGTCGTATTCTTACGGATTTATGGATACCCCTGCGGGATTCAAAGTATCAGCTCCCTCCAGCACTACTATAGACATTATTCGAGTCCATGCCACGTCATATTGCGGCACTCCTGCGTGTTCGCTGGGGTCCTACGTGATATTAGGCATGTGTACAAGTTTCTTTGGCTGTTAAATGTACTAAAAACCATAAAAAGGCTCTGAGCTAGAACGAAGCTCCTGTCGAATCAGGTGAACCCGCAAGAAAATTTTCCGTTCTCAGAATTTTAGTGCTATAAATGACTCGATGCTAGACTGAGGTACGCGGCGAATGAAACGAACCCGCAGATACTCTGGGTCGACTCAAGGGGTTATTGTGTGTCATAGTTGCCATCAGTTCTCTGAAGTATTGGAGAGACAAAGACACCTTGTGCACCATCACAATTAACTCTGTCTGTGACAGAAAGACGTGTTGAGCCCGGAAATGACTTCGTCAGGTCCCAAGTAGATAGGTCTACGATCGTGTCTGGATACGACGCCAGCCAGGCAAACGACTTCTCAAAATTTCCATTGTGCGACAATCTCTGGGATGTGTTATAATCTTCCACTTACCCTTTGTTGGTAATAGAGAGATCCATGACTGCTACAGACTACGTCCACAATATCGCAAATGACGTGCATCCCTTTATGCTTGACGTCTTCCCCATCAACAGTGACATTTTCCGGAAAAATAACTGCACGTGTTACAACAGCAAAATTGCACTTACGTTTTTTGAGAAGCGTGAGAGTGAACAGGGAAATTTAATCACGAAACACTTTATCTACAGGGCTGATTCTAATCTATTTAACGAATATTGAAGTGCATACTACTGACATACGTAGTAGAATGAAAAAATGTGTTTACTTTGTTGTTAAAATTGTTTCACTTGTAAATAAGTAGTAATGAAGATTAAAATAATCATTTTTATTTAATTTAAAGTTCAGAGCTAGATATCAGTTTGAAAATACTCAGAATCCATCCATGCCCATGAATAAATCATGAATGCATAACCTGTAAACAGGTTCCAATACATTTGCATAGAAGTCGTGCAAATTCTTAAAACCTGGCGGACGCTTGAAATCATATCATTCACGGTATGGAAAGTGGGAAGAAAGTCATCAGAAAAGTGAAACTGTAAGAATAGGTCGATCCTCGGTAGCTCGGTACAAAAATAGTTCCCGAAAGATAATGCTAGCATTTCGAGTCTCACTTCAGTACACAGTTTGAAAATTGCCTGTTAAATGGCCACTTTTAACAATTTAATTTATTTAACTCATGAACTTATCTTTGCTGGTATTTTGAAAAGGATTTACTGTCACCAGTATGGATATATACAGTATAGATTTTTGAATTGGTCTCTTTGTGATGTTGCCGTGGTAGCGTGACGGCTTCCGGAAACCCGAGAATCAGAAAGCTGGTAATTAAAGGGTACAAGCCTGCAGAAAGCTCCAAAGCGGTTCGTTCAAGGCAACGTTATGGATGACGGTTAGATGCGGCAGGATGTGTTTGCACTTATTAGTCATAAGGTTTCTTTACTTGCAGTTATTCGTAGTGGTTCCTCATAGGCAAGTTTTTTCCAGTAGTTCATTCAGGTGGAGTTCGGCCTCCAAGGTTTAATTTTCACAAATTCTGTGTTCTATACTCCCTATGAATTTTCTTGTCTTTGTGAATTTGTTATGATTAAAACTGGTTACGAAATTCCGTTCTTGTGAAATGAGTCACTGTCCCCAACAATTAGCTCATTTGACGCTTGTTATGGATTCGTACGAAAGTGCTTGAGTCTTTGAGATTGCTTGTTCATTCAATTGAATGCACGTGCTTTTCTTAAACCAGGTGGTTTCTGTACGACATTAAACCGATTACGTAAACAATTATACGATCTAAATGCATATACGTTTCCGCTTTCATAAGCCATTTATCAGATATTTATATACAGTTTGAGGTGTGTTTTGCTCGCCGCCATTTCGCGCTCACATCTAGCATGCCACTTTTGTCTAAGAAGTGTACTTAACAAAGCTCATGCAATATTTCAGTTCACAAATTTTTATACAAATTAATATCCTGTTCTTCTCAAGTAATTCCAGTTGTTGTTGTTGTGGTCTTCAGTCCTGAGACTCGTTTGATGCATTTCTCCATGCTACCCTATCCTGTGCAAGTTCCTTCATCTCCCAGTACCTACTGCAACCTACATCCTTCTGAATCTGCTTAGTGTATTCATCTCTTGGCCTCCCTCTACGATTTTTACCCTCCACGCTGCTCTCCAATGCTAAATTTGTGATCCCTTGATGCCTCAGAACATGTCCTACCAACCGGTCCCTGCTTCTCGTCAAGTTGTGCCACAAACTCCTCTTCTCCCCAATTCTATTCAATACCTCCTCATTAGTTATGTGATCTATCCATCTAATCTTCAGCATTCTTCTGTAGCACCACATTTCGAAAGCTTCTATTCTCTTCCTGTCCAAACTATTTATCGACCATGTTTCACTTCCATGCATGGCTACACTCCATACAAATACTTTCAGAAACGACTTCCTAACAGTTATGAATGCTATATTACAGTGCCCGTGAAACCTGGTAGTCTAGGGAAGGCAGAATTCGGTTACGATTGTGGACGGGGCTGTAATCAGTTACTATTGGCTACCTTTTACAGTTACACAGAATTTATTTTAAATCAGTAATTCCAGACTCAACAATAAATAAAAATACCACACGTTATTAATGAAGGAATAAGCAACAGTGTAAATAATAGTGTTTTCAGTGAGTTACAATTTAGCAAATCACGATTAAATACAGATAAAAAAGATAATGTTTTAAAAGCAATCCACTGTAATCTGGGCAGAAGGCCTTACACGCCCAGAATGGCAATAAATTAAGAATTGCTTAAAGCTAGCTGCAACTTACAAATTACAGGTACTGAAAAATTAAAGGCAAGTAGCCACAAACACAGCAGACGGCATCAGACGCCAGGAATGGCAGTAAATAATGTTTTAAGGCTTAATACTAAAATATCAATACTAAACTAGAATTTTAAAGCAAATGACCACAATCACGACTGAAGGCCTCACGTTCCAGAAACGGCAATAATATAAAACAATTTGACACCTACTGTAAAACAGCAAAAGTTAATTTAAAAAAAAAAAACAAGAAACAAAAAACAAGCAAGTGCTCCAGGAATCGACCTCTGAAGAGTTCCGGCGACCAAAACGTTCGCGAGCGATGAGATAGTCAGAGATAGTCAGCCAAGGGTTGCATTCAGTTCACAAGATGGTAACTCAGACTAGTGGCAGTCTAACGAATGGCTAATGATGATCTTGCTGAAGCTACCTGACGTCCAATAAACCAAATGCAACGATGGAACGATACGCCAAAGCCGAAACCGGCGGTCTGCACTTCACCCAGAATAGAGCGCCCGGAACGAGAAAGGAATCACTGTCACCAGAGTAGGCCAACCGGCCTACAATCAAGAAAGCTGGCAAAACTACATGTCTTACCGGACAGCAGCGGCAAGGCGAGGAAATGTACACTGCAGTTTAATACACTGACCTCCAGGGCGTTAGTGGACACCAGGATAGATATATAACCGCTGTTTGAAGATAACAAATTGTAACACCCGAACGCAGTAAATAGTAATAAGAAGTCGAAGAAAGCTAATCTGATCCGCCTTCCCCAAACACTCCTATCGCAGATCTTCGCCCTGGTGGCACTACGAGCAGCAACACGAACCCAAGTCACTGGAAAATCGTGAGATATGACAATAGTTGCGATTTCTCTACTTGGATTGAAATGCAATCATCTTAAAGCTTTCTGGATCCACTGTACGACTAGGTCGTGCACCCTCGTGACCACAGCCCTTCCATCCGGCAGTCCACGCGTGCCGCCAGTGGTCCCGACGTGTTCTCGCACCGCGCGGACCTGGTTTCTTCTGAGTCCCCAACCGAACTTGCACACTCACACGACCCGGAAGAAAACGACGTCGCCCCAGAGATAACCACCGCTGCTGCCACTAGCGGACAGACAACGCTTGCGAAACCGAGTGGCGGCAGTCAACACGAGAAGAAGACAAACAACCGCAACCATGCCAACTAAACGATAGTCTGGCCTGCAACAGAGAGCGGAAACCTACAAACTGCACCAACGGCTCAGCCTGTGAAGCAGAATGCCATGTCCGTTCGGACAAGCATACATGTCCGAAAGAACAGGCACTGCGGCGACTATGGCCTTTATGAATTACATGAAATGTACTGGCTGTTGCGAATACGAGCTACCTCTATGCAGCTGATGGTTGTTCATATTACAGTCGCTGAATGAAGAAAGCTGTTGGTTGAGACTATAAACTGTACGTGTTCACGTTACGCAAACTAAATTACAGAAAGTGTCGTGTGAATGTGTGCGTTATTGCTCAGTAGGACACGGATTTTCAAATCTTTCGAACCGCACCTTATTCAAATGTTTTTGAGACTTATAGGTAGTACTTTTTCACTTCTTATTTTTGACTTTTACAGCTACAGCGAGAGGCCTCGATAACCATTGCACAGTGGTCCACTGTAAGCCGGTCACCATTACATTTTCATGCTGTGTTTGCTATTCATTGAGTTGTACGGTTTAAATAACTGAGCCACTCTTTTAATTCTGTTTTTCAGTGTTAAAGTTTTAAGATACCTTACACTCCTTTTCTGTCTTGAAGATCGCAGTAGTTAAGTCCCTTTACTTTTAAACAAATTTTCCATTCCGTCGTGGTGTGGTATCACATCAGCCTTATGATTTCTAATATTAAAAACAGTTGTACGTTGCACAAAGTCCTTTATTAATTCAGGAAGAGTTGATATACACTCCTGAAAATGGAAAAAAGAACACATTGACACCGGTGTGTCAGACCCACCATACTTGCTCCGGACACTGCGAGAGGGCTGTACAAGCAATGATCACACGCACGGCACAGCGGACACACCAGGAACCGCGGTGTTGGCCGTCGAATGGCGCTAGCTGCGCAGCATTTGTGCACCGCCGCCGTCAGTGTCAGCCAGTTTGCCGTGGCATACGGAGCTCCATCGCACTCTTTAACACTGGTAGCATGCCGCGACAGCGTGGACGTGAACCGTATGTGCAGTTGACGGACTTTGAGCGAGGGCGTATAGTGGGCATGCGGGAGGCCGGGTGGACGTACCGCCGAATTGCTCAACACGTGGGGCGTGAGGTCTCCACAGTACATCGATGTTGTCGCCAGTGGTCGGCGGAAGGTGCACGTGCCCGTCGACCTGGGACCGGACCGCAGCGACGCACGGATGCACGCCAAGACCGTAGGATCCTCCGCAGTGCCGTAGGGGACCGCACCGCCACTTCTCAGCAAATTAGGGACACTGTTGCTCCTGGGGTATCGGCGAGGACCATTCGCAACCGTCTCCATGAAGCTGGGCTACGGTCCCGCACACCGTTAGGCCGTCTTCCGCTCACGCCCCAACATCGTGCAGCCCGCCTCCAGTGGTGTCGCGACAGGCGTGAATGGAGGGACGAATGGAGACGTGTCGTCTTCAGCGATGAGAGTCGCTTCTGCCTTGGTGCCAATGATGGTCGTATGCGTGTTTGGCGCCGTGCAGGTGAGCGCCACAATCAGGACTGCATACGACCGAGGCACACAGGGCCAACACCCGGCATCATGGTGTGGGGAGCGATCTCCTACACTGGCCATACACCACTGGTGATCGCCGAGGGGACACTGAATAGTGCACGGTACATCCAAACCGTCATCGAAACCATCGTTCTACCATTCCTAGACCGGCAAGGGAACTTGCTGTTCCAACAGGACAATGCACGTCCGCATGTATCCCGTGCCACCCAACGTGCTCTAGAAGGTGTAAGTCAACTACCCTGGCCAGCAAGATCTCCGGATCTGTCCCCCATTGAGCATGTTTGGGAATGGATGAAGCGTCGTCTCACGCGGTCTGCACGTCCAGCACGAACGCTGGTCCAACTGAGGCGCCAGGTGGAAATGGCATGGCAAGCCGTTCCACAGGACTACATCCAGCATCTCTACGATCGTCTCCATGGGAGAATAGCAGCCTGCATTGCTGCGAAAGGTGGATGTACACTGTACTAGTGCCGACATTGTGCATGCTCTGTTGCCTGTGTCTATGTGCCTGTGGTTCTGTCAGGGTGATCATGTGATGTATCTGACCCCAGGAATGTGTCAATATACTTTCCACTTCCTGGGACAATGAATTCACGGTGTTCTTATTTCAATTTCCAGGAGTGTAGATCGTTATGCGACCTAAGACTGTTTTTAATAGTACTTTTAATTCGGTCGATATACTCCAGAAAGGAATGTTGGATCAGATTAGGGGATGACCACCAGTCTCAATCACTTATGGTTTTATCTGATAGCGATAAACTTGTTAAGTCACAAATATGCTGATTTATTAAAATGTAGCAATAAATGGAATACAAATTTCGTATTTTAAAATTTGATATAAAACACATCATCAATATTGTGGCCTCTGCCATTTGATACACCTAACAAGGGAACCTCCCCATCGCACCCCCCTCAGATTTAGTTATAAGTTGGCACAGTGGATAGGCCTTGAGAAACTGAACACACATTAATAGAGAAAACAGGAAGAAGTTGTGTGGAACTATGAAAAAATGAGCAAAATATATAAACTGAGTAGTCCATGTGGAAGATATGCAACATCAAGGATAATACCCGCACCGTAGCGTCGTGGTCCCCTGGTTAGTGTGAGCAGCTGCGAAACGAGAGGTCCTTGGTTCAAGTCTTCCCTTGAGTGAAAGCTTTAACTTTTTATTTTCAGTTTATGTGACAAACTATTATGTTTTCATCAGTTTTTTAGGTGTCATTATCACATCCACAAGAAAACCTAAATCGGGCAAGGTAGAAGAATCTTTTTACCCATTCGCCAAGCGTAGAAGTTAGGTGGGTCGACAACAAAATCCTGTCATGTGACGCACATGCCGTCACCAGTGTCGTATAGAATATATCAGACATGTTTTCTGTGGAGGAATCAGTTGATCTATGACCTTGCGATCAAATGTTTTCGGTTCCCATTGGAGAGGCACGTCCTTTCGTCTACTAATCGCACGGTTTTGCGGTGCGGTCGCAAAACACAGACACTAAACTTATTACAGTAAACAGTGACGTCAATGAACGAACGGACAGATGATAAATTCGCGAAAATAAAGAAATTAAAATTTTCACTCAAGGGAAGACTTGAAGCAAGGACCTCTCGCTCCGTAGCTGCTCACGCTAACCACGGGACCACGGCGATACTCGACTAACACTCACCTTGATGTTATATATCTTGCGCATGGACTACTCAGTATCTATATTTTGCTTATTTTTTCGTAGTACCACATAACTTCTTCCCGTTTTCTCGATTGATCTTTGTTCAGTTTTTCAAGGCCTATCCACTGTGACAACTTATAACTAAATCTGAGGGGGCTGCGATGGGGAGGTTTCCTTGTAAGTATAGTACAAGCGCGCACAGGTGGAAGCGAGATTTCCAGCCACTTATGAGGTTTTAACAGTATATCTCGCAGCCGCCGTCTTGCTGAATATCATTACGTCAGCCTACAACAAACCCCCCATAGTCAGCATTAAAAACTACTTGATTGGGTCATAGATCTGATTGTAACGAGGGACTTCATGGTTCTACTTGTACTAGTAGATCATTTGCTCAAAAGATTACACCGACGGAGAAAAAGCGCATCACCTAGAAGGAATTGTTCGAGATACACGAAAGTTGGTAGGCGAGTTTCTACATCTGGAAGATGATATTTATCGAAATTCCATATCAGTCGCATAAGAATGGTGTTAGTAGCACCACCACGAGGATGCAAGTCAGGTTCGTTTAAATACACGCAGCAACGGTCGTGAGTATTATCTGTGAGACTCGTCGTGGTGAGTCGATGTTATTCAAGAATGCCTTTAAGGCGACAAAGGCACTAGTATCAACACCTCACTGAGTTTGAACGAGGGCTTCGAGAATCTGGATGTTGGAGAAAGACTTGACAGGATTGTAGCCACTGCACATTACTGCTGGCAGCAGTGGTCACGAAAATGACTGACTGAAAGAAAACGAGACTCTGGGCGGCCAGGCGGCACCTCCGCGAGAGAAGACCGTCGCGTTTGGCGTACAGATCTGTTATAAATCGGTTGATTCAAGGACAGCTCCCAGACACAGGTCCTGTAGCGTGCATTCCACATACCGCAAAACAGGCCTTGTAGTGTTCAGCAGGAGCCTAGTTGAGGGTCTGCCACCAACCTGTCTGTGTGCTAGACACAATGGACTTGCGCCTGGAGCCGGCCGGAGTGGCTGAGTGGTTCTAGGCCAGGGCTTCACAACATACGTGCTCGCGGAGCAAGCTGTGATCAGCAAGGCGCGAGCACGGAGCAGCGCGAGCACGCTACCCCCACTACCGGACCAGAGCGTAGAGTGGGGAAAGTCACGTGGGGCACACAACAGCTGCCGCCAGTCAATGTAAATCCGCGGCCACCTGCAGGGATATCACTCACGAATTATTACTGCGACAAATGAAACAAATCAAGGAGAATGTACACATGCCACATAATTTTATTAGCTTCACATTAATTTGTGAACTGTTACACAATAAAAGGTGTCACTGAAGTGTGGGATTCTCGGTTATCTTGTACTTTTTGCCCTTTACAATTGCGTCTATGTTCAGAGTAATTGTTCTTGTTCAGTTTAGGCGCAGCATGCAGTTTAAATTTTGATCAGACAATGCGTTTCTGAGGCGCGTCTTGTTACATTTCATTGCAGAGAACAGTTGTTCACAAACATACGTGGAACCGAACATTGATATTATTGTCGCCGCCAATTTGTGCAAACGAGGAAATCTATCCTGATGGAAGTGTCTGTAGAATTTCAAAATGTTTTTCTTGTTCTGAAAGTTGTCTCTGCATTCTCTGTCACACTGCAGATCAATAATTTCTTGCTGCAGTTCAGGACGAATCTCTTAAATATTCGCTGAATATGGAGAGAACAGATCAAAATCACTGTCTAGTACTGTCAGATCTTGAAAGCGCTGATCAACTAAACTATGTGAATAACGTACACAGCCTTTGTGACATCTTGCATGGATGATAATTTAGGAAAATGAGCTAGGTTTCCTGTTTCCAGCTGACTCGCCCAAAATGTCAATTTCATTTTAAAAGCTCATATTCGATCTATGAAATGAGTAATTACCAGATCTTTACCTTGTAGTAAAATGTTCAAAGCATTCAGATGGCTAGTTAAATCTGCTACGAACGCGAGATCACATTCAAACGTGCGCGCGCATTTCCCCTCCCTCCCCTCCACTCCCCTCCCCCCCTCCCACCCTACCTTGCACCTGCTCGCGAGCACGTGCCTGAGCAGACGCGAGTACTCACGCTCAAAACCGGCCAGTTGTTAAGCCCTGTTCTAGGCGCTACAGTCTGGAACCGCGCGACAGCTACGGTCGCAGGTTCGAATCCTGCCTCGGGCATGGATGTGTGTGATGTCCTTAGGTTAGTTAGGTTTAAGTAGTTCTAAGTTCTAGGGGAGTGACGACCTCAGCTGTTAAGTCCCATATTGCTCAGAGCCATTTGAATCATTTTGAACCCTGCGCCGGGAGGTTTGGTCTAGAGTACAATTCCGTATGGCAGCAGGAGCACTCTCGTTGTTATCTCACACACCTTAATTGCAAGTTTGTACGTAAGTGTGGTGGTTCGACCTGCTGTATCCGTTCATCCATGAACGGCATAACAGGGGATGTTTTCCAACAGGATCCCAAAATGCTCTACAGCGTGTCGACATGCTGCCTTCGTCTGCTCAACCATCAGATCTCTCTCCAATCAAGCACAGTTTGGCATCATCGGACGACAACTGCAGCATCATGAACTCCGAGCATTATCAATCACTGTATTGACCGAACAAGAGTAACAGGCATGGAACTCCAACCCACAAACTGGCATTCGGCTACACAATGCCGGGACGTTTGTATACTTGAATTCTACATTCTGCCGGCCGGAGTGGCCGTGCTTATCTAGGCGCTACATTCTGGGACCGAGCGACCGATACGGTCGCAGGTTCGAATCCTGCCTCTGGCATGGATGTGTGTGATGTCCTTAGGTTAGTTAGGTTTAATTAGTTCTAAGTTGATGACCTCAGAAGTTAAGTCGCATAGTGCTCAGAGCCATTTTTCTACATTCTCGCGGTTGCACAGATTATTAATATACCAACATTGCACATTTTCAATCACTTGTCTCACACTTACATTAACCTGCTATCTTGAAATGTTAATAACTTACATTTGTCACCTAGACAAACGTATTTCCGAAATTTCGTTACTCTACGTTAGTTATTTTTTGATGTCACGATTTTTTTTTCCGTTGGTGTATTTCAGAAAATATCAGAACTTTAGCAGTGTACGGTTGTTTGTTGTTGTGGTCTTCAGTCCTGAGACTGGTTTGATGCAGCTCTCCATGCTACTCTATCCTGTGCAAGCTTCTTCATCTCCCAATAGTTACTGCAACCTACAACCTTCTGAATCTGCCTAGTGTATTCATCTCTTGGTCTCCCTCTACAATTTTTACCCTCCACATTGTCCTCCAATGCTAAATTTGTGATCCCTTGATGCCTCAGAACATGTCCTACCAACCGGTCCCTTCTTCTTGTCAAGTTGTGCCACAAACTCCTTTTCTCCCCAATTCTGTTCAATGTCTCCTCATTAGTTATGTGATCTACCCATCTAATCTTCAGCATTCTACTGTAGCACCACATTTCGAAAGCTTCTATTCTCTTCCTGTCCGAACTATTTATCGTCCATGTTTCACTTTCATACATGGCTACACTCCATACAAATACTTTCAGAAACGACTTCCTGACACATCTATACTCGATGTTAACAAATTTCTCTTCTTCAGAAACGCTTTCCTTGACATTGCCAGTATACATTTTATATCCTCTCTACTTCGACCATCATCAGTTATTTTGCTCCCCAAATAGCAAGTATACGGTATGCAACAGCCTATTCCATCCAGTCACTCACCGATCAGTGTGGCCTGGCAACGGAAGACAACAGAACTAAAGCTGAAATTTTCAATTTAGCATTTGAGAAACCTTTCACGCAGGAGGATCGTACAAACATACCGCCGTTTGAGTCTCGTACAGATTCCCGCATGGAGGACATGCTGATAGACATCCCTGGGGTTGTGAAGCAGCTGAATGGGTTGAAAATAAATAAATCACCAGGTCTTGATGGGATTCCAGTTCGGTTTTACAGAGAGTACTATACTGCATTGGCTCGTTACTTAGCTTGCCCAACGTTAAGTCCCGAGCGACTGGAAAAAAGCGCAGGTGACGCCTGTATACAGGGTGTCCCAGCTATCTCGTCCACCCGAAATATCTCTGGAACAATAACAGCTATTGGAAAACGACTTTCACCGGTATCAATGTAGGGCTGAGGCCCATGAATGTACATATTTGGAAACATTCTAAAACGAATATATATGTGTTTTTTAACACAAACTTATGTTTTTTTAAAAGGACCTCCTATATTTTTTCTTCAGCAATCCATAGCATGACAAAGCACATACACTATGGCGTTGATTGCATCGCAATATTCCCATTACATCCCGAGATATTGCGACGCGAAGTTGACGCTTGACACACCCGACATGCGCTGCTAGCGCACGTCCTGAGGCTCAGGCGTGAACCCAATGCTGCCCGTAATCGCGATGTGACTGACATGCGTAATCACACTTCCATACTTATCAAGAGGTCCGAAACGAATAATACGGTCTGCTGCGATTAGGGGCAGCATGGGGTTCACGCCTGAGGCTCAGGACGTGCGCTAGCAGCGCATGTCGGGTGTGTCAAGCGTCAACTTCGCGTCTCAATATCTCGGGATGTAATGGGAATATTGTGATGCAATCAACGCCATTGTGTATGTGCTTTGTCATGCTATGGATTGCTGAAGAAAAAATATAGGAGGTCCATTTAAGAAAACTTAAGTTTGTGTTAAAATACACACATGCTTTCGTTTGAGAATGTTTCCAAATATGTACATTCATGGGCCCCAGCCCTACATTGATACCGGTGAAAGTCGTTTTCCAATAGCTGTTATTGTTCCAGAGATATTTTTGGTGGACAAGATAGCTGGGACACCCTGTATAAGAAGGGTAAAAGGACGGATCCTCAAAATTACAGACCAATATCCTTACCATCGGTTTGTTGCAGGATTCTCGAACATATTCTCAGTTCGCATATAATGAACTTCGTTGAGACAGAGAAGTTGCTGTCCGTGCATCAGCACGGCTTTAGAAAGCATCGCTCCTGCGAAACGCACCTCGCCCTTTTTTGACATGATATCTTGCGAACCATGGATGAAGGGTATCAGACGGATGCCATATTCCTTGACTTCGGGAAAGCGTTTGACTCGGTGCCCCACTGCAGACTCCTAACTAAGGTACAAGCATATGGGATTGGTTCCCAAATATGAGTGTGGCTCGAAGACTTCTTAAGTAATAGAACCCAGTACGTTGTCCTCGATGGTGAGTGTTCATCGGAGGTGAGGGTATCATCTGGAGTGCCCCAGGGAAGTGTGGTAGGTCCGCTGTTGTTTTATATCTACATAAATGATGCTTTGGATAGGGTGGATAGCAATGTGCGGCTGTTTGCTGATGATGCTGTGGTGTACGGGAAGGTGTCGTCGTTGAGTGACTGTAGGAGGATACAAGGTGACTTGGACAGGTTTTGTGATTGCTGTAAAGAATAGCAGCTAACTCTAAATATAGATAAATGTAAATTAATGCAGATGAATAGGAAAAAGAATCCCGTAATGTTTGAATACTCCATTAGTAGTGTAGCGCTTGACACAGTCACGTCGATTAAATTTTTGGGCGTAGCATTACATTTGCGATATGAAGTGGGACAAGCATGTAATGGCAGTTGTGGGGAAGGCGGATAGTTGTCTCCAGTTCATTGGTAGAATTTTGGGAAGATGCGGTTCATCTGTAAAGGAGACCGCTTATAAAACACTGATACGACCTATTGTTGAGTACTGTTCGAACAAATGGGATCCTTATCAGGTCGGATTGAGGGGGGACATAAAAGCAATTCAGAGGCGGGCTGCTAGATTAGTTACTGGTAGGTTTGATCATCACGTGAGTGTTACGGAAATGCTTCAGGAACTGGCATGGGAGTATCTAGAGGAAAGGGGGCGTTCGTTTCGTGAATCGCTACTGAGGAAATTTAGAGAACTATCATTTGAGGCTGACTGCAGTACAATTTTACTGCCGACAGCTTATATTTCGCGGAAAGACCACAAAGATAAGGTAAGAGAGATTAGGGCTCGTACAGAGGCTTATAGGCAGGCATTTTTCCCTCGTTTTGTTTGGGAGGGGAACAGGGAGAGAAGGTGCTAGTTGTCGTATGAGGTACCCTCCGCCACACACCGTATGGTGGATTGCGGAGTATGTATGTAGATGTAGATGTAGATTTGCCTGCTACCGTGTTACTATATAGTCAGCAGGTCTTGAAATATTTCAGGGAAACATTTTCGCCGCCACGACCTGTATCTTTTATTTCCCAGTTGAAGACCGTATACGGTTTGATTTTCTATCTTTCTGATAAAGCAGCTCAAGAACGGAATATCGAGTTTCACAACAGTTCTCTATTTGGGAAGGCTAACCCAGCCAGCCGGACAGGTGGAGCACAGCAGAACACCGCGTGCAGCCGTTGCAGCCGACCGGCGCTTTGGCAGCAAGCCAGGCCCTGCCCCCACCCGCCGTATAATCAGAGGCAGCCGCTCTTCCGGCCGAGATTAATCATAGTATCCGCAGCACAACCGTTAATCAACACGGCGCGCATTCCTCACAAATCCGCATGCATTCCTTCGTCGGAAACTTTATTCAGCCGGATTTTCCCGCTTTTAATTTCGCAGTAATCCACTTGGTAACCGCTGGGATGTCTGGAATTCCACTCTTTTGTGTGTGCCCGTAATTGTAAAATTTATAACTAGGAAACGTTACTGTACGGAATGTATAAGCACACTGCTTTCCAGGAAGATATTTCGGGGAAATTAAACTTGGATCACGTTAAGCATTCAAGTAAAAATTATGACTTCATACATCACGGTGAAGGTTGAAGTTACAATGCGATGTGTAGATAAGAAGATGCTAAAATGTTAGCGCGATCGTTTTTGCCAAGTACCCAAGTGTATTCATTTGTCAAGTAGACTGTTCGGTCACATTTGTTTTTCCTATATTTAGTTTACAGGAACATCCAATAATAATTAACGTACCAGATATGCCCTGCATGTATGGAGTGTCTTCAACACGTATATCATCGACGACAACACAGGCTGAAATGCTTTACTCTCTGATCCTTTATTTAGCTCCACTATAAAAAAAAAACTCTGCGATCTTTCTAAGCAAGGACACTGTTGGGATGCACATTAGTTATGTACATACGTCTGTAGCGTTTATCAAAAATGGTTCAAATGGCTCTGAGCACTACGGGATTTAAATTGTGAGGTCATCAGTCCTTTAGAACTTCGAACGACGTAAACCTAACTAACCTAAGGACATCACACACATCCATGCCGGAGGCAGAATTCGAACCTACGACCGTAGCGATCGCGCGGTTGCAGACTGTAGCGCCCAGAACCGCTCGGCCACTCCGGCCGGCTGTAGCGTTTATCCATAAGATTAATAAACACCACAGTTACAGACTTTACTCAAGAATATTATATTCTCTTTCACTGTTTACAACAGTCTGCCAAAGCTGGGTTAGCTTTTCGATTCCGCGATTGTAGAAATCACTTGATTTTGAGGAGAAGAACTCGTCGAACCTCGTTCGGAGTGCTTTTTCCACCGGAAATGAAGTTCCTTGAAGGCTGTTCGATAGAGACAGGGAAAGTTGAAAATCTCAGGGACCAAGAACAGGTGAATAACATCTGTGTGGAGTGCCTTCCAAACCCAACTCCAGTTTTCTGACAGTCGAGCAAGACGTCATTCTGCAAGACGTCTTAGTTGTTGACGATATATGTCAGCAGTGATGGTTGCACTTCGGGGAAGCAATTCGCTGTAGCCACACCGTCACTGTTCCACCAGACGCAAAATATTATCCTTTGTGTATGTGCACAGGACTTTGTAGCGAGAGTTCCCGCTTTCTTTGGGCTCAACCAATCCTTTCTTTTCCTTAAAGACCATAAGGTCACCAGTTCTCGTCACCAGTAACGACACAGGATAGGAATGGTAGGTGCAGATCACGAGTCAGTTGGTGCCGAGGAAGCATAGATGCACATTTGGTCACCATCTCATTTTTGCTTTGAAGCCTACGGTACCCATACACCCGATTTTTGAGCCCTCTCCATTCGTGCAAAAGTCATATGATCACAGTTCATCACTTTTCCAGTTCTCGACTATACGACGTGGATCATACTGAGTTAATCCCTTTAAACGATCTGCATGAAGCCTCGAAGGTATTCTTGAACTTGGAGGGTCGCTAATGGCAAACTGATCCATTCATAACGACAAAACCATTATATTAGAGTACAGGCTTTCTCGGTGAATTTCATATGTGAAGTCTTCACGGGTTGTCAGCCGAGTAGCATCGTCGTCTCGTAGCTACGAGACGACAATGCTACTCGGCTGACAAGCCGTGAAGACTTCACATAAGACAAAACCATTTTCTAGTAGTGCTCTGTCCAGTGGCGCTGTCCCCATACCGGCCGAAATGTTTGCCTCCGCTGTTGCCACCCCTTGTCACCATCTACTGATCTCAAAAAGTAAATTATGCCGAAAATGTTCCGATTTCTCAACTTGGCACTCCGTTTTCTCCACTGACTATCTTCAAACTAGTAAACGACAATATGTTAACTCAAACGGCAACAACGAACTATAAATAACAAGTGACTTTCAGTAAATAAACCCATAATAAAATGAATGCCAGCATGAAAAATAAGGACGCTACTAACTCGTGCACCAACGTCAAACATTATCGTCACCTTTGTGGTCTGTACAATATCTTTCTAATAACGTGGAGGGTCCTGATGCAAGCCTTTCTATTTGGCGCCTCTTCGGCATTTGAGCGTCTGTGAGGGTGATATGAAATGATGAAGACAAGAGAACCAACCAGTCTCCCATTGGTGGAAATATCCGAACCGGTTGGGAATCGAACCAGGTTCCCCATGATCTGAAGCAGCACTGCTAACCATTAGACCAGGAACTGTGGACTGAAATATCGAAAGGTGATTGTTTACAAATTGTTCTTGCAAAAATTCAACAGTCATAAATCTAGATTACTAGCGAAAATCTGTCATCAAAACATCTCGTATACCTGTTTCTACATTACTTGTGTGTGCTGCCTTACATCGGCAGTGGTTATCTACACTGGTAAATCAATTTGAACGTACCACAGTGATCAGATACTTCACATATACAGATGGACAATGTATGGCTTTATCTGAAACATCAGCTCTGTATCGTCGTACAGTCGAACTGCACGAAGTCTGCTTTCACATCCAGCTGGACAACTCACTGTGAAAAATATATTTTTAACTTGTGAACCCTTAGTTTAAATTATGTGAACATCCACAAGTTATCTGAGTTAAAATGAAAATACGAGTTGAAATAACATTGAGCTATTGTTATCAAGAATGGAAGTTCTCTAGTTCTCTATTTTGTGTTGCGCTCTTTAGTGGTAATTGAAAAATAAATTCTGATAAGAGGAAATGAACTGGAGTGTCCTTAATTAAAAGAAGCAAGCAAGTTTCAATTATCATATGGCATAGCTAAATTTACCATTAAGAGAGAGATAATTAATAATTCAAGTTTTTGTCTAGCCTGCTTTGACACCGTGGAGTGGACGCACAGCGTACATCGATCGTTTGTTGGCCGTATGCCGATCATTAATATTAAGCGTTGTACATCGAAGTGCTGACCGGAAACTGAATTTACAGATCAGCTTAACAGATGTCAGGGACGCTCCGTGGCTGCTATAAATTCGAACATCAATGGTGTTCGGCAGCGGCCAGCAAACGATATGTCGGCAGTTTGCAGTTCTCCTACCTGAAACATAGAAAAGTTGAGAGGCAAGGTTAGTGTTGTTTAAGTGAAACATTGGTAAACAATGACAATTGTTCATACATTGACGATGCTTTTACATAGTCATCTTTGTGGCCTGTACAATATCTTTCCAATAACGTGGAGTGTCCTGGTGCAAGCCTTTCTATTTGACGCCTCTTCGGTATTTGAGCGTCGGTGAGGGTGATATGAAATGATGAAGACAAGAGAACCAACCAGTCTCCCATTGGTGGAAATATCCGAACCTTTACACACACTGAAAATATCTCTCAAGTACAACTGCCTCTTAGAAAATCTTTGGCGGGAGCGATCATTAAGAGAGAGAGAGAGCGAGACGCCACTCGTGCTTATATACAAGTAGACAACTGAAGGCAATTTTACTGTAATTTTTTCTGAATCTCTTCCTGTTCTGGAAGCCTCTTCGGTAGAAAAACGTTCGAGATACCTCGCTTAGCCCCTTTCCGGTGCGGCTGATGGCGTAAAACTTTATTGTTGACGCCGCTTGCGCTGCGTCTGAAGCATTATTAGCCAATTAAAAAGTACAAATGCTCTCTCACATTTAAGAAGTTATTACAATTTTACATTATAATACAGTTTAAAGACAATACACGGAATTAATAAAAAAAAGCAGTGTTTCAGACGTAGGTTTACATAAATGATTTTAGTTTCGGGGCCTAAGATTATTCGCATAAAAAGAAAATTTTAACTTAAAATACTAATACCAATAAAAATGTTATATTCTTTTGAACAACTGATGTAGGCAGCGACACGAAATTTATACTGAATGAAGTGGTTAGGTATTCACTTACTTTGATCACACAAACATTTAAAATTGTGGTCCTACAAATACGCATTTAAGCATGGACTAATAATAATAATAATAATAATAATAATAATAATAATCAAATGTAGCAAACACTGCGTGACTACATGTTTAATGTGGTGGCAGATTCTGCAGATACTAATTAAATGCCACTGGTTCACGAGAAGCAGAATCTACATCTACATATACATCTCCATGGATACTCCGCAAATCACATGTAAGTGTCTGGCAGAGGGTTGATCGAACCACCTTCACAATTCCCTATTAATTCAATCTCGTATAGCGCGCGGAAAGAATGAACACTTATATCTTCCCGTACGAGCTCTGACTTCCCTTATTTTATCGTGGTGTTCGTTCCACCCTATGTAGGTCGGTGTCAACAAAATATTTTCGCATTCGGAGGAGAAAGTTGGTGATTGGAATTTCGTGAGAAGATTCCGTCGCAACGAAAAACGCCTTTCTTTTAATAATTTCCAGCCCAAATCCTGTATCATTTCTGCGATACTATCTCCCATATTTCGCGATAATACAAGACGTGGTGCCTTTCTTTGAACTTTTTCAATGTACTCCGTGAGTCCTACCTGGCAAGGATCCCAAACCGCGCAGCAGTATTCTAAAAGAGTACGGACAAGCGTAGTGTAGGCAGTCTCCTTAGTAGGTTTGTTACATTTCCTAAGTTTCCTGCCAATAAAACCCAGCCTTTGGTTAACCTTCCCCACATTTTCTATGTGTTCTTCCCAATTTCAGTTGTTCGTAATTGTAATACCTAGGTATTTAGTTGAATTTACGGCATTTAGATTAGACTGATTTATCGTGTAACCGAAGTTTAACGAGTTCCTTTCAGTACCCATGAGGATAGCCTCACACTTTGCTTTATTTAGGGTCAACTGCCACTTTTCGCACCATTCAGATATTTTTTCTAAATCGTTTTGCAGTTTGTTTTGATCTTCTGATGACTTTATTAGTCGATAAACGACAGCGTCATCTACAAACAACCGAAGACGGCTGCTCAAATTGTCTCCCAAATAGTTTATATATATAAGGAACAGCAAAGGGCTTATAACATTACCTTGTGGAACGCCTGAAATCACTTCTGTTTTACTCGATGACATTCCATCAATTACTACGAACTGTAACCTCGCTGACAGTGACAGGAAATAGCAAATCCAGTCACGTAACTGAAACGATATTCCATAAGCATGCAATTTTACTACGAGCCGCTTGTGTGGTACAGTGTCAAAAGCCTTCCGGAAATCCAGGAATACGGAATCGATCTGAAATTCCTTGTCAATAGCACTCAGCTCTTAATGTGAATAAAGAGCTAGTTGTGTTTCCCAGGAACGATGTTTTCTAAACCCATGTTGACTATGTGTCAATAGACCGTTTCCTTCGCGGTAATTCATAATGTTCGAACACAATATAGGTTCTAAAATCTTGCTGCATATCGACGTTAACGATATGGGCCTGTAATTTAGTGGATTACTCCCACTACCTTTCTTGAATATTGGTGTGACCTGTGCAACTTTCCAGTGTTTGGGTACGAATCTTTCGTCGAGCGAACGGTTGTATATGATTGTTAAGTATGGAGCTAATGCATCAGCATACTCCGAAAGGAACCTAATTAGTACACAGTCTGGACCAGAAGACTTGCTTTTATTGGGTGATTGGAGTTGCGTCACTACTCCGAGGATATTTACTTCTAGTTTACTCATGTTGGCAACTGTTCTCGATTCGAATTCTGGAATATTTACTTCGTCTTCTTTTGTGAAGGCATTTCGGAAGGCTGTGTTTAGTAAATCTGCTTTGGCAGCACTGTCTTCGATAGTATCGCCATTGTTATCGCGCAGAGAAGGCATTGATTGTTTCTTGCCGCTAACATACTTCACATACGACCAGAATCTCTTTCTATTTTCTGCCAGGTTTCGAGACCATGTTTCTTTGTGGAAACGGTTATAGGCGTCTCGCATTGAACTCCGTGCTAAGTTTCTGTCTGCAACAGTGTTCTAACCCGTTTTGTGTACCAAGGGGGATCAGCTCCGTCGTTTGTTAGTTTATTTGGTATAAACCTCTCAATTGCTGCCGATACTATTTCTTTGAATTTAAGCCACATCTGGTCAACACTTTTATTATTAATTTGGAATGAGAGGAGATTGTCTCTCAGGAAGGCGTTAAGTGAATTTTTATCTGCTTTTTTGAGTAGGTATATTTCTCGCTTATTTTTCGAGGATTTGGGGATTACAATATTCAGTCTCGCTCCGACCACCCTGTGTTCACTGATCCCTATGTCGGTTTTGATGCTATTTATTAACTTAGGATTATTTGTTGCTAAGAGGTTAAGTGTGTTTTCACAACCGTTTACTATTCGCGTGGGCTCATGAACTAACTGCTCGAAGTAATTTTCATAGAATGCGTTTAGCACAATTTCGGATGATATTTTATTCGTACCTCCTGAATTAAACACGTATTTTCGCCAGCATATCGAGGGTAAAGTAAAGTCACATCCAACTACTGTCGCGTGAGACGGGTACGTGTTTGAAATCAAGCTCACGTTTTCTTTGAAGCTTTCAGCAGCTGCATCATCTGAACTGAGTCGGTAAAAGGATCCAGTTATTGTTTTATTCCGGTTGCCAACAATGACCTCTACCCATACTAACTCACAGGAAGTATCTACTTCAATTTCGCGACAAATTAAACTATTTCTAACAGCAACAAACACGCCACCGCCAACCGTGTTTAGCCTATCTTTTCGGAACACCGTTAGGTTCTTCGCAAAAATTTCGCCTATTCACAAATTATTCGCCAGCTCACAAATAAATGGAGTTCACTATGGCGATCAACATATCGAAACTCGCGTAATCATCAGTAGATTTGAACAGACCAACTGGCAAAGATCAGCGCATGCGAAACGAGTGGATCCTCTGCGGAACGATGCCTGTCGCGTAATCACGGGATGCCTAAGACCTACCCCCGTCAGCCGACTTTATTTGATTAGTGGCATAGCTCCACCCAACATCAGACGAGCCATAGCAAGCGAAGCAGAGCGCCTCAAGCAGCTGCGCGACCAGCGCCATCCTCTCTTCAGACAAAACCCTCCACACACACGTCTAAAATCAAGACGGAGTCTCCTCACCTCAGTTCAACCGCTCGAAACCTCAAAACAAAAGGCCAGATTGTCAAAATGGCAAGCAACACTGCCTACGGGAGACCAGACACCTCTAATCTCACCCAACGAACAATTGTCCTCTGGAAATGAACTAAAATGGCCATTATGGAGAACCCTCAACCGCCTACGAACTGGGGTGGGCAGATGCAACGTAACCATGTGTAAATGGGGCTACCGAGACGGGACGGACACAAGCCAGTGCGCACAGACCCAAACAATAGACCACCTCCTCGAATGCAGCAACATGGTGGAAGTGTGCAGGAAAGAAGATCTGGCAAACGCTACGGCAGTGGCAGTTAAATGCGCTGAATTTTGGCGGGACGTGATATATATACTATGTTTGTCTTTATATTGTAATGTGACTCCCCATTTTGGGTTTGTTTTATTTATACATATGTTTATTGTATTTGTTCAAAAATGGTTCAAATGGCTCTGAGCACTATGGGACTCAACTGCTGAGGTCATTAGTCCCCTAGAACTTAGAAATAGTTAAACCCAACTAACCTAAGGACATCACAAACATCCATGCCCGAGGCAGGATTCGAACCTGCGACCGTAGCGGTCTTGCGGTTCCAGACTGCAGCGCCTTTAACCGCACGGCCACTTTATTGTATTTGTATTTGTGTGTATATGTAATATGTGGGTTGTCTATGGCTTGGACACGATTAAATAAAAATAAACAGACTAACTGTAAGTAATTCCAAAATGAAGCTGAAATGTCAGAATTCAGAGCTACTGGCCGCCTAATACTCTTGAAAACTTAAGTTCCAACTGGCTCACTATTGTTTCCCTTCAACACGAATTAATACAACTGGCTCACTGATCCTAAATTCTAAAATATTTTGAGTCTGCATTTTGCACCCGAAGCCTATCAGTTTACAAGTTCTAATCATACTAGCAATTGTGCAACATGTAAGAGGATTCCGTGACATTCCAGCGTGGAGTGACCTGAAGTGGCCGCTCTCACGGTCATATAAGCCCTGTATTTCCCTTCCAAATCTTACAAGGAACACAAAATACATAGAACGGAGGACCTGTTAAAATATGTGTAACTCAAACATAAAAATACTTGGTGAAATAAGGTTCTTCCTCTGTCAGTCTCCCTCAGACCATCCCCAATGTCCTTTGTCTAATACTTTACACAGAATTAACTAAAACATGAAATTTACAGAAACACCCTCAGTACAAAAGCTAAGCTATTTCTTTAATATACGATAAACTGTAAACATCGTTTGTTAAACAGAAGCATCTCTTGGCACTATTTTTAAAGTTGTTTATGTGTTTTACGTACAAGTTACCACTTTCAAATGACAAGTGCCTTTCATACACAATGAATTAACATGTCCTTAAATAAACATGACCTAACTTAATGAACTTTCATAAAACTCATGGTTACATAGGTAAGGGTATAACGGATGTTATATTGCGTTAATTTTCTGTATAAGGGCTTAGAATACGACTTTATGATACACTGACGTAATTAAAAAGGTATAAAATGTGATATAAATCAATATATAAAATATACTGTCCGCAGATGTGTGAATTCCAGTGATGATAGCTAGTGTTCTCCGTTATCATTCAACACGTTGTTTGTAAAAAAATACATGAAGCGTTCAACAATTTTTAATTTTCAATGGTTTGTGCAGTATCGTTCACTTACCGCAGCCTGCTGCCGTGGCGACTGTGACCCGCCCAGCCTCCTTAGGCTTACTCCAGTACCTCCGCCTTACGCTAGCCGAGACAATTTTTACAAACTCATCATTTCAATAATTCTAGCCTGATGACAGCTCACCAGTATCTATTATGATACACTATCTCCTAGGATCCAAAGAGTATCAAATACACGATGGGTAGTAAATGAAGAAAGATATTCTTAGAACCGCATGCTGCTATGCCCAGCAAGGGATGGACCATTGTTAATTTTGTTCATCTCAGTGTATTGCACACATGAAACAAAAGAAACGATTAACCATTTAAGGAGAAACCGATAAACCCCACAATCACTACATGTTATTCAGCCACACATGCATCACATGATAAATCAAAGAACTGATTTGTAACTGCTAACGTTTCAAAAATACGAGAAATAAGAAATCCCATAGTAGTGTATGTTGAATTATAATAGAACTTGGGAACCAAACGTTGGCTGCGGTGGCAGAGTGTGCAGCCTAATGTCAGGGAATGTTCGTCCTGTAAACGGAATGAGTGGTCACTGGCGGAAAGAAAACCGCGGCGTGCCTGAAATTTTTCTAACAGTACTGCGGTGTTCGCTCCAGCCGATATTCGCCGTGCCGACAGCTGTATACGGACCCGACACAGTGTTACCACCGTGGAAAGTTTCACGAACGAGGAATACCCCAAAATGCACCTCACCTTTAGTGTTGCGAAGAACGATACAACAGTATCACTTTTTCTAACTGGCGCCTTCCATACGCAAAAACATTTTACTTCGCGGGTAGGCGCTTGCGGAATTATGGTGCATGGGCAGCACCTCCAGGATTTAGCGGCGAAGGTCAAATGTCGACGTACAGTGAGGATGACCAAAAGAGTTTCTTATAAACTGTTGCGGAGGACCGAAGAATAAGCACCAACACTATCGCCACTGCGGCTGGAGCCTCGCAGTCTACTGTTATGAGGGTACTGCTCAGAAACCATTACCAACCCTTCTGCGTGCAGAAGATACAGGTATTGTCCCTGGGTAACTACCAGCAGAGGATGGACTTCCTCAAATTCATTCTACAGCGTCATATGAACGACCAGATTTTGTCACGAACAATATCGTTCACCGACGAAGCCTGTTTCACAAAGGAGGATACAATGAATTCTCATAACAGACACGAGTGGGCAGAGGAAAACCATATTACGAAGTGGTGCAAGGGCACCAGCAATGATGCAGTGACAATATATGGTGTGGTATTGTTGATCGGCGTCTCACAGAGCGACATGTACTACGACGAGGGCTGAGAGGACAGCAATATCTGCTTTTAATGGATGCCACGTTACCAGAATTTTTGGAAGTTAATTTGGCCTGTCATTTGTACCTGCAGTTCATGCGTGATGGAGCCCCCACTCACTTCAGCGGCACAATCCGACGCCACGTGGACAATGCCTTCCCTTCCAAGTGGATTGCTTATGGAGGTCCTATACAATAGCCAGGCAGATCGCCAGACCTTAGTCGACTGGACTTCATTTTGTGGGGCCATCTGAAATCAGTGATTTATGAAAGAGAGATTGTTGATGTCAGTAATATTCGACGTAAAATGCAACACGACAGTGATATTACGCGAAAAGATGCAAACATGCAGATTCCTCTTCAGCAATCCTTTCGGTGAAGAGCCAGACATTGCCACACGCATCGCGGCCGTAATGACAAACAGTGCTTTTCCTTTGGGGAATGGGAGGGGGGTTGGTCATCAGTCTTCTGCCTGGTTTGATGCGGCCCGCCACGAATCCCTCTCCTGTGCCAACCTCTTCATGTCAGAGTAGCATTGGAACCTACATCCTCAGTCATTTGATGGATGTATTCCAATCTCTGTCTTCCTCTAGAGTTTTTTGCCTTCTACAGCTCACTCTAATACCATGAAAGTGAATCCCTCATGTCTTTACAGATGTTCTAGCATCCTGTCCTCCTTATCAGTGTTTACCATACACTCCTTTCCTCTCCGATTCAGCACAGAAACTTCTCGTTCCTTACCGTATCAGTCTAACAAATTTTCAACATTCGTCTGCTGCACCACATCTCAAATGCTTCGATTCTCCTCTGTTCCGGTTTTCCCACAGTCCATGTTTCACTGTCATACAATGCTGTATTCCAGACGTACATTGTCAGAAACTTCTTCCTCAAATTCAGACCGATATTTGATATTAGTAGACTTGTCTTGGCCAGGAATACCCTTTTTGCCATTGCTAGTCTGCTTTTGATGTCCGCCTTGCTCCCTCCGTCACACGTTATTTTACTGCCTACGTAGCATAATTCCTTAACGTCATCTACTTCGTGACCATTGATGCTGATATTAAGTTTCTCGTTGTTCTGATTTCTGCTACTTCTCATTACCTTCGTCTTTCTTCGGTTTACTGTCAACCCATATTCTGTACGTATTAGACCGTTCATTACATTCAGGAGATCATGTAATACTTCTTCACTTTCACTCAGGATAGCAATGTCGCCAGCGAATCGTATCATTGATATCCATTCACCTTGAATTTTAATTCCACTCCTGAACCTTCTTTAATTTCCATCATTGCTTCCTTGACGTACAGATTGAACAGTGCCGGCCGCGGTGGTCTCGCGGTTCTAGGCGCTCAGTCCGGAAACGCGCGACTGCTACGGTCGCAGGTTCGAATCCTGCCTCGGGTATGGATGTGTGTGATGTCCTTTGGTTAGTTAGGTTTAAGTAGTTCTAAGTTCTAGGAGACTGATGACCACAGATGTTAAGTCCCATAGTGCTCAGAGCAATTTTTTTTTTTGATTGAACAGTAGGGGCGAAAGACTACATCCTTGTCTTACATCCTTTTTTATAGCAGCACTTCTTTCTTGGTTGTTCACTCTTATTAATACTTCTTGGCTGTTGAACATATTGTATATGACCTGTCTCTCTCTACAGCTTACCCCTATTTTTCTCAGAATATCAAACATCTTGCACCATTTTACATTGTCGAACGCTTTTTCCACGTCAACTAATCCTAACAACTTGTCTTGATTTTTCTTTAGTCTTGCTTCCATTATTAATCACAATGTCAGAATTGGCTCTCTGGTGCCTTTACCTTTCCTAAAGCCAAAATGATCATCTAGCGCATCATCAATTTTCTTTTCCATTCTTCTGTATATTATTCTTGTAAGCCACTTGGATGCACGAGCTGTGATGCTGATTGTTCGGTAATTCTCGCACTTGTCAGCTCTTGCCGTCTCCGGAATTTTGAGCATGATGCTTTGCCGAAAGTCAGATGGTATGTCGCCAGACTCAGACATTCTACACACCAACATGAAAAGTCGTTTTGTTGCCACTTCCCCTAACGATTTTAGACATTCTGATGGAATGTTATCTATCCCTTCTGCCTTACTTGATCATAAATCCACCAAAGCTCTTTCAAAGTCTGATTCTAAAACCCGGTCCCCTATCTCTTCTAATTCGACTTCTGTTTCTTCTTCTATCACATCAGACGCATCTTCCCCCTCAAAGAGGCCTTCAATAAATTCTTTCCATCTCTGCGCTCTCTTCTCTGCATTTAGCAGTGGTATTCCCGCTGGACTCTTAATGTTATCACCCTTACCCTTATTGTCACGGAAGGTTGTTTTGACTTTCTAGTATACTGTGTCTGTCCTTCCGAATATAGTTTCTTTTTCGATTTCTTCACGTTTTTAATGCAGCCATTTCGTCTTAGCTTCCATTCACTTACTAGTTATTTCATTCCTCAGCTAGTTTTATTTCTGTATTCCTGGGTCTCCTGGAACATCTTTGTACTTCCTCCTTTCATCGATCAATTCAAGTATTTCTTCTGTTACCAATGGTTTCTTCGCAGCTACCTTCTTTGTACCTATGTTTTGCATCCCAACTTCTGTTATCGCCAGTTTTCGGGATGTCCATTCCTCTTCGACTGTACTACCTACTGAGCTATTCCTTATTGCTGTATCAATAGCCTTAGAGAACTTCAAGCGTTTCTTGTCATTCCATAGTACTTCCATATCCCACTTCATTGCGTATTGATTCTCCCTGACTAGTGTCTTAAACATCAGCTTATTCTTCATCACTACTACGTTGTGATCTAGGCCTGTATCTGCTCCTGGGTACGCCTTAAAATCCAATATCTGATTTCGGAATCTCTGCCTGACCGTGTTGTAATCTCACTGAAATTTTCTCGTGTCACCCAGCCTTTTCCAATTTTACCTCCTCCTCTTGTGATTCCTGAACAAATTATTCGCTATTACTAGCTGATGTTTATTAGAGAACTTATTTAATCTTTCTCCTCTCTCATTCCTTGTCCCAAGACCATATTCTCCTGTAACCTTTACCTCTACTCCTTCCTCTACACCTGCATTCCAGTCCCCCGACTATTAGATTTCATCTCCCTTTAGATACTGTAATAGCGTTTCAATAACCTGATACATTTTCCGTATCTCTTCATCTTCACCTTACAACGTCGGCATGTATACCTGAACTATCGTTGTCGCTGTTGGTTTGCTGTCGATCCTGATAAGAATAACGCTATCACTGAAGTGTTCACAGCAACACACTCTCTGCTCTACCTTCCTATTCATAACCAACCCTACTCCCGTTATAACATTTTCTGCTGCAGTTGATATTGCCTTATACTCATCTGACCAGAAATAACTGCCTTCTTTCCACTTCACTTCACTGACCCCTACTATATCTAGACTAAGCCTTTGAATATCCCTTTTCAGATTTTCTAGTTTCCCTACCACATTCAAGCTTCTGACATTCCACGCCGTGACGCGTAGAATGCTAATATTTCGTTGATTATTCAATATTTTTCTCATGGTAACCTTCTCCTTCTCAGTGCCCTCCCGGAGATCCAAATGGGGACTATTCCGGAATCTTTTGCTATAGGAGAGATCATCATGGCATTTCTTCAATTATAGGACACATGTCCTGTGGATACACGTTACGTGTCTTCAATGCTGTGGTTTCCATTGCCTTCTACATCGTCATGCCGTTGATTATTTCTGATTCTTCCGCCTTTAGGGGCAGTTTCCCACCTTTAGGACAAGAGAGTGCCCTGAACCTCTGTTCGCTCCTTCGCCTTCTTTGACAAGGCCGTTGCAAGAATGAGGGCGATTTCTTATGCCGGAAGCCTTCGGCCGCCGATTCTGGTTATTAATCAGAATTTAAGCAGCGGTGGGATTAGAACCAGGGACCGTAGACGTTTTGATTATGAATCAAAGACGCTACTCCATTGCGTCTTCTGGTAGTATGCTTCTGCGTTAGTTTAGATTTATACAACTGGAATTTATTCGTTACGATTAAGTGAGAGATAACTGAATTGTCGCATTTTGTATTCTGATTCTTTGTACTCTTTCCTGAAGACTACATCCAGCACAAATAAGCAAATAATAAAACATGCACAGTAGTACAGTTCGTCCTCAGTCTTAGTTACCAATGCTATCTAGCCACGACACGTAACACCGGCTGGCGAAAAAGGAACGAGACAGATGTGGTCGCTGCCATTGCTCACATTGTCACGCAGACTGTCGCTTGACGCCACATGCTTCGCCATCTAATCGGCGGCGTCGACTACCTACAACAAACACATGTTGTGCATTGTTGCTGACGTTTTCCCTTGGTCTGTTTCAGCGCACAGGTATGCCCAGATGCCCTCTTCACATTTTTCGGTCTTACAACATTCAACTGTATTGCCATTTAGTGTCTTAGGAACATGGGGAAAACGAATTTATGTTTGTAGCTCATTGTGTGACACTTTTTTCCTCATTTGCGATTCGCTCTGTATACTACATGCACAGTAATTAGCTAGTTGGAAACATACCTTTAATGTGGAACCGAAGGATGTAAGTGAAGTGAAAAATCTGTGAACAGAATACGCGAACATCGCTCCACAAATCACTATCTGGACAAAAGGAGAGCGAGGAGAAGCCGTATGTTGGAATGTCCTCCCGTTGCCAAAAATTGATAAAGAAAGAACCGGCGTTTTAAGGAAAAGGCTACATCATGGACCGATGATTTGAAAATCTGAGGATTATTGCTGTACTTTTATCATTTTATGACATCTTACTTGCTAGCCTCTCAAGTACACCTGTGAATGGAAGTAAATATGGCATGATGTATCAATGTCGATTAACTTGGACCACACATAGAAAGAACTATTACAGTACGCAATGAGATGAACGGGAATGATAGTTTTATTCAAAGACAATAATTACACAGATGAATCCAAATTTATGATTATCCCCTAGACATTACTAAAGGTGGGACGTAGTAATCAGTGTGGTGTGTGGCAATGCATGCTCACCAACGTGTTTCCACGCAGCCACAAGCGTGGTAAGAGATTCTTGTGCTACGGTCTTCCATTCCTCCTTCAACGCGACTCACAAGTGCTGGGTGACCATTGGTGTACGTAGACTTGCAGCAATGTGTCTCCCTGCCAGTCCATTCACCGATCATGTTCGGCAATGTTCCACAGTGCATTACGTGTTCCCATCTCTCACCATAAGAGGGTCCGTCCATGATTTTGGGACTTGATCGTATTGGTAACCAAGGTGATTATGTTGTGGGAAGGCATGACGCTGCATGTGGGTACTGAACTCCAAATTGTCACCGGTCAATGTTACTGTAAACTGTACTCCTTCCCCATGTCCGTCTTTCTAGGGGCACATTCACCCCTGACTATTTCCATGGACGACACTGCGCTGCCGCTTCAGACAGAGTAGATGGAGGAGGTCTCGGAACGAGAGGATGTTCAGTGAATGGAGTCGTTTAATGCTGCCCCGACAAGTCCCATCGAGCACTTATGGGATGCCTTAGGGAAACCTAAATGTTATGCCTTCGTATCAGCTCTAATACCTATTATCATCTTATAGTGATCAGTTCATGAGATTTATGTAGAAGGAAATAGTACACAGTACTCTGCCTAACTCTTCTTGATAACTATGAACTTGGCTTTTTGGCAGTAAACCTCTCCGTAATGCAAGGGGCCTCTCCTACTGAAAGAAATCATGGCGAAAAGTGCTGCATTTCACTGGATCAACACCAACTCCTCTATTATAAGGTACACCCAACTGAAAGGAGACTTCTGCGTAACTGCTTTATATGTAACTCCAGCGAGTGAACATGTTTACCGGGCGATGGCGTGGTGATATTCATAGCTGGACAAGTGGAGTTGACGGCTTTGCAGCCGTTCCCTAGTTTTGGATAGTTGTTTCTGCAGTTCGTTGCGTGATGATTCCTTCCGATCAGCATAAAAAGCAGTCACCCAATTTTTTCGTCCAGAATGGGAGCATACTTCACAATTGTATCGAAGGAAGAGTTATGGTGCTCGGAAAGCTGTGCCTCCCACGTTGCACATTATACCGGTGGTGTCACCGTTATATGGATCCTGTACGACCTTATTCCGTTCCCAAACCTCCTCCTTTTCCTTGAACGGATACAGATCCTCTACACTTCCCCCTCACCCACTTGTCTCTCCCATTCTCTCCCATCCCCGTCCGCTGACGCGACTGTATTCCCACGTCCCACCTGCTCTCCATCTCTCCACTCTCCTTACCCTCTCCTGAGGAGGCTTCCACCAGCTACCCCTCCCTGATGATGCCCTCATCCCCTCCATCTACCCCTCCTATCAACTTTGATCCTCCTCTTCTACTTCCTGTGTTTTTTCCTTAGGGCACCCTCTATCCCTTCTCTCCCTCCTCCCTTCCTCCCCTGGTCTTCCCCTACTCCCCGTACCTTCTTTCCTCCCCCTATCACCTCTGCCACTGGCATCTCCACTCCCCCCTCTCCCTCCTCCCCTACCTTTTTCCCCTTTTGGCAGGTCCCCGGACTCGCACACGTCACGTGAACATTAGCGCGCTGGAGATCATCGCCATCGGTTTTGTGTGTGTGCCGTCATGTTTGTGCTTCAGTGTTTTCGCCGCTCACGCTCCATCGTTCACGTGTGTCATCTTAATCATCAGTGTTCGTGTGCAGTGCTGACAGTTTCTTTGTTTTTCTTCGCGTTTGAACGGCTTCGTGTTTTTTCATTACTGTGTCAACTGTCTTTTGTCCACCGTTCTGTTATGTTACTTCTGTATCTTCATTGTTTTTCTCTCTTTGTACTGCCTGTGGCTGAAGAGCGGCGTAAAGTTGCTGCTGCCAGCCCACCTTGTGTAAGGTGTAAAATGACAATGAAGAAAAATAACCGTTATATGGCGGGACGTGCAAACGTCACTGATATGCCACGACCTAGGCAGGGGCACGTTGCTATTACCAGTGTCACGACTTCATATGTGGAGAGCTCATGCAGACGAATCATCCGATAACCGTACATAATATTGTTGTCGATGTGTCGATGAGCATAGGAACTGTGCATCTGATAATTTACGACAACCTTCGTTATGGTAAAGTTTGTGCACAGTGCATTCCCAAGCATCTTTTAGAGGAACAGAAGATTGCAAGAATGCGTGTTTGCCTGACCAATCAGCTGTGCTGCTCGGATCAAGGAAAGGATTTCATTCCTCAGACTGTTCCTTGTAATGAGACACGATGTCAGCACTTCGATCCTCCCTCGCATAGAGTGGCAGCATCTCAGCTCCTCTAGTCCAAAACAAGCCCATTCTTCCCCAAAGGCCGAAAAAAGTTCGGTCTCTTTTTCGTCGAAGGTTGTCGTATATACAACGACTGGTTAACACGGGGTGGCACAGGTAACAATAAGCAGTATTGTAATACGTTGCTGAAGCTCGAACAGGCTCTTAAGAACAAGCACAGAAGTAACCTATCTAATGGGATAGTGCCTCTTTAGAACATTGTTTGGCCATACATCCATATATGGCCAGGAAATACCTCTAAGTCCCTCAATAAATTTTATTGGTTGTCCGCAATACCTTAAGCAGCAATACCTCCCCCTCGCATATCGTCAGCCCATTAAAACAATCTCTGAAAGATGGGTATTGCACTTATGGCCAAGAAGTCCAGGACACCGTGGGAAACTGCATCCGTAGTAACACATGAGATTCTAAACTTTTGCCACTCACTTGCTTTCTACCCTCTGGGGTGGTGTATCAATGTCAATGTCAATTATATATAATTGCATGGCTCCATTTGAACAGTAATTATAACACGGTTACTAAAATTGCTTTGTGTGTAACTGTAGTCTGCTGTTGAGATTTGAGCACATCTTGTAATTCTAAATCGTCTGGGTCCCAGACTGACTAGTAAGACTCAAAAATCTATCGACCCTACGACACTTTTCTCATGGTTTAATTATATTTCCTTTCGGTTCTTCCTGTGAGTCTCAGCCGAACATCAACATCCGCTACAAGCGGGCGTAATTTTATAGAGCTTTAAGAGCTCTTTCCCCTATAGGTCATCTCGAAAGGATAATCAAAGAAATTTTACAGTGCTTTTGTTTCCATTCATTCATCACCAGCGGGCTGAAAACAAAGTATTTGGTCTTTTTGCCTGTTTACGTTTTGTGCGAAACATTTATTTACATCCAGAGTTAATTTGCAGCCCCATCTTATCACAATTCGCTAATATTTTCTTGTGTTCTAACTTTCCTGAATAGGCACTATAGTGCTGCCTTAGGAATGACATTAAGAACAACTTGTGAATTCCACCCACTAGGGTGTTTTGAATACTGCCTCAGAGCTGGTAAGGTTAAATGAAGCACGTATGTGTTCATTTTGTTTCTGAAAATAAGAACATTTTGGGCAGTTCTTAAACAGAACAGTGCGTTCAGGTTTACTGGTCTACCCAGTTTAAGGCCATAGTGTGGAGAGAACGTTTCGTGGAACCTCAAGTCTCTCATAAATTTTCTGCGTCATATTTACTACGTAATTTCTCCTTAAACCTCGTTTCTAAGGAATTTTTCTGTAATGTACGCTTTGGGTGAGCAGAAACAAATCATTTCGCGTTCTTACGGTCGCAATTTATTTCTTCTGGGAAGAGATGTGTTAAATTTTTTAACTGCCTATAACTCCTGACTTCAGTGCTTTCTGACATTCAAAGATCTGAGGTAAAGCGTAAAAGAACATAATAAGAGACGTCTCTAGAAACGTATGTATTTTAAACAGGAAGGTCGTGGATAATTCATTATGGTTCAGTGCCTTACTGCGTAAAAATGGAACCTTTACAGGATCACTTTGTTGTCTGTCTCTCTGTCCGAGAATTAAGAACCCTGTTTCTCAGGAACGGGTAGACGCTTCTAGTTAAAATTTATGTTAGATACTCAGGTCTACCGTCAGTTGGCGGTGTAAAAATTTTAAGCTTTTAGGTCATTGCAGACAGAAGATACCGCCATTTACGTCACATATTGACTTCCGGAAGGCGTTTGATACAGTTCCGCACTGTCGCCTGATAAAGTAAGAGTCTACGGAATATCAGACCAGCTGTGTGGCTGGATTGAACAGTTTTTAGCAAACAGAACACAGCATGTTGTTATCAATGGAGAGACGCCTACAGACGTTAAAGTAACCTCTGGCGTGCCACAGGGGAGTGTTGTGGGACCATTGCTTTTCACAATATATATAAATGACCTAGTAGATAGTGTCGGAAGTTCCATGCGGCTTTTCGCGGCTGATGCTGTAGTATACAGAGAAGTTGCAGCATTAGAAAATTGTAGCGAAATGCAGGAAGATCTGCAGCGGATAGGCACTTGGTGCAGGGAGTGGCAACTGTCCCTTAACATAGACAAATGTAATGTATTGCGAATACACAGAAAGAAGGATCCTTTATTGTATGATTATATGATAGCGGAACAAACACTAGTAGCAGTTACTTCTGTAAAATATCTGGGAGTATGCGTGCGGAACGATTTGAAGTGGAATGATCATATAAAATTAATTGTTGGTAAGGCGGGTACCAGGTTGATATTCATTGGGAGAGTGCTTAGAAAATGTAGTCCATCAACAAAGGAGGTGGCTTACAAAACACTCGTTCGACCTATACTTGAGTATTGCCCGTCAGTGTGGGATCCGTACCAGATCGGGTTGACGGAGGAGATAGAGAAGATCCAAAGAAGAGCGGCGCGTTTCGTCACAGGGTTATTTGGTAACCGTGATAGCGTTACGGAGATGTTTAATACACTCAAGTGGCAGACTCTGCAAGAGAGGCGCTCTGCATCGCGGTGTAGCTTGCTCGCCAGGTTTCGAGAGGGTGCGTTTCTGGATGAGGTATCGAATATATTGCTTCCCCCTACTTATACCTCCCGAGGAGATCACGAATGTAAAATTAGAGAGATTAGAGCGCGCACGGAGGCTTTCAGACAGTCGTTCTTCCCGCGAACCATACGCGACTGGAACAGGAAAGGGAGGTAATGACAGTGGCACGTAGGGTGCCCTCCGCAACACACCGTTGGGTGGCTTGCGGAGTATAAATGTAGATGTAGATGTAGATATTTTGAACTCGCAAACTCACACATCAAAAGCTAAGGGTGCTTCACGTTAACCTACACTCCTGGAAATGGAAAAAAGAACACATTGACACCGGTGTGTCAGACCCACCATACTTGCTCCGGACACTGCGAGAGGGCTGTACAAGCAATGATCACACGCACGGCACAGCGGACATACCAGGAACCGCGGTGTTGGCCGTCGAATGGCGCTAGCTGCGCAGCATTTGTGCACCGCCGCCGTCAGTGTCAGCCAGTTTGCCGTGGCATACGGAGCTCCATCGCAGTCTTTAACACTGGTAGCATGCCGCGACAGCGTGGACGTGAACCGTATGTGCAGTTGACGGACTTTGAGCGAGGGCGTATAGTGGGCATGCGGGAGGCCGGGTGGACGTACCGCCGAATTGCTCAACACGTGGGGCGTGAGGTCTCCACAGTACATCGATGTTGTCGCCAGTGGTCGGCGGAAGGTGTACGTGCCCGTCGACCTGGGACCGGACCGCAGCGACGCACGGATGCACGCCAAGACCGTAGGATCCTACGCAGTGCCGTAGGGGACCGCACCGCCACTTCCCAGCAAATTAGGGACACTGTTGCTCCTGGGGTATCGGCGAGGACCATTCGCAACCGTCTCCATGAAGCTGGGCTACGGTCCCGCACACCGTTAGGCCGTCTTCTGCTCACGCCCCAACATCGTGCAGCCCGCCTCCAGTGGTGTCGCGACAGGCGTGAATGGAGGGACGAATGGAGACGTGTCGTCTTCAGCGATGAGAGTCGCTTCTGCCTTGGTGCCAATGATGGTTGTATGCGTGTTTGGCGCCGTGCAGGTGAGCGCCACAATCAGGACTGCATACGACCGAGGCACACAGGGCCAACACCCGGCATCATGGTGTGGGGAGCGATCTCCTACACTGGCCGTACACCACTGGTGATCGTCGAGGGGACACTGAATAGTGCACGGTACATCCAAACCGTCATCGAACCCATCGTTCTACCATTCCTAGACCGGCAAGGGAACTTGCTGTTCCAACAGGACAATGCACGTCCGCATGTATCCCGTGCCACCCAACGTGCTCTAGAAGGTGTAAGTCAACTACCCTGGCCAGCAAGATCTCCGGATCTGTCCCCCATTGAGCATGTTTGGGACTGGATGAAGCGTCGTCTCACGCGGTCTGCACGTCCAGCACGAACGCTGGTCCAACTGAGGCGCCAGGTGGAAATGGCATGGCAAGCCGTTCCACAGGACTACATCCAGCATCTCTACGATCGTCTGCATGGGAGAATAGCAGCCTGCATTGCTGCGAAAGGTGGATATACACTGTACTAGTGCCGACATTGTGCATGCTCTGTTGCCTGTGTCTATGTGCCTGTGGTTCTGTCAGTGTGATCATGTGATGTACCTGACCCCAGGAATGTGTCAATAAAGTTTCCCCTTCCTGGGACAATGAATTCACGGTGTTCTTTTTTCAATTTCCAGGAGTGTAGAATTGTAATAATATGACATAAAAATAATCTTGTTGCCACTAGAATAGACACAGCGTTCATCACCCGTCAAAATCATAACAGGTGAACATTACTGCAAGCAAACACACGCTGTCACGTTTCAGTCTCTACATACACTAATCAGCCAGAACGGTATGACCACCGACGTACTATCGACATAAACCCGTCCAGGCGATAGCAGCGTCCCCTGTCGAGGAATGACTGCTGGTCAGACAAACGCACGGTGCATGTACACTACTGGCCATTAAAATAGCTGCACCATGACGTGCTACAGACGCGAAATTTAACCGACAGGAACAAGATGCTCTGATATGCAAATGATTAGCTTTTCACAGCATTCACACAAGGTTGCCGCCGGTGGCGACACTTACAACGTGCTGACACGAGAAAAGTTTCCAACCGACTTCTCATACACAAACAGCAGTTGACCGGCGTTGCTGGTGAAACGTTGTTGTGATGCCTCGTGTAAGGAGGAGAAATGCGTACCATCACGTTTACGATTTTGATAAATGCCAGATTGTAGCCTATCGCGATTGTGGTTTATCATATCGCAACATTGCTGCTCGCGTTGGTCGAGATCCAATGACTGACAGCAGAATATGGAATCGGTGGTTTCAGGAGGGTAATACGGAACGCCGTGCTGGATCCCAACGGCCTCGTATCACTAGCAGTCGAGATGACAGGCATCTTATCCGCATGGCTGTAACGGATCGTGCAGCCACGTCTCGATCCCTGAGTCAACAGTTGGGGACGTTTGCAAGACAACAACCATCTGCACCAACAGTTCGACGACGTCTGCAGCTGCATGGACTATCATCTCGGAGACCATGGCTGCGGTTACTCTTGACGCTGCATCACAGACAGGAGCGCCTGTAATAGTGTACTCAACGACGAACCAGGGTGCACAAATGGTAAAACGTCATTTTTTCGGATGAATCCAGGTTGTGTTTACAGCATCATGATGGTCGCATCCGTGTTTGGCGACATCGCGGTGAACGCACATTAGAAGCGTGTCTTCGTCATCGCCATACTTGCGTATCACTCGGCGTAAAGGTATGGGGTGCCACTAGTTATTCGTCTCGGTCAACTCTTGTTCGCAATGCCGTTGTTTGAACAGTGGACGTTACATTGCAGATGTGTTACGAGCCGTGGCTCTACCCTTCATTCGATCGCTGCGAAACCCCACATTTCAGCAGGATAATGCACGACCGAATGTTGCAGGTCCTGTACGGGCCTTTCTGGATACGGGAAATGTTCGACTGCTGCCCTTGGCCAGCACATTCTCCAGATCTCTCACTAATTGAAAACGTCTGGTCAATGGTGGCCGAGCAACTGGCTCGTCACAATACACCAGTCACTACTCTTGATGAACTGTGGTATCGTCTTGAACCAGCATTTGCAGCTGTACCAGTACACGGCATCCAAGCTCTGTTCGACTCAATGCCCAGGCGTATCGAGGCCGTTATTACGGCCAGAGGTGGTTGTTCTGGGTACTGATTTCTCAGGATCTATGCACCCAAATTGCGTGAAAATGTAATCACACGTCAGTGTTAGTATAATATATTTGTCCAATGAATACCCGTATATCATCTGCATTTATTCTTGGTGTAGCATTTTTAATGGCCAGTAGTGTAGTATCAGTGAGCTTGCTGACCGTGTGTAGAATGGGGAAGGCGCGCGATCTATCTGAGTTTGACCAAGGGTAGTTTGTGACGGCCCGGAGACACGACAGGAGCGTTTCGGAACCTGCACGACTTGCCGGGTGTCTGAGGAGAAGTGTGGCGAGTGTCTCCAACACATGGTGAAACCAAGGTGAAACCACGTCCAGATGTCGTCGGGTTGGGCGGTCACCCCACATTACAGATGTTGGATGTCGGCTGGGCAGACTGGTAAAGCAGGACTGGCGGCGAACTATGGCGAAACTGACATTAGACTTTAATTCTGGTCACAGTATAAGTGTGTTTGAAGACACAGCACACCAAGGACTCCTAACGAAGGGCTTTTGCAGCCGACGACGCATGCGTATGCCAATATTAACACCACGACATCGGCCACTACGACTGAAATTGCCTCGTGTTGATCGGTTCTGGACGCTGGTGAAGTGGCAGAGCGACACATGGTCTGATGAATCCCTATACCTTCTTCATCATACCTTTGTGAGGGTGCGAATCCGTCGTCTTCCAGGGGAACAGCTCTTGATACCTATACGGCGGGACGGAGACAAACTGACGGTGGCTATATTACGCTCTGAGGAACATCCATGGGTCCAGGGGATCTCGTGCAAATCACCATTACGGCCAAGCAGTACCGAACACTAGTTGAGGGCCACATAAAAACCTCGTGACAGTCATCTTTCCCGACGGCAATGGCTTTTTTCAACAAGATAATGTGCCAAGTCACAAGATCAGGTGTGTGGTGGAGTGATTCGAGGAACACAGTGGCGAGATAAAATTGATGTTCTGCCCCCACCTCTCCTGATCTCAACGCGATCGAACACATCTGGGATGTGATTAAACATGACGTCAAAGCCCATCGCGCTCTTCCCCGTAATTTACAGCAGTTAGGTGACCTGTGTGTGCAGATGTGGTGTCAACTTCCTCCAGAGACCTACAGAGACCTCATTGCTTCCATGCCATGACATATCGTCGCTATTATCCGAGCCAAAGGCGGACATAATGCCTATTAGGTAGGTGGTCATAATGTTCTGGCTGATCGGTGTATGTAATCTGAAGCCAGTTCTCAGTTTATTCTTACATGTTTGACCTAATCTGAAAAACTTCTGTAATTCTGATACCGTCGTGGAACTCCCGGGACAGATACCTCGCCAGTATTAATGATATCTGTATGTATCCATAATTAAGTTTGTAGGAACATTCAGTGTGCAAGTCCTTCTTGCGCGCGGCTCATGTTTTTCGTTGTCTCCTACTTTCAGTTCTTGGTCTTAGTCCGCAGTTTTGCTACTTGCGTCCTATTTAGGTATGTTATCATTTGCTTCATCATTACATTATGTAACTGTAGAGTTTCAAGTTTAGGTCTTTTTCTTCTTTTCAATGCAATTTTTAGCACTCTACATCTCTTATCACGATGCTACTTATAATACTTGGAGACCCGACTTAAAAGGAAATCAGAATGAAACTTATACAGATTGGTCAAAAACAGTTAGCTGAGAAATAACTGATAATGAAAATTGGTACTTTACGCTGTTTCCAAGTTGTTTAGCACTGATTTAGCCAATCAGGTCATTTCGCATTCAAATTCAAGCACTTGCACGCGCTAGAATGTGCTATTGCAGACGTTTGTGGGTCTGTGAGTTACCTATTTTGAAAGGCTCACTACCATTTGAAACGTCCCATTCTTGAAAGGGATGATGAATTAGGACTAGGTGAGAAATTTCTACATAGTTTCCGTTTGAGGAAACACTTCTGGCGACATTGTCTAAGGGAGATTGTTTGAATTAGCGCGCGATCACATAATTGGCTATTTCACTCGCAAATGGTGCAACGTACCGACTATATTTATTACCAATTATTTATCAACAGAATCTCCCTTGCAACACACTTACAAGCTTCTGAGACTGTGTCTGACCACCATGTATTTCGACGCCACGGATTCAAAGATATATCCAGCATTATATACACTATGTGATCAAAACTATCCGGACACCTGGCAGAAAATGACTTACAAGTTCGTGGCGACCTCCATTGGTAATGCTGGAATTCAATACGGTGTTGGCCCAAGGCCGTGATGACTCCTTCCACTCTCGCAGGCATACGTTCAATCAGGTGCTGGAAAGTTTCTCGGGGAATGGCAACCCGTTCTTCACGGAGTACTGCACTGAGGAGAGGTATCGATGTCGGTCGGTGAGACCTACGCGAAGTCGGGGTTTCAAAACGTCCCAAAGGTGTTATGTAGGATTCAGGTGATGACTCGGTGCAGGCCAGTCCATGACAGGGATGTTATTGTCGTGTAAGCACTCTGCCACAGGCCGTAGATTGTGGACAGGTGCTCAATCGTGATGAAAGATGCAATCTCTATCCCCGAATTGCTCTTCAGCAATGGGAAGCAAGAAGGTGCTTAAAACATCAATGTAGGCCTGTGCTGTGATAGTGCCACGCAAAACAAGAAGGGGTGCAAGCCCCCTCCATGAACAACACGACCACACCACAACAACACTTCCCCCGAATTTTACTGTTGGCACTACACAGGCTGACAGATGGGTAGAGGGCATCAGCCACGCATGCTCGATTAAAAATGGTTGAAATGGCTCTGAGCACTATGGGACTTAACATCTCAGGTCATCACTACCCTAGAACTTAGAATTACTTAAACCTAACTAACCTAATGACATCACACACATCCATGCCCGAGGCAGGATTCGAACCTGCGACCGTAGTGGTCGCGCGGTTCCGGACTGTAGCGCCTAGAACCGCTCGGCCACTCCAGCCGGCCGACAAGGTGGGCCCAATGCTTCGTGGGGTCTGCGCCATCCTCGAAAACTACAATCAGCTCTTACCAACTGAAATAGGGACTCATCTGATCTAGTCACGGTTTTCCAATCGCCTAGTGTCCAACCGACATGGTCACAAGCCCAGCGGAGGCGCTGCAGGCGTTCTCAGGCTATTCGCAAAAGCATTCACTTCGGTCATCTGGTGTCACGACCCGTTGACGGCAAATTTTCGCCGCACTGTCCTAACGGATACATTCTTCGTACGTCCCACGTTGATTTCTGCCATTATTCCACGCAGCGTTGCTTGTCATTGAGCACTGTCAACTCGTAATACCGAAAATGCAGATAAAATACCTTCTGCACCATTCAAAATTTTCGGCGTTTAATATCCGTTAATAACTTGCACTGTACCTTTGATTCTGAAGCTGTATTACGGAAACTATGATTAATACACAATCTATGTACTAGTGTAATTAATGTTGACTGTTTATAGCTGGTTGTAATTACAATGAAAATATTGTAAACTGATGGGTAACAGCCAAGAGAACTTTATTGAAATGTATCGATAGCAACGACGAAATGGTAGTATCTGTGCCGTTGTTTACCTTTGCGTGTGGAGAGTCCCTGTCGCTTTGTGAGCGGAGAGGAAGCGGAGCAGCTTGAGTCATGAAAGAGTGCGGAAGTGTTTGCAGGGTGCTCCCGCCGCCGTGGCCTGCAGCTACGCTCGTGCCAATGTGGACGCGCCTGATTTGTTAACCCGCACGGTAGTATTGGACAGGCGGAGGAAGCTGCAATTACAGCTATTGCCTGTCCGATAGTTATCCGTGGCTCTGGAGACGACTCGGGCTGCTTCTCATCGGACACCAGCAGTAACAACGTCAGCTCAGCATTGTCGTCGGCTACATTCTTCGTTGTCCGCACAGGTACAATATCGTAAGACTCTTAATTGACAAACATAGTAATGTAGAGGCTTGGCGCAGCAACGTTTCTGTAACGAAGTGTGAATAACTTAAATAATTACTTGAAATAGTTTAAACTTGTAGGGCTCCTGTGTTGTCATTGTCCTCAGACATTATTACCAAGGAGGGTCCTTTCCTTTCCATGCATCATCGAATGTCGTAAGAATATAAAAAATTAACAATTTACCGCCAGTCTAAAATTTCTGCCTCGGTAACTGTTCATTCCTGTATTGCATAACACAGGGTAGTTAAAGTAAAGTAAAATATGACAGGGAAAACTAATAACTGAAGATACTGCACAAATTAAGATAATTTCATTTTTTCTATATTTACCTTAGTGAGTGACGTCTGCTGCCTAGGTATGTACTTTATTGATATTATTTTAAAAGTAAAACGAATTGTTCATTTGCTTAAAGTACATTCAATCCATTTTTTCAATAATGAAGTGTAAATTACTTGCCTTTTTCTAAATTTTGCATTACGTTATACTGAGGTTACTGAAAGTAATTTTTTTACATAACAATGTTTAAGTCAAGCCAGTCATTTAACCAGTAATTTCATTTCAATTTTCCTTCAAAATTTAGTATTTCAGAGTTAGTAACTACAACTCAGTGCATTCTGATTCATTTATTTTCTCGTGAAATGTTGTGCTGTAGAAAAGCGTGAAAACCTTCTGCTGCACGCCAGAGATTATTTGCTCAAATTTTTTTGCCATTACCTTTTTCAAGATTCTTGAGATTCATTGCCCTAGAGCGCTGGCGACCGTTTAATTAACCCTTTCTTTACCTAATCAGAGTTTTCTTTGTGTTATCAGTGATTTTTGTAGTAAATATTATATGGTACCCTTTTCTCCCCCCTGTGCGGTTCGTGAACGGTTGCACTATATTCCTCCTATTTTAAAACTATCATCAGTAGCTTAAGTTTAGAATATATTCTTCCTTCAGAAGTGTCTCTTGTACGCTTTCCTCCAACTAACCGGCGTTATTTTCCTTCCGTAAGGGTAGCCTTACTCACTATAAAATTTCATTAGGAACATGCAATGAGGGTCAATTATATCGCAACCCAGTGGGCCGATTAGGAATGGTGATGTTACCAACTGTATGTAAGCGCCACTGCCATCGCTCGTTAAATGAAAGCCATCGGCCACTGCGTTGTCCGTGGTGAGAGGTACTGCATGAAGTTTGGTATTCTCTGGCTCTCTTGTCACTGCGGATCTAGGAATATTGTATTCTCTAACGCTTTTCGACTACCATTCCACGTCGAAAGCCTGTAAATTCCCATTCCGCTGCCATAATCAGGTAGGTAACCTTTCCATTTGAATGACTTCAGTCCAAATGACAGCTCCGGCAATGCTCTGCCCTTATGTACCTAGCGTACGCGATACTGCCGTCATCTGTATATGTGTACATCGCTATCCAATGTCTTTTTTCTCCCCAGTAAATGCAAGCTTTATTCCACTGCTCGCATTACTGTCCGCTTGACTCTCCTGTAGCACTGTTGCGACGGCATGTTTGTGTATTCTGTTCAAATATTTATTCTTCCTTCTGAGTGTAGGTCTACCATTGCAGCATCCTGCAATAGGAAGAAGATGGTGGGGTGAGCAGTAATGCGGAGCTGGACCGAGGCTGGCGTCAACGGACGCGGATTCGGCGCCCAGATCGTCTGACTGAGAACTCTGCCAAAATGCGGAATCTAGGGGTTTTAAAGAGTCACTTGGGTGCACTGTTTTTCCCATTTAAAGCCAGTCAGCCTTTCCCATAGATCTCTTGCAGGTGCCTGCCAATCATGTTTTAGTTAGGTCCCCTCTAGTGCTCCTAAGGCAGGGTTGTTAATGCAGTTGCACTAACTGAGTCCGTATTTGGTATCAACATTGTTCAGCTGAAAGCTAAACGTAGTTGCTCTGCGAGGTAAGGCTTGGAACATTGTTGTTATATTTGGGCTCCCCGGAGTAGGGCCTGCTAGGTCAAGAGTTTTTGGCGTTTTCGCTCTCTTTTTAACCCTTGTGAGTCTACTGACGTTGCTGTTCTCAGATCTGGTATCAAGCTGGCTTTATACACTAGTACGTTCTGCGTTGACAACCTACTACAGCGTCTAGACGACATATGAAGTTACAAATGGTTCAAATGGCTCTGAGCACTATGGGACTTAACATCTGTGGTCATTAGTCCCCTAGAGTCCGCCCCAGTAGCTGAGTGGTCAGCGTGACGGATTGCCGTCCTCTGGGCCCGGGTTCGATTCCCGGCTGGGTCGGAGATTTTCTCCGCTCAGGGACTGGGTGTTGTGTTGTGTTCATCATCATTTCATCCCCATCCGGCGTGCAGGTCGCCCAATGTGGCGCCGAATGTAATAAGACCTGCGATATGGCGGCCGGACCTGCCCCGCGAGGGGCCTCCCGGCCAATGACGCCAAACGCTCATCATCATCATCAGTCCCCTAGAACTTAGAACTACTTAAACCTAACTAACCTAAGGACATCACACACATCCATGCCCGAGGCAGGATTCGAACCTGCGACCGTAGCAGTCGCGCGGTTCCGGACTGCGCGCCTAGAACCGCTAGACCACCGCGGCCGGCTATGAAGTTACATGTCAATTCCTTGAAGAGTAAGTAACGTCCTGGGACCGCGTCTGGGGGCGGCTGCATTTTCGCAAGGCTCTCACCTTACTGTTAACTTCATGTAACAATATCTCTCCTAGTTTCGTCTGCCCTCAGGATCATCTCTGCTTCGACGCCTTGGAACGCCTGTCCTCCTTTCTCACAGCTTCAAGATAACACTACAGTAGCAAGCAATAATCAGTATGTTACAATGGATAGCTCCTGATGACAGAATATGAACATTTACTGATCAACTGCAATACAATGGTTGTGGACCCTCTGGGCGACGTTTGCTTCCACTCGTAATGTTCTCGGCAGCGACGAAGATGGTCGGCGTAGCCTCACAGGTTCCCCCGCTGCACTTGTAACTGGAACCCGCTGCCTCGACAGCGCCGCTGCGGCCCTGCTGGGTCCTACTGCGCCGTCTTCTGCAGGCCTCTGTCGTGTGAGCTTGGCGGCTGTGGCGGTATAGGTCAGTACCGTGTCTCAGCGCCCATTCCCAGCTGCCGCTGTCTGGCGTCGGCGGGCCAGCCTCACGGCTCCAACCCTGGTCACGGCGTTAGTGAAGGCAGTATCCCAGAACGATGCACACAGTGCGTTATGACAACGCGCCCCAACTGGTGACTCCTACGGCCGGCAGCTGCCTGTTGTCGACGTCCGACGATAGTTACGGCAGCGGCGTCGCTCTGGCGCCCCCTGGGTGACGACCTGCACTACGACGGCAGTTGTTACCGTGACTGTGACGACAGTGACGACTCTGAGCTGGTAGCGGCCCTAAGTGACACGGGCTCTGTGTCACGCCAGTGCCTCACGACGGACCATGTTGACGAGCTGTCTGCCGGATCTTAAATGTGACTTGCTGCCGCTGATGTCTAAGAGTCTTCTTCCCCAGCAGGTCGGTGGAATATTGTTGTGTTGCTCGGCTGGAGTAACTGATCCCATTACCGCCGTAGGTGTTGACGCCTTGGCGTGTGGCGAGCTGGTGGCTGACGCAGTGTTCTCCTTGTGTTGCTTAGCTGTGAAACGTCGCCTTAGAAAAATTTATGAATGACTGTGCTGATAAACCTCTTACATTATTTGATTTTCAAACAGCTGAGCAAAACTGAACGTGCTCAGACATTTCTCTCTTTACTTATTCTGATCGTCAATAAAATGACACACAATATTTTTAGCGCAACGCAATCTGACTTTTAATAATCCCTACAAAAGAATGGCCCTGACGAACAATAACCTATACCTTTTGAATCGCTTACCTTACAAAAATCTTCGTTACTCAAACTACTGCAATACGGCGAGCGCCAATACTGCCAGCTAAATAAAAGATTGTAACTACTGAAGTCACTAACTACTGATAGGCATACTTAGCAAATGAAAGATTTTGGTAAAGAACAAAAAATGTATTTACCTTAATAGTGTTCAAAAGTCATTATATATATATATATATATATATATATATATATATATATATATATATATCAGTCCATGGCATCCAGTCTTACAAATTTACTGTCTCTGATGGACACACTTCCAGATCATCCGCTCTCAAAACTCCGCCATCTCTCTTCCCACATCCACCACTTCTGGCGGCTCACCTCCAACTGCGCAACGCTACGCTCTGTTAACATCCAACTGCCCAACACTACAATAGCGAATATTACAACAATGTTAACCAGCCACAGACTGCACACAGCACAGCCAGTGATTTTCATACAGAGCGCTACGTGGCTTTACCAACAAAAAAGCCTAAACAGCCTACTTACAACTGGGCACCCCGCCGACCCACTTACGTCACGGTAACATACGACTAAACCGTGCAGCAGAATATAGCGCACATGCTACTTCTGGCTCCCAATATTCCTTCATATTTTAACTAACTTCATTAATTTAAAACTCCTCCTTCAACCAACTAAATCGATCTAATCGTTCGACGCTCTACAGCAAAAGAGGGCGTCTGCTCTTACTCGGGCTGGGAAACAAGAAGTAGATGGATCACACAAGGCTGTCCGCGAGTGTGCTGAGTCACCCTGAAAAAAAGCGACGCTAATCCGCTCTGACCCCCCCACCCCACCCCTCCACCGACCACTCCGAAGACCCTCCAGCGACCAAACACTCGACTCGACTCCCACGGTCGATATTGTTTAGCTCGGTGGTGTGGCCGGACCAGTGCATTTAACAGAGAGCTGAAACTGGAAAGCGTACGCTACCAGCAGCTCGTACCAGAATAAACTGCTTTTGTCCTGTAGAAGAGACTGGTTTGTCGCGTAGGCACTGCAAGAACTCACGCTGATAGCTTGTTTGAAAATTATTAGGTTTCTTCATAACTTCGTAGCATTGTTTATTATGTTGATATTCCGAATTCTTCGGGTTTATTTATTGATTGTCATTTTTTATTTTTAGTTCACTGTGGCTATTTGAGTTCACGTTTTGTCATTTGAAGATAGTGAGTGGACGTGTAGACGCAAAACAATGGAGCACCAATCGGATAAATCGGAACATTTCCGGCATATTCTTCTGTCTGAGTTCAAAAGAGAGGTGAGAGCAGCAGAGGCAGCCAGAAACATTTGCGCCGTTTATGGGGACAATGCCACTGAGCAGAGCACACCAAGAAAATGATTTCTCGTCATTAGTGACTCTCCACATCCAGGCAAATCTTCGGGGTTCGATGAAGGTCTTTTAAATGCATTAGTCCACAGTGATCCACGTCAGTGTACTCGAGAGGAAAAAAAATGGCTCAAATGGCTCTGATCACTATGGGACTGTAGAACTTAGAACTACTTAAACCTAACTAACCTAAGGACAGCGCATACATCCATGCCCGAGGCAGGATTCGAACCTGCGACCGTAGCTGTCTCGCGGTTCCAGACTATAGCGCCTAGAACCGCCCGGCCACCCCGGCCGGCTGTAATCGAGAACTGGGAGATGTGATGCAATGTGATTAATCCACCACTGTGCAACTTTTGCACGCAACGGGAAAGGTTCACCGATCGGGTGTTTCCGTACCACATGCTCTAAACCAAAATCAGAAAAATCAGCCAATTGCAATATGTGCTTCTCTGCTTGCACGTCATCAGTTGTGAATGGCACCGACCATTCCTGTCCTGATATAGTTATTGGTGTTGAGACACTATGTCTTTATGCTACCACAGGGACAAGAAAGGAATGGTTGGGTCCAAACAAAGCAGCAACTCCCCATATGAGGACCTGCATGCCTCCACAAAAGATAATGTTATGCATCTAGTGGAAGAGCGACTGTTTGGTGTCCTATGAATGGCTTCCTCAAGGTGTGACCATCAATGCCGACGTTAAGTGTCAACAACTGAGACGTCTTGCAGACGCAGTCCAAGAACAACGACCGGTTAGTCTGCATGGAGTGAAACTACACCACGATAACGCCTGCACGTATTCTGTTAGAGGGACTAGATACATTGTACAGAGTTTGAGTTGGGAAATCATTCCGAAACCACCTCGCTCACCCGACCTTGCACCCTCAGATTTTCATCTAGCCCGCTCTCTACCGAACAACCTTCGACGAAGTTCCTTTCTTGTGTAAATGCGTTATGAACGCGGCTCGACTAGTTCTTCCCCTCAAAATCACGTGATTTCTGCATTCGTGGAATCGAAATCTTACCTCAGCGGTGACAGACTGTTGTAATTGGTGAAGGACAATATACCAGTGATGACTAAAGTCTCTGTTAAGTGTATCTGTTGTGTTCTTTAAATTTATGGAAAACTGCTACGAACATAAGCACCAACCCAATACACGAGAAAAATTTCAGAATAAAATTTTGCTATGAACTCCAGGATATTCCTATGGATAGTCGCCCTGTACATACGTAACACTGATCTAATTTGAGGAGACTCCTAGCAACTATAAACCGTGTGGCTGGCAATTTCGTAATGATGCATGTTCCAAATAGTTGGCATGGAAGGAAAGTGTATATAATATAATTTACAATAACAGAAAATTTGCACAACACCACCTTTAATATTAATAACAAAATAAATGCCTCTTTTGAACTTCAATCATACCACTTCATTTGATAAATTCGGAACATGTGTGTTTGTTTTGATTCCTCGTTCATAATCGTTGATAATCACATAATACACACAAACAATTCCTGTTTTTATAAAAATGTTTAGTAATGGTTTAGCAGTTGGTGCATCTTAGTTTGGACAGGAAACTTATTTTGAATTTAATCTAGTTCTGTGGTTGTGATTAACGTCTGCACTCAACACTGCATGCGGATCAATAAAGTGAGCTGAATTACTGCTACTCCACTATCTTTATATTCATCTTTTACAATAGATATTTAGTTCAATATTCCATTATGCACCTCATTTCAGTTAGTTCATATTAATTATTCTATGTTACACTACATTCAAGAGTGCTTAATAATACTATTCTGGTTACAGCCAGGTAACATAACCCGTCAAAATAGATTCATTTGCACACAACTATGTATTTATTTAATATTAATTTCGAGAGTGAACATACAATGTTGATCAGCTGAGTGGGTGACCTTGATGTTACAGAAAGCAGTTTTAATAACCATTGTTATATTAGTACTAGACATCTTACTCATCCATTGATCACTTTTACAAAAATGTGGGACATGACATCGTATTAGAGTGCAAAACATGTATAATATATACTGGCCTAGTTTCAAACAGATGCCACTAGTAGTTGACTACGACTTTATAGTGGAATTATCCCGGAATTTGCAGGAATATACGAGGTGCATTCAAGTTCTAAGGCCTCCGATTTTTTTCTAATTAACTACCCACCCAAAATGGCTTATGTCTCGATGTAATCGCCCTGCAGACGTACACACTTTTCACAACGCTGACGCCATGATTCCATGGCAGCGGCGAAGGCTTCTTTAGGAGTCTGTTTTGACCACTGGAAAATCGCTGAGGCAATAGCAGCACGGCTGGTGAATGTGCGGCCACAGAGAGTGTTTTTCATTGTTGGAAAAAGCCAAAAGTCACTAGGAGCCAGGTCAGGTGAGTAGGGAGCATGAGGAATCACTTCAAAGTGGTTATCACGAAGAAACTGTTGCGTAACGTTAGCTCGATGTGCGAGTGCGTTGTCTTGGTGAAACAGCACACATGCAGCCTTTCCCGGACGTTTTTGCTGCAGTGCAGGAAGGAATTTGTCCTTCAAATCAGTTTCGTAGGATGCACCTGTTACCGTAGTGCCCTTTGGATCGCAATGGGTAAGGATTACGCCCTCCCTGTCCCAGAACATGGACATCATTTTTTAAGCACTGGCGGTTACCCGAAATTTTTTTGGTGGTGGTGAATCTGTGTGCTTCCATTGAGCTGACTGGCACTTTGTTTCTGGATTGAAAAATGGCATCCACGTCTCATCCATTGTCACAACCGACGAAAAGAAAGTTCCATTCATGCTGTCGTTGCGCGTCAACATTGCTTGGCAACATGCCACACGGGCAGCCATGTGGTCGTCCGTCAGCATTCGTGGCACCCACCTGGATGACACTTTTCGCATTTTCAGGTCGTCATGCAGGATTGTGTGCACAGAACCCACAGAAATGCCAACTCTGGAGGCAATCTGTTCAACAGTCACTCGGCGATCCCCCAAAACAATTCTCTCCACTTTCTCGATCATGTCGTCAGACTAGCTTGTGCGAGCCTGATGTTGTTTCGGTTTGTTGACACAGGATGTTCTGCCTTCATTAAACTGTCGCACCCACGAACGCACTTTCGACACATCCATAACTCCATCACCACATGTCTCCTTCAACTGTCGATGAATTTCAATTGGTTTCACACCACACAAATTCAGAAAACGAATGATTGCGCGCTGTTCGAGTAAGGAAAACGTCGCCATTTTAAGTATTTAAAACAGTTCTCATTCTCGCCGCTGGTGGTAAAATTCCATCTGCCGTACGGTGCTGCCATCTCTGGGACGTATTGACAATGAATGCGGCCTCATTTTAAAACAATGCGCATGTTTGTATCTCTTTCCAGTCTGGAGGAAAAAAATCGGAGGCCGTAGAACTTGAATGCACCTCGTATTTAGGGAAATCACAGAAAACTTAAAAAAGAGTGGATCGTCAGTTCTCCCGAATAGATGGTCTGTTGAAAACCGCATAACCTCATTCGGTTTGTCCCTAGTGAAGAATACTGTTTTGTTTCTACCTTCTTTTATATATGTTATATAATAATGTAAAAAATTTGTTATCATTGACCGATCCACCTTCTTCAGAATCTAAATCTTTCCTCAACCTGAAGGTTGGTATCAGTAACTCAGTGTTTCGATTCCGATGAACCTATGGGAGACGGTGCACCCTTGTCTCCATCCTACCACTTAACTGACCTTCCCAGTCTACATCTTGACAAGTGAGACCAAATTATTTTATACACTGTACAATATATATTTGCTGCATGCAAATAATATGTGACCTGAAAGAAAATGTGTGATAAAGGTTGTCACATGCTTTGCTTAGTGATAATTTTGCGCTTTGGCGCTTGTTTGTTTGATTGGAATTTAAACTGTATGTTATCTGTTCTATCTCATTTTTTGTAAAATTAATAACTAAATTTTTTCTATTCTACAACTTATATAGTGTGCCCAACAGAGGGCTCCCTGGCCTTAAAAATAAGTAACATGAAAACGAAAATCGACATAAGAATGCAACAAACGCCAATTGTGAAAGTTGTATGAATTTTACATAGACTTTCCACAATAGTAGTCATACGTGCCAACAGCTGACGCTGCACGCTGCAGAGTTCATATCAAAATGTTTTCGGAATGTCCACCACTCGCATTACAAAAAATTGTTCAAGTGCCTCTAAGCGCTATGGGACTTAACATCTGAGGTCATCAGTCCCCTAGACTTGGAACTACTTAAACCTAACTAACCTAAGGACACCACACACATTAATTGCCCTAGGCAGGATTCGAACCTGAGACCGTAGCAGCAGCGCGGCTCCTGACTGATGCGCCTAGAACCGCTCGGCCACAGCAGCCGGCACTCGCATTACAGAAGTGGCACAAGTGTACAGTGAAATTCTCCGTCACATCTTGTAGAGGTTTAACGGAAATAGGTTAAGTTGTCACACAGGTTTACGGTTCAGACTCGTACAGCTTCGGATAGTTACGCTAATTTCAGTGTGATCACGAAATTCAGTCCCAAGGAGTCATGTCGGGTGAATATGAAGGCGAATGAATGCATGCGCCAGTAAATTAGGAATAATCCAGTGAAATGACTCTATTCCCGAAGAAATCAAACACCTGTTCGGTGCGAAATGGTCGTTTGCCATCCTGCGTGAAACTCCAATGGTAGCTGTAGGGTGACAAATTTTTCCAAGACGGCAATGTAACCTTCACTAGCTACCGATCTTGACATGAAAAAAGAAGCGATAACGTCTCTGCTGCATACCCTAGTCCAAACACTAACTGTGGGAAAAACAGTAGTTTCACTTCCACCAAATGGTGGTTTTCGGAGCCCTCCCATCGTCAGTTCTGCTTAGTCACGAATCCATTCGGGCAGAAGAATGATTTATTTGTGAACCAGATAGAACCAGCATCAAATATTTCACTGTAATTTTAACAACGTGTTTTGCAAAGTCGGCTCCTTCATCGCACAACGGACCCATCTGGCTTTGGATACACGTATAGCCTCTTTGTCAGTATTCAGGACATTCAACAACGCTTCAAACCAATGTTTGCTACAGTTCTTCGGAAGGACTCCCTCTGATGTTGCTGAATAAGTCCAGAAACTGTGGCGATATTTTCCGGAGTAACTACAGATGGCCTGGTGCTAACATTCCCCAGTACATCATCAGCCACGGAGGCTGCCCGTTCAAATTTGGTGAAGAGCTCGTGAACAGTTTTCACATCGGGCCCTTATGGAAAATTAAATCGTGTTTGAGAACAAAACACAGGTTACGCAGTATCTACGTGATTTCAACTACCTTTAACCTTTCAACGGTGAAAATGGTGGTCAGGAGTCAGGAGGACTATTTGTAGGTACTGTGTATTGCCCGTTCAGGGTACTATTTATGATCACCAGGTACTGCGAGTAGAGCGCCATCTGGAGAGCTTTTGTAACTAATACTTTGGACCCTCTGTATAAAACTCTTACAGTTTTGCAACACCCATACTGTTTGTCGGATTTTTCTATCGACCTTTAGTTTCACATAAATTTTTCATTCTGTGACCGCTTTGTTGGGCACCTTGTACTTTTAATATAAAATATGTTCGTGTAAGTAATTTCGATGTGTGGTTTACTGAGATACCGCACACGAAGAGTTTGCAACGGTTGGTACCAGATGTACCGCAGGCGCCTGTTCACAGAAGCAACATCGCTGCACGCAAAACAATCACGCTGTCCGGGAGCATCACGCTCCCTGGAGCGGCAGCGGCACCAGGAAGGCAGACGCGCTCTTAAGTAGGCGGGCGCGAGCAGAAGTTCTCAGTGGCAAGTTGCGAGTTCGAGTCTTGCTATGGAGTTCCTGCAGAACGTTCGTTGTGTATTCAAATTGTGAGGGAAACAGTGTTTGATTCCTTCTGGAGTAGAGACATTTCACTGGATTATTCCTAATTTACTGGCGCATGCATTGATTCGCCTTCATATTCACCCGACATGTCTCCTTGGGACTGATTTTTGTGAGCACATTGAAATCAGCGTCACTATCCGAACCGTACGAGTCTGAACAGTCGATCTGTGTGGCAACTTAACCCATTTCCGTTAAATCTCCACAAGATGTGACGGAGAATTTCATTGTACACTTGTGCCACTTCTGTAATGTGAGTGCTGGCCGCTGTGGGCGAACGGCTCTAGGCGCTTCAGTCCCGAATCGCACTGCTGCTACGGTCGCAGGTTCGAATGCTGCTTAGGGCATGGATGTGTGTGATGTGCTTAGGTTAGTAAGGTTTAAGTAGTTCTAAGTCTAAGGGACTGATGACCTCAGATGTTAAGCCCCGTAGCGCTTAGAGGCATTTGAACAATTTTTTTGTTATGCGAGTGGTGGACATTCCTAAAACATTGTGATGTGATTGCAAAGAGGGCATCAAGAGGTCGAGTTTCTTTGCCCACGCTGTAATGAACTCTACAGCTTGCAGCGTCATCTGTTAGCACGTATGACTATTCTTGTGGAACGTCTATGTAAAATCACACAGCTTCCACAATTATCTTAACATTTGGCCGATTGGTAGAGACGATAATTCTTCGGTACAAACAGAAGAGAGACCTAAATGAGAACTGTTATTTTGATACATCAAGACAGGAGATTAGTGTTCTTCCGACTTTAATTTAAAGAATGTCAATCAGTTTCCGTTTGTGGAACTGTAGTCAACGCAGGACAGATTAAGCTAAACCTGCATTCTACAACTGGGGTATCCAGCGTTACCAGTTTTGATTAATATATTTTGCTTTCACTATTCTGTGTTACTTTAATTGTGTGTGTGTGTTCTGGCATGGAACCCATGCATCGTCCTACTAGGACACCGTTATTATTCTTTTCCAGCGGCAGTGAGATTTTTATCAAAGTGGACGCCCCCCGTCCTCAGCACTAGAGTTCATAAAATTTCAGGTCAGTGTTACACATGTCAGCGGAAAAACTAGAACCTTAAGAATTTTTTTTCTAAAAACAGATTCTGCACTATGTTATGATATAAATCCTATTATCAAATGTCATATCACATTCAGAAACAACAATTGTAAGTAGGCTGTTTAGGTTTTTATGTTGGTAACGCCATGTAGCGCTCTGTATGAAATCACTGACTGTGCCGTGTGCAGTCTGTCGCTGATTTTCATTGTTGGAATATTCGCTATTGTAGCGTTGGGCAGTTGGATGTGAAAAGTGCGTAGCGTTGTGCAGTTGGAGGTGAGCCACCAGCAGTGGTGGATGTGGGGAGAGACATGGCAGTTTTGAGAGCGGACGATCTGGACGTGTGTCTGCCAGAAAAAAGGAAATTTGTAAGGATGGATGTCATGAGTTGATATATATATATATATATATATATATATATATATATATATATATATATATAATGAGCTTTGAACTTTATTAAGGTTAATACACTGTTTGTTCTGTATCATAATCTTTCATTTGATAACTGCCTATCAGTACTTAGTGCCTTCAGCAGTTATAATCTTTTATTTATCTGGAATTATTGGCGCTCGCTGTATTGCAGTAGTTTGAGTAACGAAGATTTTTGTGAGGTAAGTGAATCACGAAAGGCATAGAATATTATTAGTCAGGGCCATTCTTTTGTAGGGTTTATTGAAAGTCAGATTACGTTGCGAAAAAAAAGAAAATTGTGTCAGTTTACTGTTGATCAGAATAAGTAAAGAGAGAAATGTCTGAGTACGTTCAGTTTTGCTCAGCTGTTTGAAAATCAAATAACGTGAGAGGTTTACCATCACTGTCATTCATAATCATAAATAAGGCGCCCAATAGCATAGCGTTACTGTCAAGCACACGGCTGTAACCACGCCACAACACCTAGGCACGTCAGTCCACAACAGCTCCCGAGCCGGCACAGTGCGACAGCATACTTGGTAGCTATGGGACGGCCATCGACTTGTGTCAACAACTTCAATGTAAGACAAGGACCCACAGTCCAATATACTTTTAATTCTGTTTTACGATATGGACTTCCCAACTGTTTGTGATGGTATTTTGTCTTTTTAGTCCGTTTAATTTCATGACATAGACTTTACAACCTGATGATGAGAGCATTGTCTCTTGAAACGCGTTGTTAAAATATGTGTATAAGAATCGCGGTTGAATGCTAACAGTGATAAGCAGGATAACCATTCATAATTTTTCGAAGGGGATATTTCACAGTCACACCTACGTTCCTAAAGATAAGTAACTAGTCTCACCAACCTCTTGTAGCCCACTGCAGAGCGTCGTTATTTTCTGCTCTGCACACGGGTGCTAATTCCTGAGGTGGCGCGTGCATCCTTAAACTATTTGCAATATTTAACCAGTACCAGGGCAGAAATTTCGCACACAGACAACGATATCTGTTTCTTCAATTTATATTTCCTTCTAGCGTTCGCGCGGCGAACGCGGCAGATGGGAACACGGCACACAACTGACAAGTCATCAACTGTACTTTACTACACGCATGAATTGGTAATGAAACACGCCTTCATATACAGGGTGAGTCACCTAACCTTATCCCCCCCCTTCGCTTTTACTCTCCTTTCCCCCCTTTTTTTGTTTTCCCATCTTCTGTCCCGTCTCCCCCCACCTGCTCTCGACTGTGGTGTCACATTTGCCACCTTTTTAGTGCAGTGTTCCAGTGACTATTCAGTGTTGTTTGTCTTTCTCGTGTTGCGAACAGAACCCATGCTGTCGCTCGGTGTGAATTTTATGTCTTTTGCGAACAGAATCCAGACTGTTGCCGTGTTTTTTAATTGTCTATTGTTTTCCCTGTCTGCATCATCATCCCTCTGTTGTTGTTTTAAGTTCCACGATTTCTTTTCGCCTTGTTACTCTCTAAGTCTCCGATTTTATCGCCTGTTTTTTATTATTTGTTCTCTTGTTCTTTGTCACAAAATCTGTCGGCTGAAGAGCGGCATACTAAGCTGCTGCCAGCCCGCCCCCTTCGGGGGGAATTGAAATTCAATAAAGAAAAAAAAAATCCTAACGTTACCGCTGGATATATTTCATAAACCACATCAAATACTGACGAACCGATTCCACAGACCGAACGTGAGGAGAGGGGCTAGTGTAATTGTTTAATACAAACCAAACAAAAATGCACGGAAGTATGTTTTTTAACACAAACCTACGTTTTTTTAAATGGAACCACGTTAGTTTTGTTAGCACATCTGAACATATAAACAAATACGTAATCAGTGCCGTTTGTTGCATTGTAAAAATGTTAATTACATCCGGAGATATTGTAACCTAAAGTTGACGCTTGAAACCTCAGACGTTCAGTTGCGTCTTGTAACAAACACGGGCATAAATTGGCCAGCCCGTTCTCCTGATCTTACACCTCTGGACTTCTTTCTGTGGGGTACGTTAAAGGAGAATGTGTACCGTGATGTGCCTACAACCCCAGAGGATATGAAACAACGTATTGTGGCAGCCTGCGGCGACATTACACCAGATGTACTGCGGCGTGTACGACATTCATTACGCCAGAGATTGCAATTGTGTGCAGCAAATGATGGCCACCACATTGAACATCTATTGGCCTGACATGTCGGGACACACTCTATTCCACTCCGTAATTGAAAACGGAAACCACGAGTGTACGTGTATCTCACCCCTCATGGTAATGTACATGTGCGTCAGTGAAAAAGACCAATAAAAAGGTATTAGCATGTGGACGTAATGTGCTGTTCCAGTCTCTTCTGTACATAAGGTCCATCACCGTTCCCTTTGGATCCCTACGTAATTCGGTGCTCTCCGACACACACGATCGAACAGCGGAGGAGTGGTACTCAAGCGTCAAATTTAGGTTACAGTATCTCCGGATGTAATTAACATTTTACAATGCAACAAACGGCACTGATTACGTATTTGTTTATATGTTCAGATGTGCTAACAAAACTAACGGGGTTCCATTTAAAAAGCTAGGTTTGTGTTAAAAAACATAAGCAGTTGACAGTTCCAGCAGTAGCACCCAGCAATGGTCAACAGGTGCAAATACCAATAAGTAACATTTTTTCAATAGAAGCAGTCCATCAGTGGCACCCGCAATTTTGATCAGGTGCACACAGCAACAGGTGACTTCATTTCAGTAGAAGCAATCCATCAGTGGCACCCAGCAATGTTGAGTAGGTGCAGACACCAACAAGTAACACCATTTCAGTAGAAGCAGTCCATTAGTGGCACCAGCAATGTTGATCAGGTGCACACAGCGACAGGTGACTTCATTTCAGTAGAAGCAGTCCATCAGTGGCACCCAGCAATGTTGAGCAGGTGCACACAGCAACAGGTGACTTCATTTCAGTAGAAGCAATCCATCAGTGGCACCCAGCAATGTTGAGCAGGTGCAGACATCAACAGGTGACATCTTTTCATTAGAAGCAGTCCATCAGTGGCACCCAGCAATGTTGAGTAGGTGCAGACAGCAACAGGTGACTTCATTTCAGTAGAAGCAATCCATCAGTGGCACCCAGCAATGTTGAGTAGGTGCAGACATCAACAGGTGACATCTTTTCAGTAGAAGCAGTCCATCAGTGGCACCCAGCAATGTTGAGCAGGTACACACAGCAACAGGTGACATCTTTTCAGTAGAAACAGTCCATCAGTGGTACCCAGCAATGTTGAGTAGGTACACACAGCAACAAGTCACATTTCTCAGCAGAAGCAGTTCCATAAAATACACTGTCACTGATCACACTGTTCATCAGAGTTTATAAGCAGAAATTAAACATGTCCTAGTGGCACCAATATTGTAGAAAAGGTACAAGTAACAGTCCATAATTTTTTTACAATCACTGATCACACAGTTCATCAGCAGAAATTAAACATATCCTTGTAGCACCAATCATGTAGAAAAGGTGCAAGTAACAGTCCATACTATTCACCATAACTACTGAGACAGTTCAGTCATGAACAATAGTTTGAATGCACATACAATTTCTTTAACAAATTATTATCAATGCTCTTACACTAAACATACAAATCATAATAAACACACAAATGATATCAGGTAATTGTCACATTAACTATTACAGTACACAATAACAGTTAACCTATAATATTTATGGGTGTCAGTGCAAGCCACTACCAACAAATAAAATAATATTTAGGAGATAGGTGGGTAGGATTAGGAAAGGAAAACACACAAAACACATCCACTCATCTTTCATCCTCATTAAGTGCTACTGTGTAATTGAATAGTGTTAACTGTGTAAATGTAACTCTGTCCAAGATTTGATGTTCATCATGTGTACCAAGTCAATGTTTGCCAAGCCAGATCAAATTGTACTGTTGCTGAACAACTGTCAGTGAGCCAAGATATGCAAATACTTCCTCTCTTCAAAAAAAAATGTATACTGCTTATTGATTTAACAAAGTGTGTGTGTAGGCAATCTTCTTTCTACTTGAGTGTTCTAGTCTGCCATCTTCATCCTCCTTGTTCCATATGGACCAACAAAAAAAAAATATGCTCCTCACTTACTTTACCTCTTATCCACCAAACTCCAATAATCATCACTTAATCTTAATACTTCTATAATACCTTTTCAATACGTCGATCATCAATATCATTTATCTTACCTTTTGTCCACGAAAACTCCAATAATCATCTACTTCACCTAATCTCAATACCTCAATAATACGTCGATACATATAAACCTCAGCACCAATATCATTTCACTTCCATAACAACTCTTTCCTCTAGTCAGTCTCCTCGAACAAGTACAGACAAAATCCTAGTGCAACTTCAATTCATCATCCCATACAATCCGAAGACACAGTGTCCACACACAACCTCTGTGTAATCCATCTGACCCAAATTTTCTACTCATTATAAATTATAAGATACATTTTGGTTCCTTGTCCATCATTAAATAAAAGAAATGCATACATGACCTCTAACAGACTTTAGTTCGAATAACTCTCAGTGATTAAGTACGATTACGGAGTGTGAATGATCATAATATTTCACAGTGTGTACACCACTTCAAGAATCATAGCAGAAGCAAACATGTGGAGTATTTTTTGTGTCAAGTGTCACTTCCTATTTCAATTGCTCATGAAAATGCAGTGTAATACTGTCAATGGTCTAAACCTAGTTTTGGTCTGTCATGTCGTTAGCTTCCTTCCTAGTAGCATAAATTTATACAGCTTCCATAAAACCTCAGCTCATGTGACTTCTATGACTTTCTTGTACTAATGTCGTTCGTCGAATTATAGCAGTTCAGTTTCTTATCTTAAAATATAAAGCACTGAGCGTAAGCAAAACATCCAATAGCAAGTAAATATACCAGTAGAGAACAGAATGTCAACAAGTGGATGCAGCACAATCCCTATAACGAGCCTCTGCCAAGCGAACAATCTATAATTAATACAATAGTGTGACCTAAACTCTATGTACGTACACAGTATATCAGCATTTCTATATTCTAAATTGAAGAGTAGTTATGACAACAAAACAGAAACGTGTAAATATGCAATCTATACGCACAGCAGCAAACATGCCTTACACAATAAACAGGTCATTAGCATCACATCGACATAAGCAAATAAATGTTCATATGTAATCTTAATAAGTACCCATGAAGGCGCAAGCAGATAAATCACAAAGTATAACTTACATATCTAACCACATCAGCACAATTAATCAGGTGACAATTATAATTTAAATAAATAAGCACAGCAGGCACATAATAGAAAAATATGACATCAGTGAAAAAGCATAGCAGCCAAGCGATGCATAATATACGCAAGTAATAACACTGTTCATTAATCAATAATTGTCAAAATCAGTAAATGTACACAAGCACGTCGCTTCACAAGTAAATTCATAGAACATAAAATTTAGCACAAAGTATGAGTCATGTAATCGCGAGCAGCAAATTACGTCTAAAGTACGTACCTAAGTGGAAATATGTTACCTGAAAAATAAACTCAATTAACCGTTACCTTTTTTTTTATTTATTACTTTCTTCTTCGAAATGACATTCTTCCTGAAAATTTTCTCCAAAGCAAGTCGTCTTAACGTCGGACACGCACAGAATTTACCTGAAGGTCTTAAATATTTTACACAACCGTATCCTGAAAAATACTGAACGTTAATAACATAATTTATAGTCCTTATAGCTTTATACAGAATTTATTCGGAGAAATTAAACTGTGTATTTGTTTACGGCTGTCAGTGCATTCACACTGAGCGCTCGATCAGCTGTAGACGCGTGACGTAGGAAGTAATTGTTTGCGGTCAACGACTGCCTTGTGCGGCGCGCCGACTTGACTGTTGCTTTGAGTATGTGCCGCCGCCAAAACACAGCGCGGTATCCTTGTACTCTCCGCATGTTTACATGTAGCTGTTAGTTTCTCTAAAGTATGTCATTCCACAAAAATGTTTCAAAATTATATCATTCCACAAAAATTTTAACGTTAGATGTATGATGTATTCCCTTAGAGCGCCGAGATTTAAGAGTTTCTACTTCAACAGTGTTATCATGAATAATTTTGCGAACTCTATATGGACCGTTATAAAGCAGAAAAAATTTGCGACATAAGCCTTTTCCTTTATGAGATAAACGGTGGGACTTAATTAACACCTTTTGACCAACTGACAAGATTTTTAAACGACCAGGACGTTTAGCTGATTTCTCTCTTCTCGCAGCCGCAGACGCAATATTTTGCAGAGCCAGGTTCACAACTTCAGAATGCCGCAGTTTCCGTGAAGGCGGAAAAGGAACTTTTTCAGAAATGCGATTTGTTGGTACTTTATTTTTTAATATCAATAGAGGCGGTAAAGAAGTTGAGTCATTAGGAAGTTCATTCAGAATGTTTTGAAAAATATGAAGATACTGATCCCACGTTCTGTGATTCTGATGACAATAAAGACGGCACAATTTATTGATTTCCTTCATCCATCTCTCTGAAGCATTAGATTGAGGGTGAAAAAGTGAAATGAAAATTGGTTTAATTTTACGACGCTGTAGAGTACGAAGCCAAATTTTAGAGCGAAACTGTGATCCATTATCTGATATAACCTTATCAACATGACCAACTTCTTTAAGAAAATGTTTGATGAAAGCGTTAGATACTGAACGAGCTGTTGCTTTGCGTAAAGGTGTAAAACACACATATTTAGATGTCAATTCCACTGCTACGAAAATGTACGCAAAACCATTAGTAGAACGAACCACTGGACCGAACAAATCGACTGCAGCCATGTCCTTTAATTTCGCTGGAATGATAGGAAACAACGGTGCTCTGTGAGAAACAGTTGGCGGCTTAGCCTGTTGACATAATTTGCATTTGGCAAGAACAGAACGAATGCGTTTTTCCATATTATTGAAGTAGCAATTTTCTCGTAATTTATGAAAGCATTTTCTGGGACCAAAGTGCGCATAACTGAAATGTGTGTACCAAATCAATTTATTGACCCACTCATCAGGAATACAAACTAACCAAACAGAGTTGTCGACCGATTTTCGTTTGAAAAGAATGTCATTGCGAACTAAATAATGCTGTCTAATCGCTACGCTTTCCTTTCTCCTCCACTTCTCCTTAATGTCCTTCCAGATTGGATCCTTATTTTGCTCCTTAGCGATGTCCTGGAGCGAAGATGAAATAAAGTTCTCAAACGCAACACCTTGAATGTACATCAAACAATAATGGTTTTCTTTGCAGCCCTCTTCAGCACTTTGTTTCAAACCCATAGGTGCACGTGATAAAGCATCAGCAACAATATTTGAAGATCCCTGTATGTAAACAATACTAAAATCAAATTCCTGTAGGTACAACGCCCATCGTGACAATCTGCCATGAGTTAATTTTGTCGACATAAGAAATTACAGAGCTCGATGATCGGTGTAAACCTTAGTATGTCTGCCAAACAAAAATGTGCGAAATTTTGTGAAAGCCCAAACAACAGCCAAAGCTTCAAGTTCCGTAATCGAATAATTCTTTTCTGATTTAGAGAGAACACGACTTCCAAATGCAATTGTCTTCTGTACTACAACGCCGTTTTCTTCTATCTCTTGAAATAAATGTGCCCCTAGGCCTTTGTATGATGAGTCCGTCGCCAAACAAAAATCTTTAGATAAATCCGGATGTGAAAGAAGTGGAGCAGCAACTAAAGCATCACGAAGTTGTTCAAATTCTGACTGAGCTTCCTCATCCCAACACCAATTAGAATTTTTTCCAGATAGTTCACATAAACGAGGTGTGGCCAAATTGTCCAATCTAACAAAGCGTCTAAGAAAATTACAGACACCAAGGAAACTACGAACATCACGTTTTGTGGTAGGAACAGCATAATTACGAATAGCATCTAGTTTCTCTGGATCGGGAAGAATACCTTCTGTAGAAATAATGTGACCGAGAAATTTCACCTGAGAACGACCAAATTCTGATTTTTCCAAGTTCACTGTCATGCCAACTCGTGCAAAAATACGTAATAATGAATCCAAAATTTTGTTGTGCTCACTCCAAGAACGTTTAGCAATAAGAATATCGTCAACATATGAAGTAATATTGCCACGAAGATAAACAGGTAAAATTTCATTTAAGCTACGAATGAATGCTGCTGAAGATACAGTAAGTCCAAATAGTAATTTCCGAAGTCACGTTTGGGTAAAACAGTCAAATCTGGTTATTCTTTACCTACTGTCTAGGTAGATGGATAGTAGAAGAATTGTTTTTATAGATGCAAAGAATAGTGAAAGAGTAGGCAGCGGTGCAGAAAACTAAAAGGGAAATAACACCACTACAGCTCGGGGCCCTGTGATCGCTACGGCACATATTCACTTAGTGTAGTGAATCCCCTGAGGACTTTAATAGCTGCACATTAATTTCAGTTTGTGACTTAGTGGCAAATTTGGCGGAAGTGCGTACGTAAATTGATCTAACCATGAACATGGACGTATGTCATTCCTAGAATTGCAAAAGATCTTAAATTTCCGAACAGTCAAAAAGTGTTTATAGTCAAAGTTTTCGCCTCGTGGCGACAAAGACCTACCGCGTCTGTCCCAGTTTGAATGTCGATTATTGTCAAGTTCGCGCGCCTGGCGCTCTCTTGTTGCTTCTCGTAAATGAAATAAATTATTTTCTTCAAACCCCTCTGGTATCTGTGATTCTAAATTTCTTTTGCTGTCTTTTCCTACAATTTCACCTTCGATTTGTTTGACTTGCTTTCGTAATGCCTCTACTTCGCTTTTAACGCGTTCATTAAATTTTCCCTGATTTTCAACATGCTTATTTATGTTCTGGTACTCTTCGGTTTCTGCAAATGGTAATGGAGCTGTATCATCTGAATCTCTATCCCCATTTAAACTAAGATTTGTCAATTTATCTGAAATCTCCTCAACTCTTTCCGATAAGTCACCTAATTGCTCTTTCTGTTTATTTACGTCTTCCGTAAGTGTCGCGACTCGGGTTTCAGTATTGTCACATTTAGTAGTTAACTGTTCACACTGTTGCGTTAAGTTATTTATTCTGTCATTTGGTACGGATTCCTCGATTCTCTCAAATATTTCTTCCTTATCGTGTGCACATTGTAAATTTAACTCTGAAAATTTCTGTACTATCACGCGATCTCTCTCCTCCTGTTCTCTATCCTGTTCCCTTTGTCTAATCTCTACTGCAATTAATCTATTATTGTGAGAATTCAAAATCGGTTGTACTTCTTCTCTGATTTCTTTCTTTAATTCATCTTTCATATTTTTGAAACATGTCCCTATTCGTGAGTCTAACCGTGTTTCCATTGTTCCCATATCAGTTTTTAATTCAGATCCCAAAGTTCCCATCTCGGTTTTGATTGTTCCTATTTGTGATCCCAACTGTGATCCCAGTGAGCTTAACCGTGTTTCCATTGTTTCCATTTGTGAGTCTAACCGAGATCCCATTGTTTCCCTATCTGTTTTTAATTCAGATCGTAAATTTAATATCGCACTCATCAACTGCTCCATAATAGCCGGTTCGAAATTCTTTTCGCCCCTAACATTTCCCGCGAAACCAACTTCTTTCGTCATAGCTGTAAAGCTATCTGTGTTCAATACTATTCCAGAATCTTCTGTCATTAATCTCGTATTCTGTGAATTTTCTGATTGAGAAAAATTTTGAATTGGTTCCAGACTATCTTCCCGACTTATTAAACTGTTTTCCACTTCATTATTCATGATAGTGTTTTCCTCTGTTGGCGAGTTCGCCATGTTAACAATTTCGTCATTCTCACTGTCCATCATTTTCGTCTTTTTCATTGATCGCGTAATCATTTACAAAAAATACAAAACTCGTCACTGTACAAAAATTACACACAATGACTCTTTATCTCCAACAATACCATTTACACGAAATGTTTCCCTCAAACACGCTTAACGAACAATTGAAATAATTGCACTAAATTGTCAAACGCGTATACAAGACAACAATCAAATTCAGAGAAAAAATACCATTATAAGAATGACAATTACCAAATCTACACATGCAAAACAGACTATAATTACTAAACTACAAATTACTACAACAATGCTACTGTCTACTATTTTTACAATCAGAAGATTCCAAGGGACGATCCGAAGCAGTGGTCGCCACGTGCATGGGGGCTTAATTAAATGCAATGAAAATAATTTTGATTTCTTGCTTTAGCAGCTGTCTGTCCGGTTACGAAGTCTCGTAACGGTTGGCCCTGACTAGTATTATTACGCTATCTGACTGCTTAGAACAATAACAAAGAGTGAAATGGAAATTTTCATTAACACAATTAATTAATTAATTAAGTCCCCAGCAACTATAGAACCTACGAAACCAAAGCACAAATATAACTGTTCTGTATGTGGGAGTGTGACTCAACGTACGCATCTGGCACGGTTCTTCTTTAATAACACAAGAAATTTTAAATATCATTTATACTGAATTAATTAAAGAAAATAAGAATACCATAATTACTCAAGAAAACCAGAATTACACTCTAATACAAGAACACAAGCCAGATGCTTTGTTGACTGAACCTGTAATGACGCATTATTTAAAACATGGAAATAATGAAAAATAAATCAAGTTTCGTTACCTTCATATATTGATGACAAGCACTCAAATTCTTACAATATATCTCCACACCGACTCGCTATTACAACATCTCAACAAGAATTTTTCAGTATCACATCTCAGCAAGCACTCCCTACTAGCACATCTCAACACGAACTGACTACTACGAGCTCTCCCCAAGCACTGCCACTACGACATCTCAATAATCACTCCCGTGGAGGCGGCGGAACAATGCTCTCTAGCGATCTCTGTCGCTGTGGCTCAGTGTAGCCACCTTTCAGTGGTTTACGAAATATTTCCAGCGGTAATGTTAGGTGACTCACCCTGTATACGTCTGGAATAAATTGCCCCAGACAAAAGTTAAGATTAGTGTCGATGTTCCAGTGCTGTCTTAATTCCTATGATTCTTTTTCTGTCGCTAAGTGAATACTGGAACTGGAAACCTCTCCCAAATATTTTCTGTTGCCATGAACTTTGGCTCACTAACAGCCCTCCTCTTATTTGGCTGAAATCTGACGCAATGCATTGTGAAAACCAGCATCTGGGCTTTCTCTGCCCTTCGTGGTAGGGATTTAACAGCAGACTTACAACTCATGTATGCGTCATCGCATGTGGATCAAATTTTATCACACTCAGGAACAGGTATGTACACACACATGTTAGTTTTCAGACCTGTGCCTGTCTCTTGATGCCCCAGAAACTCGTTTAAACAGATTCGGTCACTTGGTTCTGAGATTGGTTTTCAGATGTTGAAAGGCAGATTCTGGAACTGAAAACCTTCAAACCACCCATTACTAATTGTTCGCCCCTCTAGTTCACTTCCCATTCATTTTGAGCAGTTTGAAAAGAACAGATTTCTGTTATACGTGGGATTAAAAGAATCGCAGTACGTGTACAGGTAGCAAGTGAAAACAGATTTATGGACAGAATCACCATACTTCTACTGCTACCAAGAGTGTCTGGATGTGAATGCCTAATTTAAGTTCTAAAATACACTAGGTACTTGAAATAGTTTTATTTCAAACTTCTAAGAATACATTGCGATTACTATATCAGATATATATCCGCCAAAACTTCGACAAAAAACTTAAGCGTTTCGATTTCAACGACATTTTCGTACATCTCTGGGTCGATTGTCACAACTACGCACTCGATTTGGTCCATTAACTTCATTTTACCACAGGAAGTCGTAGCACTGTTGTGTCGGAAGATCTTAGTGGTCAATTATATTGGGTGTGAGACGACGCGACCAACAAATTTCTCCAGAAACAATGTTAGTCACTCATTCGCAAAATGATATGTGGCGAATTTTTGCTGAAACAACGTTTTTCCTAGATCCATTTCCTCTATTTGGCAGCAAAGAAACTCACCTACTATTGCGATTAAATCCTCTGTATCATCACTGCGTTACCTGCGTCATTCTCGATGAAAATGAGGGTCAATCACTCCACTCTCCCAAAATCTGCATCCTCCATCGGTTGTTGAAGTGTTATGCGAGGACTGTCGTCGCCAAAATCCCATTTTACGCTTTCTGATGTGGCCGTCTAGTTGGCGAAGCGCCTCACTGTTAAATTTGTTTCCCCCCTTGGTTTGCTAACAGACAGCGAATTCACGCCCTTGCAGATGGTCAGTGGGCACTTGTAGTTGTTGAAGATTTTGAATTGGCGCTTTTAAGAATATAGATGAAAATCCTTTGTTAGAATTCGCAGTAAAGTGCTCAATGGAATGGTCCGTTCTTGTGACTGAGGGTGAATCGAGTGTTGGGGACTTTGAGCTAAATTCTCATCTACTGAGGCAATTATTTCAGTAGATTGGGTGTAATAACTTGGATTCTGTGCCTTAACATCAGTAACTAAACCCTTTTCCTCACACTTTTCAATTATTCCTCGAAGTGTCGCTCAATCGTATAGCATCAAAACTTGTACACGGGCGATAATGTGTCTCTAAATAATATTCCTGTATTTTTTAGTGCGTTGACACGAAGAAAAGACGTTATTCGACATTGAACGGCAATGTCTATAAACGACGTGGAATTTAAGTGGCGCGTTTTTATCGGAATACACTATGTCAGGGAGGACCACGGCGTGCCAAACTGCACGCGTGTACAGATGGGCTGCACGCGTGTCGTCCAGGGCTCGGTGCGCCTCGCCACTACTCGGCTTTCCTCGGTCTTTCGCGGCACTGTTCGGCACGGCGTGACATTACTAGCTGTGCGATGCAACATCTTTTCATCCGGCACATGGTGCGTTAGTTGATTCGTGGTGGCAGCCGTGTTTATTCCTCGCTATTTGTTAGCGATTCGTAGGAAGTTTATAAGTACTGTACAGTGGTTGTTGCAATGGAACACACGCTCATAAAGAGAAGGGGTAGTGACACAACGTCACGTGCCTTCAGAGCTGAATGGGAATTGCAATATTTTTTCGAAGAGAAGGATGAAAATTCTCAATGTCTATTATGCAGTCGCATACTCACCGGACACCGCAAATTTGCAATAGAACGGCATTATAACACCACACGCAAAGAACGTAATGGTTTAGTTGGGGCTGATAGATTAAACAAGTTGGCGGAATTAAGAAGACGTAGTGTTATGCAGCGAGACGGACCGAATGTGAGTACCACTTACAAATCTTTGTGTTTCTGATGTTTGTGTTCGTACATATTTGTCGTTAGAATTCGAATTCAGAGTTCACTCAATTTTTGTTTCCTTTTTTTAGCCTGCAACCGAACGTAGCGACCTGTCTTTAAGAGCAAGCTACAAAATAATGCTCACAATTGCAAGAGTGAATAAGCCTTTCAGTGATGGTGATTTCATTAAGGACTGTATTGTTGAGGCGGCGCAACTCTTGACGCCACTGGAAGTAGAGAAGTTTAGTGAAATTAGTCTTTCCAGACAGACAACAGCTCGCCGAATAGCTGGTATGGCAGCGGATGTCTACAGGCCGTTAATTGATAGTGTCTGCAAGTTTATTGCATTCTCGATTGCTTTGGACCAGTCGACCGACATTTCGGACACAGCACAACTAGCGATTTATGTTCGTGGAGTCGACACAGGTTTGCACGTGACAGAAGAACTGTTAGATTTAGTACCAATGAAAGACACAACGAGGGGTACCGACTTGCTAAAAGCAGTTGAAGAGGCAGTTGGCCTGAATTGGAAAATGTTACTTTCAGTCACCACTGGTGGAGCGCCAGCAATGCGAGGGGCTCAAACTGGGCTTGTAGCATTGTTGCGTAAAAAACAAGGACGATCGACAGAAGATTTGTACGGAATTCATTGTTTTGTACAACAAGAAGTTCTTTGTGATAATATGCAAATTTGGAGCACGTGATGAAGTTGGTAGTCACCATAGTAAATGTAGCATCGCTTAGTACACCGTCAAAATTCAAATGGCTCTGAGCACTATGGGACTCAACTGCTGTGGTCATAAGTCCGCTAGAACTTAGAACTACTTAAACCTAACTAACCTAAGGATATCACACACATCCATGCCCGAGGCAGCATTCGAACCTGCGACCGTAGCGGTCGTGCGGTTCCAGACAGTAACGCCTTTAACCGCTCGGCCACTCCGGCCGGCAGTACACCGTCAGTTTCAACAGTTTATCATGGAACTGAACGAAGAATACGGAGATGTTATTTACCACTACGAAATACGTTGGTTAAGTCGAGGGGCATGCCTCGAAAGATTCTTCAATTTAAGACTCGCTATCATTAGCGATAGGAAAGAATCTAACAGCAAATGCGAATGCGTTAATCAAGGCTAGTGAAGATGTAGGTCTAAGGATAAATGAAGACAAAACTAAATACCTGGTTACTACTAGAATGCCAACGGCACTAGATCAGGAAATGTTAAGAGTTGGAGAGATGCAGTTTGAAAATGTGAACACATTTACGTATCTGGGCGTGGACATCACTTCTAGAAATGCGATTGAATCTGAACTGAAGAAGAGATTACGGGCGGGAAATGCGTGCTACTCGTCACTTAATAATTACTTTCATCACGGATATTGTCTAGTAATTTAAAGATTAGCATATACAAAGCTATTATTCTACCAGTTATGCTGTATGGGTGTGAGGATAATTTTCGGAGCAAAAAGGGATGAAATTAGCGTAGAGTGGTGAAAACTGCATAACGAAAAGGTTCACGAGCTCTATTCAAGCCCTGACATAATCAGTATTATTAAATCACGTAGGCTGCGATGGGCGGGTCACGTAGCTCGAATGGATGAAGGCAGGGAAGCGCGCAGAGAACTGGTGGGGCACCTAGAGGGAAAACGTCCTGTGCGGAGACCGAGGCGTAGATGGCAAGACAATGTGAAGGCTGATTTGAGGAGCCTAGGTATTGAAGGTGAATGGAAGGAAATAGCCCAAGACAGGGTCAGATGGCGAAAATGGTAATGCTGCGGTAATGGACTCTCGAGTCCGGTATGACGAGTGTGTGTGTGTGTGTGTGTATTGTTGAGTTCCTGAAGGAAAAAGAAAAGGCAGAGCCAAAATTAGAAGATCCAGAATGGCTTGCAGAGCTCGCCTTTTAGTTGGTCTGACTGCACACTTGAACGCTCTCAATAACATTTTGCAAGGTGAGAAGCAGCTTATTTCTGATCTCATGGAAAAAGTGGATGCATTTAATAATAAACTCGCATTGTGGAAGGAACAACTCATGACAAAGAATACCACCCATTTCCCTACGCTCTCTAAAGTCAGAGAAAACGCAACTTCTGACGAATTCGTTTCTGTGTTGGAGGAACTACAGGTACAATTTTCTGAACGTTTTCAGGACACTGCCACTCTGACATCTGTTTTTGAACTATTTTCTAGACCCTTTGCCGTTCCAGTTGAAAGTGCTCCAGTGCATTTGCAAATGGAATTGATCGATCTGCACTGTAATCTCCGTTTTAAGGACAAATTGTTTTACGTAAAAACTGTCCAGGAATTTTACGAAGGTTTTGCTCTGGAAGAGTTTCCCCGTCTCCACAATGGGGCTACAAACGTTATATCAATGTTTGGATCGACATGCATGTGCGAAAGGTTTTTTTTTCGATTATTAAACTAAATAAGTCACGATTACGTGGCAATCTGAGTGACGAAAATATGAGAAACACTCTGCGTTTGTCCGTGTGCCGTCAGACTGTGCCGGATATGAAGTTTATTATGTCTGCAGCAAACCAAAAATAATTAAGTTAATTGTGATAATTTTGTTTTATTTGTCATATGTTTTGTGGGGAGTTGTAGTTATTGCAAATTCTGTACAGTGGCTCCAGATAATAAAATTTGCTTGTTTCACATGTAGTTGGAATCACTTATTCCACATCATACTGCATGCTGTAGACTACTTTTACGTCCGTTTCTATATCTCAGCTTAAATGTCGTAAGAATTTTACGAGTGACGATGTGAGAAGCACGATATTGTTGGTGTAATGCAGTTTCAAACCCAGCGTTATTGTTATTTTTCTGTAGGTGTGCTAACAGCCAACAAAGATTCAGTATTGCTCAACATGATGAGTTGTACTGAGCATAATATTATCAAATGTCGTAATATGAAACTAAGCCACATGCTAGCAAGGCGGAGTTCCTTATGCGAATGCACTATCGCATGCGGCGTGTTCGTATTTCCGCGCATGCGCTCGCAGTCAGCTGGTGTGGTAGTGGGGGATGTGTGACGTCAGATGAGAGCGATCCGCACGCGTGTGATGGCTCTGAGAACTATGCGACTTAACTTCTGAGGTCATCAGTCGCCTAGAACTTAGAACTAATTAAACCTAACTAACCTAAGGACATCACACACATCCATGCCCGAGGCAGGATTCGAACCTGCGACCGTAGCGGTCACGCGGTTCCAGACTGAAGCGCCTTTAACCGCACGGCCACACCGGCCGGCTGCACGCGTGTGAAAGCTCGGCACGCGTGCCACGTTCTTGGCCGTCCCTGCACTATGTATACCAAGAATTTAATTTATTTTCCTCTTTTCGCCAAAGAAACAAAAGCACATACTAATATTGTGCCCTTGTGCTTTCGAATAGGTGGGACTCATCCAGAAACAGATTATTAATAGTTGCAACCCACCGACCTGAGCAAGAGTTTTTCCGTTGGTTGTAATACAATCGTCCGAAACTGAGATCTCTTGTTTCAACTCCATAAACTGAAACCGTCGCCTCCAGTATCAGTTTAGTGTGATTTGGTTCGAAAGGACGGCTTTTTACACTGATCTGTATTTATGTCAGTCAACACTATTTATTCAGAAAATGAATGGTGATTCTGACTTCATTTCAATTCCTCCCATTTGTACACCAATGGCTATTTAATTTGCAACACCACGAGGGAAAGTAAATAACTAAGTTTTTCTTACTGTACTCATATGTACAAGACGAATAGTACGTGACAAATTTTGAACATGAAATTTAGTACGCAGAGCTCCTGCATCCAACATCAACAATGGCTCTAACTCCGATGGGCGTGCTGCGCGGTATGGCCGCGTGGTTCGACGCGCCTCGCCACGGATTGCGCGGACCCTCCCTCCGGAGGTTTGAGTCTTCCCTCGGGCATGGCCGGGCATGGATGTGTGTGTTGTTCTGAGCACAAGTTAGTTTAAATAGTGTGTAAGTGTAGGGATTGATGACCACAGCAGTTTGATCCCTTAGGAGTTCATATTTGAACATTATTTTTCGATGGGTGTCAGGTGTAACTTACCATAACTGACAGACACTTACCTTAGGCGACAGGTACAGCTACGTCATTTCTCGGTACTTCAGATCTATAACGAGTTCATCAACCTTAGTGGCTATGCGGGTGGGAGGGGGTGGGGTGCCAGTCTCTCAGTATATGGTGTCAGCGGGTGAGATATCTGAAGAACGTCCTGACCAGACTGACAGTCATACACACTGTGTAAGATAAGTTAGGACATCACGAGCAATGTGAAGTTTTGCTTTATAAGGTGAAGGTGACCTCTTGGACAACGCACACCCACAGATCTTAATATGTAACGGCTGCTGTATCTATCACCGGCTATGTGAATCCGTTACGAATGTGTAAATCACGCCATTGCATCCCACGACCTCTACGCCAAGTGCATGGCCAATATGACAATGATGAGTGCAGTCTGGCACTGTTCATTCTCCTCGGCGACTCCACACACATGTATGTCCAATGCGATAATGTACATGAAACTGGGGTCTGCCTGCAAAGATAAGGTGTCACTCATAGGTCCACTGTAGTCGCCGGATACATCACCGTTGGCCAATTTGTATTCGCCTTCTTGTGACGGGGTGGTGGAACGATGGATGCCTTGCTGAATATCCTTGGTGCTCTAGATGTCGTCAGCTATACATGTAGAAAGTTGCTATTAACAAGCCAGTTCTGTGACTCAGACTACGGTCTCTTACTGCAGAGTCGTACACAGCTGAAGAGATATCTGCCCTCTCTGGTGCTGGTCGCGTGTGGCCAATGAGATCCTGCATGGGGTTTTATACGTCGGCCGGAGTGGCCGAGCGGTTCTAGGCGCTTCAGTCTGGAACCGCGCGACCGCCACGGTCGCAGGTTCGAATCGTGCCTCGGGCATGGATGTGTGTGATGTCCTTAGGTTAGTTCGGTTTAAGTAGTTCTGAGTTCTAGGGAACGGATGATCTCAGATGTTAAGTCCCATAGTGCTCGGAACCATTTTGTTTGGGGTTGTGTACGATCTTCGTGACATCGGAGATAGTTGAGCTAGTATGGTTGTTTCAGGATCCCGATCGACACGAGCTATTATATAGCTGAACCATAAACCTGTCTCGATACCCCAGTGTCGTACCGCTTTCGAATTTCGATATGTACCATTGGAGTTGTTTCCATTTACACGAGGCGCAACAAGATGATCTCATGAACATTAACATTGAAATGAGACTTCAGAATGAGTACTCCAGTTATTACTTATTCTTTATGTACCCTCATATTTGTGCGGTGGAGCTGAAATCATGATTAGTTACGTATCCAGTCATGTAGTACCCTTCACTGAATTTTGATGTTTGTTGCTTGTCTCCTTCTTGCAACAATTTAATGGTCACTGTAGTATGACAGACACTGCGGCACAAAAATAGTATAACAAGCACAAGACGAAATAACAGCTTAGTATGGATGATACTTATCGTTTCCATTAATTCGCCAAACGGCAGCAGCTTGGAGCACCCAGCGGCAGACGGTCCTCCCTGCAACAGCCACTTATTGCGCTGCTCGCTGCTGGTGCCAGCGACGTCGCCGGCTGTGATACGAGCCGTGACGCGCGCCCACCGTCCTCCGAGCACAGGCGTGTGCTTTGGCGGCGCGCCGCAGCGAGCGCTGGCATCGCGGGCGCCTCCGCGTCGGAACGGCGCGCGGCAGTAGCGCGGGGTGATCCGCCGCCGCCGGTCCGCCGCGACGCCGCCGCCGCCCCCGACGCCGCCCCAGACGCCGACGCCGCCCCCGGCAGCGAGTCGCGTGTCGCCGCTGGCTGGATGACGGCGACCGGCCGCTGCTAGGTCGGCATGGGCTGGTGCGCGGCGTGTGCACCGCTCGCGGCGCTCCTGCTGCTAGTGTGCGCTCACGGTAAGTCGGGTACCACGCGGCTGCGTTCTTCCCTCACCTGCGCACTTCGCCTTGCCGAAGTTTGAGTATCTTTGAGAAACGTAACGGCTGGGAAGTATCCGCCAGCCCAGGTTTCGGATACTCAATGGACAGGAAAGCTTGGGAGTCTCAGCTCAACCTATCATGAAATTTCGAGCGTATTTGCACTGACAATATATGCGTGATCAATTCGTGGCGTTCAGGAAGCATAATGAAGTGCAGGTGGACTCATGTTGAATTTCCTTTTATTAGTCATGTTTATTCTTTTTTTTTTTAAAAAAAAAAGAGCTCTGCGGCATTTTGAGTGCGAAAACACGATTTCCTCTTCATACTTCCAAATTGTACCAGTTGTCTAGACCCCAGAGGAAATTCCAGTAATTAAATGATGGACATTTATCTGTAACCTAAGTGCAAACCATCTGTATGCATAAAATGAAGAAATCCCCTCACCATAAAAAATAATCGAAACCATTTATTTACACCATTAATTTACAGCTGGAAGAGCAGTGCGACTCTTTTATGTATTTCGGAATTCGTTACTCAACAGTCTTCGTTTGTCCTGAAGAAAATTCAGGTCCCATAACCTACATACTGGCATGTTTAATATTTCTCTATCAAAAAACTTATGTAAACTATGACAGAGTTCGAACAAAAACTTCTTACAAGTTTCTCACCTATAATTTTCCTTTTCATTCAAATTTTTGAAGACGAATTTTTTGTGTACGTCCTTTCAATATACAATCGTCTTTCAATTTTCTATCTTCCCTTTGCCAGGCCCTGCCCCAATCCAGCCATACAGTATTGTTTCTTCGTGTCACCTAATGTACGTACATAAAAAAAATCCCGCCTCATTTTTTTCCTGTCTATATTCGGGATGAACTCTCTAACCCCACATCTTCTGATTATTTCACCGGTTTCTTCCTCGTTTACACATCCAAACAGGTCACTCACAGTAATACGGCAATAAAGTAAACTTCTCAGCACAATAAGGTAACCTAGTAATAATTATTTCATCACTTTCGTCGTGTTAGTATTAACGCAATTCAGTTATTACACTTGCTAACATGCAGTGAAATATTATGCACTCAATTGACATTCTTTTCAAGAAGAGTTTTGTTGCGTTCTTTCTTGCATCTACTGACGACTTATAGCATTGGTTCGGACTCAAAATTCTTAAGCCAACGTTACACCACGATTACATTGCTTCTTTGTATGATACAGTAGGCAGATTTTCCAGAAAACCGATAATGCACGATATGGGATGAAATACACATTTGTCGCTTTCCGTTATGGATAAGAGGTGAGAGATAAGTAATACAATATTTCTTGTATGTTGATGTTGTCAGTAGTCCATTTTCCCATGAGATAAAACAATAAACATGAAATTAAATATGAAATTAGAATGTTGTTAATTCTATACTTCATGAGGCACTCTCTGGCAATATACGCCTGTTATTGCTGTTTGTCAGTTAATGTGTGTTAGGGCAAGCTGACAACCATAAAGACATCGCATGTCATCAACGTAGTTGCTTGCTCTAGCTGTAATTATCGACAGGCATTGTAGAGAGAAAGGGCACTGATGTACTCTGCACGACTTGTCGGTAATCTGGACACTCGGTATTGTACAGCTCATCAGCGTATGAATATTGTAAAATTTGTTGAATCAATCACTCATTAGCTTGTTCACGTCAGTGCAATTCAATTAACAGCCGTATTCAGACCAATTACAGTACTAGCTCGTTGTAGCAAGTAATACCACAAAACACAAACACCTTACTGTTAATGACTTAGCAAGAAAAGTGCGTTGTACCTTAAATACATGGTCCAAGTTGGCTGCGCTCTGTTCGTTATCCGCGAAATTGGCCCATGGATATTATTAAAGCACATATTTTAAGCTTCGTGCTTCATTTCACAATCTGATACATCGCTGGTAGATGTGGACAGGTACACAGAGTATTTCTGTACATATGTGAAAATGTGAGCTGAAACGTGAAACTTAATAGACATCTTGAAAATGACTCACCGTTGAAATTGTCGATTTTCACAGGTAATGAACAGAATACAGCCTACTTGGACCATGTTTTCATTCTCAAAACACGCTGAGGCTGTGGAAATAAAATATTAAAAATTACCCGATGCGACCGTCGGCCATGGTGATCTGCTCGTGAGTGCCTCGCAACGGTCAGTCAGAAGCCGTCCATTTTTTGTACTATGTTCGCCTGACCTGACATTTTAGTTTAATCAGACAACTGTCACTTTAACTTCATTGTTGATAAACCAGATAAAGTGTGTCAGTAATGAAGATAATAAGTAGTGCTTCCTTAAATACTAGTTTCCCTTGAATGCAATTGAAAGAATCTTTGGAAAGGTGCAATATATGCAGTTTGCACTTTAAGAACAATATCGCTATGGATAAATTTAGTGTCCTAAAAAGAACCAATGTGGAGCAAGAATACTACTAGTTTCAGCGAGTGAAAATTCAGATACTTAAATAACAATGTAATGTAGATCCGCCAATAAGCAAATAAATTAGCCAACTTCCTCCTAAAACAGAAATTAGCGAAGTACAACACATATATTATATTGATATTTTTGGAGCACACTGAGTAGCATGCTGGAGTATCCCCTCAGCTTGACAGTACGTATAAACATATGTGTATGTTGAAACACGTACAGAGTTGTGGACACAAATATAATCGTATCGCAGAACTGAAAACTATCCGGACATGTTGGTATACTTCGATAAAACTGATTACTGGAAATCTGTCCCACATTAACGTTGATAGTAATAGTTGTAAGTAAATACCCGAAGAAAGAAGGATCTACACTACCATGATGCTTCTTCAGAATAAAGCCTGGAAGAAGAGATATTTCAAACCAGTAAATTATTTTGGTAAGTTAACTGATAGAAGAAACGTTTTATAGTGAGTGAAAATTTATTGTCTTTGACAACTTCATCTCAATCACAGCGAAAGTCTTGAATGATAAAGAATATTGGGTTGTGTACCTGTGAGCCTCTACCGCATATCTTTACATGACAAAATATTTAAAATGTCTGAATGAGATTTTTCATATCGTAAAATCTGTATTGGATACAATATGTGGTTGGGTAACTAATTAATGATGTCCCTACGAGCAGCATTTAGAGATGTAACCGCAAGGGTAAAGTACAAATTTCAAGTTAAAATACTTATTTAGAGTCTGTTTATGCTAGGACGTTTGTGAAATGGTTGTATTTGTTCATAGAAAGAGGTACCTCTAAGTGCGTTATTCTAACCACTATTGAGATTTTCTCCACATTTCAATCGTCACACACATTTAAATTCTGTACCTTCTATCGGTACCCTGTAGATAAATAATTCAAGCGAATTATCTTCTTTCAAGGGTTGATAACATCACGCTAACGTCATATGGTGATATTTCGCTTATATTAGTCCGATAATGCAAGAGGTACCTTTTTGCCCTTGAAAGATAAGAACACTACTCAAATTACTGATCGCTGTATATATTTAACTTGCCTCCAATAATTGTATATTTTTATCTTCTCCCATTCTATTCAGGGAAGGCATGTGGGTTTAATGACGTTTTACTGTTGGAAGTAATCAGCTAAAAACGATACTTCTAAAAAACTTATCCATATTATATCACTTACTCAGTTATAGTAATCAGCCGCGTAGTTTATTGAATTTCCGTGCAACTGAAGCAATATGTATCGTAAATACTATATATTTCATATAAACTATTTTGTTCTTTAGAAATTTTATGCTACATTATGTCATCTAGACTCAGACAGGCATTACTTAATTTGAAATTAATTTGAAAAATGATAATTATCATCATTATCTTCCTCTAGGGTTCCTCTCAGTTCATCCATGACTTAATAAAGTAAGATATTGATTGTATTTAAGTTACTATTTATGGGTTTCCATTTAATTGACCCTAGCATTCATAACCTGAAGAGCAACTGAAATATAGATCTGAAAATATATCGTGGTGATCATACACACAATGTAATACGTACAATCCTGCTGTCCTGTAAATTCACATCTTTTACTGGAAAATTCGGTTACAAAGCGAAACACTGTCCAGAAATTCAGAAGACTTACAAAATTAACTTTGTCATAGCCAAAATAGAGACTACGTGATCTGGTTCTAGTCTATGATATATGTGAGACGTTTCGAATGTATTAATTTACTTATTACTTGTGCAAAGTGTGAAGTCATTAATTATAGGACGCCTTTAGACAAATTGCAGTGTGACTTATCCTGTCTTGATTGGGATGCAAGTGGCAGCTTCAGGTCAAATGTTTCATATTATTTGTTTTGGTTTTCGGCCCACATTTCATTTCCCTATCTTCCTTAACTGAATCACGGTTTACTCTTCCAGAATATAGCAAATAGAGAGTGATTTGTTTAGTACAGCAGCTTAACCACCTCTTCTGTAGTACTTTTTGATCAGTTCGCCATTCTCTTAATACTTTTCTCCAACCATTATATTTTTTGTATTGAGATCTCAGTACGCCTGTTAATTCTACAGCGTCATATTCTGCTTCGTGTAATTGATTCTGTCTCAAATCACTTATTAACTGTGCTAATTTCAATTTTCCTAAACGAAACAGATTTTCTTTTCTAATTTTGAAATTTTTGTTTCGTTTAGCTTGTAGCCTTCTAGACGTATCTTTCAAATATGTCTAGTAAGCAGTTAATGTTTCTCCTCGAACTAGCAGTTACGCGACTGTGTACTTCTTTCATCTAGATTCTTTTGCGTATATCAGCTGCAATTTTGCTTATTACAATTTTTCTTCGTGACTTTTTCATTTTCCCTGATCAATTTCAAAATTAAATTTTCTGAGACTCATGTACTTTCTTGTGAAGTTGCTGTTTTGTAAATGGCGAGTGAAAAAACAAATTCAGGGTCTGAAAACCTGGAAGTCTTAGGGCATCTTGGCAATTCGATTTACACTTAAAACATTTAAGCATGCTCTCAATCAATCTGAAACAAAACCATTTCACATTAAACTTTATTTCAGTAATGTTTTTAACAATAGCACCCAAAATACACCACAGTTATAGAAATACTGAAGAAACAAATATCATTACTACAGGAGCTGATAGAAGCTCTCATAGACACTTTATTCCCGAACCACAAACTCTCTCGTCTGGAGTCAGACTTTGCCTCCATTAGAGTATTTGTATTAAACACTTCTGAAATTTGGGCTACACCCTTAAGAGATACGAAGCCTGATTCGCGAATAAAACTGCAGCCATCAGTATACTTCATACGATTGACAGCCATCATGCGCTAAGACCGCCTGTCTCGCAGCGTCGTCTCAACTCCTTGGACAGCTTCTTTTCTTCCTCTGGACTGCTTCTTTCCACCCTTCTCCAGCGACACCGGTACTGAAACTCTCCCAGTGGGGGAGGGGCAGGGCGCAGGCCGATGGCGAGGAGAACACACAGAACACGCATACTGTTAATTAAGCACGTCCTCGGTGCTGCGCACTCCGGTTGTGAAACAAAGGGAAACGCCATTTCGCATTACGACGGAAAGACGTGTTAACTAGAAACTAGATTTAAAATATTCACTTTAGTCTGTAGTTCCAGTTCCTTACACGCTTCAGTTTCGTTCTATTTTCGACACTTTAACTGGGAATTTCTTTGCAATGTTCTTCATCTGTAGTATAAAGAATGATAAATAGTATTCTTTATGTGTCTTGGTTTTCCATTACGTTAACTTAAAATATTTTGCACTTTCGTTGGAACCCACATTTCTTTTTGGAGTGAATACAATTCTTTCTTACTTCTCTAAGGAAATAGTTTATACAACAATATGGAAGGTTTATTTTCTTCCGACAACATTCGACTGCGGGGTCACCAATTCACAAATTTGCAGTTCCCAACGCCAGAGTTTCAGATTTTCGTATGTGTAAATAAATAAAATTATGCAACGTATACAACGGTAACATTTTGCAGGTTTCTTCTGAACAGCCATAGGAATTGATAACATTCTTCTCGGGTGTGCAGCCGGATCATAACGTCTTCACGACACAATATTTCCGCGGTCCAACTGGCCGCCATCTTCAGGTGAGTGTGCTTGTGCACAATCTTGCCGGAGATTGTGTCCCAGCACACTCACCTGAAGATGGCGGCCAGTTGGACCGCGGAAATATTGTGTCATGAAGACGTTATGGTCCGGCTACACACCCGAGAAGAATATTATCAATTATTACGCCGGGAAAGCCTTCGTAGTCACAGCCATAGGAATTCATCCAAACCAAATATGTTCCACCTTCAATGCTGTCCCTGCACGAACACTTCTTTAAAAAAAGCACGAAAATATAATTTTTAATATAGCGAAATGTCCTAAAATAATTTACCATTGAAATGTACGGAATCTATTTCCGTCAATGGACTTGGTAAAGTGCTTCAACTATTTCTACTGCTTGTATAATGCCACGGAAAATAACCTTGTCATAACAGTAGTATTATCACTCACCATATTCTAGTAGTCTGACGCTTTCCCCTACATATTCTCTGCCTCTACCTCTTTCACCCGTAGTTTATCCTCAGTGGTATACTCTACCTTTTTCACCCGTGGTTTGCCCTCAGAAGTGTACACGAGGCATTCAATCATCATGATGGATGTCAGTGTTCTCGGTCCATTGTCACAGTGTATAAACCTGGTTGCCTGCCACAAGAATGAAATACACGTTCCACCTCTTAACCCCCGACCGCGGGGCCGCTGTGGTAGTAGACTGGATTCATGTTTGACAGGACGGTGATTCCAATGCCCGTTTGACTAGTGACGTTAAAATTTTCTGTGATTTCCTCAAACCGCGAGAAGCGAATACGGGGCTCGTTCCTTAGGGAGGGAACAGCTTATTTCCTTGCCCCATCCCAGTTTGTACTCTGTCGTATAGGGTAAGTGGCGTAAGGCCCCGTGTGGTTAAAAATTCGCACCGAGCTTTTGCATACTGTCATCCAAGCAGGAGCTGACAGCCTGGTGGCAGAGTTGTCTTATAATAATTTATTGTTCCATGAAATGTCTCGACAGGTCGCTCCACCCGTGAGAAAATCAGGAAAAACTGTTTTTTACTACTTGTAACTTTTGTAATGGCAAACGTTGTATAACGTCGGGTTTGAAAATAAAAAAACAACGAATTACTCGTTAATACTATTGCATCTATTCTTCACTTTAATGTGGAAATAATTGAAGCTATATGTCCCCAATTATCAGAAAATGGGAATGTGGGGCAAATCCTCGCAAATGTTTTGGGGTGAATCCCCGCTGGTCCAACAATGTGGCAACAATTCTTTTGTGACAACCCCCGAAAAAGATGACATTCAACCCACTCTGCCAAAGATTATCTCACCTGAAGGTAGTATTCTGCTGTCGAAAGTAAAGATTTATATGAAGCTCTCTGACTAAGCATTGAAATGTACGCTTCTAACGTAGTCAACCAATAAAGAACAAATGGCAGAAAAATGCGCGTGGGAAAATAGAAGCTTGCTTTAGAGAAGGAAAGGCGTGCTAAAGAAAGAAATGAGAGTGCTATAGAAATAAAACGATTTCAGGTAGATTTCATTCCATCAATAATAAAAAAGGAAGAAGACAGATCAGCCAGCTGATTATCATTCAGCGTCAGAGTCACACTTTTCACATGAAGACAGTAGCTCAGATATGGATATGGATGTACTGTTTGGCATAGAAGTATCAGAAGAAGAAGAAGATGAAGAGGAGTCTGGGACTTCAAGGAAGAAACTTTTTACCAGGGAGACTCAGTAACTATTTCAGGTTACCCCATTAATCCTACTCTCTTGGAGGATATTGTGCTTGGCAGTTTGATTACAATACAACAATGTTACAAAGGGTGATTTCAAATGTTCATACTATGCAGTCATCTCTTTTTATCCATGTTTATCTAAAATGGGGCAAAGAGCCGCAACATAGCTTAACCTCATTTTGTGGCCTAAAATCCCACACTTTTCGTTTTATCTAAATTGTAAATTACTGTAATTTACAATCAGACAGAGCTGTAGATTGGAAATATCATAGGTAACAACCCAACCGATGACTTCAATTGAAAATCGCACGAAAATCTACCCCTCATTCGCCACAATTGTAGAAAAACTGAAAACTGCGTGGCCATACCGCCACATACACTACGGGAGGCTGAACTCTAACCATCTCTCCTTCTTTCGACTATTCAATCTTTATTCCTGGCCTAAAGTGCGCGTCGTTTATGACGGCGGCCGAGTTTAGGTTCGTTCTGCGCATCTGACGTCACAAAACGCAGTCAGCCAATGAACAGAGAACGACGTTGCCAGAGCTCGACTGCAGTGCAAGCACAGACGAGTGTTTTCAGTTTTAGAAATGTTCAGTCATAAATAAAGTAATTAAACGAAAGCAATGTCTTGATAGCAGACTTCCTTTTATAGAAAGTTTTGAAAAAGCATTCTTTATGCCAATTGCTTCATATTCTATTAATTAATTAAACAAAAGAAGCAATAAGCCTCCTAATTCAGGCGATAGCAAGGAAAGGTGTTTGTATCATTCTCACTAACCGCTTTTTCGCAATAAAGAACAGCGGTAATTGTTTATTTCCTATTGCACTTCGACGAAACCTGAGTAATTCATAATCATACCAACAGTGTTTGTCGGTATTTTGCGTGATATTTTAAAGTCCTCCGGGAGATACATTGCATGACGAAGTGCGTTAGCGTAATGGTTAAAGTGTATGGCTGCTACGCGAAAAGTTCTGAATTCAAACCTTGATCGGTGCTAAATATTTTCTTTGTTTAAAAACAATATCGAAGTGTCTTAATTCATGAATTTTATTCGAATGAATGTAATTTTTTGAAATTTCTAGTGGCAACTAAAATCGACCATACGGAAAGTATACGCAATGGACTTTTACCTCTGCAAACTCTTCAAAATTTCGTGCAATTACTACATCTAATGCTGCACAATGCTGCGTTGAACATCGAAACAAAATTAAGTCATTTATGGGGGGAAGGTATCAGTCAAGAAGATGTGTACAAATCAAATTTTTGGGCCAAACAGTTTTTGTGAAGTCGAATGATAAAGTGCGTCAAAGCGGCCGTGGTGGCTTTACGTCGTGAACTGCGCGCTCCCCCCTAAACGTAAGTTTGCGAACTATACTATGGCGCCGCTTCTCTTGGCGCGTACAACTGGCAACGTAGCAATCTCTCGCGTCTGGGCGGGCATGCGCGAACCGCCAAGATGAAAGAATTGAACTATTGTCTAATATTTCTCCGTATGATCTTCACGTCTGTGTACTTAAATGTTAATGGACTTGTACATACTCCTTATTCCTTATTTGCTCCAAACTTTTCTGTGTGCATTGCATCATATAATGATTTGTATCAAATTGGTCTCCGGGAAAAATTCACCTAATCCGAGTCGACATCTGGCAAAAATTATTCGGCTTATTTGAAGAAAGGTATTTTTATATGCGTTACCAGCCTTTCGGGGTTCCATGCACCGCTGCTGCGCTTTAGTGCCCGTTACGTAGCTGTTAATGGACGACAACTATCGGTGCCACTTTAGACGTAACTAGTGCCGCCACCGTTGGTCCACAGCTGATGGACTCCGTTCGCTGCGACGACGCTTCTGCCACCGGCAGCTCCGAGGCGCCGCTGGCAGCCGCCGGCTAACCTGCTCCGTTTCATTCAGTGACCTGCGTGTCGATGCAGTCGCCACAGGCGTCGCCATTTGTCCACGGCTAACAGCGGTCCACGGAATTCTTTGTTACTCCCATATTCCTGTTTAAAACTGCATTAATTCAGGTCGCCGAATCTAACATCTATTACAAGCCCCCAGTTGGACAAGGTAAACTGTACAATTCGTCCACTCTTCCCGTTGGGGGAAGAATGTCATCATCTAACTTATTACCATCCAATGGGGAACCATTCTGCCTTCATCAAATTTCACTGAGTTCGGTTTGACCTGATACTAGCTTTAAAAAGGCCCGATATTTCAAACAGCCCGCAGTGTCCATTACAACACGAACTGAAAAGTATAAGAAATAACATTTGTAGACCTAATTTCTCACAAGGGAACCTTCCCATCGCACCCCCCTCAGATTTAGTTATAAGTTGCCACAGTGGATAGACTTTGAAAAATTGAACACAGATCAATCGAGAAAACAGGAAGAAGTTGTGTGGAAATATGAAAAAATAAGCAAAATATACAAACTGAGTAGTCCATGTGTAAGATAGGCAACATCAAGGACCGGCAAAACACATGAGCGCCGTGGTCCCGTGGTTAGCGTGAGCAGCTGCGGAACTAGAGGTCCTTGGTTCAAGTCTTCCTTCGAGCAAAAGTTTAATTTTTTATTTTCAGACAATCATCACAGTTCAGGCACTCACACGTAATCAACTTCGCTATACAAAATTACAGTACATGTTCAGATTTGCTTGGACATATGCGGGATTTGACGGTCTACACACGAAAATTTGAAAACGTAAAAAACATATGTTTTGACAGAGCACAGGGAAAAGTGTGAGACTTTTGGATTCATTTGTTGCAGTTTATGTGACAAACTCTTATGTTTTCATCACTTTTTTGGGAGTAATTATCACATCCAGAAGAAAACCTAAATCGGGCTACGTAGAAGGATCTTTTTACCCATCCGCCAAGTGTACAAGTTAGGTGGGTCGACAACATGTCATGTGACGCACATGCTGTCACCAGTGTCGTATAGAATATACCAGACCTGTTTTCCTGTGGAGGAATCGGTTTACCTATGACCTTGCGATCAAAAGTTTTCGGTTCCCATTGGAGAGGCACGTCCTTTCGTCTACTAATCGCACGGTTTTGCGGTGCGGCCGCAAAACGCAGACACTAAACTTATTACAGTGAACAGAGACGTCAATGGATGAATGGATAGATTATAACTTTGCTAAAATAAAGAAAAATTTTTCGCTTTAGGGGAGACTTGAACCAAGGACTTCTAGTTTCACAGCTGCTCACGCTAACCACGGGACCATGGCGCTCCTAATCGCAGAATGTTCATGATGTTGCCTATCTTCGCGTGGACTACTCCGTTTGTATATTTTGCTTATTTTTTTTATAGTTCCACACAACTTCTGCCTGTTTTCTCGATTGATCTGTGTTCGGTTTTTCAAGACCTATCCACTGTGCCAACGTATAACTAAATCTGAGGGGGGTGCGATGGGGAGCTTCCCTTGTCAGTAACTGGCACTGTAATAGAAACAGCCCCCAACCATCCATTCTCTGATTTCTTTGTTAACACATTTCAATGTTAGTCACACAGGAATTCTTCTGATACCTGTTAGAAACGCCGGAGAAAAGCGCTTCGCACTTCTGAATAACTTGAGTAACTAGCACATGGCAAGTGTAGTTATTTCTTAAAGAGGTGTTCTACATAACACTGCCAAATGTTCTCTAAGGGGCATATGCTGTGAGATGCTGGCAACAGATCATTTATGCACTCTTCGAATACAAAACTTTAAAATAGTATTCAGGTGTTAACCTCAATTCAACGTGTGCAGTGCCACCGTAACTAGTCTCCAACAATCTACGGTGGTTTGACACAGTTTAAGTTTATATTTCAAAATCTGACAAATTTCTCCATGAGGCCCGACTGACGTAACCGGCAAGGTCTTTTAAGCTTATCAACAAAGTGCTCATGTCATTTTTATAACATAATATGTATATTTCCAGGAGGAAGATCAGTTGGCCATATTTATGTTTAGAAGACGAAAATCTATTACTGACGGCAGGCATAGGTAGAACGAACTATTCAAGCCTTAAGAACACTTATTCTCTTCGTCGAGGAAAGAGAGAAAAACCTGAGAAGTAGAAAGGACAGAATAATAGGACATATGTTAAGACAACAGGTAATTACTCCCATTGTACTCGAGGAGACTGTATAGGGTAAAAACCGTAGAGGAAGACATAGATTGGAATACATCCAGCAAATAACTCAGGACGTAGGTTGCAAGTGCTCATATAATGTGAATAGGTCAGCACAAGAGAAGAATTCTTGGCGGACAGCATCAAATCAGTCACAAGTCATCAAGAATAGCTTTTGTTAGGAATATGGAAGTTGAAGACTGAGACGTCAGAGATACTAGGTTATAGATGTTACTCTAGTAAGTAATGTGTATTGAGAGGAAGCGAAATGAGAAGCGGAATAAATAAATCAATTAAGAACAAAGATGAAAGCTGTAAGCCTGAGCTCGTAATACCAAAAAGAAAGGCAGAGGGTAGTAACAAGGAAAAAACAAAAAAGAAGAGTAGACACAAAAAAGAAAAGTATTTTTTGTACAGGAAGTGAAAAGGGAAATAAAAAAATCAAAGGCAAAAATTAATAGAGTTGAAATCTGGGTAGCTAAGACAGTAGTGACAATGAGCTCTCCATCTGATACAAAGAGTAACTTTTACCGACCGTGAAGTATTGTAGATGAAATTCTTTGACGTTCTACTTCTTGTTCATTAGCGCAGCGTACAGCCAACACCAGAAAAAATACGTTTAATTTCTTTTACAATGCACAACGCACGGATCATGTGGGTGAATGTATTTTCAGAGACGGTATCGTAATTGTATGACAGGAGACAGCGGCGAGTGTGTTTTAGCCTAAAAGCAACACTCATTATGTAGCGTTCCGATATGGCAGAGGCATCACCAATAGCTGCGCACTATGTCCGCCGCTAACGACCACTATAAATTTTTCGCAGTAAACCCAGTCTGATTTTTGCAATTAGCTTACATCGTGCTGTGTGACGGGGGCAAAGCGGTTATTGTTGTTTGAAATTTACGGGTCACGTGGCAGCGTAAAGAGTGGATAAAAGTGTTGTGTTCCATGGTAGGACGACCTTCTTTTAGATGATAATGCTACGCGAGGGAAGAAAAATTTTCCTCAACTGTTTATTAGTTCTTATTACGGGATAAAATGAAACTTCGTTGTGAGTTCTTTGTTTTATTTAGATTTTAAAGAGAAATTAGGTGCGTTCTATTACAACTGTATGCAACAAAGGCCTGGTCGTTCAAGATGAGAAATTAGCTCAGCAGGACCATAAAATTATGAGAGCCTGAAGAGGCCGCAACGTTTTCACGGGAACTGTCACAGCATTCGCCAGAAAGGTTTTAGGAAATTGTGAAATTTTAAAATCCTGAAGCCACCTCAATATCACGTGACGAAAGTCACCACATGACATGAATTATGATAGTTACGTGACCTCTGACCTCGATTGTGGGATTTATTCACTGTGATAAGGAATTAAAAATTTTAAGTCAATTTTTTGAGCAGAAGAGGAATAAGGCTTTTTCAAATGCTCAGAATGTACTGACCAACGTGACAGGACGGTTTCAGAATTGCCAGTAAAAGCATGGGTGTTTCAGGTAATATCTTTGATTTTCCTGGTACATTATAAACAGCTGTTTGATTGAAGACTACCTCGTATGCCACTTCCATGACGATCGCTTTTTTGTTGCTTTCACAACCAATTTTAGAGAATTTAGTGAGCGTATTATTCCTTTTTTATGCTTTATCAAAACATACTTCGCTTTCTTAGTGTACTTTAATATATAGTTTTCAGGAAGTATGAGGCTGTACTAGTTCTTGCTGAACTGCTCGAAAAATTTCATATTTTTATTCAGGATTGTACTTTGCACCTCCAGAATCGGTCTGGCCTCAAAATAAACAATTAAAAACGTTATGGAAATACATTTTAGGAGTATCAAAAGTCATTTTTTTACGAGTGCTTCAAGGAAATCTGCAATACGATCAGAAAGAAGCTCTGTATTCAACTGATTGTAAGAACGATGGTTAGTCTTCTAGATTACTGCGATAGCACTGGCAAAACATTGAATTCGTCGATATCTATTATATTTACTAAGATTGTAAAACATGTATACGGTGTATAACAGAACTTTCTGCGGTACTTATCTGTGAGTAATTGTATACAGTTTTTGAAAGAGATGGTAGTTATTATTGGATGTCCTATCGACCCTGAAGTGTTTGTAGACGAAGCAAACCAAGTCGACATTCGACGGAAGATAATGAGAGGAGAGAACGGTAAATTTACAAGACAAATACGGAGACTTGAACACCGTTCCGCCTGAAAAGTGTATCAGTGTTTTAACTACTGCATCTCGTGCTGCGTTTTGGTTCATTTCCCGAGGTCAATTCACATCAGAATATGAGTACAAATACTCGTTTGGGAAGACGAAATTCCGTTTCCCATTATATCTACGAGTAGGAGAAAGCACGTATTTGATACCCGTTATAGAGATTTCAGTTTAGCAGGAAAGATGGTATGTAATATTATTTTAACCAGGCATTATTTGATTTTCTTGTGGAACACTTTGGTACGAAGTTACTCTTGTGTATTAGACATATTGCATCCAGTAGCATATTTACAGGTTTCGTATTTCTTCTACTACCAGTTTACTAACTCTTTTTTTCAGTTTAACCAATCAATTTTTTTCATTTTCGTAGGTATAGTACTTCCCTTTGTACACATTCCTTGTTCAGGCGTCAGTGTGATTCACATTCATACATTTCGAGGAGAAATGAAAGTTTGCTCCATTTTTCTATGTAAAGATATGTCTAACCCGCACTTGACCATTTCTTAGGCACTTACTATTCATTCTGCCACTTTTCTTCCTAATCAGAAGAGATGATATATCCTTCGTCCACTCTACTGAAATCAGTTTTTGTAGTTATCCGCTTTAAGAATTGTTTTCTACCTGCTACTTATCTTAGTCATGGACTTCACTGATCTAATTGATTATTTTGTGGGTTAAAGCATTATTTTTACGTTGGAACACCTCGCTAATAGCTAAATCAGTGGTAATTGTTCACCCTGCTGCCGACATTCCACATATCTGTCTTCTGTGTTGTATTTTCATTACGCGCGTCGTATTCTTTTTCATACTACAGCTTAAAATATATTTTTTTATTTTGTTACTGTTTACTTCATACCTTTTTTTATTTATGAAAGACCATAAATTGAAGGCATATGGTATCGGGAAAGTTTAACAATTAACTACGCGTCGTTTTCATGTATGTTAGCCTACGATGCACGGTTGAATTCGAACAACGTGGTGATTTTTTTCGTTTCTTCTTCTCTGTTGAATTATGAATAATAATACTGGAATTTTAACATTTTAAAATTGGAGTGGTTTTCTTTGTAACTATCCTGTCATCTTTTCTGTACGTTTTTCGTGGTTTATTGTCTGTCTAGTAGTTAGTTTAATACGCGATACAATTTACACTCAGAAAATATCTTATGCATGTTGAATTCACAGTGTGCTATTTTACGACGGTTCTTTATCGCTTTCTGATATCTCTTCTCCATCTTCCTGTCTTGGGCGTTCTATTTTTGTTTTGTGAATATTCATTCAGTTACGTAAAATTCCTCAAATAAAAGCTTTAAAGGAATGAAATTAGTGTCATTCCAATTCAGCATTAAGTTAAGAGTTCCTTCCCGCCTACACATCTGAAAGCAATAGCTTATTCCCTTCTGAAAAAGTCATTCTACATGCTACATTTCTGCTACCTGATAACATGTTGCTGTTATCTCCTTACAGTTTTCAGTAGTCACTTTCTTGGTATGCCCTTTTTACTTTTCACTTATAAAGTACATTTTTTTCTGGCTAAACGAGTCGTGTGTTATTATTATATACTAAGTTGTCACTACAGGAGTAAGGACATTCATGCAGAAACCTGAGATAATTCTTTATACTTACATTCAAAATTTGTCTGGATCGTAATAATTGATATGGCGTAAATGTCTCACATCGTACCCATTTTTCCGCTTCGTAAGCTCTGTGGTAAATGACTGGTTCTTAGCAGCGCATTTTGAATATTGTAAAGAATCTATTACACCGACTTTCATTTTTTTAGCTCTTGGTTTTCTATCCGAACTACTGCTATAGCCCTAGTATTGCGTTTCCATTCGGCTAAAGTGCTTTGATCGGTCTCTAATGACGTAGCCGTCAACGACAGTCTTTCTTCCGCATAATTCCCTTGCTTCTAATGAGACTTACATTACCCGTTGTTCGTTAGAGGTGAGCGATAGTTCATCCCAAATGTACAAATAATACCGCAGCCTGAGGCTCTATAATATACACTGATGATTCGTCTTGTGTAGCACATTAACTTGAAAGCAACGTACGTTTATAATCAATTGTAGGTTCTCGTAAACTGTAAGTTCCCAGCCTCGTCAAATGACTCTTGCTTGTATCACCAAAATGTAATTACTTGTTTGTTAAGCGACTTTTTCAGGTTAGTCACTAGCCCATCATTTCTGCTCTTAGCTTCTAAAGCCAATGACTAACAAAACGGAATATGCCGAATTTCAGTCAAATAACTAGCATCGAGTCTTTTACTATCACTTACCGTCACACCCAGAAGAGCCACCGCTTGTACAGTAGAGGCTTCAGTCCGACCCGTTGTTGTTGATCTACAGGAAATGATTAGGTTAGGTTAGATACGGTTAGTACTATCTCTGGAAAATGAAGTTACAGGACCGTAGCGGACAGTTTCATTTAAGTGATCATCTTGAAACTGACGGCCGGTACTTCCCCTCCCCAGAACAACCAACAATTTTCTATGGTATGAGGTTCCAGAAGGGAATGGAAACCACTGTGCAGAAGACACAGAATGTCTGTCCACCGGACATGTAACCTGTTACTGAAAAAGTGTCATGCTGATCTCTGCTTTGGCTGATGATTGGAGACTAGATGCCCCATTCCCTGGGTGGGGACTGCGAAGGTGGAGGTGACTGTGAGAAAAAGAGTGGATAAGGGATAACGTTCTGTGAGTTGGTGCATGGAATCTCAGAACCTGGAAAGTGGTAGGGAAGCCAGAAAATCTGAAAATGGAATCTACATGTAGTGAGTGTCAGTGAAGTAAAATGGAAAGAAGGTATAGCGTAGTATCAGTGACTGCAGAACAAGGTATAACGGAAGTAAGATTCGTTATGGTAAGATGTTAGGGCAGAGAGTGAGTTACAGTTCAGTGATGCGATTTTGAGGATCGACAGAAAGCCAACACCTACAGTAGTTCAGGTATATATGCTGACAAGGCAAACAGGAAACAGAGACAGTGAAGGTATGTGAAGATATTGAACGGGTAATTCACTACGTAAAGGAGATGGAAGTCTGTCATAGGGGATTGGAACCAAGTTCTACGGGAGCGAGTAGATGAAAGGGTTACAGAAGAATATGGGCTTGGTACTATGAATGAGAGAGGGAAAGGCTAACTGAATTATCCAATGAGTGTCAGCTAATAATGGCGAATACGCTCTTCAAGAATCAGAAGAAGGGTAGGTACACTTGGAAAAGGCCGGTATGTACGGGAAGATATCAGTTAGATTACATCACGGCCAGACAGAGATTTCGAAAACAGATATTGGAGTCTAAGGCATACCAGGATCAGATATAGACTCAGATCACTGTTTAGTAATGATGACGGGTAGGCTGAAGTTTAGGAGAATCATGCGAAAAGGAGATGGATACGGAAGTGCTAAAGAATGGAGATAGCTTGAAGTTCTCTGAGACTTTCGATACTCCGATACTAACTAGCTCAGTAGCCAGTTCAGTTGAAGAGAAACTTGGTAGGTAAATGTGAAGATACAAAGGGTTACAGAAGTGATCGATGGAAAAAGGAAGTACAAAAATATTCACGAAAATTAGGGAATTCAGAAATACATGTCATTTAGAAATGAAGTAAATAGGAAGTTCAGGGAAGCGAAGGCGAAATGACTGCATGATAAATGGGAAGAATTCAAAAAAGAAACGATTGTCGGAAGGACTGACTTAGTAAATATAAAAGTCAAAACAACCTTCGGTGAAGTTAGAAGCAAGGACGGTAACATTAAGAGTGCAACGGGAATTTTACTGTGAGACGGAGAAGAGAGAGTGGGTAGGTGGGAAAACTACACAGAAGGCCTCTACGAGAGGGAGGACATTTTTGATGATGTGTTAGAAGAAGACACAGAAGTCGACAGAGAACAGGTGGTTGAACAAGCATTAAAATGATAATTTAAAAGAGCTTTGGAGAACTTAAGATCAAATAAACGACCACTTTGAAGTGTTGAATATATGAGACTGGAGATATACCATCAGACTCGGAAAAACATCATCCGGACTATTCAGAAGAAAGAACGAGCCGGCAAGTGAGAGAATTGTCGCACAATGAGCAGAACAGCACATGTACCGAAGATGCTGACAAGAATAATACACAGAAGAAAGGAGAAGATCGAGGATTTATTAGATGACGATAAGTTTGGCTTCAGGAAAGTAAAAGGCAGCAGAGAAGTGGATCTGACGTTGCGGTTGATAATGGAAGCAAGACTAAAGAAAAATCAAGACACGTTCATAGGATCTGTCGACCTGAAAAAGCTTTGGACTCTGTCGAATGATGCAAGATGTTCGAAGTTCAGAGGGAACAAGGGCTAAGCTAAAGGGAAAGATGGGTAACACACAAAACGTACAGGAAACATTAGGGAACACCAAGACTGTAAGTCGAAGAACGAAGTGTTCGGATTAAAATGGATGTAAGACAGGGAGATATTGTTTCGTCGCTACAGCTCAATTTGTACATCGGAGAAGCAATGACAGAAATGAAGGTTCAAGAGTGGGATTAAACTTCAAATGAAATACATCATTGATAAGATTCGCTCATGACATTGCTATTCGCGGTCAAAGTGAAGAAAAATTACAGGATGTGTGTAGAATGAACAGGCTGTTGAGTACAGGATATGTATTTAGAGTGAATCGAAAAAGGCCAAACTAATGAGAAGTAGGGGAAATGAGAACTGCGAGGAACGTAGCATCAGAATTGGGAATCACGAAGTAGACAAAGGAATTCTGCTACCTGGGCAGAAAAATAATTAGCACTGGCAAAAACAGCATTTAGGGCCAAGAGAAGACTGTAATCAAACATATACCTTAATTTGAGGAAGACATTTCTGAGAATGTGCGTTTGGAGCTTAGTATTGTGCGGTATTGCAACATGGAGAGTTTTTACGATAATGGGACGACAGTAAGGAATGATTGATACTGTGTGGCTTCAGAGCTCCTTCCCAAAACGATTGAACGGAGACTTTAATGTGCCTCACGATAGCTAGTTCAGCCTGTTAATTCTACGATTATCCAGTCATATTTAGACGCTAATCTGCTTCATCAGTTTTTTAAACTTATGGCAACAGATAACTATGGCAGATATTGGTGAATGTATGTTCAACGATTCTAACTAGTTGCATCATTATAGTGAGACTAGTCTTTGACGGTCTCGCTGTTTAGCGCCAATAATTAAACCATCTATCAGACAAAAGCCGCTATTAAATGTGAACGATACATGTGGTGAAGTGGAAACACGCTGGACTGCTATTTGGATCTGCGTCCAGCCATCCACATTCAGATTTGCCAAGGTTACTTAAGGAACCCGTTGATTAAGACACAGCCCATTTCCTTTACTAATCTGAGTTAGTGCTCCGTCTGTAACGACCTTGTCTTCGAAGGCGCCTTTAACTTCAACACTTACTAACAGTTGCTGAAATATTCATTGGCTTTACAGCATTTCACGGTCACGAATCCAGATAATTGTTTTTGAACGTTCTTTGCCAAAAGAACAAGCCCCCACCACGTGGAAGGTCATATTCGTTATTTTTTATCATTTCTGTATTGGAGGCGTGTTTTTCTGTGGTAGGATTGCTGCCCTTACATTAGCCTGATGCCAGCAGTACAATGTCGGAAAAATAGTTTCGTTGTGGAGCTTTGATCTTCTGTCTATAGTGACTCCTAATGTAAGTCGGCTTACGGACTTTAGGGTCGTCAGGAAAAATCCAGTAAATCAGATGCGAGGATATGAAGTCTAACAACACACTTTACTGACTGTGCCGCTTTAGAATAACTAAATAGGAATGCAATAATGAATAATTAAGTAGGTAGTCCAGTTAAAGATTACTGGAGAACTATCTAAAACGGATTATCTCAGAAATTCTACAGAATCCAAAACAGTAGAAAGAAAAAGAAAGCTAAAACAAATACCTTCAAGAAACGTGTGAAGTAATCAAAAGGAGAGAGTCATCACAATGACAGATTCCCATTTAGAAAAGACAAAACTTTTCGATAGTTTAAAAAGGAAAGAATTCCAGTGTTAGTTCCAGAGGAGAAAACTAACAGCCAGAGGGAAAGGGTATAAGAGTGCCTCTACGAAGGGTAAGAGGTGTGTAGTTACGAAGTAGAAGAAGAAATGAGTGTCAGTTTGGAGAACGTGCATGATCCATTATGCATGCGTGCATTAATATTAGGCAGAGACTTTGAAGATTTAGGAACAAACAAAATGGATAGACAGCACAGAATACAAAAAGTGTCCCAGGAGGAATTGTCAGTACTCATGGATATGACAAGATCGGTCTTTCGACGCAAAAAATGCTAGTAAACAAGGGCTGCCAAGTGCAGACTAGTAGCTATCAGTACTTCTTTATCTTCGATACTGTGAAAGGAATCTCTTTCACTGCAACGTCCTTGCCTTCCGTATTTTGGGAGGAGGTAGAACGGATGAAAACAACCAAATATCTTATAGAAAACATGGGCTGTTAAATGAACCCCTTAATAGCTATGAGCACTTGTTCTGTAGAGGAAATGAGTTTCGCAGTAGCGGAGACGAACAAGAGTTCATAGCTTCTAAATTATGGAATTCGGAGGCCATATCTATAGATCTTTTTTCTTGGAATGATATGTTCTTTTTTATTCCTGTATACTGACCGTTTCTACTGGGACACCATGTATATGTCGTAAGACATACCGTCAAAGAGTTGGGAAGAAATCTATCCGCACAATTCTGAAGACGGTCACGATTGATAAATGCGTTAGCTACCGTACAATAGGAATAACAGCTCATGCAATCAGATGGCCGAAAAAACTAATATGTAGACGAAAAGGGAGGAAAAATTAGGACATTTAAAAACAGTTTTCCTTCAACGACAGGAAAGTCACGATCATTGTCAATTCTGACCCTTCATTTCTGAAGCAGGGCGAAAACCAAAACGTAAATGTATCTAGAGAATTCCGTCTAATTTATTCACCTGGGAAGTGTTGTAAGTAGGCTGTTTAGGTTTTTATGTTGGTAACGTCACTGGCTGTGCTGTGTGCAGTCTGTGGCTGGTTGGCATTGTTGGAATATTCGCTATTGTAGTGTTGGGCAGTTTCATGTGAACAGCGCATAGTGCTGCGCAGTTGGAGGTGAGCCGCCAGCAGTGGTCGATGTGGGGAGAGAGACGGCATAAATTTTGAGAGCGGACGATCTGGACGTGTGTCCATCAGGGTCAGTAAATTTGTAATACTGGATATCATGAACTGATGTATATATTACGACTTTTGAACACTATTAAGGTAAATACATTGTCTGTTCTCTATCAAAATCATTCATTTGCTAACTACGCCTATCAGTAGTTAGTGCATTCAGTAGTTAGAATCTTTTATTTAGCTGGCAGTATTGGCACTCGCTGTATTGCAGTAGTTGGAGTAACGAAGATTTTTGTGAGGTAACATTCATGAAAGGTATAGGTTACTGTCAGTCAGGGCCATTCTTTTGTAGGGATTATTGAAATTCAGATTGCGTTGCGCTAAAAATATTGTGTGTTACTTTAGTGTTGATCAGAATAAGTAAAGAGCGAAATGTCTGAGTACGTTCAGTTCTGCTCAGCTGTTTAAAAATCAGATAACGTAAGAGGTTTATCAGCACAGTAATTAACTAATTTTTCTAAGGGGATGTTTCAGTGTGTCATAGTATAACGTGGTTAAGATGTTTTAAATTCTGAGAGAAATTAGTACACTCTAAAGAGAGCCACATGTACCGAACATCATGTAAGTATGTCAACCATGAGGAGGCAGGAACGAAGACCAAGAGAGTAAGGTTTGGATTAACAGGGCGAAAGACGGAGATACAGTCTTTGTCCTCTACCTTTCAATACACATATCAAAGAAGAAGTGGTGCAAATAAATGAAAGTTTCAGCAATGAGTTTAACATTCATTGTGATACTGTATCCAGGATAACTATCGCTGAAGACATTGCTATTCTCTGTGAAACTGAGGAAGAATTTCAGTACCTATAGATAGCAGTGAACGGTCTACTGAACACAGAAAATGAATTAATAGAAGAACAAAAAAGAAGAAATTATTGAGGATGAGCAGAAACGAAAACAGCGAAACACTTTATATTAAGGTAATAGAAATCAATCTTCAAAACAATGAAACACATTCTTATGGGCTGGAAAAACAGGTTTGTAATATCTTACGCAATTATTTAGTAATGTTGAAACTGCAGCGACACACGTGAAAACTTCACATTAAAGTAGGGGACCACGTTGTAGAGGAATTAAATCCAATCTGCTTTCTTGTAAAGAAATAACGCATATTTGACAAATGTAGTTGTTTCAGACTGGTACATCCAGCCGGGGTGGCCGAGTGGTTCTAGGAGCTACAGTCTGAAACCGAGCTACCGCTACGATCGCAGCTTCGAATCCTGCCTCGGGTATGAATGTGTGTTATGTCCTTAGGTTAGTTAGGTTTAAGTAGTTCTAAGTTCTAGGAGACTGATGACCTCAGAAGTTAAGTCCCATAGTGCTCAGAGCCATTTGAACCATTTGAACCAGACTGGTACAGGAATAAAGCTTCCCCCGTCAAAACAAGCCTATTAACAGATTCTACATTGGCCTCAGACGCACTGCATGGGGCCTCTGGAGTGATCTTTGTAACAAATTTTTTTATCATACCTTTTATCAGCTGAGATATTTTAGAGATATTCATTTAAGCAACACAGTATTTCAAATTCTTCACTACATTATTTTCTTTTATTTATGATTCACCGGAAGTTTCAGCCACGCAGAAATCTGGATCAATATTAGAATCATCAGACTTTCATTATGAACAAGAACAGCCAATTTATTCTTCCAGGACATTGAAACCATCTCTATTATCGAAATTCACAGCGTCAATACTATGTGAAATGCGAAAAGTGGGCCAACAAAGGTAGCAGACATAGCAGCATGGAACACAACACAGAGCAGAAACGCACAATACGCATTTTTGGAGCAGAGCTAGTTCGAAATTCGGAAACTACGAAGGACAACTGAGAGACTTATCCTTGTGCAGTAAGAGAATCTGGGGGGTGAGTGGGGTGGGAGTGGGGGGGTTATCGTTAGAGACCAGAAGGCACTATGGTTGTTACAAATTTTTACGCACAGCACGAACAAGACTTGGACGCCGTCCGAGTGACAAACTGCCGCCGCTCGAGGCCTACTCAGGCTGCATCCACAATGTGTTAAAATCGATTATAAATCACAATTTCACAATGAAAATTGAATATTCGTCTGGAGAACAGTATTTCAAGGAAGCGAGTCATAGTCGGTGGGAAATGGGGAAAGAAGTCTAACATTTGAAATATTGCGTTACAGAAGGATGCCGAAAATTACGCACAGTGTTAATAAACGAGGACGTTTTCCACAGAATCGTCGAAGAAAGCAATATGTGAAGAACATTAACTACAAGAAGGTTGAGGATGATATGACGCGTGACATCAGGGAATAACTAACGTGGTACTACAGTAAGAGTCTTAGAGAACGGAGTTCTAGGAGAAGACGAAGATTGTGTCATATAAAAGACATAACAGAGGTTGTTCAGTGTAAGTGCTACTCCTTGCTGAAGAGCTGCATCAATCGATGCAGTAAATGTTTGATCCAAAGGAGGAAACGAGACATCAGTCCCAGCATATAAGCGAAAGCGACTGACTAATTGCGGTATATTGTCAGTTTCACCTTGCAGTGTTCTACAGTTTTTTGAATTATTCATAAATTTCATGTACTGAATCTCCCTACACTCTACTACATACACACGAGCGCTCATTCATCATTTTTCACTCTTTACCGGACGCGGCCTTACCGCCTGACATTAAGCAGCTACCTTCAGCTAGACAGGTTCTGAATTTCCCTGTAATCAGATATCTACGCAGTCTCTCTCAATTGTAATTTATAATTCCTCATCCGACACAGCTCCGCAGTCAGGGTAGCTAACTAGTCGGCCACATATGGAAATTTTATTGCCCATTGGTGACTCAAGAACCTATCGCAGATTTTCTGAATCATTGGTTTAAGTCGAAGTCATAAGTAGCACAAAGGAACAGAATACAAAACTAAGACCGAATATGGGCTAACGCATAATTTTTTTATTTGTATTGTCGAAAGAGCTCAATTGAAATATAGTACAAACGTCACACTGATCTACGTATGGAGTGTCATAAGTCGTAACCATCGACTAATCACTAAATTCATACCCTACTACTACTTTAATAAGTGTGCTATCAATGGAAGAAGACGTGTCAATGGCAGGGATAGGTACAACTTTAGCGGCTCTGTCAAAAGTAGCGGTGGCTACGTCACATTACTGACAGTCACAGAAGACTGCCGCCTGATTCTGAGGACAGCAGTATAACTGGGCTCAGGGCAGACAGACGTGAACTTCTTGGGGCAGCCCCCTCAAGATGAAGTCATCACCAGATGCACTACGCCACATTCTTGTCACCGCCATTACAGCTGGGCTAGGAAGAATTCGTCGTTCCGCACTGTTGTGTTGCCAGGGGGCTTGGAAAAGGTAGGCCGTGCTCAGCTAGAGGTGACGAACTGTGGCACATTTTTTTCAGGATAACTGTGTCACCGTTGCATTTCTCGTGCGGAAAATTCTGAACTTATTCGTGTTAGTATGAGGTCCCGCTGAGTGCTTCCTGTGATGGACGTTCAACTGCAGACGCTTCAAGTGTCGGTTCATTCTTCTTCATTTATTTTCTTGTGGACTTTAATTTTTCGCAGTTACAAGCATCCGGAGCTTAATGTCTTCGTTTGATGACCAGCAAATATAGTAACAGTGTTTATTTATGTGCTATAGGTTACATCTGTTGTATACGATGTGGGCAACAGCCTTTATTTTTATTAATGTATTGAATTATCCTGATCAGATTAGTGGCTACAGGCCCTCTCCCGCACCAGACGAGGGTTTTATGCGTTGAACTGTTTACATCATAGTTACTTAAGAAAGGACGTTGATGTGGTAGGATAGCAGGAGACGACATATCGGAGTGGTGAGATAAAACCCAACTCGAGGATACAGGAAAAACATATATTATGTCTTTTATTTGCCGATACAGAATACACAGGTGGCAAGAGTAGAAAAATTAAGCAACTTATTATTTTACAGAGAAGATCTGCAAAACAATATGAGTAGCTTAACCGAGATTCAGCACAAATATTAAGGCAGACTTTAATTAAAGCAAGGGTTTCGCTTGAAAAAAGTAGCAAAATTTGACTTTATAGGTACGCTCAGCAATCTAAATAGTAAACAGGTTCAAATTCAATGTTTGTACAGATCATAATTAAAACAGAAGTTAAGTAAGTATTTTTCAGTGTAATAAAACGGGAAAATTCAAATACTTGAAAATTACACGCACATACATCGATACGTTTGTTAATAGGTTGAGATAGTAGGCAACTTTTTCACGATACTGAGAACAGTATATAACATGCTGCCCATGTGCCTGTCCCCTTAACTGACCTCTCGTCGGGCTGCGCGTAGAGTAACTTCAGCAACGTTACAGAAATAGGATGAGTCGACGGACGAAACAGAAATTACTACACGCTGTTCTGCCAATCAACAGATTAGCTGAAGCAACTGATCGAGACTTATACCGATTTTTAACACAAGCAATGACAAGGATACAATAGGGATATTGTGGATTGATTCAAACTAATGATTATAAATGCCATAAGTCAGTCTGACGAACTCTTAAAACATGTGCAGAAACCTTTCCAAAATCAAGGTTAACATTACTCTCAACCACCTTTAAAGGAGAGATTAAAATAGCAAAAAATTATCTTTAGGCGCTTCTTAAAGTGAATTCAAAGACAACCTCTCAAGTTCAAGCAACTTTCAAGGGATACTTACTCATTTGAAGAAATGTATACAACTAAAATAGTGCGATCGCACAGATCAGCCCTTAGTGGGATATAACAACTTTTCAGACATTAAACAAATAGTAATATTACAATGATCCACTCTGAACAGGCTGATACCTTTTCTTCTAGATTCCCTCCCTCGGATCAGAGACAGCACTTCCGGAATTACAATACCAACAACCAACAACCAATTAGCAAGCTGTAAGTTTGCGAGCTAACATCAGAAACATGTTCGGGCTCAACTGCGGTTCCTCTTCGTCGAAATCTCTCGCCTGAAACTCGTCTAGGGGTTGAGCAACACGTGTCAATTTACACTCCCCAAATTAGACACTTGTGGCTTTTATGTTAAATTGTTTGGCTTACGGCATGTTTTCTAAATTGCATAACATACAACGTTAATATAACATCCAACAACCCTAATAATAATATAGGGAGCTAATTAACGACCCATAAACGTGTAGGCCACACTATTGCGTTTTGGTTAGAATCATGTTTATTGAGAAATCAAATTAATAGCGTAAGTGGTCGTATTTATAATTACTGTTACACTCGAGCTTATATCCATTTAACACAGTTCGATCATTCACAATATCGTCGTGAATTACAAATCCAAAATTCCACCACGTTCACTACACGAGAAGTTGGAGTTCACACCAGGCGCACGGCTGCTAACACCTCACAGACTAAGTCTCGCGATACCACACAACGCGAAATTTTCTAAGTCGTTTCACTTCCTAGCTACCTAAAGGCCGCCGTCCGCTTTCGCGTCTTCGCCAGCACTGTTCTTGTCTGGAGTCTCCAGCCGAACTGTCCGCTTTCGTGTCTGCTCCAGCACTGTACCCTTTGGTGTCTAGACCAGAACTGTCCCTCTGCCCGTCCCCGGCCGCGTGTCCCGATCGCCGAATATCCTCGCTCAACTGACTAGGCCAGTTCTCTTTCCTGAAACCATCCATCTGATTGGCTACAGCTTATTCTACATTATTTTACATTTTAACATATTCAAATAATCAAACACTGACCAATTTAGCGTTATAAAAAAAGTAAAATTAATATCCATCACATAATGGATGTTAAATTCTTTTACATAAAACCAATACAATTACCTTCTTAACTTTGAATGTCATGGCCAGTAGCCTTTCACCAATGTCCTTTCTGATAAATAAATAAAGAACAAAAGCAAATATTATGTACTAAACTTTACAACAAATATTCTATAATCTAATGATTCAATAAGGTGGCATGCTGTCATCGTTCAATGTGTTTTGTGTGGAGGAAATGATGATCTGATGCTTAACTGAAAATAGTGATAACTTAAATTCACTACATATTTTAAACAAATAGAGTTACAGAGTTGATATTTATAACATTTGTCATTGTGATGATACACTACTATATGAAATGTCGATCGTTAAGATTGATCAAAGTGTTCATATTGTAGCATTTACGTTTTTGTTACAAAACTTGTTAACTTCACTGTAACAGTAAATTCTAAACTATTATAGATATATCAATACCCTCTCTGCACCATAGTAATACAGATACTATTGAAGACAGTGCTGCCAAAGCCGAGTTACTGAACACAGCCTCCAAAATGCCTTCATAAAAGAAAACGAAGTAAATATTCCAGAATTCGAATCGAGATCAGCTGCCAACATCAGTAGCGTAGAAGTAAATATCCTCGGAGTACTGAAGCAACTTAAATTCCTTAATAAACCAAGTCTTCTGGTCCAGACTGTATACCAATTAGGTTCGTTTCAGCGTATGCTGATGAATTAGTTCCATACTTAACAATCATATACAATCGTTCGCTCGACGAAAGATCTGTACCCAAAGACTGGAAAGTTGCACAGGTCACAACAGCATTCAAGAAAGATAGTAGGAGTAATCCACTAAATTATAGGCCCATATCGTTAACGTCGATATGCAGCAGGATTTTAGAACATGTATTGTGTTCGAACATAATGAATTACCTCGAAGAAACCGGTCTACTGTCACACAGTCACCATGGATTTATAAAACATCATTCTTGTGAAACACAACCAGCTCTTTATTCACATGAAGAGCTGAGTGCTATTGACAAGGGATTTCAGATCGATTCCGTATTTCTGGATTTCCGGAATGCTTTTGACACTGTACCACAAAAGCGGCTCGTAGTGAAATTGCGTGCTTATGGAATATCGTCTCAGTTATGTGACTGGATCTGTGTTTTCTTGTCAGAGAGGTCACAGTTCATTATAATTGACATAAAGTCATCGAGTAAAACAGAAGTGATTCTGGCGTTCCCCAAGGTAGTGTTATAGGCCCTTTGCTGTTCCTCATCTATATAAACGATTTGGGAGACAATCTGAGCAGCCGTCTTCGGTTGTTTGCAGATGACGCTGTCGTTTATCGACTAATAAAGTCATCAGAAGATCAAAACTGCAAAACGACTTAGAAGAAATATCGGAATGGTGTGAAAAGTGGCAGTTGACCTTAACTAACGAAAAGTGTGAGGTCATCCACATGAGTGCTAAAAGAAACGCGTTGAACTTCGGTTACTAGATAAATCAGTCTAATCTAAAAGCCGTAAATTCAACTAAATACCTAGGTATTACAATTACGAACAATTTAAATTGGAAGGGAGGCATAGAGAATGTTGTGGGGAAGGCTAGCCAAAGATTGCTTTTTATTGGCACGACACTTTGAAAATTTAACAGACTTACTAAGGAGACTGCCTACATTACGCTTGTCCGTTATTTTTTGGAATACTGTTGCGCGGTGTGGGATCCTTACCAGGTAGGACTGACTGAGTACATCGAAAAAGTTCAAAGAAAGGCAGCACGTTTTGTATTATCGCGAAATATAGGAGAGAGTGTCACAGAAATGATACAGGATTAGGGATGGACATCATTAAAAGAAAGGCGTTTTTCATTGCGACGGAATCTTCTCACGAAATTCCAATCACCAACTTTCTCCTTGCACAAAAAAAAAAAAAATACAAATAAATAAAATAAAATAAAGAAAAGACTTATGTTACGAAACAACAGACAAGCTACAATAAATCCCAAAATAAAACATTGCAAATTACCCCTCCATTTCGTACTTGGCCCAAAATAATTCATTAAATGCTTCTTTTTCCCCAATTTCATATTTTCTCCTTTCTAGACCTCTCGCTAACTTAAAATTCTCTCGAGTCTACAAATGAGGCAATATCGATCGTAATGTTCTATTATACCATCGCCAATCAGTTACGCTAAAATCACATTCCTCCTTAAGATACCATTCTGTCCAAATATCACTTTCTACATTATAATCAAACTCACTGTATTCTCTCTTAAAATTGTCCACATTAGTAGCTATAACATCATTATCATAAAATAAAACATTACTTTTTACTTCCACATCGTTACAAACACCTTCACAAACAACCCTTCCAACAGCCGCTGATACATCATACAACTCGCTACATAAAACCTCATTTACGTCTGTTGACAAATCACCAATATAATAACCGTTCATAGATTCACCATCCTATGGCATTACATCACATAAATTATAGCTACAGTGTTGTGGAATATCAGATTCAACAGTACCATTAAATTCCGCTGCGTTTTGATTTAAACCTGAGCATAATAACTTTTTCTATCCTACGCACTCCTGCGCCACATTTATTGCAGATCGCACATTAAATTCAGATCCACATTCGTTCTCAAACAAACATTCAAGATCCACAGATACATCCAGAATTTTGGGTTCACCTCTATTAGCGGAACGATAGGCACAGATTTCTTCCACTGAAGTATCAATAGCAGCAGCTTCAACTTTCGTAACTTCAGCACACAAAACATCATTCCTACTTTCCTTAAAAAATAATTCACGAATATCCGGCGATACACACACAAATTCATCAACAGCTGACGAGACTAATGCTACGCTGCCCTTATTAACCTCCTTAACAGATTTCTCCGTCACAATATCACCTGAAACATCATCACCTCAATCACTATAATCGTTACCACTGGTTAGTACCTCTTTAGAATTTTCTATACGATCTAACTCCACCAAGTTCAGCTCACCTCAGCCTCCCTTTGGCACATAGAATCTTTCACTGTATTAACAGTCACACACTCTTTCGTCTCACATTCATAAAACATATCATTTAGCCGTAAATCATCGTCATCATCTGTATCGTTATCTTTCATTATCTTAGGATTACGCCTTTTATGTACGATCTGATTTGAAAATTTACCTATTTGATACTCATTTCTTACTAATTTCATTTCAAAATTCACACGCCTTTGTGCCAGTTTATTAACACCTGTCTAATTTCTGTTTACTCGCGTCCTATTCATCTCCGAGTTATTTTGCCATTTCCGGACTTGAGATGCGGCGAAACTTAGTTTTCCGATCTCCCACTACGCTGGTTCATTTCGCCAGGTGCCGGTCCCTGAAATCTACATTCTTGGTATCGGTCACTATACGAAAGTATCCGTTCCCATAACCCCTTTGAAATTTATCATTGGATGTGTTCCTGTTACCGTTTCCCTTGTCAAAACTGGTGTTTGCGTTCCGTTGATAATTTCCCGGATGTCCTTCATAGTAATCACTCGGACAGTAGTTATGATTTCCACTCTGAAAACAATTTGTCTGCTTACTTTGTGGTTTAAATTTCAACGCCCTTTCTAATTTTTCTACAAGTCCAAAAAATCGTCTGTTGAGTTGCTATGGCTGTGCACTAGATCCCACTGCAAATTTTCCGGTAACCTCCTTTTCAACATCGTAATTTCACTAAGCACTACCAATGGACGTTTCACATGCATCAATCTTGCAAGTTCACGTTTTAAAAATTCTCTCATCGACAAATTCCCACACTTAAACGCTGACCCGTTTAGAAACTCATTTAGGACTCGCATTTGCTTCGCTTCAATCCAGAAGTTGTTCAGTAAACTGCTTTCAAGTATTTTATAGGTAGTGACCATATCACTATGTATGTTTGCCCACGATTGCGGCTCACCTTCCAAATGTCTTTTCACGAATTTTATCTTCGCCTCCTTTGACATTCCCCTTATAAATCCATCCCTACGTGCTGCTAGAAAATTTAATGGGTGATACTTCCTGTCGTCTCCAAAACATTTGACTGTTCCCGAGTTCATGCATGGAATTATGATCACTGGAGAGGTTTGACGTGCAACTAAAGAATTCACATCGCCTTTTATTGCATTGATATGCTTTTTAACTTCACCATTTTCTATTTTAATGCCAGATTCTACTTGTTCCCTTATTTTATCTACTTCCTCTCCCCTTTGCCTATTTGAACGGATAAGTTGCTAATAGCCTCTTTCGTCTTAGCCATTACAGCACCTTGCCTACTCATACAATTTCTTTCGTTGCCTCTCAGATCCGCCTGCAACTTTCCACCTTATCACTTAAATTTTTCTCCGCTTGATCTACCTTAGAGTCAAGTACCCAAACTTCATCAGAAATTTTGCGCACTTCATCCAGAATGGTTTTTAATTTTCCGCCTATCAATTCCTCGATTCCACTAACCATTTTACCTATTTCGTCTTTCATAATCTAAGCTATTTCGGATTTAACGGAATCAATTTTTATATATTCGTCAACCATAGCGGTTTTAACAGAATAAATTTTGGATCCCAAACCTCTTATCACTTGCATTAATTGCGACATCACTCCCCCAAATTCATCTCCCTTGCCTAATTTAGGACTACTTGCCCTGCTAAATTCATCGCCGATCACGCTATTCCGCTTCGACTTCAGACTAAGCAGCTCGCTGGTATTTTCAGACACACAAATTGGCTGACTGCTTAATATTGGAGACGTGTATTATTGTACTACTGAATCATACATAAGCCCGCTATCAGCGCAGGTACTTGGCTTTGTCGTGCTCGATCCTTCAGCCATGGTATTGTGTGGCTATGTGGCAACTGAAGCTAACGCTGAAGGTCTCGTAGCCTCTGCTGTGGTGCTGCAACCGCCGTTGCGCGATGAATCGCCGTTGAAAATGCCGCTGCTGGCTGGAAACACATGCTTTCGATGTCACCTCTTCTTCTGTGTTAGTTTTTTATCACTCCTAAGCACTGGTGAACTCCGTACACAGACCTGTTGCCAAATTCTTAGCCCAGAGCCGCCACGGAAAGTCCCTAACCTGCCACAGAATAGGGACCTAGATCACAGAAAGTCGTTAACTGTGAGAACTATACTTGTAACATTACAACTATTAAAGAAACCTGATGTTCAGTCCCGAACCAATCTCAAATTTTTATTTTGCGAGAGGTCCTGCGTATCGAAGTTCTGATAATACTTTTGGAAACACTTTGCAGAATTCTGATCCAATTGTAAACTTTCCAGAGTTCATATCCCGCAGCTAACACTTTACAAAATCCAATCCTGTTCCAACACATTGCAAGATTCTGATCCCTCAACTAACACATTCCAAATTCCTAACCCGAACTAGACCCCAATTTCGAGCTAACATCCAGAAAGATGTCTGGGCTCACATGCGGTTCCTCTTCGTCGAAATGTCTTGGCTCAAACTCCTCTAGGGGTTGAACCGTACGTGTCGCATTACACGCCCTAAATTAGAAACTTGTTACCTTTTGGTTAAACTGTCTGGCTGATGGCAAGTTTGCGAAATTGTACAACATACAGTGTTAATATAACATATATCAACAGTAATAATAATATCGGGAGCTAAATTAACGACCAATAAATGAAGTAGGCCAGAGTATCGGTTTAGTTAGAATAATGTTTATTCAGAAAGAAAATTAACAGCGAATGTGGTCATATTTAGAATTACTATTACACTCGAGCTCATATCCATTTGACACAGTTTGATCATTCACAATATCGTACCGAATTACAAATGCAAAACTCCACCGCTTTCACTACATGAAAAGTCAGAGTTCACACCAGTCGCACAGCTGCTAACCGCTCAGAGACAAAGTCCCGCGATACCACACAACGCGAAATGTTCTAACTCGTTTCACTTCCTAACTACCTAAAGACCCACCGTCCGTAACGCGCCTGCACCAGCACTTTTTCTCTCTGGTGTCTCCAGCCAAATCCTCCGCTTTCGCGTCTGCTCCAGCAATGTACCATTTGGTGTCTAGACCAGAACTGTCCCTCTGCCCGTGCCAGGCCGCGTTTCCCGCGGACCGAATACACGCGAATATGCACCGAACCTGCGTCAGTAATGCTACGTTTCCTAGGAGCTTGATCATCTGGAACCTTCACTTTTGTCACCTCCATTTCTGACCACTGAATTCCATTTTTGGCCGCTGAATGCCACAGCTCCAGGTCGCGCACAGGCTTTGGTTGGCTTTGCTTCACTTTGTGCTGCGTTGCTGCTGTTTACAAACAGATACACGCTTCCAGTACTCGATACTGTCTTTGATATATGAGAGGTGCGCTCTTGGCTGGCATCCGCGTAGCGGCTCGTGAACAAACTGAGCGCCACTCAAACACAACCCTATGTAACGTTATACGCTAGGAAAAAATTTCATTCACATATTATAATTTCTCTTTTTCCATCAATATGTCTAGATAATATCAACAGCAAAACGCAACTGCAAATCTGCAGCTGTATTCGACAACCTACATTGGGATATGTCGCTGATATTTCACTTTGTAACTGTATGTATTACCCCCTCCCTTCCACATTTATCAGTTCTTAACGCTGACTGGATGATGAAAGAGCGCTTTCTTATATGCACTTGAATCTTGTATTTCAGACGACGCAATGTATTTCATGACACGTTACGGCATTTTAAGATTACACATATCAATGCAAAAAATCTGCCCAACATTGATACCCCGTCGGACAACGACGAGTATTTTCTCGACGTACGTACGCTGAGTAAACACACCGGCACATGCAGTTGAAATGTACTTGAACTGGTACACACCAGCAGAGACTCTGACACAACCTCTAACAGCTAAGAAACGACTAAGATTCAAAGTAAGCTGAGAGCTGCACCAAACGGCTATCAGAGCCAATAAGGAACAAGCAGACAAATTTCACAGAAAGTGTAGTAGCTAATGACTGTGGATCAAGTTTAGGATCGGCAGTTTATATTGATAAGTAACAGGTCTTAAACTTATCGCGCTGAGGAGCAGTAATAAAAGTGCCAGCCTCAAAAGAATAGTTACAGAGGTACAATGAGGAAGAACCTATGATTTGTCAGACACGCCTTAACTTTCCGCTCTCTTTAAATTCACCGAACAGGTTCAAATACTTTTTCATGCTTAAAGGGCACCACTGCACCATTGCACACGTGAAGCGACCGACTTAACTTGAGCCACCACGACGCAACTGGTAGGGGTGGCTGACTGCCGGTCAACCCAGACGCCACTCCAACAGATAAACACGCCTCTGCTCTGGGCCCAGGGAACAGAAACACGTCGTTTTCCGCCAAAGCTACCCTGCCAACACACATCAGAAGGGAACAGTAATCTGAGCAAATAAAGATTCATACAAGAATGTCCAGGGAGTAAAAGATTCATACAAGAATGTCCAGGGAGTAATGGCAAAGCGGGTACCAATAGGTTAAATGTAACACACCTTAAAGTTATTAGTATTCACAAGTAATCATGCCACCACCTGCTGATGCAATAACACAAACATACGCTTATAAACATCACCTTACCTCCCACACAGGTCATGTTATAATTTATTCCCCTCACGGAACCTATCACAGGGGACACTTTTGTACTTGCGCGGCATATAGCCTAGAATACAAATTGCTATTGGTAACATTCGTAGGGGAGTTGCTATAACAGGTCCAGTTCCATGTAACACACACTTGGCCTTACAATATCAAGGACTCAAAATAAGAAACCAACACTTAACTGCACACAGGTGTGAAGCAACCGTGACTTCCAGGAATCCATCCAGGGCGCTATTGCCTCTAACCCATACAGGCGACCGTCGAGGTGCCGTAGCTCTTAAGTTCGCAGGGTAACCCGGCAACGTACCGACCATGTTGCACGCGACCTCCGTCTTTGTTCGCATCGCCAGCCGCCACCAGTTCTTAAGCGAGACGGCCAGGCTTGTCCTCGAACGATTTAACCTTACGGCGCCAGACAGCCGGCGTCTCCCAAAAGTCCCAACTTTCCAACCACGTGCCCCTCAACGAACTGCCGCTCCAGGCCCGGCCAAACCAACAACACACACACACACCTCAACCAAAGACCTTAGCTCGCGACACGCGATCGAATCGATATCAGCCAATAGCTAGTGTTGCCACTGGAATGCCACAGCGCCATGGCTCATACGCATGGTTTCAACATGACGGGGTCCCGCTGGGTCACTAATTAATGCTGATACGTACGTCGCTTCTCCACATCTCGAGATAAGGCAGGACCTAAGTAAAATCATATGCGTAAATAACAAGAAAAAAACAAATCTACGAGACATAAAGGTGACACTGAGCGAATCTGTCTTTAGCCTTCATAGTGGTCTCAGTTCGACGAGGAAAATAATCTACAAGCTCTGGCGGGTATTCTGTATGCAATTGAATCCATTCATTGACGACTAGATCCCCATAAGGTACCAAACTGCGAGGTAAGAGAAATGGCAACGCTTGAGCAGTGGGAATCTTGAAATAAACCTGTCGAAGCTCATGTTCGCTGAATAAGTATGTCTAAGTCATGGTACGGAAAACACCTCCAAAACATTACAGCACCGCTTCTGGCTTGTACTAGCCATCTACATACTACGAGTTAAGCCTCTCATTGGATCGTCGGTGCATTCGACGCCTTGCGTCTTTTGAAATGAGTCTAAATTTGGATTTCAGTCAGCCACAGTCCATTTTCTGCGTTGTGTAGCGTGTCGTGCACGCAACGACCGCTATGATGCCTGGAAGAGCCACTCTTCCAGTTATCAGGAAGGCGTCCATCCCTCCTACAAGGCCATTGTTGGTTCGCTGCAGGAGACCGCCGAAGGTGTAAGGTATCTGCAGTCAGACAGACGGCTCTCATGTAAAATCTTTTTGTTTCTGCAAGCATGACCAGTTATACGTGGGTGCCCTCGTGAAGTGGTGAAGAAGTTGATCCATGATGTTTGTATTGTGCCGCGTCGTCATATGTAGATCTCATGGCCCACAGCAGTGAGTGCTGTGGTGAAGTCCACGACAGCTACTTTGGTGGGAGCAACCTGAGTGCACAGCAACCTTCCGCAGTGTAGCGTTCTCCAGCGATATTGCATCAGGTGCTGATGCAGTGCCCTTGTGTTGTTACACCGCTATCGAGGCTGCCGCAGCTGCTCAGCTGCGTAGGAACACGTCTGGCTGACTGCAGATGGCACTGCTGGGCGCCCATGGACATGGCCGACCTTGGCCGTAGGTGAGGCTTGCGATCTTCAAATGGTTCAAATGGCTCTAAGCTGTATGGGACTTAACTTCTGAGGTCATCAGTCCCCTAGAACCTAAGGACATCACACACATCCATGCCCGAGGCAGTATTCGAACCTGCGACCGTAGCGGTCGCGAAGTTCCAGACTGTAGCGCCTAGAACCGCTCGACCACTCCGGCCGGCACTTGCGATCTGTTGGCGCATTTTGAGACGGCGGATTCGTCAGGGTATTCACCCCGCGCCTAACTTGTCTGGCAGATGGCCTTAGGTGGCAACGTGTGTTTACGGCGGATGGCAAAACGACAGTGGTTGAAGACTTGATCACTCAGTGATCCGTCCGATGGCGATTAGCCCCAAGATCTGCCAGGCGAGATGGCAAGTGTTTACACACTCCAACGCGATTTGCGGTGTTGCGGCGACTAAATGCACGTTTTCCGAGTGCCGGGGCCACCCGCTGTGGCCAAGCAGTCCTAGGCCCTTTAGTCTGGAACCGCGCTGCTGCTACGGTCGCAGGTTCGAATCCTGCCACGAGCATGGATGTGTGTGACGTCCTTAGGTTAGTTAGGTTTAAGTAGTTCTAAGTCATATAGAACTGATGACCTCAGATGTTAAGTCCCATAGTGCTCAGAGCCATTTGAAACATTTTGAACGAGTGCAGGCGAACGTACTGGCAGGCTGTCGGCGACGCCAAGGCGTAACGCTGATTTGGTAAGTTGCCGTTAGTAGCCAGTTTCACAGCAACAGGTGCATCTAACTAGACCTACAGGGATTGGAAAAACATATACAAACAACGCCAGAAATTTACTGTTGAAGGTAACCGCAAATGCCAGCCAAGCTTTCGTGCTAAGCTGTTGTATTTGACTTCGAGCGGCACACATATGTTCAAATGTGTGTGAAATCTTATGGGACTTAACTGCTAAGGTCATCAGTCCCTAAGCTTACACACTACTTAACCTAAATTATTTTGAGGACAAACACACACACCCATGCCTGAGGGATGACTCGAACCTCCACCGGTACCAGCCGTACAGTCCATGACTGAAGCGCCCCTGACCGCTCGGCACTTCCCGCGCGGCACCTGTGCAATATCCTTAGTATGTTGCAGGTGTCAGTCGTGGTCAGAAAAGTATTCTTCGCAGTTGTGTGCCCATTATGTCAGAGCTAAGTGAATTCGAACGAGGGCAGGTCGTTCATACTCGTAAGGCGAGTGCTTCCCTAAATGAGGTAGCCGAAGTGTTTGGTGTTTCAAGAGGCACCCTATCGAATACTTATACCACACGCATGGAGAGTGGAAAAACATCATCCATTAAGCCACGACGTGGACGAACGTGGATATTGAGTGATCATGACGGACGTTCATTAAAGAGCACTGTGACGAAACCTCACATGAACACAACTGCAAATGTCACTTCATAATTGAATGCCGCACTCGCGAATCCTGTCAGATGCTGGATTTGCAAAACCGCTCATCAGTGATGCAAATGTCCATAAAAGGGCATATAATGCCGAAACCCTAACACCTGGACTATGGAACAATGGAAGAAAGCCATTTCGTTGTCTGAAGCAACTGATAGAACATAGGGCCTTAAAAAACAAAAAGGGCAGTAATAACCTTCGTGGACTTCACAAAGGCATATGACTCCATCGACAGACAGACTCTTGTTAGGATCCTGAAGAACAAAGGACTTGATGGAACTACACAAGAACTCATAAAGGAAATTCTGGAAAACACCAAACCAAGGGTGAGATCCAGAGGAGCAGTGTCAGAATTTGAGCTCATGGCTGGTGTTAAAGAGGGAGATGGATTGTCACTATTGTTGTTCAATATAGCACTGGACGAAGTGATCAGGCAGTGAGAGCAATAAACGAGGAAATGGGATTACCAAAGACCCTTGTGGGGGACAAAAAGGACAACAGGGTTCAAGTGGACTGCCTAGCCTTTGCAGATGACATAGCAATAGTGAGACAGAAGAAGACGCAAAGACACAACTCAACAACTTAAGTAAGGTAGCCAGAAAGGTGGGACTGAGGATCGCCTATAACAAGACAAAGACATTAAACACCACTGCAGACTGGGAAAAACCGGAAGGCACTGTGCACATGGTAGACAAATTTAAATACCTGGGAGAATTTATAACAGGAAGGAACAGGAGCAAGGAGGAAATAACAGAGAGGATAAAGAAGATGAGGTCAGCTTTCTGCATGACGAGAGAGATATACAATAAAAAGAATATATCCACATAGGCAAAGATAAGCCACTACAAGGCAACAGTGAGGAATGCAGTGTTATATGCTGCTCAGACGATGGCACTAGGAAGAAATGGGGCAGAACAACTAGAGAAAGAAGAGAGAAAAATACTGAGAAAAATACTAGGTCCCAGAAGAGGAAGCCGTCGGTATTGCGGTTGCCTGCTACTCGCACACCGAATATGGCATCCGGCTCCTGTCTCGGCCTGTACCGTTACAACAACGTCATTTGCTGTTCACACTTTCCACACAAATTATCTAGCAAGTGATGGACAGCATAAATGAACAGTAAAAGCTAGATTATAGGATGTATTATAGTTATTTAGTGAAGACAGTCGTGGTCGCGTATAAGTTGTTACTTTTTATTTTGGGATAACCAGTTTCGATATACTGTAGGGAATCCCTGACGCGGAATAGGCCCGTCCGTGGTGGCGTTGAGAAAATTTGCATCTATGTACGACACTACTGTGTTCGCGTCGAGATTGACAGTATAGAACTAGTTTCTTACGTTAAGAAATAACCATTAATAAGGACGTCTAATCAAAGGTACATTGTACACTAGGGATAAACTGAATGAGCTTTAGTTGTCTTAAACATATTAGCCTTGGTATCCAGCCATACTGATTTAGATTTTCCTTGGTTCCACTACATTACTTCGGGCAAATAACAAAATGGTTTTGACTCTAAGGGTACTGCATACTACCTGCCCGTCCATTAGACCCATCATCATCATCATCATCACCCTCATCACCATTTATTGCACATGCCATAAGGGCCCGTGACAGAAAGCAAAAGAAATATTGCAAACCAGAATAACATTCTGCACAGAGATAAATAACACAATCAGTGACACTGGAAGGAGCATTGTCCTGATCACAGTTGCAGGTGTTTCCCGCAGATGTTGTTCCACTTTCTTCTGTTCATTGCATCTTCCAGGGATCCTGTTGGTTCTACCTTCTGCAACGTTCTATCACTCTATCTTTCCATCCAGTCCTTGGACGACGTCTTGGACGTCTTGCAATCAGCTGGAAATTTAACACTCGGTTGGGGGGATCGATTATCCAGCTTTTAAGACATGTTCCAACCACTGGAGTCGTCGTCCTCTGATGGACCTACCAACGTCAGCTTTTCCGAAACAGCCGGCTGGAGTGGCCGAGCGGTTCTAGGCGCTACAGTCTGGAACCGCGCAACCGCTACGGTCGCAGGTTCGAAATCTGCCTCGGGCATGGATGTGTGTGATGGCCTTAGGTTAGTTAGGTTTGAGTAGTTCTAAGTTCTAGGGGACTGATGACCTCAGAAGTTAATTCCCATAGTGCTCAGAGCCATTTGAACCATTTTTTTTTTTTTTTTTTTTTTTTTGCAAAGCATTGGTACAAGTCCTCTTTTTGCTTCCTTTCCCTACTTCCATCTTCTCTGTTGAATGTAGACCCATAGATCTTTCTTAGCACTTTCCTTTCAAATGAGTAAATGCGCTCTTCAAGTATTTGTGAAGTCGCCCATGTCTCGCAGCCATATAACAGAACCGGTTTTACCTGTGCCATGTAAAGTTTAATCTTGCTGTTTTGTGAGACCAAGAGTGACTTGAATAAGTTATTTAGACTGAAGACGGTACGATTAGCATTGATTATTCTCTTTCTCAACCTCGCTTTTATTAGATAGAATGTATCTCAGGTACTTAAATTTCTCTACTCGTTCAAAATTCTGTCTTTCTATATTGATAGCGGTAGGGAAATCCTATCGGCGTCAGATGATCATATATTTGGTTTTCTCGTCGTTGACAACTAATCCCACTTTGCTTGCCTCTTTCATGACCCCAGTGATGTCACACCTATTAAAAAATAAACATTTGAATTAAAAACAGTGTTGGTTACAACTTATTCTTTTACTGACTACTCGTTCCGCCTTCGGGTGGCATCTTCAGATTATCCTTTTTTTTCGTTTACAACCTTTTAAAAGCCATAAGAGTCTCTGTGCTAGACCGAAGCACTCGACGGATCAGATGATCCCTTAGAGACCTTAATGAAGTCGTACCAGCAGGCTAGAACGGCGCAGTGGTAGTATCACATTCACAAAGAAGTTAACACATTTGAAGCTAACACAGGGATGCCGCCGTAACTTCACGGCATGAGTGTTAAGTGGAAACATAGAACGTCAGTGGAATGATCTTTAAAATACCGTAAAAGGAAAAGACCTTTGCAGATTCATAAACCATTGCACATGGTTGCTAAATACGGAGCTATTACATCAGCGCTATCCTAACAGAACTTCATTGGTATACAGCATTGACCGGAAGACTTGCCCTTCTTAAGTGACTTCAATTGCTTCGTTACGCTTAGCTTATGTTTCCAAGTAACTCGTGTTCCCAGCTGTTCCTGGTCCTAATTCTGGAATATTTACTGCATATTCTTTGGTGAAGGAATTTTGGGAAACCATGTTTCATTACTTCGCTTCAGTGCCTCTATCATCGGTAACATTACCTGTACTATTGCGCAGTGAAGCTATTGATTGTGTCTACCCGCTAGTATAATTTACAGACGAATGGAATATTTTCATTTTTTCTTCCAGCTACGTAGTTTGGTTGTGGAAATTACTAAAAAATCTCGCCTTGAAGTCCAACCTAGATTTCGCCAATCTAAGAGATTTTGGGTTCTTTTAAGAGTGATATATTTCTGTGGCTTCTGCAACAGTGTCCTGAAGAGTTCTGCGGAGCACTGGTGATCTTTTCCATCTCTTATTAATTTATTTGGTCTGAAATTTCAACTGTCGTCAATATTATTTATTTGAATTGAAGCTACATCGTGTTACATAGTTTGCTTAGAAGGAGTGGAGACCAAGTAAGGTGTTAAACAGCTTCTGTCTTCTCCTTTCAATAGACATATTTCACGTTTATTTTGGTGGCATTTTATCGGTTTCGCTTCAACGACCTTGTGGCCACTAATCACTGAGCCTGGTTGCTCCGGATTATTTTCTGCTAATAGATGGAAGTAGAAAGATGTTCAGAGAAATTCAGGAATACAGAAATATAAGTCACATAAGAATTAAACTAACAGATAGTGCAAGGAAGCTAAGGTGGAGCGGCTACATGAAAAATGTGAAGAAATGAAAAATGAAAGATTGTCAGAAGGACTGACTCAGCTTACAGGAAAGTCAAAACAACCTTCGGTAAAATTTAAAAGACGCAAGGGCCGTAACATTAAGAATTCAATGGGAATTTCAATGTTAAATGCAGAGGAGACACCGGGTTGGTGGAAAGAATACACTGACTGCCTCTATATGTGGAGTATTGGCTGATGACGTGGTAGAAGGAGAATTAGAAGTCGACAGGGGAGAGTTGTGGATCCAGTATTAGCGTCAGGATTTAAGAGAGTTATAGATGACCTATGATCAAACAAGGCAGAAGGGACAGATAACATTCCAACAGAATGTCTAGAATCATTGTTGAAAATGGGAAAAATCACGTTGGTGTGCAGAAAACGCGAAACTGGTGACATGCCATCAGACGTTCGGAAGAACATCATCACACAATTCCGAAGAATGCAAGAGTCGAGAAATGCGAGGTTTATCGCACAATCTGCTTAACAGCTCATGCAGCCAAGTTCCTGACAAGAATAACACACAGGACAATGGATAAGAAAATTAACGATCTGTTAAACGACGATCAGTCCGTCTTTAGGAAAGGTGAAGCCACCAGAGAGGTAATTCTGACGCTGCGAGTCATAAAGGAAACAACACTGAATAAAAAGCAAGACACGTTCACTGAATTTATCGATCTGGAGCAAGCTTTCTACAGCGTCAAACGGTGTCAGATGTTCGAAACTCTGAGAAAAATCTACATCAATCAAGAGTCACCAGTAAGACTGGAGGACCAAGAACAAAGGGATGCAGCCTGTCACTCCTAGTGTTCCATCCACACATCGAAGAGTCAGCGACGGCGGTAAATGAAATGGTCGGAAGTGGGATGAAAATTCAAGGTGAAAGGATATCAGTGAGAATATTCGCCGATGACGTTGCCACCCTGAAGTAAGTGGACAACTACAAGATGTACTCAGTGGAATGAACAGCTTAATGTGTACGGAATACGGATTTAGAGTAAATGGAAGAAATTCGAAATTAATGAGAAGTAGGAGGAAGGACAACATCGAGGAACTTAATGAATTCCGCTACCTAGGCAGCAAAATATCCGATGGCGGAAGAAGTGAGGAGAACGTAAAACTCAGCCCAGCACAGACTAAGACGTAATTTCTGGTCAAGAGAAGCGCACTAAAACCAAATGTAGGTCCTAAGCTGAGGAAGAAATTTCTCAGACTGTATGTTCGTAACACAGCATTTTATGACAGGAAAATAATGACTGTGGAAAACCACCAAAGAAGAGGATAGACGCATTCGAGATGTGATGCTACAGAACAATGACGAATATTAAGTGCAGTTTTTAAGGTAAGAAATGAGGAGGTTCTCCGCAGAATCGTCGAGGAATGGGATATATGGAAAACAGTGGCAAGAAGAATGGGCAGAATGACTGGACATCTGTTAAGACATCACGGTATGACTTCCATGATACCAGAGAGAGCTGAAACTGTGAAAAGAGTGTAGAGGAAAATATAGATTGGAATACATTCAGTAATTGAGGACGTATGTTGCAAGCGCCACTCTGAGATCAAAATGTTGGGAAGAATTTTCACTTTGAGCGTACTCCTGACGTAAAGGCTCAAAACAAATTTTGGAGAAAGTGCATGATACAATTTCAGACAATGCTTTACGAGTAACGTCGACTTTAAACGTACTTTCGCCAACATATCGGGAGTGTTACAGCCAGGGTTCCGGCTGTGAGGTCATTGTTTCTCAGTCCATCGCCAAAGAAGGCATTATTTATGCTTCGTTTCAGCTTCAAGTTCGCGCCTTCTGGAACTCATGATCTACCCATTCTTTGCTTGCCCCTTCTACCAAGACTGTTTTCTGAGGTTTAAACTTTAGCAATGCTATGGATGATAAAATAAAACAAAAAGTGAACAGCATTACAAATTATTGTTTGCTTTCCTTAAGGGAAAAGGGTGAAGAGTGAAGGAGAAGACAATCTTGAGCGTACACCTCATCGAGCGCGAAGCAAACACGAGCTCACCGCGCAAAGTGGCTGTGAAATAATTCAGACTGAGCGACGCAGCTTTGTTGATTTACTTAACGACGGCAATTCTTTCTTCTTTTTTTTCCATTTCTCTTTTGTGTGTGTCTGTGTGTGTGTTTGTGTCTCCGGCTGACAGCGCAGCAGGGAGGACGCGCATTTAGGCTGCAAGAGCCGCGTGTTCCCCCGCGCGTGCACTTTGCTGGCTGGCTGGCGGAGCACAAAAGAAGGCTGCTCGGCGGTCGTGGTCGTGGTCGTGGTCGTGCACTCACGGCTCGTTAGGGCTCCACCAAATGTTGCCCACGCAGCTAACGACCGGTCGCCCGCCAGCGCAGCGCGCAGCATCGACCCGCGGCCGCCGCTTTCTCCGGCAATTCCTCAAAGGAGCTATCTGGCTTTTTAGGCGGCTCTTTCTCTAAGTGAGTCCGCGACGCAAGAACTCGGCCCGCATTCAGTGCCCGCGCTGCGGCTTCCAGACGGGATGGATAGTAAAACATTTTACGCGAAAGTACGGATGGAGGGAAAATGGGCAATTTATGCATGGTGACAGGAACATCTCCGGGGGGAGGGGGGGGGGGATGGGGTGCAGATTCTTGGTAAATTTTGTACCGTTAGCGGCACTTCTTCTTGCGTCGATATTTGCCGGAGGGGCTACTGTATTGTGAGTGGAAGATGGATAGTCAGCGGTGCGCCACCGACCTAGAAATAAAGTTTAGAAAGGAAAAGTCTCTGTAAGATGTCAAACTGACATGTAAGGAAAAAAATACTGTTCGAAATATTATCGAATAGGTGCAGTCCGTGTCTATATTAAATTCCGAAACTGATTATAAGTCAATCAGTTCGATACACTTTACGGCCATAAAATCTCAACAGTCTTTGCTATCCATGCCAAAGATACAAACATGTAGATAATACGTATCATAAATGCGGAAGTAAGTCTGTTTTTCTTTGACATTGTCAATAGGCAGATATGCAATCTGTTGGTTTAAAACATGTGTGGATAAAATTCCTACGTAATTACAGCAAATTGTCTTTAATGATATCGGCGATTAATGTTAGAAATGGTACCTTGCTTGCATCCACTCATGGACGATGCAGCTATCATTGCCGTCGATCTTTTGTACATATTTGTGGCAAAATAGGCATTATAACGAAGTTTAACTAGCCATTAACGTTGTCAACTTAAGTAACCAACGACGATTTTTTACTTAATTGTGGTGACAGCTCTAAAAACTACGACGATGTCTAATAAGTGTCACACACTGAACATTTTAGACTGGTCTGAAAGTGGCTCAGTAATGAGCCGAAGCCGTTAACCAATAAAGAAAAACTGTGGGCTTGATGTAAGATTTTTATCCAAACTTGCTTGAAAGTAACTCTGCCTGTTACGATTTACGATTAAGTCGCTGAATCTATGTCGATGAAATCTGCAACGGAGATAGCTTGAACTCTGGGGAAGAACGTAGGCAAGTTGCTCATACGGAGTACTTACTTTTGATGCACGTGCAAATTTTTCTGTTAAGAACTGTGTTGTTTTAGGTTCTGATATATTAAGAATGGAATAAGCTTTTTGTTCTTAAGCACATTGAAAGTGTTTTCTTTTTTAATTGCCTACTGCGGTTTACATGTCTATCCACAAAGCTATCTACATACATTTTTTAATTTTTGTAGTTAATTTCTAAAATTTTATTATAGATTTATGGACTGGTTTAAGTTAGTAGGATACAAAATCTTTGGTATAATTACGTGGAGAACTATACGTGCCATTGATGCGATGGGAAACACAAGCATTTCCGTAATTCATGAACTTCTATGTGCTTCTCTAGTGTGGCCACAAGATGGGTTCAAGAATGAAGGCCATGAGTATATTTTATCAGGCCTGTGGTCGAATTTTCTTTATTCACAGTTAACACTTTGCTATCCAAAAGATATCCGATGAGATCGGCTTTGAGCAGCCAAATTTAGAAAATATCTATACTTTCCCTAGATAACGATGCTGTGGTCTGTTATTTGGGGGATCCTTCTCTCGGGTTTACCAAAAAGAGCCTTCGATTCAAATTACTGTTCCAGTGCGGGAAGCACATTATCACTTGATCTATTTTCTCAATTTCCTGTTTTACCTTGACTTGTTCTATGATAGAACCCATTGACATGTAACAACTCTTCCTGCAGAAAGAATTGCAGAACAATACAAAGAAATTCTGGAAGAATGGTGGAAACGACTGACGAATGGTACGTTCACCTTTGTTTCGGACAAACAAACTACTAAAGTTCTGTGGGATGTTTAAAAGGTAGGGATCATAAACGCCGACATGCAGGACTGTGACCTATTCAAGGAGGAAGCAGGAGCGTAGTATTATTCCCATGAACATGTAAAGTATAAAATATGGAGTGAAGAGAGAGCAAAAGCTCACAGAAAGCGAAAGAGATAGTACTGGATTTAAATTAATGCTTAAAGAAAGAATCAGTTCAAAAACCTTGGTTCACCTCTTACCGAAACTAAAGAAGAAGAATCAGAAAAAGAAAAAAATTATGCTTGTCCCATTCTCCTGGCATTTGTAAGCTAGTGTTTGGCCGTACCCATGGCTTTACGGTGTGTGCAGTTGCTGGTCTTATTGGTGTTTCGCGGCGGACTATTGAAAGTGTCTACAAGCAGTGGCGTAACACACGCGGTCATGAAACACGACTTCATAATTCTAATCGGAAAAAGATCCTTACTGAGAGGGAACGGAGACGCGTTTCACAGCTTGTGAGTCAAAATGACTTCCAAACCCGAAAGGAATGTGTGCTGGCAGTGAATGGAGTTTCATCCCAATCTTAGGGAATTGCATGTAAGGAATATTTCGAGTCGATCGCCTTTCAAGTCACATGAATGTGACAACACATAAGTTGATCGGGCTGGGAGGAAACGTGAGTAGTTTACTGAACACTCCCCAACCCTGTAACAAGTCGCTTGGCCTACAGAATCACCTGATCTGAATCCCATAGAAAATCTGTAGGGTATGTGGAAACGGCGGGTAAAACGCCGACATCACCATCCAGGAAATTTGATGGAACTTCACGATTAAATCCTCAGCGAGTTTCTTAACATGGATGTGACGTAGCTGTACAACCTTGTGGACTCGCTTTCTAAGGCTATCAAGTACCAGGGGAGAATTACACGATATTAACTGATGTTGTTGTTGTTGTTGTGGTCTTCAGTCCTGAGACTGGTTTGATGCAGCTCTCCATGCTACTCTATCCTGTGCAAGCTTCTTCATCTCCCAGTACCTACTGCAACCTACATCCTTCTGAATCTGCTTAGTGTATTCATCTCTTGGTCTCCCCCTACGATTTTTACCCTCCACGCTGCCCTCCAATACTAAATTGGTGATCCCTTGATGCCTCAGAACATGTCCTACCAACCGATCCCTTCTTCTGGTCAAGTTGTGCCACAAACTCCTCTTCTCCCCAATCCTATTCAGTACCTCCTCAATAGTTATGTGATCTACCCATCTAATCTTCAGCATTCTTCTGTAGCACCACATTTCGAAATCTTCTTTTCTCTTCTTGTCCTAACTATTTACCGTCCATGTCTCACTTCCATACATGGCTACACTCCATACAAATTCTTTCAGAATTCGATGCTAACAAATTTCTCTTCTTCAGAAACGCTTTCCTTGCCATTGCCGGTCTACATTTTATATCCTCTCTACTTCGACCATCATCAGTTATTTTGCTCCCCAAATAGCAAAACTCCTTTACTACTTTAAGTGTCTCATTTCCTAATCTAATACCCTCAACATCACCCGACTTAATTCGACTACATTCCATTATCCTCGTTTTGCTTTTGTTGATGTTCATCTTATATCCTCCCTTCAAGACACCATCCATTCCGTTCAACTGCTCTTCCAAGTCCTTTGCTGTCTCTGACAGGATTACAATGTCATCGGCGAACCTCAAGGTTTTTATTTCTTCTCCATAGATTTTAATATCTATTCCTAATTTTTCTTTTGTTTCCTTTACTGCTTGCTCAATATACAGATTGAATAACATCGGGGAGAGGCTACAACCCTGTCTTACTCCCTTCCCAATCACTGCTTCCCTTTCATGTCCCTCGACTCTTATAACTGCCATCTGGTTTCTGTACAAATTGTAAATAGCCTTTCGCTCCCTGTATTTTACCCCAGCCACCTTTAGAATTTGAAAGAGAGTATTCCAGTCAACATTATCAAAAGCTTTCTCTAAATCTACAAATGCTAGAAACGTAGGTTTGCCTTTCCTTAATCTTTCTTCTAAGATAAGTCGTAAGGTCAGTATTGCCTCACGTGTTCCAGTATTTCTACGGAATCCAAACTGATCTTCCCCGAGGTCGACTTCTACTATTTTTTCCATTCGTCTGTAAAGAATTCGTGTTAGTATTTTGCAGCTGTGGCTTATTAAACTGATTGTTCGGTAATTCTCACATCTGTCAACACCTGCTTTCTTTGGGGTTGGAATTATTATATTCTTCTTGAGGTCTGAGGGTATTTCGCCTGTTTCATACATCTTGCTCACCAGATGGTAGTTTTGTCAGGACTGGCTCTGCCAAGGCTGTCAGTAGTTCTAATGGAATGTTGTCTACTCCGGGGGCCTTGTTTCGAGTCAGGTCTTTCAGTGCTCTGTCAAACTCTTCACGCAGTATCGTATCTCCCATTTCATCTTCATCTATATCCTCTTCCATTTCAATAATATTGTCCTCAAGTACATCGCCGTTCTATAGACTCTCTATATACTCCTTCCACCTTTCTGCTTTCCCTTCTTTGCTTAGAACTGGGTTCCGATCTGAGCTCTTGCTATTCATACAAGTGGTTCTCTTTTCTCGAAAGGTCTCTTTAATTTTCCTGTAGGCAGTATCTATCTTACCACTAGTGAGATAAGCCTCTACATCCTTACATTTGTCCTCTAGCCATCCCTGCTTAGCCATTTTGCACTTCCTGTCGATCTCATTTTTGAGACGTTTGTATTCCTTTTTGCCTGCTTCATTTACTGCATTTTTATATTTTCTCCTTTCATCAATTAAATTCAATATTTCTTCTGTTACCAAGGATTTCTACTAGCCCTCGTCTTTTTACCTACTTGATCCTCTGCTGCCTTCACTACTTCATCCCTCAAAGCTACCCATTCTTCTTCTACAGTATTTCTATCCCCCATTCCTGTCAATTGTTCCCTTATGCTCTCCCTGAAACTCTGTACAACCTCTGGTTCTTTCAGTTTATCCAGGTCCCATCTCCTTAAATTCCCACCTTTTTGCAGTTTCTTCAGTTTTAGTCTACAGGTCATAGCCAATAGATTGTGGTCAGAGTTCACATCTGCCCCTGGAAATGTCTTACAATTTAAAACCTGGTTCCTAAATCTCTGTCTTACCATTATATAATCTATCTGATACCTTTAGTATCTCCAGGGTTCCTCCATGTATACAACCTTCTATCATGATTCTTAAACCAAGTGTTAGCTATGATTAAGTTGTGCTCTGTGCAAAATTCTACCAGGCGGCTTCCTCTTTCATTTCTTAGCCCCAATCCATATTCACCTACTACGTTTCCTTCTCTCCCTTTTCCTACACTCGAATTCCAGTCACCCATGACTATTAAATTTTCGTCTCCCTTCACTATCTGAATAATTTCTTTTATTTCATCATACATTTCTTCAATTTCTTCGTCATCTGCAGAGCTAGTTGGCATATAAACTTGTACTACTGTAGTAGGTGTGGGCTTCGTATCTATCTTGGCCACAGTAATGCGTTCACTATGCTTACTATGCTTACCCGCCTCCTTATTTTCCTGTTCATTATTAAACCTACTCCTGCATTACCCCTATTTGACTTTGTGTTTATAACCATGTAGTCACCTGACCAGAAGTCTTGTTCCTCCTGCCACCGAACTTCACTAATTCCCACTATATCCAACTTTAACCTATCCATTTCCCTTTTCAAATTTTCTAGCCTCCCTGCCCGATTAAGGGACCTGACATTCCACGCTCCGATCCGTAGAACGCCAGTTTTCTATCTCCTGATAACGACATCCTCTTGAGTAGTCCCCGCCCGGAGATCCGAATGGGGGACTATTTTACCTCCGGAGTATTTTACCCAAGAGGACGCCATCATCATTTAATCATACAGTAAAGCTGCATGCCCTCGGGAAAAATTACGGCCGTAGTTTCCCCTTGCTTTCAGCCGTTCGCAGTACCAGCACAGCAAGGCCGTTTTGGTTATTGTTACAAGGCCAGATCAGTCAATCATCCAGACTGTTGCCCTTGCAACTACTGAAAAGGCTGCTGCCCCTCTTCAGGAACCACACGTTTGTCTGGCCTCTCAACAGATACCCCTCCGTTGTGGTTGTACCTACGGTACGACTATCTGTATCGCTGAGGCACGCAAGCCTCCCCACCTACGGCAAGGTCCATGGTTCATTGGGGGTAATTATTTCTTTTGGGGTGGCTAATTTTTTGCCCGATGATCTTGTTGTAGATGTGATCTTCAGTCCCGAGACTGATTTGATGCAGCTAGCCTATCCCGTGAAAGCTTCTTCATCTCCAAGCACCTACTGCAACCTACATCCTGCTGAATCTGCGTAGTGTATTCATCTCTTGGCCTCTCTCTACGCTTTTTACACTCCACGATTCTATACAGTACTAAATTGGTGTTACCTTGATGGCTTATAATGTGTCCTACCAACCGATCTCTTCTTTTAGTCAGGTTTTGCCACAAATTCCTCTTCTCCCTAATTCTATTCAGTACCTCGTCATTAGTCACGTGATCTGACCATCTAATCTTCAACATTCTTCTGCAGCACTACATTTCGAAAACTTCTATTCTCTTCTCGTATAAACTAATTACCGTCCATGTTTCACTTCCATACATGGTTTCACTCCATACAAATACTTCCAGAAAAGACTTCCTGACACTTAAATCTATACTCGATGATAACAAATTTCTTTTCTTCAGAAACTTTTTTCTTGCCATAGCTGCTCTACATTTTATATCTTCGCTACTCAACCATGATCAGCTATTTTGCTCCTCAAACAACAAAATTCATCTACCACCTTAAGTGTCTAATTTCCCAATCTAATTCCCACAGCATCCCCTTATTTAATTCGACTTCATTCCATTATCTTCGTTTCGCTTTTGTTGATGTTCATCTTATATCCTCCTTTTAAGACTTAGTCCATTCCCCTCAACTGCTCTTCCAGGTCCTTTGCTGTCTCTGACAGAATTACAATGTCACAGGCAAAATTCTAACTTTTTATCTCGTCTCCATGGATTTTAATTCCTACTCCATTTTCTTCTTTTGTTTCCTTTACTGCTTGCTCAATATACAGATGGTATAACATCGAGGATAGGCTACAACCCTGTCTCACTCCCTTCCCAACCACTGCGTCCCTTTCATGCCTCTCGACTGTAATAACTGCCATGTGGTTTCTGTACAAGTTGAACATAGCCTTTCGCTTCCTGTATTTTACACCTGCCATCTTCAGAATTTGAAGAGAGTATTCCAGACAACATTGTCAAAAGCATTCTCTAAGTCTAAAAATGCTAGAAACATAGGTTTGCCTTTCCTTAACCTATCTTCTAAGGTAAGTCATAGGTCAGTATTGTCTCGTGTGCTATGACATTTCTACGGAATCCAAGATGATCTTCCCCGAGGTTTGCTTCTACTAGTTTTTGCCATTTTGTTGGAAAGAATTCGCGTTGGTACTTTGTAGCCGTGACTTATTAAACTGATAGTTCGGTAGGCACTTGCTTTCTTTGGGAGTGGAATTATTATATTCTTCCTGAAGTCTGATGGTATTTCGCATGTCTCAAGCATCTTGCTCACCAGATGGTAGAGTTTTGTCATGGCTGGAGCCCTGGAGCCCCCAAGGCTATCAATAGTTCTAACGGAGTGTTGTTTAGTCTCGGGGCCTTTTTTTTCTCTTTTTTTTTTTTACTTATGTCTTTCAGTACTCTGTCAGATTCGTCACGCAGTATCATATCTCCCATTTCGTCTTCATCTACGTCCTCTTCCATTAGCATAGTATTGTCCTCAAGTACATCGCCTTTGTATAGATGCTCAATATACTCCTTCCACCTTTCTGCTTTGCCTTCTTTGCTGGTTTTCCATCTGAGCTGTTGATAGTCAATCAGGTTTTTCTCTTTTCCCCAAATGTTTCTTTAAATTTCCTGTACGCAGCATCTATCTTACTCTTAGTGATTATGGCTCTACAGCCTTACATTTGTCCTCAAGCTATCCCTGCTTAGCCATTTTGCGCTTTCTGTCGATCTCATGTTTGAGACGTTTTTCCGCGTGCTTCATTTACTGCATTTTTAATATTTTCTACTTTCATCAAATAAATTCAGTGTCTCTTCTACTATCCCTTGTGTTTTTACCTACTTGGTCCTCTCCTGCCTTCAATATTTCATCTTTCAAAGCTATCCATTCTTCTTCTACTGTATTTCTTTCCCCTGTGCATGTCATTCCTTCCCTAATGCTATCTCCGAAACTCTCTACAACCTCTGGTTCTTTCAGTTTATGATCTTATGACAGACGTATTGCATTATCTGCAGTTTCTTTTCTCGGACGCTTTTCAGCATAGAAAGTATCGTATCAAAATCTGTTTATCTAATAATGTGGTTTCCTTTTTGAGAAAAATATACATGTAATTTTATAAACAGCAGCAACTCTAGGCATCCCGATATCCCAATATACGCGATCCTTGCAGACTACTCTAAAGCATTCGACAGTATCAGGAGGAAGATCCTCATTCAGAAGCTAGAGAAAAGACTAGGTGTACCACGCTGCGAACTAGAAATAATCAAGTCGATTCCAGACGCAAACCGCGTAACAGTATACAATGGCATATTGATATCGCAGGGCGTCTTCCAAACAGGAAGAGTACTACAGAAAGTTCCGATGAAAAAAATGGTTCAAATGGCTCTGAGAACTATGGGACATAACTTCTGAGGTCATCAATCCCCTAGAGCTTAGAACTACTGAAACCTAACTAACCTAATGACAACACACACACCCATGCCCGAGGCAGGATTCAAACCTGCGACAGTAGCGGTCGCGCGGTTCCAGACCGTAGCGCCTAGAACAGCTCGGCCACTCCGGCCGGCCGAAGTTCCGATGAGTCCTGTGCCCTTTAACGTAATGACATCGGACATCGTGTAGGGTACAGACCCAAGAAATGTAAAACTGCTTATGTACGCAGATGACATAGTCAGGGCCGGCCGGAGTGGCCGTGCGGTTCTAGGCGCTACAGTCTGGAGCTGAGCGACCGCTCCGGTCGCAGGTTCGAATCCTGCCTCGGGCATGGATGTGTGTGATGTCCTTAGGTTAGTTAGGTTTAATTAGTTCTAAGTTCTAGGCGACTGATGACCTCAGAAGTTAAGTCGCATAGTGCTCAGAGCCATTTGAACCATTTTTTGACATAGTCATCCCCACCAGGAGTTTAGAATTGTAAGCAACCATGGCGACCAACAGAAACTACATGCCTTAGTACTAGTCTTGTGCTTAGTAAATAAAGTTACGTTTTATTTAAATAAAATTAGCGCTCAATTGGTGATCTACCATCGGAAAATCGGGTAAGTTTTCGAGTGGGTTATGGACTGACATGACGACTAGGCAGATTCTAACGATCTCGTTGAAAAGTACCGTAGGGCTTAGTCATGTTCGCGGCATTTCAGACAGTACTTTGAGTGGATGGATTCTGACCACGTTTACTGTTACTGCAGTGGCCCAGCAGGCTGAAGACTTTAATGCGGTATCACTCACTACTTCGCTGCAACACGTTTTAATGCGAGGACTGCCAGAGTGCAGGGCGACAATGCAGACTTTCAGAAGTTTATTGAGTGGTTTCAGTCCCACGATACTTTCTATGTTACTAATTTTCTTACGTCCATCTCCACAGAAGTCGTCTGAGACGATTGAATCAACTGCCACAGACTCTTTGAAATTGACAGTTCTTCAGTGCTCGCCCTGGTTGGTCAAACATTTGATGACATCGAATCTGACCGAAAAAAAGGGTAAGAGTATACAAGGACTCAAATCTAAGGTGAAAACAGATGGGGAGGATGTGATAGCGAACCCTGAAACCATATTCCACCGAGCAGCACTCTCTAGAATACCGAAGAACGGCGTAAAAAATTCTTCCATAATGAGCTGGCCTCCTATAACCTGTCTCCGTCCGATGCAGTTGGAATGAAGACACAGAAGTCAGTTGTTATATACTCCTTCACACCACTGAATGAAGCAAACCTGTAAGGAGCAGCTTTCGATATCGACGGTGGCTTTCTTCTCCAGCAGGTTGTGTGGAAGAATGGTGAAACATTCCAATTAATTCTGACCAAATACGTTTGTTACCGAAAAAGATACTTCAGCCGAAGTGCGGCAAGTGTGGTTTATGATGGCTACCCGGAGGCCTGCTCACCAAGAGCACCAAATATGCTGAGCGCCTCTGCCAAAGCAAAAGACACACTACTTCTCAGGTCACCATTACCGAGTATATGGTGGTAACCATGACTTCGGAGCAATTCCTTTTCAACGACAGAAGTAAAGCGCGTCTCATTCGCTTGCTTGCTGGGGGGGGGGGGGGGCTTGAAGGTGAAGGCTTCTCAGTAAAGCAAGCTAATAAAGATGCGGACCACCTGATTGTTATGATGTCCGTTGTGGTATCACAGGAGCATGAGAAGGCTGTGGTAGCTGTTGAGGATACGGACCTTCTTGTCATGCTCAACGCCCTAGCCGCATCATCGGCAAATATACATCTCTCAGACCATGGAAGAGGAACGAATTCATCAAAAATATTTCGTTCCAACAGGCTGACACTGGCAGACAATATCAGAAAGCTATTCACATTTCTCCAAGCCGTAAGTGGATGTGACACAACTTCAGCACTCTTCAAGTAGGGTAAGAAGAAGGTGGTCGAGCTGTCGATGGAAAATAAATTTCTAGAAGAAATCAAACCATAGCATGGCACTCAAGCTGAAGCTATGCTTTAGATAAACGCCAATTCGGCCTTTTTGCCAAAGCCCTTGTGAAATCCAAAAACAATCTAAACTCGCTACCATCAACATCCAAAGCAGCCCGCCAACATTGCTTGAGATCTTGCCTGACAGTGCAGATGTGGTTAGAACAGCAGGGGGACCCGCTCCTCTGGGGATGGCAGACTTCAAAGATTGGTCTTGACCCAATTCCTACCTCCACGGAACCAGCACCACAGTCTCTTCTCTCCACAATTTTCGCAAAGGCAACAATGTCTGTACAGGTTGTTGTGGATGCCGTAAGGAAACTCCTGCACTAACTCTGTGCAACCAGATGAAACTGACGATCAAGATGTCGGCGAAGACCTGGACTGCATAAATTGGGCTACGGAAATTACGCACTTTGAGGAGCCGAGTGATGGGTCGACGGACTCGATGGCACTGATATTTGTGTACCTGTCTGCTTTTCTCCGCTTTTCATCTTAATATCTTTAGCTACAATAAATATAATGATCACTAAGATTGATTTCAAGAACTGTGCGGCTTAGCCTGCCTCTATGTACATCAGCTGAATGGATCTCATGATGTTCCATATGAACCCAATTCTTGATATTATCTTTTTGTGTATTCTGCACTCTTAGTAGTTTATTGTATTACTATATTTCCTAAGTATTAGTACAATGGAGTGCTATAGTACTATATTTAATATAGTGTAAATAACATTTGTTAAAGAATTGCTGTTTAAACAATCTTCATTGATGATGAGAAATTGTGAAACTTCAAGGTGGAGCTGTACGTATATGAAATGCCCAAAAATTCACTTTTGGTCTCATGGGAGGCAGAATTTATTCCTCTATAACTTTTGTATGAACTACTTTATTGATAGATGAGTTAGGTTAAATGACATTGCCAAAAATGGGAAGGTAAAACGAAAATTTTTTAAAAACATTGAAAATTTGTCCAACTTTGTTGCAGACTAATACGGGAATGGGTGATCCAAAAATGTTTCTTGTCTCATTCAATGCGGAATTTGATGCCGTATATCCATTAATGGGGCTATGCTTTCGATATTGTGAGTCCTTTACAGGATATAACCGTAAAACTGCAAAAATATCACTTTTGGGGGTACGTGCCTACAACTGCCCATGCCCCCACCCCTACCAATTTAGCAAAATTTCGCCGGAGAAGAAAATCTAAGACAGATATGTTGGACTGCAAAAGAAACTATTAAGCAATTATTTCCGTTTCGTTTCATTTTTTTGTTTTACACCAATGGCCTATTATGGACCGACATAACAATTCTTTGCAACGTTTGCAAAATGTCGAAATAATGTAATCCATTAACAACCATGTCATTCTCTGGGCTCTGGCAGAGGTTATCCTGGAGGACGTCCAAGTACATAAAAGACTGTGAATCCGCAAGATGCACCCTTCCGGGCGGGGTCGGAGCAAGTGCACCTTGTCGGGTCCTTGCTCTCGCAGCTGTAATCGGGTGGCAGGAGGGACGTGCTCTTGGGAGTAGGGGGTTGAGGAGGGTGGGAGGGCTGAATGCACGGGCCGCAGCAGGTCATTAGACGCGACGGCGGCCGAAAGCCGCGCCATAATGCGATAGCGGTGTCGCTGGGCTGCCGCCCGTGGCCGTGGGGGCCGGTCCGCCCCCGCGCGTGTCTGAGGGCGGCGGCCGCGGGCCAGCCTGCACTACCAAGTGCCCACCCGTTCTCTGCCCGGCAACCAAACACAGTCTTAGTCCAGAGCGATTTCAGAATTGCTGTTGATTACGTCTGTAACTGGTAGCTGTGTGAGTATAACCCGTGAGTGTCTACGTGTAAGATAAAAGAAGAATTGAAATTCAATCACATCATACTCTAAATCAGTGGATGTGTAATAAGTAGCGCAACACTTTTTTTTTCTGGTCAACTACGGTTGAAGAGGTGCGTAGCTCGTTGCGGGAGATCACGCAATATTCCCGCTTCTGCCCCTATAGTTTGGCTCAAATGGCTCTGACCACTATGGGATTTAACTTCTGAGGTCATCAGTCCCATAGAACTTAGAAATACCTAAACCTAACTAACCTAAGGACAACACATACATCCATGCCCGAGGCAGGATTCGAAGCTGCGACCGTAGCGGTCGCGCAGCTCCAGACTGTAGCGCCTAGAACCGCTCGCCCACTCCGGCTGGCCCCTATAGTTTCATGAAGTTATGTTGCCTTCAAAATGGGCTCTGTAGCGGAGGTCGTTCCAAGCAGAGAGCTATCAGTGAGTTTATTTTGGTGGAAAACCAGAGCATCAAGGATATTCATAGCCCATTGCAGGATGTCTGTGGAGAGCTGGCAGTCAACAAAGCACGGTGAGTCATTGGGCGAGGCACCTGTCTTCCCCACAAGATCTCACGAACCTGTCCCATCTCCCGCCTGCCGGCCGGATGCTCACAGCTTTGACTCCTGCAGTGTTTGAACGTGCGGACACTCTCATTGGAGATGATCAACCGACCGGAACCAGACATGTAGGTGGTGAACTGGACGTTTCTGTTGACAGTTCTAACAAACTTGTCCACCAGCTGGGGTACTCAAAGGTGTGTGCACGCTGGGTTCCCCGCCGCCTAACGGAAGACTGTAAAGAGCAATGAAGAACCATCTCTGCGTAATTGCTTGCGCATTAGAAGGCTGACGGAGAGATTTCTTGTCGAACAACTTCACAGGCGGTGAAACATAGCCTCATCACTTCGAACCGGAAACTAGGAGGCCTCGCGCCACATCATGTCTTCTCTGAAGAAAAAGTTCAAAGCCGCACCCTTACTCGGTTAAGTCATGACGACCGGCTGATGGGTGTCTGAAGAGCTTATTCTGTTCGATTTACTCGTTAATATTGCAACGATCAATTCGGAAGCGTATTGTGCTGTCCTCCCGAAATTGAAGAAACGACTTAGCGTGTTCGTCGCCACAAAAATGGAAACGAACTTCTCCTCCTCCGTGACAACGCTAGGGCTGGCACAAGTCTGCGCAACGCAGAGGCCCACAGAAAACATCATTGAACTGTTCTTCCTCATCCACACTACAGCCTAGATCTCGTATCTTCCGCCCAATGAAGAATTCATACCGCGAGGAGCAGTGCGTGGATGAGGTGGACGTTAGTGCGGCAGGAAGACTATGGCTCCGACGTCGACCAGTGGAACGGCACCATGCGAGCATGGTGTGAGGTGGCATAAGGGTGTCGCACTGAACGGAGGTTATGCTGAATAATAGGGTTTTGTAGCCAAAGCAATGCAATTCTCAATAAAACCAATCAGCTTCCTGAAACAAATACTTATTGAAATTAGAAATAATTACTTAATGAATACTTCTCGTGTTTCATATGAGGATAGCCCAGTGTGTTGTGTCGATTCCCTAAGGTCTCGACACAATGAGTGGCTAGGTGCACGCGAAACTAACGCAGACGGGCGTAAATTCTGAAACAGGAGACTGGATGAAAAACTATAAAGAAAAGAAGAGAGATTGTCATCTACTTAACTTTTAATAAGGTTCTTCTTGTTGAAATACATCTCTTGCATAGTAGTAAGCAATTAGCAATGATACACATGGCGCCTTGCTAGGTAGTAGCGATGGACTAGCTGAAGGCTATTTAATCTGTCTCTCGGCAAATGAGAGGAAGACGTGATACGTCTTGTCGCAAGCTATGTCGTCCGTACAACTGGGGCGAGGTCATGTCCGTGTCTTGTGACCTGCCCTGTGGTGGCGCTACGTTTGCGAATACACAGTGGCGACACGCGGGTCCGACATGTACTACAGGACCGCGGCCGATTTAAGTTACCACCTAGCAAGTGTGGTGTCTAGCGGTGACACCACATTCCTCCCCCGCAAATCGGCGAACGGTCGTGAGATAAGGCTTCCGCCCGCCGTGGGGAGGACCCCATGTTGACGTATGCGATGAGGTGGGGAGCCTAACAACAGGCGAGGCTGTGCCACCCGCACCCGGCCATTCGGTCCGAGGGGAGCTAGGAAACGCCTGCAAACCTAGTCCAGGGTGCACGTCAACATGAGGTGTATGCGCACGTAATGAGACAGAAGGGTCGACCTCCATGTGGTCGGAGCACCCGACGGGCGAAGACGACATCTGGTCCGGAGCGGGCAAGAGGTCCATGGCGGAGGACGGCTGGTCACGGGAAGCAAGCGGCGGCGCGTGACCCAGGGAGGCGCGAGGCGGCTGCAGCGAAGCGTCCGCTGCTGGCGGCGCCGGCGGCGGCTGCGGCGGCGCGACGCCATGAGGCAAAATGGAAGGCATCGTCGGTAACACCTGGGGATGAGGCGAGCCAGTAGATGGGTCCCCAGGGCGCTGACCTGACGGCTCCGTCGCTGAAAGCAGACGGGGAGCGGCAGAACCCAGGCGACGACAGAGGCGCAGCTGATTGAGATGCCGACGCACCTCACCAGAGGCCCCCAAAACCAAATACATCGCGCGGCCGAGGCAGCGAAGAATGCGCCCTGCGAGCCAACGCCGTGAACCGCGATAGTTGCGATAATAGACAACGTCGCCAGGAGCAAAAGCAGGAGTCTGCCGCTGCACAGGAACCTGATGTGGCGGATGCAGCAAAGACATCAGAGTTCGATGAGGACGACCATGGAGCAATTCAGCCGGCGAGTGACCATCGCGAGGCTGAGAGCGATATGAGGACAAAAAGAGCAACAAAGCGTCCTCCCGAGAATGCGACTCTTTCAACTTCAACATCTGCGACTTGAAAGTCCGGACCAATCGTTCAGCGGCACCGTTTGACTGAGGCGAAAACGGCGCGGATGTCAGATGTTGAATACCATTGGCCTTGCAGAACGACTGAAATTCTGCGGACATGAATTGTGGGCCATTGTCGGAAACAAGAGTCTGCGGAAGACCTTCAATGCAAAAGATAGCAGACAAGGCTTGGATGGTGGCAGAAGACGTCGTGGAAGACATCCGGACAACAAAAGGAAAATTACTGAAAGCATCAACCACAACCAACCATCGAGCATTCCAGAATGGACCAGCAAAATCGATGTGCAAGCGTTGCCAAGGGGAAGTGGCTTTCGGCCATGCAAAGAATTTCCGCGGCGGTGCGGATGGTTGTTCGGCACACGCCACGCAAGAGGAGCACATATTCGTAATCGCAGCATCGATTCCGAACCAAGTACAGTGCTGCCGAGCAAGTTGTTTCGTTCGCACTATACCCCAATGGCCTTGGTGAAGAAGCTTTAAGACAGAGGACTGTAACGAACGTGGGACCACGACTCGGGATTGATCATTAGCGGAACGCAACAACAAAACACCACGTCGTACAAAAAGTCTCTCCTTGTGAGCAAAAAAACGGCGAACCAAAGGATCCTCGATCCGTGACTTTGACAAGGGCCATTGCGTAGCAACAAAACGCAAAACGGGAGCAAGGACAGGGTCAGCAGCTGTGGCAGTAGCTACACGACGAAAATCAATCGGAAACGATGCGACCACGTCATCGGCTTCCGAATCAATGAACATGCAAGCAAGTTCGGAAGAATCGAATGCTTTATCCTCAGCAACAGGCAAACGGGACAACGCATCAGCGTTGCCGTGCTTAGCAGTGGACCGATACAAGATATCGTAGCGGTACTGCGAGAGAAAAAGTGACCAGCGAATGAATTTCTGCGCTGTACGTGGAGGTACAGGCTTGTTCGGATGAAAAAGCGATGTCAACGGTTTGTGGTCCGTGATGATGGTAAAGTGACGACCATACAAGAAATCGTGAAACGTTGTTACACCAAACACAAGAGCCAAAGCTTCCTTCTCTATTTGTGAATAATTTCTTTGCGCAGATGAGAGCAATTTTGACGCAAAGGCAATAGGGCGATCATGCGAGCCATCCTTGCGCGCAAGCACAGCACCGATCCCGAAATCCGATGCATCGACCATCAACAAAAGGGGTTTTCGGGGATCGAATGGCGTAAGGCAAGTATTTGATAGTAACGCCGATTTCAACTGGCGAAAGGCGCGTTCGCATTCCGTCGTCCAGACGAACGGAACACCTTTACGGCGTAAGCGATGAAGCGGAGCTGAAATGGAAGAAGCATTGCGCACAAACTTTGAATAATAATTTACCTTACCCAGCACACTCTGTAGCTGTTTTAAGTTCTGCGGTGACGGCAAGTCCTGAATGGCACGAAGGTGCTCTGGACTCGGATGTATACCTTGGGCGTTAAGGACATGGCCCAGGTACGGTAAGTCCCGAGCAAAGAACACACATTTGTCCTTCCTCAAGCGAAGACCATTTTGTCGCAATACCTGAAATAATGTTCGGAGATTTTGCAAATGTTCTGCTTCTGTCTTTCCTGAGATTACAATATCGTCCAGATAGTTCGCAGCAGTAGGGACCGACGCACAAATAGTTTGTAAATATTGCTGAAATAAAGCAGGGGCGGATGCACACCCGAATGGCAGTCTTTTGAAGCGATACAAGCCAAGATGCGTGTTAACCACTAAGACGCGCTGGGATTCTTCGTCCACAGGTATTTGCAAGTACGCATCTGCTAGGTCCAATTTTGAAAAATATTTTCCCGGGCACAGTTTGTCAAAAAGATCTTCCGGGCGGGGCAAAGGAAAAGTAGCAGTCACAAGTTGTGGATTCACAGTTGCCTTGAAGTCCACGCAAAGTCTCAATTGTTCGGAAGGTTTTGGCAAAATGACTAAGGGTGAGGCCCAGAGAGAAGCCTGCACACGTTCAATTACACCTTGAGATTCTAAATCGTGCAATGTTCTTGCGACCTCATCACGCAATGCGTGGGGAACATTGCGCGCTCTGAAAAATTTCGGTTGCGCGTTGTCTTTCAGTTCCAAATGCGCTTCATAGTTCTTAGCGCAACCAAGGCCCGGTGCAAAAATGTCTGCAAATTCTTCACAAAGACTAGAAACACTGGCGGAAGGCACAGTCTGATTCACTGATAGGACCTGATTTACAATAGACAAATTAAACAATTGAAACAAATCTAAACCAAACAAGTTCACTGCACTAGAGGAACGAAGAACATAAAATGACACAAGTTTTGTCTGTCCCTTGTATGTGGCAAGAAGGCTGCACTGTCCTAACACAGGTATATGCTGTCCTGAGTAACTAGTTAACGTAACATTTGCGGCACGCAATGGCGGGGCGCCCAGTTGTTTGTACGTGTCGTGATTAATCAATGAAACTGCAGCTCCGGTATCGAGCTGGAATGGGATCACTTTTCCTGCAAAGTCTAAGTCCACAAAAAGTTTATTGTCTTGTTGACGACAAGAGCGACTGTCTCGTGCAATAGGAACAGAGACAGGTACAGAAGCACGTGCGACTTTACGGGAATTCCGGCGACGTCGACGCACACTTTGGGTGGGACGAACACAGTCACTGTTAGCTAAAGTGTCACTGGACGGGTGGGAATGAACTAAATGAATGTCCATGGGCGAAGGTCCACGAGCCTGATTGTCCTGGGTTCGATTCCGGCGCGAAGCAAAGGGCCTGGAATTTGTGTGATTGTCTGATCTGAACTTTTTCTGGCAAACACTTTGTACATGTCCTTTCTTGTGACAGTAAAAGCAAATAGCTTGGCGTGACGGGCAATTTTCACGCGAATGTCTAGTGGCACACCGCGGGCAAGATTTCACTGCATTTGCTTGCTTACGCGGCGCACGTGGTTGCAAGCTAGGCTGCCGCTGCGAAGTCGGGCGCGAGGGCCGCTTAGCGTCCCGTGCAGCGGGCCCGGCGGGCCGATTAATGTGACACACTGCTGGCGAAGTTTCAAATGATGCCTGAGCAAAGTCAAGTGTGTCTTGCCTTTCCAAAATGTCTATCACTTGTTGCAGGGAGGGATTAACTAGCTTCAAAATCTGTTCCCTTATGCGAACATCAGAAACGTTCTGTGCAATTGCATCACGCACCATAGTATCTGAATATGGGAGGCCACATTCACAGGCAAACGCGCAGTCTCTAGTAAGGCCTTGCAAAGTCGCTACCCACTCCCTGTTAGTCTGACCGGCGGTACGTTTTGTACGAAAAAACGTATACCGTTTTGCAACAATATTAACTGTTTCTTTGAAATAGGCATCTAAAGCCGACAAAATTTCCTCGTAGGACAGAGTTGCTACGTCGCGTCGGGGAAACAATTTCACTATCACCCGGTAGGTAGACACACCGACACAAGAAAGCAAAAACGGCTGCCGCTCTTTACCTTGAATTCCATAAGCTGTGAGGTGGAACCGGAACTGATCGGCCCACTCAGTCCAGCTCTCGTTATGGGCCTCAAAGGGCCGAAATGGCGGTGCGACAGCGTTGTGTGGCTGCGGTAGCGAAGAAGCGGCTGCCGCCGCATCGGTTTGCAGCGCACGTTGACCCTGGACGAGCTGTCCAAGGGCTTCCAATAACGCCTGCGTCTGCTGATTCTGCAAGCGAAAAAATTCGGACAGTACATCTGGAGAATGCGGCGAAGCCATGACACAAGCAAATTAGAGCAAGTATAACACAAAGACTGCAACGTGGGCGCGGCACCACTCCTCGGCGCCAAAATATTGTTGTGTCGATTCCCTAAGGTCTCGACACAATGAGTGGCTAGGTGCACGCGAAACTAACGCAGACGGGCGTAAATTCTGAAACAGGAGACTGGATGAAAAACTATAAAGAAAAGAAGAGAGATTGTCATCTACTTAACTTTTAATAAGGTTCTTCTTGTTGAAATACATCTCTTGCATAGTAGTAAGCAATTAGCAATGATACACATGGCGCCTTGCTAGGTAGTAGCGATGGACTAGCTGAAGGCTATTTAATCTGTCTCTCGGCAAATGAGAGGAAGACGTGATACGTCTTGTCGCAAGCTATGTCGTCCGTACAACTGGGGCGAGGTCATGTCCGTGTCTTGTGACCTGCCCTGTGGTGGCGCTACGTTTGCGAATACACAGTGGCGACACGCGGGTCCGACATGTACTACAGGACCGCGGCCGATTTAAGTTACCACCTAGCAAGTGTGGTGTCTAGCGGTGACACCACACAGTGTCACTACTGTTATGATTTAATCAGATTTCACTTCCAACTGCACTGATGTCGTATGCACTACATAACTTGAGACGTTAGCTGAAGGGATTATTTTAAGGAATTTTCATGTTTTGTTGGTGGTAAGTTCCTATGGGACCAAACACCTGAGGTCATCAGTCCCTAGGCTACTTAGTCTAACGAAAACTAACTTACTCTGAGGACAACACATACACGCATGCCAGAGGTAAGACTCGAACCTCCGAAAGGGGGAGCTGCGCGAAGCGTGGCAAGGTGCCTTAGACCACGCGGCTACCCAGCGCGGCAATTTTCATATTATTGTAGCTTCAAACCTCAAGGCAGTGGCTACTAAGTTGCTTTATAGAAATGACAGTTATACTTACTTTGTTCTAACCATGATGGCATTGGACAAACCTTTTGCTACCATTTTGGTGTATAGGCGACGATCAAGCCTCCAGAGCACAGATATTTTCGTCATATATCAATGCAAGACTAAAAATGTGTGACATCACTGCTTCCTCTGACTCTTAAAAAATTTATACACAAATACCTTATGACATCTCATAGGCCCAATAGAGAGTGCTTTAAAAAAATAATTATACATTTACTTGCTTTTTCTCATTGTTGTATGACAACGTCCGCTGAATGCTGCTACGCACCTGTACAGTGATAGGTCGTCTTGGTTGTCCCACATGTTTATACAGGTGTGCTTAAGTGAAATGAAAATGAAACGTGTAGATACGAGTACTCATACAAATCATTCTAAGGCGAGAGACTGAACTAAATATTTTCTTTCGTAATTATCTCAAGTACCTAACATTGTAGTGGTATTACGGAAATGTGTCAGTGGAACGAGTTTCGAAGAAACTATTACTGGTAAATATTTGAGTTTCCAGCACAAAGTATACGGTCATCTAGCGACTGCTTACATAGATGTATTTTCACCGAGAACTGGGACGAAACAGAAACGCTTTCACGTGACCAACTACCAACTGTTCCCGTGTAAACAGGATTGTCGAAAATCCCCCGTGCACGTTGTGCGGCAGGCCGCCGGTTGACGTCACAGCGAAGCGAGCGTTGTCCGTGAGAAACCCTGTACTATGAAATTCAACTACAATGTAATGAAAAATGATATATAAAAAACGATATTCGGACAGAATATTGAAACACAAGTGGTTTTAATAACAATACTACAATGCCAGTTACAATAATGTTACAGGAACGATAAAACTAAGTTCATCCAGTCGAATCTCAACTATTTTCATTCAGATTTATAACACAACGCTCTTCTCCATAATGCAGTCTAATTTCCTAATTTGATTTTCAATTTTTTGCACCACACGGAGGACACATTTGTTCAATTTCTCTGCAGTTGCTGCTCTTACTGGTTGTTCTAATAGTACTTTAACTTCAGATATTTTGTGTATTCTGTTTTTTGCTGCAACTCAGCCATTGATTTGGCCCAAACTAAGTCGATGGCGTTTTGAGCAGTTCATGTGCTGCGTATTCGTTGTGTGCTACTCTGTTCTTTTTCTGTTTTATTTACAAAAAGGACTGCAAGTAGTTCTTTCTTCAGCATAACGGCTTCAAAAGCGATATTTTTAGGATTTAGCCATTTTGATGTATCTTGCTTATTGGAATTTGCACCAGAAACTTTAATTTTTCGACGAGAACGGGACGCCGCTCTAACAAGAAGAATAACTGCTTTTTTCCTGAAACCAAGAAAGAAAATCTTGAAACCGCTTATCGAACGTACCAGTGCCCATCTGATATTATCTCCAATCTTCATGGATTCGAAAATCCTAAAACAGCTGTCGACAAAACCTGCTTTTCTCCCAGTGTGTGCGATATTCAGGAATTGTCCTTTACTCGGAGTGACATTGTGCCCGGGGATAACCCGGACAACAACGCTTATTTTGAGGATTTTATGCCTTCATGTACCCAGATATTACTTCTGGTACGTCCTGCCATCAACCATGTCTCTTACAAATGGTATTGAAGTATCCCCTCATCTCTCAACAATTTAATGGTTCGTAGGTAATTCCGCACCCATAATTTGATGTTATCTAATAGCATGCTATCGCGTCCACGATGGACTTACTTAAATTCATTTCTTTTAATAATTTGCAAGATGTAGTTTTACAAAAACTGCCCAATACTGGACCTTCGTTCACAGCAGCATGCGCTATGTCGTGAATTTCCTTTACTTCACGTCTATGGTCAAAATACTAGTATAATATTATTTGCATATGTTTGACGAAGCTGGCGCTCATTGTGGGTTTAGCATTTGACGATGCCACTATGGCTCCAGTATATTACATGTTTCTATAAAACAGATCTGAAGATGATCATTATAGACCAAAATCGGTAGACCGATGACATAGAAATTTGCAACCATAGACGTGAAGTAAGGAAAATTTAGACTATTTTCGGGTGATTGTTCAATTCGCGACTATGTGGCAGCTTGTGAACGCTATGACAATTGTTGGCAATTCATTACGAAAAAAAGTTCTGGATGCAGCAGTTCCATTTTGAGCATATTACAAACCGTGTGTTTCTCTGCGGAACTTAATGATTTCTCCGTTGATCGCTTCTTGAGTGCACTAGAAACTGAAATCTAGAGCTCGCTCAGTGTATGGAAGAATGGGTCGGCGCAGAAACAACGAAAGTTGAATGTGATTACAAACACTAAAGCCGCTATCTGTGGAGGGCAACCACAGCGCAGAGACAGCATGAATAAAAGTAACAACACCCAGCACTCAATAACCATTTCAATTATCATAAGAACTACAATAATTAAAACGTCAAGATTGATGAGGAGTTTACAAAAGACACATAACTGTAGGAAGATGCTTTATCCGCAGCTACCTGTTTCACGTCAATATAGACGCATCTTCAGGTTTATAATGGTTACGTTTCCACAAGATGGACAACTATGGAGTCCCATCTTTCGGGAACGTGGAAAACCTCCCGAAAGCTGGGACTCCGTAATTTTCCTTCCGCAGTATGGAAATGTTTCATCATAAATCTAACGATGTGTCTATACCAACGTGAGACCGGTAGTGGCGAATAAAGCACATTTACAGCTGGTGGCTATATTATTCTCGACTTATTAATTTTTGTAATTTTTATGATAACACGAATTTTTATTGAGTGTTGAGTGCTATTGTTATTCACGTTGATATTTACTTCAATAATCAAATACTAGTCTTTCGAACATGCTTAACCTTACAATCAGATTCTGAACTTACACGCTGACCACTTATACTCTCAACGAAAGCGACCGCAGTGGGCGATCGCTGTATTGTTCACCCCTCGGCGGCAACCCTTTGGTCACGTGGCTTGACGTATCTACAGGCTGTCCCTCGTTTAGATGAATGGAGTATAGATCACTTCTAGACATACTGCAGGATGCTTACTTACAGAATACCAAGTGAACTTAATCATCTCATCCTCGTCCTCCTTCATTGCGAGTGTAATTTATGATTACAGTGTTAACCATGTCGAAGTTAAATCGAGAAAAAACAGTGCGTTGTGTAACGCTACAATTTCAAGATTCAGAACTTTGTTTCTAGATGTGGAAACGCACTACAGCACTTTATAAGTTAATGATTTTGAATCCGCCTTTTACTCCCCTGAAGATCCAAAGAAACTGGTACGACCATGCGTATTGAAATACAGAGATATGTAAATAGGCAGAATACGGCGCTGCGGTGGGCAACGCCTATATAAGAAAAGAAGTGTGTGGCGCAGTCGTTAGATCGGTTAATGCTGCTACAGTGTCGATGGGGGACAGCATCTCCGACGTAGCGAAGAAGTGAGGATTTTCCCGTACGACCATTTTACAAGTGTACCATGAATACCAGGAATCCGGTAAAACATCAAATCTCCACATCGCTGCAGACGGAAGGAGATCGCCCAAAATGGGACCAACGACGACTGAAGAGAGTCGTTCAACGTGACAGAAGTGCACCTCTACCGCGAAGTGCTGCAGACTTCAATGCTGGGCCATCAACAAGTGTCAACGTGCGAACCATTCAGCGAAACATCATCGAAATGGAACTTCGGCGCCAAAGGCCCACTCGTGTACTCTTGACGACAGCAGAACACGAAGAATTACGCCTTGTCTGGGCCCGTCAAATCTGACATTTGACTGTTGATGACTGGAAACATGTTGCCTGGTCGGACTTGTCTCGTTTCAAATTGTATCGAGCGGATGGATGTGTACGGCTACGGAGACCAGCTCATGAATCGATGGACCCTGCATTTCAGCAGGGGACTGTTAAGCTGGTGGAAGCTCTGTAATGATGTGGAGTGTGTGCAGTTGGAGTGATGTGGTTCAAATGGCTCTGAGCACTATGGGACTCAACTGCTGAGGTCATTAGTCCCCTAGAACTTAGAACTAGTTAAACCTAACTAACCTAAGGACATCACAAACATCCATGTCCGAGGCAGGATTCGAACCTGCGACCGTAGCGGTCTTGCGGTTCCAGACTGGTTCAAAAATGGTTCAAATGGCTCTGAGCACTATGGGACTCAACTGCTGAGGTCATTAGTCCCCTAGAACTTAGAACTAGTGAAACCTAACTAACCTAAGGACATCACACACATCCATGCCCGAGGCAGGATTCGAACCTGCGACCGTAGCGGTCTCGCGGTTCCAGACTGCAGCGCCTTTAACCGCACGGCCACTTCGGCCGGCCGAGTGATGTGGGACCCCTGATAAGTCTAGGTACGACTCTGACGGTTAGCACGTACGTAAGCTTCCTGTCTGATCATCTGCATCTATTCATGTCCATTGTGCATTCCGACGGGCTATTCCAGCAGGACAATGCTACACGCCACACGTCCAGAATTGCTAGAGTGGCTCCAGGAACACTCTTATGAGTTTAAACACTTCCGCTGGCCACCAAACTCCCCAGACTTGAACATTATTGAGCATATCTGGAAAGTCTTGCAACGTGCTGTTCGGAAGAGATCTCCACCCCTCGTACTATTACGGATTTATGGTCAGCCCTGCAGGATTCGTCGTGTTCTTTCCCTCCAGCACCACTTCAGACATTAGTCGATTCCATGTAACTTCGCGTTGCGGCAATTCTGCGTGCTCGCCGGAGGCCCTACAAGTTATTGGGGAGGTGTACCAGTTTCTTTGGCTTTTCAGTAAACGGATAGGCAACAGACGCCTTTCACAAAATCGCGGAAATTCGGGTTAATAATAGGGTGTGAAACAGTAATAGTGAATAATCTTCCCAAGTAAAGGTACTTACAATATTTTCTGATTGATGGAAAAGCAGAGCAAAAATTATTACTAATTGGCAATAAACAGTCACTACACTTGACCTTGAACTTGAGAGAGGGTCCGTCTCGAATCCTGGGGATTCAGATCGGTTTATGTAACCACAATGCAGACTGAAAGCATCTATGATAAAAATCAACTTGGCACATTTCATTACTTTGCACAGAAATTTGTTTGAGCGTGTAGAGAGAGGAACATCATGTGTGGTATGGTGCAGCAATTTTATGGGGAGTCAACACATTTATCGCTTCACATTCCGAAATTTTCCTGAATCCTGAGTGACACAAGAATAATGTTTATCCAAAACATCAATACGAAAGGAAAAATTATCCTCTTAAAAGACTCGTCTGTCGTATTGGTACACACTTCTTTTGCGTTCAGAGGTTTCAAGCCCAGTACACTGTTTCTATACCGTCTCATGCACAGTTGTTGAATTACTGCCTCAATAACACATAACTACAGTTCAACGCGTATATGTTACTTCTGCGTAATGTGTTAGAGGTTTCCATTTTTGTTTTTCTAAGTATATAACTTTCCAATACAGAACCAAATACTGACATCAAAATTTCAAATTTGGCCATCTCACATTGCCTTCCAATTCTGACAATCCAGACAGAGATAGAAGTAGAATGTGTTGTTATACAAACCTAAGAACCAACGAATAACTTGCACAGCTTAAGATATTTAGTACTTACTGAAGACATCTGACCTTTGCACCTTTAGTGTGTTTTCCGAAGTCTTACAGGCACTGTCTTCAAAAAGAATGAAAAGATAAATTATGTCTTGTCTAATACTGACGTATACAGCAAACTCTTGTGAATACATGTGTGTATGTAGTTTCAACATTCAATTGTTGATGAAACAGCGCTTATACTTTTAATAATTCGAGATAGAAACACAGTACCTCTAAAAATAACCCACTGCGTGGTCTCTTGGATACGATGTGAGCTGAAGATGGACGAATATGTGTTTACATGAGTACGCCTCATTAGTCCACAACAAAATCGAGTTTTTTCTTCTTTTTTTCAACCAATTACGCATCCTTTCTTGTCAGGATTAGTAAAATAATTTGATCAGCACGGGATATGAATTTCAGCTTAATGCTGCGGGTGATGCCCGTCCCACAAGTTCAAAATGGCTCTGAGCACTATGGGAATTAACATCTGAGGTCATCAGTCCCCTAGAACTTAGAACTACTTAAACCTAACTCTCCTAAGGACATCACGCACATCCATGCCCGAGGTAGGATTCGAACCTGCGACCGTAGTGATCGCACGGTTCCAGACTGTAGCGCCTAGAACCGCTCGGCCACTCCGGCCGGCTCCCACAAGTAATACGGAATATTGTTTCTGTAGTGCTATAGACAACGAAAGTAATTAATGTAATCATGTTGCAGTTTCAGTTTCAACAAATATACTATATATTCGTTATCTATCTGCGTCTGTAGATAAACTTTCGTTCAAATTACATTTATGCACATATGTTTTAACCTAATTAGCCTCTTGCCATTTTCCCAGCCCTTCTTTCTTCTTTTTTTTTTTTTTTTCATCAGTCTTCTGACTGGTTTCACGTGGCCCGCCAGATATACCTCTCCTGTGCCAACCTCTTTATCTCAGAGTAGCACTTGCAACCTACACCCTCAGTTAGTTGCTGGATGTCTTCCTCTACAGTTTTTGTCATCTAAAGCTCCCTCTACTTCCATGGACGTTAGTCCCTTATGCCTTAACACATGTCCTGTCCCATCTTCTTATCAGTGTTTTCCATATATTCCATTCCTCTCCGATTCTGCGCAGAATCTCCTCGTTCCTTACCGTATCAGTCCACCGAATTTTCAACATTCGTCTGTAGCACAGAATCTCAAAGGAATCGACTATCTTCTGTTCTCGCTTTCTAACAGTTCATCTTTCGCTACCATACAATTCTATTCTCCAAACGTACATTTTCAGAAATTTCTTGTTCAAACTGAGACCTATGTTTTTTAATAGTAGACTTCCCTTGGCCAGGAATGCCCTTTCTTGCCAATCTGCTTTTAATGTCCTCCTGGCTCCTGTCCGCCATGGGCTATTGTACTCTCTAGGTAACAAAATCCCTTAACGTCATCTGCTTTATGAGTATCAGTCCTAATGCCAAGCTTGTTGCTGTTCTCATTTCTGTTACTTCTCATTACTTCCGTCTTACTTTGATTTACACTCAATCCATACTCTGTACTCATTATAATACCCATTCCTTTCAGAAGATCTTGTACTTCTTCTCCACTTTCACTGACGATAGCAACGCCTTCAGCGGAACTTATCACTGATATCCTTTCACATCGAATTTTAATTCTACCCTTGAAGCTTTCTTTTATTTCCATCACAGCTTCTTCGTTGTATAGATAGAGCAGTAGAGGCGAAAGACTAAATCCCTGTGTCTTACACCCTTTTTAATCTGTGCACTTCGTTCTTCATGTTGCACTCCTATTCTTCCCTCATCGCTCTTGTACGTATCGTATATTGCCCATCTCTTTTGTTGTGTTGGCTGAAGAGCCAACACCGTGTTACTGGCGTGAGGAGGGAAGGACTATACTGACGTGAGGTCTGGAACATGACAAGGAATTAGAATTTGGTTCAAAAAATGGTTCAAATGGTTCTGAGCACTATGGGACTCAACTGCTGAGGTCATTAGTCCCCGAGAACTTAGAACTAGTTAAACCTAACTAACCTAAGGACATCACAAACATCCATGCCCGAGGCAGGATTCGAACCTGCGACCGTAGCGGTCTTGCGGCTCCAGACTGCAGCGCCTGTAACCGCACGGCCACTTCGGCCGGCTAGAATTTGGTACTTAACTTTAATCCATGTATGATGAACGTCGCTCTTGACGGTACATGATTCACAATATTATCTGTTCAGAGTAGTAACTGAATATGGCGCCTTGCTAGGTCGTAGCAAATGACGCAGCTGAAGGCTATGCTAAACTGTCTCTGCAAATGAGAGCGTCTGCAGGCAGTGAACCATTGCTAGCAAAGTCGGCTGTTCAACAGGGACGAGTGCTAGGGAGTCTCTCTATACTAGACCTGCCGTGTGGCGGCGCTTGGTCTGCAATCACTGATATTGGCGACACGCGGGTCCGACGTATACTAACGGACCGCGGCCGATTTAAAGGCTACCACCTAGCAAGTGTGGTGTCTGGCGGTGACACCACATCTTCCTTATCTCTATTCCCATCAGATATTCGAACATCTTGCACTATTTGATATTATAGAACACCTTTTCCAGGTCAACGAATCCTATGAACGTATCTTGATTTTCATTTAGTCTTGCTTCCATTATCAACCGTAACGTCTGAGCTGCCTCGTCGGTGCGTTTGCCGAGTCATCTAACACATCCTCAATTTTGTTTTCCATTCTTCTGTAAGTAACTATCCGCCTCTGGTAGCTGAGTGTTCAGCGTGACGGAATGTCATACCTAACGACCCGGGTACGATTCCCGGCTGGGTCGGAGACTTCCTCCACTCAGGGATTGGGTGCTGTTTTGTCCTTATCATCATAATTTCATCCCCATCGACACGCAAGTCGCCAAAGTGGCGTCAACTTTAAGGACTTGAACCAGGCGAACGGTCTGCCGGACGGGAGGCCCTAGCTACGCTGCATTTCCATTAGTAAGTGATTCTACCAGCAACTTGGATGCATGAGCTGTTAAACTGATTCAGCGATAATTCTCACAACTGACAGCTTTTGCAGTCTTCGGAATTGTGTAGATGATATTTTTCCGAAAGTCAGATGGTATATCACCAGACTCATACATTCTACCCACCAATGTGAATAGTAGTTTTGTTGCCACTTACCCCAATGAATTTAGAAATTCTAGTGGAATGTTACCAAATCATACTTGCTTGTAATACATTGTCTGTGTCCTGAATATTCACTTCACAGTTCCACTGAACTCAAGAGGGACAGTGGAAGGATGGAGAGACGTTGACGTATTAGTTTCGAAGATAGAATATAGATGAAATCTACATCGGTAGCTCAATAGGCGGGAGTCTGGATTGTGGGACGTGTATAGCAATCTGAGTACAACAGCAAATTTCGTCACGAGGAGGTCATTTCGCGAGGTAGTACCTCTGGAAGACACAGTCCCAGCTAAACTGCAAGGAGAAATATTATAGGTTGTATACAGTTTGTACCTGTGTTACGGAAAGAAACATAGTGGTCTGGTTCGTTTTCTGTGGGAAAACAATGACAACAGCGTACAAAGAAATCATATAACTGCTAAAGTTTAAAAATAAATTTTGTGAACTGTTAATTATCATCACTCATTCCACAGACCTGTCAAAAAATTTTATAATTAAAAACACGGCGTCTTAATAGAATGTAATTTTCATTTTACTTTGGAGTGCGCTGATACGAGACTTTCTGAGGGGTTAAGACTACGTGCCGGAGCGAGACTGAAACTCGGGAACTTTGCCTTCCGTGGATAAGTGCTCTACCAACTGAGCTACCCAATCACGGCTCACGAACTCACCTCGGAGCTGTACTTTCAACCAGTACCTCATCTTCTACCCTCAAAAATTTCACAGAAATTCTCCTGATAAACTTGCAGGGTTTCGCAGAAGACTTTCTAAGAAGTTAGCATGACAGGAGATGGGGCACTAGCTGAAGTAAATCTGTGAGGTGAGGTCGTTAGTCGTGATCAGTTGTGCTCAGTTCGTAGAGCAGTCACCCGCGAAAGACGAAGGTCCCGATTTCGAGTCTTGTTCCAGCACACAGTTTTAATCTGCCAAAAAGCTTCATGACTCTTAGCGATCCAAAACGAGTACTGGTAATTGCATGGAAATAATGCAGCACAAAACGGAATACATTTTGCATCACAAGGTGTCTTGCACAATAGGTCGAAACCGGTCCTGTAAATGTAAAATAGTGAGTGATCCAGAGAGGGTTTTTTCTTAAAAAAATTATAGTTCAAAGGTAACTATTTCGTCAGGAATAAATTCACGTGTCGCATCCAAAATCTAGAATATGTTTACATATCCAATGGAAATTTTAATGGCCATCTACAGGTAACAGAAAGTAATGATGAGCGTTAGCGAACTACGTTCGAAGGTCCTCTAGTAAATTCACGGCAGCAACCGCAGTGAAACGATACAGAACGTACTGAAAATCATTTACATGTAAAACAATTCCAGGGTCAGCTACTGGAGAACCTGAACACCATGAAAGAACGATAATCGTTCACAATAAATTTTTCTAGAACACAGAGAAAAGAATATTTCCCTTTTATCGATTAATTATAGTTCCATTCTATATAGTCAGTATATCCACGAAGAACTTTAACAAACCTAACACCGAAATTTAGCTTACTTACCTCTGGAAGGTGATATGTGCTTGCTTCAACACACTTCAAAAACATATTTCTATGACATCAGATGTCATCGTCAAGCACCCGTCTGTATTTCAAATATTTTCAGTCCTGATCCCAAAATTAGATAAATTGTATATATGTCAGTAAGGGAAGGCACCTCCTGGTATTACGAGTGTATCACAAGAAGTGTGACGCAGTCGAAAGGCTGGGAACTCCTAGTTGATTATTTTTATAATAAACCGAGGTGATAAATGATAATGTTTTGTTTGAGGTACGTGAGATAAGTGTTGGAAGATTGTAAGTGTCTTTAGAATACGGCACGCTAGTAGAAAAGCTTCATATAGTCGTAACAAACCCATGGAATCACTTCCGTGTTTAGGATACCTGCGTGGAGTGATTGTCCAACCAGAACGCGGATTGTAGCACTGTTGTCTTCTATTTACTGCCCTTGCTACTTATGACCTGAAAATCTCTAATCCGTCGTATGGATTTCGTGTTTTTGAATTATGAGCGGCCTGTTTATCACTTAAACAATATTTCGGAAACGTTGAAGAGCATTAGGTTTGGTAGCGAATAACATGACAGTTAAGTATATCATTTCAGTTTAATTTGCATAACTGCTAACTCGAACACGCAACACGATTAGGGTCATCAATCGAGTACCAATAAATTCTCAAACTTCGACCAATATGAAAAATCTACCTTCGCCCTGAAAAGGACGTAATCAGTATCAGAATTCATTCTACATCTACCTTCATTACCTTCTATCTCTCCAATGACTCGAATTCCGCCAATACTGAATTACAGACGAATCGAACGTACGTTTCTTTTTCACTTCCTCCCTCTTCCTCCGAACCCTATCACGTTGTATAGCATATAGCTCTTATGTGTCGTTAATAACGCCTGAAGAGGCACACACTCGTACTCACCAGTCAATGGAAAATTCATGATTTGTTAGGGCCATCTTTTTACGTGGCTTTCCCTTTTTCAAAACGTGGACGTATTAGGGCTGCATAAGATTCTCTGAATATTATTTGTAATAGTATACTACGAAACACGTGCAGCCAAGTGTATCTGTTTGGTCACAGAAATACTTCGTTTCGTTTTCAAATAAGATAATTTGCAATTACAAAAATTTAAATGTCGAACAAGCTTCCAACCACTGTGGTTTCGTACCCGGCCCAAAACGTGTAATTACGAATGGGAATTGACACATATTCAGTTTTGGCACGAAAGCAAATTGCGCTGGTGAGAAATATTGCATTCATGAATGTGGAGGGTTAAAAGCTGCATGTAAGGGAATTAATGACTGAATTACAAGTATAATTAATTATTCATTTAAACACTGGCTCTGCATATAAATTTCTGTCCATCGTATTTATCTTTTCATGTTTAAACTGAACTCCAGTTACAGCACACACAGGTATCTATAAGTTTAAATACGCGCTATTAATTGCTTTTTTGTACTCCCTGTGGTAATAAATTACAGCAGACATTGTAAACTGAACATTCAGCGCAAGTTTTAATTAAAATGTATTAATTTATTGGTTGTGATAATGAGTTTACCGCCGTGCAGCATGTGTTCGTAGTTCGGGCGTTGTGCGTCACGTTCTTAGATAATATTCATTCTTAGGGAGCATTTCCCTTAGTAGCACTGTATATGAGTACAATAACACAGATGTGAAAAGGTATGTACAGGGCTTCCATCTCACTGGACGACTAAAGTTTAACAGAAACAAATTTAACATTTGACAGTCCTGAAGGAGACTTAATAAGAGCTATATTAAAAATATCTAAGCGTATGTCAACGACATATCCGATAGTGGTAGCAGCGCCATCTAATTGTCCACGGATAATACAAATGCCATCAGTTCTAAAGAGCAAATCAGCAGTAAATTCAAAGCCGATATAACAGCAATATTTCATGATACCCTTTCCTCAACCTACTTTCTTTTTAACAGTGAATATTTCGAGAAAATTGATGGTGTAACCATTGGTAGTCCTCTATCTTCTGTTATCAAACTTTTTTCGGAAGTCTTCGACAAGAGCATACTTAATTCGGCAGAATTTATACCAAGCCTTCTGGCGATATGTTGATGACGCTTTTCTAGTGTGGCTCCATGGAGAAGAGGAACAGTCAGTCATGATTTTTGCAGCATATGAATTAAATCCACGAGAATATCCAGTTTCCGGTGTAAGTGAGGAAGGGCGGCCGTCTGCCGTTTGTTGACATCTCGGTTGGTCGGAGAGTGGGACGGGCCACTACATTATTCCGCTTACCGTACGCCCATACGTACGGACCTGTATTAACCAACAACTAGCTGTCTCCACCATTACTAAATCTTGGGCGTCCTTTGAACGTCGGTGCGTCTGGCGTTTGTTGTGTATGTTAGAGGCAGCCTTGCAAAGGAGATCAACAAGATTTGTTAACAGATATTGAATATTATCTACATCATATTATCATACCTTTAAGCAGGAAGAAACCTGACGACTCACAAGATCACGAGGCAAAGAAGCTGTTCAAGACCAGAGCATTCCTCCCATACGTTGGCAATATTTCATCGAATTTAGGCAGTATCGAAAAGGAACGTAGTGGTAAGGTAATCGTCCGACCACATTCAAAGGCTTGTTCTCTTCGCCGTTCGGTTTTAGGACGACCTGCTGGGATTGCAGAAGGCTAAACTCTACAGAATACATTGTAAATTTTGCAAAGCCTACACTGTATAGACCATAAGCACATTACGTGAAAGGCTCATTGAAGATTATCACCACACAGCCCAATAAGTCAACCATAGCTGAGGACTGTATCTCCACAGAACATTCTACGGATCATTCTGCCACGGCGATCCTTGCCTGGCGAAACATCCTGGGATTCAGTTAGGAACTGTGCAATTAAATTTGGCAAAAGATGGTGGAGTATTATGGTGCCGTGTTCTTCATGGAGGGGGTTTTTACCCTTTGTTGTTTTGCGTGGCGCTATCACAGCACACGCCTACATTGATGTTTTAAGCACCCTCTTGCTTCCCACTGTTGAAGAGCAATTCGGGGATCGAGATATTGCATTTTTCAACACTCTCGAGCACCTGTTCATAATGAACGGCCTGTGGAGGAGTGGTTACACGACAATAACATCCCTGTAACGGACTGGCCTGCACAGAGTCTTGACCTGAATCCTATACCACACCCTTGGAAAGTTTTGGAACGCCGATTTCGTGCCAGGCCTCACTGACCGAAAGAGATACCTCTCCTCAGTGCAGAACTCTGTGAAGAGTGGGCTGCCATTCCCCAGGAAACCTTCCAGCACCTGACTGAACGTATGCCTGCAAGATTGGAAGCTGTCATCAAGGGTAAGGGTGGGCCAACACCATATTGAGTTCCAGCATTACCGATTGAGGGCCCCACGAACTTGTAAGTCATTTTCAGCCAGGTGTCCGGATACTTTTGATCGCATAGTGTATGTATGTATGTTCCACATCTCCTATAAACACACACTTTAGGGGTAAGAACCACGTATCTACCAATCGGGTGGGGACGGAGGTGAAAAAGCGGCGTAGCCCACTACGCGTCGTCTAGTTTCTGAGAATGAGAGCCCTCAGTAACATGGAAGAAGCTTTACCTATAATTTCCAACGTTTAAGAAACTGTTTCTCACTGACAACCCCCACAAGATGATGAAAGGAGAAAAGTTTATAGCTTACTACATTTTAGCTCTTCATGCAGTAAAACTGCCTTATGCAGCATGACCTAATTTATTGCCTCTTTACTGCTATCTATATCCGTGAAACATTTTCCAGACAATATTTACATGTATCGCTATATGCGCCGACCAAATTATATCTTTTTACGACTCATAGTTTAGGACATATGACGTCATAATTACTGAGATGGGTGAGAAACTATAGCCTTGTGCATGACGTTTTAATTTAGTACTTACTTGTTACTAACTCTACTAGCAACACATTTCGTAGACAGTGTCTACATATATTGTTGTGCGGCACATATCCCAGGAGATATGCCTTCATGAACAATGAGAGGCTTGAAACTGAATCCGTAGTGCGAAATTCACTTGAGCTGCAGGGTAAATATGTGCATAAAAGCGAGTGAAATATAGTGAGAAATAAGAATTCTTGTAGTCCCGATCGCACTTTGCAATGGTTTTATTCCCTCAATGACAGGCTTCGACAAAATCTAGCTCTCGTCTTCGGATCTTCTGCAAATAATGTTACTGTGCACCAATCGCACAAGCATAACGACAGCACAGACCATTTCTAAAACAAAGCCACCGCACTGGCTTGTCCAATACATAAGAGAGAGTAAATAACTAGTCCATAGAAGTAACAGTATGCCCGGCTTGGAGGCGAGTTCTCCGTTGAGCCTTTATAGCTACAGCACAGCAGGAAAGACTGAATAACAATAAAAAATGTTTCAATTCGCAATCTTGACCACAACTGATCTTATATATCACGAAACATCAGGTCGCACAATCAGTAAGGGCAGCTTGCGGAAAATGTCAAACATATGTGAAATACGTTTCACATATGTGTACGAGGGGAAAGTCTTGGGATGAATAGATCATCCTATGCCCCTGGAATGATTTCAATCAAATCTGGTACACATATTAGTTACAAACTGGAAAGAAATACTGTGGGGGTACGAACCTCCAAACTCCTATTGCAATGGGGCAGAAAACATGGATAGCGGAGGAGGATGGAGGGAATGGGCAGACAGAGAGGGAAAGGAGGAGATGGACACAGTGCGGGGGGCAGGGGATGGCATTAGAGGGAGTGAGAAGGAGATGGACTGAGATGGAAAGATGGGATGACAGAGGGGGAAATAATCAGATGGACAGAGGGATCAGTAAGAGATACACAGAGAGGGGGAGGACCAGGCAGACAGAGGATGGGGAGGTGAAGGAAGTGGACAGGGAGACAGAGTTGAGGAAACTGATAGAGGTCTGGGGGGGGGGGAGAGAAGGAGATGGACTGAGAGAGTGGCAAAAAGGAAATGAACTAACGAAACATTGGAATAACTACGTACCCAGACGATGCTGGGCACTCAGACAGCAGTGAATAAAACGGAAAAGTGCCCCCCTAAGATCCCAAATATCAGCAGAGCTCCAGTTCCAACCGCACACTTTTGGAAGACACTTTCAAATGCACCTGTACAGATATTTCGACTCCCATACATATGTGTAGCGCTTCACTGTTGCTTGAATGTCTGCTCGTGGGCATGCTGAATCTAAGAGTTGTCGAAGGGGAAGCCTGACCTCAGGCGCTAGAACCACAGTGGAGCGCTACACAGCTGGATGGGTGTTGAAGTCTCTGTATAGGTATATTTATGAAGTGTTCCACAAAGATATGTCGGTAGCACCGACAGAGCAGCCAAACTGAAGAAATTTGGAAGCGTCCTTGGTTTTTCTTTTTCGCCCACGCACATGACAATGTTGCACCCCTCTGTGATTACGTTTCAAAGGATGCGATGCAGGAGAGCTGAAGAATAGTAAACATACTTTGCTGCTTCGAATAACGTTCAAATATCGTCGAATGGTATTTAATATTCCCTAGATGTTCAACGCAGTATATCAGAGGAAGAACTGTAGTCGCACTACCAAAGGGGTCAAATCACGTCCAGTGTGGTTGGAGGCCAGCGATGTCCTTAGAGTTGCGTTCAATCGTTCGGGGGTTGTCAGCAGCGTCGAATGTAGTGAACAACGTAGTTCTGTTGCTGATCACACTCTGGGTAGTCGTTTGCATCTGAGCAATGTGTGGGAACCAACGTCCCAAGGAAAAGTGAGGTTTCGTTGACCGCCTTTATGCGACCTCCTGAGGCCTTTACCTGTCGACTCTGAGCGTCGGGGTGCCTGAAAGGTTTCAGGTGACCACCCATAAGAAAACGGGTGATCTCTACTCTGGCCGTTTCGGTTCTGACCTCCATCGGTGAGGCGTCGAAGGAACGGGTGAAATTGGGGTGTAACCCGTCCACTGTGGCATTGAGTAGGTTTTTGGTGAAACTTGGTACCAACGCGACATCACTCACTTTATCCTAACATGAATTTCAGAGCTTTTTCCTTGAATGTGTTGACACATTGGTGTATAAAGCGTAGTGGGGCCTGAGGGTAACGTTACAGGATGCCACGTTCTTGCACCGTTACAGACGAAGTTGGTAGGAGTGTGTTTGACCACATTTCGAACATCTGCGTCGGAAAGGGAGACAGCTGCGGGCTTTCAAAAATCTGTCCGTTTAATTGTGTTGCGCAGAGTATTTATTTTCACAATTCCATTTTCGGCCTTAAAGCCTTTATCAAGTGGTATAGGGCAAACGAATCTGTTGTAGCACATGTAAAACTTTAAAAATCCTGTAGGGTGTGCAGATGTCATCGTCATATGTGAGAGACCTAAAACAATGCACCAGCAATACGTATAATCAATGACGTCTGAGAAATCTGTATAAACATAATGAGGACGGTGACTCTCTGACTAAAGTCATAACAGACATACAATATAATGCAGCTGCTGCAGTTCCGTTTGAATATCACGATACATGCACATCAACGAATGTACTTGTATGCAACATCGTGTACCGCACGAATTTCAGGAGGCGTGAATGTGTGTTAGGCTTCAATTGCGTCTAGAGAAAATTTCTTCCAATCCTTACTCTGTTCTACTCTTCGTTCCCTTCGCGATAATGAGGCAGAAAATCTGTCACGGAATCTCTGCTCTAACACGGCCGACAGATTCTCGATAATTGGGTGGGCCGGGAGAGATGTCGAAGTTGATGCATCGAAAAACGCCTTAAGGGGACTAACAGTGTTAATTTAGGCACTGGCACCTTGGAAATTATCTTCCTTTCTGAGGGAAAAATGAGACTAACGCTCTTTAAAATTATGTATGCTATCTAGAATATCAGTACAAAACTTCCCAGTAACTCGTCACCTGAGAATAGTGTAGTTTCTTTCTTCTTTTACTAACGATGGTTGGTTGGTTTAATGCCGCATCCTGTTCTTCCGGTATTCTATTAATCTACTATAGTTTTGCACACTGCAAGTTTTGTACATCCCAAGATTTTTCCTTAGCACTGTTCCTAGCGTTATCTACCTGTCTATCCGTAGATGACTTAGTTGATGCCTCTCTAAGCTCTACATTCGTCTATTGCCTATAAGGGAAGGTGAGGCAAGTGGCCACTCTAAGACAAATTTAATTTTCATGAAACCATGGCTAATAACAGAAGCTTACGACATATACGTCTCGAATCTACATACTGTAAGATATCACACGAAATATTTATAGATGAGGTAAAATTATATTTTATGAGATATATAAATATTTTTCTGAACGCTTACATGTGACCAGTTTTCCCTACATAATGGAGTACAGTTTCGATTTCCAAATAAACTGTTCAGTTTAAAAAGAAGGGTAGGCATATAGTTTTTATTTCCGCCATTTATTATTATGAGGAGGACAATAATACAAATGAGAAAGAAACGTGATGAAATACATTGTCATCACACAGAGGTCAACAAATGATAAATATTAATCATTCCTAATGATTTAAATAGATAAATCAACGACTAAGTATTGGTTACTATTTCAGTCTAATTCATTCACAATTTTTCCATTCATAAACAATATTAAGGTATGTACAAACTTCTTAGGTAAAGTTATCATTGCCCTCATCACATCCAGCGCTCATTTCATGAGCCCAGCGTTTACAGCTCCAACATCTTATCCATCCATAGTTTTCTTTAGCACTAGGAAATGATTCCTTGCAGGAAACGCAGTCTGCGTTATGTTATCATCAATTGGCTTTTCTTCTTTCGTTTCTTCTCAAAAATGTTTCCTTTTAGGAGAAACTCTCTTAGCTCTTGGTCTCACTTTTAGCTTCTTACCCTTCTTTTGTGTTATCTTACATTGTAGAATATTGGCCTTACCCCTTTATTTTTCTTCGAACTTCCTTTTTCTATTAAAATCTCTCTTCATATTCCTTTCTTTTAGCTTCGTCGAACACATTTTTATAAGTGATTATGGCAGGCTTTCCTTTTTCACTCCTAGTTTCTCTTTGATTCACACTATGTCTCTTAGGCAAAGGTTTTACATCCTTTGGGCTTATATGGAACCCAACTGTTGGATACCTAGAGGGACGTTCTTCAATAGCCGGACGCTGAAGGGAACCTTCTGTTGCAGAAGGATTATCACTTATAATCTGAAGGCAGCATTCACTTGAAGACACCTGTAAAGTTGGTTCCGAAAAGACCTCTTTGAAGAAGACAGCAGTCAGGTGTCCAAAAGGAATAGAGCTTGCACAGCAGATTTGTAATGAGAAGAATCAATATTTGAACAAGGAACGATATTACTGTCCTTATCCATAGGAATATCAGCAACCTCACCTGCAGTATAGTCTTCATCGGTAAACACGTTAGGATTCAGAGGAAAAATTCCACAATTCCTAAGGCCATTGATTGCTGTCATTGGAACAGGTGAACGAAGATATGCTTCACCCAAGAGTGCACATACTTGGAACTGTGGAATAGTTCTTCCTGTGTTGTTGAGAAGAAGCTTTCCACAAGGTTTTAAAAGCAGACATTAATGGCACATGCAAGGGTTTGTTTGCGACTACAGTGTGAGAGCAAACACACAATAGTTGTATGATTTTCTCCGGCCTTATCAATGAAACCTGTGTTCTTCGTATGGGAAGAGTTTCCATCTAAGATTAGTAGATCTGGATCTAGAGCAGATAGTCCTCCATTTTTTAAAAAATGTTCAACCCAGTACAAAGAACTTTCACTCTGCACCCTCCCGCCAGGGTGGCACGCAAATTCAGTACCTGGCAGAGTCCCATTCTTAAGTTCAACTTATATTCTCCGCCTGGTGAAGATGAAACTCCCTCCTGTAGACGTGCGCACTACAAAAGTCGACGGAAAACCTCTATCAGATGAAGTAGCGGATCTGACTTTTCGTCTTCCTTTGAGTGCAAACACCTTGCTGTTCTAGGACTGGTTTCATCTACATCTAAATTACAGATACGATGAGCCGAATGAAATCTTTTATGTTGCAATGGTTTAAGGATATCAAAAAATTTGTCGACGTTCATCTGGTTAAACGTTTCTGCTGTAGCCGTAGAGGAAGATTCTGTATTTATAAGACTAATATTAGGACGCCTTTCTCTAAAGCATGCCTCCCAGTCTTTGCCAACCATTTCGGACACTGTTTTGAACGACGTGATATTTTGTCACGTTCTTCCAACTGGAATGCCAGTAATTCCATAAAATTGTTAATTAAGTATTTATTTGTCTTGTTCTTCACTGAACACTGCCCTTAAGCTATTCATAACCTTTCTACTGCCTACTGCATCTCTATTTTTCCCTAGAAGTGTTCATTTCACCGTATTACCTGGAATACTAAGTTATTTTTCTGCTGCTGAAAAAGGCATGTAATCATTATTTACTGCTTCAATTGCCTTTTTCATCGTAACATGATCCCATTGTTGTTGCTCTCTTTTTTCGGATATATGTTCTTGGCGTTCAGAAGCCCTTGCAAACCCTTCCGGAAGAGCAGGATAACGAATATTATCATAGCGTGTAAAACGATTTGTTTTAATTTGAATTGTTTGCTAGTCATAAAGTATGGAATTAGGTGATTCCCGTTGGGATAAACAGACTTAACATGAACTGTCGGGAATGTTGCCCATCCGTTGGGAAAATTGGTCACCTTGGTCACTTTTTCCCAAGGTGTAGCCTGACCAGTTTTCCCGATCTAATGACATGTTCCTATTAGTGGTTCACATGCGAAACAATACAACCGAGGGAAACGACAGCGACTTATATTTGTAAGCGGAAAAGCATTGCGTGAAACACGATATTGCCTATTACTCTACATAAAAGTGTAGCAACTTAAGTAATATGGGTGACTTACCTTTCATCAAATGATCTAAGAACCTAAATATTTCCACAGAAAGATGTCGGAGCAAGCTTCCTTTGTCAACGTCCCTGACAACATTAATGATGTCAATTACACCTAAAATAGCCACTTCTTGGTAGGAAACACCACTGCGGAAGACATAAAATAAGCAGTGCTCCCTTTTCCCAACCTGCCCACATTTCCCTTCTTTCCCCAACTTCATCATTTCTAGCACCCTTTCGCTCAGAGCTCTACTTGTCTACTTAGCTTCGAACATCCCTCTGCACTACTTTCTTAAAACTATTTTCAATGTAGTCTTGAGCTTTTACACTACCTATTCTTCATATGAACACAGCATATCTTGTGTTAAAAACATCTTCCTCAGTTTCATGTAAAGGCGAGTAGCTTTCTTTTCTGGAGCAGTGCCAATCGACTCCAGATGATTTCCATGTTTCTAACACCTTGACTAATATTTCCATCTCAATAAATGTAGAGTTTCACTTCCACAGTAAATATTATTTTGACTCTGACATTGTTATTAATATCTTCATTCGCTTTCTTTTCTGTGAATTACGTCATGTTGGCGCTGTGTAGTTCAGCAACATTTTACAGGATCTACAAATAAATTGCTGAAATCTCTACAATCATAGGCGTCTTTCAAAATATTGCATCATAACGCCCTGATGTTACTTGCACGAGCAGAAAAACTTGTGGATCTCAGATTTCTGTACTCATTCAGAGAGACTTGAAGGCTCTGGAACGGACTTTGACTTTTCCGCGAGACTTTAATTATATATGGCTACAAACAAAATATTCCATGTCCTTACTGAGAATCTCTTAAAATTAGTATGAAAGTAATTGAAGAATGGAAAAAGAACAGTTCACGGATGTTGCAGACTCGTACATTTCTGTCTTGGAAGATACATAGAACTTGATCAGTGCGGGATTGAAGTATTTAAGACATATCAATCCCTAATGTGTGGAGATTTAAATGCTAGAGGAGACACCATAGCCATCTCAGGAGTAGCGGGCTCATTTGGAGAAAAAAAGAACAAAATAAGAAAGTGATTATGAACTTAGACAGTGTGCAACATAACACACTTTGCAGGAACAAAGAGAGACATAAGATTATATGGGCTGCTAAAGATTATAAATCTTTAACAGATTTAACAGACTTTGAAGTCTCGTCCTACCATTATAGAACCTCGGTCCTTTTCAACAAAATACCAGCTCTGTTGATAATAACGTAAAACGACTTCCCGCTTACGGATAAATGTGAAAAATTTGGTTTAAAATCAAGGGAAGCCTTCGACAGAACAGGATGATTAGAGCTATTTTCAAAACTGATTGCGGGATGGTAAACTACAGCAAAAAATATAGATGCACATTGTACATGAATGTACACTACTGGCCATTAAAATTGGTACACCAAGAAAAAATGCGGATGATAAACGGGTATTCATTGGACAAATATATTATACTAGAACTGACATGTGATTACATTTTCACTCAATTAGGGTGCATAGATCCTGAGAAATCAGTACCTAGAACAGCCACCTCTGACATAATAACGGCCTTGATACGCCTGGGTATTGAGTCAAACAGAGCTTGGATGGTGTGTACAGGTACAGCTGCCCATGCAGCTTCAACACGATACCACAGTTCATCAAGAGTAGTGACTGGCGTATTGTGACGACCCAGTTGCTCGGCCACCATTGATCAGATGTTTTCAGTTGGTGAGAGATCAGGAGTATGTGCTGGCCAGTGCAGTAGTCGAACATATACTGTATACAGAAAGGCCCGTACAGGACCTGCAACATGCGGTCGTGCAATAGGTGACCGAGACGTGTAATCAATGGCACCCCATGCCATCACGCCAGTATGGCGATGACGAATGCACACATCCAATCAGCGTTCACCGCGATGTCGCCAAACACGGATGCGACCATCATGATGCTGGAAACAGAACCTGGATTCATCCGAAAAAATGACGATTTGCTATTCGTGCACCCAGGTTCGTCGTTGAGTACCCCATCGCAGGCACTCCTGTCTGTGATGCAGCGTTAAGGGTAACCGCAGCAATGGTCTCCGAGCTGATAGTCCATGCTGCTGTAAACGTTGTCGAACTGTTCGTGCACATGGTTGTTGTCTTGCAAACGTCCCCATCCCTTGATTCACGGATCGAGACGCGGTTGCACGATCCGTTACAGCCATGCGGATAAGATGCCTGTCATCTCGACTGCTAATAATACGAGGTCCTTGGGATCCAGCACGGCGATCCGTATTACCCTCCTGAACCCACCGATTCCATATTCTGCTAACAGTCATTCGATCTCGACCAACGAGAGCAGCAATGTCGCGATACGATAATCCGCAATCGCGATAGGCTACAATCCCATATTTATCAAAGTGGGAAACGTGATGATACGCATTTCTCCTCCTTACACGAGGCATCACAACAACGTTTCACCAGGCAACGCCGGTCAGCTGCAGTTTGTGTATGAGAAATCGGTTGGAAACTTTCCTCATGTCAGCACGTTGTAGGTGTCGCCACCGGCGTCAACCTTGTGTGAATACTCTGAAAAGCTAATCATTTGCGTATCACAGCATCTTCTCCCTGTCGGTTAAATTTTGCGTCTGTAGCACGTCATCTTCATAGAGTAGCAATTTTAAGGGCCAGTAGTGTATATTTGCTTACTCCTGTCCTGAGTAAAGTCTACAAGAGGAAGAGTAGGATGGAACATATTTGGTGGAGCGAAAAGTACTGTCGTTTGTGGATATTTCGGTATTCGTCTGTCATTTAGCAGCTCATTGTGTACTCAAAGTCGTGCCAAAGAGCAGCTGCAGCAGCAAGTCGTATACCCCTAGCTTACTTATTTGATACATAGTTTAATTCTTAATTTCTTTGCGTGTTTTTGGGTGCTTGCATTGTTTAATTCATAAATTTTGGGCGTATTATAATATTTGAGAGTTGTAGCATCGCGCTTAAGTGTTTACTCCGTAGATTCTTACTTACTTTGCGTGTGATAGGAGGTGTAATTTCGAGTTTTAGTTACTGCAATCTTAAATTCAGGCAGATTGTAGCGCAGTCGTTAGGCATTTGTACAGGTTAGTTAATACATCCTTTGCTTGCTTCCCTTGCGTTATCTAGGCACTGACTCGTGTTTCAGTAACTGTTGTTCAACATCGATTAGAATGGACAGGGACTGTGATTGCTGTGTTCCGATGAGGGCTGAGTTGTCATCCCTTCGCTCACAGCTGCAAGCGGCGCTGACTTCGGTCGCGCAGCTTGAGTCTGTTGCCAATGGGCACCACTGTGGGGAGCCGGACTTGGGTACCATGGGGATATCAACCTCGTCCCGTCTGTCTCCAGATCGGTCTGCCGCTGTGGTTGCCCCGGTTGCTGCCCGCAGTGAGACTGAGCCCCCGCCTGTGGTTGTTGGGAGGTCGTGCCAAGGCCTGGCAGGCAGCGAAAGACGTCCCCAGAGGCTAATCAGAAAGCCTCCCAGGTGCGTCTGACAAACAGGTTTCAGGCACTGTCTCTGGCTGAGCCAGATGCAGCTGCCTGCCCTATTTCAGAGGATGATTCTCAGTCTTCAAGGTCCGAGCAATCACAGAGGGTGGGTTTATTGGTAGTTGGGAGCTCCAATGTTAGGCGCGTAATGGGGCCACTTAGGGATATGGCGGCTAAGGAGGGGAAGGAAACCAGTGTGCACTCCGTGTGCATTCCGGGTGGAGTCATTCCTGATGTGGAAGTGGTCCTTCCGGATGCCATGAAGAGCACAGGGTGCAGCTAGCTGCAGGTGGTGGCACATGTCGGCACTAATGACGTGTGTCGCTTTGTATCTGAGGACATTCTCTCTGGATTCCAGCGGCTATCTGATTTGGTGAAGGCTGCCGGTCTTGCTTACGAGATGAAGGCAGAGCTCACCATCTGCAGCATCGTTGAGTGAACCGACTGCGGACCTTTGGTGCAGAGCCGGGTGGAGGGTCTGAATCAGAGGCTCAGACGGTTTTGCGACCGTGTTGGCTGCAGATTCCTTGACTTGCGCCATAGGGTGGTAGGGTTTCGGGTTCCGCTGAATAGGTTAGGAGTTCACTACACTCAGCTGGCGGCTACACGGGTAGCGGAGGCTGTGTCGCATGGACTGGGCGGTTTTTTAGGTTAGAAGGCCTCGGGGGCTGCAATCTCAAAGGGTGCATGGCCAATACAGGACGTGCTTGGATCAAGGAATAGTCGGAATTGTAGTTGTAAATTGTTGTAGTTGTGCTGGGAAAGTCCCTGAGCTTCAAGCGCTAATAGAAAGCACAGAAGCTGAAATCGTTATAGGTACAGAAAGCTGGCTAAAGCCTGAAATAAGTTCTGCAGAAATTTTTACGAAGTCTCAGACGGTATTCAGGAAAGATAGATTAGGCAGAATTGGTGGTGGAGTGTTTGTGTCTGTCAGTAGTGGTTTATCTTGTAGTGAAGTCAAAGTAGATACTCCGTGCGAATTGGTATGGGTGGAGGTTATATTTAACAGCCGAACTAAGTTAATAATTGGCTCCTTCTACCGACCCCCAGACTCCGATGATATAGTTGCGGAACAGTTCACAGAAAATTTGAGTCTCGTAACAAATAAATACCCCACTCATACGGTTATAGTTGGTGGGGACTTCAACCTTCACTCGATATGTTGGCAAAAATACTTGTTCAAAACCGGTGGTAGGCAGAAAACATCTTCCGAGTTTGTCCTAAAAGCTTTCTCTGAAAATTATTTCGAGCAGTTAGTCCACGAACCCACGCGAATTGTAATTGGTTGCAAAACACACTTGTCCTCTTAGCCACAAACAATCTAGAGCTGATAGAGAGCATCATGACTGATACAGGGATTAGTGATCACAAGGTCGTTGTTGCTACGATCAATACCGGTTCTTCCAAATCCACCAGAAACAAACGCAAAATAATTTTATTTAAAAAAGCGGATAAAGTGTCACTAGAATCCTTCCTAAGAGACAATCTCCATTCCTTCCGAACTGACTATGCAAATGTAGACGAGATGTGGCTCAAATTCAAAGATATAGTAGCAACAGCAATTGAGAGATTCATACCTCATAAATTGGTAAGAGATGGAACTGATCCCCCGTGGTACACAAAACAGGTCCGAACTCTGTTGCAGAGGCAACGGAAAAAGCATGCGAAGTTCAGAAGAACGCGAAATCCCGAAGATTGGCTAAAATTTACAGACGCGCGAAATTTCGCACGGACTTTAATGCGAGATACCTTTAATAGGTTCCAGAACGAAACATTGTCTCGAAATTTGGTAGAAAATCCGAAGAAATTCTGGTCGTATGTAAAGTACACAAGCGGCAAGACGCAGTCAATACCTTCGCTGCGCAGTGCCGATGGTACTGTTACCGACGACTGTGCCGCTAAAGCGGAGTTATTGAACGCAGTTTTCCGAAATACCTTCACCAGGGAAGATGAATGGAATTTTCCAGAATTTGAAACACGAATAGCTGCTAGCGTGAGTTTCTTAGAAGTAGATACCTTAGGGGTTGCGAAGCAACTCAAATCGCTTGATACGGGTAAGTCTTCAGGTCCAGATTGTATACCGATTAGGTTCCTTTCAGATTACGCTGATACAATAGCTCCCTACTTAGCACTCATATACAACCGCTCTCTCACCGATAGATCTGTACCTACAGATTGGAAAATTGCGCAGGTCGCACCAGTGTTTAAAAAGGGTAGTAGGAGTAATCCATCCAACTACAGACCTATATCATTGACGTCAGTTTGCAGTAGGGTTTTGGAGCATATACTGTATTGAAACATTATTAATCACCTCGAAGGGAGCGATCTGTTGATACGTAAATCAGCATGGTTTCAGAAAACATCGTTCTTGTGCAACGCAGCTAGCTCTTTATTCGCACGAAGTAATGGCCGCTATCGACAGGGGATTTCAAGTTGATTCCGTATTTCTAGATTTCCGGAAAGCTTTTGACACCGTTCCTCACAAGCGACTTCTAATCAAGCTGCGGGCCTATGGGGTATCGTCTCAGTTGAGCGACTGGATTCGTAATTTCCTGTCAGGAAGGTCGCAGTTCGTAGTAATAGACGGAAAATCATGGAGTAAAACTGAAGTGATATCAGGTGTTCCCCAGGGAAGCGTCCTGGGACCTCTGCTGTTCCTGATGTATATAAATGACCTAGGTGACAATCTGAGTAGTTCTCTTAGATTGTTCGCAGATGATGCTGTAATTTACCGTCTAGTAAGGTCATCCGAAGACCAGTATCAGTTGCAAAGCGATTTATAAAAGATTGCTGTATGGTGTGGCAGATGGCAGTTGACGCTAAATAACGAAAAGTGTGAGGTGATCCACATGAGTTGCAAAAGAAATCCGTTAGACTTCGATTACTCGATAAATAGTACAATTCTCAAGGCTGTCAAATCAACTAAGTACCTGGGTGTTAAAATTACGAAAACTTCAGTTGGAAGGACCACATAGATAATATTGTGGGGAAGGCGAGCCAAAGGTTGCGTTTCGTTGGCAGGACACTTAGAAGATGCAACAAGTCCACTAAAGAGACAGCTTACACTACACTCGTTCGTCCTCTGTTAGAATATTGCTGTGCGCTGTGGGATCCTTACCAGGTGGGATTGACGGAGGACATCGAAAGGGTGCAAAAAAGGGCAGCTCGTTTTGTATTATCACGTAGTAGGGGAGAGAGTGTGGCAGATATGATACGCGAATTGGGATGGAAGTCATTAGAGCAAAGAGATCTATTTATGAAATGTCAGTCACCAACTTTCTCTTCCGAATGCGAAAATATTTTGTTGAGCCCAACCTACATAGGTAGGAATGATCACAAAATAAAATAAGAGAAATCAGAGCTCGAACAGAAAGGTTTAGGTGTTCGTTTCTCCCGCGCGCTGTACGGGAGTGGAATGGTAGAGACATAGTATGATTGTGATTCGACGAACCCTCTGCCAAGCACTTAAATGTGAATTGCAGAGTAGTCGTTTAGATGTAGATGAAGAGATTTTGAGGTTAGACTGACTTGTTTACTCGTAAATAATTAAATCTTAAGTTTTTTTATAAATTCCGGTGAAAGGGCAAGCCAAAAATCAGAACAAATATATATCGGGCATCGTATGCTTTCTCAGATTTGCGAGGGTAACAGCGCAAGAGTTGCTACCAAGGACATTAGCGATGTTTATCCAAATGTGATTCGACGAACCCTCTGCCAAGCACTTAAATGTGAATTGCAGAGTAGTCATTTAGATGTTGTTACACGCTAAAGGGGATTTCTAAGTTCAAATCCGGTAGTTTTGATCTTTCGTTCAGGAAGACCAACAACGTACGAAATAACGTTTTAAGGGCGGATGTGGAAGAATGTCCACCTCAGATAATCGAGGAACCTTAAACACTCATACTTAATCTTAGTCAACCATCGAAGAACATTTGCAGCGGTTTGGTAAAGACAAGCAAAGCTAACCGATACACCACCTGTAAACTGTAGTTTGAGCAGTGCCGTGACAAAGAGTTTCTTGATCGCTTGATCACTAGAATGAGATGATAATTCTGAACGCAAAAGGGAGTGTCTCTTTCCGAATGAATCTCCAAGAAGTACAGCTATGAATGGTTAAACCCCAAAAAGGCGCTTTTGTGTGCTTGATTGAACATTCGCCAGGTTGCTCATTTTGAAAAGCTGAAACCAGGGGAAACTGTGATTGCAGACCTTTATTGTGAACAAGTGGATCCAGTAATCAACACGTAATTGAAAAGTTCCCAGCGATTGTCAACGAAAAAGCTTTATTCTGCAACATGATAATGCATTATTGCTCTGTGCAAGTCGAAGCCTGAAAAATATTAATGGAAAGGGATGGGAGATATTGTTTCACCCAGCATACTCGCCCGATAGTGCGGCATCGGACCTCCGTTTTCTCCTATCAATACAACATTTTCTAAATGGCAAAAAATTTCTAAAATGCCATCTGCAGATACTATGCTCAAAAACCAATTGAGTTTTATCGACCCAGCACTGAAAATTTCCACACTAGATTTAATGTAAACTAGCCAGCCCGGCAATGTTTCGCGATTTCTAAATATGTAGGGGAATTGCACATATTCTAAATTCCAGGTACCTCCGCGCTCTGTTCTCATCCTGCCTTCTCTCTCCGGACATCTCCTCCCCTCCCACATACCTCTTTCTGCAGAATCTCCTCTCCCCTCTCTTTCTCCATCTGCTCCTCTGCGCTCTCTGTGTCCACTTCCATCTGAACGTTTAGTAGCTCCGTACGTCTCCTATTCCTTCCGCCATTTCTCCGGGCACGATCTGCTGCCTCTCTCTGTATCCAGTACTTCCTTCCCCCTCCCTACGTCCACTTCTGTCTGAATGTTCATTAGAGTATCGTGTGATAACTAGAAGTAAATACATCGACATCATCTCAGACATTTGATAACAACTTTTACCGATTCTATATTACATATATGCTTATATATATGTGTCATATATAAGTATATATGTAATATATTACAAAAACATATAGCCCATGTCCGTCCGAATGTTCATTAAAGTATCATTTAAAAACTGAAATTAAATCGAGATCTGTGGTAACAGTGTTCACCCATTATATATAAGATATGTACTATATATATATATATGCCTACGGCCTTGCTGCAGTAGTAACACCGGTTGCCGTCACATCACCGAAGTTAAGCGCTGTTGGGCTGGGCTAGCGCTTGGATGGGTGACCATCCGGTCTGCCGAGCGCTGTTGGCAAGCGGGGTCCACTCAACCCTTGTGAGGCAAACTGAGGAGCTATTTGATTGAGAAGTAGCGGCCCCGGTTCCGTAAAACTGACATACGGCCGGGAGAGCGGTGCGCTGACAATACTGTGTCCAGACTAAGCGCCTGCAACTCTCGCTTCCCGCGAAGCAGACCGGTACAGCGGGCCCGGGAACGGGTACGGGTCAGCCTGGCCGGTCGTCCCGGAAACACAGACGCTTCCTAGAGACCACCAGGAGGCGTCCACGGCGCCGCAAGAGGTCGCTACAGCCGCGGACCTCTTTCCTTCCGCTCGACACGTGACTGCAAATAGAGCCAGCCAATTCCATGCGCCAAGCAGTATTTAGGCTGGCGCAGGAGCCTGGAGAGACCCTCCATTTATCCCTCCTATCAACTCTGATCCTCACTCCCCCTCCTTTTCTCTGTCCTTTTCCCGGGCTCCCTCTCCCCCCCCTTCCATCCTCTTTCTTCCACACCTCCCCTCTCTTTGCCCCCTTCTCTCCCCCGAGTCCTTTTACATTTCCCTCCTCTGCCTCCTCTCATTCCGTCTCGCGTCTGCCCTTCTCCCCCTTTATTAGTTCTCTCCCTCCTTGGTTCCCCCCCTTTTCGTTTTTTCCTCTCCTCCCTCCTTGTTTTTCCTCCTACTCCAGGTACCTCCCCCCCCCCCCCCTCCGGTCTGCCTTGGATCGTGAGTGCCATCTTTGTGCCGCCTTTTTCGTGCAGTGTTTTACAGTGTGTTTTTCCAGTGCGTGCTCCGTGTTGTGTCTTTTGGGAAGTGTAGCGAACAGCCATCATACTGTCGCTGGGTGTGGTTTTTTTTATCACTTGCGAACAGAAACCAGACTGTCGCCATGTTTTTTAATTGTGTGTCTACTATGTTACTTGTCTGATTCCTGTGTATTTTATCAACATTGCCAACCCCTTTTGCTTTCTGTTTTAACTTTCCGCATTTTTACGCCATTTTACACTTTAAATCACCATTTTATCGCCTGTTTTTCCTTGTTTCTTTCTTCTTCCTTTTTTAAACAAAAGTCTGTAGGCTGTAGAGCAGCGTAGTAAGCTGCTGCCAGCCCGCCCCCTTCGGAGGGAATTGAAAATCAATAAAGAAACAAAAAACCTGGAGAGGCAGTTCACGCCGAGCGAGCCTACTGGTGTCATCGTAGCCGTCGTGTCACCGTCCACCGCCGTCAGCGAACCGGAGCCATCATCGCAGGTCCTCTACTCGTCTGCGGACTCAGGTGACGGCAACGTGGTCTCCGCGCCGCTATTCACGACACGCCCTGGGCTTGGTTTGGTGAAGTTGTATGGTTACTACAGACAGTTTATGTTTGGAAGATTCTCTGATTTAGTTATTGGTAGGCTTGGAGGATCAGTCCTACCTCACAAATACTGTTTTGTAAATTTTGAAGAAAGACTTTAGTTTAAATAAAACCGCTATAACTCACACTCTGAGATTTTTCCTATCCGCGGACGGCGGATATATTAGACAACATACCCCTCCATATCCGCATCCACTGACGTCTGTGGGTGAGAATGACACGGCGGTCGATCGGTACCGGTGGGCCTTCCAACGCCTGTTCGGAAGGAGTTTTAGTTTATATATGCTGCATATATTGCAAAAAATAAGCTGTGTCCGTATCCATCCGAGCGTCAATAAGCGTGTGGTGTAAAAATTTCTAGCAAATCGGTTAAGAACTTTGAGACTTTGGGTAACTACGTTTCCCCCATACATCAAACACATTTTTCGTAATGAAACATGTAAGAGCATAACTGTCATACAGAATACAATTTATTTTCTTTGCGTAGCAAAAATACCATTACCATCAACAATTGCAACACACACACATGCACAAAAAAGAATTTGAGCCATATCGGTCAACCCGTTCTCTAGTGATGAGTTTTTGTAACTGATTTTAATTTCTAATTATTTCGGTGGGCTTTCGAAAAATTTCCTTTCATACAAACCTTCTCCTGACAAAAGCGAAAACCACAAAGACAAAAATCAAGCAAATCAGCCGAGCCGTCCAAACTGATATTTCATACTTTCGAGGACTGACGATAATTTCCGTCTTCCCAGTTGGATTTTCAAGACGTTTTTGTCCTTGAAAGCCTTGTCCTAACAATACCAAGCACAAGAGTAAAATATCCACGAAATAGGTCAAGCCGTTCTCAGGTGATGTCCTGTCACACACGCGGCAACTGATTTTTATTTGTATACATAAAGGACATTACTTTGTGGTCGCCCTGAGAGCGTTTCGTACCATGTAGTCACACTGTACACAGAGCCAGTAAGTCCGAAGCGCCATGTGCATGTATTTAATTTATAACAAATGAAATTGTTTGAGACATAGGAAGGGTAAGTCAGAAATAAAATAAGGAATTCGCCGTACTACAGCAAAGATGACGTAGCGTAGAGGCTAGGCTGCTTATCGGCCGGTCCGTCGCAGCCTCTGGAGCTCCGTCCAGCCAGCAGCCGGCAGACGGCCCGTAAAACCAGCGCCGCCTCGCCTCCATCAGCGCCAGTCAATTACCTCGCCAGATCCTCACACACGCGGCCACTTCCTGCACCTCCACCGCCGCCTCCGCCACCGCCGCAGGGCTTTTAATTAGTAAACGCGCTTCATCATCATCGTAATTAATATTCGCCCATTAATTAAACTGGCCGCGCACGCTTCGCGGACACGCCGACTCCCTTCCGTTGCGCCGGCCACTTGGCCATATGAGCAGTGGCGGAGGGAGCGAGGCGAGAGGTGGCGCAGTGGGAGTTGGCGGACTAGCTCCGATTTTAGCCTTACAACGCCGGCCTCTCGCAGCCACCCGCAAAACTGTGTGTGTGTGTGTGTGTGTGTGTGTGTGTGTGTGTGTGTGTGTGTGTTTGTGTGTATGTATCCAAAAGTCGTGTTCTGGGTTCAAAACATTTGGTCACACTGCTTTTAGGCATTATTTACCATAGCAGTGTAGTTGTCACTTTCAAATCGTAGACATTTTACCCACCGTACGTTATGTGTTCGTTATTAAGGAGAAGAGAGATTCGTAAACTCATAAGTGTGCCAAATATTCTAAATTCACGCGTGTACAAACAGAAGCTGCTTTCTAAGCCTACAGGCTGTTTCATCATTCATTACCTGAGTCCGCAGCTCGTGGTCTAGTGGCTAGCGTTGGGTCCTCTGGTTCATGGGGTCCCCGGTTTGATTCCCAGCCGGGTTGGGGATTTTATCTGTCCGGGTACTCGATGTTTCTCTTGACATCACCATTTCATCATCATTTCATCATCATCATCGTCATCATCATTCGTGGCAGTGCCTAGATTGGACTGTGTAGACAAACTGGACTTTTAAGTAGGCTGTTTAGGTTTTTTTTATTGGTAACGCCACCTCTGTATAGAAAATCACTGGCTGTGCGGTGTGCAGTCTGTGGCTGCTTTGCATTGTTGTAATACTCGCCATTGTAGTGTTAGGCAGCTGGCTGTGAACAGCGCATAGCGTTGGGCAGTTGGAGGTGAGCCGCCAGCAGTGGTGGATGTGGGGAGAGAGATGGCGGAGTTTTGAAATTTGTCATGAACTGCTATATTTATATATGATGATATCAAGGTAAATACATTGTTTGTTCTCTATTAATATCTTTCATTTGCTAACTATCCCTATCAGTAGTTAGTGCCTTCCATAGTTTGAATCTTTTATTTAGCTAGCAGTAGTGGCGCTTGCTGTATTGCAGTAGTGGGAGTAAGGAAGATTTTTGTGAGGTAAGTGATTTGTGAAAAGTACAGGTTAATGTTAGTCAGGGCCATTATCTTGTAGAGATTATTTAAAGTCAGATTGCGTTGCGCTAAAAATATTGTGTGTCAGTTTAAGCACAGTCTTGTATAAATGAAAGGAGGTATAGATAGGACTTTTTGGGAATAATGATGAACGAAGGGAGATCTCCAAGAACAAAAAAAGTTTTGTTCGCAAGATACTGCAGTAAAACAAACCCTGTCCTTTCCCTTTCTGTTATTCCGCTATGTGTTTGTGTACTCTTGTACATTTGTGTTCTTCCTGTCTTTATGTGTTTATCTGATGAGAGTTGTAGAATTTTTTCTGATAATATGTTATTTACCTTGTAAAGATGCTTAGACATCATTTATTCTGTTTTGTTTTAATGCTTATGTGTGAAGCTGATGTTCCAAAAGTTATTCTGATATTTTATGTATTTACTTATGTCATAATTCCTGTAACATTGATGTATATGTTTATTTCTATTCTGTTGTAAAGCCTGTACTACAAATGTTATCTGTATTGTTATGTTCTTGAATGATGTATTTTGTACCTTGTTATTGTATTCTTATGTTATAAAATTGTAATTGACAGCAGTTCATCAAATTAAGTAACTTGTAAGTTACATTTCACTGCACACGTTTCTATTGGTCATAGTATATGGACAATATGTGAGAAGTAGGGACTCATAGTGTTTGCACGTGTGTTAATAATTCAGCAAGGGACTGGATAACAGCATTGCTGGTTCTAAGGACAATTCCAAAAACTTTGTGAGTGCACAAGTGGTGGTTATGGACTTGCTATATTATCCGCAAGACTCTTCAATGGTGATTGTGCACCTGCACAGTCACAACAGATGGCTGCTGGCCATCTCTACAAGGACTGCAGTGGGTCTGCACCTCTGGTGGCCCACCAGTACCGTAATCTCTGCAAGGACTACAGTGGGTCTGCGTCTTTGCTGACTCACCAGTACCATTATTTCAACAAGGACTGCAGTGGGTCTGCGCCTCTGGTGGCCCACCAATACCGTAGTCTCTACCAGGACTACAGTGGGTCTGCTCTGTGATGACCTACCCACCAATACTCTTCAAAATTTCGAGTGACTCCGCTGTGGGTTTACTCTGTTGTGGCCCATTACCTGTCTGCATGTAGAGTCAGCACTGTCTTTTCGTTGGAAGGACAACAATACTTCTTCAATACTGCATGGAAATCCACTACTTCCGTGTGCATTTTCTTTTACTGCTCAGACTTTGAGAAAAAGACTGATATTTTACTGTGATGAACGATTAGGACTGTCTTTATGGACTGTGAGAAAATTTTAGCTTTTGACCAACATTGTATCAATAAGTGTGTGCATTTGATTTCTTTGTTATTGTAATTATGAAAAAATTTTTCAAATCTGTATTGGGCACTGCCCAAACCAATTTGTAAAATTTTTTGTGGGGAGCATGGGGGCTATGTAAGTAGGCTGTTTAGGTTTTTTTTATTGGTAACGCCACCTCTGTATAGAAAATCACTGGCTGTGCGCTGTGCAGTCTGTGGCTGCTTTGCATTGTTGTAATACTCGCCATTGTAGTGTTAGGCAGCTGGCTGTAAACAGCGCATAGCGTTGGGCAGTTGGAGGTGAGCCGCCAGCAGTGGTGGATGTGGGGAGAGAGATGGCGGAGTTTTGAAATTTGTCATGAACTGCTATATTTATATATGATGATATCAAGGTAAATACATTGTTTGTTCTCTATTAATATCTTTCATTTGCTAACTATCCCTATCAGTAGTTAGTGCCTTCCATAGTTTGAATCTTTTTTTTAGCTAGCAGTAGTGGCGATTGCTGTATTGCAGTAGTGGGAGTAAGGAAGATTTTTGTGAGGTAAGTGATTTGTGAAAAGTACAGGTTAATGTTAGTCAGGGCCATTCTCTTGTAGAGATTAAAGTCAGATTGCGTTGCGCTAAAAATATTGTGTGTCAGTTTAAGCACAGTCTTGTATAAATTTTTTATAGGGGACGTTTCAGACTGTATAAAAATCGTTCACATTTAATGTTAAGAATTTGCGCTATTCACCGCGCAGTTGAGCGCCCCACAAACCAAACATCGTCATCATCATCGTCATTCAATATCTGGACTTAACCAAATCCAGCATTCTATTGTGCTAAAATCTTTGTCAAGAATCTTGACTAGCCCAGCTCTCTGTGGCTTCAAGATGTAGTTTCTTGTAAGTTTCTCTTTATGGCGGAAAAATAATTCAATTAATGTTTTGTCTCGTGTGAAATTTTTCTCTGTATATTTACTGTGACGGTGAACAACCTGCTACGCAGTGTAAATATTGGTTCACTCCATCTTGGACTCATCTCATTAGATTGTTTTCTACGACACCACCACCATTTTCCATGCAGAATGCAGTATTTTTAGCTATGATTCAAAAGTTATTTACAAACGCCTTCCTTATACCCATTGGCTGTTCCTGACCTATACTGATAAATTACTTCATTTCGAACAATTGGTATCTTAAGGGCTAGATGGTAGTTTCAGGAACTCTGGTAAACCCTCTCCAGCCGACAACCAGGTAGCGAAGTCATACTGCGTTCTACATCTACATGTGCACGGATCCTCTGCAAATCACATTTAAGTCCCCGGCATGGGATTCACCGAACCACCTTCACTATTCTCTATTATTCTAGTCTTGTATACCGCGCAGAAAGAACGAACACTTATAATTTTCTGTACGGGCTCTGATTTCCCTTGTTTCATCATAGTGATCGTTTCTACCTATGTAGGTCGGCGTCAACAAAATATTTTCGCATTCAATTAGAGTAAAGACACTTCAGCTGTCAACATTTTATCAATAAAGTGTCGAAGTAACAAAGCTCCCTTAACTCACTGCTCTACAGGAAATTTGTTGCACTCAAATTATTCTTGAATCCAAGAGGCGACTGAAATTCGGAGCAGAAAGCTCTGAAACATCTAGATAGTCATGGAAAGTAAATTGGGAAAACACATTAGATGCCATAAGCGGAGGAGCATTTGTTGTAGTCGACAAAATATTGAGATCGAATTCAAGTCATATTCCAAGAAGACTCGCAGATGTATTACGGGCAAATGGGGGTCCAACCCCTTATTAATAAACCATTCCCAGATAAGTACAGGTGTTCACATTATTTTTCCTATCTCCCATATGTAGGGGAATTGCATATACATTCTAAAACTATGATAAAATGCGCGCAATACTCAAATTAGTGTATCCTGTAAATTTGAATAAATTATGGCTAAGAAGTAGTACACTTGATTCTTCAAAAACTACAACTTACGAGAAACAGTAATTAAACTTGTCACTGCATTTCAGCTACGTAAGATGAACTGTCTGTATCTTTTTCCATCTCATCTTGCAGTGTCATTTTTCCTGTTCGTGTGCGTTGTCTTGTTCTTATTTCAAGGTCTCGAATCGCTCTCTCTGATGCCATGGCTCTTCCATTATCTAAATTTAACATTCTTTTTTTTAATTTTGAAGCGAACAACAGTTTGTAGCAGTATTTTCAAGACTTCAGACCTTGCAATGTTTCCTTCACTGAACGTTGCCATTGCCTCAAAGAAACCAAAATGCACTTTGTACTAGTGCAGTGTACTAATTGAAACAAACTCTAACTGGGAATTCTTGCCTAGATTATGCTGCTCATGGACCCGTTAGGATTCACGAAGGCACTTTTTAACAGTCTTACGTCAAACGAATCTCCGGAATTTTCTTTCAAGATATTTACGGTGGCAAAAGGTACAGCTGGTTTGTGAATAAATTCTCACCATTTTTCTGCGCTCTGTTGTATTTGCAACACGAATCGCTTCCTGTAGGGCACAGGCCATCAATGGGTTTATCGTCAGCTGAAGAAAGCCTAAACAAAACTGGCCTTATAGCTTTCCGCGTATCTTCTACGCTACTGACATTTTGCTTGTTGGTCATGCCACAATAATTTTGTTTTGTCTATGACAAATTCTGAAAGTCTATGGTTACCATCTATTCCTTTGCCACCTTCCAGTGTCTTTCCCTTGTATGTAGTTTTCAGTCATCGCAGCCTCATACCTATTCTCTTTTGCTTACTGATAGCTAGATTTTCTCTATAGGGCTCCATTTCCTCAACTGCTTTGAAAGCTTTTAAATCTTCATCCCCTAAATAAATGACGAATCTTACGTTCTTCAACTGTTGAGATTCTTGGAAAACCTTGAGAGCACCTGCCACCTCTACGACTCCACTGCTGATACTGTAGTTTGCAATACAGTCCTCTGAACGTTAATTTTCAATTTTATTTTCATCTATATAGTGTTTGGACATGACACCAATACGTAAAACTTTTCCTGTGTCGACACTTGTATATTTTACTACGTCGTTCATGGATGTATCTCACTTTTACCAGGATCCATCGGATATTGCTGATATATCTCTGCTGCTGTTATTTTTGTAACATCCTCTTTTGTAGCACGATGCCTAGACTCTATGGAAACATATTCAACAATATCATCAATCTGCTCAACATATTTTGCTAATCTAAGAGGATGAATGACAAATCCATTAGGCTACAGGTCATTGTATCAACCGACACGTGTTTACTACTTGCCCTCAGTGGCTAGACCAAACGTAAATTTATCTCATACACCTTTGTACTTGGATTATCATAATTCTGGAAAACAGTTAAATTACAGAATGTGGAACTAAAATAATATTTTTCAGGTTTTAGCTTGAGTACAGTAGCCCTCCTTTCATTGCAAGACCACAATACCCAACCTATTTACAAACTGTGTTTCGTAAAGATTACGCAGCACAATATATCCATATTATTTATTTTCAATCATCTCTTCTTCAAATGTACTGTATTGCTGTGAGATCTTTAATTTGTCCGAGAACCTCTACATTTAGATTATCGTTGAATATGTGAGTTCCCCGTGTTCCCTCGTTTTTAAAAAAATTTAAGATGATTCGTACCCGTAGCTTTCATGTTACTAATGAATTAGTTACATATTAACAACACTAACAATTTCACTGCAAACCGAAGAAAATCGAAAAATACACAAAACAACTAATACTTACAAGCTGACTCAAACAAAATAAACAAATGACAAAAGAGACCTTTTGGCTACAGAGACGTCTACGCAGTGCAGCTAACGTAGTAATGTTTCTGGTTTCCAAGGAATGTGCCCCACGGGGCTGAAAAACCAAAGAATTACACTACTGACCATTAAAATTGCTACACCAAGAAGAAATGCAGGTGATAAACGGGGACTCATTGGACAAATACATTATACTAGAACTGGCATATGATTACATTTTCACGTAATTTGGGTGCATAGATCCTGAGAAATCGGCACCCAGAACAATCACCTCTGGCCGTAATAACGGCCTTGATACGCCTGGGCATTGAGCCAACAGTCGTTAGATGGTGTGTACAGGTACAGCTGCCCATGCAGCTTCAACACGATAACACAGTTCGTCAAGAGTAGTGACTGGCGCATTGGGACAAGTCAGTTGCTCGGCCAGCATTGTCCAGACGTTATCAGTTGGTGAGAGATCTGGAGAATGAGCTGTCCAGGGCTGCATTCGAACATTTTCTGTATCCAGAACAGCCCGTACAGGACCTGCAACAAGCGGTCGTGCATTATCATGCTGCAATGTAGGGTTTCGTAGGGATCGAATGAAGGGTAGAGCCACGGGTCGTAACACATCTGAAATGTAACGTCCACTGTTCAAAGTGCCGTCAGTGCGAACAAGAGGTGACCGAAACGTGTAACCAATGGCATCCCATACCATCACGCTGGGTGATACGCCAATATGGCAATGACGAATACATGCTTCCATTGTGCATTTACCGCGATGTCGCCAAACACGGATGCGACCATCATGATGATGTAAACAGAACCTGGATTCATCCGAAAAAATGACTTTTTCCCATTCGTGCACCCAGGTTCGTCGTTGAGTACACCATCGCAGGCGCTCCTCTCTGCGATGCAGCGTCAAGGGTTACCGCTGCCATGGTCTCCGATCTGATAGTCCATGCTGCTACAAACGTCGTCGAACTGTTCGTGCACATGGTTATTGTCTTGCAACGTCCCCATCTGTTGACTCGGGCATCGAGACGTGGCTGCACGATCCGTTACAGCCATGCGGATATGATGCCTGTCATCTCGACTGCTAGTGATACGAGGCCATTGGGATCCAGCACGGCGTTATTTATTACCCTCCTGGACCCACCGATTCATTATTCTGCTAACAGTCATTGGATCTCGACCAACGCGAGCAGAATTGTCGCGATACGATAAACCGCAATCGCGATGGGCTACAATCCGACCTTTATCAAAGTCGGATACGTAATGGTACGCATTTCGCCTCCTTACACGAGGCATCACAATAACGTTTCACCAGGCAACGCCGGTCAACTGCTGTTTGTGTATGAGAAATGGGTTGGAAACTTTCCTCATGTCAGCACGATGAAGTTGTCACCACTGGCGCCAACCTCGTGTGAATGCTCTGAAAAGCTAATCATTTGCATAATACAGCATCCAGATGTCGGTTAAATTTCGCGTCTGTAGCACGTCATCTTCGTGGTGTAGCAATTTTAATGGCCAGTAGTGTAATTTTAATTTGACAACTTTAATAAAATTTATATGTCACGCCAACACAGAGTTTTGTTTAAATTGGATAAACCGGAAAGGAGACAATAATACTCACGTGTTATAGATTACTGCAAAGGGCAATTTCCTGAATTAAAATCAATGAAAAAATGGGAAAATTCGCCCTTTCAACAGGTACCTCCCTAAAGGATGTACCTCTTTGTTGGTAAGCAAGAGCCTGCCTTCCAATAATATGTGGCTTTCTTATTGCAAACTGAGCAATGTCCGTCCAGTAGCACATGTTCCCGTTATGGCAGATACTCATAAGAGCCGCATGTTCCACTGGAAAGGCAAATACTTATTTGCAATAAGAGAGACTCGTTCCACTGGGAGGAAAATTCACAGTCATTGACTTGCTGCAGCATGTGGAAGGAAGACCAGGATATTTAATGATCCGACATTTGAGGCCGACTGCCGCACAGGTACATCTCGCGTAACGACTGCAAAGAAAAGATGATAAATGTTAGGGATCTGACGGGAGCTGGTATGCAGTCGTTCTTCGCTTGTTGTATTTGCTAGTGGAACAGGAAAGGATACGTGTACCAGTGCTAAAAGAAACCTTTCGCCATGTGCCATACGTTGGCTTGCGGAGTATATAAACTGATCAACCAGAACATTGGGACCACCGACCGACTATCGATACAAACCGTTCGAGGTGATAGTAGCGTCACCTGCCGAGGAATGACTGCTAGTCGGACACACGCATGGTGCATGCAGTATATGTGAGCGTGCTGTCCGTGTGTAGAATCGGGAAGGCGCCCGATCTACTGAGTTTGACCGAGGGCAGAATGTGATGGTCCGGAGGCTCGGCACGAGCACTTCGGAAACTGCACAGCTTGTCGGCTGTTCAAGGACTGCTGCGGTGAGCGTCTTCAACACGTGGTGAAATCAATGTAAAATCACGTCCAGTCATCGGAAGGTTGTACGGTCATCTCTCATTACAGATGTCGGACTTAGTAAGCTGGGCAGACTGGTAAAATAGGACAGGCTGGGGAGAGTACAAGTGTGTCTGAACGCACGGTGTACCGAACACTCCTAAGGATTGGGCGGGGCTTTGCAGCCGAAGACCCACTCATGTGCCAGTGTTAACACCACGACGTCCGCAACTATGACTGAAATGGGCAAATAACCATCTGCACTCGTCGTTGGCGCAGTAGCAGGGCGTTGCATGCTCTGATGAATCCCCGATACCTTTTTCATCATGGGTTGCTTTCCAGGGTAACAGCTCCTTAACACCTGTACTGTGGGATGTGTGCAAGATGGCGGCGCCTACATTATGCTCTACGGAACGTTCACGTCGGCATGCATGGTTCCAGTGGAGCTTGTGCAAAGCACCCTGACGTCCGAGGAGTATGGTGCAATGGTTGCAGACCACGTACAACCCTTCACTTCGATCATGTCGTCCGAAGTCAGCGACATTTATCAACGAGATAATGGGCCATGTCACAAAGCCAGGAGTGTGATGGAATGGTTCAGGGAACACAGTGGCGAGTTCTAATTAATATCCTGGCCTCCCAGCTCCCCAGATCTGAAGTCGACTTAACACATTTGGGGTGTGATTGAACATGACGTCAGAGCTCATCGCCTAGAGTTTACGGGAATTAGGTGACCTGTGTTTGCAGATGTGGTTCCAACTCTCTCCAACGATCTACCAAGGTCTCATACCACAATGTGTAGACGCTGTTATCGGTGCCAAAGGCGGATATACCAGCTATTAGGTAGGTGGTCATAATGTTGTGACTGATCGGTGTGAGTAGATGTAGATGTACTGCAAACCAGTCATATATCTTTCCAGTTGCTCATATGGCTCTTGTGGGTTTCTGAGGGTATTTCCTTCCAGAAAATATGTTTGTGTTCATTTCAGAATTATGTTATCTCCTACTGCAGAACGGTGGTAATTCATTTCCTGCAGGGTATGTTCCTCTAGCTCTAAAGCAATAACGCATATTTCCAGGACAACATATCATTCATCATTGTTTATTATATTTACGCATCTAATCTTCAGCATTCTTATGTGACAGAATATTTCAAAAGCTTCTATACTCTTCTTTTCTCTACTGTTTTTCGTTATTGTTTCACTCCCATACAAGGCTACACTCGTGATAATTACTTCCAGTAAAGGCTTCCTAAGGCTTCATTTAATATTCGATATTAATATAGTTTCCTTTTTCAGTAAGTTTTTCTTGCTACTACCTAACTAAATTTTACTTCTGACATTACTTCTGACATCGTTAGTCATATTGCCATTTTGCTGCTCAATTCTACTACCTTTCGTGCCACATTTCCTACCTTAACTACCTCAGCACCAACTGTACCACGTGTGAAACCAATATTGCTTTTTTTCTGTCCTGGTGTTAGGATTAACATATGTAAATAAAAATGTGTGTGATTCTGTTTATTCCTGAAATTTAAACTAAGCAGAATACGTACATTTCATAGACACAGGGCACTGAAAATTATAAGCAACCATGAACACGTCTATTTGGAAATATACTGAATCTTGTTATTACTAACACTTTGTAATTTGAATGGAGTCCAGATAGAAACAGTTAAGTCCTGTTCAGTGACTCCGGAAGAAGTTATTTTTCATGGATCTATGGGCTTGGTATAGATATACTTATATATTCAAATATTCGTTCACATTTGTCCAGTACCTTAATGAAGTACATTGCAATATAGCTACATACCGGGTGTAATGGTTTTGTGCGCCGATATTTTTGTTGGTGACTGAGGCAGGCGTACTAAACAAAAGTACATCAGAATTTTCGTCTTTTGCCGACTAAAAATTATACCTAATAAGAATAGTGTATCTGTAGATTGGTTAGTACCTCCTAGTACATGTGGCAAGGGCAGGGCAATAATGCTTATTTTCGCCTGGGCAGCAGGTCTGGTGCTGATGGTTAGATCTGTAGATGCAAAACCGTTTGTATGAACTGAAAGGCTTAGTGCATGTAATGGTGCAATAACGGGTGTGAAGAATGTAGTAAGTAGTAAAGGTTGTGACGTGTTAATGGGAAAACTGTTAGGCAGAGAGAAATATCAACCAACACCCTCATGTATGTCGGTATAAAGGTACCGCATATAAAAATATCTGCACTTACATCCATCACAACATGTACGTAGAATTAACTGGAGTGAACGTGAATACTGTGCACTTGTTAACAAACGAAGCAACACCTTTATACATGTTGATGTAATCTCTTTATGTCTTATTGAGCAACATACGGGAAGCCCGTTTGTCACACAGGTTTTCTTGTCAGAGCATGTGATCTCTATTGTTATATTCATGAGATTCCAGAAGCGTTTTCAAATTGATGAAAAACATGTATCGACTGTAGTGAAAACAGACCTTGAAGCGTTTTATATACACTTTGTTTGCTTCTGTGTAGTTACCTGTGGCTTGAGTGGCAAGTAATGAAACACTGCATTGAGACATCTTCAGACCTTTATGGCACACATGTTCAGGTTCTGCAGTGGGAAAATGAAGTTTATATTTTCTTTAGGCCACTTTGTGTCGGCAGACTATCATAAACTGTAAGTTTCAAGGCACAGTAAGTGTAATACATATCTATAAAGGTTGCAAAGACGTTAACTACTCAAACATAAAAATCTCCAATTTCCATAAAGATAATTTTGAGATTTATAGAAATCTATGATCCACTGATGTATGTATCAAGAGCTCATCTTGTCCTCTTAATCAGCAGAAGTTGACATATTTTAGATCCACATTGAATCGGCTATATAAAATTGTTTAACAAGTTCCAAATGGCAAAGAAATCAGTATCATTAAAATCATAGCCTCAACTAATGGATACAGCCCTCTCATGGAAGACAAAAAAACACAAAAAATCCAAAACATATCACACAACGAAGCTGCATACCAGACAGTCAAGCAGATAAACCAAGATACAGTAGAAAACAGCAAAAAAATATGTAGCACTGCCTTTGTTAGGGAGCATAACCCTGTAAAATAAGCGATCTATTCAAAAACTGAAACATTAAGTTAAACTTCCATACAGACAACAAACATCAGCAAACAGCAGTTCACAACTTAAAGAATAATAACCCCTCATTAAAAAAATCAGACCTGTACAAACTCTGCCATCAGGTTTGCCCCTTCTGCTATACAGGACAAACTGGGAGAAGCGTTGAGACTCAGTTTGGGGAAAAGACAGATGCCATACATTTTAACAGCATATCACAATCCATATTTTTCATGCACACAACTACTACCAGTCATGGAATAGAGGGCATTGAGCACAACATCCTCATACTACATCTTGATGACAAAGGTAGCTTTATGAATTTGCTTGAAGAGATTGAAATATATGTACATAAAATAAATCATCACAAAATTTCTTCAGATAACAGACTGAGTTATCCAATGCAACACAATATGTCAGTAGTTGTACATTTATCCCTTGTCATTTACCTTGGCTACAGTGTATACTATTATATTTACATAATATCATTGTAGTAACATTTTAAAACACACTGGCTGCTTTATTTGTTTATCTTAATTTTACTCAGTTCTCTTTTCATAGATACAGTAAATAATCGAAAATTAGCAATTTGTGAATTCAAAGTACACATCTATGTGTAGATCGCAATGTGCCTGAGAGTGAAAGTCTTTGGCATGGTTATTGCTGTGTTATCGCTTTCTGTGTATACATAATTCCATGTGGTGGAATTTTTTGGTGTGTGAGTGGTGCTACAGGTTACGTGTATATATACCTAAAGGAAGTGCTTCATACGGGCTTCGGACTTAGCTGCTCCGTGATTAGAAGCAATCAGCAGTGGAACATAACTGCCCAGATTTTTCAACGGTAGTAACCAAACCATCTTCACTTCAACAATTAGTTTATATCGTTTAAAATTGTTGTGAGGCACAATCACAGTTAAAAAGACATTGTCCCATATCCTGTTTTACTTGTAGGGTACCATCACTCCAAGGAAATTTAATCATTTTTGAAAACGAAAAGTGAAATGTAATGTAAAATGTATCTTAACGCGAACTAGCCGTCTGAAGATGCAGCTGTCGGTTCGAAACCGGTGACGGCGCTGTTTAAATAAATAAACAGCATTATAAAAAGTTGCTTGTTGCTGTTATCTTCTCTGTAAGCTTCAACCGATATTGTATGCACTTCCACGGGATCGGAATGTCAATTTTCGACGAAATAGCATCTTCCTCAAGGGCCGAAACCAGGGATAGCGAAGTTACAACACCACTGCCGGGGGCGTGCTACATTGGTACAGTATTGCACCACTCTCAACTCCATTAATTACATGACATACGTACCAATGGCCTATTATTTAGGGATTAAGGACAGTTATTATTAGTAGATCACGAACCATAAGGTTTATTCGACAAATCACTACCCATAGCAAACAATTTTCACTACACACGGTTTAACATTATTGCACATGGCACTATACGACATCGACCTTGTCACATCGAAACTCCCAAGTGAACAAATGCGACGCAGACAGTCATATTACATGCGCTAAGCTCTGACCCTCAGACTGTACTCTGCTAGACTGCCACACTAAGTGCTGGCGCTCAAGATACTGTTCATGATATTGTTAGCGGATAGTGAATACTTTGGATTTCAGCCTCGGTTAAACTGGAGGTAGCTGCAACAGAATCACAATCATGAAGCAGATCGATGAATTTACTGTCGAATATTTGACGTAGTGAGAAATAGCTTGACATGTGACGATATAGGATACTCACAAACCCTGATATATCTCACTCAGTGAGATTCCCGAGGAACAACACGTTCCAGATCAACAAGAGAAAAAAATTATTGCAGCACAACAGGATACTAGGTAAACAATAATACCAAACTCTCATAGACTTCTCTCAGGATTTCGTCTGGAAAATAAAGAAGTTAACGAAGATGAAGGGATGTAAAGACTAATTCAACCAAATTTCCCACACAAAGGAAGAAGAGCGTACTCGGTAGCAGCTGGCCGAAGATACTTCTCGCAGGCGACGATGGAGATGGCGGTGAGTCCAAGCGGGTTCTGACTGAACGGGTAGTATTACCTGGCACATGAGTTGATCCGGAGCGTCTGCGGAGAACTACCGATGAGAGGATTTGCACCGCTACAAATAACCGGAAGAGAAATTTATGGCGCAGCTTGACTAGAAGAAGGGATCGGCTGGTAGGACATGTTCTGAGGCATCAAGGGATCACCAATTTAGTACTGGAGGGAAGTCTGTAGGGTAAAAATTGTAGACGGAGACCAAGAGATGGTTACACTAAGCACATTCAGAAGGATGTGGGTTGCAGTAGGTACTTGGAGATGAATAAGCTTTCACAGGATAAAGTAGCATGGAGAGCTGCGTCAAACCAGTCTCTGTACTGAAGACCACGACAACAACAACATAAATAACCGATGCGCGGAGGTATACCTCTGCATCAGTTTCTCGGCGGAGGGAAGTAGATACCCCGCGAGGAGGACCTGTGGTTGGGTTGCCCTGTCGTATATCGGTTGCGATACGACACCCGCCGGTGGTCGAAATTCTGGGAGGCGACGCCTTTGAGTTATGCATGGGCACTGTGCAACTCCATCTGCAGGGTTGCCGGTCCATCAGGCGTACTGCCGGTATATGACAAAATCGAGATCGTAACTCATTCAAATGGCGTTGCGCTGGATACGGGTCGGGATTACGAGCAGGCCAAGGCATTTCAGGAATATTATTATCCACAAACCACTTCGACACAGATACTGACTTACGCAGGGTGCATTACCATGTTCATCAACGAACTGTTCCTTTATGGCACGCAGAAAGCAATGCAGTAAAATTTGGTGGTATCACGCCGCATTTAGCATTTTTATTGGCTCAATAAGGGACCACACTCTAACCAAGAAAAACACCTCCACACCGTAACACCCGCCACGGTGCTTCAATGTTGGCACTACACGTGATGAAACGCAACGATCGCCAAGCAGTCGCCAAAACTGTGTCCTTAAGACTACATAAACATGTGGCTCACGACATACTGCTCGATCATTATTCCCCCATCTTTTTAATACCTCCTCACAGTCATCATGCTAGCATTTTGGAAGTGAGGAGTGATGCTTCCGCTGATTTAATGTTATTCTGTAGACTCCCAGTTCGTTAGTGGGCCAACAAGATGTTTACCTGGTCTTTGTTTGGCTGTGGTTATATGGGGGTATGCCGATAATTTTGATCACACATATTTTATACGGGTTCAATTAAAAATATAGTCGGGCCGAATTGAAGCTAAAATGTTGAGACGGAAGGAATATTCTCCACACCACGCCAGAAACGGGATACACGCAGATTTTAGTTCCTGATTTTAAAGAACGAGATTCTTTTCGGCATACTGTTAGTTGATATGTGTACTTTACTAAGCCGTTATAGTTAGTCTCCAGACTGTGCTCGTTCTCACGAGCACACGATATTATCTAACTAGTACTGCTTAATAAGGTATTCTTTAAAGTAACAGCAAGGTGCAAACGATTTCGCATTTTAAAATTGTACAGGTTGTAGCATCTGCTGTTTCAAACGGTGAAGAAAACAAGTTTAAGAAAAAATACGTCTGCTTGTCTGTTTTACCTTTTCCGCGATCCTTTGGAACTTAATACATATCTTTAACTCATTAATTCAGCAAATATCACTATTTTCTGGTTTTAAAGCCTTGGAAATAGTCTCCTGATGATTATGGCAAAGCATTTACAAGAAAAAAAAGCGAAGTGAGGATTTCATTGACAAAAAGTTATTAAATCTGAAATGTTATCTGTTATTCCGCCACGTGGGGCGGTCCATATGGTGCGATATTTCACCACGTTGACTTGTTTCCATCTTCAGGGATGTGACCACATGAAGATGGAAACAAGTGAGTTTGACGAAATATCGCACCATTTTTACGACACCTCCCGGTGGAATACGAGAAAACTCCTCCTCCCGCACAGCCCATGAAGGCCCAAAGGTACCGACTGGCCGACATGTCATCCTCAGCTCACAGGCGTTACTGGATGCGGATATGGAGGGGCATGTGGTCAGCACACCGCTCTCCCGTCCGTGTGTCAGTTTCCGAGACCGGAGCCGCTACTTGTCAATCAAGTAGCTCCTCAGTTTGCCTCACAAGGTCTGAGTATACCCCGCTTGCCAACAGCGCTCGGCAGACCGGATGGTCACCCATCCATGTATTAGCCCAGTCCGACAGTGCTTAACTTCGGTGATCTGACGGGATTCGGTGTACCACTGTTGCAAGGCCGTTGGTCTGGAATACCAGAGAACATAGCAAAAGTATCACGCGCCGGAAAAGTGCAAAATCTAGAACGATTCACCGAGCATTCACCTTTGTAAAGCAGTAACGAAACTGTGAAAGGTACCATGAATGTAGAACACTTGTAAGAAGACATAGAAAATTAGTGGTATAAATAAATTTTGAAAGGATCGCCACATGTTATATGTGTGGCTCGCCGATTCAGCGGACGAGTGCCAGACTGCAGACACCGAGGTCCGAGCGTCAGACCTTTGTCCTACGAATTTTCTAATCACTTATTGCTTCTTCTAACTCTGGAAATCCTCTATTCTCCATCCGCACTACATGGATTAGACAAAGAGGCTTGTGTCGGCTCCAAAACAAGTGTGACCATAGTTTCCTTTGTCTTCCTGGCTGTCTTGTTCCCTTAGGCCTATACTACATCTCTCTTCTTTGATCCTCTCCTTCGGCAATGTATGAACATGCTTTCTGCAGTCATTCCTATCATTTCGAATTTTTTCCTTCGAAATTGTTTTTCATAGTTATTCACTTTTTTTATCTGAAAGGTTCTTAAGAAGCTCATTTCGGCATCTTATGTCAGCTTTTGTCAACGTCCTTGACGCAGATCCATAGAGATAACCAGGAGCACCCATTGTTTTGTAGGTCTTCGTTCGTGTTTCTCTTCTCGTTCTAGTTTTTAAGCTTCTATTCGTTGTAACGCATGTTTGCTGGAACATGGCTATATTCTTTCTGATATCCTTTTTGTATTTATAACTGACATATGATCCTAACTAATTAAAACCTCTAACTTCTTCTAATAATGTCTCACTGATTACAATTTTGGTTCTAACAGTATAGTTAATGCCCTTTCTTTTTTTGTCTTATTTATGGAAATTTTGAAACTGTATTTCTCACATAACTTCTGTAACACGTACACTGACTACTCTTTGTACCTCGTCTGTAATTTTACCTATAATAATCTGAACATCAGAAAATAGCATCACCTTAAGCGTAAAATTTGATTCAATTCAAATGCCACCGTTAATTCCATACATCTATTCTGTGACAAATCGTTTGTATAAATTGTAAACAAAATAAGAGACAGAATGAAACGCTGCCTAACTCCTTGCGTTATTTGTACCTTTTGCGATACTTTCCGTTTCCGACATGTAACTCTGATTATTGCGTCTTTATATATACATCTTAATCATTTAATTAGGTGATTCGGATGTCATCTTTGAATCATGATTCCCCACAATTTTTCTCTACGTACTCGGTCTAATGCTTTTCCGTAATCAACAACAGCAAACTCAGTTTAAAGGTTAAAATATCGCCATGTTAGTTATACAAGTTTCCTGCGTTACGTATAGAAGGGTCGTAATATTATGTAATGCAAAAGAGTGATTGTTGCTACTGCCGCTAGCTCGCGTACTTTGGGAGAACGTGCTCGCTTAAAGATTTCGTCTACACTGAACAGACTTGGTACTGGTTTGGTATTTAAAGCTGTGCACTTAAGAATGTAAGATCCAATATATCTAACTTTGGGTTGATTTAAGTAATTCATAATTAATGAAAAAGAATGGCCTGTAGTTAATTATTGCACCAGCAAATGCTGTAGGATGCCCCCGGAATCAGAGATGGATGGGGCGTGGGATGAATTTCAGTTATGGAAAGACTGAATACTATTATTGGTAAAAATGAACATTTATTGGCTTCAACGACTTAAGTAAAAATACTTGTGAACATAATAAATACTGACGATTGCTTGTGCCTGATACACATTAAGTGCTACTCAAGCTAAATCATAAAATTTGTTTCTGAGTTCGCTGCTAAATTAGTGGTGTATGGAATAGGAATAATTAAAGGATGGGTAAACTATATATGCACTTACACTCACATTCTTTTGATGAGATTTACGCAGAGGAGAAAAGACCATGATCACACGTGACTAGCAAAGAGATGCTGCTCTCCCGATTTTAACGCGCAAAAATACACGGTTTGAAATACACGAACGGAGATCAAAACATTTCATTCAAATGCACAGTGTAAGAGGAACATTGCGGAAACTACAGCATAAAAGGCTCTTAAAGCAGAACAAAAGCACGTGCTGGCAACGAAACGAAATTAAGTACCGAAAAAATAGGAATTTCTGGATAAACGGATTAGAATTGCACTGAATTTAAGGTAAAAAGATGTGAAAGATGAAAGCTCTTAAACATGAACATTAACCCTCGGTGGTAATAAACAAAGCAAGTACCGAACAGTGGAAGCTACGGAAAAAAACCGGTCGAAAAATCAGTGCCAAAATCACTGTGAGATGTATAATGCACATGCACTCCCGGTTAGAAAAATGAAGAGCTGGCTGAACTGAATCGTTACCCACTCAATACACCTCCACGTGTTCACGTGACTAATTGAAAAGAACAAAACACTACGAAATCATTTAAATTTCAAAGTATTCAACACACGCGATATTGAAATAAAATTACTCGTCATACAAACTGATAGACTGTAAAGCTATAAGAGAATTTCATTACGGCTTCAGTTAGACTGAGAACTTCCACAAATTCAGTTATTAACTAAATTGTCTAGGAGAAGCTCTCACGACCAACTGATCTTACCAAGCTCATAGTGAACAGTGATGAGCTTCACAAACGAAACTGGGGTTTATCCATCCAACGACAGTTATTAACTAAATTGTCTAGGAGAAGCTCTCACGACCAACTGATCTTACCAAGCTCACAGTGAACAGTGATGAGCTTCACAAACGAACCTGGGGTTTATACATCCAACGACAGTGATCAGAGAACGAACCTACTGTATTGTAGAACCCTACACAAAAGGTTCTACCAAGGAAACGAAAAACCTGTTTGCTTCCCATGAAGAATCCACTGATGTTGGCCATACTGTCAAAGTAGCACACTACGCTATTCCAAAGGTTACAGAATTCGTAAGTGCACACACATGTTCATTGTTTTTATTATTTCAGGAGGGAAAGTACAGGACAGGTAAGGAGGAAAATGACACTGAGGCTTTCTAAAGATGAATGTGGGATTCATAGAAGTAACAAAACTTAATTAACCTTGTACAAGTGCATCTGAATCATACAATTACCAGACAAGTTTAGTATAAAGAAATATGAAAAATATGTAAACTGTGACTGACATGAACGCACTCAGATTCTCACTCTTCTTATACGGAGGAAATTTACTAATTTCATCGTAAACTGAACTGCTACAGATAGTGCGATGAGGTTAGTATACATAAAATCTCACGAGAAGCCTCTCATAGACCTATCTTCCTCTACTATCTGCTTAACGGTGAATGTAGCGTCTGTACAGGATCGTCCCTTTCTAAAATAGATTTTTTTCTTCTACTAATAAAGCATCAGTAATGGGTCGTACTCTTTTACTTAGCATTCTTGGATGTATTTTATATACTATGTTAGAAATGCTTATTGTTATGTACTTATTTCATATTTTCGTGTCAGAAACTGTCAACTTTTCGGCCCAATACTGGGCTAAGTGGGAAGTTTCAGGGTTGCTTGGCCAGAGATCATTTAGGGAGCAGCGTGCAGGGCAATTTCGGCATGATAGGAAATGTTCCATGCTTTTTATTCCTCCAGTCTCACTTATTGTCACCAGTTTCTAATAGGCTCCACTTTATCAGATTGATTTTTACAAGGTTTCACCAGTTCTGATACGGTTTAACACAGGGGACTGATCCAAAGTTTAACTGGGGTACTGATACCTTGATTTTAGTCTTTTTAATCCATAAATGCTAACGTGTAGTGGATGACGCTCATCAGATTTCTTTCTGAACTGCTCGTTATGTTGATGAGCTGCCTACGAGTCTTGGTAATGCTGAAAACTGTAGCGTGGGACGGATTTTCCAATGAAGTGGTCTTCATGCATCCTGTGACTAGCCTCCAGGTTTCGTTAACCTTCATCTTCGTTATCCACCATCTTTGCATGCACCGATCTAGGCCACACACGGCAGCTGCGGAAAAGCAAGGTACTAAAGCAAAATCAGGTAAAAGGCACATGTCGGAACCATCTCTGTCTATTCTATTCTCCTGTAATTTTTACACCTGTTTCTAGCGTCGTTTACAAATGCAATGAAGCATTAAGGATAACAGTCCGCATTAAAGCATAAATCACGCTTTATGAAAAGCTGGATGTATCAGCTGATGGTCAAACAAAACCAAGGATATGCCACGACCTACAGGACCCTGCCTCGCAAGACAATTAGATATTAAAACTTAGCACTCAGGATAGTGCGTAACGTAAATAGGTCATTTTAAGCTTTCCAATATACCAATACCATCAGCCCTTGCCTCAGATTTAAAACGTTGCCGATTACACGTTTTTACACGCGTATGACGCACTCATTTAGAGGCAGACACGAAGTGAGGCCCAGCGCAGGGAGATGGGGACAAGTTGGCAGCCACGCCCGCTGCCGCCGGTGGCGGAGTATTTTATAGGAGGAGGACGCGCGATAAACGCTTCTTGCGAACTCCCCTGTTGGCCGGCGTCCAGCTCAGCGGCCCCTGTCGGTTAGGGGCGACTGGGGTGTGAGGGAGGGAGGCTGAGGTGGGGTTGGGGTGAGACGCCGCCGGACAACTTCACGCGGCCCGCTCTGCCCTGCAGGGCCCGCTCTATTCGATTTCGGAAGTTGGACAAAGAAAACGTTTGCCGTCGGACAGGACGAGTGCCCCAATAGCTCTGCCGGCGGGCAAGTTGGGGACGCTCGTTTGGTTGCCGCGCTCGTAGGCGTCATAGCGTCCCATCCCATCCCACTCCATCCAGTCTCCTCCACAGAGTCTCCAGGAAAACGCGACAGTCCAACGGATGGAACAGCGCGACAGTAAAAGAACTATTTCCATGCCTGCCTCGACGACTTCACTCACACTTTTCAAAATCACTGTGAAGTACCTGACACAAGGTCTCTTCCATAGGATCCAACACTAAACTATCAGCCAGATCACGGCAGGTTTCAGGTCGTGCGGAGCGGGTAACATTGACGTTTGTAATATGTCTTTTTCGCTTCTATATAATATGCGAAGACAATGTCTTATAACATCAAATGCAAGAACGAAGTGCTCGATTTAAAAAAGCTGCAAGACAGCAATGAAGCCTTTTGCCCCTACTGTTCAATTTATACACTGAGGAAGGAATGATGCCAATAAAAGAAATTTTCAGAGTTGAATTAAAGTTAAAATTGAAAGGATATCAACGAAAAGATTCGCTGACGACTTTGATCTCCTGAGACAAAGTTAGGAAGAACTGCAGGACCTGTTCAATGGAATTAACAGTCTAATGTGAACACCCGATAGATAGATAATCATCAGAAAATAGGACCAATAAAGAATGGAACAAATTAATGTGTTGATAACCTATACTTGAAAGTAGAGGAGTACGGACTAGACGGAACGAAGGAACTCCGCTTCCTTGGAAGCAAAATTATGCATGACGGACGAAGCAAGGAGATTACAGCAAGCATATTAGCACACGCAAAGAGAACATTCCTCGTAAAAACACCATGTCTACTGGAATCAAACAGAAGCCTTGACTTAAGGAAGAAATTTCTGAGAATATGCGTTTCGAGCGCAGCATTGTATGGTAATGAATCATTGGTTGTGACAAAATTGGTAAAGAAGAGAATCGAAGTGTGCAAGATGTCATGCTTTAGAATTAAGCTGAAAATAGGGGGGACTGACAAAATACAAACTGAAGAGTTTCTTCGTAGAATCAGCAAGGAGAGGAGCTTGTGGAAAACTTTGACAACATGAAGAAAATCAATGATAGGACATGTATTTGGAGATCAACAAACTATTTCTATAGTACTTGAGGGAAGTATAGGAGGTAAAATATTTAGGGGAGGTCGGAAGACTGAAATATTTCTAACAAATAACTGGGGCGTTGGCTATGGGTGGTACTCTGAGCCATGAGACGAGTAGTTTGGCGCAGGAGAGGACATCGGGGCAGGCAGCATCAGACCAGAAAACAGACTCATCTCACCTTCCCCCGGCCCCTCTCAGAAAAAAATAACAATTTCACTAATTCCAGCACTAATGAATTCCGGCAGCTCTAATGAATATGAGATTAAATTTTTCCTGTTGAACACTTAACATTTACAGTGAGTGATAGATTGCGAAGTTTGGCATTAGCGAGAAATGGCATGATGTCCATAAATCAATAAGTTGCGATGCTATGTTCAGCTTTGGCTCTCAGGTTGTTACCCGTACGTATCGGTACTCTTCGTGTCGACTGTCTTTCGTTTCTGACTGCCGCCAACCCTACTAATCTCACAGCTGTAACATTATAGTAGAGCGGCGAACTCGTGTTACGTGTCATCTGAAAGACAAATAGCGTAACGAGTGCGTTTCAACATCAACAACTCTATGGAATGCTTTCACTTACCATTGTTAGTTCCATGTTTCATTTATACCACAACTGATGATTATGCTGTGCACGCATGCTCAGCAGACAGGTAACGTTCCCCCTTTCACGTCCCTCCTCATTGTGGGTACGAAGTTAACATTCCTGCTTTCTTCGCACCTCACACAGTAGCAAAGCACAGAGATCTTAAACCGACTTCTATCGATATTTTCGGAACAGAGTCTAAGGTCATTAAATCTTGAAATAAAAGAAACATGACTTAAGCAAGATAATAATTACTAAAAATTTGACACTTTTAGTGCTTTAGACATTTAGAGTGACTCATAGTTTCCTTTGTAGTGATATAACAGCAGAATATCCATATACACCAGTAAGGGGAGGCCATATGGTGCACTTGCCACCTGGAATCGGAAATGCAGGGATTTTATTCGTATACTGAATGAATAACCACCAGTTCCCGTGGTATTACATGTTTATTTCTGTCACATATTCAGTTTAATTGTTATTGCATGACATGTCTTGAAACTGATCAACTCATTTATGTAAAAAATCTGAAGTCGTTCCTCTCCGACTAGTGGAAAAGTTTCTGCATACGCCGAGGAGTACTTCTGATACATGCAGGGTGATAGTTATTGAATTATAAGAAAAAAACGTGAATTAGTTACAAACTATGACATGCTCACACTTTATTCAACATGTAGACATCACTAAAGATGTTCGGATTTAGGTTACGACACGGTATATATGCCTGCCATCGTTGGCGATGATGTGACGCAGACGAATAGCGAAATTCTGCATGACACGGTGAAGTGTAGCAACATCTATGTTGTCGATGAGCTCCTGAATGACTGCTTTCAGCTCAGCAATGGTTTTTGGGTTACTGATGTACACCTTGTCTTAAATACAACCCCACAAAAAGGAGTCACGTATGTCCAGATCCGGAGAATATGACGGCCAATCGAGGCCCATTCCAGTGGCCTCTCGGTAACACAGAACCAGAATGCGGTCCTTAAAGTGCTCCTCCACTCCCCTGCTTCTATAGGGTCGAGCTCCGTCTTGCATGAATCACATCTTGTCGAAATCAGGGTCATTGTGGATAACGGGGGTTAAATCGACTTGCAAAACCTTCGCGTACCATTCGGTAGTCACGATGCCATTACGGAATATCGCACCTATTATTCCGTGACTAGACAATGCACCAAACAGAGTCACCCGTTGAGAGTTAAGAGACAATTCGATCGCGAAATGCGGATTCTTATTCCCCCAAACGTGACAATTTTGGTTATTTTCAAGTGCATGTTGCCTACAACAACATACTAAGTCTCATCATGCCCCGCGATCAACCGTGCTGTTTGAACGTCCTAGCCCGCATCTCGTGGTCGTGCGGTAGCGTTCTCGCTTCCCACGCCCGGGTTCCCGGGTTCGATTCCCGGCGGGGTCAGGGATTTTCTCTGCCTCGTGATGGCTGGGTGTTGTGTGCTGTCCTTAGGTTAGTTAGGTTTAAGTAGTTCTAAGTTCTAGGGGACTTATGACCACAGAAGTTGAGTCCCATAGTGCTCAGAGCCATTTGAACCATTTTTGAACGTCCTAACGCAAGCGGTGCAGAAGTTTTCGCCACATTATTTCATATGATTCAATGATTGTCACCCTGTAAGTTAGACCCGCCACCGCCTAAATTCTGATTAATTATCGGTACTGGTGGCATACGACATAGGCATAGGAAGTCACCCTCATTCTGCCAACGGCTTTGTCAAAGTGGGTCGAGCAGTTGACAGAGGTTCAGGGCAATTTCTTGTTCTTGGGGTGGAAACTGCCCCTAAAGGCAGAAGAATCAGCAATGATCAGAAGCATGAGGATGCAGAAGGCAATAGAAACCACAGCATTAAAGACATGTAATCTGTATCCACATGACATGTGGCCTGTAATCGAAAATGTGTCATGATGATCCCACCAGTGGCTAAATATTAGGGAATAGGCCACCATTCAGATCTCCATGAGGGGACTGCAAGGCGGAGGTGACCATGAGAAAAAGATTCTATAACTAATGAAAGGATAACGTTCTACGAGTCGGGGCGTTGAATGTCAGAAGCTTGAACGTGGCAGGAAAGCTAGAGAATCTGAAAACGGAAATGCTGAGGCTTAATCTATATATAGCAGGAGTCACTGAAGTGAAATCTAAAGAAAACAATGATTTCTCCTCAGACTGAGTATAGGATAACATCAACAACAGCAACGGGAGTAGGATACGTTATGAATAAGAAGGTACGGCAGAGAGTGTGTTACTGTGAACAGTTCACTGTTAGGGTTCTTCTTATCAGAATCGACAGCAAAACGACAGCGACAACGATAGTTCATGTACACATGCCGACGTCGCGACCTCAAGATGAAAAGATAGAGGAAGTATATGAAGATTTTGAAAGAGAAATACAGTTCCTATAAGGAGATAAAATCTAGTAGTATTGGAGGGCTGGAATGCAATTGTACGGGAGGGAGTGGAAGAAAAGGTTACAGGAAAATATGGCCTTGTGACAAGGAATCAGAAAGGAGAAAGACTAATTACGTTCTGTAATAAATTTCAGCTAGTAACTGCAAATACTCTGTTCATAAATCACAAGAGGAGGAGGTATACTTAGAAAAGGGCGGGTGATACGGAAGAGTTTCAGCGAGTTTACATTTTTAGTAATTTATAATAAGGTCTTATGGGACATAACTGCTGAGGTCATCGGTCCCTAAGGTTACACACTACTTAATCTAACTTAAGCTAACTTATGCTAAGGACGACACACACACCCATGCTCGAGGGAGGACTCGAACCTCTGACGGGGGAAAACACACGGACCGCGACAAGACGCCCAATACCGTTTAGCTACCCCGCGCGTCCCAGTTAGATTACATAATGATCAGACAGAGATTCTGAAATTAGACACTGGGTTGTAAGGTGTAACCAGGAGCAGATACAGACTGAGATCGCAATGTAGTAGTGATGAAGAGCAGGCTGAAGTTCAAGAGATCAGTCAGGAAGGGTCATTACGCAATGACCTGGGATACGGAAGTACTGAGGAATGACGTGATACTCTTTAAGTTCTGTAAGGCTATGGATACAGCAATAAGGAAAAGCTCAGTAGGCAGTTCAGCCGAAGAGGAATAGACATCTCTAAAAAGTCAATCCCAGGGAGTGGAAAGAAAAACACAGGTACTAGCAAGGTATCTGCGAAAAAAACGGAAGAAATACTTGAGTTGTTCGATGAAAGAAGAAAGTACAATAATGTTCGGGGAAATTAGGGAAGACAGGAATACACGTCGCTGAGGAATGAAATGAATAAGATGCTAAGACGAAATGGCTGCATGAAAAATGTGAAGAAATCGAAAAAGAAATGATTGGTGGAAAGACTGACTCAGCAAATAGGAAACTCAATACAAACTTCGGTGAAATTAAAAGCAAGCGTGATAACGTTAAGAGGGTAATGGAAATCCCACTAATAAGTGCAGATGATGAAGAATTTGATGAAATGTATGATGAGCTAAAATAAATTATTCAGGTAGTGAAGGGAGACGAAAATTTAATAGTCATGGGTGACTGGAATTCAAGAGTAGGAAAAGGGAGAGAGGCAAACATAGTAGGTGAATATGGTTGGAGGTAAGAAATGAAAGAGGAAGCCGTCTAGTAGAATTTTGTGCAGAGCATAACTTAATCATAGCTAACACTTGGTTCAAGAATCATAAATGAAGGTTGTATACATGGATGAATCCTGGAGATACTAGAAGGTATCAGATAGATTATATAATGGTAAGACAGATGTAGGAACCAGTTTTTAAATTGTAAGACATTTCCAGGGGCAGATGTGGACTCTGATCACGATCTATTGGTTATGAACTGAAGATTAAAACTGAAGAAACTGCAAAAAGGTAGTTATTTACGGAGATGCGACATGGATAAGCTGAAAGAACCAGAGGTTGTACAGAGTTTCAGGGAGAGCATAGGGAACAATTGACAGCAATGGGGGAAAGAAGTACAGTAGAAGAAGAATGGGTAGCTCTGAGGAATGAAGTAGTGAAGGCAGCAGAGGATCAAGTTGGGAAAAAGACGAGGGCTAGTAGAAATCCTAGGACAACAGAAGAAATATTGAATTTCATTGATGAAAGGAAAAATGCAGTAAATGAAGCAGGCAAAAAGGAATACAAACGTGTCAAATATGAGATCGACAGGAAGTGCAAAATGGCTAAGCAGGGATGGCTAGAAGACAGATGTAAGTATGTAGAGGCTTATCGCACTAGGGGTAAGATAGATACTAGCTACAGGAAAATTAAAGAGACGTTTGGAGATAAGAGAACCACTTGTATGAATATCAAGAGCTTAGATGGAAACCCAGTTCGAAGCAAAGAAGGGAAAGCGGAAATGTGGAAGGAGTATGTAGAGGGTCTATACAAGGGCAATGTACTTAAGGACAATATTATGGAAATAGAAGAGGATGTTGATGAAGATAAAATGGGAGATGCGATACTACGTGAAGAATTTGACAGAGCACTGAAAGACCTGAGTCGAAACAAGGCCCCGGGAGTAGACAACATTCCATTGGAACTACTGATGGCCTTGGGAGAGCCAGTCCTGTCAAAACTATACCATCTGGTGAGCAAGATGTATGAGACACGCGAAAAACCCTCACACTTCAAGAAGAATATAATAATCCCAATCCCAAAGCAAGCAGGTGTTTACAGATGTGAAAGTTACCGAACTAGCAGTTTAATTAGTCACAGCTGCAAAATGCTAACGCAAATACTTTACAGACGAATGGAAAAACTGATCGAAGCCGACTTCAGGGAAGATCAGTATGGATTCCGTAGAAATATTGGATCACATTAGGCAATACTGGCCCTAAGACTTCTCTTAGAAGGAAGATTAAGGAAAGGCAAACCTACGTTTCTAGACTTAGAGAAAGCTTTTGACAATGTTGGCTGGAATACTCTCTTTCACATTCTAAACGTGGCAGGGGTAAAATGCAGGGAGCTAAAGGCTATTTACAATTTGTACAGAAACCAGATGGCAGTTATGAGAGTGGAGGGGCATGAAAGGGAAGCAGCGGTTGGAAAGGGAGTGAGACAGGGTTGTAGCCTCTCCCCAATGTTATTCAATCTGCATATTGAGCATGCAATAAAGGAAACAAAAGATAAAGTCGGAGTAGGTATAAAAATTCATGGAGAAGAAGTAAAAACTTTGAGGTTCGCCGATGACATTGTAATTCTGTCAGAGACAGCAAATGACTTGGAAGAGCAATTGAACGGAATGTACAGTGTCTTGAAAAGAGGATATAAGATGAACATCAACAAAAGCAAAATGAGGATAATGGAATGCATTCTAATGAAGTCGGGTGATGCTGAGCGAATTAGATTAGTAAATGAGACACTTAAAGCAGTAAAGGAGTTTTGCTATTTGTGGAGCAAAATAACTGATGATGGTCGAAGTAGAGAGGATATAAAATGTAGACTGGCGATGGCAAGGAAATCGTTTCTGAAGAAGAGAAATTTGTTGACATCGAGTATAGATTTAAGTGTCAGGAAGTCGTTTCTGAAAGTATTTGTATGGGGTGTAGCCATGTATGGAAGTGAAACATGGACGATAAATAGTTTGGACAAGAAGAGAATAGAAGCTTTCGAAATGTGGTGCTACAGAAGAACGCCGAAGATTAGATGGATAGTTCACATAACTAATGAGGAACTATTGAATAGAATTGGGGAGAAGAGGAGTTTGTGGCACAACTTGACAAGAAGAAGGGACCGGTTCGTAGGACATGTTCTGAGGCATCAAGGGATCACAAATTTAGCATTGGAGGGCAGCGTGGAGGGTAAAAATCGTAGAGGGAGACCAAGAGATCACTAAGTACTGGGATATCAAGAAGCTTGCACAGGATAGAGTAGCATGGAGAGCTGCATCAAACCCGTCTCAGGACTGAAGACCACAACAACAACAACAACAACAACATGTATGAGTCTGGTGACATACAATCTGACTTTCAGAGAACTATAATCCACACAATTACGAAGACTGCCATAGCTGATAAGTTCGAGAATTATCGCACAATCAGCTTAACTGCTCATTCACCCATGCTGCTGACAAGAATAATATACAGAAGAATGGCAAAGAAAATTGTGGATATGTTAGACGATGATCAGTTTGGCTTTAGGAAATATAAAGGCTACATAGAGCCAATTCTGGCAATGCGGTTGACAATTGAAGCAAGACTAAAAAAAAAAATCAAGACACGTTCATTGGATTTATCGACCTGGAAAAAAGCATTCGACAATGTAAAATGATGCAAGATGTTCGAAATTCTGAGATAAAATAGGGGTAAGCTATAGGGTGAGACGCGTAATATACAATATGTCCAAGGGCCGAGAGGGAATAATAAGAATGGACGACCAAAATGGAGGTGCTGGGATTAAAAGGGTGTAAGACAAGAATGTAGTCTTTCGCCATTGCTGTTTAGTCTGTACATCGAAGATGCTATGATGCAAATAAAAGAAAGATTCTGCAGTGGAATTAAAATTCAAGGTGAAAGGTTACCAATGATACGATTCGTTGATGAAATTACTATCCTGACTGAAAGTGACGAACAATTACATAATCTGCCGAATGGAATGAACGGTCTAATGCGTACAGTGTGTGGATTGATAGTAAACCGAAGAAAGACGAAGGTAATGAGAAGTAGTAGAAATGAGAACAACGAGAAATTTAATATCAGTATCGATGGTGAAGAAGTAGATGAATTCAAGGAATTCTGCTACCTAGGCAGTAAAATAACGTGTGACGGACGAGGCAAGGACATCAAAAGCAGAATAGCAGTGGCAAAAAGGGTATTCCTGGCCAAAAGAAATCTACTAATATCAAATATCGGCCTTAATTTGAGGAAAAAGTTTGTGAGAAAGTACGCCTGGAGTACAGCATTGTATGGTAATGAAACATGGACTGTGGGAAAACCAGAACAGGAGAGAATCGAAGCATTTGAGATGTGGTGCTGCAGACGAATGTTGAAAATTTGTTAGACTGGTAAGGTAAGGAATGAGAATCGGAGAGGGAAGGAGTATGTGGAAAACACTGATATGGAAAAGGGACAGGATGATAGAACATCTGTTAAGACGTGAGGGATTGAGTGCTACGGTACTAGAGGAATCTGCAGAAGGCAAAAACTGTAGAGAAGACAGATACTGGAACACATACAGCAGAAAAGTGAGGTCGTAGGTTGCAAGTGGTACCCTGACATAAAGGAGTTGGCAAAGGAGAGGAATTCGTGGCGGGCCGCATCAAACCAGTCAGAAGACTGACGACTCAAAAAAAAAAATCACTTGGTGGCTGTGTCCTAGGGTCACTGACCAATAACCGAACACAAGTTTGGTTATTTGTGGGTTAAAGGACGAATGAGGTCTGTGGAAATTTTAAAACGTTTGATCACACTGACAGAAAAAAATTAAACTGCAGTACTTTGCGTGATTGGGATAGTGTTGTTCGTCCATCTCACTTGAAGTGATTTTCCAACATAATTTTTTTTTAATTTTGGTTTTGTGAGAGCGGAGTGTTATTATATAATTGTGTTAATTTAGTCGCATTAACCGCACATGAAAATAGTTCTAACTTTTGTTTCATCCATTCAATATTAAAGTCAGTGTGTCATCACTTATATGATGCAGTCAGAAACAGTCTGAAAAGCTTGTAAGGTTGTTGCAGGAAGGTTACGGTGAGAAATAAATCTTAAAAAATAAATTCGAGTTATTTAGCATTGAAGTTAACCAAATAGGTCGTTGTGCGCGCAAATCCAATCACTTGCACGCACTAAAATGTGGTAGCGCCAAGACTTCTGTCTGTCTGTCTGTCTGTGAGTTACCACTTGTTCAAATGCTCATTATCAGTTAAAATGTGCCTTCTTGGGAAGTGATAATGTTGATCCACATGAGCAAAAGCTAAGTTTGTTCGTATTGAGGAAACCAAAGGAAAAAGCGCTTGGTGGCACTGTCTCTGCCTGGGAGCCTGAATATATGTTCGCCACGAACTGACTGGCTAGCTTCAGCGCTAGATAACTCGAAGACGGCACAACGTGTTCAATTTATTTTCTTATCAATTACTTCTCAGTACAACCTCCCATATAACGCCCTTAAAAGCTTTCCAAGCTGTTTATGACCACCCTAGATTAACCAAAAAAAAAAAAAAAAAATAGTCCGTTTCTAGCGGCCTTTTTTATTATTAAAAATTAGGATAATGCCGCAGGAGACAGGCCGGATGGAGAGAATCAAGCTTTAAGAGCGGAAATGTGACTTTATCTGTACTATAATGTGAAGAATAATGTTCGTAAACGAACACAAAATGTTTCATTGCTTACTTAATTGCAGAAATGCAGTTACCGGTACCATAGGGCGTGCTGTACGAGGGAATAGAGAGGCTACAAAAAAGTCATCCAATAGTTTTAAATATCTGAATACATAATTTTGCTTTCGATTCATGGTTCATTTCGATAGCAGTTCCAAAGGACTACTGATGCTTTCCATGAATGGCACACTTAAAAAATATGCCTTAAAACACGCAGTTTTGAGAGTATTTTCAAATTATGTTAATCCAGAGAACTGATAACATGGTGAAGGAAACTAAAGACTATTGAATGCGATGAAATTAAATAAATCCATTTTCTCTCTATCATAAGCCAATAGCAGTATAGATGGTTCAATGTAATGTTTGGGGAGAAGGAAACCTCGCGCACTGCTGACGATATCGGCAGTTCAACTTACGATGTGACAGCTTATTGTGCTGGGAATGGCGCAAGAAAGTAACAAGGTCTTGTGAAAGGGAGCTACAGCTTCTTTCACGTTAACATGCATATGAAATGAAATTAAATTAAAGCCACAGCTCAAGGTCAAGAGGTTCACTGCATAAAGGCTAGTGGGTCGCCGTTTAGTATCAGCTCGTACACATTTTCAAGCACGGTGGCAAGTGTTACGAAAACTTCCAAATTCTGACGACGAATTCTGAGCAATACTGCGGACACCGCCTCAAGAAAAGCTGGTCAAGCTGTATAGTTGGGTCACGCTACGTTAATTCCCTAGAGTAAAAAGTAAGAAACTACAAGGTACTTGATGCAAACATTTAGGTATGATGGAGGTCAGTTTCTTGGATTGCCGCTACATGAGTATGAAAGAAAAGGGAATAGTATATTGCATATCTACTACTTTCACTTAGGTATATCCTAAGGACAAACACACGCACCCATGCCCGAGGGAGGACTAGAACCTCCGTCGGGACCAGCCACACAGTCCATGACTGCAGCGCCTGAGATCGCTCGGCTAATCCCGCGCGGCGTATGGTGATTACTGATGGCTCATAGCACATAAATAATATATGATAGGTACGAATGTGAGAAAATCTGTCCCAGAACAAAAGGAAGCCCTTCAAACTTGCTATGAAAATTTGTGTATTATTACTCAGACGTTTTTAGTTTGGAAAGGTGCCAATTGAAAATGAAGAAGCAGAATGTGGCACAGTTCTCTGTAGACTAAACCAATTTGCCGTTTAGATTTTGTTGAGTGAAGACCGCAGTTGGTTGCGAATGAATTCTTGTTATTATCCACAAATTTAACGTTGATATGTATCGACAAAAACGCCTTTCTTTGATCGGCGTTAATGGAACAGGGATTGCCGCCAGGGATTCTTTGGTAAACAGGAGTCAAATACCTTCTTGAACGATTCCAGTCGTTTGGTGCCCTTTACATTGCTCTCACGACACCTGTCTTGAGGAACACATACTTGACTACACTATGTTTTCTGAATCCAAGCTGCTAGCAATGGAATATTTGAAGAGGTGGTATACCCTCACGTGAATTAACCATTTTGGAGCAACCAATGAGCTGGATACCGTTTAAAACGTCGCAGAAACTGTTTTACCAGTAAGCTGTAGCTTTGTCTACGTCTACAGTGATTTTCAGCGTAAAATTCGTAAAATTCGCCAGTATTTTGTTCTTGAGTAACAGTGAGGTCGACATCAGGCTTTATTTATATCAGTTTGATAATTTGTAATTTACGTCACTGCAGCAACTGGGAACATTTCAGTAAAAAACAACCCCATCGACATAACGTCTCACACATTCTCTGTATTCTGCAGTGTCACAGTCTTTCCCTGTTGCTTTATCCATCTCTCCTACCTCTCTCTCTCTCTGTCTCTCTCTCTCTCTCTCTCTCTCTCTCTCTCTCTCTCACACACACACACACACACACACACACACACACACACAGACAGACAGAGAGAGACGAACAGGCAGACTGAGAAAAAGAGAGAGAAAGACGCACATACACACACGTAGACAAATACATACTGTACCCAAGTAACTTATTTTCTTTTTGAAATTAGTAAATAAAATATGTCACAATACGAGAACAGGCATAAATGTCGAGTCCTACTTGAGCACATCTGTACGAAGCACTAAATTTATATAATACGAACTGATCAGTTTTATGGACTATATGTATATAAGAACATTTTATTACGTTGTAATGGAAACGTTCACCATGAGAACGTAACGATATTAGCTCCTCGTAGGCTTCTGTGCTCGCTCGAGGCTGCAGAAGCACAAGAGTGGAGCAAACTTCTCAGAGCTCAGAAGAAACTTCGTGGCCCGCGGTCTTAACTAAGTCATCCTTCGCCGAAGAAGGAAGTAGTCGTGGCTTGTAAAATTAAGTTGATAATGAGACCCGTGTTCCTAAATCTTTCTTCACTAAGAGTGATGAACTTCCACACACACAAGCCAAGCAAGCTGCTCTCCCTGTCGTTTAAAATTTTCCTTGACATAATTCTACTTTCAGTTCTTACATTTCACATTTTCTGCCTAAAAATTGTGTGCAAAATGTAAATAACAGAGGTCTGGGAAGTTTCACGTGAAAAATTTTAGTGAAAGAAATATTTTATTAACAGCGTGAGTGTTGCCTGCGTACATTCGACGAAAATAGAAATATTAAGTAACGTAACAAATCTGAATAACATAAACACTTAAAAAGCTACAATTTTTGTATAAAACTTATTTCATTACTTTTCTTAGCGAACATACTTTTAAGGGAAATATTTTATGTTTGTAAAACAGCTTGTTTCATGTGTCCCTCATACTACATAGACCACACGGGGGGAAACTTCAAATGGAGTTAAAACGAACACTTAAAGGCTTCCAAATCTTTCTCATGAATTAGGAGAGCTCCTCCCATGTTGATGGATGTGTCCATTATTTCAACGATACAAACACAAGGCTTAAGATACTTTCTACAGATACTACAGAGAATGAACCTGGACAGAGATCTAGAAATATACTGTAACAGTTTATGAAAGTGACATAAAGAAGAATGTTTTACCCTCGAGATACTTCAATGATAGTACGCCACTGAATTAGTACACCTGCTACGAGGGGAGTTCGATAAGTAGCGCAACACATTATCTTTCTGAAAGAAAGCTGGTTTTTATTCATGATTCCAATATAACTTATTAATCCCCAATCTTTTGGCTACAAAACCCTATTTTACAAATCTCCCTTCAATGAGACGGCGTTGCGCTACCTTACTGGGAGGGCCTGTATGAACGCAGTACAACTCCACTGCTCGACGTCGCAGCCAACGTCTTGTGCATCAGTAACCTTCTCATCACCCATGCACTGAATCCCATGAAGTGCATCCTGCATTGGATCAAACAGATGCAAGTCAGAAGATGTGTGGCTTCCGTTAGGTACCGATCGTTGTGGCCGAGTGGTTCTAGGCGCTTCAGTCCGGAAGTGCACTGACGCTACGGTCACAGGTTCGAATCCTGCCTCGGGCGTGGATGTGTGTGATGTCCTTAGGTTAGTTAGGTTTAAGTAGTTCTACGTTCTAGGGGACTGATGACCTCAGATGTTAAGTCCCATAGTGCTCAGAGGCATTTGAATCAATTTTATTCCGTTAGGTGGGGAGGGACCCAGCTGTCATACACCTTTGAGTTCGCTAACTCGTGTGCGAGCGTGTCACCACTACCAACAGAGAAGTCCAGTTGTGCAGCGAGGCTTTTCTTTGTGACATTTCAATCACCTGGAATGAGAGTATCCACACATTCCAATATTGCAGACGTTACAGCCGGCCGGCCGGCCGGCCGGTCGGCCATCATGCGGAAGATCGGATAGGTTTGAGCGACGCTGTTGTGATTAAGACAAACGCATCACCCAACGACTCACTGGGCTTTTTTACACTGCCAGGTCTCCGTAGTCATTCTTCATGCTCCAAAAGAAACTCAATGACAACTCTCTGTTTGGAAAGCACTACAGACGCCATATTGAAGGCTACGTTTAGCGTCGCCACCTATCGGAAGTTCAGAAAACTATACGGGCTGAATAGGGAATATTCCACGAAGTCCCATAACAAATTCCGCATGTTTTTAATCGAAAATGGCCTAGGAAGAAAATGTGTTCCATTACCTGTGGAACGGCACTTGTAAATTCATGCCGCGCGGGATTAGCCGAGCGGTCTTGGGCGCTGCAGTCATGGTCTGTGCGGCTGGTGCCAGCGGAGGTTCGAGTCCTCCCTCGGGCATGGGTGTGTGTGTTTGTACTTAGGATTATTTAGGTTAAATAGTGTGTAAGCTTAGGGACTGATGACCTTAGCAGTTAAGTCCCATAATATTTCACTCACATTTCAACATTTTTTTGTAAATTCATTTAAAATTATATATGAAATTTTACTTGTTGTAAGTGTATATACTTTCATGGCTAACATACTGATACCTACGTAAGGCACAGTCTTTGATTTAGAAGTTGTAAATTACGTTTAATATTTCGTGCTTACTCGTGATATTATCTATATTACTGTTCACAAGCAATGTTTTTGCATATTATTACGAAACTCGAGATATTACTTTATGTAATTCTTTTCTACTCCTTTTCTTTCTTTCTGTTGTAAACCTTTGGGGTCTAATTGAGTTTCCTGAAACCCTTCTACCTGAACAGTGTCGTCTACATAACATTGCATAACCTGTAATGGCACTGGTCTGTCCAAGCAGTTCTTAAAAGTATGTTTTTCTGATGATATCCAGAACGAAAATCACGAATGTAAAACCAAAAAAAGATGGCACATCGACGAAAATTTTCATTTATTTCATAATTTTCAGGTAACTTCTGATAAAATATTGTACCGGAACTACAATTTAATTGCCGATTTTAATCAGTAGACTAATGGAAGGACATAACATTCCCGCTCGGACGGTCAGAAAAATGAAAACAGTAGTTCGTGTTGGAACACTGTTAAATGAAGATGGCCAGTTTAGGACCTTCAGCGTTTCATGTATATAAAATACGAAACTGGATAGGGACTGTTGCCTATTAGTAACACTACTTGTCAACCGTTTCATCTTGTGACCATTTTAGAAAATGATACTCATCTAAGCCAGAAACACACCAGAGCCGAGAACGTTGCCTTTAAGTTTATGTGAGTCCTTAGCTCGGTTATTTCAAACTACAATATCATTACTTTAGTGAGGGAAACAGAAATTATTGTGTAGCTTATGCTGAAACGATTTTTATTTTTTTGTGCATGAATAATTCCTTTCACTCAATAATGCATCCACCTATCTGCATACAGTGTCGTTAGTAAAAAGAAACAAACAAGTAAATTTTCATGTTTCTATACAGCTCTTCGGTACGCAGGTGCATGAAGAAATCAACGTTAATTTGCTGTATGTTTATCAATAACGGTAGACTACGTCGAACTGTCCGAGAAACGGGTGTCTGATTTCGAAATACTCACAGAGTTACTTGCAGTTTTCAAGTTATCCTACCTAGAAATTGTAAGAGATTCTAACCAATCTGGGTTTTCCAGCTGCATGTAGCTTAATATTTACACTATGGACGACATACTCGTCTTGAGAGATTCAGCAACCGTATTCATATTTAAGGTAATTCTTATTTATTGCTCCGTTTCAGTTTCACATTTTTAATTAGATTACACAATTCGATCACTCTGGAACATCTTCAGATCTATGTAATTACTGACTCAGCTGACTGTATCTGCCCTGTAACATGGTGTGGTCGGAGCAAGAAGGCTTACTGCAAAGCATGTCTGTGAAGCAAGCACGCAACCAAGCCATGGAAAAGAACTCGTGCATCCTACGGCTAAATGAATGAGTTTAAAAGGGAGATGGGGTCATAGTGTGGCCTTGCGATTGACGGGATCGTCCTTTCGGGAGATTGACACACAAGTTGGACTCACTGCGTCAGTTGGGCAACGATGGTTGTGTGACGGGTCACGTGAATATTATTATACCTGTAACCAAGGTTTTGAACGTCCATGTCGGGCGCTGATGACCGCGCAGTTGAGCGCCCCACAAACCAAACATCATCATCATCATCATCATCATCATCATCATCATCATCATCACGTCCATGTAGCACAGTCGCTCGCCAGAATCATTGTACTGTAAGGACAGCAGATATCGTACAGCTGCCACAGAACATATAAGAGCACCTATGAGCACAGATGTTTCCACACGAACTGTTGCAACAGGTTATTAGCGGTGGGACTGCGGGCGCGCTAACCTCTATCCCGTCTTCCACTGGCGCCACGGAATTGTCGTGCACGGCTTGACTGGTGCCAGCAAAGGCTCACAGAGGATCAATTGAAAGATGGAATGGCGCGCCGTGGTTTTCAACGGTGAAAGAAGATTCCGTATGCATGCAAGTGATGGTCGTTCGCAGCTATGATGTACACCTGGTTAGCGCTGTCTCCTAGAGTGCACACGTCCAAGACAGACTGGTCCGTCCCATACCTTATGGTCTGGAGAGCGATAAGCTAAAACCCACTGGGACCAGTTGAACAATATAAAGAAACCAATATCATCAAAGCCATAGCTCTAAACAATGCATATAACCCACATATGATTGATAAATTATCACAAAAATCCAAATACAGCAACCAACAAAGCCCCACACGAGAAACCTATGCAATCACCGCAAAAGCCTTCACAAAGCAGCAGAAAATATGACCCACTTCCTTTTCTAGGGAGCATATCCCATAAAATAAGTAATCTTTTCAGGAACACGAACATAAATATAAGCTTCCACACAAACCATAAACTTCAGCAGCTAACCATTCATAACATAAAGAATAACAACCCCCCAATCAGAAGATCAGGTATATATAAACTCAGATGCCAAAATTGCCCCTCCTTCTATATTGGACAGACTGGGTGAAACTTTGGGATTCGATTCAAAGAACATTTAGATGCCATGTGTCTGAACAATCCTTCTAAATCTGCATTCGCAATGCACACGACTCTCAGTAAGCGTGGAGTGCAAAACATTGAAGACCACATCCAAATATTGCAGCATGCTGAGAAATGTAGCCTCATGAATCTGCTTGAAGGGATAGAAATATATACAAAAAAAGCAAATCACTACATCATATTCTCAATGAACAGACAGAGCTAGCCAATGCAACCTTTCTACAAAATTTCACCCACCTATTACCCAGTTTAAAACGTAAATAAACATTACTCCTTTTAACAGCGACAGGCAGTCAATAATCCAAATAAAGTATTACATCATAATATGGCTGCCTGCTCAGTCACATATTACTGCAACTGTAAAACTGATTTAAAAATAAAAGTGGTCTGCCCTACTACATTAATATAATTACTACTGTCACATTATTCATTATCTCATGTACATGTCACCTGGGTATTGCATTGTATTTACACAATACCATATAAGTAACATACATACAACTCGCCACCACATTTTCGCAATTTATTTGTAATTAATGATCACTGAGTATGGTATACTCACAATGTAACGTTTATTCTTTGTTATATAGATACCTGTAATGCTACCTTGATTCCTTGGGGAAAAAATACTTTGCTGTAACTATACTTGATTCAAAATTTCAGGGTACTATGTGATGTTAATTGTTACCGTCATATTATTCATTTTTATCTTACTTCTATGTTGCTCCTTGTATACAGCACAGTATTTACATAATACCATGTAAGTATCATTCACACAAGCAATCCTGAAACTTCGCAACAAAATAGCGAGGAATTTTTGACGTAAGTACCACAACCACTTAACCTCACATAGTTTGGAGGTTAATTATGTTCACATAGGGCGCTTCTAACATAGGGCACCAACACACCAAGAATATTTCGCCACAGTGGAAGAATAAAAATCGAAAACTGACGATTATGTAAAGTGTATCTTGCAAATCTTGTGAACAGCCGTCTGATGATGAACTTGCCTGTTCGATACCGGTTACGGCGCTATGTACCTAAACAAATAGTGTTAATAGAGGCTGGTTGCTGTCTTCTTCTTTGTAAGAATTAATCTACAGTAACCTAGAATACTCACTTTTGAAATTTCTTACATGTCATTCCAACGGCTACAGGAGATATTCAATTGAAATAATTGTTGTGGTATTAAGAGTTTCACTTAACGTTGTATTTATATAAGGAATATATGTTTTAAAAATGGCACAAAGAAAAACAAGCTCGTCGGTTATAGTAAAACATTGTTTTTCTTCTTGTTATTTTTCTTGACATATGGTAACATTGCATGAGTAACCTGATTTTATGTAGCACTCCAAGATAATCAGTTCCGCAGAAGTTTCTTCATTTCATAATTACTGCAGCTTTATATCCATTTGAACTTGCTGACCACATTTAAGTGTTGATTTTCCCATCGCAATTGTTATCCCATACACTTCCCTCCATTCCCTGAAGACCGACAATTTTCTCAATCAACTTAGCTTTTCTTGTACCCGAGATGTGCCACTTAACGTCCAACATTATTCCTTATAACCATATTTCAAATGCCTGTGTTCTCTCCCTCTCAATCCAGCGTACCACTGAAGTTTCACTTCCACATAGAGCAACACTCCAGATATAAACTTTGAAAACAAAAATTTCCCAATACTCTAATTTTTACTAGATGTGAACATATTTCTCAGTTTTAGTAAAGTTCTTCTCACTGTTATTACAATGCATTTTATATCCTCTTAACGTCTGCAGCCAAGTAGCGTCTCATTCCCTAACCAAATTATGACATGCGGTGCCCCGTTGTATCTTCTCTAAAACTTAAAGCCGCGCTCCTTGGACTATCACTGTGAACTAACTTGACTGCCAGATGCAGGCTCATCTTCCCCGCAGCTCCGGCGTCTTCTGCTTGCATCAATCTCCTCTCCGAAGATTCTATATTTTGAAGAAGGTGAAAATTAATCTACTATTCCAAAATCCTATTATCTAGTCCAAATAAAGCCTCTCTCAGAATTCAGTTGCTGTTAACATATTCTACATTCAAATTTCAATATACCATTTCACTGCCACATTAAACAGTAAGCCCACATTTTCTTAGGGCATTCGCACACGACTGAATTCAACCAAATTAAATAACATTTCTTCTCAACAATACAATACTAATATGCATGTCCGTCTGCTCGAGACCAAGTCACTATTAATCAGTTTTTTTCTTCCGTTGTCTCTCCATAACACACAACAATCACCAACGTTTTTCGTTCATGAAATTCGTCCACGAAATTCTGGGCCGGAATTTTTTCTTTTCTCTTAGCTGCAACAGCACGCATCACTTGTTGGCCCAGTTTTGCTCTTCTTTCTCGGTTATCCTGCACAAATAACGTTCTACGGCAGTGTGTATATGTTTGTGCTACAACCCACTACAAAATAACGTGTGTTCGAAGCGACTGGAACACAAGTGACTCCAGACTTTCGTAAAATTATGGGGGCACTACAGACAGTAACACATAGATTAATCCGATTAGAGGCATCCATCTTTTTTTATTTTTACAGAGAATTACGTAATAACCTCTGCTCACGCCGGTCAGCATATATTTGGCCCTCTGCCATCTCTCACGGAATTACTATGGCATTAGCAAACGATGACGATTTTTATATCTTTCCTCTGAACGACAATTCCTTTTTCTTCAATTTCTTCTCGGCTCTCTTTTCAGCTTATTCTTTGTATAGGGTGAAAAACATGGGCGATTATAACAATGTTTCACTTCGTTCTGAACAACAGTCTTCCTTCCATATGCTTACAGTTTTGTAACTGCAGTCTGGATTCTACACAAGTTGCAGGTTCACTTTATACACCTCACCCCTCATAAGTACAGTATTTAAAAAAACACATTCTTGTATCAAGAAGGAGATATGTGATTACAACGAAATTTATTTCAAAGGTTAGGGATACAACAACACACAAATGGTCAGAATTAAAGATTTATACATAGACTCTGACCGTGGGAAATAAGTATGGTGTGGAGACGGCATTTGCTGCAATTAAAGCCTTTAGATTTCATTGCATGGAATCAAAGAGGGCCTGGATGTGCTGTTGGGGAATAAACTGCTAGCGAGTTGTGGTTACCGTGCGTCAAGAAAGAGTCGACATTGGTTGGTAGAGGACGAGAACCCAAAAATTGCCGTTTCCATATCCCAGATACTTTCGATGGGCAACATGTCAGGCAAACATGTTGGTCACGGACCCATCAGTAGTAGTCTTCCTTCGAAGAAGATTTTCAGATTCCTTGAAATATCTGGCCGGCAACTGTCCCTGCTAAAATGTGGCATGTGAAGCTCCCTGCAGGAGATGCAGTGTCTCGGAATCTAAACCCTTCATGTTGTAGCGGTTGCTGTTTAGCTTCTTCCCGATACATAGGGGGCGAGATCACGTGCTATAGCCAATCACACCCCATAGCATGAGACTGGGAAATGGTCACTTTACAACCTAACAGTAAAGTCTGACCGACTGTGTTCACCACGGCAGCTTCTGAAGCGCACACGGCCATCAGTGATGGAGAAGGTGCACTGGGACTCTTAAGATAACAATAAGTTTTACCACTCAGTCGACCAGTGACGGCGTTCATGTACCATTCAACTTTGAATCGTCGATTATTCTTAGTCAAAGGAAGGCAACGCAATGGAACGCGTATCACCAATCCTGGAAACAGCAGATGGCGTCTATCTGTCCACGCAGACATGCCCACAACCGTTGCAGTCTTCAAATTCGAGCCAACACTGTGGACTAAATTCTTCTTTTGGTAACAATCATACGGACAAGATGTCTGTCATACAGCTCTGTGGGCATGTGGTGTGAGCCTGAAGCCACTGAACGCTGTGAACAACACTCTTCTATCTAATGATAGACTGACGCAAACCATAGCAGCATACCTGTTCGAGCCGATTTGAGCGATATAGCAAATCATTTTTCCTCCAGACTCATCTGTCGACGCTGTGGAACTCACTTACGTGACAATACTGGGTCCTTTCACGTCGACGAGGCATTCCCGTATTTGGTTCCACGTTTTCACCTCGTTTGATGGCTCTCCACCGACGGAGTGTGGCGTAACACTGACCTACACGGTCTCGCAAAAGAGAGTGCTATTGGGCCTACTTCAACGCCATTTCTCTGCTGTCATAATCACTCTTCTCCACATTCTATGATCTGGGAATGATTCATATCATTACTTCTGATTATTAGAGTTTCAGAAACAGTAGCGTATTTCTGACATGTTAAATAAATATTTTTAAAGCGTTTAATGCCTACGCCGCAATTCTCTCACTACAATTAAAGCATGGTAACTAGTTTCGGTTGCTATCCACAACAATCTTCAGAACTGTGCACAACTGAGAAAACAGCCTAAGAAAAATTTATACAATAAAGTACACTGTGTAAAAGCTCACCAAAAAATATAATGAGGAGCCAGTTCCAGTAGCGAAAGTGTACTTATCAATGCAGTACAGAAATGTTATTGTTCATATAATAACACGCTCTTAAATACGTAAAAAGGTGGCTAATATTCATTGGAAAGTGTCATTATGTGTAGTCATGCCATGACGTGCATTCGTAAATTCTCAGAAAATGACGGTACATAGTTTAAAAACATTGCACTGAGTGTGTCAGGTTTGCAGACCTACCGAAAGAATTTTAGAGAAGAAAAATTTCAGACCAGAAATCTTAAAAAGCATATATCTAAATAAATCACAGCATACCTGACTCATTGTTGTCTCTAAAATTTTAAAATTCACTTTGATGTAGACTTATGTTCTTTAAGATTTTTCGTCTAAAATTATTTCGAACCATCTACAACCCGGCTTGCTCGTGATGACGTTTTTAAAGTATGTACTGCGATTGTCGTGGATTTTACCTCTGCATGTCATTGCATGTTTTGAACTAAGTTACCGTTTAAACATTACAATATTTTGTACTAAACTGTAAAACTGATTTCTCAAATGTTCATTTGTACTGTTGGAACTGGCTCCCTGTTATATTTTTGGTAAGATTTTATACAGCGTATAAAATTTTCTTTGGCTACTTTTCATCCGTTTGTTTACAGACTGACGTCTGTTTTAGACGGCAATTGAGTCTAGTTATCAAATTTTGGTTGTAATAGAAACATTACGATGTAGGCATTAAAAGTTCCTTTACATAACAAAATTAAGAAACTACATTAAGACAGTTATCTCCTCCCTGACAATGTCAGGCTTCAGTAAAATAGTTGTTTCATTAGGTTAAATATTTCAATGGATGCTGATATCTCTATTTCTTGCTTTGTGTTCTTCTACAGCTGTTCTTTGGAGTGTAATTAAATGCGAAATAATACAGAGGAACTAGTACATTTGCCAGTGTGTAAAGTACCACATTCCCAATTGGGACGTGCGTCTCATAATTCGCAAGATTCCGCAGCACACTGCAACTTTTGGCAGGTGTCTGTTCCTTGAGTGAGGTCGCGACAGCTCACTAGAATGGCGACCCTGCCAGGACGACGTGTAGAGGCGGGGGTGTGGGAGGACAGCGGCGCGCCGCTCTAATGCGCTCTCGGCGGCCTTCCGCCACTCGGGCCGAGCACCGCCCCTCCAGGCATCGACCGCCGGCCCCTTATCTCAGGAACCTACGCGCCAGCCACACGCTGCTAACCTAACCGCCTATCTGCTGCAGCATCTTCAAAGGGACCACCAAAGGCAGGCCTACACTGGGGGCACTACCAGCACCTCCACTGCACTGAACCATATTCATTGCATCCGACAGACCTCAATCAATCATCAGATATTGCGTGTTTATGAAACAACAAGCTATGGTCTACGATGAAAATGAGATATTTAGAAATTTTGACTGTTTTCACATATTGATAATATTGAAGAGGTGAACCACTTTTAGTGTCTGAAATGACTAACAGTATAATGCTTTCAGATACAGTATGTGGTATTTTTTTCTTTATTTGACCATTTGTTTCCTTTAAGTCATAACTCATTTGGCGGATATGACTCTGTACATTAGTTTTTCCCTCTTGGACTAACATTTACTTTACATCCTTTGTAATCTATTTTGCAAGTTTTATTCATTTCCTGCACACACTATTTTACCCCTCTACAGCTTTTGTCATCTCGAAGTTAACTATTTCAGGGTGCCATAGTGAGACCTACATCTACATCTACATTTATACTCCGCAAGCCACCCAACGGTGTGTGGCGGAGGGCACTTTACGTGCCACTGTCATTACCTCCTTTTCCTGTTCCAGTCGCGTATTGTTCGCGGGAAGAACGACCGCCGGAAACCCTCCGTGCGCGCTCGAATCTCTCTGATTTTACATTCGTGATCTCCTCGGGAGGTATAAGTAGGGGGAAGCAATATATTCGATACCTCATCCAGAAACGCACCCTCTCGAAACCTGGACAGCAAGCTACACCGCGATGCAGAGCGCCTCTCTTGAAGAGTCTGCCACTTGAGTTTGCTAAACATCTCCATAACGCTATCACGCTTACCGAATAATCTTGTGACGAAACGCGCCGCTCTTCTTTGGATCTTCTCTATCTCCTCTGTCAACGACCTGGTGTGGATCCCACACTGATGAGCAATAATCAAGTATAGGTCGAACGAGTGTTTTGTAAGCCACCTCCTTTGTTGATGGACTACATTTTCTAAGGACTCTCCCAATGAATCTCAACCTGGCACCCTTCTTACCAACAATTAATTTTATATGATCATTCCACTTCAAATCGTTCCATACTCATACTCCCAGATATTTTACAGAAGTAACTGCTACCAGTGTTTGTTCTGCATTCATATAATCATACAATAAAGGATCCTTCTTTCTATGTACTCGCAATAGATTAGATTTGTCTTTGTTAAGGGTCAGTCACTCCCTGCACCAAGTGCTTATCCGCTGCAGATCTTCCCGCATGTCGCTGCAATTTTCTAATGTTGCAACTTCTCTGTATACTACAGCATCATCCGCGAAAAGCCGCATGGAACTTCCGACACTATCGACTAGGTCAGGGGCGGGCAAACGTTGCACGCGGCTCATGAGCGCACAGCGCTGCACGTGTGGTGCTCGCGTGCAGGCGTCGACCGGGGCTGTGGCGACAGCCGGCAGGTTGCGCAGTGTTGTGCCAGGCTAAGCTGCGGACGTTGATGCGAAGTGAGCACTATGTAGTGAACGTTGTATTTCAAGAAACGGAGAAGTGGAGATTTGCTATCTTTTAAAAAGTAATGGGAGAATCATTTTTTCTTTGTGCAAAGACGTGAAAATTCGAAATGTTTAATATGTGGCAGTATTCTCGCTGGTCAACGGAAGTTTAGTATTGAAGGCCATTATAATAAATTTCACAAGGACGAGTACAATTTACTGTCGGATTTTGAGCGGATGGGGAATTGACTGAGCTTAAGAAGACCGATCTGACGATACGAGATGAATCTGTCGTAGTTGGCCGGCCGGAGTGGCCGAGCGGTTCTAGGCACTACAGTCTGGAACCGCGCGACCGCTATGGTCGCAGGTTCGAATCCTGTGATGTCCTTAGGTTAGTTAGGTTTAAGTAGTTCTAAGTTCTAGGGGACTGATGACCACAGCAGTTAAGTCCCATAGTGCTCAGAGCCATTTGAATTTGTCGTAGTTGCTGTTGTCACGAGAGATCTGCGACTTTCCCTTGTCATGTCTCTCATCTAACTGATCTAACATTTTATGGAGCACTGTTTTCAAGTTTTCAGGACGACAACAATAATAGCCCAGCGGTATGTGCAAGTTATAAGACTGCGCTTAATATAGCGAGAGCTGGAAAACCATTTGCTGAATTAATAAGTCTCGGTTAAGAGCAAACATCAGTGATCAAAATTTACGTAACTGTTTGTGTTTGTCTGTATGTAGAAATTTTGTTCCAGATATTAAACGTATTGTAAACTCCACCTGTGATAATTAAATAAAACGTATCGTAGGTAATAGGTACTCTTCCAAACCATGATTTCTTTCAAGCACTCCTACTAACCTTATTGATTCACTCAATAAAGCAAGCTAGGAAACAAAACGCATTACAGAGGAAGGAGCGGACAGAAGGTATGGTGGGGATGGGAGATAAGCGGGTGGCCAGCTTGCCCCTGTGTGCACGCGGAACACCTGTTAACTGCACGCGTGCAAGTGCACCGCACATGTGCAGGATTCCTGCCCGCCCCTGTACTAGGTCATTTATATGTATTGGAAAAAGCAATGGTCCCATAACACTCCCCTGTGACACACCAGAGGTTACTTAGACGTCTCTCCATTGATGACAACATGCTGTGTTCTGTTTGCTAAAAACTCTTCAATCCAGCCACACAGCTGGTCTGATATTCCGTAGGCTCTTACTTTGTTTATCAGGCGACAGTGCGGAACTGTATCGAACACCTTCCGGAAGTAAAGGAAAATGGCATCTACCTGGGAGCCTGTATCTAATATTTTCTGGGTCTCATGAACAAATAAAGCGAGTTGGGTCTCACACGATCGCTGTTTCCGGAATCCATGTTGATTCCTACAGAGTAGATTTTGGGTTTCAAGAAATGACATGATACGCGAGCAAAAAACATGTCCTAAAATTCTACAATAGATCGATGTCAGAGATATAGGACTATAGTTTTGCGCATCTGATGGACGACCATTCTTGAAAATTGGGACTACCTGTGCTCTTTTCCAATCATTTGGAACCTTCCGTTCCTCTAGAGACTTGCGATACACGGCTGTTAGAAGGGGGGGGGGGGGGGAGGGCAAGTTCTTTCGCGTACTCTGTGTAGAATCGAATTGGTATCCCGTCAGGTCCAGGGAACTTTCCTCTGTTGAGTGATTTCAGTTGCTTTTCTATTCCTTGGACACTTATTTAGATGTTAGCCATTTTTTCGTACGTGCGGTGATTTAGAGAAGGAACAGCGGTGCGGTCTTTCTGTGTGAAATAGCTTTGGAAAAAAGTGTTTAGTATTTAAGCTTTACGAGTGTCATCCTCTGTTTCAATGCCATAATCATCATCCGAGAGTGTCTGGAATGCTGTTTTGATCCACTTACTGATTTAACGGAATACTAGAACTTCCTAGGATTTTCTGTCAAGTCGGTACATAGAATTTTACTTTCGAATTCACTGGATGCTTCACGCATAGCCCTCCTTACGCTAACTTTGACATCGTTTAGCTTCTGTTTGTCTGAGAGGTTTTGGCTGCGTTTAAACTTGCAGTGAAACTCTCTTTGCTTTCGCAGTAGTTTCCAAATTTTGTTGTTGAACCGCCCCCTAGGATAAGTGTCTACCACAGTCTTCTGCTCATATTCTTTTCTTTGAAAAGTATCCTTTGTTGAAACAAGCTTCTTTCTGGTGTGCCAATCTGCTTGTGATGCACTGTCGTCTTCGGCCGTATAGTGTAATTTACTTCCTAAAGATAACGACTCTTTAGACTCTGTGCTTGTAATTTTGATGTTCTAGAAGTCTTCATTTCTTTTAGCTAATGTCCACTATCTTAGTCTTTGCTTTTTCCTTAAGCTATATTCTGTGATAAGCATTTTTTCCATCCCTTTCAAAAGGGCTTCTGATTATTTATTACATCATGTAAGAAGGGTTTTGTCGTCCACAAATCTTAGCACTGCTAACTGTTCCATTTGTACTTCTATTCTAAAATTTACTTTCACTTCATTCATTGCTTCTTGGGCGTACTAGCTGAAGAACAATGGTTATAATGTGCACCCCATCGTTAGCATCCTTATTAACAGGAAAATGTCTTTATTAATAGATATTGCATTCTAAAAATTAGATCTGGCATCGCAGCCAACTGAACGGTGGATATTGCGTGTAAAAATGAGATTATTTACCATTTGAGAATGTCTTTTATTATTAAATTGGAGTCAGTAACTAATTATTAATTATTAACTGAGCTTCATTTAAAACACATGCTTCTTCTTTAATTTCCATTCACCGAAATAACTTCAGACATGACGGCTAAAAGTTAAGTGTATTGATTACAATGTTCAGTTGAAATGACAATAATCATCGACATATGATATGTTAAGATAAAATTCTGCATCTTTGGCCGGAAAATAAGTTGCATACCGTCGCATATTTTTATGCTCAAAACTACACAAAAATCGTTTCACTGTCTCGCTTATTTTGAATAATTGCATATTTTCCACTCAAACGAAAGTATGTTGTGAAAATAAATTTCTGTGGAAGAAATTACCACGTCATAATAGCATTCTCAAGCCTTTTTAACAGTGGCACACTAAAGTTTTATTGATTTATTTTGTAATATTGTGTGAAGTAAATGCCTGAAATGGTATGTATAACACTGAAGAATCAATGCAGGCTCACTGTATATGACAAATTCGGAATCGAATGTGATGAGACAGCTATTACGCTCCACAGTTCATCAGGTGGTTCTCAAAGGTCTGTTCTACCGACCTCGCTAACTTCTTGAGTAGACAGGAACCATTCAATAAAATCCTTGTGATTTGCAGAGCTCTGTACAGGACTAAGGCGGCTTTCGGCTAGTAGGTTATCGATAAGTAGCCTACTTGTGGGAGAAAAAATTTTGAGTCAAACTGGTCCATTACACAGTGTATCAGAAACAGAAATCCTTATCCGTGGCGTTTTGGAGCTCTACACGATCAGTGAGAGGTTTCAGCTGGTCGTGGCACACGTGAAGAAACTTGCGGACTTCCTTCGTCACCAAATTAAGTCATTAAGCAGGGCAGCGCCAGCGTTACACAGTGTTATGAGTGATGTGCCCCGCGGACAATTTTTTATGCTGTGCGCTTAACATTAACAGTAACAGTTTCCATTCAGTAATCCCACTCCAACGAACTGAGGCTGGAATGATAACCTCGATGTCATTCAGACGATATGGTCTATGTGGTCACATCACTTGAGCCGTCATACTTTTTTCATTCACATAACACTCAAAACAAGTTCCTCGCCAACTATATAAATTATATACTAAGACTCCCCTAACGGTAAGAAATCACTACATAATAGGAGCAGTGCGATTGCAGCAGAACTCGTTGTGTTTCCTGAATGGTACAGTGCAGCTTGTGTACACTCTTCAATCAGTGAACATGTCGCGAGAGATCATTTGAAGCTGATACAGTACGTGCTTCGTCGCTTTATGGCTACGGTGATCCTCATTACAGATAGGTGTACACCATAGCAACGTGGTTCGAACGTTCAGCCGTTGTCAAAAGGCAAGAACACATTGAAGCTTGGCTTCGGTCATGGACACAGGCTGATGACACCTGCCTACGAATTTTGTGGCGAAGCTACTTCGAGGTGAATCCAACTGAACAACGCCTTGGCTTTTTGGAAGAAACTATAGGGACTGTCTCGATCAACACAGTACACAATCGTTGTCATACGATCAGTTGTTCTGTAAACGTCGTTTACGAACAGTACTAGACATCTTCAAGAAGCTTTGGATCAGAGTGCGAAGGTGGATGGAAGCACGACGTTCTATGTTACCCAGTAGTACTTTTTGGTTCCACAGATGTGCCAAAGAGCACCCAGTAGTTGTTATAACTTCTACTGTTGTGCCAAGAACTATCCAAGCATGTTATTCAGTACACGATAAGTTGCGTTATCTAGCAATAGTATTTGCTTCCTTAGATGTACTACGGAAGATCTAAGCAAGCTACGGAATACATGCTATATTCTATGTTACACAGCAGTAGTTTTTTCTTCCACAGTTGTGCGAAAAAAGATTGAACTATGTTAGTTAGTGCACGATAGGCTATGTTACTGAACAGTACAGATGTGCCAAGGAGGATCCATACATGTTACCCAGTACTTGTTGTCGTACGTTATCCAACAGTGTTTCTAACTTCCACGGATGCTCTAAGATGTATACTTTCGAGCAGACTGTTTTATTTTCGTTATTGTTTTGTATCTGTTTAACAAAACTCTATAGTTTTAATTTCATAACACTAATTCTTTCATTCTCTGTTCCCATTCAGTCATGTTCCACAGAAGTGATAGACACTCAAGTGATGCAAAAATTATTTATCGTAAATCTCCTCATCAACTGAGACTACAGTTTCCTACAAAGCACTTTGTCAGAAGCTCTTCATCATACAGCTTTTGTACACTCTATTACCGATTAACAACGCAAAGTGAACAATTAAGTGGTACGAATGGCACTGCATCAGAGATATCAGAGTCGCTGGTAGAACACAGTGTAGAGCTTTGTCGCCACGAGCGCCATGAATCGCGTGCGCTCGGGCAGCGTGTCCCCAGACCGGCACACACGTGTGCTTATCTGCGCGGAAATCTGGAGGGCGTGGCCCTGCATACTCCAATATTTGTGAGCGCGCCACCGTCACAGTGCCCCCGCCCCCGCCCCTTGCCCCCTCTCACCCACACTCTCTGTCTCTGTGTCTCTCTTTGACCTTCTCTCTCTCTGACCCCTCTCTATGTCTGGTCTCGACCGGGCAGTCCTCTGTAACATCAAGTTAATGAGCGTAAACGTTCGCGACCCCCACTCCACGTTTATTTGCGTGATAAATAATTTTCAGACTAAACAGTCTGCACTACAGTTCCTAACAATACATTCAAAATGTTTCTGGTCCCTACTATTCTGTGTGGTCTCCTCTGGAGTTTGTTAGCACCGCTTCCTTCATCATATTCATACTTTAAACAGTGACCCATTCGATTAGTTTATGGTGTCTCAAATATTTTCCTATCTTATACTAATATTTTTATTTCCAAACAGTTCCGCATGCAACACTGTGTGGACAACACGAAACCTGTTTACCCACACTACATTATCTTCTGGGAGTGCTAGTCCAGCAGTGTAACGCAAGCAAGTTTCTTCCAATTTTAAGCGGTAGGAGAGAGCTGGAACTGAAGGTATATAGACGTGATTTTAGTCCTGGCTCGGCGGCTCAGTCAGTAATCTCACTGTCTGTGCAACCCAAGGTTCTGGTTTCGTGTCTCGATTCGATACACAAGTCTGTTATGACATGGTACTTCAAAAACAGTGCACGTTCTACATTGGAGTCTAAGATTCAATCTGTAATATGGACGCTGTCTCCCGAAGGCATCGTATGCTGAGAACTCGTATTTATTTTACCCGACAATTTCAGACCTTGTGCTTGAAAGCATTGACAGCTGAATACGTGCCGTAATTTTACAACAAATAAGTACTACCGTGATGAGGGGCCCGAAATGTGCTACAAAATGGAAACTATTGTTTCACGGTCTCCGACTGATAAGCATTGATAACCGAGTCATAAATGGTTCAAATTGCTCTGAGCACTATGGGACTTAACGTCGGAGGGCACCAGCCCCCTAGAACTTAGAACTACTTAAACCTAACCTAAGGACATCACACACATCCATGCCCGAGGCAGGATTCGAACCTGCGACCGTAGCGGTCGCGCGGCTCCAGACTGTAGCGCCTAGAACCGCTCAGCCACCCCGGCCGGCGATAACCGAGTCCTCGACGGCGTTAAAACTTCACATCTTCGCATAATGACGTACTAAATATAGCGTTTCCTTGGCAAAAGAGAGAAATATTTTGCCTTAAGTATGCTTTGCAATGTTTCCCAAAATGCAGCAACGAAAGGTCCGAAGTTCAACGGCAATTTATTTTTTTTCCTGTTATTTGCAGCTCATACAGTTTCACCATGAATGAGAAGACCTTCCAAGGGCTGCATAATGAAAAGCTTGTCTATGCAAGCACGGCGTCACGTAGGTGACTGTGGCCAGAAAATAAAATTCTGGTGGCAGATTCTTGCCTCACCTATAAGTAACCATATTACCCACCATGTTTTGTAGCGAAAAGATGATATTACATCATCTTCTTCAGTCGCGTGGAATATAGTAAAGATAATTGGTAGTGAATCCATTAACCACTTGCCTTCCTACTGTCCCGCCTACCTACACTTACTACTTATTAAAATTATAATGACGTCTTTCAGTTACGCTGTTCCTTGAGTAATTCGTTTCTCTTTACGTATGTGCTAGCTATTCGTCTTACGAATCTCTCTGACATTCACGAAACAACTGTTAGTTTTCCATTGGTTTTCTCATTACGGGAACATTCGTTACTCACATTAACTGAAACTTATAACTTAGTTTGTTGGCTAGAATACGCTCTTAGAAATTATGTAAAACTTAAAGATAAATTTCAGGGAGCAAAAGGTTATTTGCAACTTGAACAGAAAGCAGACTGCAGTTATGAGCGCCGGAGGACATGGTACGAAGGCAGTAGTTGAGAAGGGGCTGTTACCAGTCTCCGATGTTACACAAATCGTATATTCTGCAAGAAGTGAAGGAGGTCCACGTGATAGTTCGAAGGTGATTACTAATCAGGGACCGGCTGGAGTGGCCGTGCGGTTCTAGGCGCTACAGTCTGGAGCCGAGCACCTGCTACGGTCGCAGGTTCGAATCCTGCCTCGGGCATGGATGTGTGTGATGTCCATAGGTTAGTTAGGTTTAATTAGTTCTAAGTTCTAGGCGACTGATGACCTCAGAAGTTAAGCCGCATAGTGCTCAGAGCCATTTGAGCCAACTAATCAGGGAGAAGAAAATTCGAGGTTTGTCGGTGAGATTGTAATATGAATATCAGAAAAAATATATAGCAAGGGTAATGTAGTCGAAACGAATCAGACGATGATGAGGGAATTAGATTACCAAATGTAACATAGGTAAGTGTATATTTTCGTTAGCGCAGCAAAATACTTAATGTTGGCCGAAGGAGAGAAGATATGAAATGACAGTAGGAATGCGTGTAGAAAACAGAGGAATCTCTTTACACAGAATATAAATTTTAGTGTTCAGAAGTCTTTTCTGAGCTTAATTACCTGTAGCCTAGCTCTGTACAGAAGTAAAACATAGACGATATACTGTCAACACAAGACGAGAATTGAGCCTATTGAAATGAGGTGATACAGGAAAAATGTTGAAGATTTGACTGGTTTATTGCATAACTTATAAAGAGGAAACGAGTCGAGTTGGCCATTTAATAGGACACATCCGAAAACATCAAGGACTCCTCATTTTCGTAAAGCAGGCATTGCACAAGGAGGAGAGCAAGACAAAGGGTTGTAGTAACCACTTCACACAGATGTAGGTTACAGTGATTACTCGTAGATGTAGAGGATTGAAGCTGCGGGCTTTCAAAAACATTAAAATTATGAAATGATGTTGGTGGTGTGGTGGCTCTCAACTATGTACCCTCTGACTCAAAGTTGAAATATTAAAAGTTTTGGCTGGTTTCGTGTTACCGTACGTCCGTCGCGCCATCACGTCCTCTCCCGTACTGTCGAAACGATGCTCCTCCCCCCCCCCCCCGCCTTGCATTCGGTCTCCCCACACGTCCTTTTTGGAACGATCGCTGTGATTGGCTAGAGCGCTCCTGCCATGTCTCGAGGTATCATGATTCGTCTGGCTACTATTAATTTCTATATGAACTGCGAAATGTCTGCCATTAAGGTTTCAGAAAGTCCGCCATCCTTGGCACTACCGGCATCAAAGTCTCCCTCATCGACACAGCCTCACCATGGAATTCCCAGCAATTTGCTCGGGCTGGACCCCTCTTGCTTTGGCCAACGTCCGGCACCACGTGGTCAGCCTGCCGAGTGGGTCGCGCCTGCCGAGCAGCCCGTGCAGTCACTCCAATTCCGAACTTAGAATATTTTCAGGGCGCCACAATTCGCCCTTTACCTCACAAAGTGGACAAAGTACAGTTGAGATCTGCATAAAATCATTCTGTTTTTCGATGCTTGGTAGCACAGAGTTTGTTGAAACTCTCAGTATATATAAATACCAGAGAAAACAGTAGCTCATACCCACACGTATAGTCGAAAACTGTAATTCATGGAAAAGTTTTGAGAAAACCTTTATCCATCACTGGAAGTAATAAGGTTGGTGATCTTTTGATGAAGTAGATGCCACGCTCTGCTGCCTTTGAAAAATGCACAGCTGGGATTATCACTTCCCCCAAGATAGACTATCGAGATCTGTGGCTGGCTGCCGAGATTGCCGGTGATACTCGCACGACTCGGTAAGGGGACCACCTCGTCCTGCAGTTGTAAGGACATAATATAGGAGGTTTACGAAAGTGCAGTTAAATGCTGAAATCATGTGACAGGGAGGAAGGGAAAAAAACATTTCTGCCAGAAGCTGGAGGAAAAGAACATAGTAGCCAATAATGACCGAATAAGCTCCTGACAAAATAACTGTAATCAATCCTACCAGAGTGATGAATGTTGGAGAGAGCAAGAGAGAGGAAAACGAATGATTAGAATAGGAGATGGGTCTCATTGGCTAAAGACAGATGAAATGAAACGATCGAATGTCACTTTCGTTCGGGAGTTCTTTGTGGGATTGTTCAGCAACCTACTGTAAGTCTTTGTAGCTGACGTCGCTTCGATGACTTGTGCGTCTTTGTAGGAGGGATGTGATGGTCCCAGAAACACCCTATGCTTGAGCGAAGAAAATTTCCTGCGCGACTGAGATTCGCTGCCAGGATATAACGACCTAGAAGCATGAGATATTTCCTGTTTACTGCAGCTTCATCGTTCTCTCTGCTCTTCAGCAGCTACGGAAACCGCTAGTTGACCGCTAGAAAGACCGTCGAGACTAACATCGCTGCTCAGAACACATAAGCAGAAGGCAATTGCACCGCTACAGGTCCGTTCGCCGCAGACGGGTCTTTCCAGAGAGATAAGGATTGTAAATGAGCCGCGGACATTTCAGTCAGATTTTATAGCGCCTTCGCTTCCTATGACTTCACGTAACAGTATATGAAAGAATATACGGTGTCCAGATTTAATATTTGATACGGCACACAGTTCAACATATTCATCGGGGCCTGTTCAGCGCTAAAGAGACCGACACATCCTTTTCGTAGACAGTTCCAAATCTGTCTCTGTGAGTAAGTTATCTGGTTCCTCAGATTTTCCGTTGTAACATCGCAGATTCTCTGAAATATCGTAGTGTCTCTACCGAAAACTTGTTCGTCTTGGCAGTCTGCATCACCTCTTGATTATCACTGTAATTGGTGGAAATATTGTGGAGTTTTGTAATAACTTTCCGACAGAGGGTCCGATGCTTGAGCAAAATATAAAACAACTGGAGAGCCTTCAAAAGGAAAAGTATGGTTTACCTTCTTCCGTTCTGTTTCATGGTCAAAGATTTCCAATGAGAGGTGCATGTTGGCATCAAAAGAGGTATCTCCTCTGTAAACAAGGTGAATCAACAAATACTTGTACCCCTTCCATCTCGTGAATCGTTCGAAACATTGAAGCAAAATTTTAGGTATCTGACAACGTGTAGTGGGGTAAATAATTCTGTTTGATGTTTAATCCACTTCACTCGTTTATCAGCCTAAGTACTAAAGCCAATATTTTTCTATTATGGAACGATATACTTTTTTAAATCGCTTTCGAAAGTTCTTGAAAAGATGAGTGCCATGCTAAGGTTGCTATGATTAGTTTTGAAGCATTACAGAAAAGTATCTGAGGAATGAGCTGAAACTGAAAGGTAATTAGGCCAAAACTGGTTACAGCAATGTAACCACTGCCAAGTGCGCTCTGGTGCCAGACTTGGTTGACAAAACAGTTAAGCGGATTATATGTGAAACCACATTAGTTGCCTGTCATATGCCGAAACTCTCATTTCCTTATTTTGATCATATCACAGAAAAAAAGAGTGCTAGTTTTATCTGTGATGCTAGAAATGCGTTGGTTCTCACGGATGAATTAACAAAGTTAGATCCACCAGTTCACCATCTTTGGATGTGTGTATAGTTCGACGTGTAGCAGACACAGAATTTCCAGAAATGTTGTAACACAAGAAGAAGAGCAAATAGAGTTTGAGATCAGTACAGGAAAGTGCTGAAACAAGAACCGGTAGGAAACTTATACGACTGAGCTGTCTTCCTTTTCCTCTTTCTTTTATAGTTCGCTGCGAATACAGATGTGACATTGTGACTATCGACCCAAAGTTCGAAATATTTGTACTGATGCTATAAAAATTTCTGCCAAAGGCCTTGCCACTGCTGATAGGTCAGTTCCCGTCAGATCACCGCAGCTAAGCCTGCGGGTGCGTCTAGCAGTGGGGTGAATGTCCGAGTGTGCTGTACGCCGCTGGCAAGGGGCGCGCACTCAGCCCTTGAGGGCAACTGAGTAGTTGTTACTTCATTAAGAGGTGGCTGCCCCAGGTCACGAAAACTGACTGCTGGCAGCAGAGCGATGTGATGGCCCCCACGCCTCACTATACTCGCATACTCTGATGCCTGTGGGCTGGGAATGACACAGTGGCCCGTCGGTACCGTTGATTCTTTCGCAGCTTGTTCTGATGGAGAATTTAAATATAAATTTGAATCACCTATAACTTGCACTGCAAATACTGCGGAAATGGAAAGTGCTATTGATGTTCAGTTTTCAGTGAATGAATTGGTAGTCAAGGGATCGTATTGGTTCAAATGGCTCTGAGCACTATGGGACTCAACTGCTGCGGTCATAAGTCCCCTAGAACTTAGAACTACTTAAACCTAACTAACCTAAGGACAGCACACAACACCCAGCCATCACGAGGCAGAGAAAATCCCTGACCCCGCCGGGAATCGAACCCGGGAACCCGGGCGTGGGAAGCGAGAACGCTACCGCACGACCACGAGATGCGGGCAAGGGATCGTATTGTTAGTCAATAAAGAGACTGTAATAATTCTTATCCAAATGTTTTTTTTTTTTTTGTTCAAACATAACCTTTTAAATAGAAAAATTCCCATTGTCATTAACAAACTAAAAGTAGGATAAATCAGAACGTCAGTGGTGTTTGTTGCAGGATTATAGTGGCGTTTATGAGATATCGTATTTTCAAAAGTTTCTACGCCGAGAGTTGTACAACAGCACACACTAGAGAGTATCACAAGTGCATACACCAGTTACGTTGAATCTGACCAGTAATGAGACAACTGACCATCACATGTTGTGTCCAAAATGACAACCGGCAATACGCGCTTCCAGTCTGGTGTGGAACGACTGCTGCACACGTGCAAGCATTTCAGCGCAAATGCCCGAGCAGGCTATGGTAATACGTCGTTGGATATTATCGTGTGTAGTTGGTACGTCCAAGTATATAGCATATTTCAGCTTTCCCCACTGAAAAGAATCTACAGGTGTCAAACTCGGGGAACAGGCCGCCCTCGGTATAAGTCTTTCGCGTCCAGTCCAGCGATTTGGAAACAAATATTTTTCCGATCTACATCACACTCCGCAGGCCAGCTAATGGTGAATAGCGGAGGGTACTTTCGGTACCATTACCTGATCCCTTCAACCCTGTTCCACTTGCGAATAGTGCGTGCGAAGAATGATTGTCGGTAAGCCTCTCTATTGGCTCTAATTTCTCGAATTTTCTCCTCGTGGTCAATAAGCGAGATATAGTAGTATGCTGTCTGTCTCCTCCTGAAAAGTGCTGTACCGAAATATCAATCGCAAATCTCTACGTGATGCACAACATCTCTCTTGTTGACGTCTGCCAGTGGAGTTCGTTTAGCATCTCCGTAACGCTTTCTCGCCAGCTAAACGATCCCTTGACGAAACGCGCCGCACTTCGTTGGATCCTCTCTATCTTCCCTATCAGTCATACCTGATAGGGATCCCAGATGGATGAACAATACTCAAGAATCGGGCGAAAAACACCTTGTAAGCCACTTCTTCCGTGGATGAGTTACATTTCCTAAAGATTCTTCCGATGAATCTGAGTCTTGCGCCTCCTTTTCCCACTATCTGCTTCATATGGTCATTCCACTTAAGGTCGCGCTAGGTAGTTACTCCAAGATATTTCACGGAAGACGCTGTCTCCAGCTATTTGTCATCAAAAGTATAGCTGTACAGTAGTGGATTTCATTTCCTATGTATGCGCTATATGTTACATTTATTTACGTTCAGGGTCAACTGCCAGAGTCTGCACGATTCATAATTTCTCTGCAGGCCTTTTTCCAAATTCTTACAAATTTCTGGCGCTGCTACTTTGGTATAAACAACTGCATCATCTGCGAATAGCCTTAAAGAGCATCCGACGCTTTCTACTAGATCATTTATATACACTACTGGCCATTAAAATTGCTACACCAAGAAGAAATGCAGATGATAAACGGGTATTCACTGGACACGTATATTATACTAGAACTGACATGTGATTACATTTTCACGCAATTTGGGTGCATAGATCGTGAGAAATCAGTACCCAGAACAACCACCTCTGGCCGTAATAACGGCCTTGATACGCCTGGGTATTGAGTCAAACAAAGCTTGGATGGCGTGTACAGGTACAGCTGCCAATGCAGCTTCAACACGATACCACAGTTCATCAAGAGTAGTAACTGGCGTATTGTGACGAGCCAGTTGCTCGGCCACTATTCACCAAAAGTTTTCAGTTGGTGAGAGATCTGGAGAATGTGCTGGCCAGGGCAGCAGTCGAATATTTTCTGTATCCAAAACAGCCCATACAGGACCTGCAAAATGCGGTCGTGCATTATCCTGCTGAAATGTAGGGTTCGCAGGGATCGAATGAAGGGTAGAGCCACGGGTCGTAACACATCTGAAATGTAACGTCCACTGTTCAAAGTGCCGTCAATGCGAACAAGAGGTGACGGAGACGTGTATCCAATGGCACCCCATACCTTCACGCCGGATAATACGCCAGTATGGCGATGACGGATACACGCTTACAATGTGCGTTCACCGCATTGTCGCCAAACACGGCTGCGATCATCATGATGCTGGAAACAGAACCTGGATTCATCCGAAAAAATGACGTTTTGCCATTCGTGCACCCAAGTTCGTCGTTGAGTACACCATCGCTGGCACTCCTGTCTGTGATGCAGCGTCAAGGGTAACTGCAGCCATGGTCTCCGAGCTGATAGTCCATGCTGCTGCGAACGTCGTCGAACTGTTCGTGCAGATGGTTGCTGTCTTGCAAACGTCCCCATCTGTTGACTCAGTGATCGAGACGTGGCTGCACGATCTGTTACAGCCATGCGGATAAGATGCCTGTTATCTCGACTGCTAGTGATACGGGGCCGTTGGGATCCAGCACGGCGTTCTATATTACCCTCCTGAACCCACCGATTCGATATTCTGCTAACAGTCATTGGATCTCGACCAACACGAGCAGCAATGTTGCGAAACGATAAACCGCAATCGCGATAGGCTACAATACGACCTTCATCTAAGTCGGAAACGTGATGGTACGCATTTCTCCTCCTTACACGAGGCACCACAACAGCGTTTCACCAGGTAACGCCGGTCAACTGCAGTTTGTGTATGAGAAATCGGTTGAAACTTTCCTCATGTCAGCACGTTGTAGGTGTCGCCACCGGCGCCAACCTTGTGTGAATGCTGTGAAATGCCAATCATTTGCATATCACAGCGTCTGCTTCCTGTTGGTTAAATTTCGCGTCTGTAGCACGTCATCTTCGTGGTGTAGCAATTTTAATGGCCAGTAGTGTATATTGTGAACAGCAACGGTCCTATGACACTTACCTACGGTACTCCGGATGTTACCTTCACATCTGTCGATGTAGTTTCGTTAAGAGCGACGTGTTGAGTTCTATCTGCAAGGAAGTCTTGAATCCAGTTGCAGGTCTGCTCCGATACTCCGTAAGCTCATATTTTTCTCATTAAATGGCAATGCGGGACGGTGTCAAATGCCTTAGTGAAATCAAGTTACACGGGCTGAGCCTGTGCGCCGTTGTCCATTGCGGTGTGGGTCTCATGGAGGAACAGAGTGAGCTGTGTTTCGCAGGATCTCTGTTTGCGGAATCCATGTTGATTTTTATAGAGGATCTGTTCATTTTCAAAGACCGTCATAATTCTTGAGCATAAAACATTTTCCATAATTCTACAACAGATTGCCGTCGACGATATAGGTCTATAATTGTGTGGATTTGTCTTACGGCCTTTCTTAAAAACGGGAATGAAATGCGCCTTTTTCCAGTCGTTAGGTACGTTTCGTTGCTCAAGCGATCTACGATTTTGCATAATCTTTGCAGAATCTTATAGGTATCTCATCTGGTCCTGAAGCCTTTCCACTATTAAGCGACTGTAGCTGCTTTTCAGTTCCGCGATCGGTGATCTCATCATCTGCCATTTCGACGTTCTCACGACGGTTGAAAAGAGGGACATTGTTATGGTCTTCCGCGGTGAAAAAACTTCGGAAGAGCGAATTCAGTATTTCGGCCTTCTCTCTGTTATCTTCCATTTCGGTGCCAGTGTGGTCCCTGAAAGAATGAATAGACGATTTTGACCCAATTACTGATTTTACATACGACCAAAATCTCTTAGGGTTTTTACTCAGGTCGGTTGGCGGCGTTTAACTTTGGAAATCATTGAATTCTTCTCTGATTAATCTCCTTACATTCATTTTCGCTTCGTTCAGCTTTTGTTTGTCAGCTAGGTTTTTACTTCTCTTCAATCTGAGATGAAGTGCTCTTTGTTTGCCGGCCGGTGTGGCCGAGCGTTTCTGGGCGCTTTAATCTGGAACCGCGCGGCCGCTGCGGTCGCGGGTTCGAGTCCTACCTCGGGCATGGATGTGTGTGATGTCCTTGGGTTAGTTAGGTTTAAGTAGTTCTAAGTTCTAGGGGGCTGATGACCTCAGATGTGAAGTCCCATAGTGCTCAGAGCCAACTTTTGGCTCTTTGTTTACGTTGCGCTTTTGTAACACGGCTATTAAACCATGTCGGATCTTTCCCATCCCTTAATACCTTAATCGGTACATACTTGTCTAGGGCATATTGAACGAAACCTTTGAATTTTTTCCATTTGTTCTCCACATCATCGTCCTCATCACCGAATATTTGATGCTGACTGCTGAGATATTCTGAAATTCGTGATGACTTGCGATAGAGCTTCGTCCACCATGAGTTGGACAGTCGTCTTAGTGGTACATAGGTTCGTCAAAGTCTGCAGAGGAATATCTAGTAGCCGTGTAAGACGGCCGGTTAGGAGGCTGCGGTACTTTTGCGCATTCAGTGTTTCGTTTGTGAAAAACGGACCTATGGGCTGACGGTTCACTATCCCATACGACACGTTTACACTTCACGGACGCTGACATTCCACCTGACGAAGCCAACGCGGATTGTCGACAGACCAACACTGCATCTTTCGGCAGTTTACCTGGCCATGGTTGGCAAATGTGGCTTCATGATAAATTTGAAGTATCGTGTCTTAAGGCCCACGTACTCTCATAGTCGTTTCCATGTAGCTCTTATTGGAGTGAGATGTGGTAGGCATGGAACCTACGTCGATGACTTTCCTGACTCATGCCACTTCGTCGTGCTATTGCACAAGAGCTAACGTGCGGATCAAATGCAACAGCAGCAAGAACATTAATTCTCCTCTCTTCTCTCATTACTTGTTTCCTTTTGTTACATTGTCTAGATGTTAAACTACCACTTTCACAGAACTGTTTGAAGAGCTTGATAAATAATTGTCGAGATAGTTGACGTCTATTGGGATATCCTGCCGTATACACCGTACAAGAACGAACTGAATTATTTCTGCGCAATCTATAGACCTTCAGCATGTCGTCTTTTTCATGCTTTGGTAAATCCCATCGTCCAGTCACGACCTACTGCTTGGACTGCCACATGCTACCTGACGTAATGCACTCACGAAACATACAAATACGCTGTAACCAAACATAATGTGGGGCGGCGGGTAGGAAAATAATTGTTGTATAAAATTCTGTAGAATGTTGAAACACTTCACGGCCGATTAACCATTATGTTGTTATATAATTTGTTTGGTTTGTAGAGTGTTAAACCAGTTCCTATTATTTAGAATGTTATTTATGCTGTCTTTCGCCGTTCTCAACACTGGCTCTCTAACTACAATATTGGCAACCAGAAAGTGATTAGCAAAACGTGAAGCCTGTAATTAGAATTCCTAGTGCCCACTTCATCTGAGAATACACTTATAGTTACAGCTTATAGCTCTGATGAATTAGGAGATTGTCCGGGATTTATAATCAAAAACGGTCTTGAAAACACGTTCTGTATTCTGAAAGTCACAGATGAAAACAAAAGAATCCACACCATCTAACTAACCGATCAGTTCAGAGTCAAATGCGCTGATGCAACTATAAATGTCCAAATTAAATGTTTAAATGATTGCTCGCCATAATTTGATGATTAGGTTCATCAAACGCCACGCTAAATAATTGGTAGAATGTCTGTCCCGCGGCGGCACGTGAAAATACGACATACGCAAACTGAAGATCGATAATTAAAGTTATCCCAGAATTAACACTTCACTCGAAAATGATTTCATGGTTACACGTATCCCGAGTAACTTAATACGGCATCCGAGGCTGTTTGTAGCAATGATACCGACGCGACGCGACTCCCGACACAGATGACGTGCTATTCAGCGTCTGGAGAGAACTGGGGCCTTGCTTCCCCGCGCAGCGTTCTTATTTATAAAGCCGCGGTGCGGACGGCTAAGGGAACGCCTGATCAAATCGGCTCTCCCGACTAGCCGCTGGGCTAGTAATGCACCACTTTAAGTTACCTAATAAATCATAGCTTCTCTTTCTACTGGCCGATGAAGCTCTTAATTTAAATGTGCATTCAGCACGCAGGTAAGTATTGATAATAAAATTTTGATGTGGCTAAGTTAAATATTTTGGGCGAGTGAATTAATTTAATTACACTGCACGCAGTAGACGAGCTCTGAACTGGCCCTTTGGAGATACGCTATCGCTATAGTTTTATAGATATTCAAATGAAACTTCTCACATCCTTATGGTGATAGCGGATCTCCATTCTACTTAAATATAAACATCCTAGCCTTATTTATTAGCCTACTTAATCTATCTTGCTTCCTTAAGTTTTAAGACGAAAACCAGAAAATCATGAATTTCCACTAAAATTTTAATTTGTGAAATCCAAAGTACTGTTTTTATTAAATAATTATGAAAAATGAATCTAATTATAAATTTTCAGTTCTCTAGCTCTTTTCTGTTGCGCCAATGATTTTTACAGAAAAACGTCCAAATTTCGAAAATGGCTAAAGTTATCGAACTGATATTCAACACATGTTGTATTAGTATTACTCCTGACATGCTAGAAATGTTTTAGGTTATTTGCTTGATTTTTAAAATATTGCGCAACATTTATGACGTCACAGCTAGTTACAGCGGACTAGGCTGGCACACAATGGAAAGACTGATGTGAATTTACTATGGCGTGAGTAGGCTGCTTCCCTACAATAACAACATCGCTCCTAGCAACTAAGGAGGCAGAATGGCGCAAAAAGTGTCTGTGTGGAAACTTTTCAAAATACGATATCTCGAAAACAACTCGCAGTGGAATCCGGCAACAAACACCACTGACAAAATAATTTACCTACTTTTAATTTGTTAGTAGCAATAGGCATTGTTCCATTCAAAATATGTATGTTTGCACAAAATATACACTTCCTAAGCATTATTACAATCCGTTTATTGGCTAACACAATGTGCTCCTGAGTACTGATACGTTCTCTCTGAAAACCGAACATCCAAGCACTTTCCATTTCCGCAATATTTGCAGCGCAAATTTTAGATGATTCATTATGTACATACAATGCCGTTGTAACTGTGTGAGCATCGTGAAACTTGAATTTTTTCCAGCGTATGAAATTTTCAAGTATGTTGTGGATATTGAGCTGAGCGACGTCCTACACAGACGCTAAAATATGGACCAGCGCAACCCCTGTCTTATTCAAGGCACAAGTTCAACTAGAAATCATTGTGCAAGAAACTTAAAAGCTCGGTATGCCGAAATATAATTGATAAACACTCTAAACTCTAGCACCGCCACGCAGTCCAACAAGATTGGCCTTCTAATAATTTCCGGGTATGCAGCCGGATCCCGTCGACATTCTGCCACGATATTTCGGCCCAGAGACGTCCGGCCATCATCAGGTGAGTACACAACTACTGAAGAGCACAGGTGCAGTCGCGGTATTTATGCCGAATCTCGCACATTCGCAGGAGATCCGGCATAAATACCGCGACTGCACCTGGGCTCTTCAGTAGTTGTGTACTCACCTAATGGCCGGACGTCTCTGGGACGAAATATCGTGGCAGAATGTCGACGGGATCCGGCTGCATACCCGGAAATTATTAGAAGAAGAAATACGCCGGGAAAATTTCAGAAGTCACATCAAGATTGGCCTTATTCTGCGGAATCATTATTTGAAATAAGCATTTCGACTACCATCTAAGATTACAGCCCGTTTAGGAACCATAAAGGATGACCTTCGTCAACGTAAGGAAGGTGTCTATAAAATTCCTTGCGCTTTCAGCATATCATGTATTGGTCAGATCATGAGAACCGTGAAGGACAGGTGTACTGAGTAACGCGGCACACACGTTTACAGCTGATGAGCAAATCTGCGACTGCAGAGCATTGTCATAACACCGGTCACACTCTTGGATACACTATCAAACGAGATTCTGGCGCGCTGTTGCGATAGTGCTGTTCTAAGGAAGAGGCTGAGATCAAATGAATAAGTAATCTATAAATAGAGGTGAATATTTTGCGAAATTTCTGCTTGGAATCCTGATCCCTCCCCGATCTAAAAACTGAGGGACGAGATGACGCTACATCAACTGCAGACAGCATGTCGATAACTTCTGACGTCGACTATTTGTTGTTGTCACGCTAGCGTTTATGGTGTACGAGTGTTATTTTTTGGCACATCATCGGCACACCGACGTTTTAAATTTCCTTCTGCAGCTTTCTCTGTAGTAGCACTTGTCCCTTGAAAATAGCAGAGTGTACCCCTTTCGAAATATCGGAGGCTGTCTATGGCGGTTCTACTCGCATTTAAGCATTTTCTCATCACATTTTTTTTTCTTTTTTTCCCCTTCCCCTGCACCTTTCTCAGCTATAATACCACACCCACGTTTGTGGCCCTCAAGCAATACCACGCAGCGGCGGCCTCGTACAGTGGTCTGGGATCTGACAGAAGCGCCCTCCATTGTGTATTGTGAGTGTACTGGTGTAGAGACCACCGTGCGACGCGTATCAACCGCAGCCCGTGGCCGCGACTCGGCGAGAGGGGGCGAATCTGCAGCTGTGGGCGCCACCCGCCCCCGCGATCGATGCCCATTCATAATGAATCGCGTCCACCTGACGCCTAAAGATGAGCCTCTGTCCATTCCGCAGCAGCACGAGCCACACAAATCCCAGTCCTGGAACGTGAGGCATCAGTCACTCTCACACGACCTGTCTGAAACCATGTGGACATCTCTGATATTTCACGAAGGTTCCCAATAATGAAACCAGATTTGCGAGCAGTGACAGGTGTTTCATTTATAATTTTTATGAAACCACAAATTCAAACAAATGCTATTTTAAAAACAAAGAATGGTGCCATCTCTTTAGTGACATTCTAAATCTGGTTAAAATCAATACGATTCGACCTCCATTGCGTGCTGGTTTCGTCAGTATGAAAAGGAAAGTCTGTTGTGCCGCCAGCTTCTCGTCCCATCTGCTGAGTCGCTAGCGCGTAAAATTTTTTGTCTTAACGACAATGGCTGAACCTTTCAGAGCCTCTGTTTGGATGTTTCTTTTTAACACTTACGACGAGGCTCAAGAATTTGAGGAAACTCACTACTGTTGATGTGAACTAAAACGTATCTTGACAGTAGCTGTGGACATTTCTTCCATTTTCTTCAAATTACTTTCTAGTCCTCTCAAATGATGACAAGAAAAGCATATGGTTCCATTTAAAGCATCCAATGCACTCTCAGTTGTTTAATTAATACAGAGATGAGACCGCTAACTATACGGAAGAGCAGTAGACTATTTACGACCTATTCATCGACAAATATTTTTCCGATATTTCGAATGATCTTGGAAAACTCTGCGTTTCTGTCCCAATTTAGAAATATTGTGTTGTGACAAGTGAAATTTCTTTCCAAAACGAGAATCGAAAACGGATCTTCTACAGCTTATCGCAAGCGGCCGCCTTGACCTACAGTGCATCCGAGCACACCTGCAACCAACGGATATGTTGGAGAACTCTTCCTCTCTTTTCATCCTGTAAAAAACAAAAAATTTTTTAAATTATCAGTCCACTTTCATTTCAGCCGCCACGACTTCCTCTATTGTGTCTATTTGGCCGCGCGGGATTAGCCGAGCGTTCTGAAGCACTGCAGTCATGGACTGTGCGGCTGGTCCTGGCGGAGGTTCGACTCCTCCGTCGGGCATGGGTGTGTGATGGGTGTGTGTGTGTGTGTGTGTGTGTGTGTGTTCGTCCTTAGGAGAGTTTAGGTTAAGTAGTGTGTAAGCGTAGGGACTGATGACCTTAGCAGTTAAGTCCCACAAGATTTCACACACATTTGAACATTTTTTTTGTGTCTATTTGGGCATAATTTCCTTAGTTATTTGTTGAATGTATTTCAGTGTCTGTCTTCCCCTACAAGTAATCATAACATGTAAGCTTTCACGGCCGGCGCCTTTATTTATTAAAACTTCCGGGCTGAATTGCCGTGGTCCATATATAACACTACTCCTCGTTCCTGACGTTTCGTTGCCTACTGCGGGCAACGTCTTCCGAGCTGACTCGGTGACTGGCTGCTAGGCGCTGGAGATCCCGTTTATATAGTGCGCTTAGATGGCGCCACCACTCATCACGTGCTTTCGACTTTGAAACTATCTCTGGCTAGTGCCATCTCCCTCGATTACATGTAATCGATTGTCACTTCATTGGTGCAAAGTCGACCGCCCAATCTTGTCTACTTTTAATCCTTTTTTATTGAAATTATTTTCGTGTTTGTAGATCTCTATAGTTTCTGTATACATGCGGGTATAATAATGTGAGGTCCTAGCTATTACGTTTGTCTCACTAAATTATATTTCACGATCACCGTCTTTCAAAACGTGTTCCGCTACAGCTGATTTGTCAATTGGTCCCAATCTACAGTTCCTTTTGTGTTCCGTTTGGCGGGTATTAACACTCCTTTTAGTTGTTCCAATATAAACCATGCCACAACTACACGGAATTTTATACACTCCTGGGGTGGCTAAGGGGTGTCGTGGGTCTTTCACCGATCTTAAACTTTCACTAATTTTCTTGGTAGATCGAAAGATTGTCTCCACTTGAAACTTGGCCAAAACTTTCCCAACACGGTCCGTGATGTTATAAATAAATGGAAGACAAATTTTTCCAGCCGACGGTTGTTGTTGTCGTGTATTTTCGGACACTTTTCTTCTAGTGTGGAGTGCTCGATTTATTTCGTTGTCAGTGTACCCATTTCCCTTGAAAGCCGTTCGCAAATGGCTTAATTCATCTTGCAAATAAATTGACTCACAGAAGTTATTAGCCCTGCCCACTAAAGTTTTTATGACTCCTCTCTTCTGCCTAGGATGATGATTGGAATACTTATGTAGATAACGATCGGTGTGTGTGTCTTTCCCCTACAACTTTTCGCCTCCATATCTTCCTCTGGAACACACGTTTAGATTGGACAGGGTCGAGAAGGTAAATCAACTGTTTTCATGTGAAAGGAAACATTATTGATGTCATGGATTTTGGGAAAGCATAGAAAACTTTAATCGGGATGCACGGATTGGTTTCTGGATACATTTTCCAAAGAATTCATCCAATGTCTTGATCACAGGTCCTCCTCGACACGCACAGGTGGTTTGTAAACACTGGAAACCATGATAAGTGAGGTACCGATCGACTGCCACAATCATTGACCACAACAGCCACCGCCACTGATCATAGCAGGTGCTCCACAACACTGGCTCGCCAGAAGTTAGCCTTCATGTTGTCGTCTGCCCAAACTCTCGTGGTGCAGTTGGCATAACTTTAGAACGCAGTTCACCATTGCACGAGCACCCGTGAGAGGATTTGCTTGTGCTAAACTGTTCCTTCAGAACCTGCTGTTATTGATACTCTTTAAGTTCAATTGATCCATTTACAGATTTCATTCAAAATTATAATTAGTACCTTTTCTCGGTCTACTCATTACATCTAGGCAGCAATACAACAATTAATTCATTTGCTTCTTCTACAGCATCCGTTGTCTCAGCCAACATGTCTTCCAGTGCAGCACCTACGTTGTCTTCAACAGTTGTTTCCGTCTGTGCATCAGCTGAGTTTTGCTTGTATACATTTCAGATAATGCTGACGGGAAACTGTGAGATGAGCTTTGCTCTTTAGCAGCGGCTGGGTGATACGGCGTGGGCATATGCAGCGCCCGCTGGCAGCGTGGATCGACTGCGGTTTTGAATTGCAGAGGCCGAGCGAGTGCGTAGGTTGAAACACAGTGGTGCGCTATTTGAAAATTGATGACGGTTGCTCGCCAACCGAAACCGGTCTTTAATAAGTTGTAATGTCAAAGGGTAACTATATACGGCATACTAGTTACTACAGGGCCAAATCTGCTTACCGTGTCATTATCCTCGCCGCTAATGCTGCGAACGAAAAATAAGGATTTAGTATCATGAATGACTTTAATTTCTCCTTCATTACAAACGGCAAAACATCAGATAGTCCTATCATTGATAACTTACAACCCTCGTCTAAAATGAACTCAAGCTTATCTCACATAACATCCTAAAAACATTGAACAAAGGCAGTCAAGAGGCTGCCAGGTTCCTTGACTTCAGAAAGGCATCTAACTCAGTACCACACTTAAGCTTGTCATCGGAAGTAGGATCCAATGGGCTATCGAGCGAGATTTGTCACTGGACTGTATGATGCACCATATTATCTTGTATGGAGAATCATCAACAGATGTCGAAGTGAGTTCACGTGTGCCCCTGGAAGGTGTGTTGGCACTTCTGCTGTTCAAGTTGTACATAAATGACCTTGTAGACAATACTGACAGTGGCGTGAGAGATTTCATAGATGAAGCAAATACACTCCTGGAAATTGAAATAAGAACACCGTGAATTCATTGTCCCAGGAAGGGGAAACTTTATTGACACATTCCTGGGGTCAGATACATCACATTATCACACTGACAGAACCACAGGCACATAGACACAGGCAACAGAGCATGCACAATGTCGGCACTAGTACAGTGTATATCCACCTTTCGCAGCAATGCAGGCTGCTATTCTCCCATGGAGACGATCGTAGAGATGCTGGATGTAGTCCTGTGGAACGGCTTGCCATGCCATTTCCACCTGGCGCCTCAGTTGGACCAGCGTTCGTGCTGGACGTGCAGACCGCGTGAGACGACGCTTCATCCAGTCTCAAACATGCTCAATGGGGGACAGATCCGGAGATCTTGCTGGCCAGGGTAGTTGACTTACACCTTCTAGAGCACGTTGGGTGGCACGGGATACATGCGGACGTGCATTGTCCTGTTGGAACAGCATGTTCCCTTGCCGGTCTAGGAATGGTAGAACGATGGGTTCGATGACGGTTTGGATGTACCGTGCACTATTCAGTGTCCCCTCGACGATCACCAGTGGTGTACGGCCAGTGTAGGAGATCGCTCCCCACACCATGATGCCGGGTGTTGGCCCTGTGTGCCTCGGTCGTATGCAGTCCTGATTGTGGCGCTCACCTGCACGGCGCCAAACACGCATACGACCATCATTGGCACCAAGGCAGAAGCGACTCTCATCGCTGAAGGAGACACGTCTCCATTCGTCCCTCCATTCACGCCTGTCGCGACACCACTGGAGGCGGGCTGCACGATGTTGGGGCGTGAGCGGAAGACGGCCTAACGGTGTGCGGGACCGTAGCCCAGCTTCATGGAGACGGTTGCGAATGGTCCTCGCCGATACCCCAGGAGCAACAGTGTCCCTAATTTGCTGGGAATTGGCAGTGCGGTCCCCTACGGCACTGCGTAGGATCCTACGGTCTTGGCGTGCATCCGTGCGTCGCTGCGGTCCGGTCCCAGGTCGACGGGCACGTGCACCTTCCGCCAACCACTGGCGACAACATCGATGTACTGTGGAGACCTCACGCCCCACGTGTTGAGCAATTCGGCGGTACGTCCACCCGGCCTCCCGCATGCCCACTATACGCCCTCGCTCAAAGTCCGTCAACTGCACATACGGTTCACGTCCACGCTGTCGCGGCATGCTACCAGTGTTAAAGACTGCGATGGAGCTCCGTATGCCACGGCAAACTGGCTGACACTGACGGCGGCGGTGCACAAATGCTGCGCAGCTAGCGCCATTCGACGGCCAACACCGCGGTTCCTGGTGTGTCCGCTGTGCCGTGCGTGTGATCATTGCTTGTACAGCCCTCTCGCAGTGTCCGGAGCAAGTATGGTGGGTCTGACACACCGGTGTCAATGTGTTCTTTTTTCCATTTCCAGGAGTGTATATGTACCTCGTCATTCAAAGTCTTAGCATCAGACGTCTTCGGGCGATAGATAACGTCAAGTGGAACGACTTTTGTTAGACACAAAATGTTTATTGATACTTCCCGATGACACTATTTGTCTTTTATTCTTGGTTATGCCCATAGAGGAGGCAGCACGTTGCCTCTCTGCAGTGATGGTATTCAGTATGTATTGCCTAAAATCCAGCAATCTGCTCACCCTAAAAACATCCTTCTCCACTTTCATATTCTTGATTCTTAAAGTTCTCTGATTAAAAGTCACTCTATCAATTTACTGGGGTAGGAACTGAGTCAATGCTGCAAACCTGGTTAGTAAACCCTAATACTAAAGTTAAACCTCCTCTACTTAGGGCTAGCGAATTCCATAAAGGTATGTCTAGTATCGTTGGGAAGTTAGCGAACATTTCGTGTGTAACGAAAGTTGTCCCCCATCACGTCTTCTGTGACCGCTAGACGTCTGAGACAAAGACCTTGAATCAAACTGTATACTAATTACTTTTTCAAAATAGCTGCACAAATATCAGGTGGATCGTGATAAGATTTCAGTCTGGTACAAAGATTGGCAGCTTGCTTTAAATGTTCACCCACATAATGTTTTGCACCTAACGAAAAGAGAAAACGTAGTATTCCATGATTATAAATACCCGTGATTCACAGGTGGAGGCTGTCAACTCATAAAAATAGTTGACTGTAACAGTGTGTGGAATAGAACGACCACATAGGCATAGTAGTACATAAAGAAACAGACGGACTGCGTTTAGTTGGTAGAATACTAGGAGCGAAGGAGGATAGCGATCATTAGAGGCGGAGTACAAGCTCGGAAAATTGGAAGGATGGAGTAGGCAAATCGGCGGTGCACTCTGAAAGTAACACCTCGGAATTTGTCTGGAGCGATTTAGGCAAATCACGGGGAACCTGAATCTGGATAGCCGAACACGAATTTGAACCGTCGTCTCCCGGAATGCGAGTCCAGCGTGTTAAACACTGCGCCTCCTCGCTCGATAGAATACTAGAGAAACAAGACTAGACTAAATGCAGCCTTCATAGAGGAGTATAAGGAAAGATTCTTCTCCCGTCCCATGCGTGAACGCAAGAGGAAAAGTGCTTAACGATTCCTACAACGGGAAGAATCCTCTGTCATGCCTTTCACTATGATGTGCAGAGTATAGATTTACATGTAGAATATATGCCAACAGCATAACTGCTTCAAGAGTATTTGGTTCACATATTTAGACAAACCACAACGTTTTGATCACAGACCATCGCGAGAATGACTGCCGTCTCCTACATCTGCAGGGACGTGACGCATTGGTGGGAAGTACACTACTGGCCATTAAAATTGCTACACCACGAAGATGACGTGCTACAGACGCGAAATTTAACCGACAAGAAGGAGATGCTGTAATAGGCAAATGATTAGCTTTTCAGAGCATTAACACAAGGTTGGCGCCGGTGGCGACACTTGCAACGTGCTGACATGATCAAAGTTTCCAACCGATTTCTCATACACAAACAGCAGTTGACCGGCGTTGCCTGGTGAAAAGTTGTTGCGATGCCTCGTGTAAGGAGGAGAAATGCCTTCCATCACGTTTCCAACTTTGATAAAGGTCGGATTGTAGCCTATCACGATTGCGGTTTATCGTATCGCGACATTGCTGCTCGGGTTGGTCGAGGGTTATGCAGAACGCCGTGCGGGATACCAACGGCCTCGTATCACTAGCAGTCGAGATGAGAGGCATCTTATCCGCATGGCTGTAACGGATCGTGCAGCCACGTCTCGATCACTGAGTCACCAGATGGGGACGTTTGCAAGACAACAACCATCTGCACGAACAGTTCGACGACGTTCGCAGCAGCATGGACTATCAGCTCGGAGACCATGGCTGCAGTTACCCTTGACGCTGCATCACAGACAGGAGTGCCTGCGATGGTGTCTCAACGACGAACTTGGGTGCACGAATGGCAAAACGTCATTTTTTCGGATGAATCCAGATTCTGTTTACAGCATCATGATGGTCGCAACCGTGTTTGGCGACATCGCGGTGAACCTACATTGGAAGCGTGTATTCGTCATCTCCATACTGGCCTATCACCCGGCGTGATGGTATGGGGTGCTATTGGTTACACATCTCGGTCACCTCTTGTTCGCATTGACGGCACTTTGAACAGTGGACGTTACATTTCAGATGTGTTACGACCCGTGGCTCTACCCTTCATTCGATCCCTGCGGAACGCTACATTTCAGCAGCATAATGTACGAGCGAATGTTGCAGGTCCTGTACGGGCTGTTCTGGATACAGAAAATGTTCGACTGCTGCCCTGGCCAGCACATTCTCCAGATCTCTCACCAATTGATAACGTCTGGTCAATGGGGCCTAGCAACTGGCTCGTCACAATACGCCAGTCACTACTCTTGATGAACTGTGGTATCGTGTTGAAGCTGCATGGGCAGCTGTACGTGTACACGCCATCCAAGCTGTGTCTGACTCAATGCCCAGGCGTATCAAGGCCGTTATTACGGCCAGAGGTGGTTGTCATGGGTACTGATTTCTCAGGATTTATGCACCCACATTGCGTGAAAATGTAATCACATGTCAGTTCTAGTATAATATATTCGTCCAATGAATACCCGTTTATCATCTGCATTTCTTCTTGGTCTAGCAATTTTAATGGCCAGTAGTGTATTTCAGAAAAGCAGAATATCTTGGAAGACTAGAGATAGGACGTTCGTATTCACAGGACATGTAGTTTAGTGTGTTCTGCAGAAATGATTAGCGTTTCAGTTATCTCGGTTTATCACGTCTCTTATTGCCCAGTAGACGCAGAGACCACAATCGGGCCATGACAACTTGTATCATGAGGCGCGAGTGTCTTCCTGTGGTATAGGCACAGGTTCCCTGGTTTCGAAGTCCATCTGTCGTGGTCGGCACTGGGTCACAGCGCTGCACCCGTCGTTTCACCACATCCCACGTATTTTCGATTCGCGACGAGTTTGACGATCTGGCGGGCAGGGCAGAAGGCTGACGTCGTCAAATACCAAGAAGGCACGTGCCCGCGCAGCAGCATGTGGTCGTGCATTACCTTTCTGAAAAATGGTGTCTGGGGTGTTTTTGCAGAAAGGGCGTGCCTACGGGCCGCAGGACGTTATTCACGCAGATCACACTGGTCCCGGTGACCTGGGCACGCACCGGATGTGGTATGTGCCTGTACCCAATGGGATCTCAGTGGACGCCCCAGGGTTCGACAACCTAACGGCACGGGGAGGAAGATGCGGGCTGAGTTTACGGAAAGCCATTTGTGGCTTCACAATAGTTGCCAAGCTTTGAAAGGTATGTGCTGAGATTCGATCAGGATAGAGCCAGTGAAAAATGTCGATAGTTCCCAACCGCAAGGTTGGACGAGTAGTACATCTTCGAGTAGTAAGATCTTTGACAGCTAACAGAGCTAGGTACACGCGGTAAAAGTTTGAGTAGTGGTGAGGAGATGCGCAGAGACAGCAGACGTGTTTCGAGTCGGAGCTAGATGCCTGCAGGAGGCAGCCGGGTCGTGACAGCATCAAAGTAAGAATTGGCGCTACGCACATAATAAGCCATATATTGAGCGAAACACGGCACATACCTGGGGAAACTAGAAATAATAATTAATAAAATAGGTTTTCTTTGGTTAAATAATGTCTAAAAGCTAGATAGAAATCCCATTGTTGATGCAATAAGCGTATTGTGAAACTTTCTCGTAAATCTATTCTATAGAAGCTTTTTTTTTTTTTAGTTTTTCACATGTGCCTTAAAAGTTTGAACAATAAATATGTTTTAGATAAAATTAGAGTTTCATCTCACACGTTATGTCGTTCTCCGCATCCTGCGCTTGCATTGAACCAAAAGGTACATTAAAGTAAAGTTCCCATGAGTAAAGCTAGTAATTAAATTTATCAGAGTAAAATAATATATATGTCATTGCACAGTTGGCAAATTATTCACATCAGTACAGAGTTTTTATTAAGTAACAAACAGGGCCAAAATGAGTAAAGTTATCTAGAATGACAATTTTATGCCATTGCACTGCGGCTGAGTTGAATATATGTTTTATTATCGGCTAAACGGGATGGAGTGCACGAATTAAGTCCTTAGACGCAGTCAGATGCAGGTTGTAACTTTCATTTATTTTTACCACTAAACTTTCATGCAGTCAGATGTGTATTTTGAGTATTAATTTTCCAACAATATTTTCGTGCAGTCAGATAAAGTTCAGTTCAGTTAAATACGCAGTCAGATGCAAGTTTTAGTAAAGACTAAAGCAGTCACATGCAGTTCTGTCTAGTTTAAATAGAGAATTTTTACTAACAACACTTTCAGCTTTTATTTAACAAGATGTACTTAAAACATCAATATCATGTGAATCAACAGAAACTGTTTGAGGCTGATTTCAGGAAGACAAACCACAAAGACTAAGCTTACGGTAGTTATTTTTTCAGGACAAGTAATGCCTCTTTAAATTAAGAAGATCAACATTCATATATATACAACTCGAGAGCCTTTTAGGCACCCGTCAAATTTCAATCAGGCAAATGTGACATCTCTATAATTACGGAAAGAGCATTACCATTACAATTTGAGAATCACTCATTAGATAGTAAGCTTCAACCAAAGAAGGTGGCCCTTACTTAGAAAAATTTTACAAATTCCGGATTATGATTAAAGTTGTTGCGGGGCGTTTTTGGAGCTAGCAATTTAGAAATCGAAGGATTACACTTTTTTTATTTACATTTTGAGCATTTCGGCAAACTAGAGGAGCTCTTTGACATTTGCAACTTTTCAAACAGTAAGGTAACAATATTCAAAATTTTACAAGTTCAACATTTGACAATATTTCAAAATTTTCAGGTTCAAGTTTACAATAAAGGATTTAGAGCACCCTTATGGGTACTTACAATTTCGTAACAGAATGGTAACAGCGATTTTAAAATTTACAGCAATCCACAATTAAAGGTTGAAAGATCCTCAGGTCAAGAAAACGTTAAGGCTGCAATAATAAGACAAGGCCGGACTGGTGGAGGCCAGACTTGGCTACGATGGCTTAGAGCAGCGGACACTTTGATTTAAACTTAAATTCAAATACCATAAAGATTAAGAACTTGACTTATAGAAAGATGCCGTGGTAAGCGAGGAGACCGGGCCGCCCCAGTGGCTGCCGCAAAAATGGAGGCGGAACGCCAAGCCCCACCCACGTACACAGCCGACGTGGACTAGCCGCGCACGGTGAATCGGCGGGTAGCGGATAACACGCTGGGGCCAGTGGCTTCAACGCAACGCACAACTCGGCTAACCGAGGGCAAACAAACTCACCTATAATTCATGCTGGACTGAGGAATAAGTAAATTCTCAACGCCAGACGCAAGAATACAAAATGCAAACGCCGCCCCAGACACCGACAAAAATTTAAGTCTTGCCATAACTCCATAGTTAAAATACAGGTGATTAACCGTTAATTGTTTAACAGTAAAGACCAAACAGAAAAAATTAATCTCATTAAACAGCCAGCTGTTAACAAGACCCTCAAAAAACAAATTCACTTGAGTAAACTTAAAAGTAGCAAGAAATCCATGAGCGCTAATATCCAAGCACGAGATAACAGCAGCAATAAAACATACAACAGTAAACAATAAATTCCTTCTTTTAAGAGAAGTGATGGATCTCACCAAGACCTTCCAACGCCAGTGCAGAAAACAAGCCAACATGTATCAGACCGCTGGCGTTTGCTGTCGAGACCACGCCCGATGCTACAATTCACGCACAAATTGGGTAAGCAAGACCTTGCCACCTTAAAGGTCAGGCTCGATATCCGACCTCAGTGGTTACTAACGTATGTGATGCCCTAGAACATATCACAACCAAATTAATTTAACACCCAAGCAATAATGGCAAATGCTAAACAAATTGCAATAAAAAGGAAAACAGAATTTAAATACATCAAGTATATCATCCATAAAGGGAATTCACACACACAGAGGGGGCTGAATTTAGTATCTTGAGTAGGGAGGGACGGAAAACAGCAGGCAAACCATCCTGACGGGAGCAAGTCCAGCATTGCAGCACATGTGCCAAAATCCATAAACAGAACTACCTCACCCAATATACAGGGTGTAACGGGTGGTTCTCAGATGGAATCGTCGCGATCGCGACACCCACACCAGCTGACGGTCACGCCAAAATCCTAATAGTCAATGGGACGGGACAGCGTAGACCCCAACACTCCACACCAACAAGTAAAGATATGACAGCTCAGGAAACGAGGCGTCACGGCTCACCCAATAGCACACCTCGCCATAAGATCTCTAGCTGGCGCTGTACGCTTTGTGCTAACGCAGTCACTGTGGTGCCTGTCCAGCTCCCTGCGGCCAATCAAAATGTGACCATGTTTTTCAAAGAAACAGTACATGGATTTGTCCGAAAACACTGTCTGATGCAAACATATAACACGTCAGCTTCAGTTTCTATTTGCAACTGAGGCTGACGTGTTATATGTCTAATTATCACAGTTGCTGGCTCAAAATGGCTCTGAGCACTATGGGACTTAACGTCTGAGGTCATCAGTCCCCTAGAACTTAGGACTACTTAATCCCGACTAATCTAAGGACATCACACACATCCATGCCCGAGTCAGGATTCGAACCTGCGACCGTTGCAGTCGCGCGGTTCCAGACTGTAGCGCCTAGAACCTCTCGGCAACCCGGCCGGCTCACAGTTGCTGATGGGGCTGCACAATGTTAAAAATTCTTACACTATCTGATGCCATTTCGGTCCCCGGAGACGTCGTTCCACGCACCATTGCCCTGTAACATGTTTCTGTACATTTTTGTCAACGGTAGGCGGAGAAGTGGACGACGCTAACGTAAACCATACCGTAATAAACGGCGACCAACTGCCACTGATAGTTTACCATGTGCTACGGTGTTCCAGAGCCGAGGAGGACGCAGATCTGCTCTGCAATGCCATTCGGATGGAGTGTCGATCATGTCGGGGAGGTGGTCTGGGTGGTGCGACCCGACCCATCTCGTCGTGTTATACGGCCTTGCATGAACCATTCCGCACACACTCGTTGCACTTCCAAAACGCATCGTTCCACACGAAAAGCAATTTCCCGGATGGAAGTATCACATTCTCTCATTCCAATAATGCGTCCTCTTTCTTAGCCACTGATTTAGCGGTGCGGTTCGCGCATGCGTCTGCGAGCCATCCTGAGCGTCTGCTCAGTTGCACTCACCCATTTATAGCATCGAGAGCCGGAGGCACATTTTACCGGTAGGTGGTGGTGCGCCTCGATATTGACGGCGACATGAATCAAATGCTAATTATTTCTAGAGAACATTCTAATGTACATGACCTGTGAATATGAACGTCGTAGTTGTAGTCTTCAGGGTGATATGGTTTTCTGAACATGAGTGTAGCTATACTATTTTGTGGAGTGAAGACGAAAGGGGAATTATTTTAGAGACAATTCTGGCCCCAAATGTAGAAATCTACTGACAAAACAAGCGACTTTCACAAACGGCAGTCTGTTATGGCTCGCCGTCTGGAAAGGAGCATCTTGGAAACGGTAAGGTTTGCCGATTGATGGCAAGCTACTGGCGTATGCGTCTACGGAAACAGGCTGAATGATGGTGAAACCACAAGAAGATAACGAGCTAGACAGAGATCTCTGCTCGCTCTGCCAGTACAATGTTTCAGAGAACTAGATCAGAGACAATTGGCGAACATGGAACTCTGTAGTAGACGACCCATGTGCACCCAAGGACATAGTCCGTTTGTAGGCAAGCAGCCTACTCATGCCGTAGTAAATTCACATCAGTCTTTCCATTGTGTGCCAGCCAGTCCGCTGTAACTAGCTCTGACGTCATAAATGTTGCGCAGTACTTTAAAAATCAAGCAAATAACCGAAAACATTTCTAGCATGTCAGGAGTAATACTAAAACAACATGTGTTAAATATCAGTTCGATAACTTTAGCCATTTTCTAAATTTGGACATTTTTCTGTAAAAATCATTGGCACATCAGAAAAGAGCTAGATAATTAAAAATTTATAATTAGATTCATCTTTCATAATAATTAAATAAAAACAGTACTTTGGATTTCACAAATTAAAATTTTAGTGGAAATACATGATTCTCTGGTTTTCGTCTTAAAACTTAAGGAAGCAAGATAGATTAAGTAGGCTAATAAATAAGGCTAGGATGTTTATATTTAAGTAGGTTGGAGATCCGCTATAACTATGAAGATGCGAGAAGTTTCATTTGAATATCTATAAAACTATAGCGATAGCGTATCTCCAAAGGGCCAGTTCAGAGCTCGTCTACTGCGTGCAGTGCAATTTTAATTCTCTCGCCCAAAATATTTAACTTAGCCACGTCAAAATTTTATTATCAATACTTACCTGCGTGCTGAATGCACATTTAAATTAAGAGCTTCATCGGCCATCAGCAAGAGAAGCTATGATTTATTAGGTAACTTAAAGTGGTGCATTACTAGCCCAGCGGCTAGTCGGGAGAGCCGATTTGATCAGGCGTTCCCTTAGCCGTCCGTACCGCGGCTTTATATATAAGAACGCTGCGCGAGGAAGGAAGGCCCCAGTTCTCTCCAGACGCTGAATAGCACGCCATATGTGTCGGGAGTGGCGTCGCGTCGGTATCATTGCTACAAACAGCCTCGGATGCCGTATTAAGTTACTTGGGATACGTGTAACCATGAAATCATTTTCGAGTGAAGTGTTAATTCTGGGTTGACTTTAATTATCGATCTTCAGTTTGCGTATTGTCGTATTTTTACGTGCCGCCGCGGGACAAACATTCTACCATTAGTTAGCGTGGCGTTTGATGAACCTTATCATCAAATTATGGCGAGCATTCATTTAAATATTTATTTTGGACAGTTATAGTAGCATCAGCGCATTAGACTCTGAACTGCTCTGTTAGTTAGATTGTGTGGATTATTTTGTTTCATCTGTGACTTTCAGAATACAGAACGTTTTTTTTTTCACGACCGTTTTAATTAGAAATCCCAGACAATCTCCTAATTCCTCAGAGCTATAAGCTGTAACTATAAGTGTATTCTCAGATAAAGTGGGCACTAGGAATTCTAATTACAGGCTTCACGTTTTGTTAATCACTTTCTGGTTGCCAAAATTGTAGTTAGGGAGCCAGTGTTGAGAACGGCAAAAGACAGCATAAATAATAGGAACATTTTAAGAACAATAATTTCCACCCGCCGCCCGACAAATGGTGCATCGGCCGGGAAATGAAGTGTTTCTTCTACAAACATTTCTAACAACAATAATTTCACCGCCGCCCCACACGTTACAATCGCAGACGACACTGGACCAATGACATCGGACAGTTGATCGATGTCACCTGGTCGAAAAAATGGCGTTTCTTGTAACGCGAAGTTGATGGTCGTCTCTGGATATAGAGTCACGACTGTTCGAAACATGCATCGCATCATACATGCAGGCTGGTTGCGGCAGTATTATGCAATGGCGGACATTCACCTGCACTTCAATGGGACTTATGATAGTAATCGAAGGCACCTTGCCGTCTGTGGACTACATGAACGTTATTACGAACTACCCGCGTATCTTCATGCTTGTCTTCCCTGGCGGAGTTGGCATCTTCCGACATGATGACCGTCTATATCATAAATCAGAATCATGTTAGGTACATTTAAGAGCTGGATATTGTCTCACATGGGTCTCTTTACCACCAGGTTCACCTTACCTGAACTCGGCGGAACACATGTGGGATGCCTTTCCGTGCCACACCCGTCCTCACTATTCACAATTATTTAAATAAAATGTATAATCTGTGTGCAGATATGTGGTGGTACACACATCCGGAAACCTACCAAAACTTTTCGAATCCATGCCACACAAAATCCTTCATATTGTGTTAAGGAATTGAAGCAACTCGTACTTAATCTGGTGGTCATAATATTTTGGTTCATCATTGTATATATATCAACAGGTGTTTACTCATATGTTCATTATGCTACCACATCTACTCCTCTGTCAATGAAATGCCGATGAAAATGTATTTTATCATCAAGATTCAAATAAGCCACAATCTACCTGCACTTAATATGTCAGTTGTATCAACATAGTAGGATAAATCTCAGTGCTCTGAGGGTCGCCCGATTAGGAGCTAGCATTTATTGTCCTTTAAGGTTGCCAATAGGAATTAAAAGCTCTTGTGGTGATTCCTTCACGATTAGCGTACGTTACGATTTCTGCACAGTATTTTAAAGTCTGTAAGCTTCTGGATGCTTTTCATTGCTCCTATTTAATATCAGTGCATTTCGTTTCCATACAAGATGTTAAGAACAGGACGTGAAAGTCTGAAATAAAGAGCAACAGAGGAATGGCTCGGAACTGGTACGTATTACTGAGTTAAGGAGAAAAATAGAAGAAAAGACAGTGAAAGGAACAGGGGTAGAGAGAGACAGACAGAGAGAGAGAGAGAGAAGGAGAGCAAATACTACACAACGCAACTTGGAAGGCAACTATCACAAAGCGTAGAAGTACTCTGCTGTACAGGTTACTTGCGAAGTCGGAGAGGATTCGATTGTTGGAAAATTCGTCTTTCACAAAACCTAAACTACTGAAATCGCTGCTCTTAGAATGATGAGGAGGTCCCATCAACTGTAGGTCTGGATAGTTCCATTTAGCCCTGTTGGTTTCTTTTTTCTTTTGTTGCGTGCTTTGAAATTATTTGCAGATATTATATTCGTCGGTCCGTGTACAGTTCTGTCAGCCAGAACGAGGTTTATTGTGTGTGTGTGTGGGGGGGGGGGGGGGGATTGGGTGGGTGAGTGTGAGGGCGGATGTGTGTGTGTGTGTGTGTGTGTGCTTATGTGTGTATAGCGATGATAATGACTACGTATTACTTCACAGAGACCCCAGTCGTCAATTCGTGTACTGACAGCTGTAGGAGAAAGGAACCCAAACTCTAATCAGGTTACCTTCCATTCGGAAAGAGGGCGCACTCAGCGACAGTTATGTGATTTGTAAATTCTAGAGCGCAGCAATCAGTCGTCCTTTTTTTGCAGGTTTTATTACGCAAATCCAGATTTCGGCTAGTGCCTAACCATTATCAATGCACTAGTTCACTGTTATTCGGGCGTCAGTCACAGTTCTTTGACTACTTCCTGGAAGAAAATAACTTTAAACAGACGAATCTCACAGTACCGCACTTCAAGCAGTTCCAAATTAACTGACCCGGCGAGTGAGTTTCACGGTAAGTGACACGAGACAACTCGCAACAGTGAGAGCGCACAGGTACGAGTGTGCGAGTGAAAAGAGATCGGTAGAGGGGTGACAACGCTATGTGGACCCCGGGGGCGAGTTAAATATTCAACAGACGTCCGTATTTACACACCGTGACGCAAATTTCCGTCGGACAGGTTGGCAGGTGGGCACGGCCTCCGTTCCTACCTCCCCGCTTCCCACCTCCCGCTTCTCCTTCTCCTCTCTCTCTCTCTCTCTCTCTCTCTCTCCTCCCCCCCCCCCCTCCTACGCTCCTACAGGACTTTACATGTAAACCACGACCCACACGGAGATGCAACGAGCGGTCCCTGGCTGCCAACAGCGTGGCCGTGGCGTTAAGTATTCACTGGAGCACGGGGGAGAGCACCGCCGCTCCTGCATTCGGTGTGTCCTCCTACAGCGACAGAACGGCAGTATGCGAAAGTTGGCAAAGACCGGTCATGATACTGAAAGGATAACACGGTATGTATAGGGGGATGAAAATCTAACAGTCATGGGAGACTGGACACCAGTTGTAGGGAAAGGAGTAGAAGAAAAGGTTGCAGAAGAATATGGGCTTGAGACAAGGAATGAGAGAGGAGAAAGATTAATTGAGTTCTGTAATAAACTTCACCTTCTAATAGCGAATACTCTGTTCAGGAATCACAAGAGGAGGAGGTATACTTGGAAAAGGCCAGCTGATACGGAAAGATTTCGGTTAGATTACATCATGGTCAGACAGAGATTCCGAAATCAGATACTGGATTGTAAGGCATGCCCAGGAGCAGACATAGACTCAGATCAAAGCATAGTAGTGATGAAGAGTAGACTGAAGTTTAATACATTAGTCAGGAAGAATCAACAGGCAAAGAAGTGGAATACGGAAGTACTAAAGAATGTCGAGATACGCTTGAAGTTCTCTAAGGCTATAGCTACAGAAATAACAAATAGCTCAGTAGGCAATACAGTTCAAGAGGAATGAACATCCGCCGGCCAGGGTGGCCGAGCGGTTCTAGGCTCTACAGTTTGGAACCGCGCGACCGCTACTTTCGCAGGTTGGTTCGAATCCTGCCTTGGGCGTGGATGTGTGTGATGTCCTTATTTTAGCTAGGTTTAAGTAGTTCTAAGTTCTAGCGGACTAGTGACCTCAGAAGTTAAGTCCCATAGTGCTCAGAGCCATTTGAGCCAATGAACATTTCTAAAGAGGGCGACAACAGAAGTTGGGAAGGAAAACGTAGGTACAAAGAAAGTAACTGAAAAGATTCCATGGGTAACAGAAGAAATACTTCAATTGATTGATGAAAGGAGGATGTACAAAAATGTTCTGGAAGACTCAGGAATAGAGAAATACAAGTCGCTGAGGATTGAAATTAATAGGAAGTGCAGGAAAACTAAGACGAAATGGCTGCGTAAAAAATGTCAAGAAATCGAAAAAGCAGTAATTGTCGGTAAGACTGACTCAGCATACATGAAAGTCAAAACAACCTTGTAACCTCCCCTCACTTATCGACCTTAATGACAGTGAAAAATTAAACTGGGTGAACCTAATGGAAATTTGGCAAAAAGCAATCGTCACCGAAGGCTAATCTGTCGGTAAAGAGGGAGGAAAGGGTTACATCTAAATGAAAGGAAAAATGCAAATGAAACTGGTGGAAATTAATTTTGAAAAGGGGTAAAGTTAATAAAGAAAGTAAATGTGCGGCCGTTACGTTAACAATTAACTAGCGGTAATTTGATATTTGAGATTTGGGGTAAATTACGGTCGCTAGTGCTATGGAAAATTACTATAGTAACTGAAAAAGAAAGGTTATTACACATATAATTAGCACTAGAAGCGTGGCAACTGAAGGTTGACATGTGTAGTGTGAAAACTGAAAGTTTCTCAGAAGTAATAAATTCGCTACACTCTGACTTAATTTAGCTAAAGAATTAATAAAACCGGAAAATTGAAAGTTAATTTAGTGACTGAAATTAATAGTGAGCTTTGTTTCTAAAGCACATCGAAATTCAGTAAAATACGGTTAGTCTTGGGATACCTCAACAATCATTTCAAAAGCTACTTGAATCTACGCAATTTAGAAATAAGAGATTTAACTTTGAACTTGAATTAAATGATTCTGAACAATTAACAATAGTAAAATTTAGTACGTACCAAGCTGAGCTGCAGTCACAGGTATGCTAAAATACGGTAAGAAAACTCGCACTCTTAATTTGTGCTTGTGTAAACTAAATATTGTAGCCAGCTATGAATACCTTAACTGAACTTTGAAATTAAAGCAGTGAAATCGAATTATATTACTTTAATGCTGGCGTTTTAATTTCAACGACACTCGGGTTCATTCCGGAAAAGAAAGGGACCCTGCTTGGTAATGCAATTGGGACAGTGAACAACAAAGGTTCATGCTACGTTGCTGTAATTTAGTGAGAAAAATTTAACAGTTTGAAAAGGTGAGTCTGCCACACAGTTCTAAAACTTTACGTGCTACCAGTCTTCCTTGTTGGTTGATTGAAGGTTTGAAGCCGTCGATCGAGGAGGTGGCGACAGTCACTCATTGTCGGCCGTCGCTGTTGCAGAAGCTGGATGTTGGCGCGCCTTCTTCTCGACACGGTCTCCAGCCGAAACGGGCTCTTGATGTGTGCCAGCAAACGCTTCCCGTCCGCGACACCGTGTCAGAAACTATCATAGCAATTCGAGCGCAATTACATGCTGCCAGACCCCGAAAGCGCGGCAACTCGCGGGAGCATCACACAACACCCCTGCTCCACTGCACTACTCCAACCAGACTCCCTCCGCTCTGCCCGCGCTCCACGCGGCAGAGTTAACACTCCCAAAGATCCTAAACACTTTGGTTCTCCACACGACCTATCGATGTATTCGTTCGACAGCATAGTTTTCCCTAGGCAAGACCCAGCGTAAAATACAAATAATATTTACAAAACAAAACAATTATACATCGACATAGAGGCATAAATATATATATACAGATAGTAAAACAATTACAATATATAAAGGCACAGAAATGTCATATCTTCAGGTAACAAAAAAAGGAAAAATATTTATAGTACAATAGATGGAAATAGGGGGATATGCATTTCCGGCGTTACAACCTTCCATGACATTAAACGCAAGGGTGATACCATTAAGAGTGCAACTGGAATTCCAATGTTAAATGCAGACGAGAGAGCGGATAGGTTGAAAGAATACTTTGAAAGCCTCTATGAGGGGAAGATTTGTGTGATGGGATACAAGAAGAAACTGGAGTCGATTTAGAAGAGATAGGGTACCAAGGATTAGAATCAGAATTTAAAAGAGCTTTAGAGGACTTAAGGAAAACTAAGGCAGAACGGATAGATAACATTCCATCAGAATTTCTAAAATCGTTGGGGGAAGTGACAACAAAACGACTACTCACGTTGGTGTGTAGAATGTATGAGTCTGGCGACATATCATCTGAATTTCGGAGAAACATCTTCCACACAATTCCGAAGACGGCAAGAGCTGACAATTGCGAGAATTATCGCACAGTCAGCTTAACAGCATATGTTTCCAAATTGCTGAGAAGAATACTATACAGAAGAATGGGGATGCGCTACATGACAATCAGTTTGGTTTTAGGGAAGGTTTTGGCACGGGAGAAGCAATTCCGACGTTGTTGTTAATAATGGAAGCAAGATTAAAGAAAAATCAAGGCACATTCATAGGATTTGTCGACCTGGGAAAAGCGCCCGACAACGTAACATGTTCGAAATTCTGAGAAAAATAGGGGTGCCCTATAGGGAGAGATGGGTGAGATACAATTTGTCCAACGGACGAGAGTGAATATTAAGAGTGGAGAACCAAGAACAATGTGCTCGTTTTAAAAAGGGGATAAGACAAGGATGTAGTCTTTCTCTCCTACTATTCAATCTGTACATCGAGAAAGCAATGATGGAAATAAACGAAAGATTCAGGAGTGGAATTTAAAATTCAGAGTGAAAGGATATCATTGATATGATTGAGTATGGACTGAGAGTAAATCGAAGAAAGAGGAAGGTTATTAGAAGTAGCAGAAAAGAGAAAAACGAGAAACATAATATGAGGATCGATGGTCACGAAGTACATGAAGTTAAGGAATTATGCTACCTAGGCAGTTAAATGACGAGTGACGGACGGAGCAAGGAGGACATCAAAAGCAGCCTAGCAATGGTAAAAAGGGAATTCGTGGCTAAGAGAAGTCTACTAATATCAAATATCGGCCTTAATTTGAGGACGAAATTTCTGAGAACGTACGTCTGGAGTACAGCATTGTACGTTAGTGAAACATGGTCTGTGGGAAAATCGGAGCAGAAGAGAATCGAAGCATTTGAGATGTGGTGCTACAGACGAATGTTTAAAATTTGGTGGACTGGTAAGGTAAGGAACAAGGAGCTTCTGTGCAGAATCGGAGAGGAAAGGAATATCTGGAAAACAATGATAAGGGGAAGGGACAGGATGATAGGACATCTGTTAAGACACGAGAGAATTACTTCCATGGTACTTGGGGGAGCTGTAGAAGGCAAAAACTGTAGAGGAAGACAATGACTGAAATACTCCCAGCAAATAATTGAGGACGTAGTTTGCAAGTGCTACTCTGAGATGAAGAGGTTAGCACAGGAGAGGAATTGGTGGTGGGGCCGCTTCAAACCAGTCAGAAGACTGATGACCTAAAAAAAAAAAAAAAAAAAAACGTTGTACTGGGACGTGTCCTGAGTACTGGCTAGCGGAATTTCCTGCAACGGTCCCAAGCTTCCGAGGAAATAGATGTTGAAATTTTATACGTCACGTCTATACCTGTGACGTTTGAAGTTTTACGAACAAACGAAAGTAGTGCAGCGGCTCAAGCTCATAGTTATCACACTGCTGATGCAGATTCGAGTCCAGCCCGCGTGTTCTTCTTTTTTATTTCATTGTAAAGAATATAATTGAATAGTATAAGTAATGCAAAATTATTAAAAAATAGTAATTTTCTACGTAGTGACTTCATCAATAAATCAGTCATTACAGCCCAGGTTCTTCACATGCGTATTCCGTTTGTCACAGCATAGATTACAGAAACGTCTTATTTGCTATCGCTTGGTGTGCTGGAAGAGAAATTCGGAGGATACTGCTTCTCGCAGAACCAAATGAAACACAAATTCGTGAAACACCACGCACATTTTATGGATGATACTGCCTTGCTAGCAAACGGATTTTTTAGTAGTGAGATCGAAACACACAGTTCATTTGAATTCCAAAGACTGTTCTTTCTTCGATTAGATTCGATGAAAACAGCGCGTATTTGATCAATCCTGTGAAAAAAGATGCACTAAACTGATGTAGAAGTAAAGGATGTGTTTTTAGGGAATCTTCTCTCGGAGCGATTTCTCTTTTCGTTTTCTGCAGGTTGGAAGCATTTTCAATTTATTTCATGAAACTTTGACCTGTTTTTAAAAATAAGCAACACGTAATTGGCAAATTGGAGAAAGTTTTGTTGCGACAGTTTTTACGGTGCAGGTGCTGGCTTTTCTTTTATCTACGATAATTTTATTGTGAAGTGTCTGATCCATCTGCCTTCCCCAAAAATCAAGCCAACGTTATCTCAATATTTGACACTTTAACTAAGAACCTCTAACGGAACACCCATTTCAAGAGTGCTTGCTATAGTGATTGATATGTTAATGAAATTACTACAGCGAAGCAATTTTGCATGACATATCCTGTTCAGTGATATTTTTCACGAAGAAATCCAACAAAAACAGTACACGGGTAGGAACTGAACCTGTACTGATAGCGAAGGCCTTGAACCTTTGTCACTTAGCTACTTTCGGTTGGTCGAAACAAGACTAACGTTACGTTTGTAGGAGGTATGCATAAAACCACACATCAAGTATCTCGGAAACTGGGGAACGTCGTATGAAAATCCTGTAGCCAGATATTCACGAGAGGCCTCTCTACAACATAAGACTCACCGAAATCCTTGAGTAACAGGTCTGATGATCCCCTTGTTAGATAACTGTAGCTAAAATACACTGATGATATTTGACGAAAAAATACGCTATCCAAAATTAATGATCAACAGTAAACCCCTTAGAACAGATATCTTATTTCTTCTGTCTACAAGCATACAAACGATTTGGTCACATTAATGTGACGTACAATAACCACTCACAGATGGAAAATGGCAGCAGTAGCAACGGCAGGTGTATAAAGCGTGTCGGGGTGACGCGGAAAACAGTGCAGTCGTTGTCGTAATGCGAATACAGAGTGATTTATCTGACGTCCAAAAGGCAGTGATCATCATCTTTCGGGCCACACATGGAAGTATTTTGGAGATAGTTAACCTTATGAAATGTTCGCACACATCGTAGTATACTGTGCATTCAAAATGGTGCCATCCAGTACCGGCGCCGACGCTACTGTGATGCACCACGGGCCATAGATAAGATTAGTGAACGACGAGTGCGGGGGTGTGGACGGGCACACAGTTCTAATCTGCCAGGAAGTTTCATATCAGCGCACACTCTGCTGCAGAGTGAAAATCTCTTTCTGAAAACATCCCCCAGGCTATGGCTAATCCATGTCTCCGCAGTATCCTTTCTTTCAGGAGTGCTAGTTCTGCAAGGTTTGCAGGAGAGCTTCTGTAAAGTTTGGAAGGTAGGAGACGAGATACTGGCGGAAGTGAAGCTCTGAGTACCGGCCGTGAGTCGTGCTTCGCTAGCTCAGATGGCAGAGCACTTGCCCGCGAGAGGCAAAGGTCCTGAGTTCGAGTCTCGGTCAGGCACACAGTTTTAATCTGCCAGGAAGTTTCATATCAGTGCACACTCCGCTGCAGAGTGAAAATCTCATTCTGGAGACGTGCAGCAGTTGACCAGGTGACTGCCCAGATGAGCCAAGGGTCTGCAAACAATGACTACTCAACGACCGTTCGGCGATCGTTGCTCCTTTCAGCCTGCGTAGCAGGTGCCTTAATAATGCTACCATGATGAATGCTGTTCACCGGCTACTGAGGCTAAATTTGCACGCCATTATCGGCAACTTGACATCCAAGAAGTGGCGGCAGGTGGCCTTTAGAAATGAATCACTATGCTCCATCGGGCAAATGACTGTTTGCATGTACGACGTGGAACGTCTGAAAGCGAAAGGACCAGTTCGGCGCAGGAAATGCTATTGTCTGGTAAATGTTTCCATGGCATTCCCTGAGCGATACCGTTATTGCGAAAGGACAAGTGGATCAACACAAGTATGCATCTATCGATAGAATGAAGACTTTCACTTTCGAATGACAGTGCTGCTGGTAAACCCTTCAGGGTATAAGGTCATGGTGCACGACAGTCTTCTGTTCCTAACGTTTCGTCCCGAACTGCCCTGAGTTTTTCCTACTCAGCTGAGGAGCAACGCTTCTGAACATGTCCACCACAGTCCTGCACGAAACATTACCAACAGAAGTGTCTAGCAAAAATGGTTCAAATGGCTCTGAGCACTACGGGACTTAACATGTGTGTTCATCAGTCCCCCTAGAACTTAGAACTACTTAAACCTAACTAACCTAAGAACATCACACACATCCACGCCCGAGGCAGGATTCGAACCTGCGACCGTAGTACTCGCGCGGTTCCGGACTGAGCGCCTGAACCGCTAGACCACCGCGGCCGGCAAGTGTCTAGCAGAATATTAAAGTACTGTGCTGCGCATGTTAGCTCTGTATTTAGTCATATTTGTAATTTTTACTTTAGGAATTGTCCGAGCGATTGAAGTACTCAGTAGTAACTCCGCTTTATAAAAAGGGAGAAAGGGGTAATGTAGATCATTTTAGACCTATTTCTATGCCATCAGTGTTTGCAAAAGTTATTGAAAAGGCTATGTATGTAAGGATAATTGATAATTTTACATCACACGATTTGCTATCAAATGCACAGTTCGGCTTTAGAAGTCGTTTAACAACTGAAAATGCTATACTCTCTTTCCTCTGTGAGGTACTGGATGGGTTAAACAAAAGGTATCGAACGCTTGGCATATTTTGTGATTTAACTAAGGCATTTGGTTGTGTTGATCACAAAATATTGCTCCAGAAGTTGGATCATTACGGAATTCGGGGAGTAGCTCACAATTGGTACACCTCTTACTTTAGCAACAGGCTGCAAAAGGGCATTATTCACAATGTTGATAACGGCTGTGATGTGGGGTCTGACAAGGGAACCTCCCCATCGCACCCCCCTCAGATTTGGTTATAAGTTGGCACAGTGCATAGGCCTTGAAAAACTGAACACAGATCAATCGAGAAAATAGGAAGAAGTTGTGTGGAACTATGGAAAAAGTAAGCAAAATATACAAACTGAGTAGTCTATGCGCAGGATAGGCAACATCAAGGATATTTTGAGCTCAGGAGCGCCGTGGTCTCGTGGTTACCGTGAGCAACAGCGGAACGAGAGGTCATTGGTTCAAGTCTTCCGGCGAGTGAAAGGTTTAATTTTTTTTATTTTCAGACAATTATCAAAGTTCAGGCACTCACACATAATCAACTTCGCTCTCCAAAATTCCAGGGCATGTTCAGATTTGCTTGGACATATGCAGGATTTGACGATCTACACACGGAAAAATTTGAAAACGTTAAAAACAAATGTTTTGACAGAGCACAGGGAAAACTGTGCGACTGTGAAACTGTTGAATTCATTTGTTGCAGCTTATGTGACAAACTCTTGTTTTCATCACTTTTTTGGGAGTGATTGTCACATCCGCAAGAAAACCTAAATCGGGCAAGGTAGAAGAATCTTTTTACCCATTCGCCAAGTGTACAAGTTAGGTGGGTCGACAACATATTCCTGTCATGTGACGCACATGCCGTCACCAGTGCCGTATAGAATATATCAGACGTATTTTTCTGTGGAGGTATCGGTTGACCTATGACCTTGCGAACAAATGTTTTCGGTTCCCATTGGAGAGCACGTCCTTTCGTGTATTAATCGCACGGTTTTGCGGTGCGGTCGCAAAATACAGACACTAAACTTATTACAGTGAACAGAGACGTCAATGAACGAACGGACAGATCATAACTTTGCGAAAATAAATAAAATAAACTTTTCATTCGAGGGGAGACTTGAACTTAGGACCTCTCGTTCCGCAGCTGCTCACGCTAACCACGGGACCACGGCGCTCCTGAGCTCGCACTTTCCTTGATGTCGCTTATGTTGCACATGGACTACTCAGTTTGTATGTATTGTTTATTTTTTTCATAGTTCCACACAAGTTCTTCCTGTTTTCTCGATTGATCTGTGTTCAGTTTTTCAAGACCTATCCACTGTACCAACTTATAACTACATCTGAGGGGGGTGCGATGGGGAGGTTCCCTTGTGAGTGGGATACTGTCAAGTGGGGGGTGCCCCAGCGATCAGTGTTGGGGCTACTCCTGTTTCTTATTTATATAAATGATATGCCCTCTGGTGTTATGGGTAAATCTAAAATATTTCTGTTTGCTGATGACTCTGGCTTTGTAGTAAAGGACGTTGTGTGCAACACTGGCTCGGTTTCAAATAGTGCAGTTCGTGACATAAGTTGATGGCTTGAGAAAATAAACTAACGCTACATCACAGTAAGACTCAGTTTTTACCGTTCCTAACACACAATTTAACAAAACCTGACGTTTTAGTTTCACAGAATGTGCATATGATTAGTGAAACTGAACAGTTCAAATTTATAGGTGTTCAGATAGCTAGTAAGCTGTTGTGGAAAGTCCACGTTGATGATCTTGTTCAAAGACTTAGTACTGCCATTTTTACTATTCGAACGGTATCAGAAGTGAGTGATCGTTCGACACGAAAATTAGTCTACTTTGCTTATTTTCATTGTCTATTGTCGTATGGTATTATATTTTGGAGTAACTCTTCTCATTCTAAAAGGATATTTTTGGCTCAGAAACGTGCAGTTCGGGCAATAAGTGCTGGTAGTTCACGAGCCTCTTGTCGACCTCTGTTCAAGAATTTGGGTATTTTGACTTTGACCTCACAATACATATATTCCTTATTGTCGTTTCTTGTTACCAATATTAGTTTATTCCCAAGAATAAGCAGCTTTCACTCGGTTAATACTCGGCAGAAATCAAACCTGCATTTGGATCGGACTTCCTTAACACTTGTGCAAAAAGGTGTGCAGTATACTGCTGCATCCATTTTCAATAAGCTGCCACTCGAATTCAAAAATCTTAGCAGTAATCCACGTGCTTTCAAATCGAAACTGAAGAGTTTCCTCCTGGGTCACTCCTTCTGCAGTGGAGTTGCTTGAAAAATTAAGCTGTTTTTTATTGTATTGCTGATAGCGTCTACTTAAACTTATGGACGGAATTTTTTAAGGTTCACGAACATTTATTTTTATCTGTTATTACGTTTCTGTTTAATTTCATGTTCTGACACGTCCCATGACCTTGGAGATTTGCTCCTCAATTTGGTACTACGGAAGTTGACGAGTAAATAAAAAAAATAGAAAATAAGAGTTTCGTGGACCACGACCTTATACCGTGAAAGATTCAATAGCAGCTATATGCATATGTCCTTTGAGGCCATGTCGAACCCTAATACGCATTTCGTTTTCCTCTGCGCAATGGCATGTACTAGCAGGACAATGCAACAGTGCTCGCAGTGGACGTGCGTGGTTCGAAATGCACCAGGATTTGTTCACCATACTCCCCTGACCACCAAACTCCCCCTACTTTAACCCAATCGAGTATGTGTAGGATCTCTTTGATCAGGCTCTTTGCGTCATGGATCCTCAACGGAGAAACCTAGAGCACCTGGCCATAACACTACAGTCAGCATGGAACCATGTCCCTGTCTTAACCCTTCGGAAGGTCTCTGACACTGTCCCTGCAGTCTGGGAGAGGTCGGTATATTTCAAAGACAGACAAGGCTTTACAGGTCAGAAAGAAGAGGAAATACAGGAAGACTTAGGAAAACATTATAACAAGTCCAAATGTATAGACTGAACAGGCATTTCACCTAGGTCATCGGCTCTGAAGAAGAAGAGTGTATGAACGGTAGGCTTATCTGAGGTAACGAAAACACTTTCCAACAGTCGCTCTCCCCCCTCCCCGCAAGTGATACCTACACTCGCTGTTACTTAAGACGTTGTAGCATTAAAGGCATTTCATGCAACGAATTTAACGACTCTTTTTTTCAGGAATCTCGTTGCAGTTTAAACACACTGAAGATTTTACATATTGAAGATTTGTCCAATACATTTCGTAGATGTGTAACCTCCTTTTCCAAAAAGAACCTATGAGATTATAGTTCCTACATGGCGGCAGTTTTGCAAGCACCACTTTCGATGCAAATCGTAATTTTCAGATGAGAAAAAATGTGTGTTCAAATGTGTGCGAAATCTTATGGGACTTAAGTGCTAAGGTCATGAGTCCCTAAGCTTACACACTACTTAACCTAAATTATCCTAAGGACAAACACACATACACATCGATGCCCGATGGAGGACTCGAACCTCCGCCGGGACCAGCCGCACAGTCCATGACTGCAGCCCCTTAGACCGCTCGGCTAATCCCGCGCTGCTTTCAGATGAAAGTGGGGCCTCCACTAGCTGCTTTGGGAAGACTAGGGTACATGGTCAAGCGCAGCTTCCTCTCGATATTCAGACATTCACTTACAGCGCAAGTTGAGGAGGTACCCGTAACACACGACATCTGACAACGCCGCCCTTCAGAAACTGCCATCGCTTAATAGGTGTATTTTTTGACATTTGGGAGGCCTACGATATAGCTTGGAGACATAGTTTTTACAACTAGTTCCCGGCGTAGGGGTTCAAAAATAGGAACTCTCAAATTGGGGAAATACATTCCGCAGGGCCATACCACGTTGTCAATAGGGTATGTGCCAACGCCCGAGGAACTAAACTAATTGAAACGTTACACATGCCAGAAACGTCAGTAGCACAAATAATATGCCAAAACAGCGATCTTAAAGAGTGAGAGAAAGATACCACTAAGAAAAACCAGTTGTCTATGTGTGGCAGAACATTATCAGCTCAGACTTCTAAACTTGTGAACACACAACTGACCTGAGTCTGCGGCTGCCTTACCAATTCGCCTCGGGGATGCCAGAGTTGGTTCCGCGTCCTTCGTTGCTGTGCCATTACCGGCGAGCGTGGATACCAAATTAAAATCGTGAGACACCTCCACCAATAGGTTTTTCAAATACTTGTTCCCCATGTTTACATGTCGCTGGAGTCCTCTCAGGTCGCTTTTAACAAGTAAACATAAAGAGGAAAGTAACTTTCGCATGATACGTCACTGCCAAGTAACACAGCTCCATGGAACTTGGATCATACATAGAGAGGACTGTTACAGTATAGCGGAGAAAGTAAGTGAAAGCAATACGCAACGAGGTAAGTAGAAACTACACTTTTATTCAAACATAATAAATACAGTGAGATCACCGCGATTTATGATGCTCATTACAAAAGGTGGGCCATAGTCCTTAATGGGGTGTGTGATCACAACGGACTGCAGCGCGTCCTCTGACACCTGCTACCACACGGGTGGTGAGGATTTGTTGTGGTGGTGAGCTCGATTCCTCCACAAGCACGAATGACAACTGCACGTGGACATGCTGCAGTACTTTTCCCAAAACATACCATGAATGTTGATTGGAATTTAATTCCGGAGGAAGGGGCAGGCCAGTCCATATGACGAATATTCTCTCGTTCGCCAAGTGCTCCTCCACGTGCGATGTTCGGTGCGGTCACGCACGGCCATCCATAAAAATGAAGTTAGCGACATACGCTTCCCTGAAAAGACACACATGGGGAGCAGTGGAGTGTGACAATAATGTCGAGAAACCAGTACACGGTTTTCAAAGATCTGCAGGTCAGTACGTCCAGACGGTATTATGTCTCTCAGCAACATAACACCTGTACCACCAAAACTATCGCGTTCGACAATGTTTCTGCGTGCATTACGTGCTCCCACCTCTAGCCGTAAGTGGGTACATTCTGAATCGCTACTCAGATTGAATTTACTGTCATCTGAGAAGAACACGTGACACACTCCTCGTTGGTCCAGCCCCTATGCTCTTGGTATCATTCTACATCTACATCTACATCCATACTCCACAATCCACCATACGGTGCGTGGCGAAGGGTACCCCGTAACAAAACTATCATCTTCTCTCCCTGTTCCACTCCCAAACAGAACGAGGGAAAAATGACTGCCTATACGCCTCTGTACGAACCCTAATCTCTCGTATCTTATATTTGTGGTCTTTCCGCCAAGTATAAGCTGGCGGCAATAAAATTGTACTGTAGTCAGCCTCAAATGCTGGTTCTCTAAATTTCTTCAGTAGCGATTCACGAAAAGAACGCCTCCTTTCCTCCAGAGACTCCCACCCGAGTTCCTGAAGCATTTCCGTAACACTCGCGTGATGATCAAACCTACGAGTAACAAATCTAGGAGCCCGACTCTGAATTTCTTCTATGTCCTCCCTCAATCCGACCTGATAGGTATCCCAAACGCTCGAGCAGTACTCAAGAATAGGTCGTATTAGTGTTTTATAAGCGGCCTCCTTGACAAATGAACCACATCTCCCCAAAATTCTACTAGTGAACCTAAACGACTATCCGCCTTCCCCACAACTGCCACTACTTGCTCGTCCCACTTCATTTCGCTCGGCAAATGCTACGCACAAACATTTAATCGACGTGACTGTGTTCTTTTTCCTATTCATCTGCATTAATTTACACTTATCTGTATTTAGAGTTGGCTGCCATTCTTTACACCAATCACAAATCCTGTCCAAGTAATCTTGTATCCTCATACAGTCACTCAACGACGACACCTTCCCGTACAACACAGCATCGTCAGCAAACAGCCGCACATTGCTATCCACCCTATCCAAAAGATAATTTATGTAGATAGAAAACAACAGCGGACCTACCACACTTCCCTGGCGCAATCCAGATGCTACCCTCCTATGAACACTCACCATCGAGGACAACGTTGCATCATTGCAAATGATGTCGCCGATGTGCGGATATTAACGGAACCACGCACTGGTCGTCCGTGCCTCTCTGTAGAGTGACATCACGTGCCTTGCACTCCTGTTAAATATAGCTGCAATTGCACTCTCTGTCCGACGTGGGTTCCTTCTCGAATGTTGCACAATTTAGCGGTCATCTACTTCTGAACAAGTACCAAACTCCTAGGCCTCACTCGTCACACTTCGTCCTTTACCAGTTTCCTATGGTTCGTGCTCGACTGAAGTCACTCAGATGATGTCCCCGGGCCATCTTGTAAGAATTAACACAACGACAGTGCACCATCGTTTCGCGTTGATTGATACACACTGTGTTTTCCCGTTCCTCCTATAACCTGTTGTTGCAGGGCCTGCCACGTTCGGCTCTACGGTCATACTGATCTGACGCCATGTGACGTCCAACTTTGTGCGCATGAGGCGCCTGAGTGGGGGGCGTCTGGCAACATCCTCCCTCACTTTCATTAATTTCCCGCAGCTGATGTGTATAGTAGTTTGTGTGTCTCGTTCTTCAGCTTTCCACAGCCATGTAGTATGGTGTACAAAGTCCTACCCGTTGTTATTGAGAAGATTTTTATCGTTTCGTACCTCAGTCAGTAAAAACGGAAACCGTACAGGACCACTTCGTTGCTCGTCTCTCTGTCGGTCTGTCCGACCGTTAAGACCCACTTTTGTTTCAGGAGCGGATGGACGTAGCTAGGTAACAATTCTGTCACATACTACAGTCTACGGTCCCTTGGGGATATAAGACATTTAAGTTTCTACGTCAATGCAGTCAAAAGATACGGCCATTTATCTCACATACTTTGGTACCCGCGAACTTACCATAAGCTACAGGGTACTTTCCGTTGACCTAGCATCATGAAATCAGCATGATGCGAGGTTTCACAGTACAAGTGAGGGGAAAATACATCAAATTGTTAATTTCTCATGATATCAGTTAAAAAAAAAGTTATTTTCAATTGTTATACGACTGTCTCAACGTCTTTTCGGACTCCTTTTTCTCAGGAACGGGTAAACGGCTCAGACTGATATTTGGGTCTCATCTTATGGTCTATGATCTATTAAAGCTGTAAAAAATTTAACTTTTTCAAGTAAATGCAATCAAAAGAAACGACAATTTTTGTCACTCGCAAACTCACTCCTGAGAACACATATACATATACGAATGTATGAACTACCTACATACGTAATTTCAGTCGGTGCTGAACCCCCAGGCCTTGAGTCCTACTCATTCGAATGTCATGCAGAAATTTCATTTTAGCACAAATGGCGCATTTATAGTACTCTTTACTTTTCTCCTGCCTGAATCACGTAAAACAATTACATCCTTTTCCAATAACAGCGACATGTTATGTCAAGTTATCATCTATTACGTCCTTTATTAGTTCTTACGTAATTTATAATAAAAGTTCCTAGGTGCAAGATATGTGGGCCAGTGCGAATACGATTATATGAATTGAACTACATAAGCAAATCGGAATAAATTACGTCCGACGTGATATTTTTCATTCGGTTTTACAATGGATGTGCATTCGTCGCTGACTTCTCGCCTCCCTGGTCCATCGTCACTGGTAACAATCAAGACCGTACGGCATCAGGGTTTTCCTTGTCAGTCTGCTGAGCGTCTTTCCACTAAAACAATACTACTGCGCAGTGCAATAAATGCATGTCTCATAGTAGTATATAAAATTATTTCATATATCGACGTCTTAATTAACTAATCCAAGAAATATCTAACCGCTCTTTTTCCGTGGTTTTACTTTGGAACGATTAAACTGTGCGAAGCACGTACCACAGTTGTCAACTCACCTGTAATACATAAAGTTGTGAGTATTGATAACTGTCAATCTGGTCATTAGTTTCTAACTCACTTTTCCAGCAAATGCACATTTAAGTGAATTCCGCATTGTCACTGTGGGCATTATGCTTTTATCTTCCGTTGCTTGTAAGCTGGTGCTGAACTGTCTGTAGATGCATAAGTATGCCAAAATGAAAACGTGACCAATACAGACATTTTTCCTCTGCTTCTCCATGTACACCTATATTTACACACCCTGCAAAATACTGTACGGTGCGTGGCGTAGGGCACCCTGTACATATTACTAGTCATTCCTTTCGTGCTCCATTCGCAAATAGAGCTGGGAGAAATCGGCTGTCTATATTCCTCCGTATGAGCCCTAATTTCTCGTATCTTATCTTCGTGGTCCTCACGCGCAATGTATGTTGGCGGCAGTAGAATCGTTGTGCAGTCAGCTTCTCTAAATTTTGGCAATAGTTTCAGCCGGAAAGAACGTCTCATTTTCCTCCAGGGACTTCCATTTTATATACGAAGACAGTAACTTGTTCTCGAAAGAACAGTTACTGTTGATGACCGTGCAGCTTTTCCCTGGAATAAATGATGACTAACTGAAAACCTCAGCTTCCGAGAGGTGTTGTTGATATACCTCGAAAAGCTACATATACCTTCGTCTGTGCGAATGCGCACAGGTTGCCTAAACTCTTACGGGAATCGCCAAAGCGTGCGCGATTAATGAGTGGGTAGGCAAATTCTATAAGGTAAATACATATGTAGAATTGTGGACAGTTGGGAATGTGAGTCTCACGGGGAGCATGCAAGGGTTAAGTCCCTGCAGTCGCGGTATTCATCTGTGTCCTCGGTGGCTCAGATGGATAGAGCGTCTACCATGTAAGCAGGACATCCCGGGTTCGAGTCCCGGTCGGGGCACACATTTTCAGCTGTCCACATCGAGGTGTATTAACAACACCTGTCGGCAGCTGAGGTTTTCAGTTAGTCATCATTTACTTCCATTTTAGTTCCCGCAGTATGTCCCTAACAACTGCGGGTTCTTCAGACCAACCGGCAACATCTAGCAGCCAGCCTCTGAATTGCCTCGATGTTTTCCTTCAATTTGATCTGGTACGGATTCCAAACATACTCAGGAATAGGTCGCACTAACGTCCTATATGCGGTAACTTTCCTAAAATTCTTCCAACAAGCTAAAGTCGACCATTCTCCTTCCCTACCGCAGTCCTCGTATGCTCGCTCCATTTCATATCGCTTTGAAACGTTACGCCCTCATATTTAAACGACTGTCTGTGTCGAGAAGAACACTACTTATGCTGTATCTGAACATTAACTTACGTCTGAAGGGAGTGCTTCACACGAAACTTCTTTAGTCTTGACTGTTAGCTGCCCTAAACGCATCTGTCTCCTTTCCATCGCCATCATTCTACCTTGGGTGTCGAATGACGTCGAGGTGAACTGTCTGCAAACGTGGTACAAATTCGTCCTTTATTGGTTTATCCTCCCTGGACTGGTTGGATGCAGAATCACTCACTGCAGAGCTAATCAACTTTCAAGTTATTACGCGCAAGACGCCGAGCGTTTCCCTTGAAAGTAAACGTAGTTACGACCTCTTCATTAACGTCCCACCCCGGACGAAAATTCGCGATCTGCAACGTTTCCCCGTTTATTCAAGTTCCCAGCCGAGCTTCCACAAACACTACCTCCGCTTCTTTTACTTTATATTAAAGGCGGAAGAAAAGGGAAATATGAAAGACAAACATGGCTCGAGATTTTTCCCTGTGAACTTACCTGAGATGAGGCAGCCTCCTTCTTTAAAGCTGCGCTCCTTGCACCGTGGAGGCAGCGTCGCAGCTCTCCCGTGCCCTTCGCCTCGTTCGGATCTGTAGCTCTTGTGTGATTTAGACAGTGTGCGTAAGGGCACAAGGGCAAGTGTTTGCGATGGCGGTGCAGACCATTACGTTTACACAAACCCCCAAGCCCCTCCCCTGTTGTCCCCCCACTTGGACCTCATCCTGGCGTGAGGGCTGCATACGAGAGAGTATTAAATATCTCATATGCGTGGCTGCAACCTTTTAGAACCGTAAGAGCTTAACCCAGCTAAATACGCGTTGCCTCTACCTGTCACGATACATGTTTTGTGAAACCAACAAACTAGACGTAGTCTCTATTTCGTATCTGACAACCTTCATGTTAGTCTGCGACTACAATAGACAAATACTGAAGTACATGATTGTACTAATGAAGCTTGTGAGCTCCCCCTCTATACATTTCACCAGGCTATAACTTAGCACGTACGTGAAATTGTCATCATTTCATTTTCACTCTGTGAACCAAATGCTCATATTTCAATAAGATTAATGCTTTTATAGGTCCGCTATGAGGACCCATCATAAGAGCTAATTCTGTTTTATATGTTTGTTGGATCATCTGTTACATTACGATATTACTGCTTGTTTTCGCACCGAGCGAGGTGGCGCAGTGGCTAACACATTGGACTTGCATTCGGGAGAACGATGGTTATGGAATTAAATGACTTTAAACGCAGAATTGTAGTTGAAGCTAGGAGCGTAGGACATTCCATTTTGGAAATAGCTTGGATATTCAGCATTCCAAGATCCACAGTGTCAAGAATGTGCCGAGATACATTACATTACAGGCATTGCCTGTCGTTGATGCGCTTTGCTTAACGATCGCGAGCAGCAGCGTTTGCCCAGGGTTGTCACTGCTAACAGACAAGCAACATTGAGTGAAATAATTGCAGAGATAAATGTGGGACGTAAGACGAACGAATCCGTTAAGACAGTGAGGCAAAGTTTGGCGTTAATGGTCTGTGGCAGCAGACGATCGACGCAGGTGCCTTTGTTAATACGAGATATCGCGTACGGCTCCTCACCTGTGCTCGTGACCGTTTCGGTTGGAACCCTAGACGAATGGAAAATCGTGGCCTGGTCAGATGAGTCCCGATTTCAGATGGTAAGAGCTGATGGTAGGGTTCGAATGTGTCGCAGGCCTCACGAAGCAATGGATCCTATGAGGGCAGTTCAATAAGTAATGCAACACATTTTTTTCTCGGCCAATTTTGGTTGAAAAAACCGGAAATTTCTTGTGGAATATTTTCAAACATTCCCGCTTCGTCTCGTATAGCTTCATTGACTTCCGACAGGTGGCAGCGCTGTACGGAGCTGTTAAAATGGCGTCTGTAACGGATGTGCGTTGCAAACAATGGGCAGTGATCGAATTTCTTTTGGCGGAAAACCAGGGCATCTCAGATATTCATAGGCGCTTGCAGAATGTCTACGGTGATCTGGCAGTGGACAAAAGCACGGTGAGTCGTTGGGCAAAGCGTGTGTCATCATCGCCGCAAGGTCAAGCAAGACTGTCTGATCTCCCGCGTGCGGGCCGGCCGTGCACAGCTGTGACTCCTGCAATGGCGGAGTGTGCGAACACACTCGTTCGAGATGATCGACGGATCACCATCAAACAACTCAGTGCTCAACTTGACATCTCTGTTGGTAGTGCTGTCACAATTGTTCACCAGTTGGGATATTCAAAGGTTTGTTCCCGCTGGGTCCCTCGTTGTCTAACCGAACACCATAAAGAGCAAAGGAGAACCATCTGTGCGGAATTGCTTGCTCGTCATGTGGCTGAGGGTGACAATTTCTTGTCAAAGATTGTTACAGGCGATGAAACATGGGTTCATCACTTCGAACCTGAAACAAAACGGCAATCAATGGAGTGGCGCCACACCCACTCCCCTACCAAGAAAAAGTTTAAAGCCATACCCTCAGCCGGTAAAGGCATGGTTACAGTCTTCTGGGACGCTGAAGGGGTTATTCTGTTCGATGTCCTTCCCCATGGTCAAACGATCAACTCTGAAGTGTATTGTGCAACTCTTCAGCGTGTTCGTAGGCACAAAAATCAGAACGAACTTCTACTTCTTCATGACAACGCAAGACCTCACGCAAGTCTTCGCACCCGAGAGGAGCTCACAAAACTTCAGTGGACTGTTCCTCCTCATGCACCCTACAGCCAAGATCTCGCACCGTCGGATTTCCATATGTTTGGCCCAATGAAGGACGCAATCCGTGGGACGCACTACGCGGATGATGAAGAAGTTATTGATGCAGTACGACGGTGGCTCCGACATCGACCAGTGGAATGGTACCGTGCAGGCATACAGGCCCTCATTTCAAGGTGGCGTAAGGCCGTAGCATTGAATGGAGATTACGTTGAAAAATAGTTTTGTGTAGCTAAAAGATTGGGGAATAACCTGGTGTATTTCAATGCTGAATAAAACAACCCCTGTTTCAGAAAAAAATGTGTTGCATTACTTATTGAACTGCCCTCGTAGTTGTCAACAAGGCTAAGTGCACTCGCAAGCTGGTTGTGACTCCATTAGGGTGTGAGCTGCGTTCACGTGGAAAGCACTGGGTTCTCTGGACCAGCTGAACCACCATTGACTGTAAATGTTTGTGTTCGGCTACTTGTTCCCAAATAACGAAGGATTCTTTGTGGATGACAATGCGCCATGCCACAATTGCTCGCGATTGGTTTAAAGAACATTCTGGGTAATATAATTGCGTAGGTTTCCGCGGCCAGTCAGTCGACATAAAAATTTCCTGGCTTTGGTACCGCGTCATAATGTAAAAACTACTGCTGCTATAGACAAGCCAACGTTTCGGCCACGATTTCAGCGGCCTTCTTCTGGGTCTAGACCGAAAAGAAGGCCGTTGTAATCGTGGCCGAAACGTTGGCTTTTCTGTAGCAGCAGTAGTTTTTACATTATGACGCGGTACCAAACCCAGAAAACTGTTATGTCAACATTCTGGGTAATTTGAGACAATGATTTAGTCACCCAGGTCGCCCAACATGAACGTTTACGGGACATAATCGAGAGGTAAGTTGGTGCACAAAAAGCTGCACCGGCAACACTTTCGCAATCGGCTGTAGACGCAGTGTGGATCCGTATTTCTGCAGGGCACTTCCTACGACTTATTGAGCTGTTGCCACGTCGACTTACTGCAAAAGTAGGTCCTGCAAGATATAAGATGTATCCCATGACTTTTGTCGTCTCAGTTAATTTATTCTGTGATGCGCAGTAACTTATCCGTTGTGGCATCACGCCCTATATCAGTCCACAGTTGGTTACGTTTCATTGTACAGTGTAGTAAGGTGAACAAAGCTGTAAGCCAGCAAGTATTCGGCAGGATTCCCCTCCACGAAAACGACAGGTTGTTAGGAATCGTGAAAACGAAAGTGCGAGTAGGAGCTATGTCGTATTGGAGAGTATAGAGAATGCGTGACGTTAATGGTTGCCGGTAAATGTATTTTGTGTATTAATGTGTACCGTTGAAATATTTACACACTCTTCCTGATAGACTGCGGAAGTTATCAGATGGGTCAAATGGCTCTGAGCACTATGGGACTTAACATCTATGGTCATCAGTCCCCTAGAACTTAGAACTACTTAAACCTAAGTAACCTAAGGACATCACACAACACCCAGTCATCACGCACGAGGCAGAGAAAATCCCTGACCCCGCCGGGAATCGAACCCGGGAACCCGGGCGCGGAAGTTATCCACACTGACATCTTACTAACTATGAGATCACTAACTCCAAAATACAGCTTTGATATTAATTAGAATTTTTTACGTGGTGTTGTCAGACCTGGGACAGCTAATCTGACCAGCCAGATACGCGCTTTGTGAAGGCAGGCGCGAAACACTGAAGTTGGCTTACATTTGGTCTTCGACTAGTATTCACACCAACACCATGTACACTGTTGGTAGCAGAAAATTAGTTTACTTGGAAAGATGACGTCAGTTTTGACCCGACGATGGCATATGCCAAGTGGGTGATAGCAGATATTCTGATAACGGTTTCAGTGTGATCCGCTAACAGATACTTGTAGTGACATAGCTACCAGAGCCCCATCTGTGTCTACCCTTTAATATGGAATGCTCATACTGAAGAGGTTCAGTGTGGTGAAAACGTGTGTAGCAAGCTGTTAACCGTTTCGTGGATGCACTGTTGCTTCCTACAGCCAGTTGAGCTTGTCTGAAACGAATCAAATTGTGGCCATCCGAGTGGCTGGATGGTCCTTTTGGAGAATTACCACACACCTAGGACGTGCTGCGCCAGGTGTGCTAGGATGCTGGTATCAGTCGTCACGTGAACATGCTCACACTCTTAGACGAGGTTCTGGACTTCCACGCGGCACTAAGGCCCGTCAGGATGACGGCATTGTAAGGGCAGCGGAGGCGGAACGTACAGCTAATACAGCACATGTAAGAGGGCTTCTGAGCCCAGACGTGTCAACACGAACATTGCGAACTCGTTATTACCAGTGAGACTACAGGCACGCCGCACACCTCTAGTCTGTCTTCCTCTCTCGCCACAGGATGGACATGCGCGGCTTCACTGGTGCTGTCAGAGGAAGATAGAATGGCCCACCGTGATCATCAAGAACGAAAGCAGATTCTACCTGCACGCGAGTAGTAGTCATTTGCTCGCATGACGTACACCTGTCTCACAGTGTATTCGTCCAGGACAAACTGCCCCACCCCAGGCCTTCCGACATCGTTCACCTTTCATGTATCTGGAAGGGACGCTAACCAGCGCTCGTTATGTCCAGAATAATGTTAGACCCGTTCTTTTGCTCTTCTTTCAAGGGTAGGGTGATGTGTTGTTCCAACAGGACAACGCTCGCTCACGCACGGCCCATGAAACTCGACATTTTCTGCAAGACGTGTAGCAACTTCCCAAGCCAGCACTACCTCCGAACATGTCTCCAATCGAGCAAATGTGGGATATGATGGAATGCGAAGTGACTCGTGCGACTTGTCTACCATCTACTCCTACTCAAGTACGTGAAAGGGTCGAGCAGGCGTGGCATAACATAACCCAGTACAATTATCAAACATGCAGGATAATATTCGCCATCTGTACGATCGACTGGATGCTAGAGTCAGTGCCTTCATTGCCGCCCATGGAGCCTATACCACATACTAACAAGTGTGTTTCGGTATGGGTCGATACCTGGTACCACAGAACCGCTTGTGCTATTGATCTGTAAGTGAAATCATTTTCATGCAGGCAATATGCCTGCACTATGGCTCTGAGCACTATGGGACTTAACATCTATGGTCATCAGTCCCCTAGAACGTGTAACTACTTAAACCTAACTAACCTAAGGACATCACACACATCCATGCCCGAGGCAGGATTCGAACCTGCGACCGTAGCAGTCGCGCTGCTCCGGACTGAGCGCCTAGAACCGCTAGACTACCGCGGCCGGCGAACTGGAAACCTCTAAAGGGCTTAACAATTTTTTTTTCTGGCAACGTATTTACTACGGCTGGATGTTTCTTATTATTCATCTTATGTGAAAGTATTATTCGGCTTTAGGAAACGTTTGTATGCCATCCGGCGTGTGTGCGATTTCGTATGGGAATTGAAGTCGTGTGCAGATTACTGTTAACTTGCAGTGGTGAAGATTAGACTCCGCGAACTTAGAAATTACTGCTGGACTGGCTCTAAAGAATATTATATCCATATTTGTAATAAAATATGACTTCATCCTTTTACTTCGAGAATGTCACTGAAATGACCTAAGACTTTCCCATTTGGCATTCCATCTTTTACAGTTGATTGAAAAAAAAAGAAAAAATGCTCGTTAGAATTAGAATGTACGGGCGATGGAGAAGAAAATTCGTGAGGACATCGAGACAACTTTAGAAGACACGAGGTACGCTAACCTTTGATGATGAGCTGGGGGACAAGCAAGTTTGCTGGACCGTCTCGTTACAAGGTGGTTAACGGAGCACTCGAGATGCACCAATTCGCATGTCTGGTGTAGTTTCGTGCCACGGCGAGAACATTCCATATGTCATCCTAATTAATTAATTATGTAGGATCGGGTAGAAACCGCTACACTGTGCCCAGCTGAAGGTTTCAGACTGTATATACCCTACAGGCACGTGACTCAACCCACTTATCTTCAATGACAGCGAACGCTATTAATTCAAAAACAGACAAACTCTGTCAGAACTATTTATTGACGCTATTTGCCTTGAACTACTTACTTACTTGCGCTGCCCTCGATTTGCATCATCTGCACAAGGTGACAAAATATGTAAAGAAGTGAGAAAATATGTAAAGATATCTTGTCTCACGCATCTGTGTGCGTGTTCTCTCGTCTTCATTGTCTGTGTTTCGTCTCACTTCCGCTACTTCCGCTGGACATTACTGTAGGCCACTGCTCTCGAATGCAGAATAAGTTCTGAAGGGGTTGTTGCTCTCTACAACTCCAGTCAATAAAAGTCTCACACAGTGGTGCGGAAATCTTGATGTGCCAATTGAAAAATTCACGTTTTGCGGATGTTAGATTTATACTGTTGCTGTATCAGATTTCTTACCACACTCCGAATCACCAATTTAGAGCGCTTATCGCTACGAGCACTCACAATTCTTTCTCCTCTGAGTGGAGAGATATGGACAAACACTCTGCTAGCATGCTCAACTTTAATTTCGTGAGATTATTTATTTCCTGGCGCTATAATGCGCTTTCCGTGCTGTCGGATAAGCAAATGCCTAGCTTTGTGGTAGAAATGTACGATAAATTGCTTTCAACAACGAATGAAATCGTGGCAGTTCCGACGTTTGTATATCGAATGACGTCAGCGCAAACGGTGGAAACGACGCCGGAGGTTATTCACAAGTGTCACAGCTGATAAAGAATATCTGAAAAATGTGTCGCGTTACTACCATGTATCTCCCATATTACTCGAATTAATGTTTTATTTCCTGCTAACAGATTATTTTCACTTATAAGACATGGTGTAAAGAGTCAATAAAACTTAAAAGGGGAATCAAATTTTTTTTTTTTGCATATGCCAGATGACGTGGCTTTTTTATCGAGGTCACACCCTCGAAGGTGAATGTTACTCGTACCATGTGCTGTATCTTTCACTACAGTACAGGAAGCAACTGCACACTGGTGCGGTGGGGAGAGAGGAACTCATGAAAGTAGCATCGGTGATAGAATGTTGCTCAGCCACATGTGATCAACTTCGATCCGTGCCAGACTATACTTAGAACGTTTCTGGGAATCATGATGTTCCGGTTGTTGCAACGTTTGCATCTTGCACAATACCAGTCTAATATACTCGTAGACGGCAATACTTTGCGTAATGTTGATTGAGGGATGGACAATTCCCGTGACACACACGAGCACTAGCATCCCCCGGGCACGCGCTGCATGATTAGTTACAGCAACAGCAACCTTGTCAGAAATTTTCGTCAGAATAGGACACCTTCCTATTCCAGGTGCCACACCAGGTTGATCCATGATTTAGAAATTCATTATCGTCAACCATTTACTAACATCGTGCGTCTCCTCAGAACTTTCGGCCTGTGATACTCCCTCAGGGCGTCACTGTAATTGCTGGTCTTCACATAAAACAATTTTCAGGAACAGCGCACCCTCTCTCTTCTCTAAAGCCATACTGTTCATTCATGTGATGGCTTGTTAAATAACAGCGTGGAAGCCACACTCACATGCAAACGGTGTACTGCGCCGGATATGTACTTGCTACCAAAAATTTGATCTATTTTCTTGAAGCGTATCTCGGTTCGTTATTACAGCCTGCACTGGATCTCCGTGAGTAGCTGTTCTTTAATTATAACCATCGGGTTCTCACTTCTTCTTCAAGTATATTAATAGTTCAGCGATATGTATCATACTTAACTTTTTTTCGAACTAGCAACTAGTTTACAGCATGCAGTCTAAGAACAATAACATCTTCATGAATATAAAGTTACTCATTTTGGGCCAGAAAGGTGTCCATTAATCAGAATGACCCATTTTCTGTAACCTACCAGTAAGCATAAAGAACTTAACAAGTACTAACGAAATGTAAAAATGTGTTGTATTACTTGCTGAATGGCCGTTAGATGTGTGGGAATGATCGAAACTAGTCACGTCACAAAGTAAATTAATGTGGAACTGAGACGGCAAAATGAAGGACCCGCCCGCATCTCGTGGTCGTGCGGTAGCGTCCTCGCTTCCCACGCCCGGGTTCCCGGGTTCGATTCCCGGCGGGGTCAGGGATTTTCTCTGCCTCGTGATGTCTGGGTGTTGTGTGATGTCCTTAGGTTAGTTAGGTTTAAGTAGTTCTAAGTTCTAGGCGACTGATGACCATAGCTGTTAAGTCCCATAGAGCTCAGAGCCAAAATGAAGGACCAATTTTGAAGACCAAATCGGCTGCGAGTCGCACGTGGCGAATATGCCAGCTATAGTGATAATAAGAACTGATTGAGAATCACCTAAAACATTTATTGGAGGTCAAGTCAACTCATAAATTTCTTAGTAAAAACAGTTTACTTTCTTGGTTTGAAGCGGACCGCTGTGAATTCGTCTTCTGTGACAACCTCTTCATCTCACAGTAGCAATTGCAAAAAAAAAAAAAACGTCCTGAGTTACTTGCTTTATGTGTTCCAGTCTCTGTCTTCCACAACAATTTTACCCTATACAGCTCTCTAATGCCATGGTAGTTGTTCCGTGATGTCATAACAGACGTCCTATGATCGTGTCTCTTCTTCTTGTCAGTGTTTCCCCGATTCTGCGGAGGACCTTTCCATTCCTCACCTTATCAATCTCTCCAATAGCGAAATTCTTGTGTAGCACCACATCTTAAAGTCTTCGATAACCTGCTATTCCTGTTTCCCACAGTCCATGTCTCACTATCACACAATACTGTGCTCCAGACGTAAAATCTCTGATATCTCTTTCTGAAATTAAAACCTGTGTTTGATACTAGCACTCTACTCTTGGGCAGGAATGCCCATTCTTCCAGTGCTGTGCTGCTTTTTATGTCCTCCTTGCTCGGACCATCATGGATTATTTTGCTGCCCTTCCCATTTCGGATGTTAATTTTCTCACTGTTGTCATTCTGCTAGTTCTCCTTACTTTCGTCTTTCTTCGATTTACCCTACGCCCATGTTCTGTACTCATTAGACTGTTCATTCCATCAACACATGCCGTAATTTTTCTTCACATATACCGCCGGTAACAATGTCGTCAGTGAATCTTATCACTGATATCCATCCACGCTGAATTTTAATCCCACTTTTAAACCTTTCCTGTATTTCTGTCGTTACTTCTTCGATGTGTAGATTGAACAGTAGAGACAAATGACTAGATCCCTGTTTTACACACTTTTTAATCAAAGCACTTCGTTCTTGGTCTCCCGACATTATTAATCCTCTTGGCTCTTGTAGATATTGCACACATATTACATATTATCTGCCTTTCCCTGTAGTCCCTCCCTACTTTTCTCAGAATTTAGAACATATTGCACCACTTGACACTATCGATCGTTTTCACCAGGTTGACAAATCCAATGAATGTGTCTTGATTTTTCTTCAGTCCTTCTTCCGTCATCAACCGCCACGTCAGAACTGCCTCTCTGGTGGCTTTACCTTTCCTAAAGCCAAACTGATTGTCATATGACACATCCTCCATTTTCTTTTCCATTCTTCTGTATATTATTCTTACCAGATACTTTGATGCGTGAGCTGTTAAGCTGACTGTGCGATAATTCCCGTACTTGTCACAATCTTCGGAATTGTGTGATGATGCTTTCCCGAAATTCTGATGGTAAGTCGCCAGTCTGCACAACATTCTGCACAACAACGTGTTGCCGCGTCCCCCCAGAGATCTTAGAAATTCTGATGGAATGGTATGTATACTTTCTGCGTTATCTGACCTAGGTCGTCCAAAGGTCTTTTACATTCTAACAATGGGTCCCATAGCTCTTCCCTATGGACTTGTGTTCGTTATTCTATTACTCATCAGACACGTCTTACCCCTCGTAGAGGCCTTCAGTGCACTCTTTTGACCTATCCGCTCTCTCTCCTGTATTTAACAGTGGAATTCCTTTTGCACTCTTCACGTTACAGCCCTTACTTTTCATTTCACTCAGGGTTCTTTTCTATGTGTTGAGTCTCTCCTTTCAACATCATTTCTTTTCCCTTATCTTCACGTTTTTCAAGCAGCCATTTCGCGTTACCTTTCGTGCACTTCCTATTTACTTCATTCCTAAATGACATGTATTTCTATATTCCCGAATTTCCCTGAATATTTCCAGTTCCTTTTTTCGTCAATTAACTGAAGTATTTCTTCTGTTACCCATGGTTCCTTTGAAGTTACTTTCCTTCTATATACGGTTTTCTTTACAACTTCTATGGTAGCCCTTTTCGGAGATCCCTCAATAATTGAACTGCCTACTGCGCTATCCATTATCACCGTGTTTATAGCCTCAGAGAACTTAAGGAGTGTCTCTTCATACTTTAGTACTTCCGTATCCCACTGCTTGGCGTGCTGATTCTACCGATTAATCTCTTAAACTTCAGCCTGCTCTTCATTATTTCTAGCTTTAACTGAACAGCGTACTGAGATATCCATTTTTAAATGTCTATACCGTCACACAACCTTAATAGTGTCGCTTCAATTCTTAATACCTCCGTATCCCGCTTGTTTGGGCATTGATCCTTCCTGACTAGTCTGTTAAACTTCACACTACTCTTCTTTTTCTTTCATTACTAAATTGCGATCTGAGTCTGCATGGGTTCCTGGGTAAACCCTACAATCCACTATCTGATTTCGGGAACTCTGCCTGACCATCATCTAATCTACGTCAGATATTCCCTTATCTCCCGGCCTTTTCCAATTGCACTTCCTTCTGTTGTGATTGTTGAACAGAATATTCGTTATCACTAACTGATATCTGTTGAGAACTCAGATAATCTATCTCCTATCTCGTTCCTACTACCAAGCCCATATTATCCGGCAACACTTTTTTCTACTCCATCCCCTGAAACCGCATTCCAATCCCTCGTCACTATTAAATTCTCATCTCCCTTTACGTACTGAATTATTCGTGCAACATCCCCATATACTTTCTTACTGTCTTCATCCCGTGCTTGCGGCGTCGGCATGTGTACATGAACTATTGTGTTGGTTTTCTGTTCGTCGTCGATTCTATTGAGAACAACCCTGTCATTGAACTGTTCACATTAACTCACTCTCTACCCTACCTCCCTATTCATAATGAATCCTACTCCCGCTATACCACTTTCTGCTGATGTTCATATTACCAGTGGCGGCTCGTGGGTGAACATTTTGGGTGTTCACAAATTTTTAGGCTCAGATCAACCTGATGTGTGATATAGCATCTGCTGTATAGCAGTTATGATTATCAACAAATTTATACATTTGCAGCCACTGTCAAAAGTAATAATAATAATAATATGCATAATCTGTCTGACGAAAGGAGGACTCACTTTCGTGAAATTTTGTTACTTTTTATATAGTTAAGTTTAGTTTAGGGCAAGAACGCAGTAATGTATAAGCTTTCACTACTCTCCCTCCCGTCAGCCAAATATTAACATTACTAAAGTTCAAATGGTTCAAATGGCTCTGAGCATTATGGGACTCAACATCTTAGGTCATAAGTCCCCTAGAACTTAGAACTACTTAAACCTAACTAACCTAAGGACATCACACACACCCATGCCCGAGGCAGGATTCGAACCTGCGACCGTAGCAGTCCCGCGGTTCCGGACTGCAGCACCAGAACCGCTAGACCACCGCGGCCGGCTCATTACTAAAGTTTTATCACTCACCACGTCCCAGTTTCTAAAGCAGGAAAACGGCATAATCTCTTCTTAGGAAATGTTCTACCCTTCCGTATAGTCCACAGGAAAGTAAACATTAGTACAGTCCATACTGGATTCTTGTTTCTCATTCAATAGAGAAAACTATATATTAACATGACTGGCATTGAATATTTATAATAGTATCATTTACAATCTTTTTAGAGCAGCAAGCATTTCCAGTGCAGAAAGCCTGTTCTCTGTCATTGCGTTTCAAAGAAAGGCTTTTATCCTTTTCATGGTTGAGAAACAATGTTTAGGTACAACTGTTGAAAGAGGAGTTGTTACAATTAACCTCATTAGTTCATATAACTACTGAATGTGTCTAAATCCAAGTTGCTGTCTAGTAGATGTTGCTGCATTGCAACGGCGCCCCCTGCAATTTGAACTTCTTTTCTGCTTTAGAGTACTTCTAGCTCTGTTCTCAGTTGCGTCTTCGATAACCATGCGTACGTTTCTACGGTAATATCATGTTCTCTCTCAGGAAAGTAGAAGAAATGAGCTCATATCTAACAACTTTGATACCACAGTGTGAGTCGTGAATGAAAATCTTTCATTCATATGAGTCATTATGACGTCACAAACTTCCTTCGAATCTGCTACTTCATTTTCTGATTTTTTTCCTTCTGAATTTGTTCTTCGCAAGATGACGAAATCTCTTCAATAGTAGTATTTCTTAAGCTCGAATTACATCTTCAAACTCCAGTAAATAGTGTCTATCGGTTACTGCTTCAAGATTCCGATGTTGTAGAGTCCTGAAGAGTATGTCTACATGTGGCATGATCGTATGAAAAAATTCTAGCCAAAACAAGAACTCAGGATGTTTCACTTTGGAGAGGAAACCGTAACTTTCTCGTCTGGTTTTATCATCTGCACGAAATGAGAGGGTAATTTCTTCTAAACACTCGATCAGATTTTACTTGTTCTCTTTGACTGTGTTGACTGTCCGAATTTTAAACACCCAACTCGTAGTTGCTCCCCGTGGTAATCTAGTCTCCACAACTCTGTCTAGCACTCCTGTTCTGTGTGACGACCGGGAGGAAAAAAACTGGAAAGCCGGTGAGATTAGAAAAAAAAAATTCTAGGAGATTGTTTATAGATGCACCGTTTTTCAGGACCAGATTAAATTGATGAGCATAGTAGTGAACATTATAAACTCTAAGATACACCTGCTTAATCCTTGCCTGAACGCCGTTAATGCTTCCGCTAACAACGGCAGCAACACCATAACATTACGCGATCACCTTTTCCTTATTTCCATCTACATGCTTTTGCTATTCAGAACTTCCCGCCTTAAATAACGTCTCATCATCCTGTGCATCAGGGTTAATGAAGCCCTAAAACCTCTCTCTTTACAGAAGAGCAATGAAATTCGTATCTATACACCTTCACCAATTGTTGCATGGTAGACACATGTCTTGTTTCGTCCGCCATTACAGACAAATAATGAGCACTTAAAATTTCTTCCTTTATTATTTTCCTGCATACACTTAGCATACAATCTAGAAGTTCAACTTGAACTGTTTGCGATGTATCTTTAAACAAAGTTGCAGTTTCTAAGTGTTCCTTCATTAAGCTGTCAATAGCATTTATTACATTTAGAAGCCCACGAAACACTCCTGGGTTTTCTGAGTGTTACCTTTCATCGTGAATACGTAAAGCTAACATAAACGCTCCCCAAAAGTTTATGCAGGCTATTAACCTGGAGAGAATATGTCTATCCTTGTCCACTTGCTCATCATGTTTCCTGAGAGAATCCCTGTAATTACTGTCAAGCAGAGGAACGATGTTCATCTTACCAAGCACTGAGAGTTCAGTGCTCGCATTTTTGTGGAAATGGGTGTTTTCGTGCTTTTCTAATTCTCCAGACATATGTACAATATTCCTGAAACTTGTATTAGTTCACCAATTAATATCCTGACTCAAAAGCCGGCAGCGTTGGCTGAGCGATTCTAACGCATCAGTCTGAAACCGCACGACGGGTACGGTCGCAGGTTCGAATCCTGCCTCGGACATGGATGTGAGTGACGTCCTTAGGTTAGTTTGGTTTAAGTAGTTCTAAGTTCTAGGGGACTGATGACATCCGATGTTAAGTCCAATAGCGCTCAGAGCCATTTGAACCGTTTGAACCGGGCTGAAGATCAGACGTGGCAAACAATACAGTACCTGTCTAACATTGAACCCAAACAATGACTTACGCCTAATGTACACTTCTTTGTGAAATGGTCTCTCGTAGTTATGCTTATTTGATTTCGTGAAGTTGTTAATCAACAAATCTGGTCTGGGCGGCCCTAGTTCCTTTGCGGCAACCTTGTCCTGGTAATTTAGTTTTCTGTTAGCTCTTAAAATCGATTCAAACCACTGCTCACGAAAGCCCATTCACTGTTACCTGTCCAAACTGTCACCCACATAGTACCCAACCAACTGCCGTTTATGGAAATAATTACATCCAGTAGTAACGTCGTAATGTCTGGAAATATAGGCACGTGACTACAGGTAAATGAAACCAACTAAATTGGTGCACTCTCCTGTTAGAAATGCGAAAGGATCACTGCATGCTAAAACCCAAAACTTAATATTCTGTAACTCATTCAGAAGCCTACAAAATATATTTTTGTCATTATAACTATAACGTCCAATTTAATTCTACTATATGTCGAGACAATTGGCATATTTGACTTGTGTCCTACCACCTAACGGGATTTACGCCAGTTGTCAAGCAAATGGAATGTGCTACCATCCAGTGGCATTGATACACACTTTTAGTTGACGGTAAATCCTAGCCATGCACGCCACAACCCATGAACATTGTTTTTCTGATCCACATGTATTTGACCCATAAGTCAATTACTTCATGACAGTCGCGCATGCGCAGAAGCTCCTTAAAACCTGCACAACTGACGGTGTCCTTGCGGCCCTGTTGTCAAGTATAACAGAGTCGAGAGGTGTAGCAAAAAAAAAAAAAAAAAAAAAAAAAAAAAATGGTTCAAATGGCTCTGAGCACTATGGGACTCAACTGCTGAGGTCATAAGTCCCCTAGAACTTAGAATTACTTAAACCTAACTAACCTAAGGACAACACACACATCCATGCCCGAGGCAGGATTCGAACCTGCGACCGTAGTGGTCGTGCGGTTCCAGACTGTAGCGCCAGAACCGCTCGGCCACCAGCGGCCGGCGAGGTGTAGCAATGCCGCATAGCGCTTTATACTTAAGTGCCGTACATTTCAGATCACTGCATCTATACTACATTTAAGGGTCTCCGGAACGCCCTATACTTGCAATGTTAAAATAACGCTTATAAATTACATATTTCCTCACAAAGTATTTGAGGTAGGAAGTTGAACGTTTTACAGATTATTTATTGGAATATGGGCTACAACTTAACACAGGGATTTTACAAAATTTTAGTTCAGTTATTAAAGATGATTTTTTTTCAATTGTAATGAAAATTCACAACTTTTTTTGCAATTTTTTATTTATATATTCAAAAATATACAGTTTTTTGGAAAAAAAGGCTGTGTTAAATTATGCAGAAGGTACTGTAACATTTACTGAAAGTTTGAAACAAATATGTTTGGAAGATCCTTAGAAAACATGTAATTAGTATGAGAAAATAAAAGTTTTGGGAATCGAGCGACAAAGATTGGATTAACTTTTTAGTGCATTCCAGGTCCATAGGATGGATTATCTTCATCCTCTGCAAACTCCTCCTCCAGCTTCCTCTTGTTCCTCCTCCTGTTTACTCTTGCTTGTATTTCTAGACTCTTTACAGCCCTGTCTGCAGCCCGAAGGCGTTCCTTGTCTAAAGCAAGCATCGCTCGTACCATGTTAGAACCTATCTTCATTCCCATATTTCTAAATACCTTGCACCTTACAATGTTGCCATCATTGAAAGTCGCAACAGCATCATACACACCAAAGTGAAGTGTTTCTATTCCAACAAATACAGTCTTGGGATTCTCGACCATATAACACTATTTACACTTTCATTGGGGTTTTGAGTTTTTCCGTGAATACACTTTTTCAACAGTTCAGGTGCAGCTAAGTCTCTGAAAATAGGTTTTATCACCTCCATTATTGCATGAGGCAGACTATGCTTATCAGTGTACACTTCACCAGTTAGCAATCGTTTGTTACATTTACACCAACTGTCTTCTTCTTTGGGACACAAGCTAGGTTGGGGATTTTCATCGTCTTTATTGTTTACAGTAATAACACATACCTTTGGCTTTCCAACATTTCTCCTTTTCTTAAAAGCCTTCAGAGGATTTCTAATAACTTTACTTTTACTCATTATTATACTTCAACAAAACAGAGACTCAAGAAACAGAATTAATTACGAATATTTTCGAGATAACGACAGAGTAAATAAACATGAAACAATCGACAATCACACCAGCGATATATATTGAACCATCACAGGTTAGCCACAACACATACTTTATCTCACATCACTAAAATGTACCTGATGAACACGGACGTTAATAATAACACCATTTGACAGCAGTTTAACAGCGCCACAGTAGGTCACGCCCATGTAGAACACATTTCCAAAAAAAATTAAAAATAGTTGTAGTCTTCGGAATTGAATAAATTATATATCTATTAAAAGGTAATAGTCTGCAGATTCAGAAAACGCAAAAAAGTAAAAATTGAACTTTTCATGATTTTGAGCCTTTCCGGAGCCCCTTAACAGCATTCAAAGAAAAATAACCAATAAAACCGTAAGGTGTCAAAAGTTTGGATGTTCACGTGCTCATGTGCTCTTACACAGCAGCCACTGCTGGATACTACCCATTATATGTCTGACTAGAAATGGTTCAAATGGCTCTGAGCACTATGGGACTTAACGTCTGAGGTCATCATTCCCCTAGAACCTAGAACTACTTAAACCTAACTAACCCTAGGACATCACACTCATCCATGCCCGAGGCAGGATTCGAACCTGCGACCGTTGCGGTCACGCGGTTCCAGACTGTAGCGCCTAGAACCGCTCGACCACTCTGGCCGGCAACTAGAAATCCTTGTCTTGTTTCCACATCACTTCACCGCCCCCCCCCCCCCCCCCGTGTATCTAGATTGAGCCTCTTCATTTTTCTTTGCCGACCTTCTAGCTCCATAACTACATTCAAATTTCTGACATTCCATGCCTCAACGCGTGGAACATTAACTTTTCATTGGTTGTTCAAACGTTTTCTGACGGTCATATGTTTAGAAATGGTTGCCAAACAAATTTTCACTGACACGAATAAATGGTTTTAAGTTGTTTCATTGTTATTAAACTTTGAAAGACCCACTATATGCAGTTCAGAACCTGTAAGAGATATCCTTTCAGCATGTATATAAAACATGAAGATATGCACGTAGAAGAGGCTGACAGTGCTAAATTTCTGGGATTACAACTCGGTTATAAATTCATTGGGGATGGCATATCACAGAATTGCTGAAGCGACTAAACAAGTCCGTATTTACAATGCATATGATGTTACATTCAGGAGATATAAATATTTAAAAAAAGGTTGGCATACTTTGCTTACTTTCCTCCTATTACGTCATATGGGATCATAGTTTGCGGTAACTCGTGAAACAGAACAAAAGGTTTTAGCGTGCAAAAGCGTGTAATAAAAAACTCTTGTGGTATAAAATTATGAATATCATGTGGAAAAATGTTCAAGGAACTGCGTATTCTAACCTCTCCTTCTCAGTAAATTTGTTGCAAATACTGGGTTTTTATTTCCAGCCAATAGCTCAATATATAGTACCAATGCTAGGAATAAGAACAATCTACATAAAGATCTAAAGTCGTTAATCTTGGTCCAAAGAGTGGTCCAATATTCGGGAATACACATCAATAAATTGCCAACAACCATTAAAAACTTAGTTTCAGATAAAGCACAGTTTAAACACAGAAAGACTTTTCGATAGCCAACTCCTCCTATTCTATACATGAATATCTCAACAGAGACTGTTAGACCAGCTTAAGTAAACATGTGCCAGTGGACATCCCACAGATACCGTTCACAAGCATCATGTCCGATTTCCTATGAATGTCTTCGCGTTGAACGTACAGCTTCCTGAATAATGCTTCAAATTTACTATAACCGCACTTACAGTAAGGATGTACTGATTTTCTAGTCTCATATTCGAATGTGGGCTCTTGTTATTTTGCGGTTAAGACGCAGCGTAATACAAAACGGTTTCACGCCGACTTGAAATTCTGGCAAGAGTTGATGCTCTTCTTTCAATCTTTCCATCTCCATGATTAATCTGAATGATAATACATTATTTTTACGATCTTTTTGTAAGACATGGATTTCTTGCAGGATTAGAACCCATTTAGAGAACTCAATTCCACGTTTGTCATCTCCAGCGCTACATAATATTGGTCGTTCCTCCTTAGATTATATAAAAGAGAACGTACAATCAAAAGTATCCGTACACCTGGCTGAAAATGACTTACAAGTTCGTGGCGCCCTTCATTGGTAATACTGGAATTTAATACGGCGTTGGAGTGCTGCACAGAGGAGAGGTATCGATGTCGGTCGCCGAGGCCTGATACGAAGTAGGCGTTCCAAAATATATCAAAGGTGTTCTGTAGGATTCAGGGCAGGACTCTGAGCAGGCCAGTCCATTACAGGGATGTTATTGTCGTGTAACCACTCCGACACAGGCTGTGCATTATGAACAGATGCTTGATCGTGCTGAAACATGCAATCGCCATCCCCGAATTGCTCTTCAACAGTGGGAAGCAAGAAGGGGCTTAAAACAACAAAGTAGGCATCTGCTGTGATAGTGCCACCAAAACCAACAATGGGTGCAAGTCCCCTCCATGAGAAACACGACCACACATCTACGCCACCGCCTCCGAATTTTACTGTTGGCGCTACACACGCTGTCAGATGACGCTCACCTGGCATTCGCCATATCCACACCCTGCCATCGGATAGCCACATTGTACACCGTGATTCGTCACTCCACACAAAATTTTTCCACTATTCAGTCATCCAATGTTTACGCTCCTTACTTCAAGCGAGGCGTCGTTTGGCATTTACCGGCGTGATACGTGTCTTATGAGCAGTCGCTCGACCATGAAATCCAAGTGTTCTCACCTCCCGTCTAACTATCATAGTACTTGCAGTGGATCCTGATGCCGTTTGGAATTCTTTTGTGATGGTCTGTATAGATGTCTGCCTATTATACATTACGGCCCTCTTCAACTGTCGGTTGTCTCTGTCAATCAACAGACGAGGTCGGCCTGTACGCTTTTGTGCTGTACGTCTCCTTTCACGTTTCCAGCTCCCTAGCACATCGGAAAGAGTGGACGTAGAGATGTTTAGGAGGGTGGAAATCTTGCGTACAAACTAATGACCCAAGTGACACCCAAACACCTGACCACGTTCGAAGTCCGGGAGTTCCGCAGAGCGCCCCATTCTGCTCTCTCGCGGTGACTGATGACTACTGATATCGTTGATATGGAGTACCTGGCAGTAGGTAGCAGCATAATGCACCTAATGTGAAAAACGTATGCTTTGGGGTATCCGGATACTTTTGATCACACACACACACACACACACACACACACACACACACACACACATATACCTTCTGGTAGTTATACTGATAGTGTGCTACCTATCTTCGCACCAGTGATGATTACGGGAAAGTGATTTTTATGTATGAAGTGACCATTTCCTCCCTATATCACATCATATACGCAGTTGCACCGTTTGCCTAAAGCTCACAGAGCTACCGACATTATCGCAGCTCATTTATATACAATAAGTATAAAAACGATCCCGAGGTGTCTCAAGAGATTGTGGGCAGTCGCTTGTGGAACAAACTTTGGGTAAAACCTATTAATGCGTTAAAGCTTGCCGCGGAAACGTCATACTGTAATAAATGTGAGTATGAGCGCTGAAGAACTAGATTCTTAATTCCTCTTAATTTGCGTGGACGACGTCGTCGACTCTAACGTTTATTGTCAACATGTTGGCCGAGTAGCAAGGAGTTAGGCCCTATAACGCGGGCAAGCGACGGGCAATTCAGTCCGCGTTGGCTTCAATCCGACCCGCGGAAGAAATTCGCTTGGAGACGCACACATTGTACCCTTCCCGGGACGCAGTTTCGGATATTTCCGTCGATGTTCGGCACTTCACGGATTTCCAGCTCATGACGTAGCCCAGTGGAAGTTTTGCTTACTTCGTTCTGGTGCTATGCTATTTCGCCACCTCTAGACTTGAACAACAAAGAGAAACAAGTTTCCAGTCTCAGCATGCAGTTGTGAGCCATGTGTTCATATGCGAGCAGGTAGTGCAGCGAGACGTATTTTCGCCTCTGAGTCAGTGCTGACAACACACAAACACATGCTGTTCACTGATTACGGCCTAAGTGTGCCCTACACATTAACAGATCGCAAATGTTGTTGGTAGTAGAAAACGGCACAAAATTTACCGATTACTCACAAACTGTGCCGATTTGACCAATAGCAGTAGGGGATATAATTTCAACAAACCTGTTGCCGGTTGTCTGTTCACCGTTTATTCTATGATACCATTTCAAGATATCTGGTATCACTGTTACCTGTTGTCTTTTCACCGTTTACTCTATGATACCATTTCAAGATGTCTGGTATCATAACGTCTAATTTTATATTTACTTACGTATTGTGAATGTTGTTTCCTTGCTGCCGGCCGCGGTGGTCTAGCGGCTCTAGGCGCGCAGTCCGGAACCGCGCGACTGCTACGGTCGCAGGTTCGAATCCTGCCTCGGGCATGGATGTGTGTGATGTCCTTAGGTTAGTTAGGTTTAAGTAGTTCTAAGTTCTAGGGGACTGATAACCACAGCAGTTCAGTCCCATAGTGCTCAGAGCCATTTGAACCATTTTTTTTTTCCTTGCTAACGGTGTTGCATAATTTGAAACTGAAATTTTTAAGACAGCTACTGCAACACATCGTTAATAAAGATATAATGTTCACGAAGCTTAAATAAATATAATCATGGGATTATGAGGTGAACACAAGTGAATGTACTTTCAAAATAAAATGTTTTGACTCATAATTTGTTGGCGTGGCAATTCTGGAAAGTGGTGCCATAGAACCATACAAATCGGTACGTTTCCTCATAAAAATTAACGTTACAGACATTATAGTTTTGACTTCACATTATAGGCGCGCTGTTCCCGCATCACGTATCACGGCGGCCTGTAAACTTAACTGTGTGAATCAGGCCCACGGAACACTGAAGATTGCCCTTGCCTGTTCTGTAACATTGATGCTCTGGGATCTTGTCTGCTCAAGTTTATGGACGTGGGCCCCTATCTTCAGTGTGTAATGATTAAATCGTCACAATCGTGCCTAACGCTAATATCAGTTTCTTCTTACTTATTTCTGGAAATTATGTATTAAATACTTCATTCCCTAACTGGAACAAGTCTCCTTTACTTTCAGCCAGTGGAACCATGATATGGAGTAGTTCTTTGCATTTTGCACTTTCGCTGATGAAAAATTGTTTTTTGTTTGTTTTTGGGGACTTTAAAATATGAACTAACCCTTAATCTGCTCCTTGATTGCTATCTTTCTCATACGAAGCTGGTGACTCGTCATTTACCGCATCTTGGTATTCTTTTTTTATTTTGTAGATTTTTCATCTCTTTACTTTCTCGTTTTAAGTGACATTTTGATCACATTTATTATTAACTAACGAACTTAATGATATAGCTCCAGAAACTCTGACAATTTTATTGAAATGAAGGCAAATTTACTGACAAGCTGAACGAAGGCACCACATTCCAGAGCAGGGCGACCAAGACATCGGTTCAGAGGCAGATCCCCAGCATCAGTGCCATAGGTCTCAGCATCGCTGTACGTTTCCCCCACCACCACACCATGCTGTTTGAGTGCGTTGAGGAGGAAGACGGGAACTGCTAATGCGCTACATTTAAATGGCATTGCAGTTGCACTCCATACCCCTCTGTTTTATATTTTACTTTTCTCAACAACACTGACTCCAAACAAAATAAATTTTCAGTGTTATATATCTATTTTTAGCTCACTAAAGACAAAACAAAATTTTTACCTGGTACAAACCGTCAGCATATGGACAGACACTGATATTTTTACAGATTATCAGACTCAAGGTGCCATATAAAGTGGCTTATTTAGTTTCATAATGGAAAAAAATGACTTCACACAAATACGTCAAACGAAATATTGTAGCATTTACGCAAACTCGTTGTAGAGACTTGGAAACTAACTGACGAAAGCAGTGTAGATGTCCTGGCAGCCTTGAAACGGGAATTACCAATCAGGTCAGTCTGTTAAGACATCATGAAATAACGTCCATGGTACTTGAGGCAGCTGTAGAGGGTGACAAGAACAGAGTAAAACAGAGAGTGGAATACATGTAGCAAATAACTGAGAACGTAGGTTGCAAGTGCTGCACGAAACTAGTCAGAAGACTGATAGGAAAAAAGAAGCAGGACCTGTTCTAGAGGAACAAACTGTTAAAACAGATTTCGGTTCATGTGTGATAACAAGGAAGGTGAAAGAAGTGCATCTACGAGCAACCACAGGAACAACAACTGATTGAGCAGGAAGTTCGAAATGAATTTTATAACAAAGAAAGGAGTAATGGCAGGAACTACAACAAACCAATAACTACTTCTATCACGAGTGTAACTGGTTCGAAGTTAAGAGGCACGCAGACCAACGACTAACAGTGAGCAAGTGTTCAAGCTACTGGCTGCATGACGTCACTTACTGCGGAGGCCTTGCTTATGCCTTCACACCCATCGTTGAAGAATATACTGATAGTCATAATCATCAGTGTTCTGCCTAAAGGCAGGTTTTCACATGGTAGTTCTCCAGGCTGTCCGGTCTTCTGCCATCCTCTTCAGGTCTGCATAATTTCCTCTTCCCTGTATGTCGTCTATCATCTTGTATCTCCTTCTTCCTCTCAGTCTTCTCCCACAAACCAATCCTTCCAAAGCATCTACAAGCAAGCACTCCCTTCTCAATGAATGTCCTAACCAGTTCATTTTCCTTTCTCTTACAACCCTCAGCAGACATCTTTCACCAACCCTTTCCTATACTCTTTCATTACTCACTCTTTCCATCCAGCTTATTCTCTCCATTCTCCTCCACATCCACATCTCAAATGCCTCGAACCTTTTTTCATCCTCTCGTCTCCATGTTTCTGCCCCGTATAGTGCCACACTCCAGACAAAACATTTGCCAAGCCTTTTCCTTAGTAATTTATCTAATTTGTCACATAAGAGTCTCCTCTTTCTGTTGAATGCCTCCTTCGCTATGGCAATTCGAGTTTTCACCTCCTGGTGACATCTCTCGTCTTCAGTTATTGTGCTTCCGAGATATTTAAATTCACTTACTTGGCTAATGGTAGATTGTCCTATTTTAGTATTGGACAGTCTGCCTCTTGTACCGATGACCATACTCTTTGTTTTTGCTGTGTTTATTTGCATCCCATATTCCACACAAGCTTCATTCAGATCTTTGAGCATGTTATTCACTGTCCACTCACTTTCTGCCACTACTACCATGTCATCAGCAAATCTTATACATTCTATTCTCTTTCCACCAATACATATTCCTCTTTTCCCATCTAAGCTTTTCGCAATAATCTCTTCAAGGTATACGTTAAACAAGAGTGGGGAAAGGCAACAACCTTGTCTAACACCTCGTCCAATGCTGCTTCCTTCTGACATTTCATTTCCAATCCTCATCCTTACTTTCTGGTGTAAATATAGATTCTGTATCAGTCGTCTCTCTTTCCAACCTAATCCTTTCCTCTTCAAGATATCCATCAGCATGTTCCACTGAACTCTGTCAAGAGCCTTTTCTAAATCTATAAAAAGATTTCTCTACCCTTTTCCATATATCTTTCCCCTATAGTTCTTAGCAGGCCAATAGCATCTCTTGTTCCTTTTCCTCTTCTAAATCCGAACTGCTCCTCTGCCTCTATCCAGCTTGCCATATAACCTTCTATTCAACACTCTCAGCAAGACTTTAGCTGCGTGAGAAATTCGACTGATGGTCCGGTGCTCTTCACATTTTTTGTATTTGTCTTTTTCTCTATTGGTAATAGCCGGTCCCAAGCCCGGTTGAGAAAGGAGGAGGGGGAGGAGTAACACCTCGTTAAAAAACCTTGGTTCACCTGACCCGAATGATAGTACCTTGTGAGGGCCCCTTGCCAGGGATACGGTGTAGAACTAAACGACAGCGAAGGCGGGGAAGATGGGCTTCCGTACGGCGGAGATGCCGGAAGAGGCACCTTTTCTCTTTGGATACAAGTAGCGACTGAACGCCAGAGGTACGGCTACAGACAGCGTCTGACTCATGGTGAGCGGCTGACTTTAGGCTGGGCATCCTACTGCCTATGTGGAAAGTAACGGGAAACTACCACATTACATTCCCAAGCAGTACATGGTATGTCTCTCCATACTGATAGTGCGGAGCAATTAATATTGATCTCTTTAGCGGGGTGAATTTTGTATTGCAAAGATGGTACACCACTAAGCTGTAACTGACTGAATGTAATTCATGTTCACACTTTTCGTATGACATCATCTTACGAAGAAGCGTTTTCCATGGAAGCCCATATAATGATTAAATAGAACTATTAATATCTAATGAGGCAAAGATTTCCACTACTGGTCTACGGTAAGCTATTTGAAATATTTTTTTTTTTTTTAGAAAAGCTGTATGTTTCAGTAACATTGAGAAACTGTGAGTATTCCTTGTAAAAGTGCATATCTGGGAAAAGTAATCAAACCGGAAAAGTAACCAAATAATGAAATATGGTCATATTTTAATCATGAAACACTCATGAATCATTAAGTTCCTATCATTTGTATTTAGTAATGAAATCGTTACTTACTTACATCAACATGACCATTCTGAAACTTCCAATCAGGTGCCTGGCAAAGTGTTTATCGTGTCACTTTCACAGTACTTCTCCACAATTCCACTTTAAAGCAGCCCACGTGTGTAGCATACGTTGAAGTCCGTATATGTTTGCTGTCACAGAAGTTCTTTAATTGCACCGGCATTATCGCTAATGCTCTCTCTATTCCTTGAACTAAGAGAGCTTTGGTTCGATGTTAACTGTTGTGAAAAGATGTAGTCTACCTTCTGATCTTCATGAGTGTGGACGAATGTATTACGGCTTAAGAGAGAAGGCATTGTTGCAAGACCGCAATCTTCAATTGAAAGGGATTTTCTGATTTTGTGCGAGAATAATACACCAAGTTTTTGGCATCATAAACAAGGTGTTTATTGCGTAAATTATTCTCCATCTTATGGTTTCACAAACTCAAATATTTGTGCATGCCTACGAGACAATGGAAGGTCTTACCTACAGACTCGATACGGTCATTCATTTAAAGACTTTTAAACAAATTCACTTCGACATACAGGCTTCCATAGAAAGGAGGATTGGACAGTACTCAATGTAGACTAAGATTCCTACAGACGACTGGCAGAGGCATCGAGTACAGATTAGATTTACTTTCATTCCAATTGATCCGTAGTGAGGAGGTCCTCGAGGATGTAGAAAAAGTCAGGAAAACAATAATACATGCAAATATTTACAACTAAAACAAATAAGCTAATGTACCTCCCACAGGTCCCAAGTGGAATGATCGTCCTTTCTTTTTTTAATGAACACTTTGTGAAAGGATCGTTTTACGACTCTCATTTAGTAAGATCGCATTAATGCACTGAATTTAAAGTAAGGAAAAAGGTTTTTTATTTGTAAGGTAATAAACATGTAACTGAACTACAACAATACTTATTTACAATGAACACATTACTGCACTGAAATGGTACAGAAATTAGATTGTACTTTATATATTGACATGTAGAAGAACGTGTAATTAGATGAATGACGAACACTAACTTCACTTAACGAATGTTTATTCATCACTTGCTCATGCGAGTACAAGAGCACGGTGCGATCTGCCTCTGGCCAGAACACATACAGCGTATATACAGCTACAGAACATCCCAGTACAATAATTCTTGACATTTGTGGATACTTCTAGAATGTACTCAAAGCGAATATATAAATCAAAATTGTACTGAACAAGTGAGTTTTGAACTCAAACACACACACAAAATCCATTGGTTCTTCTGAAAAATTCATAAATGGAATAGAAGGAGTTTGCCACCAGTAAAATCCTTCATGCTTCTGTTAAACTGAATTTCATTGGTTGTTAAACTTGTTATGGCTGCTGGCAAGTTAATGAATATGTGTGATCCTGAATAACGCACACCTTTTTGTGCAAGAGTAAGTGACTTTAAATCCATGTGAAAATCATTCTTATTTCTAGTATTGATTCGATGAACTGGGCTGTTGGTTTGAAAAAGTGATATATTTTTAATGACAAATTTCATTAAGGAATAAATATATTGGTAAGCAATAGTTAATGACCCTTGTTCCTTAAACAGGCGTCTTCTGTATCTTCTTGAGTTCACAACACATGTAACTCTTATTGCACGTTTTTGTGCCCAGAAAACTTCAGCTTGGTTTGATGAGTTGCCCCAAAAAATAATCCCATATGACATTATCGAGTGAAAGTAAGCACAGTATGCCAGATTTTTCATTTTTCTATCCCCTATGTCTGACAGAAGTCGCATTGCAAATAGAGATTTGTTTAGATGCTTCAGCAGTTCTGTGGTGTCCTTCTCCCAGTTGAATTTATTATCAAGCTTGTCATAATATGTTAGGCATATACTCGTGGGAAACCCCTTCAAGTTCTGAACTTCATTTAGTGTGTTTTTTCAAAGTTTAGTGACAAAGAATTGGTTAGGAACCAGTGATTACTTTACACAAATATTTTATTAGCTGATCTTTCTAAGACTGCACTTGATTTCCTATTTATTGCAATGTTTGTATCATCAAACAAACAAACTTAGCATCTGGTAATCTTACAGATTAAAGGTCATTGACATACACAAGAAAAAGTAAGAGCCATAAGATGGAACCTTGTGGGACCCAACATGTAATTAGTTCCCAGTGTGATGATGCCTGATAACTTAATACATGCCTCTTTCCTAATAACACCCTTTGTTTCCTGCCAGAGATTTATGATTTGAACCATTTTGCAGAATTTCCTGTTACACCATAATATTCTAATCTAGTTAAACGGCTGTTGTGATAAACACAGTGAAATGTGGAAGTTGTGGTGAGTCATTGTACAATTTGGGATTGACAACATCGCCCAATGATTCTGGTACAGAACGACAAATTGTTCCGCACATTGTACTTGCTAAAACCACACATTTTCGGGAGATCCGGAGGACTTCCTGGTGGCAACGTAGACATAAATTCGGCAGTTTTGCTTTGTAAATACTGTAATTAACATAATTAGAAATGTGTTGTTAAAGAAGGACCTAGTCTTGTGTGATGTCATACTGCCAATATGCTAAATAAACCTCCAAAAAAACCTTCGCAGACTAGTGCGTAATTTGCATATGTCTTCAAATTAATTATCAGTGGGCGTGGGCCACCTATGTGGTAAAACAAGCATTTAAAAATTCTTACGTAGTCGATGGAATTTCAGTGTAGCCTATTTTTAATAGGCGACAGGCGGTCTTTTCACTATATTGATACAATGAGGCAAAAACAAATGCGTATGTTAATTGTCTTAAGTACTTACGTCACTGAATAAAATTGAAGTGTAATATATTATGGGCTACGCAACGCGACCTTCATGTTCAGTGGTTGCTGCGGTTTAGAGCCTTAGCAAGACAAATGTTTCCCAGACTGCAACAACAAAGACCAGTTTCAGCAAAGCAGGGTGACTTCATGAGACGCTGTCTCTCACTCGTAGACGGTTGTATTTTCATAGGGACGCACTCTTCCGCTTTAAGCTTGATATAGGACCTGGCGCTGTGGACTCGCCTCGTCGTATTTCATGACTACGGACAGAACGCCTCTGGCGCGTTAGCCGCGTCACCGCCCCCTGTCCTCTGCGCCTACACGCACACGTACAAAGACACACCCACACACACACGCGCACACACGCACACACACACACGGTGGAACAGGTGTGCTTGCTGACCGCACGGAGCTTAATTACTGCTCTGACGCCAGCGCAGGAAAGGCCTTTTTTAAATTTATTCCGCCCCATATTCTAGTGCAATATTTCTCATTCGTTTTAATACATCTGCCTCTCCCAGTGCCCATTTGAATTTTTTCCTCTTTTAGCCTATTCCCGGAGGGGAGTGTGTGCACACCTGCACTTTGTTGACATTAAAGTTATATTGACGTATGTGGAACAGCCTGGAAGCTTAAATGTGATAACAATTTATACATCCACTTTAGCGACTGATTCCGACTTTTTTGTACATGTTGCACCGTTAAAAATATTAATACATGTAAAGTAAGCCTAAAAGATAAAAGGAAGAAGAATTTTTTATTATTATGAGGGTATGAGACCAATAGGGTGACCAACAAGTTGCGTACCAAGGAACACTATACAACATTCATATAACATAATTTTATCCATTATTTTTCAGTGTTTCGTCCGCGACTGTTTTACTTTCGTAAAATGAAGAACAAACCGCCTTCAGTCACAAGTTGCGTTTATTTACTGCACCATGCATTTCGAGCCATGGAGGCTCAACTTCAGGTGCTTTTTAGTGATTTACATCAGGTTTTTTAGTTGTTTGCCTGTTGATATTACATTTTTGTGTTACTACATGGTATATTGTAGATATAAGTGTAACAGCGTTAATAATATGAAAATAACTTACAGTTTAACATTGTATGATGGATGCTTCTGTTGTGCTGTTATTTTCATATTATTAACGCTGTTAAACTTTTATCTATAATATACCATGTTGTAACACAACAATGTAATATCAACAGTCAAACAACTAAAAAACCTGATGTAAATCACTAAAAAGCACCTGAAGATGAGCCTCGAGGGCTCGAAATGCATAGTGCAGTAAATAAACGCAACTTGTGACTGAAGGCGGTTTGTTTTTCATTTTAAGATTCATATAACATATTTTAGCTGTCTGCCTTATGTGAACTTGCAAGATAACTTACTACATTTCCACTAAAGCACAAAATACTACGAGTTAGCGACAAAACTTATCGAGAGCGAGCACCAGAACAATACAGCAAAGAAGTACATGTATTAACATAAAACTCAATGAAACATTTCACTGCCGTCTATGTCCACTGATCTACCGGGTGATCAAAAAGTCAGTATTAATTTGAAACCTTAATAAACCACGGAATAATGTAGATAGAGAGGTAAAATTTGACACACATGCTTGGAATGACATGGGGTTTTGTTAGAACAAAAAAAAAACCGAAGTTCACAAAATATCCGACAGATGGCGCTGGACAGCAAAACGTCAGTAACTGCTACCGTGACGGGTGAGAGGTACGCCGATATGTTACAGAATCGCATCAGCCCCAGCCTGGCTGATAAACACCTACTGGAATGTACGATGCAGGATGGCAGGATGGCAGGATGGCAGGATGGCAGGATGCAGGATGGCAGGATGGCAGGATGCAGGATGGCAGGATGGCGCTCCACCCTATATTGCTAGACGCGTGAAAGATCTATTGCGCGCGTCGTTTGGTGATGATCGTGTGCTCAGCCGCCACCTTCGTCATGCTTGGCCTCCCAGGTCCCCAGACCTCAGTCCGTGCGATTATTGGCTTTGCGGTTACCTGAAGTCGCAAGTGTATCGTGATCGACCGACATCTCTAGGGATGCTGAAAGACAACATCCGACGCCAATTCCTCACCATAACTCCGGTCATGCTTTACAGTGCTGTTCACAACATTATTCCTCGACTACAGCTATTGTTGAGGAATGGTGGTGGACTTATTCAGCATTTCCTGTAAAGAACATCTTCTTTGCTTTATCTTACTTTGTTATGCTAATTATTGCTATTCTGATCAGATGAAGCACCATCTGTCGGTCATTTTTTGTTTGTTGTGGTCTTCAGTCCTGAGACTGGTTTGATGCAGCTCTCCATGCTACTCTATCCTGTGCAAGCTTCTTCATCTCCCAGTACCTACTGCAACCTACATCCTTCTGAATCTGCTTAGTGTATTCATCTCTTGGTCTCCCTCTACGACTTTTACCCTCCACGCTGCCCTCCAATGCTAAATTTGTGATCCCTTGATGCCTCAAAACATGTCATACCAACCGATCCCTTCTTCTAGTCAAGTTGTGCCACAAACTTCTCTTCTCCCCAATCCTATTCAATACCTCCTCATTAGTTACGTGATCTACCCACCTTATCTTCAGCATTCTTCTGTAGCACCACATTTCGAAAGCTTCTATTCTCTTCTTGTCCAAACTATTTATCGTCCATGTTTCACTTCCATACATGGCTATACTCCATACAAATACTTTCAGAAATGACTTCCTGACACTTAAATCTATACTCGATGTTAACAAATTTCTCTTCTTGAGAAACGCTTTCCTTGCCATTGCCAGTCTACATTTTATATCCTCTCTACTTCGACCATCATCAGTTATTTTACTCCCTAAATAGCAAAACTCCTTTACTACTTTGTCTCATTTCCTAATCCAATCCCCTCAGCATCACCCGATTTAATTCGACTACATTCCATTATCCTCGTTTTGCTTTTGTTGATGTTCATCTTATATCCTCCTTTCAAGACACTGTCCATTCCATTCAACTGCTCTTCCAAGTCCTTTGCTGACAGAATTACAATGTCATCGGCGAACCTCAAAGTTTTTACTTCTTCTCCATGAATTTTAATACCTACTCCGAATTTTTCTTTTGTGGTCATTTTTTAACTTTTGTATTTTTTTGGTTCTAATAAAACCCCTTGTCATTCCAAGCATTTATGTCAATTTGTACCTCTCTCTCTACATAATTCCGTGATTTTTTCAGTTTTCAAATTTATACTGACATTTTGATCACCCAGTACATCGCTTGCCACTACACCAGACCCCTAACTCAAGTCCGTTGCCGCAGGTATGTCGGGGCAAAACAATCTTCCCATCCGAGTGAACAGTTGAGCAATACGTGGAGGCTCTGTAGGCGGTACGCCATGGTCCGTAGATCGAGGTCTGTGTGGCCCCTACAGGTCGTGGTTTGTAGCGGCGCACTCGAAGTCCTGTTGTTGCGTGCGTCGAGGTGATCGTGCTTCACCCGTTCTGTCGAGGCCGGTTCACGCATTACGTTCCAGTTTATCACGAAGTCGCTCGACAATGTGCGCAGCGCCCGGAACAGATCTGTATACGGTTGGAGCAGAGAGGGACGTACAGTGTCCTGCCGTGTGATGCGGCCACGTTCTTCTGTAAGAAAACTACTTTGTTGCCATGATGTGGTGCAGGATGCAAGTTGGTGAAGGATGCATGTTTATCCTTGACATTCACTCTTATAATGGTCTGTCAAAATCGGACATGTATTCTTCAGACGGTCGGGCTCTTGGTTTGTCGGTCATTAGATGAGGAGGTTGGCATACTTGCACGACAAACGCCAACTTTTCCGGTGAACAACCTGGACTTCCCTTCACCACTAGTCGAAGGCCTAACAACGCCAGAGGCAAAGCTTCCGTCCACTTATAACCATGCACCGTTAATGCAGCCTTCGTATATCGGCGAAATGTTTCATTTAATCCGTTAGTTGACGGGTGGTAACGTTCGTATGTGACTGTAGTCGCATATCTGTAGCGGAACTTGAAATTGTCAAGCCTCAAACTATCTACCGCGATCAGACTCGTTCACTTGCGATATGCCATAGAGAGCAAAGCAGCCTGCCCATAGCGTCGTGAGTGCTTCTGGCGAAAGGGTACGCCGATCCACCACTGTGAAAAAGTACCTCTAATTTTCGGAACACAGAACAGGTCCCACACAATCAGTATGCAGTTGCATAAAATGGGCTGTCGATTCAGGGAACGCTCCCACAGGCAATTTCACATGTCTGCCAACCTTACTTTCCTGACACTGTATACTACATTGAGCCCAGCGGCGTGAATCCTTTCTTATTCCGGGCCATACGACGTATTTTCCCAGGAGTTTAGTTGAAGTGCAAACTCCCGGGTTTGCTGAATTATCAAAGGCGCAGAAAACCTGTTTCCTGTGTCTCGGTGGAATGTAAGGACGTAATCTATCCTATGTATCACACCATGAGGTAAGTCACACCTCCGCTTTATCGAACATCTAACCATGGGACTGATTAGCCAACAACTGAGCCAACCGCTAGTTTCTCTCAGCAGACTGCCTTGACGCTGGCGCAGCTACGCTCTAAATAATCAGCCGCAACATTATTCATCGCGCTTATGTGTCTAACGTATGTGGAATTGTGTGCTATGACGGGGAGAATCTGGGTCTGCAATCTTGGAAAAGAATGCTGTAAGCGGTGCCTGATCTGCATACTTTGTAAAGAGCTTGACTTCCAGGCATTCTATGAAGAATTTAACCACTGCGTGAATGGCTAGTGATTTGCGGCCTGTAGAGCTCCATCTGTCCTACGCTTCTGTCACCATTGATGGTGACCCTGATTGTCAGTTTTGCATTGTGGATAGGATGGTGTAATAGCACAACCTCTGCCATAGCATCCCTAACATCATTGAAGATCCCCAGTAGATTCTCTATCCCCGGTGCCTTCTTGTTCCTTGAGGTGAACTTTCCCTTCAGAAGTGCTGTCAAAAGAGCCTGTTTGACCACTGCCTGTAGAAGATGGCGTCAGCAGAAGTTAATCGTTCACAAGTGTATTCGTAATTCCTTGAAAGTCCTCGGAACGAGGAAGTCACGGATAGGTTTTACTCTTTCAGGGATCGGTGACAGATCTCTTGCCGAAACGAACCCGAAAAACTGTATGCTCTCTTTCCCAAAAATTCACTTGTCTTTGTTTGTTACCAGTGCGAAGTCCTTAAGCCTCTGGCCAAGGTTTCGTAGGTGCTCTTTACGTTCCTCCATTTTGTCGGATAAGAGGAGAATGTCGTCCATGTAACAAAACAGCAATGAAAGCCCTCTGAGAACGAGGTGAATAAATCTTTGGCATGTTTGTGCGACTTTTTTAAGAACAAAGGGCATAAAACTGAAATGAAACAAACCAGACGAAATTGTGATCATAGTCTTCTTACTGTCACTCCTTGCGACCAGAATCTGTGCTTGGCGGCAGTCGACAACGCTTCAAAATCTCCCCCCTGCTATGGAATTGTTACTGTCTGCCACTTGAAATAGCGTACATTCATCGGTAATCGTACGGGAATTTGCGACACTATAATCCGATTTTTATAGTATGTGGTTCGGTGACTCGCACTTTCTATCTGACGGAGACACGATGCCCTTAGTAATCTGTCTGTCTATGTAATTAGCTACGGCGAATTTTCTGGCGTAAGCCTGCTTGGTCGGACAGTTACTGGAGGACCGGATAAGTATGAATATAGTGCAGTTTCCTGATTTATTTAATTTCAGGAAATTGTCGAGGATCCGCGTCACATCCTCTGGAAACTTGCGCCAACTGAGCCATTTCTAGGAATCGGTTACAAGACAAATCTGGAGCCAGTCGGAGGAATTGCTAAAAATCAGCTTTCAAAAGCCACGAGGAATGGCCAGTAGAACGCGTAGTCCACGATCGATTGTCAAAACTTTTCTTGACCTGATCTCAATTCTGGAATAATTTGCACCTTTAGGGTTAGCGGAACCTTGGAACCTTTGCGTGTAAAACTTCCAGTGTGTACCAAAAATGTTGTTACTGACGTGTTGTCCCTGACAAATAACAGGCGAGACTGCTTCTGGGTTGCACACGCAAAGCCAGTTGCCTCCTAAAAGACTGCTGCATCTCCTTAAAACTAAATTTTTCGAATCCCTCCATGAGTTTTACGCACTGTCTTCTAGTGGGTCACTCAGTTGCATGGTAGTGATTGCCTTCCTTCGGCGCAAAAGCAGACCAGTTTGCCCCGTTACACGTCAGAGCCACGTGACCTGTTGATAGACGGCTCATCGAACGGCGAGCCCGCGGAAATATTCTTGCATGACATACCTGGGTATGTTCCGCATTGCCTACGTGCGGTAGCGATTAACACCTGTAACCCTGGCGGTAGACGCTGGTGTAAGTATGGCGAGTTTTTTGTCGATGACCACCTTCCGCCCTTCCGGGATCTTCGAACTAGTATGGGAAATTTGCACGGACCGAAACAATGGTGTGCATTTCTGCTGAAACACCGATGAAACCAACACCACTGATGATTTTTGTTTACGCGAGTTTACTTTTGTTTGCAGAGTGGCTATTTGCTCGCGTTTCAGAGCCGTGGCCTTTAATTCCCTCACACGCTTCGTCAGTTCTACTTTGCTCCGGGGCGTGGCGTACATTACACCTGCGTCGGGGCCGCCTGGCCAGCCTTTACTGGTAATGCTTGGTTCGGGGCTTTCAGTCATGCTGGTCTGTTTTAACATTGTTACAGCCTTTACCTTCTGGGTACTCTGCCCTCGTATCGCATGTGTTGATCAAGACTGCCAAGTGTAATTCGGTGTGTGCTCTTAAGACAGTGCTGATTGTTGGTGCTATCTGCGTAAGTCATAATAACGGAAGGGAAGCCGCAGACAACAAATTAATGCCAGATAGTGATTCTAAATGCACCAACATTTGTTTTGGAGATATGCCATTAATCGACGGCTCCTGAAACACTTTATGTAGTATGCTCCCCGGGGTTAAAGAATACTGTTTGATTAAATCCGCTTTTAGAACCTCATAACTGTTTGAACTTAACAAGTCCTCTGCTAGCATAATTTCTGCCTCGTCCAAACATGCCACATACAACGAAATCTGTTGAGTGAAGCTAGGATGATATGTTGCGAAAATATGCTCTCTACCTGCACGAACCTTTGGTGATTTTGTTTCGTCCAGAAGGTGGGAATTTTAACTGTTGGGTGCATGACGGGGACCTTTCAAGCTCATACCTTTACTCATTTTAAAATCTTATGTAATTGGACTTATTTTATACAATCATTGAAAATACCATTAGGATTTAAAACATGATAAAATTGTGCAGCAAAGATTGTATGAAGACAGTGCTTTCTTAGCGGTATGCACATAAAGCATGAAGGGGTTTTTCAGGCCTGTTGTAACTAATGCTTCAGGAAGCGATTTCCTGCCAGTCTTTGAATGTTACTACCTGTGATATTGGCAATTGTTGCACGTACTAGACTCTAACAGCAACAATAATGGACTTCCTGCTCAATGCTGAAGTCGACTTCAGATGCGAAAGGTGTTATCTCATAGCTGATGTAAGTAAATATATTTGTCGTTAACTCTGCTTTTGTTTCTTCTTTCTTTCTCTGAAAAACTAACTATTTGGACTTTCTCTCTAACCAAGAAACGTTCGTTCGTTACAGTACCGAATCATCTAGTACTTCTCCATAAACACAACCTATTTTTACTATAAATGTACACTATGTGATCAAAATTATTCGGATACCTGGCTGAAAATGGCCTACAAGTTAGTGGCGCATTCCAACGGTAAATCTGGAATTCAGTATGGTGTTGGCCTACCCTTAGCCTTGATGACAGCTTCCACTGTCGCAGGCATACGTTCAGTCACACACATCCATGCCCGAGGCAGGATTCGAACCTGCAAACGTAGCAGTCTCGCGGTTCCGGACTGAAGCGCCTAGAACAGCTCGTCCACCGCGGCCGGCTTCAGTCGGGTCCTGGAAGGTTTCTTGGGGAATGGCAGCCCGTTCTTCACGGAGTGCTGCACTGAGGAGAGGTATCGATGTCTGTCGGTGAGGCCCGGCAAGTTGTCGGCATTTCAAAACGTCCCAAAGGTGTTCTGTAGGATTCAGGTCAGGACCCTGTGCAGGCCAGTCCATGACAGAGATGTTATTGCCGTGTAACCACTCCGCCACCGGCCGTGTATTATGAACAGCTGCTCGATCGTTTTGAAAGATACAATCGCCATCCCCGAATTGCTCTTCAACAGTGAGAAGCAAGAAGGTGCTTAAAACATCAATGTAGGCCCGTGCTGTGACAGTGCCACGCAAACCAATAGGGGGTCCAAGCCCCATCCACGAAAACCAAACCACATCGTAACACCACCGCCTCCTAATTTTAGTGTTTGCACTGCTACACACTGTGGCAGATGACGTTCACAGGGCATTCACCATACCCACACCCCGCCATCGGATCGCCACATTGTGTACCGTGATTCGTCACACCACACAACGCTTTTCAAATGCTCAATCGCCCAATGTTTACGTTCCATACACCGAGCTAGGCGTCGTTTGGCATTTACCGGTATGACGTGTGGCTTATGAACAGGTGCTCGAATGTGAAATTCAAGTTTCCTTGCCTCCCGCCTAACTGTCATGGTACTTGCAGTGGATCCTGATGCAGTTTGTTATTACTGTGGGATGGTCTAGATATATGTCTGAATATTACACATTACGACCAACTGTCGGCGGTCTCTGTCAGTCAACAGACGAGGTCGGCCTGTACGCTTTTGTGCTGTATGTGTCCCTTCACGTTTCCACTTCACTAGCATATCGGAAACAGTGGACCTAGAGATGTTTAGGAGGGTAGAAATCTTGCGTACAGACGAATGACACAAGTGACAGCCAATCACCTGACCACGTTAGAAGTCCGTGAGTTCCGCGGAGCTTCCCATTCCGCTCACTGATGATGTCCAATGACTATTGAGGTCGCTGATATGGAGTACCTAGCAGTAGGTGGCAGCAAAATGCATCTAATATGAAAACCGTATGTTTTTGGGGTGCCCGGAAACGTTTGATCACATAGTGTAGGTGATAAAAGGCTTCAACAATTATTTCTGAATGGCTGGACGAATGTCAATCTAGTACTGCTTCGGAAGATGAAATTGATTCTGCAGATGGACCTATGTTGAATGCGCAGACTCTGAAGAAAGTAGTGATAAATGTTGGGAAGTAAACGATGCCTTCTAATATGACGCAACCTACAGTTACGAATAATGTAGCAAGCGCAAACCAGACTGAAAATGCAAATAATGAAGAAAACCGACCACAGTCTGCAAACTTTTTTATCGGACGCGGCAGACCTCTGTGGAATAAAACACCATATTCCTGTAGTAAAATACTTACTCATCATGCAATGAAAGTTTTTCCAGATTCTGCTAACGGAACAAATACACAAACATCTAAAGATGCTTGAAGCTACTTCAACACAAATGATGTTATGGATGAAATGGTCCATTGCACCAATATGGAAACACAGCGCTCCACTATGAAAAGTCAAATATGGCGTAATGTCACAAACGACGAAATCAGTTTATTATTTGAAATTCTCTTTTTACCTGGCAGTTACGGAAGGTGAGATGTTTGTGTAAGATAATTACTTCACGACCATACTGGTAATCCTGTTTATATGGCAACAGATTTGAAGAGAGCCATAAGTTTCGATATTAGACTCACCCGAAAAGCTGGGAGCTAAGATGATAATATAGCAACCTTCTGCAATATGTGGAAAATATTCGTAAACAACTGCAGACAAAGATTTCATGCAGGACAGAGTTCCACAATAGCTGAGCGGTAGTGTTTTCCAGAGGGTGCTGCAGATTTCTACAATTTATTCCAAGGAATCCTGGCAAATATATAATGAAGATTTGTGTCTCTGCGACTCTTTGACATCATACACTACAGATGGGCTGCTGTACTCAAGAAAAAACCCAGATCGTCCTCGTGAAGCTAATGTTGCAGCTAATGTGGTAAAGACGTTTCGAGGAAGCTCAAGTAATATCGCAATGGACTGTTATTTTACAAGTGCTTCCCTTTTTCAAGATTTATTAAAGAATAACATCACAGCAGTCGGTACTCTTCGCTCTAACAAATCACAAATTCCACCTAAAATGAAACCGTGTATGACAAAAGAGGTTCTATCTTCAGCATTTGGATTCAGAGATGATTTGACTATTGTGAGTTATGTAAGAAAGAAGAATAGGAGAGCCGGCCGCGGTGGTCTAGCGGTTCTAGGCGCGCAGTCCGGAACCGCGCGACTGCTACGGTCGCAGGTTCGAATCCTGCCTCGGGCATGGATGTGTGTGATGTCCTTAGGTTAGTTAGGTTTAGGTAGTTCTAAGTTCTAGGGGACTGATGACCACAGATGTTAAGTCCCATAGTGCTCAGAACCATTTGAACCATTTTTTGAAGAATAGGAGTATCGTGTTACTCAGTTCAACGCATCACTTCACCATAGTTGATGAGACTCACGGAAAGAATAAACCACAAATGATTTTATTTCGTAACAAAAGAAGATGTGGATTCGCTTGACGCAAAGATATCTACTTACAAAAAACAGACAAGGAGACGGTGGTTTCTTTTATGGACTTATGCAAAGGATGTTGCAGCTAACTCTGTTTTCTGCATGTTCACAAATAAACATCGGGAACGTCACTATGGAAAAATCAGATAAATGGAATATTTTCTTGAAAGCCTCGGCAATAGCACATATTTGTCCACGTATGGAGTCCGAAGCCAAATCTCCAAATTGCAAAGGAATGTCCTACAAGCCTTGGCTAGATGTGATGTCAAAAGGGGCCAGGAACTGGAAATCACTCACCAAAGAAAAAAATCTCCAGGTGAAGCTGCTTTTTGTGTCCACGTGAATTGCAAATGGGAACCACTCAGTGTTGTTCAGAATGTTCTAACAGGGTTTACAACGAACATAGTGTGCTTCTTTGTGAAGATAGTTTCTAGTAATATGTAGACCTCTGAGAAAGGCGGTCTAATCATTATTCGGATAAATAAAGTGTAACCTAATTTTTGTTAGGCCTATGTAATTGGCAACATAGCTGTTATATTTCATTCTATTTATAATTTGGATGTTTTATGCATACTGATTTGCATTGCACCTCACCCATGTACAATTCCTAGTATATATAAATGCTAATATAGGTTATTATAGACCAATATAACAAAATTTGTAAATATTAAACTGTAACTTATTCCACTGAAATTAATGTGCAAACTTTTTCTTTAGTGTTTTCCTAATTTAAACTACAGGTATATTTTACGAGAGTGTGTTCACTCGTTTGTAAAAGTAAATCCTCGTAATAAACGTAACAAGGCTGAAAAATAGCCGTGTTCATAAAAATCACAATAGCTGCTTCTGAGGCCCATTAACATCAGTCAGAACACCAAAGCATCGAAGGCTTAACACTTCTGAAGTTCATACCTTAAATTGTAGAGACTGCAGGTTCATTTGAAGAGCTTGCCTCTGCAATGGTGTCAAATAAATCGTTCAGATGGCTCTGAGCACTATGGGACTTAACATCTGTGGTCATCAGTCCCCTAGAACTTAGAATTACTTACACCTAACTAACCTAAGGATCTCACACATCCATGCCCGAGGCAGGATTTGAACCTGCGACCGTAGCGGTCACGCGGTTCCAGACTGAAGCGCCTAGAACCGCACGGCCACACCGGCCGGCGCAGTGGTGTCCTGTGTCGAAGCATTTCGAGATTCCTGCTGTGGCTCCGACTGGATTGTTAATCATGATTGTAGTTCTTCGTCAGGGTCCAGGGTCACCACTTCAGCTATCTACCTTAAGTGAACAGAATTGATGGAGAGAAAAAATAAGCTACACACTTGGTAGATAACTTAATATATTCACGCTAAAGCACACGTTACAAACGCGGAAAGACAGCGTCAAAACATGTTGAGAGCGAGCACCAGGAGCTAAGTAATCGGTGAAAATTGGATGACCGGGCGGCTAGGGGAAGTCACCGCCTCTTGCCTGACATACCGTAGAAAAAAAGGCGGAGTACTGTTGCAGGCGCTGTGGATACAGTTCCATTGTGCTTCCTGTGCTGCGTGAAAAAGATGGGGATTGTTCCTCCATCTCTTGTATCCTTGCAGCATCACAGAAGCTAGACGGTGATAGCGCGTTTACACTCTCAGCATCCCCCGCAATTGGGCAAAGTTACAATCTGTGAGAAGTTCAAATAATGACTTACATAATTGTAAACGTTGTCACTGCGAAATTATTCTACAGTCCACAGTCATTGTATATTACTTACTGTTCCTTGTGTGCCTCACTGGCCGAGGAATGCCGACACAAGTGTAATCCAATGTATTCAACACTTTGTGTATATTAACTCGCCATTTGTCTAACTGGCATCAGGTGGTTTCCTTATGTAAATTACAACGAAATTTAATATCTAGTTTGTTTAGGACTACCTGAACATGCATTTGTACTCTTACTGGAACCACTTGTTCGTCGACGTTTGTCACACGGCGCAAGACCGTAGCCACACTGGGTTCCATCTGTTGCCTTGTTATGGGCGATGGTTATACAAGGTTACTTCCAAGATCGTTCGTGTATGTTTCTCGAAACTGCGTTGGAAGTACCCGCACTGAGACGTGACGAGAATGCAAGACGATTTTTCGGCACCTGGTTTTCAGCAGCTAACAGGAGAAACGCGGGTAGTCGATGTCTCTGTTGTAATTTATTTACGCTAACAGGGGGAGGCCGCCAATTGTGAAATTCAGATTCGATTCATACTGCGCATAATAAAAGCTCATAGCCAGAGGTGTAATGTGGCAAAGCACCAAGATGCACTTCTCAGCCGTTGTCGAGAAAATCTACAGTTAAAAGAAACCGTTGCGGTGAAATACTCTCTACGATTTACGGTTTACTACATCGTCGTGGCGCAGCGGTAAGCGCGCGTGTTTGTAATCCGAAAGTCGCTGGATCGAATCTCGCGCCATGCAACCTTTTTTTCTAATATTTGTTTTTTGTAATTCTATATATATATATATATATATATATATATATATATATATATATATATATATATATATATATATATCGTGGGGTCTCTACTCTAATTCGAACGTTTGACTTACACTATACGTATTCGTTTCGGAATATCGTTTCTACGTCTTCTGTTAACTACAGGTGTAAACATTATGAAGACAATTAATAACATTTGAGAAATACAACTTTGTTTGCGGAAAACATAATCATGTTCGAAGTCGCCAGTTTTTCCACGACAAACGACTTTCAGCAACTTATTATATGCATAATTGTTGCAACTGATTGCCGGGAATTTATATATAATATATTTCAATTACAAAAACAAATACTAAAAAAAATTGCATGGCGCGAGTTTCGATCCGACGACCTTCGGATTACGAAACCGAGCGCTTGCCACTGCGCCACGACGCTGTTGGAAAATATAAATCGTAGAGAGTATTTCACCGCAACGGTTTCTTTTAACTGTCGATTTTCTCGACAACGGCTGAGAAGTGCATCTTGGTGCTTTGCCACATTACACCTCTGGCCATGAGCTTTTATTATGCGCAGTATGAATCGAATCTGAATTTCACAATTGGCGGCCTCCCCTTGTAAGTTCACTTCTATCCACAAACAATGTGTAATTATTCGAGAAAATGATAGTCATCAATCCGCGGCAGCTAATGCAGCACTGTTTGTCACGGTCGCTGTGTAGGGTGGAAATCGAAATTAATGTCACTTCCCCCATGCAACTCTGTCCACTCCGCGTATCAACATTTTACGCCTTGCAACAATTTTTAAATTTTCAAACAAAAGTTCCTGAGTACGAGTGACAAAGTGTGAGAATAACGATTCACTTAAAGTTTTCGATTGCTTTCTACGATGATAAGAACTGTAACTCCCAAATGCTTCTTGTGTGGAAGATTCCAGAACATTTATCTACTTTCTGCCGGTATCCTCCCGCCGGTCTCCAGCTCAGTGAATTATTCATAGCTCGTTTAATGCGTTGACCAGCCGTGCTGCTCACCGAGATCAGTGAATGACTATCGTCAGGTTAATGCTACTAGACGGTTCTTCAACAAGAGTAACCGGTCACGTTAGTCATATTTTTACCTGCAGATATTCTCTGTATCAAAATTAGAATTAGAATTATATATTAGTACCTTAAGCTGCTGTCGGGCGTTAATGTACATCAACGGGGACAGGTGAAAATGTGTGCCCCGACCGGGACGGGAACCCAGGATCTCCTGTTTACATGGCAGACGCTACATTCATCTGAGCCACCAAATGCACAGACGATAGTCCGACTGCAGGGACTATCTTGCGTACGCCTCCCGCGAGACCCACTTTCTCACCTAATATGTCCTCTTACCACATTTGTGGTGTCCCTACCCAACACACTCATTACTCGTGGAAGACATTCTTTCCAAGTCCCGTAAGAGTTCCAGTAATATGTGTGCATCTGCATAGATGTAGGTCATGGCCTGTATTTCCAGAACTATATACTGATATGGACATGTCCGAAAGAACAGACACCATATCCATATAAGTATATTCTCTATATCAAGTCCATCGGTTTGACCCTACTAGAAGCCACGGACAACAACATTGTGATCGTTGATAGATTACACACGAGTGTAGATAATAAAAAAAATATGTTATTTGAGTTGGTCATGAAAAGAAAAGAAAAAAAAGACTAAGAAAACACGACTCCTGAGAAAATTTACATGTATTCTTTAAAAGTCTCATCTGGGCAAGGTGCGAGAAAAATCAAAAGAATTTCATTGAGCGTAGGATCAACCAGAGAAGCAACTGCGCAATTGTTTTTCTGCGCACAAAGTTTCCGATGTGGATCACCAGCGAGGTGGCGCAATAGTTCGCACACTGGACTCACATTCCGTAGGACGATGGTTCAAACCCGCGTCCGGCTATATTGATTTAGGTTTTCCGTGATTTCTCTACATCACTCCATGCAAATGCCGGGATGGTTCCTTTGAAAGGGAAGTGCCGATTTCCTTCCCCATTCTTAACACCATCCGTACTTGTGATCCGCCTCTAATGACCTCGATGTCGACGGTACGTTAAATCCAATCCTTCCTTCCTTCCAACGTGGATTGTGACGGATAGGATGAATCTTAGTGGTGCGTGAACTCCAGACCCAGATGCGGCGTGGATGTTTCCGAAATTAATGAAAACTGCTCCAGTTGCTGTTGAGAACTTTATTGCTTGTAATATTGGACTCGGCCTTTTTTGTTAGGCCATTTTCAAGTGGTTCTGAAAAGTACCATAAATATAGCAGATGCATAACTGTTTTACAAAACATGCGAAGAAAACAAGGGCTAAATATGTATGATATAAGTACAGATAGAGTATAAAAACTTACTGTAGAGGAGTTACTTCATTCAATAAAAAATTATAGGTATGGTGGATTTGAAAAGTTACGTGCCCAATGATATCGTGTGAAAAATTGGTTGCGTCAAGATGATTAAAACTTGTAACTTCCGAACAAAATTAGTTCCCATTCATAATCTCTGTGCAGAAATGCATTCACATTTAATGTACCCACAAAATTATTTTCTCATTTAATGTTAAGTTCGAAACAGAAAGATTCCTAAACCAAAAAATAAAAAAAAAGAAAATTCAGTAACCTGGTAAATTTTATGACGCAAGCAGCACTGCGCTTCGGCCCTGTATTCTGAATAAAAAGAGCAAAATTCTTACCTCAATAAAAACTGCGAATATATCTGCTCTTACCTAAAAAATTTTCGGCATAGCTCCGTGCAATGTTGGCCTACGCTTTGTGATTCGTGAAAGAAATAATCATCCGTGCCGGCCGCGGTGGTCTAGCGGTTCTAGGCGCTCAGTCCGGAGCCGCGTGACTGCTACGGTCGCAGGTTCGAATCCTGCCTCGGGCATGGATGTGTGTGATGTCCTTAGGTTAGTTAGATTTGAGTCGTTCTAAGTTCTAGGGGACTGATGACCATAGATTTTAAGTCCCATAGTGCTCAGAGCCATTTGAACCATTTTAATCATCCGTTGGATAAAATCTTTAAATTGAAATGAATGCTTTTTTAAAAAAATTACTTTATATTATAAAAATTATTATTGGGGCGTTCTTTAAAAGAAATTGAATGACAGTTAACATACATTACTAGATATGCGCAAGGCTGTTTCTTTACCTTCTACAATAATACTCATCCTCCAGAGTCCCGACCAGAGCAGACTGCACACAAGCGCAGACACGCGCCGACTCCTGCCAACTCACGCAGGCTACTCAAGACTACTGTGTATTAATGCCGACTAGCGACAAGCAACAACTAACTACATACTGCTCTCTAGTCAGAGACTCTCCTATGCCTTGCCTATTGCAGGCAGCGCATACTGCGCATACCTCTTACAAACTGAACAGCCTATAGTTTTAAGATGACCTATGGCTAAACGTATTCGAAAATTCCATATTTCACTAATAAAAGGTTTAAAATAATTTTAGAATTAATAAAAGCGTGAAGCAGTTGTAGCTGACGGGGAACCAAGTCGAGTGTAGAGTTACGTCCTCTAGCGGGCATAAGTTTGACCACAAGAAGTCTAGAGGGCGTTAGCATAACTTGGACTCATCGTGGACTTCTTACAAAACGTGTTTACAAAACTGTGGTTGGTTGGTTTGGGGGAGGGGACCAAACAGCGAGGTCATCGGTCCCAAAGGATTAGGGAAGGATATCTGACGTGCCCTTTCGAAGGAACCATCCCAGCATTTGCGTGATGCGATTTCTGGAAATCACGGAAAACCTAAATCAGGATGGCCGAACACGTGTTTGAACCTTCGTCCTCTCGAGTGCGTGTCTGGTGTGCTAACCACGCGCCACGTCGCTCGGTGCAAAAATATGAATGCACTTATTAGACGACCACTAAAATTATTGCACCTTAGGGTGAGAGCGCTTTGGTCTATTCTTCTGAGCTTTTATAATATATTTCAGCAGCCCATGCTGAACCACGTGAGGGTATATGAAAAAGTGTCATGAAATCATTGGCAATGCGATGCGTTTTCCTGGTCACCGTTGTAACTGTTTACTGTAACGTCATCGCCTGTTTTGGATCACGCCCACGGGTAGCCAAGTGCAATAATATCGTGGTCGGGTAACGCTAACTTGGGCAGCATCTTTAAACAAAGTTGTCAACAAAAGGGCGGCAGTTCAAGAAACTGATGTTCCTAAGAGCGCATTGCTCGTGAAGCATCCTTTCCTTGGACTTTTTCATGTGGTAATAGATTTATAATTCTTCCTATATGTCTATTAAGTATGCCTTCTTCATTTTATGCAGAATTGCGAGATTATTTTGGAAACTGTGCTCCTTGTGTGTGTCTTGTATGAGGTGAGCTGCACAGATGGTTTTCCTTCCCATATTTCTTTCTTTTCAATTCTGTATGATTCTAGAATCGCGTTCAGCAAGAGCAGCTTTTCTATATGAAAAAAAGATTACTGAGTCTATATGAGATGTGACCAAAGATAGGAAGACATACAATTGTCGTCTTATACAGTGCGTCGAGTTATGTTAACGGCGTCCTTTCAGACATCAGGAAATTATAAATTTCATCAACTACTGCGCTGTGGTTGACGTTATTCTTAGCTATAGTTCTCAAACAACTAATTCCCCTTTTTATTTCATATCTGCCAGACTAAGGAGTCAGACACGCTACACAAGTTCCGGGATGGTAACGATGGGAAAGGAAACTGGGAAAGTTCAATTTGGCAGTTGCCTTGAGTGATATATATTAATCATGGGAAACGTAAAAGCGAAATGTCGGACCGGGCTTTTATTCTGCTACGTTTGGAGGAGATTACGCTGACACTTCCTGGCAGATAAAAACTGTGGGCTGGACTGGGTAACAAAGCCGGAATCTTTGCCTTTCTCCTCCCTTTGCCGGACATTCAGTTGGTAAATCAAAATTAGAATTATGGAAAAAACTGTCTTTGCTTCATTTAAGTGCTTATTCGCAGTAATAAACAATAAGAAGATTCGAAATAAATGAACCAAGTTCTTTCTTAACAGACAATCACTTTCACCGAAGTGATCTCCTTTCGTCATTATAAAGATCAAGCAAATAAAGTTTATTAACATGATGGTCCACGCTCAAAAAATGGTTAAAATGGCTCTAAGCACTATGGGACTTAACATCTGAGGTCATCAGTCCCCTAGACTTAGAACTACTTAATCCAACTAACCTAAGGACGTCACACACATCCATGCCGAGGCAGGATTCGAACTTGCGACCGTAGTAGCAGCGCGGTTTCAGACTGAAGCGCCTAGAACGCATGCTCAAAAGAAGACTTCTTTATTGTTAAGTAATTTTTTCTTAACGTGGTGTTCCTCTTTTGCTTTTACCTTACTTGTGTCTGAGTACAGATGTATGGTACCTTTACTATCAAAAACTGGTTGAAATTTTGCGTTGCACTTCTGTCTTGACATTTTCCTGATGTACCATAGTGAGAAAGTACCAATAGTCATCATTGTCATACTGATTCGCTTATTTATTACATGGCGCGTCTTTCTCGCAACGAGCCATTTGCGTGAATATTTTTTCGTTTTAGGGTGGAAAGACAAGTGCGCGAATTGAATGTCTTCTGGGCTGTATGCATTTCTAATTGCTCTTGTTATGTTAGGTAGTATCTGTTGAACTCTACCTACTCGTCGAATATCTCGTGTCTTGGAAACCTACTTTCTCGGATCACTAGACAAACAATTCAAACAATTCATCTACATCTACATCTACATCCATACTCTGCAAGCCACCTGACGGTGTGTGGCGGAGGGTACCCTGAGAACCTCTATCGGTTCTCCCTTCTATTCCAGTCTCGTATTGTTTGTGGAAAGAAGGATTGTCGGTATGCCTCCGTGTGGGCTCTAATCTCTCTGATTTTATCCTCATGATCTATTCGCGAGATATACGTAGGAGGGAGCAATATACTGCTTGGCTCCTCGGTGAAGGTATGTTATCGAAACTTTAACAAAAGCCCGTACGGAGCTACTGAGCGTCTCTCCTGCAGAGTCTTCCGCTGGAGTTTATCATTTCCGTAACGCTTTCGCGATTACTAAATGATCCTGTAACGAAGCGCGCTGCTCTCCGTTGGATCTTCTCTATCTCTTCTATCAACCCTATCTGCTGAGCAGTATTCAAGCAGTAGGCGAAAAAGCGTACTGGAACGTACTTCCTTTGTTTTCGGATTGCATTTCCTTAGGATTCTTCCAATGAATCTCAGTCTGGCGTGTGCTTTACCGACGATCAACTTTATATGATCATTCCATTTTAAATCACTTCTAATGCGTACTCCCAGATAATTTATGGAATTAACTGCTTCCAGTTGCTGACCTGCTATATTGTAGCTCAGCGATAAGGAATCTTTCTTTCTATGTATTCGCAGCACATTACACTTGTCTACATTGAGATTCTATTGCCATTCCCTGCACCGTGCGTCAATTCGCTGCAGATCTTCCTTCATTTCAGTATAATGTTCCGTTGTTACAACCTCTCGATATACCACAGCATCATCCGCAAAAAGCCTCAGTGAACTTCCGATGTCACCCACAAGGTCATTTATGTATATTGTGAATAGCAACGGTCGTAAGACACTCCCCTGCGGTACACCTGAAATCACTGTTACTTCGGAAGACTTCTCTCCATTGAGAATGACATGCTGTGTTCTGTTATCTAGGAACTCTTCAATCCAATCAGACAATTGGTCTGATAGTCCATTTGCTCTTACTTTGTTCATTAAACGACTGTGGGGAACTGTATCTAACGCCTTGCGGAAGTCAAGAAACACGGCATCTACCTGTGAAACCGTGTCTATGGCCCTCTGAGTCTCGTGGACGAATAGCGCGAGGTGGGTTCCACACGATCGTCGTTTTCTAAACCTGTGCTGATTCCTACAGAGTAGATTTCTAGTCTCCAGAAAAGTCATTATACTCGAACATAATACGTGTTCCAAAATTTTACAACTGATCGACGTTAGAGATCTAGGTCTATAGTTCTGCACATCTGTTCGACGTCCCTTCTTGAAAACGGGGATGACCTGTGCCCCTTTCCAATCCTTTGGAATGCTACGCACTTCTAGAGATATACAGTACACCGTTGCAAGAAGGGGGACAAGTTCCTTCGCGTACTCTGTGTAAAACCGTACCGGTATCCCATCAGGTCCAGCGGCCTTTCCCTTTCGCGCGATTTTAATTGTTTATCTATCCCTCTGTCGCCTGTTTCGATACCTCATATTAGTGAGTTTTATTGCGAAAAGAAAATGACAATACTTGACTTCGAATATTACACGGATATGTCGCAAGCAAAGGGCGACAGGCAAAATAATTGAGTTCTTGAATGTAACAGGTCCAAGTTTCAGCTATACAGAATGTAATAGCAAAGTAGAGAGCATGATGCTTCTGTTCGGGTCGCTGGTCTCGAAGCTTCTCGTAGAACTGGCCCGCCACCATTCGAGCGCGGCTCTTGTGTCGTCTTCGCATGGAGGCCGCTGCTGTCGCGTTGTCGTCCTGGAGAGGGGTCGGCCAGCGTGCAGTTGGCTGACGTCATCTTCACAGCCCCCTCTCCTGTGTCGTTGGCGACTGGCGTGCCGGCGCTTGACTTTACAGCGTAACAGTGTCTGTGTATTTTCTGTTGACAGATACCTGGTTTCTCACGGGCATTCGCTGTAAATTTAGCGATCCTTCTAGATCACATCGCGTACCTGCAGACAAGGAGCGCTTTTCTACAGAGTGAAAATTGCTGTTTCTTGCGATCTTTCGTGGGATTAAACGGGAATATCCAGAGTGCGCTTTAAGGTTCATTAGCGGGTTTTGAACATTTGACAACATTTGCCTCCAGCTTCTGACTGGCAAGTCAGGACAAGTGCGAGTAACTCTTGCGCTCTGAGGGTTCCGGACAAACTTAACTATGTAAATAGACTGAGTTCGTGAGGACCAAAATGTGACCTATATGACCGAATCTTTTGATTGCATTAACTTACAAGGGGAGGCCGCCAATTGTGAAATTCAGATTCGATTCATACTGCGCATAATAAAAGCTCATGGCCAGAGGTGTAATGTGGCAAATCACCAAGATGCACTTCTCAGCCGTTGTCGAGAAAATCGACAGTTAAAAGAAACCGTTGCGGTGAAATACCCTCGACGATTAGTAATTTTCTACAGCGTCGTGGCGCAGCGGTGAGCGCTCGGTTTCGTAATCCGAAGGTCGCCGGATCGAATCTCGCCCTATGCAACCCTTTTTTTTAGTATTTGTTTTTTTATGCGCAGTATGAATCGAATCTGAATTTCACAATTGGCGGCCTCCCCTTGTTAGCTTCAAACGAATTTCCACTTGATATGTCTACACGTTCCTGACGAAAAGGAGTCTTAGCATACGACCCTACAGACAGACACACAAAGAGAAAACAAATGTTTGTTATGTGAAATAATTACAAATTAACAATTTTTGGAATTTTTCCTCTACTTGTGCTACCAAACATTGCTCATTGAAAAGTTCTTGATCAACAGAAAGCGCCCTACACGCTTTGATGAGTGACATTTTTGTTAGGTGACTTAACAGCCGTCAAGTGTTTTCACTGAAAACCGTAAGAATCCACCGATTTCGATCTTAGACTATCATCAACAGAATTTCGTCCTAAGCTACAAACACAGATTAATATAGTGCACTGAAGTATGTTAAGAAATTATAAAGAGGTAGAAAACGAGCGTGAATACTCAAAAGGTTGAAAACAATTCAAATAAATACATCCAGTTCAAGCAAATACATCTCAAATGCCTCTCACTTCATGATCGATATAGTTTGTATCATATGATGAAGTTTAGCGAAGGTCTCTGACCAACTCTTCAGTATTTGTACCATGCCAGTATTTACTTCTCTAGCGTTCTCATTAGTGTGTATACTGTCCTGTTAACTGATGTCACTACTGAGTGCACTTCAAATGTCCTGGTTCAAATTGTTAAAATGGCTCTGACCACTATGGGACGTGACATCTGAGGTCATCAGTCCCCTAGAACTTAGAACTATTTAAACCTAACTAACCAAAGGACATCACACACATTCATGCCCGAGGCAGGATTCGAACCTGCGACCGTAGCGGTCGCGCGGTTCCAGACTTAAGCGCCTAGAACTGCTCGGCCACAACGGCCGGCTAATGTCCTGGGCACAACTCCAAATTATTACATATTACAACGACTGAGATGTATCCAATGTCCAATGATGGCAATTGAAATTTATTTACTTGAACTGTTATTAACCTTGTAAGTATTCCCGTTGGTTTTGCACCTCTTTATGATTTCTTAATGTATTTCTGTGCATTGTTTACCTGTGTTCGTACCTTTGGTTCAATATCCGTTGATTATCCCGTAAGACCAAAACCGGCCGATACTCAAGGTCTCCAATACAACAGCTGATTGTCATATATACATTTCATGAATTTCATAAGTGAGTTTGCGAGTATCACAACATGTGACAGATTGCTGTATGTCTTAGTCGCGTTATTTTATGAGTTTAAATTGTTTTCACCACCTCTGGACCGTAAATATAATATTTGAGATAAATTTGACTTAGTATTACTATCCGTTACTGAAAAAAAGGATCTTAAGAGGTGAGCAGAAAATGGACAGCAAAATCAGCCAATAATTGCTTTATTTCTGGTGACTGATGTACAGAGCCCTAAAAACGATCGAAACTGACGAACAAGTGGTTTGATGTTACCCACGTCTGTTGGTGATTCCTTGCTCTTCGGCTCTGTCTCTTCCAAGACATATTTTGACAGGTATTTATCCGTGTCTCGACGATGAATTAATATGTTTCTTTTTCCACTGATATCGATGAATTTGAGACCTAACAACTGAGCTATCCACACAAATTTCACGAGCTGCCCTCACAGCGTTACTACGATTTGTACCTCTTCTGCTACTTTCCATTCTTCGTTTCTTCCAAGAATATTAGCCCGAAGGATATGCAGGAGACCACCTGTGCAAATTGGAAATTGGGAGAGAAGTACTTCCGGAATTCAAGTTTTGAGGGAGTGGTGAATCGTGAGCAGATAGCTCAATCGGTAGAACATTCTCCAACGAAGGGGAACAGTCCGATACACAAATCTACCAATAAGTTCTAAATTACTGCATAGCCGTTGCCGAATAAAGATTCATTCCGAAGAGTACAAATCATTAATCACTGTGCCACATCAGCCAATTTACGTAAATAACCGAAGAACGGGGAAAGCATTGCTGTATTAAATTAAATGCAGCTAATACTCAAAGTAAAATTGTTATTGAAAGAAAGACGACTCCATCAAATCTTCTTTAGTTCTAGTACAATTATTGTCTAGATCCATCCTGCGTATGTTAAGTAAAATAAAAATACACTCCTGGAAATGGAAAAAAGAACACATTGACACCGGTGTGTCAGACCCACCATACTTGCTCCGAACACTGCGAGAGGGCTGTACAAGCAATGATCACACGCACGGCACAGCGGACACACCAGGAACCGTGGTGTTGGCCGTCGAATGGCGCTAGCTGCGCAGCATTTGTGCACCGCCGCCGTCAGTGTCAGCCAGTTTGCCGTGGCATACGGAGCTCCATCGCAGTCTTTAACACTGGTAGCATGCCGCGACAGCGTGGACGTGAACCGTATGTGCAGTTGACGGACTTTGAGCGAGGGCGTATAGTGGGCATGCGGGAGGCCGGGTGGACGTACCGCCGAATTGCTCAACACGTGGGGCGTGAGGTCTCCACAGTACATCGATGTTGTCGCCAGTGGTCGGCGGAAGGTGCACGTGCCCGTCGACCTGGGACCGGACCGCAGCGACGCACGGATGCACACCAAGACCGTAGGATCCTACGCAGTGCCGTAGGGGACCGCACCGCCACTTCCCAGAAAATTAGGGACACTGTTGCTCCTGGGGTATCGGCGAGGACCATTCGCAACCGTCTCCATGAAGCTGGGCTACGGTCCCGCACACCGTTAGGCCGTCTTCCGCTCACGCCCCAACATCGTGCAGCCCGCCTCCAGTGGTGTCGCGACAGGCGTGAATGGAGGGACGAATGGAGACGTGTCGTCTTCAGCGATGAGAGTCGCTTCTGCCTTGGTGCCAATGATGGTCGTATGCGTGTTTGGCGCCGTGCAGGTGAGCGCCACAATCAGGACTGCATACGACCGAGGCACACAGGGCCAACACCCGGCATCATGGTGTGGGGAGCGATCTCCTACACTGGCCGTACACCACTGGTGATCGTCGAGGGGACACTGAATAGTGCACGGTACATCCAAACCGTCATCGAACCCATCGTTCTACCATTCCTAGACCGGCAAGGGAACTTGCTGTTCCAACAGGACAATGCACGTCCGCATGTATCCCGTGCCACCCAACGTGCTCTAGAAGGTGTAAGTCAACTACCCTGGCCAGCAAGATCTCCGGATCTGTCCCCCATTGAGCATGTTTGGGAGTGGATGAAGCGTCGTCTCACGCGGTCTGCACGTCCAGCACGAACGCTGGTCCAACTGAGGCGCCAGGTGGAAATGGCATGGCAAGCCGTTCCACAGGACTACATCCAGCATCTCTACGATCGTCTTCATGGGAGAATAGCGGCCTGCATTGCTGCGAAAGGTGGATATACACTGTACTAGTGCCGACATTGTGCATGCTCTGTTGCCTGTGTCTATGTGCCTGTGGTTCTGTCAGTGTGATCATGTGATGTATCTGACCCCAGGAATGTGTCAATAAAGTTTCCCCTTCCTGGGACAATGAATTCACGGTGTTCTTATTTCAATTTCCAGGAGTGTAGTAACTGACAAAATCATTTCAAAATGGAAATTTGGCCAACAGTGCTGTCAGTGGAAGTAATTTGGATTACTCCATGAATCTGCTTTTCATATGACATAAACATTGAATACGTTAGTTCTGATACCGACGTTAACTTTAGGTGATGACCGAACGACGTATACAACAAATTAAAAACTACCATGTTGTTAACTATTGAGATGAAAAATTTATTGAAGACCTAAAGAGGACACTAAATTTGATAAACAATACACAATTAAAAAATTAATTTTCAGCTTATACTCATTAATGTTACTAACGAGATTCTCAAGTTACGGCGGCTTTCCGCCGCTGACGTCCAAAACCTATACCCGGTAGTTTTTTATTGGCGTTAAATTATCCAGTTTCTCACATGCAATTTTTTCATACCTTCTCTGATATTGAACAAGCGTAGCCTTGATCCTCTAAGAGGTCTTCTTCCGTGAGGATCTTATGTACTTGCTCGATATATGTTATTTTCTTCTTGACCTCGACGTGCGTGTGCAGTCCATTGAAGTCTCTTACATTGTCAAGTCCTCCACATTGAGAATATGCTTTTAATGCGTATGGAATCTTTCGCGATGGAGTACTTGGAAATAAGATTCTCAGTTCGGAAAAAATAATGAGCTTTCAATGATTGCCTCCATTGTCGTCGGCAGGGGTTAAGTGTGATTGTCGTGGAAATGGCGAGGATACCACTTTCATTCCAAGAGGACAGCATGTGACAGGCTAGCTTACGTCACAGTGACGTCAGAGAAATGACGGGTACTGAGGTCGTGCCGCGTTTGTCCATAGATAGTCTGTCCACAGTCGACTGCAGCACTATCCCTCGCACTTCTTCATCTGTGCCTTTTCTTCATCAAGTGCATGCTTCAGTGCATTGCTATATGCATAGCCGATGTCTCTGTTAATGTTGTTAGCACATGGTCTAATTTCAACTGCTTCCTTCATCTAAGAAAGAGCAAGAATTATCCTTTGCTCAAACAAAACCTAGTGGTTAGTTAACAGGCTGTGCTCGGCAACCGCAGATTTTTCGAAATATTTTATTTTAATGTGAGAGCGCCTAATTTATGGATTTATAGGGCGCCGCCTAAGTAATCTAGCCAATCATATGCGATGCTCTTGGCCTAAATGTTGGAGGGTTGCCAGTTTCACGACAGTCAGACTCACTCTGAATTTGACGTGGCCGTAAAAGTAAACCGAGAATTTCAATCAATATACTTCTTCGTTTGTTAATTTTCTTTCTTCTACTGTATTCTTATCCCGCCTAATATCTTCATCAGAAATTTCCTTTCCCATATTCTAAATTTTGCTTCTGAATATTTTTTATGTCCACGGTTGTACGAAAGTGCTCTTCCAAAGAGTAACTATGCAATATTTTATGGCGAAAATACGTCTGGAAAACACGATCCCGGAACGGATTTCTTTGTCAGCCAGAACTTTATTCACCATCTAAGATTGGGTCTCCAAATTATGAGGACAGTAGAGATGCTTTAAATGAATATCCTTAGGCACGGAACCACCGATCGGAAACAACCATTTTAGTTGGCACGTTATATCGAATGTACAGTGACTGTGAATCACTTTGCGATAAATGTCTACCTGCTGCATCACAGTTTCGATACACCGGCCTGTATATGTAATTTTGAGTAAAGGATAAAGATGAAAAAGCCGTGCAGCCAGCAACGACTGTAAGGAAATGGATGCACTGTAAATCGCTTGTCCGCAGCTCGTGGTCGTGCGGTAGCGTTCTCGCTTCCCACGCTCGGGTTCCCGGGTTCGATTCCTGGCGGGGTCAGGGATTTTCTCTGCCTCGTGATGACTAGGTGCTGTGTGATGTCCCTAGGTTATTTACGTTCTAGGTTCTAGGGGACTGATGACCATAGATGGTAAGTCCCATAGTGCTCAGAGCCATTTGAACCATTTTTGTAAATCGCTTATTAACAAAACTGCCAACAGTTGCAGTATTTATATTTGGTCACTAGTTTCAAACCTTACAGGTTGGCTTTCAAACCTGGCGCTGAAAGTGCCTGATCACAATAAGGAACATCAAAGTGGCATCACATGCTTTATGAAATGTATTCAGAATGAATGTCACAATCTACACATGTCTATGTTTTTGTTGTTGTTGTTGTTGTCTTCAGTCCTGAGACTGGTTTGATGCAGCTCTCCATGCTATTTTATCCTGTGCAAGATTCTTCATCTCCAAGTACCTATTGCAACGCAAATCCTTCTGAAACTGCTTGGTGTATTCATCAATTAGTCTCCCTCTACGATTTTTACCCTCCACGCTGCCCTCCGATACTAAGTTGGTGATCCCTTGATGCCTCAGAACATGTCCTACCAACCGATCCCTTCTTCTAGTCAAGTTGTGCCACAAACTCCTCTTCTCCCCAATTCTATTCAATACCTCCTCATTAGTTATGTGATCTACCCATCTAATTTTCAGCATTCTTCTGTAGCATCACATTTCGAAAGCTTCTATTCTCTTCTTGTCCAAACTATTTACCGTCCATGCTTCACTTCCATACATTGCTACAACCCATATAAATACTTTCAGAAATGACTTCCTGACACCTAAATCTATACTCGATGTTAACAAATTTCTCTTCTTCAGAAACGCTTTCCTTGCCATTACCAGTCTACACTTTATTTCCTCTTTACTTCGACCATCATCGGTTATTTTTCTCCCCAAGTAGCAAAACGCCTTTACTACTTTAAGTGTCTCATTTCCTAATCTAATTCCCTCTGCATCACGCGACTTCATTAGAATCCATTCCATTATCCTCATTTTGCTTTTGTTGATGTTCATCTTATATCATCCTTTCAAGACACTGTCCATTCCGTTTAACTGCTCTTCCAAGTCCTTTGCTGTCTCTGACGAACCTCAAAGTTTTTAATACCTACTCCAAATTTTTCTTTCGTTTCCTTTAGTTCTTGCTCAATATACAGATTGAATAACATCAGGAATAGGCTACAACCATGTCTCACTCCCTCCCGAACCACTGCTTCCCTTTCATGCCCCTTCACTCTTGTAACTGTGATCTGGTTTCTGTACAAATTGTAAATAAACTTTCGGTCCCTGTATTTACTCCTGCCACCTTCAGAATTTGAAAGAGAGTGTCACAGTCAACATTGTCCAAAGCTTTCTCTAAGTCTACAAATTCTAGAAACGTAGGTTTGCCTTTCCTTAATCTATTATCTAAGATACGTCGTAGGGTCAGTATTGCCTCACGTGTTCCAATATTTCTACGGAATCAAAACTGATGTTCCCCCAGGTCAGCTTCTACGAGTTTTTCCATTCGTCTGTAAAGAATTCGCGTTAGTATTTTGCAGGTGTGACTTATTAAACTGATAGTTCGGTAATTGTGACATCTGCCAACACCTGCATTCTTTGGGATTATAATTATTATATTCTTGTTGAAGTCTGAGGGTATTTCGCCTGTATCATACATCCTGCTCATCAGATGATAGTGTTTTTTCAAGACTGGATCTCCCAAGGCAGTCAGCAGTTATAATGGAATGTTGTCTACTCCCGGGGCCTTGTTTCGACTTAGGTATTTGAGTGCTCTGTCCAACTCTTCACGCAGTATCGTACCTCCGATTTCATCTTCATCTACCTCCTCTTCCATTTCCACAATATTGTCCTCAAGTACATCGCCCTTGTATAGACCCTCTATATACTCCTTCCACCTTTCTGCTTTCCCCTCTTTGCTAAGAACTGGGTTTCCGTCTGAGCTCTTGATATTCATACAGGTGGTTCTCTTTTCTCCAAAGCTCTCTTTAATTTTCCTGTAGGCTGTATCTATCTTACCACTAGTGAGATAAGCCCCTACATCCTTACATTTGTGTATTAGCAAGCCCATATCTAACTTTTGAACTTGTGAAGAAGCACGTGTGTACTGTCAACAAAATGTTAAAACTGAAAAAACTGAAGTAATTTATGTTGCAGTTCGTAAAAACCAAACTGGATAATGTATACACTGGCGATTGTCAGTCCTTCACACAGCCGCTTCCTAAATGGACGTGGACGACTGAGCCTCGGGACGCGGCCGGTATTCTCGTGTATTTCCTGCGGGAACAGCGACGAGTCGGCGCCTGCCAGTCACGCACAGTGGATTGCCGTGGTGACAGCTTGCGGCCCCGCAGGACCGCCACCGCCGGCCGTTCGATATTCAGATCGGCGTGCGCTCGTATCGTTGACACGCATCCTGGGAGCACTGTCAGCTACGGCAATGACAATTCTCATGTAGCACGTCCGTAGCTTGGCACGTCCGATCGGCACACGCAGCCGGGCATTTCGCAAATCCCACGCTAGATAGAATCACGATTCCTGGACCGACATGTACCGAAATGAATATACATTCAGAATGAAAGCGGCTTTACATCCGTACAGGTAATTTCATACAACATAGGAAAAAAATTGGTATGGTTTTCGAAGTGCGTTAAAGAATTAATTCCTAGGGTCGATATGACGCTTATTCCGAAAGTAAGCTCCCATCGGTCGCGAAATAGAATCCACAGAGAAAATACGATAAAGCTTTGCATAGGTATGTTGGACAGTGTCTGCAGTACATCCATTGATCGTGTCACGTCTGACTTTTCAGTTCTGCGTGCACAGCGAGCACGTAATGACGCTCAGGAAACAGCGTCTCCCGCCAAGCATGAGTGCCCGTGAGAGATTTCGCCTGATATGATGCAGCCCACACGGCATAACTATCATGCATTTCCTTCTTCGTGACAGTTATCGATCGCACTCTGCAGTGGCAATGACGACGTCCCTGCAGTATTGTCGATGGGAAGTGTTTGATCGCCCTCCTTACAGTCCGGACTTTGCTCCCTCTGATTTTCATCTCTGCTGATATGAACCGCTGGCTATGATGTCAACGTTTTGGCACAGACAAGGAACTGCAGATAAGCGTAGAGAATCGGCGAAAAGTGCAGGCGGCTGCCTTCTGTGACGAGGGTATAGAATTTCTCAGATGGAGAGGCGACTCTGCAGACACATTGCTGGAAGGTGTGACGAACTACTGTAAATGAAACACTTGATTTTCACTGTGGGTTTCATTTCGCGGCCGGTCGAACCATACTTTCGGAATACGCCTAGTACACAGGCGGAAAAATCCCAACACCAAGAAACAGTTGTGAGACATAAACGAAAGTTGTTAGGTGTGTTTCTGTATATGATAGATGATGTTAGTTCAGCTTTCGCGCCAGTCGAGTCAGTGGCGCTAGTAGTGCCACTACAAGGATGCAGATCAGGTTTGCTTTAAATACACGGTCGCAAGTGTTAGTTACCTTTGAGATTGGACGTGGAGAGCTCACGTTAGACAAGAATACCTTTAAGGCGATGAAGATGCCATTGAAATCTCAGTTTGTACGAGGTCGTGTAATACGGCTATGAGAAACTGGATGTTCGTTTTTCAATATTTCAGAAAAACGTAAAAGAAATTAATTCTTGTAAATTATTTCTGGCAGCGGTGGTCACTAAACTGCTCGGTCGCAAGCAATCCGGGCTACGTGGCACTACCAAGTGGTAACGCCGACGTGTACCGCGTATGGATCTGGAATATCGTGCTGGATCTGTAGCAGGAATCTGAGCAGAAGTTGGCACCACAGCGACACAACGTACTGTTACAAATCGGTTACAAGGACCGCTCCGAGACAGACGCCCTGTATCGTACAGCCGGCCGACGTGGCTGAAAGGTTGTAGGCGCTACAGTATGTAACCGCGCGACCGATACGGTCGCAGGTTCGAATCCTGCCTCGGGAATGGATGTGTGTGATGTCCTCAGGTTAGTTAGGTTTAAGTAGTTCTAAGTTCTAGGGAACTGATGACCTCAGAAGTTAAGTCCCATAGTGCTCAGAGCCATTTTGAACCTGTGTCAGATGACCGTGTGTTGATTAGAAGGATGCAAGTTGAGGTCGTGTCTGCATGCTAGATAGAGTCGAGATAAGATCTGTGGTTCGATTTCATATGAAAGAGGGAGCACTCTTATGGTTATCCACGCACACTGACTGCAAATTTGTAGTAGTCTGGTGATTCGACATATTGTGCTGCCTTCGTGAACAGCATTGCTAGAGGTGTTTGCCAAGAAGATAACGCTGGCCCATGTACCGCTATTGCAAAACAATATGCTATACAGAGTGTCAACATGTTGGTTTGGGCCGCTCGATCACCAGATGTGTCTCCACATGTGAGACGTCACTCCAGTGGGACCCAGATGCTACATTAACCGGCCCTGTACTGTCCGACCAAGCGCAACAGGCATGGAACTCCATCCCACATACTTACATCCGGCGTCTGTACAACTCAATGAATGAAGAATTGCATGCTTGCATTCAACATTCTGTTAGTTACATCGATTATTGATATACCAGAATTGCACATTTCGAATAGCTTACCTTGCGTTTGTATTAACTTGTGATCTTGCAGCGTTTATCACTTATGTATTCCCGAAATTTCAATACTGTACATTTATTATTTTTTGGTGTTGCGGTTTTTCCGGAGTATATTAACTTTTCTCAGTTGCTATTTCAATTACGCTCCATCACATTTATAAGAAAAAATTCAATCTTCTGCCGTTTTCTCTTTTATTTCTGTCTAGAAAAAATGTTTCACTGTTCATTATAGCCGCTATCAGTGTTCTATAATATAACGAAAATTATTAAAAGATGCGTGTTTTGATAGGATATGCTTAATGATTCTTGGCGGCTCATTTAAATTATTCAACTACTTACAAAGATAGGTTGTGTCCTTTTTTACACTTACATTGATTTTTATGTTCTTTGCATGTAGTCTTGTGTTACACTGTTGATCCCATTATCTTATACACTGCTGTCGCTCTTTTTGGTGATATGTTCTCTAACTGAAAACCTAATGCCATCTGCGTTATTTAAAGTCGGAACATATACTGAAATGGACAAAGTTACATTACAGTCTTTGTCTTTATACAGTCTATATTGCGAATCTGCGGATACACTGCTGACAAACAGCAACAACAGAAAGTTACATACGTATAGAGACTGTGGAATATAAAAAAAAATTCCACGCTATTTATCGACAGGAAGTTCTAAAGCCCGGTAGGAGGATAATGTCAAAGTTGTAAGACATGCAGTTAAATACCTTACAGGAGGTATCAGATCTGTCTTAAGCTACAGAAGATCTCCGACGGCATTTGTTTAGAAAATCTGTAGACGAGTAGTTAAATTTACTGTATGAGTGTAAAGAAAGTACGGTGAGAATAACTCCAGCATGTTCATGACACATGCACCTCTGCAAACCATGTCCATGCACCCATGTCAAACTGTCTTCATTTGCCTCAGATCGCGTTGTTGTATATCGCTTCGCCTATACATGAATAAAACGTAGCGTTGTCGCTATGCGCTCACGATTGTCTACGAGGGAGTGCTGAAAGTTATAGACTCCGAATTTTTCGTGCGATAGCTCTTAAAGATTTTCAAATGAAACAAACGTTATTAACATTCCAATGCCCTATTCTTGATGTTTACATATTTATTTCTCTATATAGTCACACTGGTGACGAACACATTTCAGTCAACAAGTTTGTCGATACCGTCACTATACAAACATTGATTTTGTTGACGGAACCGAAAACCTCGCACTTCTTGCACCGCTTCATTACTATCAAAATGTTCTTGAAGTTTTGGAAAGAAATGAAAATCGGATGAGACCAAGTGGGACTGTACGGAGGATGATCGATGACGGAGAACCTAAAGCGTGGAATTGTTGCCGATGTCGCAGAGCTCTTGGATGTTCTCGGATTGTCCTGCTGAAAAAGAGGGTGCTCGACTAGCTGTGGATTGCACGTAAAGGGTGTCGTGGGGCCGCGGAAAACAGTGCTGCCGGCCGCGGTGGTCTAGCGGTTCTGGCGCTGCAGTCCGGAACCGCGGGACTGCTACGGTCGCAGGTTCGAATCCTGTCTCGGGCATGGGTGTGTGTGATGTCCTTAGATTAGTTAGGTTTAAGTAGTTCTAAGTTCTAGTGGACTTATGACCTAAGGTGTTGAGTCCCATAGTGCACAGAGCCATTTGAACAAAAAACAGTGCTGTCGTTGTCACAATATGAAAATGGAGTGATTTATCTGACGTCCAAAATTACCTGATCATTGGCTTTCAGGTCAATGGTGGAAATATTTCCGAAACTGCTAAGTTTTTTTTAATTTTGAACCCAGTAATTGCGTGTTAATCGGTGCCAATAACTACTCTTGAGTGGAAGGACTGGACCCTGGGTAATTTAAAACATCATTCACCATTGAAAGAAACAAAAGCTTTATGTCACTCAGAATTTAACAGGACTGATAATAACCATGTCGGACTGTAACTAAAAATTTTCTTCTTACTTTACTATCGAAGAAAACTCAAATTTTTGCAGCCTAAATATACATGAACAACCTTTTAACAGTCCGAGTGAATAGATGGCCTCAAATTTATTACAACTCGTAATGACATAAAACAATTACTGCGCCACAGATACAACTGGAGAAAAATAAATTAACACCATCAAACAATCAAAATACTAATTCAAGGAGAAAAGCAGCTTTCAGAATTGAAAACAATGAAAGAACCACAGGAACTGTCGTGAAATTACAGATTTCAAATTGGAAATAACTTAACTCCGTCTTTGCTCATAACAACAGCGCCCAAAGGAAGTACTAATTTGCTTGAAATAATTACTGACGTGACTTTTGTAACACATTTGCCACCTGTGCTGGTGGGAACTGGCCGGTAGGAGTGAACGCCAGCCGTGATTGCAAAAGAAAATCCAGTGCTAAGATACAGCTAAACACGACAGCAGTATAACGTTATGAAGCCTGTAAATAACAAATGTATGCTCAGGAGCAACTGTAGTGCAGAAAGAAGGCTATTCGTTAACATACAGTAATTATTCAGTACCAGATTCGATACGAAGTACAGAGTAGAAGGGACAGATTTTAAGAAGGTGTATTAAAGCAAGCTACAAATAATGATAACAGAGCAGCTTTAAAATATACTCCCTGGCTTCGATCGTTACCGTGATATTGTCGTCTTAAGAGAAAATAGTTCAGTTAAGGTTGGCTTAAGTACAAGCTGAACCTTGAATCAACATATATGTAATTTTAGAGCACCTTAAAAATTTGTTCCTTTTGCCTACACAATAAACCAATGACAGCAACTTCATATAATAGATAATTATGCACCCTTTGAGGGCCTGCTAATCAAGAAAGGTATGTAGACAAAACATATACACCTAATTATGTTAGCGCTATGAACTAGCATTAGCCTTCAAAGGAGCTCAGGCAACGAAATTAAGACAAGCGGTATTTAAAAAGCCATAGGCACATAGACACGTGCTACTTCTAATACCAAAATGGCTTAGCTTTCAACTTGCTTTCCTTCATGCATACACAGGCGGCTACAATGAAGCACATGCTGAAAGCTTCAGAGGCCGCAGTCGCCCCGTGCTCCAGCACACGAAGACTCTCAGCGGCTCTCTAAGGAAAACAAGCAAAACACACTGAAATTTTAATATTAGAAAGAAGAGGATAATGGTAGCACACCATTTGCTCTCAATGCCATTGAATATCATTATCATGATCAAATTTATGGCAGCTCAACAGGTAGCTTAAATAACGCATACGAGGAAATCAGCTGAAATTTCCCCCCTATTTTTTTAAGGCAGGTAACATTGCATTTGTCGAGGCTCGAACCTCATAAGAGCTTGAAAGGCACTTCTTAAATCACGTAATGAACAGCGCCACTTGTAAAAGCAGAAGCAATTACAAAGCATGGAGTGGGCGCTCAGTCACAAATTCAGCCATCTTGCCAATACTAGACACTTGACTTTCCGGCTGGCTGAGAGTTAAGGCACTGACGTAGGCGAAAGCCGTACCTATGCATCTTCGAAAACATGGCAACGCTCAAGAAGGTGCTACTCCAGGACCACCACGAGCTCGGCCACATCACACTACGGCCAAGCAAATGCCAAATCCTTCCGCCTGGTCGTACAGAAAAACTCTCCGTATCTCTACCCACTTTGTGTCCATTTTCTCAATAGATGCCTGCACTCGTCCCAACACTCCTGCTGCGGCCGGGCGCCACATATCCGACTTCGAACTGCAGCCGCCACGGCACAACGTGTATGCATGCCGCTATGGTCAAAATCTACCGTGCATGGAAAATGGCGCTAACCAAAACTGGCGCCGAAGCCACTGTGGTGCAACATGTGCCGTAGATGACTGGTGAAGAACAGCTCCGGAGAGGTATGCGGGGGAACTGGCGCGCGACTGTTGAGCAGATGACTGCACTGATGAAGCAAGGGGCAAACAAAGGAGTCTCCTCAACAACTGTTCAGCAAACGTTGCCGCATGTGTGCCTCCGCAGGAAGCACCTGGTTCAAGCACCCATACTGACTGCTGTTCATCGGCGACGAAGGCCGCAATATGCATGCAAGTACCACAACTGGACGTCCACTGGACGACGACAAGTGACCTTTTCATATTAATCACGTTTTATGCTCCATCGGACAGATGACCACTGGCGTCTATGGCGTGAAACGACTGCAAGGCCGGAGGGGCGAGTTTCATAATCTGGGTAATGATTTCGTGGCATTCCAACCCTGCATGCAGTTTGTTTTTCCCCAGCAGGACAATACAATAGCAACGGCCTTGCCGCAGTGGCTACATCGGTTCCCGTGAGATCACCGAAGTTAAGCGCTGTCGGGCGTGGTCGGCACTTGGATGGGCGACCATCCAGGCCGCCATGTGCTGTTGCCATTTTTCGGGATGCACTCAGCCTCGTGATGCCAATTGACGAGCTACTCGACCGAATATTAGCGGTTTCGGTCAAGAATACCATCTTACGACCGGGAGAGCGGTGTGCTGACCCCACGTCCCTCCTATTCGCATCCTCCACCGAGGATGAGACGGCGGTCGGATGGTCCCGGTTGGCCACTCGTGGCTTGAAGATGGAGAGGACAATACAATGTGTCACGCAAATCGAGTGATTGTACATGGTTCTAAGAGCAGCAGGATGAATTTACAGTTCTTCTTTGTCACCCAAACTTTCCGGATTTAAGCCCAATCGACAGTATGTGGACGACCTCAACAGGGCTGTACACCCCATGGATCCTCAACCGAGAAACCTAGTGCAGCTGGCAATCGCACTCGAGTCGGCCTGGCTCCACCTCCCTGTCGATACCTTCCAGAATCTCACTAATTCTCTTCCTGCTCACTTTGCAGCTGTCCATGCTGCAAAAAGTGATTATTCTGGCTTGTGACAGACGGTCTCATTAATGTGACTGGACAGTGTACAACGAGAAGTATAGCCTCCTAGAAATAGCTTCTTATCATGGTGACTGGTATTTAGACAAGACTTATGCAATTCTCCAACTTTCCCTTTGTTATATAACCTTCAAACCACTGCATGTTTACTACACACAACGCTCTTAGAAAGCTATTTCGTAAAACTTAATCGTTGTCTGAGTTTCTTATGAAACACTGATTTTTCTTATTCACTGCCTAGTTACTGTGAAAGAACTATTTAACCGACGCATTTCGTTCAAAAATAAAGAGTGAAAGTAGAGGATAAAATCGCTTGAAGCGTAGTAATGATCTTCATTGCATTCCTCTACTTGATCTACGTTTGTAGAGAATATGGTTTACTAGGATTTGTGCAGTACCAATTCATATCGTAAGCCATACTAAGATTCAAATGTGTGTGAAATCTTATGGGACTTAACTGCTAAGGTCATCAGTCCCTAAGCTTACACACTACTTAACCTAAATTATCCTTAGGACAAACACACACACCCATGCGCAAGGCAGGACTCGAACCTCCGCCGGGATCAGCCGCACAGCCCATGACTGCAGCGCCTTAGACTGCTCGGCGTCAGCCATACTGAAAATTATAAAAGCAAAATGATAAAGATGGTAGTTTGCAGATTACTGTATGTGGAATTAAAATTGCGGTGCGGAGTGGCTGCGCGGTTAGAGGCGCCATGTCACGGATTGATCGACTCCTCACGCCGGAGGTTCGAGTCCTCCATCGGGCATGGGTGTGTGTGTGTAGTTCTCAGCATACGTTAGTACAAGTTCCGTGTAAGTCTAGTGACGGATGACCTCAGCAGTTTGGTCCCTTAGGAATTCACATACGTTTTTTGGAATTAAACTTCATAAAGCCAAAGGGCGACAGAGTGGAAAAGGACTAAAATGCACCTAAATAGCCTGTAAGTCATACAGAGAGGACGGTCAGTTTCCTACGTTACTGAAGTCATGCAACCAGTTGGTTTATACCAGATTTTAGGCTGGAAAAATGTAATGAACGAACAGCGTAAATACGAGCTCTGATAAAAAATAAAACGGTTATGAACTCTTTTAGCAGCAACTGCTGACGACACAACCATTCCTTGTAATTCGTGCGTTAGCCTAATTTACTGACACAGGTAGGGTCGAGTTAGAGCACATCCTGATTTGTTAGTAAGCACACAGAGACGTTAGAATGTTTACAACGCCTGCCATGCATCTTGGATTTTCAAAAGCGCGTTATTGTTAAGATCTGCTTCAAGTTGCAAAAACTGCCCCACGAACTCACGAAATGTTGAAATCTGTTTAAGGCGATAATTTTGTAACTATGTAGCCTGTTTAAAAGCAGTGTTAGTGATTTAAAAGCAGAAATGAGTCAGCAGAAGAACGTTCGGGAGGTCCAGTAACCGCGAAAACAGAACAAAATCTGCAATAAGTGGCAAAAATGTTTCGTTCAAACAGGCGAGAAACTATTCATGAGCTTACCGAAAAACATAGCATCTCGTACAGGTAATTGCAAAGCATTTGAAAATGGGGCGATTGATTGCAAAATTTGTTCGCAGACTCTTGAGTAATTAACGTGAGGAACATCACATGTGACTTTGCCGGGATGTGATGGTTCTTCTTCATTCAGATCCGGACTACATGTCCAAAATTGTAATTGGAGGTGAAACGTGGGTCTATTGGTATGACCATGAGACAAATGTTCAGAATTCCAAATGGAAAGTCGGTGAACCTCCTCACCGTAAAAAGACTCATTAGTGGAAATCTATATCGGAATCATGATCATTGGTTTTTTTCATATCAGGGGCATTGTGCGATCATAGTTCCAATGTGTACAACTCTTAGCTTCGAATCTTGCAAGGCCGTACTGCAACTTTTTGCAGATGTACGAAGAAAGAGACCAAAAAAATGGGGCAGTGGCCTCTTTCCACATCACAGCACAGGGTCCCACATCTCGCTAATGATTCGCGAGTTTTTGACCGGAAAAAATATTCCTGTCTGTCCACATCCTCCTTACTCACCAGATATAGCATCATGCGACTTCTCTAGCTTCCCAAACATTAAAATCCAGCTTAAAACAAAACGACTTGACACCATTCGTCACACTGTGAGGGCCACTCCAGAGCAACCGAGCGCCGTTGCAGAGGAGGCCTTCCAGAAATGCTTCCAGTCATGGACTGAAGATTGTAATACGTGCACTTGTAGCCAAGGAGCGTACTTTGAAAGAGTTTTGATCCAATTCCATATAAGATTATTACTTTATTTAAAACTATTCACCTTATTTTTTTTTTATCACACCTCGTATCTTTGCTAATGCTACTGTTACATGATACAGAATTAATACCGTTATTAGGACCATATTAAAGTTTACGTTATCTGCAAATTGAACCCACCTGTCACTTCCCGTTCTCTAAATAAAACTAATTCGTATGAAACTGCGATCCAAAGAAATTTTTAATACTAATTAACAATTCTTCTTTTCTTCACGATATAGGAACATATCAAAAAATCATACCTATGCAATCTCTAAATAAAGTATCACTTTAGAAAGCAGAACAGGTAAAGGGGCCTTCAAAGACAAAGTAAGTCTACTAGTATCACACGTTTGCCTTAACCTTCGTTTGGAACTCGGCACAGAATGGAAGTCAATCATGGACTGTGGAAAGCCGGAGAAGCGATGTGGTGCTGTAGAATGGTGTTTAAAGCTACATGGACAGATAAGGTAAGATATGAAATTCCCTGCTGAATCGCCGATATGGGGAATATGTAGAAAATGGTGACAAGATAATGGTGATAGGACATGTGCTAAGACATCAAGAATTATCTTCATGATAGTGTAGACAGCCATAGAGGGTAAAGCATTAGGTGAAGACCGTGATTGGAATATATCTCACAAATAACTGGGGAAGTCAGGTGCAAGTGGTATTCTGGGTTCAAGAGGTGGTGGACTACATCAAACCATTCAGAAGATGGTGGCACAAAAAAGAGAAAACTTTCACAGAATCTGTATTACAAGTGAATCTGAGACATCGCACGCTTGTGGAAACTTGTTGCCATATCAAATTGGAAAGATAAGTGATATTGTGTCGGTGTTTACAGAGAGTAGGGGAAGTCAGGCTATAACAACAAAACTGGATAAAATGAAATAAGACTATGGAAGAAACTAGTTGAGTGGCACCACCTCCACTAAGCCGTATTGAAAGGTCGATTGGTAACCCTGTTCCTACGTATACGGAAATGAGCTACCAGCTTCCTTGTTGGTGCTACGAACAAAAAAACTTACAGGTGAGCTTCCGACTTTTAACTTTTTTCACATATATTCACCCAGTAGTATTGTAGGTAATTACATGTTCAAACAAAGTATAAGTTATCTTGTGAAGCATACCTTTAGCCATGTTTTGAATGGTACAAGGTTCTGCCAGAGCACGCAGTAGCAGAACGTTTCTTGAATAAATCAAAGAAGGCGTATCAGGCTACAATGACATACCATGTGTCAGAGTGAAATGACAGAGTTTGTCATTTTACCACGATGTGGACTGTGTTCTGTGTAGTTTTTGATAGTATTGAAACGTCCCCTTTTGAAAAATTTATACAGGACTGTGCTTAAACTGACACACAGTATTTTTAGCGCAACGCAATCTGACTTTCAAAATTCCCTACAAAAGAATGGCCCTGACTAACATTAAACTATACCTTTCACAAATCACTTACCTCACAAAAATATTCGCTGCTCAAGCTACTGCAATACAGCGAGCGCCACTACTGCCAGCTAAATAAAACATTCAAACTACCGAAGGCACTAACTACTCATAGGGATAGTTAGCAAATGAAAGATATTAATAGAGAACAAACAATGTATTTACCTTGATATCATCATATATAAAGCAGTTCATGACAAATTTCAAAACTCCGCCATCTCTCTCCCCACATCCACCTCTGCTGGCGGCTCACCTCCAACTGCCCAACGGTACGCGCTGTTCATACCCAGCTGCCTAACACTACAATGGCGAGTATTACAACAATTAAAAGCAGCCACAGACTGCACACAGCACAACCAGTGATTTTCATACAGAGGTGGCGTTACCAATAAAAAAAACCTAAACAGCCTACTTACATAGCCCCCATGCTCCCCACAAAAATTTTACAAATTGGGTTGGGCACTGGCCAATGCATATTTGTTAAAATTTTTTCACAATTACAATAACAAAGAAATCAAATGCACACACTTGTTGATACAATGTTGCTCAAAAGCTAAAATTTTCTCACAGTCCATAAAGACAGTCCTAATCGTTCATCACAGTGCAGTGTTTTTCTCAAAGTCTGAGCAGTAAAAGAAAATGCACACGGAAGTAGTGGATTTCCATGCAGTCTTGAAGAAGTAGCGTTGTCCTTCCAACGGAAAGACAGTGCTGACTCTCGACATGAACACAGGTAATGGGCCACAACAGAGCAAACCCACAGCGGAGTCAGTCGAAGTTTTGAAGAGTATTGTTTGGTAGGTCATCACAGAGCAGACCCACTGTAGTCCTCGTAGAGCTTACGGTATCGGTGGGCCACCAGAGGCGCAGACCCACTGCAGTCCTTGTAGAAATAATGGTATTGGTGGGCCATCAAAGATGCAGACCCACTGTAGTCCTTGTAGAGACGGCAAGCAGCCATCTGTTGCGACTGTGCAGGTGCACAATCACCATCGAAGAGTCTTGTGGAGAATATAGCAAGTCCATAACCACCACTTGTGCACACACAAAGTTTTTGGAATTGTCCTTAGAACCAGCAATGCTGTTATCCAGTCCCTTGCTGAATCATTAAAACACGTGCAAACACTATCACTCCCTACTTCTCACATATTGTGCATATGCTATGACCAACAGAAACGTGTGCAGTCAAAATATATTTAATTTGAAGACCTGGTGTCAATTACAATTTTATAACATAAGAATACAATTACGAGGTACAAAATACATCATTCAAGAACATAACAATACAGATAACATTTGTAGTACAGGCTTTACAACAGAATAGAAATAAACATATACATCAGTGTTACAAAAATAATGACATAAGTACATACATAAAGATCAGAATAACTTTCGAAATATCAACTTCACACATGAGCATTAACACAAAACATAATAAATAATATCTAAGCATCTTTACAAGGTAAATAACATATTATTAATGCCAATTACATTTGAGGATAACAGTATTCCTCGTCATAGTGAATGCAGCTTAGTATTAGAAAAATTCTACATCATAAGTCTTATGAGGTAAACATATAAAGACAGGAAAAACATAAATACCCAAAAAGTCCTATCTATACCTCCTTCCTGTATTCTATTCATATTTCTTTCAAAATAATTATTTCTCAGTGCAAAATACTCATTTTTGCCATATCTGTTTCTTGTGGCTTCTCAATGCATTTCTTCCAATTCATCATAGTTAGTTTCTTATATAGTCTACCCCCTCTTAAGCTAACTTAAATCTACTGAGCTCAGATGCTAAACTAAGGAACGAGGCAATGCAGCAGCAAAAAAAACAATTAACACAAACAGGAATGATAAAAAATACAAAAGGCAAAGCAACCAGCATAAATTACAACTAATATAAGGCAATGAGCAGCAAACAAGAAAAAATAAATCTGGCTTAGCAGAGTAACACAAATTAAAATTCAGTAGCACTATGCCTGGCAAACAGCATAACTTATACCTAAACATGACAAATTTCAAGCAGAAAAAGTATTACACTAAAAATGGCCATGTCTAATACCTATGTCACATCTTAACACTAGAGTGATGCATCACGAGAACTTACACTAGCGGATAAGTTACCAAATCGTAAAGAAATTATTTATGGAATTTCTGTGAAGGGAAATGTCTATTAGTGCTCCCTCATTTTTTTTGAAATATATCACAAAACTATTATTTACTGGATCTGGAGACAGAAAATATTTATATTAGTACATCTATAAAATTTTATTTTAACCAGTGCTGCAGTGCAGCTAGAAACTAGATATTAAACAAAATGAGTAAATAAATACATAAAGCAAGCCATATGGCATTTCTCTCAACTAGCACGACAATAGCCGTGAAATGTTGTGATGCTTTCTACAAAGGAACGTCAATAGCGAGGATAATGGCCTCCCCCTTTTTTTTTTCTACCTGTGCCGCTGGAAGGCTAATGGTTTTTTTTTTTCGGGCGGCTGTCGCCTTGGTGGGTGCCCGCGACACATTACGTGCAGGTGGTCACTTAACTTTCATACGGAAATATTTACGACAGCAGTTTCCGCTATAGTGACAGTCTCACATAAAAATATTTCACAGGTCAAGAATTAGCATTGCAAATCTGTAGAAACAAAATCTTATTAATGTAACAGTGTCCAAAAAAATTTTCGTCGGCATTGTGATACATTCACGCATTTACACACATTTCATAACTCTTAAAGTACGGTTCTTGGTTTCCAACAACCTTTTCCACAAATCAGGGTTCCTAGCCACTGTTCATTATTCCTTACCTTATTATACATATACATATCATCGACACATAATCAAATTCCTCATATAGCATCAGCTTATTGATCATAAACATACCTCAACAGCATAATACACATCATCGTCGTAAAAATAACATCATAAAACCTCAGCCAAATCTCAAAATCGTCGTAGCTTCCTGGAATAATTTCAAAATCTAAAAAAAAATTCTCTGCTCATGACAAAAGTGTCATCTACCTGAAACGCACTTAAAAAATTATGATCCCATACCAAATACATCATTCAATGCTCTCATAGTATCACAATGCTTCCGACAAAATATGAACAGTTTACAAAGTACAGACAAAATACAATTTCGTAAGTGTGAAGTTATCCAACCGTATAATTACGTAAACATCTGTCACTAATGTAGTAAAAAAAATGTTTATCTCTCAGTTAAATGATCAGATAGCTGTGTAATTTGTGTGTTAGAGAAATATGGTACCGATGTGTAAAGTTGTATAAGCAAATACCATATTAGCTAGGGCTCCTTGTGCGTGCCAAACACATGGTACACAAAGTATCATTGTACTTCAAGTATCTTTAAAAATAAATGTTTTAAGTACAAAATTAATCACTCAAATGCGTGTACTGTAGCGCTAAACTGTGCGTCTTGTTGTAAGATAATCTCTGTGAAAGTCTCGTAGTTATCGTCCTCCGAAAGCTAAGTTCTGCAGAAGTCAATGTACTTACCTCATGATAAACAAAAGTGAAATGCTTTGTCTATAGATATCTTAGTTATTACGCTTATTGTTGTGATGAAGCAAGTACTGTACTGTAACGTATTGTTGTGCTACGAAAAAGGCTGTCTCATTGTTGCTATACCACAAGAGTTACTACTAAAACATGTTTTTCTTTCCAAAAGAATTCAGAAAACTGTGCAGACATAAAACAGATACACCGCAAAAGCAACAATGTAAATTGTGTCACACATTAGTAGCGTCGTGATATAGTCGTGTAGCTGTCACATAAACTAACCTCTATGTCATCTGGTATCTCTCAGAAAATACAGCGAGCGCCACTACTGCCAGCTAAATAAAAGATCCAAACTACGGAAGGCACTAACTACTGATAGGGATAGTTAGCAAATGAAAGATATTAATAGAGAACAAACAATGTATTTACCTTGATATCATCATATATAAAGCAGTTCATGACAAATTTCAAAACTCCGCCATCTCTCTCCCCACATCCACCACTGCTGGCGGCTCACCTCCAACTGCCCAACGGTACGCGCTGTTCATAGCCAGCTGCCTAACACTACAATGGCGAGTATTACAACAATGAAAAGCAGCCACAGACTGCACACAGCACAACCAGTGATTTTCATACAGAGGTGGCGTTACCAATAAAAAAAACCTAAACAGCCTACTTACAGTATTTAAGCTATTTATTTTATAGACCAGTTGTAAGTAGGTTGTTTATGTTTTCTTATTGGCAACGTTACATAGCGCTCTGTATGAAAATCACTGGGTGTGCTGTGTGCAGTCTGTGGCTAGTTTCCATTGTTGTCTGCCATTGTAGTGTTGGGCAGCGGCAGCTGGATGTGAACAGCGCGTAGCGTTGTGCAGTTGGAGTTGAGCCGCCAGCAGTTGTGGATGTGGGGAGAGAAATGGCGGGGATTTGAAATTTGTAAGACTGGATGGCATGAACTGCTATATATATTATGATTATTAAGGTAAATACATTGTTTGCTCTCTATTAAAATCTTTCATTTGCTAACTATGCCTATCAGTAGTTAGTGCCTTCAGTAGTTTGAATCTTTTATTTAGCTGGCAGTAGTGGCGCTCCCTGTATTGCAGTAGTTCGAGTAACGAAGATTTTTGATGAGGTAAGTGATTTGTGAAAGGTATAGGTTAATGTTAGTCAGGGCCATTCTTTTGTAGGGATTTTTGAAAGTCAGATTGCGTTGCGCTAAAAATGTTGTGTGTCAGTTTAAGCATAGTCTTGTATAATTGTTCAAAGGGGACGTTTCACAGTTTAAATTTAACAACAATAGAAGCGGAACACTATATAACAAAATAAATTAAACGGAACTGATAAACGTGTAACGATAAACAAATGCAACGAATTTACGTAGGTCATATATAAGTACGTGAATTTCCCCTTCCAGATGGCAGACAATAAAGTAAAGAAATCGTCAAGACAATCTGGGAATGCTGTGCGGATGCAGGAGATGATGTTACTAGAGGAGAGATGCAATGGCTGCGGGCTTCGAAAGCATTCGGAGTTCTGCAGGCTACGCTTAGAAGAAGAGCTAGGAATACGGACAAAATCTTAAACCGTGTTCAGAAAAGATAGGGTAGGTTCCAGACAACTTTGAACGTTGCATTGGAACGTGAACTGTTACAACACCTGAAATTATTGAAGTCGCACATGCATGGTATGACTATGAACAAGGTGACAACTTTCATTCCCTATAGATGAGATAAGCGAAGAGGAAACGTAGTTTTGGAAAAGAAACATTGTACGAAAAAGACCTTTTTGGTGACAATGATGCTTCCGGAGATTGTACTGCTTAAAACTACTCACATTCAAAACCTGGAGAACATTTGTGAAGGAATCAGTAGCATCATTTGTGGCCACAAACTGAACTTGCTGGAGTTAGCCATAGAACAAAAACTATATTTGTGACGTATGCAAAGAGGTAGGAGTAGTGAAAATTATTTTTACTAAATCGGAATTAATCGTGTTGTTTCATGGATTAACATTGTTTCATGGATTAACATAAGTGACTCTACTTTCAGTCTTCACTTTTGGTATGAGTGGAGTGAGAAACCTTAATTGACACTGTTGAACTATTTCAGGAATAGTCTTACTTGTTCCTCAGTACAAATCTATTAAATATACGATACATCAAAGGTTTATCTGAATTTTGTACTTTTTCTTAGTGGAATGACATTTAACTTTGACATCGCTCTAAAATGACTTATAATGCACTTTTTACAAGAACATGAAAGTTTATGGTTATTAAATTATAGCCGTGGCACCAAGATAGCGAAATCTACAACTGACCGAGGCATGATTCTGAAACAAATTTTATTTAACATCACAGTTTATGAAGCAATAATGACTTAAAAACGAAATGGTACGCCATTTTAGCCATACTTTCTCCACCTGGTTAAAGGTACAGATCCTCTTCAACGTAGTTTGTCACACAAAATGGCAAGCAGGTGATTGAAGCGGGACGTGCAGCGCTCGCGCAGCTAAATAACGCACGCCGTGCTGTGTGGCAGCAGAGGCGCGCCTGACTGCTAGGCAGGCCCGCGACGCAGGCCCGACTTCATCGCTCGCGAGGGACCGCTCAATTATTCAGCGGGCCTTCCCACCCTGGAGGACCCTTATGAGGTCCGGGACGGCAGCTGACTGCACATGATGCCCAGATCTCCGGCCCTCCGGGCCCCTAAAGTATTGCTAGTCCTCTGGCTTACAACAAAGTGCGGCCAGCCTACATCCCCAGCCATACATCTCCCGTCATGCAGCCTACCCTTCGCTATTTGTTCGCAGAATGACGCGCACAAGTCCACCACACGGCCTCAGAAAGTAAAAATGGCAACCTAAAGGATAACGTCTTGACAAACAGACAACAGGCAGTGCGTTCAGTTCTCCTTGTCGACATTGTAGTTTGAAGTAATTAAAAATAGTAAATAAAGTAAAAGGAACTTCATTTCTCAAAAATAGTTATAAACCAGTATTTTTAAATAAAAACACAAATTCTTCTCATCTTCCATATTTTTAGCATGTAGCTACCAGTGAATGCTTAGGATTAGACATTTGATAATACGGGATTTAAATTCGCGACTGAACATCCAATATCAGATTTTCCGAACTTTCCCTAATTCTATATTACTGCAAATGCAATGACAATACTTTTGAGAGGTTACGGTTGATTTCCCATCTGTATACAGCAGTCTTGCGTTTGTAGTTCATATCTAGTAACGTCGTCATCAGTGTGAGAAATTACGTCATAGTCTGCCCACAACTAAACTAATATTTCGAAAATTTAATTCAGTACAGTACTTAAGGCATCAATTAAAATTGCATGGAGAGTACATCCAATATAACGACATTGCTCTGACTGAAGTTATTTAAATAGTGATAATTATTCCTCACAGAATCGTGAAGTGAATGGTGAGTACTCTGGTTTCAGATCTCGTATAGCAGGAAAAAATGTCTGCCTTGTGCCAGTACGATATCACAGTTGCTTTTTATGATATCGTAATCATCAGTTTGTCGCAACATTTTTGGGACACCCTGTATGTACACGTACACATATGGGCACACTACACGCTATACTGATTGCGTTTTTTTGCCGTCTGTGTTAACTGCCATAAGCGCCTGTACTCTGGTACTCAAACCAAAGTTTTCAGTTGTATGTCTGTATGTTAGTAACTCGTTTATTTAATATTATCAGATTTTTTATATTACAAATCTCTGTTAAGAATTTTTAAATGTTCTCTTGCAATTATGGCTACGATTAGTCTGAAATTTGTTTCCGCATTTTTTATTGTGTACTATTTACCTGTTTCTATGTTTATGTGTGTTTTTAAATGATTTAGTTGTCAATTTAGTGCACTGGAAACATTGTAAAATAGCATCATCTTATATTCAGTGCACACGTTAAGAATATTGGTGACAGAGGCTAACTGCTTATAGTAAATTGGGTTTATGATGCACATTTTATAAATCATTCTATCGCCTGTTGAGTAAGTCATTCTCATGCATTTATGTTGAGCCTTATGGCAATAAACTTTTATAAATAATTTTTTTCCCAGAAACAGCACTGACCTCAATTCAAATAAAATAGTTGCTTTTAATGATGGGTTTTAACCTGTAATTCCATTGTCTATATTTCCAGAAAATATTGCATAGATTGGTTGATTAGTCCTACATATCTCCTATATATATATATATATATATATATATATATATATATATATATATATATATACACTCCTGGAAATGGAAAAAAGAACACATTGACACCGGTCACCGGTGTGTCAGACCCACCATACTTGATCCGGACACTGCGAGAGGGCTGTACAAGCAATGATCATACGCACGGCACAGCGGACACACCAGGAACCGCGGTGTTGGCCGTCGAATGGCGCTAGCTGCGCAGCATTTGTGCACCGCCGCCGTCAGTGTCCGCCAGTTTGCCGTGGCATACGGAGCTCCATCGCAGTCTTTAACACTGGTAGCATGCCGCGACAGCGTGGACGTGAACCGTATGTGCAGTTGACGGACTTTGAGCGAGGGCGTATAGTGGGCATGCGGGAGGCCGGGTGGACGTACCGCCGAATTGCTCAACACGTGGGGCGTGAGGTCTCCACAGTACATCGATGTCGCCAGTGGTCGGCGGAAGGTGCACGTGCCCGTCGACCTGGGACCGGACCGCAGCGACGCATGGATGCACGCCAAGACCGTAGGATCCTACGCAGTGCCGTAGGGGACCGCACCGCCACTTCCCAGCAAATTAGGGACACTGTTGCTCCTGGGGTATCGGCGGCGACCATTCGCAACCGTCTCCATGAAGCTGGGCTACGGTCCCGCACACCGTTAGGCCGTCTTCCGCTCACGCCCCAACATCGTGCAGCCCGCCTCCAGTGGTGTCGCGACAGGCGTGAATGGAGGGACGAATGGAGACGTGTCGTCTTCAGCGATGAGAGTCGCTTCTGCCTTGGTGCCAATGATGGTCGTATGCGTGTTTGGCGCCGTGCAGGTGAGCGCCACAATCAGGACTGCATACGACCGAGGCACACAGGGCCAACACCCGGCATCATGGTGTGGGGAGCGATCTCCTACACTGGCCGTACACCACTGGTGATCGTCGAGGGGACACTGAATAGTGCACGGTACATCCAAACCGTCATCGAACCCCTCGTTCTACCATTCCTAGACCGGCAAGGGAACTTGCTGTTCCAACAGGACAATGCACGTCCGCATGTATCCCGTGCCACCCAACATACTCTAGAAGGTGTAAGTCAACTACCCTGGCCAGCAAGATCTCCGGATCTGTCCCCCATTGAGCATGTTTGGGACTGGATGAAGCGTCGTCTCACGAGGTCTGCACGTCCAGCACGAACGCTGGTCCAACTGAGGCGCCAGGTGGAAATGGCATGGCAAGCCGTTCCACAGGACTACATCCAACATCTCTACCATTGTCTCCATGGGAGAATAGCAGCCTGCATTGCTGCGAAAGGTGGATATACACTGTACTAGTGCCGACATTGTGCATGCTCTGTTGTCTGTGTCTATGTGCCTGTGGTTCTGTCAGTGTGATCATGTGATGTATCTGACCCCAGGAATGTGTCAATAAAGTTTCCCCTTCCTGGGACAATGAATTCACGGTGTTCTTATTTCAATTTCCAGGAGTATATATATATATATATATATATATATATATATATATATATATATATATATATAACAGTTCTCGATCGTTCCGTTCCTGAGCCCCACGTTGTTTGATGACATACGACATACTACTTCAAAATAAAAAGCCTCTTTCACCTTACTAATAACAATACGTCCAAGGAATTGAACAAAATCTTTATAAGCAACTTGCCAGAGCAACCTGTTGTAGTGGCACCTACAAACCTCTACCCAATGACGTAGCTGCACTATTGGAATGAACAGTATTCGAAGAGAAATGAGGCCGGAAGGTAAGTGACTGCTGGCGCAGAACATCGGGTGGCTAGCTGATCACATGGAAAATCGACCAGCGAGGTGTGAATGGCGAAGAATACAAACAAGCTCCGCAGGGAAATCGGGCGACAAAAATTGAAAACTTAACAGGAACGATAGACATCGTGAACATTAATGACGAATCGGGAACTCGTTTTCTATAATGGTCAGGTCATATTACTGTTCGCAACCTATTCTAATATTCGCATGAAAAATGAAAGTGTGACAATACACGTTTTACTTGAAACATTGGCACACTGCCAAATGGCTGGTTTGGTCTGCTGTAGCAGTTCACCAGAGATAGCCAACACCGTGTACCTTACTCCACAGGCAGTACTTTCCCCATCGACGAATATAAAAGTGGACACGAGGTTTTCACAAAGTGTCTCGCCGTGTGGCTTGTTAGCATCACATGTGTAGTCAGCCAACTCGCTGTATTCACGGACGTGCTGTTGCAACTGTCTCAACTGTTCAGGTGCCGTAATGTTCCTGCACTCAGTCGTTTGTTTTAAATTTTGCTATAGTATTTACTGTCTTTAGATTTGCGTCTATTTTAGATTACTTTGTTCAATCAAACAAGAACCTGATTTTGGTGATCGTTCAGTGGTTCATTCAATGAGCCCTTATTTTCGTTTCACAGTATGCCCTCGTTGTCGCATGTTGCGTAACATCGTTTCTTTACTGTGCAGAATCAGGTCTTATAAGAACATAGTTCTCCAACAGCGTGGACGCCCTTGTTATGTTTGGAAGTCGTCCCTCATTGCTGCATGGAACGATATAATCTTCACGGTTGGATTATGTCTTACCCACTTGATAGTAAGTAGGTATTGTGTCCTCTTCATTAAACCAATTAATGGCAACTCTGTTTAATGTGAGGGCGCACAACTCTCCACGATATAACCTTAGCGGTTACAGGAATCCTCACGTCAGGCATCCGGATAAACAAACACTGACGAACTTCCAATTCTAGTAGCGACATCCTCCGATGATAAAATGCATTGAACAGGTGTCGCATACTCTACACCTGAGGCACAACTTCTTCTCGAAAGGCATATGATTTCATTCCCATCGTTGACGGTGGCACATAGTGCTGCACGTCTTACTTCGGCTAACTGAACTGTACCTGAGCAGGGGCTTGGAATACCGTCCGACGCCTCGTGGTTATGCCTCATGTCAAATTATGAAACGCGTCGAAGACATCGAAAACAAAATGTTTAAACAGCAATGTGCTAAAGACGTATTTCAGACGGGAGGTGGTTCTGTGATGTTTTGGGGGTGTTTCCATACATGGACTTGGGTCTACTCATTCCGATTACTGTGTACATTATCCACAACGTTAATAACAACATGATCTGAAATCATGAATTGCGCTTTTCTTCTACATTTAACTGATGAGTATGCTGTGAACACTCCCCTCTTTCCAAATGACTATGCTCGCAGGGCTGTACGCGCAGGTCATACGGGCATAAGGTGCATTACGTCGGTGCCATTACGCTGCAAGATTTAACTTAAATTTTTTTTGTTTTATTACGTACGTGAAGATATTGTTCTCTAAGTTGTTGGAAAGTATGTTGGCTAAGAGGCAACGAAACGGTGATCCCATTGGCAACCTTTCGTGTTGGGAATTTGCTAAACGTAAACAAAAAGCTACACAATGAAGTCACAGTGTACACTTAAGAATCCGTATCACTTTAGAAGAAGAAAGCAGACAACAGATTAGATTTTCCGGATCTCCCCACAAAAGAAATACATAACACTCAGGCTTCACGATATTTAGGGAACCGACAACCACAAGCACCAACATTTACAATCAATCAAACGCCCCACTGATGTATAAACAAGCAGACTTCATTTTCATAATCCACTGAATAATGACACCACCATAAGCGAACTCCATTACACACATGACCTAGAGACGGATACATGGTTATGACACCCATGTGATTGGGTAGACAGCAAACTTGTCCAGGTGCGAGGAGGATGCGCGTACTGTTGATTCCGTACAAGTATAATTATGTATAATTCCAATAATCGGAAATATTGACTATTTTGCCTGTTGTCGATATTGATACTGGCAACATATTGGTCAAAGAGGTTCCAAGACTTTCGAGAATGTTTTTATATCGCGTTTGAAGTCGGATAACGAATGACAAAAGAAATATTTTTTCGTGTGACAATCACCAATCAACAATTTCAGATTTTTTATTTTACTTATATTGTGAAACCTTGCTTATTGACAAATTTCGCGATTATTGGCTAACGGGAAGTACACTAAAGTTATTGTTGAGTGCGTTTTCGAGTAGCAAAATGTGTCATAAGTGGCCGTATCTGTTGGCTGAATTGACATACGAGCTTAAAATTGTGACATCGTCAAGGATCCATTAACATTAATAAGTGACATCAGTTTGAACTTGACACCTCTAACCATTTCCGAGATAAAGGGTTCTTAACAGTAGTACAGACAGACAGATGGATGAGCAACAAAACGAACCCATAGGGATTCCGTTTTTATTAAATTGTAACACGGAACCCTAAAAATATGTGAACTAAAGGAAAATGAACAAGCCATGTGTATACAGTACCCTTTGCAACTTCAGAGAAGAACACAATACACCAACAATAGCCATGCTCAAGACAACCGATGAAGAACGCACAAATAAAACAAAATAGCACTCACTCACCTACACTTATAACACAGCTCACAGGATAGACCACATTTTAAAGAAACACAGGGTAAGGAACAAACAGCTTATAAAAAGCTCCTAACTCATCAGACACTCACTCATAGATAAATTCAACAGATCAGGCATGTAAACAAGCAACTCTTGTCAGTCATCATACATAAGGCAAACATGCAGGAGCACTAAAGCAAAATGTTCAGGACCGCTCTAGCTGTAAAAACTAGCAGTTCCCATAGCACATTTTCTAACTGTCAAATATCTCACAAGCTTCAACCAACTGAAACAGATACAAATCTAAAAATACTAAAACCCAGTCACAGCATATACTATAAACTTTCACTAGTAGAAAACTTCCACATATCGAAGGCATTAAGAGAAGGAAAACACTTCATAAACGACCACTATACTCTGCAGTGGCACACTCTTTAACCCATTGAAATAACTTTGCCAAAAGAAAGAGCTAGAGACAAAGAGAAAGATAGTGACGGAGGAAGGGAAGCTCATAGTAAACATATTTCAAATTTGTTGCGAAAAAGACTTGAAAACAAGTGGACGGCAACTGGATTTTCGCAAACAATTTGTTTGGCGAAGCGGAGAAGCGTTATTTTCGAAAGAAAATCGTGAAAGTGTATATATTTTGCATGCACTTTTCAACAACCCACGCGAAAAAGGATTTTCAGTACAAAATGTAAGTTATCGCACTACAAAATTACGTTTAGATACAATGTGACGCTTTAACTCGTTAAGTAAACTCACATAACATCATTTACGTGCAGATTGAAAGCTAACAATATCCAATAATGTACAGAGGGTCATATACAGCCCAATAACATAGAAAATTTAAGGTAATGACAACAGAAGGCAAAAACTATTTTAGACCTAATTTTCATTAGACTGTCATGTAAAACACGTTACGATTTCTCGGATTTAAATAAAGAGTATACAATGACGGTGGCACATAGGTGCTGAAACAAGTTTATACGAAAAAACAACTGTTTGCATAACAGCCGAACTTTATATCCAGCAATTTGGCCCGCAGACATGCCCACTACCAGAGCCGCTAAACCAAATGGTAGATTATTTTTGTTCGAACACCCCTTTGGGTTTCATATTTCATTTGATATTATCAACACAGTGAACTCTTAAGTCACACAAAAGGAAAATAGGGTTTAAAAGATATATAGTTGGAGTGTTTGAGGACTTTTATGCAATAGGGGAATCAAATCAATTCTTGAGTGAAAAATTGGTTCAAACGTAAATTGTTTCGTGGTGAATAATTTACGTGTTATGTAAAAACGCCAATACTGAGACATGATAGGTATGATGATTCTTCGCTTGTTTCAAAGTGTTTTCGTCACTTAATAAGAATAATCGGTTTTCTTCTATACTTAGGAAGTAACGTGTGGCACAGTTTTCTGAGAAATTGAAAAGTTTTGAAAATTTGTATTCTCAGAGTTTGAGTCACGAGTATTACATATAACCTAACTGATCCTTGAGAGTTATCTTTATAAACACGTCACAAATTGAGTCTATATACGTCCCCAACCGCTTTTACAATAATACATATATAACTATCGGTAACGAATATAATTTATCTCCAATTTTGCAAATTCATCGGGCACCACTGTTTTAATAAGAGCGGAAGTCCACACTTCACGGACAGAAAAAACTGATTCAAGTGGTAGAAGTCAGATTTCACTGAGTGGACCCTTATAATGCTAACAGAAGACGAATGGATGGTAGATTGATATTGTAAGTTGCTAGAGACACTGCAAATGTTCAACGAGTTTTGAGAGCTCGAGTGGTCCGATACCTTACCGTGTAGTAAAGAAAATATAAATCTGGGATATTTTCAGTCATTCTAATTTAAGATACGTTAATTACCTGACTCTTTAGAATGTCTGTTGAGACTAACCTATTATTTTCGTTTTGGCAATAACAGCATTCCTTTAGAATATTTTCGTATTATCAAAGGACGAGATGCAATGAATTTGATTTGTAATATCAACACATCCGCAGCTCGTAGTCTCACGGTAGCGTTCTCGCTTCTCCAGCACGGGGTCCCGGGTTCGATTCCCGGCGGGGTCAGGGATTTCCACCTGCCCCGAGATGACTGGATGTTGTTGTGTCGTGTTCTTCACTATCATTCATCCCCATTACGTTCGGAGGAATGAACGGGTAACCACCTCCATTAGGATCTTAGTACGGAGGTGCGGGTCTCCCGCATCGTTCCCCTACGCTTTGTCAAGAAGCATGGGACTTCATAATCAATATCAACATCTGTGAATAACTTAATGAAACAAATTTTTACCCAACAAATAGACAAAGCGTCCTCTTAAATGATATGTAGATAACCCTACTGCGGTATACTAACCACATCTAGTGACGCTCACCGGTGGAGGATGACACGGTGTTCGGCCGGTACCGTAGACCTTCCGGGGCCTATGTGGACGCAGTATAGAGGAGAGAGAGCCCTATTAGACACAGGACATTATCATCTGCGATTAATTGAGGAAACAATTAAACAAAGACACTTTATAAACAACATGAAGGAATGTGAAGTCACTGGCGGATAGAGTTACAGTCTCTAATCAACGAACACACGTTACAAGCGAAAAAGGGGCTAGTTTTCTTCATTACTTAGTAGAATCTTGTACGTCCATGTGTACCATCTTCGTATGGCTTTACATCTGCTTTTGTTAACATGGTATGAAGGCAGGCTTGCCCACGACGTCTATAGCGTGTGTACCTATCTTTCCTGTAACAGAACAAGCTTCGTCAGAATCTGATTAACTTCTCATGCTCGGGGTCCAGAGTAATGCAGAATTTTTTGAAAGATATAGTCTCCCCTGTTGGCTGGAGAAGTTATTTCACAATTGTAATTTCGGTCTCTGGGTTATTTTCAAGTGGTACTGCAAAAATTTTACTTCAGCACATATCAAACTTTAAAATACCCCGAGATGTGTAAGTGTCGGAGGATTTTAAAGTCTGACAAGTGCTGCAGCAAAATCTTTTGCAGCACCATTTGAAAATGGTTCAAAGGCTGAAACAGCATTTGCGAAATAATTTCTACAGTCAACCACGAATATGAAGTCCTTTAAGAAATTAGTTAAGATCACGTCGGCAAATTAGCTCTCTCATGCACACAGCTCTTGTCAAAGAAATTAAGCCGCACGCTTCAGTCGAATGCCAAAATATTCATTTGTGCATTAGTCGTGTAGTTTACAGAGTAAACAGGGCCGCTTATTTGCCACTAGTATTTCGCCTTCGGTAAAGCAGGCTAAGGGATGTTCAGCTTTAACCTTCACCTTGATTCACCGAAGATTTTCAAACAACTTCAAAAGATGCTGCCGAGATCTATCATCACACACTAGAGTTAAAGGCGTAATTAGGTCTGACTACTTGCCTGTTCTATTTCAGACGACATGTCAGTGGCCCTTTTTCTCAGGAAACCACAATGAAATAGTCATAAATTGTCAGAGGTAGTAATGGGTTAACTCACTGACAGCGGTCGTTATCGTAGGCACAATTTTACAATCAATACCTGATATATCTGTGTACTCGAAAGACTGCTTAAGGTCAACAGTTTCACCTAAAATGGAGGACAGCAAGCCAAACAACGCAGTAAATGTATAATAGAGGTTTTTTAAGGTAGCAAAATTTCACTGGGGACTGCAATATACAGAATGGTCAGACACTACAATGCTAATTAACTCGGAAACGACGAAACATGTAGACATTTTTCTTAACAGATATTCCTCAACACAACCTACTCTGCAAGGTCCTCTTCAGCTTTTGTTTTTGACTGTTTCTGACCACCAAATGTAGGAGATCAGGAGCAATTCTTATCTTTTCACATCGAGTATCAATTGGCAATATATGATACCAGTCTACGATAAGTAATTACTGTTGTAGTATCTTAATGTAAGGATAAGAACACAATATAAAATAAAATAACCAGAAACACATTGACGGAAGAGGTGCAACACACCGACGTGGTCAGCTTTGAAAGCCTCCATCTCCTTTGATTACCGGTTCTCTGAATTTAATTGTCACAATTAATAGATGAAATACTTCTCACCAAGACTCTAATCGTGTATAATATTGAAAATTGTGGATACTTGCAGAAACCACATAGTTTCTTGGACACTTTATACAAATAAATGATGGTAGTAGATGCTAAAGGACGACGACTTCCACATCGAACCGAGATTGCCGAAGATGTGTGCACAGGGTACAATGTCCGCGAAGTCCTGGGACAGAGAAGATGTGGGGGAGAGAGAGAGAGAGAGAGAGAGAGAGAGATGTGGGGGAAGAGAGAGAGAGAGAGAGATGTGGGGGAAGAGAGATAGAGAGAGAGATGTGGGGAGAGAGAGAGAGACAGAGAGATGTGGGGAGAGAGAGAGAGACAGAGAGATGTGGGGAGAGAGAGAGAGAGAGATGGGGGGGAGAGAGAGAGAGATGGGGGGAGAGAGAGGGAGAGATGGGGGGGAGAGAGAGAGATGGGGGGGAGAGAGAGAGAGATGGGGGGGGAGAGAGAGAGAGATGGGGGGAGAGAGAGATGGGGGAGAGAGAGATGGGGGAGAGAGAGAGATGGGGGAGAGAGAGATGGGGGAGAGAGAGGGGGGAGAGAGAGAGGGGGGAGAGAGAGAGCGGTGGAGAGAGAGGGGGGAGAGAGAGGGGGGAGAGAGGGGGAGAGAGAGGGGGAGAGAGGGGGAGAGAGGGGGGAGAGATGGGGGAGAGAGTGGAGAGATAGGGGGAGAGAGGGGGGAGAGGTGGGAGAGAGAGGTGGGAGAGAGAGGGGGAGAGAGAAAGGGGGGGAGAGAGGGGGGAGAGAGAGGGGGGGAGAGAGGGAGATGTAAAGGTAAACGTATTGATATAATATGTAAGTTAGTCTATTCGCAGGCGGTACGAATCCTCACACTGGTGTAGCCACAGATTAGAATTCAGACCACAACGACAGATAGTTTGAAAGGATATGTAGCGCTACCGCAGAAACAGGTCTTACTGAAAACAGCTGATTTTCTGAATGTTTCAAATGGCTTGGCATACTCCTTTTAACAATAGGCTGGCCAGATGGACATGGGAAACATTGGTCTGTTGACAACCAGTACAGGATAGCGTTACAAATGCAGCAAAGGAACAACTAGGAAACAACGAGTCAATAAGAACTCGTTATGGAAAGAGCTTTCTCAAGAGCAGAAACACTTGGCAGGTACACAATGAAATTTCTGATGGCAAAAAGTTTGAGAAAATTCTATTGGTAGATAAACAACATTTGCGAATGTTTGTGATACGACACCACAATTGTTTGAGATTGCATCGTAGACTAACGAATTTTGAATAAAGTCAAGGGACAAGAGGAAGACCAGTAAAGCACCTTACGAAAGAATTATATTTTGTTGGACTCGTGCAGGAGACGTGTCACTAGCTGCTGTTGCTTTGAAATTCTCGTTTCACTTTTACATGCCACCACCACCTAGTCCAAATTATTCGTAACTACGGTCCGACATTCACTGATCCATTGCACCTTGTTGACATCGGGGAATTCCCAATTGCCTGGTCAACACTGCTGAGTCGGTCGCCTAAGATATCGCCGCTAACTGCGTCTAGACAGGATCCCGTTGATCCATTCTAGTGGCGTTAGTCTTCTTACTTTACTCATCCTAGGCAGGAACTTTTAGTTATGTGTAATACGCGTGTCAAGTGTTACCCGTGCCATACGCCACATCAAAATATAGAGTTTCTAATCAGTATTCTATTTACCCAGTTAATCACCCGTTTTACAGGTTAATCTCAACGCTTACGTTCATTTTCAATGTTTCACTCACTGTACTTGCAACGTCAATGTTTTAAATAATGAATTATGAGGTGTTTTCTACTATTTTCTGTTTCAGGACTGTGTGCACACTGTAATATGTTGAATTGGCTTGCAGCAACAGGGACGGAAACCAGTTTATGAATTATACGCACCCGTTTTGAAAAACTGATCTTACGTCCTCAAGACTCAATCTGGATTTTATTAAAACAGAATGTATTTGTCAGCTTGAAAGACACCTGAAAGTTACGTGATTCTAGTATCAAAATGGCAGACATAACTTGTTAATGGAATATCCGTGTGTGTGTTTCTCTAGCGACTTCTACGCCTATAATTCACAAGCCTCCCACCCCCCCTCCCTGAACCATGGACCTTGCCAGTGGTGGGGAGGCTTGCGTGTCTCAGCGATACAGATAGCCGTACCGTAGGTGCAACCACAACGGAGGGGTATCTGTTGAGAGGCCAGACAAACGTTTGGTTCCTGAAGAGGGGCAGCAGCCTTTTTAGCAGTTGCAGGGGCAACAGTCTGGATGATTGACTGATCTGGCCTTGTAACGCTAACCAAAACGGCCTTGCTGTGCTGGTACTGCGAACAGCTGAAAGCCAGGGGAAACTACAGCCGTAATTTTTCCCGAGGGCATGCAGCTTAACTGTATGGTTAAATGATGATGGCGTCGTGTTGGGTACAATATTCCGGAGGTAAAATAGTCCCCCATTCGGATCTCCGGGAGGGGACTACTCAAGAGGATGTCGTTATCAGGAGAAAAAAAACTCGCGTTCTACGAATCGGAGCGTGGAATGTCAGATCCGTTAATCGGGCAGGTAGGTTAGAAAATTTAAAAAGGGAAATGGATAGGTTAAAGTTAGATATAGTGGGAATTAGTGAAGTTCGGTGGCAGGAGGAACAAGACTTCTGGTCAGGTGACTACAGGGTTATAAGCACAAAATCAAATAGCGGTAATGCAGGGGTAGGTTCAATAATGAATAGGAAAATAGGAATGCGGGTAAGCTAGTACAAACAGCGTAGTGAACGCATTATTGTGGCCAAGATAGGTACGAAGCCCACACCTACCACAGTAGTACAAGTTTATATGCCAACTAGCTCTGCAGATGACGAAGAAATTGATGAAATGTATGATGAAATAAAAGAAATTGTTAAGATAGTGAAGGGAGACGAAAATTTAATAGTCATGGGTGACTGGAATTGGTCAGCAGGAAAAGGGAGAGAAGGAAACGTAGTAGGTGAATATGGACTGGGGGTAAGAAACGAAAGAAGAAGCCGCCTGGTAGAATTTTGCACAGAGCACAACTTAATCATAGGTAACACTTGGTTCAAGAATCATAAAGGAACATTGTATACATGGAAGAAGCCGGGAGATACTGACAGGTTTCAGATAGATTATATAATGGTAAGAACCAAGTTTTAAATGGTAGGAACCAGGTTTTTAATTGTAAGACATTTCCAGGGGCAGATGTAGACTCTGACCACAATCTGTTCGTTATGAACTGTGGATTAAAACTGAAAAACAGCAAAGAGGTGGGAATTTAAGGAGATGGGACCTGGAAAAACTGAAAGAAACCGAGGTTGTAGAGAGTTTCAGGGAGCGCATAAGGTAACAATTGACAAGAATGGGGGAAAGAAATACAGTAGAAGAATGGGTAACTTTGAGGGATGAAGCAGTGAAGGCAGCAAGGGATCAAGTAGGTAAAAAGACGAGGACTAGTAGAAGTTCTTGGGTAACAGAAGAAATATTGAATTTAATCGATGAAAGGAGAAAATATAAAAATGCAGTAAATGAAGCAGGCAAAAAGGAATGCAAACGTCTCAAAAATGAGATCGGCAGGAACTGCAAAATGGCTAAGCAGGAATGGCTACAGGACAAATGTAAAGATGTAGAGGCTTATCTCACTAGGGGTAAGATAGATACTCCCTACAGGAAAATTAAAGAGACCTTTGGAGTAAAAGAGAACAACTTGTATGAATATCAATTGTGGTGTCACCGCCAGACACCACACTTGCTAGGTGGTAGATTAAATCGGCCGCGGTCCATTAGTACATGTCGGACCCGCGTGTCGCCACTGTCAGGATCGCAGACCGAGCGCCACCACATGGCAGGTCTAGACAGACGTACGAGCACTCGCCCCAGTTGTACGGACGACATTGCTAGCGACTACACGTACGAAGCCTTTCTCTCATTTGCCGAGAGACAGTTAGAGTAGCCTTCAGCTAAGTTAATGGCTACGACCTAGCAAGGCGCCATTAACCATTTGTAAAGTTGCATGTACCTCAAGATGGAGTCTCACTTGTATCATCCAGAATGCTGTATACCAAAGGACAATATAAAAGTTAAGTGTTCTAGTAGCTACGTTCTCTTCTTTATCACATTCATTACGAATCCTGTTCCAGACTTAACGCCAGACGGCGTGAGTTGACGCGTGCCCTATCGGCTACCCGTCTCTGTGGACTGGCTGCCTTGTCAGTCCACTACATCAATAGCTCAGATGGAAACCCAGTTCTAAGCAAAGAAGGGAAGGCAGAAAGGTGGAAGGAGTATATAGAGGGTTTATACAAGGGCGATGTACTTGAGGAGAATATTATGGAAGTGGAAGAGGATGTAGATGAAGATGAAATGGGAGATATGATAGTGTGTGAAGATTTTGACAGAGCACTGAAAGACCTGAGTCGAAAAAAGGCTCCGGGAGTAGACAACATTCCATTAGAACTACTGAAGCCTTGGAAGAGCCAGTCCTGACAAAACTCTACCATCTGTTGAGCAAGATGTATGTGACAGGTGAAATACCCTCAGACTTTAAGAAGAATATAATAATTCCAATCCCAAAGAAAGCAGGTGTTAACAGATGCGAAAATTAGCGAACTATCAGTTTAATAATTCACGGCTGCAAAATACTACCATGAATTCTTTACAGACGAATGGAAAAACTAGCAGAAGCCGAATCCGGGGAAGGTCAGTTTGGATTCCGTAGAAATACCGGAACACGTGAGGCAATACTGACCCTACGACTTATGTTAGAAGCTAGATTAAGGAAAGGCAAACCTACGTTTCTAGCATTTGTAGACTTAGAGAAGGCTTTTGACAATGTTGACTGGAATACTCTCTTTCAAATTATGAAGGTGGCAGGGGTAAAATACAGGGAGCGGAAAGCTATTTACAATTTGTACAGAAACCAGATGGCAGTTATAAGAGTCGAGGGACATCAAATGGAAGCAGTGGTTGGGAAGGGAGTGAGACAGGGTTGTAGCCTCTCCCCGATGTTATTCAATCTGTATATTGAACAAGCAGTAAAGGGAACAAAAGAAAAATTTGTAGTAGGTATTAAAATCCAGGGAGAAGAAATAAAAACTTTGAGGTTCGCCGATACATTGTAACTCTGTCAGAGACAGCAAAGGACTTGGAAGAGCAATTGAACGGAATGGACAGTGTCTTGAAAGGAGGATATAAGATGAATATCAACAAAAGCAAAACGAGGATAATGGAATGTATTCGAAATAAATCAGGTGATGCTGAGGGTATTAGATTAGGATATGAGAGACAAAGCAGTAAAGGAGTTTTGCTATTTGGGGAGCAAAATAACTGAGGATGGTTGAAGTAGAGAGGATATAAAATGTAGACTGGCAATGGCAAGGAAAGGATTTCTGAAGAAGAGAAATTTGGTAACATCGAATACAGATTTAAGTGTGAGAAAGTCGTTTCTGAAAGTATTTGTATGGAGTGTAGCCATGTATGGAAATGAAACATGGACGATAAATATTTTGGACAAGAAGAGAACAGAATCTTTCGAAATGTGGTGCTACAGAAGATTGCTGAAGATTAAATGGGTAGATCACATAACTAATGATGAAGTATTGTATAGGATTGGGGAGAAGAGGAGTTTGTGGCACAACGTGACTAGAAGAAGGGATCGGTTGGTAGGACATGTTCAGAGGCATCAAGGGATCACCAATTTAGTATTGGAGGGCAGTGTGGATGGTAAAAGTCGTAGAGGGAGACTAAGAGATGAATACACTAAGCAGATTCAGAACGATGTAGGTTGCAGTAGGTAATGGGAGATGAAGAAGCTTGCACAGGATAGAGTAGCATGGAGAGCTGCATCAAACCCGTCTCGGGACTGAAGACAACAACAACAACCTTTCGATTTGTGGCGGAGTGTACTTCTCGTAACAATATTTTTTCCCACATCCTTTTTGTTCCATTCGCGAGGTCTTATTGTCCTGAGTTTTCAGTTTGTGATCAAATAGTGAGACGTTTATCAGAGGAATTTCAACTACAAGCATCTACGTGGTACACGACGCCTCTCTTGTGTTGCGTACCCCTACCCCCCCCCCCCCCTCTCCACAGTCTTTCCACGAATTCATTGAATATGTCTGTGACGCTCTCCCTCAGACTAAGTGACCGTTCATTACATCTTTACTATCTCTTCTATTAATCGCACCTGATAAAGGTGTCAGCTGTGAGCGATTCTCAGATTCTCAATAATCGATTTAACAGGTGTTTTTGAAGCCATAACGTAGGCGAATGAATTAAAATTGTTTAAGATTTATCCAACTACTCTCAGCCACCTCTTTTTCGTAAAATTTATGTGGCCTTTACGCAGTAGGACGCTACAGATGGTTACATCCAGGTAGTTAAAGTCTTCAGTGGCTTATCAAAATTGTGCTATCGAAAAGAACTGGGTTCCTTTACATTCAGTTACTTTCCGGGTCAGCTGTAAGGTTCTGTCACATCAGTCTTCAGCAAGTGTCCTTGCGATCGCTTAAGTATACTGGTGCTGCTTCTTTTCCTAAAACAACTGCACTGTCTGAGAACAGCCTCATGAGGCTTTCGTTGGCATCTGTTAGATCATTTGTATACAGGCGGAGTTCAAAGTGAATCAAAAATGGACATACCTACTTAATATGTAGCGATACTTGGATAAGAATTACGGAGAATCTAAAAGAACATAATTTGATTTAGAACGTTGGTGGAAAATGGTAAATTATGATACGACATTGTTGGAAGTTGGGGAGGAAGAAACGCTTCCTGCAAGTCCAATTTTTTGCTATTAGCCAACGTTGCAGGTAGGTGCCAAGTTTAATTTCAAGCACATTCATATATGGGGGTAATTAAGAGGCTTTGAGCGCAGTTTTACATAAGCAAGAATAATTTTGACAACGTCAGGCCAAGATTGTGAGGTCCATTTTTCTCATTCAGCAAGATGTTTCATCAAACATTTTCGTGGACATGCTGTTCTCAGACAGTGCAGTCTTTTTTTAAGAAAAGTAGCAATGGTGGATGCTACAGACTGATAAAAATTGCCTTGTAACGAGATATCCTCCTCTAGCATTGCTTTCCCTCAACAATAGTTGTCAATGCTAGTATTTTTCAAATTTGGGGGCCGGCCAGTGTGGCCGTGCGGTCTAGGTGCTTCAGTCTGGAACCGCGTGACCGCCCCGGTCGCAGGTTCGAATCCTGCCTCGGGCATGGATGTGTGTGATGTCCTTAGGTTAGTTAGGTTTAAGTAGTTCTAAGTTCTAGGGGACTAATGACCGCAGATATTAAGTCCCATAGTGCTCAGAGCCATTTGAACCATTTTTTTTTTCAAATTTGGGACAGGTTAATATTACCTCAGCTGCCTTTCTGAAAACTTTCGTATATTTTCATACACAATATGTTATATTTCAAGCTAAAACTTATGAAAAGGAATTACTTTATTTTAGATTTTACAGTCGATAAGTCTGAAAGTACAGTTAAAAAATTACTTTAGAAACATTTAAGATGAATTATTTGGCGAACTTAAAACTTCTGTTATTAATTACGCGATATAGTACTGTTTACTATGTTTATTTCTCTATTCATTTATGAAATAATAATCGAAATTAATAGAAATTAATTTGTCGAGAAAAATTGCAAACCCTTTGGAATTTGGTTATTACCGCAGAGTGAAGTAGTAGTAAGCATGACTTCTTACTTCTGTAAAATATCTGGGAGTATGCGTACTGAACGATTTGAAATTGAATGATCATATAAAATTAATTGTAGGTAAGGCAGGTTCCAGGTTGAGATTAATTGGGAGAGTCCTTAGGAAATATAGTCCATCAACAAAGGAGGTGACTTACAAAACACTCGTTCGACCTATACTTGAGTATTGCTCATCATTGTGGGATGCGTACCAGGTCGGGTTGACAGAGGAGATAGAGAAGATCGAGAAGATCCAAAGAAGAGCGGCACGTTTCCTGACAGGATTATTTGGTAAGCGCGATAGCGTTACGGAGACGTTTAGCAAACTCAAGTGGTAGACTCTGCAAGAGAGGCGCTCTGCATCGCGGTGTAGCTTGCTTCCAGGTTTCGAGAGGGTGCGTTTCTGGATTAGGCATCGAATATATTGCTTCCCCTTATTATACCACCCGAGGAGATATCGAATGTAAAATTAGAGAGATTCGAGCGCCACGGAGGCTTTCCGGCAGTCGGTCTTCCCGCGAACCATTCGCGACTGGAACAGGAAAGCGATGTAATGACAGTGGCACGTAAAATGCCCTCTGCCACACACCGTTGAGTGGCTTGCGAAGTATAAATTTAGATGTATGTTCAGATGTATTATCGGCCGTATTTTTATATTTTGGGCAAGCAATGTAATTTAGGCTTTGTTAATGTGAAAATTTTAAAGACTGTACAATACACTAAAATGTGGCAAAATATACTAACGTAACAACAAAAATTCTGCAATAACAATCTTCAAATTTATTTAGATCAATTGAACCATGAGGACGTAACATGTGAGAATTTCAGCTTCAAGAGTCAGATTCCTTGACACGAAGAACTGGAGCCAACTGTACATGAAAAGCTAGCTAAACTAGAAAATCTATCTTAATCTTCGCTCCTGTCAAATATTTCATCAAAGACTGCTTATTGTGGACAATAACTGGAATTATGAAGGAGCGTGGAGATTACACATTTCAGTAAGATGGAACATCCCCAAGTCGAAATGTGGAGTTCATTTCAGTTTTAAATTAACGTCTTCCTAATCAGGAGAAGTATTCGCATTTCTCTACAGGGAGTCCCAGAAATGTTGCGACAGACTTCGAGGGGGTCGTAGATGGTGTCCTGAGAAGCAATTCGACGATAGGACCTCGTCTCTAGAAATATCATCCAACAACGCTAGAGAGCTTCGAAGTTACAGGCTCCACCGCAGGCACTAGGTCACCCCTTCCACAACAAACGTGACTCCGTACACTAACGGAAAGTAGCGGAACGTGTCGATGTTATTTGGTAATCGGTGAACATGGCTGATTGCCACGACCGCCAGTGGAGGATATGGAGCTACCTGCTGCGTAGAAAGCCCTTGCCTCCAATAAGGAATGACGGTTTCGGCCACGGGTATCTATTTGCAGTTTATTTTTCTTCTGCATACCGAAAAGCATTAGAGATTTTAGAAGGTCCCAGGAGGAAAAGAAACTTTCCAAAACTGTCATCCACGAGGCAGCAGACCATCGCATATATAGGAGACAACGTCCATTTACACAGCAGCTAGCTCCTTCTCCACTGGCGATATCGGGAATCGTGGGCTAATGGCAGGTGCTGGCGCTTGTAACTTCGACGCTCTGTGCGTCGATGGATACGTTCCCGGACACGAATTCTTAACCTTGCTTTGTTCCTCAAGGTACCCTCTACAACCTCTCTAATATTACACAACATTTCTGGGATGCCCTATTCTGTCAGTTTTATTTTTGCTTCTGGCTACGGGTTTCGATAGCAAGTACCATCATCAGGCCATTCCCTCACGTGCAGTCAACAATGTCGTTTCCGAAGCAGGTGAGTCATGTGAGTAGGTGAGAATATGACATATGTGGGAATCGAGCTTGTCGACAGCCCAGCCGGAGTTGGCCTGGTGATGGTACTAGTACCGAACAGGTAGCCAATAGACAAAATAAGATATTGGTATTATAGACTAAAGCACATACTTTTTTTCATTGTGTTGGTCGCTTTAGCAACATGACAGTAAGTCGGGAATATATGATGTCTCAAACCGTTAGATCTGTCGTACTGGACACGATGACTGTGTTCTGGTCTATTCCACTTATTTCTCCGGACATGATACCTAACGAATTCCTCTTATTTTTGTGGCGGCATGCTGAAGAACGTGTTTACGTGGTTCCTTTTCGAAAAGGAACTCCAAGACTCAAAATGCGCACTTATAATACGCTAGGATCCGTAACACCCCATGTCATTCTGAATGTATGGATCGAAATTGAGTATCACTTAGCCGTCGTCGGACAGGTAGAGATCTCGTGTATAACATCTAAAATGCATGTAATTTTGTTAAGTTTCAGTTGAAACGATATGGTTGGAGAGACCTATTCAGCTCTCAAATATTTATGATGTACATATCTGATAAATCAGATATATTTACTGTGTTTAACGATCATTTTCTGAGCATTGCTGATGAATGAAACCAAACTTTCGTTTCTACGGGGAATCATATAACTCTCTTAGTAAATACCTTTCCCAAATTGATGTCTGAAATACTCCTCTGTGGTACAGGCAGGGGGGAGACAGTCAATAACAAAATCACTGAAGAGTAAGGACTTTCATGGATATGATGGAGTGCCTAGCAGAATATGAAAGTACTATGCTGCACATGTTAGCCCTGTATTTAATCTTATTTGTAATTTTTCCTTTAGAAATGGTCAGTTTCCTGAACGATTAAAGTACTCAGTAGTGAAGCCACTTTATAAAACGGGAGAAAGAGATAATGTAGATAATTTTAGACATATTTCTATGCCATCACTGAAAAGGCTGTTTATGTACGGATAATTGATCATTTACTATCACACGATTTGCTATCAAATATAGAGTTCGGCTTTGGAAGTCATTTAAAAACTGAAAATGCTATATTCTCTTTTCTCTGTAAGGTACAGGATGAGTTAAAAAAAGGTTTCCAACGCTAGGCAAATTTTTTTTATTTAACTAAGGCGTCCGAATGTGATCACAAGGTATTGCTCCAGAAGTTGGACCATTAAAGAATACAGGGAGTAGCTCATAATTGATTCACCTTTTACTTTAGCAACAGGCAGAAAAAGGTCATTATTAACAGTCTTGAGAATGGCTGTGATGTGGCGTCTGAGTGGGGTACAGTCAAGTGGGGGGGTGCCCCAGGGGTCAGTGCTGGAGCCACTCCTTTTCCTTACGTATATGAATGACATGGCCTCTAGTGTTACAGGTAACTCTAAAATATTTTTGTTTGCTGATGACACTAGCTTGGTAGTAAAGGATGTTGTGTGCAACACTCGCTTGGTTTCAAATAGTGCGGTTTGTGACATAAGTTCATGGCTTATAGAATATAAACTAACGCTAAATCTCGGTAAGACTCAGTTTTTACACTTTCTAACACACAATTAAACAAAACCTGAGATTTTAATTTCACAGAATGGGCGTATGATTGGTAAAACTGAATAGTTCAAATTTCTAGGTGTTCAGATAGATAATAAACTGTAATGGAAAGCCCACGTCCAGGATCTTGTTCAGAGACTTATTTTCATTCCCCTATGTCGCATGTTATAATATTTTGGCGTAACTCCTCCCATTCTAAAGGGATATTTTTGGCTCAGAAACGCGCGGTTCGGGCAATAAGTGGTGTAAGTTTATGAACCTCTTGTCGACCTGTGTTCACAAGTCTGCATACTTTGACATTGGCCTCTCAGTATATATATTCCTCATTGTCATTTTTGTTAGCAATATTTTGACATTGGCCTCTAAATATATATATTCCTTACTGTCATTTTGTCAATAATTCACTCAATACTCGGCAGAAAACGAACTCGCATTTCGATCGGACCTCCTTAAATCTTGTGCTGAAAGGTGTGCAGTATACTGCTGCATTCATTCTCAATAAGCTACCAACAGAATTCAAAAATCTCAGCAGTAATCCACGCGCTTTCAAATCGGAACTGAAGAAATTCCTCATGGGTCACTCCTTCCGTTCTGCCGAGGAGTTCCTTGAAAACTTAAGCTGATGCTTGTGGTATTGTTGAGTGCATTTACTTAAACTTATGGCTTGACTTTTATTTTTATCTGTTATTACTTTCATGTTGTAATATCATAAACTGACAAGTTACATGACCTTTGAGATTTGTTCTTCAATTTGGTCCTACGGAACTTGATGTGTAAATTAAAAATTAAATTAAATGCGGGCTAAAGTGACGAATCAAAGTTTGTACCAAGTCTAGGTTGGGAATCCAGCTTTCCTGCTCACTAGGCAGATGCGTTAACCGTTACGCAAACCTGGCACAACGAATTTACACAACTGCATAGACTACCCTAGCTCGTCTCCCTTCTCAATCCTAATTCCAATTCGCACCCCAGTCTTCTTGGTATTCCCCTTAAACTCGAATAGCATTGCAGAGTCTTTCTAATTTTATCAGAAAATCATCACTACGTCGAATATAATTAGGTTCAAATGGCTCTGAGCACTATGGGACTTAACATCTTAGGTCATCAGTCCCCTGGAACTTAGAACTACTTAAACCTAACCAACCTAAGGACATCACACACATCCATGCCCGAGGCAGGATTCGAACCTGCGGCCATAGCAGTCCCGCGGTGAATATAATTAGGGATCTTTCCTGAAACCCAGACATAGGTACTTGAATCAGATGAAGCTTTATGGTTAGAGAGACCTTTTCAAGCCTCAAACATCTCTGATGTATATATGTATACAGAAGCGGCAGGTAGGATCTCCAGATTCCTTCGATGTCGATATGCTATTCCAATGCTGTTAGAGAGCCTTTGCAGTAGTTTTCGAGTTAGGGGGAATGTAAGGTTGGCTGGGCGTGAATGGGAATTTAGAATGTACAGAGAGTAGTCCGTGTAGTTGTGCAGAGCCGCTGTGCCAGGGTGGGCGTGGTGGTTAGTACACCTGCCTAATGAGCAGGAGACCTGCGTTCGAATCCTGGCGTAGGTACAAATTTTCATTCGTCGTTTCAGCCTGCATTACCACGCAGCGGCGTGGCGCAGTGGTTAGCACACTGGACTCCCGTTCGGTAGAACGACCGTTAAAACCCATGTCCGGCCATCCCGATTTAGGTTTTCTGTGATATCCCTAAATCACTTCAGACAAAAGCCGGGATGGTTCCTATGAAAGGGCACAGCCGACGTCCTTCCCCGTCCCCCCGTCTCCGACGGGAACGATAACCTCGCTGTTAGGTCCCCTCCCCCAAATTAACCAAATCAGTCAACCTGCATTATTAATTTTCAATAACATTATCTCTAAAACTTATCGTTGGTTTTAATGAATAGAATAGGACAGTTAAAGCCGTTTGAAAATGTTGTATTCAACATGAATGTCTGTATATTGTAAAGAGTACGCTCCATCACACATCGTTGGTGCCATCCTAATAATTCACGTCTTTCGACCTTTTTTTTCGTTACATCACAAAGCATGTATTGGAACTAAAGTTTTCTGACATTCAGAAGGGACTGAAATTGGATATTTGCGACAAGGACTATGTGACCAAACTGCTGAGGTCATAGGTCCTAGGCTTACGCACTACTTAATCTAACTTAAACTAACTTACGCTAAGGACAACACACACACACCCATGCTCGAGGGAGGACTCTAACTTCCTTGGGGGGCAGCCGCGTGAACCGTGACTAGACACTCGAGACCGCACGGCTATATCGAGTTATAACACTCTAGTGGCGTCTAAGTGTTTACAGAAAAATACCAAAAATGGTTTATTACGCACAGTGTGTTACACTCCGAAAGGTTTTTTAGTAATTTGACAAAACTTACCTAACTGATAATTGGAACCTAACCTTAATTCCGTAAGAGAAGGTGTAGGTAAATAACAGAAAGAATTAATTTTGCAATGGGTAACAGTAAATGATTACTCTCAACTGAAAAAGTTATAGGGTCGCCAGCCTAGTTGGGCATAAAATACAAAACTATTATTGATAAAGAATCTATTTTTACTATTGCAAAAAATGAACTTTCATTAAACACTGTTCTGTGAAGTGCAATAATCACACACGAATGGACAAATTACATAGGGGGAAGCAGCAGTTGTCACCTTAGCATTTAAGCAGACACAAGACTTGCAAATAAGCTCTTTCTCTTGTTTACCTCAATCATTATTTTAGTCTATAATTAATATGGCTCAAACCTGCCCTTCACTAACTGCACAAGGACAGACAGCACATGATAATTGTCAGGTACAATAATCACACACATTCACTGTACAAAGCAATAAAGAACACACAGTACACAAACCTCCTATCTTTGTCACTCATTGATTACTTAAGGGTCCATTAGCTAGAAACCTATTAATAAGTTTTAGCCTTTTTATTATGTTGGAATAGAAATGTGGTCTCAAACTATGTGTTTCTTTGTAGTAGTAACCAAACTGTTTCCTCTCAACAGTAAATATTTTGGTCATGTATAAATTATTTCACTACTAATTGTTGTGAAATATGCTACTAAACTAGAACTGGACATGGGCTTAACCCTACCTCAGTAGTTGCTTCTCAAGTAGTACAGGTATAATCAAAAGTCACTTGCACTTTGATTTTTACACTCTCTATAAAGCCAAATTGTTTTGATTTCATGAATCAAAGCAGCTATAGTAATTTTTTATCAACAAAGGCTTAATTGAGTACCTCAAACTGGCTTTCCAATTTCTACTACACAAAGTACACAAAACTCTAGTATTTCTTCAGCATGCAATTAATAATTCATTATCTAAGAACGTTTTCTCATTTTAAACAATACAGAAGTATGAAGTCTTAGAATGTCCATTACCACGAAGCTAACTAAACACTCTTCTTGGACAAACTGTGCACTAATCTTACTTACCTTAGATGAACTTTAAAAGAGTTAATTTCAGTAACCTTTTATAATATAATTTTTTAATTTCATAGTATCACTTGTGAAGTAAGTAGGTCATGAAAGTAATTTTGACTCAGTAAACTTTATCGTTCTCTATTCCTAAACTGATTTTTGGTTAATTTTCTAGCTAAGTTGTAAAACTTTCAAACTTAAGATAGTCACTGTTATAAGAATGAGAAATAAACAGTTCTTGACCAGCACATTAAGTGTAGTGGCAGAAAACTTTACACTGTATTTTTGTTACTTCCTGGCAGATTAAAACTGTGTGCCCGACCGAGACTCGAACTCGGGACCTGTGCCTTTCGCGGGCAAGTGCTCTACCAACTGAGCTGCTGAAGCACGACTCACGGCCGGCCCTCACAGCTTTACTTCTGCCAGTGAGGGCCGGGCGTGAGTCGTGCTTCGGTAGCTCAGTTGGTAGAGCACTTGCCCGCGAAAGGCAAAGGCCCCGAGTTCGAGTCTCGGTCGGGCACACAGTTTTAATCTGCCAGGAAGTTTCATATCAGCGCACACACCGCTGCAGAGTGAAAATCTCATTCTGTATTTTTGTTAATACGAGGTGCATTCAAGTTCTAAGGCCTCCGATTTTTTTTTCTCCGGACTGGAAAGAGATAGAAACATGCGCATTGTTTTAAAATGAGGCCGCGTACATTGTCAATACGTCCCAAAGATGGCAGCACCGTACGGTAGATGGAATTTTACCGCCAGCGGCGAGTATTAGAACTGTTTTAAATACTTAAAATGGCGACGTTTTCCTTAACGTGAACAGCGTGCGATCATTCGTTTTCTGAATTTGCGTGCTGTGAAACCAATTGAAATTCATCGACAGTTGAAGGAGACATGTGGTGATGGAGTTATGGATGTGTCGAAAGTGCGTTCGTGGGTGCGACAGTTTAATGAAGGCAGAACATCGTGTGACAACAAACCGAAACAACCTCGGGCTCGCACAAGCCGGTCTGACGACATGATCGAGAAAGTGGAGAGAATTGTTTTGGGGGATCGCCGAATGACTGTTGAACAGATCGCCTCCAGATTTGGCATTTCTGTGGGTTCTGTGCACACAATTCTGCATGACGACCTGAAAATGCGAAAAGTGTCATCCAGATGGGTGCCACGAATGCTGACGGACGACCACATGGCTGACCGTGTGGCATGTTGCCAAGCAATGTTGACGAGCAACGACAGCATGAATGAGACATTCTTTTCGTCGGTTGTGACAATAGATGAGACGTGGATGCCATTTTTCAATCCAGAAACAAAGCGCCAGTCAGCTCAATGGAAGCACATAGATTCACCACCACCAAAAAAATTTCGGGTAACCGCCAGTGCTGAAAAAATTATGGTGACCATGTTCTGGGACAGCGAGGGCGTAATCCTTACCCATTGCGTTCCAAAGGGCACTACGGTAACAGGTGCATCCTACGATAATGTTTTGAAGAACAAATTCCTTCCTGAACTGCAACAAAAACGTCCGGGAAGGGCTGCGCGTGTGCTGTTTTACCAAGACAACGCACCCGCACATCGAGCTAACGTTACGCAACAGTGTCTTCGTGATAACAACTTTGAAGTGATTTATCATGCTCCCTATTCACCTGACCTGGCTCCTAGTGACTTTTGGCTTTTTTCAACAATGAAAGACAGTCTCCGTGGCCGCACATTCACCAGCCGTGCTGCTATTGCCTCAGCGATTTTCCAGTGGTCAAAACAGACTCCTAAAGAAGCCTTCGCCGCTGCCATGGAATCATGGCGTCAGCGTTGTGAAAAATGTGTACGTCTGCAGGGCGATTACGTCGAGAAGTAACGCCAGTTTTATCGATTTCGGGTGAGTAGTTAATTAGAAAAAAATCGGAGGCCTTAGAACTGGAATGCACCTCGTAGTTTTATGCAAGAATCACTCTCGGAATTCATTAATCAATGGTGAGGATCCTACTAGGATAAATGCATAGGATACACACATGGGTGGAACACAATTCTTTTAGCTTTAAGATTATATCTCCACTGAAGCAAATACAACATAACTGGTTCACATAGCCGGCCGCGGTGGTCTCGCGGTTCTAGGCGCGCAGTCCGGAACCGTGGGACTGCTACGGTCGCAGGTTCTAATCCTGCCTCGGGCATGGATGTGTGTGATGTCCTTAGGTTAGTTAGGTTTAAGTAGTTCTAAGTTCTAGGGGACTGATAACCACAGCAGTTGAGTCCCATAGTGCTCAGAGCCATTTTTTTTGGTTCACATATTCTTACATATCGGACCTCTTGTGAGTGTGAGGAAGTGGTTGCGAGGTAGCGAGTATGTGGCAGCTAGTTGGTGTTTCCATTGGCGTAAATAAGCTGTATATATTTCTTTTTGGCATTGATGATAATTTCAGAGCTTTTTTCCAAAACGAGAGCACCATTTTAGAGCCACATATTACATCCGAGGCCGTTCCATTGCACTGGTAACATTAGGCCTCACTCGGCACCTGCACTGTTTACTGGTCAATGCCTCACTGCCGACTGACTACCATGCTCTCTCGTTTGATGCACAGACAAACGCTACATCCACCTTTTCGTTGGCGCTAACCACATTTTGGCGCGCGCTAACTCACTTCCGTTATAGAAGGTGAGCGCATTTTCTTTTCAGTTTATACAATGCAAAGGGCCGGCCGAAGTGGCCGTGCGGTTAAAGGCGCTGCAGCCTGGAACCGCAAGACCGCTACGGTCGCAGGTTCGAATCCTGCCTCGGGCATGGATGTTTGTGATGTCCTTAGGTTAGTTAGGTTTAACTAGTTCTAAGTTCTAGGGGACTAATGACCTCGGCAGTTGAGTCCCATAGTCCTCAGAGCCATTTGAACCATTGAACAATGCAAAGTCCGTATGTATGAACCGGTTTCAACAATATTACCGAGAGACATACTTTAAAAAACTTTATGATTTAAGCATATTAAGGAATCAATGCAATGTTTATCCCATTGAAAGACAATCACCTTCAAATCGTACAAATAACTTAACACACAAAGAGCAACAATATTACAAATATTATCGTTTCTCCACAGTAGACGAAAGTTATTACATGGGAAAGGATATGGACTTTACATTATTCCGGATCAATCTGTAAGCATTATTTAGAATACTAAACAATAGTGTTACAGATTGCTTACATACATAATAACTCAAACTACAGGTGATAAGCGTGCACACACACACTACACAGACATGCAGGCACAGTGAGACAGTCGGACACCGGACACACACAGCAGCACCCACGCCTAGCAGCGCCCTCGTTGGGTGCGCGCGAGTTCGAGAAGAGCTGGCTAATAAATATCACTCAGAGCCGCGGCCGTCCAAAGCCCCGCCGGGCCGCGCTGAATTATTCAGACACCACCGGCAGCGCCGGCAGAAGCAGCCAGCTCCCTAGGAGGCGCCGCTGACGCCCTGCAGTATCTGCAACCCGGCGCGCGCCGCGGGATGGAGCCGTCCGGCCATCAGATAGCGCCTCGTCGCTAATTCCCGCCACTGTCCCTGCTGCGCGCGGCTTATCTGGCTCGTTTCACGGTCCCCGCCGCCCGCGCTCTCGTCACAGGCCCTCCCCCTGCGCAACCCTTCTCCTTCCAGGCCCTTGCAAACGTCCAGCCTGGAACTTTAACAGCCGCTACTAAAAATTAACATACGGCGGGGCCTGGTGCGTTGCGGCGTCGCTGATGCAGCGCTGCCGCTGCATAGCACTGCCCGCTAAGTGCCGCGGCCGTGTGCAGCGCGGTGTTTCAGCCCTCTTCACACCACTCCGCCACTGTACACTCGCCTGGATTTTATTACCTCCGGCTTTACTACCTGCGGTATTAAAATTACTAATGTAAGCGAGACGTTTTCTTATCTCCTGCGTAATATCTGGTGTATTAAAACTTAGCTGCGTTAAGTATGCTTATATACATCACAATACTGGGTAATGCTATCATACAGGTTCATAGTTTCGCTTGCATTATTAAGTCCATTCTTTTCTGAAAAGGTGATTTTCACATAAATTACTACACTAACACTCAGACAAAACAAAATCGTCACCACGAACGAATTATCCGAATGAGACAGAGTTCGGTAGATGTGATATACCTTTACAGACAAACAAATGATTACAATTTCAGAAAAATTGGATGTTGTATTCATGAGTAAACGTTCTCAAATGAGGAGGGATTCTGACCTGCCTGACATGTAAGCTTGGGATAGCTCGCCATACAGGACAACGAATGAGGGTTGTTTCAAATGGCTCTGACCACTATGGGACTTCTGAGGTCGTCAGTCCCCTGGAACTTAGAACTACTTAAACCTAACTAACCCAAGGATATCACACACTTCCATGCCCGAGGCAGGATTCGAACCAGCGACAGTAGCGGTCGCGCGGTACCAGACTGTAGCGCCCAGAACCGTTCGGCCACTCTGGTCGGCCAACGAAAGAGGGCACAGAATATTGTCAACGTACCGCTGCTTGGTACGCTGCTGCGGATAACAAACAAAATGGGCTCGCTGTGAAATGATATGAAACACCAGATTGTCTCTCATAGTTGTCCAGCTGTATGACAGGCGATACTTGTGTTGGTATCTCACCACTTCCGCTGCGTCTCGAGACAAGTCTTCGGTTGTAATCTGAGCTCATTTTGAAGCAGGGTTGATCAAGACAGTTCCGCTCCAGTCAATGAGATGCTACGCAGAAGACGCACCTGGAGGTGCTCGTTAGGTGTTGGGATACCAAGCTGACTGTCGCCCACTATACGGCACGACATCCAGGAATGAAGGTGTGGGGTGCCATTTCATTCCATAGGACACCTTCGGTTGTCATCCACCGCACCCTTACAGACCCTTACAGTGGCCGAGCGGTTCTAGGCGCAACAGTCTGGAACCGCGCGACGGCTACGGTCGCTGGTTTGAATCCTGCCCCCAGCATGGATGTGTGTGATGTCCTTAGGTTAGTTAGGTTTAAGTATTTCTAAGTTCTAGGGGACTGATGACTTCAGAAGTTAAGTCTCATCGTGCTCAGAGCCATTTTTGAGCACCCTCACAGAACAACGGTACGTCAACGATATTCTATATCAATTTTGTTGCCCTTCAGGGCAAGTTGTCTTGTGCTTATATTTCAAAAAGATAATATTCGCCCGCACACAGCGGAAGTTTCACCTGCTTGTCTTCGTGCTACCCAAACCCCACCATACCCAGCAACATCGCCGGATATCTCCCCATTTGAGAACGTCTGAAGCATTATGGGCAGGTCACTCCAACCATTACGGTAATTTGACGATGTAATGAGCCAGTTCGACAGAATTCGGCACGATATGCATCAGGAAAGCGCCCGACAACTCTAACAATGCATACCAAGCCGAGTAGCTCCTTGTGTGCAGGACAAAGGTGGACCATCGAGTAACTGACCTGCTCGATTTGAGACGCTTTTCCTCATGAATAAATCATCTAGTGTTGCTGAAACTTATCATTTGTTAGTCACTACGTACACATCTAATTTATGTCTCATTCGGATAATTCCTTCATGATGTATAGTTTGCTTTTTGTGACTTACTGTAATACCATTATTTTCTGTTGGCCCGATTCAGCCTTGTGCTCAGCTTCATCGTTATTATGCTTATGCTCGCCAATGACGATGAGGCTGGAATTGGCCAGAACCAAATAAAGGTACTACATAACTAGCGAAAGTTCCCTGTTTCGCGCAGGTAGTTCCTCAGTGTAGTTTTCACGTAAGACATAATAACGGACGACTTCATCAAAATTCGGTCAATTTGTCCCAATATTTATAAAATACACGCAGAAGCGTTCCTCGTGAGTCAGTCCACTACTGTATCAATATCCATACAATTGCTCCTGAGGTTATTCTTTGCTTACAGACAAGAATAATGTACTAATTCCGATTCCAAAGAAAGGATTTGCTGACAAGTGTGAAAATTACCGAACTCTCAGTTTAATATATCATCGTTGCAAAATACTAGTACGAATTCATTACAGAGGAATGGAAAAAACTGGTGGAAACCGACCTCGGGGAAGCTAAATTTGGATTCTGGGGAAATGAAGGAACGCGTGAGGCAATACTAAGGCTATGACGTATTTTAGAAGACCGGTTAAGGAAAGACAAAACTTCATTTATAGCATTTGTAGACTTAGAGAAAGCTTCTGACAATGTTAACTGGAATATTCTCTTAGAAAAGCCGAAGGTAGCACGGATAAAATAGAACGAGAGATATTTACAACTTGTACGGAAACCAACCGCAGTTGTAAGAGCCGAGGAATATGAAAGGGAAGCCGTGGTTGAAAATGGAGTGAGACAGTGTTGTAACCTATTCCATATGTTATTCAATATGTACATTGATTAATAAATAAAGGAAAAAAGAAGAATTTGGAGTAGGAATCCAAATTCAGACAAAAGAAATAAAAACTTTGAGCTTTGTGGATGACATTGTAATTCTGCCACAGACACCTACTGGCTTGGAAGAGCAGTTGAATGGAATGAATAGTGTCTTGAAAGCAGGATATAAGATGAACATCAACAAAAGCAAAACAAGGATAATGGAATGTAGTCATTTGAAACCAGGTGATGCTTAGAGAATCAGATAAGGAAACGAGACGCTTAAAGTAGTGGATGGGTTTTCCTGTTTGGGCAGCAAAATAACTAGTGATGGGCCAATTAGAGATGATATAAAATGTAGACTGGCAACGGCAAGAAACGCAATTCTGATGAAGAGAAATTTCTTAACATTGAATATAGATTTAAGTGTATTTATCTGGAATATAACCATGTATTGAAGCGAAACATGGACGAGAAACAGTTTCGACAAAAATAGAATAGTTGAATTTGTAATGGGGTGTTACGGAAGAATGATGAAGATTAGACGGGTCGATCACATAACTAATGAGGAAGTACTGAAGAGAGGTGGGGAGACAAGAAATTCGTGGCACAACTTGACAGTAAGGAGGGATCGTTTGACAGGACATATTCTGAGAGATCAAGGGATCCCCAATTTAGTTCTCGAGGGAAGCGTGAGGAGTAAAAATTGTAGAGGGAGACCAAGAGATGAATACAGTAAGTCATTTCAGAAAGATGTAGGTTGCAATACTTATTCCGAGATGATGAAGCTCGCACAGGATAGAGCAGCACGGAGAGCTGCATCAAACCAGTCTTCAGACTCAAGACCACTAGGCTGAACAGACAGAAAGACGCAACGAGAGATATAATTTATTGTATGTGGCGACAAAAGGCACGTATTCTTACTGATTTTTCCGCCAGATACACCTCCCCCCCCCCCAATCTGCATCCGACTAGTTAGGAAGCATTGCAATTGTCACGGTATGTCACTCCTAACGTCAAATAAGTATGGAACAGAAGTTAGAGTCTCAGATGTAATATGTCCTCATCTAATAAATTATTTTAATTTAAAGTTGTATGATAAAGTAGTGAAACCAGAACATGAGAAACTGAAGCAATGATTTTTCGTAACCATCTTGGCGCCGAGTTCTCCTTACAACCGGCAAGTGGAGAAGGAAAAGTATTTTTTTCCTTGCTCTGCAGAGTTCCACTCTATAGATTTTTACTGCTTGTACCAAACACAGTTCTTTCTACACAGAAGTCTAGAATCTGGAGAATCAAAGTTGTACAAATATATCGATTAATTTGTAGCAAGTAACCAATTGCCTAAACAATATTGTATGCAGTAAGAGGTCTAATGATAAATGCGTGTTAGATGCGGTCTCGTAAACTACACATTTTTCATAATAAACAACTACCAGCTTCATCGCTACATAGGAATACAGTGAATATGGCTTTATTTATTTATTTTAACGGTTGTTAAACTCCATGACTGTGGATTATATTAAGTTAATAAATACAGCCACTATCCACTGGTTTATGTATTTTTATTTGTGCCTGTACACATTTACAACTTCAGTTGGCTTAATACATATTATTTTTCTGTTAGTAGATCGCTAGGAACGTCGACTCCAGTTTGGACACTGTAGCAGCCATTTATAAATTAACAGTTCGTTTAACAACTACACATCGTGAGTGGCATTTTATGATATATAACTTCTTAGGTGTATTCAACTTCTATTCTACTTGTTGTTGCTCCGATAAATCGCATTTATAATCGTGTCAAAGCACTTTCTCCTCACCTATTGCACTTAATCAACGGAATATCATCTATGTTACCAGCTAACACGATTGTTTACATCATAAGATAATGTCTATGTTCAGAATTTATTTCGCTTACAGGTTCGGAAACTGCTGTTGAAGTCAAGATTGATGTCTGAAATACTCCTCTCTGATACAGACAAGAGGAGATTGACTCAATAATTAAATCACTGAAGGGTAAGGGGTCTCATGGTTATGATGGAGTGTCTAGCAGAATATTGAAGTACTGTGCTGCACATGTTAGCCCTGGATTTACCCATATTTGTGATTTTTCCTTTAATAATGGTCAGTTTTCTGAGCGATTATAGTACTCCGTAGTAAAGCCGTTTTATAAAATGGGAGAAAGGGATAATGTAGATAATTTTAGACCCATTTCTATGCCATCAGTGTTTGCAAAAGTTACTGTAAAGGCTGTGTATGTAAGGATAATTGATCATATTATATCACACGATTTGCTATCAAATGCACACTTCGGCTTTAGAAGTCGTTTAACAACTGAAAATGATATATTCTCTTTTCCTTGTTAGGTATTGGACGAGCTAAACAAAAGGTTTCGAACACTTGTCATATTTTTTTCCGTTAACTAAGACATTTCATAGTGTTTACCACAAAATATTGCTCCAGAATTTGGAACACTTCGGAATACGGGGAGTAGCTTACAAATAGTTCACCTCTTACTTAACAACAGGCAGAAAAAGAACATTTTTCACGATGTTGATAACGGCTGTGATATGGGGTCTGAGTGGGGTACTGTCAAGTGGGGCCGGCCGAAGTGGCCGTGCGGTTAAAGGCGCTGCAGTCTGGAACCGCAAGACCGCTACAGTCGCAGGTTCGAATCCTGCCTCGGGCATGGATGTTTGTGATATCCTTAGGATAGTTAGGTTTAACTAGTTCTAAGTTCTAGGGGACTAATGACCTCAGCAGTTGAGTCCCATAGTGCTCAGAGCCATTTGAACCATTTTTGTCAAGTGGGGGGTGCCCCACGGATCATTGTTGGGGCCACTCCTGTTCCTTATTTATATAAATGATATGCCCTCTGGTATTATGGGTAACTAAAATATTTCTGTTTGCTGATGACACTAGCTTGGTAGTAGTGGACGTTGTGTGTTTACAGTTTCTAACACAGAATTCAACAAAACCGACGTTTTAATTTCATAGGAGGGGCATATGATTAGTGAAACTGAACAGTTCAAATTTCTTTTCAGATAGATAGTAAGCTGTCGTGGAAAGCTCACGTTCAGTATCTCGCTCGAAGACTTAATACTGCCATTTTTACTGCCATTTTTTCTAGGTGTTCAGATAGTAAGCTGTCGTGGAAAGCTCACGTTCAGGAACTCGCTCGAAGACAATACTGCCATTATTACTATTCGAACGGTATTAGAAGTGAGTCATAGTTCGACACTAAAATTAGTCTACTTTGCTTATCTTCATTCGCTTATGTCCTATGGGATAACTCTTACCATTGTAAAAGGACATTTTTGGCTCAGGAACGGGCGGTTCGGGCAATAAGTGGTGTAAGTTCACGAACCTCTTGTCGACCCCTGTTCGCGAGTCTGCATATTTTGACATTCGCCTCTCAGTATAGATATTCCTTACAGTCATTTGTTGTTAACAATATTAGCTTATTCCCAAGAATAAGCAGCTTCATTCGGTTAATACTCGGCAGAAATCAAACCTGCGTTTGTATCGGACTTCCTTACCCTTGTGCAAAAAGGTGTGCAGTATACTGCTGCATCCATTTTCAATAAGCTACCACTCGAATTTAAAAATCTTAGCAGTAATCCACGCGCTTCCACATCGAAACTGAGGAGTTTCCGCATGGGTCACTCCTATTCTGTCGAGGAGTTCCTTGAAAAATTAAGCTGGTTCTTCTTGTATTGTTGATTGCGTTTATTTAAACTTATGGGCTTTTTTCGGTTTCATTAACACTTATTTTTATCTGATATCACTTTTATGTTGAAATTTCATGTACTGACACGTTCCATTAACTTGGAGATTTGCTCCTCAATTTGATCCTAAGGAACTTGACGTGTAAAATAATAAATAAATAACAAGGATTCGTTCAACAGATTGTACAGTAGACATTGTACAATAAACCAGAGGGTATTTGTGAGAATGCAGCAGTATTTTGTGTCCCATTTGCTATTTGTGGCTATGCTTCGACCGTCTATGCTATCCGGACACAACACGCAACCACCTTGACTGTTTCTGCTCTGTCAGTATATCTCCCTTACCACCTATAAACACTGTTCACTACTGAACAGAAGTCTGAACGCGATGCTAATAGCGAAGACGAAAGGAAGACAAATTGCAAATGACTTCTGGCAGAGTGCAGGGGATACTCTAAATTGACGCAGAGTGCTATTGTGGTGTGGGTGTCAAGGGAAATTAACAGGTCTGAAGGACTGAGACCCACTAACTAGGACTTCATCACGTAGGCGCAGTTCAGAAGAATGAAAAGGTGGTAAGAAAACCAAAGTCTTGATGTTTTGAAAAGGAAAGACGTTGTCCTTACAGATTGAATGATCTCAAAAAAGTGGATTCAACAAAGACTGAACATGTTCTTATAGCCTCGTATGTATATTTCGCGTACAAACTACAAGAGTAGTTGAGGGGAAATGTGTAGTGAAGCACTTTCCCTTGTGCCAAGACCTGGCCTCTCCGAATGGAACACCATTCACCACCCATTCTACAGTATATCTGTAGTAGATGTGGAACAGGAAGTCCTACCTTCCTAGCATGGGTGCTAGTTTTAAAAAATATCCAGCAGGTGAATTGAAGCTAGGATCGAAAAGGGATATTTTAAGAGAGTGGAGGCTTGCATGGAATTCGGAGACAGATTGACAGCTCGACTAATGAGAGGGACAAAGATCTGGATTCTAGGATATCGATGGTCTGAAAATTTCTAGCATAATGAGGGCCTGAAATATTCTCATGGTTTGTTTCTCATGATCAAGTATTGGCCATACGATAAAAATGAAATAATTAATAAATTACATGCATAAAGACATTTTGTTGCTGAGTGAATAGTTCTTTCCGACACTAATTGGAATTTGCAGAAACTTTTGAAACGACCTGTTTTATTTGGTACTGAAATATTAAGTCATACTATATCCTGTCTTGTAGGAGGAGTATTAGACGAGTCGATTTGTCTTTAACAGTTTCCGCTTGGACAGAACTGTAACATATAAATGACAATTACCGTGAGACAGGTACTATTCACCTGTGGACAGTTCTCACAACAATGGCTTTTTATATGAAATTTCTTTTCTACCTGTCAGCCTGGAACTGAATGGAAACTCATGATGTCAGGGCCCTAGAAATATAAATAAGTATGAATTTTAACTGATTTATTTAAATTTCTTACTAATGTAATTACGAAAACAAGTACTTACACTCCTCCCATCACATACACCACCTCATTAACGCTTTTATTTTCAGCCTCTGGAACCAATAGAAAGTGTACATTGTGTACGGTTTAATGACTTCTTGAAAATTAAATTTATGTTTCGATTCTTCAAGGAAGAGTGGTGGGAGGCTATCCAGTGAAGACATCCAAACTCGGAAATTAGATTATCTCATACATTTGTTGAGTAATACAAATCGCTACTGAAGAACCCAGAAAGTTACTGGAAATAAATTGATGTTACATATAGGAGTAAATTGCTCAGAGAGATGTAACATTTAAAAAATGTTACAAACGAACAAATTTTCTGCTGCTGATTGTAGCCTAACAGGTACAGCAATAGAAGAAGCAAGAATAATAATCTTAGGTGGAGAAAGTATGAAAACAGTTTCGTATACATATGATTAAACATTATTAGCTGAATCACGGGATGAATTGCAGTTTAGTTGCAGAATCTGTAAAAGAGTATGGATGTCCCAGAAAAGTGGCGACGAATTTCAGGGTGTTATAAAAAGTGTCTTGAGGAACATACCGAGGATAGGGAACCGTGTAATGAAATTTCATCCAACGACTCCTCAACTAACGACTCTACATAGCGTCGAAGTAAAAGACTAGGGTACCCCTTCGGAAGAAACTTAAACTTGTACGCTGAATGAGCGCTGCAGATTTTAGTAAAACTGTGAACGGAAACCCTGTCAGAAACAGTCTTCCACCAAGGCAACATTGCACCACGTTCGTAGGAGACGAGGCCTTACTGCGCAACAGCATGTTCCATCTTCTCCACTGGCAATGGAGTCCATGAGTGAAGATCCAAACAACACTGCGAGATGTTCCGCCTATGGTCCATCAGCGTACAAAGTCACATTCCCGGCCGAAGGGGTTGCCTAGTGGCAGGCGCCGAAGCCTATAACTTCCACGATTTGTAGCTATTTTGGATGACGTTCCCAGGCAATGGTTCCAATCCTCGGTTTGTCCATTAAGACACCCTCGACAACCCCTTGAAGTTTGTGTAAACATTTCTGCGGCACCCTGCATACAAGGAAGATGAAAGTGGTGTGAATGTGTAAACATAATGGTTCTGTCAAAGTATTGTTGAAAGGAAAGAGTTAGGAACAATTAAGTCTCTTATTACCTTGTAAGTTTAATAAAAGGGAATCGAATCTGATTGGAGGAAGTAAGAAAGAGCGTATGTATGGGTAAAAGAGGCTATGTAAAAGTGATGAAAGATTTGTCAGCAACAAAAACAGTTCCGACAAAGTTAGGAAAGAGGTTGAAATAGTGTTTTTTCTGGAGAGTAGTATTATATAGCAACGTCTAGAGAGCAGTATTATATGGCAACGAAAGATGGATCGTCAAGAAGAAAGAAGGAAGTTACTTGATAATCCTGAAATGTGATGGCCATGAAAACCGCTAAAATTGAAATGGATTGACGTACACAAATGAAGAAATACTTTAAAGAACAGTAGCAGCGAAAAGCTAGTGAAAAAAATGTATGAATACACGTCTCACAGCGATATTAACTAATAAAAGTTTCTCGTGCTACCCGCCTCGTCAGATGGTTAAAATCCAACGAGCTTTCGACAGAATTCTCCTCGGCACTTGACAATGGCCGAAGACAGCTCGGTCGAAAGCTCGTCGGATTTTAACTACTTGACGCGGCTGAAAGTCCGAGAACATTTTATTACTACAGTAAATATTGGTTGGGATACATATTGTGAAGAAAGCATTATCGAAGGAAATATTCCTGGAAGAGAGGAAGAGCAGATTTGGAATTGTAGACGGAATTAAAAAAGGACGAAGTTATCGGCAGATGAACAAAACAGAGAAAAAAAAGAGGGTCCAAACCTTTCAACGTCTGTCGTAACACAGCATACCGAAGGAGGATAGGGAGGCCAGCGCCCACCTCCACCGCAGCCAGAGCACAGCGAGGTACGGTGCGCGCCCGCGGCTGCTTCCCGTCGCTAATTCTATGCGTCTCGCCGTTCCGCCTTCCTCGGCCCGCCTCGCCCCTGAACGCCACGCCACGCCGGTAGACTGGCCGTTCGGTCACTGGTGTTAACTCTGGCTGCTCGCAAACCAATTAAAACTTTAGCCATTATCCCATCTTGCCGGCAAGAATCTACTTTGAAAGTAGCGCCGCCATTGTGCAGGCAGATGGCGACGGCCTTGCGCGCCTTCGCCTCACCACTTCGGCCAGTTGCTGGAACACCGAAACAGCAACAACACCTCCCCTGGCGACTCGCTGCAAAGCGACAGCTAATGCGGGTGATTATCAACACCTCCGTCTTCTCATCAACTGAACTTCCATCGCCAGACTCGTTAGACTAACAGCGGGGCAGAGACACGAAAAGAATATTTTACAAAAATTCAGCTAAGTTTTCCTTGTGAGACTTTAGGTTTCTAAAATCTGGCGTTATTTTGACCCAATCACCAGTTGCACATCCTGCAGGTGAGATGCAAGTCAGCTAGCCGAGATATCGCAAAATTTGGAGGTGTAGTGCTCTAGACTGGTGAGCATTACTGCTCTTATTTTCTGCTTGAGTGACATCAGGTAACATACAACACTACATGCATTATAATATGTAAATTTATTTCTCTGATTTGTGTACTGTAATATTCTTGTTTCCTGTTTGTTTTATGTCGCACGGAAGAGATCCTGACAAGTGATTCATCGCTGTTCCACCGACGCAGCAAATCGGCGCCGATCGTCCGCTACTGGAGCATGGTGAACATCGGTCCAACATTGTCATCATCCTCTTTGTGCTTTGTTAAAACTTGATGTCCGAAATGACAATTTAAAATGTATTAATTCTACGTAAGGTCTTGAACTTCTATGACCACTGTATGTTATCAATATTCGTAAAACAAACCGAATGAATAAGTCTAGTGCTCAACGTAGTAATTCTATAGTAGAAACCTACTAAGGTTATTTAAGTTCAATTGCTTACAAGAAAACTGCAAAAGGCTTCGAATGATCTATATTGAAGGGAGAGCTCTTATCAAAACTGGTGGTGACTGCTGAAACCAGTTTAGAACTTACTGATGGACAAGGTAATTTTGGTAGATTCCTGATTGATGGGATATATAGTCAAGGGTGCTTCTCTTTGTGAAAAGTGCCAGAATTAAGTTCAAGAAGTGTTGTACCGCTGAAAAACAGTAACTGACTCCAAAGGAGTGAACTATGACCAGTGAGTGAAATAGTTTGGTTGTTTGCAAGACTCCCTCTTTGATCTCGGTAGTCATTTAAGTATTCGATATCATTACGCGAACTATATCCTTGCTTTAAAATCCATGATCAACGTTTTAGATCCAAGAGATGTTTGACCGGTGAGTCAACGTAGGAAGTTAGATGAATCATTATTGCAGTTTCTTATCAGTTAGTGATCGGTATTTAAGAAGAAGAAAGGAATCGAAAGTGATATATTTTGAAGTTACACAACAGAATTGTTAAACAATATCTGTGATGTACCAGATTTAATCAAGTCGATGTGTCATTGTTTTGTGTCATTTTCTTAGCCCTGCGCAAGGCTATTCTTACACGACGAAGACAATTTATTAACTCGAAGAATCAGTACATCTCATCTAGGATGTAAACGCTCCTGACAAGCATTTATTTATCAGAAAGTAGAGTATATTTACGATAAACATACAAAATATTTACGAAGACATGAGGTCTAGTCCCGCCGATGAACAACCTCATTTATACTATCGTAAAGACTCGCTGATAAATTTTAATTAAATGTCTGCACCTCTGAAGGAAGAATACAACGTTTACTATATTCTGAATATAACTGCATGTCTCCATGAATCATTGAAGACAGAGAGGGTTTAAATGATGAAGAATGTATTTAAGAAGGGAAAACATGACCAGTGGATGATAGTATCGCAATAGCAACAGAACGGACCATCTTACAGGACGCTACCGGTTATAATTGCCAAGAACAGTTCAAAACGTATACGTTTTCGAAGTGCAACTACACATAAAACAGCTAGGTATAATATATTTACATCTCTTGAATTCGAAAGGAAAATTGCTGTAAGAGAAATGGACGACATATTATCTTTGGATTTAATTGGAAGTTACTAAAATTCTTAAAGGGCTGTAGTTCACAAAGTGAAAATAATACGCTATTCTTACTAGAGGCTCCAATTAAAATGAAATTAACTGGCTTCGATTTGAGACTAGCTTCCAATGTTTAAAGAGATCTAGAGGAAACAAAAACACATGCATGTCGTCCAGGGAGAAATGCGAAGATATCTGGCCTAACAATTTGAAATGAAACAAATGTATCACAAAAATATGTACTGCAAATAACTCTAAGGTAAAAAATACCTCTAAGAACTGATATAAATATTTAAATCAAAAGAAGTAGGAAATACTAAAAATCATGGATGACAACCATCAATAGATGTTAGTATGCCTATAAACAAATGAGCATATGATTTAACTAACAACATCAGTAACGATACATTTGTTACTTGAAATAAAACAGTAATGCACCACACTTCGTTTGACTGAAATATCTGTTAACATGTGAATAATTAAGGGTAAACTAACTAGAATACCGACTCAAGAAATGAATTGGAGGAAAAAGATATATGATAAGGAGAAGGATTCATGTAAATGTTACGCCACGTGGTATTATCAAATTTATTCTCATAAAATTGTGGAAATGGTGTCTTTTTATCAATTTAGTGGTTTCCTTCTCAGTTTATTACATTTAACTCTGTTGATTATGTACTATTAATCAGACAGACTTATCTCACATCTTACAAGGATTTCCTTCCTTCATTATCTGGTTTACGGAACATGATTAAGGAATAACATTTGTTGGAAAAAATGAAGTAATACGTAAATTTGCGAAAGTAAACTAAAAATAAGGAAGTTAAACTTATACTGAAAGATAAGCTTTTTAAGTATTCAAGTTTATGCAGAAAAATGATCAACAATATCCACTCCCACAGTAATTTAATGTAAACTAAAAGGAAACAATATTGTACGTGGATCTCATGAAGTGAGTTCTGTACAATATAAGAAAATACTTAAAGATACACATATTATTGGAATGTAATGAGATGAAATGACAAATTTGTGAAAAATATATATATACATTTAAAATATATATATTTATTTAAAATAATGCACAAGAGTTTCTGCGACTATATTATCTACTTTCCAAAGGAGAATTTTTCCTGCACCCATTACGCGACAGGAATAAAAAGAAAATCGGTAATGGTGGTATGATGTACCGTCCACTTCGCATTGTATAGAGGCTTGGGGAGTTTATATGTATATGAAGAATTAACTGTTTCGTTTTTGTAGGAAAACTGGGGACCGTATCAGCCAGGTAGCACACAGCCATTTCCACCTAGTTATTTCATCCAAAGGTGTCTATAACGAACGACTGTACCTATCCCCACCACCGTGTTGCGACGTGATAGTAAGCAAGTGATACTGACGATTTCAGGTTTTGTACCCAGGTGATCGTCATAGAAGACTATAGAGGGGACCAAATGCCAATGTACTTATGTATTGTATATAGTCGCAGGGGTGAGGATTCAGGTGAATTAATCGTATTTTGGAACAATGCAACATACGGATTAAAAATGCCTCTCACTGATAGCGACGGTAATTTCAGGTATCGGGATAGCACCGTCCGGTTTCCTACCATATTGGACGCCTTCCTACGAGATACAGTAACCCAAAGAACTGAATGGCCTATGATGTATTCCGACATAAACCCTGTTGATTATGCTTAAGGCAGTTCCCACCTGTAGCACATCGTAGTTAGAAAGCACCTCGCATAGCGAACGATCTCAGGAGGGGCGCTGCCATAGAGTGGGACAGCCGTATGCGATAACTTCTACAATAGCTTGTGGACAGCATCATACGGAGGAACCTACCCTGCTGCAATTCAGGAAACTTGGCTCTAAATGTAACCTCGTAGCCGAGTGTAATTTCAGAAATTTGTAATCCTGCAACTTACTTCCTTTATTTTAACTGTTATTTTTGGTTTATTTACATGGATTTCTTTCATATAGTGAATTCGTCAATTTACTTCTCTCGCTCAGTTTCACCCTATACTCTTTGAAAAACTTTTTTGAGATTTTTATGTTGCACCTATAATTGTCTTAAGTCATCCTTGTATCAAGTTATGAGCAGACAGTATATCACTAAATTTTGAATTTCGTACTTGGGGCTGTTCTTAAGTGGATACAGATCACACGAAGGCCATTGTTTTATGAAATTTGGCGACCGAGATACCATTAGCTCTCACATGACGTCTAACTGACGAGGAGTTAGAATATAAATGCTAAAAAATAAATTGTAATCGGTCGAATACCGGTAGATGTAATGTTCATGAACAGACAAATATGTGATAAATGATTATAGTTTCCGAAAAACTGGACGATTTGTTCCACGAAAGGAGTTTCAGAAATTGAGAAAGTCAATAATCCGTTGGTCCAGCTGTGACACTCATGCAGGCAGGTTGTAAGGAAGGAGGGGCACAAATCCGTCAGTCGCAATGCCATTAGTTTTTATTATGCTTGCAAACCTAGATTTCAGCTACAAAAATCCGTCTTCACACTAGAGCGTCCTTCTGCCTACACACCTGTGAGAACATATGTGACATGAACTGCACCGAATCTGTTGAACTGTACCGAAAATGCATCGAAGATGGCTATCTATAGCCGAAGTCTAGATTTGCAAGCATATTAAAAAGCAACGGGATTGCGACTGACTTCTATGTGCCTTTCACTCCTTGCTGACACAGGCCGTTATTTGGTTTAGCGTAGACCGATATAGTTGATGGATGTCCTCCTGAGGGATATCGTTCCGAATTCTGTCCAATCGGCGCGTTAGATGTACGAAATACCGAGCTATTTGGTGCATCCTATCCATAATGCTCCAAACGTTCCGAGTTGTGTAGTGACTCGACTAACTTTCTGGGCAAGATAAAGTTTTACAAGCGCGAAGACAAACAGTAGAAACTCGCCATGCACAGGCTAACATCATCTAGACGAAAGGTAATCCCAGGGTGGATTGCCATGAAGAGCAAGAAAAAGGGGCGTAGAACATCGGCTAAAATCCACTGCGCTGACAGTCAAAGCGGTCTTCCTGTGAAATGAAATTGCGCCCCAGACAAAATTACTAGTGGTCGTTGTGCCGTATGGTGGGCAACAGTCAGTTTGGTATCAAACTGCTGTCTAGGGAATCTCCAGAGAAGTTTTCGGCTCTAAATAACATTTACTGGAGTATAACTGTCTTCCTTGATGAGTCCCACTTCGAACCGAGCCTCTACGACCAAGAAGGAGTGGCCACAGACAGCGGTGAGCTACCAGCCTGACTGTCCCCTGCAGTTTGGCCGACAACCGGGAGTAACGCTCTGCGACGCCATTTGTTCTTTTTTTCCACAGAAGGACGCTTTTGGTTGTCATGTGTGGCACTCATCACAGGGGTACGTCTACGATATTCCCAAACGTGTTTTGTACCATTCATGGTAGGACGTTCTGGGCTTATATTTCAAAGAGATAATGCCCACCTACAAACGGCAAGAGCTCTACTCCTTGTCTTCGTGCTTTCTGAACCGTACCTTGGCCAACAAGTTCACCGAATCTCTCCCCAATTGAGAATATTTGGAGCATTATGGGCAGGGCTGTCAAACGATCTCGTGATTTCGACGATCTAACGGGCCAATTAAACGGAATATGTGATGATATCTCTCAGGGAAACATCAAACAACTACACTACTGGCCATTAGAATTGCTACACCACGAAGATGACATGCTACAGACCTTAAATTTAACCGACAGGAAGAAGATGCTGTGATATGCAAATGATTATAGCTTTTCAGAGTATTCACACACGGTTGGCGCCGGTGGCGACACCTAAAACATGCTGACATGAGGAAAGTTTCCATCCGATTTCTCATACACAAACAGCAGTTGACCGGCGTTGCCTGGTGAAACGTTGTTGTGATGCCTCGTTTAAGGAGGAGAAATGTGTACCATCACGTTTCCGACATTGATAAAGGTCGGATTGTAGCCTATCGCGATTGCTGTTTATCGTATCGCGACACAGCTGCTCGCGTTGGTCGAGATCCATTGACTGTTTGCAGAATATGGAATCGATGGGTTCAGGACGGTAATACGGAACGCCGTGCTGGATCCCAACGGCCTCGTATCACTAGCAGTCGAGATAACAGGCATCTTATGCGCATGGCTGTAACGGATCGTGCAGCCACTTCTCGATCCACGAGTCAACAGATGGGGACATTTGCAAGACAACAACCATCTGCACGAACAGTTCGACGACGTTCGCAGGAGCATGGACTATCAGCTCGGGGACCATGGCTGCTGCATCAGAGACAGGAGCGTCGGCGATGGTGTACTCAACGACGAACCTGGGTGCACGAATGGCAAAAAGTCATTTTTTCGGATGAATCCAGGTTCTGTTTACAGCATCATGATAGTCGCATCCGTGTTTGGCAACATCGCAGTGAACGCACATTGGAAGCGTGTATTTGTCATCGTCATACTGGCGTATCACCCGGCGTGATAGTATAGGGTGCCATTGGTTACACGTCTCGATCACCTCTCGATCGCATTGACGGTACTTTGAACAGTGGACGTTACATTTGAGATGTGTTACGACCCGGGCTCGTTGCAGGTCGTGTACGGGCGTTTCTGGATACAGAAAATGTTTGACTGCTGCCCTGGCCAGCACATTCTCCAAATGTCTCACCAATTGAAAACGTCTGGTCAATGGTGGCCGAACAACTGGCTCGTCACAATACGCCAGTCACTACTCTTGATGAACTGTGGTATCGTGTTGAAGGTGCATGGGCAGTTGTACCTTTACACGCCATCCAAGCTCTGTTTGACTCAATTCCTATGCCTATCAATGCCGCTATCACGGCCAAAGGTGGTTTTTCTGGGTACTGGCTTCTCAAGATCTATGCACCAAAATTGCTTGAAAATGTGATAACATGTCAATTCTAGTGTAATACATTTGTCCAATGAATACCTGTTTATCATCTGCATTTGTTCTTGGTATAGCAATTTTAATGGCCAGTAGTGTATCAATCAATGCCAAACCAAATACCTGTTTGCACAAGGGTCTGAGGTGTACCAATCGACAGTGGACTTTCTTAGTTTGCGTAGCTCTTTCTCTTGAATAAATCATCAAATATATCTAAAATTGTTATAATTTTTTTTTTTTGGACGTCACATGATCTGATTTTATACATATTGGGTTACTTCCTTCGCGGTACTGCTTTTTTTAACCTTCTTATAGTGTATGTTGAGGGTGTTGAAGCATACCTTGTACAAAGTGTACACCGATACAATAGAAGTCGGAATGAAACGTTAAAAAATATACAGTACCATAACTGAAATGATTTCATTGCAAAATAATGAAAGACACGAATGGCCAAATTTTCTTCTACAATGTTTTTCTCTTTATGGGTGAAGTTTATGATGCCGGAATGGCATTAACGTTTGGTTAACCACCAGGCGGCTTTCCTTGAATTTTCTATCGCTATCGATCTATTGAGGAGCGTGGCTGCACTGCAGATAATTTCCCGGTCGCTCTTAGTGTCACACGGTTTTATAATTCTGTGCGAGTTCCGGAAGGTCATCAGGGTGTTGGGGCAGGTTCAGCGTCGTAGGCAGGTCGGCGCATTCGGCGGGATTCCTGAGGCACTCCGACTGACAGTTTGATTGCCTCCGCCGACGCCAGAGGCGCTGTGAGACATCCGTCGCCACACAATGGGTGACGGCCTGGGCGGGCCATTCCGCAAAGTGAATTGCCTTCGGGTCGGACAGAAATCTCGCACGTGCCTTCCTCGATTTTTTCTCATCGTTCGCACTCTTCAGAATGGGTCGCTTCGATCGGCATCGTACGGAGGACATCTCAGAAACAACGGCCGATTGGCTGGGAAATATCATAACAGATGCAAGTCAAAAGCTTAGTATGACATGCAAGTACCTCAGTATCGTAAGCTTATACAAATAAAATCTGTATCAATGACGATGTCTGTGATTCAATCATGGGATGATGATGACTTTTCTGGGGAGAACGTATCAGTTTCTGTGGACAACTAAGCAACGAGCTATAACTATATGTAACAACAGAGATGTGTTACAGATGCGTCGAAACTACTATACCCTAATGTGATTCAGATTTTGTGCTAATAAGATACATTGATAACTAAAATTTACTGCTGAATGCGCAGTATGTGTATCAACATCTACATCTTACGGTATGTGACGTGGAGTGCTTCTCATATATTGCACTGAGTGACATTACCGTCGGTTCTTGGTACAATGTTTTACACATTATAAATGAAATACCCGCACCACTTGCGTAATATTCTAAAATGTGTATTATTTGTTACACGAACCGATTTTCGGCTGTTATGTCACCATCAGGTACAAAGATAAGTATGTGGTGCAGTGAAACTTTGTTGGCTCAGATATTTTAAACTAGTATATCTACCGAGTATCTCCATTTACAGAGATGAAACGGTTAATACGTGAATTAGCAATAAAACAATTCGGATCATTTTTGTGTAAATGTGATGTAAGATTATTTAACTAACATAAAATATGTGACAAATTACTTAATGAGCTATAGACAAATTACAACGGTTATAGACATAAGAAAATAATTGAACAATAGGCGGTAGCTTAGCTGGCAGAAGGGTCACCCATGCCGGACAGGTCGAAGGGGAGGAGCCAGACCAAGTGTGTCTCACAACGATCTATTGAAAACCTGTCTTCTATCCTTTTTCCTATCCCTAGCCCATCCTTTTCCGTCCCATTTCCCCACTCAACCAATGCTGGCGATTAAACCTCGTATAGCGGTGCGGAGGAAATGCCAAGACAATATGACGAACATCTGGCAAATCGTCAGTGCGTGGACGATAAGGTGGCAACAGTTGGAAGCGGTGGGCCAGTCACCCGCCCTCCTTAAGTAACCTGATTACCGAAACCGAGACGAGAATACAAAACCGAATGGATAGACGGGGCCGAGACTTAGATGACATATTACAAAAATGTGGATCAACAAAACATTGTCTTTAATAGTTCCTAAATTACAAACAGAGAAGATATAATAGCGATATTAAACAGGTGAGTTAAGCAGCTGTGATTATATAAAGTAATTTTTATAAGATAACAAAACAAATTATAGTGACTGAAATAAAAGAAAATTAGGCATATCAGTAAGAGGGCTAACTTCCAACACGGCTGGGATGGAATTATGAGCAGTATCTGCTGTTAGAAGTGCTGAGTAAGGCAATTGTGTCTGGTAATAACTACTAGGTTCGAGTCGATGGATATGTGTTTATTAATATTCATTGTTTCAAAATAGCTCATCTTTTTCCTTTATGTATGTGATGTAATACCTTGTTTCACCTTGTAATTATGGCCTTCTTTATTCAGGTGATCTTCAAAAGAAATTCTCCTTTTCTAAGTTTATAACTGTAATAGTGTTACTTCAAGTGCGTACGTACTGTCCTGTCAGACTGACCTATATAGAATCGGCACAGTTACCAGTAACTTTATATATTGCTCTCTTTTCTAAAGTTGCAGTGCTGTAGTTGACACTGGACAAAAGGTGTCCAACAGTGTTGTGAAATGATGTTTTTACTTTCCTGGATTATGCTTTCTGGCTACGTCGAGTGAGACTTCAAGTAACTACGGAATCGTGCACCACTTGTTGCGTTCTTGAGGTGGCAGGTCAAAGGCAAGGTGGAGGGTACACCTGTTGTTTCTGCTTTTTGTGCACTGAGGACTCTCTTAAGGTAAGAGGGTAGCCATTGTGTGATACTATTTGTTTGAACGCATTTAATTCCATTTGGAAATCGTCTTCACTCGTGGAGATGGATACTAGGCGATGCATTACTGAATGAGAGGCAACATGTTTGTGGGTCACTGGGTATTGAGAACTGGCGGCTATTACCATATCTGTTCTGGTGGGTTTCCTAAAAATTTGAAAAATATGGTCCCAGATGCTTAAGGCTGGATCTAAATAATTTTTACAGTTAACCCCAAGCTCCATTGTGAATTTTATATTGGGGTGGAAGAATTTAGTTGTTTGGGGAATTTTTGAAGTTGTCAGGTCATACCTCACCATAACCACAACTTATAATCACCATACCTAAAGTAGTATTCAATCTTGAAACAGTAGATTATTTATCAAAATACATGAAATATATTCGCAGTTGCGAATATGGACTACCATCGGCTATAGAATGTAATGACAGTGAAAATTTGTGCCGAACCGAGAGTCGCACCCTTATTTCCCATTTATCACGAGCGCTCGCCTTACCGTGACTCATTGCCAGACCCAAACTTCCAGATGTCGTCAAACATAAATCTACAAAAATGGCTCTGAGCACTATGGGACTTAACATCTGAGGTCATCAGTTTTTTCTAGATCTTAGAACTACTTAAACCTACCTAACCTAAGGACATCACACACATCCATGACCAATACGCTGCCGATATGGTTGCATTATCGGTCGGAGCATGGCATTCACGTATCGTACAGCCGTTACGACGTCTTCCATGACCAGCGGAGGCGTACGTCGGCCCCACACAATGCCATCCCAAAACAGCAGGGAACCTCCACCTTGTTGCACTCGCTGGACTGTGTGCCTAAGGCGTTTAGCCTGACCAAGGTGCCACCAAACACGTCTCCGACAATTTTTGCTTGAGGGAATATGAGACACTCATCGGTGAAGAGAAGGTGAAGCCAATCCTGAGCAGTCCATTCGGCATATTGTTGCGCCCATCTGTACCGCGCTGCGTGGTGTCGTGGTTGCAAAGATGAACAGCGCCATGGACTTCGGGAGTGACGTTGTGCATCATGCAGTCTATTGAAGAGAGTTTGAGTCGAAACATGAAGCCCTGTGACTGCACGAAATGGTGCATCGGTGAAGAGAAGGTGAAGCCAATCCTGAGCAGTCCATTCGGCATATTGTTGCGCCCATCTGTACCGCGCTGCGTGGTGTCGTGGTTGCAAAGATGAACAGCGCCATGGACTTCGGGAGTGACGTTGTGCATCATGCAGTCTATTGAAGAGAGTTTGAGTCGAAACATGAAGCCCTGTGACTGCACGAAAAGCGTTATTCAACATGGTGGCGTTGCTGTCATGGTTCCTACGAGCCATAACCCATAGGTATCGGTCATCCACCGCAGTAGTAGCTCTTGGGCGACATGAGCGAGACATGTCACCTCCTCCATGTCCGAACAACATCGCTTTGGCTCATTCCGAAACGCCTGGACACTTCCCTTGTCAAGAGCCCCTCCAGGCAGAAAGTAACAATTCGGGCGCGATCTAACTGCGGTACTGAGCGTCTAGGCAAGGTTGAACTACAGACAACAAGAGCCGTGTACCTCCTTCTTGGTAGAATGACTGGAAATGATTGGCTGTCGGACCCCCTCCGTATGCTCATGTATGGTTGTTTACATCTTTGGGCGGGTTTAGTGGCATCTATGAAGAGACAAAAAGACTGTGTCTGTGATACAGTAACAACAGCCAACGTCTGTCTTCAGGAGTTCTGGGAACCGGGCTAGTGCTAAACTTTTTTTGATGTGTGTATTACATCGTTATTCGCAATAACAGGCACTGAAATATCGTATTTTCCAAAAATTGTGTTTTACAATTGTCCATGAATATTTCAGCATGGGCTGGATTGAGGTGGGATCCCACAACTAGACGGCTCAGCTGTGTGTTTAGCCTGCTATTTAAACGGAAATAATTTTGTTTTGGACAAGTTTCTGTTACTAACTGTATGCCATCTGTGACAACCAGGTTAACTCCTGATTTATCTTGTTAGGATATGAGAGTGTTTAGGCATTCAGGAACATGTACATTAGTGAATAAGATGCTAACATTGAAATAAACCAGCTCGACACTAGGGAAAATCTGCATGTCTTTTAACTGTTCACTGAGTCAACTGAATTAAAGTTTCCGTGGCAACGTAGAATAACTTGGAGCCAATCACAAATTTTCCTCATAATTAAAATATTGCTACTACTACATCTATACTTGGCAACAGCCTCAGTGTGTGCTGTAAAATCCCCCCTTTCCTTTCGCGAAAGGTGGGTGGGACGAATAGCTTTTGGTAAGACTGGATATCAGCTCGATTATGTTTCATTTTACCTCCATCGACATGTATCTCGGAGGACGGAATACACTGTCTGTACTAAAAAGGTGCGTTCTGGAAATTTTCACACTGCGCTGTACCATTTATCATAATACCTTTTTTCTAGCATCTGCCATTGGAGTTATATCAGAATATTCACGTCTTATGAATGAATCATCAACGAAACTCTCAGTTCATGATTCCATTTCTTCTGTTTTCTCTGCAAGTCGTACCTAGTAAGAGTCCCACACCGGACGCTACTGAAGTACAGCGGGTGGCCAAAAATACGGAAACGCCTAGTTACATAACACATTAACAAGCCGAATGCGGTGTGGGAAACCAGTTATCATAGGAAACAGTTTCCAGCTGTCTCTGAATTAATAAATGAAGGTTCTGTACTGTTTTCAACGGAATGTTACACCATTCTTATGGCAAAATTATGGAAAGTTCATGGCGATCACGCATCTTTCTCTCCAAAAAAGACCACGAAGTCTCAATACTGCGGCATACTAGCTGTGGTGCCAAGCGGAGATGCGAAAATTCATCCTCGTCCTCGCAAAATCAGTCCTGGAAGATGCGGTGTGAACAGAGCTCCTGTTGTGTTGCAACACAGCATCACCATTGGGGAACAAAAACTATACCTTGAGATGGACCTCATCAGCCAGAATGATCACACAATCATGGGCAGTAATTCAACCACGCAGAAGAAATTTGGTGCTCATGGAATACCACGATATAGCTGCCCAAATCATGAACGCATTCCCACCTTGTTTCACTCTTGGGACAAACTCGGCCGGAAGTTGGAAACAGTGTGAAAGACGACTCACCCGACCAACTGACTCTCTTCCATTGCTCCAATAGTTGGTGTTATGCTTTCGGCACCACATTATCCTTCGACGGGAATTGGCATCGCTGATTTTTGATTGCGACATTCAGTTTACAGTGACTTCTGTAGCTATCGTCCTCTTACGCTTCGTCGTAATGGTTCTCAATGTCCGTCCGTCACGATCATTCAGCACACATTTTCGTCTGCGTTGTGATCTAGCGGACGACGCTTCTCCGCTTTCCCGGTATTCTGTACAACTATTAGACTCGGTGCCTCTTAAAATACGAAACACACAGGCTATCTTGGTCATGGAAAGATCCACCATGCAAATACCAACAATATGCCTACGTTCGACCTCACCCAGCTCCGGCCTACTGCGCTCACAACACAGAACACCCTCTGACCACGATTGACATTTGCAACGTATTCAGGACACTGCAGACGTCCCGTTCGTCGTCAAATACAACAGCGCAACCGGCAGGCTGGGATTCTATCTCCGTTTATGTTCAAATTTCCGTTTCTCGCGCTGTTTCCTTATTTTTGTCCGACCCCTGTGTGTCAAACGATGCTTTTGTAAGGTGTCTCCTTCGTAGGTGTACAACCCTACCATTAGTATTGTAATTTAGTATGTTTTTACCTAAATAACAGAAAACCATGTGTCTATGCTGCCACGTATAACCTTGTTACTAAATTTAGTTTACTTTTTAAATAAAGTACACTATGAGAGGATAGTCCTGTTAATAGGAAAGGTTAATGAATTGAGTAACCCTTTTCACAGGATTTAACAGTGTGTTGCGTCTAATAGATAAGTAAATCAGACTATTCATTTCTTTCCCTAAGTTCTTACGCAGCGGCTAGAAAGAAACTCAGTATGAATAGTATTATATTGAACCTAGGACAGCTCATTTCCAAGCTCATTTAGTGGTTCAAAATATGTACTAACGGTCGGTAGCCTATCCAGACAATGAAACAGTGAAGTATTAGACAAGCAGACGTAAGAATTTTGCCTACTTTCTTCCTACTGTTTAAGTTGCTTCTTCAAATAAATATTACTCCACGTAAACAATGTTTGTGCAGACACTGGAGTTCCTTTTTGACTACTACACCCTTATACATAACGTTTTCAAAAGAGAAAAATACCAGTAGATAACTTCAAGGAAGCTAAAAAAATTGTTGGCAGGGAAGACCTTTAGACAAGCACTTTTCATAGTCAACACACTTAAATATTAAAATACTTAGATACTAAAGAACACATTTTTACACTGAAAATTTCACTTCAAGAAAACCTCTTTCTTACTATAATTTACTTTCAGAAGCTACCGTTCTTTGAAATAACTGTCATTTAACACGTTCAAGTAACTTGGCTTCACTCTGAATTTTACGTAAGCAAACGTTTACTATAATACTTCGCAATAGTTAAGAAAAGCTTCTCGTTATTTACACAAAAACAATTTAAATAATGCACAAAAATACCTCTGATGAAAACTGCAACCGGCCTACGGCATAGCTGCGAGTTGGCACTTCATAAGTCTGTAAAACAGGATACTCTGATCAATACAGCAGCCCAACAACTCGCAGCTATGATGTAAGCCGTTTGCAGTTTTCATCAGAGGTATTTTTGTGAAAATTTGCAAACAAAGCTTCTCCTGCTCCACAAGGCTGTTGCCTCAATCACTGCCGCCTACAGACTGTGTGACTTACTTCCCGCGCTTGCTCTAGGGAGCGCTCCAATTCGCCCTTGCCACCTTTTCCACTCCTCAGACCCACTTTCGTTTCAAACAAAAGCACACTGGCTTTTACATAACACCTATTTCTTACATTGTTCCTAAGAGTGACCATTTCTTATAATTGTCAAATTTACATCTACATGAGCAGTCTGTGCACATAAATATTTGTAAACACAAAATGCCATAAGAAAATTATTTACGTTAACAAACAATATACAGAGTATTTTAGTATATTACTCCCATACAACAAAAAGAACTTTAATCTTTCGTATAGCACACTTTACTTTACATATACAGAAAATATAGTACCAATATGCAAATATTTTAAAGCAAAAAAATAATTAAAAAATTCAGTTGAAGCATAAACAAATAGTGTTATAGGTGGACTACACTTGCAAAAGATTTTCCCTCTGAATCCTGTTCTACCAGACGAATTTACTACCATTAATTTTGTGTTATCATTCCACTTTTAATCGCTCCGTTTACACGATCCCAAAAATTTCATAGATGTACCCGTATCTAATGATCGGCCGACAATAGCGTAATGGAATTACAACGGATAATTCCGACTATTTGTACACAACACTTCACATTCGGCAATGTACATGGCCAGCTGGCAGTCGCTGCAACAAGCGCCAATCCTCTGCAAGTCGCCCTAAGCCTCCCTACAGCTCTGTACGAATCATTTGGCGTGAAGTACGTAACTCCGTTCCTTTAAGCTGATATAATAGAATACGTGACTTGAAAACGTTCGCGTCCGATACTGGATGTAGACCAACATACAAACATTACACGAGCTTCTAATAGTTTCGGGCTGCCGATGTCTGAGAGCGTCGGAGAGCATCGAAGATCGTAGCACTGTTTATAGAAAGTACACTGATAGCAAAAAAATTGCAATTCCAAGTAATAATTAACGTAGAGTAATGAAATTTCGCGAATACATTTGCCTAGGCAACATATTTAAGTGATTAACATTGCAGAATTACGAATTAATGTGAGCAGGAGGTAAGGCACTGCTAATCTGAAATTCTGGTACATTAACAACCTGTGTAGCCGCCAGAATGTTGAATCAAAACATGCAGATTTGCATGCGTTGTGTTGTAAAGGTGTAGGATGGCAGTCTATGGGATGGGGGTCCGAGGCTGTCGCACTTGGTCGGTCAATACAGGGACGGTTACTGCTATTTGGGTATGGTAATGGAGTTGTCATCTGACGATGTCCCATGTGTGCCGGATTGGAGAGAAATCTGGTGATAGAGCAGGCCAATGCAACTTGTCGATCATCTGTAGAGCATGTTGGTTTACAACAGCGATATGTGTTCGAGCGGTATCGTGTTGGAAGACACCCCTAGAATGCTGTTCATTAATGGCAGCACAATAGATCGCATCACCAGACTGTCGTACAAATTTGCGGTCAGTGTGTGTGGGATAACCATGACAGTGCTCCCGGTGTCTTACGAAATTACTCCCCAAACCACAGCTCAGGACGGATGTCCGTTGTATCTAGCACGCAGGAAGATTGGTTGCAGGCCTTCAACTAGCCTCCCGCTAACCAACAAACGCCCATAACTGACACCTAGGCAGAACCAACTTTCATCAGAAATCATAGTGCCCTTTATTTCAGTTACTACAGTTTCTTTCGTCGTATTAACGGAACTTTACTTTGTATAGTCACAGCTGCTTCACATCACTTTGTATCTTACATGTTTGTAATATAGGACACATCAAAAACAAGGTTATTTTGTTCCGCCACATCTCTGGAATAGGTCACGAAAGTTCATTGATCAATTATTTTCTTCTACATACAACCGTCGTAATTCGTCTACAGTTCATTAGTAAACGTGTCACGTATTTTATCTTAGTTCAATAATCTTACATCGTATTTACACTAAAATAATCCCTCTTTCTTTCTTCCTAATTCAAACATTAACAGTTTCATCTCGGGAAATGGAGATAGTTTGTAGATTCACTAGTTTAAAATCCCTAATCCAACGAAGTTTCACTGCACCACATACTTATCTTTGTACCTGATGCTGTCGTGACAGCCGAAAATCGGTACGTGTAACAAATAATAAATACTGTAGAGTATTACACCAGTGTTGTCTGTTTCATTCAAAATGTATAAGATATTCTATCAAGAACTGACGGAGCAGTTAATCAACGCAATTAAATGTGACAAAACAGCACAGTTATCCGTTGTTAATTCAAACATTAACAGTTTCATCTCGGGAAATGGAGATAGTTTGTAGATTCACTAGTTTAAAATCCCTAATCCAACGAAGTTTCACTGCACCACATACTTATCTTTGTACCTGATGCTGTCGTGATAGCCGAAAATCGGTACGTGTAACAAATAATAAATACTGTAGAGTATTACACCAGTGTTGTCTGTTTCATTCAAAATGTATAAGATATTCTATCAAGAACTGACGGAGCAGTTAATCAACGCAATTAAATGTGACAAAACAGCACAGTTATCCGTTGTTTACAAGAGCAAATGTTGTTGAACATATTTGGTTACACACTCAGTATATTCAGAACAATACCGCTCCGCAATATGCATGTGTAAGATGAAAATCTAAGACGGTTCTTCTAAAACGGCAGCAGACGTTGCACTAGAAACATGGATAAAAGAAGAAATGAAATTGTGATACAGCATTCGTGAATACGCGAGTACACACCTTAAATTAGCGCCCGTTCGAATTGACACCCAGTGGAGTTCCATATATTGGACAGTGAAGTAAGACAGGAAGTTAATGGCGTCGTGCATATCATGTACGAAAAACACAAAGCTAAAATTAAGAAATTATTCAGCGGTAAAGAACTTTCAAAACCAATTCAAAACTTAATGTTCGCAGGTCGTATAACTAATATTCGGGACTTAAAAACGACCAACGAGAAACATACAGGCTTTAAATATGCTGCACCACAAAAAGCCTCCGGAAAACGAATGAAAGTAATAAAAACTGATTTGTAACATCCATTAGATGAGGACTTTTCAACTAAACATCTCGTAGCCGATGAACTGGATGAATCTAACCTCGCTTGTAGTGCCCCACAGCTAGAGAAACATAAGTGTTAGACAATTTCAAGACGGAAATGAACGACAGTCTTAATGAACAAATGTGTCTATGTTAAAAAAGTGCAGGCGGAAGACCCCACACAGTCCTATAACAATAAAATTAAAAGTGTTATCACACAGTGTAAAATAATAATATTGCACTCTGGTGCCTATTTCCTTGCCACCATACATCCTATATCCCCAGACTTCAAGGCCTCCCTAAACGCCATAAAAATAGTATCTCAATCCGTCCTGTGGTGTCTTCATTCTCAGCTCCATGTTACAAATCAGCCAGAGGGCTAAATGACCTTATCAAGATCAAAACCAAATTCAAGATCGTGGTCGCTAGGTGTGTGGAGCCAGCCAGTGAGAGCCACCACACGTGGACCTCCAAGTTTCATTGCCAGACAGGATCGGATGGAGACATAAACGGATCTGGTTTTGGCCAGCTGGAGCAACACATTTGATTTTCAGGTTTCAATAAAACGTAACTATACGTAACAAAAGTTTGTATTCGGGGAAACCTGTATTGGTGAGTGTGTTTACCTTTCAAACGGGTGAAAAAGAGAGCATTACATACCAGGTGTGAAAGTAGTTGTGAAGTAATTTAACTGGCCAGAAGAAGAACCTGAGTTGGCCGGTCAGAAACACAAACATACTCGCTGAAAACGTTGGAAGCCCTTGCCAGAGAGTTCGTCCTAATGTGTCACCTGAAGCAATGCTTTATAGTAGAAACTTTGATGCAAGCCTCCACGTGAGACCACGGCAGTTCGCTGAATACTTTTGGTTGTAACTAAAAAGATCGTCAGCGGCTCATGGTCGGTAGTCGTTCGCCCCATTCCAACGCATTATCCACACCGTCTCTGGCCGCAACCGCCGTGTAAGCAGAAGTCTCCGTCCGGCAGTTCTGCAGACAAGCGCCCACCGCCAAAAGTTCCACGCGAACCCTCAGTCACGCACATCCTGCTAATCGGTGTGCGCTTCAACGCTCCTTCCACTGTCAAACTATCAATGTTCTCTAACAATAACTGAAGCCTAGGAACGTAGGTACAATGTGCACATTAGTGTTTTATCATTTTATTTACTTTTCAGTTAGAGTCTAATCGTAACAGCCGTAGTCCAGACACATTTAGTGAAAAAAATTACTAACAGAATATATCTACATTCTTTCTGCTGGCAAATCTATTGCTATCTGTGCACGGGACAAACAATAGATACGAGACGTTGAACTAAAGACTGTTCAGAAAGGGTATCAACACTAAAAATTCGAGCAAAGAACGATAAATAGCCATTTTTAACAGTAGCAAAGCGTCGGAGAATTTTGTAAACTGACAATTCGGACACTTACCAACAAGTATTTTGTTGACTATTTCTTTCACAGTAATAATTGTGGAATATGAAGCAAAATATTTTTCTTTAGTTATTACAAAGAAAACACGGCAATACTACCGACACACTACTTTCAAACTTCATTGCTACAAATACTAATACCATTTTTTTACAGTGGAACGGAAAGACTGATGGAAGTCGATCTCGTGGAAGATCATTTTAGATTCCGGATCACATGACTAATAGTGTCACTACGTTCATTACTTAAGACTTCCGGGCTATTAGGTCGTGGTCGATGAATAAAACTTTAGGAGAAAGTTTCCTCTCCGGCTGCGGGAGACATCTTCATAGGTAGTCACTTTATCTCTGAATATGTCTCCCGCATTCGGAGAAAGTTTTATGCATCGACTACAGCCTAATAGTCCGGAATTTTTAAATGATGTCAGCACCAGCCGTGAAAGCTTACATTTTATAATCAGTTTCATTACTACATATGTCAGAAGACAGATTGAAAAAAAGCAATTCTACATTTATAGCAGTTGTAGATTTAGAGAAAACTTTCGACAGTCTACGTTGGAATACACTGTTTGTAAACTGAAGGTAGTGGAGATAAAACACAGGGAACGAAAGATTGTCTGCAATTTTTACACAAAGGGTCGGAGATCACGGGAACGAGGCAGAAGCTTAGAACTGAAATAGAAATTATTGTAGTCTATCACCCATGTTACTCACTGTGTGCACTGAGCAAAAAGTGAAGAAAAATACGAAAGATCCCATTATTAAGTTTCATGGACAATAAATAAAAACTTTAGAATAAGAAATAAGAGCTTTAAAGTTTGGCGATGAAATTTTAACTATTTCAGCGAAACTGCAATACTTGGAAGACCAGCTGAACGGAAGCCATACTGTCTTCAGAAAAGATTCTAAGGTGAACGTTGACAAAACTGAAACAAAGATAATGGAAAGTAGTCGAATTAGTTGATGTTGAGGCAAAGAGGTTAGAAAAATAAGACGTAAAAAGCAGCAAACGAAGTTTCTTAGTTTTTCTACAAAAGATCTGCCGATGTAATAGGTACGAAGGATATTAAATGCACAGAAGCAGTAGCAATAAAAGACTTTTCTGAAAAAACATTTATTAACATTTAGTATAAATTTAAGGATTTTCATAGAATATTTGTGTGTAGTATAGCCTTCTATGGAAGTGAAACGTGGATGGCCAACGGTCCACATAGGAAAAGAATAGAAGCTTTTGAAATGTCGAGCTACAGAGGAATGTTGAAAATGCGATGGGTAGATTGCATCAGTAAATGTCTGAAGGTGGCCTTGTAAGCCGAAAACCGGTTAACAATAAAAGTAATGTTGTGTAACAAAAGCAAACTGGTGCTTCTCATTTATTAATGGAGAGGAACTGAATCGAATCCGGAAGAAAATAAATTTATCATACATCTTTACTGAAAGAAGGCGTATGACGATGGAAAGCAGCTATCAAGAAATAGTCACTTTGGCAGTGGTGTGAAGTATGTGATTTTGGTGTTGGCGGTCCGGGGGGGGGGGGGGGGTGAGAGAATTACTAGATTTACTAGATGTAGGCAAAGGCTTTACTACAGTAAGCAGGTTAAGATGATACAAGTAGCCAAATTGAAGATATTGGTGATGGTGATGATTCTGAACGTGGGGCGCTCAGTAGATTGAACATCAGCACTCTTATGAATATACAGAATGCCAAACTCAAACCTACAACAGCCTGTTGGTATAATGAATTTGAATCTTTGACGGTGGGTCACAATTGGCGTTATTTTCAACCCTTTTTGCTATTTTAACGTCTATAAGGATGAAACGATGAAAGCATAAGGCACGGGCTACCCATGCAGTTAAGATTTGTACTCAGTCCTACGCATGTGAGACTCGACAATCTTAAGTAACGTCTCTTGTTTCTGGATATAGGAATGTCATAGTTTCATCTTTACGCTGCAAACAGACATTTTCAATTGTGCCCACCTAGTCGGAGCGATTCAACTCGAACTTCCCACCCATACCACTGTTAGACTACTGATTTCGTATCTCGCATCTGAATCTGTGGTACTAACTCTTCCGCTCCTTCGTTATGTAAGATACACAAGGAATATGGAAATCAGTTCCCGCTCCTTCATTACTGCTGCACTATGATAAAGGTTCCAGAAGATCCAAATATCATTCCACCTCTAATCATTCTACCTCATGTAAACAGTTCCTTCTCAAAGAACAGGCAGTTTGTAATTACAAGTAACAACAAACAAAATGGTTTACAATATTATTTCTGTCTCTTGTCGCACCTATAGACACTGTAAACCAGATTGTTCCAGATCTTAACTCCAAAATGACGTGGAATGATCACTGTCTGCGACAGTATACGGACTAAAAGAATAAAAGTCGCATACTTCAATCTATCATAGTTTTACCAACGTCTTCTAAAACTCTCCGAAATAATGACATACGGTGTGGCTTGGTTTCAATTTACTACCACGGCAGAAATTTTGAAATTCACCTATGTGTGTTACTATTTTGAATAATGATAATATTATACGACACCCCTTTTCGAAACCAACCGTTCTACAGTTCTACACAAAATCTGCAATACCGCTGTTCTACTACGTGTCTCTTGACTCTTACATCCGTCCGGAATGAAATTCAATCTAATATCTTCGTCTATTAAAGTGGGATGGTGATTTTCATAGTTTGAATATGTAAGACAGGCCCTCAAATTCATTATTTACTATCTACATTATGCGTCTCATTCCACTTAGCAATTCATTTTCTTACTGTTCCTTCTCGTCCTTACATTTTATGCACATCAACTCTGAAAATCACCACAGGTTTGAGTCAGTTTGTTATTAACTCCTACTAAAATTCGTAAGTCCTGCACTTTAAATGTCGACAGGGAAATTACCGCGTCGCCACCTCCTAACGGACTTGAAGGTGGTGTCTGATCCAGAAAGGTTTTCCGGCGTAAACAGGGATTATTCATTACAGCATTTTATGCCGTCTAGTGTAGGTTTTGCTCTCCCTAAGTTTAGAGGACTGCTTATCAGTAATACTAGCCGTTCATTACCCGGGAATGTTTCTCCTCGTGACAGCCCGATCCAATCAAAGCAAATAGGTGTTTTAATAATGTTGTTATTCCTTTCGCTCGCAAAGGATTGTGAGGGTCTCTGTCAGGAAGAGACTCGCATGTTTAGGCAGCTCCACGTTAGCAATAATTCAGTCTACTTGAACGTCAAGGTTATTAGAAGCAAACGAGGCAGATTAGCGTTTGTGGTACCTTCGACATCGAGGTCATTAGACAGTGAATGTAACCATCGACTGGAGAAGGACTGAGAAGGAATTTGACCATATTGTACTCAATGGTGCCACTCCGGCATTTGTCTAAACCTATCTACGGGAGTAATGGAAAATCGCAATTGGAATTAGCGGATGTAGTTTTGAAGCACCTTCTCCCCTTCGCAACTATTGAACAACATCGCTCGGTAAAATCCGGGAACTGGTATGTGACAGAGTACACGTGTTTTTGTTATGAAACTACCCATCATTGACCTGAAATGATTAACTGAATTCAAAGACATCTTGCATCCCTATGTCCACACGTATACTTGAATCACATCTTTCAAGTATATGGCTGTCTTACCCTTCGCATCACCTCGCTCGGAAAGAAAGCCTAATACAGCTAAGGTGAGGTCATGGCACACAGTATTTTAGCCAACGATTATTTCGTCTAAACAGCCATCCATCTGCTTCATCCACAAGTTAATTCGACGGTAAATGTATTGCCGTGCCAGCGTAACTACTTCCTTCTGCGAAACGCTCAGTGTTTCGCTGTCACGCTCACAGGCTATTACTGAAGTACCCGAAACTCTTACCAGATGGGATATAAGGTAAACACTTCTCTTTGCACTTTTCACGTTAATTCACTATCAAAACCCGAGCAACCGCCAATAATTATCCTTGTCTCCGTCAGGAAAGCATTTGAATGTGCGGGATATCATGCGATCACACTGGTCTAACAGATGTAGCAGTTCTCTCTGTGACCGTTGAGCAAAAATATCTATTGAGCGAGGAAAGCGTATTGTGCTTGTCACCAGTAGTAAAGCGAAATTGGTACGTTAGTTACGTTGTTTACATCGTGAGCTTCAATTGGAACATTAGTATTTCATTTATTTGCTCCGTTTTTCCAGTTATATTCATCAGTAGCGTCGGTAAATAGTCATTGTTGCTACGGATGCAAACAGATACGTCAAAGGAGAAAAACCTAGTTTATAAAATTAAGTACTACAAAACTCTAGTCCTAGTCATATGTGCGTCAGGGAGCGCGAGTATACGCGAGTCATAATTAGGATTCCTAAAAATAAATGAAGAATAAATGTATGGCACCATAAAGCTAAAGAGGGAATATGGACCCCAAAAATGTTTCTGTGCGTGACAATCGCTTATTTTCTGCATGTGGTAGCTCAAAATATGGCACTTTCTGGGACACTTTCACTTAGCGTCTAAACATTCTGCGTGGTGTCTGTTTGTTCTATATCGTGTCTCCCTACCACTTCCGCGCAACGACGCTCTGAGCGTGTTTTTTAGCGAATTGACTAGTTTGAATCTGGGACCTGTTGCTGGTAAGGAGTCGCCAGACCACACATGACATGTAGAATTCAGAAGAGTTCAGTGAGACTAGCGATGATATAACCAAATACTTAATGATCTCAGCGTCAGCTCCACTGCACTCCCTGTAAAAGAATCTTAATACTAACTAAATTTAGTGGAAGGGGTTCAAGGCTTTCCTATTTTTAGTTAGCTGGTAAAATAACGTCGAAAAAGCAGTTAAGTTTACCACTGGAAATTTTATTCTACTCACAAAACATCGTTTATAAATTGCACTATTGATAAAAGGAAATGTTTTAATACAGGATGGTAAAAACCAACTGTGTTCAACAAAAATGTGAACAAATATTCCCTGAATGGGTTTCCAAGTTCTACAATGGATCTAAGGATGACCTATGCCATATCACATCTATAATCTAGGTTTAAATTAAGTTTCACAAAAGAGAAAACTATCAAAATGGTCTACAGTGACCCTCAATTATCTTTAATTACTTATCTAACTTGTCGTAAATTACAGTGGCTGATGTGGCTTCTCAATAACTATATAACAGAAAAATCATCGCGTTTCAGTTTTTTACTTCAAGTGGCAAATGTGAACACCATGAGATTTAGTTGACGATCGACACTAGTATTACGCAAAAAGGGTTTGTAGCAGATGAGACTTCTGCAGTTCTGAGTGAAGCCTTATGCGCTCAAAAATGCAGCATCGCGTGCGTTCATTACCTTGTCGGTGTTCGTCAGGGGGCGGTGCGCAGCACAGCTCCGTCCAGCTCGCCCTCTCGGAAGCAACTCTTTCCAACATTTCCTTACTACAATTTACCGAAGTTGGTTTAAAAAACCATCTGGCTGTGTTTTCATCTGACCAATCAGGGTCTTAACCTTAAGCTCCGCCTACAAAAATTCTGTCTATCCAATGAGAAACGTTATACTTTTCGTGGTGGGGCTATGTTTTTAAAGTTTGCAACGTAACAGAGATGCGAAAAAGTCTCACGCTAAAACTTGCCGGTGGTGTAGCCCTTTTCTTTGTCGTAAGACCTATACTGTTCTTCTGGAGGGCTCTAGCTTTTAACATTGGCTGGGGGTGGTCTTGGCGTAACAGAGACGCGAAAATGTCTCACGCTAAAAACGTGCGGGTGGTGTCATCCTAGCTGTTAGCTGGCTACGTGGATGTCCGTCCGTCCCTTATCGTAGGGCCTTCCAGCTTGACACGGTTCTGGACTCTGCTTCTCGTTTCTCCCCTCGGAACTGCGTCTGTCTCACGGTGGGAAAGTATGACACGCATTTAGGCATTCTTGTGTTAGTCTGTGGTATTCCATTTGCTCACTCGTTACTCGTATTACTTAGCTTAATTTAATGTCACGATTTATTCGGAGCTATGTGACATACTACTGGATTTGCTTATCATGTCAGGGTTTTCATGGAAGGTGTTGGATTTGCCTGACACCTTACAAGCGTGCTAGGAAACCATTTAGCAATTCCGCGGTAGCATAATTTATTCTAACATGTATTCAGCAAATACGATCAAGTAAAGAAAATAACCTAAAATTAGTGGTTGATCTCCCTTCTCTCCCTATATCAAAAAGAAATAGCGAAATCAGGAATATGAGACGTCGCAAGCAATCGAAATTGCCTTCCATGAATCTCTTTTAAGTTCAGATTTCAGACAAGGAATAACAATTACTAAAATGCCTATGAAACTTGTGTAGAAAATATACAGTGCTTTAGAACGGCATCTGACTGTACTAGCGATGTAATGACGCTGAAAACTTGCAGAGAGCTTACGTGAAAACCTTACGTCGTACAAGTGCATATGATTTTTGCAGTCAACGTACGTTTGCATCAGATTCGTCAAGCCATAGCTATTTCTACTCTGTGTTATGGCCACAGATTACATAAGCAGCAACGATCTAAGTGTCACTCGCTGTGTCTTTATTTCATCATAACGTATGATACAGGACATGCTGACTTTTATTTAAAACCATCTCAGAACTTGAAATATTCCCAGTTAGGGTCCCCAGAGTCCCGCTCATAGCTGGAACAAAATTGTACAACACAATGGAAGAAAAAACATAATACACTCCTGGAAATTGAAATAAGAACACCGTGAATTCATTGTCCCAGGAAGGGGAAACTTTATTGACACATTCCTGGCGTCAGATACATCACATGATCACACTGACAGAACCACAGGCACATAGACACAGGCAACAGAGCATGCAAAATGTCGGCACTAGTACAGTGTATATCCACCTTTCTCAGCAATGCAGGCTGCTATTCTCCCATGGAGACGATCGTAGAGATGCTGGATGTAGTCCTGTGGAACGGCTTGCCATGCCATTTCCACCTGGCGCCTCAGTTGGACCAGCGTTCGTGCTGGACGTGCAGACCGCGTGAGACGACGCTTCATCCAGTCCCAAACATGCTCAATGGGGGACAGATCCGGAGATCTTGCTGGCCAGGGTAGTTGACTTACACCTTCTAGAGCACGTTGGGTGGCACGGGATACATGCGGACGTGCATTGTCCTGTTGGAACAGCAAGTTCCCTTGCCGGTCTAGGAATGGTAGAACGATGGGTTCGATGACGGTTTGGATGTACCGTGCACTATTCAGTGTCCCCTCGACGATCACCAGTGGTGTACGGCCAGTGTAGGAGATCGCTCCCCACACCATGATGCCGGGTGTTGGCCCTGTGTGCCTCGGTCGTATGCAGTCCTGATTGTGGCGCTCACCTGCACGGCGCCAAACACGCATACGACCATCATTGGCACCAAGGCAGAAGCGACTCTCATCGCTGAAGACGACACGTCTCCATTCGTCCCTCCATTCACGCCTGTCGCGACACCACTGGAGGCGGGCTGCACGATGTTGGGGCGTGAGCGGAAGACGGCCTAACGGTGTGCGGGACCGTAGCCCAGCTTCATGGAGACGGTTGCGAATGGTCCTCGCCGATACCCCAGGAGCAACAGTGTCCCTAATTTGCTGGGAAGTGGCGGTGCGGTCCCCTACGGCACTGCGTAGGATCCTACGGTCTTGGCGTGCATCCGTGCATCGCTGCGGTCCGGTCCCAGGTCGACGGGCACGTGCACCTTCCGCCGACCACTGGCGACAACATCGATGTACTGTGGAGACCTCACGCCCCACGTGTTGAGCAATTCGGCGGTACGTCCACCCGGCCTCCCGCATGCCCACTATACGCCCTCGCTCAAAGTCCGTCAACTGCACATACGGTTCACGTCCACGCTGTCGCGGCATGCTACCAGTGTTAAAGACTGCGATGGAGCTCCGTATGCCACGGCAAACTGGCTGACACTGACGGCGGCGGTGCACAAATGCTGCGCAGCTAGCGCCATTCGACGGCCAACACCGCGGTTCCTGGTGTGTCCGCTGTGCCGTGCGTGTGATCATTGCTTGTACAGCCCTCTCGCAGTGTCAGGAGCAAGTATGGTGGGTCTGACACACCGGTGTCAATGTGTTCTTTTTTCCATTTCCAGGAGTGTATATCTTGGTGTCAACGTCCGTTTGTGCACCGCTCAGAGCGAATCCCGTACTTCCATTAAAATTATTACCATAATTTCTAATATGCTCAGCATGCTTAATAACTGAGTCCCTGTAGCTCGACATGTGAAGTGGAATCCGTGTCAGTTTAAAAAAATTTATGTACTTATTCGAATAGCATTTTTCGGCAACAGAAGTTTTTTCTAGACTGCGGCACTACTTACGGCGATAATGTTCAGGTTTATAGCGCTGGGTGACTTTTCCAGTGTGAGTGTTCCACGTAGCTATCTGTCTCACTCACATGAAAAATTGTTAAGTCCAAGGACTCTGTAGAAATGTGCATCTTTCATAGAACGTAGTATCTTTGACATAAAGCAAATGTTGCGCTCTGTTTCCGAGCGCCGTACAGAACACCAGCGGAACATAAAGTACGGAATGTTACTTTTCCAAATTGATAGTTTTTTTCAAATATTTGAACAGGAAGTAACATGTGTATGAACCATCAAAAGCTATTTTGGTCCTTCTATAGAGCTCCAATTCTCCTCAATATCGCTGAGACCCGTTTCGCAGTGTCGCTGGCACCTATTTGGAAGTCATTCTCTACCCTGATTAGTTAGCAGTCAAGCAGTCAAGAAGGCTATAGTATGATTGTGGACACCCCCTCTCCTCCCGAAATATTGATTGTGGTGAAAGTCTGATCCGTAGTGTAGCCGATCTAGGTTAGGTTGGAGGGTGATAATTTGGTTGTGAGCTGGCGAAAACAAGGGATGTGAATGACAAAGCTTGTGGTAACGCATACTTGTAGCGTGGCCTAACGCTTAGAGTTTGTGCTGCATTTAACGCACGTTGCCATACTTAACGTGCTTTTCGTCATTAAAACTAAAAATGCTGGTTAAATTCATAAAACGTAAATTAAGTAGTGGTCTCCATCCATGATTCTGATGCTTATTACATCTACAGGGTAAGTCACCTAACGTTACCGTTGGATATATTTCGTAAACCACCTAAAATACTGACGAACCGATTCCACAGACCGAACGTGAGGAGAGGGGCCAGAGCAATTGTTTAATACAAACCATACAAAAATGCACGGAAGTATGTTTTTAACACAAACCTACGTTTTTTTAAATGGAACCACGTTAGTTTTGTTAGCACATCTGAACATATAAACAAATACGTAATCAGTGCCGTTTGTTGCATTGTAAAATGTTAATTACATCCGGAGATATTGTAACCTAAAGTTGACGCTTGAAACCTCCGACGTCCAGTTGCGTGTTGTAACAAACACGGGCCACGGTCGGCGAGCAGCATCTGCAGGGACATGTTTACGATGACGACCGTGTTTACGAGTGTGGCTGTAGTGCACTGTTGTGGTTTGGTCTAGCTGTCGCAGTGTGCGCATGTAGCGCTTGCTGCTATTGTTATTCTGCATTCGTCTGCGCACGCAGACCAACTGTAGTAAACCGGGTTACCAGACGTCTGTGATAGTGTAGTGTTGTAGGAACTGTGACTATGGTGTATTCGAACTCTGAAAAGGCGGAGATGATACTCATCTATGGCAAGTGTCGACAAAATGCAGCTGAAGCCTGCAGGGTGTATGCAGAACGGTACCTGGACAGAGAGCATCTAACGTGCCGCACATTGCAAAACATCTACCGCCAACTGTATGCAACAGGTATGGTCGTAGCACGCAAATGGGTCCGTAACAGGCCTGTCACAGGAGAAGCGGGTGCAGTTGGTGTGTTAGCTGCTGTTGCCATGAACCCACACATGAGTACACGGGACATTGCGAGAGCCGGTGGACTGAGTCAAAGTAGTGTCATGCGCATACTGCATCGTCACCGCTTTCACCCGTTTCATGTGTCACTACATCAGCAATTAATTGGTGATAACTTTAATCATCGAGTGAAATTCTGTCAATGGGCATTAACAGAGAATGCGTTGCAGTTCTACCTGTTTACCGATGAAGCGGGTTTCACAAACCACGGGGCAGTGAATATACGGAACATGCATTACAGGTCCGAGGACAATCCTCGCTGGCTAAGACAGATAGAGCGACAGCGACCGTGGACTGTAAATGTATGGTGCAGAATCATTGGCGATCACCTCATTGGTCCTCACTTCATTGCAGGGGCCCAAATAGCTGCAACATACATCGCGTTTCTACAGAATAATCTGCCAACGTTGCTCGAAAATGTCCTACTGGAAACTCGTCGACGTATGTGGTATCAGCATGATGGTGCACCTGCACATTCCGCAATTAACACCAGGCTGACCCTTGACAGGATGTTCGACGGTCGTTTCGTAGGACGTGTAGGACGCATAAATTGGCCAGCCCGTTCTGCTGATCTTACACCTTTGAACTTCTTTCTGTGGGGTACGTTAAAGGAGAATGTGTACCGTGATGTGCCTACAACCCCAGAGGATATGAAACAACGTATTGTGGCAGCCTGCGGCGACATTACACCAGATGTACTGCGGCGTGTACGACATTCATTACGGCAGGGATTGCAATTGTGTGCAGCAAATGATGGCCACCACATTGAACATCTATTGGCCAGACATGTTGGGACACACTATTCCACTCAGTAATTGAAAATGGAAACCACGTGTGCACGTGTACCTCACCCCTCATGGTAATGTACATGTGCGTCAGTGAAAAAGACCAATAAAAAGGTGTTAGCATGTGGACGTAATATGCTGTTCCAGTCTCTTCTGTGCCTAAGGTCCATCGCCGTTCCCTTTGGATCCCTACGTAATGGGGTACTCTCCGATACACACCATCGAACAGCGGAGGAGTGGTACTCAAGCGTCAACTTTAGGTTACAATATCTCCGGATGTAATTACCATTTTACATTGCAACAAACGGCACTGATACTTATTTATTCATATGTTCAGATGTGCTAACAAAACTAACGGTGTTACATTTAAAAAAACGTGGGTTTGTGTTAAAAACATACTTCCGTGCATTCTTATGGTTTGTATTAACCAATTACACTAGCCCCTCTCCTCACGTTCGGTCTGTGGAATCGATTCGTCAGTATTTGATGTGGTTTACGAAATATATCCAGCGGTAATGTTAGCTGACTCACCCTGTATATTTCATACACAGACTACGGGAAATGCAAGGAGGTTTCACCATATACGTTTCACCGACAATCATCTAAGATCGATTGTTACTTAACAACATATTGTGAACAACTAAATGTAATTACATCGGAATATTGATCACTGCTGTAGACACTACAGAGACAGTTAACCGAGTGTAGTAACAGACCATCTGAATAAACAGGATGAACAGAACTCTACCGACAAACTTCCAGAGATTACACTATGGACTTGCAGAGAGTTTACTACGGACCAAAACAAAAAGAAAACGTGTAATAAACCTGTGCTCTAATATGCATAACTTAAGAGGTATGAGCGCATATTCATCTCTGCTCATGTGAGACAAATCTCCTCTGCTGCAATCTATCTGCTTTCCGTATTTTGAGAGAAGACGATATCCAGTAAAGATGGCTCTAACTTGTTCATCTTTGCTACTTTAAAGTACTTCTCTAACAAGTGTTCATAGCTTTTAAGTATGCACTTTAGAGCCCATGTTTACTAGGCATTTATTTCTTGCTTTGGTCTCTACATCCAAAAATTCGTCAGTGTAGCTCTGGTTCATCCTATATGCAATACTCTTGCTTAGCTGGATAAGCAGCTCAGTCTTGGACACAGACAGGCCAAGCGGGCAGACACTACCGATCATCCTTCAAGCAGTGGTGTGACTGCGGTATGGAGGAGGTGGGTTTGGCTCACCGCTCCAACGGCCTTTTTCCATGTTAACAGACGTGGTGCAACTACCACTCAAATCGTCAACTGGCATCACAACCCGTTCCAGTCCTCTAACCAAGAGAAATTACCTGGTAGTACTGGGAATCAAACCAGGTCCCACTGCATGGTAGTCATCCACACTGACCATTCAGCCACGAAGAGTGACTGTTTTGCTGGCATACTTTCAATATTTTTCACCGCGGGACGAGCCTCTGCAGTGGAGCGGCACTCTTTCCCATCTTGCAGGGCGCCATTTGCCATTTGACCGTCCCGTCGGCCATCCACAGCTACGGTATGTTTCTCATGGGTTTGTCGATTTCCTTCCCATTTCCTGCCCAACATCTTGCGCATTTTATCTGGTGACCTTGTCGTCAATGGGGATTCCAAATTCCTTCATCCTCAATATCGTGCCTCAGTAACTAATTAATGGCAGTAATTACTCATTGTCATGTACCATGCAAGAGGTACGAAACTAATAGTGCGTGAGGCTGCTACCACACAGGCACACCCATTCGTCTGGCATGCCTCAGTTACGTGCAGCAGCCTCCACATGGCAGTCACAACCCCGGGTGTCTTTTTGCTTGCACGCCACTTTCTCCAGAGCATTGTACTTCCACCAATAGAGTAGACATCAGCCTATAGAGAACGATGTCAACCGCTTCCACCTTGTACTGGTGGCCTTGAGGAATCGTTTCGACGACAGGCTCAAAACAGGATAAGTCACGGACACTGAGACAATTCTGCACCAACAGTTAAACAGTACCATTCGGTACCTGCTGTCAGGTCAAAGGGCTCTGAGCACTATGGGACTTAACTTCTGAGGTCTTCAGTCCCCTAGAACTTAGAAATACTTAAACCTAACTAACCTAAGGACATCACACACATCCATGCCCGAGGCAGGATTCGAACCTGCGACCGTAGCGGTCTCGCGGTTCCAGACTGTAGCGCCTAGAACCGCTCGGCCACCCCGGCCTGCGCTGTCAGGTCAGTTCAGAATTCTGAAGACTACGTTCCGACTTTTTACAGAGTAATTGGGCTATCGAGTGTCTGCTCAAATGTTGTCTCTAATAGTGACAATATATAGACTACCTAGAAACAGGAAATTATTTAGGTAATACGGTACCGGGAGATTAAAAAAGAAATAACATACTTCAATCTTTTATTATAGACAAATTACACTGAAGCGCCAGAGAAACTCGCATAGGCATGCGTATTCATACGGCCGGCCGCGGTGGTCTCGCGGTTCTAGGCGCGCAGTCCGGAACTGCGCGACCACTACGGTCGCAGGTTCGAATCCTGCCTCGGGCATGGATGTGTGTGATGTCCTTAGGTTAGTTAGGTTTAAGTAGTTCTAAGTTCTAGGGGACTAATGACCACAGCAGTTGAGTCCCATAGTGCTCAGAGCCATTTGAACAGATATACGTAAACAGGCAGAATACGGCGCTGCGGTCGGCAATGCCACCGCAACACAACAACTGTGTGGCGAAGTTGTTAGATCGGTTACTTCTGCTGCAATGGCAGGTTATCAAGATTATCGTTAAAGATTTGAGTTTGACCGTGATGTTATAGTCGGCGCACGAACGATGGGAGGCAGCATCTCCGAGGCAGTAGTGAGGTGGGGATTTCCCCGTACGACAATTTCACGAGTGTACCGTGAATATCAGGAATCCGATAAAACATCAAATATCCGACATGGCTGCGGCCGGAAAAAGATCCTACAAGAACGAAATCTACGAAAACTGAAGAGAATCGTTCAGAGTGACAAAAGTGCAACTCTTCCGCAAATTGCTGCAGATTTCAATGCTGAGCTATGAACAATCGTCAGCGTACGAACCACTCAACGAAACATCATCGGTATGCCCTTTGCGAGCCGAAGGCCCATTCGTGTACCCTTGATGATTGCACGACGCATATCCTTACGCCTTCTCTGCGCCCGTCAACATCAACATTCGACTGTTCATGACTGGAAACATGTTCCGTGGTCGGGCGAGTCTCGTTTCAGATTGTATCGAGCGGATGGGCGTGTACGGGTATGGAACAATCTCATGAATCCATGGACCCTGCATATCAGCAGGGGACTGTTGGAGCCGGTGGAGGCTCTTGAATGGTGTGGGGTGTGTGCAGGTGAAGTGATATGGAACCCCTTGTACGTCTAGATACGACTGTGATAGGTGACACGTACGTAGCCATCCTGTCTGATCACTTACATCGATTCATGTCCATTGTGCATTCCGACGTACTTGGGACAATTCTAGCATGACAGTGTAACGCCACACATGTACAGAACGGCTACAGAGTGGCTCGATAAACACTCTCTTGAGTTTCAACACTTCCGTTGGCCACCAGACAAGAGTATCTGGGATGCCTTGCAACGATCTGTTCAGAAGATATCTCCATCTCCTCGTACTCTTGCGGATTTACGGACAGTCCTGCAGGATTCATGGTGTCGCTTCCCTCCAGCACTACTTCAGACATTAGTCGAGCCCATGTCACCTTATGCTGCGGCACTTCTCCGTGCTCGCTGGAGCCTACACGGTGTTAGTCAGGTGTACCAATTTCTTTGGCTCTTGAGTGTCTAAAGATTGAAACATATTGTTCATGTCACTGTATAGAGCAAGGTTCAAAGTTTTGACACAGCTGCGCTGTTGTTGGTTTGCAGCAACATGGTGACTACACCAGAAGAGAAGTAATTTTGTGTGGTGGATTTTGCGCGAAGTCAGTCCATTCTTCACGTGGAACGCGTATTCCGATTCAACAACAAGCTACCTCTGCACAAACAGATTTATGACTGGCATACAGAATTCATGGAAGTTGGTTCCAAGTGAGAAGGGAAGAGCACTAGTCGGTCACGCAAGTACGATAAAAATTTTAGGCGTATGTGAGACGCGTTCATACGGAAGTCTCGGAATTCCACGACACGGGCAGGCCAGAAACCTCAGTTTCTTCAAACTACTGTTTGCCGTGTACTAAAGCAACACCTGCGCTTGAATTGTTACAAACTTCAGTTACTGCTTCTCCGGAATTAAAGGGATTTACGGAAACTGAATGTGTTTTGTGACGTTCCTGTTTACAAAGTGGCGGAGGAGACTATGACGGTAACGCCATACCTGGACATTCTGCGAAAGTGGTTGTTCCCGCAACTTAAGCAGGGCTCCAGTATTTTCATTCTTACGCATGACGGCGCACGGCCTCGCTTTCAGCTTGATGTACAGCTTTATCTCAACAACAGCATCGCACAGCGTTGGACTGAAACGGCCTAATCACAAGTACTTTTTAATTCCTTTTGGCCTCCTAAGTTACGAAACGTACAATTTGCTATTTCTTCTATGGAGGTACATAGATATTTGTCGCACCTACGGCAGCTACGCTTCAAGATCTGTGAAATCGAACTGTTGAAGCTATCGATTGAGTATAAGGGGCCTGTTTATTCGCGTGTGGAATGAAATGGAGTACTGTTTTGATGCTACACGAGAAACATTCATCCTCATGTTGAGTATATGCTATAGTTTCCGTGCGATCACAATTCTTTGAATGTGTAATGTGTCCCTGTCCTTTACAGTTTGTCTATAACGAAGGTATTAAATGTATTCTTTCTTTTTGAATCGCCCTGTATTTGATTTTGGAAATAAAGAGCCACGCGTCAAACTGCACAACGTGGATGCTTGCCCAGAATTAACAGTAGCCTTGAGTTATTACATTCACAACTTATTACTCGAAGACTCACTGACAAGGACAATGATAACAATCGTAGAGCTGGTGCAGGATCAGCGAGCAGGTAGTGGTATATGCCAACGCCCTCCGCAGAACTCAAGATCCAGTGACGAGTGACGCAAGAGCCGCCTGTTGCGTCCCACGCGCACTCCTCGCCCCGCCTGGCCGAGACGCGACCTCGTGGCCGGAGGCCGAGGGCGACTCCCGCCGCTCCCTCCCCCCTCCCACCCACTGTCTCTATCCTCTCCCTCGCGGCATCCCCCGCCCACCCCTTCTCGCTGCCTTGCAATTTCATTTCCTGCCACGGCGACATTAATTTTGCAGCAACAGTTTTCGAGGTAAGCGCTTCCCGTCCACTCCATGTTATTTGATGGTGAATTCTTTATGCGACCGACTCGGCGACTTGCCCCCCCCCCCTCTGCCCTCTCCACCTCTACTCAGCCGCCGTGTTGCTCCCCGGCCTCGGAGCTTCCTCTGTCTGCAGGAGACGAGCCTGACGGGTCCGGTGCGTTTCTCATGACTGGCCGACGCTTTTTGGCACGGCGGGCCCACATTTACAATTTAAAGGAAGATCACTGCCCATTATACATTTTGCCGTCGTTTACTTCGGCTGTGAAAACAAGAATTAAATCCATGGGTGGCACACGAAATGTATTTCAATTGTTTCTTTCACAATTTTCGACAAACATTAGATATCCCGCTGGGATCTCTACAGCAGTACCAGAAGAGCTTGGAAAAACAAATGAGTTACGAAATGACGTGTGATTCACGATAATGCCGCTAGGAGACTAGTAAGCAGCAATGGCTGACAATGGAAGACTGAAGACACAGCAACGATCGGCAATTGTGTTACTTTTTCATCGAACGAAAAGCCTTGTTGTCACTCAGAGGCGTTTTCGACAACAGTTTAACACACAATGGGTCCCTTGCAAGAAGACCGTCCACAGGTTGTCCGATAAATTTGTACAGGAAGGAACAGTATTGGAAGCGAAGCGACCTTGGCCTAAGTCTGTTTGTTCGCCGGAGAATATTGAAGCGGTACGAGTTGCTGTACAGGGAAGTCCCGGGAAATCGTGTAGAAAGGCAGCAGTGCAACTGGTAATATCCAGACACTCCGTTCAACGCATTCTCAAAAGTGACCTCCATATCTACCCATACAAGATGACCTGTGCACAGAGGCTCACTGAAGAACACAAGCAATAGAGACTACTGTTTGCTCAGTGGGCGGAGGATAGGGAAGAAACTCTCAACAACGTTTGGTTTTCAGACGCGGCATATTTTCATTTAGGCGGGGTGGTTAACAAACAAAATGTACGCTTTTGGGCCACTGCAAACCCACAAGTGCTTCATGAACGACAACATTATGCTCCGAGGATTACAGCGTTGGCAGCAATTTCCAGGCACGGGCTTATTGGACCCTTTTTCTTTGAAGAAACTGAACAGCGAGCGTTATTTCAGCAAGCTTCGCAGTAGCTTCATTCCACAGCTTCTTGCTACTGCCTTGCCCTCTAACACGCAGTGGTTCATGCAAAGCCACATACTGCAAACACTGTGTTGAAGTTTTTACACGAGCATTTCGACATGCGGATCATTTCACTCAGGTTTCCAGGTCGCTTCAATGACGGACAAAATTGGCCCCCCAATAGTCCAGACCTCAGTCCATGTGACTTTTCTCTTTGGGGGTACCTAAAGGAAAAAATTTTCCCGAAACGTCCACGTGATTTAATGGAGGTCAGAAGACTTATTCTTCAGGCTTGTAGTGAAATTACTGAAGACATGTGCCGTAGGGTAATCTCTAAGTTCAGTGTTCCTTTGAAGGAAGTAAGGAAGGAAACGAAATGGTGCACATTTTGAGCATGTGCTGAGTTAGAACAAATCTCCATGGACGGCTCTTCAATGTAGTATAAGTTCCTTTCAGATTGTATTGACAAAGTTTATATTCAAAAACAAAATGGTAACACATTTCGTGCGCCACCCTGTATTTTATGCGCAACTATTCGATATGTAGATTAAAATTTTATTTTTGCATTTACACGTTCATCATTCGGTTGATATTAACGGCATATAATGAAGAATCCTCTGAAACTGCGAAAATTTGCGCCAATAAGCAGCTTCAGCTCTCTGCGTTGTACTCTGACTGGGAAAAGAAAACTAACTATCCAGAAAGACAAGACCAAACGAAATCAAATTTCATAGATTCAGAAGGTACGTGATGCTGTTTCAAGCTACAACATCGGATCCAACTTACAAAGAGCTCGGCATTATCAGCCAACTTAACTGTATCGCTTTACGCCCCTTGTAGTCTATTTGCGGATAGTGATTCGTTAGGGCAAAAAGCGGTTGAATCCTCTATTCACACAAGCCGGCCAAATGGCGCAATGGTCTTTGGTTTCCTGGATGGTGACACTGGTATGAAGTTGACTTACGAGCTGGTCTCACGCATGTTTCACCAGGGATGGATCTAGAGATGTTATTGATCACGTGAGTACGTCGAAATCACGGAGACAGTACACAGAGAGACATTTCTTTTTGTGGACGAGCATTGTCGTGTTGAAAAGTGGTACCCTCATCCTGGAACATGGTTAGCACCGGAGGACGTAGGATGCCCACGACGCATCACTGTGGCGTCAGAGTTCGCTCAGTCACCGCCAAGCGACAGCTGTCCATGCTTCCGTCTCCTGGCGCCACTGTAACGCAGCCGTTTGTGTTACGGTGTTAAGGGCAGCCTACGCATGTGACGGTAATTCCGTACTTCGTCAGCCGCTAGTTTCCGATCAATGACACAAAACGTAGCAGGGAGTTCATTTCCTACTCATGGATGGCAGGTGCAGATGTGAAGCAGTTACGATAATAGCTGGCCGACTGGAACCTTTATGAACAATATACCTTCCCTCAGGTTCCCATACAGCCCATCGTCAGGCCACGGCCTCATCCGAAAGCCCCACAGGATTCTACGAATCGTCCAAATGGAGCCACACCACTTTTCAGACGAGACTCTTGGCTGTTCAGCTTGTCTCAGAGAATTGTAACTAAGATATTTTACATAGCCGCCGATGGTGTGAATGTGTACCAAATTACACTGACATCAGACTCGTCTTTTGGGTGGTTCACTGTCTTTGTCAGGCAGCGTATGTTTCGAGCACGCTTACGAATCACTGCTACTTCGCGTCCTACTTAATGTCAGAGTCGATCAGCAGACCGAACAGACATCAGATTAATCCCGTGTAGCACCGCCTCTAGCGTAGATGCTGGCCTAAAAGGAGGACAGATACAAATTTTTCCAGTTTCACAGTATGTCTGAAAACTGTAATTAACAATTAGACTCTACTCCTCGTCAAGCTACAAAATTGCAACGTTTCATACACTTCTCAAATAATCTCCAACAATTTCTGTGGGATTTAAATTGAGTGAGGTGCTTTAGGGTGTGCGAATGTTGAAACAACTAGGAACTTACGCGCTGAGAATACGGTTTTTGTCATCCTACAAGGCAGGGTGTTCACAGTGTACTCATCATGAAGACATGGAACGAATGGAAACACTTGGTCAACGAAAATGTTGAAGTAAACATCCAACTTCATGTCCACGAAACATGTAAATGTGGAAGCAACGCATGGCTTGAATCACACCTCAAAGACATCATAGAACCACCTCCGGTCTGGTTGGCTGGTTGATTTGGAGGGATGAGACCAAACAGCGAGATCATGGGTCCCATCGGATTAGGAAAGGATGGGGAAGCAAATGGGCCGTGCCCTTTCGAAGGGACGATCCCGGCATTTGCCTCAAGCGCTTTAGTGAAGTCACGGAAAAACTAAAGCAGGATGGTCGAGCGCGGGATTGAACCATCGTCCTCCCGAATGCGAGATCATTGAGCTAAACACTGCGCCTGCTAGCTCGGTGCTCCGATTTGGACATCACCACTACGCACTCACGATTTAAGGCCTCATTGTGCCATCAGTATTCTAGACAACTTGCGTCGTTTGGGAAAAGGAAAAATCGCTACTCATCGGATCAAACTACACTTATGTGATCTGCTGTCCTTTTTTCTGTTTCGTCTGGCCCATTGCAGCTATATGTGCCACTTCTATCAATGATCTTTTGCGAGTACCCTATTATAAATATCAAGTGCATGCAGTTTGCTTCGTAGTGTGTTTCTAGGAAACTGATTGACAAGGACCTGTATTCTCTAATACCAGCAATTCGTGCCGGATTTGAAAGCGACTAATTTGCAAGACATGAAACTCGCCTACAGTTCCTGTCTACTCAGAGCGTTCACGACAAATATTGCTGTCTTGTCTTCAGTGTCCGCCAGTCGTACACCATTCCATTCTACAGAAACACTTGCCAGCCTGCGTCTAAGCCCAACATATCAGACTACTTCATTCAAGAAAGTATTAGGCACATCAAAACACGATAGTTCCTTTCTTCAGCCGCGCGGGGTAACTGCGCGGTCAAGGGGGTGTCTTGTCACGGCCTGCGTGGCTTCCCCCGTCAGAGGTTCGAGTCCTCCCACGGGCATAGGTGTGTGTGTTGTACTTAGTGTAAGTTGAAGCTGTATTAAGTAGTGCGTAAGCTTAGGGACCGATGACCTCAGCAGTTTGGACCCGTAAGACCTTACCACAAATTTCTAATTTTCAGTCTATTTCTTCCATTCTGTCATGTCTTTCCGCCGTCTCATTTTACTGTGCGAATTCCATATAACGTATTGACAGATCCATAAAATTACACTGCTACATCTGCAATCAGTGGCGGGGGATCGCACTGCCATGCACGAGCATTTTTACACTATCCACACCATTCCGAATCGGCCCAGTTTTACCCATGACACACATAAATCCAGTCCGCTCCCCTACTTCTGCTAATGGCTTGTAACAGATCTCTTATGTCTTTCCTCTCCTTTCTTGGCACTACCTAGTTATTTTGAGAAATAACTAACAATGTAACTCACTAGATACCTCTGTAATGACAAATCTGAAATGCTTGCAATGTGCTTCGACTGGCGTCCTCGTCATCTGTCGGTAGTTAAATCCTAAAATTCTCTCCACACCGTGTACAGAGTCAATCATTAATTGTGTTACAAAGTTCCTAATTTCAGGAAAACATCTAAATGGAGCTTGTCTCCTTTATCTGTATTTGCCCATTCAGCGTGCTAGTTTCCTGTAGCCATCTTTCCTCCTGTGTTTCATTGTGCGTAGTTCCTCCTTACGGTAATTGTCATAACAGTAAAAGGAAATTTCATGGAAATAAAATGAATGATAGTTGGGCTGCATAGAAATAGCTAAACAGGAATTCCTTCTTTTTATTTTAATTTAATTTTTTTATTGTAGTAGAGTTCATAGCAACCGCGACCGCAACCGCGACCTCTCCGAATAATAATATTATGGCACACTGGTTGACACTGGAGAGTATGTATTTGCTGTATGGTCTTTAATTGTTAAGTCAGGCAGACACCTTAAATTTCCTCCCCATAATTAATTTTTACCATACGGTGGAGAGTGAACTATTTTGAACTTCCTGGCAGGTTAACAGTCTGTACAGGGCAGGGACTCGAACCTGGGACTTTTGTACCTCGGGGGCAAGTGCTCTACCGACCGAGCTATCTAAGCACGACTCACGACATGCCCGCACAGCAGGAAAACTACTTTTAGATTATATTACATTAATTATTCATTCCATAGACCCATAAAAGAGGGAATCCTCGTCGGTGTGGAACATGTCAGATAAACACATTACAAAAATGTAATTAGAAAAATTTGAGTTTCATTAATTTTAATGATCCTCAGTCAAACAGTAAAATTATGTACATGAAATATTTAAACTTCTAATATTTACAGGTTTAATACTTATATATGCTTTCATTAAATTCATCATTCAGACATTTGCTAGTTTCTTCGCTGTTACAACCAAGTATAGTCAAAAATTTAAGTATAATAAATTTTCATTAAGATGGTCTACTGCACTTGTTGAGAAACTCATGGATGGAATAGAAGGAGTTGGCCACCAAAAATACTTTTAAATTATGTTTAAAGTGTGTCTTGTCTGAGACTATAATCTTACTGGTTGCTGGTAACTTATTGAAAATATGCGTTGCTGAATACTGGACTCCTTTCTAGGTAAGAGTAAGTGATTTTAAATCTTTATGTATAATGTTCTTATTCCTATTATTGATACTGTGCACTAAGCAGTTAGTTGGAAAAAGAGATGTATTATTTACAACAAACTTCATTAAGGAATAAATATACTGCGAAGCTGTGGTTAATATGCCCAATTCTTTGAATAGGTTTCGACATGACGTACCTGGATTTACACTACTCAATACTCTTATTATACGCTTCTGTACACTAAAATGTTTTTCTCTGTTTGTGGAGTTACCCCAAAATATGATACCATATGACATAATGGAGTGAAAATAAGCAAAATATGATAGTTTTTGTAATATTTATATCTCCTATGTCGGGCATCAAGTTGTAATCCCAAGAATTTTACACTCTCAACTTCTGTTTCCATGTCGTCATATTTTATACACACACCAGAAGGGTATCTCTTGGAAGTCCTGAACTGCATATAGTGGGTCTTTTCAAAGTTTAATGACAGTGAATTGGATATGAACCACTTATTAATGTCAGTAAAAGTTTGATTAGCTGCCATTTCTAAATTTATATTTGATTTACTATTTATTGTAATGTTGGTATCATCTGCAAAAACTTGGAATCTGGTAATGTAATAGATGACAGGTCATTAACATACATGAGAAACAGTAGTGGACCTAGTATGGAACCTTGGGGAACACCATATTAATTTCTTCCCAGCCAGATGATTTATGACTGCCTACAGCTTAAGTGTTACATAATGACACCTTTTGTTTTCTATTAGTAAGATGTGACTGAAACCACTTTGCAGCACTACCAGTGACGCCATAATATTTTAATTTACTTAAAAGAATGCTGTGATTCACACAGTCAAACGCCTTTGACATGTCACAGAATATGCCAGTTGCCTCTAATTTGTTGTCCAATGAATTAAGGTCATTTTCGCTGTAAGTGTAAGTAGCTTTCTCAATATCAGAAGCCTTAAGAAACCCAAACTGTGACTGACAGTATGTTATTTTCACTAAGGTGCTTAAGTTGATGCTTGAACATAACTTTTTCAAAGATTTTTGAAAAAGCTGGCAAAAGTGAGATCAGTTGGTAATTTGATGGCATTTCTTTGTCCTCTTGGTTGTGGAGAGGTATAACTTCAGCATATTTAAGCCAGTCTGGGAATGTTCCTGTGACAAGTGATTGATTACACAAATAACTTAAGATATGACTATGCTCACATGAAAACTCTTTCATTAACTTCGTTGATATGTTATCATAACCACTAGAATGCTTTGATTTCAAGGACTTTATGATGGATTATATTTCTTTGGGTGAAGTAAGTGTCAGGTCCATTTTACTGAGACTGCTTGTGTGCACTGGTCTCAGATATCCCATTGCATTATTTACTGAACCGGACAACCCCATGCTATCAGTAAATGGTTTGAAAGATAACATGTGTTTGTTACCAGGGTTTCATTTACTTTTAGAGCTATTTGTTCCTCCCCATTTCTGGTCCTACCTGTCTCCAATATTGTTTTTATTTATTGCTGGATGTATTTACCTTCTTCTCATAATGCAGGTGTTAGGATTTCTGTGAAATTTGCAAGGTAGTAGTGAACTACTGGCAGAATTAAGGCTGTCAGGTAGTTTTATTGTGTGAATGGGCGAATTGTTCGTGCTATTTTGATGGTCAGCATTATACAGAAGAAAGGCAGAAATACTGAATTCAGTGTTCCGAAACTGTTTCACTGCGGAAAATCGTAACACGGTCCCTGACTTCAGCCGTCGCACGGACGCCAAAATGGAAAATATTGAAATAAACGATATCGGAATTGAAAAACAACTGCTATCACTTAGTAGCGGAAAAGCATCCGGACCAGACGAGATACCCGTAAGATTCTACAGTGATTATGCTAAAGAACTTGCCCCCTTTCTATCAGCAATTTATCGTAGATCTCTGGAAGAACGTAAAGTACCTAGCGACTGGAAGAAAGCGCAGGTCGTTCCCATTTTCAAGAAGGGTCATAAATCAGATGCGAATAATTATAGGCCTATTTCGCTTACGTCAATCTGTTGTAGAATAATGGAACATGTTTTATGTTCTCGTATTATGACGTTCTTAGATAATACAAATCTCCTTCATCATAACCAACATGGATTCCGCAAACAGAGATCATGTGAAACTCAGCTCGCCCTATTTGTCCAAGAAATTCACAGTGCCGTAGACACTGGCGAGCAGATTGATGCCGTATTCCTGGGCTTCAGGAAGGCATTTGATACGGTTCCGCACTTACGTTTAGTGAAAAAAATACGAGCTTACGGAATATCGGACCAGGTTTGTGACTGGATTCAGGATTTCCTAGAAGAAAGAACACAACATGTCATTCTTAACGGTTCAAAATCTGCAGATGTAGAGGTAATTTCGGGAGTACCGCAAGGAAGCGTGATAGGACCTTTATTGTTTACAATATACATAAATGACTTAGTTGACAACATCGGTAGCTCCGTGAGGCTATTTGCAGATGACACGGTTGTCTACAAGAAAGTAGCAACATCAGAATACTCGTACGTACTTCAGGAAGACCTGCAGAGGATTAATGAATGGTGCGACAGCTGGCAGCTTTCCCTAAACGTAGATAAATGTAATATAATGCGCATACATAGGGGCAGAAATCCATTCCAGTACGATTATGCCATAGGTGGTAAATCATTGGAAGCGGTAACGACCGTAAAATACTTAGGAGTTACTATCCGGAGCGATCTGAAGTGGAATGATCACATAAAACAAATAGTGGGAAAAGCAGGCGCCAGGTTGAGATTCATAGGAAGAATTCTAAGAAAATGTGACTCATCGACGAAAGAAGTAGCTTACAAAACGCTTGTTCGTCCGATTCTTGAGTATTGCTCATCAGTATGGGATCCTTACCAGGTTGGATTAATAGAAGAGATAGACATGATCCAGCGAAAAGCAGCGCGATTCGTCATGGGGACATTTAGTCAGCGCGAGAGCGTTACGGAGATGCTGAACAAGCTCCAGTGGCGGACACTTCAAGAAAGGCCTTACGCAATACGGAGAGGTTTATTATCGAAATTACGAGAGAGCACATTCCGGGAAGAGATGGGCAACATATTACTACCGCCCACATATATCTCGCGTAATGATCACAACGAAAAGATCCGAGAAATTAGAGCAAATACGGAGACTTACAATCAGTCGTTCTTCCCACGCACAATTCGTGAATGGAACAGGGAAGGGGAGATCAGATAGTGGTACAATAAGTACCCTCCGCCACACACCGTAAGGTGGCTCGCGGAGTATAGATGTAGATGTAGATGTACAGTCATTTAAAAACGGCTACACAATGACAACAGCACTTCATCGATTAAGGACGGTTATAATCGCTGCAATCACGCCACCGTACAGAATTTTCTCATTAAGTTGTTACTGTAACTATCTTCCATTAACTGTTTGTTTTCCTGTCTCTCCAACTATTTGTCAGTAGGTAACCCTGTACTGCACACTGAGTGTGCCTTAGAGGTACACTGTTTCTCACATTAAATCTCGATGTCTCGCTGCGACAAGCCAGAGCTGTAACATGCGGTGACTATAAAGTTTAATTGTCAGATAAATTTGAAATCTTATTTTGAAAACCCTACTTAGTTTACTAGTAGTGCTTCAAGATATTCTAACTATTCATTGAGTCGTCGTCTCCGTCTGCCCTGAATAACAGAACTTAGACGGTTGTATAGCGTCATCGGTAGTTAGAACTTTCTTTTCGATACGTCACAAATAACAGTATTCAGTTTGAATTGTAATTATAATTGCTGTATTAATTTCTTGAATCTGTCGTTGAAGCCTATCAGCACATCGCAATGAGCAAAACGAATGTAACACAAACGAATGTATTAACATATATTCTATATTTGTTCATGTTCAAGGATACGTAAACAGCATAAGATAGGCCATGGAATCACATACCCCAACAGTTTTACACACACGCCGTGTGCGAATGACATCGGAGTATTGAGTTACGCATCGAATTATTTGCAATCCCTGGTATCCGAACCCGAGGAGCCCTGTTTTTAGCTGGCCGCTATCGTCTTGTAAGCCATTTCCTACATGCAATGACTTGATGGCAGTTACATATCGGTTTTTGATACTGTTATGAGATGACAAATCCATGCTACGAACTATTTTTCTGTAATTTTTTCTCTCCCTTTATCGAATTTTTCTCTTTAGCCTCCAAAATTACTCTCTCTGCCTCTCAGAATCTCTTGCTAAATCTTCATCACTATATTTGCACCACAACAAGAGTCACGTACATTTTTTTTTTTTTTTGCACCATCTACTATTTAACTGCACAGTCATCTTCTCCTCGTTCCTATATCTTGCAGCGCTGCTATTCATTAGTGTATTGTCTGAATGTAGGTTTCTAGTGCTTCAGTCGTGAAAATAGCCTCAGGTTGGTTCTGATTTTGGGCCACCAATGTGATAGGTTCATTGCACCCTGGACACGTGTCCAGATGGCAGCGCATGCAGCGGCTCGGGTTGCGCCACCTGGAATACACCTCTGTCGACAAATATGGTAACGAATCTGCAGACGTAGGAGATTTGCCCTCATATTTATGGAGAACCGATTTGTTTTCCTTGCTGCCGGACTGGAATTTTTGTTGCGGCCCGAAATATCCACAGGTCGTATTCGTTGCCCACCGGAAACAAACAGGAAACTTCATTAAGCGTTCAAATGTAAAATATTGGAAAAGTAAACCGAGAATATTTGGTGACCGAAGGCGGTACCTGTGTGCTTTCCGGATCCCACAGGTGCGGTTCCGGTGAACTGAGTCCATAAACAGCGCTGCCCATCGCTTTGCAGGCTACATTATTTTCCAATGCGCATCCACTACAGACCCTTCGGTTCTCAGTAAATAAAGCGACCTTCCTTGAGGAAAGTGTCCCTGTTTACGTCACGACAGTGAGTAAATGTCATCTTTTTTCTGATGTTTCCTGGTTTTGTCCAAACAAATTAATGGCTAGTGAGGATGATAAACAGATGTTTGCCATCTTTTCAGATTGCAAAACTGTGGGGGAAAGCACAAGTAGCATTGCTAAAGCCCGAGACCTGACAGCCAAAAAAAAAAAAAAAAAAATATCCGTCCCATTTCCTGTATAAGTAATTTGCTGGGATGGCTCTATCAATAGCACCAAAAAGTTCAATATAATATCTATTCCTGAAGAAACTGGATTCTGAAGGAAAAGCATAATGACATTTTCACTCTGCAGCGGAGTGTGCGCTGACATGAAACTTCCTGGCAGATTAAAATTGTGTGCCGGACCGAGCCTCGAACTCGGGATCTTTGCCATCCGCGGGCAAGTGCTCTACCATCTGAGCTACCCAAGCATGACTGACACCCCCTCCTCACAGCTTTACTTCTGCCAGTGTCTCGTCTCCTACCTTCAAAACTTTACAGAAGCTCTCCTGCCCTGCGAACCTTGCAGAACTAGTACTCCTGAAACAAAGGATATTGCGGAGACATGGCTTAGCCACAGCCTCAGGGATGTTTCCACAATGACATTTTCACTCTGCAGTGAAGCGTGCGCTGATATGAAACTTCGTGGCAGATTAAAACTGTGTGCCTGACAGACTCAAACTCGGGACCAAGTGCTCTTGCCCATGAAAGGCAAAGATCCCGAGTTCGAGTCTCGGTCCGGCACACAGTTTTAATCTGCCAAGAAGTTTCAGGAAAAGCCTGTTGTCAAATACTTCGACTCACTAGACACACTGAAGTCGGGTTTGATACGAAATTAATTAATGCTCCTGTCTTCGTTGACATTCGACTGACTTATGTTAGGAGCATCCTGCAGAACCTACGTTACCCACCAAGAGAAGGAAAAGAGATGGAGCAACCAAAAGAATGGATTATCACAAGGGAGTGTTCTTCCACCTGTTCTTGTTGAGGTCTTCAGTGCGAGGACACGTTTGATGCAGCTCTCCATGTTACTCTATACTCTGCGAGCCTCTTCGTCTCCGAACAACTACTGGAACCTACATCCTTCTGAATCTTTTCACACTATTCATTAATTGGTCTCCCTCTACGATTTTTACTCGCAAGAAGCCTCTCCAATACTTAACTGGTGATCCGTTGATATTTGAGTATGTTTCCTATCACCCGATCCATTTTTCTGGTCAAGTTATGCCACAAAATCGTTGTCTCTCTCATTCTCTTCAGTACGTCCTTGTCAGGTACGTGATCTAGCCCTCTAATCTTCAATATTCTTCTGTAACATCACAATACAAAACTTTTTTCTCTTCTTGTCTAAGCTGTTTATCGTCCATTATTCACTTCCATTCATGGCTACATTCAAGAGAAATATTTTCAGAAAAGATTTCCTAATATTTAAATCTATGATAGATGTTAATAAATTTTTCTTCTTGTGAAATGCTTTCCTTGCCATTTCCAGCTTACATTTGACACCCTCACTACTTCGACACAATGTGTTGTTTTGCTGCCCAAATAGCGAAACTTATCTACTATTTTAAGTGTCTCCATTCTTAATCCAACTCCCCCAATATCACCTGATTTCAGTTTACTTAATTCCATTATTATTGTTTTGATTTTGTTGATGTTCATCTTATACCCTCCTTTCAAGACACTATCTATTCTGTTCAACTACTCTCTCAAGTCCATTTCTGCCTCTGAAAGAATTAATGTCACCAGCAAACCTCGAAGTTCTTATTTATTATCCCTGAACTTTAATTCCTACTCCAAATTTTTCTTTGGTTTCCTTTACTGCTTGTTCTGTTTACAGGTTGAGTAACATGGGAGATAGGCTATAACCATATCTCACTCCCTTCTCTACCACGGCTTCCCTTTCATGCCAGTCGACTTTCATAACTTTCATCTGGTTTCTGTAGAAGTTGTAAAGAACCTTTCGCTCCCTTTGTTTTACGCCTGATATGTTCAGAATTTAAAGAGGACATAACAGTCAAGATCGCCAAAAGCCTCCTCTAAGTCTACAAATGAAATAAACGTAGGTTTTCCTTTCCTTAAATTATCTTCTATGATAAGTCGTGCGGTCAATATTGATTCGCGGGTTTCTACTTTTCTCCGGAATCCAATCTCACCTTGACTTATTATACTGATAGTTCGCTAATTTTCACACCTATCAGAAACTGCTTTCTCTAGAATTTGAATTATTACATTATTCTTGAAGTCTGAGGGCAAATCGCCTGTCTCACACATGTTGCATACGGGGTGGACCAGTTTTGTAGTGGCTGGCTCACCCAAGGCTTCTAACGGGGCATTGTTTCGACTGAGACATTTCAGAGGTCTTTCAAATTCCTCTCGTAGTGACATATCTTCAATTTCATCTTCATCTACGTCCATTTCTTTTTCCATCTCTTTTTTTCAAGAACATCTCCCTTGTAAACACCCTTTACATACTGTAGGGAAGCAGCCTACTCACGCTGTAGTAAATTCACATCAGTCTTTCCATTGTGTGTCAGCCAGTCCGCTGTAACTAGCTCCGACGTCATAAATGTTGCGCAATACTTTAAAAATCAAATAAATAACCTAAAATGTTTCTAGCATGTCAGGAGTAATACTAAATTAATGAGTGTTGACTATCAGTTCGATAACTTTAACCATTTTCGAAATTTGGACGTTTTTCTGTAAAAATCATTGGCGCGACAGAAAAGAGCTAAAGACTTAAAAATTGATAATTAGATTCCTTTTTCATAAATATTTAATAGAAACAGTCTTCTGGATCTCACAATTTAAGATTTTAGTTGAAATTCAAAATTCTCTGGTTTTTGTCTTAAAACTTAAGGAAGCAAGATAGATTAAGTAGGCTAATAAATAAGGTTAGGATGTTTATATTTAAGTAGGTTGGAGGTCCGCTATAACTATGAAGATGTGAGAAGTTTCATTTGAATACCTATTAAAATATAGCGATAGCGTATCTCCAAAGGGCCAGTTCAGAGCTCGTCTACTGCGTGCAGTGTAATTAAATTAATTCTCTCGCCCAAAATATTTAACTTAGCCACGTCAAAATTTTATTATCAATACTTACCTGTGTGCTGAATGCACATTTAAATTGAGAGCTTCATCGGCCATCAGCAAGAGAAGCTATGATTTATTCAGTAACTTAATGTGGTGCTTTACTAGCCCAGCGGCTAGTCGGGACAGCCGATTTGATCAGGCGTTCCCTTAGCCGTACGCACCGCGGCTTTATATATAAGAACGCTGCGCGAGGAAGCAAGGCCCCAGTTCTCTCCAGACACTGAATAACACACCATCTGTGTCGGGAGTCGCGTCGCGTCGGTATCATGGCTATAAACTGCATCGGGTGCCGTATTAAGTTACTCGAGATACGCGTAACCATGAAATCATTTTCGAGTTAAGTGTTAATTCTGGGATGACTTTAAGCATCGATCTTCAGTTTGCGTATTGTATTTTCACGTGCCGCCACGGGACAAACATTCTACCATTATTTAGCGTGGCGTTTGATGAACCTAATCATCAAATTAGGACGAGCATTCATTTAAACATTTAATTTGGACATTTATAGTTGCATCAGCGCATTAGACTCTGAACTGCTCTGTTAGTTAGATTGTGTGGATTCTTTTGTTTTCATCTGTGACTTTCAGAATACAGAACGTTTTTTTTTTCACGACTGTTTTTTGATTATAAATCCCAGACAATCTCCTAATTCATCAGAGCTATAAGCTGTAACTGTAAGTGTATTCTCAGATGAAGTGAGCACTAGGAATTCTAATTACAGGCTTCACGTTTTGCTAATCACTTTCTGGTTGCCAATATTGTAGTTAGAGAGCTAGTGTTGAGAACGGCGAAAGACAGCATAAATAACATTCTAAATAATAGGAACTGGTTTAAGGGGCTCCGGAAAGCCTCAAAATCATGAAAAGTTCAATTTTTACTTTTTTGCGTTTTATGAATCTGCAGACTATTACCTTTTAATAGATATATAATTTATTCAATTCCAAAGACTACAACTATTTTTAAATTTTTTTTGAAGTGTGTTCTACATGGGCGTGACCCACTGTGGCGCTGTTAAACTGCTGTCAAATGGTGTTATTTTTAACGTCCGTGTTCATCAGGTACATTTTAGTGATGTGAGATAAAGTATGTGTTGTGGCTAACCTGTGATGGTTCAATGTATATCGCTGGTGTGATTGTCGATTGTTTCATGTTTATTTACTCTGTCGTTATCTCGAAAATATTCGTAATTAATTCTGTTTCTTGAGTCTCTGTTTTGTTGTATAATAATGAGTAAAAGTAAAGTTATTAGAAATCCTCAATGATGGCAACATTGTAAGGTGCAAGGTAATTAGAAATATGGGAATGAAGATAGGTTCTAACATGGTACGAGCGATGCTTGCTTTAGACAAGGAACGCCTTCGGGCTGCAGACAGGGCTGTAAAGAGTGTAGAAATACAAGCAAGAGTAAACAGGAGGAGGAACAAGAGGAAGCTGGAGAAGGAGTTTGCAGAGCATGAAGATAATCCATCCTATGGACCTGGAATGCACTAAAAAGTTAATCCAATCTTTGTAGCTCGATTCCCAAAACTTTTATTTTCTCATACTAATTATATGTTTTCTAAGGATCTTCCAAACATATTTGTTTCAAACTTTCAGTAAATGTTACACAGTACCGTCTGCATAATTTAACACAGCCTTTTTCCAAAAAACTGTATATTTTTGAATATATAAATAAACAATTGCAAAAAAAAAATGTTGTGAATTTTCATTGCAATTGAAAAAAAATCATCTTTAATAACTGAACTAAAATTTTGTAAAATCCCTGTGTTAAGTTGTAGCCCATATTCCAATAAATAATCTGTAAAAGTTCAACTTCCTACCTCAAATACTTTGTGAGGAAAGATGTAATTTATAAGCGTTATTTTAACATTGCAAGTATAGGGCGTTCCGGAGCCCCTTAACATTCTACAAACCTAACATTTATATAAACAACATAAAATTGATAAAATTCTATCCGCCGCCCCACAATACTCTTTCCACCTTTCAGCCTTCCCTTCTCTTAGGATTGATCTTCCATCTGAGCTCTTGATATTCATCCAGTTGCTCCTCTTTTCTCCAAAGGATTCTTTAATTTTTTCTGTAGGTGGTATCTACCTTTTCCCCTAGTGAAATATCCTTCAAAATCCTTACCTTTGTCCTCTAGTGACTGCCACTTAGACATTCTTCACTTCCTGCCAATGTCATTTTTTAAATGTTTCTATTCCCTTTCGCCTGCTTCACTTGTTGCATTTTCATATTTTCTCCTTTTATCAGTTAAAATCAATACTCTTGTGTTATGTAAGGATTTCTACTACCCCTTGTTTTACCTATTTGATCCTCTGCTGCCTTCACTATTCAGTCTCTTAAATCCACTCATTCATCTTGTACTGTATTCCTTTCCCCTGTTCTAATCAAACATTGCCTAATGCTCTCCCTGAAACTCTCAGCGAACTCTTGTTCTTCCAACTTATCCAGTTCCCATCTTAATTTCCTACCCTTTTCCACTTAACTCAGCTTTAATCTACAGTTCATAATCAATAAACTGTGGTGAGAATGCAAATCTGTCATGGAATTTAAAATCTAGTTCCTAATATCTGTCTTACCATTACACATGGTGACAATTATTGAAATATATTTAATAAAATCGTTATAAATTCTGAACGGTTTGAGTTAGGACGTTCAAACTGCACGGTTGGCCGTGGGGCACGATGGGAATTAGCACGCGCAACTATGGTTTGGTTTAGCCAGGACGCCGCCAACTTTTGGATGGGTTAGTCAACAAGCAAAGCTCGCGCATTTGGAGGACTGCAAATCAACATTTCGGCATCGAGAAGTGTCTTTACCCTCAACGGTTGATTGTTTGGTGTGCAACGTCCAGTCGCGGAATAACTGGTGCGATATTACTTGATGGTATGTTGACTACCGAACGATACGTGATCATTTTAGAAGATGATTTCTTCCCTCTCGTCCAAAGTGAGCCTGATTTCGACAAAATGTGGTTCATGCAAGACAGAATCGACCCCATCGAAGCAGGATGATGTACTGGAGCAGCACTTTAGGGACCGCATTCTGACTCTGGGGTACCCAGAGGCTACTGGTATGAGCCAGATCTGAACACATGTGTCTCCTTTTTGTGAGGCTGTATTAAGGACAAGGTGTAGAGCAATAAGGCCAAAACCGTTGCTGAGCTGAAAACGGCCATGCAGGAGGTCATCGACATCATCAATGTTCCTACTCTTCAGTGGGTCATACAGAATTTCGCTATTCGTCTGTGCCACACCATCGCCAAGGATGGCACTCATATCGAACATGTCATAACCGAAATCCGAATACCTGTAGTGACGTCTACATGTGAATAAAGTGTGTGCATGCCGTAGTTTGAAACTAATTACACTACTGGCCATTAAAATTGCTACACCACGAAGATGACGTGCTACAGACGCGAAATTCCTACAGGAAGAAGATGCTGTGATAAGCAAATGATTAGCTTTCCAGAGCATTTACACAATGTTGGCGCCTGTGGCGACACCTACAACGTGCTGACACGAGGACAGTTTCCAACCGATTTCTCATACACAAACAGCAGTTGACCGGCTTTGCCTGGTGAAACGTTGTTGTGATGCCTCGTGTAAGGAGGAGAAATGCGTACCATCACGTTTCCGTCTTTGATAAAGGTTGGATTGTAGCCTATCGCGATTGCGCTTTACCATATCGCGACATTGTTGCTCGCGTTGGTCGAGATCCAATATGCAGAATATGGAATCGGTGGGTTCAGGAGAGTAATAAGGAACGCCGTGCTGGATCCAAACGGCCTCGTACCACTAGCAGTCGACATCTTATCCGCATGGCTGTAACCGATCGTGCAGCCACGTCTCGATCCATGAGTCAACAGATGGGGACGTTTTCAAGACAACAACCATCTGCACGAACAGTTCGACGGCGTTTGCAGCAACATGGACTATCAGCTCGGAGACCGTGGCTGCGGTTACCCTTGACGCTCCAGCACAGACAGGAGCGCCTGCGATGGTGTACTCAACGATGAACGTGGTGCACGAATGGCAAAACGTCATTTTTTCGGATGAATCCAGGGTTTGTTTACAGCTTCATGGTAGTCGCATCCGTCTTTGGCGAGATCGCGGTGAACGCACATTGGAAGCGTGTATTCGTCATCGCCATACTGGCGTATCACCCGGCGTGATGGTATGGGGTGCCATTCGTTACACATCTCGGTCACCTCTTGTTCGCACTGACGGCACTTTGAACAGTGGACGTTACATTTCAGATGTGTTACGACCCGTGGCTCTACCCTTCATTCGATCCCTGCGAAACCATACATTTCAGCAGGATAATGCACGACCGCATGTTGCGGGTCCTATACGGGCCTTTCTGGATACAGAAAATGTTCGAATGCTGCCCTGGCCAGCACATTCTCCAAATCTCTCACCAACTGAAAACGCCTGGTCAATGGTGGCCGAGCAACTGGCTCGTCACAATACGCCAGTCACTACTCTTGATGAACTGTGGTATCGTGTTGCAGCTGCATGGGCAGCTGTACCTGTACACGCCATCCAAGCTCTGTTTGACTTAATGACCAGGCGTATAAAGTACGTTATTATGGCCAGAGGTGATTGTTCTGGGTACTGATTTCTCAGGATCTGTGCACCCAAATTGCGTGAAAATGTACTCACATGTCAGTTCTAGTATAATATATTTGTCCAATGAATACCCGTTTATCATCGGCATTTCTTCTTGGTGTAGCAATTTTAATTGCCAGTAGTGTAGGTTTTTTTTTCATATAGTTCAATAATTGTTACCCTGTATAATCAATGTGTAACGTTTCGGTGTCTCCAGGTCTCTTCCACATTACAGGCTTCTTTTATGATTCTTAAATCAGGTGTTAGCAGTGTTAAATTATGCTCTGTGCAGAACTGTATCAGATGGATTCCTTTCTGATTCCTTTCCCTCAGTCCACATTCACCTACAATTTTTCCTTCTCTTCCTTTGCGTGCTATCGAATTTCAGTCCCATCTCCATTAAAGTTTCGTCTCCCGTAACTATCTGAATAATTTCCCTTGTCTCGTTACACATTTCTTCACTATCTTCATTATCTGCTGAGTTATTTGCTATATAAACTTGTACCACTGTGGTGGGTGGGGGCTTTGTGTATATTGGCTACAACAACGTGTTCACTATAATGATCATAGTAGCTTACCCGCATTCGTATTTTCGTTCATTATTAATCCTACAGCTGCGTTACCCCTGTTTGATTTTCTATTTATAACCCATTATTCACCTGACCAAAAGTCCTGTTCCTCCTGCCACCGAATTTCACTAATTCCCACTATATCTAACTTCTACCGATCCATTTCCCTCTGTACATTTTCTAATCCACCTGCCCGATTAAGGGACGCAAAATTCCGAGCTCAGATCCGTAGAATATCAATTTTGTTTCTCCTGATGACATCTTCCTGAGTAGTCCCCAACCGAAGAAGCGAATGGGGAACTGTTTTACCTCCAGAATATTTTCCCAAAGAGGACACAATTAGCGTTTAATCATATGGTACAATTGCATGCCCTATTCTGTACAGTGTGTACACAAATGGTCAGCTATATCAGCTGGAAATAGAGAGATTAGTATCCGCAGACGTCACTGCCATTATTGCTCAAAGAAAAATATTCGCAGGGGTTGAAAGAAAACAGAGAGACATAGGATTCTGTCCGTTATTACTATGAAGAAAATCACCCGAGACCTAATGTAGAAAAAAGGATAAACAAGTATGCACATTATACCTCCGAAATAGAGAAGACTGAAAACAGTTGGATCGGCCAGGGTGGCCTTAGGTTAGTTAGGTTTAAGTAGTTCTAAGTTCTAGGGGACTGATGGCCACAGCAGTTAAGTCCCATAGTGCTCAGAGCCATTTGAACCATTTTGAAAACAGTTGGAAATAGAATGGAGAGGGGTTAGACGACAGCAGTGAGCCAGAGCAATATACCTGAAAGTCAGCCTGGACCGGACATTGTCATTTAAAACTCACCGTACTGATCGGAAAGGAAAAATATATTTACTAGTAACAATATTATACGTAAAGTGTCTTGTTCAACATGGGGAGCACAATCTGAGGGTTTTCGATTATCAGCAAAGGGATTCTGTTTAGCAACGCGGAGAATATGCGGCGCCCGTGTGGGAGGCGTCTGGCCGCTCCAAACAACTAGACGTCGCTTTAAATGAGACTGTCAGGATTGTAGCCGGACGCTGAGGCCTACACCTACTCATATAATTTACCCACTTGTGGCAATAGCACCACTAAATGTCAGGCGGAACGTATCCAGTGAAACAGAGAGGAAAAAGCAGCAAGTAGATCCACGGCACTTAATGTGTAACCAACAAACAGTTCTAACTTCTCTTGCGTCAAGGAAGAGCTCTCTATCCGACGGAAAGCACCGCTAGAATGCCGACATGTGAACCACCGCGTATCTGTTGGTTGCACTCTCTGCAAAATACAAATCTGCACCGCAAAGAGGAAACCACACAAGGTTAGTAGTTACTGTGTAGTACACGGTGAGCATTGAACAGGTTAAGAGCAGCAGTCGCAAAATGCGTAGTAAGCGTGGTTAAGTGAGGTTACTCTGAAGATCGCCAATCTGAATGTGGAGAAACACAGCCGACAGAACGGTTGCTCATGTGCCAAAGCTTGGAGTTTATTTGCACAGCGGAAGATCAATTTGTATGCAATGACAAGTGCAATCAAGCTGCAGACTTTCGGAAGAACATAGCTTGAATGTTCTCTTCCTGACACAAAAAGTAAAGTGAAGTAAGTAGCAAATGTAATAAAGTACAAAAAATGCACAACTTGTTTCCAAAATATAGTAGTATATTGCGATATATTGCGGATAGTAGTTGAAGGAATAAATTGATGTCAGCAAAGGTCTTCTAGGAATGATACTGATGTGTAACGTTTTATGAGAATCATTTGTCAACTCCTAATATATTGAAACGGAATCTCATTTGCCAAGTTACATACAGCGCCTCAAGTTGTTAGATGACACGTATGTGTAAATCTTTCGGCGCTGCAGTACAGATACTTCGGAACATTGTTTGATTTATTTATCGAACCGCATCATATGGAGCCCTGTGTCAGATCAGGCAAGCGGTTTACAGATACACTACTTTTGCATTATACTCTCTGGAGTATTAATTTTAATACGATGAATACTAATGCAATTGTAATAATAGAAGAGAAAATGATCTGAAACAAGACTTGAACATCTCTTATGAAACTGTAAATAACAATACAGACTAAACACCAACAGCGTTAACACTATCAGTACAACTAATAGTAGTGATAATAATAATAACAATAATAATAATAGTGATTGCAGGATGTACTAAACGTAATTTTGGATGTACAAAAGTGTCATTTCGGAGTTCTGTGGAAAAGAAATGTAGATAGGCTCGTACAACTAGAGGCTTTGTGAAATGAAGAAGTTCTGAAGGAAGGGAGGAACTCTAACTGTAGTGCGGTAAGAAGCACATACAAGACAAAGACAAATATTATCGTTAGTCCAGTAGCTATGTAATAAACTGTATTTTGAAATATCGAAAGACACCATCCCATAATCTGACACCTGCTACTGAAGAATAATCAAGGAAAGGGGCAGAGTGGCGAAAGAGAACAGAAAGCATTTTCCTGTATTTGGAGCGAGTGTTTGCCTGTGTTATTCAGACAAGAACGTTAAAGTCGAGGTGGGATATGAAGGATAGTACACGTTAATGAGACGGTAGAGAAGACGGAGTGTATGGAAATTTCCGCTTGTCTGTGATTAGTAGAGATAGCTGTGCGTAAGATGGTGAAGTATGATCAAAAATTCCAACGTCAGAGATACATTTTACAGATCCTAACACCTTGAGGTTCCTTTACTTTTATCTCCCGTTCGTAGCTGTATTCCGCTTTCCGTACATAAAACGGTATTTAAGAATTCTACTAAACTGATTTGTCCCATAGTGCTAATCGAATGAAATACGCAAGAGAGTTTCTAGAACTAATCAGAGATGGATTTGCTATGATACTAACCCAGAAATATATGCAGGACAATTTCTGTACAGTGTGAAATGAAGATGGAGTGCAAAACAGTTTTTTTCTTTTTTTAATTTATCATTTAAATATACTCCGTCATTCCGAAACAATAATGATGAACTGTACTACTCGCTCTATAGCATATGAAGTGCCGTAGAGGTTATTTCAAACAAAATTTTCCTCTACAGCATTGTAATTAATAACTGCGGGACAATTTAGTCTCGAGGGGCTAATCTTTCAAATTTTCGCCTCGGCTATCGTGAAGCTGATCCTCTACCACCATGCTCATCATTGCTCATGGTTTTATTTTAATTAGAACTGACCCCAACAGCTACAACGAAAACCAGTCCCGGAAGAAGTGAGCTCTAGCAGCTGATCTGAGTTCCACAAGAATGTGTCAGTCTTTTACCATTGGCCGTTAAATGCAATCATGCGTGTTCGAGTGCACAGTACGATAACACTTTTTTTCGTAAAGACTCTCAGTCACAGTGCAGAAAATAGTGACAACTGATGCTCGTGTGTTACACAGGCAGGCTTTGGCCTTCAACGTTCCTGCTCTCAGAGGTTCTTCAGATTACATTACATGATGTCCGGTTGGGAGTTGCCTGTGATTAATTTCTGCACTGGCATAATCTCTGACACAGAACCAACCTTACGACACTCTACTGAAATCTGTGTGTGGTGAACTATCTGAACGCATATTAACTGATGTTACGGAACTAAAATACATCGTTACACGGGCATACACTGCTGGATGCATAAAATAAGGTCCACATTTCAACCGCGGTACATCCTAGTCCACCCTTTCTGTAAGAATTTTGAAAGGTTATTTTGGCAGTGAGAGGTCTATGATGGAATAGTGTATGAGAGTCGTAGCGCGAATAAAATTTTTTAATTTTCTTAAACAACTGTGATTGACAAGGTAGCTCGTTACCAACCTGTCTTCTTTTTCGCATGGACCACCCAACATATGCCGTGCACGGAACATCGGTAGTTGTAATCTACAGCGGCTGCATCCATGATGATCTATGGAAAAGTTATATGTGTTTCCTACATCTCTGTAAAAATCTATCACTCAACTGACGTTCCACATGGGCACTGATTGAAGCTGGACAAATACAAAAGACACCGAAGAAGAGAGAGAGTTATCCAAACGAATAATAAGCTAAATATATTTTATTATAACTAATACTAAAATTGTCTGGGAGTTGAACACTTAAAATTACTGCAAAAATTATGCTAATTATGTTTTTCTTAACGTCAATGTATTCAACAGAATGCTAGTTGGTTATTGATCGTGACAACTGTTAATAAATCTAAATATTTTATATAGTTGTTAATAAATCCCTCTGAAATAGTTCAAGCTGAAATGTACCCAACTCCCACAAAAGCCTTATTGAAGTGATTCGTCAAGGAAGGCATTTTTGGAGCTGCAGTATCTAATATAGCACTTAGATTAAATTACTTTGGGAAGAGTACATGCAACAAATAATTAATTCTAACGTAGTTAACGGCTTAATAATGGTCCTGATTCTGATTTCAAGATTAAAACATGGGTCTTCTCTTTCGTTCGAGATTAGCTCGGGCACATTCAACATTGAAGTTGGCTTCCACTTCGACATTAATAACAGCCAAAAATCCACTTCTACACCTTGACTCATAACAGACTCAGTAGCAAACTACACTTAAGCGTGACATAACAGCGGGACCACAGGTCCAGAGACAATGCTATAGGAAAGAGGTATATTTACATATTTAGCAGAGCGGTCTAAGGCTCTACCGTCATGGACTGTGCGGCTGGTCCCGGCGGAGGTTCGAGTCCCCCTAAGGCATGGGTGTTTCTCCTTAGGATAATTTAGGTTAAGTAGTGTGTAAGCTTAGGGACTGCTAAGCATAGGAGTTAAGTCCCATAGGATTTCACACACATTTGAACATTTTTTGAACATATTTAAAACGACGTAAGTGTTTACTACCTTTTCTGATATTGGAAATAAAAACAGTACTCATGTAAAAACTTCAGCCATTTAAATTATTTCTATCTCACGAAAGATTTTTTATTTTTACTCTAAATGGATGAGGAAAGCATCAGGCTAGCATTTTGGCACATACAGTGAGCTCCAGACCAGTCTAGGGAATTCTTAGACATCACAGGCGGCTGCCGTCTATGGTGAGGGTATAGTAGAGTTGGTACAACACACGATAAATGTCTAAGTTGGAGCAGTAACTACGTACAGAAGTAGCTGAATGTTGTAGCTAAATGTTACAAATTACATTTTTTTAATTTTCACTATGGTTTTCATTTCGAGTCCGATCGGAGCTCGAAAAAAATTGCCATCATACTGATTTTAGGTTAGTGCGAATGTGAGAAAGCAGGTGTCAAGCTATCGATGTATAGTTTCAACGGAGCTCAGTTAATTTTCTTGAAACAGTAGTGAACTAATAGGCAGCACTACGAATGATTGTTATTCACTGTGGTGGCAATCACTTTAGCAAACAGGAGAGATATTTGAGGGTAGAGAAACGGTATATCTAGACAGTCAGTATCAGTACCTCATATTACCACACTATGATCACGTTTTAATTTTAACGGTTTTACGTTCTGGCGACAGTGACATACATGTAAGTGGTCATTTTAACGAGATTCAACAGTACTTCAGTAGCATTTAGTCAGGCGTTCCCCATATTGTTTGTCCCAGGTGTTTTCTAGGCAGGCAGTAAATGCATATAATTTGAGCTATTTGCAGCTATTTTTCACCCTATTGTTAACCGTATTACACAGTCTCTCTTACTAGACGACCAGTTGGCGAAACGTGCCATTCTCTTCCCTCTTTACCGCTAATGATAAATGATAGAGCGGCGTGGGATACTAAAGAATCAGTCTAACAAGTGTTTTGTAAGTCACTTCCTCAGTGTATGAGCTATATTTCTTCAGATCTTGCACTCTTATCCTAGCATAAGTTGAACGTTCTGCTAGACGTTGTTCAGAAGTGTTAGACGAGATATTTTACTGTTGTTACTCTTCCACTGATTTATCGTCCGTAGTGACGTCGGACAGGGGAGTTTGTTTCAGCTTCTCTGTGCGCATTACGTTTGTTTTATTTACGTTCAGGGTCATCCACCAGTCGTTGCACCAACCGCCGATATTCCATCGGTCTTCGTGCATTTCAAAACAGGTTTCTAGCTTTACAGTTTTCGCAAAACGTACACGAGTGAATCATCCATGAAGAGCCCTACACAGCTTCCGACGTGAAGCGCGTTTTCTCTGCTATTTCGGCTGATAATTGCTTTTGAATGTATGCACATCAGGTGTGACGCGAGGACCTCTAACAATGGAAACTGTGGGTTTCCTTCGTGTTACGGAAGAAACGCTTAATAATTTGGATTTTTAGTGACCGTTCGACAGAGAGTACCGAATTAGCCTAATGCTATATTCGACTTACCGATGTCTCCTTAGACGCCGATCGTATCAGTACACTCTAGTTAAGGAGGGTGTTTGTCTGTTTCGCCGTCTCGTGTGGCGGTCAGCGCCGTGCTGTCTGTTAGCGCCTTACAGCAGCGCTACTCAATTCCTGCTGGAGTACTGGATATTCTTGGTCTTCTGCTGTTCCCGTTTTGGTACAGATACGCGGAATAAGGTCACAAAATTCCTCTTTAAAAACATTTTATTTTTGTCGCGAAAGAGATTCACGTTCTCTGTTGATACCGAGCGTCTCATGATCGCAGGTTCAGTAGTATTTATTTGAAGCGGTTCCATCTGAGCACTGAAAAATAAATGCAAATAACTGCGAAAACAGCTCTCAGAATAGTTGAATTACTGTTAGGAGAGATATCAGTTTGTGTGTGTGTGTGTGTGTGTCAATTATTTGTTTGCTTTTCGAATGGTAGGTTAATACCTAGGATCTCGAAAGTAGAAATATAAAGGAAAGAATTTAGAGAGCACAAATGTTTGTAAGATTAATCACAAAAATGGAACTGAACAAAAATTTACACAAATCACAAAACAGAGCTATGACAACTTTCCTTATTTACAAATCTTTATCAGGATTTGATATCCAGTTAACAGTGCAACTTTTTCTTGAAGAATCTTTTCCTAGCGTTGTTGTATTGGAATATCGGTAGCGATTAGGATGTAAACTTGTTAAGCCTCACATCTCTCTTTCACGCGTTCACTAGGAGAAAGATTTCCTGCTGGAACCGAAGGTCACCTTACCACACAGGTCTACGGAAGACGAGTTGGGAGTGTTGAGCGTTAACCAGTAAAGAAGTTCATCGGAAGTACTCTTGGAAACATGGGAGCATGAGGCGTGTCTCGTTAATTGTGTCCTGTGGTCATCTCAGGCCAGCCGGCCGATGTGGCCGAGCGGTTCTAGGCGCTAGAGTCTGGAACCGCGCGACCACTGCGGCCGCAGGTTCGAATCTTGCCTCGGGCATGGATGTGTGTGATGTCCTTAGGTTAGTTAGGTTTAAGTAGTTCTAAGTTCTAGGGGACTAATGACCCCAGAAGTTAAGTCTCACAGTGCTCAGAGCCAGTTGAACCCCTTTTGATTATCTCAGGCCCTGCAGAACGATGTCTACAAACGCTGTTTACTTGTGTGTACGTGGGAATTTAAAGGGGGGTAGGACGACAAACGGACCGACTTGGAGCAGGCGAAGCACCACAGGACATTTTAATTTCCACTGCCTCTACTTTTACAAAAAAAAATCAAAACTTTGTTAGCATCACCCGGAAGGATTCAGAATTCAGACTCATAGCAGTGGAAGTTCGAAAACATAACGAAATATTTTTTTTACATGTGAAATTACTAAAGGCCTTATTGTTGGTGTAGGTACACTTTTCTTCATAAGTAAGAGAGATTCTTCGCTGCATTTTGCGCAGCATACAAACCATACTTAAGGGTGTAAGAAATTCTAGAATTTTGTATATCTATTAAAAACTGTGGTAAAAATTGAGGTAATTAACTACAAAATTTGTATTTTTCCTAAACATGAAGTTTAAAATATAACAGTTCATTCGTTTTTTATAAATTAAATAAATTCGAGAGTTTCATACACGTGTGAGTATGGTATGTATGACAAGCAAAATTCATCGAATAATCTCTCTAACTTATGAAGAAAAGCGTACATATAGCAACAAACGCAGCCATTAGTAAGTGAAAAAAAGATGAAATTTCACACGTAAAAAAAATTATTTTGTTATGTTTTCGAACTTCCACTGCAATGAGAGTGCACCCTGAATCCTTCCTGGTGATGCTGCCAAAGTTTTATGAATTCATTTGTAAAAGTATAGACACTGGAAATTAAAACGTCCTGTGATGCCTCTACTGCTCCAAGTCGGCCCGTTTGACGTCCTACCCCCCTTAAATGTTCATGGTTAAGAATAGTGGAGTTTAGCATCATTCAGAATAACCACTCATGTTATCGGTAAATCCTGTTTACCGATTCTGTCATTCGGCGCTGCATCAATTATTGGACTGACATCGTCGACTACTGACAGGGCTCATTAACTGCACCCTTATCACCCAACACAGAGGCCGGACACGCACACGAGACGCACTACGGATAACGAAATGTTTCGCGTTAACAACCGTGCTATGATGTACACGGGGTGAGTGGGACTCGCCCAAAATTACGTGTCCGTGCCGCGCTAATGACAAAAAAGGCAACATTGCCCTTAACGAGTTACAGAGCAGCGGCTGTTGCCGGAATATTCGCGGAAAACCGGCGGCGAGGAGGCCGCAGAGTCGGGCGCGTCGCTACAGCAGCCGCGGCGCCAGAGCAGCTACCGCGCGACCCTGCCCCGCCCACTTGAGCGCTAATGGCTTTGTACGCGCGCCACTCGATAATTGGTTTATCGGCTGGCGGCGTGCATTATTCATCGGTGTCGCGGCCACACAATGAATGAGGAGTGACGGCTGGGCGCTGCCTTCCTCCTCTGGGGAACAGATGCCGCGCTTTCAGCCGCACCACCCCCAGCCGCACCTCACTCCACAGAGAGAACAGAGAAATCGGGGTTAAAAATCTGCCTGTCCAGCATTAATATAAACTAAAAATCGTCGGAACATGTACGATAATCCTCGCCTACCCCATTCCACACCATTCTCTCTCTCTCTCTCTCTCTCTCTCTCTCTCTCTCTCTACCTATTTATCTATCTCCTCTCTGCCCCCCTCTTTCACTCTAAATGTAAAGGCCGTACTCAACTGTCGTGTACCACGCAACACGTACACAACAAATACAGTGAGAGACCGCCACCACACAGGCACAATGGCTCGCCCGGCGATTTCCAGTCGCTTGCAGCAGCCTTTAGATGTTTCTCACAATTTAGAACTTCATCCTGCTTCTGCGCCAATTCCTCCAAGGCCTCTTACCAATCTACCATTAATGTGGACAGCCCATCCAGTATGCTGTCACAGCGGACCAGATAGATTCTCCTTTCTACTGGCGGAACTGGATATCATTCCACCGACAAGCACTAAAACATGATGTGGCGCTGACACTGACGCGTTTCCTGAATGGAAATTTGATAGTACTGTTCAGCACCTGCAGTCAGTATAATTCAAAATGGCTCTGAGCACTATGCGACTTAACATCTGAGGTCATCAGTCACCTAGAACTTAGAACTACTTAAACCTAACTAACCTAACGACATCACACACATCCACGTCCGAGGCCGTATTCGAACCTGCGACCGTAGCGCTCGCGCGGTTCCGGACTGAAGCGCCTAGAACCGCTCGGCCACAATGGCCGGCCTCAGTATAGTACTCTGAAAAGTTCCTTGCAACAAAGCACTCATTATTTATGGAGAACCTGAACCAACCCAGAATGTAACACTGTAAGTTGGCCGGCCGGAGTAGCCGTGCGGTTCTAGGCGCTACAGTCTGGAGCCGAGCGACCGCTACGGTCGCAGGTTCGAATCCTGCCTCGGGCATGGATGTGTGTTATTTCCTTAGGTTAGTTAGGTTTAATTAGTTCTACGTTATAGGCGACTGATGACCTCAGAAGTTAAGTCGCATAGTGCTCAGAGCCATTTGAACCATTTCAACTGTAAGTGGCGTTCTATAAGTATTTCAACACATTCCTTTCTGAATGCATGGTTGGTTTAGTTCAGCAATCGAACACACCATATCGTTCCTTATTTTTTGGCCACAGAAACCCATATTTCAACACAGTCTCCTTACTGGGGATGCCTGTGTGCCTACATGGTACCACTCTACCGCTCGACGTCGGATCCAGAGTCGTGCAGCATCAACAACCTCACATCATCCACATGCGGCTTCCAGTGGAGTGCACCCTTCATTCTGCCAAACAGATGCAAGTCGTAAGCCATGAGATCAGTGTTGTAGGCTGGACGAAGAAGAAGAGTCCAGTCAACTTTTGTGAGCTCCTCTTGGGTGCACAGACTTGAGTGAGATCTTGTGGTGTCCTGGAGAACGTAGTTTTTTTGCGTTTTTGTGGCGATGAACGTGCTTAAATCGTTTCTTCTATTTCCTGAAGGTAGCAGAATAATAAGTTTTAAGCATGGCTACGTGGTCAGCGACAGTTTACAAAGTAAAATTAAAGCAGCAACACCTCTCGTTGCGGCATTACTATGAGTGCCTTCATCAGAAGTAAAACATTTCATCTAGTCTATAACGTAAGTACAAAAATTACGGAATTTTTTTTACATAAGTGTAAGTAATGACTGACAGTACAAGAAAGAAACAGTACTTACATGTCAAGTATAATATGAATTTAGTCACAAAATTTTTGAAGTAGAATAAGTGGAGCAGAATATACTTCGGAGTTAATCGTTGGAACATGAGGGAGGGCATCAAATAGAATACCCCTTCAGAGTCCTAGAAGACAGTCACCACGTCCTTGTCTGCCTCCGGTAGCTGAGTGATACAACTAAAATAATAAAAAAATGAAATAAAATAAAAGAGAAAAAAACAAAGAAAAGTCTAGAAGACTGCACTGCCTCGTGGTACTCCGAGTTCCCTTTAAAAAAAATAAAAAAGAACAGGTTAGCGTTGAAGTCCCATAAGCGGTGTATTGCTGAATCTAGTCCCGTTCGTCAGTTTCCTTTATTTTCAACAAAGTCATTTTCTTTACTAAAAATAAAAAAAATGTTGGTAGAGCACTTGCCTGCGAAACGCAAAGGACCCGAGTTCGAGTCTCGGTTCGGCTCAAAATTAAAAAATGAAAGAAAAAAGAAAAAAAAGTGGTCAGCGCGACATACTGTCAATCCTAAGGGCCCGGGTTCGATTCCCAGCTGGGTCGGAGATTTTCTCCGCTCAGGGACTGGGTGTTGACATGTCCTAATTCTCATGATTTCATCCCCATCGACTCGCAAGTCGCCGAAGTGGCGTCAAATCGAAATAATTGCACTCGGCGAACGGTCTACCCGACGGGAGGCCCTAGTCACACGACATTTATTTATTTACCATGAGTGTGCGTCTTTGAACTTTCTTCGTATGACAATTAGTGTGGCGCCACTCAATGGATTTTTTTCCGGTTGGAAGCGATGAATTCATGTTTCACCTCATGTGAAGATGTTCGATAGCAAAATTGTCGCCATCAGCTTCGTAACCCGCTAGCAATACCGTACATATGGTCCATCGTTGCTCTTTACGGCCTCCTGTTGGGTAGCGAGGAACCCAGGGGGTATACACCTTACACTCTTACAGTATCCCAAGCAGTGGACGAGTGTGTCAGCATTAACAACAGAGATGCCCAGTTGTGCGGTGAGGTAGTTGATTGTGATCCGTTGAACACCCCGAATGAGCGTCCAAGCTTCCGACACTGCAGGAGTCATAGATGTATGTGGCCGGCCGGCATTCGGGTGATCGAACAGGTTTGCACGACCTGGTTACGCCTCGCCCAACGACCCACCGTGCTTTTGCTCACTGTCGTGTCTCCGTCGACATTTTGCAAGCGCGTGTGAATATCCGCAATGCTCTGGTTTTCCACCAGAAGAAACTCTGTGACAAGTTTGCTTGGAACACTCCTCCGTAACAGACGCCATTTTGAAGGCGCCGCCACATATCGGAATTTCATTAAATTATAGGGGCTGATGCCCATCTACAAATTTCGAAATTTTTTAACATAAACTGGTCGAGGAAATCAGAATGCGCGGCACTGTATACTTATTGAACGCCCTCTTACATTTAGCTATGTCACAAGATCAAAGACATGATTGATATCATTGTATTAGGTTAGGGCAGCAAGTGCCACGTATGAAAACGTACCAAAGTTAAATACCACTTTGTAACATATTCGTAATAAATGTTATTTTTTATTGATTAAAGCGTTGACACTGTTTTTTAGTATCCCTGCCATTCGGGTACGGCGATCGAGGCAGGTGAGCAGCCGTGGGTAGCGTTGCGGAACAGTGCAGAAATCTACTACGGACTTAACACTGGACGCACACGTGTGACGTAGTATGGGCAGACCCGCTGACAGAAGTGTTTACCTGTGGACAGCAATCGTCCTAGCGGGCCGGTGTTTACACAGAGTTCAGCCACATCGGTCCTCACGTTGTGCCTCGGGCTGAGTGTTGTTGCCGAGTGCTCAGTCGTTAGTTACCTGCGCCAGCCGTGCAATGAATTTATTCTCACGCACGTCTCCATGTGGTTTCAGAATCTACGCTTCCTGTTGACTGCTTCACAAGGCGAATTTAGATTCCACCCGTGGGGTTCTGTTCCCTGGTTAATAGCGAGCCACTGTCGGCCAGTGAAGTACCCACGCCGAAGGTGTAGTGTAGTGGTCAGACCTGTGCACATACTAATTCCTTTATTCCCTGCTCCTTCGAACACGTGTTAAATTTCAAGTAAGCAATGACTGCCTTTCATGGAATATAGGCGTTTTCTACTACTGTGGATGTTTTGGCCTGAATTTAACGTTTGGATTATGTTACTACATTCGGAACAATAAAAAATGGAGAAAACTGACACAGATGCAGTGCACGACAACAGAAGCAAAAGCTACTTCTTGTGGCTGGGGTTCACAGTCATGTAATATCTCGTCTTATTTTGAATTTCTGTTCGGTGTCACATTTTTCTAACGTTATTGTTTATGTACTCGCATTTGACATTAGTGACATCGCACTCATAGAGAACTTAAGATAGCCTACTTCATAATAGTTACATGCTTTTATAGTGAAATACGCCCCTGAGTATTAGTTTTGTGATTTTATATTTTTTTCTTTACTAAAGTTATTTTATTTGTCTGTGAATGGAGACTGTTGGAGCTGCGGTAGTAAAGTGAGTAGGGAGATACATAGAGGGAGCTGTATCAAATGGTTTCACTGAGGGAAACTGTAGTCGGGAGAACTCTAAAGAGTTCACTAAGGATCACTCTAGCAACCACAAAATAAGCATCGTAATAGAGTGTCAGGAAGGGAGATGAAGAGAGACAATGATGAGACGTTTTTGGGAACTGGCAGTGGGTAGACATTTCGAAGAAGTAAGGGTGAAGGAAGCCAGGGGTTGTTGTGATACCAGTAACAAGTTCCAACTGCCATAGTTAAGAAGAGAGGAACCCCGAGATAGTATACAGTGGAAAGTCAAGGGATACCATTAATGTTAAAAAGAAAACAGTACTCCTGCTTGGCAGCAGTCATGACGGACGTGTAGATCCTCAAACGCAGCAGCAATTACTCGAAGAGTACCAGATTACGAACGAGCATTTCGAAACAGAATTATGGGCACAATCAGGTGGTTGAGGGATTTGTGTATTTGGGCGAGGATTTCAAGATAGATAATTAGAAAGGGACAGTGTGTACAATATAGATGGTGAGCTATGAAAGATAGCTTCCGTAACTGGTAAATGATGTCCTATGAGAATACCGTAACACATTAGGCAGAATATCGAGTACCGATCAGTTCACAACATACTACGTCCAGATACCGAGCACCGACAAACAGGTTGCTGAGATCTCTTCCGTTGCACCTTATCGCTCCTTTCAAGGACATAAGGCGTACAGTTCCCATGACATTTCCCTGTATGCCATCTGCGGACCTGTTCCTTTGCCTACATTGAATGTTTGCGTTGCTGAGCTGTTCCGGAGACATGAGTGGACTCGTCTTTACAGTGTTGTACGGGGAGTCGATGTGGTGCTGGAAATGGCGCTGACGGTAGCTGACCGGCCACGTATTGTACTGGAACCGGTGGGGACTGGAAGCTGGGTCTACACTATGTATGGTGTGTACCTTAACAGGGTTGGTAACGGGGGTTAGCGTTGATAAGTAGTGAGCGTATAGCAGGTAGCCATTACGCTATACATGGTCAAGTTCTTGTTGTCATGGGTAGGAAGACTACACCTTTTATAATACATAATGACAACATGCCCCTTTCCTTTAAAAGTGTCTCAAACAGCTTAGAAATTCCTTCAACGTTGTAGACGGAAGACAGAATTCGCCACAGCAGAGAATACGATCGTCAGTTATGAGAGAAAAAAATAAATTTTAAGACAAATTCCTCAGAAAATGGCTCAGGATTATGACTTCTTCATCATAATACGCAGTCTGTTAGGAATAAAATACAACAGCTTGAATCTGACTTACAGATTTGACAAGTACTGGAGTATGCTTTACAGAGCACTGGTGGAGAAAAATTCAAATCGACCAAATAGTGCTTCCGTCATACGAATATGCAAGTTGTAGATGCAGAACTAATCTAACAGATGGCGCAAATTTTATGGATAAAGACCAGTATTAGTGTATTAAGAACGAAAAATCTATTGTATGTTTAATGAAGCCATTTATTGCATGTTATGAATGCCAGATACATGTCACAAAAAGAAAAGCTGATACGCCAGTTCTGTTAATCGCTTACGGAAATGTGAATATGGAGAAGTACGAAACATCGACTTCAGAAACAGCGAAGTATGCATCCATAGTCCGCATCTATTCTGTCACAGACTTATAAAAATATTTTTTCAAAACTGAAGGAAGTATTGGTTTAGAATGATTTTTTTCTTTTTTTATATGTTTATTGTAACACTCATTGTAAGTAAATCAGGTTACTGATCACAGTTACTAAAAACAATGTCTGACTTTGGAACAGCGGCAGCGCAACTCGAAAACGTTTCAGATAAGCACCTCGCAGGGTAGTGTTTGCGGTAACTAAAGGTCAGCCGACAGACAAATATTTGTGCAGCGCGTCAGCGTGAGTACACAGCTTCGTTCGTCGTCGACATCAGTATTTGTACAGCTATCACACAGTCAAATTTGCATTGTTTAATATGAAATATAAAGTGGAATGAAAGGACAGTAGTTAAAATTACTAGAAGTTTCCCATGAGACATTCAAAACCTTCGCTTAACGAAACTGCCACAAACGTTAACAGTGTTTCTCCCGATGAGACGTCAATATAATACAAGAAATTTATTCGCAACTGCAAATCTGATCAGATTCCAGCTGCACAAATCATTGGTGACAGTGGCAATTTTGGCATAACGGGGACTTGAACCCGGATTTCCCGCTCTGCGTGAGCGGTCCACTTAACCACCTCAGCCATTCCAGGTCGCCTCCAAGACAGACCCAGACTTCCATTCATCACGGTGCGTCGACGTCCTGTACTGCCACAACTGCTGTGAATCCCAAACAGGAAGAGACTTATGATTATCGTCGCAGCCTTGTCTTGACATGAAATACTATAATACAGTGCCTTTGTTTCTACGATGTACTCTGCAACGTCCTTCAGACGTGTATGCATGCACATCGCAAAAACACAGGCACTGCAATATAACGTATCTGTAGTAATTTGTGTACTTCACTGCTCAGTTCATCGCGCTGGTACAGCTTACAAAAAATCGCATCTCAGTGACATACTTAATTTGAAGAGTATGTGTTTGGAAATTTGAGAAATACGTCTCAATCAGTTGCTTTAAAATGCTTAACAGAAACAACTATCACAAATGTGACAATAACAAGGTCTTAGCTTACACGACGTGAAACTGAAAAGTACACTCACGTTTTTTATTCACTACTACGATTGTTAACCCACGGCAGAAGGCGGAGTCAGTGCAGGCGTGTAAACGAGGGAATTTTCTTCAACCTCTAACGGTTTGCTGCTTCTACCAGCGAACTCAAGAACTGTTCGGCAAGTGCAATCAGCCTTGTAGTGGTGGCTTTAACTATCTTGAATGTTTTCTGCAGACGGGCGAACTGCAAGCCCATTCACGTGGTCAAGCGACTGGAAAGTATTCTATTTTATAAACAGTTTGTAACTTTCTAGGGTTCCTTGTCATTTCTAAGACATGGTTTTGATGCTGCTGTACATATGTAAAAACATAAATATCTTTCGTAAAACCTTATTTGGTAGTGAGAGAGTGTCACGAGCTGTCATGCCACAGTTTCTCCCTCTCATCACCTCGTGTAAGAGTCGCCTGCGAATGAAATGTGATTTAATAATTTTGATTTCCAGCCCAGTGAACTTAGTCCACCTGTACTAGAGCTTCCAAATAGTTTTTCTCATGATGTTGCCTTAATTAAAAATTAATAGCTACGTAACGTCACTGACACAATAAAGACCTTCATACAGATTTTCATACGAGGAGCAACTGATACAGAGATCTACACCCAAAATACACACTTTTTGTTACGTAGCCTTACCTAGCATTCACAAAAGAGACACTTCTCGGAACTTGAGAGTTTTAGTGTCTACGATAATCGAGGTAAATCCTTATACGTTCAAGTGAGCGATGCCAGGAAAGTATAAATATATGTCATAATTTTCTTTTATAATATTCAGATGAACTGTTGTGTTACAAATGATGTGACTGTTATTTGTGGCATGTCCTACGATCGAGTCCAGACAAGGTGTTCCAGTGCTGTGCTTGACCACGCGGCAACGGCACACCTGGCTCTGCTGGAGCCAAACCGACGGCCAGCGAGCAGCAGCTGACATGGAAGTCGTTGTCGAGACCTACTTTGGATTATTAATATGTTTTGCTAATAGAATTAAAATCTGAATTTTTACTCACTTTTGTATCTGATGTCAAACTGTGAACATTAAAAGCTGTATTCTGTCAGATGAGTGTCTAATGGTAATTCTTGATAAGCAGCGATTCTTCTGAAAAATTCTTGCAAAGTATCAGATGAGAGATAATATATAATACCGAGACATATACTTCTGAGGGTTTCTATTCGAAGGAGGATTTGTTAAGAAACTAAGGAAATTAAGGAATTAGAGCTAAGATGAAATCTAAGGAAGTTTAAATTAACAACTAAAAAATGATATTATGCATCATGTGTGATCGGATGTGATAGCAATATCTATGACGGTTGATAGTGAAAGTTCATGAGTGATTAACTACCTCGTCAGTGTTCAATTACGTACTGATCTTTAAATGAAACTTAATGTACTGTTGAAGCTATTTAGCCCTCATTAATAATGATTGGTTAGGAGAATGGGACCAAACAATAACATTACTCAAGTTTGTGAATTCAGTTCACGTGAGTCAGTTATACTATGATAAAGAACTTATATAGCCAAATTTGTTATAGATCTGCAACAGTCTTTTAAATATTTTGTGACGAATACGGAATTGACACTCTAGTACCCATTATCACGATTCTTGGTGAAGGTGTTATCTCTGACTGCGCTTCATATCTGATTTGAGGATTAATATTTAACCGAGATTAATGAAGTCTAGAGAGTGATATGAAATAGAGGTAGTATTTCAACGTTTCTGTACTCTGGAAAGGCTTATCGGAAGAAATTATCATTATATATGTAAATGAAAAAAGTAATTGCCACTAGAGATTAACGAAATGTTTGAACATCGATTTACTGAGACTTTGTTTGCTTCACAGAAATTGCAAACTTTCTGCCCACGAACGTAATTCGATATTATGCATTCAAAATAGTTCCGGTTCTGCTCCTTCTTAGCGAAAACGATGTGCTTTTAAGAAATTGGATTCAATACAAGGAGAACTGCTTGTTTCTGGATAGACTACGATTCTCCATCTGCGGCGTGGTGACACACGATCATATCAACTATATAAGAAGTACAAGTCCTTATCCATTAAATAATTTGTCGTGGGGAGGATGAAGTTGACATCATGTGCGGATTTGAATAGCGCAGATGTTACCATATGTAATCAGACTTTCTGAAAGCTTATCAGTAAGAGACACGTGGACCTAAAAATTAAAATAAAATAATGTTGTTTGAAACGCATGGCCACAACAGCGACTTAACTTAAAAAGTCTTAAACTAAACACGACAAAGCCATCTGCAGACAAAAATAATAGCGATGTGTAGTTATATTGTCTGCCTTATCCAAAGAAAGTACATAGCTGCTAACTTGTTTTACGAAATGTGGAAGGAGAGATAGCCTGTGATAACATGACTTACTTACCGCATCTGGAGTAAGTAATATCTTATCAAAAAACTTGCCATTAACATTAGGGACGCAACTGTGACGAGTAAATTAATGAATTATAGTAAGCGGTTACCTTTTTCATTAATAGGAATCAGATATTAAAAAAATAATTTTGAGAAATAAGTTGCTTAGAAAACGTTTGTGCAATCACAGTAATTCACTGTTCCATTGTTTATTGGTAGAATACCTCATACTTTACGAATCTACATCTACATTATACTCCGCAAGCCACCTAATGGTGTGTGGTGGAGGGTACTTTCGCTAACACTATCTCAACCCTCCAACCCTGTTTCACTCGCGAACAGTACGTAGGTAGAATGATTGTCGGTAAACCTTTGTAATGGCTCTAATTTCTCGAATTTTCTGTTCTTGGTCAATACGTGAGATGTATATGGGGGGAGGTAATATGTTGTCAGATTCCACCTGAGAAGCGCTTTCCCGAAATCTCTCCGTTACGCACAACGCCTCTCTTGTAATGACTGCCAGTGGAGTTTATTTTGCGTCTCCGTAACGGTCTCTCGCCAGCTAAACGATCCCGTGACGAAACGCGCCGCTCTTCTTTGGATCTTCTCCATCTGCTCTATCAATCGTGCCTGATAGGGATCCCAGTTAGATCAACAGTACTTAAGAATCTGGCGAACAAGCGCCTTATAAGCCACTTCTTTCGTGGCTGAGGAACATTTCCTTAAGATCCTTCCGATGAATCTGAGTCTCGGATCTGCTTTTCCCACTATTCGTTTTATGTAGTCATTCTACTTAAGGTCGCTTTGGACAGGTGCGCCTAGGTATTTTACGACAGACGCTGTCTCCAGCTGTCTCTTTTCCTATGTATACGCATTGTGTTACACTTATTTCGGTTCGGGGTCAACTGCCAGTGCCTCCACCACTCCTCAATTCTCAGCAGGTCTTTCTGGAAAATATTAATATTTTCTTGCGTTTATACTTTGGTATAGACAACAGCAACGGTCCTATCACTCTGGATTTTACCTTTACATGTGTCGATTTTCTTCCGTTAAGAGTGATGTGTTGCGTTCTATCTGCAACAAAGTCTTGGACACAATCGCAAGTCTGCTCCGATATTCCGTAAGCTCGAATTTTTTTCCATTAAATGGCATTGCGGAACCGTGTCAAATGCCTTACTGAAATCAAGGAACACTGCATCAACCTGATCCCTGTTGTCCTATGCGCTGTGATTCTCATGGAGGAAAAGAGCGAGATGAGTTTCGAAGGATCTCTGTTTGCGAAACCCATGTTGATTTTTATAGAGGAGATGTTCATTTTCGAAAAACATAATTCTTCAGCGTAAAACATGTTCCATAACTCTACAGCAGATTGACGTCAACGATATAGGTCTATAACTGTGTGGATCTACACTCCTGGAAATTGAAATAAGAACACCGTGAATTCATTGTCCCAGGAAGGGGAAACTTTATTGACACATTCCTGGGGTCAGATACATCACATGATCACACTGACAGAACCACAGGCACATAGACACAGGCAACAGAGCATGCACAATGTCGGCACTAGTACAGTGTATATCCACCTTTCGCAGCAATGCAGGCGGCTATTCTCCCATGGAGACGATCGTAGAGATGCTGGATGTAGTCCTGTGGAACGGCTTGCCATGCCATTTCCACCTGGCGCCTCAGTTGGACCAGCGTTCGTGCTGGACGTGCAGACCGCGTGAGACGACGCTTCATCCAGTCCCAAACATGCTCAATGGGGGATAGATCCGGAGATCTTGCTGGCCAGGGTAGTTGACTTACACCTACTAGAGCACGTTGGGTGGCACGGGTACATGCGGTCGTGCATTGTCCTGTTGGAACAGCAAGGTCCCTTGCCGGTCTAGGAATGGTAGAACGATGGGTTCGATGACGGTTTGGATGTACCGTGCACTATTCAGTGTCCCCTCGACGATCACCAGTGGTGTACGGCCAGTGTAGGAGAACGCTCCCCACACCATGATGCCGGGTGTTGGCCCTGTGTGCCTCGGTCGTATGCAGTCCTGATTGTGGCGCTCACCTGCACGGCGCCAAACACGCATACGACCATCATTGGCACCAAGGCAGAAGCGACTCTCATCGCTGAAGACGACACGTCTCCATTCGTCCCTCCATTCACGCCTGTCGCGACACCACTGGAGGCGGGCTGCACGATGTTGGGGCGTGAGCGGAAGACGGCCTAACGGTGTGCGGGACCGTAGCCCAGCTTCATGGAGACGGTTGCGAATGGTCCTCGCCGATACCCCAGGAGCAACAGTGTCCCTAATTTGCTGGGAAGTGGCGGTGCGGTCCCCTACGGCACTGCGTAGGATCCTACGGTCTTGGCGTGAATCCGTGCGTCGCTGCGGTCCGGTCCCAGGTCGACGGGCACGTGCACCTTCCGCCGAACACTGGCGACAACATCGATGTACTGTGGAGACCTCACGCCCCACGTGTTGAGCAATTCGGCGGTACGTCCACCCGGCCTCCCGCATGTCCATTATACGCCCTCGCTCAAAGTCCGTCAACTGCACATACGGTTCACGTCCACGCTGTCGCGGCATGCTACCAGTGTTAAAGACTGCGATGGAGCTCCGTATGCCACGGCAAACTGGCTGACACTGACGGCGGCGGTGCACAAATGCTGCGCAGCTAGCGCCATTCGACGGCCAACACCGCGAGTCCTGGTGTGTCCGCTGTGCCGTGCGTGTGATCATTGCTTGTACAGCCCTCTCGCAGTGTCCGGAGCAAGTATGGTGGGTCTGACACACCGGTGTCAATGTGTTCTTTTTTCCATTTCCAGGAGTGTATCTTACGGTCTTTCTTAGAAACGGGAATGACCTGCGCATTTTTCCTGTCGTTAGGTGCCAAAAATGGCTCTGAGCACTATGGGACTCAACATCTTAGGTCATAAGTCCCCTAGAACTTAGAACTACTTAAACCTAACTAACCTAAGGACATCACACACACCCATGCCCGAGGCAGGATTCGAACCTGCGACCGTAGCAGTCCCGCGGTTCCGGACTGCAGCGCCAGAACCGCTAGACCACCGCGGCCGGCCGTTAGGTGCCTTTCGTTACTCAAGCGATCTACGATAAATTACTTCCAGAAGGGGAGCAAGTTCTTTCGCATAATCATTATAGAATCTTATAGGTATCTCATCTGGTCCGACGCCTTTCCACTACTAAGAGATTGTAGCTGCTTTCCATTTCCGCTATCGGTTATCTCAATATCTGCCATTTCGACGTTCGTACTACGATTGAAAGGAGGGAATGAAGGAACTTACGATACTGCTGTAATATTATACAATATTTATATCTCACACACCACTTTTCGGTTGCTACTCGGCCATCAGGTAAAAAAAAAAAAACTGTGTTCCGCCTTACGGCCGGTCTTGTCATGGGGGAAGCCTCATCAGAGAGGTCCACCGCATGAGCGTCTAGGTAAGGAATTACAGTGGTGGTTTCCTGTTGCTTTCCAGTGGTCATGATGAAATGATAATGAGGACAACAACACCTAGTCCCTGACCGAAGAAAATCTCCGACACACCCGGGTATCGAACCCGGGCCCCTGGTCATGACAGACCGCCGCGTTGTCCACTCAGCTATCGGGGCTGACTGGCCAGCAGGTACAAAGATAAAAATGTGTGGTCTGTCATTACAACAACATCGTGTGGTTTGCATTTGTTTTTGTACTATCCATGTTTTAAAGTCATTCAGTTGTTTGGAACATTTATCAGGTCGGTCGAGTAGAAAGCATCGAGGGTGTGTTATAGTGTATGGCAAAGGCTAGTTGGATTGGTGGGAGAGTAACAAGTGCGACCCAAAATTGAAACTGGCATCAGCTCTAAAAGAAACGCGATAAATTTCGCGAAAGCAAGTTAATAAACTACAGGAATCAGTTGTCTTTCGTGCTTTATTCGCTAATGTGAAGAGAAAAGTTCGTAATGGTTGTGTACAGTTTTTGAGCTTGCTTATACAGTACGTAGGAGGTGTAGGTGCGAGACCAGTTTTGTGATAAGAAATTAGGGTAATCTGTCCATTCTGGTTGCTTCCCGTTCACACCTTCCATAAATATATCCTGGAAATACTTCAAAAAAGTTAAGGATTTTATAAAGGTTATCCAAGGACGAATGGTCAATGTTCGGGGATATGACACCAACGATAGCTTGAAGCACAAAAATCCAGTAAACACCGACTCTAAAACTCTTATCTTAAGAGATATGGGCACTTCATCTTCAATACTGTGAAAAATCTCTTGCCAGATCTTCGCTTTTCATATTTTGAGAAGTGGTAGTATGGGCCAAATAAGAAAAGAGTGCATACATTAAGAGCCATGAGTACATCTTCACTACTGTGAAACATCTCTTTTGCTGAACAAGTGCTCATAGCTCTTAGGATATGCAGCTTGGAGCCCATTTTTTGCTCCTAATTATCGTTCCTGTCATGTCCTTGAATACTGACCGTTCCTCGTGGGACACCCTGCTAGATCTTTAATTCGTCTGATACTTTTTCTGCAGCACTTGATACACGTCACTACAAGACAATATTGGATCGACATTTTCCTCTGTTGATTATATCAACTTACTTGGGTATTTCTTACCCGCTTGTTCGATACAGTCATAACACGGTATTCTCAGATACGTCATTCGAGCTGTTGCCTGAGACTTCCCAAACTGACAGCTCCATTCATAGCAAAACCTGCAGTTTTACCGTCAGTCAACTGCTTGGCAGTTGCCGAAAAAATTTTCATAGCAACTTCAATCTTCCGTGGCTCGATAGGTGCGCCACGGCAGGTATGGAAAGAATTTTTTCGTTTGGGAATCACAGGATGTGTTTAGGAAAATATTTCTATCACCTAATTTCAGTATTAGCAATCATGTCACCCAACAACATACACTTCTTCTGTATGAAATTCATGACCCGAATTTGGATTGTATCACCACTGTATGCACCATTAGTTGGCTGATATACCCGACTGATTAATCTGGATCGAATGCCTCATTTTGCTACGGTTTTTCTTGTTTATGGAAACACTCCATCTTTTTCAAGTTGACCACATTTGAAAATAAATGAAATAAACTTGGAAAAAAGTTTCCACATCATATGGCTAGTTATAAACTAGACCGCCTGCATACCGTAGAGCCTATAAAAATTTCAAACCATCAATATACACATATTAAGTCTCTTAACATCCAGATCTAGGAACAAATACTCAGACTCAATTCGTCGTCATATGGATAAAAATCTCTACATTTTTCTGAGAATGAAGAGCTGAAAGAGTTTCAGCAAAGGTCATGCTGGGACAAATTGTTTGCTAAAAGATCTTGAGTGATTCTTTCTGCCAGCGAAATGGGATAGCTACGTCTTACATGAAGTTGTTGACTAAATGACATCGACGAGAGCTTGTGTCCTGAGCTCAGCCGGACTCAGACAGTGATATCGTGCGAATGACTCAGCAGGCTGTACTGAAAGAAGAAAAATGTTTTAACCTATTATGCTTAAAATTTATGGCCGCTCCCTCTCTCACTTCACGGATTCCTTCCCAGTCATAGCTGTCATCAGGAGACGCTATGTGCTACTACATTTATTTGGTTGAATTATGTCATGTAGCAGTAAAAAAGTTACAGAATTCCTGTATGTTAAGAGAATTTATGTCTATGGTTATGGTAAACTAACATTGACAGTGAAGCTGATTGCGTTAGATGACGGGTAGCTCATTCCTCTGTATTATTTGATCTGCGTTTCCATGCTACATTAAGAGTCTTACTGATGTTCTGGTTAAAGTTATTCTTGCCTATTCTGATCTCAGAGGTAGAATATCAGGAGGCAGATGCATGGAGCAGGACGTCCGGTCCATTAACCAGTTAATTCCGAAGGACGACAACAGAGGTAATCAGTAAGTCTTAACAACACATAAAAAAAGAGCGTCAAGAAATCAGTGACACATTAACGCAAGAATGTTGTTCCGAAAAGTTACGTTTTCAAACTACATGTAAACATTTCTAATCGTTTTTAATACTTATTTATCTGTGTTTACCGGGAGAAACGCACTTAATTGACATTCTTCAGCCAGCGCAAAATTCTTGCCTCAAAAACCATAAAAAAATTGTCTTCATCGGAAATTGGTAAAGGGAACAGTTAATGAGATGGTATGTGTATTAAAATTTAGTGTTCTAACCAATTACTTAACATATGAGGCTATGGAGTTTAGGAAAATGACAAATCACAGTAATTAGTCCAATCAATACTTGTAGCCCTATTTCACAAACATTGCGAAACATTTTACTTAAACAATGAACTAGTAATTGCAACTGGGCAAATACAAGATTCTAACGTGTTTTAACCCTTCGCCTGATTATTTAATGTTACCTTTCAATTATTTTCTTCATATATTTGTGCAGTGTAATTGATGTCTTTGATGACACTATACGACTTTAATGCTCGGAACACCTCACTTTCGCTAGAGGTAAACACATAATTAAAAACTGTCTGAGGTCCAGTCACCACTCCAAGTAGTTTGGTGGGTTATGATGAAAATTTTTACCTTTTTATGTCTGTTATAGACTTAACGCACAGCTGCACCACACATTTTTTGCAGTATTCGGAATGTGGTAGAATTGTGTTTCTAGAAGTAAATTGTTACCAGTGACATATTTTGTCAGTGCTACTGAAGTAGTTGAAGATAAATTCACAGCGATTTAGTAATATAAATTAAACATGAATCAGAACGAATAGTCTAATTCGCATTGTAAAAATCACAAGAGGGACGACCGATTCATTGTAACAATCTCAAAGAAATTTCATTCACCCACGAAACAGATGGCGTCATATAAGACCGAGTGTTGAGTACTGCCCGTTGCACGTCAGTTCCCTGTTGTTCGGGTCTCAGTCGCAGTTCTTAAAATACTATTGTATAAAGAAGGTAGGCTGTGTGGAGAAGACAACGATTGCTTCTATCGTCATATCAAGGGTAAGACCAGTGTTTTTAGTGAAAATAGTGTCAATAGATGTCTTTGTACAGTAGAACTGTGACTGACGCCTGAACGACAGGGAACTGACATGCATCGAGAATAGAAAATAGTGCACTGATAATGGCTAGGCAAAAAAAAAAAAGATTGCTGCGCTCTATAATTTATATGTCAGCTATCTATCGTGTAGTGTACTTCTCTGCTGAATGTCCGTTACTAATACTTTCATTTACTTAATATATTACGCATTTATTATTTTGGGGCAGCCACCAAACCACCAAAAGCCAAAACTAAATAAACAAATGCTATTTTGTCGAAAACTGATACATCGAGACTGTGGCCGTAAACGAAATGTATATTGATTCTTTCACAGAAAAAGACAGCAACCAGCTAGTATTAATAAAAAAATTTATTTAAGTAAATATCACCGTAACCTGTTTCGTTTCGACAGGTTTATCTTTAGACGTCTGCTTACAAGATGCACATTTGTTTGAAGTTTACACAAGTTTTGCTCTTTATTCCATCTTCTTGCGAAATATTCTTGGGATGATGGTGCCCTACGCTTAAAAATGATGTTGACCTATTTAAAAGTAACTGTACTTCACAACGATCTAACGCAAACTGCCTACTGGCTTCTGTCTCGGGTTCTTCGGCCGACGTTCATCTAATGATTTTTCTGACGTTTCGCCAGCATGAGTGGCTGGCATTGTCAAAGCTTCACCCTCCATTGCCGGAGGTGAACTGGAGCCGAGCTCGCGGGCGCAGACTATATGTACCTGGCGCGCCAACGTCCGAGGGCTTCTCCGCGGTCATTTCCGGTGCGGTTCTCCTCTTGCTACCTGCGACGGTCGTTCGCTGCAGTACGGGAAGCCAGGATCCGTTTACCTTAAGGCTTTCCTCTTTCTTGTTCAAACTATTCGCGTGTTTTTGTATTTCCACAGCTTCTCTGAACAAGCGCGTGTGATAGTGCTTCTCTACAGCCAGAACTTCCGTGTCGGCGAATTTTATTACGTGGTCGGTCTCATTCAGTGCGTGCTCTGCCACGCCCGATTTCTCCACCTGCTCGTGGTGAGACATGCATGGAAGAGCTTTCTGATGTCTTGCGGGAAAATGGAACCGATGTGCTCCAGAGCGTCACTGAGTGGCACTTTCGTAAATAACGAAACAACATCAAAGCTGACCAGGATGTCGTTTGGTGCAAGTTTCAGTTTCTTAAGCTTCTCAATGAAATGTCCTGAGTCCTTAATGTATGTGTCGGTCTTCCCCACGTGTGGCTGGAGCAGAGATGCCAAGAGTTTTGCCAGTTTATATGACGGTGATCCAGGAGCGCTAACGATCGGTCTCAGTGGAACGTTGTTCTTATGGATCTTGGGTAATCCATACAGCCGAGGTGGTAGGGCTTCTGTGTTGCGCAGGTTTCTCTGTATGTCCGCCGGCAGAGAAGACGCCTTGTCGGGAACATACCGTATACCATGCACATGCGGAAAAGTTTATGTCGGAATGACTGGACGATCCATTAACACCAGGATCAAAGAGCATAAACGACATTGCAGGTTGGGGCAGGTGGAGAAATCGGCCGTGGCAGAGCACGCACTGAATGAGACCGACCACGTAATAAAATTCGCCGACACGTAAGTTCTGGCTGTAGAGAAGCATTATCACACGCGCTTGTTCAGAGAAGCTGTGGAAATACAAAAACATGCGAATAGTTTGAACAAGAAAGAGGAAAGCCTTAAGGTAAACGGATCCTGGCTTCCCGTACTGCAGCGAACGACCGTCGCAGGTAGCAAGAGGAGAACCGCACCGGAAATGACCGCGGAGAAGCCCTCGGACGTTGGCGCGCCAGGTACATATAGTCTGCGCCCGCGAGCTCGGCTCCAGTTCACCACCGGCAATGGAGGGTGAAGCTTTGTCAATGCCAGCCACTCGTGCTGGCGAAACGTCAGAAAAATCATTAGATGAACGTCGGTCGAAGAACCCGAGACAGAAGCCAGTAGGCAGTTTGTCAACAAGTGGCCACGAAAGCCTCAACAATTTTGTGATCTAACGCAACGTAAACAAATATTTAAGAGTGGTGGTAGTCCTAGTACATATGTCGAAAGTTCCGCGTAGTTTTGCTATGATGTTGTAGGCTTGTATTCATGAAACACTGTGGAGCACTTATACGATTTGTATGTACCCACACTGCGCAAAGCATCACACTCAAACACTCTAAAAAGTTTTTTCCACATGGTAAATCTACACAAATATGCGATGTCACAAATAAAAGAGTGCCATAAAAATTCTGTCTGAGAAGTATTATAATATATAATTGGTCTGACAGTACAAAACTTATAAAGAATTAACATTACCTTTGTGCATTTAGCAAGCATTATTACGAAATCGACAGATGTAGCAATCAGTTTGTTAGGGAACATTACTTAATTATATTATGGGAATACTTTGGTGCACAGAGGAACGTCACAAGTAGTGAGAAATAAATTAAATATAATGACAATAGAAATTATGTCTACATATGATGAGGAATCAAAAGTATAAATTAATTTAACAATTGTATTTATGTGTGACTGAGCAGGCTGCTATATTTTGGTGTAGTGTTCTCATTTGATTACTGACTGCATGTTGTTGTCGAAGAGAGTAATGCTGATTAATGTTTTAAACTGGAATGTAGGTGAGTGAAATTTTATACAAAAGCTGGATTTTATAGTTCAATCTGTTCTTTGAGGAGATGAAGTGGTGTTTTGCTTTTATATAAATGTAATTTGTAAAACCTTCACTTACGAATAGCTAGCAGCTGAAGCGTAAGGTTTGTGTGGAAATTTATACTTAAGGAAGAATAAATTCTTATACAAAAGCTCGAGTATATAGAACTCAGTTTCAAAAATTGGCCCTACTTCTATATAAGACAAATCGGGAGAAGTCTTACATACGATATGTTTGAACAACCCACCAAAATCTGCATTTCTAATGCTTACATCTCTCAACAGACATGGGGTAAAAAGCACTGAAGATGCTGAGGAAGGTAGCCCTATGAATGAAGTTGCAGAGGCAGAAATATATTTACATAAAAGCAATGAAAAGACAGAGTTAGCCAATGCAGCCTTTCTGCCAAATTTCATTCATCTACTTTCCGATTTAAAACATATGTGAACACTGCTTAGTTTGACAGCAACGTAGAATCAGTAGTCCAATAAAAACACTACACTAAAATATAGCACCTAAAAGAAAAACTGTGTCGACAAGAAAAAACCGGTTTCGGTCAGTTTTTGACCATCCTCTGATCCACATATCGTGATGGTAGTCTGTAGCGGTGAATGGAGCAAGTGTTGTAACTCCACGAAATTCAACTCTTAGAGTGACAACATCCACTCCAATCACTGCCACCTCCAACCAGCATGGTATGAGGGTCTGAGGATGGTCAAAAACTGACATGCCGGTTATCATCAAAATAAATGTTTTTGCGGTTAAGACTTTGTGTCCATTTTTGAAATACTTTTTGCCCAACCACTGTTTTCCAAGAAAAGCGTTCTCAAAAATTATCAAAATATAGCAACCTGTTCAGTCACACATTAGTATAACTGTTAAATTCATTTTTTATTACTTCAACTACCCATCAAATGTTAATACAATTTCTGCTGTCATTGTATTCATTTATTTCTCACTACTTATGTTCCGTGTGTGTACCACAGTATTTCAATAATATCATTGAAGTAACATTTGCTAACAGACTAGTTGCAACATCAGTTGACTTTTTAATTAATGTTCAATGAATGTTAAATACACAAAGGTTACGTTCATTCTTTACAAATATTCTACTGTCAAATCAGTGTATAAATTGTAGTATCTCTGAGGTAACAGTGACCGACTGGGAAACTTCAACTTCATGAATTTAACCGCGCTAAACCTTACAGCAAATTCCGTAACTCTATTGCTGCACCATAGCAGACCAACGATTCACTGAATGTTAAATGCACAAAGGTTACGTTCATTCTTTATAAATATTCTATTGTCAAATCAAAGTATATATTGTAATATCTCTGAGGTAACACTGACCAACTGGAAAACTTCATGAATTTGACCGAGCTAAACCTTGCAGCAAATTCCGTAACTCTGTTGCTGCACCACAGCAGAAAAATGATTCATAGCAAACAGCTTACATACAAATACCTCAATCACGACACTGTGGTAGTGCACAACAGTTCACAATGAGGTAAACCAGAAATTTGAGTTCCACAGCTTGCAGTTCGTGGTAAGATTAGTGTTCAGTAACTTACAAGGTAAGTAGAGAGTAAAATGGACATCAGAAAGTGATAATTAAAGCCACTATAAAATACACAAATGGTATTCAGGGTGAATTATTGGAATAATAACAAGCGGTGAAGGTGGCCCAGGCAAACAGCTCGCTTCCATCTGGGGCCACCATGCTGCAGAGTGTACCAGGTCACACCTCGTCCCAAAAGAACAAGTACATTTGACGTACAACAAGTGACATAGCTCTACCAAGACTCCATCGCGTCATTTAGATCACAAGTCATGCCGAGCACGGAAGTATGCAGGCTGCCCATACCCGAGTGAGAATGAGGTCTGCCACTTGCACCTAACGGAGTCGGTCGTCAGTGGTACCACGACTGCGCCTGCATCCCTTGCTGACTCTGCGCGCAACTGCACAGATAAACATTGACCGATGATGACCTCAAGTCACAGCCATGGGCCAGAACTTCAATGTTTCGCTTCATGGGCTGACTCCGTGTAAGCGCCTCAACTTAGCACCAGAATATCCCGCCCCAAATTCCACGGCAGCGCCACCAGAGTGGACACTGTCAAACCGAGATAAAATCAGACCGAGCTGTCGCACTATCGCATACGTATATTTTCCCAACAACGCACATTCCGTGTTTCAAGCAAGTTTTATAATTAATGTGTATGTAAAATAAAAAAGCTTCAAATTTTTGACATTATCCGCTTACTTGAGGACCATATCAATTAGGATCTGAGGAAGGAATTTTTCAATAGCAACTGTTTTGTATGCATTGTAATGTGTTCACCAGGTTCTGACTTCGCCAGCTGTAATCTGGAGCCTAGAAATGAATGTCGTCACAAAGATCCTCCAGGTACGAAAGTCTAGCGGTATGGAGCGGATGTGACTCCTGTGAATATCAGGGACCAAAGACTTGCACAATAAAAGCTAGACCAGTAGAGCAGAAAAGTGGACACGTCAGCAACATATTGAGCATCCTGATACCGTATAAACTGAAATCAACCAGAAATAATGAAGAGACGCTTTAAGAGAGGAGCTCTTTTGACATGTGTATGTGACCGTTTCTGTGGAGAAGACGTCTTACGTGTCAGATGCAGAAGCCGTTGTTTAGAAAGGGCCTGAGTTTGCCAATCAGATGAATGGACATGTCGATAGTAAGCTTTGCAAAGGCTAGCACAGATATTGTCCGAGTGTGTGAGACACTATGGAACAATTTTCGCTACTAGGGCTGAGGGAAGACACGTGAAATACAGCCCAAACGTCCCTCAGTACTCTACAGTCATTAGCCAGTCATATCAGACTCCTGCCTGATACGTGTTACAAACCGGACACAATAGGAAGGACCAGGCCCCTTTACTTTTTTCTTTTATCACTCGTTTATTAGAGAAATACACCTTTTAAGACAAAATTTAACTACATGAAATATTGCTCCCAGTAAAGGTTAACATAGGTAGTGACAAAACTTAGTTCTCGTAAGGGTTTCTTCTGCCAACAAATTTTAAGGACGCAATGTAAGGTTTATATCAATTCAGCTCAAACACGTAGCTACTGATTGAATCACGACACAGACACTTTAACAATTTTTGCAACAAATAGCGTGAATTTGTACTCACAGTAACCAACTAATCAACAGCCTTGCCATTGAATAAGTAATAGGCCATTTGGAACGAATTAGCAACACCCAGCAACTAGGGGAGTTAATACCAACAGTCTTTAAATGTCTTGCTCCCCATTAAATAAACAAACTTACAGTAATTAAATGAAAAACAAATCAAACATACTACGCTCCACCCAAACTCTTCAGTGGAAGCCAAGCCAAAATGAAGATTCCATTAACTGACTATCACTGAAGTCACACTAAAGCTCATCTCTGTGTTTCCAGACACACATGGGGCAAACTTATACAAGATTTTGAAGGGAGCACATCAGTAAAACCGGTAGGAGGGCTATCTCGTGCCACTGAAAATTAAGGTACTAGACCGGGGCACAAGGTGGTATACAATGAGGTTGCCTTAGTGCTATACTGCGCTCCAAAATATTAATTCAAATGGCCAATTCACAATTAAGTACACATAAACGAGCATTAATAAACGAGGAGTGACACCAGGTCGCTCGAAGGGATGATAACATTTCATTGAAAAGACGAATGCTGAAGGCGGCAGTAACATCAAACACCTTCTCCGAGTTTTAATCAGGAGTCACTTCCCATTATGCAAGTACCAAGTACCAAGCACAAGGAAGGAACCCCAAAGAGAAAATTTAAATAAAACCCCCAAAAGATTATAAAGGGCAGGGAACCCCAACTATTTAAATTTAAAAGAATTAGCTCTCCCCAAAGGCAGTGTAAACGCTAAGGCCCCACTTAAGAGGCCACCAAAATTGGTTACGAAAGTCTTATACATTTGCTCCTTTTCTTTAAAAGAAACACAAGGCTGCTTAACTTCTGCTGGACGTCCGATATGGCTCGTGTAAGATACACCAGGCAGCAACCCAAGCTAGGCGGTCTCAAGGCACGGCGAGCAAAATCAGGAGATCAGAGAGGCAGGCCTTCTGCACGACAGGGGATGGGACTTCCTGTCACATCTGAACTGCATTCAGTTAATGCTGGAAATAGATCTGTAATCGTTGATTAACGACTTGTGCTCTCTCAGTTACCTGTGCGTCACTGTTATGTCTGTCTGACAGTAATAATAAATTTAACATTCAATGGGCCCACAGTGTCGAAGATACCTCTTAGAGACCCTATGTAACAGAATCCATATTGCTGCTATAGTAGTTTAATGTTTTTATTGTGGTGGATCCATTTCGGATAGATCGCCGTCTCCAGTCCATCTGTGATATTTACTTAATATTGTTTTATGTTATTATTGAATTTACGGATATACGATTTGCGTACTTACATCAATATGTTGTCTATGGTTGCTGTCACTCTGTATCGTATTACGACGTGTTGATTTAGGACTTTGACGTTAGTAGCTGCTTTCTGGTTTTCTGCTGCTGCTAATCGTCCTTTCCCGTAATTTTAATAATCTGGCGTTTTATCATCAGATTTGACAGTCTGACAGTTGTGACTGCTGACCAAAGAGGCTATATCGCTACATTTCCTGTAATGTGTTGATGTTTGACAGTTGTGACTGCTGACTAAAGATGCTATATCGCTACATTTTCTGTAATGTGTTGATGTTATCATTTTGGGCTGCGTGTATGATCTTTGTGAGCGATGAGTCCGTATATAGTTGTTTGTGTCCATCCATTATATTTTAATAGGAATTCTACAAAATTTTCAATGCATTCCTGGAATCTATACAAACGTCTATTCACAGACTCATCGATTACGATCATACATAAGTCCAAAATGATAACATGAACACACAATAGCAACCGATCTTAAGTGAACATTTCATAAAATTACAAGGCTTGTAATGAAACATCCCTGCAGATTAAACTGTGACCTTGAATAGGACTAGAGCATTGAATCAGCTTTCACAGACCAAGCGTTTTAAGATACCACGAGTTGTATCACTGTAAAAATGCCCATTCACAGTTTAACTATTATCAACACATTCTTAAAATTTTGTACGTTAAGGAGATAAAGAATTTATAAAAAGAGCTGTACTAGTCAACATTTTAGTGTCCAAAAGGACTTAACATTTTGTAAACAAAATAATTTGATTTTAATTTCTTCTTCTGCAACACTACATTTTTGCAAGTTTGATACCTTGTAGAGAAGCACAACCTTAAAAGTTGCCACGTTTCGCTTACAGCAACCGTCCGGGTTTAATTCCACTAGTTAGCCAAGAGTGCCACTTGAAAGAAAGAAAGGATTTCAACGAATGTCCGATATGGCGGTATTTTCCATTTGTTAATAGGTTGAAGAAAGTTTCAGAATATCTGGTCTTACTAACTTGATGCTGCCGCCGCTGAAACAGCTGGTCTATTGTATAACTAATCACCAATAGAGGGCAGCCGACGGCGCGGCGATAATACAAGGGGCATCTGGGAATCCTCGTCTACGCGACCACAAATTGATCTCATAAATTTATTCTGTATAAAAGTTGAACTCTTGTTTGCACTCAGGGTCTATGTTGTGAGAAAAAGTCAAGGACAGATTACGAAATTTGTTTTTTTTTAACTTTTTCTGGCAGTGATAAAGTACAGACTTTTGGTTGTGGAAAATACGTTGTTTAGCTAAGATTGTTCCAAAGGGTATTTTTAGGTTATGAACCCTACTTACACATCATTACCACTTTAAAAAGTGTGTTGTTAATAAAATTTAATAAAAAGCAATGAAAATTATTTTTTTCTTAATTTTTTGTGCTGGGTATAGAGTATCACTCTCCACCTCCCTTCCTTGGTAGTACAGGTTATGGATAACACTTTGGTATTGCTGGGGTTAATGATATTCACTGAATCAAATTTAGATTCGCATAGACAGGGAATATGATGGTACGTCACGTGTAAATTGTAATACAAAGCATATTAATATTTGTGACAAATTTGTGTGCTTCTCACTTGTAGCGGGAGCCACTGTAGTGTTTATGCTGTCAGCTGAGAATGACTGAAGAGGTTCAGGTGGATCCGATTATTTTAAAATTGAGTTTTGCTAAATATTAACGCAAGAGTTGAGTTACTTCTTCCTTGGGTTTTCTGTAACTTCTGAGAGTTTGAAGAAAAATGGTTCAAATGGCTCTGAGCACTATGGGACTTAACTGCTGTGGTCCTCTAGAACTTAGAACTACTTAAACCTAACTAACCTAAGGACAGCACACACATCCATGCCCGAGGCAGGATTCGAACCTGCGAGCGTAGCGGTCGCGCGGCTCCAGACTGGAGCGTCTAGAACCGCTCGGCCAGCTTGAAGATTTCAAGTAATCGTGGTGTTACGGTTTCCCTTGACTTCCTTCTACTTAATCAGATTATGATAATTATTTCAAGGCTTGGCAGCTACTTAAAGTTAGCGAACATTAGGTGGATTACGTTACTGCCCCTCACGTGTTGTGTCTCCCGGAAACGATAACGCGATATCAGTGCTCTCGGGTATGGTGTTCAATCTGGTGACATTAACACGTAATCCAGGAGGAGGTGTGTCACAAACTTTAAGGTGAGTTACGACCTTCTGCTGTAAATTAATTTTTTTGTTACAGGCACTATTCAGGCACACCTCATGACCTACAGCCCACTTTCCTCCACCTTCCAAACTGAACCTGTGACAGCAGGCTGTGGGTCGTGCCTGAGGAGTTTAGATGTTAAGTACAATTACAGTCGAAAATCAAGGTTCTGTGTTCGAGTCGCGGAGGAGCACACAAATATTCTGGAAGTTTTAAAACAACGCACAATTCAGTGCAGAGTGAAAGGTTCGTTCTCAAATTGATTGTAATATACTCTATTGATGTTAAGCAGCTGATACACCTTGTCATGGTCAGTCCGGCTCTTCCCCCCCCCCCTCCCCCCTCCGGAGGTTCGAGTCCTCACTCGGGCACGGACGTGTGTGTTGCCCATGGCGTAAGTTAGTTTAAGTTAGATTAAGTAGTTTGTAGGTTTAGGGACCAATGACCTCAGCAGTTTGGTCCCATAAGACCTTACCACAAATTTCCATATTTTTAAGCAGCTGACACACCTAATCCTTTTATTTATTAAAATCACAACAATGTTTGCATTCAAGTGCTCTTGTCTTATAATTAATAAATGAAATGGCAACATCAACCGAACTGCTAATGACCTGCCTTTAAAAAGATTCCGTCATCATAGCATTAGCCCTCAGTGTGCGATACAACAAGATGTCTCTCGCCACGTATGTGGCAACCAGCGTGGGGCTGAGAAATTTATCATTACAAAATATACTACTTTCGTTTTCCTCACATGTTCCATATTATCAACGATATCCGTACTACGGGTGTATGGAACGAACAATATATCTAGTCTAATATCTGATTTTAAAATGTATGTAATATTTAAATTATCAATCCTCTTTCCGGATCAACATCGGTTTGTATAATTAAATGCGTTGCTTTTCTAGCCTTACAGTGTTTTCTCAGTTGTACGTATGGTAGGACGGCCTCCCTGTGGACTGCCATCACATTGTGTGTGCATGCCAAGCGTAGCTGAAATGAGGACAAAGTTTTCAGTATTTTAAACCTACTGTTCTTTAACAGTTATCCCTGTTGCAATAACTATGCACGTGGCTTCGTTCTCTCCAAACAGCGCTAAATAGTATAATGTTTCATCTTTAACTCATAGCAGACGGCAATCGAAGGACTCTGAAGACCTGAAAGATATTAGTTCTGCACGTCATCTGTTTACACCAGAAATCTGAGCTCTTAGGCATTTTAAGCGTCTTTGTATTTATATGCCAGACTTTCTGTAGAATCTTCACCATTGAGCTTAAATAGAATAATAGTTATTTATTAAGAGCAGTTAAATTTATCATTCAAAATCATAACTATTCGCCTTATAAAGCAAGAAAGTGCGAAAACTGTAAAAATCATTGTCATTTTTGAGGGTACTGCTTCGTTACAGTCGCAGGTTCGAATCCTTCCTCGTGCATGGATGTGTGTGAGGTCCTTAGGTTAGTTAGGTTTAAGTAGTTCTAGGTTCTAGGGGACTGATGACCTCAGAAGTTAAGTCCCGTAGTGCTCAGAGCCATTTGAACTATTTTTGAGTCTTTCGCATGCAGCACATGTAATGAGGGCACCTGGCATATGTTGCTTGGCGTTTTCCCGTAGGAACAGGGTGTCGTGCAGTTGTCATGACCACAGTAAAGTGAAATATGTCTTTTAGCAGTGATTTCTATTTACCGACATAGATGTATGGTATATGATCTGGCACTGAAACTGGCATCGCGTAACTGGCAAGCAACTGAAATTTTAATCATGCTACAGGGAGCCCTTCGTAAATACTTCGTGGCCAGCAGTGTTAGGTATCTTTATAATAGGTAGTTTAAATCGTGGTAGAGAATACGCCTACTTCTCTTGTTGCAGATGTCTACATACTCTTCACAACGCATTTCATAAGATATTTTAGGGGATTTGAATAAATTCGTCTATCGTTACTACTACACGCGAGACACGATAATTGGGTGTGGATGCACTACCTGTCATCCTGGGATGGAGCAGCGGTATTACACTGGACTCGCATTTGATACAAGTTAGCTTCAGATACCTTCTCGAACATCGTACTTAACTTTGTCCGTCGTTTCCCTCAATCTCTCGAGGTGAATACTGTGTTGACCCTCAAAACGACACACATCACGTCCTCGTTATTCCCCAGCCCGAGCATGTGCGTCGTCTCCAATTAACATCGCGGGAATGGTAATCTCTATTGTTCCTTCCTTCCTAATGTCACAGTATAGAAAGGTTGCTGAATAACAGACCCCGACAGCTGACAGGGGATTCAGCGAAGCTTCAGAAAACTGCTGAAAAAGGAACGTGCATACAAAATTAGAATTTTAAGAACATTACTTTGACATTACCAATTATAATACATAAAGGTTGAAAGGAAAACAAAGTTCTCTGAACGAAAATCTCCGTCTCTCTTGAATTCGATATCGGCGAGTTGTTAACGTAATGGTTCGCTATTCCTTCCGTCCATTATCATGCTTCACAGTATGTGTATACGACCCCTAAGCGTTTCTTAACCATATTCTCATGAAAAATGTAAGCTGGAGGAAATTTTCATTTAGATGTCGTGAATTTTTCCCTTGTCCCCACTAATCCCCTTGCACGTATTGAACTATTACCGAGTGGTAATCCAGTCTACTGTGCTCTACATAAGCTGATACGCCACAGACAGCAATCATCAAAGATAAAATCAAAAACTTTAGCGAATTATAACACTGATGATAAATAACAATTTTGAATGTCTCCTCAAGAGAAACTCATGTCAAACAGCTATATCAGCAGAGTTCACAAGAGACAAATCTGTTAACATTCGTACCAGCGTCATTAAGTTAAATCAAGATACAAAGTTAGGAACACACCCGCTTAATGAAGAGACGGAGAAAAAGAGGTGATATGCTATAACTTTAATCCGATCCATGAAACGTTCTCGTATACCGTAATTGGCAGAGATTGCCAGGGATCCTAATTCCACAGTTGGTGTGGTGCACAGCTTAATTGACCACCAATTTTGTTTGCTATTGTATGGTTGCAGTGTTAAGTGATGACGCCTAGGAATAATTAACGGACAGATATACTCAACAAAATTTATTGTCTGTTACAGGAACATGGGCCAGCTGGGAAGAATGGTGGACGTATGATGGAATTTCAGGTAAGCGTGTCACCAATTGGAGCACTACATTTAGATTCCAAATGGTGTGTTAAAGTTGTTACTGTCTCTGCGACATCAGCGTCACTTAGCCTGTTATGATAATGTTGATGAACTGTCATTCTCTACTAGAGCAGAAGTTACGATAAGGAGATAATTCTACACCTCGTGACTAAACTGCGCCTTACGATCACACTCATCTTTTGGGTAAAATACCTCTGCGTCTTTAGAGTTTCACTCACTCGCCGTGTTTAATGATATTTATATCATAAATAGCTAACACTCTGTACGCTGTGATCTGTTACACAGATGCTAACTAATAACAATTCACGATGTCACGCTAGGAATTCCTCAGTGTAAGCCCGCAGACTAGATGTATGACCTATGTAATGGCAGCTTATGCTAGCCGTGTTTGTTTTTCCTTCTAGTTTCCACTGCGTCGTGAAATATGTTCAGTAAATGCTACTGCTATAAATTTAGAAGAAAAACTTCAGCCAACGCTTCACTAGCCCAATAATTATCATTATACACACAAAAATGAAAAAAATGCTCGTTTTCGATAACGCAAATATGGAATCGTTTTTCAAAACATTTGTTGTTAAGTAAATAGACTATTGTAATGTTGAGAGACGTTTCATTTGACTATACACGATGTAGTGATAGTATTGATAATGAATCAGTGCGTAAAATTTAATGAAAGGTGCACAGAAAGTGAATGGTGATTAAGTTACTACGAATTACCTAGAAAAAATTGTAATCTGTCTCGTACATAGAAGCTTATTCTGCTCTGTAAATTTTAATATTTGGGAATTTTATGCAGGCATCTACACACATATTCTGAAGGGCATTATACGCTGCTTGATGGAAAGTACCTTTTACCACAACTAGTCATCCCAACTCCTGCTCCATTTGCCAGAGAGAGAAAACTTAGAACTTACACGCTCCGTATGAGTCATAATTTCTTTTATCTCCTCTTTTCCGTCTTTACGCGAGATATATGTTGATAGCAGAAGACTTTCTCTGCCATTAGTCGCATATGCCGATCTTCTAAATTTTCTCTACTGTGTTACGTGAAAAGAACCTTCCAGGTTTTCCCATTTGAGTTCACGAAGTACTTCCGTAATACTCGCATGTTGATCGAACTTACTGCTAACAAATCTAGCAGGACATCTCGGAATTTTTCAGTGTCTTTTTCTTAATCAGACCTGGTGGGAATCCCAGACACACCAGCGGTGGTCAAGGTTGGTTGGTTGGTTTGGGGAAGGAGACCAGACAGCATGGTCATCGGTCTCATCGGATTAGGGAATGATGGGGAAGGAAGTCGGCCGTGCCCTTTCAGAGGAACCATCCCGGCATTTGCCTGGAGTGATTTAGGGAAATCACGGTAGTCAAGGATGAGAGTGCTTTATTGATGTGCTACGTTTTCGAACACTTCTACCAACAACCCGAAATCCATTATTCGCCGTCAATAACACTGCCATTACGTGCTCGTTCCAGTTCGCATCGCCCTGCAACTTTAGACCAAGATGTTCGACTTACAATTCTCTGTGTCTAACAACACATCTCTAATTTTGTATTCAACTGCAGCGTCGTCAGAAAAGAGTAGCAGTTTTCTGCTCACCTTACCTTCTTCTTCTTTCTTCTTTATTGTCGCCTGTCCCACGTCACTTAGGGTCGTCGTTCATCTTCAGGATCCTTCTCCTCCATAGTACTCTATCCATTGCCTCTTCCTTCTTCCATCCTTCCTCCCTTAGGTCCCCGGATATCTTACCCTTCCACCTCATCTTCCGTCTTCCTCTCCTTCAGTCTTTATATCTTCAACTCTGTTTCCGATGTACTCTTCCCCTTTTCTTTGTAAGTGTCCGTACCACCTTAGTCTGCTCTCTTGTATCTCTTTTCCCCATGGGTCCCACTTTCACAGCTCCTCTAACAAATTCAGTTCTGATCCTGTCCTTCCTTGTTACCCCACACATCCACCTCGCCATCCTCATTTCCGCCACTTTCATCTTCCTTTCCTGGGCTACTGTGATTGGCCATGTCTCTGTCCCGTATATCATAGCAGGCCTTACCACCGACTTGTACACTTTCCCTTTCAACGCAATGCTCACCTTCTTGTCACACAACACTCCACTCAGTTTCCTCCAGTAGTTCCAACCGCAATTCATTCGGTGTTGTATCTTGCTTTCCAGTCCCCTGTCCCTCTGTATGTACGAACCCAGGTATTCAAATTTGCAGAATGATTTCAGCTCATCATCCTGGATCTTGCAAGACCTCATCTGTACATCCTTCAGTGCTAAATATTCTGACTTTGTCCTGCTAATTTTCATTCCTCTTTTTTCTAGTGCTCACCTTGTGAGTCAGATCATTTACGTTTGTAGTGAACAAGAGCAGCTCTAACATATTTCCCTCGAGTGCTGCTGACGATATCCTTTTCTTTGACGAACACTCCCCATCATATGGTACATAGTTCTGTAAATTAAAAAGAATTCGAACCGTTCACGTATCTCTGAACGTTTTCCGCATGCTCGGAACTTTGTTAACAGTCTGCAGTCGGGCAACCTGTGAAACGCCTTTTGGAAATCTAGAAATATGGAGTTTTCCTGTTGATCTTCATCCATACACCGTGTTACATCATGAGAAAAGCGCAAACATCTCATATACGAGCTGTTGGCCTTCGTTTCCCACGTGTCGACAACTTTTGCGTTTGAGGCGTCGCTGAGCCCGAGGCTGACGTCACAGGCGCCACGCTTTTGCACCACGACAGAGGAAAGTTGTAGACGCCTTTGAACCAGTGGGAGACATTTAAGAGGTTTCAAGGAAGTTACCCTTTTATTTTGGTGCGCAGTGTAGAGTCTAACATTTATTCCAAGTGTGGCGAGGTAACGTCACCTTTTAGGCAATCGACACATGTTAGTCACTATCAGGCAGGCTCCTAAGGTACTTGTGATTCCTCTGGTTTTTAGGCAGTGCTTGAATAGAACAAAGAAGTGACATGTTTGCAAGTTAGTGGACGTACATTGGTTGTAAGCTCCGTAGTCTTGATAACTGCGTTGTTAATATGTATGTGGTTTCATACCGTCTTACTGCGTCTGAGAACGCATTTCAAGTGTCACCCATTTATTCTGATTTGTTGATACATTTGTTCCAGCTTGTTAATGCGAGTACGTCGTTGAACTCAGCTCTAATTCTATCTTTTGTAGTGAAAGATAAGCCTACTATGACGTATGGCTCAAAGATGGTGACGCAAGATTCTTGCAAAACGATATCATTCGCCTTTCTAACATAGATGAACAACTGTCGGGGTTACCGTCCCAATATTTTGTCACAACAGGTGTACCGTCTAGATGAACCAATACTTGTTGGAGAAGACTTGTTGGAGAAGTAAGTAGCTAAATGTTTCCGAGTGTCGTCCCGTAGAACATCACAAAACTGATGTTGCTCCGTAAGGAATTTGTGATTTAGATATTTACTCCTCATATGGAGAGATGACTTGTTGGCCTCGTTTAACAGCTTTGTTTGAGGTCCAAGAAATTCTCGAAGACAAAATATTGTTTTCAGATTATTTTGATACGAGAGACATGAGATCTTCGGCCTGTAGTTAGACATTAATTGCATTTCGTTTGATTTGCAACGCTCGTTTATCTTTTCATCTGTATGGTACTGACAATATGCTCACAACCGTGAACACTTAGATAGTGTGCGCTTTATATCTTGTTTGGTAACGCACACTTTTTTTCATACATGGGGAATACTGTCAACAACAGCATTGCTCACTTTATGCTCCGTCCTCAAGATTGCGTTCTGTGTTGCTCGCTTCTGCTTGATGTTTGGTTTTCTGACAGTGATGGTTGAAAGTAAACAGTAGTACATTGTGTGTGGAATGCGGTAGGGAGCTGGTGTTGCATGGTAGGATACTGGGCCATAATTTTACTAACAAATTTAATAAAAAATAAAGAACTCCATTGACGCTTTAAAAAGATTCAAAATATCTCGGCAGCTCCCATCAGACTTTATTAGTGACTTTTTCTTCTGCAAGCCAGACAAAAGCTCTAAAATAACATCTGAGAAAAAAATTTAATAGCAGAATCGTAAGAAAAAATTTTTGACTGATGACCAAACAGTTTAGTTTCTTTACTTCACAAACGAACCAACCAAAAATTTTCTAGAATCCAAACATTAAATTCAGGGCTTAACATAGATGTTAAATAAGATCAACAATGTGGCATTTAAAAATATATTCCAGATTTAAGCTCTAGGAACCTGCAGAAGTGATTATCAAGCAATTAACATCCGGTATCCACTGGCAAGTAACACGGATCACATGTAATTAGGAAAAAACATGCAAATCCAAATAAATACACTAATGACAAGCGTACATGAAATATAATCAAAGGTCCAGACAAGGTGCCCATGTAGGGCCAAAACAACTTATATCATTTGTTTATGAATAACACACTACCTTGTCTGGTAGCTGAATTTTTAGGCTCTCGCTTTAGTATAGTTAACAGAGAGAGCAACCACTTTAGGACTCAGTTGCCTTGCTCAAGATTCTTTCAACGGAACTCACAGTACAAGACACATGTGCATTCAAGCTACCTTGTAATATACACTGAACGGCCAAAGAAACTGGTCCGCCTACCTAATATCGTATAGGTACCCCACGAGCACGCGGAAGTGCCGCAACACGACGTGGCGTGGAGTCGACTAACGTCTGAAATAGTGCTGGAGGAAACTGACACCATTAATCCTGCAGAGCTCTCCATAAATACAAAAGAGTACGAGGGGGTGGAGATGTCTTCTGAACAACACGTTGCTAGGCATCCCAGATGTGCTCATTAATATTCATGTCTGGAGAGTCGGGTGGCCATCGGAAGTGTTTAAACTCAGAAGATTGTTCCTGGAGCCACTCTGTAACAATTATGTCGCATTGTCCTGCTGGAATTACCCAAGTCCTTCGGAATGCACAATGGTCGTGAATGGATGCAAATGATCAGATACGATGCTTACGTACATGTCACCTGTCACAATCGTACCTAGACGTATCAGGGGTTCCATACCACTCCAACAGCACACGTCCCTCACCGTAATAGAGCCCCCACCAGCTTAAACAATCCCTTGCTGACATGTATAATCCGTGGATCAAAGAGGTTGTCTCCATACCCGTACAAGTCCATCAGCTCGATACTATTAGAAATGAGACTCGTCCGACCAGGCAATATGTTTCCACTCATCAACAGTCTAATGTCGGCGTTGACGGCCCCAGGCGAGGCGTAAAGCTTTAAGTGGTGCAGTCATCAAGGGAACACGAGTAGACCTTCGGCTCCGAAAGCCCTTATCGTTGATGTCTCGTAGAGTGGTTCGCACGCTGACACTTGTTGATGGCTCCTGCATTGAAACCAGCAACAATGTGCGGAAGGATTGCACTTCTGTCTCGTTGAACGATTCTCTTTAGGTGCCGTTGGTCCCGTTCTTGCAGGATCATTTTTCGGCCTCACTGATGTCGCTGATTTGATGTTATACCGGATTCCTGACATTCACGGTACACTCGTGAAGTGGTCGTATGGGAAAATCCCCGCTTCATTGCTACCCATCACTCGGGTGCCGACTATAACACCAAGTTCAAACTCACGTAAATCTTGATAACCTGCCATTGTAGCAGCAGTAACCGATCGATCAACTATCCCAGACACTTGTTGCCTCATATAGGCTTTGGTGACCGCAGGGCAGTGTTCTACCAGTTTACATATCTCTGTACTTGAGTACGCATTCCTATAACAATTTCTTTGGCGTATCCGTCAAGTTTATAAGACCAAAAGGCACGTGAGAAAATTAGAAAAAAGCAAGCAGTGCGTTGAAGTCACGTTTATGTACCGTTTAATCTAGATACGGTCTCGCGGCCGGGAGAGCGGTGTGCTGACCTCATGCCCCTCCATATCTGCATCCAGTGACACCTTCAATGCTGAGGATCACACCGCGGCCGGTCGGTACCGTTGTGTCTTCACGGCCTGTTCGGGTGGAGTTTAGTTTTGTTTTGTTAATGTTTATAACGCCAATTAACGCGGACAAAACCTGGCAAGAGGCATCCACATCGTAATACGACTTAAATAAGACCACTTCAAAGACTCACAGACGGTGATAGATGAGCGGGATGGCAAGTAAGAGAACGACAATTTCACACATAAACTATAATGGTTTCGACTGTAACTGAATGCTCACCACGATTCCCAGTAAGTAGGAACATAAATCAACAACAGCCCGATAAATGGCTGCAATAGGGTGCATATATCCACCAGTCGCCCTTGTGTTCATTCCCTTGGTACTGGCTCACAAGATACCAAATCGGCACCACAGTGGTCACAGGCTTCTTCCGAATTAGCCAAATCCGAGTACCAGTAGGCGCCCAAGCAACACACGAAGTAACTTCTACTTCGGACAATCTCCACTGATCCGGCCCACACGGAACATCACGTAATCCATTCTGACTACCATTCCAAATGCACAGCGAGTCGAGGATCTTACCGGCTGCGACGTCACACAAAGCCCTCGTCACACAAAGCCCTCGACACCCGATCTCTGAGCGATGGCACTTAAATCGACCTAATTCGTCGCTGTGCTTCCCTCTGGAGGCGAGAAATCGCTGCACCACCGGCAGTGATGCTGCCAAACAGAGCACCACGATGTACTCTCACGGCAAAGGGGTTCCCGGGTTCGATTCCCGGCGGGGTCAGGGATTTTCTCTGCCTCGTGATGACTGGGTGTTGTGTGATGTCCTTAGGTTAGTTAGGTTTACGTTATAGGGGACTGATGACGATAGATGTTAAGTCCCTTAGTGCTCAGAGCCATTTGAACCATTTGAACGGCAAAGGGTGAGTGGCACAGCGACGTGAGCCGTTACCATAGTGACAGGAGCAACCACGTCACAGTACGTTCGGATGTTTGTAAGGCGCCTGTGATGGACTGAATGTGTGTTATGGCGACTGCGTATTACAGGCTTTTTCCATGTTGTGGACGTATTTTCACAGGATCAAACCGAATAAATAGTGAAGCGTTCGTTGTGAGAAACTATTCAGTAAATATTCCTAAACAGCCTTTGAAATTTTGTCTGTGGAATATTTGTGCACCATGTGTGTGCCAGTAACAAAGTGGAAAAAAAAATCCTGCCCTAGTGTTGTATGTGAAGTGTAATCTCTCACATGTGAAGAACATCTATCACCACCGCTTGAATACAGTTTTATCGCAATTAATATACCCGCCCGCAAAAGAGAGACAGTTGTTTTTTTAAAAAATGAAGCGCGCGTCAGACTGTAAGTGCACGGATCGTGCGTTCAAAGCGGCGCTGTGTTGATTAATGGCGGATGTGCAATCAATTGCCCCGTGTGCGGAAAACATGCGTAGGCCTGTTTATTCTTCGCCGGGAACAAAAGCTCGCAACGGGTCCGCACGACCGATATGCTGCCGCCTGCGACACCAATCGGCACGCGTGTTTTACACGGGGCGTTCGCACGGGAAACTGTAAATAGCCGTTTTTATTCTGCCCTTTCTCCCGCACCGGAGTCGCTGGCCTGACATCTATGGTGTGTTAAAATGAGCAGCAGTTGTCGAAACAGCCCCCGGGGCTGCGGTTTTTCCGCAGATGTCACGCACAGGTTTTGCTCCCGTGCAGTATCGACTGATGAGGTAGGGAGCTCATATGCATCAAATAACGCTTTCACAACTGAGATACGTTCGTTTTAAAGTACGGTAAACGAAACAACAACCCGGGCTTTCCGCGAACATCCCGGGAAGGGCGACATCGATAGGCCTAAAATGTTGCAAAAATGCTTACAAAACTGGAAAGCCGAAAACAAGTTGAACAATGAATTACGTGAAGAATGATAGATTTACACAAGGAAAATAAATTCATTTCTTACTTTTTTTTTGCTTATTTGTAGCACATTGACACCTTAAAACGTTTACACCACACGTCACAACATTTCATCAATAAAATTAAATAATAATGTTAATAATAGTTATCTCAACATCTGGGAAACTGAGGAAAATCCATACAGCCGGTCCTCCACATCGATACCGTTACTTCATAACAAAGACGATAAAATGTGAAATTTCTTCCACTCAATTAGGCCGTATGGTACAGCAAGCGTATGTGGAATATTTGAATTAAAAAGAGTGTTGGTTGCAACGTATCCTTTTGTTAACAATGTGTTTGGGCCTTCGTGGGACATCTTCAAATTATCTAGAACAATAACAAGTAACCAAATATTAGGGTGTATTACTAGCTTGCACAATTCTAAATGTAAGATATTGTTACTGAAGTGAATTTTTTTTTCTTTTACAACACAGTTATTTAATAAGACGGCTCTGTGCTAGAATGAACCACGTGTCCAATCAGAGGGACCGGCCAAGACCTTTTTCTTTTCTAACATTTTAAAAACCATAATAAAGCCCTATGCTATACTTCCGTTACAGGACACTATATTATTTGTTTTCACTAGGTCTCTGTGGTTCATTCGTTCCTAAGTCTAGCAAAGAGGTTTTATGGTTGTTAAAATGCTGGAGAAGGTCTCGGTGTGTCTTCATGCTTCAGTCTAGCACATAGCAGTTTTATTGTTTTTAATATGTTTTAACAGAAAAATGTTAAGGTCAACAACCACTGGTTATTCACATTTATAATCCTGCAATCTAATACTGTTCCCTAATTTTTGCTTCTTTGCTATCTCTGTAAGTGATCTGAAGGACGTAAACAACTGTTGAGACATTAATAACCTACAATATTCTTTCGGAAGCGCTTCAGGCTAGGGGAGAGGAAACAACTGGACTCACAGAAGGAGGAATACGAAAGAGGATTCAGGAATGGACGCTCGTATACCAAACAGGTCATGATAGCCTCTCTTACCCAAATTGTAGAGATAGTAAATTCGTATTCATCCTCATAGTTTCCAAAAAAATATATATTTCAGTTGAACGAACATCTCATATCGAAATCCTCGAAGAGTTTTCTTAGTAGGAGAACAAGGACTACTGTCCGACACAGTGAACTGACAACATCTCCAAAGTGAAAATTGTGGATGAGATTTTAGGTACTTCTCATATCATAACACGAGTAATAGATATACATATATTACTCAAGTCCTGATTTCAGAAGTATCTAAAATCTCGTCCACAAATTTCACTTTAGAGATGGTGTCAGTTGACTGTGTCGGACGGTAATCCTTGCTCTGCTACCTAAGAAAGTTTTTCCAGGATTTCGATTATATTATATACGAGGTGCGGCTAGAAAAAACCGGACTGATGCTGGAAAAAACATTTATTTACAATTATTTACAATTTCATGTTATCTCCTTCAATGTACTCTCCTCCTCGGTCTCTACACCGCTCCATACGAATTTTCCACTGTTCATAGCAATGCTGCAAATCATTTTCGGTAAGTCCATACATTACTTCCGTCGCTTTTTTTTTACTGCTTCAACAGTCTCAAATCTAGTTCCTTTCAAAGCTGACTTGACTTTAGGGAAAAGAAAAAAGTCACAGGGGGCCAAATCAGGTGAGTAGGGTGGATGATCTAAGATGGGAATGTTGTGTTTTGCCAAAAACGTCTTCACTGACAACGCACTGTGAGCTGGGGCATTGTCTTGGTGAAGGATCCATGACTTTTTTCTCCACAAATCGTTCCGTTTTCTCCGTACTCGCTCACGTAGGGTAGCCAGGACGCTAATGTAGTAATGCTGATTCACTGTTTGTCCCCCTGGTACCCAATCAATGTGCACAATCCCTTTGATGTCAAAAAAAAAAACAATCATCATTGCCTTGAATTTCGATTTTGACATTCTTGCTTTTTTTTGTCGTGGAGAACCAGGAGTTTTCCAATGCATCGATTGGCGTTTAGTTTCGGGATCGTAAGTAAAAAACCACGATTCATCGCAAGTAATAACATTTTGTAAGAAGGTGGGATCACTTTCAATGTTTTCCAGGATGTCAGAACAAATCATTCTTCGGCGTTCCTTCTGTTCAATTGTGAGACACTTTGGAACCATTTTTGAACACGCTTTGTTCATGTTGAAACTTTCATGAAGAATCTGCCTAACACTTTCCTTGTCAACTCCTGTTAACTCAGACACGGTTCTGATTGTTAAACGGCGATCTTGTCGAACAAGTTTACCGATTTTTTCAATGTTTGCATCAGTTTTTGCTGACAATGGTCTGCCAGTGCGAGTGTCATCACTGGTGTCTTCGCGGCCATCTTTAAATCGTTTAAACCACTCAAACACTTGTGTTCGCGATAAACAATCATCGCCGTACACTTGTTGTAACATTACAAACGTTTCACTTGCAGATTTTCCTAGTTTGAAACAAAATTTGATGTTAACACGCTGTTCTTTCTGTACACTCAATATTTTCCGACGCACAGACAAAACGTCAACTACTTAAAACAGACGCCACGGGCATACTGAGTGCAGGAGGCAGATGAAACTCGAGCAGTAGGCGGAGCGAGAGTCACGTGACAGGCCACGCGACTTTCAGCCTTATTGCATTCGTTTTATTGTTTCACCAGTACTAGTCCGGTTTTTTTCTAGCCACACCTCGTATATATGCGGAACAGTTTCAGTGTATTAGAAATAACAGCCAACCAGTTGCAATATACAAGTTTACTAAACCTTGCCTTGCTCTCGACACTCTTAAAACCAGTTTCTTCAGAAGATATTGTGTGTAGGAACAGATATTATCTACATCACATGCTGGAGTCATTTCCAGTACAGGTGCGTGTCATTCACTTAATCACCATTTAAAATATATGACTTAAAACTAGTCTCCACTGCCTAAAAACTTTTTAATGTATGTATACATTCCACCACAAAACTGGAGAAGGATTGTCAGCTGCCATTTCTGGATACATCGGTCAAAAGAACAACCGAAGATCACAGCCTGTATCTAAAACCAGCACACAATTATTTATACCTGTCAGCTGGCAGATTCGTCGCCCAGTGCAAAAGAGTGTAGTTACGAAGATACTGGTTCGCGGGACACATTACCGTGTCAAATAAACTCCGTTTAACGTCAGAAATGGATACATGGTCAATCAGATTAGCAAGGCTCATCCAGGAACTCGGGCACGTCATAGAGAGGAAGAACAACGTGAAGCAAAGACTGTGGCTTACCTGCTGGCTCTTTTTCTGCCTAGATCTGCAGGGTTCTCATGACACGTAACACAAAGTTTGTGTTCTCTTCAGCTACCAAAAAATGGGACTACCGGAAGATACGGAAGCTGACCGTGGTTAACGAAAATCAGGAATTTATAATATATTTTTTACCGGTGCTGTATACAGTACATTGACCACACCATTAGGACGGTGGACATTACATGGCAAGAACATCAGAGGTACACCTGGCTGAGACAAGGAATTCCAGGGGAACAATTACTGAACTACATATAAAAAAGTAAATTAGTTACAAACTACGAGGTGCACACACTTTATTCAACATGTAAACGTCACTACAGGTATTAGGATTTAGGTTATAAGATGTTCGATATGGCTGCCATCATTGGCATTGCACACCATTCAGTCACCCGTTGAGGGTGAAGAGAATTCTCGATGGCGAAATGCGAAATGCGGATTCTCAATGCCCCAAATGCGCCAATTTTGGTTATTGACAAACCCATCCAAATGAAAGTTTGCTTCGTCGCTAAACCAAACCACATTCGCACACTAGTTCCCATCATGCCCCGCTGCCAACCGTGCAATTGGAACATTCCTAACGCAAACTGCTCAGAAGTTATGACGATTTCATTTCATATAGTTCAACAGTTCTCATCCCGTAAATCAGCCATTGACGAGCTCTGCCTGAAACCCAGTCATGCCTCGATGTTCTAAAACACGAGGGCGCTGGCATAGACCCCCACAGAGTCACAAGACAATCAATAGAGATAAAGCTGGAGGAAAAGCTTTGAAACCACATACACAATAAAAAATGCACATGAGTTAATAACACTCATCAAAGATGTAAAAGTCCCCGTAGAAGCTAGATTTGCCTCATTTGATATTACCAACCTGTTCACAAATATATCCGTGAAAGATACAATTGAAATTATTAGAAAAAACCTCATCACACACAAAAAACTAACCATACCAGAGATTACAGAGTTGATAGATCTGCTTGAACTAGTACTGTTCCAAAATTACTTTTCATTTAATAATAAAATTTATCAACAGAAAGAAGGCTTAGCTATGGGTAACTGTATGTCAAGTTTTCCTGACATTTTCACTTAGAGAATAAGTTCTTCAAAGGATAAAATAAACTTGTTAAAAAACTGCGTATTACAAGAGGTATATAGATGACACACTACTCTTATTTGATGGCACTAAATATGAACTTGAAGAGCTCCTCACATGATTCAACTCACTCCACAATAAAATAAAGTTCACAATAGAACATGAAATAAATCAATGCATAAACTTGTTAGACATTTACAATTCTGAATGAACAAGAACATAACTTGTTCATTTACCGAAAATCAGCCTACACCGACAACACAATACATGAATCTTCATACCACCCGAACACGCATAAGTATGCTGCATTTAGATCAATGTAGAACAGGACACATACACTACCTTTAAAACCCAAAGCACTAACACAAGAAATAGATACTATCAAAACAATTGCAGTAAATAATGGATACTCGGTAAAATCAATTGATAAACTATCTAGAAAAATTCAGACCAACATCACTCACAAAAACACTGGAAAGAAAAATACCGACACAAAACAAATCTTCACAAGCATTCCATACTTAGGCACAGTATCACAAAAAATAGCTAACTTATTAAAAAAAATCAATATTAAAATATCTTTCTCCACAAACAGCAAACTTGGATACCACTTACCTCACACAGTGAACACAAACAAGCCAATAACACAACACAGTGGAATATATAAATTACAATGTAACAATTGCCCTGCATTTTACATAGGAAAAACTGGAAGAACCTTCCACACACGGTATGAAGAACACACCGACGCCTTTCGACTAAACACTTTTGAAAAATCTACAACAGCTAACGACATGTATATTAATAAACACAGACTTGACGACATCCACAATAGCCTAACTGTACTTCACACAGAACCCAACAGTAAAAAACTTAATCTAGTAGAGCAGTTAGAAATAATGCTACACTAAGAAAAATATTCCGAAAACTTGTTGAATGAACAAACAGAGTTTAACGGCCACAATTTTTTATTCACCTTTGAAAGTTTTTTTTCCTGAGGAATCAAATCTATAATAGTACAAATAGCTGACAACCTACAACATGGTGCCAAATAATTATTTTAATAATACCTGTATACTAATAATACTATATCATATTATCTTCTGTGAAACAAGAAAATCGATTATATATAGAAATAGAACATCTGTATGAACGAGAATCTTTGGCATGTATACGTTTTGCTACTACAATGTGCGAAAAAGTGTGTGACTATGTATTTATCCCAGTATGTACTGCACAATTAAAGATGTATATTGTGTATACCAACCCCACAACAGAAGCAGACATCATGCAATGTTAAACTGTAAGTTATTTTCATATTATTAACGCTGTTAAACTTATATCTACAATATACCATGTTGTAACACAAAAATGTAACATCAACAGGCAAACAACTAAAAAAACCTGATGCAAATCACTAAAAAGCACCTGAAGATGAGCCTCCAGGGCTCGAAATGCATAGTGCATTAAATAAACGCAACTTGTGACTGAAGGCGGTTTGTTCTTCATTTTACGAAAGCTCACGAATCGAACCAAATCTCCATATCTTGGGATCCAGAACTGGAATTTCTCAACACGGAACGACTGCAGCAAAAGAACTCAACAAAAAGAATGACAATGAGAACATGGGGAGCGACCCCCGGACAGAGCAGCAGGTGCACTGTACCGAGAACACAATACCAGATCGCTGTCGGGTACACCAGACCGAGAACGGAACGCTTCAGGACGATTTTAGTGTGACGGGATCACAGGCGCAGCATCTAGGACGACCATGTAGGGGAAGTGGAATACGTATAAATGCTGGACCCGTACTACTCGCCTAGCAGTCTGACGTTGCACCTCATGAAGAAACGGATCCCGTTATCGAAGTACTGCGCATCGACGACAGTGTTGTTTGAAGGAACCCCCAACTCTTCAGTATGTCAGTGAGAACAATAGTAATAATAATAATAATAATTTTATAGGATGTTTAAAGAACATATTGCAGGATACCAGCCACCCAATCTTTGTTTCAAGAAACCGGATGGTTCACTAGAAACTAACACGAAGAATAACTGCCAAATCCTCGCAGACTATTTCAACAAACTTCTCAACTGCGAAAGACCTACAGAGGATATTCATTATGAGACGTCTACACCAAATCCTGACGCTAAACCGCCAACCATCAACGAAATAGTAGAAATTATCAAGACACACAAAAACAATAGAGCCCCAGGAGAAGATGGAATTATTGCAGAACTATGGAAATTAAATGATGAAAGATTAACAGGATAAATTCACAAAATCATATTAAACAATTGGGAAACAGAACAGATCCCTTCTGAATGGAAATGCGCACTCATCCATCCACTCCACAAAAAAGGGGACAAAACTGAACCAAATAATTGCAGGGGTATCTCACTCGTACCGGTCACATATAAAATCCTATCAAAAGTTCTCATGAATAGATTAGAAGAACAAGCTGACCCACAAATAGGAGAATACCAGGCTGGTTTTCGCAAGGGACGATCATGCATAGAGCAGATCTGGAATCTGAAAATGATTCTCCAGATGAGAAACACCCGAAACACAGTGGTTGCTTTTGTAGATTTTAAAAAGGCCTACGACTCAATAGACAGAGTAGCGCTCCGCAAGACGCTGGAAGAATTCAGCGTTGACAGAAAGACAAGAGCAATCATTCGGGAAACATTAACTGACACAGTCTCCAAGGTTAAATTTATGGGGGATATCTCGGAACCATTTGAAATACAAACTGGGGTGCGACAGGGTGACGGACTTTCACCATTACTCTTTAATATCATTCTTGAAAAAATTATCAGGACATGGGAAAAAGAAGTGAAAGGAATCCAAATTGGCATTAGAAAAGATAATAGATTCAATGTCAAGTGTTTAGCTTTTGCAGGTGACCTTGCAATCCTCACAAATAATAGAAAAGAAGCCAATAACGCCATAGAGAAGTTACATGAAATTGCACAAAGAACTGGCCATCAAATCTCGTATGAGAAAACCCAGTACATAGAAAGAGTGCCACAAGACAAATTGCCTATTGTGACAACCCATGGGAAAATCGTGCAAGTACAACATTTTAAGTACCTGGGAGAAATCATTGAGCCATCAGGGATCAACCTAAAAGCCAATGAGGAAAGAATAAAAAAACTACAGAAAGCATATAAACTCACATGGAACTATTATAACAGAAAGTCCACATCCATTAACGAAAAATTGAGGCACTACAACACTGTCGTACTTCCGGAGGCACTGTATGCATCTGAAACAACACAAATAGGTGGGCAAACTAAAATCAAAGAAATAGAGAAACAAGAAAGGAAAATTATAAGGAAAATTTTTGGCCCGATACAAGAGCAAGGAATCTGGAAGAAGAGACCAGCATCAGAATTATATAAATACACAGACAACATTACGGATACAATAAGGAAAATAAGAATGCAGTTCTACGGACATATCCACAGGATGAATGAAAACAGAATTTCAAAGCGAATTCTTAAAGCCATCAACTCAGGCAGGGGAAAAACAAAATGGATAAAAGAAGTTGACAAGCACACATAACAGTAAACGATGCAGAAAATACACTCCTGGAAATTGAAATAAGAACACCGTGAATTCATTGTCCCAGGAAGGGGAAACTTTATTGACACATTCCTGGGGTCAGATACATCACATGATCACACTGGCAGAACCACAGGCACATAGACACAGGCAACAGAGCATGCACAATGTCGGCACTAGTACAGTGTATATCCACCTTTCGCAGCAATGCAGGCTGCTATTCTCCCATGGAGACGGTCGTAGAGATGCTGGATGCAGTCCTGTGGAACGGCTTGCCATGCCATTTCCACCTGGCGCCTCAGTTGGACCAGCGTTCGTGCTGGACGTGCAGACCGCGTGAGACGACGCTTCATCCAGTCCCAAAGATGCTCAATGGGGGACATATCCGGAGAGCTTGCTGGCCAGGGTAGTTGACTTACACCTTCTAGAGCACGTTGGGTGGCACGGGATACATGCGGACGTGCATTGTCCTGTTGGAACAGCAAGTTCCCTTGCCGGTCTAGGAATGGTAGAACGATAGGTTCGATGACGGTTTGGATGTACCGTGCACTATTCAGTGTCCCCTCGACGATCACCAGTGGTGTACGGCCAGTGTAGGAGATCGCTCCCCACACCATGATGCCGGGTGTTGGCCCTGTGTGCCTCGGTCGTATGCAGTCCTGATTGTGGCGCTCACCTGCACGGCGCCAAACACGCATACGACCATCATTGGCACCAAGGCAGAAGCGACTCTCATCGCTGAAGACGACACGTCTCCATTCGTCCCTCCATTCACGCCTGTCGCGACACCACTGGAGGCGGGCTGCACGATGTTGGGGCGTGAGCGGAAGACGGCCTAACGGTGTGCGGGACCGTAGCCCAGCTTCATGGAGACGGTTGCGAATGGTCCTCGCCGATACCCCAGGAGCAACAGTGTCCCTAATTTGCTGGGAAGTGGCGGTGCGGTCCCCTACGGCACTGCGTAGGATCCTACGGTCTTGGCGTGCATCCGTGCGTCGCTGCGGTCCGGTCCCAGGTCGACGGGCACGTGCACCTTCCGCCGACCACTGGCGACAACATCGATGTACTGTGGAGACCTCACGCCCCACGTGTTGAGCAATTCGGCGGTACGTCCACCCGGCCTCCCGCATGCCCACTATACGCCCTCGCTCAAAGTCCGTCAACTGCACATACGGTTCACGTCCACGCTGTCGCGGCATGCTACCAGTGTTAAAGACTGCGATGGAGCTCCGTATGCCACGGCAAACTGGCTGACACTGACGGCGGCGGTGCACAAATGCTGCGCAGCTAGCGCCAGTCGACGGCCAACACCGCGGTTCCTGGTGTGTCCGCTGTGCCGTGCGTGTGATCATTGCTTGTACAGCCCTCTCGCAGTGTCCCGAGCAAGTATGGTGGGTCTGACACACCGGTGTCAATGTGTTCTTTTTTCCATTTCCAGGAGTGTAGGACTGATTTCAGGAACATCATCAAAAAACATAAATTTGGCACCACAACACAGAAGAGCCCAGGATGCAAATGGACAGCGGAGCGAAAGAAACAACACAGTGAACACATGAAGAAAATTTGGGCTCAGAAAAAACATAAACAAAAATCATAAAGGAATTCAAGTTCAAACGCTCTCTTAAATGGGAATAATCGAAAATAATAATAATAATAATAACAGTTTTCTGTTGAAAAACAGAGCACCTGACGTGAGAAATATTGTGGCCGAGCGGTTCTAGGCGCTACAGACCGGAACCGCGCGACCGCTACGGTCGCAGGTTCGAGTCCTACCTCGGGCATGGATGTGTGTGATGTCCTTGGGTTAGTTAGGTTTAAGTAGTTCTAAGTTCTAGGGGACTGATGACCTCAGAAGTTATGCCCATAGTGCTCAGAGTCATTTGAACCATTTGAGAAATATTGCGAGAGCTAAAAGATTCTAAGCGCCATATGAAAGCAAGTCTGTAACCTGGAGCAGGACCTTCATAACATCAATTGATCACCCTCTAAAGTGATAAACGTAGACATAAACACGATTTGATATAATTTATTGAAGAAATAAAGATAGATGGAGCCCCCAGGAAGCTGCAGTACGCCTTTAATTTACTGATCCGAGCAAAATTTTCTATAGCATTTTCATGATACTTTCGGCGTAATTGAGTAGTAGTGGCTAACAACCACAAGCCATTGTCAAACAATTTACTTTGTATATACAATTTTCATGGTTGGCCAATATTAATTACGCTGAGCATATAGCGATTATGGTATCGATAATATTTGATAAATATAGTAGTGTCATACTGCAACTTCTCATCGGACATGTCTTTCTTTTACTTGAGAGCAGTGGAACACCACATTCTCGAAGGATATCGATTCCAAAAAGTGATGGAGATAACAATATTAAACACTCATTGTTTTTGCACAACCCTTTGGAACAGTTTTTTGAAGGCCGAAGTAACAGGCATAACACAATACTTTAGATTGGGAAGAGAATTAAATGAGAATAATGTCAGCCACTACCCTGTCAATTAGCTGACGTCTTTGAACAATGCACCAATGGACGCAAGTCTCCGTGCAAAAATTGGAGAGAGGTCTTCTTGTAAGCATTATATCGGGAGTTCATTGCGACGACCAACTACTGGAGGTATCTGGCGAAGAAAAACTGCTGTTTTTGCTGTTGTTGCTTTTGTCTTCAGTCCGAAATTGGTTTGATGCAGCATTTCATGCTACTCTATCCAGCCCAAACCTCTTTATCTCCGAGTAACTACTGAACCTACAGCTTCTGAGTCTGCTTACTGTATTCAATTCTTGGTATCCCTTTACAATTTTCACTCCCTACACTCCCCTCCAATACGAAATTGATCCATTTATGTCTCTGAATGTATTCTTGTTTTATATTAGTTGTGCAACAAATTTATTTTCTCCCTAATTTAATTCACTAATTCCTCATTAATTACTCTATGTGCTCTTCTAATCTTCAGCATTCTCCTGTAGCAGCAAATTTCTAAAACTTCTGTTATCATCTTGCCTAAGCTTTTACTCGTTCATGTTTCCCTTCCATACATGTCTACACATCCAGTCAGATATCTTCAGACTATTTTCGACGTTAACAAATTTCTCTTTTCTTGCCATTGCCAGTCTATATTCTATATAATGTTTACTGTGGACATCATCACTTAATTTCATAATGCGATTTTGAATCTGCAGCGAACCTTCCTGGAAGCTTAAAACTGTGCGCCGGACCGAGACCGGACCTCGGGCTCTTGCCTTTTACGGGAAAGTGCTCTACCGACTGAGCTACCCGAGCACGACTCACGATCCGCCCTCACACCAGTACTTCATCTCCGACCTTCAAACTCCACCTGGGCACGTGGAACACTAGCCTTCCTGGAAGGAAGTATATGACATTAACACAGCTTAGCCACAGCCAAGAGGATGTTTCCAGAATACTAACAAGATTTCCGTGATTGGGTGACTCCTCGGTAGAGCACTTGCCGGTGAAGGCAAAGGTCCTGAGTTCGGTCTGGTACACAGTTTTAATCTACCAGGAAGTTTCGTATCTGTTTTACTGCCCAAACAGCAGACAGAATTCATCTACTAATTTAAGTCTCTCACTTCCTAATCTAATTCCCTAGGACTTACCTGATTTAATTCGACTGAATTCCTTGTTCAAAACAATGTCCCAGGTGTAGACGACATTCCGTCAGAAGTACTGATATCTTTCGTAGATACAGCCTTCATAAAACTATTGCACCCGATGTACAAGATATATGAGACAGGCGAAATACCATCAAACTTCAAGAAGAAAGTAATAACTCCAGTTCCAAAGAAAGCAGTTGCCAACAGGCATGAATATTACCAAAATATTAGTTTAATAAATCACGGTAACAAAGTATCAACACGAATCCCTTACAGAAGAATGGAAAAACTGGTAGAAACAGACCTTGGGGAAGATCTGTTTGGATTACGAAGAAACGCAGAAACTTGTGAGGAAGTAACGATCCATCGAAGAAAAACTAATAGGACTGAAAATGGCCAGGTGGTTTAACCTACATTGAGAGTGAGTACAATTTATTTAGGTAAAATGTCAATACTTTTCCTTTTTTTCACTGAAGAGATATATTACATTTGTAAACAAAGTGATTCGTTGTAAGGGTACCTGTACTCAAACTTTTACTGACGACTGGCGACAGCCGCTATAGAGTCGCTGACCTTCTAGAACATTGTGGACGACTGAGATTTAATGCCAACGTTAAGGTCACTGGGTCTCATTGTCTACGTGGTTCTTCTCTCGTTGTAGTTTAAAGAGTAGTGGGAAGTCACGAAGAAGATCTTGAGTTGGTAGGATGTATAGCGCAACGATATTTAACGTGATAAAGCATGCTAATCATAAAACCAGCGTTCACTCAAACTGTCCCAGTCTTGAAAACGGTTTTTGTGAGTTGTATTCAGGGAAATATAAGGGCAAGTCAACTAAATAAAGAGATGGATGGAAAGAAAGTAAGTAAACTGTTTATTATTTCAAAAGTAGTTGACATAACAGCTAATACATTTATCGCACTGTGGGGCAAGGCAGTGTGTGTCTCCATGGAAAAATGTTTGCTGTTGCCTGCGGGACCATGACTGTACACAGCCGTGGGTCTCTCCGTCCGAAACAAATCAACGGCTGCGAATGACTTTCTTCAGCGCTTCGAAAGCATGGAAATGGAGTGCGAAGAATTCGAAGTGGTATGGTGGACTTCCAGAGAAACATCTGCTACAGTTTCCCTTCTTTCTTTTTTTTTTTCTCTCTGAGTTATCAGTCTTCTGACTGGTTTGATGCAGCCCGCCACGATTTACCCTCCTGCGCCAACCTGTTCATCTCAGAGCGCCACTTGTAACTTTCGTAAACAGTTATTTGCTGGATGAATTCCAATCTGTGTCTCCCTCTACAGTTTTTGCCCCTTACAGCTCCCTCTAGTAATATGGAAGTCATTCTCTGATGTCTAAACAGATGTCCTATCATCCTGTCCCTTCTTCTTGTCCGTGTTTTGAACATATTCCTTTTCTCTCCGATCAGTCTACCGAATTTTCAACAGTCGTGTATAGCACCACATCTAAAATGCCTCAATACTCTTCTTTCCCGGTTTTCCCACAGTCCATGTTTCATTACCATACAACGTTATCCTCCAGTCGTACCTTCTCAGAAATTTCTTCCTCACATTAAGGCTTATATTTGACACTAGTAAACTTCTCCTGGGAAGGAATACCCTTTTTACCACTGCTAGTCTCCTTTTTATGTTCTCCTTGCTCCGTCCGTCATTGATTATTTTACTGCCTAGGTAGTAGAATTCCTTAACTTCATCTACTTTGTGACAATAAATTCTAATGTTAAGTTTCTCGCTGTTCTCATTTCTGCTACTACTCATTACTTTCGTCCCTCTTGGATTTACTCCAATCTATATTACATACCCATTAGGCAGTTCATTCAGTAGATCATTTAATTCTTCTTCACTTTCACTCAGGATAGCAATGTCATCAGGGAACCGTGAAATTGACATCCTTCAACCTAGAATTTTGATTCCACTCCTGAACCTTTCATTTCTTTCCATCATTGCTTCCTCGATGTCGCTGCGTTCTTGGTCGCTCACTCTCATTAATTCCTCTTGACTCTTGTACATATTGTGTATTACCAGTGTCTCCCTATATATTAGCTCTATTTTTCTCAGAATTTCGAGCGTTTTGCAGAATTTGAAACTGTCGAACGCTTTTTCCAGGTCGACAAATCCCATGAAGGTGTCTCGATTTTTCTTTAGTCTTGATTCCATTATCAACTGCAACGTGAGAATTGCTTTTCTGGTGCCTTTACCTTTCCTAAAGCCAAACTACCCGTCTTCTAACACATCCTCAATTTTCTTTTCCATTTTTCTATGTATTATTCTTGTCAACAATTTGGATGCATGAGCTGTTAAGCTGACTTTGCGATGATTCTCGCACTTGTCAGCTCATGCAGAGTTCAGAAATGTGTGGATGATATTTTTCCGGAAGTCAGATGATATGTCACTAGACTCATACATCCTACACATCAACGTGATAGTCGTTTTACTTCTACTTCTCCCCAAGATTTTAGAAATTCTGGTGTGATGTTATCCATCCCTTCTGCCTTGTTTGATTTTAAGTCGACCAAAGCTCTTTTAAAGTCCGGTTCTAGTACTGGATCCCCCATCTCTCCGAAATCGACTCCCTCTTCTAATCACATCAGCCAAATCTTCCCCCTCATAGAGGTCTTCAGTACGGTCTTTCCAACTATCCGATCTCTCCGCTTCATTTCACAGTGGAATTCCCGTTGCACTCTTCATGTTACCACCCTTGCTTTTAATTTCCCCAAAGGTTGTTTTGGCTGTCCTATATGATGAGCCAGTGCTTCCGATAATAATTTGTTTTCGATTACTTCACATTTTTCATCCAGCCATTTCGTCTTAGCTTCCCTGCACTTGCTATTTATTTCATTCCTCACCGACTCGTATTTCTATATTCCTGAATTTCCCTCAACATTTTTGTATTCCTTATTTTATGTATCAACTGAAGTATTTCTTGTGTTAGCCATGGTTTCTTCGCATTTACGTTCTTTGTACCCACGTTTTCCTTTCGAACTTCTGTGATTGCCCTTTTAGAGACGTCCACTGGTCTTCAACTATACTGCCTAATGAGTTATTTTTTATTTCTGTATCTGTAGCCTCAGAGAACGTCAAGCATATCTCTTCATTTCTTAGTACTTTCGTATCACACTTGTTTGCGTATTGATTCTTCCTCACTAGTCTCTTGAACTTGAGCCTACTCTTCGTCACTACTAAATTGTGCCGGCCGAAGTGGCCGAGCGGTTAAAGGCGCTACAGTCTGGAACCGCACAACCGCTACGGTTGTTGTGTCTATTTCATACAGCATAGACACAATGAGGTAGCTAGGTGCACGCTAAACTAACGCAGACGGGCTTGAAGTTCTGGAACATGAGACTTATTAATGAATAAGAGGAAAAGTACGTAGATGCGTTTAATACTTATCTTTATTCTCTTGTTGGAATACATCTCTCTTGAATTTTAGTACGCTATTAGCACTGATACAATTGGCGCCTTGCTAGGTAGTAGCTATGGACTAAGCTGAAGGCTATTCAATCTGTCTCTCGGCAAATGAGAGGAAAGCTTCGTACGTCTGGTCGCAAGCTATGTCGTCCGTACAACTGGGGCGAGGTCTAGACCGTGTCTTGTGACCTGCCATGTGGTGGCGCTAGGATTGCGATTACACAGTGGCGACACGCGGGTCCGACATGTACTACAGGACCGCGGCCGATTTAAGTTACCACCTAGCAAGTGTGGTGTCTAGCGGTGACACCACAACGGTCGCAGGTTCGAATCCTGCCTCGGGCATGGATGTGAGTGATGTCCTTAGGTTAGTTAGGTTTAAGTAGTTCTAAGTTCTAGGGGACTTATGACCACAGCGGTTGAGTCCCATAGTGCTCAGAGCCATTTGAACCATTTTGAACTACTAAATTTTGATCTGAGTCCATATCTGTTCCTGGATGCACCTTAGAATCCAGTATCTGATTTCGGCATCTCTGTCTGACCATGATGTAATCTAACTGAAATCTCCCCGTATCATTCTAGTATACCCCCTCCTCCTGTGACTGACGAACAGAGTACTTTTTTATTACTAGCTGAAATTTATTACAGAACTCTATTAGCCTTTTTTCTCTTTCATTCCTTGTCCCAAGTCCATATTACACTGTAAACTTTTCTTTTATCCTTTCCTCTACAACTGCATTCGAGTACACTGTTACAAATAGATTTTCACCTCCATTTGTGTACTGTATTACCTCTTCATTATCCTCATGTACTTTCTCTACCTCGTCATCTTAAGCTTGCGACGTCGGCATGAACACCTGAAATATCGTTGTCAGTGTTGATTTGCTTTCGATTCTGATAAGAACAACCCTATCAGTAAAGTGTTCACAGTAACGCACTCTCTGCCCTACCTGACCACAAAACCTTGTCCTCTTTCCATTTCACTTCGCTGACCCCAATTACATCCAGATTAAACAATTTATAGCTTTCCTATCACGTTCGAACCTCTGCCTTCCATACCCCGACTCGTAGAACATTACCCTTTCGTTGGTTATTCAGTCTTTTTCTCATGGTCACCTCCTCCTTCGGAGTCCCCTCTTGGAAATCCGAATGGGGGACTACTCCGGAAACTTTTTTTCAATAGAGAGATCATCATGCCAGTTCTTCAATTACACTGTTCTACAAAAAAAACCTTTTTTTTCTATTTCTGATAAAAAATATTGTGATCCTAGTTGTATTTTGAGTGCTGAATTGAAAACTGTTTTTGGTTTTTTTCTGTCAGGGATAGTTTATGAGTAATCGCAATTTTATTTCTCTTTACAGTTTCTGATATAGTGCAGCAAACGTGAGGTGAAATTCGACAAACAAATGCACATCATTATGCTGTTATAAGTTCATCACATTAATGGAGGGTTGGCTCTAACATATAACACAGTAACCTTTGTATATACACTTTGAAGCATTTATTTGACATGAGAAATTACAGAAAATTGACAAACAATGAGCCACTGCCTTGTAATGCACATCACTTTTTTCTCTTGTATTGTGAATCTTTCTTCTCTCGAATGATATTCCAGCAAAGGTACCCACTTCCCTTCATAACGTCTTTCTATGGTAGAAATGTCTTTATGGAATCTTTCCCCATGTTCATCCGATACGTCACTACAACTCCCTGTGAAGTAGTCCAGATGAGAGTCCATCATATGTACCTTCAAAGACATATTGCACACAAAATCCTGATATGCTTTGATCATATCCTTCACCATTGCTTTGTAGTTAGTAGCTCTTCTTCTTTCGAGGAAGTTTTCCGACACCATCTTGAAACAGTCCCATGTGGTTTTTTCTTTATCAGTTAAACATGCTTCAAAATTTGCATCTTTCTGCAGTTCCCTGATTTGTGGGCCCACAAATACACCTTCCTTTATTTTTGCAGCTGAAAGACGGGGTAATTTGGTAGCTAGATATGCAAACCCGCAGCCTGTTGGATCCATGGCCTTCACGAATTGTTTCATCAGGCCAAGTTTGATGTGAAGCGGTGGAAGTAGTATATATTCAGGAGCTACCAGACTTTCACGTTGTACATTCTTTTCGCCAACTTTCCATCTTCGCCTAGGCCATTTCTTTTTCACGTAGTGAGAATTTCGGTCTCCACTATCCCACTCGCAAAGAAAACAGGCATACCTTGTGTAGCCTTGTTGCATTCCCAGTACCATAGCAATTATCCTGAAATCTGCACATATTTTCCATTTGCGTTCATTGTATTTTAATGAATTTAGCATCCTTTGTACGAATTCGTAATTCTCTTTTGTCAAACTAGCGTAAGCTACTGGAACAGAGGGTATTTTATTTCCGTTATGGAGCAAAACACCCTTCAGCCTTGTTTTCGATGCATCTATGAAATGTCTCCACTCCTGTGAAATATAAGTGAAGTTCAACACTTTCATCAGGCCAGCAACGTCATTGCAAAATGTCAGTGCTTGGTCAGTTGAAAAATAAGAAATAGAGGCACGTTCTCTGTGCCTGAACACACTGATTTTAGTACTTTGGTTCAGTAGATTATACTCTTGTAATCTTGAACCAAGCAGCTGCGCCTTTTGTTTACTTAGTCCTAGATGACGTACTAAATCATTTAAATCTGCCTGTGTTAACAAATGTGGCGATGACTCACTTGTGCAGTGATATAAAGAATCATCATCTGTGATTTCTTCAGTACTACTTATTTCACTGTCACTCGGAATTTGACCTCGAGCTCTTGAAGGTACTGGAAGGTTGTCGGAAAGCTGCACTGGCATTCTCGCTGAAGGCAGATCTGGGTAAACAATGTGCCTCTTCGACTTTTTGTTTGTAAAACCCTGAATTTTTGTTAGACAGAAATAACAATCAGTAACATGGTCCTTAGGCTCCCTCAACACCATGGGAACAGCAAACAACGCTACATTCTCTTTACCTTTCCACCACTGAATTAGTTTGGAGTAACATGTAGCACAACATAAATGTGGTGCCCATTCTTTATCTTGGTCTCCTACCTCTACTCCAAAGTAACGTTTGTATGCTTTCTTTATGACTGAAGAAATTTTCTTCCTATTTCTGGCAAAAGTGAACTTCCCACAGATGTAGCAGAAGTTGTCCGGCTTATATCGACATCCACGACGACGTGGCGTTTCTGCAAATTTAAAAATACCACTTTGGTAATACATCTGTATTAAATTAATAGTAGTGAACTAGAGGAACGCTGATGTGTAAAAACAAGCAGTCGTTTTACCTTCAGCACCAGGCTCTATCAGTTTACACACAGGAACTAAAAAATTCAACCGTGCTCGGAAATATGACAGACAGTTACTTGTCAGCTAAAACACCCACTCGTTAAGACTGACACAAATTGCGGCTAACACCACCGTTGTAAACTCGATGCACCTGCCACTAGGAGGCGTGAAGCTTTACTGCCGAGGCAGCGACCGGCTGTCGCCGTTCGAGTTAATGAGATGTTTCAGGTGGTCTTAATGACATAGGTGTGGCGGGGGATAACCTAAAGATGTCTGATTCTTCCCACCTGCTGTTGCACAAGAAATTATCACGTTCTATCACTACTGTATGCGGCAACATACCCGTATTTCTCTATAACGTCTGTGTTAACCATGAATTGTGAATATACATATATATATACATATTACATGAAAAGTATCCCTGACAACGATATTTTGTTTACATATTTGAAATTCCCACGGTAAAATGGTCTAGAAGCACATACTTTAATATCAGAAATAGAACCCATGTCGAACAGTGTTATAGGCCACATGTCCTGTGGATACACATTATGTGTTATTGCTTTCTGCATCCTTATGCCATTGATAATTGCTGATTCTTCCGCCTTTAGGGGCAGCCTCTCAACAAGGACAAGAGAATGACCTGGCCCTCTGTCCGCTCCTATACCCACTTTGTCAAGGCTATTGGCAAAATGAGGATTTCTTCATATACCGGAAGTCTTTGGTTACCAATGCTGTTTATTAATCAGAATTTAAGAAGCGGTGGGTTTCTAACCCATGACTGACGACATTTAGATTACTAATCAAATACTCTGCTGACCCCATTTTTTAACCATCCTGGCGCCAAAAGGTAGGGTTGACGATCAAGTGGACAGGGGTTACAACTCGAGGCCTTGGCCACCATTACCTGTTCTACCGATTCCACTATCCAGGAACCAATGGAAGCTTAGAAAACGTAGGGTGTAGGTACAATGAACATCAACGATTTATTTATTTATTTTCCTTCTTATAAGTTAACATCAGTACCACCGAGAATAGGAGGAAACCGGCGACGCGAGGAGGACAGCACAGCAAAACGTCAGACTCACCGAGACTATCGACGTATAGTTTTTCTGAGAAGAGCAATCCGATAGTCAGAGAATATTTTGGTTCTATATGTGGAAGACGAGGGGATTAACTCTTCATAACAGGAACACCCCAGCCATGGGGTAGGTTAAGGAAGACAGTGCAAAGGAAATGGGAGAAAAATTTTCTATATTTTGGATTGCGGACAACTACACAATGGCGTTCATTACAGAACTGCCAAAGTGAAGGACACTTTTCTCTCCATCAGCAAACAAGTAGTGATCTGCGTGTCCACAAATCTACTTCACAGACTTCGTCTTTACTTGCGAGATGTATCCCCCGTTAGGAAAGAGGAGTAGGCATCTGATGAGGAGTTATACGGGTATATAGGGACAACATCTGTCGTTCCAATAACCAGACACCTCCTGATCAGCACATCAGGCGATGCTCATCTGTGTGCAAAACATCACAGGAGACACACAACAGAATGTCTGCGAGGTGAATCCTATGGAATTTCGAGCGGCATATTTGCTTCCCATTCAAAAATGGCTCTGAGCACTGTGGGACTTAACATGTGAGGTCATCAGTCCCCTATAACTTAGAACTACTTAAACATAACTAACCTAAGGACATCACATACATCCATGCCTTCGGCAGGATTCGAACCTGTGACCGTAGCAGTCGCACGGTTCCGGATTGAGGTGCCTAGAACCGCTCGGCCACCACGGCCGGATACTTCCCATTGACAGTAAGGTACCATACAGACTGGAAGTCAGTGTCAAGATAAGAAGTGCACATCGATCACCAAACAACATGCCACTCGACGTCGGGATGCTTCCCCTCAACCATATTCGGTGAGCTGTACTGCTGAAGAAAGCCATACACCGTCTTTATGGATGCCAAGTGCGCTGGAATTATCGCATACGGACGTAGCTCAGGTAGAGGGAAAAGTGTTGGAAGTAAAAAAAAAGGACGGCGGTATAGGTGCTGAAAGAGTGTGGTACAAGAGCATCCAGCAATAGGACGGTAATCCACTTGGGACGAAGGCGCCTCAATGTCACATGAGAGCCAACGAAAAGGGTTATCGCACTGTCAGGCATATGATACAGATCTAAACGGCCCCTGCATCGCGGGAGGGTGAAGGTCTCGTATCGTATCTTGAACAGCAAGCCTTCGCAAACAAATGAACTCAGTGCCACTGGAATGCATCGGGGCATGGATGGCGCTAAAGGAAATGCTGTGCCACATGGGGGATACGTTACGCGAAATATGCATTTACATATTGTTTCCGTTGCAGAAGAGCGAGAGCCCAGATCGTAGCTGGGAAAGTAGGTGCAGGCAGATGAGGGCAAAAGTGCACCGCTGATCACTTGCGAAATCGAGCCCTAAGCATCGGATAGTATCAGCCACACCCAAAGTGCCAGCGCTGTCCGCAGGAAGCCCAGCACCTACAGCCACAGCGCTTGATCTGTGGACGTTAACGCGGCTACCAGAAGCTTCACCGTAGGTGATAAACAATGCCAGTGACTGCCTGACCTCAGCACCACAGGGCACCGAGAGACGTCCTAGAGAGGCGTTGGCGGAGGCCTCAGAGCAACGATTCCATGGTGAAAGCATGAGTGGGCAGCCTTGACAAACTAATCGACGGATCTAGATGAGAGGGATAAGACAGCCATTGCAGACTACACAAGACCTAGCAGTCGGGTAAAGTAAGGTGGATCGTACTCAGTTTCCATGGCCCACGGCCGTGCCACACTTTTTGGCGGCAGAGATTGATGGCGCAGATACGTGTGTCGTGGTCAGAGAATGCAATGGGACAGACTTCAACAGCCTGCTCCCCATTGACAATATGGCGGTAGATGTAAACAGGATCGAAGCGGCTGAAAGAATCGCTAGTGAAATCCGTAACCCCAGAACGATAGCCATGAACATCTTCCCAAGAATCCACAAGGCTGGGATGCTGGAGATTTGTCGCTCGCCCCACGCACAGAGAGTGACGTGGTAGTTGGTCTTTGGGTGCCTGTGTGCTATTGAAATCACCTCCCATGATCAATGCATCCTGCAGACCCAGGAAAAAAAATGGTTCAAATGGCTCTGAGCACTATGGGACTTAACATCTGAGGTCATCAGTCCCGTAGGACTTATAATAACTTAAACCTAACTAACCTAAGGACATCGCACACATCCATGCCCAAGGCAGGATTAGAACCTGCGACCGTAGCGGTCACGCGGTTCCAGACTGAAGCGCCTAGAACCGCTCGACCACACCGGCTGGCTGACCCAGGGAAAGAAGCGTGACTGAGAAGAAGGTAGAATGTTCACGGTGGCGACCCGAATCAAATGGTGCATAGACGACCCTGGCTCCAATAAACGTGCCATACCTATGGCATCATGGAGATAGGCAACTGCATCACATACTGATTGTCATGAAGTAAAGCCAGTTTGCAGCATATGCGAATAGTATTGACATTGACTGTGGCTATGCGATAAGTCTGGAAAGCTGCCATCGCCAGGAGGACGGGCGATTCAAACACGGGAGAAGCACACGGAACTCTCTGTTAGGCCACCGTGGAAGGACAGTCACTGTGACGGGGAGGGAGCCAACCCCACACTTCCAGAACGTCCATCCTCAGCGTCGAGTCGTCCAGCCAGGGTACAGACGTCTCACTGGGCCGGTTCAGTTGGAGCACTGTCAGAGGTGCGCCCACAGGTAGCATCAGGCACAGAAAGGTAGACGCAAGTGGGGGAAGATCGGAGTGCGGTGGTGGACAGTAACGCGGGGGGGGGGGGGGGGGGGACGTCGCGTCGACACAGGACAGCGCACTATCAGTAGCATGGTCATCATCCTTTACATTCGTCCGATACAGGCAGTCATCAGATGAGGTACGGCGTTGTCTCTTCTCTTTCCTCGGATACCGTTCCTTCCTTACACGCTCTTCCGCGTCACCTGGCGGGCGACTATCGCCCGACATTTGGTCAGATGGAGAAAAGCGCAGGTTGGCACAGCTCCATGATCAACAATCATTCCGTCGGGACAGACAGCTTGTGCCTGCTGATGGTCATCGTTCATTCGTATTGCCTCTGGCAGGAGTGTAGGAGAGACAAGCAAAATGTTCATCGCGTCGTCAGAGGGGGCGCAGCTAACAGCAGAGCCGCAGAAGCCTAAGATAGAGGTTCAAAATGGCTCTGAGCACTATGGGACTTAACATCTATGGTCATCAGTCCACTAGAACTTAGAACTACTTAAACCTAACTAACCTAAGGACAGCACACAACACCCAGCCATCACGACGCAGAGAAAATCCCTGACCCCGCCGGGAATCGAACCCGGGAACCCGGGCGTGGGAAGCGAGAACGCTACCGCACGACCACGAGATGCGGGCTAAGATAGAGGTAACACAGTGGGCGCCGCAGGAAGAACCATGTCTCCGATCGGCGTCTGAACCAGTCTACGCCAGAGACATTCACGAAAATGGACTAGACCTTCCCGGCCAGTACCTGAACAGGCTATCGTACATGACGACAGGCCTGCAGCCGACAATAACGAAGTAGGAAGGCGTGTCTTTTCGTAGTTCAAATTTTAATTGATGAACACCACTGAGGGCACGGTATGCTTCGAACGTCTTCCACGCTTCAGCAACGTGACTGACGACGCTGCCGTAAGGTTTAAAGGTGGCCACCGCACCTTCCGACGGTGTCTCAAACAGGAGTTCGAAAACTCTCAACGTTCGGAGGCAAAAACCAGCGCGATCAACCACAACAGGCCCTGTACATCAGTCAGAGTATCGGGTCTTAATGGTGTTAGCGTGGTGCAGCACAACGTCGGCGCACAGCTCGTCATTCACCAGATTTATGCACACCATATTACTGACGATCGAAAGATGATTTCCGTAAACATCTTGTAGCGGAAGGAGCATTTCATTCCGTATAAAATGTTCCACTTCATACGACCATGGTCGTTCGTGATCCAAAGTAAAATTTAAGTGTGCCTTTGTGGTAAGAAAGCGAATGGATGGTCGATAATGTCGGGATCTGAGACAAGCCGCTACGCGGAAGTAAACAAATGCGCGCTCTCTCGCAAACAGCACAACAGGCGAGACGCATACGAGGCTGTCGAAGGCCGACTGATCCCTAGACTACGGATCAGCGTACTCGGTACAAAGTCAACAGCAATGGGGAGTCTCTTACACATATTCCGTAAATATTTTCATATTCATTTTCTTCTTCTTCGCTTCAAGTGTAAGCAATCTGCCTGTTACGGCACTCAGTCTCCCGTACGGTCTTCCTACATTTCTTCTTCCAGTGCATTCACAATTGAGAACCTTTACTGGGAACCTTTCTCCATTCATACAATGTTCCTTCCATTTTCCCCGTTTTCCTAACTCATTCCCAAAGTCTTCATTTCTTCTTCGCTCTTCCCTTGTACATCCTTCTACTGTTTTTAGACATCTTATTTCTTGAGCCTATATTCTATTATGATGACGTGTGTGGAACTGCTATTGTTTCGTAAAACTTAAGCTGGGTTTCTTTCCTGGCTTTATTCTGCAATTTTTTTTACGATGATCTGACATACGAAAGTAAATTTACTTCTTTTTTGGTTCACGTATTGGTTATATTCGTAAGTGATACATCATACTACGTATTTAAATCATTTTGTTTCATTCAACATTTTATTATTCAATACTATTTTAGATCGTACTGGTATTCTGCCCTGATACGCCATTACTTTCCTTTTTATCTACCAACAGTGTTAGGTTGTACTCTAAGGCTGTCTGCTGGACTCCCATCTCAAAACTTACATATTGTCTAGTGTCATGGCCTAAGTGAATCCCATCTATGTTCCACATTTTCTATTTCTTGATCACTTCATCTACATTTATATTGAAGAGTGCTGTAGTGTTCAGCATACTTGTCTTGCCCCTTTGTTTGTGTCTGTGTTCATTGGCTTTGTTGTGTACAGGCTCTTAATAGCATTTATGCGGTGAAATGGATAACTTCATTCAGCCACGATATTCCGAAGCATTTCTCTATTCACATTATCGAATGCTTTCTTAAAATCCACAAAAGCAAGATGGGTTTCTCTATTGAAATCACGTCTCTTTGCCATCACTTATTGTAGTGTAAAACCATTGTCAATAGCTGATCGTCTTTTTCTCAAACCTGATTGTTCTTCAGATATTAGTTTTACGTGATTTTTTAAGCCTTACATTCAGAATTTTGACATATATTTTATAGGCTGAATCCAAAACGCTTATTCCTCGATAGTTACTACATTTATTTTTATCACCCCTTTTAAAGATAAATATTACTTTGGCTCTCAGCCAGTCTTTTGGTACCTACTTATTTCTCCAACATAGATCTACCATGTGAAGAAGTCTTAGATGTGTGAATAACCTTCCACATTTCAATAGTTTCATATTAATACCGCCTAAGCCAGCGAGTTTCCTATTTTTTTGTAGCTTTTAGAGCTTCCGTCAGTTGTCTCTTATCATTTTGGCCTATTGTGTCATTCAGCTTAGGTAACGTCGTAACTAAAGCACCATCATACCACGGTTCTTATAATGACTTATCCATTCGTTCACTCTTATATTCTGTTGACTGTTGAAGAATTTCATCACTTTATACGCGGCAGTTTGTCTGTCATATAAATCATGGTCTATGTTGCTAATAAACATTTTCCATGATTCTCCATGCGCTCTCCGAGTTATGTATTTCGAATTATTTCTCTTCCCTTGATATTCATTATGAATTTCGTTGGTGGGATATTTATATAGATCTTGAAAGCTTCTTGTTTCTCTGTAATTGCTGTTTCCATCTCTGGTGTCCAAATACTTACTCCGCTACGTTTCCTGTACTTCCTTTTGTTCTCCACAATCTCATTAGTTGTGTTCGATACGGTTGTTTTTAACTTTTTCATTCTTCTTCCAAATCTTCTACCGTTTGTAAACTCGCTAATTGTTTTGTAACTGCGTTTAGTAAACGTGCTTTATGCTACTATCTTCTGAAATGTAAGCTTGAGGAACTTGTTCTTCCTCTTCGCTGTTACCTGAATTATCCCGTTTTCTCCATTTTGCATAGATGTCAATTACTGAGACAAGTAGGAAGCGCTCTAATCCAGTATCCACTCCCCGATATCCGCGCGGAGTGGCCGCGCGGTTAGAGGCACCCTCTCAGGGACCGCGCGGCCTCTCCCTTCGGTGTGTTGTTCTTACCATAAGTTAGTTTAAGTTACTTTAATAGTGTGTAAGTCTAGGCACCGATGACCTAAGCAGTTTGGTCCCTTAGGAATTCAGACACATTTCATTTCACTCACCGATAAACTCCGGTATCTCTAATCCGTCCAGGAAATACCTCGTTTTTTATTATATAATTTGTAATAGATCTATATCCTCTTGCTGACTAGATGAATTTGTACATGTAAAGAAACTATTGGTAATTTTTAAATGATAAAGGTAGGAAAATGTCGAAGTATTTTCCCGTTTCCATTATACACGTTTTCTCTAAATGTGCCAATATGTTTGGAATTAATATATTTCATTTCTAGCATTGAAATGTCCCACTAGTAAAATCTGACTTTTATTGTGTCGGCCTAAGATCACTTATAATTGTTTGTAAAAGTTCTTGGACTCGTCAGTTTTTCGTTCTTCCAGAGCATAACTCAATATTATTCTTAGGATTCTTCTTGGAGCTTCAATGCCTACTAGTACAATGCAGTCACTTGCAATTTATAGTCCAGTATTTTAACTTCCCATTTTTTTAACGTAGATGGCAACACCTTTATTTGCTCTTTGTTCTTGCAGATAAATCGCAGATCATAATATAATCGTCTACATACTTAGCTCGAAATATTTTCGTCTTTGTTTCAGTAACTGCTGCAAAATCTATTTTCTTTTTTTTTCAGATGTTTAGCTAATTCGACTTCGTTGGAGCAATTCCCCTAACGTTCGTGGTGGCAGTATTCCAAGCTCCATTAAAGCATTTTCTCCTGTTCCTTCTTCTTACCCATGTCGTATCCCGGTAATTCGCCCTTTTTCCGAGGCTAGACTGAGCACTGCAAGTATGCTCATCGAGTCCCTGAATGGGGTACTGGCCCATAGCAGGTACGACTGCACATAAATAGGTATGGTACAGCATTTCCTCTGTACTCAATGTTATAGTTCTACTGCCTATACTCCGTCGTCAGAGCCTCGTATGCTTGGCAGGGGCATGCGAGGTTGACTGTTGGATGAGAGAGGCTGTATATCCGCGTCAGTCCATTGCAAATATAGTCGTGTAAAGGCGCGATACTTGAATATCCGCGTACTAATTCAGGTAACAGTGATTTCTAGACTGTGTGAAAGTGAATAGGACCGAAAAACTTGCTCTAACCAAATCAGCAATAAAGGTCGTTAAAATTTGATGCATTCAAATTTGATTCATTCTTTCTTCTTATTTTATGGACTGCTCTTTATTCAGAAAACACAGTTTGATCAGCTAACTGCAGGGTAAAATTAGTATTTCACCTGTGATTCTTATTTAACATCGGAGTTATTAAACTTTCAATACTATAAATGACTGGAGTAGGTGCTTAAACCATTACCAAGTCACATCGAGGTCCACTGAGTATGCGGTTAGCCGAACTAAACTGAACAGACCTGTTGCTGAAGTTGGAAACTGTTTTTTTTCTTTTGTTTGTTAGTTAAATTAAAACGGAGTGTAATTGTGTTTGGCTAGAACTGGAAATTTACTAGAGCAAACTCAAACTCTACGGATGTGTATGTGTGTTGTAACATATCGCTTCTGTGACTATGAGAAGGATCGAAAAGTTCGCTCGTTGCTTTCACCAACAGCAGCATGTTGACATTTATCTTCGTGCTATTGGTAAAAGGCTTGTTCCGACAGCGCCATGGTAGTCTCAAGCGGAGACGTGTTGTACAACTGTGTAAACCCTATAGCCCCGCTTGATAGCTAAATGAAATGACCCCGCTAGTTTCGTTCTACTTCCATATCAATAGACCTAAAGAAAAGAAAAAAAAGATGGTTCCCCGGTCCCCTTCATGTGACTTGCGAGCCATATTCTCAATTTTGAGAATTTCCTGAAGGGTGGTGGTGGTGTTGGTTAGTGTTTAGCGTCCCGTGGACAACGAGGTGCCGGCCGAAGTGGCCGTGCGGTTAAAGGCGCTGCAGTCTGGAACCGCAAGACCGCTACGGTCGCAGGTTCGAATCCTGCCTCGGGCATGGATGTTTGTGATGTCCTTAGGTTAGTTAGGTTTAACTAGTTCTAAGTTCTAGGGGACTAATGACCTCAGCAGTTGAGTCCCATAGTGCTCAGAGCCATTTGAACCATTTTTTTTTGACAACGAGGTCATTAGAGACGGAGCGCAAGCTCGGGTTAGGGAAGGATTGGGAAGGAAATCGGCCGTGCCCTTTCAAAGGAACCATCCCGGCATTTGCCTGCGAGAAGGTTCGCAGGAGAGCTTCTGTAATGTTTGGAAGGTAGGAGATGGTTCCCCGGTCCCCTTCATGTGACTTGCGAGCCATATTCTCAATTTTGAGAATTTCCTGAAGGGTGGTGGTGGTGTTGGTTAGTGTTTAGCGTCCCGTGGACAACGAGGTGCCGGCCGAAGTGGCCGTGCGGTTAAAGGCGCTGCAGTCTGGAACCGCAAGACCGCTACGGTCGCAGGTTCGAATCCTGCCTCGGGCATGGATGTTTGTGATGTCCTTAGGTTAGTTAGGTTTAACTAGTTCTAAGTTCTAGGGAACTAATGACCTCAGCAGTTGAGTCCCATAGTGCTCAGAGCCATTTGAACCATTTTTTTTGACAACGAGGTCATTAGAGACGGAGCGCAAGCTCGGGTAAGGGAAGGATTGGGAAAGAAATCGGCCGTGCCCTTTCAAAGGAACCATCCCGGCATTTGCCTGCGAGAAGGTTCGCAGGAGAGCTTCTGTAATGTTTGGAAGGTAGGAGACGAGGTACTGGCAGAAGTAAAGCTGTGAGTACCGGACGTGAGTCGTGCTTCGGTAGCTCAGATGGTAGAGCACTTGCCCGCGAAAGGCAAAGGTCCCGAGTTCGAGTCTCGGTCGGGCACACAGTTTTAATCTGCCAGGAAGTTTCATATCAGCGCACACTCCGCTGCAGAGTGAAAATCTCATTCCGGAACCTAAATCAGGATGGCCGGAAACGGGATTGAACCGTCGTCCTCCCGAATGCGAGTCCAGTGTGTCCTGAAGGGTCTCGACAGGACGAAGGAAGACTGAATTCTTTCGACGACGAAGTTATTAAATACGAAGCACATGCTTGTGTCAGGGAAGGATGTGGAAAAATCTCGGTCTTGCCGCTTTCATAGGTTATAGAAACTTACCCTGGAATTTACCTTTAACAGTTTAAGGAAACTATGGAAAACCTCTATCTGTATGGCTGATCAGCAGTTTGAAGAATGATGATTAGAGCTTTTAACTTACCGTCGATGTCGAGGTCATTATAAGCGAAACGGGTAATTGAACCACTGTTCTACCGAATGAGGCTCCATCGCCTTACCACTGCGCCATCTCTTTTGGTGCAGGTCTTCAAGAAAGCTAACGTTGGCGGAGAATATGAGGAACTTTATAGTTTACACCTAAACTGCTCCATTGTTTTCAGGATCATATACGACTGGAAGTGTGCGAGATGCCGGGGTGGAGAAAAGTTTGTACCTCTTTAATTCAGACGAATTTTGCATGAGAACGAGACATGCACTCGACCCCCTCATTATCTACCACCTAATTAACCATGTGCACAACGGTAACGGAAGAAAATTATGGTGGACCCTGCTAGCTGGTAAAATAAGGAGTGCACACTCACTATAATTTAATAGAAAATCGTAATCTACTCAGAAAAATGAGAACTTTATCGTAATAAACAACAGGAAATGGAATTCTGCATTTATCTACGAAATGATATGCGGATTAAATATTACAATGAGATTTGTTACACATCAGAGCGTAAATGCACATGATTGACGACACACACAGAAGGTTAAAGGGTAGGGTATACTGAAATATTCTGAGAATAAGAGTTGGCTCGAGAACAATAGATTAACGATAATGACTGGAGGTCCTAACGAATCAAATATTAATCTTCTGACTATAGAGCAGTATCGCAATTAGTAGTGAGTGCTCAAATAGTATCACATGGAGAAACAAGCAAGGTGGACTTGTAGCAAAGCGAACGCACGTGCTGCTGAGGGATTCAGTATAAAACTGATAGAGCTCTACAGTGCCAGAGCGGCAAAATACTGAAATCTGCAGCACGTCGTCGGTAGGCAGCATCCTGATGATGTAGGCGCCGACTTCTGCCATGCAGCAACTCTGTGTCAACCTCTGGCCTCGAAGGCTGGCCCAGAATTCTGAGTTCTTCCTAAAAAGAGCGACCAAGTCACAAGTCCGTCCGACTCCACCGAAGATCATATCCCGAATCCCCCTGCCAGCCCAACCCAAGAGTGAAGCCAACATTACTCTACTCCCTACTCTCCTCGAAAAACCGCGAATCAGCATTCAGTTCTGAGTCCAAAATTCCCTCACACTGTCTGAGAACACCATTCGCGCCAATAGCGACCGTTCCCTCCAATTTATAGCAGGGCTTTATGACGTCAACTAGCCTCAGTTTATGTTGACTATTCAGCTGAGGGCACTGAGCTTGCCGTTTGACCGGCTACGAAAACAACCTACCTAGACCACTGGCCATCCGGTGCAAGACAGTCTCACTCAGCAGAGCACAGTCCACAAGTTTTCTCTGAATCAAGAGGACAATGCAGTCAGTCGGTGACAGGAATCTGCGGCGACACTCAGGCGTCTCGTAGGTCGTTTCGCCCTGCATACAATAGGCAAAACTCGACCAACATCAGTCGTTCCGCCAGGCGCTTAAGCCTATTGTACGAACCCCTCAGAATTCAGGGAAGTGCAGACCACAACCGGAAACGCAGTGTGCCGCGTCCTCCGATGCTCGCCACGCACAGGCCACCCAAAGAAGTAAAACAACATGTTTAGGGATCAAGTGAAAAGTAATTTTTTGAGCTCTCGGTACAAATACCCTCATTACAATAACCTTATTCGGTCTGTTACTACAGTGCAATAACATAGAACATTAATAAAATAGATAAAAATGAGAGGAGACATGCAAAAGAGGGCATGGAACCTCTCAAGTACAGCAGATGCTTATGGCACTTTGGTTACGTGTAAGTGAGAAGGTAACATCCTCAGGGAGTGATGAATCACTCGGAACTATGTCACGGAGCAGTGCAGCCAGGACAGAGAACACGGTACCACGGGCTAGGCAACCGCCTCCTGCGATGACGTCATGCACAGCCGTTTCCGCGGCTGTCCTGCAGAGGCGGTCGCGTGGGCGAGTTGCGGGCAGTTGTTTAGCACGCACGCGTTTAATTTAATTTGTACGGCCACTCGCAGGGGCCGCCGACACGCCGCACAGTGGCCCCTGTTTGCTCAGCGAGGTGTCGCCCGCCTGCCTACCGCAGCGCCGGATTATGCTCGCAGATTAGCCCCGTTAATGGCCGCTCAACATCCGCCCCCGCAGCGCCGCTGTTGGTGGGAGTACTCGCTGCGGGGTGTGGGGTGTGGAGCGCCAGACGGTAAACCCAGAGCAAAACATTCACATGGACTGTAAAATGCCTGTTGGAGCGGAATATCTATCAGTAGATAGTTCTATGTTGATAGATGATACGTGCAATATGTATGTGTGTGGGTGGGGGGATAAACGCTCGTGCGCTCGCTCATGTTTCGGCGAAAACAACCTGTGATGGGGTAGGGAGTGGTGAGGGAGTTGAAGAAGTAAAAGTCTGTGTGTGTGTTTTGAAAGTGAGAAGCAAGTGCTGTGTGAGCTGAAAGAGAGAGAGAGAAAGCGAGAGAGAATGTATGTGACGCAATCGAAAATGGTTTAAGCGTATCATAAAACTGTAACTTAAATTTCTACATCCAGTAAACGATATGGACATGGCCGTCGGCATGAGTCTCATCAGTTTTCTTTCCGCGTGCGGGCTTTCAAAACGATTACGCACCCTCCGACACAACATTGCAATATTAAAAGTTTTGGCTGGCTTCGTTGTCTAGGGGTTGCGATACGTAGTTGCGCATTACAGGCTGTCCCGTGCGGCCACTGTTTCCTCCGAACTTATATTTTCAGAGCGCGACGATTCACCCGTTACCTCACACGCATTTGATCTGTCATCTACGCACTTTCCATTCAGTCATCATCCCTGTATATATTTAGGTGACACCCCACAGCTCGTAAGTGTTTGGAGAACGCCACGATTACAATAAAGAGCTTTTGTTAATCTTTATGCCGTGTTAATGTAATTTATTACACACAAAAATGGTTCAAATGGCTCTGAGCACTATGGGACTCAACTGCTGAGGTCATTAGACCCCTAGAACTTAGAACTAGTTAAACCTAACTAACCTAAGGACATCACAAACATCCATGCCCGAGGCAGGATTCGAACCTGCGACCGTAGCGGTCTTGCGGTTCCAGACTGCAGCGCCTTTAACCGTACGGCCACTTCGGCCGGCTATTACACACAATTTTTGGGTTTTCCTCGGTGTGTACAGTAGAATTCCGTAGCGCGTGTCGATAGTTGTTTGTTCGTTGGTTTTGAAAACTAGTGACCACTCGTTGGTGTTGGTCAGTCAGTCAGGCAGCAGTCGCCGGCCGAGAAACAAGCAGCAACAGGGGAGTAACCGATTTTGTGACATTTTACTTGTTTCCAACCAGGAGAGAATTGCATAGATTCATCTGTGTGCTTTGGTAGTTTAGTTTCTTTAATTTCTGCATGTTCATTTAATGCTTAACAAACACCGTTCTCCCATTTCCGTCTGGGTCGAAAAGTAAACCGATTTACTATCTTATTACAAGTTCCTAATCAGCAGCGAATGTTTTGGTAGTTTAGCTTTTGAATCTCTGCGTGTTAATCTAATTTATTAGACACTGTTCATACGTTTCCTTCAATGTCTAGAGCATTTTCGGTAGTCCTTTGTTTGTCTGCGTGTCGTAGTTTTCCACTGTCTTTAGGGTAGATACAGACTGTGTTCGCTGTGTGCGGATGCGAGCCGAACCGGTGACACTGCGCTCTCAGCTCCTGGCAGCGATGCCTTGGGTTAAACAGCTTGAAGGTGCAGTGGGAATCAAACGGACGTCCAACACGTCTTATTCCGTCGATCTGTCGGCACCGGTGCCCAGCCCAGTTACTTTTCGCACTGAGGATGACGCCTCACCTGTGGTCGACTCGGAGGTCGGATGGGGCGTGGCAGGGGTCAGAAGACTTTACAGCTGGTCGAATATAACGCCTTTCCGGTTAGTGTGACAAACAGGTTCCAGGTGATGTCTGTGGCTGGCTCTGTCCCTCAGTCAGTTGCAGTCGCTCAGTCGCTTGTCCTGTTTCAGAGGAAACCTTCCAGCTTGCAAGATCCCGGCAGTCACAGAGGGTGGGGCTATTGGTACTTTGGAGCCACAATGTTAGGCGGGTTATGGGACCCCTTAGCGACATGGCTGCCAAGAAGGAGAATAAAGCCAGTTCAAATGGCTCTGAGCACTATGCGACTTAACTTCTGAGGTCATCAGTCGTCTAGAACTGAGAACTAATTAAACCTAACAAACCTAAGGACATCACACACATCCATGCAGGATTCGAACCTGCGACCGTAGCGGTTCCTCGGCTCCAGACTGTAGCGCCTAGAACCGCACGGCCACTCCGGCCATAAAGCCAGTGTGCACTCCGTGTGCATAGAAGATGGAGTCACTCCAGACGTAGAACTGGTTCTTCCAGATGCCCTGAAGGTGCAGCCAATTTCAGGTGATGGCTCACGTCGGTACACATGATGTGTGTCGCTCTGGATCGGAACAGATTCTCTCTGATTTCAAGCGGCTAACATAAGTGATAAACTCTGCCAGCCATGCTTGCGAGTTGAAAGCACAGCTCACCATTTGCAGCATAGTCGATAGGACCGATTGCAAACCTCTTGTATAGAGCCGAGTGGAGAGTCTGGGTCAGACGGTCTGCGACCGTATGGGTGCAGATTCCTCTACTTGCGCCATTGGCTGTTTAGGTTTCGGCCTCCGCTAAATACGTCAGGAGTCCAGTATACGCAGGAGGCGGCCATGCGCGTAGCAGAGGCTGTGTGGCGTGAAGTTCAAATGGCTCTGAGCACTATGGGACTCAACTGCTGAGGTCATTAGTTCCCTAGAGTTTAGAACTAGTTAAACCTAACTAACCTAAGGACATCACAAACGTCCATGCCCGAGGCAGGATTCGAACCGGCGACCGTAGCGGTCACGTGGTTCCAGACTGAAGCGCTTAGAACCGCACGGCCACCCCGGCCGGAAAAACATGGTCCGAAATCCTACTAAACGCATTCTCTGGAAATTATTTCGTGCAGTCAGTTCATGAGCCCACTCCAGCAGTTAATGGTTCTGGAAACACACTTGACCTCTTAGCAACAAATAATCCTCAACTATTAACGAGTATGAAAATGGGTACAGGGATTAGAAAACACAGGTTTGTCGCAGCGAGACTGAATATTGTAACATCCAGATCCTCCAAAAATAAACGGAAAATACACCTATCCAAAAAAGCAGATAAAATTTGACTTGGCGTCTTCCTGAGAGACCATCTCCACTCCTTCCAAATTAACAATGTGCCCATAAGTGTAAACCAGATTTGGCTTGAAATCAAAGAAATAGCATAGACAGCAATTGAGAGACTTATACCAAATACATTATCAAACGACGAAGCTGTTCCGCCTTGGTACACAAAACGGGTCAGGACTCTTTTGTGACAACGAGGAAAAAAGCATGCCAAATTTAAACGAATGCAGGATCTGCAAGATCGGCAATCTTTTACAGATGCTCGAAATTTAGCACGGACTTCAGTGCGAGATGCTTATAATAGTTTCTAAAACAAAACTTTGTCCCGAAATCTGGCAGAAAATCTAAAGAGATTCTTGTCATTTGTAAAGTATGTTAGCGGAAAGACAGAATCAATGCCTCCTCTGCGCGATAGCAATGGAAATATTATCGATAAAAGAGCTGCTAAAATAGAGTTACTAAGCACAGCCTTTCGAAATTCCTTCACCAAAGAAGACGAAGTAAATATTTTTTTCATAAAATGCATTTTAACCTTCAGCTGTTTACTGTCCCATTAGTCGTCTACTGGTTTCAGCTATTAACCATTATCCAGGATGTATGGTGCAACAAATTAGTTAAATATCCCATGTTCTTTTGGAGCTGAGCTACATCGCAATTATCTACAATTGTACAATCATTTTGACCTAGAACAGTGACAGTCATATTTTATGTCAAACTTACAAACATCACAGGGGAAACAAGATGAACAATTCATTAATTCCTGTTTAAAATATATGTACTGCTGTTCTTATATTCGTAGAGAAGCAGGTTATTAGAAAGGCAGCCATGCTCTTTTTTATGCCCCTGGAAACTAAACCACATTTTCTTCACACGAATTTTATTTTGCTTCTGGACAAAAACACGTCAAGGATGCTAAGGTAAATGGGATACCTTGTATCCATAATTGTTGTCATCGTTGTTAGTCTCCTTTGGGGAATCTGAAAAGTCCAAATCTATGCATTCGAGATAATTATTACTTATATGTATCATATATCAGAATATAATATGTTCCAAACGCGTGCACGTCTGGAGGATCTCTACTGTCAATCTGAGTCCATAGTGTATCGGTCAGCATGCCTAACTGTCATGTGAAGGACCGGTTTTCGATCCCCTGATTTATTGGGGTCATTTGCACCGTGGAAGGACTGGAAACGAGGGCACGCAGCCAAAGAAGGAGCTGCCTGTGCGACTAGTGGAAGCTCCTACATTCCGAAAGCTTGCAACAGCTATAAGAATGGTATACCACATTCTTATTAATAACGTGTTCAAGTGGCATTGTTGACTGCACGGTAATTTAAAATTTCTCACAGCTGTTCACCGATTGCGTGCACGGAGATTAAGCAGTAAAATGTCATACTTTACTTCCAGAGTTTCGAGGTGAAACGCCGGGGCTTCAAATGGTTTTTTTTTTCTTTTGCCCTTGACACTGTTAGTTTTTTTCCTTTATTATCATTCCGGTGGTAATACTGATACTAGAAAGATGCCTAGTGGGTCGGCGGTCAATATTAACCATCTTTCCCTACTACTGACAGAGTGAGTCATTTCATGTTTGGAGATAGGGAGGGCGTATTTCCTTCAATAAGACCACGCCTATTAAAGTAGATTCTTTTATTTATTTGTGGTTCATGTATCAAATATATTAGTGTATCTCAGCATTCGTTACTGAGCAAAGGAAGATGAAACAAATATGAAAGAAGGAAAACGGAGAGAGTGAGGTAAACAGAAGTAGAATAATTACATGTTGAGGGAAGAAAAAAACCGACGAAGTCTTGATACTAACCGTTTAGCCGTCTGACACAGGTTATGCACGAAATCCGGAAGGCACATGGTTCTGCACGATTGTACTGTAGCCCATTCCCATTTTTAACAACGTATTAAAACTATACAAAGCATTACACTAAATTACACTATTGTGTTTGAATTGTGAGTCAGTGACAAGCAGGAAAAAGGCGTCGACGAGGACATTAGAGACGGAGCAGCAGCTCAAAGCGGGAATGTAAGGGGAACTAAATCGGCCGCATCCACTTCGAAGGAATCATTACGCGATTAAAACACGGGTGCAGTGTCCTTTGCACGAGCAGCTTGGTCGGAGGTAGGCAAGTGAATAATACAGAACACCCGACTGGAGTACGAGCTGTAAAGTACCCTGGTATTAGAATCAATTTTCGGACTGAGATCAGATTTACCTTTCCTTCTGAGCATTGTTCTCTAACGTGGCAAGGTGACACGGTGAGGCAGACCTAGTGCTAAAACTCGACTACCATCTTCTCCCAAAGACAGGAGCACACTTTCTGTCATTGCCATTGAACTTGCACTGCTAGCAATACTTGGAGCACCCGGACCATACATGACTGCCTGAACGATCTTTCAAGACGACAGTCTTTTCTGGTGGCTGCCATTGATCGAAATCTCTCATCAGCAATTATTCTTATCGAAATATAGTACAGTGTTTTGATTTAAATCTTTTCTCAATAAAAAAATGCCTTATGTACTATACAGATAAATTACTTGCTTCATGTAGATTGAATTTTCACTCTGCAGCGGAGAGTAGGCTCATTTGGAAGGCCCTGGAAGAAGTGAAGTGTGGGTGGTAAGGGATAAGGCAGTGGCGGAAGTAAGACCTTGAGGGCGCATCGTGAGCCGTGCTTGGGTATCTCAGTCGAGGGAGCACTTGCCTGCGAAAAGCGAAGGACCCAGTTTCGAGTTCCGGCCCGGCACACAATTGTAATGTGCCAGGAAGTTTCAAATTTGGTACATATTTGGTGACCTATGTTCGGACGGCATTGTGAATGTTTGGGTAATGATGTGTTTTACAGAAAAATACCTTCCCTGCGTACGATCCTATAGTACCTGAAAGTGTATACGCTGATGAGCCGAAACATTATGGCCATTGCCCACCGCGAGGTGCTATGCTGCCTGGTAGCGCTGAAGACAAGTGACGCGGTTACAGAAGTACATCAGCGGAGCAGAGATGAATATGGAAGTATTACAGCAGCGATAAGTGACGCAAATGCGGAAATCCGCCGACTTGAGTGACTTTAACAAAATCTATATTGGTGCGGCATAGTGCATGGGAGCGAAGCCGAGGATACATGGCTGTTCGCGTGCTACAGTCGTGAGCATCTGTGGAAAATGGCTGGAGAAGGCTGAAACTACGAGTAGGCTACAAGACGTTGGACGTCCACACCTCGTCACTGAACCCAGGGATGGGAGGCTTCCCTGCTCTGTGAAGCAGGACAGACGGCGATCTGTGGCATATCTGACGACAAAGTACAGTGCTAGGGCAGGAACAAGTGTTTTGGAGCTCACCGCTCGGCGCACAATGTTAAACACGGTATTCTGCATCAGAGGACCTCTAGGTGTTCTCTGGCGTTAGGAACTTGCTTATTCTGTATAAGAAATAGTAGTAAATAATAATAGTGATGCTGTAACTGTTGCTTGGTAATATTTACTGACAAAATGCAACCTAACGCTAGATCGCGTACTTACGGCTACCCTGTGTGGCCGCTTTTTAGTAGGGCTTAAAAAGGGAGAGAGATTATTAATTGATTACCGACGCGTCGGTTCTCGATTGTGTTCAGGAGACGTACGGATTGATTACGCGAAGGGGTTTTCTTAATTGACCTTTTGACCCGGATTGCCTTCACGCAATCAGAATCTTCGATGAAAATACCTAAGGGACCTATTTTAATATAGAAATGGAAATGAAAGCAAATTAGTGGAATTTCGTAAGAGAAAGATTAATAGATCGGAAGTTGAACACATTAGTGGTCTTCCAAATACAATCGAGACACCGCGATAAAGAGCGAACCTGTAACAAAGCTCATATACAATTTGAACATCATTTTTGGTTAGTGAAAGAAAAGAATAAGAAGAAAATTACTGCAGCGTAAAATACTAATATATTTTGAAGAAATTAGCTTTAAACTTCCAGACATTGAGAAATAGACAATAAATGCATGATTTACATCTGATATTTCTTTTGTACGTGATGCAGTCCAATAATCGCTGCTTTGTCAGTCCGTTCCTTCTTAAAAATTAAATCTCCTTGCGTGTGCGTAAGTACATTGTATCCTCACCCGAGTTACCGAAATGTTTGTTCTTCGTTTCACGTAGTTTTTACACAAAATACAACTAGCAGCAATGCTATGTAGTACGTCTTAACATGTCGGCGACCAAATGTAGAAGGGATAATAAAGTCTCTAGAACATTTCTTAACAAAAGGTAGATTGTTCTTTCTTCTGTTTCGCAGCTTCTTGCAGTCTAACACTGCGGCAATGACTTTAAATATCTGTGCCCAGCGACTGATAGTGTTTATTTGAAATATTTTAAGTATTTCGTCTCTTTACACATGCATTGTAATGCGTAATGCGAACTACAGCCCAATGACTGTTCCTTTCTTTTATGACAAATATCTCATTTGCAAAGTATCTGAAATCCAATAATATTACAGTTCCCATTTGACGCAACAACACTGTCAGTTACGATTACAGTGGGAACAGGATTATCGATATCTGACCGCGGATCAATGGAATCGTGTAGCCTGATGGCATTAATCGCGTTTATTGCTAACCAGGTCGATGGTCGTGTCCAGATACGCCGTTATCCAGCCGAACGGCTTCTCAAAACATACAACGCGCCACGGGCAAAGGTGATGGGATCAGTATTATGTTGTCGAGAACATTCATCCGGACGTCCGTGGGACCTGCAGTAGTAATCGGAGGCCCTATGACAGGTATCAGATAGATTATATAATGGTAAGACAGAGATTTAGGAACCAGGTTTTAAATTGTAAGACATTTCCAGGGGCAGATGTGGAATCTGACCACAATCTATTGGTTATGAACTGCAGATTGAAACTGAAGAAACTGCAAAAAGGTGGGAATTTAAGGAGATGGGACCTGGATAAACTGACTAAACCAGAGGATGTAGAGAGTTTCAGGGAGAGCATAAGGGAACAATTGACAGGAATGGGGGAAAGAAATACAGTACAAGAAGAATGGGTAGCTCTGAGGGATGAAGTAGTGAAGGCAGCAGAGGATCAAGTAGGTAAAAAGACGAGCGCTAATAGAAATCCTTGCGTAACAGAAGAAATATTGAATTTAATTGATGAAAGGAGAAAATATAAAAATGCAGTAAATGAAGCAGGCAAAAAGGAATACATACGTCTCAAAAATGAGATCGACAGGAAGTGCAAAATGGCTAAGCAGGGATGGCTAGAGGACAAATGCAAGGTAGGGGTAAGATAGATACTGCCTACAGGAAAATTAAAGAGACCTTTGGAGAGAAGAGAACCACTTGTATGAATATCAGGAGCTCAGATGGCAACCCAGTTCTAAGCAAAGAAGGGAAGGCTGAATGGTGGAAGGACTATATAGAGGGTTTATACAAGGGCGATGCACTTGAGGACAATATTATGGAAATGGAAGAGGATGTAGATGAAGATGAAATGGGAGATAAGATACTGCGTGTAGAGTTTGACAGAGCACTGAAAGACCTGAGTCGAAACAAGGCCCCGGGAGTAGACAACATTCCATTAGAACTACTGATGGCCTTGGGAGAGCCAGTCCTGACAAAACTCTACCATCTGGTGAACAAGATGTATGAGACAGGCGAAATACCCACAGACTTCAAGAACAATATAATAATTCCAATCCCAAAGAAAGCAGGTGTTGACAGATGTGAAAATTACCGAACTATCAGTTTAATAAGTCACAGCTGCAAAATACTAACGCCAATTCTTTACAGACGAATGGAAAAACTGGTAGAAGCGGACCTCGGGGAAGATCAGTTTGGATTCCGTAGAAGTGTTGGAACACGTGAGGCAATACTAACCTTACGACTTATCTTAGAAGAAAGATTAAGAAAAGGCAAACCTACGTTTCTAGCATTTGTAGACTTAGAGAAAGCTTTTGACAACGTTAACTGGAATACCTTCTTTCAAATTCTGAAGGTGGCAGGGGTAAAATACAAGGAGCGAAAGGCTATTTACAATCTGTACAGAAACCAGATGGCAGTTATAAGAGTCGAGGGGCACGAAAGGGAAGCAGTGGTTGGGAAAGGAGTGAGACAGGGTTGTAACCTCTCCCCGATGTTATTCAATCTGGATATTGACCAAGCAGTAAAGGAAACAAAAGAAAAATTCGGAGTAGGTATTAAAATTCATGGAGAAGAAGTAAAAACTTTGAGGTTCGCCGATGACATTGTAATTCTGTCAGAGACAGCAAAGGACTTGGAAGAGCAGTTGAACGGAATGGACAGTGTCTTGAAAGGAGGATATAAGATGAACATCAACAAAAGCAAAATGAGGATAATGGAATGTAGTCAAATTAAATCGGGTGATGCTGAGGGTATTAGATTAGGAAATGAGACACTTAAAGTAGTAAAGGAGTTTTGCTATTTAGGGAGTAAAGTAACTGATGATGGTTGAAGTAGAGAGGATATAAAATGTAGACTGGCAATGGCAAGGAAATCGTTTCTGAAGAAGAGAAATTTGTTAACATCGAGTATAGATTTAAGTGTCAGGAAGTCGTTTCTGAAAGTATTTGTATGGAGTGTAGCCATGTATGGAAGTGAAACATGGACGATAAATAGTTTGGACAAAAAGAGAATAGAAGCTTTCGAAATGTGGTGCTACAGAAGAATGCTGAAGATAAGGTGGGTAGATTTCGTAACTAATGAGGAGGTATTGAATAGGATTGGGGAGAAGAGAAGTTTGTGGCACAACTTGACTAGAAGAAGGGATCGGTTGGTAGGACATGTTTTGAGGCATCAAGGGATCACAAATTTAGCATTGGAGGGCAGCGTGGAGGGTAAAAATCGTAGAGGGAGACCAAGAGATCAATACACTAAGCAGATTCAGAAGGATGTAGGTTGCAGTAGGTACTGGGAGATGAAGAGGCTTGCACAGGATAGAGTGGCATGGAGAGCTGCATCAAACCAGTCTCAGGACTGAAGACCACAACAACAACAACAACAACAACAACATGACAGCTGTGGACTACGTGAACTTTATATTAGGGACCACTTGTAAACCCTTATGCTTGGTCCAACAGCGACAGCATCTTCCAGCAGGATAACTGACTGTGTTGCAAGACCAGAATAGTGCTGAAATGGTTTGAGGAGCATGATACTCAAATAACATTGATGTCTTCGCCATCAAATTCGGCTGATTTTAATCCGATGATACCCAACTGGGACGCTACCGGACGTCAGCTCAACACCCACAAACGAACCGTCCGTAAATTACGGGAAGTGTGTGACCTGAGCTTAGACATCTGGTGTCACAAACCTTTGGAAACCTATCAGCTACTTGTCGAATCCATTGCACGCAGAATAACTGTTGAACTGCGTTCCAGAGGTGTATCAACACGCTAATAAGTAGATAGTCCTAATGTTTGGGTCACTAGTTCATTTACTGAGTTAGGTTCTTTATATATTTTTCTGCTTTAGAGCTATGAAAATGGCCAGTAAACCAAATGAGACCTGAAAAACGACGTAAAGCCTCAAATGATAGCTGGATATTTCTCTTCATGGTAATAAGCTATGCCACACAGTCACAAATTTTCTAAGTTCCATGCTCTGTCCACAGTATCAGATTGTGAGCAGAGCATTTTATACCTAATCTCAAACAGAGACTACCGTAAATTTTTATGTTTTCTCTCTTGAATTTTGCATTATACGTGTGTTTCTGTAGCTTTACTTGATTCACACTCATTAACTGTTGATCTGCAGCCCTCTAACAAGCTGTGCGTAGCACCAAACCCTTATTTTGTCAAGGATCTGCTGTGACACGGAAAGCATTGATGGGTCGTCCTGATTTATGACCATTCAGCAGGCAACACAGTTCACAAAATTGATCGGAGCTAAAGCACGGAATTTCTTTAGTGTGAGTCCCAAATGGTTCAAATGGCTCTGAGCGCTATGGAACTTAACATCTGAGGTCATCAGTCCCCTAGAACTTAGAACTACTTAAACCCAACTAACCTAAGCACATCACACACATCCATGCCCGAGGCAGGATTCGAACCTGTGACCGTAGCAGTCACGCGGTTCCGGACTGACGCTCCTAGAACCGCACGGCCACCGTGGCCGGCCGTGCGTCCCAAATATTAGATTAGGTTTATTTGTTGTTCCATGAATACACAGTGAATAGGTGTATGAGGATGTTGAACAAGTTATAAAACAAGAACACATAACATATTTAGAACAAGAGAACCTGTTCTTATTGAACAGGTAATAACAAACTCGACACGAACGTGTAACTGGATAGACATTTAAGTGCATGAGATAATTATCAGGCAATTGTAGCCACACACCATCAAACTGAAAGCAGTTTGCAGCTCTTATCGACATTGATCACATCGCTTTACTGAAGACGAGCGGGTAGCACTTGCTAAAAGCTCGCCTTATTTGATACTAATAATATAGACAAGGGATTATACATAGCAGTGAAGTCCATTGCTCGATATGATGGCGCATTGTTAGGGATTAATTGTTCTGTGTTTCCTGCGGACACATTCTGCTCCTGTACGGACAACAGGTGCGTCACAGTGTGGGAGAGAAAAGGCGCAGCAACTGGAAACGCACTCAAATCCTTAATTACGCGGCACAGTACGATTCTTGCAAGTAAAACGTCTAAATTCCACATCGATTGAACGAGAAAACCTGGCGGTGAAGGGATCAAATTCAGTGTCGCATCCAGCATTAGTGAAATGTGCAGGTAATTGAGGAACGGATTCACGACAACTGCAGCTGCTCCGACGATTAGGACAGTCACACAGCGGTTCTCGAATCGCTCCGCGTCCAAGGAACGAATTTTATCGCCGATAAATCAGGTGCTAAAACGTTCCATCTTTTATTTACAAAGGCTTCGTGACTATTTCAAAAACAGTGTCACTTATGTCTGCACTTGAAGTATAGTACAGTATGCCATAAAAATTACTTGGCGTGGTATAGTACTGAATCACTTACATTTTAAACCAACTCGTACATCTATTTTTACTACTAAGAATTTCGTTGGGGGAGTAGGAAGAGATGGGAACTAATAAATCATTCAGGCTCCCCTTAAAGTGAAGTATCTTATTAACTAAACTATTTACGACTGCTGCGAAGTTATTAAAATAATAGAGATCTTTCTGGACGAAAGTAAGTCAGCTTATGGACTTGCGTTGATAATTATTATTTCCTGGATTCATTCAATTGGTTTGGGAATAGAATACATTATGTAAGACAAATTCATGTCATTAACTGCTCATTCAAAAATTTTATCCGCCGTACAATACATTGTTTGTATCATACGCAAACAAACTAAACTCGCTCTGTGGTACTGTTACTGGTGGAAGGTTATTAATAACAACAAGAAAAGTAAGGGCCAAAATATGGAACCTTGTGGGACACCAGACAATATAATTCGTTCCTAGCTGGATACTGGCTAACACATCAATACACTACTCTTCCCCATAGCCCCCCTTTCTACCAGTGAGAAGGCTACCACTATCACAACTTCGCAGGATTTCGGATAACTTCATAAGGCTCCAGTATACTTCACAATGTATTATGGTTTACACGGTCAAACGTTTTGTGCTTCATAGGATCCAGGTCAGCTGTCCTGTAGAACCACACACTTGGAATCGACGGTTTGTATTTTTGAAGATATAGTTGTCACTTTGGTTACTGCAGATGCATAAATGGATTGAACGGACAGTAGGTACATGCGTCGTTCAGCAGTAAAAGACGATGACAAGCGTCTGCAGGGACCATCGTCATACTGTGCATACTTCCACATCTAACAAGCCTGGCGACATTCCTCAGACTAATAACGTCAATTATTTTAAGGACATGGTACGAAAACAAAATGAAAATCAGAGTGTAAGTTCACGTCGACGATGAAGTTATCAGAGTCGCGATAGAGGCTAGAATCAGAAAAGGCAGTTGGCCCTTTCCTTTCCTGAGGAAAGCCATAAGCCATTTAGGAAGGCCTAAAACTGCATGGTCGGACAGAGATTTGAAACACCGCCCTACTGATTTCGAGTTTAGTGTGTTCCTACTGCGTCAGCTACGTTAGGGATGTCTAGTACTGAAAGCAGATGATATGATATTCAATGCCGAAACACAGCTCTCATATTACAATTTCATTGAGAAATGTGACCTTAAAGTTTTCTGCGAACTTATCATTACGCGTGTACTTAAAATGACTTGTTTTGGTAGTTTATTAGCGATTTTCCATGCTTATCCATTATAGTCGTAATGTGTTGTAATATTTAGATGCTAGGGGATAGAGTTTGCGCATTATAAATATGGTCATTGTAGAATTTAATCTGTCACTTAATTATGAGCGTAACATTGTCATGAAAAGCACATTTTTATGAACAAATCCTTAGATAAATTCCAGCAGGGTCAACTACGACATCCAGGAGCCAGAAAACAAGGACGAAACTTTAGTGAGGTTTATTTGAGAAGGGAGTTACTATCTATCGTATCGACAGCTGTCTTTCGCTGAGCTGTGGAACCAATAATACCTGCCAAATCGGATAGCGCGCAGACTGTCGACTTTAAGTCCAATCTCCCGTAATTCGATTATTCAGTTTTGTTATGGGTTTAAGAAACAAGTGATGCACCAGAGTCGGCGTGTCACACTTGTGTACGAAAAGAGACCGAAGTCACTTAACTACAGATTCATATACATCGTTCCATGAATGGAAAGACACCGAAATGGCAAAGTGCATAAAAAATCCTTGACATGGCCACCGAGGGCAGCTGCCTGATACCTGTCGACTAGACGTAGCCATCGCCATTTACAGCTGTTTCCTGTATTGGCCTATTCCACATGCACCCGTACACAATGCGCGCAACTCTAACCATCTTCAATTTGTGTTCATGTACACAATACGGAACACTGTGCGAAATCGTTAAAGAATTTTTTTTTGTTCGGGGAGGGGGGTATTAAGTTTTACCTCTTTCATTATTATATAGAATGGTTTCGGAAGTTAGAAGCACATATAATTTTTAAACACGTGCAATTAAAACACTGAGACGTGACCTTCTACTAGCAGTGGTATAGTTATTGTTAAAACCCGGCCTGGTAGGAAGATTATCGTCGCTTATCATGTCCTACAGCTCCTACGAGCTACCCTCTGTGGGAATGGTTTAACAAATTCATATGGTCCACGAAGTTACAGGCCCCTGCGAGTTTTAGCCGGCAATTAATAATTTCTGGTGGGTGGGTTAACCAACTGGAAAAATTTGAACACAACGGATAACACAATATTTTTTAGAACTACTACAGGAGGCACCTATGTAGGGACTATTAGGTAGCAAAGAGCTTTTTTTATTTACTTTCGTTTGTAAACCCAGCATTCGACTGTGGTAGTGACTTTCACCTATTCTTTATGATGAAGTGAGGAAATAATCAGTCGAGTGTACAGATTAATTGATATTTGTTCAGTGCCGATGGCATTTCAACAACTAGCCGTGAATCTGTTGGAATATACATCATCACAACTGGTCCATCTAGTTAACATGATTCACTTTCGCCAGGTAATTATGGAAAGGGAGAGGGGAGGGCAGACTGGGCTTCAATGTAATTTTATGCAGGCACACAGTTATACCTAAGCCCATGCTTATTACGTTTAATTGCTATAGGTCACGCAGAACAAGTTCAGCAATGACACTACAAGCGAACTCGGTCAGTGCGGGAGAGTATCTGCCTAAATATTTCAATTTTCATTAAAACGTAAGCTGAAGAGGGGATAGCAAGTGGTGCACTTGACTATGACTGCCAATTTGAGTTTAAACTCCCTCATGGGGGTTTCGAGGTAATCTCATACCTGATTTCAACACCTGGACCTTATTAACAAGCAGATTTGACACATTCTAATACCTATGTTAACATCACCAAAATCGAGAGATGCGTCTCCACATCTGTCCAGTGCCACTACCCAGGAACCAGTGGACCTGCGGCTACATTGCCTAACCGTTGTTCGTTCAAAAGATGGTGGAGGGGATGGTTCGCCAACCCAGCAGAGCCTATACTCGTGCCTTCGCGACCTCTCTGACCTGACATCTCACCTTCTTTGGTGAACTTGTTCGTGTTTAGTGGGTTGGTACTATAAAATATTTAGTAAGATGTTCATAGACACTTACCAGGTCATAAAGAACAAGGGAAACTTATAAGTAGTGATGGGGGTGAAGGAAATGTGTAGCATTAAGAAATGCGAAACCAAACAATTATGACAAGAAATGTGCTAAAGCCCATAACTAATAGTCAAAGTAGGTATGTTATCCGTTGAAATCGATACTTCAAACAATAAAAGCTCCAAAATAGATGAATTGGAAATCATTCTTCCGGATTGTGCAACTATTAGAGTTGTTTGTTTAAATGAACACTGGTTTACTGAGGAAACAATTAAAATTCCAAACAAAATACGGAAGTACATTTTGCAGAAGAAACAAGTCACATGGAGGCTCATGTATACTTCTACATAGTGACATAAATTATGAGACCAGAAACAGTTTTAATTATTTGAATGAAGAATATGTGTTTGAGAGCTATTATGTAGAAATAGTGGACCTACTAGCAAATGTTATAATAATCTCAATATAAGGAATTCCAGGACATCAACAACAGAATTGTTCTTATCTAAGCTTCAAATTATGCTAGAAGACCTTTGTAGAGAGAGAAAGTAAAAAATTATAATAACTGCTGATTTTAATGTTGATACCACATGTGATAGTAGCCACGCTTTAAGATACACTGACTTAGTCCATTAATATGGTTTCGAATTGAATTTCTTTGAATCTACCACAGGCAATGGGCAATCAGCAACATGTTCTAACTAATTGTGTAAATGAATATGTACATGAATTTCGTCTAGATCTAGGTATTTCGGATCATTGTGCATTGTTCATTGAGCTGCCACACACAGACAGGAATATTTCATGTATGAGAACCCATATGAGCAGGAACTTTAGCAAAGAAAGCTTGCTAACATTTATTGAGAAGCTAAGAGAGTAAACATGGCCTTTTGATCATTCTAACTCAAGTGGCGAAAACTTTGAGAAATTCCTAAATACTTTTCTTGGTGTCTTTAATGAAACATTTCCGCCTAGACTCGTCAGCAATAATTTAACAAATAAAGTGAAGTGGATTGCCCAGGGCATAAGAATTTCCAATGTAAGGAAAAGGCCACTGCACAGAAAACTAAAATATAATAAAGACACTGATTTCATTAAATACGTTACACTCTATAAAACGGTATTTAAAAGAATTGTCAGGGCAGCAAAACAACTGGCAAATAACAGGCTAATTTTAAGTCATAAAAATAAGTCAAAGGCTGGGTAGGCAGTTATTAAATGCGAGTTAGGTGTTAAAGCCTGTAACCAAGAAATTTCAAAAACTGACATTGAAGGAATTACTATTGTAAATGCAACTCAAATACCAGAGTATTTTAATGAATTCTTTATAAACGTAATGTAATGTAGGTGTAACAGATCATCACAACAAAGTAAATCCCTTTGGGCTAGGTGAAAACTCTGAAGACTTTACAAAATACTTAAAAGTTTCTCTGGAGGATGTAGATAATGCTATTCTAACATTAAGAAACAAAATATCTGCAGCTTGGAATGGAATATCCACTAAAACTATTAATGTGGTACACAATAGAATTGCAAACCCACTAGATCAAATAGTAAATCAATGTTTTGAAGAGGGCTGTTTCCCAGATGTACTGAAATAGGTTTAAGTCAAACCACTTTTCCTGAAGCGATCATGAGAGATAGTGGGAAATTGTCGTCCTATCTCGATTCTCTCAGTTCTATCTAAAATATTTGAAGAACTTGCTGGTGCACAAATCCAAAACTTCATTCGAAACAATCAATTTCGTCTTCAGCCTGGTAAAAACACCACAGATGCTGTAAACAGTTTCATTGAGAAAATAAGTACAGCATTAGACAAGAGAAATAAGGTGGCAGGAATTTTCTGTGACCTCACAAAGGCGTTTGATTCTGTAAACCATGCACTGCTTGTTTACAAATTTGAAAAGTATGTCATTAGCGGCAGTGCCCTACAATGGATTAAATCCTACTTATCAAACAGAAAGCAAAGAGTTAGCATCTCTTCAAACGACACATGTTATTTTTCTGACCAGAGAAAAATATCTCACATTTTTCCATAAGGCTCCATATTAGGCCCAGTCCTATTTCTCTTCTATGTTAATGACTTACCATTAAGTATCAGCTACCCATCAGTTTTCTTTGCAGATTATACTTTTGTCTTAGTTGAAGATCAGTATTCAGTAAAAATTCCCAAATCAGTGATCATTACCCTCAGTACCTTAGAAACTTGGTATCAGCTAAATGGGTTGAGTCTAAACTATCTAAGACTCACGTGATGCTGTTGAAAACCAAACAGTCAAAATGTGAGCAGATTAAAATTGCACACAACAACCAAGATGTAGAAGAAGTTGACTCACTCAAATTCTTAGGTTTAAATGTAGATAAAAATTTGAGCTGGCACACATACATTAAAAACCTGGCAAACAAACTGAACAGCTTTGTATTTGCAATGCAAATATTATCAACTGCCACTGACATGGAAACACGAAAAGTATCATATACAAGCTACTTTCAATCCGTTATTAGGTATGCCATTTTGGGGGGGGAGGGGGGTGAATGGACAGCATAGTGCACATACTAAAAATACAGAAAAAATCATTCGAAATATGTGCACTACAAATCACAAAGGAGCATGTAGATCATTATTTAGGAAAATTAAAATATTAACTGTGCCATCCTTGCAAATATATGAGATTATTATATTTTTGTACACCAGACATGAATTATTTGAGGGAAACCATTTTATCTATTCACATGATACTAGAAACAAAGAAAATTATATGCTACCCACTCACCACCTCAGACTGTATACCCAGGGACCTCCAATATTTGGGAATGAAAATTTGTAATAAATTAAAAGGGAACAAGTTGATGCAGATGAATTTAGGTTCACTTAAAAGAAACCTATATGAGGTACTGACACTAAAGTTTTATTACTCAGTGGATGAATTCATGCAGGACAAACTGGAAATTTGAGCTGGATAAAATGTGTTACACAGTACAAGAAATATCCTTGTAATGTTATTATTTATTTTAGTGCTATTATTTATTAATGTAAAAATCATTGTAACTTTACTACACATTTTTGACATGTCTCCTGTACACAAACGAAATGGATTGCAAATGTATGTCATAAGATGAATAAAACACAATCCAACAATTCCTACAACAGAACCACTCTACTCATGCAATGCCGCGACCTCTGCTACTTCACATAATATCTCATTCATACAGTTCTTGTTGCACAAGAGAAAGGATGCAGGGAAACGTGGTACATATGAAATAAATTAAATAAATAAACAGCGCTTGGTCCATTCTCTCCTGCTGGTTACCCACAAATTTATCTCTGCCGAGTAAAAGCACACTCGCTATAATTCTCCTGCACCGGAATTTATTGAGGAAAATATGGAACGGGACCACAAGTTACGTTTCAACACTACCATTTTAAAAGAAAGGTAGAGATTAAAAACGTCAAACAAAAGTAAGCTTGACTTGAAAAAAATTCGGGTCGTACTGTTCTTCCTTCTTTCCTTTAACGACTAAGACTGATCTGCCAAATGATGTCTGGAGATGATCCATCTATCTGCGGCGGTAAAGGCATGCCACAAACTCAGTGGAGGCCCATTAAATTTAATTGTCATTTGAGACTGTAAGGTTTCCACCAATAAACGATTTCTTTTGACAGGTTTGATGCTATGAGCAACGTTGATACCTGGGTCACAAGCGGCAGTTGAGGGAGGCACTTAACAGACTTGCCGCATTAATTTTTCCAGAGTAAGAAAGGCATTCCAGGTTAGAGAGCATGAGATGTACAGTCTCCATTGTGACACAGCAGTGTCATCACCCAAACCAAGCAACTCAGCTGCTTTATATACGTTACAATTACTGTAAAGTCCACTTTTGCCGATAATTTTATTTTCTTCAAAAACTGGGAAACATTCTATCACTTCACGTAAGAAAACATTCTTTCAAGTCATTTATTAAAACGTGACTTGTTTGTCCTCTAATTCCGTCAAATTCTTTGTATTCACCTTCATCTTCAGGTTGAAAGTTACAGTTCTTTAAGCAACTGTCTTTGGGAAGACTCAAATGAAGATCATTTTTAACATTCATTTCATTAACTGTTTCTGTTGCGAAATTAATTTTGTTTTTTTTTTATTTCACTGTAAGAAACACGCTATTTTTGCACTATTGTAGTAATTAGAGCAGAACACATGATGCATCCAATATGAAACCCAGCGAAAAAAAATTTTTTCTCAGTGAAAGCGTAATATAAAGCCTTGCCCATTTACAACTGTCTCTGCGTAATAACTCACGACTCTCGGAACCTATGTATAGGAAGTTCTTGATACAGCGAAAGTCTTTGAATACTGTCAACAAAATAACCTAGAAATCCAACGAATATGAAAGAGCTTTCTAACTTTCATTTAACCCCCGACGTGCATAGCCCCCACGGATTTCTTAAGTTTTGCATCTATGTGAGGCTTAATGAAAATTTTGTAAAGTTCTTATAACAAGCTTTCACAGTTATGAATGCTATTTATGTCATTAAAAAGTTATTGAGAAACAAGGTCAAACCTACGAACCATACATTGTACACTAATTAGGTGTGGAAACATATCTCTCCTAATTCTAGCTGCAACACCTTCTTTTTCACTGATAAACACTGCCATTCCATCTGGACCAAACCCTACGAGCTTCTCATTACGCATTTTCACACCTGTGCCCTCTTCTAAGACAGACTGCACAGTTTACTTTTTCAAGGAATTTTGCATCAGCATTTCCCACTGGTACCAATTCATAGAAACAGCAGCATAATATATTTTTTTCTTTACATACGTAACATAAAATTTTCAGGAAATCTGTCGGTTGACTCATCTGAAGGAATTTGTAAAAGTTAGTCAATTACCAAACACTAACTAATTTTAAAAGCAATTGCTCTGCAATTAAATTAGTTGCTGCTACTGCAGTTTTACCCCCACGATGATGTTTCCGCTTTCTAGGCCATTCCCAATTTGTGGCTGTGTAGGATCTGGATTGTCAAGAATACTTCATTCCCTTTTTACGGACGTAAAAAATGAACATAGCACTTTAACATTGTTCCCGTTTTTTAAGTATAGCTCACGAGCATTTAGTATACATATTTTTAGGATCTGCTTTTTGCATGTTCTTTCCAGCTACAACAATCCGAATGAATAACCGTTTTTCATTTTTATATAAGGCGTCTAGTTTCTTCTCCGTATTCTTCTTTATAACCTGTCTCTTGGTGTAGGTAAACCACTAGATGAAGTTCTGATTTGTTTTAAACACTTACTGAGACTGTTTAATGGAAGCTCTAGAGGACATCACTAGTCAATGTTTTCCATTAGTAATAGTAAAAATTATTTTCTATCGCACTGTAACGCTTTGAAGACGTAAGTTCACCTTCGTCGTGGCTTAAAGCTGTATCTATACCTTCAGAAAAATATACATTCCACCTCCGAGTTCGCTTCATCACTTCTAGGTATCTTTTTCGTGTTTTTCTCGGACTTTTTCACATACCAACTCTTGTGGTATAACCGATGATACTGATGGTAGTGTATTAGTATTAGGATCAACGTTACGACGTTTAATGAACTGGGTAATCCACCTTTTCTACGTTTCATTGCATCCGTTTTCATTGTTTGCATCTCTGCTTCAATAAATATTCTAACAACCATCATTTACAGTTTGTACCGCTGCTCAGTGAGGAGTTGCGAAGCTAATCTCAACCGCCACTCTGTGTACCACTAGACAGTCATTAGTTATCTAACGAGAAATTATTCTGGGTTTGTAAATATTTCAGATTTTGGTAATGTACATTTTGCTGTTAATCTCGTTACAATTAACCGCTGCCGAACCCCGTCCCCCAGCGGTTATTTTAGTGGGAAGGAATTCTTGGGATAAAATCGTTGGTGGTTGGACAACATCCTACCTATCCCTCCGCCCTCCAGGATTTCGCACCCTGATATTAGATATACCACTAACACAGGGAGCTGCTAGTACTATAGCTACGGTGCTTCTGGATATCACAGCGCAACAAGGCTATCCCGAGCGACTATAACGCTTAAAAAAAAATAGAAGACTTAGAAAATATTAACAGACACTAGGCAACATAGTTAAACATACAGATACTGTTCATTTCCTTACGGAAGCAGGTGACAAGAACACAAATTGCATCTGAGTTGGTGCTAATGTAGTGTGGATATTTTAGCGTCGTAGTATTAAGATGCTTTCAAAAAAATGGTTCAAATGGCTCTGAGCACTATGGGACTTAACACATATGGTCATCAGTCCCCTAGAACTTAGAACTACTTAAACCTAACTAACCTAAGGACAGCACATAACACCCAGCCATCACGAGGCAGAGAAAATCCCTGACCCCGCCGGGAATCGAACCCGGGAAGCCGGGCGTGGGAAGCGAGAACGCTACCGCACGACCACGAAATGCGGGCTGAGATGCTTTCACACCTGTGCTACTTTCCGTGCTCACTGGGTGTATGCGGCTGTTTGCACGAAGAGGCTTGGAGGCTAATGGATTGGTCCGAAGTCACTCTTGCCTCTGACTTGGGCGCACATACCATTGTACGCAGTGACAAGAGTCTCCCCATCCCACACGGGGGATAAGGTGCCACAGCTGTGTGACTGTACACGGTTCTCTCCGTTTGGTGCTTCGTTTCATTGCATTTGTCCGAGTAGTCTAATGGAAAACTATGGAATTTGGACAGCATTGTCGTGCATTTCATTTTTTATAGCTGGTTATTTCCGCACATTAAAGAGACAGAGCGACTCGAAGTAAATAACAACTATCTGGAAACAACAAAAGCTACCCTAAATTAAATAAAATGCCATCATTCGTACTCCGACGAATACAGGTTGAAGAGGAGGAGTAAGTGAGGTTCCTTTAGCAGCAAGTACAAGAACGCTGAAATCGTGTTTGTAATTGAAACGGCTCCTTCCACTGTTGTATTGGTACTGAAGAATCATATGTTTGCCGTCGAAAGTCTGAAACCAGTGCGAGGTATTCCACCTCAATTCGAAAACTTGAGTGACATCCAACCTCACATAAGTAGGGTTTGGACGCTGAATGTAACCAAAAAGAAAATATAAGTTCCAAGTAATCGTGTGGACAAAGTTAGAGGCTCCGTTCTCCTCCCTCCCAAACACCCATTCACATGCGCATGTTCAGAAATTAACACGTACTCATATACTTGCCACTTGGTGGGATTTTGAGAACGTAACTTCGGATTAAAAAAAAGTACTTATGTGTAAAAGTTCTACTTAAATCAATGTGCCTTAAGGCAGAATAATTCAAAGTGTAGTATTAGTTCTGCGTACTGTTCTAAAATTCTATGGAAATCCAGCGAGTATTCAAAATTCCGTGAGTGTTCATCACGTGCAACAGGTTCACCTTCTTCTCTCTTGATTGTGTTGTATATGAGCCTGTATTCTAACTGGCGCTGAAAAGTACACTGGAACCATTTATGGTTTCACAAATAAGAAATCCATTATTTCTGGGCAGAGTTTCCTCTAAAGCACGAGACTGTGCGAGCTGTAGTGAATGACGGAGTCAATGCAACAAAACAATAGAACTTATCTCAAATTATTGTTTTATCTGAACATCTACCCACCTTAATATGGCACATCAAGCTGGTATTGTCTGTTCCGAGCCCCTGCATTTACATAGTCACCTTTCAAATTCACATAAAGCTGTTTTATTCCTGAAAGCATAGATACAGGATCAGATTTTTCTAGTTCATATTCACAAAAGTGGACAGTATGTCGCTCATTTGTGCGCTGCAGTGTTGCATCTCAACTGTCAATAGTCTGGATACTAAAATGTCAGTTGATTTTTGCTTAACTACAACACGAGAACCAATACAGACAGCAGGACTTTGGAGTTCTGTACTATGACACACGAAAGTTCTGCAACATGGATGGAAAGTACCCTTACATTTTGCAGTGGCCCAGACTGAGATTCATTTGGTTCACCACTCGATGCCCTCCAACAGTGGTACTTTCAGTATCAGGTCACAAGTATGGAAATGTTTTACAACTATACTTGGCGTTCTGTCATTGGTTATTTAATGTTAAAAAAGTGTAGAAATACCATCACAAACAAATTTATAATTATTTCTGTATTACAGCACAACTAATGTCACGTAAAAATAATGTTTCGAAAATGACAAAGTTAATTCTCTTTTATTGTATATTTCGTAATGCACGAGGGTGATTCAAATGAAAACGTTAAAAGTACTACAAAATTTCAAAACGACTGAATTTCTATCCACCTATATCTCTCAATAATAGATCAGTGAAGAGTAGGACTATTCACAATTGCTCATTTACATTTGCAGACGGACATCGACCGTGCTACTGTCACTGAAAAAAAAGTGTTATTGAGTGACTGTGTTAGATGGTCAATGCTCATTATTGCGTTAAGTGTTGCAATGTACTATACTAATGTAGCTTCTGTCTTTTTACTACCCGTGATTTCATCAACTCTTTTACAAGCGATCTTCTTTTGATATTTGCTACTGGATGGATCAGATCCTGAAATCTGTTTTCTAGAACTTTATTGATGTCTTAATTTACATAATTTTGCCCCCAGTTCTGCTCTTAGAAACCTACAAAATGCTCCAGTTGTGTCTGTTACAGCTGGCTGTACCACTCCTTAAAGTTCAACATATTCTCCCTTTCTGTAAGTTTGTATGAATTGTAGTTTCTAAATGACATGATAATTAGCTATCGCAGTTAGTAAGTACACTATATTCGTGCAGTACTCATTGCTCAAATGCGTTACAAACAAGTACGTTCACACAACAGTGCTCTAACTTGGATTGCATTTCCAAGCAAGTGCAACTATGTTACTGGAGGTGTAGCTCTTTAGGTGTTAGCTCTGGCGTCCGGATTTATATCGGATGGAGAATTAACAAATAATGGGGATAAGACGTTCTCATTGCATGGCATGCGCGTGCAGTGACGTCCAGTGTCAACACACGCCACTTGCGTGTCATCTGCTGTTTAAAGGAGTAAAAGGCGTGTTAAATAATTTAAAATACATTCATAATAAAATACAAAGTTGTATTATTTTTGCGCTTTTATTGCGAAAGTTGTTGAGTAATAAAGATGGTTAGAAATGTCAAAAGCATTGTTTTTCAAAAACAGAGTCTTGTTGCCGCTTCAGAAAGGTTACATATAACCATAAAATGACTAAGTTGCCAGTACGGTCACAATCAAACCCATTGCCCACTGGTCAGCCACGAAGGCGCATTTAACTTGCAGCTGCAACTGGAGTAGCGTGCGTCCTCCTTCCTAAGTATGAACAGCATCGCTCTTGCGCAAATGTTGAATAAGAGGGATGCACCTACATGCGTACCTCTACTTGCGTATGGTGCAAGTACCGGCGCAGTGCAACGAGAAACAAGGAGCATAAGTGGGAGCGCAGCATTAAGAGGGAGGGGTGCGGGGGTAGACGATATTTTTAACTACGGTTGTGTAAAATACCAGCAGAGGTCGGATATGTACTACTTCGTCAGCAAGCAGTTGTCCAGTAACCTTTAGCAAATGCGTTATGTACTCCAATTTGTTTTGTGCTATACGTTCCACACTGTTTCCTTATTTTGAAGTGAATGACGAGACTACTCCTTGTCCACCATGGGTTGCCATCTGCGCCAGAAATGATCGGTAATCCTTACGACCATTAGTCAGTTCAGTCACGAGTGACAGCCCTGTCAGGAGCGGTGGTGGGGGCGGAGGGGATCACGGCATTTCTCTCCTGCGCCCCTCCTCTGCCCGCGGAGTTCTTTCCATTTGATTCTCATTGGAAGGGCCATCACTACTCTGTCGTCTGCACTCAACACGGTGGCAGTAGCTGTGCTGAGTATTCAATACCATTTTCAGCCATTTCAGTGAGCCCACGGTAACGCTTATTGAGGAACGAAACTATACTTGTAAGTCAGCTCACGAAAATGCTCTGAAAATGTGCAGATACTTGGAAAACATCAATAGACACTGGTTCCTAGAAGTACGTGAAAACGAAGGGTAACTAAATGCTGTAGCGGAGGATGTGGGTGGACCGGGGATTGGCCTGGTGGAGGCGTGGGCTTACTTTGATAAATAATATTTATTAAGCAAAAGTATCCCCCTCCAGGATGAACAAAATAGTAGTTTAACGAACTAAATTCAAACGAATGGCCCACTTATAGTTTATGAAGATTTAGGCATTAAAACAAGACAGTGAACGAATTAAAATTCAGTACAATAAGAAAAAGAATTTAAAATCAACACCGCTCCAGTAGCACTTAAATCTGGAGCAACAATGACAACACTGAAAGTTCACAAAATCCGGTCTCTTACCTCGAAAATACAATAGATATGAAATGAAAAATAGCCTTCAATGATAACCAAATTAATATGAGAATAAAATCCTAGTACCAGGGCTTGGGCAATTATCCATTTACTATAGAAATACATGTAGCATCTTCGCTAGACTTACAGCGTACTGAGTACGAAAGGGTTTATAGGGTTGAAGTTTTGAGGCAACTAAAGCACGCTGAGCCCGAAAGGAAACAACATAGCAAACAACACTTTGCACCTATGCCTTCCTTGTGGAATATGAATTGAAAAATCTTTCTACTCAATGCACAGTGCTTGCACCCCTCACTGTACACTCTGAAAGAAATCAATTGTTCCATTCCACTGCCAGTCGCCAAAGCAAAGTGTTAGTGGACTTCTTGTAATGTGGCAGCCCCCGCCTGTGTACTTCTGGCATAGCCGTCCGGTCGTCTGGGAAAGACAACAATCGCCCTCCTGTCCCGTCGTTAGTGGATGCAGTATCTCGACTCCTCGGCCTACTAAGTCTGCGGTACACCTCGTACTCGTTGGCAGTCCACCAACTATGGCCACAGCTACACCTCCGACGTGCTACACCAACAGAGTCGGGCCAACTCCCCAGTTCACGCCGGAAGCCATCTTGCGGCTCGCCAGCCTCTCGTGTCACGGCTACAGGCATAGACTTTTGCTGACATCGCCGCATCTGCTCTGCTGTCCACACCTCGAAGCGCAGTCCACTTCATAAACCTCGGCCACCTCCCCGGCCTAGTCATGCGCAGCGTTGACCGCCAGCGAGGCTGCAACATTCCCTATCTCCACAACGGTCACGGCGCTGGCCTCTGGGAGAGGTCTCGTCGTACCGTGCGCAGCGGGTCTCACCTTCGCTGGTTCTGCCCGCGACGGCCCACCTGGTCGTGGCGCTAGCTACGGGCCCTCTGCCAAACACACCTGCAAGAGCAGTTCTACTTCGGCCACCTAGCCACGGAAGTAAAACAAAGTTCCAGCATAGGAATCACACAGCCAGCCGATTGCAAATAAGTCTGATACACTGACCTAGGTTTCGACATCTTTTAAGATGTCTTCATCCCATAGAAATTTTAAGAAACCATGAACTTACATTGCCAGAAAGTAAAGGTCAAAATTTCGAGCAGATGTGCTCAAGTGAAAAGTTAAAATTAAACACGTTCCAGCTGATGTTGTTACCAGCAAAGCATACGTGCCAAAGATTGGAATGTGTTTAATTTTAATTTTTGATTTGAGTATATCTGCTCGCGATTTTGACCATTACTTTCTCAAAAGGTAACTTCACGTTTTCTAAAAATTTCATTCTGTTGAAGACATCGATATAGGTGTCGAAACCTAGGTTACTGAAACAGTTATTTGCGACCGGTTAGCTGTGTGATTCCTATGCTGAAACTTATGTACGATTGCTGACGGACAGCCGTGGTTAAAACTGTAAAGTAAGGTCGTAAGGCATGAGTGGCTAGGAGACACTGAAAAGCAGTTTCAGTAGCCTAATTGGAAAAGTTTTCCAATCGCTCCCAGGCATCTTTCCTTCGCGAAATTAGAGAGCTGTGTGCTTAAGTGTATCTGTTAAGTGTAGGTGATTATAACTTGTTTGTGCGTGTGTGTGTTGTGTGTGTGTGTGTGTGTGTGTGTGTGTGTGTAGGGTGATGTTTGTGTTGGAGATGAGAGAAGGGTCAATCTCGGTACCGGCGCATTACCTACCAAAGGGAACGCTGACATTAACTTCCATATCCGACGGACTGGTCACCATCAACAGTGTCATGAAGCACTCCGTAGAGGTCAGGATTTAAGGGCACTATATTTGGAGCAAAGATTGGTGACCAGAGATTCCACGCCAGCACCCCTCCTGTCCTCTCTACAGTAAAGGCAAAAGGGAAAATGGCAAATACGGGCGGTGTACCTCGATGGTTTACCCATCGCTGTACTGGACACGTCTACGGTGCGTAAGTTCGGTGATCTGACGGGAACCGGTGTGGGCACCACCTCATCACAGCGGTTGACTGGCTGGCAACTACGGCGCTGCGAGAAGAAGGAAGTGGTGGGGGGATGTGTAGTCATAGTGACCGAAACTGAACTATAACCGAATATGAGGAATGCAGTCAGTGCCCAGTGCAAGACGGGCTCTCCACATACACTCATTCTGTCCCTATTCTGTGTTACGACAGATAACATGTAACTCTTCCAATATGTACTGGAAATGGAGGACATGCGAGGGGCTTGTGTGTATTCTACCACATCATGGTAGAGCACTGAGATTCTGTAATTATTCATCAACTTGACGCGTTGCAAAGTTATCGAGACCCCAGTACAGATGTAGCATTCAGATCGCGAATCCGTTGTTCTTGAGGGGACGCTGCAAAGAACTAGTGAGATGGCTATGGCTCTCAACTCACCGAAATAATCTGCTGAGATCGAATTTTGGGATTTTTAACGACGCGAATTACGTTGCAGCCAAATTGTCAAACTGCAGACAGTATATTTTAAAAACGTACACCTACATAGCCTCACGTATCACAGTCTACTTTAGAAACACTACTAATTTGAACATTAAGTATACTGGTGAACTTACATTCACAAACCAAGTTACACATTTATCCTTATCTTCTCTGGTTCGCATGCAGAGTCACTATTCTTTAATATCACCAAACACTTCTGTATAAAGAAATTTCCGCCGTTTGGCTCTTACTTGTTCATTTATTTTACACAATGATTATTTCGGCTCTATACGCATTCTTAAGTGAATATTGAAGTGTTAAATATATATCTGACCTGTGTATGACATGTAATCTTCGAGAAAAGTATTTCTCATCTTATACAGCAGTTGAAGAAGACCATATGTATTTCCTTCGACAATGACATGTCACAGACAGATCTGATATGTTACATTTCTGTATCCGCTTGAGAATGGATATGAAGCCGAAATCATCACTGCGTAAAATAAATGAACAATTAACAGTCAAATGGTGAAAAATTTCTTTTACAAAATTCTAACTGACTGTGGTTCCCCCACGAAGAAAAGATAATTTTGTACGACGTGCAACTCGAATTTTAATCGTGCAGCTGAGACGCTTCCTAGCAGACTGAAATGGTCGGCACGGATCATTTCGCTCGATCCGCACTTTTGGATGAAGCCGGAGATGGACAAAGTGCTTTGTCTGAATCGTTATTCTGGTGTTAAGGAGTTATGAAAATGAGATCTGAAATGAGTGGATGATGGCGTACGATTGACAGGCTAGTTGACACGGTTGATTATTAAATCTGAAAAATGCGTCATAAAATATGATCTGGCGCACTGGCTCTTGTGATGGCCGGACGCCATTCTGACGTCATACCACAGCTAATGCAATGTCAACCACGCTGTAAAGTGAAACATGGGGTGGAATATCATTGCTTGTAAACCTAGAAAAATCACACTGGGTAAGAAGCAAAAAAGACGTGCCGCGAATTACTAGTAATTAGAACTGCTGGTACTGGTGAAGGGTGAGCTCAACTCGGTAGCCAACCACAAGCAAGGCCTTGAGAGAGAGGTACCAAGTCCAGTCTTTACTTAGGCTCATTTGATAGTGTTGTGTTACTAGTTATGGCAGGAAAAATATTAGCTCCTAATGTGCATCAGGATAGCGACAGAAAATGAGTGTCCGGAAGTTGTAGATATCAACCTTCTGTGGGGTGTATGTATTGCACTTCACAAAATGGACGTCATCAACATTCAAGAACAGTTCAAAAGAAATCATTAGCTTCCGCCATGAACACCGAATGAAAAATGATTCGCCACAGTGATGATAAAGATTCGCACCATCAAGATCGAAAGCGAATTCCTTGGGAGTCACAATCCGTGCAGGACGTTCAGCTTGGTATGCACTCTTAAATGATGTAGATAGAATCTTATTGGTGTAGTGGGATACTGAGAACTGATGAGAAGTGGTAGCATACAACCGAATGCCAGCATCCTTAAAACCCGCAAACGTAACTTTCTGCTTCGAAATTATTCGAAATATGTTCATAATTTTATTTTATTTTCAACTATGCTGCGGATGATCGTCCACTTATGTAATTACGTTTGGTATCTGCTCCTTGGACACCGACTGTTCTTCACTACGCTTCATTGGAGGCGGGATTTGTGGCTTCTTGTCCCACAAGGATGATGAACTGCATGGCTCGACACCTCTTTTAATCTAACTCTCACTTGTTAAGCACGTATCGTCATCATTTTATTCGTTACGTGCATTGGTCGCACAGTTGAGCTTATATGACACCACTAATTGCACTGACTCATCTTTCAAAAACGATAATATTTCACCTGCCACTTCTTTCTCACTCTACGTAATTCTTTGGATTCCTTGCTGACGAAATGTCAGTTTCGGCAACTTCTGTTGCGCAGGTAATGCAAAGTTTGCTTTCTTTGTCGTTGGCCTTGCTCTGCTTTCTATCAGAAGTGTATGTTGTGAGTTACTTTTGACGAAGCAGTTCACCAACGCTCAGTAACCTGATACTGTGCACACCGCTGGTTAACTTAGGCGTCATCCCTGTTGCTTTTAGCAGCCAGTACTGTAGCTGCACTGGAGACAAATTGTGCTCGTCGAATTCCGCGAAACATCATTGACCTTTTGCGCCCTCGCACTCAGGGAATTACTTGTCAGTTTAATTTATTCGTTATATTCCACTGCATGAGTCTCGTTTCACATGATGACCACGCAGAAACGCTTCCTTGTCTGTAAGATGATTATAGGATGCACCCTCATCACACTCCTTAGTGTACAGCCGCAGCTGTTGATTCTAGGGATGGAGCCCTTCCGAGTGGAGAGGCGGGCGCGACGGCGCTCGTACTGCGTGTCGCGTGCGGTCCAGCCAGCTTCCTGACCGACTGCCGGTCGCAGCTGGGCCGTGGGAACCGTGAAATATCGGCGCAGCGCCTCCCCGCCCGCTTTTATTCGCCGCTGCGGGGCGCCCCGGGCCCAGATTGCGCTGTAAATAACTTAGCGGGGGCGGAAGCGGGGGCGGGCGGGGGCGGCAATTGTCTCAGGCCCGCCGCCGCAGCGCCACGCCGTCTCATTCCCTGGCCCGCGCGGCCTGCCCGACTGCCCCCAGACTTGCGGCCGCGCCCGCATTAAACTTAAGAAAGCTCACCCCCCCCAACCCCCTCGCCGCACTGCATCTCCCTCTTCCTACCCAGTCACCGTGCCAGCTGTAGGCACCACTGCGGGCCGTGGAGCTGCAATTAAGCGAGCAGCCATCCACGCTATAAATGCCTCCCTCTCAGTCTCGCAGCAATCGATTTCCCCTTGCTCAGACTCTGAAACGGGCAGCCTCCGAGCGGATCCTCGGAATTCTTGTTAAGGCGACAAACTTTGCAACTGGTCATACAACTCCTAAGATCCTCATCAGTTTCTTCTAGGCGTTCCTTATTCCAAAGCACAGCTTTCATTGGGTATGTGATCAGATCGCCAATCAGAGGTTCCTCTCGTTTTTAAAGTTATGTCCTGAATTTTTATTTTCTTGCGCGAGTATACGAAGCATATTTTACAGTATGGGATGGAGCTGCCCCTGTGACAGTTCAGTTTCCAGGAATAACGTAATTCTTTTGTCTTCTCTAACCTCGCCTCAAAATTATCATTTAGTAGTATTGAAGACATGGATGCCTTTTGCAAGGTTTCAGTTCGCAGACCGTGCAAACTCTTCTTTTCCTCTCTCTAAATCGATCTTTACACATGTTACAGGACCTCATCTGTTCAGTATAAAATGTTGAATCAAAACACCTTCAAATTTACAGTTGTTATTTTGTTTGAGGAACCAGTTTTAGCGTTACATTACAGGTCCCTGACTGATGTGCAGGGAGAATGGCACCTCTGGTCTAGTCAAAACAGTCAGTGATATTCGTAAATTTTTTCTTGACGCAGCGATCCCTTCGAACATCACTTGCCGACAGTCGGATTCTATTCACTGAATGTCGGCCCGTATTTTGCCTGGTCGTCGTTCAGGAGGTCTGAAGATAGAGTGATGCAGCGGTGAAAGTGGTTGCTCGAACAAAAGAAAGCTGGAAATTTAAAACGCTGAAGATGTTTTGATTCGACATTTTCTATCCTTTTTTCTTGTTTTCCACCAAAATTAACATAACTTTTCTATCATAATAATATTTTACCAATAACAAAGTGTGTGGATTGTAATTATTACGAAGTATGTAGCACACAGTTATTATTGTACCAACATACACTGACGGAAAAAATGCAACGCCCTCAACGATAAGGTCATTTTATTGACAAATGGTGTGACACGTAGTTCATCAATGTAGCACTGTATGATAAAAAATTCCAAGCAAATGAAACACGCATGGCACAGTGATGGGCGTCCAAAATATCGTATCAATACACAGTGCGAGTGCCCTCTGACGACCAGGTAGTCGTGTAATCCAACGTGCAAATGACCATGATGGTGCCGACTGGCATCCTGCGATGCACTGCCCCAAGCATCATGTGCCCTGTGTTGCAGTTTGGCAACGGTATTTGAAGTTCCTACTTCCTCATCTCCCAAACATGTTCAATTGTCCGGGAATCATATGATATTGCAGTTGTACACCACGTAGACCACGTTGCCACGCCGTAGCTTCTTGTGGATGTCATTGTTCTGCTGAAAAAGCACTGAAAACCGGTACTGGTTATCTTACTCTGCAGAAACACCAGAACTCGGTATTAACTGCTTTTGCCCCCCCCCCCCCCCCCCACTTCTCACACGCACACCTACCCACACCCACACACACTCACACACTCACACACTCACTCACACACACACACACACACACAGCTGCCCTCTGGTACAGGCAGCTCACCAGGTCTATGCCACACACTTGAACGACCATCGCTTGTATAGGGCCAGAACGTACTCTCATCACTGAAGACAGCAGAGCGCCGCTCCACTCTCCAAACAACTCTTTGGCGACACGAGACTAGCCATGCTTGGCAGTGTAGTGGTGTCAGTGGTACGGTGTGGTGGAGTCAGTGGTACGGTGTGGTGGTGTCATTGGTATCCTGGCGAGACGCACGCTTTACCTGTAATCCTGCTACAAGCAGACAGTTCCCAATCGACCCTGATGACACAGTACGTGCAACGTATGCACGGGTTTCGCCCACGGATTATGTTTATTCGCCCACTGCTGCTCGCACATTGCGTCGATCTTTCTAGGCGCGCAGTCAGGAACCGTGCGACTGCTACGATCGGAGGTTCGAATCCTGCCTCGGGCATGGATGTGTGTGATGTCCTTAGGTTAGTTAGGCTTAAGTAGTTCTAAGTTCTAGGGGACTGATGACCACAGCAGTTGAGTCCCATAGTGCTCAGAGCCATTTGAACCATTTTGAGCGTCGATCTTTATGTGCGGCTGTACTGCGCAGACGTTCAACTCTGGTCCACTGGTGTGGGAATTTTCACAAACGACTTTTATTAGGAGCTACACAGCACCGGTTCATTCTGCCAAAAATGTGCAGTAATCCGTCGATACGTCCGTCCAGCTTCCACCGGCCCACAATGCGACCCCGTTCAACAGGAGGACTCACTCGTTAGTCAGGCATGGTTGAACCATGGAATGAATGTCGGAAACACAGTTCACCTCTAAACTAACCTCCATGAATGTCTACAGAGTACTATAGTGTACAACGAAACAAGACAATGAAAAACACACTGGTTGATGAGCGAAGGAGTCCTTGATATTAAAACAGAATATCTCGGAAACTGATTCTACGAGTGCAACAAACGGCGTTTTGTGTGAAACCTGTAAGCATTTTATAGAGAAGTTATGAAAAAGTTTTGATATATTTCAAAAACCTGGTAACAGATGCCACTTTAATATCAATACGTAATGCCTATAAATAGAGCATGAAAGGAGTTTAGCGTACCAAAGGAGAAGGTTCCAATTACGTATTCACGTAGTTTGGCGCTAGACTACCACACGTTAGTAGACAGTCATATGGCAGCTAAGTGCAGTTTTCAAACACCATTTAATGATGCATAAAGAGACGATGCGAAAACCGTTCAAAAGATCTTCGCCAAGTGCCAACGGAGAGGCAGCGTTGCTGATGATCTTGCGGGGTATTTTGGCCCCAAGCAAACTGCAGTTACTCCTGAAAATGTCGCAACGGTTTCTGGGATTATTCAGTAAAATCAGTAACTTCATCCGAAGAATTGCATCAGAGACTGGTCTAAGGCGTTTCAGCATTCAGAAATTGCTGAGACAGTCTACACATGTTTCCATTAAAAATCCAAAGCCACGACGCCATGTCTGTATGACCTGTGCGATGAAGTACAAACTTCGCGAACCAGATTCTCACAATGGTTTATTTGTGGGAGGGGACCATACAGCGAGGTCATCGGGGAAATACGGGGAAGGAAGTCGGCCGTGCTCTTTCAAAGAAACCATCTTGGCAGTTGCTTGAAGCGATTTAGGGAAATCGCGGAAAATCAGAATGGCCGGACATGGGTTTGAACCGTCGCCCTCCCGAATGCGAGTCCAGTGTGCTAACCACTGCGCCACCTTCACAAATATCAATAATGAAGGATTCGATGTTGGCCGCAACTATTTCACAGATAAAGCACACTTCCACCTCAATGGAGTCGTGAATAAACAGAATTTGCGATTTTGAAGTTCTGAACATTCCCATTTGTTTGTAGCGAAACCACTGTATTCTTCCAAAGTTACTGTTTCGACTGCGATATACAGCAGATACATCAGCGTCCATTCTTTTCATGCGAGAAAACACCAAAAGTGAACATTAAGTTGCAATTTCTGAAATATCTATAGTCACACAGCTTGCGCTGGAGGATCGACCAGGTACTTTATGGCTCATGTAAGATGGAGTCAGACCTTATCGCACCAAACTGATATTTCGATTCCTTGATGAATACTTTGGGAATGGAGCCATTGTGTAGGGTTATTTTAAATTTGCTGGCATAGAGATAGACTGGCTTCCATATTGGCTGACTCCTCGTGACTGTTTTTTGTGGGACACATTGAAACACACTGTCCACCGGAACCATCCCACCACACTTGGTGAGCTTCAGTCGGCGATCTGTGTGGCATCTGCATCAATTCCGTTGAAACACTAAAGGATACGAAGGCTAACTTCATTGTTCGTTCGTACCACCTCCGTAATGCGAGAGGTGGACATTTCGAAAATATTGTGATGCGACTGCCAGTACTGCTTGCAGAGGACAAGTTTCAGTGCGTTGGTAACGTAAGACTTGCACATCGTACAGCGCCTTGTTTCAGCTGGCTTTTCAAACTGTTTCGAAAATTAGTTTTAATTTCTTTCAGTCCTCACAGTAAACATATCTTTCGTAGCACTTATCTATCGATCTCAGTATTAGAAATATTTCAATTTGAAACCAGACACTCGTTCACTGGACGCCCTGTAGATAGACAAGTGTCATAATGTTGATAGACTTACAGTTGTCCTCAGAATTTAAGCAAAAAAAGAAATCAAATAACAAAGCATTTATCTCTGAAAAATCTGATCAGCACCTTCGGAGAAATTACGATACTTATAACTTAGAATTTATCAGTTTTGAACATAAATTGTTGACTCATGCTGAATTTCTGTTTGATACAAGGAACTATAGCCTCAAGCTCATGGAGTGCTCGGGCTAAGAGCATCTACTTACAAAAATGGGATGGTGGAGAAAAGCTTAACTTAAAGGTGATACGAGTTGCACTTGGTTCCAGTTGTTTGGACTTACCAACAGAAAAGCAAGCGACATAGCGTCTAAGGATAATTCACCAGTTCAATAACAGTTCTGCTACTTAGTCTGCCGTGTTGGTACCACATACAGATTCTTAGTTCAAGTGGCACTGTCGTGTATGGTGACTTATTTAGTTTTACAATGTTAAGCTTAAGCGTGTTGGAAGACAGCGAGGGTACTCCAAGATAGGACATCAGGAACACAAAGCAGAGTGCAAAAAATGTGTTAGTGTGTAGAGTACCAGAGGTAAATAACAACGGTAAAAGCCTACGAAATGGCAGACTCTCTAACGAGCTATGCCAAGATAGAAGTTTCGTTCAGAGAATTAACCGCTACCTTCGTACACCACCTGAACGCTGTTGTAAGGTGCCACAGTAGATGACGGTCACAAACAGGCACTTTTTAGCGCAGGCAGTATGCTTGATACTCGCTTCTGGGAACAACAACGTCAGTGGGTTTACACAGGTTAGAGTGAGATGGCAAATTAGTAAATTTGTTATAACAGGGCTACTCACTGACGTGAGTCCTCAGGACGGGGCGAAGCACGTGAAATACAGTTGCTGCTAGCCATAATAGGACAGGCAGTGAGGTTTACCTTTCATCTGAATGCTGTGTTACCAAATTTGGAAATTATTAATGTTAAGGCTAGGAATATACCTACCTGCAGAGTATGTGAAGAGGAGGGAACAGAATGTAGCTGTCCAGAGGCATCCTAGAGATGCACAGTGACACGTCTTATTGCCCCCTGCCTTTTGAGTGCCGATGGATTGGTGGATTGACTATAGATGGGGGACAAACAGTGTCCCGCCACTGTACATTAAAAGAAAATGTTTCTTATATTCAGTGGAGTTCTTAGCCAGATCATTGCGATATCAACTCCCTGCCGCTTGTCGGCTGCCTCGGCTAGGCTCCGATAAATCTCTCTCTTTTTTTTTCATTTAAAATGCTGCTCTCAATATCTGTACTTTAAATACTGCTAGAGATTCCTACTTCCGTTAGCTCTCACCCCAAGGACTCACACTGGGTTCTGTTGCGTAACCAGCTCTATCCGTTGTTTTTCTAGTGCTTAGCCTGCAATATAGTAGTTAGTCTGATGGTAATAAATAAATATTCAGACCCGTAAGTTCTTTGAGACTGCTGTTGCGAGCTTTTAATTTTTTTCAGTCTTCAGACTTTTGACTGGTGACATGCGGCCTTCCACAAATTTCTCTCCTGTGCCAACCCCTTCACCTCAGAGTAGCACTTGCAGGATAGGTCCCCAATTATGTGCTCGATGTATTCCAGTCTCCGTCTTTCTCTACAGTTTTTACTCTCTACATCTCCCTCTGGTACCATGAAAGTTATTCCCTGATGTCTTATCAGATGTACTGTCGACTTGACTCTTCTTCTTCTCAGTATTTTGGACATATAATTTTCGTTGCCCATTCTGCGGAGAACTTCCTCAATCATTACCTTACTAGTCCGCTTCATTTTTATTCTGTAGCACCACACTTCAAATGCTTCGATTCTCTTCTGTTCCGGTTTTCCCACAATCCATATTTCACCACCAAACAATGTTGTGCTCCATATATTCCAGTCTTATTGCTCCCTCTTGGTTTTTGTGCATATTGTATGTTTCACGTATTTTCCTATGTCTTACCCCTGTTTTTCTCAGAATTTCGAACTTTCTACACCGTTTGACATTATCCAAAGATTTTTCCAGATCAACAATGCTGTAAACATGTCTTGATTTTTCATCACTGTTGCTTCCATTATCAACTGCAATATCAAAGCTGTCTTCCTGGTACCGTTGTGGTCATCTGGTACCTTGACGTTAATCTGACAGATACCCAATTCTCTTCTCCATTGCAGTCCTAGAATCCGCGCGTCTCGTAGATGCACTGTAAACGTGTTTGGTTCTGATCCAAGAAATAATTTGTGCCATCACAAAAAATTTGCCTTCCTGCATTTTTTTTTCTAACCGCTCGGGAATTGTACACTGACCGCTTACGCGATTTTCCTCCTACGCTATGCTAGAACACGACAGTACTTTCTCTAGAACAGCCGGTACCACTTCAACCAAGTAAGTGTCAACGCATTCTCCAATAATCTCGCACCAGACTTTTACACTCCACTGCTTCTGATGCTCAAGGTGCCTCAGTCAGTGTGGACCCTAAACAGTATGGCACTTCTTACGTTCAGCTTTCCATTATTTGTAAAGTTAGCTTCGTCAGAAGAAGTTCTTTGAAGAAAGAACGTCTTGTGACGTCGCTTCAGAACCGATAGTGAGAATTCCGCGCGTCATGTCCAGTCTCGCTGGTTAATCTGCTGGCGAAGTGGCACGTGATGGGGATGGAAGCTGTTTCCACGAAAAATGCGAACAACGCTGAGCTTACTTATTCCAGAGGAATTTTCAATTTTTCTGAAGGTAGCACGTGGATTAAGAGCGACGGCCGTCACAACATTTATTTCGTTAGCTCCGCTCAGTGGCTGTTTGCTTCTTACTCTGTTCGCATATTTCCAGTGCTCTGCCACTAACATACTTGTTGCACACTTTCTGAATTATTTTTGTCTCACACTGTCTGTCGAGATACATTTGTGGGTACAATAGTTCTTTTCATGTTCCTTCTGCTTTTCATAACTGTTTAACTTCTTTTGTTTTGAATAATGCGCTTGTGCACTTAATTTTCCTGTGTGAATATATTGTAATGTGAACGTTCTTTCAACTGAACAGTGAGAGTCGTACGCTTAGTAAGCGCTGTCTGATGAAAGGACTTGCCAAATCCATCTAAAATTGTGTAACTGTATTAGGATTAACTTTTACTAAAAGTAGTTCAAGAACCTAAAAGTTTATGCTAAAAAAGCTATTGTGTGAAACTTTGTACACTTAGGTGACACAGGTCACTGGATGGCAATACGCGCATATAGACAGGCGGTAGTATCATGTACACGAGAACCTGTCATTTGTACACAGGTGATTTCCGAAGTGATTATTGCCTCACGAGAGGAATTAACAGACTTTGAACGCCGAATTGAAGTCAGAGCTAGACGCATGGGACAGTTCGTTTCGTAAATCGTTAGTAAATTGAATATTCTGACATCCACAGTGTCAATAGTGTGCCGAAAATACTAAATTTAAGGCATTACTTCTCACCACGGGCAACACGGCGGTGGACTGCCTTCACTTAACGACCGAGAGCAGCGGCGTTTGCGTAGAAATATCAGTGCCAACAGACAAGCAACACTGCCTGAAATAACCGCAGAAATCAATGTGTTACGTATGATGAACGTATAGGTTAGGACAATGCGGAAAAACGTGTCATTAATGGGTTGTGGCAATACACGACTGATGCGAGTGCCTTTGCTAACAGCACGACATTGCCTGCAGCGCCTCTCCTGGAATAGCGACCTTATCGTTTGGACTTCAGACGACTGGAAAACTGTGGTCTGGTCGGATTATACACGATTTCAATTTGTAGGAATTGAGGGTAGAATTCGAAAGTGTCGCAGACCGTATGGACTGAAGTTTTCAACGAGGCCTGGCTCCGTAATGGTGCTGGCTGGATTTACACTGAGTGGACGTGGTCATCTGGTCCAAATGGAGCTATCATTGACTGGAAGTGGCTATATTCGGATACTTAAAGACTGTTTCCAACCATTCAATGTCTTCATGTAACCAAGCAACGACGGAATTCTCATACACGACAACACTCCATGTCACCGGGCCACAATCTGCTTCTACATATACATCTGCATGGATATTTTGCAAATCACATTTAAGTGCCTGGCGGAGGGTTCATCGAACCATCTTCACAGTTCTCTATTACCCCAATCTCATATAGCGCGCGAAAAGAACGAACACCTATATCTCTCCGTACGAGCTCCGATTTCCCTTATTCTAGCGTGGTGATCGTTTCTCCCAATATTTTCGCATTCGAAGGCGAAAGTTGATGATTGGAATTTCGTGATAAGATTCGGTCACAACGAAAAACACCTTTCCTTTAATGATGTCCAGCCCAAATCCTCTATCATTTCAGTGAAGTTCTCTCCCATATTTCACGATAATACATCATGTGCTGCTCCTCTTCGAACTTTTTCTATGTACTCCCTCAGTCCTATCTGGTAAGGACCCACACCGCGCAGCACTATTCTAAAAGAAGGCGGACAAGCGCAGTGTAGGCAGTGTCCTTAGTGGACCTGTTACATTTCCTAAGTGTCCTGCCAATGAAACGCAGTCTTTGGTTAGCCTTCCCCACAACATTTTCTATGTGTTAATTCCAATTTAAGTTGTTCGTAATTGTAATTCCTAGGTATTTAGTTGTATTAAGGCCTTTATATTTGACTGATTTATCGTGTAACCGAAGTTTCACGGATTCCCTTTGACACTCTTGTGGATGACCTGACACTTTTCGTTATTTAGGGTCAACTGCCAATTTTCTCAACATTCAGAAATCTTTTCTGAATCGTTTTGCAGTTTGTTTTGATCTTCTGATGACTTTATTGGTCGATACACGACAGGGTCATCTGCAAACAACCTACGACGGCTGCTCAGATTGTCTTCCACATCATTTATATAGATAAGGAACATCAAAGAGCCTATAACACTGCTTTGGGGAACGGCAGAAATCATTTTACTCGATGACTTTCCGTCTATTACTATGGACTGTGAACTCCCTGACAGGAAGTCACAAATCCAGTCACATAACTGGGACGGTATTCCATAAGCATGCAATTTCACTACGAGCTGTTTGTGTAGTACTCTGTCAAAAGCCTTCCAGAAATACGGAATCGATCTGAATCAATAGCACTCAACGCCTCATGCGAATAAATAGCTACTTGTGTTTCACAAGAACGATGTTTCCTAAACCCATGTTGACTGTGCGTCAATACACCGTTTATCTTCGAGGTAATTCATAACGTTCGAACACAATATATGTTCCATAATCCTGCTGCATATCGACGTTGATTATGTGGACCTGTAATTAAGTGGATTACTCCTATTACCTTTCTTCAATATTGGTGTGACGTGTGCAACTCTCCAGGCTTTGGGTACGGATCTTTCGTCGAGCGAACGTTTGTATATGACTGTCAAGTACGGAGCTAATGCATCAGCGTACTCTGAAAGAAACCTAATTAGTATGCAGTGTGGACCGGAAGACTTACTTTTATTAAGTGATTTAAGTTGCTTGACTACTCTGAGGATATTTACTTCTACGTTTCTCATGTTGGCAGCTGTTCTTGTTTGGAGTAGGTCTGAAGAACATTCTAGGCAATCCGAGTGTAACATAAATGTATATGTTACATAAATGTGTATGTTGCCCACCAAGATCGCCCGAGATGAATCTCATTTATGGAATATAATTGATACTTCAGTTCCTGTACAAATTCCTTCACCGGTAACACTTTGCACTTACGGACGGTTCTAGAGGTAGCGTGGCTCCGTATATCTGCAGGGAACTTCCAACGATTTGTTGAGTCCGTGCCATGTCGGGTTGCTGCACTACGCCGGGAAAAAAAGATGTCCTACACGGCAGTTGGAGGTACTCTGTGACTTCCGTCATCTTAGTGCACTGCGACGTGCAGTGAACGGTGCTACGATGCATGACGTTTGTAATACACAAAACTAACAGAGTAAAAGTCCCGCATAAAAGTTCAAACTTAACAGTAAGTGAATAAATGCTCAAAATGCTTCTGTTAAAATGGCTTCAAATTTAGACACCCAAACTGAAACGGTTAGACTCACACGCGAACATTGAACACAGCACTATAAAAGAAAGAAAGTCCGAAAAAGAAATGAGGTCTTAACTAAATTTTAACTGAACCGACCCTGATGATGATTTGTATTGCAAAGCTTGGGTATAAATAATCTTACTGTGCCGTAACAGTGATGTTAAGCCGACGCTAACAAACTTTCGGACTTACCTTGTGGCAACGGAAACCCGGTAGTGCTCGAAAATGGTGAATGTTGGAACGGAGCGTAGAAGCAGACCTGCTAAAGAAACAGTTGTCCAAGTACAATCCAAAGAAAAGCAACTATGTTAAGCATATCATACTACAAGCTTTAATAAGTGTTTAACGTTACATACAGTGGTGTTGTAACCTCCCCCTCACTTATCGACCTTAATGGCAGTGAAAAATTAAACCGCGTGTACCTAATGGAAATTTGGGAAAAGCAATCGTCACCGAAGTTAATCTGTCGGTAAAGAGGGAGGAAAGGGTTACATCTTAATGAAAGGAAAAATGCAAATGAAACTGGTGGAAATTAATTTTGAAAAGGGGTAAAGTTAATAAAGAAAGTAAATGTGCGGTCGTTACGTTAACAATTAACTAGCGGTAATTTGATATTTGAGATTTGTGGTAAATTACGGTCGCCAGTGCTATGGACAATTACTATAGTAACTGAAAAAGAAAGGTTATTACACATATAATTAGCACTAGAAGCGTGGCAACTGAAGGTTGACACGTGTAGTGTGAAAACTGAAAGTTTGTCAGAAGTAATAAATTTCGCTACACTCTGACTTAATTTAGCTAAAGAATTAATAAAACCGGAAAATTTAAAGTTAATTTAGTGACTGAAATTAACAGTGAGCTTTGTTTCTAAAGCACATCGAAATTCAGTAAAATACGGTTAGTCTTGGGATACCTCAACAATCATTTCAAAAGCTACTTGAATCTACGCAATTTAGAAATAAGAGATTTAACTTTGAACTTGAATTAAATGATTCTGAACAATTAACAATAGTAAAATTTAGTACGTACCAAGCTGAGCTGCAGTCACAGGTATGCTAAAATACGGTAAGAAAACTCGCACTCTTAAAAAATGCTTGTGTAAACTAAATATTGTAGCCAGCTATGAATACCTTAACTGAACTTTGAAATTAAAGCAGTGAAATCGAATGATATTACTTTAATGCTGGCGTTTGAATTTCAACGACACTCGGGTTCATTCCGGAAAAGAAAGGGACCCTGCTTGGTAATGCAATTGGGACAATGAACAACAAAGGTTCATGCTACGTTGCTGTAATTTAGTGAGAAAAATTTAACAGTTTGAAAAGCTGAGTCTGCCATACAGTTCTAAAACTTTACGTGCTACCAGTCTTCCTTGTTGGTTGATTGAAGGTTTGAAGTCGTCGATCGAGGAGGTGGCGACAGTCACTCATTGACGGCCGTCACTGTTGCAGAAGCTGGATGTTGGCGCGCCTTCTTCTCGACACGGTCTCCAGCCGAAACAGGCTCTTGATGTGTGCCAGCTAACGCTTCCCGTCCGCGACACCGTGTCAGAAACTATCATAGCAATTCGAGCGCAATTACATGCTGCCAGACCCCGAAAGCGCGGCAACTCGCGGGAGCGTCACACAACACCCCTGTTCCACTGCACTACTCCAGCCAGACTCTCTCCGCTCTGCCGGCGCTCCACGCGGCAGAGTTAACACTCCCAAAGATCCTAAACACTTTGGTTCTCCACACGACCTATCGATGTATTCGTTCGACAGCATAGTTTTCTCTAGGCAAGACCCAGCGTAAAATACAAATAATATTTAAAAAACAAACCAATTATACATCGACATAAATGCATATATATAGAAATAGTAAAACAATTACAATATACAAAGACACAGAAATGTTATATCTACAGGTAACAAAATAAGGAAAAAAATTTGCAGTACAATAGATGGAAACAGGAGGATGTGCATTTCCGGGCGTTAAGTGTGACACTCGATTACAAAGTAAAAGAAAGAAAGTGAACCAAGCCGCGTGAAGTCGCCGCGAGGTTTGGGGCGTGGTGTGATGGACGGCACGGCCCCTCCCTCCGGAGGTTCGAGTCCTCCATCGGGCATGGGTGTGTGTGTTCTTCTTATCATAAGTTAGTTTAAGTAGTGTGTACGACTAGGGACCGATGACCTCAGCAGTTTGGTCCGTTAGGTATTCACACACATTTGAACATTTGAAACTGAACCTACTCTATGATAGAGGAGAGACTGTCATTTTAATGGTTATGTTATGAAACTGAATTTTTCTATTGCAACAATCTTTACAAAATCAGCTTCTTGTAAAAAGATACCCACTGATGAACAATAATAGTATGACTGCCTACCTAATAGTCCGTATGTCCACCTTTGGTGTGGATAACAGCGGCGACGCGTACTGACATGGAAGGAATGAGGATTTGGTAAGTCGCTGGAGGGAGCTGGCACCACGTCTGCACACCCAAGTCACCTAATTACCGTGAATTCGGGACACGGGGCGGCTAAATCTGACGACACGTTCAATCACACCTCAGATGTGTTCGAACGGGTTCAGATCCGGCGACCTGGTGGGCCAACACATCAACTGAAACTCGTCATTATCTTCCTCGAACCAATCCATTACACTCCTCGCCTTGTGACAGGGTGCACTATCTTGCTGAAAAATGCCGCTGCCGACAGGAAAGATGACCGTCGTGAACTGGAGTACGTGGTCTGCAACCAGTGTACGATACTCCTTGGTCGACAAGGTGCCTTACATCAGCTTCACTGGACCCATGGATTCCCACGTGAATGATAACCAGAGTATAACGGTGCTGCAACCAAGTCGTCTCCGTCCCGCAGTACTGGTGTCAAGGAGCTGTTCCTCTAAGAGACGACCGATGCACGCCCTTCCGTCGGCATGATGAAGAAGATATCGGGATTCATCAGACAATTCAGCGCTCTGCCACAGCGCCAGTGTCCAATCCGATCGTCAGGTGCCCATTTCGGTCATAGTCGCCGAAGCTGTGGTGTTAACATTGGCATATGTATAGGTCTTTGGCTGCGGGGGACCGTAGTTAGAACTGTTCGGCTCGCTGTGTGCTCAGACACATTTGTGCTCTGCCCAGCATTAAAGTCTGATGTAAGTTCCTCCACAGTACGCTGCCCGTCCTGTTTTACCAGTCTGCCTAGCGTTCGACGTCCGACATCTGTAACGAGAGATGACCGTCCAACCCCGCAATCTCTGGACGTCGTTTGACCTTGGTTTCGCCCAATGTTGAAGACATACACCACAGAACTCCTCGAACACCCCGACAGGTCACGCACTTTCCGAAATGCTCGTGCCCGAGTCTCCGGGCCATAACAGTCTGCCATCGGTGAAACTGGGATAAATAGCGCGCCTTCCCCATTCTACAAACGGACAGCACGCTCGCTGATAATACATGAAACGTGCGTGTGTCAGACTATCGGTCATTCCTCATCAGGTGTCGCTGCTATCGTTTGGACGGGTTTGTATCGATAGTAGGTCAGCGGTCGTAAATTTCTGGCTGATCAGTGTAACTCTGCCATACAAATCGTCAATGAAAGTAAGGGAGTGGTGAATCTATGATTTTGAGTCCAAGACAAGTGAGCATTTAACTCTGTTTAGTCTTACGGAAATGGAAGAGGATGTAAATGAAGACGAAGTGGGAGATACAATACTGCGTGAAGAGTTTGACAGAGCACTGAAAGACCTGAGTCGAAACAAGGCCCCGGGAGTAGACAACATTCCATTAGAACTACTGACGGCCTTGGGAGAGCCAGTCATGACAAAACTCTACCATCTGGTGAACAAGATGTATGAGACAGGCGAAATACCCACAGACTTCAAGAAGAATATAATAATTCCAATCCCAAAGAAAGCAGGTGTTGACAGATGTTAAAATTACCAAACTGTCAGTTTAATAAGTCACAGCTGCAAAATACTAACGCCAGTTCTTTACAGACGAATGGAAAAACTGGTAGAAGCGGACCTCGGGGAAGATCAGTTTGGATTCCGTAGAAATGTTGGAACACGTGAGGCAATACTAACCTTACGACTTATCTTAGAAGAAAGATTAAGAAAAGGCAAACCTACGTTTCTAGCATTTGTAGACTTAGAGAAAGCTTTTGACAACGTTAACTGGAATACTCTCTTTCAAATTATGAAGGTGGCAGGGGTAAAATACAGGTAGCGAAAGGCTATTTACAATTTGTACAGAAACCAGATGGCAGTTATAAGAGTCGAGGGACATGAAAGTGAAGCAGTGGTTGGGAAAGGAGTGAGACAGGGTTGTAGCCTCTCCCCGATGTTATTCAATCTGTATATTGAGCAAGCAGTAAAGGAAACAAAAGAAAAATTCGGAGTAGGTATTAAAATTCATGGAGAAGAAATAAAAACTTTGAGGTTCGCCGATGACATTGTAATTCTGTCAGAGACAGCAAAGGACTTGGAAGAGCAATTGAACGGAATGGAAAATGTCTTGAAAGGAAGATACAAGATGAACATCAACAAAAGCAAAACGAGGATAATGGTATGTAGTCAAATTAAATCGGGTGATGCTGAGGGGATTAGATTAGGAAATGAGACGCTTAAAGTAGTAAAGGAGTTTTGCTATTTGGGGAGCAAAATAACTGATGATGGTCGAAGTAGAGAGGATATAAAATGTAGACTGGCAATGGCAAGGAAATCGTTTCTGAAGAAGAGAAATTTGTTAACATCGAGTATAGATTTAAGTGTCAGGAAGTCGTTTCTGAAAGTATTTGTATGGAGTGTAGCCATGTATGGATGTGAAACATGGACGATAACCAGTTTGGACAAGAAGAGAATAGAAGCTTTCGAAATGTGGTGCTACAGAAGAATGCTGAAGATAAGGTGGGTAGATTACGTAACTAATGAGGAGGTATTGAATAGGATTGGGGAGAAGAGAAGTTTGTGGCACAACTTGACTAGAAGAAGTGATCGGTTGGTAGGACATGTTTTGAGGCATCAAGGGATCACAAATTTAGCATTGGAGGCAGCGTGGAGGGTAAAAATCGTAGAGGGAGACCAAGAGATGAATACACTAAGCAGATTCAGAAGGATGTAGGTAGCAGTAGGTACTGGGAGATGAAGAAGCTTGCACAGGATAGAGTAGCATGGAGAGCTGCATCAAACCAGTCTCAGGACTGAAGACCACAACAACAACAACAACAACAACAGTCTTATCTCGACGATCAAACTAACTGGGTCGAATCAGTAAGAAAAAATCATACAGGAAATTAGCCTTTCTCACACTTATCATACATTACACGAGAGCAAGTAATGAACTGGCAACGTTAACTCAGTAGCTTTATACTTCTGGAATCAGTCTTTATAAAATCACATTTCCTAAAAAGAAATTCCTCTGCGTCTTCATCTCTGTGTTCTGCTAATTATTTTCCCAAACCGCTAAGCAGCGTGACCGACTCAAGACTCTGCCACTTAACACTCGCGAATGCTGCTGGCAACGACAGTACTACTGACAACCAAAGATCACATTGCTTGTACTCAAAACCTCTGTGGCGAACATATAGACTACAGAAGTCATATCTCTGAAAAATATCCAGTGCACAAGAATGAAGTATGACTCACGGCAAAAAAAGAAATAACTCACATCAACTCTCATCGACTACCAAAAGTAAGCTATAGACCTTACTGCACCTTGATTTGTGTAACTCACGTGATTTTCAAACTAACCAGCACGCAACACATGTGAGCTGACAAACGGAATGAAAGACATTTCCTCGGTGTCCATCTCCTAATGGACTACGGTGATGAAACATACTGTTCCTTCTTATCCGATGTGACGCATTTCCTTATATTGGGATCAAATAATGAATTTCTATGTTACATAGAAATCGGTATCGTGTTCAAATCAGCTGTACCCAAATTCTGAATATTGTAATTACTCCAAAACTAGTAATGGGATGTTTAAGGCTGAAAAGCAGTTGAACTCGTCTCTTTTAGTACTGCTGTACTAGCAACAGAAATGTCTGTAGTCCCATTTGAAAAAGAGAAGTAGATACCGTTACGTCTGTAGTTGATAGAGTTGTGGAAAGAGACTATACTTCAATTAGTGAGGACTTTTTCACAATTCATCTGGGTGAAAACGTAATTACGATATTTTGATAGACTCTGGAGGCATTTGAAGTAAACAATTTAATTGAATCACCCTACATACTCAAGTTTATGGTGAAGAATTATCCACAGTTTGAAAAGAATGGTGCCATTCGTAAATAAATCACAGGAGAAAATATACTCACTGTTAACCGTAAAATTAAATGCCTTTTATACGGAAAAATGAAACGTACACAAATATATAAATACTTTACTAGTTGCAGTTATGAAAATATTATACTACCTATCTTCTGAATTAAAATTTTTGGCGAATAATAAAACACTAATACAATTTACATTATTTCTTCTTGGCACAATTCCATAAGTAGGTTGAAAATGTATAATTTTTGTGACAGTGAGTTGTATCAATTAATTGTTGTAGACTGAGATTGAGGAAAATATCCTGTTGTGTAAATGACCGGCATTAACCTTATTTTCACTCAACAAATCTACAATATGTGGAAACCTTCTGGTTCCACTCCAGGCAAATGCCGGGATGGTTCCTCTGAAAGGGCACGGCCGACTTCCCTCCCCATCCTTCCCTAATCCGATGAGACCGATGACCGCGCTGTCTGGTCTCCTTCCCCAAAACCAATCAACCAACCTTCTGGTTCGTTCCGCATCATAGCGAGTAGTTACCAAATACGATCAACTGGTCGTGTTAGTAATTAACATTAACTAACTTAATGATTTAGAGAATAATTATGGACTATAGCTGGATTTCGGTGTAAATTCTAAAGAGTGACGAAAAGCCTAACACAACTAATGATGATACAGCTGATGACATTTTTGCTGCTTGTGTATTACTAAACGGATTGAGGGAAGCCTGCATAATTCATAGCGGTGCATCGGACGCCACCGTATTTCGCTTCCGTGTGGTAACGTCATTGTCTCTGGCATCGTGGGTGACTCCTTGCAGTGACAGTGCTTTTTCCGCAGATTGCCTCTACGACGGCTTAGGCATAAAGTCGTGTTTCCAAATGGGTAATGGATTTACAGCTAGAACTGTTTGGTAATGCAAATGGAAATAAAATAAAAAGAAATTTTACTCCATTTAATAACAACCATTGTGGAAACTTTTTGAAAATCTGTTGTGACTGTGGGCCCAAATGCAGCCAAAATAATGGGAGGATAACGAAGTTCACGCCTGACAGAGCACACTTTGATAATATTTTCGATCCATTAAATCTATAGTAGTTCCATTATTCATAGTTAGTCCATCAAGCGATAAAACTCATCAAATGCTATTTCAAGATTAAAAATCTGTTACGATTAAAGTCCGTTATGCAGAAACAGAATGAAAAAAAATGCCTTTGTGGAGAGAGCTGTGGTAAGTGCGCTGCACTTGTTAATAAATATGTTAATTCTGCGTAAAAAATGCATGCTCAGCAATTAAAAGAACTTAATATGAAATACTTGGTACTGCTCTGGGGGATCTGATTTGGGTAATCTGATATTGTATCAATTTATGTCATGCGGCCCGTTTACATTAGAATGACTCTTGTTAAAGAGAGAAGGTAATCCAATTTACAGATGGCGTACACTATAGACTGGGTTGTAATCAAAATATCAGTTAAATGAGTACCCGTACGGGCCACCAGATATTTCTTTCCACATTGTGTTGATAATTTTGTAGGATAAATATGTTGACCTAGAGACGACCTGTGTCCATACGTCCAATTTCTGTTTCCATTCAAGTCATTCACTCTTGATTCATAGATATATGAGCATGTTTCATAACATAAAACACGCTGTGTCAATTCTATGTGATCTACATTTTTATCTAGTTGTATAGAGAAGCGCGCTTGTATTCCTCATTACACGGCACAAACGGAAGTTTATTTAGAGATCGCTACCTTGAAGCTCCACCTTTGTAGGTCAAGATGAATGAGTACCTACTTTTAGCCAGAACGTAGACCGAACGGTGCTCCAGTATATAGCGTTTCCTGGACAGAGATTGATGGAGAAGGTTTAACGCGAGCGACCCTAAGAGCTGGGCGATAGTCATCTAATGCGCTTTGCCACACGCGTAAAACTGAACCGATGCCCTCATAGCTAACACTTCTTCCACCAACACATAGGTACCCGCATGCGAACGGGTAATTGTACCTAATTATATACCGTTAACGTCTATTGCAGGGCATCGGCGTCAGATTACTTTAAAGACAATCACCTTTTCAATGTGACAGGACTCTTCACAAACTTACGCAACTGCATTTGTTACTCGATCACAGTCTAAATGATTTTTTAACTCACTTTATATTCCCTATTGAATGTACTGTTTATTTCAGTGTCCACTATTGGTGTTTAGACCTTAGTTAATTATCAGTTGTTGTGTTTTCAGCTCCTGTAACCACTTCATAATAAAGTCGAAGTAGCAGAAACCGATGTTGCAATAAACAGCAGAATCAATGCCAGATATAACGTATTTACTAATTAATTAAGGAAAAATCCCTTACCACCATGGATTTTAATAAACATTTAGTTTTGTTTTGCATGCCTCCAGATTATGCCTCATATAGATTTTTAATAGGCCTTTTTTACTTTAAAAGGTTCCTAAATTTGTTCTTGTACTTGTTGGATTACCACTTATTGTTGTTCTCTGACAACTACCTATCCCTGTTCTGTTAGCTAAGACTGTTTCACGTATTTTAATTAAGTTTGTAAATAACGTAAATCACAAGACCTCCTACTGCAACTACAAGTGTAATGGAATCCAGTACTCTTGCTTCTCTACCTGTAATACACCGATAGTAAAAGTTCACTAAATTTTCGCAAATGCATACCACCATAGCAAACATCTTGGCCTGGGCAAAACCTTCCTGACCAAAATCACTTCTAAGTGCCACGCCCCTTTGACAGATTTATCTTAATACAAAATTCTTCAGATCTGAATAAATGTATCTATGAAATCATCTAGAGGACAGCTTTCCTCTTGCGTGTGCTGGTATGAGAAAAGCAACACTCTCACACACATCACTTGTACTGGTATAAGATAATGAATACAAAAATACGTATACATATACGTATATCAGAAGGTCTAATGTGATGACATATACTAGGAGGTTGACTGTTTGCTACTGAAAACGGCTAGGTGCCCAATTCTATCAACTGTGTTCCATGCAATATGATGCAAAGAGAGAGTGCGCATGTGCACTGTTGATGTGTATTGGCTATTTGGTCATGCTTATGATATTAAGATCGAAAGTAAATGACACAATACTGGGTTACATAAGTATTTGCGAAACTTGCAAAAAGACATGTTATTGCAGGAAGAATGACAATACACGAATGACAAAATCTAAAAATCTAAAATCGAAGTTCTTGGCAAGCGCACGATACATTTTCGGAAACATCAGTTGTATGTCCAATAGCATCCTTTCCTTAATCTCATTTTGTTAAACAAAATTATTGTGCCACTTTCCTTTTACAACTCACGTATATGTACAAGATAATAATTCATAGACAAGCTCCAGAGCTAATGCAGTTTCGGTTAAACGGTACGACTGCAAAATCAGCATACTAGAGAAAGTTCTGCAATGAAATTGCATTATTACTTTTCGTAGGGCATGGTAACACCGTTCTTCTGTCTTTGTCCGAGATAATAATAATCCGTCAAAATTCTGATTACATATGGTGCAAAACAATGACAGTTGCGGTGTGTTACATTGTGTCGTCTCGCAGTGAAAGCAGCTCTCTTCTGCCGTCGTGCTGCTGCAGCAATCGAAATGAATTAATTACCACATATGAATTAAATGGGACGTCTGATAGCAGAACTCACTGTACAAAATTTTAAGACTGCTTCCAGATAGAGTGCAGGACCTATAATGAAGGCTAGATAACGTTGACACTGTTTTAAGATGAACAACAGACATCTGCGATGTTGTTGTGGCATTCAGTCTACAGACTCGTTTGATGCAGCTCTCCATGCTACTCTATCCTGTGAAAGCTTCTTCATCTCCCAGTACCTACTGCAACCTACGTCCTTCTGAATCTGCTTATTTTATTCATCTCTTGGTGTCCCACTGCGAGTTTTACCCTCCACGCTTCCTTCCAATACTAAATTGCTGATCCCTCGATGCCTCTCAACGTGTCCTACTAACCGATCCCTTCTCCTAGTCAAGTTGTGCCACAAATTCCTCTTCTCACCAATTGCATTCAGCACCTCCTCATTGGTTACGTGATCTACCCATTTAATCTTCAGCATTCTTCTGAAGCACCACATTTCGAAAGCTTCTATTCTCTTCTTGTCTAAGCGCTACAGTCAGGAACCGCGCGACCGATACGTTCGCAGGTTTGAATCCTGCCTCGGTCATGGATGTGTGTGACGTCCTTAGGTTAGTCAGGTTTAAGCAGTTCTAAGTTCTAGGGGACTGATGACCTCAGATCCATAGTGCTCAGAGCCATTTGAAACATTTCTTCTTGTCTAATCTGTTTATCATCCATGTTTCACTTCCATACATGGCTACAAACTGTAAAAATACTTTCAAAAACGACTTCATGATACTTAAATCTATAGCCGATGTTAACAAATTTCTCTTCTTCAGATACGTTTGCCTTGCCATAGCCAATATATTTTTATATCCTCTCTACGTCAGCCATCATCAGTCCCTTTGCCCCCAAATAGCAAAACTCATCTACTAGTTTAAGTGTCTCATTTCTCCCCCGTTGGAGGTTCGAGTCCTCCCTCGGTCATGGGTGTGTGTGCGTTGCCCTTAGCATAAATTAGTTTAAGTTACATTAAGTGCTGCGTAAGCTTAGGGACTGATGGCCTCAGTAGAAGTTAGACCTTACCACGAATTTCCAATTTTGTCTCGTTTCCTAATCTAATTCCCTCAGCATCACCTGATTTAATTGGACAACATTCCAATATCCACGCTTAGCTTTTGTTGTCGTTCATCTTATATCCTCCTTTCAATACAGTGTCCATTCCGTTCGCTGCTCTTCCAGGTCCATTGATATCTCTGACAAAATTACAGTGCCGTCAGCAAACCTCAAAGTTCTTATTTCTTCCCCATGTATTTTAATCCCTACTCCATTTTTTTTCTTTCCTTTACTGCTTGCTCAAAATACAGGGTGAATAACATCGGGTATAGGCTACAATGCTTTCTCACTCCATTCTCAACCACTACTTCCCTTTCGTGCCCCTCGACTCTTATAACGGCCGTCTGGTTTCTGTACAAATTGTAAATAGCCTTCCGCTCCTTGTATTTTACTCTTGCCACTTTCAGAATTTGAAAGAGAGTACTCCAGCCAACATTGTCAAAAGCTTTCTGTAAGTCTACAAATGCTAGAAACGTAGGTTTGCCTTTCCTTAACCTATCTTCTAGGATAAGTCGTGATAATTTTCACTCCTGCGAACATTCGATTTCTTTGGTATTGGAATTATTATGTTCCTCTTGAAGTTTGAGTGTATTTCGCCTGTCTCATACATCTTGCTCACCAAATAGAAAAGTTTTGTCATGGCTGGCTCACCCAACGCTGTCAATAGTTCTAATGGAATGTTGTCTACTCCCGGCTCCCGAGGCCTTTTTCCGGCTTAGATCTTTCAGTGCTCTGTCAAATTCTTCACGAAGTATCGTATCTCTCATTTCATCTTAATCTTCGTCCTTTTCCATATCCTTAATATTGTCCTCAAGTACATCGCCCTTGTATAGACCGTCTATATACTCCTTCCACCTTTCCGCTTTCCCTTCTTTGCTTAGGAGTGGTTTTCTGTCTAAGATCTTGACATTAATACAGGTGGTTCTCTTCCCTACAAAGGTCTCTTTAACATTTCTGTAAGCTGTATCTATCTTAGCCCCTAGTGATATACGCCTCCACATCCTTACATTTGCCCTTTAGCCATCCCTGCTTAGCCATTTTGCACTTCCTGATGATCTCGTTTCTGAGACGTTTGTATTACTTTTCGCATGCTTCATTTACTGCATTTTTATATTTCCTCCTTTCATCATTTAAGTTCAATATATCTTCTATTACCCAAGACTTCTACTAACCCTCTTTTTTTTACCTATTTTATCCTATGCTGGCTTCACTCTTTCAACTCTCAATGCTATCCATTCTTCTACTATTGCGCTTATTTTCCCTGTTATTGTCAATCGTTCCCTAATGCTCTCTCTGAAACTCTCTACAACGTCTAATTCTTTCAACTTATCCAGGTCCCATCTTCTTAAATTCATACATTTTTGCTGTTTCTGGAGTTTTAATCTACAGCTCATAACAAATAAATTGTGGACAGAGTCGACATCTGCCCCTGGGAATGACTTACAATTTGAATCCTGGATCCTAAATCTCTGTCTTAGCATTATACAATCTATTTGAAGCCTTCCAGTGCTTCGAGGCCTCTTTCACGTACACAACCTTCTTTCAGGACTTTCACAACTGTGAAATGGGAGATCGACAGTTCATTAATTTCAATTTAAAATACTGTAACTTTTGACCCTTGCAAAGGGCAGCCTGTCTTTAGAAGTAGTTATGAAATGGATACACCAAACAATATTGGTCTGTCACCATTCGTAACACAACCCATAGGATGGGAAATATCGCAGTCTCCCCTCTGTCGTAGATAACGCGAAAAATAGCTTGGCAAACTGCTGAAAGAAACCGGTGCGTTTGCACTCTATTGGCGCACTCACAGCAACAACAGCGAAGCAATCATGTTCATGGAAGTTCTGAGTTTTCATCTTTCTACGTGATCACAGCGTTCTTTATCTCCATACACTGTCTTTGTAATCCTCTTACGATCAATCACTACTAAAACTGTTCGGCTTTCTCCAAAACAGTGAATTTTTCCAGTGTTTAACTCTGTTTTACGAGACTGTTCAATTTTAAATTGCTCTGTATGTGTATTCCCAGATATTTAATAAGTTAGTTTATTTTAGTGATTTTCGACAATAGAGTTGTCAAAAAGTAACTTATTCGCAGCCTCTTGCGTATCTAAACGTGTCTCGTAACGGTGCTATGGTTAGAGTCGTAAATGAACGGTATCTTCCGTGCAAATAGCGTGTTTTAAAATTGGAATATGCTCTACAGACTATATCAGTGATACAAGAGGTTTTGTTCTCTTTTTTCTTTTCAAATTCCTTTCGTCATTACATGATGCGTTCTAAGATACCATTTTGATGCAAAAGTGGAATTAAAAATCTTATTTTTAACCAAAAATATCCGGATCTACAAATAATTGGTTCAAATGATTCAAATGCCTCCGAGCACTATGGGACTTAACATCTGTGGTCATCAGTCCCCTAGAACTTAGAACTACTTAAACCTAACTAACCAAAGGACATCACACAACACCCAGTCATCACAAGTACAAATAATTAATTCACATTCACGTACACATATGGATCTCTGTAAACGAGCTGGTGATTTGTCCTCGACATCGCAACACATCTGTAGGCTTCTGAAATTAATGAAGGTTGAGAAATTCTTTGTTAGGAGAAGCAGCATCACCCATTCACTGATTAGAAATGAAGGAAATGTTTCACCAACATTTATTTGAAGAGGTTGAAAATCATCCAACAAGTTGCAAATAAAGGTTAATTAGCCCTTGACCTAGCTTTCTATATTTGTAAGAACATAATCTTCAGGAACAGTGGGCCTTGTTACATCACATGATGGTCCACTACTTCTGAAGAAGATATTTCTGCAAATATTGAAGCCTAGGTCAAGGGCTAATAAACCATTATCTGCAACTGATTGGCTGTTTTTTCAATCTCTTCAGATTTACATAGTTACTGTTTCGCAGTTATGTTTTACATTTCAACATTTAACTTATTTTCTTATTAAGGCAACAACAGGAAGATTTTCCAATCAAATTTGAAAGATTGTCTCCTTGAAAATCGCACACGTTTCCTGTCGCTAAATTTAACTGAATGACAGTAACTGAAACTATAGGCAATGAACTGAAAAGCACGAGATTCCGTTTACGTTTTAATAATATTGAATAATTTGATTGTGTTTTGACAGTTACGGAAATCAGCAGAATATTAGGAAACGACTCCTTATACCAAAAACAATTCAGGCATGTCAATCTGTTCCAACATTGTCAAACTGCGTTTTACTTTATTGTATCCTGCTACTTCAGACGAACAGTGTATCGGCTTCCACTAGGTAGTAAAATTCAATATTCCTTGCTTGTTATTAAACTTCTTAATTGATTTAAAGTCTTGCACTCATAGTTTGTTATTATTATTTATCTGTTTAAATTGTTGAGACCCATAGAGGATCACACAAAGCGACCTACGATCTGTGGTTGTTATTTTTCTTGTCCTCCCAGAATTATTCCATCCTCTCACTATGTTTAGCTCGACGTTCTTCCGTCCATCATCCCGTAGATCTTTTGGGCTTTTCTTCTGGTGCAACTACCCAGCAGTGGATCTTCTGTCTGAAGTTTTTCGATCTGTGACGTCTGCGGTTATGATGTTGGCATTTTTGAGATGAGTTTGAACTATTTTGATCCAGACTGTTGTCGGTTTTAGTTTCTGAGAGTACATTAGAATTTTGTTTGTTAATCTGTTGTTGTCCAGTCTCATGATATGTCCATTAACTTCAGTCGTCGTTTACGGAAGTCTGTTTCAGTGTTGGAGTATTTTTCTGTTGTCGTGTTAGAATGTAGCCGATATCGTTCGTCTGTGACCCTCGGATCCAGGATTTTGCGAATAATTTTGCTTTCAACGTTATTGATGTTGTCTAGATCCAAGTGAGGTCTAGGGTCTCACTTGCATACAGTGTTTCGGGTTTGATGACAGTCTCATAGTGTCAAGTTTTTGTTTTGATATTCATGTAGCTTTTGCTGTAGATGTTCGCAATTTTCGCGTAAGCTTATCGCATTTTGACTTGACGCGCTTTTTGGGCCAATCCTTCTGTTCCTGTGGATTCGAAGATTTCACCCGAGTATTTAAAGTGATTGATTCTGTTTATTGTGCCGGATCCTATGATCAGATTTTCTACTTTGGCGTGTTTTGTTGCCATAAAATCAGTTATTATTATTATTATTATTAGTACATGTTAACGGAACTTGTGTACTTTAAAAGTAACTAAGGTGCGGGTGCAATATATTAGCTGTTATTGGACACTTCCTGTAAATTTCCTAACTGTTCTTGTTACTCCATGCATCTCAGCTTTCCGCATCAACATTTATCTTTCTGCCAGGAGGTGCAGTGTTCTCTCGCACCCCAATCCAATGTGGATTCATTCCTTCGTAAAACAACCGCGTCTCCCGACATATCGTCGTCCTCAGAACTCTAATGTTGTCACAGACTTTGCGCTCCTATTGTGCGTCAAACAGTGAATATGTTATTGTTGACAAAACTTTGTGCATTCTTTCTAGCCGTATGTGTAAATTACTTGGAGACGCTATGTTCTGTATTTGTTATAAGGGGGAGTGGAGATATTGTCAAATGTACATTAATGGATATGATTGTAACTGTATACGCGTTGCTATAAAAATAAAGCAAGTTGATGCTACCAAAAATCAAGAAACGAATAGTTCTTATGTAGCCATCCTGGTGCCTCGTTACAGTACGCTGCCCTCCGGGACTGCCCTCTGGGTGCTAAACAGCTTGTTTTCCTCCTTTGCTTGAAATGTGAAGCAGCTATCTTTGAGACAGTTCCATCAGTCCTACAGATTTGTGTAACTTTGACATAAATATTATATATAATAAATTATTGTGGTTCTGTAACCTGAGCCCGGTATTTTAATCAGTGCCCCACTTTTACTGGTGTCAACAATTTTCTTTTCGATATCTCGTACTAGAGATGATTCGTATCACCAGCTCCATCACCCTACATCAGAATGAAAGGGCAATCGTTACAAGGCTAGCGACCATTCTATCATAGGTTACAAGCGTCTTTCGCTTTTTTGTGCCTCATTTTCCAGTCACAAGGTTTAGCCGAATAAATAGAGCTTCCAGGATTATCATCTACATAAAGGTAGAGCTAGGCATAGAAACAACAATAACTTCAAGTTTACAACATGTCTACTGCATGAAATAACCTAATAGATGGTAAACTATCGGAAGTACTTTTAATAACAAATACATTTTATACTTACTGATGAAAACTAAACATACAAAACATTAGTCACTTGCCTCAGAACACAAATAATACATCCAGAAGCAACAAACGTTCATGGCAGAACATATTGTACAGCACGGTGGGTGTAAGAGAGTTGATTATGCAGCTGTTCCTGCCACAACTATTCAGATAAGTTGTCAAGATTTTGTAGACAACATCGAAGGCACTTAGTGCTTTTTTCATGATACATGCTGTGATCAGAGGATCAGACAACAGGCTGCTGAATGTTCGCGACAGGGTGACGACGTCAGACATATCGGTGGGCCCAGCGCGACCGGTTTCAACAAGCTCTCCAGGAGAACACTTCCGTCCCCTGTTTGCACGATGCCCTCTTGGCTAGCGGGACGTATCACCTCGTGTGGTTGTCGACTTCCTCAGTCCGTGACATGGACATATGTTAAAATGTACAGCGACGTATCACCCGAGACGATCTCTCTCTCTGTGCTTCTAGCGTCCAATACCGGCGTTCCTAGTTCCATGATAATTTTCGTATCTCATGATGTGCAGTGAGCAGAGGTGAACGTTTGAGAGGTGGTTACTTCTTAAATTCGTTGTCTATTCTTGATGACTCGGATGCTCACCTGTTCCTACTGTTCTGCACTTCGCAGAATAATTACTTGCCGCCCTACGACTCACCTAGTATCCGTCTAGTTACAATCCGCGAAGTTCGACGGTGATGCGCTTGGTCAACGCGTTGTTAGCCACGCCGACTGTATCCGGAGACAGAGCATTTCATTGTATCTAATTTGTCTCTTGAGATGCTACAACGGGACGTTCTTTATGGCAGCTACCACACGCACTGGTCAGCCAGAACATTATGACCATCTACCGAATAGCCGTTTCGAACGGATAAAAGCGGCGTGAAGGAATGAGGCCTTGGTAGGTCGCTGGAGCGGGTTGGCACCACATCTGCACACTTAAGTCACCTAATTCCAGTAAACACCGGGGAGTGGGGGGAGGGGGTAGGGCGGTGATCTCTGAGGCCACGGTCTCTCACATCCCAGAGACGTTTCCGAACGTGCTGCCGTGGTGACGCTGCTATCCCCTGGACTGGTTCATATCGAAGTAGGTCTGTGATCATAACGTTTCCGGCTAATCAGTGAATGCTGAAATTGGGCTTATCGCCCTTTCAGCGTTGGGGCATCATGGTGAAGGTCCAGAACTGTAAAATATGGATAAAACTATGTTTTTCAGAAGACATCGAATCAGATACTGGTAAGTAACCTGTCTTACTATTATAGATGAAGAAAATTACATGTAGCTGATGTAACAGTTTAGCCCTAACCAAGATTTTCGCGACTGTCAAAACTAATCACAATATTGGATTTAGCCATCAGCAATCTCTTAAGGTAAAAATACTCGCAAATAATCAAATAGAGGATATATCAACAGATTAGATACTGGTGAATCACTTCATGAAGCAATATTTCACTCACAGTGATCATTCAAACATACAGTTACTACTGTCTCTAACGTTTCGTGTTATTGCATCGCACAGTAGGCTACTCTTTAGAACTAAATGGAAGATATTAGAAGGAAAAAGTTCGCACTGCCGATTGGATTACAGGCGGCCTTAACGCCAGCGACCAAAGACGTCCGAGATTTTCGGCTTCAAAAAGTACTTGCTAATGTCCAATGAGACAGTGGGTTATCTTCTTCACTGACAGACTTCATCAGGGCCGGTTCAGGAACATTTTTCCGTGCAAACGACTTACCACATGCCATCCTGTCTGCTCTCCCTCCACCCAATCCTCCCTTTTCCATCCTACACTTTCACCCGTGTCAGTTTTCGACACTCACAGTGAAACGCAATACATGGCAATCTTGCCATCTGGCACCCCTGACGCCCTTCTCACCTTGGCACCCCAGGCAGCCACTGACCATTATGACACGTCCAGCACAGAAATCGTACAGTTGCTGCGCCTCTGGTGCCCCTTCAGCCTGCTGCCAAAAGCGGCGACTTGTGTCGCTTGCGCCTTGAATCGGCCCTGGAAGTCATCGATCAAACAACAGGTGGAAGCAAATGAGTGAGAGGGGGAGAGACAGACAGACAGACAGAAGAAAGAGAGAGAGGGAGAAGGAAGGAGGGCAGGAGGGAGGAAGGGAGGGAGAGATAAAGAGAGAGAAAGACACCGATGAGACGCAGAGAGAAAGAGAGAGGGAGAGAGAGAGAGAGAGACAGACAGACAGACAGAAAGAGAGAGAGGGGGAAGGATGGAGGGCAGAAGGGAGGAAGGGAGGGAAAATAGATACAAAGAGAGAGAGAGAGAGAGAGACACCGATGAGAGGCAGAGAGAGAGAGACAGACAGTGAGACCGCCCACACCAGAGTCAGCGGCGCCACTTAAGCCAAACTTGGATTGTCCGTTGGGACTGCAAACAGAAGGAGTGAAACCGACGTAGTCGCAGATCGACAGCTCCGGTGTGCAACTGGCCCGTAATTACCCGAGTAACACGCCAGACACCTGACAGCCGCCGAGGAGGAATAATTTATCCGCCCACAGCAGACGGAGCTGCGCTTCCGAAGCCAACGTGATGTCCCTTGCGCCCTCGGCGTCAGACCCTGGACACCCTTCCGGAACAGCTCGTACCATTCTCCATGCTGCCAGCAAATTCACGCTGCGGCTGTGAACAGAAATATCCCGTTTATACACAATGGAGCACTCTCACACAGCTGTTACTGCAGCCAGTGACATAATGTCAAGACTATCTGAAGGGAAATTCAGTAACAATCGTTCGTGTATGTGACGATGTCATCGAGCGTAGGAAAAACGTATCTTCGAGCTTCTTCTGTAAACAGCTTTCGTAATGATAAATAATATATTTTGTGTGTCTTACAGAGTATTGCAAGCATACCGATGGCTTCGTCAGAACATTGCCCCTCATTAAGGCATTCTCGAAGATGCTCTAATCAACGAACTCTTCCTCGACAGTTAGTGTTGCTAACCCTTACACTACTGACGTGGGTACTTCATATGTGCTGTTATATGAATCCCTGTCCTTCGCATGATAACATAAACGGAGCACCGTAGTAGCATAATTGATGATTGGCTGGACTATTTGATGTTTATTTTATTGTTTCTGAACTGTGAATCAAGCAGTAGTGTTTCTTAATTGTGTTTTCGACAGTATTTTTAATTCGTAGAAATGAAATTATGTAGCACATGCTCTATTATTTATTCCGCATTCTATGACCGGTTTCAGTCAGAAACTGTTTACCACACGTCATTGCGTCGTACGTCCGACCTTTGTATCTGCACAGTGAGTGTACTATGTGTGCAAACTTAGCTTACCACTTAGGGCGCAAATGGACAAAACATCTGAACTGTCTTCTCAAGTCCAGGCTGTCAAATAGATATTCTAAATAAACATGACCCTGGCCCTGTAATGCAGGTAATGTAAGGTGCAGATAGAAACAAATATCATTAGAAATGCTGCTGTCACATTCCTAGAATGCATGAAATAATAAAAGTGGTAGTATTCTGCTATTTTAGATAAAGCATAGGAAGATAGTATATACCTGTCATAGAATAAAGAGTAATTTTTTCAATTTATGCTAAATATACAAATTTAGTCTAATTGGCAATGGACATTTAGAAATAAAATACAAAAATTTGCACTGAAAATGTTCGTGATACTTTATTACAAATATAAAGCTAGCAAAGGTAATTATTTCCACTCTTGTTTTATGTATGCTTTCCGTATTTGTGTAATTGACACACCATGCATCTACCTCTGCGTGACAAAATAGTATAAATATTACATTCTTGACATTAATTTATATAATTTCCGGGCAAAAATGACCTTGGAAAATCGTAGTAATATACAAGCAATATTTTATATATAACTCTAGCTGTGTAAGTATTGATTGTATGTTATACGATTTTCCAACATCCTTTTCGCCCGCAAATGTTCTTGTACCCATGATGTGTGTAAAACTGGTCTGGAAGATGGGCTGTGATCGAAACTAGTCGTACAATAACGAATAAATTGTAACTAACGTCATTTCTACAAGCAGAAGTTGTTGGATAGGTACTATTTCCTGTTGATTGAAATTCACAATGCCAGAACGAGAACAATAAGTATGGCTCACAAAGGAATGGTTTTACCTGCCATATTATACGACAGTCAACGTTAAGAACTCCATGTACCCGATATCAGACGGCAATAAGAGCTGGAGTTAAGAAAAATAATAATGTATATATTTCTGCACAGTTTCTGCGTGCACCTCTTTCAGACAATTTTATTGCTATTGTAAGTGTTCCCGTTGATTTGTAAACGAATGGACGTAAGGTATTAATGTTATTGAAATCTTTCTAAATCTGTTTAGGTAAATACACCTCATGTTATCGTAGCTGCTCGTAGAACAGACACTCCGACATTCTTCGATCTGAGTACGCACTTGCGTTCTCTCTTAAACAACAATATCGTAATACGTTTTCTCGTCATTTTTCCTGTTCTGACCTGCTCCACTATGCTCTGCATTAGAAAATAAGCCATTCAAGGCTCTCAGCGCTCAGCCCAGTATTTTCTGAACTTCCTGATCTTGTGAACGTGTAATACGGCATTTGATTTACCTTAATTTATTAATAGTGTCTGTGTATGACATTTTCTTTTATTTCCTTCAACTACATAATTAGTGTCCGTCTTTCATATACTTAGAAGCCTCTCAGTTGTTATCTCCACTCTTAATATTCTGATGTGACTCTGGAATTATAATTTATTTAAAAAGATTCGTCGTTTCTTAGAAATAAATGATACAGTTCCTTCTGCGGTTAAAATTTATTCCACTTTCCAGCATTTTTCAAATACAACATCATCGTATTTCTTCACGTTTTCTTCGTGATCTCCAATAACTACTTCTCGACCGACAGGCGTACAATTACACTTACCTTCATCACGTTAACTTCATATCTGAGCTTTGCAACGATTAAGTTCTAGTACTGTTGGGAGCGTCTAATTTTGAGGACACTGTCGTCAGCGTGTCGTCAAATTGTATATGTAGAACGTATGCAACCCATTATCGATCAGTCTAAGGTGGATCCACGGAACACGCTTAATAACATTCCTGCATGAAATCCGTGCATGAAATTTGTTCTCATTATAATGCTGGGTATATGAGTGTGTTGTACGATTTGAGTATCAGTTTTGGCACCCAGAATAACTCCCAAACTACGACAGTAGCTAAAAACTTTGTGGGACAAATGTTGCATGGGACAATGGGGGCCATAATATGATGTTGGTTCCTTATTGCTAGGTGGGGTCGCGTCAGAGATATGGAGGTCAACATTGTTATATATATATATATATATATATATATATATATATATATATATATATATATATATATATATATATATATATATATATACTTTGAACTTATTTTCTGACAGCGGCTATCAAGACGAGTTCAATGATGTGTAACAGTAAGGTCTTTGAAGGTCAAAAAGGTAGCATGAACGTCCGTTTACAGAAGGTGTTCGAAGTGATGACCATTGGTATCAATGCAGTGCTGCAATCTTCCTATCTTGGACTGAGTGGTATTCCTTATCACTTCGGCACTTATAGAAGCACATGCTCTGACATTTCTCTCTCACATATCGTGCAAATAGTAAATATGTGCCGAATGCGGCGTATCCATCTAACGTGGCACTGACATGTAAACACTATTCGACGGTTTCGCAACACTACACTATTAGGAACGGTAAGACTAGTATCGTCGAACCAAGCGAATGTGAATGATGTATTCCTTCGAAGAAGAAGTCGATATGCTTCCAATTTTTGGAGAATGACAATTAAATTCAGTGAGAGCTATAGACGTATACGCTGATATATATATATATATATATATATATATATATATATATATATATATATATATACTCACCCTACACACATAAATATATGTATGATAAATTGAGAACACCTGGAGGCTTAACGCATCGGAAACATATCCGGCAAAGGAAATTTACTAACGATTGAACGGAAATTGGTACTCTTGCCACTGTGGCATGAGCCAGAATAGTGTTTTCCATGTTCTGCATTGTCATAAATATCATCCTTACCATATCAGTCTCCACCAAGAATTAACTGGTACGAATTGTATGCGTCGCACTGAATTCTGCCGAAGGGCTCAACTTCAGATTCAGAGGGATGACGCATTTATTAATTTGATTTTATGTACTGACGATGCTACATTCACGAACCATGGAAACGTTAATTTGCATAACATGCATTATTGGACAACTGAAAATCCATGTTGGCTGCGGAAAGGTGTACGCCAAAAACCGTGGTCGGTGAATGTATGGTGAGGGATTCTGGAGGATAAAATTATAGGCCCTTATTTCATCGAAGTAAATCTTATTGGTAGGAAGTACACCATATTCCTGCAAGAAATATTAGGTCTGATATTGAAATAAATACCTTCTGGAACAAGGAAAAGAATATGGTATCAACAAGATGGGTGTCCGGCACATTTTTCGCTGATGGCTAGAAATCAGTTGCAAAGACAATTCCCAAACCGTAGGATTGGACGGGGAGGAGATGTGTCGTGGGCGGCTCGTTCGCCAGACATGACGCCTCTGTATTTTTTCTTGTGGGGTTCGTAAAAGACATTGTTTATAAAGACGTTCCAACTACACTTGAACATACGCGAGAGAGAATTGTCAGAGATTGTGCTTCGATAAGTGCCAATGTGATAAGGAATACAATTCAATTAATGATAAGAAGACTGCCGCACTGCGTTGATACCAATGGTCATCATTTCGAACGGCTTCCGTAAATAGACGTTCATGCCACCTTTTTGACATTCTTTCACCTTCAAAGAGCTTACTGTCACGCATCACTGGATTCGTCTCGACAGGTGCTATCAGAAATAAGTACTAAACTATAGCGTCCCATTTTTAAAAAAAGTTTTCCTTCATATCTCTAAAACGACCCCACCTACCAACAAACAACAAACGTCGTATTATGGCCCCCATTGTCCCATGCAACTTTTCACCCCCAAACTTTCCAGCTCCTATCATACTGTCGGAGTTCTTCTTGGTGGCAATTGCTAGTGACTCACCCTGTATATTAGACGTATTATGTTCTCTTCGAAGCCTTGGTCTCATGTCCTACTAATGAGTGGAGAGTTGTCTGTGAATAAACGCTCCACCCATTACCAAGAAATGCTATTGGACGACTGCCCACGACGAGCAGAGTTCGTAAAATGGTATCTATACGTTAAAGATTCCACCCCAAATACCCCAAATTATCGACCTTCGAGCTGGTGAACGTACGTTCATTTCGGTCGAAATAGTAGACTTTCAATACATTCGAATTTGGGAAAGAGAAACTCTGTGAGTGGAAATGGTTAGTAGTAACTAACATGAGCTTGCTGTGAATGTTGAGCTAGGATAATCTGTGAGCAGGTTGTGAGCTGCATCTCATTTCATCCAGACTAATAGAACCGATGTACTTCACTTTTATCAAGGGTCAGTACGCAGAACGTTACACACCAGTCACGGAAATATATACGATTATCACAAGTTTGGGACTTACATTGTCCCATTGTCCGGTGCTATAAAACAAGAAATACAAATCATTAAATCACTGTACCACACATACTGACAATAGGTAAACATATCGACGCTGTCCTGTAGTATTATATACCTTAAAATTACACGGGCATTAGATCCTGTTACAAGTAAAAATGTATCAGCAAACATGTTTTGGCAGTATTGTACCTGAACTTCTCTTGTTGGCGCATAACACACTCACAATTCTCATAAACTGAAAGAAACTGCCTTTATCTACCAATGATTGTACCATCCTGTAACGTTTGTATCCCACCTCCCAGAATGCTAAAGCCTGCAGTAAAATATTTGAAAGTTTGTATACAAATTCTAGCAAATACTAAAAACCAATATTACGAGGTGTGGCTAGAAAAAAACCGGACTAGTACTGGTGAAACAATAAAACGAATGCAATAAGACTGAAATTCGCGTGGTCTGTCACGTGACTCTCGCTCCGCCTACTGCTCGAGTTTCATCTGCCTCCTGCACTCAGTCTGCCCGTGGCGTCTGTTTTAAGTAGTTGACGTTTTGTCTGTGCGTCGGAAAATGTTGAGTGTACAGAAAGAACAGCGTGTTAACATCAAATTTTGTTTCAAACTAGGAAAATCTGCAAGTGAAACGTTTGTAATGTTACAACAAGTGTACGGCGATGATTGTTTATCGCGAACACAAGTGTTTGAGTGGTTTAAACGATTTAAAGATGGCCGCGAAGCCACCAGTGATGACACTCGCAATGGCAGACCATTGTCAGCAAAAACTGATGCAAACATTGAAAAAATCGGTAAATTTGTTCGACACTTTCCTTGTCAACTCCTGTTAACTCAGACATTGCTCTGATTGTTAAACGGCGATCTTGTCGAACAAGTTTACCGATTTTTTCAATGTTTGCATCAGTTTTTGCTGACAATGGTCTGCCAGTGCGAGTGTCATCACTGGTGTCTTCGCGGCCATCTTTAAATCGTTTAAACCACTCAAACACTTGTGTTCGCGATAAACAATCATCGCCGTACACTTGTTGTAACATTACAAACGTTTCACTTGCAGATTTTCCTAGTTTGAAACATAATTTGATGTTAACACGCTGTTCTTTCTGTACACTCAACATTTTCCGACGCACAGACAAAACGTCAGCTACTTAAAACAGACGCCACGGGCAGACTGAGTGCAGGAGGCCGATGAAACTCGAGCAGTAGGCGGAGCGAGAGTCACGTGACAGGCCACACGACTTTCAGCCTTATTGTATTCGTTTTGTTGTTTCACCAGTACTAGTCCGGTTTTTTTCTAGCCACACCTGGTACACTGTAGCATTGCAACACAGGAGTAATAGTGGTGTTTAGAATCTGCTAGCACCTGACGTGTAAACGTTCAAAGCCTCCAACTATGTTATTGTCAATAGTAAAACATCGTTGGGGGCACGGATATATAGGCTACATTGCAAGATAGTGCAATCTTTAGTATGTGCAAACAGTTGCCCTTAGCTCATAACTGAGCTGCCAAAGAATGTTACATGCTAACGCGAGATAATCAAGGAAGAGTTCTGCGTGTTTGATGAGGCATGTTTGCTGCTGGCTTTTTACTTTTCATGGTTTCCAATGGCACAGTAACTATGAGATCTGTAATACTACAGGACAACGTAGATAGATCTACATGCTTGTTAGTATTGTAGTATTGCCATGTAATCATTTGTTTTTCCTTGTTTTTTAGCACTTGGTACTGGGGTAACGTAGGTCCGAAATATGTTGTGATAAACATATCACACATATCCATAACTGGCGCTTAACATTCTCTGTACCGATTCACAATAGAGTTGTCCGATGTGTTAACAACAGATAATTTATCAGAGAGATTTGTCTTAATCTACTGGGTGTGGCGACGCTATGCCTTCGTCAAATAATGTCACAGTGAAACATTGGACAATGAGCTCGTATTGCTGAAAATACTAAGCACCATTTTATGCCTCATACGTACGATGGTTAAGAAAGTGGTTCAAATGCCTCTGAGCACTATGTGACTTAACTTCTGAGGTCATCAGTCCCCTAGAACTTAGAACTGCTTAAACCTAACCAACCCATGACATCACACACACCCATGCCCGAAGCAGGATTCGAACCTGCGACCGTAGAGGTCACGCGGCTCCAGACTGTAGCGCCTAGAACCGCTCGGCCACACCAGCCGGCTACGATGGTTATTTGGAAAGTAAGATCCGATCGGCTAAGAAATGAAAACCACAGTGACAATCCGATGAAGCGTTTACCAGATGTGTTGGGCAGTGTCTCCAGTATGCCTATCCGTCGCGCCAATTCTTACTTTTCATTTCTGAGCGCACAGTGAGCCCGTGAAGATGCATAGAAAAGTGTGGGAGCCTGAAGCGGAATTTCGCCTGATTTCATGCAACCCCACATATGGAAATTGTCATTCATTACATTTCACATGACAGTTGTCGGCCGCGCACTACAAGTCCAATGAAGGCGCTCCTGCAGCGTTTTCGGTGGGAATTGCTTGATCACCCGCAATGCAGCCCGGACTTGGTCCCCTCTGATTTTCGTATCTGCTCGCATAAACCGCAGGCTATGAAGACAACTTTTTGAATTAGACAACGAGCTGCAGCCAAAGGTAGAGAACTGGCAGAAAGCACGGGGGGCTGCATTCTATAACGAGGACGTACGTCAAAGTCCGAGCGGAGATTGTGTAGAGAAGTGGCTGGAAGATGCAGCTAATTGTAGCAAATAAAATATCTTTGATTTGCACTGTGATTTTCATTTCGCGACCGGTCGGACCTTACTTTCCCGATAACTTTTGTAAATCGGTGCACTGGTGGAGGATAAACACCTCCATGGCCTCCATAGTCACAAGGATTACAGTATGGGGTATGCCACTTCCGTAATACCTGTCACGGACCTTATTGCACGAGTTCACACTGTGACTGAAACGTGAAACCCAAACCACCCGTATTTTACCGAGTTTAGGTGAAAGTGCGGTAACTTGGTGCAACTAAGGCATTTTGACTATAATCTTCATTCTATAAAACCTGGGATCTCCAATTTTCGCCTAGTATTAGCCGAATGTGTTTACTGTGTCACATCTTAAAGACAGTAAATACACAGCTACAAATTTTAGAAAAAAACTGATAATTATGGCACTATTGCATTGTGTCCTTGTACCCGACATACCGGGTATAATGATGCAGCAGTTGAGATAAACTGGCGCAAGGAATGCTATAAGGTATTTAATCCCATATATCTAATAATACAAGATGCATGTATTGACTGTTATGTTTATGAAACAAAATACAGAACAACATTGTTTACAAAAATAAACTAGTGAAAATATCAGATTAATCAACTATGGAATAGACACATAACAATAATAATAGTTTTCTTACAAAATAGCGACAAAAGTAAAAAAGGAGACTCGAGTAAAAGTAGAGTCAGTAATTGGTCTCTTGCATATCTGTAAAACAACTAACGCTTCTTCAGATAGCAGTCACAGCTACAGTTTTCAAAACTGTCCCACCCATTGCATTCAGAATGCCACCAAAATGCACAAGAAATGCACTGGCACCATTACTCGCCATCTTTGCAGAATTCACCACATACTACGCACAGGTCTTTGCCGTTGATATGGCGATCTGTAGAACAGAAGCACCATTACGAACAGCACTGACGGCATTTACTAATGCAGCCGCCATCCAAAAGCTCGATCTGTTTTATGGGTGTAAGTCGTCGGCAGCTGAACAGAGGAACCTTTTCTTCTATAAAATAATACACTATGTTATTTTGACTTTCATTAAATATACATTAACGTGTCTCATTTAGCTACATACTTTCATTAGTGTGAAACTGAAGCGGGGTAAAATGCACTCGTCTTCTGTGCGTCAGATTACCTCAACAACCATGGCTTCTATAAAACACTCGCGCTTTGTTTAAGAGAAATAATGCTTACACGATCCTAAGTGTTAATGTGCAGAGATAGGCATAATAACAAAATCTTGTATTTTAACATAACAGAAAATGGCATACTTATTTGAAACCAGAGATCAAATATTAGAAGAAACAAAGCCAAAACACAGTATTGTTTCTTGCGCCGACATCAGCCCAGTATCGGTTCCCGCGTTCTGTATGTTTATTTGTGTAACTGACCACCAGATGGCAGCACCGATCAGAGAAGATTAGCTCTCAAGGTGCGTTTACACTGCGATTTGTATCGGCACATGTATGAGATACATGTATATGCGACTTTGCGACATGTATCGCGACTTGTATGAGTTGACAAGTATCAATCTCATACATGTATGAGCGTGCGTTTACACTGGTTGATATGAATCACTGTGCGATAGCTTCCGACGACGATTTGGAAGATTTTACATTTTTATGTGCTGATACACTTGCTCTTTTGGAAGATGATAGGAAGAAAAGGCGGAGGAAGCGTAGATGGTGGCACAGAGAGTTTCTCGCGAATTAACGCTAGAAAATGGCGCATATTTTAGAAATTATGTTAGGATGAGTATGGAGGATTTCCGCGGTTTGTTATCACTTGTGGCTCCTCTTGTGTCCAAAACCAACACAAACTTTCGGGAAGCGATTCCACCAGAGGATCAGTTGGCAGTAACACTCCGTTTTTTAGCCACTGGGGATTCCTCGTAAAACGAAGATTTCATGACAAAACATTTGCATTGTCGCGCGATTGCTAATGCCAACGTCCCACACACGATTGTCGGCATCCGTTGTCAACATTATCACGCGAGGCCGCCGGAATAATAGCAGAACATTGATATACGTGCCAGATGCATGAAAAAATTATATAATGTATTACATACTCTGATATATATATAAAACTTTTACCTTCACTTCTTGGGATAAAACTTGCACAATGGCCTCGCAAACACGAAGAATAATGTTGCATATTGCACTTTTTAATATTCTATGCAGATACATTAACGTCGAAACGACAGTCGGCACCTTCAAAACTGAAACAGCCGCCAAAGAGCCTGGTACTACGCATGCGCTAATCGTCGAAATAAGCGGCAGTCGACAAGACGACAGGAAATGATAGTACTGCGCATGCGCGAGTTCTTCAAATGTCGCTCATACATGTCGCGTATATGGCCAAAAAGCGATATACAAAATGTATACGCGACATGTATGAGCTCGAGGGTCCGCATACAAGTTCCGTGAATTTTTGTATGAGGTGATGTATCGCGACATGTCAAATTGACATGTCGCTCATACATGTCGCGATACATGTATCCCAGTGTAAACGTACCTTCACAGGTAAAGATGTACCGACATGCGTTATTTTACCCGCTGCGCCAAATTCCCCCGCTCTCCACTATCACTCTCTTGTCAGCTTATGTGCACTTCGCATTTATGTCAGAGGTTTTGAATCCCTTGTGTTGTGTACTAAGTTAATCTTACAAAACTCAAATTTATTTCTTAACGTACACCAAACCGTACCCATATCCGCACTGATATCTAACTTTAACGCTCCATAGCTTCCAGCCCATGAACTTCCATACACAGGCCTACTGAAAATTCATTTGTGTGCCGCTCCCCTCACCGTACATGTTTCGTTTGAATGTCCGCGTGTCGATTTTACCCTGACGGGTAATGGTTTGCACAGCCAATTGGGATAAGACGGAGACACTTTGACGACCGACAGAGAAGCGACGAAATTATTTATTTACCTACAGGGAATTACTACTGAAAAATTAAGCTGTTCGCCATCTTGTGAACATAATATCGTCTATATTACTATAACACATCATATATAAACCTTGTAGCTCTCTTTATGGCCACCGGCCTTTCTAACACCGATTTCCGTCAGATCACCAAGTTAAGCGCTGTTGGGCAGGGCTAGCACTGGGATGGGTGACCATCCCGTCTCCCGAGCGCTCCTGGCAGGCGGGGCTGCACTCAGCCCTTGTGAGGCAAATCGAGGAGCTACTTGATCGAGAAGTTGCGGCTTCGGTCTCGTAAACGACATACGGCTGGGAGAGCGGTGTGCTGAACATATGCTTCTCCATATCTGCATCCAGTGAAGACTGTAGGCTGTAATGGTTCTTTATTTACGTGACCATTACGGCACTCCAACCCCAGCTCTCGATACGAGTAATATCGTACTACTTTCCTGCGAAGTAACAGACACATTTTTGTGACAACATTCACATTTGGTTTTATTAATGTGTAGGTACTGTATCGATATATTACAGTGATATGGTTCTTGTGTGTATTCATTTCTGTGAGACTGTCTTAATCTTTGACTTACTTGTAACCGTTTTGGCGCGAATGCGCACAGAGTAATCTTTGTTTCACTTGCAGAAGTTGTTATTTCGCTTTGTAAAAGAACAGTCAAGTCTTGTGTTTGGTTAAAGTGGAAATTAAATATATGAAGATTGATACAAAACTCTTTTCTTTATGATGTGACAATTAAGAAGAAGTTTAATAAAAATGTGGATCGTGAACACCAAGTCAAAAATTATTTCTACCATACCACTGTTCTGATATGGGATTGTTTGATCATTAAGAATTTCCTGAAAAACGCATTTGTTAGGTCTTCAAATATTGCTAAAATACAGATCTGGACCTTCTAGCAGTCAAAGAGGAATCACCCTAGAATCAACAAGATGAGTCATAACATCTTCGACGAAATCTGCGTGGGAGTCCATTCAAGATAAGCGCCAAAATTAATGACTTTTTTACAGTGACTTCATTATTTCCATTCTGACGATACCATCTACAGTCAATAACTTTGTTGTTGCCAGATAAAACGAACATGTGCTGCGTGAGCAACATTATTAATCTTGATTTCTAACCTACTTTGCAAGTGGTTGTATTGTTAGAAGGCTGAGGATGACACGGTGGCCGGTTGGTGCAATTGGACCTTCATAGCCTGTTCGGACGGAGTTAAGTTTTTGTTTAGCTCTCTTTATATTGCCCATCCAACAACTAACAGAATTTCAGCACTTATTACTTCCACATTTTATTTTATTTTGTGTTTTATGGAATTTGTTGGAGGTCTGAGTAATTTTTTTTGTTATCAGTTCTGTTTTTATGGTTTACTTTTAGAGTAATAACTGGTACGTAACATTCACTTTCATCTAGCATGGTGATCGTAGAGTGAGGGACAGCAACAGTCTCATCCTCACAGTAGAAGTGTCTGCTTAGAAATGCAACAGCGAGAAATCCGCACTGCCCCTTGATGGCCTACGATTGCCGATCGAAGTGATCATTGGAAAAGAGGAAACTCAAATTTATTCTGTAATACGTTTTCCTAACATAAAATAACACAGTGCTGTTTGCACTCATCACTGTATTTGAGCTGACTGCGGCAGAACGTGAGAGTGAAGGTATCGTGCGTAGACGATACCATCAATTTCTAATTTGAATGACGAATATTAGTGGGAATTGTAGAAGTGTCCGTTCGTATGTAGTCAACAACGAATTACGGAAGAATTTTCACCACCGAGTAGGTAACAAATGGCATCGCCCAAACCCTGACAGCAATATTTGTCAGACAAGGATTGGTTATCTGCTGTGAAAGTCATACAGCAAGCCTGTGACTGTTCAGATACCTTTCAGTCGTTTCTGGTTACAAGCGACAGAACAACGGTTCTTTTCGGTAGGAAGGGCAGAAACAAAAGATGTTCACAGGCAGGCTGAAAATGACATTTGGTAAAACAGGGAGCCATAAAGTAAAGTTTAATGTACACAATTCATGCCAACAGCACCTGATTGAAACTAGAGACATTCAAAAATTGACAGTATTAAGGTTCATCGAACTATAATTCCAACAGTGCACAAAATCAGTTATCCTTATTAAATCAGATTATCCGAGTACTAACAGGTAACCTTAATGAGTTGGGGTAGTTTTGGCAGGTGAAATGGTGAAGGCAGCAGAGGATGAAATAGATAAAAAGACGAGGGTTAGTAGAAATCCTTGGGTAACAGAAAATATATTGATGTTAATTGATGAAAGAAGAAAATATAAAAATGCAGTAAATGAAGCAGGTGAAAAGGAATTCAAATGTCTCAAAAATGAGATCAACGGGAAGTGCAAAATGGCTAAGCGGGGTTGGCTAGAGGACAAATGTAAGGACGTGGAGGCATGTATCACTACGGGAAAGATAGATACTGCCTACAGGAAAATTAAAGAGACCTTTTGAGAAAAGACGAACAACCGCCTGTATGAATATCAAGAAATCAGATGGAAAACATGTCTTAAGCAAAGAAAAGGAAGCAGAAAGGTGGGAGGAGTATACAGAGGATCTATATAAGGGCGATATACTTAAGTGCAATATTATTGAAATGGAAGAGGACGTAAATCAAGATCAAGTTAGAAGTATGATACTTCGTGAAGGATTTGACAGAGCACTGAAAGACCTAAGTTGAAACACGGCCCCAGCAGTAGACAACATCCCATTAAAACTACTGATAGCATTGGGTGCACCAGCCATGACAAAACTCTTCCATCTGGTGTGCAAGATGTATGAGACAGGCGAAATACCGTCATACTTCAAGAAGAATATAATAATTCCAATCTCCAAGAAAGGAGGTGTTTACAGGCGTGAAAATTACCGAACTATCAGTTTAATGAGTCATGGTTGCAAAATACTAACACGAATCCTTCTCAGACGAATAGAAAAACTGGTAGAAGTCAACCTCGGGGAAGATCAGTTTGGATTCTGTAGAAATGTTAGAACACTCGAGCCAATACAGACCCTGCGACAAGATAAGTTAGGGAAATGCAAGCCTACGTATGGCAGATTTAGAGAAAGCTTGTGACAATGTTCATTGAAATACTCTCTTTAAAATTCTGAACGAGGCAGGGGTAAAATACAGGGACCGATAGGCTATTTATAATTTGTACAGAAACTGGATGGAACTTATAAAGAGTCGAGGGGCATGAAGGGGAAGCAGTGGTTGAGATGAGTGTGAGGCAGGGTTGTAGTCTATTCCCCATGTTATTCACTCTGTATATTGAGTAAGCAGTATAGAAAATAAAAGAAAAATTTTGAGTAGGAATTAAAATCCATGGAGAAGAAATACAAACTTTGAGGTTTACCAATGGCATTGTAATTCTGTCAGAGATAGCAACGGACCTGGGAGAGCAGCTGAACGGAATGGACACTGTATTGAAATGAAGATATAAGATGAACATCAACCAAAGCAAAACGAGGATAATGGAATGTAGTCGAATTAAATCTGTTGATGCTGAGGATATTAGATTAGGAAATGGGACACTTAAAGTAGTAAATGAGTTTTGCTATTTGGGGACGAAAATAACTGATGATGGTCGAAGTAGAGAGGATATAAAATGTAGACTGGGTATCAAGGAAAGCGTATCTGAAGAAGAGAATTGTGTTGACATCAGGTATAGTTTAAAGTGTCAGGAAGTCTTTCCGAAAAGTACTTGTATGGAGTGTAGCCATGTATGGAAGTGAAACATGGACAATGAACAGTTTAGACAAGAACAAGAATAGAAGCCTTCGTAGTATGGTGCTATAGAAGAATGCTGAACATTAGATGGGTACATCATGTAACTAATGAGGAGGTACTGAAAAGAACTGGGGAGAAGAGGGATTTGTGGCACAGCTTCACTAGAAGAGGGGATCGGTTGATAGGATAACTTCTGAGTCATCAGGTGATCACCAATTTAGCACTGGAGGGAAGTGTGGGGTTTAAAAATCGTAGTGGGAGACCAAGAGAGGAAATCACTAAGTACATTCAGAGAATGTAGGTTGCAGTAGGTACTCGGAGATGTAGAGGCTTGCACAAGGTAGAGAAGCATGTAGAGCTGCATCAGATCAGACTGTGGACTGAAGACAACATTTGTCTTGAAGAATTACATCTGAGCAACTATGGGGAAAGGAGGACTTGCCACCTTTGCAGAAAATGTTCTGGTTTCAAGAATACTAACATTAATAAATTTTGCTCAGAACAGAACTTGGAAGCATATGCAACAGAAGTAGTATTTCATAATAAGTCCTTTTAAATAGTAAGTATATGCAGACCACTTTCAGGAGACTTAATCCTCTTCATAAACGATCTGGAAACTCTGTTGTCCCATTTCACAGTAAAATAAACAAGGAATTAGTGGGTCCAATTGATGTTAATGTCAATTTATTGAAAAGCTCTTTCGGTGAAAAAATTTGCTATCGGTAACAGTTTCATTAATTTAATTCCTACTGTAAACTTTGCAAATAGGATACATAAATGCGCTGACACTACTACTGATAACATCTTTGCAGACAAATCTAGGAAAAAAATGTCATACCAAGAAATCAATAGTAAGTGGGCTATCTGATCATGAAACGCAGCATCTTAAATGTTGAAACTTGACAATATATAAAATCTATTAAATCTGAGTACAGTAGTGTAATAAACCAGTCAAAAATTGAGAATTTTAGGAGACTGCTGAAGTACATGAACTGGATGCATGATTACAATGCTTCTGACTCGAATGGAAAATGTATCTCACTCATTAATAATGTTACTTCCTCTTTTGAAAATTGTTTTCCCCTAAAGTAAACTCAACTGTAATGGAACTCTAAAAATAAACAATGGATTATACAAGGAATAAAGATATCATCTGAGACAAAAAGGACAATGTATCTACTATCCAGGCACAGCTGCGATGTTAATATTGTAATGCATTACAAAGAATACTGCAAATTATTGCAGCAATAATCCAGAAAGCTAAGCAGCTTTATTATCAGGAGAAAATGATTGCATCAGGCAACAACAAAAGAACTATATGAGATATAGTCAAGAAAGAGACAGGCGGGGCAAAAAGAAAGATGAATAGGTAGCTCTAAAATGAATGATACGTTGATAACAAGTACATGTAGTATTGCAAACCTCTTAAAAAGTACTTTCTGTACTTTCTTTCTGTTACTCGGTGCTTGGGATTATCAGGGTCGGTAAACAGTGCAATTGAGTATCTGAGACTAGTCTTTCAAAATAACTTAGGTAGAATGGAAATGATACTCACGTCTCTCAAAGAAGTCGCATCATCAGAAAATCCTTAAAATCCGATTGTTCTAGTGGTTATGGTAACATGTCATTGAAGTTAATCAAAGAGTGCTCATGTGAGTTGAGTTCTGTCTTATTTGTGTAATCATTCTCTTATCTGTGGAACATTTCCAGCTAGGCCAAAAAATGCAGAAGTTAAGTCTCTTTACAGGAATGCTGATAAAGAGATACCATAAAACTGTCGACCAATTTCACCGGTTTCTTTAAAATTATTTGGAATAGTTGGTTAGTTGCTTGGTTGATTTGGAAGAGGGAACCATACAGTGAGGTCATCTGTCGTGTAGGATTAGGAAAGGATGGGGAAGGAAATCAGCTGTGCCCTTTCAAAGGAACAATCCTGGCATTTGCCGGAGTGATTCAGGTAAGTCACAGAAAACCTATATCAGAATAGCCTGATGCAGATTTCAACCATCGTCCTCCTCAATGCGAGTCTAATATGCTAACCACTGCGCCAGCTTGCTCTTTTTGAAAACTTTATGTTCAAGGATTACCTTAAGCACTTTACTGCAAATAATATGCTGTCCAACTCAGTTCAGGCTCCTTAATGGTTTCGATACAGAGGAAGCTATTTACTGGTACGTTGGGAATATTATTAATTCATTAGATAACGAATAAAATGTTACTGGCATTATCAGTAACATGTCAATAGCCTTTCAATGTGTGAATCACGTCATTCTAATAAGTAAATTATAACATTATGGTGTCACTCGCAGTGCTGCGAAATTGTTCGAGTCTTATGTAACTAACAGGAAACAAAGGTAGTTGTCACTCATCATCTGATTAGGAATTAATTACATGTTGTGTTCCTCAAGGTTCCATCTGAGTTCCATTGCTTTTTCTTGTGTACATAGATGACCTTTCGTCTGTTGCATTGCCAGATGTTAAGTTCGTTTTATTTTCAGATGATACAAACATTGTAGAAAGTAGTCAAAAGACCCACTAATGCAGTTCAGAACCTGTAGGTAATTTCCTTCCAGCATGCATATAACATATGAAGACATGTTGGTCGAAGAGGTTGACAGAGTTAACTTTCTGGGATTAGCAATGGATAATAAATTTATTTGGAAATGGCATGCCAAAGAATTGCAGAAGCGCTTAAACAAGTCTGTATTTGCAGTGAGAATGATGGCAGATGTAGAAGATATAAATATAAAAACCTGGCATAGTTTCATTTTATCATGTTATACGGAATCCTAATGCTTCAACCAACAGAAGCTAAGATATATCATGAACCTGAAATGAGATGACTTCATATCCAACACGGCTGTTCTTGAGAAAGCAAAAATGTATAGCGTGGAAGCTCTTATCATTGGGCATCAACTCAGATGGGTCGGACATGTCCAGCCAAATGCTGTACAGCGAAGTGAGCACACGTAAAGGGCCACGAGGTGCCCCTCTCCAACGTTATAAGGATCAGTACAAGGAAAACCTGAAAAACTTGTACATCAATCCGAGTAACTGGTCCACAATAGCAGAAGATCGAAGTCGCTGGCGCTGAGTTACCTCAAATGCTCTTCAAAACTTTGAGCTGGAACGTCGAAGAATGGAGGATGACAAACGCCGGAGACGTAAACTCCTCCAGGCTCAGCCACGTCCTCCACCTTCCATCAGCTGTAATGTCTGTGGCCGCCTGTTCCACGCTAGGATTGGATTGCTAAGCCATCAACGACACTTCCACGCCTGAACCGTGACAAAGGAAATCTCAGGAGAGAAATGAAAACTCGAATACGAGTATCAGCCGACGACTGAATCACATTCAGGGGTACCTCGTCAAACCGTGCAATAGCTTGTAATATGTCTCACTCGTGGAGTAAATTGAAGAACTTCATGTAGAGACCTGTTCAAGGAACGTTTTATTCTAACCACTACTTCTCAGTACATTTATTCTGTAATGAAATTTGTTACATTGCATCTTTGTTTCTACCCAATATGTCAATACGTACTAGGAATAAGAAGAATCTACATAAAGATCTAAATTCACCTACCTTTCACCAAAAGGAATCCAATATTTGGGAACACACAAAAATCAATAAATTTCCAAAAACCATTAAAAACGTGGTTTCAGATAAAGCACAGTTCAAACAGTGTCTGAAAGACATTTGGAGAGGCATCTCCTTCTAATCTATAGATGGATAACAGGGACTGTTAGATCAACTGTCGTAAAAATCTCTGTTACATTTCAATTTCGGCAGCACTTGGTCACAACAGTCAAGATTAGATATTTTGTGTATGATAAATTTGAAAACTCCTGGCTGATTAAAACTGTGTGCCGGACCGAGACTCGAACTCGGGACCTTTGCCTTGCGCGGGCAAGTGCTCTACCGCCTGAGCTACCCAAGCACGACTCTGCTGTTGATATCAACGGTAGTCCTTATAAGAGGGTACTCCTTCTCAAAGAACCTGAGGAAAACAGAAATTGATCCAATAAAACTCAAAGTGACAAACCAAAAGCGGCAGTAAGTCTTCAAGCTTGTCCTATAAGATCTGCGACCAGGAGGCTGAAATAATAAAGTTCGTCAAATGCTATTTGCGGTTCTCTACCCAACCTTCGAAAAAAATTGTTAAGAAAGAGTTTTTTGTTGTGGTAGTGGCAAACCGGAATGAGTAACTATTATTCAAATTGTTACATGTAAGTCCAAAAGCAGCTTACCATTTTTAATAATGAACATCTATTAATGGCTCAAATTTTTTAGTTAATCTTTTAAAAACTAACATTAACATCAAAGATACCCTCCTATTTTTTCTTTATTTCGAGTGAAGTGATACTTCCAGCCGGACGGAGTGGCCGTGCGGCTCTAGGCGCTACAGTCTCAAACCGAGCGACCGCTACGGTTGCAGGTTCGAATCCTGCCTCATGGATGGATGTGTGAGATGTCTTTAGGTTAGTTAGGTTTAATTAGTTCTAAATTCTAGGCGACTGATCACCTCAGAAGTTAAGTCGCGTAGTCCTCAGAGCCATTTGAACCAAGTGATACTTCCAGGCGATGTACTCAATTATTCGCTAGATCTATTCCAATCCCTGACTTCCTCCGCACTTTTTATCCTCTACAGGTCCCTCTAGTACCATTGAAATGTTTTCTGATATCCGATCACCCTTTCCCTTCTTCTTGTAAGTGTTTTCCGTATATTCCTTTCTTCGACAAGTCTCGCACTCGTCGGCTCTTGCAATCTTCTGAATTGTGTGGATAACGGTTTCCAAAGGTCTGGTGGTGTATCGCCCGTCTCATACGTTCTACACTACTGGCCATTAAAATTGCTACACCAAGACTGCAGATCATAAACGGGTATTCATTGGACAAATATATTATACTAGAACTGACACGTGATTAAACTTCCACGCAATTTGGGTGCATAGATCCTGATAAATCAGTACCCAGAACAGCCACCTCTGGCCGTAATAACGGCCTTGATACGCCTGGGCATTGAGTCAAACACAGCTTGGATGGCGTGTACAGGTACAGCTGCCCATGTAGCTTCAACACGATACCACAGATCATCAAGAGTAGTGGCTTGCGTATTGTGACGAGCCAGTTGCTCGGCCACCATTGACCAGACGTTTTCAATTGGTGAGAGATCTGGAGAATGTGCTGGCCAGGACAACAGTCGAAGATTTTCTGTATCCAGAAAGGCACGAAAAGAACCTGCAACATGCGGTCGTGCATTATCCTGCTCCAATGTAGGGTTTCGCAGGGATGGAATGAAGAGTAGAGCTACGGGTCGTAACACATCTGAAATGTAACGTCCACTGTTCAAAGTGCCGTCAATGCGAACAAGAGGTGACCGAGACGTTTAACCAATGGCACCCCATACCATCACGCCGGGTGATACGCCAGTATGGCGATGACGTATACACGCTTCAAATGTGCGTTCACCGCGATGTCGCCAAACACGGATGCGACCATCATGACGCAAACAGAACCTGGAATCATCCGGAAAAATTTCATTTTGTCATTTGTGCTATAAGGTTCGTCGTTGAGTACACCATCGCAGGCGCTCCTCTCTGTGATGCAGCGTCAAGGGTAACCGCAGCCATGGTATCCGAGCTGATAGTCCATGCTGCTGCAAACGTCGTCGAACTGTTTGTGCAGATGGTTGTTGTCTTGCAGACGTCCCCATCTGTTGACCCAGGGATCGAGACGTGGCTGCACGATCTGTTACAGCCATGCGGATAAGATGCCTGTCATCTCGACTGCTAGTGATACGAGGCCGTTGGGATCCAGTACGGCGTTTCGTATTACCCTTTTGAACCCACCGATTCCATATTCTGCTAACAGTCATTGTACTCGACCAATGCGAGCAGCAATGTCGCGATACGATAAACCGCTACAATCCGACCTTTATAAAAGTCGGAAACGTGATGGTACGCATTTCTCCTCCTTACACGAGGCATCACAACACCGTTTAACCAAACAACGCCAATCAACTGCTGTTTGTGTATGAGAAATCGGTTGGAAACTTTCCTCTAGTCAGTTAATTGTAGGTGTCGCCACCGGCGCCAACCTTGTGTGAAAGCTCTGAAAATCTGGTAATTTGCATATCAAAGCATCTTCTTCCTGTCAGTTAAATTTCGCGTCTGTAGCACGTCGTCTTCGTGGTGTAGCTATTTTAATGCCCAGTAGTGTATATACCAGTGTTAAAACTAGTGGCCGTGTTTAGATAACCTTCGTGTAAACTGTACTGTTTCCCACTTCTCCAGTTATTGTATTGCTTTTAAGTTATAGAAAAATTACTTTCGAAACTTCCGCCATACCTGAGTGTTAGAGTTGGCTTTACATAAATAGAATTACTTTTAGAATTTTAGATAATGTCTAATACATTTCAGTGAAATTACAAAAATGCTAAAGGTGCAAAAATTTATTAGACTTTAGCCTAATCCTTTGTTTTCGGTGCATAGTGATAAATCCAGCACTCACATATGGTGACGTTGGTTATACTCAGAATGTTGTGCAAGCTATTAAAAACTGATCCATGACTGATTTTCCCTTTTTTGATTTTGTCTCGATTGCAGTACATCGATTATCGAGCTGAAGGGCCTATACTTCTCTCGCGATTTCAGATGCTTGATTGAAAGATAGTTTGCCACTTCGTTCTTAGTTACTTCGACTTCTTCGATAGTACTGGAAGCAACTGCACCATCTTCCTGTGTCATACGATGGTGCATTGCTGTCGTACATTTCCAGCAACCCAGCGTGGGCTTTTCTACCGTTGTTCGCCTTCAAATGCAGGAAATGAATTACTGTACGATAATGTACTTTTTGAATGGGCTATGGGATTTTGTTTTGGATCCTCCAGTTGTGCTCTGCAGTATTGTGGAACAGTGATTCCATTGCGTACCAGAACAGGAAAGTTTCATTTAAAGTGTTAACTACACAGCTTTATTTTCTCAAGGCGATAAAAAATACTATACAAATGCATGTATTTCCTACCATTTCTGAGTACCACACGTTGTGTTTGTCAAGTTGGGAGGACGTGCAAAATCTTTCATGCATATGTGTTGGAGCTTTGGTATTATGCACTAAATTTCACGTGTAAAATCAGATACAGTTCCTTACCATGTTTTGAGTTTGTTAGACCTGAGCAGGTGATGTTTACCAAAAAGTAAGTGCTGTATCACAGCAAGAGAAGATGCTACGCGTTATTAAGTAGTCTATATGAAAGAAAGTAACACATTGCAATGCAAACGCCTTTTTTGTGCCAAAAGGCAGTTCATAGCTGTAAATAAAGTCTACAATGAAAATACACCTTTAGAAAGTACATTCGAATGTGGACACACTCTCATTTGTACGAACTATTTGGACAAGTTCTGCTTTGAATGATTTTCAAAGGCAAATATCTTTCTTTTTGTTGAAAATAATTTATACGTTATTGCACAGTGCTTGTGATACTATATCATATTATTTACTTATAACAATGTAGTATGTGATATCACGGAATAATTATTGTAAGTTGGCAACTGTAACACTGATATTCAGTGATATAATGAATATCCTGATGTCATTGTTCCTTCATTCTCATTTAAAATATTTAAAATCAATATAGGAGAATACAAAGACGTAACAACGGCGTTACTTGTTAACAGAATGGTTCTTTGAGGTAACCATTGCACTTAAACAAATAAACCAGAAGAATCATGTAAACAATCTACATCTACATCTACATCTATACTCCGCGAGCCACCTTACGGTGTGTGGCGGAGGGTACTTATTGTACCACTATCTGATCCCCCCTTCCCTGTTCCATTCACAAATTGTGCGTGGGAAGAACGACTGCTTGTAAGTCTCCGTATTTGCTCTAATTTCTCGGATCTTTTCGTTGTGATCATTACGCGAGATATATGTGGGCGGTAGTAATATGTTGCCCATCTCTTCCCGGAATGTGCTCTCTCGTAATTTCGATAATAAACCTCTCCGTATTGCGTAACGCCTTTCTTGAAGTGTCCGCCATTGGAGCTTGTTCAGCATCTCCGTAACGCTCTCGCGCTGACTAAATGTCCCCATGACGAATCGCGCTGCTTTTCGCTGGATCATGTCTATCTCTTCTATTAATCCAACCTGGTAAGGGTCCCATACTGATGAGCAATACTCAAGAATCGGACGAACAAGCGTTTTGTAAGCTACTTCTTTCGTCGATGAGTCACATTTTCTTAGAATTCTTCCTATGAATCTCAACCTGGCGCCTGCTTTTCCCACTATTTGTTTTATGTGATCATTCCACTTCAGATCGCTCCGGATAGTAACTCCTAAGTATTTTACGGTCGTTACCGCTTCCAATGATTTACCACCTATGGCATAATCGTACTGGAATGGATTTCTGCCCCTATGTATGCGCATTATATTACATTTATCTACGTTTAGGGAAAGCTGCCAGCTGTCGCACCATTCATTAATCCTCTGCAGGTCTTCCTGGAGTACGTACGAGTCTTCTGATGTTGCTACTTTCTTGTAGACAACCGTGTCATCTGCAAATAGCCTCACGGAGCTACCGATGTTGTCAACTAAGTCATTTATGTATATTGTAAACAATAAAGGTCCTATCACGCTTCCTTGCGGTACTCCCGAAATTACCTCTACATCTGCAGATTTTGAACCGTTAAGAATGACATGTTGTGTTCTTTCTTCTAGGAAATCCTGAATCCAATCACAAACCTGGTCCGATATTCCGTAAGCTCGTATTTTTTTCACTAAACGTAAGTGCGGAACCGTATCAAATGCCTTCCTGAAGTCCAGGAATACGGCATCAATCTGCTCGCCAGTGTCTACGGCACTGTGAATTTCTTGGACAAATAGGGCGAGCTGAGTTTCACATGATCTCTGTTTGCGGAATCCATGTTGGTTATGATGAAGGAGATTTGTATTATCTAAGAACGTCATAATACGAGAACATAAAACATGTTCCATTATTCTACAACAGATTGACGTAAGCGAAATAGGCCTATAATTATTCGCATCTGATTTATGACCCTTCTTGAAAATGGGAACGACCTGCGCTTTCTTCCAGTCGCTAGGTACTTTACGTTCTTTCAGAGATCTACGATAAATTGCTGATAGAAAGGGGGCAAGTTCTTTAGCATAATCACTGTAGAATCTTACGGGTATCTCGTCTGGTCCGGATGCTTTTCCGCTACTAAGTGATAGCAGTTGTTTTTCAATTCCGATATCGTTTATTTCAATATTTTCCATTTTGGCGTCCGTGCGACGGCTGAAGTCAGGGACCGTGTTACGATTTTCCGCAGTGAAACAGTTTCGGAACACTGAATTCAGTATTTCTGCCTTTCTTCGGTCGTCCTCTGTTTCGGTGCCATCGTGGTCAACGAGTGACTGAATAGGGGATTTAGATCCGCTTACCGATTTTACATATGACCAAAACTTTTTAGGGTTCTTGTTTAGATTGTTTGCCAATGTTTTATGTTCGAATTCGTTGAATGCTTCTCTCATTGCTCTCTTTACGCTCTTTTTCGCTTCGTTCAGCTTTTCCTTATCAGCTATGATTCGACTACTCTTAAACCTATGATGAAGCTTTCTTTGTTTCCGTAGTACCTTTCGTACATGATTGTTATACCACGGTGGATCTTTCCCCTCGCTTTGGACCTTAGTCGGTACGAACTTATCTAAGGCGTACTGGACGATGTTTCTGAATTTTTTCCATTTTTGTTCCACATCCTCTTCCTCAGAAATGAACGTTTGATGGTGGTCACTCAGATATTCTGCGATTTGTGCCCTATCACTCTTGTTAAGCAAATATATTTTTCTTCCTTTCTTGGCATTTCTTATTACACTTGTAGTCATTGATGCAACCACTGACTTATGATCACTGATACCCTCTTCTACATTCACGGAGTCGAAAAGTTCCGGTCTATTTGTTGCTATGAGGTCTAAAACGTTAGCTTCACGAGTTGGTTCTCTAACTATCTGCTCGAAGTAATTCTCGGACAAGGCAGTCAGGATAATGTCACAAGAGTCTCTGTCCCTGGCTCCAGTTCTGATTGTGTGACTATCCCATTCTATACCTGGTAGATTGAAGTCTCCCCCTATTACAATAGTATGATCACGAAACTTCTTCACGACGTTCTGCAGGTTCTCTCTGAGGCGCTCAACTACTACGGTTGCTGATGCAGGTGGTCTATAGAAGCATCCGACTATCATATCTGACCCACCTTTGATACTTAACTTAACCCAGATTATTTCACATTCGCATTCGCTAATAACTTCACTGGATATTATTGAATTCTTTACTGCTATAAATACTCCTCCACCATTGGCGTTTATCCTATCCTTGCGGTATATATTCCATTCTGTGTCTAGGATTTCGTTACTGTTCACTTCCGGTTTTAACCAACTTTCCGTTCCTAATACTATATGCGCACTATTTCCTTCAATAAGAGATACTAATTCAGGAACCTTGCCCTGGATACTCCTGCAGTTTACCAATATTACGTTGACTTTTCCTGTTTTTGGTCTCTGAGGACGGACGTTCTTTATCAACGATGATGATGTCCTCTCTGGTAAGCCGTCAGGTATTTTATCGTTTCGCCCAAGGGGGGGTCCCTCTAACCTAAAAAACCCCCGTGTGCACGCCACACGTACTCTGCTACCCTAGTAGCTGCTTCCGGTGTGTAGTGCACGCCTGACCTGTCTAGGGGGGCCCTACAGTTCTCCACCCAATAACGGAGGTCGATGAATTTGCAACCATTATAGTCGCAGAGTCGTCTGAGCCTCTGGTTTAGACCCTCCACACGGCTCCAAACCAGAGGACCGCGATCGACTCTGGGCACTATGCTGCAGATATTAAGCTCAGCTTGCACTCCGCGTGCGATGCTGGTTGTCTTCACCAAATCAGCCAGTCGCCGGAAGGAACCAAGGATGGCCTCAGAACCCAAGCGGCAGGCGTCATTCGTTCCGACATGTGCTACTATCTGCAGCCGGTCACACCCAGTGCGTTCAATAGCTGCCGGAAGGGCCTCCTCCACATTACGGACGAGACCCCCCGGCAAGCACACCGAGTGCACACTGGCATTCTTCCCCGACCTACCCGCTATTTTCCTAAGGGGCTCCATAACCCGCCTAACGTTGGAGCTCCCTATAACTAATAGGCCCGCCCTCTGTGACTGTCGGGACCTTGCCGGAGAATCGGCCACTGGCCCAACAGGCGAGGCATCCTGTGGTGGCTCGGAAACGATGTCATCACCACTAGGAAGTACCCCGTACCTGTTGGAAAGGGGTAAGGCAGCTGCCACGCGGCCAGATCCCACCTTCGCCTTTCGGCCAGGCACGCGCGAGCCCACCACTGTCCGCCATTCACCCTGGAGTGATGGCTGACCGGTAAGATGCTCACTGCCGGAAGACGCAGCGACATCAGGGGTTCCATGCGATTCCAAGGCCACCGAAGTAGGCATAGGTCTCACCACAGTTGCCCCAACGCCACTACGAGCCGACGCCTGCGCCTCGAGCTCGATGAGCCTAACAGACAAAGCCTCCACCTGCCCCCGAAGAGTGGCCAATTCTCCTTGCGTCCGCTCACAACAACCACAGTCCCTACACATGACTATGTTTACCCTACAAGCGAACGGTGTACTCGCCTTATTAGCAGCAGGAAATCGAAGTGTTCTCTCACTGACGGTCTAACCGACACTGAGCTGTTCTAACCAAACAAACAAAAGCCTGTACGATACGAGGGTCGATAGCAACGGCGATACTGTACACTACACTGTTATTAAAATAAAAGGTTGTGTCTAGTAGGCACTCAAACACGCAAGAAATTACAAAAATAAAATAGTAACTACCCAGATAACTGAAATAAGTTGTACCTGTTTGAAGCTCGTAAAAATGTGTAACAAGCGAACGGTGTACTCGCCTTATTAGCAGCAGGAAATCGAAGTACTCTCTCACTGACGGTCTAACCGACACTGAGCTGTTCTAACCAAACAAACAAAAGCCTGTACGATACGAGGGTCGATAGCAACGGCGATACTGTACACTACACTGTTATTAAAATAAAAGGTTGTGTCTAGTAGGCACTCAAACACGCAAGAAATTACAAAAATAAAATAGTAACTACCCAGATAACTGAAAATAAGTTGTACCTGTTTGAAGCTCGTAAAAATGTGTAACAAGCGAACGGTGTACTCGCCTTATTAGCAGCAGGAAATCGAAGTGTTCTCTCACTGACGGTCTAACCGACACTGAGCTGTTCTAACCAAACAAACAAAAGCCTGTACGATACGAGGGTCGATAGCAACGGCGATACTGTACACTACACTGTTATTAAAATAAAAGGTTGTGTCTAGTAGGCACTCAAACACGCAAGAAATTACAAAATTAAAATAGTAACTACCCAGATAACTGAAATAAGTTGTACCTGTTTGAAGCTCGTAAAAATGTGTAACAAGCGAACGGTGTACTCGCCTTATTAGCAGCAGGAAATCGAAGTACTCTCTCACTGACGGTCTAACCGACACTGAGCTGTTCTAACCAAACAAACAAAAGCCTGTACGATACGAGGGTCGATAGCAACGGCGATACTGTACACTACACTGTTATTAAAATAAAAGGTTGTGTCTAGTAGGCACTCAAACACGCAAGAAATTACAAAAATAAAATAGTAACTACCCAGATAACTGAAAATAAGTTGTACCTGTTTGAAGCTCGTAAAAATGTGTAACAAGCGAACGGTGTACTCGCCTTATTAGCAGCAGGAAATCGAAGTACTCTCTCACTGACGGTCTAACCGACAGCAACTTTCTATACCTCCGTTTACGTGGGTATTTCGTCAATGCTGGAAGTAAACGAACCTCAGTCCTCCTGATTTTTCCAGTATTCACCGTAAGTAGTTTCCAGTAAACCATCAACGTATTTATTCTTGTCAGCTGAGATTGAATCACTCAGAAGTACTTCGGCTCGGGGTTAAGAAAAGCGTTTCGTAATGGTCCACCTGCATTTCTAAAGAGGCTTCCCCTCTTGTACTTGGTACATTCTTCTGGGAACTCTAGAATGCAATAGCGTCCATATCAATATGAGTGCTTCCCATAGCTTTGTACCTATATGTGAATATTCGTTTCGATGTACTTATGTGATCTAAATTTCGTAGGCCTTTAGATGGAGATTTCATGTCTCTCACTCTACAATCTTCATCAAGGTTTCTTACTTCACCCACTGATTGGTAGATCTCATCATCTTTCTCTTTTACTGCAATTGTCGGCTTTTTTCGTAGAGGTCTCTCTACTCTATCATCGAAAATACTGTCAGGAGGTAAGTGATTATATCTTCGTAATAATAATTATGAATACTAGTTCTATGGAACATTATTACGAGGGAGTACAGAAGAAACTGATGCTAGCAGCTGCTCTGCGAGGGAACGTCTGGAATGGAAACCGTGATTGAAATCAACGCCTCCTGTTGGTCATGATGGACTACTTCTTCTCTGCACGAAATGTAGATTGGGACGGGTTCATGTTTGCTCTGAAATGCATATTTTCACAGGGTTGTATCAAGGCACATTTTCGATTTCACTACAACTGCGTGGTGTATTTAGATTTGGATTCTGCTTATCCTACATGTACTCTTCCATTCCGTATCTCATTTGTGGACATGTTCACCCGTGCATCTCACCTCCCCAGTTGTCAACAGTTTTAGCTTTTAATGAAAAAATGTGTGTGAAAACTTATGGGACTTAACTGCTAAGGTAATCAGTCCCTAAGCATACACACTACTTAAATTATCCTAAGGACGAAAATACACACCCATGCCCGAGGGCGGACTCGAACCTCCGCCGGGACCAGCCGCACAGTCCATGACTGCAGCGCCTGAGACCGCTCGGCTAGTGCCGAGCGGCTAGCTTTTAATGCCAAAAGCATTTTTCTGTAGGCAGACGCAAAGAAAAATGGGGAAAGGGATAGGGAAAGAGAGAGAACGCCTGTTTGAGACTCAGCTGCCTGAACGGACCTGTGTCGCACTTGGTTTGTCTTGGTACTGTAGAACCGGCGGAGTCGCTGATCGACGGCACCGATTAGTGTGTGGTCTGTACAAGCGGCCGCAATTACTCTCCTGACATGCCAGACACCCGCGCACCGCCAAGCAGAAATAATTCAAGCACCAGTAGCGCACGGGGCAGTGCTCACCGCGCCTAACTTTGTACATCCAGGAGCAGTGGTGTTACACACGGCCAACCCGTCTCTGGACAGAGCGCCCATTCTTCCCGGCAGCCAGTCCACTCACGGAGCCATCTGTACATGTAAGTGTCTCATCGTGACACAATACTTTCTTCTCATTGAGAAATTTGCTATTCACATATTCAGATTTGGCATTCTGCGAAGTAAGTTAACTTGATTGGAGTGGAGTCCAATAACATACATCTGTAGTTATAACATACACTTACAGCTTTCGTAAAGGCAAATAATAATTTTTGGATGACTCAGCCAAACTATGCATTTGTGCTAGTTTATGATTCCATGGCTGGCGTTTAACTCAAGCAGGTGCTCATTTGCCTGCAAAAGGCAGTACTGATTCAGTGCCAACCAATCCTACAAAGAAAAAATGTGAAATGGTGGATCCAGAAGCCCTGCATAAAGATCCAGTGTTTTTCCTGACCACTGGTCTCAAGCAATGTCCCGCAGTAGTTCGGATACTGAACACCTACACTGTGACTACAACAGTTCAGATTTCCGTTCAGCCTCCCAAATTTTGGTTCCCGTTGATTTCCACAAATCCCATACAGAAAATGTGGAGATGATTCGCCTGACTAGTACAGAATTAATGTCCTTCCACAACTCAGGCATGTGCTCCCTCTAGTTCCGTCAGAGACAGCAAAGGACTTGGAAGAGCAGCTGAACGGAATGGACAGTGACTTGAATGGAGCATATAAGATGAACATCAACTAGAGTAAAACAAGGGTAATGGAATGTAGTCGAATTAAATCGGGTGATGCTGAGGGAATCAGTTTAAGAAATGGGACACTTAAAGTAGCACATCAGTTTTGCTGTTTGGCAACAAAATAACTGATGGTCGAAGTAGAGAGGATACAAAATGTAGACTGGCAATGGCAAGGAAAGCGTTTCTAAAGAAGAGAAATTTGCTAACATCGAATATAGATTTAAGTGTCTCTATGTCTATTCTGAAAATGTTTTTGGAGTGTAGCCATGTGTGGAAGTGAAAAATGGACCATAAACAGTCTAGACAATAAGAGTATAAAAGCTTTTGAAATACGGTGCTACAGAAGAATGCTGAAGATTAGATGGGTAGATCACGTAATTCATTAGGTCGTACTGAATACAATTGGAGAGAAGAAGAATTTTTGGCACATTTCGGCTAAAAGAAGGGATCGGTTGGTAGGACATGTTCTTAGGCATCAAGGGATCACCAATTTAGTATTGGAGGGCAGCGTGGAGGGTGAAAATAGTAGATGGAGACCAAGAGATGAATACACTAAGCAGATTCAGAAGGATGTAGGCTGCAGTCGTTACTGGGAGATGAAGAGGCTTGCACAGGATAAAGTAGGATGGAGAGCTGCTTCGGACAAGTCTTTGGACTGAAGACCACAATAAGAACAGTCTTTAACAGAGCGGCGACGGTGCAAGCCGCGGTAAACGTTTTCCCCACTGAGGTCGCTCACTCGCTTGAACGATGGACATCTGAAACAATTATAAGACACTATTTATTAGTAAAATGCATTAGTTGGATGTCAATAAAAAAACAGTTAATACGGAAGTGCACAAATATCCAAGTGAATAGAAACGGAACATTGTAACACCTTAGAACAGGAGGGTGATATTGGAAATAGCTATGTCCACATAGACACCAATATTGCGGAATTAGTGAGCTGACTAATGAAAAGATACAGAAATATACATGTAAGCACTAATTCTCTATACTAAGTGCATGCTGAACTCAGCTAGACGACCGGGTGAATAAATTTACTGGTGCAAAACCCCAACTCTAACTTGCAACAAAAACTTTACAGTCCCCTCTCGAAAACTCACACAAGTGCCGATTACTTTTGCCATTCCTCTAAGACAGGTACACAGGATGGCTGACAGCTGAAATTTATGCGGTGCGGTTGGCCCCAGAAACTATTAACATTTCTGGGATGAGATCGCTCCTCTCTACAGCACTAAGTTGAAGTCTCCACACTCAACAGCTCTAAGGTTGCCTCTCTGCATATCTAATATGAAGTGACTATCTCTGTCCTATTCAAAAACCCTGTTGGTTCTGCCAACACTAGAGGCTGTTAAGCCAATCGCTATAGACCTTCTGAGTTTCAATCAATGAGAGGTTTCTAAAACTAAGAACAATTTCCTTTCTCCTCAATAATCGGTCATGATTAACCCTTACTGCATGGCTCCGTATTGTCGTTGGGTTCAAAGCAGAACTTCTTTCGCACGACGAGAGTGGTTCCACGTTATAGCCAGTGACAAGGGCTGCATGTACTCACTCACGAGTTTCTTCCATGTTACAAGAATAATTTTAGTATACAAAACTGGGTCTGTCTTACATAATCAAACAACTACTGTTGACCTCCTTGTATTCCGGCTGGTTCTTCTCATCCTGAGTGCATCATGTTTGCCGCCCCTTGCAGATTGTATCTTTCTCAAAAACATTCTTTCCTTGATATCTCACAATTGGAGTTTACGGTCTGACGAACGGCTGGAAACGTTTTTACGACACGCTAGCTATTGGATGGTTGTGCCAATCACTTTCCTCCTGTCAGCCAGGAGGCCCAACTCCAAAAAGAAACCTTAAATGTCTCTTTAACCAAAGTGAAAAGAAATAGAGATGAAGTTATTACACTTGCAGTCATTGGCGTTTCTTTCATTTATATTATTGTCATGCGTCAGTAGTAATTTGGATGTAATTGAGAACTTAAATGTTGGATAGAAGGCTAGTAGTTACGTTACTCAGCAGTTTTGGAAAAACTGTCCCGTAACACAAGCTCAGAGCATACATTTTCAAATGATGAAAGTGAAATTAAGGGTGTAATTTTGCAGTCAGGTGGGTTGTGGACAAGCTCTCTCAGCTTCTTCACAAAATAGGTCTGACTTCTTTCTGTCTACATATCAGCAATATTATAATTCCTATCACGTAGAACTATACCGTGGTCACTAAATGATTTTATCTGGCTCTATAACAGTACTAAATGTCCATCGCTATTTTCGATCAACACTTCACTGTCTTCAGCCTTCGTTTTTCCGGGTATTTAATTCACACTGGGGACGATCAAAATGTAATTAGTTTCGAGCTGCATGAACACATTGTAATCACCTTCGCCCAGTCAGTGGAACATAGTTTGTATAGTTCACTCATTCCTCACATAAAACTTTTTTATCGATGTTTGTGTAAAAATTAACCACTTTGACAAATTTCGGACGGTCCTCACCTATGATAGTTCTGTGTTGATGAAACATACACTCACGTTCCTTACAACGGTATATTCCAAGAGCGTCCAATCAGTATAGAATCAGCGATGTTTGCTTCCTGTCTATCAGTGCACTCAGCCGCGCGGGATTAGCAGAGCGATCTATGGCGCTGCGGTCATGGAATGTGCGGCTGGACCCGGCGGAAGTTCGAGTCCTCCCTCGGGCATGGGTGTGTGTGTTTGTCCTCAAGATAATTTAGGATAAGTAGTGTGTAAGCGTAGGAACTGATGACGTTAGCAGTTAAGTCCCATAAGATTTCACACACATTTGAACATTTTTTCAGGGCACTCGTTTACAACATGGCTCATTGTTTGAATATCACCAGAGTCATACGTACTGTCAGTTCAAAAGCTCCACTTGTGCATGTTGTATTTGCACATACCTTCTTCAGTTTGCTATCTATTAAGGCGCATTCAAACGTCCCTCTGTTGATGAAAGCCTGGAACTTTAAAATGAAACTTTGACAACATTTCCTTCTTTTAATTATCTCAGCGGTTACAGACATAATGCAACATGACAGAACTAAGTCAGTGGATAGATGGTGGCGAGACGAGCAGTGTGCCCGTGATCGTCTTATGGGGGGGGGGGAGGGGGGCGACTGTGGTCTGCGCATGCGCACCAGAAGCTAGCCGTCAGAGAGCGCGGCGGAGGCGACCCCTGCCCAGCCTGCGGCAGACCCGGTAATGAGGCGACGGCAGCGCCTCCACGGCGCGTTGCGGGTAATCCAATCTTGAGGATTAGCCGCCGCTGCTCGCCACCCAAACAACACGCCTCCGGCCGCTAATGAACGCAATTACAAGTTTGCGCTCGCGTGCTCCTGCCGTAATCAGCGACGAGCAGTTAAACGTCGCACACCTCTCCAGAAGACGGCCCCTGTCCGCACGTACATCCATCCCCTACCCTCCCCCCAACCCCTGCCCACACCAAATTCAGCCAAGACCCGAGACGCTACTACCGCCCCTAGTCTCAACTCTCTAGAGGCCCCGTGTCCACCTGGGCTCCATGCTAATGGGAAACGTCTGAACGTATTGTCTACCTCTGGAGAGGAAGAGATCATTACAAGCTTTTTACATTTACTGTTCTACGTCGTAAATGCGTTGCTACTGTTACTACGCACAAAATATGAGAGCCAGATGGACGTGATTCGACACAGCAATGAGAAGCCAAACTACATGTAATGCACCTTTAGGCCACTGCCCTGTGTCAGTCATCCCAACAAGCTGCCTTTGGAGGCACCAAAAATTACTCACATAAAGCCACTAGAACGCCGTTTTTCGACTCAAAGCAATAGCATCCTGCCACAAATTTCCTTGGATATGGAAACAGAAGGAATTCAAACTGCAATAAATCTACATGGAGTAGATCTTTCGGCAACTAGTAGCTGAAATTTGGCAGCGACATTCTCCTGATAAAGTATGTCTGTCCTTCACTAATCATTGTCTCTCTTCAGATGTTTCTCCATTGTTTCGTCTAGCATACATTCATAGTACACTCAGGTGACAGAAGTCACGCGGTACCTCCTAATATCGCGTCGGACTCCTCTTGCCCGGCGTAGTGCCAAAACATGACATGCACGGACTCAACAAATCGTTGGAAGTACCCTGCAGAAATCCTGAGCCACACTGCCCCTATAGGCCTCCATAATTGCGAAAGTATTGCCGGTGCAGCATTTTGTGAACAAGCTAACCTCTTGATTATATTCCAAAAATGTTCAATGAGGCCGGCCGGGGTGGCCGAGCGGTTCTAGGAGCTACAGTCTGGAACCGCGTGACCGCTACGGTCACAGGTTCGAATCCTGCCTCGGGCATGGATGTGTGTGATGTCCTTAGGTTAGTTAGGTTTTAAGTTGTCCTAAGTTCTAGGGGACTGATGACTGTCCGCAGCTCGTGGTCGTGCGGTAGCGTTCTCGCTTCCCACGCCCGGGTTCCCGGGTTCGATTCCCGGCGGGGTCAGGGATTTTCTCTGCCTCGTGATGACTGGGTGTTGTGTGATGTCCTTAGGTTATTTAGGTTTAAGTAGTTCTAAGTTCTAGGGGGCTGATGACCATAGCTGTTAAGTCCCATAGCGCTCAGGGCCATTTGGACTGATGACCTCAGACGTTAACTCCCATAGTGCTCAGAAACATTTGTTCAATAAGTTTCATGTTGGATAATCTAGGTGGCCAAATAATCCGATCCAATCGCGCAGAATGTTTTTCAAACCAGTCGCTATCAATTCTGACCCGGTCACATGGCGCATTGTCATGCATGAAAATTCCATCGTCGAATGGCTGCATATGGCGTCCAATGAGCCGAATGTAGCCATTCCGTCAACGATCGGTTCAGTTGGATCACAGGACCCAGCCCATTCCACGTAAAGACAGGGCACACCTTATGGAATCACCACCAGATTACACAGTTCCTCGTTCACAATCTGGGTCCATGGCTTTATAGGGTCTGCGCCACAATCGAACCCAACTAAAATCGGAACTCACAGGATCAGGCCTCGGGTTTTCAGTAGACTACGCCCTTGTGTCACTCGTCTGCTGCCATAGCCCATTTATACCGAATTTCGCCGCACTGTCCTAGCGGATATGTTTGTCGTACGCCCCACGTTGATTTCTCTGGTTATTTAACGGGGCGTTGCTTGTCTGTTACGACTAACTATTCTACGCAAACGCCGCTCCGCTCCGTTGTTAAGTGAAGGCCGTCGGCACACTTTGTTTTTCGTGGTGAGAAGTAATGCCTCAAACTTGGTGTCCTCAGGACAATCTTTACACTGTCACTCTCGTAATACTGAATTCCCTAACGATTTGCGAAATGGAATGTCCCATGCATATGGCTCCAACTAGCATTCCGTGTTCAACAGCTGTTAATTGCCGTCGTGCGGCCATAATTACGCCGGAAACCTTTTCACGTGAATCAACTGAGTACGAATGACAGTGTCGACAATGCATCGACCTTTCATACCACTGTCATCTGCATATGTGAATATTTGCCATATACAGTCCTGATATTTGTGACGTAAAAGTGAAGAAAAATAGTATTCTGAGTATCTGAAAATGCTGAAAAGAATATATGTACTGGTCTAGGCGTAGCGTCTTCCATTCGTCTTGGGTCCCGGGTTCGAATCCCACCGCTGCTTAAATTTTGATTAATAATCAGCATTGACGGCCGAAGACTTCTGAGTTCACCATCATTCTGCCAACGGCTTTGTCAAAGAGGGCGGAGGAGCGGACAGAGAATCAGGGCACTCTAATATCCTAGGGTTTGGAAACTGCCCTGAAGGCGGAAGAATCAACAAAGATCAACCGCATGAGGATGCAGAAGGCAATGCTAACCACTGCATTAAAGACACGTAATGTGTATCCACAGAACATGTGGCCTGTAATAACAGAAGTATCATGATGATCTCTCCATTGGCAAAATATTCCGAAATAGTTCCCCAAGTGGATCTACGGGAGGGGACTGCCAAGGGGAAGGTTAACATGAGAAAAAGATTGAATAATAAACAAAAAGATAGCGTTCTACGAGTTGGGGCGTGGAATGTCAGAGTGTAGGGCAATATCAACAGCAGCAGAAAATGGTATAACGGGAGTAGGATTCGTTATGAAATGGAAGGTAAGGCCGAGAGTGTGTTACTTTTTGTGGTGAAGTCGTATGGAACCAAACTGCTGAGGCCGTCGGCTCCTAAGCTTACACACTACTTAATGGAACTTTAACTTATGCTAAGGACGACACACACACCCATGCCCGAGGGAGGACTCGAACCTCCAACGTGGGGAGCCGCCCGGACCGTGAAAAGACGCCTCTGACCGCGCGGCAGTGTCTTACTGTGAACAGTTCAGTGACAGGGTTGTTCTTGTCAGAATCTACAGCAAACCAACACCGACATCGGTAGGTCAGGTGTATATGCCGGCGTCGCAAGCTGAAAGACATAGAGGAAGTGTATGAGGATACTGAAAGAGTAATACAGTATGTAAATGGGGATGAAAATCTAATAGTCATGGGGGACTGGAATGAATTTGGAGGGGAAGAGTGGAAGAAAAGGTTACAGAAGAATATGGCCTTAGGACAAGGAATGAGAGAGGAGAAAGACTAATTGAGTTCTGTAACAAGTTCCAGCTGGTAATAGCGAATACTCAGTTCAAGAATCACAAGAGGAGGAAGTATACTTGGAAAAGGCCGGGTGATACGGGAAGATTTCAGTTAGATTACATCATCGTCAGACAGAGATTCCGAAATGAGATACTGGGTTGTAACGTGTACCCAGGAGCAGATATAGACACAGATCACAAACTCGGTAACATTAACAGAAAAGTTGATAACATTAGGAGTGCAACGGTAATTCCACTGTTAAATGCACACGAGTGCGTGTATAGGTTGAAAGAATATCTTGAAAGCGCCTATGAGGGGGAAGATGTTTCTGATGTGATAGAAGAAGAAACAGGAGTCGATTTAGAAGAGATATGGGATCCAGTATTAGAATCAGAATTTAAAAGAGCTTTGGAGGACTTAAGACAAAGTTACGCAGAAGGGATAGACAACACTCCATCAGAATTTTCAAAATAGTTGGGGGAAGTGGCAAATGGTGTAAGATGTTCGAAATTCTGAAAAAAGTAGGGTTAAGCTATAGGGAGAGACAGGTCATATACAATATGTAAAACAGCCAAGAAGAGTGGATGACCAAGAATGAAGTGCTCGTATTAAAAAGACATGGAAGTAGCCTTTCGCCCCTACTGTTCAGTCTGAAGCAATGATGGAAGTAATGGAAAGGTTCAGGAGTGGAATTAAAATTCAAGGCGAAAGGATATCAATGATACGTTACGCTGACGACATTGCTATCCAAAGTGAAGAAGAATTACATGATCTGCTGAACTGAATGAACAGTCTAATGAGTGCAGAGTATAGGTTGAGATTATATCGAAGAAATACGAAGGTAATGACAAGGAGCAGAAATGAGAACAGCGAGAAACTTAACATCATGATTGATGGTCACGAAGTAGACGAAGTTAAGGAATTCTGCTACCTAGGCAGTAAAATAACCAATGACGGACGGAGCAAGGAGGACACCAAAAGCAGAATAGCACTGGCAAGAAGGGCATCCCTACTAATATCAGACATCGGCCTTGAGTAAGAAATTTCGGAGAATGTACGTCTGGAGTACAGCATTGTATGGTAGTGAAACATGGACTGTGGGAAAACCGAAACAGAAGAGAATCGAAGCATTTGAGATGTGGTGCTACAGCTGAATGTTGAAAATTTGGGGGACTGATAAGGTAAGGCATGAGGAGGTTCTGCGCAGAATCGGAGACGAAAAGAACATGTGGAAGACACTGATACGGAGAAGGGACAGGATGGTGGGACATCTGTTAACACATGAGAGAATGACTACCATGGTACTAGAGGGAGCTGTAGAGGGCAAAAACTGTAGAGGAAGACAGAGATTTGGAATACACCCAGCAAATAATTTAAAACGTATGTTGCAAGTGCTGCTCTGAGAGGAGGAGGTCAGCACAGGAGAGGAATTCGAGGCGGGCCGCATCAAACCATTCAGAAGACTGAAAAAAAAGAAGAAAACAGGATAATATCCACAGTTTGTAATTTTGTAATGCATGGCCTAGTTTACATCTACTGCTGCTCGTTTCTCGTTTCTTTTGTGGAATGACAGGCCCACGTCTGACCAACACTACCGATTCGCTGCATAAAATCTGTTGAATATCACTTGAAATAGCCCAATAGCTGCTGATACGTCCTTTTCACGTATTACTTTGGTCAGCATTCAACAAACACAGGACACTGCTTTTGCTAAGCGTCCTAGTTTTTACATCTACAAGGAAAATTTACCGTTCTCTTATTTCTGACTTTCCTGTGGCATCAGATATTTCACACACTTTTAATGCCGATCATGCAGCGTCTGATAATAAAAGTCTGCCTCTAACAACGCAGTCACTTTTGAGACCTACACGAAAATAACCATCCCGAAGAGAAAGTTGATCCCTGCTTCGCACGACTGTTACATCAAGTACACCTACATAAAAAGTCCGATGATAATAGTAGCATATCTCTGTCAGGCACAGAGATTTCAAGTGTAATGTCGCACGTAACAGCTATGTAATGTTGACGCTTGTAACATCTGTAAGCTGTTTAGAACGCAGAATAAATCCATAGTGTGTCAGTATATGACAAGACTTCACTAAATACTAACGTAAGGAAGTAAACTTCTTTTAATTAAGGAATCTTTTCTACGTTTCCCGTCGCTTGATTGTATTTTTCGGCATATCTTGGTGAGACAAATGGAGTCGTGAAACTATTCAATATTTTTAATTACATAGTACATATGAGTTTTTAACCGACAGTCCAATTTTCCATGATTTCCATGAATCGATTGCGGCAAATGCCGAAATGGTTCCTATATAAAAGAAACTGCCGATTTCTTTCCCTGGTCTTTTGTTTTTATACTGCATTATCGCTTTGATTCTTGCAAGCAGCAGGTGGAGACCGCCGTCTTCTGATTAAAACAGAGGAACATTTGACATTAGCGATTAGTGAATTCTTCGCTGTACTGAGACTGTGCCCTGTTTCCGTTCACATGTTAGTTTAATTTAGCAAAAATTGCAAAAATTACAAACGAAACTATCCACAGTTAATGAGTTAAATGTATGTACCGACCAGAAAATAAATGAAAGTAACTGGCGTGTATTTGCTTTAGCTTTATTGAATGTAATGTCAATGTAATAAAGCGCAGAAAAATATGCCGTTCTCTCGCTGTGACAGGGAAGTGCTGCTTACAAAAGCAGCATAGTTCAGAAAGAATTAATTGTGGTCCTCAAGCATTTGACTAGAATGCATGATTTATGACATTTGGCCGCACTTATCCAAAAAAACCCTAAATAGTGAAATTTCTTGGTTCAAAATGGCTCAAATGGCTCTGAGCACTATGGGACTTAACATCTAGAACTTCGAACTACTTAAACCTAACTAACCTAAGGACATCACACACATCCATGCCCAAGGCAGAATTCGAAGCTGCGACCGTAGCAGTCTGCGCGGTTCCGGACTGAGCGCCTTAACCGCGAGACCACCGCTGCCGGCGAAATGTCTTGTGTCTAGGCTAAAAACCGAACAAAAGCAATGAATTGTTTTCTGCAAATGGTAAGAAAACTTTCGAATGTAACATTAAAAATTAATCTGTCCCATTTTCTCCAGATTTTGTTACGTTAATTACAAGATTTTTCTAAGTAAACAGCATTTCTTCGAATTTTTGGTCGTAATTTGCCTTGATGCTCCTGAAGATGGTAGAGCCCTGCGGAAACAGTAATCCACCGATAATTATCACTGGCTTTGTTCTACATGAATGTGTTGTAGCATACATCGATTGTACAAAAAACTCTATCTTTTCCTCACTCGAAATGGTAAAGTGGGGTTTACACGCAGTTCTTGCACGAAACCTCACTAATTTACGTTATACATAACACTCTAGGGGAAACAAGAACTTCATCTTCAAGTCAGCTACGAATTTCTCTGTAGTATTACCTATTAGTGACAAAATCTCTTCACATTGAACTGTGCTACACTTCGCAGTTTTGCGACTCCTTTGCCATATAATTTCCTAAATCTGTTTAACGACGCCTGTGTAATCACAAATGGAAATCAGTAAAATTCACCTCAGGTGCAACTCAGAGCGTCCAGTCTCGTAGATCTCCCTCAGTAAGGTGCATTGACTTTCACAAGCCGTTCTTAAACTTTTTAACAGTTTTCTTTTACACTTTTGCGAGTTGCATTTTGGCGCAGTTTCATACTTTGTGAAAATCTTTATTCCATTTATAAAATACATGTTCAGCTTTTTTAAAAATGAAAACGGATTTGCATACTGCCTAAGTTTAAGCATTTTCTCCCTCCTTCGTTTAAGCAAAAAATTTATAGCCTTTTCGTTGTGACAGAAATCTATCCCTATACAGGTTCTTTGCGGACTTGGAAGGTACTACGTTTTTGTTGTGGACTTTAAGTAGCGTATTTAGAACTACAGTTCAAGGAATCTTCCAAGTTATTTCCTCTTTCTAGTAATGTTTTCACACTTTCTAACGAAATGTCGACATCACTCAAATGAATGTCCAAGATATTTACTAATCAATAACACAGGGGGTGGATCTCAGGCCACACATGGTCATATACATCTTGTAATAGGTAAGAACAGTAGGTGTTTTTTAGGATGAATCCAGACAACAGTGTCTCCTGCCTAAAGAGTATCTCCAGCAATTTAAAAAATACTGAAACAATCACTTACAAAACAAATTTTAACACTTCAAATATCACATGCACCAAATGTCACAAAGAAAAACAAACCACTGGAATGAGTAACATGGGGAATTTCGCAGACTTAACTATCCTCCATCAAAATATGCAATCAATAAAAAATAAAATAGAACAATTAGAAGATGAACTCCAATCTTTGAATTGCACAATAGTTTTTATTACTGAGCACTGGTGCAGAGACACAGAAGTCCATCATTGTAGTATTATCATTGAATGAAAAGGGAACTCTTACTGCAGAACTACTTCAAGAGGTGGAGGATCATGCATTTATATCAGAAAAGGAACACAATTCAAATCATGACATAACCTCAGTACACTAAGTGAAGACAAACACTTTGAAGTATGAGCTACTGAATTAACAGGGCCTGATATTACCAAGAAATTAATCATTTTGTGTGTGTATAGATATCCCAGTGGTAGTGTGGACACTTTTTTTCAATAAATTAACAGAAGTTCTGGATAAAGTCTCAGGTACAAAGGTCAACATAATTCTGTGTGGGGACATTAACATCAACTAGAAGCCTACAAACGACATCTATCAGAAATCAAAATAAAAGATTTTTCAAAAGAACTAGAAAAGCAAAGCTGCGATGAAGTGTATAAGGAAACCAATGTGAATATGAAATTCTCTAAATTCTCCACATTGTTTAAATTGAACTTTGAGACGGCATTTCCAAAATTATGCATGTCTGTATCAACATCTCACAAAAACAAATGAATAACAGCAGGTATTAAGAAGTCCTTAAACACTTAAACACATCAATTCCATGAAAAAGATTCGCACTGATCCAGAATTCTTGAACTTCTATCATAGATACAAAAAGATCGATAGGAAGGATGTGATTGCTGCAAAAAAGTCATTTAATCACAAAATAATATGTAATGCAAGAGAATAAAAGCAAAGCAGTCGGGGATGTTATAAAAAAGGAACCGGGGAGAGGCGAACAAACACAGAATAACATACTGCTAAGGAAGGGGGATAAGGTAACAAATGATTCACAACACTTAGCAAACTATGTAAACGAGCATTTTTCAAGTATTGCAGAGAAGTTACAGCAAAAACTCCCCAAAACAAATATAACACTTGTAAATAATGTTACACTAAATACAATGATGTTACTTACAACCACAGAGAATAAAGTCAATAAAAATGTTCGAATACTAAAAAAATAAAAAGTCAGGAGGTGTAGATGAAGTACCTATGTGTGTACTGAAACAAAGCATAGGGGTTATGCAAGGCCTCACAACAAATATAATAAATGAATCCTTCACATCAAGGACATTTCCAAAGCATTCAAAACAGGCTAGAGTTGTACCTTTGCTTAACCCTAGAATGCATATACAGGGCCTTCGAGGCCCTTGTATGTCTTCATTTTTAAAAAAATTCTGTAATTTTTTGTTTCATTTCAAACTGCTTTCCAGTACTCTTTCACTAACACTGTGACATTCCTCTTATCAAGTCTGAACGAGATACCTATTTTTAATTTTTTGTATAATTCAATACGTTTACCCATACACCGTGAATGCATAAGCAGGGCTTCAAAAGCCCTCATACATTTATAAAAGTTCTTTAGCCTATATTGTCTTCAACATCTGTTTGGGAGCAGTTATTAATTCAACAATAACTGTAGTGGTATTTCCAGCAACAGGAGTGCCTACAGCAGCAGTAGATGTAGTAGTAATAGTATAACTAAAACATAATACACACTACTTTCACATATTGGCGATGTCGGTGTATTATTGGTCTTTTTCCTACCAAATGTTTTATTATTGCATAGCATTATCATCCTGTGCTGCTCTTGTCAGCCTCATTGTTACTCTAGTTTGTTTTTTGCTGAAAGGCCCATATTGTTACGAGTATGACTCGTTAGTGCTCCACAAGCTGCTGTTCGAGAGACACACCTTTTGCTATGGCTTCGACACGCAAAGCAAGAGAGTCAGTACGTGCAAATGCAGCTAATTTTGAAAGTGTTGTGGCTCAGTGGTTTGAAGAAGATGATTCTTGCGAGGAAGGAAATATTTTTTAAGATGCAGTTAGTGAAGAATCAGCCAATGAACCTGCAGATGTGAATATTGAGGCAGATGACAGTCCTTCCGATAACATTACTTCATCAGAATCTGAAAATGAAGAACCACCACAAAAAGGTATAGAAGACCACACAAACAGTAGTCGGAATGGAACGATTTGGAAATTAGATCCTCCTGCAACTTTTCGTACGCCTGTCCATAATATCGTAAAGATGGCACCTGGTCCAGCCCGTGGTTTGAAAACCCGTAAACGTAAGGATGCCTGGGACTATTTCATCTCCCAGGAAATACTAGAGGAAATCACCAGCTGCACAAATATTGAAGGGAGAAGAGTGGCTGCTTTACGTGATAAAACGTGGAAAAACGTTTCGCTTGCTGAAATGGAGGGTTTTGTTGGTCTTTTACTGCTTTCTGGTGTTGAGAAGAGTTGGGATGTCCCTATTATAGCATGTCAGTAAGTAGATTAGAGCATATAAGGAGAATGATTAGATTTGATGACAGGCATACCCGTGAAGCTCGATCTGCAGATGAAAAAACTTGCAGCTGTTTGCTATGCATGGGAACCACTTCTTTACAAGAGTAGAAATAGAATGATTCCCAATGATTCGCTCACAGTTGACGAACAGCTAGTCCCGTTCCGTAGAACATGCAGCTTCACCCAGTATATGCCCTCTAAACCAGCCAAGTATGGCATAAAAATATTTTGGTTATGTGATACTACATCTGCATATGCTTTAGACGGTATTGTTTACACGGGAAGGAAGCCCCATGAACCACTTCAGAAAAATCTTGGATTGAATGTGCTGAAAGATCTTGCTAAAAGCATTGAAGGATCATCAAAAAATATTACTGTTGGCAACTTCTTTACTAGTGTGCAGCTGGCAGAAGAGATGCTTCAGAAGAAAATTACAGTGGTGGGAACAATAAAAAAAAGTGAACCCGAAATTCCTAATGAGATGAAACCATCTGCCTCAAGAGCGATTCATTCCTCTTTGCTTGCATTTAGAGGTGACATTACAATGGTGAGTTATGTTCCCAAAAAGGAAAAGTCTGTAGTTCTCATTGGCACAATGCATCACGACAGAAACATTGATGAAACTCATGCAAAAAAGAAACCAGATATAATAAAGTTCTATAATTCTACAAAGGGTGGAGTAGATCAAATGGGCCAGAAAATTCGTTGTTACACTTGCAAGAGACAAACAAGAAGACGGCCATTTGCATTATGGATGAATATGATGGACGTCGCAGCAATGAACAGTGAAATTTTAATTTCCGCCCAACATCTGACATACCATAGTGGAAGAAGTGATAAAAGGCGTTTGTTCCTAAGAGATTTAGCAGAGGAAATGGCAAGACCACTAATGGAACTTCGTATTCAGATCCCTAATCTTCCAAAGAAAATCCTTGATGCCATGCAATACGTGGTGTTCAAAAAGATGTCATATTGCCGAACCAACTACCTGTTTCAGGAAAAAGAAGAAGATGCAATTATTGTATATATAATAAACACAGGAAAAGTGATATGACATTCATTAAGTGCAAAACCAACATTTCTAAGGAACATAGTGGCGTTCTTTGTGCTTCTTGTTTGTCACATCTTGAAAAGTAAGCAAAATGCAATTTTATGTGAACAATGAATAATAACTTTTTGTCAAAACATTGCCTGTATACATAATATTGTGAATAATATGTTTTAATTGTAGAAATTGGTTGTAATAAATGTTATAAAATGTAAACTGCCACTTATAAGTGAATTAATAAAATGTTAATCAGGCCCACCAGATCCTGTTACTGTGTCTTAGGAATCTTTCAATATGATAATAAATTTGACAGAAATAAATTTAACTCCAAAGAATGATTATATGAAAAGAGGAAAATTTTAAATTAGGGAAGGGCCTTGGAGGCCCTGCATATGCATTCATGTGTGATTTCGGCACCATGCATCCTAGGGTTAAGAAAAGTAAAGACATAGAAAATTACCGGCCCATTTCACTGCTGTCATCATTCTCAAAAATAACAGAAGCATTTATGAAAGACAAATTAATGAATTGCTTGAAAATACAATCTTTTAAGCGAATCACAGTTTTGTTTCCAAAATGGCAAAAACATGGAGTCAGCAATAATAGAATTCACAAAAGCTGTACTTCAAGCTCTCGATAAAGATGAGTGTGTCACAGGCATATTTTGGATCTTTCTAAGGCATTTAATACAGTCGACCACAAGATTCTATTAAATGACTTAGAAGCATTAGGAATAAGAGGGGTACGTAATGATTGGTTTAGATCCTACCTAACAGATAGGGCACAAAGAGTAGAGATAACATATACATCAAATAGATCCAAACATTTAGTAAAACACTTATCAGAATCAAAATACATTAATATAGGGGTTCTGCATGGTATCATATTATGACCAATACTGTTCCTGATACACATCAATGACTTTCCCAGTAGTGTTACTCATGGTGAAAAATTTTCTTCGCTGATGACAGCATTACTATAGTCACTGCGAAAACAGGAGAACTCCCCACTAAGAAAGCAAATGAAACTCTCAGGGAAGTTTGTGATTGGTCAATAAGCAATAAAGTGACATTGAACATAAAGAAAAATAATGCCATGGATTTCAATCTGAAGAGGAAAAATGACAATGTTAAATTAAATGTTGATGGCACCTCTATAGACTGTGCATCAAATGCGAAGTTTCTAGGAATGAAGATTTATCCTCAGTTGATGTGGTGTGAACAAACGAAAGTACTTGCAAACAGAATGTCATTAGCATGTTATGCCCTTAGAATCCTATCATCATTGTGTAACATGCAGTGTCCTTCAGTCACATATTAGTCACATGTATGCTTATTTCTTAGATATGGCATTCTTTTTTGGGGAACAAACACACAAAATGTGAACAGACTTTTCAAAATCCAGAAAAGAGCTGTGAGAATAATAACCAAAATACTGGTTGAGCTCACTGTAAAGATCTGTTCAAAATACAGGAGATTTTAACTGCTCCATGTGAATACATTTACCAGTCAGTTGTACACATCAAGAATAACATTAGTAATTACTGCACAAAGAGCTCTGTCCATGGCCATGCAACAAGAGATAGACTCAACTTACATTTACCAAGAAAAAAATAAACATAAAACTCAAAACAGCATTTTCTACCAAGGAAGAAAAGTGTACAATAAATTACAAAAGAGATTAAAGAAATTGCAAAAATACACTTATTCAAAAAGGCAGCTAAAAGTACATGTTATGCAATACATTTTATACATTGAAGGATTACTTAGATAAAACAGAGTAGGAGTTTGATAAAAAATGTTATACAAATAAATAATAATAATAATAATAATCATAAAAAATCCAACATTCCACATAACACCTTTACTTCATGTTTTTTTTTTTCCTTCTTATTTCCTTTCTAGAAGGATGTACCCCCCTGGTATGCATAGCACAAACCTAACACCTCTTCCTCTTCCTAAGCTCAACATCTCACTCATTATGGAGGGATGCTGACTCAGTTTAAGGATAGCAAATGGGAATTTGCAGTACAGAAAATGGCCCAGAGATCACCAGTGTGTGTGTGTGTGTGTGTGTGTGTGTGTGTGTGTGTGTGTGTGTTTGTGTGTGTGTGTGTGTATGTGTGTGTGTATTTCTGTGTTTGTGTGTGTAGTGAGTGAAGTGTTATGAAACAAAGTTTGTATAGTGTGTGCAGTGACTGATAGTGAGATATGAGTGAACAATGTGACATTACATTATTTAATAAGTTATTTGTAAAAAATGTATTGTATACCAGGAGTAAATCTAATGATTGTCTCTAACTAGAAGTCTGTAAATATATGTGTCTCCGAATCAGCTTATTTTAAATTGATCTGAACGTGTAAATAATTTGACATGTCCTATACCCTTGCAAAAGAAATCTACAGATGAATAAAGCTACTACTACTACTACTACTACTACATGTACGTCAGGAGAAGTATATGATTTCGACTGTGTACTATGTGCTCCATATTTCTTGTTTGCAAGGTTGAAAACAATAACTGGATTCTACATTTCTTTGTAACTGTGGAACCTGAAATCCGCAAAAAGAGAAATGCTATTAGCAAGCACATACGAAGAAATCAAAAAGAAAATGTTATGCATATTATACCAGGAGCTACCATTTCTTGAAGCTTTGTTCAAGAACTGTACAGTTAGGTGATAAGCATGCTTTTCAAGTGATCTGCAGTTACATAGCGCTATTAGTATATGCGACTTTTAAGTTACACATCTGACTTGTGTGGTAACAATGTATAGAGTACTTACTTCCATATCTCATCGTTGACGTTATAGCTGTCAAATATTACTGCGTATTGTATTTGTAGCAGGCGTTTTTCGCTTTTGTATATATATTCTCAGCAGTAAATGCTGTTTTTGAGTAATTTTTGTTGGAATTTTCGTATAAATCCGACATATTTACTTGATAGAAGTCAACGGTGTTGTATAGTCACGTATTCACCTTTTTAGAAGCACCACGTAATTTCATAGATGAATAAGATAAAATTGCAACTATATTACGTCTTTCTGTGAAGCAAAACTGTTGAATTTATGGAAAACGTACATTTCAATAAAAATTACTCAACAATAACATCTCCTCTTGGAAATATATATAGACTGTTCATGCATATGCCTTTCTGTGTAAGGACTGACACACTCTTTCAAATCGCTTTCGTTGGTTCTGAATGCCCTAAGATGCACGGAAGACAAGATTATATAGTGTGTGCACATCGTTTGTTGGAGTGACAATTGCTTCATGTGTCCCCATAAGCATAAGTCTAGTGTATTTAGCTCCAGAGAATATGCAGGTTAAGATATGTGACCTCGTACAGTCCACCTGTTTTCAAATGTTCTCGTCAGGTGCCAACGCACAATGCAGAAAAGTGTGCTTGTGCACCATCCTGCATTAACCACATCTGTGAACCGGCGTAGTCGCCCATACCTCCAGTCAAAAGGTTGGACATACAAAAACATCGGTAATCTGTTTTAACGTGGCACATCCTCCAGCGAGAGGCGCAGTACGTTCTTCAGAAAGTGGTGATCACGAGCCTCTATTAATCTCTGTGGTAGCACATGTCGCCCTAATAATCTGTCGCCTAGAAGCCTACGTTTACATCGATTGAGAATCGATCCTGATGCTTGGTTCTTGAACTGAAAAGGGATTTTCATTAGTGCAAAAATGATGATTATGGAAATTAACAATGCCATCTCGTGTAAACCCAGCCTCATCAGTAAACAAAATCTTGAGGCAAATAGTGGATCGGCAGTATACTGCCGGTAGAACCATTGGCAGAACTGCACTCTGGTGGGATAGTCTTGTGCCCTAAGGGCCTGGATGCGCTGAAAATGGTAGGGATACAACAACTGCTGGTGATGTATCTCCCAGACCAGTGCATGAGCAGCACATTTAGCTGCTTACGTTCGTTGCACACTGGTTCAAGGATTGTCGTCCACTGCACCTACAGCATGCTCCTCCATTTCAGGCGTGCGAACTGGCGAACTGAACAAGGCCTTCCCCCTGACTACTTTGTTTGGTGCTAGAAACCAGTTTCCCCAAGACGCTGCAACAATCGACTCTACAGCACAACAAATGGCACCGTGCATGTTGGAAATCGTTTAGTGTGCGGGTTATGTACTCTCAGATTAACTGCATCTACGAAATCAAGCAATAAACCTAGGCTGCGATTTCCCTTCTGGGATGAAAGATCTCCATTGTCAGGTTGTGTGAAAGTATCTACAAGACCACGCTGTTGATCCTGGTATGACACGGAGTGCCAGGGCTACAACGATGCTCATATCCACAAGTTCTTGTTCGTCATGCCTTCCTACCTTGCAGTATTCCATGCCAGGAGCTGTAATTAATGTTAATTGTAGGGTAGTTGTTCGTAATAGGAGAAGGAATGCATTGACACGGGTGAAATCACAAGAGCATCTCCTGTGAACAAGTGTTCATATGTCAGAACGAATGCTTTGCAAGACCCATGGTCACAAGTTATTTTTGTCTAGATTTAATGCATACTATTATCCCCTGTTACAGTGGATAATTTTAACATCTTATATATATATGATAAATAGCTGTTTACAGTACTTGTGTAATGGATGTCGAGGAGAAAGTGCAGTTTCTCCTGCTGAAATAAACTAAACGCTTCATTACATTGATGCTGCCCGTCATGTTTTAAGGACATGTGCGACAAGCACAACTCTTCTGAAATAACAGTCTATTATATTTCAATTAAATAGTTTAACATTTCATAGGGATCCAATACATACAACTAAAAGGTGACACACATATTTAACAAATTACAAAGAACTTAAATGAGTGGCAAAAGCGCTGGTACTGTACATGCTCAACAGTTACGTGACCGATAGACAGCGCCAGGTCAAACAGAAAAACCATGTACAAGAAACGATGCAGTATACATGAATATCCTTTTTCTCGGAGTAGCACTTGCCACCTACGTCAGCGATTACTTCTTGGATATACTGGAGCCTTACCCTTTAGTTTCTACCCTCTACATCCCTCTTTAGCACCTTGGAGTTCCTGACGTCATAAGACAAGTACTGTCAGCCTGGTCATTCCTCCAGTCAATTTTTCCCATATATTCCTTTCCAGTACTGGCAACCGTGGCCAAAAAAAGTAACTGGATTCAATTACAGTTCCTATGGAAAATATGTGATCAATTACCGTTACAAGTTACATTTTCAAAAAGTAATTGCCCGCGAAAGGCAAATGTCCCGAGTTCGAGTCTAGGTCCGGCACACAGTTTTAATCCACCAGGAAGTTTCATCTCATCGCACACTCCGCTGCAGAGTGAAGATCTCATTCTGGTATAATTACAATTATAATTTACAATTACTTTTCAGTTGCGTGGATTAACGATCAAGCTTAAATGCATTACTAACACAAACGCCGCAAGGGGTAAGCACAAAATGTAGTAAAATGATACGCTGATTAACTTACAGGTCAAAAGAACCCAACATTCCCTACTCCAACCCACTCATGTCCACGTCACTACCTCCTCGGCCAATTCCTTCTCTTACGTCTAACGACTGGTACGTTGCTCAGCAGCATCGTTCACTTACCGATAGTATTGTGCGCAAGGGAAATGTGAAGCTGTCCAACCTGTACGTTGATGATTAGTAGTCTGTATGAGAAAGAATGGACATTGTGGTAACCATCACAGGCAGAAGAACATAGGACAATGTGAGGATCATCATACATGATGCACGTAGAAATTACATTGTCTAAAATGTAATGTTACAGTACTCTATTATTCCGGTTTTCCTACTGTCGTCATTCACTAACATAATGCTATCCTCCAAACGTTCTTCCTGAGAAAATTCTTCCTCAAATTAAGGCCTATGTTTGGTAACAGTCAACTTACCTTGTACAGAAATGCCCTCTTTGTCTGTGGTTGTCTGCTTTTTATGTCCTCCTTGCTTCGTCCGTTATGGGTTATTTTGCTGCCCCAGTAGCAGAATTTCTTAAATTCGTCTGCTTTTTATGTTAAGTTTCTCGCTGTTCTTATTTCTGCTGTTTCTCAGTGCCTTTGTCTTTATCCGGTATAATCTCGATACACATAACGTACGCTGTTCATTCCGTCCATTGTTGACTTTCACTGAGGATAACAACGTCATCAGCGGATGTCATCACTGAGATCATTCCACCTTGAATTTTAATCCCATACTTCAACATTCCTTTTCCCGCCGTTGCTTCTAGAATGTTTAGACTGGATAGTAGGGGCGAAAGACTGCGTCCCTGTCTTATACACGTTTTAATCCGAGCACTTAGTTTCTCATCTTCAGTCTTACTGTTCCCTTTTGGTTCCTGTACAATTCGAACATCTTGCAGCAGTTTACATTGTCGAACGCTTTTTCTATGTCGGCAAAACCTAAAAGCGTGTCTTTCTAGAGCCTTGTTTGCTTTATTAAACGCAACGTGAGAGCGGCCCATCTGGTGAACTTACCTTCCTAAAGCCAAACTGTTAGTCATCTGCAGTGATGAACCAAAATATTATGACCACCTGCTTAATAGCTAGTTCGTCCGTCTTTGGAACGAAATACGTCACTGATACTGCGTATAAGGGATCCAAAGTTTGTTAGTGGGTTTCTGGAGGTATGTGGCAGTAGTTGTCAACGCACACTGGCCGGCCGCTGTGGCCGAGGGTTTCTAGGTGCTTCAGTCTGGAACTTTGCGACTGCTACGGTCGCAGGTTCGAATCCTGCCTCGGGCATGGATATGTGTGATGTCCTTAAGTTAGTTACGTTTAAGTAGTTCTAAGTTTAAAGGGACTGATGACCCCAGATGTTAAGTCCCTAAGTGCTCAGAGCCATTTTAACCATTTCTACGCACACTTTTTGGTACATATATACATGGCTAACGTTGTATATTATGTAACCATGACGAAATTCTGTTTTAGTACGTACATAAGAACTAAAGCGATTCAGCTCAACAGATTATGGCTATGTGTAATGCCTGCTGGCTGATGCACACTGAATTAAGCAATATCTTTGATTGATCTGGAAAGCATGAAATAGTAGCGAATGTGGAGGACCATCAGGTGGGTCATGAAATGATAGAAGTATAAATCTGTGTCGGACCGTGGCACGAACCCGGATTTCCCACTGAAGAGGGCTCGTCAAGGAGATGAAGTTAGTTGTTAGTAAGGGAATTTTTTTTTATCGTCGCTTAGGATTTTTATCCGCACTTTATAACATAATAGATCGCCTGTCTCCCTGTTTGACAACATCAAAGAACAACGATTTCATTTTCTATTTGATAATCTTCCAAATAGAAAGACGATTTTTTTTTAAATTACTGTCCACTATTAGTTAATTAACGTTTTCATATGTTAATGATTTGTAAATTAAATTAAGGAAAAAGTTCCTAAAAGCGAGATTCCAACTAGCGATCTTACGAAAATATTACTTGTACGTTAAGCGCTACAAATTGGAACTGAACCAGCGCCTTCACAATAATAATACGTGCATGCTACACGGTCAGCTAGAGACCATTATGTTACCAAGCTAGAAATGTTTCGTAGTTAACAGCATCCATCTTCCAGGTTGATTACTGTCAAAAGTTTTTCGTACCACTTTGCCGCAGTGCATCAGGAAACTGACAGCCACACAGTGAGCTTCAGTTTCTGCAATTATGAAGATCGGAGACGGTTGGTCCGTAAGGTCCGCTTGTGAGCATTGTCAACAGCTTTGAGAAAGCTGCACAGGCCCGAATGGCTGCCAGACATCGATACCTTCTAAATGCTGAAGCCACCTCTCTGATGTACCCATGCACGAGTAATCCGCGTTGCCCAAACAGCTTCCTTCTAACGGAAAACGCCATCCTGGCGACAATTACTGACTTCTCAATGAAATGGAATAACGATCGGCAAAACCGGTGGAAAAATACCTCTATACCTACGTTTCATCACCAGTTCTTTAGCATTTGTCATCTGTCTCCACATCACATGTGTAATTAGAGTTCGCAACTACATTATCATTAACAAATTCAAGTTTCTATGTTCTGTGTCGCCTCAAATGCTTCCTGCGCCTTAAATACCCTGACTATTCGCTAAGTCTCACCTTCTCTAAATAGCGTACCATTACAGTTTCCTTCGGTAGAGTGATTGCTTAAGAGTGCTAGAACACTGCCGCACACTTTCGATTTCGTCCGCTTCCACGAAGCGCCGTGCGGACGGAGCAGAGTAGAGCAGCAAGTAGCTAGCGACCGCCTCCGGACCGTCACTTAGCTCCTCCACCGCCCCCCGCCCGCCGGTGTCCCTGCGGCGGGGGCGGACAGAGACGTGGAACGCCGGCGTGCGCTCGCCAGGCACGGCCAATAAACATTCCTGGCGCTCCGGAGCCGCTGCTGGGACCTGCGTAGGAGGCATGGGAGAGCAAGCGGGCGCGCTGGAGCAGCAGACAGCCGCCGCCTTTCTGTTGAGTTCATTACGAGATCACAGCTGCAGCTCGAGTTGTCTGCCGCCCACTTGCCGGACGCTTAGCGGCTCAGAGGGACGCTCCGGCTCCCTTTGGCTCTGCTGGATCAAAGGCACTTCTGCCCTTATTCGCGAGCACTGATTCTGCTGCAACCGAGTGTGTTATATATTCACATTCCACATAAAGGTAAATCAAACTGCCCACTCTTACCTCTTTTTTGACTTGTAGTAAAATTTTTCATACAATTATGACGAGAAACAGCTATTCTACTTACTTACATCTCCACTGACGGAAAAAATACCACAACACAAAAAAAAATTATGTATAGAAATGAAATTTCCGTAGTAGATATATGTTGGTTTAATAAGCCACGGCTGCAAAATACTAACGCGACTTCTTTACAGACGGATGGAAGAACTGGTAGAAGCCGACCTCGGGGAAGATCAGTTTGGATTCCGTTGAAATGTTGGAACACTTGAGGCAATAATAACCCTACGAGTTAACTTAGAAAATAGATTAAGGAAAGGTAAACCTACGTATCTAGCGTTTGTAGACTTAGAGAAAGCTTTTGACAATGTTGACTGGAATCCTCTCTTTCAAATTTTGAAGGAGACATGGGTAAAATACAGAGAGCGAAAGGCCATTTACAAATTGTACAGAAACCAGATGGCAGTTATAAGACTCGAGGGGCATGAAAGGGAAGCAGTGGTTGGGAAGGGAGCTAGACAGGGTTGTAGCCTATCCCTGATGCTATTCAATCTGTATATTGAGCAGTCAGTAAAGGAAACAGAAGAAAAATTCGGAGTAGGAATTAAAATCCATGAAGAAGAAATAAAAACATTGAGGTACGTCGATGACATTGTAATTCTGTCAGAGACAGTAAAGGACTTGGAAGAGCAGCTGAACGGAATGGACAGTGTCTTGAAAGGAGGATATAAGATGAACATCAACAAAAGCAAAACGAGAATAATGGAATGTTGTCGAATTAGATCGGGTGATGCTGCGGATATTAGATTAGGAAATGAGACGCTTAAAGTAGTAAATATGTTTTGCTATTTGGCGAGCAAAATAACTGATGATGGACGAAGTAGAGAGGATATAAAATATAGACTAGCAATGGCAAGGAAAGCGTTTCTAAAGGAGGGAAATTTGTTAACATCGAGTATAGATTTAAGTGTCAGGAAGTCGTTTCCTAAAGTATTTGTATGGAGTGTAGCCATGTATGCAAGTGAAACGTGGACCATAAATAGTTTAGACAAGAAGATAATAGGAACTTTCGAAATGTTTGAAATATGATTCTACAGAAGAGTACTGAAGATTAGATGGCTAGATACAATAACTAATGAGGAGGTATTGAACAGAATTGGAGAGAAGAGGATTTTGTGGCACAACTTGACTATAAGAAGAGATTGGTTGGTAGGGAATATTCTGCGGCATCAAGAGATCACCAGTGTAGTATTGGAGGGCAGCGTGGAGGGTAAAAATCGTAGAGGGAGACCAAGAGATGAATATACTGAACAGATTCAGAAAGATGTAGGTTGCGGTAGGTACTGGGAGATGACGAACCTTGCACAGGATAGAGTAGCATGGAGAGCTGCATCAAACCAGTCTCTGGAGTAAAGACCACAACAACAACAACAACAACAACACTTGTGTTGGTAAAATATGTAAGTAATTATATTGCAAGATCACATGTTAATGCAAGCGCGAGGTAAGCCATCGCAAATGTGAAATTCAGTATTGTTAATATCAGTAGCCAGTAGCCAGAAAGTCGAATGCAAGCACCCAAACATATATGCCCTGAGTTGTACGGGTGCAGAATGACTGTTAGGCGGATGGAGCTCCAAGCCTTCTTGCACCTGGTCGGTCCATTCTGGGACGATTAATGCTCTTTGCGGATCACTCAGGAGTTGTCATACAATGATGTCGAAATGTGCTCGATTGGAGACAGATCTGGTGATTGAGCGGGCCAAGGTAACGCGTCGACACTCTGAAGAGCATGTTGGATTACAACAACAGTATGTCGACGAGCGTTGCAAAACACCCTCTGACATGTTGTTGTTGTGGTCTTCAGTCCTGAGACTGGTTTGACGCAGCTCTCCATGCAACTCTATCCTGTGCAAGCTTCTTCATCTCCCAGTACCTACTGCAACCTACATCCTTCTGAATCTGCTTAGTGTATTCATCTCTTGGTCTCCCTCTACGATTTTTACCCTCCACGCTGCCCTCCAATGCTAAATTTGTGATCCCTTGATGCCTCAAAACATGTCCTACCAACCGATCCCTTCTTCTAGTCAAGTTGTGCCACAAACTTCTCTTCTCCCCAATCCTATTCAATACCTCCTCATTAGTTACGTGATCTACCCGCCTTATCTTCAGCATTTTTCTGTAGCACCACATTTCGAAAGCTTCTATTCTCTTCTTGTCCAAACTGGTTATCGTCCATGTTTCACTTCCATACATGGGTACACTCCATACAAATACTTTCAGAAACGACTTTCTGACACTTACATCTATACTCGACGTTAACAAAATTCTCTTCTTCAGAAACGATTTCCTTGCCATTGCCCGTCTACATTTTATATCCTCTCTACTTCGACCATCGTCAGTTATTTTACTCCCTAAATAGCAAAACTCCTTTACTACTTTAAGTGTCTCATTTCCTAATCTAATCCCCTCAGCATCACCCGGTTTAATTTGACTACATTCCATTATCCTCGTTTTGCTTTTGTTGATGTTCATCTTATATCCTGCTTTCAAGGCACTGTCCATTCCGTTCAACTGCTCTTCCAAGTCCTTTGCTGTCTCTGACAGAATTACAATGTCATCGGCGAACCTCAAAGTTTTTACTTCTTCTCCATGAATTTTAATACCTACTCCAAATTTTTCTTTTGTTTCCTTTACTGCTTGCTCAATATACAGATTGAATAACATCGGGGGAGGCGACAACCCTGTCTCACTCCTTTCCCAACCACTGCATCCCTTTCATGCCCCTCGACTCTTATAACTGCCATCTGGTTTCTGTACAAATTGTAAATAGCCTTTCGCTCCTTGTATTTTACCCCTGCCACCTTCAGAATTTGAAAGAGGGTATTCCAGTTAACGTTGTCAAAAGCTTTCTCTAAGTCTACAAATGCTAGAAACGTAGGTTTGCCTTTTCTTAATCTTTCTTCTAAGATAAGTCGTAAGGTTAGTATTTCCTCACGTGTTCCAACATTTCTACAGAATCCAAACTGATCTTCCCCGAGGTCCGCTTCTACCAGTTTTTCCATTCGTCTGTAAAGAATTCGTGTTAGTATTTTGCAGCTGCAAAATACTAGCTGCAAAATACCCTCTGACATGATGTTCGTTAATGGAAGCGCAATGAGTCAAAGAATCAGAGTACAAGTTTGCAGTGTGGGTGCATGCGATAACGCGAAGTGCTCCTGTTATCATACGAAATGGCACCCCAGACCATAATGGCAGTTGTAGGTCAAGTCTTTCAGTTCCTCAGCTGGCCTCCTTCTGACCAGCAAACACCCATCACTGGCTCTGAGGCAGAACCTGCTTTCATCAGAAAACACAACAGACCTCCTCCCTGCCCTCCAACGAGCTCTCGCCTGCCACCACTGCAGTCGCTAATGGCCAAGGTTTGGGGTCAGTGGAATGCAAGCAACAGGGCGTCTGTCTACATCTACATCCATACTCCGCAAGCCACCTGACGGTGTGTGGCGGAGGGTACCTTGAGTACATCTATCGGTTCTCCCTTCTATTCCAGTCTCGTATTGTTCGTGGAAAGAAGGATTGTCGGTATGCTTGTGTGTGGGCTCTAATCTCTCTGATTTTATCGTCATGGTCTCTTCGCGAGATATACGTAGGAGGGAGCAATATACTACTTGACTCCTCGGTGAAGGTATGTTCTCGAAACTTCAACAAAAGCCCGTACCGAGCTACTGAGCGTCTCTCCTGCAGAGTCTTCCACCGGAGTTTATCTATCATCTCCGTAACGCTTTCGCGATTGCTAAATGCTCCTGTAACGAAGCGCTCTGCTCTCCGCTGGATCTTCTCTATCTCTTCTGTCAACCCTATCTGGTAAGGATCCCACACTGCTGAGCAGTATTCAAGCAGTGGGCGAACAGGCGTACTGTAACCTACTTCCTTTGTTTTCGGATTGCATTTCCTTAGGATTCTTCCAATGAATCTCAGTCTGGCATCTGCTTTACCGACGATCAACTGTAAATGATCATTCCATTTTAAATCACTCCTAATGCGTACTCCCAGATAATTTATGGAATTAACTGCTTCCAGTTGCTGACCTGCTATTTTGTAGCTAAATGATAAGGGATCTATCTTTCTATCTATTCGCAGCACATGCTGTTACTTTGTTCATTAAACGACTGTGGGGAACTGTATCGAACTCCTTGCGGAAGTCACGAAACACGGCATCTACCTGTGAACCCGTGTCTATGGCCCTCTGAGTCTCGTGGACGAATATCGCGTGCTGGGTTTCACAAGATCGTCTTTTTCGAAACCCATGCTGATTCCTACAGAGTTGATTTCTAGTCTCCAGAAAATTCATTATACTCGAACGCAATACGTGTTCCAAAATTCTACAACTGTCTCGGAACTGTCCGATTTGTACAGTTTGCTGTGTCACTTTGGTGCCAACTGATGCTCATACAGCTGCTACAGATGCAGTACGATGCGCCATCGTCAGGGACTTCCCTCTCGGTAGTGCTACGGGACGCACACATTCTCGTGACCACTGCAGCTGGCCGTCATGTACAATGGCTGCATTCCTGTCAGACCTTTCTGCAGTACCGCGGAAGGAACATCCAGCTTCTCGTAGCCCTACTGCACGACCATGTTCAAACTCCGAGACGTGTTGATAACGGCGTCTTTGTCGCCTTAAATTCTTTCTTGACTAACATCAACACACCAGGTCCAAAGGTAACTAAGGCTCACAACCATTACAGGGCGTATTTAAAGTAAATATGGTTTGCATCCTCATAGTAGTGCTACCAGCACCACTGATATGCGACTCTCGCGAATTCAGAATAGACATCATCTTTCAGATATAGAAACACGCCTACCAACTTTCGTTTACGTCGCACAACTCCTTCTTGGTGCTGCAATTCTTTTCATGTCAGAATATACACCGGGCATGTCTCCGAGGAAGCGTTAGGTGTATTTTTCTCTCGTATTTCCATAGGTAATTGCAGTTTTGTTTCTGACTTGTGTAGATGGAGTCAGTCAAAACAAATACTAATCGTGTAATATATAACTTTCTAGCCTTCTAGCTATTTTTGGTGTTAATGGTAGTGGTGTGGACTCTCTTTTTATTCGATGTATTACGCTTCTTACTTGTACACTGCATATCATTTTTTCAAACAGAAGTCCTCAGCAGTCGATACGTTACACCACAGCGGTTCTGATTAAGCAGTGTGATCTTTGGTTGTCAGGAGCATTTTCGTTGCTAGCGTAGCATTCAGTGAGAAGTGAGTGAGGGAGTCGTGTGATAGTTAACCTGCAGAGCAGCCAAGAAATAATCAGAAGAACACAGGATGCTGCTTTTTGGGAAAGTGAAAATTGAGCAGAAATGTATCACGTGCATTGGTGAAGCCTGATTTATTCATAGAGTGTGCGATTAAAAAAGTGCTACAGTTCTTCACTTCCCAAGAGCATGGCAGGCAGTGGACCATGTGGGACTGCGCTGGGGTTGCCGCCCACGCCTTCGCCTTAAAAGAGAATCTCAGGGGTTCCAAACTCGAGACATACGCTTGAGGACGAACACATCACATCGATCAAATAACTTCCGGGAATTCAGCCAGGTAACACTTTCAGCGACCGCCGATATTTCGGCGGGAGAACACCCACGACTTTCAAGGAAAACTGCAACGGACGGGCGGCGTACATACAAATTTAAAACCTCGGTTCTCAGAATGATGCAGGAAAGATAACGCACACACTGAACACTAGTGCCACCAAAGATGACCAGAGATATCGACAGTTAGACTAAGAACTCGCAGGTGAGGCAGCATTGACTCTGTCCCTCTGTTTTTTGACAACGGAGAGAGCCGAATTGCAAACAGAGTTTTTAAAAAAACCTCCATCCCTGTTAACGAGGTTTCTCGCTAATTTAATCTCAACTGGCTACTTAATAACACTGTCCCAATAGCTGGACGTGCATGCCAATATCTCGGTGCTATTATACAACATGGGGAGACTAGTATCCAAGCAATGTTCGGCAATAGCAGATGTAATGGCTGCTGTAATCGTGTGTGCCGTTTATGCTCAGTATATCGGTCCTCCACGGTCCTGTTGGTCTGACCAATATATGTCATGCGGCAGCTACAAGAAATGCGATATACACCCGCCTTACGCAGACCAAGATCATTCTTAACAGAACTCAAAAGCACTCTAATTTTTGATGGAGGTCGGAAAACACATTTCAAACCGTATTTCAGTAAAATACGACCGATCTTGTTGGAAGTGTTTCCTACGTAAGAGAATAAGGTAGTAGACGTAGGTGTCGACTCAGAATTATTATCAATCATCCGATGTACAGTTGGTCGATAGCGCAACGAACGTTCAATCTGTCTACCACTATAACCATTTTGACGAAACATAAAGATCAGCTCAGCTGGCTAAGTCTCAGCGTCGGAAACGACGTGTGCCCTGTGTACCAATGTACGAAGTACCCCTTCACGTTGAGCCGGAAGGTGACAACTATTAGCCTGTAAGTACAAGTCGGTGTGAGTACGTTTCCTGTAGACCGCATGTCCCAATGATTCATCATCTTTCCTCCTATCCAACACGTCTAGAAAGGGAAGGCAACCATCCTCTTCCACCAGTTAGCCTTGAAAATGGCGGGGTGTTCTCCCGCCGAAATATCGGAGGTGGCTGAATTCCTGGAAGTTATTTGAAAGTTGTATACGCCAGGAGAAACTCTGTCTCACATAACATCGAGTTTCCCACATTACTTCTGTTCACGTGATGGCAGGCTTCAACACGTTTTTTCGTCCAGGCCTATACAAATTAAAAATCCCAGGAACGTTCCTAACGCATTAACAACTACTCACACTTCATCTCTGGAGTTCATCGGCATTATCAACTGGTGTATCTTCACGAGAATTAATCCTACTGGTTCACGTCGAGCTGATAAACGCTATTTAACAGTAACCAGAATGATGATTAAACCATGTGAGGGCAGTATCATTTCGTAATTTACCTCTCAATTGCGGTGTTTCGAAATAAACATTCATTAACAGTGTTTTAACATTGGCATGGCTAAAATAGTTCGAACGTTTCACAGGCGAAACCGTTGGTTTCAGTACCTATTTTTATAAGGATGATTTGCTTGTTTCACTACCCTCTACTCACCATTTGCCTTTATAACTACAGTAGTCTAACAGGCTGTGTACTGAAATAACTGTATGCTTTAACAGACTCGCTTCGTTGAAAGCAGAGTCTGCTTTATTCTTCATATCTGTGTAAATTATAATTCTTTTGACCAGGTTTAAAAGACTGACCCTCCACTCATATTGTAGAAGAATCAGGTTTCCTTTAATATTTTTGACAGAACTGGTCAATAGACGTAACACAAAAGCCACTTCTTTATTTTTCACTAGCGAATATACCTTGCAGCGTATTTAAAAATTACTCTCCGTTTGTCCGAAGTACTGTTTATTGCAGTCACCATATGGGCTCATCTGCTATCACTTGGGGTAGTCTTCATTTGTGCATGCTGTTTTCTTTAAACCATGTTCTCATCACATTTCCGTAACTGTTTACGGATTCTGCCTCGCTCGCCATCATTCATTACGTTTTAAGATGTTGTCAAGATTTCTGCCTCTTCGTCAGACAGGCATCTTGTTGATAAGAAAGGTTTAAGCCACAATTTTATATGCGATTTGGTTCAAATGGTTCAAATGGCTCTGAGCACTATGGGACTCAACGGCTGTGGTCATTAGTCCCCTAGAACTTAGAACTACTTAAACCTAACTAACCTAAGGACATCACACACATCCATGCCCGAGGCAGGATTCGAACCTGCGACCGTAGCAGTCGCACGGTTCCTGACTGCGCGCCTAGAACCGCGAGAGCACCGCGGCTATGCGATTTGGGCATGATGCTTTTCAACTCGGTATCGGTATTATGACCATAGTAATATCTGGCATACATGTGGTGCAGTTATTCACATCTTGCCGGTCGTTTGTTGTCTCCTTCCTGTTGGTCTTAATTCGTTTCCTATGATCGTATGGAAGATCATAAACACCTGATTTCTTGTTGGATGCTACTGTTTCTACTACTGCTTCAGTAACTAGTTTAGTCGATGGTAACAGTGGAATGGTTTGCTGCTTCTTCCTTGCTTAAGGTTCTTCATACAACCCTTGTCTTGCTTTTACTACTACCATTATTATTATTGTGTCATTGTTATTATTATTAGTATTAGCTTTGCCAGTCATGCATTGCTCTGGCTGGTTAAATGGAAAAAGAAGGAAAAGTGAAAGCCCACGTTTTTATTATATATGAGAGTTGGATATACGTCCCTATCCACTTCTCCCCCCTGTCTCTGTCAATCTCCTCCTTCCCCTCTCTTTGTATATTCCCTCCTCTTTCCCCCTCTCTTTGTCCATCACTATCTTCCCCCACTCTGTGTCTGCTCCCCCTTCTCTCACCATTTCCTTCTGCCTATTCCTACCGTCACAACCCCCCCCCCCCCCGCCTTATATCTATCTTCTTCCCCCCGAGCGGTTCCAGGCGCTTCAGTCTGGAACCGCGTGACCGGTACGGTCGCAGGTTCGAATCCTGCCTCGGGCATGGATGTGTGTGATTTCCTTAGGTTAGTTAGGTTTAAGTAGTTCTAAGGGACTGCTGACCTCAGATGTTAAGTCCCACAGTGCTCAGAGCCATTTTCTTCTTCCTCTCTCTCTCCAGCAACCTCTCTGTGCCCACATCCTCCTGTCCGCTTTCTATGTCCCATTCCATTCTTGTTTATTGTTAGTGCAAATTCATATTCTGTAGTAATTTTCTAATCGTAAAGTGATAAGATATGAATAAAACTTCTGTGTTTCCTAACAACGTATGTACATATATAACTTATGTCCGTCGAAATGTTCGTTGGAATGCAGTGTGCAAATTTGAAGTAAATCGCTCAATATCTTTTCGAGATTTTCAGTAAAAACTTCTCTATTTTACATATGAAATATTTATTTACGTATTATGTATACGCTGAGAGAGAAAAAATCACAACACCTAGAAGGAGTTGTGCGACATGAACGAAAGCTGGTGTTTCTATATTTGCAAGATATCTATTCAAATTTCGCGCCACTAGCATAAGGGAGGTGTTGATAGCCCCAATATGAGAATGCGAGTCAAGTGTTCTTTAAATACACGGCGTAACTATCGTGAGCGGTGGTTACTTTTGAGAGTGGACGTAGTGAGGTGGTGTCAGTGAAGAATGCCTCGAAGGCGACAAAGACGCAATTACCAACGCCTCAAGAAATTCCTTCTGCGATATTGCACAAAGACTAGGCAGGAATGTAGCCACTGTACATGAATGCTGGCAGCGGTGGTCACGACAATATACGGTCCAGGTCGGCCACGGGTCACTACAGGGACTGCTCCAGTAGCACAAAAGAATTGTTACAAATTGGTTACTTCAAGGACAGCTCCGAGTCAGACACCCTGTAGCTTGCATACAACTGACTCCAAACCACCGTCATTTCTGACTTCTGTGGTGTCAAGCAGCTCATTTCTGATAAAAACTGTTTGTGCTTCGATCCAGTGATGGCTGTGTGTTGGTTAGAAGGGGGCTCTCCAATTGGTATGTAAAAACACGCTCATATTCGAATGCAGCGTTGTGTCTAAATTTCAAGGCAATCGGTGAGGAGCCCTCCGTTATTTACGATTTTTAACAAATGACAATTTACATTTTTATTTGTATGGCTCATTGATGTCCTACTTATTCTTACGACTATTACTGTTCTAAATAACATCCGCCTCGTTAATTTTACTAAAACGGTATTTTTTAATAAAATGATTAATGTAATTTGAAGAGAAAACTGAAAATTTTGAATTGTTTAGCTTTAAGGGCCCAAACTAAATAAATAATAGTAGTGCTAAATACTATCTAATAACTTCCGGTAAGCAACCTAACCAATTTTCTGTACTCAGTTACTCCTTGTGTTAATCGTTGCTGGTAATCAGTTCTCATTCAGGAAGAGTAATTCTGCTTAATTGTCGATGTCTATTCATTGTCAGAGATGAAGATCCCGGTTTCTGGAGTGTAACTTTGAATTTCTGTATACAATTTATTTCTGTTACGTGAATATGGCCATAATCCTCAAAATGTTCGGTGTTGCTGAAGTAGATACCTCAACTCCATCTTTCGTAGTGGTTTGCAGTTTCTGGAAGTGGCAGAAGTCAATTCAAAAGAATCGTTTCCAGGAACTATAATGGCATAAATTGCAGTAATTCTCATTTGAGGTCAGGAACGGGCGTTCGTGTAATTTCGAGCACGTAAACCGGTTTTGCCTGCCTTCGACAGTGGCACGAGCGTTCTGCAACTGCACTTGTTAGTGATTTGTAGCGGCGTATCGTCTCGATTTATACTCTTTAATGATAGTTCTGCGGCGACGTCTGGATACTCACACGCCCCATCAATTGGGGACGGAGCGGCAGAGATAGTATCTAGGAGGATAGTTTCCGCCTCTGCACCTGCACTCGGCTCTACACGAATCTCTCTTGATGATCACACAGTCGAACGCTCGGCAGGACTGCAGGTTTTGTTCTCGGATAATAGCTTCCAAGGGGAATTAATTTATCACTGTCCCTCTGCAGCGAAATGAACTACGTCTACCATTTCAGGCGCGCATGCGCCAACTGCAGGAATTTCGCAAACTATTCCGAGGGACATTTGTGCGCAGCGAGCAGTTGGTGAAGTTAGGGACAGACGCTCCGAGTTGCGTGTTCCTGCGTTGGCATGCTGCGCGTTAAACACTTTGCTTCTGAGATCAAGTGCTAACAGTAAATTACTACTAACTGAAAGCTGACATCGAACTTCGTGACACGATGAAGAAAGTGTCCAAGTTTCCAAAGTAATGTATATTGTTCACAGTGACCTAGAACTCCACTAACAACATATTTGGGAGTTGTTCAGGGATATTTCATAAGTACTTTCTTATGAGGAACCCGAGATTTTACTTGATTTTCTAACACCATTTACCTTCCTATCTGTACTGTTCTGAAAATATCTGCAGAAATGTGAAAATGCCAACAATATGCACTGTGTGTCTTTCTTGTTCCAACAGCGATACGTAGAGGTATATATAGGTCCACACTAACGAAGTTTTCTTTTCAAGTGTGACTGCATTACACTGTGGTTTTTGTTCTACATTTTAGTGACTGCGGATTGCAGAATTTTCGAGTGTTGTGAAGGTATTTTCACGAAAACGATGGTAATTTGGGTAACAAATCGAATAAATCATAATTAAATTATTACTCATCAACAAGCCACAGGATACCAGAAGTCTCTCAAACCAAAATTTCGCTGAAAATGTCGCCCAAAAATTTACAAAATATGACTAAACAGTGTGAGAAATTTTTTCGGTGGAGTCCTGTTTCAAGCTGTATAAATACAAGACGTGAACTGCAGCACTTCAGACTTCATGCTCAGCAGTTTACGAGGTTGTTCTTGTTTGTTTTAAAATGTTTTCGTAAGAAAAGTGGATTATCAAATGGTATACTGTTGACAGCCTTTTAGGATGTGCCTTCATGTAATGTAACATAGCAGTTTTATAGTAAGATTGAGGCGTGGCGCCTTATGTGGCTCCTGTCTAGAGTGGTATGAATCGGGTCCAGTCGAGTACGTAGTTCTAATTTTCATCTGCTAGAGGACAGTAGTGCAAAGATATATTCAAGAAACAGGTCAAGAGAATGTTTTCGTTAATTGTTATATTTATTTCTTGAAGGGCTTTTTGTTTATTTATGTTTGTAGTGTTTTGTATGTGCTTTTAGGTGTGTCAGTGGTTCGTAAATGTGATCTAAAATAAATATGTAGATCATTATTCTACTGACGAACGTTGTACAACGGAGAATTTTGTAACATAATATGTTCAGTAAGTTAATGGTACAAGGAAAGCTAATTCGAGTACAAATGAAAATAGTTAATAACGTGAAGTATAAGCAAAATATCAGAATGTTAAATATTTATTTCGGGAAGAAGTACAGATCAAAAGTGTGTTATTTGTTGATTGGTTAGTCATGAAAAGCGCGGACTAACGCAGGAGAATAATGTTTTTATATTGACCTGAAAGAAAATTGACAAGTCAAAACGGAGTATTCTTTGCGCGTCTTTCCTCTTGGAGATATAGGATGCTTACAGCAGTGTAGGTGGTCGGGGCCCAGCCTTTTAGTGATACGGTCGTGCGTAGTGTGAGCTCCGAAGTTGTGCTACATGTTTCAAAAGTTTTTTTTAAAGTGAAGGCGTATTTACTGCGGTGTGTTTTTTAGAAAGTACGGATTTTTTAAGTAATTTTGTTTGAGAAAAGACTGTAATCCTGTGTGGCATATTGAGGAGAGCGGTGACTAAAAACCGGAGTGCATTAGACACCGATTAACTTAATACACTCCTGGAAATTGAAATAAGAACACCGTGAATTCATTGTCCCAGGAAGGGGAAACTTTATTGACACATTCCTGGGGTCAGATACATCACATGATCACACTGACAGAACCACAGGCACATAGACACAGGCAACAGAGCATGCACAATGTCGGCACTAGTACAGTGTATATCCACCTTTCGCAGCAATGCAGGCTGCTATTCTCCCATGGAGACGATCGTAGAGATGCTGGATGTAGTCCTGTGGAACGGCTTTCCATGCCATTTCCATCTGGCGCCTCAGTTGGACCAGCGTTCGTGCTGGACGTGCAGACCGCGTGAGACGACGCTTCATCCAGTCCCAAACATGCTCAATGGGGGACAGATCCGGAGATCTTGCTGGCCAGGGTAGTTGACTTACACCTTCTAGAGCACGTTGGGTGGCACGGGATACATGCGGACGTGCATTGTCCTGTTGGAACAGCAAGTTCCCTTGCCGGTCTAGGAATGGTAGAACGATGGGGTCGATGACGGTTTGGATGTACCGTGCACTATTCAGTGTCCCCTCGACGATCAGCAGTGGTGTACGGCCAGTGTAGGAGATCGCTCCCCACACCATGATGCCGGGTGTTGGCCCTGTGTGCCTCGGTCGTATGCAGTCCTGATTGTGGCGCTCACCTGCACGGCGCCAAACACGCATACGACCATCACTGGCACCAAGGCAGAAGCGACTCTCATCGCTGAAGACGACACGTCTCCATTCGTTCCTCCATTCACGCCTGTCGCGACACCACTGGAGGCGGGCTGCACGATGTTGGGGCGTGAGCGGAAGACGGCCTAACGGTGTGCGGGACCGTAGCCCAGCTTCATGGAGACGGTTGCGAATGGTCCTCGCCGATACCCCAGGAGCAACAGTGTCCCTAATTTGCTGGGAAGTGGCGGTGCGGTCCCCTACGGCACTGCGTAGGATCCTACGGTCTTGGCGTGCATCCGTGCGTCGCTGCGGTCCGGTCCCAGGTCGATGGGCACGTGCACCTTCCGCCGACCACTGGCGACAACATCGATGTACTGTGGAGACCTCACGCCCCACGTGTTGAGCAATTCGGCGGTACGTCCACCCGGCCTCCCGCATGCCCACTATACACTCTCGCTCAAAGTCCGTCAACTGCACATACGGTTCACGTCCACGCTGTCGCGGCATGCTACCAGTGTTAAAGACTGCGATGGAGCTCCGTATGCCACGGCAAACTGGCTGACACTGACGGCGGCGGTGCACAAATGCTGCGCAGCTAGCGCCATTCGACGGCCAACACCGCGGTTCCTGGTGTGTCCGCTGTGCCGTGCGTGTGATCATTGCTTGTACAGCCCTCTCGCAGTGTCCGGAGCAAGTATGGTGGGTCTGACACACCGGTGTCAATGTGTTCTTTTTTCCATTTCCAGGAGTGTAGTATGGCGAGCATTTTCGTTTAAGAACAATACGTGCTTAGAAGCTGTTCAGATTTCGGGAAATACGTTACCACAAACTTGCTAACTTGAATGAAACGATTTGTGCATGACTGTGTTAAGATTAGCGTGGGTTTGGCAGTGAACGTGTACGTTATCAAGCTTCAGAATATGCCGAAGTTTTGACAGTATTTCCACCTTTCATTCAAAATTAAGACCTTTTCCCGATTTTTGGAATAGTTACGCTGTATGCAGCCGATCGGCTGTCCTACCGGCGATATGCTGCAACGAGTTCACAGGTACTTGCAGGTAAAGGATGAAAGGAACCACGCCGTCACAAGATCCATAAGGTACGTGGAATTTTGTATACCTTATATAATCCACGATATGATTTGTAGTTTCCCTTCACCATCCCGCGATCCCGCTATTATCTTTCTGTTTCTCTCTTAGCTCAGATAATGGCATCATGGGACTTTTGAAACCGGTCATCTTAGAACATTTTAAGCGTCTACACTGCGATCGCGGAGTACGAGATCCATAGCGATAGCCCTAAAGCAAAGCATGTGTACCTTACCAGTTTTCATGAAGTTTTATATGTCGTGGAGCATTGCTCTGACGCAGAAAAACTCGCTAGAAGAGAATCACAGGTAAGATGAACGAATACTTTATGTGACATTTCTATCTTGTTTTTCATCGTTTTTGTGGAATACGTACTTGGAGGAAACAGCTCGTAAGGTACCATTATTGCATCAACTTAATCTCCAGTAAACCAAAAATCGTTAGCTAGATAGCATTTTCCACTGTAACACTTCCCATTTGAAAATTGTTACACCATCAATTATTTGACTTAAGGCTACCACACTGATACGCCAGTATCTTCAGTATTTTTAACACAGAAAAGATGTCATTCCTACAGATAAGTAATGTTGCTTGCACATGATAGCTACTGGATGTTTCCCCTGAAAAAGGTCAAAAATGCGTGGCACTTGTAGCATATCACCATCTTTCGAACTTTGAGAAAACTCAAAGAACTCCATCACGAGAAGATAGATGGACTGTTGGACTGCCTCTGACTTACAGCCAACAGAAAACAGCTGAAATCCTAGCTAAAGTTCCAGGCAGTGTGTCTCCACGAACTATTGACAACAGTTTGCAAGAGCTGGGTTCAGATGTCGATTTGCTGTTCATTGCTTACCGCTGACACTCTAACAGCACACAACAGGGACTTGGTGGCACAGAGTGAGGTAGCGCAGTGCTTAGAACCCTGGGCTTGCATATGCTTCAAGTCCCCTGCAGTCATCCTGGTTTAAGTTTTTCGTGATTTCCGTTAATCGTTTAAGGCAAAAGCCGGGATAGTTTCACTGAAAGGACGCAGCTTTGAGCGTACAAGCTGTGGCCAGAGATTAGAGCGGCAGTTTCCCGCGGCAGAGCACGTGGCTGGCGGTTGCTACGGAGCCATGGTGAGCGGCTAGCGTCTATGCGGCCTTGGCAAACCCCGAGAGGACGCTCGGCAGGGGCGCTTATGGCCGTGTTTGGCGCTTGGAGAAATTTATATGCAAGAGAAAAATTAATAAAAACAAAACTAACAGTGACACGGAGATGCGGGTTGGCACTCATGGACAGAAAAATATTTAAAGCTAAATTATCTAGACGCGCCACAAAAATATGTAATAGTTTAAAAGTTATTCTTGTCTTACAAATTGTAAATTTATGAAAGTTCAAAAGCTAATATCTCGGCAATTCGTTACCCGATTGATATGAACAAAGTGTTCACGGATGCGGCTAGTAGAGTTGCATCGAGCAATCATAGCCGATTTAGCACAATGTGTATTACTTGTGATTGAGAGGTCGGAATAAGGGATTCCACTAAGAGAAACTATGTTTTTGGCAGTAAATAAATTCAAAGGGACGAAACTAGCTGCAGAATTCTAAAGTTTGAAGAGGTACATGAGTAATTAAGTATGTATTTTTATTTGTTTACTTATGTTTGGTATAAAAAATCCAGGAAACGCAATATCACGCCACAGAATCATTATTTGTGAAAAAACGGTGGCAGATACAGGAAACTGGACCTTAAATTTGTCATATTTTTCATTGTATCGTATGTGTTTTTGTGTATCGTTTTACAATATTCGTAAGTTTGTCAGACATTGTTTTGTGTTAGGCAGTCGCTTCGAGCGTGGCTAGGGCGGTTATCTTTGAGCACAGTGTGTCTTGAACGACGCTAAGAGCCGCACGTGCCGCGCATCCGGGGGTGGGAGTGGGTTTGTAGCGACGTTCGAAAGCGATCAAGTGGAGCGCAATCAGTGGTTTAGTACAACAGACAAGAGTGTATTTTGTGAATTGTGAACAGACTGTCAACTGCCGCGATCGCGACATAAGAATTTTATAGTGAAGTGTTGTAACATCAGTTATTAACGGCCATCCTTACATAAGAGCTCCTCAGACTCCATTTTAAGTGTTTGGCGAATATATTTAAGAAAAATAAACTACTTGTTCAAATTAATATTCAACGTGAGTGACTCAATATTTTAAATTTCACCGCAATACCTGCCTGCATTGTTTATTTTTATATTATATTTCAACTTAAAAATTAAGTTTACGATAGGGTTGAGCTGGCACCCTATGACGGAAAACGTAGCCCAACATTGAGACCAGACACATCTCTGGGCTGAATGTAACAAATATATATATATTTTCGCGCCATAGCACCTGGGGGCTAGAGCCAAACTGCTCAAACTTCAATGTGTTAGTGCCCAGTACTATCGTAGAGCTTATGCCCCATCTATAGTGACCACGTTGTCGACGGGACGTTAACAAGTTAGGTCCTCCCTTATTTCCCTGGTGTAGAGCCAGGATCAGTTGGACATTGAGCGAAATTCTTCGGTGTTCAGTGGTTATCCTCGTTTCTTCTTGCGACAGGCAGATCGACACCAACTCGTTCGTAGACGATCTTGTGAAAGATCGCAGGAATCAGCAATCCTTGAAACCCATACGTCTTCGTGTCGTGGGGTCATGCTGTGGTGACCTGTGGTGTACGACGATGGGACTGGTTTGAAAACTGCTGACAGCAGGTTAATGCTGTATCTTAAGTAACAAGAATATTAAAACCTGTTGTCATCGCTTTAATCACCAGGGTAAAAGAAGACATAACCCAGCAACACCATCACAGCGTTTCACGCCTTGAGACGTATGTGACTTCTTGAATGGCCTGTGTGGCGCCTTTATTTACACACGTACAGCACGTCTGGGATGACAGAATGTCGCTCACTTTCATATCAGCCTCCAGTGAGCATTCTTCATCAAATGACACACTGTGTGTTTCAGCCAAGGAAAGAAATATTTCAAGACGCCATTCAGAGACTGGTGGCTTCCTTGGCACAATGAATACAAGAGTGTAATAGAAAGCATGCGATCACAGCTAAAAATGATGCCGATGACAGACATCAGTTCCTAATGCACTGAAAGAGATGAACGTCTCTGCAAAGACTGATGGATACTGGAGTGGCGTTTCACGGTCTAACTCTCCTCGTTTCCATCAGTGTATCTGCAGTCTCCTGCACAGACATGAAACTCACCTAGTCAGTGATTAACAGCGCACTGTGTTATCTAGTTTCCTATATACAACAATGCCACAAGGAGGAGGTCACACAGTAATTAAGGTACGCAGATAGATATAATTCAAATTACTGATATCCCAGTTTAGTTTTTAGGTGGTCTCTCTAAATCATTTTAAGTGAGGGATCAGAAGATTTCTTGGAAAAAGGCCAAACCTATTTCTTTTCCCACCCTTGCTGCACTAATTACAGCACTGTCAACAGGATGTCACTAAGCCTCATTCTTTTGACAAGATAATCATCATGCAGTACACAGTTCACAAGCAGCTGCTAGCCCATAGTCTCTTTATCAGAAGGTTTCGCGATTTTGCATTTTACATACCTTTATTGAATTAATCCCCCAATGAACCATGGACCTTGCCGTTGGTGGGGAGGCTTGCGTGCCTCAGCGATACAGATGGCCGTACCGTAAGTGTAACCACAACGGAGGGGTATCTGTTGAGAGGCCAGACAAACATGTGGTTTCTGAAGAGGGGCAGCAGCCTTTTCAGTAGTTGCAGGGGCAACAGTCTGGATGATTGACTGATCTGGCCTTGTAACAATAACCAAAACGGCCTTGCAGTGCTGGTACTGCGAACGTCTGAAAGCAAGGGGAAACTATGGCCGTAATTTTTCCCGAGGGCATGCAGCTTTACTGTATGATTAAATGATGATGGCGTCCTCTTGGGTAAAATATTCCGGAGGTAAAATAGTCCCCCATTCGGATCTCCGGGCTACTCAGGAGGATGTCGGTATCAGGAGAAAGAAAACTGGCGTCCTACGGATCGGAGCGTGGAATGTCAGATCCCTTAATCGGGCAGGTAGGTTAGAAAACTTAAAAAGGGAAATGGATAGGTTAAAGTTAGATATAATGGGAATTAGTGAAGTTCGGTGGCAGGAGGAACAAGACTTCTGGTCAGGTGACTACAGGGTTATAAACGCAAAATCAAATAGGGGTAATGCAGCAGTAGGTTTAATAATGAATAGGAACATAGGAATGCGGGTAAGCTACTACAAACAGCATAGTGAACGCATTATTGTGGCCAAGATAGATACGAAGCCCACACCTAATACAGTAGTACAAGTTTATATGCCAACTAGATCTGCAGATGACGAAGAAATTGAAGAAATGTATGATGAAATAAATGGAATTATTCAGATACTGAAGTGAGACGAAAATTTAATAGTCAGGGGTGACTCGAATTCGTCAGTAGGAAAAGGGAGAGAAGTAAACGTAGTAGATGAATGTGGTTTGGGGCTAAGAAATGAAAGAGGAAGCCGCCTCGTAGAATTTTGCACAGGGCACAACTTAATCATAGCTAACACTTGATTTAAGAATCATGAAAGTAGGTTGTATACAAGGAAGAACCCTGGAGATACTGAAAGGTATTAGATAGATTATATAATGGTAAGACAGAGATTTAGGAACCAGGTTTTAAATTTTAAGTCATTTCCAGAGGCAGATGTGGATTCTGACCACAATCTATTGGTTATGATCTGCAGATTGAAACTGAAGAAACTGCAAAAAGGTTGGAATTTAAGGAGATGGGACCTGGATAAACTGAAAGAACCAGAGGTTGTAGAGAGTTTCAGGGAGGGCATAAGGGAACAATTGATAGGAATGGGGGAAAGAAATACAGTAGAAGAAGAATGGGTAGCTCTGAGGGATGAAGTAGTGACGGCAGCAGACGATCAAGTAGGTAAAAAGACGAGGGCTGGTAGAAATCCTTGGGTAACAGAAGAAATATTGAATTTAATTGATGAAAGGAGAAAATATAAAAATGCAGTAAATGAAGCAGGCAAAAAGGAATACAAACGTCTCAAAAATGAGATTGAGAGGAAGTGCAAAATGGCTAAGCAGGGATGGCTAGAGGACAAATGTAAGGATGTAGAGGCTTGTCTCACTAGGGGTAAGATAGATACCGCCTACAGGAAAATTAAAGAGACCTTTGGAGAGAAGAGAACCACTTGCATCAATATCAAGAGCTCAGATGGAAAACCAGTTCTAAGCAAAGAGGGGAAAGCAGAAAGGTGGAAGGAGTATATAGAGGGTTGATACAAGGGCGATGTCCTTGAGGACAATATTATGGAAATGGAATAGGATGTAGATGAAGACGAAATGGGAGATAAGATACTGCGTGAAGAGTTTGACAGCGCACTGAAAGACCTGAGTCGAAACAAGGCCCCGGGAGTAGACAACATTCCATTAGAACTACAGATGGCCTTGGGAGAGCCAGTCATGACAAAACTCTACCATCTGGTGAGCAAGAAGTATGAGACAGGCGAAATACCCTCAGACTTCAAGAAGAATATAATAATTCCAATCCCAAAGAAAGCAGGTGTTGACAGATGTGAAAATTACCGAACTATCAGCTTAATCAGTCACAGCTGCAAAATACTAACGCGAATTCTTTACAGACGAATGGAAAAACTGGTAGAAGCGGCCGGCCGCTGTGGTCTAGCGGTTCCAGGCGCTCAGTCCGGAACCGCGCGACTGCTATGGTCGCAGGTTCGAATCCTGTCTCGAGCATGGATGTGTGTGATGTCCTTAGGTTAGTTAGGTTAAAGTACTTCTAAGTTCTAGGGGACTGATGACCACAGATCTTAAGTCCCATAGTGCTCAGAGCCATGGTAGAAGCGGACCACGGGGAAGATCAGTTTGGATTCCGTAGAAATGTTGGAACACGTGAGGCAATACTAACCTTACGACTTATCTTAGAAGAAAGATTAAGAAAAGGCAAACCTACGTTTCTAGCATTTGTAGACTTAGAGAAAGCTTTTGACAATGTTAACTGGAATACTCTCTTTCAAATTATGAAGGTGGCAGGGGTAAAATACAGGGAGCAAAAGGCTATTTACAACTTGTACAGAAACCAGATGGCAGTTATAAGAGTCGATGGGCATGAAAGGGAAGCAGTGGTAGGGAAAGGAGTGAGACAGGGTTGTAGCCTCTCCCCGATGTTATTCAATCTGTATATTGAGCAGGCAGTAAAGGAAACAAAACAAAAATTTGGAGTAGGTATTAAAATTCATGGAGAAGAAGTAAAAACTTTGAGGTTCGCCGATGACATTGTAATTCTGTCAGAGCAGTAAAGGAAACAAAACAAAAATTTGGAGTAGGTATTAAAATTCACGGAGAAGAAGTAAAAACTTTGAGGTTCGCCGATGACATTGTAATTCTGTCAGAGACAGCAAAAGACTTGGAAGAGCAGTTGAACGGAATGGACAGTGTCTTGAAAGGAGGATATAAGATAAACATCAACAAAAGCAAAACAAGGATAATTGAATGTAGTCAAATTAAATCGGGTGATGCTGAGGGAATTAGATTATGAAATGAGACACTTAAAGTAGCAAAGGAGTTTTGCTATTTAGGGAGTAAAATAACTGACGATGGTCGAAGTAGAGAGGATATAAAATGTAGACGGGCAATGGCAAGGAAATCGTTTCTGAAGAAGAGAAATTTGTTAACGTCGAGTATAGATGTAAGTGTCAGAAAGTCGTTTCTGAAAGTATTTGTATGGAGTGTAGCCATGTATGGAAGTGAAACATGGACGATAACTAGTTTGGACAAGAAGAGAATAGAAGCTTTCGAAATGTGGTGCTACAGAAGAATGCTGAAGATAAGGTGGGTAGATCACGTAACTAAAGAGGGGTATTGAATAGGATTGGGGAGAAGAGAAGTTTGTGGCACAACTTGAGTAGAAGAAGGGATCGGTTGGTAGGACATGTTCAGAGGCATCAAGGGATCACCAATTTAGTATTGCAGGGCAGTGTGGAGGGTAAAAATCGTAGAGGGAGACCAAGAGATGAATACACTAAGCAGATTCAGAAGGATGTAGGTTGTAGTAGGTACTGGGAGATGAAGAAGCTTGCACATGATAGCGTAGCATGGAGAGCTGCATCAATCCAGTCTCAGGACTGAAGACCACAACAACAACAACAACATTGGATTAATGTCAGCTGTAAAACCATCTCTTTATATTTTTTGTTAGTTCAAACACCTTTATTCTTCTAGTAGTAAAACTATGACGATTCTGGGCAATTTCCCATGTGACTAGCACTTGAGAGGAGCCCTAGAATTGTCATACGTCTACAACTCCTTATCAGTGATGTTATCACTCTTACCAGTGACGTGTCTTATTAGCAGCATCATCAGACATATCAGTGATGTAATCAAGCAATGCAACCCTTCTGCCTCCCTGAGACATAACATTATGAGAGAATGAAGGTGTTTTCATGAATTACACTGTAACACAGTTTTATGCAGACAGTAATTACAATTTATCACTTAAACTCAACAACCTTTTCTATGTTTATATGCATAGTAATACCAATGGAAATGCCAGAGTTGTACATAACATGTCGAAAAAGTAAGGCAAAATTAATGTCTCATAAATAACGTGGTTGTTGTTGTGGTCTTAAGTCCTGAGACTGGATTGATGCAGCTATCCATGCTACTCTGCCCTGTGTAAGCTTCTTCATCTCCCAGTACATACTACAACCTACATCTTCCTGTATCTCCTTAGTGTATCCATCTCTTCATCTCCCTCTACGATTTTTACCCTCCACGATGCCCTCCAATATTAAATTAGTGATCCCTTGATGCCTCAGAACGTGCCATACCAACCGATCCCTTCTTCTAGTCAAGTTGGGCCACAAATTTCTCTTCTCCCCAATTATATTCAATACTTCCTCATAAGTTATCTGATCAACCCATCTAATCATCAGCATTCCTCTGTAGAACGACATTTCGAAAGCTTCTATTCTCTTGCTGTCCAGACTATTTATCGTCCATGTTTCACTTCCATACGTGGCTACAATAAAAACAAATACTTCCAGAAACGACTTCCTGAAATATAAATCTATACTCGATTTTAACAAATTTCTCTTCTTCAGAAACGCTTTCCTTCCCATTGCCAATCTACATTTTATATCCTCTCTACTTCGACCATCATGAGTTATCTGGCTCCCCAAATACCAAGACTCCTTTACTAATTTAAGTGTCTCATTTCCTAATCTAGTACCCTCAGCACCACCTGACTTAATTCAACTACATTCCATTATTCTCGTTATGCTTTTGTTAATGTTCATCTTATATCCTCCGTTCAAGACAATGTCCATTTCTACTAGCCCTCGTCTTTTACCTACCTGATCCTATGCTGCCTTCCCAGTTCATCCCTCAAAGCTACCCATTCTTCTTCTACTGTATTTCTTTCCCCCATTCTTGTCAATCGTTCCCTTATGCTCTTCCTGAAACTCTGTCCAACCTCTGATTTAGTCAGTTTATCCAGGTTCCATATCCTTCAATTTCCACATTTTTGCAGTTTCTTTAGTTTTAATCTACAGTTCAGAACCAATAGATTGTAGTCAGAGTCCACATCTGCCTCTGGAAATGTCTTACAATTTAAAACCTGGTTCCTATATCGCTGTTTTACCATTATCTAAGCTGTCTGAAACCTTTCAGCATCTCCAGGCTTCTTCCATGTATAGAATCTTCTTTTATGATTCTTGAACCAAGTGTTAGCTATGATTAAGTTATGCTCTGTGCCAAACTCTACCGGGCGGCTTCCTCTTTCATTTCTTATCCACAATCCATATTCACCCACTCCATTTCCTTTCTTTCCTTTTCCTATTGTCGAATTCCAGTCACCCATGACCATTAAATTTTCGTCTCCCTTCACTATCTGAATGTCATCATACATTTCATCAATCTCTTCATCATCTGCAGAGCTAGTTGGCATATAAACTTGTACTACTGTAGTAGGCGTGGGCTTCGTGTCTAGCTTGGCCACAATAATGTGTTCACTATGCTGTTTCCAGTAGTTTATCCATACTCCTATTTTTTTATTATTAAACATACTCCTGCATTAACCTTATTTGATTTTGTATTTATAACCCTGTATTCACCTGACCAGAAGTCTCGTTCCTCCTGCCATCGAACTTCACTAATTCGCACTATATCTATCTTCAACCTATGCATTTCACTTTTTAAATTTTCTAACCTAATCTTTGGTAAAATTGTTGATTATTGGTTAGTACAAGACTCTCTCTCTCACAGACACTCATATGCAAGTGCTTATCGTAATACAGTACAATTATGACAGATATCCAAGAAAATTCTAACTTCGCAGAAAATAAAATTGTATAGTATATAAAATTTTGGGCATAATACACATTTTGCAAGTAGAACAGAACTTCCAGTCACATATTTCAACTTATAAATTGCCTGTATTATCTATTAAACTTCACATAGATTGCATACTGACCATATTGATATAACTGTTTATATTAATTTGTTCTCAATATGATATAATTCTGATTCCTGTGCCACTCTTTGCAAGCTCTATCGATCCTCAAACTGAATATTTCCACGTCCAAATTTTCTGTACAACTTGTTAAAGCAAACGAAAGTTGGCCTTAGTGTCTGGCATGATGTACATGTCACTTATGCAAATAGTTTATCCTGTGAGTCGTGTTACAATTTTGTGTTGACAAGAACCTCTACCTGGAGGCATTTAGTAATAAAGATTCATTCTGAAGTACTTTAAACATAATCTGGCTGCTGTCTAAAGCCATGGCTTGGGATAATGCTTCCTATGTCAATTTTATACACGGTAAGAGCCACTGGACTTCAGCCAGCCAAATGTGCCATCATGTGATGTAACGAGGCCCCTTCCTTCTGATGAAGATATTTTTAGAAATATCGAAACTTAGGTCAATGCCTAATACACCTTCGTTTTGCAACTGGTTGGCTGACTTTTTCAACTTCTTCAGATTTACACAGTTTCTGTTTCGCAGCCATGTTTAAGGTTTTGAAATGCAGAACACTTATCGACACTACTTAAATAAATTATGGATGACTGTAATTTGCTCTTTGTACCACACACTAAATGTGTAAAAACTGGTTGCAGAAAATGTAGCAAACTGTAAAAAATGGCCCTCGATATAATAAACTTACCATATTACTCCAAAACTGTAACAAAGTAACCTCAAAACTGTAGCAAATTGCCACAAAACTATGACAAACTGCCCCATGTAACCGCTATATTGTAGTAGTTTGGCCTTCATTTAATTAAGTGACACAACGAAACTCTAACTACTGTATTTATGGAAACACGTTTCGTTAAATCCCGTTTTCTGATGGGGTCATTTCTTTTCTTAAATAGTGAAATGTTTCATTTTCTAAATTTTTTGACACATTCAATTTCTTAATGAAAAAGAGGAATGGTGGTCATCCTGCAAAATGACCATCATTGACCACTGGCCATCAGTAACCACTAACTAACCATCAGTCTCTGTGCTAACCAGAATTTTCCATTGACTGTCATTCATGACCAACAATAATACTCCATTGATCATCATTCTCCACTGACCTTAATTCTCCATTGGCTATAATGTACGAGTGGCCATCATTTTATTGACCATAGTTCTCTAGTGTCCATAATTCTCTACTGACCATTATCTTCCATTGACTGTCATTTCTCTCTGGCCGGCCGCTGGTGGCCGAGCGGTTCTGGCGCTACAGTCTGGAACCGCGCGATCGCTACGGTCGCAGGTTCGAATCCTGCCTCGGGCATGGATGTGTGTGTTGTCCTTAGGTTAGTTAGGTTTAAGTAGTTCTAAGTTCTAGGGGACTTATGACCTCAGCAGTTGAGTCCCATAGTGCTCAGAGCCATTTGAACCATTTCTCTCTGACCACAGTTCTTCACTATTCATAATTCTTCACTTACCATAATTCTCCACTGACCATATATCTCCATTTTCCATAATTCTAATGCTTACTTTAATGAGGAAACAACATTGTAATATATTACACAGAAATTACAATTGCGACCCAATTTTCCACTGTGTGAAAGTAAAAGTTGGAAAGGCTTTGGGCTGTGCTAATAGTGGGCATCATGATCTTATTGATAAGCAAACTAAATTTCAAGATTTATGGTGAACTGCATTTGTGATGTCATTGTTTACTTTTCTCATTCTTGTTGTTAGATCTGCAGTAATGCTCATGTAGCTTTCCAACAAGTTTTTATGCATTTACAGGAATTTAATGTTCTCAGTGAGCGAGCTTTATGTATTTTAAGGAATTATATACAGAATTTATATCTGGAAATATTTAATTTCATGATACATTGTACTTGCAAAGTGTGCTTGGAATTTCTAACTTTCAGTTTTATGAATGAGTTTTAGACATGAGAATAGCATTGCTTGCTTTGGTAATTTTCATTGACAAGTGCCTTTCAAGCTCTAAGTTGGATTTGCAGTAGTGCCCATGTGCACATTTTCGAGCTATTTTTATACATTTAATGTGTGGTACAATGATCAAACTACAGTTCCCTACTAAGTTACAATTTCACTTAGTAGTACCAATAAGTGTTCTGAATTTGTTTTAATGAGTTGTGCAGACAAGTTAGATGTGGAAATTTTTAAATTGGTAGTCTACAGTGCTTGCAAAGTGTTGTACAGCAAACGAATTGCCACTGTTAATGGGCACTGATTAATGTTAAAGTTCTTACAACAGTGCCAATATGGAAGCTGAATGCATATTAGCAAGTAATAGAGAAATTTTGGATGTGAAAATATTTAATGCATTTAATGCAGAGTTACTTTGCGCTTGCAAAGTGTGTTTCCTGCTAAAAATCTTATATATATATATATATATATATATATATATATATATATATATATATATATAGCACAAATTTATTTTGTTGCAAAGATACAGGTTTCACGAAGATACGTAATTATACTTGTGTGTTTTGATTAGCAACCTGAATGTGTGTGTGTGTGTGTGTGTGTGTGTGTGTGTGTGTGTGTGTGTGTGTGTGTTTCTACTCAACAAAAGATAACTAATTTTGTCAACGACTTTTTTTTTCGAGATACTATGCCATCTACTTGTGACATTTTACACCTCTGTCATTGTTTTGGTCATACTCTGTGATTAAACATTGGAGAAGTTGCTGAGTTAAAATGATACACTGTAATTAGAAGTATTTTCGTGTCTCATTCACAAAAGCGTGCTAAAGTTTCTGTGATAAACCACTCTCTTCCTAAAAGGTGTTCGATTATGCAGTATGCGTGATGTTTTTCATCACATTATTTTGTTATATGTTGGTGTTATGCACTAGTTTATTTTAGGAATCACTGTCTGTAAATGTTTTGGAGAGCTTCAGAGCACCATGGTTCCGACTGGTAAAAATTTTTGACATCTGAATTTAGATTCGTTAAGGGGAGTTAGAACGGAAAATTTTTGCACATTTTCGGATTTTTATTTAACCATAAAATTTGCAATTTTCCGAATAACATTATATATATATATATATATATATATATATATATATGGGAAGTATTTTATTTTCTTTTTTTCAGTATACTCTACACTGGTTGAAAATGTTCACATTTTTACGTTCAAGATCTGATAAAGTCAGTAGTTTTTTATATGGAAGGTTGTGGATTGCTTTGTTATAAAGATTAAATTACGTGCTTGTATTGGTATCAATGTGAAAAACAGTATTATATCGTTTCATAGTATAAACAAGCGTTGTATGTTGAAGTGCTGACGTGTTTTTAAGAAATGTGAGTTTCATGGTCATAGATTTTCAAATAAAAGGAACATTGTGTTCAACGTTTGAAATGTGAAGTTACAGACAATGAACTACACGCAAACTCGTCAGTATTTAGAGAAACACCCATTAGTGGTTCGAAGATTAAAATAAAACATTGTGATACACAGTGTTCTCAAAACGAAAGTGATGTATATGGTAGTTTAGGTTATGTTCTGATAGATTTACACATCCTAACAAGAGTGTTAGGTGAATGTGTGTGTTATAAAATATGTGGGGGACCAGGTAGTTTACATGAAGACAGTGAGGTATTAAATGGACTAGCCAGGAAACTTATCATTAATTGTGCCAGTTGTAAATATACTCATTCATTTTTGGAATTCTGGTAAGTGTAAAGATAATTATTTTGAAGTAAATATTAGGTGGTATTATGGATTGAGAGCTATTGGCAAAGGACACACTGAAGCAGAAATAATGCGAACCGTGATGAATATGCCACGCCCACCTTGTAAAATCAACAAGTATGCAGGACTTGTGGTAGCTGCTGTGGAATCTGTTGCTTGTGAGTCGATGAAGGGTGCTGCAAACGAAGCTGTTGAAATAAAGGATGATATGATTGATATACCAGTAGCTTTTGATGGCACTTGGCAGAAGTGCAGCTACAGTTCTAAGAATTCTGCTGCTATGGTGACCAGTGTGTGGTGACCAGTGTGGATACCGGAAAGGTAACAGGTTTCCAAATTTTAACCAAACATTGCTATAAGTGTAAATCAGGGACTGAAGAAATCATGTCTTTGATAGAAATTATAAAGGAGCAAGTGGTGGTTCAGCCTTATGGTGAGAAGTTTATCACAAAACTGGAATGTGTTGGCCATGTCCACAGGAGATTGGGCACCAGGCTGAGAAAGTTGAAACAAAGTTTGAGAGACAAGAAACTTTCTGATGATAAAATCCTAAGCGGCAAGCTAACAGACCAAATGGACTACCGCGTTATTATGAGATGGCCATTAGAAATAATACTGAGGACTTGTTGAAAATGTAGCAGACAGTATGGGCTACCTTCTTCCACAGACTGTGGACTGATGCAAAACCACACCTTTGCCCTCCTGGACCTGATTCATAGTGAAATTACCACAATGCCCAGCGCTCAGACAGTTCATACAGCCATAAATGTTTCCTACCAGCAGCAGTCATAGATATAATAAAACCTATTTACAGAGACCTGACAAATCCTGGATAACTGAAGAAGTGTCTACATGGCCAGACTCAGAATCCCAGTGAGTCGTTCAATAATCTTATATGGACTCGCTTACCAAAAAACTTTTTGTTGGAATGAGGACACTAAAGTGCGGGGTAAGTGATGTTGTTATTGCTTTAAATGATGGCAACGTTGCTAGGGTGAAAGTACTACAGCAAATGGGAATTAATCCTGGAGTAAACTACATGAGAGTACTTGAACAGATGGACAAGGTTCGCATTGATAAAGGAGAGTATGCAGTGCAGTTGTCCACTAAGTTATCCAGAAAGAAGAAAAGAAGAAAAAACTAGGAAAAAGATCAAGAGGTCTGGCACACAGTTTTAATCTGCCAGGAAGTTTCACATCAGAGCACACTCCGCTGCAGAGTGAAAATCTCATTCTGGAAACATCCCCCAGGCTATGGCTAAGTCATGTCTCCGCAATATCCTTCCTCTCAGGAGTGCTAGCTCTGCAAGTTTCGCAGGAGAGCTTCTGTAAAGTTGGTAGGTAGGAGATGAGGTAGTGGCAGAAATAAATCTGTGAGGACAGGGCGTGTGTCGTGCTTGGGTAGCTCAGATGGTAGAGCACTTGCCCACGAAAGGCAAGGGTCCCGAGTTGGAGTTTCGGTCCGGCACACACTTTTAATCTTCAAGGAAGTTTCATATCAGCGCACACACCACTGCAGAGTGAAAATCTCATTCAGGATGATATACATTATGGTGCAGTTGTTTCTGAGTACTAAAAGTAAGAAATTAAGCAAATATTAAGTGAGCTACAATCTTCTGAAACATTAGAAGCCGTCCCTGGAAATTTACATCTTCTGCTGCATTTTTCCCTACATTTCAGGAAACACGTCGAGCAGAGTATTCAGATTTTCAGGGAGTAATAACATACATTACCTGAGCGTACTGAACTAACAGGAGAACATAATGTTATCTATAATTAAAATATTTAGGATAACATACAAAAAAGTAGACAAAATTTTAACCATATAACTAAAATATTTTAATTCCGAAATTAGTGGCTGAAATGCAATTATGTAGTTCAGAACATACAGTTTAATGTCCTGTAAACGTTTCATATCAATGGCTTCAATGGTTCCTGAAATAAAGTGAAGTCAAGTAACTAAATTTAACGTTGTTCACTTTATAGTTAACCTTAACTAGGCACAATCATTTGTGATAAAACCAATAATTGCCATTTGATTATATTTTTTTAGAGATACATTACTTTTGCCTATCCTGAAATGGTGGTGCAACATTACCCAAGAAACGTCTGGTGATGTCAGTACACAGCATCATATTTAACAGCCTTTGCCTATTTAGACACCACTGTAACAGTTAATTGCTTAATTTTGGTGTGTTATACCAAGAGTAGGCCTAAATACATTCAGAATGCGTACTTGTTTGTGTGTTTTAGAGTTTTAGCTGGAGAGATTAGTTTCTATCATTTAGGCCAAACTAAATGTCAAGTGTCTGTTATTTTTTTGTAGCCACCTGTGGCTGGACATGGATATACAGGGCTATTACAAATGTTTGAAGCGATTTCATAAATTCACTGTAGCTCCATTCATTGACATATGGTCACGACACACTACAGATACGTAGAAAAACTCATAAAGTTTTGTTCGGCTGAAGCCGCACTTCAGGTTTCTGCCGCCAGACCGCTCGAGAGCGCAGTGAGACAAAATGGCGACAGGAGCCGAGAAAGCGTATGTCGTGCTTGAAATGCACTCACATCAGTCAGTCATAACAGTGCAACGACACTTCAGGACGAAGTTCAACAAAGATACACCAACTGCTAACTCCATTCGGCGATGGTATGCGCAGTTTAAAGCTTCTGGATGCCTCTGTAAGGGGAAATCAACGGGTCGGCCTGCAGTGAGCGAAGAAACAGTTGAACGCGTGCATGCAAGTTTCACGCGTAGCCTGCGGACATGCTGGAAAATTGGCTCATGCCACAACTGGAGACCGACAGCGCCGACTTCATCTTTCAACAGGATGGTGCTCCACCGCACTTCCATCCTGATGTTCGGCATTTCTTAAACAGGAGATTGGAAAACCGATGGATCGGTCATGGTGGAGATCATGATCAGCAATTCATGTCATGGCCTCCATGCTCTCCCGACTTAACCCCATGCGATTTTTTTCTGTGGGGTTATGTGAAAGATTCAGTGTTTAAACCTCCTCTACCAAGAAACGTGCCAGTACTGCGAGCTCGCATCAACGATGCTTTCGAACTCATTGATGGGGACATGCTGCGCCGAGTGTGGGAGGAACTTAATTATCGGCTTGATGTCTGCCGAATCTCTAAAGGGGCACATATCGAACATTTGTGAATGCCTAAAAAAACTTTTTGAGTTTTAGTAGGTGTGTGCAAAGCATTGTGAAAATATCTCAAATAATAAAGTTATTGTAGAGCTGTGAAATCGCTTCAATCATTTGTAATAACCCTGTAGAATATTTAGGAGTTGACTAACATGATTTAGACACCAATCTGACAAATGTGTGTGTGTGTGTGTGTGTGTTTGTTTGTGTGTGTGGGATAGAGAGAGACAGAGAGAGAGAGAGAGAGAGAGAGAGGAAAATTACATTGTGATATTTGGTGTAAGTATTTTGATACTTCACATAAAATTGGACTTTTTGGATTGCTGATGTATTTTTCAGACATGTCTAACTTTGAAAGCATATTGTGCGTTTTGATGAGCATTATAGATATAGTGAATAATTAATTTGAGGATCTGTTGGGATTCGCACGTTACTTGAACTTTGAACTTTTAAAGTGCAGCCATGTTGGGCGATGGAAGGAAAAGGGTCATGTATCAGCAGTTGATTTTATTTTGCATTTTTAAGGTATTACCAAATAGTGCAGCTCATGTTCAGTACCTACATATTAATAATTACTTTATTCTATAAATAAGCTTTACTTTTGAAATATTTATGGAAATTAAGTTTGATACTCGTTCTGATAATCCATCGCGATTGATATGTACCTTTCAATGATATTTACACATGCAATTGGCGAGCCAGTCCACAAACGATTTTTTGTCCTCGGTGACGAAAAAATAGTTAAAACATAGTTGTATTATTTTCTATCTGGCGCCGTTTTACGCATTTTAGATATTTTATAAGGGCTTATGTATTTTGATGACGCATCTATGTTGTAGAGATACAGCAAACATATTGATATGTAAGTCGGATAATTTTTAGCACAGTCAGAATTGGCGCTATAGTGTGGTTGCCTGTACACTTTGATGAAGGTTACCTAATAGGCAATATTACAGTGTAGTACTGTGTTGGAGTTGATAGGTCGCATCAAAAAAGTCATACAGCGGTGAAAAATGACTTTGTTACTCATATTGCTCACTCAACGTGTTTCCGATTTATTTCCATCAGCAATATCTGTTACTTCAGCGAAATGGTTGGATTTCTATGCCAAGCGAATCTCACTTTTTATATACAAACCTTCGCACTTGATCTTAACACTGTTTGCACTCAAAGCTAAAGATTTAAACTTGTACTAGGCTCTAAATGGATAAGAGGGGCAACTGGTAGTACATTATGCAGTTTAGATCTATATCTACATCTAAATCTATATAGATACTCTGTTAGTCACAGAACGGTGCGTGGTGGAGGGTACCTTGCAATCACACCAACTAGAAATTTTGTCTGAGTCGTCTTGTATCTTTCTACAGTCACTCAGTTTCGACACCTCACCGTACACCACAGCATCAACAGAAAAGAACAGCAGATTTCTGTCCACCAAATCATTTATGCAGATAAAGAAAGATAGTGGTCCTGGCACACATTCTGGGGCACTCCTAACAATACCAATGAACACATGCTGTCGCGGAAAACACACTGGTTTCTGTTACTTAAGCAGTCTTCGACTAATAAAATGTCAGTGTATTCCATTGTTCGACCTCCGTTAATAGCCCGTAATGCGGCACCATATCAAACGCCCTTCGGAAATGTAGAAATATGTCATCTACCTGTGGCCATTTACCCATAGTTCTCAGTATATCATGTGAGGAAAGGTCAAGCTAAGTTTCGCATGAGCGATGCTCTCGAAAACATGCTGACTCATGGACATAAGCTACTTAGTCTGAAGAAAGTTTCTTATATTCGAAATGTGAATATGTTCAAGGATTCTGCGGCAGAGCGAAGTTAGGGAAATTCATCTGTAATTTTGCTGGTCCATTCTTTTGCCCTTCTTATATAGTGGGGTCACGACGCTTTTTTCCTGTCGTTTGGGTCTTTGTGTTGGGCGAGAGATTCACAATAAATGCATGCTAGGTAAGGTGCTAATGCCGTGGAGTATCCTTTGTAAAACCGAATTGGAATTCAATCCGTACCTGATGATTTAGTTGCTTTCAAATCTTTCAGTTGTTTCTCTAAGCCATGGATGCTTATTACTATGTCGTCCATACGGGAGTCTGTCTGATGGCCAAATGACGATATGTTTGTACGATTCTCCTGTGTGAAAGACTTCCTCAGCGTGAAATTTAAAACTTCGGCTTTCGTTTTCCTATCCTCAACTCCCACACCAGGCTGGCCAACAAGGGACTGAATGGAAGCCTCAGACCCGCTTAGAAATTTTACATAGCATCAGAGTTTTCTCCGGTTCTTTGCCAGATCTTTTGTTAAGGTGATAGTTGTCGTATGCTTCACGCACGAGTCTCTAATATCCTTTGTTTCTCTTCCAGATATCTCTCTACATGTGTGTGTGTGTGTGTACATGCACTTCATACGTAAGTGTCTTACCCTATTTTAAGCAACTAGACTGACAGCATCAGTTTAATGTTACTCAGATTAAATGCAGAGGTATATATATATATATATATATATATATATATATATATATATATATATATATATTGAGCAGTACACCACTGGTGATCGTCGAGGGGACACTGAATTGTGCACAGTACATCCAAACCGTCATCGAACCCATCGTTCTACCATTCCTAGACCGGCAAGGGAACTTGCTGTTCCAACAGGACAATGCACGTCCGCATGTATCCCGTGCCACCCAACGTGCTCTAGAAGGTGTAAGTCAACTACCCTGGCCAGCAAGATCTCCGGATCTGTCCCCCATTGAGCATGTTTGGGACTGGATGAAGCGTCGTCTCACGCGGTCTGCACGTCCAGCACGAACGCTGGTCCAACTGAGGCGCCAGGTGGAAATGGCATGGCAAGCCGTTCCACAGGACTACATCCAGCATCTCTACGATCGTCTCCATGGGAGAATAGCAGCCTGCATTGCTGCGAAAGGTGGATATACACTGTACTAGTGCCGACATTGTGCATGCTCTGTTGCCTGTGTCTATGTGCCTGTGGTTCTGTCAGTGTGATCATGTGATGTATCTGACCCCCGGAATGTGTCAATAAAGTTTCCCCTTCCTGGGACAATGAATTAACGGTGTTCTTATTTCAATTTCCAGGAGTATATATATATATATATATATATATATATATATATATATGTCTTTCATAGAAATTATGCCACTTGGTGCTATTTTTATGACCCATATTAATACTGTTCTGACTGACTAGAGAGTTGAAGTGGGGCATGGGACTACGATACCCAACTGAGCTACTTCCTCCATCTTTGACTTCGAAAATTAATTTTATTCATTTATTGAAGCTATATCCTCAATGGTTGCTTCTTTTTAATGTCAAGCAGTGACTGAATGAAGAGGGTGAGGTGGGGAGGGGTTGGGGAGGAGGAAAAAGGTGAATGGCGTGACTACATCACTGATCAGATGATTACGTCACTGATAATGGTGATAGCATTAGGGCTGTTATGATTCCAAGGCACCTTTCAGGCGTTAGTCGTGGGGGAAGTCACCTGGAATACAAAACTTCCTGGCAGATTAAAACTGTGTGCCGGACCGAGAATCCAACTCGGGACCTTTGCCATATGCGGGCAAGTGCTTTACCATCTGAGCCACCCAAGCACGACTCACGCCCCGTCCTCAAAGCTTTACTTCTGCCAGAACATCATCTCCTACCTTCCAAACTTTACAGAAGCTCTGTGTCCGGCACACAGTTTTAATTTGTCAGGAAGTTTCATATCATCGTACAGTCCGCTGTAGAGTGAGAATCTCATTCTGGAAACATCCCTCAGAATGTTGCTAAGCAATGTCTACGCAATATCCTTTCTTTCAGGAGTGCTGCTTCTGCAAGGTACGCAGGAGAGCTTCTGTAAAGTTTGGGAGGTATGAGACCATGTATGGCAGAAGTGAAGCTGCGAGGACGGTAGAGGATGGTAGAGTACTTGCCCGCAAAAGGCAAAGGTCCCGAGTTCGAGTCTCGATCCGGCACGCAGTTTTAATCTACCACGAAGTTTCATATCTGCGCACACTCCGCTGCACAGTGAAAATCTCATTTCCAGACAATACACCTTTTTCCCTTTTTCAACCCCCAACTTTGAATTTCATTTCGTTACTCAAGGACAGAAGACTGCACTTGACTAACTTACCTACGAAAAATGTTTCTTAAACAAGTGCCCACCAAGAGAATATATTGTTATGGACCATTTATGAAGACTTACAGAATGAACCACTTAAATCAGTGATTAGGAAATAACTTTTCATGAAATACGTATTCGGCGCCCTTTCGTTGTGACTACATGGAGTCTCATAATTCAATTTGTTAATAGTATGTTTTCAATGTAAACACTGAGGAAAATCAAATATTCCCTTCCCCGGATATAATGATACACAAAAGAAATGGTTCTTGGGATAAAACTGTGAGTAGCAGTTACTGACCTGTATTTACGAACTACCAGGTACAGTCAGACATCTCAACGCAGCAATGTGCAGTCATTAATAAGACACGTGTTGTTAGGAATCATGATACCTTCCCAGTAGAGATATGTGTTTCTCCAGAATGGATATTCCAAGGCAGAGAAACACCATGTATTTTGGTAATTTCTTGCGCACTGTGTTCATCCAATACCACGCCCCTAAATTTTCTTATGTGGGGCCATATCATGGACAGTTTTGATGAAGCAAGGTCTGCAACACGATTAGTCTCATGTATAGCTTAATTGGTTCTATTTCAAGCAGTGACGAGACTACACTTCAACGAGTATGGAAATGTGTGGATTACCTCTTTCAAGTATTTTTGGCAGAGCATCCAAGTGTTAATAACTGGTGCAAAATAAATTCAGTGTGTACCTTAAGACTGAAATACAATCCACAGTTATACTTGTACATTTTATTCCGTAAAGAGAGAGTTCTATTAGGAAGAGAGTGTTTCTACAGCAACATCCAAGATCATGTCCTACAAACTCATGAACCATCGAAAGAACTCTTTTGAACACTGCACACAATTTTACACATTTTTACTGCCTGTTGTCGTATGTAATAATTAGTGCTGCACTGCACTTAAACTAAATAAAGTGATTATTCAACTGAAGCTAATAGCAAAAACATTGTATACATAAAGTACGTAACCGTACATCTTTAAGGAGGATCGTGAAATTCTTACACTCACTTCTCAAAATGTTTACTCTTTATGATTTCCACTGTTGACAATAAAAAACTGTTTCAGCTGAAATGCGATTTACACAGTCAAAATAGAAAACAAAAACAATTTTGTTGAGGACTTTGTCTCCTATTCCGTGTAGTGGGAAGATATTCAACATGTTCCAGTTTAAAATAAAGCAAGATATTGGAGATTCCTTCCAAGTCAATAGAAAGTATAAAACATGCCCCTTTAGCGCTTCTTTAAACACATTATCTGAGTATCCAGATTAGGAATTGAAAAATGCTGGTAGATGCATGCTAAGCTGAAGCTACCTAGCATAGCTAGCACTTTTTCCTCAAGGTGAGCTTTCTTTCTAATCTACTTGAACATATTTAGCTGGCATAAACGTAAATAACATGGAAGGAGTACAGAAACATGTTGCTGTGAATACAGTACACAGACTGAAATTTTATAATTTGACTGTCTTTGGTCAACGAATTCCTAAACGTGTTTCAAAACATTCAAGGGTGTACTGTTTAATGGGACCTACGATACACAATGAATGAATGAATTACTACCCTTCATGTAAGTTTTTGCGTTGAATCGACATCCATATGTCCTTACTGATCGTACCTCCTTTAGAAAAATTATTGACCCTAACCATTAAGACCGTAACCACATCAGCTTACCCCTTCTCTAGAAGGTTTTCAATCACTCGATTTAATAATGAAGCAAATTCCCCCTTGATTACATTGCAAAAAATTTTATTTTCGCCGTACCAGACACTAGTGACCTCCTTAACTTCAAACAAAAGAAAAATTTGATACACCTTGCACGATGTTAGAGTGGGTTTTAGCTTGTAACTGACCATGTACAGAGAAAGGGTCTGTCTCAAGACAAAAATGATGCCTATGTCATCCACCAAATCCGATTTCCCAGCATTACTATTCTTATTTCGTGGAGATCATTTCTCACAAAATCCCCAGTGTCTGGGTACTGATATGAGATACATATTACGTCCCCCAGCACACATCTTGCGTGACGACCAGGGATCTAATATTAAAGGAATTATGCCTTCCTCATACAGTGGGGTACCAGCAACTACAATCTGCAAATAGAAAACGGGAGAAGAAAATACTGTTGGTATACTACGCACCCAATGTTGTACGCCGTACAGTGACTTGTTGACTACAGGCGCAGAAGAGAGAACTTCTGCTTTGGTGTTCGTAAATAAGAGGAGAATATCAGTGACGATAAAAATATTAGTTTTTTCTGTCTGTGTGATCGGGGACATAAAAGATTACGGCATTTGGTCGTGATATACAGATTTTCACTTGACTCAACATAATCAAGCGAGGCTTGCGACCAGTTTGTTGACTTTCTGCCAGGCTGAACGCAGCGCATTTTTCTAAACGGTGTTTAATTTTGAGACTCAGAACTCCATTTCACTGTTCCCCAGATAGGTGCGGTGCGTCATACCTGAAACTGCTGTACACCAGTAAAACATATTACTAATCCGGGTGCGGTTACAATTTTTTTGGCACCTTCCAGAGACAAAAGCATTGATTTTCAATGCCTTTTTCGAATAGTGGTCGAATTTAAAAACTTAGAACGCTGACATAATCTACTCAGTAACAGGTATAAATTTTCATGTGATAAGTGCAACACAGCATGAGAAGTATTACACCAACAAACTGTGTATGTGTCCTGAGGCAGCACGCCTCACCGTGCTTAAATACCAACTATATTCATCCAGTACTTGAAAATGAGAGGTCTTAGTGACTTGCAACATGTATTACAAATAATTCCAAATTTTAGGTAACTTTCCTCCCTGACGTCATCCACATAATCATGAAAAGAAAAACTGTGATCGCTTATAAATTTTCTCTGTTTATGAGGTAAAACTGCCGCATAAGATATGACATCTTTATTCATTTGTTCTTTACCGCAAACTGTATTCATATTTTGCAGACATTGGCCACATACAGGGGAAATCCGTGATGTTACAAACTTTTAGGGATCGTGAGGAAGGGCAAATGTATCAATTTTGAGGCAAGGAACCCTGGCCGGGGAACGACAGAGTCGAAAGTTTTAAGCGGAAATCGTTCTGATACCACTGACAGCGGACCTCTTCTAGTGCGAGTTCATTGCTTTCCGTATATTGCGATGTGGTAGTATGGACCAAGACAAGAAAAGAATGTTCAATAAACATGGAGTCATAACCGTATACCTTAAGAACTACGAGCACTAGTTCATCTTTGAGCATCACTGTTAGTTCCGCTCCATTTACTACCTCCACACGATCCTAATTTGGTATCTTTTGATGGTATATGTTTGGCCGTCATCTATTTATTGTGACATTCTACACCTTTTGGATAGAAAAATGGATCGATCTGTGTTTATTTTATGTACCACACTCTTGTTCCTTGCCTTCATTTCCATTTCTGCGTGTTTAAGGCATGAGAGCGGGGATGAGTGGAAAATATTAAATTTTGTGGCTAACCGTAGACTACGGGAGTAGAATGGAGGTTGCACCAGCACAACATATGTGGGAAAATTCAGCAACGGGAAGTTAGCAACAAAGTTAACCTGAGTTACTAGTATAGAAGAAGTGAGGTTGGTCATAGCCAATGAGAAATCCATCTATTCCACAAAGCCTGAACCAAGCGCCGCTGTCCCTTCGCTTCCGCCATATTGTGAAGTTTTTCGGCAGGCTGTACATATATGATGGTGTCCCATCACGTCTCCTCAGGTAAGGGTAAAATGCAGGTACTGGAATGTTCTGTTCAGTCGTTGAAACATCACCGTAGTCAAGGAAATCTTGGGAGACGTGTTAGTAATTGCTATTTTGGGCGTTTAGACGGTAGAAAGGGAAGGTAGCAGTGACCATCCAGATGGGCTTTGGACCATAAGTTTACGCTGTCATTACGTTTGCAGCGCGATTGCGAAATACTGTATCCAATTTAAAATCACATGATGTTCGTTAGCATCATTTTGGTTACCTACTGCGAAAATTAAATATAAAGATTTATATTTATATGATTCCGCCTTTAGTCAAGTTATAGATTAACTTTATCCAGGTTGCACCCTTGGTCTAGGAGTAGCGTCTTTGACTAGTAGTCTTCGGTCCAGGCGTTGAACCCTTCCAGTAGTTAAACACTGTATAAAAATCGTCAACAATGCCGGCAGAAGCACGTAGGAGTGGACAGAGACTCAGGGAACTCTCTTACCTAGGGGTGGGAAACTGCCCCTAAAAGGTGGAAGAAAGAGCAATGATCAACGGCAATGATACAGAAGGCAATCAAAACCAATGAATAACAGACACACACTGAGTATTCACAGGACATGTGGTCCGTAATTGAAAAAGACTGCCAAGGGTGAGGTGATCATGAGAAAAATATCGGATAACCAACGAAAGAATAACGTTCTACGAGACGGGGCGGGGAATGTCAGAAATCTGAAAATGGTAGGGAAGCTAGAAAATCTTAAAATGGAAGTGCTAAGGCTCAGTCTAGATACAGTAGGCGTCAATGAAGTGAAATGGAGTGATGACAAGGATTTATGGTCAGAAGAATACAGCAGAAGAAAATGATGTAACAGGAGTAGGATTCGTTATGAATAGAAAGGAAGGGCAAACAGTTCTGTGAACAGTTCAGCGATCGTATCGACAGCCAACCGACATTGACAACCATAGGTCAGATACACATGCCAACGTCGCAAGTAGAAGACAAAGAGATAGATGGAGTATATGACGATATTGTAAGAGCAATTCAGTACATAATAAGGAATAAAAATCTAAAAGTAATAGGGGACTGTAATGCTGTTATAGAGGAAGGAGTAGAAGAACAATTTAGGGGAGTATAAGGACTTGGTAATAGGAATGAGTGAGGAAGAAGACTTATTGAGTTCTGCAATGAATTTCAACTAGTAACAGCGAATACTCTGTTCCAGAATCACAAGACTAGGAGGTATACAAGAAAATGGTCGGGGTTGAGGGATGATTTCAGTTAGATTGCATCAGGCAGTGGTTCCGAAATCAGATATTGGATTGTAATGCGTACTCAAGCGCAGACATAGATTCGGAAAATTTAGTAGCAATGAAGAATTTCCTAAAGTTTAAGAAGCTAGTCGGGAAGAATCAATGTGTAAGGAGGTGGGATATGAAAATACTACGGAATGAAGAATTCTCTGGGGCTATAGATACTGCTATAAAGAATATTCAGTAGGCTGTTTTGTTGAAGAGGAATGTGCATCTGTAAAAGAGCAATCGCAGAAGTTGGAAAGAAAACCGTTGGTAGAGGAAACAGAAGAAATATTGAAGCTGATCGGTGAAAGAAGAGGGCAAGACAAGTTGAGGAATACAGAAGAACAAGTCACAGGAATGAAATAAATAGGAAGTGTAGGAAAACTAAGCCGAAATGGCTGTATGAAACGTGTGAAGAAATCGAAAAGAAATTGTTGCCGGAAAGATTCATTCAGTATATAAAATAGTCCGAACAACCTTCGGTGAAATTAAAAGCAAGGGCAGTAGCATTAAGAGAGCGGTAGAAATTCTGCTGTTAAATGCAGAGCAGAGACCGGATAGGTGCAAAAAGTACGTTTCAGGTCTCTTTGTGGGGGAGTAGTTTTGTGATAGAAGAAAAAATAGGAGTCGACAGGGAAGAGATAGTGGATCCAGTGTTAGACTAAGCAATTAGAAGAGCTTTAGAGGACTTGTGATCAAATTAGGCAGAGAGGATCGATAACATTCCATCGGAATTTCTAAAATAATTGCGGGAAGTGGCGAAAAATGGCTATTCACATTGTTGTGTAGACTCTACGAGAGTGACGATGTACCACCAGTCTTTCGGAAAAACATCATCTTCACATTCCCAGAGATTCCAAGAGCTAACAAGTGCGAGAATTAGCAAACATCAACTTAACAACAGCCACAGGAATAAGACATAAAGGAAAAGAAAATTAAGGCTCTGTTAGATGACAATGTGTTTTTGTTTAGAAAGAGCAAAAGAACTAGAGAAGGAGTTCTGACGTTTTGGTTGATAATGTACGCAAGATTAAAGACATATGAAAACATTTTCTTAGAATTTTGGACCTGCAAAAAGCATTCGACAATGTAAAATGGTGCAAGATCTGCGAAACTATAAAACAGATATAATATTTGGAAAAGGTGGGTACTATACAATATGTACAAAAACCAAGAGAGAACAATAAAAATGGGAGGCCAAGAAGGAAATGCTGAGATGAAATAGGGTGCAAGACAAGGATGCAGTCTTTCACCTGTGCTATTCAATCTAGACACCGAAGAAGCAATGGCAGAAGTAAAAAAAAAAAAAGATTCTAGAGTAGGATTAGGATTAAAGATGGAGGGATATCAGCGGTAAGATTCGCTGCTGATATTCCTATCCACAGTGAGAGTGGAAAAGATTTGTAGAATCTGTTGGATGAAATGAACATTGTAATGCGTACATGCTATGGACTGAAAATAAGCCGAAGAAATCTAGCAGAAATGAGAACAGCGAGAAACTTAACATCAGATTTGGTGATCACGAAAAAGGTTAAGTTATTGAGTTCTCCTACCTAGCCAGCAAAATAACCCATGACAGACGCAGGAAGCAAGACATAAAAAGCAGTCTTGCTCTGGCAAGAAGAGCATTCCTGGCCTCAATTTGAGGAAGAAATTTCTGAGCATTGTATGGTAAGATAACAAGGACTGTGAGAAAACTGGAACAGAACAAAACAGAATGATTTGAGATGTCGCGCTGCATAAGAATGTTTAAAATTAGGTGTACTTAAGAGATAAGGAATGAGGAAGTTCTCCGAAGAATCGGCGAGTAAAGGAATGTATGGAAAACACATCCTAGAAGAAGTGAGTTTATAGTGGTTTCTTTGTAAGAAGAGTCCAACCAAATTTTTCCAACGTTTGCTGTGTGCTAGATTAACTAGATCCAGGTCACACTTCTGCGTGGTTTTATACGGTAAAAGTTTGATCAGTTGAATAGCTTTGTACCCATTTTGTGTGGACATTTTTTTTAATTTTTGCGGGCTACTTTGTAGATAGTCTTCACCCATAGGTGCCCGGTATTAGTGACGTGTTATATTAACTCTGTCGAAAGTGCCTTATCTTTTCGTCTCATTTACTTCGCAAATTTGCTTATGTGAATGTAATGACGCTATAACAGCTTCGTTTGGGAATTTTATTGGCTTCCTTTAATTCCTGTAAGTAGTGCCCACTCCGTGTACCGGACATTGGGGCCATTTACGTAATCGAAGCTGCCCTTGTTTCGCGAAAGAATTTCATTACTTTTAGTGTGCTTCCTTTGTAAGTGTTGTACGATCATATGTTCCCGCCATACGTGCCCACTTATCTACTTGACACCAATCCAGTGATTACCGCCAAACATCTAGTATGAACTGTCAGGTTATAAAATTCTGAAGCTTAATTAGTATCTTACCATATGCTAACACCACATAGTTTTGGCATCATTCAGTCTACTCCCCTTTCCCTGTATGATATACGTCAACTGATAAACTATATTTATCCAATTCCAAGTTGTCCCTTTGTACGTGGGATATCTGAAGTTGTGACCGACAGAAGACATAGAAAACGTTTCGTTTGTCACTCTTACAGGGCATAACATTGTTTAACTTGCTGATGACATTATGCAGTTCTGCGTGTCCGCCCAGAGACACACTAATCACGTGCGAAGGTTTGTAACATGGCATGCTTGTGGTACTGATGAAAGTATTAATCAGATCTGTCCCTGACTCCGTTGTTAAAACTCGTGTGGCGAGGTCCGTTCTCCGTTAGGAGACCAAAATTAATCTCAAATGGCTCTGAGCACTATGGGACTCAACTGCTAAGGTCATCAGTCCCCTAGAACTTAGAACTACTTAAACCTAACTAACCTAAGGACATCACACACATCCATGCCCGAGGCAGGATTCGAACCTGCGACCGTAGCAGTCGCACGGTTCCGGACTGCGCGCCTAGAACCGCGAGACCACCGCGGCCGGCAATTAATCTCAGAAAAGCATTTAAGGCTGGGACTGTGGATATGAAAATTAACATCAATTGTCAATTAAATGTTAATCTGTTTTACCTGTTCATTTCAAAGCAGATGTGAGTGTCACAAAGAAATTCTTCTTTGCAGGCTTTCAGACAAAAAATGACTCTCAACTACGTACCGTCAAACTCAAAGTTGAAATATTAAACGTTTTGGCTGGTTTCGTTGTCTAGGGGCTGGGATACGTAGTTGCCGCATTACAGGCCAAATACAGCTGAGTCTACAGTATACAATAAGAATACACACATGAACCCAATGGTCGAAGGTTGCTATCACTCGGTAATTGCGAATTTTGAATGTAACATAGAAGTTCATAGAAGAAAATTGCAATTAAATAAAATGTGCATAAATTATTCTTAACGACTTTAAATGATTAGTACGATAGCAGAAGTACCTTTAAGAATGATGTTTATTATTGCAAAACACTTATTGGTGTCGATGCTCCAGAAATTAAATAAAATGTAAACTGAATAACAGGGAAACAGTAGATTCCTGCTTCACATTATTAGTTACGAAAAACAACATAGCTCATGAGACATTCACTTGTAAATGCATACTACGTCTTCACTGCAAAGCCACAGAAATCTCACAAGTGCACAAGTCGGCACTAAGAAATATTTCTATCGCCCGTGACCACGCGCAAAACTCCACACTCCCCATGTCTTTCCCGCGACCCTCGGTTGCGCCCTCCGGTCCAACACTCCCCCATGTCCTCTGCGACCCGATGCTCCCTCCCCACTTCCATACAGTCTCTCCATTGACCTCAGTGGTCGCCTGCCGTAGTAACGAGCACTGTCATTGGCTAGAGCGCTCCCGCCATGTCTCCAAGTCAATGCACACTCACAAACATATTGAAACACATAATAAATACTGGATTTACAACTTGAAATTAAATAAATATTCCTACGGCTGGACCATAAACATACTCTAACACATATTATTAAATACATAAACGGATCAAGTAAACGTATATCAAAGGACTACAAACAGAAGTAGGTCAGTAGCGTAATGCCTCTGTGCTTTCTAAAACACAGTAAATAATTGATCAATTTCTTCATGAATAATATATATCTGATACAAACAAAGAAGTAGACGAATAAATATATTTATAAGCATGCTGCTACCATTTTTTCGTGTTACTGTAGAGTTATTATTGCCTGACAATGATCCGTAGTAATTGGCCAATTTCACCTCCAATAACTGTTGTACTGTTCACGTTACATGCCTGTAATTCATACGAGTTTAGGTTCACACTAATAGCTTTCAAAAGACATGTAGATCGACAAAATCGGCTGAACCGTTTAGATTTTTAAAATTCGTTGGTGGATGTTACTTACAAAATTTACAGTCAGATACTAAACTTTAAACTAATAAAGATATTGAAAATCTGATTACACCATCAGAATTGTCGTGCAGATAGAGGTTCTGTACCTGTTTCTTTTTAAGCTATCATGATTCCTCTGGCTATTATTAATTTCTACATGATCTGTGAAATGTCTGCCATTAGTTTCACAAAGTCTGCCATCTTTGACACTCCTGGCATACAAATCTCCTTCATCGACACAAATCACACTCCTCGACAGCGTCAACATGGAATTCCCAGCCACGCGGTCGGCCTGGACCACGTGCTGGGGCCGCCCTCTTGCTCCGGCTAATGTTCGGCACCACGCCGTTGCTGATGAGCCCCGGCATGCAGAGCGGCCCGTGCGGCCACGCCTACTCCGTCCGAACTTAGAATATTTTCAGGGTGCCACAACTCCCCCGTTAGCTCATATCCTTCATTAAAACTCTCCGATTAAGTGTTAATCCTGAGATAATAACGGAGCCCCATAGAAATTGCTGTTTTACCAAGGAAATGAAAAAGATGAGTTTTTTTTTTTTTTTTTTTTTTTTTTTTTTTTTTTTTTTTTTTTTTCATCAGTCTACTGACTGGTTTGATGCGGCCCGCCACGAATTCCTTTCCTGTGCTAACCTCTTCATCTCAGAATAGCACTTGCAACCTACGTCCTCAATTATTTGCTTGACGTATTCCAATCTCTGTCTTCCTCTACAGTTTTTGCCCTCTACAGCTCCCTCTAGTACCATGGAAGTCATTCCCTCATGTCTTAGCAGATGTCCTATCATCCTGTCCCTTCTCCTTATCAGTGTTTTCCACATATTCCTTTCCTCTCCGATTCTGCGTAGAACCTCCTCATTCCTTACCTTATCAGTCCACCTAATTTTCAACATTCGTCTATAGCACCACATCTCAAATGCTCCGATTCTCTTCTGTTCCGGTTTTCCCACAGTCCATGTTTCACTACCATACAATGCTGTACTCCAGACGTACATCCTCAGAAGTTTCTTCCCCAGATTAAGGCCGGTATTTGATATTAGTAGACTTCTCTTGGCCAGAAATGCCTTTTTTGCCATAGCGAGTCTGCTTTTGATGTCCTCCTTGCTCCGTCCGTCATTGGTTATTTTACTGCCTAGGTAGCAGAATTCCTTAACTTCATTGACTTCGTGACCATCAATCCTGATGTTAAGTTTCTCGCTGTTCTCATTTCTACTACTTCTCATTACCTTCGTCTTTCTCCGATTTACTCTCAAACCATACTGTGTACTCATTAGACTGTTCATTGCGTTCAGCAGATCATTTAATTCTTCTTCACTTTCACTCAGGATAGCAATGTCATCAGCGAATCGTATCATTGATATCCTTTCACCTTGTATTTTAATTCCACTCCTGATCCTTTCTTTTATTTCCATCATTGCTTCCTCGATGTACAGATTGAAGAGTAGGGGCGAAAGGCTGCAGCCTTGTCTTACACCCTTCTTAATACGAGCACTTCGTTCTTGATCGTCCACTCTTATTATTCCCTCTTGGTTGTTGTACATATTGTATATGACCCGTCTCTCCCTACAGATTACCCCTACTTTTTTCAGAATCTCAAACAGCTTGCACCATTTTATACTGTCGAACGCCTTTTCCAGGTCGACAAATCCTATGAAAGTGTCTTGATTTTTCTTTAGCCTTGCTTGCATTATTAGCCGTAACGTCAGAATTGCCTCTCTCGTCCCTTTACTTTTCCTAAAGCCAAACTGATCGTCACCTAGCGCATTCTCAATTTTCTTTTCCATTCTTCTGTATATTATTCTTGTAAGCAGCTTCGATGCATGAGTTGTCAAGCTGACTGTGCGATAATTCTCGCACTTGTCAGCTCTTGCCGTCTTTGGAATTGTGTGGAAGATGCTTTTCCGAAAGTCAGATGGTATGTCGCCAGACTCATATATTCTACACACCAACGTGAATACTCGTTTTGTTGCCTCTTCCCCCAATGATTTTAGAAATTGTGATGGAATGTTATCTATCCCTTGTGTCTTATTTGACCGCAAGTCCTCCAAAGTTCTTTTAAATTCCAATACTGGGTCCCCTATCTCTTCTAAATCGACTCCTGTTTCTTCTTCTATCACATCAGACAAATCTTCACCCTCATAGAGGCTTTCAATGTGTTCTTTCCACCTATCTGCTCTCTCCTCTGCATTTAACAGTGGAATCCCCGTTGCACTCTTAATGCTACCACCGTTGCTTTTAATGTCACCAAAAGTTGTTTTGACTTTCCTGTATGCTGAGTCTGTCCTTCCGACAATCATATCTTTTTCGATGTCTTCACATTTTTCCTGCAGCCATTTCTTCTTAGCTTCCCTGCACTTCCTATTTATTTCATTCCTCAGCGACTTGTACTTCTGTATTCCTGATTTTCCCGGAACATGTTTGTACTTCCTCCTTTCATCAACCAACTGAAGTATTTCTTCTGTTACCCATGGTTTCTTCGCAGCTACCTTCTTTGTACCTTTGTTTTCCTTCCCAACTTCTGTGATGGCCCTTTTTAGAGATGTTCATTCCTCTTCAACTGTACTGCCTACTGCGATATTCCTCATTGCTGTATTTATTTCATTCCTCAGCGACTTGTACTTCTGTATTTCTGATTTTCCCGGAACATGTTTGTACTTCCTCCTTTCATCAACCAACTGAAGTATTTCTTCTGTTACCCATGGTTTCTTCGCAGCTACCTTCTTTGTATCTTTGTTTTCCTTCCCAACTTCTGTGATGGCCCTTTTTAGAGATGTCCATTCCTCTCCAACTGTACTGCCTACTGCGATATTCCTTATCGCTGTATCTATAGCGTTAGAGAACTTCAAACATATCTCGTCATTCCTTAGATGAATATGGCAAACGAATTAATTCATGATTATAAAATGAGGAGGTACATGCTCCATCTGCTGTTAGTGGTTATCCTTGGAAGCTTGCGATTTTTGTGTTACCAGTTGCGTTATTAGGTAATTTTCATATCAGTTTGTACTAGATTCACATTCATCCATGTGTTAGATACATTACTGGGCCTTTCCTTGTAAATAATTCAAAGTTGAACTATTGACCACGGAACAAAACGCTCAATAGGACACGGAACACGTGTGTTACTGAATAACAATTAAACCTAAGCATATAAAAAACCCTTTCAATATTTGCTACTGTGATCACATCTTCTCTTAGTGAACAAGTTCTCGTAACTACTGAAGTATGCAATTAGAGCACATTTTTACTACTGAAATTTCCTACATAGGTTAAGCTGGTACAGCTTCCATTCGATTTCCACTGCCTATGGATAGCCCTACACATCCCTGTTCCCACCTCATCCTTGCTCTCATGCATTCAAACACACAGAAGTGGATGGAAAGGAGAGGAATGTGAATATAAAATAAACACAAATAGGTCAATTTTTCTATCCAAAAGGCGTGGTATGTCCATATCGATAGAAGGTGGTCATTCACATGCCATCAAACGGAACCAAATTAGGATGGTGTGAATACAGGGAGCGGAACTAATGGTGCCATTTCAAGAGATGAACAACGTCTGTGCATTTTTGCTTTACTTTTTTTCTTGTTTTGGGCCATTTACCACCTCTCAAAACGTGGAAAGCACAGAACCCGAAGTAAAAGTGGTTCACCGTCAGAGGTGTCAGAACGATTTACGTTTATATCTTTCGACATGGTCGTTAACGGACGAGGGTCCATGATGTCAAACTGACACATTTACCCATTCTCCATCATTACGGAGTATTTGCACATCATAATGGAATCAACGTGCTTGGCACTGGAACTACCTGCAAAATTATATCATTGTACGATACATGGTTCAGGAGATCGAGCTCATAAACATTGAACTTCGTGAGAAACTACCTTTTGCTCCAAATGGAGTGCAAATGACCCAGAAAATATGTATCCAACGTTTCATAACAAAAGCACTTAGCGACTTCCAACAAACATTAAACATAACTGCATGCCTTTCCTAAATATTTTCTCGCTTACACGCTTATCGTCAAATATTTAACAAATTTGGGCTTTCTCAAAATAATTAGAAATTTGAAGCAGTTCTTTACATGTGAAATCGACCCTTTTAAAGAATCGGCGGTTCAATAGTTCTTGTAAGCTGACAAGAGAAGGAGGTATGCTTGGAAAAGGCCATGAGGTACGGGAAGAATTTACTTAGATTACATCATCAGACAGAGATTCCGCAAACCGATACTGGATTGTAAGGCGTACCCAGGAGCAGTTATAGACACTGACCACAATGTAGTACTGACGAAGAGTACACTGAAGTCTAAGAGAAATGGTTCAAAAGGCTCTGAGCACTATGGGACTTAACTGCTGAGGTCATCAGTCCCCTAGATCTAGAACTACTTAAACCTAACTTAACCTAAGGACATCACACACATCCATACCCGAGGCAGGATTCGAACCTGCGACCGTAGTATCAGCGCGGTTCTGTACCGAAGAAGCCTAAGAGATGAGGAAGGAAGAATCAATAAGCAAAAAGTGGGACACAGAAGTACTAAGGAATGACGAAATTCGCTTGAACTTCTCTAAAGCTATGGGTACAGCAGTGAGGAATAACTCAGTAGGAAGGACAGTTAAAGAGGAACAGACATCTCTAAAACGGGCAATCACAGAAATTGGAAAGAAAAACATAGGTGCAAAGAAGGTAACTGCGAAGAAACCATGGGTAACAGAAGGAACACTTGAGCTGATCGATGAAGGAAGAACGAAATTAAGGAATACAACAAAACAAGTCGCTGAGGAATGAAATAAATAGGAAGTGCAGCAAATCTAAGACGAAATGCCTGCATGAAAAGTGTGAACAACACGAAAACGAAATGATTGTCAGAAGTACTGACTCAGCATACATGAAGGTCAAGACAACCGGCGAAATTAAAAGCAATAGTAGTAGCATTAACAGTGCAACGGGAATTCCTCTGTTAAATGCAGAGGAGGGAGTGGATAGGTGCAAATCGTCTGATGTGATAGAAGAAGAAACAGGAGTCGTTTTAAAAGAGATAGGGGATTCTGTATTAGTGTCAGAATTTAAGAGGGCTTTGGAGGATTCATGATCAAGTAAGGCAGAGGGGATAGATAACAGTCCATCAGAATTTCTAAGCTCATTGGGTAAAGTGGCAACAAGCCGATTATTCACTTTGGGGGGTAGAATGTGCGAATCTAGTGAGATACTATCTGACTTTCGGAAAAATATCATCCTCATAGTGCCGAAGACGGCATGACAAGTCCTAGAATTATCGCTCAATCAGCTTAACAGCTCGTGCATCCGAGTTGCTGAGAAGATTAATAAATGGAAGTATGTAAAAGAAAATTGGGGATGTGTTAGATGATCATCTGTTTGGCTTCAGGTAAGATAAAGGCAACAGAGATGCAATACTGATGCGGTTGATAATGGAAGCAAGACTAAAGGAAAATCAAGACACGTTCATATGATCTGTGGACCTAGGAAAAGCGATCGACAGCGTAAAATGGTGCAAGGTATCCGAAATTCTGATAATAATACGGATAAGCTATAGGGGGAGACAGGCTAGGTACAATATGTACAACAGCCAAGAGGGAATAATAAGAGTGGACAATTTAGAACGAAGTGCTCGGATTAAAATGGGTGTAAGACAGGGATGCAGTCTTTCGCCCCTACTGTTCAGTCTGTACATCGAAGAAGCAATGATGGAAATAAAAGCAACGTTCAGATGTGGAATTAAAATTGTGAAAGGATATCAATGATACGATTCGCTGATGACATTGCTATCCTGAGTGAAAGTGTAAAAGAATTACGTGATCTGCTGAATGTCTAATGAGTAAGAATATGGACTGAGAGTAAATCAAAGAGAGACGAAAGTAATGAGAAGTAGCAGAAACGAGAACAGCAAGAAAGTAAACATAAGACTGAGGGTCATGACATGGATTAAGTTAATGAATTCTAGTACCTAGCCATAAAAATATCCAATGAGTGACTAGTAACGACAAGGAGGGCATTCCTGATCAACCAAAGTCTACTAGTATCAAACGTATGTCTTAATGTGAGAAAGATATTTCTGAGAATGTACGTTTGGAAGCACAGTATTTGTATGATATTCAAAGACGGACTGTGAGAAAACCGGAACAGAAGAGAATCGAAGCATTTGAGACGTGGTGCTACAGACGAATGTTGAAAATTAGGTGGACTGATAATCTATAAGGCATGACGAGGTTCTGAGCAGATCCGGAAACCAAAAGAATTTGTGGAAAACAGTGGCAAGGAGAGGAGCAGGTTGATAGGACAACTGTTAAGACATCCAGGAATAGCTTCCATGGTTCTAGAAGGAGCCTCAGAGGGCACAAACTATAGAGGAAGACAGAGATTTGAATACATCCAGCAAATAATTGAGGACGTACATTGCAAGTGCTACTCTGAGATGAAGAGATTGTCACAGGAGAGGAATTCGTGGGGAGCCAGTAAAAAGCTTTGCGCTTTGGCTTCTCGCTGTTCGCCTTACAAGTGTCCGTTATCTTTTGCTTGGAAATCTATTGTAATGTTGTTGTACATTGAATTTCTTCGTAGTGTTCAAAGTTTTGAAGCACATCAATAGAACACTAACCGTGTCATGATACCATCGCGTACAGTGAACATGTAATATGGACATCCTGCATTGATACGTAGGTGTTGATGCCATTTGAAGTTCCTAACCCGACCATCATGCTACTTTTCATTCCTTTAAAAACAGCTGCTCTCCATGATAAGTGGAGACTCCACCTTAAAACTTCAATTAAAAAAAAGGAGTTGACACCCGCAGACCGCTGCTTAGCGAGAGACTGTATTTGTGATAAGGAAGTATCATTCGACAAAAACTGTACCATTTTCCACGTAGATCCTAAGACAAACTGGTGTAAACACTTAACTATTTTAAAAGGTATGGAGTTCACCATTTGTATAGTTGCCTTAGAGTACGATTGGGGAGTTGAACCTGTAGTTAGTTATTGACTTCAAACACTCATTTATGATATCTTTGACATATGCTATCGTATTTTACGATTCTGAAGGTGGCAGGGGTAAAATACAGGGAGCGAAAGGCTATTTACAATTTGTACAGAAACCAGATGGCAGTTGTAAGAGTCGAGGGGCATGAAATGGAAGCAGTGGTTGGGAAAGGAGCAAGACAGGGTTGTAGCCTCTCCCCGATGTTATTTAATCTATATATTGAGCAAGCAGTAAAGGAAACAAAAGAAAAATTCGGAGTAGGCATTAAAATTCATGGAGAAGAAGTAAAAACTTTGAGGTTCGCCGATGACATTGTAATTCTGTCAGAGACAGCAAAAGACTTGGAAGAGCAGTTGAACGGAATGGACAGTGTCTTGAAAGGAGGATATAAGATGAACATCAACAAAAGCAAAACGAGGATAATGGAATGTAGTCCAATTAAATCGGGTGATGCTGAGGGGATTAGATTAGGAAATGAGACAGTTAAAGTAGTAAAGGAGTTTTGCTATTTAGGGAGTAAAATAACTGATGATGGTCGAAGTAGAGAGGATATAAAATGTAGACTGGCAATGGCAATGAAATCGTTTCTGAAGAAGAGAAATTTGTTAACATCGAGTATAGATTTAAGTGTCAGGAAGTCGTTTCTGAAAGTATTTGTATGGAGTGTAGCCATGTATGGAAGTGAAACATGGACGATAACCAGTTTGGACAAGAAGAGAAAGAAGCTTTCGAAATGTGGTGCTACAAAAGAATGCTGAAGATAAGGTGGGTAGATCACGTAACTAATGAGGAGGTATTGAATAGGATTGGTGAGAAGAGAAGTTTGTGGCACAACGTGACTAGAAGAAGGGATCGGTTGGTAGGACATGTTTTGAGGCATCAAGGGATCACAAATTTAGCATTGGAGGGCAGCGTGGAGGGTAAAAATCGTAGTGGGAGACCAAGAGATCAATACACTAAGCAGATTCAGAAGGATGTAGGTTGCAGTAGGTACTGGGAGATGAAGAAGCTTGCACAGGATAGAGTAGCATGGAGAGCTGCATCAAACCAGTCTCAGGACTGAAGACCACAACAACAACAACATCGTATTTTAATGTATTGAGGGAATTGCCATGGTGAAGTTGCATTTATGTTGCAAATTTATAAATATGCAACGTTACATGTGTGATTACGCCAAACGCTAAGAATTTGTTCTTTCTACATGTTGATCTTCCTACACAACTGTATCGAGCAAAAGATGCTCGCGAACAGAAGTACATAAATTAGTTTTAGTGTTATGTTGCTTGATAATGATTAAGTGCGTAAAATTGGCTTTCATTTGTGAAATGAAATATTTGTATCCAACAAAAGAATCTAAAAAGTAAGGAAATAGGAACTTCAGGGAGAAAAATGGCTTCGTTCAAGTATGTACCAGATTGTCAGACGCTTCCGAATGAAGAAGCGTTTCCACTCGGATGCAGTATGTTTCATTATCGTTACACACCATTCAAAGTACATCCTGGAAGACAAGCAACACATTTGAATTCTTTATGATAAAATATGTCTCTCTAACTATAAGTTGTGGTAGAAGTGGTGATTCTGTATCCTATTGGACAGCAATGGCGCCTACACTTTTACGTAACTGAAACGTTCTCATTAATGCAGCTTTTAATAAAGGCCACCTGAAATTAAATTTGTAACGTTATTTGAACCATGCTTTCATGTGGTTTTGAGCAAATTAAATCATCTGAGTAATTAGTAACAGAAACAAGAGAACACGAGTTGACAATTAATTCATTATGAATACTTCAAATAAAAAATTAATAAAAACATTGTTCTGCTCACAGAAGTCACTCACTCGTAAACCACAATTTCTGCAGAATGAATATTGTGGAACTACGTACAAAAAATTAGAATGATAACAGTGCAGCTAATTGTCAAAAATTATAAATTTATAATTTACTTCACACCAACATTCTCGAAAAGTAATCTTTCGTACGGTGAGAACAACTCTGCCCTGTGGGTACTTCATAGAATTTAGCAGCATCTTTTGTTAATTGTGCATTAGATGTGGGTCTATATTCTGTTGATGAGCTAGCTGTCGTTGAATGTGACTCACTGTCATGAGTCACTGTAATGTCAGGTATCATTAGAACAAATTCTTTCTCCGATTGTGAGTCGTTCCACCCCAGAATGTAATCTAGGTAAGACAGTATCTGATAAATGTGCAGACTGCACGGTAACTTTCGGCCACCTCCATGCTGCCTTACACTTCGAACCCTAAGTATTAAGGTTCCATGTAACAATAACGTTGTTGTTGCTCTAGTCTTCATTTTGCAGGATGCTTTTATGCCGCACTCTAATCTAATTTATCCTTTCCAATATTCTTCAGCTGTCTACTATTTACTGAAAGATACACCCTCTTCAACGTTGTATACCGCACTCGTACTATACAATGTCGTCCTGTACTTTCTTTTACCCAAACTGTACCGTAATGCTTATTTTCCTCGATCCTTTTCAAAACGGTAATTTTGAAGAGAAATAAAGGCCTTCGGATGTAAATAACACATAATGATAATTGATAATTGTACAGGCCAAAGTCAGATGCAGTAAGAAATTCAAGAAAGTGAAATTATTTGCCACTAAATTATGGAATGGTGGCTATACTTTATACAGTCATTCGGGGAAAGATATCACATGATGATAGGACATATGGGGACGAAATGATAAATTTGATAATTTCCTACGAATTAGCTTGGAATTTTGATAAATCCACATGATTACTGGTAAACTGATTTACTAAGGGTTTTGTTTAATTTCTGAATCTCCTCTTTTAAATGTTTTTTTTATTTAATCGGTACCACACATAACTATTTCTCTCCCACTTCTTCTACTGTTTTTTCTTCTTCTTCCTCACCTTTTCCCGTTCTTATACAGGGTGGGCATTGTTGTATGGCTTTCGGCAATTTCCCAAAGGTATGATAGTCACATGCAGTCTGGTCAGGACTGTGAGGCGGGTGTTTCAGTGTGGTCCATCCGAGTTTTGTGATCGCTTCCATGGTTTTTTGACATGTGGCCGTGCATTGTCGTGCAACAGCAAAACATCCTGCTTTTGCCGATGTGGTCGAACACGACTCAGTCGAGCTTGAAGTTTCTTCAGTGTTGTCACATATGCATCAAAATTTATGGTGGTTCCACTCGGTACGATGTTCACAAGCAAGAGTCCTTCGGAATCGAAAAACTCCGTAGCCATAACTTTTCCAGCTGAAGCTGTAGTATTGAAGTTTTTTTTTTCCTTGGGTGAATTTGCATGATGCCACTCCATTGATTGCCTCTTCGTTTCTGGTGAAAATTGATGGAGCTATGTTTCAACACCTGTCACAATTCTTCCAAGAAATTCATCCTCATCATTCTCGTGCTGTTCCAAAAGTTCGCTGCATACCATTTTTCTTGTTTCTTTGTGACCCACTTTCAACATCCTGGGAACCCACCTCCCACAAACCTTTATAACGCCAACACTTTCAGTATTCTGCAAACACTTCCTTCCCCTATCTCAACGTAGCGTGACAATTCGTTCACTGTGATGCGTCTGTCAGCAGTCACCAATTCGTTAACTCTGTGCACATTGTCTGGAGTGTGTGCAGTACGAGGCCTGCCGCTGCGTGGACAATCCTCAATATTGCTGTGCCCGCTTCCATCACGTAACCTGCTTGCCCACCGACTGACTGTACCGTGATCGACAGCAGCATCTCTATACACCTTTTTCAACCTCTTGTGGATGTTTCCCACTGTCTCGTTTCACAGTACAGGAATTCTATGACAGCACGTTGCTTCTGACGAACGTCAAGTGTAGCAGCCATCTTGAAGACATGCTGTGACGGCACCACTCACAGGAACAGGTTGAACTAAGTTTCAAAACAAGCGGGAAAGATGTATCTACACACTGTAAAACTTTCACACATGCAAAATGAAAACTGTATTTTTACAAAAATAGTGTGCATTTCTTTTGGAGTAACCCTAGTAAAACTCGTAAACTGCTACGAGGTCTTTATTTGGAAATAAGGTGGAGGTAATGAAATATTTGCAAGTTTTGGAGAAACCTAAAAAATTTGTTTAGTAGTATTTCACTGATATTGCCAGCATTATGAGTGAAGATACCTTTAAGAATATTTGTAAGATACAGTGTCTAATAAAAATGTAAATCACCCATGAGAGGAGGGTGAAATGAACTGAAACTTCACGGGTTGAGACGGTACGTGATGTTATTTCTGTGCTTTCAAAATCGAGTGAGATTTACAAAGAACTTGGCAGCATGTGCCAACTTCCCAGTATTGTGTTGCATCCTTTCTGCATGCACTGGTTCCCTTGGTAAGAGTTTCACTAACCCTCGTATCCTCCCTGAGGCAGACTGGCCCACAGTTGTCCATTGCTACCAGCCAATCATATCTTGGGTCATGGGATTGCGACAGAGTTGACATCCATCACGGTCCCACGCTAGTTCTTTCTGAAAAATATCTGGTGTTCTGGCTAGCCACATCACGCAGACAATTCATAGAAACACATGCCAAGTGTGAATGAGCATTGTCCTCTTGAAAAATGGCACCACGTTACTGTCACATTAGAGGTAACATATATAGGACGTCCATGACGTATCGTCGTGTCGTTAGAGTTTTCTAAGTCACTAACAGCGAAAATCATACCTGCTGGCTCCTCAAACTTTGACGCTAGGAGCAACGTGGCTGTGCCTCTCCGAAACAATGCATGAACGCGACATATCCCGAGGTCGCCGCCATGCTTGCCGACGATGGTCATGCTAGGCAGCATATAACCACCATCGCTGAACACAATGCTACGCCATTCATCAGTAGTCCATGCGTCTCGGCAATCTTCCAAATGCAGCTATTTGTGTTGTGGTGTACACGGCAGCCTACGTTTGGGATTTGAATTCCGTTGTTCGACTACTGCTGCTCTCCAACCTGCTGTCTAAGACGAGACCATTACTTGTTCTCAGATGCACTTACCATGTGGTTAGTGCACATAGGGCTGTCTTATGGTGGGCAGACGTGGCCCACTGGGACCTTGACGACGAGTACTGGCTCTCCACTTCGGCGGCGTTCTGCTTCTCACAGATGACTGCAAAGTTTAATCATTTACAAACTTGCCAATTGTGTCTACGTGAACGAAGTTATATTGACATACGACCATTGTTTCTAGGTGGTTCACTTTTATCAAAGTTGACTTGCCTTATATTTTAGTCAATGATGAAATATAAAAGAGGAAGAGATCTTGCCAGATCTGGAGCAAAGCGATGAAAACAAGAAGAACGGCGAAACACGAAACAGACGAAGAGCGCGAAGCACATTTAAGTTGCTAACGAACTAATTGAAGAATCAAGCCACGCGGGATTAGCCGAGCGGTCTTGGGCGCTGCAGTCATGGACTGTGCGGCTGGTCCGGCGGAGGTTCGAGTCCTCCCTCGGGCATGGGTGTGTGTGTTTGTCCTTAGGATAATTTAGGTTAACTAGTGTGTAAGCTTAGGGACTGATGACCTTAAGCAGTCAAATCCCATAAGATTTCACACACATTTGAACATTAGAAGAATCAAGAATTGCGACAAAATTATATAATAAAAGACTGCGAACTCAAGCCAGTCATGAAGACATCGCCGTAAGAGAAGTATGAATGAGGACAAGTAAACAGTACAAATTAAAAAATGGGGCGTTCCACTACGACCCGACGAAAGAATATAACAAACACACTTAGTAATTGGAAAAATGGATAACACCTGCCAGTTTTGCAAGGTGAAAAAATTTAGTAGTGAAACTCTGTTGCATGAATGGAAAAAATCGTTTACCACCTCCAAATGGTTCAAAATGGTTCAAATGGCTCTGAGCACTATGGGACTTAACATCTGAGGTCATCAGTACCCTATAGCTTAGAACTACTTAAAGCTAACTAACCTAAGGACATCACATACATCCATGTCCGAGGCAGTATTCGACCTCCCGTAGTAACATTTACATTACATGACAGGGGAAACTCCTGAATCAAAACACAGTCTCTAAAATATAAAATCGTTCACACAATCTCATATCAAAAATACTTCATTCTGTCCTTCATTTTGCTTTTATATATGTTCAGGTTGTCACATAATGTACAAATAAAAGTTGAAGCCTGGCCATGGATGGCACTGACATTTCTATTTGTTTATGTTGGCACTTACAGCACAGCGGCACAAGTCTTATGTCGACGAGCAAAAAAAGTTCATACATATGGCTTTTTAAAGCACAATACTGAGTGTCTCATTGAAACGAACCAAGCGACATGTCACGCAGGGTGTTATTCGAAATTTGTTGGCATTTCGTGTGAAGTTCGCCTTTTGGATTTTCTGTTAGCAAGTGAATGGAAGAATCAAAATGCGACTGTATGTGTATTAAAGAGATCGACGTGAAAGACGTACCGGAACCCTTACCATAGTATTTTGAGATCGGTAGTTACGAGCACATCTGAAGCTATGTTACGATACATATTAAATACAGAATTCACTATGAAAAATTTTGTGGAAGCTAGGCAACGCATTTATTGAATTGTAATGAAATGGTAATGGCGAACTTAATTTCAGAACTAATCTGACGTTATAAGAAGAAGCAAACATTGTTTGTATGATCATAAAGAGCTGAGGATGACAGTAAGTACAGCACCTCATGCCATAAACGAAATAATAAAGCTGTGAACGGGAACCATCGGTACTTCATAATAACGACCTAGTAGATTTCTTTTGACCAAAAAACAAATCCGCGGACCTCATAACCTAAATAAATTTTCTTAGCTCCAGGAGACTTCTATGCTACCGCTTACAAGAGTACGTGGATCTCTTAGTCCTCTACCAGTCTAATGTCGTTTTAGAGTAAGGATGCCCACTGGATGACGCGATGAATCAGGCACTATGTACAGTGAGGAGAAGAAAACCGTACTGGTAACTATACATATTTGCTATGTTACAGAGTATAAGTGCAGTAACAATCATGTGCGATACTGCCGACATCCTCGATCATCTTTTGTAGGCGAAGATGGTCGCACGACTAAGAGTGATAAACTCTATTACAACAACTGTTATTACTGTTGGAAAAGTATAGCTGAGCTCGTAACGTAACGTCAAAAATTAATCATCGAACGATGGGAGCAAACATCGTTCTTTGGACCTACAGTCTAGGATATTTACTTTGAGCCCCTTCGGTATGTATGACGGCGACTTGAATTTTAATGAAGTTGTCCAATACACAGACGAAATTTTGGCAGTGATGTCATGAAATGACGAACTCGGCAGTGGCTTTTATGGCTCATATACACCGAAGGAGTCCTGTTGTCAGGGAAACGGTATACATTCTGTTGGAAGGAAAACACAGCTCGAACCGTACAGCAACCACAGAACTGGACCACTCATAACAAGAATGACCTTTGAGTATTAAGCAGTCCCTATTAATGACTGATTACATTTCCATAATCACGTCTTCCTGGCAGACATCCAGGCAAATTCGGATAGACAGGCTGCGCAGGGAAACTACCTCTGCAGGTGATATGGGGCTATCATAGCGTCTTCTTCAGTGTCATAACCCAGCGAGATTGAACAGTGATAAGGACGCTGGACTCGTTTTCGGGAGGACGACGGTTTCAATCACAGTCCGACCATTCAGATTAAGGTTTTCTGTGATTGCCTTAAACTGCTAAAAGCGGATTCCAGGATGGTTCCCTTAAAAAGCGCACGGTCCATTTCCTTATACTCGTACATACTTTCGTAAACCGAGCTTGTGTTCCGTCTCTAATGGCCTCCCTGTCGACGGGAAGTTTAGATCTAAGCTCCCTTCCGTTTTCTTTTCACTATCATTACGAGATTCAATGTCAGCGTTTGAACGCATCGGCTCTGCTATGTAAGGCATAGGGACACTTCAGGATTTTTCGGAGGGGGCGCGTTCGTAAAGCTACCTGAAGCATTCAGCACCAAAGCAATTTATTCCTTACTAGCCATCCTCAGGTTATTTCACAAGGATGTCACTGTCAGATACGATACCGTCTCCTACTGGCTAGAAAAAGATGATCTAAAAATTCCATAGAGAATGATAAACAGAAGAATTAGTATCGTCATGAAATTCAAGAGAGCGCATGCTCGGGAAATGGACTATAATTCAACTGATGAATGCCTTTACGGCTACAAAGTAAATAAAAGAATAATCTTTCTTTCAAGTCGGAGCATGAAACACTTTCTGACTGGTGAGATGCTTTTTTGATTGTCACAACCTTTGTCTGCAATATCTACACCGAACACAGTAACGACGGACAAGATAATGCATAGTTTTGAACTGCAGAATATGTGTTATTTCAGTGATAGAGGTACCAAGAGTAAAGAAATGAAGGCATTCCACGCTTCCTTCCAGATAGGTTAGCTGGCGACTCAGAGCTGTGGCAGCTTGTCGCTAGGGCTGTAGACTAAATTTCGAAATATCTATAATCTGATTTTTTTTCTTATGCGGCGTGGTGGAGCTCACGTTGAATGACAGGCACGTGAATATGACAGCATCGGTGCGCTTGAAACCGATATCTTGAGTGATGTAATTAGTGATGCTGTAGCATGTGCACGATATAATCTGGAAATGTACTCGTGAAATTCCTCCCTGTGCTGTGTGTCGTGGCAGCGTTTACAATCGTCAGTAATATCGTTAGATTTATGTTGCTCTACAGCGACACGGACAGCGCATTGACCGTCATCATCCACATAGACATTCATTTAAGAAATGTCACGAATCAACTCAATACTTCGCATTATGTTGTGAATATCAATGACATATAGCTCATATTAAATTGTTGTTAAGTTGTTGTATACACATCTGATACAAATGGTTCAAATGGCTCTGAGCACTATGGGACTTAACTTCTAACGTCATCAGTCCACTAGAACTCAGAACTACTTAAACCTAACTAACCTAAGGACAACACATACATCCACGCCCGAGGCAGGATTCGAACCTGCGACCGTAGTGGTAGCGCGGTTCCAGACTGTAGCGCCTAGAACGTCTCGGCCACCCCGGCCGGAACATCTGATACAATATGCTCCGCTATTGGAAACAGGATGATGCCTCAAAGGCAATAAAATTCAAAATACAGTAACCATAATTACTTATACTACACACGCACACTGGACTAACTAGATTAAGATACTGAGAAGAGGTCTGGACTGCTGAAGAAATGTATTTTCTTCCTCAGAATCATCCCCTTTCCTTCAGAATCGCCTCAGTTGTGCGAATGGATTCGTGATTTCCGGTCAGAAAGGTCACAGTTCGTAGTAATAGACGGAAAGTCTTCGAGTAAAACAGAAGTAATATCCGGCGTTCCCCAAGGAAGTGTTATAGGCCCTCTATTGTTCCTGATCTATATTAACGACATAGGAGACAATCTGAGTAGCCGTCTTAGATTGTTTGCAGATGATGCTGTCATTTACCGTCTTGTAAAGTCATCAGATGATCAAAACGACTTGCAAAATGATTTAGATAAGATATCTGTATGGTGCGAAAAGTGGCAATGGACTCTGAATAAAGAAAAGTGCGAAGTTATTCACATGAGTACTAAAAGAAATCAGCTAAATTTCGATTACGCGATAAGTCACACAAACCTGAGGGCTGTAAATTCAACTAAATACTTAGGGATTACAATTACAAATAACCTAAATTGAGACGATCACATAGATAATATTGTGGGTAGAGCAAACCAAAGATTGCGATTCATTGGCAGAACTCTTAGAAGGTACTACAGGTCTACCAATGAGACTGCTTACACTACGCTTGTCCGCCCTATTCTGGAGCATTGCTGTGCAGTGTGGGATCCACATCAGGTGGGACTGACGGATGACATCGAAAAAGTGCAAAGAAGGGCAGCTCGTTTTGTATTATCGCGGAATAGGGGAGATAGTGCTGTAAGTAGGCGGTTTAGGTTTTTATATAGGTAACGCCACGTAGCGCTCTGTATGAAAATCACAGGCTGTGCTGTGTGCAGTCTGTGGCTGGGTGGCATTGTTGGAATTTGCTATTGTAGTGTGGGGCAGTTGGATGTGAACAGCGCGTAGCGTTGCGCTGTTGGAGGTAAGCCGCCAGCAGTGGTTTATGTGAGGAGAGAGATGGCGGAGTTTTGAGAGCGGATGATCTGGACGTGTGTCCATCAGAGAGAGGAAATTTGTAAGAATGAAAGTCATGAACTGATATATATATATATATATATATATATATATATATATATATATATATATATATAATGACTTTTGAACACTGTTAAGGTAAATACATTGTTTGTTCTCTATCACAATCTTTCATTTGCTAACTATGCCTATCAGTAGTTAGTGCCTTCAGTAGTTAGAATCTTTTATTTAGCTGGCAGTATTGGCGCTCGCTGTATTACAGTAGTTAGAGTAACGAAGATTTTTGGAGGTAAGTGATTCATGAAAGGTATAGGTTATTGTTAGTCAGGGCCATAATTTTGTAGGGATTTTTGAAAGTCAGATTGAGTTGCGCTAAAAAATATTGTGTCAGTTTAAGCACAGTCATTTATAATTTTTCTAAGAGAACGTTTCAGTGTCACAGACATGATACGTGAATTGGAGTGACAATCATTAAAACAAAGGCGCTTTTCGTTGCGACGGGATCTTCTCATGAAATTTCAATCACCAGTTCTCTCCTCAAATTGCAAAAACATTCTGTTGGCACCCACATACATAGGGAGAAATGATCATCATGATAAAATGAGAGACATCAGGACTCGCATGGAAAAATTTAAGAGCTCGTTTTTCAAACAAAAATGGTTCAAATGGCTCTGAGCACTATGGGACTTCACTTCTGAGGTCGTCAGTCCCCTAGAACTTACCACTACTTAAACGTAACTGACCTAAGGACATCAAATACATCCATGCCCGAGGCAGGATTCGAACCTGCGACCGTAGCGGTCGCGCGGTTCCAGACTGAAGCGCCTAGAACCACTCGGCCACCCTGGCCGGAAGCTCGTTTTTCCCGCGTGCCGTTCGAGAGTGGAACGGTAGTGAGACAGCATGAAGGTGGTTCATTGATCCCTCTACCAGGCACTTTATTTTGAATAGCAGAGTAATCACGTAGATGTAGATGTAGAATTGCTTTTACAGTAAGAAAAAGGAAGAATCTGATGTTCGATTTATAGGAACGTGCATTATTTACCAAATTTTGCATACTTTGAGTTTAATATGTTTCTATAACTGAAGAAATCAGCGGCTGCAGAGCACTTTTATGTGAAATAAAGAGTGTTTTGGAGACTGGAGTCTGCCAAATGTAGGAAAAAATTCTGTGTCGTAAAATCTGAAGGTGTTAAGAGCCGAAAGGTTTTTTCCAAGATAACACATCCTTCACTGTCCTGTCATATTTCGTATATCTGTGCCAAACTCTCGAGAAGGTGCGGATCCACCGTTTGGATATGGCCACACTTTTTTACAGGCACTCAGGCCGCAGTCCCATCCTGAAGGCGGTAATTTTTTTAAAAAAATCGTTATCTCTGCCATGAAATCTTCGCTTTCACGCTCTTCTTTCTCTGAAAGATAGTTGAGAAATTTGGAAGGGGATGATAAAGACCGCCGCCCCCCCCCCCCCCCCCCGTCTCACGACACTGTTCCTGCCCCTCCCTCATTTGGATTCCAGGCAAGTGATCAAGAGCTTCAGCTGTCGGCTTCTTAGAAGAATTAAGAATGTTCTCATTGGAGAGTAAATTTTGGGAGGAACCCGCTCGTGTTTGCGCGATCTCGAAACAGGAGGAAGTAGATCCTTGACGCGGCAGAGCAGGCGGTAATCCCTCATCCGAGCGTCGTGCTGCTCGTATCCCGTTACGAGCTCTCTCTCTCTCCGGGGCATTGGCGCGGTCTTTGAGCAGCGCGGCGCTGCGTGGCTCTGCGCCTACCTGCGCGTGTTTGCTCGTGTGTGTCTTTGTGCCGGCGCCGGCGCGGCGCACAAAGGCCGACGGGGAACATTGTTTCGTCATTCCACTCAGGGCTCATTACGGGCCGGCTTTCTTCGCACTGCCACGCCACGCCACGCCACGCCGCGCCGAGCAGGCGGAAGGCCTCTCCTTCATCACGCGCTGCTCGCTCCTCGCTCCAGCATTCTCAGCCACGAGACGCGTGGCGACCCAGGCAGCAGCCGGGGCTTCCTTTTGTCCCGCACGCTTTTCTCGTCGCGTTCACTGGTGAGTCTCGGGAAACGAAGATTAATTTACAAGTACGCAACCACTGCCACTTCATTAGACGTCTGCTACGCTCGTCATAAATTCGCTCCTTAGCTGGCTTGCGTAATTACCTCCAGTGGAACTAACTTTATGATTGTTTCGGTTTCATTTGCATTCTCGCTTCATATTCTGCGGTAGTCCTCTCTTGGTACGGAGACGTTACAGATGAGCTGCTTCCTAGTTCTCGATATGTGTAACAGACAAAATAAAAATCTTTCCCAAGTATGTTAGGGCTGTTCGGAAAGTAAGGTCGCGATGTGGAAACAACAGTGAAAATTAGATGAAGCTTTGCTCAGAAGTGTTGGGCAGTGTCTCCAGTATGTCTGTCGATAGCGCCACGTGGCTCTTCTCAGCTCTGAGCGCACAGGGATCGCGTGAATATTCCCACCAAGTACGGGTGCCCGCTGCGAGGTTTCGCCTGATTTAATGCAACCCCCCATAACGTAGCCGTCAGACATTTTGCTCGTCACAGTTCTGAGCCGCTCACCGCAGTAGCAGTTGGGGCGCACCTATAGCGTTTTTGATGGGATGTGTTTGATCGCTCACCATACAGCTCGTACTTGGCTCCCTCTGATGTACTTCTCTGCTCACATGTACCGCTGACTAGTAACACGGCATTTCGGCATAGACAACGAACTGCTGAACAGCGTAGAAAAATGGCGGAAAGTACAGGCGGCTGCCTTCTACGACAGATGTCTAAGTTGGAACGGCGACCATATAGAAAAGTAGTTGCAGGGTTACCAAACTGTCGCAAATAAAACATTTCTGATTTTCCCATTTCGCGACCGATCGGATCTTACTTTGCCAAAAGCCCTCGTACATCAACCTCTACAGCTACGCCCCGCAAACCACTCTGAAATCATAGCAGATCGCAACCTCTCTCTCTCCTCCATTGCACAATTTATTAGGATTCTTTCCGCCTCATTCTCGAGCATTTTCCGTCACTAAGGAAGTGATTCGTAGGTGGCAGCACATTCCTAAATTAATGTTAGACTTGTTACTTGGAAATATTAAAGTAGGCTTTTGCGATACAGTTGGTGTAGTACTAGAAGCGTCTGCATGTCCCGACCCCCTTTCATGGGCCAAAACAATGTCATGTCGTTTGAGATGGCCTTCTCCTCATGCGTTCGATATTTGCTGCTAGGCCTAACTGATATCGACCCCACACACGTGACGAATACACTCTTACGGGTCTCACGAGTGTTTTGCAGGAAATCTCCTCTGCAGATTTATTACGTTCTGTCAGTGAACCAAATTCTGCCGAACCTACGTAATCATTCTCTTTCTCATCTCTACAAATTTTTGTAATCAGATATTTTTATTAATTGATTCTGTCCAATTGTGACTCATATTCTAGTCTACTATACTGCGCAACACAATTAAAGAGTTACTTTTTCGAAACTCAGTAGCTGTCTCCCATGACAACACAAAAGTCTGAAATTTGGCTCAAAGGTACCGAGAGCCTTACTCTGTAAATAGGCATGCAAAAGGGGGCGCTCTGCGAAGTCGCGCTATGGCTCGACGGCGTTTCAGAAGGCAAGGTCGACAGCCTGTGTGGGCTGGTGACGTCACATTGGTACCAAAGTTCACCACAGTTCTGCCCATCGCCAACATGCAAGTGTGACGCGATGGAAAGGTTGTCACACCCCCTCTCACCCACATTTCACCCCTTCTTTTGACATATCTGCAATGGAGGTCAGAACCGCGACACCCAGTGTAGAAATCACGCGGTTTCCTTGTGGGTTATCGAGGGAAGCTGTAAGACGACCTTATGTGGGGCAGGAGGAGTTCAAACTCGAGGAATGACCAATGTCAGGCTGGCCATTCCCTTAAACGTAAGCATATACAGGGTGACTAAAATTTTTTGGTTCTAATTAAAACAGTTGATACTGGGTCCACAACAGACTACGTTGAGGTAGGGAAATAATGGTGTTTTACGGACCTACAAAGGGTAGTTAGTAAGAGCAGTCAGAACCGCGACAAACAGCGTTCGTCACGCGATTTTCTTAACAGGGTTCAAATCACGCGATTTTCTTACAGGTGGTCGAGGAAAACATTTCAGAGACGCGAGAACGCCTTAGGGAGCGGCATACGAGGATTCAATGAAACCCCCCTCCCCCTTGATTTAGGGCGTTGATTCTGTTACGTCTGCCACAGACGGCCCCTACTAGGCAGACTACACTCAAGACACCGCTGTGTACCATATAACATAACAAGCGCTTGCAGGTGCAACCAAGAGGAAAACAGAACTTGCTACAGATTAATGCGAACCTTTTTCTGCAGACGTCGCCTCACAGATACAGGGAAAGTTGGAGTACTCCGCCGGCCTCCGCCGGCTTTATAAGGTCAGCGCAGCAGCAGTAGAGCCAGTTCCTCGCCGAGCTAAGACCAGCTCCGGCGGACCTCACCGACGCTCTTGATGAATGGTCGTCTGCATGTTATTTGTTTTTGTGTGTTTATAGTGATTGTTCGAAAAGTGTAGTTCAGTTTCAATAAACGAAATTATACTGAGTGCTCTACAATACTGAGTATACTCCAGATTCCTATACATTTCGCGGTCTAAAATGACGATTCGCAGTGCAATGTACAGGAGGACGACGTTCTTGACAACGCTCTATACTACTTCCACCCTCTGGGCGTTTCAATCCTCTCTAATTGCATCGTGAAGCTGCAACAGCCTTGAACGTGTTCTAACGCATGTGGAGGATAGCGCGACAGCAATTTTTGCTCTGCTGCACAGACTGGCGTCAGTGGGAACTGTCAAAAATGACTCGACGAACTCTGAAGTTATCTGTGTACTATACATCCCTTTCGCACCATCCTATGGCGTGATCAAGTGGTGTGCAACATTAAGCTCTGTGTGAACAAAACAGTAAAGGATCCCTGTAAGACATCCCAGTTCGGCAACACCCTCTGTGCCACCCACGCACCACAGTTGAACGAGTACTGAAGTACCTGTCAGAAACTTCGGCACATATTCGGCCTCGTGGCTGTCTAGCGCCTGAGAATTTGGCATCCCCTTGGACACCACTCAGGTGGTGTTTGCAATGCACTGTTTGTGTCGAAGTTTCTGACAGGTACAGGTGTATTGTTTTCAACTAAGGTGTGTGTATGGCAAAGAGGGTGTTGGCAAAATTGGGGAGGGAGGGGGGCGGGGTTCTTAGAAGAATCTTTTGTCGTTTTATCAGATTCGTTTACATGGCGAAAAAGAAGGGATTAAAAAGTAAAAAGCGTTAAAATTTCGTCGAACGGTTTTCAGCGGTCTCAAAGTGGTTCCACTCTGTATGTCTGAGGAAAAATTTTAGTCTCACTACACTTCAAAGGGGTCAGATAACGTTCAATGTTTCCTCAGCTTCACGTCGTCCTTAGAGTAGGGTTGAAACGTTCAGGGGGTGGCAGCAGAGTAGAATGCTGTTAAGAACGTTGTCCAATTGCTTATCGCTCTGATAAATGGAAATGGTGGTCGATTCTCAGTGGCGTTGTGTCTGAAAGTGCGTTGTTTCTCCCAGGATCACATTTCTAATGTCAGCTTCACCTGTTCCCTCTTCTTCGTCCATATTACCTCTTTTCCTTTTCCTCCGAAGAAACTTCCTTCCAACATTCAGTCTTGTCTTCTCCACATGCACCGTCAACCGCGCTGCTGGAGGAATGGAATTCCTCACTAAACGAACTGCTTAGGCCTACCAACCTTTTGTCCTGCATGGAAGTACGTCGCAGCACTTGCATTTGTCGTCCATGGTGATCAAAAACACCATTAACAACGATGTTGCGTCTTTTTAATGCCCAGGAATCCACCATAGATGGGGTGACTTTAGTGTAATTACTGTCTTTGAATAAAAGCGTCAATTCTGTTCGTCTCATTGCGTATTTCTTTCAATTACATGATGTGCTGTGCTGCAGGAGTTCTTTCTATGTATAGTCTAAGTTTCAAAAAAGTATTTTACTTGACAGTGGTACATCATGCGAGAGTTACTATCCCCATTAGGTTTTGCACGCCACTTTACTTTAGACTGAAGGAAGAATTTCAACAAACATTCATTCGGAAACATTTAGATATTTATATTGCTGTCCTTCCCTCGTTAATAATTCATTATATGCCTGAGTTGAAACAAGGCCCCGGGAGTAGACAACATTCCATTAGAACTACTGACAGCCTTGGGAGAGCCGGTCCTGATAAAACTCTCCCATCTGGTGAGCAAGATGTATGAGACAGGCGAAGTACGCTCATACTTCACGAAGAATATAATAATTCCAATCCCAAAGAAATCAGGTGTTGACAGATGTGAAAATTACCAAACTATCAGTTTAATAAGTCACAGATGCAAAATACTAACACGAATTCTTTACAGACGAATGGAAAAACTCGTAGAAGCCGACCTCGGGGAAGATCAGTTAGGATTCCGTAGAAATATTGGAAAACTTTGAGGTTCGCCGATGACATTGTAATTCTGTCAGTGACAGCAAAGGACTTGGAAGAGCAGTTGAACGGAATGGACAGTGTCTTGAAAGGAGCATATAAGATGAACATGAACAAAAGCAAATCGAGGGTAATGGAATGTGGTCGAATTAAGTCGAGTGTTGCTGAGGGAATTAGATTAGGAAATGAGACACTTAAAGTAGTAAAGAAGTTTTGCTATTTGGGGAGCAAAATAACTGATGATCGTCTAAGTAGAGAGGATATTATATGTACATAGGCAATGGCAAGGAAAGCATCTCTGAACAAGAGAAATTTGTTAACATCGAGTATAGATTTAAGTGTTGGTATTTGTATGGAGTGTAGCCATGTATGGAAGTGAAACATGGACGGTAAATAGTTTGGACAAGAAGAGAACAGAAGCTTTCGAAGTGTGGTGCAACAGAAGACTGCTGAAGGTTAGATGGGCAGATCAGATAACTAATGAGGTGGTATTGAATTGAATTGGGAAGAAGAGGATTTTGTGTCCCAACTTGACTATAAGAAGGGATCGGTTGGTAGGACATGCTCTGACGCATCAAGGGATCACCAATTTAGTATTCCAGAGCAGCGTGGAGGGTAAAAATCGTGGAGACCAAGAGATGAATACACTAAGCAGATTCAAAAGGATGTAAGTTGCGGTAGGTACTGAGAGATGAAGAAGCTTGCACAGGATAGAGCAGCATGGAGCCGTGCATCAAACCAATCTTAGGACTGGAGACCACAACAACAACATGTGCTTTATTATTGACGGAGAAACGAAATGATTCCACACCTCACCAGGTTAGGTTGCCTCGCAGCTGTGTAATATTTTGTAGGGCATAAAATCAGCGATCCTCTACTTCCTAGTTTGCATGTTTGTGGGCGACTATGGTCAGTGCGCTATACTGCCCTCTTCCTTAACAAGACCTGCTCCCTCAAGTCTCCTTAAACTGGATGATCCTTAGTGTGACAAGCTCCCTAGTGGCATGCTCAACTGGCACCAGGCCTCTCTCTCTATTCAAGATTACTTTTACCATCGCGTTCTCTTAACCACTGTTTATTCTAGGTTCTGTTAGTTCCTATTAGCTTAGCATACAGTTCTCTCTTCTGCCTCGTACGTCTGGGGAATCCAGTCCACCAGATCTTAACAGTGGCTGGGTCCAAACTTCATCTTGTGTTTCGCTTCTTGCACATGCAAACAAGAACTGCGGTTAGCAGAGTAAGTCTCCCCGTGTCATCTAGTATGGCAACGGTGAACGGTGTTTCCCTCTTGTATCGGTTATCCCTGTATTGACTCACATGCTGCTCCAATGTCTCCACAGAGATACATCCATCTTGCATGTTGACGAGTTTGTATATGGACAGAATTAACTGATTTAGTAAAGTCTTGTTAACTAGATTTGTGGCTGGTAACACTTCCATGTCTTCCCCGTGGTCAATACAATGGAGGCTTCAGAATGCTTAGATGAATTATGTCTCAAATCGTGGCAGTTGGACAGAAAGTGGCCCCCCCCTCATTTCACATTATGTTCCGTTTATTAACAGTCCACTGCCATTCAGCTCTAACCTTTGTTAAGTTAGCTTGCGTCAAGGTCACTATGTGCAAGTTGCGGAAAAAATTGGCGTTATGTGTAAGTTGCGAGAAGCTCACTTTGAATAAGAAAATGCTATCAGACATTGAAATCAACGTAGAAGATTGGGTCGCCACCGACTCTAGCCACACGACAAATAATGGGTTCGGCTGAATCGGAAAATTAATTAATCATCAGTAAAATCACTCATAAGAGAACCTTCATTGTACTATCACGCGTAAAGAATGGGATGTAATTACTAGTTTGGTCCAGGCATTGATCACGTGAATCAAATATTTAAAAAAAAAAGTAAATAATGCATGAACACTGTGCATAAGAGCAGCTTGCAGCAGCACTCCTGAAAAAAACATCTATTCTAAAGAAATTCTTTTAAATAAAAAGGGAACACTAATTATTGGACCTGTGCGCATGAAAACCCTATGGATGGGCTAACAAGGAAACTACAAGGTAAATGGCGTAGGTAACAGAGACGTAACATAGTTACACAGGATAAGATAGGTGCCAATATTATTTATTTCTTAAAACATTGATGTAATGCATCTACACAACTGCTGTTGCCTGGTAACCAAGTACAATTTCTTGTTATACGATACACGATTCACAAGACACTCGTATGCCCACGTGGTTTGCAGAGGCATAATTTCTACATACCGTGGCCAAGTTTTAATCACATTAAACCCCGCAGCAACGAACAATTAACATTTTTCAGAAGGCACATTTTAATGGACAAAGAGTGAAGGCAGTGGGCCAACAAACTCTAATATTAAACCACGTGGATGGCTTCCAACGGACATAAGGTAAATGTGACAAAGAAAATTCACGAAGAGGCAACATTATTAAGGTTCAGGAAAGATTAGAACGTATACAGACGCAGTTGCAGGTAGACAAACATTCGCACGGAACCGAGGGCGCACTTCTTACATATGCAACCCTTTTATGTTACGTTCTTCTCATGTATCGAAGTGTGCTTCATGAATCAAACTGAAAGTCTGCAAAAGCCGTGTATTCTTTACTGCGACAAGGTTAAACAACCTTTATTAGACGAGACGTGAGACCAAAAGCTAAAAGCTCCTCTCTCGCTACCAGGCAACGCGCCATGCGGTCAAACCAACTCTCCGTCCTTCGAAGACAGCTCGGCTGCAGACCGTCGGCGCGCTGGAAGCAGACGCACCGTCTCACACACTCCAACGTCTCCCACGCGATTCCGTGGCCAGGAAAACACAGAGGTGAGGCTTCCGCCACCAACCTTACACAGGTAACTTTCACGCAAGGAGATCAAACCTCTTTGCCTACCTGAAAACTACAGGGTTTGGCCATTCTGTACAACTACCACTGATTCCCTGCAGCAGACTGAACCACCGTATAGCAACATGAAACACACCAACGTTCATTCACTCACGCATGCCAGAGAGTTCCGGAAAGCAAATAAAATGACAATGAAATGGGAGTATAGGACCCTTTCACCTTTTCGCTGGCGTGAGTTCCCTCTTTTCGAAACAACTAGCTACTACTGTCACTTTTTTGTAGGTGAAATACAACCAATGTGCCTCAAACCACTGGAAATCCAACTCAGGCCTTGTCACCTCTTCCTTACAAATGTTTTTCGTTTCCTACCTCATCAGTAGCTTCACTGCACAGGATTTCAGACCTTCACTACCTTGTTCAGACAAACCGTAATTTCATCCTGTAACACTTCTGCAACTCTGCTTCATCCATTTCCGATTGCCTGCTCTGGTATTCTGAAAGCGAATAACAACCACTGTACCCATACCCAATAAATTTTCTTTTCAGCAACCCACTTAATAGGATATATGTGGACTATGTAACATTGACACCATACTTGCATCTCTACTACTGGAAAGGAAACTGAAATGTACACTTTTGGTCCATCAGTCTTTTCTTCTAACGCTGTTTGGCTAAAATTCAAAGTGTCCAAACTCAACCTTAATTCTGGTGGTAGTTCCTTTTGCACTTTCTACAGCCACTCCTAGTGTGACAAGTTCCCTAGTGGCTTGCTCAACTGGCCTCAGTCCTCTCTCTATTGAAGATTACTTTTACCATCGACTTCTCTTAACCACTGTTTATTCTAGGTTCTGTTAGTTCCTATTAGCTTACCATACACATCGCTTGCTGCGTAGCTTCGCTTATCTCTGATAACTCTCTCTGTGCTTCCCATACACTGTTTTCCAAGGAGTGCAACCACTTCTTTATCCCAACTTCTTTGCATAATACTTCTATTTCGGTTTGCAAACTCTTAATTTTATAGTTCACCGATTCCTCCACAGTTTTCTCGTACTTCATTCCTTCCTCAGTCAGCTTGTCTAATAACCGAAACGTCTTTCTCCAAACCTGTGATATGCGTTGTGTGCGACACACTAGGTGCCTCGTTGTCTTTTACCCATTGTTTCACTGCTTCCACCTCATCGTTGACACTTCTGATGTCCTCCTCGTCAGCTGTTAAAACACAGTTTTTAGAAGTTGCCCGCCCGCTTTGGTCTAAGCTCTCCTCATTCTTCTAATTTGTGGTATAATCACCAGAATCTGCGTTATCTCGTTCCTCAACTTCTTATATTTCCCGCATATCCTCTTACATGCCTCTTTTAAGCTCTCCGCGATTCTCTGCCTCCTGGTGGAGGCTGTTTAATGCTTCCGTTAGTTGTCTCACTTCGTTTCATATCTCCCATGAGTTAAATACTATCTGCATCACCCAGCGGTGACGGTTGAACACGCATTCTAGCTTCGTGAACACCGCTCTCCCTTCCAGGTGCTGGTCTGCAATGTATCCACTCTGGTGGCGACCTGTAGCGCTACTATGACCTGTATCACCTTGTCTCCTCAGGATTTCCCCCCCTAAAGTCCTCTGCTACCCCTTGGCAGTGCATTTCGCCTACACTTATATCAATCCTTACATCTAAAACAGATGTAGGTCCAATCTTACCTCCTAAGTTAACGCATATTGTCGTCTTCTCATTGGTTCGTCTACAACATTTCACTCACTCTTCCACACCTTCTCTTTCACTATTCCTTTCTGATACAAACTCTCATTCTTCAGATAACTTCCTGACTTCCCGAAAACTGTTTCAAACGTCCCACATAGCTGTCGGCAACTGAATCTTTATGTTCAGTGGTTACGCACTTTCCAAAACATGGTATGGCCCTTGATACCTGGCAAAACTGTTCTTCGTATTCCGCTTTTGAGTGTAAGAACTCGATAACATTACCCACTGACCATGGTTGTGTTGTGGCATCCTTGCTGTGTGGCTCAATGCTGTCTCTTGCATTTCCATTGCCAATGTATTAGCCTTGGGCACCTGTTCCTTGTTTCCTTTATCACTCCTCTTTAACCATTTCTGATGCTTTGCCCTTCTTGGATTTTAATAGATCGAACGGACATGGCGTATTACAACAACATACGACATTTTATAGTTACGATCCTGTAATTATGTGCTGCTTCAAGCTGATTGTCGAGACGACATACCTTAAATAAACATCCCAATTGATACTGTATATGTCCACAGAGCATTCTAGCATCTTCCCTACAGTTCTATGCGGCACTGCTGTTTTTCCATTAGCTTGAGTATGTAGAGGACTCGTTCTCAGTTTCCTCACACATAACAGCTTGCACGATTCCTTGAATAAGTCTAACATGAAGTTGGTTTCCTGATCCATTATTATCGTCTCAGGCACTCCAAGATTTACCAGCACTTGCGCCACTGTTGCCGCGTGTTGGCTGGGCGTTGTGCCATCTATTTTGAAAAGTGGTCTGCAGTTGTGTGTAATTCCTTATTCCCTGCAGGTGTCTGTTGAAACGACCTAAAACATCTATCCTGAGCAACGGAAACGCAGGTAGCGCCTGCAGTGGTACTCTCGTCTGACACTCGTTCCTCTCTGTGTCCACTATGCAATTCTGCTCATACTGGTTAACATCCAACTTCCTAGTCTTCCACCAGCACATCTCCATGACCTTTTAACTCGTGATCATGTGTCTCCTGTAATAATCTCTCTCTCCGCTTTGCTGGTACTACCACGCGTGATCCAAACTTGGTTTCTCTGCCAGTAGCCGACCCTGTGCAAAAAACTGTGGCTGTATACTAAACTGCTTATATTCGATGCCTGTCTTCTGTTCTGTCTGTCACTCCTTAAGCCCATTACCTCCCATTCGCCACATTGCTACTGTGCAACTCAAACCATTTACTTTCCAATGTTCCTTCCTAGGTTTATGTATAGCCAGAAAATCAAACTCACTCAACTGTATTGCCCATCGTCTCAACTTACCGAATGGATCTTTCAACGCTGCATGAGCTGTTACTACTCGAAACTTATATAGATAACACTTTGTGCAGATATTACCACAGATAAAGCTAAAAATTTCTTTTTCCATTGTGGAATAATTTGTCTCCACTGAGTTTATTTGTCTTATTTGTCTCGATGCCTAGGCTGTAGGGTGGTCAACACCCTCAATTTCTTGAGGCAATATCAAACCAAGTTCAAGGTTGGATGCCTCATATGACAGAATGAGTTCTTATTGAAATTTGGAAACACTAAACTCAGATGTGATGTCAAAGCTTCTTTCAGTTTCTCAAAAGTATGTTGACAGTCCTCTGGCCAAACAAATTTTGAACTTTTCTTCAGCAGTCAAATCAAGGATCTGGCAATGTCTGTAAATCCCTTTACAGACCCTTCACAATGTTTTGTGGCTCCAAGAAGTAATTGTGGTCCTTTCACTGATTCAAGCACATATTTGGGCCAATATTAACCCCACACTTGCTAATTATGTGACCAATGTATGCTACCTTAGGCTTTGTATGTGCTGCTTCATATCACTAGCAAAGACGATTATATCATCAAGATACACCATGAACTGCCATGGTTTCAGTCCTCCATCCATCAAAAGGTGCATTCTTTAATCCTAAAGACATAGACCAATATTGATAATGATTCCACAAGGAAGAAAATGCTGTTTTAGTGTGGTCTTCTGGAGTGACTTCTTGTTAATGGTAATCACTTCATATGTCCATCGTTGAAAATGCTTCATAGTGAATGGTTTCTGCAATGTTCGGCAAAAGGCAGCCATCTGTTACAGTCTTAGCTTTCAGATGTTGATAATCGCAACAAGAATGATATTTAAATGACCCCTTCACTGATTTCTTGGGCGCCTGCCACGCGCTACTACTTTCCTCAGTAATTCCATCCATCAGCTGCTGATAGATAAATACCTCCAGAATCACCTGCAAGTAACTTGGGAGTCTGTAATGGAAAGCAGTAGACTGAGGATTCTCTACCTGTTAGTATTCGGTGTTGTATAATATGAATTGCTATCAATGGCCCTCCTGCAAAAAAATAAATCTCTAAATTTCAACAACAAATCTTACATTAATTCCTCATCACTTCCCTTCATGTGTTTCACCTTGGCCAACATCCCTTGTGTCCCACTTCTCCTCCTGCGCGATGTCTATGTTAACGATAACAATCCCTTTGTTAACCTTAAATCCTCAATGTTAAAATTATCCACAAAACTATGTACTATTTACTCATCATTTACGTCTTGTATGTGTACTTATTTTCACTAAGCAACCTGCCTAATACAGTTCTTCATTTATTTCCAATGGTTCCACTACACACATCATGCCTGCCAGTAAGTCTGACTTAACATTAACACAAAACGATATCTCTGTACCCTTAGCTACATAATTACGTCAATTTAGTCTTAGTGTCACAGATTGTGGTGTAAATGGTTCATCATATGTGATAGACTGATCTCATGAAATGGCTACGCTGGCAGCAGTTTCGAACAACCACAACATTCTTCTGTCATGAGCTGCAGAAGATCGATTTTGGCAGCACGCTGACGGAAGAAATCCAGCCCCATTACAGTTTCATAGCTCTCAATCATGTGTGGAGAACAAGAAATCCTGTCTGAGCTGAACCAAACCCAGACAAAAATCCATGTCCGCCAGTCCCAAAAGTGTGACATTTCCATCCCCTATTCAAAGCAATCTGTACCGTTGTGTGTTTCATTGCTTATGTTCTACTAGATCACCATTGCCAACCGACACATGCACCCCTGTAAACCACTATACCCGTGACTGTACAGTCCATCTCTGTGTATGACTTCGTATTATCTAATTTTATTGGTAACGACCATAGGTAGGCCTTAGGTTCCCTTAGGTATTTAACGTCTGCTTCTTTCCAGGTCCCTTACCACTGAAACTATTGTTACCATTATACTGACCTCTGCCTCTACTTCCACTGTCCCATGACTGTTGACTTTGCTGCTGCACGTGCCCTATATGTCAACACCTGTATCATCTGGTTGAGAACATTGTCCTCTTAACTTCATTTCAGTTGATACATGAATTTTCCTGCACTCCACCACTAATCTGACAGATGCGCACAAATCAATCGGTACTCCTTTTTGTACTCTCCTTGACATTTACGTAGCAGCCTCATTAAAAACGCACCAGGCCTCTGTACAAGCAATGCCTCTCTCTTTCCTCTTAGTTTTGTACTATCACTGAGCACTGAGCGGGTGATGTTTCTGCTCTGACACCAATGAAGAAGTCTGATGTGAAAGTAAGTGGTGCAGGGGACGCCGTGGAGCACCATTCAAACAGCCAGAAATTCCAAATCAATATAGTGCAGCTTCCCCCTGTCATTCATTACAGGCAGCATCTGTGTGTGTGTATCTGTTCCAGCAATGTAGCCAGAGCATAGTGTAGGCGAAGTGGTAGTGTGTTAAGCAACTGCTTCTGCCAGCGACGACTGCAGAGTCCGGTAGCTGGCTATGGTTCAAATGGCTCTGAGCACTATGGGACTTAACATCTATGGTCATCAGTCCCCTAGAACTTAGAACTACTTAAACCTAACTAACCTAAGGACATCACACAACACCCAGCCATCACGAGGCAGAGAAAATCCCTGACCCCGCCGGGAATCGAACCCGGGAACACGGGCGCGGGAAGCGAGAACGCTACCGCACGACCACGAGCTGCGGGCTCCGGTAGCTACTGTTGGCTATAGCCGTGTGTACGGCGACGCATCTTGCATCCCTCTTGCTGACCAACAGCTGTAGTAGCTGTCGTAGCGGCTGTGACACAATGACCAGTCGATGGCTGTCGTGCTGTTTCCTGTTGATGGGCGGGCCCAGTGTGTTCACGGCTCTGTGCCCCCTGATATCAGGATGGACTGCCCTGATGTAGAGTCGTACTGTGGTCCTGGAGTAGCATTCCAGATGGTACCCGAATTATCAGCTGACATAGAATCGTACTGTGGTCCTGGAGTAGCATTCCAGATGGTACCCGAATTATCAGCTGACATAGAATCGTACTGTGGTCCTGGAGTAGCATTCCAGATGGTACCCGAATTATCAGCTGACATAGAATCGTACTATGGTCCTGGAGTAGCATTCCAGATGGTACCCGAATTATCAGCTGACATAGAATCGTACTGTGGTCCTGGAGTAGCATTCCAGATGGTACCCGAATTATCAGCTGACATAGAATCGTACTGTGGTCCTGGAGTAGCATTCCAGATGGTACCCGAATTATCAGCTGACATAGAATCGTACTGTGGTCCTGAAGTAGCATTCCAGATGGTACCCGAATTATCAGCTGACATAGAATCGTACTGTGGTCCTGGAGTAGCATTCCAGATGGTACCCGAATTATCAGCTGACATAGAATCTTACTGTGGTCCTGGAGTAGCATTCCAGATGATACCCGAATTATCAGCTGACATAGAATCGTACTGTGGTCCTGGAGTAGCATTCCAGATGGTACCCGAATCGTCAGCTGACATAGAATCTTACTGTGGTCCTGGAGTAGCATTCCAGATGGTACCCGAATTATCAGCTGACATAGAATCGTACTGTGGTCCTGGAGTAGCATTCCAGATGGCACCCGAATTATCAGCTGACATAGAATCGTACTGTGGTCCTGGAGTAGCATTCCAGATGGCACCCGAATTATCAGCTGACATAGAATCGTACTGTGGTCCTGGAGTAGCATTCCAGATGGCACCCGAATTATCAGCTGACATAGAATCGTACTGTGGTCCTGGAGTAGCATTCCAGATGGTACCCGAATTATCAGCTGACATAGAATCTTACTGTGGTCCTGGAGTAGCATTCCAGATGGTACCCGAATTATCAGCTGACATAGAATCGTACTGTGGTCCTGGAGTAGCATTCCAGATGGCACCCGATTAATCAGCTGACATAGAATCGTACTGTGGTCCTGGAGTAGCATTCCAGATGGCACCCGAATTATCAGCTGACATAGAATCGTACTGTGGTCCTGGAGTAGCATTCCAGATGGTACCCGAATTATCAGCTGACATAGAATCGTACTGTGGTCCTGGAGTAGCATTCCAGATGGCACCCGAATTATCAGCTGACATAGAATCGTACTGTGGTCCTGGAGTAGCATTCCAGATGGTACCCGAATTATCAGCTGACATAGAATCGTACTGTGGTCCTGGAGTAGCATTCCAGATGGTACCCGAATTATCAGCTGACATAGAATCTTACTGTGGTCCTGGAGTAGCATTCCAGATGGTACCCGAATTATCAGCTGACATAGAATCGTACTGTGGTCCTGGAGTAGCATTCCAGATGGTACCCGAATTATCAGCTGACATAGAATCTTACTGTGGTCCTGGAGTAGCATTCCAGATGGTACCCGAATTATCAGCTGACATAGAATCGTACTGTTGTCCTGGAGTAGCATTCCAGATGGTACCTGAATTATCAGCTGACATAGAATCTTACTGTGGTCCTGGAGTAGCATTCCAGGTGGTACCCGAATTATCAGCTGACATAGAATCGTACTGTGGTCCTGGAGTAGCATTCCAGATGGTACCCGAATCGTCAGCTGACATAGAATCTTACTGTGGTCCTGGAGTAGCATTCCAGATGGCACCCGAATTATCAGCTGACATAGAATCGTACTGTGGTCCTGGAGTAGCATTCCAGATGGCACCCGAATTATCAGCTGACATAGAATCGTACTGTGGTCCTGGAGTAGCATTCCAGATGGCACCCGAATTATCAGCTGACATAGAATCGTACTGTGGTCCTGGAGTAGCATTCCAGATGGCACCCGAATTATCAGCTGACATAGAATCGTACTGTGGTCCTGGAGTAGCATTCCAGATGGTACCCGAATTATCAGCTGACATAGAATCGTACTGTGGTCCTGGAGTAGCATTCCAGATGGCACCCGAATTATCAGCTGACATAGAATCGTACTGTGGTCCTGGAGTAGCATTCCAGATGGCACCCGAATTATCAGCTGACATAGAATCGTACTGTGGTCCTGGAGTAGCATTCCAGATGGTACCCGAATTATCAGCTGACATAGAATCGTACTGTGGTCCTGGAGTAGCATTCCAGATGGCACCCGAATTATCAGCTGACATAGAATCGTACTGTGGTCCTGGAGTAGCATTCCAGATGGTACCCGAATTATCAGCTGACATAGAATCGTACTGTGGTCCTGGAGTAGCATTCCAGATGGTACCCGAATTATCAGCTGACATAGAATCTTACTGTGGTCCTGGAGTAGCATTCCAGATGGTACCCGAATTATCAGCTGACATATAATCGTACTGTGGTCCTGGAGTAGCATTCCAGATGGTACCCGAATTATCAGCTGACATAGAATCTTACTGTGGTCCTGGAGTAGCATTCCAGATGGTACCCGAATTATCAGCTGACATAGAATCGTACTGTTGTCCTGGAGTAGCATTCCAGATGGTACCTGAATTATCAGCTGACATAGAATCTTACTGTGGTCCTGGAGTAGCATTCCAGGTGGTACCCGAATTATCAGCTGACATAGAATCGTACTGTGGTCCTGGAGTAGCATTCTAGATGGTACCCGAATTATCAGCTGACATAGAATCGTACTGTGGTCCTGGAGTAGCATTCCCGATGGTACCCGAATTTTCAGCTGACATAGAATCTTACTGTGGTCCTGGAGTAGCATTCCAGATGGTACCCGAATTATCAGCTGACATAGAATCGTACTGTGGTCCTGGAGTAGCATTCCAGATGGTACCCGAATTATCAGCTGACGTAGAATCGTACTGTGGTCCTGGAGTAGCATTCCAGATGGTACCTGAATTATCAGCTGACATAGAATCGTACTGTGGTCCTGGAGTAGCGTTCCAGATGGTACCCGAATTATCAGCTGACATAGAATCGTACTGTGGTCCTGGAGTAGCATTCCAGATGGTACCCGAATTATCAGCTGACATAGAATCTTACTGTGGTCCTGGAGTAGCATTCCAGATGGTACCCGAATTATCAGCTGACATAGAATCTTACTGTGGTCCTGGAGTAGCATTCCAGATGGTACCCGAATTATCAGCTGACATAGAATCGTACTGTGGTCCTGGAGTAGCATTCCAGATGGTACCCGAATTATCAGCTGACATAGAATCGTACTGTGGTCCTGGAGTAGCATTCCAGATGGTACCCGAATTATCAGCTGACATAGAATCGTACTGTGGTCCTGGAGTAGCATTCCAGATGGTACCCGAAGTATCAGCTGACATAGAATCGTACTGTGGTCCTGGAGTAGCATTCTAGATGGTACCCGAATTATCAGCTGACATAGAATCGTACTGTGGTCCTGGAGTAGCATTCCCGATGGTACCCGAATTATCAGCTGACATAGAATCTTACTGTGGTCCTGGAGTAGCATTCCAGATGGTACCCGAATTATCAGCTGACATAGAATCGTACTGTGGTCCTGGAGTAGCATTCCAGATGGTACCCGAATTATCAGCTGACATAGAATCGTACTGTGGTCCTGGAGTAGCATTCCAGATGGTACCCGAATTATCAGCTGACATAGAATCGTACTGTGGTCCTGGAGTAGCATTCCAGATGGTACCCGAATTATCAGCTGACATAGAATCGTACTGTGGTCCTGGAGTAGCATTCCCGATGGTACCCGAATTATCAGCTGACATAGAATCTTACTGTGGTCCTGGAGTAGCATTCCAGATGGTACCCGAATTATCAGCTGACATAGAATCGTACTGTTGTCCTGGAGTAGCATTCCAGATGGCACCTGAATTATCAGCTGACATATAATCGTACTGTGGTCCTGGAGTAGCATTCCAGGTGGTACCCGAATTATCAGCTGACATAGAATCTTACTGTGGTCCTGGAGTAGCATTCCAGATGGCACCCGAAGTATCAGATGACGTAGAGTCGTACTGTAGTCCTGGAGTAGCATTCCGGACGGCACCCGAAGTATCAGAGTCCCTGTGGAAGACGAGCTGGTTTGATATGCCTTGCGGTACATGTAGTAAACACTTCCGTAGTTTCGGTGTGGAAAGGCTTCCGTCTTCGTCCGCCTAGGCACTGCTTTATCAAGTGTTTCCACACCTCGCCATCTGTCTCACCTCGCAGTGTTGAAACGGCTCTGTTATAGTTTGTAAGACGTGACAGCAGCGTTGGCCTATGGCTGGTGCTGCTACAATTTGCTTCGTACTCTGCTCGCTTCTGGCCGAATATGGTGGGTGCGCTGCAGATCCTTGAACCCAGAAGTCGTCAGTTGGAGCAGTACTCAGACATTAGCGGTTGTTTGAGGTTATTGCTTAAAGTCTTAGTCACGTTTGGTAAAATCCACCACTACATCGCAAACCAATCACTACAATATGTATGTATTGTAGGGAGGTAGAAGGGTATCAGTGGTAAAACTGCACTTCACATTTGCCCAGGTAGTTAATGGAACTATCCGCTTACGAAAACTGTCGATGTGTAACATGCGTAGATACGTGGTAATGCTACAAAGAATAAAAAATAGTTTTATTATTTAGGAGTATATGTACCACCAGCTCCCAGTACTGGTACACTCAGATATTTTCTTGTGTGCTGGGCACTTGATTACTGCGACAGAATTATCAAGCTCATTTGAATAACATTATTTTTCTTAAAGAAGCGTAAAGACTCTCTATGTGAACTGCCTACTAGTGAGACTCCCCACTAACTCTGTGTGATTGTGTAATAAATTATACAGACCGTCGGTCCCATTTATTTGCCGAACGTTTTGCTCTTTTTATGCTTCATGCAAAGATTTTACAGAAACTGTTGTTTGTAGTTTTACGTTCCTATACAGTAGTAAAACAGCGAATAAATTCCATACTGAAGATTCAGCATATATACAGGCTGCATGACAAATTCACGCAGTAGTATGCCATACTTGCACTCAGCGAGTTTAGAGAATCATTACAATCTTTGATACATGACTATTGCTAATCGGTAGAAGTTTTATTTTGAAAACGAAATAAGACAGTAGTAGGCATGATGTACCTACTGAAAAAACACGAAACCTCTGCAGGTATTCAGCAGCTGTATTTTTTGGTCTCATTATTTCAAGGAAAATCGCCTCAAACCCAGAGTTATAACAAAATAATTTCAAGTTATCAAAATCGACTTCGTTTTCAATTTTCACTAGCTGAAGAAGAAAGTAATTTTCAGTTTCTTCTATGGCTCTTACCTGTAAATGCACTGAAGCAATGAATACGTTCCTATCGTAAAACTACAAATTGTAACATCATTCTACAGCTCTGGGATACATCTGAATACTGGTCTAATTTCCATGAATGTAGAGAAAATAATTGGAATAACAGACGGAAAGTGTACTATAATGACTGCAGTAAAAGAAAGTACACCTTTCTATTTAAAAAAAGCGTCTTCAGTATTTTTACTGGTAAAAACATGACGCAAATCATTCAGTCTTCAAAATAATTTATCTTTGGGTTCGATAGCTCTAAATGCGTTCGAAATATTGTGGTTATACAAGTGTGACAGGTTATGTAATCCCACTTCCGTGTAGTGTGCGTTCCCACTCGTCTTCACTTTCTACTTACTACTGCACGTTATACATCTTTAAATATCGATGTATAAACGACTGAGACAATCAGGGATTTATATTATACAGAGAGATTACGTAAATAACATTATCTGACATTGATCCTGAAGTGGCTTGGAAACTACTTTATGTGAGACTAAATGTGGGAAGGCGACGGACCTGACTTACCGCTGTTGATGCTCTGTTCATGTGCTGTGATATTTATAGAAAGAGCATTCGAAGTAGAGTGTCAAATGTGTGTGCTGTGAAGGCCGAATGTACTAGTCAACCATAATTTTGGAAAAGAAATTACCTTTTGCTTCATCCTGCATCATACACTGTTATTTGTCCTGTAGCAAATTAACATCGCTGTTATGTCAACAGTTTTGCCACGAAAGATTTTGACACTGAATTCAAAATGTTAAAATTTGCATGAGTGGTATCTCAACATGCGTGTTTAAGGTTTTGGTGACAAGTGAATAACTATTCGTTTCCACAAATGCTGAAATAGAATACTCAACAATTTAAAAAAGCATGATTCGATTGATATTAATTTCCTACTTCCTTCATTAAATTTACGACAAATAATTCACGAAGTTTTAAAAATATACATGTCATGAGTTTTTTACTCTTATGTAACATTTTATCCATCTTCATCAACTGTATTTCTATTTGTTGAAATATTCAGCAACCAGTCGCTCGAAATTAATTTTATTCCTCTACCGGTTTCAGTCACCGGTAAAGGAATAAAATTAATTTTGTGCGACTGGTTGCGGAATATTTCAGCAAATCTTACCTAACAGTTACGTATAGTGGCCAATATCTGTGAATACTAATTACAAAACAAATATTATTTCTCAGAGATATTTTGAGTAAGACAAATTACTTATCGATGTAGCTTGGAAACTTCTATGTGGTTTTTAGAAAGAGCGCACTGTAGTATGTCCGTGCCCGGTAGAAATGAGTTGGTCGCAGCACGTTTTGCACGGGAAATGAAACGCCAAGTCCGATTAATCAGGCTTGTTTTAATTTTTCATGCCAGTGCCATATCGCGGATTAGCTTCTCCGGACGACGTGGGGCTGTCTCGTGATGAAAAATAAACGGAAACTTGGTTGTTCGCAGCGGCCGTGAAGGTGATCAAAGCCACTCTGCATCAAAGGCAAACCTCTCAGGTCCCGCAGATTAAAAAAGAAAATTTCACTGGATGGTTCGCAAGTAACTCCCTGAAATATTAGATCCGTTCCTTTAAAGGAAAGATCCTTTCTCGTTGCAAACTTTTCACTAGTTTCTTCAGGTATCAAAAGTGTGCGCGGATATTATTTACTGTTCCACCTTGAGAAACGTAATACAGCTGCCTCCCTGTTGAACTGTAACCTGCGACTCACGAATGAAAGAACGAGATAAAGGAAAAGAGCATATGATGAAGTGCTCACAGATAAGTCTTCACTGACAGTCACACGTGCAACATACTGTATTTCGTGATGAGAACAATGAAGCTACAGACGATGTAGCATCATTACCTCCGATGATCACTATGATGACACTAAACTGTGTATTGGAAACATCTGTTTAATATTTGGTCGTTTTTGTGTGGCGAAGACAATCGAGGACATGAAAGTTACACATGACAAAGTTTCTCAGAAATTTTTATTAAAAAAAACTGTCAAGTAGGATTTTGAAGTTACGATCTACTGGCATTTCTTCAAGCTATTTTAGATCTAATATCACAGCAATCAACTTTCAAAATTAAGTCTCGATACTACAGAACAATATTTATTACTTGCGGAAAACGTTTCTCGGCCGTCACAGGAATATAGGGTTCAAATATTTTGAACTAACTGTCATGCTCGGTTCACGTAAAAACTACTGAATAAAATGATTATGTTTCAATGTCGTATGTTTGCACAATTCATAGAATAGATTATATTAATCTGTACAAATGAAAGGCAATGTTCTGAATGACTGACTCATCATTGCCCAGACCAAATCGCAAAGTATAGAAATTTTATACTTCGATATCATGTTGATCTTATACCGCGGATGTCGTATGAGAAATGATTTTTCGAAATTCCACCCCTAAGAAAGCGGAATAGAGAATGGAAGGTTTTTTTCAAAATTATTAAGACAATTTTGAAGCTGGACTCACGAAAATTGATATTTGGTTTGTCAGTCACAAATGAGAAAATACCGCTTCAGCATTTTTGGAAATTTAACGCTTATGAGGTGAAATAATGGATGAAAGATTTCTTAAGGAATCGTTACTAAAGAACTACTGAACTATTTTTAAAGATACATCCATGAAAATTGGTATTTGATTTCTCGTTTAGAAGTAGAAAAATATGGGTTTCAGTGTTTTGGAAATTAAGCCTCAAAGACGGTGAAATAGGGGATGGAAGGTCTTTTGAAAATACGTCGCTATTAGATCAGTTTTGAAGCAAGATTTCTCATTCATTTATAAAATTGTACGTATTTCAGCAATTTTGGAAAGTCAAGCCATAAAGGGGTAAAATAGTGGGTGAAAGTTTTTTAAAATAAATCATGATTAAAGAACTATTAATATATTTTTAAAGCTTCGTCTATGAAAACTGGTATTTGACTTCACATTTTAAATAAAGAAATTATATGTTTCAATGTTTTTGGAAATTCAAACCCAAAAGCGAAGAAATGAGGGATGAAAAATTTAAGAAAATACTTTGTAGTAATAAAATATTTTTAAAGCTAAATCTCAGAATATTGGTAATTCAGTTCTCGATTACATACGAAGTAATATGTGTTAGTGGATGAAAGTTTCTATGAAAATATCACCACAAGAAGGCAAAAGACGAGATTAACAGAAACCTCCGACTGCAGGTACCAGAATCGCTTATTGCACAGAAGCAGATTCGAGAAAGACCATGCTTCTAAGGCCTCAGTTAGAGTGAAAAGCTTAGAAGGTATTTTAATCTGTGAGTGACATAAAAATTCGCTAAAGAAAAAAGAATCTTCGTTGACCATAAAGTCTACGTGAGCGAAGCAGGGGCGCTAAGGTAGTAATCCCATGAATTTTACAATAAAAACTATAAGGAGCCTGAACTGTTGTGCTGGGCAGACAATTTATGGCAGAGGTCGCCCCTGTTTTTCAGTAGTTCTTTCGAGTAGTAGCTTCTCCAGTACCCTTGCTGACACACAACATATGTGAAAGTTGTAGACTACACAAATGTTTTTTAGCTCAAATTTTCAGTTCCATAGCTTTCAATTACCTCAGCTCATTTTATATGATCAGAACTATACAGATTTGAGGTGTGCTGTGCTACTCTTGCGTGTTGTCACCCACACATTCATCAGTTTAGACCTATATTTCATTTTTTTCCAAAAAATTGTCTTTTACGTCATTAAATTAACTGTTAATCACATGTGGCTGAATGTCTACATTCTTTTACTGTTCAAAGCAATCTCACTTGTTCGTGTCTTTTCTGGGAGATTAATAGTGCACTTCATATATGAGTTTTTCACTTGCGTCTCTGGGCACCTAAAATGAAGTGAGGAGAAGGAACGATGAGAAGGTGCTGCCCTTTCAAAATTTTACACTAGGTGTTAGTACACGGCAGGTTTTTGGTGAATCTGCACCTTCTAAAACAACAATTCACAATTCAAATATGAGAAAAATTCTCTGGAAGACGGAAGTTGATTCTGAGCGCCTGTAGCAGCTGCCACAGAATAAAACGAGCCTCGAGTCCCCACCATGATTGAACAGGATACCAGGTGGTAAATTCAACAAATTGATCGGCAATGGTTTCTTTAAGATCCTTCACAAAATCTTCCAGTATGAAATATTTTAATCTTTGGATACCGCACCATCTTACCTCTGAAGATAAATTATGGCAGAAAACGCTACAAAAATTCTATTCCTGACTGTCAAAAGAAACAGTATCACGGTTGGTGAGGAAACATCTCAGTGTCAATTCAGTGCTGAATCGTGTTGCCATTTCATCATTTGCCTATTCCCAGAAAACTTCCGTCCTGCAAAAGTGTAATGAAAACAAATGTGGGGAAAAGAAAGGTGTGTACATTACCTGTGGCAAGCAGTTACATCGTTGTCTTGTTCCGAATTAGGGCGAGACACTACCTTCTGGAGGGTTATCTTTGTTTTTTCTATCCGCACTTTTCAATACATCAAGAAGAACAACAGAACTGCTGGTATTTCTGCCCCATCATTACAACATTCTGCCTCATCGCTTCGAGAAATCCAAGTCTCTGCTTTCCATGTGTCAGTGCCAACATCGATGGTAGCTGGGACTTTTTTGTATTCCACAAAACGAAAAGTGCCGTACACTATCGACGACTGTTGTCTCCAGACGATGCCATTTCCAGTAGTAGATATTGTTACTATCAACTAGACTCCTGTATGCAGTAACCTTTGTAATAATATCAGCTACTATCTATTAATTTTCTCTCTCACTAACCCGACTCAACTGAAATAAAATTTTAATGCAAGAGTCAACATTCGGATAGCTAGGTTGCTCTGAAATTTGATGTTTTACTCAGTATTGAATTACTTCCTTTAGAATGTAAATATCTTACTCTAGTGCTGTTTTCTTCACTCATTGAAATATACACCTCAAATATTTTATCAGCTAACCATTATTAGTTGTTTAATTTATCTCTTGTTGGCGTTTATTTCACAGATGAGAATTCTTAATTCGTTGAAAATCTCGAGTTTCTTTCTCTTTTAGATTTTCATTATATCTGTCAGCATATGATTTAATTTTTGAAGCTCTTTCACTTCATTTCTTATCATCATTACGTCTGTGAGCTACATTATCTCTTTCTCAGAAAAATTACGTTCACCTAAATGTTAAAATGTTAAATGTTTCTGCAAAATGAAATCAGTATTTATTTCCAGAAAAAAGTACTGTAACTGGTTGAGTAGAATCAACTTTCCAAAACCTACACCTCTTCACCTCAGTCTGAACAGAAAGAAATCATTGAAAAATACTTCTGGTAACTGCCACTTTGTCACTAGTTTATTTTTTTAAGAACAGTGCTTGTACCACTTCAGGCAATGTTCATCACTAAACAGATTTCCCACGTTCTAACTGAATATATGACGTTTGTGATACGACAGACTAAAAAGAGCTCGAAGGTGGATTGTTTTGGTTTGAGCACTCGACGCTATTCTGACATTTGACAGAAGCCTGGGAGGTTGTGGCCGTAGCAGCAGAACCCATGTTTCTCTCTCATATTCTGTAGCGCCCAGAGTGACGTCACGAATGTCGACAGCAATTCACACAAAGAGTCATCGTGACACTCATTCACACACTTGGAATCTAAACCAGTAAACCTAGAACAATTTAAAATGCTGAACAAGATGCTTCTTTTGATTCAAATATTGACCGTGGAAGAGAAGTGTGCAGTTAGTTAGTGACTGGAAATGGAAACTGTAACGACTTTTGGCAATAACTATAATAATATTTATACTAATTATGCCACGGAGAAGATCAGCCTACCAAGTGAAAACGGTCATCAATGTGAAATCAAGGAGCTACTCACAATTTTATTTATGCATTTAAATAGACGATGAGAAGTGACTGAATTAAGTAACTAACTGAAGTCAGCAAAGCTAAGTATAGAAAACAATAATACTAATAGCACTGTAGGATGTTTTGTAAAATGTCACCACACAATACGAACAACATTAAATTGTAAGGTTTCAATGTTTAAGTAAAATTTTTGCATAACTGATTAGGTTTTCACATACTACTACCCATAATTTAAATTATATCAGAGCTACATAGTTTTGTGTGACACCAGAAGAAGGAGCAGCTCACTTCCTGTTGGACTGATGGACCACTTATATGTATGTAGTAAATGTCGAAGGTACAGTTAACTAAAAGTAAACAGAGTCCTAATTATGTCAAAATTTCTTTCACTTTAATTACGATTGTGGGCAAAACATTCAACCTAAACTTTATTATGAGATATTGCAATCGGCGTCTCGGCGCTCATCTTTTGGTGTCTTTACCGTAGTTTTAAGGCAGCACGTAAGGCTAAAAGTTTTAATTCGGTCTGCTGAACAACACTGCGAGTTGCCTGTCGCAGTTAAGGGAAACACAGGATTTGGTTACAGGCAGGGCAGCCAGACTTGCCTCTCTGCAGTGTGTTGAAGCGTCTTAAAACGCAAGATCTGTGTCACTCTTGCCAGTGATTCAATCGTTTTGGAGTTTCGGACATTTTTCGAGGCTGTGGACAATTCCAATTTTTTGTGAACGCTGTGAGTCGGGACATTAACTCTGGCAGGATACTGCGTATCGGGTATTCAACAGAACGTTGAATTTTAAAAGCTGATACAAGCAGTTTTATTTAAATTTACAGTAATTTTAAAGCACTATGCGTGGACTCGAGGCATATTTGGGTTGGGATTCCGACAATAGTTTGGGCAGTATTCGCCATAAGAAATAATTCAATAGACACAGGCAGTCTTAATTGCTAATCACATTGTTGGGTGACATTATTTATACGACATGTATCAGTCCTATCAAACTTCATTATCTCATTTTGGAGATCAGTGACATGACAGGGAATTACAGCGACCAGTGAGTCCACGACCCCAACGGCGCGATGGAGACGAGCCGAAGACTGTATTCAGCGGTCCCTAGAAACTTTCCAGGAGGTAGAAGTATCGCTTAAATTTATTCCAGCACGTCACATGTTGTTACTCAAACAAAAATTTTGGAAAAGATGTCACTGTCCATGTCACATCATAATCAACTCAAAATCTGATTACAGACAAATATTTCGTGATACTACGCAGATCCCTTCACCTCCCAACAATCGAATCATGCAAAGATCATCACGATAAGTTTCGAACTAAATGGATAACTCGTCTTTCACGCTACAAATCTAACCGATACAGATTCTCTTGTGATAAACTACTGATCCCCCACAGATATTTATAAGTTTCTCAGCTCATAGGCGACCACTATATACTCATACCCAGATTCCAGAATGATAACTCTTACCGAAAGACAATGAACGGCGACTTCCCTTGCCGTTATAGATTACTGCGACAAATTTGCTAATATGACCTGGCAAATGGTACTAACCAGAGACCCATGTGCTTCTTATCGTTTCTCCTGTTGATTTTACCATCTGCTGCCAGATACCTCTGGCGCTGTACCCATCTAAAATGTAATGGAAGCTTAGTAATTACAACGGTACCCTCATCTCATTCCGTAATATATATTGCAACAAAATATTAAGAAAGCGATTAATGTTTCAGGCCGAACACCATAAAGTGATAGCCTTTATTTTCATTTTTCATGAGACGCGTTTGACGCAACTTAACCACGTAATATGCCCAAGTATTTTTGGGACGTCAAACAAGCCAATCTTAAAACGCAAAAAGTGAATTTCTAAGGACTATAGTTAAGGGTCTCAAAAGCTTTACACTACTCCACATAATACTCCAGGAATAATTTTATTTCATCTCACGGTGCTCACGATTAGCAGTGATACGGATAAAGCTTTGTGAGATATGAAAAAATGGTGATCTCATGTGTTGGCTACCAAAGACGTCCGCAACTCGCGGTATCGTTAATTACAATGTAGAAGAAAGATTAATTCCGTCTATGACAAGGTCATTAGGGGTGGAGCAAATCCTTTCTAGAAGGAATCACAGCAGCATTTTCCTATGGTAACTCAGTAAAACTAAAGAAAACCTATATCTGGACGGCCAGACGGAGATTTTAACCGTCGCTCGGGAAGTGAAAGGTGGTTGTGGTTAGTTAGTTACATAGTTAGTTCCATAGTTCCATATATCACTTGAATGATTCATTTATGGGAACGATGAGGAACCAGTCAGTTTACAGGATATGTACACGTGACTGGTGTTAACATTAATGAACGCATTATCATTTTATTCCTGCATTTGCAACTACACCTCTTAAAAACAAGTTAGATGTCAAGGAAAAATGATTTTAGGTTAGATTTAAGCGTTGCTTACTTACCTGTCAGACAATTTATGTTATTTGACAAGTGATCAAAAATTTTTATTGCTGCGTATAGACTTAATTTCTAAGCCATTGATAGCTTTGGTATGGGTGATTAAGGTCATTTTCCCCTCTAGTGTGGTAGGTACGTGCATCAGTCATCTTAGATTGTGATGACGAAAATTCGGTGATGAATTTCGATAGCGAAAATACGTATTGTGAAGACGTACGTCATTAAGTGAAAGCACGGAAGATATGTCAGGAGGCTGATACGTTTTTTCCAATATTAGCAATTATATGAAGAGAAAAAGTAGCTGAACTTAATTGTTTGAAAACCATAGTAATATGCTTCTATCACTTCAAATTTTCATCGACATGTACATCCATAAGTTTTGAGCATTCTACCCTACTTACTGTTTCCTCCTCACGTGCTACTTCAGTTGTTGGTATTAATCTATTTGTTGCACAGAACTGAATGAGTGTGCTTTTGCAAAATTTACGGAGATTCCATTTTCAGAGAACCATTCAATACTTCATTGGAAAGTATAATTTATTAACTCTTCTGTTGTTTCCCTCTCTAATGGTATATTTTATAACACTAGCATTGCCTGCAAAAAGTAGCAATTTTGCTTATTGAATGGTAAATGGAACCGTCATTCACATATATAACGAATAGGAATGGATCAAAAAATTTATACCTGTGGGACTCCCCTGTGATTTTACCCCAGTCACTAAAATTTTCTTTCCGGTATTGAATTATTCAGCACAACATATTGCATTCTGTTTATTAAGTACGATTCAAATCAGCTGTGTGTAAAGCCATCAGTTCCATAAATCTTGAGTTTTTCTAGGAGGATATCATGACCTACACAACTCAAGGCCTCGGAGAGATCACGAAAAGTACCAACAGGCTTGTGCTGTCTGATGAGGGAATGTATAAAGAGCTTTCTCAGTCGAGTAACCTTTCTCGAGCACAAACTGTGATATGCAAAGTGAATTTTTTTCTCTTACGTGTACGACTACTCTTGAGTGGATCCAAAAATAAAAAACCGAACTTTTTAGAAAATTTTGGAAAAGAATGCCAGAAAGGACACTGGACTATAATTGTTTGAATCTCTCTTGTCACATTTCTTATAAAGTGGTTTAATAATAGCTTATTTTAATTGGTCTGGAAAATTTATCCGTGCCAGTGATGCATTGCATATATCACGAAGGACATTACTTATTAAGTTGGGTCAATTTTCCAGTAAGCATTGGAGAAAGGACAGCCACGAAATCTGCATTATTTCGCATGAATGGGAAAGAAACCAGTCGTGTAGCTACGACAAGAGAAAACTTTCGCATGACGTAATTTATGACTTGCAACAAGCTACACTATTTGGGCCTGTAGAGAAAAAAATCCCTAAGGACAAGGAACAAAGCTGTCGTGTGTATACAGTAGTAGTTCCCGTCGTTGTACTTCCTAGTATGCTCTGCCCTCGGTTGCGCTGTAGGTCTTCTGTAACGTGTGACCCGCACCGGTAGTTACTGTTTGCCGTCAGCGCCTAGGAGCGCGCTGAGGAAAACAAACAGAAGGCGGCTGCGCTGTGCCCGCTTTTAGATCCGTATTCCCATTGCGCCGCTCATGTCGCGTGTTCCTTATTACTAGCAGGTCACGCGATTACAGCCAGCACTCATTCCGCTTCTTGTCTGCTCGCTCCATCTCTCAGGAGCTTCCTTTAAAGTTTCCACCCACGTTCAGTTTCTTAACTTCGATAAGGCGGTTCTCTGTGACTCAGGGATAGTTTAAACCGATCTCTACTCTCTATATGAATGAAACCTACGTTCACTGCCTTGTCTGACGCCTGTTTCGTCAGCCCAAGTATGATAGCCATTGCACTCGAAGCACCTACACAGCTGCCCGTATTTTCATATTTCTAATGGTTCGAAAATATAAAGTAGCTCTCCAAGTTAGAAACTTAACAACTAGTAACCCGAATGGTTATCTTCCACCATAATGACACACAGAAACAGTACGAGTTAGGGTTAATAGAGCAAACAAATGCTACTGAGCAACGAAAAGAAACACGGAAAATTTACTCAAGTAAGTAAAAGCTAATAAGTTACAACTAATGGACTTGCCACAATTTGATTATTGAGATTGCATTTTCATGTACTTTAATTAGAAGAGATATACTCTAAATTCAGTTAACGAGACTTGTACAGATCATGTAAATTTACGAGATGATCTGAAGATAATAATTTAGTTATGAATATATTTAATTTCAATGGAAAGCTATTTGAAAGAACGACTCAGTTACCAAAATCTTTGGATCTATGTTGAGGCCTTCCTGCGGTAGTTGATGCACACTGTGGCACACCGTCAAACTTCGTTAAATTTAAGCAGAGTACACCTCCTTCAATTTGCAAAAGCTTGACAGTGTGTCACAGTGCGGAGCCAGTTCCAGCATGAAAGTCGTGACATTTAGGCCGAAAATTCGGGTCCGAAGATTCTGGAGACTGACGTTTGCCATAACCTAAGGATCCTTTAATATAATCGAGAACGGCCGCTAAATCTTAAGTTCTTGTGAGTCTGTAATAATGTTTACTGCAAATAGTGAAGTGCCTGTTCAAACGCCATAAAATTGAGTTTACTGATGCTAAAAGTGTAACTAGTCTCAATGACCGAGATTATAAATAACTGTTTTCTAAACACGATCAAAAACACTCTGGTACGCTTAATGAAACAAAACTACCCATCAAAGTGCATGTTCGGCGACAACACTCAACACGAATGGAATGACTCAAATGCAAATTATTGGTCAGCATTTTGTAAATTACTGTTGTTGTTGTTGTGGTCTTCAGTCCTGAGACTGGTTTGATGCAGCTCTCCATGCTACTCTATCCTGTGCAAGCTGCTTCATCTCCCAGTACCTACTGCAATCTAAATCCTTCTGAATCTGCTTAGTATATTCATCTCTTCGTCTCCCTCTACGATTTTTACCCTCCACGCTGCCCTCCAATACTAAATTGGTGATCCCTTGATGCCTCAGAACATGTCCTACCAACCGATCCCTTCTTCTGGTCAAGTTGTGCCACAAACGTCTCTTCTCCCCAATCCTATTCAATACTTCCTCATTAGTTATGTGATCTACAAATCAAATCTTCAGCATTCTTCTGTACCACCACATTTCGAAAGCTTCTATTCTCTTCTTGTCCAAACTAGTTATCGTCCATGTTTCACTTCCATACATGGCTACTCTCCATACAAATACTTTCAGAAACGACTTCCTGAAACTTAAATCTATACTCGATGTTAACAAATTTCTCTTCTTCAGAAACGCTTTCCTTGCCATTGCCAGTTTACATTTTATATCCTCTCTACTTCGACCATCGTCAGTTATTTTACTCCCTAAATAGCGAAACTCCTTTACTACTTTAAGTGTCTCATTTCCTAATCTAATTCCCTCAGCATCACCCGATTTAATTTGACTACATTCCATTATTCTCGTTTTGCTTTTGTTGATGTTCATCTTATATCCTCCTTTCAAGACACTGTCCATTCCGTTCAACTGCTCTTCCAAGTCCTTTGCTGTCTCTGACAGAATTACAATGTCATCGGCGAACCTCACAGTTTTTACTTCTTCTCCATGAATTTTAATACCTACTCCGAATTTTTCTTCTGTTTTCTTTACTGCTTGCTCAATATACAGATTGAATAACATCGGGGAGAGGCTACAACCCTGTCTTACTCCCTTCCCAACCACTGCTTCCCTTTCATGTCCCTCGACTCTTATAACTGCCATCTGGTTTCTGTACAAATTGTAAATAGCCTTTCGCTCCCTGTATTTTACCCCTGCCACCTTTAGAATTTGAAAGAGAGTGTTCCAGTCAACATTGTCAAAAGCTTTCTCTAAGTCTACAAATGCTAGAAACATACGTTTGCCTTTCCTTAATCTTTCTTCTAAGGTAAGTCGTAAGGTCAGTATTGACTCACGTGTTCCAGTATTTCTACGGAATCCAAACTGATCTTCCCCGAGGTCGGCTCCTACTAGTTTTTCCATTCGTCTGTAAAGAATTCGTGTTAGTATTTTGCAGCTGTGGCTTATTAAACTGATTGTTCGGTAATTTTCACATCTGTCAACACCTGCTTTCTTTGGGATTGGAATTATTATATTCTTCTTGAAGTCTGAGGGTATTTCTCCTGTTTCATACATCTTGTTCACCAGATGGTAGAGTGTAGTCAGGACTGGCTCTCCCAAGGCCGTCAGTAGTTCCAATGGAATGTTGTCTACTCCGGGGGCCTTGTTTCGGCTCAGGTCTTTCAGTGCTCTGTCAAACTCTTCACGCAGTATCGTATCTCCCATTTCATCTTCATCTACATCCTCTTCCATTTCCATAATATTGTCCTCAAGTACATCGCCCTTGTATAGACCCTCTATATACTCCTTCCACATTTCTGCTTTCCCTTCCTTGCTTAGAACTGGGTTTCCATCTGAGCTCTTGATGTTCATACAAGTCGTTCTCTTATCTCCAAAGGTCTCTTTAATTTTCCTGTAGGCAGTATCTATCTTACCCCTAGTGAGATAATCCTCTACATCCTTACATTTGTGCTCTAGCCATCCCTGCTTAGCCATTTTGCACTTCCTCTCAATCTCATTTTTGAGACGTTTGTATTCCTTTTTGCCTGCTTCATTTACTGCATTTTTATATTTTCTCCTTTCATCAATTAAATTCAATATTTCTTCTGTTACCCAAGGATTTCTATTAGCCCTCGTCTTTTTACCTACTTGATCCTCTGCTGCCTTCACTACTTCATCCCTCAAAGCTACCCATTCTTTTTCTATTCTATTTTTTCCCCCATTCCTGTCAATTGTTCCCATATGCTCTCCCTGAAACTCTGTACAACCTCTGGTTCTTTCAGTTTATCCAGGTCCCATCTCGTTATATTCCCACCTTTTTGCAGTTTCTTCAGTTTTAATCTACAGGTCATAACCAATAGATTGTTGTCAGAGTCCACATCTGCCCCTGGAAATGTCTTTCAATTTAATACCTGGTTCCTAAATCTCTGTCTTACCATTATATAATCTATCTGATACCTTTTAGTATCTCCAGGGTTCTTCCTTGTATACAACCTACTTTCATGATTCTTAAACCAAGTGTTAGCTATGATTAAGTTGTGCTCTGTGCAAAATTCTAAGAGGCGGCTTCCTCTTTCATTTCTTAGCCCCAAACCACATTCACCTACTACGTTTCCTTCTCTCCCTTTTCCTACTGACGAATTCCAGTCACCTATGACTATTAAATTTTCGTCTCCCTTCACTATCTGAATAATTTCATTTATTTCATCATACATTTCTTCAATTTCTTCGTCATCTGCACAGCTAGTTGGCATATAAACTTGTACTACTGTAGTAGGTGTGGGCTTCGTATCTATCTTGGCCACAATAATGCGTTCACTATGCTGTTTGTGGTAGCTTACCCGCATTCCTATTTTCCTATTCATTATTAAACCTACTGCTGCATTACCCCTATTTGACTTTGTGTTTATAACCCTGTAGTCACCTGACCAGAAGTCTTGTTCCTCCTGCCACCGAACTTCACTAATTCCCATTATATCTAACTTTAACCTATCCATTTCCCTTTTTAAATTTTCTAACCTACCTGCCCGATTAAGGTATCTGACATTCCACGCTCCGACCCGTAGAACGCCAGTTTTCTTTCTCCTGATACCGACATCCTCCTGAGTAGCCCGGAGATCCGAATGGGGGACTATTTTACCTCCGGAATATTTTACCCAAGAGGACGCCATCATCATTTAATCATACAGTAAAGCTGCATGCCCTCGGGAAAAATTACGGCCGTAGTTTCCCCTTGCTTTCAGACGTTCGCAGTACCAGAATAGCAAGGGCGTTTTGGTTATTGTTACAAGGCCAGATCAGTCAATCATCCAGACTGTTGACCTTGCAACTACTGAAAAGGCTGATGCCCTTCTTCAGGAACCACACGTTTGTCTTGCCTCTCAACAGATACCCCTCCGTTGTGGTTGTACCTACGGTACGGCTACCTGTATCGCTGAGGCACGCAAGCCTCCCCACCAACGGCAAGGTCAATGGTTCATGGGAATTATAAATTACTACAAGCTATAGAACAATGTATTCCCGTAGCTATGGTACTTCTGAGCCACTATTTTACCTGCTTAAATTCACACAGTGTAACACACAGATTATTATGCAAAACTGTAGACAGATGTTTGTAAGTTGTTAACCTGGAATTAACGTGATACATAAATTAATGATCATAGGTAAAGATAAAAGATCTGGGAACCTAATCTAGGTAATAACAAGAACAGGACCAAGAAAAATTTATGTAAAACACCTTATTATTTCTAGCGCTTACATTTAAAAATCATTGCATGGCATCAGAGAGCTGGTTTGAATGATTCCTTGCTGTTTATCGTAGAGATGTCACCCTTACATAAAATTAAAAGCATCTTCTTCAGTAAACATTTCTTGGTATGTATTTTCATGATGCTTAAAGAGAATCAGCGGCGTATTACTATTGCTGACCCCAAAGTATATATGGAAGCTATGTGTTAAAGACTCCAATCAATTTATCTCTTACAGCAATCTCTATCTGCTCGTAGCAAAAGATAGTCGTAGATAATTATTGTATTTATTGAATACGATCTTTCGCTCAGCACGCAGTCAAATGTTAACGTATCATCATCCTCATTTCAGTATTTATATATAGTTCTATGCTAGCTGAGAACGGTAACCCCGCAAACAAACTTGTTATTAAAGTTTTTGTTTCATATATAAATACTTACTGTTAACAAGGTAGAAAACGAATAAATTTTGTGAATATCTTTTCTCTTGGGAAACTGAGTTCTCTATTACATTCGCTTTGTGTTTTCTAAATTATCTAATGTGGGTGAGAACTGACAGTCATTGATCGACAGTATTATACTTCCACAAGGAATTAGTGACATGTCCTAAAGGCATTATATCAATCAACTGATTCATAAAAATAGAGAGCGTGTACGGAGTTCACAATATCTGTGCTGTCTTAAAAATCTTACGACGATATTATATCTCTGAATAAATACAAAAATTTCAGTTACAATAGACAGTCTTTCATCACAGAGTAGTTTACGTCTAATACACATGTTTCTTTCCTTCCGAAAAACTTCAACCATTTTTAATATTTTAGTGAGGTGATTTGCTACAGATGTCAGTAACTTGAAGAACTGCATCATAGCCATCAGTTGTAGGAATAATTTTTTATTATTTACAGGTGTAATTCGTCTCGAACATCATCACAGAATTGAAAAACATTACGTCAGATGGAAAATTAGTTCATCTTTTCTCTGGACGAATTTAGAGTCCTGAAAGTTACAAGATGTTTACAAAATGACCCTAAACAGCATAGTGTGAGACCAGTTTGTTGCTGATGAACTACATATCATTTTGTAAAATCTTGTAATTTCGATGACTTTAAATTCGTCCAAAGGAAGGATGAACCGCTTTGCCACCAGGACAGTTCATTGCTAAATTCCAGTTCTTCAAAGTCTGCTTTCTTATTTATTTTTAAACATTTTCTTTCTGTGGTGCTAGTGTAATATTCTAAGGAGAGTATCCCATTCAATATATATGTACTCGCTGTTTATAATGAGTTTGGTGGCGTCATTACAATTGTATTCCAGCTGAGTTCGGTTTTGCAAGTCATTTAATGTTGTGAGGGGGTGAATGCATGCTCCACGTGCAGTCGTAATGGATGGCGCTCGTGGTTGCCAAACGGGAAAGGCTGAGGCAGTTACTGATCGGACTGCTGTCTAAAAAGTTTCCAGACTAGATCTCGTGCCGTTTTAATGATGAACTACTAGATAACATCGAAAGCAAATTCGGAAACTCTGCAAGTTGCATATTTTGCCGGCTATGTCACATTTCGTTACACTTTACCAGAACAAACTGTACTAAAAACGATGCATTTAGGAGAGATCTTTATGTTAGGATTTGAATGCATAAAGTTTTCCACCGAGCGAGGTGGCGCAGTGGTTAGCACACTGGACTCGCATTCGGGAGGACGTCGGTTCAATCCCACGTCCGGACATCCTGATTTAGGTTTTCCGTGATTTCCCTAAATCGCTTCAGGTAAATGCCGGGATGGTTCCTGAGAAAGGGCACGGCCGATTTCCTTCCCCATCCTTCCCTAATCCGAGCTTGTGCTCCGTCTCTAATGACCTCGATGTCGACGGGACGTTAAACAGTAATCTCCTCCTCCTCCATAAAGTTTTCCGTGTTTTGAATTCCGAAAATGAGATTATAATGTTTTTCGTGTCAATCCAATTGCGTCAATAGTGAGTACACGCGACAAGTAACGATGCTACGTGACGTCACCGTTCCTGCCCTGTGATTGGCTGACAGAACCGTCCCGGACAGCCCCTTGTTGAATTACGTATTTACGAAGCTATCATGTCATATTCTTCGATTTTCGCACTTAAACTTGAGTGTTAGGAAAATATGCAGTCTAAGAGGCATACCACAATAAAAATCTTTGTAAAACGAATCATTCTTGGTGAGTTTTTTTAGTGCTAAAATGTCGAGAAATACATGAGACGACCTGCTGAACCCACAGGACAGGACAGGTGGTTTAAGTTGTGGAAAGGGGCCAAAATAAGCGGATGTCAGTTACACTCGAACATACAACCTTTTATTTGATCTAACATTACAAGAGTCAAGAAATTTTTTTAAAAAATAACACAGCTGTAGTTTTGGAACTTAATTACTGGCTGAAGCCGCACGTGACTAGCCGAGCGGTCTGGGGCGCTTCAGTCATGGTCTGTACGGCTGGTCCCGGCGGAGGTTCGAGTCCTTCCTCGGGCACAGGTGTGTGTGTTTGTCCTTAGGATAATTTAGGTTGTGTGTAAGCTTAGGGACTGATGAACTTAGCAGTTAAGTCACATAAGATATCACACACATTTGAACATTTTTAGTGGCTGAATGCGCCGTACAATATCATGCATTAAGGGCAAGACCACTTTAATTTAAAAACGGCAGAAAGCCAATAACTTAAAGTTCAACCAAAAGCAGAAATATAAAGGCAAAGCCTTATCTTAAAACAGTTCCTTAATTAGGCTGAAGGCCCAAACCATCTGATGCCTTAAGGGAAAAACAACCTTAATCCAAAAATCAGCCAGAATCCATACAAGTACAAACGACAAGAACAAACAAAAAAAGGCGGTACACCCAAGAGCTCTCAGAAGTTCCGAGGGTCGGCCTGGAATTCAAACACCAATGCTCGCGTGAGACAAGCAGTCGGCCCCACCATTGGCCGGCCGCGGTGGCCTAGCGGTTCTGGCGCCGCAGTCCGGAGCCGCGGGACTGCTACGGTCGCAGGTTCGAATCCTGCCTCGGGCATGGGTGTGTGTGATGTCCTTAGGTTAGTTATGTTTAAGTAGTTGTAAGTTCTAGGGGACTTATGACCTAAGATGTTGAGTCCCATAGTGCTCAGAGCCATTTGAACCATTTGAAAGCCCCACCATTATCGATCCCATGACAACCCAACCGACGGACAATCAACAGACCCAACGGCAAGATAACCTCCGCTTCACCCAACCAGCACACAACAGGGAGTTCAATGAAACAACGCAGAAGGTATTGACGCCCACAATCAATTATACATTGAGCTGTCAAACTACACACCATGCAGGACAGCGACAACACGATGAGGAGAATACACTGCCTGAATTTAGGTCAACGGGCAGGGCAGGTAACCGAAACATTAACGGCCACAAGCCAGAAGATTCCGCTGGTGCACTTCAATTCAAATGCCGGCCGAAGTGGCCGTGCGGTTAAAGGCGCTGCAGTCTGGAACCGCAAGACCGCTACGGTCGCAGGTTCGAATCCTGCCTCGGGCATGGATGTTTGTGATGTCCTTAGGTTAGTTAGGTTTAACTAGTTCTAAGTTCTAGGGGACTAATAACCTCAGCAGTTGAGTCCCATAGTGCTCAGAGCCATTTGAACCATTCAATTCAAATAACCAAGTACAGTTAAACTCCACCGGACGTTAGCTAAATAAATGGTTCAAATGGCTCTGAGCATTATGGGACTTAACTTCTGAGGTCATCAGTCCCCTAGAACTTAGAACTACTTAAACCTAACTAACCTAAGGACATCACATACATCCATGCCCGAGGCAGGATTCTAACCTGCGACCGCAGCGGTCACGCGTTTCCAGACTGTAGCGCCTAGAACCGCTCGGCCACTCCGGCCGGCACGGTAGCTAAAGTTAGCCAACTTAAAAACACACGTTGTTGCTTGCGGGAATATCCCAACAGTCGACAACGAAATCCAAACGACACAAAGTGAACAGTCGTGTCTTGCTGGTAGATTAAGTCAAAGCTCAACTTTCATATCCAGGATCGGTGGGCCACGAACCTCGTAGCAATGGGAAGAGCACCACACACTCTGACACCGCATTGAGGCCGCCAGCGGTCCAGGCCCAGAAACTGTGAAACGACCCAGTATACATCGGCCGATGACACGACCAACCGAACGACCAACCAACGGTCGTCCCGCTCCAATCCCCCGAACTGACTGTCAGACACACGACGAGCCGGAAATACTATCGATCGCTCCAGAGATGGTACGATAGTGCATTTATCAATACGCGCTGCTGCTGCTACTCACGCGTAACTAAGGCAGGAAGTTAGTGACGCCGGTAAATGGAATAAGAAAACGAGGCGGCAGTGCCGTAATAGAAGATGACAAAGAATAAATGGGATAAACGTGAGCCATGCATGGCCAATACATCATCGGTAGCTTAACACGCCATCATGAACTTCTTCATTGAAATTATGTGTATATTCTGTCATGTTGACCGGCACGGCTGTACTCCCCTTGTGCCAGCTACCTTGTTCTTGTTATGTTGTACTGGAGCCATCAGAGTGTTTCCCTTGAGAGGCATGGACCGACTGTAGCTGCGGCTCTGCTGCCTGTTGGAGAGAGGCGGTCCCTCAATTGCACTCAAGCATAGTCTGTCGGCGAACTCATGAACCAGCGAACGAGTCCCCACTCAACCTAAGCAGGTACGTCACATGGTGGTGCTAGGGACCACCCAGATATACGGGCTCTGCAAAAGAATTTCTGACGTTACACTAGTCGGCTTGTCCGCCTCAGTTCGCGAACGCTCACTGTGTGCAGGGCCAACGGCAAACCAATATGCAACTGAAAAGGTACCCACCAAAAGTCTTACAGTCATCGTGTGCTGTCGGGAGCTTACATACATTTCAATTAGTAGTCAATAAATATTAAAATCGCTCCCCGCCAGAGACAGCCGCTCGGACTCGGAAGACCTGCAGCGTCACGTGCTGTGACGTAAGCACCACGGCTCGTACTTCTCGTGGGTCTCGGTGCTTTACAGGCTGTTTCACAAAGCTGTACCCGCCCTTACACGGAGCGCACTTCAAAGTTCGGACACATCCCCCGGAAATGAGTACCGAGTCTGCAGTCGGGGCAGGCGGCGCACCGTCGACAGGCAGCGACGGGCGCAGAAGGCTACGATGATGGCTGAGGCTGGAGGCTTCACCTGTACTTACTTGGCGAATACGGCAAGTGCCATAACCTGATTTCCCAGGAACTTCGCTCAGTGGAAGAGGAATCAAAATAAGAGAAAACGTATCTCGGCTTACCTGTAGGCAATCGAGCGTTTCTGACGAAATGATGGTCGAATTCTCAAGGTACTTTATTCGCCTTTAAGTGAGTAAATAGTTCAGCCGAAGCACTAGCACAGTGTTTAGCGTCGCGCCTTCGCAGTTTTGAGCTCCGTGTTCGAAACTCGATTATTATTTTTATATTTCATTTACCTAATCAATCTGTAGAAGATTACTACACAAGTTTTTTCCAAACTGAATGAAAATAACGTTATCCTTATTCGTCTACTTAATGTATGTCTGGTAAGTGAATTAAAACAGAAAGTAAATACAGAGAGAATGGCAAAATTATTTGAAACTGTTTTCTGTGAAATTCCTAAACGTTATCTTGATTCACAATCAATTGGAAGCGTCAACTTTCGGAAAATTGTTCTGTTATGCATGATTTGCCACGAAATTATTAAAAATCCATGAAATCTTCAGCAGCGCGAATAACGTTTATTTTCCAAGAAGGACTCACGCGTAGAAATGTTACCACGGCAAACCCACTTTCACGTCTTGCTCGTGGTTTTCGAAATTTCTATGTTTCAAATGTTTCTATGGTCGGTATCAGGCAGGAATGCGCCAAATCTTCCTGAAGAACAAACATAAGAATGAACTTCAAGAACTAAGAACTGACATACAAATTAAATATAAGAATATGATGCATACAAGAATATGAGATTTTAAAAAGAATGTAACCCAGGAAAACACCGTATGCGCGTAATTGTATTTTACATATTATATACATTACACATATGTATTATTATAGAGTATTATATATACACTGTATGTTGTACAAGTTATTGTATATTAAATGTATGACACTTATTGTCTGATCCAATTATAATTTTGCCATTGGTATAACACATTTTTAGCTCTGTGTCATAACCTTCTACGAAGTCGACAGATAAATGAAAAAATAAACCAAATAAGAAAAATAATCGAGTTTCGAACATAGGGGTCTAAAGTGAGAGACCGACAAATAGCCACTAGACCACCAATTCGGGTGAGATTACAGCTTGCTAAAAAAAGAAGTCATTTAAATTTTGTCGAGAACTTCAGCGGTCGTTTCTCAGAAACGGTACAGTATCTGCAGATAAACCGAGTCACGTGTTATTTTCACTCCTCTTCCACTGAGCGAAGTTTCTTGGAAATCAGATTATGGCACTTGCCGTGTTCTCCTCGTGAGGAATGTGGACAGTCGGTGACGTGGAGTTGCTGGAGAGAGACACAAAGGAAAGCAGTTCTGTGAGAAACTAAGACCCTCAGCAAGTTGGTGTGAGCTTCGATACCAGACGGGCATCGTGAGCACGGGCAGCGCTGGTATGTGCACAAAATGATTTTGGCGTGGGTGCTTCTTTCTCCAGTCGCACACACAACATTGCAGGAAGGTGCGAAGGGCTTCAGTAGATTGTAAGAAGCACAATCAGAGTGTTATTGCGTGATGTTGGTATCCTGTTCCTCCTATGTTTAAACACAGTCGTAGTGCGAAGTGAAGTGAGATACAGCCCACTTCGTCCAAATGTTGTGAGCATTGATTTAGAGCTTTTTGTGGCGATGACACGCTGGGCCATGCTGAGTGAATATTGTGTACTGCTAGTGGTGTGTGTTTAAGTGAATACTGTGTAATGAAAATAACTCATTCACGCCAGTACACGTAGTGCATGTAGTTAAACAAAAGTTAAATGGATTTGACTGAGTATTGATTGTATTGAAAGTGTGGACGATTCCTCTGTAAGGATGTTGTTATTGATCGTGTGATTGATTCATATCTACTGTGAATTGATCTTATATGAAGTAATTCCTTATGTGCATAAGTGATGTACTGAACACTTAGAGGTAAGTGTGGGTTGTTGAGTAGCATATTGTTATTTTGTATCTTGGTGACTGGGGGTAAGTAGCAGTAGCTAGACAAGCAGTAAGTTGTAACGGTTTTACTCAGTTTTCTATTATTGATAAGCTAGTAACTTCTTGTACAGTAAGTTGTTATTGCTATACGTATTTAAGCCAAAGCTAGTTTACTGCAAAAAATTACAAAGGAAATTTGGTTTGCCCATGTGGGCCAGACTGAATTTATTAGTGAGAATTGCTGTTATCATTTCAGGAAGATATCTGGTTTTATGACAGCCCTGTTAAAGCTAATTCGGTCCTCAATAAATCTTTTGCTCGTAATATTGCTGTCTATCTTTTTAAACTGGTCCTTGCAACGTAAACGAAGTGGTAATAAAAATGTTGAGCGCCATGTCTGCACATCCCAAAGTCCAAAATTCACTTCACTCAGAGTCCATGCTATAACACCGTAGCCTCGATTTACCTCGTTTTTTGTTCTTGACTGATGTTTAGATGGATTTGACAAAAGCACTTTCACTACAAGCTCTTGGCTGTCATAATTTAAATCCATGAGGGAAATTCGAAATAAATCGTTATAATTTAAATTCTGTAATCCATGACCGAGACATATTTATTTATTTAGCGTATGGCATTTAAGTTTTGGATCACGTTATTCTACATTACATAACATTACATATATTCACAGACAATCATCTAGTCCTTGTATATATTCAATGGATTTTTGGGATCCCACGATAAATTCTTCGAAGTCACCACTGAACTGAGACATATAATTTAATTTATCGTGTTGGATGGATCCATCAAAGAGGCTTCAGCAACAAGCTGCACATGGGTGAGAGATTACCAGGCTTTAAGTAACACAGATCAACGCTGCAGTAATTATATTTAATACGCTATGGCCTTTTAACTTTCCAAGGTAAAAATTTTTCTGCATTTATTTGGAAAATAAAAGGTCAAAAACTGCCTTCCTTCATGATAAATCATACATTTTCACTACCAAAAAGTTTTTAATCTGACATATTTTGAAACTCGGTGAAGTGAGGCAGATGTATCCCCAGGACCAAATTAGAAACTTGTTTTCACGTGAACTTAGGTTTTTCAGAGAGAACATTTTAATTTTTAAATGGTTGTATCAGGATGTCAACCGTGGAAAAAAAATATAAAAAGTCAGAACCAAAACACATTTATTTTCCTGACAAGGGAAAACGTGAAATATCGCAGACATGTTTACAACATAACATTTGAAGATGATTTTCTCATGCCACACATCAATTTTTCTGCATGCTGTGAAGTTTTCTGGATCATATATCTCCCACTAGATACAAATTGTGTATTCCAACTGAATTAATGAGGTGTGTAGTAATGTGTTAAAACAATGTCTATGATGCATAAAAACTCACTTAGGTACTTCAGTCATTCTTGTAATGAAAAACAAGAAGATTTGGTTTGCTTTTCGTGAAAAGATGCTCTGTGACACCTATAAATATAAGTCGTACCAACTGATCACTCACAGCGTTCTACATATCCAACCCGTAGTCTCTAGTATTTTTCTCTAAGTTCAAAAAGCATTTCGCTATATCGTAACATAAGGCAGATAGGAGATGTAGACGTCAAAACGCTAAAAAATGATTGTTACTTTAGTGGGACACACGTGTTCCATCTGTCATGAAACAGTTGATATCTATACTGGCTTGGATGATAAATGAGTGGGTCCTGGCGGAGAGTAGTTGGCGGGAATTGCAAATTCTTGTTTCATATGGCTGAATGAAGTGGGGTAAAAAAGGCGTAACTAGTGACCTGTTCAATGGACACCCTGCATTAGCAACAAAGTAAAATCGCTGAAATGTCTGTAACTTGTGCCCTTCAGGCAGAACGCGAGGCCGCGAAATTTGAGTACGGCCAGTAAATGAGATCTATGAAACTACGACACGAGAAAAGATCATAGAGAGAAGCGGGTTTTATTTGTAGAACTCTGTTAGTTCCAAATTGAACTATAATTGTCAGTGAGGAAGATGATGAAAAGACCAACCCACCACTATATGAAAATAACATGGTTCAGCATAGCAGAGGTTGAAAATAGCGCTTCAGTAGTAAGGTTCTTTCTATTTCTTAGTACATAAACTATCACCGGATTCGGGCTCTTACATGCCCATCGTCAGGTATGATACAGAAAATAATCAAGAGACCGAAGCTAAATAATAACTTTTACATGCATTAGTTCATATGAGAAAATAAGTTAAAAGTACTAGATAACATTTCAGAAACCAGCGGGTGGGCTAGGTGCAGTAATTCGTAAGTCAGTTCAAAAGCGACTCCAGACCACACTACGGACGACTGCCCGACTAGAGAAATATGCGCTCAACACCAGGACAGTTCGTTCTGTGACCCCGAACGCCGTCATGGACGAGTACAGTCCGCAATCTGAATCAGTGATTTAAAGCCCAAAGGAATAGAAAGGTGACAAGAAAGTTGCAGGGGAAGCGTTCACACTACATTATAAGTGGTAAAGGAACAAATTTTAACAGAGGCAGTACAAAACTGTAGAAAAACTCCTAACTAGAAACCGGCGATTCAAAGCTTCACAATCCGTAAAAGACAATGAATTTGTTTTCCTTTTATATGAGTAGCACGCAAATTTTTAATTTAATGGGGACGCATATGGTGACGTGGGACAACGTGCCACAATCATCAGGTAAAAGAACATACACATGTGCCAGTCCTACTAAACAAAACGGAAGATAGCTAAACTTTGAAGTCCATACTCCAAAGACCAGCTACCAGCATTAGCACAGAAGGGACACATCAAAAGCAGGTGAAATTAAAAAAGCCGGCGATTGATCAAAGCTTATGTAAAATAAGACGTAAGACAAAGTTTACATTATGAATGACAGGCAAATTTTAATTTAATCAGGACACAGGTAATAACGCCCAATAATGCGCCGTAGTTATAGGATAAAAAACTAAAAATATGTTGTATAGTAGCTAAGACTAATCAAGGACCACCAAAGCAATGGCGAAAACACTGACAGTGTTAAGAAGTGTACATATGTAAAGTACAATAATCAGAAACAAGAAGGAGAACGAAATGAAGTAGGACGCTGGTCTAAAAAGAAGTTATTCAAAAGGGCTGCGTGCATAAGAGAAGTTTGCTAACTCAAAATGCCGACGGATCATGCTTAATACTGTTGATAAGCATTATTAAAATATTTAAATCAGGGCCTTTAAACTGAATATATAAAACGCTACAATCCGTTTTCCTATCTGAAGTGGAATGATGATGATGATACTTCCGGTGGTTAGTGAGGTCGGATTTAGAACTGCTACGGTCGCGATGCTTTCTGTATCATATGCTAATGGAGCTGCCAGTTCGGCCCCTGTGGACGAAATGATACTCCCCACGCTGGATGCAGCTGACACTCGACTGAACATATCGCTTGTCTTCTCTGATTTCGTGGTGCTTCAGTAGGTGCCCAACCTTACTGGGGTATAGAAGGTGGGTATAATCCCCTGTTTTCTAAGGTGTTTCCCAATCCTTTCGGAATAACACCTGCTTATGGGATCAGGCAATTTTTTTTAAATTATCATTACTAATCGTGATTTGGTAATCTGGTACCGATTGTTAGAAGTGACTTCCGATTGCATTTGCTGGATCAAAACATCAACGATGGTTGGCTGGTAACCATTAACATATCCAATTTACGCTGATAGTTTTGTTTTGAGAGCAGGACTAATAGCGCGGTAAAGCCGTACAGGAAGAGCAGCCATTTTTGCTGCTTTGGATGAACTGAAGGACAATGAATAACAGAACGAATCGTCATTGATTTCCTAAATATATGAAAGTGTACTTTACTGTTGTTCATTAATGTCCTGAAACGTAATCTTCAAATCCAAAAATGAGAATGCAAAGCCGGAGTGGTATTCTGTCGCAGACTGATTCTTGGGGTGCATGGTTTTGAAATCTTGTTGAAAAAGTTGCAGCTGGACATTGGTCACGTTATACAAAAGTATGTTGTCATCGATGTACTCATTCAAGGTGTTGGGGGTGGATTGAAAAAACAGATGCTCAATGTGATTGATGTACATATTAGCTATTATACTGCCAGAGGGGGATCCTATGACTAACCCCCGAATTTGTCCGTATACGGTGTCTGAAGACGAAGTCGTTATGGTCCACAACAGGTCTGAAAACGAAGGAAATCGTTAATTTTTTGTGAATCTAGACGGTCGGACGGTCGTAAGGTGAGTTCTGTACTAGGAATTAGCTCTTAAATTGGGATATTTGTGCCGGCCAGAGTGGCCGAGCGGTTCTAGGCGCTACAGTCTGGAACCGCGCGACCGCTACGGTCGCAGGTTCGAATCCTGCCTCGGGCATGGATGTGTATGATGTCCTTAGGTGACTTATAGGGAAAGCAGACATTTAGAAAATCCCGGACGACTTAACGAACAGTCAAAACTTGATCTACTTTCGTTCAGGATGACACTAGGACTAAATCTGTGAGTCGCAGCTATCGTCTTCGTTTCAACATAGAACTGCAGCTATCGTCTTCGTTTCAACATAGTATTGCGGCATTCCACATCATCTGCCCTCCGCCGTATATACTCACACCTATGTTCCCATCCCACGATAATTTCCTTCCATCATTTCTTCATCAAACGATGTAATTGGTGTCCAATTATTTTATCTTTTCAGAACATTGCGTTCTTTATCAGACGTTTCACCCGTTAGTTTGTTGAATGACGTTTTCATTCCTTACTCTATCAATTGATCCACCTACCTCATTCCTATAAAAGGTATGGTTCTGTGACAGACAATAATTTTAATTTTATTGAATTTCCCACTTGTCCTTTTTTTCCCGTGCTGAAATGAAATTTGACAACATCAATTAAACTGGTTATATAATTTTAAAAAATCACTCCGAACAAGACCTGAGTAAATTATATATTTCTAATAAATGTAATATACGGCGATTCCGGATTCTGACATTTTCTTACTATTATAGTATAAAGGAGACACGGTTTCCAATGGATCATAATAGTAGCTGCAATTTATTTGTTTTCTTATCCCTGTTTGTATTTCAGGGAAAATACATACACAGTAGAGCAGTGGAATGTGAACCTAGTACCACTAACGCTCGGTGGTTGTTATTCGCAACAGAAATGCTCACTTTACTTTGCACTCTGAGGCTTGCTTCATTCTGCTTCGGGTTTGTGTTTTCGGTAGCACTATTTGTACGTGAATAGTGATACACAGCAGTAGAGATAGCTTTAAAAAAAAAGACAGGGTTAGACTATACGCACCTCATATATGGGCTCGCTGGATGGAATGGAAGATTGGCACAACAACACTGTTCTGAGTTCCCAGAGTGAGATTTCCACTCTGCAGCGGAGTGTGCGCTGATATGAAACTTCCTGGCAGATTAAAACTGTGTGCCCGACCGAGACTCGAACTCGGGACCTTTGCCTTTCGCGGGCAAGCGCTCTACCAACTGAGCTACCGAAGCACGACTCACGCCCGGTCTCACAGCTTTACTTCTGCCAGTATCTCGTCTCCTACCTTCCAGTTTTAATCTGCCAGGAAGTTTCATATCAACGCACACTCCGCTGCAGAGTGAAAATCTCATTCTGGAAACATCCCCCAGGCTGTGGCTAAGTCATGTCTCCGCAATATCCTTTCTTTCAGGAGTGCTAGTTCTGCAAGGTTCGCAGGAGAGCTTCTGTAAAGTTGGGAAGGTAGGAGACGAGATACTGGCAGAAGTAAAGCTGTGAGACCGGGCGTGAGTCGTGCTTCGGTAGCTCAGTTGGTAGAGCGCTTGTCCGCGAAAGGCAAAGGTCCCGAGTTCGAGTCTCGGTCGGGCACACAGTTTTAATCTGCCAGGAAGTTTCATATCAGCGCACACTCCGCTGCAGAGTGAAAATCTCATTCTGGTAACATCCCCCAGGCTGTGGCTAAGCCATGTCTCCGCAATATCCTTTCTTTCAGGAGTGCTAGTTCTGCAAGGTTCGCAGGAGAGCTTCTGTAAAGTTGGGAAGGTAGGAGACGAGATACTGCCAGAAGTAAAGCTGTGAGACCGGGCGTGAGTCGTGCTTCGGTAGCTCAGTTGGTAGAGCGCTTGCCCGCGAAAGGCAAAGGTCCCGAGTTCGAGTCTCGGTCGGGCACACAGTTTTAATCTGCCAGGAAGTTTCATATCAGCACCCACTCCGCTGCAGAGTGAAAATCTCATTCTGGAAACATCCCCCAGGCTGTGGCTAAGCCATGTCTCCGCAATATCCTTTCTTTCAGGAGTGCTAGTTCTGCAAGGTTCGCAGGAGAGCTTCTGTAAAGTTGGGAAGGTAGGAGACGAGATACTGGCAGAAGTAAAGCTGTGAGACCGGGCGTGAGTCGTGCTTCGGTAGCTCAGTTGGTAGAGCGCTTGCCCGCGAAAGGCAAAGGTCCCGAGTTCGAGTCTCGGTCGGGCACACAGTTTTAATCTGCCAGGAAGTTTCATATCAGCACCCACTCCGCTGCAGAGTGAAAATCTCATTCTGGAAACATCCCCCAGGCTGTGGCTAAGCCATGTCTCCGCAATATCCTTTCTTTCAGGAGTGCTAGTTCTGCAAGGTTCGCAGGAGAGCTTCTGTAAAGTTGGGAAGGTAGGAGACGAGATACTGCCAGAAGTAAAGCTGTGAGACCGGGCGTGAGTCGTGCTTCGGTAGCTCAGTTGGTAGAGCGCTTGCCCGCGAAAGGCAAAGGTCCCGAGTTCGAGTCTCGGTCGGGCACACAGTTTTAATCTGCCAGGAAGTTTCACATCAGCGCACACTCCGCTGCAGAGTGAAAATCTCATTCTGGAAACATCCCCCAGGCTGTGGCTAAGCCATGTCTCCGCAATATCCATTCTTTCAGCAGTGCTAGTTCTGCAAGGTTCGCAGGAGAGCTTCTGTAAAGTTGGGAAGGTAGGAGACGAGATACTGCCAGAAGTAAAGCTGTGAGACCGGGCGTGAGTCGTGCTTCGGTAGCTCAGTTGGTAGAGCGCTTGCCCGCGAAAGGCAAAGGTCCCGAGTTCGAGTCTCGGTCGGGCACACAGTTTTAATCTGCCAGGAAGTTTCATATCAGCGCACACTCCGCTGCAGAGTGAAAATCTCATTCTGGAAACATCCCCCAGGCTGTGGCTAAGCCGTGTCTCCGCAATATCCCTTCTTTCAGGAGTGCTAGTTCTGCAAGGTTCGCAGGAGAGCTTCTGTAAAGTTGGGAAGGTAGGAGACGAGATACTTGCAGAAGTAAAGCTGTGAGACCGGGCGTGAGTCGTGCTTCGGTAGCTCAGTTGGTAGAGCGCTTGCCCGCGAAAGGCAAAGGTCCCGAGTTCGAGTCTCGGTCGGGCACACAGTTTTAATCTGCCAGGAAGTTTCATATCAGCGCACACTCCGCTGCAGAGTGAAAATCTCATTCTGGAAACATCCCCCAGGCTGTGGCTAAGCCATGTCTCCGCAATATCCTTTCTTTCAGGAGTGCTAGTTCTGCAAGGTTCGCAGGAGAGCTTCTGTAAAGTTGGGAAGGTAGGAGACGAGATACTGGCAGAAGTAAAGCTGTGAGACCGGGCGTGAGTCGTGCTTCGGTAGCTCAGTTGGTAGAGCGCTTGCCCGCGAAAGGCAAAGGTCCCGAGTTCGAGTCTCGGTCGGGCACACAGTTTTAATCTGCCAGGAAGTTTCATATCAGCGCACACTCCGCTGCAGAGTGAAAATCTCATTCTGGAAACATCCCCCAGGCTGTGGCTAAGCCATGTCTCCGCAATATCCTTTCTTTCAGGAGTGCTAGTTCTGCAAGGTTCGCAGGAGAGCTTCTGTAAAGTTTGGAAGGTAGGAGACGAGATACTGCCAGAAGTAAAGCTGTGAGACCGGGCGTGAGTCGTGCTTCGGTAGCTCAGTTGGTAGAGCGCTTGCCCGCGAAAGGCAAAGGTCCCGAGTTCGAGTCTCGGTCGGGCACACAGTTTTAATCTGCCAGGAAGTTTCACTGTTCTGAGTTGTTGCCGCAACGCACGAAATTTGGAAGCGTCCGCTGTACACAGGCACCTACGAGAAAATGAATCCTTCCAAGTTGCATGTTCCGGAAATTGTATATTACAGAAACAGATGAAACCGATGTAGCAAACCGGGCAAGTTGTAGGTGCGAGGGGCGCTCAATAAGTAATGCAACACTTTTCTTTCTGCATTGGATTTGTTTTATTCTGGAGTGCAATACACCATATTATTCCCCACTCTATTGGTTACAAAACCCTATTTTGCAACACAAATTCCGTTCAATGTGACGGCCTTACGCCGTCTTACTGGGAAGGCCTGTATGCCCGCATGGTACTACTCCGCTGGTCGACGTCGGGGCCAACGTCTTACTGCATCAATAACTTCCCAATGATCCCATGTGCTGCTTCTTGCTGTATGCATACTTCATTGGGACAAACAGATGAAAGCCTGAAGTACGAGATCGGGGAAGTAGGGTGGATGAGCTTTGTGACCTCCTCACGTGTTCACAAACTTGTGTGAGTCCTTTCGTTTCATGGAGAAGGGGAAGTTTATTTGCACATTTGTGGCAATGAACTGGTCGAACATGTTTCTTTAATTTCTTGAGGGTAGTATAATACAGTTCCGAGTTGATCATTGTACCACGATGGAGAGCATCAAACATAATAACCTCTTCACAATCCTAGAAGATTGAAGCCATGAATTTACCGCCTGAGGGTGCGGTTTTCTACTTTTCCTTCGGGGGAGAGACGATGTGGGCCTACTCCATGGATAGCCGTTTTCTTTTTGGTTCGAAGTGATGAACCAGTGATTCATCGCCTGTGAGGATGTTCATCGCTTGTGAGGATGTTCTACGGAAAGGCGTCACAACAGCCTCGTAGAGCGCAAGGAGTTCCTCACAGATGGTCCTCCGTTGCCCTTTTTAGCCTTCTGTTAGGCGGCGAGGACCCCAACTGGCACACGCCTTTGAGTACCCCAACTGGTGGACGAATTTGTCAGTACTACCAACAGAAACGTCCAGTTGTGCAGAGAGGTGTACGATTGTAATTAGTAGATCATCTCAGCGCACGTTCCAACACCTCAGGGGTCATAGATGTGTGCGGCCTTCCAGCACGCTGGAAATCGGACAGGTTTGCGCAATCTTCTTGTGATGGTTAGGGACGTCTAGCCCGGCGACTTAGTGCTCTTTTGTTGACTGCTGTTTTCAAAGCTACGTAGTTTATGAAACTATAGTGGCTAAAGAGTAAATATTTCAGGATGTCTCACAATAAATACCCATTTTTCTACGCAAATTGGCTGAGAAAAAAAGTTTTGCTTTAAGAGGCGCATTTTTAAGTAAGTACCGTTTTGAAACTAAAAAAAGGCGTACTAAGATATCTCAGTAATTTTATTTTTACATGAAAGCCTGTACCTTAATCTACGCACTGACGCCATTACAGTATGCTTCTTCCTTGTTTACGTTGTATACTGAGGGTTTAAGATGCATCCGATAATTGTGAGTCCCGCCGACAGTGAAGTACAGGCTGTTATAAGATTTCCTAGTGCTAAAGGCCTAACAGCGATCGATATTCATCTTGAGATCTGTGCAATTTACGGAGTGATGGAATGGTAAGAAAGTGGGTGAGAGCATTGAAAGGTGGCCACACAAAAGTGCATGATGAACAACGGAGTGGGCGCCCTTCGGTCGTTAATGTAAGTTTGGTGCAGGAAGTGGACAGTAAGGTGAGAGAAAACAGACGCTTTACGATTTCCTCCTTGCGCGATGACTTGCCTAATGTTTATCGTAGTGTTTTATATGGCACTGTGACCGAGCACTTGAATTACCGTAAACTGTGCGCACGTTGGGTACCCAACATGTTGACGGATGTGCACAAAACCAAACGTTTAGACTTTCCTTGTGCGGTACCACAACGACCTGATGATTTCTGAAGCCAAATTGTTACGGGCGATGGAACATGGGTTGTCTACGTCACACCAGAATCAAAGCAACAGTCCACGGAAGTTGAGCAAGGGCATAGTTTGCTGCAAGACAATGCCCGTCCGCATGTGGCGAATCAGACCAAATATTTCATCACATCTTTTCGATGGGAAACTCTAAATCATCCTCCGTACAGCCTCGATCTTGCGCCCAGTGGCTACCATATGTTCCTGAACTTGAAGAAACACCTGGACGGTCAGCGTCTTCAAGACGATGTCAAAACATAGTGATGCAGTGGTTAAAAGTCAGGCGGCAGACTTCTGTGAGGATGGTATTCAAAAACTGGTACAACGTTATAACAAGTGCCTCAGTATTGATGGAAATTGTGTAGAAAAGTAGATTAAGGTGCAGCCTTTCATGTAAAAATAAAATTATTGACATATCTTAGCACGTCTTTTTTTAAATTTCAAAACGGTACTTACGTAAAACACGACTCGTACCAATCGCACATTATTACTCTAAAAATGCAGTGGTGATCAAGTGTGCCTTATACCAAAGTACTCAGAAAATATCAGTGAACACATTTCAAAATGTTGTCAGTGGAGTTGTGATTGATCCGGTATAGTTCTTAAAAACTTTAGAAGTTTATATTTTACAAGCTGTTTATAAAGTGAATGAAATCGTTGCCCGTATTTACTTCTCTAATACTGACCTATGGTGGAAGGAAGTGGATGCTGTTTCGGAACAGGTAGGGAGGTAAGGATCTGGGCTGGAGGAAGACGCCTCCTCAGAGGGGATCCCGTTCTTTCCTGAGGTGGCGCCGTCGGTGCGGGCTCTGGGGCGCCGGTATCAATCACCCGGTGGCGGTGGAGGTGGCGGGGCTGCAGGGGTGGCGGCCGCCGAATTATTTATGGCGGCCGTGATCTGAATGTACGGGCCGGCCTCTCCGATGTACGACTCCCGCCTTTCTGGCTCCTTTAATGTGGCTCCAGAGTTCACCGCGAGGCAGCTAAGGCGGCTGAAAAGCTATACCAATGCCTGGTATACACGCAAACACACTTTTCAGATAGCAATAGAAATACTTCAAGTAAAGGGGAAGTGGAAGTAAGATTACTCGGAGTCAGCCAAACCCTAAGGCCTTAAGCTGGAGGGTGATAACTTAGGTATTGGACTTATCAACCAGACGACATGGAAACTGCAGGAGCGTTTTCTCTATATTATTAATGTTGTCAACGATGTTACTGATTGCAACTATAGTTTATATTTCCAAATGTTACTTCAATACAAACGCCTTTAGTCACAATTTTTTCATGTTTTATTAAATTATACGATGCATTACGGACCCGCTGGCTGCATCTTCAGGTGCTAATTGTATAACACATAATTTATATTTACTCTTGCGTGATGTGAAATACGGTTTCCCAACGACAAAGGAAGAACATTTTTGACCTACTGAAGCCAGCTTACATTGCTTTATTCAGAATGTCTTCGCACATCGAGTGATTCAAGGCGCACACTTGTTTACAAGTGTTAAAATAGCAACGCTGTCTGAAGGCACTGTTATTCAAACTACTTACATAATTAATATAATCACGTTCACAGCTGCAAAATATGGATAGAAAAAAGTTTTATGTAATTCAGGAATTGAATTACCAAATCATTTCCTGGTGATCTGTCTATTTACACGTTCAGTATTTTCATGTAAACTGGAACAAAGTACTAAAGGCATCTCGTGTTTTACTTTACAAGAGATATTTTTTCCTATACAGTCATTATTCACTCAATCACTTTGTTATGTTTTCCTATACAATCGTTATTCACTCAGTCACTTTGTTAAATATATTAATCAAAGACTCTGTACGGATAGCCATAGGTTTTCAGATACTAGATGAGATCGCGTGTAGCCTGATGTAACTATTATATAAGGTACGTTTTCATATCTGCTTCGCTACCGCTATCTCTTTTTATGCAATCAAGTCGTATCTGTACATCTCTATTTTTGGTATATATGCTGACTGAAACACGATTGAAAATTTGTACCAAGCCCGGGATTCGAATCTGAGTCTCCTGCTCATCAGGCAGATGTGTCAACCACTACGCCACGCTGGCACAGTAGCTTTGAACAACTGCACGGACTACCCCAGCACCCTTCCCTCCTCAATAAAAATTCTTATTCACGCCTCAGACCACTTGGTATTCCTTCTAAACTCGAACACCATTGCAGAGGCTCTACAACTGTATTGGAATTGCACCTCAGCATCGAACGAAACAGGTGATCGTGGCTGGAACCCAGGCATGGGTGTTTTAATCAAATGAAACTACTTTTACGTAGTTACAGAGTACATATGGGCTGTCTTTGTAGTGCTCGGTTTCTTTTCGTAATACAGGACGCAGGCTGCTTAATGTTATCAAAAAGTTGTGAATGTGTGCTACTGCTGCGAGGTACAATGTTTTTGCGTTGAGCTAGTATTAATTTGATGCATTTATCGAACCGTGAGAGGTTTTACATAACATATCACTTTTTTATCTCGTCATCTGTACTGTAGAGAATTGTACTATGTACAAATGTTAGTTAAGTGATCATGGCTCGATTTGTTATATGTTCCAGATAAGGTTTAATTTTTTTTAAATATCTGCTTCCAAAGTTTACAAAAAATCCTATAGTGAAAATTGTAATCATGATCATCGTAATTCAAGTTGACTAGCACAAGTGCAAATATTATCGACCAAAAATATTTAAATGATCGAGAAAGCTGCTCATGGGAACATAGTAAGTGGACAGACTTCTACGAAGAACAGATGCCATAACAGAGAAAAAATGTAATTTTGACGTATCATTGTCGCGTCTTTCTTAAGAACAGAAAATAACGTGCTGAGATATTTTAGCAGATAGGGTGTGTGAAGAGAGGACTGATAAACCGCCATCGTATCAAAAATTGGTGAAGCTATTTGTAGAAACGTTGTGGCTAAACAGTGAATTTAATGAAAAAAATCGCTAAGAGCCAGCCATTGATACATTCTTACTGTAGCTAAGCTGAACACCACTTTGTCTTCGAAACATAAAAAGTGGTCCCGGAGTGTTACTTAACGATCACACAAATGCAGAAGGAGCACAGCGATGTTGTTTACTACACGATTTTCCGTCCACTGGCGAAGGTAGAGATTAAAAGTTTTATCGATGTTAAGGACTTAATTAAAACTTCAGTGGAAAGTTAAGCGAAAGTTGAATCTTCAATTAGAAGTCAATAATTGTGCTATCGTATGACTTGGAAATCAACCAGTGGTATTCTGTATTCCCTTTAGGTATTAGTGATAAAAAAAGTCAACGGCTTGGAATGACTGGTACGATGCAACATAATTTCTCACACGTAGATAGGATCCGCGATATGTAAATTGTACTTGTTATCCGACTTCAAACTTGAAATTAAAACGCACTGGACAGTCTTTGAATGCCTGGGACAGATAAATTGTCAGTATCAGTGTCAATAATAGGCAAAACCGTCTAGATTCTCGATTCCCAGAATGGGTGGACTGTCTATACACGCAACTAAGTTAGTACGACACCCCTTAGCGCCAATGTTTGTTGTTGTCTTCAATCCGAAGAAGGGGTTTGCTTCAACACCACGCACTAGTATGTCCTGCGCAAATATCTTTATTCCTGCATGGCTACCGCATCCTACAGCTTCTTGAATCTCTAAAACCTCTCCTTCCGAACAAGCTCGGAAGGCCCAACAGTATCGATCTCCTGCCGTGTCATCCTTAGCGTCACTGGCTGCGGGTGTGAAGAGCACGCACTTCGCTCCTGAGTTATCGTGACTAGAGCCGCTACTTCTCAGTCAAGTAGCTTCTGAATTGATCTCACAAGGGCTGAGTGCACTCCACTTGCCAACAACGCTCGGCAGACCGTGGCGGTCACCCATCCAAATGCTAGCCAAGCCTGACGGCGCTTAACTTCAGTGATCTGATGGGATCCGATGTACCACTACGGCAAGGCCACTGGGTGAACCTCTTAACAGTTCCTCTAATACTGCTCTACGATTCAATTCAGTACCTATTCCGTCTTTACTCGATTTAGACGTTAATCTCCAGCAGTCCTCTGTAGCACCAGACTTCAAAAGCTTCTGTTCTTTTCTTGTCTGGACTATTAATCGAATACGGTTCACTTGCACACTCCAAGAAATTACTTCCAGAATGGACTTTACAGAACTTTAACGCATATTCGATGCTAGCAAATTGATCTCTCTCTGAAGACGTTTTATTGAAATTAGGAAGCTCACTTTTTGTATCCCCTTTACATCTGCCTTCGTCGTTTATTTTTATATCCAAATTACAAAATTACAAATTATAAGAAAGGTCCAGAATCAAAATCTCATTCTGGAAACATCCACCAGGCTGTGGCTAAGTCATGTCTCCGCAACATCCTTTCTTTCAGGAGTGCTAGTTCTGCAAGGTTCGCAGGAGAGCTTCTGTAAAGTTTGGAAGGTAGGAGACGAGGTACTGGCAGAAGTAGGGCTGTGAGGACGGGGCGTGAGTCGTTCTTGGGTAGCTCAGTTGGTAGAGCACTTGCCCGCGAAAGGCAAAGGTCCCGAGTTCGAGTCTCGGTCCGGCAGACAGTTTTAATCTGCCAGGAAGTTTCGTAAGAAAGGTGTTGGATGTATATACAGCAACTAGGTAATGGACAGTCTGTAGAATAGTTAGAATATGGAGCACTTTAAGTACCACAGCGACAGTTGGACTGTCCTACACTTACGTTTGTAGGAAATTTGGCAGATAACACTGACAAAGCAACGATTGACTGACAGTGCCCTAAGAAGTAGCGGAACATGAGCCTAACATTAACTCTACGTGAGTGTTTCTGGATGTGTCCTCTTTGAACTGGTGACATTGACTGTCGAATGACTTCCACTGAAATCGTAGCGTAAATGGGCTCATGAATTCAGTTTTAGTTTCCTATGTCATACGAAGAGGGAGGTCGGAAGAAATTGAAAATTCGATATAAATGTATATCGTGATGAATTACTACAGCAAGAGTTGGCCAAAGCAGAAACATTTGTATAAAAGGTAATTTTGCTTTCGTAATGGGCTTCTGATCGTTTCATTAGTACTACACGATGGGTTACACTTTTAATGCTTATTTTCAGGTAATTTAGTTACCGTTTGATTATGATCAACAGAACCTGTGTTTCATCTGTCTGTGAGAGGTTATTGTGGTGCTGCAACATTACCCACTGCAATTATGACATGTAAGTTAGAAGTTTACAATTAATGTGTTGGAAGTACAATCAGTATAAATAGCTTTTCAATGGTAAAATGTACACTGATAAACCGGAACGTATGCAACGACAGGAACCTGCCTACCCCGTACTGCTTTCTGTGCAACGACGATCATATAACTTCAGTCAAACGATGCCAAAATAAGGTACATATGCAATAACTGAAGCGGCAAACAATAGGCCTACCTTTCTCGCAGAAGATAATGCTATCCTTAAGACAATTTCTTCAAGTATAGTCTCCTGCTGATTCCAGCGGTGTGTCTCTTTCAAAAATGGTTCAAATGGCACTAAGCATTATAGGACTTAGAGGTCATCAGTCCCCTACACTTAGAACGACTTAAACCTAACTAACTTAAGGACATCACAAACATCAATGGCCGAGGCAGTATTTGACCTGCGACCGTAGCAGCAACGTGGTTCCGGAGTGAAGCGCCTAGAACCGTTCGCCCACAGCGAACGGTTTGTGTCTCTTTACATCCAGGCAATAATTATAAGATGAACCGAATGAGCAATCCATCAAAGGGGCCTGTACCTTACAATCCACTCAAATACTCAAATTCGTTGAATCAATACATTTATCGTCCGCAGCTCGTGGTCGTGCGGTAGCGTTCTCGCTTCCCACGCCCGGGTTCCCGGGTTCGATTCCCGGCGGGGTCAGGGATTTTCTCTGCCACGTGATGACTGGGTGTTGTGTGATGTCCTTAGGTTAGTTAGGTTTAAGTAGTACTGCGTTCTAGGGGACTGATGACCATAGATGTTAAGTCCCATAGTGCTCAGAGCCATTTGAACCATTTTTGAATACATTTATCAAAAACTGACTGTGAGTCCTTACCTCCTAACCACTCGAAATAATGTCTGGGATGGGACAAAACTACTAACCAGCCAAACGTACGCAGCTCCATGCAGATCAGAGCCCTCTTCCATGTACTGGTTCCGCATGACGAGAAGACTTTGCATCAGTCAGTCAGGCAGTAGTAGCCGACCGAGACAGACGCAGCAACAGGGAAGTAACCGCATTTGTCATTTACGAGTTCCTAACCAGGAGCGAATTTTATTATATCATCTGTGTGCTTTAATAGTTCAGTTTCTTGTGTTCCTGCGTGTAAATTTAATATCTAATAGCCACAGTTGTCGCATTTTCGTTTGCGTCGGAAAGTAAACCGATTTTGTGACATATTAAAAGTTCCTAAACAAGGGCAAATTATTTATTTCACCTGAGTGCTTCGGTAGACATGTTTTTGAATATCTGCGTATTACTAGACACAGTACGTGCGTTTTCGTCAGGGTCTACAGTAGAGCTGCACAGCACGTGCCGATATTCCGTTTATCTGTATAGTTCAGTTTACCACGGCTTTTAGTATGGACAGGGACTGCGATTGTTGTGTGCAGATGCGAGCCGAGTTGGTGACACTTCGCTCTCAGCTTCAGGCTGTGATGCCTTCGGTTACACAGCTTGACGCTGCAGTGGATGGGTACCACTGTTGTGGGCCGGCCGTGGGGATCCAACGGACGTCCAGCACGTCAGACTTCTCCGATCGGTCCTCACCGGTGGCCAACCCAGTTACTGCTGGCACTGAGGCTGACCCCTCACCTGTGGTCGAGTGAGAGGTAGCCCCGGGGCGAAGCAGGCGGCGAAAGACGTCGCAGGCGGCTGCCCTAAGGCCTCCCAGGTTTCTCTGACAAACAGGTTCCAGGTGCTGTCTGTGACTGACACTGTCGCTGAGCCAGATGCTGTCGCCTGTCATGTTTCAGAGGAAACCACTCAGCCTGCAAGATCCGGGCAATCGCATAGAGTGGGATTATTGGTAGTTGGGAGCTCCAACGCTAGGCGAGTTATGGGGCTCCTTAGGGACTTGGCTGCCAAGGAGGGAAAGAAAACCAATGTGTACTCCGTGAGCATACCGGGTGGAGTCACTCCACATGTGGAACTGGTATTCCCAGATGCCATGAAGAACACAGGATGCAGCCAACTGTAGGTGGTTGCTCACGTCGGTACCAAATATGTGTGTCACTTTGGATCAGAAGAGATTCTCTCTGGTTTCGAGCGGCTAAAGAAGTGGTAAAGGCTGCCAGTCTTCCTCGCAAGATGAAAGCAGAGCTGATCATTTGCAGCATAGTCAACAGCACCGATAGCGGACCTCTGGTACAGAGCCGAGTGGAGGGTCTGATCAGATGTACAGACGGTTCTGCGACTGTATAGGCTGCATATTCCTCGACTTGCGCCAAAGGGTGGTTGGGTTTCCGGGTTCCGCTGAATAGGTCAGGTGTCCACTATACGCAGGAGGCAGCTACACGGGTAGCAGGGGATGTGTGGCGTGGACTGGGCGGTTTTTTAGGTTATAGGGTCTAGGAAAAACAGTAGAAGGGCTTCAGTCACAAAGGGTGCAGGCTGAACACAGGAAAAACGTAGATACAGAAACCATTGGTATAACAGTTGTAAACTGTCGTAGATGTGTTGGGAAAATACCAGAGCTCCAAGTTCTAATAGAAAGCACTAATGCTCAAATCGTTATAGGCACTGAAAGCTGGCTGAAGCCGGATATAAGCTCAGCCGAAATTTTTGCGAAGAACGTAGCGGTGCTACGAAAGGATAGACTAAACACGGTTGGCGGTGGTGTGTTTGTTGCTGTCAGAAGTAGTTTAACTTGTCGCAACATTGAAGTAGATAGTTCCTGTGAGTTAGTATGGGTAGAGGTCATCGTTGGCAACCGGAATAAAATAATAATTGGATCCTTTTACCGACCTCAAAGTTCAGATGATACAGTTGCTGAAAGGTTCAAAGAAAACTTGAGACTGATTTCAAACACGTACCCGACTCATACGATAATAGTTGATAGTGACTTTAATTTACCCTCGATATGTTGGCGAAAATACATGTATCATTCTGGAGCTACGCATAAAATATCATCCGAAATTGTGCTAAACGCATTCTCTGAAAATTATTTCTAGCAGTTAGTTCATTAGCCCACGCGAATAGTAAACGGTTGTGAAAACTCATTTGACCTCTTAGCAGCAATTAATCCTGAGTTAATAACAAGCATCAAAACCGATTCAGGGATTAGTGAACACAGGGTTGTCGTAGCGAGATTGAATACTGTAATCCCCAAATCCTCGAAAAATAAGCGAAAAATATACCTACAAAAAAAAAAACAGATAAAAAGTCACGTGACGTCTTCCAAGGAGACAATCTCCAGTCATTCCAAATTAATAATGTAAGTTTAGACCAGATGTGGCTTACAGTCAAAGGAATAGCATCGGCAGCAATTGAGAGATTTAAGAGATTTATACCAAATAAATTAACAAACGACGGAGCTGATACTCCTTGGTACACAAAACGGGTTAGAACACTGTTGCAGAAACAACGAAACAAATATGCCAAATTTAAACAGACGCAAAATCCCCAAGATTGGCGATCTTTCACAGAAGCTCGAAATTTAGCGCGTACTTCAATGCGAGATGCCTATAACAGTTTCCACAACGAAACTTTGTCTCGAAACCTGGCAGAAAAATCCAAAGAGATTCTGGTCGTATGTGAAGTATGTTAGCGGCAGGAAACAATCAATGCTTTCTCTGCACAGTGCTGCCAAAGCAGAGTTACGAAACACAGGCTTCCGAAATGCCTTCCCGAAAGAATATGAAGTAAATATTCCAGAAACAGTAAAGCAGTGAGGATGGGGCGTGAGTCGTGCTTGGGTAGCTCAGTTGGTGGAGCACTTGCCAGCGAAAGGCAAAGGTCCCGAGTTGGAGTCTCGGTCCGGCACACAGTTTAAATCTGCCAGTAAGTTTCATATCAGCGCACACTCCACTGCAAAGTGAAAATCTCATTCTGTAAATATTTCAGAATTCGAATCGAGAACAGCTGCCAACTTGAGTAACGTGGAAGTAAATATCCTCGGAGTAGTGAAATAACTTAAATCACTTAATAAAAGCAAGTCTTCTGGTCCATGCTGTATACCAATTAGGTTCCTTTTGGAGTATGCTGATGCATTAGCTCCATACTTAACAATCATATACAACCGTTCGCTCAACGAAAGATCCGTACCCAAAGACTGGAAAGTTGCACAGGTCACAGCAATATTCACGAAAAGTAGTAGGAGTAATCCACTAAATTACAGGCCCATATCGTTAACGTCGATATTCAGCAGGATTTTAGAACAACCATTGTGTTCGAACATTATGAATTACTTCTAAGAAAACTGTCTATTGACACACAGTCAACGGCTTAGAACACATCGTTCCTTTGAAACACAACTATCTCTTTATTCATATGAAGTGTTGAAAGCTATTAACAAGGGATTTCAGATCGATTCCGTATTTCTGGATTTCCGGAAGGCTTTTGACACTGTACCACACAAGCTGCTCGTAGTGAAATTCCGTGCTTATGGAATATCGTCTCAGTTATGTGACCTGATTTGTGATTTGCTGTCTGAGAGATCACAGTTCGTAGTAATTGACGGGAAGTCATCGAGTAAAACAGAAGTGATTTCTGGTATTCCCCAAGGTAGTGTTATAGGCCCTTTGCTATTCTTTCTCTATATAAACGATTTTGGAGACAATCTGAGCAGCCGTCTTCGGTTGTTTGCAGATGACGCTGTCATTTATCGACTAGTAAAATCAGAAGAGCAAAAGAAACTGCAAAACGATTTAGAAAAGATATTTGAATGGTGCGAAATGTGGCAGTTGACACTAAATAACGAAAAGTGTGAGGTCATCCACATGAGTGCTAAAAGGAACTCGTTAAACTTCGGTTACACGATAAATCATTCTAATCTAAAAGCCGTAAACTCAACTAAATACCTAGGTATGTCAATAACGAACAACTTAAATTGGAAGGAACACATGGAAAATGGTGTAGGGAATGCTAACCAGAGACTGCGCTTTATTGGCAGGACACTTAGAAAATGTAACAGACCTACTAAGGAGACTGCCTACACTACGCTTGTCCGTCCTCTTTTAGAATACTGCTGCGCCGTGTGGGATCCTTTCCAGATAGGAGTGACGGAGTACATCGAAAAAGTTCAAAGAAAGGCAGCACGTTTTGTATTATCGCGAAATATGGGAGAGAGTGTCACAGAAATGATGCAGGATTTGGGATGGACATAATTAAAAGAAAGGCGTTTTTCGTTGCGAGGGATTCTTCTCACGAAATTCCAATCACCAACTTTCTCCTCCGAATGCGAAAATATTTTGTTGACGCCTACGTACATAGAGGGGAACGATCACCAAGATAAAATAAGGGAAATCAGAGCTCGTAAGGAAAGATACAGGTACAACACTCAAGGTATTTATCGTAGAAATGTGACTGCCACAACGTAGCATATGTAACTGTACGTCCACGCTACGACTATGGGAACTGCAGAAGGAAAATGTCTGATTTCAAGTGTGTACGGTCTCTTAATCTTCTCTTATTAGTGATATGTGACAAGCGAAACGGTGTTCATCTTTAAGGAAACTATTCCAAGCACAGTGGCCTCAGCTTTGCTATGTGCAACAGGTATGGCAGCCACTTATGTACTTTTGAAGAGGTACTTGTAGTACCATACTCAGAAACATGTGAACCCCAATCGTGTACTGGTATACAACACAAACTAGCGCAATACGATGTGAACCTTCCGCAGTGCCAATACGTATCGCATATGGAAGAAGCTTCACGGGCAGTCAGTCCACTCACATTAAACTTACATCGATGTAACTAATCTCGTCAGCTAACAGGGATGAAGGAAGTTTTTGGCGCCAGTATTTTCCACCACAGAGGTCTCAGAACCTCGTAACTGATTTTCCGAGCGTAATGTTCCGCTACACAAACGTTTAATCTGCCATTCCGCACGATGAGCTCTAAGTGGATCCTTTGGCTTTGTTATGCAGTGTCTATGAGAAACTTCTGATTTACAAAATGCAGTTAAGAGAAATCAACGAAACATAGATAAATGCGGTTTCCAGCGTCACGTAAAGCAGTTAAAAAGTTTTCGCTAGACTTTTTGTAAGCTATTCCTTTTGTTTTACTTCAAGTGCTCAATAATTTCAAGAAACGACTACATCTCACGAGAGAGCCTAATGTGTGATGTGGTATGCTCAAACAAAATCATCCATTGTCGAGACGAATTTCAAAGGAAACCGCTAGGTGCTTTAACTGTCTTACGGTTAAAGCTTAGCAGGACAAGATCCAAGCCACCGGGAATATAAACAGACGGTCAGGTTCTGGCAGAAAACGCACGTCTACTGAAGTGGCAGAGGAGATTAGAGAGACCTTCCAAAGAAGCTCATCATAGTCAGTTAGCCGAGCGTCACGAGAGCTAAGCATCCTTTATCAGTTCACAAGGTGCTGCATAAAGAACTTGACTTTCATACTTGCAAAGCTCAAATTATGTAACCGGTGAAGCGAAACGACTTGCAGCTTCGCCGTGAATTTTCTGTTGAGATACTGGACCGGATCGAGCAATAATCTAGCTATCCACGGAATGTTTTCTGTGACCTAGCAAGCTTTGAAGAACGCGGAAGGTTAATCGGACCAAGTCTGCACCTGTTGTTCGGAAAGCTATCAGAGTTTTCGGGAAAATCTCCGAGGCAGAAAAAAACTGAATCTTTGTTGTGGGCTGATGAGAGGCAACACAGATGGAACATTTGTTTCATCGAGTAAACACTAACATAAATCGTTTATCTGGACCAACATGGGAAATTTTTTGGCATTCAGTCTGTTGCCCTACAGCCAGATGTGCTCTTCCAGCAAGATGGTACACCACCCCATTGGGGTTTACATGTTCTTTATTTCCTCGACCGGACGAGCGATGTATAATAATTTATAAACCAAAATTGATTAGCCTTGACGATTTCCGCGGAATAGTTGTGAATTCAGTAGCTTCCCTCACCCTTGATATGCTTGTGAGCACATGGGCTTAGACAGAGTATCCTATAGACATTTTAAGGGTTAAGAAACGAGCTCTCGTAGATAATCATTTATTTTCTGTATATAACTTTATGAGCGACTTCACATCATGCCGAAAATTGCAAGTATCTCAACCTCACTTCTTTTATTTTATTTTATTTGGCAGTCAGAGTAATATTTTATGTGGACCCCTTGTACAGGAGTGCATTTAACTTTTTGTTACGATGAAGTAGGTAGGTGTAAATAATTGGGTAGTGAAATAAACCTAATTTACATTGAAACGCAGCAAATGAAGCACTGATCTTAACATTCCAGCGGACAGACTGATATCAGCAGTGTTGTACTACATCGTTCTAAGGAACTATGTCATACTTAATCTGAAACTGGATGGAATAACATGATCTGGAATCTTCAACCAATAATTTGAATGTCACTGCTGCCACATATGTACAGTTTACTGACCGCCAATGTACATACCAGCATTCTTAGGTACTACTTGCACACATGTTCAGTAGCGAAAAGTTTCCCAAAACATTTTGAGGTTTACGACCCGTTTTACAGAGATTGATGAAGAGGAATAACTCTGACGCTTCCGTAAAGCAACAAAGCGAGGTAGACGTTTGACATTCTATACTGTTAACCGACACCTCTTTCATAGCGCGCCGGTATTTCACCGCACGTTTCAGTGACTAATCGGAGATTCAAGTGCTCTCCAGAGTCACATCAAAGTGCGCCTTTTTAGAACACCAGAGCGCTTGACCCGTACCACAGTCCTGTTATTGCATCGCCGAGTGTTCTTGAATTAACCACACACGACCGTTGCTGTGACACCGCAGCAGGCACCCTTAGATTCCGACCGTACTGACTCATGTTGCAGAAACGATACCGCTATCATCTCGAACTGGCATGTGTGATGTAAGGAAGTTAATGATTTGTAGGCCTTTCTGTGTTTATCTTAGATGTTACACGTCATGTTAACTGGTTTTATTTCTGAAGGATATCACTACGCCCACTGTCAGTGAAGTAGTACAGGGCCAATAACAATCGAATCTCCATAAACGTCACGCATGAGTGGCAGATCTCCTCAGGTGAAGTATGAGATCAGGTGAGGACAGTCAGTTTGAAGAACGATGTAGCGAGTATCCGAGATAATGAATTCCGTTAAATAAGGTGCACGTTTTGTTCCACATATCCACAATGAACAGATGGAATAAATCAGAAAAACTAAAGTAGATAATAAACGTTTTAATAGAAGAACTGCAATGTTAAGATTTCTCTCATCTGTATCAGATGATCCTCAGGCAACGGAGGAACTCATAAATGTTAGACATTTTGAATTTTAAACCTTAAGTAAAAAGCTTACCACAAGTATTTAAATCCATACATATACATTTAAATGTATACATACTAAAGCGTAGAAGATAATTTATCGACTATTGTAGCCAAGCATCATTAGAAGAAACCGACTTTGCTAAGCTTTTCTATACTCATCGTATCACAGGCTCACGACATTTCATTCCAGAAACAGATTCCGTGAAGTGATCCATTATTTTAAAACACACATACATTTCTTACGATAATGGTCATCAATAAATAAATATATTAAGAAGCAGTGATTCTTTTACACATTTAATGAAACATGGTTTTGTAAGATGCTCTTCACATTGTAAATCATTCAGCTTACATTATTCGTGACCATGACAACTTTAACCCCGAGGTATGGCATCTTCTGACACTATGGAATGAAAATTTACGAACCACGTCAAAGTAATGTATAAACTTTTACGTTATCTATGTCCAACAGCGTTCACATTACGGATACAAAGGTAGCTGAAGTTTGAATGCCAAATACTTAACGATTTGGAAGAATTTTATCCGCATGTCAACATATTTTATGCAGTCGTAGGATGGAAACTTCTTGTAGCACTAAAATACGACTACGATGTCACTGTTATATATACACTCCTGGAAACTGAAATAAGAACACCGTGAATTCATTGTCCCAGGAAGGGGAAACTTTATTGACACATTCCTGGGGTCAGATACATCACATGATCACACTGACAGAACCACAGGACGTAGACACAGGCAACAGAGCATGCACAATGTCGGCACTAGTACAGTGTATATCCACCTTTCGCAGCAATGCAGGCTGCTATTCTCCCATGGAGACGATCGTAGAGATGCTGGATGTAGTCCTGTGGAACGGCTTGCCATGCCATTTCCACCTGGCGCCTCAGTTGGACCAGCGTTCGTGCTGGACGTGCAGACCGCGTGAGACGACGCTTCATCCAGTCCCAAACATGCTCAATGGGGGACAGATCCGGAGATCTTGCTGGCCAGAGTAGTTGACTTACACCTTGTAGAGCACGTTGGGTGGCACGGGATACATGCGGACGTGCATTGTCCTGTTGGAACAGCAAGTTCCCTTGCCGGTCTAGGAATGGTAGAACGATGGGTTCGATGACGGTTTGGATGTACCGTGCACTATTCAGTGTCCCCTCGACGATCACCAGTGGTGTACGGCCAGTGTAGGAGATCGCTCCCCACACCATGATGCCGGGTGTTGGCCCTGTGTGCCTCGGTCGTATGCAGTCCTGATTGTGGCGCTCACCTGCACGGCGCCAAACACGCATACGACCATCATTGGCACCACGGCAGAAGCGACTCTCATCGCTGAAGACGACACGTCTCCATTCGTCCCTCCATTCACGCCTGTCGCGACACCACTGGAGGCGGGCTGCACGATGTTGGGGCGTGAGCGGAAGACGGCCTAACGGTGTGCGGGACCGTAGCCCAGCTTCATGGAGACGGTTGCGAATGGTCCTCGCGGATACCTCAGGAGCAACAGTGTCCCTAATTTGCTGGGAATTGGCGGTGCGGTCCCCTACGGCACTGCGTAGGATCCAACGGTCTTGGCGTGCATCCGTGCGTCGCTGCGGTCCGGTCCCAGGTCGACGGGCACGTGCACCTTCCGCCGACCACTGGCGACAACATCGATGTACTGTGGAGACCTCACGCCCCACGTGTTGAGCAATTCGGCGGTACGTCCACCCGGCCTCCCGCATGCCCACTATACGCCCTCGTTCAAAGTCCGTCAACTGCACATACGGTTCACGTCCACGCTGTCGCGGCATGCTACCAGTGTTAAAGACTGCGATGGAGCTCCGTATGCCACGGCAAACTGGCTGACACTGACGGCGGCGGTGCACAAATGCTGCGCAGCTAGCGCCATTCGACGGCCAACACCGCGGTTCCTGGTGTGTCCGCTGTGCAGTGCGTGTGATCATTGCTTGTACAGCCCTCTCGCAGTGTCCGGAGCAAGTATGGTGGGTCTGACACACCGGTGTCAATGTGTTCTTTTTTCCATTTCCAGGAGTATATTTGACGCAATGTGTGTGTGTGTGTGTGTGTGTGTGTGTGTGTGTGTGTGTGTGTGCATTATTTTTCCGAAATTATGTTGGGTAGCAAGTATTAGGGACTATAGTCTCCATTGCGTACCTTGCATTAGGATCGAAAAGACTAGTTTATACATATTAGTATGCACATTCAGGTTTGAGACAATCAACACTCCTGCATTACATTCCAAAGGGTGCAGGAAATAGTGACGACGCCTGTTCAAGGGTCATGTCCGACACCTATCCTTATCCTTTATCAACTTCTGTAAGGTGAAGCAAATGTTTGTGCACTATGTTTGCTGTTAATATTACTTCTACTGCAGTTGCTTTTCTTATCATGGCTGTTTTAATGTTGACAGCTCGTAATAAATCTTCATGTTGAATTAGTAACCCTGCAGTGAAGTGTGCGCTACTCTGAAACTACCCAGGAAGGCCGAAACTGTGTGGTTCACTGGGACTTGAAAACAGGTACCTTCACCTTCGCCGGCAGTTACTACTGAGCGACCTACCCAGCCCGGACTCACGGCCCATGCTCACAGCTTGGTTTCTGGTAATAACTCTCTCTCTTTCTCTAGTTCGCAGAGCGGGCAGGAGCGGTGTGTTGTGCCACATAACGGAACCGTTAAGGGCGTTGCCCACCAATGGCTTGGTTATTCGTTCTCATCACGGTTAGGCTCATATTCCTAGCCTGTTCTGAAGTTTTTTTTTTGTATACTCATTGTTACTCGTATGTTTTCTAAATAATTTATTATACGACGCAATAACATCTGCCAATGAAGTTTCCGCAGTTGTGGAATTGAACCACAGCACATAACCGATCATTTCGTTTGAAACTACTGTGATTGTGCCAGGTTTTAGTTTCAAAATATTCCGACATTATGGTCTGCAGACAGAGATATCATTTCTCCAACCCGATTTCATTTTATTCTCTTAGACTTTTCTAAATATTGTGTGAACGCGTTCTGTGATCGTGTCATAGAGACACAGGCGTATGTGGATAAGGCTTAAGTGAATAAGCTCACTGGACAAAGTGTTAGTCGCGCCTCTCAAAGGAACAAACTAGTCACTTTGAAGCACTTTAAATAATAAATAACTGGGACCGTGTACCGCTGAATTAATTCATGGCAGTGGTGCCAGTTGTTTGTATGAACTGAGCGTTGAAAGACGGCTCGATGTTTGAACTTCACAAACGAGGTATCGCTTTTCGTCTCGTACATGAGAAGAATATGAACGATGTTGTCCGACCCGGTGATGTACCAGCGTAGCACTGCAACATGTATTCAAGAAATGGCGTACCACTTGCAGCCATGTAACAGACAGTAATAGTAATGGTCGTAAAAAGATCCTAACGGACAGGTACCGGCGACGAATTTCACACCTTTCAAGAGCAGTCAATTTCAAACCCGGTATAAATTGCTGCTGGGAGTAAATGTAAGTTCATCTGAAACAGTTTACGAGCGCAATTTGCTTGGGGAACTCCGTGCAGCGGACTTTCAAAGTCGACTGCAGTTGCTCAAAGTGGCATATAAAGCTGCACCATTTCACTGGAACAAAGAAAACTGAAAATGGAACGTAGTTGACTGGAGGCGTGTACTGTGATCTAACGAGTCACGATTTTGCCCCTTTTCAAGTGACGAAAAGCGTCTAGTGCACTGAAGGCCCGATGAGGCAATTAATCCGCAATTTGTAGCGGCTGTAGTTCTTTCCTGAGAAGTTTCTGTGTTCTGTCGTGGGTTCTCTCTATACTATGACTTCCCCTTGGTGGTCACAAACCAGAAGGTTCGTTTCAACTTTCTCAATATCTGCAACACAGTTTTTTTTCTCAGAAGTCAGGTTGGTTTCATTCATAATTACAGTACACCAAATTATTTCCCACTTTTTGGCTACAAAATCTTACTTTTCAAGATAATATCCGTTCAATCAGACGGGATTTCGCCACCTTACGGGGAGGGCCTGTATGCTTGCATGGTAGAACACTTCTGGAGGAAATGGAGCCAACGTCTTGCTCCGTCAATAACCTCCCATCAACGTTCTGATTCCCGTGGAGTGCATTCTTCATTGGGCCAAGCAAGTGGAAGTTGGAAGGTGCGAGATCTGGGCTGTAGGGTGGATGAGGAAGAACCGACCAATGAGGTTTTGTAAACTCCCTCGGTTGCACAGACATGTGTGGGGAAGGAGAAGTTTGTTCGCATTTTTGTGGCGACGAACACGCTAAAGCCATTTCTTCAGTTTCCTAAAGGTAGCACAATAAACTCTCGAGTTGATCGGTGCACCATGAGGGAGGACATCAAATAGAATAAACCCTTCAGAGTCCCAGAAGATCTGAGGTTCCGGCTTTGAACCTTACCTTCAGAAGGGATTGTTGCAATCAGTCTAGTAATAGTCAACCAATTCCGCACAGATGGTCCCTCGTTGCCCTTTATGGTCTTCTTGTAGGCGGTGAGGAACCCAGCAGCCAAATACCTTTGAGTACCCCAACTGGTGAGCGAGTGTGTCAGCATTACCAGCTGAGACGTCTAGTTGATCTGGGAGGTATTTGACTGCGATCCGTCGATCACCTCGAATGGCAGTGTCGTCCGATACCGGTAGCTGAATGGTCAGTGTGACGGATTTTCAATCCTCTGGGCCTGGGTTCGATTCCCAGCGGGGTCGGAGAATTTTCTGCGCCCACGTACTGGCTGTTGTGCTGTCCACATCATCATCCTATCATCTTCATCGACTGCAGTTCGCCGAAGTGGCGTCAAATTGAAAGACCGGCACCCGGCGAACGGCCTGCCCAATGGGCGGGGGGGGGGGGGGGGGGGGCTAGCCATACTATTAAATAAAATGGCAGTGGCAGTGTCCGCACGTTCTAGCATTACAGCAGTCACACTGTGTGCGGCCGGTGGCCATATGGGAAGTCGGACAAGTTTACGCGATTTGTTGCAATGACAGACGCCTCTCCCAACGACTTACCGTTCGTTTGTTCACTGCCAGGTCTCCTTAAATATTCTGCGAGTGCCTACGGATATCTGCTATACTCTTGTTTTCTGCCAAAAGGAAATTTAGTGACAGCTGTCTGCTTGGAACGCACCTCCGTTGCAGACGCCACTTTGAAGGCTACGTACAGAGCCGCCACCTATCGAAACTTTATGAAACAATATGGGTTGAAGCAGGAATATTTTACCACGTTCCACAGCAATGTCCGCATTTTTTCAACTGAAATTGGCCGAGAATCAAATCGTGTTGCATTACTCGCATGCCCCTCGTATTTACAATGTAATGAGTATGCCGAGGACTGTCCCGTCATGTAAGATGGCGACAGCATGAGTCGTGTTTCAAAGGCCGTAACGATACTCTGGAGAATTGCAAATACTGGGAAGATCAGTTCAGTTAAGATAGAGAAAAGAAACTTGAGGTACTATAGGACTATCGGTTCTCTGTGTGTGATTGGAGAAAGAACGAGACAAATAAACAAGCAGGTGTATATTTGTTTTAGCATCTGGGAGAAGGCATCAGATATTGTCACATAAAATATGCTTCTGCAGTTTAAAAGATGTATGATTAGACTAGAAAGATATAAACTTAATAAATGAAATGTACACAAAGCTATATGTGACAGTAAGGCAGAGCATTAGGAGAGAGAGGCGATGAACAGCGGAACGGATATAAGGCACGGATGCTCCCTATCATCGAAGCTGTTCAATGCTCGTGGAGGTAAGGTTATTGAGCACGGAAGAGGCACTGTAACTGGAAGACAAAGAATAATGGCTAGAAAATACAGGGTGTTTCAAAAATGACCGGTATATTTGAAACGGCAATAAAAACTAAACGAGCAGCGATAGAAATACATCGTTTGTTGCAATATGCTTGGGACAACAGTACATTTTCAGGCAGACAAACTTTCGAAATTACAGTAGTTACAATTTTCAACAACAGATGGCGCTGCGGTCTGGGAAACTCTATAGTACGATATTTTCCACATATCCAACATGCGTAGCAATAATATGGCGTAGTCTCTGAATGAAATTACCCGAAACCTTTGACAACGTGTCTGGCGGAATGGCTTCACATGCAGATGAGATGTAATGCTTCAGCTGTTCAATTGTTTCTGGATTCTGGCGGTACACCTGGTCTTTCAAGTGTCCCCACAGAAAGAAGTCACAGGGGTTCATGTCTGGCGAATAGGGAGGCCAATCCACGCCGCCTCCTGTATGTTTCGGATAGCCCAAAGCAATCACACGATCATCGAAATATTCATTCAGGAAATTAAAGACGTCGGCCGTGCGATGTGGCCGGGCACCATCTTGCATAAACCACGAGGTGTTCGCAGTGTCGTCTAAGGCAGTTTGTACCGCCACAAATTCACGAAGAATGTCCAGATAGCGTGATGCAGTAATCGTTTCGGATCTGAAAAATGGGCCAATGATTCCTTTGGAAGAAATGGCGGCCCAGACCAGTACTTTTTGAGGATGCAGGGACGATGGGACTGGAACATGGGGCTTTTCGGTTCCCCATATGCGCCAGTTCTGTTTATTGACGAAGCCGTCCAGGTAAAAATATGCTTCGTCAGTAAACCACATGCTGCCCACATGCATATCGCCGTCATCAATCCTGTGCACTATATCGTTAGCGAATGTCTCTCGTGCGGCAATGGTAGCGGCGCTGAGGGGTTGCCGCGTTTGAATTTTGTATGGATAGAGGTGTAAACTCTGGCGCATGAGACGATACGTGGACGTTGGCGTCATTTGGACCGCAGCTGCAACACGGTGAACAGAAACCCGAGGCCGCTGTTGGATCACCTGCTGCACTAGCTGCGCGTTGCCCTCTGTGGTTGCCGTACGCGGTCGCCCTACCTTTCCAGCATGTTCATCCGTCACGTTCCCAGTCCGTTGAAATTTTTCAAACAGATCCTTTATTGTATCGCTTTTCGGTCCTTTGGTTACATTAAACCTCCGTTGAAAACTTCGTCTTGTTGCAACAACACTGTGTTCTAGGCGGTGGAATTCCAACACCAGAAAAATCCTCTGTTCTAAGGAATAAACCATGTTTTCTACAGCACACTTGCACGTTGTGAACAGCACACGCTTACAGCAGAAAGACGACGTACAGAATGACGCACCCACAGACTGCGTTGTCTTCTATATCTTTCACATCACTTGCAGCGCCATCTGTTGTTGAAAATTGTAACTACTGTTATTTAGAAAGTTTGTCCGCCTGAAAATGTACTGTTGTCCCAAGCATATTGCAACAAACGGTGTATTTCTATCGCTGCTCGTTTAGTTTTTATTGCCGTTTCAAATATACCGGTCATTTTTGAAACACCCTGTATGTAAATGTTCAAGCAGGACGGGCGTAATCAGAAGAGGAGACACAAACGATGTTGAAGAGTATAGGAAGGAGAGGTGACAAGTATGAATAACAAATAAATATAGGAAAGACAAAATGCTGAGAATAAGCAAACAGGCAGCACCACGTAATATATTCTTAGACGGAAAGGGTAGAATAATTAAAATGCTTTCTTTATCTGGGGCGTTTAATGACATGGAACGAAAGCTGTACAGAACTATGAAAAAGGAGTGTATTTATAAGAAAAAGAGCATTTCAAAGGTGACGCAGTCCAAAATCCTGAAGAATTCCAATGGTGATGAGCAAAAGACCTGCTAAAAGTGATGTCAGGTTTGTAGTGTTGTACAGCAGTGAATCATGGACAGCTAAAAAGAAATAAGAAATTTAGAAGATTCTGAAATGTGATCACGAGGAAGGACGCATAAGGTGAATTGGGCTGATGGACTTAAGAATGAAGAAATTCTGAAGTAGATGGGGTAGGAAAGAAAACTATTGTGAATGAGCAGGAAGAAGCAAAAATCTTGATACGGGTATATAGTGCGTCGATATTGCAACAAGGAATTAGGGAGAGAAAAGTAGAATGAATGGGAGGAAGAAATATGAAGGAAATTGGAATCATGGTCACCATTAGAAGAGAACGATCATACCAACATATGAAGGAAGGTTCTCAGAACGGGACATAATATATAGAGCATCCAGCTTAAACCTGTTGTAAGATGGATTCAGTAAAGAAAAAAAAAAGCCTCACACTTTCCTCTTTTGACAAGGACTTGCCTCCAAAATCAACTCATGTTATCCCATAGAAAATGGAGTGGAACAGGCTAAATGTAGCATTCAACGTACCCACAGTTCTATAACTCTACGCTCTCTAACCAGCAGTGTGTAGTAACTTCAGGTGACTATGACATACCTGAGGAAACGGGAAGAACCTAGCCATCTCCCCGAATTGCGACCGTTTTCAACGCGAAGCTTCACTATATTAGCGTGATTCCTCCTTAGTGTGACCCACGTTTTTGGACGTGTGGATCTTGTACACGATTAGCACACTGTTGGAAATATATGTGTCACTGGTGGAGTTTTGTGTTTTTGGTACCATACCTAAGTGGCATAGTAAGTGGTAAGATTACCAACAGTATTGGTAGCACTGACAGGGAGAAAACGTAAATCAATATTTGGGAGAGAAACTGGGAGCAAACGACTTCTCTTTGACTTCTGCTTTTTTTCCTTGTTTTGCACATTATTAGCGCCACACGTCCTTCAGTGTTACTCCACTATGTATTGTATATCATTACACATAATGATTTGCATTTTATGAGTAATAAAAGTTAATCGTTCGCGTGCTTTCATCGTTTTTATGTAACTAAAGCATTTAATTTTAATGCAACTACAGTTTACATGCAGCAACATAAAAAATCTATACAATTATTGTTGTTATTTTGTCATAAACAGAACGTTCTTCATCATAATGAAAGACGAGAGTTTCCTGTTATTATTGGTAAATGAGAAATTTGCTTATGAATAACACAAACATGTGTAACATGAACTGGACGAAGTATTGAAGTGATATTTAAAATGATTTTGTTTTGCGGCTTCCTTCAAATTTTCTCTCTTTTTGTGGAAATAGCGCTTTCTAGAACTATAAACATATCTTCTTTTTTTCATTAAAACATCTCTCTGTTTCACGTTGCCAATCAACAGTTTCCGAATTAAAACAGAATTTAACACTGTCTGTTTCAGTTTTGCTACAAATACTATTTGTTATTAAGTAACAGGCAGGAGGATAACTATGCAGAATAGAAATGTTTTACACGTAATGTGACCATTTATGTAGCTTCGCTCAGTTTCCAGACAGTTCGCCACTTGCGATTTACAGAGGAATCTAGTAACAAACTGATCGCGTGCGCAAACAAAAGGCTCGAATTGTGGTAACGGCCGATACGCATGCAACACCCTTGACGTACACAAGTAACCCAGTTACGAACTCAACAGGGCTACTGCGCAAACTAGTGTAGTCTACGCTTATGTACGGATGTGTACGGCACCCTGCTGTAGCTCTAGAGCCCCGGTTGCTGGTATTTGCAGGTCCCGCGTTCTGGGGGCTCATCAACCCACAATGGTCGCTGTGCAGTAAGGGCCGCCGGCAGTCGCCCATCGACATCGAGCCGGACAAGTTGCTGTTCGACCCCCTGTTGCGGCCACTGCACATCGACAAGAACATGGTGAGTGGGAGACCGCAGCAGCCGGCGTACACGCTCGGCAGCAGCGCCGCCTGCCTCTCTGCGCTTTCGCCACTCGGAATCAGTCCTAAGTGGCGGCCGTATTGCCCGTTCCGCGGAAACCCACAGCGCCTGCTCTTAGCTTACAGTCTGCCGACTCTCGGCTCGATATGCTTTACTTGCAGAAGGGAGCGCCTCCACTGTGAACATTTTAACTCCAATGCGAGTGGAGGAATGCGGAAAGCAGCGTACGCAGTGCCGCAATTGCATTTCTCCGAGATGGCGTCGGTAATGGTCGCGACGACCTGGACTAGGAAGATGACTTATCCAGAGGCGGGAGACACCTGCGTGCTTCTCATCTCCTTAGCCTGCAATTTATTTATCCCGCTATATATATATATATATATATATATATATATTGCAGGCTCAGAGCGACTATGGAGATGAGGAGATGGAAGCACGCAGGTGTCTCCCGCCTCTGGATATATATATATATATATATATATATATATATATATATATATATATATATATATATATATCGACAAGATTGTGCAAAGATAAATTTTAGAAAATTGTATGAGTCTCATGATATAAGACTTGATTCCAAATTAATGAATTTTCTAGCAACGTTGCTATATGGCAAAGTTGTCCACTTACCTCATATTTGTGTGCTGCAAACTTGTGCAAGTGCTCTGAACAGAGTCACATTACTTACAGACTAACAGAATTAATGAAGAAACATATTTTGTTTCATTAATGAAGAACTGAACCATGAACCAGGGACCTTGCCGTCAGTGGGGTGGCTTGTGTGCCTCAGTGATACAGACAGCCATACCGTAGCTGCAACCACAATGGAGGGGTGTCTGTTGACAAGCCAGACGTACGTGTAGTTTCTGAAGAGGGGCAGCAGCCGTTTCAGTAGTTGCAGGAGCAAGAGTCCGGATGATTTACTGATCTGACCTTGTAACATCAACTAAAACGGCCTTGCTCTGATGATACTGCGAACACCAGAAAGCAAACTAAAACTACAGTCGTAATTTTTCCCGAGGGCGTGCAACTCAACTGTACCATTAACTGATGATGATGATCTCTTGGATAAAATATTCCGAAGGTAAAATAATCCCCAGGAGGATGTCGTCATAAGAAGAAAAAGAACTGGCGTTCTACGGATCGGCGAGTGGAATGTTAGATCCCTTACTGAAACAAGTTGGTTAGAAAATTTAGATAAGGAAATGGATAGGTTGAAGTTAGATATAGTGGGGAGAGTTAAAGTTTTGTAGCAGGAGGAACAGGGCTTCTCGTCAATTGGTTCAAGTAGTTCAAATGGCTCTGAGCACTATGGGACTTAACATCTGAGGTCATCAGTCCCCTAGAACTTAGAACTACGTAAACCTAAGTAACCTAAGGACATCACACTCATCCATGCCCGAGGCAGGGTTCGAACCTGCGACCGTAGCGGTTGCACGGTTCCAGAGTGAAGCGCCTAGAACCACTCGGCCTCACCGGCCAGCTTCTGGTCAGGTGGATACAGTGTTACAAATACAAAAGTCAAATAGGAGTAATGCAGGAGTGGTTTTAATAATGAATAAGAAAATAGGAATGCAAGTAAGCTACTACGAACAGCATAGTCAACTCATTATCTTAGCCAGGATGGACATGAAGCCCACACTTTCCACAGTAGTACAAGTTATATGCCAAACAGCTCCACAGATGATGAAGAGATTGAAGAAATGTATGATGAGACAAAATAAATTTTGCGGGTAGTTAAGGGAGATGAAAATTTGTGATGGAGAACTACAACTGGATAGTAGAAAAGGGAAGAGAAGAAAAAACTGTAGGTGAATAATGACTGGGGATACGTAATGAAGGAGGGAGCTGCCTGGTATAATTGTGCACAGAGCATTATTTAACATTTATTTTAAGAATCATGAAAGAAAGATGTGAAAGTGGAAGACACAGGAAGGTTTCAGTTGATTGTGTAATGGTAGGACAGAAATTTCGGAACTAGAATTTAAACTCAAAATATCCACGGGTGTGCTGCCGGTCTATAGTGTCCAACGGGCACAATATTTCGGCGATCATACTTGTCGCCATCATCCTGATGATGGCGACATGTATGACACCTGATGATGGCGACATGTATAACACCTGATGATGGCGACATGTATGATCGCCGAAATATTGCGCCCGTTGGACACTATAGACCGGCAGCACACCCGTGGATATTTTTACTATCAAATACGCCGGGAGAAACTCAAGAATCACAGAATTTAAACTGTAAGACATTTCCAAGGGCGGAGGTGGATTCTGATGGCAATTTATTGGTTACGAACTGTAGATTAAAACTGAAGAGCTTCAGGGAGGTAGGAAGTTAAGGAGATGGACCTGGATACATTGAAAGAACCAGACCTTGTTGACAGTTTAGGAAGCAGTATTAGACAACAGTTGACTAAAACAACGGGAAAGATTACAGTAGAAGACGAAGGGGTGGCTTTAAGAGACGAAATGGTGAAATCAGCAGAGGATCAAATAGGTAAAAAGACAAGCCCAGCAGAAATCCTTGCATAACCCAGGAGATACTGAATGTAACTGATGAAAGAACCAAATATCAGAATGCAGAAAATGAAGTAGGCGAAAGGGAATATAAATGCATAAAAATGAGATTGACAGGAAGTGCAAAATGGCTTATCAAGAATGGCTAGATATCAAATGTATAGTTGCAGAAGCATATTTCACTAGGGGAAAGATAATGCTTACAGCAGAATTAAAGGGCCTTTGTAGAGGAGAGTAACAGTTGTATGAACATCAAGAGCTCACATGGAAAAGCTGTCTTAAAGGAAAACCAGTCTCAAACAAAGAAGAGAAAGAACTTAAACATGGAGGGAGTAAATTGAGGGTGTATACAAGGGAGTTGAAAATGAATGCAATGTTATAGAAATGGAAAGACGTAGATGCAAATGAGATAGGAGATATGACACTGCGAGAAGAATTTGACACTCAAAGATCTCAGTTCGAAACAAGGCCCTGGGAGCACACGATGTTCTGTCAGTGTTGTGTCTAGACCATACAGCCCAGACACAATGCTGTAGCCGATAGGGCACGCAAGGCTAACGCAGACGGGCGTGAAGTCTGGAACATGAGACTTATAAATGCACTAAAGAAAAATACGTAGCTTTTTTAATACTTAACTTTATTCTCTTGTTGGAATACATCTCTCCTGCATACTCGTAAGCTATTGGCACTGATACAAATGGCGCCTTGCTAGGTGGTCGCCATTTAACTTAGCAGAGGGCTATTCTACTGTCTATCTCTCGGCAAATGAGAGCAAGGCTTAGCACGTCCAATCGCTAGCTATGTTGTCCGTACAACTGGGGACGAGGTCTCCTCAGTCTCTCGAGACCTGCCTTGTGGTGGCGCTAGGTTTGCGATCCCACAGTGCCGACACGCGGGTCCGACATGTACTACAGGACCGCGGCCGATTTAAGTTACCACCTAGCAAGTGTGGTGTCTAGCGGTGACACCACATTCCTCCCCCGCAAATCGGCGAACGGTCGTGAGATAAGGCTTCCGCCCGCCGTGGGGAGGACCGCATGTTGACGTATGCGATGAGGTGGGGAGCCTAACAACAGGCGAGGCTGTGCCACCCGCACCCGGCCATTCGGTCCGAGGGGAGCTAGGAAACGCCTGAAAACCTAGTCCAGGGTGCACGTCAACATGCGGTGTATGTGCACGTAATGAGACAGGAGGGGCCGAAGGGTCGACCTCCATTGCGTCGGGGAATCCGACGCGCGATGACGACATCTGGTCCGGAGCGTGCAAGAGGTCCATGGCGGAGGACGGCTGGTCACGGGAAGCGAGCGGCGGCGCGTGACCCTGGGAGGCGCCGGGCGGTTGCAGCGAAGCGTCCACTGCGGGCGGCGCCGGCGGCGGCTGCGGCGGCGGCGCGACGCCATGAGGCAAAAGGGAAGGCAGCGTCGGTAACACCTGGGGATGAGGCGAGCCAGTAGATGGGTCCCCAAGGCGCTGACCGGACGGCTCCGTCGCTGAAAGCAGACGGGGAGCGGCAGAACCCAGGCGACGACAGAGGCGCAGCTGATTGAGATGCCGACGCACCTCACCAGAGGCCCCCAAAACCAAATACATCGCGCGGCCGAGGCAGCGAAGAATGCGCCCTGCGAGCCAACGCCGTGAACCGCGATATGTGCGATAATAGACAACGTTGCCAGGAGCAAAAGCAGGAGTCTGCCGCTGCACAGGAACCTGATGAGGCGGATGCAGCAAAGACATCAAGGTGCGATGAGAACGACCATGGAGCAATTCAGCCGGCGAGCGACCATCGCGGGGCTGAGAACGATACGAAGACAAAAACAGCAACAAAGCGTCCTCCCGAGAATGCGACTCTTTCAATTTCAACATCTGTGACTTGAAAGTCCGGACCAATCGTTCAGCGGCACCGTTTGACTGAGGCGAAAACGGCGCGGATGTCAGATGTTGAATACCATTGGCCTCGCAGAAGGACTGAAATTCTGTGGACATGAATTGTGGGCCATTGTCGGAAACAATAGTCTGCGGAAGACCTTCAATGCAAAAGATAGCAGACAAGGCTTGGATTGTGGCAGAAGACGTCGTGGAAGACATCCGGACAACAAAAGGAAAATTACTGAAAGCATCGACCACAACCAACCATCGAGCATTCCAGAATGGACCAGCAAAATCGATGTGCAAGCGTTGCCAAGGGGAAGTGGCTTTCGGCCATGCAAAGAATTGCCGCGGCGGTGCGGATTGTTGTTCGGCACACACCACGCAAGAGGAGCACATATTCGTAATCGCAGCATCGAGTCCGAACCAAGTACAGTGCTGACGAGCAAGTTGTTTCGTACGCACTATACCCCAATGTCCTTGGTGAAGAAGCTTTAAGACAGAGGACTGTAACGAACGTGGGACCACGACTCTGGAGTGATCATTATCGGAACGCAACAACAAAACACCACGTCGTACAAAAAGTCTCCCCTTGTGAGCAAAAAAACGGCGAACCAAAGGATCCTCGATCCGTGACTTTGACAAGGGCCATTGCGTAGCAACAAAACGCAAAACAGTAGCAAGGACAGGGTCAGCAGCTGTGGCTGTAGCTACACGACGAAAATCAATCGGAAACGATTCGACCACGTCATCGGTTTACGAATCAATGAACATGCAAGCAAATTCGGAAGAATCGAATGCTTTATCCTCAGCAACAGGCAAACGGGACAACGCATCAGCGTTTCCGTGCTTAGCAGTGGACCGATACAAGATATCGTAGCGGTACTGCGAGAGAAAAAGAGACCAGCGAATGAATTTCTGCACTGTACGTGGAGGTACAGGCTTGTTCGGATGAAAAAGCGATGTCAAAGGTTTGTGGTCCGTGATGATTGTAAAGTGACGACCATACAAGAAATCATGAAACTTTGTAACACCAAACACGAGAGCTAAAGCTTCTTTCTCTATCTGGGAATAATTTCTTTGCGCAGATGAGAGCAATTTGGACGCAAAGGCAATAGGGCGATCATGCGAACCATCTTTGTGCGCAAGCACAGCACCGATCCCGAAATCCGAGGCATCTACCATCAACAAAAGAGGTTTTCGGGGATCGAATGGCGTAAGGCACGTAGTTGCAAGTAACGCCGATTTCAACTGGCGAAAGGCGCGGTCGCATTCCGTCGTCCAGACGAACGGAACACCTTTACGGCGTAAGCGATGAAGCGGAGCTGAAATGGAAGAAGCGCGCGGCACAAACTTTGCATAATAATTAATTTTACCCAACACACTCTGTAGCTGTTTCAAGTTCCGCGGTGCAGGTAAATCCTGTATGGCACGGAGGTGCTCTGGACTCGGATGTATACCTTGGGCATTTATGACATGCCCCAGGTAGGGTAAGTCACGAGCAAAAAACACACATTTGTCCTTCCTCAAGCGAAGACCATTCTGACGCAAGACCTGAAATAATGTTCGGAGATTTTGCAAATGTTCGGCTTCTGTCTTTCCTGAGATCACAATGTCGTCCAGATAGTTCGCAGCAGTAGGGACCGACGCACACACAGTTTGTAAATATTGCTGAAACAAAGCAGGGGCGGATGCACACCTGAACGGTAGTCTTTTGAAGCGATACAAGCCAAGATGCGTGTTAACCACTAAGACGCGCTGGGATTCGTCGTCCACAGGTATTTGCAAGTACGCATCTGCTAGGTCCAATTTTGAAAAGTATTTTCCCGGGCACAGTTTGTCAAAAAGATCTTCCGGGCGGGGCAAAGGAAAAGTAGCAGTCACAAGTTGAGGATTCACAGTTGCCTTGAAGTCCACACAAAGTCTCAGGTTACCGGAAGGTTTTGGCAAAATTACTAAGGGTGAGGCCCAGAGAGAAGCCTGCACACGTTCAATTACACCTTGAGATTCTAAATCGGCTAATGTTCTGGCGACCTCATCACGCAATGCGTGGGGAACATTGCGCGCTCTGAAAAATTTCGGTTGCGCGTTTTCTTGCAGTTCCAAATGCGCTTCATAGTTCTTAGCGCAACCAAGGCCCGGTGCAAAAATGTCTGCAAATTCTTCACAAAGACTAGAAACACTGGCGGAAGGCACAGTCTGATTCACTGATAGGACCTGATTTACTATAGACATATTAAACAATTGAAATAAATATAAACCAAACAAGTTCACTGCAGAAGTAGAACGAAGAACGTAAAATGATACAAGTTTTGTCTGTCCCATGTATGTGGCAAGAAGGCTGCACTGTCCTAACACAGGTATATGCTGTCCAGAGTAACTATGTAACTTAACATTTGCGGCACGCAATGGCGGTTTGCCCAGTTGTTTGTACGTGTCGTGATTGAGCAATGAAACTGCAGCTCCGGTATCGAGCTGGAAGGGTATCACTTTGCCTTCAAAGGCTAAGTCCACAAAAAGTGTATTGTCCTGCTGACGACAAGAGCGACTGTCACGTGCAATTTGAACTGATACAGGTACAGAAGCACTTGCGACTTCACGGGATTTTCGGCGACGTCGACGCACACTGTTTGGGGGACGAACACAGTCACCGTTAGCTAAAGTGTCACTGGACGGGTGGGAATGAACTACATGAATGTCCATGGGCGAAGGTCCACGAGCCTGATTGTCCTGGGTTCGATTCCGGCGCGAAGCAAAGGGCCTGGAATTATTGTGATTGTCTGATCTAAGCTTTTTCTGGCAAACACTTTGAACATGTCCTTTCTTTTGACAGTAAAAGCAAATAGCGTGGCGTGACGGGCAATTTTCACGCGAATGTCTAGCTGCACACCGCGGGCATGATTTCACTACAGTTGCTTGCTTACGCGGCGCACGTGTTTGCAAGGTAGGCTGCCGCTGCTGTGACGGGCGCGAGGGCCGCGTAGCGTCCCGTGCAGCGGGCCCGCCGGGCCGGTTAATGTGACACACTGCTGGCGAAGTTTCAAATGAGTCCTGAGCAGAGTCAAGTGTGTCTTGCCTATCCAATATGTCTATCACTTGTTGAAGGGAGGGATTTACTAGTTTCAAAATCTGTTCCCGTATGCGAACATCAGAAACGTTCTGTGCAATTGCATCACGCACCATAGTATCTGAATAAGGGAGGCCACATTCACATTCAAACGCACACTCCCTAGTAAGTCCTTGCAATGTTGCAACCCACTCCCTATTAGTCTGACCGGCCGTACGTTTTGTACGAAAGAACGTATACCGTTTTGCAACAACATTTACTGTTTCTTTGAAATAGGCATCTAACGCCGACAAAATTTCTTCGTAGGACAGAGTTGCTACGTCGCGCCGGGGAAACAACTTCACTATCACACGGTAGGTGCACACACCGACACAAGAAAGCAAAAACGGCTGCCGCTCATTACCTTGAATTCTGTAGGCGGCTAGATGAAAGCTGAACTGGCGGGACCATTCCGGCCAGTACTCCAAGGATGAGTCAAAATGACGGAAGGACGGTGCAATGGCGTGTTGTGGCTGCGGTAGCGATGAAGTGGCGGCTGCCGCATCGTGTTGCAGCACACGTTGACCCTGGACGAGCTGTCCCAGGGCATCCAATAACGCCTGCGACTGCTGATTCTGCAAGCGAAAAAATTCGGACAGTACATCCGGAGATTGTGGCGAAGCCATGACACAAACGAATTAATACAAACTCTTTGTCTCGTCGCCAATAATGTTGTGTCTAGACCATACAGCCCAGACACAATGCTGTAGCCGATAGGGCACGCAAAGCTAACGCAGACGGGCGTGAAGTCTGGAACATGAGACTTATAAATGCACTAAAGAAAAATACGTAGCTTTTTTAATACTTAACTTTATTCTCTTGTTGGAATACATCTCTCCTGCATACTCGTAAGCTATTGGCACTGATACAAATGGCGCCTTGCTAGGTGGTCGCCATTTAACTTAGCAGAGGGCTATTCTACTGTCTATCTCTCGGCAAATGAGAGCAAGGCTTAGCACGTCCAATCGCTAGCTATGTTGTCCGTACAACTGGGGACGAGGTCTCCTCAGTCTCTCGAGACCTGCCTTGTGGTGGCGCTAGGTTTGCGATCCCACAGTGGCGACACGCGGGTCCGACATGTACTACAGGACCGCGGCCGATTTAAGTTACCACCTAGCAAGTGTGGTGTCTAGCGGTGACACCACAGTCAGAATTGCTGATATCCTTGGGAGAGCCAACCACGACAAAACACATCTATCTGGTTTGCAAGATGTACGAGATATGCGAAATACACTCAGACTTCAAGAAGAATATAATATTTCCAATTCCAGACAAAGCAGATGCTACTGTTTCTGTTGTTGTTGTTGTGGTCTTCAGTCCAGAGACTGGTTTGATGCAGCTGTCCATTCCACTCTCTCCTGAGCAAGCTTCTTCAACTACCTACTACGACCTACATCATTCTGAAGCTGCTTAGTGTCTTCGTCTCTTGGTCTCTCTTTACGATTTTTACCCTCCATGCTGCCCTCCAGTACTAAATTGGTGATCCCTTGGTGCCTCAGAACATGTCCTACCAGGCGAACCCTCTTCTAGGAAGCTGTGCCACAAATTTCTCTTCTCCCCAATTCTGTTCAATACCTCATCATTAGTTATGTGATCTACCCATCTAATCTTCAGCATTCTTCTGTAGCACTACATTTCGAAAACTTCTACTCTCTTCTTGTCTATACTATTTATCGTGCAGCTTTCACTTCCATACATTACTACACTCAATACAAATACTTTCAGAAACAACTTCCTGACACTTAAATCTATACTCAATATTAACCAATTTATCTTCTTCATAAACGCTTTCCTTACCATTGCCAGTCTACATTTTATATCCTCTCCACTTCAACCATCGTCGGTTACTTTGCTCCCCAAATAGCAGAACTCCTTTACTACTATAAGTGTCTCATTTTCTAATCTGATTCCCTCAGAATCATCCGATTTAATTCTACTACATTCCATTATACTCGCCTTGCTTTTGTTGATGTTCATCTTACATGCACCTTTCAAGACACTGTCCATTCCGTTCAACTGCTCTTCCAGGTCCTTTGCTGTCTCTGACAGAATTACAGTGTCATCGGCGAACCTCAAAGTTTTTATTTATTCTCCATGGATTTTAATTCCTACCCCGAATTTTTCTTGTGTTTCCTTTACTGCTTGCTCAATATACAGATTGAATAACATCGGGATAGGCTACATCCCTGTCTCACTCCCTTCCCAAATGGCTCTAAGCACTATGGGGCTTAACATCTGAGATCATCACTTAAACCTAACTAACCTAAAGACACCACACACACAGCCACACCTGAGGCAGGATTCGAACCTGTGACCGTAGCAGCAGCGCAGTTCTGGACTGAAGAGCCTAGAACCACTCGTCCACTGCGGCCTGCGTCTCATTCCCTTCCCAACCACTGCTTCTCTTTCATGGCCCTAAACTCCTTTTTCTTCAGTAGCACTACAGCCCTTGGTGAGCCTTGGCTTCTTCAACAATCTTCCTCCACACTTCACGGTTATTTGCTGCTGTTTACTATGTACAATAGGATTATTAATCACTTCATTGGTTGTTACTGCCTAGCATCAGGTACTAACGGTTTTTGCAGTACTGTATGTCCGAAAGTTAATTAGGACTGATCACTGACAGGAAAGGTGAAGTGAGTCACAGATTCCTCAAAAGCCACTATTGGCTAAAGAGGGGCTAGGAAGAAACTTACTGTTTGCTGCAAGGGCATACATTTACGGTTCTGAGAGAGAGCAGAGCATGGTGGCGGCAGTTTATTATCCTGGAGGCAAGTGAAACCGCATAGTGTGGACAGAGCAGGTGGGAGGTTCCTATCTGGTGGGACAGAAAAATTTTTGGAATAGCATACCTGTGGAAAGAGCATCGAGGGAGGAAGAAGGTGAAAGGACATACTTTTAGTGTGAAGTAATACGTGGGGTCACAAACAATGGTCACAAGCTGACTGCTGAGGAATCTTCTTACAGGAAGTGGTGGGGCACGCTTCTCACCGGAAAACAGACACACACCGTTTTCGTTGGTGAAGTGTTAAGGATGTAGGAGGAGAAATAGAACCTTCTGAAAATCTTCTGAAAGGAGTACGAGCCTCAGGAGATTGGCTGGCAGATTCATGACCCATGTGGGAGGTAATGTTTTTGTAACGCGCATGGGGTTTGTCGCCTAAGTAAACATCTAGAAGCCATGTGTGCAGGAGGGAGCGGAGTGTGACACGTGCAAGAACTTTGCTCTGGGAAGCGATGGAGAGCACTTCCCTGCTAGGGGTGATCGAAGACGGTTCCCTATGCGTATAGAGCTAGAGACTTCACTGGCAGGAGCCACAGAGCAGAATTTGAGGGTTAAATTTTGAGAAGTGTTGCTTTGGACACAAGGAGCACTTGAAGTCGTTTCTCAGTAAGTGTAGTTGTTATTCATTTTACTCAAAAGATGGTTCTTTAGCTCTCTGTGGTGTCTGACACAGACTGAAGTGCTCCTTTACTGTGCTTCAGTCCAATTTCTGTTCCTGGCTAGTGAGCAAACAGAAATCTTGACCGTTCTTTTGTATCTTACTGAGGCCGGCCAAAGTGGCCGTGCGGTTAAAGGCGCTGCAGTCTGGAACCGCAAGACCGCTACGGTCGCAGGTTCGAATCCTGCCTCGGGCATGGATGTTTGTGATGTCCTTAGGTTAGTTAGGTTTAACTAGTTCTAAGTTCTAGGGGACTAATGACCTCAGCAGTTGAGTCCCATAGTGCTCAGAGCCATTTGAACCATATCTTACTGAGGCAATTTCAGTCCTAGGAGTTTGTAGACGGCATATTGCGCCTACTGTGTAGGCAGAAATTTACAGGGACTCCTGTACATCGTCTGCATATCAGCAAACACCCCAGCCAGCAGATAAACGGTGCAGTGCAACGGCTGTCCGTAATTCAATAGGAATTATGCGCACTCCGGTTCAGTGGACAACGAAACACTCACAGTAAATGTGTCGAGTTTCATTTTCTTGTTCACTGAGCGTTTTCTGTAAGTACCATTCAGGGTGAGGATCTTCCGTTCCTCATCCTTAAGCAATATCAGCCAACTTTGTGCCTTTTAATAGTGTTCGGCGCGCCCTCAGAAATGTCAAACTTTTGTTCTTCTAATCTCGAAATTACCTAAAGGATACAACCCAAAATTGTGTACTTCATATTTGTACAATTTTTTGCACTCTACATGTTTTTGAGAATAACTAATTTACGGTATACATGTTGTAGTTGATTCTAGTTGCATCCCCATATGAATCATTGGTTCAAATGGCTCTGAGCACTATGGGACTCAACTGCTGAGGTCATTAGTCCCCTAGAACTTAGAACTAGTTAAACCTAACTAACCTAATGACATCACAAACATCCATGCCCGAGGCAGGATTCGAACCTGCGACCGTAGCGGTCTTGCGGTTCCAGACTGCAGCGCCTTTAACCGCACGGCCACTTCGGCCGGCATATGAATCATTGATTTGATCTTCTAAACTGAAGTGAAGTGAAACCACAATACGATACTTCGTTTTACGGAAATCCCTAGGTGTAGTTTGTCAACGGCAGGGGCATATTAGTCATTTGTAGCCCTGAGAATTGCACTGTGGAGACAACGTTCGTCAACTGTGCATACACACACCGTATGTTACAAAAACCACGGCGGTTTGCAACCTGGCAGATTGGCAGAAATAATTTATATTGTTAGACTTTTCGTAGTACCACGGCGCGAATTAAGCTACCCGATTTTTATTTGTCTTAATGCAGGCTGTCTAATGTGCGTGCACATAATAGTGTAACGCTCGCATAATAACAACAATGATCTGAAGAAAATCTAACCAACAGAGACTGGAGATTGTCAAATGACAACCGGTGTAAGATCCGATAGAAACTGCTACTCTCAAGGAATACACCACACACTGCGAAGGGAACTGCACGTACTGGACATCTGGAGCCAGGCACCTCGCATAATCCCTTTGTCCACAGTGGTGCATGAAGCTACATGTCAGTCAGCCAAACAACACAGAAACTGTACAGTAGCTGACTGGAGACGTCTAGTGATCTCCGGTCTCACGACTTTGTCAATTTTGAATTACACCAGGCGGCAAGTGCGCTCCATGAGGCGTTTAACCCGCAGTGGAAGGTGTAGTTCAGGCCGGAAATGGTGCTTCGATGATTTGGGTGAGTTTTTCGTACTATGGCAATCATCCACTCCCTCAGATTGCCGTAAACATGCGCCATTGTGTGAATTTTAACATTTCCAGTTACCAACTGTTTTATTTTCTTCTATTTAATCACTATGAGTTTTCTGCAGACTTTGCTGTCCTCCAAGAAGATAACATTCTTACTCACAGGGCTGCACGTATATGTTCCCGATTTAATGAAATCTCAGGACCCTGATGTTCAGGCAATGACCACAAATCACCGCGTTCAACTAAATATGAAGGGCATGGGGAAACTTGTGGAGTCTCTTTATCACTGAACTCAGCTCACTGTCAATGCTAGCCGTGATGTTCGACGGTATTATCATAAAGTCTTTGGGCCTGACTAATTTTTTGCGCAGTGTGCTTACCTGAAATTACAGCCAAAGCTTTGTAAATACGTAATTCTTTCAGTTCTTTGCGTTGATCTCTCAACTAAGAAGACTAGTAAATGTGGAAATTTTCACCATACCGTCCCAGTTTTTTCCTTCTTCCTGATGTATATCACGAAGCATTCAGTCATTTCTTGTATCTCCTTTGTGTTCAGCCTAGAATTATTTGTACTTCGTATATTAGAGTTTACAGGATCATGTACACACCGTCTCTTTTTCCGTTCCTTCCATCTTCCAATTTCTTCGTTCATCTTCCAATTTCTTCATTCATCTTCCAATTTCTTGACTGTTTACGGTTATATAGCCTCTTGCATGTTGTCTCTTGTGCTTTACAATTTCCTTCTGCAGTGTCATCCAGCCGGTGCCACCGTAACTGCGCCATAAACGACAACATACTTGAAAGAACGGTTGAACGAAATTAAACTGTTCTTCAAATTAGTTTGTATGGTGAAGATCAACAAAAGAAAAACGAAATAATAAAAATGCAGTCGAATTAAATCAAATGATTCTGAAGGAATTATTTTAGAAACTGATACTCTAAAAGTTGTAGATAAGTTCTTTTTTATTTAGACAGCAAAATAACGTCGATGGCAGGAGAACATATCAGCTGCAGACCGCAATGGTAAGAAAATCATTTCTGAAGAGAAAAAGAGAAATTTGTTAATGTGGAGTATAAATTTAAATGTTATGAAAGCTTTTCCATAGATTTTCTCTGGTACGTACCATCGTACGCAAGCGAATAGTCGATGATAAGCACTTTAGACAAAGAATGAATAGAAGCGTTTCAAATTGCGGTATCTGCCCCCATCCGGTCGGCTGCACTGCAACACACGCCCGCCGCCATTAGCGCCGCCGCGTTTCCTAAAGCAGCCACTACGGCATGAGGGCGCTGCCACAAACGCTTACGCCGCTTCCAATGATATGCAACGATCACTCTCCGGAGCTCTGGCGACGGGTGTACTTCGAACGTGGATGCACAGATTCTAATTTTGTGTGTTTGCCATTTCATAACATCTACAGACTTCCACTGTGGTTAGGGCGCGTCTTCTATAGAACAGTCATGTATTGAAAAACTGATTTGTAAACCATCCTATCTGGACACACTTCAACATTCCAGTGTTAGCGACTAATGCTGCAACTACAGCAAACAGATTAATGTATTACTTTTACGATCTCTTATTATATGTAGAATAAATTGATATCTGAATTCTCTGTCAACGAATCAGATCTGTTCCTCGCTTCCGTATCCACTAAGGAGCCAGAGAGCGTGCAAAGGAAGTTACAACATAAATGTACTGCTGAAGAGTATATGAGTAGACAGAATATGTAATGCATAATACTAAATGGAACAGGGTTGGTTCAAATGGCTCTGAGCACTATGGGACTTAACATCTCAGGTCATCAGTCCCCTTGAACTTAGAGCTACTTAAACCTGACCAACCTAAGGACATCACACACACCCATGCCCGAGGCAGGATTCGAACCTGCGACCGTAGCGGTCGCGCGGATCAAGACTGAAGCGCCTAGAACCGCTCGGTCACTACGGCCGGCTGGAACAGGGAAAAAAGGAACGTATAGCACAATTGTACTAAAAGAAGGGATTGGTGGTTAAGACATATCCTAAGGCACTAAGTTTTGTTAAGGGGGCAATTGTGGCGGTAAAAACTATGGAGGGGGCACAAAGCCTGTCGGCCTCTATGACTCAGTGGTAAGCGGGTCTGAGTGCTATGCGAAGGGTCCATGTTCCATTGTCGGAACTGCCAGGGATTTTATTTTGGTGGGAAGACTAGAGCGGCGTGCACTCAGCTTCGTGATGCAAGCTGAGGAACTACCTAAGAGAAAAGTGGTGGCAGTGAGGTTACGAAATGCAAAAATGGCCGGGAGAGCGGTTTGCAACACCTAAGCCTCAGTATTCAGCATCCGAAAGACTCAGTTAGCAGAGGATGTCGCGGCTGTGGGTCGTTCTGTCCTGATTCGCTCATCTGCACCAGAATGCAGAGCACTGCTTTGCTTTGAAAACAAAGCTTGTCGGTAATGTTTTTTTTATCTTTTCTTTTTTAGACATGTCGGTCTTTCGACTGGTTTGATGCGCCCTGCCACGAATTCCTCTCCTGTGCCAAAATCTGCATCTCAGAGTAGCACTTGCGACCGTCATCCTCAGTTATTTGCTGGGTATATTAAAGTCTCTGCCTTCCTTTACAGTTTAACAGATGTCCTACTATCCTGTCCCTTCTCCTTGTCAGTGAGTCCCACATATGCCTTTCCTCTCCGGTTCTGCGCAGAACGCCCTCATTCCTTACATTATCAGTTCACCTCATTTTCAACATTCATCTGTATCACTACAACTGAAGTGTATCCATTTTCTTCTAGTTTTCCCACAGTCCCTGTTTAGTACCGCACAATCCTGTGCTCCAGAAATTTCTTCCTGAAATTAAGGCCTATGTTTGATACTAATAGACTTCTCTTGGCCAGGAATGTCATTTTCGCCAATGCCAGTCTGCTTTTTATGTCCTCCTTGCTCCGTCCGTCATTGATAATTGTGCTGCCTAGATAGAAGAATTCCTTAACTTCATCTACCTCGTGAGCATTAATACTGATGTTAAGTTTCTCGCTGTTCTCATTTCTGCTACTTCCCATTACTTCTAACTTTCTTCGATTAACACTCAAACCATATTCTGCAGTCATTAGACTGTTCATTCCATTCAGTAGATCATCCAATTTTTCTTCACTTTCACTAAGTATAGCAATGTCATCAGCGTATCGTATAATTGATATCTTCTCACGTTGAATTTTAATTCCAATCCGGAACCTGCCTTTTATTTCCATAATTGCTTTTTCGATGTACAAATTGAACAGTAGAGGCGAAAGATTATACCTCTGTCTTACACCTTTTTTAATCCGAGGACTTCCTTATTGGTCGTCCACTCCTATTACTCTCTCTTGGCTCTTGTACATATTGTATACTACCCGTCTCTCCCTATAGCGTACCCCTACTTCTCTCAGAGTTTCCAACATCGTGCAGCATTTTACATTGTCGAAGGCTTTTTCCAGGTCCACAAATCCTATGAAAGTGTCTTGATTTTCCTTTAGTTTTGCTTCCATTATCAACCGCAACGTCAGAATTGCCTCTCTCTTCTCTTTACCTTTTATAAAGCCAAACCGATCGTCATCTAGCACATCCTCAGTTTTCATTTCCATTCTTCTTTATATTATTCTTGTCAGCAACTAGGATGCGTGAGCTGTTGAAGCTGATTGTGCGATAATTCTTGCATGTGTCAGCTTTTGCGGTCTTTGGAAGTGGGTTGATGATTTCTTTCCTAAAATTTTCAAATGGTTCAAATGGCTCTGAGCACTATGGGACTTACATTCTCAGGTCATCAGTCCCCTAGAACTTAGAACTACTTAAACCTAACTAACCTAAGACATCACACGCATCCATGCTCGAGGCAGGATTCGAACTTGCGAACGTAGCGGTCGCGCGGTTCCGGACTGTAGCGCCTACAACCACTCGGCCACCCCAGCCGGCTCCTAAAATGTCTCCAGACTCATACATTCTACACACCAACTATTTTAGAGAACTCTGATGGAATGTTACCTATCACTACTGCCTCATTTGATCTTAATTCCACCAAAGCTCTCTTAAATTCTGATTCTGGATACCCTATCTCTTATAAATCAACTCCTGTTTCTTCTTCTGTCACAACAGACAAATCGTCTCCCTCACAGAGTCCGTCAATGTACTCTTTCTGCACTACATTTAACAGCGGAATTCCCGTTTCACTCCTAATGTTATCATCCTTGCTTTTAATTTCAACGAAGGTTATTTTGACTTTTCTACATGCTGAGTTAGTCCTTCCAATAATCGTTTATTTTTTGATTTCTTCATACTTTTCATTCTGCCATTTCGTCTTATCTTTCTGAAATTCCTATATCCTTCATTTCTCAGCGACTTGTATTTCTGCGCTCCTGAATTTCCCTGAACATTCTTGTACTTCCTTCCTTGATCGACCAACTGAAGTACTTCTTCTATTACCTATGGTTTCTTCTCAGTTATCTTCTTTGTATCTAAGTTTTTCTGTCCAACATTTGTGATTTCCCTTTTTAGAGATATCTATTCTTCTTCAACTACACTGCCTACTCAGCTGTTCCTTATTGTTATATCTATAGTCTTAGAGCACTTCAAGCGTATCTCCTCATTCCTTGGTACTTCGCAGCCCACTAATTTGCGTATTGACTCTTCCTGACTAATGTCTTAAACTTCAGCCTACTCTTCATCACTACTATATTGTGATCTGAGCCTATATCTTCTTCTGAGTATGCGTTAGAATCCAGTATCTGATTACGGAATCTGTCTGACCATGGTGTAATCTAACTGAAATGTTCTCGTATCACCCGGCTTTTTTCAAGTATACTTTCTCCTGAACAGAGTATTCGCTATTACTAGCTGAAATTTATTACTAGTCTTTCTCCTCTCCCTTTCCTTGGCCCAAGCCCATATTCTCCTGTAACCTTTTCTTCCACTCCTTCCCTACAGCTGTTTTCAAATCTCCCATGACTATTAGATTTTCATCTTCCTTTACGCTCTGTATTTTCCTTTAAATGTCCTCATATACCTTTTCTGTCTGTTCATTTTCAACTTGCTACGTCGGTTCAATGTCGCTTCTAATAAGAACAACCCTTTCACTGAAATGTTCACATTAACACACATTCTGCCCTACCTTCCTACTCATAACGAATCCTACTCCCGTTATACCATTTTCTGCTGCTGTTGATGTTATCCTATACACATCTGACCAGATATCTTTGTTTTATTTTATTTTCACTTCACTGACCCCTGCTATATCTAGGGTGAACCTCACCATTTCCCTTTTCAGATTTTGTAGCTTCTCTGTCACGTTGAAGCTTCTGACATTTCACAGCCCGACTCGTACAATATTATCCCTTGGTAGATTATTCATTCTTTTTCTCGTAGTCGTCTCTCCCTTGGCAGTCCCCTCCCGGAGATCCGAATGAGGGACTATTTCAGAATATTTTGCCAATGGAGAGATCATCACGACACTTTTTCAGTTACAGGCTACATGTCCTATGCATACAAGTTATGTGTCGGTAATGCAGTGGTTTCTAATTATTTATGCATCCTCATGCCGTTGATTCTTATTCTTTAATGGCAGTTTCCCACCTCAAGGACAAGAGAGTGCTCTCAACCTCTGTCCGCTCCTCCGCCCTGTTTGACAAGGCCTTTGGCAGAATGAGGGTAAGTTCTTATGCCGGAAGTCTTCGACGCCAGGCGGTTTTCGAACCCAGGACAGAGGACGTTTTGTTACTAATCACAGACGCTACCCCTAGACCACTGGTGTCTGCAACAAGCGGATAAAAGTGGTTTCGTGTGCAGTAGTTTTTCAGACATGAAGAGGATTGCATAGGATAACGTGGCGCGAAGAGCAGCATCAAACCATCGTACACAGTGAAAACGACAACAATATCCTTCTGACATTTTGGCACATAAAACACGTTTTTTGCCTTAGAGAAACTGAAAACACTCCAGATAATGTTTCGGAGGCATTCGTTTTGTTTGTCTGGATTATTTTTCCTCACTTTTGGAAGATGATTTTTTCGTTGCAGGTTCGTATTCTTGCCTCGCATTATGTAGGTTCTATGGTCTTCCTCCTTCTTACAGATATTGTGGCACAGAAAATTCTAAGTACCCATCTTGTCCGTTACTCTAATGTTATTTCTCGAGACGATGAAGTATCCTCGAAACAGGATCAGATCAAACTGTACGATGAAGGTATATAAAGAAACCAATCACAGTGAAAGTATATAGCTGGAATTTTATTCAGTTTACTGATCTTAATACTAGAAAGCAAAGTGGAAGTAACTGGCATGGTCCTTCTCTTAAATATCTAATCTCTAATGTTCTGTATTTGATTATGCTTACGGTCTAGTTTTTTTTTTCTTTTTTTTCTGGCATGCGGCCGGGAGAGCGGTGTGCTGACCACATGCCCCTCCACATCCGCATCCACTGACGCCTGTTGGCTGAGGATGACACGGCGGCCGTACGGTACTTTTGGGCCTTCATGGCCTGTTCGGGAGGAGTTTAGTTTAGTTTTAGTCTAGTTTTTTTTTATTATCAGTTCCATAATTTCATATAGTATAACTCCACCTTTTCGATGAGCTCATCGAGCGTTTTCATCTACATCTTGGTTCTCTCCGTGTGTTCTATCGACTTCATCCTATCATCAGTAAATGCCGAAATGTCGAAATTTATTCTGGTTCTTCCCACAGACATCCCTCTTACACTTGCGTGTCTGTCATTCATTCCTTCATTCTCTTTCCTCAGTATGAAAGTAGACGTTAGAGAACAGTGACAATATTTCATCTCCTTATCGAATACCTGTTGCAGCTCGAAACGACTCCGAATGTGTGCCGAAGAACATTACTTATGACATTGTGCAAGCGTTTGTTTACATTAAGCAACTGTTAGTTTCATCGTTTATCCCAGCTTCCTCTAAACTGTTTACTAATTTGACACTAACTATCGAATTCTTTGCTTTTTTAAAACAGTATATGCTCCCAGAATATTCTTAACATGTAGTGAAGCAATCTTGCTATTAAACTTGAACAGAATATTTCTTATTTACATGATCGTCCTATTATAGGTCTCTCTCGCTTGGTTCCCATTTTATAAATGCTATTCAGAGTTCTCAGTCCTTCTAAGAGTGTGATTTGCAATTAGGTGCCATTCATCGTCCCATGCTCTGCAGTAGTTTTTCTGTCTTGGAGTATTATCATCATCTTCAATCGTGTCAACAATACAATCGCATGAGACACGATCTAACGTGCAGGGAGCATGCTAACGATCACTAAATTTTAACCGAGCGAGGTGGCGCAGTGGTTAGCACACTGGACTCGCATTCGGGAGTACGACGGTTCAATACCATGTCCTGCCACCCTTATTTAGGTTTTCCGTGATATCCCTAAATCGCTTCAAAATGGTTCAAATGGCTCTGAGCACTATGGGACTTAACTTCTGAGGTCATCAGTCCCCTAGAACTTAGAACTACTTAAACCTAACTAACCTACGGACATCACACACATCCATGCCCGAGGCAGGATTCGAACCTGCGACCGTAGCGGTCACGCGGTTCCAAACTGAAGCGCCTAGAACCGCACGGCCACTCCGGCCGGCTAAATCACTTCAGGCATATGCAGGGATGGTTCCTTTGAAAGGGCACGGCCGACTTCCTTTCCCATCCTTCACTAATCCGATGAGACCGATGACCTCGTAGTTTGGCCTTCTCCCCCCAAATCAGCCCAGTCCAACTAAATTTTACTACTCTTAAATAGATAATACATTTCGTCTAAACTTTGCACATTGCATGTGGTAAAAGGACTTCCTGCTCTGTACCTTTCAAAAAGCCCAGTGCCCTAAGACTTTGTTGGCTTCTGTATCATTAGCAAATGATTGTTATTATATCACCTTGACAAGGCCATGACACTAAAGAAACGAGTTGCCGTTCTTGTCAGGCTTCGATTTTCAGTTGGTGAGTTACATATCCCTTTACTACTTTATCATTTGACAAGGATGTTACCGTAACAAAATGAAATTTTGTATCCTATATCAACGCTGTTCTCAGTGGAGTTGCTACGAATTTCAAGGTCACGGTTTTGTAACGTGAATGCAGCGCCCCTCTCAATAGTGCAATATGCTAACTGACTTCTAGCCTTGCGGAGTGGTGTCATGTAGATAGACCTATTGTTTCATTTATAGACGTCAATTTAGTTCCATTAGTTTTCAGCCACTGCGCTGTGACATTGAGTGACTAGTGACGATGTACATTTGAAGAGCCAGCATACTTTAGGATAAGTTTATTCGCTTGATATTCTTCTAAGTTTCTCCGGACCGACATTAGTCATGTTTCTTTTCTAGAAATAATGTGCCCTTCTCTCCTTAGACTTTTCTATTAGTCGTAAATTTATAAAGATAATTTGTGAAGTCTAGTGTCGTTAATTTCCTGCATATATTAGCACCAAATATTGCGGCACTTCATTAGTCCACAATCAGCTCGCCTTTCTTCCCTGTCTTGGTGCACTGTTATCTTTTTTATATGGCCTCCTGTTACCAAACTTCTGATTCATTTCTGAACCTTGTATTTCAGCAAAGAAGCAATTTTTGTGGCATGAGGCATTCGCTACTCTAAAAGGGACGTTGAGAGACTAACATACTACTAAAATTTTGTTTTCAAGAGATCAACGTCTTGGCTGCAAAACCGCTTTATTACTGTACATTTTGCCAACAACGCTTTTCGCATTAAGGATCTTAACACTGACTGGCATAACAAGTGATAAACACATATGCTGCCGTCCATGCAAATGTCTTAGCGGGCAGACACCGTTTTCAATATTTCATGTACATTGAGTAGGGCCCTACGCCGTATACTCTACAAGGATACCGGACGAAGTCCCTTAAACCTCGGAAAGGACAACTACCTGCTGAGGTTTTTTATGTTCTTTAAAAGCGAATTCCCATGTACTCAACACTATTTTATATCAGGACACCACGAAATGTTCTTAAAATATTGACAACGTTGTTTGCCTGCTAATACGTTTGCATGGATGACAGAATACGTGTTTAAAACTTGTAATGGCAGCCAACCTGAAGATGCCTCAAGGCGACACATGTTATTGGGAAAATATAAAATATTGAAGCCTGTTTTCCAGTGAAGACTGTTTATCTTATAAAATCCTTTGTCAATGGTTGCTGTATCATACCACGGTGAATTGGAAGAAGTTCTAGGATTTTATTGCACTTATGTCTAGCCTGTACAATGATGCCTTATATATTTCCAAATGTAATCAGTTCTTACATTTTGGTATTAATTACCACGTTAATTTTATATTTCGAACATTTCCAATGAGGTAAATGCTACAACGTTATGTTGTTGATAGAAATTATATTTCAGAATGGATCTTCTCCTCAAAAATTCTACTTGGGATAACTTACTTTAATGCTTTTTACGCACTATTAAAGTTGTGACGTACATGTAGAAATTCCCGATGTATATAGAGTATCGTACTTCTAAACTGCCCTGTTAGCCATGATTTGATAAGTTCATTATTCTTAGCATCGGATTCTGCATAATATCACTATTTCTGAAAGAATTTGCTTGCCATTGTTTTTCATCTTAATTCATTAAATAGTTGTCCCTTTTTTTTAGCTTCATTTGCTCGAATAGTTTCACCAATTTGTTGCATGAATGTCCAAAGTTTACACAGCAAATTGCTTTAGGTTCACCTGGGTTCTATATTACTTGTTTTAGAATAGTTTAATGTCTGAGGCTGATCATCCTTTTGCAAATACGATGTTAGATGACCCTTTTGTCATGAGATGTCAGGACAACGATGGATTTGTATAATTAACTTCTTCATTCCAGCCCTCGGCCATAGTACATCAGGAACAACTTGGTGGAGGCATCTAGTTGCCTCTCATGCGAAACAATAGACGTCCGGCATTGCTGACAGCGAAAAGAGTCTAGCAGAGCGTGATGTCACTCGAAAGCTACTGTCAACTTCTCTGACCGCGACCATTATGACAGCATGGCAGTGCAGCTGACAGTGCCGCAGGGGCAACCGTGCCGTGACTCCAGCGGCTCTCTCCTTCTGCAGCGGCTGTCCCGTGGTCGAACAGCGGACCGTGCAGTGCATTCCAGGTTATCGCTCCGGGCATCAGGGGCTCGTGCTGTAGGCTGTGATACTGAGACTAGAATATTTTAGTACAGAAATGTCTGAGTACTTATACACTCCAGACTATGCTCGTTTAGAACTTCAGGCACGAGCTCTAAACACTTCCCCGTTGCAAGTGACGAAAGGCTTCCATCCTTCCACTACAGTATGCAGCATCGGCTGTTGCTATGCCCCATCTAGCTCACCTCTGCCTCACAACACCTGTCGACCGTGTTTTGCTTGGCAACGTACAATACTCTCACCTGCCTGAGGCTCACTCTGTTGCAACTCACTTCCACGCTGGAGTACTTTCCGTCTGAATACGGCCGATAAACTACATTGCCCTCCTTTTTATCAAGACACGTTCCATCAGGTCGTCCAAACTACATTATCCTTCACACTACAGTTCCTGGCGAAAGGCCCCTCTGGCCCTATTTCCCCCCTGAAGGATTATTCCAACAACTGGTCTCCTTAACCCTAACAGTTGATTTTATACATTTCTACAGGGCCTCTTGCCTTGTTCCTAAACTCAAATATGGAACTTACAATACTGGCCATTAAAATTGCTACACCACGAAGATACGTGCTACAGACGCGAAATTTAACCGACAGGAAGAAGATGCTGTGATATGCAAATGATTAGCTTTTCAGAGCATTCACACAAGGTTGGCACCGGTGGCGACACCTACAACGTGCTGACATGAGGAAAATTTCCAACCGATTTCTCATACACAAACAGCAGTTGACCGGCGTTGCCTGGTGAAACGTTGTTGTGATGACTCGTGTAAGGAGGAGAAATACGTACCATCACGTTTCCGAATTTGATAAGGTCGGATTGTAGCCTATCGCGGCTCGCGTTGGTCGAGATCCAATGACTGTTACCAGAATATGGAATCGGTGGGTTCAGGAGGGTAATACGGAACGCCGTGCTGGATTCCAACGGCCTCGTATCACTAGCAGTCGAGATTACAGGCATCTTATACGCATGGCTGTAACGGACCGTGCAGCCACGTCTCGATCCCTGAGTCAACAGATGGGGACCTATGCAAGACAACAACCATCTGCACGAACAGTTCGACGACGTTTGCAGCAGCATAGACTATCAGCTCGGAGACCATCGCTGCGGTAACCCTTGACGCTGCATGACAGTCAGGAGCGCCTGCGATGATGTACTCAACGACGAACCTGGCTGCACGAATGGCAAAACGTCATTTTTTCGGATCAATCCAGGTTCTGTTTACAGCATCATGATGGTCGCATCCGTGTTTGGCAACATCGCGGTGTATTCACACTGGCGTATCACCCGGCGTGGTGGTATGGGGTGCCATTAGTTACATTTCAGATGTGTTACGACCCTGGCTCTACCCTTCATTCGATCCCTGCGAAATCCTACATTTTAGCAGGATAATGCACGGCCGCATGTTGCAGGTCCTGTACGGACATTTCTGGATACAGAAAATGTTCGACTGCTGCCCTGGCCAGCACATTCTCCAGATCTCTCACCAATTGAAGACGTCTGGTCAATGGTGGCCGAGCAACTGGCTCGTCACAATACTCCAGTCACTACACTCGATGAACCGTGGTATCGTGTTGAAGCTGCATGGGCAGCTGTACCTGTACACGCCATCCAAGCTCTGTTTGACTCAATGCCTAGGCGTATCAGGGCCATTATTATGGCCAGAGGTGGTTGTTGTGGGTACTGATTTCTCAGGATCTATGCACCGAAATTGCGTGAAAATGTAATCACATGTCGGTTCTAGTATAATATACTTGTCCAATGAATACCCGTTTATCATCTGCATTTGTTCTCGATGTAGAAATTTTAATGGCCAGTAGTGTATTTCCTTAATATGCTTCTCGTTGCACAATAGCTTCTAACTCTCTGTTGCAGACTTACAAATAATCCCCTCGTGCGTTCATCTTCCTGCTGCTGCCTTTGTGCTCGGTGCACCTGGTCGACTGGAACGTGAACCACTGCTGGGTCTGAGCTCACCCTTGTCCTTGGTCCTCTATGTAGCAAAACAGGAACTACACTCAGCTGAACAAGCACCGCTGGTGTGATTGGTATGACAGCAGTGAATGTTGTGCTTTTCCGATTCCGATTTTCCCAATATAAACTTAAATGCTGCAATAAGATTTCCATGGAGACTCATCCGTCCTGTTGTTTCAGAAGTGTGATTATAGACTGCGTTACTTCCGGCCATAGAGTGTGATCGAAGCTCGTTAGATCTGCTTCTGGTAGAACTTCCATGAGCTCCTCTGGCCAATACATGAGGCTCCGAAATATTCAGGTGGGCAAGTGGTAAGTATCTCGCAGGCTGTTCCATTTAAAAAGAAACAGCTCACGTTTAATTCTAGCGTCTTTGCTGACATAAGCTTCCCCTGCTCGAAACAACTAGCCGCACCAAGGCAGAGTACAACCAATGTGCCTAGACCTGCTAGAAGTACGGTTCCGGCTCGATCACGTTTCTATTGCATTCTCTTACCTCATTTCGTCCCCTTAGCAACTTCACTGTACAGGAATCCAGCCCATCCTTAATACCAAATTCGGACAGGCTGTGATTTCCAGTCAGTAGCATTTTTGTAACTTGGCTTCCTCCATTTCTATATATATATTCCTGTTGTCGCTTGCAATTAGTAAGAGTCGATCCATTTTTACTCTTACAAATTTGTTCAATATCCGTCACTTGACAGGATACGCACCAACTACGTAGTATTCGTAACGTGCTTGTTTCCGTGCTACTGGTATAAAAACGGAAATGTAAACTTTCGCTCCATCAGTTCTCACCGATACTGAGGCTATCTTGAATTAAAAATGTAAGTTTCTGTGCTTCGGTTCTAAAACCAACCCCAACTCCTGCGGTATTTCCTTCTGTATTTCCTTAGACCCTCTAAATACTGATCTGGCGACAGCTAGTTTACCCCCGACTGACCTCTTGCAGCCTGCTGCGTAGCCTCCTGTAGCTCGGTCACTTTCCCTCGTGCTTCCCAAACACTATCTTTTACCGACTGCAAGCATTTTTTCATCACTACTTCCATATCTAAGACTTCTGCTTCAGTTTGTAGTTCCCTTATGTTCGGCTTCACTGCTTCTTCTGCATCTTTGGCACACCGCAATACTTTTCCAGTCAATTGTCGTAATAGTCCTTCTCTAAACTTCCAGTCTGCCTAGGTTGCCAATTTTTCATGTCTTTGTTCCCTTTTTCTCTATTCTATGATGTCGTCCACCTTTTAAATATCTTCCTCATCAGCATTGTCAAATATTGTTTTCATAAGCCGACCTCCAGCGTCGATCAACCCTTCTTCTTTCGTGAAGGTGGAATAGCCCCCAGTACCTGGGTCACTTCACTCCATAGTTTCTCGTACGCTCCATGTCCTCTCTCACATACCATGGCACTTTCTTTGAGTATCTCATACCTTTCCGTTTCCTGGCAGAATTTGTCGAATGCTTCTTCCAATCTAGCATCCTCCGTAGGCATCTCCCGTACGTTGAATACCACCCGTATCGCCCAGCGGTGATGTGATCGCTACGTTTTCCTGCTTGGCGAACAGCTCTCCCCCTTACAGGTGCTGCTTCCGTAACGCTTCCACGCCGCTCTTGTTTATCTCCCCTCACTCTTCTTCTGTTTATCTTCTCCTCACTCTCCCTCTCTGGTCTAAATCTCCTCTCCCTGGAATAACATCCAGACTCCCTTCAAAAGATTTCAACCACCCTACGTGCACAACTATCTTTCTCGTTGGAATTTGAATCTTGACACTTAATGATGACGTAATCTCTACCACTTGGTATGGCCCCTGATTCTTTGCACAAAACCTCTTTGTCTCTACATTCGGCGTATACGAAGTTGATAGCATCTCCCTCTGACGAACCTTACACTGTGGCATTCTTGCCATACAGCCCACAGCTTCGACCTATTTCTCCAGTGCTCGTGTATTTGCCCTCCAGTCTTTGCTTTCTTCGTTTTCAATATATAGAACGGTGATACTACTTCATATGGCGATAACCCTGTATTCGGATATTGTTTTGAGTTGTATTTTGGAAATATATATAGGAAAGGCAAACCTAGGTTTCTAGCATTTGTTGACTTAAAGAAAGCTTTTGACGATGTTGATTACAATACTCTCTTTCACATTCTGAAGGTGACATGGGTCAAATACAGGGAGCCAAAGGCTATTTACAATTGGTACAAAAACCAGATGGCAGTTACAGGAGTCGAGGGCCATAAAAGGGAATCAGTGAATGGAAAGTGAGTGATACAGGATTGTAGCCTATCCCCAATGTTATTCAATCTGTATATTGAGCAAGCATTAAAGGAAACAAAAGAAAATTTCGGAGTAGAAATTAAAATCCTTGGAGAAGAAATAAATACTTTGAGGTTTGCTGATGACATTTTAATTCTGTCAGAGACTGCAATAGACCTGGAAGAGCAGTTGAACGGACTGGACAGTGTCTTGAAAGGAGGATATAAGATTAACATCAACAAAAGCAAAATGTGAATAATGGAATGTAGTCGAATTATATCGGGTGATGCTGAGGGAATTAGATTAGTAAATGAAACACTTAAAGTAGTAGATGAGTTTTTCTATTTGGAGAGCAAAATAACTGATGATGGTCGAAGTAGAGAGGATATAAAATGTAGACTGGCAATGGCAAGGAAATCGTTTCTGAAGAATAGAAATTTGTTAACGTCGAGTATAGATGTAAGTGTCAGGAAGTCGTTTCTGAAAGTATTTGTATGGAGTGTAGCCATGTATGGAAGTTCAACGTGGACGATAAATAGTTTATACAAGAAGAGTATAGAAGCTTTAGAAATGTGGTGCTACAGAATAATGCTGAAGATTAGATGGGAAATCACATAACTAATGAGAAGGTACTGAATAGACTTGGGGAGAAGAGAAATTTGTGGAACAACTTGACTAGAAGAAGGGATTGGTTGGCACGACATGTTGTGAGGCATCAAGGGATCACCAATTTAGTATTGGGGTGCAGCGTAGACGCTAAAACTCGTAGAGGGAGACCAAGAGATGAATGCACTAAATGAGTGTCAGATTCGCACCTTACATGAGAGCTTTATACACCGCAACGGGAAGGTGAATATGACACCTAACTTAATTTGGTAGTAATGAGCAAATTTGCCTATAAGTATGTGATACAACAAGGGATAACACTAAATTGACGGTAATTAACACACCATTCCTATAATGCATGTTTGAGCGGAAGGTGAAACAAGCAGCGAGAGGCGTTTTAGTTTGGAATTCAGAGGGACGAGGGTAGAGACAAGGCCTCGCTACAGGGGGTACCACAGAAACCACTGAAAGGGATGTCCCAGGTGGTAAGTCAACGACCGATTAGGTGATTCAGACGGGGGGACCGAGTATAACGGTCGATCTGAGGGAGGGCAGGAAGGAAAGCTAGTAGAAAACTGTGTTTCGGAATTCCAAATGGATACGAAACAAAACCAGTGACACATTTTCGATCAAGTATTCAGCGAGTGGTACACACGTGAGAGAGTCGTGTACACATTTAAGTGTCTGGCACGGGCACAAAACGTCCGATTGGTTGAAACGCGCAAAGAAGAAAAAAAGAGCCAAAGTTTCGAGGCAATTTAATTGTAGAGACCTTGCGATTGGTAGAGAGAGTTTCCATAAAATAAGAGGAACCCTCCTATTGGTTGAAAAAAGCCATGACGTGAAGAACGAAAGAACCTACGTGGGGAGACAGTTTGGCTATGAGTAAGACAAGATGGAAATTTTCGTGGACTCTTCTCTGAACTGGCGTCAAGTGCAGAATGGAACGCATAACACTCTGTACGATGCAGAATAGTAATTTGTGTGAACACTGCGTTCACAGCGGCTGATATCCAGCTATAAATTAACTGTAGCATTGTTTAGCTCCAACTAAGGAGCAACGAACCAGCCAATTAGTTGACTGTTCTTGCGAGAACTGAGAGGATATTATAATATGCGTGCTGCTCCAACGATGCCCGTGTATATCGCCACATTCTAAGACTAGGGATGAGTACAAGTTCTCTTGCATAACGGGAAACATAGGGAAAGTTGCTGCTGGAAAATTCAGTAAAGGTATAATTAGTTTTATAGGAATTGCAGCGGAAGAGAGCGGCCTAACAGACAACAGTTGATTTCAGCTTAAGATAAATACCGCGTTCAGAGGTGTAAAGTTGTTGGTTCGCCAGCTTGCGTCCACTGCATACTCAAGCGACCTTGGGTAATCTTTTGCTCGGTTTGTCACATAATTAACCATGCACCAGAGACATGATTGTCATCCTAAAAACAGTACTGAACTTGAACCTCAATCGGACTATTTTTGTAGTACTGACCAACATCAAAACGTAAGTGTGGGAACAATTTTGTGAAGAAACTTCTAATTAAACTCTAATATTGTCGTGTTTAGGATAATTTTACCTTCTGAGAGCTAATATTTAATATTGTTGTGTTTAGGATTATTTCACTTTTTGATTTTGACGAGATGCGTTATCCTGACAACTGTTTTTTTGTTGTCACATTTAAAACTGTGTAAATGCGTGTATTTTCGTGCTAATATTGCGACATTAAACATGGCATTTCAACTTACACAGTTGCCATCAATCCTAGAATAAGTAAACCACCAATATTGCACCTTACAAATGGTGACCCTGCCAGGCTGGTAACTGGTTTGACTGGATGGCAACTAGCCAATTAGTATGAAAAATAAAGGTTTCTTAATTTTTAAAAAAATTGTGTTGTTTTGTGACCAGGTTACCCAAGGTATGTAAATGTATAGTGGATAGACTACAGTAAATGTGTGATCCAAAGTGTAGAAAAGTTGTATTAGCAAGTAGAATAACATTTGTCATTGTGTAGAAGTAGCTTGTGAATGACCTTGCTGGCGCGCGCGAAGTTATTCACGGCGTTGTTGGGTTGGGTCCGAAAATCCACAAAGAATGAAAGTGTTGCTAATGATGAGTACATAATCTAAGAAACTTTCTATGATATTTTGGAAACGTGTAAGATCATATACCTTGATGTTGACGAGAGCGCAAGCTCGTGCATTTCGAAAGACAGAGGTTAGCGAGACGATCAGAGATGGTGGAAGAACGGAGAGTGTCGCAGATAGGTCAAATTGAAGATCTTGACAAGATAGAGACAGACGTAGAACAAAAAGTAAGGGGTGCGAATCACGGAACGGAACGTAGTAATAGCGCAGACGGAATGGTGGCAGCTTCACGATTGGTATCACAGTCTGAGAATACACGAAAACAAACAAATGACGGATCTAGTGGGTCAGAAATAGAGTCAGAGGATGAGAAACTTCGGTATGTTGAACCAAATATAGCAATTTTGAACCAAACGGGACAGTTTCCAACAGAAAGAATGTATGTAAGTGCGTCCGCACTGTGCACGAAGTCGGTGAAACGCCACGTGATAGAGGCGAACGGTGAAATTTACATCAGTGACAGGTGACGATGGCGAAGAGTCAGAGAGTATGTGCGCATTATCGAAGCAACTCACAATGGTCCTAAAGCAAACGAGTGAAACAACAAATGCAAGGTTAGAAGACTTAAAAACCGAAACGGCGAATTGGAAAACAGACACAAATGCTGCGTTAAATAGTCTCCAATTTGAAACTTACGCTGGGTTCGAAAAAGTCCGTGAAGATCAGCAGAAACTACGAACAGAAGTCAATGAACAGTTTACTGAAATCCGGAGAGAGGCGAGAGACTCACGCGAGCTTATAAATTGTTAATGGGTGACCAGAAAAAGATGCGTTCTGACGTTGACCAGATCCAGAGTGGATAAGTTAGCACGTAAGACGTCTGGTAAGGAGCAACATATCTTGGAAGAGCTCAATGTCAGAAAACGTGTCACCCGAGCGGCATTAAAACGCATTGAAAACGCATTGAAAACATAGTCTCGAAAAATCAGAAACAGTGTGAAGACCTTCGTACAGAATTGAAACAGTGTATCGAGAGTCGTACAGAAAACAGTAGCGAGGTGACGGAATCGGTAGTATCATCCGACATAGTGATGGGAAGAAATCCAGAAATAAACAAGTCAGTTGTGCAATCTTTCGTAGCAGTAGCGGAATCACAAAAATGTCATGAAATTCAAGTCGTATATCCACAAGAGGATGCATCCATAATTACGGAAGCGAAACAAAAGCAAATAGGAAAAGAACAGTTAACACAGCTGAGCGAAGCACGTGGTGTGCGGTCACAGCAGACAAGGGAGCGAGAAACGCTAAACGCGCGCATTCCAACAGAGCGGCAGCCGACCCTCCGAACGTACGCGAGTGCCGCGAGAACAGAGCGAGTTACGGTGACACATGCACCAATTTTGCTTTTTTCCAAGCTACAGTACAACAGTCATAGACCCCAAGACAACATGAGCATAATAGAAAGGCAAAACACTGACCCATTTACGGGAAATGTAAACGAAACATTCAATCCGGCACACGAGAAACAGTACGGTATAGATAACTGCACACCACTGCGTACATATATTGCTAAATGGGACATAAATACGTCATATCAAGACCCAAATGTGGTAGAACGAGTACAAGAGAACATGACACAGTCGAAGGGAACGAGTAATGTTTTGGAAACACAAACGCCGTATGGTGAAAGAAAAGTTTGACAATGATCACTTTTTGACAGTCAGAAAATTGCAACATTACAAAGAAAGTGGGAACGGCTTACATCCACGCACAACTATAAATCAATTTCAGATCGGTTTACCAGAGCACTGGCCACTTAGCCATAAACTTGACTTCATTTGTGGGCATATGGACGGCGCAATAGCAGAATCCAAGTCAGGAGTAGTTGTAAACTGTCAATCGTATGAGCAATTTAAATCCGCACTGGTCCACGGAAACACAAAATAGAATAAGGTATGAGTTATTACAGAAAGAGTTGTTCGAAAATTCAGGCGAAAAGAAAGCCGTTACATTTTTCGAGGAAATGACAACAAAAGCTTCAGTGTTTAGATAATCAATACAGTGATGGGGAACTGATAGGGATATGCACAGTGAAGTTACCATTACTTTAACAGCAGTCATTGGTTGGTAGGGCAGGAGGTAATATACAAGTATTTAAAGGAATGTTAAGAGAACTTGAATTAATATTCAGTGAAGACGACGCAAAGAAACAACGTACGATCAGAGGATACAATACTAGGGGGCATAACAGCAACCGATAAGGTTTTAATAATAACAATTCCAGTATGAATAATAACGTAGGAGAAGGTAATGGTTTTGGAAGGAGTGGTAATCGCCCATGGGATAACAATAATAATTATGGTTTTGGAAACGCACAGAGGGCAAATAACAATTATGGTTTTGGTGGGCCGCGGAATTACAATGGTGGATTTGGTCCAGAGACTATGGTGGTAACTATGATCCGAAATACAATCCCCGTAAGAACGAAGGCGGAAGCTTTAGAGGATTTCAGCAGCAAATTACAGGTTATTCAGGTGGTAATGGAATGGCCAGAACGCAGAAAGATTGGGAAAATGAAGCTTCAGTGGGCCAAAAGACGCGAAATGAACTGGTAAAAGAAGTCGAGTGGAGGCCACCAAACCCAGGTAAAAGACTGAATTGACGAGATGAACGGTCGGAAGGCCAGTAGCAATACCGAAGTGAGAAGTGAAGTCTTTCCAGTTTCTAAAGTAAAACATCAACATTTTGTAAAATTAGCACCAAGCAATAGGAAGGTTACAGCGTTAAAAAAACTCTTTTCTATATACAAAGGCCCCATGGAAGTAAGTAAGTTAGTCCATAATAATGCAGTCGAATTGATTAATCCAAAAACAGGAAAATCATTGGTTTTGCACCACGTAATTCATTTAAAGTTATTCAGACAAAAAAAAAAAAAAGAAGAGTTACTCCACACGAGAATTTATTTGTATTAAATCTTCAGAAATCAAAAAGTATGAATGATAGGAAAATACACACAGCTAAAACTTTTAACTTGTACTTATCACAGTTAAATAAATGAAATAAGTGTTGTTAGGATGGTAAATGGAGAATGATGAAGAAATCAGGAAAATAAGAACTAAAGTAACTCTTCTACTAACGAAATGTGTTCTGGGGAAAGAGTTGAAAGTAAGAAGAAAAATAGAGGTCATCATGTGGATAGTTTGACGAAATAGTAGAAGATTCTCTCTTAAAGACGTAGAGTGAAGGAGGAGGAAGTTGATTTTTGTAGACGAAAGAAAGTGAAGAAGTAGGAAGGAAATAAACAATTAGGTGGGAAGGAGGTAGGCATTTTTAATCTGTTCCGTCGAGTACGGTGAACAAATAACTGAGGAGATATTTTGGGGGACTATGTGAAGCATATATGATTTGTGGAAAGTACCACAATCTGATATTGAACGAGAGATATGAGGGAAATAAATATAGGAAGTCGTTAGGAGGTAATAATTAGGAAAGAGAATTGAAGTATTCAGTTAAGCAAGAGACATGTTATTTCGTGGAAGGAGGTAAACAGTGGGAAGAAAAACTAACTCACAAAAGATTTCAATATAGGAATACTATGAGGAAAGAAAGGAATATAAAAGTTTACTATTGCGAAGAAAGGAGAAAGGGATAAGTACAATGAGAAATAGAAATTTTAAGATTTAAAAACAACGCAATAGAACAATAGATAATATTTTTGAAAGGTAAAATATCAACAAAGCAGCAATAAAGTGTATTTTGAAGTTCTTTTACAGCTAAGTATAAAAATAAGAGATTGTAGAGAAAAGGGCGCTGAAGTCGGAGTCAAGGTGCGAAGTTTCCAAAATAACGTAACATACTTGTAGTTAGAAAACTAAAAAAGAAGTAGAATTGGAAAGTCACTAACTTACTAACCGCCATCACCATCAATTTCACTCTTACTAAACATCATGATGAGGATGAGGAAACCATGACCTTTGTATTAAGAAAAGAAAATGGGGAAATAATGAAAATAAATATACAGGGATAAGAAAAACTGTTTTTGATAGAGTAATAACACTTTTTGTAAAGTCAAGAAAAAAACTTTAATGTTTGTAAAGTTTTAGCGTAATTTAAGGGAGAAACATAATATTAGATATGATGTCAGCAGACAAGATGCGGCATCATTGCGGCCAGGTCGACGACAAGACTGAGGAGAGTCGTTAAGCGTGAGAGGAAGGGACTCTGACAAGGGAACCTCCCCATCGCACTCCCCTCAGATTTAGTTATAAGTTGGCACAGTGGATAGACCTTGAAAAACTGAACACATATCAATGGAGAAAACAGGAAGAAGTTGTGTGGAACTGTGAAAAAATAAGCAAAATATACAAACTGAGTAGTTCGTGCCAGGATAGGCAACAACAAGGACACTGGAACGCAGGAGCGCTTTGGTCTCGCGGTAACATGATCAGCTGCGGAACGAAAGGTCCTTGGTTCAATTCTTCCATCGAGTGAAAAGTTTAATTTTTTATTTTCAATATATGTGACCAACTCTTATGTTTTCATCACTTTTTTGGGAGTGATTATCACATCCACAAGAAAACCTAAATCGGGCAAGGTAGAAGAATCTTTTTACCCATTCGCCAAGTGTACAAGTTAGGTGGGTCGACAACATATTCCTGTCATGTGACGCACATGCCGTCACCAGTGTCGTATAGAATATATCAGATGTGTTTTCCTGTGGAGGAATCGGTTGACCTATGACATTGCGATCAAATGTTTCCGGTTCCCATTGGAGAGGCACGTCCTTTCGTCTTACTAATCGCACGGTTTTGCGATGCGGTCGCAAAACACAGACACAACTTATTACAGTGAACAGAGACGTCAATGAACGAACGGACAGATAATAACTATGCAAAAATAAAGAAAGTAAAATTTTCACTCGAGGGAAGACTTGAACCAAGGACTTCTCGTTCTGCAGCTGCTCACGCTACCACGAGACCACGGTGCTCCTTAGCTTACATAGCCCATGATGTAGCCTATGTGACCCATGGACTACTCAGTTTGTATATTTTGCTTATTTTTTCACAGTTCCACACAACTTCTTCCTGTTTTCTCAATTGATCTGTGTTCAGTTTTTCAATGCCTATCCACTGAGGCAACTTCTAACTAAATCTGAGGGGGGTGCGATGGGGAAGTTCCCTTGTGAGTGTGAGTGCCTGGTACGTCTGCTACGAGATGACGGAAGAAAAGGCCTTGGTGGAAGCAACGTTCCTAGAGGATAACTCCTCTGTGGGAAAGTTTGGAGAGCTACACCGCATCCTGGATACGATCAACATGTACCTTGAAGTTAGCTTTATTCATATGAAAGCCACACACAAGCGTTATAACAATGGCTTTGCGAAAGTGTTCGATACGTGGCACTTTTATCGCGAATTCTTCAAAGCAGCATGTGAAGAGGTAATCGATGTCCACTGAACCGGAACGGAGGTGGACATATTACGGCGAGGACGAGCAGAGGCTTAGATTCACCACAGGAAGAAGAAGAAACGCGTTTCTGTAACTCTATGTACAGAACAGCGGAAACTATTATCAGACCATACGAAATTCGACAGCTGCGAAACAGTCGCTGAACACTCATGGGACGGAACAAGAAAACGATGGAAGTCTGTTCAACTTATCTAGATGAACAACCGATTACAATGAAGAATACACAACATATGCAAAGAAGACGCCGTAAGAACGGGTTAAACGTGAACAAGGTTAAACAGGTCTTCAGTCCTAATTCCCGGTCCAGAGAAGAGCGAAGATACAAGTGAGAAGACAGAAAGATGCACCGAGAACAGAAGATGCAATGCAGAAGATTTGGAAGAAAGAAGAGCCTGGACCAAAAGAGATCAAGAAAGCTTTTCAAATCCCTTCCCATAAAAGAACATTATTGCATTTAATTACCAACGAGAATCCATTTTGACTATTCTAACAGTATAAATATCCGGTATCCGATATTCTTTATGGCAAATTGCAACACCTTCAGATGTCATACCGAGAAATGGGAAACCTAGAGACGAAGTGACCAACGATGATCCGGAACGAATAGTCGACGAAAGATGAAGAAAAGCTTATGCTGCCAAAAAGGGATCTCCAATACAACGTCACCATGTAACATGAAACAAAGGCAACCACGCACTCCCGACACGCCCAGACCTTCAGCAACCCTTCTCTCTGCCAACCGTCATTCCATACTGAACGGAATGGCAGCGAGACGCATACCAGGCGCCGTTCCATGCACGCGGCGAGGCCCACCACCGACTACCATTCCATCTTTGACAGACACGTCGAAACACTCGAAGAAAAAAAAACAATTTTTAATAAACCATATTAAAGATGTATGAGAAAGAAATGTTTGTGACAGAATACTACCCAAAATAGGGTTCTTTTTTATTATGTTTATAGATATGTGAATCTGAAGATTTTTAGGTGTTGGCAATAGATCTCTATTAACGATGGTTTTTTTTTAATTTTATCTTGACATGTTAATAATATATTCTTACATTCCATAATTTTTCAGCATTTTTCAGCATTAACATTTTTGGAGGGTTAAGATTCTAGTGTAATGTGTTCATTAAAAGTATAAGACAGATAAATATGACGGGGTTTAGCTATTCCGTGATGTTAGTGTAAATTTTGTAAAGCAATTAGTAGGCTTAGAAATTTAATATGTTTGTAAAAGTCAAATTTGAAAATTTTTGTAATGTAATAATACGTAGGGTTAAGACTTTTGGGGAATATAAGCATGTTAATGTATACGATTATGCCTGTAAAGTCATGGATATGATTGAGTTATGGATCATAAAGCTTAATTTTAAGAAATGAACATGTCTTCAATTAGGATTAATATGAAAGCTGGAGAACAGCAACATTTATTATAAAAGGGGAGGATAGTATTAAATGAAGGTTTCCTCACCTTCAATACATATCCATTATCATTTAACACAAATTAGGAAACAAAAGAAAACCCAATCACTGTCTAAAAATGAAATTCCTGAATATATATATATATATATATATATATATATATATATATATATATATATATATTCAAATTATTCGAATTAAAATTATAAATGTAGTCAATTATTTTGAAAGAAAAAAATTCCTTTAGATTAGTTAAACAGAATTGTACAAAAAATCAGAAAAGTAGAGTCAGTGTTAAATTCTAAAAGAAAAAAAAAGAAAATCATTAATACATAGACATGAAATCAAGTACAATGTAAAACAATGAGACTGAATAGAACCACTGTTTAAGATATACAAGGGTAATCCCAAAAGTAGGGTCTCCTATTTTTATATGCACTTCCACCTTTTTATTTCTACAATGGTTTATATGTTTACAGCTCGAACATTTAGCTATTTCTCGACTTATTCACCATTTCAGTCGATGCATTTTTGTAGACGCTGTGGCAGTTTTTGTATGCCCATGTCATACTAGCTCGCCGCCATACTCTTCTGAAAGTTATGAACCTCTTCTTTCACCTCGACGTCGGAGCTAAATCGCTTTCCGACCAAATTTTCTTTTAACATAGGGAACAGATGATAATCACTGGGCGCCAAGTCAGGACTATAGCACGGATGGGTAATTATGTTCCACAAACTGTAGCAGGAAGCAAAGGTTTGCCGAGCGATGTGTAGGCGAGCGTTGTCCTGGAGAATGCGTATGCCCTTGCTCAACATTCCTCTTCTCCGGTTTTGAATTGCCCATTTGAGTTTTTCCAGAATCTCACAGTACCTATCAGGGTTAATTGTGGTCCTCAGTGATTCAGATGGATAGAGCATCTGCCATGTAAGCAGGAGACCCTGGGTTCCAGTCCCAGTCAGGGCACACATTTTCAACTGTCACCGTTGTATTATATCAACGCCTATATGCAGCTAGGGATATTCATTTCATTGTAATTTTATTTAATATTTTTGTGTTTATGATTATTTCACTTTCTGATGTTGATGAGATGTGTTATCTTGACAACTGTTATTTTTTGTCACATTGAAAACTGTGTAAAAAAGTGTATTTTTGCGCTAATATTGCGACATTAAACATAGCATTTCAACTTGCACAGTTGTCACCAATTCTAGAATAAGTAAACTACAAATATTGCACTTTACAACGTGTATATGTTTAATAAAATTCTTCTGGGTTTGAGGTCGCATTTTCATCTGTAAAATTCCGATGTTTTGGTGACTTACAACAGTCGCCGAAATTTCGGAATTTTACAGATGACAATACCTCAAACGCAGAAGAATTTTATTGATTGTGACAACGGCCACGGAAGCGTACATTTAAATTTAACGTGTATATGAAGTAAGTGAATTCTTCAAGAAATACAAGTTACCCTCAATACACAATTTATAAACAATTTCATCATTCCAGCCTTTGTGCAACATGTCTTTTCGTTTTTTCATGACATAGTCATTTTTTTAGGGGAAGCCGTTTGCAAATAAATTACTTTGTTGTTACTATGATGGTTTTGTTACTGAGTACTGGTTGATCAACTGTAACAGTCTCTAGCGATGACTTTCAGGCAGAATCTATGGCCTGGGAGACGCTAGGTCCCTTGACAGCAGCAGAGAGCAGCCCCTTGCATTTCTGACTCCCCGGTTGCCTATCTTGCAGGTGAGCGGCACACTGCACAACACGGGCCAGACACTGGTGTTCCGCGTGAGCAAGGACGCCAAGGAACAGCCTGTCAACATCACGGGTGGCCCGCTCGCCTACCGCTACCAGTTTGAGGAGATGTACTTCCACTATGGCACCAACAACAGCCACGGCTCCGAGCACCGCATCCACGGCTACTCCTTCCCTGGGGAGGTACATTTTATTCTCTCTCTCTCACTCACTTTCTAAAATACATTTTGTTAGCCATCAGAATACGGTTTCCTTACTTTTAATATCAGTGTGAAAACAAAAAATTATAACGTATCTTTATATATTGACTATACCGGTAGGGACAGATTGCTAAAAGAATAACTATACCAGTAAGATTTCTATGTGGAGAGCAATTTTACACTGCTGCCCTTAACCCTAACAATACCAACGCACTTTTCATAATGTGTAGTATCAAGGGGAGAAGGGTAATTTCATGCCCACCACAAAAAAATAAATAAAAATTAAAAATAAAAACCTAAAAAATAAAATTTTGTTAAACTGCGTAACTTTCACAAGCAACCCACTTTTTGAATAGGTACTAACATATAAGTAGCGTGTAGAACCTGAAAATATCTTTTACCACACTCTTAGCAATTCGAAGCATTTTCCGTAATGTTTACACCGAGTAGAAGGGTACATTATGACTACCACCAAACATTGACAAAAATACTAGTTTCAGTAACTGTCGTTGATTTTCATTCACACTACACTTTTTAACGTTATATACAGGTCTAAGACGGGTCCACGACCTGAAAACAGGAATATGATGTTTGCTTCGAAATCACATCCACTACTAAGACTTTTGGGTTACGTTTTACTCATAAATTTAAAACAGTTACGCAGTCTAATAAAAGAAATCATTACTTTTTTTAATTTTAAAATATTAAGTACCAGACTAGATTAAGATATTTTCAAAACGTGAGCAAAAAAGTACACGCCATCCCCCCCCCCCCCGAACTAATTGACATTACGAGGGTTTTAAGTTGCTACTTCAGTAATTTCTCTTATTGCACTTGAAAAAAAAAATGGTTCAAATGGCTCTGAGCACTATGGGACTTAACTTCTGAGGTCATCAGTCCCCTAGAACTTACAACTACTTAAATCTAACTAACCTAAGGACATCACACACATCCATGCCCGAGGCAGGATTCGAACCTGCGACCGTAGCGATCACGCGGTTCCAGACTGTAGCGCCCAGAATCGCTCGGCCACTCCTTGCACTTGCACAGTACATGGTTCAACATACAGGTTATTTAAGGAATGACGTATGGGAAATGGTAAGAAAGTGACTATTCAGATTTGTGTATACGATGTAAAAGACTAGCGATGTACCATCGGACTTTTGGAAAAGTGTCATCCACCCAATTACGAAGATAGCAAGGACGGGTAAATGCGAGAACTATCGCACAATCAAGATAACAGCTCATGCATCAAACTTACCGAGAAGATTAATACATCGAAGAACGGAAAAGATAACTGAGGATCATTTAGATGACGATCAGTTTGGCTTTGGGAAATGCAACGACACTAAAGACGCACTTCTCAATTAGCCCTTGCTAACGAAATCAAGACGGGACGAAACCAAGATGCACTCAAATGACTTGCCGAACTAGAAATAGTGCTTGAGAGTGTAAAATAGAGCAAGAATCTGCAAAATTATGAGAAAAATAAGTGCAAGCAATAAGGTAAGACGGCTAATACACAATATGCACAAGAACCAAGAGAGAAAAATAGCACTGCAAGACCAAGAACGAAGTGCTCGGATCAAAAAGAGTGTAAGACAGGGATCAGTTATCGCCTGAAATGTTCGATCTATACATGGAAAAGGTATGACGGAGATTATAGAAAGTTTCAAGAGTGAAATTAAAATTCTGGACAAAGGAATATCAATGATAAGACCCGCTGATGACATTGCTATCCTAAGCGAAAGTGAAGAAATATTAAAGTGCAGTGAACAATATAATAAGTATCGAATGCAGACTGTCACAAAACAGAAAAAATACACAAGTAATAAGGAGTAGCAGAAATCAGAATGGTAGGAAATTTAACATCAAAACTGATGTCAGGCAAAAAACGAAGTCAGGGGATTCTGCTTACTTGGGAGCAAAATAACCCACCAGGGATGAAACTAGAAGACGTAAGAAGCAGAATAGCACAGGCAAAGAGGACGTAACTGGCCAACAAAAGTCTACTGGTATGAGACACAGACTTCAATCTGAGGAAGAAATTCGAGAGAATTCATGGGCAGTGCGAACACCGGAACAGAAGAGATTCGAAATGTTTGAGAAGTGGTGCTAGAGAAGAATGTTGAAGATCAATTGGACCGATTAGGTAAGAAATGACGAGGTTTTAAGCAGTTGTTGTTGTTGTGGTCTTCAGTCCTGAGACTGGTTTGATGCAGCTCTCCATGCTACTCTATCCTGTGCAAGCTTCTTCATCTCCCAGTACCTACTGCAACCTACATCCTTCTGAATCTGCTAAGTGTATTGATCTCTTGGTCTCCCTCTACGATTTTTACCCTCCACGCTGCCCTCCAATGCTAAATTTGTGATCCCTTGATGCCTCAAAACATGTCCTACCAACCGATCCCTTCTTCTAGTCAAGTTGTGCCACAAACTTCTCTTCTCCCCAATCCTATTCAATACCTCCTCATTAGTTATGTGATCTACCCACCTTATCTTCAGCATTCTTCTGTAGCACCACATTTCGAAAGCTTCTATTCTCTTCTTGTCCAAACTGGTTATCGTCCACGTTTCACTTCCATACATGGCTACACTCCATACAAATACTTTCAGAAACGACTTCCTGACACTTAAATCTATACTCGATGTTAACAAATTTCTCTTCTTCAGAAACGATTTCCTTGCCATTGCCAGTCTACATTTTATATCATCTCTACTTCGACCATCAAAAATGGTTCAAATGGCTCTGAGCACTATGGGACTCAACTGCTGAGGTCATTAGTCCCCTAGAACTTAGAACTAGTTAAACCTAACTAACCTAAGGAAATCACAAACATCCATGCCCGAGGCAGGATTCGAACCTGCGACCGTAGCGTTCGACCATCATCAGTTATTTTACTCCCTAAATAGCAAAACTCCTTTACTACTTTAAGTGTCTCATTTCCTAATCTAACTCCCTCAGCATCACCCGACTTAATTCGACTACATTCCATTATCCTCGTTTTGCTTTTGTTGATGTTCATCTTATATCCTCCTTTCAAGACACTGTCCATTCCGTTCAACTGCTCTTCCAAGTCCTTTGCTGTCTCTGACAGAATTACTATGTCATCGGCGAACCTCAAAGTTTTTATTTCTTCTCCATGAATTTTAATACCTACTCCGAATTTTTCTTTTGTTTCCTTTACTGCTTGCTCAATATACAGATTGAATAACATTGGGGAGAGGCTACAACCCTGTCTCACTCCTTTCCCAACCACTGCTTCCCTTTCATGCCCCTCGACTCTTATAACTGCCATCTGGTTTCTGTACAAATTGTAAATAGCCTTTCGCTCCCTGTATTTTACCCCTGCCACCTTCAGAATTTGAAAGAGAGTATTCCAGTCAACATTGTCAAAAGCTTTCTCTAAGTCTACAAATGCTAGAAACGTAGGTTTGCCTTTTCTTGATCTTTCTTCTAAGATAAGTCGTAAGGTTATTAATGCCTCACGTGTTCCATTATTTCTACGGAATCCAAACTGATCTTCCCCGAGGTCCGCTTCTACCAGTTTTTCCATTCGTCTGTAAAGAATTCGCGTTAGTATTTTGCAGCTGTGACTTATTAAACTGATAGTTCGGTAATTTTCACATCTGTCAACACCTACTTTCTTTGGGATTGGAATTATTATATTCTTCTTGAAGTCTGTGGGTATTTCGCCTGTCTCATACATCTTGCTTAAGCAGGTAGGCAAATAAAGCAATATACAGAAGACACAAACATAAAGAATCAAATGTCTTAAGAACCAAGCGAATAACCTCCGTGATACTTGAAGCAACTGTAGAGGTTGAACCAGTAACGTAAGACAGAGATTGGAATACTCCCAATAAACAAGTGAGGGTGCAAGTGCTACTCTTAGATGATGAGATGAAGTGGTTAGCGCAAGGAGGAAGCTGTGGCGGGCCGCGTCAGACCAGCCACAACACTAATGACTAAAATAACCAAAGTAGAGGGTGGGTGCGATATTTAGTTGACGGGGCAGCTATTTCTGACAGCAATAATGGTTCTAGCAGGAAGGTAGGGAGTCCAACTGAACTTTAAATATACGAAATTCATTGATCGTTACTTGAGCTTCGTGCCACTGTTCGTTCATTGTGGTGGCTTGCCACCGGTGGAATGCCAGACTCTACGCAACATAATACTAAATGTTTTAAATCGGTGAGAGATTTGTAGTAAGTGCTGTTAAGGGTGTCAGTCAAACATTCTTTGTGTCGAGATCGTCATGACACAACGGGAGCAGGCGGTCTGGCGTTAGCTTGTTGAAAGATAAGCTATTGAAGACCTCAAAGATACGATACGGAACTACATAAGTAAGCAATTTAACGGTCTCTCTCCTTATAGCGTACCCCGTGTATCAGAGGCGATTGTTTTGAGTACTCGGTTGCACCCCAAGCAAGTTGCTGTGCCCGTATGACAACCATCCCATGCAATGTGTCGACGTCCGTTCTTCTTGGAGTCATCACACATGTTTCTATCCATCATGGCTCTGTAAACACATCCAGAAAACGTCTGCAAGGTTCCTCTGTCCAATGTTGCCAATGGGAGCGCCTCTCTCTGTTGTTGCATGAAGGGCAGCTGCGACAGTGGTACCCTGAAGACTGTCCCTGGTGCTGCAGACTTCGTCACACGGTCCGTCTCACTACTCGCAAGCAAGCCCACTTCATGGCACGAAGTACGTCACGTAGCTGTGCCACCCTGATCGGCTGAGAACAATGTGACGATCCTCCCGGGCTCTAAGAACTTTCCGTTCTCGCTTCCCACGCCCGGGTTCCCGGGTTCGATTCCCGTCGGGGTCAGGGATTTTCTCTGCCTCGTGATGACTGGGTGTTGTGTGATGTCCTTAGGTTAGTTAGGTTTAAGTAGTTCTAAGTTCTAGGGGACTGATGACCATAGATGTCAAGTCCCATACTGCTCAGAGCCATTCTGAGAACTTTCATTCGATTGAGTATATTTCAGCTGAGACCATCGATTCCATATTCGACTAACTCGTGGGAATCTGACCAGAGTTGCGGTACATCGAAACGATAAACCACACTTTCGACAGGTTGTGATACTGACGCTGCCGCATTTCGACGCGTGGTGGTAGACTGTTTCTCAGTCTTAGACGAAGTATAAGACCCATAACAAACAAATGTTGTTTCTAAATGTGCATTCTTTTTTTACGTACAGAATAAAAATGGCATTGTCTCTTCCTTGGTTACTCGATAGCGCTCAGACCCTAATTAATTACAGCTATAAATATGTAGTATATGAGCATAATCGTCTTGAGGTTGAAGCTCCTCTGTCTGTGTTCACTGATAAACAGATTTGTCAAACGGAACTATATAGTCAATGCAAATATTTAAGTTTCAAACATCTAATATGTATATATACAGACTGAACCGTCGAATGAAACTTTGTACCAATCCCAGTATTCGAACCCAGGTCTCCTGCTCACGAGGCAAATGCACGAACCACTACGCCACCGTGGCACAGAGGCTTTTTACAACTGCACAGACTATCCTAGCACGCCTCCCTCTCTCAGCTAAGATTCTTTACAGAGCTCTGCCCACTAGCGTTTTCTGAGGGTCCGTCTTGATCAAACCGCAATTTTATCATTTGTCCTATTTCTCGGACATATTTCGCTGAAGTTTTGACATCGTCAATGGGCTTTTTTTTCTTTCTTCTTACCCCACGCTATGGTTTTGATTGTTTGTTCTCATTTGTTTCCTTTCACAGTTAGGCATTTTTTCTAGTTTCCCCATTGTCTTCACTGTACTAGGTAACATTTTAGTGTGCTGTTTATTATATGGGCTTTGTCTATATTATTCAACACGAATCACTTAATTTATAATACCAGAAGCCAACGTCGCTAAATGTGAAATAGTTTACTTCATGATCAGCTGCGACAGTAACCAGCTGCCGTCTTCAGATTCTGTCCTACAGTGTGCGGATAGATTAACGGTAATGTAGTAATCTTGCATGTTCATACGATAATTATCCACTAGGAACCATATTATTCGAATAATAAAAATTATATACCTCCCAGAAATAGAATTACATATATGTCTCGTCAAGATACAGAGAACATGCTCCAATTATAATAATACAGTTCAAGAATGGTTAGTCAGATATAAGAATTAATATATATAAAACTTGCTGGTTTTGTTTTTGAGAAACTAGCACGGAGTTCTATTATTATAAATGGAGCCCCTTCTCAGTATGTTGACGAGATTAATGGATAACAATATGTCCGGAAATATGCAATTTTTATTATTTAGATAATATGGTATGTTGTGTATAATTGTTGCACGATCATACATATTGCTATATTAACTTCATTCTATCCGTGCATTGTAGATTTGAGAATCTGAGCATGATAGCTAGTTACTGTATAAACTGGTCAAGAAATAAGCTATATCACATCAAGCGATTTTCCCTTCAAATATTATAACTTACTTCAGTTAATCACAGGCACAACAAAGCTTCTTAATGCAAAGAACAAATACATTAACAGAACACTCAGAGAAAGCGAACTTTGAACTAAAAAAATGTATTAGATAACACATTTACAAAATTAAGTAGAAATGTAAACCCATGAAATTAAATGATTACAACGCTGCCTGCAACAAATGATTCTAGCTGCTGAACAACCAGCTGTTTGCCTACGTTGAATGCCAGCCTGAGATCAGCTTTACAAAACAGCTTATAATTGTATGGACATGAACTTCTATTACGCACATAAAATAAAACAATTAGCACAGATGAAATACTTCTGTAGACAACTGAGTTAACATAAAACGACCATTAAAAGAATACCACTCGAGTTCAGGACTATAAGTAACTTCAACCAACGAATGGATAAATAATTAACATCACTTAAACGTGATAAGACACATACATGGCCTAAACGTGCAGGGACTATCACGAGCTTTAAAATGGTGTCTATAAAACAAATGAAACTTTAAACCAAGCTGGCGAGTATAACAATTAAAGTTAACTGCTCAGATCTAAAATTTTGAATAGCTGAACCAATTGTTAAGTTCTCAGTACTTAAAAAAAATTACAAATAGGCACAGTTGTGAATTAAATGATCTATAATGTGCCACTTTCAACAGAGCAATGAAAGTTTTCAAAACTAGTAACGCAGCACAAGCAGCGCAACAAGGAGCTCGCACGTACCAAACGGCTCGTTACAACACCGACGACGTTAAGAGTGTGCACCACTTTCAACCAGTCATATCACATCGCAGGCGAGAAATCATTTACAGGTAAACTGATCTATACTCGCCGTTTCGTAATGCAGCGTTGTAGAACTTCCACAAATATATTCCATGAGGCACTTAGCCATCCACTGTGAGTACTCGACACCCGTGAAGAGAAGATTTCTCAGACGCCTCCATTTATCCAAATTCAATCCAGAAAACTAATTTTTTCACTGGACCGTGAATTCCACCGCATACCGTGGCTATACCGGCCGGCCCCGTCGTAACTTCAAAATGGCAATGGATACGCAGCACACTGTCTCCCAATACAGGCCCAGCACTACAACGGGCGTGGTGTGACTTCATCCACTCACAAGGAAAGCATTCAAAACTGGCTAACATTGCATCAGAGGCAAAAAGCAGTGCACTCCGACAGACAGTCAACGAGGCGGCGTGAGTAACTTTTAGCTACCGACAGTACGACTTCCCCGCCTCCGGGCGGGCAGTGATATCGTGAAGGAAGCAAATCTTTGGGATCCACTGCGAACCAGCTCAGCACATTTCACATCAACTAGACACGTGTTCCGTGCCTCCTTCGTTATGCTGAAGTTTTAATGGCCAACAGTGCAACAGAATCGAATACGCTGGTCATGCAGACGTGTGCGAGAATCAGTGGGATTTTAGGAAGACCTTTCAATGTGCGCTGGAGCGCGAATAGCCACTTTTACCCCAGAAGGATGCCGTGATTTTCCAAAAATCCGAGCACAGCGTGGCCTCAGGAGCGCTTTAGCAGCAAGACCTATTCAGAGTATTTCATGTGATATTTCGGGGACCTAGGTGGTATTTAATTTGCCAAATTTCGTCACAGAGGTGATGTTGTTCGCTACAGAAGAGGTTAAAACAATACGAAAGACTCTGGGCGTTGCAGCGCTTGGTCAGCTACGAAGCCTAAAGTTCGGTTGATTTGAGGGGAGGGGACCAAACAACGAGGTTATCGGTCCCATCCGACTAGGGAAGGATGGGGAAGAAATTGGCCCTGCCCTTTCAAACGAACCATTCCGGCATTTTATTCAAGCGATTTAGGAAATGACGTGAAACCTAAATCAGGATGGCTGGACGCGGGTTTGAACCGTCGTCCTCCCGGGAACGAGTCAATTGTGCTAACCACTGCGCCTCCTCGCTCGGTGCCTACTGTATAAAATATTTAGGTAATTGATCTAAACTCGTGGAATCCGAAAGACGGTCGTGGACGCTTAGCAGGGCCGGGAGTGACATTGATAGTTCCGAATGTCGTAGACGAGCGTAATCAGTTTTAGTACAGGTCTTCAGTATTTTACAGCAGTAATAGAAATTTGAAATTTGTGATTCAGATTGTACAGCTGCTTAGTCAAAGTTGGTGCTATTATTCAGTGGCAGTTTTGTTTTAGTTATACGCGAAGTTTCCCATCATAGAAACTAACTTTGCGAATATTATCAAAAGTTGTATTAAAGTGAATAGTTCTGTGAAATTTGTAGTGATTTGTTTTGCTGTGACTATCTGACTGTTATGTCTGTGTACGGTTACCCAAAGTTCTTTTCGCCATTATTCTCGGTAACGCGCCAAGGAGCCCGTCAGAGGTTAATAGACGATAGTGTGCTGTGTTTCCCGTCTAGTGGCCGAATCTTGAGATTTTTATGATCGTATTGCGATAACTGCAGGGTACTGACCTGTGGTGTCCGAATTACGAATGAGTTTTAACCACCTTTCCAGGATTAACGCAAGACTGGAGAACTCAGGTGGAACTCTTGAGTGTTGATTCGGGTCCACGGGCCAACAGGTCTTTCACCAACAGTAGTGCAAATAAATCGCGCGGATCATAAACAGTATTTTTGGAGCGTAGCAAAAACCATCATTTCTATGATGAAATGAAATAGAAATTCTGACATCTTCCGCAATCAGGCACTGAAACGAATTCAATGGCGACAAGTGGAAATATGTGCCTGAGCGGGACTAGAATCCGGATTTCCTGCTATACGCGAGTGGTCGTCTTAAGTGGTTCGCCTATACAAACATGCTTCCCGTCCAACCAAAATTCCCACCTTGACGCACATTACTTATGTGGCGACCCTGTCCACCATACTGCTCTCATAAATTATTTAGACCACTGTCCGTAGAGCGCAGCGATATGGCGCTATACTTAGGTTGAAACAACAGTCGAGATTGCAATAATTGTTGTTTGTTTCTTAAAATTTTTATTTATTTACTTTTATTTTATTATTATTCATTTTTTAATAAACAAATGTTCCTGCAATCTCGACTGCTGTTTTAACCTAAATACTGCTCGCAGCCTCACGCTGATTCCCGCAAGAGTACCGGAGAGAGTTTACATCGTCCGAAAGAACAGACACCACACGTATGTAAATATATACGCCCTGACAGCCCCTCATGATACTCGTAGCTTGACTACAGCTTCAAAAGTGAGGTTATATCTGACAAATGGTTGGCTCGAGCTTGCTCTTGACTGACAAACCAGTGCTTAGTAAACAGCGAATTTGAAGAACAACTTTCATCGTTTACTGTGGTGTTTAAGCCATACTCCGCAGAAGATAAGTCGAAAACTGACTTTCCATTACTTTACATATCACAATATTCCAGCCATCCAATTTTTGTGGCTCGTTTCTCATAACTTGCTGCAATATAACATGACGTATATTTTTGTTGTTTTTGAACTTAGAAGAAGTGAGAATGAACATACAAACTGTAGCAAAATTATTCCATGACGCAATAACTTAAAGTCAATGGCACATGCAGTGGCATGACCATGTGTTGGTACTACAGTACTGTAAAGAATTACGGGCAGTGCTACACTTGCTAAAAATCATCTCTAGGGAAATTTTCTGACGTCTTTCGAGGACTGTAGCAGTACCTGAGATGATACCATGTGGGTTTCACTGACCTTTCATATCGAAATTTATGTTTTACGATTTTACGCTAGGGTTTTATAAGAGACGGTAATGCGGAGCAGCAAAGACAGTAACAAATACACCTATTTAATGACGACAGTTACATGGTCCAGTCTCATTAATGTGACTACCAGTCTAAAGCCTGAATAACCACATTTTGCATCGAGGACGTGCAGGAAGAGAATCAACGAGGTTCTGAAAGAACGGTCTTGAACACGTAACATATGTTTTGTTCCCGGGGAGATCTATGGATTTATATTACGTAACTTACACAGTTTGCGACACAGGCTCTTTTTTTTTTTTTTTTGGCTATGTGTGTATATGTTGAATTACGTAGTTTTTGGTTGCAGCGTATAATGGATGTGAAATGGACGCAAAAAGAAGAGGAACGCAAAAAAATCGTAGCCCTAGGATAACAAAGTACTGGATTAGGAAATAATCTCCTCTCCTCTTGCAGACATACAGGGTGGCGCACGAAATGTGTTACCATTTTGTTTTTGAATATAAACTGTATTGTCAATAGAATCTCAAAAGGAACATATACTAAAATGAAGAGCTGTCCATGGAGATTTGTTCTAACTCAGCACGTGCTCAATATGTCCACCATTTCGTTTCCTAACTTCCTTCAAACGAACACTGTAGTTAGTGATTACCCTACGGCACATGTCTTCCGTAATTTCACTGCAAGCTTGAAGAGTAAGTCTTCTGAGCTCCATTAAAGCACGTGCACGTTTCGGGATATTTTTTTCCTTTAGGTATCCCCAAAGAAAAAACGCACATGGATTGAGGTCTGGACTATTGGGGGACCAATTTTTTCCATCACTGAAGCGACCTGGAAACTTGAGTGAAATGATCCGCATGTAGAAATGCTCGTGTAAAAAATTCCAACACAGCGTTTGCAGTATGTGGCCTTGCTCCATCTTGCATGAACCACTGCGTGTAGAAGGGCAAGGCAGTATCAAGAAGCTGAGGAATGAAGCTATTGTGAAGCATGCTCAAATAACGCTCGCTGTTCGCAGTTTCTTGAAAGAAAAAGGGTCCAATAAGTCCGTGACTGGAATTGCTGCCCACGCTGTAATCCTCGGAGCATAATGTTGTCGTTCATGAAGCACTTGTGGGTTTGCAGTGGCCCAAAAGCGTACATTTTGTTTGTTAACCACGCCGTCTAAATGAAAATGCGCCTCGTCTGAAAACCAAACGTTGTTGAGAGTTTCTTCTGCCCACTGAGCAAACAGTAGTCTCTGCTGCTTGTGTTCTTCAGTGAGCTTCTGTGCACAGGTCATCTTGTATGGGTACATATGGATGTCACTTAGAATGCGTTGAACGGAGCGTCTGGATATTCCCAGTTGCACTGCTGCGTTTCTACACGATTTCCCGGGACAGCAACTCATACCGCTTCTATACAATATTCTCCGGTGAACAAACGGGCTTAGGCCGAGGTCCCTTCGCTTCCAATACTGTTCCTTCCTGTACAAATTTATCGTACAACCTGTGGATGGTCATCTTGCAAGGGACCCATCGTGTGTTAAACTGTTGTCGAAAACGCCTCTGAGTCACAACAAGGCTTTTCGTTTCATGAAAAAGTAACACAATTGCCGATCGTTGCTGTGTCGTCAGTCTTCCATTGTCAGCCATTGCTGCTTACTAGTCTCCTAGCGGCAACATCGTGAATTACACGTCATTTCGTAACTCATTTGTTTTTCCAAGCTCTGCTGGTACTGCTGTAGTGATATCAGCGGGATATATGTAATGTGCGTCGTAAATTGTGAAAGAAACAATTGGTAACACACTTCGTGCTCCACCCTATAGATGAAAGGAGGAAGAAGACGTTAAACAGTTTATAATCAGTCCTTGTGGCTTATAATTTAAATTGTAATAATAGTTTTTCATGAAAACATTGTTCCGAAAGGCAAGTCTATTGTGGTCTCGATGTCAGCGCCGTCTGCACCGGACTCGGAACTCAACGCGACTTCAGAGAGCGCCATACTCCAATCAGTCTCAGCGTGGCGCTACGCATTGTGTGGTTAGTCGCTGCCTAGATGGCGCACATACCAGGTACTACTTAACACTTCCGCTTCAAGACACTCAAATTGTGTATTCATTCGGCATTAGTTACGTCTGCCACCACAGAGAGTGGTGAAACCGGGAAATATTTGATGCATCCGACAAACAGACAGCAGTTGCATCTCAATGCGCCGAGCTGTCGGACACCCGTATTCGGTAAGTTATCGCTGCAGTTCGAGTTCTAGTTGTCTGCAGTTTTCGGACATTCTCATTTGCTCTTATCAGTGGCCAGCCTGTTCGAATCATCGGACAGACAACGCTGGATGTTGAAGATTAGTGCCCATCAGTTGAGAGACAGAACTTATAAACTCTCTAACTGCAGTCCAAACTGAACTTTAATTAAATTAGTAATAGGTACGCATGTGCTTCCAATATGTTCCACAACGCCGCGCATAAAAACGGGATTCCTCTGGGGCTCATACGTAGGGTTCTGTTGGTGACAGAATAGCGGGGTCGAGTTTTCTGGATAGCCCTTGGGCTAGGGACCATTTGTACACCCGACGAAGGATCGTCTGACTGTAACTATCTTACAGTACAGGGCAAAGGTTAAGTATCACACGTTTCCTCGAGCTTAGGCAAATGGAGCAAATCGGTTGGTTCCTTTTGTATTGGATGTAGTCTACGGTGCGCCTTGCGGGCCTTGTGGATGCACGATTTAGTACGCGGGCAGTCCCAGATAAAACCCGAAAAAAGCGTTTTTCACGATTTTTTGTGCTTAGTAACGTATATCCAAATAAATAACTACAGAAAACTAGTCTAACTTTAACGGTGTATTCCTTAGCCATTTACCTGGAAGGGCCATCTTCCTATTTTCGACTTTGACCATCAAGGAGAAATGGTTTTTGGGTACCAAATACGAACAGCGGTTTCCAAGACGGTTATGCACAATAAATGGCTGTAATTTTTATGAGACATTCCTAAGATCCCGCTCTCGAATAACCTTGAAAATTTTCTTGGTATCTATATTCGTTTCCGAAATGCAGAAGTTCCGAGTTACCCTACTTGTACACGTAAAATACGCACGTGAAATCCGGTGTGATGCGGAAACGTAGTTTGTAAAGTTACACAGCGTGGAGAAATATACTGTAAAGCGTCTCCATTCTCATCAGAAGAGTTCTGCGAATGCCATACCGTAGTACGGAAGTACATGCAATATTTTTCTGCAGTTAAAATTCCGTGTAAGGTGTAAAATTAATCTCACGTCAGTTAAATGTCAAAATTTTACCGACTCATGAAGTACTTTTCATACGAGTGACGTGACTGCTTATCAGGCAAAAGACGGGAACTAGCGGAAATATGCTGCTATCACAGCACAATAAAGGCGACGATGCTCCTGTTTAAAAGATTCTGACTGAAAAGTGGGTTACCAGCTGCCTCATTCTACCTTCTTCAGCAACTTTCAAATTTTTCCCAAAAACTTTGGCATGCGAACATACTTGAGGTTTTTTATGCTGAGAGGTGAGCAGACAGAGGCAATGGGAAAGGGACGGAAAAGTAATACGCGCTGGAAGAAATTAGACGGTGATAGTCGTATGGAAAGAAGAGACGACGGCCATGTGACACAGAGAGGAACACAATGACAGTGGAAAACAATTGAGAGTGAAAGAACAGTGCTAAGAAAAGAGTGAAGGGTTAGACGGATAAAGAGAAGAACAATGTGGAAGTTGTTGACAGCCAGTGATAATGAGAGACGGAGTCTATGACAACAACAACGAGGAAGAGACAGATACTGACACTCAGCAGAAACAGCAGTAGTGGGAAGGTCGTTGGTCATCAACTGTGTTTGGTTGAGAAATTTATACCAGTACCACGCCTTTTGCTGAAGCAAAAGCTGAATATATTTCGACGTACTTTATTTTAATAAATAATTGTTCTTGTTTCTCATGTGTTGCCGCAGCTGTAGTGTGACGTGTCCGTTATAAAGGGCTCCGTATCTGGGGCTCACTTCCTACCACCCTTATGTTTGCACACCTGAGCTAATTGTAGACACGACAGTCCAGGAGACTTCGGAACTTGGTGTTTGCTTCCTTCTTCACCTCAGCTGATGATATCCTGCAGTAGTTTTACCCGTGCGTAATAGGATTGCTGCCTGATTTATTGGTGAAAGTTAGGAGGAATGTGATCCACATTTCAGATAAAAGGAGAACAAGTGTGGCGTGTGGCATTTAGAGGTCCTCATTGTGTGATTCGCACGCACGCCGTTGGCTGTGACTGATGAAAGCGACGTGCGCTAATGTCCCCACCCCTCCTCCCACCACCCTGTTGCGCCGCCTCCCCCATTTCCCCCACTATTTGCGCGCCACCGCCCCTGCCGATACGTTACAACCCGCAGGCAGCCGCGCGCCAGTGAAATGTCGAGTGACCGACCGCTGATGGCTTTCTCATCAGACCAATTACTGCACTGAACAGCCGTTCCCTCCCTCCCTCCCTCTCTCTCCCTCCCCCCCCCCTCTCTCTCTCTCTCTCTCTCTCTCTCTCTCTCTCTCTCTCTGTCTCTCTCACTCTCTCGAGTGTCAAATGTCTCATTAAGCACCGTTACTGCTTTCTGAAAGAGCCCTGGAAATCTGCTACCATCGTATTCGGTATCCTGACGACAATAGCTCTCTCATAATGGGGGCAGTTTTCGAACAGTAGTAGAAAGTCAGTGGACTATGTGGGCTGAACTGCTCACCAAAGCCGGCACGGTAGCTCAGCGTGTGCGGTCAGAGGGCTGCGTGCTCCCTGTAATAAAATAAACTGAGTCAAGGAACGAACGATCAATTTGAACGGATGTCTTGTAACGTCCGCCCCGACCAAACGCAACGAACTATATCGAACAAAATGAGTAAAAGAAAAAAAAAACACCAGTTGTTGCGGTGGGATAGCAGAAAACTCAAAGAGATTCTGGTCGTGTTTACTGGCAAGACGTAGTCAATAGGTTCACTGCGCGATGACAATGGTGATGATATTGATGACAGGGCCACTAAAACAGAGGTACTTTACACGGGTTTCCGAAATTCTTTTACAAAAGAAGACGAAGTAAATACTCCAGAATTCTAATCGAGAACAACTGCCAACATGAGTAACTACGAAGTAAATATTTCCGATTTTGCGATGTAGTTTAAAACACCAAAGCCATGACTCCCGGTTCAGATCGTGTACCGGTCAAGTTCCTTTCAGAGTATGCTGAGCAAAATAGCAACAGTGTACCGTCAAAGCTCAAGTTGTGCAACATCGAACGCGTTGCAAGAACAGTGGTGTCATGATCGTGTGGCCTCGGTGTTGGACTAGAAAGCCGTTGATCCGTGTTCATTTCTCCCTCGTGACCTCCTCTCCCCTTTTCTTCACAAAATTATGAACTGTCCGGCCGATGATTGACGTGCATGTTCATCTTCTATAGTCCTGACTCTTGTCATACTACATGTAGATTGGTTACAGAATATGAGTCATGTGGTAAGAATATATTACCGTCGCAAGTAAATGTGATGAATAGTAAGAGGAGGTGAGATGCCGCATACATCTCTCACAGAAATGAAACAACAAATAAACGGGTCATAACTATGTCACAACAAATGTTTTCAATAGTCATACGTTCCAAAATGGAACGCAAGACTCATGACATGTGGTACATGTGTGGAAAAAATAGGAAGTAGGTACGTCTGGAGGTCCCTTCCTTACACCTATCTCTTGCAAACGGACGTTACACCACGGCACAGACACACATTTGAATACAGACACGTCAATGACCGGACGGAAAGTTTAAAATTAAAAGAAAAAAAAGTAATGCGAGGGTGATTTGAACATGGATCTCCTCATTCGGAGTTCTACACCGAAACCACAGAACCACAATTCCAGGGCTATGTGTCTTCGCTCAATGTTGTACCTGCTGAGTGTCGACCGTGAACTATTTTCATTTTGCTTCTCTTTCCACACTTCAGTACACCTTCTTCCTGTTTTCATGCTGATCCGTGCTCAATTTTTGACGGGCTGTCAACTGGGCCTTCTTACCACTAAATCTTACCATCGTTAGCAATCGTACACAGTCTCTCGCTCGTAGAAATATCCATACCCAAAGACAGGAAAGTTGCACAATTCACGCCAATACCCAAGGAAAGAAGTAGGAGTAATCCGCTTAATTACAGACCCATATCACTAACGTCTATTTGCAGTAGGATTTTGGAACATATACTGTGCTCAGACATTACGAATCACCTATCTGAAAACAATTTATTAACATGCAGCCAACACGTATTCAGAAAACATTGTTATTGTGAAAAACGACTGCCGGTCGCTGTGGGCTAGCGGTTCTAGGCGCTTCAGTCCGGAACAGCGCTGCTGCTACGGTCGATGGTACGAATCCTACCTCGGGCATGGATGTGTGTGATGTCCTTAGGTTAGTTAGGTTTAAGTAGTTCTAAGTTCTAGGGGACTGATGACCTCAGATGTTAAGTCCCATTGTGATTGGAGCCATTTTTGAAACACGATTAACTCTTTATCCTCAAGAGTGCTATCGACAGGGGACATCAAACTGATTCCATATTTTTTGGTTGCGAGAAGGCTGTCCGCCTGTTTACCTGGGTGGTAACGTGCTTTTCTCACGCGCAGCGTGCTCGGATTAAATTCCCGGTCGTGTTGGAGATTTTCTCCGCTCGTGGACTGGGTGTTGTGTAGTCCTCATCATTATTTCATCGTCATCAGTGACACGCAAGTCGCCCAATGCGGCGTCGACTGAAATAAGACTTGCACTTGTCGGCCAAACTTCCCCAGATGGGACCTCCCGGCCAACGATGCCATACGCTCATTTCCATTTTTACCAGAAGGCATTTGACACTGTTCCTCATAAGCGACTTCTAAATGAATTGCATATATATGGAGTATCGTCTCAGTTCTGAAACTGACGTCGTCATTTCCTGTCAGAAAGGTCACAGTTTGTAATAATCGGCGGAAAGTCATCGATTAAAACGGAAATAATAAATAATATCTGGCGCTCCCCACGGAAATGTTTAGGCCCTCTGTTGTTCCTTCTTGACATAAACGATGTAGGAGACATTCCGAGCAGTTGTCTTAGATCATTTGCAAATATCGCTGTCATTTACCGCCTTGTAAAGTCATCAGATGACCAAAACGAATTGCTAAATAACTTCGATAAGATGTCTTTATGGTGCTACAGGTGGCAGTTGACTATAAATCATGAAAAGTGTAATGTCTTCCATATGATCAGTAAAAAGAATCCGCTAAACTTCAGTAACACGATAAACCACGCAAATGAAAGTCCCGAAAACTCAACTAAATACTCAGGAATTACAATTACGAATAGCCGAAGATGGAACGATCTCATAGATAATGATTTGGGGTAAAGCAAAGCAAAGATTACGATTTGTTGGCAGAACACTTACAAAATGTAACAGGTCAACTAAAGAAACTGCTTACACTACGCTTGTCCGCCCGCTTCTGAAGTATTGCTGTGCAGTGTGGCATCCGCATTAGATACGAATGACGGAGGACGTCGAAAAAGTTCAAAGAAGGGCAGATCGTTTTCTGTTATAGCGAAATAGGGGAGAGAGTGCCAAGGATATACGCAATCTGGTATGTCAGTCAGTAAAATAAAGGCGTTTTTCGCTGCGGCAGGACCTTCTCACTAAATTTCAGTCATCAACTATCTCCTCTGAGTGTGAAAATATTTTGTTGGCTCCCACCTACATTGGGAGTAATGATCATCATAATAAAATAGAAGAAACGAGAGTCCACACGGGAAGATCTAAGTATTCTTTTTTTTGCGGCGCGCTGTTCGAGAATGGAATGGTAGAGAAACAGCTTAGAGGTGTTTTGATGAACCCGCTGCCAGGCACTTTATTGTGAACAACAGAGTAGTCTTGTAGAGGTATATGCAGATATGGATGTCGTGTTTACTGTACTGATCTGCAGAGCCGAGCAATGAGTTGTAGGCTAAAGTATACAAGTCATGCGGAAGTGTATGGTCCCGAAGCTGTACATTTTTACGACGACATTGGACAGGTCTTGGCATTACAGTTATATAATCCACGTATATTTACAGGTCTAATTTGACGAAGATGGCAGAAGTAGTTGGCCGGTAACTTCAAGTAGGAAGCATGCCGGCGTTCTCCTGAAGTAATTTGGGGAAACCACGGAAGACCTAAATGAAGATGACTGGATGAAAATTGGTGTCTCAAACCTAAGGAATAAAAGCATTCCATTCGACACACTGCTACCTCATTCGATCAACCCCTAATGTACAATACTGATTTGCAGTGAGGCTATTTAATAACGTAAAAGACAGTTAGAACATACATTATTTTGCAGCTTACCACTAAACGCACAACCAGCTGATGTCAGGACCATGACGACGTTGTTTGGTTTCCGGTTTGTGTACTGCATCTTCACATCTGCGAGCCTGAAAAACTGAGTCTGTACTCTCTCTATGAATGGGATGTAGAACTCAGAAAGAGGATAAGGATCCAATATTATAGGTTGGATAGCTTTTGGAGTAAGGTTTCCTTAAAATGAAACGAAAGGAACAGAAAAACTAGGGAAAAAGTGTATGGGAGAATAATGTGAAATGAAACATCAGACATATTTTCTTATCATGGTTATTATTTATTTGTGTTACATTATTAACTGAATCTCTAGTCTGTGCTGTCTAAGTAGCCCTTCCCTGCACGGAATGTATTGCTTAACAAGTACGTTTGTACACATGGGTCAATAGGCACAAGTAATCGCTTCATGGAAGTCATTTTTCTTCTATTTATGAAAAAAATACACACTTTACTTCATCCTTTTGCTATTAGCTACCATTTTCAAGCTCCCTGAGTTATTCGTGTCGCTGTGAAAAAAGTAGTCACATAAAATCTTATCCTCCACACTTCCGTGTGGACGAAATTTCATCTAACGGTGTTCTTAATAAAGGTTTCTTATGACCATGGTGGTAACGGGGAAAATCTACATAAACACCATATCACAGATGTTCTCTCCGAAATCAAATATTGTACTGTAAGAGATAGGCAGGAGCAGCTATAAACTCAGATAATAATGATCAAGAGTAGGCTGAAGAGACTAGTCAGGAAGAATCAGTGGGCAAAGAGGTGGGATACGGAAATACTAAGTACTGAATAGTTAGGCTTGAAGATCTCTGAGGCCATAGATAGTGTGATAATGAATAGCTCAGGAGGCAGTTCAGTTGAAGAGGAATGTATATCTAAAAACAGCAATCACAGAAGTAGGAAAGAAAAACAAAGGTACTAGGAAGGCAACTGCGAGGAGACCAAAGATAACAGCTGAAATACTTCAGTTGATCGACGAAAGAATGGAAATTCAGGAATACGGAAACACAGTTTTGAAAATGGCTTTCCTTTCAGCAGCCGGAGAAATAACACATTCAACCGTTTCCAAATAGTTTCCAATACATTGAGTAGGATTCGACACCTCTGACCATGTCTTCATCAGAATGAAATTTCATTTTGATGAAATCCTTACAGGAGTCGAATTTCGTTCTGATGAAGACATCCTTAGAGGTTTCGAAACCTAGATCTCTGTATTAAAAAGTATTTTCAACCTGATGGATGTGTTATTTCTCCGTTGAAAAATGCTGAAATACAAGTCACTTAGAAATGAAATAAATAGGAAGAGCAGGGAAGCTAATGCGAAATGACTACGTGGAAAGTGTGAATAAATCGAAAAAGAAATGATTGTCGGAGGACCTGGCTCAGAATGAATACAGGAACGTCAAAACAAGCCTTGGTGAAATTAAAAGTAAGCGCATTAACATTAAGAGTGCAATAGGAATTCCGCTGTTTAAATGCAGGGGACAGAGCTGATAGGTGGAATTAGTACATTCAAGGCCTCTGTGAGGAGGAGGACTAGTCTGATGAAGTTTTACAAGAACGAGGAGTTGATAATGAAGGGACAGAGGTTTCAGCATTAGAATCAGAGTTTAAAAGAGCTTTGGACCGCTTAAGATCAAATAGCTAGAAGGGTTCGATATCATTCCATCAGGATTTCAAAAATTACTGGGGAAGCAGAATCAAAACCGCTATCCATTTTTGTATGAAGAATGTGTGAAACTGTTGACATACCATGAGACGTCCGCAAACACATCATCCACATAATTCCCAAGATTGGAAGAGACGACATGTGCGAGTATTATGGCATAATCAGCTTAATAGTCCATGCATCCAAGTTGTCGACAAGAATAATGTACAGAAAAATGGAGAAGAAAGTTGAGTATGCGTTGGATAAAGATCAGTTGGGCTTTAGGAAAGGTAAAGGCACCAGAGAAGCAAGACTGAAGAAAAATGAAGACACGTTCATAAGATTTGTCGACGTGTAAAAAGTGTAAAATTGTACAATACGTTCGAAATTATGAAGAAAATAGTGGTTATCTATAGGTAAAAACGGGTAATACACAATGTGTATAAGGATCAAGAGGAAACAATAAGAGTTGGAGGTCAAGAAACAAATACTCGGATTAAAAAGAGTGTAAGACAGGAATGTAATCGTTCGCCCCTACTGTTCAGTCTACACATCGAAGAATCAGTGACAGGTATAAAATAAAGCTTGAAGAGTGGGATTAAAATTAGGGGTGAAAGGATATCAGTGGTACGATTCGCTGATCACATTGCTATCCACAGAGAAAGTGAAAAAGAATTACAGAATCTGTTGAATGGAATGAATAATATGATGAATACAGGATATGGACTGAGAGTGAATCGAAGAAAGACGAAAGAAATGAGAAGTAGCAGAAAAGCTTCCAAGATAGCAGGTTTCATTATTTCGTATATCGAACAAAAACTGACTGTCGTTTTGGTGATACGGTATCACTTTGTCTGATTTCTCTTTCTGTTCTGACTTTCGCGTTATTCTCATGTGGTCTAATGGAAGCTGTTGGCATATGAATTTTTCTATATACATTCAAAGATTTAATCACTACCTTTTTTCTCAAGCGTTGACAGTAAGTATTTCGTTGTAACTGAATTAAAATCTTTCCCAGAACTTACGAAATGGAGGTAGAGTGTTAATTCATATTATGTGGCGCCTGTAAGAAAAAGTACATTTGCAGCGACGATGGATGAAGTTTTTGTGTCTATATCCCTGACCCAGTTCTCACCGGTACCGCGATGCTATTTTATTTCTTCAGAGAAACCGTACAAGTTCTTGTAACGTTCTGTATTTTCGACAGTGTATTGACTGTATCACTAGATTTTTTCTTAAGAGATAGTGGTATTACCGGCTTAGGTTTTCACAGGTTTCTGAAGTCATCTCGGAAAGGATTTCGTAGTATGTACGTCGAATATATCGTGGTGTGAAATAAACGGAAATAATAACTCTACAGTTCCCATAATATTATGATGCCGGCACCACAATCTGTATTAAATTTGGGAAAAAGCAAATAAAATGAGCGGCATTCCCGAATAAAATCTTGGAAACGGCCACTCTAAATTAGTACATAAGCAGAGCGTAATGCGCAGGCCGAATACTCTTTTAAATAAATGAAATTTTCATCACAGAGTGCAGCGGAATATAAATGGTATTTTTAGTACTCCGTACGCGGACGTTAATAACACAGTGGCGCGGAGGGAAAGGAGCGGTCTGAACGTGCTGCCGGCGCTCGCCGTTTTCTTTGAAGTTAAATGAAGTCTGCAGCACGCCAGTCACGAATTTGGGCGCACTAAAAGTAAGCTCCAAATATATTTTAAAATTTACATGTATTACTCTTGCCGGAGTATATTACTTCTGCAGCGACGCCCTCCCGCTGTTTTTATCTGCCACGCGCCGCGCCCGTCTGTTGAAAACAAGGCCGCCTCGCTTCAGCGTGTGTGTGCGTGCTGCGAACGTCAACAATGGGAACTGATCCTGCTTCAGAATTTCCTGCCTTGCGCCGTCTTACTATCCGTCCCTCAAGAAAGGAAAGCAGTTCCACTCCGATAACTGCAGTTGACATTCGGTACTGAAGAACATATCGTACACTGCTGTGCTAAACTTAAGGGTCAAATAAACTTTTGCCGGCCGCGGTGGTCTAGCGGTTCTGGCGCTGCAGTCCGGAACCGCGGGACTGCTACGGTCGCAGGTTCGAATCCTGCCTCGGGCATGGGTGTGTGTGATGTCCTTAGGTTAGTTAGGTTTAAGTAGTTCTAAGTTCTAGGGGACTTATGACCTAAGATGTTGAGTCCCATAGTGCTCAGAGCCATTTGAACCATTTTTTTCAAATAAACTTTCACAAATGTCACTGCCAAATAACATAGCTCGATAACACTGGAACCATACGTATAAACCACGACTACGGTATGGTACAGTACAGTACGGTAGAGAAGCTGGTTGAAAAAAATAATCAATGAGATGAACGGAAACTACACTACTGACCATTAAAATTGCTACACCAAGAAGAAATGCTGATGATAAACGGGTATTCATGGGACAGATATATTATACTAGAACTGACATGTGATTACAATTTCACGCAATTTGGGTGCATAGATCCTGAGAATTCAGCACCCAGAACAACCACCTGTGACCGAAATAACGGCCTTGATACGCCTGGGCATTGAGTCAAACACAGCTTGGATGGCGTGTACAGGTACAGCTGCCCATGCAGCTTCAACACCATACCACAGTTCATCGAGAGTAGTGACTGGCGTATTGTGACGAGCCAGTTGCTCGGCCACCATTGACCAGACGTTTTCAATTGATGAGAGATCTGGAGAATGTGCTGGCCAGGGCAGTAGTCGAACCTTTTCTGTATCCAGAAAGGCCCGTACAGGACCTGCAACATGCGGTCGTGCATTATCCTGCTGAAATGTAGGTTTTCGCAGGGATCGAATCCACGGGTCGTAACACATCTGAAATGTAACATCCACTGTTCAAAAGACCGTCAATGCGAACAAGAGGTGACCGAGACGCGGAACCGATGGCAACCCATACCATCACGCCGGGTGATACGCCAGTATGGCGATGACGAATACACGTTTCCAATGTGCCTTCACCGTGATGTCGCCAAACACGGATGCGGCCATCATGCTGCTGTAAACAGAACCTGGCTGCATCCGAAAAAATTACGTTTTGTCATTCGTGCACCCAGGTTCGTCGTTGAGTACACCATCACAGGCGCTCCTGCCTGTGATGGAGCGTCAAGCGTAACCGCAGCCATGGTCTCTGAGCTGATAGTCCATGCTGCTCCAAACGTCGTCGAACTGTTCGTGCAGATGGTTGTTGTCTTGCAAACGTCCCCATCTGTTCACTCAGGGATCGAGATGTGGCTGCACGATCCGTTACAGCCATGCGGATAAGAAACCTGTCATCTCGACTGCTAGTGATATGAGGCCGTTGGGATCCAGCACGGCGTTTCGTATTACCCTCCTGAACCCACCGATATTATATTCTGCTAACAGTCATTGGATCTCGACCAACGCGAGCAGCAATGTCTTGATACGATAAGCCGCAATCGCGATTGGCTACAATCCGATCTCTATTAAAGTCGGAAACCTGATGGTACGCATTTCTCCTCCTTGCACGAGGCATCACAACGACGTTTCACCAGGCAACGCCGGTCAACTGCTGTTTGTGTATGAGAAATCGGTTGGAAACTTTCGTCATGTCAGCACGTTGTAGGTGTTGTAAGTAGGCTGTTTAGGTTTTCTTATTGGTAACGCCACGTAGCGCTCTGTATGAAAATCACTGGCTGTGCTGTGTGCAGTCTGTGGCTAGTTTGCATTGTTGTCTGCCATTGTAGTGTTGGGCAGCTGGATGTTAACAGCGCGTAGCGTTGCGCAGTTGGAGGTGAGCTGCCAGCAGTGGTGGATGTGGAGAGTGAGATGGCGGAGTTGTGAGAGCGGATGATCTGGACAGAGACAGTAAATTTGTAAGACTGGATGTCATGAACTGATATATATAATATGACTATTGAACAATATTAAGGTAAATAGATTGTTTTTTCTCTATCAAAATCTTTCATTTGCTAACTATGCGTATCAGTAGTTAGTGCCTTCAGTAGTTTGAATCTTTTATTTAGCTGGCAGTAGTGGCGCTCGCTGTATTGCAGTAGCTTGAGTAACGAAGATTTTTGTGAGGTAAGTGATTTGTGAAAGGTATACTTTAATGTTAGTCAGGGCAACTCTTTTGTAGTGATTATTGAAAGTCAGATTCCGTTGCGCTAAAAATATTGTGTGTCAGTTTAAGTACAGTCATGTCAATTTTTCTAAGGGGATGTTTCAGTGTCGCCACCGGGCCAACCTTGTGTGAATGCTGTGAAAAGCTAATCATTTGCATATCACAGCATCTTCTTCCTGTCGCTTAAATTTCGTGTCTGTATCACGTCATCTTCGTAGTGTATCAATTTTAAAGGCCAGTAGTGTAGATTTTTTTCAAAGACAATAATTACACTGAAGTCGCCACGATTCACGATGGTCCCCTGGACATTGCGGTTGGACGAGATTCTTAGTAAGTTGTTTGACCTCTGCGGCGGCACTGCATGCTTTCAAACATACTCCCATGCTGGCCGCAAGGTTGGTAATGTGTTGTGGTAGGACGCTACATTCCAGCACCAGCACAGCTGATAACTGTGGTTGTTGGCGCGTGGGGATATGCTGCAGTGCGACTCGCCAGCGCTTACCGCTCCTGATCGACGGGATTAAATTCGAGGGAAGAGGCCGGTCAGTCCATTCGTTGAGTAACCCCTTCTTTCAAGAGCTTCTCCACCTGTGCTGTTCGATGCGGTCGCGCGTATTCATTCATACAAATTCGCCAAGCTGAGAGCAGGACGCGCGCTCGGGGGTTCCGGACAAACTTAGTTGTGTACACACGTAGGTCTTCCAACCTGGCACCGATCGAGGTGGCGCAGTGGTTAGCACACTGGACTCGCATTCCGGATGACGAAAGTTCAAACTGGCGCCGGCCATCCTGATTTCGGTTCTCACAACGGAACCTCCCCATCGCATCCCCCTCAGATTTAGTTATAAATTGACACAGTGGATAGGCCTTGAAAAACTGAACACAGATCAATCGAGAAAACAGGAAGAAGTTGTGTGGAACTATGAAAAAATAAGCAAAATATACAAACTGAGTAGTCCATGTCAAAGATAGGCAACATAAAGGACAATGTTAGCTGATGAGCGCCGTGGTCTCGTGGTTAGAGTGAGCAACTGCTGATCGAAAGATCCTTGGTTCGAATCCTCCCTCGAGTGAAAATTTTATTTTCACAAAGTTACGATTTGTCCGTTCATTCATTGACGTCTCTGTTCACTGTAATAAGTTTAGTGTGTGTGTTTTGCGACCGCACCGCAAAACCGTGCGATTAGTAGACGAAAGGACGTGCCTCTCCAATAGGAACCGAAAACATTTGATCGCAAGATCATAGGTCAACCGATTCCTCCACGGGAAAACACGTCTGATATATTCTTTACGACACTGGTGACGGCATGTGCGTCACATGACAGGAATATGTTGTCGATCCACCTAACTTGCACACTTGGCGAATGGGTAAAAAGATTCTTCTGCCTTACCCGATTTAGGTTTTCTTGTCGATGTGATAATCACTCCCAAAAAGAGTGATGGAAACATAAGAGTTCGTCACATAAACTGCATCAAATGAATGCAACAGTTTCACAGTCGCACAGTCGCACAGTTTTCCCTGTGCTCTGTCAAAACATACGTTTTTTACGTTTTCAAATGTTTCCGTGCGTAGACCGTCAAATCCTGTATATATCCACGCAAATCTGAACATGTCCTGGAATTTTGGAGAGCGAAATTGATTATGTGTGAGTGCCTGAACTTTGATAATTATCTGAAAATAAAAAATTAAACTTTTCACTCGAGAGAAGATTTGAACCCAGGACATGTCGTTCCGCAGCTGCTCACGCTAACCACGCGACCACGGCACTCATAAGCTAATACGCTCCTTGATGTTGCCTACCTTGCGCATGGACTACTCAGTTTGTATATTTTGCTTATTTTTTTCATAGTTCCACACAACTTCTTCCTGTTTTCTCGATTGATCTGTGTACAGTTTTTCAAGGCCTATCCCTGTGCCAACTTATAACCAAATCTGAGGGGGGTGCGATGGGGAGGTTCCCTTGTCAATGATTTCCCTAATTCGCTTCAGGCAAATGCCGGGATGGTTCCTTTGAATGGGCACGGCCGAACTCCTTCCCTAATCCGATGGGGTCGATGACATCGCTTCTCTTCCCCAAATCAACCAACCGTCCTGGGAATTTTTGCGTATTATGGATTTCGATTCTATAAGATATCAGTCCCGAGATTTCCAAAACTTTCGAGAATCCTTTAATTTTAACATTTAAGTTTAAATTTTTTTTTGTAATTTTGCATTTTGTAACGTTTGCAACCTACATCTTCAAATATTTGCTAGATGTGTTCCAGTCTCTGTTTTTACATCCTACAGCGACCTCTACAGTCCGACTCATGAACGATCGTGCTTCGCGCAGCTCGAAAGGGAGACTGGGTTTAACGTCTCGCCCACGTCGTAGTTATTAGAGACGAAGCTCAAGCCCGGATTGTGTCAGGGATCAGGAAGGAAATCGGCGTGCTCTTTCAAAGCAACCACCCCAGCATTTGCTTGGAGCTATTTAGCGAAACATCGGAAAACCTAAATCTGGATGGTCATACGCGGTTTTGAACCGTCTTCCCGAATGCCAGTCCAGTGTGCTAACCACTGCGCCACCTCGTTTGTTGCACAGCTCGAGACAAGAACGGGGATTGTATTGTTGCCGGTTACAGGCAACAGTTACGTAAGTGCATGCACGTGCTCTTCACTTGGAGAAAGCTTGTATATTGCAAATTATGTCTTTCGCTTGCTTGTGGGAATTTGTCACTTATTATCACCATCAAGCGTGACAAACCGCAACAAATAGAATAAAAAATCTCTAAATATATCCCTATGATCATGTTTAATGCTCGCAATGGCCATGCCATTCAAAGCGGAGAGCTAAGAAGATTACTGAACGCTCATTGGCTTTATGAGAACGCGAGATGTAGATGTTCAGAACGAATCTTAACTCGATCACCATTGTTGGCTCTTGGTTCAAATGGCTCTGAGCACTTTGCGACTTAACTTCTGAGGTCATCAGTCGCCTAGAACTTAGAACTAATTAAACCTAACTAACCTAAGGACATCACACACATCCATGCCCGGCAGGATTCGAACCTGCGACCGTAGCAGCCGCTCGGTTCCAGACTGTAGCGCCTAGAACCGCACGGCCACTCCGGCCGGCCCCACCATTGTTGCTAACTCCAAATATAGAACCATGGAAGTTAGTCCCTGATGTCTAAACACATGTCCTATCATTATGTCCTTTCTTCTTGTCAATGTTTTCCACATACGCCTTTCCTCACCGATTTTGAGGAGAACTTCTTCATTGCTCATATTACAAGTCCACGTAATTTTCGACGTTCGTCTGTAGCACCACATCTGAAATGCTTCGATTCTCTTCAGTTCCTGTTTTCCCACAGTCAGTGTTTCACTATCAATAATGCTGTGCTCCAAATGTACATTCTCAGAAGTTTCTTCCTCAAATTAAGGTCAATGATTCTCTGCCAATGCTAGTGCTTTCTTCATGTCATCGTTGTTCCGTCCGTTATGGATTATTCTGCTGCCTACGAAATGGAATTCATCAACTTAATTTGTTTCGTGATCAACAATACTCATGTTTAGTTTCTTGTTGTTCTCATTTCTGTTACTTTTCATTACTTTCGTCTTCCTTCTGTTTACTCTCTGTCCTAATTCTGTTCTCATTATACTGTTCATTCCGTTCAACAGACCCAGTAATTCTTCTTCAATTTCAGTAAGAACAGCAATGTAATCAGTGAATCTTATAACTGAAATGCTTTCACCCATTGTTGAACCTTCCATTTACTTCCATCATAGGTTATTCGATTTATAGATCGAACAGTAAGGGTGAAAGATTACTTACCCACCTTACACGCTCTTTAATTGTGGCACGTTGTTCTTGATCTTCCACTCTTATTGTTTCATCTTGGTTCTTGTCCCGATAGCTTAATCCCATTCTTCTCAGAACTTCGAATGTCTTGCATAATTCTACTTACTCGAGTGATCTTTCCAGGTTAACAAATCCTATGAAAGTCACTGCAGTTTTTCTCCGTCTTGCTTCCATTATCAGGCGCAACGGCGAAACTCCTCGTTGGTGGCATTATCTTTCCTGAAGATAAACTGGTGGTTATCTGACAGATCTTCAATTGTCATTTACATTCTTCTGTGTATCAGTCTTCTCAGCAACTTGGGTGCATAAGCAGTTCAGAGGGTTGTGCGATAATTCTCCAACTTGTCGGCTCTTGTAATCTTCGAAACACCAGAAGCAAACAATCGAACAAACAAACGATCCTTATCAGAGGCAACTTCAACTGTGATTTCTCTAAATATTGAAGGCATATCTTCAGCCAAAGAACATCTGTTATCCAGCCTATGCCGTGACAAAAAATGCAACGCCTTATGCATACAAGAGACCCACAGAGAAGAGCAACAGAGACGACCAAAATACCGTACTTGAAATTAACTGCAGAAATACAGAACTCTCAGTACGGAAGCGCCACACTTGTAAGACCACGACTTCAGATAATCAGTGCCCACTGCACTGTACAAAATAATATCGAAATTATTTCAGTGGAGCTGAGTAACTGTACGGTTACCTTTTTGTATAAGCCCCCTTCTGCTGCATTTCCCTTTACACCACGTAGGAATCTCCACAACAGTAAGAAGTCTATAGTGATCGGTGACTTTAACAGCCATAGTCACGTGTGAGGATATTCTGAAGGTAACGAAAACTGGGAAGCAGTCCTATCCTGGGCTGAATCCTGCAACAGCGGCAGCTGGCACCGTTGATTGAATCCTGACCTTCTCTTTGTGGGTGAAAACATCGCACAGCTGTGCTCTAAATCACCATGCTCGCCCATACCCAAGACGCAACACAGCCCACTGCTGTGTCAAGTTCTCCCAGCAATAATGCGGTCAGTTTCAAACGGAGATACAACTTCGGGAAAGCTGAGTGGATGAAATTTTCTAACATGCTGGACAAGGAGATTAGGTCTGTGCCACCCACACCAGCTTTGTTCAAACTGTAAAAATGTTGCTCCCGGGCCGCGTGGGATTAGCCGAGCGGTCTAGGGCGCTGCAGTCATGGAGTGTGCGGCTGGTCCCGGCGGAGGTTCGAGTCCTCGCTCGGGCATGGGTGTGTGTGTTTGTCCTTAGGATAATTTAGGTTGAGTAGTTTGTAAGCTTGGGGACTGATGACCTTAGCAGTTAAGTCCCATAAGATTTCACACACATTTGAACACATTTTGTTGCTCCCGGGCATAAATTACGAGACGGTGTAAGCCAATGTATCTGCAGGCCGTACCACATCGAACAGTTGCTCTGCTGGACGAATATTACCGGCTATATTAAGAAAACCCTTATAGCGAGAAAACTTATCTGGCTGGACAGAATACTCTCTCCTCGATCTTTGAGGGGAAGAGAGAACAGTGGATTTAGCTGATAACAGAATGTGAGATGAGTAGAGACAGCCAAAAGGCCTGGAGATTGTTACGACATCTCAACAACGATTTCTCCCAATCAAATACAAATGTAAATGCAGACCAGATTGCACACCGGGTCTTGAAAAATGGTAAACCTGACCATACCAGTAAAATCGGGAGACGAACCCTGGAAAGGAAACCCGAGCAAGGGGGCAACTTTCTGTCTCGACCTTTCAATCTGAACGACCTCGACTCGGCTCCAACCAAGCACAAAGTTGGAAAAGCAGCAGAGGTAGATAGTATAAGAACTGAACAGATCAAGAACTTTGGTCCAGGCGCAAAGTGCTGGTAACTCGAACTAATGAATAAATGTATCGAGAGCTGCAAGATACCTAAATCCTGGAGGAAAGCAAAAATTATAGCTATACATAAGCCAGGAAAAGACCGGGATGATCCCAAAAGCCATAGTTCTATCTCCCTTCTATGCAAACTGTACAAGGTGTTGGAAAGGCTAATTCTACAAAGAGTAACAGATATGATAGACGCATTACTGATCCACCAACAAGCAGTATTCAGACAAGGGAAGAGACGAACAGCACAGGTGTTGAAGCTGGCACAGAATGTAAAGGACGGCTTCGAAAGGCGGCAGATCACAGGGGCTGTGTTAATAGATCTCTGAGCAGCTTACGGCACTGTCAGACGTAGACTCTTGTTGCTGAAGCTATACAACGTCATCAAGGATTACCAACTAACTGTATGACTAGAAATCTACTGCAGAATCGAAGATATTTTGTGGAATATCAACGCCAAAGAAGCAGATGGAGGCAGCAGAAAAAAGGGGTTGCCACAGAGCAGTGTGCGGGCACACTAACGGCCAGCCATTACCAGAAGAAACATAAATCTTCATATATGCAGATGACCGTGTAATCACAGCTCAAGGGTACAGCTTTGAGAGCGTGAAACAGAAGCTTTGAAAAAGATGTGTGTCTATCACAGGGACAATCAGCTGCAACCAAATCCATGTAAAACCCATGCGCTTTCCACCTTAGGCTAGCAGAACCTTACAGAAAGATTGGGAAGGAACATCTCTAGAAGACTGCAAGACACCAAAATACCTCGGGGTCACTCTGGACCGTTCCCTCACACACAAGGAGCAAGTGGCTGCCAGGACAACGTTGTTAGGACGTTGACAGGAACAACATGGGGAGCATAGCCAAATACACTGCGAACATCTGCATTAGCCCTATGCTACTCTGCAGCGTAGTACGCTTGCCCAGTATGGTGCAGATCCACACACACCAAGAAAGTTGATGTTGCTCTGAACGAGACATGTTGTATCATCACGGGTTGTCTGAGAGGCATACCCGTGGAAAAACTGCACTGCCTATCAGCCACAGCCCCTCCGGACATCCGACGGGATACAGCAGCACAAAGTGAAATGAAAAAGTCATTAACATCTAAAGCCCATACACTACACTGTCATCAACCGGCATAGTAAAGACTTGTGTCTAGAAAGAGCTTTTTCGGCAGCCCAGAAGTACTCCACACCAACAATGGGAGAAGAGATCTGGAGGAGTGGCTGGTTCCAAAAGAAGCTCTTCCCCCAGACCAGAGAAATGGTCCTCATGGACATCACTTTATCGCCTGCGTTTCTGTGTCACAAAATCGAAGAGCAAGCTGCAGAGTTGGGGCTTCCAGTTGGACTCTCTCAACTGTGACTGTGGAGCTGCCGTGCAGGTATCATCGCATATGCTCCAATGCACATTACTTCCAATTGTGTGCACTATGGAAGATCCTTTAAATGCTACACAAAGTGCCCTGGATGTTGCTAATTTTTGGGCATCCATTGTATATAGTTACATTAACCAATGTCTATGTGTACATATGTCTGTTTTATTCTTTGACTAGTTTAATTTATAAACCATAATGTATGTGACACACGCAGTGGTTACGGTTACTACAAGCCACACCACAAGTTGGGACACGGGGCCAAATTTCTAGTAGTTTACTGTCGAGTTGAGATTTTCACACACAAATGTTTTATTCATATCTTACAGAAACTAGCAGTAAGGCAAATAAACAGCCTTTTAAACACGCCGCTAACGGCAATCAAGTAATTTATAGCAATACAACAATTTTTTTTTAAATTCCTTTAAAATAAATAGAAGTAACAGTACGGCAATAACAGCCTTTCAAAACACGCCGCTAACGGCAATCAAGTAATTTATAGCAATACAACAGTTTAAAAATTTAAAGAACATTAGTAAACAGGCTACTAAAGTAAATACAGAACTTTGTTAATAAAGTACGGTGAGATAGTGAAGCTACCAACACCGCCATTAAAAAAAATCAAATGTCTCAGCAAACACACGATTAATGGCAATAAAAGAATGGAGGAATTTAAAAAGTTTTTTGAGAAAAGTGTTCTGGAATATCATTAGAACATAACATATGACGGACCCATGTAAGGCGGCCACAAATCACCCACTCAGGGATGCTCAGGCTGGGCAGAATACTGGCCAATTTAAATACGCCCCTAAACACAATTGCCACTCTCAGGCTGGTCACTGCACCGACTTTTAGCCAGCGAAAACTTGTAATAAGATGGCTTAACTTGCTGACTGAATTAGAACTAACCTCGTGCAAGGAAGCATTACAGCACACAGGCCTGAATGAGCGAGCACATGATCAACCAACAAGAAGCATGAATTTACTCTTAACACACGACAGAATATCGAAGCAATTAAACTGCCAAAACCACACCTCCCATCGGGCAGTACCGAGAGGAGGAGGAAAGATCACTGTCTTCAATTACACCGGTGCCGGGGACAGGAAACCCGGTCGCCAGAGGTCACAAGGCAGAAGATACACTGGTTACGCAAACTTATTATTTAATGATTAAACCTTCCACTAACTTAATTTGCAATTATGCTCGAACAGGCAGTACACGACCTCCGACGGCAAGGATCCACACACCCGACCGCGCACGCGTCGCCAGTGTACCCAACACGCCACGGTCACGCGACAACACGCTCTGTCACCGGAGTTCACGTCTTCTGTGCAACGTTGACGGGTAGTGACCGCTCCTTCATGTTGGGTGTCTGCTTTTTCAACTCCAGTGTTGAAACGGAGGACTTAAAGAAGCTTGTTAACGTCCCGCCAAGGTGAAATGAACAGCTACTACTCGTGGGGCGATTCTGTATACAACCAACCCGCGGGGAGCTCTTCCGTCAACTCGACCCGCTCGTTACACACAACCGACATACATCACGTGGGGACTCGGTACAACCGACCATGCCTGGTCCGCGCTGTCGAGCCACACTGCCCTCCCGTGTCAACCAGACTCTCTGAGCACATGCCCCTACTTCCGCGCCACCACACGGAGTTACCACCGGTCAAAGATCTTACTTCCTCCATAGCAGTTTCCCGGAAGTAAAAACGCAAATATCGATAACAGAGGGAAAAGACAACCAAGCAGCAACTTAATGACAGACAACATATCAAACATGTCAGGGGAAAAAAAGGAAAACCAATGCAATTTAAACACAAGGTGCAGCACGAGTCGATACACGGCTCAGTGTCTATTAATGTAATACAGTTACGTAAGCAATAATAGCAATAATGTTTTAGTTTGCTTTTTACACGAAATAAAAGAAAATCTTCTAAACTGTCTGGATGACTATAATATAGGCTTCCGCTGCCATTGTCGCAGTCAATAAAATTTTTCTGGGTTTGTGACCGCATTGTCAATATGTAAAACTATCGACTTTTTGGTCACTGTTGCAAACGACCTTCTTCAGGGTGTTTTTGTTTACTGCTGAATAAGAAAACTTTGTTTCTTATATTCCTTCTTGGCCACATGGAGAGGAAGAGCTACGAAATTTCCACCAACACCTGAACCAGTAGCACAGCAGAATCCAATTCACTATGGAGACAGAAAAGAATGGGGTGCTGCCTTTCCTCGACGTGGAAGTTTGCAGAAAGTCTAATGTATACTAGGCCATAGAATATATACGAGGTGTGGCTAGAAAAAAACCGGACTAGTACTGGTGAAACAATAAAACGAATGCAATAAGGCTGAAAGTCGCGTGGCCTGTCACGTGACTCTCGCTCCGCCTACTGCTCGAGTTTCATCTGCCTCCTGCACTCAGTCTGCCCGTGGCGTCTGTTTTAAGTAGTTGACGTTTTGTCTGTGCGTCGGAAAATGTTGAGTGTACAGAAAGAACAGCGTGTTAACATCAAATTTTGTTTCAAACTAGGAAAATCTGCAAGTGAAACGTTTGTAATGTTACAACAAGTGTACGGCGATGATTGTTTATCGCGAACACAAGTGTTTGAGTGGTTTAAACGTTTTAAAGATGGCCGCGAAGACACCAGTGATGACACTCGCACTGGCAGACCATCGTCAGCAAAAACTGATGCAAACATTGAAAAAATCGGTAAACTTGTTCGACACTTTCCTTGTCAACTCCTGTTAACTCAGACACTGCTCTGATTGTTAAACGGCGATCTTGTCGAACAACTTTACCAATTTTTTCAATGTTTGCATCAGTTTTTGCTGACAATGGTCTGCCAGTGCGAGTGTCATCACTGGTGTCTTCGCGGCCATCTTTAAATCGTTTAAACCACTCAAACACTTGTGTTCGCGATAAACAATCATCGCCGTACACTTGTTGTAACATTACAAACGTTTCACTTGCAGATTTTCCTAGTTTGAAACAAAATTTGATGTTAACACGCTGTTCTTTCTGTACACCCAACATTTTCCGACGCACAGACAAAACGTCAACTACTTAAAACAGACGCCACGGGCAGACTGAGTGCAGGAGGCAGATGAAACTCGAGCAGTAGGCGGAGCGAGAGTCACGTGACAGGCCACGCGACTTTCAGCCTTATTGCATTCGTTTTATTGTTTCACCAGTACTAGTCCGGTTTTTTTTCTAGCCACACCTCGTAGGAATCCTACCAGTACTGACTGGTACCTACACGTCTCCTCTCACCATCGCCTTAGGCAGAAGAAATCCGCCCTGCACACTTTAACCAAGAGGGCTCACAGGATCAGCGATAAGGAACATCTAAGGGGTGAACTACAAAACCTCAAATCCATTTTTGGTGCCAGTGATTATGGGATGAAAGTAACAGATAAAATTACGGCGACAAAGAATGAAGGCAATATAGAAGAGCAGAAGGAAGCACAAAACGTTGCTCTGTTACCATATGTTCAAGGTGTCACTGAACGGGTGGGCAAAATTCTCCGACGAATAGGCATCATGCTGATTTTGCGAAGCAGCAACAGAAAGAAAGGTGTTCTTCGCACAACGAAAGGTGCAGTTGACAAAAAAAAAATGGCTCTGAGCACTATGGGACTTAACTTCTGAGGTCATCAGTCCCCTAGAACTTGGAACTATTTAAACCTAACTAACCTAAGGACATCACACGCATCCATGCCCGAGGCAGGATTCGAACCTGCGATCTTAGCAGTCGCGCGGTTCCGGACTGCGCGCCTAGAACCGCTAGACCACTGCGGCCGGCAGTTGACAAACTAGATGCTGCTGGAGCTTACTAAATCAGGTGCGAATGTGGATTAGTGTATGTAGGCGGACGGCGTGACCCATCGGTACACAGATATCTGAACAGGGAACTCATATCCATCTAAGACAACACACAAGTCAGTGGTGGCAGGACAGCAGGATGAGTGCGGAAAAAAGATTGATTTTGGTGAAGCTCGCGTACCGGTTAATCAGCCTCTTATTTTCACGAGGAAGACTAGAGAGGCAATAGAAATAGCCAAGACATCCGCCAACATGAACAGAGAAGACGGGTACCGACTTCCGACGTCTTGACTGCCAGCAATAACAGCGTTATGGAACGAAAGCTCCCGTGAAGCAATACACAGAGGCGCGCGGGAGGCCGCAGTGGCCGCAAGCACATAGAGTACTGGCGCACGACAACCAGCGCTAGAAAGCAAGAAAATAACGCCACGTCACAACTGCCGCCTGGTTTTCCATTCACCAATTGCCACCATTCACAATCAGGAATGAAAACACCAATCAAAAAGTCGGGTTTCCACCAATGAACCTTAACAGACTATTAGAATCACATAACAGCCACGTCTGCAGGTATATAAGAAACAAAGTTTTCTCATTAAGCAATAAATAAAAACACCCGGAAAAATGTCACTTGCAACAGTGAGCGAAACGTCGGTACTCTTACATATTGACAAAGAGGTCACAAACCCAGAAAAATTATATTGACTGTCTGGATGATGTTTTTCCGAAAGTGAGATAGTATGGCTTTGGTTCAAAAGGCTCTGAGCACTGTGGGACTTAACTTCTGAGGTCATCAGTCCCCTAGAACTTAGAACTACTTAAACCTAACTAACATAAGGACATCACACACATCCATGCCCGAGGCAGGATACGAACCTGCGACCGTAGCGGTCGCGCGGTCCCAGACTGTAGCGCCTAGAACCGCTCGACCATCCCGGCCGAGATGGTATATCGAGACTCATACATTTCACACGTTACCGTGAATAGTCGTTTTGTTGTGACTTCCCCCAACGATTTTGGAAATCTCGCTGTCCGTTCTGACTTATTTGACTTTAAGTTTTCCTAAACTCTTCCAAATTCTGATTCTAATATTGTTTCACCTATCTCTTTCCTATCGAGTCCTGTTTGTTCTTTTATCACGTCAGCAGACGAGTCGTTCTCCTCACAGTGATCTTTCATGTACTGTTTCCACTATCCACTCTGTCCTCTACTTTTAACAAAGGATTTCCCTTTGCACACAGTGTTACCGCGCTTGCTTTTTTTTTTTTTTTTTAATTTCACTGAAAGCTATTTTGATTTTTCTATATGCTGAGTCAATCCTTCCGACAGTCATTTCGTTTCCCATTTCTTCACATTCTTCATGCAGCCATTTCGCCCTAGATTCCCTGAACTTCCTATTTACCTCATTCCTAAGTGACTTGTATTTGTGTACTCCTGAATATCCCTGAACATTTTTGTTCTTCCTTCTTTCGTCTATCTACTGAAGTATTTCTGCTGCTACCCACTGGTTCTTCGCAGCTATCTTCCTTGTACCTTTTTTATCATACTTTTAAAGGCCTAAATCTCTCTCTCACCAGTGGAGATTGGTTTATCAGTGATCCGTATAATCTGAAAGTGTGCAAACAAATAATATCTAATACGTTAAGACGCGTGTGTAGTGTGAGCCCAGTGCGGTACGGCTGTTGACTGTACATGATGATAGAGTTGCGCCGTGCCGCGCATACCTCTGCGTCCAAGAACTTTTTCCATTCGCCGGTAGATGGCCATTAGCTAATTCTTTATAGTTCAGCCACGAAATTCTTGATTTACACAAATTTTCTTCTTATATCAGTCTACTATTAAGAAAAACCGTATCTTAATCTGTGGTGTCACCGCCAGACACCACACTTGCTAGGTGGTAGCCTTTAAATCGGCCGCGGTCCGGTAGTACACGTCGGACCCGCGTGTCGCCACTATCAGGGATTGCATACCGAGCGCCGCCACACGGCAGGTCTAGAGAAACTTCCTAGCACTCGCCCCAGTTGTACAACAGACTTTGCTAGCGATGGTTCACTGAAAAAATACGCTCTCATTTGCCGAGACGATAGCATAGCCTTCAGCTACGTCATTTGCTATGACCTAGCAAGGCGCCATATTCAGTTACTATTGATGTTGTGAACCATGTACCGTCAAGAGCGACGTTCATCATTAATGGATTAAAGTTAAGTATTCCACCAGCTACGTCCGTTTTTCTAAATTCTAATTTCCTTGTCCTGTTCCAGACCTCACGCCAGCCTGCGTGAGCTAAAACGCGTGCATTTCGGCCTCCTCTAGTAACACAGTGTTGGCTCTCCTGCCAACCACAACATAATCTCTACAGCAGTTCCTGGGACTACCGCGGACTAAAAAGATGCGAGCAGGAGGTTTCAGTTTACTTAAGTAGAGAGAGAATATTTAATGAAATATTTCTTATTTGTCTACAGAATTATGATTACAAGTTACATTATATATTTCCCCACAGTAATATTTTTCTATTCTGCTTTTGATGCATAATGAAAGCTACTTTCTGACACAGTCTGATGGCCCTCATTTTGTCGGCGGGTCGAATCATGCAATATGCTGATTTGTGGAGCATTCAAAAAATGAAATGGCTCTGAGCACTATGGGACTTAACTGCTGAGGTCATCAGTCCCCTAGAACTTAGAACTACTTAAACCTAACTAACCTAAGGACATCACACACATCCATGCCCGAGGCAGGATTCGAACCTGCGACCGTACGTGCCCACTTATCTACTTGACACCAATCCAGTGATTACCGCCAAACATCTAGTATGAACTGTCAGGTTATAAAATTCTGAAGCTTAATTAGTATCTTACCACATGCTAACACCACATAGTTTTGGCATCATTCAGTCTACTCCCCTTTCCCTGTATGATATACGTCAACTGATAAACTATATTTATCCAATTCCAAGTGGTCCCTTTGTACGTGGGATATCTGAAGTTGTGACCGACAGAAGACATAGAAAACGTTTCGTTTGTCACTCTTACAGGGCATAACATTGTTTAACTTGCTGATGACATTATGCAGTTCTGCGTGTCCGCCCAGAGTCACACTAATGGCGTGCGAAGGTTTGTAACATGGCATGCTTGTGGTACTGATGAAAGTATTAATCAGATCTGTCCCTGACGCCGTTGTTAAAACTCGTGTGGCGAGGTCCGTTCTCCGTTAGGAGACCAAAATTAATCTCAAATGCCTCTGAGCACTATGGGACTCAACTGCTGAGGTCATCAGTGCCCTAGAACTTAGAACTACTTAAACCTAACTAACCTAAGGACATCACACACATCCATGCCCGAGGCAGGATTCGAACCTGCGACCGTAGCGGTCGCGCGGTTCCAGACTGTAGCGCCTAGAACCCCTCGGCCACACCGGCCGGCATGTGGAGCATTCAGATACGAGTGTGGAGGCTGCAGGACTACACATGAATGTGAGGGCAGGCTTGATCATCGTCTAGGTTCCGGTGCACTACGTCTGACCACCACAGGGCAGGATCTCCACACTGTGCGCTAAGCACATCATAATCGCATCACATCTGCTGCTGCCATCCGCGGAGAAACAGTGAACTCACTCTTTAGTATTCTGTGACATTCCGCACCATTCGCCGGTGAGCGGAAGCAGCTAGACACCAGCACTACCGCCCCACGGGTAAACTGCCGTTAACATAGCAACACTAACGGCTGTGTCGGAGTAGTTCACAGACAGCGACCAAGGACTGTTGATGAATGGCGTCTTGTTGTGTTCAGCAATGAATCGTGGTTCCGCACTACCCTGGATGACTGTCGTCGGCGAGCAGAGTGACGACCTGTGGAGAGGCCGCATACTTCGAGCGCTTTTGAAAGACACGGCTGTGTTACTCCTGGCAGCACGGTGTGTAGAGCCATCGAGTGTGACCGCTTAGTGGTTGAGGGAACTCTGCCGACAACTTGTACATTGCCATCAGTTACCTTTTATGTGGCAGTATGTCGGTGCCATTTTTCAACAGCACAGTGGTCGCCCAGACCTGGTACGTGTCTCTCAGCTGCCTGCGTTATTTTGAGGTGCTCCTGTGGCCAGCAAGATCTCCAGAGCTGTCGCCGATAAAACGTGTGTGACCCGGCTCGGATGTCAATACCGTGCCAGTGTTGAAACCATGATATCTAGGACTATTCAGGACTGCCGTGGGCCAACTTGTTTCAGGAAAGGATTCGGCGGCTTTGTGACTACCTTCCCAATGGAATCAGTGAATGCATTCCGCCCAGAGGAGGTCAGCGTCATCCTGATAAGTTGGCTCATACTGCGATTTACTTTCTAAATTTGACTGAAATTTGGAATCACCGAAATAGCATAACTTCCGTATCTGCCCGTGGGGCGTCATTTCATTGCCTTCTCCCCTTCTGGGTTGTTTAACTCTTTTTGTGGTGCAGTGTAGATGAGACTTCTGACTTTTTATGTATTTATTGCTGTATTTCTTATCTACGACGGGTTTCAGTCTATAAAATGTCTTTGAAAAATTTACGATGTACAAGCTGGTTCGGTTGCTTTTACTTCAGCTTACAATTATGGCAATATAAAAGATAGAAAATAAAACTTATTTTGAGGATTTACGAAACATATTCTTAAACTCAAAACTAAAAACAAACTTGTTAAAAGTGGCTCCTTAATAGAAGAAGGTAGATTACAGATTTTCCGCTACCATCACAATAGTTACGTGATTATTGTAAAAAGTACTCCAGGTCTTCTCACGCGCTGGCGAGGACCTGGTGTTAGTGTCAATAGCAGTGGCTACATGCATTGTTAGGACATCTGCATCTACCATTACCACTATGTTCCACCTGGTTGGTGTAAGTCCAGAAGTGTTCTAAGGCAAACTACGATTCGAAATAGGACATACTCCAGTTGCTTACCACTAAATCAGAAAATTCTACAGTTCAAGTACCACTGAAGATATTTAGGTAAAACGTCTGTTCACGTTCGCTACACTGCCTGCGGCTGCCCAAAATTTTTCGATACCTTGAAATCAAGTGGACTTTCGTGATCGTTATCTACGACGGCAATTTCTTCTGAGCGGGAAAGACGCATCATATTTCGGACGCCGCCCTTGAGGAAGGTAATAGCAGAAATGCAGGAATGCCGTGTTTGGTAGCCTGAAGAAAATTATTACACGACTACAGTCATCAGACGATTTTACTTTAAACTTTTGGTCCGTTTTACGGCAGCAGCAGTGAGTAAATCACAGTACCTTGTAACCTGTCCTCGCTGGATGTTTAAATGCGTTCAGAGATAGATTTATATCTTTTGTTAGATCATGAGCGTTTCGAAGGATATGTTTCCCACTCGCTATATTTGTGATTTTTTTTTTTCTAGTACTGGAAGATTATTACCACGTTCACTTCGATGAACGGTGTCAGACAACTTCGTTTGAACGCTGCGTGCTCAATCCCAATGCTTTTCGGGCTGGCCTGCGTATATCTCTGTCGTCCAGACATTTGTGCGCACTTCACTGCCAGACCGACATTTAGCTCCGAGATGGACCGTGGTCTGTCGAATCCGGAGGGACCCCGTGCCGCGGCGCACTGCGTTTTACTGCCTTTGCATGGCGCGCCGTAAACTTTTACAAAATGTCGCAGCGACTGCCATAAATGTTCGAGCGGTGCCTTAAGTTCCGAAGTATATTTTATGCGCCACACGGCGTGCCACCCCGAGTATTCGGAGGGGCGACACTCGTAACGGTCTCATAAACGACACACACACACACACACACACACACACACACACACACACACACATCGCGGAAAACATATTTCGCGGCGGTATTTTTCTGATTTTATGGGGCGCACTTGCCCCAAGTACTTTATAAACAACAAATAGTCGCTTCCAATAGAGTTCATCTATTATCGGGGCTAACGTGTATTTCACGCGCGATGCGGCGTGTGCGCGGTTGCGCGGGAAAGCGCCCGTGACTCGTATGCACAACGTTAATGCAACACGCATTAAATTTCGGTAATTTGCGCCTGTTCATAAATAAAGGGAAATGACCGAAATTATTGAGTTACAAAATTTCATCTCCCACAGTATTCGAAGCGCGTCACCAACGTGCTGCGTGCGCAGAATTTGATAGCCCACTGCCGGAAATTCGGAGACGATTTCGTAAATTTAAAGTAATCAGACTTTCGCGTCCTAAAACTCGCTTTGTCCCACGTTTGAGACCATAAACTTTCGAACTGGACACTAGCCTTTTTCTGTAATGAAACGTGGCAGTTATTTTCAAACTGCACCTCATAACACAACAGAAAATTCCTTTCAACGCTCGAGTAGAATTACAGTTGGAAGCTGGCTGTTCGAATTATTTCGATACTTAATTTCCTATTTTTACAACTAAACTATTTCGTGTACCGGTACTAGTTACTGCAGGCTTACAGAAAAAATGCAGTTCTACGAGGGCCGTTCAGAAAGTAACCTCCGGTTGATTTAAAAAAATACACGAAGTTAAATAAAAATATTTTAATATATACATCTTACAACTACATCTTTGCACTATTTTTCTACATAGTCTCCATAGCGATTGAGGCACTTATCGTATCTCTTCACAAGCTTTGAAATTCCTTCTGCATAAAAATCACCCGCTTGTGCCTGGAGCCAGCCTGTGACCTCATCTTTGAGCTCTTCGTCGTCATCAAACCGCTGTGACCCGAGCCATTTCTTCAAATGCATGAAGAGGAGATAATCACTTGGCGCCAGGTCTGGGCAGTAAGGTGGATGGTTGATAACGTCCCACTTGAAGGACTCAAGAAGGGCCGTTGTTCTGCGAGCAGAGTGAGGACGGGCGTTATCGTGCAAAAAAAAACGATACCGGAAGTCAGCATACCACGGCGTTTGTTCTGTATAGCCCGTCGTAACTTTTTTATTGTTTCACAGTACACGTCTTGATTAATGGTCGTACCACGTTCCATGAATTCAACCAACAACACCCCTTTGGTATCCCAAAACACCGTTGCCATCAGTTTTCTGGCAGAAAAATCTTGCGAGGCTTTTCTTGGTTTGGTAGGCGAATTTGAATGTGCCCACATCTTTGATTGTTCTTTTGTCTCAGGGTTCACGTACTTAATCCAGGTTTCGTCACCGGTCACGATTCTGTTTAACAATGGTTCTCCTTCGTCCTCATAACGTGACAGAAAGTCTAATGCAGAGGCCATTCTTTGAGTTTTGTGGTGGTCGATAAGAATTTTGGGCACCCATCGTGCACAGAACTTACGGTAACCAAACCTTGCTGTCACTGTCTCGTACAAGAGAGTCTTAGAAATCTGTGGAAAACCAGTAGACAACTCCGACAATGAGAAACGTCGATTTTGACGAACTTTTGCATCAACTGTCTGAACGAGTTCGTCAGTCACCAATGATGGTCTACCACTCCTCTCTTCATCATGAACGTTTTCTCGTCCACTTTTAAATAAACGTACCCATTCACGGACAACTCCTTCACTCATAACTCTTGGTCCGTACACGGCACAAAGCTCACGATGAATAGCTGCTGCAGAATATCCTTTGGCTGTAAAAAACCTTATGACAGCACGCACTTCACATTTGGCGGGGTTTTCTATTGCAGCACACATTTCAAACTGCCACAAAAACTAAACTAGCGCAGGTACGACGTTCACTCGACCACGGCTTGATGCCGACTGCCCTGTTGAGTGCGTGAACGCACAGATGGCGTCGCTACTCCCCCCACAACCCGCACTGTGACCAATCGGCGGTTACTTTCTGAGCCGCCCTCGTATACCTCGTATCGACTCCCAACAATTTAGTTACCTTCGGGCGAGGGATTCAGGAAGCGTTCTTTCACTTGCGGCCGTGGCGACCAGTCAGCTTACAGCTCGCCTCGATGACAATGCTGGTCTATGAGTCTGAAAGAGGCGTTAGTGTGCGTTGCCGTGTTGGAGGGCGGTCGTTTTCTGGAGTTCAATGGCGCTAGTCGCTGCTTTGGTATGGTCTGAGGCGAGATGTAATTTGGCTTTGTGCAAGCTGAACACATTACAGTACAATTTTGCTGATCATTCGCAGTGAATGCGTGCTTGTGACTTTTAACGATTATATTTTGATTTTTATTGTAACAATTTATGCCCTGTGTTTTCTGAGCACTTGTAACACGGCTGTTGTGACTGAGTCGCTTTCTGAAAGACAGTTATACGAGGTTACATGCAAATATTTTTTCACATTAATTTTCGTTGCTACTGATTTTTTTTTATTTTCACAAATTATGCCAACTTGTCATCAGCTTTGGAATACGAGAACTTAATGTGAAACCTTCTATATGCCTTTAGTAACTGGTACAATTTATAGGCCGGCTGGCGTGGCCGAGCGGTTCAGCCGGCACGGTAGCTCAGAGTGTTCGGTCAGACGGTTAGCAGCCCTCTGTAATACAAGAAACTCAGTTAATCGATCAACAACGAACTTAAACGGATGTCTTACGACGTCCGCCCCGAGCAGATGCAACGAACGAAAGCGAACAAAATGAGATCAAAAAAAAAAAAAAAAATCGGTTATAGGCGCTTCAGTCTGGAAGCGAACGAACGCTACGGTCGCAGGTTCGAATCTTGCCTCGGGTGTGGATGTGTGTGATGTCCTTAGGTTAGTTAGGTTTAAGTAGTTCTAAGTTCTAGAGGACTGATGACCTCAGATGTTATGTCCCATAGTGCTCAGAGTCATTTGAACCATTTTTTAGAATTTTTAGGGAGTTCTTATTGCATTTAATATCAATAAGAGTAGTAAATGATACAACTATTATACAGCGAGTTAGTAATTCCTGTTACAAATTTCTACAACTTGTAAAGGCGAGTAAGTACATAATATTTTCAATAGGAACCCCGTGTCGGGAAAAGTACCGTTTCCGTTCTACGACGGTTCCAGTTCACATGTTTAACTCATCTACTTCTTCTTGAGAAACTGAATTAGGCGTCACGCAGTACAACTATTAGCTAACAGTTCGAAAGGAAACGTAACGAAACATACATTACCACTCAAGGAGACGGCGTCTCTTCAATTTCTACTCGTGCCATTAGGTCTTCCGCTGATTCACAGCAAAACAGAGGTTAAGCGACATCAGGCGACCGTCTAGCGTAGTACACGTCTTCCTGTCTACCATATTGCATACCAGGCCAAATAACTCTGAGATTTTTCTCTTTCCCTCGTCAGACTTAGACGTGTTATACATGTGAATCGAAATCCTCGAAGAACGGAAACAGTACGTTTTCGGACATGGTGTAAGACGCCCGGGCATACAAATGGCGAGAGACCCTTAAACTCTTTCTCGTTCCTTATAGAACACGATCTGCACTGCCAGTTAAATACTCTCGTTGCTTCAGTTGCGTGAGGTAACGTTGTGATGCGCGACTTACTTTGCGATGTCTGCTGGCTCTGTAGTCGCGGCTGTTGCTTAGCGCCGACCCAGTTGACGCCGTCCGGCTGTCAGCACTACGCCCTCTCTGCAAAGCGTGGTAAAATTTGCTGCGTCGCTCCTAGGCGCCGCTCACGTCGTGCACGGTGATGACTGCCGAAAAGTTTTCACTTTTGCCCATAGGTGACACTAGCGTTGTCTACCTTAATGGCTGCCACATTAGTTCTCACATAGGTGCCGCTAGCGTCGTCTAAAGCGCACGACCGTGGAGTATGTTTACTTCGTAGCACTAGTTCTTTGCACTGTCACGGATCGGATAAGTAAATACACTGTGTCACAAGTTCTCTGACGTCCCTGTATTTCACAATTCCTTGCTTTCTCCTCAGCAGGAGTGGTGTGTGTTTGTGTTGACGCAGCGGATACAGATGCAATGATTTTTCTGTAGAAACTGTTTTTATTTGATGCACTGTGTTTGTGAGTTTTTATAACCCACTGCGTCGACAGGCTTTACTCATATTTTTGTTAGGTGAAATATTTCATGCATAAATTAAATTCAGTTTCGTTTTGCTACGTCCAGGTTAAACCGTTTCACAAAAATTCTTAATCCAGGGCATATCACGACTGACTTTCGTTGGCAATTCATCGCAGTTTCAATTTAAGTCAGCAAGACGAAAATCTTTCAGAACTATCTTCCCTCTTTTATTTTGTTAATTCTTTGATCGTCCGGAGTGGCCGTGCGGTTCTAGGCGCTACAGTCTGGAGCCGAGCGACCGCTACGGTCACAGGTTCGAATCCTGTCTCGGGCATGGATGTGTGTGATGTCCTTAGGTTAGTTAGGTTTAATTAGTTCTAAGTTCTAGGCGACTGATGACATCAGAAGTCAAGTCGCATTGTACTCAGAGCCTTTTGAACCAAGCCATCCTAAAAAATTATACGGCACTTCTTATCCGAAATTGCAGGTCCTGAATACACGTCGCCATGTAACACGCCCGGGGGTACAAATGGGTGGGGACCCTTAAATTCGTTTTTTTTATTTTTTTTTTTTTCACTTCTGGACCGTGCGCCCTGTCCACAACACGTACCTGACAATCCCGCGGCGGTCGTACTATTCTGCTCCACACTGCTGCTGGCTTGCCTTAAATTATGTATCTAAAAAAGCCAACTGGTTTAGGGGAGCCACTCAACGTTAAGCACAACACTGCCATACGTCTGAGACGATAAGAAAATCGCAGGTTGCACTGTTTACATTCTAATTCGTAAGTGTTTATCCCAATTAATGGATGATTACCACTCCACAATATTACTCAGACGAGCGTACGCGTAACCGGCGACGCGGGTGATTGACGATGATGTGGAATCCGAACGATCGCACGAAAGTTCTTACGCTCGTCACGCATACACAGATATTTGGTACCAGTCCTCCTTGACACTAGTAATAAATTTTATCTCTGTTCACAAAGTTAAATTTACAGTTCACAGTTCTCAATTAAACGAGCGTGCGCGTAACCGTCGCGACGCGGTTGATTTTTGATGACGTGGAACGCGATGACCGAACGCACGTTCTCATGCTCGCTACAAGGCACTCTTTTGTGGTAAATAGTGTTGCTGATTCACATTTGTTCATCTGGGAGACCGAACACGGCGCGGATGATTGATACAGTACGGTAACACGTAACGAGAAGATACACAAATACGTTACTGGCGGCACTGATCATTTTAATTACATCATTACGCACTTTCCTCTGAATCACTGTCATATTCCATCACTTTACTGTAATAGCACTTCCAGCAAGACGTGAACTTCCATAATAACAATGCTTCTTACATGCAGAGGTACCCACAACACAACATGATAGTTCCGTGTCCCATGCTCCATTCTGCAAACGCGCTGCCCGCCAAGATACTCCGCAACCAAGCCAGCGAGATGACAATACGCTTACAATGGGTGCCTTTACAAAATATTATGCTCTCATTCACCTCTACAAATCCAGGAAATTTGTAACGGGAATTTTCGAACACCCTGTATTTCACAATTCCTTGCTTTCTCTTCAGCAGAAGTGGTGTGTGTCTCTGTTGACGCAGCTGATACAGATGCAATGATTTTTCTGTAGAAACTGTTTTTATTTGATGCACTGTGTTTGTGAGTTTTTATAACCCACTGCGTCGACAGGCTTTACTCATATTTTTGTTAGGTGAAATATTTCATGCATAAATTAAATTCAGTTTCGTTTTGCTACGTCCAGGTTAAACCGTTTCACAAAAATTCTTAATTCAGGGCATATCACGACTGACTTTCGTTGGTAATTTATCGCAGTTTCAATTTAAGTCAGCAAGACGAAAATCTTTCAAAACTTTCTTCCCTCTTTTACTTTGTTAATTGTTTGGTCGTGTGAAAATATAGTTGAGTCGCTGAGAATACAACTGGTACAGGAGCTTCCTCCAGCAAACTGAGTAAATGACTGCAAAGTTAAATCGCTATTTATAAATTATGGGGGTCAGACATTTTTTCCTAATGTCAGCTAGTCTGTGTGTAGATGTAGGTTGTGTTAGAGAATGTAGTGTCCCTGCATTAGTTTTTTATGTAATATATCAAAAATAAATCAGCTCATGGCGTCTAAAAACTAGAGTAAAACTCGTGCAAGTCCAAAAACATTTTATTTACTGTAATATTTTGAAGAACGTGTGGTCAGACAAACATGGTATACCAAAAAATGGTTCAAATGGCTCTGAGCACTATGGGACTTAACATCTATGGTCATCAGTCCCCTAGAACTTAGAACTACTTAAACCTAACTAACCTAAGGACATCACACAACACCCAGTCATGGTATACATAGTACAATACAAATTAATTCTAAAAAATGAATGTGCAAGTAATGAAATTGATATAACAAGCTCCTAAACAGAATGCAAATAGCAAGAAAAATTAAAATCCCATAACGAATATGTATTGGTGTGGTTCCAACACATAACAGAGGTCAATCATACACACTTTCTGCCATCCCCTCAGAATCTAAATCATGTCCTTTTCTCACATTTCATGAAAAATGACCTTTCTGGGAAAACCCTTACAATGCGCCACCATTGTGCTTGTGTTGTTCATTTCTCAGTCTCCCTCGTCACCTTCTTTGACCACATCCTCTTCTTTCTCCATTCGCTCTTCTTACGTCCATGGTAACTGCTGTCTGGAGTGAGGTATAGATGTAGAACTCATTCAAAAGTGAAGGAATGCATTTCATCAGCTCCTGAAGATTTTTCCATTTCTCATATTTACCTTCAAACGTCTCTTGATGCAAAAACTGCAGAAGAGGTACTGATGGGGGCCAGTATTCGGTCTCCTACAGCCTGCTTCTATAAACTCAACATCACGGCTTACTGAAAACTTGAACTGATCGTTATAGGATTTTCTTTGCTTATTCTGGTCCACGCGGTATTCCTGTTGTATTTTGTTTCCTTCTGTGTCTTCAGCAATTTTCTCGTTCGATATGACATCCATAGCTTTAAATCAATCGAAGTTTTCTGTTTTCATTTCCACTAAAAAGAAGCTTCCGCTGGAATGCTTCACTGCTTCCGCCCTGTCTTGGGCAATAAACCAATTTTTGAAGTGCTTCTTTGCCTTTTCAGGGAGACCGAAATCTTCATCACGTTCCATATATTTATAGCCAGCTTCAAGAACTAGGACCTAAACATACATTAAATACAGGGCTATTACAAATGATTGAAGCGATTTCATAAATTCACTGTAGCTCCATTCATTGACATATGGTCACGACACACTACAGATATGTAGAAAAACTCATAAAGTTTTGTTCGGCTGAAGCCGCACTTCAGGTTTCTGCCGCCAGAGCGCTCGAGAGCGCAGTGAGACAAAATGGCGACAGGAGACGAGAAAGCGTATGTCGTGCTTGAAATGCACTCACATCAGTCAGTCATAACAGTGCAACGACACTTCAGGACGAAGTTCAACAAAGATCCACCAACTGCTAACTCCATTCGGCGATGGTATGCGCAGTTTAAAGCTTCTGGATGCCTCTGTAAGGGGAAATCAACGGGTCGGCCTGCAGTGAGCGAAGAAACGGTTGAACGCGTGCGGACAAGTTTCACGCGTAGCCCGCGAAGTCGACGAATAAAGCAACCAGGGAGCTAAACGTACCACAGCCGACGGTTTGGAAAATCTTACGGGAAAGGCTAAAGCAGAAGCCTTACCGTTTCGAACTCATTGATGGGGACATGCTGCGCCGAGTGTGGGAGGAACTTGATTATCGGCTTGATGTCTGCCGAATCACTAAAGGGGCACATATCGAACATTTGTGAATGCCTAAAAAAACTTTTTGAGTTTTTGTATGTGTGTGCAAAGCATTGTGAAAATATCTCAAATAATAAAGTTATTGTAGAGCTGTGAAATCGCTTCAATCATTTGTAATAACCCTGTATTACTGCAAGTACTCTTAAAAACATACACATTAGGCTGTTGCTGTACTTTCGAAAAATATATATACAGAACAAAATATATATACAGAACATTAATTAAAATTCTAAACTCCATCCGAGAAGATCGCCAGAAGGACTAGCGGTACCGATCGACCACCATGTCATCCTCACGCACAGGGTGTCTTTGGATGCGGATACGGAAGGACATTTGGTCATCACATCGCTTTCCCGGCCGTAGTCAGTTTTGATGGCCGGAACCGCTATTCATCAATCAGGCATCTCCACAATTAGCCTCACAAGAGCTGAGTGCACCACACTTGCCAACAGCGCTCGGCAAACATAAACGGTCATCTATCCGAGCGGCAACCAAGCCCGACAGCGCTTAACTTTGGTGACCTGATAGGAACTGGTGTTTCTACTGCGGCATGCCGTTGGCGAACCTTAATTAAAGATAGCTGAAATTCTTCTTCGGTCTGCCATTTTACTTATACTGGTTGTATTCTAAATGCGGTCCACGTATTGCCATAGAGCTTAGACCTCATCATAATAGAATTAAGCTTTCCAAATTGGCAATTACATCATTTTCTTGTCACACATCACTTTTATCATTCGCACTCTCAACCCCTCAATTTATACAAAGGGTACAGCTGTTGATTATATCGCTTAAGCCTAAACTGCAAAGAACATCTGTAACATCTGTGTACGATACATTTGTGCAAGTCCAGAGACAACACAAATAATCACTGAATCTGCACTGGACATGAAATATAACAGACGGTTTACTGTTCACCTCCATCCCTCGGCCCACTTCCCAGCCACCCAACTCCAGGCGGCAACGATATTTTGGGTTGAAAGTACGAGACGCCCAGAACTTATAGGACTTCAGATTTTCTTCGGAAGCACAGGGCGTGGCGTTGAAGTCTGCGTAAATCCGGAGTCATTGTGAACCACACGCAGGGAGTATCTCGGTGTTAGCCGCTATCCCTAACCGATATGAGCTTCAAATGAATGAAAGTCTGGATTAATTCTACCGTTGGTTTACAGAGTCGCTGAATGATCTGTCCTGATGTGCCACTACTGTGTACGGGTCATCGTACGGCATTGGATAGGTTCTCGAGCAGTGTCGTATCGGTCGAAAATCTGTTTACAGGACTGTAAGCCTTGGAAAGTGAACTACCGTTGGTAGTATGTTCTTATGAAACAGCTGGGCGGAGCCTGCGTTCATTCTAAGTAATGGTGAAAGTGCTTGAAAGAAAATCTACTCGACATGTTTGCTGCGATCGTTAGTAACACGTAGCGGTACCTGGAAGCGGGAAGTCCATCCACGAAAGAAGATCGTGGCTGCAGTTTCTACTGTAGCACCTTTAACTGGATAGGTCCCCGACCAGCGGGAGAGCCGTTCGGTTCCTGCCGGGCGGTACAGATACCGTTTCGAAGTTGGAAATGCTCTAGTCTTTAACTAGATGAGGTGAAACTGCCGATTGGTGCTGCAACATGGCGAGCTATTTTATTGCGCTGGCAAGCATTGCACGGAGGACAAATGCCTTGCAATCCTCTTAAAGCTTTTTTCTCTGGTCACATAGTAGCCTTACTCCTTGATGAGAGTGGCTGTGGGGAAAGGAAATTTTTTGCTGCCAGAAATCTGCTGTAACAGTTGGCCGCGTTTGTGATGTTGAAAAGTAGTCGTTTAGTGGTACATTCGAATTCGCTGTCTGAGTGCGTCAGTGCCGTAAGTCGTTCTTTGTCTGGATGTACTTCAGTTCGTCGTCTCCTTCCTGGGCGTTGCTAACAAGGGAACCTCCCCATCGCACCCCCCTCAGATTTAGTCAGAAGTTGGCACAGTGGATAGGCCTTGAAAAACTAAAACAGGAAGAAGTTGTGTGGAACTATGAAAAAAATTAGTAAAATATACAAACTGAGTAGTCCATGCGCAACATAGGCAACATCAAAGACAATGGGAGTCAAGGAGCACCGTGGTCCCGTGGTATGCGAGAGCAGCTACGGAACGAGAAGTCCTAGGTTCAAGTCTTCCCTCGAGTGAGAAATTTAATTTTTTATTTACAGTTTATGTGACAACCTCTTATGTTTTCATCACTTTTTTGGGAGTGATTATCACATCCACAAGAAAACCTAAATCGGGCAAGGTAGAAGAATCTCTTTACCCATTCGCTAAGTGTACAAGGTAGGTGGGCCGACAACATATTCCTGTCATGTGACGCACATGCCGTCACCAGTGTCGTATAGAATATATCAGACGTGTTTTCCTGTGGAGGAATCGGTTGATCTATGACCTTGCGATCAAATGTTTTCGTTTCCCATTGGAGAGGCACGTCCTTTCGTCTACTAATCGCACGGTTTTGCGGTGCGGTCGCAAAACACAGTCACTGAACTTATTACAGTGAACAAAGACGTCAATGAACGAATGGACAGATCATATCTTTGCGAAAATAAAACTTTCTGTCGAGGGAAGACTTGAACCAAGGACCTCTCGTTCCGCAGCATCTCACGCTAACCACGGGACTACGGCGCTCCTGAGCTTATCTTCTCTTTGATGTTGCCTATCTTGCGCATGGACTACTCAGTTTGTATATTTTGCTTATTTTTTTCATAGTTCCACACAACTTCTTCCTGTTTTCGCGATTGATCTGTGTTCAGTTTCTCAAGGCCTATCCACTGTGCCAACTTATAACTAAATCTGAGGGGGGTGCGATGGGGAGGTTCCCTTGTAAGTGTAGTGTAGCGAATTTCCTTCTCAGTGACATCAGTGCGAGGTAGTGCTTCTCCTGGTGGGCTCTGCTCACGGTTAACAAGTTGAATACCCTCTACATCTACATTTGCACTTCGGAAGTGGCCTCACTGTGTGTGGCAGAGTGTACTTTATGTAACATGTCACTTTGTCAATTTTCTGTTGCAGTTGGAAATGTTCCTCTCGAAAAACGATTTTTGGCAAGCCTCTATGTGAGCTCGACTCTCCCAATTTGTTTTCCTTTTCAGCAGTCTGGTGAGATACACGCAGAAGGGAGCAGTATATTGTATGAATCTTCACAGATGCGTACGCTCTCGATATTTTGACAGTAAAACGTACCGTGACGCAGATCGCCCCTCTTGTAGCGTCTGCTACTAGAGTTTTATGAGCAACTGCAGGACGCCTTTGTGCTAACTAAATGTACCTCTAACAAAAAAATGGTTCAAATGGCTCTGAGCACTATGGGACGTAACATCTATGGTCATCAGTCCCCTAGAACTTAGAACTACTTAAACCTAAGGACATCACACAACACCCAGTCATCACGAGGCGGAGAAAATCCCTGACCCTGCCGGGAATCGAACACGGGAACCCGGGCGTGGGAAGCGAGAACGCTACCGCACGACCACGAGATGCGGACTTAGCTCTAACAGAGTGTGCTGCGTGTCTTTGGATCATCTCTAAGTCTTCTATCATTCCTATGGCGTAAGGATTCGAGACTGATGAATAATATTCAAGTACTGGTAGAACATGCGTTTTATAAACTACCGCCTTTGTGGGAGGATTACTCTTCCTCATTATTCTTCCAGTGAATCACAGTCTAGCATCTCTTTTATGTGCTATTAGTTATACGTGGTCGTTCCACTTTAAATTGCTCCGTATACGGACTCCTACAAGTCGTGTTTTGATAGCTTAGTCGGTAAAGCACTTCTTGTTGAAGGTGAAGGTCCCATATTCTAGTCTCTGCCCGGCACAGTCTTAATGTTCCAGGAAGTTTCAAATAAGTGCGCCCTCTGGTGCGGAGCAACAATTCATTCTGAGGTGAAATACTCCCGTCATTTCACAACGAAATTGTCCTGTGTTACGGCCTTTGCATTGGCCATTTCTCTCATCTATGAATTTCTTCCTGTGAATTTTGCTGGAACTCGCTGCGATATGAATCATAGTAGTAACGAATAATATACTGGTTTGTGAAATTTTAGCTCCCTATCTCTTTGTACAAGAGACCACAACTGTACCTGGGAGTGTGCATCCTAATTTTATTCACAGTCGAAGTAAATGCAATAAGGCTCGTGGTCGCAACGTTTAACTCTTACCGTATATTTCAATTGTGGCCATAAGTAAATATTTTAATCATTTCAACCCAAGTAGTAATTTCTAACCATTATTTCATTACCTCAAAGTATTTGACGAAGGAGCCCATATCATCAGTTTAGCTTTGACTCTACTGGTTTGGGACAACCTCTATATAATTACAGAACAAATTTTAATTTTTGTTTTTGTAACAGCCATTAAAAATCACCAAGTCCTGTCTTTTTCTATCACATTCTGTAGTTAACAACAGTTCATACGCACGAAAATCAACTAACAGAGGAATTAATAATTGTTAGTTTTCACTTTCCATCTGATACTGCTCAGTACATATCAGAATGATTCACCTAGTCGTAAGATTAATAGTATAATAATCATTCCACATGAGCCCAAAATGCAATTGTGTGTGGTGGTATACAGTACAAGGTAGCTAAGACAGGTCACCGCAGATACATCCAGAATGAACAAATCGCCAAGTTATATGGCGAATTAACTTATATTCGTAAGTAATTTTTACCATTTATGGTCGCCGAATTACTACACCGACTTTGTTTTTTCTAGGTTAAGCATGTACTTTTTCTGCGGTATTTGAAAGGAACTTCTAAGAGAACTTCAGTGACCTAACCTGTATGATACGTGATCAAACAGTATTAACAACAGCGCCGCAGGCCGCTATCCCGCCACCAAGAGGAAGTTTTCACAAACGAATCCCTCAGGTGTGGTTCTTGTTTTTACCCGTACGCGTGAAACCCATCATCCTGTGTTCTGCTGATGTAGCTGTCACACAACTTGCACGTGAACGTATTGAAACATACAAAATGTATATGACAGTGCAAAAAGTTTCGGAGACTGCTGCAAAAATATTCGAGCAGCGGTACGGTTGTATGCTGAAGAGTATCAAGACGGTGCAGTGCACTCACTATCTGTCTTCGCAAACATTATAAAAGTAGTTCTGGACTCTGTTAGTGTGGACAACTAGATACGCCAACGACAAAGAAGAGCAACTGTTCAATGAAATTATATGTTTTTTGGTTCAAATAACACACAATGCAAAAGTCACTAAGAGGCATCTCGGAAGTATGAGAGAGTTCAACAAAACGAGTGTTCTGCGAACGCTACGTTTCATTGCATTTCGTCCTCCTTACATTTCGCTATACCTGCAGCCTCATGTCAATGACTTGCAAAATTGGTTACAGTTCTCTAAATGTTAACTACGACAGTGAAAACTGATGCCGTTTGTCTATGCAAAATTTTTTTAAGGAAGAAGAATCTTTTATAAACCATGGAGAAGGTAATCTTCGCAACATGCACTAATCTTCAGTTCAAAACCCACGCTGTCTCAAAGAAGCAAATAAAAGCAACAGTCTTCGTCTATGAACGACTGGTTTTTGGTTTTTCAAGACCCGGATAATTGTTTCCTGTTGTACTGAATGGGAATCTAAATACACTCACATACCACGAGGCACCAGTGAGCTAGTGGTAGCGTCTTACATTAGTAATAAAAACGTCCCAACAGGCGGAAGAATCAGCCATGATCAGCGGCGTTTTGATGCAGGAGGCAATGGAAACCACTGTTTTAAACGGACATAATGTGAATCACAGGATATATGGCCTGTAATTGAAAAAAGTGTCATAATTATCTCTCCATCTGCAAAAGTTTCCGGACTAGTCCCCCACTCAGATCTTCAGGACGGGACTGCCGATAGGGAGGTGATCATGAGCAAAAAATTGAATAAACAACGAGAGGACACCGTTCTGCAAGTCTGGGCATGGAAAGTCAGAAGCTTGCACGTGAGAGGGAAGACGGAAAATCTGAAAACGGAAATACTAAGGTTCAACCTAGATGTATTAAGGGTCGGTGGAGTGAACAGGAAAGAAGGCAAAGGTTTCTGGTCAAATGAGTATAGGGTAATACCATTAGCGGCAGAAAATGGTATAACCTGGGTAGGATTCCTCATTAACAGGAAGTTATGGCAGAGAATGAGTTACAGTGAACAGTTCACTCATAGGGTTACTCTCATCAGAATCGGTATCAAACCAACATCCACTACGATAGTCCACATATACATGCCTACGTCGAAAGTTGAAGATGAAAAGGTAGAGAAAGTATATGAGGATAGTGAACGGGCAATTCAGTTCGTAAAAGGAGATGAAAATGTGATTCTTATCGGGGACTGGAATGCAGTAGTAGGGGAAGGAGTAGAAGAAAGGGTTACGGGAGAACATGGGTATGGTAGTAGAAATAAGAGAATAGAAAGACTAATTGAGTTGTGCAATAAATTTCAGCTGGTAATAGCGAATACATTGTTTAAGGATCTTAAGAGGAGGAGGTATAGTTGGAGCAGGCCGGGAGATAAGGGAAAATATCAGTTAGATTACATCATGGTCAGGCAGAGATTCCGAAATCAAATACTGGATTGTAAGGCGTACCCAGGGCAAATATAGATCCAGATCACAATTTAGTAGTGATGAAGAGTAGGTTGAAGTTTAAGAAACTAGTCAGAAAGAATCAATGGGCAAAAAAGTGAGTTACGCATGAAGTTATCGGAGGCTATAGATACTGCGATATGAAAATCTCAGTAGTTAGTTCAGATGACGAAGAATGGAGATCTTTACAAAGAACAACCACAGAAGTTGGAAAGAGAAACAGAGGTACAATGAAGGAGATTGCTAAAAAACCGTGAGTAACAGAAGAAATATTTCAGTTGATCGATGAAAAAAGAAAGTACAAAAACGTTCAAGGAAACTCGAGAATACAGAAATATGAGTCACCTAGGAATGATATAAATATGAAATGCAGGGAAGCTACAGCGAAATGGCTACACGAAAAATGTTAAGAAATTGAAGAGAAATAATTGTTGGGACGACTGAATCAGCATATCAAAAATTCAAAACAACCTTTGGTGAAACTAAAATCACTGTTAAATGCAGAGTTGAGAACGGACAGATGAAAAGAACGTACTGAAGGCATCCATAAGGGTGAAGACTTGTCTAACGACGTGTAATTTGAAACAACTTTTCGAAGACTTAAGTTAGAATAAGCCAGAACGTATGAGTAAGTGTACATCATAATTCTAAAATCATTGGAGGAAGTGGCAACAAAACAACTATTCACATTGTTTTGTAAAATTTATTCTGAAAAATATCATCAACACAATTCCGAAGACTGCAAGAGCCGACAGGTGCGAGAATTATCGCACAGTGATCTCAGCAGCTCATCCATCCAAGTACTGACAAGAATAATACACGGAAAAATGCAAAAGGAATCTAGAATGTGTTAGATGACGACCAGTTTGGCTTTAGGGAAGGAAAACAAACCAGAGAGCAAATCCTTTCGTTGCGGATGTTAATGGAAGTAACACTGTACAAAAAATCAAGTTTATGGGATTTGTAGACCTGCTAAACGCGTTCGACAATGTAAAAGATGGAATATGTTCGAAATTATGAGAAAAATAGGGGTAAGCTATTGGGTAATATACAGTATGTACAATAGCCAAGAGGGAAAAATAAGAGTGGAGGTCCAACAACAAAGTGCTCAGTTTAAAATGGGTATATAGTCTTTCGCCCCTGATGTTCAGTCTATACATGGAAGAAGCAAAGACGAAAATAAAAGAAAGGTTCAAGAACGGTATTAAAATTCAAGGTGACAGGATATCAATGATAAGATTCACTGATGACATTGCCGTCATGAGTGAAAGTAAAGAAGATTGACAATATGAGCTGAATGGAATGAACAGTCTAATGAATGCAGAATATGGACTGAGAGTAAATCGAAAACAGACGGAAGTAATGATAAGTACGAGAAATGAGAACGGTGAGAAACTTAACATCAGGAGTTGGTGCTCACGAAGTAGATGACGTTAAGATATTCTTCTATCTAGGCAGCTTAATAATGCATAACGGACAGATCAAGGAGGATAGAAAAAACAGACTAGGCGTATCAAAGAGAGCATTTCTTGGCAAAGAGGTTTGCTAGAATCACACACAAGTCGTAATATGAGGAAAAAGTTTCAAGGAATGCACGTTTGAAGCGCAGCATGGTAGTAAGACATGGTTTGTTGAAAACCCGGAACAGAAGAAAATGGAAGCATTTAAGGTGTGGTGCTACAGAAGAATGTTGAAAATTAGTGGACTGGTGGGGTAAGGAATGAGGAAGTTCTCCGCAGAATCGGGGGGAAACACTAACAACAAGGAGAGACAGGATGGCAAAAGAATGGACAGTATGACACGACATCTGTTAAGACATCGTGTATTAATTTCCATGGTGCTAGAGAGAACTGAAGAGGGTGAAAAACTGTAGAGGAAAACAGAGACTGAAATAATTTACATACAGCAAATAATTAAGGATATAAGATGAAAGTGCTTCTCTAAGCTGAAAAGATGGGCACGGGAGAGGAATTCGTGGCGGGCCGCATCAGACCAATGGAAAAAAAAAAGCCAACTCGAGTTCCTGCCATATGGTACTGCCGCAGTGATTAGAAGACGTCACATTGGACATAAGGCAATCAGTGTGGTGTCATTGTGACGGATGTCCCTCCCATTCCGTTCGTGTAATGGTAGACCCTTATAATAGAACATTTGTACAGCATTGGAACGGTCGTTCAGGAAACGCAATATGGTCAGCACACTGAACAAACTTAGCAATCACAGATTTCTATTAGTGGTGAAAATTGAGACAAATGTTCCATTTCGAAACATGGACGACTCGCAAAGGCATGCAATGTCTTATAACACGGACCTATGCTGCTGTTAACTCCAGACGAAATCCAGTGTGCAGTATTGTTTCTCCGGTATCACTTTATAGCGTATAGCAATGCTAAAGTTCAACATTTTCAGCAATTGGTATGACAGCCGTGATAATAAGCACACGAACGGCACTTGGGTTAAGTGGTTGCTTACATTTGGTATAATATAACAGACGTTTGTGGAACCTCTTCTTCCGACGGTGGAACAGTGAGTTGCTACGCTGTTGTCTTGTTACTATTTGATTAACATTTTATGTCGTTGAAGCTCTCTCAGAAGCTTCTTTCAAATGTCTAAGTGGAAGCTATATACTTCCATTAGGGAAAAAATAATGTCGTTGTAGTAATTTGGCAACTGTAAAACATAAAAATTACTTACAGTCGCAGAAAATTTGCCATATAGTCCGCTATAACTTGGCGAAAACGGTACCTCGATGTATTTATCCCTTCTGGTCTGGACGTATTTAGGGTCGCCTGTCTTAGCCTCCTAATCCTACATCCTTCGGATAATTTGAACTTCGATGGTAAGGTCTGGTCACATGTGTTTGGTAAATGTGCAGAGTGATCCCCGTAGAGCGGTAGCATTGAGCACTGTCTGGACCTTTGAGGTTGGCTGATCAGAAGACGAACGCCCATCACACCATAACTTACATGCCACTGCTTGGCATGTAGGTGCGAGGTGCGTCACGTGACGGAGAGTGTTTCTCAGTAGTACTATCTGCTGACGCCAGGAACCATTCTGAGCGTGAAGGCTTTCCTCACCATAAATATTTTTCACTGCTAATGTCAGCAAGCCAGCTGGCGAGTGACTGAAGTTAATTAGCAGACAAAAATCATCACTGTGCAAAGATTTACGTGGGTTACTACAACGACTAAGCCATAGCAGACTGGGAAATAATCGAGAAAGCGAAATGGAAACTCTCCTCGTGTGCAGCTCTTCCTAACTGTTCAGTTCCCCATGTTCTGTACCTTCTCACACTTAATCAGCCTTCATCAGCTTTTTGCCGTTAGTCGACTGTAACTTTTTTCTACCAGTCTGCGAAAATTTATGAGTTCAATAATTTTCCATCCAGTTGTGCAGCGAGGTGTGTGACTGTGATCCGTCGATCGCCTCGAATGAATGTGTCCGCACGTTCCAACATTCCAGGAGTCACAGCTGCGTGTGGGCGGCCGGTATGGAAGAGATCGGACAGGTTTACGCGATTTTGTTGCGAAGATGGCAGACGACTCGACCAACGACTCATCGTGCTTTTGTTCACACCAAGCTTTCCGTAGACATTGTGCAACGAGCTATGAATATTTCCGATGCTCAGGTTTTCCACCAAAAGAGACTCAAAGACATCTCCCTGCTTGGAATGCACGTCCGTCACAGACCCCGTTCTGAAGGCTACATATAGCGCCGCCACTTGTTGGAAACTCATTAAACTATGGGGGCGGATGCGGGAATACTCCACGATGTGCCACAAGAAATTCCAAATTTTTCACCCGAAATTAGCAGAAAAATGTATACCATTACTGGTTGAACGCTTCTAGTATGTTTCGTACTTTGCGAAGTGCCTGGGGCTAGCAGTGTATTTAACACTAAATTCTTCTAGAATCTTCATATGGAAATGATGCTTTAAGCCCCCCCCCCCTTTTCTAACTACGACTTTTGTTGTTGCACATGGGTTAAGAAGAAACGCGAACTGACTGTAATCGACCCTGCATGTGGAGTACAAAAGAGTTTGGCACCTGCAATAATTTAATTTGATAGAAATTGATTTGATAAAGGGAAGTTTCATTAACGAAGTGAGAAATGAAAGGGTTGCTCTACCGATTAACAGAATGAAAGTACTGTCCAAAATGACAATTTGATTTACTAAGACTAAACTCAAATTAATAAACAAAACACATGAAACATTTACAATTTGTCAAATTGGATACTCAAATAAATTCTGTGAAGGTGAAGTTGTCCATAAACTAGATTGTGACATTTATGACCAAGTGGTGTGTGGAGACAATTCCTTGCAACTCAAATCTTAAGATAAATACCCAGCCAATCCAACATTAATTGCTGCTAGTGTAGTGAGAACTCAGACAACGAACACCCAAGACAGAACCACGTTAGAAGAGGCGGGAACAGGCGCGCTCTGCTAAGGTCTGATTCTCACATAGTTAAATTCCCTAATCTGCCGGTGCTGCGGACATACATTACCAAGCTGTCTTCTTAACTGCAAGGACACGATCTGGCATACCGGAGGCGATGGCTGGTTGTTTCGACGTCCCGTCGTGGTGATCATAATGTCGCTAGTATAGCCCGAAACAAATTACGAAACAAATTATCCTGGTCTGGTTGTTCCAGACTAAAGACTTCCTATCAATACAAATGCGCTTCTGAGAGAGATGAAGAAGGCCCGCCACACAATCACTGGCGGTATAGTGATTGATTTTAACAAGCGAAGTCACACAGTAACTCCGATTCAGTCAACTTTAGCCAAAACTGCTCAAGACAGACAACATAGGCCGTTTCTACGCAGAACGTTCAATTGCAACTGTACTCGGAAAGTTCCGTTGACGTCGAAACTTCAGCAACTTTGTCAAACAGTTACAATTAAATGAAAGTATATTAGACAGCCAACGGAAGGCAGGCTGTCCAGAGCAGCGAGAGCTCGGTCTTGTAGCCTACTCTGAAAGGCGAGAGCCGACTCCTTCAAGAGCGCCCATACAAACCGAACACAGAACCTTCCTGCCCCCACGACAGTAGCTGTGGTTAAACGTTCCAATCAGCAACTCGAAAACCGGCGGAAAATTCCACTCTATTGTCGAAGCACTACTATTCCACCAATGGAGATACTTGGCGCCAATTTCTGCACCGATTTTGCTACGTCACAGAGCTACCCCTTGAGTAAGCCAATTACGGATATGATTTTGCAGAAAACACGGGAATTCGCCCGCCAAGAGTGCCTGGGAATACACGTCATTCCCATGCCTCGCTGGTAGCCCGTCAGAAAGTGTTATCACCAAGTTTCCGCAAAGTAACGGAATCTCTAGCCCCAGCCGCTCCTTCAGGCCCCTGTGGGCGTGTCGCCCACGCTCTTATGACAATGTCGGCGTCTGGAAAGCATCCACTCAACTCCCTGATAACCGTCGGCATAACCCTTTCAAGATCAGCAGAACCTGCCTGTCACCGGACCACCCGGGTGACGAGAGACGATGTGTGGGAAGGCCGTGTGTGAAGCAATAGCAACTTTTCACCACATGCAATTAGAGAGGAAAATATTCATATCTTCTGAATTCTCAATACTAGCCTTGTAGTGACAATACTCTGCCATACTTCCCCAAATCGAATTACACAGAGTAAGATATAAATATGAGAGAGGACAAGTCACTGTGTGCACCTAAAGGCATCCCACCTCTCAACTTTAGACCGACTGTGATGCTCCAGTCTGTCCAGGTTAAAGAAAAGTACGTTTTGGCCGAGATCCTAGTTGTGTAAGACGTGAAGAGAGGGAGAGACACATCTCGAAGAGATCTTAGGGTCGAGGGCAGCAGAGCAGGGGCGGCCTGGAAGTGGTGTTCCTGATGAGGGCTGACAGCGCGGAAACACTGCCCGAAGGAGCGGCTGTCGAGCGGAGCAGTTGCAAAGCGCGGAAAGCTCCCCACAGCCCCCCCCCCCTTCCCCCAGAGCCCCCTCACCGCTGCGCGCAGTAATCACGGCGGTTCGATCTGCCCGCGTGGTGAAGCGAAGCGCGCCACGGCGCATCATTACGGGCGTCGCCCGCGGCTTTCTGTCCACAGAGGAAAGCCGGCGATATTACGGGCTAAGTGGCGTGGCAGTGCGCACTTCATCTGGCGGCGCCTCTACTTTCCGCGCGATATTGGTGAGAGGCAGGGGGGGGGGGGTGGCACGCAGCTCAGCCTGCGGCGCCGACGCCGACGCCGACGCCGATATTACGGCGGGAGGAGAGGAGGCGCGGATTATGCCCGCGGCGGCGTGCCGGGACCTCAAGTAGCGGAGCTCACTTCTGCCGAGGAGGCCCCGCGCGCGGGACGTCAACACCGGGGATTCCCCCTCTTTATTTCCGCTGTCTCCCTCCTCGCAGTATTTACTGTAGGAGGGTCTTTACATTTCGCGAAGGAGGAATCTGTACCACTTGAGTGACTTCTGAGCCTCTCCGGATGCGGGATTTGTCTCGCTCTACGGCAGTACTTGGACGAACATGACGTTAGCGCTGCGTGCCTCCACGTCTTCGGGGAAGTGTTGTTGCAGGAAAAATCTGAAGCCACAAGGACTAAACTGAAAGTAGCAAAATATGTACACTTCGTTTTCTAGTTAATTGTGAAAACTCTCATGGTGTAAAGTATATAACAGCAATAGCGAAAATAGATAAGAATAGAGGCTAAAGTAATGAATTGAAATTTGTGCCAAGGCCAGGAGTTAAACCCGGGTCTCCTGCTTACTAGGCAGGTTTGCTGTCCACTGCATCCGGTGGCATGATGGCTATCACCGCCAAACAAATACACTGCCCCAATGATCTCCCTACCACGAACTTCATTTTAAACCTCAGCCCACCTCATTTCCATCTTATTTTCCCGTTCTCCTTAGCACTAATTTTAATTCATTACTTCACGTTCTGTTTCTTTTCCTTTTTTTTGTGTGGGGGGGGGGGGGTGGAAGGGGGGTCATCATTCTTCTGACTGCGGCCCGCAACGAATATCTCTCCTGCGTCAACCTCTTCATCCCAGAGAAGCAATTGCAACCTACGTCGTCAATTATGTGCTGGATGCATTCCAATCCCTGTCTTCCTCTACAGTTTCTCCCCTCTACAGTGCCCTCTAGTTACATGCAAGTCATTTTCTCTCGTCTTAAGAGAGGTCCTATCATCCTGTCCCTTCTCCTTGTCAATGTTTTCCACATATTCCTTTCCTCTTCTATTCTGTGCAGAACCTCCTCATTCCTCACCTCGTCAATCCACGTAATTTCTAGCACTGGTCTGTAGCACCACATCTCTTTTCCGGTTTTCCCACAGTTCATGTTTCACTACCATACAATGCCGTACTACAAACGTACATCCTCAGAAATTTACTTCCTATATTTGATACTAGAAGACTTATATTGGCCAGGAATGCCCCTTTTGCCAGTGCTACTCTGCTTTTGATGTCCTCCTTGCTCCACCCGTCATTGGTTACTTTGCTCCAGATGTAGCAGAATTCCTTAACTCAGCCATCAAATCGTGTTAAGTCTCTCGCTGTTCTCGCTGCTGCTACTTCTCATTACTTTAGTCTTTCTTCGATTTACTCTGAATCTATACTCTGTACTCATTAGATTGTTCATTCCATTCAGCAGATCATGTAATTCTTCTTCACTTTCACTCAGGATAGCAACGTCATCAGCAAATCGTATCATTGATATCCTGTCATCTTGAATTTTAATTCCACTCTTGAACCTTTCTTTTATTTCCATCATTGCTTCTTCGATGTACAGATTGAACAGTAGGGGCGAAAGGCTACATCCCTTTGTTACACCCTTTAGTTCGAGCACTTCGTTCTTGGTCTTCCTCTCTTATTATTCCCTCTTGGCTCTTGTAAATTTTGTATATTACCTGGCTCTCCCTATAGCTCACTCCTGTTGTTCTCAAAATTTCGAACATCTTGCACCACTTTACATCATTAAACGCTTTTCCAGGTAGACAAATCGTATGAATGTGTCTTGATTTTTATTTAATCTTACTTCCATTATCACTTGCCTCTCTCATGCCTTTACCTTTTCTAAAGCCAAAATAATCGTCATCCTTATCGAAAACGAAGTTCAGACTCAGTATGTATGTCTCCAGGAAAATGTAATTGCAGCAGATCAATAGATCACCTTCGCCTGATGAACAGGCAGGATTTCCCCATTACGTAATAATCTGGGGTACTATTCTGATATTGGAGAGCCTCGGCAATACCAATGATTTAAGGAGGGCAACGGAAGCTGGGTTAAGGTGTGAACTGAATTTGTATTAGGGACGGCAATGGATTATTGTATTCCTTGTAGCTGTGTTAGCGACAGTGCCAAGGGGGGCGGGGGGCGGTGTTATGGATACACATCAGCCTAGTAAGCAGGTGACTGACGTTCAAGTCCTGGCTTGTTACAAATTTTAATTCATTACTTCAGTCTCTATCGTTATTGAAGATAAAGTTGAGACTCATTAAGTCTCCAGGAAACAATAATTCCATCAGATCGATAGAAGCGAAAATGTTCCAGCAAACATAGGTCTGTTAACTAGCAATTGCTAGATACTTGTGACGTCTGCTTAGAAGCTACCACACACTTCAGTATGAAAGATGGTCCTAGATAGTGCAAATGTATTCGAAATCTGGACTTTTCAATCAATTTTCCATCTTTCGCCTTTCTCCTGTTGCCTCAATGGGGTCGGCATCGTTATACATGGTATTGGGAGGGTATAAGTGCAGAGTATTCTGTTGATGACTGAGGACAGTGTACTGAACAACAATACACCATCGTTACTTCACTTGCAGTCTAATAATTGTAACTATTAGGAGTAGTATGTTTTTAGATTGGTAACTACCTCCCAGTATGTGTGGCACAAGCAAGCCATTAATGTTTATTTTTGCCTGGGCAGGAGAAAAGTTATCGAAGTATGGACGCATGGACGCAAAGTGGATGATGTGTACTGAAAGGCTTATTTCACTTTGCGCCGCAGTTCTGACTGCAGAAAACATCAAGTAGCAACTTACGCGTTGTGTTTTCAGGCAGACAGACGCAGAGAGAAAACAGCTAATACTCTAAAGTGGATACATATTAAGATACCATTATCTGTACCTATATATACCTCTAACATGCTGTAGCAGTAGAGGCAGTGTTACCAGTACGTGGTTCATGGCCTGATATCCTCACCCACATCAACCCTCCCTCACCCCCACGACCCCCCTCCGACCCCCCCCCCACCCCCAAGAGACAAAATTTGAAAATCTGTATACTCAATCTGTCTTCGTCCACAAAAAATCTATGTTGAAGCGTGAGAAAGTTTTTTTTTTTTTTTCAAAAGTTTGGACAGCGCGTACCTGAAACCGGTCGTGGGGTGGGCACCAGCGTGGTATTTAAGGAACTGGATGTGGGGAAGACCACGTCCAGGCTGGTAGCCTCATCGGCGCTCGATGTTAACTCGCAAAGCAGACTCCATTCGGGGCAGGGTCATCTGCCAGAAGTGGAGCTTTAAAGTGCTCGGCAGTTCAGGCGGGTTCATTAAATTCCCACCTAATTGGGCTCAAATACTACTCATAGCCTACCTTAGCTAGAACACACTGGGGATATGGGATAGCAACATGCACATATACAGATGGCGATAGTATGGCGTACACGAGGTACACAAGGGCAGTGCATTGGTGCACCGTCAGGTGGCTTGCGGAGTATGGATGTAGATGTAGATGTAGATGTAGATATGTCATTTTACTCAACTGATTGAAGTGAAAAGATTGCCGACGTGATTATGTTCGCACGACGGGAATCAACAGACTTTCAACGAGGTGTGATAGCTGCAGCAGACATATTCGATATTCCATTTCGAAAATCGTCAGGGAATTCAATTTTCCAAGATCCACAATATCAAGAGTGTGTCGAAACTATCAAACTTTACTTATCATCTCTCGCCACGAACAACGCAATGGCCGATGGCCTCCACTTAACGATCGAGGACAGTGGCGTTTGCATAGAGTTTTCAGTGCTAACATGAAAGCAGAACTGTGCTATGTAACCACAGAAATCAATGCAGGACCTACGACGAATGTTTCTGTTAGGACAGTGCGGCGAACGTGTCGTTAATGAGCTATGGCACCAGACGACCGACGCGGGAGCCTCTGCTATCACCACGACATCGCCTACAGCGCCTCTGTTGGGCTCGTGACCGTATGGGTTCAACCCTACGCCTGATTGGATGAGTCGGGATTACAGCTGGTAAAAGCTGGTGGTAGGGTTCGAGTGTGTCGTAGACCCACGAAGCCATGTTCACAAGAGATCAACAAGGCACCGTGGGAGCTGGTTGTGATTCCATCATGGTATGGACTGTTTACACGGAGTACACTGGATCCTATAGTCCAATTGAACCAATCATTAATTGGAAACGTTATGTTCGGCTACCTGGAGAACATTTGCAGCCGTTCATGGACTTCGTGTTCCCCAAACAAGGACAGAATTATTATGGATGATATTGTGTAATGTCACCGGACCACAATTGCTCACGACTGATTAGAAGAACATTATGACAGTTTGAGTGAATGATTGACCACCAGAAAGATGGCCGGACACAAGTCTCATCGAACGTTTATGGGACATAATAGAGTGGAGAGTTCGCAAACAAACTGTTGCACTGCCAACACTTTCGCAATTAAGGACGGCGGTAGAGGCAGCATGGGTCAGTATTTCTTCAGGGAACTACCAACGACTCACTGAGTCCATTCACGTCAAGATGCTGCACTACGCCGGTTAGGAGGTCCGACACAGTATCAGGAGGTATCCCGTGACTTTCGTCACTTCAGTCTCTAATACTGCATCAGCTCGTTACATATTGCAATTTATTCTACAATCGCATCTCTTAAAGGAGATTCCCCAAGTGTTGCCCTTGAAATTCGTTGCAGCACTATCTCTCCAGAGAGCGACTAATTCTTAAAGACCTCCAGTTCGTGCCGCAATTCCTTTTTAAGACTGTATGATTGGCTGCTCCTGTTCAACTGTATCAACGGCAGCGCTCTAGAGTTAAATTTCGATATGGCCCCAGGCGGAAAAATCCTGGTTATTGGTGTCAGGTGGTCACAGTGATCTAAACACTCCCTCTGTTCGGTGTATCCACCTTGGATTAAATTTTCACGTAAGATATTGTATTACATCAACAGCAAATTCTGCCGGTGCCCCAACATGTATGTACCACATTACCAAACCATGGGCTGCCGGTGAAATTGCAGCACAGTTACATGGGGATTTAATCGAAAACTAGTATTTCAAACCCTAATACTACCTGTCACAATATTTCATTCCGAAGCCAGTGGCGGCTTGGCAAGTTCGCGGGCACGTGTGTAATGAAATGTTATTTCTTTTGTATAATAGATGCCGTGTCATTTATCGTTATTAAGCACCATACTCCATTCATATCTATTCACCAGAATCGTAAGAGCTCTAAAATTGATATAATATTTGGAAATGTTTTTCGCAAATGATAATACAGAAACGGTTGCGTATGTTTCTAAAAAGATTAATTTCCGCTTTATTTATTTATCGCAATACAAAGCAGATGTGGTTGCTTTTAAGGAAGTGGACCAAAGTACACTTTATCGTGTTCGTGAAAAGAGGTTTATTATGATACAGAATGTGTCAGCATTCATAAAGAAACTTTTCGCGAGGGAAACAGAAACTATGCTAAGTATCGTGTTGACATCTGCTAACACCAAGCGTTTTCAGCTCCACTTTCCGGTTAATAACCAGCTGGAAAATGCCATGAGAATAAAACAATAGTGGTTTTTGTATAGCGGTAAATAATAAAGGCCAGTGAGTATTAATTGTGCAACGAAGTGCTTGTTTCTTTTCCTATAATCATTTGCCATAAACCTTGCCTCCATATCTGAAATACTGTAGGCGTTGTTACATAGGAACACAGCGGCGTACTGCGGGTGTTTTAATGATGTAAAATTTATATGATAATGGGCGAGAAGAATAGTAGCTATTTCAAAAGTGGAATCTTCGTCTGGAAGAAAATGAGTCGAAAATGACGTGCTAGACCGCAGCAATGGTAATGCTTCTATCCTATAAATAACTGCTTTATTACGTATGAGGTTTCTTGTCGTGTAAGGTATAGAAATCCGACAGTTATAAGGGCGTACATAACGCCGAAACTCCGCGAAATTTCTGATGAAGGCTTCACGCATATGCAGACATTGTCACTTCCATTGTAAAGGTGTGTAAGACTACATTATTTGTTTCCAAGTCGCTGTTGACCAGCCCTAAGGAAATACAGCTGCTTCAAATTGATGAACTCGTTGACAGATTTTACAGAGCAGAGGCGACAAAACAGAAACTGTAGGAAATCTGATAGATTGTATCAGGTCAAGTGCTCACGTTAAACGTATTCGTTACACCTTTCTCAGAACGTTCCTGTGGTTAAGTGTAACACGGTCAGTGGCATTACCGTGCAACAACCACGGGGGCGACCAAATGTAAACATTCCCTATTTGGAAGAAGCCGTGCTTGCTCATCTGGATCAGGGTTGTTCCAGTCGGATCTGGGTAGCTCATTCGGTAAGAGCACTGCTCGCGAAATGCTGGGCTCCGGATTTTGATTTCCGGTCCATCACACGCTGTCATATCCTGACGACATATTGACTTGTACAATGTTACGCTTAAGGCTATTTGTGGCCATCAAGGTAGGAAATCAGAGACGCAGAGCAGACAGTAGGCAAAAGTGGTAGCATTTAGGTTATCGGGGACTAGTAGTGATACTAGAGCAGTGCAAATTGCAGACGCTCTGTGCAGCTGTACCAGGGGGGAAGTTTCACTTCAGAGAATTAACTGGTAACTTCATCCGCAGTGGCGCCTTACGGAAGCGTCTAGGCGTCACTATAGAAAATGGCCACGAAAAGGCACGTCTTAGCAGAGGCAGCAAGCTTGATACATGCTCCTGAGGACTGTAACGTCAGTGGTTTACAAAAGTTAGGGTGCTACTACTCTCCCGTCCCCCCCCCCTCCCTCCCCCACAGAAGGGGGGAGGTCGGGGTCAAGCGACGTAAACCACTGTTGCTGCTGGCCATAAAAGGAGTGGCAGTGACGTTGAGCTTTCAGCTGAACGCTGTTGATACCATACTCGGAGTTTGTTAATGCAAATAGGAGTAGGGGAGGAACCTAAATGTGTAAATGTGTTTTGCTAGACGTGCTCTGGAGGTGCAGAATGATTCGCCAGATTGGCCAAAGCTTGTCAAGTGCCGTTGGATTGGTGGGTGGAGTATAGGAAGGGAGAAATGGTGCGCCTCCGCGATTCCTTAAAAACCCATGCTTTTGTATTCAGAGAAAGTTTTCAGTCAGATAGCTGAGGCTAGCTCGTGGCTGGCCTCGGTAAGCTCCGACATGTCTGCTTTTTCCCACTTGGAGGGCTGCTCTTAGGTGAGTGCTTAACGTGCCGCTAGTGTTCGCTACTTCTATTAGCATTTGCACCCATGGCTTCAGACACTGACTTCTGTTGTGCAACCAATTGCTTCCTCTGCTTTTTCTAACGTTTAGAATTAGCCTTTAGTGTAGTATTTAGTCTGATCGCAAATAAATAGTGTTAATTAGATTCCTGAATTCGACGAGTTTTCTGGTGCAAGCACTCTGTCGAATCCCAAAATCCGCATCAGGACACGACAAGTGCTGATACGCCAGACGTCAGCAACATGATTCCGGCTTCCGGACACCGATATAGTTCGTTCTATCCCCTCAAAGCATTGGGAACTTGGTCTTCCCACTTCTAGAGCACAATTTCGTACGCAAATGATCGCAGTTCCTTGTACATGACACACTCGGCAAAATTCCACTCGCGGACATACGAAAGAGTAAAATTCGCAGTCTAGTTTGCCTTGCATATCAAGTAAGTTATTAGGTTGGTGCATAAATACCTAGAGTTTTTCTTTTGCATGTTGGTATTCCGATTGCAAGGGGTTTATTTACTGATTGTCATTTTATCTTAGTAATTCACTGTTGCTATTTGAGTTCACATGTAGTTTGAAGATAGTGAGTGGAGCTGTGGACGCTAGAAAACGGAGTGCCAAGTGCAGAATTCTAAATGTTTCTCGCATATTCTTTTGTTTACTTCCGATGTTGTTGTTGTTGTTGTGGTCTTCAGTCCTGAGACTGGTTTGATGAAGCTCTCCATGCTACTCTATCCTGTGCAAGCTTCTTCATCTCCCAGTACCTACTGCAACCTACATCCTTCTCAATCTGCTTAGTGTATTCATCTCTTGGTCTCCCCCTACGATTTTTACCCTCCACGATGCCCTCCAATACTAAATTGGTGATCCCTTGATGCCTCAGAACATGTCCTACCAAACGATCCCTTCTTCTGGTCAAGTTGTGCCACCAACTCCTCTTCTCCTCAATCCCATTCAGTACCTCCTCATTGTCCGCCCCAGTAGCTGAGTGGTCAGCGTGTCGGATTGCCGACCTCTGGGCCCGGGTTCGATTCCCGGCTGGGTCGGAGATTTTCTCCGCTCAGGGACTGGGTGTTGTGTTGTGTTCATCATCATTTCATCTCCATCCGGCGTGCAGGTCGCCCAATGTGGCGCCGAATGTAATAAGACCTGCGATATGGCGGCCGGACCTGCCCCGCGAGGGGCCTCCCGGCCAATGACGCCAAACGCTCATCATCATCATCATCACCTCCTCATTAGTTATGTGATCTACCCATCTAATCTTCAGCATTCTTCTGTAGCACCACATTTCGAAAGCTTCTATTCTCTTCTTGTTCAAACTATTTACCGTCCATGTTTCACTTCCATACATTGGCTACACTCCATACAAATACTTTCAGAAATGACTTCCTGACACTTAAATCTATACTCGATATTAACAAATTTCTCTTCTTCAGAAACGCTTTCCTTGCCATTGCCAGTCTACATTTTATATCCTCTCTACTTCGACCATCATCGGTTATTTTGCTCCCCAAATAGCAAAACTCCTTTACTACTTTAAGTGTCTCATTTCCTAATCTAATACCCTCAACGTCACCCGACTTAATTCGACTACATTCCATTATCCTCGTTTTGCTTTTGTTGATGTTCATCTTATATCCTCCCTTCAAGACACCATCCATTCCGTTCAACTGCTCTTCCAAGTCCTTTGCTGTCTCTGACAGAATTACAATGTCGTCGGCGAACCTCAAAGTTTTTATTTCTTCTCCATGGATTTTAATACCTACTCCGAATTTTTCTTTTGTTTCCTTTACTGCTTGCTCAATATACAGATTGAATAACATCGGGGAGAGGCTACAACCCTGCCTCACTCACTTCCCAACCGCAGCTTCCCCTTCATGTCCCTCGACTCTTATAACTGCCATCTGGTTTCTGTACAAATTGTAAATAGCCTTTCGCTCCCTGTATTTTACCCGTGCCACCTTTAGAATTTGAAAGAGAGTATTCCAGTCAACATTGTCAAAAGCTTTCTCTAAGTCTACAAATGCTAGAAACGTACGTTTGCCTTTCCTTAATCTTTCTTCTAAGGTAAGTCGTAAGGTCAGTATTGCCTCACGTGTTCCAGTATTTCTACGGAATTCAAACTGATCTTCCCCGAGGCCGGCTTCTACTAGTTTTTCCATTCGTCTGTAAAGAATTCGTGTTAGTATTTTGTAGCTGTGGCTTATTAAACTAATTGTCTGGTAATTTTCACATCTGTCAACACCTGCTTTCTTTGGGATTGGAATTATTATATTCTTCTTGAAGTCTGAGGGTATTTCACCTGTTTCATACATCTTGCTCACCAGATGGTAGAGTTTTGTCAGGACTGGCTCTACCAAGGCCGTCAGTAGTTCCAATGGAATGTTGTCTACTCCGAGGGCCTTGTTTCGACTCAGGTCTTTCAGTGCTCTGTCAAACTCTTCACGCAGTATCGTATCTCCCATTTCATCTTCATCTACATCCTCTTCCATTTCCATAATATTGTCCTCAAGTACATCGCCCTTGTATAGACCCTCTATATACTCCTTCCACCTTTCTGCTTTCCCTTCTTTGCTTAGAACTGGGTTTCCATCTGAGCTCTTGATGTTCATACAAGTGGTTCTCTTATCTCCAAAGGTCTCTTTAATTTTCCTGTAGGCAGTATCTATCTTACCCCTAGTGAGAAAAGCCTCTACATCCTCACATTTGTCCTCTAGCCATCCCTGCTTAGCCATTTTGCACTTCCTGTCGATCTCATTTTTGAGACGTTTGTATTCCTTTTTGCCTGCTTCATTTACTGCATTTTTATATTTTCTCCTTTCATCAATTAAATTCAATATTTCTTCTGTTACCCAAGGATTTCTACTAGCCCTCGTCTTTTTACCTATTTGATCCTCTGCTGCCTTCACTACTTCATCCGTCAAAGCTACCCATTCCTCTTCTACTGTATTTCTTTCCCCCATTCCTGTCAATTGTTCCCTTATGCTCTCCCTGAAACTCTCTACAACCTCTGGTTCTTTCAGTTTATCCAGGTCCCATCCCCTTAAATTCCCACCTTTTTGCAGTTTCTTCAGTTTTAATCTACAGGTCATAACCAATAGGTTGTGGTCAGAGTCCACATCTGCCCCTGGAATTGTTACAATTTAAAACCTGATTCCTAAATCTCTGTCTTACCATTATATAATCTATCTGATACCTTTTAGTATCTCCAGGGTTCTTTCATGTATACAACCTTCTATCATGATTCTTAAACCAAGTGTTAGCTATGATTAAGTTGTGCTCTGTGCAAAATTCTACCAGACGGCTTCCTCTTTCATTTCTTAGCCCCAATCCATATTCACCTACTACGTTTCCTTCTCTCCCTTTTCCTACACTCGAATTCCAGTCACCCATTACTATTAAATTTTCGTCTCCCTTCACTATCTGAATATTTTCTTTTATCTCGTCATACATTTCTTCAATTTCTTCGTCATCTGCAGAGCTAGTTGGCATATAAACTTGTACTACTGTAGTAGTTGTGGGCTTCGTATCTATCTTGGCCACAATAATGCGTTCACTATGCTGTTTGTAGTAGCTTACCCGCATTCCTATTTTCCTATTCATTATTAAACCTACTCCTGCATTACCCCTATTTGACTTTGTGTTGATAACCTTGTAGTCACCTGACCAGAAGTCTTGTTCCTCCTGCCACCGAACTTCACTAATTCCCACTATAACTTTAACCTATCCATTTCCCTTTTTAAATTTTCTAACTTACCTGCCCGATTAAGGGATCTGAAATTCCACGCTCCGATCCGTAGAATGCCAGTTTTCTTTCTCCTGATAACGACATCCTCTTGAGTAGTCCCCGCCCGGAGATCCGAATGGGGGACTATTTTACCTCCGGAATATTTTACCCAAGAGGACGCCATCATCATTTAATCATACAGTAAAGCTGCATGCCCTCGGGAAAAATTATGGCTGTAGTTCCCCCTTGCTTTCAGACGTTCGCAGTACCAGCACAGCAAGGCCGTTTTGGTTATTGTTACAAGGCCAGATCAGTCAATCATCCAGACTGTTGCCCTTGCAACTACTGAAAAGGCTGCTGCCCCTCTTCAGGAACCACACGTTTGTCTGGCCTCTCAACAGATACCCCTCCGTTGTGGTTGTACCTACGGTACGGCTATCTGTATCGCTGAGGCACGCAAGCCTCCCCACCAACGGCAAGGTCCATGGTTCATGGGGGGGGGGGGGTGAAAGCAGCTGAGACAGCCAGAATTATTTGCGTCCTTTAGGTAAAATTTTCATTGGACAGAGTACGGTAAGAAAAAGGTTTGCACGTTTGAAGGAGAATCTTTTTGACATTAGTGAGCCTCAACGTTTACAAAGACCTTTGGGGTTTTATGAGGATCTTTAATCCACAGTGATCCACGTCAGTGGACTCCAGAATTGTCGAACGTGATGGACTACCGCTACTCCACCATCGTGGAACATTTTTATGCAATGGGGAAGGTTCAAACATTGGGTGTATGGGTACCGCACACTCTAAGCCAAGATCATAAGAACCAGCGGGTGGCCATACGTGCACCTCCGCTTGCTCGTCATCAACTGACTCAAGAACAACACCGACTATTCCTGTCCTGTATCGTTACTGGTGACGAGAAATGGTGTCTTTATGCTAACGTAAGGGAAAGAAAGCAATGGTTGAGCCCAAACAAAGCTGCAACTCCCCGTACAAAGACCTGCAGCGCATTCACAAAAGACAATGTTATGCATCTGGGGGAACAGCGACGGTGTGGTGTACTACGAATTGCCTCCCCGAGGTGTAAAAATCGCTGCTGACATTTATTACGACCAACTGAGACGTCTTGAAGACGTAACCCAAGAAAAACGACCGGGAGGACTGCGTAAAGTGAGGCTACTCAATTGTGCAATACTGACAAGAAACACTGCACAGGGGTTGGGTTGGGCAGTCATTATCATGCACCTACAGATTTCCACCTTTTCGGCGCTCTATGGAACTGCCTTCAAGGAACTTCCTTTCCGGATGAAAATGCGCTCCGAACATAGCTCGGAGAGCTCTTCGCTTCATAACGATGTGATTTCTATAATCGCGGAAATGAAAACTTACCCCGACGTTAGCATAGTGTTGTATATAATGATGGACAATTTATTATTAATGACTAAAGTCTCTGTTATATGTATCTTTCGTGTTTATTAAACTTTCGTCAGGCCATTTTTAAACAGTGTGAATCATTCGTAATCCCGAGTACGGCTGAAGCGCTCATCACCATAGGCTTCCTGCGCCATTTGGTGTGTCTCTGTGAAGGTTTCCTTGAGTTTCAAGCAAAATTTAATGCAGAAGTGTTGCTCGTCTAACTCTGTCATCTCGAAATTAGCAAACTGTGCGACGCAACTTTCTACTCAATACATCACTGAACAATAACTAACAGACGTATCTCAGTTACACACTAATCACAGGCAAGTGCATGGACGGCAACCGCATTTTGCTCAAACACACCACTCTCGTGAAATTACGCATGTTCCGGAATATTATGAACAGACCTCGCACACAATCTTCTCCAATTTTTTCCTCAAACGTTTCACCACTGCTGCTTCTAAAGCATGCGGAGCACATAAGCAGCCGATTACCATGTTGATACCTTTAACATTAACTTCGTCCGCAGCTCATGGTCGTGCGGTAGCTTTCTCGCTTCCCGCGCCCGGCGTCCCGGGTTCGATTCCCGGCGGGGTCAGGAATTTTCTCTGCCTCGTGATGACTGGGTGTTGTGTGATGTCCTTAGGTTAGATAGGATTAAGTAGTTCTAAGTTCTACGGGACTAGATGTTAAGCCCCATAGTTCTCAGAACCATTTGAACATTAACTTCATCCAAAATATTTCGCTTTCGGAATCTGTTCTAACCTCGCTACATGTTGTATCATTTAAGATCACAAACACGCTACCTCCACAGGTATGCGAATACTGAACTACGCCCTTTAGAGAATTTTTATGTATGATCACAAAGGTACGCTTATGCTGCAACCTTGCAGTTTGTACCTTGACTTATTGATGCATTTAACCTGCAGCTGCACTGTGGTTGCAGCATGGCCCAAAAAATCCACTCCAGGCGAGGGTTAGGCAGCATCGTGATATCTCAATAGCGGAACAATGACATGTGTCTCTGACTCCAATAAACTCGGTACAGAAACTGAATTATTTCTGCCCATCGACTGGTGTGGTAAGCCACCCAATCTTAATCCTGTAGACACTGTAAGGTCCCCTTAGAATTATTAATGAATTACTGTGCTGATAAACCTCTTACATTATTTGATTTTCAAACAGCTGAGCAAAACTGAACGTACTCAGACATTACTCTCCTTACTTATTCTGATCAACACTAAACTGACACACAATATTTTTTGCGCAACGCAATCTGACTTTCAAAAATCCCTACAAAATAATGGCCCTGACTAACATTAACCTATACGTTTCACAAATCACTTACCTCACAAAAATCTTCGTTACTCGAACTACTGCAATACAGCGAGCGCCACTACTGCCAGCTAAATAAAAGATTCAAACTACTGAAGGCACTAACTACTGATAGGCATAGTTAGCAAATTAAAGATTTTGGTAGAGAACAAACAATATATTTACCTTAAAAGTGTTCGAAAGTCATAATATATATATATCAATCCATGATATCCAATATTACAAATTTACTCTTTCTGATGGACACACGTCCAGATCGTCCGCTCTCAAAATTCCGCCATCTCTCTCCCCACATCCACCACTGCTGGCGGCTCACCTCCAACTGCGCAACGCTACGCGCTGTTAACAGCCAACAGCCCAACACTACAATATTACAACAATGTCACCCAGCCACAGACTGCACAGTGATTTTCATACAGAGCGCCACGTGGCGTTACCATTATAAAAACCTAAACAGCCTACTTACATAGCCCCCATGCTCCCCACAAAAAATTTTACAAATTGTTTTGGGCAGTGGCCAATACAGATTTGAAAAAAATATTCATAATTACAATTACAAAGAAATCAAATGCACACACTTCTCGATACAATGTTGGTCAAAAGCTAAAATTTTCTCACAGTCCATAAAGACAGACCAGATCGTTCATCACAATAAAATTGCAGTGAGTTTTTTTTTTTCTCAAAGTCTGAGCAGTAAAATAGAATGCACACGGAAGTAGTGGATTTCCATGCAGCCTTGAAAAAGCAGTGTTGTCCTTCCAACGGAAAGACTGTGGTGACTCTTGACATGCAGACAGGTAATAGGCCACAACAGAGCAAACCCACCGCAGAGTCAGTCGAAGTTTTGAAGAATATTGGTAGGTAGATCATCACAGAGTAGACCCACTGTAGTCCTGGTAAAGAGTATGGTATTGGTGAGCCACCAGAGGTGCAGACCCACTGCAGTCCTTGTAGAAATAATTGTATTGGTGAGTCATCGAAGATGTAGACCCACTGTAGTCCTTGTAGAGATGGCTAGCAGCCATCCGTTGCGACTGTGCAGGTGCACAATCACCATCGAAGAGTCTTGCGGAGAATATAGCAAGTCCATAAACCACCACTTGTGCACTCACAAAGTTTTTTTTTTAATTGTCCTTAGAACCAGCAATGCTGTTGAGCAGTCCTTTGCTGAATTATTAGCACACGTGAAAACACTATCAGTCCCTACTTCTCACATATTGTCCATATACTATGACCAACAGAAATGTGTGCAGTGAAATGTAACTTACAAGTTACTTAATTTGATGAACTGGTGACAATTACAATTTTATAACATAAGAATACAATTACAAAGGTACAAAATACATCATTAAAGAACATAATAATACAGATAACATTTGTAGTAATACAGGCTTTACAAAAGAATCGAAATAACATGTACGTCAGTGTTACAGGAATTATGGTATAAGTACATACATAAAAGATCAGAATAACTTTTGAAACATCAACTTCACACATGAGCATTAAAACATAACAGAATAAATAATGTCTAAACATCTTTACAAAGTAAATAACATATTATCAAGAAAAATTCTACAGCGTAAATCTTATTAGCTAAACACATAAATACAGGAAGAACACAAATACACAAGGGTACACAAACACATAGTGGGATAACACAAAAGGAAAGGACAGAGTTTGTTTTACTGCAGTATCTTGCAAACAAAACTTTCTTTACTTCTTGGAGATCTCCCTTCGTTCTTAATTATTTCCAAAAAGTCCTATCTACACCTGTTTTCTGTACTTTTTTCGTATAACTTCTCAATGCATTTCTTCCGATTCATTGCAACTAATTCTCTTATATAGTCTACCCCCTATTAAGCTAACTTAAATCTACTGAGCTCAGATGCATAAACTAAGGGATGAGGCAATGCAGCAGCACAAAACAATTAATTCAAACAGCAATGAAAAAAATGCAAATTTGCAAATTTAGCAGCAGTAAATCTAAATTAGCAAAGCAAATGCAATATTACAACTAATATAAAGCAATGTGTAGCACACAAGAAAAATAAATCAGTAGTAAAACTGGCTTAACAGAGTAATACAAAGTGAAATTTAGTAGCACTATGCCTGGCAAACAGCAGCAGCAAATGTAATAACTTATATCTAAACATGACAAAGCTCAAGCAGAAAAAATATTACACTACAGATGGCCATGTCTAATACCTATGTCACATCTTAACACTAGATAACTTACTCTAGCAGACAAGTTACCAAATCGTAAAAAAATTATTTATGCAACCCCTGTGAAGGGAAATGTCTATTTGTGTTCCCCCTTTTTTTTAAGAAAGCAGATAATTAAATTATTGTTTTATGGATCTGTAGACAGAAAACATTTACATTAGTACATCTATTAAATTTTATATTAACCAATGCTGCAGTGCAGCTAGAAACTAGATATTGAACAAAATAGGCAAATATATACAAAGGAAGGCATGAAACATCATTCACTAGTCATATGGCATTTCATAAGGCAGTAAAAAAAATCTCTCAACTAGAAAGACAGTAGTCATAATCAGGTGTATAGACATAAAATATTTCTCGTCATTTCATTAGGCATTTCAGTAAATATCATAAATTAAGAACTCCACAGTGTAATCATATGTTTCCAAGTAATAGCGTGTCATATTTGCGATGCTTTCTAGAAAATAATGTCAATAGCGAGGTTAATGGCCTCTTTTTTCTCCACCTAATGGCTTTTTCTACAGGCAGGTGGGACAGCCGGTCGCCCACGACGCATTACGTGAAGGTCTCTTAACAATCTTACCGAATTATTTACGACAGCAGTGACAGTGTCATATAAAAAAATTTCACAGGTCGAAAAGTTACAGTAGAAATGTGTAGAAACGAAATCTCAGGAATAGCTTTGCTGTGATACATTCACACATGGACAAACAACTCATAACTCCTAAAGTACGATTCTTGGTTTCCAACATCCTTTTTCACAAACCAGAGTCCCTAACTTCTATTCATTATTCATATATATATAAACACGTAATCACATTCCTCATATACGGTAGCACCATGTTATTGATCATAAACATATATCAACAGTATAATACACATCGTCTCCGTAATAATAACATCATAAAACCTCAGCCAAACCTCAAAAATGTCGTAGCTTTCTGCAATAATTTCAAAATCTAAAAAATTCTCTGATCATTTCAATAGTGTCATCTACCTCAAACGTACTTTAAAAATCATGATCCCATGCCAAATACATCATTCAAAGCTCTCATAGTATTACAACGGTTCCGAAAAAAATATGAACAGTTCACAATGTACAGACAAAATACAAATTCATAAGTGTGAAGTTATCCAACTGTGTAATTGCGTAAACATGTGTCACTGATGTAAGAACAAAAATGTTTGTCTCACTCAGCTAAATGATCAGATAGCTGTGTAATTATGTGTTAGAGAAATATGGTACCGATGTGTAAAGTTGTATAAGCAAATACCATATTAGATAGTTGTCCTTGTGCTTGCCAAATACATGGCACACAAAGTAAGCGTGTACCCCCCTGAGGATTAATGTAATTATACCCTCAGGTGTTACAGATTACAGCAATGGAATGAAATGTATCACGACAACTTTCTTTGTAATTCAAAAATCTTTAAAAGTAAATGTTTTGAGTACAAAATTAATCACTCAAATACGTGTACTGTAGCGCTAAATGGTGCGTCTTGTTGTAAGATAATCTCTGTCATTACTTGAGGGTAAAAAATGTGCCAAGTGTCGTAATTAACGTCGTCCGTAAGCAACATTATGTATAAGTCAATGTACTTACATCGTAATAAACAAAAATGAAATGCTTTGCCTCTAGATATCGTAGTTATTACGCTTATTGCCATGATGAAGTAAGTACTGTACTGTAACGTATTGTTGTGCTACAGAAAAGCCTGTTTCATTGTAGCTATACCACAAAGTTACTACTAAAACATGTTTTACTTTCCAGAATAATACAGAATAACTGTGCAGATATAAAACAGATACACCGCAAAAGCAACAATGTAAATTGTGTCACATATTAGTAGCGTCGTGATATGATTGTGTAACTATCAAAGAAACCAAACGCTAAGTCATCTTTAATCTCACAGAATGTACTCAAATAAAGAATGTATTTTCAAGTAAACCAAAATGTTGCATTAAAATCTCATTAGCAGTACCTGTATATGTTCTAAGTATGTAAGCTGTATATTCGATACGTAATCATGCAACTAACAAGCAAGAATGTACACATAACAACACTGTGTCGTCTGTTCACTATAACAATGCATTCGTAATTTCTGTTTAAGTAAGTTCCCTTGGTTCTTGAATGGATATTTAACTTCAAACATTGTTGCATGTTAAAAGATTCTAAGTCTGACAAAGCGTACTGGTAATGTAAAGTGAAAAATTTTATAGCAAAGACTAAGCTAAAAAGCAGATTATCTCTTAATAAACGGTTTTACATTTGAAATGTGGTGGAATCCTTTACTCTTCATAGTACTCAGAGTTTCAACTTGAACGCAATTATCATGCAGTATACGTCGGTAAAGAATACTGGAATTTTTCTCAAGGTTAGCGTCTATGTTATTTTTCTCTGAGCCAGCCGGCGCACACGGCTGCCTGCGGTGCGAGTCATTGTCTGTCTCTTCGTTGGCGCATGTCGTTATTAGGATTAGGGGACCTAACTTCTATAAATTTCCCTTGCCGAGAGGGCCCTGCCCTGTTTGAATCCCGCCAGTTTTGATGAAATTCAGGTCTGTCGTTACGATTCTATCGTCTGTCGTCATGTCGTTAGATTCCATAGTTTCTCTTTTGTCGGTCATGTGGTGGAGAATTTCTGTCAGAATCGTAACTGCGCGCTGAACTGTTGTGTCTGAAGTTATTCTGTCTCCCTTGATAATAATTGTTTTGGTTCCCATATTGTCTATTTCTTTGGTTATCGGTTATCTCTGCCATATTCGCTACTACAGAAATGCGACCTTTCTCTGTAACTATTATTCTGCCAACAGTTTTCATATGTGTGGTGTCTGTTTTGGCCACCATTCTGCCAACGGTTCTCATACGTGTGGTGTCTGTTTTGGTCACCACTTACGTTGTAAGGAAAGCCTTCTCGTGTCCAGTTATTATTTCTGTCATCACGGAATTGTGACGGATGTGACCTGTAATTGTTGTGCTCCTGTTTTCGCGTTCAGTGTCAATTTCCAATTCTTGTAACAGTACATGAAAAGCTTCAATGTCGTCTATGCAACGTCCTGCCAAAATAATATGTCGTAAATGTTCAGGCAATTTGATTAAGCAAATGCGGATGAGTTCTGAGGGGCTGTAAGGATTTGACAGGTACTGATTCTTGTGCAACATGTCTTCAAAATATTTCACAAGACTGGAAAATTCAGATTGTTCGAAATGTTTCATTATGATGCTATGTTTTACTCGGTCTTGTGTTGCTTGAGACCAGTATGCTAAGAGCAAGGCATGGTAAAATTCTCCTTCACTGTGGCAATCGTGAATGACCGATCGCATTCTTACAGCTGGTCCATTCTCTAAGTAGCCACACATAAATTCTAATCTGTGCTCTAATGACCAGTTGGGAGGAAAACACTGAGAGAATTGATGAAGCCACGCTTGTGGATGAATGTCGTTGCTGGAATTCTTAAATGTTTTGAATTTACGTGTAGTAATAAACAGCTTATAGTCAAAATCACCATGTCGGCGAGTCGCATATCGGTTATTGTTACGTCGTTTCGGCGGTTCCATTTCAAAATTCGGTGTACCTTGCCAATTTCTTTCATAATTTCCGAAGTGCCTGTGTTAGTATTTTGTGGCTGTTCCGTATTTCTTTGTCCCTCTTCCCGTATTGGAGCGCGAGTGTCCTCTGAAATATGTAATTCTTGTGTTACCTGTGTCAACTGATCTTGTACTTCCGGTATTTCTCTTTGGTGTTGCGTATTAATTTGATTCTGATTTTGTTTGAATTTCCTTATTTGTTCGTACTCTTCTGTGTCAGTGAAGGCTACACGTCTTGTGTCATTCAGATCATCATCCACCTTTGTAAATAAGTTAGTGAACTGATCCGAAAGTTCGGCTAATTTCTCCGATAGTAAACTTATTTCCTCAGTGTGTTTTTCTGAACCAAGTTTCAGAGTGTCCATTTGTGTTGAAATCATATCTATTGTGTCCTTTAAGCTTTCCTGAGTTTTGCAAGTTGCGTAACCGAATCGGTAGATGCAACTGAGTCAATCTTAGCCTGCAAGGTCTCATGATTTTCATGAACAATAGTTTGCAGTTCTTTTACGGCTGCTACGTGATTCTGTAATGTATTTTCATGCCGCGAAAAAATATGTTGTAAACGCTCACAAATTTGTGTTTTTACGTAATTACAGACTTTTTGACATTTCGATTCGATTTTATGTAACTCAGTTGTTAAATCTTCACGTATTTGTTCAAGCGTGGTGTCTAACCTTTGAAGATTTTGTTCCATTGTGTCTAACTTTTGAAGATTTTGTCCCATTGTGTCTAACTTTTGAAGCTTTTGCTGTGTTTGTCCCATTTGTTGTATTAATTGTAATAACAATGCACTGGTGTCTGAAACATGTTCCTCAGTGCTTTTCGGCAGTGAATTTGCACTGGCAACATTCACATTTTGACAAGCAAAAAATGTGTCTTGACTTATTTGAGAAAACGGTGAGTGCGCAAAACCTGAGTCTACAGTATTTGCAAGATTGTGTCCTGTCATTTCGGATTCCTGAGGCGAGCTGTTGCCGACCGATCGATCGATAATGCTTCCCTGTTCACTAATTGTTTCACTGTCTACACCATTATTTGCAGCCCGCTCCATTTCCCTATGCACAATTATCTAATTACTACTTTGAACATTAGTTAATTCATTACTCGGTGGCGCTAACACACTGCTTTCGTCTTCACTGTCCTTTCTCAGTTTACTTTGGAGACTAGTACTACGTTTTTCACACGCCATGATTATCACGTATTTCACACGATAACAAGAAAAGCACAATTTGAAGAGCAAAACTAGTGCAGCTGCGAAATACTTGGTGCAAATCTACATGCATGCCACAACTGTTTTACTGTACAACAATGAAAAACTACAACTACGAAGGAAATTCTCTCTATAATTACGCGCTAGCAATAAAAAATAGCTGAACTAATTACACAAACACCTTCAACTGCGCAACGCTACGCGCTGTTAACAGCCAACAGCCCAACACTACAATAGCGAATATTACAACAATGCCACCCAGCCACAGACTGCACACAGCACAGCCAGTGATTTTCATACAGAGCGCCACGTGGCGTTACCAATATAAAAACCTAAACAGCCTACTTACAACACAATGCTCAATATCTGATATTTTAGGTGCCATAACGTCCCTACTCAATCATGCAAACTAACCCCTTTTCCAAACCAGCCATAAAAATCACAAGTTTCGATTTTAAAGAAATAAAATTAAGATGAGAAATAATTTTTTTTTAAATACTGTTCTGAAATTCAGGTTTTAAAACATAAATGCTTATACACTGTTTCGTAGGAGGTACAACCGCGGACGTAAGTAGACATCTAAAATAATAACGCTTGGTTGCTCTTGAAAATAATTTATTGAACGACCATTTTCGTAGCCTAGAAGCCACATCATCAGCTTAGATATGGTGAATCATGACATGAAAGTTGCACCGAATACTCCTTGTGTCGTGAATCTGGAATCGCTCGAGGAAACGTGGATCCATACTTTCTGCTTACCTGACGATCGGCTAATTGCGTAATTTATTGTTAGACAAGGAATGCTCAGTCCCGACCATGTTGCAACTTAAACGTCGATTCACCATGTCTGACCTGATGATGTGGCTTCTAGGCTACGAAAGCGGTGCTTAAATAAATTATTTACAAGGGCACCATAATTTCTAATACCTTAATCAAAACAATAACACCACAAAATTTAATACAAACCTATCACTGCTTTGTAACGAAGCTCATCTTATCCTGATTATAACTTTAAATCTCTGAGATCTCTGGTTGTCGTAAACAAAAGACAGTCAACATGAGAAACGAGTAGCAGCTCATTTTGAGTGTACTGTATACACACACACACATACACACACACACACACACACACACACACACACACTTAGCTCCTCCCGTGCCTCCGCCCATCGCATCAAATTGATCACATATTGTCACGTTCACTGGTGCTAGCGGAGGGGTAAATTAGTTACGTTGCGATTTAATACATGTGTACTATTTTAAATCTCCTGTCCAGCGCTGACTTGTTCGACTGAGTTCAAAAACAATTCCCTTGGAGGAGAGGGGGGGCGGAGAGGGGGGGTTTGGAGGGGGGTTCCGTCTGAAATTAAACCCTGCCGTAGAGTGTGTCTGGGACTATTTGGAACTAGAGGTGTAACGTAGCAATCAACATGCCTGCAGTTTGGTAGCTCAAGTTCAGGGATAGCACAAAGTCTTGCCATGATTATAAAACTTGTATCCTAGCTTTCAGTTCGTCGGCGTCAGCGACTGGTGTGACGAAGACTCTGTCCCTGATATAGCATCAGAAAAAAAGTCAAGGGACGTAATGTCTGGAGAACGAGGTGACCAGGGTGTTGGACCGTACCTTCCAATCCACCGATCCGGACATTACTCCCCTCTCCAGACATTACGCCCCTTGACATTTTTTTCTGCGTCTTTATCAAGGACAGAGTCTTCGTTACACTATTTGCTGACGTCGATGAACTGAAGGCTAGGATACAAGCTGCTTTGGGTACTGTGACAGAGCACACGTTACGAAACACCCAGTGGAAACTGGAATACCGCCTCGACATTCTCCGAGCTACCAAGGGAGCACACGTTGAGGTTTACTAACGTAAGTGGTCTTAAGAAAAACTAGTAACACTAACCTATGTAACGGCACCAAATGTAGCTTATTACGTCAAAAAGTTATTCTGTAATAAATTTTTATAATCAGCGCAAGACTTTGTGCTGACCCTGTATATCTAACCACCATTGAGTGGCTTCAGCTGTATAAATTACTGAACACTCTTCCTCGACGGCGACGGCACAGGCAGTGTGATACGCTATAAGCATGGTGCCTCATTGGAGTAATAATTTTTCGTCTAATGTGCTTATTTATCGCAGTTATTACTGTAACTCCAAAAAGGTAGACATCTGCATGTCTCAGAATATCCTTCGCGCTACAACACTTACACAACAGCTAATACTTCATCAGGGCTTAGTTCCAACGTCATTAAATCGTCGGGTAGAAATTTACTGTTGCTACCGACCATTCACTGATCTTCTGTTTGTTTAGCATTGCATGTAGCATGCTGCCGACCATTCACGGAGTATCTGTTTGTTTAGCGTTGCACATAGCATGAACAAGGTATAATGTAGATCCTACCTAATATGGTAAACTCCTGCTGTGCATTACTGTCAATAACGGAGTTCAACAATGAATTGGTAGGTCAGTGAAGTGCGAGAAAAAATTAAACAGGAAGAGACGTTAAAAGAAGTGGCACTAGTAAAAGTTTTGCCAGCAGTGGAAAATATCTCACCTCTCGTGACGAGAGGAAATTTGCGCGAATTAATAGGCGAGTCGGAAGGGCCGTTTGTCGGCGGTGATAGATAAATAGCGGCGGGTGGTGACGTGGAAAAGTCCGCGCGGCGGCGTCACTTTGATGGATGGCAGCGCTGCCCCCGCTGCCTCCCACCACACCTACCCCCACCACCCCGGTCTTCCCCCTATCGGCGCGCCCCACTCACTCGACGCTCTGTTGCCGCCCCCGCATATGAACACAGCACGGCCCTCGCGAGTAAGAGTCCCCAACCTCCATCCCGTCACGCCACCGTGTTCTACTGACGAATAAATCTGCCCTTCTCAACATCTCGTTAATTTCTGTCTTGTCTACAGACGTCGTTTTCAGTGGATCATGACATTTGACAGCTTAATGAAACGACTGTTTGCAGGACAGCTTTGCTACTGAGTAACATTTAACCTATCCGCGCTTCGGTGCACGTCTGACTCGAACATTTTGGGAGAAATGGCACAGAAACAGACTTTATACTTACATTCCTACATGCTACGCGAAAATAACATGACACACATTCATCTACACCTAGACACCAGTGTGTGTGTCACACATTCACGTCTGTTACTGAATAAAATTTGAAACAAATTCATTTCACTCCTTCTACAACTCCTTTAGAGTGCTTAGTTACTTCTCTTATCCAGTAGTTTACCTGCTCAACATAATGTAGTTGTGAATGAATAGATTAAGAGAGGGCAGCACTGCGCCTACAAAATCTTGATTATGATGATAATGACAGGATTGTTGAAGAGCACGGCATGGTAGTGATTAGCGTTCACACTAAATCATGACGAAAGTTACAAAGAAATTATGCTGAAATGAAAGTGAAACAAATTTCTTTGGCATTCTGATTACACACACACACATACGCATGCACACGCACGTGCGTGCATGCACAGTGTAGTGAAAGTTCTTCATCTGCCCGTCGTTTAAGGTTTTTGACAGATTAAGTAGAGAAGTATATCAAGCAAAGAGAAGGACCTGCCAACGACTCTGCGAGAAAACAAGGATGCACAAAGTATTAAAAACTTCGTCAGGAATCGCGATATAGTTACCTAAAAACGTGCATGTCATAACTACAATAGCCACTATCCAAACAGGCCCAGAAGTGTCAGAAACAACTGGTTTCAGTAAAGATTGCACTGTGCAACTAATTTTAAGTCCGTTTTTATGATATGTTAAATAATCACCGCAATTTCACTGAGATATGCACAAGGGGTTACACTTGGCTCAGTGGAGTCCTCTGGTATCGACTCACCAATCGGTGTCAGGTTTCAGTGATCAACTACGCACGGTACTGAAGGCCACGGCGCGAATGAGGCGTAATCGAAGGAAAATGATTCTCATCTTCTTGATTCTCTTAGTGCCCTAAAAGCGTTTGAGCAACTTTACCCAGCGCAATACATTTTTCTTTTGGACCACGGGGCAGCATTCAACCTAACATTGTAACTGAATTTTGAATTGTTTTTCTGATTTTTGACGCAAAAAATAAAATATTTTCTAAATTTCAGATTCAGCTGTACGGGTTTAACGCGGACCTGTACCACAACATGACAGAAGCGCAGCACAAATCGCAAGGCATTGTGGGCGTGTCCGTCATGCTGCAGGTAGGTGGCGATATAAATTACCTCTCAGCATAAATATTCATTGTTTAACTTTATTTCGTGTATTGCACATACGAGTAATTGATGGAGGAAACTGTACGTACATAGCTGCTCCTTCCCTTGTCATGAATGAAAACCAGCTGAGTGCTCTGTAAATCAAACTTTAATCTTAAGCTAATTAAATTAAATAAGACAGCATGTAAGCCGCAAAGTTCCCTTACACAAAATTCAATGAATTTAAAGATATAATTTGATTCTTGTGAGAAGAAGGTGGGACCAACTGTCCGTTGCTTCTTCCTTATTGGCTCAGGGGAAGAGTACATTACACATACAGCCTTGTGCTGCTAAGTAACTATGTTCAAAGTAAAATCAGCTGAATTTCGATGATAGGTTAAAAGATAATATTGTGTTTGATGTAGGAATGATCTACTATTTCTTTCTTTATGGCTTTTCTGGAATGATGCTCTCAACCAAACACAACTTTAAAGGGAAATGTGCTCTGGGTAATGGTTTATATTCCACTTTCATTGCTAACAGCATCCGAACCCTTTGAGGACTTCCTGATAACCCCTATCTTCATATTATAACATTAGCGATTCCGGGAATGCTTCACAATTGACAAACATGTATGGGAACTGGATGTACGTCCTAATGTACTTCTTCCCGGGCCCTTGGTCTATCTCCTTCTCCCTCTTTCTCCTCTTTCCCACTCTGTATTTCCATCACCTCGGCCCCCCTCGTCTTCATTTCCTTCTCCCCCCTCTCTCTGGTCATCTATTTCTTCCCTCCCCCCCCCACCTGCTTTGGCTATTCACTCACCACCACCCCGTTCCTCCTACTTTTGCCTCCTCCCTATGGCCCTATTTTACTGATATTGCAAAGGACACTTTGATTAGCAATTGAAAGCGCTTAAAATGAATAGCTAAATCGACTGGGCTCTTTGGTACACGGGTATGGGAGAGACCTCTACAGCTATTCGATCTATGAGGATAGTAGCTTCCGTAACAGTATTCTGCATAGTTTTATTGTACGAACGGGTAGGATTACAAAGCTTCGGACGATTCGGGTTCCATAGCAGTATTCTAATCATAAAGAGATATGCCTTACGCTAAAACTGACTGCGAGAAAAAGAACGGAACAGTTCCGTACATTTTCACAGCACAGCACCTTTTTTTCTCGCTGCCTGTACATTACTGTTTATCAATAAAATTTGGCCTACTATTCGTCTGAATGTTTGTCCGAGTAAAGAAGTAAGATCGATGTACGTGAGACAAGAACTTATCGAGACTCCAAGATGCAGTGAATACTCTGCGCTTTAACATTATGCGTGATGTTTCCTTATAAGAGAACGATGAAATTCAAAAACTATGAGTATGCTAGTGGTTATGATAAGATATGAACGAAGTTAATCAGCGGAACATTTCCTGATTGGCTAAAATACAAAGAACTTACGTCTCTTTACAAGAAGGGGGTTAAAGAGATGCCATCAAGCTATCTATGAATTTAACTTTTGTCGCTTTTTTCGAAAATATTTTAAAAGGTTGTCTTCAAACGTCTCCTTAAGCATTTTCTGAGTCACAATCTGCGTTGTTTAAGAATTCCGATATAAGGAAAACTGTTTAACGAACAGTGAGAATGTACTTAATACATTAGATAACAAATCAGAGGCTAGTGGCACGTCTGTGGCCTGTCAAAAGCCTTTGACTGTGTATATCAAAGCGTTCTTTTAAGTGAATTTTAATATTATGGTGTCACTGGCAGTACTGGGATGTGTTTCGAGTCTTCCCTGACTAATAGGAAAAAAAGGGAGTCTTTGCGAAATACCTTTGCGGTATGCCGTCAGTCTTCTTCTGATAGAGAATTAATTACATGTGGTGTTGCTCAAGGTTCGCTCTTGGGTCTGTTGCACTTTCGTGTGTACATTAATCACCTCACGCCTGTTAAATTTACAGATGTGAAGTTCGTTTGTTTGCAGATGATACAAATACTGCAATAATTAGCAAGTCAATTACAGATTTAGAGATGACTGCTAATCAAATTTTCACTGATATTAAAAAGTGGTTATAGCTAATTCAGACCTGTCACAGATTGCGCGGCCCCTCCCGCCGGAGGTTCGAGTCCTCTCTTCGGCATGGGTGTGTGTGTTGCCCATATCATAAATTAATTTAAGTAGTGTGTAAGTCTATGGACCGATGAAAATTGTTCTAATGCGTGTGAAATCTTATGGGACTTAACTGCTAAGGTCATCAGTCCCTAAGCTTACACACTAATTAACCTAAATTATCCTAAGGACAAACACACACACCCATGCCCGAGGGAGGACTCGAACATCCGCCGGGACCGATGACCTCAGCAGTTTGGTCGCTTAGGAATTCACACACATAAAGCTAATCCACTATCATTAAAGTTTGAAAAGACCCACTGTATGCAGTTCAGAAACTGCAAGAGATTTCTTGCAGACATGGATATCGAAGCGGTTTACAGTGTTATATTTCTGGGATTACAACTCGATATCAATTATATTGGGTAGGGCATTCGAGAGAATTGCTAAAGCACGTAAACAAGCCTGTATCTGCAATGAGAACGATGTCAGAAGTAGGAGATATAAACATAAAAATCTTGCATGTTTTGCTTACTTTCACTCTATTATGTCATACGGGATCATATTCTGGGGCTACTCGTCAAACCAAGGAAAATGGTTCAAATGGCTCTGAGCACTATGGGACTTAACATCTGAGGTCATCAGTCCCCTAGAACTTAGAACTACTTAAACCTAACTAACGTAAGGACATCACGCACATCCATGCCCCAGGCAGGATTCGAACCTGCGACCGTAGCGGTCAGACGGTTCCAGACTGAAGCGCCTATAACCGCACGGCCACACCGGCCGGCAGGAACGTGTTCTAGAAACTTTGTATTCTAACCATTGCTTCTCAGTATACGTATTGCTTAACGAAATTTGTTACAAGTAATATATCTCTATTTCCAGCCAATAGCTCAACACACAATATCAGTGCCAGGAGTAAGAACAATCTACATAAAGACCTAAAATCACTTACCGTGGTCCAAAACGGAGTCCATTACTCAGGAACATACATTTTCAATAAATTTCCAGCAAGAATTGAAACCTTGGTTTCAGATGAAGCACATTTTAAACAGAGTTTGAAGGACTTTTTGATAGGCAACTCCTTCTACTCTGTAGATTAATGTCTTAACAGGGACTGTTAGACCAGCTTAAGTAAAAATTGTCTTAGACGTCTGTTTTGAAAGCACTCGGTCGCATCAGTCAAGATTACGTATTTTGTATATGATTAATTTATTGAAAGTGCATTACTATGTTTCATTCTGACCGTGTAATAATTCTGTAAATATCAGCAGTTCCAGTTTAGCGCTGTGTATTCACCTATTTTACAATCTTCTGACTATGATCGGGGTGGTGAGTATTATATTCAAATGTTTTATGGCGTTCATGTTATATTTTCTGACTTGTTCCACATCAACGAGAATCATATCATTTTTGGGTCTATGGAACGAAAACTGAATCTGGTCTGATTTGATCTGTATCTTGTATTTCCAATTCCCATTAATTTTATGACTTACCTAAATAATAAGAAACATATCACTTAGAAACGCATACAAATTTACACAGCTTATCTGCGTGAATTCCACTACTAAAACACACAATAAAATCTTGTAGTTAAGCACCACATGCTACATTTGGGCAATGATTGTATGTATAACTCTGACACGGAAAGCTTGGAGCGTTCGTTCAGGTGCAAACGATAGGGACGGTGGATACGTGGCAACTTACTCCAGCATTCTCCCAGGGGCATTCCGATGATATTTATTGTGTTGAGCAATACTTCTCTCTGGAGACGTAAAAGTACGGTAATTGAGAGCACGCTTAATTCTAAGACTAGAAGGACGCTCACCAAACACTTTTTCGCGTGTCATATTTGAATCATTTATATTTATTTTATTAATTGCTTATACCCATAGAATTATGGATTAATATACCTTGAATAAAGTGAGTTTTGTTGTTGAGATTATCGGTATTAAGTTCAACTTCTAAAACGATTTCACTCCTTCTAGCAGATGTAAATTTGTTTGTTGGAGGGTGTATGATGCCATTGGTATTACACGTGTCAGTAAGATGCACAAGTATAGCTCAGTAAGACAATGTATGCGTTAAAGTGGACTGCGTTCCAAGCTTAAGCAGAACAGAAATCGCGGAGACTGGACAAACAATAAATGCCCAATGCAGTTTGCAGTTGGGTAAACGAAGTCATAGTGACTTGAACCCTTTCATTATTTATGTTCCCACCCCATGTATGTAAAAATTGACTGTGTGTGTGTGTGTGTGTGTGTGTGTGTGTGTGTGTGTGTGTGTGTGTGTGTATGTGTGTGTGTGTGTGTGTGTGTGTGTATCCTTGAATAGCTCAGGATCTCCTGGAAAAATTTCGACAAAACTTGATACACATATGACCCACTGTCTTGAAAAATAATTTTGTTTGCTGGGCTCATTAATGGCTGCGGTGGAAGTGTAAAGGGTGTGGAATTTAAAAATAACCGAACTTGAATACACAGTTTTCATGGAATTTCCTCTCCTTTGCTGCCTATTCTACGGGACTGGCATGGGTGCATGAACCAAGCACCTGCTACCGAGCCCCACATGCAGCAACGTTCACTGAACAATCGTTGATGAGACACTACTGGTAGTCCCTGGTTCATCTGGTCGATCAGCTGCTCAAAGGCAACTCTACCGAGCAATACACATCTTCTCAGCCGTCGTCCTCCCTTGTCAACTGATGTCCGTGATGCACCACAGTTTCCTCGACGCCATTTTGTCGTCCACGGTATACTTTGACCACGACGGCACACGAACAGTTTACAAACTGTAGCCATTTCGGAAACGATTCCACTATTCGCACGTCAGCCAGTGATCACGCCCTTTGGACGTCAGATGAATTGCTCTCTTTCCACATCACGACAATGACTGCAGTGTTTTCCGCGTCCCCCGACACGCTTCATATACCCTCCACTGCTAGTGCTGCCACTAGCAGTCTTTGAGTGGTTATTGCACGACGCCGTCGAACATATGCGATGGTCACAATATTCTGATGCGATCGCGTATGTAGTTGATCTGTCTGCATCCAAAGTAAACCGCGTATTCATGTGTGAGAATGTGCTACTCAGTATGTGCTTTGCGTCTATCTAAGATACGACGTGGGCACTAGCCCGATATTCACCTATTTGGATGTGAGAAACCGACTAAAAACTACATTCAGTCCTGCTGGTTCGCCAGCTCTCGTCGTTAATTCGCGAGGCGGATTCAGACCAGACCAGGCTCACCTACCCGAATCCCATCTTTATGGACACATCCTGCACTTTTTTTGGTTGCTGGGCTCATTTTATACGCTTAGAGGTGGGACTGGCAACGGGAAGTAGTGAAACGTGACACGTAATTCTGGATCACTTGAACCAGTTTCAGCAGAATTTGTTGTTGGGAAAATAGTATAGGGCTAGAATACATCTAGCACCCCAGAGGATAAAGTGAGAAGATGCTGGCGTGTGCTCACATCACACGAACGTAAGAGAAAGTTTCAACAAAACTTAGTGTCATAATAAAGGTTTTACAGCCAAATTCCTGTAAAAAAAATTTAATGGCTAAACCAGGCTCCAAAGCTCATTCACTTTGAGTACTCCACAGATGCTTCTTCACTGATGGCCACGTCATAAATTGGGGGAGTCAGCATATACGTGAAGCTCCTACGTGAAATTGAGACTTCTAGTAGGAACGTCACGTAAATTGTAACTTCCCTCTTGTTCTGGTGCAGATATCGATGGGCTATTGAAAATGACTTGCCATTCAAACCCGGTGAGCGTTTGACTGTAACAAACGTGACTGTTGCTATTAATGTGCTGGCTGATGCTGTCTTTCAGTAATGAACCAATCATGAACGCTTTAGTCCACATATATATTACTGTCTGCGGAAAAATACTGTGGGCGAAGACACCAGTAAAACGTCTAATTCTGGGGGAGAGCTGAGTGGAAAATTAGTCGATTACCAGCATCACTCGTGAATGACTGGAGCAATCTCCAACAAATCTGTAACGTATATATTTTATGTTAAACTGATATTTTAAAAAATGCTTCATAGGTTTTATATTGCATTTATACTTAGCATTATTGGTAAATAAATGAAATTTGTTTTTGCCGTATAGCCAGATTTAGTTACTTCTCCCTTTGTGATTAATTTTTAGGATAAATAAGTATACGGCTAAAGTTACTTAATCAGCTGAGTGTGTCTTAAAGGGATGATACTGTGACAGATGACCTCTAAATTAGGACTGACAAAATTTATGTGATCAGGGTCGATTCAAATGTACTTCCTGAAGAATGAAGCTTTGCATATGAAAACTGCGAACGTGCGTTTCATACCACTTCTGTTGAGTGTAGGCCAAAATGGATAGCGGGAGGAGATTTAAAAACTGAAAAGAACTGTAATGTCGTTTTATAATTGTAGACGAATCTTGCATTCCTAATTAAAGATCTGGGGAAAAACTGCGGTCACAATACTGGGTATGAAATATGCCGTTGTGGAACTAGTGGGGAATTGTCGTTAATGATTTCGGAAAGGTGTGTAACGCTGATTGGCTTTTATTATGCAATGTTAGCAGCCCTTTTATGCGGTGATTTCAAGTAGAAAATTGCGCTAGCACCATATAAAGCACTTACACACACTTCGCCTGCTGCAGTAACAAAACTGTACGATACGGCCATCGGAGCAGTTCCACACGCACCCCGTCCCACACGTCTTGTCGCAGGTAACTTTCGTTTACAGATCATTGTTAAATGTTTAAAACCAACAACGTTCCTATGATAAGTGTGACAGCTATTATACCACAAAGGAATGACACAGAAAATTAGTGAATTTGCAAATTAATAAAAGAGCAGTACGCGCTCTAAATTAATATTAGACAAAAGTCACACGTTATGCTAAATGTTTGTTTAACTTGAGAGTGAAAGAAACAGTATTTAAATTCAGAAATAGTATCCCTAACAGCTTCGGCCCGAAGTACAGATTTCAGCTGCGTCAGAAAGTCATTGTAAAAGCGCTCATTGTGTAAGGCACCTACCTATTTGTAGCGCCTCAGTGCAGTCACTTCTCATAGGTTGAACAACGGTGTTTGTTATATGACTAGTGCCTACATCCGCCTACATGTAGTCGTGCATAGTCCTGATATCTAGTAGTACAAGTCCCCAATACGATCATTATCAGCATGAATTCCAATACACAAAATGTACTTTTTTTTTCACAGTGAACAACATAAGTTTTGCATTAGTGTATCTCTTATAACGAACTAGTTATTTCTTCCCATCATATCCTTACTCATGATATCTACTAATGGAATGTTAATATTCTGACTGAAGTCCATTCGTTAAGTGACCTTTGTTATCAAACTTTCAGTCGCAGGTAAAGCAATACTTTCATTGGTCTAATCGTGATGCGGACAAATTGCTTACTTCTTGTTGAACTATTTTGCGCGGGTGCTGTTGATAGTAATATATTCGAAAGTAATATATTCGAATCGCCAATTTTAATGCAAAACTTCATTATTATCCGTTGACCATACTTACAGGGTGTTTCAAAAATGACCGGTATATTTGAAACGGCGATAAAAACTAAACGAGCAGCGATAGAAATACACCGTTTGTTGCAATATGCTTGGGACAACAGTACATTTTCAGGCAGACTAACTTTCGAAATTACAGTAGTTACAATTTTCAACAACAGATGGCGCTGCAAGTGATGTGAAAGATATAGAAGACAACGCAGTCTGTGGGTGCGCCATTCTGTACGTCGTCTTTCTGCTGTAAGCGTGTGCTGTTCACAACGTGCAAGTGTGCTGTAGACAACATGGTTTATTCCTTAGAACAGAGGATTTTTCTGGTGTTGGAATTCCACCGCCTAGAACACAGTGTTGTTGCAACAAGACGAAGTTTTCAACGGAGGTTTAATGTAACCAAAGGACCGAAAAGCGATACAATAAAGGATCTGTTTGCAAAATTTCAACGGACTGGGAACGTGACGGATGAACGTGCTGGAAAGGTAGGGCGACCGCGTACGGCAACCACAGAGGGCAACGCGCAGCTAGTGCAGCAGGTGATCCAACAGCGGCCTCGGGTTTCCGTTCGCCGTGTTGCAGCTGCGGTCCAAATGACGCCAACGTCCACGTATCGTCTCATGCGCCAGAGTTTACACCTCTATCCATACAAAATCCAAACGCGGCAACCCCTCAGCGCCGCTACCATTGCTGCACGAGAGACATTCGCTAACGATATAGTGCACAGGATTGATGACGGCGATATGCATGTGGGCAGCATTTGGTTTACTGACGAAGCTTATTTTTACCTGGACGGCTTCGTCAATAAACAGAACTGGCGCATATGGGGAACCGAAAAGCCCCATGTTGCAGTCCCATCGTCCCTGCATCCTCAAAACGTACTGGTCTGGGCCGCCATTTCTTCCAAAGGAATCATTGGCCCATTTTTCAGATCCGAAACGATTACTGCATCACGCTATCTGGACATTCTTCGTGAATTTGTGGTGGTAAAAACTGCCTTAGACGACACTGCGAACACCTCGTGTTTTATGCAAGATGGTGCCCGGCCACATCGCATGGCCGACGTCTTTAATTTCCTGAATGAATAGTTCGATGATAGTGTGATTGCTTTGGGCTATCCGAAACATACAGGAGGCGGCGTGGATTGGCCTCCCTATTCGCCAGACATGAACCCCTGTGACTTCTTTATGTGGGGACACTTGAAAGACCAGGTGTACCGCCAGAATCCAGAAACAATTGAACAGCTGAAGCAGTACATCTCATCTGCATGTGAAGCCATTCCGCCAGACACGTTGTCAAAGGTTTCGGGTAATTTCATTCAGAGACTACGCCATATTATTGCTACGCATGGTGGATATGTGGAAAATATCGTACTACAGAGTTTCCCAGACCGCAGCGCCATCTGTTGTTGAAAATTGTAACTACTGTAATTTCGAAAGTTTTTCTGCCTGAAAATGTACTGTTGTCCCAAGCATATTGCAACAAACGGTGTATTTCTATCGCTGCTCGTTTAGTTTTTATTGCCGTTTCAAATATACCGGTCATTTTTGAAATACCCTGTATCTACACTTAATTAAATGTCCTTCGTCATATTGCTACAACGGATAAAAAATAAAACGCGATTGACAGCCTGCGCGTCGTTCGCTAAAGCGAGAGATAACTCATACGTCAAACACAAACTAGAACGTTAGTGGTTAAAAGAAGTGCATACCGTCAAGAAATGACGGACCGTCGAAGGTTGAGCGCAGTGAACACTAAGTGGTGCGGGAGTACCACTTAAAAAATAGCGATGGCCAAAGAGACAGTGCCCGATACTCAACCTAGCTAGAATGATCTCATGGCGAGAGGGCCGAGAGAAGGTCGTCCAAGCCCCTGGGAGATGGTTAATAACCCGGAGCTTTTTCCCATGTAGGGAGGACCAAAGTGACACCGCCTGCATAATCTCAGCATCCTTCAGTTTATATTGCGTCCATTTCTTTGGATATTTCAGTTGATCATTCTTAAATGTAACGTGGCACTTGCTCACAACAAGTATGTGGTCACTATCCATATTATCACCTGGGTAACTACGACAAGAAGTAACTTGGTTCCCCTGGCTCTGCTTTACTACTACACAATCAATCATACACTCAGGAACCAAAGAAACTGCTACACCTGCCTACTATCGTGTAGGGCCCCCACGGGCGCGCAGAGGTGCCGCAACATGACGTGGAAAACCCTCGACTAATGTCTGAAGTACCCTGAGAGGAAAGTGAAACCATGAATCATGCAGGGCTGTCCGTAAATCCGGTAAGAGTTCGAAGGGATGGCGATCTCTTATGAACAGCACTTTGCAATGCATCCAGGAAATGCTGAATGATATTCATGTCTGGGGAGATTGGTGGCCAGCGGAAGTGTTTATACTCAGAAGAATGTTCCTGGAGCCATTCTGTAGCAATCCTGGACGTGTGGGGTGTAGTATTGTCCTACTGGAATTGCCTAAGTCCGTCGAAATGCACAATGGACACGAATGAATGCAAGTGATCAGACAGGATGCTTACGTACGTGTCATCCGTCAGAGTCGTATCTAAACGTATCAGGGGTCCCATCTCACTCCAGCTGCACAGGCCCCAGACCGTACAGAGCCTCCGCCAGTTTGAACAGTCTCCTGCTAACATGAAGGATCCATGGATTCCTGAGGTTGTCTCCGTGTCCATTCGCTCAATACAATTTGAAACGAAACTCGTGCGACCAGGTAACATGTTTCCAGTAATCAACAGTCCAATGTCGGTGTTGACCGGCCCAGATGAGGCGTAAAGCTTAGTGTCGTACAATCATCACGGGTAAACGAGTGGGTCTTCGGCTCCGAGAGCCCATATCGATGATGTTTCGTTGAATGGTTCGCACGCTGACACTTGTCAATGGTCTAGCACTAAAATCAGCAGCAATTTCCTGGAGCGTTGCACTTCTGTCACGTTGAATGATTCTCTTCAGCCGTCGTTGGTCCCGTTCTTGCAGGATCTTTTTCCGGCCGCAGCGATGTCGTAGATTTGATGTTTTACCGGATTCCTGATATTCACGGAACACTCGTGAAATGGTCGTACGGGAAAATTCCCACTTCATCGCCACCTCGGAGTTGCTGTGTCCCATCGCTCTTGCGCCGACTACAACACCATGTTCAAACTCACTTAAAGCTTGATAACCTGCCATTGTAGCAGCAGTCACCGATCTAACAACTGCGCCAGACACTTGTCGTCTTATATAGGAGTTGCCGACAGCAGCGCCGTATTCTGCCTGTTTACAGATCTCTGCATTTGAATAGGTATGCGGAGAACAGTTTCTTTGGCGCTTCAGTGTATATCACCAGCTGTCTTCCACATGTAACTCCTTATCTTTGGAGTTTTATAACATGTATTTGTTATAACCCTTTCACGTTATTCTAAATATTCTTTCTCAGCTCGTGAGTTCATTCTTTCCAGTCCGAACCTACTGGCACGTTTGTGGTTGTCTTGTGTGCCTATTGTCGTGTTAAAATCTCCAGTGAGGATACTTTTGTTTTTTGTCTGTTATTTCTATTAACTGTTCGATGGTGTCATAATTTTTTTTCAGTTTCTTCATCGCTGGTATTTGTTGTTGGTAAATATACTTGAATTTTTGTTATGCGAGTTGGGATACCTTATAACTTCTTCGTGAGTATCCAATCACTCACATGTACGTTTTTCATTACATTATGTACCCGTTTCTTTGTTAATACATAGCTACTCCTTTTCCCTTGATTTTCGGTTTCCACTTCCAATTATTCTGAAGTCTTCTGGTCTAAAGTTACCATTCCAACTCATCCTGTCTCATATAGTCCCAGTATATGCAGTTGACACTTTCTCATTATCTTTTGGACTTCCTCCAGTTTTCCAAAGTTAACAGAGTTAACACACTGAATGTGTCAATGTCAAATTTATCTTTTTTTATGGTGTTCCTGGTCCTTCTCTGAAGCATATCGTGGAATAACGACATGAAAAGCTTCGCCACTTCTGCAAGAGTTGCGGCTCCTAAACCCATGACTGCTAAGGATACAGACATTATTAGATTTTGCTTTTGTTCCGACTGATTGGATATCTTAAAGGATATTTAATGCGGTAGTTTCCAGTTGCTTTCCACATCTCCATGCCGTTGGCCTTGGTCGCTCATCCACCTTCGCGGGTAGCTTCCCCACCAAGAGGAAGGGTGTTCCCTACATCTGTTCGCTCCTCCGCCCTGCAAGGAGACCGTAGTCAGTTGACAGAAGTTGACTCCTTATTCTGGGAGACATTCATCCCCCACCGACGTTGGCCGCCTGAAGTGTTACCACTAGAAAGTGTAGATCGGATTTTTCCCTTCTTTGAGTGTAAGACCATATTGCACTCGTCATACCCTTCCTGGGTTTGCGGAGCTAAACGTAAGCAAGTACAGATAAGTGCTACTTATCTTCAGTCATCTAGTAGGCGGCATCACCAAGGTGTTACGAATTCTGACTGCACATTCGCCTTACAACAAATAAAGCGCCAAGAAAGCAAGGAGGAAACTAAATGAAGCTAAATGGCTTGAGAGCTTATGTGATGAGATTCACGTCTCTACACAATCGTCAGATGTATAAATATGATGATGTTGCACCCCGCTGGGCAGGATGCCTGCCATGATCTATCTGGGGTGTCAGAAGGCCGTTGTACCATCTCCGGAGGCTCACTGTACCACGATTGTTGTAAGTGGTATTTGACATGTTGGACGCTGGCAACAGGTCACAGTTGACGTCTGAGCTGGTCGCACACGTGTTCTGCTGGGAACAAGATCTCGCCACAGGAGCACCTCAGCATCGTGCAGATAGCTCACAGGATTACATGCCATGTGAACACGAGCACTGTTCTGCTGAAAATGGCACCATATCACGTCCGCATAGGGTGGGACTCAGGATGGTCGTGATGTACCACTGTGCCATCAGACAGCACTCAAGATCTGAAGTCACACCCAGTGGCTCCTCAGAGCACAGCGCCAGGACTGGCACCGCTGTGACTCCTCCAGCGATGGTCATCCATGGTAGTGGAGAACTGCGGTACCTCGCTGAACACAATGCGATGGCATTCATCAACAGTCTGTGCTTCCCAGTCGAGGCAACACTCCGATCGCCGTCGTCCGTGTTGTGTTGTTAACAGCTGCCTAGGCGAGGTATAGTAATTCCATAGTCCGGCTGCTGCTGCTGGTCTCTGATTAATGATGCGGTATGACACAAAGCGTCGCAGGGACTGCATTACTCGTGCTCGGATAGCAGGCGCAGTTGTGAAGTACTTGGTGCACAATACGCCGATCCTCTCTCGTGGTAGTCAGACGTCGTAGACGGACCTTAACCACGAGTACGCCTGCCCTCACGTTCCCACGCAGTTCAACATCGGGCTGCTGCCACATTCGAACGCCCTACTAATCTGGATACTGCACGAACTGACCAGCCGCCATAATGCAGACCCACAGTGAGGGTGCCTTCAAGTTCCGTGGTAGCTGACAACGCTGTCTCATACGAGTTTGCTACGTCTCCTTGTTTTTCCACATCGGCAACTGAATATCTGACGCTGTTCACGCCCGTCTTATACCCTGTAGCTCCTGGTAATAACAGTAAAAATGAATAACACTCTTCTCACCGTTTACCTGTTACAGAGGCCTGGAACTCAAGTTATGTATATAAACACCAGTCACATTTATGTATACGAAGCCATATTGAGAACCGTCACTGTTTCCTAATTGCCTCCATTTTTTTTCAGGCAATATATAACTTGCTCAGTTATTCCGGTTGGTTGGTTGTTTTGGGGGGAGGAGACCAGACAGCGAGGTCATCGGTCTCATCGGATTAGGGAAGGTTGGGGAAGGAGGTCGGCCGCGCCCTTTGGAACGAACCATCCCAGCATTTGCCTGGAGCGATTTAGGGAAATCACGGAAAACCTAAATCAGGATGGCCGAACGCCGGATTCAACCGTCGTCCTTCCGAATGCGAGTCCAGTGTGCTAACCACTGCGCCACCTCGCTCAGTAGTTATTCCGGAAGCTGCCTATGACTCAGGAAGTCACCAAAATCTTTTACCACTTCTACAAAAAGATTTGATCTCTTATCAGTAACATACAACACGTAATATTTAGCAAAACTTTTTTAAATATAATCTTAAATGTACTAGGTCTAGAAACAAACTGTATTGAGACAACAGTTTATCAAAATCGATGAAAATATTTGCAATGAGAGACGTACACAATTAAGGGGATCGCCGTAAGCAAAAAATATTTTAAAATTATAAAATCTTCCATCACAATTCGTTAACAAGGACCAATGATCAGAGACAAACAGGTAAAGCGGCTTAAGGCCAAACGACAAGCGAAGTGCACAAAAAAACCTGATATTTTGCTATTGCAGCACTACGATAAATTAAAAATCAAGGGCTATCATATCACAGCCTAACAACCCGTTAGTCAGTCGCTGCTAAGTATCTGATTACCTTGCGGCTTCTTTCTTAAAACGAAAATGTAAAAAAAAATGCAATAACAAATTTAGCAGCTGCAAAATTGGCTTAAGCTAGAATCAAAGATATGTCTCATTGGAAAACCAAAATAACTTATCTTACAAGTAGGTACAGTACAGTGAAGAAAATAAAAGTTCCAGCCTAATTCAGAATAGTTCGTAGCAACTGTACCTACGGCTTAAGGCCAAATGATAATTACCTATCATATTAAGGAATGCAAATGCAATGGACAATCATAGATGAAGAACACAGTTGCTGAAACCAATAATTACACTGCGCAGTTTCACCAAACTACATCCTAATAAAACGTACTAACCACCATGAAGACAAAACATAATTGTAAGGGTACTAAAAATCTGACATACACTGAACTTTAGTGGTATTAAGGTAAGTGAGGACATGTATAGGTTAACTGAATTAACGGCCGGTGCCCATCCAAATAAGTTTTACAATCCTTGAATTTCTTCAGGTTTTCTTGAAAGTCTCCTAAAGTGCAAGAAATACATTAATAATTATATACTGAGATTTACAGCATAATGGTCAAGAAAATGACAAACTTAACTTACGTTACGGTATTTCTTATATTTGCTTAAACATTTAAAAAATTCATAGAATCATGTGCAATTTAGATAACTGAGACAAAAAAAGTCAAGTGAGGTAAGTCTCAAACCTTGGGATGACAAGAAAGCAAACACCAACAGTAGCCCATCAAATACAGGGCAACGCTTAGCGGGCGGCAAGGTAAATACAGGCATGACAAATGACATCACACAGGTAGCTAGTTCAACAAGGCAGTAAAGAACAAATAATGTAGACTTCACGTAATCAGCCGGATAGCTGCCTACCGAACATTGGTATATTTTAACATCCGTATTTCAAAACTGTTTGCTGACGTCACGGTGAAGTTCCTGACAAACAAGTAGCGGCTAATCTGCTCTGCCACGTTCACACATAGACGGACTTAAACATTACAGTAGTTAAGTACAGCCGGCCGAGATGGGCGAGCGGTTCTAGGCGCTACAGTCTGGAACCGCGCGACCGCTACGGTGGCAGGTTCGAATCCTGCCTCGGGCATGGATGTGTGCGATGTCCTTAGATTAGTTAGGTTTAAGTAGTTCTAAGTTCTAGGGGACTGATGACCACAGAAGTTAAGTCCCATAGTGCTCAGAGCCATTTGCTCTGAAGCTAAGTACAGGCTAATACACAAATTTCAACGGGCCAAAATATAAAGCCAACTGAGCCAGCAGTAAGAGCTAAACGGTATTTAAATGAAATGCCAAAATTAGTAGAGGCTGACAATTTAAATTTCTTTAAAATGCAAGACACCAAATTATAGGTAATAAGATACAAGGCACCTTAAGGAAAATTAGCAAGCATTACATAGAAGATCGTGGCAAGAAAATTAAAAAGTGTAACTTCGTACAACGTCTTGAAGATACTAAAATCCGACCATGCCTGACGTGGGCAAAATAAACTTGATGCACGTTTGTCATATTTTGCGAAAACGTGCTCCACATAATGAACACAAACGAGCGCCTTTGGCTCGTGATACCAGACTGGAATAGTGATACAAAAATCAAGCAGACACGGAGGAAACCAGGACGCAGGTATAAGTACAGAATTAGTGACTGTTATTATATTAAAGGGTTCACAGTTTGGGTTGGAAACGGTCACCGGGACAGCCTTTCTTCCTTCATCGGTCGAGTAGCTGTTAGTTAAAGTTCAACTGACGAGATGGCGCCGAGAATAATACAGAGGCAGGCCACCGCCTTCCACCGTTGCACGGCTGAAGCGGACCGCTCGCACGTGCCTCGTCTCGTGAACGCTGGCCTTCAGTCGCGACTGCTACCACCCTGTCACTCACAAGGGGAGGCCACGACGTTTGGAGCGCGGATTTACTGCAAACTTCGTACACTCGTAGTACTCCATTAGGACAACAAAATGTGTAAGCAGTAGCGTGTACTTCTCAAGCGTTACTGAGAAAATCGCAAGATAATTTCGGTCGTCAAATATATACCTCATCGTGGCCATTTTTACAACGATGCGTTGGCAGCCGAGTGGTTAGCGTTCAAGCCTGTCAATCACTGGGTCGCTGGATCGAATCCCGCTCATCAATTTTTTTTTATCTGACACAGTCATTTTCTTTACTGTTGATATTGCAATTGATGTAATGGGAAAATACGTGTAACCGGATGAACTTTTATTAAATTTAAAATGTTATTTGGCGTGTACAAGTTTTTACTATCACAAATAATATAATATTTATAACTACCGACTAGTAAACGACCAAACGCATAAAGTGATACTGAAAATCTAATCTTGTCCGTGTCTTCAAAATTGTTCGTATTTAATCGAAAGAGAACGAGACATTGCTTCTCGTGAAGACGCTATTGAAATACACTCGATACTGCATGATCAGCGCCAATATTTAAGGAAATGCTGCGTTATGCATGGTGTGCTTCCAAATTATTGGCTAAAAGAGAGGTTTTTGAAAATGTTAAGGAGGTTTGTTTTTCCACGGAAAACATCAAAAGACCTTGCGTGTGTGGAAACATAGCATTTATTCAATGCAGCTGGTGCCGTTTAACTTCGTTTTTCATGTTTTTACGAAAAATACCATCCCGCAACTTGTACTCGTAATGTCGAAAGCAACGATTAATTCTACATCTTTTCGAAAGCCGTCTGTACCGGTCAAAACTTAGAGGTAACAAGTCGTTTCGGGCTCCTTCCAGGTATAAGGGATTTCTCAAATCACGGACAAGCATACATTTTCAGTACCTCATTTTGTTCGCTTCTGTTCGTTCCATCTGCTAGGGCGGACGTCGTAAGTCATCTGTTTAAGTTCGTTGTAGATCGATTAACTCAGTTTTTTAATGGCAGAGAGTAGCTAACCCCCTGACCGAACATGCTGAGATACAGTGCCGACTCTCCGCTCGTCTGCCGACGCGTCGTTGCAAAAATGGCCACGCACATGTATACATTTGACGACCGAAAATATAGTGCGATTTTCTCAATAACGCTTGAGAAGTACGCACTACTGCTTACACATTTTGTTGTCCTCGTGGAGTACTACGAGTGTACGAAGTTTGCAGTAAATCCGCGCTCCAAACGTCGTGGGCTGCCGCAGATAATGCGCGCTTAAGCCGCCAAGCGTGGCCCGGTTTACCAGTAACGGCCCAGAGACAAATCTAGTGCTGATACAGCCGATACGGCAAAAGACGTCGTGAACGCGCGGCACAGTTTTTTTTTCTTAAATGTAAGCCATTTAGTGGTTGCGTATTACTTAAATGAGCCTCAGGCAGGCACATACAACATTAATCACTTATAAACAGCCTGTAAACTGATTTTTATCTTGCAAATAGCCTGCAGAATTTTTAACTTATTGTCAGTATCAAACGTCTAAAAGTGAATACTATTTATCATTTTGAAACGTAATCGCTGACTGCCTATTTCTTATCACCAGCTGTACTAAATACATATTTACTACCCTGCAGTGACAGAAAACTTGTGCCCGACTGGAGCTCGCACCGGATTTTCACTTAATGCAAACGGCCGCCTTAACAACTTCAGCTACCTGTGCACGCTCCCCGTACCGACGCAAACCTCCATATGTCGCACTGTCTACATCCTTATGCCATAGTCCACTATACTCATCATATAATGTTAGCTACATTACTTGGATTCCCGCAACAGTAAGAATGGTGTAGTATCGTAGCTTACCGATACTTCCAAAGCCGGCGCCGTAAAGATACATGCGTGCGCCAAGAGCAGCGCTTTGGACATCACAATCAATGAAAACCTTACAGGCAACCGTCCAATGAAGACCGCCAGGACAGTGTTATAAGCTGCGGGCACCTGGGCGTCAGTCTTCCAGTACAAAATTTCTTTTAGTTGCTGGTTAGTGCTGATCATTGCACCGAGATGGTAATAGTTAGCCGGCCGCGGTGGCCGTGCGGTTCTGGCGCTGCAGTCCGGAACCGCGAGGCTGCTACGGTCGCAGGTTCGAATCCTGCCTCGGGCATGGGTGTGTGTGATGTCCTTAGGTTAGTTAGGTTTAAGTAGTTCTAAGTTCTAGGGGACTTATGACCTAAGATGTTGAGTCCCATAGTGCTCAGAGCCATTTGAACCATTTGGTAATAGTTAGCTCTACTGGTAAATATGCTGTGCTGTGCTGTGCCATAAATTGTCAACAGCGGAGAAGTTATTTCGGACAAGCTGAATAAATTATAGCTACTTAAATTGAACTTGTGTCGTCTAATTCATTGCTTTACATGAATGCATAATGTTTATTCTTTCGTACATGTCTGAAAGAACATATGCCACGTGGCATCTGCAGCTGTGATACATGCAGAGTGACAATTATTGAACTATATGAAGAAAACGTAAATTAGTTACAAACTACGGCGTACACACACTCTATTTAACATTTAAACGTCACTACAGATATTCGGATTTAATTCATGACACGTTCGACATGCCTGCCATCACTCGCGATTATGCGGCGCAGACGAATAGCGAAATTCTGGAAGAGTTCCTTAAGTGTTGCAACATCTATGCTGTCGATGACCTCCTGAACGGCTGTTTTTAGCTCAGAAATAGTTTTGGGGTTCCAGAATGAGATATTCACTCTGCAGCGGAGTGTGCGCTGATATGAAACTTCCTGGTTGATTAAAACTTGAACTCTGGACCTTTGCCCACGAAAGGCAAAGGTGTCGAGTTCGAGTCTCGGTCCGGCACTCAGTTTTAATCTGCTACGAAGTTTCAGTTTTGGGGCTATTGCTGCACACATTGTCTTTCATACAACCTCACAAAAGGGAGTCGTACGTGTTCGGATCCGGAGAACATAGCGGCCAATCGAGGTCCATGCCAGTGCCTCTGGATACCCCGGAGCCAGAATGCGGTCCCCAAAGTGCTCTTACGGGATATCAGACACTCTCCTGCTTCGAGGGGGTCGAGCTCTGTCTTGCATAAACCGCATCTTATCAAATCAGGATCACTTTGGATAACAGGAATGAAATCATTTTCCAAAACCTTCACATATCAATTATTCGGAGACTTGACACTGCACACCACACAGTCACCAGTTGAGGGTGAAGAGATTCACGATCAGGTAATGTCGATTCTCAGTCTCCCATATGCGCAAATTTTGCTTATTGACGAACCTATCGAAATGAAAGTGAGCTTCGTCCCTAAATGCGCATACTAATTGCCATCATTCCCGGCGGCCAACGGCGCAATTTCAATGTCCGTACGCAAACCTTTCAGAAGTTATGACTATTTTATTTTTCATGGTTCAATAATTGTCACCCCGTATTGTTTTGATTGATGGTGAAGTGTGGAGACAGAAAAGGAAAGGGCATGAACTACTGATCGGGATTTTTTACGGAAACAGAGGCGACGAGTGAAAATATGAACCACACCGGAACGGGAACCCGGAATCCCGTGCTTGCTAGGCAGATGCGTTAATCACTGCGCTACCTAGGCACAGTATTTACACCCCATGCGTGGACTACCTCGGTACGCTCGCAGCTTGCACACACTTCCACTAGCGCCACCAATCCTCCCTCGTCCCCTGTCCATCTCCTCCATATTCGCTAATTTAAATTCCCACTGTAGGTCTGAAGTAAATGTGCATCCACACTGAAGTTTGTGGATTCATTGCCCATCAAAGCGAAGCGATTATATTAATGCGTTGTGTCTGTTTTTCTTTTTATTTTTTTCAACATGTCCGAAAGAATAGACCCGCTCATGCAGGAAGGCGGTGCTAGGTCGGAGCTTGTGTTATTCTTGGAGTGTGTCAAGATAGGCTGCACATGTTTGGTAAACGCTGTGTACGGGTGGTCCAGTGGTAAATGAAACTACCTATCAAGCAGAAAATTCCCTGTCCGATTCCAGATCCGGCGAACATTTCCACTCGTCACTGCTGAATTCGCTTTAAGTCCCGACGGAACTGATATCATTATTTCCTTTCCTTTCCTTTCCCACCATTCCACCTTTTATTTACATAATCTTTTCTTACCCGTCAAGATTCCTAAGGTGACAGATCATGTGGCCACCTTCCACCTATTTATACTACTGCCCATTAAAATAGCTACACCAAGAACAAATGCAGATGATAAACGGGTATTCATTGGACAAATATATTATACTAGAACTGACATGTGATTACATTTTCACGTACTTTGGGTGCATAGATCCTGAGAAATCAGTACCCAGAACAACCATCTCTAACCGTAATAACGGACTTGATACATCTGGGCATTGAGACAAACAGAGCTTGGATGGCGTGTACAGGTACAGCTGCCCATGCAGCTTCAACACGATACCACAGTTCATCAAAAGTAGTGACTGGCGTATTGTGACGAGCCAGTTGCTCGGACATCATTGACCAGACGTTTTCAATTGGTGAGAGATTTCGAGAATGAGCTGGCCAGGGCAGCAGTCGAACATAATATGTATCCAGAAAGGCGGGTACAGGACCTGCAACATGCGGTCGTGCATTATCCTGCTGAAATGTAAGGTTTCGCAGGGATCGAATGAAAGGTAGGAGCCACGGGTCGTAACACATCTGAAATGTAACGTCCACTGTTCAAAGTGCCGTCAATGCGAACAAGAGGTGACCGAGACGTGTAACCAATGGCACCCCATACCATCACGCTGGGTGATACGCCAGTATGGCAATGACGAATACACGCTTCCAATGTGCGTTCACCGCGATGTCGCCAAACACGGATGCGACCAACATGATGCTGTAAACAGAACCTGGATTCATCCGGAAAAATGGCGTTTTGTCATTCGTGCACTCAGGTTCGTCACTGAGTACACCATCGCAGGCGCTCCTGTCTTTGATGCAGCATCAAGGGTAACCGCAGCCATGGTCTCCGAGCTGATAGTCCATACTGCTGCAAACGTCGTCGAACTGTTCGTGCAGATGGTTGTTGTCTTGCAAACGTCCCCATCTGTTGACTCAGGGATCGAGACATGGCTGCACGATCCGTTACAGCCATGCGGATAAGATGCCTGTCATCTCGAATGCTAGTGATACGAGGCCGTTCGGATACAGCACGGCGTTCCGTATTACCCTCCTGAAGTCACCGATTCTATATTCTGCTAGCAGTCATTGGATCTCGTCCAACGCAAGCAGCAATGTCGCGATATGATAAACCGCAATCGTGATAGGCTACAATCCGACCTTTATCGAAGTCGCAAACGTGATGGTATGCATTTCTCCTCCTTAAACGAGGCATCACAACAACGTTTCTCCAGGCAACGCCGGTCGACTGCTGTTTGTGTATGAGAAATCGGTTGGAAACTTTCCTCATGTCAGCACGTTGTACGTTTCGCCACCGGCGCCAACCTTGTGTGAATGCTCTGTAAAGCTAATCATTTGCGTATAACAGCATCTTCTTCCTCTCGGTTAAATTTCGCGTCTGTAGCACGTCATCTTCGTAGTGTAGCAATTTTAATGGCCAGTGGTGTATCATTAGCAGCGAAGACTTACCGTTTTCCTCCATCATAAGGGTTACCGACACTCGTTGTAACGCCTAGGAATGTTCGAGGAGCCGGCTCCGGCAGTTTCGATAGGCTGCGATACTACAAAATGGACTGTGAGGAATCGATACCGATTTTGTGATCATCGTATGCCAGCCTAGGCTTTCAGTACTTGCTTGCATGTCTAAAAGAATGGTCAAGGCAGCGGCTAGATTTCGATTATGTTCTTCCAGACATGATATAAGTATTTATTATCTACAATAAAATTTCTAGAAACTTGACGTAAGGTAACTCAAATGTCACAAAACTTTTTCTTCCTTCTTTTTAAACATCAGGTCTGGGCATGACCAATTCGTACCCGAGTTCATTTTACAGCTCTACACACTCTGCCGGAGATGACTGCATTTCTGATTACAGACAATATAAAAAGTTCTTTCTTAAGGGAAACTTGCCCACTTGTGCTGCCTCTAAAACACTTCGGTCGCCGCGCAGTGCCGTGCACGAGTCAATCTGTATGTAAATGCACGGCCTGCGCCAGCGGTGGAAGTGCTGCGGCATAAAGCAGCCCCGCGTAACACTGTGCAATATCCGGCGAGCGGCCGCCACCGCCACGTCACAAGTTTCTTCCGGGCAGCCGGTGGCGGGCCCTAGACATCGCGCTGCTCATTACAGAGGGCAGCCCGAGGTAATGGTCGGCCAATCATAAAACGGCAGTGGTTCACAGAATTTACTGGCCGGTCACTATGAGCCCATATGTCTCCAGCAACGAGACTATGTGCGAGGGGAAAATTAGTAGACTTGGAACCGATGTGCCACTGAGGCCGATGGAGTTTCCCATAATTTTCGTACAAGTGAGGCAGTATCTCTAGCACTTCATTAATATGTGGGATTTTGTTTGCACGGAGTTTTAAAACGATTGTATTGCTGCCATTTTCTTCTAATAGAATTCGTGAAATACTTTGCAGATGTAATTTTTTTTCAGGGTGATTTATAACCATTGACAAGTTATATAAAGACTGAGACTAATACGAGTTAGCGCCTTGGTTTTCACCACTTTAGGAATGGCACCACAATATAGCCATGCTTCGTTTGCAAATGGTGTGCGGGAAAGACATCCTAAGATTGAAACCACACAGTAAAACTCCGAGAAAGGGCATTACAAGGAATTGTTGCATCGAGAACCAAGGGAGCATGAAATAGTTAACGCCATGACCATATAACAGCAAATAGAACAGAACAGTCTGTACACACAACGAAAATTAATTTATCAATGTTAATAATCGTCGAGCTCTGTGGCTGTGGATTGCATTATTTGAAAAACATAACCACTATTTTCTATAAATGGCGCTTAAATAAGTGTTCTAAATTTCTGTGGAAGATGGAAGATAATATTGTTCAAAAGAAAAAAAAAATTATAAACACGTGTCCGGAAACCTATAGTTATCATTATAAAATGCAATTAAATGAGCTACAATGCAACGTGACTTTCAGTTAATTACTGTTATTTCTCGTTTTTAATTAAGTTTAAATTATAATGTCATGCGGATTTTCTTCCAAATGAAATATTTATTTTAATAAAGTGTGACAGTCGTAATAGTGACGAAGGGAAAGGATCCTACTGTGGTAAACGACATGGGGACACCAGTAACAATGAAGCTGATTAAAGGTCTACAAAATTACTGCAGTGTTCACTTAAGATGATTCTATGACACTGGCAAGCCTTATACAAAGCTACACAGCTAAATGGCACTGCCTTGTGCCGGTTTGCGGATGATGTGGCTTAATGCGTTTCGTTGCAATGATAAATAATGATAATACTTGTTTGAATAACGAGTAGATTGCATTAGCTTTGGCCACACAGTACTCTTGTTCCGGTGTTTTATTTTCCACATCCTATTCATTACAACACGTGCTGTGACCCAGATATATGCTCTCTCGTTAAACATATATAATGCCTGGCCTCACTTTAGATACCACACCAAAAATGCACTCCAGCATGCAATCTAGCGCGGCTACCTTTCGCTCATGCCATTATACAGTTGCAAATCTCAGCTCTTGCCTCTGTCGGCGCGCGCTCATGGCTCAAAAATGCTAGTGGTATACTCTTAACACACTCTATGGAATTTACACAGCGCAAAGTCCCTGACTTGGCCAGCGTATTTCTACTAGAAAATTTTACAATATTGTTTTTGAATACATCATTACAAATGCGCATTCCTAATAAAATATTGAATACATTCTTTCATATTCAGAAAAAATATTAATATTGCAAAATTGTATGAAGTGATGATTTTAAGGCACTGTCTTGTAGTGTTACAAACTGATCCTAAATGAGTTGCAATACTTATTGGCGAAGTCTTTCTTAATACCGTCACAAAACACAAAGGTCGACAGACTTGAAATTAGGTGATGTATTTGTAATACTAGTTCCTTGTGTGGCTTAGGTTACCCGAGAGACAAACCGTGCCAAGTCCGCGAGTGCTCACACTGTGTCGAACAATCACTCGTAAGACTAAAAAATACATTCTTCTCTAGCACCAGGAGTGCATTCAAAACGAAGACCTGCTATGACTAAACTGCTTTCATTTTTCAGTTAATATGAACATGTGGAGAGTAGTTCAAAGGAGCAGAATCTTACTACCAATCTCTGAAGCAAATGGAACTAAAGAAGAGATGTAAAGAGAAATCAGTCGTCATGAATTTCCTTCTTACTGTGACGTGAGTAATGTTACAGCATGTGATTTTCCAGGTTTGCTCGTCGTTATTCATTAATTGTTTGCTTTCGGGTGTTCAGCCGACTCGCTAATTCCATTAATTTGCATGATAGTTCGACGAACAGTACAGTCATCTTCTTTGTTATTTGTTTTCCGACATATTTTATATCTTAAAGCCACTGTCCCAGAAACTTGACGTTTGCATCCCGATACCAGGTTCTACATATGCTATTTCATGATTATATTGCAGGGAGTGTTCGGTAGTGGAAAGATTAGTAGACTCCGTCTGAAACATGGTATCCAGTGTATTTCACTTCTCCTATGTGATATCACTTCTTAGTACTGTACAAGATGATCGACGTCTCAGATACCCAAGTGTGTATCACATTTCAGGCGCATGTAGCTTATCTTGAGTGTGGTAGACTACTACATCAATAAAATAAATGTGAAAGGAACGTCAGCGACACAACCCACTAAAATATATAGGCTAATCCACTGTCGTCGACGTGATATCTGTTTCTTTTCCGCTTCCATCGCAGCTAGGAATAGATCTGAAATTTTAAAAGTAAACATGTGAGAGAATAACAATTAGTAAGTACAGCCTAAGGTTACAGAGACCACAGACGAGACGATAATTATAATTTAGCTGTGTCTTCTCTCTTTTGTCTCCCTGATACCAAAGAACGGGAAGACGAACGTGGTGGTCAGAAACACTCTAAGAACATTGTAATGGTGTTTGAGGGTTAATTGTGCTGAAACATAGTTGTTGAGAAAAAAAAATCGAAACGTCGCCCTGGTTCCGAGTCAATTAGTATTGAAGTCAGCCAGTTCAAGCTCTTGCACAGGCAGGCTCAAGTGGCCCGCCAGAGACGGTGTCGCCGAACATGATCTTCCTTCGGTTTCCTAAATCCGAACAAGAGAGAGAAATAAAAACTGGAGTCGGGACGGTAGTAAGAATGGAACCCGAACCAAAATCTGAGCAACCTAGCGGATTATCATCTACGCTACGAGAACAACTGGCACCGCTTGTATCTGACTGGCTGGTTGCTTCAATTTGCGCACACAAAGCCTGATTAGCTATCTCGAATGGTAATTAACTCGGAACCGACTCGACGTGTCGAATTTTCGGAACACCCTTATATGCTACTTACAAGGGTACCTCCCCATCGCACGCCCCTCAGATTTAGTTATAAGTTGGCACAGTGGGTAGGCCTTGAAAAACTGAACACAGATCAATCGAGAAAACAGGAAGAAGTTGTGTGGAACTATGAAAAAAAATAAGCAAAATATACAAACTGAGTAGTTGATGCGTAAGATAATTAACATCAAGGACACTGAGCTCAGGAGCGCCGTGGTCCCGTGGTTAGCGTGAACAATGGTTAGCGAGAACAACTGCGGAACGAGAGGTCCCAAGTTCAAATCTTCCCTGGAGTGAGAAGTTTAATTTTTTATTTTCAGTTTGTGTGACAAACTCTAATCTTTTTATCACTTTTTTGGGAGACATTACCACATCCGCAAGAAAACCTAAATCGGGCAAGGTAGAAGAATCTTTTTACCCATTCGCCAAGTGTACAAGTTAGGTGGGTCGACAACATATTCCTGTCGTGTGACGCACATGCCGTCACCAGTGTCGTATAGAATATATCAGACGTGTTTTCCTGTGGAGGAATCGGTTGACCTGTGACCTTGCGATCAAATGTTTTCGGTTCCCATTTGGAGAGGCACGTCTATTCGTCTACTAATCGCATGGTTTTGCGGTGCGGTTGCAAAACACAGACACTAAACTTATTACAGTGAACAGAGACGTCAATATACGAACGGACAATCATAACTTTGCGAAAATAAAGAAAGTAAACTTTTCATTCGAAGAAAGACTTGAACCAATGACCTCTCGTTCCGCAACTACTCACGTTAACCACGGGACCACGGCGCTCTTGAGCTTATACAATCCTTGATGTTGCATATCTTGTGCATGGACTACTCAGTTTGTATATTTTGCTTATTATTTCATAGTTCCACACCTTCCTGTTTTCTCGATCGATCTGTGTTGGGTTTTTCAAGGCCTATCCACTGTGCCAACTTATAACTAAATCTGAGGGGGGGTGCGATGGGGAGGTTCCCTTGTTAGAAAATATAGACTGAAGTGTTTATAATAATGTGTAGCTACTCACAGAGAACACATGCGTGTTGTAATTTTTACATGGCTGCGTAACTTAATAGATATTCTAACGCGTTAATATGGAACTGATCGACGCTGGAGAAAAATTAGTTTCAATTTTTGGATTCACAAACGCATTACTATATTTACCAAATTTGCTGCCATACGACAATTAGAGCCCACACGAGACAGTCATGAGTAGCTGCACTTCAATTAAGACGAAAAAACAACGTCCACTGACGCTACAGAGAGTCAAAGGCGTCAGCGCCACCATCTAGACCGCCCCTTAGGCAGCAAACGTGACTTTTATGCTGACGGACCGTAGGGGAACGTCCTGTAAATTTGTTTGTTAAGGTGTTAGCTCAGATAGTAGAGCACTTTCCCGTGGAAGGCAAAGGTCCCGAGTTCGAGTCTCGGTCCGGCACACAGTTTTAATCTGCCAGGAAGTTTCATACCAGCGCACACTCCGCTGAAGAGTGGAAGTTCCATTCTGGGAACATCCCCTCATGGTGTGGCTACGCCATGTCTGTGCAATACCATTTCTTCCAGAAGCGAATAGTAGTGCAAGATCTGCAGGAGAGTTTCTGTGAAGTTTGGGGGGTAGGAGACGATGTACTGGCGGAATTGAAGCTGTGAGTACGGGTCGTGAGTTGTGCTCGGGTAGATCAGATGGTAGAGCACTTGCCCGAGAAAGGCAAAAGTCCCGCGTTCGAAGCTCGGTCTCGCACACAGTTTTAATCCACCAGGAAGTTTCATATCAGCCCACACTCCGCTGCAGAGAGAAAATTTCATTCTGAAACTTGTTTGTTATTCGGTAAATGCAACGATTGCCAGTGATGAAGACAGCACTAGCTACTCCGTAGATAGGCCTTGTCTCTATTATGTGGCTTACGGGATTTATTATGAAATATGTTAATTTCTTAAAAATATGATCGTGAAGGTATCTGAATACCCGACGCCAAGTTATAACAAAATTTGACTATGTGCGAAAATATCCCACTTTTATGTAGACGTATTGACAGACTGTAATTAAAAGGTAACAGTACAACTACACCAAACGCAAGTTCGGCTCGGAGTAGATAGCGACGTGTTAGATTGCTTCATTTGTTCGTATAATAATCTTGCTACGTAATAACTGTAAGTATTCGCCCCATCATGCACATACATTGAAATACTATTCATGAACTAGTCAATATAACTACACAGACAGATACCATAGTGCTGAATAGCTTACTGCAATGGCGGAAACAGCACGCTCCTACCAAAAGTTTATACTTTAGTGCCAAAATTATTTGTAATGAGGGGTTGTGGAAATACTTCGTATAAGAAGAAAGTCGTTTATATTGTCCTTAATTGTTTTCAAATTTCAGAATGTGAACGCAAACCCTCAGCGATAAACTGTAATTTAGAAGTAAATAATACTTAGCTAGAACGTTGCTGTAACGTCACTTTTCAGTGGCAGATAATTTCCATGCCCTTCCTCGTTTCGCTTACTGCTATGTTACGTTAATTATTACATATGACACATCTCTTCTTGCAGTGCGTTTATACATTGCCACGTTATTAATATTACTCCTCGAGTATTTCATCCATCATCACATAGCGCTGACAGTTGCACAAAGAGCAGACCCTTTTTCCGCAACGAACCATCTGCCACATACGTTTACTCTGAAAGTTGTTACGATAGTGGAAGCGTCTGCCTGACTATTTCAGTTTCTGGAACAAGGACAATAAATGTTTTATTTACTTGTTTCTTTCTGACACACGTTCTACTTTTCAGCGTGGTTTAACGTTTGAAACAATTGATTTTACAAATAAAATTATCTGGGTAAATTAAAATGTTCAGACAGAAAAGACATTTATGTAAAATACTTCCATACACTCCAAACAGATGGCGTTACTGGTTACAGTCTCAGAACCGTGATGCATATTTTAAAGTATTCCACATTATATAATGGATTGAGATAAATAAACTCACAAATAAAATTATGTTGTGCTTCTATGTTTTGCAAGTGAGTAACTTTAATAGTGTGCTACTGTCATGACATAACTGTGTCGTTACACATCTCCCTCCTGTTCAGTATGGGTTTTCGGCAGAGAACACTGGCTGAACTGCGTCACACGCTGCGTAAGAGTTACAAAGATTCTCAGATGAACCTAGAAGTGTGGGACAATCTCTGTTGTCTTTAACAAATAGTGTGTAGAAGTTACCTAGTGATGTTAAAAATACATTTTATATGGACTATTGACAAAATCTGTTTAGCTGAAATTTTATGTTACAATTTTATACTGCAATTCTAAACCTGATGTGATAAGAAAGAGTAAATACTAGTTGAAGACAATCAGCACCTGTTTTTCTGCGTGTCACAGGCGCCCCTAGAACTATATATGATACATTTCTCATCAACATAGCTAAATTATTACTTCTGAAATGCAATTGAATGGAAATTTATAGAGTCAAGAATCAGTCGTCCTTTTTTTACATTTTACTACGCAAATCCAAATTTCGGCTAGTAGCTAGCCATTCTCAATGCAGTATTTTCTGTTGTCAGTGCATGTAAGTCCCTGTTGTTCGGTCTTCAGTCACAGTTCTTTCACTAGTATTCGAAGAACTGTGACTGACGCCCGAACAACAGGGACTTACATGCATTGAAAATAGAAAATTGTGCATTGAGAATAGCTAGCTACTAGCCGAAATCTGGATTTGCATAATAAAATCAAAACAAGGACGATTGATTGCTACTCTCTATTATTTATAAGTCAAATAACAGTCGCTGAGATCACCGACTTTCTGAATGTAAGGTAACCTGATGAATTGAAATTTTACAATTAAACAAATAATAAAAACTAATATACCTTAATTAGTAACAAAGTACTGAAAAAACCCAAATCCATGAAAATAAAGAAAACACATCACTCATATGTTATCACATCCATATCTAAGAAAGGAAATCTTATACTTATTACTTTTATAAAAGGAATTGCAACAAACGTCATTTAATCTAAACAGCTGAAATACATGTTTTGGAAGTTAATCTTAGCTCAAAGTATTTCCTTAAAAATTATCAACATTGTACTACAAAATTTTAGGTTGAAAAACCATTCAACTGCATAAATTGTTTTAAACTAGTTTAATTAAAGGAAAACAAAGTCAAGTTTCAGCATCGTCATTTTAAACAACAAAATTTAAATAAAATGAAAATAAAATTACGCTGTTTTATATCCACCACTGTTCACTAGAATTTCACCAAAAATTTTATTTTAAACTGTAAAATGCTTGTTACTATGTTTCACCTGTTAGTGCTCACCCCAAGACTGTTGGTCTACTCTTTGTTATCACAACCAAGAACAGCCACTCTCTTGTAGTGTTAAATGACATTTTATTCCATACTTCCACATCATCTTTGGTTAATTTGATTATTGTTCAACATCAAACACAAACTTGACACTGCATGTTGATGTCTCTTTAAGTGGAACGTATTATTGTTCAACATCAAACACAAACAGGACACTGCATGTTGCTGTCTCTTTAAGTGGAACGTAACTCATGCCAACAGCATCTATTAGCACTTTCCTTTTACTATCTTCTGTAACATTGTTCTTTGTTGTAAGCGGGTTTTTATATATTAGCAAGTTCAATTTATATCATCATCGCTACAGTAAATAAGTTCTTTCACTCTTTGCTGACACAAATTACACAATTATGATTCCCTATAGGTTCTGTTTGGTATGTGTATGACATTTTAATCTTCCATCCTGCTTTGAGTATCCACTGCAGTTAGCAACATTACATCTCTTCAGTTTTTTACACTGCTTTACAATATTGTAAATTATTTAACTTATTCTGTTTATCACTCATACCAACATTCGTACTTTACTTATTCCTATGCAGTTACAGGAAAATTATTCACATTGTCAAATAATGAATAATTACATTCGCTATTGCCCCTAGGCATTATCGTATTCATAAATTACAACATATCAGTACGACATAGCCCTTCTACACTTTCCTTCTCCTTTATGCCCAGAGTCACAATCTCTTCTAGAATTCAATGTTAAACCATATAATCTCATTATGATACAACTAATTTGTGTGCCATGATTCACTGACTTTCTATATAACCCTTGCTTTGATTTTTACATCATGGATGAACTCCATTTATAAGTCATTAATTTACTAAGTGAATAAGTATCCCTATAAAAGTATATAGTTATATATGTATTTAGCAATTAATGACGTCCTTCATCTTGAAAATACATAAGATCAAAATTAAGATGAGATACTATTTTCCATCATATGGAAAATCCAGTTACATAAAATACTCCTGTTACTTACTGATAACTAATTGAAAACGTGATCTGGTTAACTACTCATATACTGAAAAATCATCAACATTTTTTATTTACGAGAGAGATAACAATCTCGTAAAACATATTTTAACAAACTGCAGGACGGTTTGGCGAAGAATGAAAGTAGAAACTAGCTCTGGGTGACTTGGAGCCCTTTGTTTTGCAAGCACTTGATTCATGAAGAGTATGCATTCCCCTGGGATTAACAACCCGAGTCAGCTGTCCCCTTGTACAACTTTATGTGCACAATGTTTCATACATCGAATTTTTTCATAGGTTTTGGAAAAATTAGATATTAGGCATTAATGTGGCTTATGTCCACCACTTTAAATGATATATGGTACTTGGAAAGAATTTTCAGATCTTAGATGTTATTTGCTTGAATGGCTCATAGATCTTTACTGACATTAGGTCTCCTGTCTATATCTTAGTAGCTCTGACTTCCATATCGTGTCTCCTTTTTCTAGCCAGTATGTTTTTACATACAATACATTACCATCTTTCTTTTGTCCTCAACGCTCATTTCTTGTTTTCGAAGAAACTCAATCATTTATTCCAAACAAGTCTTTCTTCAGGAGTAAACTCAGTACTGTCAGGGTTTAAACAGTTCATTATAGTTTCAAAATCCTTCAAATTAATTCCCGAAGAAGTAGGCATATCGTTAAAATACGTCCTGCAGGGCCTCCATCTCGTAAGGATCTCATACAGCAGTGCGGTACTCTAGGCAAAGGACGGAAGTGTAGGCAATCTTTTTAGTCAATCTGTCGAATTTTCTGAGTCTTCCGTCAATAAAAGACAGTCTTCTGTTCGCGTTCCCCTCAACATTACCGAAGCGATCGTTCCAGTTTACGTTGTTTGCGGTTATAATCCCTAGGTGTATAGCGGTATTGGCAGCCTTTAGACTTGTGTTATTTTCATTATTTAGGGTCAGTTTCAGCCTCAAATTCACAAACCCGTCTCCTTTTGCAGGTGTCCGAGTCGCCGACGACTGAGCTGCGGATCATCACCAGCACATTCGGCCACATCCGCTTCAAGGGTGAGCGACACGTATTCTGGCTTCCCTCTAAACTGTTCTGTCCAGAAAATATAACTTTACAACAAAGGGCAGATTAGCGTCGGCATTTGAATCAGCTGAAGCTTACTGACGCAATGTGGAGCACACAAACTTCAAAGTAATGTGAAGATAGTAAATCAACTAAGGAGTAGCAACGTTTCTGCTTTCCTTTTAATTATCTTCATCTGGAAGCAAACTGTACATCCATTTGACAATTTGAAATAACACCATTGAAATATGTCGCGCATAGAGCAAAATAATTTCTGTATGAAAATAATCTCTATACGTTGTGAGCATGTGGTACCTGGGATCGTAGCCTACATAACCCTACAGATGGTTCCAAAAAGTCGATCCCCCCACTGGGGATCTCTTCTTGTGACAGATAAGGGGACAATGGCAGTAGGAGAGAGACGGTAAAGTAATGAATACTGGTAGATAGCAGACAGCGGCCGAGGTACAGAAACAGCGATAGACAAAACGGCAGTACGAGAGAGAGAGAGAGAAGAGGGACTTAGCGGCAGTGATGAGACATAGTTGAAAGTGACAGGACACTGCTATGGAAAGAGTAAAGGGCGCTGCAGTGCGAGAGGAAAAAGAGAAGGAGAAAGCATAAGTGTGTGAAAACCAGTGATAATGAGTGACGGAATCTATGACAATGATAACGGGGAAGAGAGAGATAGTGACAGTAAGGAGAAACAGCAGAAGAGGGCAGGAATGAATGAAACACCAGCACCTAAGGCAGAACAAGAGCGAGACAGTACCAGTGGGAGAAAAGACTAGCCGAAAGACAGAACGAAGGAGATTGTGGCTATGAAACAGGAGACAGAGACAGACAGACACATCCCTGTGTAGCTGGGTGGTAACGTGGAGGCCTCCCATGCTCTGGGTCTGGGTTCGATTCCCGGCCGGGTTGGAGATTTTCTCAGCTCACGGACTGGGTACTGTGTCGTTCTCACCATCATTTCATCCTCATAATCGGCTGAAAGTCGCTCAATGATGCGCCGACTGAAATAAGACTTGCACTTGGCGGCCGAACCCGGCCAATAATGCCATCCGCTCATTTCATTTCATTTCAGAGAGACATAATGAGATAATGACAATGAGCTGAGTGAGTTGGAAAGGACAAGTGGGGGTGGATTGGTATGAGCGATTTACAGATGTGGACCAGCGGGTTCGAGTGAGTTACAGTCAGGGAGGCCTGTGAGGGTGTGAGGTGAGCTGCGCGTTATAAAGAGTGTGAATATTTTCGCACGCAAAAATTTTAAAGGTGCTCAGGGAGATAGGATGAGGCAGTTAGTACCCCACTTTCACTCAGGGTTTTTTAAACAGGAGCGCTCTCGCCTTTTTTGCAGTCCAAAAGGAACATTTTTTCGCTGATTTTATTCCTGTTCAGACAAATTTAGGTTGGCCCGTATAATCTGACTCACCTTAGATCATTATGTAGCCAGTTCATTAATCAGAGGTCCTACTTTAGAAATTTATAAAGGCATAAGAACAATACATGTGAATGAAACAACACTCCTGGCCATTAAAATTGCTACACCAAGAATAAATGCAGATAATAAACGGGTACCCATTGGACAAATATATTATACTAGAACAGACATGTGATTACATTTTCACGCAATTTGGGTGCGTAGATCCTGAGAAATCAGTACCCAGAACAACCACCTCTGGCCATAATAACGGCCTTGATACATCTGGGCATTGAGACATACAGAGCTTGGATGGCGTGTACAGGTACAGCTGCCCATGCAGCTTCAACACGATACCACAGTTCATAAAGAGTAGTTACTGGCGTATCGTGACGAGCCAGTTGCTCGGCCACCATTGACCAGACGTTTTCAGTTGGGGAGAGATCTGGGGAATGAGCTGACTAGTGCAGCAGTCGAACATTTTCTGTATCCAGAAAGGCCCGTACAGGACCTGCAACATGCAGTCGTGCATATCCTGCTGAAATGTAGGGTTTTGCAGGGATCGAATGAAGGGTAAAGCCACGGGTCGTAACACATCTGAAATGTAACGTCCACTGTTCAAAGTGCCGACAATGCGAACAAGAGTGACCGAGACGTGAAACCAGTGGTATCCCATACCATCACGTCGGGTGATACGCCAGTATGGCGATGACGAATACACGCTTCCAATGTGTGTTCACCGCGATGTCGCCAAACATGGATGCGACCATCATGCTGCTTTAAGCAGAACTTCGCTTCATCCGAAAAAATGACGTTTTGCCATTCGTGCACCCAGTTTCGTCGTTGAGTACACCATCGCAGGCGCTTCTGCCTCTGATGCAGCGTCAAGGGTAACCGCAGCCATGGTCTCCGAGCTGATAGTCCATGCTGCTGAAAAAGTCTTCGAAATGTTGGTGCAGATGGTTGTTGTCTTGAAAACGTACCCATTTGTTGTCTCAAGGATTGAGACGTGGCTGCACGATCCGTTACAGCCATGCGGATAAGATGCCTGTCATCTCGACCGCTAGTGATACAAGGCCGTTGGGATCCCCATGGCGTTCCATATTACCCTCCTGAACCCACCGATTCGATATTCTGCTAACAGTCATTGGATCTCGACCAACGCGAGCAGCAATGTCACGAGGCGATAAACCGTAGTCGCGATAGGCTACAATCCGGCCTTTATCAAAGTCGAAAACGTGATGGTACGCATTTCTCCTCCTTACACGAGGCATCACAACAACGTTTCACCAGGCAACGCCGGTCAGCTGCTGTTTGTGTATGAGAAATCGGTTGGAAACTTTCCTCATGTCAACACGTTGTAGGTGTCACCACCGGCGCCAACCTTGTGTGAATGCTCTGAAAAGTGAATCCTTTGGATATCACAACATCTTCTTCCTGTCGGATAAATTTCGCGCCTGTAGCACGTCATATTCGTGGTGTAGCAATTTTAATGGCCAGTAGTGTATTTGCTACTTGCTTGCCGCAAGCCCATGTAAGAAAATATCTCGCGTTAAAGTCGATCAAGGATGAAGGAGGAGTCGATGTTGTTGGTGGTGACAACCGTGACAGGCAGGATGAAGAGGGGGAACAGAGACGGCAGTGTGGAGGCAGTGGGGGCGCCTAACGAGCGAGGCTGCCGCCAGATGAAGTCAGCTGAGCCGTCGCGCTGACAGACGGCGGCAGCGGCGCCGCTGGAGACGGATGGCCGCCCAGACAGGCAATTGTCTCGCGGTCACGCCACGGGCGCCGGCTGCGCCGCGTCTCCACCGTCCCCGCCTGGCGTCGCCTCCCGCTAGGTGGCTCTGGCTCCGCTTAACACCGCTACGGTAGCTTCTGTAGGAGACTAACACAGCCCGTCGACAATGAGATGAACGTAATTTCTGTAAAGCTGCATTTCTACAGTTCCTTCACGAAAACTGCAAGTGAATTCACTGTTCTAAACTGCTGGAAACTGTTACTGAGTATTGTTAAATGTTCCTTCCTTTTTACTCTTTCTTTTTATTCTATCGAAGCTGCCCAGTGACGTCGAAACTCAATTTAATATAAACTGCTTTACATGTGACTACATTCCTTTGTATAGGATGTAAGGCTAGGCGTATTGTCTCTCCAGAGGCAGGGTCATTTAACAGACCCGCGTTCAGAAATTAAGGTTCCGTTTCCGAGGAGGTAATTAAAGACTGAGTAGCAGCTTTTGTGGAGAAAGTTAGTCAAAACTGCTCGTAGGATTGCTAAAGGAGTAACTGGTGATGTGAATCAAGGTAACCGGCCCAGGATATGAACGTTGATCGTTTTCAAAACTGCCTTAATCACATAAATCCTTCCTGGGGGGGGGGGGGACTGACGGATACAATTCGGATCTAAGGGAAATTGTGTATTCAGTGATTTGACACAAACAAGGCTGGAGCAGCCCCATGCTAACCTCAATCTTTCTCAGATTTTATGGTAACTTTTGCGAACAACTTCTGTTTACAGAAGCTTTGTTTATCTTTAGCTGAGACGGTGAACGAATACCAATAAGCGTGTATGCAATTAATGAAAAATGTGTTTTTTTAATGGCCACTTAAAAAAGCCAACAATTATAAGGCATTCCCAAATATGATAAACTTATTTTAGTACCGTTAGATTCCGGAGAAACACAGAAGAATGATTTCATCATTGGTTATTCAAACTGTTACTACGTTATTATAGACAAAAGGAAGTGTAAACTCTATTTAAAGCTAGTCGCACGACAAAAATTGTGTACAACTACAAAGTGACAATTGCTACCTCTGAACTTGATACGTAAATACAGAACGCCAAGAAATTATTCTTACGTTATCAAGATTACCTAAAAATAGTGTATTTCATAACGGGACAATAGGCAAAACGATCACTGATGGTAGCTTCCATAGTTTCAGTATATTACTTTCGGATATCCGAACGAAAACGTGACAATGAGGAAGGATGAGGGTGAGAGACACAGGGAATAGGACGAGATGAACAGGCACCTTACCTTAGCATTAACAGTTCAAGTCCTGAATCATTCTCTCCAGTATTATTAGGATACAAACTCCACAATGGAATGTGTCATTCTACACTATTACCAAACGACTTTTATACAAGCTAGTTTACATTGAGTCCTCATTAACATAATACCATTAACCCCGTAGAATATACTCCTAGTTCACGCGACATTTATGGCAAGCTACCTTTCCTTGCCATTCAGACTCTGTTGTTATCCTTGAATAATTTACTCAAATTGGTTCTTCCTAATAACTTCCTTCACAAAATGCCCCCTTCCCTATCTGTCTGTGCATATGTTGTTCACGTCTCCACGGACATGCTACACTGTTGCTAGCCGACGAAACGGGGCCATGCTGTCTCCCACTTAACTCCTGTCATTCAAAATGGTTCAAATGGCTCTGAGCACTATGGGACTCAACTGCTGTGGTCATAAGTCCCCTAGAACTTAGAACTACTTAAACCTAACTAACCTAAGGACAGCACACAACACCCAGCCATCACGAGGCAGAGAAAATCCCTGACCCCGCCGGGAACCGAACCCGGGAACCCGGGCGTGGGAAGCGAGAACGCTACCGCACGTCCTGTCATTAACAGCAGGCTATCTCTCAAGGTTAGAACAACGCTTTTTTGCTAGTATCTCGACTCCACAGCGCTGATTCTCAAAATGGTTCAAATGGCTCTGAGCATTATGGGACTTAACTTCTGAGGTCATCAGTCCCCTAGAACTTAGAACTACTTAATCCTAACTAACATAAGGACATCACATACATCTGTGCCCGAGGCAGGATTCGAACCTGCGGTCGTAGCGGTAGCGCGGTTCCAGACTGTAGCGCCTAGAACCACTCAGTCACTCCGGCCGGCTCTGATTCTCACTTAGCATGCAGTATGCATACGAAACATGGTTGAAATACATTGACGGAAAAAAATCGCAACACCAAAAAAATAATTAGTGTAGAGTAATGAAATTTCGTGAATGCTTTTGTGTCGGTAACGGTTTTAAGTAACTAACATTGCAGTCCGCAGCTCGTGGTTGTGCGGTAGCGTTCTCGCTTCCCGCGCCCGGGTTCCCGGGTTCGATTCCCGGCGGGGTCAGGGATTTTCTCTGCCTCGTGATGACTGGGTGTTGTGTGATGTCCTTAGGTTAGTTAGGTTTAAGTAGTTCTAAGTTCTAGGGGACTGATGACCATAGATGTTAAGTCCCGTAGTGCTCAGAGCCATTTTTTTGAACTAACATTACAAAATAACAGGTTAATGTAAGCACGACATTAGCCATTGCAAATGTGAAACACTGGTACATTAATAGGGGTGTAACGGCCAGGATGTTGAATGCAAGCATGCAAACGTGAATAAATTGTGTTGTACAGGTACCGAATGTCAGTTTATGGGATGGAATTTCATGTCGCATTTCGTCGGTCAGTACAGGGACGGTTAACGCTTTTTGTGGATGTCGATGCAGTTGTCGTCCGATGATGTCCAGTACGTGCTCCACTGGAGAAACATCCGGTGATCGAGCATTGGGTTACAACAGCAGGATGTGGGCGAGCGTTATCCTTCAGGAAAACACCCCCTGGAATGCTGTTCATGAATGACAGCACAACAGGTCGAATCACCAGATTTAATTACGAATTCACAATCAGTGTGTGTGGGAAGAACCACGAGTGTGCTCCAGCTGCCGTAGAAAATCGCACCCCATACATTAACTCCAGGTTCCATTGTGTCTAGCACACCGACAATTTGGTTGCAGGCCCTCAACTGGTCTCCTAAACAACACACGACACGGCATCACTGGCACCGAGATAGAACCATCATTCATCACCGGACACAACAGACCTCTACCCTGCCCTCCAGTGAGCTCTGGCTTCACACCGCTGAAGTCGCAAATGGTGTTGATTTCGGTTCAGTGGAACACACACTACAGACTCCTGGCTCTGAGCAGTCCTTTAAGTAGCCGATCTCTAACAATTCAATGTGTCACCGCCAGCTCCTGTTCCGACTGTTGCTGCTGTTGCTGTACCATGCGCCAGAGCCATACACCGAACACGATTGTCTTCCTTCTCAGTAGAGCCACTAGACCGTCGGGAGCCCGCCCTTCTTGCGATCGTACATTCTTGCGAGCACCGTTCCCAGCAGCCAAGTACTGTCACTACGTTCCTACCAAATCTTTCTGCAATTTCTTTTAGACAACATAGTTATGTGGAGATAACGCCGATTAATTTACTTATAATCAAATATTCAAAATGACAGCCACAATCGCATTATTTATTTTCCCGCCAACCGGTTTCAACCCGCGATGGGGTCATCTTCAGGACAATTTACACCATTTGCTCGCTCGCTGGAGTCGTCACCCTGCCTATGTACGGTTGGCGGCAAAATAAATAATGCCATTGTGACTGTCATTTTGAATAATTGATTTCTGCAACATGGCAGGAGGAATATCCAGTTACCCGTAGCCGTATTGTACGACCTCGTTTAAACACAGTACGGTGTTGATCATGGCGGTTTCAGCATGTGTTTAAAGCAAACCTAATTTGCACCTTCACAGAGGCGCTAGTAGCGCCACCCTTATGCGATTGGTGTGAATTCTGAGTAGACGTCATCTTTCAGATGTAGAAACACGCATACCAGCTTGTGGTGTTTGTAAAACAGTCGGATTGAAACTATGTATCTACGTGATGCTCTGTTCCTTCAGAAGAAACAAGGCTCGGATGACTTGCGAGATCACCGTAAGTGCTGTTGTTCTGGATGTTCTGTAGTCAGTTGTCGGTAGCAGCTTCAGTACGTGCAACACTGTTAGTATGTGCGGTAGTGTAATACGTCTCGAAAGCGAAATTCATTACCAATACTGAAACATAAACATATATATCACTCTGTCGAAAACATATTCTGCGCAGTTTATATTTGGCATATTCAAACTGTGCGCCGGATAAAATGAACCCGGCTAATTATTGTAAACAGTAAACTTCAGTCACTCCACATCGAAAAGAATGAAACATTTCTAAAAATATAAAATATTTTGATTGCTGCGATAGCGTAGCACCGAATGATCAAAAACTAACAGACGAAATGGAAAACGGATAATTAGAAACCTATGAGGGGCTCTGTGTGATTTACTATGAAGACAGAGGAGGATTTTTGTTGTTTTTGTACTGGTAATTTTGTCAGGACTGTGAGGCCTTTATATCGTAATTGCACTATTACGTTGTATCATAGCGTATTACAGTTCAGTGTTTTATACCTCCATTAAGTGAAACACACTCCTGATTCATCCGTAGAAAGTCTTTCTATCCAGTTCGCAGTATTTTCTGTTTGCCAGGATATGGATTCAAATAGAGGTGAACACTCACTGCAGTTTTGTTAAAACGCTTCCTGCGAGTAAAAATATTTAACCCGCAGGAAATTTTTTCATTATTAAGTACATAAATACTATGTCAGTCATTTCTATGAATCGCAATAATGGAAATATATTACGGTCAATGATTTTTTCGCTTTTTCTCTTACTTTCGGATTAGCTTGTGTACCCAAATCTGTTTTTCTCTTTTGTCCACATCGCACTGGTCTATTCCTACACAAATGCTATTTATTTTCTAAGTAGAACAGCTGACAAATTAAGGAAGATAGCTTCTAGAGGTTTACAGCAACACTCCTGATGCATTAAATGATTATAGGTATTCTTGTTTACTGTTTACAAATATGTTCGCCCGCAGCTCGTGGTCGTGCGGTAGCGTTCTCGCTTCCCACGCCCGGGTTCCCGGGTTCGATTCCCGGCGGGGTCAGGGATTTTCTCTGCCTCGTGATGGCTGGGTGTTGTATGATGTCCTTAGGTTAGTTAGGTTTAAGTAGTTCTAAGTTCTAGGGGACTGATGACCATAGATGTTAAGTCCCATAGTGCTCAGAGCCATTTGAGCCACAAATATGTTCTGACGAAACTTTCGTACTTACTGCCCCCCGTAACGGATGTAACTGCGAGTGCTGTAACCACGCTAGTTTTATGGTGTAATAATTGCACTATATACAAGGGTGTAACGGGTATAAGTGCAGATATTACTGTTGGTGAATAAGAACTTTGTACTGAACACCATTACATCAGTATGTGCAGACAAATAATTATTGCAATTATAAGTCTTAAGTTTTTAGATGGATTATTATCTCAAAGTATATGTGGCAAGAGCAAGCCATTGATGCTTAAAGCATATCCTTCTGGGCAGCAGATCAGGTGTTGAAGTGTGGTCGTGTGGACGCAAAATTATTAGTCTATATTGACAGGCGTAGTCCGCTAAGTGATACAGTTACGGCTGTGCAGAAAACTCCACGTCGTAGAATTTGTGAAGCGTTTGTGAGAAGAGGAAACAACAAACACACTCATGCGTGTACATATCAAGGTACCACATACAAAAATATCTGCACTTATACCCTCTGTATTCAATGCTTACAAAGATTAGCGTTAAGCCTCCCAGCTCCATGGGACGATCTCACGGTTTGCTTGCTGTCCTGTGTTCACGCAGCCTCGTCGACGCCGATACGGCCGCTGACGCTGCAGCAGCTGCTTCCCAGGACGGACCACTACATGACGTACGAGGGCTCGACGACGCACCCAGGCTGCTGGGAGACCACCGTCTGGGTCGTCCTCAACAAGCCCATCTACATCTCCAGGCACGAGGTCAGCTTGAACCTAGGGAGGCGGGCAGCAGCAGTGTGTATGTTCTGACTGCAGGCAACAGCAGTGTGTATGTTTTCTAGCCTAGGGAAGAGAATGGTAGTAGGAAGCCTCCTGAAATCTCCTCGTAAGCTTCACTCGATCTAAGACCATATTCACAAATCACGATAGATGACGGGGCATCGCAAAATCAGGAAAAGAAATAAATAAATGCGTACTGGTTTGACACACAAAAATAGCCTCTTTACACTGCGTATCAAAAAGGAATTTTCAACTTTGAAAATTCGGCAAGCTTATTCATACGATTTGAGGAAATAGTCTGCCTTCCTGAAGTATAATACATGAAGTTTTGACTCACGTGCTATATACTAGTAGAGAAACGTGCTACCGCAAGCGCCAGCGGCAGTTCAAATATGGCTTCCTTTACTAGTCTTGAGTGTGCTCGCCATGTGTTTTGGTTTGAAGACTAGAAGTCTGCATCAGCTTTGTAACGTAGTTTTCGTACAGAGTAGGCCTATTATTTATGAGTGGCGTAAGTGTTTTATTGAAACTGGATGTTCAGTGAGCCATAATAAACCCTCAGGTAGTCCACGTGAGTCTGATGACATCGCAGGGCAAGTGAGCCAGAGCTCTGTGAATAGTGCTACACTAACGACAGGCGTGCTTATTGAGGAATGGGCGTCCCAAATTTGAGTACTTGTCATGTGTTACGATAACGGTTGCGTCTCAAACCAAGCAAGTTTACAACGGTGCTAGAACTAAAGGGCACTGATAATGTTGCTCATAAGCACTTTTGTGTGGAAATCTTACATCGGTTGTTTGAAGATGAGAATTTCACTCGTAAGACTATCTTTAGTGATGAGTCGACTTTTCACTTAAGCAGTGAAATTAATTATTTCGAGGCGTGAAAAATCACGAAAATCTCTGGAACATGAACGTCGTAGTCCACAACTCAATGTATTTTGTTCACTGAAAAAGAGCAATATTTACGGACCTTTCTTTTTCCATAAAAGCTATCGATGGAATGGTGTACTTAGGTAGGCTATAAAATATTTTAGTCTTCTAGATTGACTTTTGTGATGATAACGCATCATGCAGTTGAGGCTAGATGACGCACCCCGAAAATGCCTCTCAGACGCCCGGAAATTCGAATATTCCGCTTTCCAGGTAACTACACCAGCGGAGGTATATCAGATGCATCGCCCCCACGTTCACTGGACCTGACATCTCGTGACTTTCCATTTTGGGGATTCGTCATGAATACAGTGTTTGTACCCCTACTGGCTTCTCTAACAGAGGTAAGAGCTAGAATCTGTCTCACAACTGAACAAGTCACGCCTGCCCTACGGCAGCGAGTTTGGCAAGAAATCGACTTCAAATGGAAAGTGTGCCCCATAAACAATGAGAGTCACAGTGGAGCTTTTTAGGTATAACGTAAAAGACTCCATTTATTTTGCTATAAAATGGCACCAAAACCATGCCTGTAAATTAAGTGAATAAATCAATATCAGTTTTTCAAATTATGGAAGACTTAATTTAAAGTAAATGAGGTGGATAGAGGTAGAACAGAGTTTCAGAGGGAGGACTTTTCTGTGTAGTACGATTAAAGGAAGAGACAAAAAGGGAGTTCGATGTAATGCACTAGAGACATTTAAATTTTGTGAAAGACTGAAATAGTTCGTTTTAAATGAGGCACTAGAACTCATCGAAATGTCTTTATGGTTACTGTAGTCAATAATGTGCTTCTTTACATGAATGTTAATCAATCTGGTCAGCAAAAATATACAAAATAGGAAAGGCCACCAGCCCAATTGTGTGAGTGCTGTGAGCAAATACCTGTGTGGACCATGGCTTATTTAAATTTTGTACTGCGCAATAGTATCACAAATACAATCAGTACAGGACGAAAGGCTGTGATTAATATTTAGCGATCAAATTACTAAGTCAGAAATTGTGGACTAACAGATCCGAAAATAAGGAGTGGAGTAGAGTCAGAATTAGTAATAAAGCAAAAGGACAGAGACAGATTTGTACTTTACAGTGATCCAACGAAAAAGGAAGGTAGATAGAGAACGATGAACCTTAACAGCACCAGCACAAAACGTCTTTCGTTATTCACGTTTGTCAACATCAGTATTTCTCAGTAATGTTCAGTTCATCGCCGCTGTGTTCGTTCATTTGAGGAATCGCATTAAGATAGGAAATTTTTAGTCTGCACAAATAATAGTTTCAGATTTATCGAACTTCTATATATAATTTACAAGACTTATGTCTTATTTTGGAAAGGAAGCTTTCTGCGTCTGTTTGAATATAGCATGCGTTCCACCATTTGAAATTACAGTAGGAGCTTTGGCATTAGGTAAACACTTCTGTCGGTGAGTATGAACAATCTGGGGGACCTTCACAGTAAACTGCCTGGAAAGTTAGGACAATGTTCCTGAATAACCTCTTTCATTGTGTCCATACGACGTGTAATTTATGGTGTTTGATTTTGGTTCTAAATCTCCCAGAGGAGCGAAAAGAAGCTAGTTAAGATAAAATCTATAAATTTTTGTGTAATCAGATACTTACTTGCCACTTCACTTGCGCTGGATAAAAGCTTTCTCCTGCAGTGTCCATTAAGTGGATAGTATGCTGTTGCATGAGCGTGCACATGTTTTAAGTGAAGTTCATACGTCCACTCAAGTTGTTTATAACTGTTATTACTAATTCACTGTAAATACTATTATTTCATAGACTGCTTTGAACCACTCGTAAATTTCAATAATACTTACATGATTACTAAACCTTCTTTAAGCTTTATCAACTCTGAACTCATCACGGCCAAGATCGAAATTTACAACTTAGCCCACTCTTCTATATGAAGGCAATGAGTTCATTACTCCAACCATCAACAATACGTTGAATGAAAGTTTCTAACAATTGGCCTTTTTTTCCTTCTGTACGTGTTGGAAATTCAACAGACCTCTATCCAATAGTTTACATCTCTTTCTTCAATGCTTTAAGAACTCGAGGTTACAAGACGCCACTCTGTTTCTTTTTTATCTACTTTGTCCAACCACACATCGTACCAGGTTACCGTCGCAACTTTTCACAAACGACACGGGAGCGACAGCCTGTGTCGCTTCTGTGAGACATTTTTTGAACGAATACTGTGTTTCTGATGACTGCTTCTCTACTGATTTGATGCTTGCGGGCTTTCGAATGAAATGATGAGATGAAATAGTAGCCCTCAACATCGACCCTCTGACTCAGAGTTGAATTATTAAAAGTTTGCATATGAATATAACACAGAAATTTATAAATGAAAGATTACAATTAAATATAATCTGCAGTACAATTTTAACGACTTTAAATGATGAATGCGATAGTAGAAGTACTTTCTAGTTGTTGTTGTTGTGGTCTTCAGTCCTGAGACTGGTTTGATGCAGCTCTCCATGCTACTCTATCCTCTGCAAGCTTATTCATCTCCCAGTACCTATTGCAACCTACATCCTTCTAAATCTGCTTAGTGTATTCATCTCTTGGTCTCCCTCTACGATTTTTACCCTCCACGCTGCCCTCCAATACAAAATTGGCGATCCCTTGATGCCTCAACACATGTCCTACCAACCGATCCCTTCTTTTAGTCAAGTTGTGCCACAAACTTCTCTTCTCCCCAATCCTATTCAATACTTCCTGATTAGTTATGTGATCTACCCATCTAATTTTCAGCATTCTTCTGTAGCACCACATTTGAAAAGCTTCTATTCTCTTCTTGTCCAAACTATTTATCGTCCATGTTTCGAGTATTCGGTATAGTTCCGCAAAACACTTATTGGTGTCGATGGTCCAGCAGTTAAATGAAACGTAAGTTGAATAACAGGGAAACAAGAGATTCCTACTGCACGTAATTAGTTATGAACAACAACATAGCTTGCTAGATATTCACTTCTAAATGCATACTACGTCCTGTGCGACTGTAACTTGCTGCGCACCGTTCCGAACTACCTCATGTCCTCTCCGGAAAAGATACTCCTCCCCAACCTACACACGTCTCTCAGTAACAAGCGCTGTGATTGGCTAGAGCGCTCCCTCCATGTTTCCAAGTCAATGTACACTCACAAATAGACTGAAAAACATACGAAATACTGGATTTACATTTAAATAACTTGAAATTAAATGTACATTCCTATGGCTTGACCATAAACACGCTCTAACACACATTATTAAATACATAAACAAATTAAATAAACATATATCAAAGGAATAGCAACAAAGAGTAGGGCAGTAGCCGAATGTCTCTGTGCTTTCCAGAACTCAGTAAACATTTAACCAATTTCTTCATGAATAGTATATATCGGATATAAACAGAGGTATAGATGAATAAATATATTTAGAAGCATGCTACTAGCGTTTTTTGTGTAGCTGACGAGTACTTATGGCCTGACGCGATCGACAGTAATTGGCCACTTTGACCTTCAATAACTCATGTACTGAAACTTCCTGGTAGATTCAAACTGTGCGCCGGACCGAGACTCGAACTCGGGACCTTTGCCTTTCGCGGGCAAGTGCTCTACCAACTGAGCTACCCAAGCACGACTCACGCCCCGTCCTCACAGCTTCACTTCTGCCAGTACCTCGCCTCCTACCTTCCAAACTTTACTGAAGCTCTCCTGCAAACCTTGCAGGACAAGCACTCCTGAAAGAAAGGATATTGCGTAGACATGGCTTAGCCACAGCCTGTGAGGACGGGGCGTGAGTCGTGCTTGGGTTGCTCAGTTGGTAGAACACTTGCCCATGAAAGTCAAAGGTCCCGAGTTCAAGTCTCGGTCCGGCACACAGTTTTAATCTGCCAGGAAGTTTCATATCAGCACGCACTGTGCTGCAGAGTGAAAATCTCATTCTGGGAACTCATGTACTATTCATATTACATTCCTGTAATTTATACCAATTTAGGTTTACAGTAATAGCTTTCTAAAGACACATCGATCGACGAAATCGGATGAAGGGTTTAGATTTTGGAAATTCTATGCTGGGTGTTACTTGTATAATGTACCATCAGATACTAAACTTTAAACTAATAAAGATATTGAAAATCTGGTTACACCATCAGAATCGTCATGCAAATAATGGCAATGAATGTGTTTCTTTTTTGGGGTGTCATGCTTCATCTGGCTACTATTAATTTCTATACGAAATGTGAAATGTGTGCCGTTAACGTTTCACAAACTCCGCCATATTTGGCACTCCCGGCATCGACACAGCGTCACCATGGAATTCCCAGCCACGCGGCTAGACCCGTCTTGCTTCGTCCAGCGTCTGGCACCATGTGGTCGGCCTACCGAGAAGCCCGCGCCCGCCGATCCGCCCGTGCGGCCACGCCAGCTCTGGATTTCTGGTGGTTTCGAGTCCATTTCCATTCCATGCTGCACTCGTGACATACACTTTGAGGAACTTCTTTTTCATATCAAAAACCTGAAACCATTATAGGTCTTTTATGGAAGAAAATCTTCGTCGCCTGCTCCAGTCTGTATCTACATGGGTTCTAGGTAGAATTCTTTCAGGTTAATCTTACTCTTTACAGCTGTTCTGAAACCTGCGACTCTTTATAGGATACAAATCCTGACACCTGCCTAATATCAAATTTCTGCCATACTATTTTACTCCTTTAAACTTCCTGTTTTCTTCAGGCTCAGATCGAGATGGGGGACATGGAGGTGAAATCATTTTACCCATAACTTGATGATGGGTACTGGCTCTGTATCAAGAAGATAGATAAAGATATTAATGTGTCGCCTTAAATAGTAGTCATACAGCGAGCTGTACTGGAAAAATAAATCACTTCATTGTTGCGACAATATGGCCAGTTTGTAGTCGGTATCTGTCTGGCAACTTCCTTTGCGACTGCCAACTGACCACCCTTTTACGCAATTTTCACAATGAATATAAATACATAAAAAATGTCATTACAAATCTTCCAGCATTCAGAACATACTGTAAAACTGATGCATGGTAGAAAGGTTTTCAGTCAAAAATAGGACATATCTCATGCATAGAATACCTTACACAGTCTGCCAAAACGCTCCAGACATTCATTAAAAATCTGTACCTGATGTGTCCGCTGAATGCGGTCCAGAAAAATTACCCAGACATAAAATGAAGTTTATTGTGACACACATAAATAATCTTTGCTTATGGGAGTTATGTTGGAACACAATAACTGACTACAGGCCACATCTTGAACATTGAAAGAACAATAATAATATCTGAAAGATGTAGGTCTTAAAATGTCACAGCAAATTGGAAGTACCTAGATTCAATGTCTACACTCTAAACGTGCCTCTAAATCTGAAATGGATGTGCTAAAACTGATGGTCGTGCGGTAGCGTTCTCGCTTCCCACGCCCGGGTTCCCGGGTTCGATTCCCGGCATGGTCAGGGATTTTCTCTGCCTCGTGATGATTGGGTGTTGTGTGATGTCCTTAGGTTAGTTAGGTTTAAGTAGTTCTAAGTTCTAGGGGACTGATGACCATAGATGTTAAGTTCCATAATGCTCAGAGCCAGTTGAACCATTTTTTTGCTAAAACTGAAAGTCCCCAGCAAACGAACAAAATTTAAATCCAGAAAAAACATCATAAAGCTTAAGTCTGGCCCATTTCCAATGAAAAACAACGGCAAATACTACATAGTCCCATTGTCGGTCACAGTGTCATAGGCTGTGTCTCTTCAGTATAGAGATCACAAATTGTGCCATCTGTATCCGACAGCTCTTTGACGCGAAGGTGGATGAGGACGTCGTTGTCGAGGTTGCGGCTGTTCCATAGTGAGATCTGGATTATTGGAATGCTTAGGCAATAGGCGTCTGGCCCAGAAAACGCATTTGGAATGCCCTGGTTGAGTGTAGCAAACCCACTGGCCCAGATAATGCCTGGTAGCCAGGAAACTGCAGGTACTACTTTCGGTCACATAGCACACATAGGAGGAAAGGATCCATGGTACCAGTGACGTGTTGGTAGCTGCCTAGGGGTCATGAAAAAAAAAAGGTTATCCCTATCTGTCTTCTGAAAAACTGTCCCCTGTGGGGTCCATGCACACAGCCCATCTGAGTTGTTGACTGAGTAGGGGAAAGGTCTCTACACGGCATTTCTCCCCAACCCCCCCCCACCCTAACCCCCACTTGAAGAGCAGGAAAATTGATAATACATCTTAAAGTAACTGGAAGAGCTCTGGCTGACAGCAAGGGCAGCTGAGAGGCTGTGATGTGGAGTGTGGAGCAGCTGATTTGGCTGCAGGCTGGAACTAAGACAGGCCAGTGGTAACCACGAAGGGCACTGTGGAGGACTGAACCTCTGGAACGAAGCATGATGATAGACTAATGGACCTTGGAAGAAGACAATGGCGAGGCCACTATTGGTTAATGTGTTTGCAGCACACTGCACTAGCTTGAAGAGTCAGCTCAGCCACTGTCTACCCTTTAAGATTGGAAAAGGCCACAAAAAACCAACACTGGCAGACTTTGGCGTAGACAAGGCCCACAGGGAATGTCTGAGAGTGAAATGGTGGCAGCTGGACTGGCAAGAGGAGGGTTTGACGCTGGTGGGATGGATGGTAGATAATTGCTACTAATGTGGTTGGCCACAGAGTTTCTCAGTTGGGGTTGTCTCAGGCTGAAGAGTGGAACGATAAGAAGCCTGAAAGAGTTCCCTGCCCTCATCCAAAGGATGGTGGCAGTAGATGATTGGGATTTAAAGGTAAGGCCAATGTGTGTATGTAGAACATTTATAATTTCTATGCCAGTTGCTTCAGAGAAAGCAGAGAATTCTGTGGAAAAGAAACTGAGCGCCATTAACCATCAAATGGTTTTCCGGGGGCGCTTCACCCGAAAAGGTGGTGGACACGGTTAGGATGTTCTGCCCTGAAGACGTAGTAGGCACGTTTGAGATGTAGAAGAAACTGTTGCCAGCATCTAAAGAGATTAATCTTGAATGCCCCAGGAAGGGACCGACCCCCCCCCCTTCCCCTTCCCCTAAGGAAATGCACTTGTAACTGGGACCAGGGTACAGAAATGTCTGGCCAAGGAAAAAAGTGAGTAGACGGGCGACCTGTTTACTCTGGCAGTGGGGTAGGAGGGTGAGCACCACATCTATGCTTTGCTAGGAGACACATTGGTAGGTCAGATGCTTGCTGCTCACAATGCCCCGGTTCCCAACGTGCAAGGGAGACAAGATGTGGTGCTGGAGGGCCTGTATGATCACGACCCTGCTGTAACCATTTACCCATCACTGAGGGTGGATACCTCATTTCAGAGTACTATTGGCTTGGAGCTCTGTGTGCCACAGAAGCTTGCATCTGGATGGACAATCACTTTGCACAAGATGGAGTACCTAGCAGAATATTGAATCCTCAGCAGTGTAGTGTGTGAGAAGCTTTAGCTACCTTTATGGCTACATCCAGGTGGAAGCATACGTTGGGATCCGCATCAATGGAAAAGTCCTGACCAGCGGCGGATGTGAGAGGAGTGCAGCCTTTGCAGCACTTTGCACAAGATGGAGTACCTAGCAGAACATTGAGTCCTCAGCAGTGTAGTGTGGGAGAAGCTTTAGCTACCTTTATGGTACATCCAGGTAGAAGCATACATTGGGATCTGCATCACAGGAAAAGTCCTGACCAGGGGCAGATGTGAGAGGAGTGCAGCCTTAGCACATTCAGTTCTTGAATGATACAGAAAGTCATAATTATAACCTGAAAGAAACAGAGCCCACCACTTGAGGTGGCATGCTGTTTTGGTCAGAATATTTGCTGACACTTTGAAAAGGGACAGTAGTGGCTAGTAGTCCATGAACAGTGTGAAATGGTGGCCATAGATATAGCCATTAAACTTTTTTATACCAACTAAGATCTCTAGGGTTCCTTTCTCGTGACTGTAGTTACACTGCACAGAGGAGGGAGTCCTAGACACAGATACAGCAAGGTCCTTCACGCTGTCAACCACGTGTGCCTGTAAAGTGACCCCACCAAAACACAGTCTGATGCATCAACGGCCCAGATTAGAGGCTTGGAGGGTCTGCCATGAGGCACATAGGGTGAAGTAGGGCCTGTTTCAAATCCCAGAGTTTGAGCTGGTGCTAAAAATAGCCAGAGCAATGGAAATGCCTAATGGAACTCTGTTGTACTGAAAAAGTCTAAAAGGAGAATTGAACACAAAGAAGCATAGGGAATTCATGGTCAGTGGAAGATGGAGATACGTATCACAACGTTGAATCTTGAAAAACGCTTTGCCGCCCACAAGGCATCTTTTTATGTCCTCTACCTTGGAGGTGGGATAAGTGTCTAAGACAGACTGGGCATTAATAGTTGTGTGGAATACCCTGCTTATGCAGCATCCACCCTTTGGTTTTCCTATGGTATTTTTGGGGTTGACCCTTTGGTGGTTTGGAATGGGAGTGAAAATACCCTCATTCTGCAATTGCTGTAGCTCCAGAGAAAGTTTGTCTCTGAACCTAAAAGGAACATTTCTGGCCTTCAAGAACTTCAGTATCACTGATGTGAAAAGAGCAACATGAGTCTCGGTATCTTTGATGTCCAAGGAGGATTGCAGGAACACTATTGAATGGGAAAAGTAGTCTTTTAGACGAGGTTTGGTGCCAAGTTACTTAACACTGAGGGTATAGTCATCAGTTTGTAAGCCTAGAGCGTTGAACTGATCCAGGACCAAGAGACCGATGGCTCCAGGTGTACAAGAACAAATTGTGGCTATGAGGTACTGGACTTGGGCTGTACACTGGCGGTTGACTTCGACAATATTACTGCTGTAGCAATGAAGTGGGGAGTGTCACAAGCTGAAGTAGAGTGGACCCCAAATGATATTAGGATCATCAATGTATGGTGATCCCACACGACCACATGTCCATCTGAAACTCGATGGGCATGTTGTTGTTGGCTACTGTTACGATAGAGATAGGTCTGAATGGGGAAGCACACGCTGGATGTAAGATACATCTTCTGACAGGTCCACCCCAAAGTCTGAGGGGTCCATATGGTCACAGTCGGCTTTTTATTTTGAACAATGCTTGACACACATCAGCGCTATGTCTGGGTTTCCAACAAGAGGTGTACTTAGCGAGTATGTAGTTGCGTAGGTGTCTCTGGTTATTAATAAAACACAGGCTACGAGAAGGGAGCTCTCGAGTGTGGCATCTGAGCGCTGAGTCGTTGCCTGCCTGCATGGGTGTGGGGAAGGGGGGGGGGTGTTGCTGAGGGCATTGCACTGATCTGGTGGAAAGCACTTGTGATGGATGCTCCAGGGTATCTGACGATGTGAAATACAGTTAGAATGCTCTTATATTGGGAAGACACGTTGTTATAGAAGGGTCTTCCAATTTTAGAAGATTTGTGCATAGTCAGCCTTTGAGGTTGTGCCCGAAAATCATGTCCCAGACCAAGGAAGCCACATATGATTGCTTACAGTGAGGATTATTACTCTGGCAATGGCAGTCACGAGATGAATCCTGGAGATGCATGGTTGTGTTCATTTACACGCTGCAGCTACGTAAGGCGGGTGACCTTGAACGAGGTTCGCCTGGCTGCCGCTAGAGCTCGCAGGACCGCGCTATAGTTCTAACTAAGCGCGGTCCGCTGGAAAAGGGTCTTTCCGGTCCGCCATTGCTGTTTTCTGGCGCGTTACTTACTGCCGCGCCCATTCTTATCAGTTGCAGCATCCACTACTGAGGCAGCTGCATGCTCATTCGACTTGAGGCAGCCGCACAATACACACAGCCATGCCGTACAGGAGGAGGATTTATAGAAGAAGGAGTAGAATGCCAGTTTACAAGAGTGTCGATAGCTTTTCAATTACTCCTAATGAAACAGGACAGCAAGAGTTACTACAAGGACCAATTACCTTTGTAGGTTGCAAGATTCAATTCTCTTGTACCACTACAGAGGTAGTCAGTGAAAATTCCTGGTTAACAGTCGCTATACTTCGAGGAGGTGATTCTGCACTTGCAGCATTGGAGTCCTATAATGAAAGGGACATTATATGTTTTCGTACATTTGTTAAGTGTGCAGTTGCTGAAAGACATGTGACAGGCTGCTGCCACATACACTTGGGGCACAACATATTGTAACAAACTGGACTTTAGCCTGTCATACGGCAGAGCATGGGCTTGCACCTCAGGGACCAGTAATTTCAGAAGGTATTAAATGACTTGTTGCATGTATGCCAGAAATAAGGCACACTGCTGGCTCTCACTCGCTACGCCATGAGCTAAGAAGTGCTGTTTCATGCATGTAACATAGTTCGCCGAAATCTTGACCTTCTTGTCAAACTGATGGAAGGGCAGGGGCACCGCTTGGAACCTTTTGAGAATGGTGTAGACCTGCAGAGGTTTGGAGAGCTCTGCAGGCGAAGTGGGGATGGCCACCAGCTGCTCGATCAGTACACTGCATCTGCTGGAGCAGTAGCAATACCTGGGCAGAGACATCCGTCGAGCAAACGTTAAGTCCACTATACTGCTGATGTAAAACAAAGACAAATATTACAAAGTTAAATTTTGATCACAGTTTTGGAGGCCCCATCTTTTCAGTGTACAGCTGGGTTTCTTAATAAAAACTATTAGTAACATGGCTGTTTTTTCAACATTTTGACCATACCAAATACTTCTTTCAAATTTTGTTACGATTTATGTGTCATTAGTTATGACTCAAAACTGAAGTAGTCACTGAATAAAACAAGTTTTTCTTGTGTTTTTTTAGTTTTATTAAGCTTGAAAATAAACAAAGCGTTCCATCGAAGTATCATGATTCTGAAAATATTCCTTCAGAGCAAAAGTCTGGTCACCTCTGGTTAGAGACTATGAATGATGTAGGTCCATAGTTGGTAACTCCTGGACGCAAAGGTGGATGTGGATGGCCTCATAGAAGTGACTGCAGACTGAGATCCTGATTGTGGGAATGCTTTTGCAATTCGCACCTGTCCCTTGAAACTGAGGTGGAGTGAACTGGGCGAACATAGCCTGGGCGCCAGCCTAGATACTGCCTGAGTGCTAGGATAATGTAGGTACTAGTTTTGGGCATGTGGTCACTAGAGGAAAAAACAGTCCATGGGACTATTGACCTCTGGCAGCGCTTCAATTGTCACCTGGTGCTGGTCAGAGCAAGTTCATCTCTTCTCTGTTGTCTCAAGAGCTGCCCTTGTGAGGTCTGTGTCCCCATAAGCAATCTGTGTTGTTATTTTCTAGCTGAGCAAGTATGAGGCCTTGACACAGCAGTACCATCTGTTGACGAGTTACTGCGTGATTCGAAAGCAGTCACGGTAAATAAAAAGTAGAGCATCACAAAAGGCAGCTGGTTGATGTCATTTCATCATATTTTCAGTGTTACACATCTGTAATGGATGAATGTTCTGTGTATTTCACTTGTGTCTATTGACATACTAAGCGTGCTATGAACCATCGATGTTAAGAATGCCCTTTGTATGACTCTAGATGGCCAGTAAAGTTCTAGATAGAGACTTCGGTAGTTGTTGGCTTTCTGAAAGTTTGAAAATTGTACTTTTGGTTTTACTGGAGGTTTCTTAAGTCAATTTTGATAGAGACATTATAGCCCTTTCTCTTCAACGTATTCAGTTTTTCTGTGTTTGTCTCAAGGTAATATTTTGTGATAAATGCCGGCCTGATTGTCCGAGCGGTTCTAGGCGCTACAGTCTGGAACCGCGCGCCCGGGCATGGCTAATGAAAAATTCTCGAGCACGGATTTGTGTGATGTCCTTAGGTTAGTTAGGTTTAAGTAGTTCTAAGTTCTAGGGGACTGATGACCACAGAAGTTAAGTCCCACAGTGCTGAGAGCCATTTTTTGTGTTAAATGTGGTATTGATCTTGTAACCTCTCCGCAGAAAAATAATGAATGATAAATAGGAAAATGAAACCAAATGTAACCTCCCAACAAAATAATGTTTAATAAAAAACGTGAAATGGAACCATGCGTGAACTCCCCACAAAATTGATAAATGAAAATTGACCAAAAACCACACAATAATATTAATTAAATAATGAACCATGAACGAAATGTAACCTCCTACCAGAAATAATAATATCTGGTAAATTTTGTAAGGACAGCAGCGCTGACCTTCGGCCCTGTATTCTGAATAACAAAAGCAAAATTCTTACCTCAATAAAAACTGCAACTATATCTGGTAAATTTTATAAGTACAGCAGCGCTGACCTTCGGCCCTGTATTCTGAATAACAAAAGCAAAATTCTTACCTCAATAAAAACTGCAACTATATCTGCTCTTATCTATCGACACAGCTTCGTGCAATGCTGGCGTATATATATATATTTTTGATTCTTGGAAGGAATGCATAGGAAAAAATTCTTTAAATTGAAATGAATACTTTTTTTAAAAGAGTTACTTTATAAAAAATTACTATTGGGGCATTTTTTCTGAACAAATTAAATTACAATTAACATACATTAGTAATTATTCGCAAGGCTGCTTCTTTACCTTCTACAAGAATACTCATCCTCCAGAGTCTTGACCAGAGTCGCGACCAGAGCACATAGCCGACGCATGCTGACTCCGTACTTCCGTATCTGACTGACTACTACTGCCGACTCGCGCAGACAAGCGCAGACTGACTTCTACTGTCGACTCGCGCAGACTAGCGCAGACTCGCGACAAGCAACAACTAACAATAAACTACTCTCTGGTCAGAGATTCTGTCATGCCTCGCCCATCGCCGGCAAAGCATATACCTTACATAACCCTGCACTGGGTGGGGGCAAAAATTTGGCAGCGATGATGAGTCAATTGGACTTGCCATGAGCAACAAATTTTTCTTAACTAACTAACTTTACAATCACAGAATATATACATGTATGTAGGTACAGAACATGAAATAAAATATAGTGCACACGCACTGAGTACAGAAGATATCAAGCAAAGACAAAATGTATATACAATGAGTACAAAACATATTAACAAATAGCAAAAGTGCACACCCACTGTAGTAGTGAACATTTCAGGAAATCACATATGTATAGGCAACGAGTACAAATCATATTGAGAAATGACAAAAGTGCACACGCACTGTAGTTCAGAACATATCAGCAAATCACAAAATATATAAGCAATGAATACAAATCATGTTAACAAAATGACGAAAGTGCACACGCACTGTAGTACAAAACATATCTGGGAATCACAAAATGTATACGTAAGGAGTACCAATGGCATAAAGTGCACATGCACTGTAAAACTCTCTAATATTTTTTTTACAACAAATATTGACAAATGACAAAAGTGCACACGCACTGAAGTTACACAATGAGTACAAAACATATTAACAAATGGCAAAAGTGCACACGCACTGTAGTTCAGAACATATCAGCAAATCACAAAATGTATAAGCAATAAATACAAATCATGTTAACAAAATAACGAAAGTGCACACGCAGTGTAGTACAAAACATATGTGGTAATCACAAAATGTATACATAAGGAGTACAAATGGCATAAAGTGCACACGCACTGTAAGACTCTCTAATATTTTTTTACAACAAATAAACATAATGAGTACAAATGACAAAAGTGCACACGCACTGAAGTTCAGAACAAATCAGCAAATTACAAAATGTATAAGCAATGAATACAAAACATGTTAACAAAATGACGAAAGTGCACACGCACTGTAATACAGAACATATCTGGAATTACAAAAAAAAAAATGTATACGTAATGAGTACAAATGGCATAAAGTGCACACACACTGAAAAACTCTCTAATATTTTTACAACACATAAACATATCAAGAAGTTAAATAAAGTGCACATGCACTGTAGAATTCTTTAGTATTTTCAGGACAACTGATCTTATTAACAAATGAAATGAAGTGCACACGCACTGTATATGTCCTTTTCATTTTACAAGAATTAGGAAAGGAATGGGAAGGATTGCGTCATGGTTGTAGCACTTTAGATTGCACGCAGCTGCACTGAAACTCCATATCTTTCTACAGAAGCACAACACCAAGTGAGACAATCTGAAGCTCTTTTCCTTGAAGTATTAATCAGTGTAGCCAAGACACTGAAATGTCGTAATAATATTCCATGCTATCATTTTGGTAGTACACTAGGTACACCAAACAGTGGGACCATAATAACATCTCCATCGCTCAAGGTGGTGGACAGCATGTCGTGTCAACACCATGATCTTGTAAAGTCGACCAACGTAGAATTAGTGCAAAAAAAAATATAGTGCTCCATGATCATGACGATAGGCAGGACAAATGGATATTGCAGTAATTTCTGGTAATTAGGTCAGAAGGTGAAGGACATTAAGTCACATAGTAGTCTTCTTTGAGAATTACACTAACAACTGATCTGAGTAACTGGTGGCACTCATCGCCCAGTTACTGAACATTTCTGTACCATGTATGTAGAATTACAGAATAATGTTCATAAATCGTTTGTTTACAGAGAACACTGGCACTCATTGCCCAGCTACAAACCATCAGAAGTCATCATTCTAAACAGAAGCTAATGAATGGCAAGTATTACAGAATAATGTACATTAATCGTTTGTTTACAGAGAACATTGGCACTCACTGCCTAGCTACAAACCATCAGAAGTCATCATTGAAAACAGGAGCTAATAAATGACGTAGTATTACAGAATAATGTTCATAAGTCGTTCGTTTACAGAGAACATTGGCACTAATTGCCTAATTACAAACCATTAGAAGTCATCATTCAAAACAGGAGCTAATAAATGACATAGTATTACAGAATATAATTCATAAATCGTTCGTTTACAGAGAACATTGGCACTCATTGCCTAATTACAAACCATTAGAAGTCATCATTCCAAACAGGAGCTAATAAATGACATAGTATTACAGAATAATGTACATAAATCGTTTGTTTACAGAGAACAATGGCACTCATTGCCCAGCTACAAACCATCAGAAGTCATCATTCAAAACAGAAGCTAATGAATGGCATAGTATTAACATAATTCAGTTAATTATAGTAGTCATTGGCACTCGTTGGCCATCTTATTACAATAATCAGTGGCATTCATTGCCCAGTTACAAAGCATTTTTTTGTGTTCTTCAGAAGTCATTATTCAAAATGTGTTAATTATTGGCATAGCATTTATACATAATTAGTCTAATTATAGTAACCATTGGCATCATATGTCATCTTATTACAATAAACAGTGGCATTCATTGGCCAGTTACAAAGCAATTTTTTTTGTATTATTCAGAAGTCATTATTGAAGTGACATATTATTCAGAGCTGATCAGTATTATTCAGAACTCTCTTAAACTAGTAGCATTATTTGGGACTGGTAATTACTTTGTTTGCTTTTGAGTCATTGCTGCAAATGACGATGTGTAACGTCTTTCGTCATGAGTCAGCTGTAGCAAGGTTATGAAGCAAAGGCAGTATATGTGATCACATTTATAAATGATAGACACAACTGGATAAAAAAAATGCAAGTACTAGTACAGGTTTATTAAGTAACAGGTTTAGTAAGTATCACGAAAAAGCTTCTCCTGGAAAAAATACAAAATGGATTATTGAGCTGAAAGAAGAAACGCATATTATGCTGAAAAGTAATTAACTTCGAATTAACAGGTAGTGAAATGTGTATAAAAATATATATGTCCTCTAGCTGTCCTTTCCAAAACCTTCAGTCATCATACCATACGATATAACACATACTGTCAAAACGAACTGCAACAAATACTTAAATAACTACATAGCATCTCTTAACTAACAGCAAATATATAAACTTCATCATTATTTTCATCTGCAGAGAAAAAAACTTCATTATCCATATTAGCATATTATTCATCATTATCCATATCATCGTAACTCCATTATTATCATCACCTGTAAAGAAAAACTTCATTATCCATATTAGCACATTCTTCATCATTATTCATCACCATTCATTATCATCTGCAAAAGAGTCACTTCATTATTCATTATACAACTATTCCTTATTTCTATCATATTTCATCACTAAAACTAAGATGTGTAGTTCTGGCTGACAGCCTGCATCACTCGCCTCGTATTCTGAAAGAAAAAATCAGTTAAGACTGCTATTCTACGATGTGTATAGTATATTCTCGTTAATGCTTGTTAATACTGATCCATTTACTCTGCATCACGAGGTATTGCATCCTCTATCGTTCATTCCGAAGATGAAATTCCCATTTCTGTTTAATTTATTTCGTTTGCACGTTATTTCTTTCTGAAAATGATGAACAAAGATTAATGTCTTGCATTTAATTCATATACCCATTAGATAAAAACTGGTTTATAGTAACATAATTGAGCATACAGCATAGCATGACAGAAAACGTAATATGTCAAAACATCGACAGTGTTCAGAAGCAAAAATGTACACAGTGTATCACAATGTAGCAGCAAAAAAAAAAAAAAAAAAAAAGTAAAGTAGTCACTATGTTTAGCTATCATAAGGCAAAATGTTAAAGTCAACTGGTGTTTGTTATATCTTAAATATTTCATAGTACATACAAACGAAACAGGAAAAGAATCATATATACATGAAAATGGAAAATATGCACGGTCTGATGTGTAACGGCAAGAAAAGCGACCTGCTAACCTTACCTTGCCGAGCACTTCCCAAGAAAAAATACGACAATCATCAGTAAGTAGTCACATACATATAATTGCATAAGTGGTCATAAAATGTGTAAGTTCATCTGGAAAAATATGCACGGTCTGGTGTGTAACGACAAGAAAAAGCGACCTGCTAACCTTTCCTTGCCGGGCACTTGCCAAGAAAAAATACGATAATCATCAGTAGGTGTTCATGTGAATATAATTGCATAAGCGGTCATAAAAAATTATGAAATGGCATTACAGTGTGATAAATCATAAAGTATTTTCATTCAATAAAAGATTTGGCGTTCGACACGTGGTGGTTCCCTTTGGTTTTTCTGGTTCTCAAAGTTTCGACGTGTACTACATTGGGATGAGGAATGCTGCGAATTCGATATGAACCTGCGTATAGAAGCTCAAATTTACTGCACCTACCTTTTCCTCTATTAGATAAATAGTGTGTACGTACTAATATCTTCTGTCCAATGTGAAAGTCACGGCGTATACAAACCTGTTTTTGCTGTCTGCTCCGGCGCTCTGCCGCACGTTTGATGTTGTTCAGCGCAATGTCAATTATTTCATGGTGTCGTAGTCGACGAGATGTAGGAAAAGTTACTAATTCTTTAACTTTGTTAGGTTATTCAACATTTTTCAGTATAACAGACGGAGATAGCATAGTAGATTCATTTGGTATGGAATTAATTACATCCTGGAATGAGAGTATGTGTGTGTCCCAATCAATATGTTTTTATGGCAGTATATTCTACACAGTTTACCAATTTCTTTCATTAATCGTTCACAAGGGTTCGAAGAAGCATGGTACCTGGATATATAGATCGGAGAAATGTTTCTAGCTCGTAACATACGTGTCCATGTAGTAGATCGAAACTGTGATCTATTGTCGGAAATTACTTTCAACACATGCCCTACATGAAATAGAAAATGTTTTACAAATGCTTTTGAAACAGTTTTAGCAGTAGCTTTGCGTAACGGAGTGAAGTTAACAAATTTTGACGTGAGTTCAACAGCGACAAAGATGTAGCAAAAACCTCTATTAGTTCTGGGAATCGGACCAAAAATGTCTACAGCGGCGATGTGTCTTAATTTAACAGGTACAATGGGATGTAATGGAGGAATATGTGAAGTCGTGTCTGATTTAGCTTTCTGGTAGATTTTACATGACGCTAAAACTCGTCGAATACGTTTCTCCATGTTGGTAAAATAACAGTTCTGTCTCAGTATAAGAAAACATTTTCTAGCTCCGTAATGCGCATAACTTAAATGAGTATACCAGATTAATTTGTTAACAAGTTCGTCAGGAATGCATGATAACCAATTGTTGCTGTCAGGATGAGAGCGGCGAAACAGAATGTCATTGCGTACAGTGTAATGGTTTCTAATGGTTCATTATTCCTATCTTGCCAAAGGTGTTTAATCTCTTTCCATACGTTGTCTTTATTCTGCTCTCGTGCTATGTCTTGTAATGACGACGAAATGAAATTTTCAAATGCAACTTGTTGAATGTACATGACGCTGAAATTCCCTTTGCAGAAGTTGGTTGCGATGTCTTGCTGATTGTTGCTGAGAGAACGGGATAGTGCATCTGCTACAATATTTTGTGTGCCGGGAATGTGAACAATTGTAAAATTAAATTCCTGTAAATAAAGTTTCCATCTGCTTAATCTGTCGTGTGTAAATTTAGCCGAAAGTAAAAATTGTATCGCTCTATGATCTGTGTAAACTGTAGTGTGTCTTCCATAAAGGAAATGCCGAAATCTCGTAAAAGCCCATACAACACATAATGTTTCAAGTTCAGTAACAGAATAATTTCGTTCAGCAGCTGACAGAATGCGACTCGTAAAGGCTATATTTTTAATTACTGTAGTGCCATCTTCTTCAATTTCCTGAAAAATGTGTACGCCTAAAGCGGTGTTAGAATTGTCGGTGGCAATGGAAAAATTTCTGGTAAGATCTGGGTGCGATAAAAGTGGTGCATTCAACAAAGCATGTCTCAAATAACATTCTCGTGAACAAGATTCTGCGTGTCAAAAGTATTGCTCGCGTTACTGGAATATGCAACCTGTAGTGTATCTGGCCAAATTCTATCTGACGTGTTATTATTTTCAGGAGGATGCTGTGGCATTTCGACTATTTGTACTGTTCTGTTATTTCTTCCTGACGTATTACGTTCGGGAGGATACCTACTGTCTGGTTCATTCATGATAATATGTTGTTGCGGATGATTTTGCTGCTGATAACACCGACTGTTATTAAATGTACGCTGAAAATTGTGCTCATTATTTTTAAGTCTGTCATGATAGTCATTTCTATACGGTGCATTGCGATAGGAATTGAAATAGTGTGTTTTCTGTACGTACTGATTCCCTTGTTGCTGTGTGTTACTATTTGTTGGAGCTGGCGCTATATGCGTACGCAGTGAAACATTAAAGCTTGGTTGACCTTGTACATTACATTGTTGGTTAGGTATGCTAACCGGTTGGCTTTCATGCTGTTGCGGAGAAAAACGTCTATTGTTACCAAAATGTGTTTGCGACTGCTGAAAATTTTGTACATACTGATGATTAAAATTTTCTCTGATATTAAAATTATGCTGGTAGTTGTCATTTCGGGAGTGTCTAAAGAGAACTGTCACTTTCGGTGAAATTTGTCATATCGGGTTTTCTTTACACTTTTTTTAATCCTAGGTAGAGCAATAGTTAAAGAGCTGTTTTGATAGATATAAAGGATAGTAGAAGAGAAGGCAGCAGTGCAGAAAACTAAAGATGAAACAGCACTACTATGGCTCAGGGCCCTGTGCACGCTACGGCACATATTAATTAAAGCGTAATGAATCCCCTGAGGTCAATTACGTGCTGCAAATAAAATTTCTGCGTTACAGGCAATGCCGGTGAAAATTCGAAAGCAAGTTGTTGTATCCAATCCAATGCTAGTTTCTGCATTACAGGCAATGCCGATGAAAGTACAAAAATAAATCGACGTATACAGTTCAAAGCGTGTACCTGTGCTCTGTCATTTTCAAATACCTTAGATTTTCTTACGGATAAAAATTGCTTATAATCAACGTTATCGTCTCTGAATGTGTGAACAGGTTCAGGATTGCATAAGAATCTGTATGTCTGTGTCACTTCGTATTCTAAGTCACATGGTCTCTGTAAATTACCTAAATTATACTGGCTGTGTGAGTCTGACAAATGTTCGCAAAGTGGCGTCTGCTGTGACGTATTATTGACTGAAATATTTTTTATCTCTGTCACCTCTTGCTGTAAAGTCGACAATTTTCTACGTAATGTATTATTGGACGAATCTATCTCACTGATCGTCTGCTGTGAATTTTGGAATTCAGGTGTTTGATTAAACGAAATCGGTGAAGTATCCTCTGATTTGCTATCATTATTACTTTCAATAACGTCAATACGACTGGTCAATTCATCATATTTTTCAGTCAGTATTTTTACCTGATCATCGTTTTTAGTGTCAGAAGCATTAATTTGTTTTTGTATTTTACGTGTGGTTTCGTTCAATTTTTTAACATCAGCTTTGATGACATCGGAATCCTGTGTTAGTTCTAATTGTTCGAGTCTGTCGGTCACTGTCTAAATATCTACTGTGTGTGTATCTGTTTTTGATTTAAGATCAGAAATTTCATCATTCAATTCTGTGTTCAACTGCTTGATTGTATTGATTTCGTCCGATACTGTAGCAGTATTGTTATCTACGTATGTTTTTGCTTTCGTAAACAATTTACGTTTATCTTCCTGTCTTTGTGCGGTAATTGTTTCCATAACTTGTCATTTTACTTTATTTTGTTCCTGTATAAATTTACGGAAACGCGTTTCACTGTTTTGAAGGTGGTGATTAAAGCGTTCGTCAATTTGGCTGTTCTGTTGGTCGAATTTCGCGTCTACTTTTGCATCCAGTGTGCGCGAAAGTTCTGCTGTCATTAATTTAAACTCGTCGCGTAACTGTGTTGCTTTTCAGATCATTGTTTACTGACTGCACTAATTTCGTCTCTAAGTTATTCTGTTGTAGCTGTTTGCGTATCCCTTAATTCTTGAGCAACAGATCTAATTTCTTCACTACTTTTCCTAGCACAATCCTCAATTTCCACACGTAATTGTTCCTTAGTATCATGACACTGCGTGGCAATGGCTGTAATCTGTTCACTAAGCTGTCTGGAATTGTTGTCTAATTTTTCATTAAGGTTGTCTTGTTTTTCATTAAGTTGTTTGTTCTGTTCACTAAGTTGTTCGAAATTTTCATTGAGGTTGTCTTGTTTTTCATTAAGTTGTTTGTTCTGTTCACTAAGTTGTTTGTGATTGTAGTCTTGTCTTTCATTAATTTGTTTGGAATTGCTGTCTATTTTTTCATTGCCGATGATCTGTGGAAGAAAGAGTGACAAATTAGTAAATGTGTTGTTGTTGTTGTTGTGGTCTTCAGTCCTGAGACTGGTTTGATGCAGCTCTCCATGCTACTCTATCCTGTGCAAGCTTCTTCATCTCCCAGTACCTACTGCAACCTACATCCTTCTGAATCTGCTTAGTGTATGCATCTCTTGGTCTCCCCCTACGATTTTTACCCTCCACGCTGCCCTCCAATACTAAATTGGTGATCCCTTGATGCCTCAGAACATGTCCTACCAACCGATCCCTTCTTCTGGTCAAGTTGTGCCACAAACTCCTCTTCTCCCCAATCCTATTCAGTACCTCCTCATTAGTTATGTGATCTACCCATCTAATCTTCAGCATTCTTCTGTAGCACCACATTTCGAAAGCTTCTATTCTCTTCTTGTCCAAACTATTTATCGTCCATGTTTCACTTCCATACATGGCTACACTCCATACAAATACTTTCAGAAAAGACTTCCTGACACTTAAATCTATACTCGATGTTAACAAATTTCTCTTCTTCAGAAACGCTTTCTTTGCCATTGCCAGTCTACATTTTATATCCTCTCTACTTCGACCATCATCAGTTATTTTGCTCCCCAAATAGCAAAACTCCTTTACTACTTTAAGTGTCTCATTTCCTAATCTAATACCTCCAACATCACCCGACTTAATTCGACTACATTCCATTATCCTCGTTTTGCTTTTGTTGATGTTCATCTTATACCCTCCTTTCAAGACACTGTCCATTCCGTTCAACTGCTCTTCCAAGTCCTTTGCTGTCTCTGACAGAATTACAATGTCATCGGCGAACCTCAAAGTTTTTATTTCTTCCCCATGGATTTTAATACCTACTCCGAATTTTTCTTTTGTTTCCTTTACTGCTTGCTCAATATACAGATTGAATAACATCGGGGAGAGGCTACAACCCTGTCTTACTCCCTTCCCAACCACTGCTTCCCTTTCATGCCCCTCGACTCTTATAACTGCCATCTGGTTTCTGTACAAATTGTAAATAGCGTTTCGCTCCCTGTATTTTACCCCTGCCACCTTTAGAATTTGAAAGAGAGTATTCCAGTCAACATTGTCAAAAGCTTTCTCTAAGTCTACAAATGCTAGAAACGTAGGTTTGCCTTTCCTTAATCTTTCTTCTAAGATAAGTCGTAAGGTCAGTATTGCCTCACGTGTTCCAGTATTTCTACGGAATCCAAACTGATCTTCCCCGAGGTCGGCTTCTACTAGTTTTTCCATTCGTCTGTAAAGAATTCGTGTTAGTATTTTGCAGCTGTGGCTTATTAAACTGATTGTCCGGTAATTCTCACATCTGTCAACACCTGCTTTCTTTGGAATTGGAATTATTATATTCTTCTTGAAGTCTGAGGGTATTTCGCCTGTTTCATACATCTTGCTTACCAGATGGTAGAGTTTCGTCAGGGCTGGCTCTCCCAAAGCCGTCAGTAGTTCCAATGGAATGTTGTCTACTCCGGGGGCCTTGTTTCGACTCAGGTCTTTCAGTGCTCTGTCAAATTCTTCACGCAGTATCGTATCTCCCATTTCCTCTTCATCTACATCCTCTTCCATTTCCATAATATTGTCCTCAAGTACATCGCCCTTGTATAGACCCTCTATATACTCCTTCCACCTTTCTGCTTTCCCTTCTTTGCTTAGAACTGGGTTTCCATCTGAGCTCTTGATGTTCATACAAGTGGTTCTCTTATCTCCAAAGGTCTCTTTAATTTTCCTGTAGGCAGTATCTATCTTACCCCTAGTGAGATAAGCCTCTACATCCTTACATTTGTCCTCTAGCCATCCCTGCTTAGCCATTTTGCACTTCCTGTCGATCTCATTTTTGAGACGTTTGTATTCCTTTTTGCCTGCTTCATTTACTGCATTTTTATATTTTCTCCTTTCATCAATTAAATTCAATATTTCTTCTGTTACCCAAGGATTTCTATTAGCCCTCGTCTTTTTACCTACTTGATCCTCTGCTGCCTTCACTACTTCATCCCTCAAAGCTACCCATTCTTCTTCTACTGTATTTCTTTCCCCCATTCCCGTCAATTGTTCCCTTATGCTCTCCCTGAAACTCTCTACAACCTCTGGTTCTTTCAGTTTATCCAGGTCCCATCTCCTTAAATTCCCACCTTTTTGCAGTTTCTTCAGTTTTAATCTACAGGTCATAACCAATAGATTGTGGTCAGAGTCCACATCTGCCCCTGGAAATGTCTTACAATTTAAAACCTGGTTCCTAAATCTCTGTCTTACCATTATATAATCTATCTGATACCTTTTAGTATCTCCAGGGTTCTTCCATGTATACAACCTTCTATCATGATTCTTAAACCAAGTATTAGCTATGATTAAGTTGTGCTCTGTGCAAAATTCTACCAGGCGGCTTCCTCTTTCATTTCTTAGCCCCAATCCATATTCACCTACTACGTTTCCTTCTCTCCCTTTCCCTACACTCGAATTCCAGTCACCCATGACTATTAAATTTTCGTCTCCCTTCACTATCTGAATAATTTCTTTTATTTCATCATACATTTCTTCAATTTCTTCGTCATCTGCAGAGCTAGTTGGCATATAAACTTGTACTACTGTAGTAGGTGTGGGCTTCGTATCTATCTTGGCCACAATAATGCGTTCACTAAGCTGTTTGTAGTAGCTTACCCGCGTTCCTATTTTCCTATTCATTATTAAACCTACTCCTGCATTACCCCTATTTGACTTTGTGTTTATAACCCTGTAGTCACCTGACCAGAAGTCTTGTTCCTCCTTCCACCGAACTTCACTAATTCCCACTATATCTAACTTTAACCTATCCATTTCCCTTTTCAAATTTTCTAACCTACCTGCCCGATTAAGGGACCTGACATTCCACGCTCCGATCCGTAGAACGCCAGTTTTCTTTCTCCTGATAACGACATCCTCTTGAGTAGTCCCCGCCCGGAGATCCGAATGGGGGACTATTTTACCTCCGGAATATTTTACCCAAGAGGACGCCATCATCATTTAATCATACAGTAAAGCTGCATGCCCTCGGGAAAAATTACGGCCGTAGTTTCCCCTTGCTTTCAGCCGTTCGCAGTACCAGCACAGCAAGGCCGTTTTGGTTATTGTTACAAGGCCAGATCAGTCAATCATCCAGACTGTTGCCCTTGCAACTACTGAAAAGGCTGCTGCCCCTCTTCAGGAACCACACGTTTGTCTGGCCTCTCAACAGATACCCCTCCGTTGTGGTTGTACCTACGGTACGGCTATCTGTATCGCTGAGGCACGCAAGCCTCCCCACCAACGGCAAGGTCCATGGTTCATGGGGGGGGAAATGTGTTGTGCCAAATGCTAATTACATTTAAGTAAATAAGAGCAGATATATGACTACTTATCAGAAGATTCCCATAGAAATACGATCCTGGCAGGGTCGCCAAGTGTAACCTCTCCGCAGAAAAATAATGAATGATAAATAGGAAAATGAAACCAAATGTAACCTCCCAACAAAATAATTTTAATATAATATGTGAAATGGAACCATGCGTGAACTCCCTACAAAATTGATAAATGAAAATTGACCAAAAACCACACAATAATATTAATTAAATAATGAACCATGAACGAAATGTAACCTCCTACCAGAAATAATAATATCTGGTAAATTTTGTAAGGACAGCAGCGCTGACCTTCGGCCCTGTATTCTGAATAACAAAAGCAAAATTCTTACCTCAATAAAAACTGTAACTATATCTGGTAAATTTTATAAGGACAGCAGCGCTGACCTTCGGCACTGTATTCTGAATAACAAAAGCAAAATTCTTACCTCAATAAAAACTACAACTATATCTGCTCTTATCTATCGACACAGTTTCGTGCAATGCTGGCGTATATATATTTTTTTGATTCTTGGAAGGAATGCATAGGAAAAAATTCTTTAAATTGAAATGAATGCCTTTTCTTCAAAAGAGTGGAAAAATTCTTTAAATTGAAATGAATACTTTTCTTTAAAAGAGTTACTTTATAAAAAAATTATTATTGGGGCATTTTTTCTGAACAAATTGAATTACAATTAACATACATTATTAATTATGCGCAAGGCTGCTTCTTTACCTTCTACAACAATACTCATCCTCCAGAGTCTTGACCAGAGTCGTGACCCGAGCACAAAGCCGACACATGCCGACTCCCTACTACCGTATCCGACTGATTACTACTGCCGACTCGCGCAGACAAGCGCAGACTGACTTCTACTGTCGACTCGCGCAGACAAGTGCAGACTGACTTCTACTGTCGACTTGCGCAGACTAGCGCAGACTCGCGACAAGCAACAACTAACAATAAACTACTTTCTGGTCAGAGAATCTGTCATGCCTCGCCCATCGCCGGCAAAGCATACACTTACAATCTCTTTAAATAACTGTTCTAAGACCTCCTAAGACCTGGCAAAATGGGCTATATTGTCTACCATATGTAATAATTGTAGTCCCTTGCAATTTTAGGTTCTTTAGTGGTTTTCAGTCAGGAGATTTTTTTATGCAGCTCTCCACGTCATTTTACCCCGTACAAGTCTCTTCATCTCCTGGCAACTACTACCGCCCACATTCCTTATAATTTCTTCATAATTTTGTTCCTCATCTCGTCCTCTCCTATTAGTTATTCGGCCTACTCAGCTGTTCAGTATTCTTCTGTGGCAGCACGTTTGATAAGCTTCTATCCACTATTTATGTAAACTGTTAATCGTCCTTGTTCGACATCTGTAAGAAGCGGAAGTCCATACAAACACCTAGAGGTCACAATTCGTAACACCTAAATTTATATTAAATAGATGTTAACAACCTTCTCATTTTTCAGGAATACTTTTCTTGCTAATGAAAAATCCGCATATTTTATCCACTCTAATTTGAATGTCGTCAGTTATTTTCCAGCCAATCTCGCAAAACTCGTTTGCTATTTTAATGCCACTTTTACTAACTGATTTCGTCAGCAATCCCTGATTTCAATAGACTAAATTCTGTTAACTTGTTTTCCTTTTGTTGATATTCCCCCTACAGCAGCTTTTCCAGACAGTATCCATTCCTTTGCAGTCTCTGGCAGAATTGCATCAGTAACAACCATCAAAGTTTCCATTCCTCCTGTTGTACTTTATACTTCAGATATTTTCTGGTGCTTCCTTCATTGTATCTTCAATGTGCAAATACACTCAAGTACCCTAAATAATCGGTCAGCCTGTACGTGTCAGCTTACGTACGGTGGAGTGACGCGGCGCGGCCTTTCGTTTTGCAGATGTACTCGATGCGGCGGCTGATGCAGGGCCCCTTCACGGAGCAGAAGGCGCCTCTCGCGAACAACGTGCGGCCCCTGCAGCACCTGCACCACCGCACCGTCAGGACAAACATCGACTTCTTCCGGCGCAAGGTGAGACCGAGCACCAGTAGCGACTGCTGGTGTTACGAATTATTGCACAGTTATCACTGTGTTAATGAAAAACATATCCATCTGTATCTTCCAATCTCATGTTAGACGAAGGAAGAAAACAATGCTCAACGTAAATTTTATATACATTGTTCTAAAAGTATCAGTCGAGCAACATCTAAACTATGAATTGTGTACTAAGTAGAGATGTTGCCATTATTTTCCATTTTTCTCACTCTTGCCCTCCTCGTCCTCGTCCACCGGAGTTCTACTGCTATTTTACCCCACAAAACGTTTTTCCGGATCACCTGTATGTATGTAAGTTCCGAATCGCCGTAGGTAATCCATTGTCGCGCAAACACTGAAACGCGCCTGCGCAGTGACTCCTGGCGTTGCTCTTAAGACAACACTATTTCCATTGACATTGTCGCAGCGCGCTGTTTATGCTGTCAGTTCAATACGTTTAAAAGAACTGATCAGCCCGCCGACTGTGAAATACGTCCGCTGATTCGGTTTTTGATAGTAAGGAACGTTGCAGCAGTGGAAATTCATCAGCAGACAAGTCAGGTGTGTAGCCCCAATACGATGAGTTACAGCAGAGTGCGAGAGGTTTCAAGGACGGGCGGGAATATATGATGAACCACGACCAGGCCGACCATCAATGATCTAAGGAGATTTGGTCAAAGCCTCGGACGAAAAGATTCGTAAAGAATGAAAATTCCGAATTTCAAATCTAGGACTGAAATTTCCAAATGTAGGTAGAACAACTTTGCATTAAATTGTCTCTGTAATGTTCCAATTTCGCGAGTTATGCGCACATTCTCTTCCAACGCTGCTTACTGAAAAACACATGTTTTCGACCACCACAAAATGTAGAAATACAGAATAAGCTATCTGAACTTCTGACGTCTGGAGTTCTTTTGCTGCATGACAATGTCAGACCCAAATCGGCCTTTCACATCCAAACTCTAATCAGATCTTTTGAATGGGAACAGATTATTCACCCACCGTACATTCCAGAATTGACGTAGAGCAATTTTCACTCGTTCCGCTATCTAAAGGAGTTTCTCGGCGGAAAGCTCTTCGGGAACAGATGACGAACTGAAATAAACTGTGAAAGTCTGGTTATCCTTATTCGGCGGCAGACGTCTATGACTTAGGGATGAAAAAGCTTGAAAAACCTTATAACAAATGTTTAAACAAATACGAAAACTATGTATAAAATATAGAAACATTTGAGGAATTAAATGAAAACAGGTTTTTGAAAGAAATCTGTGGTAGTTTATGTTTTATAAGAAATCTGACCATACTTTCCGAACAATCATTGGAATTCGTTCAGCCAAACCATATATGACTATCCTAATTTGTACACGTAAAAATCCTTTCCAGCTTCAACCCCATACCGGTCGTTGAGATGTTACACCCTACATAGTATTCTTACTTTCCCGATGTTAATTCCCCCCCCCCACCCCCACCCCCCCATGAGCCATGGACCTTGCCGTTGGTGGGGAGGCTTGCGTGCCTCAGCGATACAGATAGCCGTACCGTAGGTACAACCACAACGGAGGGGTATCTGTTGAGAGGCCAGACAAACGTGTGGTTCCTGAAGAGGGGCAGCAGCCTTTTCAGTAGTTGCAAGGGCAACAGTCTGGATGATTCACTGATCTGGCCTTGTAACAATAACCAAAACGGCCTTGCTGTGCTGGTACTGCGAACGGCTGAAAGCAAGGGGAAACTACGGCCGTAATTTTTCCCGAGGGCATGCAGCTTTACTGTATGATTAAATGATGATGGCGTCCTCTTGGGTAAAATATTCCGGAGGTAAAATAGTCCCCCATTCGGATCTCCGGGCGGGGACTACTCAACAGGGTGTCGTTATCAGGAGAAAGAAAACTGGCGTTCTACGGATCGGAGCGTGGAATGTCAGGTCCCTTAATCGGGCAGGTAGGTTAGAAAATTTGAAAAGGGAAATGGATAGGTTAAAGTTAGATATAGTGGGAATTAGTGAAGTTCGGTGGCAGGAGGAACAAGACTTCTGGTCAGGTGACTACAGGGTTATAAACACAACGTCAAATAGGGGTAATGCAGGAGTAGGTTTAATAGTGAATAGGAAAATAGGAACGCAGGTAAGCTACTACAAACAGCTTAGTGAACGCATTATTGTGGCCAAGATAGATACGAAGCCCACACCTACTACAGTAGTACAAGTTTATATGCCAACTAGCTCTGCAGATGACGAAGAAATTGAAGAAATGTATGATGAAATAAAAGAAATTATTCAGATAGTGAAGGGAGACGAAAATTTAATAGTCATGGGTGACTGGAATTCGAGTGTAGGAAAGGGAGAGAAGGAAACGTAGTAGGAGAATATGGATTGGGGCTAAGGAATGAATGAGGAAGCCGCCTGGTAGAATTTTGCACAGAGCACAACTTAATCATAGCTAACACTTGGTTTAAGAATCACGAAAGAAGGTTGTATACATGGAAGAACCCTGGAGATACTAAAAGGTATCAGATAGATTATATAATGGTAAGACAGAGATTTAGGAACCAGGTTTTAAATTGTAAGACATTTCCAGGGGCAGATGTGGACTCTGACCACAATCTATTGGTTATGACCTGTAGATTAAAACTGAAGAAACTGCAAAAAGGTGGGAATTTAAGGAGATGGGACCTGGATAAACTGAAAGAACCAGAGGTTGTACAGAGTTTCAGGGAGAGCATAAGGGAACAATTGACAGGAATGGGGGAAAGAAATACGGTAGAAGAAGAATGGGTAGCTTTGAGGGATGAAGTAGTGAAGGCAGCAGAGGATCAAGTAGATAAAAAGACGAGGGCTAGTAGAAATCCTTGGGTAACAAAAGAAATTTGAATTTAATTGATGAAAGAAGAAAATATAAAAATGCAGTAAATGAAGCAGGCAAAAAGGAATACAAATGTCTCAAAAATGAGATCGACAGGAAGTGCAAAATGGCTAAGCAGGGATGGCTAGAGGACAAATGTAAGGATGTAGAGGCTTATCTCACTAGGGGTAAGATAGATACTGCCTACAAGAAAATTAAAGAGACCTTTGGAGAAAAGAGAACCACTTGTATGAACATCAAGAGCTCAGACGGAAACCCAGTTCTAAGCAAAGAAGGGAAAGCAGAAAGGTGGAAGGGGTATATAGAGGGTCTATACAAGGGCGATGTACTTGAGGACAATATTATGGAAATGGAAGAGGATGTAGATGAAGATGAAATGGGAGATAAGATGCTGCGTGAAGAGTTTGACAGAGCACTGAAAGACCTGAGTCGAAACAAGGCCCCCAGAGTAGACAACATTCCATTAGAACTACTGACGGCCTTGGTAGAGCCAGTCCTGACAAGACTCTACCATCTGGTGAGCAAGATGTATGAAACAGGCGAAATACCCTCAGACTTCAAGAAGAATATAATAATTCCAATCCCAAAGAAAGCAGGTGTTGACAGATGTGAGAATTACCGAACAATCAGTTTAATAAGCCACAGCTGCAAAATACTAACACGAATTCTTTACAGACGAATGGAAAAACTAGTAGAAGCCGACCTCGGGGAAGATCAGTTTGGATTCCGTAGAAATACTGGAACACGTGAGGCATTACTGACCTTACGACTTATCTTAGAAGAAAGATTAAGGAAAGGCAAACCTACGTTTCTAGCATTTGTAGACTTAGAGAAAGCTTTTGACAATGTTGACTGGAATACTCTCTTTCAAATTCTAAAGGTGGCAGGGGTAAAATACAGGGAGCGAAAGGCTGTTTACAATTTGTACAGAAACCAGATGGCAGTTATAAGAGTCGAGGGACATGAAAGGGAAGCAGTGGTTGGGACGGGAGTAAGACAGGGTTGAAGCCTCTCCCCGATGTTATTCAATCTGTATATTGAGCAAGCAGTAAAGGAAACAAAAGAAAAATTCGGAGTAGGTATTAAAATCCATGGAGAAGAAATAAAAACTTTGAGGTTCGCCGAAGACATTGTAATTCTGTCAGAGACAGCAAAGGACTAGGAAGAGCAGTTGAACAGAATGGATGGTGTCTTGAAGGGAGGATATAAGATGAACATCAACAAAAGCAAAACGAGGATAATGGAATGTAGTTGAATTAAGTCGGGTGATGCTGAGGGTATTAGACTAGGAATTGAGACAAAGTAGTAAAGGAGTTTTGCTATTTGGGGAGCAAAATAACTGATGATGGTCGAAGTAGAGAGGATATAAAATGTAGACTGGCAATGGCAAGGAAAGCGTTTCTGAAGAAGAGAAATTTGTTAACATCGAGTATAGATTTAAGTGTCAGGAACTCATTTCTGAAAGTATTTGTATGGAGTGTAGCCATGTATGGAAGTGAAACATGGACGGTAAATAGTTTGGACAAGAAGAGAATAGAAGCTTTCGAAATGTGGTGCTACAGAAGAATGCTGAAGATTAGATGGGTAGATCACATAACTAATGAGGAGGTACTGAATAGGATTGGGGAGAAGAGGAGTTTGTGGCACAACTTGACCAGAAGAAGGGATCGGTTGGTAGGACATGTTCTGAGGCATCAAGGGATCACCAATTTAGTATTGGAGGGCAGCGTGGAGGGTAAAAATCGTAGAGGGAGACCAAGAGATGAATACACTAAGCAGATTCAGAAGGATGTAGGTTGCAGTAGGTACTGGGAGATGAAGAAGCTTGCACAGGATAGAGTAGCATGGAGAGCTGCATCAAACCAGTCTCAGGACTGAAGACCACAACAACAACAACAATTCATATTTCGCACCGCGTAACACGCTTGCGGGGCAGGGTGGTAGCAATACCTGGATCGAATGGGCCAGTTGCATTATCGACTGTGATCTGGTACACCGGCCACCGTGAGTATGGTTTCTAGGAGATCTCCCACGCTTGTTTAAGCAAATACCACCTGGTTCTCAAATTGCGCCGCAGAGAATACGATACACAAACTGCTATAACACGATAACGTACGGAACAAAGATTACACTAGTCACAGACAGACGGCAGTCGCTGCGTGTCTCCATTAGGTTACCTTTGACCACTGTGGTGCCAGGTAGAGCATTTCACCATAAGATTAAATAATAAGATAAAAGATCTGCAAACTCCTCCCGCGTCAGACGGGATAAACGCTAGGGAAAACTAGTACCACAAGCAGGAGACTGTGATTGCTGTTAGTATCAATACTGGTTGAAATGCACCTGGAATTCCAGCGTTCCCACCTCCATCCAGATCACAGTGGTTGACAGATTTGCCCAGTGCTGACAGTAAAAATAAATTGATTATAAAAGATAAATAGAAGTACGTTGTTTTCTTGAAATTATTCAATGCATTCCGCCGTTCATACATTTCTCTGTCTGGTAACTAGTTAAAGCTACATGTTGTGACCCATTTCTGTGACCGTTCATTTATAACATTGAAATATTGACGCAAGGGGATCTAGTTTTCCCCACGTAGTGTATCATGCCGACTGGGTGGCACCATGCATTTCAGCATGATTAATTTAGCTAAGGAACCTCACTTGGTGCTATTAAATATGAAAAGTCCCCTTAGAAAAATTGTACATAACTGTGTTTAAACTAACACACAATATTTTTAGCGCAACGCAATCTGACTTTTAAAAATCCCTACAAACGAATGGCCCTGACTAACATTAACCTATACGTTTTACAAATCACTTACCTCACAAAAATCTTCGTTACTCGAACTACTGCAAACAGCGAGCGCCACTACTGCCAGCTAAATAAAAGATTCGAATTACTGAAGGCACTAACTACTGATAAGCATAGTTAGCAAATGAACAATGCAAACCAGCCACAGACTGCACACAGCACAGTCAGTGATTTTCATACAGAGCGCTACGTGGCGTTACCAATAAGAAAACCTAAGCAGCCTACTTACATAGCCCCCATGCTCCCCACTAAAAATTTTACGAATTGTTTTGGGCACTGGCCAATACAGATTTGTTAAAAATTTTTCGCAATTACAATAACAAAGAAATCATATGCATATGCTTATTGATACAATGTTGGTCAAAAGCTAAAATTTTCTCACAGTCCATAAAGACAGTCCTGATTGTTCATCACAGTAAAATAACAGTGTTTTTCTCAAAGTCTAAGCAGTAAAAGAAAATGCACACAGACGTAGTGGATTTCCATGCAGTCTTGAAGAAGTAGTGTTGTCCTTCCAACGGAAAGACGGAGCTGACTCTTGACATGCAGACAGGTAATGGGCCACACCAGAGCAAACCCACAGCAGAGTCAGTCGAAGTTTTGAAGAATATTGGTAGGTAGGTCATCGCAGAGTAGACCCACTGTAGTCCTGGTAGAGATTACGGTATTGGTGGGCCACCAGAGGTGCAGACCCAGTGCAATCATTGTAGAAATAATGGTATTGGTGGGCCATCAAAGATGCAGACCCACTGTAGTCCTTGTAGAGACGGCTAGCAGTCATCTGTTGCGACTGTGCAGGTGCATAATCACCATCGAAGAGTTTTGCGGAGAATATAGAAAGTCCATAAACCACTCACAAACCACTCACAAAGTTTGTGGAATTGTCCTTAGAACCAGCAATGCTGTCAATCAGTCCCTTGCTGAAATATTAACACACGTCCAAACACTAACAGTCCTCTTTTTTTTCACATATTGTGCATATACTATGACCAACAGAAATATGTGCAGTGAAATAAATGCTTACAAGTTACTTAATTTGATGGTGTCAATTACAATTTTATAACATGAGAATCCAATAACAAATGTACAAAATACATTATTAAAGAACATAACAGTACAGATAACATTTGTAGTAACACAGGCTTTACAAAAGAATCGAAATAACATATACATCCGTGTTACAGGAATTATGACGTAAGTACATACATAAAAGATCATAAAAGCTTTTGAAACATCAACTTCACACATGAGCATTAAAACAAAACAGAATAAATAATGTCTAAACATCTTTACAAAGTCAATAACATATTATCAGAAAAATTCTACAGCGTAACTGTCATCAAATAAACACATAAAGACAGGAAGAACACAAATACCCACAGCTACACAAACACGTAGTGGAATAACGCAAGGAAAGGAGAGGGTTTGTTTTACTGCAGTATTTTGCATGGAGATCTCCCTTCGTTCATCATTATTCCCAAAAAGTCCTATCTAACCCTGCTTTCTGTATTCTATTCATCCTCTTTCAAAATCCTTTTCTGGCTAAACCATATTCTTATAGCTTCTCAATGCATTTCTTCCAATTCATCGCAACTCGTTCTCTTATGTAGCCTACCCCATCTTAAGCTAACTTAAATCTACTGAGCTCAGATGCATAAACTAAGGGACGAGGCAATGCAGCAACACAAAACAATTAACACAAACAGCAATTTAAAAAATTGAAATTGACAAAGCTAGCAGCATTAAATCTAAATTAGCAGAGCAATTGCAATATTACAACTAATATGAGGCAATGTGCAGCAAACAAGAAAAATAAATCAGTAGTAAAACTGGCTTAACAGGGTAATACAAAGTGAAATTTATTAGCACTATACCTGGAAAACAGCAGCAGCAAATGCAATAACTTACACCTAAACATGACAAAGCTCAAGCAGAAAAAATATTACAGTAAAAATGGCCATGTCTAATACCTATGTCACATCTTAACACTAGAGTGATGCATCACAATAACTTACTCTAGCAGACAAGTTACCAAATGGTTAAAAAATTATTTATGCAATTCCTGTGAAGGGAAATGTCTTTTTGTGCTCCCTCGTTTTTTTTGGAAGTAGATCATAAAATGGTTATTTACTGGATCTGTAGACAGAAAATATTTATATTAGTACATCTATTAAATTTTACTTTAACCAAACGATATTAAACGAAATGAGCATATATATATATATATATATATATATATATATATATATATATATATATATATATATATATATAAAGCAACATATGGCGTCTCCAAAGGCAAAAAAAAATCTCTCAACTAGAAAGACAATAGATGTAAAATGTTTCTCATCATTTCATTAGGCATTTTAGTAAATGTCATAAATTAAGAGCTCCACAGTGTAATCATATGTTTTCAACTTTGAGCGTGTCGTATTTGCGATGCTTTCGACAAAGAAATGTTAATAGCGAGGATAATGGCCCTTTTTTTCTCCACCTAATGGCTTTCTTTTGTCAGACGACTATCTCTCAGCTGGGCGCCCAAAATGCATTACGTCAAGGTCACTTACCTTTCTTACTGAAATATTTGCGACATCAGTTTCCGCTACAGTGACAGTCTCATTTAAAAATTTCACATGTCGAGAATTTGCGTTACAAATGTGTAGAAACAATTCCTGTAAATATAACAGAGTCCAAAAAATTTTCGGCGGTATTGTGGTACATTCACGCATTTACACACATTTCATAACTCTTAAAGTACGATTCTTGGTTTCCAACATCCTTTTTCACAAGTCAGAGTCCCTAACAAGTATTCATTATTCCTTACCTTATTACACATATAAATATTCGTCGACACTTCTTCAATATTTCATCATAATAAATACGTAGCATAATCAAATTCCTCATATAGCATCAGCTTATTGATCATAAACATACCTCAACAGCATAATACACATTGTCATCGTAATAATAGCATCATAAAAATTCAGCCAAATCTCAAAAACGTTGTAACTTCCTGCAATAATTTCAAAACCTAAAAAAAATTCTCTGCTCATTGCAATAGTGTCATCTACCTCAGTCGTACTTTAAAAATCATGATCCCATACCAAATATATCATTCAAAGCTCTCATAATATCACAATGGTTCCGAAAAATATGAACAGTTCGCAAAGTACAGACAAAATACAATTTCGTAAGTGTGAAGTTATCCAAAGGTGTAATTGTGTCACAGATGTAGTAAAATAAATGTTTGTCTCTCTCAGTTAAATGATCAGATAGCTGTGTACTTTATGTGTTAGAGAAATATGGTACCGATGTGTAAAGTTGTATAAGAAAATACCATATTAGCTAGGGCTCCTTGTACTTGCCAAACACATGGTCTACAAAGTAAGCGTGTACCCCCCTGAGGATTAATGTAATTATACCCTCAGGTGTTACAGATTACAGCAATGGAATGAAATGTATCACGGAAAACCTTTGTATCATTGTAATTCAAAACTCTTTAAAAATAAATGTTTTAAGTACAAAATTAATCACTCAAATACGTTTACTGTAGTGCTAAACTGTGCGTCTTGTTGTAAGATAAGCTCTGTGGAAGTGTCGTAGTTATCGTCCTCCGAAAGCTAATATCTGCAGAAGTCAATGTACTTACCTATGATAAACAAAAGTGAAATGCTTTGCGTATAGGTATCTTAGTTATTACACTTATTGCCGTGATGAAGAAAGTACTGTGCTGTAACGCATTGTTGTGCTACAGAAAAGGCTGTCTCATTGTAGCTATACCACAAAAGTTACTACTAAAACATGTTTTCCTTTCCAGAAGAATTCAGAAAAACTGTGGAGATATAAAACAGAAGCACCGCAATATTGTAAATTGTCACTCATTAATAGCGTCGTGATAAAATCGTGTAGCTGTCACATAAACTAACCACTGTGTCATCTGGTATCTCACAGAAAGTACTTTAAATCCAGAATGTATTTTCAAGTAAACCAAAATGTTGCATTAAAATCTCATTAGCTGTACCAGTATATGTTGTTAGTATGTAAGCCTGATAGTTGTTACGTAATCATGCAACTAACAAGCAAGAATGTAGAAATACAAACACTGTGTCGTCTGTTCACTATAACAATTCATTCGTAATTTCTGTTTAAATAAGTTGCCCAGGTTCTTGACTGGATAGTTAACTTTAAAACATAGTTACATGTTAACAGTTTCTAAGTGTGACAAAGAGTGCCAATAACGTGAAGTGAAAAATTTTATAGCAAAGGCTAAGTTAAAAAGCAGATTATCTTTCAATAAACGGTTTTACATGTGAAATGTGGTGTAAACCTTTACCCTTTCTAGTATGCAGAGTTTCAACTTCAAAGTAATTATCATGTTGTATACGTCGATAAGAAGTGCTAAAATTTTTCTCAAGGTTAGCGTCTATGTTATTTTTCGCTGAGCCAGCTGGCGCACATGGCTGCCTGCGGTGCGAGTCATTGTCTGCTATCTCTTTGTTGGAGTGCGTCGTTATTGGGATTAGGAGACCTAATATCTACAAATTCAACTTGCCGAGAGGGCCCAGCCCTGTTTGAATCCCGCCAGTTCTGATGAAATTCAGGTCTGTCGTTATGATTATATCGTCTGTCGTCATGTCGGTAGTTCGTGTTGTGTCTTTCTTGTCGGTTAAGTGGTGGAGAATTTCTCCCTGAATTATCACTGCACGGTGGACCGTTGCGTCTGAAGTTATTCGGTCTCCCGTGATAATAATAGTTCCGGTTGCCATATCGTCTGTTTCTATGATTGTCTCTGTCATATTCATTACTACGGAAATGCGATGTTTTTCTGTAATATTACTCTGCCAGTGGTTGTCATATGGGAGGTGTCTGTTTTGTTCACGATTCGCGTTGTAAGAACAGCCTTGTCGTGTCCAGTTATTATTTCTTTCATCGCAAAATTGCGACGGATGTGACCTGTAATTATTGTGTTCCTGTTTTCGCGTTCCGCGATTGTCAGTGTCAATTTCTAATTCTTGTAAGAGTCCCTGAAATCTTCAGTGTCGTCTTTGCAACGTCCTGCCAAAATAATATGTCGTAAATGTTCAGGTAATTTGATTAAGGAAATGCGGATGAGTTCTGAGGGGCTGTATGGGTTTGACAGGTACTGATTCTTGTGCAACATGACTTCAAAATATTTCACGAGACTGGAAAATTCAGATTGTTCGAAATGTTTCATCATTATGATGCTATGTTTTACTCGGTCTTGTGTAGCTTGAGACCAATATGCTGAGTGGAAGGCATGATAAAATTCTCCTTCGCTGTGGCAATTGTGAATGACCGATCGCATTCTTACAGCTGGTTCATTCTCTAAATAGCCACACATAAATTCTAATCTGTGCTCTAATGACCAGTTGGGAGGAAAATAATGATAGAATTGATGAAACCACGCTTGTGGATGAATGTCGTTGCCAGAATTATTAAATGTTTTGAATTTACGTTTAGTAATAAACAGCTTATAGTCAAAATCATCATGTAGGCGAGTCGCATATCGGTCATTGTTAATTCGTTTCGGCGGTTCCATCTCAAAATTCGGTGTACCTTGCCAATTTCTTTCATAATTTCCGAAGTACCCCGTGTTATTATTTTGTGGCTGTTCCGTATTTCTATGTCCCTCTTCCCGTATTGGTGTGCGAGTGTCCTCTGGAATACGTAATTCTTGTATTACCTGTGTCAGCTGATCTTGTACTTCCGGTATTTCTCTTTGGTGTTGCGTGTTAATTTGATTCTGATTTTGTTTGAATTTCCTAATTTGTTCGCACTCTTCTGTGTCATCAAAGACTACCGGTTTTGTGTCATTCGGATTATCATCTACCTTCGTAGATAAATTATTTAGCTGATCCGAAAGTTCCATTACTTTCTCAGATAACGAACTAATTTCCTCCATATGTCTTTCTGAACGAATTTTCAGAGTATCAACTGTGTCCTTCAAGTTTTTCTGAGTTTTTGCAAGTTGCGTAACTGAATCGGTAGATGCAACTGAGTCAATTTTAGCTTGCAAGGTCTCATGATTTTCATGAACAATAGTTTGCAGTTCTTTTATGGCTGCTTCGTGATTCTGTAATGCATTTTCATGCCGCGAAAAAATAGGTTGAAAATGCTCACAAATTTGTGTTTTTACGTCATTACAGACTTTCTGACATTTCGATTCAATGTTATGTAACTTAGTTGTTAAATCTTCACGTGTTTGTTCAAGCGTGGTGTCTAACTTCCGAAGATTTTGTTCCATTGTGTCTAACTTTTGAAGCTTTTGCTGTGTTTGTCTCTGATTTTGTTCCATTGTGTCTAACTTTTGAAGCTTTTGTTGTGTTTGTCTCTGATTTTGTTCCATTTGTTGCATTAATTGCAATAATATTGTATTAGTGTCTGGAATCTCTCTCTCTATGCTTTTTGACAGTGCATTTTCACCGGCAACATTCACATTTTGACAAGCAGAAAATGTGTCTTGACTCATTTGAGAAAACGGTGAGGACCCAAAACCTGAGTCTACAGTATTTGCAATATTGTGTTCTGTCATTTCGGATTCCTGAGGCGGGCTGTTGCCGACCGATCGATCGATAATGCTTCCCTGTTCACTAATTGTTTCACTGTCTACCCCATTGTTTGCCGCCTGCTCCATTTCCCTATGCACAATTACCAAATTACTATGTTGAACATTAGTTAATTCATTACACGGTGGCGCTAACACTCTGCTTTCGTCTTCACTGTCATTTCTCAGATTACTTTGCAGCCTAGTATTACGTTTTTCACACGCCATTATTGTCACAATATTTCACACGATAACGCTGAAAAGCACAATTTGAAGAGCAAAAATAAGAAATCACATTAACATAGCACTGAAAATAATATCTAGTTAATCGCAAGCGCAGCTGCGAAATACTTGGTGCAAATCTACATGCCTGCCACAACTGTTTTATTGTACAACAATGAAAGACTGCCACTACAAAGGAGATTCTCTCTACAATTACGCGCTAGCAATAAACAAAAGCTACACGAATTACACAAACTACAAGAAAAAATCAGAAGATTCCAGTGAGGTATCCTCAGCTAAGGGTCGACGTATGAAACGTCCCCTTAGAAAAATTGTACATGACTGTGCTTATACTGACACACAATATTTTTAGCGCAACGCAATCTGACTTTTAAAAATCCCTACAAAAGAATGGCCCTGACTAACATTAACCTATACCTCACAAAAATCTTCGTTACTCGAACTACTGCAATACAGCGAGCACCACTACTGCCAGCTAAATAAAAGATTCAAACTACTGAAGGCACTAACTACTGATAAGTATAGTTAGCAAATGAAAGATTTTGATAGAGAAAAAATAATGTATTTACCTTAATAGTGTTCAAAAGTCATAATATATATATCAGTCCCTGAATCCAATACTACAAATTTACTCTTTCTGCAGGACACACGTCCAGATCGTCCACTTTCAAAATTCCGCCATCTCACTCCCCACATCCACCACTGCTGGCGGCTCACCTCCAACTACGCAACGCTACGCGCCGTTAACATCCAGTTGCCCAACACTACAGTAGCCAACAACAATGCAAACCAGCCACAGACTGCACACAGCACAGCCAGTGGTTTTCATACTGAGCGTTACGTGGCGTTACCAATAAGAAAACCTAAACAACCTAGTTACATAGAGACTGCACACAGCACAGCCAGTGATTTTCATACAGAGCGCTACGTGGCGTTACCAATAAGAGAACCTAAACAGCCTACTTACAAATAGTGTGAATTTAGTTGCTGGTACCAAATTGGTAACAAATGTTAATGTCGTTATTAATTTTTCTCGTTTGAGCGCAAAATTTGCAATTAAAATAAACGGTTGAGTACACTAGCTGCAAAAACGTTAACAGAATGCTTTAAAGTAATGTTATTTTCACAACGTGTAGCAATTAGATTATTTGCAGCTACACTTCGCAAAATTTATTGTGACACAGTACTGTCTTTCCTTCGTACAGTTTAACAATAAAGACATAACAATAATATTGCCACTGACTTTAACAGAAAGTATAATACGTCCTAAAATGTAAATATCGGGGTTGTATGAATTACACTCCAGAGCCAAAGAAACTGGTACACCTGCCTAATATCGTCCATGGCCCCCGCGCGCAGGCAGAAATGCCGGAAGACGACGAGTAATGCCTGAAGTAGTGCTAGAGGGAACTGACATCATGAATCCTGCAGGGCTGTCCATAAATCCGGAAGAGTACGAGGGGAAGGAGATCTCTTCTTAACACCACGTTGCAAGACATCCCAGATATGCTCAATAATGTTCATGCCTGAAGAGTTTGGTGGCCAGCGGAAATGTTTAAACTCAGAATAGTGTTGCTGGAGCCATTCTGTAGCAGTTCTGGACGTGTGGGGTGTAGAACTGTCCTGTTGGATTTTTCCAATTTTGGGAATGCACAATGGACATGAATGTATTCCGTTGATCGGACAGGATGCTTACGTACGTGTCACCTGTCAGAATCGTATCTAGACGTATCAGGGGTCCCATACGCCGTACACAATTAAAGAGCCTCACGATGTTTCCTTTCTCTGCCTTGACTGACTTTTAGGCGATTTTGATAAGCTGCAAACTGGGCATAGAGCTTTCTTAACATGCTCTTTCTTGACCTTTCGCTACTATTACATCCACATGGTTTTTGCAGAAACAATAGATTATTGATCTGTCTCTATACTTCAATCTGAATCTTCTAAGCATTATGAACGTGTTCCTGCACCTTACATTGTCGATGGTTTTCTGTAGATCCACAAATCGTGAGAAAATGTCATGACATTTTGTCAGTGTGCCTTTCATTGCTTTTCTAGTATCCTCTGCCATCCTAAAAATCTAATTGATCCTCCTCCAGCAGGATCTTTCAGCTCTTCAATGTATTATTCCGTTAGTAATGATGATCATCCGGTAATTTTCACGTTTATTAATAAGTGCATTTTTAGTATTGTGAAGGAGATGCGTCGCTGAAAATGTTAAGGTAAATTAGTGAACCAATAAATTTTACACTTAAAGGAAATGTTCGAAAGAAATTAAAGTTTGTGTTATGTGAAGAGAGCCAGGTAAAGCATAAGCTTCAAGATTTTATAACCGAAGCCGTTGTAAAATATGTCCAGAAAATACTTCTCCTGGCACTATGTCCATTTTCATATGCATTACGTTTCCAATTACATTGATATTTTTGTCAGCTGCTAGTCCTCTGCTCCACTTACAAGTATTGCAGGAGCAGACGACGTGTTTCTGACCAAAACATTAATGGAATTTTAAATGTTAGCCGTATGAATATGGGTATGGCAGCTCGATTCCGGCTATGGTAGGGGCAGCCAACCTTTTTCACCTATCGCCCACCTTCGTGCCTCTGCTGGTTAATAAAATTTTCTAACCACCAATCAGTTCGACAGTAATGGTGATTTATGAAATAGGGTAGCAACTTTATTTTATAAAGTGGTGAGGTAGCGTTATATCAAGTCAAAGCATTTGGTAATAATTACCTATTAAATACTTTGTGTCAAAATTATTGTAACACTCGATGCAAAAGATTTTAAAATCCCTGCCGCCCAACTCGTACCGCCTACCACAAAAGCAGGAACGCCCACTATTGAGCGGTAGAAACCAGGTTGACAACCACTGGGTTATGGCATTGAAACACAGCTTTTTAAAAGTATTCGCGGCTGGTTGCGCTATTCACCAACATAAGAACATTTATGTTATATAGAGGTTTTGGCTTTTTCTTCTGAGAACACATATTCCAACACACCATCTCTCGATGATGGTCTTCTCAAAACATTGCAGATGCCTGGGAACTGACTTGTTACACTCTGTAGAAGCTCTCATATCATCGACACGTCACGCAAAACTATGTCTGCCTATCCGACTTATTTCAGTTCCCAATCTTTCCCCATTCTACAAAATGAGGTACAAATTTTGGACAAACAATTCGTACTTTTTAATAAAGTTCTTAGTAAAACTGCAGATCAATAGCTCGCATGCTGCAGCTAGTTCGCTCGCCGCGTAAGATGTAGAAACTACAAGACCCTCCACTCGATTTTCTTGTGTTATCACTGTCAGGCGACCTGCGTTCCACTTCAGAGAAACGTATTACGGTCTGTAAGACGAAACCGTTATCTGTGTCGTCGTTACGTCTGCGCCGGGAGGGGAACAGTTGGGAAAAATTCTGCATTTCGTAGTAAATGCTCCCAGTCTGGTAGTGCTCGTTTGTTTGAAATGAACAACGTGTAATAAATGAGTAATTCAAGTCGCTGGAGTGTTCTAAGAAGTTAGTAGCACCAGACATTCACCCCAAAGTCATGCAATGTCATTATAACACTTGCAACTGGTACGCGAGATCTAACTGGCGCTCGGTAAGAACACAGATATTTTCGGCTGTGCTCATTTGAAGCCGATCTGCATGCTGGGACAGCAAGTAGAATTCATCGCGGTTGTCCAACAACATCGACTACAACGTATTACTATTTTGCTCCGTTTACTGCTGCACGATTGTCGAACTGAGCCTTGGCAGCTTTCCCTCCGAAAAAGTCACGTTCCTTCGTGACGACCACAGCTGTGACATTATTCAAGCGGCCAGCAATAATACTGTGGAAACACGAAGTTCGTGGTACATTTGTTAACACTTGTAGTTCACAGTAGGCTTATGCTCCCATAAAGCTCCCCTGTAAACAACATATGATGTTGTTCTTTTCTGAAACGTTGCGTTTAGTAACAAGAAAATCTCCGCTGTGTAACAGTGTGTCCAAAGAAGTGTTCGCTTCACCGCTACACAAAGACGATGTCTCCTGACCTTTCGTTATCGTAACTGACGAAGTAGTCCTTTAATGAAGGTACATGGACCTATAGTGACGTCACCGCAGTGGTTAGCTCATTGAACTTATATTCGTGGGTACGGTGGTTCACATCCCATTTCGGCGATCCAGATTTAGATTTTACGTGGTTTTCCCTAATCGTTTATGACAAATGCCTCAATGGTTTCCTTGAAAAAAGCACGGCTCAGTTCGTTCCTCATTTTTCGACTAAATCGAGGCGGCAATCCGTCCCTAATAACCTCGAGAAGGAAGGAGCGTTGTACCGTAATGTTCTATCTTTCTGTAATCACTTTGAAGCTGAGAAGCCAACCTCTCGCTTCTCCATCATTTCAGTTAGCCTCAGAAGTATACTTTTCAGGGAGAGGAGGGGACGTTTAAGACGCCCTCCATTACATATTATCAATGAATTTCGTACACTCTCGATAGATATTCATAACAGCAGGACTGGAAAACAGTAAAAGTGTTTCCACGATACTTGTTTCCAATCGTAGGGACGTGGACGCCGTTGTCTGTATCACTTAATTGGCCGAAGTCACTTGTATTGGCAACTACTACAATTCAACCCAACTGCAATAGAAAATGTTGAACCAGGCACACATAATTTACGGACATCATTAAAGGTTGTGTGGAAATGTTAATAAACCTATGTCTTCAGCTACCCTAGAACTGACATAAAACTATTGGTGTTATGGCATCAGCACTGTATTGTTTTTATACAACAGTTGATCTGTTTATCTCTTCGTATGGGCTGTACCAATAGTCTGCTGCAGCTCATTCATAATCAGACTTCACCTGAGTCGCTCTACTTTCAGTATAATCCTTGCTTAGCCGACTTCTGTGAAGTGCCTTTCCACAGGATCCACACCAATTTAAATATTTATGAAGGTTCTGGTCTCCATCTGACTATTCTTAATCACCTTTTCCATAACTATTGCAATAATAAAATAGAATATTTATTAGAAACTCACACATTCTTATGCGAGGGATATTCATTTAATAACCTCCGACTACTAAACATAACAAATACGTCTAACTTCATAGCGCTTGATTGGTCGGGAAAAGCGACTCAGGAGGTGACGTTGTATCAGACATCTCTCTGTTACGTTCTTCAGTGTGTAAGCAACAAGTAATTGAATATACGGTGTTATTGTGTCTACCGTCATTTGCGAAGTACGTTCCGTCATTTGCTTCATCCAAGCGAGAGGAATCAGTGTTGCCGAGACACATCATCTATTTTGTCGATGTATCGGAATGGTGTTATAACTAACGGTGTGAGGGAATGATGAAGAAATTCAAGGCTGATCGCATGGACGTTAATGATGAAAGACATTCGAATATGACTGATGAACTTGTGTAGCATGTTGACGAAATTACGCTAGCAAGACGCCGATTAACCATTTTTGAATTTTCACCAGTTGTCCCTCAGATTTCAAAGGCAACGCAATACTGGCCTAGAAAAATTAGGTTACCGAGGTCTTGTGCATGGTACATACCAAAATATGTGACCGATGTTCAAAACAGTGGAAGAATGGGTTCGGCCTCGACATGACTTCAGCACTACAGCTCATTCACATCCCATTTCGGCAATCCAGACTTAGACAGCAATTTTCTGAAGAAAATTGTGATCGGGGACGAGACATGAACTCTGAAACTATGGAAAAGTTCAGATATGCATGCACGCTCATTATCCCAATAAGCACAAAAAATTCAAGTAGACTCTGCAAAACTGCACTTGGTGGTTACATGTTTATGTACACATTATATGTGTACTGTGACACTCTTACGAAACTCCAAAAGTCAATCCAAACAAACGGAGTAGGATGGCCACCTAAAAATTAACCCACTTTATGACAGTGCGCAGCCCCACAGTGCAAACCGAACGAATAAAGAACTCAGACTTGGATACATGTCAGCATCTTTCCTTGGCACCAGGCGGATCTCATCCCTTCCCCAAGGCGAAGGCCCTTTGCGACTGGTGATGAGATCAAGACCAGGAGCTACCGTTCTTTGATGGAGGGAAAAATAAGCTGGTGTCACAGTAGACCAAATTTTTGAATTTGGTGGTGATTGTATGGAGAAGTAAAATGACAGGTAACTACAGATTATTTTATGTATATTTTCCTTTTTGAAGCTGCTAATTGAGGCTGGAGGTTTATGTGCCAGCTACACAGGCAGACATTATTTTCGATTTTTTCGTTGCATATTAACTGATTTTCAGTTTTACTTTCTTTTCAGCTCGTCCACTAGTTCTTAAAGCTTTCCTGCTGTAGGTTGTTAATTGCCTCGAGCCTTAAGCATTTCTATCAAAACAGCGTCATCTCCAAGAGCAGTTTTTTCATATCTTGGACTGCTTCATTAATCTCTGCACACCTTCAGTTTTATAACATATGAACTGTGCTACCAAGTCATCCTTTGAACTGACAGACGTTTAAAAAGTCTTGAAATGTTTCTACTTTTCCTTCCCTGCTTTTACTATGTCTCTTTTACTTAATTAACTAACCCCCCACTCTAATTCCGACAGACCTAACGAAAACAGAGTGGAAACAGTTCCATATTTCATTCATTTATTTATCATATGTGTAAATGTTTACAGTAGTTAAATACGAAAAGAATATACTTCAGTAATGTAGGTCATAGGTATTCTTGTTCCGTACACGAGGGGATTTTAAAAATACCTTACATTTTATCACAGTACGGCAAGCTACTTATATTGAACAGTGCAGTACTACAAAGCAGCGAAATACAGGACGCTGTTGGCGTGGAAATGTGTACCGGCGGAAAAATGTTCCTATAGGAACACAAGAAATGCAAGTATGCAACTGTTTAAGACTCTGACTGAAAAGTGGGATACCAGCTGCCTGATTCTACCTTCCTCAGCAGCTTTAAAAATTTTCCAAACATTTTTGCATGTGAACATATTTGCGCCTTTTTTTTACACCTCTGAATTCCATATCTCTCCTACCTGTAACTCGCTCACACCCACTAGTCTATCGCTGCAAGTCACTCACACCAATACATACCCAACTGCCCAATCCCAAACACTCATTCTGCAGAACTCAATGTGTGTCTCTCTGTCACTGTCTTCAGTCTCACAGCCACTGTATCGTTCGTCTGTCTCACTACTTCTACCGCCTCCCACTGTCACTGTCTCTCTGATGGTCTCACTTTCTGCTCACGTCTCGTTCATTCCTTCCGACTGTCTGCTGTCTCTGCTCACTGTCACTCTCTCACTCTTCCTCACTGTCATTGTTATAGACACTCTCATTATCATTTCCTCTCTACAACTTCCACACTATCCCTCATTTTTGTTTCCCACTAACATTTTCTCCTCCACTCTTTTCCTAGAACTGTTCTGTCACTGTCAACTATGTTCCACTGCCACTGTGTCCCTCTGTTTCCTTCTCACTGTCAGTGTCTCCTTCGCTCCTTGTATACCGCAATCACTGTCAATTTTTTTTTATTCCCACTGCCACTGTTTCCTTCTCTCTCGGCATAAAGAAGCTCCAGTATGTTTGCATGCCAAACGTTTTTCAGGAAAATTTTATAGATGTTCAGGAAGGTAGAATGAGGAAGCTGGTCCCCCACTTTTGAGGCAGAGTCTTTTAAACAGTAGCATACTTGCCTTTCTTGTGTTGCTGCCGGGGCAATTGCCGCTAATGCCTTCTTTTGCCTGCTACAGCACAGTATGTCCCTCATATGAAAGAAAATTTTTCGGTCAGCAAAATTTTGATAGTTTTTTTTTTTTATAGTTGAAGTAACGCAAAACCAACTTTACACCTCAGACTGGATTTTACATGCACAGAAATATTGTATGTGTTTCAGTACTGTAAAATTGAGCTGCCAGAACCCTTTTAATGATAACGGAGATACATGACAGCATATTTTTCCCTGCCGAGTGCTTCGTTTCCGCCTCACACCAGATCTTAGGTAGGTATTTCACGTGCACAGGTGGGGTAAGTTAGAATCTCTATATCTCGTAAATGGATTAAGTCATAAAGAAAAATTTCAAAGATATTCGAGAGTAGAATCTGAGAAATAAATTATGAAAATATCAGCCATTTACTGTGCATAATTGTCTTGGACTCCGTGACTCTGTCTGATACGAAAAAATGGCAAAAAAATATCCTTGTTAGCGTTTTTCTGTAGCGACCATTCATGAACTGATGGTGCCTCCATTAGCCCCTTAAAGCTCACCGTAGGCTACATTGAGTTAAAAGAAGCAATCGGTTTGCTCCATTTGCCTAATCAGGATGAAGTTTGTGAGATCCATGCTTTGACCGTATACTGTAGGATGGTACCACTAACAAGATCCTTCTGTTGGGTGTACAAATGGCGTCTAGCCCAAGGGTTATCCAAAACACTCGACCTTACCTTTCTGTCACCAGTACACACCGAGCTATGAATCCTGGAAGAACGCCGTTTTCTGCACTGCGTTTAGGAATATATTAGGTGCGGCACGCTGTCGTATGCGTACTGTTTCATTCCTCAGTCGAACTTTCTTGAGTGACTAGATACTGTCAGAGCTGAATCACTAATAAGTAAGAGACTAAAACTGAGTAAACAGTGGTTGATCCCAGAGCTCATAGACCATTTCTGTCTTAGCAGTGCGGTATTTGTTTTGCCGGTGCCGTCAACGCTCCCGTGTACGCACATATACGCGATTCTTACGAATTAGCTTTGAGTAACGTTATAAACTGGTCTAGCGTGGAAATGTTTTTAGCTAGCTCATTGATTTTTGTGTCACTCCGAAGTGCTCGCCGGGCTCCCATAGACCCCTAAGTGAGGCAATGAAAATGTTCATCAGAGTATAAGGTAAACTAGGAATCAACAACAAAATAATGAAAGATGATGTCCCACATGATTCACAAATGTAGTCGGAACCGCTGAAAACTCAAATCAGAGGAAAGCCGCATCGAAAGGAATCTCAAGAGTCTAAAACGTCCAGTGCCGAGCGAGTAGGAGAGCTAAGGTCAGCGTCGAAAAGGGTGATTTGTCTGTTCTGTTACCACCACACACCTCTGAGTAGCCATTGCAGTAAGGACACTGATACTTAAATTACACGTTAAATATTAATACACCACACTAGTTATGATTTAATGCCGACGTTTTCACGAAACGTCTAAGGCGCGGATCCGAACTGCGCACACACAGGTTTTTTTTTTCTTTTTTTCAGTATAGTCACCTAATCTCTGTAATTGATGGTTGGAATGTTCTACCAATTGTTCAACTCATGTACTCAGCCACAGAATTATTGGAGCGTTGGAGCGTTGGAAAATCTCTTTCCCCCCAGTATTCTCTCAGCTTACCGAAAAGACGGAAATTGCATGGTGCAAGATCTGGTTCTACCTATAAGCATCACCCATGTCTGCACCGCTTTGGTGAAATTGTTTTCGCCATTTTACAACGGTAAAGGAGACATTGCATTTGGTCCACATACCACCAGAATCTGGAGGTGAATCTATGTACGATTTACGCGTTTTGCTCACAAGAACTGTACTGTTCTACCTAGAGTAAGTCTGTGGCTGCTCCGCCAATTTAGCTGCACACTTTGAAGCACCTGTTATATTTACCGCAATATAAATTTGTCTGCAGGAAGCCTGGGACATGAACTCTCTTCTGACAATGCCCAAGCCTTGTTGCGAAATGGTCTTAGCGTGGATACGATTGGTGTGACTTACGTCCTGAAGTCCTTATGTAGTTTACGTGCTGGTGATACCTTAATAGTCTTTGGATTTGAAACTCGTATGCGGCACGATTTTATTCTGTTGTCTCGAACCAAATGTGCACTCATTCTACTACAGAGCTGTAATATACATTTGTTAGAAGAATTTTGTGAAAATTCGGTCCCCCCACAAAGAAGACCACATGATAGATTTTTCTACAACCTCTTTTGGAATAATGCTCTAACACTTTGAATTATTCTGACTGAAGATAACGAACTTGATAGTAACTTTACTCTGCGAAATTGTATTACAGGGGTACTCAAAGAAAATATAACCTGTGTCAGAAAAGTGTTGTATTCAATTGACACTGTTGCACTGAATTGTAGCTTCAAGTTAAAGCGATTTTTTTTAACTGTAGTGTATTTGTCTTTGCAATCGTAAGTACAAGACGGGGCATGTATCAGCACGGAAGCAGAGTTTCCCTATAGACTGAAAAGCAGAAAAGAACATTTGGCTTTAACTTCAGGATACTAGTGGAAAAGCTGCTAACGATAAATGAATGGCTTATTAATGTGACCACATTCAATTAAAAATAATAGTCTGCAGTTATTGGCTTCCAACTACGACATTTACATTCAAAATGCAACATTTAAAACTACAGCCAAAGTCCTGCACAAATGAAACACAATGCAACTAGCAGATCTTATAATAATATTAGATGCACAATGATAACTTACTTCTCATACATGTACGATGTAGTGAAGGAAATGAATCTCGCAATAGAGAAAAAAATTCTGTTTATAGATTGGATGTCCATGTTACATATCATGGTCACAAATTTCATTCTACAGCTGAAATATTTCCTTTCCCCTTGTTCAACATTACACTGTACGCACACTTTTTGCCAAGTCGTGCGGTGACAACATCTCACGGTTCGTACTCCGAAAAATCATCTGACTTGTCCTTGCACATTCTCTAGGCATTCATCAGACTGTAGTTTGTTTAACAGACGACGTAATGGACGTTTACGACAATTCTCTTACCTTAGACGTTGGCGAAACAGAGGAAAAGGAGAAAGGAATGGGTGAATGTGGTGAAGCTCTCTATATTTGCTTAATGACTTCGTGCATGATAAACAAAGTACTGCAGAAAACAATTAAACAACAACAACTGCTGCAGTTTAGCTACTGTGCTCAGGCTACTAATTTAGAAATCAGGAAAATATACAATAAGGAGATGCTTTCAAAGTTGTTTTGTTCAGGACAGTTGATGAAAATGAAATGTACAGGTGGAACATCACAGTAATTTAAGAAAGTGGTATTAACCTACAGTGTATATGATTGAAAAATGGAACTGTAAAAGTTCCCAAACATGACATGTCGTTATATTAAAAAGGTATAAGTTTCTGATTTCTTAAAATACATGAGCTGTGTTGCAGACGTACTCAAACATAGTAAATAATATATTGCTGAATCTTTATATAAATCACTGACATATGAAAAAATTTCCTTTTAAAGAACTCTTGTTGATGTTTCGGCTGGGAAAGATCGTCAACAAATGAATTAAAATTTAATTTGAAGTATCCCTGTAATTGTTGCAACTTGCATGTTGTGAAAATAATACTTAATAGTCACGTTCATTTCGCACTGAGTCTCCTTTCATTCCGTTCTTTGCCGCTCATGGCGCGACATCATGAATTTCTTTCGTCCTGTAATGACACGGAGTATAAACTTTCCCTCTTTATTATATACCAGCCTGGAAACTGAAACGATCTGACATTTTATGAAAACAAAAAAAAAACTAATTTAAAATAGAGTGGTAAACTGGGCTGACTCACACACACACAAATTGGATCATATTCTGTGCATTTATTCTTAAGGGAAGCCCTTAACAATACTCACAAGACAGAATTATTTTACTACTACATAAATTAACGCACTACCTCCATGAGAGCAATCTGCAATATTTACTTAAGGTAAGGAAATACCGTTTTTCTTTACATTTTCTCACTCCTTTCCAAGGAACAAATAAAGTTCAAGATAATCCAATAGTAAAATACTATACACCACTGTCTGCATCAGAGAACGAAAGTCAGTCTGATCAAAGTAGGAAATTAACTGCAATCTTAGTGCCTTTCCCACTTACTCGAAAGGTAACCAGTTAAATTAGATCTTAGTACTTGTTCATCAAATTCACCATTAATTTAATCTTAATCTTCCTTGAACCAGCGAAACACTTTTGATGAAGACTTTATCAAAGACACAAGTAAATGTCACAGAATAACAAGGAATATCTGTGTGACAAACCAGTTCAGTTGTGTACAGTCTAACACGATCCATTAAACACATTCGTCACACAATACGAAGTAGACGCAGCCGTCAAATAAATACCATTGGCAATTACCAAGAAAATTGCAACATGAAATTAATTCCGTGCTCACACTGTTCTTGCATACTATAGTCAGTGTTAAATTGGCGATGGAGTACTTTCATGCTTAGGACGCAACACAAATACAGCTGGGACTGGCGTTTGTGTGCAATGTATAGAGGCATTCACAGGTCTCCCCCAAATTAAGGGCACATACACGATATAGAGCCCTACTTCTCACAGAATCAATCACTCCACGTCAGCTACGTTGCATCAATGAACAGCAGTTATCCATCCCACACAGTCTACTTTGCTCCCAGCGTACACCCTTAGTGGCAACAAGAGTTGGCGAGCAGTGCCACGGCCTCTGCTGTTAGTTTCCAGCGCCGTTCCTCTTCTCCATTTTTCTCTTTACTCGCCACAAAGCTGTGGCGTCCTGAAGCTGACCATTTCCGCCAGATGGCGTGGAACCGGCTTTTCAACAGCCCATCGGACTTATTTTTTTTTTAATTATGCATTTATTTTACCTGGCAAGATTAGGGCCTTCAGGCCCTCTCTTACACCTAACCAGGCATACTCAGATTCAACAAATTTGAGTTTCTACAGAACATTAAGGACATATAACATGTTATACAATATTAATGTTAAAGAAAAAAATAGAGATTATAAAAAAATAATTATAACAATGAATAATAATAATAATAATAATAGTAATGACTATGTATATGAAAGTAAACATATTTTTCTTTTATGAATGTCAGTCCTATTGCTAGTTGGGAATTTTCTCGTTATATTCTTGCAGCTTGTGAGTTATTCTCATCAATCAGAGACATAAGACGATAGAATGGGGTGAGAGAGATATAGAAGAGGTAGATAGGTTAGAGGAAGAGAAATACAATGGTATAATTCGAAGCTATGATGGAGAGGAGAAAGAAAAAGATGAGAGGGGCACAACAATGGTGGCTATACTGTCCCTAATATGTAAGTCTTGAGTTCCCTCTTGAATGTTGAGTGGTTCTGCATAAGACGCAGATCACAGGGGAGCGCGTTCCATAGTCGTATGGCTGAGATGGAGAATGACATGGAGAAAGATTTTGTGTTATTTAAAGGTACAGCCAAGATGCTAGAAGTAACCGATCTGGTATTGCGGTTGTGGAATGATGATAGGTGTTTAATGTGAGAAGATAAGTATTGGGGGCACCAGTGGCTAAGAAATCGATGAAGTAAGCACATCGTGTGGAGATCGCGTGCCTTATGTGGGCGTATCCAACCTAGCTGGGAGTATGAAGGACTGATATGATCATACAACCGTATATTGCATACGTATCTAACGCAAGCATTCATCACTAGCTCGAGGCATCTCGTATTTTCACCATTTGTGCCTTGATGAACTACATCACAGTAGTAAAGATTAGGCAAGACTAGTGTTTGGACTAATTTTTGTTTAACATGGGCTGGAAATATTTTTCTAAATTTTTGAATTGCCTGTAGGGAGGAGAGCGATTTCCGGCAAGCTGTGACTGTTTGTTCTTCCCAGTTTAGGTGTTCATCCAAGATTATTCCAAGGTCTTTTTTTTTTTTTTTTTTTTTTTTTTTTTTGTATGGTAGTTGGGTACCATTGAGGAGTATTTGAGGGACTGTTTCGCGAAAGTTCCGACTGATTACCTTTGGATGAGACATAAGTATGACCTGGGATTTCTTGGGGTTTAGTTTCAGACCTAGGTTCTGTGCCCATCGAGAAACAGAGCAAAGATCTGCGTTCATACTCGCTACTGCGTCAGCAATGTTCTTGGGGCTTGCACTTATGTACAGTTGGATGTCGTCGGCATATAGATGGTAGTTGCAGGAGTGAATCACTGAAGGAATATCATTAATGTACAGTGAGAAGAGTAATGGACCAAGGATGGAGCCTTGGGGAACTCCAGAGCGACTTATGGGAAATTCGAAATGTGCGACCAACTGGAACAATTACATGCGCATCAGAGGTCATACGACTAACTGAGAAACCCTAATAGACTGCGACACATGTAATCATGTGGGGGATTTCTATGTAATGTGGGTGTCATGCCAAACAGGGCTTAGTAGCAATGGCGTTTATCACTGCAACATTAAAGCGTAATATTTTATAATGAATTTATTTGTTTCTGTTTCAAATAGGGCTCAGCACCAATGCCCGTTGGTCAGTTTGAGAATAAATAAAACATTTTTGGTAAATCTGTTTGATACCATGCCAAACAGTGGACAGCAGCAAAAGCTGCTCGCCAGTATATGAATGAATCATAATTTGTATAATAAATTCATTCGATGGATTGCCAAACACGGAACATCAAGAATGGCCAATCGCCAGTACATCATTACAGAACAATAAATTTGTTTCATGAAGAGCCAAACAGTGCACAACATCAATGACCACTCATCAGTACATAAAGAATAACATTTTATTTGCAGCGAACAGCAGCAACAAACGCTCTCCATTGCATCAGTAAATAATGGCATTTCATAATAAATTTATTTGATGCCATGCCAAACAGGACACAGTAGCAAACACTGCTAATCAATGTAAAATTAAAGAATAACATTTCATTATGAATGCATCTGTTGCCATGCAAACTGGGACAGAGCAACAACGTCCCCACGTCACTGAATCATTAAATAATAACATTTTGTAACAAATTTATTTGAAGTCATGCCAAATAGGGAGACACAGTAACAGCCATTTGTCATTGCATCTCTAACGAATAAAATTTTGTAGTAAATTTATTATACAAATCTCTGACTAAATCCAAAGAGGTAAGCATAAGCGCTTAGAAGCTGCAACATCACTTTATTCATTCAGTGACTAGTTTTTATGGCATTCGCGTTGTCTGGTCGACACAGTCACACTTGATTACTACAGCTGTTGTCATGATATAATATGTAGCATTATACATTGTAATCATTTGTAAATATACCTGTATAATTAACATAGTTTACGAATTGTATGAGTCCCAAAGACTTCAAAGTGAATGTGTTCGTTATTTAAAAAATCAACACTAATTTTCATTCTCCAGTATAAATAAGAGAATGTACACCAATTAACATCAAGGATTAATTGCCCTAGGGGGAAAAAGAACATCTGATGCTAATAGCATAAACCATACATCTAAATAGAAATTAGACTGATTACTCTTTCTAGAAAATCTCTTTCACTGTTCTTCTGGTACCTTTAAGAAACATAGCTGAGCTAAGTACGTTATGCAGTGAATTCATCTGGTAGATTTCAATAAGATTTGTTTTTACACAAGGAATTTATGATAATTTTACATGTGACTATAGTTCACATTTGATTATATCACAGGGATACTAATAAAATATTGTACACAATAAAATTGCGTATGTAAATATGTGTTTAGCTTTCCTTAATGACATTTATTATCGAAATGTTTCACCGGTAATTCTTCTATTTGATGGATTATGTAAGTCTGCAGGCTTTCGTGGCCGTTGTCACAGAAGTTAAAATCTTCTCGGTTATTAGGCCACGTCATGTTTCTTGTAAAAGAAGAAACATGACGCGGCCTAATAACCCAGAAGATTTTAACTTATTTGATGGATTGTTTTCTAAACATTACATTTTAAGAAGCCACCTTTTTATTTCAGGGGAAGAAGTGTCCAACAATGCACAGGGACATGCGTTATATAGGTAAGTACCCAACGTAATTAAATCTAGTCTGCATGACACAATAGTGTTTTTACAAACTGAAAGGATTATCAAGAGTTCAGTTCTATTAATAACCCATGTGCCAGTATAATCCTCTTTAAAATAGTATAGAAACTACTTTGCACAAATTTTTACCAAGAATGCACTGTACTTCAGTAGGAGTTCCATACTGCATTTACACTCAATTTTTATCAGAAAGTATTGATAACAAAGTGTAATCATGTTATGTAAAATAGCTTACGCTAGTTCCTTATTAGCACAGCAGTATAGCTACCAAGTATGTGGCACACTTCTTTTACATTGGGGCTTCTGTCCTGCTTTTTTTTTTCTTGACATCACAAGTCATGACGCCTTCCCTGTGATATTATCATCATCATGATGTCACAAGCCAAGTCCATTTTTAATTATGTTATCAAGATGACAGATGGTGGGTACTTTAAAATTCGAAGATGGTGAATGGTAGAAATCTTAAAAATCTACAAGACAGCTTCGCAAATAATTACAAACGGTACATCCAACCACAGCACTCACAAATGTAAGATGACATAGATGGGAAAATTTTTAAAATTTTAGTCCAATCGCAGCACTTTAAAAAATGTAGGAATGGTGGTAAATTTTTAAGTGAAAAAGCTAGTCACAGGGCTTAAAAATACAAGATGGTAGTGACCAGAAATTTCTTAGTATTGACCAAAGCGAAACATCAAATGACAGCGCAGTATTATTTTTCCAATATCCGCCTTGTTCGGAAGTAGCCAATTTTACTGCACTACTTCAACAAGTTTCTTCTTCACCTGAGCGTCATATTCTAGGTTATTTGATTATTTATCAAAATTCTTGTAAGCCAACAAGTGCTCACACACACACACACACACACACACACACACACATACACACAATATTAATTTCAAATATAGCAGCCCCATCATTTCTGTAACGCTTTGCTCATTTTAGAAGTTAATATTTATGTCCAATACTGCGTCGTTTGCCAGGAAATTTCATCTCACATTGGCTCTATCGGGAAATTTAATTTCGTTTTGTTTTATAGTAGCCTAACGTTCATGTTAAAAACTATAGTGTCTCATCATCAGCAAATTTCATCTCTCTCTGTTCACGTCATATAATATACCACGACATCTGTAGATTTCAGCTCTATCTTTGTAATACATGCCAGAGGGAACAGGAAGGTAGAAACACTAACAAACAATGCTCTCAGTGTATAATTTATCATAAAAATGTTACATTCCAAAGAAAGTTAGATGCACAGTTCCACATTTACATATTCTCTAGCCTCAGCAACGATTATTAAAAGTTCCAATTGCACAGATTTTGGAATATTCAAAGTTTCAGTTGTACACCTTTTTTCTACACATTTAGTGTTTTTGCATTTTTTCACAATATAGAAATACTCCAGGTATAAAAAGTATATCATCCAATAAATCACATTTTACATATAAACTAAAAGAATGGTGAACTGACAGTTAAGAATATTTATGGTAGATATGTGTTGCATTCATTCAGATAAATCAGCCCCACAACTTCACATTTGGAGTTGAAACATCTTGCTCTTGAGATTGGGTGTCATTTCTCCTACTCCAACGATGAAGGTCTTTCAGTGAGTATTGTGGTTCAAACATAAAACAGATGCTTCAAGGCCTGTAACACGGGAGCAGAAGAAATCCTGTTCTCTTTATCTGGACTCATTGTGCTTGTTTTCTCCTCTGATATAACAGCGAGATTTTTGGTATCCAGCATCAGACACTGTTGTTTGGAGTGGACAATAATATAATATGTCAGGGACAATGCCATCAAGTGACTGTAAAACATTGTATAAATATTGTTCTTAATGATCGTTTACATATTGGGTCCCTGTGTTACTTGTGAATTATAGCAACAAATTTTAAAATTAATACACATTAAATTACTCACTTACTTTACATATAATAATGTTTTCCTAGCTAGTTGACCAGTGGAACTATTTGTAGCTACAAATATTATTAACAGCATGTTTCTTTCTCATTTTTCAACAGAGCTGCTGTAATGTTGTAAGACGTATTCCTTATTTATTGGCGACCTTCCTCAGTGAAGAAACAGCTATTACTTTTTTGACTTTTCACTGTATATTAATTTTGGTGTTGTGTCTCTCTTTTCTTTTTGTGATTTCTCATGTTACTTCATAAGGAGAATACTTAACTGAAACTGTAAATAACACTAGTTTGGTTGTTAGCTTATAATAAACTAATTTTCGTCCACTTATATAGTAATATTGTTATATCAATATTTATAAAACGACCAATGATGTCCATGTTCTTCAGTCTACCATAAATTGCCCAGTTCGTCAATGAGTCTTTGGTCTTTTGCTGTCCTCCAGGTACATAACGACCGCTACTCTGAATTTTGCAATGATAAGGTTAGTAAATGAGTATCACTATTTGGGGAGCAAAGTAACTGATGATGGTCGAAGTAGAGCGAATATAAAATGTAGAGTGGCAATGGCAAGGAAAGCATTTCTGAAGAAGAGAAATTTGTTATCATCGAGTATAAATTTAAGTGTCTGTAAGTATGTATGGAGTGTAGCCATGTATGGAAGTGAAACATGGACGATAAATAGTTTGGACAAGAAGAGAATAGAAGCTTTCGAAATATGGTGCTACAGAAGAATGCTGAAGATTAGATGGGTAGATCACACAACTAATGAGGAGGTATTGAATAGAACTGGAGAGAAGAGAACTTTGAGGCACAACTTGACTAGAAGAAGGGATCGGTTGGTAGGGCATATTCTGGGGCATCAAGGGATCACCAATTTAGTATTGGAGGGCAGCGTGGAGGGTAAAAATCGCAGGGGGAGACCAAGAGATGAATACACTAAGCAGATTCAGAAGGATGTAGGTTGCAGTAAGTACTGGGAGATGAAGAACCTTGCACAGGATAGAGTATCATGGGGAGCTACATCAAACCAGTCTCTGGACTGAAGACCACAACAACAAGGTTCTTTTCGTGGTGGAGGGGGGGGGGGGAGTAGACTGTTTGCAGAAACTGCAACACTGATTGAGAAAAAGTCCCTGATAACAGCAAGTTATCAGTAGATGAAAGATGTAAGATCGTTAAAAGTAATACATGATAGACTTCAGTATTTTTGTTGTGTGCATGTCTGAAGAAAAGCATTTAATGTCTGCTATGGTTATGACGGCTCAGCATTAATAATTTGACATGAATGACTGACCCTCCCTTTTCTCACATATATTTTTTGTGCTGCGTCAGCTGGTCAGTACTTTCGCAATCTCAGAACAGCTTATATTTTGCCATTTTGACAAGGCAAGACAAGTCGGGACTTGCTTTGTCAGAGAAATATTACGTGCTTTGTCAGGCATCTGTCTGCAAATGTGCGGCTTTAATTCGCAGTGAAATTAATGATTGCTTGGCACATGATCACCCATGTTCACAAAGATATGCCATCCCACTATCTCTCAGTCAAAAAGTAGTATCATTCTCCATTACCTATGAGCAAAAGCTAGTGCGGAGGCGTTGTAATTTTTGTGTTATGCTTTTAATAGTAGCATTCACTTTCTTTTCTGACAGGCATCATAAACTGCTACTGGAAGCTGGATTGAATGTTTCTTGAATCACATCCTCCCACAGTACTCTTCGTAAGTTTCTGATGTCTCAACATGTGAAGCATGCTCCCTGTTGCCGTTATCTCTGGAATTCTTTGTGGATTGTCAGGGTGTCGTTGCAAAAACCAGTTCTTGCTAGATTCCTCATTTCTGAATGGAGTATCCAAATACCTTTATTGAACCACAACACCTATTTGTTGACTATGCTAATAAGCAATTCTCTGTTTTCACTCTCCAGGATCCCCTTCACTAACGAATATCTATATCCTCCACCGAATTAACAGAAGATTCCATCTGTCTTGGAACTTGAACATTTCCCAGAAATTTCGTATGTCAGAGTTGTTCTTGGACCTTTGTGCAGTTTACTGGCACTCAGTATGAACGTTCCATTTCTAACAGCTTCAAAAGCTTCAAGCAATTGACTATCTCGTTTCTTATATAAAATGCATTTTAACCACCAGCTGTTTATTTGCAACATTAGTTATCTATCACTTTCGGTTATTAACCATCATCCAGGATGTAGTGTACAAAGGATTAGTAATTGTGCCCTGCATTCTGGATGATGGTTAATAATAGAAACAAGTAGTAGATGACTAATGAGGCAAATAAAAAGCTAATGCTTAAAATGCTTTTTATAAAATACTTTACAGCTGTTGAACCTCAACCAACAGGAAACTGCATTTGATTTTCTTTGTTGATGATAATTTTTTTTTTCAATTCTTTCTCCGTACAGGCTACAGTTTGAAAACTGAAACAAAATAAAATGCTAAACTGGCCCGACAGCGATAGTTGGCAGTTCCCACCTAATACGTGTTCAGAACTTAGTAGTATGTTCCAAAACCTGGCATCAAGAATTAGTGCTGGATCCTGAATGGTATTCTAACACCAGATGGACGTTAGCCATTGGACCTAAAAACTATACTGAATCAGCAGAAGCTGACTGTGTGTTATGTGGAGCATGTTAGCCCCTGGGGGTGTCAGCTGCTGAGGGTGTCAGCTGCTAGGAGTGTCAGCTACTAGCGCTGTCAGTTATGTCAGTTATTGGGGCTGTCAGAAGCTGACAGTGTTAGCTAAGGGTATTTTCAGCTACTGGCTATCTGTACAATGGATCTGGATTTGAAATAGCATTCTGTCACCATGAAGTGTCAGTGTGTATGTGCTGTGTGTGTGAGTTACCCAGAGAGTCAACTACTGTCAGGTGACAGCTGCTGTGTGTGTCAGCTACTGCAGGCATGAGCTACTGGGCAGTGTCATCTACTGGGGACTGGCAACTACTGGGGGTGCTACTGGAAAGTTCAGCTACTGAAGTGTCAGCAATTGGATGTTAAATAGTATGTGCAGTAGATTTCAGCTAACAGGACTTAAATAATATTCTAGGATCAGAAGATCAGAATGAATATATGCTGTGTGTACCAACTGTTTGATTTAAAGCCTACAAGATGATCTTAATTTATTGTCGGATGAAAAACTGGTTGGGATATATGGGGCTATATTTGTGGAGGGGGTAGGACTGGTCGCACTGTAAATGAATAAGCTACAAAATCACACAGACATAACAGATACAGTAGCGTCTGTTAGAAATATCTATCAAACGAGATTAGAGTAATGTTCATGTCACAAACGCTGGACTAGAATTTGTATAATATATTTGTATAACACTGTTGGTATGAGTTTTGTGATAAGATCTGAACTGTAAAATTACTTGTATTTGTTTCCTGGTTACAGGAATGAGGAAATTCGAAATGTGTCAAAGGAGGAATAATTATTTTTCTCACATAAGTAGTACAAAGATCTAATTATTGTTATCAGAATACTAAGAGGAGCCTTATGTGTCGACATGTATTGAGACAAAGGCTTAGTAGCGTAAGACTAGCATATGTAATTATGTGGCCACATATTTGCTGTCTATATAAATGTGAGAGTCAATTCATTGAATTTAGGCACTCTTAGAGCAAGTTTTAAAACGCAGTTAATAATTGTGTATGAGAAATATATAGAAATATAAAGGAGAGAAGGAAACGAACGTGAAGACTGTAGTATAGAGAGGGAAGCAATAGATTAAGATGAGATGGGAGATGTGATAAAGTGTAAAAAATTTCGAAGAACCAAAGTGGAAGCAAGGCGCCTAGAACTGATAAACTTGCGCAATATTATTTAGCTCCTAGGGAACACGTAGCGTTAAAAAACGATTCTACTTAAAATGCAAGATTTTTGAGACAAGCGATATATCCTCAGTCTGTAAGAAGTACGTCTGAAGTCTAATTCCAAAGGTGGCAGGTGTTGACAAATAGGAATTTTACCAAAACGTCAGTTTAATAAGTCGTAGTAGTAAAATACTAACAGGAAATATTTAGAGAAAAATGGTAAGAATGGTAGAAGCTGTGAGAGAAGATCAGATTATAAGTATAGGAACACGCCAAGAAATACTGCCCCAACAACTTTTCTTACAAGATAGAATGCGGAACGGCTACCAAAGGTTACAGCGCTTGTAGATTCTAGTAAGGATTCCGACAAATTTACTGCAGTATGTCCTTTATTCTGAAAACGGTGGGTTTGGTTTGGGACAGTGATTGTGACTCGCCTCCGCGAGCCAGGTTATCCACATGGAGGACGGGTCGGAGACGCCCCGGTAGCAGCCCACTCCGGTGAGAGGCGGCGCCGGCGCCGCCCCTAAACCGTGACACTCCGCGCCTCGCCGCGCCGCCCCGCGCCTCTGTGTCCACTGACGCGAGAGCGCCTGTAAACACCGTAGCCGATACACTTACCAGTCCATCTCGTTACGTGAATGAAGCTTAAGATTTCGTCTTTACTCATCTGTCTTCTGACTGATTTGATGCGGCTCGTCATTAATTCATCTCCTGCGCGAACCTCTTCATCTCCGAGCAGCACTCGCAACCTACGTCCTCAATTATTTCTCGATATTGTCCACTCTCTGTCTTCCTCTAGAGTTTCCAACATCTACAGGTCCTTCTAGTACCATGGAAGTCAATCCCTCATGGGTTCCTGTACCTTCTTCTTGTCAGTGTTTTCCGTATGTTCCTCTCCTCGACGATTCTGTGCAGAACCCCTCATTAACTGTCCATCTAATTTTTAACACGCATCTGTCGCACCATGTCTCACATGATTCGGTTCACTTCTGTTGAGGTTTTCCCACAGTCCACGTTTTACGATCTTACATACCATAAAATGCTTTGTTCCACACGTACATTCTCAGAAATTTGTTCCTCAAATTCAAGTCGATGTTAAACACTAGTTGATTTCCCTTGGTCACGGATGCCCTTTCTGCCAGTTCTAGTTTGCTTCTTATATCCTCCTTGCTCCATCGTCATTGGTTATTTTGCTGCCTTGGTAGCAGAATTCCTTAATTTCATCAACTTCGCGATCATCAATCCTGATGTGAAGCTTTTCACTGTTCCCAGTACTTTTGCCTTTCTTTTATTTACCCTCAGTCCATATTCTATACTGATCTGACTGTTCATTCCAATATGCAGATCCTGTAACTCTACCTCACATTCTCCATCAGCAAATCTTATCATTGCTATCCTTTCACTTTGTATTTTGGTTCCATTCTCGAACCTTTCTTTTATTTTCGTCATTGCTTCTTCGATGTATAGATTGAACGTAGGGGCGAAAGACTCAATCCCTATCTTGCATCCTTTTTAATACGCGCACTTCGTTCTTGGTCTTACACTGTTATTATTCCCTCTTGTACATTGTATGTATTACCCGTCTCTCCCTATATCTTATTCCTATTTTCCTGAGAATTTCTAGCATCTCGCACCATTTGACATTGCCGAACTCTTTTTCCAGATCGAAAAGTCTTAAGAACGTGCCTTGATACTGCTTAGTCTTGTTTCCATTATCAACCGCAACGTAAGAATTGCTCTCTAATGCTTTTATCTCCAATAAGGCAAAACTGATCGTCATCTAACGTACCCTCAACTTTATTTTAACTTATTCTGTATATTATTTTTGTCATAAACTTGTATGCATGAGGTGTTAAGCTCGCCAAAGTCGTGCATTCTACACACCAATATGAATAGTCGTTTTATTGCCAATTCATCCAACGATTAGAAATTCTGATGGCATGATACTACTCCTTTTATCTTATTTAATCCTGAGTCTTCCTACGACTTATCGTAGAAGATAGATTAAGGAAAGGCAAACCTACGTTTCTGCCATTTGTAGACTAGGAGAAAGCTTTTGGTAATGTTGTCTGGAATACTCTCTTTCAAATTCTGAAGGTTGCAGGGGTGAAATACAGGGAGTGAAAGGCTATTTACAGTTTCTACAGACACCAGATGGCAGTTGCAAGAGTCGAGGGGCACGAAAGGGAAGCAGTGATTGAGAAGGGTGTGAGTCAGGGTTGTAGTCTATTCCCGATGTTATTCAATCTGTATATTGAGCAAGGAGTAAAGGAAAGAAAAGAAAAATTCGGAGTAGGAATTAAAATCCATGGAGAACAAACAAAAATTTTAATTCTGTTACAGACAGAAAAGGACTAGGAAGAGTAGTTGAACGGAAAAGACAGCGTCTTGAAAGGACGATATAAGATGAATATCAACAAGAGTAAAACGAGGATAATGAAATTTAGTCAAATTGAATCAAGTGATACTGAGGGAATTAGATTACAAAATGAGAAACTTTAAGTAGTATATGCGTTTTCCTATTCGGGGATAAAATAACTGGTGGTGGCCGAAGTATATACCATATAAAATGTAGACTGGCTACGCCAAGGAAAGCGTTTCTGAAGAAGAGAAATTTGTTGACATTGAGTAAACATTCAGGTGTAAGGAAGTCTTTTCTGAAAGTATTTGTACGTATTGTAGCCATGTATGGAAGTGAAACATGGGCGGTAAATAGTTTAGAGCCGGCCACGGTGGTCTAGCGGTTCTAGGCGCTCAGTCCGGAACCGCGCGACTGCCACGGTCGCAGGTTCGAATCCTGCCTCGGGCATGGATGTGTGTGATGTCCTTAGGTTGGTTAGGTTTAAGTAGTTCTAAGTTCTAGGGGACTGATGGCCACAGATGTTAAGTCCCATAGTGCTCAGAGCCATTTGAACCATTTGAGTAGTTTAGACAAGAAGAGAATAGAAGATTTCCAAATGTGATGCTACAGAACCATACTGAAGATTAGATGGGTACATCACGTAACTAATGTGGAGGTACTCAAAAAATGGTTCAAATGGCTCTGAGCACTATGGGACTTAACATCTATGGTCATCAGTCCCCTAGAACTTAGAACTACTTAAACCTAACTAACCCAAGGACATCACACAACACCCAGCCATCACGAGGCAGAGAAAATCCCTGACCCCGCCGGGAATCGAACCCGTGAACCCGGGCGTGGGAAGCGAGAACGCTACCGCACGACCACGAGATGCGGGCTGTGGAGGTACTGAATAGAATTGGGGAGAAGAGGAATTTATGGCACAGCTTCGCTAGAAGAAGGAATCTGTTGATAGGACACGTTCTGAGGCACAAGGGATCACGAATGTAGTACTGGAGGGAAGTATGAAGGTAAAAATCGCAGAGGGAGACCAAGAGATGAATACACTAAGCAGATTCAGAAGGATGTAGGTTGCAGTAGGTACTGGGAGATGAAGAAATTTGCCCAGGATAGAGTAGCATGGAGAGCTGCATCAAGCCAGTCTGTGGACTGAAGGCCACAACAACAACAGCCGTTCATTTCGTTAACTCCGCCGTCGTCGATCTGTTTTTTCCACTGGCGTGTGCGTTCCCTTCAGTGCGGGTGATCGTACACTATGTTCTGTTCTACTTATGCAGAGTAGAATGAAACAGCAGGTATAAAACACAGGCAGTAAAAATTATTTACGGCTTGTTCAGAAACCAGGCTGCGGTTATGCAGTAGACAGACGTGGAAGGGAAGCAGTGGTTGGAAAGAAAATGACACAAGGTTGTTGTGTACCATTACGTTCTTCAATGTGTACACTGAAGAAATAGTAAAGGAAAAAAAAGAGTAACTTGAAGATAATAGAAGTTCACGAAACGTTAAGATCGGTCGATGAAATTTAAATTCTCTCACAGATATAAGAGAACAAGGAGGAGCCGTTGAACGCAGTGCATAGTGCTTCAAAAAGAATTAATAAGCTGCACATCAAGATAAGCAAGGTTAACAGCGTGGGCGACATAAATCAAATTACGAAATGAGATCCTAAACGTAGTGGATTAATTTTATTTGCGCAGCTAGATAAGTGACCGAAGTAGAGAGGTTAGATCCTGCAAACTGCTAATGAGAAGGAAAGCTCTCTGGAAGTAAGAAAGAAAGTAAACATATAAAATAAATGTCCACATGGATAAATTTTCTAAAGGTATTTTTATGGAATGGAGTCTTGAAAGGAAGTGAAACTTGAACAGTAATCACTACAAACATGGAGGGAATAGAGCCGTTTCATATTTTACGCTACAGGGGAATGCTGAATATTACATGAGTAGTTTGGATAACTAAGAAAGAGGTAGTGAAATGAAATGGGGAGAAAGAAATTATATCACGAATCAACTAAAAGTAGTGAACGCTCGGTAGAACACATCTTGACGCGTCAAGTGGTAATCAATTTGGTAGTAGTTGTATAAGTAGTAATAGTGGCAGTAGTAGTTTTACTTATCTGTAGATCTTTTTTTGTGAGGCCTTGCGACAAGTCTTTGTATAAAAATTCAAGAACACAAAAAATAAAGCAATTCTCATATAAACACATTTGCTACATTACAGACAACGCTGGGATGGTGGAAATCGTGTGTGTGCATGGGAGGGGTGTGTGTGTGTGGGGGGGGGGGGGGGACGGAGTGGTCGAGGGAAGCGAGGGAGGAGGTATGAGGGGTGATATAATCGAGTGGAGTGGGTGGTATGCGATAAAAGTTTAGTGAAGAAAGAAGCACTCTGTCTCATCCCATACTAATTTCACTTCCTACCCTGAAACTGCACTGGAGTATAATTTAATTTTCAATATGAAAAGTAGGAGGTGGAATCCTTTGATTCATAGTCTCTGAAAAGTGTGTTCTGAAGTAATTAGTTTCTATTAGAAAACAACATTTCGACAACTCTTCAAAATAAAATGCCGTTCTCTCGTCTTATGTCAATTTATATTTTCCTTAGAGGACTTGTGTAAAAATATACTGAAATTTAAATGGAACTCGCTTGCTTTGTTTCAATTTAACGGGCACGTATAGCCGAAAACTATTCGGTTCTTTCCTGTCCTCTGTCTGTTCGCTCATATTTACTTTTAATTTTGGACGGAATAAAATGTCAACTCTTTTTCCTCTACTAACTAATTCCGTCCACCGGCATTTCACGAAATGAAAAATGTCCCCTGCAATGTCGCAGCGGTTTCACCTTCAAGCAGTATCCGACTTTGATTTCACGTGCCAGCGTTTCACATATAAAACATTCAGTTTTTTTTATCTGTTTAACGCCTTTTTGTTGTGTTGAACGATCACGCATAGCTTTTTTCTGTACAGAGGAAAATACAGTGGTACACCGTAGTTAACAGCGCGTAGTGGAGGCACGATAAATCGTCTCGAAAATGCTTAATAGTCGAGGGTAGTTACATCGTTTATCTGTAGACGAACCTTTTACTGAAAATTGAGCTATCATTTCTTACATAGCTACCATAATATTTCGAATATCTCAGACACTTTTTCAGCGCAAATGTGGACTCGGAAACTCATAAAGACCTTTTAATTCGCTAGTTGTCGTCATTTTTACAATGGCCTATAAAATTCAATAAAGAAGTCTCGTAAGTCTTCACGAGGAAAGAAGGTTTGCTTTCAACTCCCTATCGACGACGAGGTCGTTAGAGACGCAGCATAAAATAGGATCGAGGAGGTACAGTAAAGGAAGCCGGTTGTGTAGTCTTCAAGGGAACTATTCCTGAATTTCCTTAAACAATCAAGAAAAAAGGCAAGCAAAACCATTATCTGGGGAGGGATCTAAGCCACTGTTCACCGAAGTGCAAGTTTGAAGCTTGAACTACTGCGTAACCTCACTTGATAAGTATTTACGTTCTTAAAACAAAGTGAAATGAAGTGCTCCATACTTTGATGCCGAGAAGTTTTATTAAATTAATCAGTTTCTTGTTTAAAATAAATATAGGAACTTCACCAGTGAAATTATTCCAACGACTAACCCGATACTACAGGAGTCAATTAGTTTCAATCAGTATCGATGAGCAAAGCCGGAATCGTCGTAGACACCCACACACACACACACACACACACAGTCAGAGTTGTAAAATTGAAGTTGAGGTCCAGAAAGCGAAATTTGAGCGGAATTTGTGAACTGCTATACTGAGGCTTCAACATCAAGATACTGATTATTGATACTGTACCACGGGGTAGTATTTATTTACTAAGGAAAACGGTAACCCCACGAGACATGTTTGCCGGGAATTTTGGAGACTCGACTACTAAAAGCGGAAATATTGGCTGGGAAGGGGGGGGGGGGTAGGGAGGAGGGTGGGATGGACTACTCGGGTAGCAGAATAGCTCTTTAAGGAGCGCACACGGAGTAGTTTTAATTCAGGCGGAATAACATTTACCAGACGATACGCAGATAGCGAAATCAGATCGCGTTCAGAGTAAACAATTTTGACTGTCAAAATTTTATCAGTAAACTGTCGGAGTGTTTGTACGTTGCCAAATTTATTGCCCTTCAGGAATGTTCTCGGGGCTTAAATTTTACTTGGGACCGAGAGCTCGCTGAAACCTGAAGTAGATAGCTCTGAGATACAATCTAAAAAAACAATTTCAGAAAACAGCATGATTTAATCAAGAGAAGGAGCTCCACAAACTGAGAGTTAATTAAAACATTACTCCACCTCTGATCCTTTTGCATATTCGGTTTGGCACTGACTGACACAGTTGCTGGAATTCCTCTTGAGGCTAGGGGCCCTCCAATCAGATGGGGATTTTGACAATCTAACGCGCCAGTTAGACTAAATGTGGCAAGCTGTCCCTCAGAAAGATATCTAACAACTCCATGAAGCAACACCAAGCCGAATAACTGCTTTCATAAGGGCTGGAGGTGGACCAACTTGTCAGTGACGTGCTCAATGTATGAAGCTCTTTCTCTTCAATAAACAATTCGGTTTTCCTATTAGACGCAATTGGAGAGGAAGTGTTCAGTGCGATTGACAAAAATGTTGTCTCTATTGAGGTCGAAATTGCGTGTGACAGTGAGGTTATGTAGTCACATATAGCAGGCCTAGATGAAATCAAATTAATTGTTGGATTTTTTACCGCCCACCCAATTCCGCTGCGACAGTTTAGAGTAATCAAAAGAAAGTCTGTGGTCAGTAGCGTGAAAACACCCAGACCGTGAAATGCCAGTCGGAGGTGAATTTAATCTACCGTCTATAGACTGATATGTATATGGATTTAACGCAGAGGAGTACAGGGAGACAATCTTGTGAAGTACTTTTGAACATGAAAGCTGTCTTGAGCAGTTAGCTATACAGTCCATACGCAGTGTAAATACTTGAGACCTTGTAGCTACAAAAAGGCCGGAACTTACCGGCTGCGTCAGCACAGAGACGGAAATTAGTGATCATCATGTCACCACAGCGACAGTGGTTACTGAAGTAAATAAATCAGCCGAGATGTCTAGGAGAACGTTTCTGCCAGAAACAGCACTTAAGCAGTTGTTACCATCTCACCTAGACAGGGAATTGACATTATTTTGTTTCAGTAAGGTGTAGAGGAAATTTGGCCATAATTTAAACAGACGGAAAATCGTAGCCTGGAGAAATACGTGGCCTTGAAAGTGGATTAAGTATGAGGAAGACCCACCGTGGTATTATAACGAAATTCCGAAAATGATGAAGAAGCAAAGGCTGTTGCACTCTTCGGTTCAAAAGGGAATGCCCAAATGACGACAGGCAAAAGCTGGTTGAGATTCGTGCATGTGTAACAAGATCTCTGCTTGAAGCGTACAACTCCTACCATTGTCATACCCTGACAGAAGATCTGGCCGAGAACCCGAGAAACTTCCGGTCCTGTGTAACATCGGTAAGCGGGACTAAGGCTTCCATTCAGTCCCCCGTTGACCAGTCTGTATTCTCAGTTCTAATATAATAAATTTCCTAGAGACGAAAAAGCTTCTGTCCTCGAATAAGCACGGTTTTGGAAAGCATCGCTCGCGCGAAACTCAATATGCCCTTTTCTCACATGATATATTGCGAGCTATGGATGAAGGACAACAGGCAGATTCCACATTTCTAGATTTCCGAAATTGGCACGGTGAACCATGAACACTGTTATCAAAAGTACAAGCCTATGGAATAGGTTCCCAGATATGTGAGTGGCTCGAAAACTTCTTAAGTAATACGTTGTCCTAGACGGCTAGTGCTCATCAGACTCAGTAGAGCCCTAGGAAAGTGTGATAGGAGCGGTATTATTCTCGATGTATATAAATGATTTGGTCAAGAGAGTGGGCAGCAGTCTGCAATTGTTTGCTGATGTTGGCGTGCTATACCGGAAGACGTCGTCATTGAATGTCCGTAGGAGGATATGACAAGATTTCTGGTTGGTGTGGTGAATGGCATCTAGTTCTCAATGCGGGAAAATGTTAATAGAGTAAGAAGGAGAAACAACCCAGTAATGTTCGAATACAGCATTAATGATTTCCTGCTTGACAGAGCCACGTCGGTTAATTGTCTGGGCGTAACGTGTCAAGGCGGTATGAAATGGAACGAGCATGGAAGAATTGTGGTAGCGAAGGCGAATTATCGAGAGTTTTGGAAAAGTGTGGTTTCTTCTTTCAAGGAGACCGCCCATAGGACGTTAGTGTGACCTATTCTTGTTTACTGTTGGACTGTTTGGGATCGGCCACAGGTCAGATTAAAGAAAGACATCGAAGCAGTTCAGAGACGGGCTGCTAGATTTGTTACCGGTAGGTTCGAACTACACGTAAGTGTTACGGAGATGCTACAAGGCTCAAATGGGAATCCTGGAGGCTAGGCGACGAATTTTTGAGCAACACTATTGAGAAAATTTAGAGAACCGGCATTTGAAGCTGACTGCAGAAAGATTCTGCTACCGCCAACATGCCTTTCATACTGAAGCATATAGATAGTAGTTTTCCCTCTCTTTACGTACGTGTGGGGGAGGGAAGGAAATGAACAGCCGTGCGGTGGCTTGTGGAGTATGTATGTAGACAAAAATATAGAAACATCCAAGACGGAGCACCTTACCATGCCTAATGCGGTGCAGGAAAACCGTTGACATTCCAAACAGCTTCCAGTCGTCTCGAACTGATAAACAGAGAACCTGTATGGTTTGCAAGCGAAACTTCTTGAAAAGTATTGACAAGTTAAGGCAACGATTTTGGGGTGGATAGCCATCACGCACGCTTCTCTCCAGAATGGGCCACCATTGTTCAACAAAATTGACTGTGGAGGCCTGGAGAGATGCAATAATTCATCTTCGTGTTCCCAAAACTAGTGCTGAACGACATGAACTGTCTGAACATAGACTCTGCAGTTTTGGAACACAGCATCACAACTGGAGGACAAATATTACACAATGGGAGGGATCTCATCTGTCGAAATGGTCATGTAATCCACGGCAGCAGTACGACCTGTGCTCCATGGAATATCACGATACGGCTGTCCAAATTATCACCGAAACCTCGCCACGTTACTCTCTTGGGATTTAAACTCCTCCAGAATTGGAAGCATTGTAAAGCGAGTCATCCGACCAAATGACATTTTCCATTGCTGCATAGTCAAGATTTTATGGCTTCGTCACTATGTTTTGCCCCTACGGACACTTACATCGCTGAAGAGTATTCTTGGGATTCTAGGTCGCCCTTCGAGTGGTTTCGGTGCTGAGAGGGTTCGCGAGTGTGACATACAGTTCTGGAGGGACTTCTAGAGGTGTCTTATTTTTCATCACATTCCACATCAAGGAGCGTCTGTCACGACCACTTAGGGGCTGATCTTTTTCCACTTTCCTCGTGTGTGGTATTTTCTTCGATATGGTGCCTGTTAAAACAGCAAACACTTTGGTTATCTTGGTGACGGAAATACCAACCATATGCGCACGATTAATCTCACCACATTCTGATTCATTTCCTCCGGAATAATGAACTCGCTATACATGACTATGACTGATACTTCATATCATATTGAGGGCGTTGTGCACGCGCTGTTCGTGGTCAGACACATGCGCGCCTCAGCCAGATTCGGCTAGTATCAGTATTTATGTTCAAGCTTGCGTTTTTCGCGGTATTTCCATGATTTTGTACATCTCCTGTATCTGCCAGACTAAGAATTGAACTATTACAGATTATGGAATACTGAAGACGTTATATAGGTCCTGAGGGAGCTTCTGTGAATGATCTCAAGATTTATATTACGTTCGTCTGTGGCTCTATGCGGGTAAATGTAGCTATCGTCTACCAAGCTTCCACCATTTTTTTAAATTTTTTTTTTGTCAGTCTTCTGCCTGATTTGATGCGGCCGGTCACGAATTCCTCTCTTGTGCCAACCTCTTCATCGCTTAGAATCACTTGCAACCTACGTCCTCCATTATTTTCTAGAGGTGTTCCAATCTCTTTCTATAGTTTTTGCCTTCTACAGTTCTCTCTAATACCATGGAAGTTGTTCCCTGATGTCTTAACGGTTGTCCTATCTTCATGTGCCTTCTCCTTGTCAGTGTTTTCGACACATTCCTTTCCTCTCCGACTCTGCACAGAACCTCCTCATTTCTTACCTTATCAGTTCACCTAATTTTCAACGTTCGTCTGTAGCACCACATCTGAAATGCTTCAATTCTCTTCTGTTCCGGTTTTCCCACAGTCGATTTTTTACTACCTTATAATACCGTGCTCGAAACGTTCATTCTCAGATATTTCTTCCAAAAATTAAAGCCTGTGTAGTAGACTTCTCGTGTACAAGAATGCCCCATCTGCCAGTGACAGTCTCCTTTAATGTCCTCCTTCCACCGTATTTCATAGGTTATTTTGCTGCCTAGGTAGTAGACGTTCTTAACTTCATCTACTTCGTGACCATCACTATTGATGTAAGGTTTCTCGCTGTTCTCATTTCTGCTGCGTGTAATTGGTTTCTTATTTCCTCGTTTTAGTCTTAATACATCTTCTGTACTGACTAGACTGTTCATTCCATTCAGCATATCATGCAATTCTTCTTAAGTTTCACTCAGGATAGCGATGTTATTAGCGCATCTTATCATTGATATAATTTCACCTTCAATTTTAATTCCACTCCTGAACCAGTCTTTAATTTCCGTCATCGTTTCTTCGATGTACAGATTGAAGAGTAGGGCCGAAAGACTGCATCCCTATCTTTACTAAAGTCAAACTGATCGTCTTCTAGCACATCCTAAATTTTCTTTTCAATTCCTCTGGATATCATTCTTGTCAGCAACTTGGATGTATCAGCTGTTAACTTGACTGTGCGATATCTCGCACTTGTCAGCTCTTGCAGTCTTCGTAATTGTGTGGATGAAGTTTTCCCGAGAGTCGGATGGTATGTCGCCAGACTTATACATCCTACACGCCAACGTCAATAGTCGCTTTGTTGCCACTTCCTCCAATGACTTTAGAAATTGTGATGGAAAGTTAACTATCTCTTCTGCCTTATTTGATCGTAAGCCCTCTAAAGTTCTCTTGAAATTCTGATTCTAATACTGAATCCACTATCTCTTCTAAATCGACTGCTGTTTCTTCTTCTATCACATCGGACCAACCTTCCTCCTCATAGAAGCCTTCAATGTATTATTTCCAGCTACCCCCTCTCTCCTCCAAATTTAACAGTGGCATTCCCGTTGCGTTCTTAATGTTACCGCCCTTGCCTTTAATCTCACCGAAAGGAATTTTGACTTCCCTATAACCTGAGTCAGTCCTTCCGACAGTAGTTTCTTTTTCGATTTCTTCATATTTTTCCTGCGGTCGTCTTAGCTTTCCTGCACTTCCTGTTTATTACATTCCTCAGCTACTTGTATTTATGTATTCCTGAATTTCCCTTACAATTTTTGTACTTCCTTCTTTCATCTATTTCTTCTGTTATCCATGATTTCTTTTCAGTTACATTCTTTATACCTATGTTTTTCTTTCCAATTTCTGTGATTACCCTTTTCAGAGATGTCCATTCCTCTTCAACTATACTGCCTACTGAGCTATTGCTTACTGCTGTATCTATAGCCTTAGCGAACTTCAAGCTTGCTCGTCATTCCTTGGTACTTCCGTATTCCTCTTTTTTGCGCACTGATTGTTCCTGACTAATGTCTTAAGCTTCAGCCTACTCTTCATCACTGCTGCATTGTGATCTGAGTCTATGTCTGTTCCTGGGTACGCCTTACAATCCAGCATCTGATTTCGGAATCTCTGTCTGAACATGATGTAGTCTAACTGAAATCTTCCCATGTAACCAGGCGTTTTCCAAGTACACCTTCTCTTCTTGTGATTCTTGAACAAATTGGCTCTGAGCACTTTGCAACTTAAGATCTGAGGTCATCAGTCCCCTAGAACTACTTAAATCTAACTAACCTAAGGACATCACACACATCCATGCCCAAGGCAGGATTCGAACCTGCGAACGTAGCGGTCGCGCGGTTCCAGACTGAAGCGCCTAGAACCGTTGGGCCACAACGGCCGGCATTCTTGAACAGAATATTCGCTGTTACTCGCTGAAACTTATTACAGAATTCAGTTAGTCCTTCTCGTCTCTCATTCCTTGTCCCAAGCCCATTTTCTCCTGTACACGTTTCTTCTACTCCTTTTCCTACAACTCTATTCCAGTCCCTGATGACTATTAGATATTCATCTCTCTTTACGTACGCTATTAGCATTTCAATATCCTCATATACTTTCTCTCTATCTTCATCATACCAGAGTCTATTACTATCGTTATCATAACTGTCAGAAATACAATGGATACACATTTTAACTGTATCTACCCCTACTCCAATTCGTGATTTCTGCTAGAGATTCTATTGTTTGCTCTTCTGCACGACCATTCCACTCCTCGCAGCACGTTATCTGTACCTGCACCATCACGTTCCTCTAAATTTTTTTTATAAATTGTTTTATTCCTTCCTATTTGTAAAATTTTATGCATGTTACCACCGCGTTTTATTACGATGTCCATACTTCAGCTGTTGACGAATTACGTGTGTACAGGTTCTTCGCTGCCTAACAGTCCACAGTCGCACGGTTAATCATTGCCATAATGCAAGTCCAATTCCGGCTTAGTTGTTCGAGACTCAGTCTACCACGCGCAACCTACAACATGTGTGCCGCGGATGTTTCCCTTGCTGGTTCTACGTCTGCCGCACACACAGGTGTTATAATATTTTTATGCTTTTTATTAAGGCGACAAAAAGGCCTTGACAAGCTTCCTTACCTTCACTTTTATCGTAATTGCTGTTGGTTTATCATAACGGTCGGCCAGGTACACTACAAGCGGTTCCTTGCTATGGGGTCATCGATTTTCCTAATTTTTCATCAAAAGGAGTCGCATGATTCTTTGTATGAAAAACGGGATGAATGTCTGACGATATGAGTGTCTAGTACAACATAGGACAGGTGACGTTTTTAAAAACATCGCGTACCCTATATATCGAAATTTAGGCAATATCATTATCGACCTTCGACGTATGAAGATGAAATATTGATGTTTTGATTTACCGACGTAAGAAATAACAATGTACTGGCCTACAAAAATATCTGCTGCTCCTTGCAAATATACTGCCTGATTTATAGCTATGTTTTTAAGTACTGATTTATTATTAAGCTCTATACATTAACAAGCTGCCAGCCTGCTTATCCCCCGTAGAACAAGAATTGGAAGAAAAGCGACGCGCGTTCACGCTTAGCTGTAACCACTTTGCTAACAATGATAACTGCAGCGACAAATTACCAGCCCCAAGATATCAATCTCTCGAGAGACAAGTTTTTCCTAAAACATGTCACTACCGGCACAGTACACAAGGCAATTATGAAAATCTCTTCCGAGGCATTAGGAAATGATGGAGTGAGCATAGGCATGATCAAGAACGTCGTAGACACTATTACTCCAGTTATCACAGACATCTTCAACCTGTCTCTTGTCAGTAGTACATATCCTACTGAGTGGAAGCAAAGTTTAATTGAACCTATACCCAAGACTGACAACCCTAAGTCGCCAGGTGACTACAGGCCGATCAGCATACTACCTGCAATATCTAAAGCCCTAGAATACATCGTCCATGAACAGCTGACGGATTACCTTAAAACTCATAACATCCACGACAAATATCAGACAGGCTTTCGAAAGCACCATAGTACAGCAACTACATTAATCAAAGTAACTGATGACATTAAGCATGCTATTGACAGACGTGAAGCTACCATCCTGACGCTGCTTGACTTTAGCAAGGCTTTTGATACAGTTGACTTTGAGATATTACTAATTAAAATGAAGGAACTGAATTTCTCAAACAGCGCAATACACTGGTTCGACAGCTACCTCAAAAACAGAAGTCAACAAGTCATTTGTGGGTCGGAAAAGTCATCATGGAAAAACGTGCGCTCTGGAGTTCCCCAAGGCTCCGTCCTTGGTCCATTACTCTTCCCACTGTACATTAATGATATTCCTTCAGTGATTCACTCCTGCAACTACCATCTATATGCCGACGACATCCAACTGTACATAAGTGCAAGCCCCAAGAACATTGCTGACGCAGTAGCGAGTATGAACGCAGATCTTTGCTCTGTTTCTCGATGGGCACAGAACCTAGGTCTGAAACTAAACCCCAAGAAATCCCAGGTCATACTTATATCTCATCCCAAGTTAATCAGTCGGTACTTTCGCGAAACAGTCCCTCAAATACTCCTCAATGGTACCCAACTACCATACCAAAAAACAGTAAAAGACCTTGGAATAATCTTGGATGAACACCTAAACTGGGAAGAACAAACAGTCACAGCTTGCCGGAAATCGCTCTCCTCCCTACATGCAATTCAAAAATTTAGAAAAATATTTCCAACCCATGTTAAACAAAAATTAGTCCAAACACTAGTCTTGCCTAATCTTTACTACTGTGATGTAGTTCAGCACGGCACAAATAGTGAAAATTCGAGACGCCTCGAGCTAGTGATGAATGCTTGCGTTAGATACGTGTGCAATATACGGTTGTATGATCATATCAGTCTTTCATACTCCCAGCTAGGTTGGATACGCCCACATAAGGCACGCGATCTCCACACGATGTGCTTACTTCATCGATTTCTTAGCCACTGGTGCCCCCAATACCTATCTTCTCACATTAAACACCTATCATCATTCCATAACCGCAATACCAGATCGGATATGTCTAGCATCTTGGCTGTACCTTTACATAACACAAACTCTTTCTCCGTGTCATTCTCCATCTCAGCCATACGACTATGGAACGCGCTCCCCTGTGATCTGCGTCTTATCCAGAACCACTCAACATTCAAGAGGGAACTCAAGACTAACATATTAGGGACGGTATAGCCACCATTGTTGAGCCACTCTCATCTCTTTCTTTCTCCTCTCCATCATAGCTTCGAATTTTACCATTCTATTTCTCTTCCTCTAACCTAATACCTCTTCTATATCTCTTTCACCCCATTCTATCGTCTTATGTCTCTGCTTGATGAGAATAACTCACAAGCTGCAAGAATATATAACGAGAAAATTCCCAACTAGCAATAGGACTGATATTCATAAAAGAAAAATATGTTTACTTTCACATACATAGTCATTACTATTATTATTATTATTATTATTCTTGATTGTTATAATTATTTTTTGATTGGCATAATTATCATTGTACTACTTTTATAATCTCTATTTTTTTTCTTTAACATTAGTACTGTAATAACATGTTATATGTCCTTAATGTTCTGTAGAAACTGAAATGTGTTGAATCTGAGTATGCTTGGTTAGGTCTAAGAGAGGGCCTGAAGGCCCTAATCTTGCTAGGCAAAATAAATGCATAAATAAATAAAAATAAATAAATAAATGGCAGAATAAAAGGAGTCCGATGGATCCGTAGTTCAGGTTCGTTACATGGTGCATCTGTCCGGAATACTTCATGCCGACTCCACTGTTTTCATCATTTCTGAAAAAGCCAGCGGACCAGCAGTTGTAGCATCAAAGTTGCGTGGTGAAGTTAAACGTTGCAATTCCTGCTGATATCGGCGAGCGCCGATTACGTCATCATTTCTCCTCACACGTCTCCGACCACCGCAAAGATCAACCTTGTGATATAGATTTTTCCATCATTTTTAGCAGCTGTTTTCAAAGAATGCAGATGTGAAGAAATAGCACTCCGGTTACGTTAAAAATTGTTTTTAACGCAACTAGTGTGTTATTTCTTTACATCGGAAATCTTACTTTCCACTCACACCGCCATCCTACACTGCAATCAGACTTCTTCTCTGTGCCACCTTCCTCACGCAGTAAAAGTAAAATTATGTTCTACTACAATTTCAAACGAACAATTTGGAATATTTACCAAAAATTTCGAAAAAATGTAATGTTAAATAAACATATCGGCACTAGATACTGCCATTTAGATGTCGATGTATCGATATATTTATGTAAGAGTTAGCCTATTTTTATCGGTATTTTTGTAGAAATTTAAATGTATCGATATGTAGATATTTCATCGACATTTCTGGTAATGTCCGAAGTACTGCCATAGTATACAGTCACCGCTTTCGCATTTTCTTAATGGTGAGTTATTCTCAAGTGCATCAGTAGTTGTAGTAGGTTGCTATCATTCACTTCTGTAGAGCCCGCAGACGTTACATGCGGCAAATACTGTTAAAGTTCTTTTTTTTTTTACAGGCTTTAGGCATACACTTTAATGACTATAAATATTTTTTACACTAGGTATTATGACCTCATGTGTTCTATTATTTTACTAATGACAACAGCTCATAATGGATCAGCATTCTGGATTTGCATCTGAACTGTGGTACATCGTAGCTCCCCCATTGTTTCAAGGCTAATCGTATGAGTAATGGTTCTTAAATATTTTTTCACAGTTCTGTCGACGAGTGTTTCAAAAATATTTTCAAGAATTTTTATTAACCTTCTTCCCCTTTTGTAAAACCCTATTCTAAAAAAAAAACTGCGGTTTAATTAACTCTGCACCACCTGAGGATGTCCTGTAACGGTGCGAAACCCGTAGTGTTCCCAATGAAGGACTGCACAGCAGCTAAAGCGGCTTGAAGAGTCTTCATTCAGCGTGAATCCCATCAGTTCATAACACCGTTTGTAATAAAAATGATTGTGTTTGAAGATTCTTCAGTATCTATAATGTTATTTTACAGAAGTGCTGCAAAGATATATCAATAGTAATGAAATCTCCTTGACACAACAAATGTATTGTGATTTTTTACGATTTTCTGACACAAATAAAGAACGAAAGCTCTACGTCTAAAATACTAGAAGAGTCGTGTCAAACATTCTCTGTATTTTAGACAACAGAAAAATTACCATAATAACGGTAAGCTGTAGACGTCTGTTATTATCTATATGTACTTTTAAATCCATACCTCGCAGCCTGCTTACTGTGTGTGGCGGGTTGTATGTACGTCTGCTACCTCTTGTCGTTTCCGATCTTTCATGTTTCATTCGCGAATGGTGTCTCGAAGGCACGACTGTGACTAATCCTACTTATCAGCACCAATTTCTATGAATTTTTCACCTTTTACTTTTGGCAATACGTAGGCCTATGTGGTAGGAAATAAAGTGTCGCTCGACTATTCTGCTGAGGGTGCGCTATTGGAACTTACAGAACAAAATTCCCCGTTAAGAACAGTGCCTCTCCTCTCTGTTAGGTCCTGTCACTGGAGTAGGGCGAGCACCAGCAACGCTGTCGCTCTTACTAAACAAATCAGCGACGAAACGCGTCGATCTTCGTTATTCACTTCCTGTTCTATTGAGCACATCTAGTACGGGCACAAAACTGACAGGTAGTATTTCAGAATCACTCGCCTTTCGTTCTCAGATGAATTAATTTTATACTGAGATTCTTCCAATTAACCTACAATTAGTTTAATGTTGTTGTTTCAATCTAAGTTGCTCCATACGATAACTGTAAGGTATTTGGTGATCGCTAGTCTCCAGTGATTTTCGTCAATAGTTCAATCGATCGTTAATGTACCTGTACAACTGTTTTGCGAAATACGCTACATTCATTTACTTCCATCGTCAACCACTCTTCCCTGCAACAATCGCCGATCCTCTGCAGCTCACTATTTCACCAAAATCTAATCGAGAAAAAACATTCCAGTAAAAAGCAGCATTGTCTGTGAACTCAGGTGGAGCCTCTGCCGTTCTCCATTTGATCAGTTACATGCCCTGTCAGTACAAAAGATTTCGAGTCTCGCTTAAAAAGAAATAGAGAACCGTTAAGAAGGTAGTTTTAATGTTTCAGATGTTTTACCTAATCTCCTCCCACCTAATTTCAAAGAACAGAACATTCGTACAAGTCGCGTGGTTTGAGTCGCCATGTCACGGATTGCGCGGCCGCTCCCGCCGGAGTTTCGAGTCTTCCCTCGGGCATGGGTGTGTGTATTGTTCTAGCATAAGTTAGTTTAAGTAGTGTGAAAGTCTAGGGACCGATGGACTCAGCAGCTTGGTCCCTTAGGAACTGAAACATACACATATTCGTACAACGATGAGAAAATCGCAGAAAAAGCCTTCTTCGAGATATTGTTGAAGTCACGTGACACATTGACTTGATTGCTGGTTATGACGTCAAAGTGATGACCACGTAAATTGATGCTGTTTGTCGTTTCGTGGTATGTTAGTACTGACAAGACCGAGTATCGTCACCCTAAATGATATTTTCCAGAAAAGCGTTGTCCGCGTCCTACATTTCAGTCACGTCGCAACACGTGTCGTTGCCTTTGTTCTGGAGTCAGTTTGTGTAGGACAAACTTCTCAGATTTTTCTCTTCTGGCAATCGTTCTGGAGAATGTCATGAACACTCATGGATTTTTCCCCACTGTGATTTGTGCCACAACGACGTTGGCACGCTCTGGCCACTCATCAACTACTTAGCACTGCCTGCCTGGCCGAATACACGAGGTTTTTTTCTACCGTTGTAACATAAAGCATTTAAGCTGTCCAGGAAATGTTCCAACTCAAAAATCACGTCATTTTTCTGGAAATTCCTGTCAAGCAATGGTTTACTCCCCCAAGGAAAGATGAAGATATCACTTGGTACCATGTCAGAAGAATACAGATGGTGACGGAACATCTGTAAACCCTAAGAAGCAACATGTATGACTAGGTCCTGTCCAGAATGGCCTGCGAATTTGTCCTCAATCAAAAACACCCCCTCGGACAATATCCTACGACGTTTAATCTTGGTAGCCTGCCGTAATGTCCTGTATATGATTCACTGGTGCACTAATCTGACGGTTTACTCTTGCGAGCTGTACTCTGTTAGCATCACACCATAGCAGTCAAAAATTCTCTGAGAGTGACAGTGTCTGATGATGGTTGTCTTCACCTATTTAGGCGGTGATAATACCCTGTTTTTCTACCTCTGTTGCCTCGGTGTCCTAGAGATCCACCCGGCACCCGTCCACGGCTAACGAAGTCATATTGATTGGTCTCATACAATCTACAACATTGTCACTGTTAACTCGCCTCGGCGGGTTATCTGAGTGTGTGTGTGTGGGGGGGGGGAGGGGGGGGGGGAAATGGGCGTGTGAATGTGACTTGTCGCGAACCAAGCGGCCGCCGATCTTTGTCATTTTCCAAATATCGTGTGAGATCTTCAAAACCGACCCACGATTTAGACAGTTGTTAACTGTCACCTTCACTGCTTAAAGCTTGTCTTCTAACCCGACTGCCTCTCCGTTTCTTTTCTGATTCCTGACACTTCAGCGGGAGATGGTCTTCTACCCTCTTTGTCACTCAGACTTGTCTGACCACACTAGAGACGTCTACGTCATCTATAAGCGAACAATCAAAACTGAGCCAGATGCAAACTTTTTATTACTTCAATCGTAAATGCCACATCTGTTAACGTCTTTATCGCGTTGTGACACAAGACGGGAAGTGCCTTCATGGAAAAATGGTTGCAGCTGCCTACGGAAACATGAATGTAACCCGGCCGTGCATCTCTTCGCCCGAAGCAAGTCACCGGCCAGGAATGTCTACCTTCAAGGCTCCAAAAGTATGGAAATCGCATAGCGAGGGTCGAGACTAGATGGAAAATATCTGAAGCGTAGTCCAAACAACATTGCCTAAATGTGGACAGGCATATTGTTGGCAGGCTGCTTCGAGTACGCCACAGCTATTTCTCCCGAGAACTTTTCATTCAGATTCCAAGCTCACTGCATTCTGCAGCGAATCAAGATTTTACGGCAGTCTGAGGCCCGTGTAACACAATATTTGTTCGTATGATTGCATTTGTTTGCATGTTGTGTATGCATGCCCATGACAGTTGTGTATGCATGCCCATTGCAATTGTTTATTCTGTGTTGGAACAAACTGTGAAACTGCAACTATTTGAATGTTAATGCGCAGTGTATGTTCATCATTTAGGATCTTAGATTCCGTTTTAAAGGAAAAATAATGTCATATGATGAGCGGTTAGCAATCTGCAGTTGAAGGCTATCATGCAGTGCTTCAAAGTACACTGCTGGCCACCGTAAATGCAACACCAAGAAAGACAAGAGGTAGCACAACAAGATTTATTTTGCAGATAACAGTTGACGTAGCACAACAAGATTTATTTGCAGATAACATGTTGACGAAGTATCAAATGATTACGTTTTCAGACGTCTGTGACATGTGGTTCCTGCCAGAATCAGTAGCCAGAGTAGCCGCCATTGTTGGATATCACAGCTGCCACACGTCTCGGCATTGAGTCAAAGAGACGTTGGATGTGTTCCTGGGGTACAGTAGCCCAAGCAGCTTCCACACGTTGCCAAAGGTCATCTGGTGTGGCAGCTGGGGATGTAATCTGGGTCACTCGTTGAGCAACCATGGACCACATGTTTTCTATCGGCGAAAGATCCGGAGAGCGAGCCGGCCAGGGAATCAATTCAATCTGGTTATTGACGAAGAACCTTTGGACAATGCGTGCCACGTGTGGTCGCGCATTATCCTGTTGAAATATGGCTGTGGCCGAGCCCTGAAGGTAAGGAAGGACAACTGGCTCCAGCACCTCGGATATGTAGCGCCGGCTATTTAAAGTACCGGCAATGCGTACGAGAGGCGTGCGAGAGTAATATCCAATACCGCCCCATACAATAATACCCGGTGCAAGACCAGTGTGGCGGTGCATAATGCAGCTGTCCAGAATCCTCTCTCCACGGTGTCTCCACACTCGAATCCGACCATCGTGGTGCTGCAGACAGAAGCGTGCCTCGTCAGTAAAGACAACGTCATTCCATTCTGCCGTCCACATCCGTCTGTCATCACACCATTGGCGACGGAGACGTCTGTGGTTCTGCGTCAATGGTAGACGAAGCAATGGACGTCTTGCGGACAGACCACTCTGCTGTAAACGGCGTCGAATGGTACGCGCAGACACTGGATGATGCGTTACAGACGCAATGTGCTGTGCTATGGTTCGGGATGTCACTGAGCGATCCGTCACTGCCATGCGCACAATTTGCCTATCAGCACGTGCAGTGGTGCACAGTGGTGAATGCGATCGACCACGTCGGTCCGTCGTACCCTCCTGCATCCAACGGTCACATATCCGCATTACAGTTGTTTGGTTTCGTCCAACACGACTAGCGATTTCTCTGTATGATAATCCACAATCTCGGTAAGCCACTATCCTTCCTCTGTCGAACTCGGATACTTGATGAAAAGATGTTCGCTGTTGTCTACGAGGCATAACTGATCGTCTTGTGAAACAACCACAAGGTAAACACACGTGCCGAACGTACACTCGTCGAAATCGCCAAGCCGTAAATGGCGCTATGAGGTGGCGCCACAGGCGCGCGTGATGTGCGTCTGCGCTGAAATCCTGATCAGTTTCATATCTCATCGCTGAAAACCCATGGTGTAAATTTCACTTGATTCGGATGCTTCCTTCAGGGTGTTGCATTTACGGTGGCCAGCAGTGTAGATTCTTCTTTCTCACTCACAGTATTTGAAAGAGTGTCCGGTTTCTAGTTGTTCATTCATCTTTTACGATCACTATTGTCGATCTTTCTCATTAGCTTCGTGGCTTTAATTTGTTTCAGCGAACACCTGGAGGGACCTGAAGCAGCAAGACTGAGGAGAACGCGGCGCTCCCCGGCGCCTGCGCCACGGTGCGGCGGCCGGCGCAGTTATGCTGCTCCACCTGCTTGTACCTCTAAACCTGGAGGAGGAGAAACAGCCGTACACCACGTCGACCGATATTTGTTTCTGTTTTAATTAGAACTGGTGAAATGTTTTATCTTGACTACCGCGAGCAAAGTATTTCTTCTCAGGAAAGATTCTCGATACGAAGCATCTTGCATATAAACACAATTCAGAAAATTTAAATTCCGTTACAGTCTCACTGTGAAGCTGGACGCAGTGGAACAGAAAAATTCACTCGTGATTACTACTACTTGATAGGAAACTATCACAGTACTGAAAAACATCCGCTTCCATGAAAAACATTTCAAGACTAATTTCAATACTACCTTTCTCTATAAGCAACAATACTTGTTATTACGAAAAGGTAGTAGAATATCTCTGCGTACGACACCGAAGAAAGTGACTACTAATCACTTGACATTGAACAAAATGAACCTTCTTTCAAAACATTCACGTTCTCTCTGTTCACACACAGTACATCAATGAGTGAATAGCTTACAATAATTTTTGTCTTTCACCGAAAATTTTATGCTACTCGCACTGGTAGTGCTAAATTTTGGATACAACGTGTAACCACCGCCGAAAGGATCTATAGCCCTGCTGAGAGTATGCAAAACTCGAAATTACTGATCAGTTTTTCTTGTTACATTGTCTGGACAAACACAACAATTTAACATGTACGTTTCGTCCGGATAATACATACGGTCAACTGTGATGTGTAAGTCTAACATTTGCGAAAATTCATAAGGAAGCGCCTTGTTTTACAGTCAGTTTTGTGAATATCTTTCCCCATGAGAAATGATGAAATACTGGAATGTTCTTCACACAAATGCGAAAAAAGTAATCCTTATGAAATATACAGAAGTATATTAATTTCATTAACAATTTTTTTTTACTTTGAGTGAAAGGATGAGCTTTCTCGCAAGAGACTTCATCTCTCTTTTAGTTTAATTTTATCTTATGACTCTTAGTCCTTTGTTACCCCTTACTATATTTTTGAAGTAACGTGTTCACTGTATCTCTGGCGATCTTATTAGGTTTTATTCTTCTTAACCACATATGTCTGTCAAATATGAAGTTGAAGCACTTATGGTTTCACAATATGTATACTAAACCGTTCCTTAACTTTGTGTACAACAAGATCTACATACTGTCACACAACATTTTCAACATAACATATAAGGCTACGTGTGGCAACATCTTACGTTTCTAATTGTGTCACCTAAATTCACGTTTTAGGACACAGGGAAGCAATTGAGGCATGTGCTTAAACTGTTTCTGTTCTCCAAGGAAACATTCGATGCCAGCAACCATATGCAAGAATGTCAAAAATTTCCGTTATTAGTCTTCCATAATTTCGTCATCACTCAGCTCTAATTTGGTTAATGTAATCAATAACATAAACCCTCTACTGCTTATTGTTTGTCCTACTTTAATGATTAATGACAAGAGGGATGGACATACGATTAAACTTTAATATTAAATTTTTTGTCAGTTTACAAATTTATTTGTGTCAGCAAATGACTCAAGGCCCTACAGTTACTTGTCTTGATACTATATATCTAGACGAAATTAAATTATGGAAAAGATCCTACACATGTTGCTAGAGTCCACAACATCACAACCAAATGCATAACAGCTAAAAATCTGGGGCTCAGGCTTCCACCTATTCGAATAATTTCAATTTATTCCACAAATTCTTTCTAAAATCTATCGACTTGAATTTAATCTTCGATATATCCTTAACTGGAAACCAGCAACGCCTATCACCAAAGTTGAAAAATACTAAATTTTAGTGGATTTCATAATTATTGTTACATCACTCAAGTATCAAAGATCTAAAAATATTCCTGTGATACCTTCTCAACAGGAGCATTCTGTAAACCAGTGTGATTCTTGTTAAATTGCTTTACAGTTATTTGATACTTATATTTACCTTATAAATTGTTAAAAGTTTATCTATTTTGGAAAATTACATTCCTTTGTTTACATACAGAAATTATATTTAAATTTTTCGCTTTTATTGCTTTTTTCTCATATTTGGGCGAAAGAAGAAACTTTTGACTCTGACATTGATGAGGGAAACCTGAGCGATCTTCTCTTCCCGAAACCTGTCTATGTGTGTTCCCCAAGTTTCTATATGACATAATGCATTGTTATTCTACCGTAAAGAATTGTCAACATTCAATATACATTCCACTGAACTTATTTCGTCTAATCCAATGACAATAATAAAGTACTTCTTTTTGCGTGAATATTTTCTATGAATTGCCGACTGAACGAACTCCCCATTTATGCTTTATAGTGAGAGTTCGTTGAGGATGGTATGCTATATATTCTCTATTGACAAATATGTGCTTCATTAAATTCCTATATGTAAATAAGTGAATACTTACAAAGCTTTGTAGTGCACTAATATTTTCAAGAGTCTGCAGTTGTCTAGAATTTATACCATTAATAAACAATTTTTTCTAATGAAACATGTATGTTGATGTTTTGCATTTTCTTGTATATATTTTTCCTGCCATTAACTTGCAGTCAATCTTCATTATTTCCACATAGCAGAAATACTATATGGTGGAGAAACAGAGAGGAGCATGAAAGATTAGATTCCTTCTTACCAACTTTATTCAACCCCCTCTCTTCCTTCTCTCTCCTACTCTTTCTTTCTCTAGGTACAGGATCGGTGGTGCGTCTCCCTTACACTATCTGGGTATCTGGAAGCTGTATTGGCAAAGTATTGTTTTTAACTGGCCTTCGACCACGTCAGATATTACAAAACGGTGTCACCTTAATATAAATGACTAAAACGATATCAAGTCTTCGATATCAAGTCTTTATTACCTCCTAGAGACGATATTGTCGAATAATTACAAAATCATGTAGTATGTTGTCTCACGGCTAACCTCACGTTGGAATTTAAATTGTGGCTGACTCATTATGCTGTCCCAAATAAGCAATGAATCCCTACTTTTGTTAGCTAAAAAACTGCATTCACTTTGGCGTTTGCAGTCATTAATAAATACAGAGAATGGGTGCAGCAGCTACAAGGATGTAATATATGTACTTCATACTTACTTTTACTTCCCCAAAACGTGTCTTTCTGAGATCATAGTTAAGCTGATTGCACTTATCCTTTACAAAACACAAACAACGTCTTTCTATCCACACTATGACTGAAAGAAAATAAATTTGTGATAGCTATAAAAATTATCATCTCGGGGATCCTGTCCTTGGCTTTATGCTTTGAGAGAAAGTGAGCTATGGTAGACAAATGTTCGCTTGTGTCCATTAGAACATATCAGTATCAGGTGTGCATAGTGATTTATGACAATGAAACTACCTCCCGGGCAGAAATGCTGCGTATAGATTGAACTGTGGGAGGCACTCGGTTGATCGTTGATTAAATTCACAACCAAAGCTTCTGGTGTAGCAGCAAAGTGCTCCCTAAGAAATGTATCAGTCCCCACTAGCATTATGAATAATTTACTGCCCTTCATTTGTCTCTTGGAGTCTTCACCATGTCGAACGAATTGTGGCTTAACAATTTTCGATACGACTTCTTAAGGCAGACTCCTCCCTCACAACAAATAATAACAACAGTAAATCACATACAGACACACACACACATACATACACACACACAAACACACACACATACACACACACTCACATTTGCCGCTAAAAATGTCTTTCTAAAAGAATTCAACGCCACAGTAATACCTAATTTGCTGATATCTGCAAACCTCAAGTTCTGTTTCGTCATTAATGTTGTCAGGTCCCTTGAACTGCCACATTGAAGATGCACTTTTTGTCGCTGATCATTCAGATGAGCAATAAGTTCTACCTGATGTTTTGCTAGTTTAAATTTTATGCCAGATTCTCAGATCGCTTTATCTAGTGTTACCCTAGCAACCGATCAAATGCCTTTTTTTTTAAATATACAAATGTTACAACTGTGTCTTAAGAGTTTGTAACTCTGTGAAAGATTATGGAGTTTGGGTTGAGAATCTGTTCTGAGCAATATATATCCACTGACATTCTCCCAAATGGCTATCAATTGTTGCTGCTATCTTGTTTAATAATACTGATGATGATATTTTATAACCCACTGGCAGCAGAGGTATACCTCTGCAGTTATTTACATCATACATAACATCTTTCTGGGGCAAAGGGTGAGTAAGAGCCACTTTCCAGTCTTCCAGAATCTTTACAGTTTCCCATATTTTTGGTTGAGACCATTTCATAAACTCAGCTGTAATGCAGTCTTCTCCACTGGCTTTGTTGTTTTTCGGCGCATTTATTTCTTTTTTAAATTATTCAGCTGCAGGTCCTGGATTTGCTTCTGTGTTTTAATGACGGTCTGGAAATTCCAGCTTATAGTTCGGTTCGTCACACTCGAAGAGTTATTCAAACCACTTTGTTAGTATTTCACAGTTGTGGATATTGCTTATGTCTATTTTACAATTTTCATCCCTGAAACAAATACATGGAGCTTGGTAGCCCTGTAGATGCTTTTTAAACTTGTGACAGAAGTTTCGTGTCTAATATGCTTCCAAACTTGACAGATAAATTGATAAACGTTGGTTCAAAATTGATTAACTCCCTCCAGTAACTCTCCTCTATCATCCCCACCTCCAGTGCAGCCATGCGTAGCAACAATGCACCGCGTACCTCAAACGACTCGTGAGACTGAGGATAGCTTAACTTTGTTTCTAATATTCTTCCAAATTTAAGAAAGAAATTGATAAACGTTGGTTAACAATTGATGCGTTCACTCCAGACACTCCAGAGTCTCTTCTGCATCATAAACCACTTTCAAGATTACCGAGCGCAGCAAACCACTGTGAAGCACAAGGCAAACTTTTTTTTCTGCCAGATATGTGAGCCTTAGAAGTACCAGCATGATTATTACACTCTACAGCAGACTGTTTGCTCTTTCGTAACTTCCACTTCTGTCGCGCTGGGAAAATGGAACGAATGTACCGCTAACGGTGAGGGCGGGTTGTGAGCTGTGCCAAAAGAGCTCATTCTGTAGGAACACTGCTCTCGGCCGCCGCTACCCACTCCAGCACACAGTTGCAATCTGCCAGAAATTTTGAGAACAGGGTGCAGTGCAGTAAAAGATTCATTCCGACAAGTAATTTAGTAAATGATAAAGCGTCAAATAAATCGTCAATCATGTCCATTTATAGATATTGCAGGAGAGACCCAATGTGTCACGGTGCAGTTTACTGCCGACAGCGTTCGTTTTTGAGAGTCAGCCACCGCACTGGATCCTCTCACACATATCACGCGAAAAGGGCATGAAGGTGAAACGGGAGAAATTGGAGTTCATACACAATGACCACACACCTTAGTCTCTATTCGTAAAAAATAGAGTCCCCTCTTGTGTTTTATCACGAGTGCCTGGCCGCACCCGTTTATCAATGTGGCACTGTCTTCCTACATCTGTATTTACATACATAAACCGCACGCCACCACATGGTGCATGGCGAAAGGTGCCTTGTACCGGTATTAGTTATTTCGTTTCCTGTTCCACGCTCAAATGGAGCGAGGGAAGAACGACCCGTAGTATCGCTTATCTTCGTCGTCCAAACGCGACATGTACATCTCAACAGTGCCTTGCGCCATTTGAATTCACGAAGCCCCTCCGTAATACTTGCCTGCTGATCGAACCTCCCGGAAACTAATCTAGCAGCACATCTCTCAGTTGCTTCGATGCCTTCTTTTAATTTGACTTGGTGAGGATACCACAAACTACAGCAGTATTCAAGAGTGGGTTAAACTAGTGTTCTTTGAACAGTCACCTTTCTATATGTGCTACGCTTAAAAAAAATAGAACTCTCTCAATAAACCGAACTCGACCATTCGACTTCTCTTCTACCGTCCTTGTTCGGTTTCATTTCGCTTTCCAACGATAGGCCCAGATATTTGATAGATGAGGTTGCGTTATCCATCACACTACAAATGCTCTATTCCAACGTTACAGGATTTCTTTTGCTGCTCATTTGCATTAGCTTTCACTTTTCTACATTTATGCGAGCTGCCATTCTTCACACCAACTGTAAATTCTCACATTCACTTAACGACACGTTCCCGTACACCGCGGCGTCATCAGCAATCAACTGGGGATTTTATATTTGGCAATGTTAAAAGTAAAGTATTACTTGTCATGACTTAGTTTTGAAGGCTGGAATTATTTCTGTGCTCAGGACTCTTTGAGTGAATATGTACACCCCTTCCCCTCTTCCTCAGAAAACCTGAGAAAACTCCGACGGGTCTTCAGGCTTTAATAGTTTATAAAATTAAAGGTGTTATGAATATTTGTTGAAATAATTCTCATTTCATGAAAATAATGTATGTATTTAGTGTTTATTGTTTTGAGATCGTTTGGTCCCACAAATTACACAGTACAAGTGACACACAGTATGTAGAATAGGTACAGTCAGGTGACGGTTACAGTTTGTGTCGGATAACAGCAAGTACCAGAAGATGCTGAACTATATGGCTGTATTGGTTCACCTGGCGACGACAAGATACGATGGACCCGGAGACAAGGTGCAGGTGACATTGTCAGCTGTTTACCGTCCAGTTATTATGGCCAGGCTCCGGACAAAGGGTTTGTTAACGGAACAGTACGTGATATATCTAAACGTAGTTTTGGTTTGCATCTCAAAGAGCCAACAGGTAGCTCATCGCCTTAAGGTTACATTCAACAGTTGTACAAAGAAGCAAAATCTACGGAATGTACGAGTTATCTGAATTGTGCTGAAAGAAAATATTTTTTTAATATATAAGTAATTTCTCACATTTGTAGAAACGATAAAGAATAACTGGACTTAAATGCCTGAAGTGGACCGGTGTTTAACTTGTGGGTACTTTTTTTTACATTCAATCATTTTCTGAAAACGCAGCTCAATGTCCAACAGACGACACTCAACAACGTAACTTTCGCTTCAAATTACTTAACAGTAGTCTTGTAAATAGTTTCCATAACGTGTTCTGAGAGAGTGTCTGCGTCGCACAAATTTTCGTTTGTGTTTGCTGCTTAGTTTATTCAGACAGAGCGCACATTTAGCAGACAGAACTATCGGCTGTGCTACGCTGGAGGGAACACGGTGTACGTTGCGTGTCCGTCACAATCACCTAGTGAGCGTGAGCGCATGTAACAGTTTCGTCACACACGAAGAATATCTTCACCGTTGATGTAGCACCACAAGTGGGTACCAGTTCGATGATCTCAGTTAAGGTAAGTGCAAAATTTTTCATAAAGCTTCCTTTGAAGTTCTCGTTTCGGTTGTTCTTAAAAAGCACTGGCGCCATGACCTTTCATCTGGGTCTTGTGGTCTTATCGCGCATTCGAAAGCATTTGCGAATCTCAGTTCGCTGGATCATAATCTGTCCGCACGTATCATATACAACACATGATTTTATGTCACCCCACATATCTCAAGACTTTATTCAAGTAGAATACACGCAAAATATTTCCAAGATAACTATGTCCAGGTTTCAGTAAGAATCATGCCCATAATTTATAATGGGAAGTGATTTCCACACAATGACATATTGTTTATGACGACCGGATGTAGGGAAAATTCATAATTTTGGTATTTTATCATTAATTTCATAAAGGCCAGAACACATGACCTATTAATCAAAATATCCACGGGTGTACTGCCGGTCTACAGTGTCCAACGGGCACAGTATTTCGGCGATAATACATGTCGCCATCATCAGGTGAATTGACGGACTGAGCTCCTGTGGACATGCCGACACGGTGATCCGTACGCTATGGCTGCTCAGAGGGAACTGGGTTCGGTCGCGGCGGCGGCCGATTTAAATACCCTCCGCCCGCGGCGCGCTCCCTCCGCTGTCCGCGCCCCGCGCCACGGTCGCCCCGTGGAACAGATTGCGACGGCGTCTGAGATGACGTCAGAGTGATGGCTCTGTCCGCCGTGGTCGTCACAACAATACGTTTGCTCGATTTACTCTTGAGTAACCTAACCGCTGGTTCCCAGGCCTTGCTAAGATTACAGCCACAGTCACGGTTTGTGAGGTCGTCATTGGTGCGAATTTTGATGGCCTCTCTAACAACGATGTCCCAGTATCTCGACGTCTGTACCAGAATCCTCGTGCGTTCCTACTCCATAGCGTGATTTTCCGTCAAACAATGTTCAGCGACCGCCGACTTGCTCGGATACATCAGTCGAGTGTGCCTCTGGTGTTCACGGCATCGATCCTCGACGGTACGCATCGTCTGACCAATATACGACTTGCCACATTGACACGGAATCTGGTACACGGCTGCCATCCTCTAACTGAGGTCATCTTTGGCGCTCCCCACCAGTGCACGAGTTTTATTCGGAGGACAAAACACAGTTCCGACCCGGTGTTTCTTCAAAATGCGGGCGATTTTCCCCGAGAGTGCGCCTGTATATGGAATAAACGCAGTGCCTATCTCCGCCGCGGGCGGACGGTATTTCCACCTGCCGCCGCCGCGACCGAACCCAGTTCCCTCTGAGCAGCCATAGCGTACGGATCTCCGTGCCGGCACGTCCACAGGAGCTCAGTCCGTCAGTTCACCTGATGGCGGCGACATGTACGATCGCCGAAATATTGTGCCCGTTGAACACTAGACCGGCAGTACACCCGTGGATATTTTATCAAATACGCCGGGAAAAACTCAAGAATCACACATGACCTATTCTTTCATAGCACAGAGTTTGTCTTTCCATATCGGTATTACGTCAAATGCAGTATACGAAAACTCGGCATTACCGAAAAGGAACAGAAAGCAAGCTCAAAAATCTGAGGAGAACGATCACTTGGAACTCGCAAAATAGCATTAGGACAAAATTATTTTGAATTTAACAACAAAATTTATACTCAAGCAGATGGAATAGCCATGGGTAATAGTATAGCATGCACATTATCCGATATTTTCCTAAATTGTCTGGAAGAGAAATTCTTTAACTCACATTGGCCCAGTCTCAACCAAATTGTCTACTTTTTTAGGTATGTAAATGATACCCTCATATTGGTAGATGGCAGAACGCAGATATCGAAAACATCTACCAAAAACTCAACCAACTGCACCCTAAAATTAAGTTCACAGTGGAAACTGAGTAAAATAATACTATTAAATATCTAGACCTCACAATTGGCAAAAATAATAATCGCCACACAATAGATATCTATAGAAAGAGTACCACTTCTGAAAATATTGTAAATGTCAATTCCTGTTACCCAATGGCTCATAAATTAGCATTTTTCCATCCAATGATTAATAGATTAAATAACCTCCCACTAGAAAAGCGAGCAATTCATAAAGAACCTAACACACTTCATTATATAGCCTAAACAATTTATTTTTACCCCAACATAATGACAAAATTATATAACAAATGTAAAACACCAAAGCAGAACGCAATACATAGTGAGATATGGCTAACTCGAGAAACATCACCGGCACAGATAATAAGATACGTACGTCTACCTCGCTAGAATCTCCAGCAGAATTAAGGCACTATTTGAGGTCACAAATATTCAACTACCTTTTCGAACCAATAACAACCTTTCAATAAAATTACGTTCCGCCACCACTAGAACATCGAAATATGATAACCCAGGCATATATAAAACCACATGTGTCAGCTGTAATAGCCTTTACATTGGCTAAACAGGAAGAAATTTTAACATGACATACAAAGAACACACTGTTGTTGTTGTTGTCTTCAGTCCTGAGACTGGTTTGATGCAGCTCTCCATGCTACTCTATCCTGTGCAAGCTTCTTCATCTCCCAGTACTTACTGCAACCTACATCCTTCTGAATCTGCTTAGTGTATTCATCTCTTGGTCTCCCTCTACGATTTTTACCCACCACGCTGCCATCCAATGCTAAATTTGTGATCCCTTGATGCCTCAGAACATGTCCTACCAATCGATTCCTTCTTCTAGTCACGTTGTGCAACTAACTCCACTTCTCCCCAATTCTATTCAGTACCTCCTCATTAGTTATGCGATCTACCCATCTAACCTTCAGCATTCTTCTGTAGCACCACATTTCAAAAGCTTCTATTCTCTTCTTGTCTAAACTATTTATCGTCCATGTTTCACTTCCATACATGGCTACACTCTATACAAATACTTTCAGAAACGACTTCCTGACACTTAAATCTATACTCGATGTTAACAAATTTCTCTTCTTCAGAATCGCTTTCCTTGCCATTGCCAGTCTACATTTTGTATCCTCTCTACTTCGACCATCATCCGTTATTTTGCTCCCCAAATAGCAAAACTCTTTTACTACTTTAAGTGTCCCATTTCCTAATCTAATTCCCTCAGCATCACCCGACTTAATTCGAATACATTCCATTATCCTCGTTTTGCTTTTGTTGATGTTCATCTTATATCCTCCTTTCAAGACACTGTCCATTCCGTTTCATTGCTCTTCCAAGTCCTTTGCTGTCTCTGACAGAATTACAATGTCATCGGCGAACCTCAACATTTTTATTTCTTCTCCATGGATTTTAATACCTACTGCGAATTTTTCTTTTGTTTCCTTTACTGCTTGCTCAATATACAGATTGAATAACATCGGGGACAGGCTACAACCCTGTCTCACTCCCTTCCCAACCGCTCCTTCCCTTTCATGCCCCTCGACTCTTATAACTGCCATCTGGTTTCTGTACGAATTGTAAATAGCCTTTCGCTCCCTGTATTTTACCCCTGCCATCTTTAGAATTCGAAAGAGAGTATTCCAGTCAACATTGTCAAAAGCTTTCTCTAAGTCTACAAATGCTAGAAACGTAGGTTTGCCTTTCCTTAATCTTTCTTCTAAGATAAGTCGTAAGGTCTGTATTGCCTCACGTGTTCCAACATTTCTGTGGAATCCAAACTGATCTTCCCCGAGGTCGGCTTCTACCAGTTTTTCCATTCGTCTCTAAAGAATTTGCGTTAGTATTTTGCAGCAGTGACTTATTAAACTGATAGAAGAACACACTAGAGAGAACGAATATAATAAAAAAAGTGTGTGAAATCGTATGGGACTTAACTGCTGATGTCATCAGTCCCTAAGCTTACACGCTACTTAATCTAAATTATCCTAAGGACAAGCACACACACCCATGCCCGAGGGAGGACTCTAACCTCCACATAAACAGTCGAGCTTCTTTCTTCATTTGAAAAAAAAAAAATCACACTGCTGATACGATTGAAAATGCACTACAAATTATGCACAGAATACCAAAATGTTTTGCTATGAACATCCTTGAGGAATTATAAATTTATATGTACACGAGAAAATACCCATAAAAATATTAAAATAACATAAAGAATTCAGACACAAGTACTACGTTAAAAACTTTATTGTACTTTTAGAACATGAAAATGGATAAATCGGATGTAACACATGCAACAACCAAAGAAAAGCGCAACAAATTTTAGTTAAAAAAATAATATCGCTCTTCATCAGAACGATCTTTTTAAACTTATAGCGTCGTAACAGTGGAACTGTCAAACTGCTGTCACGTCATAACTAACATTTAATTTCAACATCTTGACACCATTTACGATCTTAATAAAGAAGTTGCAGTTACAAAACAGTCCACTAACGACGCAATATCGACGTCACATCAATATAGACGTGAGTACAATAGAGTTACTTTAATCCGAATGACTTTGGCATCCGTGCCTTTTTCTCACCAAAATTGTAATTGCAAGTACTTGAAAATGGCGATTACGCCGGACCTCTGTCCAGTCTGTCGTAAAAATGATTATTTATTGTAGGCAGGTATTTGGTGTATGACCGCAAACAATCATGTCGTTAGCTCACGCATATTACGCTGCTGGCTCTAAAGAAAAAAAATCCCTAAGTACCTAACAATGGAATAAGTGTGCATTACTTTTCCCAGTATACTTTACAACGGTTAGATATGATTTCTGCCTCAAATTATCTTCAATTAATCATTAATATATCAGATCAGGTGTCAACAGCACACTGTGTAAATGTAAAAGTGACGCTGTTCCGTTACACTACGGAGGCCTCCCAACAGCAGTTTTTCCCACCCAAGTCGCATAACTGGAAGAAAAAAGGACAGCAGGGACAATGGAACATGACATTTGCGCAACTACTTACTGCGGCATAGGTAACATAGAGGTAGAAAGAAGGACAAGAATACTACGCCACCAAAACTTCAGAAGACGTGAAAGAAATAAAATGAAATCCAGAAAAATGGGTAGAAATGAAAATGTGTGCAAAAGTGAGGAAACCCTAGTAGATTAGTATAATGGGAAAATTTTTCTCGGAGAAAATTAGGGCTTAACGTCCGTCGATGATGAAGTCATCAAACGCATAACATAAGCTCGAGTTGGGGGAGAATGAAGAAGGAAATTCGCAGAGTCGTTTCAAAAGAACCATTCTGGCATTCCTTCAAGCAGTTTAGGGAAATCATGGAAAACCAAAATATGGAAGACCGGACGGGATTTGAACCATCAGCCTGTGTGGTGGGTTCGTTGTGGCTGTGGTGTGCATACCCCTGAGATGCAAAAATTAAAGTCTCCATGATCGGGAAATGGAGTGAAACTCTCTGTGCGATCACATGAATTTACATTTAAAAGGTACCGAAACAAGTCGCGCAATGGATAACGCCCGAACTGAACTTGGTTAGGCTCACCTGCAGAAGTTAACTGCCATACATGAAATACACAGGTCAACCACTGCACAACACCATATTTTAGTTAGGGAAGGCTTCGAACTATTGATGCACGCTTATAACAGATATTATTTATTTCCCCCATCGTGCGTACGGGTGGGAGAACTTCAACAGGATACTAATGAATGCAAAGTTAAAGAGTCAATTTATGTCCAGTCCTGATTTTGGTACCAATTTTAGGATCTCCTAATGAAAATTGCCAATGGTCAAGCAAAGGGCATATCAGAAAGTGCTAATGAAAAGTGACCTCGAAAGAACAAACACCATTCACAATTGCAAACTGCATCCTTCCAATAGAACAACTAATTGCAATCATCAGTTACTGAAGTGACTAACTCTGCAAGGTTAACAAGTACCAGGCGCCTTGAACTTAACAACGGGAAAGCATTCCTGACAGAATTTGTCTAGGACTTGGTAGCGTGTGCGCCGGTTCTGAGCCGCAGTTAATCCTGTACTGGACCAGTCTGAACTTGTGCAGCACGCTAGGTGTGGCAAGACCATCGTTCGAGGAGACAGGAGGTAGAATGAGTCCGAACAGAAATGCAAAACTCCGTCTTATTTTTGAAAAAACTTCTAATCATTCACCAATGATGGTAACGGTTCTGAACACCTCAAATCTCTAGCTAAGGTTTAGACGAGGTTACGACAACTGCCCCAATGAAATTTCAAGAGTTCGACGGAGTGCCAGCAAGGGTGAGTCTTTCTATTTATTTTGTTGACGGGGATACGGGCAGAAGCCAACCGTCTTTCTAGCCACGTTCCAGAGCAGCTGTTGAGACGCTCCCAGGAAAACTTCCATAAACTGCTTTCTTTAAGTGAAGGAGACATTCCTCCATATGTATTATGTGATCAAAAGTATCCGGACAGCCCTAAAAACATACTTTTTACATATTAGGTGAATTGTGCTGCCACATACTGGCAGATACTCCATATCAGCGACCTCACTAGCCATTAGACATCGTGAGAGAGCAGAATGGGACGCTCCGCCGAACTCACGGACTTCGAACGTGGTCGGGTGATTGGGTGTCACTTGTGTCATACGTCTGTACGCGAGATATCCACACTCCTAAACACCCCTAGGTCCACTGTTTCCGATGTGATAGTGAAGTGGAAACGTGAAGGGACACGTACAGGACAAAAGCGTACAGGCAGACCTCGTCTGTTGACTAATAGAGACCGCCGACAGTTGAGGAGGGTCGTAAGGTGTAACAGGCAGTCATCTATCCAGACCATCAAAGAGGAATTCCAAACTGCATCAGGATCCACTGCAAGTATTATGACAGTGAGGCAGGATGTGAGAAAACTTGGATTTCATGGTCGAGCGGCTGCTCATAATCGACACATCACGCCGCTTAGTGTAACGAGCGTAAACATTGGACGATTGAACAGTGGAAAATCGTTGTGTGAAGTGACGAATCACGGTGCACAATGTGGCGATTCGATGGCAGTATGTGGGTATGGCGAATGCCCGGCGAACGTCATCTGCCAGCGTGTGTAGTGCCAACAGAAAATTCGGACGCGGTGGTGTTATGGTGTGGACGTATTATTCATGGAGGGGCTTGCACGCCATGTTGTTTTGCGTGTCAGTATCACAGCACACGCCTAGATTGATGTTTTAAGCACCTTCTTGCTTACCACTGTTGAAGAGCAATTCGAGGATGGCTATTGCATCTTTCAACACGATCGAGCACCTGTTCATAATGCATGGCCTGCGGCGGAGTGTTTGTACGACAATGACACCCCTGTACTAGACTGACCTGCACAGAGTCCTGACCTGAATTCTACAGAACACTTTTGGGATGTTTTGCAACGACTTCGTGCCAGGCCTCACCGACCGACATCGATATCTCTCCTCAGTGCAGCACTCCGTGAAGAATGGGCTGCCATTCCTCATAAAACTTTCCAGTACTTGACTTAAGGTATGCCTGCGGGAGTGGAAGCTGTTATCAAGGCTTAAGGTGGGCCAACACCATACTGGATTGCAGCATTACCCATGGAGGGCACCACGAACGTGTAAGTCAATTTCAGCCAGGTGTCCGGATACTTTTGATCAGGTAGAGTGTTCATCGCGCCTTCGCACAAGCAGTTTCTAGCCACCCGTCGCGTCAACTGCTGCAGCATTAACATGGCCAGCCACGAGGGACGCAGTGAGTTTGGGGGCTGCATTGGCCCTGAAGACCAGGTAAAGCTAGACATTTGTGGCCGTGACGAAGGTCGAATGCTTGTGTCCCTCGGCCGTCTCTCTCTTCTAGGCTGCTGTGCCGAATAAACGGAAGAATACAGCCACAGCTTTTCACAAACCGAAGTGAACAGCTCATTTAATCCATAGCTTTACCATAGGGAATGTGCGGAACTACATGTGCAGTATGCAAGTAGTAACACGAATTACGAAACGAACATTTCAATTACCAAAAAAATGTTCAAATGTATGTGAAATCTTATGGGACTTAACTGCTAAGGTCTTCAGTCCCTAAGCTTACACACTACTTAACCTAAATTATCCTAAGGACAAACACACACACCCATGCCCGAGGGAGGACTCGAACCTCCGCCGGGACCAGCCCCTTTCAGTTACCCATTCATATGTTAATAGACCTAGGTGGTGCTATTAGAGCATACAATTATAAATAAAATATGCAGGGGGGTGCTACAATGCCACCTTAAAATCCTTCAACTGCGCCACTCATTCGGAAATATTCTTAGAGTTTGGAAATTTTGCGTTTATTACTGAGATCTGCTATCCATACGGGACAGATTTCTTATCAGCTTGAGAAAATAAACTTTTTTTTCACTCCTTTTCTCTCGTAATTGCTCTGTAAACAGGTGTACCGAAAGCAGCCACTGCGGCTTATCCCAACGCTACACTCATTGGTGACTAACCTCCGTTTGATGCGTAACGGATCTGTAGGACGATAGCCACGGAAAGAGGGAGAAAGAAAGACAGAGAGAGAGGGAGGGGGGGGGGGCAGAGGGTGAGATGGATCGCTGGGAGAGATGGACGCAGTCCGTGACCTGCGAGAAAACTTGTCGGCGGCGATTGTCGATTGTCCGGCGGGCGCGCTGCCCGCCGAGTCGTGCACTCCTGCCGGGAAGTAATTTCCGGCGGCTCTCGTCTCGCCACGCAGTGTTTATTTGAAATATAAATAGGCACTTCGCTCGGCCGCTCGCGTCGCGTCAATCGATAGATAGCAGCCGGCCCCAGGCGGCACAGCATCCTCCCCGCCACGCTTCTAATTCCGGCGGCAGACACGGCCGCGGCCGGTGCCGGCGTCCATTAATGATGGTCCGCGGGTTGCGGCGTCGCTGCGGCCGACCAACTGTGACAGCACTCCGGGCCTCCCGTAATCTGCGTTGCCCGGGTGGTCCGACGCTTTTGTTTATACTCTCCTGACAACTTCAGCCGTACCTGAGGAATCGCATCGGTTCCTAAAATGGACAATTTGGCGAAGAAAACTATTACTGTTCATTTTTAATTTCTCGTCGGGCAACGAATAATCCATTCAAGTTCGGGCATGCAACAAGACAAATACTAGTTGTTCAACTGATATATCAACCGCGTGTCTTCCATTCATCCTCCGTGGAGTACAAGATTGATGACAAGTTGTTTTTACTTATTGTTATTTTATCCCCCACTCCCCATTAGGGCGGGGATTTGGCCCTCAGTGACACAATACTCCGCCTTTCAGCCAGTTGTTTTTATAGGAAGGGAACGAAAATGACAGAAAAATAAAAATATGGCGGAGAGCTAAAAAAACGAAAAATGTGTACAGTTTAAAAACACAGTTGCAATGAGGTTCCACTCAACATGTGAAGGACCTGCACTGGCTGACGGTGTATTCTGGGAAGAGAGAATATGTTACAAAGGGGCTGTGGGGGAGAAGGTAAAGAGATGAGGGTCTGTAAGGCGAGGAAATTATGGAGATGATAGGTAGGAGGTGAAGCAGATAGTGGGAACACAGACCGTTGGAAGGCCAGAGGGTGAGGAGGAGTAATGGTGTGCGGGAAGGGTAGTGATACAAGAAGAAAGGAATAGCTGTGGGTGTAGAGGAGGAAGGAGAGAGGAGCCCTGATACAGAGTGGGGTGGGGAAGGATTATGCTTGGTAGGAGGGGTATCTGCTGAGGCATATTTTATGTTCTCTGAGAGGGAGACAGTTGAAGTTCTGTTGAGATAGTATATGGTGTGTGTGTGTGTGTGTGTGTGTGTGTGTGTGTGTGTGTGTGTGTGTGTGTGTGTGTGTGTGTAGGTGAAGGGATGGAGGGATGTGTTTGTGAAGTCAGCATACCAGAGGCGGTGATCAGAGACGAGTCAGTTGCTTGTTGGAATGTAGTTTGTGGATGGTAAGGAGATGTGGAGGTGTTCAATGTGGGTGAGGAGGGGTGGTGAGCATTTGATAAGATGATAGACGATCCATATGGTGCGAGATAAACAGATGCAGAAAGGATCTAGAGAGACTTATAGAACATTGGTGGGGCAGATATCAATGGTACACTGGCATAAGAGACGATATATCGAATCAGGATTTTGTAGGTGTGTAGAATTGTGGAGGGGTGTGATCCCCAAATTTTGCCTGTTAGTAGTTTTAGTCTGTTGTCGGCTTTCTGTTGGATGGTTAGTAGATGAGGTTTCCATTTTAATTGTCAGTCGAGGGTTATTCCAAGATGCTGTAGTGTGTTAGTCAACTGGATAGGAGAGCCATAAACGGAAAGGTAGAAGTCATGAAGATAGATGGTGCAGGTAGTTTGCCCAGGTTTTGGAGCCGGCCGAAGTGGCTGTGCGGTTAAAGGCGCTTCAGTCTGGAACCGCAAGACCGCTACGGTCGCAGGTTCGAATCCTGCCTCGGGCATGGATGTTTGTGATGTCCTTAGGTTAGTTAGGTTTAACTAGTTCTAAGTTCTATGGGACTAATGACCTCAGCAGTTGAGTCCCATAGTGATCAGAGCCATTTGAACCATTTTTAACCAGGTTTTGGAGGGTTTGGTCTCGAGAAGCCACTGGTTAAACAAGGTGGTAAACTGATTGCGGTGTGTTTGGAGGGATCCTTGGGATTTCTGCAGTGTAGGATAGAGGGCAACGAAAGTGGTGTAATCAGCATCAAGTTGGTCTGGTGGGGGTGGATTGGACATATCAGGAGAGAGGAGAGAGGATCGAGCCTTGGAGCACTCCTCCAGTAGAATGTAAGATATAGGAATATGTATTGTTGCTAGTGACAAAGGATGGGCGATTGTATAGGAATGATGCAATAAGGTGGACATAGCTACTAGGAAGTGCATATGTAAGGTGTTAGAGAAGGAGCCCGGAATGCTGCCCATGGTCATAGGCTTTCTCTAGATCAAAGACACAAAAATAGCCGATTTATGGGAGTTGGTTGGATGGAAGATGGGCGAGGTGCAAGAGCAGGTCATCAGAGGATAAAATGCGGCAGAAGCCACATAAGTTGGTCGGAGAAAGGTGGTCTTCGTGCAGGTGTTGATGAGTGCGCCAGGAGAGGGTGTATTCAAGAATCTTACTGAAGACTAAGGTGAGGCAGGTGGGGTGATAGTAGGAGACACCAACAGGGGGTTAGCGCAGTTTGAGAAAAGGTAGAAGTTTGGAGGTTTTCCCAAGCTAAGAATCTGTGGAGAGAATGGTGCTATAAAGGGTCACAAGGATGATGAGAAAGGTCATTCTTTTAGGTGTTAATAGGTGATGTGGTCGTGACCAGGGGATGTGTTCCGTTTTCTGTGAAATACAAGTTGTATGTCCCATGGTGTGAATGATGTGTCTAATTCTGTGTGTAATATGATGTCCAAGCACTGGACCCTGGGAGCCAGGGCCGGGCTGCAGTGTTAGTACGTTTGTGGGTGTCACGGAACAGAGAGTAATAAAAATGAGGTGCATCAGGGATGCAGAAGATGTCAGAGAGATAAGATGCCAAGTGGTCAGCTTTGCTCAGGTTATCAGGTATGGGGTAGTTGGTGTGGAGGAGCGGTTAGCAAGGTATGATGTTATTTCCTATGAGGAGATGAAATTCACTGCAGTGCTTGGAGGAGTTGTTGTGAAGTGAAATGTTGAACCTGGTGCATGTCTTTTTTTAAATAAATTCTTTATGTGTCTACGTATTTCTGTTGGAGTGTGAGTCTATGCCAGTCACGATCTTGTAGGAAGGAGCAGTAGAGCTGTACATGTGACGAGATTCTAGAAGAAAGAGTAAGGCTTGTTGGGGGAGAGTGGGACGGTGAGAACACATGGGCTTGATTGGGATGTGGGTGGATATAGCGTCTGACAGGGTTTGCTGCAGGAAGGATGTGGATGAAGGATATCATCAGGTTGTTGGGAGGTTAGCGTGGCTTCCAGTCTGGATTTCTAAGAACTGACGATAAGGTGCCACGTGCAGCCTTACATGCTCCACTGCGACGGCACTGCTCTTGCGGATCACAGATGCTGATTGGCGGCAAAGAGGTACACCTACACACGCGCCACCTATGGTGAAAGTTTTTCAATATCAATACACTTTACCAAGAGCCGTACACTTAAAGATATTTTATTTCATCCTGAAAGCAACTAGTTTGGGCAATTCATTTTGCCATCTTCAGGCCCCATACGCTTCCTTTAAATCAACGAACTTATCGTATAGCGCCATAAATATTGTGAATGCCAGTCGTTGTACAGACGAAACTGCAACTCACGTCTTCGTATGAAGCATCTGTACAACGATTGGAATTCACGATATCCAGTTTTATGGCTCTATACGATAATTCCGTTGATTTGAAAAAAGCGTATTGGGGCCTGAAGATGGAAAAATGAATTACCAGAACTGGTTGATTTCAGAATAAAATAAAATATATTAAATTGTACGGCTTTTGGTAAAGTTTATTGACACTGAAAAGTACGTACCAGCCGATGTCCCCTGGCCGTGATGGACCAACAGAGATATGGTGAAAGAGTTGAAACATCCGATTAGCTTAGCAATTAATATTCAGCGGCGATAACACCTTAATACTTCTCAGCAGTTTAATTACAGCAAGAGTCGGATTCCATGCCTTATCCCAATTAAAATAATTATCTCTATTTACTAAGTTACAAGTTCATCTAATTTCTATGGCTTCCTTAAAAATATAATCCCAAAAGGAAGAGGTGGATCTTGAAATCTTCTCATGCTATTCATCGAATGACCCTTAGCTATACATTGGTCTGCCACATTTGACTTGTCTGGCTGTATCTTCAATATCCCACTGTAACCCGCCCGTCACGTATCGACCTTAATTGCAGTGAAAAATTAAACTGCGTGTACCTAATGGAAATCTGGGAAAAAGCAATCGTCACAGAAGTTAATCTGTCGGTAAAGAGGGAGGCAGGGTTAGATCTAAGTGAGAGGAAAAATGCAAAAATGAAACTTACATTAACAATTAACTGGCGGTAATTAGATATTTGAGATTTGGGGAAAATTACGGTCGCCAGTCCTATGGACAACTACTATAAGAACTGAAAAAGAAAGGTTACGGCACATATAATTAGCACTAAAAGCGTGGCAACTGAAGGTTGACTAGTGTTGTGTGAAAACTGAATGTTTGTCATAAGTAATAAATTTCGGTACACTCTGACTTAATTTAGCAAAGAATTAGTAAAACCAGAATATTGAAAGTTAATTTAGTGACTGAAATTAATAGTGAACTTTGTTTCTGAAGCACTACGAAATTAAATAAAATAAGGTCAGTCTTGGGTTACCTCAACAATCATCTCAAAAGAAACTTGAATCTACGCAATTTAGAAATAAGAGATTTAACTTTTTACTTTAATTAAATGATTGTGAACAATTAACAATAGTAAAATTTAGTACGTACCAAGCTGAGCTGCAGTCACAGTTAAGCTAAAATATGGTAACAAAACTCGCACTTTTAATTTGTGTTTGTGTAATCAAAATATTGTAGCCAGCTATGAATACCTTAACTGAACTTTGAAATTAAAGCAGTGAAATGGAATGATATTACTTTAATACTGGCGTTTGAATATCAACGACACTCGGGTTCGTTTCGGAAAAGGAAGGGACCCTGCTTGGTAATGCAATTGGGACAATGAGCAACAAAGGTTCATGCTAAGTTGCTGTATTTTAGTTATGCAAATGAAACAGTTTGAAAAGCTGAGGTCTGCCATACAGTTCTAAAACTACGTGCTTCCAGTCTTCCTTGTTGGTTGATTGAAGGTTTGAAGTCGTCGATCGAGGAGGTGGCGACAATCACTTATTGTCGGCCGTCGCTGTTGCAGAAGCTGGATGTTGGCGCGCCTTCTTCTCGACACGGTCAGCAGGCGAAACGGGCTGTTGATGTGTGCCAGCTAATTTTTACCGTCCGCGACGCCGCGCCAGGAACTACCATAGCAAGTCGGGCGCAATTACATGCTGCCAAACCCCGAATGCGTGGCAACTCGCGGGAGCATCACTCAACACACCTCCTCCACCGCGCTACTCCAGCCAGACTCTGTTCTGCCCGCGCTCCATGCGGCCCAGTTAACACTACCCAAGATCCTAAACACTTTGGTTCTCCACACGACCTATCGATGTAATCGTTCGATAGCATAGTTTTCCCTAGGCAAGCGTAAAAATACAAATAATAATTACAAACCAATTATACATCGACATAAATGCATATATTGTACTATAATTTTTTTCCTTATTTTGTAACCTGAAGATATGACATATATATATATATATATATATATATATATATATATATATATATTGTAAAACAATTACAATATATAAAGACACTGAAATGTCATATCTTCAGGTTACAAAATAAGGAAAAAAATTATAGTACAATAGATGGAAATAGGGAGACATGCATTTCCGACGTTACACCACCACCTCTCATGAACACTGAATTACGTATGACTTACCACAGTTCCTCATGGAATCAGGTACATACCCGCCTAACGTTACAGTAAACCATCCCCCACAGATCACGTAATTGCATTCTAGAATTCACATTTAATGTTCTGAGAATTTGTTGCTAGGAATAAGCATTCGTTTTAAAAATGTTCTTGAGGTGTGTCAGCTCTTCTTGATAATTTTCATTATACAGTGTGTCCTGTGCACTATGGTCTTAAGGACACAAATGGTATCTTAAGGGCGATGCCCGCTATTGGCATACAAATATTTATGCGTAGGCGATGGTTTACGACATGTAGCATGTCCTCATGTGCTATCACCTTAACGACGAAGGAAAACATCCAAGAAAAGGAAATAGCCATCTTTCTCCATTTCCAAAGTATATTTAATACTAGCGTGGATAGAACTCAGAGGGTCAAGAAATCGATGTAATTGATCCTTGCCATGAGTCAATATCACAAATTTGCCGTCTACGTATCTCCAGAAGACCGTTGGTTTAGAACTTGCCGACTCCAGTGCCTGGTCCTCGGAGTCTTCCATAAATAAATTAGCAACCAGGGGGGAGGAGAAGGGGCTTCCCACAGCAGCTCTGTCACTCTTCTCATGAAATTCATCATTAAACTGAAAATAAGGTGAGTACGTTCTCAGATACATCAGCGATGCTGATGTCGATATGTTGGCCGGTAAGAGACGAAGAAGGGAGCCATAGAAATTATATTAACGGATAACTTAATAAATGAAATGAATCTCTCACATGTATTTCGATTTTCGGCCTGAACGCAAAGCTAATGAAACACGAAACACCTTCGTCTCTCCTTGTGTGTTGCCTATGTCAACGAGTATGGTTTGAAAAGTTACGAACAACTGTCAAATGTTCCGTTTACATAAGTTATTCCACTTTTTCCACGGCGTTTTCTTTGCTTTTCCACAAACTATCACCAGGAATCTATACTCAGGAACAGGCACATCATTTGTTATTTTAAAGAGTATTATCTACAGTTAATTACATAATTTATTCGTTCAGCTGTTCCCGTATTACTGCCATTGATTTGGTCGTCCCAGTAGCTCCCCTTTTTGATGTACGTACCGCAGGAAGTGCTGTGAAGCTAAGACCAAATAGCTGCACGAAAAAGAAATGACTCAGCATAGAGGAAAGTCAAAACAGCCTTAGATGAAACTAAAGCAAAAATGGTATCATTAAGAGTGTGACGGAAATTCCACTGTTAAATGCAGAGGAAAGAGCGGATAGGTCGGAAGAGTACATTGAAGTCTGTATGAGGGGTTAGATTTTTCTGAAGTGATATAACAGAAACAGGAAAAAACGGGAGTCGATCTAGACGATATGGGAGCTCCAGTGTTGGCATCAGAATTTAAAAGGGCTTAGGAGAAGTTAAGATCAAATAAGGCAGAAGGAATAGATAACATTCCGTCAGAATTTCTATCATTGGGGGAGGTGGCAAGAACACGACTGTTCACGTTCATGTGTATAGTGTATCAGTCTGCCGACGTATCATCTGACTTCGGACAAATATTATCCACAAAATTCCGAAGACTGAAAGAGCTGACAAAGGAGAAAATTCTCGAAAAACGGCTTAAAAACTCATGCATACGAGTTGCTCACAAGACTAACATATAGAACAAAGGAAAAGAAAATTGAGGATGTGTTAGATGACGATCAGGTTGGCTTTAGGAAAGGGAAAGGCACCAGAGAGGCAATTTCTACGTTGCGGTTGATAATGGAGGCAAGGCTACAGATAAATCAAGACACGTTCATTAGATTTGTCAACCTAGAAAAAGTGTTCGACAATGTAAAATGGTGGAGCATGTTCGAAATTCTAAGAAAAATAGTAGCAAGTTACTGGGAGAGACGGATAATACACAATATCCACAAGAGGCAAGAAGTAATAATAAGAGTGGAAGACCAAGAACGATGTGCTCGGATTAAGAAGGGTGTAAGACAGGGATGTAGTCTTTCGCCCTCACTGTTCATTCCGTACATCGAAGAAGCAATAATGGAAGTAAAAGAAGAGTTCAGGAGTGGAATTAAAATTCAAGGTGAAAGGATATCAATGACACAGTTTGCTCATGACACTGCTATCCTAAGCGTAGGTGAAGAAGAATTACAGGTTCTGCTGAATGGAATGAACAGTCCAATGAGAACATAATATAGACTGAGAGTAAATAGAAGAAAGACGAAAGTAATGAGAAGCAGAATAAATGAGAACAGCGAGAAACTTAACATCAGGATCGATGGTCACGAAGTAGATGAAATTAATGGATTCTGCTACCTAGGCAGCGAAATAACCAATGATGGACGGAGCAAGGAGGACATCAAAAGCAGACTGTCACTGGCAAAAAGGGCATTCAAGGACAACAGAAGTCTACTAGTATCAAACATAGGCTTTAATCTGAGGAAGAAATTGCTGAGAATGTACGTTTGGAGCAGAGCATTGTATGGTACTGAAACATGGACTGTGGGAAAACCGGAATATAAGATAATCGAAGAATTTTGAGATGTGATGCTACAGACGAATGTTGAAAAATTTGTGGACTTAAAAGGTAATTAATGAGGAGGTTCTGCGCAGAATCGGAGAGGTAAGGAATATGTGGAAAACAATGATAAGGAGAAGGGACAGGATGATAGGACACATTTTAAGAGATCAGGTAATTTCTTCCATGGTACTAGAGGGAGCTGTAGAGGGTAAAAACTGTAGAGAGAGAGAGAGAGAGAGAGAGAGATTGGAATACATCCAGCAAATAATTGAGGACGTAGGTTGCAAGTGCTACTCTGAGAGAATGAGGTTGCCACAGGAGAGGAATTTGCGGCTGAGAAGATTGACGACTCAAAAAACAAAAAGGAACGCAGTTTTCGAGTTCTCGTAATATCGCTTATTTTCGACGAAATCTAAACCTGTATCTTTCAGATCTTTACATTTCTCTTTAAAGTTTGAAACACTGGCATTGTCTTTTCTTGTTACTCTCTGTTTCAAGTATCCGCTGCAAACAGATTAGAAGTAAAAGCCGTGATATAAAATGACACCAAGTTTCCAGAATTGTTTGACAGCAAATTTATTTGAAACAACATGTAACAACAACAACGCTGTACTATTGTACATATAATAATTTTTCTTCTGATTTTGGTAAATGAGTGTAATCGATGTTCTTTTCCATTCCTTTTTCTTTTCATGTCATTGTGTTGAGGAAACTATAAACAACTTTCGATGTGAATATTAATGTTTATGTCAAATTGCAAGTAATATTATAACAAAATTGAAATGTAAGAAATGTTGAAACTGTTGTAAGATGTTAAAGTTGTACTTGTGCGGCTGGTCCATACGTAGGCAATGTATTAGGATATGTGGAATGCAGGGAGCGGTAAAAGGTGGATGGCAGGCGAGCGCGGGAAAATGCACACGGGCGCGGTACGGCATAACGGGCTCAGCAGTAGTAGTCGGAGTTGGGCATCGGTCTAACTAACACGTTCTGGATCGAGGAGGCTCTCCTGGAAGACGTAGTTTCATTGAGCCTCGGATGGCAAAATTACATAGGCACTAAATGGAAAAATATTGCGACGCTATGAAGAAGTAAAGTGCCGATACATCAAGAGCCATAGCTGTGATTGTATGTGTGCTCTGCGCCTCGCCATCTCGCCGCCCGCCAACCGCCGCATCAATACGAACAGGTTGAATCTTCTAGTACTGTATTCGTGTGGACCAGTGTTATATTTGTTCCTTACTGTTCAATAACAACTTAACTTTTACCAGAACTGTACTTACATTTAATTATCCTCATCACTAACCTAGACAGGATCCTCTCCACATGTTGTGCAATCCGAGTGTCCCGAGATGAAGATTCAAAGTTTATGTTAATAATAATTACCTGCAGACCTAGCTATGTTAGAATGATGTTTAAGGAACTTTGTTGTTAATGAAATAATAGACAAATAATATAGGTCTGACAAAGTTGGAGGATAATGTTGAAATTGGTTTAGTAATGAAGTTTAATTAGTTTGAGACAAAAATAATGGTAGTTAAATGAGCAGGAAATAAGCTAAAAAAAAGAGTAATAACTCATATATTGGAAATCTTGGGTGCTTAAGGATTTCAATAATCAAAGTTTCAGTACAGTGATCATAACAGTTTCAAGGTCCCCCCCCCCTTTTCTTTTCTATTCATTTAAATTCTGAAGTGTAGTGAACTGATTTGACCAGCAAAGTTAAAGTCAATATAAAACCATAATTTATTAGTGTTTTACCTTTTTCAAAATTGACATTGTATGTGTGTTTCAAAAGTGCTATTTCTAGGGTAACCTATGCCCGATTTTAATCAGATCAATAGACAGTACGAAGTTTGTAGTAAACATTATGGTGTATTGTTGTGTATTTATGGCTTGTCCATATTAGTACAGAAAGTGAAATTATTAGTTCAGTAGATTTCCTGGGTCTAAAATTTACCATAGTATGCAGTGTTATTACGTGTTGTTTTGTATGAACTTGCATCAACTTGTACTGGGAAGAAACTCAGTTGATGCCTAATTAGGCTGGCGACCGTATTATTAACAATTTGGTAGCATCTGCTGTGTGGTTTTTTGTCCGTCTTAACGTGTAGTTGCGCTTCAGACTTTCTAGACGTATCATTGTTGTTACTGAGTAGGTGAAACTCTGATTTTGCCTCCATTCAGGTACACGCGGTCAACATATATACCAAAATCCTTTCTTATAAGGTGAAGCCCGTCAACTTACCATAGTACAGGCTTTAATACGTATCGTGCGCAGTAGCGTAGTGTTAGAAGTGGCTTCCCGGTGACAGGACATCCAGTTGTTGTCCGTCACAAATTAATGTGAATACCGAACACTGGATGTTCAGTGGCACGAATTGCAATAATATTTAGTAAAGTAAATAGCAGTGAACATCAAGTATAGTAGTGTGGTGTAATTTGCATTTAGCATGGACAGGAAAGTAGACACGGTAGATGTGCCGAGCGTAATGGAAGATGCGGCTGGCAGTAGCAGGAGTTTACGCGGCCAGATAACAGATGGCATTAGCGGAAGACAATACGCTTACATACAATATCACGAACACGTTAACGAACAGATTGAAATGTCGAGATCGTCTCGAACACAGCAAGGAATAAAACAGGAAGTAGAGGATGACTTTGTAGACGATAGTGGGTACGTGAACGAATCCACTGACATGTTAGGTTCTCCACAGATAAAGAAAGAACCGAAAGAAACTTTTGAAGTAGGATCGGAAGACACCGATTCCGTAGAACAAAACAGTGTGAAAATTTTAAGCATAAACGATTTATTTGAAAAATTAACCAAACAAATTGCGGGACAGAATAATCAGCTTAAAACACACGTTGCAGAGCAGCTCAAAACACAGAATAATCAGCTTAAAACACACGTTTCAGAGCAGCTCAAAACACAAAATGATCAGCTTAAAACACACGTTGATGAGCAGCTCAAAACACAAAGTAATCAGCTCAAAACACGTAATGATCAGATTATAGCACAGGTTGAAGAGCAAGGAATTAAAATTAGTAAACAAATAGAACAGGTAGAACAAAAAGTGGGCAATTTAAGCTCTGTAGTAAATACTATGAAGTTTGAAATTGACACAATTAACAAAAATATGGATACTATGCAGGAGGAAATTGACAACATTAACAGTAGGTTTGATGTTGAAATTCTCAGCATCCAAGAGAAAGTAGAGCCTCTAGTCGAAACAAAAGTAGACGAAAAAGTTTTCGGTCTTAAAACTGAGATCGTAAACAAATGTCAACACGGAATCTCACAGTTGAAAAAGGTAGTTTCAGACACTGAAAGAAATTTAGGTGAGAAAGTTACCGGATGTGTACAAAAATGTGAACAAAGTACTTCGAAAATTCAAGGCAAAATTTTCGATCTTGAGAGTAAAATTAAAGATAGGCCTGGTGTTGTCTATAATGGCACACCACTTACGAAGCTATTGGAAGGTGAGGAACGCTTCGATCCCGCCAACGGATGGCATCCATTAGATTTCATCAAAAATTGCGAGAGAATGTTTCCTGAACACTTGTCTGATCAGGAAAAGATAAACGTAGTAATTAGCGCCTTAGCAGGTGACGCTAAGCGCTGGGGAATTAATTTGAATACCGAACGAATGACGTTCGAAGAATTTAAACAAAAGTTTACGGAAGAATATTGGTCCGAACAAAAACAGGATCATTTATGGCGCGAATTTATCATGGCCAAGCTTCATGATAACAGGGGCAGGAATTCTTTGAAAGATTTCTGCGAATATTGGTACCGAAAGTTGACACACTTAAGAGGGAGAAGATCCGATTCTGAAATAATATGGGAGCTATATAAAAAGCTTCCAGAAGATTCGAAGAGATACGTAGGAAGCAATCATCGCAGCTTCCAAGCGTTTCTCGAGAGGGTCGAAGACGAAGACCACTGGCGCGAAAGTCGTGCCAATTATCAAAATTTTGGTAACAGAAATATTCGCAATAATGACGAGAGAAATGACGGCGAAGGGTTTCGCGTCAACGTGATACAGAGAGGAAGAGGAAGAGGCAGAGGAAGAGGGAGTTATCCAGGTCGCGGTAGAGGGTACACCGTGCAAAATAATAACGACGCGGGAAACTGATTTCCGCGAACGTTGCGGGCCAAACGGAAGCGGACAGTACATACCGGCCCCGATTTAAGAAATGTTACCGGACTGACAGTAAAGTTATGAGACAGATTAGAGGCAGGCGTGGAACGACGCAACGTGTTGTTGCGAAACAAGCGTCAGGTGCAAGCGCGGATGAGTCATCTTCGCTGCGCAGAGCAATACAGGTTAACAGGCGAGTGGAGCATCAGAGGGCAACGACCCTGCCTAACAGAACAGCTGTTCAGAGAGAAGCCGCTAGCAATGCGGCAGCATTAGGTACGAACATTGCCGTAAGAGCTGGTGAATACATTACGAGTGGTAATTCCGTGGCGAAGGAAATAATAGATGAAACTGTGGATACACAGAGAGGTGCGGTTAGCAGTGTTAGCAATGAAGTAAATGGCGAGAATGAATTAGCAGAAGTAACTGATTGGCGTGTGCAGATCGACGATCTGTACAAGGGCCTAAAGCAATGTGAGTGGGAGGATTTTAAGAAGGAGTATGAGGCAAGGAAATTACTTAGTGGAAAAGGAAATAGTAGGGACGTCGATAAGGTGACGTGGCCCAAATTTGAAGAGGAGAGAGTAAATAGCGCCGCGCAAAGTACGCGTGCTGCCGATAAGACGAAGGTTAAAGATAGGAAGGAATTGGAGGATGAAATCCTTAGCATTGACGAGGAAGTAACTTCTGTTAACAATCCGCCAACAGTACAAGCTGCTACCGAAAGGCACCGTGAGGAAGAGGCAGGTAATTACATGAAGGTATTTGAAGTCCACGAGGATTACACTATATATGAAGTAACAGTGGATGTGAGTAAAGCTGATAATGAGGCCGTTTTGTCGAAAGAGGATACCGAGTTAAAATCAAAGCCTGACGAAAATGCAGAAGGAGAACTTAGTGCCTGTCTCAGAAAAGCTTTTATGTTAGAACCTGAAAGCGATCCAGAATGGTCGGATTCTGACGATAGTTCAGATGACGAATATTTCGGTACTAATGAAAATAATGGGGAAACAGCTAATTGCGATATTGTACCTAATGGTGACGAAGTTTCAAAACAAAATCCAGATGTTGAGACTGAACAAAGAAAGAAAGAGCCACCTGACGACTCAGGATCCATTTTACAAAGAGTTCAAGTAATTAATGACTTTGAACTCCCGGAACCAAAGAAGCCGCCAGATATAGGTGATGTGAAGGTTAACAGCATATCTTGGGACGATGTTATTGTCGACCCGGATTTGCTTAGAGAAGACCACAACAATGAAAAGCATTCGACGGTTAAACAAACTGTAATACCAGTTGAAATTTATAATGTGAAATTGCAGGTACTTCTTGATACTGGATCTCAGATAAGTGCAATCTCCCAGTCGTTTTTCGAACACATTTGTGATAAACCTGGACTAGTAATTATGTCAGTGACGGGTGTAAAGATTGTTGGTGCTACTGGCAAGACTAGCAAGCCGGTAAAGAACCAGATTTTGCTTGAATTTAGTATAAAAGGACAGAAATTTGAACACGATTTTTTGGTTGTGCCAGACTTGAGTACTGAAATGATTCTGGGAATAGATTGGTTAGATAAAGAAAAGGTTATTATTGATTGTAGCCAGGAAGTGATCAAAGTTAATAATGCATCTATGAATTTGGAATTAAAATTTGAGGAAAATGGGAAGGTGTTCGATTCAGAAATTGATTCTTTATTGTTGGAGATCGACCAAGGGAATGATGGTTTGGCAAACATGTACGAGGTATACCATGTCCAGAGGTTAATAGATGAGAGTGACAAGCAGGGGCCTGATTTTAAAGAAATTGTGGAAAATTTGAAGGAGATATCTCCTGATCAGAAAACAGAATTGCTTGATATTTTAGAAAGTAATAGCACCGTATTTTCGGACAAACCTGGCCTAGTTAAGAACTTTGAATACCAGATTGAGACAATAGAGCATAAACCTTTCTTTGTAAGACCGTTTTCGGTACCAATATCAAAGAGGCAGGCTGTGCAAGTGGAAATAGATAAAATGATAGAATGGGGTGTAATCGAACGGAGTAGCAGCGAATATAATAGTCCCCTTATCATCGTGAATAAAAGGGATGGGGGAGTGAGAGTAGTTATTGACGCCAGGACTTTGAACAAAATTGTAAAGAAGGAAATAGACAGACCTGAAAATCTGGACGAAATGCTCCAAAAATTTTATAATGTGAAGTATTTAACCAGTCTGGACATGACCGCCGGATACTGGCAAATCCCACTGAGCAAAGAATCCCGTAAATATACCGCTTTTCTATTGGCCGGGAAATGCTATCAGTATAAAGTAGTGCCATTTGAGCTTAGCACTTCTGAGGCAGTATTTATAAGACACTGGACTTTGTATTAGGGAGAGAATTGAGTTCCCGGCTAACCATTTATGTAGATGATTTACTGATTGCTACAGAAGAATGGCAAGAGCATTGTGAATTATTGCAGAAGGTTTTTGTTGCTCTACAAGCAGGGGGCATGACACTTAAGTGGAAGAAATTTGAATTTGTGAAGTCGGAAATAAAGTTTGTGGGGCACATTATTACTACGACCGGTATTGGCAAGGACCCGGAAAAGTTAACTGCAATAGCAGGGTGTCCAGCTCCTAGAAATAGAAAACAGTTGAAAGCCTTTTTAGGTTTATGTGGGTTCTATAGAAAATTCGTCAAGGGGCAAGTTTTTAATAGTCGTCATTTGAATAATCTACTTAAGAAAAATAGTGCTTTTGTGTGGACTGAAGGGTGTATGAGAAATTTCGAAAATTTAAAAAGTGAACTTTTGAATGACAATATTTTGCATCACCCCATGCTGTCAAAACCTTTCCACATGAGTACTGACAGCAGTGCTTATGGAATTGGTATAGAAGTTTTCCAAGAAATCTGTGATGGCAAAGAAATCGAACACAGGACTATCGCATTTGCAAGTAGAACTCTAACAAAATACGAGAGAAACTACACAATATCGGAAAAGGAAGCATTAGCCATTATATGGGGGTTAAAGAAATTCAGAAATTATCTAAGGGGCCATAAGCTCATCATACATACTGACCACAAAGCTTTGACTTTTCTTAAAGATTGTCGTTTACTTAATGGCAGGCTAACTCGTTGGGCTTTGTACCTGCAACAGTTTGATTACGAGATTTGCTATGTTAAGGGTACTGAGAATTATGTGGCAGATGCTTTATCTCGATTGCCTAATGGTATGAGTGAAGTGCCCAATGAAAATGGTGAAGAGGGTACTTTTCAGATTAGGTATATGAAAGAGGTTTCAGGAAAAAGGAAAATTGAGCAAGTATGTAAAAATATGAGATACCATCAGAATGAGGACCCGACATGGAAATCTGTCAAGGTAAATTTTGACAGTGTGCAGTATCCTCAAATTAAGAAATATTACAAAATCTTTAAAGGCATTTTATATAGGAGGAAAGATTTCGTCACTGAGGAATGGAGAGTATGTTGGCCACACCAGTTTGATACTGACGTCATAGACTATTTTCATTTAGCATTGGGGCATAGTGAGCCACAGAAATGTTTGGATAAATTGAATAATGTAGTAATGATTGCTGGTAGTGTCAGTAAAAAGGTAAAGGAACGAATTAAGTCGTGTGATGTCTGTCAAAGGGCCAAAGTACCGAACAGAACTAATAGAGGTCCGATGCAAAGTACACTCTTTGACATAAAACTCGACCGGCGGCCGGCCGCTTCAGAGGCTAAGTCCGATCCGATCGCGACACGGTATAATTGAATTCTGTGATTACTTGTGTAAATGATGAAAGTTTTTATGTGGTGAATGCAGCTTGCCGCTAACTCGGTGTAATATGTTGTCTGTACAGAAGTGTATCTGTCACCTTTATCGCTCTTTCACTCTCACACAGAAATGTTCTTTATCTGTATACAGTTTAAACTATATTAATTACTTGAAATCAGCCTAGTAGAATCTCTGGTGGAGCCCTTCGTCTTAATATTCAGCGGCTGGCTTGCTAGAAAAGATCTTTGGATTTGTTATTATTATTAAGCGCTGCATTCAGTTGGGAAAATCGATCGTTTGAACCATTCGTTCAGTTTACGACAGATCTAACATTTCAGATGTAGACGAAGCCTTTTTGGACGATTTCTAAACTCAGAGATTTCAGGCTCTCTTCGTCACAGCTGAAACTTCCCAATTAATTACAGGGCCCAGACAATCATCAATGATTCAGACAGAGAACTCATTCATCATTCACACTAGAATAAAATGTTCACAAACCTTATTTCTGAGGCAAAATTATATTGGTTCATTTCCATACATGTCCTGTTTGGTGTTGGTTCCAAGTCTCTTTCAATTAGTTTGTGTACAGGTTTATCTTTCTCTTTACTATCGCGCTAGCGGCACAAACGATACTCTTTACTATCTCGCTTTAGCGCGAAGAAGGATAAATAAAACTCTTTTAGCAATCTGATAATCTTCAAACGAATACTTCCGAAGCTGTTCCTCTCTCTCTCTATAACTACAATAACCATGGAGCATACCTTTTCGTACCTCTGTTGTTCCAAGGAATAAACGTACTAGAAAAATACCTTGGCGTCGACGAGCTGTCGGCGCATATATTACTAGGAAATCTGATCAGATACTTTTCAAACGTAAATAAATGTGGATGAATTGATTGACCATTATTAATTATTGCGTGATAGAGGGTAATTTTCCAGTGGGTAGATTACAATGCCCCTCGCAGCGAGCGAAGTTTGTGAGCTCAATTTTGATTCACCGAACACACTTCGCGAGCTATCTATTAGCGTAGATAACCCGGAAGTGATGATTGTCAGTCCTCTGACTGAAAGAGAATATTATGTTTGAGACAGACGAAGAAAAGAAATGTTGAAGACAGAAGAAATGAAGAGACAGGTACCGCGGCTGTATTGCTTTTACGTGCATCTAGGTGTTATGTTTGCTGTGCACAACCAAGGAAGATGATCTTTTATGAACTGATGTCAGGGTCTACCCATTCGGGAACTTTCTTAAGCAGGGAAACCTTGGAAAACCTCTTAAGCTTAGACCCCCAGCCTACGGTACATAGAAGATAGGAAAGCCTATAGAAGAACAAAAATAATTTTGAAATTCATCTCTAAAGAAAGACAGGGATCAATTTGTATCACAATTTGGAGAAGAGTGGTTTGTGCCTCTAGCAAAAAAAAAAAAAAACGTTTTACAATAAATAACGTGAATTCGCGTTTTACAATCTTGCTTCTAGTACAATATCTTGCGGTGCTAAACTCCCCCGGGTCTTGCATGTCCCCGACGTCCACATTTGTAGTCGGTCTTCTACGCGGCCCACTATGTAGTTGATCTTCTACGCGGCCCACAATGGGAAGATTAGAAGGAACGGGGATACTCGAATTCACATGCAACATTCATTCCAAAAGAATTAGCAATGACCAAAAGGGAAACTCTTCCTGTAAGAGAACTAATTAGGTTGCACCGTCCAAGATTCTCCTTTTTGAAAGCAAAATCCTTATGGCTTCATGGATCCTTTTTGTTACGACATACTTCACGGAATTCAACGATTACTTAATGATGTTGCCAAAAGCATCTTCCGATTTTCTCGTTTGAATACTCTTTTTTACTTTGCCTCCCCACTTGTGCTTATAAGTCCAAAAGTTTTCACAGATTTTCTATCACTGATTTGTTCTTCGTAATTTAAAGGATTCATGTAACTTACTATAGATTTTGGATTCAAATCATCGAATAATGGAAAGTGTAGTTCATTTTATACCAAGACATCATCCATATTTCCTTGATAAGTCATATAATTTAGCTATACTCAAAACCTTTTATTTTAAATACATATATTTTTACGTTTGAGCGCTGAAATATAAAAATTATTATCATTGAGAAATGCGGATTCACCTCTTTCATTTACTCTCTGATTCATACGGTGTTCATCCATGCTCATATATGGAAATGGATTTTTCACAAAAAATTCTCAAACGAACACGAACCATTAAATTACTACTGAATCTATGAATATTTACTTTCTTTAACCATTCATTAATAAATTAAAAATTCTTAACTTCTAATTATGACACCTATTCCTTTTAAAATGCAACATGAATCAGTTTATCCTCGCGTTTGGTGCGAGTCTCTTACAAAGCATCTCTGTATCGTCTATATCGATTTTAATTCTCGCGCCGACGTCAACTGTTTTGCGCGGGAAATTATCTTTGCGGCGTTAACCGTCACTCACAATTCACTACCACAACACATTCCTTCACACGTTTACACATCTAAGCGTTCACATGAGATGAGATATGAATATTCACTCGGAACCTCTTTAGATTATTCAGCGTCATTTGCGGAAAACATTTCATTTTCTTGAAGTTCAGTCAGATCCTTAATCATTCTTGATGACATTAGCAATGCTAAAGTCCTATATTCACCCCAACACAGGTGAAGCCTATCTCCACTATCTTCTTTACAACACTCGATAATAATGGTTAGTCACTGTTTCTATGCTCTATGTTACTGATTAACTATTTCAATTTAAAGGTTTCTATCACTACACACAGAGTTTATGGTTATGTTTTTTACGAGCGTTCATTTCTGTCACTCGGAACACCATTACTCACTATCTTCTAATCTTCATTATACTTTTTTAAGTCGTTATGAGAAAATAATCCTTTTATTTTGTTCGACACCGGGTATGCTATGTCACGACCAACAATGGGGAGCAGTATGGGCTTGTGGAGGGTTCGATCAAACCCCATTTCAACATGCGATCTATTTCTTTTTGGACTTGAGCCTTTAGCCTCCAGGGAACAGGATAGAAAGTTCTACAATATGTTTCATGCGGCTTAACGTAGAGATGGCATATGTATCCCTTAATAACTCCTGGCCTCTCATCAAACACGTTTTCATACGCTAATAATAATTCTTTGAGCTGCTGCTTCTGATCTTCAATAATGCAGTCGGATTCATTTAATTTCTCATACACTAATTGACCGAAATCTCCTTTGACTTGGACCTCATTATTTACGTGCTGTTTAGAATTCTGTGCAGTCCTGATTACTTGCACGCTGATCCCACTATCATATTTTCTGGTAAGGCTTTCCTTTTTCAACAAGTCCATCTCAATTTCTTGTTTATTTACATTTAACCAAATTTTTCCTGTTTTAAAATCTATTCTGCATCCGTATTGACGTAGGCTGTCGACTCCGATAATGCAGTCTACCACCAAATTTGTCACAACAAGGAATGTGCTTAATATTGCTACATTTCCTACTTCTACACTAAGTAGTGACTGCACTTTTACATTAGCCGATCTGGCCCCAACGGCGCCTATTATTCTACAATTTTGAACTGGAAAAATTGGTACTCGTCTTATATTTCTGATCTTGTTGAATAGAGCCTCCGAAATAACATTCGTGGTTGCAGCTGTGTCTAAAACCGCCGTTATAGGTACAGTCTCCAAAATGACTTGCACTTCGGCTACTGCCACCTGTTCCTTATCCTCATCTTTGGGTTCTAAGTCCTCGGTCAATTCATCTGCCAGTAATCGTCCATCATTGTACGTTAGCATTGGTACACATATCCTGTTGCCCCTCAACCTATTGTTGACCGCTCCTACGGGGCACGAGTGGGTCCTTACTAGTTTGTTGGATTTTGATTCGCCTGGTGGGTGACATCATCCGTCACTTCGGTAATCACCGGTTGATTCGTAGATGTCCGTCCCCACTGATATTGGTTATTTGAGTCTATTCCCCCCGGTTGGTTCCACTTTCTATTACCGTTATTGTTCCATGCTTGCGGTCTGAAATTCCTTTCGTTCCCCCATACGGGATTGTATCGTTTCCCATTCCTGTTGTTCCTTGAATAGCCCCTCGCACGACTATTGCCGGTATTATTGTTGATATTTTGAGGGGTTTCTCCACTATTTATCGATCTCTGTGTGTTCCCTTGCCTACCATTTGGCGGAGGTTCTATCTCCCTATATTGGAATCTATTGTTGCGGGCTTTCTGGTTGTTCTCTTCTATAATGTCTATATGATCTAACGTCGTGAGGAACGACTCCAAGTCTTTATCATTGCCGTAAATTAATTGATTCCGTATACTAGTTGGTAGTCTTGCCTTAAGTATGTTTATTATATCTGGCAAAGGCATAGGTCTGTCCCAATATCTAGTTTTATTTATATATTTCTCAAAATACTTCCTAAGGCTTCCTTTCGAAAAAGAGAAAGGCTCTGGGTAGAGCACCTCCTGCCTTAGGCGTTCCTGTACCCCTTCTGACCAGAATTTTGCTAAAAACGCTTTCTCAAAATCGTCATAGGTCGAGCAAACAGACGTCATGTCCGAGGCCCAGATCGCCCCCGAACCTTGTATATACCCAGTAACGAAACTGGTCTTCTGCCACTCCGACCAATTTCTGGGTAGCACTCCTCTAAAACTCCTGATAAAAACAATCGGATGGACCCCCCTTTTATCAGTGTTAAAAATCTGAAATTGCCGATGCTTTATCATTTTTTCTTCGGCATGGCACAGGCTTTCGTAATCTCCGTCCGATAAAACTTCGCGCGAACAACTAGCTCGTGGCAATTTAATATTCGAGTTACTCACACAAGTCGGTATCGTGTGCGAATGTGCAGTAACTGGCTCTATAGTCGCTGGCAACTTCTGCTGCTGGCCGGTATTCATTTGTTCTGAGCCTTGTTGTGAAACGCGTATCGACTCTGCTATCGTTTGTTTCCATTGCTCAAAATCAGCACCTAACTGCTGTCGCACTTCCTCAAGTCCTTTCGCAAACAAATTCTCTTCCTGTTTGCCGCATAGACTCTGGAATGCTGCTTTAACATTTTGCTCAACGTTTTCACACATTAGCCTTTTGTTTTCTAATGTGATTTCGGATAGTTTACCCGTTAATACATTAATTTGGTGGTCTATAACGTCCTGACGTTCTGTCAGATGTTCCACACTTTCCTTTAAGTTCGTCTGCGTACGTGCCAATTCAGGAAGTTGCGCAATTGCACATGACATGGCATCTTGCTTCTGTACTAATTGCGGAACCATTTCCACATGTTCCCGTACGGTGTCTATCTTAATAGCCACATACTCCTTCATTTCTACACGTACGCGGTGAGTAGATTCCTCACATTGAGCTTTAACCAATTCTATTTGTGCAGTTAATTTTCGTTCCGTCCCTTCGGCCTGATCTTTAAGTTCCTTTGTCTTCGCCTCTATCCGCTGCTCTAATTCGGAAAAACTGTCGTGTAACTGCTGCTTAATCTCAGCTTTCAGATTTTCCTGGCCCTCATTAACTGAGGCGAACTTCGCGTTAATGTCGATTTTCAGATTTTCTTGCCCTTCAGTAACTGAGGCTAATTTCGTATTCAAATCATTTTGCCCCTCGGTAACTGAGGCTAACTTCGAATTCAAATCATTTTGCCCCTCGGTAACTGATGCTAACTTCGAATTCAAATCATTTTGCCCCTCGGTAACTGAGGCTAACTTCGCATTAATGTCAATTTTCATATTTTCTTGGCCTTCAGTAACTGAGGCTAATTTCGCGTTTATGTCGATTTTCATATTATTCATGCTCTCGGTTATCATCTGCATCTGTCTCATGATAATTACTAATGGATCTAATCCATGTTGCATACCTGCTGTTACCTCTCCAGCCGTGTCTACAGGGCGTTCTATTACACCATCTGTAGCGATCGGTTCTACCACACTTCTTACTACATCACTATCATCCGTGCTCACAGCTGAAGGCTGTTGCGTGTTGCTCTGCTCTGCTTGACTCATCTTAAACATTGCCCTAGTTAAAACCATATAAATATCTACAGTCAATATGTATATATCTCCTTTCACACAATAATACTTCTGTGTGGCTACTTTCTTATAGTACTTATTCAGGTAGATGCAACTAGGGCAGTTCAACCAATCTACATGTAGCATGCACACAATTCGTAAATGTTCAAATCTACGTCTACTTCCTCAATACTAGCAAGCTTTAATACAAAATTATACATCTGGCCTTTTTTCTGCGCCCAGCGTGCTGCTTTTCTTTGAAGATCCAACTAATTCGCCTGCGAGTATCTCTTCTCTTTTCCAAGTTAAGTTGTCTCGTCGTAGTTCACATGAAACAGAGAACAAAATTATTTTAACAACGTCCAAAAACGTGTCCTGTCACGGATTGGCCATTATAATTGAATTCTGTGATTACTTGTGTAAATGATGACAGTTTTTATGTGGTGAATGCAGCTTGCCGCTAACTCGGTGTAATATGTTGTCTGTACAGAAGTGTATCTGTCACCTTTATCGCTCTTTCACTCTCACACAGAAATGTTCTTTATCTGTATACAGTTTAAACTATATTAATTACTTGAAATCAGCCTAGTAGAATCTCTGGTGGAGCCCTTCGTCTTAATATTCAGCGGCTGGCTTGCTAGAAAAGATCTTTGGATTTGTTATTATTATTAAGCGCTGCATTCAGTTGGGAAAATCGATCGTTTGAACCATTCGTTCAGTTTACGACAGATCTAACATTTCAGATGTAGACGAAGCCTTTTTGGACGATTTCTAAACTCAGAGATTGCAGGCTCTCTTCGTCACAGCTGAAACTTCCCAATTAATTACAGGGCCCAGACAATCATCAATGATTCAGACAGAGAACTCATTCATCATTCACACTAGAATAAAATGTTCACAAACCTTATTTCTGAGGCAAAATTATATTGGTTCATTTCCATACATGTCCTGTTTGGTGTTGGTTCCAAGTCTCTTTCAATTAGTTTGTGTACAGGTTTATCTTTCTCTTTACTATCGCGCTAGCGGCACAAACGATACTCTTTACTATCTCGCTTTAGCGCGAAGAAGGATAAATAAAACTCTTTTAGCAATCTGATAATCCTCAAACGAATACTTCCGAAGCTGTTCCTCTCTCTCTCTATAACTACAATAACCATGGAGCATACCTTTTCGTACCTCTGTTGTTCCAAGGAATAAACGTACTAGAAAAATACCTTGGCGTTGACGAGCTGTCGGCGCATATATTACTAGGAAATCTGATCAGATACTTTTCAAACGTAAATAAATGTGGATGAATTGATTGACCATTATTAATTATTGCGTGATAGAGGGTAATTTTCCAGTGGGTAGATTACAATGGGACAATAAAACTGGCCAACTCGCTAATTCTCTAAGTCCGGTTATATGCACAATCTGGCAACACTGCAGACTGCGGCACTTCCTGGAGGAAAACTTGTCCCATGATGGAGAAACACTAAGCTGATTGCGCCTGTGGTCTAGCGGTAGCGTGCGTTGTTTTTGTTCGTAATGTCAGTGGATCGAGAGCAGCTGGCATAAAATATTTTTATTGCCTCATCTGTCTGAATGCTGAAGACGTGAATGTAATGGTAGCGCAGATTCAATCTATTTCGCTTTCTGACACACCGATATCAAAATTTTATCCAGTAACGATTTTGCGGCAGATTTCCTGCAGACTGTCCTCCTCTGGACGCCGTATGCGGCAAAGCTCCGCGATCCATTTGCTGGCTACCGGCAGCGGCCGTGGCGACAGCAGCGGCGCTGCACTCCCCCGTTCTTTATCGAAAGCGCCTGCTCCCGCTCATCGCTTTTGATGATTTAAAACGCTTTATTATTAAATGTTGCTCCACAGAAAATTTCTACGATTTCCATTCACGCTCAAAAGCAACGGAGACAGACGCCCTGATTAGTAGGCGGGTATTATATTACATTAATCGGCAAGAGCTGAGTATGGCCCGTAATTAATTTTATAGACTGGGACGAAATTAAACCACCTCGCTACATTCGATGAATTTATAAATGCTTCATACCTCGTTTCTTTTCCTTTCAAACTCAATTATTTGTGCAACTTTTGGTCAATGTTCGGATGTTTTCGTCAAGCCGGGGTGAGCGTCTGTGGTGTAAAGTGTATTACAGTTCTTGTTTCATTCCTTATGGTAACTCTATGCGATAAACTGTGTGAATACCTTGCAATGCATGCTCTGTAGCAGTGCAGGAACACTGCACATTTGGAGTTCCATGTATGGGTTCATGAAGTATTTAATGTTGATCGGAAGTGATGGTTAAGGTCATCAGATTTAGACCAGAAAAATTTGTCGTTTTGGAGGTATCAGAGAACGGAAAGGAATTGCTAACGCCGGTGTTAGAAAACGTCTACAGTTAAATGCTATTGCAAAAATTTAGAAGAGGGGAACTATATTAATCAACATGTGCACTTCATAAACAACCTTCTGACATGTTAGACCTATATGACGAACAAAACTAAAATTTATATCGTTGACAGTCGCTTTGAATCTTTTCAGGATCTATTTTACAGTGAAGCACCTTGGCATTTGCAAAGCAGACATCCATGATATTAACTTAATTTACTAAGTCGAATCGGACGAAGATTGATGTCTAAAGGCATTCTTCAGATTTCGTATAAAGAATTTTTACTAGCGGTTTGCAACTCCATTAATTAAAATGGAAAATAAAAGGTTGTAGTCAGCGGCTTCCACCGAGATTCGAACTGCTATGTCATACAGTACGACCACCGCAATGCACAAGGGAACCTCTTTTTTTTTAAATTTTGCCCACCGCCACTTTTCATCCTATAATAAAAAAAAAAATTCTGGTCCACTTCAGGCGTTGGCTCCTGACTAAACCTACCCCAAGAGCTGCCTATATACCAGGGGAAATATGGGAATTCAAGGTTAGGGCTATCATTACAAACAAAACAAAATCTTCCTTTTTCTGAATTTTATTTTTATTTTGATTTTTTTTTTGGTTTATTTTTGTTGTGTAATTGATCAGACGCCTTCTGCGCCCCGCTGGTAATATGTTGAGTCACGTCTTCTCGAAATTGGTGTGTTCCGTTCAGTAGTTCAGAAATGTTCATTGGTTCAAACTGGAAACCCTCTTCACTCTTGGCTTAACACATTCCAGCTGCGAGGCAGGTCGTGGAAAGCACTCCCAAGGAAGTTCGAGAAAAATTGTCTGTATTTTGGGTGGCGGACAACGACATAATGACGGTCGTTGAGGTATGTCCAAAAATCGAGTACAGAGTCTACAGTTTGTCCAACTAGGTAGTGAATGGCATGTCCGCGAATCCAATTCACAGCATTGGTCTTTGTCCGAGGAAAATAGTCACGTCCCGGAACTAATAATGAAAGGGGAGTATTCCGATTCAGAATATCCCGCTTTAGAAAAGCCACAATATGACGAATAACCTATGAGCTAACGACACACTGGCGACCACAGACGGACTATAGTCACTGCGATGTTGCCTGAGCCTCAAAACGCAACCTTAAAACACACAAACAGGTGTTACTTATGTGAAGAACGCCGTTCTTGGAGTCCAGAAATTAATTATACTTTCTAAGTGTCTCATCTTACAGTGGATTCTATCCTACGAGTCTTCGATGTGGAAAACGAATGTCAAGTGAATTTAGCGAGTTAACGCCGGCCTACACCCAGAAGTAAATGCACTATCAGAGTGTTGACAAATACTTGCTACGACGCTGCCATTTCTCGGTTCTCTTGCGAGGCAGCTCTTCAGCGAAATGCTTGCCGTGATTCTCCGATACGGTCCTTCAGAGTGGAGACGCGCGCGCACGTTTGGTTTTTATGCGGCGTTCTCCCCTGATGGTTTCTGACGTCGCCTTGTGGGCTATGTCTACATTTGAGACATTCAATTATCATTAATCCAGAATGATACAAGTTTCAGCTTCCGGCGTGGAAGAAGGCTGTTGACGTCGACATTATATCATTTCAACGTAGGGAAAGCAAAACGGGTCATTCAATGTTTCTCATTCAACATAATGCATGTGAGATAATTTTCCGTAACGTTCATAATCATCTAAAAATACAAACGAAGTAAAAATACATCTGAAGCTTATTCGAATTGAATATAATGTAAGATACCAAACGCTTTGCACCTCGATGTCGAATTTGTCCACGTGCAATCTTTTGCAGCATACAAAAAGAATGTCATGATTACCACGAGAATGAAGAAATATGTTGGTACGGACGGAAGCAAGAAGAGACGCAATCAACAAATATTCGATTCCTCATGGCATTCATTTCATTTGAGACGTAAGAAGAGTTAAACCGGGATATTACTTTCGTTAACACGAAAGATATGCCGCACATATTGATAACGAGGAAGTCTGCGTCTTCGTACGTTTCCTCCTAGAAATCTGTATGCTCTCTTATATACTAAGTAGCCTGATCATTGTTTCAGTAATGTTACCCTCTTGTTTGACCCCGTAACGATGAACAGATTCCAAATGCATGTCTCTGCATGAAAGTAGCTGTTTGAACCCTTCCTGGGTTGCCTTTTGTGTTTTATTGCTTGGAATTCCTGAAGCAGACCACTGTGCCTTCTCCCCTTGTGGGTTAGGTCTCAAAACTAAACCGCTTTTTATCCAATGGCATAATTTATTCAGACAGCATCAGCACAAGACTGTCAAACAAAGCCTTCCATTTACAGTTGCAACACTCTAACCAGCACTGACCGAAGTGTAATCCCCGGTCATGGTCCGAAATTAGCAGCTGTCTGCTACTGTGGCAAAGTCCGTACTACACTTTCGATTCCGCAGCACCATTTTATCTGGTAACACTGTGTAGTTGCAGAGTTGTGCCAGCATGTCTGTCCTCACACTGTCAACTTTATGTATCTCACTTCTCCTGTAGCGTTGATCACAAGGAGCAGAAGTAAATGAGTGTATTCTGCATGACGTAACATTCAGTATTCCCTTCTTGCATAGCCACTCTTCATGTGCATCGATACCAAATACGAATGTGAAAACTCTTGCGAGTGCGAGATTGACAATAACAATCGTAACAAGAACAATCAAATAATGAATAATGTTTATTCCAACGCAGAACGAGAATGGCTTTAAATATAAAAATCTATATCTATATCCATAGCTATTGATCTTTGATTTGGCACAGTGCATATATATTCTTAGCATTTAGTTACTGAATTTAGTTCGAGATGTTTGCAGAGAAAAGGAAAAGTCGGTACTTCTCGCTAGTGTAATATAATGTGAACCAGCAACTACGCTTTCCTTGGAACACGACTCAAGCAGGTCCCCAAGTAGGTACCAAGGCACTGCTGCATTCTGTTCCCTGACATTGCTCTGATGACGGTTAATGCAGATAGTTCCGATTATGAAATACAAAACGTATTGCAGGTTAGTTCCTGGGATAGTAACATTAAATTTGCGTTGTAGACGGCACATGAACGTGACGACTATCCATATTACTCATCAATATAAAAAGACGGTATTATGGGAATTTAACAGGATTACTCAACATGAATTCTGAAATTGGTTGACTGACCGCACAGGTGCTAAACGTCGTCAAGAGTATACGATGGCTTAATCGCATTAGGAATATGAAGATCGTCTTCGACAGCTCGCAACTTTCACATTGCTATCTCCACCCTACTCCAGACAGCCCTCGGTGGAGTTGCACTAAGTTGCCGTTGCAATGTAAGGCCTTCAAACCGACAACAGACCACATATTGAAAAATACAAGCGAGTTCTCTTGCAGCGTAAGCTTATTGTAACTAATCTAAAAATTATTGGACAGGAACACTGTCCTATTCAAAAAAAAAACTGTCTAGCAGGTCCTCTAATCGCTCCTTGGTACAGTCGTTTGACTATTGAAAAAGGTTCCAGCAAGTCACCACTAGAAAACACTGCTCTGTACCGCAATAACACAAGATGTAAAGTAATACCACGGTACTACAAATATCAGGGAACACCTTATCACAGATAAGACTGTCCTTAAGGCTTGTAAGGTCACATTTATTACAATAAATGACATACCTGAAATGTTACCACTCTCATTATTACGTCAGATTGGTAATGCACGTAGTAAGTTCGTCGTATTCATGATTTCCTCTTCAAAGTAACATACCGTACTTATTATTTAACACAAAATGACATTAAAAATTTAAGTTATTCACGAGCAGCTAGTTGAGAATATGTATGAACTTCAAATGACACGTCGAACCGTCTTGTTCCGCATATGGATTCAAACCCAGCTCATGCAGACTAAGCAAAGATTTCGTTACTGACGGAAACTAACAGTCATTCCTGATTAAGCATACAGAGAGTGATATACCTTGATTTTAGACAGTATCAGTTAGCAAATATCAACTTTAATTTGCATAACGCAAACATGTTTAACAGACGCGAATTCCTACTCATCATCTATTGTCCCTGTTAACGAACTACGAGAGATGTTAAATATTGCTTCTTCACAAGTAACTTACTTGAAATGCCGTGAGGTAAAGCTTTGTGTTGGACACGGATTCGAACCCAGAACCTAATCGGATTGCTATCGAAGCACAGTCAAATGTGACATATCGGATTTTCGCGGCAGTAGCTAGATGTTTTAACTGAAATGACGAGACGAAACATTAATTTTTTCCTTCCCAGGACTCCTACCCGGCACCTATCGCTGTTATATTCTAGAGAAAACGAACGTTAAATATGGGTTTGTTGCGCCAGCAGTGATATGTGAGCATGTTTGAACTAGAAATAATATGACGAAGAGTTCAGCGCTCACTGGGAATAGAGCCCCACACATATCGTTGTTGACTACACACAAAGAGACGTCAGCTACCGAAGTTTTCTCCACCAGCTGCTCAGAATAACATCTTGAACTTACAGTCATCTCGCAAATAGTTCTGTGTCTGACTGGGAGTTAAAAACGTCAGATATCGTTAGTGTTGACAACGAATGAAAATACATTAAAAATCAAGATTCTTATCCACCAGCAGATAGTTGTTCTCATGCTAGAGCTTCATAATACATAATTAAATCTTTAGTGCCGGGCCAGGATTCGATCCCATTCACGCGTAATACACTCCTGGAAATTGAAATAAGAACACCGTGAATTCATTGTCCCAGGAAGGGGAAACTTTATTGACACATTCCTGGGGTCAGATACATCACATGATCACACTGACAGAACCACAGGCACATAGACACAGGCAACAGAGCATGCACAATGTCGGCACTAGTACAGTGTATATCCACCTTTCGCAGCAATGCAGGCTGCTATTCTCCCATGGAGACGATCGTAGAGATTCTGGATGTAGTCCTGTGGAACGGCTTGCCATGCCATTTCCACCTGGCACCCCAGTTGGACCAGCGTTCGTGCTGGACGTGCAGACCGCGTGAGACGACGCTTCATCCAGTCCCAAACATGCTCAATGGGGGACAGATCCGGAGATCTTGCTGGCCAGGGTAGTTGACTTACACCTTCTAGAGCACGTTGGGTGGCACGGGATACATGCGGACGTGCATTGTCCTGTTGGAACAGCAAGTTCCCTTGCCGGTCTAGGAATGGTAGAACGATGGGTTCGATGACGGTTTGGATGTACCGTGCACTATTCAGTGTCCCCTCGACGATCACCAGTGGTGTACGGCCAGTGTAGGAGATCGCTCCCCACACCATGATGCCGGGTGTTGGCCCTGTGTGCCTCGGTCGTATGCAGTCCTGATTGTGGCGCTCACCTGCACGGCGCCAAACACGCATACGACCATCATTGGCACCAAGGTAGAAGCGACTCTCATCGCTGAAGACGACACGTCTCCATTCGTCCCTCCATTCACGCCTGTCGCGACACCACTGGAGGCGGGCTGCACGATGTTGGGGCGTGAGAGGAAGACGGCCTAACGGTGTGCGGGACCGTAGCCCAACTTCATGGAGACGGTTGCGAATGGTCCTCGCCGATACCCCAGGAGCAACAGTGTCCCTAATTTGCTGGGAAGTGGCGGTGCTGTCCCCTACGGCACTGCGTAGGATCCTACGGTCTTGGCGTGCATCCGTGCGTCGCTGCGGTCCGGTCCCAGGTCGACGGGCACGTGCACCTTCCGCCGACCACTGGCGACAACATCGATGTACTGTGGAGACCTCACGCCCCACGTGTTGAGCAATTCGGCGGTACGTCCACCCGGCCTCCCGCATGCCCACTATACGCCCTCGCTCAAAGTCCGTCAACTGCACATACGGTTCACGTCCACGCTGTCGCGGCATGCTACCAGTGTTAAAGACTGCGATGGAGCTCCGTATGCCACGGCAAACCGGCTGACACTGACGGCGGCGGTGCACAAATGCTGCGCAGCTAGCGCCATTCGACGGCCAACACCGCGGTTCCTGGTGTGTCCGCTGTGCCGTGCGTGTGATCATTGCATGTACAGCCCTCTCGCAGTGTCCGGAGCAAGTATGGTGGGTCTGACACACCGGTGTCAATGTGTTCTTTTTTCCATTTCCAGGAGTGTATGTGGAGATGTTAAGGAATCTGCAGTTTTGAACAAACAACAAATTGTAGCCGAGCTGTATTGTCACGAAAGGATCAAATTCCGCGTTAAGGGCGGTCTGAGTTGCATTCCCAGTTCAGAGCCAATCTTATCGACATACAGAAGCTCAGATAAAAGATGGAATAAGTGTCCTGTGACCATACATAGCGTTTGTTTCGTCACCTGAAATAAATAACTAGTAATAGAAAGGTTACTGGTGATAGAGTTTCTACATGTCGCCACTCCAGACTTTATTGTGGTTCAACCTACCGTATACTTGGTAGAGAAGGAAAATCATCTTTGACGTGAATTTTCATACCACACTGCCATTACACCTTCTTCACTTGGTGTAGCCAGGAGAGAATGGACTCTGTCTCTCCCTATCTAAAATCATTGACAGAAGTGGGAATCCAACCCAGACCATAGGTATAACAACCTACCATCCGTCCAACAGACCACGAAATCCTCTTCTCTCATTTTTCTATCGTAACGCCGTTGCGCCACACTGGATGAGAATTCTGACACACAGGCGTCCTGTAGTAATTTGCACCATGTTCAGTAAATTCATTTACTTGGTTCACCGAATCACCATTAACTAGCTGCCTCGGCTACCCAGTGCATACATTCCACTCTATATTTTGTAATCACCGAAATAAAATCACGTAACTGCCACCTACACAGAACTGCCAACAGTGTAGGATGCAGAAGTTTAAATAGGAATTGCGCCATCTGTTTGTAGAAAACGTCGTTCAGTAAAAAAAAAAAGAAAAGCTGTAACTGTTTGTCTCTCAGAAGTCAAGACCTGGCCATATGCATAATCTCACAGTGCTGTGGAATCAAAAAGTTCTGGAGGAATAGTTGTCGAGCTCTGGAGCTGTTGTAGCTACGTGTCAGCTAGTAGCGTAGATAAGATGTCGCGAGTTCGAATACATTCAGTGCTACATTTTCTAAAACGCAATTCAGCTGTCTGCTGAAGTTGTCAATCTAATGGAACTTTGAACATACTTCCCTTCACTTCTCAACCCAACGTAGTCGCATGTGGAAAAAGGGCTAACTACTGTGACATTTTGTTCTGTTCAGGTTTAATAGACAGCAGGCAGCAGATGCATCTCGAAGCTGTGTAGGGAGAGCGCATCGTGCCATAATATGTCAGAAAAGTATTTTCTACATTAGCTGTCGTGTGGTAGTGAGATTTTATTCTTCTTCAAACTTTGTTTGACAGCTTTAACTCAGAACAAGTTTTCTACATGCATGTAATCAATAAACTGCACGTGCATTGTCATACTGTCATAGATAACATCAGAGAATTCGCATTTATCGTTGATGATTAATTTCTCTCTCATGTTTACTATTGTTTTAACAACACTAAAGGAAACCTTACGAAAATTGTGCACTGTATTATAAGAAATGAAATAAAACTAACCACGATAACCTTACGACGAAAGTATGTTTTAATAAAACCGAGTATCTGTACACAAATGTGCCTCTATCGAGACGACTTAGTAAAATACTACTCACTTAGATTTTGATTGGGTCTGTGTTTCATTGGTATGCTGTGTCGTACTCAAGAGGTATGCAAATGTGTTCATAAATATAGTTACGTATTCCTAGAAACCCAAAATTCGCTTGTCAGCAGCGGAAAGAGGCGTTGCCTGTTGTGCAGCATTGTAAGTTTTTCAACATTGCACTATGAGCCGAAAGTATTTTCTTGCCATTTCCTTATTTATGTTTGATCCGACTCCTTGTAGCTCTTTCACAGAAGGGATAAAAACGTTGCAGTCAGTGAGACTGGAACTGCAAACCATAACATACGCTTTTTCACAGGTCAGCACGGTACCACAGAGCTGGCGAAGAGGTACGGGTCTGAGCGTCCTCTTACGACGGCAATAGTGTCTAGAACTCGTAAACCGCTATTTAAAGGTCGAGATTAGTTGCGATTTCCATCTGCAACGACTTTCCTGGGCTGAAAACCGTAAATTTACAATCTTTTGTTACCCTTCAAGCGATAATAACTCAGATTATTCAATGGAAATGACAGGTAAAATCAAGTGAACTTTGAGGCTTAATTCCGTGCACACCAGGAAGTAACTCGTCGATCACAGAGTTGCCAAACATACGTTGTCTTGTTGCCAAATCTCAGTTACAGTACCAGCAGGAAGAAGACGAACCGATGTGATCCTACAGCGGGCTGGGAAGTGACCATAGCTGGTGTCTCCAAGTCGCGGCTGCTACGGCCTGGAATACGTAATGCGTCTGACTCGCTTACTGTAACTAGGTTTAGGGACTGGAGCGTAGTTACTAATAATACTCAGAACTGACTACAAACTAAGCATCATAAATCAGTAACTCTCATTGTTGTTTTTATATTTCTTTAGTAAGTGTACTCAAAACTAAGAAACTCATTAACAGGCGTTTTCGTGCCTCGCCGATAGTCGAGCACAACAAACAAATAAAAATAAAAAAGAATGTTTATATGTGTGTGTGTGCGTGTGTGTGTGTGTGTGTGAGAGAGAGAGAGAGAGAGAGAGAGAGAGAGAGAGAGAGAGATAAAAAAGAATGAGAGAGTAAAAAATTGTTGTAAAGAAATTGAATCATGGTATTTAAAGAAATCTTTCATTGTAATGACACGTTCCACATCATTACGACATGTCGTATTCGTGATCTATGGAACAAGAAGTAATCTAATGTAATGTAATCTAATCTAATCACATCATATTGAAGACTAGCCATAAAGAGTCATGAATTACCGAAATTTTTGCCAATACCATTAATGAAATCTAAACTTGAAAATAAAAGACGACAAGTTTTGTAATAAACCGTGACTCCTATCAAGACCCTTTCGTCCCTGTTTTCTAACCACGAAAGATGTCTGATATACCTCCATTCTGAAGTAACAAAGTGTGCATGCATTTAAAGATGAAGTGCATGATGTGAAGTTCTGTGACGGAGATACAAACCCAACACGTAATCGGATTGTTAACTAAGAAAAATCAAATGTTACGTATCGGTTTTTCTTACGAGCTGCTAGGTGTCTGAATCTAAAATAAGGATACAAACTTTTGTGCCTAAGAGACAATCGAACTGCACACCTACCGTGCATCCACGAACGTAGCTTAAGTATCAGTTTCTTACTCACGAACAGTAAGATGTGTGCGTGTTTGAGCAGAAATAACGACACCTATTGCGATTGTTGGCAACACATGAACAGACATTAAAAATGCGCGTTGATTTTCACTAGCAGGTGGGTGTGCACTTGTTAGACCTGGAAATGAAATTATGAATATTTTTGTACTGGATCAGGATTCGGACCCACATATTTACCTTTGGAGGAGACCTAGAGAAGACTGCAGTCTTGGGAAAAGGAACGAAATGATTGAACTATACTGTTGGCTCTGAGCACTATGGGACTCAACATCTAAGGTCATAAGTCCCCTAGAACTTAGAACTACTTAAACCTAACTAACCTAAGGACATCACACACACCCATGCCCGAGGCAGGATTCGAACCTGCGACCGTAGCAGTCCCGCGGTTCCGGACTGCAGCGCCAGAACCGCTAGACCACCGCGGCCGGCGAACTATACTGTTCCGAGAGATTCAGATCCTCGAAAGAGGAGATACGAATGCGAATCACAGTCCAGCACCAAAATTTTCAACGTCTCTAGCTCAATCAAGTACAAGTAAACTAAGAGCCATGTCCCTTTAAATGGCTATCGGTTCATCAAATAAAATAACATTTGCTAATCTAAGTAAGCTTACTGGCGACCGTATTTCTGTTTACAATGACATCCGCTATGTCATTTCCCAACGTAAACTGGCTCTGCCCAGTTGGTAATGAAGGAACGTGATGCTTAATGCTGATTCGGAATTATAACGTCTTTCTCTTGAGGTTACCAGAGGTAAAATAAATCTGTTTGTGCCTCTTAAAAGCAAATGCCTGAACCCACGAATTGCACTTGTGATAGTTCGTTCCACCAGACCATTGTGGCCACATTTCCCAGTCCCTGGAGTGTGCTGTAACGGATGATGTGCTTAGCTTACAAAATTAATCACGGTGGAAAAAATGCGAGTCTATTAAATGGTTAAGTAGAAGCATGCTTCTGACGCAGAGATTATGCTATTCTCATGTCAGCAGGATGTAAAGACTCTTCTAGGCATCATAGGCTGGATGTGAAGCCCTTTTTGATTTTTCACAAATTCAGCAAATTTCTTAGAACGAGAAAATCGACTGTGAAGTGTGAAGTTGCCGGATAATTCGATTATTACTGTTATTATTACTATCATTTAATTCATACCGCTGCTGGAACCCGACCGTAGTCTTGAGGTAAAACGCGAGACCAGCTAATATGACGCCTGGCGACCGAAAGCACATATCGACAAAATTTTTATCGCCCCTTTCCTCTCGGTGCTATGAGTGTAATTCAAGCGAATCTACTGTATAATATTATCTGCTCTCGCGTTTTACCTCAAGACTACGGTCGTAGTGAAGAGTAATGTACTAAGACTGGAGTCAAGACTTCCTCTGGGAAGTGCCGCGGTCTACATGTTGCCAGATCGAGCACGTTGCCAGACATAGAATTCTGAGAGGAGCACGACTGTATTGTCCACGTTACGTGAACGACTCGGCGGTCAATTTTTTGATCTAAGACTGTATCTACAACACATATTGCACGCTGAATACCCAGAAGAATTAAAAAAAACAAAAGTAGTTTATGAGAGCAACGTTAACCATAGCGTTCGAAGTATTCATAGTATTGTGTACGTGTGTGTAAACGCCTTCCAATGACCACTCAAGGAAGACAAGGATACACAGTCTAGCTTCAATATTATAAATACGCCTCAGTTTGTGGATGAACTCAGACTTAGGTTGATAATAATTTTGAATATTTAGCAGCACTGTACCAATTGGTGTTAAACTCGTTTTCAACCAATGATTCCCATAGCTATAGGAACACTACTTGTGATACCTCTTAGACAAAATATTTAAGCAGTGTTATCAGACGAAAAGATCAACCTGACACAAACTATGGGAAGTTTGTTTCACAACCTTCGTACCTGGATAATGAGCTTTTTCCTATTTGAGATATCTGTGAACGTTGCTGCTTAAGACGACTTAAGCAGAAACTAAATTCCCTCAGCTTCGATAATGTTTAAAGAAATCGTCTTATCGGCACTAACTCGTGATTTGTGAATTGTTTACCGGCCGCACTCTGCCGTATTTCGCCGGTTGGAAGGCAAAAGCTTACTGACAAATTTCAGACAGAAATTACTGTTACAGTGTACTTATGGAGCCAAATGAGTGGATTGCGTATTTTCCGGAGAGAAAGAGCACTGGCAAACAGTCTTCGCTACATGAGGTTATTTAAACTGGTGTCACTCTGAGCTAGAATTTATGGTCAGGTCAGTGTTTCGGATGCGAGTTTTGCAACTGTGAAATACTTTCCTACATTATAGAAGCGAATATTAAATTTGAACTAATATTGCGAAATTTTTGTACTTGGACAGCTTAGAATGAAAATACTTCGGTTTATTTCAAAGGGAAACAATAGATTTTCTAAAACATTGTCTGTCATACACGACTTGAAACAGGTCATGTCGACCAAATCATGTGGAAGAACTGACAACGACGTATATCGGAAGTCAGTAAGATCTCTTGCCTTTTGGTTTGTCAGCACTCGATAGCCATTTCTAGGTGCAAGTAAATGACGAAAGGCAGCGCGTTTTTGTCATCAAGTAACGTCTTCGTCAATTACTTTAGTTTTAATGTAATCTAAGAGTAATTGCTGATGTTTGATATTAACATGAAAAGGATTCCGTAGACAGGGAAAGAACCTGTTCTTGGGAAACTACTTCTATAGTAACCAAAAGGCATTAAATGATCTTCAAGCACTTGTGTTCCAGCAGCGGTATGAATTAAATGATAGTAATAATAACAGTAATAATCGAATTATCCGGCAACTTCACACTTCACAGTCGATTTTCTCGAACTAAGAAATTTGCTGAGTTTGTGAAAAATCAAAAAGGGCTTCACATCCAGCCTATGATGCCTAGAAGAGTCTTTACATCCTGCTGACATGAGAATAGCATAATCTCTGCGTCAGAAGCATGCTTCTACTTAACCATTTAATAGACTCGCATTTTTTCCACCGTGATTAATTTTGTAAGCTAAGCACATCATCCGTTACAGCACACTCCAGGGACTGGGAAATGTGGCCACAATGGTCTGGTGGAACGAACTATCACAAGTGCAATTCGTGGGTTCAGGCATTTGCTTTTAAGAGGCACAAACAGATTTATTTTACCTCTGGTAACCTCAAGAGAAAGACGTTATAATCCCGAATCAGCATTAAGCATCACGTTCCTTCATTACCAACTGGGCAGAGCCAGTTTACGTTGGGAAATGACATAGCGGAAGTCATTGTAAACAGAAATACAGTCGCCAGTAAGCTTGCTTAGATTAGCAAATTTTATTTTATTTGATGAACCGATAGCCATTTAAAGGGACAGAGCTCTTAGTTTACTTGTACTTGATTGAACTAGAGACGTTGAAAAATTTGGTGCTGGACTGTGATTCGCATTCGTATCTCCTCTTTCGAGGATCTGAATCTCTCGGAACAGTATAGTTCAATCATTTCGTTCCTTTTCCCAAGACTGCAGTCTTCTCTAGGTCTCCTCCAAAGGTAAATATGTGGGTCCGAATCCTGATCCAGTACAAAAATATTCATAATTTCATTTCCAGGTCTAACAAGTGCACACCCACCTGCTAGTGAAAATTAACGCGCATTTTTAATGTCTGTTCATGTGTTGCCAACAATCGCAATAGGTGTCGTTATTTCTGCTCAAACACGCACACATCTTACTGTTCGTGAGTAAGAAACTGATACTTAAGCTACGTTCGTGGATGCACGGTAGGTGTGCAGTTCGATTGTCTCTTAGGCACAAAAGTTTGTATCCTTATTTTAGATTCAGACACCTAGCAGCTCGTAAGAAAAACCGATACGTAACATTTGATTTTTCTTAGTTAACAATCCGATTACGTGTTGGGTTTGTATCTCCGTCACAGAACTTCACATCATGCACTTCATCTTTAAATGCATGCACACTTTGTTACTTCAGAATGGAGGTATATCAGACATCTTTCGTGGTTAGATAACAGGGACGAAAGGGTCTTGATAGGAGTCACGGTTTATTACAAAACTTGTCGTCTTTTATTTTCAAGTTTAGATTTCATTAATGGTATTGGCAAAAATTTCGGTAATTCATGACTCTTTATGGCTAGTCTTCAATATGATGTGATTAGATTAGATTACATTACATTAGATTACTTCTTGTTCCATAGATCACGAATACGACATGTCGTAATGATGTGGAACGTGTCATTACAATGAAAGATTTCTTTAAATACCATGATTCAATTTCTTTACAACAATTTTTTACTCTCTCATTCTTTTTTATCTCTCTCTCTCTCTCTCTCTCTCTCTCTCTCTCTCACACACACACACACACACATACAAACATTCTTTTTTATTTTTATTTGTTTGTTGTGCTCGACTATCGGCGAGGCACGAAAACGCCTGTTAATGAGTTTCTTAGTTTTGAGTACACTTACTAAAGAAATATAAAAACAACAATGAGAGTTACTGATTTATGATGCTTAGTTTGTAGTCAGTTCTGAGTATTATTAGTAACTACGCTCCAGTCCCTAAACCTAGTTACAGTAAGCGAGTCAGACGCATTACGTATTCCAGGCCGTAGCAGCCGCGACTTGGAGACACCAGCTATGGTCACTTCCCAGCCCGCTGTAGGATCACATCGGTTCGTCTTCTTCCTGCTGGTACTGTAACTGAGATTTGGCAACAAGGCAACGTATGTTTGGCAACTCTGTGATCGACGAGTTACTTCCTGGTGTGCACGGAATTAAGCCTCAAAGTTCACTTGATTTTACCTGCCATTTCCATTGAATAATCTGAGTTATTATCGCTTGAAGGGTAACAAAAGATTGTAAATTTACGGTTTTCAGCCCAGGAAAGTCGTTGCAGGTGGAAATCGCAGCTAATCTCGACCTTTAAATAGCGGTTTACGAGTTCTAGGCACTATTGCCGTCGTAAGAGGACGCTCAGACCCGTACCTCTTCGCCAGCTCTGGGGTAACGTGCTGACCTGTGAAAAAGCGTATGTTATGGTTTGCAGTTCCAGTCTCACTGACTGCAACGTTTTTATCCCTTCTGTGAAAGAGCTACAAGGAGTCAGATCAAACATCAATAAGGAAATGGCAAGAAAATACTTTCGGCTCATAGTGCAATGTTGAAAAACTTACAATGCTGCACAACAGGCAACGCCTCTTTCCGCTGCTGACAAGCGAATTTTGGGTTTCTAGGAATACGTAACTATATTTATGAACACATTTGCATACCTCTTGAGTACGACACAGCATACCAATGAAACACAGACCCAATCAAAATCTAAGTGAGTAGTATTTTACTAAGTCGTCTCGATAGAGGCACATTTGTGTACAGATACTCGGTTTTATTAAAACATACTTTCATCGTAAGGTTATCGTGGTTAGTTTTATTTCATTTCTTATAATACAGTGCACAATTTTCGTAAGGTTTCCTTTAGTGTTGTTAAAACAATAGTAAACATGAGTGAGAAATTAATCATCAACGATAAATGCGAATTCTCTGATGTTATCTATGACAGTATGACAATGCACGTGCAGTTTATTGATTACATGCATGTAGAAAACTTGTTCTGAGTTAAAGCTGTCAAACAAAGTTTGAAGAAGAATAAAATCTCACTACCACACGACAGCTAATGTAGAAAATACTTTTCTGACATATTATGGCACGATGCGCTCTCCCTACACAGCTTCGAGATGCATCTGCTGCCTGCTGTCTATTAAACCTGAACAGAACAAAATGTCACAGTAGTTAGCCCTTTTTCCACATGCGACTACTTTGGGTTGAGAAGTGAAGGGAAGTATGTTCAAAGTTCCATTAGATTGACAACTTCAGCAGACAGCTGAATTGCGTTTTAGAAAATGTAGCACTGAATGTATTCGAACTCGCGACATCTTATCTACGCTACTAGCTGACACGTAGCTACAACAGCTCCAGAGCTCGACAAATATTCCTCCAGAACTTTTTGATTCCACAGCACTGTGAGATTATGCATATGGCCAGGTCTTGACTTCTGAGAGACAAACAGTTACAGCTTTTCTTTTTTTTTTACTGAACGACGTTTTCTACAAACAGATGGCGCAATTCCTATTTAAACTTCTGCATCCTACACTGTTGGCAGTTCTGTGTAGGTGGCAGTTACGTGATTTTATTTCGGTGATTACAAAATATAGAGTGGAATGTATGCACTGGGTAGCCGAGGCAGCTAGTTAATGGTGATTCGGTGAACCAAGTAAATGAATTTACTGAACATGGTGCAAATTACTACAGGACGCCTGTGTGTCAGAATTCTCATCCAGTGTGGCGCAACGGCGTTACGATAGAAAAATGAGAGAAGAGGATTTCGTGGTCTGTTGGACGGATGGTAGGTTGTTATACCTATGGTCTGGGTTGGATTCCCACTTCTGTCAATGATTTTAGATAGGGAGAGACAGAGTCCATTCTCTCCTGGCTACACCAAGTGAAGAAGGTGTAATGGCAGTGTGGTATGAAAATTCACGTCAAAGATGATTTTCCTTCTCTACCAAGTATACGGTAGGTTGAACCACAATAAAGTCTGGAGTGGCGACATGTAGAAACTCTATCACCAGTAACCTTTCTTATACTAGTTATTTATTTCAAGTGACGAAACATACGCTATGTATGGTCACAGGACACTTATTCCATCTTTTATCTGAGCTTCTGTATGTCGATAAGATTGGCTCTGAACTGGGAATGCAACTCAGACCGCCCTTAACGCGGAATTTGATCCCTTCGTGACAATACAGCTCGGCTACCATTTGTTGTTTGTTCAAAACTGCAGATTCCTTAACTTCTCCACATATTACGCGAGAATGGAATCGAATCCTGGCCCGGCACTAAAGATTTAATTATGTATTATGAAGCTCTAGCATGAGAACACCTATCTGCTGGTGGATGAGAATTTTGATTTTTAATGTATTTTCATTCGTCGTCAACACTAACGATATCTGACGTTTTTAACTCCCAGTCAGACACAGAACTATTTGCGAGATGACTGTAAGTTCAAGATGTTATTCTGAGCAGCTGGTGGAGAAAAATTCGGTAGCTGACGTCTCTTTGTGTGTAGTCAACAACGATATGTGTGGGGCTCTATTCCCAGTGAGCGCTGAACTCCTCGTCATATTATTTCTAGTTCAAACATGCTCACATATCACTGCTGGCGCAACAAACCCATATTTAACGTTCGTTTTCTCTAGAATATAACAGCGATAGGTGCCGGGTAGGAGTCCTGGGAAGGAAAAAATTAATGTTTCGTCTCGTCATTTCAGTTAAAACATCTAGCTACTGCCGCGAAAATCCGATATGTCACATTTGACTGTGCTTCGATAGCAATCCGATTAGGTTCTGGGTTCGAATCCGTGTCCAACACAAAGCTTTACCTCACGGCATTTCAAGTAAGTTACTTGTGAAGAAGCAATATTTAACATCTCTCGTAGTTCGTTAACAGGGACAATAGATGCTGGGTAGGAATGCGCGTCTGTTAAACATGTTTGCGTTATGTAATTTAAAGTTGATATTTGCTAACTGATACTGTCTAAAATCGAGGTATATCACTCTCTGTATGCGTAATCAGGAATGACTGTTAGTTTCCGTCAGTAACGAAATCTTTGCTTAGACTGCATGAGCTGGGTTTGAATCCATATGCGGAACAAGACGGTTCGTCGTGTCATTTGAAGTTCATACATATTCTCAACTAGCTGCTCGTGAATAACTTAAATTTTTAATGTCATTTTGTGTTAAATAATAAGTACGGTATGTTACTTTGAAGAGGAAATCATGAATACGACGAACGTACTACGTGCATTACCAATCTGACGTAATAATGAGAGTGGTAACATTTCAGGTATGACATTTATTGTAATAAATGTGACCTTACAAGCCTTAAGCACAGTCTTATCTGTGATAAGGTGTTCCCTGATATTTGTAGTACCGTGGTGTTACTTTACATCTTGAGTTATTGTGGTACAGAGTAGTGTTTTCTAGTGGTGACTTGTTGGAACCATTTTCAATAGTCAAACGACTGTACCAAGGAGCGATTAGAGGACCTGCTAGACAGTTTTTTTTAATAGGACAATGTTCCTGTCCAATAATTTTTAGATTAGTTACAATAAGCTTACGCTGCAAGAGAACTCGCTTGTATTTTTCAATATGTGGTCTGTTGTCGGTTTGAAGGCCTTACATTGCAACGGCAACTTAGTGCAACTCCACCGAGGGCTGTCTGGAGTAGGGTGGAGATAGCAATGTGAAAGTTGCGAGCTGTCGAAGACGATCTTCATATTCCTAATGCGATTAAGCCATCGTATACTCTTGACGACGTTTAGGACCTGTGCGGTCTGTCAACCAATTTCAGAATTCATGTTGAATAATCCTGCTAAATTCCCATAATATTGTCTTTTTATATTGATGAGTAATATGGATAGTCGTCACGTTCATGTGCCGTCTACAACGCAAATTTAATGTTACTATCCCAGGAACTAACCTGCAATACGTTTTGTATTTCATAATCGGAACTATCTGCATTAACCGTCATCAGAGCAATTTCAGGGAACAGAATGCAGCAGTGCCTTGGTACCTACTTGGGGACCTGCTTGAGTCGTGTTCTAAGGAAAGGGTAGTTGCTGGTTCACATTATATTACACTAGCGAGAAGTACCGACTTTTCCTTTTCTCTGCAAACTTCCCGAACTAAATTCAGTAACTAAATGCTAAGAATATATTTGCATTGTGCAACTCAAAGATCAATAGATATGGATATAGATATAGATTTTTATATTTAAAGCCATTCTCGTTCTGCGTTGGAATAAACATTATTCATTATTTGATTGTCCTTTTTACGATTGTTATTGTCATTCTCTCAGTCGCAAGAGTTTTCACATTCGTATTTGGTATCGATGCACATGAAGAGTGGCTATGAAAGAAGGGAATACTGAATGTTACGTCATGCAGAATACACTCATTTACTTCTGCTCCTTGTGATCAACGCTACAGGAGAAGTGAGATACATAAAGTTGACAGTGTGAGGACAGACATGCTGGCACAACTCTGCAACTACACAGTGTTACCAGATAAAATGGTGCTGCGGAATCGAAAGTGTAGTACGGACTTTGCCACAGTAGCAGACAGCTGCTAATATCGGACCATGACCGTGGATTACACTTCGGTCAGTGCTGGTTAGAGTGTTGCAACTGTAAATGGAAGGCTTTGTTTAACAGTCTTGTGCTGATGCTGTCTGAATAAATTATGCCATTGGATAAAAAGCGAGCCGGCCGATGTGGCCGTGCGCCTAAAGGCGCTGCAGTCTGGAACCGCAAGACCGCTACGGTCGCAGGTTCGAATCCTGCCTCGGGCATGGATGTTTGTGATGTCCTTAGTTTAGTTAGGTTTAACTAGTTCTAAGTTCTAGGGGACTAATGACCTCAGCAGTTGAGTCCCATAGTGCTCAGAGCCATTTTTTGATAAAAAGCGGTTTAGTTTTGAGACCTAACCCACAAGGGGAGAAGGCACAGTGGTCTGCTTCAGGAATTCCAAGCAATAAAACACAAAAAGCAACCCAGGAAGGGTTCGAACAGCTACTTTCATGCAGAGACATGCATTTGGAATCTGTTCATCGTTACGGGGTCAAACAAGAGGGTAACATTACTGAAACAATGATCAGGCTACTTAGTATATAAGAGAGCATACAGATTTCAAGGAGGAAACGTATGAAGACGCAGACTTCCTCGTTATCAATATGTGCGGCATATCTTTCGTGTTAACGAAAGTAATATCCCGGTTTAACTCTTCTTACGTCTCAAATGAAATGAATGCCATGAGGAATCGAATATTTGTTGACTGCGTCTCTTCTTGCTTCCATCCGTACCAACATATTTCTTCATTCTCGTGGTAATCATGACATTCTTTTTGTATGCTGCAAAAGATTGCACGTGGACAAATTCGACATCGAGGTGCAAAGCGTTTGGTATCTTACATTATATTCAATTCGAATAAGCTTCAGATGTATTTTTACTTCGTTTGTATTTTTAGATGATTATGAACGTTACGGAAAATTATCTCACATGCTTTATGTTGAATGAGAAACATTGAATGACCCGTTTTGCTTTCCCTACGTTGAAATGATATAATGTCGACGTCAACAGCCTTCTTCCACGCCGGAAGCTGAAACTTGTATCATTCTGGATTAATGATAATTGAATGTCTCAAATGTAGACATAGCCCACAAGGCGACGTCAGAAACCATCAGGGGAGAACGCCGCATAAAAACCAAACGTGCGCGCGCGTCTCCACTCTGAAGGACCGTATCGGAGAATCACGGCAAGCATTTCGCTGAAGAGCTGCCTCGCAAGAGAACCGAGAAATGGCAGCGTCGTAGCAAGTATTTGTCAACACTCTGATAGTGCATTTACTTCTGGGTGTAGGCCGGCGTTAACTCGCTAAATTCACTTGACATTCGTTTTCCACATCGAAGACTCGTAGGATAGAATCCACTGTAAGATGAGACACTTAGAAAGTATAATTAATTTCTGGACTCCAAGAACGGCGTTCTTCACATAAGTAACACCTGTTTGTGTGTTTTAAGGTTGCGTTTTGAGGCTCCGGCAACATCGCAGTGACTATAGTCCGTCTGTGGTCGCCAGTGTGTCGTTAGCTCAGAGGTTATTCGTCATATTGTGGCTTTTCTAACGCGGGACATTCTGAATCGGAATACTCCCCTTTCATTATTAGTTCCGGGACGTGACTATTTTCCTCGGACAAAGACCATTGCTGTGAACTGGATTCGCGGACATGCCATTCACTACCTAGTTGGACAAACTGTAGACTCTGTACTCGATTTTTGGACATACCTCAACGACCGTCATTATGTCGTTGTCTGCCACCCAAAATACAGACAATTTTTCTCGAACTTCCTTGGGAGTGCTTTCCACGACCCGCCTCGCAGCTGGAATGTGTTAAACCAAGAGTGAAGAAGGTTTCCAGTTTGAACCAATGAACATTTCTGAACTACTGAACGGAACACACCAATTTCGAGAAGACGTGACTCAACATATTACCAGCGGGGCGCAGAAGGCGTCTGATCAATTACACAACAAAAATAAACAAAAAAAAATCAAAATAAAAATAAAATTCAGAAAAAGGAAGATTTTGTTTTGTTTGTAATGATAGCCCTAACCTTGAATTCCCATATTTCCCCTGGTATATAGGCAGCTCTTGGGGTAGGTTTAGTCAGGAGCCAACGCCTGAAGTGGACCAGATTTTTTTTTTTTTTTGTTATAGGATGAAAAGTGGCGGTGGCACTTAGTTTCTTTTTTTATTGCCATTTTCCTAAGGGCCTTTAAAATAAGAGAGAAGAAAAGGGGTAATCGTCAAAAAAAGTAAAAGAAAAAAAGCAAAATTTAAAAAAAAGAGGTTCCATTGTGCGTTGTGATGGTCGTACTGTATGACATAGCAGTTCGAATCTCGGTGGAAGCCGCTGACTACAACCTTTTATTTTCCATTTTAATTAATGGAGTTGCAAACCGCTAGTAATAATTCTTTGTACGAAATCTGAAGAATGGCTTTAAACATCAATCTTCGTCCGATTCGACTTAGTAAATGAAGTTAATATCATGGATGTCTGCTTTGCAAATGCCAAGGTGCTTCACTGTAAAATAGATCCTGAAAAGATTTAAAGCGACTGTCAACGATATAAATTTTAGTTTTGTTCGTCATATAGGTCTAACATGTCAGAAGGTTGTTTATGAAGTGCACATGTTGATTAATATAGTTCCCCTCTTCTAAATTTTTGCAATAGCATTTAACTGTAGACATTTTCTAACACCGGCGTTAGCAATTCCTTTCCGTTCTCTGATACCTCCAAAACGACAAATTTTTCTGGTCTAAATCTGATGACCTTAACTATCACTTCCGATCAACATTAAAGACTTCATGAACCCATACATGGAACTCCAAATGTGCAGTGTTCCTGCACTGCTACAGAGCATGCATTGCAAGGTATTCACACAGTTTATCGCATAGAGTTACCATAAGGAATGAAACAAGAACTGTAATACACTTTACACCACAGACGCTCACCCCGGCTTGACGAAAACATCCGAACATTGACCAAAAGTTGCACAAATAATTGAGTTTGAAAGGAAAAGAAACGAGGTATGAAGCATTTATAAATTCATCGAATGTAGCGAGGTGGTTTAATTTCGTCCCAGTCTATAAAATTAATTACGGGCCATACTCAGCTCTTGCCGATTAATGTAATATAATACCCGCCTACTAATCAGGGCGTCTGTCTCCGTTGCTTTTGAGCGTGAATGGAAATCGTAGAAATTTTCTGTGGAGCAACATTTAATAATAAAGCGTTTTAAATCATCAAAAGCGATGAGCGGGAGCAGGCGCTTTCGATAAAGAACGGGGGAGCGCAGCGCCGCTGCTGCTGTCGCCACGGCCGCTGCCGGTAGCCAGCAAATGGATCCCGGAGCTTTGCCGCATACGGCGTCCAGAGGAGGACAGTCTGCAGGAAATCTGCCGCAAAATCGTTACTGGATAAAATTTTGATATCGGTGTGTCAGAGAGCGAAATAGATTGAATCTGCGCTACCATTACATTCACGTCTTCAGCATTCAGACAGATGAGGCAATAAAAATATTTTATGCCAGCTGCTCTCGATCCACTGACATTACGAACAGAAACAACGGACGCTACCGCTAGACCACAGGCGCAATCAGCCTAGTGTTTCTCCATCATGGGACAAGTTTTCCTCCAGGAAGTGCCGCAGTCTGCAGTGTTGCCAGATTGTGCAGATAACCGGACTTAGAGAATTAGTGAGTTGGCCAGTTTTATTGTCCCATGTCCCGATCGGCGCGGACTTAGCCTCTGAAGCGGCCGGCCGCCGGTCGAGTTTTATGTCAAAGAGTGTACATTACCTGAAGACACCCTAGAATTATTATCAGTAGATTTGTATGGTCCCCTCCCAAGGACTTCGGGAAATTGTGCATATATTTTAGTAATTTTGGAAGTATTCTCAAAGTTTGTGGAATTATACCCCTTGAAAAAAGCAACAGCAAAAGCTGTATTTAGTAGGATGGTTGAATACTTCAGAACCATCGGGAAACCCAAGGCAGTACTATCTGACAATGGACCCCAGTTCATATCCAAAATTTGGAAAGAAGGAATGGAGCAAAATGGTGTGGAGGTTAAATATATCTCAGCCTACCATCCTGCTAGCAACCCGGTTGAAAGGTACATGCGAGAAATCGGGAGATTGTGTAGAACGTACTGCAGTCATAACCATAGAGCCTGGGGTAGATTTATCTCGGATTTTGAGAATGTTATGAACACCTTACATCATGAATCTACTGGATTCCCACCGGAAGAAATTTTGTTAGGCAGCAGAAGTAAAAGTTTAATTGAGCAAAAACTAGAGTTTCCACCTTGTACAAGCTTGGGGTTGAGTCAAAAGAAAGAATTAGTCAGAAAAAGGGCAAAGCAAAAAGCTGAATCTAGATCTAAAAAACACGATAAAAATCTGAAAGTTTCAAAATTTAAAATTGGGGATTATGTTCTTTTAAAAACCCACGAAAAATCTAGTGAACTGAACCATGAAATTTCCAAATTTCAATATATTTATAATGGACCGTATATAATACAGAACATTCCACACGATAATGCTTACTACCTGATCTACCCAAAATCCAAAAGACCTTTAGGTGTAAGAAATGTTGTGGACCTGAAACTGTATGTTCCTAGGAGTGAGTGACCTAAGTACACTCAGAGAGCAATTTGCAGTAAATGTGCTGTATCTTATGCTGAAACTAATTTATTCCAAATGTAACTAATCTTTGTAAATATATGTGTACCAATATCAGTATGCTAATGTACTTATGTGAGTTTCAGATTACCAAATGTACTGTAAATGTAAAGATGTATGGAGGAAAGGGCTGAAAAGAAAGGGTAAATGCTGCAAGCCAAATAAAAGATGGGACTGTCAAAAATCAAAGTGGGCAGTATATGGGTAATAATATAAAGGACTGCCAAACACCAATGAGGGCAGATAAATAGTCATTGGAGAATTGTAAGTGTGGTACAGGTGATGTGGTAAAATGATGCGAAATGGACTGCCCAAATCTGAATAATCGGCAGCAAATATATGTAGTGAATTTTCTAAATATTATTGCCTGTTTTTTTCAGTAAGTAAGGAAATGTATGTGTGCTCTGCGCCTCGCCATCTCGCCGCCCGCCAACCGCCGCATCGATACGAATAGGTTGAATCTTTTAGTACTGTATTCGTGTGGACCAGTGTTACATTTGTTCCTTACTGTTCAATAACAACTTAACTTTTACCAGAACTGTACTATCATTTAATTATCCTCATCACTAACCTAGACAGGATCCTCTCCACATGTTGTGCAATCCGAGTGTCCCGAGATGAAGATTCAAAGTTTATGTTAATAATAATTACCTGCAGACCTAGCTATGTTAGAATGATGTTTAAGGAACTTTGTTGTTAATGAAATAATAGACAAATAATATAGGTCTGACAAAGTTGGAGGATAATGTTGAAATTGGTTTAGTAATGAAGTTTAATTAGTTTGAAACAAAAATAATGGTAGTTAAATGAGCAGTAAATAAGCTAAAAAAAGAGTAATAACTCATATATTGGAAATCTTGGGTGCTTAAGGATTTCAATAATCAAAGTTTCAGTACAGTGATCATAACAGTTTCAAGGTCCCCCCCCCCCCCCCCTTTCTTTTCTATTCATTTAAATTCTGAAGTGCAGTGAACTGATTTGACCAGCAAAGTTAAAGTCAATATAAAACCATAATTTATTAGTGTTTTACCTTTTTCAAAATTGACATTGTATGTGTGTTTCGAAAGTGCTATTTCTAGGGTAACCTATGCCCGATTTTAATCAGATCTATAGACAGTACGAAGTTTGTAGTAAACATTATGGTGTATTGTTTTGTATTTATGGCTTGTCCATATTAGTACAGAAAGTGAAATTATTAGTTCAGTAGATTTCCTGGGTCTAAAATTTACCATAGTATGCAGTGTTATTACGTGTTGTTTTGTATGAACTTGCATCAACTTGTACTGGGAAGAAACTCAGTTGATGCCTAATTAGGCTGGCGACCGTATTATTAACAATTTGGTAGCATCTGCTGTGTGGTTTCTTGTCCGTCTTAACGTGTAGTTGCACTTCAGACTTTCTAGACGTATCATTGTTGTTACTGAGTGGGTGAAAGTCTGATTTTGCCTCCATTCAGGTACACGCGGTCAACATATATACCAAAATCCTTTCTTATAAGGTGAAGCCCGTCAACTTACCACAGTACAGGCTTTAATACGTATCGTGCGCAGTAGCGTAGTGTTACAAACAGAACACAAATTTCCTTCTTGGCAACGAGTCTTTACACTGTCATGAACAAACTAAACTCTGGTAATGGAGCAATTCTCCTGGTTTAAACACAAAACAGTATTTCAGGTAGGAGGCCTGGTAATGGAATAAGCAAAGTGTCAGCATGCGAACCATTCGACAAAACATCATCGATATAGGCTTTCGGAGCCGAAGGGACACTCGTGTAAACTTGATGACTGCACGACACAGAGCTTTACGCCTCACCTGGGCCTGTCAGCACCAACACTGGACTGCTGATGACTGGAGACATGTTGCCTGGTCGGACCAGTCTCGTTTCAAATTGTATCAAGCAGATGGACGTGTACGGGTATGGAGACAACCTCATGAATCCATGGATCGTATGGACCCTGCCCGTCAGCAGGGGACTATTCAAGTTGGTGGAGGCTCTGTAATGGAGTGGGGCGTTTTGCAGTTGAACTGATATGGGACCCCTTGTATATCTGGATACGACTCTGACAGGTGACGCGTACATAAGCATTCTGTCTGATCACCTGCACTCATTGATGTCCGTTGTGCATTTCGACGGACTTGGCAAATTCCAGGAGGACAATGCGACACCCCACATGTCCCGAATTGCAACACAGTGGCTCCAGGAACACTCTTCTGAGTTTAAACACTTCCACTGGCCACCCAACTCCCCAGACATGAACTTCATTTAACATATGTGGGATGCCTTGCTACATGCTGCTCAAAGATCTCCACCCCCTCTTACTCCTTTGGATTTATGGACAGACTTGCAAGATTCAAGGGGTCAGTTCCCTACAGTATTATTTCAGACATTAGTCGAGTTCATGCCACGTCGTGTTGCAGTACGTTTGTGTGCTCACGGGGGCCCTACACGATATTAGGCAGGTGTACAGCGTATTTGGCTCTTCAGTGTCTGTTGTTGCATATGAAATTTAGCTAAAATACTGAATTTTTCTTTAACATTGGGAGAAGTATCTATCAGTCATCAGTATCGAGAAAGTTGATATTATGTAGCACACTCATTTACGATCGCACCACGCCAATGATAAAGCCTGAATAAAATATCCACAACATTTCTCATATTTCGTCAACGGTTTCAGATATGCAGATGAGATTTTGGCAAATGATAGCAAACAAAAACGAGAGAATTTTATCACATCGTTATTATGTATAATTATATTATGTACCATGTTAATCCAATAACCAGAGACTTTTTCCATGAAAGAATGTAATTTTTGAGGGCCATCGATAGCTGGTGAAACGAGAAATACTATGGGTTTTGAACAACTTTTGTGAAGACACTACACGTTTCCTTTGTACCGAAGATTTGCTTCTCAATAAGCTACTGACATTATTTTTCCTCAGTTCCTCATTTAATAAACTTTAATAAAACCACTGTTTCCAAATCTCTCTCAATTGCGTCTATACGACATGTTAGTGAGGTGAGACAGTGTAAACTCCGTTGTGTTTCGGCAAAAGAAACAAATTTTGAAATGGCAACCAGAGAAGTGTGTAGGTCTTACTCATAATCGCCACTCATGACGCTTCTCTGAAAGTTACAAACAGTTAACAAGCCAGGCGAAATTAAATCGCTGCATTTTCGGCAGAATATCCTTTTAGATAATAACGAAAGCAGAAGTGACAGTAGATCTTTCTGAATGGTTACCATGTAAGTATGGGCTTGGATGGTCTCCATTTAATATTTACAAAAAATGTGAGCATAGGCCTCAGTTTAGAATGGCACTTTCCCCTCCAGCGCTGAGCATTTCCCCTACAGCACTCTAAGCGACTCCCCACCAGTGCCGCTCTCCCACGCTTTCGCAGCCGACTGCGCATCTATCGGCCACGACATTTTGCGCGCACTATACTGCACGCTGCCAGCAGTTATGCATTCTTTTTTCTAATCTGTACATGTGTTTCGTCAAGAGGATAGGAACGCTGCTGTTCATACAGGACACTGCCATTTGCAATTTTTAAGTGGCCTTGGCACCTACTCCCTTTGGAATTCATGCACAACCAACTTGTGTATTCATCACATGTTCTGTGTATACACTAGCTGAGAAGACACACTTTTCTATCCGTTGTACTTATTGTACAGAAGTCGTTCATGCCTACGAAGCTGTCTACAAACAAAGGCTGTCGGCAAGGGCAATGCCTATATGACGGTGACTACACTTCTGCTACTGGTGAACGACTAGCGTAAATTAGTGTAAATTGGGGATGCTCTGGTTGGAAAACGACGATGCAAAACTGGTTAGGCGTACGTTCCACAGTACCTACGGCTCCTAAAAGAGGGTTGTAAACACCATGGTCAGCAAACCCACACAGCCAACAAATGGGGTGACGCTGAAGTCATTCTGTCATTCTTTACCACTAACATTACGGAATCCAGATTAATGTGCCAGTCCTGAGAATATAAAGGATAAATACCATGAAAAAGAAAACTGATTAGTGCAGTAGCCCTTTTGCATTTGGTTTATTGTGTTACCTTTTCAGTCGATTTTTGCGGGAGTTAATATTTTTCACAATTTTCAAAAATCTTTGTTTGTATAATCATGAAAATTTATTCTGAAATAGAAATACTTGTATAAGGAAACAGAGGAAATTTTTCATGAGAGTAAAGTTTAATTTTCAAGGTATGTAATTTCCAGTTCCACAAGAAAACGATAAATTAAGTGTAAGCATACAAAATATTGTTTTGGTACGATAATATACAAGTGATAAGGTATTTAAATTTTTGTGACAGTTCCCGTACGTTCTGTGTTTTTATCGTCTGTACCCTGACGCCAACTTCTCCATCTCAAAACTAGACGAAACTACTGTCAAATACTGCTGGTAACCTGGAGGCAACGTATCCTGTCCTGGCACCAATTAAAACCGGGTCCTCGTGATGAAAAGTTTGTTCCAATGTAACTCACTATTTCAATACTCCTTGGAACATGGAATAAAACTTGTGACTGCGCTCGCTTACAATGGAGTGACAGTTACTTTAATTTGACACTTACGTCATCTCAGAGTCTTGGAGGAGCTTCATTTTCACTTAGCGTCCTGTTGTGATAGAGTCCCTGCAGATTCTGGCCGTTCTTATTAAAACCAGGCAATTGTTCTACAGCTTTATATCATGATGTGATTCGGGCATCAGCTTCCTCTCAAACTTTCGGCAGTAACTAATTTCCCCTCTCGCTTAGTCACTGTGGGTACGATCAAACTACTAATAGAAATTAATGACATATGGAGAGATTAGAGCGCTACGTAAATGAGATAGAATCTTGTAAAGAGGTGCATTGTATAAAGTCCGCGATTACTATAACAGAAGGTCACTTAATATATTAGTGTGGTAGCTCTCAAGTTAGTGGCAAAGTGTACATAAACTACTGAACTTTTATAAGTTACTGAACTGGCAGACACGTCTCGGTTAAGAGAAAAAATCTTCCGCAAAAATAATACTGAAGTAGACAAGAAGATGACTTCTAGTCCGGAGGCTCATTGCGCCTGACACGAAAGTCGTGCTGGCCTCTGTAATATTGAGAATTTTTGCTCGCCTTGAGTGCTATTTAAAATCCTGCTCTTAAAGAAAACAGTCAACACAACAAAGTAGTATTAATTTGATAGCCAGTCTCTTTTCTCGCGAAGTTCTCGATGAACCACTCTGGAACGTTAAGTGACAGTCAAAGATTTCTTTAAAAGGCAAACCTCTTCTTTTAGGTGTGTCCCTGTATGCGGAAACATTTCAATTCATACAAACATTTGCTTTTAACGCAAGTCTCTACTTATTATCTATCTACCAATCTCATATCACGAATAACACTAATATGTATTTTTTCAAACTTCCTAGTTATAGAAGTTTATTAATTAATTTTTAGCCGTAAGTGTTTCATTTTCTTCAGACTGACTACGTATAAATTTTGTCATTTTATAGCCATCCTTCGAAGGTATGGCAGCACACTTTCATATTCAGTAACTATCTATGACGACGACAGTTACAGTTCAGCCGATAGAGTTTTCACCATCAACTGGAATCAGTTTATTTATATGACGTTGTCCACGTGGTTTTAGATTCATCAGGCGGCAAAGTAGAAAATTGGAATGAGATGTGTAAGAAACAGAGTAGGTGGTGTCTGTGCAATTTGAGTTTTGCCACCTTTTCAGCAATACATTACAAAAGAGGGAGGGCATTTATTCGTAGAAACTATATCCGATGAAACTGACTCTTGTAGAAATATAACAGCCCAACCGACAGTGTGTAAAGAGGACGTCGGACGTAATGTGTCTCGAATGTAGCCAGATATGTACAATTACATGAATGCATGGTGCCTCTTCTTTTGCATATGTGTGGAAGAACAGACGCCACAGGGAACCCTCAGCTGAGATACATATTATGTAATTGGATGTGGATGGGGGAGAAAGGAAAGGAAATGGAAGGAACTAATGATATCTGCTGCATCAGCACGTTATGCGGTATCAGTGGCGACAATGGAAATTTATGCCCGACCAAGACTCGAAATAGGGATCTACTGCTTAGTACACAGTTGCGTCAAATGCTGGGCCACATGGTCACAGTGTTTATCGCAAACTCACAGACTATGTCACTACGCTCCTGAGGTAACCCGCACACCTACCCACTGCCCTCTATCCACAAGGAATACGCGGCTGTGATACATTTTATGTAACTGAAGGTCGGGTGGCAGAAGCGACAGAAAATGGAAGAAACTAATGATATCAGCCGCGTGGGGATTTTATGCGGATTCAGCTGCAACGAATTGAAACGTGTGCCAGACCGGGACTCGGGCTCGGGATCTCCTCTTTACTAAGAAGTTTCATTAACAACTGTACCATCGGGACACAGCGCTTATTACGAATGTGCAGACCATCTCCTTATGCTCCGTGGCTGACAAAATCTCCCGCCTTGCACCACCCATTCTGAGCCCCAGCCGTTGCTTACCGCAAATGCACGGACTGACTCCATACGCCTCCCGGCTGACCAACACTCTCACCTAGAGCCACAGTCGCCGTCCATATCCTCCATGCTCGCTTATTTTAGATATTTCCTGAAGCCCGAACGTAAATTTCATCCACACGGAAGTTTGTGGATTAATTGCTCATAGAGCCGAATCGCAGTTATCTGTCACCTTATTTATGTCATTTCATTGTAAGCTAGCCATTTTTGTTACTATTTTGTGGAATTAAAAAAAAAGCGATTCTTCGTAAAAAGATCAATGATTTGTATACTCGTTCTTTCGGACATGTCCGAAGGAACAGGCGGCAAGCATTCACAAGCATTCATAAAACTGTTTCGCCTCGATGGGCAGTTAATCCACAACCTTCAGCGTGGATGCACATTTACGTTCGGGCTCCAGGGAATATCTAAAATTAGCGAGCATGTATGGAGAATGTGGACAGGTAGCACTAGGTGGAAGTTTGGGTCAGCCGGGGAGAGTATCAACATCGTTCGCGTATTTACGGCAAAAGCTCTGCCTAAGTGGTGAAGTGGTTAGCGTTTCCGAAAGAACAGACGCCATACATTCAAATAACTGATCCGAATCTGCGGGCGATTAGTTAGTATTTTCAGCGTGGATGCAACGTTTCCGTTAGAGCTCTAGCAAGAATCTAAAATTAACAAGCACGAAGGACGTGTACTTGAAATACAGATAGGGGGCGGTAGGTGGGTGTGTGAATCTGGCGCGGACACACCGAGACTGTCCGTGCATTTTCGATAAACGCTGTGTCCGGGTGGTGCAGTGGTTAACGCAATTGCGTAGTAAGCGGGATATCCCGTGTTTGAGTCCTGATCCAGCACAAATTTTCACTGGTCGCCACTGATTTCACATTAAGTCCTGATGCAGCTGATATCATTAGTCCCCTATTTTTTACTTTCCTTTCTACCCCGTCCAACTTCAGCTATATGATATGTGTCGCAGTTGCTGATTCTGATTGGTTTGTGTTCTTTAGAACATGTCCAACACACGCATTCATATAACTCTTCACCTCGATGGGCAATTAATGCGCATCTACGTTCGAGCTCAAGCTGGAATCTAAAATTAGCGAGCATGGACGCCATGGACGGAGACTGCAAGTGAGTTGTACAAGGTGGGAGTATGTGTCTGCCAAGGAGGCTGCCGTGACGGCCCACGCATTTGTGGAACGTTGTGTCTGGGGGCGCAACTGTAAGCGCAGCGGTCTAGAAACCAGAAGATACCGGGTTCGAGTCCCGGTCGAGCACGCATTTTCACTCGCCGCCCCTGATGCTATGGAAAGTCCCGACGCAGCTGATATCATTAATTCCTTCCCTTTCCTTTCCTCTCCCTCCCCCCCCTCTACTTTCAGTCATATAAAATGTATCGAAGCCGTGGAGCAAGCCGTGATCTTCGACTACAGCTGGCTCATGCTGAGCAGCAGCTGCTAGTCACTCTGCAGGTGGCAAGGAGCCTCCGTGCTAACGATGAAATAAATCGTGAAGCATGTATGTAATGTATGCTTCGATTTTCTGTCACGTGTAATTATAATTGATTAGGTGACACACCAGTAAGAGATAAATGCTCTTACGCGTGAGAACCCTTCCATCGTACGACCGTCTGACAGCAGCAAAGTGATGTTCTCATGCATGAAAGCCTGCGTCTTTGGATGGTCTGTCACCGCGTCACTAGAAATTACTAGTGATTAATATTAACATAACACACTGGCGTTCATCTATAATGTTATTGGTATGCTTCACAATGCCTCAACAAATTTTTACATCACCGATGACGATAAACAAAGGAATCTATGTACATTGCGTCTCTGACAACAGCATGAACCAACCTCAAAACCATATTTGCTTCTGCAGTAAACCCATTACTGGTAAACTTTATCATTTTGTGTGATATTAGTTCAAGTAGAGTCTGGAAAATGTGTGTACAGTCGAATTTGGAGCAATAATTGTCTACATATTTTAATGGAAGTGTCAGTAATAACTGTTAGATACCAGTTATACATCATGGAATTTAAAAATATGAAATTATGTAAATTATTTTGTTAAAAAAAAGTATTACAATACGCTGGAGGAAAATTCATCGTGGTAGCTGAGTGACACATATCCCCATTTGGAAATAACATATGCGATTCTATTCAAACATTCTAAGACGACAAAGGCGATTGTCAGAGTAGCGAGCTGAATGTAAACTGCCACAATAAAAAAAAAGGAAATCGTCATTCCCGAGACAACAGGGTGAGATACTCTACTGAGTAATATTGAAACATGAATGCAATAAACAAGAAAATAAAAGTTAGGATAAAAAAAGGGGAAACGCTTTATTGAAAGGAAGAGCCTACACGTTAATGTACGATGAAGGGAAAGAGAAGATATTTATGGCAAAGATGGTATATCGAATAAGAACTTCCAGCACAACTGTAGCGAAGACTTTTTAATAGAATCAGAGGTTCTGTTCGACAAATCAATGGTAACTATCATAAAAAACTTAGTAGTAACCATCCGGAGCTACCTGAAGTGAATTGATCACTTACAAACTCAGTAAATACCTAGAAAAAGCAGATATCAGAATCAGATTAGCTGCGACTATCTCAAGAAAATTCAGTTCATGCATACAAACACTGGCTTACAAAACATTCGCTCGACCGAGTCTTGCGACAGTTGTGCGCCCATTTCAAGATCGAAAGTGTCCCATTACCCTATCGCTACTGCAGTGCATCTCCAGAATCTGATAATTACTATTTTTTAACCACACCATTATATAAAATCTTTTTCTGCACCACCAGTATTAAATAGTTCCACAAAAAGAACACTCACATAATAATCCACAAGATTTAAATGTTCATTTCATAACATGATGAATAGAAACCGTTTCCAAAACTACTCATTCATCTTCGTTCTTGTTTCTTTACTGTCGCCAGCGAGAATCGACCGAGAATAAAGGGAATAATCACACATGTCTGGATGCACTACTAAAATTTTGAGACCGGACTGTTAGTTAAGCAGTCACGTTGTGACTAGGTTACGTATGGAGGGTGAGCACCACATGTTTACACTGATATTTGGGCCTTGCAGTACTGCTTTTGTAATTTGGCCGCCACATATTAAATTAAAGCTGAGCTCATTTACCGGCGTCCCACATTGCCGCAATTCGAGAGCTCAGCACATTAGTTGGCCTCGCATCAATTACGCTCATTGCGCTGTTACGTAAACAATTTGATGTATTGCACAAATGAAAGTAGAAGAAATGTCTGTCCTCATCGCCAATCCCTTATGGTAACTGGCTACTGAGCTAATATTGGCCTGTATACAACAAATGGAGAACGATAAAGAGCATTGATTGGTTCTACACTCATATACGAAGTGCAAGAGATAGAGAATCTGAAATAGGCATTTATTGTTTATTTGATACACTGTCTGTGGGTGATTCGAGTGTACACCTGTCTTCCTCTAGATATGATCGTTTTAATCCTCTGATGAACTCCCCGTGCCGCCTCCCCTCCCACCACCCCCCCACCCCCACCCCACCCCCCACCCCCCACCCCCCACCCCCCGCAAAAAAAAAATGTAGCAAATATTCAGAGTATGCTGAAATTAACTTCCGGAATAATTTACTATGATATCGTCGGCAATCTTTAATATCTAAGTCAGCCCATTGACATTTCTTCTGTGTGAACAATGTTGTCTACCAGTTAAGATAGTAGCGGGCTCTGTAGTGGGCTTCCACAGGAGCACCGTAGTACGTTAAACACAACAGGAGGAACAGTCAACCGATGTATTCATCGTCAACGCAAATCACAATTTGAGGGGAAACTGCAGTCTCTTGCATTCAGAATGGAGGTCGCTGGGACCACAGCAATAGGTGACACAAACACTTCACCTCCATAAACAGATCCAGTTACCCTATATGCTTCGATGATGTCACGGAATAGTGCTTTAAACTATGTTCGTGCCAGTACAGTATTTCAGCAGCTACAGACGTCCATCAACTCCATGGTATGGTATGTATTCAGAGTACGCCAAACATTTACATGGGAATAAACTGCTTCGTCTGTTTTTACCATCGTGTCTATTAAATTTTACATCAGTTCTTCCGCTTCGAATGGGTTCAGGCGCGTAACTGTTGACAGCTGCTTGGTCATATCTTGTGGTACCACCCGCTGTGTCCATTCCATTCTTTTTGGCCCTAATCTGGAAATCTTTCAAGAAAAAGTTGGACAGCCGTAAATGCAGTGCACAGCTCGTCTGGAATTCGTACTGCGCCATCTGCTTCAGGGCAATCACCGTTTCTCGCTCTGAACTGAGCATGTAGGAAATTGCACATGCGACTTGTTGCCTCTGATATGTACTCAAAAATTTTTACAGCTACAGCAATAGTACGTTGAGATGTTTCTTTGAAGGACGCATTTAACTTAGTTTAATGCACGCTCATCACAGCATAAATGTTAAAGTTTAGCGAAAATCTCTTTGCTATCGTACGATAGGAATAAAATCTTACCGCAAAATCTTTTTTCGTGAAGGGCGACTCGGTTCTGTCATCACACATTGGGATATCACCTAAGTAACTATTCCCGTGGAAAAATGCTCAAGGATATTCCAGGGCACCACAAAGTCCACGAATTTCACTCATTCGATGCAACGAGCAGCTGTGGCTTTGAAATATTAAATAAATGACCTACCGTCACCAGAGCATCTTCATATGTTGCTGGGGTATTAAAGTGATAGCCGCCCAGTTAGAGGCGCCATGGCACGAATCGCGCGACCTCTCTCGCCGGAGGTTCGAGTCCTCCCTCGGGCATGGGTGTGTTTTTCGTTTTTAGCATTAGTGCAATTAGTGTGTAAGCCTAGGGATAGATGACCTCAGCAGGTCCCTTAGGAATTCACGCATACATTTTGTTAAAATGATAGGTATGAACCAAGTTCTATTTTTCTTCTTATGTGTGACACTTTTAAATCATTCACATGATGAAAGAATATTATCAACAGAGCAGTTCGCGGTCTTTATATTGGAATTAACCTCCTGTAGCAGTTTTTGTAGCAGTTCGGCCAATTTAAGCTTCAGGCCTGACTACTTGCATTATTTTATACGAGTACATGCTCAACTCACTCAGACACAGTACACGACGTGTTAGGGATCTAAGTGCAGATAATGTGATCATTTGTAACTTAATATGTATCCACTTCAGTGTGTCAGTTGAAGTTCCTCTGTGTCTAAGATTATTCCTGCAAACATATCACATATTTACTACTTCACGTTTCCTTCAAAAATGGTTCAAATGGCTCTAAGCACTATGGGACCTAACATCTGAGGTTATCAACCCCTAGGCTTAGAACTACTAAAACCAAACTAACCAAAGGACCTCACACACATCCATGACCGAGGCAGGATTCGAACCTGCGACCATAGCAGCAGTCCGGTCCCCGACTGAAGTGCATAGAACCACTTGGCCACAGTGGCTGGTTCATGTTTCCTGCACAGTCATAATGGCACCGCTGAAGTAGTAGGGCTACCTTCATAAGGCCCCACTCTCCACTGTTGCCAGATGTATCCAATATGGCGGCGATGAGGTGATCCAAGATGGCGGTGAGTAGATTTAGCAACAGTGCATGACGGCTTCCAAGATGGCGGCCGTTACGTCAGTTAATGACGCAAGTGACACACACCCCTGCCCTGCCCACTGGAGAGATGTTTAAATTTTGGATGGAGGGCGAGACGATTGAGCTGCCTACACTAACCCATCCCCCACCCCAGAAAAATGGCGGGAAGTTCAAACTCCATCAAGACAATGCAGTACACCTAAGAAAATGGTGGGTCCATACGACACTTGGGCTACCTCTACTAATCTAACCCCCTCCCCCCGGAAAATACGGGATGATCAAATTCCAACAGGATAATGCATCACACCAGTGTTATCTCTACTAACCTAAGAAAATAGCGGGAAAAAAGGTCTCTTGGGCTATCTCCAGTAACCTAAGACATCCGACCGCCACTTCTTCCTACGAATTGGCAGGAAGTTCAAATTCCAACAGGATAGTGTATCACACCTCTACCAACCTAAGAAAATCGCAGGAAAAAAGGTCACTTGGGCTACTTCACTAACCTAAATCATCCAAACGCCACATCTTCCTAGGAACTAGCTGAAAAAGGACTCAGTCTGCACTGGGCTGCTTGAGAGAGGAAGGAGTGTACTTCATTTATAGACATGCAAACCAACATGCTTGCTAATTTTCAACTGTCAAAATCATGCACCAGTCTTTATTTAAACACTTTGAGCCACTACCACGATCCAGTATGTGTGTTTACCACCAGGTCCAGACCCCAGCTGACCTAGTACACAGTACCACCACCAGAGGGCGCTGTCGTCCATTTCATGACGTAATTCAAGATGGCAGCTAATAGCAGCTGATGACGCAAGTACCATTATGCAAGATTGGGGCAAACAGTGTGTTCACCACAACGTCTGGACCTAGTACACAGTGCCACCACCAAATAGCACCGTCTTTTGTTCTGTGACATAATCCCAGATGGTGGAGGGGGGGGGGGGGAAATGAACGGAAAAAGATTATTCCTGTGCTGGACATGATGTTTTATTTTGCAGGCAGTGCCTCCCTCACGAAATATAGAGCCCAAGGGACCGAGTACACAATACTGCCGCCAAAGGGTGCTGTCATCCTTCCTGTGACATAATCCAAGATGGTCGTCTGGAGAGGGAAAATGGCGTGAAAATGACTCAGCCTACGCTAGGAGGCTGAGGAGAGTGAAGAAGGAGTGAACTCTATTTATTTTGGAATATTTTATTTAGGGATGGAGTATATTTATCACACTCACGCAAAACAATCGCCCAGATGTGCTTGGGATCACAATATACAGTCTCCAGACCTGTAAAATACTTGTAAATAAAGCTCTCCAGACATGCAAAACACTCCTACTTTACCAAAATAACTATAGCACAGACATGCAAACTGCTCCTAAATAATGCAGTACACTGATGTGCATGCACAAAATCGTAAACAGTTCAAATAACGCATAGCACAGCTTACAGACCTACTCGCAAAATAATGCAACAGACAAGCAATCAAAGTGCAAGCACCGCCTCCCACATCCTGTTCACTGGACTGTACAGGGGGTTAGCGGCATCTCCCATGAAGTGTCAAACCACATACAGATGCCTCTTAGGGTCCCGAACGCATGAGCCGGCGGTATCCCTTTCATACTTGACAACTAAGAAATTTCTCTCGAAATACATGTTCACCTAGGCACCATTGCAACATGCGACTGGGTGGGGGCGCATATGCTGCAGGGGCATGTGAGCCATCACAGACGCAAGCCGCCCCGGACACAGGTGAAAGTTGTTTCTATTTTCGAGCACACAGTCAGTCTTATACTGACACCACAGAACTCCAAGGCAAACTCACGCAGATCTCATACGCAAGACGCCTCTGGGCAGCACGTGTCTTTACTGTTGATGACAGAGTAACACTGGGCGCATTGTTCCTAGTGCAACATGAGATAAGTGTCTAACCCTGCTACAACTGAACAATGTGACTGATGTAACATCATGAAGAATGCGCGTGTACCTACAAACCTTCACAAGGGCATCTAACATGTCTTGAGGAAGACTGCATTCGACTTTATTCTGCATTCTTTTCATAAATAGGTTCTGTTAGGGAAGAATTTTCGTGCATAAAAGCTGAGACATCAAGAAAGCGAGCGTTAACTATCTCTGGGACACTATACAATTTCTGCGAGGTCGACTCGGTTCTTATTTTTTACATAGTCATAAGACATTGGTGTAAGATTAAGGACTTTGTTACATGCGCTTGTGAAGGTTTGTAGCTAAGTGCACTCTTCATGGTGTTACGTCAGTCACACTGTTCAGTTAACCAGGGTTAGATACAGCTCTCATGCCGCACTAGAAACAATGCACCCTGTGCTACTCTGTCATCAACGGTAAAGACACGTACTGCGCAGAGGCATCTCACGTGTGAGACAGGTGTGAGCGTGCATTGGAGTTCTGTGATGTCAGTATAACACTGACTGAATACTCGTAAATAGAAACAACTTTTACCTGCATCTGGCGGCGGCTCACGGCTGTTACGGCTCGTATGCCCCTGCAGCAACTGCGCCCCAATCCAGTCGCGTCAGCAATGATGCCTAGGGGAACACATATTAAAAGAGGAATTTCTAAGGTGTCAAGTATGACAAGGACGCCGCCGCCCCATGTGTGTGAGACCCTACAGGCATCTGCATGTGGTTTGACAGCTGATGGCTGATTCACTTCATGGGAGATGCCGCTAACCCCCTGTACAGTGCAGTGAACAGGGTGTGGAAGGCGGTGCTTGCACTTTGATTGCTTGTCTGTTTCATTATTTTGCGAGTAGGTCTGTAAACTGTGCCATGCGTTATTTCGACAGTTTATGATTTCATGCATGCACATCAGTGTACTGCATTATATAAGAGCAGTTTTTATGTCTGTGCTATAATTATTTTGGTAAAGTAGGACTTTTTTGCATGTCTGGAGAGCGTTATTTACAAGTAGTTTACAGGTCTGCAGACTGTATATTGTGACCCCAAGCACATCAGCGCGAGTGTTTTGCGTTAGTGTGCTAAATATACTTCATCTCTAAATAAAATATTCCAAAACAAGTACAGTTCACTCCTTCTTCACCCTCATCAGCCTCCAAGTGTAGGCTGAGTCATTTTCGAGCCATTTTCCCACTCCAGACCACCATTTTGGATTATGTCACAGGAAGGATGACAGCACCCTCTGGTGGCAGTATTGTGTACTAGGTCACTTGGACTCTAGATCTCATGGTGGAGACACTGCCTGCACAATAAAAACTCATGTTCAGCACAGGCACAATCGTTTTCCCTTCATCCCCCCCCCCCCGCCACACCATCTTGGATTATGTCACAGAAAAAATCATGGGGCGCTCTGGTGGTGGTACTGTGTACTAGGTCAGTTGGGTTCTGGACCTGCGGGCGAACACACACACTGGATGGGGTCAGTGGCTCAAATTGTTTAAATAGACACTGGTGCATTATTTCGACAGTTTAAAATTAGCAAGCATGTTTGCAGAGCCTTTTTAGTGGTTTGCATGTCTGTAGACTGTGTGTTTTGTATCAGTATGATAAATATACTCCATTCCCAAATAAATTGTTGTTGTTGTTGTTGTTGTTGTGGTCTTCAGTCCTGAGACTGGTTTGATGCAGCTCTCCATGCTACTCTATCCTGTGCAAGCTTCTTCATCTCCCAGTACCTACTGCAACCTACATCCTTCTGAATATGCTTAGTGTATTGATCTCTTGGTCTCCCTCTACGATTTTTACCCTCCACGCTGCCCTCCAATGCTGAATTTGTGATCCCTTGATGCCTCAAAACATGTCCTACCAACCGATCCCTTCTTCTAGTCAAGTTGTGCCACAAACTTCTCTTCTCCCCAATCCTATTCAATACCTCCTCATTAGTTACGTGATCTACCCACCTTATCTCCAGCATTCTTCTGTAGCACCACATTTCGAAAGCTTCTATTCTCTTCTTGTCCAAACTGGTTATCGTCCATGTTTCACTTCCATACATGGCTACACTCCATACAAATACTTTCAGAAACGACTTCCTGACACTTAAATCTATACTCGATGTTAACAAATTTCTCTTCTTCAGAAATGATTTCCTTGCCATTGCCCGTCTACATTTTATATCCTCTCTACTTCGACCACCATCAGTTATTTTACTCCCTAAATAGCAAAACTCCTTTACTACTTTAAGTGTCTCGTTTCCTAAACTAATCCCCTCAGCATCACCCGATTTAATTTGACTACATTCCATTATCCTCGTTTTGCTTTTGTTGATGTTCATCTTATATCCTCCTTTCAAGACACTGTCCATTCTGTTAAACTGCTCTTCCAAGTCCTTTGCTGTCTCTGACAGAATTACAATGTCATCGGCGAACCTCAAAGTTTTTACTTCTTCTCCATGAATTTCAATACCTACTCCGAATTTTTCTTTTGTTTCCTTTACTGCTTGCTCAATATACAGATTGAATAACATTGGGGAGCGGCTACAACCCTGTCTCACTCCTTTCCCAACCACTGCTTCCCTTTCATGTCCCTCGACTCTTATAACTGCCATCTGGTTTCTGTACATATTGTAAATAGCCTTTCGCTCCCTGTATTTTACCCCTGCCATCTTCAGAATTTGAATGAGAGTATTCCAGTTAACGTTGTCAAAAGCTTTCTCTAAGTCTACAAATGCTAGAAACGTAGGTTTGCCTTTTCTTAATCGTTCTTCTAAGATAAGTCGTAAGGTTAGTATTGCCTCACGTGTTCCAACATTTCTACGGAATCCAAACTGATCTTCCCCGAGGTCCACATCTACCAGTTTTTCCATTCATCTGTAAAGAATTCGCGTTAGTATTTTGCAGCTGTGACTTATTAAACTGATAGTTCGGTAATTTTCACATCTGTCAACACCTGCTTTCTTTGGGATTGGAATTATTATATTCTTCTTGAAGTCTGAGGGTATTTCGCCTGTCTCATACATCTTGCTCACCAGATGGTAGAGTTTTGTGATTACTGGCTCTCCCAAGGCCATCACTAGTTCTAATGGAATGTTGTCTACTCCCGGGGCCTTGTTTCGACACAGGTCTTTCAGTGCTCTGTCAAACTCTTCACGCAGTATCTTATCTCCCATCCCATCTTCATCTACATCCTCTTCTATTTCCATAATACTGTCCTCAAGTGCATCGCCCTTGTAAAAACCCTCTATATACTCCTTCCACCTTTCTGCCTTCCCTTCTTTGCTTAGAACTGGGTTGCCATCTGAGCTCTTGATATTCATACAAGTGGTTCTCTTCTCTCCAAAGGTCTCTTTAATTTTCCTGTGGTCAGTATCTATCTTACCCTTAGTGAGACAAGCCTCTACATCCTTACATTTGTCCTCTAGCCATGCCTGCTTAGCCATTTTGCACTTTCTGTCGATCTCATTTTTGAGACGTTTGTATTTCCTTTTGCCTGCTTCATTTACTGCGTTTTTATATTTTCTCCTTTCATCAATTCAATTCAATATTTCTTCTGTTACCCAAGGATTTCTATTAGCCCTCGTCTTTTTACCTACTTGATCGTCTGCTGCCTTCACTACTTCATCCCTCAGAGCTACCCATTCTTCTTCTACTGTATTTCTTTCCCCCATTCCTGTCAATTGTTCCCTTAGGCTCTCCCTGAAACTCTGTACAACCTCTGGTTCTTTCAGTTTATCCAGGTCCCATCTCCTTAAATTCCCACCTTTTTGCAGTTTCTTCAGTTTCAATCTGCAGTTCATAACCAATAGATTGTGGTCAGAATCCACATCTGCCCCTGGAAATGTCTTACAATTTAAAACCTGGTTCCTCAATCTCTGTCTTACCATTATATAATCTATGTGATACCTATTAGTATCTCCAGGATTCTTCCAGGTATACAACCTTCTTTTATGATTCTTGAACCAAGTGTTAGCTATGATTAAGTTATGCTCTGTGCAAAATTCTACAATGCGGCTTCCTCTTTCATTTCTTCCCCCCAATTTCTTTTATCTCGTCATACATTTCATCAATTTCTTCATCATCTGCAGAGCTAGTTGGCATATAAACTTGTACTACTGTAATAGGCATGGGCTTTGTGTCTATCTTGGCCACAATAATGCGTTCACTATGCTGTTTGTAGTAGCTAACCCGCACTCCTATTTTTTTATTCATTATTAAACCTACTCCTGCATTACCCCTATTTGATTTTGTATTTATAACCCTGTAATCACCTGACCAAAAGTCTTGTTCCTCCTGCCACCGAACTTCACTAATTCCCACTATATCTAACTTTAACCTATCCATTTCCCTTTTTAAATTTTCTAACCTACCTGCCCGATTAAGGGGTCTGACATTCCACGCTCCGATCTGTAGAATGCCAGTTTTCTTTCTCCTGATAACAACGTCCTCTTGAGTAGTCCCCGCCCGGAGATCAGAATGGGGGACTATTTTACCTCCGGAATATTTTACCCAAGAGCACGCCATCGTCATTTAATCATACATAAATTGTTTCAAAATAAATAAATAAAGTACACTCCTTCCTCTCTCCAGCAGCCCAGTGCTGGCTGAGTCCTTTTCCAGCCAGTTCCTAGGAAGAGGTGGCGGTAGGATGACTTAGGTTAGTGGAGGTAGCGATTTTCTTAGGGTGGTAGAGGTGTGATGCGTTATCCTGTTGGAATTTGAACTTCTCACCAATTCCTAGGAAGAGGTGGTGATCGGATGACTTAGGTTAGTTGAAATAGCCCCAGTGAACATTTTCCCACCATTTTCTTAGGTTAGTAGAGATAACTGTGGTGTGATGCATTATCCTGTTGGTATATGAAGTTTCTGCCATTTTCTGGGGGAGGGGGTTAGGTTAGTGGAGGTACCCCAACTCTCCTATGGTCCCGCCGTTTTCTTAGGTGTGCTGCATTGTCTTGATGGAATTTGAACTTCCCGCTATTTTTCTGGGATGGGGGACAGGTTCAGTGGAGGTAACCAAATTGTCCTATTTTCCTGCCAAAATTCAAACTTTCCACCAGGGGCAGGGGAGGGGAGTGTGTCACTTGTGTCATCATCTGGCGTCACGGCCGCCATCTTGGATGACGCCATGCGTTGTTGTCAAGTGTACACGCCGCCATCTTGCATGACGTCTTCGCCGCCATCTTGGATAAGTCTGGCAACAATGGAGAGTATGGCCATATGTAGGGACCCCTACTACTCACTGAATATACTGAAGCTGGCCATATAGACTGATCATGTTGCATCCATGTGTCCACACTTCAGTACCTGATCTGCTTATCAGGAGAAAATAACTACTGAAATGATATGAAATGATCGTGTGGCATTGATGGCCAGCAGGCCCCATCCGTGGAAGTTTGGCTGCCGTTCTGCAGACTTAGTTTTTTTTTTTTTTTTTTTTGTTTAGTTATGTCATGTTCCATTGATCATTTTCACGATTATTTTATCTATATGATGAGGGACATGTCAGATTACAAGATGTATATACACACATGAATAGTGCTAATATTAATATTACTGAAATTTTTAGTCCTACACTTGCAACTACATTTAGAGGTACAACATTTTTTTTTACCAGTTCTGAAACAGAAACTCGTCCATGGAATAGTAGGTGACGCCACCTTCGGCCACTTCCACGTTGGTGATGATGAAATAATGATGAGGGCAACACGACACCCAGTCCACGAACGAAGAAAACCTCCAATGCAGCCAGGAATCGAATGCAAGTGCGCTAAATGGTAGGCAAACACGTTGCCACTTTTTTTTGTTTGTTTTTTTGCCTTAACCGCCCTTTTTGTTATATAAGGAACGGATCGTTGGGGGATCAGGGGGCAGAGTGGGCAGTGGTAGAAAATCAAGTTCCGGTCACACTGTTCCTCTCACCGTCACCGAGCCCGTAGAGCATAGAAAAGTGAGAGACACAGGAATCAACAGAAGTGGGACGCTTCTTCTGTTGTCTGTTTATTTATTTTGATTCTTGATGTAAAATTTTACTATTCTTATGGAATTATTTGGAACATACGTCATCCACATAAAAAATACAAAGACTGGCTGAAAGAAATAAAAAGAAAAAAAAGAAAAATCAGCGAATATAAGGTATACTCTACCATCCTCGGTGGTCGGAGGTAGAATGTGTCATTGACTGGCCTAAACTCAGACACTTCTAGAGTGGGGTACGTGCCCTCAGCTCCACCCTCCCTCGCCACCCAACCGAGTTAAGGTCGAACAAAGACCCCTCGAAGATAGGTGGCAAATAATGTTCGGTAAAGTGGCATGTTTTTGAGTGCTGTGTATACTGTTTGTAAACAGGCCCAGAAGTCGAGACGGGATTTAGGTCCCATCCCTTGACCCACGTAATGGCACGGTATTTGGCGGCGGAAAAAAATTTGTCCTCCGGATATAGAAACATTCATGGTTCGATCCTGTTTCGAGGCACTCGGAGGTAGCAGGCAACAATTAGCTGCACGAATCGCCAGACGTCGTACAAAGAGGAGTAGGTCAGGCGCTGTCATCAGTGTCGAGTTACTGGAAAAGTAGACAAAGAGGGAATCCAACAAACCAATGTTGTGTAGTCGCTTTTTTGCGGCAAATTTCCTGTTGATTATGTGATACCACATTGCCCAGACGTCCGTAGGGCGAAAGGGCTGGTGGATAACATTCAACACTATGGACCACTGGATGGGTGGATACTTGGTCTCCATCACATTTTGGGGAACACAACACAACACTAGGTTGTAAGAATCGTTGGTCGTGGGTGGACACGTATCTGAGAGGCTCGTATGTGTGTAAGTATAGTCGACGAAAAAGGCCGAAATGTGAGACAAATGAGGCACGATGTGGCCGACGGACCGCGGTGGTGAGGTGTACGCAGGCAGGAGGACCACAAGCAATCTGCGTGTTAGGTATGAGCCCTGCCCGATCCGCTGTCTTTTCTTGGTATTGATATACACGGCGGCCGCTTGCATATTGACATTGACTCCGACGCCACCATCTTTAAACATGGAACCAGATGTAAGACAACAACTAAAGGCCGCCTGAAGGTTGCGTCGAATCGCCATCTGCAGAGAGAGAACCTGTGGGATGTGGACCAATTTTGATGCCATATAACGATGTAGAAAGTCAGCGCGTTGAAGTGTGTCCCAGCGGCGCAGGACATTCTGGCTGACGTCGTTACGGATGACGTGTAACAGGCGACGGGAATTCTTTGTCGCTGTGTGTGTGGCAGTGGGGGTCAAGGTAACGCCCAGGTACCGGAAAGTCTGCATAAGTAGCAGGGGTACCACTTCACCTTCCTGGGCACCTCATCCAAGGTACTCTTCAATCTGTACGTCGAGGAAGCAATGATGGAAATAAAAGAAAGGTTCAGGAGTGGAATTAAAATACAAGGTGAAAGGATATCAATGATACGATTCGCTGATGACATTGCTATCCTGAGTGAAAGTGAAGAAGAATTAAATGATCTGCTGAACGGAATGAACAGTCTAATGAGTACACAGTATGGTTTGAGAGTAAATCGGAGAAAGACGAAGGAAATGAGAAGTAGTAGAAATGAGAACAGCGAGAAACTTAACATCAGGATTGATGGTCACGAAGTCAATGAAGTTAAGGAATTCTGCTACCTAGGCAGTAAAATAACCAATGACGGACTGAGCAAGGAGGACATCAAAAGCAGACTCGCTATGGAAAAAAAGGCATTTCTGGCCAAGAGAAGTCTACTAATATCAAATGCCGGCCTTAATTTGAGGAAGAAATTTCTGAGGATGTACGTCTGGAGTACGGTAGTGAAACATGGACTGTGGGAAAACCGGAACAGAAGAGAATCGAAGCATTTGAGATGTGGTGCTATAGACGAATGTTGAAAATTAGGTGGACTGATAAGGTAAGTAATGAGGAGGTTCTACGCAGAATCGGAGAGGAAAGGAATATGTGGAAACACTGATAAGGAGAAGGGACAGGATGATTGGACATCTGCTAAGACATGAGGGAATGACTTCCATGGTACTAGAGGGAGCTGTAGAGGGCAAAAACTGTAGAGGAAGACAGAGATTGGAATACGTCAAGCAAATAATTGAGGACGTAGGTTGCAAGTGCTACTCTGAGATGAAGAGGTTAGCACAGGAAAGGAATTCGTGGCGGGCCGCATCTAACCAGTCAGTAGACCGATGACCAAAAAAAAAGGGCAATAGCATACAGGAGGGTAAAGAGGACAGGGGACACCCTTGTCGAATTGAACGGCGGATGTATAACGGCCCTGCTAAACGTTCATTGACTTAGACTAATGAAATGGCACTGCTGTAAAGTCGCCATAGGACGTCGATGAGGGAAGAAGGGATGCCCATGCGGACTGCCACCGAAAACAGAAAATGATGAAGCACTTTATCGAAGGCGCTATCGAAATTTATGGCGACGACAGCTGCACGAAGTCTGCAGGCCGCCGCCATTGCAATTAAGTCGTGGTATTCCCCTGTGGCAGCCTGTATGTTAACCTGTCCCCCAGGTCTACAGCTCATGACCGTCGAACCACGGGCTGGTTTCTAGACCCGAATGATGATGCCATCACCAAAGACGGGTGGGACTGTTCGGTCAGATGTCATCAGTTCTTGAAACATGATCGCCCATCGCGTTCCCGGAAGACTCGGTAAAAATCAGATGGTAAGCCGTCGACTTGTTCGCGCGTGACAGCCAGTGTCAAAGTATTCGCCTCTGTGTGGCGAAGGGTGCGTGTGACGCAATGCCAGATGGAGTCGTCTGCTTCAGTATCGGCATCTTCTTACCTGGAAATACGGCGGCAGTGTTCGACGAATGTAAAGATGTCTGTCTGATTGGCCACCTGCGGGCTATGAAGGGTGCCCGGAGTGCCAATGAGCTGCCGACGATGCCGTCGTTCGTCGTACACTACATGGTGCATGGATGGAATTTCCAAACCTGCATGATCGTAGCGTCGCTTCTGTACTCCCTGCAATTTTCGACGTGCCAGCGCAGTTATCCTCGCCTTAATTTCTTGGCGTTCCAACTGGTTTCAGGGGTATAGTGGCTGACCATCCAAATCTCGGAGAATCGCATAGTAGAAGCCGACAGTTTTGCGATGCTAGTCGGCCAAATCCTATCCATGTCTCTTTGACTTGTTGGTGACAAGTCAGGTCATGCAGATGAGAAGTATTTAGTACTGCGTAATGTTGATGGCGACGGAAGAAGGACCGTGCATATTAAGTGGAAGTGTTGCAACAGGCAAGTGGCAAGCGTTCAGCTTCCTGTGGCGTAGGTCACCGGTAGCACCGTAGGTTGCGAAACGGTTGGTCCGTCGGCAGCTGGAAGTTTCGTAATATGCCGTTGTAGGGATTCGGATCGAAGGTGGCTTCTTACTCGAAGCAGGTCCTAGGCTGGTTCAAATGGCTCTAAGCACTATGGAACTTAACATCTGAGATCATCAGTCCCCTAGACATAGAACTACTTAAACCTAACTAACCTAAAGACATCATACACATCCATGCCCGCGGCTGGATTCGAACTTGCGACCGTAGCAGCAGCGTGGTGAAGACTGAAGCGCCTAGAACCGCTCGGCCACAGCGGCCGGCTCCGAGGCTGGTCGTCATACATACTTATTGCACGGCATCCGCCGATTTGTAACGAGGAGTGCACGTGGCTTCGGAGATCAATGACGACCTGTTGGACACCGTTTAGGACAGGATGTCCGAAACAGCGTCCACTTCTCCAGCGGTAAGGCTGTGGACTACGCCATATGGTCGGAGTGCCGCGGCGCCTTCCTCTGCGAGAAGACCCAAACCCGCGTCGTCGACGGTTACCACCCTGACATTGCCATCAGCATGACAGAAGTGGAGCCCCTGCTTGTCACGCGTAGTATGCGTTCTCATGCCGCGTCGTTAGTGATTTTAACGTAGACCCGTGGTGTGCACGATCGACAAATGTATTCTGATAATATCGGTCGCCGGGATATTCACTTCCTGTCACAGAAAACGCGTAACCTCGAGTGCTCTGGATCGGGCATAGTAGTTGCAGAAAGTAAATCGGAGTGTAGGTTCGCCATGTATCGTAGACGGTAAACCGGCACTTAAGCAACTGACGTCAGAATGTAAACAAGGAGAACTCGCGCCCCACACACGGAAACCCAGGGGCGTCCGCTCTGTTGCCCTGCCAGAGGCAGACTGGCTCACCTAAGCAGGCGGACTGAAGTAAGCATTAATATTTGCTCTTACATATACTTGGAACTGCTAACCAACCTAAAAGTATACTACTTCTAATTGCTATAATCAATATTCTGCAGATTAAGCAAATACTGATGTAATTATAAAGTAAAAAATATCATTATACCGCAATATTACACGCAAATTAAGAAGACAGGACTACAAAAGTTGAAGATGTCAATACAGCTATGTCAAGCATTCCCAGTCAACAAGTGCAACAGGTTCAAGAAAATACATCTGACACTCCATAAGACGATACAGCACATGGAATTCAACAAAATATGCAAAAAGAACGATTTAATTCCAAGTTTCACTAATGTAAAGGTTAACAACAGTTCTACAGTGGCACAAAAGTCGATATCAATTGCAGAACTATAATGGTTACTAAATGAAATTAAGATTCTATATTCGAAAAGACAATACCTAAACATGATGCTCTATGAGACTCATATAGAATTGGCAAAAAACATAGGAAACAGCAAAGTTTTCATGGCTCTAATAGAAAAAACTGAACACAAGACATACACAGCAGTGAAACATTTACAAAACAAGCACAAACAGAAGATAATGAAACTAACAGTAAAAAAAACGCGAAAATACATTTACAATTTTAAAAAGTGAAACCACGTGAACACCAACACACATTCCATCCGCGTTTAGTTAACCTAACACAGACAGAACTACACGAGAAAGGAAAAAATGCTCTTGGAAAAAGGTTTGAAACACTGCATCAATAGCAAAGTGATCAACCAATACATAGAAAATCTCATAGTAGAAACTGACACATCCTTACATGTGAAGAACAACAAACTAATGGTGAAATAAACGTAGGACAGACGAGATAACTAGTGAAAGAAGAAATAAAATGTATAATAAAACACAGCAGACACACAATAAAAACAACCAAAGAGAAGGAGCCAATATGAAACGATTAAAACAAAAGTTAACAAATAATAACATATTAATTACAAGAGCAGACATGTGAAATGTAACACTACTCATAGATAAAGAGCAATACATCTCAAAATCCAAGGAATATATAAACACTAACGCCATACAAAAACTGAAGTCAAATCCAACTACACGATTCCAGTCAAACGTGAAACTAACACTGAAAAACATTGAACATACACTCACAGACAAACAGAAATACTACATAACACAGAAAAACCCACAAGCACCAACACTCCGCAGTCAACCAAAAGTACATAATGATGGAATGCTAATGAGAGCTGTTATCAACTTCAAGAAAGCCCCAACATACTACACAGCCAAACATCTCCAAACGTTAGTTACAAACACTGTTATGTAGAAAACAACAGAACAATGATAAACACAGGAAACGTAATAGAATACATACATAACATACAGGTACCACACACAGCATCACTGATTTCATTCGACATAGAAAATATGTATACCTCCATCCCTATCACAGAAACAATAGAAATCACAGAACAAAATCTCTCATCCCACAGCAGCCTCACCACAGGAGCAATAAAAGAAATAACAAATATACTCAAACTGACAACTGAACAAAACTACTATCAGTTCGAGAAACAATATTATCTACAAAGTGACGGACTGCCCATGGGATCCTCAATATCAGGAACATTAGCAAACATTTTCATCAGTCATCTAGAATATCAGATATTTGAAAAAATAACCACTAATGAAAGTTTCAAAATCATATATTGGTACAGATATGTGGATGACAATATTTGTCTGGTAGATGAGCCAAGTGAAGAAATAGATAAACTCCATTCAGAAATCAACAAATCTCATCAGAACATTAAATTTACACTTAGAAAAGAAAATGAAATAAATTTTTTTGACATTACAATAAAAAAAGAAAATGGCAGACTTCATTTAACATTTTTAGAAAACCAACAGCCACAGACACAACTACATTCCACGTCTAACCATCCCCACAGCAAGAAACTTTCAGCAAAAAGACATATGTTACATAGGTTAAGCAGAATCCCATTCAATAACAGAAACTATGAAAAAGAAATGAGAACAACCATACAAACAGCTAGGAACAATTGGTATGACACACATTTAGAACACAGGCTCAATCAAAAAATAAAAACACAAATACAAAATAAACATAACATCTCCAAAATACAATAGAACTCACAAGCTGAAAACTTACACACACGCTCAACACAGAGAAAAGAACCATGACCTACACACATAAACTAACACACAGAATTGCAAACATCCTAAAGAGATAGGGCTCCCAAATAGCATATAAGTCTCGGCAAACCCACCAATCACACCTAAGCCAACCATCCACAAAGAGGGACAGATTCCAATAATCTGGGATACAAAAACTTAAATGTCAAAGTTGTGATGCAGTCTACATAGATATGACATCAGGAATTTTAAAACACGATGCAAAGAACATATCAAGTGATGGAAGTACGAAAGAAACCATTCCATATTTTCAGAACATTTAAAACACCATAACCACCATCCTACAAACATAGAACAAGAAATGAAAATAATGAGAATAACCAACCATGACAAACATCTTATACAAATGCATGAAAACTTCCACATTCAGAAAGCCATCGCTGAAAACAAACATGTGATAAATGAACAAACACACATCAGCACAGGCTCCCTGCTACACTTAATAAAAGAAAAGATAAGATAAAAAATTGTCCCTCTCACACAACCAGGAAAAAATACCTTCACACACACACACACACACACACACAAATACATACACAAACAGATCACAGATACTTCAGTAATTACACTCTAAAGTTGGCAATAACATTCGAACTTTGGCAATAACATCTGACAGTCGGCAACACAATCCACAACATTGCATCGAAACAAGTGTCAAGTTCATAGAGTTGTGAAATGCGTAGAAAAACAGCAAATTGGCATTTAGAAGAAGAAGATCAACACCAAAAATGCGACAGGAGCGTAATATGTAGGTAATCGTCCACGCAACCTGTAATTACAGTTCAGAATATTACTACTTATTAGGAAATTCCAACCACCAGAACTGTTTTAACCTATAGCTACAGTGACCAAAATGTAAATTAAATAGCAAACATATGTATATATTCCAGGCCACTAAAGATGCCTTGCAGAAAATGAAGGTGAAACGAGTATGGCACTAAAATTGTGTTTCATCAAGTTGCTGTCAGATGGTCCATAAAGTAAAACTTATCAATATACCGTAACTGATGTAATGTTTTTCAATGCACTGCGCTCGGTCACAATAAAAATATATGCTCTTACATCCATAACACACAGTACATATGTATTCAGGTAGGTTTCACTGATTCAAAGGACATATGCAAACACACCAGGCAAGTAGAAATGTTCTATATGCGGTGTCTGTCTCTTCGGACATGTTCGAAAGATCAGACACCATTCTTGATCCTGCAGCCACCTGAACCAGGCCAAAAAGGAATTAAAGACGTTAACTTCCAGTGTGTACTGATTAAACTGAATGGTGAAAGGTGAAAATTTGAGCCAGACCAGGATTCGAACTCGGGTCTCTTCTTTACGAGAGATGTGCGCTGACCACTACGCCATCCGCCCCCCAGTGCAAATCGTAACTGCACGGACTACCCTAGCAAGCCTCCTGTCAGAACCGAATTCTCAATTTATACTAGTGATGTTGTGTCCCTTGCCCGTTATCCTCTTTACTCGTCTATTTCCGTTAGAGTTCGAAATTGGTGTGCATCCCAACTGAAAAAATCACTGCCATCTCAGCTCAAATTATATATGTGGTGGCTGTTCTTTCGGACGAGTCCGAAAGAACAAACACTAAACCACTACGAATCAAGAAACAAACGAATTAAAGACATTAACTGCCAGTGGGTATTTATTTAAATCAGAGGAGGAGGGGGTGGGAGGGTAGAGGGGTTGCTAGGGTAGTCGGTGCAGTTGCAATGACCCATATCAGTAGATGGCATAGTGGCCAGAGCACAGCCCTCGTAAGCAAGAGACCCGAGTTCGAATCCCTGTCTGCACGAACTGTCAACTTTCCTCATTGATTTAAGTCAGTGCCTATAGGCAGCTAACGCCACAGTGCCTAAACCGGTACCCGTGAGATCACCGAAGTTAAGCGCTGTCGGACGTGGTCAGCACTTGGATGGGTGACCACGCCATGCGCTGTTGCCTTTTTTCGGGGTGCACTCAGCCTCCTGATGCCAATTGAGGCGCTACTCGACCGAATAGTAACGGCTTCGGTCACGAATACTATCATAACGACCGGGAGAGTGGTGTGCTGACCCCACGCCTCTCCTATCTGCATCCTCCACTGAGGATGACACGGCGGTCGGATGGTCCCGGTAGGCCACTCGTGGCCTGAAGACGGAGTGCTATAGGCAGCTAACGTCTTTCATTCTTGTGTGTGTAGAAATGTTGAGTTTCTACTAGTGTTTCAGCTCCACACTCAGGGCAGTGTGCTGGAGCGCCATCATGTAGTAGCCACATTACACTTCGCACCACGTCTTCCAGGAGGAGACGACAGGCTCACCAGCAGGAAGTGTAGCCACGTGTCACCTACGAGCCCTTGTGGAAGGATAGCTGGTCCCGCGAGGCAGTCGCCAACAATCCCCGTCGACACAATGAGACAAGCGGCGCTGATGGGTCGCTGCCACGATGCCATGACGATTCTCCATAGTCCCAAATCTTGAGTTATGAAGGTCGCCTCACCTAAGGATAATAGAAATCCCAGCACCGTTGTGGCCTATGCGACAGGCCAGCGACAAATACATCGCCACGGAGGCAAGTCTGTAAGTAATAGAGTCTGTGCATGTTGTAAGAGTAATATGGATAGTAGCGTTTGTTGTAGAGAAAGTTCCACAAGGTCGGCTGACTTACGTCATGTCTGGTGAGTGATACAGAGATTACCGTCATAAAGATTTTATCTCTTCCTTCCAGCGGGCAGATCTCCCTTAAATCATATTTCCATCCTCGTGACCTTTCTCACAAGTTATCCTCCCAGCGATTCTTTCTTGCAGTTTGTCCTCATTTAGCAAAATAGCCTTCCAGTAACTTAACTAATATATATGATTTATGGTAATAATTTGCAGCTAAGGAAAAACTTTCTTAGTCTATTGAAGTATGGAATGTGCTTTAATGATTGCACTCGTCATGAAATGGGCTTAGTGGCAAAAAGTGTAGTGAGGTTTAAAATACCAGATATCTAGTCTGGTTCTTAACAATATTTTAGTGAAGCAGAAGAATTGTATGTGTTCTTCTATGTGCGCCTGGATAGTGGGAAATGATGAGTCTGAACACTACAAAAATGTAGTGAACTGGACAAATAAAGTAAAATAAACAGTCATCCACGGGCAGTGTAAATATTATACAATGACACCTCACAACCTGATACAGTTTCCCATTAGATGTCCCCATTAATTAAATAGGACATCTTCTCACCAACCATGGAGACAAACTCCGTACAGCTTTACGTTAAGCAGCTAACTATACCGTCGGCCTACCATAAAAACTTTCCGAATGACTCGTTCTTATCTTTTGTCAAAGGTTGTCTCATACAACCATCTTAGAAATGGCTACGGGAACTTCTAGCTTGGTCCACTTGTTTTCTTGTCAGATATTTAATAACGTAATACTGTCTCAGAAGGGTTGTCTTTTTTAAGTGTTATGCTCCGAATGACTAGCTGCGTCTGTCAGTGTGACCTTGTGACACGACCGCCACTCGGAACCTTTACACTCGAAACAAGTCGCGACTCCAGAATTTAACTGTTCTTAATAACTCTTTAGGATTAGAATTTGTTATAAGATTGGGCAAGACGCTACTGATAACTAATTTGACAAATGATAACCGTGTTTTACCTCTACTGAAACGACTGTAAAAGGTTGTCATTTAATTTATTCGAATCATTGGATGGAAAATGGATTCGATAGATCCCATAGAAAATACATTTGCTATACATTTCACTGCATAACTACTTGCATTATCCTCTTGATAACTTAGTTACATACACAACACAAACAATGCTCGTATTCAGCGTGATGATGGGAGCAACGGCTAACTTATCCTTAGTATTTCCGTCTGAAGTAAATAGCAAGTAACTGTTGCCTGTTTGTGTATTACTTTTGCAATGTACTTAAATATTTTAATGAAAGCTTTCCTTTTATTATTTGTAAAGTTACTTGAAAAAGAAGAGACGTCAGAAAGATTTTTACTACCTAGCTTTCTAGCTGCTGTGTTTACATAACTAATCTGGAATAATTACAACAATCCATATACGATAAACTTAAAAATTGACAACAAGACGAATTTAACCATTGCAAGTTGCAAGGCGACGACTCCAAACAGACTTCTCATATTTTGACGTTAGTACCATTATACAGTTTATTAAACGAACGACAAATTAACATTGTTGCATCAGACAATAACATTTACAATTACTGCCATTACTCAACAAATCAATCGTTTTTAAAATGACACAGGAAATATAATACGTGAATGTTTCTAAATAACTTCAGTCAGAAACGCTACCTGGAACCAACAATCTATATTGTCATGAGGTTAGATTCCATTAGGTACCGTTGTGTTCAGCGACTATGAAATGATTACAATCAGTGATCAATACATCAAATAGTCGCACATCAATATTTATTTTACTGCGGGTCTACCTAAATTTTTACTGCAGTATACTCATCATCAGTGTATTTAGTAGCGAGTCATACAGATCCAGAAAGCTTATACTAGTACAAGCTGTTAAAACGACCATAAAGCGCCCATAGCTTACGTCTCAACAAACTGCAATTGGATGCAAGAATTTCCAGACTTTCCTGATTATAAACTATATTGTGCCAAAATTCAGTATGTGAAAACTTTCACTGGTATGGCTGAAACTCTACATAAAAATCTGAATCCGAGATTACATGAAAAAGTTTCTTCAAATCTAAACTCATGACGAAAAATAAGGGTCGCCGTGACACCACCCAAAGCCATTGGTCTTGTAGGACCACTGGCGAAATTATTTCGTCAAAGTCGATGTCTGGAAATTCTTACGACCGCGACAAATATTTTGTTGGGACGACCTATAACTGTTAAAGTTATTGCCACACCATTTCTGGATTTTTTTTTTTTCAGAGTTTCATCACATTGCAATGAACACTTTAACAGCAGCGCGGTCCGGAACATCGACTGCACAACCTCACTGCCCACAAGCGAGTCTCACTCTGCTTCCTGTTCTGTCCTACCCTCGGCCGATAAACGCGTCGGTGTCATCCAAGAAACACACCAAAGAACGAAAAAGGGATTTTCCGGCTTACCTTAATGATTATTACAAACAGAAATTAAACATAATATTGTTCCCTTGGTAATAGAATAGTTCATTTGCAATATATAACCTACATACATAATTAAAACATTTATATATTTGATTCCATAGACACTATAATTGGACTAAAATGTACGCTCATAAGTTCGTATCGATCGAAAAAATATTGACACCCAGTTAGAGAAAAATTTAAAAAAATTATTAACAGAATCTTCCGTCGATTCTTGGTAGAACAACATTATAATAAATGAAAAGCAGCAGTTTGCTTTTGTCCCACAGTATTACTTTTATTGTGTTAATCGGTTTTCGGCTTACAAGGCCATCTTTTCACAATAAAAGTAATACTGAGGAACAAAAGCAAACTGGTGTTTTTCATTTGTTAAAAAAATTGTTGTTTGGTTACTACTATGTTGTTCTTAAGTAACAAATTGATCGTTTAAGTGCAGACATCTTCTTGCTTCGGCAGCTCCTGCTGTTATGAAATACAGTGTGGAAGATACGCGAACGTAATTCCTAGATGAGAACATCTCGAAGCAGTCTGCCGTCAAGATGATGATGATGATGATGTTTGGTTTGTGGGGCGCTCAACTGTGCGGTCATCAGCACCCTTACGAAGTCCCAATTTGTACACAGACCAATTTTTACACAATCCAATCTAGCCACTGTCACGAATGATGATGATGATGATGTAAAAATGAGGATAACAGAAACACCCAGCCCTCGGGCAGGGAAAATCCCCAACCCCGCCGAGAATCGAACCCGGGACCCCGTGATCTAGAGGCAGCAAAGCTCGCCACTACACCACCAGCTGCGGACTGCCGTGAAGAGCGCGGCACGGCCGTGGTCTTGCGAGAATCCGGCGGGTGGCGGAACGGAGCTGCAGGTCTCAGCAGCTGAGACGGTGGTGTGACGCACGGGGTACGAGAGACGCGGAGTCACTTGTGAACAACCTGCTAAGCGTCGAGGCGACTACCACAAGAAGCCATGCTGTTAGCATGTGACCGACAGCACAGTGACCACCCTCACCTGTGGTGAGGAATCTGAAAGCTGACCTTCGATGGCTGCAGTTGTTTTGCGGTGGGAATGCACAGGAGCGATCCATCAATGCGGAAAGGTACACACCGACATGCTGTAGGCCGAGAGATGCGTGTGTTGTTTCTTATCACTGATGGTGCTGTTTCTCAGATCCGCGTCTACTCGGACTGGATGTGAGTGTGGTCATCGACTAACTGAACTGAGAGAGTTTAGTAGTACACCTTTGAGTTGGGTCTTACTGAATCGTGTATCCTTTGTGTCATATATTAATTAGTTTGCCAGGAGTAAAAGCAAGTGTCTCATGATCTATGTACTACTGATGCAGTTTAACAGTGTAATAATGCAGCTTGCGTAAGCTAGTTATAATCAATAAACACACGCCGACCCATTCCAGACCATTCAGTCCACAGTGAAACGACCGATCTACCACCACAACCGTTTCTTGTGTTGTGTTTTTAACTTGAAGTTCTGGAGAGATCTCTACTGTTACCCTCCTCCTTTGTTTCATGTGTAGGTAGCTGCCGGTTTACAAACACGAACTGACGATAAAACTATGGTGGCGAAATCAGTAACAGCAGCCTATAGAAATAACTATCGTCGAAGATAAAGGATAAGAAGCGAATACTGTAGCGTTACTAATAACTAATGTACTGTTAGTACAAAACCACAACACTGACTCGATCCACAGCACCAGTAATGTTTGAATATAAATATGCCGGCAAGCTAGTGCTAAAAATTTGAGGGCAGTTATTAGTAGCAACTCTAGTTTTCTCGCTCCAGCATCACTGTTATTCGTTTATTACTACGGGAAATTAATTTCCTGCATGAGTCCGCCATCATTTTGAACATTTTGTGAATAAATATGTCTGTAGAGCTTATTACAGTTTCTTTATTTATTACCACGTTTCGCCTAGTGCCATGAGATGGCAAAAATCTTCGAGCCTGTAAAAGGAAGTTCTCTTTCAGTACGCATAGTTGTTAATACTGAAAAAGAAATTTCTTTTATAAGTTCTAAGCTTTTCGATATCTCATGACGGCAATAACCGTGGTACGGGGCCGTTGGGATCCAGCACGGCGTTCCGTATTACCCTCCTGAACCCACCGATTCCGTATTCTGCTAACAGTCATTGGATGTCGACCAACGCGAACAACAATGTCGCGGTACGATAAACCGTAATCGTGATAGGCTACAGTCCGACGTTTATCAAAGTCGGAAACGTGATGGTACGCATTTCTCTTCCTTACACGAGGCATCACAACAACGTTTCACCAGGCAACGCTGGTCAACTGCTTTTTGTGTATGAGAAATCGGTTGGAAACTTTCCTCATGTCAGCACGTTGTAGGTGTCGCCACCGGTGCCAAAATTGTGTGAATGCTCTGAAAAGATAATTATTTGCAAATCACAGCATCTTCTTCCTGTCGGTTAAACTTTGCGTCTGTAGCACGTCATCTTCGTGGTGTAGCAATTTTAATGGCCGATAGTGTCGAAAATGTTCTATTATGATACTGGCCTACAAGGTTCGATTAATTTGTTATCTACGAGAATCTGTATATTTTTATATATTTTACCGTTTGTGTTAAGATCCTCATGTCTGATGGTTCTTACGTATTTTTAGCACTAAAGATGGTCACATAGTGACAGATTGATCGCATTGCATTATCGTAACCACCGCTGCCAGCAAACATGTACCGTGGCCGCATCCCTGCCAAGTCATTCTGCAGAGTCGCAGAAGGAACTCCAGCTTCTCACAGCCCCATTACATGATCTTGTTGAAATCCGAGGTGGCGCAGTGGTTAACACACTGGACTCGCATTCGGGAGGACGACGGTTCAATCCCGTCTCCGGCCACCCTGATTTAGGTTTTCCGTGATATCCCTAAATCCTTTCAGGCAAATGCCGGGATGGTTCCTTTGAAAGAGCACGGCCGATTTCCTTCCCTGTCCTTCCCTAACCCGAGCTTGCGCTCCGTCTCTAATGACCTCGTTGTCGACGGGACGTTAAACACTAATCTCCTCCTCCTCCTCCTCCTGACCTTGTTGAAAGTCAGTGAACTGCTGATAGTGGCATCTTTGTCGCCTTAAATGCGTTCTTGACAACGTCAGCTCACGATGTCCAGTCCCAAAGGTAGCTAAAGTTCACGACCGTTACAGCGTGTACAAAGTATTTGAAGCAGACCTGATTTGCAACCTCATAGAGGCGATAGTAGCGCAACTCTTACGCGACTGGCGTGAAATTTGAACAGACGTCATCTGTCAGGTGTTTAAAGACAGCAACCCTCTTTCGTTTATGTCGTACAGCTCCTTCTTGGCCTTGCGATTTTTCTTACTTCAGTGAATTTAATAACCCATAACTCATGGCGAACTTAGAACTACATAACAAATTGAGCAGCTTTATTGATTACTGTTCCAAAAGAGCATATAGTGGCAAGAAATTCATTGTTATGCTGGACAGATTACTTTGTCAAATGAAAGCTTATAATGAAGCGTTATTCACAGATTTGTAGAGAAACTGTGTTACAATAAAACTCCATATCTCGAAATTAGTGTTACTGTTTCCAGCGTCTACGCTCGGTTTCGGTTTGCGATGCTAAGTTTTCCACCCAGAGTGCCTTCTGTGCCACGAAGCAACTACAGTCGGGACCCCAGGTATGCCGCGTATCAGCGATGCGACATTCAGAGCGCTCGCAGAGGCAGTGTCGCGCACGCGGCGGCCTCAGTGTGTGTCAGGTTAATTACATCACAATCTGGAAAATATGGCCCGCAATTCATGTTACAAATTCCGCCACTTCCGCGGACTGCGAGTCAGGAAGTGGTACTGCAGTTTTATTCCCCACCAATTAACCTTAAACGATATTAAATTACCGTCGGATGACGTACTCTGAATAAAGTGCAGAGACCTCTAAATCACGACCGCCGCCGCGATGGAAATTAACCGCACGAGGCCGGCAGTAAACCGCGCGAGTGTTCATAACTCGTGCGGCGTGCGGGCGGACTCCGGCCTGCACCGCACCGCACCGCACACCACACGTGCTGCTGGGGAGCCGGAAGCTCACCGGCGTCGGTATTCAGGGGCAGCGGAGAACCAAGCGAGCGGCACGAGCAGTTAACGGCACCAGAAACGCACACGGCGTTCTTCTTATTGTGCGACTGAGTAACTGCAAACAATTCTGTAACACTTAAAAAACAGGGTGAAATTTTCGCTCAGCAGCGGAGTGTGGGCTGATATGAATCTTCCTACCAGATTAAAACTATGACAGCAGTATCAATATTGGGATTTTGATTTTGCTAAAACAGTGGTTCCTGTCGTGTGTGTTTGGTGAGTTCCGCTGTAGGAGCTTTGGGGTAGCGTGAGCTCATGAACTGCGTACGACTGTACTGAGACCAAAACAGCACACCAGCTGACATTCTATGATTTACTGGAATTTAAGTTTTATTATTAAATTTTATTTAAAACCTTTTTGGTCTTTGTACGTCTCTTTAAGCTGATGTAATCTTATTTTAAACTAATTGATAATTGAAATATCACGTTATTAAATGATGTTCATGAAACTTAGTTTACGTACATTTCTGTTCGTTAGTAACTGAAAGAACATAGCAAACACTTAAGTTTGTTCCCAACTGTCCCATCAGGAACGGCAGACACGCTCGTCTCGCCCATGTTGTATAGTTTGTGAAGAGGGAGTTTGTACTTCTCTAGACTTTTTTCAGATTCTGGAAGTACCTTACTACCTGTATCTCATTCAACCTTATAGATCGTCCTAAGATGCTCCCCTCTGGCCTACGTAAAAAAGAGACAAGAATTTTGAAGGAAAGAAAACACCCAGTCTTTCCTGCAACCTTCTGTTCAATGTTAAAGCGATACTGCAACCTCTTCTGCTCAGCAAATTCATGTGCCACTTTCATGAGTGTCATACGGGTCATTCCGTAGAATCCAGCCTCAGATATTTAATATGTTTGACTAAATGTCCTTTCATTTCCTCACTGAACACTTATAGTGTCTTCCCATGGAATTACCTACGGTACCCTGAGAGAAAGAATCTCACTCTCTGTCTCTGTCTCTGCTCGTTTAGTACATTCCGTCTCTCCGTGACCCCGAGAAACAGAAAAAAATGGTTCAAATAGCTCTGAGCACTATGGGACTCAACTGCTGTGGTCATTAGTCCCCTAGAACTTAGAACAACTTAAACCTAACTAACCTAAGGACATCACATACATCCATGTCCGAGGCAGGATTCGAACCTGCGACCGTATCAGTCGCACGGTTCCGGACTGCGCGCCTAGAACCGCGAGACCACCGCGGCCGGCCCGGGAAACAGAGCACACCAATTTCTTCTGTCCTGCACTTTCTCCTTAGGCTTACCACGTTGTAACACTTTACTTCTGTGATGCCATCGATCCATCTCATGCTCTGACGTCGTCTTCTTCTAGTGCCTTCGATCTTCCACAGCATCTGTGTTTTTTTGCAGTGAAACATGTTTTCTCATGATATGTCTAATATAATTAATACCAATAAAAACTAAAAATATACTGATCATTAAATGTAAAATTAAACAAATTTAACAACCTCAACCAAATTAATTAATGCTCACCAGTCTGAGTCATTTTCTACATCTTTCGTTTGCTCTCAAACATGAAACACGTTGTAGCACTACTAGTTAGGAAATAGCAACATCCTAGTTAACAAAAATGGTTCTCTCCATAGCATAAAAATTAGTCACGTTGATTTATTATGAAGACTTTGAGATTCTATCTAACTCCATGTTGAAATAAGTCAAGATAGTGAAAAATTATTTCTTACCATTTACCCTACAACAATGACATAGACAAAGCAGTTATACGTTTACACCTTCACAAAGCACGCTACGACTTTAGATAGTCTAGCTGTTTGTCACTGTTGGAAACAGCTGAAAAAACAATTCCCTACGTTTACCCGCCTGCACACAGTTACCCTTCCTCATCTTATAGTAAAACTGCTATGTGGTATTCAAAGGCAATTCTTACTTTGTGGTTCGTCATCAATGCATTGGTATTGTAAGATATGTAATAGATTATTCTGGTGAAGATAAACTAGAATTCTAAGGCTTTAGTTTTCGTTCACTGTAGTGAGAGATATTTTCAGACGGGTTCTGAGTCATTTGCTCGTATATATGATTGTATTTGATGGTGCTGTGTGTGTGATCTCGTCTGAGAAGTATGGTCCTTGTTATAATTTTATTGCAATTTCTTGGTCAAACTAAATTTAAGATGTTTATTATCTGAAAATTAAAGTGTTGATAGTCACACCCAGACACGAGTACGTAAGCTTACTAATGGTTTATGTATTTTTTTAAATTTATTTCTCTAACGTAGAACACTATTCCCTCTTTCTGGCGACATTCTTTATCGTGTGAAAAGAGTAATTCGATTCGTGCCTGAATTTTTAGCTCGTAGAGAAGCGCTGTATAACCGAATGCCTAACGCAACACGGTCTGGTGATAGCCATAAATTACTTAGCAATGTCGAGCTGCGGGGTTTAGCCACGCTACGCCCGGTCTCCACTAAGCTAGAAAGTCCATTAACATTTAATTTTGTTTATTGCACTGTGATATGACAGAGAATAGCGCTGGTATCTATTCTCTATAAAATATTACTTTAGGACTTACAGCTACGATGGATGTAGTGCGATCAGGCTGACGAAAAAGGCGCGGAACGGATTCAGCCGGTCACACCTGACGTGCAACGCCGGCGAGCGCACGCGCTTGTCGTAGCTTTTGTCCCGACCTCTGCGTCGCTGCCGCTACGCTGCAGTTTCACGCAGTTTGCTGTCCTGTGGGTCATTCGTTTCGCGCTCAGATTTTTGTTTGTTTTCATTTCCCGCAGTTGTGGGGTTAATATTTTGCTCATTATTACTATTGTTTGTTTTGCGAAACTGAAAAAGATCTTAAACAAGTTCATCAAGTGTCATTCAGTGGAAATGTTCGAAGTTGCCCTTTTAGCTAGGGGGCTGCTTTACGAGGTCATTCGAGGGAAATCGTTTGCGCGTTATGTACCTACGCCATTAACAATTATTTAGTGTAAAGTTCCCAAACGTTCGGTTGTATAATGTTTTATCATGAAGGTAAAAAATCTTACATCTTTCGTGATAATACATAATTCAAGTCAGCAACTGAGGAAAATGGCTGTAATCATTAACAATGTTGTTATTCGCGAAAAACTTACTGTGGCGAAGCGAAAAGAAGAAATGATTGCTCTGTCTAAACGAAGTAAATTATCAATTTAAAAGGGCGTAGCTTATTAATCTGGCATCTCTCCATAAAGCACACGTCACAATATACGAATTCGACGAGTTGACAAAACACAAGAGCATTCATTCACCAGGTTGCCACATTATCACTGCCATTTCAGCCCAATAGTTTTGCCATGGACCCAACTAAAAAAGTAAGTTTCCAGCAGTAATAAGCAGTCGAGGCAGTCAGCAACGAAGCTGCTGGGAAAGTTGCTTCCGAAAACACATCAAGCTTACACAGTGGATCATAAAAAATGTACAACGAAATGACGAACAGCAGTTACTAAATCATTTCAGTCATCAGTCATAGCAACGAGAGTGATCGCAGTACAGTTTTTCGTTTGCCATCACAAGTTAGACGCACGGGCGAAGATGACTGCTCTTTTTTAAGCGGCTGTACAACCGAAGCAAAACCGAGGTTGTATATTTTGTAATATTACCCTTCTTTCGTCTAAACCGATAAGCTAAGTTTCCTCACTTCATTTAAAAGGCCCAGTTTCTTGTTGTGTTACAAATAAGCAGGAAGTTTGACCACGAAACGTTATAACGGGTAAATTATAAACCTAGCGCTGTGTTTCCTTCTGTGAGGCCGAACGTTTGACTGATGTGCTTGTCACGTTCGAGCGCATGTTCATGCGTCACATTTTACCCATAGCACAATACAAAAGAATGGCTCTGAGCACTATGGGACTTAACATCTGTGGTCATCAGTCCCCTAGAAGTTAGAACTACTTAAATCTAACTAACCTAAGGACATCACACACATCCATGCCCGAGGCAGGATTCGAACCTGCGACCGTAGCGGTCACGCGGTTCCAGACTGAAGCGCCTAGCACAATACACCATGTGATCAAAAGTATCCGAACACCCCGAAAAGCATACGCTTTTCATATTAGGTACATTGTTCTGCCATCTACTGTCAGGTACTCCATATCAGCGACCCCAGTAGTCATTAGACATCGTGAGAGAGCAGAAGTGGGGCGTACCCCGGAACTGACGGACTTTGAACGTGGTCAGGTGATTGGGTGTCACTTGTGTCATATGTCTGTACGTGAGATTTCCACACTCCTAAAAACCTCTAGATTCGCTGTTTCCAATGTGATAGTGAAGTGGAAACGTGAAGGAACACGGACAGCACGAAACCGTACAGGCCGACCTCGTCTGTTGACTGACAGAGACCGCCTAATGTTGAGGAGGGTCGTAATGTGTAACAGGCAGACATCTATCCAGACCATCACATAGGAATTCCAAACTGCATCAGGAGCCACTGCAAGTACTATGACAGTTAGGCGGGAGGTGAGAAAACTTGTATTTCATGGTCGAGCGGCTGTTCATAAGCCATACATCACGCCGGTAAATACCAAACGACGCCTCACTTTATGTAAGGAGCGTAAACACTGGACGATTGAACAGTGGCTAAAGGTTATGTCTAGTGAGGAATCACGCTACACAAAGTGGCGATCCCATGGCAGGCTGTGGGCATGGCGAATGCCCGGTGAACGTCATCGGGGTCGATGGTGTTATGGTGAGGTCGTGTTTTTCATGAAGGGGACTTGCAGCCCTTGTTGTTTTGCGTGTCAGTATCACAGCACAGGCCTACATTGATGTTTTAAGCACTCCCTTGCCCCCCCCCCCCCCCCCCCCCCCCCCACTGTCGAAGAGCAATTCGGGGATGGCGATTGCATCTTTTACCTCGAGCGAGCACCTGTTCATAAGCACGGCCTGTGGCAGAGTGGTTACACGACAATAATATCCCTGTAATGGACAGGTCTCCACAGAGTTCTGACCATCCTTGGGGATGCTTTGGAATGCCGACTTCGTGCGAGGCCTCACCGACCCACATGCTACCTCTCCACAGTGCAGTACTCCGTGAAGAATAGGCTACCAATACCGTCTTTGTGAGACTGAGACACTCGAACGGAGGGTGAGATGATGTGTGTCTTCTGTGGAGGGTGTGCCAACGCTGGTCTGAGTGCTCCACCTGTTCCTGCGGAAGTATCTGCTCTGAACTAATTTTGAGCAACCAACAACCATATCACACTTTATGAAATCACATTTGAGTAGAACAGCCACGATCAAAATTTTTGATGATGACGATTTTTGGTTTGTGGGGCGCTCAATTGTGCGGATATCAGCGCCCGTACAAATTCACAACCTTTGCTCAGTCCAAACTCGCCACTTTCAGGAATGATGAGGACAACGCAAACACTCAGTCATCTCGAGGCATGTGAAAATCACTGACCCTGCCGAGAATCGAAGCCGGGACCCCGTAAAATTTTTGAGTTGGTAGATATGAGTCAACTATAGCGTCTACTCACATTAACGTGACTACAACCTAAGTCCCACGTCAGCTTGCAATAATCACTTACAGACGGCTGGTGATACCACTAATAATGGAGGGTATACAAAGCGTGACCGGGGTTCGTGGAAATCAGTGGTGCCTTAATGCAGAAACGGAGAGATTTATCTTAAGTCCAACAGGGCATAATCGTTGGCTTTCGGGTCAAGGGTGGAAGCATTCCCGAAACAGCAAAGTGTGTAAACTGTTCGCTTGCTGCCATGTTAAAGTACAGTGTGATTCAAAAAGAATACCACAACTTTAGGAATTTAAAACTCTGCAACGACAAAAGGCAGAGCTAAGCACTATCTGTCGGCGAATTAAGGGAGCTATAAAGTTTCATTTAGTTGTACATTTGTTCGCTTGAGGCGCTGTTGACTAGGCGTCAGCGTCAGTTGATGCTAAGATGGCGACCGCTCAACAGAAAGCTTTTTGTCTTATTGAGTACGGCAGAAGTGAATCGACGACAGTTGTTCAGCGTGCATTTCGAACGAAGTATGGTGTTAAACCTCCTGATAGGTGGTGTATTAAACGTTGGTATAAACAGTTTGCAGAGAATGGGTGTTTGTGCAAAGGGAAAAGTTCTGGACGGCCGAGAACGAGTGATGAAAATGTAGCACGCATCCAGCAAGCATTTGTTCTCAGCCCAGGAAAATCGACTCGCAGAACTAGCAGACAGCTGCAAATTCCACAGTCAACTGTATGGAGAGTCCTACGAAAAAGGTTAGTTATTAAACCTTATCGTCTGAAATTGGTTCAAGCACTGTCTGCAGCTGATACGATTAAAAGAATCGATTTCTGTGATTTTATCCTTGCTCAAATGGAAACAGATGAATCTTTCGTTTCAAAGATTGTGTTTAGTGATGAAGCAACTTTCCACACTAACGGGAAAGTCAACCGTCACAATGTCTGTATATGGGGCACTGAGAATCCGCGGGAAACAACTCAGTATGAACGTGACTCGCCTAAGGTGAACGTTTTCTGTGCCATTTCAGCCAATAAAGTTTTTGGTCCCTTTTTCTTCGAAGGTGCTACTGTAACTGGACTACAGTATCTGGAGATGTTAGAGAATTGGCTGTTCGCTCAGCTCGAACAAGAAGCACAACAATTCATATTTCAGCAGGATGGAGTGCCACCACATTGGCACTTATCTGTCCGTAACTACCTGAACGTCAACTACCCGAGGCGATGGATCGGCCGCCAGGCAGCCCGTGACAGAGCACTTCATCACTGGCCTCCAAGAAGCCCTGATCTTACCCCCTGCGATTTTTTCTTATGGGGGTATGTTAAGGATATGGTGTTTCGGCCACCTCTCCCAGCCACCATTGATGATTTGAAACGAGAAATAACAGCAGCTATCCAAACTGTTACGCCTGATATGCTACAGACAGTGTGGAACGAGTTGGAGTATCGGGTTGATATTGCTCGAGTGTCTGGAGGGGGCCATATTGAACATCTCTGAACTTGTTTTTGGAGTGAAAAAAAAACCTTTTTAAATACTCTTTGTAATGATGTATAACAGAAGGTTATATTATGTTTCTTTCATTAAATACACATTTTTAAAGTTGTGGTATTCTTTTTGAATCACCCTGTATACCACGCATGGCAGAAAGGCAATACACAAAACCAGCGACGAGGCAACTGTGGAGCAGCATGAGTCACAGATGACTGAGGTGAGGGGAAGGACGACCTCATAGATGTGTACACTAAGGGGCGTCGGTGGTCTTTTCGGATTAATAACATTTTATGCTCGATCGGATAGATGGGCGCAGGCGTGTAGGGCGTAAAATGTCTGAAAGCAAGCAATGAACAAGTTTTATGGTCTGGGCACAACGGCTCAACACAAGTATACAACTATCCTCGGGAAGCATCTGCACCCCTTACATGGCGTTTATTTCTCCTCTGCACGATGTCATCTACCAGCGGGATAATATAACACAACTCGCCATGTACGTGTCTAGTTCGAAGAGCACCGGTATGACTTCACCGTACTCCCTTGGCCACCAAACTCCCCGGATTTAAACCCAATCGGAAATCTGTGGGACCAGCTCGATGGTGCTATTTGCGCCGTGGGTCCTAAACGGAGAAACCTTACCAAGATTTCCACGGCAGTGGAGTCGGCACGGCTCCAAATCTCCGTTGGTACCACCTGGAACCTCATTCACGCTCTTCCTGTGCGTCTCGCAGCGGTCCGCGCTGCAACATACGGTTACTCAGGCTTTTGAAACGTAGTCTCACTGGTGTGACTGGACAGTGTATGTCATACAACACGTTTGACGCTGCGTGTCTCTCCCTTATGTAAAGGCAAAACAGTTGTTAGTGTTACAATCTGTAGTAATAACACCACTAATGTACTTTTTGACGACACTAAAACACTATTCTCTTGGAACTATGGGTTTCTCTTACATCGAACGAGACGGGGTAGAATAAGAAAGCTCTCCTCGTAATTAAAATATGACACATTCCGCTGAGAAAGATACCAGCCGATCCGCATTTTAAATACACATCTATAGTCCGTGAATCACTACAAAGTATGCGGCAATACATATTTATAGTTGTATCATCTATTGAGATTCATTCCCGTTGCACTTACGGACTGAGCGTGAAATAAACAATTTCTTGTACACTTTTGTATGAACTGTCTATCTTCAAAGTCTCTTCGTAGGCCGATGAAGAACATTCATAGTCCCCGATAGTTGCCCTTTGGTTATCTGTACAGGTATGCGAGAGATGTAAGGCGGCCCTCTTCGGGAGCCTGGCAGTTGAGATTTTTAAGCGCTCATGTCAGAAGGTCGCTTCAGTCAGCTAAGCCATGTACCCCCAAACACTTCAGCAATCTACCGGTCTGAATCTACAGTCGTCCTCTTTCGCAAAAAAAAAAAAAAAAAAAAAAAAAAACCTTATCAGCAACCCACCAGTAAAGTGTTGGCTTCCATTTGCTTCACGAATAACTCAGGCAATGTGATCTACTTAATTCATGTTTTTAATATTCCAAGACGTGGTAAACCAGTTGAGTTTCGTGACGCATACATTTTACTATACTGCCGGATAAATGCAACACCCTGAAGGACGAAATAATTTTACTGACGAGTGAGTTGACAGGCATTCTGTCATTGTAGTACATGATAACAAATTCAGAAAAAATGAAACATACTTGTCACGGTATGAGGTTCTGAAGCAGTACAGAGTGCACAGTACACCCCCCTCTGTAGGCAATGCAGTGGTGTAATCTCACAGGCAAACGATTTTAAAGGTGATAAATGGCGTCGTGCGATAGATGCTCCCAGGCATCTTGTACCTTTTGTTGCAAATCAGTAATGGTTCTTGCGGGCCGTGAAGAACAAATAAGTTTCCGCGTCATCATGTGCCATAGGTGTAAAACTGGCCAGGGACTGGTGATCTGGCCACGGCAGTTGCTGTACACGACAAAGAGCACGCTTCTTTGCAGCAGCCGTATGTAGACGTGCAATGTTTCACTGAAAAAGCACATCACTTTCCTGTCCACGAAACGGTAGCAGCGCTGGATAACAAACTGCGCAGTGTAGCGGGCCCTGGCTACTTTACCCCTCAGGAAGTCCAAATGAGAGCGCGAATTGTAACTGATGGCCCTTCCCCATCATGAACCTGTTTTGTCGTGGGTGAATGCACTCTGGAGTAGGCAGCTAACCAGGTCTACGTTGTCATTCGCATACGGACAGAACCCACTCTCAACACTGCAGACGACACAGTCATTCCAGTCTGCAGTCAAGTCTTTCACAGGAGCAGCTATGCGTAGTGGTGTAGTTGTGTCAGAGGTAGTCTCTCCAGAGATACTCATGATATTAATCTTGATGGCTCAGCATGTTCCTGATGAACAACAGGTGCTACATATGCTCAGATTTCGTCCGTTGATGACAAAGCAGGTGCAACACGTTTCCAGATTTCATCCCTGGGCGATATTCAGTCGATAACCGCTGCTCGCACAGTGCATCGATTGTAACGTGCGTTTATACTACGCAAACGTCTACAACCTGGTCTACAGGTTCGGAAATGGTCCACAGCCGCTGTTGAAAGCAGCGAGGCACTACCCATGCATGGTGCCCAACATCTGCAGCAGTCCGTCGATATGTCCATCCATCTTCTTGCGAGCTCACGGTACGACCCTGTTCAAATGGTTCAAGCTGTTCAACAGCAGTGCGTAGTCGTCGGCGGGGAGCGGTTGTACCATAGAATCAATGTTGTGAACACGGTTCAGTTCTATAGTTGGCACAACTACTGCACGTAGAATTAAAACAGAGCGCGCAAAGGCACGTTTCCTGAGCGCCATCTCATCCCCAATGACCCTGACAAATGAATCAGTAACAAAAATGGCTCTGAGCACTATGGCACTTAACATCTGAGGTCATCAGTCCCCTAGAACGTAGAACTACTTAAACCTATCTAACCTAAGGACATCACACACATCAATGCCCGAGGCAGGATTCGAACCTGCGACCGTAGTGGTCGCGCGGATCCTGACTGTAGCGTCTATAACCGCCCGGCCACTTCGGCCGGCACACAGAAAAAACTCATGAGAAATGATGACACCAGCGTCAGTGCGAGAAGCAAGCAGAAGAAGTATTGAACAAGAGCCACTTTTTTGTCGTACAAGTTTGTCTCTGTTTTTCTTTCATGTAAGATCAGTGTACATCAAGAGTTGTATTCAACAGATCATCTTTGCTGTTCTTCGTTTTCCTGACCTTTTTCTCGCACCTTCACTTGACTGTCACGCTGACTTCGGATTTGGCAATGAATGCTCTTTCTGTCGCGACTCCTTCGCTTCCCCGACCCCTACCCATCCCCCTCGTCACTCTCCCACCCAGGATGTAATTTTTGTACTTCAACTGTCTGTATCTAGTGTAGTCAACCTGGCCCCTGCCGCCCAGTAGTGGGTGTTCCAGGTTTTGTGGTAGACGCTAGGTGTTTTAGTTTCGTTAGGCTTCCGTAAAATTTAGACATACTGTATTTGGTAAGTAATTATTATTTTATGTGATTTAACTTGCTATAATCCTAAATTACAAAATTTATAATGTAAAATTACTTCCCTACTCTATAAATCACCTTTACTGAGGAAATGGTGGGTGGTGAGAAAGTTTTATTTCTAACTTAGAGATACAGCTACTTCCAGAAATGGAACTTCCGCGAAATGCTCGATATTTACGCCGTCATGTACTATAGATGTCCTCTTGTGGTATCTAACGTGCGAGATAGATGTTCCAAAAACAAAAAGTCGAGATTTAATGCTTTTTCTAGGAAAGTTATTCTTAACTTACAGCATAGTTTCAACGCTTAGTCACATCATCAACGGATTTCAGAAATGTACTATACTATATGTTGATGGTGGATCCCACGCTCTCCTATCCTTTAATGTTAATGTATTTCTTATTCTGTAATGGGATTGGTGAACAGTATGGGAAAACAAATACTTTCTAGAATAAAAAACCATGCACTCACTGTAACAATAAATAAATACAGCAACAGACAGCTAATTTTTAAAGGAGTATAAGCACTATGAAAAACACTTATCGTAAATAAAACATATATAGCTACATCCATAAGAATAGTTACTTTCACGGTCTAAGGCGCTGCAGTCATGGACTGTGCTGCTGGTCCTGGCGGAGCTTCGAGTCTTCCCTCGGTCATGGATGTGTGTGTTTGTCCCTAGTATAATTTAGGTTAAGTATTGTGTAAGTCCCATAAGATTTCACACACATTTGAACATTTTTGAACAGTTACTTTCATATACTACATCACACTCACACTTCTTCAGCTATCCATTTTAATATTTTTCCCATGGCGTACTAACTTAGCCATGATGGCCGTTTCTGGCGGTACATCAAATTTAAAAAAATGAAAACTATACTCTGGAGAAGTGAATCCAGAGCAGGACCAGTAATGACGTGACAACAAGCGCTATTCCTTGTATTCACGTACTTCTTTCATATTTGATTCTGTAATCTTCTGCACCCACTCTGATTGTCGATCTGAAATTGTATATAGCGTCAAATATCATACACAACTTGACAAACAATAAATCACTAATAATAGTAATAATAATAATAAGAAGAAGAAGCAGAAGAATTTAGGTTTATGAGATGAGTAAAAGGGAAAGATGTACATAACAGCACTGCAACATCAAGCTGGCAAAACGTACTTAACGTAGCACAGTTATTGAATAAAAATTATCCGGGTTTCTAGAAGTGTCAGGTGGGTAAAATTACATTTTAATCACTTGATGCCTCTGGAAACCCTTAAAACTTTTTATTTTTTGTCATCGCCGTGACACTCTGCTTACTTACGTTAGTACAGATATTGTTGTATAAAGCAATGAGTTTGCCCCAGTGTGTGATGCAATATTAATCTTACAGACGTTGTTAGTATGTTTATTTTCTCAGACAATAAAATTTATAAACTGACTAGCTGATTATCCGATGTCACCAGGTGCTTATTTATCCTAGATGTTGAACACAGATTTGCAATTTGACTAATTGTTTACCTCATATTGGTTATTTATTTATCCTGGCTTTCTATTTTACAGAGAAAAGAAATGAAATCTGTCTGTAATATAAAATACTATTTAGCGTCTTTAGAAATATTTAAAACATAAATACAGTATACAGATTCCGCATGTCGCTCATGTCACGCCTTCACAGTCACTCATAACAATGCTAGCTATGTCTTCTACGCTATGAATTTATTCCTGTATAGTAAGCCGGACGCGTACCTATACTCACTGACAATGCCACAAGCATTGCGGAGTATCACTTTTAATATTGCCACCCAAACCCGTAGCGGTTAAAAGTCGCTACATAACTAATGTAGTCCATTTTCTATTTTTGTACAGTTGCCATGCTCGTTAGTCACTGGTGTCATTTAGTTTACACGCTGCAGTGTGTAAGCAACCTCAGAGCTATTCAGTCGCTGCTGAAGTACGATTATTGTTCCAGTTTTACTGTCCCCGTCGAAACATGTCGGAAAAACGAATATCGCTCTAGAGCAATCCGGCACTGCTCTATCGAATGGATGCATACTATTTCGTTTTAAATATAATTTTGTTTGGAAGTGGAAAGAATTCGACGCTTTTCGTTGGCAGCGGGCCTACAAAAAAAAGTGGTGAGCAATACTTCTTTGGGACGACTACAGCTACAAATTGCAAAAACGAAATTGTTAATATCTGACAAATCATCAAAGAAAACAAGCCTGATGACTACTAGGAGAGACATCCCTTATATACTTAGTTTACGTACTTACATAAAAACATTCAGCTGAGATTTTAATTTAGTCCAGCTTGGTTACGTATATGATTACGAAGGCTTTCCCGGAGTAATAATTGATAATATTCTTCTCGGGTGTGCAGCCGGATCATAACGTTATCTTGACACAATATTTCCACGATCCAACTGGCCGCCATCTCCAAGTGAAAGTGCTGGTACACGATCTCGCCGGAACTGACTTCTCAGCGCAAGCGGCGGCCCCTGTATAGGCCGCAGAAGGCCCACAACGCGTGCGCGAGAAGGTGCCGTAACTGCCTTCTAGCGCAAGTAAACATACTGCGCCGCCAGTGGTGGAAACAGGCGAAATCGAGATATCGCTATCAAAAATTAAAAATTGTTCCCTGTCCCTGGGATTTGCTTGTGAGTTTTGATGTCGTGTCGCTTTTTACCCGGGTTCCTCTGGAAGAATCCTTGCAATTAATTGGTGAGAAACTGGATGAGGAAACAACCAAGCTTTTTCGACATGTGCTGACGTCGAAGTACTTTTTATTCAATGACAAATATTTTGAACAGACTGACGGAGTGGCTATGGGGAGCCCATTGTCCCCAATAGTCGCCAATCTTTTTATGGAGGATTTTGAGGACATGGCACTGAAGACGGCGTCTATAAAACCAACCTGTTTCTGGAGGTACGTCGATGATACGTCTATAGTGTGGCCTCATGGGAGAGAAGCTCCTGACGGCCTCCTAGATCATTTCAATTCCCTGCGTCCTAGCATCAAACTTACCATGGAGGTGGAATGTGATGGAAAGCTTCCGTTTCTGGATGTTCTGGCGTACAGAAAGGATGATGGGACACTGGGACACAGAGTTTATCGAAAGCCTACGCACACGGACAGTTACCTTCATGCTTCTAGCTGTCATGCATTGTTCCAGCGTACGGGGGTCCTGCGGACATCGGTCAGAAGAGCTTATGCCATTTCAGATGGAGAAAGCTTGACACAAGAATTGGACCATCTTAAGGTTGTGTTTGAGCAGAATGGCTACACAGATAAACAGATCCGTCGTGCTTTCCAGCTTGGATCTTCACCTGAACCACCAGAAGGCACCTGCAAATCGGTGGATTTTCTGTCTTTGCTGGGAGCATTTCCTCGAAGATAGGAAGAATTCTAAAAAGATATCATATCAAAAGTATTTTTCGTCCGCCAGCCATGATTAGAGCGCTTCTTGGCTCTGTTAAGGATGATTTGGGTTTGAGGAAGCCCGGTGTGTACAAGATCCCTTGCCACTGTGGGAAGGCTTTTATTGGTTAGACAAACCGGACCATTCAGGACCGATGTGTTGAGCACCAGCGGCACATACGGTTGCTTCAGCCTGAGAAATCTGCTACACAGATAAACAGATCCGTCGTGCTTTCCAGCTTGGATCTTCACCTGAACCACCAGAAGGCACCTGCAAATCGGTGGATTTTCTGTCTTTGCTGGGAGCATTTCCTCGAAGATAGGAAGAATTCTAAAAAGATATCATATCAAAAGTATTTTTCGTCCGCCAGCCATGATTAGAGCGCTTCTTGGCTCTGTTAAGGATGATTTGGGTTTGAGGAAGCCCGGTGTGTACAAGATCCCTTGCCACTGTGGGAAGGCTTTTATTGGTTAGACAAACCGGACCATTCAGGACCGATGTGTTGAGCACCAGCGGCACATACGGTTGCTTCAGCCTGAGAAATCTGCAGTGGCGGAGCACTGTCTCATCGAGGGACATAGAATCCTGTATGACGAGACACAAATGGTTGCCCCTGCATCTCGCTATTGGGAGTGTGTTTTATAAGTATCCATAGAGATTCATTTATCTGATAATCTTATTAATAGAGACAAGATTTATCTTTTAAGTAAGACTTGGAACCCGGTGTTATCAGACATATAAAACAACGGTCAGTGTTTCGATCGTCGGAATAATTTTTAATTTTTGATAGCGATATCTCGATTTCGCCTGTTTCCACCACTGGGGGCGCAGTGTGTTTACTTGCGCTAGAAGGCAGTTACGGCACCTTCTCGCGCACGCGTTGTGGGCCTTCTACGGCCTATACAGGGGCCGCCGGTTGCGCTGAGAAGTCAGTTCCGGCGAGATCGTGTACCAGCACTCTTACCTGGAGATGGCGGCCAATTTGACAGCGGAAATATTGTGTCAAGATAACATTATGATCCGGCTGCACACCCGAGGAGAATATTACGGTTACCTATAGATCTAAAACAGCAGATACCTAGTAGATGCCGTAGAGTCAGTTTCAGAAATTAAATTTCTAAAACGTGCCTCTTTGCCTATGTAGATCATCACATGAAACGAACAGTTTTGCGCCCTCTCGTGCTGCGAGTGCCGTTAAATTACTGTGAGTTTAATTTCATCAGACACGTTTTAGAAGGTCTCACTCAACTATTCAACTCAGAACGAGATTACAACTTGCATGTAGTTTTCTCAATTCTTTGTAAACTGTTTTTATTCTGATCCCTAAAATTTCGGGCGTGCAGTCGCATAAATTTGACACTCCTGGGTTCCGTTAAGGATGATTTGGTGCTTCGGAAGCCTGGGGTTTACAACATCCCCTGTGAGTGCAGCCGTTCATACATCGGACAGACGACACGTACTATCCAGGAGAGATGCACAGAGCACCTCAGGTACATCCGGCTCTTACAACCTAATAAATCTGCGGTGGCCGAGCACTGTATTCACACTGGGCACTCTATGGTGAACGACAACTTCGAAATTTTTAGCCTCGACTTCATCCTTCTGGGACTCAGGAGTGCACTAAGCAATTGAAATTCTCTTGGCGACGAATTTAATTAATAGAGGTAGAGGCTTCAGCTTGGACAAATCTTGGAATCCGGCAATTTCTGAATTAAATCACAAAGACGTCGCGACGGTGCAGCTCGCAGTGATACATCGATATCACCGTGTGGATTGACTGCGCAGCATATATCTATTTCCATGAATATGCCATACGTCTTCGCCGTCGATTAATGTCTCTATCGCAGTGGTGCCGTCCACGGCTTTAAAAGGATGGAGCAAGTGTAGGAGCGTTCCGTCTCCATGATTTCTACCTCACCATTTATGGCCGTCCTATCCACCTACCCTCAAATACCTTGGCCTCTCCCTCGACCGCCACCTCACCTGGACTCCCCATCTCCTTACCATCCAACACAAATCTCACAACAGACTTCGCCTCCTGAAACTCCTGTCCAGCCGGACATGGGGTCTGCATCGTTCCACCATCTTTCACCTACAAATCCTTGATCCACCTCATCCTTTGTCACGCCTGCGTGGCTTGGATTTCCGCCCCTCCCAGGTTCTATAAATCCCTCCAAATCCTCGAACGCCATGCGCTGCGCCTCGCCTTCCGCATCCGCCTTCCGTCCCCCACGCGCATCAGCTACGACCACATCTCCTTCCCCCACCTTCTCGTTTTCCTTGAACACATCTGCACACTACATATCTACCACCGCATTGATCCCCCTCACCCCCTGGTGTCTCCCTTCCTCTCGACCCCCATCCCGCTGCCGCGCCTTTGCCGTTGCTTCCCACCCTCTCTCCATCTCCACACCCTCTGCCTCCTTTCCCAAAGCAACTTCCACCATCTACCCCTCCCGGATGATGAGCTTCGCCCTGACATCTACCCTTCCTACCAACTCTAACCCCATCTTCCTCCTGCCTCCTCCTCAGGGTTCCTTCTCCTCCCCATCCCTTCTCTTTAGCGACTTCCCCCTCCTACTCCCCCTCCCTCTCTTGTACTCCCTTTCAGTGTCTCTGCACTCCCTCCTGCCCTGTCTTCCCTCTTCCTCTCCCGCCTCACCAGTCTCCTGCCTCTTGGTGTTCCCACCGACGCCCCTATTCCCTTCATCCCGCAGCCTCCCCTGCTTCCCCTAGCTCTCCCCTCCTTTTCCATCCTCTCTGCCCTCTCCCTCGGCAGGTCCCACCTGGCAGTTTTCTTCTTTGTCGTGTGTGCTCCAAGTGGGTTCAAAGTGTGCTGCTCTAGAGTGTTTTTAATACTGTGGCCGACTTTTAACCTGTGCGTGTGCCTTCAGTGTCTTCTTTTTGTTTTAAGAATTGCCAACTGTGTTTTTTAACTTTATGTCGACTTCTTTAATTGTCCCCCCATGATCGTCTCCATGTCAGTGTATTTTCACCTCCATTATCTCCCCTTACTCTGTTTTATGTCCTCCTTTTTTTATCGCCTTATATGCAACATTTTGTTCTTGTATTAGTTGTCTGGTCACTTGGCTGAAGAGCGGTGGAATGTGCCACTAACAGCCTTCCCCTGCCCATATGGGGCAGGGGAAGAAAATCACAATAAAGAAAAACAAACTGAAGCGTCAGTCACCTTGGCTCACTCTGAAGATGGCTGGATGGTATTCAGTGGAAATATTAGAAGAAGAAGTAAAATTTATGCGGTTGCACGCCCGAAATTTTATGTATCGGTATTTGCGCCGCGAAAATATGAAGATGCACAGTTTTTATTCTCTTTATGCTGACTTATGTGCTTAATTTTTTGCAAGGAAGATGGATAACAAAGACTGTACAGACATACGTCTCCTCTATCACTTTCAAATGTCAGTTTGTTAAGGTACAGTTAATCACAAACGTCCATAATGCAAGATGCTGAACGAGTTGGAGACTGTTAAAATACTGGACAGGTTTCACTGTCTGTATGGCCACAATGTTGGGTTAGGACGAACGACTTGGTAGCTGGTTGTTTGTAGAGAAACATTTCTAGTATTTATGTGTGTGAGCTCTTTCTTCTGTTACGATATTCCACAAGGAACTCACAAAGGTGCTCAGGACGAGACGCTCTAACTCGATAAAGCAGTTGGCAGACGTCCACTAACGAAAGCTACTTTACGATGCCATCACAGAAGAAGGACGCCAGTAAACACAGCGCGTGCGCAGGAGGACGAGTCGTAAACGTGCGCCACAGCGCCACAATACGTCCCGCCACAGACGTCTCGTCTGAACGGCTTTATTAGAAACGGTGCCAGCAGACGCACGGGCCGCACGCGACGCTGCCGTGTGGCGGGGCTGCCGCGTTGCGCCTGCCACACGCCGTCAGTGTAGAACGACTCAGCACGCGTTTCTGATAGACCGCTCCGTCTGAGAGACTGAAAGGAAAGTGCGTCACAGCTGTACGCACCGTAGGTCAAGCCGGTTTACCGCTCGTCTTGTTCCGCACTTTTCAGGCTTTACTTTCCGTTTTGTTATTATTTGACAATATCTACAGATGTGATTGACTAACGATCTTCGATTACAAATAAACAAAACGATTGCTTTTTTAAATGTTTAATTGACACTACAATAGTAAAACCATAGTCACAGTACATAGAAATTTTTCCTTTAAAAAGAGGGATTACGTTACCGGTTTCAACAATGACGAGGTATGTGGTCATAATTTCCTTTATATATCCTACAACTGATGTTTTACATTTGACAATGAAAACATAGTTCGCTGAAACCAGTAACGTAACCCTTTTTCTAAAAGAATTTTTTTCTTTTGTTTACTGTGACTATGGATTCACTATTGCAGTCTCAAACAAACATTCAACTTGTATTTAGTCACACTCCTTACGACGATTATGTCGGAATGAAAAAAGATTGCTTAACTAGTTTTGGGTCATCAGTTAACTTATAGCCTGGCATGTTATCGTTTGCATCATCAGCTGGTGCTTTATCCTATAGAAAACAATAAGACATAAGGTACTATGACTGTATTCTTGAATTTAGATTTTCGTAACCACCATTAATGTAACATCTAATAGCTCAGTTGTAAGACTTTAGGTTTTATCCTTTATTTACGGGCTTTTATCACAGCCACATGTAACGCTAGCTGTATTTGGCACCTAGACCTTCGCTGTAGTATTCAGTACCATGGATAAGTTTCTTGATCATTGATATTGTTCATACTTGTCTCTGTCTTAAAATATTATACTGTTTCAACTGTGGTTTTGAACTATTTTCCTTCTCATTAAGTATTTTCTTGTTTTTTATTACTTAACGAACAGGTAATGTTCTGTATATGTGCACCTACAAACACTCTATATCCCATCTCAACGCAACCTAAACCAACTCTCTAGCCCAGAAAATCAGATCTGCTTCGATATTTATTCCTCCTACCAACTCTAATCCTTCTCCACCTATCCCACTGCACACCAGAGATCTTTTCTCATTTTTCCCTTTACACTCACCCCTATCCCTTTCTTCTTGTGTCACTACCCTCCCCACATACTGTTACTCCTCCTCACCCTCTGTGATTCCCACTGTCAGTATTCCCATTATATACTTCACCTTATTACCTGTTGCCTCCAAAGTTTCCCCACCTAACAAACCACTATCTCCTTACCCACACCCTCCGAACTTCTATGGAACATATTCTCTTCTCCCAGATTCTTTTTCACCCAGTGCATGTCCTTCAGGTGTTAAGTTAAAATGCAGTGAACCGTGTTTTTTCATAGAAGACTTTTACCTCATTGCAACTGTTGTTTTTAAATTGTATACATTCAAAAAATGGTTCAAATAGCTCTGAGCACTATGGGACTTAACTTCTGAGGTCATCAGTCCCCTAGAACGTAGAACTACTTAAACCTAACTAACCATAGGACATCACACACATCCATGCCAGAGGCAGGATTCGAACTTGCGACCGTAGTGGTCGCGCGGTTTCAGACTGTAGCACCTAGAACCGCTCGGCCACCCCGACCGGCCAATTGTATACATTCTTCGTCTCTTTAGCAGCCTTTCATTAATCTTTTTAAGTTAAAACATAAACCATCCTCATATTTTATTCTATCACCTTTGTTATCTTTTTATGGATACTCTTTGCTGAAGAGCGGAGTATTGTACCGCTGACAGGCTGACAGACCCCCTCCCCCCCCCCACCCACCCATATGGGGCATGGGGTATGATATAAAGATAAAAAACACTACTTATTGGCAAGTTCTCTGACACCCACATTACAGATACTTCATGTTCTTGTAACTAGCGTTGTCAGTGATACATCTTGCTTACAACTACATGTGGACTATACACCTGGTACCGCTCTCAGTCGCCTTATATTAACACACAAGTGTAGCAGTATCAACACTGGAACTATATATGTTAAATGACGAACCTATCAATTTTTTTTGTAACCAATGACTACTTTTTTACTTAAGGTAAGCTAATAACGTGATACCGCTTTTTATTTATTTATTTATGTTGCGATATATTTTCCATTTCGTGCATACCGTTTATGATCCGTCAAGTTAATTAGAGCGATTCAGCTCAACAGAGAATGACGATGTGTAATGCCTGGTGTCCGACACACATTGAAGAAAATAATAAATTTATATTGTCATGTGTCGTATGACGGAGGTTCAGTTATTAATTGTACTTTGTTGTTGTTCACCTACTTGAAGATAGCTCGTCAATGTGCTGAAACCAGTTACCAGTTAGCAGTTGTGATCTTACCCTAGGAATTTTAATCTGAAACCTCATAGGTTCTACAGTTGTGGTCTTTGAGACTTTCCCGACTTAATAGCTACTTGGAAGATTCTCGAACGTTGCGTCGGATGCTGCTGTGAAAACTGCACGATATTTCAACGAGGCAGCTGCTCGTCATCTTAAGGAACGACTTTTAGGAGATGTAGTGGCTCATACACCGATTCGCTAGAAGAGCGCTCACACAAGAGGGAGGAGCTATGACATCGTTGCAGGTACAATGGTATTTTAGAAAAAGACGACCTGAGTCTCATTAGATCAAGAACATACAAGATCCTGTATCAGGGTGGTATGTCATACATTTGCTAGACGTGTAGCACTGTTAAAAATAGATGTTGGAAGCGGAATTTGTGTTTATTGAACTGTCGACTGGGAAGGGAGGTGGGGGGGTTAGAGAAGAAGCACAAGCTCGGTGCATGTTTAAGGGAAGGATGAGGAAGGAAGTCAGCCGTACCCTTTCAAAGAACAAATCCGGAATTTGCCTAAAGTGATTTTAGGAAGTCACAGAAAATCTAATTGCGGGTGGCAAGACAAGTTTCTGACCACAGCAATATATCGCTCTATAAAGACAGAAGCGATGAATATAGGTTTCCTACCAGACTAGGTTAGCCAAATTATCTGCTGTTGCTGCCCGCTATCTTCATACAGGAGCATGAACTATGGAAAATACAAGATCTTCCCACCAGCCTTCACCTACTGGGATTTCCTCATCAGACACCTAATCGTCTGTGCAAAGGACTCGTTTCTCACAGATCTAAGATGGTTTGGTTAGTTTTAGAAACCAATCATACACGTGAGACGTGAAAATTTAAAAACAGCCGAAAGTATCTAGTTGTACCGGAACAATAGACACTCAACAATAAAGCAGGCTACTTGAAAGACGAAATGGTTTCATCCTTTGCAGGATGTATTTCTGAAGAATCGCAATAAAGTATTCAGATACACTTCGGATCGGCCAGTTCTTAAGTTACTTAAATCTGAAGAGAGTCACTATACCAAGATGCGTGTTCTGAACAAAAAGGATTGACAGTTTTAAACATGGCTGATTCTCAGCAACCGTGTATACGTTCCAACATAGGTATCACGTAGCCAACCGGTAGCAAACAACTGTTTGGCACATTGAATTAGCTTTCGACAGCACTAAGGATGCCTTCATCAGAATGAAATTTTTGAGAAACGGTCAAATTACTTTGCGAGAAGGTAATGGTCAGAGTTAAGAGCAGATATGTTCTTTTTGACTTGAGCATACATTAGAATTAAGATCATATATGGTCTTTTTGACTTGAGCAACCTGCTCTTAACTCTGACCATTACCTTCTTGCAATGTTATTTTACAGTTTCTCAAAATTTCAGTCTGATGAAGGCATCCTTATATGAGTCGGAACCTGGGTCAATGTATCAAACAGTTATTTGCAACAGGTTGTCTGTATGATTCCTATGCTGAAAAAGGACTGAAGGACATTTTTAGAGCCTCATATTTCAGCGATACTTTAAAAAGTATTGCTTCAGTGGAATGTCGGTCATAGTTTTTCCACTCTAACTGAAACTTAAAAATGTCTTTGATGCTACTGGAACAAGCAAGTAACAGATGAAAATTGTTCTTTCCTGTTCTCAATGCTATTTATAAATCTCATAGTAACACAGCAACTTGGATATAATTATTTTACTCAGGGCCGAGTGATAAGTGGTCTGATGGTATTCGGAAAGTTATAACTAATGAATCGTGATACAATGACCGTTTGACGCGGTTTTTGCATGATTACGCTGGGGGCTCAATTGGAAGGTCAACGTGTGCGAAAGACAGGTAATCGACATTTAGTCGTGACTCAGCAGTGTGTGTTAATCCCATAATTATAAGTGTTTGATATGAGAGTAGTCTGTCGAAATAACTTCATAAACCAGCCATCATCGCTTAAGACAGTTCGGTAACGTATAGTACAATTATAATCAAATAGTCTATACATTTGTCAGTAAAATAAAATAGCTTGCCTCGAACATTGAAAGAAGCATTTTTATACTAACCCACCAGTATCGGTGTAGAAATGTATATAAGAATATGCAAGATATTTCTATTTGTTGTATAAGCACCTGATTCATTGAATGGAAACAGTGAACAATCTGACTTACAACAGTCTAGCATGATTTTGTTATATTTATTAAAAGTCTAGTATTTTTACCACAGGTCTACATCGATCGGCAGTATGCGATGAGAGTATGGCTTGAGACAAGGTAACCATTCGATTGCAAATAGGTATTTTTAGTTACGCTAAACGATTATTTTACGAAATAACTGATCTTAAGTATGATACGTAATGGTTAGCTGATTATTCCATATACTTTCCAAGTTCTGAAAACCTGATGTGCATTAACGACCCTGGTTGATCGTAGATATTTGTAGATAGATTTGTTCATAAGTTTTTAGTTCTGTTTTGCTTTCTTTATTATTTCACACCTGTTATGAGGAAATAGTCATATTAATTATAGCAGTTTAACAAAACGTTAGCCCGCATCTCGTGGTCGTGCGGTAGCGTTCTCGCTTCCCACGCCCGGGTTCCCGGGTTCGATTCCCGGCGGGGTCAGGGATTTTCTCTGCCTCGTGATGGCTGGGTGTTGTGTGATGTCCTTAGGTTAGTTAAGTTTAAGTAGTTCTAAGTTCTAGGGGACTGATGACCATAGATGTTAAGTCCCATAGTGCTCAGAGTCAATTTGGCCAACAAAACATTCTTCTCACTGTAAAGGAAATGTATTTTTTTATATTTATCATTCAGTTTCATTTATAACGCAACTGAAGTGTTTCCCCAGGACTTAGAAGCCATTCATTGACTTACAGAATAAATATAGCTACAACGTCTGCTGTCGAACTACCCCCATATTTCGCAGTATTTATCTTAGATAGGAAACTTTACCGAGATGGCACCGAAAGTTATAATATTTGCCTGCAAAGTAATTTTTCACCATTTCACTTTAAGGGATCCCACCAAGTGGAAAGCTGTGGACCTTCCTGGTATTCCATAATGAAACGTTACAATCAGTTTCCACGAATCTCTCGTGCACAGTTCGCCTTTGCCAACGCGGCGACTCATCGTCATCTGTGGTCAGAGGAACCATTTGTTCATCGTGTCAATATTTCATCATGCTCTGTTACCGCCAAAGGGCTCGCTGCCGAAATGGTCGCTGTTCCAAAGAGAGGTTCACGCACTCGACCGGTTTCCTAGAAGTCAGACAACGCTGGCTAAATTGGCGCGTCTGAATCAGTGAGATGCCTTTCGTTAGAGGAGTTTGTAGACACCAAAGCGACTTTCGACTGTTTGGCATTTTCTCTAAAATATCCTTCTTACGCTGAATATTGCCAGGGCGCTCTCTAATTTCCTCTGTCCTCCTTTCATCAGCTGCTAAGTTCGTCCTTTATAATTTCATCCAGCATTTTGAAACACCCCCGTTTAAATTCCTTTATTGGGTTTGTGTGATTTACCGAAGCCGCTAAAAGTTAATTATTATGATTATATGACCGTGTGCTTAATGGATAAAAGGGTATCGGTTTTTCTGCTATGGTTTCGGGTGTATTTCAAACGAGTGCGGCTGTTCTCAGACGAAATAATTAATGATTGAAAGTTTGTCTATTATTAAAGACTATAAAGTTTGCGATGTACAAACTGATTTGTATTTCCACTAACACACAAAATCTGAGACAGTTGCTTCCTTCGCCTTAAACGTTTAGTTAGGGCTATATCTTTTATTGGTTGCTGATTTTAAGTACTTCATCACACACAATGATGATGGTTAACATTCACAACAATCCTCACTGTAATCCATAGCTGTTGCTGGCCGACGCGGTTGACGCGTAACACGTAATTCGGCATTTGTCACTTTTGGTTTCATAACACTCGCGAATCGGTATCGATGAGTGTCCACCCCACGACGATCAGGGGGACGCGCTCATTTGTCACACTCCGGTGGATTTACCGTTTACTACTCACTCGACCACCATTCTTACCTGTCTCTCCAGTACTACTTCTCACTCAACACTCGTCTCACTGCTTCCTGCAGCGCTCGACAATCGATTCCTGTCTGTTATCGACTTGGGTGTCGGATACTAGTATCTATGTTGGTCGGATCATACATCCCTTACAATTTCAAGTCTTATTGTTCCTCTCTGTGTCTACGTTGTACTCCTTTCTTTTTCGACTGCTCATTGTAGGCAATTTCTGCCTAGTATGAGCCGCAGCCAACATGTTTTCCTCATTCTCATAATTATATTACTTAACGATCCCCTCATATTCTTAGCACGTCTTCATTCGCTGATCTGTCAATCCTTTCAGAGTTTTACATTTTCTCCACTGCTACATTTCAAAACCGTCCAAGCATTTCCTATGCTTATTTTCCGCGACTCACAGCTGTATAATGTTACACTCCAGATAAAATACCTGGCGAGCCTCATCCTCAATTTTATTGGGAATTATTTTTGCTGTCAAAAATTTTTTCAGCTTGCCAAAAACTTTTTACTCATATATGTAGCAGTGGGAAACCAGGCAGGACAATAAAGTAACTCATGATTCAGCAACATCTCAGTTTCAGAGAATACCTCTAGCCAACTGTACAAAAATTAGACTCCGTCCTTTATCTCGCTTATGTTCTTGAATCACATCTTAACTAATATGCTGGAGGTCTTCTTCGCCTCGTACCACTTGAGGAAACTTGTAGGACGAGGCATCTGACAGAAGGGCAACCTGCGAATCAAATATCAGGGCTCGACACACAGAGTCGCTGACATCTAGCGAAAACTGAAACATATTTAGGGTAGGACATTGGCGCACGCGCTTCTCTGCAAATGGATATCATTCTCCCTGCGGGAGTCTTGCTCAGTAACTGCCAGCGAATAGAATTCGACAGGTGGTGGTGGGAGTGGGGAGACAAGGGGGGCACGCTCCAGGAAATTGGGAGTCTAAACTTTTTAAAAACTGCAATATCGTTGGTGTTTGTAGTAATGATTGTCTGCGATACTGCTAAACTCATATTTATTATTGCAGAGCCGTGTGCAGGGGGATATAACGTGACTTCGGCAATTACTTCGTAACATGGATTTAATTATACGAATTATGTGAATGCGTGGTGTCTGTTCTTTCGGATATGTTCAGAAGAACGGACACCACATATTCATATAAGTGATACGCCTAGCTGGGCAGTGGATCCACCTTCTTCAGTGCAGATGGACAACACGGCCGACCTCCGGTGGGAGTCTCAGAGTAGCGAACGGGCCTGTAGATGGACAGGTGGCGCTCAGTGGGAGCGTGGATCGGCAGTGAGGCGTGCCGAGAGAGTGCTTGCAGGTGGGGTAAGGGTTAGTGCTGAGTGGCGCAGTGGTTAACGCACCTGTCTGAAAATCGGGATATACCGGGTTCGAATCCCGGTCAGGTTCTCATTTTCGCTCGTCCCTGCTGATTTCCCATAATGTCCCTCTGCAAAAAAAAATGGTTCAAATGGCTCTGAGCACTATGGGACTCAACTGCCGAGGTCATTAGTCCCCTAGAACTTAGAACTAGTTAAACCTAACTAACCTAAGGACATCACACACATCCATGCCCGAGGCAGGATTCGAACCTGCGACCGTAGCGGTCTCGCGGTTCCAGACTGTAGCGCCAGAACCGCGCGGCCACTTCGGCCGGCTGTCCCTCTGCAACTGACAGCAATGATCACCTCCAATTTACATATAACTTGGATTTATTTGCTTATAACGCTGTTCACAATATAATGCCTTTCGTTTGGCGCGGCGATTGCTTCGGCTTTGTCTTACTGTCACGATGGATAAGAACCAACAACTACTCGGAATTCCAGTTCGTGTTTTTTGTTTGTGGTATATTTATTTCTGTACTCACCCGAGTATCGATCGCTGTATGTTTCGAACTCGCTAAGAAGTACGCTTGGTCTATAATGCTTGTCTCATCTCTTGCTGGTCTTTTCATGTATCTGATTATTCTGGAAGTGAAGACAGTTACTTCTGTGGATGATAATCTAAGAAATCACGCAGAACTCTTCTGCTGCTACTGGCCTTTCCTTGTCCATTTTTCACTATTACATTTTCAAATGGCTCATCCGGAATTCCGGTATTAAACCAAAAGGTTAAGAAACTCTAGTCTTCGCCGTTTGTTAGCTGAGTGACACACCGTTGAATGCACTGTTGTTGAAGTTAATAGTAATTAAACGCGAGTTGCATAAGCTATGTTGTATATACACGACTTTAATTTACAAAGGGAAGGCATACAAAAAGTCGTAATTTTCCCGTGTATCTTAGAGCAACTCGCTTAGGTTGATGATTACTTGGCTCATAACTGCTTCACGTAGAATAGTGGAGAGCAGCGTGTATACAGTATTATACGACACGCTGCGCACGTCCTCCTTGCCTAGGAGGGGGACACAGTTTCCGACCTGGAGGTTACGTGTCACTATGCAGTGTTGTTATTAGTTTCAGGGAGGCAATGGGTTGTGTGCGTGAATTGCCATCTTTTTATTAACTAATTCGGTGAATTTCAGACGTGTTATGCTCCAAGATCTAAATTTCACAGAATTCTCACTGTATCTGAAACAATTGATAGGTATAAACACAGTATTCTTTAACAAGCGTCTTGTCTATAATGATTTAGAAATCTACTAGAAGTCAAAGTTCTGGTACGTCTGTGCAAGAGGAACTCAGTTGCTTGCCAGTGCGGTAGGAAGCAGCTCGCTGAATGATGCACCCACGGCACGCCTACGAAAAACAGAGCCCCCTCAGTGGTGCCAACTGCAAAGTCACCAATAATGTTCAAAGAATAAGTGTGAATAAGCAAAAAATAATTAGTATGCAACACGACATGAAGATTGTAGACAACGACCAAACTAAGAATTTTACCGGAATAGTTTTAGAAACAAAAGTTCTCGGAAATTGCTTGTCTTCTAATTGGACAGAGACTGGCGTTAGAAGGCACTTATTTCCTGCTGAAAAGTTGCTAAGGTGTTTGGTCGTGGGTATATAACATATCCATCAGTCAGAGTCATTGCGAGTAGATAGCTGACCCACCTCATCCTGTTCGCAGTCTTTATACAACTCATTGCCACATACTCCCCGTGTGCAGTCTTTTACTGAAACGCACTGAACGTCCTCATGTTAGTTTATCATTTGTCTGAAAGTGTCGACTATCACCCAGGTAAGTTACCCCGCACTGGAAAAGCCTTAGTGCTATTTTCTTCGCTGTCTAATTATCTGCTGTAAGGTTCACCTCCACAGCTGTGCGGTTAACACAGCTATCATGCAGAGGACCCGCCTTCAGTTCCAAGCTCTGCTAAGGATTTGCCTTTAGTGTAAGGACTAGAACGGGGTCAACTCAGTGTCTTGATGCCAGCTGAGGAGCTACTTGAGTCAAAAATAGTGCACCAAGGTCAGCAATAGCCGCCAGACAGGGAGAGAGGCAGGCTGAACCCACAGTCGCCCATACCGCACGCAGGTGACGCCTCCGGCTGAGGATGGCCTTCGGCGGGTCCCTGTTCGGCCTTTCCACGTCGTGTAAAGACATTTCATGCTTAAGAATAAATTTTCTAAGTAATATCAACACTATGCCTAGCAGTGCGCCTCGACAGACAACAATATGTAACTAAAGGCCTCCTGCTGCCACACTTAATTTTTCTTCTTTTTTTACTGACTTCAGATGCGTCGTCCAAGTTCATCTTTTACCTAATAAATGTACTCGGAATACGCTGAGGTGCCAAAATCAAAAGGTACCTTCTAATAGTGTCGGACCTCCTTTTGCACGGTCAAGTCGACGTGGCATGGGCTCAGCAAATCGTTGGAGGTCTGTGCAGAAATTCTTAGCCGTGCTGCCTCTGTAGCCGTCCATAACTGCGAAAATGTTGTACGAAATGACCACTCGACTGCGTCCCATAAACGTTGAGTGGGATTCATGTCGGGCGATCTGGGTAACCAGGTCATTCGCTCGAGTTGTCCAAAATGTTCTTCAAACAAAATGCGAACAGTAGCGGTCTTGTGACATGACACGTCATCCGTAAAAATTCCAACGTTGTTTAGGAATACGAAGTCCATGAATGGCTGCAAAATGTCTCCAAGTAGCAAAATATAACCAGGTACAAATCCTTCCCATGGATCCACCACCAGTATGCACAGCGCCTTGTTCACAATTTGGCCACACTACAACCCTATCATCAGCTCTTATGAACTGAAATCTGGTCTCATCTAACCAGGTCACGTTCTTCTAGTGGTCTGGGGTCCAATCAGTATAGTCACGTTCCCAGGAGAGGCGCTGCAGACGATGTCATCCTTTCAGCAAAGGCACTCGCGTCGGTCGTCTGTTGCCATAGCCCATTAACACCAGATTTCGCCGCACTGCCCTAACGGATACGTTCGCCGAACATCCCATACTGATTGCTGTGGTTATTTCACACAGTTTTGCTTGTCTGTAAGCACTGACACGTCCCTCCTCTGGGTCGTTAAGTGAAGGCAGCCATTTTGAGTGCCGAGAAGTTCAAATGGTTCAAATGGCTCTGAGCACTATGGGACTCAACTGCTGAGGTCATTAGTCCCCTAGAACTTAGAACTAGTTAAACCTAACTAACCTAAGGACATCACAAACATCCATGCCCGAGGCAGGATTCGAACCTGCGACCGTAGCGGTCTTGCGGTTCCAGACTGCAGCGCCTTTAACCGCACGGCCACTTTGGCCGGCCGCCGAGAAGTAGTGCCTGAAATCTTGTATCCTCGGCACACTCTTGACACTGTGTATCTCGGAATATTGAATTCAGAGTCTATTAATGCCCGTCGTGTGGCTATAGTCAAGACGGAAACCTTTCCACGTCATTCACCTAACTACAAATGACAGCTTCGCCGATGTACCGTCCTTTTATATTTTGTATACGAGGTGCTACCATGCTGTCCCATGACTTTTGTCACCTCAGTATAGTCTAATAATTCCATCACCAAATGAACTGCCATCGTGAGGCGGCGTAACAAATCTCCAACTATATTAAATAGCTGTCCACCTAAGACTTACAACAAAATGGTACTTCCGAAATACACTACTGGCCATTAAAATTGCTACACCAAGAAGAAATGCAGATGGTAAACGGCTATTCATTGGACAAATATATTATACTATAACCGACTTGTGATTACATTTTCACGCAGTTTGGATGCAATAGCTCCTGAGAAATCAGTGCCCATAACAACCACCTCGGGCCGTAATAACGGCGTTGATACGCCTAGGCATTGAGTCAAACAGAGCTTGGATGGCGTGTACAGGTACAGCTGTCCATGCAGCTTCAACACGATGCCACAGTTCATCAAGAGTAGTGACTGGCGTATTGTGACGAGGCAGTTGTTCGGCCAACCATTGACCAGACGTTATCAATTGGTGAGAGATCGGCAGAATATGGTAGCCAGGGCAGCAGTCGAACATTTTCTGTATCCAGAAAGGCCTGTACAAGACCTGCAACTTACGGTCGTGCATTATCCTGCTGAAATGTAGGGTTTCGCAGGGATCGAATGAAGGGTAGAGCCACGGGTCGTAACACATTTGAAATGTAACATCCACTGTTCAAAGTGCCGTCAATGCGAACAAGAGGAGACCGAGACATGTAACCGAGACGTGAAACCAATGGCATCCCATACCATCACGCCGGGTGATACGCCTGTATGGCGATGACGAGTACATGTGCGTTCACCGCGATGTGGCCAAACACGGATGCGACCATCATGATGCTGTAAACAGAACCTGGATTCATCCAAAAAAATGAAGTTTTGCCATTCGTGCACCCAGGTTCGTCGTTGAGTACACCATCGCAGGCGCTCCCGTCTGTGATGCACCGTCAAGGGTAACCGCAGCAATGGTCTCAGAGCTGATAGTCCATGCTGCTGCAAACGTCGTCGAACTCTTCGTGCAGATGGTTGTTGTCTTGCAAACGTCCCCATCTGTTGACTCGGGGATCGAGACGTGGCTGCACGATCCGTTACAGCCATGCCGATAAGATGCCTGTCATCTCGACTGCTAGTGACACGAGGCCGTTGGGATCCAGTACGGCGTTCTGTATTACCTTCCTGAACCCACCGATTCCATATTCTGCTATCAGTCATTGGATCTCGACCAACGCGAGGAGCAATGTCGCGATACGATAAACCGCAATCGCCATAGGCTACAATCCGGCCTTTATCAAAGTCGGAAAAGTGATGGTACGCATTTCTTCTCCTTACACGAGCCATCACAACGTTTCACCAGGCAACGCCAGTCGACAATATTTGTGTATGAGAAATCGGTTGGAAACTTTCCTCATCAGCACCTTGTAGGTGTCTCCACCGGCGCCAACCTTGTGTGATTGCTCTGAAAAGCTAATCATTTGCATATCACAGCATCTTCTTCCTGTCGGTTAAATTTCGCGTCTGTAGCACGTCATCATCGTGGTGTAGCAATTTTAATGCCCAGTAGTGTATGATCTTCCAATTTCGGAAGCATTAAGCTACATATTAGTTCTGGTTTCCTTTTCTCCTTATAGCTACTATTACACACGGTCATCAAAACAAACGAGACACTTTGTGAAAGAAGTGATGTCACGACTGGTAAGAAAATACCTGAGGCTTTACAGTAAGCAGTACCGTTAGGAAACACTTTCACTTCGGCAATAGTAGCGAATGTAACTGACTGCAGACACTGCTAAGTAGACCTCGCGCAGAAGACGCGGGAGTTCAGACGTGCCACTCAGGCGCAGAGTAACCGCTCCTAGGGCGCACAGCTCCGCCACTTCTGACAAGGCATATATACGCTCGCGCGCGCGATATAACATCCATCAGCGGCGGCTCCATTTGATTAGAGGGGGGCGGCTTTTTGCGAGATGAGCAGACGCGGGCGGAGTCGGCGGCGAGTTTACCGCTCGCGCGCGGCTGCCTGCCGTCCCGCCGGCGCCCCTCGGAAGCACGCATAGCGCGTTGCGGCGTCTTCCGTGTTTACTGCTCGCCGCGGCCGACCTGCAAACACCCGAGAGCACGCCCCGGCGCCGCTGTTTACACGGGCTCTCGGTAAACTCGGACACTTGCCGGGTACGCCCACGCAGGAAGGCCGGGCTGAGGATTACGGCGGCTGAGTACACAAGGCGGCGCCGCTGACGCAAGGAACAAGTGAAGCAAGAGGCGCGAGAGATGCCCCGCCGCGACGTCTGGGCTACTGCGCCATAGCCTCTCTGATGTGCCCGGCGTCGGAATGCAGGGTTCGCCGCTCTTCATTAGCACACCTACTAAGAACGAACTATTCCGGTACGTTCTGCTCTTCACCAGACCATAAAATGAATCATGATTAAGATCGCACATTACCTGCAGTAGGAAGAGCTTGCAAGCTCATACGCAGCAAGGCAAACTTACACGGATAAGCCAAAACATTACCACCACTGCCCACCATGATGTCGGATGGCGTCTGGTGGGGTCGTGCGCACGTGACGCGTTAACAAATGTAAGCGGAGCAGACTCTGACACGGGCTCATCCCAGCGAAGATATGGGCAGAAAAAGTGGAAATCCATCGAGGCAAGCAACTTTGGCAAAGGGTCGGCGAACCAGTATCTCGAAAACGGCGAAGTTGGCAGGATGTTCCTATGTTAGTGTCGTGATAGGAGGACATTGAAACTACTACTAGGCTTTAATGGTTGGACGTCCATGACTCTTCACAGAACCTGGGGTTCGGAGACCCGTCCGCTCTGCAAAGTAGGACAGACAGTGATCTGCGGCATCCCCGCCATCGGCTCTTCGGGAGAATCACATCTTTGCTACACTAGATCGATGGTCGTCTCCACGAACTCCGTCATGGAGATGAACGTGGCTCGCAACGTGCAGCGCGCCACCCACGCAGGCTTTTGGGAGCAATATTATGCTATGGGAGACAACCACCAGCGCTTGCATGGAACCTATGGTAGTAATTGAAGACACGCTGACAGATGCGATTGCCGGCCAGGGTGGCCGAGCGGTTCTAGGCTCTACAGTCTGGAATCGCGCGACCGCTACGGTCGCAGGTTCGAATCCTTCCCGGGCATGGATGTGTGTGGTGTCCTTACGTTAGTTAGGTTCAAGTAGTTCTAAGTTCTAGGGGACTGATGACCTCAGAACTTAAGTCCCATGGTGCTCAGAGCCATTTTGAACAGATGCGATTCACCTGCATCGTTTCGTACTTGATGTCTTTCGGTATAATGATGTCATCTTTCAGCAGAATAATTGTCCGCGTCTCGGAGCGAGAACCGTTCTACAGTGGTTTGAGGGGCATTATAGTCAACTCACTTTGATGTCTCTGCGACCAAATTCACCTGATGTAAATCCTGTGATGCACATCTGATAGCCATCACCGCGTGCGCAAATCAGTGGCACGTTATTTACGCGTATTGCGTGATCTATGCGTAGACATGTAGTGCTACATACCTCCCGAAATGTACCAACAAACTGTCGGAATCAGTGACGTATTTCCTTCCAAAGGCGGACAAGGAAGCTGTTAAGCAAGTGGTCATATATTTATTTTAAAACGTTCAGAAGCGCCTGATTACTCAACATTTTTATTTCCTGGCAGTATATTTTCCCTCTTCGTGAAGAGCAATGCTTACCTTTTCTGTAGTCTGCGAGGACTTGCTCTGAACATTTTCGATCTATTGATACGGCCTGTTTAGCAAGCTCTTTGTTCGGTCACTGTGACTAACGTAAGCCTTTGGTGGTTCAGTTTGCTCTTGACCAGAAGTCTGGTGTTGAGACACGTTGTCCTTCCCGTTTGAAAGACGCACTCCATTATTGTAAATCACTTGTTCGTACTTGGGCCGGCCGGTGTGGTCGAGCTTTTCCAGGTGCTTCAGTCTGGAACAACGCGACTGCTGCGGTCACAGGTTAGAATCCAGCCTCGGGCATGGATGTGTGTGATATCCTTAGGTTAGTTAGGTTTAAGTAGTGAAACCACCACTGAACCTGCTGGGCAGAACAGGTAATAGGATTGTGGAAAGGGCCAAGGGTTGAAGTCAGTTTCTGCTTCTAATAGTCATTTATTGTAATTTAGCAACTCTTTCACGGCTGAAGGCCTCCAACAAGAAATCTTAACAAGATAAAAAAAAAGAATCAGGTAGCAAAAAAATAATTCAAAAACAACATATGCAAAGTGCAATACAAATGGCTGTGGGCCACGATTAATTTCCAAAATTTTAGAATATATTTCCGTAGACTTTTAAAGGCAGAAGGCCAACAAGAACTTAAAAAATAGAAAATTCAGTTAGGATAGCAATAAAATAATTGAAAACCCCAAAAAGTAACATATGTAAGGTGCAACACAAATGGCTGAGGGCCACAATTAAAATCCCAAATTTTTAAATATGTTACCATAATCTTTAAAAGCAGAAGGCTTAAAATTTAAAATAGCTGACAACAGATAATTAAACACCGGTGGCACTCAGAACGCCTTCAGGGAGGTCGGTCTGCCCTCGTTCACTTAGGCGAGACAGGTGGTGAGCCCAACTGTATTTGATCCGTCGGAACCCAACCACGGGACAGCCACGGACCGACCGACACAACGACTTGCTTCCCGTCAATCAGTACATGAGAACGCAAACCGGAAAGGTTGCAAACGTGATAATCCCCAATGGAGTATGTATCAGCCGTCAAACTACAGTCAACTTCGACGTCGTGGAGCGGTGAATCACGAAGCTCGTAGCGATCGGACAGTTCCACACACCGTGCGACACTGCGCAGGGCCCGGCAGCAGACCCAGGCGACTGCACCACACGATGTCCTCCCTGGTCCGCACCAACCGACCGACCGCCTGTTGGTCCGTCGCGAATGCTGCTCCGTCACGACTGCACTGCTGGTGCGTCTCCGACTCACTTCCAGACACACGACGGTGGAAATACTGGCTCGGACCCAAACATGCTGACGAAACACGCCCACTGGCTAAACAACATCACTGCACAAGCAAAGGACCGGCCCAAGTTCCACGAGATGGTAACTGATGGGGCCCAGAAGCGCGCGGAGAACCAGCTACGTGTCGTCCTTTGAGACGACCGACCTCTCAGAGGCAGCACGCCGACAACATTTAAAATAACTTGTCAGAGGAAATAACGCCAACTACACACACAACCTGACAAACACTTGCACGAAGACTTGAACGATACCCAACAGTCACTAAGCAAGCACGAAGACAAATCGGGAGTCGATGCATACACACACAGCTGACTCATGAACGATCGGCGAGCCAAAACGCTTCGTCCGGTAGGGCGACCGACCGACGATCCACCAACATCGTGGCCCGGCTCAAGTGATGCGCCGCGGCAAGGGTCGGGCGAACCATGTCCACTCAGGCCTCACTGCTGCTCCAACCCGACCGCACTAGTGCCGCATTGCAACTGCTTGACTAGCAGGTCCGGACTGCGCTCCAGACCCGAACTCGCTATCCGAACTGCGACCAACTCGCGATCCGAACTCCGAAGCCGAACTGGCTTCCGACAGACAACGACCGGGAGGTAATAGCAGTCGAGCAAAGATACTCCGAGAGGGGATATATCGATACGCGCTGATAACACCGCTCACGGTTAGGCAAAGCACCAACTCAGTGACAGAAGTAATTTAAATTAACGTAGTGTGGTGGAAGTACGTTAAAAACAGGGTGAAAAATACATGATGGCGGGAACACGAGCCACGCACGGCTCCAGTAGTTCTAAGTTCTAGGGGACTGGTGACCTCAGATGTTAAGTCCCATAATGCTCAGAGCCATTTGAACCATTTTTTCGTTCTTGGTGTGGGAAAGTCGTGCTGTGTCCCGGTGTTGAGATGGATGCTGCTTTTGCCCGGCAGAGCTCCACTATAACGGCATTGACAGTATTGTTTGTGTTACTCATGTGAAGCTGGGTCAAGCTTTGTAAATGTTGGCGAATGTGCAGCCATTAAACATAGTATGGTGTGGTTTAAGCCGTTTTCCAATTAACTGAGCAGTGCTCAATAGTGCTAGTCCAAAAACGTGTAAAGTTTAAAACAGGAACACAGGGCAATTGTGCTACAAGGAATTATACACCACGTAAGTTTTCACCACATTTCTCATAATACTAATTTTAAAATCTAATTCACGTATGTTGTGATAGAGGTCAAAAGAACTAAAACTCGTAAATTTTATCAAATTGTGAACAAAAACCTTCCTCTCTATTCTAGTGCACCAAACCAACAACGAATACAAAAGAAGGCCTCAGAAAGATAGCAAGGAGATCTGTAACATTGTGATGATAGATTTATAAGAAATCCGAAACAAGTCATTGTTTAATTCAGGTAAACCTACTTAACGTTGCTTTTCTGTTCCCTTTTACTAAACAAATGTACTGTTCGGTTCAACAGGAACAGAAATGTAAAATGCTGAAAAAAAATTCTAGTCACATGTATTTTTCGTACAGTTTTAAGTCATCGATATTGTTCTTATATCATAGTATATCGTTAATGATCATAGTGATAATAATAAAAGTAATACTATTAATAATAATACACAAAACTTCACTAAAGAAAATTTATTATTGTAATATTCATGAGGGGTATATTTCGAACAACAGACATTTTCATGAAAAAGTCATTCTCAACAACCATCTGTCTGTCTGCCCATATCACTTTCTTCCCTTCTTACTCACTGTTGTCTGGACACAAGTCGGTGACATATGTTTCGCATAAATGTTTATTAGACTTTCCACACAACATGTTTGTTTTATTGTCAGTGCGAGAAGGACAGAACTTACAGCTTGACGTTTAGTAGAGTTTCTTGTTTTTGCTGATTTAACCACACCTGCTACTCTTTCAGTGTCTCATATGCTGCTGACCCTTCTCAAAGAATCTTCTGTTCTTGGAAAATATTTCGTTCATCCTATGTGCCCTGCAGCCAGTGACTTTACAAGCTCCTCCAGAAATATTCTTCTTTTTTTGTCAATTTTCTTTCGTTACAGTTAGGCTCAATCGAAGTCCACAAGACATATTCATTATAAGCTGCAACATGAAGAATATTGCAGAAATTATCATGGACCATTTATTGGTTTTCTGTTTGCATGTGTACATACCTGTTAGGTGATCAAATATGTCTGCAGCCCCTTCGATTGGATTATAATCTAAAATCATTTTTGGCTCCTTATCAGTCCTGTCACTCATTCTCCCACCTTGGTGGAGAGTGCTCCTTATTACAACATTATTATTTCTCTTAGGAATGGAACTGACCACTGTCGTTTGTGAAGTACAATTAATAGCTATGAACCTCCTCGTTGATCATATTCGTGGAGTCTTTGGCTTATTTTTACGTATGGTTCCTTACATTGCCAGTTTCCTTTTCAGGAACAACTGTCCCAAATTGTATGATGTAAAAAAAATTGTCACATGGTACATTCTGATCTCGCAAATCAGAGGTAAGATCAGCCACTACTTTCATTTTCTGATTTTTTTCTGGTGCCGAGCCACTCTCCTTTCATAAATAAATTTTCGATGTTAGTACATATGAAGATTTTTTGTCAAAAAGAGTCCATATCTTGATCCCTAAATTTGCCGGTTTGCTTGGGATATACTACTTGAATGGACAGCGGCCTCTAAATGCCACCAGCTGCTCGTCGACGGTCACATTTTCCCCTGGATTATACAGACTTGGAAGGACTTTTAACCACTTCTTTTAGACACTGCGATTTGCGCTGAGTTCATCAGTACGTCATCTTTCTTCTCTTATGGATTCCTATCAAATCGCAAGAAGCGCAAATTTACAGAATGTTTCTAGGGACATGGTTGCTCGAAATGCTTTCCACCCAGTATCCTTATTCCCTAAACTTTTCGTAGTTTCCCCATATGAGCAATATACACTCGCAAGGAATGTGTCTTAAGTATGCGTGAAAAAGAGAATAATCAATGTTTGTCCATTGTTTACCATAAACTCGTTGCCCCTCAATATTTGACATTTCTATTATTTCATTTAGAAGTGCTGCAGAACACCCCAACAGTACTTCGAATGAACGTTCTATGTCACTTATTCTGGTTCTTGCACACCTGGGGTACTCCTGATAACGTTCGAAGCAGGTAGGCGGCCGTGTTGTGTTGGTGGCTCCAACTGCCATTCTATGTTTCCGTTTTAGAAATAGAAGTCTGTACACTATTTTGAACAGGCTGTGAATTGTCGTCAGTGTCGCCAGAACACTCGCTTTCAGACACATTACCGACATCATCTTCAAACTCGGAAAGAGATCCATCGTCTGTTGAGCATGTAATCACCGTGATGTCACAATTCAGACTCATCACGAACGATAGAGAACTCAAACTAAGCAGAAACAATGGATAATCCAACCAGTTGACAAGTCGTAATAACAAGTCCATTATTGTAATCGCAGTATATTTGTTGACTTGTTGAATGTTGAGAGTAATTATGAACAATGAAAGTCATTACTACTACGAAATATGAGACAGCAAGAAGGTATTTGACTCTAGAATAACCATATTAATGACATTGACCCGAACAGTACGTATGCAAGTCTTATGGTTTATGACAGATGACTTAAAGTATATTAACACATTTTTAACCATATACTGCCCTTGCATTTTCAGACAAAGTCACTAAATTTCATAAAGTTATTTTGATATTTAAATAATACGGAACGAAATTTATAACCATTTCGGGTCGTAGAGACCCGAACAGAACGGCAGAATTAAACCACATTTTTGGTTGTATGCTGTTTAAACTATAAAGTTTATAGTACTACGATTCTCAAAATGTTGACTTTCAAGAAAATAACGAAAATATTTAATATGAATGGAATATAAGCTAGGAGAGCAAAGAGACGTAGTCTGTAGTAAAAACATAGTGATCAAACGAAAGAGTGCTGCAACAAAAGAAATAAAACAAAAAATAAGGATTTGGAATTGGCAGGTTATCCTTGTTGCCCATCCAAGAAGAAAAAGAAGACTAGAAAAATAAATAAGTTGTGCTGGTTACATTATCACTAACCTTAATGCAAATGAATTTTGGCGATTCGACTGTTTTGCTTAGCGACCTACGCCGTTTGTTGGGAGGATATTTAGGCCATTTTTCTTAATAATGTGGAGCAAAAAATCTCTTGACACTACTGTAAAGTAACTTTTTGATAACGAACAGCGGGCCGTAATGGAACTGACCTTGTAAATAAAACACTTTTGCGAACTTTGATAAAAAATATCGTTTCTTGCTTTTCGTTTTGACAAGACTACTTTAATTCGAGTCAGCTTCTTTCTTCTGGTCCCTATCCTTGTCCCGATTTTTTTTTCATCTTCGTGGTTCGTAAATAACAATTTCGTCGTGTGTGTGCTTCTGTCCCGGAAACCTGTGACAACCTGATATTTCCATTCGAGCGTCACCCTGTTTCTGTTTCCTGTTTTCCCATTTTCCCTAGATCTCCTTCTACTCTTTGCCTCGAGCGTATTTTGTTTCTTTTGTTCACAAGAAACCGTATTATTTGATGCGTCAAACTCTATTGATCCATTATATGGTCGTGCCCGAAGAAAAAGCCCCTTCTTTTGGTAATAGTGTCCGGTATTCTCTCTCAGTATGCATTTCTTGGTTCGCTCCTCTTTTATATTGATGTCCCAAAACCCCCCTGGAATCCTCCGTTCCCCAAGATGTAGTCTCCTAAGCAATGCTGTTATTTCTAGGTTCACACTTTCTGTGGCGCACAGTGATTCAGGAAAGATCACTATCTGCTGATATCCCGGTTTTGCGTCAAGAGTCTTGCAGAACAGTCGTATTTCATCCACTCCTTTCATTCTAGTCGCCATTACTTGATTACCTTATCTGACAGTTTAAGAGCAAAGAGAGACTCCGTCTGTATGTATGATTATTTTTTGTGTTGAATTAAGTACATCACTGTATTTTCTGTCCAAATACATCATCAAGTATGGTTTAAAAAAGCAGAAACTTTTTGAAAGTACTCTAGACTTTGTACCGATGATCCGTTATGTGCAGTGATATATAACTAAGAGCACATAATCCTTATCATTATTATTTTTTTGAATGCAAATCTGGCAACGACTAATTCTTCACCGGAATTACTCGACAGTGAGACTACTGGAGCCACGAAATTGTGTTGCTCACAAAATGTGCATTAAAGAATGCACTCGGATCTTACGTCCCATAGTGCTTACGGCCATTTGAGCCATTTTTGTGACTCTGGACATAATAAAAAAATGGTTCAAATGGCTCTGAGCACTATGGGACTTAACATCTTAGGTCATCAGTCCCCTAGAACTTAGAACTACTTAAATCTAACTAACCTAAGGACATCACACACATCCATGCCCGAGGCAGGATTCGAACCTGCGACCGTAGCAGTCCCGCGGTTCCGGACTGAAGCGCCTAGAACCGCATGGCCACCGCGGCCAGCTCTGGACATAATAAGATAATTTTCTTCGAACCTGTCCACGGACAAGACTGGCATAATAGAACAACTATTCATGAAATATGCCAACGACCTAGCAGCAGTGATAACACCTCTTCCCTTCAGATCACTCAACTTAAGCCCCTGTCGGGCTGGGCTAGGACTTGGATGGGTGACCATCCTGTCTGCCGATAGCTATTGGCAAGCGGGGTCCACTCAGCCATTGTGAGGCAAACTGAGGAGCAACATGATTGAGAAGTAGTGGCTCCGGTTTCGTAAACTGACATATGGCTGGAAGAGCGCTGTGCTGAACACATGCCCATCCATATCCGCATCCAGTGAAGCCTGAGGTCTGAGGATGACACGGCTGCCGGTCGGTACCGTTGGGCCTTCATGCCTGTTCGGGCGGAGTTTTTTATTCCTTCAGTATATTTCTTCTGGGTTAGTCTACTGCCACGATTACAGAATCATGTTTCTGTTCAGGTCAATCAATAATAGTTTCGGGATAGAACACATGCAGTGGAAACATGCGACATTAAAGAACATTACATTCCATCAGTCAGTTCGACACATTAACATGCACAGTAAATTGCGAAAAAGTTGGTACCCATAAAATTCGTTCATATCGCCATGTAAAATTCGAAACAAACCTTCACTGAAACCATATAGTGATAAGCGACAGATCTAATCCCTATATATTAGGTGAGTAGGGTGAGTGTTTTAGGGAAACGGAAGGATTTATAGACATTATTCCAAAAATCATAGACTGGACAAATTTGCGGAGCTTGAATGACGTCCGGTGACAGAGGCGCCGAAACAACTCTTCCTAACCTAACAGAGGTTCTCCTGCGTATTTCAGATTTTACAGGTACGATTAACACTAGGTAGGACCTCACAATTACGACGCTGTGGAGATGGTGCGGCAGTGTAGTGTGGAATACCGTCCCTCTACGATTATGAACCTCAGATGGCATTTTCCCACAGACATCACTACTCATGTTGCATGAAACTGTCACTAAACCTCTGCTGTACTAGTAAGAGTTTGCCAGGTTGGTGCCAAAAAATCTGATAGCTGAACACAAAATCAACCGCTCCAAAGCAGCACTCACATTTATGCAGCGATACCACGATCACTGCGACAAGTTTCTCGACAAAACCGTCAAGGGTGATGCGACGTGAATTTCTGTCTTTACTCCAGAAATCATGAATTGGCGTCCTAGTGTATCTCCGATCAAGACGAAGTTCGAACTGACTGTGTCGGTGCGGAAGGTGGAGCGCACGGTGTTCCATCAAGGGAACGCAATTCTGCTCATTGCTTTACATTCCAACTCACTCCAGGTGGTCATTGTGACGTCAAATAGTTGAAACATTGCAGTTTCTCAAAAAATGTTCAAATGTGTGTGAAATCTTATGGGACTTAACTGCCAAGGTCATCAGTCCCTAAGTTTACACACTACTTAACCTAAATTATCTACATCTACATCTACATCAATACTCCGCTAGCCACCTGGCGGTGTGTGGCGGAGGGCACTTTACGTGCCACGGTCATTGCCTCCCTTTTCTGTTCCAGTCGCGTATGGTTCGCGGGAAGAACGACTGTCTGAAAGCCTCCGTACGCGCTCTAATCACCCTAAATTTACATTCGTGATCTCCTCGGGAGGTATAAGTAGGGGGAAGCAATATATTCGATACCTCATCCAGCAACGCACCCTCTCGAAACCTGGCGAGCAAGCTACACCGAGATGCAGAACGCCTCTCTTGCAGAGTCTGCCACTTGAGTTTGCTAAACATCTCCGTAACGCTCTTCTTTGGATCTTCTCTATCTCCTCCGTCAACCCGATCTGGTACGGATCCCACACTGATGAACAATACTCAAGTATAGGTCGAACGAGTGTTTTGTAAGCCACCTCCTTTGTTGATGGACTACATTTTCTAAGGACTCTCCCAATGAATCTCAGCCTGGCACCCGCCTTACCAACAATTAATTTTATATGATCATTCCACTTCAAATCGTTCCGCACGCGTGCTCCCAGATATTTTACAGTAGTAACTGCTACCAGTGTTTGTTCCGCTATCATATAATCATACAATAAAGGATCCTTCTTTCTATGTATTCGCAATACATTACATTTGTCTATGTTAAAGGTTAGTTGCCACTCCCTGCACCAAGTGCCTATCCGCTGCAGATCTTCCTGCATTTCGCTACAATTTTCTAATGCTGCAACTTCTCTGTATACTACAGCATCAGCCGCGAAAAGCCGCATGGAACTTCCGACACTATCGACTAGGTCATTTATATATATTGTGAAAAGCAATTGTCCCATAACACTCCCCTGTGGCACGCCAGAGGTTACTTTAACGTCTGTAGACGTCTCCCCATTGATAACAACATGCTGTGTTCTGTTTGCTAAAAACTCTTCAATCCAGCCACACAGCTGGTCTGATATTCCGTAGGCTCTTACTTTGTTTATCAGGTGACAGTGCGGAACTGTATCGAACGCCTTCCGGAAGTCAAGGAAAATAGCATCTACCTGGGAGCCTGTATCTAATATTTTCTGGGTCTCATGAACAAATAAAGCGAATTGGGTCTCACACGATCGCTGTTTCAGGAATCCATGTTGATTCCTACAGAGTAGATTCCGGGTTTCCAAAAACGACATGATACGCGAGCAAAAAACATGTTCTAAATTTTACAACAGATCGACGTCAGAGATATAGGTCTATAGTTTTGCGCATCTGCTCGACAACCCTTCTTGAAGACTGGGACTACCTGTGCTCTTTTCCAATCATCTGTAACCTTCCGTTCCTCTAGAGACTTGCGGTACACGGCTGTTAGAAGGGGTGCAAGTTCTTTCGCGTACTCTGTGTAGAATCGAATTGTTATCCCGTCAGGTCCAGTGGACTTTCCTCTGTTGAGTGATTCCAGTTGCTTATCTATTCCTTGGACACTTATTTCGATGCCAGCCATTTTTTCGTTTGTGCGAGGATTTAGATAAGGAACTGCAGTGCGGTCTTCCTCTGTGAAACAGCTTTGGAAAAAGGTGTTCAGTATTTCAGCTTTACGCGTGTCATCCTCTGTTTCAATGCCATCATCATCCCGGAGTGTCTGGATATGCTGTTTCGAGCCACTTACTAATTTAACGTAAGACCAGAACTTTCTAGGATTTTCTGTCAAGTCGGTACATAGAATTTTACTTTCGAATTCACTGAACGCTTCACGCATAGCCCTCCTTACGCTAACTTTGACATCGTTTAGCTTCTGTTTGTCTGAGAGGTTTTGGCTGCGTTTACACTTGGAGTGAAGCTCTCTTTGCTTTCGCAGTAGTTTCCTAACTTTGTTGTTGAACCACGGTGGGTTTTTCCCGTCCCTCACAGTTTTACTCGGCACGTACCTGTCTAAAACCCATTTTACGATTGCCTTGAACTTTTTCCATAAACACTCAACATTGTCAGTGTCGGAACAGAAATTTTCGTTTTGATCTGTTAGGTAGTCTGAAATCTGCCTTCTATTACTCTTGCTAAACAGATAAACCTTCCTACCTTTTTTTTATATTCCTATTAACTTCCATATTCAGGGATGCTGCAACGGCCTTGTGATCACTGATTCCCTGTTCTACACTTACAGAGTCGAAAAGTTCGGGTCTGTTTGTTATCAGTAGGTCCAAGATGTTGTCTCCACGAGTCGGTTCTCTGTTTAATTGCTCGAGGTAATTTTCGGATAGTGCACTCAGTGTAATATCACTCGATGCTCTGTCCCTACCACCCGTCCTAAACATTTGAGTGTCCCAGTCTATATCTGGTAAATTGAAATCTCCACCTAAGACTATAACATGCTAAGAAAATTTATGTGAAATGTATTCCAAATTTTCTCTCAGTTGTTCTGCCACTAAAGCTGCTGAGTCGGGATGTCGGTAAAAGGAGTCAACTATTAACCTAGCTCGGTTGTTGAGTGTAACCTCCACCCATAATAATTCACAGGAACTATCCACTTCTACTTCACTACAGGATAAACTATTACTTTTTTTTTTTGGTCATCAGTCTACTGACTGGTTTGATGCGGCCCGCCACGAATTCCTTTCCTGTGCTAACCTCTTCTAACCCCTTCATCTCAGAGTAGCACTTGCAACCTACGTCCTCAATTATTTGCTTGACGTATTCCAATATCTGTCTTCCTCTACAGTTTTTGCCCTCTACAGCTCCCTCTAGTACCATGGAAGTCATTCCCTCATGTCTTAGCAGATGTCCTATCGTCCTGTCCCTTCTCCTTATCAGTGTTTTCCACATATTCCTTTCCTCTCCGATTCTGCGTAGAGCCTCCTCATTCCTTACCTTATCAGTCCACCTAATTTTCAACATTCGTCTATAGCACCACATCTCAAATGCTTCGATTCTCTTGTGTTCCGGTTTTCCCACAGTCCATGTTTCACTACCATACAATTCTGTTCTCCAGACGTACATCCTCAGAAATTTCTTCCTCAAATTAAGGCCAGTATTTGATATTAGTAGACTTCTCTTGTCCAGAAATGCCTTTTTTGCCATAGCGAGTCTGCTTTTGATGTCCTCCTTTTTCCGTCCGTCATTGGTTATTTTACTGCCTAGGTAGCAGAAGTCCATAACTTCATTGACTTCGTGACCATCAATCCTGATGTTAAGTTTCTCGCTGTTCTGATTTCTACTACTTCTCATTACCTTCGTCTTTTTCCGATTTACTCTCAAACCATACTGTGTACTCATTAGACTGTTCATTCCGTTCAGCTGATCGTTTAATTCTTCTTCACTTTCACTCAGGATAGCAATGTCATCACCGAATCGTATCATTGATATCCTTTCACCTTGTATTTTAATTCCACTCCTGAACCTTTCTTTTATTTCCATCATTGCTTCCTCGATGTACAGATTGAAGAGTAGGGGCGAAAGGCTACAGCCTTGTCTTACACCCTTCTTAATACGAGCACTTCGTTCTTGATCGTCCGCTCTTATTATTCCCTCTTGGTTGTTGTACATATTGTATATGACCCGTCTCTCCCTATAGCTTACCCCTACTTTTTTCAGAATCTCGAACAGCTTGCACCACTTTATATTGTCGAACGCTTTTTCCAGGTCGACAAATCCTATGAAAGTGTCTTGATTTTTCTTTAGCCTTGCTTCCATTATTAGCCGTAACGTCAGATTTGCCTCTCTCGTCACCGAGCGAGGTGGCGCAGTGGTTAGACGCTGGACTCGCATTCGGGAGGACGACGGTTCAATCCCGCGTCCGGCCATCCTGATTTAGGTTTTCCGTGATTTCCCTAAATCAGTCCAGGCAAATGCCGGGATGGTTCCTCTGAAAGGGCACGGCCGACTTCCTTCCCCATCCTTCCCTAATCCGATGAGACCGATGACCACGCAGTCTAGTCTCCTTCCCCAAACCAACCAACCAACCAACCTCTCTCGTCCCTTTACTTTTCCTAAAACCAAACTGATCGTCACCTAGCGCATTCTCAATTTTCTTTTCCATTCTTCTGTATATTATTCGTGTAAGCAGCTTCGATGCATGAGCTGTTAAGCTGGTTGTGCGATAATTCTCGCACTTGTCAGCTCTTGCCGTCTTCGGAATTGTGTGGGTGATGCTTTTCCGAAAGTCAGATGTTATATCGCCAGACTCATATATTCTACACACCAACGTGAATAGTCGTTTTGTTGCCACTTCCCCCAATGATTTTAGAAATTCTGATGGAATGTTATCTATCCCTTCTGCCTTATTTGACCGTAAGTCCTCCAAAGCTCTTTTAAATTCCGATTCTAATACTGGATGCCCTATCTCTTCTAAATCGACTTCTGTTTCTTCTTCTATAACATCAGACAAATCTTCACCCTCATAGAGGCTTTCAATGTATTCTTTCCACCTATCTGCTCTCTCCTCTGCATTTAACAGTGGAATCCCCGTTGCACTCTTAATGTTACCACCTTTGCTTTTAATGTCACCAAAGGTTGTTTAGACTTTCCTGTATGCTGAGTCTGTCCTTCCGACAATGATATCTTTTTCGATGTCTTCACATTTTTCCTGCAGCCATTTCGTCTTAGCTTCCTCTGCACTTCCTATTTATTTCATTCCTCAGCGACTTGTATTTCTGTATTCCTGATTTTCCCGGAACATGTTTGTACTTCCTCCTTTCATCAATCAACTGAAGTATTTCTTCTGTTACCCATGGTTTCTTCGCAGCTACCTTCCTTGTACCTATGTTTTCCTTCCCAACTGCTGTGATGGCCCTTTTTAGAGATGTCCATTCCTCTTTAACTGTACTGCCTACTGCGCTATTCCTTATTGCTGTATCTATAGCGTTAGAGAACTTCAAACGTATCTCGTCCTTCCTTAGTACTTCCGTATCCCACTTCTTTGCGTATTGATTCTTCCTGACTAATGTCTGGAACTTCAGCCTACTCTTCATCACTACTATATTGTGATCTGAGTCTATATCTGCTCCTGGGTACGCCTTACAGTCCAGTATCTGATTTCGGAATCTCTGTCTGACCATGATGTAATCTAATTGAAATCTTCCCGTATCTCCCGGCCTTTTCCAAGTATACCTCCTCCTCTTGTGATTCTTGAACAGGGTATTCGCTATTACTAGCTGAAACTTGTTACAGAACTCAATTAGTCTTTCCCCTCTTTCATTCCTTGTCCCAAGCCCATATTCTCCTGTAACCTTTTCTTCTACTCCTTCCCCTACAACTGCATTCCAGTCGCCCATGACTATTAGATTTTCGTCCCCCTTTACATACTGCATTACCCTTTCAATATCCTCATACACTTTCTCTATCTGTTCATCTTCAGCTTGCGACGTCGGCATGTATACCTGAACTATCGTAGTCGGCGTTGGTCTGCTTTCGATTCTGATTAGAACAACCCGGTCACTGAACTGTTCACAGTAACACACCCTCTGCCCTACCTTCCTATTCATAACGAATCCTACAGCTGTTATACCATTTTCTGCTGCTGTGGATATTACCCGATACTTATCTGACCAGAAATCCTTGCCTTTCTTCCACTTCACTTCACTGACCCCTACTATATCTAGATTGAGCCTTTGCATTTCCTTTTTCAGATTTTCTAGTTTCCCTACCACGTTCAAGCTTCTGACATTCCAAGCTCCGACTCGTAGAACGTTATCCTTTCGTTGATTATTCAATCTTTTTCTCATGGTAACCTCCCCCTTGGCAGTCCCCTCCCGGAGATCCGAATGGGGGCTATTCCGGAATCTTTTGCCAACTATTACTAACAGCGACAAACACGCCACCACTGGTTGCATGCAATCTATCCTTTCTAAACACCGTCTGTGCCTTTGTAAAAATTTCGGCAGAATTTATCTCTGGCTTCAGCCAGCTTTCTGTACCGATAACGATTTCAGCTTCGGTACTTTCTATCAGCGCTTGAAGTTCCGATACTTTACCAATGCAGCTTCCACAGTTTACAATTGCAATACCGATTGCTGCTTGGTCCCCGCATGTCCTGACTTTGCCCCGCACCCTTTGAGGCTGCTGCCCTTTCTTTACTTGCCCGAGACCATCTAACCTAAAAAACCGCCCAGTCCACGCCACACAACCCCTGCTACCCGTGTAGCCTCTTGCTGCGTGTAGTGGACTCCTGATCTATCCAGCGCAAGTCGAGGAATCTGCAGCCCACACGGTCCCAGAACCGTCTCAGCCTCTGATTCAGACCCTCCACTCGGCTCTGTACCAAAGGTCTACAGTCAGTCCTGTCGACGATGCTGCAGATGGTGAGCTCTGGTTTCATCCCGCTAGCGAGTCTGGCAGTCTTCACCAAATCAGATAGCCGCCGGAAGCCAGAGAGGACTTCCTCCGATCCATAGCGACACACATCATTGGTGCCGACATGAGCGACCACCTGCAGATGGGTGCACCCTGTACCCTTCATGGCATCCGGAAGGACCCTTTCCACATCTGGAATGACTCCCCCCGGTATGCACACGGAGTGCACGTTTTTTCCCCTCTCTTGCTGCCATATCCCTAAGGGGCCCCATTACGCGCCTGACGTTGCTTTCCCAACAATCAGTAAGCCCACCCTCTGCGACCGCCCGCATCTTGCAGACTGAGGGGCAACCTCTGGAACAGGACAAGCAGCCATGTCCGGCCGAAGATCAGTATCAGCCTGAGACAGAGCCTGAAATCGGTTCGTCAGACAAACTGGAGAGGCCTTCCGTTCAGCCCTTCGGAGTGTCTTTCGCCCCCTGCCACACCTCGAGATGATCTCCCACTCTACCACAGGTGAGGGATCAGCCTCAATGTGGGCAGTATCCAGGGCAGCCACAGTCTTAGTCCGATCGGGGGATGTGTGGGACGAGCTGGCCGTCCACGTCAAACCCCCATCCGGACCCCCACAGTGATGCCCACTGGCAACAGCCTCAAGCTGTGTGACCGAAGCCAACACTGCCTGAAGCTGGGAGCGAAGGGACAAACACACACACCCATGCCCGAGGGAGGACTCGAACCTCCGCCGGGATCAGCCGCACAGTCTATGACTGCTGTATCTGTTGCCAACAAAGTTTTTCAAGAAACTCTGTTTTCTTTCTGTTTTCAAAGACTGGAGGAACTTAAATTCTGTATTGCGCCTGGTAGTCCAGTGTCTGCACAACAGTAATTACTCGCCTCTTACATTCTAAACGTTAATGGTAGAAGTCTTATTATCCACCATGGAGAATTCATTGACCGTCAGGAATCTAAATCAAAATCCTTAGAATTGTTATCCGGGACGTAATCATGAACTACAAAACAGCAATACTTGAACAGTACACAAATTGAACCGTTCGCCAGTTGGAAAAGAGGCCAATTTGTGTTCCAGCAGCAACAGATTCAGACCGTAGTTTTTCATGCAGTACGACATAAAGCTCTTTGGCCTTGTTTCCTATGTTTTAAGTGACAAGCACGGTTGATCTTGCTTACTTGCTTACTCCTCGGTTCTGCAGCCATTAAAGGGTCTTGGCCTGCATTACAGTATGTTGCCATTGCATCCGGTCCATGGCTTTCCGTCTCCATCCTTTCACACACACAGCTCTTTCATATCTTCCTACATTCTGTCCACTCATCTCCTTCTGGGACGTACCTTCCGTCGTATTCCTCCAGGCTTGCCATCAAAAATCTTCTTACATGTTCTGTCTTCCTCCATTCTGAACAGGTGTCCTGCCCATCGGTCTTCTTATTTTAGTGGTGGCGACAATTCAGGTTCTTCGAAAAGCTGTTCTTGTTCTGGTTTCGTACGGATGAGTCAATATTTTTCATCGTATATTGGGTCGTGTATGTACGCAGAATCTTTCTCTCCTAAATGCTACGGATCCTTCCCTCATTTGCAATCACGGTCCACGTCTCGCCACCATACATAACAACCGCTCTTGTAGGTGTTTTTTAAATGAGGATTTTAGATTTTCGCGATCGAAGCGAGCTCCTAAGCATGGGTAGTGCGACGTAGTACCATCTGTTGCCTTCTGCTATTATAGCTTTCACCTCATTGCCAGGGTGATATTCGATCAAACGTACTTGAAGTCTCTCACGCTTTCAAACTCCTTGTCAGCTATCCTGAGATTTGGTAGGTTCCGTTGGTTGGTCATTGCCATATATTTGGTCTTTTCGAATCTGACTACTGGCCAGGTTCCCTTGATGTCGAATAGCAGTGAGGTAGTCCTCCTGTGTCAGCCTCTTCTTCATTTCCACTTCTCTGGAGATTTCGCCCTGAGTTTTTACTTTACAGATGGTTTCACTGAGGTACATCATAGTAAGTTTATGGTACATCTTTGATATTCCAGCCTCCTCCATTACATTGCGCAATACCACTCTTGAGATGCTATCATAGTGTAGGGAAGCAGTCTACTCACGCCGTATAAAATTCACATCAGTCTTTTCATTGTGTGCCAGCCTAGTCCGCTGTAACTAGCTCTGACGTCATAAATGTTGCGTTATACTTTAAAAATCAGGTAAATAACCTGAAACATTTCTATCATGTCAGGAGTAATACTAAATCAATATGTGTTGAATATCAGTTTAATAACTTTAACCATTTTCGAAATTTGGACGTTTTTCTGTAAAAATCATTGGCGCAACAGAAAAGAGCTAGAAACTTAAAAATTTATATTTAGATTCCTTTTGCATAATAGTTTAGTAGAAATAGTATTCTGGATCTCATAAATTAAAACTTTAGTTGAAATTCATGATTTTCTGGTTTTTGTCTTAAAAATTAAGGAAGCAAGATAGATTAAGTAGGCGAATAAATAAGGCTAGGATGTTTAAATTTAAGGAGAAGGGAGATCCACTATAATCATAAAGATGTGAGAAGTTTCAACTGAATATCTATAAAACTATAGCGATAGCGTATCTTCAAAGGGCAAGTTCAGAGCTCGTCTACTGTGTGTAGTGCAATTAAATTAATTCTCTCGCCCAAAATATTTGTCTTAGCCATGTCAGACTTTTATTGTGATTACTTACCTGCGTGCTGATTGCACATTTAAATTGAGAGCTTCATCGGCCATCAGCAAAGGAAGCGATGATTTATTCGATAACTTAAAGTGGTGCATTACTAGCCCAGCGGCTAGTCGGGAGAGCCGAATTGATCAGGCGTTCCCTTAGCCGTCCGCACCGCGGCTTTATATATAAGAACGCTGCACTAGAGAGGAAGGCCCCAGTTCTCTCCAGACGCTGATTTGCGCACCACCTGTGCCGGGAGTCGCGTCGCGTCGGGACCATTGCTATAAACAGCCTCGGATGCCGTAATAAGTTACTCGGGATACGCATAACCATGAAATTGTTTTCGAGTGAAGTGTTAATTCTGGGATGACTTTAATGATCTATCTTCAGTTTGCGTATGTCGTATTTTCACGTGCCGCCGTGGGACAAACATTCTACCATTACTTAGCGTGACGTTTGATGAACATTATCATCAAATTATGGCAAGCATTCATTTAAACATTTAATTTGAACAGTTACAGTTGTATCAGCGCATTAGACTCTGAACTGCTCTGGTATTTGAATTGTGTGGATTCTTTTTGGTCTGTGACTTTCAGAATATAGTGAACATTTTAGAGAGAATGGTTTTTTGATTATGGTTCAAATGGTTCAAATGGCGCTGAGCACTATGGGACTCAACTGCTGTGGTCATAAGTCCCCTAGAACTTAGAACTACTTAAACCTAACTAACCTAAGGACAGCACACAACACCCAGCCATCACGAGGCAGAGAATTTTGATTATGAATCCCAGACAATCTCCTAATTCCTCAGTGCTATAAGCTGTAGCTATAAATGTATTTCTCAGATGAAGTGGGCACTAGGAATTCTAATTACAGGCTTCACGTTTTGCTAATCACTTTCTGGTTGCCAATATTGTAGTTAGAGAGCCAGTGTTGAGAACGGCAAACAACAGCATTAAATAAATAATAGGCACATTTTATATAACAATCATTCCACCCGCCGCCCCACAATAGGCTTGTTTAAAATCGATATTAAGCTTTTGTATGTTTATTTGATGTTCAAAACATTTTTCAAGTAGTATGAGCAATGCGAATATCTGGTCGGTTGTTGACCAATTTCTCTCCTCCACGTAGGGATACTTAGGATCTTGGAAAACACTTTATATCCGCTAGATATCAGGGAGATTCCTCGGTCTAAGGCGCTGCAGTCATGGACTGTGCGGCTGATCCCAGTGGAGGTTAGAGTTCTCCCTCGGGCATGGGTGTGTGTGTTTGTCCTTAGGATAATTCAGGTTATGTAGTGTGTAAGCTTAGGGACTGATGACCTTAACAGTTAAGTCCCGTAAGATTTCACACACATTTGAACATTTTTTTTTTTTTTAAATCCTCGATAGTTCTAGACGTTTAATGTATCTCCTTTCTTGCGTATGGGACAATTACACTGCCACCGCTGTTTCTCAGTGGATAACTTGTGAACAAGCCTATATTTCGGTTTACCCTGATTAGGAGACCTCACTACCTGTGAGGCCATTTTCTAGGAAGGCCTTCGGCTGTGTGTCTGAGGTATGACTCTTGAGGCTTTTTTTACTGAGGCTCTAGTAGTTATACCACAAAGGCCTATAACGTCCTTGTCTGAAAGCGTAATACCTGTGTGCACATCTTATTCCATTAGGCATAAACACAAACTCCCTATATGCATTCCTAAAATGCCGAATTAAATGGTTTAGATTTGGCTTATAATACCACAGTTCTTCAAGTACAATAATAGCTGCTGAATAATTTATTTTGTTTCCATAGAAAGTAATAGCTAATTCATCAGTCCTTTCTTGTGTGGTAGGAACAAGGAAGGCGAGGCGCAGGTCGTCCGGGTAATTTCTGATATGGTCCCAGTTGCCATAAAAAAACTCCAACGCAGACATTAGCTGTAAACAACAAGCTTTATTCAGAACGTAACGGTACTAGCCGTTTTCCACTCCACTGACATGCTCTTCTCTTGACAGATGTCTAGTATTATTTCATGTATTGCTTTCCACAGTGTTTCGCCACCATATATGAGAAGTTTCGCTTGGATCTGATCTTCGCCAGGCATTTTATTGTTTCTTAAGGCCTTAATAGCTTGTATCACTCCCTCCAGCGTAGGTTCTGGCGTTAAGAGCTCTGGTCCATAATAAGTTATTTCCACCAGCTCTTCTCGTTCTAATCCTGCTTCTGGGTTCAGCAACTCTTAGAAGTGTTCTAACCAACTGACATGTATTTTATTACCCTCCCCTATCAAATTCCCTTCTTTACTTCTACATGTATTTGCTCTGGCTTGAAATCCCACATTTCCTTCTTTAATCTTTTGGTATATTTCAAGTATTTGCTTCTCCTCTCCTAGCCGTTCAATTGCTTTTAGTTTTTCTTATTTTCTAGTGTTCTTTTCTTCAGGATGCAAACCCTATTCGCTAGACAGTGTTTCTCATTATAAATATTAATATTTGTTCTAGTTCTTCTCTGAAATAATTTCATTTGTGCTATGTTACACTCCTCATACATTTTTTGTCAAATCAATCCGCCTTCCTTTGAGACCGTGTGTGTACCAAAACATCTCCAGCTGCCTCGAGGATTGCAGTCTTACATAGTTTCCACATTTTTTTCTATATGTTCATTTGACATGTCAGTATCGCCCTTAATCCCCTATTCAATTTTCGTGTGATACGCTCCATATTGCTTCTAACTTCAGTTTCTTAATGTCAAAATTCTTTTGTTTGTAACCTTTTTCTTTTCCTCAATAGTGAGATCCTTTGCCTATACTAAATTCTCGATAGATGGTGCTCTGAATTGCAGTCAGCTCCACGTTGACTCCTAATATCCATTATGTCCCGTCCGTGCCTCCAGGCAGTCAGTTTGTGGTCTATTTGATTTCTAGTTCATCCACCTGGCGACATCCATGTTTCTTTGTGTCTCTTTTGTATGGGTAACATGTACTCCATGTTTTTGATTACAGGAAAACCTACAAAATCCTCATTGTCATTTGACATTTCATGGAGGCTATGTCTTTATATACTTGGCTTATAGGCCTCTTCTTTTCCTATTTTTCATTCAAGTCTCCTGTTAAGGCCTTAACATCATGTTTGTGAGTCTGATCATACATCCGCTCTACCTTGCCATGAAACTCGTCCTGTTGTTCGCATGCCTCCTCTGTTAGTGAACGCACATTTATCATTTTTATGTTGAAAAATTTTCCCCTTAATCTTAACGTGAACATCCATTCATTGATTGGCTCGAAGCCCATGTTTCAGATCTTCGGCGACAACAAACCTGTTCCAAAGGTACTTGTCCTCCCGCCACTATAGCGTATAATGAAATTTTCCGAGTCAATTAATGTCACTTCCACCTGATTTCCTGGAGAGCCGATATTTTCATACCGTAGTTGTTTACTTACTTTTTCAGCTGATGTAGGGCTCCAGCTTGATATAGGCTCCGCACATTCCATGTTGATATGTACATACCCTTACCCTTTTCTTGTTTGCTGGTATCGTCATCAATATATCTGTCTGGCTTATTCCTTTGTTAGCATTCGCAACAACTGACTTTTCACAGGGGAAGGTTGTTAATCTTCCACCCAACCATTTGCGGTGTTGTCCCTTATAGCTCGCCAGGTAGCTGGCCCCATTTTCAGGGGCTCATCCCAAGTCTTTGTAGATCTCTTTACTGACTGCAAGGCAGCAGGTGATGGTTGCGGGCTCCTCTGCACATTCCATGTTGATATGTACATACCTTTACCCTTTTCTTGTTTGCTGGTATCGTCATCAAAATTTCTGTCTGGCTTATTCCTTTGTTAGCATTCGCAACAACTGATTTTTTACAGGGGAAGGTTGTTAATCTTCCACCCAACCATTTGCGGTGTTGTCCCTTATAGCTCGCCAGGTAGCTGGCCCCTTTTTCAAGGGGATCATCCCAAGTCTTTGTAGATCTCATTACTGACTGCAAGGCAGCAGGTGATGGCTGGGGCCCCTCTGCCTTTCATCAAAGTCACTAGCTTCATACCTGCTGCTTTTGGTATGCCCCAGGTATTTTATTTCCCTGGGACCCATAATATCTGGAGAACGTCCCACTATCCGCCACCTGGGGCGACACCCGATGGGGGACCAGAAACCCCACTACTTTTAACAAAACACAGTGGGATCTGAGCTGTAACTACAATAGGTTAGATCCTCACTATGTCATATGACCTAGAACTCCTATTACACTTACTTCTCAAGATGGCTCTCCCTCAAAAATTGACAGATAGGTTGAATCATAATACGTAAAAAACCATGTATGATGGAGAGCACGTAATTTATTACACATAGGAGAGGGTACCTGACCTTGAACGTGGCTTTTTTTTTTTTAATTCGAAATAATATTACGACGCTTGTCGAACACATTTGCAGTTTGCTGTTGAGTTGGAACTTAATGTCCCACTGAATAAAACAACAAATTTAATAACAGAAACAGAATGCAAAACATGAGAACTCCACCGGCCACTCTGTTACTTGCTCGGCCAACTGCAGGAGCGTAGAATGTTGATTCCAAGTGCTCATTTACGAGCACTTAAGTCAATGTGACAGCTTATTAACAGATTACACATGTATTATCCCCTATTGTGTTATAAATAAATATTCCGATCCTAAGCTAATGCCCCTTACAATCATAGCACTATTTAGAAAGCTGTATGATGTCGACAGATGAAAAGACTTCACGATATAAAGTTTATGAGTTGTATCCTTGGTGTGCACTATCTTTGCTACGTGCACAGGTAGCTTTAGTAAACGTATTTCCGCGCCAACAGACTTAGCTCTACATGTTGTTAGTGCATCTGAGCTTGTATGTGTGATAGATTATTAGAACGATTGTAACATTGACAGTTCAGTACATATTTAACAGTTTAACACCATTTTACGATGTAATAAGTGTCGTACTCATCGGATCTTGTGGGACTCCCACAGTGAAAAGGCTGCATTTTAGTTTTATATTCTGACAGAATGTAAGTTATGTACATTTCTCTTTTTTATCATTACGCTACTATCTTAATGATATGTTTGCTTAATTATGTATATACGCCCTGTGCTTCACTTTTGTATTTTTTGTGTTTAGATAACTTTTGCAATGTTACTTGAAAGTGGCCCTAAGGCCGAAATTGCAATCTTAATCATAAATGTTTTATACAATCAGCGGCGACTATGATGTCTTTTTTAAAGAAATATTATATGAGTGTGAATCCCAACCATGAGAAGTTATTCTTAATTGCTTCCGCTGCTGCTGCTACCATGTGGGCAACTAGATCCTCTTATGATTCAACAATGGTTTTGCGAACAATGTTGCGCATTTCACAGCACACCAAAGTCGTCCAGAGTAGGCCACGGTACAAACCATCTCCACCTATCCGATTTTCTGGAACACGTCAGTTCAAGAATTGACCCCACAGGACGATTGAAACGTGCCGGCGCCCCATCATGTTGGAACCAAATGCGCTGTCTTGTACCGAGTGGCACTTTATCCAGCAATTCTGGTACTGTTATGGTGGCGAAAATGATCTAGGTAGGAGATGTGATCCAATTAAAAACTCACCAACAACACATGCCCAGAACCGTACTTGAGAGCGAGTAAATGTGGCAGGTGGATTAAACTCCTCCAAATATCTGAACTGTGGATGTTGAAGACCTCATCGCTATGTAGTAAGCATCAGCCACATCACTGTAGTCGCTATACGTGTATCGCTCCAAGTACAGTGCAGAATCAAGACGTACAATGTGAATGTGAATGTGAAACTGGTACTACAACTGAAATGTCAATTATGTCCTCTACCTTCAGTCTGGAACCGCGCGACCGCTACGTTCGTCGGTTCGAATCCTGCCTCGGGCGTGGATGTGTGTGGTGTCCTTAGGTTAGTTAGGTTTAAATAGTTCTAAGTTATAGCGGACTGATGACTTCAGATGTTAAGTCCCATAGTGCTCAGAGCCATTTGAACCATTTTTTTACGTCCTCTACCGATGCAACAAATCAGTCGTTACAGCTGAAGAGTGAATACGCCCAGTACACGATTAAATAATGCTTACAGGAAATTATGAAATCAGAGAAACATTTGTTTTGGTGTCGGTCTAAATAATTTTCGCACTTTGTGTGTGTGTGTGTGTGTGTGTGTGTGTGTGTCTGTGTGTGTTTGTGTATGCGTGCTAGGTAACAAGATGATAAGAATATGAATTCACTGAGTGCGATTCCAACGTTGGATGCCGGTGGGGGTAATTTTATGGTGCACAAAATTTTACGAGGAGATAACCGTATGTTGAAACTTCGACACAACGTAGGATCAATTGATTTGTTTTCTTTATGGTTATCGATGCATCCGAATCTGTAGATCTTATGAATAGCAGCTTTATTGGGACAATGGACGTAATTTGAAGTGGGATGCAGTATAGTAGGAAGTATTAATGGTTTAAGTCATACAGTCAACCGTGAGACTATTTGAACTGTCATCTTCTCTTTTCAGTCTATAGCTTTAGATGTCGAACATTTGCTGCTACTGGGTGATACGGGAAACTGTCCGACGTAACGTGTATCGTCTTATCACAGTCTTATTAGAAGATAATCTAATCCAACTACAATTGAGTTCTTTATACTTGTAACTATTATTATCATTATTTTATATTAATAAATCTTAGTAATAGTATCATAAGTTCTTTATCTATGTAAGAAATAAACATTATTGTAAGACATGTAACAGGTAATGAGTCTATAATTTAAAGCCACCCATAGAACTGAATAAGTTTAATTGAATCTCTCCTTGTAGACTGTGTCTAATATAATATTATAATTTAGTATTTTATCCATCGTCAGCAACTGTAGTCATATATGACGAAGAACTAAGTAGCCAGTTGCATAAAAGAGATTTAATTTCTTTACTTTCTGAGGAAGGGAATTAAGTGCCCGAAATCAGTACAGAAATTAAATTTATTTTATGCTACTGGTTGCTTGTCATTTCATTATAATATCATAATGCTTTCTAAACACAGATTGCACCGTGAAGCAGTCAGGTTGTTGTAAAGTGTGTTCACTGTTAATTAGAGATGAATTACAGGTACTGCTGTGCATGCATTCAGTTTACAAGCTGTGATTTCCGTCACGTTATGTAATGTGCTAATCGTATTTGAAAATGTGAGTTAGTTATTGGCTACTTATATTGCAGTCTCATGAATTACTGATTTTATGGACAGGTTTTCAAATAATAACCTAATTTCATGACTGAATCATAAGCGAACCCTCCCTCATAAAATTTGATGCCCTCCTGCGCGAGAAGTAATAGTCTTCAGGCTATATACCACTGCACTAGTACGTGCGTACAAATATTGTCCAACATCGAATGAAATTATATGGGTCTAGAGACATCTTGAACTTTCAAACATTTATGATTTATTTATGGTGGCTGAGTGAGGAATGACAATTTGTACAAAGGCCAGGATTCGAACATGGTTCTCCTGGTTGCTGGGCAGATGCGCTAACCACTACGCCACCCTGCCACAGTGGCTTAGCACAAATGCATAGATTACCCCTAACACGCCTCCCTCAATCCAACGCTGTTCGAGCTTACGGGGAATAGCAAGAAGTGTTAATGGAGAATCTGGATTGAGGAGGGGAGCGTGCTAAGGTAGTCCGTACAATTGTGCAGATCCAGTAATGACGTATGGGCCGTAGTAAAAATTGCTGTTTTGAAGAGCGCGCCGCAGCGCGTAGTGTAAAGCAGTCGCCTTCCGTTTCTGGCGGTGGCGCCGCTGTAGTAATCGCAGCTTTGGTGTCTCCCTCCGGTGTGAAAGAGGAAAGGTTGCCTGTTCACGTGCATTTAAGGGGCGCTATGAGCTTGTCAGGGGGTCACTCAGTCGGAGGCAGTTGGTCAGCCAGGGCAGTCTGTCAGTCTGGGCGAGTGTGGTCAGTTGGTCAGCCAAGTTAGTCTGGGTCTGTCTCTCGTCCGCATTATTGACGCGGTTAGTGTCTGTCGGTCGTGCGGAGTGCTAGTATGTGTTAGGCCACCAGTCTGCTCTAGTTTTCTCAGGCAATTGGCATTGGCGGTTGGATCGATCGGTTGGTCGGTCGCGCACTGAGACGCGAGATGACTTGTCCGCCTTGAGCGTTGGCGCATGTGAGGTCCCCACGTGAGTCCAGTGGGCAGCGCCGTATAGAAAGGGGTAGTGGCTTCGCGGTTCACACGAGAGCAACAGGAGCGAAACCACGACATCGGGCTGGCCGGGGCGAGCTGCGACGCCGTGAGACGGGAGATGGGCGCGCCTTCCTGCGTCCGTTGAAGCGGCTGGCAGCGGACGGTTCGGGAGAGCGTTGGGGGTGCTGCCCCACGTCTTCGCCAGAAATCGCAGCCTATTAGAAGTTAAGTGACTGGAGATGGCTCTGAGCACTATGGGACTTAACATCTATGGTCATCAGTCCCCTAGAACTTAGAACTACTTAAACCTAACTAAACTAAGGACATCACACAACACCCAGTCATCACGAGACAGAGAAAATCCCTGACCCCGCCGGGAATCGAACCCGGGAACCCGGGCGCGGGAAGCGAGAACGCTACCGCAAGTGACTGGAGATATGTTGTGTCAATTAGTTGTTAAATTCTACTTGTTTTCTTGGTCAGTCTCGTCTCCAGCTTGCTCGTCAGTCTCTCGTCCGTACCGGTTAGGCAGTTAGTGTCTGTCTGTCGGTCTGCCGTACATTAATAGCTGCCTCTGTCATGTTTGTCGGATTCGGTGTCAACGAATTTATTGCTTAAAGGCCGAATTCTTGAGTGTGTTTCTATCTCGCGAGGTGGTATATGTGTAATGTAGAGCGTGTTGCACATTTTATGTAAGTCTGCATTTTATGGGTTTTATTTAAATAGTCATTTCAGGTTATAAGCTTGCCACTCTTCCACCGTAAGAGTCCATTAAAAAAATAAACAGCAAAATTACACTTTCGGTGGCAAATAATTTGAGGGTTGTACCATTTCCATTCCTCTTACAGGGTGCATAGTTTACAAGTTTGTATGAGTTGTTAAAAATTTTTGTTTAAGGTAATCTGGTGTCTTGCAGATTTGCACCAGTGTAGTCTTTCAGAGGTTGTTGTGAGCGGTCGTGACTACGGCCGTGTTGAAAGGGAGCAGGCGAGCTTCTCAGCCCGAAGGCTCCTACTGTTAATATTGTTCTTGCCTCTAAATAAAACTGTAACTTGACATTTCGAGTGTGCTTTTCTGCTTATAATTTTAACTGTTTTGAAAAGGCTTTTAGGAATAAAATTCAGATTTGTTAAAGGTAATTTTCCATCAGTTACTTCCGGGCAACTACTTCCACGCTCACCTAGTGTGATTAAATGTGTTAATGTTCTTGGTGAACCGCTGGTAAATAAAGTAAATTCTTTAAGAAAAGATTTTGAAAGGAAATTCATGGTTCAACGTAGTGTTTAGCGCATCTGCCTTGTGTGCAGGAAACACGAGTTCGAATCGCGGCGTGATGAAGATTTTGATCTGTTGCTTCAGCTAGCGTGTATACATTGTCCAACACGTAAAATGTCTTGTTGGGCACTGGAAACGTGGAGGGGCTTCGGCTGGAGTATCCGGTGCCAGCAGCGACAGGTGCCAGCTGGAGAGGGCCCTGGACGCGACCGACCTGCGCCGTTTTGTCACCGGAATTTGTACACCCGGCGGGCGTACGTCACCGCACAATGAGGCGTTAATTGCGGTCACTTCGTCAGAGCGGCGCGCGCGGCCGATAGGGCACAATGGCCCACACGCGGCCCCTGCCTGCCCGCCTATCTGGCCGCATCTGCCGCCGCCACTGCAGCACGCCGCTGCGCTGCCGACCAGATTGATGCCCGCTGCCGCCAGACAGGACTGTGCGTGATTGATCTGTGTGTCCTGTACGTACTCCGTTCATTAGTTTTTTCCGCACAAAATCCTAGTAGTTTAACGATAGTATTAAGAACTAAAAAAAGCTGTGCACGTGTGCCAACCGTGTGCTTGAGACGTGGAAGTGATATTACATTTCCCAGTTCACGCTCGTCACCTACTCGAATATTAAGTAACAGGAACGGAAAATGCTCCTACTATCGCTCAATAAAAGGCGAGTACGTCCCGTACCGAGTTAGGGATGTAAAAGAAGTGAACTACCTTTTCGACTTATTTGACAGCTTTAAAGAAATTTACATCAAAACGTCCTGACATATTCGCGCTTTTTCAGTTTTAGGACTGGTACACACGTCATGTACTATAATGCAGAGTGGTAATAGGTAGATGCCGTGTTTCTTGACTTTCGCAAGGCGTTCGATACAGTTCCCCACAGTCGTTTAATGAACAAAGTAAGAGCATATGGACAATCAGACCAATTGTGTGATTGGATTGAAGAGTTCCTAGATAACAGAACGCAGCATGTCATTCTCAATGGAGAGAAGTCTTCCGAAGTAAGAGTGATTTCAGGTGTGCCGCAGGGCAGTGTCGTAGGACCGTTGCTATTCACAATATACATAAATGACCTTGTGGATGACATCGGAAGTTCACTGAGGCTTTTTGCGGATGATGCTGTGATATATCGAGAGGTTGTAACAGTGGAAAATTGTACTGAAATGCGTCCCATAGTGCTCAGAGCCATTTGTACTGAAATGCAGGAGGATTTGCAGCGAATTGACGCATTGTGCAGGGAATGGCAATTGAATCTCAATGTAGACAAGTGTAATGTGCTGCGAATACACAGAAAGAAAGATCCCTTATCATTTAGCTACAATATAGCAGGTCAGCAACTGGAAGCAGTTAATTCCATAAATTATCTGGGAGTACGCATTAGGAGTGATTTAAAATGGAATGACCATATAAAGTTGATCGTCGGTAAAGCAGATGCTAGACTGAGATTCATTGGAAGAATCCTAAGGAAATGCAATCCGAAAACAAAGGAAGTACGAGAGTACGCTTGTTCGCCCACAGCTTGAATATAGCTCAGCAGTGTGGGATCCGTACCAGATAGGGTTGATAGAAGAAATAGAGAAGATCCAACGGAGAGCAGCGCGCTTCGTTACAGGATCATTTAGTAATCGCGAAAGCGTTACGGAGATGATAGATAAACTCCAGTGGAAGACTTTGTAGGAGAGGCGCTCAGTAGCTCGGTACGGGCTATTGTTAAAGTTTCGAGAACATACGTTCACCGAGGAGTCAAGCAGTATATTGCTCCCTCCTACGTATATCTCGCGAAGAGACCATGAGAATAAAATCAGAGAGAATAGAGCCCACACAGAGGCATACCGACAATCCTTCTTTCCACGAACAATACGAGACTGGAATAGAAGGGAGAACCGATAGAGGTACTCAAGGTACCCTCCGCCACACACCGTCAGGTGGCTTGCGGAGTATGGATGTAGATGTAGATAAACTTAGCAGTAGCAACAATAGTATCCTCAGCAAATCACAGTTTGGGTTTCAGAATGGTTGCTCTACTGAGAATGCTATTTACATGTTCACTCACCAGATTTTACAAGCATTAAATAATAAATCAGCGCCGGTCGGTATTTTCTGCGACCTCCCTAAGGCATTTGACTGTGATAGCCAACCAATCGATGATGTCATACTTAAGTAAAGGAATGCTCAGTTTTACACTTAGTAATTCAAGCAATATAATTCAGGGATATAATTCTGAGTTGGGAGAAATCACGAACTGGTTCCCCAAGGTCCAGTCTCGGGGCCGCTGCTGTTCCTCGTATATGTAAACGATCTGACTATTATACAACAAGCAGACTTACTTCTTTTGGCAGATGACAATATTGTTATTATCAACCCAAGCATATGTACAGAAACAGAAGAAATGATAAACAAAATCTTAAAAGAACCATTGACTGGTTTTCTGCAAATGGTCACACCCATAATTTTAAAACGACACAACCTTTCCAGTTCTGCACATCTAGAGGTACTATACCAAGCGTAATAGATGGTGAAGAAAAAAATGGGGTGGAAACTTAAAAACTCTTAGCTGTCCGTATTGATGAGATTTTAAATTGGAAGAAACACATTTTGCTATTCATAAAACGACAGTTCACCCACATTTGCGCTTAGAATCACTGCAAATCTTGGAGGGAAACATATCAACAAGGTTACATATTTTGCATATTTTCATTCAATAATGTTTTATGAAGTAATATTCTGGGGTAACTCATCTTTAAGAAAAATGTCTTCATTGGTGTTCACCCAGGATCATGTTGTAGACGTCTGTTATTTGTGTCTATTGGTTCTTACCCCCTCACCATACATGTTGCAGAGGGTGGGGCTAAAAGAACTCACTGTGCTGGAGAAGTAAATTGCAAAAAAGTGCGAACAGTAAAGTTGTTTTGGTTTAAATGTCTTTGAAGTTACCAGGTAAGTCGAAAAGCCAGTTTTCTTCTTTCAAATCCCTGACTGTGCCCAGGACTTATTCGTCTTTTTTTGTGCTACGCCAGTAGAATTTTTCATTCTGGTTCCCAACTTTGACTCTACCATAATTTTGAGATTAGACCACCATATATTAGCAACCAATGTGCACTTTTGTTAACTCAGCCGACAGCTGATTCCGTATTAGTTTTGTTATTTTCTTTCGAACAATGCTGCTTATATCATGGCAATGGATAAAGGTTTCACAAAACAACGGGACGAACATTAATTATATACATTTTACAAAATTTGAACTGATACGCACAAATTTGAAACATAAAAGTGTAGTAAAAAGCGGAAAAAATGTGTTTTCTTTGCACGTAAAACCCAAATGAAGCTAGATTTTTAAAGCAAGTATACAGTTTTAGCGTAATGACGCATTTTTTATTTATTTTCTGCGCATTCAATTCACGTGAGAACGAATTTTACATGCTACATTGAATTCCAATTTAAACCACAGTGTCATGACAGCGAATAAGGATAACTGGATAAAAAATATTGTTACTCTGATTTTATCCATTTGTCTACCTTCGCGCAAAGTTCGACCCGATTCTTGCAAGTTTAAACTCCAGAGGTAAAGCGCTTAGAAAACCACCCATCAAACAAACAAACAAAAATCCAAACTAAGTAAAAATTTTTTGAAACGGTTAAAACTTATCCTACACCAAGACCGATATACCGTTGGACTAAATTTAAACCGTCAGTCTAGAGTTTTGAGGGGTGGGTCTTCTTTGCCCGTAAAATCCGAACGGTGCAAACATAAATGGCGCTTTTAACTGAGCACTAATTTCAGTCCATTTAAAATATTTACAAAGGAATTGATCGATTCGCACAATGGGCCTGGGCGCCAACTCCGGTTCGTTGCTCAAACTTTGCTTAATATACTTTAACATCGTTAAAATAAAACAGACGTTGTAATGGCTGTATAAATGGCTGCTGGTCCCGGCTGAAAACACTTTACCCCCAGATCCATAAAATTTCTGGCGTGCAGCGGCATAAATTTGACTTCTTCTAATATTTCGGCTGAATACCGTCCAGCCATCTTCAGAGTGAGCCAAGGTCACTGCCGCTCCAGCATTTGGTTCGTCCTTTTAAAGCTCCAGCAAGTGCTGGAGCGTCAGTCACCTTGGCTCACATTGCAGATGGCTGGACGGTATCCAGCCGAAATATTAGAAGAAGAAGTCAAATTTATGCGGCTGCACGCCCAAAATTTTATGGATCAGTATTTGCGCAGCGAAAATATGAAGATGCACTTAACCCCCCTGTTCCTAGCTCATAAACGAACCGAACACCAAGACCACCCACCCCACAGTCCCTGTGACGCAGTATTGTAACAGGCTTCATTAAGTGTGTGTGATCAATGATCGCCTGCTTGTTCAATTTTCCATGGGTTTCGTATTACCAAAGGAAATACGTTGAGATTTCCCTGAATTAGTAGCTCCTTTGGAGGCTGCCTGAATTCTTGTGCTACACACTAAAGTGAACGCAATTTGATACATACACCAACCTTTCGGAGGACGCCAGCTTTCTGGTGGACATAGAGCTTAGTCCGTTTTTATCACAGGAGTTTGTTACCTCTTTACTGGTCAGCAAACCTCTTCCTTGGATCATCATGTACAGTAGATATATGTGTCACGAGATGAAGCGTAACATCGGAGGACCAAGTGCAGTGAAGGTGGGCAAGTGAATTTTACTGGTTATGGTATCGTTGAGCTGAGCCTTGTCCAGTAGACCAGGTGGGTTAGAGTGACAGTTGTAGTGTTTATAATTGTAGCTTTGCTAGAAAAGACTGCAGGGAGCTATTTTATTAAGAGTCATTCTACTTGGACCTCGACTCAACTTGTAGAAACCGTTGAAAAATTTGGAAGGTCACAATCTGTACTGTTAGTCACATCCATATTTAGTCATCTGCATACTGAGCTAACTCTTTTTAGGAACACGTGCACACGACGACTCAAATGTTCAGCTTACACATGCACCAGTGTATTGCTACCAAGCTCCAAGAAAAATCATCTCGTTCGCTCCGTAAGTCAAGAAATGGCTCTGAGCACTATGGGACTTAACATCTGAGGTCATCAGTCCCCTAGAACTTAAAAACTACTTAAACCTAACTAACCTAAGGACATCACACACATCCATGCCCGAGGCAGGATTCGAAGCTGTGACCGTAGCAGTCTCGCGCCTCCGGACTGAAGCGCCTAGAACCGCACGCGCACCACGGCCGGCGCTCCGTAACTGATTGTCACTGAAGAATGGATAAATCTAAAAGTGGTTTGATAGTTACCTGAAGACTTTAGTTTTCTTGGAAACTATGACACACCGCCCGGTCTGAGATACTTTTTCTGGTCTCTATCAACGTGGATGGCAGTAGTGTTACTACAAAATTTCTGTGTCAGTGCTTGTCAGAATTATGAATGAATTTCATTCCGCAGCAGAGCGTGCGCTGGTTTGGAACTTCCTGCCAGATTAAAAGTATGTGCCGATCTGGGACTCAAACTGGCGCCTGTAAAGCTGAGAGGGCGGAACGTGGGTCGTGCCTGGATAGGTCAGTCGGTAGAGCTTTTGTCCGCAAAAGCAGAGGTTTTGGGTTGGAGTTCCGGTCCGACGCACAAGTTTCTAATCAATATTAACTGAATTTTAAGGTGCTGGACGATTATTAAGGTTTGTTACTTGAATAAATCTTAGCCATGATACCATGATGCCATATGCGATGAATTTCAATAAAATTATCTTCTCAAGAAATAGCATTAACGCAATCCTGCAAGCCAAACTGGGGTTAATTTATACACTATACAGACGTATATCAACTTGATTTACATTCATAAACCCGAGAAGTAATTTCTGAGAATGTACGCTTGGAGCACAGCATTGTATGGTAGCAAAACATATACTGTGGGAAAACCGTAACAAGAAAATTGAAGCATTTAATAAGTGGTGCTACAGAAAAATGCTGAAAATTAGGAGGACTGATGAGGTAAGGAATGATGAAGATTTACTCGTAATCGGAGAGGAAAGGAATACGTGGAAAATACTGACAAGAAGAAGATGGAGCATAACTTCCATGGTACTAGAGGGAGCTGTAGAGGGCAAAAACTATAGAGGAAGAAAGAAACTGTAAAACATCCAGGAAATAATTGAGGACGTATACTGCAAGTGCAAGTGCTACTCTGATACGAAGAGGTTGGCACAGGAGAGGAATTCGTAGCTGGCCGTATCAAGCCAGCCAGAAAACTGATGACAAAGAAAAAGGCAGTAGTTACTTATTTCACTAGTGGCTTGCTTTTCTAAAACATTACGCCTGGATAACATTAACAGGCGCACATTAGTAAAAAAAAAAAAAACTAAATGCGAATGTGCGCATGGTTTACTCACAAAATGAAGAGTAAGATTTAACATACCACCGACGATAAGATGCCGACAGGTGTGGCCGAGCGGTTCTAGGCGCTACAGTCTGGAACCGCGCGACAGCTACGGTCGCAGGTTCGAATCCTGCCTCGGGCATGGATGTGTGTGATGTCCTTAGGTTAGTTAAGTTTAAGTAGTTCTAAGTTCTAGGGGACTGATGACTTCAGATGTTAAGTCCCATAGTGCTCAGAGCCACTTGAACCATTTTTGACGATAAGATACATGTGACCAACACGGCGGCAAAGGGATGAACCCACCAAAATCAGTCTGCGCAACTTTTCTGTTACTTTGCACCTTTCAGACTCTGAGCGCTGCCCATTCTATCTTGCTACGGTTGGCTGATATTTTATTGGCATATAATGCTCATATCGTGATAACCTCTGACCGCAGAACTGGAGTTCAACAAAAACCTTTACAGGCAGTAATTTCATCACTTTATATCTTTGAATATTTGTAATATGTGATTTCCTACTATGGGATCTTATATACGTACTAATCTCAACTGAACCTTCTTGTAAATTACAGGCCATAAAGACGTGCCACTGACAAGATGCAACCAGAAGATTGCCTCGTGTGAGAGACATATGGCTTGATTTGCGTACTGACCCAGTCTGTGTCACTTTGTCCTGATGGACTGTAAAATATCAAGCATTCGAAGTTCAATTCCGAGTACAACGAGTGTTGATCAAACACCCTTAGCATTTTCATTTTAATTTTCTTTATATTTTATTATTACTGACAGTTTTCTTTATGTTACAAAAGTTTTTAAATTACATAGTCTAATATCATTCTACTGCGCTCTCCTTTTTACACTCCCTACATTTCAAATGGGCCATATCCAAAGATACACAGGGTTATGTGGTTTTGCGATTTGGAGCGGTCCTGAAAACTCTGTGCAATAGAAATTTGTTATTTAATAATTTAATTTTCAAGTGAATGCTCATATACTGTCCAGCCACACTAATTCGACCACCTGTAAAAAGTTCGATTAATTAACTTTTGCAGCATGGACCGCTTCGAAACGTGCAGCAAAGTAAGCAGTGAAGGTACTGACAGGGATGTGGAGCCATGTCGACTCCAGTGGCGTTTCTCTTTAGGATCCACACGATCAAGGTGGTCCCACACATTCTCGACTGCGCTTAAATCTGGGGATTCTGGTGGGCAGGTGAGTACCGTAAACTCACCCTGGTGCTCTTGAAACCACGCGCGTGCACTGTGCGCTCTGTAACACTTTGCCTTGTCATGCTGGTAGATGCCATCGTGCTGAGGAAAAACGAACTGCATGTAGGGGTGGATATGGTCTCCGAAGATAGATGCATACTTGTGTTGATCCATTGTGCGTTCCAGAATGACGATATCTCCCAGATAATACTACATCTCCCAGACCATAACACTCCCTCCTCTGGCCCGGACCCTTACAAAGATTGTTGCCAGGTATTGGCTTTTAAACGTCTGACGCTGTACGCGCCAGTGGCCGTCTGTCCGTCCGATGGAGCATAAAACGTAATTCATCTGTAAAGCCTGAGCACTCTGTCTCTTTTATATCTCTTTAGGAATCGCTAATCATTCCTGTTGCAGAGCCACAGAACGTCATAAACGTAAGCGTAGATTCTTAGTTTCCTTCAAGGGGCCATTTTCTTAAGAGTCTGGTGAAATGGGTAGCAAAAATTGTCGGTGGTTGTAGCCTTTCCTTTGAAGACTTGCCGTAAGTGGCTCAGTTCTATCTGGAAGTTTTCTGCAGCTGAAAGAGCTTACACTCGATGCAGTAGTGTGCAGACAGCAGTCCGTTGTTGTTGTTGTGGTCTTCAGTCCTGAGACTGGTTTGATGCAGCTCTCCATCCTACTCTATCCTGTGCAAGCTTCTTCATCTCCCAGTACCTACTGCAACCTACATCCTTCTGAATCTGCTTAGTGTATTCATCTCTTGGTCTCCCCCTACGATTTTTACCCTCCGCGCTGCCCTCCAATACTAAATTGGTGATCCCTTGATGCCTCAGAACATGTCCTACCAACCGATCCCTTCTTCTGGTCAAGTTGTGCCACAAACTCCTCTTCTCCCCAATCCTATTCAGTACCTCCTCATTAGTTATGTGATCTACCCATCTAATCTTCAGCATTCTTCTGTAGCACCACATTTCGAAAGCTTCTATTCTCTTCTTGTCTAAACCATTTATCGTCCACGTTTCACTTCCATACATGGCTACACTCCATACAAACGCTTTCAGAAAAGAATTCCTGACATTTAAATCTATACTCGATGTTGACAAATTTCTCTTCTTCAGAAACGCTTTCCTTGCCATTGCCAGTCTACATTTTATATCCTCTCTACTTCGACCATCATCAGTTATTTTGCTCCCCAAATAGCAAAACTCCTTTACTACTTTAAGTGTCTCATTTCCTAATCGAATTCCCTCAGCATCACCCGACTTAATTCGACTACATTCCATTATCCTCGTTTTGCTTTTGTTGATGTTCATCATGCAGTCCGTGTGGGTGGGTTTTCGGTAAACTGGGTGGGTTTTCAGTAAACACTGTGGCTGAGACGCCCTTTTGATTTTCGGCAGGCAGGGACTTCAAGGAGTGGCAAGGTACCGTTCGTCTCTACATTGATGTGCTTATGGATTTTGCTGATGTGATCCAAGAACTTCTTCGGTGGGCGCGGCGGTCTTACAACCTTAAATGGTGCTCGATTGGGCACCAGTGACGTGAAATACTGTTTCTATATAAGGACAAGAGTAACTCTAGACAATGGCCCAAGATCATTCGTTCCAATGCTTTTTGGTTTTTAACCCTTTGACTCGACTGGAAGGAGGGAATTTTATCAATATAGAGGGCGAATTTTGTTTTTGCATTGTATAGCTGGAATCAGCCGAACAAATAGTACCCATGTCGTCTTTCATGCGACTCTCTGCGTCGACGGAAAGCGCTGTTTTGTTTACTGTTGTAAACAAAACTACTTTTAAAGCGGAGTTTTACGTGCTCATTCGATAGAGCAGTCCAGATTAGTCTCGTGCGATATTCTTTTAATCGATATTTAGTAACTGGCCCGCGATGACTTATACCGCCATCCATGCAGAATTGCTGTTTATTCCTCGTATTTTACTGTTCCTGTTAACACACATCGGAAAGATAGTATCGAACTAGACTAATCTGAAAGCTCTCTGTGGAATGGGCATATAAATTTCCGACTTTAAAATTATTTTGTTTGTAATGAGAAACAAACTGACGCTTTATGTTGATTTTGGGCGTCGCATGAAAGGCATGACGAGCAGTAGCTGTCTGGACTGACTCCAAGTACGCACTGCAGGTATTTAGCGAAACATCAGAGAAAATGTGCCTCTCCTAGGAGAGATACCCGGTACATCGCCGTGAAACCGTGCAATCGTAAATATGTTTACTCGGAATGACAGACAATATTCTAATACATCGGAAACCGCACTGTGAAGAAATAATAATTAGTGAATCAAATGTGAAAAAGTGTGGTTTTCGGTGTATTCGTGTTTCACAAAATACCAACAGTGCTGTCAGCATATTTCTTGTACTTTTGAAATCAGCATAGAAACCTCGCTGTATAGATATCGATAACTCTCGATTTACAGCTTATAGTCCTAAAAAGGCGAGATATTAAATCTAGCACACTTGTGTTACGGAGGCGTTGGGCCGACAATTCTACTTTTCGTAGAATTCCCCTGATTTCATCCTATCCTCACTGACAACAGTACACCTCATAACATATTCTTCCAGAGAATAACAAATTGTTACAGGATAGTTTTTCCAAAACTGCTCTGTAACTGAATTCATAGCCTACTATTCAAGTTAGACTACCAACTCAGTTCAAATTACTAACGACGCATGAAAGTACGGATGTAGCTGGAACAAACACCAGTGTTTGGGAATCTAATAAGTAATTCTTCGTTCCCTTTCTATAGGATGAAGAATATGTGTATGATTTTGCTGTAAACTGGGTCCGATGGCTGACAGCGGGAGAGTGAGAGCGGCTGATACACGGTCAGGTACACACTGAACGGGCAGGTGCTGTCAGAGCCGGTGTCCTACGTTGCCATAATAACTTTGCAGAGGGCAAGAGGGGGAATTCGGTAAGGCTGTACACTTTCGCTGTGAGAAGCAGCTTAAAGAATCCTTCTGAAAGGAGGAATTCAGATCCGGAATAATCTGTCGGACCCAAAGAAGGCCAGTAGCCATTGGTGTCTAAAGTTTCCAAGGCAGCCCATGTCTGGATCACAAAATATATTTTTGTAGTGGGATGAAGACTCGCAAGTGCATATGTACAGCCGGTATCACTGGCCGAAACGTTAAACCACACTCGTAGTAGGAGAGAATTTCTGCTTTCTCCCTCCCCAAAAGAGATATGTGTACTGGTTAGTCACAGCAGATTCCTTAGCCGAAGGGAGATTTTCGCTATGGTACAAATTTTTCATTGGTTGAAACTCAGACAGGGAGGACTTCATCCTGGACTTGCTACTCTCAGCTACTACTGCAGCCGCTCTGTGCATCTGAATTTTACAAGCATGGTAAGCGTGAGTGGAGTTTGTGTATTTCATGGTGAGGGCCACGAAGTCATTTGTTTCGAATTAGAGTTCCACTCGTGTGAATTAATTCACGCAGTCAGTTAGTTAAACTTAACGTACTGCCCAGCTTTCCTGTGAGCTCCATATCAAACACGTGGCTTTCTGGCAAGTAGTACTCAGCGACCACTGATTTACCTTTCTGCCACAGGTGAATACACCTGGAATAATCCAAGGAAGCCGCCAGGACGCTGTGTTTTGTCTGTATGACGTACTGCAACTGGCACTCAACACTGAATGCTGCAAAATGCCAGGAGTGAGTAGTGTATCACTGCTGGTTCTGGCCGCAAATTCGCTGAGGTCTCCATCAACACTTTTGGAAATCGCCAACGTCATCATCAGCATTCCCATAACTCCGTCCCCTTCCCCTCAGTTCCCAGGATGGCCACCCCATCTCCTCCCCTCCCACCCCCCCCACCCCCCACCACAAATAAATGGCATTGCATGACGCTACTAGTAAATTGCTGTGGGGCCCTGGGGCATTAAAGTTTCAGCCAATGGCGTGTAGTATCAGCCCCTACCACACGAGCTATTTTAATTTTTATAATTCGATTGTACGTGCACAACCATTTGCTGTCTGTACTCTTGAGAAAGGTAACTAGTACGAAATGCACCCAGCAGCAGTGATCAGCTGGGAAGAAGTGTAATGCATCATATTTTATGAATGTCTTACATGAAGTAAATAGAACAGCACTTGTGTTTAAAATGTGGTAAGAGATCGAGTACAAGTTATACAGGGTGTTTGTGGAGGAAAGGTCAATATTTTAAACAGTGGTAGTATAAGTAATTCTGAACAAAAAATGTTGTATGAACATAGGTCCGCAAATGCTTCGTTAGGGAGTTATGGTTATTGAAAGGAACTTTAATTCTGCAAAATTGATGTGTACAACGTGAACGTATACGCAATACAAATGGACCGTAAGGTGATTTTCTTGCAAACAATGCATGGGTACATGCCATGTTTACGCTATGCAACCTACCAAGTGTTACGGTCATGTGACATATGTAGTACAATCACCCATTGTTTCCTTAGTTGTACCGTGTAAACAACATTGTGTCGTGTATCCGCGACAGATCAGTTAGCTGTGTAGTGTACGGTGTTAAATGTGTTCGAACAAGCACTGCTAACAATGTCACACATCTACAGTAATGAGGAATACGCAGACATAGTGTACGTTTATGGCTTCTGCCACGGTAGTGCTATCGCTTCAAGAGAAGAATACCACAGGCGCTCCCAGACTCGATGATTACCTGATTTCAGGGTGTTTAGCAATGTATTTATCACTTTGTGTTCCACCAGCTCTCTTCCAAGTAGACATTTTTCATCCAAGCGTGCACGTCAACAAACTTTGCAAGGACAGGAAGAAATTATCGCAAGTGTAGAGTGTAGTCCTGGTACTGTCATATGAACAATGCCCCTGCATATGAATGTCCCACAGATATGTGCATGGGAAAAATTACATGTGGGTAACCTGTATCCATTTCACATACAGCATGTAAAAAATCTCCACCTTGGCGACAATGCCCAATGACTTAAATTCTGTCACTGGGTAATTGAGAATACTCATTTGCTTCCATACATACTATGCACTAATGAAGCCCAGTTTTCATGACATGGAATAAACAACACATTCAATAATCATCGATCGTCATAGGAAAAAACACACACTTCAGTGGATAGCAATATCCAAGTTCGTTTTGCCATAAATGTTTGGTGCAGTATGATCACTAACCTTTTGATAGGTCCATTTATTATCAATCAACGACCAATGGGAGAGAGGTATCTACATTTTTTGAAAAATTCTTTAGTGGAACTATTGGAAGACGTTCCTGGAATGTACTTTCAACATGACAATGCCCCTCCACATGTCACCTTACGTTTGAAGGACCATCTCAACCGCACCAACCATAATCGCTGGATTGGCCATGGTGGTGCTATTAACTGGCCTCCAAGATCACCTCACCGTAAAACTTTAGATTTCTGTTTATGGGGTTGGATGAAATCAGGGGTGCACAAAGTGAAGGTAAATACACGAGATGAACTGCTTCGTCACATCACGGACGCTGCTGAATTGATTAGGAAGCAAGAAAAGTGCGTTGAAGAAGCAACAAAAGTGCGTTGTCGTTCGTGGTGGTATATTCGAACCTGTTCTGAGAACTGTGCAATATTTGTACGATAAGTGTTAAAGTCATTTGTATAAGACGTGGTACGTCTTTTTCAAGTGAATACGTGTAACACGCATGTTTTAATGCATTATAAGTACAAAATAAATAAACGTTATGTAAAAATGTGTAACATAACTGTACTTCTCTGTAACATTGTTTTCAAGAAAACCACGTTACAGTCCAGCACATATAGTGTATTACATGTACATTCACGGTGTGCACATCAATTTTGCAGAATTAAAGTTCGTTTAAATGCACATACCTCCCCAACGAAGCATTTGCGGGTATATATTCATATGACATTTTTTGTTCAGAATTACTTATACTATCATTGTTTAAATATTAACCTCTCCTCCCCAAACATCCTGCTTATACTATCACTGTAAAATATTAAGCGCTCCTCCCCAGACATCCTGTATAGAACACTGACATATGCAGGCAATGAAAATTACGTTACTAATCGCCCACATTGCAAGCTCAAGGGATAATGGCTTGTCAGAATACGGCATAATGTTTTTGCTGAGAACACACGGGAAACAGGGACGGGCATTGTGAACTAGCAAGCCAGTCCACACGGGACGGGCTGCCTCAAGGTTGTGTCTTTGGGATTGGCCACACTGCAAAGTCAGTGGCACAGCAGGAGAGACAATCTGCCGGCTGAAAGCCTCCTCTTAGCAGTACACACTTATGTGAGCTCAGATTGTGAGAGCTCAGACTGTGCAGAAGGCAGGCGGGAAGCAAAGCCTCCAGATGCAGTCCAATGGCCATAGCTTAAATATGAGGAAACAAACAGCCATTTGCTCTTCTGGAAAACTAGGCAGGAATGGGAGTTTTGCTGGAAATTTCGTCTCAACTGCTATATGGACTAGCAGAGATTGGCAGAAGTCTGTAGGACTCCAAGTAGGAAGGGGGCACTCATTTTGGGGCGAGCCCTGTGACTGGACAGGAAACTTTGGTCCTTCTGCTGTGCTTCTGCCGTAGTGGAGTTGTACGTTTTTGTGTAAAGATCTGGTGTCTGGACCTTCTCCATGAGCAGAGAGAATCTGTCTCCATGTGCACCAGCTGGTGCACAACAGAGAGACACTTTTTCTGATGTGTGTACATGCATGTCGTTATACTTGTAGCTTTGATTTACAGATGACGACACACAGATGTTCTGCGACATACTGGTCAGCAGCAGCAGTTACTCTCCGTATTATGCTTTCCCGACCTATCAGACCTGGTGTTGTTCAACTATGCCATAGCATAGCCACAGCCAGAACTCAAGTTTCATATATGTGCTAGCAGAACAGCAGTACAGCTGTTTGCCAATATGTAGCTTCTCTATAAGTGGACCTAAAAGTGTTAATGAGAGTCTAGCACTCACAGTGATTTTCATGTGGTGATTGACATACAGAACTTTCAGTGTCTTAGTACTAGACTTCGGTATGCATGGTTTAGATGGGACTGTCTATGCAGTATCATAGAGTTCATTGAGAGAAAGATGACAACTGGCAACATTGTGCCAGTGGGTTTACGCTCCAGCACTTTTGAATTCGCAATGCAGCCACAAATGAAAATAATTCCATCCTTGCTTCGTGATTAGTCTGTCAGCCACATTTTGCATGCTGATATTGGGTGGCACTGTCGATGGTGGGAGTGGTTATGAGGCTAGAAGGACTACCTGGCGAGCTCTCAGTGTGTGACTGAGAGCTAGTGCAGTACCAGCAGTGTCTATGGTCTCTGCAGTGGCAGTGTCGAGGTCTGGCATGACACTACATTGTGATTCTGTTGCGATTGGTCTTAATCTGGTGGCCTAGGGTTTCTAAAAGTCTTCATGTGTTGTGTGATCTAACCACTACTACCTCTCATATCTACATTTGCGACCACACAGTAGGTACAATCCTGTGTAATTCATCACTGAGTGGCGTTGTAAGCTCTGAATGTTCACTGGGGTGTTGCAGACCTTGATACCATTTGCAGCGAAGCAGTTAGGGGTAGGTTAATTGCCGAGTTACGACTCAGCAACTGTACACCTCTAGTACAATGAGATGAACACTGCATGCCACACCTCCACAATAATGAGTCTACTTTGCGTCACTATGGTGTATTTCGATTTAGTGCCTAGTTGGTTGCATGCTACCAAGTGTCACTGGACGCTTGGTCCACGTTGTTGGGAATTGGTACCACCCGTTACAGGGCTGAGGACATCTGCAGTCAAAAGGGCTTTATGTTTTCGACATTGTTTCTGGCTTTGTGCTTTGGTTATGTGGGTACGTTTCAAACGTAGTTCCTTTGGTTTTCGGTTGATGATGAGCCAGCTGACATTGTAATGTGGAATGATCATTGCGCTTCTGAATCATATTGTTTCAGGCTCTCAGGTTTCCAGAAGTGTAAACGTGTTTTGCAAAATGGGCATTAGGGTTGCCACTGTGTGGCGTTTGTTTTGTTGATTGGGGTAAAGGTGCAGATACAGTACAGATATAACATATTCTGTGGCAGGATTTAAGTGATTTCTTGTTGCCAAGCAGTGTACTAGTTTCCTGTAGATTAAAAGTTGTACACTGCTATAGTTAGTTATTTAATATAAGTTATCTGGTGTCCACAGTTATTGATCTGGGTAGGGTCGCATTGTAAAGTACAGAAACTATGTACCATGGTACATAGTTTCTGTTATTGGTGGAAAAGTACTTCTGAAGAATGAGTCCCATATTGTGAAACTTACCCTTCTGTCAAGTTGTTTACTGTGGTGGCATAGCAGTTCTTTTGCACAAAGCAGACTGTGAGTAGGTGGTTGTGCTGCATTGTATTGACGCTTGGTCATGGAAGTGTAGTACTTCTTGTAGCTTCATTTAAAATCTTTGATGTCGGAAATAACTTTTGCCGTGTTTTTCTTTAACAGGTCTGAGTCGTGGAGGCTTTCTCGCAATGTATTGATATCACTATTCTTATGATCTTTGACTAACGTGTTGCCACTGGAGGGCAGCGCCCTCTGGTTTTATGGCTCTGGATGCGGTGGCCAGTTTTGGTGGGCAGTATGAGCTGAGAAACGCAGCTGTAACGAGCTTCCTGTGGGGCCTCTTCACTGTGGTGTTAGCTGTTGGTGGGCGACCGATATGGGGGTCATGTTGCCCTGAGTAAGTTACAGAGTACCGACGTGGCTTGTGCTGTGATTTATCAGAAGATCGCCGAGCTGTCAGGGCAGTGTTTGCTGTCATTTTGGTCGATCCTCCTTCTGTTTGTTGGGTACGGACGCCCGTTTCCCCATGTTATTCGAAAATAAATTTTATTCCAAGATTAGTAGACGATTTAGACTGATTCGTTGGCTGATATTACAATTGTTTATGTATTAATCTCATGAATCCGTGGTGGTTGTGAACCTTTAGCCAGTGTAAAGCGCAGAGCTCCAGAAGAAATATTACCTGGAAAGTTGGCAGTGTGCATTAGTGTATACATTACCTGTCCTTGCTGCCTCCCATTAATTCTTCTGATTTTTAAAATAAATGATGGGTCATGAAATTTTCAGTTGAATTTGCCATGAAATGTGTGGTATTACCAGTTACCACGTTTGTTTAATTGTTCATGTCAGAGTGTGTGTCGGTTTCGCTATTTTATTAGCTTATTTATAATTTTTTTTTTTGTTATTATGATTTCTTTGAAGATAATGCTGAAGGCCTATATTGTCTAAGAAATTATACAGTGCATCTGTTCTATTTAAGGGTCTCAGATAAATTTTGGTCTGTTCCAGGGTGAATTTGTTCTCTCAGAATCACTATGGATTAATGTCTGTGCAGATAAGCTTTGAATGTCGTGAATGTCCTTGTGGCTGCTTTAATCGTTTGCTAAAAGTTTATGATATTACTATTTTATTGCTGAAATTATTTTTTTTAATATTTGTAGCTAGTTCCTTAAATCTTTTGGTTAACTTACCAAAAAAGCAGTTAATTAGTCATGGTTTTTGGTAAGAACACAGATTGATTAATTCTACCCTAAGACTTATTATTTGATGCACAACTGTGTGTTGGAATTCTGTCTAATTAAAATAATTTGTGCTGCAGGCCGCGCGACCGCGACGGTCGCAGGTTCGAATCCCGCCTCGGGCATGCCTGTGTGTGATGTCCTTAGGTTAGTTAGGTTTAAGTAGTTCTCAGTTCTAGGGGACTGATGACCTCAGCAGTTAAGTCCCATAGTGCTCAGAGCCATTTGAACCATTTTTTTGTGCTGCAGGAGACAGTCTTAATAATCTTTTGTACTCCATTGCTGGCATATATTACCCTGGATCCGGCCCCACTTATGCTCGGCCTGCTTAGCCCAGGTGTTCACACCATTTCGAGTGCGTACACTCAGCAGCTCTCACGGCTGTCTTTGTTTCGCTCTGTTTAATCACCTGTAGCCACACTACTTAATGTTCCTGTTCATTTAAGTTTACACTTGCAAAAATTCTGAATTTGTATCTGTTAGCTTGTGGCCTTAACCTTAAGCTAATTTTGATGTGCGTTGGGATCCCAGTATACACCTTAATCTGTTGTAACTTAATTATTTTTGTGTTACTGGAAAATATGTTAAATCTTCAATTGATACACATCAACTCTAGGTTTAAAATTATCTTGCCGAAATATTGGTGTTAAATTGTTGTTCGTTGTTTTAACTACGTCACATCAACTCTAGGTTTAAAATTATCTTGCCGAGATATTGGTGTTAAATTTTTGTTCGTTGTTTTTACTACGTTTTTCTTTTTTTTCTTTTTTTTTCTTTTTTTTCGATTAGTGAAGTTTAAATCATATTTTATTCTCACCATTTGGTAATTAACGCCCTTGTGATCGGTTCTGGTACTGTTGTTTGGATATACATCTGCCTTTATTACGACTTTACCCTTATTTCATTCTGTATCATAAATAAGGCGTGTCTTCCCGTGAAGAATATTAAGTCATCTTGGGTTAAAGTTAACTTTAAATTTTCTGTAAATTATTTAAATTGGCATTGCACTCTAAATGAGTCTCATTCCTTGGCCTTTTAATAGATTAAAAGAATAAGGTTAATTGACTGCTGTGGGACTGAAACTAAGTGAAATAAATTTGTGTTCTACCAGTGAATGAAGTGTGTAATATCCCCACTGGTGCAGGCCTTCCTCGCTGAATAAAGAGGCCATAATTATCACCATTTCAAGATCTAGTGGCCGTACTTAAAATGTTTTATATATTCTAGTCTATTTTGTTGTCTTCATGTGGGGTTTTTCTTGAGGTACTCTTTTTTGATTGTCAAGGTCATTGTGATTATTTTAAGGTTTAATGTTTATGATTTTCATTCAATTGTATAATAAAAGTTCCATCTGATAAAATCACTCTTCCAATCTTAAGATGACTGTTTACTTTTAATCAAAAGAAATTTGCTGTGTTATGGTGACCAATTGCACTGGTAAATGGTTGAGTGAGTGCACAGTTCTTCTTATATTTGTATGGTACTGACAATACTGCTTTCTCTTAAACGTTGTATCCGTCGTTAGCCATATACTGAGCTATTACCAAGACTGTGTAGTGGGACAGAATATTGGAGTTTATGCTATGGCAACCCTCTAGTCCACAAACAACTGGTTGAAGAGGCTTTGTGCATACCAGCCAACAAGTGGACATCTTGCACAAGCCCCACTGACAGACTTCAGACTTCTGTTTTTCAATCTTTAACAAATAAAATGTACATTAAATTGACCTCAGCAAAATTTATATCCACCCCTTTAATCTCATTTCATCATATCCTTGTTCAGTATTGGCATGTAAAAGTTGAAGCACCAATTGTGTGTATGTGTTGAGGGGCACTGCTTGAGTTCAAATCTGAGGGCACTGCCATATACTTTCAAAATTCAAGTGTGGTGAATCCAAACGAACTGTACTAGGCTGTACTGACTGTAATCGAGGGACTGAGCCACAGGCGTCCTGATATTAAAGCTGCTTGCTGTGACATTATTGACTATTTGTGTGAGTACAATGTGAATATAAATCAATTAGAATAGTGCATATATACATCAACCTTATAAGCATACTCTTGTGATAGCAGATGAGCCAACACCATGTTACGAGTGGAGACCGAAATGCACGCGTTTTAGCTCACACAGGCTGGTGTGAGGAGGGAGGAACTATACTGACGTGAGGTCTGGAACATGACAAGGAACGAGAATTCAGAAAGCGGACGTAATTAGTTCGATACTTAAGTTTAATCCATTAATGATAAACGTCGCTCTTGACGGTACATGATTTACAATATTATCTGTTCAGAATACATTCTGGAAGATAGTAATTATAGTAACTGAATATGGCTCCTTGGTAGGTCGTAGCAAATGACGTAGCTGAAGGCTATGCTAAACTGTCGTCTCTGCAAATGAAAGCGTATGTAGACAGTGAACCATCGCTAGCAAAGTCGGCTGTACAACTGGGGTGAGTGCCAGGGAGTCCCTCTAGACTATACCTGCCCTGTGGCGGCGCTCGGTCTGCAATCACTGATAGTGGCGACACGCGGGTCCGACGTATACTAACGGACCGCGGTCGATTTAAGGGCTACCACCTAGCAAGTGTGGTGTCTGGCGGTGACACCACACATACAATCTGTGGAACCTAAACATACTAAGAGACTGCCTCTCTATGTAATTACAGCTATAGACCTGAAAACAACTTAGGCTGAATTCAAAGGGCCGGCCGAAGTGGTCGTGCGGTTCTAGGCGCTGCAGTCTGGAACCGAGCGACCGCTACGGTCGCAGGTTCGAATCCTGCCTCGGGCATGGATGTGTGTGATGTCCTTAGGTTAGTTAGGTTTAATTAGTTCTAAGTTCTAGGCGACTGATGACCTCAGAAGTTGAGTCGCATAGTGCTCAGAGCCATTTGAACCATCTGAATTCAAAGCATAACATTACTGCAAAAGTTAGTAATCGTGTATATGTTACCACTAAAGCTTGAAAGCTATTAATGTGCACATTACTTAGCTTATCTTCAGATGAACTGATTTCTTTCACTAATGTGCGGAATCATTAAGATTTGGCTCTTTAATGGTAACACACACACATACACATATATATGATCACACACACACACACACACACATATATATATATATATATATATATATAAAGGAATAAATGCAGATGATAAATGGGTATTCATTGAACAAATAAATTATACTAGAACTGACACGTGATTACATTTTCACGCAATTTGGGTGCATACAACCTGAGAAATCAGTACCCAGAACAGCCACCTCTGGCCGTAATAAGGGCCGTGATACGCCTGGGCAATGGGTCAAACGGAGATTGGATGGCGTGTACAGGTACAGCTGCCCATGCAGCTTCAGCACGATACCACAGTTCATCAAGAGTAGTGACTGGCGTAATGTGACGAGCCAGTTGCTCGGCCACCGTTGACCAGACGTTTTCAGTTGGTGAGGGATATGGAGAATGTGCTGACCAGGGCAGCAGTTGAACATTTTCTGTATCCAGAATGGCCCGTACACGACCTGCAACATAAGGTCGTGCATTATCCTGCTGAAATGTAGGGTTTCGCAGGGATCGAACGAAGGGTAGAGCCACAGGTCGTAACACATCTGAAATGTAACTTCGACTGTTCAAAGTGCCGTCAATGCGAACAAGAAGTGACGGAGACCTGTAACCAATGGCACCCCATACCATCACGCCGGGTGATACGCCAGTATGGCGATGACGAATACACGCTTCCATTGTGCGTTCACCGCGATGTCACCAAACACGGATGCGACCATCATGATGCTCTAAACAGAACCTGGGTTCCTCCGAAAAAATGACGTTTTGCCATTCGTGCACCCAGGTTCGCCGTTGAGTACGCCATCGCAGGCGCTTCTGTTTGTGACGGAGCGTCAAGGGTAACCGCAGCCATGGTCTCCGAGCTGATAGTCCATGCTGCTGCAAACGTCGTCGAACTGTTCGTGCAGATGGTTGTTGTCTTGCAAACGTCCCCATCTGTTGACTCGGGGATCGAGACGTGGCTGCACGATCCGTTACCGCTCGGCTAATCCTGCGCAACGTATGAGAAATCGGTTGGAAACTTCCTCATGTCAGCAAGTTGTAGGTGTCGCCAACGGCACCAACCTTGTGTGAATCCTCTGAAAAGCTTATCATTTGCATATCACAGCAACTTCTTCCTGTCGGTTAAATTTCGCGTCTGTAGAACGTCATCTTCGTGGTGTAGCAATTTTAATGGCCAGTAGTATATATATATATATATATATATATATATATATATATATATATATATATATATATATATATATATATATATACGATGAGTAAATATATGTGCCAGGCCATGATTCAAACCTGGAATCTCCTGCTTACTTGGCAGTTGCATTAACCACTGCAAAATTGGAGACAGCATTTATCGCAATCTTTTCTCCTGCCTCTACTTTCTATTTACGTGCTGTACATCGCAGCTGCAGCTTTTATGCGGTATCTGTTCTTTTAGACATGTCCAAAAGAACAGACAACAAACAATCATAAAAAGAAAAACTATTTTTTCTCAGTGAAAAATGGCTTATATGTAGAGGTACCTCACAGTAATATTAAGGAGGAGAAGGATTTTGCATAAAATTCATTTTTCACACATTATTTACAAAACGTAGCTGATTGCTTATATATGTAGGTACTAAGAGAGCAGGTTGAGAATTTTACACAGTTCATTGTCTTACGCAGCATGTACACGACTAATAGCAAGTGCCTGCTCATGTATGCAGAGGTACAACACACTGATACTATATCTATGGATTCTTAAACACAACGTTTTGAAACCTGCCATTATGTAAATTTATATTTTTGTGTGCTGGAAAACCCCTTACGCTATTTGATTTTCAAACAGCTGAGTAAAACTGAAAGTACTTAGACATTTCTCTCTTTACTTATTCTGATCATCAATAAACTGACACACAATATTTTTAGCGCAACGCAATCTGACTTAATAATCCCTACAAAAGAATGGCCCTGATTAACAGTAACCTATACCTTCCATGAAACACTTACCTCACAAAAATCTTCGTTACTCGAACTACTGCAATACAGCGAGCGCCAATACTGCCAGCTAAATAAAAGATTCTAACTGCTGAAGGCACTAACTACTGATAGGCATAGTTAGCAAATGAAAGATTTTGATAAAGAACAAACAATGTATTTACCTTAATAATGTTCAAAAGTCATCATATATATATATATATATATATATATATATATATATATATATATATATATATAGCCAACTTACATAGCGCCCATGCTCCCCACAAAAAAACTTACAAATTGTTTTGGGCAGTGCCCCATACAGATCTGAAAAAATTTTTCATAATTACAATAACAAAGATATCAAATGCACACACTTATTGATACACTGTTGGTCAACATCAAAAATTGTTCTCATAAAGACAATCCTTATCATTCATCACAGTAGTAATTGCATTGCACAAAGTCTGATCAGAAAAAGAACACGGAAGTAGTGGGTTTCCATGCAGTCTTGAAGAAGTAGTGTTGTCCTTCCAACGGAAAGATAGTGCTGACTCTTGACGTGCAGACAGGTAATGGGCCGCAACAGAGCATACCCACAGCAGAGTCAGTCGAAGTCTTGAACTTACTTTACTTTTTCGTGTCCGGAGATTTGTTTCAAAGCCTTTCAGCCCAATGTCGGGCCAAGTCCAATGTTTCTCTCTTCTCAAGCCATAGTTCGTCAAGGGTACACCTTGTGGGGCAGATGGAACACTGTAGAAGGTGTTCCATATCCCGAACTTCACCACAGTCGCATTTGTTGTCTCCTTCTTCCTTGAAGCAACATTTGACTAGGTTTGCTTTAACTGGTGCTACGCCTGTTCTGATGCGGTTCAGTGTTCTCCAAATCTTCCAGTTTGATGTACTGCCGCTGCGTATTTCTCGTGAGGCAGCGTAGTCCTTCGGAGGCTTGTTCAACTCACTAGTGAGAAATCTCTTGCGGGATTTAAGTCTACTACGTCCACATGAAGAACCATGCAGCGGGTGGCGCTCGTCGAAAATCTGTTCAATTTTTCTGTAAGTTCGTGCGCAATTCTTCGGGATTCAGAGATGAGTATCCAGTTGTTTTGTACATTTTCCCAAGTGGAGTGGGTTTCATGCATCCTGTTGATAGCCTGCATGTTTCATTAAGGACTGTAGTGACTTTTTTGGTATGTGTGGATCGGTACCATACAGGGCATCCATATTCTGCCGTGGACAAGCAAAGTGCTTGAGCAGTTGTTTGTAATACAGTCGGACTAGCTCCCCATTTACTATTCGTCAGTTTTCTTAAAATATTGTTCCTGGCAGCAAATTTTTGGCAGGTTTTTTCACAGTGATATCTGTACGTCAGTGATCTATCCAGCACGACACCAATGTATGTTGGTTTGTCCGTTTGGTCCAGTTTGTTGCCATTCCAGGTGACGTTCAGCTTCCTGTTTGCCTGTTTTCTGCGGAGGTGGAAAGCGCTAACCTGTGTCTTAGATGGATTTTGTTTGAGGGAGTTCTCTTTATAGTATTCAGACATTACGTGTAGCGAGCTTTCTAATTTTCCTTCTATTTCCTCGAAGCTATTTCCTTGCGCTGTAATGGCCAGATCATCGGCATGCAAGAAATGGGTACGTTCCGGTGTTGGTTGATCGTTGGTGTATAGGTTAAATAGTAGGGGGGCCAGCACACTGCCCTGGGCGAGACCGTTCTTTTGTCGACTCCATCGGCTTTTTTTTTCGTCCAGCATTACATCGAACTGTCTGTTTTGCAGCAGAGATTCAATGATTTTTGTGAACTGATGATCCTTAAATGTACAGTACAGTTTTTCCATGAGCTTTCTGTGGTTGACGGTGTCGTATGCAGAACTTGAGTCCACCAATGCTACACCTGTTATTTGTTTGTTTTCAAACCCTTCCTCTATGTGATCTGTGAGTGCTAGGATTTGGCTGGTGCATGATTTCCCGGGTCTGAATCCAGTCTGTTGGGGAATGAGCTTTTGGTCTGCGATATTTGCTATGCGGTTTAGGATTATTCGTTGGTACAGATGGCACAGGAGTGCTATTCGGCGGCAGTTCTTCGGGTGACCTGCGTCTTTCCCAGGTTTTAGTAGCGCCACTACCTTTGATTTCCTCCACATCTTTGGGATCTTACGCTTTTTAAGCAATGATTAAAGAGCTGCAGGATCCATTGCTTGTCACTAGGTCTGAGCTGTTTGATCTGTTCCACGCATATATCGTCGACTCCCGCTGCTTTCCCGTTTTTCATTGAGTTCATTCCATGATTAAGATCTTTCATGGTAAATGGTATTTCGAACATGCTTGACTTTTGACTCTGAATTCTGCTGATTTTTATTTACTGACATTTCTTGTTGGGTTTTCCATTTAGTAGGAGTTGATGGGCAATTTGATTTGGTGTTACGGAAGAGCATTGTTTGGCTGTCCCAAAGTCACAATTAAGTTTTTTATTAAGTTCCAAGCGACTTTGCTACTGTGGGTCATATCCATTCTTTCCAGAGTTTCGACCCATTTCGTTTGTTTTGATTCACTAATCATTTCCATTAGTGTTTCTCCACATTGGACTACTTCTTCACTAAAGGGGTCCTGTTCGGCCGACCGCGGTGGCCGTGCGGTTCTAGGCGCTCCAGTCCGGAGCCGCGCTGCTGCTACGGTCGCAGGTTCGAATCCTGCCTCGGGCATGGGTGTGTGTGATGTCCTTAGGTTAGTTAGGTTTAAGTAGTTCTAAGTTCTAGGAGACTGATGACCACAGCAGTTGAGTCCCATAGTGCTCAGAGCCATTTGAACCTTTTTTTGGTCCTGTTCGTAAAGAATTTCGTACTCCCTCAGGATGTTCTTTGATTCGTCAGAGAGACCTGGGATGAAATGCTCTCTGCAGCCTCGGGGTATGTGTCTTCGAGAAATATTTTGGAGGGTCTCTACGAAAGTTTGATAATTTTCTGGAATTGGATGTAGATTTTTTATTTCTGCATCCAGTTCCACAGCATATTCCGTCCATTTAGCTTTTTTAAAGTTGAAGCGTCTGCGTAATGGTATTTTCGTTGTTCTCAAAGCAGCGTATATTTGGATTCCGATAGGTCGGTGTTGTGTTTTAGGAAGAGGTGCGTATGCAGTTTTTAAGCATCTGTCTTCCACGTTTGCGCTTACAAAACAAATATCAGGGTTGTATTCGCGCTTGCAGATTTTGCTGCTGAACGAGCATGGTAGCTTGGGATCATGAATCAGGGATAAGTTATTTTATTCCGCCCACTGCTCTAATTTATGTCCGTTGTCGTCTGTATGTTTGTAGCCCCATGATGTGCTGTGGCAGTTGAAGTCTCCTAAGATGAACTGCGTTTTCTGGTTGTTGAAGTTTGGCGGCAAAGTTAAGTTGAACTTCTCTCCGGGCGGCTTGTATACTGACGTTACGGCGAAGGTGCTACACTCGACAGTCAGTAATTCTATGTTATTGTATGTAGTTCTGTTAGTTGATATTATGGCCATCTCAAGTTTTGTGAAGACAGCGCTGCCATATTTAGGATGTGGATTTTCTATGGCTAATTTCATTCCTTCTATTTCTCGTCTTATTGCCCCTTCTTTCTTGTGTGTTTCTTGTATACACAGTATGTCCCATTTGTGCGTGCGGCAAAGTTGTGATATGATTTGTTGTTTGTTTTTGGTGATACCCTCTACGTTTAGGCTTGCAATCGTCAGAGTTGGCTCTGAGAAGGGCCCATTCTTTTTGCTTTTCCGGTGTTGGAAGGATTGGCCGTTGTCTTTTATTGCAACATTTCCGAGGTACGCCGGCATTAACTGACAGATGATTCTCGGTCTCTTATCTCAGATAGTGCACGCGTGGAGGCTCCTTCCTCGTCCCCCGAAGTCTTGATGAATATTGGTAGGTATGTCATCACAGAGCAGACCCACTGTAGTCCGTGCTATTGGTGGGCCACCAGAGCTGCAGGCTCACTGCAGTCCTTGTAGAAATAATGGTATTGGTGGGCCACCAAAGGTCTAGACCCGCTGTAGTCCTTATAGAAAAAATGGTATTGGTGGGCCATCAAAGGTGCAGACCCACTGTAGTCCTTGTAGAGAGTATGGTATTGGTGGGCCATAAAAGGTGCAGACCCACTTCCCAACACTACAATAGCAAAAATTCTAACAATGCAAACCAGCCACAGACTGCACACAGCACAGTCGGTGATTTTCATACAGAGCGCTACGTGGCGTTACCAACATAAAAACCTAAACAGCCTACTTACAGTTTGAACTGTATGATGTACTAGCAATCACAGACGAAGAAGTTAGAAGCAAGCACACACACACACACACATACACACACACACACACACACACACACACACACACACACATGCACATATGAATATAGTTTTCCATCACGTCCATAACATTTTTGTTTGGAAGTGTTATGCTGTAAGAACTATCAGTTGATATCCAGATGTGTCGAATTCCTGGGACTGTAACTAATTACTTCATGTGGTTACAGCCTTTTACCCAGTAGATGGGACACACTGTAGCTATATAAAGTACGTTGGGATCCGTGGAGTTTGGAGAGGTTCATAACACGATACCAATACACACAGGCTTCATCAACTCGAAGATTTTGCCAATAACATGATTATTCATGTTAAAAGATCCTTTACAAAACTACACATTTCGAGAGTGCTCTTTCGGGTATTAACATCAATTTACTCCTTCATTCTGCGAGTCTGGTCGAAGGAAATGCAGTGGGTGCTTCTAATAAGTCTCATCCCCAACCCGATTATATTGGTGGAGGTTTATGTAGTGTAGAATGTTTCCCTGCTTATACCCCAACATTGTCTTCAGCTTGGGGGTGGAATCATTTCGCGGGACAAGGCGCTCTGGATACAGCAGCGAGTTGCTGTGGAAGTCATGTAAATTGGTGAGATATTTAAAGCCTGCAAGACAAAGTATCTGCAGCCACACGATGGATCTCTTCATCCAGTATGGAGTTCTTCCCTTTGGAAAGCCATCGGAACCCTCCAAACGGCAGAAATTGCTGCATGGCATGCTTGTAGAAATCGTTTACATCCAAGTACCGCATTCAGTCTAAATAGTCAGATGGCCCGTAGGCCTCCTCATTCATTAGTGGGTTATTCAGCTTGGCATACCTGTGCACTTACTGGTAAGAGTCCCCATGAATCGACAGTTCGAAAAAAAGCAACATATCAACATCATTCATTAGTTCATTGTTGGCACATGCCTTTTTTAACATCGTGTCCCACGAAATCCATGACGTGGCGTAATACAAAACGGAATCCAACGTGTATGTGTCCATACAAACATTCCATAAATTTGCAAATCGTCTCTGAGCAGGCCTATATCTGTCTCCATGTAGAATTTCGCATATCTCACTAAATAAGAGATGTTTAACCCTTGCCAAACATTCACCATGTGACTCTACTCCGAGTTCGTTATGACAGCTCCTGTGTATTTGCTGATGGAAACAGTTGTATGGGGAAATGTAGTTTTGCAGGGCCTCTCCACAAAAAAAAAAGAGAAAGGTCACCTTTCCCGCCACGAGCAAGTCTTAGAATCATAATGAATCCAGAAACAGGAGCCCTTTTTCATAGCATTACTCGCTTGGAGAATGAAATGCTGTTTTCTACAATGTCAGGTATGACACGAACCTCCTCATTCTTCAACCCAAAATCACCCAAATAGTCAACAAGGAAGTGAGCATCATACCCACTCAAATTTTAGAAAAAGACAAGTATGTCTCATGGCAGTTTGTATTTGAAGTTCCATGTATTGTGAACTGCACTGTAGAGCTTCCCTGTTAGATGACAGTAGTCTCTATGTGGTGTTTTCACTTTTGTGCCAAATGGCAGCCTACAAATATGCCGTTCAACTGTCTTCTCGTATAATGCATCATTCTATGCAGTTTATTCATACGAATATTTTTATTATAAGGAGCATCAACACACTACACAATTTTTGCAAGCTCAGAGAGCAACTCTGTCGCAGGGTTACTCCCAATATATGATTCGAATTTGCTGAGACTGAAATCATACGAGCGTACAGCTTGATACACTGCCATTGTGAAAGTGATGTGAGAGGCAGTGATATCACTTTCACAACACGTCACAGTAACTAGTAAGTCCTCAAAATCGATGTACACAGCGATCTGGTGGTTGGAGTTCTTAAATTTTAAAAAAATTTCGTTCTTATTGGTATTTCCACATGTACGACCGCCTGGGTCGATCTCGAGCAGTCAATCAGATCCTCTTTAAATACTCACTTGTAGTGAAAGGGTTGAGGTATCTGTGGCAGAAATGTCATTTACGCTCATTTTTACTCAGTTGGGTGGAAAGCATGCAGAACATGTTTTTGATGTCGTCTTATTCCGGTTTTTCTTTTATCTTTCTGCAGACTGTGAACACGGACTGAACATTCAGGGTTTTGCCTGTCAGATGTTGTATGTTCTATTTGTATCCGTAACATATTCATGTTTCTCCTAACTTCTATCACAGGCTAGAAGCACCAGTATAAAACATATTCTGTATAATAATTCATGCTTTTTTCAGGAGCAATATCTCCCCATTAACTGGACCAGAACCATGAAATTTTCAATATATGATGGAGTGTGTACTGATACGAAACTTCGACGTCATTCACTTTAAAACACAGTTAATCACTTAGACAATACATGCTACATTCCACCATACAGCATTATCCTGCTGATGTTAGGAACCATGGATATGTCTAAAAGATACTCACTTTCCACTCACTATTAATTATCTGCTAAACCCACTGCCGCCCCCCCCCCCCCCCCACTTCGAAAACTATTTCAACAGTGCATACATGTTATTCACATGGCTGGAAAGTGTTGTTTTGATGTTCTTTCAATCCTGTGGAAATGGAAACGAGCGTATGGCATCGCTGGCCGGGAGGCCCCATCCGAGGAAGTTCGGCAGCCAAGCGTAAGTCTTCAGTAGACGCCACATTGGGCGACTTGCGCTCCGATGACGAGGATGAAATGATAATGATGACAACAAAACACCCAGTCTCCGAGCAGAGAAAATCTCCAGCCCGTCCGGAAATCGAACTCAGGCCCGTTTGCTTGGGGGGGGGGGGGGGGGGGGCGAGCACGTTACCACCGCTAAGCAAGCGGCCTCCTATTGTAAACACCTAGTCCAGTTGCACTATACTGTGTGTGTTGCATCGCCACTTAGAGGCTGGAGATCGAGAATTACTGCTAACACTTCTTTCCTGTTTTTCAGATGTCATTAGAGCAGTAAGAGCTCCGACGATGTTCCATCTATGACAGTGTCACTTAAGACAAGGGCAAACAGATTGTTGTCGAATCGTATGGAAACCTTGCACCAAATAGGTTTTTCGTAATGTTGTAACAGAGTAAACTACGCTACATCCTACAGAACGACTATCGAATTTTGATATAACAGCGTCTGACATAACGATGTATTATACTCGTAAATAAAACGATTTTACACAGAGTAGCAAAAACTACTGGGAAAGTTAGAGCTATTCCTAGTACATCACTGCAAGTAAACACATTGTATCAGTTGGCTTCATAATAGGGATTCAACCCCCGTATGTTGGCTGACCAAAACGCAAATCCTGGAATGCTCGACATATGCATGGTAAATGGGCCTTGAGTGCAAGTCTTAGTGTTCTGGTTTGGAGTTTTCCTCTGAATGCCGTTTGGTCGTCTTTAACTCTATCCTGACAACTGACTAGAAAGCTTCAAACAGACTACTTGCCATTGAAATGAAATGAAATGATCGTATGGCAGTGTTAGCCTGGAGGTCCCATGCAGGGGAGTTCGGCGGCCAGGTTGCAAGTCTTATTTCAGTCGACGTCACTTTGGGCCAGTTGCATGTCAGTGATGATGATGAAAGGATGATGAGGACAACACAACACAAAGTCAGCGAGCGGGGAAAATCTTCAACCCGGCCAGGAATCGAACACGTCAGGCAAACACGTTACCACTCAGCTACGCAGGCCGACATGACATTGAAGAACCGTAGTGCATTTCTTAACTTCTTCAGATCGGTTAATGTAGATCTGCAGCGAAGTGTCATGAGCCGACATAGCATGTGAAACCCACGAGTGATGGAAGTCACATGTGTTGTCATTACAGTGCAACATCATGACGTCATGTCATATTCTGCTAAATCAAGGTGTTGTACAAGGCTTAGCACCTTACCAGAATACCTTTCACACATATTGAAAAAGCGGCCCAGTATGAGACTCTTTATAAAAGCTCCATACACTCTGAAATTGAATCACCCCATGATATCGCTCTATTCTTCCCCCAAAGTAGAACAATGCTTTTATCCACAGCATTACTGCTTACTTTCCGCGTGGGAAGCTTCAGCTATCAGTGCAACAATGTGTAACTGCTTTCTGCTTTGGACCTAATGGCGGTACACGATAGGGCATCGATGATTTCAGGAATCTCCCGTCTCAGCAAGCGTGATGGTATGTAGCTGAATTTCGATAGCCTGTATTAGGACTGCCAATGCCCGATTGCTAGACCCTGTCGCTGAAAGCACCAGTAGCCATAGAGTAGTCCAACGCAGCTGCACGATTTACCTGGTAATGCATGACAGAGCAGGCTCGGTGACTGCTACTGTGGCTGGACCCAAGTCGATTTCATGCTGCTGCTGGTGGTGGTGGTGGTGCTGCCAAGTTGCGTACCGATAAAAAGCATTCAGATCACATAGAAGAAAAGTACTGTGTGCCTTAACTTTAAAAAAATGCGCAACAAATATTTGGTTAAAATATATATAATTAAATTCCTGTGAATCATTGAGGAGGAATAATTTGTTTCGGTCGTCAAAGAGTAGTGACAGTACACTCACAACCACATCATCGTCATCACCTGATAATCGAGCACGCTTATCCGCCCTGTCACCATTCGCACTGTCGGACTGGTCCTTCATATTCACACTGAAGTGAAGAGCAGCTTCTCACTCTGATTTATTTACATATAGTGTCGGCATGCATGTCCCTTCTCTCTCATGCTGATGATGCAACTGTCAGCTTGTACGTATCATCAATGTGTGTGTTGTGTGAAAACTTTGGCACATCCATATTTCATCATCTCGACAAGTCCTGATGAGCAGGGTCCTGACAAAGTACGAATGCATTTGCATTTTTTTTTGTACCAATTGTTGCTTAGAAGTAGTCAGCCATTGACATTTGTGCAGCCGAGACCACATTGCGTTTTCGCAGCATTCGTGATTTAGACATTTACTCAAAGTGACTTTTCTCAGTACCAATTTCCAGCACAGACACACGACGTGTGTGTCCCTGCCAGTGCAGAGTATGGATGTTAGTAAAAGGGTACATCGCTTCGCATGTTAAATGATTGACATTTTGACATCCTCGGAGGGACCCGCATTGCAGTATGGCAGCAGCCTGCTGAGAATATTCTTGTAGCTTTAGAGTATATGTAAAATCTTTGCTAGCCATAGGTGGACCGTATTCGGTGTTACTAACATCATGCGAAATGGCACAAATGGATGTCGCCATTTTTAGGTGGACATGATGCGGTATTTTTGTAAGTATCAGTAGTTAAAAAGCTGTATTGAAGACCTCTAAAGTCCGAACGTATGTATGTGTTGTATCGACGGCTTTGGCGGATTTTCCGCCATTTTGCAGAATATGCCATGATGTTATGATGTCACACTGTAATGACGCCGCATGTAATTCCCACCACACGTGGGTTTCACGTACTATGTCGCCTCACGAAGCTTCGATACTGATCTACAGTAACTGATTTAAGAAGCTGAGAAATTCACTATGGTTCCTCGATGTCATGTATGCACCCTGAAACTTTCTAGTCAGTTATCAGGATAGAGTTAAAACAACAAAAACGGTGTTCAGAGGAAATTTCCACGTCAGATGAAACACTAAGACTTACACTCAAAGGCACATGTACCGTACAGATGCGAATTCCAGCGTTTACTTTTCGGTCAGCCGACATACGGGGGTTGCATCCTTGCTATGTAGCCAATTGATACAACGTGTATATTTGCAGCGATGTGCTAGCAATAGCTCCATCTTTCCCAGTGGTTTTTGCTACTCTATATAAAGTCGTTTTATTTGTAATCCAACGTTGTGTCCGACGTAGTTATACCACAATTCGATAGCTGTTCAGTAGGGTGAAGGGTAGGTTTCTCTGTTATAACATTACGAAAAACCTATTTGATGCAAGATTTCCATATGATTCGACAATCAATCTGTTTGCCCTTGTCTTAAATGACACTGTCATAGACGGAACATCGTAGGAACTCTTACTGCTCTAATGACATCTGAAAAACAGGAAAGAAGTATTAGCTGTAATTCTCGATCTTCAGCATCTAAGTGGCGATGCAACACACACAGTATAGTGCAACTGGACTAGGTGTTTACAATAGGATCTCAGGTAGAGTCGAAACATCACATTCCAGTCATGTGAATAACACGTTTATAGATTTGAAATAATATTCATAGGTGGCAGGGGTGGATGGGGTGAAGTAGGTTAGCAGACAATAAGTAGTGAGTGGAACGTGAGTCTGGTTTAGACATGTCCGTGCTTCCTAACACCTGCAGGATAATGGTATAGCGTGGTATTTAGAATGCACTGTCTATGTGGTTAACAGTGTTGGATAGTGAACAACTTAGAAGTTTCATATCAGCGCACACTCCACTCCACATTTCATTCTGTGAATAAGATTCTGGACACTAATTCTGGATTGCATAGATAACCCCTCATACATTGGTGTACTATGCAATACTAGTGACATAGGCGTTGGGGAACATCTTTGGATTACCTCCTCTGGCATATGTTTTGCATTCTACACTAGATACGGTTTGATCAACGCTACCGATAGTTCACAAGTTGTCTCATATTATAACAGTATGAAAATTTGGTTCCATAATGAGTATAAATTCGTCTAGATAAGAAGTATTTTATTGTGGGGACGGCCTCCTCCATGACACTCGTACACTGCATTTGATAATCTTGTACATTCTGTTTATGCTCCATTCCAACAGGTTCTGTGTGGCTGATAATCTCTATCCGCACCATCATTTAAGATCTAAACTCACTTACACGTCGATGACATCGACAGCTTTCCATCGTCAACAAACAAGTTTAATAACTGAAACTAGCAAACATTTTAAAAAATGTTAATTGGGCAGTTGTTACACGTTGATGTTGATCTTCATATTCCATAAATAACACCATACACGGGTAGTCTAATTTGCTTATTCACTGTTTTGTGTGTGTGTGTGTGTGTGTGTGTGTGTGTGTGTGTGTTTGTGTGTGTGTGTTTGTGTGTATGTATTGGTGGGTGGTCACATGGGACAACTACTCATAGCAAGTGTAATGCTAGCTCGTGTGTGTTAAACATTTGCTAGTCGTCACACGCCGCGCGGAGTGACAGCGCGGTTTGAGGCGCCATGTCACGGATTGTGCGGCCCCTCCCACCGGGGATGCGAATCCTCCCTCGGGCATGGTTGTGTGTGTTGTTCTTAGCATAAGTTAGTTTAAGTAGTGTGTAAGTCCTGGGACCGATGACCTCAGCAGTTTGGTCCCTTAGAAATTCACACTCACAGTTGTCACACAGACTGCTATCTGTTTACATCAGAAAGGACATCTTTATCACTAGAGGCCATATGTGGGCTGTATGAAGTGTGGTCAAGCACGTTATATTTTTGCCACAGTGTACGGATGCAAAATATCAATTAGGTAATGCAGTGACTAGTAAACTGCACTCGCGTTTGGGAGGATGATGCTACAAATCCGTGTCCTGCAACAATGTTCTTTAGCGAATATTCAACTTCGGCTCCAAACCGTGAGAGACAGATATATTCCACATGTCCTCATGCTAAACTATGAACGAACGAATGAAAGACAGTCTAGACGGAATGCAGACTGTTGAATAGACATACCAAGTTTTGAATTGGTTTGCGCGCCTACTGAGCAATTTTCTCACTAAATAACACTGCCTGACACAGTCTACTCCTTCGTTTCATATGTAATGTGAGCTTTATGTTGTCAGAAAAGAAAACGCACAATACTTGTGGCAGATGGATTTGCACAGGCAGTAGCCCTTCAGATCATGTTTTGACAATGTTTCGCTTTCCTTGAAGTGTTCAAGTATAGTATACGTTCCGAAATCTTGCTGCAGAATTCGTGTCTGCGGTAGTTTCTTGTGTAGTGGACAACTCTACAAATGTTCCTTTGAGCGAGTGACTGTATACGAGTATTAAATACGAATGTATTTCGCTTCTGTTGAGCGAGTGGCTGTATGTAAGTATTAAATATGAATGTATTTCGTGTACCTTGGAAGAAACCCAAGCAGTGTACGATCAGGATCGAACGACTTAGTGCAAACGCTATCTGTTTGCTCTTTACAGAACATACGTTTAAAAAGACGCCCACTGACTATTACCCATATTCAGAGGTTGAAGAGAAACCCCATGAGGAATTCATACCACCCAAGCCTTCAGGTTGCGTGAGTATGAACAATACCTGCCCAAGGTCGTCAAGTGTTCTGTGAGTGCATTATGCTGATGCTAAGAGAATTCGAATGTGGGGACTGTGCTCCAAGAGGCTGCATAACAAAACCTTTCTGACTCAGGCATTAAGTTAAGGTCTCATATTAATGTCCAGATAGGTATAGTTTAAGCGGTTTGCGTATTGCTAACCTGGAATGAGGGTGCACTGCATCAAGGAGGGAAGTCGATGGGTGGCAGCCACATATGGTATCTGACACTTCTCGTCAGGACCGCTATCTTCTCTGTGTGCTTATTTAGCTGCAGCTAGTTGGAACAAGCAGAGCCTCGCAAAATGCATTCAGTAAAGGGCGGAGAAAGTGCGTGACATTCTGGTGAGGTATGAGAGACCCAAGTTTTGAGACGTGGTGCTGACACGTACACTGAGGTGACAGGTCATGGGATGGACAGATGCTTGTATACAGATGAGGGTACACGAGGTAAAGAAGGGCAGTGTATATGCGGAGCTGTCATTTGTAGTCCACCGATTCACGCGGACACGTTTCTGACGTGATTACGGCCGCACGAAGGTAATTAACAGACTTTGAACGCGGAATGGTATTTATAGCTATATGCATGGGAAATTTCATTTCGTAAATCGTTATTTAATTCAATATTCCGCTGTCCGCTGTGTCAAGAGGACTACAACACCAAATTTCAGGCATACTTCTCACTACAGAAAACGCAGTGGCCGATGGCTTTCACTTTATGACCGATAGTAACAGCGTTTGAGTAAAGTTGTCAGTCGTAACAGACAAGCAACACTGCATGAAATAACCGCAGAAATCAATGTTGGACGCACGACGAACGTATCTGTTAGGACAGTGCGGCGAAATGTCGCGTTAATGGGCTATGGCGGCAGACGACCAATGCGTGAGCCTTTGCTAACAGCACTAAATCGCTTGCAGCGCCTCTCCTGGGCTCGTGATAATATCGGCTGGACTCTACACGACTGGTCAGGTGAGTTCCAATTTCAGTTGGTACGGCTACAGTGTGGCACAGACACTACGAAGCCATCGACCAAAGTTGTCAACAATGCACTACGGAAGCTCGTACTGACTCCATAATGATTTGTGCTGTGTTAACATGGAATGAACTCTGTGCTCTGGATGTTTGGCTAGTTGCTGACCATTTGGTGCCGTTCGTGTACATCAAGTCCCCAAACAATGATAGAATTTTTATGGATGACAAAGCGCCATGTCTCCGGATCACAACTGCTCGTGACTGGTTTGATGAACACTCTGGGCAGTTCGAGCGAATGGTTTGGCCACCCAGATCGCCCGGCATGACCCCCTTCGGACATACATGAGACATAATAGAGAGGACATTTTGTGCACAAAATCCAGCACCAGACAGATTTTCGCAACAATGCACAGCTATAGAGGCAACATGGCTCAGTGTTTCTTCAGGGGACTTCCAACGACTTGTTGAGTACCTGCAACGTCGAGTTTCCGCACTACGCCGGGCAAAAGGGGGTCCGACGAGATGTTAGAAGCTACCGTATGACTTTTGTCACTTCAGTGTACATTGATGCAGAGCGTGTGTTACTCCAGTATACGGAAACTTTTAATTTCACTTTCGACCACTTTGTTATTTGTAGCCAGTGCAATGCTGTGAAGACGTCGCGATGTTTTTGGCAGATCACGCTACCAGTAACCAAGTCCGTAAGTGCGCAGTAAAGTCACTGCTCACTCGCACAGCACATAGAAAAAATGAACAGCCCGGTGATTGTAAAAGTGACGTATTTCCTGCCCATCTGGAAGACTCTCTACAGTGAGTAGTTCAGCTGACAGTTTTGGTGGGTGATGTGATCGTGACGTCAACAACGTGTGCCCAATGCATTGTCTGAGGACGCTACGTAACAGGGTGAATTTACTGGTTTACTCATCTGGGGACATGTCTGATCACAGCATTGCTTTATTTGCTGCACCTTATAGCCTTCAGTGATAGCTTAGAAGGAAAACGTCCAATACTTTGCTGCCAGATACGACAATTCAGAGCAAGCACTTATTATTGTAATACTGGCGACTATTCTTAAGTAAGATATCTCTCAGTGACACACAATTCGCCTAGAGGTGGACTAACATCGACAGGCGCTAGCATTTAAATAATGTGCTGAAATTGCTATCTTCCGGTACCACATAAGTGAGGTTAAGAAAGCAATGACACTGGTTTATGCACAGCAATAGACATAAGTGTGTTAATAGGGATACGAACTCAATTGCTTACAACAAACATTTTTATGTCGAGTAGCCTCCAGCTGCATACAGTTCGCCTAGAGGATCCACACTCTTCTGCGGAACTCACACTTCGTAATGCCAAAGTATCTTACCTCGTAATATTTACAGCCATTTATATAAGCTCTGCTTCTAGCTGCAGCACGTTATTGGTAAATATTTCGGATACTTTTGATTTAAAAAAAAAAAGAATGGCTCTGAGCACTATGGGACTTAACATCTGAGGTCATCAGTCCCCTAGAACTTAGAACTACTTAAACCTAACTAACCTAGGGACATCACACACATCCATGCCCGAGGCAGAATTCGAACCTGCGACCGTAGCGGTCGCCCGGCTCCAGACTGAAGCGCCTAGAACCGCTCAGTCACGGCGGCTGGCACTTTTTATCACTTAATTCACTGTGGTCCTCAGCTGTGCATCATACCTGTGATGTAGCGCAGCGTTGACGTTATGCCGGCGACGCAAAATTACGAAGCCTTGCCGCTGTGTAGTGATATGTATGAGTGGACACGTTCTTCGACACTGTTACTGAATCTACTACCACCAGAAGCCAGCAGTTAATGAGAAGTACCAAAGCTCACCATCGTGAACATTATGTTCCAATATCATCAAAAAGCATTTTAATATCGTTATTTGGTAATGATAATTTGCACGGGGAGTGTACAAGTGTTTGTGGAAGGCAGCAGGAAACGCGCGCTATCGATGCCAGATGCAAAAGCTGTTAGCAAAAAGTGAGACTGCTTGCCACAGTCGGTGGTTGTTTTTTATACAGTTCTAGTGTAAGACTCGTGGTAACTTGGCTCTTTGTGACTTCGAAACACTGCCCTCGAGGAAAGTGTACAAAGTCTCACACTGTAGCAACTATGTGTTTCTATCCTAAAGGATGGAGACGTGATTTTACCGGCTACATTTCAACACATGGTTCAGAGTTTTTTTGTCTATGTAAATGCGTCATAGAACTGGTCACTACAGAACACTTCCAACTATTGATCGTCTCACTTTCTCTACGTAACTAAAAACACAGATAATATTAACATTTCGTATGCAAAACGTTTGGAGAAGAGCAGGAAGCTGTGATAAACAGAATTGACAAAAATGGTTCAAATGGCTCTAAGCACTATGGGACTTAACGTCTGAAATCAATTCCCTAGACTTAGAACTACTTAAACCCAGCTAACCTAAGGACACGACACACATCCATGCCCGAGGCAGGAATCGAACCTGTGACCGTAGCAGCGGCGTGGTTCCGGACTGAAGCGCCTAGAACCACTCGGTCACAACGGCCGGCCAGAACTGACATACGGAACGTAAACAATACTACTCCTTTATTTCAAGGCTGCGACTTTATTGACAACTGTAAATATGTATATACAACTTTAAATACCATTTTTGGTTTTTGTTATAAAAGATTAACGCAATGAATTCCATAAATACAGTCCTGTTACCTTGCATAATAGCAGCGAGTGTGTGCTTCCTTTAATTCACGGCAACGGTTTATGCTCGAGTGGTTAAATCATTTTTTCTGAAATTACACATTTCCATTGGTGTTAAAGGTTTCAATTTTTGAGTATTCTCGGTTGCTTGTGTGTTCTGTGAAGCGAGCGATGCTGGTTTCGTTCTTCACATCCAGCGGAAGGTGCGGCTGCGTTCTATTAGCGAGAAGCGCATCAGCTAGCGAGAAACGCCGTGCGCTGCGCCAGACACGTGCGGGATACCGGATACCGCTCCTAGCAACGGGTCACCCCCAGTGCCGGCTCGTGGCGCATCCGTCAGAAGCGGACCGTTGCTTCCGCTCTACATTGCGGTGACAACTTTGTAATTATGCATGAATAGTCAACCGCCCATACGTGGGAAGTACACACTTTGCAAATACTCCGGCTGCAGGAGCGCTCACATCTCAAAGCTTGACTGGACAGAACAGCCACGGTACGCCTACACAAAAATGTCTTTTAACATTCTCAATAGCCCACATGGTGGCTGTCGTTATGGAAGCAGGGAGAAAACGCATCACCAAAAAATAAGTAATATAGAATAATGAAATAGAGGGAATACATTTGTCTAGGTAACATATGTAAGTGTTAACATCAAAACATCAGAGGTTAATGTAAGCGCCAGATACGCTATTGCAAATGTGAAATGCTGGTACATTAACAATCGGTGTAGCCGCCAGAATGCTGAATGCAAGCTTGAAAACCTGCATGCGTTGCCAGACGTCAGTTCGTGGCCTGGAGCTATCTGGCTGTTGCACTTGGTCGGTCGGTGCAGGGACAGTTAGTGCTGTTGTGTGACTGATGTCTGATATTTGCTCGATTGGAGACATATCTGGCGATCGAGCAGCCCAAGTCGGGATGCCGACACTCTGTACAACATACTTGGTTACAACAGTGGTACGTGGGCGAGCGTTATCCTTTTGGAAAACACCCCCTGGAATGCTGTTCATGAATGGCAGCACTACAGGTCGAATCGCCAGACTGACGCTCCAATTTGCATTCAGGGTACGTGGGTTAATCACGTGAGTGCTCCTGCTGCTTTACGTAAACACACACCCCAGACCATAGCTCCAGGCGTAGGTTCAGTGTGTCCAGCACCCATACAGGTTGGCTGAGGCCCTAAACGGGCCTCAAGAGAACACGCGAGCATTACTGGCACCGATGTGGAACCAGTATTCGTCAGAAAGCACTACAGGCCTCCAGTGAGTTCTCGCTTGGCACAACTAAACTCATGTATGGTGGTGTTTCGGATCAATGGAATGCCGCTAGAGGACGTCTGGCTCGGAGCTGTCCTTGAAGTAATCAAATGGCTCAAATGGCTCTGAGCACTAAGGGACTTAACATATGTGTTCATCAGTCCCCTAGAACTTAGAACTACTTAAACCTAACTAACCTAAGGACATCACACACATCCAAGCCCGAGGCAGGATTCGAACCTGCGACCGTAGCAGTCGCGCGGTTCCGGACTGAACGCCTAGAACCGTTTGTTGCGTCACTGTGGTGCCAACTGCTGTTCCAATTGCTGCTGCAGATTCGTACGATCCACCAGAGTCATACACCGAACACTATGGTCTTCACTCCCGATAGTGCCACGTGTCCATCCCAAGCCGTGTCTTTTAGCGACCGTACATTCTCTTGGCCATCGTTGCCAGCAGTCTTATACAGTGGTTACATTCTTGCCAAGTCTTTCTGCAGTATCGTGGAAATAATATCCAGCTCCTCGTAGCTCTTCTACATGTCCTCGTTCAAACTCATTGAGGTGTTAGCAAACATGTTTTGCGTCCTCATAGAGGGGCTACTAGTGCCACTCTTTTGCGAGTGGCGCAACATTTGTATAGACGTCATCTTTCAGATATAGAAACACGCCTACCAACTTTCCTTTACGTCGCACAACTCCTTCCTGGTGCTACGATTTTTTTCCATCTTTCTGATGTTACTCCCAAAGTGTACAATACAAGATCAGATTTATTGATAATCAAATTACACAGTACGACCAGTGACCCAAAGTATAAACAGCATAACTAGTGCAACGTAATGAGAGCAACTTAATACAATAATAACTAACAGGATAAAGCTACTAAAACCTGAATTACCACCACGACCATTTACGGACTTAGGCTTGCTGTAGAAAAATCTCTAATATCATTTCCTTAGGGAAAAACATTCCAACAAATAAAAAAGTGATTGCTAGCAGAAATTACAAATAAATAATTATTCCAACCCTTACCTTCCATAACTCAGTTGCTGATAATCAGAGACGTAAAACGATGTTATTTCGACAAGAATTTCTAAAAACAACAACTGCAAAATCCATAATTATTGCTTTTATAAAATCTTTTTGATTTATCCCCATTTATAGACTATACCGTATTCATCGAACCCACTGGACTCTCGATCCACGTTACTATCGAGTAGATCAACACCGTCTTACAGCTTCAATTACAGAATACAGAAGTCTACAATGAATTCAAAATAATACTTTCCTTCTTGCGCAACACGCCCCAACCGCTGCCACTGTTCCGTCCAGTAATTCAGCAGCCTAGAACGTGTATATGATGTGTTTTATTTTTACAGAAGCAACAATACGTGTTCATCAGCGGAGACCGTGTCCTCGTATACATACTGCTTAGACATTGGTTTCATTAACTTACAACAGGCATACGCTACACACTGTAAACAATCACATTTTATCAATTTAACAAACTTCGTGCAAGCATACGTAACGAAGTCAGTTGTGTTAGACTGCCACCGAAACTATTAGGGAAACGTCAGTCAATCACAATCACTTTTAATGTTCCTTTTACAATACCGTTGACACACTGCAAAATACGAACTTCGAGACACAAATGGTATTCGGTATTTCACAAGAGATAGACCATCACAAACAGTGGTCAACAGTTCCAAGATCCTTCATTGAGTAAACCCTTATCACAGGCAAAGTACAAACCAGCTTTATGAAAACGTAGGCTTCGTGCGTGCTTAAATTTCTACAAAAAGCAGTTAGCACATTTTCCCTTGAACCCTGGTACTTCTTCTATAACATTGCCTGAGCACGGCACAAAGCACACCACTTGGTACCGGCCAGTTCTCTTGGCCCACCAGCCACGCCTCTTCCACCACGACACCACATTTCTGGCTTGCCCCACTTCCAGTCTACAATCTCCACAATCCCAGCGACCAAAGTGCCGGAGACCATCCGGATCTTCGCTGACTGAAGTGACGTTACTGCCCCTTGATCAGACTTACTGATAAGAGCCGACATGGCAAGAAGTCCCCCCCCCCTCCCCTTTGATTTCGACCGTCGCCGAGTGCCTGGTATTATCTGGAGAGGTGACCTCTTATCTGTCCGCCGGTTCCAAGATCCGTTAAGTTCACCCTGAAAGGCGTAAGAAATTCAATGACTTCCAAGTGTCCCTTGAAACGCGGCAGCAACTTTTTAGTGATCTTCCCGGATGCTTTACTGACCCCTGATAGTTCTTTATGAATACCCAGCCCCCAATCCAGTAAGTGTTCAGCTGCCTCCCTTGGTTATAGCGTTTACGTTCTCTTTCGTAGGCTCGCGGAATATTCCTTTTTGCCGAGTGCCTCTATGTAATCACCTAACAAGAATCTGTATTATCCCGTAATAAGTCCTCGATGGTCTAAAAGTTGCAGAGAGGGTTGGCTAACCCGTAACTCAACATAAGATCGGTCGAAGCGGACTATCGGGCCGAGCTCTACTGAAGGCCATCGTGAGCCGTGGCTACGAAAGGTACCATCCACCTTGACTGTTACTATACAGATTTAAGATTGCTATTAATTCTCTCCGTGCACAAAGAGATAGGATAATGGGGTGTTGTTGTGGGGGTGTCGGATTGCGGATTCCCATACCAAGCCAAAATACACTCCTGGAAATTGAAATAAGAACACCGTGAATTCATTGTCCCAGGAAGGGGAAACTTTATTGACACATTCCTGGGGTCAGATACATCACATGATCACACTGACAGAACCACAGGCACATAGACACAGGCAACAGAGCATGCACAATGTCGGCACTAGTACAGTGTATATCCACCTTTCGCAGCAATGCAGGCTGCTATTCTCCCATGGAGACGATCGTAGAGATGCTGGATGTAGTCCTGTGGAACGGCTTGCCATGCCATTTCCACCTGGCGCCTCAGTTGGACCAGCATTCGTGCTGGACGTGCAGACCGCGTGAGACGACGCTTCATCCAGTCCCAAACATGCTCAATGGGGGACAGATCCGGAGATCTTGCTGGCCAGGGTAGTTGACTTACACCTTCTAGAGCACGTTGGGTGTCACGGGATACATGCGGACGTGCATTGTCCTGTTGGAACAGCAACTTCCCTTGCAGGTCTAGGAATGGTAGAACGATGGGTTCGATGACGGTTTGGATGTACCGTGCACTATTCAGTGTCCCCTCGACGATCACCAGTGGTGTACGGCCAGTGTAGGAGATCGCTCCCCACACCATGAGGCCGGGTGTTGGCCCTGTGTGCCTCGGTCGTATGCAGTCCTGATTGTGGCGCTCACCTGCACGGCGCCAAACACGCATACGACCATCATTGGCACCAAGGCAGAAGCGACTCTCATCGCTGAAGACGATACGTCTCCATTCGTCCCTCCATTCACGCCTGTCGCGACCCCACTGGAGGCGGGCTGCACGATGTTGGGGCGTGAGCAGAAGACGGCCTAACGGTGTGCGGGACCGTAGCCGAGCTTCATGGAGACGGTTGCGAATGGTCCTCGCCGATACCCCAGGAGCAACAGTGTCCCTAATTTGCTGGGAAGTGGCGGTGCGGTCCCCTACGGCACTGCGTAGGATCCTACGGTCTTGGCGTGCATCCGTGCGTCGCTGCGGTCCGGTCCCAGGTCGACGGGCACGTGCACCTTCCGCCGACCACTGGCGACAACATCGATGTACTGTGGAGACCTCACGCCCCACGTGTTGAGCAATTCGGCGGTACGTCCACCCGGCCTCCCGCATGCCCACTATACGCCCTCGCTCAAAGTCCGTCAACTGCACATACGGTTCACGTCCACGCTGTCGCGGCATGCTACCAATGTTAAAGACTGCGATGGAGCTCCGTATGCCACGGCAAACTGGCTGACACTGACGGCGGCGGTGCACAAATGCTGCGCAGCTAGCGCCATTCGACGGCCAACACCGCGGTTCCTGGTGTGTCCGCTGTGCCGTGTGTGTGATCATTGCTTGTACAGACAGCCCTCTCGCAGTGTCCGGAGCAAGTATGGTGGGTCTGACACACCGGTGTCAATGTGTTCTTTTTTCCATTTCCAGGAGTGTATTTTTTTGTGGTGGTAGCAATATTCAGCACTAAACACTGGGCTGCTGCGAAGGCTGCAAAAGTACCTCGTATACACTGAGTGTTAGCGAGTGGGGTGGGTAACTACCAAGCAAATCGCGTAAGCATGTCCACACACACAAAAATAAACCTATTAGCGCTGACTGATTGAGGCACAGGACCCATAAAGTCAATATGCTTTCGTTGAAAAGTTAAAGTTTTGAGCACCCCTGCGTTGTCAGAGACCGTCTACAAAGTAAAATTAAAGCAATAATAGCCGTCGGTCGTAAAAATGAAATCTTTTGATGTAGGTTTTGTTAACTAATAAGAGTGCCTTCATCAGAAGTAAAACATTCATACTGGCATGTCACGTGTAAAACAAATATCGAGCGATAAGGGTTTAGTCACAAAATCTTGTAACTAATGCTTTGTCGTTGATATTTATTTTATACGTGATATGCCAGTTTGAATTGTTTTACTTCTGATGAAGGCACTCTTAGTATTTGCCGAAACCTAGATCAGAAGACTTCATTTTTGCGACCGAAGGCTGTTATTGCTTTAATTTTTAGTTGAAAAGGTTTCTCAACTACCCTTGCCAAATATTCCACTAATGATTCATCAACACCTTGTTTACTTTCATAATATTTGAAAATTAATTCTTTTGAGGGTGGAACTGAAATTACCCTAACAATTTCGCCCGAAATTGTTGCCATGTATTGTTTTCCTTTATGGTTTGCAATACTTAGTCCCACAAGCTACCTAGCACCTTAACCGCCATAATTTTTAGTGTGTCAACATAACTAATTTGACATTCCTGGGCCTTGTCCTGAAATTCAAAACAAGAAATAGACCAAATGGACTATCTGATTGACTGGAGTCATTGGCAGTCTAGCACACTCCATGAGTATTTCCTGCAATGGGTTATGCAGTTTAGCAAACAAGTTTCTGTGATACTTCCTTCTCATCACTACTTCCTTTTCCCTGCTGACTGGGCATTTGAGTATTACTGTAACGTTCCCACCATCACTGAATCGTATTACTATAAGTGTGCAACTGATAAACCTGAATCATATCTACCCCAGACAAACTGCTCATTCTTTCAAAGTAGTGACCCAGACGACCCTGTAGTCTATGCATTTGAATGTGCAGGAATACCACCCTCGCCCTGAAGATCTTCAATGATTTTCTCAAATACAGTGGAAATCGAGACTGCAGTGACATTTAACTCCTTGGGGTCCGAAATCATAGGTAAGGATGTCTTATTGTTGTTTCGACGTAATGCTTCCATCAGTACCAAAATACCACCTTCCGCTTGAATATTCATTCTTTGCAATTCATTGATCAGCTCACCCCGCTGCAAACAAGTCAGATTCTCAGACACACTAAAATAACAAAGGCAGATTAGCTTATAATAAACAACCAACAGTACAACGAATAAATATTATCTTAATTACAATAATCACACCTCAATCAATCAAAGGCGCTCTGCTACTAAATTGTCATAGAAGCAGGGAGTTGGTCCCAAAATAATTACTGAAAGAGTCGATTGAATATGTGTACAATGCAAGGTCAAATTTATTCATCATCAAATTACACAATATGAGTCATGAAAAAACGTATAAATTTCGTAACTAGTGTAATGTAACGACGCAAGTTATGTATAAATGATTTTCTTTTGACATATGACCATGTGCAGACTTCGTCACCTACGTCAGTTACAACACACTTCAAAATTATTTAAATTCTTTTTAAATTGTCTGTGAATGGTTCTTGAACGAAACTGTAAAACACCATCATTTGAGTCGTATGCGCAGAATTTCGTCACTCAGTCCAATTTGTTTGTGCAAACCTTTTCAATTTAGATGTCGTTTGTTTCTTCTCAGAAATTATATTAATGCAAGTTATCTGATTCAACAAATATTAGAACCACATTGAATAAACTTTCCAGATTCAAATTCGCGATGAACGTTGTCGAAATTAATAATCAGTTCATTCACATAATTCTTTATAAATAAATTCTCGGAACACGTATTTGAACTTTAGCAGTATCCACTAGTTTATTATCTTCCTACATATAGACGTGAACCTGAGCCTTGCAAGACAGGACAACATTTACAACATGATTAAACTTTCTATGACATCATTTTTGTAGAAACATTACAAATTCTTATTTTTTTCCAGTTTTTAGAAGCACGACGCAACAACTCGGTTTCAGGATCTTCTGTTGCTCTCTGGCTGTCGACCCGCGACGTATAGTGGCCAGCAATTTTCTCTCTGGCCCCGGCAGTGAAGATGCTGTCTCCGTTCGCTGCGCCGCCCTCTCCGTACATGAAAGATAAAAAATAAATACAAAACTTTAGATAATACACAACAATTACAAAGATTACAAAAATACATAAGCAAAACACTAAATTAAATTTATATTCACCTGCAAACTGGGCTGACACTGGTGAATTGGTGACGCTTCAGTTTCGCGTCCCACTACACTATTACAACATAATGACTGCAAGTTAGTATAAGGATACCTAACAGAATTTGAACTACTACTATGGCCATTTATGACCTAGACATTCTGCAGAAAAATCTTATCTAAAAACAGACCCTTCTGAAAAAATTCGAATCCTTCACACACATTATATAGTTTCTGATAATCAGAGGTTTAATAGGATTTTATTAAGACTAGAGTATACAATTGTCTTGATTTAGTCTCGTTTATAGAACAAACCATAACCATGGATACCAGTAGCCTCTCGATCCACGTTAGAGCCAAGTATATCGACACCTTTCACATCGTTGACACGAATACAGAAGTCTGTACTGAATACAAAATAATGCCCACCTCCTGGTGCAACACATCTCAGCTGCTGCCACTGTTCTTACAACAGGCATATGTCAAACACTGGAAACGATAATATTTCATCAGACTATTACTCTGGGTGTCATAACAATTGACACACTTCAGAGGACTGCCCGATATTAACTTGAGCACTTTGTCTATGAATCACAAGTATTACCCGCCATTTCAGAGACAGGCTGTGGCAAACAGCGGTGAACAGTTCCAAGAGGCTTCTCCAGTAAACTCTGGGCAGAGGCACAGTGCAACCACACTTCAATGCAAACGTGGGCTTCGTAAGTTGTCACATTGACACAAAATGCAGCTACCACGTTTCCCCATCAAGCCCTGATACTTCTGCAGCAACACTGTCTGAGGAGGCCACTGATCGTGCCACTCGTTCTAGGCCCACTAGCTGTGCCCGCCTGCCATCCACCCGGCCTGCCCCACTGCCAGTTAATATCTTCCACACTCTGTGGCCGACCACCACCCTTGAGAACATACGGAGCTTCTCAGACTGAAGGGAGATGTCTGTCCCCTGATGCGACCGTCGATAAGTGGCGACATGGCACACTGTCTTGCGTTAGGCAGATTCATCAAATCGACTCTTCGCTAAGTAGCAAAATTTTGTCTTTCTTTCTAGTGGAGGAAGTGCCCCTAATTAAGTTAAAGGCAGTCAGCACCTTTTTCTGATTAATCATATTTGACAAGGACGACATGTGGACATATTATAGTGATTTTCAGTAATATCTGGCAAGAGCCCTAGTTATTATCCAAGTAATGTCTTCTTCATATGTGTAGGGCAAACACTGTAGCTACAGCCTGAAGCATAACACATACAACAGTTCAGGCATGTGCGGCAAGACATAATATCGCCTCCTACACAACAGCGTCTCGATTTCCTTGTTAAATAACTAAAGCTACATTTTTGTACATAATAGTTTGCATTATATACACTGCTTCCTTTGCGACCTATGACATAACGTTCCTTGTTGGACTCAATCACGATTCATAAATATCTTTATGTGACGGCATTGTGGTGAAAAAGATGTTTCTCTTGCTGCCTTTTGCGCAGTGGCATAGGCGCTGGTTCACACATGGTGGTAGACAGAATGATTGGAAGAAGCCCAGACAAACTCCGGTGTGGTCCATACTTTTATCAGTCACTGACTCAGAAGAAATGCATGTATGAGGGTCACTCCAAAAGCAATGCACACTATTTTTGTAAAAATACTGTTTTCATACTGTTGTGTACATAGTTCCCCGTAGTCAGCGCGTACACAACTTTCCCACTAGAGCGCGCCCCGCTAAGCACAACAGCGCAGGCGCAGCGCTCGTCCGTCTCCGCACTACGAGATGGCGCTGTCTTAGAGACGGACCAAATTCTGCTTCCGCCGATCCGCGTATTAATAGGTAACGCAGCCAATTAGATTGCTCCTAACGTAGAACCTTTTCTCCTCGCGGATCACACTCGCGCAGTGATACCTGAACGCGCGAGGTATTATAACGAGTGTGCAGACCTCTGATTAGTCAGTCTGCACCAGTCTGCATTAGTCTGCATTTGTCTGTACCAGTCTATAGTCAAGTTTCAGTCTGCGCCTAATAAGATTATCATATTCCTGTACATAGCCATGAAGAGAAATGTATAGACATTTTGTCAAGTGTCAGAGATATGTGAGAATAAGATTAACGTACCAAGACCAAACAAACTTCAGATTGTCTATTGTAAACAGCATCCTGAATCAAGATACGTAATATCTATGATTTTTATTATTTTAATAAATGTGTGTGAAAATTAATCAAGTTCTCTTTAAAGTTGGTCGCCGTCAATCTGCTACTCTAAGCGTGCAAGTGGCATTTCTATCGTCTGACCTAATGGCAGAAGATAAACACGCCACGATAAGACCACGAGGCATATTGCTGACACTCGCCTACTTCGTTACAGAGACAAGTCAAGTAATCTGATGGTGTGTGTACCGAAGGTCTTACAATACACACACCACATTGGCGACGAGGTACTAAGGAAACAGATGGTTTCAGCACAATTACGGATGACCACGTGTGAGCCTGATATAAAATAGAATTACAGTGGACTTTGCGAAGCTACATACTTGACTGTTAACCCGCCCTCTTGCAGCTAAAATATCATTATTACAGTAATCTAGTCGCACTTGGAATTTACAGATAACCATAGACCTCACGGCGCAGATCGTAAATCTCATGGCACAAATACAACAGACGCAACAGGCGTTGCTTACAAGAGTGGAACGTTTGGAGTCGCAGCCTGCCGTAGCGTCTCCGCTACAAATTAAACATCCGCCACCACCTTTCGCAGTTTACAACAGCAAGGAAGAAGTGTGGCCGGACTATGCAGCACGCCTGGAACAGCACTTCCTCACACACCAGATATCAGGTGATGTAGAAAAAAGGCAAATTGCGGCGCAGCGATCTACATCCTTCTCTTAAAACTGAGTCCGACTTGTGAACCGACACATTTGTCGTTCCCAGCTATTAAAGATTTGCTCGAAAAATACTTCGACAAGCAAACGCATGTCGCTGCTGCAATGCATAAATTTTTCTTGTGCTAGAAAAAAGCACAGCAGACATACGCGGAATGGATTACACAGTTGCAAGGATTAACTAGGAACTGCAAATTTATTTGTGAAAACGAAAAGTGTAAAAAGTCCTATGCAGATTCTTCAATACGTGATATGCGTGATTTGCATTCACCAGAAGAGAAATTAAGGAAAGAGCTCCTTAGTTTAATCAATGTGTCCTTGCCAGATTGTTTACCAATCATTCGAGCACACGAACAGAGCCAAGCTTCTGTGAGTGTGGTACAAGACGACGTTTTTGACGTGTTCGCGACACAGGCGCGCGAAACGGGGCGACGCGGCCCGCGTACCCAAGGCCGAAAACAGAACAGCAAGACTGGGCTCACGCGATCTAAGAACGGATCACACACCCAAACTCAAATACTAAAGTTGAAATCATGTCGTAAATGTGAAATCAATCATCACAGAGACAATTGTTACTATCGTAACGCACATTGTGACATTTGCAAGCGAAAAGGCCACAAATCAGAAGTGTGTAATAAGAAAAGTGTACAGTCTAGAAATAAGTTTAGCAATAAGAAAGTGCTTAATTTTAAGAAGTATACCTCCAATGCGTGTGACGATATGAATAGGCAAGACTATATTCAGGTTTCAAAAGTTAAACATAAAGTTAATGCTATTGTACAAAACAGGAACAAATCTTTGTATGTCACATTACTGGTGAACAAAATACCTATCAAATTCCAGATTGACACAGAATCGTCGATCTCTATCATAAATCTGCACGCGCAAAAACAGCTAGGTTCTCCTGAATAGCAGCATTTTGACAGCTCACTGTACAGCTACAGTAATGAACAAATTCCAGTCAAAGGTGCACTGACGACGGAAGTGACTTACAAACAGTTTACCAAGACTGCTACTTTAGCAGTAGTTAACACCCATAAGGCATCAAACTTGCTGGGTCTGGGTCTCTTTAACGAATTAGGCTTCACAATCCATGAAGCGAAGCAGGTCACACATGACATTCCGAAAGGAAAATTACAGTGTTGCAGAAGTACGACGATGTTTTTTCCTCCGCGACAGGCAGTGTAACTGATTACCAGGCACACATTACGCTGACACCGAATGCAGTGCCGACGTTTTGCAAGCTAGAAGTGTCCCTTACGCAATGAAAGAACGCGTAAAACAAGAAATTGACCGTTTAGAAGGCAATGTTATTATTGAACCAGTCACATGTAGCGCCTGGGCAACACCAATCGTTGTAATAGAAAAGCCAAATGCATCATTACGTTGTAAGGTGTCAGGCAAATCCAACACCTTCCATGGAAACCCTGACATGATAAGCAAATCCAGTAGTATGTCACATAGCTCCGAATAAATCGTGACATTAAATTAACCAAAGTAATACGTGTAACGAGTGAGCAAATGGAATACCACATACTAACACAAGAACGCCTAAATGCATGTCATACCTTCCCACCGTGAGACAGACGCAGTTCCGAGGGGAGAAACGAGAACAGAAGCCGAGAGCAGAACCGTGTTAAGCTGGAAGACCCTACGATAAGGGACGGACGGACACCCACGTCGCCAGCTAACCGCTAGGACCACACCACACGCAAGTTTTAGCGTGAGACTTTCTCGCATCTCTGTTACGTTAGGAACACCCCCCAGCCCATGTTAAAAGCTAGAACCGTCCAGAAGAACAGTATAGATCTTACGATAACACAAAAAGGGCCACACCACCCGCAAGTTTTTAGCGTGAGACTTTTTCGCGTCTCTGTTACGTCAGGACGACCCCCAGCCCATGTTAAAAGATAGAGCCCTCCAGAAGAACAGTATAGATATTACGATAACGCTAAAAGGACCACCCCAGTCGCAAGTTTTAGCGTGAGACTTTTTCGCGTCTCTGTTACGTTGCAAACTTTAAAAACATTGCCCCACCACGAAAAGTATAACGTTTCTCATTGGATAGACAGAATTTTTGTAGGCGGAGCTTAAGGTTAACATTGAGACCCTGATTGGTCAGATGAAAACACAGCCAGATATTTTTTTTAAACCAACTTCGGTAAATTGTAGTAAGGAGGACAGAGTTGCTTGCGAGACGGCGAGGTGAGCGGAGCTGTGCTGCCCGCCGCCCCCTGACGAACACCGACAAGGTAATGAACGCACGCGATGCCACATAACAGCGCATAAAGCTTCACTCAGAACTGCAGAAGTCTCATCTGTTACACCCCGTTTTTGCGTAATACTAGTGTCGATCGTCAATTAAAGCTCATGGGGTTCACATTTGCCACTTGAAGCAAAAATCTGAAACGCAATGATTTTTCTGTTATATAGTTATTGAGAAGCCACATCAGCCACTGTAATTTACGACAAGTTAGATAAGTAATTAAAGATAATTTAGGGTCACTGTAGACCATTTTGATAGTTTTCTCTTTTGTGAAACTTAATTTAAACCTAGATTATAGATGTGATATGCCATAGGTCATCCTTCGATCCATTGTAGAACTTGGAAACCCGTTCATGGAATATTCGTTCACATTTTTGTTGAACGCAGTTGGTTTTTACCCTGTATTAAAACATTTCCTTTTATCAATAGTTCAATTTATAAACAATGTTTTGTGAGTAGAATAAAATTTCCAATGGTAAACTTAACTGCTTTTTCGACGTTATTTTACCAGCTAACTAAAAATAGGAAAGCCTTTAACCCCTTCCACTAAATTTAGTTAGTATTAAGATTCTTTTACAGGGAGTGCAGTGGAGCTGACGCTGAAATCATTAAGTATTTGGTTATATCATCGCTAGTCTCACTGAACCCTTCTGAATTCTACATGTCATGTGTGGTCTGGCGTCTCCTTACCAGCAACAGGTCCCAGGTTCAAACTAGTAAATTCTCTAAAAAAAACACGCTCAGAGCGTCGTTGCGCGAAAGTCGTAGGGAGACACGATATAGAACAAACAGTCGCAGAAACCACGCAGAATGTTAGAACGTATCTGTGGAGATTTCAATACTACTGTCAATTCACAGTCCAATATAGATACTACCCGATTCCGAAACCAGAAGAACTGATGTAGAAATTAGCAGGGGGTGTGTATTTCGCCAAACTGGATTTAAAGGAAGCATATCTGCAGATCCCTTTAGACAAAGATACACAAAAGTTTATGGTAATAAATACTCCATTTGGATTGAGAGATACCAGTGCTTACCATTTGGCATCGCAAGTGCACCAAGCATCTTTCAACGTTACTTGGAACAATTAATTGGAAACTGTCCTAACGCAGTTAACTATCTCGATGACATAATCGTCTCGGGAAAAACTTCAAAAGATTTATTAGATATCCTGGACGAACTGTTCAAGGTTCTCAGAAAGGCCAATCTCAGGTGCAACAAGGGCAAATGTATATTTTTTGCCAAGAAAATTCAGTATTTAGGACATATATTGTCAAATAACGGAATCAGTCCGACACCACAGCTTATAGAACCAATACATAAATTGCCAGCTCCGAAAGGCTTAAAGCAACTAAGAGCTTCATTGGCCAAATTAATTATTATTGGAAATTCATACCGAAAGCAGCGGAAATTTCGGAACCGTTGCACAGATTGCTTCGCAAAGGAGTCGCGTGGAATTGTTCCAAAGAATACCAGAGCGCATTCGACAAACTGAAACAAAGTTTAGTAGACGCAAAATGTCTTACGACATATGACCCGCAAAAGTTGATCACTATTGCAGCGGACTCGTCAGATTACGGGATCGGTGCAGTCATGTCCCATAAACATCAAGGAATTGAACGACCGATTGCATACGCGTCGAAAACATTAAACTCAAGTCAACGAAACTACAGCCAAGTAGAAAAATAGGCACTAGCAGTTATCTTTGCAGTGAAGAAGTTTCATGACTACATATATGGACGAAAATTTATTCTGCTCACAGACCATAAGTCATTGGTGACAATATTCGGACCACATAATAGTGTATCCACTAAGACAGGACAGCGTTTACGACGTTGTGCATTGCTACTGTCTAATTACAACTACGAGATCTTATATAGATCGACGGCAAAACATGCCAACGCCGATGTACTTTCACGTCTACCGGCGGGTCAAGATGAACATTTTGACAAATCAGAGGACGTATGTTTCCAGATAGACGTAGTCAGTGAGAACGTCGTGGCCACAGGCAACAGAACCTTGGTCAAGATTGCATATTGACTATGCAGGTCCTTTTCTTGGAACTTCTTGGTTAATTGTCGTTGATGCATTTTCAAAATTCCATTTTGTACTGCAAATGCATACAACTTCTTCAGCGACAACAATTCAAGCGTTGTCAAAGATCTTTTCAATTGAAGGACTGCCTCAAACCATAGTGACCGATAACGGCACACAATTTACGTCGCAAGAATTTCAGTCATTCTGTCAGATGAACGGAATTGCACATTACAGGACGGCACCATTTCGGCATGAGGCTAATGGACTCGCCGAACGATTCGTACGAACGTTCAAGGCACACATTACAAAGTCGGTGCAACAGTACACAAAGAGACTTCCTTATTAACATTTCTGTCACAATACAGAGCTACTCCGCACGAGGCACAGTCACCAGCAGAAAAACTGCATGGGCGACAACACAGGACTTTGATGTCTATCCTAAAACCCACAATGCATCCAGAAAATGATCAACGAACGTCGAAAGGACGACGATTCCACGTAAACGACAAAGTCCTCGTAACTGTCTACAGTCGAGGAAAGCGTACTTGGACACAAGGAATCATTGTAGAATGCATTGGAAATGTCATGTATAGAATAAGAACGCAAAGCGGCATAGTTATTCGCCATACTAATCAATTAAGACAGCAAAGACAGCAGTCACATATAGGCAGAACTCCTAGGCTGTTTCATTTTGCAGACTCAGAAGAAGATGTCAACCCCGAGCAGTTCGCAGGATTCCGACGCCGCAGCTAACGCAGCCACCGCCGCCGACGCCGACGCAGCACCTTCAGGGGCAGCCGACTACACCAGCCGTCCACAGCCGACATCCCCAGAGAAGATGGACGTCGAAGAAGAATTAGATTTAAGCTATGACCAATGTAACGATGTTGAAATGCAGTTATGTAACAAAATTTTTGCTTCTCCGGTTCCCTGTTTGATGGGTTTTCCTAGCGGACCGCGGGCGAATGCCACGGAGAGCAACATGTGTGCACCCACAGAAATACGCACACCGGAAAGCAAGGAAGCATAAAAAAGGCTTTTCAAGCAAACTTCAAAAGCTTTTTTTTTCACCCGGAAGGGAGGGATGTTGTATACATAGTTCCGCGTAGTCAGCGCGTACACAACTTTCCCACTAGAGCGCGCCCCGCTAAGCACAACAGCACAGGCGCAGCGCTCGTCCATCTCCGCACTACGAGATGGCGCTGTCTTAGAGACGGACCAAATTCTGCTTCCGCCGATCCGCGTATTAATAGGTAACGCAGCCAATGAGATTGCTCCTGACGTAGAACCTTTTCTCCTCGCGGATCACACTCACGCAGTGATACCTGAACGCGCGAGGTATTATAACGAGTGTACAGACCTCTGATTAGTCAGTCTGCACCAGTCCGCATTACTCTGTACCAGTCTATAGTCAAGTTTCAGTCTGCGCCTAATAAGATTATCATATTCCTGTACATAGCAATGAAGAGAAATGTATAGACACTTTGTCAAGTATCAGAGATATGTGAGAATAAGATTAACGTACCAAAACCAAACGAACTTCAGATTGTCTATTGTAAGCAGCATCCTGAATCAAGTTACTTAATATCTATGATTTTTATTATTTTAATAAATGTGTGTGAAAATTAATCAAGTCCTGTTTAAAGTTCGTCGCCGTCAATCTGCTACTCTAAGCGTGCAAGTGGCATTTCTATCGTCTGACCCAAAGGCAGAAGATAAACACGCCACGATAAGACCACGAGACATATTGCTGACACTCGCCTACTTCGTTAGAGCGACAACTCAAATAATCTGATGGTGTGTGTACTGAAGGTCTTACAGTACGCACACCACACATACTGCATGTGTGAAAGTTTTACAGTATGTAGATACATCCTTCCCGCTTGTTTTCAAACTTAGTTCAACCCGTTCCCGAAAGTGGCGCTGTCAGAGCATGTCTTCAAGATGGCCGCTACACTTGACGTTCGTCAGAAGCAATGTGCTGTCATAGAATTCCTGTTCTGTGAAAACGAGACTGTGGGAAACATCCGCAAGAGGTTGAAAAAGGTGTATGGAGATGCTGCTGTCGATCGCGGTACAGTTAGTCGGTGGGCAAGCAGGTTACGTGATGAAAGCGGGCACGGCAATATTGAGGATTGTCCTCGCAGCGGCAGGCCTCGTACTGCACACACTCCAGACAATGTGTAGAGAGTTAACGAATTGGTGATTGCTGACAGGCACATCGCAGTGAACGAATTGTCACGCTATGTTGGGATAGGGGAAGGAAGTGTTTGCAGAATACTGAAAGTGTTTGCGTTAAAAAAGGTTTGTGCCAGGTGGGTTCCCAGGATGTTGACAGTGGCTCACAAAGAAATAAGAAAAACGGTATGCAGCGACCTTTTGGAACAGTACGAGAATGGTAGAGATGAATTTCTTGACATTTGATGAAACATCGCTCCATCATTTTTCACCAGAGACGAAGAGACAATCAATGGAGTGGCATCATGCAAATTGACACAAGGAAAAAATTCAAAACCGCACCCTCTGCTGGTAAAGTTATGTCTACGGTGTTTTTCGATTCCGAAGGACTCTTGCTTGTGGACATCATGCCAAGTGGAACCACCATAAATTCTGATGCATATGTGACGACACTGAAGAAACTTCAAGCTCGACTGAGTCGTGTTTGACCACATCGGCAAAAGCAGGATGTTTTGCTGTTGCACGACAATGCACGGCCACATGTCAGTCAAAAAACCATGGAAGCGATCACAAAACTCGGATGGACAACACTGAAACACCCGCCTTAGAGTCCTGACCTGATTCCATGTGACTATCGTCTCTTTGGGAAACTGAAAGACGCTCTTCGTGGAACAAGGTTTGAAGATGATGGCTCCCTTGTGCACGCTGCCAAACAGTGGCTCGAACAGGTTGGTCCCGAATTTTACTGTGCGGGTATAGAGGCGCTGGTTCCAAGATGGTGTAAGGCAGTTGAGAGGGATGGAAATTATGTGGAGAAATGAAAATATTGTTCCTAAAGGATCTATCTACAGACTTTAAAACTTTCAAACACTTAGAATAAGAGATGGTTCTTAAAAAAAATTGTGTGCATTTCTTTTGGAGTGACCCTCGTATGTAGCGACAGCCTACGATTTGTGAGAGTTCGTACCGGCTGCTGCTGAATAATCAACATATGTGTTGAACAAGAACCCTACAAAGTCAAAATCTAACACTAGCGTTTCTGTCTGTCTGTAGCAATCATTACCGCATAGCACTCGAATATTTAATGTTAATGTACGTAAGCAAGAATGTGCTTACAATGAAATGAACACCCTCAGCTGCTTACAGGCGTTGACATACGTCAACGGGGACCGATGAAAATGTGTGTCCCTATCGCGACTCGAACCTGGGGTCTTCTGCTTACATGGCAGACGCTCTATCCATCTTTATTATTACTTTTTTCTTTTTTATTTATTATTTTTTTATTTTTTTCTATATTTTTTATGTTGTAAGAAAAAAATTAAATAAAAATAAAAACGCGCTTCCTCCGCTTTATGGTCCAACAACGTGACCACTTCTTTTTTTTTGGGAACAGGAAGGCAGGGTAAACAAACAATCTTTATTCGTACAATTGTGCTGTCCTAGGGATAAGAAAAGTATCGAGACAGCAAAAACAATTTGGAAACCATAAAATCAACGCAAAGGCCGCCCTCTTTTTTTTCTTTTTTTCTTTTTGTAACAGGAATAAAGTAAATGACAATCCTAGTCACGGGCGGGAGTGAAAATGAAGTTATCATCTGCATCACAATCCCTGCAGCACGCGGTGTCGCATCATAAACCTGGCAGAAAGCCATATAATCTTGACCATTTCTGCCAGTGTGGGCTGTATGTATTTCTCCTGCGTCGACCATTATCTGAGGCGGTTTCGGTGTTTACCATCGTTGTGTGTGTGTGTGTTTTTTTTTCACGTTAGCATAATCCAGTCATAACTGGCGCCAACAGGTAGGGGCCAGTTTTCTTCTCAGTGTGCTATATGCTAATATAATTGAACCGCGCAGTACTGTCTCTAGTCGTTCTGCTGCAGGAGTCTTCTCAGTTCTGGGACACCCCAGCTTTCGGGCGGATTGTGAAAAACACTTCCTAAAAAATTGGAAAAGTAAGTCCTGTATTTCGTATAACTCCGTATGAGCTCGTGTTGTTCTTGTAAATACATCCAATAATCCATCACGGACTTAAAATCGTACGAATACAAATATTTCGTCGCATGTCCAGCGATCCAATTGACCGCATACGTCTTTTGTTTTGGAAAAAATGTCTTGTCCGGTAGAAAAAGTACATCCGATGTGATGTCTGTGTAGTTAGTGCGCCGAAGGAAGGCCAGTATTCGACGCGTCAGCATCCAGACGTCCCTCGCTGCGCCACACACTAAACCATGTTCTTCCGTTGCTAACAGTCCACAGTTTGTGCAAAGAGGAGAATCGACCATATGAATTGTATGTAATCGACTCCTGGTCACAAGTTTACTTATAAGAATATACCACATCGATCTCGCTGCTGTTGACAGTAATGGAGTATGCACTGCACACCAAATGTGGTTCCACGTTCTCGACGGGTATTTGAATTCCATTATGTTGCGGCCATGGTGATCCATCAAGCATCTATAGATCTCCCGAGTCGTGGGTATTCTCGTCGAAGGTACTTTCAGACGAACATAACTGTAATCAACAAGAAATGAGGCAATGTGTGCAAGAGAAGGCGAAATATTGCCCACCGCAATAGGGGGTTCGTACGAAGGCGGAACAAGTACTTCTATCAGAGCTGACGTTATGGTATGCTTTCTTTGTTGCCAATTTCGTGTCATCGCTCGCATGTAAAGCGCCAGAGTTTTGTTTCGCACGTTTGTGAGATTGAGGCCACCGTTCCGGAACTGTAGCGTTAACGTATCATATTTGATCTTAAATAACATTCCAGTACTAACATAGTAACCAAAGGCAGCCATGAGGCGGTCTGCAATACCCTTCGGTATCGGTAGGATCTGCGCTAAATGGGGCAGTCGTGACGCTATGTGAACGTTGGTGTATTCCACACGTTGGATCATGTCAAAGGCTCTCAGTGAGTTGTTGCGTACCGTCAGACGAACATTCTGCAGAAACCGCCGAGAACTCGCCGCCGCTGACCGCCGTAGTGAACGGGTAAATGTAATCCCCAGACATCTCAGCGATTCCACCGTCTGAAACGGTCCCGGTACGTCTTCCATACCCCGTCCAATGTGCATAATTTTGGATTTCGTCATGTTAACGACACTGCCTGCCACCGTCCCTGAAGAGTCTAGATGTTCAACAGCCTGACGCACTTCATGTCCTGATCTGACGAGAAGGATCAGATCGTCCGCATATGCGCGACAAGCGAAAGAGTTCTCATTAAGCGCTATCCCAGTAAGTGAGCGCCTCATCAGCGGCTCAAGCGCTATCGCAAACAGCATCATGGAGAGTGGGCACCCTTGTCGGACTGAGCTGTTAATAGGAAACGAGCCCGCTTCCCGACCGTTTACAATCCCCTTCGATGTAGCCCCTCGTATTAGCCTCATAACGATGGAGATGAAAACAGGTGGAATCGCCATTCGGCTCATGACTGACGCCAAGAAGTCATGGTTTATCCTGTCGAACGCACGATCGAAGTCCACAGATATCATCGCTGCTCGCATTTTACACGTTTCCGCAAGGGCGATAACGTCACGGTATTCACTTAACGGCGAGGAGATGTTGCTTCGCACCCCTAGGCAAGCCTGATCAGGAGTTATTGTCCTGGATATCGCCAGCTCGAGACGAGACACTAGCAGTCGTGCAAAGATTTTGTAGTCGGTGTTTAGCATAGTGAGAGGCCGATATTGATTAACACTGCGACTTCCCGCCATCTTCGGGATGGGAAGAAGAAAGCTCGTCACAAAATCCGACGGTAGGCGCATGTCCAGACGAATCGCCTCATTGTACATCGACACCAACTATGGCATTATCATGTCCACGAATTCTCGATAAAACTCTAGCGTAATCCCATCTGGCCCTGGTGATTTATGAGCCGCTCCTTTTGTGAGTGCCACCATTATATCGTCTTCTGTGAGTGGCTCCATAAGTGCTGCTTTATCTGTCTCTGTCAGTGTCGTTTGCAGATGTAGCAGTATCTCTTCCCCCACCAGACGGTCCGTCGGTGTACCGGCATAGAGGTGGCGGAAATGCTCTAAAAATTCATTTGCAATGTCCTGTTGTGTTGTCAGTTGACGGCCATCTAAACCGTGGAGCACTGTTACCAATGCCCGGCGGTAACGTTTATGTTCCCGCGACACATGGTGCATCGAGGTACGTTCCAAATGGTTCAAATGGCTCTGAGCACTATGGGACTCAACTGCTGTGGTCATAAGTCCCCTAGAACTTAGAACTACTTAAACCTAACTAACGTAAGGACATCACACACTTCCATGCCCGAGGCAGGATTCGAACCTGCGACCGTAGCGGTCGTGCGGTTCCAGACTGTTGCGCCTTTAACCGCTCGGCCACTCCGGCCGGCCGAGGTACGTTCCCCAGTGATGGTGTCGAGCCATCTTGCCCGTATTGGGATGCCACCCAGTCGTCGCCGCATGATCGATAGGATTTGTGCCTTGACACGATGAACTTCCGCATGATGTTCTGCAGACGGCACCTGGAAGGACAGCTCACGAAGCATGGTGTAATAATAATCAAGAGTGTCTCTTTGCCATCTCGTCTTATCCCGACGATACCGTATGAGAGCTCTTCTTATTGCCGGCTTAGTACACTCGAGCCACCATTGAAGCACGGAGGTATATGTTGGTAGACGGCGTTGACATGTGGCCCATACCTCCTCGACTCTCTGACGACATTCAGGGTCCGCCAAAAGTGACGAATTGAGCTTCCATGTCCCGCGGCTTCTCCACACACTTTGCCTAGGGAGTGATATGGTACAAATGTAAGCCAGATGATCAGTAAATGCCGCAGGCCATCGTTCCGCGTCGACCACCTTATCCTGTAGGCCAACCGAAATATATATTCGATCGAGTCTGCTCGCCGAGTGACTGGTATAAAAAGTATATCCCTCACGGTTCCTATGAATCATGTCCCAGGTGTCGCTTAACTCCATATCCCGGCACAGCACATGCAATTCACGACAGGTATTGTAATGTGGAGTCTGGTCCTTCTGGGCTAAAACACAATTGAAGTCACCACCTATAATGAAATGATCTAATCTGCCGGTAAATAAGGGCACAATCTCTTCCGAATAATATCTCGCACGCGCCCGTCTGTTGTCTGTGCCGGAAGGGGCGTAAACATTGAGAATGCGAATTCCATTAACAGTTATCGCGAGTCCTCGTGCCGAAGGTAGATAAGCCAGGTCGCGTACAGGAATCCCGTCCCGGACCAATATCGCCGTTCCACTGTCGTTGTTAAAGTGCGGCGAGGTGTAGGAGATGTATCCAGTGACTTCCTGGAACGCAGGAATGTAAATTTCCTGCACCATCAGTATATCCACATCCGACGCGTATATCATGTCCCTAAACAACTGCTGTTTCACGGGCGATCTAATGGTATTTACATTCACTGTCCCTATTCTGTATGCCTGGGGTCGAGTAGCTGTCATCTCCACATGATGTTAAAATGACAAAGTTTCACCGTATCGATAGTCCCTTTGCACATCCGCAGAGGGTCCCCCGACGGACGTGTCCCTGCGGCATTAGGTTCCTTGAGATGCGGACGGATGCGAGTCCCCACCAGTAGAATGGTTCGCATCGGTGATTTCGTCGACCTGCTCATACCAGCTGATATTATTGGGGTGCTCCAAATTTTCCTGTGCGGCACTGATGTGTGACATCTGTTCTTTCGCAGCTTTAGACTCCACCGCAGAAGGGGTAGCAGGCCCGTGAGCGGATGCGTCGTCTGAACGACATGACATCTTTTCACTCTCCGAATTCATATGGTCTGCGACATCCGAAGCTTGTGGTTCCAAGTCAGACAGGTCCATAGTGTTAGACTCATCTGGGCTCCCAAGAAGAGAAGGGAGCGTCTCCGCAGAGTTTAGTCGGCGCTTCTTGCGGCGCTTTGGCGAGCGTTGTTTGCGGGCCCTAACCTCGGCCTCTGGTGTTGGCGAATCTTGCATCATCTGCGTTCTCGCCGCCGCCACAACGCCCTGGGGCCGTTCCACTTCAGCTTCCATGCCTGGTGTGATGCTGTCATCCTCTTTCTGCACCACCTGTAATGTCTGGGATTGGTGGTTGGTCGGAGCCATTCCTTCTTCAGTGGGTTCCGAAGGCGCGTCAGTCAACTGCGGCGTCGGTTCGATAGTGCGCTCCGACCCCGCGAAGCGCCGCCACGTAAGTCATCGGCAGTGACGTTGGTGTAGTCGGATTCTGGAGGTCTCCGCTGGGGAGTTGCACGAGTCTCCTCTGCATACACGCAGATCGAAGATGTCCTTCACCACCACACCCGGAGCATGTCCGGAGCTGTCCATCATAGATGACAATAGCTCGACAGCCGCCGATGTTGATGTACGATGGCACATGTTTCGTAAGGGCAATTCGCACCTGTCGAACACCATTGGGCACTGGATACGTGCTAAAAATTGCCCAACGTTCGGCCGTATGACTGATAACTCTGCCATATGGCTGGAGCGAAACAGTGACCAATGATTCTGGTACCTCGAAAGGCAGCTCGATGACTCGAATCGTACGCACGCCCAGGCCCGAATGAGCGACTAAAACTTCACCAATATGACCATCGGAGTGTCGGAACTGGAATCCTCGTTTGGCGGCTTCAGTGATCCTATCGCATGCTGCGTCGTCAATCATCTTCACGTAAAGAGTGCTGCTCACGATTGATAAATGAATTCCAATAATCTCCGTGTAATTAAGATGCACTTCGTCCCTCAAGAAACGTTCGATTTCGAAAGCCTTCTGTCGTGCATACTCGTTACAGAACGTGAACTGTATCGTGGTTTTTCTAAAATTGTGTGCCATTGCGTTCGATTCAAACAGTAATACACGCGAGTGACGACGGTGTAAACACCGCTTCTTCCGCGAACGTTCGCAGCTGGGACGTAAACAAGTCCGAGATGCTCCGCGGCTAAAGGCGGACTACTGAGCCACCAAGGACATAGGCGATAGCGCGACTGCAGGGATTTGTCTCTGGCACGCCTCCCGCGAAACCCACATTCTCAACGTATTGTCCCGCACTACATTCGTAGTGCCCCCGCCCATTATACTCATTACTCGCGGCGCGTTGCCGATTCCCGTAAGAGTTCGGGCTCTGTTTGTGCATTCGCACAGAAGAAGAAGATGGTCAAGTGACCGGTGAGCCTTACCTATATATATATGTACTAAGATGGTATCTGGTCTTTCGGATATGTCCGAAAGAACAGATACCATCGGTGACCATGCAGCTAGTTAGAATGAAATTACAATGAAATGAACACCCTTAGCTGCTTACAGGGCAGAAAGAACAGATACCAACTTAGTATATATAAAGAATGGGCTTGTTTACACATTCACACAGAGTATCCAATTCTATTGCTTGATACATATGCATTTTGCCAATTTCTGGAGTTGGTTTCCTTTCATTTTCCATTTTTCGAAACAGTTTTACCGATTTCCAGATTCTGCATCCTGCCAGTTTGCCAATTGTACAGCAAATACTGCCAATTTCCAGATTTGGTACCACTCAACTAATGCTGTGTGTGTGTGTGTTCTGTCCACTTACCCGACAAAGTTCAAACCCATGGCGCTGTAGCTATATAATACGAGTATGTGATATGTGTGAGAATGGACACATTCTGAACAAAGTGAAATATCTGACAGTCACAAGAATCTGCTGTGGCATCTTCAGCTAGCTATTAGTGGTGCTGGAACTTTATAACCTATAAGTGTTTTTATGCTGTTATTGATTGATACCGTTGAAAATAAAAACCATTTTTGTAGGATATATTTTTTTACATGTATATCGTCAATTTACAATCTACAATTAGGATCCTACGCAATATTTGTCATGCTATATTCCTCCTGATCGCTTGACAGGCCCAATAAACTTGTGTAGAAGGCTGTCACTGTGATGCATCATTAGTGTATGGAACACCTCCACATTACCTACTGTGCTGTGGATTCTATCATCTGTTGTGATGCTACAGACAGCAGTAGTTCTGCTAGCTTTAAGTATAGGGACTTACACAGATGATAGTAGTAATAATTAGGGATGGGGGAATACTGACTGATAGATATTACCAGCACAACTCACAACCGCTTCTTACATGACGGTAGACTGCACGAACATTTTTTTTAATGCAACACATTGTGTCAGTGGACCCAGTAAGGTTGTGCATCTTTTTGCCATTTTGTTGCATTGCCATTATAACCAGAATGATACTCTTGTCTTTGCAGTGATGCACTCCTTCATTATCGCGCCTTTATATTTTTGATCCCAAAAGCTTTGAATACATTACTCTGATGGAGGTTTACAACAAAAGACTTGTTAAAGTCTTTTTTGCTCAATACACGTATATCATCAGTTACGCATGTGAGACCTAAACTTATCTACAGACAGCGAATGAATGTTGGTGCTCTTGCAATCGAATTATAAAAATTAAATTTGCCTGAGGGGTCCGGTGCTGAGCTTGCATGCCATTGGCCGAAACGCCAGTGCTCCTCGGCCCTGCAGTGATTGGCTGACAACATGATGACGTCACGTAACACCTTTGGCCACAGGAAGGTGAGGAGACTGGAGAGGGGCAGAGGGAAGGAATTCTGGAAAATGAGGAAAGGGAAAGGATATCCTAGAATGGTGATGCTGACAGTAATTTCCAGGACTGCTGATGCTGTCACCGCGAATTCCTGACAAGAATTGGCAGTAGCACACGACTAACAGTAAAACGCTACTGAAGCGCGCTGTTACACTGGATCCTGTGCAGAGCCATCTAAATTTTTTGGCTTTTGAGTATAACAAAAGGTTTTCTTAGCATCACACATACCAATCCCTTGCCCACTTCCTGGACTACACGTTTTTCACATTTTCTTTCTAATTTAGGTGTCACTGTAGACAATTCTCTGGAAGACTTCCCTCAGTAGTTGCACAGCAGTAGGCAGGATTGGCTGGTCACTTCTGATCTGAGCCGTGTGGACAACGATACTCGAAACAGGACTTCCTTTCTGTGCGTGGTGGCAGCAGATGCATGCTAGTACAGATCTGTGTGCTTCAATTTCCTAAATACAGAGTGACCTAACGAACTATTGTAAGTAGGCTGTTTATGTTTTCTTATTGGTAACGCCACGTAGCGCTCTATATGAAAAATCACTGGCTGTGCTGTGTGCAGTCTGTGGGTAGTTTGCATTGTTGTCTGCCATTGTGGTGTTGGGCAGCGGCAGCTGGATGTGAACAGCGCGTAGCGTTGCGCAGTTGGAGGTGAGCCGCCAGCAGTGGTGGATGTGGGGAGAGAGATGGCGGAGTTTTGAAATTTGTCATGAACTGCTATATATATTATGACTATTGAGGTAAATACATTGGTTGTTCTCTATCAAAATCTTTCATTTGCTAACTATGCCTATCAGTAGTTAGTGCCTTCAGTACTTTGAATCTTTTATTTAGCTGGCAGTAGTGGCGCTCACTGTATTGCAGTAGCTTGAGTAGCGAAGATTTTTGTGAGGTAAGTGATTTGTGAAAGGTATAGGTTAATGTTAGTCAGGGCCATTCTTTTGTAGGGATTTTTGAAAGTCAGATTGCGTTGCGCTAAAAATCTTGTGCGTCAGTTTAAGCACAGTATTGTATAAATTGTTAAAAAGGGGACGTTTCATATGTCGATCCTTAGCCTAGGATACCTCACTGGAATCTTCTGATTTTTTTTCTTGTAGTTTGTGTAATTAGTGTAGCTTTTGTTTATTGCTAGCGCGTAATTGTAGAGAAAATCTCCTTTGTAGTTGCAGTCTTTCATTGTTGTACAGTAAAACAGTTGTGGCATGCATGTAGATTTGCACCAAGTATTTCGCAGCTGCAATTAACTAGATATTATTTTCAGTGCTATGTTAATGTGTTCCCCTATTTTTGCTCTTCAAATTGTGTTTTTCTGTGTTGTCGTGTGAAATACTGTGACAATAATGGCGTGTGAAAAACGTAATACTAGGCTCCAAAGTAAACTTAGAAATAGTGAAAATGAAAGCAGTGTGTTAGCGCCACCGAGTAATGAATTAACTGATGTTCAAATTAGTAATTTGGTAATTGTGCATAGGTAAATGGAGCGTGCGGCAAACAATGGCGTGGACAGGGAAACAATTAGTGAAGAGGGAAGCATTATCGATCGATCGGTCGGCAACAGCTCGCCTCAGGAATCGGGAATGACAGAACACGATATTGCAAATACTGTAGACTTAGGTTTTGGGTCCTCACCGTTTTCTCAAATGAGTCAAGACACATTTTCTGCTTGTCAAAATGTGAATGTTGCCGGTGAAAATGCATTGCCAAAAAGCATAGAGAAACAGATTCCGGACACTAATACGTTATTATTGCAATTCATGCAACAAATGGAACAAAATCAGAGACAAACACAGCAAAAGCTTGAAAAATTAGACACAATGGAACAAAATCAGAGACAAACACAGCAAAAGCTTCAAAAATTAGACACATTGGAACAAAAGCTTCAAAAGTTAGACTCAGTGGAAAATAAGCTTGAACAAACACGTGAAGATTTGACTACCGAGTTACATAACATTGAATCGAAATGTCAAAAAGTCTGTAATGATGTAAAAACACAAATTTGTGAGCATTTCCAACCTATTTTTTCGCGTCATGAAAATGCACTACAGAATCACGAAGCAGCTATAAAAGAACTGCAAACTACTATTCATGAAAATCATGAGACCTTGCAAGCTAAATTTGACTCAGTTGCATCTACCGATTCGGTTACGCAACTTGCAAAAACTCAGGAAAACTTAAAGGACACAGTAGATACTCTGAAACTTGGTTCAGAAAAACACACTGAGGAAATAAGTACACTATCGGATAAAGTAGCCGAACTTTCAGATCAGTTCACTAACTTATCTACAAAGGTAGATGATGATCTGAATGACACAAAACCTGTAGCCTTCACTGACACTGAAGAGTATGAAGAAATTAGAAAATTCAAACAAAATCAAAATCAAATCAATACACAGTACAAAAGAGAAATCCGCGAAGTACAAGATCAGCTGACACAGGTAATACAAGAATTACGTATTTCAGAGGACACTCGCGCACCAATACGGGAAGAGGGACATAGAAATACGGAACAACCACAAAATAATAACACAGGACACTTCGGAAATAATGAAAGAAATTGGCAAGGCACACCGAATTTTGAGATGGAACCGCCGACACGACGTAACAATGACCGATATGCTACTCGCCGACACGATGATTTTGACTATAAGCTGTTCATTACTACACGTAAATTCAAAACGTTTAAGCATTCTGCCAACGACATTCATCCACAAGCGTGGCTCCATCAATTCTCTCATTGTTTTCCTCCCAACTGGTCGTTAGAACACAGATTAGAATTTATGTGTGGCTATTTAGAGAATGAACCAGCTGTAAGAATGCTATCGGTCATTCACGATTGTCACAGTGAAGGAGAATTTTACCATGCCTTCCTCTCAGCATATTGGTCTCAAGCTACACAAGACCGAGTAAAACATAGCATCATAATGATGAAACATTTCGAACAATCTGAATTCTCCAGTCTTGTGAAATATTTTGAAGACATGTTGCACAAGAATCAGTACCTGTCAAACCCATACAGCCCCTCAGAACTCATCCGCATTTGCTTAATCAAATTACCTGAACATTTACGACACATTATTTTGGCAGGACGTTGCAAAGACGACATTGAAGCTTTTCAGGGACTCCTACAAGAATTAGAAATTGACACAGACAGTCGCCGGATGCGAAAACAGGAAAACAATCACTACAGGTCACATACGTCACAATTCCGTGACGACAGAAACAATAACTGGACACGACAAGTCTATTCTTACAACGCAAATCGTGACCAAAACAGACACCACCCACATGACAACCACTGGCAGAGTAATAATAGTTACAGAGAAAGATCGCATTTCCGTAGTAATGAATATGACAGAGATTACCTTAGAAACAGACAATATGGGTACCAAAACAATTATTATCAAGGGAGGCAGAATAACTTCAGACGCAACAGTTCGACGTACAGTTACGATTCAGGGAGAAATTCTCCACCACGTGACGGACAAGGAAGAAACTACGGAACGTACCGACATGACGACAGACGATATATTCGTAACGACAGACCTGAATTTCATAAGAACTGGCGGGATTATGACAGAGCTGGGCCCTCTCGGCAACGTGAATTTGTAGAAGCTAGGTCTCCTAATCCCAATAACGACGCGCGCCAAAAAGGGAACAGACAATGACTCGCACCGCACGGAGCCGCGTGCGCCGGCTGGCTCCGAGAAAAATAACATAAGACGCTAACCTTGAGAAAAATTCCAGTATACCTTACCGACGTATAAAACATGACAATTGCTTTTCAGTTGAAACTCTGCGTACTAGGAAGAGCAAAGGTTTACACCACATTTCACACGTAAAACCGTTTATTGAGAGATAATGTGCTTTTTTTAACTTGAGATTTTAATGCAACATTTTGGTTTACTTGAAAATACATTCTGGATTTAAAGTACTTTCAGTGAGATACCAGATGACACAGTGGTTAGTTTATGTGACAGCTACACGATTTTATCACGACGCTACTAATGAGTGACAATTTACAATGTTGCTTTTGCGGTGTATCTGTTTTATATCTGCACAGTTTTCTGAATTCTTCTGGAAAGTAAAACATATTTTAGTAGTAACTTTTGTGGTATAGCTACAATGAGACAGCCTTTTCCGTAGCACAACAATACGTTACAGTACAGTACTTTCTTCATCACAACAATAAGCGTAATAACTACGATATCTATACACAAAGCATTTCACTTTTGTTTATCATGAGGTAAGTACATTGACTTCTGCAGAATTTAGCTTTCGGAGGACGATCAATACGAGACTTCCACAGAGATTATCTTACAACATGACGCACAGTACACGTATTTGAGTGATTAATTTCGCACTTAAAACATTTTTTAAGATATTTGAGGTGCAATGATACAAGGGTTTTTCGTGATACATTTCATTCCATTGCTGTAATCTGTAACACCTGAGGGTATAATTACATTAATCCTCAGGGGGGTACACACCTACTTTGTGTACCATGTGTTTGGCAAGCACAAGGAGCCCTAGCTAATATGGTATTTGCTTATACAACTTTACACATCGATACCATATTTCTCTAACACATAAATTACACAGCTATCTGATTATTTAACAAAGAAACAAACATTTTTTACTACATTAGTGACAGATGTTTACGTAATTACACAGCTGAATAACTTCACACTTATGAAATTGAATTTTGTCAGTACTTTGTGAACTGTTCATATTTTTTCGGAACCATTGTGATACTATGAGAGCTTTGAATGATGTATTTGGTAAGGGAGCATGATTTTAAAGTACGTTTGAGATAAATGACACTACTGACATGAGCAGAGAATTTTTTTCCGGTTTTGAAATTATTGGAGGAAGTTACGACGTTTTTGAGATTTGACTGAGGTTTTATGATATTATTACGGCGACGATGTGTATTATGTTGTTGAGGCATGTTTATTATCAATGAGATGATGCTATATGAGGAATCTGATTATGCTACATATGTTACGATGAAATATTGAAGTGTCGACAAATATGTATATGTATAATAAGGTAAGGAGTAATGAATAGTGTTTAGGGACTGTGGTTTGTGGAAAAGGATGTTGGAAACCAAGAATCGTACTTTAAGAGTTATGAAATGTGTGTAAATGCGTGAATGTATCACAATGCCGACGAAAACTTTTTGAACACTGTTATATTCATAGGATTTTTGTTTCTACACATTTGCAACGTAAATTCTTGGCCTGTGAGATTTTTTATATGAGACTGTCACTGTAGCGGAAACTGGTGTCATAAATATTTCGGTAAGAAAGTTCAGTGACCACCTGCACGTAATGCGTCGTGGGCACCCAGCTGAGCGGCCAGGTGTGTCAGACGCCTGGAGAAAAAGCCATTATTGCGAGCCCTTTTCAGCGGCACAGGTAGAAAAAAAAAGGGAGGCCATTATCCTCGCTATTGATGTTCCTTTGTAGAGAGCATCGCAAAAACGACACGGTCGAACTTGAAAACATATGTTTATACTGTGGAGCTCTTAATTTATGATATTTACTAAAATGCCTAATGAAACGATGAGAAACATTTCACGGCTATTGTCATGCTAGTTGAGAGAAATGCCATATGGCTTGCTTTATGTATTTATTAACTCATTTTGTTTAATATCTAGTTTCTAGCTGCACTGCAGCATTGGTTAAAATAAAATTTAATAGATGTACTAATATAAATATTTTATGCCTACAGATCCAGTAAATAATTTTATGATCTATTCAAAAAACGAAGGAGATAAAAAGATATTTCCCTTCACAGGAATTGCATATGGAATTTTCTTTTCAACTACTGGGTAAATTTTTGGTAGAATAACTTCTTGTGGTGCACCACTTTAATTACTTAGACATTAAGATGTGATTATACATTTCCCTTATCTGCATTGTTATCTTTAGTGTACTATTTTTTTTGCTTGAGCTATGTCATGTTTAGGTATTTCATTTTCTGCTGCTGTTTGCCAGGCATAGTGTTGCTGAATTTGAATTTGTGTTACTCTGCTAAGCCAGATTTATTTTTCTTGTTTGCTGCGCATTGCCTCATATTAGTTGTAATGTGAATTGCTTGGTAATTTAGATTTACTGTAGCTTGCTTTGCAAATTTCCATGTTTTTTTTTTCATTGCTGTTTGTGTTAATTGTTTTGTGCTGCTGCATTGCCTCATCCCTTAGTTTAATATCTGAGCTCAGTAGATTTAAGTTAGCTTAAGAGGGGGTAGACTATATAAGAACCTAACTATGGAGAATAGGGAAAGAATGCTTTGAAAGTTATATGAAAACGATTTGGGCCTAAATGAGTATTGTACAATGAGCCATATTTATTTTGAAAGAAATATGGTTAGAATACAGAAAAGAGGTACAGATAGGACTTTTTGGAAATAATGATGAACGAAGGGAGATCTCCAAGAACAAAAAAGGTTTTGTTCGCAAAATACTGCAGTACCAAAAGTTACACTGAAAACGAACCCTGTCCTTTCCATTGTGTTATCCCCCTATGTGTTTGTGTACCCTTGTGTATTTGTTTTCTTCCTGTCTCTGTGTAGTTTCATAGAATTTTTTTTCTAATACTATTCACTATGATGAGGAATACTGTTATCCTCAAATATAATTGGTTTTAATAATATGTTATTTAACTTGTAAATATGCTTAGATATTATTTATTCTGTTTTGTTTTAATGCTCATGTGTGAAGTTGATGTTTCGAAAGTTATTCTGAACTTTTATGTATCTACTTATCTCATAATTCCTGTAACATTGATGTATATGTTTATTTCTATTCTGTTGTAAAGCCTGTACTACAAATGTTATCTGTATTGTTATGTTCTTGAATAATGTATTTTGTACCTTGTTATTGTATTCTTATGTTATAAAATTGTAATTGACAGCAGTTCATCAAATTAAGTAACTTGTAAGTTACATTTCACTGCACACGTTTCTATTGGTCATAGTATATGGACAATATGTGAGAAGTAGGGACTGTTAGTGTTTGCACGTGTGTTAATAATTCAGCAAGGGACTGGTTAACAGCATTGCTGGTTCTCAGGACAATTCAAAAACTTTGTGAGTGCACAAGTGGTGGTTATGGACTTGCTCTATTATCCGCAAGACTCTTCAATGGTGGTTGTGCACCTGCATAGTCACAACAGATGGCTGCTGGCCATCTCTACAAGGACTACAGTGGGTCTCCATCTTTGATGACCCACCAGTACCATTATCTCTACAAGGACTACAGTGGGTCTACGTCTTTGATGATCCATCAATACCATTATTTCTGCAAGGACTGCATTGGGTCTGCACCTCTGGTGACCCACCAATACCGTAATCTCTACCAGGACTACAGTGGGTCTGCTCTGTGATGACCTACCCACCAATACTCTTCAAAACGTCGACTGACTCCGCTGTGGGTTTGCTCTGTTGTGGCCCATGACCTGTCTGCATGTCGAGAGTCAGCACTGTCTTTCCGTTGGAAGGACAACGCTACTTCTTCAAGACTGCATGGAAATCCACTACTTCCGTGCGCATTTTCTTTTCCTGCTCAGACTTTAAGAAAAACACTGCAATGTGATGAATGATCAGGACTGTCTTTATGGACTGTGAGAAAATTTTAGCTTTTGACCAACATTGTATCAATAAGTGTGTGCATTTGATTTCTTTGTTATTGTAATTATAAAAAATTTTTTTCAAATCTGTATTGGCCACTGCCCAAACCAATTTGTAAAATTTTTTTGTGGGGAGCATGGGGGCTATGTAAGTAGGCTGTTTATGTTTTCTTACTGGTAACGCCACGTAGCGCTCTATATGAAAAATCACTGGCTGTGCTGTGTGCAGTCTGTGGGTAGTTTGCATTGTTGTCTGCCATTGTAGTGTTGGGCAGCGGCAGCTGGATGTGAACAGCGCGTAGCGTTGCGCAGTTGGAGGTGAGCCGCCAGCAGTGGTGGATGTGGGGGGAGAGATGGCGGAGTTTTGAAATTTTTCATGAACTGCTATATATATTATGACTATTGAGGTAAATACATTGGTTGTTCTCTATCAAAATCTTTCATTTGCTAACTATGCCTATCAGTAGTTAGTGCCTTCAGTACTTTGAATCTTTTATTTAGCTGGCAGTAGTGGCGCTCGCTGTATTGCAGTAGCTTGAGTAGCGAAGATTTTTGTGAGGTAAGTGATTTGTGAAAGGTATAGGTTAATGTTAGTCAGGGCCATTCTTTTGTAGGGATTTTTGAAAGTCAGATTGCGTTGCGCTAAAAATATTGTGTTTCAGCTTAAGCACAGTCCTGTATAATTGTTCAAAAAGGGGACGTTTTACTATGTTTCTTTCTGCGTAGCTAAACGGCAGAGCAAATAATTGAGGTCGTAGATTGCAAGTGCTACTTTGAGATGAAGAGGTTAGCACAGGAAAGGAATTCCTGGCGGGCCGCATCAAACCAGTCAGTAGACTGATGACCAAAAAAAAAAAAAAAACTGCAGAGATTCAGAAACAGCCCCCTTACTCTGCCTCCAAGATGAGTTTTATGTCCAGCAAATTCATCTAGGAATTATCTTCTAGGTGACTACACAACGATGGTGTTGTCCATATACAGCGTGTAATGAGAATAATTGCAGATAGACAAAAAAAATTCTGCATTCACCTCCGTCCCGAGAGTTTCGGAACCTGTGCAAAAAATGGGGATAGAGATCAACATAAACATTATTTCAGCCCTTTTTATTGCGCATGAAAACCACACATAGGGTTGTTCACCATACAGCGAGACCTTCAGAGGTGGTGGTCCAGATTGCTATACACACCGGTACCTCTGATAACCAGCAGCATCCCCTCTTGCATTGATGCACACCTGTATCGGTCGTGGCATACTATCCAAAAGTTCATCAAGGCACTGTTGGTCCAAATTGTCCCACTCCTCAACGGTAATTCGGCATAGATCACTCAGAGTGGTTGGTTGGTCACGTCGTCCATAAACAGCCCTTTTCAGACTATCACAGGCGTATTCGATAGGGTTCACGTACGGAGATCATGCTGGCCACTCTAGTCGAGCGATGTCGTTATCCTGAAGGAGGTCATTCACGAGATGTGCAGGATGGGGGCGCGAATTCTCGTCCATGAAGAATGCCTCTCCAGTATGCTGCCGATATGGTTGCTCTGTAGGTCGCAGGATGGCGTTCACGTATCGTACAGCCGTTACGGCGCCTTCCATGACCACCAGCGGCGTACGTCAGCCCCACATAATGCCACCCCAAAACAGCAGGGAACCTCCACCTTGCTGCACTCGCTGGACGGGGAGTCTAAGGCGTTCAGCACGACAAGGTGGCCTCCAAGCACGTCTGCGGCGATTGTCTGGTTGAATACATATGCGACACTCGTTGGGGAAGAGAACGTGAAGCCAATCCTGAGCGGTCCATTCGGCATGTTATTGGGCTCATCTGTACCGAGCTGCGTGATGTCGTGGTTGAAAAATGGACCTCGTCATGGACGTTGGGAGTGAAGTTGCTCAAGATACAGCCTATTGCGCACAGTTTGAGTCGTAACACGACGTCCTGTGGCTCCACGAACAGCATTATCCAACATGGTGGCGTTGCTGTCAGGGTTCCTCGGAACAATAATCCGTAGGTATCGGTCATCCACTCAGTTGTAGCCCTTGGGCGACCTAAGCGAGACATGTCATCAACAGATCCTGTCTCTCTGTATCTCCTCCATGTCCAAACAACATCGCTTTGGTTCACTCCTAGACGCCTGGACACTTCCCTTGTTGAGAGGCCTTCCTAGCACAAAGTAACAATGCGGACGCGATCGAACCGCCGTATTGACCGTCTAGGCACGATTGAACTACAAACAACACGAGCCGTGTGCCTTCTTCCTGGCTGAATGACTGGAACTGATCGGCTATCGCACCGCCTCCGTCTAATAGGCGCTACTCGTGCATGATTGTTTACATCTCTGGGCGGGTTTAGTGACATCTCTGAGCAGTCAAAGGGACTGTGTTTGTGATACAATAGCCATAGTCAAGTTCTGGGAACAGGGGTGATGCAAAACTTTTTTTGATGTGTGTATTTATGTGTGGTACCTTAATATGTACACACATCTGTGATTTGGTTGCTTTTCCTCTTGTTTAACAGCCTGCCCACAGACACGTCACAAATCTAACGACCTGTTTTCTCCACAGCCACAGTACACCACTAAGTGGAATAGGCCTGTCAGTATAGACCAACTATTTTGCGACCATGTGTCCACACATCAACTGAACTGCAAGCCTGTTGCCCTGGGAGAAAAAGCATGTCAAAAGTGAATCGTCAATTAATGCGGTTCCCAAACAACAATTCAAGTACACATGTTATTCCAAAATGTTATTGTGGAAGTAGGGGCCAGGAGGTTCTGGTGAAATAACACACCCTGCTAAAGATACCTTTTTATTTTAAAAACTGTCTCAATAATGAATTTTTAAGTCTGGCATTTTTTAAAGAAAACAACTTCAAAAACATATTCCAATAGCTGACAAATTTTCTTTATGAAAAGAAGATTGCAGGTATGGCATTAATAACTTGCCAATACTGAGATTTTAACTTGACATATATTTCTATAAGACAACAGTTAAAAAACTCTTTTAAAAATAGCTCTATGTAAAGGATATTGCCAGGTTTGACGTTAACAATAACAAGATTTTACACTTGTTATCTCCATAAGGGAACAATCCCAAAAAAACTTTAAGTAGCTAGCTTGTACTAAGCAAAAATAGTTGTCTCTTGCCAGTTACGTAACTTAGCCTATATTTGTTTCCAGATAAATGTGAATAAGCCAGCACACAAACCTTCACATTAAAGGCAGTTCCCAAAAAAAAAAAAAAAAAGAAATTCCTTAGTTCGGTGAGGGAGTTACACGTGTAAAGGGGCCCAAATCACAATAGGCGGAATAGTTATTGGTGGTCTACAGAGCCACAGCAGATCAGCCCCAAACTTCCATTACAAGCCGCCACCTCCCCGAGTTATTCAAAACCAGAAGACGTAGCAAGGGCGGTGCCTGCACAGACTCCGAACCACAGAGACCTGCGACACCGACCCTAAATCACCCAATCGAGGTGTGAATTAAAACGGCCCGGCCAAGAAGCAATTACCACATTCTCGCGGGCAGGCAAACGAAAACTGTGGTGGGACGACCCCAACAAATTCACTGGTGAAGAAACGCATACACTTCACTAGAACTTCAAAACCTGTTACATAAAAACAGTACTCAACTTCTCACACTCCACCCCAGCGCCGGGAACAAGTCGAACTTTCAAAATGCTCGTCGGAGCCAACCGCTGCCAGTGGTTTCAACGGCCGATAAGAAGACATACGGTCCCACGCGCTGATCTGTTGCACCACGGCTTCGTAAGCGACGTACATGTGGGAAAGGCAGACTCAGCCCCTGACAGCCAAGAGGTCGGCCAAAGCACGTGGCGAGCAGTTGACCACCCACAACAGCAGGGCCCCGCTAGCGCCACCACCTCTCTCGGTCACCGCCCTGTACGTACTCCTCGATCGTCACGCGACCGTACACTCGCTCCACCTCCCGCCAGAGGGCGGTAGCGATTCAAACAGCGCGCCAAACCGAAAGCGCCACCGCAAACACTAGACGCGAAGTGAAAGCAATCCGCCCTGCGCGCTTTTCGAAGAGTCGGACACAACTACGGTTCAAAAAGATAAGCATTAAGGGATTATTCTTGCGACCTGTTCTTATAGATAATACCCAACCTAAAAACATAGAGCTTATGATAACTATAATTATTACACGTTACTCTGAAAGATTGCGAAATTACGGAAGTACTGAAGTAGTCTTATATATATAATGCAAAACGCTCCATACATTATTGGAAACTGGTAGCTTGACATCTGCAGCTAGATGTCAGTGTTAAATTCGTAGGCGAGTTGACACATCACTTTGTATTTATACGTAACTTTGCTACGCGAAGGTATTTTTTTGAGAAGTACACACTAACACTACACATATTTTGCAGAACTTCGTTTGTAAATAAAAGTTTACCAGTTTGGCAAAACACAGTGTAAACAGAACATAGCGTAAATGTGGCTATTTTACATCCAGCCCTAGTTGGCGTGCACTTGTTCTAGAGTGAGTTTGGCACCAGATTTCAATTTAATTTCTCTCTCTCTCTCTCTCTGAGTGTGTGTGTTTGTGTGAGAGAGAGAGAGAGAGAAATAAATAATTCGTGGTAAGGTCTTATAATGGGACCAAACTGCGGAGATCATCGGCTCCTAAGCTTACACGCTACTTAATGTAACTTAAAGTAACTTACGCTGAGGACAACATACACACCAATGCCCGAGGAAGGACACGAACCACCGACGGGTGGAGCCGCACGGACCATGACAAGGCGCCCAAGACCGCTCGGCTACCCCGCGTGGCAGAGAGAGAGAGGGAGAGGAGAGAGGGTATCTATGTGTTGCTGTTTGTGTCGTCTTTCCTGTAAAATGCCTTTAATGTTTTAAATAGTGTTCCAGTGCATAGCATAGTGCATCATAGCATAGTTCATCGTTTATAATCTTTCCGTCTGCTAATGGCTTCTGGGTGTGAAATTCTACTATATTAAGTGTAGGTGTGATATGTGCTGTGGACAGGTTTTAGTATTTTGAAATTTTGTTTCTGTTTTACCTGGCTAGTAGATGGTGAGCAAATGTGCCATGGGAGCAGTTATTTCTCTAGCTATGACTTGTTCTAAATATCTTAGTTTAGAGTCCCTACAGGTCTCAGGTTTTATGCGACGTCTACGTTGTTGTGCAAGGTATTGTCTACATGTGGTCTGTTCACTACTTTTCTGTTTGCATATTTGTTGGTTTAGGGTATCATAACCGTTTTACACTGTGTTTTAGCTAATGTGTTTAGTTCAGTTTGCTTATGGAGTTCTGTTTAATCGTTCGATTATGAATATGAAGCTTGTTTAACCAATGGAGCACGAATCTGAAGTTTGATTGCTTGTGTGTCAGTGGGTGGTTTTATTGTGAATTGGTTTTGTGAGCCGGTCGGAGTGGCCGAGCGGTTCTAGGCGCTACAGTCTGGAAACGCGCGATCGCTACAGTCGCAGGTTCGAATCCTGCCTCGGACATGGATATGTGTGATGTCCTTAGGTTAGTTAGGTTTAAGTAGTTCTCAGTTCTAGGGGGACTGATGACCTCATAAGTTAAGTCCCATAGTGCTCAGAGCCTTTTTTTGTTTAGCTTTGTTTTGTGAGTTGGTTGTCGGTTTCCTGAATATTGTGAAGTAATAAGTATAATAAGTGTTGTTTATTATTTTTATGGTGAGAGCCAGAAAGTTTAGTGCGTTGTCTGTTCCGATATTTAATTTGAAGACGATTTTTTGGGTTTAAATGGCTTGTTTCATGTGTAGCTGTTTTATGTATGTATGTGGTTCTTCGTTCAGGCATATTATGTCATCAGCACAGCGGCACTAATAGGCCTTATATAACGGTGAACTGTTTGGCTTCCTTTATGTGTCTGAAGATCTTGTTCTCAATGTTGTTCATGGATATGTTGGCTAAGAGGCCACTAGTGTGAATGTTACAGTACGTTAAATAGGAAAATATTCTTCAAGACTATAACAGTGCATTGCAAAAATGACATGAAGTAGTCCTACCAGACACATATTCAGTGTGACTACTCAATTAGACAACTTCGAATTCTAAACCAGAATACCGTAATTAACTACTTGATTCGGCCCAAGAATTACACAACTGAATTGCGGTGTATATATGCCATTGCATTTATGCGAAGAGAATTCTGCACAGATTCTAATAAAACTTTACCACGTTAGGCTAGATGGTAAGTGACGGGCTCGAATTACGCAACTGCAAGCTGTGCTACATTCTCTCAGAAAATCAATACCAGCCACTTCGCTACACTTGTTTCTAATAGTTTCAACTGTATCTCCAACAGATACGTAAGAGGAAGGCTTAATGGACATTTGAATAATGAGATGCCTTTCAGAACTAAATAAACACACAAAGAATTATACAAACGGTAGGTATAGAAGCTTCGGATAACGCTCGTGCTCTTTGGGTGCGTTAGATAGGACAGAGAGAGAGAGGGAAAGGGAGCGAGCAAGGGAGGGAGGGAGAAACGCAGGGCGACCAATCGAATCGAATGGGCCCTTGGATAACTCATCTCGGTTTACAGCGCGTACACCAGTGGGCTGAAAGCGCTTCATTACCACCCAAACTGATGGACAAAGCAGCGGCGATATCCGCTGTGCAAACGAGACACTAGTTCGAGTTTCACTGAACGCGGGTGAACGCACTTGTAATTAACACTCACAGCACGAATACATCTCCAGTGTATTGTTCATCCTGGTACGTTGCCACTGCGGCTCACAGGTACCTAATTCGCTCAATATATTTGAAAACCTAACATCTTTCGTACAAACGTTTCCCTCCGTGGTTTCTCGTGAACAGGGAATTAGGAATCAACAAGAAGGTGTACATGGTGGGAGATCGGACTCTGGAATCGTATACAGTGCATGTGATATGATGTGTGTATCGACATTGTCAGTCATCCTCGTTTAAAGGTCATTAAGACTGCTGTCTGGGTTTGCTAACTGAGGTGTTCCAGCAATTAGCCCTATCGAAGTTGCCATGTACCCAGTACAAAATTAACTGATAGGTTTTCATGTGTAGGCAAACGTGTGGAAAGTGAACCCACTTGGAAACATGGAGACATGTGACGCATACCATGTTGCCAGAACCGCTCTATGGTGAAAGGGAAAATGATATCACAATGTGAACAACAAACATTACCCAGTTGTTGATCACGTGGATGGTGAGTTCTCGTTCAGAACTCGATTATTCTCGATTAGCTGCAGATGCATGGGTGTTAAGTTCTTTGTTTTTTGTGTCAGAATAGCACTTACACCCTACGTCCTTCAGTTTCTGTCTTCCTGAAACGTTTTCACCCTCTACAGTTCCCTCCTGTACCATTGAGATTATACCGGGATGTCTTAACACATTTGTGTCATCCAGTCACTCACAGTATATTCGTTACATTTCACAAGACAATAACTTTTACGGGAATGAAACAGATTTTGGGTTACACAGGGTGAACCATAACGCCACTGACAATCTTTCTGTCGAGGTTGTACAGACCAAAACAAAAAAAAAGTGTTTTGTTAACATGGTCTTTAAAGTGCGCACCTTCTTAAGAGCAGTGTGCACGTGTTCATCTTCGCCACTATGAAACACATCTCTTCAGTTGAATAAGTGCTCACAACTTGTACCGAACAATGCTCGCAGTTCTTAAGGTACGAGTTTTAGAGCCTATGTTTACTGGACATTTTTTCTTGTTTTGCTCCATGTTTCCTCCTTCCAAAATGTGGAAGGCGAAGAGCTTGCAATAGAAGAGATGTGATTCGATCGAGGACGAACAAGTGCCCAAAGCTCTCAAGATACGGATTTTAGAGACCTTGCTTACTAGACTTTTTTTTCTTTTTATTTTGGTCCATACTATCACCTCTGAAAATGTGACGGGCAGTCTTTTGCATCGAAACCATTTTATCTTAGTGACTGTTGTAATTTGCTGGTTCATGTGGTTGTTATCAGCTGTACATTTGTTGTATAATCTCTCGCTTATGTTTGCTCACCTTTTAGAAGTTTCTCTTCTTTTTGTTATCGATCTACTAAAACGAATTTCTCACAACAGTAGCATGCAGCCCTAATCAGTATTATTAAAACGATACACGTCACGTCAATAACTTGGAGAAAAATCTCTATGCATGACGGAATGTCCTCTAAAAAACACGTTCTTGTAGAGTAGACGGTTCCAGATTTATGACTAAACCAACAACAGATTTTCTCCTAATATGTAGCACCTACAATCTCATGACACTTATTTGATTCCAACAAACAACAAAAATCGTTTCTTTCTTATTTTCTGCCTGCAAGCTCCTCTTTACTATACCTGATGACACAAAGTCTTCGGACGATGGTGGCTTTTTTATGCAATGATAATGTTAAAGCAACTTTGAAATACAGCTGTGATTATCCTCTTGGTGAGGCCGTCTATCGTAGTGTACGAACTACAGTAGATTTATAGGGTCTAAGTAGAAGATGTCTGTATAGAATATATGAAGAAAGTCACTGATATTTGTTGTGCGGTTCTAGGCGCTACAGTCACGAGCCGAGCGACCGCTACGGTCGTAGGTTTGAAACCTGCCTCGGGCGTGGATGTGTGTGATGTCCTTAGGTTAGTTTGGTTCAATTAGTTCTAAGTTCTAGGCGACTGATGACCTCAGAAGTTAAGTCGCATAGTGCTCAGAGCCATTTGAACCATTTGAACTGATATTTGTTGTTTCCTCGATGATGAAAGTGTCTGCAACTGTCGTTAGCGAACTGTGACTTTGGCGTCGAATGTGGACAGCACTCAACCGTCACCGAGTATGATACGTTCCACGTTATCCACACACAGCTTTCAGAGTACTTGCGTCTTTAAAGATTATACTAATAATTACACACATACAGCAGAAAATTAACATATTATGGAGGCAAAAACAAGGTAGTACTGTTTCTTGGTCCTACGCAGCGTTTAGACTGTAGGGTATCTCCTGGCGAAAATTGTGACTGGCTGTGACATTGTTCAATTAACATCGGGCTTGTTCGAAAGGGCGCAACAGAGCATTTTGTTAGGAGGTTAATATGAGAGCTTTATAATTTTTTTGAGGCTCTGTTATTTGTGGTGGACTTTTTCGAACTGGTGACGGAAATTCTCACTGTGTATTTGATGCTCACCTGCTCTGTCATCTTGTGATGTGTTCTAGGATTTTAGAGCTTTGTGCTGATGGAAGGATCTGAGGCGGTGTGCATATGTGTACCTTCTCCCTGTCATTCACAGGCATATGTACTCGCCCAACACTGTGAAATCACTCGAAAAATGACACTGGACGAATTTTTATTCATGACAGCCGTGATTTTTGCAAATAGAAGTTAGCGTATCGTAATCTCTATAGACTACAAAATGTGAGTTTTGACTATTTCATTTGCGCTAGAAAGATATCGAAAATTGAGACACGTAGTCGAATGCTCTTCCTTCTACTAATGAATCAAAAAAATATTTCAACGAAGTACAGTAATAAACTGCTTTATTATTGAAACCGTATCCCTTCGGCGCTAACATGTCTAAATCGTACTGATGTTTCGTGGACTTTAGCAGGAGCACCCTGCCTTTATCAATTATAACTTTTCGCAAAGTTTCCAGCAGACGACATCGCTTATGCAGTCGCCTGGGGACGCAGACACAACAGCTTGCCAGTCGTTAGAGCCTTTCGAAAGTAAATTACTTTAATTAAATAAATTTCACTTCTGTGCCCGCATAAACCGCCAAGCGGCAACAGTTATGGGAATTACATGGTCTTTACCTTGCAGGTTCTCTTCACGTTTACGTATGCACCTTCCGGCTCAATTTGTTATATTTAAAGCCTAACGAAAAACTAAAATGTGAAGATGAAAGGCATGAACTTTTGGTAGGAGCTAATGATGACTTATTCAGAAATTATAATTTCTCGCTGTATATTATTACAATTTGTGATTATACACACGACAACTAGAACAAAAAATTGAGTGTGTTGTACGCCTTCAGCTAAAATGAAGTAGGACGTATATACAGACGATCCATAGCTGTAGCTAATCTCGTCTTGGCAATTCTTTTTTCCAACACTCTTCCATCTAGCATGCTGCCAGATGTTGTGCATGAGAAGACCTCATCCGGAGGAATGACAAAAGAAAGGACTGCATGACGCTCCACTGTGTCTTCCAGTATTGACATCAGGGCGAGCGCGGTCACTGTAGACCAGGGGCGGGCAGGAATTCTGCACGTGTGCGGTGCACATGCACGTGTGCAGTTAACAGGTGCTCTGCGCGCACACAGGGGCAAGCTGGCCACCCGCTTCTCTCCCCTCCCCGCCATACGGTCTCTCCGCTTCTTCCTTTGTAATGCATCTTGTTTCCTGGCCTGCTTTATTGAATGAAGGAATAAGGTTAGTAGGAGTGCTTGAAAGTAATCGTGGCTTGAAAGAGTACCTATTACCTACGATACGTTTTATTTAATTATCACAGGTGGAGTTTACAATACGTTTAATGTCTGCAACAAAATTTCTACATACGGACAAACGCAAACAGCTACGTAAATTTTCATTACTGATGTTTGCTCTTAACCGAGACTTTCATAACAGAAAAAAATCTCTCACAAACGTATGTCGAACCAAACATTGACATTATCTTCATGGCTTCACGATGGAGACGAAGAAACTCTTGCTGTGGAAAGTCGTGATAAAAATCTATTACACGACTTGCCAAAAGGAACTTGTCTCTCAGACGAGAATGACGCTGTAGATCTATTAATTCCATTTGCAAACTGGAATGAATATCATCTACAGAAACAGCAGACTGTCTCGAGAACTATTCAAAACCTTGGGATAAGTAAGATATATCCCCAAATCGCTTGAGAAATTCCTCTTTTATTGCACCAAGAACGGCAACATACTGAAATTTATTATAATTGCGTTCAATATTAAGCTTCCGCTGACCAGCCACAATACTATACATTTACAATTTTCACGTTTTTGCACAGAGAAAAAAATGATTCTCCCATTCCTTTTTAAAAGATAGCAAATCTCCAATTCTCCCTTTCCTTGATTCACTCTGCATTTTCCGGTTATTGAAATACAACGTTCACTACGTAGTGGTCGCTTCGCTTCAACGTCCGCAGCTTAGCATGGTACTACACTGCCGCAACATGCTGGCTGTCGCCACTGCCCCTGACGACGATTGCACGCGAGCAGCACACGTGCAGCGCTGTGTGCTCATGAGCCGCGTGCAACGTCTGCCCGCCCCTGCTGTAGACTGTGGTTCCCCTGGTCATGACGTAACCAGTTTGTCCGGTGCGTCGGACAATGCCTTCAGCGCACCTCTGCTTAATGAGGTCACAATAGCAAACTACGGCTGCCGTGGCGCGGTGAATACTGTTTTCATCGCGAAATACCATTTAGAATCCACGAAGTGAGTCTTTCGTTACACCTTCGCAGAAGCTTCACGTTGATAAATAGATAGTATAATTGTAAAATTATTCAGACTTATCTATGAATAAACACTGCATTCCTCAGAAACTACTTAGACTATTTAGCCCTTACAATTGGTATATTGGTTTAAATGGAATGTATTGTACTCTGTGCTTGTACGCGAAGGTGAACACAGACGAAAGTCAATTTAGTAACACCAGCAATCAAACAACGAAACACTTTCCAGAAAGAGATTTCCAATCGAGCACATATGGACATCATCGAACGACGACTCCAGCGTCATCCACAGCCAGCATTAACCGTCTGTATATTGATCGACCAAGTGGTTCTATCCCATAACTGACATCCGGCACCTGTACCACTTAATGTGTTCACGTTTGCATACTTGCTTTCAAAATACAGGTGGTTAAACCGTTTAATAATCTATCAGCATTTCACAATTTGAAATGGCTTTTCCCGCGCTTACATTAGCCTGTGATCTTGCAATGTTTATCACTTAAATTTGTTGCCTGGAGAAATATATTCCCGCAGTTTCATTACTCTAATTATTTCTTATTCCTGCGATTTTTCCCGCCAGTGTGTATTTCGACCACTTTCCTTGCTCAATCTCTAACTTATCTCTTTTTCCCATTGTGCTAATCCGTCAGGAGCACCTACACTACTGGCCATTAAAATTGCTACCTCACGAAGATGACGTGCTACAGACGCGAAATTTAACTGACTGGAAGAAGATGCTGTGATATGCAAATGATCAGCTTTTCAGACCATTCACACAAGGTTGGCACCGGTTCAAATGGTTCAAATGGCTCTGAGCACTATGGGACTCAACATCTTAGGTCATAAGTCCCCTAGAACTTAGAACTACTTAAACCTAACTAACCTAAGGACATCACACACACCCATGCCCGAGGCAGGATTCGAACCTGCGACCGTAGCAGTCCCGCGGTTCCGGACTGCAGCGCCAGAACCGCTAGACCACCGCGGCCGGCTTGGCACCGGTGGTGACACCCACAACGTGCTGACATGAGAAAAGTTTCCAACCGATTTCTCATACACAAATAGCAGTTGACAGGCGTTGCCTGGTGAAACGTTGTTGTGATGTCTCGTGTAAGGAGGAGAAAGGCGTACCATCACGTTTCTGACTTCGATAAAGGTCGGATTGTAGCCTATCGCGATTTCTGTTTATCGTATAGCGACAATGCTGCTCGCGTTGGTCGAGATCCCGTGACTGTTAGTAGAATATGGAATCGGTGGGTTCAGGAGGGTAATACGGAACGCCGTGCTGGATCCCAACGGCCTCGTATCACTAGCAGTCGAGATGACAGTCATCTTATCCGCATGGCTGTAACGGATCGTGCAGCCACGTCTCGATCCCTGAGTCAACAGATGGGAACGTTTGCAAGACAACAACCATCTGCACGAACAGTTCGACGACATTTTAGCAGGATGAACTATCAGCTCGGAGACCATGGCTGCGGTTACCCTTGACGGTGCATCACAGACAGGAGCGCCTGCGATGGTGTACTCAACGACGAACCTGAATGCACGAATGGCAAAACGTAATTTTTTCGGATGAATCCAGGTTCTGTTTACAGAATCATGATGGTCGCATCCGTGTTTGGCGACATCGCGGTGAACGCACATTGGAAGCGTGTATTCGTCATCGCCATACTGGCGTATCACTCGGCGTGATGGTATGGGATGCCATTGGTTTCACGTCTCGGTCACTCTTGTTCGCATTGACGGCATCTTGAACAGTGGACGTTACGTTTCAGATGTGTTACGACCCGTAGCTCTACCCTTCATTCGATCCCTGCGAAACCCTACATATCAGCAGGATAATGCACGGCCGCATGTTGCAGATCATGTACGGGCCTTTCTGGATACAGAAAATGTTCGACTGCTGCCCTGGCCAGCACATTCTCCAGATCTCTCACCAATTGAAAACGTCTGGTCAATGGTGGCGGAGCAACTGGCTTGTCTCAATACGCCAGTCACTACTGTTGATGAACTGTGGTATCGTGTTGAAGCTGCATTGGCAGCAGTACCTGTACACGCCATCCAAGCTCTGTTTGACTCAATGCCCAGGCGTATCAAGGACGTTATTACGGCCAGAGGTGATTGTTCTGGGTACTGATTTCTCAGGATCTATGGACCCAAATTGCGTGAAAATGTAATCACATGTCAGTTCTAGTATATTTGTCCAATGAATACCCGTTTATCGTGTGCATTTCTTATTGGTGTAGCAATTTTAATGGCCAGTAGTGTATCTGAGAGAGTTGCGTTAGCCACTCCCTAACTTCATCGAGGGAGGTGGAGCTGTGATCAGCACACTGGAGACGTATTTGGGACGGCTGTTCAAAACTGCGTCCAGCCCTGCTCTTTTAGGTTTTCTGTGATTTTTCTAAATCACTCCAGGCAAACGCCAGAGTGGTCCCTTTGAAAACGACAGGAGCTATTTCCTTCTCCACCCTTTTGCAATTCGAGGTTGTGGCCCGTCTCTAATGACCTTGCTGTCGACTGGAAGATGAACTCCAATCTTCTTTTTTTACTTCCGTTACTTCTACAAGTATTTGACAGCTTGCCCTGTCTCTGATGATTACTGTGTTACTATTGGCGAATCTGCAACACTTGTTCGTACCTGACTCACTGCTTTTACAGTGCGTTAATTTCTCGTCGATGTCACATTCTCGGCGATATCACATTTATTGTGTTTACGAGCTTCATGGCTTTACACTGATCTTTACGCACATACCTTTCTACGTGAAAGTGCTTGGTATTGAGTACATGATCACTCTGGTTGTTAATCATCCTGCTGTTATTGCAGTGATAACGTTGTGGGATCACTCGCTGCTACCCACCCCCGTCGGCCACTTCTAATGCGGCTCTTCGTTTTTCGAACATTTATGAGAGTGAAACTCTCTCTTGTAGTTACCGCTTCTAAGGTCAGATCCTATTCCTCCTCTCCTGCTTCTACCAAATACTGCAAATCTTACTCCATGCTCGGTATTTCTGTAATTGTTGTTTTTGTAATCGGACCAGTTTTTCTTACAGTTACCATTGAACTGTTTCCTGAGCTGATAGGTTCCCACCCGATGACATTTTGCGTAAAGTCTATCATTAACAAGAGAAAAAATATAAAAATATCACCAAGTACACTGAAAAGAAACGGAACAATTAAACATATGGATGCCTACGAAAGCTCAAAGTTGACACTTACTTGCACTTTCCCTCACAACACCACTGCTGAACTTTGATGCCAGTTTTGCTCTTTGTCAATCTGGATGTCAGACCAACAGTATAGCCGCCACCAGCCCTTATAACACAACTTTTAGAAGTCTCTGTACGTCCACCTTTACACACATGGTTGTGGGACCTCGGATGTTCAGTATAAAATATCGAAACAAATCACCTTCAGCTGTTTAAATTTCCATTTGCTATTTTATTTGAGTAACCAGTTTCGGAGCTACATTACTGCAACTTCAGGCCTCCTGACCGACGTGTAGGAAGAATCCTACCTCTGATCCAGTCAAAATAGGGACCAACAATCGGTAACTGGTATCTGTAGACTTCTACTTAACGCAGTGGTCCCTTCGATCATCACTTGTCGGAAGCCAAAAACCGTTACTGTAGTGCCATCCACTGAGAAGATCCAGCCAGTTATGGAGAGCGTCTCTTTTTTCAAATCATCGATATATCTCTAACTAATACTTCTTTCTTAAATTTTTCAAGCAAGAGTATTGTTAAGGGTCCCTGGATAGGTTCAAAATCATGAATTGTTCGATTTTTACTTTTTTTGCATTTCAAAAATCTACGGATTTTCCCCTTTCAACTGATATATAGTTTATTCAATTCAGAGAGCTACAACTATTTCTAAAATACAGGAAAAATGCCCTGTTGACAAACAGTTTGTATCAACTCATGATGTTTCGGACGTGCTCCTTTCCTTCCTTCGGAGTATACCAGTGTGGATCACGATTTAAGATAATATTTTCCAAATGTCGAGCGTCAAATGGTGGTGTTGCTGTTTCCACAATAACTTTTGTATGTTGCGACGTGACATGTGCTGAGATACTTGTATTGGGTAGTGGCTCTTTTCTCCGTTTTGAGGTTTTGACTTATTAGTTCCCGACATCACCGGGTGTTGTTGTCAGCACCGAATTAGGCGAGTGATATGCAGTACTATGTCCCGCAAATTCGCTGTTGCAGTCCATTACGTTCAAATCTGGCCCTGCCACCAGTACTTTGTGGCCCACGGTTTTCTCCAAAGCGTGTTCGCTTGATGTGGTGGCACGTGAAAGTCCCCCTGCTCTCTAAACTACCCGGAGCTGGTTTCCCATTCTTTGTACAAGCAAGTACACTGATATCAAGCGTCTTCTGCATCCTGATCCCGACTCGTCATGTCGACGGCTAGTGCAATGTGTGGCGAAATCCCATTCATGTGACGCATAAGCTGTTCCACTCACAAAGTTGACAGTTGCTAGCTGACAAAAGTAAAGGAACTATTGCTAGTTCCATTTTTCGTGGGTATTAATCTAGTTGTCGGGAAGGTACTTGGTATAGTTTTTCGTCAATATACTACCAAGTTTAACTGAAACAGCAGATAGCCTAAATATAAATCTGGTGGATTCGTCGATGATACTAACTAAACTAAACAGAGTCTCGTAAAAATGGTTAATAATATTCAGTGGGAGAACTTTTCCATAAAACGTTGTGAATCCTAAAGGAGTATCATCATATGTGAGTGCAAGTCGGTGGTAGGGTTACGCAGAAGACGCTCGAAAATGTCTTCTGTGCCCAACTGACGGTGACCCACATTTGCCTTCACCAACGTCGAGAGCGTTGCAGAAATGATCGAAACACTGCTGTGGGGGAGTCTAAAACTTAATTCTTTTGCATCGCAAACAGACCCGCTCACATAATTTTCGAATAGTACTTTTAATGATAGATCTACTAAAATATTACTCCCTTTCTGTTCACACGAAATCCTCAGTCTACCTACACCACAGCAAACAACGACATGGGAATGGAATAAAATGATAGGGCTTCAAAGTTCACACTTCATCGCACATCATTCAGAGGTTTTCTGCACAGTAACATCAATGTCTGACCAGTCGTTTGAAGGGTTATTTTGGGAATGATGAGGATACAGACGCAAAATAATCTTATAGCGTGTTTCTGGCTAGTGATATGTTCTTCTTCACTCAAAAGTTGTCTCATGATTTTACAAATAGCAAATCGGCAGCCCCGAAACAACCTCGGCAGCATGTGGTCGCGCCCACCCATTGATAAGGTTGTTTCGAGTGCGCTGCAGAAATTTCAGTGGGAAAGCCTTTCACATCCTTCATGTGGTCCTGATCTCTCCCTAGGCAATTTCCATATTTTTCGACCCCTTGCTTCGGACGAAGAGGTGCAATTCTGGTTGCAATCGTGGTTCTATTGACAATCCTAATCATTTTCACATTAATACATCGGTCGTCTTGTCTCACAGCGCGATCACTTTTCAAATAATGAATAGTTTACTTACTATTATTTCATCTGTCTTGTTTACATTTGATTGTCCCTTACAGTTGTGCAGGTACCCATAGTTCACTCTTTGAAGCAGGAGTGACTAGAACAAAAGAGATCGTTGATCCAATTAATTTAATTAATTATTTTCATTTATTTACATTCATATTGGTTACAGTGGAAGAACAACAACATAGGTAGTTAAAAACCTCAGAGCAAGACATTTATAGTAAAAGGTTCGAGGAAAAATTTTTTAAAATAGAAACTGAAGTAAAAATGCATGAAATTATTTCACAAATCATTCTGAAGCATAGAGTTATATTTTTGGCAGAAAGTATGCTTTAACAGAGCCCATCTATAGCTCGATAATTGCTCTACGTCCGCTACATTACCTGACTGAAGTAATGGTACAGGCAATAGAAATGTTGCATTCAGTTGCTGAAGCTCACATAACATATTGAGATATTCATTCCCTATCGTAAAAAAACGTTAGATGATAAACTGCAAGAAAGTTAACGTATTGTAAGCTTTTCGGAACACCACGTTCTATTAACGGGAATCATCCCTTCTGCCGAGAGGACCCTGAGGCAGTGTTTCTACCTACGGCTGTTTTCATACTCGTATAATGCTGCCAATTTTGCGGTGATGTATTTTCGATCGGCACAATTTGCACGAGATTCGCTTTAAGCCTACCGCGCACACACTAATAACACATTTTGTTGGCCATGCGTTGTAATCCTTGCATTCGCGCACAGTTTAGTTACAGCAAGCAAAACAGATCAACAGCGCAGTCGCACGGACTCATTCCGTGGATCATCAGTGCACACTCGCTCTTGATATGAGTAGGGAAATGAGAATTACGTGCTACCTTGAATGGCAATAGCCATGTCACTGATTGTCGCACGCTTCCTACTCGTTATCAGATGGACCCGCGCCTAATTCGGGTCGTTTGTTGTCAAATATATACTTTTGTTCTACATGTGCACACAGTTTGTAAAACTATTTCGCAGTGGCTCAGTGACTTTCTTAATCCGTTCATTTATGTAGCGATCAAACACCCAATTTCATGTCCACCTACCATTACCTCAGCTCCGACTCTAAAGTCTTTCAGCGCCTTTCATTTGATCGGGTAAATACGAACTTTAAATATCAAAGCAGCACTCTTAGCTCGGTAGTACACTTTCCCACATCACTGTTCGTTACATTTATCGTCGATTCGTACTTTAGGATAAATGATTTGACATGCTCGAGACGTTGACCAACAAACACTGAATTTATTCAGAGTGAGCTGTCATTCAGTGCACCTAGCAGGAAATACCAAGTCTCAGAATGTCTGTTTTCAGTAATCGAGCTACGACACTTTTGGTTTACATCATATCATGAGAGAACAGTCTCACACTGCTACCTGATAAATTATTCATATGAAATGAGAACGTTATCTGACATAGTACACTCCATTTGAGCACACACTGAAAGGTCCCTGCTGGGTTGTCTCAGTAACAAGGAATTGGACTCAGAAACAGTGTAAAATTAGATGTTTCTATTGTACTTCGGTATTAGTGTCTAATTTTGATATTATCTGCATGTATATTTGGCATGCTCGAACAGAGAGAGTGCTTTCTGTGAATCGAAAAACATCTTCTTTTCTCAAGCGTTCCCTGGCTTACGTGTCGGCTAAGATGCCACAACAGCTCTGCTCAGTAAGAGGAATGACGAACTAAGCACCGTTTCTCACCGCTGATGAAGTATCATAGGCTCAGCTGAAGCACTCTGCAAAAACGGATGGAGAAAGGGCCACCGAAGGAGTGTAGTGGCTACTCTTGGGTGGTAAACCATCTATGTGACAGGTCTCGCCAGCGACTGCTTGTGAGACAGTACGAGAATTAATTACTTAACTCTGGTCTGGAAGCAATAGCGTTAGAAAAGTTGCTCACATAGTCTGGTTGCGTAGTATAATGTATAGGATAGTAGCTTCACATGCAGGAGGTTGAGATTCGAATTGTGTGTGGCATATTAATTTTTTTTATTTTTAAACATTTATCGAAATCACTTTGCTCATCATTTTTATTCAGTTAATTGATTTCAATGCAATTTCTTACTTCCATTCCTTTGTCACATAATTACGATCACAAAATAAACTTCCTCATTTGTTCTCATTTTTCTCCCTATCATTCTTTTTGCACTTAAAGGTTTTCAAGTATTTTAATTAATTTGGTGCAATAATTTCCAGTTAATTTCTTGTTTTATCACCCTGCTTTTTCGGCCACATTATTACTTTCGTTGTATATATTTCTCATATTGCTTCAATTTAGTTTTTGTTGTAAACCCTTCTTTCATTTAAATCTTCATCTGCATTACTTTCTTCATAGGGAAATAGGTATTTGGATTATGTTTTAAATGTTTGTATGACGACTACAGTGCAAACAAAAATTGCACTTATCGTAAATGAAAATATATTTTTCACACAATTGCACCTACAATAGAAACCGATTATTTCGTTTATTGTTTTTTAAGTCATAGATTGGAATTTTCAATTAATCGAAGATTGTAATAAATAAATGTATTTAAAAGCATATTCACAAAAATTCCGATTCGAAAAAGAATGATAGCAATAAAAAATTAAATAAATGAGAAAGGCTGCACGATGATTAAAATGATGTGAAAAATGAATAGAAAAAAATACATGAATTGTATAAAAATAATGGTGAAAGTCATTTCGATAAAGATTTAAAAATAAAAGTATTTACTGCACCTGGCAAGATTTTTTGTGATTTATATTTTTAAAATAAACCAGTTCCCGTTTTTTTAATATTAATTTTTTATCTATTGTTAAACTCTGTCTACGTGAGTCAAACTAATAAAGCTAAGATGGGATACTTTGTTAGTGAGAGAAAAAAAAAGAAAACAGGAAACTTGTAAGGCAAAGTTTGCCATGTCACTCGAGTAGACAACAATAATTACAACAAAGTAAAGTCACCTATACCAAAGGTACATCTGTAGAGATAACTCTGTCCAGATGAGAATATGTGAGGAAAAATTATATACCTTTCATACATTTTCATCTGGTGTCTAATACCTTCGTATCACTTTTCTTTCTTTTAATTCCTTCTTATCTTTTGTGATCCCGTTGGTATTACAAACCTGGTAATGAAGCGCGTTCACCTGGAAAGTTGTATATACGCTACAAACAGCTAATCAGTTGCGAAATCAGTCGTGTCATCCCAGTAAAATTAGGTACAAGGGTCGAAAACTTAGCTGCGAATCCCTGGTTGGGACTATTTAATTTAGATACCTTTTACATGATAGGCGCAGTCTTACGTCAATTTCGGAGTGTTTTTGTTGTATCCAAGTTATAGAGACGCCGAAAGATAGTTTTGGAATAAATGTCTATAGCTTTTTACTGTTCTTATTTTATGGTCTTATATCGATAAGTAAAAGAGATACGAAACAGCAGCGCTCAGTTTTTGATCTATTAATCCAAAGGGCGTGTGGCCTAGGAGCCACATCATCGTGTTGTGTTTCGGCCTCGGAAAGGATTTAAAAACAGGCTACAGGATGCAACTTACGATCACTAAATCAGTTGTAGTCCGACTGATAAATGCTACCAGTACATGGTAAATTCCCCAGGCTTGTCACGTTGGTACATAGGAATCGGTTATCTCATGTGTCGGGGCTATTATACCGACTACAATTCGCTGAAGCCAGGAATATGATGCCAGTGAGACGTTGGTTCGTATCGTATTGTTTATTACGTATTGTTTATTATTGTATACCAAAGTGCGCTTACATGTGCTGGTAATATGTGGCTGTTGGCGCTGGACTACACTTCTTTCCAGTTCACAGAGGGTAGGCGAAATTCGAGCTTGGGCACTGGAAGTCGTCCTGACATAGCCATGTAGAGGTTACGGACTGATTTGTATTTGTCAGTGGCAGTCTCCAGTACGTAGCTGCTGTTGAGGATGAAATCTGGTTTCGCAGGACAGAGCGCCGGCCGGGGTGGCCGAGCGATTCTAGGCGCTACAGTCCGGAACCGCACGATCGCTACGGTCGCAGGATCGAATCCTGCTTCGGGAATGGATGTGTGTTATGTCCTTAGGTTTGTTAGGTTTAAGTAGTTCTAAGTTCTAGGGGACTGATGACCTCAGAAGTTAAGCCCCATAGTGCTCACAGCCATTTGAACCATTTTGAACCAGGACAGAGCGGAAGAGGTTGTGAAAAGGGGCCAAGATCAGTTACTGTTAGTCACACAAGAACAAACAATTTTATTCCTCGAAAACCAGTGCTCAGATTTCTCTTTAAAACAACAAGGATCAACTCACGGCTGAGAGCCCAAGTAATTTCTCAATAATAAGGTTCAAATAATTCCTTTTAAGGCACAAGAATTTAGACAAAAGACTGAAGGCCTTACTTAAGTAAAATTAAAATATCTTCTCGGCTAAAGGCCCAAATAATATTTCAGATCAGCAAAGGAAATTCTTTAAGAGGCAAGTATTTACAAATTTCTGCTAAAGCCGTATTAAGGAAAATTTAAATTAAATCCTCGGCTGAAAGCCCAATAATATATCAAAAGGGAACCTTTAGAGACAAGGATTTACGCAGTACAACAGAAAATCATCTTAAGAAAACTTGAAATATCTTGACGGCTGAAGACCCAAATAACTATTCAAAATAATTAAAGACAAACCTTAAGATAAGCATTGACACAGTACGGCTGAAGGCCATTTTACGATTTCAAGATAATTAAAGAGAAACCTTACAGGCAGGAATTTACACATTATCGGCTGAAAGCCACAGATTTTAAAACAAACGCGGCTGAAGACCTAATCTTAAAATACTTCACATCAGGTTCGGCTAAAGGCCATATACTGAACACAGAACAAACAAAATTAATACACGGCTGAAGGCCTGGCACAGTACTTGCGACAAAAGAAAATCACAAGCACAAACAGCAGAACAGTGGTGTACAGAAGTGTTCCAAGGGTCGGCTTGGGGAGGAAACTCTAACTGCAGTTTAGGCAAACAGGCAGCCAAGCGAACACTAAATAATCGGGGGGCAGCACGACCTAGGCACGGCTGAAGAACCAACCAACAGCCTAATCAATTCCCTTCCACCCGACCAACTGGACGACAACCAAAATTATCAGCGAGGACGACGATCGCAGCAGGACTATTTCTTAATAATTGGCGTCTGAACACAGTCCAGGCACAACAACCATTCAAAAATATGAAGAATACCAAAGGCTGTCAAACTACACGCGGTACCGGAAAGAATCAACACGGCGAGGAAAAACACACTCGCTGCTCTGTGCCAACCGACTGACTGCCTACTCCAGTACGGAGACAGCATTCATAACTGCTCAGTGGAAATCCGAGAAGCTACACACAGATTCACGTAAACACTTGCACCAAGACCTCCGACAATCATTAAATCAATCACCGTGGAACAACAAGGAGAAATGACAAGTCACACACACAGAGAGTTTCCATAAGCGACTGGCGACCAAATATACATCGTCCGATGAGACGACCGACCGAACGACCAACCAAGGTCGTCCCCACCCAAGTTATGAGAGTCGGCAACGGTCGGGCGAGTCATGGCTGCCAGGAGCTCACTGCAGCTCCAGCCCGATTCAACTCGATGTCCGTTCGGAACTCGGAGACACAGTGACCCGGGAACACTGGCTCGGACCCAGTCATGCAGAGGTAACTCTTGCCCATTGGCCACGACGTCTCTGCACAAGGAAGAAACCGAGCCACGTCCGGCAAGATGACTAACTGACGAGACCCAGAAACGGTAAAAAAAAAAAAAATACACGCCGCCCGACGGGAAGACCAACCGAACGACCAACCAACGGTCGTTCCCGTTCCAATCTCCTTCCGTCGGACAGTTCATGCGTGTCGCCAGCGGTCGGCGAGTACTGGCTGTCCGCACCTCACTGGCGCTCCGTCCTCCGACTAACTTTCGACAGACGGCGACCCGGAAATACTAACGGTCACTCCAGAGATGGTACGACAGTGCACTTATCGATAGGCGCTGCTGCTGCCACTCACGGGCAAGCAAACCAGCAACTTAGTGACGCCAAAAAAATTGAATAAGAAACAGGCGGCAGAACCATAAAAGCAAGATGACGAGCAATAAACGGCATGACCGCCACTCGCGCACGGCTCAGAAGAAGTAGTTTTGATGAGTAATAGTTGCAAAGCACTGCCCGCTATCATGACGAGTGCATGTGCAGACTGGGACTGATACATTGGAAATAGTGCTGCTGTTGCTCCATCCGGGTTGGTGGCTTGGTGTGTGCACGAAAAGTCAACAAGTTCGAGGCCGCCGGCCGTGGTGGTCTAGCGGTTCTAGGCACTTCAGTCCGGAACCGCGTGACTGCTGCGGTCGCAGGTTCGAATCCTGCCTCGGGCATAAATGTGTCTGATGTCCTTAGGTTAGCTAGGTTTAAGTAGTTCTAAGTTCTAGGGGACTGATGACCACAGATGTTAAGTCCCATAGTGCTCAGAGCCATTTGAACCAGTTCGAGGCCCCCGAGTGACCTAACTGAGAGACACAGGTTCTTGCACGCACTTTAAATATTTTGTGCCTCTACAGAAGCTAATAAACTGCACGTGAAATTGATCTACACATAAGCTTCGACAAACATAAGAGCTACCGAGCGAGGTGGACAGTAGTTAGCACACTGGATTCGCATTCGGGAGGACGTCGGTTCAAACCTACGTATGGCCATCCTGATTTAGGTTTTCTGTGATTCCCTAAATCGCTTCAGGCAAATGTCGGGATGGACCCGTTGAAAGGGCACGGCCAGCTTCCTTCCCCTATTTTTGAGTCCACTGTCTTGTGACTGGTTTTCTGCGGCCCGCCACGAATTTCTCTCCTGTGCCAACCTCTTCATCTCAGAGTAACACTTGCAACCTACGTCCTCAATTATTTGCTGGATGTATTTCAGTCTCTGTCTTCCTCTACGGTTTTTGCCCTCTTCAGCTCTCTCTAATACCATGGAAGTCATTCCCTGACGTCCTATCATCCTGTCCCTTCTCCTTGCCAGTGTTAACCACATACTCCTTTGCTCTCCGAACCTCCTCATTCCTTGTCTCATCAGTCCACCTAATTTTTAGCAGTGATCTGTAGCACCACATCCCAACGCTTCGATTCTCTTGTGTTCCGGTTTTCCTTCAGTACATGTTGCACTACCATACAGTGCTACATCATCAGAAATTTCTTCCTACAATTATACTAGTAGACTTCTCCTAGCCAGAAATGCCTTTTTTTTAGTGCTAGTTTGTTTTTGGTGTCCTCCTTGCTCTGTCTGTCATTGATTATTTTGCTGCCTAGGTAATAGACTTCCTTAACTTCATCTAATTCGTGGTCATCAATCATGATGTTAAGTTTGGCGCTGTTTTCGTTTCTGCTACTTCTCGTTACTTTCGTCTTTCTTCGACTTAATCTCAGTCCATAGTCAGTACCCGTTAGACTGTTCACTCCATTCAGTGGATCATGTAATTCTTCTTCACTTTCACTCAGGATAGCAATGCCATCAGCGAATAGTATCATTGATATTATTTTACCTTGAATTTTAATTCCGATCCAGAAATCTTTCTTGTATATCCACCATTGTTCCTTCGATGTACAGATTGAACAGTACGACATCGCTGTCTTACACTGTTTTTAATCCGAGCACATCGTTCTTGGTCCAAGTACTAGAGAGTGCTCTGAACCTCTACCGGCTCCTCCTCCTTTTTTGACAAGGCCTTTGGCAGAAAGAGGGCGATTTCTTTCCTAATCTGATGGGACCGATGACCTCGCTGTTTGGTTCCCTAAAACAAACCAACCAACCTCAGGGCTGGACGAGATACCAGGCCTTGGAGAGAATCAAGGTGTTGATGACGCTCACTTTTTGGCGGAGATTTAACAGCCGAGTTGTATGGCTTCCGCAAAGGCCCTCGATGGAATTGAGGAGCCTTCTGCAGTTTCGTACTTTCATTTACTGTGGTCACGCAGCTACACATAAGCTCAACATCTATTGATCTCGCAAACTACAGTACCTGGGTCGAGGGACGCCAGCGCCGAGTAGTCCCAGGGGAAGCAGCACAGTTTTTCTGTTGTTTGTCACTGCTCCAGTGAGACGAGAGAAGAGCGAATCGAGTCGATGTCGGCAATGTGTTCTGCATATACTACAAATTTTATAGTAGTATTGTGTATTTGTACCCTCTTTGGGGTGCGACCTGAATGGGTGTGAATTCCTAAGAGACCAAACTACTGAGGTCAGCACACTACTTAAACTAACTTACACTAAGCACAACACACACACCCATTCCGAGGGTGGACTCGAACCTATGGCAGGTGGGAAAGCGCAATCCGTGCATCGCGCATCAAACAGCGCGGCCTCTCCGCTCGGCGCGACCTGTAGTCCGGAGGAGAGGGTGTAAGGTGGTTAAGTATTAAAACATTGACAGGGGACAAGTGACCAACCATCCAACTACCGTCACCTTAGTTCTTGCTCCTGTGAGTAGGTTTTGAATTATCTTGATAAATTGTAGGTACGTGTGTCTTATACGGTCGAAGGTATTAGCAAAACTCTATTCATAGTAAGCCTTTCGATAATCTAATGCCCGCCGTATGTGCTACTACACACATCAAAAAAAGTTTTGCAACACCCTGGTTCCCAGAACTCCTGAAAATAGACGTTGACTGTGGATATTGTGTCGCAGACACAGTCCCTTTGACTGTTCAGAGATAACACCAAACCCGCCCAGAGATGTAAACAACCTTGCATGAGCAGCACCTATTAGACGGAGGGGGTCCGGCAGCCGATCAGTTCCAGTCATTCAACCAGGAAGAAAGTGCACGGCTCGTGTTGTCTGTAGTTCAACCGTGCCTAGACGGTCAATACAACGGTTCCATCGCGTCCGCATTGTTATTTTGTGCCAGGAAGGACTCCCAACAAGGGAAGTGTCCAGGTATCTCGGAGTGAACCATGGAGGAGATACAGAGAGACAGGAACTGTCGATGACCTGCCTCGCTCAGGTCGCCCATGGGCTACTACTGAGTAGATGACCGCTACCTAAGGACTATTGCTCGAAGGAATCCTGACAGCAACGCCACCATGTTGAATAATGCTTTTCGTGCCGCCACAGGACCTCGTGTTAAACTGTGCGCAATAGGCTGCATGATACGAAATTTCGCTCCCAACGTACATGGCGAAGTCCATCTTTGCAACCGCGACTCCATTCCAAATGGACCGTTCAGGATTGCCATCACGTTCTCTTCACCGGTGAGTATCGCATATGCCTTCAACCAGACAATCGTCGGAGACATGTTCGGAGGCAACCTGGTCAGGCTAAACGCCTTAGACACACTGTTCAGTGAGTGCAGCAAAGTGGAGGTTCCCTGCTGTTTTGGAGTGGCATTATGTGGGGTCGATGTACGCCGCTGGTGGTCATGGAAGGGGCCACAATAGCTGTACGATAGTGAATGCCATCCTCCGACCGATAGTGGAACCATATCGGCAGCATATTGACGAGGCATTCGTCTTCACGGATCACAATTCGCGCCCACATAGTGCACATCTTGTGAGTGACTGCCTTCAGTATAACGACATCGCTCCAGACATGAACCCTATCGAACATCTACATCCACATGGATACTCTGCAAATCACATTTAAGTGCCCGGCAAATGGTTCATCGAACCACCTTCACAATTCTCTATTATTCCATTCTCGTACAGCGCGCGGAAAGAATGAACACCTATATATTTCCGTACGAGCTCTGATTTCCTTTATTTTATCGTGGTGATCGTTTCTCCCTATGTAGGGCGGTGTCAACAAAGTATTTTCGCATTCGGAGGAGAATTTTGGTGATTGTAATTTCGTGAGAAGATTCCGCCGCAACGAAAAACGCCTTTCTTTTAATGATTTCCAGCCCAAATCCTGTATCATTTCTGTGACACTCTCTCACATATTTCGAGATAATACAAAACGTGCTGCCTTTCTTTGAACTTTTTCGATGTACTCTGTCAGTCCTACCTGGTAAGGATCCCACATCGCCCAGCAGTATTCTAAAAGAGGACGGGCAAGTTTAGTGTAAGCAGTCTCCTTAGGAGGTCTGTTACATTCTCTAAGTGTCCTGCCAATAAAACGCAACCTTTGGTTAGCCTTCCCCACAACATTTTCTATGTGTTCTTTCCAATTTAAGTTATTCGTAATCATAATACCTAGGTATTTAGTTGAATTTACAGCTTTAAGATTAGACTGATTTATCGTGTAACCGATGTTTAACGAGTTCCTTTTAGCACTCATGTGATTAACCTCACACTGTTCGTTATTTAGGGTCAACTGCCACTTTTCGCACCATTCAGATATTTTTTCTAAATCGTTTTGCAGTTTGTTTTGATCTTCTGATGACTTTATTAGTCGATAAGCGACAGCGTCATCTGCAAACAACCGAAGACGGCTGCTCAGATTATCTCCCAAAACGTTTGTATTGATAAGGAACAGCAAAGGGTCTATAACACTACCTTGGGGAACGCCTGAAATCACTTCTGTTTTACTCGATGACTTTCCGTCAATTAGTACGAACTGTGACCTCTCTGACAGGAAATCGCAAATCCAGTCACATAACTGAGACGATATTCCATAAGCATCCAATTTTACTACGAGCCGTTTGTGTGGTACAGTGTCAAAAGCCTTCCGGAAATCCAAGAATACGGAATCGATCTGAAATCCCTTGTCAATAGCACTCAGCACTTCATGTGAATAAAGAGCTAGTTGTGTTTCATAGGAACGATTTTTTCTAAACCCATGTTGACTGTGTGTCAATAGACCGTTTCCTTCGAGGTAATTCATAATGTTTGAACACAATATATGTTCTAAAATCCTGCTGCATATCGACGTTAACGATATGGGCCTGTAATTTAGTGGATTACTCCTACTTCCTTTCTTGAATATTGGTGTGACCTTTGCAACTTTCCAGTCTTTGGGTATATAATTGTTAAGTATGGAGCTAATGCTACAGCATACTCCGAAATGAACGTAATTAGTATAGAGTCTGGACCAAAAGACTTGCTTTTATTAAGTGATTAGAGTTGCTTCACTACTCCGGGGATATTTACTTCTACGTTACTTATGTTGGCAGCTGTTCTCGATTGGAATTCTCCAATATTTACTTCGTCTTCTTTTGTGAAGGCATTTCGGAAGGCTGTGTTTAGTAACTCTGCTTTGGCTTCGATAGTATCTCCATTGGTATCGCACAGAGAAGACATTGATTGTTCCTTGCCGCTAACATACTTCACATACGACCAGAATCTTTTTGGATTTTCTGACAGATTTCGAGACAAAGTTTCGTTGTGGAAACTGTTATAGGCGTCTCGCATTGAACTCTGCGCCAAGTTTCGATCTTCTGTAAAGGATCGCCAGTCTTGCGGATTTTGCCTGGGATAGATTGAAAAGGGCTGTTTATGGACGACGTGACCTACCAACCACTCTGAGTGATGTAGCCGAATCGCCGTTGAGTAATGGGACAATCTGGACCAGCAGTGCCTGGATGAGCTTGTGAATAGTATGCCACGACGAAGACAGTCGTGTATCAATGTAAGAGCACGTGCTACTGGATATTAGAGGTACTGGCGAGTACAGCAATCTTGGCCAACACCTCTGAAGGTCTCGCTGTATGGTGAACATTATGTTTGGTTTTCATGAGCAATGAAAAGGGCGAAAATGATGTTTGTGTTGATCTGTATTCCAATTTTCTGTACAGGTTCCGAAAGTCTCGAAACAGAAGTGATGCAAAACTTTTTTTGATGTGTGTATATTTCTATATACAGACGCTACGTGGAAGACAGTGCGAAGTGTGACTCCACATTTTTGAGACGTGCTAATGGCTTTGTCCATGATTCGTTTCACGCTCATTGTGAGATGCCTAGCGACGATCTTGTAGTCCGTGCTCAGAAGTGTGATAGGTCTGAAGTCTTGAACATGGCACATACGTTGTGTTTTCGGTACAAGCACGACTCAAGAAATTCAACAGGGATTTCAGTGCCCCGAATTATTTCGTTGACCATGTCTGTAAATTTGTCTCCAAAGCTATCCTAAAATACCTGATAAAATTCTTTTGAAAGTCCATTAGGTCTTTGAGACTTCCAATTGGAGCATGTTTGTAAAACTGATTTCATGTTTTGTATCGACACCATCGCTCCCAAATCCTCGCTGTCAGATTCCGAAATGTGGATTCCAGGTCATGTAACTGGTTATTTAGAGCAGCGTCGTCGCCACCAATGTCTGGGAATAGAGTCTTATTGTCTTTTTTTTTTTTTTTTTTTTTTTTTGTCATCAGTCTACTGACTGAATTCCTTTCCTGTGCTAACCTCTTCATCTCAGAGTAGCACTTGCAACCTACGAGCTCAATTATTTGCTTGACGTATTCCAATCTCTGTCTTCCTCTACAGTTTTTGCCCTCTACAGCTCCCTCTAGTACCATGGAAGTCATTCCCTCATGTCGTAGCCGATGTCCTGTCATCCTGTCCCTTCTCCTTATCAGTGTTTTCCACATATTCCTTTCCTCTCCGATTCTGCGTAGAACCTCCTCATTCCTTACCTTATCAGTCCACCTAATTTTAAACATTCGTCTATAGCTCCACATCTCAAATGCTTCGATTCTCTTCTGTTCCGGTTTTCCCACAGTCCATGTTTCACTACCATACAATGCTGTACTCCAGACGCACATCCTCAAAAATTTCTTCCTCAAATTAAGGCCAGTATTTGATATTAGTAAACTTCTCTTGACCAGAAATGCCTTTTTTGCCATAGCGAGTCTGCTTTTGATGTCCTCCTTGCTCCGTCCGTCATTGGTTATTTTACTGCCTAGGTAGCAGAATTCCTTAACTTCATTGGCTTCGTGACCATCAATCCTGATGTTAAGTTTCTCGCGGTTCTCATTTCTACTACTTCTCATTACCTTCGTCTTTCTCCGATTTACTCTCAAACCATACTGTGTACTCATTAGACTGTTCATTCCGTTCAGCAGATCATTTAATTCTTCTTCACTTTCACTCAGGATATCAATGTCATCAGCGAATCGTATCATTGACATCCTTTCACCTTGTATTTTAATTCGACTCCTGAAACTTTCTTTTATTTCCATCATTGCTTCCTCGATGTACAGATTGAAGAGTAGGGGCGAAAGGCTACATCCTTGTCTTACACCCTTCTTAATACGAGCACTTCGTTCTTGATCGTCCACTCTTATTATTCCCTCTTGGTTCTTGTACATATTGAATATGACCAGTCTCTCCCTATAGCTTACCCCTACTTTTTTCAGAATCTCGAACAGCTTGCACCATTTTATATTGTCGAACGCTTTTTCCAGGTCGACAAATCCTATGAAAGTGTCTTGATTTTTCTTTAGCCTTGCTTCCATTATTAGCCGTAACGTCAGAATTGCCTCTCTCTTCCCTTTACTTTCCCTAAAGCCAAACTGATCGTCACCTAGCGCATTCTCAATTTTCTTTTCCATTCTTCTGTATATTATTCTTGTAAGCAGTTTCGATGCATGAGCTGTTAAGCTGATTGTACGATAATTCTCGCACTTGTCAGCTCTTGCCGTCTTCGGAATTGTGTGGATGATGCCTTTCCGAAAGTCAGATAGTATGTCGCCAGACTCATATATTCTACACACCAACGTGAATAGTCTTTTTGTTGCCACTTCCCCCAATGATTTTAGAAATTCTGATGGAATGTTATCTATCCCTTCTGCCTTATTTGACCGTAAGTCCTCCAAAGCTCTTTTAAATTCCGATTCTAATACTGGATCCCCTATCTCTTCTAAATCGACTCCTGTTTCTTCTTCTATCACATAAGACAAATCTTCACCCTCATAGAGGCTTTCAATGTATTCTTTCCAACTATCTGCTCTCTCCTCTGCATTTAACAGTGGAATTCCCGTTGCACTCTTAATGTTACCACCGTTGCTTTAAATGTCACCAAAGGTTGTTTTCACTTTCCTGTATGCTGAGTCTGTCCTTCCGACAATCATATCTTTTTCGATGTCTTCACATTTTTCCTGCAGCCGTTTCGTCTTAGCTTCCATGCGCTTCCTGTTTATTTCATTCCTCAGCGACTTATATTTCTGTATTCCTGATTTTCCCGGAACATGTTTGTACTTCCTCCTTTCGTCAATCAACTGAAGTATTTCTTCTGTTGCCCATGGTTTCTTCGCAGCTACGTTCTTTGTACCTATGTTTTCCTTCCCAACTTCTGTGATGGCCCTTTTTAGAGATGTCCATTCCTCTTTAACTGTACTGCCTACTGCGCTATTCCTTATTGCTGTATCTATAGCGTTAGAGAACTTCAGCCGGCCGTGGTGGCCGTGCGATTCCAGGCGCTGCAGTCCGGAACCGCGGGACTGCTTCGGTCGCAGGTTCGAATCCTGCCTCGGGCATGGATGTGTGTGATGTCCTTAGGTTAGATAGGTTTAAGTAGTTCTAAGTTCTAGGGGACTGATGACCTAAGATGTTAAGTCCCATAGTTCTCGGAGCCATTTGAACCATTTGAACCAGAGAACTTCAAACGTATCTCGTCATTCCTTGGTACTTCCGTATCCCACTTCTTTGCGTATTGATTCTTCCTGACTAATGTCTTGAACTTCAGCCTACTCTTCATCACTACTATATTGTGATCTGAGTCTATATCTGCTCCTGGGTACGCCTTACAGTCCAGTATCTGATTTCGGAATCTCTGTCTGACCATGATGTAATCTAATTGAAATCTTCCCGTATCTTCCAGCCTCTTCCAAGTATACCTCCTCCTCTTGTGATTCTTGAACAGGGTATTCGCTATTAGTAGCTGAAACATGTTACAGAACTCAATTAGTCTTTCTCCTCTTTCATTCCTTGTCCCAAGCCCATATTCTCCTGTAACCTTTTCTTCTACTCCTTCCCCTACAACTGCATTCCAGTCGCCCATGACTATTAGATTTTCGTCCCCCTTTACATACTGCATTACCCTTTCAATATCCTCATACACTTTCTCTATCTGTTCATCTTCAGCTTGCGACGTCAGCATGTATACCTGAACTATCGTTGTCGGTGTTGGTCTGCTGTCGACTCTGATTAGAACAACCCGGTCACTGAACTGTTCACAGTAACACACCCTCTGCCCTACCTTCCTATTCATAACGAATCCTACACCTGTTATACCATTTTCTGCTGCTGTTGATATTACCCGATACTTATCTGACCAGAAATCCTTGTCTTCCTTCCACTTCACTTCACTGACCCCTACTATATCTAGATTGAGCCTTTGCATTTCCCTTTTCTGATTTTCTAGTTTCCCTACCACGTTCAAGCTTCTGACATTCTACGCCCCGACTCGTAGAACGTTATCCTTTCGTTCATTATTGGAGTCTTATAGTAGGCTGTAATGTGGGCGACGATCTCTGATTTCTGAGAGTCGTGCTCGCCAGTTGCCAATATAATCGATGCAGTTGTTTTCAGCACGCCCTGCTTTTTTACGCGTGCGAGGTGATACGACGGCGATTCCTCGTCCTTTATGGCGCGTATGGGGTGACTTCAGACCAAGTCCGTTTTACCCTGTCACTATCAATCTGAAGGACCTTTTATTTGATTCGATTTAAACGTAGGCCAAGGTTGTCTTTTAGTCACAATGGTGCGTTTAGAGCGTTATTCACGCATTATTGATAAAGTTCCAGCCGTGTCCAGAAAGATACCTCCTGACTGTTATATTGAGCGGCTTTGCATAAGCAGTCGACCATTCGAGTGCTGAAATCTAGAATGTTTTCTTTCTGCACGCAACGCTCTCACGCCGTTTGCACTTCCGAGTAGAGCCCTTTCGTCGAAAGATATCGCTTATTAAGTTTCTTAAACCCGCAGATGTATAACGACCTCGTACCCAAAATGATCGCCAAAAGCAACTGGAACAACTTCGACGCTTTTTAGCTTGTCTGCGATTTGTTGGGAGACATAAATACGGCCTAGTGCCCTAGCACCACTACTGTATACATGTGTATATTGCATTGCAGTTGGGTAAGGCACTACGTGTCTCGCAATTCCTTAGAGTCTAGGAGATTTACAAGTTCTGAACATTTTGTGGCTGTAGGGTGTTGATCGGCAGAAGCTATCGCACAATTGAATTCACCATCGAGAACGATGGGACGGGTCGTCGCTAGCAGGGGAAGGACCTCATGATTGAATAACGCAGCGAGCGCCCGTCTATTATCTGTCCCCGAGGGAGCGTAAATGTTGATAAATTTTACCCCGTGTATATTACGCGCTATATCGCGCCTGTTTGGCAGTATCTGAGTATTGTCAGGAGTTAGCGAATCCTTTTATAATATAACAGCGCCTATCTGACATTGTTGTCGATGTTATAGATGACATCATCTCCGTTTAAAATGTTGAAAATTTTTGCAGTTACTTCCTGAAGAAAAATTATGACATGAAGACAGTACTGCTGGAAGCTAATAAAGGATAAGACCTTGTGAAACTCCGAAATACTTTAATATTTAGGGTCAGAACACAAAAATGTTTTTATCTGTTTATAACAAATAGGCATTGCAAGCAGAGAAGAAAGGCAGACAAAGAATAGAGGAAAAGAGGAAATGCAATTCACGTTGATTTAACGCTGCAAGCGCTGTGAAACGGAAAATATGGATTGCAGTTTAGACTGAAGTTGTATTAGGCTAATTAAAAGCCAGATTCAGAATCCATATCTTCAGACCAATCACTTAACTATTGGTGACCTGAGCTGGGTGGAATTTTTGGTGATATCCATCGGTATTTAGGTCTGCACAACGTCGGGTGAGGCCACAAGCATTGCACTGTATGCATGGATGTCATCTGCCGCGACTTGGGTATTCGTGCAGTTCCTCGACTTTTCTTTTTATTGGCACAGATGTCAATGCGTCAGTTACGAGCGACTGTACGCTCAGGTCTTTCTCTTGTTTGCTAAGAACTTCTGTTAGATGCCGCACTGTTGCGTTGGGTTGGCGTTCCGCTTCTGTCCCGGCAGAAGGAACTGAAGTTACAGGGGCTACTACCAAGCGGAATTGTTGTTTCGACTTAGCATTCGGATTACCGCTTCCACGTCGGTGTTTCCTCTGCCCTACTGACGGACTACGGTGTTTTTGGGAGGCTCGAGTCACTGACGAAGCAGCCAAATTGCGTCCTCTGTCCTAAAGTCCCGCAGTGTCAGGCGTAATATCGTCGCGATTACGGCGCTCTGGGTGAGTATCAGCCAGCACAATTTCACTATTTACAATGTCGCTATGTACCACTGCATTAGGCGGTGGAGCATTCGTCGTACCTTTGGAAATGATGGCTTTTTCATGGGTTTCAGTAACCTCCATGGCATTGTCGTTTGTCACTAAGGGTTTATCCGAGTTTGCTTGCGTGTGGCCTCTGGCACAAGGTGTGACGTGGACTGAGGCGAAACGACACCTAAAGCAGTCGACGCGTACGTAGATTGCTGCCCCTGTGTGCCGTCCCCACCAAGGGGTTCAAATGGTTCAAATGGCTCTGAGCACTATGGGACTCAACTTCTGAGGTCATTAGTCCCCTAGAACTTAGAACTAGTTAAACCTAACTAACCTAAGGACATCACAAACATCCATGCCCGAGGCAGGATTCGAACCTGCGACCGTAGCGGTCCTGCGGTTCCAGACTGCAGCGCCTTTAACCGCACGGCCACTTCGGCCGGCTCCCACCAAGGGGGAGCTGCAGACGACGCCGTCTATTCGGACAATTATGACGAAGGTGATCCGTAGCGTTTCAGTACGAACAAGTGTGGGGTTGTCCGTTATAAGAGATAAATGCCCTGTATCCGTACATGACGAGGAACGACGGGATATGCTGTTTTAATAAGCACACTTGTAACTCCGTTGTAAACTTACAGCCTAAGGCCACTACCCCATTTTTCATTTTTCACCGAATACACTTTCCCAAACAGAAACAGACGGCACGCAGTCATCTACTTTGGGATTTCAAACAGGAGACAATACACGGACCTGTCGTATCCCATAGCCCGCGAAACACACAACCACATCGCACACGTTTCCGTCGAGGTATTTAACTTTCCGTTTGCACCGTTTTCATTAGCAATCCTTTCGCACATGGTCGCGTCATAAAACTTCATCAACAACGTTGCGCTAATAAAGTCCCACAGGATTCCGTAGATGTGGGTTTCGATTAGTCCAAGATCGTCGATTATCCAGTCGTGCGCCTCGTATCCACATCTACATGACACTCCGCAATCCGCCTAATGGTGTATGGCGAAGGGTACTTTCGGTATCACTATCTGATCCCTCCAACCCTGTTCCACTCGCGAATAGTGCGTGGGAAGAATGATTGTCGGTAAGCCTCTGAATTGACTCTAATTTCTCGAATTTTCTCCTCGTGGTTTATACTCGAGATGTATGTGAGGGAAGTAATATGTTGTCCGACTCCTACTGAAAATTGCTGTCCCGAAATTTCAGTAGTAAATCTCTCCGTGACGCACAACGTCTCTCTTCTAACGTCTGCCAGTGGAGTTTGTTTAACATCTCCGTAACGCTCTCTCGCCAGCTTAACGATCCCTTGACGAAACGCTCCACTCTTCGTTGGATTTCCTCTATCAGTCCTACGTGATAGGGATCCGAGATAGATGAACAATACTTACGAATCTGGCGAACAAGCGCCATATAAGCCACTTCTTTCGTGGATTAGTTACACTTCCTTAAGATTCTTCCGATGAATATGAGTCTGGCGTCTGCTTTCCCCAGTAACTGTTTTATACAGTCATTCCCCACTTAAAGTCGCTCTAGAAAGTTACGCCTACTTATTAGAAGAAAGAAGAAAGAAAACTGGCATTCTACGGATCGGAGCGTGGAATGTCAGATCCCTTAATCGGGCAGGTACGCTAGAAAATTTAAAAAGGGAAATGGATAGGTTAAAGTTAGATATAGTGTGAATTAGTGAAGTTCGGTGGCAGGAGGAACAAGACTTCCGGTCAGGTGAATATAGGGTTATAAATACAAAATAAATTCAAAATCAAATATGGGTAATGCAGGAGTAGGTCTAATAATGAATAAAAAATAGAGTGCGGGTAAGCTACTACAAACAGCATAGTTAACGTATTATAGTGACCAAGATAGACACGAAGCCCATGCCTACTACAGTAGTACAGTAGTACAAGTTTATATGCCAACTAGCTCTGCAGCTGACGAAGAAATTGAAGAAATGTATGATGAGATAAAATAAATTATTCAGGTAGTGAAATGAGACGAAAATCTAATAGTCATGGGTGACTGTAATTCGACAGTAGGAAAAGGGAGAGAAGGAAACATAGTAGGTGAATATGGATTGGGGCTAAGAAATGAAAGAGGAAGCCGTCTGTTAGAATTTTGCACAGAGCATAACTTAATCATAGCTAACTAACACTTGGTTCAAGAAACATAAAGGAAGGTGTATACATGGAAGAATCCTGGAGATACTAAAAGGTATCAGATAGATTATGTAATGCTAAGACAGAGATTTAGGAACCAGGTTTTAAATTGTAGGACATTTCCAGGGGCAGATGTGGACTCTGACCACAATCTATTGGTTATGAACTGTAGATTAAAACTGAAGAAACTGCAAAAAGGTGGGAATTTAAGGAGATGGGACCTGGATAAACTGAAAGAACCAGAGGTTGTACAGAGTTTCAGGGACAGCATAAGGGAACAATTGACAGGAATGGGGGAAAGAAATACAGTAGAAGACGAATGGGTAGCTCTGAGGGATGAAGTAGTGAAGGCAGCAGAGGATCAAGTAGGTAAAAAGACGAGGGCTAGTAGAAATCCTTGGGTAACAGAAGAAATATTGAATTTAATTGATGAAAGGAGAAAATATAAAAATGCAGTAAATGAAGCAAGCAAAAAGGAATACAAACGTCTCAAAAATGAGATCGACAGGAAGTGCAAAATGGCTAAGCAGGCATGGCTAGAGGACAAATGTAAGGATGTAGAGGCTTATCTCACTAGGGGTAAGATAGATACAGCCTACAGGAAAATTAAAGATACCTTTGGAGAAAAGAGAGCCACTTGTATGAATATCAAGAGCTCAGATAGAAACCCAGTTCTAAGCAAAGAGGGTAAAGCAGAAAGGTGGAAGGAGTATATAGAGGGTCTACACAAGGGCGATGTACTTGAGGACAATGTTCTGGAAATGAAAGAGGATGTAGATGAAGATGAAATGGCAGATACGATACTGCGTGAAGAGTTTGACAGAGCACTGAAAGACCTGAGTCGAAACAAGGCCCCCGGAGTAGACAACATTCCATTAGAACTACTGACGGCCTTGGGAGAGCCAGTCCTGACAAAACTCTACCATCTGGTGAGCAAGATGCACGAGATTGGCGAAATACCCTCAGACTTCAAGAAGAATATAAGAATTCCAATCCCAAAGAAAGCAAGTGTTGACAGATGTGAAAATTACCGAACTATCAGTTTAATAAGTCACAGCTGCAAAATACTAACACGAATTCCTTACAGACGAATGGAAAAACTAGTAGAAGCCGATCTCGGGGAAGATCAGTTTGGATTCCGTAGAAATACTGGAACACGTGAGGCAATACTGACCTTACGACTTGTCTTAGAAGAACGATTAAGGAAAGGTAAACCTACGTTTCTAGCATTTGTAGACTTGGAGAAAGCTTTTGACAGTGTTGACTGGAGTACTCTCTTTCAAATTCTAAAGGTGGCAGGGGTAAAATACAGGGTGCGAAAGGCTATTTACAATTTTTACAGAAACCAGATGGCAGTTATAAGAGTCGAGGGGCATGAAAGGGAAGCATTGGTTGGGAAGGGAGTGAGACAGGGTTGTAGCCTCTCCCCGATGTTATTCAATCGGTATATTGAGCAAGAGTAAAGGAAACAAAAGAAAAATTCGGAGTAGGTATTAAAATCCAGAGAGAAGAAATAAAAACTTTAAGGTTCGCCGATGACATTGTACTGTCAGAGACAGCAAAGGACTTGGAAGAGCAGTTGAACGGAATGGACAGTGTCTTGAAAGGAGGCTATAAGATGAACATCAACAAAAGCAAAACGAGGATAATGGAATGTAGTCGAATTAAGTCGGGTGATGCTGAGGGAATTAGATTAGGAAATGGGACACTTAAAGTAGTAAAGGAGTTTTGCTATTTGGGGAGCAAAATAACTGATGATGGTCGATGTAGAGAGGATATAAAATGTAGACTGGCAATGGCAAGGAAAGCGTTTCTGAAGATGAGAAATTTGTTAACATCGAGTATAAATTTAAGTGTCAGGAAGTCGTTTCTGAAAGTATTTGTATGGAGTGTAGCCATGTTTGGAAGTGAAACATGGACAATAAATAGTTTGGACAAGAAGAGAATAGTAGCTTTCGAAATGTGGTGCTACAGAAGAATGTTGAAGATTAGGTGGGTAGATCACGTAACTAATGAGGAGGTATTGAATAGGATTGGGGAGAAGAGAAGTTTGTGGCACAACTTGACTAGAAGAAGGGATCGGTTGGTAGGACATGTCCTGAGGCATCAAGGGATCACAAATTTAGCATTGGAGGGCAGCGTGGAGTGCAAAAATCGTAGAGGGAGACCAAGAGATGAATACATTAACAACTCAGTTTGTTTATTTTGCTTATTTTTTTCATAGTTCCACACAACTTCTTCCTATTTTCTCGATTGATCTGTGTTCAGTTTTTCAAGGCCTATCCACCGTGCCAACTTATAACTAAATCTGAGGGGGGTGCGATGGGGAGGTTCCCTTGTAAGCAGATTCAGAAGGATGTAGGTTGCAGTAGGTACTGGAAGGTGAAGGAGCTTGCACAGGCTAAATTAGCATTTAGAGCTGCATCAAACCAGTCTCAGGACTGAAGACCACAACAACAACAACATACTCTACGGCAGACGCTGTCTCCAACTGTTGTTGTCATCAATAGTGTAGCTGTACGGTAGTGGATTTCTTTTCCCATGTATGCGCAGTATGTTACATTTATTTACGTTCAGGGTCAACTGCAGTGTCTGCACCGTTCATCAACTCTCTGCTCAGTATTGGCTGTCTGAATTTCACTTGCTGTTTTCGTAGAGACTAAAGGTGATCTCGGTGATCTGTCACGTACGGCGGATGGTAGTAATAATATGTGCGTTTCTGTGGAGAAAGCGGTACTGGAGGAGATGTGTGTGTGTGTGCGTGTGTGTGTGAAAGAGAGGGAGACAGAGAGAGAGAGAGAGAGACAGAGAGAGAGAAACATAGAAAGAGAGAAAGACTGTTTATGTGTTCATGCGTTAAATTTATTTATTTTTTTTTTTTGACTTCGTTACTATGAACCTGTAATTTCTATTTCTCGAGAATGAGATTTTCATCCTTCAGCGGAGTGTGCAATGATTTGAAACTTCCTGGCAGATTGAAACTGTGTGCCGGACCGAGACTCGAACTCAGGACCTTTGCCTTTCGCGGGCAAGTGCTCCAGCATCTGAGCTACCCAAGCACAACTCACGACCCGTCCTCATAGCTTCAATTCTGCCAGTACCTCGTCTCCCACTTTCCAAACTTCACAGAAGCTCTTCTGCGAACATTGCAGAACTAGCACTCCTGGAAGAAAGGATACTGCGGAGGCATGGCTTAGCCACAGCCTGGGGGTTGTTTCCAGATTGAGATTTTCACCCTGCAGCGGAGTGTGCGCTGATATGAAACTTCCTGGCAGATTAAAACTGTATGCCAGACCGAGACTCGAACTCGTGACGTTTGCCTTTCGCGGGCAAGTGCTCTACCATCTGCGAGGAAGTTTCAATTTCTAGGTTGTTTAAATTGTTTTCCTTATCGTAACTTACGAAATAATAGTCAATGTAAATCAGGCAGTTAGATTATGTTCAATATTAAATCCCTTTAACATATTTAAAAAAAAAAACGTGGTAAAATTTGCTGTTTTGAACAGCGCGCCGCAGCGCGTGGTGTGAAGCGGTCGCCCTCTGTTTCTGGCAGTGGCGCCTCTGTGGCAATCGCAGCTTTGGTGTCTCCCTCTGGCGGAAAAGGGGAAAGGTCGCCTTTCACGTGCATTTAAGGGGCGCTATAACCTCGCCAGTGGCAGTTGGTCAGTCGGAGTGAGACTGGGTCAGTCTCGCGTCACGAGTTGCTGGTCTGTCTCTCGTTCGCATTTGTGCGGCAGTTAGTGTCTGTCTGTCGTCGGAGTGCTAGTATGTCCGTCGTCTGGATCAAACTTTAAAGCTAGAAAATGAGAGTCTTGCCACTCCGCCAGTAACAGAACTCAGCTAGTGGTCGCCCGGTCGGGCCTGAGTTCCTGCATCTCAGCCTGCGCGTTAGGCCGCCAGTCTGCTAGAGCTGCTCGGGCAACGGTCTTTGGCGGTTGGATCGGTCGGTTGGCCAGTCGCGCACTGAGACACAAGATGACTTGTCCGCCTTGAGCGTCGGCGCATGTGAGGTCCCCACTTGAGTCCAGTGGGCCGCGCCGTATAGAAAGGGGTAGTGGCTTCGCGGTCGACATGAGAGCAACAGGAGCGGCTGGCAGCGGACGGTTCGGGAGAGCGTTTTGGGGGCGCTGCGCCAGGTCCTCGTCAGAAATCGCAGTTTATTAGAAGTTAAATGATTTATTTGTTTCATTTACTTGTTAAATTCTACGTGTTTTCTTGGTGAGGTCACCAGCCGCTTTGTTTTGGGTGTCGTCCCACCATTCTTCTCCTTTTTCTCACCCGCAGGAAGGTGGTTATTTATGAATTGGGTGGTCCTTTTTTCTTTTGTGGAGTTGGGGCGGGTTCGAGCAATCTGCGGTTCGGGTTGTTCAGTAACCCCCTGTCAATCTGCCTTACGTTAATAGCTGCCTCTGTCACGTTTGTCGGATTCGGTGTTAACGAATTTATTGCTTAAGGAGTAAAGGTCGAGTTCCTGAAATATGTTTTTATCTTGCCTATCATATTTAGCGGTGGTATATGTGTAATGTAGAGCAAGTTTGCACATTTTATGTAAGACTGCATTTCATGGGTTTTTATTTAAATGGTCATTTTAGTATATAAAGTTGCCACCCTTCCACCGTAAGAGTTCTTTTAAAAACGAGTTGCACTTTCGGTGGCAAATAATTTTTAATTGGATTTTTTGTACCATTTCCATCCCTCCTACGGGGCGCATAGTTTATGTGTTTGTGTGAGTTGTTAAAATTTTTAGTTTAAAATAATCTGGTGTGTTGCAGATTTGCACCAGTGTAGTCTTTCAGAGGTTGTTGTGAGCGGTCGTGACTACGGCCGTGTTAAAAGGGAGCAGCAAGATTCTCAACCCGAAAGCTCATGCTGTAAAAAAAGAAAATTGTGATTTCTGCCTCTGAATAAATTGTAACTTAATATTTACAGGGTGCTTTCTGATTATAATTTTAAATCTGTTTCAAAAAAAAAAGCTAAGGGGCTTTTAGGAATAAATTTCCATTTATTAAAGAAAATTTAATTTGTTTTCATCAGTTACACACTGGCAACTATTTCCACGCGCACATAGTGTGTTTAAATGTGTTAATGTTCTTGATGAATCGTTAGTAAATAAAGTAAATTCTTAAGAAAAGGTTTTGAAAGTTAATTCATGGTTCAGTCACTGATTTCACTTCAGAATAAGCACGCTGTTTAAATGCCTCTGTTAGTTTTCCAAAAAATGTTACAAGACCATTCTGCAACTTCACTTTACCTTGAGTGTGATTTTCTTCTCATTTTAGTAGTAAAGGAACACTGTCAATACAGTTTAAACATAGGAAATTTGCTGTATGTGAGGAATGTCCTTTCGTGTATACTGGGTACCAACCATTCTATAGGTAATTCTCTCAGTTAGCCGAGCAGCTCAGCTGCTACCGGCTATCGGTGACCTACATCCAAGCCAGCGGAAAACAAACGAGAACTACCCTCGTTAGGCCGGCGCGTTCTGAAAACCACCCCGTCCCCACGCCACACCGGCACATTCGCCCGCTGGATGGCCATATTGATTGGCGCTAGTTGTTGGCCGGTGTCTTAATAGCACCACTAATAGCTCGCGGCACGAGGCCCTGTTCGGCGCAGTCGCGCTATTAGTCGGACGCTAACGACCCTGCCCTGCGGTCGACACGATAGGGAACACCGACCGCCACCGAAGGAACATGCCCGTCTGCCTCTCTCACCACCTACGCTAATTCACAATTTTCTCTCTCGTGTGTTTTTGGAACATTCATCTCGCTAAACCACCTTCTTTTCCCACTGTCAAGTATCATTACTTCCCTGTGTGTTTTATGCCCACAAATATTCTAGTTTTTAACTACAAGACGAGTGAGTTGAAACTAGAGTTTACAAAGTCATAGAGTGTGGTGTAACTTTGGCCTCCCATCATTTGACTGTGCTAAGCTGGATTAGATACAGGACTCAGTTGCAAGTGTCAAGTAAATTTCAAAGTCAAGTTGCGTCCAACGGCGTACGAGAGATACCGCACTCGAGAAGTTCAAAAATGGTTCAATTGGCTCTGAGCACTATGGGACTTAACTGCTGAGGTCATCAGTCCCCTAGAACTTGGAACTACTTAAACCTAACTAACCTAAGGTCATCACACACATCCATGCCCGAGACAGGATTCGAACCGGCGACGGTGGCTGTCGCGCGGTTCCAGACTGAAGCGCCTAGAACCGCTCGGCCATCGCGGCCGGCGCACTCGAGAAGTAGCCAATATACTCCAGATGTTCCCAGGACTAGGCTATCTTCCATGTTTCCCAAAATTTTGAATTTTTAGCAAGTGCGGTAATTTGGACAGACACGCTACCACAATCGTACGAAATTGCTGTTCCATACCAAAGTCGGCAACACGAATCGGTACCACAGACATTGTCAATGGCGCGCTGCTATCCACAACGACTTATCGGAGACCCACCTGAAGAACACGCATCTCCCCTCAGCATAGCAGTGCGCTCACACTGAGGTCAATATGCACTAAAATAAATGTCGTGTGACTAGGGCCTCCCGTTGAGTAGATCGTTCGCCGGGTGCAAGTCTTTCGATTTGACGCCACTTTAGCAACTTGCGCGTCGAAATATGCACTGAAGCGCAAAAGAAACTTGTGTAGGTATGCGTATTCAAGTACAGAGATACGAAAACAGACAGAATACGGCGCCGCCGCAACGGCTATATAAGACAACAAGTGTCTGGCGCAGTTGTTAGATCGGTTACTGCTGATACACTGGCAGGTTATCAAGAATTAAGTGGGTTTGATCGTGGTGTTGTAGTCGCGCACCAGCGGTGGGACACAGCATCTCCGAGGTAGCGTTTAAATGGGTATTTTCTCGTACGACCATTTCATGAGTGTACCGTGAATATCAGGAATCCGATAAAACATCAAATCTCCGACATCGCTGCGGCCGGAAAAAGATCATGCAAGAACGGGATCAACGACGACTGAAGAGAATCGTTCAGTGTGACAGAAGTGCAACCCTTCCGCAGACTGCTGCAGATTTCAATGCTGAGCCATCAACAAGTGTCAGCGTGCGAACCATTCAAAGAACCATCATCGATATGGGCTTTCGGAGCCGAAGACCCACTCGTGTACCCGCGGTGACTGCACGACACAGAGCTTTACGCTTCGCTTGGGCCCGTCAGTACCGGCATTGGAGTGTTGATATCTGGAAACATGCTGCCTGTTTAAACGAGTCTCGTTTCAAATTGCTTCGAGTGAAAGGACGTGTACGGGTATGGAGCTCGCATGTCAACAGGGGACTTTTCAAGCTGTTGGAGGCTCTTAATGGTGTGCAGTGTGTGCAATTGCAGTGATATGGGACCCCTGATACGTCTAGATACGACTCTGACAGCTGACACGTACGTAAGCGTCCTGTCTGATCACCTGCATCCATTCATGTCCGTTGTGCATTCCGACGGACTGACAATTCCAGCAGGACAATTCGACACTCCACACATCCAGAATTGCTACAGAGTTGCCCCAGGAACACTCTTCTGAGTTTAAGCATCTCCGCTGGCCTCCAAGCTCCTCAGACACGAACATTACTGAGCATATCTGGGATGCCTTGCAACGTGCTGTTCAGAAGAGATCTCCTCCTCCTTGTACTCTTACGAATTTATGAACAGCCCTGCAGGATTCATGGTATAAATTCCCTTCAGCACTACTTCAGACATTAGTCGAGCCCCTAGACGATATTAGGCAGGTGTACCAGTTTCTTTAGCTTTTCAGTGTAGTATCAAGCATGCAAGAGCTCAGCTCCAGTTTGGGATTTCAGCTCCAGTAGTCGCAAACTGTCAGATGAACACGTACTTTAGTTAAAGTTGAGCATTTTACAGGTACTTCAAGGGTACTGTTTACGATCGTATGCATAAAGTGATGCATTCATAGTCAGCTGTAAATATCCTACGCTCTCCTGTGGCAAAGAACAGTCTCAAGTAAATCTTTTTATTCATTCTTGTGAAATGAAATGTCTTGTGGCTTGGGCCTCCTGTCGGGTAGACCGGTCACCTGGTGCAATTCTTTTGAGTTGACGCCACATCGGCGACTTGCGCGTCGATGGGGGGTGACATGATGGTGATGAAAACCACACAACACCCAGTCCCTGAACGGATAAAATCTTCGACACCATCTGGAATCGAACCCGGGCCTCTTAACATGGCATTGCGTCACGCTAACCAGTTAACTATCGAGTCGGACTACTCGTTCGTGTAATAGAGTGACTAGTGGTGTAGTTAAAAGTGAACTACCTCCCAAACCACACAAAGACGATTTGCGTTTAGCCTGGTCCAAAACTGAGTGTCCGCATCTCGCACTGAGCTTATAGGCGATGGTTAGGAAAGAATAGTTATTGATTCTCGGTAGCCGGGATAGGAAGTTTGCTTCCATTTTTGTTTGGCGTTAATCATTGGAATCACAGGCAGAAGCGACTGCATCCTGCATTACATGAGGCAATGGTGGACGGCGAGCGCAAGATTCTGGCCACGCACAAACAGGACCAGACAGTCGTGGGGAGGATACAAATGCCCTCTGCAGCTGATGAATACATAAAGAAACAGACTGCCCCAATATCCCACCTACTGATCATCAACCCAGGAACCCTGATGCCCCTGTACATTCGTAGCTTATTATAGCTTCCATGCAACTTGAACCAGTTCCCACTCCTCAATGATGAAATCCGATAAACCCCTTTTCCCGACCCTACAGAGATCGATACACCTCTCACCACCCTTCAGTTTTTCTTCCTACACTTTCCTCCACCGCACTGGATTTTACTTGCTACAAGGCCCAATAGCCATACACCTCACTCCACCTACGTCAAGACCACGATAATTCTCATGGACTACCAGTATCACCATTACTCCATAGCATCATTCACGTTTCCATCAATGATTACAGGCTCAGTGGACAAAACATTAGTCACCCCTAGGGAGACTACACTCCTGGAAATGGAAAAAAGAACACATTGACACCGGTGTGTCAGACCCACCATACTTGCTCCGGACACTGCGAGAGGGCTGTACAAGCAATGATCACACGCACGGCACAGCGGACACACCAGGAACCGCGGTGTTGGCCGTCGAATGGCGCTAGCTGCGCAGCATTTGTGCACCGCCGCCGTCAGTGTCAGCCAGTTTGCCGTGGCATACGGAGCTCCATCGCAGTCTTTAACACTGGTAGCATGCCGCGACAGCGTGGACGTGAACCGTATGTGCAGTTGACGGACTTTGAGCGAGGGCGTATAGTGGGCATGCGGGAGGCCGGGTGGACGTACCGCCGAATTGCTCAACACGTGGGGCGTGAGGTCTCCACAGTACATCGATGTTGTCGCCAGTGGTCGGCGGAAGGTGCACGTGCCCGTCGACCTGGGACCGGACCGCAGCGACGCACGGATGCACGCCAAGACCGTAGGATCCTACGCAGTGCCGTAGGGGACCGCACCGCCACTTCCCAGCAAATTAGGGACACTGTTGCTCCTGGGGTATCGGCGAGGACCATTCGCAACCGTCTCCATGAAGCTGGGCTACGGTCCCGCACACCGTTAGGCCGTCTTCCGCTCACGCCCCAACATCGTGCAGCCCGCCTCCAGTGGTGTCGCGACAGGCGTGAATGGAGGGACGAATGGAGACGTGTCGTCTTCAGCGATGAGAGTCGCTTCTGCCTTGGTGCCAATGATGGTCGTATGCGTGTTTGGCGCCGTGCAGGTGAGCGCCACAATCAGGACTGCATACGACCGAGGCACACAGGGCCAACACCCGGCATCATGGTGTGGGGAGCGATCTCCTACACTGGCCGTACACCACTGGTGATCGTCGAGGGGACACTGAATAGTGCACGGTACATCCAAACCGTCATCGAACCCATCGTTCTACCATTCCTAGACCGGCAAGGGAACTTGCTGTTCCAACAGGACAATGCACGTCCGCATGCATCCCGTGCCACCCAACGTGCTCTAGAAGGTGTAAGTCAACTACCCTGGCCAGCAAGATCTCCGGATCTGTCCCCCATTGAGCATGTTTGGGACTGGATGAAGCGTCGTCTCACGCGGTCTGCACGTCCAGCACGAACGCTGGTCCAACTGAGGCGCCAGGTGGAAATGGCATGGCAACCCGTTCCACAGGACTACATCCAGCATCTTTACGATCGTCTCCATGGGAGAATAGCAGCCTGCATTGCTGCGAAAGGTGGATATACACTGTCCTAGTGCCGACACTGTGCATGCTCTGTTGCCTGTGTCTATGTGCCTGTGGTTCTGTCAGTGTGATCATGTGATGTATCTGACCCCAGGAATGTGTCAATAAAGTTTCCCCTTCCTGGGACAATGAATTCACGGTGTTCTTATTTCAATTTCCAGGAGTGTATTAAAGGCATCACTTAACACTGTGTAATTCAGCCCCTGGACTCACTCGCTAATAGAATGGGATTAACTTTCATTCACTGCTTGAAGCAGTTCCTGTCGGGTTTGATAGGGATTTTGATTTATAAGCCGTGAAAGGCGTCTCCGTCTCTCTGAGTCAGAATTTTTTCCGGCCCCAGTTTCGACGTCGTGTTTCGTGGCCACGTGTGTTACACCACTGTTGTAGACGGGTTAAATAGTCCACCGCGAAACACCAACGTATCCAACAACTTCACACACCGTGTGGCCACAAGCACGGCGAAACCCTATTGCACGTATTTGCCCCTCTGTCACATCCTTACATTTACCCATGTTCACGTACAATGTCCGCCTGAACCATAAATGTTTCACTGATCGCTATTGCCTTCTGCTCACGTAGAGGCAGTGCGCTCGCCGTTGAGCACGTGACTCGATCACTGCACCATTTGTAAGGACTTAACGTTTCATGTGCGCATGAGCTCTGGGTTGCTAACTTCTTGTCGGTGAGCTTCCTTTAACTAAAATTTAAAATCAGCTAAACAGTTTTACCAGCTATAAATATTATCAACCAATATATTTCTTTATATCATGCGTTGTCATCTGTTTTATGTATTTTAAAATTTTTCAATTCATGTAACATTTTCGCCAAAGGTCAGTTTTATCCGCTTCCAACCCGCCCCCAAATCTGGAAATGAAATTAAAAGAAAAAGAAATAGATTTCATCTAACCGTATGTAACCAGCATCCTGGACAAACGTATCCAATACATTAACTGCAAAACCCAGTTCCAGCACCCAATATCGTACCCAGTAATCACCAACCCAAGTAAACTGCTGCGTCATTACGTCCTTATCCCACCTTCCACGCACCATCATGCCTTATCCTCTATCATCCGCTGGAACTTTAACCATCTCGCATTACCATGGATGAAATCTGTTCCGAAATATATCCTGCTTCGCAGTCCCAATAACAACGTCCCACCGGACCACCCTCCTACTTTCTTCCGTCCACCTCCTTTACCCTCTATGTCTTAGTTGCTACCTGCTGTTCCGTAAGGCCCTAAAATACTAATCATTGTGCCTCCACAATCAACATGATCATTTTCATGCACCATCAGCTTCTGCATTATACCAAAATTAACATTATTATCATTACTGACTACATTTTAACTTTAATATAAAACTATTTAAAACATTTAAACTTCATAAAAATTGAAACTTGCTGGCAGATTAAAACTGCGTGCCGGACCCAGACTCGAACTCGGGACTTTTGCCTTTCGCGGGCAAGTGCTCTACCAAATTTGTGTGTGTGTGTGTGTGTGTGTGTGTGTGTGTGTGTGTGTGTGAGATGGATCAGGTTAGTGGGGTGGCGGAAGCAAGGTGGGCAGGGATCGCAACCCGAGGCCTGGCCACGATCTCTCCTCCCTCCCATCCTGGGAATGTGGTACAAAGGATTCAGTTGGTCTATTATTGTGAATTTTTTATTTTATTTATTCATTTATTTATTTTTAAATTTTTTTATTTATTTTTTTATTTTTTTAACAATAAGGAACTGAAAAGTAGTAAGTGCACTCGTTGCGTCGAGTTGGGGACGCACATAACTAAAAACATGCTAATGGGTGTAGAAAAAGGCATAAAGTAAGAGAGCAAAGTGCGGGGCTAAGGAAACCATGAAACAAAACTGAAGGGTGGAATCCATACCACCATTAACCAGTGCTACATCTTGCACCGGATGGGAAACAAAAACTGCGAAGACCTTTCAGGAAGGGGACAAAAAGAGGAAATGGGGCAAATACTGCTACAGAGTGTGAGGGTTCACAACGAAACTCTCCATCTGCTGTATCATCCAGGTATGACTTCTCGTAATGACCAAGGTAAATCCCACGTTGTACCGCGTAGTGTTCTATCATCGTCTTGTAATTTTGTCTTCTCTTACCTGTGATGTTCCAGCTACGTGGAGGGTCGTGGAACGCACTCCACAAATAATTGGAAAAACATTGTCGATACTTTGGGTTACGGATGATCTTGCAATGTCGTTCCTGCAAATAGTTCCAAAAGTCTAAAGTGTCCTTAGTGCCGTCTTGAAGCAAATAATGCACTGCATGCCCACGAAGCCACGTCATTGCATTAGTTTTAGTGCATGGGTAATACGTCTCATCTGGGAATAAGATAGTCTTGGGGTCGATATGATTCGGCGTTACCCGAAGGAAGTATGCTGACATTTGCCTCACTAAGTGCCACACTGCCGCAGACCCGCCACAGCTAAGACGGTGTTCATCGTTGTCTTGAACGCCACAGCTCGTGCACGTGGGTGAGTCTACCATGTGGATCGCATGTAGCCTTGATCTGGTCACCTGCTTACCGTTGACAGTGATATACCACATCGCTGTGACGTCAGTGACCAGTGTTACGTCGTGAATTGTCCTCCACACTACTCGCCAGTTGACGTTCGGGTGCTTCCTCTCCACGACGTTATCGGGTAGTCCACGTTGGAGGACCCGATAAACCGTCTTTGCCGTCGCCAGTTGAGTCGCTGGTAAGGCAAGTCGAACGTAACTGAGTTCGAGGTAAAAGACACCGATGTAGAAGAGCGAGGAGGGGACGTGGTGTATCGGAACAGGTGGCAACAGGGAGGGTGGTGCTAGTTCTTCTATTAACAAAATCGTCAGACTGTCCGGACGGCGGAGCCATAGTTTGACTGTTGTGCTCTCAAATAGGGCGACCGCTCTGTCATGAACATGATAAAGGCCAAGCCCTCCGCGATCCGGGGGAAGGGTGAGAGTCTCATATTTGATCTTGAAAAGCATTCCTGAACTCACGAAGGACCCAAAAGCCGCAAGCATACGGCGAGCTAACATGACCGGTGTAGGTAATATCTGGGCGATGTGCGGAATGTGTGACGCTAAATGTGTGTTGACATACTGGGTCCTTTGGAGGATTTCCAGGGCTCGTAGGCGGTTGTTGGCAATTCCAGTCCGAACATTTCGTAAAAGCCGTCGAAAGTTGTGAGCAGCGGTCCGTCGTATATCGTCTGTGAAATCAATGCCGAGACATTTCAAACTATCTCTGAGCTGTAAGGGGGTGACACTGTCCTCAGACAATCCGACCCCGATGTTCATCGCCACCGATTTTGCGACGTTGATGCGACTACCAGTGGCCATGCTATATTTCGCTATCCAATTCAGTGCGTTAGCGGTGTCGTCACCGCTGCTGATGACAATCACTAGGTCGTCAGCGTACGCTTTACATCGGAAAGTGCGGCCTCGTAACGTCATACCTGTTAGTCTTTGGCGCAGGCCACAGAGAAGTGGTTCGATAGCCACAGCGTAAAGTAAAATGGACAGTGGGCAGCCTTGGCGTATCGATCGAGAAATGGTGAGGGGATGTGTAGGTCGGCCGTTGACGATTACCATGGACGTCGCGCCACGGAGTAGTCGCATGACGACAGTGACGAATGGCTGTGGGTACCGCATATGTTGGAGGACCGCTTCCAAATAGTCGTGGTCCACTGGGTCGAAAGCTTGACTAAAATCGATTGCCGCCAGTGCACCCTTCAGACGACATGCCCTCGCCAGTGAGATCAAGTCACGATATTCACTGAGTGCTGTCTGAGTATTATTGTCGCCTCCTAGAGACGTTTGATCGGGTGAGATAACAGTTCGTAAGGTCTGGCGTATCCGCACCGCCAACAGTCGAGAAAAGATCTTAAAGTCACAGTTCAATAGCGTCAACGGGCGGTAGTCCTGCAGTCGTGAGCCACCTGACGGTTTGTGAATAGGAATAAGGGCCGCAGGGAGCGGCACTCCGGGGGTAGTAGTTCGCGACAGATGTCCGTCCATCGGGAGGCTAATAACTATTGAAAAGTAAAATTCCAAGGGTAGGCCATCAGGACCCGGAGACTTTTTGACAGCTCCTTTTCTAATGGCGTCGATCACTTCTTCTTCTGTAATTTCTTCCATCAAGGCCGCTTCCATTGCCGGGGTGACGGTGCCGTAAATCGTCTGAGGGACGTCCTCCAGTGCTGTCGGATCAGGGGTCTGAGCGGAATAGAGTTGGGAATAATGATCGTAGAACGCTGTGTTTATGTCTTGTTGCGTGGTGAGGCGACGACCATCCTTCGTGTCGATGAAACGTATCAGCGCTCGTTGGCGTCGTTTACGTTCACGAAGGACGTGGAACATTGACGGGCGTTCGCTCGGTATCCGATCCTGCGTCCTCGAGCGGATGACTACCCCCTCTATGTGGCGTCGCATATGAGCGATGATCTGAGCCTTTGCACGGTGGACCGCCGTTTGTCGTTCCGGAGACGGCTCCATAGCATCGCAGTCGCGCAGTACCCTGAAGTAAAAGTCGAGTGCATGTATACGCCAAGTAGCGTGGTCGCGACCGTAGGTTATCAACGTTCGCCTCAGTGCCGGTTTGGCGCAGTCCAACACCAGCGGATCGTTGTGGGATATGCACGGAGGCGATTTTCACACGAATGCCACGTATCCTCAACAGCTTGGCGGCAATCCGGGTACGACAGGTGAGCGATGTTTAATTTCCACAGGCAGCGGCTTTTCCACACTTGTTGCCGCCGCAGGGTGACGGCACAAATGTAAGCTGAGTGGTCCGAGAAGGCTGCAGGCCACAGTTCCGCATCCTGTGTTCCAGCGGCGAGAGAAAAAAAAATGGTTCAAATGGCTCTGAGCACTATGGGACTCAACTGCTGTGGTCATAAGTCCCCTAGAACTTAGAACTACTTAAACCTAACTAACCTAAGGACAGCACACAACACCCAGCCATCACGAGGCAGAGAAAATCCCTGACCCCGCCGGGAATCGAACCCGGGAACCCGGGTGTGGGAAGCGAGAACGCTACCGCACGACCACGAGATGCGGGCAGCGGCGAGAGAGCGTGAGACACAAATCCGATCGATACGACTGGAAGAGTGACTTGTGAAGTGTGTGAATCCTGGTCGGTGGCCGTGAAGAAGTACCCAAGTGTCCACCATCTGCAGATCTCGAATTAGCGCCTCGAGTTCCGGGCACGGATTATGTCGTGGGACTTGGTCTCTGGGCGCCAGTACGCAATTGTAGTCACCTCCAAACACCAGATGGTCGTGGAGGCTTTGGAAGAGCGGGGCGACGTCTTCCGCAAAGAATCGTGAACGTTCGCGATATTTGTCCGTCCCGGAAGGTGCGTGGATATTGACAAGGCCGACACCCAGTACTGTGAGTGCCATTCCTCTTGCCCCAGGCAGAAACAGGATATCGTCCGCCACTATCCCTTCCCGAAGAAGTACAGCGACACCGCTGCCTGTAGGGTAAGCTGGAGAGACGCAAGCATCGTAACCGTACATGCCTGGGAAGTCGTCGACATACACTTTCTGGAGAAGGGCTATATCGATGGAAGCAAACATATCCTGAAGCAGGGATAACCTAGCGCGCGTCCGTATAGTGTTGATGTTTATAGTTGCAACGCGATAAGTTTGACGTCTATACATAGCACCTGTGTTGGCCATCAATGCCCTTGTAAGGAGTTTTCCTCACAGTCGTCCGCCCAGTCGCCATGAAGTACCAGCGGCTGTTGGTGGCTGTTAGTGGCTGCTGTGGCACTCGGCGCTGACTCCATCGGCTCTACTGCCTCGGAATCGGAAGCGACTATCTGCTTGTGATTCTGCTGTTCTGTGGGGTCGGAGGGGCTGAAGCCGTCACCACGGCGAACAGTTGAGTCTCATGTGTTTTCGCTGGGAACGCTGTTTACGGACGTGTGTTTCAGTATATGAATGTGGGTGGATTTCTTCAGCTGCTCCGGTGTCTGGAAGAAAAGCCGCTGTCGGCACAACCCGTGGGTCAATGTCCATCCTGGCATCCACGCCTTCTTGCAAGGTCGGTCGGTGATTATCTTCAGGTGGGGGCGCCGTTGTAGAGGCCGAATCCTGTACTGCAGAATCCATCATGGTCTCGCTATCGGGAGCGGCTATCGGACTAATGTGGTCAGCATCGGAAAGGGTTGCTACCCGTGCAACTTCGGCGTAATTGAGAGGAAGGGTCATCACCGTAGAAGGAGTCATAGATTCACCCGTCGGGATTTGAGTAAGCCGTCGCCGGAGACAAAAGGTTCAAATGGCTCTGAGCACTATGGGACTTAACTTCTGAGGTCAACAGTCCCCTAGAACTTAGAACATTAAACCTAACTAACCTAAGGACATCACACACATCCATGCCCGAGGCAGGATTCGAACCTGCGACCGTAGCGGTCGCGCGGTGCCAGACTGTAGTGCCTAGGACCGCTCGGCCACTCCGGTCGGCCGTCGGAGACAATCCGACCGGACGTGCCCTTCTTGGCCATAACCAGAGCAAGTGCGTGCCTAACCGTCATACATAATGATCACCCTGCATCCGCCGATGACAAGATATGACGGTACATGTTTGGTCAGTTCAATTTTGATCTGTCTTACCCCGTTAAGAACGGGGTACGTTGTAAAGGTGGTCCATTTTCCGGCCATATGGCTGATCACTCTGCCGTAGGGCTGGAAATCCGCGGTGACTACGTCCGGTGGTTCTTAGAAAGGGAGTTAGAAGACGCATATCGTACGGAGGCCAAGCCCCGCGTGATCGATAGAGACTGCCCCAATATGGCCATCAGAATGTTTGAATTTAAGATCGTTCGCATGTGCGCGCATGATTCTGTTGCACACCTCGTCACTTACTAACTAGACGTAGACAACACTGCTCGTGATAGAGAGATGGATACCATTTATGTCTCACGGTTCAATTTTAACGTCGTCACGTAGAAAACGTTCCACTTCAAAAGCTCGTGGTCGTGCATGATCGGGTTGAAAACTGATCTTGATGGTGGTTTGTCTGTATGAATGTGCCATGTTGCGTCGGTACTGATGGACTCTAAACTAGCGTCTACGCAGTAGTAAACATCTACGGGCACTCGCGACCGTGCGGACGGGACGTAAACAAGACGTCCTCGCCGCAGCGCTGCGGAAAGCAGACTGACCAACTGAGCTACCCAAGCACGACTCACGCCCCGTCTCATTCTGGAAACATCTCCTAGGCTGTGGCTAAGCCATGTCTCCGCAATATCCTTTCTTTCAGGAGTGCTAGTTCTGCAAGGTTCGCAGGAGAGCTTCTGTAAAGTTTGGAAGGTAGGAGACGAGGTACTGGCAGAAATGAAGCTGTGGGGACGGGACGCGAGTCGTGCTTGGGTAGCTCAGCTGGTAGAGCATTTGCCCGAAAAAGACAAAAGTCCCAAGTTCAAGTCTCGGTCTGGCACACAGTTTTAATCTGCCAGCAAGTTTCATATCAGCGCATACTCCACTGCAGAGTGAAAATCTCATTCTGGAATCATAAAAATTGTCCATCAAAGTGTATTTTAAGAAACTTCTCTTATTTTAGAACTTTTGAGCGGTCTAAGGCGCTGCAGTTACGGACTGTGCGGCTGATCCCGGAGGAGGCTCGAGTCCTCCGTCAGGCATGGGTATGTGTGTTTGTCGTTAGGATAATTTAGATTAAGTGGTGTGTAAGCTTGGGGACTGATGACCATAGCACTTAAATCCCCTAACATTTCACACACGTTTCAACACTTTAGAACTTTTATGAAACCTTTGGCTTAAGAGTGGTTTTATCCTGTGGCAACCCATCCCTTCGCGGGGAATTAAAATAACGAACTTCTCCAGAAGATGGAACGAGAGCACAAAAACGTCGCAGACATACTGTGGTTTGGCGCGTCAAGAAAACGGATAAGTTTTTTTGTGCTGACATGCAGCAAAAAGCTTCATTTTTAGCGCACAGGAGAGACTACAGTTTGGACGGACAAACGTCGGTAATAAAGAAGGGAGAAAGACAGAGCTAGGTTTTACAGTGAAGAACAGTTTTTTAACCGTACTGCTGAGACCGCCTAATGTTTGTGTGACCAGACTGTGCTGTTAGTGCTGAGTGGTTGCAGCATACTGATATAACGTATCTGTGCAGTCTAGAACTATTAGCCTAATGGAGCATATTGTTGCAGGTAGCCGCGCGGGATTAGCCGAGCGGTCTGAGGCGCTGCAGTCATGGACTGTGCGGCTGGTCCCGGCGGAGATTCGAGTCTTCCCTTGGAAATGGGTGTGTGTGTTTGTCCTTCGGATAATTTAGGTTAAGTGGTGTGTAAGCTTAGGGACTGATGACCTTAGCAGTTCGTAATCTCCCCACAAAAATATAAAAATGTAAATGAACCACGCGTAAACTCCCCACGGAAATAATAATTAAATGAATTTTAAATTTTTGTAACCTCTGAACAAAATTGGCTCCCATTTATAACCTCTGTGCAGAAATGTATTCACATTTAATGTTCCCACAAAATTCTTTTCTCATTTAACGTTAAGTTCGAAACAGAAAAATTCCTAAACACAAAAATAATAAAAAATTCAGTAACCTGGTAAATTTTATGACGACAGCAACGCTGCGCCTCGGCCCTGTACTCTGAATAAAAAAAGCAAAAATTCTTACCTCAATAAAAACTGCGAATATATCTGCTCTTACATAAAAAATTTTCGGCACAGCTCCGTGCAATGCTGGCCTATGCTTTGTGACCCGTGAAAGGATAGATTATTCGTTGGATAAAATCTTTAAATTGAAATGAATGCTTTTTTTTAAAAATTACTTTATATTATAAAATTATTATTGGGGCATTTTTTTAAGAAATTGATGACAGTTAATATACATTACTAGATATGCGCAAGGCTGCTTCTTTACCTTCTACAATAATACTCATCCTCCAGAGTCTCGACCAAAGCAGACTCCCGACACGAGCCGACACGCGCACACAACTGCCGACTACTGCCGACTACCGAAGGCTAAACAAGACTACTGCCGACTAGCGACAAGCAACAACTAACTACACTCCTGGAAATGGAAAAAAGAACACATTGACACCGGTGTGTCAGACCCACCATACTTGCTCCGGACACTGCGAGAGGGATGTACAAGCAATGATCACACGCATGGCACAGCGGACACACCAGGACCCGCGGTGTTGGCCGTCGAATGGCGCTAGCTGCGGAGCATTTGTGCACCGCCGCCGTCAGTGTCAGCCAGTTTGCCGTGGCATACGGAGCTCCATCGCAGTCTTTAACACTGGTACCATGCCGCGACAGCGTTGACGTGAACCGTATGTGCAGTTGACGGACTTTGAGCGAGGGCGTATAGTGGGCATGCGGGAGGCCGGGTGGACGTACCGCCGAATTTCTCAACACGTGGGGCGTGAGGTCTCAACAGTACATCGATGTTGTCGCCAGTGGTCGGCGGAAGGTGCACGTGCCCGTCGACCTGGAACCGGACCGCAGCGATGCACGGATGCACGCCAAGACCGTAGGATCCTACGCAGTGCCGTAGGGGACCGCACCGCCACTTCCCAGCAAATTAGGGACACTGTTGCTCCTGGGGTATCGCCGAGGACCATTCGCAACCGTCTCAATGAAGCTGGGCTACGGTCCCGCACACCGTTAGGCCGTCTTCCGCTCACGCCCCAACATCGTGCAGCCCGCCTCCAGTGGTGTCGCGACAGGCGTGAATGGAGGGACGAATGGAGACGTGTCGTCTTCAGCGATGAGAGTCGCTTCTGCCTTGGTGCCAATGATGGTCGTATGCGTGTTTGGCGCCGTGCAGGTGAGCGCCACAATCAGGACTGCATACGACCGAGGCACACAGGGCCAACACCCGGCATCATGGTGTGGGGAGCGATCTCCTACACTGGCCGTACACCACTGGTGATCGTCGAGGGGACACTGAATAGTGCACGGTACATCCAAACCGTCATCGAACCCATCGTTCTACCATTCCTAGACCGGCAAGGGAATTTGCTGTTCCAACAGGACAATGCACGTCCGCATGTATCCCGTGCCACTCAACGTGCTCTAGAAGGTGTAAGTCAACTACCCTGGCCAGCAAGATCTCCGGATCTGTCCCCCATTGAGCATGTTTGGGACTGGATGAAGCGTCGTCTCACGCGGTCTGCACGTCCAGCACGAACGCTGGTCCAATTGAGGCGCCAGGTGGAAATGGCATGGCAAGCCGTTCCACAGGACTACATCCAGCATCTCTACGATCGTCTCCATGGGAGAATAGCAGCCTGCATTGCTGCGAAAGGTGGATATACACTGTACTAGTGCCGACATTGTGCATGCTCTGTTGCCTGTGTCTATGTGCCTGTGGTTCTGTCAGTGTGATCATGTGATGTATCTGACCCCAGGAATGTGTCAATAAAGTTTCCCCTTCCTGGGACAATGAATTCACGGTGTTCTTATTTCAATTTCCAGGAGTGTACATACTGCTCTCTGGTCAGAGACTCTCCCATGCCCTGCCCATCGCCGGCAACGCATACGTCTTACATAACCCTCCACTGGGGGGGGGGGGGGGGGGGGCAAAAATTTGGCAGCGATGGTGAATCAATTGGACTTGCCATGAGCAACAAATTTTTCTTAATTAACTAAGTTTACAATCACAGAATATATACATATATATAAGTGCAGAGCATGAAATAAAATATAGTGCACATGCACTGAGTACAGAACATATCAAGCAATGACAAAATGTATATACAATGAGTACAAAATGTATTAACAAATGGCAAAAGTGCACACGCACTGTAGTACAGAACATATCAGGAAATCACAAAATGTATAGGCAATGAGTACAAATCATATTAACAAATGACATAAAGTGCACATGCACTGCAGTTCAGAATATATCAGCAAATCACAAAATGTATAGGCAATGAATACAAATCATATTAATAAATGACATAAAGTGCACACGCACAGTAGCTCAGAATATATCAGGAAATCACAAAATGTATAGGCAATGAGTACAAATCATATTAACAAATGACATAAAGTGCACACGCACTGTAGTTCAGAACATATCAGGAAATCACAAAATGTATAGGCAATGAGTACAAATCATATTAACAAATGACATAAAGTGCACACGCACTGTAGTACATACGTAATGAATACAAATCATATTAACAAATGACATAAAGTGCATACGCACTGTAGTTCAGAATATATCAGTAAATCACAATATGTATACGCAATGAATACAAATCATATTAACAAAATGACAAAAGTGCACACGCAATGTAGTACAGAACATATCAGGAAATCACAAAAAGTATACGCAATGAGTACTAATCATATTAACAAATGACAAAAGTGCACACGCACTGTAGTACGGAACATATCAGGAAATCACAAAATGTAGAGGCAATGAGTACAAATCATATTAACAAATGACATAAAGTGCACACGTACTGTAGTTTTTTTACTATTTTACAAGAACTAGGATAGGAAAGGGAAGGATTGCATCATGGTTGTAGCACATTAGGTTGCACGCAGCTGCACTGAAATTCCATATCTTTCTACAGAAGCACAACACCAAGTGAGACAATCTGAAGTTCTTTTCCCTGAAGTATTAATCAGTGTAGCCAAGACACTGAAATGTCGTATTAATATTCCATGTTATCATTTCGGTAGTACATTAGGTACACCAAACATTGGGACCATAATAACATCTCCATCGCTCAAGGTGGTGGACAGCATGTCGTGTCAACACCACGTTCTTGTAAGGTACACCAACGTATAATTAGTGCAAAAACCAAATATAGTGCTCCATGAGCATGAGGATAGACAGGACAAACGGATATTACAGTAATTTCTGGTAATTAGATCAGAAGGTGAAGGACATTAAGTCTTATGCCAGTCATCATTGATAATTACACTAGTCTAACATCTAATTAGAGTAATTTGTGGCACTCATCGCCCAGTTATTGAACATTTCTGTACCATGTATGAAGTATTACAGAATAATGTCCATAAGTCATTTTTTTTACAGAGAACATTGGCACTCATTGACCAGTTACAAACCATCAGAAGTCATCATTCGAAACAGTAGTTAATGAGTGTAGCATCAAGCTACAGGTATTAATATACATATAGCATGAAAGTGACATAATACAAATTTAAAATATAAGAAACATTGGCATTCATTGGTCAGCAAGTATTGAATATTACAAAACATTTTTCATCATTCAAGTGACAATAACATATTTAAAATGTAACACTCTGTAGCTATTACTCAAAGTCTGTGGTTGGAAAAAAATTATTCAGTATTACTCATAACTCTTTTAAATTGGTATCATTATTTGGGACTGGTAATACATTTTTTTTTTTGTGCTAGCAATGCATTGCGTTGCGATCGATAATTGATTGCTGGGGCATAACAATATTTGCATTTGACTTATTGCTGCAAATGAAGATGTGTAACGTCATTCGTCATGAGACAGCTGTAGCAAGGTTATGAACAAATGGAGTATATGTGATCACATTCATGAATGACACAGGTTTAATGACTAACTGCTTATAGCACATTAATTTCATGAATAATTTCTCCTGCAAAAAATACAAAATGGATTATTAAGCTGAAAGAAGAAACGCATATTATGCTGAAAAGTAGTGAACTTCGAATTAACAGGTAATGAAACGTGTATTAAATTTATATGTTCTCTAGCTGTCCTTTCCAAAACCTTCAGTCATCATACCATACGACATAAGACATACTGTCAAAACGAACTGCAACAAATACTTAAATAACTACATAGCATTTCTTAACTAACAGTAAATATATAAACTTCATCTGCAAAGAAATACTTCATTATCATTACTACTCGTATCATCACCTGCAAAGAAAAACTTCATTATCCATATCATCATAACTCCATTATTATCATCACCTGTAAAGAAAAACTTCATTATCCATAGTAGCATATTCTTCATCACTATTCATCATCATTCATTATCATCTGCAAAAAGACACTTCATCATACAACTATTCATAGTATAAAATTCCTTATTCCTAGCATATTTCATCACTAAAACTAAGATGTGTAGTTCTGTCTGACAGTCTGCATCAATCGCCTCGTATTCTGAAAGAAAAAATTAGTTAAGACTGCTATCATACGATGTGTATAGTATATTCTTGTTAATGCTTGTTAATTCTGATCCATTAACTCTTCGTGACGAGGTATTGCATCTTCTTTCGTTCATTCCGAAGGTGAAATTCCCATTTCTGTTTAATTTATTTCTTTTAAGCGTTATTTCTTTCTGAAAATGATGAACAATGATTAATGTCTTGCATTTAAATCATATACCCATTAAATAAAAGCTGGTTTCTAGTGATATAATTGAGCATACAGCATAGCATGACAGAAAACATAATATGTCAAAAAACATAGACAGTGTTCAGATGCAAAAATGTACACAGAATATCATAATGTAGCAGCAAAAAAAAAATGTAAAATAGTCACGATGTTGAGATATCGTAAGGCAAAAATTTCAAAGTCAACTAGTGTTTGTTACATCTTAAATATTTCATAATGCATACAAACAAAACAGGAAACAATCATACATACACGAAAAATGGAAAATGTGCACAGTCTGATGTGTAACGGCAAGAAATGCGACCTGTTAACCTTACCTTGCCGGGCACTTGCCAAGAAAAAATATGAAAATCATCAGTAAGTGTTCATGTGAATATAATTGCATAAGTGGTCATAAAATGTGTAAGGTCATCTGGAAAAATGTACACGGTCTAATGTGTAACGACAAGAAGACCCTCTGTTGGATAGATAGTGCGTACGTACTAATATCTTCTGTCCAATGTGAAAGTCACGGCGTGTACAAACCTGTTTTTGCTGTCTTCTTCGGCGCTCTGCGGCACGTTTGATGTTGTTCAGCGCAATGTCAATTATTTCATGGTGTCGTAGTCGACGAGATGTAGGAAAGGTTACTAATTCTTTAATTTTGTTAGGTGGTTCAACATTTTTCAGTATAACAGACGGAGATAGCATAGTAGATTCATTTGGTATGGAATTAATTACATCCTGGAATGAGAGTATGTGTGTGTCCCAATCAAAATGTTTTTTGTGGCAGTATATTCTACACAGTTTACCAATTTCTTTCATTAATCGTTCACAACGGTTCGAAGAAGCATGGTACCTGGATATATAGATCGGAGAAATGTTTCTAGCTTGTAACATATGTGTCCATATAGCAGATCGAAACTGTCGTCCATTGTCGGAAATTACTTTCAACACATGCCCTACATCAAATATAAAATGTTTTACAAATCCTTTCGAAACAGTTTTAGCAGTAGCTTTGCGTAACGGAGTGAAGGTAACAAATTTTGAAGTGAGTTCAACAGCGACAAAGATGTAGCAAAAACCTCTATTCGTTCTGGGAATCGGACCAAAAATGTCTACAGCGGCCATGTGTCTCAATTTAACAGGTACAATTGGATGTAATGGAGAAATATGTGAAGTCGAATCTGACTTAGCTTTCTGGCAGATTTTACATGACGCTAAACCTCGTCGAATATGTTTCTCCATGTTGGTAAAATAACAGTTCTGTCTCAGTATAAGAAAACATTTTCTGGCTCCGTAATGTGCGTAACTTAAATGAGTATACCAGATTAATTTGTTAACAAGCTCGTCAGAAATACATAATAACCAACTGTTGCTATCAGGGTGAGAGCGGCGAAACAGAATGTCATTGCGTAGAGTGTAATGGTTTCTAATGGTAACATTATTCCTATCTTGCCAAAGCTGTGTAATTTCTTTCCACACGTTGTCTTTACTCTGCTCTTGTGCTGTGTCTTGTAATGACGACGAAATGAAATTCTCAAATGCAACTTGTTGAATGTACATGATGCTGAAATTTGCTTTGCAGAAGTTGGTTGCGATGTCTTGCTGATTGTTGCTGAGAGAACGCGATAGTGCGTCTGCTACAATATTTTGTGTACCGGGAATGTGAACAATTGTAAAATTAAATTCCTGCAAATAAAGTTTCCATCTACTTAATCTGTCGTGTGTAAATTTAGCGGAAAGTAAAAACTGTATCGCTCTATGATGTGTGTAATGTTTCAAGTTCTGTAACAGAGTAATTGCGTTCAGCAGGTGACAGAATGCGACTCGCAAAGGCGACGTTTTTAATTACTCTACAACCATCTTCTTCAATTTCCTGAAAAATATGTACGCCTAAAGCGGTGTTAGAACTGTCGGTGGCAATGAAAAAATTTCTAGTAAGATCTGGATGTGATAAAAGAAGTGCATTCAACAAAACATGTTTCAAAAAACATTTCGTGAACAAGTCTCTGCGTGTCAAAAGTATCGCTTACGTTGCTGGAAGATGCAACCTGTTCTGTATCTAGTCAAATTCTATCTGACGTGCTATTATTTTCAGGAGGATGCTGTGGCATTTCGACTATTTGAACTGTTCTGTTATTTCTTCCTGACGTATTACGTTCGGGATGATATCTACTGTCTGGTTCATTCATAATAATTTGTTGTTGCGGATGATTCTGCTGCTGATAAGACCGACTGTTATTAAACGTACGCTGAAAATTCTGCTCATTACTTTTAGGTCTGTCATGATAGTCATTTCTATACGGTACATTGCGATAGGAATTGAAATGGTGTGTTTTCTGTACGTACTGATTGCCTTGTTGCTGTGCATTACTGTTTGTTGGGGCCGACGCTATACGCGTAGGCGGCGAAACATTAAAGCTTGGTTGACCTTGCAGACTGCATTGTTGGTTAGGTATGCTAACCGGTTGGTTTCGTTGTTGTTGCGGTGAACAACCTCTATTGTTACCAAAATGTGTTTGTGTCTGCTGAAAATTTTGTACATACTGATGATTAAAATTTTGTCTGATATGAAAATTACGCTGGTAGTTCTTGTCATTTCGGGAGCGTATAATGATAAAATTGTCATTTTCGGTAAAACTTGTCTTATCAGGTTTTCTTTACTCATTCTTAATCCTAGATAGATCGATAGTTGAAGAGCTGTTTTAATAGATAAAAAGGATAGTAGAAGAGAAGGCAGCAGTGCAGAAAACTAAAGATGAAACAGCACTACTACGGCTCGGGGCCCTGTGCACGCTATGGCACATATTCATTAAAGTGTAATGAATCCCCTGAGGTTAATTACGCGCTGCAAATAAATTTTAGTTTCTGCGTTACAGGCAATGCCGGTGAAAATTCAAAAACAAATTGTTGTATCCAAGCCAATGCTAGTTTCTGCATTACAGGCAATGCTGGTGAAAGTACAAAAATAAATCGACGTATCCAGTTCAAAACATGTACCTGTGCTCTGTCATTTTAAATACCTTAGATTTTCTTACGGATAAAAATTGCTCGTAATCTACGTTATCGTCTCTGAATGTCTGAACAGGTTCAGGATTGTATGAGAATCTATTCGTCTGTGATTGTTCGGAATCCATGTCACGTACTCTCTGAAAATTACCTAAATTATACTGGCTGCGTGAGTGTGACAAATGTTCGGAATGTGCCGTATGCTGTGACGTATTATTGACTGAAATATTTTTTATCTCTGTTACCTCTTGCTGTAAAGTCGACAATTTTCTACATAACGTATTATTGGACGAATCTATCTCACTGATCGTCTGCTGTAAATTTTGGAATTCAGATGTTTGATTAAACGAAATCGGTGAAGTATCGTCTGATTTGCTGCCATTATTGCTTTCAATAACGTCAATACGACTGGCCAATTCATCATATTTTTCAGTCAGTATTTTTACCTGATCATCGTTTTTAGTGTCACAAGCATTAATTTGTTTTTATATTTTACGTGTGGTTTCGTTCAATTTTTTAACGTCTGCTTTGATGACATCGGAATCCTGTCTTAGTTCTAATTGTTCGAGTCTGTCGGTCACTGTCTGAAAGTCTACTATGTGTGTATCTGTTTTTGATTTAAGATCGGAAATTTCATCACGCAATTCGGTGTTCAACTGTTTGATAGTATTAATTTCGTCTGATACTGTAGCAATATTGTTGTCTACGTATGTTTTTGCTTTCGTAAACAATTTACATTTATCTTCCTGTCTCTGTGCGGTAATTGTTTCCATGACTTGTCGCTTTACTTTATTCTGTTCCTGTATAAATTTACGGTAACGAGTTTCACTGTTTTGTAGGTGGTGATTAAAACGTTCGTCAATTTGACTGTTCTGTTGGTCGAATTTCGCGTCTACTTTTGCATCCAGTGTGTGCGAAAGTTCTGCTGACATTAATTTAAACTCTTCGCGTAACTGTGTTGCGTTTTCAGAGCATTGTTTACTGACTGCACTAATTTCGTCTCTAAGTGATTCTGTTGTAGCTGTTTGCATATTCCTTAATTCTTGAGCAACAGATCTAATTTCTTCACTACTTTTCCTAGCACAAGCCTTAATTTCCTCACGTAATCGTTCCTTAGTATCATGAAATTGCGCGGCAACGGCTGTAATCTGTTCACTAAGTTGTTTGTTGTGTTCATTAAGTTGTTTGAAATTTTCACTAAGTTGTTTGTTCTGTTCACAAAGTTGTTTGAAATTTTCATTAAGGTTGTCTTGTTTTTCATTCAACTGTTTGTAATTATTGTCTAGTTTTTCATTAAGTTGTTGTTTGAGATTTTCATTATTTTCATTAAGTTGTTGTTTGAGATTTTCACTCAGTTGTTTGTGATTTTCACTCTGTTGTAGCAATACTGCCATAATTTGATCCAAGCCAATATTACCTACTCTATTCTCTGTGCTGTTTGATGGCGTACCTGCAATTGTCACGTTTTGTGTAACCATTTGCTCGTTCTGTGATTCTCGAAAAGGTTTGCCAATCGGATGTGCACTGTTAGTCACTACACCGGAATCAAATAAATTTGACGTACTTTGAGTACATTGTTCATTTTCGTTAGAAACATTTATCTGTTCATTACGTAAATTTTGCAAACCGGGTGTGTCAAGCTGGGCAGCGTTCATTGTAACAGAACGTCCCGCGTCATCAATTGTCGTTAAATTAACAAAGGACACAATTGAATTAGTTTGTTCATCATTAGGATCAAAATCAATATTAGTGGTCGGTACGCACAGATTGTCTGTAAATGGAGGATTGTCATCATTACACTGAGTGTTGCAAATATTATCGGTCAAATTATTCGAGTCGGCTATTTCACTCATTGTACATCGCGATGTACTGTTAACAGTTTTTCGCGGCATTTTCACTAACCAAAATTAAGCACAAATGAAACAAGGACAACGCAAAAATGCAACAAACACAATTACAACAACGAGCAACAAATTGCTGATGATCTGTGAAAGAAAGAGTGAGAAATTAGTAAATGCGTTGCGCCAGATGCAAACTACGTTTAAGTAAATAAGAGCAGATATATGACTACTTATCAGAAGATTCACAAAGAAATACGATCCTGGCCGGATGTCGCCAAGTGTAACCTCCCCACAGAAATATAGAAATGTAAATGAACCATGCGTAAACTCCCCACGGAAATAATAATTAAATGAATTTTAAATTATTGTAACCTCTGAACAAAATTGGCTCCCATTTATAATCTCTGTGCAGAAATGCATTCACATTTAATGTTCCCACAAAATTCTTTTCTCATTTAATGTTAAGTTCGAAACAGAAAAATTCCTAAACACAAAAATAATAAAAAATTCACTAATCTGGTAAATTTTATGACGACAGCAACGCTGCGCCTCGGTCCTGTTCTCTGAATGAAAAAAGCAAAAATTCTTACCTCAATAAAAACTGCGAATATATCTGCTCTTACATAAAATATTTTCGGCACAGCTCCGTACAATGCTGGCCTATGCTTTGTGACTCGTGAAAGGAAAGATTATTCATTGGATAAAATCTTTAAATTGAAATGAATGCTTTTTTTAAAAATTACTTTATATTATAAAAATTATTATTGGGGCATTTTTTTAAGAAATTGATGACAGTTAATATACATTACTAGATATGCGCAAGGCTGCTTCTTTACCTTCTACAATAATACTCATCCTCCAGAGTCTCGACCAGAGCAGACTCCCGACACGAGCCGACACGCGCACACAACTGCCGACTACTGCCGACTACCGAAGACTAAACAAGACTACTGCCGACTAGCGACAAGCAACAACTAACTACATACTGCTCTGGTCAGAGACTCTCCCATGCCCTGCCCATCGCCGGCAACGCATACGTCTTACAAGTTAAGTCCCATAAGATTTCACACACATTTGAACATTTTTGTTGCAAGTAGATCAATTGCCGAACAAGTAATGATCAGTTTCACCTACAGAAACACTTATCTATGACCTGACACAATTATTATTTACATACGTTGACTATGGTTGACATTTTAACAGGGTCTAGTGACCAGACACAATTATTATTTACATACGTTGAATATGGTTGACATTTTAACAGGGTCTATAGTTAACACAAATTTTAGCAGCCGCGCGGGGTAGCCCCATGGTCTTGGGCGCCTTGTCACCCCCGTCGGAGGTTCCAGTCCTCCCTCGGGCATGGGTATGTGTGTTGTCCGTAGCGTAAGTTAGATTACGCATTCTTAGGGACCGATGACCTCAGCAGTTTGGTCGCATAAAAAAAATTGTAACATATCAAACTGTGCATGCTGATATGGTAAGTCAATTTCTGTACATGTGGATATAATTCTTTGATGCTACGTTTTCACTTGTGTATATGGCACAGAAAGTAACTGACAGTCATGAACGTCAATGTTCGTGATCAAGAGACCCTCGACTAATTATTCAGATTACACTGTGCGCCGTGGTGCGTCTTTTCTGGCACACCAGCTCCTCTGCACGGCTGTCGATTACACGATCATTGCCCCTGTTGTGATCGAGCGGGGGTATTTGCGGTCGGGCAGTTGGTCGTCGGACTCGCTACGAGGCGCTAGCACGAGCTTGAGGAGACGAAGGAGCAGAACACTCGTGCTCGGCCTGCAGCGGCGCGGCCGGTCTGCCTTGCAGGACAGTCGCGAGTCTGTGGTGCACCTGCCTGATGTCGACTCCGGGCGCTGCTCGTCGCATTGCTTTGATGCCTGTTTTCTCGGACATACCCATTCCTCGAGACCATCTCGAACAACGCTCTCCATCGAAGGTGTAAGTGGTAATGGTGCCTTCATTTCTTGGAACTACACTCCTGGAAATTGAAATAAAACACCGTGAATTCATTGTCCCAGGAAGGGGAAACTTTATTGACACATTCCTGGGGTCAGATACATCACATGATCACACTGACAGAACCACAGGCACATAGACGCAGGCAACAGAGCATGCACAATGTCGGCACTAGTACAGTGTATATCCACCTTTCGCAGCAATGCAGGCTGCTATTCTCCCATGGAGACGATCGTAGAGATGCTGGATGTAGTCCTGTGGAACGGCTTGCCATGCCATTTCCACCTGGCGCCTCAGTTGGACCAGCGTTCGTGCTGGACGTGCAGACCGCGTGAGACGACGCTTCATCCAGTCCCAAACATGCTCAGTAGGGGACAGATCCGGAGATCTTGCTGGCCAGGGTAGTTGACTTACACCTTCTAGAGCACGTTGGGTGGCACAGGATACATGCGGACGTGCATTGTCCTGTTGGAACAGCAGGTTCCCTTGCCGGTTTAGGAATGGTAGAACGATGGGTTCGATGACGGTTTGGATGTACCGTGCACTATTCAGTGTCCCCTCGACGATCACCAGTGGTGTACGGCCAGTGTAGGAGATCGCTCCCCACACCATGATGCCGGGTGTTGGCCCTGTGTGCCTCGGTCGTATGCAGTCCTGATTGTGGCGCTCACCTGCACGGCGCCAAACACGCATACGACCATCATTGGCACCAAGGCAGAAGCGACTCTCATCGCTGAAGACGACACGTCTCCATTCGTCCCTCCATTCACGCCTGTCGCGACACCACTAGAGGCGGGCTGCACGATGTTGGGGCGTGAGCGGAAGACGGCCTAACGGTGTGCGGGACCGTAGCCCAGCTTCATGGAGACGGTTGCGAATGGTCCTCGCCGATACCCCAGGAGCAACAGTGTCCCTAATTTGCTGGGAAGTGGCGGTGCGGTCCCCTACGGCACTGCGTAGGATCCTACGGTCTTGGCGTGCATCCGTGCGTCGCTGCGGTCCGGTCCCAGGTCGACGGGCACGTGCACCTTCCGCCGACCACTGGCGACAACATCGATGTACTGTGGAGACCTCACGCCCCACGTGTTGAGCAATTCGGCGGTACATCCACCCGGCCTCCCGCATGCCCACTATACGCCCTCGCTCAAAGTCCGTCAACTGCACATACGGTTCACGTCCACGCTGTCGCGGCATGCTACCAGTGTTAAAGACTGCGATGGAGCTCCGTATGCCACGGCAAACTGGCTGACACTGACGGCGGCGGTGCACAAATGCTGCGCAGCTAGCGCCATTCGACGGCCAACACCGCGGTTCCTGGTGTGTCCGCTGTGCCGTGCGTGTGATCATTGCTTGTACAGCCCTCTCGCAGTGTCCGGAGCAAGTATGGTGGGTCTGACACACCGGTGTCAATGTGTTCTTTTTTCCATTTCCAGGAGTGTATTTGCGTTGTAGGGACTGTCACTTGTTGGTTGGTTGGTTGCCCTAATGTACGTGTTGTTGAAGTAAGAGCAGCGGGCAAGGTGTGTGATCGCATGGACACCAGCAGTCCCTGCTTCCTTTAAGGCAATCAGCGTCCCCAAAAGATGTAGTAACTGTAAGGTATTGAAGATATTAGCTGATAGTCGAGTTCTGATTTTCTGCATACCAAACTTACACAGTTCGCAGTTACATTGCAGACCTATGCAACGAAATTAAAGCGCACGAACCTAGTTTAGTTGTGAAGTTGTGCATTTGCATAACGTGATAGTATCTTGAAATTATTTCCATTTCATCTTTGTACACATTGTCTTTCTTAATCATATGTGTAAATATTGTTGGGTCAACTATGAGAGTGTAAAGGACTGATATTTCCAGCACTGCATTGGTGTACAAGTCTTAGTTTAAATGTTATACAGCATTAGTTTCTATTGAAACCACTTATCGGTTTTTTAATGTATACTGTTTATTGATCTCTCAACTTACATTAATTGATGTTTGCTTGTTGTTTGCCATGATTTTTGTGGTCTGTTTGTGTCCCAGTTTTCTGCGAGTTGGAGTGTGTGGGAGTGGTGCTACGTTCCGCTTCGGTGCACGGAAGCTGTGACATGTAGTTTAATGGGAAGTGGCTCCCGGTTGGGCCCCGGTGTTTAGGTGTTGTTTTGGATGGTTGTCCTGCTGCTTCCGGCATTTTAAGTTAAGTCACCTTTTGCACAGGGCAGCCAGGCGTCACTGTCCATTTCATAAACATCCAACATCTCTCATGTAGTTTTTTAAAATTTTGTTTAATTTGCTGAAAAAACTTGTCTGATCTATCTTTTTAAATTACTTCAGATTTCTTGTTCATTAAGTAATTCTAATTTGCTGCTTGCTTGAGAAGGAAGCTCTTCGTCATTTTGGATTGTTCTCAAGACGGGCACGTGTTCATTGTATGTTAGCTGTTTTATAAATGTGGTCTTGAATAAATTGTTAATTTATTGATCTACTAGTTGTGTTTCAGGAGTGACATTATAGCGGCCTTGTCCTTCCATGCTAATCCCGACTTCCAAACTCACACACTGATTGGCCAAAACTCGTACTCACTAGTGACAAGTGTATCCATAAGCATTTCTTGTAAACTTCAACCCGTTTCGGCATTCATCGTGAAACCAATATGAGATCTTACCCCTCAGCACCCTCTCCGCCCCCCCCCCCCCCCCCGCGCTGGCCACTTAGTCTCCTCGTAGCGTGGGTACACTTCTGCTTCAAACCTGTCTATAACAGACTGCACAGATTTCGTATTTAGTGTCTACGCTAGCTCCGTACGATGTAACTAGCTGTGCACGCATGTCTTTATATGACAGAAGCTTTCCTGTAACATTTGACTACCTGGTGTCTATAATTCCCAATGGAAATCAAAATGCAATAACGGATGTTTCTTATGTATTTTTAATTAATGTCTTAGTAAGAAGTCATAAACGTGACTCTGAAGGTGACGGATAGTAACTCTACACCATATACTGTAAGACTTAAAAACGTTAAAATATAGGGAGTTTCTCTAATCGGTTCCAAACATACTACACAGAATGAGTTTTAAATCATTTCTTCAGAGAGAGTTTGTTAAACAGCTCCTGACATAATAGCATCCAAAGCTTTCTTGTCAATTTTATCTCTGTTCAGGACCCAGTTTGCAGACAAGCTACTATGACAGGTGCCCATCAGTAGAACTTCGTCAACGGAGGTTAGGTGCTCGAAGTCAGCTGTGCTCTGACGAATGTAGAAGGGGAAGTGGGCTACTGGGCTGGAGCAAAACGTGCCGTAGGTCCGAAGGGACCACAAGCTCTACAACTGCGATGTCGCAGTGCATAAGCGGGGAAATCATCGCTAACTTCGCTGTTGGGGCCACTTAAACGAATTTTCTAAGAGAGACGGCCAAAATTTTGGACGTCGCACAGCAAGTAAGTACACATAGAAATACCACGTATAAAATAACATTGTTGTCTACAATTCATTGGCAGCATATTGGATAGGTTCAGCTGTCTACGAAAGAGGTTTAATCAGATCTCCTGGGACTTGTAACCTTAACATTTTGTTCATACTCCACAAATCTTTTATGCCAAGTGCTCCGAAATCATTGTCATTTCAGCAGTACAACATGCCTGTGATCGTCGTGGAAAAACGTTTCGGCACATAAGTGAGTGGTCTCCTGGCGTCTTCAGTTACAATACTGTAAAATGGTTTCAAGCATTTTTTACGTATCGGGTCTACGGTCTTTGCCAAGAATCGACAAATTGCACACCTGTCTCCGATTTCCTCAATTAAAGGCTACACGGTGTTGCTTATTGAGGATGGTTTTGTCAATTCACGTATTTTCACTGATGTACTGAGCGATGAACAGACACGAAGTGAGGCGTAAAATCAAAAGTAAACTTTCCATTACTTACAAGTAAAAAGTAAACCGAATTCCCGAAACTGTGGAACCCGTTTAGAAGTAATGCAGCCAGAAGAAACACAGAGTATTTATATGTTGGTTGGAGATCGCCTCACTCACTCCGTACGTCACCTATTTCGCCAAAAATTAGACACTACCCCCCTTTTGGGTCTTTTTTTTTTTTTTGGTCATCAGTCTACTGACTCTGGTTTGATGCGGCCCGCCACAATTTCCTTTCCTGTGCTAACCTCTTCGTCTCAGAGTAGCCCTTCCAACCTACGTGCTCAATTATTTGCTTGACGTATTCCAATCTCTGTCTTCCTCTACAGTTTTTGCCCTCTACAGCTCCCTCTAGTACCATGGAAGTCATTCCCTCATGTCGTAGTAGATGTCCTATCATCCTGTCCCTTCTCCCTATCAGTGTTTTCCACATATTCCTTTCCTCTCCGATTCTGCGTAGAACCTCCTCATTCCTTACCCTATCAGTCCACCTAATTTCCAACATTCGTCTATAGCACCACATCTCAAATGCTTCGATTCTCTTCTGTTCCGGTTTTCCCACAGTCCATGTTTCACTACCATACAATGCTGTACTCCAGACGTACATCCTCAGAAATTTCTTCCTAAAATTAAGGCCGGTATTTGATGTTAGTAGAGTTCTCTTGGCCAGAAATGCCTTTTTTGCCATAGCGAGTCTGCTTTTGATGTCCTCCTTGCTCCGTCCATCATTGGTTATTTTACTGCCTAGGTAGCAGAATTCCTTAACTTCATTGACTTTGTGACCATCAATCCTGATGTTAAGTTTCTCGCTGTTCTCATTTCTACTACTTCTCATTCCCTTCGTCTTTCTCCGATTTACTCTCAAACGATACTGTGTACTCATTAGACTGTTCATTCCGTTCAGCAGATCATTTAATTCTTCTTCACTTTCACTCAGGATAGCAATGTCATCAGCGAATCGTATCATTGATATCCTTTCACCTTGTATTTTAATTCCACTCATGAACCTTTCTTTTACTTCCATCATTGCTTCCTCGTTGTACAGATTGAAGAGTAGGGGCGAAAGTCTACAGCCTTGTCTTACACCCTTCTTAATACGAGCACTTCGTTCTTGATCGTCCACTCTTATTATTCCCTCTTGGTTGTTGTACATATTGTATATCACCCGTCTCTCCCTATAGCTTACCCCTACTTTTTTCAGAATCTCGAACAGCTTGCTCCATTTTATATTGTCGAACGCTTTTTCTAGGTCGACAAATCCTATGAAAGTGTCTTGATTTTTCTTTAGCCTTGTTTCCATTATTAGCCGTAACGTCAGAATGTCCTCTCTCTTCCCTTCACTTTTCCTAAAGCCAAACTGATCGTCACCTAGCGCATTCTCAATTTTCTTTTCCATTCTTCTGTATATTATTCTTGTAAGCAGCTTCGATGCATGAGCTGTTAAGCTGATTGTGCGATAATTCTCGCACTTGGCAGCTCTTGCCGTCTTCGGAATTGTGTGGATGATGCTTTTCCGAAAGTCAGATGGTATGTCGCCAGACTCATATATTCTACACACCAACGTGAATAGTCGTTTTGTTGCCACTTCCCCGTATGATTTTAGAAATTCTGATGGAATGTTATCTACCCCTTCTGCCTTATTTGACCGTATGTCCTCCAAAGCTCTTTTAAATTCCGATTCTAATACTGGATCCCCTATCTCTTCTAATTCGACTCCTGTTTCTTCTTCTATCACATCAGACAAATCTTCACCTTCATAGAGGCTTTCAATGTATTCTTTCTACCTATCTGCTCTCTCCTCTGCGTTTAACAGTGGAATTCCAGTTGCACTCTTAATGTTACCACCGTTGCTTTTAATGTCACCAAAGGTTGTTTTGACTTTCATGTATGCTGAGTCTGTCCTTCCGACAATCATATCTTTTTCGATGTCTTCACATTTTTCCTGCAGCCGTTTCGTCTTAGCTTCCATGCACTTCCTGTTTATTTCATTCCTCAGCGACTTGTATTTCTGTTTCCTGATTTTCCCGGAACATGTTTGTACTTCCTCCTTTCGTCAGTCAACTGAAGTATTTCTTCTGTTACCCATGGTTTCTTCGCAGCTACCTTCTTTGTACCTATGTTTTCCTTCCCAACATCTGTGATGGCCCTTTTTAAAGATGTCCATTCCTCTTTAACTGTACTGCCTACTGCGCTATTCCTTATTGCTGTATCTATAGCGTTAGAGAACTTCAGCCAGCCGTGGTGGCCGTGCGATTCTAGGCGCTGCATTCCGGAACCGCGGGACTGCTACGGTCGCAGGTTCGAATCCTGCCTCGGGCATGGATGTGTGTCATGTCCTTAGGTTAGTTAGGTTTAAGTAGTTCTAAGTTCTAGGGGACTGATGACCTAAGATGTTAAGTCCCATAGTGCTTGGAGCCATTTGAACCATTTGAACCAGAGAACTTCAAACGTATCTCGTCATTCCTTAGTACTTCCGTGTCCCACTTCTTTGCGTATTGATTCTTCCTGACTAATGTCTTGAACTTCAGCCTACTCTTCATCACTACTATATTGTGATCTGAGTCTATATCTGCTCCTGGGTACGCCTTACAATACAGTATCTGATTTCGGAATCTCTGTCTGACCATGACGTAATCTAATTGAAATCTTCCCGTATATCCCGGCCTTTACCAAGTATACCTCCTCCTCTTATGATTCTTGAACAGGGTATTCGCCATTACTAGCCGAAACGTGTTACAGAACTCAATTAGTCTTTCTCCTCTTTCATTCCTTGTCCCAAGCCCATATTCTCCTGTAACCTTCTCTTCTACTCCTTCCCCTACAACTGCATTCCAGTCGCCCATGACTATTAGATTTTCGTCCCCCTTTACATACTCAATTATCCTTTCAATATCCTCATACACTTTCTCTATCTGTTCATCTTAAGCTTGCGACGTCGGCATGTATACCTGAACTATCGTTGTCGGTGTTGGTTTGCTGTCGATTCTGATTAGAACAACCCGGTCACTGAACTGTTCACAGTAACACACCCTCTGCTCTACCTTCCTATTCATAACGATCCTACACCTGTTATACCATTTTCTGCTGCTGTTGATATTACCCGATACTCATCTGGCCAGAAATCCTTGCCTTCCTTCCACTTCACTTCACTGACCCCTACTATATCTAGATTGAGGCTTTGCATTTCCCTTTTCAGATTTTCTAGTTTCCCTACCACGTTCAAGCTTCTGACATTCCACGTCTCGACTCGTAGAACGTTATCCTTTCGTAGATTATTCAATCTTTTTCTCATGGTAACCTCCCCGTTGGCAGTCCCCCGCCCCCCCCCCCCCTTCCCGGAGATCCGAATGGGGGACTATTCCGGAATCTTTTGCCAATGGAGAGATCATCTTGACACTTCTTCAGTTACAGGCCACATGTCCTGTGGATACATGTTACGTGTCTTTAATGCAGTGGTTTCCATTGCCTCCTGCATCCTCATGTCGTTGATCATTGCTGATTCTTCCGCCTTTAGGGGCAATTTCCCACCCCTAGGACGACAGAGTACCCTGAACCTCTATCCACTCCTCTGCCCTGTTTGACAAGGCCGTTGGCAGAATGAGGCTGAGTTCTTATGCCGGAAGTCTTCGGCCGCCAATGCTGATTATTTATAAAAATTTAGGCAGTGGCGGGGATCGAACCCGGGACCAAAGATGTTTTGATTCTGATTCAAAGACGTTACCCCCAGACCACGGGTAATCCTACTCCAATATAAATTTTCAGTTCTAGCTCAATCACTTTAATGTAATTTCTTATAAAAGGTGAATGTAAGAAAATGAATTTAATATAATTTCTTATAAAGGTAAATGTAAGAAAATAAATAAAATGAATTGGTGAACAAAAGTAAATGACTCATTTCCCTAGGTGAACGATATTATTCGCTTTCGTCTTGGGCAGCCATAAGATTTTTATGAGTAACTGTGTGTAAATGTTTTTCGAGATAAGATTGTTGTGGATGTGGGGAAAGAAATGGCGGAGTTTTGAAATTTGTAAGACTGGACGTCATGAACTGCTATGTATATTATGATTTTGCAACACTATTAAGGTAAATACATTGTTTGTTCTCTATTAAAAATCTTTCATTTGCTAACAATCCCTGTCAGTAGTTAGTGCCTTCCGTAGTTTGAATCTTTTATTTAGCTGGCAGTAGTGGCGCTCGCTGTATTGCAGTAGTTCGAGTAACCAAGATTTTTGTGAGGTAAGTGATTTGTGAAACGTATAGGTTAATGTTAGTCAGGGCCATTCTTTTGTAGGGATTGTTGAAAGTCAGATTGCGTTGCGCTAAAAATATTGTGTGTCAGTTTAAGCACAGTCATGTATAATTGTTCTAAGTAAGGGGACGTTTCATATGTCGACCCTTAGCCGAGGATACCTCACTGGAATCTTCTGATTTTTTTCTTGTAGTTTGTGTAATTGGTGTAGCTTTTGTTTATTGCTAGCATGTAATTATAGAGAGAATTTCCTTTGTAGTTGTAGTTTTTCATTGTTGTACAGTAAAACAGTTGTGACACGCATGTAGATTTGCACCAAGTAATTCGCAGCTGCGCTTGCAATTAAGTAGACATTATTTCCATTGCTATGTTATCTTATTTTGCTCTTCAAATTGTGCTTTTCCGTGTTATCGTGTGAAATATTGTGACAATTATGGCGTGTGAAAAACGTAATACTAGGCTCCAAAGTAAACTGAGAAATGACAGTGAAGACGAAAGCAGTGTGTTATCGCCACCGTGTAATGAATTAACTAATGTTCGACACAGTAATTTGGTAATTGTGCATAGGGAAATGGAGCGGGCGGCAAACAATGGCGTAGGCAGTGAAACAATTAGTGAATAGGGAAGCATTATCGATCGATCGATCGGCAACAGCTCGCCTCAGGAATCCGAAATGACAGGACACACTTTTGCAAATATTGTAGATTCAGGTTTTGCGTCCTCACCGTTTTCTCAAATAAGTCAAGACACATTTTCTGCTTGTCAAAATGTGAATGTTGCCGGTGCAAATGCACTGCCGAAAAGCGTAGAGGAACAGATTCCAGACACCAATGCATTGTTATTACAGCTAATGCAACAAATGAAACAAAATCAGAGACAAACACAGAAAAAGCTTCAAAAGTTAGACACAATGGAACAACACCAGAGACAAACACAGCAAAAGCTTCAAAAGTTAGACACAATGGAACAACAACAGAGACAAACACAGCAACTGTTAGACACAATGGAACAAAATCTTCAAAAGTTAGATACAATGGAACAAAATCTTCGGAATTTAGACACCACACTTGAACAAACACGTGAAGATTTAACTACTGAGTTACATAACGTTGAATCGAAATGCAAATGCCTAAAAGTTTGTAATGACGTAAAAACACAAATTTGTGAGCATTTCCAACTTATTTTTTCGCGCCATGAAAATGCATTACAAAATCACGAAGCAGCCATAAAAGAACTGCAAATTATTGTTCATGAAAATCATGAGACCTTGCAAGCCAAAATTGACTCAGTTGCATCTACCGATTGAGTTACGCAACTTGCAAAAAATCAGGAAAACTTAAAGGACACAGTAGATACGATTTCAACACAAATGGACACTCTGAAACTTGGTTCAGAAAAACACACAGAGGAAATAATTTCACTATCGGATAAAGTAGCCGAACTTTCAGATCAGTTCACTAACTTATCTACAAAGGTAGATGATGATCTGAATGACTCAAGACCTGTAGCTTTCACTGACACTGAAGAGTATGAACAAATTAGAAAATTTAAACAAAATCAAAATCAAATCAATACACAGTACAAAAGAGAAATCCGGGAAGTACAAGATCAGTTGGCACAAGTAATACAACAATTACATATTTCAGAGGACACTCGCGCTCCAGTACGGGAAGAGGGACATAGAAATACGGAACTACCACAAAATAATAACACAGGACACTTCGAAAATTATGAAAGAAATTGGCAAGGCGCATTGGATTTTGAGATGGAACCGCCGAAACGAAGTAACAATGACCGAAATGCGACTTGCCGACATGATGATTTTGACTATAAGCTGTTCATTACTACACATAAATTCAAAACATTTAAGAATTCCGGCAACGACATTCATCCAGAAGCGTGGCTTCATCAATTCTCTCATTGTTTTCCTCCCAACTGGTCATTAGAGCACAGATTAGAATTTATGTGTGGCTATTTAGAGAATGAACCAGCTGTAAGAATGCGATCGGTCATTCACTATTGTCACAGTGAAGGAGAATTTTATCATGCCTTCCTCTCAGCATATTTGTCTCAAGCTACACAAGACCGAGTAAAACATAGCATCATAATGATGAAACATTTCGAACAATCTGAATTTTCCAGTCTTGTGAAATATTTCGAAGACATGTTGCACAAGAATGAGTACCTGTCAAACCCATACATCCCCTCAGAACTCATCCGCATTTGCTTAATCATATTATCTGAACATTTACGACATATTATTTTGGCAGGACGTTGCAAAGACGACATTGAAGCTTTTCAGGGACTCTTACAAGAATTAGAAATTCACACTGACAATCGCGGGACGCGAAAAGAGGAGCACAACAAATACAGGTCACATCCGTCACAATTCCGTGATGAAATAAATAATAAATGGACACGACAAGGCTATTCTCACAACACATATCGTGACCAAAACAGACACCACCTGTATGACAACCGCTGGCAGAGTAGTAATAACTACAGGGAAAGATCACCGCTCCGCGGTAGTGACCATCACAGAGACAATCAGAGAAACAGACAATTTGGGAACCAAAATAATTATTATCAAGGGAGAGACGCAACAGTCCAGTGCGCAGTTACGATTCAGGGAGATATTCTCCACCACATGACCGACAAGAAAGAAACTATGGAATCTACCGACATGACGACAGACGATATGATCGTAACGATAGACCTGAATTGCATCAGAACTGGCGGGATTCAAACAGAGCAGGGCCCTCTCGACAAGGTGAATTTGTAGAAGTTAGGTCTCCAAATCCCAATAACGACGCGCGCCAAGAAAGGGACAATAGGCAATGACTCATACCGCTGGCAGCCACGAAACGTACGTATGAGACTGACAACGCAGCTGCCGTAGCTAGTAATTACGTAAAAATGGAAGACATTAGGAACATCTTACTCCAGGAACACGACGTAAAACAGAACAACATTGCATATCCTGTGATTCACATTGCAGTAAATGACGTAAAATTTACGGCAGTACTTGACTCTGGCAGTCCCATTTCAGTAATTAGTGAAACAGCTTTTAGCAAATGCAACAAATCGAACGATTGCCCCACACTTGCGTTACGTAAGATTAAATTACAAGGTGCAATCATTGGAAAAAGTGTAGATGTACGCCAACAAACTAACTTAGAATTCTTTTGTCAAAGCCACAGCTTCTCTATGAGCTTTCTTATTGTTCCATTATTGTCGACGGAAATCATACTGGGGCTAGACTTTTTGAATGAATACAAAGCAATCTTAAACTTTCACGATGCCGAAATAAGTTTAGAGAAAGAAGGTAAGTCAATAGCTTTGAAATTTGAAGATTGGCTCTCAAACCATGATGAGGAAATTAATCGGCTTTACCTTCTGTTAGACAACAGTTCCGAATTTTCTACAGAACTAGACAACTAACAATCACTGTACTGACAGGGATGATATCAACGGCATATTTGAAACTAATGAGTTAATTCAGAATAAAATTCAAACAATTGAGAATTGTAATGGCACTGATAGGCAGGACCTTTTTGAGATTTTACAAGCACATTCCACAGTTTTTACTCACAAAACAGGAACAATCAAGGGATTTCAATACCAATTTCGTGTTCATGAGCATACTAAATTTTGTGTTAGACCATACGTAATTCCAGCACATTATAGGGACCGTGTCAGAACAGAAATACAGTCTATGCTTGACGTGGGCATTATTGAGCCTGCAGTAAGCTCATACAACAATCCATTACATGTTGTTGAGAAGAAAAATGGATCGATCAAGCTTGTCTTAGATTCGAGACAAATCAATACTATCATTATTCCTGAAACAGACAGGCCGCAAATGTTGGAAGAACTTCTTCAAAATTTTAATGGTGTAAAAGTGTTGTCTTCCATTGATCTCAGATCCAGCTTTTATCAGATCGAACTTCATCCAGAATGTAGAAAATACACAGCTTTCCTTTGTTTCGGCGTTTGTTATCAGTTTCGGAAACTTCCTTTTGGTTTGAACATTTCTTCGGCAGCATTCATTCGCGGGCTAAATTCCATATTACCTGAGTTCTTAAAACGTCACATCACCTTATATGTGGACGATATTCTAATAGCAGAAGCTTCATGGGAACAACATAATCGCATCCTCAACAGTTTGTTACGTATTTTTGCAGAATCTGGAATTACAGTTAACTTGGAAAAGTCTGAATTCGGTAGGTCAAAGGTGAGGTTTTTGGGACATATTATTTCTTCTGAAGGCATTCAGCCGGATCCTGAAAAGTTAGAAGCAATCAGAGCCATTCCAGTTCCATCCACAAAAAGACAAGTCCGCAGTTTTCTAGGTCTCGTAAATTTTTACCGTCGTTTTCTGAATATGCAAATTCTAGTTACACCAAAACTTTGTTCTCTCACTGGAAAAAATACTATTTGGAACTGGGACGAACAAGCACAGTTGGAATTCAATTCTTTGAAAGAATCACTACTTAACGCGCCAATACTAGCTCATCCAGATCTGTCACAAGATTTCTGCCTTAGCACGGATTCTTCTAAAGTCGGTCTTGGTGCCCATTTATTTCAAGAAGCCATAGAAAATGACACTACTGTTCAGAAAATCATTGCTTTTGCTAGCCAAGTGCTAACAAAATCTGAAAAAAATTATTCCGTTACCGAATTAGAAGCTTTAGCTATCGTTTGGGCATTTAACAAATTCCGTTTCTTTCTTTCTGGTAAGCACGTAAAAGTATACAGTGATCATCGTGCATTACAAGTTCCCATGTCTTCAAAATTAAATCATGACAGGTTAAAACGTTGGGCATTGTTTCTGCAAGAATTCCACTACACACTAGTCTACATTCCTTGCAAGGAGAACATTGTTGCGGACGCACTGTCACGCGCACCGGCTGGGCTTGAGAAAAGTAACACAGAAGGCAACCTCGAGAAAAATTTCAGTATTCTTTACATTCAGAAAGTCGCCTTTGAAAACTTCATCACCACATCTTTAAAGGCCATTGCTCATGAACAAGATAAAGATCCGATTTGCAAAGACATCAAAAGTAAATGACATGAAAAGACACACACTCAGATTCGGCATTATTACCTGGTTAGAAACAACATACTCTTCAAACGCTGCACTGTTGATGACAAGCTATGGGTACTTTGCATTCCAGACGATTTTGTTAATAAGCTCATTTGGTACATTCATTTCAGCTACGCAAATTTGGTCCACGAAAATGTTATCATATTCTTCGAACGACTTGTTATTTTAACAATATGGAAAAGAGAATTCGAAGAGTCTTGTCTATTTGTAAACGTTGTCAAAAGTCGAAACCATCTACTATCTCACATCGTGCTCCGTTGTTTCCTATTATTCCTTCTAAATTTAAAGAATTTGCTGCTGTTGATCTCTTGGGACCGCTTGTCAGAACATCTAATGGATTTTCGTACGTTCTAGTCGCTGTTGAACTTACTTCAAAATTTGTTTCTTTCACACTGTTACGTAAAGCCACTGGACGGTCTGTATCCAACGCCTTTGTTAAAAATTTCTTACGTGAAGTTGGACATGTTAGTAATTTTATTTCAGACAATGGACCGCAATTCAGATCTGCAGTTTGGTCACGCATACTTCGGAATCATAAAATCAAACCTGTTTTTATTTCATTGTACTCACAACATTGTAACCCGTCTGAAAGGATTATGAAAGAAATCAATAAGCAAATCAATAAGCTTTGCAGACTTTATTGTCACAGAAAGCATCAGCATTGGGACAGATATTTACACTTATTTCAAAATGTGCTGAATGAAATGCCTCATGACTCCACCGCTTTACCACCTACTCTTGTACTGAAGAATGAAGAACCACCGAACAGAATCAGAGAGCTTGTACCTTTCCCGAATACACGTAAACTTCGACACAAAGACATAATTGATTTGGCTCTTAAAAATATAAAATCTGCAGCAGACAAAAGGAGAAAACTACACGGTAAAGCAAATGCAAAGAAATTATACATTGGTCAGAAAGTTCTCATTAAAGCTCATTCATTATCACATAAGAAGAAACATTGAGTCACAAATTCTTTCTAGTTTACAATGGACCTTACATAATCCGACGTATACCACATGATAATTGCGTTGAAGTTGAAACTCTGCGTACTAGAAAGAGTAAAGGATTGCACCACATTTCACATTATAAAACCGTTTATTGAAAGATAATCTGCTTTTAACTTTGTCTTTGCCATATAACTTTTCACTTCACATTTCTAGTATGCATTGTCAGACTTAGAAACTGCTACCATGCAACAATGTTCGAAGTTAAATATCCAGTCAAGAACCAAGATAACTTATTTAAACATAAATTACGAATGCATTGTTATAGTGAACAGACGTCACAGTGTTATTGTGTGTGTACATTCTTGCTTGTTAGTTGCACGATTACATGACGACTATAAGGCTTACATACTTAGAACATATACTGGTACGGCAAATGAGATTTTAATGCAACATTTTGGTTTATTTGAAAATACATTCTGGATTTAAAGTACTTTCTGAGAGATACCAGATGACACAGTGGTTAGTTTATGTGACAGCTACATGATTGTATCACCACACTACTAATGGGTGACAATTTACAATGTTGCTTTTGCGGTGTTTCTGTTTTATATCTGCACAGCTTTTCTGCATTATTCTGGAAAGTAAAACATGTTTTAGTAGTAACTTTTGTGGTATAGCTACAATGAGACTGCCTTTTCCGTAGCACAACAATACGTTACAGCACAGCACTTTCTTCATCATGGCAATAAGCGTAATAACTAAGATATCTATACGCAAAGCATTTCACTTTTGTGTATCATGAGGTAAGTACATTGACTTCTGCAGAACTTAGCTTTCGGAGGACGATAACTACGACACTTCCAATGAGATTATTTTGCAACAAGACGCACAGTTTAGCGCTACAGTACACGTATTTGAGTGATTAATTTTATACGTAAAACATTTATTTTTAAAGATTTTTGAATTACAAAGAAAGTTTTCCGTGATACATTTCATTCCATTGCTGTAATCTATAACACCTGAGGGTATAATTACATTAATCCTCAGGGGGTACACACTTACTTTGTGTACCATGTGTTTGGCAAGCACAAGGAGCCCTATCTAATATGGTATTTGCTTATACAACTTTACACATTGGTACCATATTTCTCTGAGACAGAAATACACAGCTATCTGATCATTTAACTGAGAGAGACAAACATTTTTTTTCTACGTCATTGACAGATATTTAAGCAATTACACTGTTGGATAATTTCACACTTACGAAATGGTATTTTGTCTGCACTTTGTGAACTGTTCATATTTTTTTGGAACCATTGTGATATTATGAGAGCTTTGAATGATATATTTGGTATGGGATCACGATTTTTAAAGTACGATTGAGGTAGATGACACTATTGAAATGAGCAGAGAATTTTTTTAGGTTTTGACATTATAGCTGAAAGCTACGACGTTTTTGAGATTTGGCTGAGTTTATATGATGTTATTATTACGATGACAATGTGTATTATGCTGTTGAAGTATGTTTATGATCAATAAGATGATGCTACCGTAAATGAGGAATTTGATAATGCTACGTATTAATTTTGATGAAATATTGAAGAAGTGTCGACAAATACGTATATGAATGAGTAGTGGTTAGGGACTCTGATTTGTGGAAAAGGATGTTGGAAACCAAGAATCATACTTTAAGAGTTATGAAATGTGTGTAAATGCGCGAATGTATCACAATGCCGACGAAAACTTTTTGAACACTGTTATATTCATAGGATTTTGTTTCTACCCATTTGCAACACAAATTCTCAACTGGTGAAATTTTTTATATGAGACTGTCACTGTAATGCAAACTGGTGTCATAAATATTTCAGTAAGAAAGTTAAGTGACCACCTTCACGTAATGAGTCATGGGCACCCTGCTGCGCGACAGTCGCCTGGAAAAAAGCCATTAGTGTGTGCCTTTTAGAGGCACAGGTGAAAACAAAAAGGGGCCATTATCCTCACTATTGACATTCCTTTGTAGAAAGCATCGCAAATATGACACGCTCAAACTTGAAAACATACGATAACACTGTGGAGCACTTAATTAATGATATTTACTGAAATGCCTAATGAAATGACGAGAAATATTTTTATGTCTATACACCTGCTTATGACTACTGTCTTTCTAGTTGAGAGATTTTTCTACTAACTTATGAAATGCCTCATGATTACTGAATGATGTTCTTATGCTTTACTTTGTACATAGTTGCTTATTTCATTTGATATCTGGTTTCCAGCTGTCTTGCAGCATTGGTTTCATAAAATAAAATTAAATGCCTTTGCTAATGTGAACACTTTCTGTCGACAGATCTATTAAATAATTATTTTATGATCCACATTCTTCGAAAAATGAGCTCTTGGAATGGAAAGAACAATAAGAAGGGACTAATAACAGTAACTGCATATATAATTTTCTTTTCAAGTACTTGGTAATATTTTGTAGAATTAGTTTTTGTGGTGCACCACTTTAATTACATAGACATTACGATGTGAATATACATTTCCCTTGTATGCATTGTTGTCTTTTGTGTAATATTTTTTTCTGCTTGGGCTTTGTCATGTTTAGATACAAGTTATTGCATTTGCTGCTGCTGTTTGCCAGGCATAGTGCTACTAAATTTCACTTTACATTACTATCTTAAGCCAGTTTTACTACTGATTTATTTTTCTTGTTTGCTGCTCATTGCGTTATATTAGTTGTAATATTGCTGCTTGCTTGGCCAATTTGAATATTTTGTCATTGCTGTTTGTGTTAATTCTTTTGTACTGCTGCATTGCCTCGTTCCTTAGTTTAGCATCTGAGCTCAGTAGATTTAAGTTAGCTTAAGATGGGGTAGGCTATGTATGAGAACGAGTTGTGATGAATTGGAAGAAATGCATTGAGAAGCTATAAGAAAATGGTTTGACCAAAAAGGTATTTTGAAAGAGGATATGAACAAAAGAGTAGGGGGTTAGAGACAACAGGTTTAGGTAGGATTTTCTTGGAAATAAATGATGAGGTAAGGTAATGGAAAATAAATAATGAGATAAGAAATATGTGAACATATAAATACAGAAAGCATGCTTGGATAGGATTTTTTTGGTGGGAACAAATGTTGAAATAAGACGAAAGATCTATGGAATGAAGTTTTGGGTTTGACTGCAGCACAAATGTTACACTGAAAACAAACCCTGTCCTTTCCTCCTGTGTTTGCTATGTGTTTGTGTACTCTTGTGTATTCGTGTTTTTACTTGTCTTTATGAGTTTACCTAATACGATTTATGTTGTAGAATTTTTCTAATACTCAGCTACATTCACTATGATGAGGAATACTGTTATCCTCAAATATAATTTGCATTTATAATATGTTGTTTAGTATGTAAAGATGTTTAGACATTATTTATTCTGTTTTGTTTTAATGCTCACGTGTGGAGTGGATGTTTCAAAAGTTATTCTGATCTTTTATGTATTTACTTATGTCATAATTCCTGTAACACTGATGTATATGTTTATTTCTATTCTTTTGTAAAGCCTGTATTACTACAAATGTAGCCGGCCGCGCTGGTCTAGTGGTTCTAGGCGCTCAGTCCGGAACCGCGCGACTGCTACGGTCGCAGGTCGAGTCCTGCCTCAGGCATGGATGTGTGTGATGTCCTTAGGTTAGGTGGGTTTAAGTAGTTATAAGTTCTAAGGGACTGATGACTACAGATGTTAAGTCCCATAGTGCTCAGAGCCATTTGAACCATTTGAACCACAAATGTTATCTGTATTATTATGTTTTAATGATGTTTTCTGTATCTTTGTAATTGTATTCTCATATTATAAAATTGTAATGGACACCAGTTCATCAAGTTTAGTAACTTGTAAGCATTCATTTCAGTGCACACATTGCTGTTGGTCATAGTATATGCACAATATGTGAAAAAAGGACTGTTAGTGCTTGCATGTGTGTTGTTAATTCAGCAAGGGACGGGTTAACAGCATTGCTGGTTCTAAGGACAATTCCAAAAACTTTGTGAGTGCACAAGTGGCAGTTATGGACTTGCTATATTGTCCGCAAGACTCTTCGATGGTGATTGGGCACCTGCACAGTCGCAACAGATGGCTGCTGGCCATCTCTACAATGACTGCAGTGGGTCTACATCTTTGATGACCCACCAATACCATTATTTCTACAAGGACTGCAGTGGGTCTGCACCTCTGGTGGCCCACCAATACCATACTCTCTATCAGGACTACAGTGGGTCTCCTCTGTGATGACCTACCTACCAACATTCTTCAAAACTTCGACTGCATCTGCTGTGGGCTTGCTCTGTTGTGATCCATTACCTGTTTGCATGTTGAGAGTTAGCACTGTCTTTCCGTTGGAAGGACAACACTACTTCTTCAAGACTGCATGGAAAACCACAACTTCCATGTGCATTTGCTTTTACTGCTCAGACTTTGTGCAAAAAATTGTGATTAATACTGTGATTAATGATCAGGACTGTCTTTGTGGACTGTGAGAAAATTTTAGCTTTTGACCAACATTGTATCAATAAGTGTGTGCATTTGATGTCATTGTTATTGTAATCATAATTATGAAAAATTTTTTCAAATCTGTATTGGCCACTGCCCAAAACAATGTCTAAAATTTTTTGTGGGGAGCATGGGGGCTATGTAAGTAGGCTGTTTAGGTTTTCTTATTGGTAACGCCACGTAGCGCTCTGTATGAAAATCACTGGCTGTGCTGTGTGCAGTCTGTGGCTAGTTTGCATTGTTGTCTGCCATTGTAGTGTTGGGCAGCTGGATGTTAACAGCGCGTAGCTTTGCGCAGTTGGAGGTGAGCCGCCAGCAGTGGTGGATGTGGGGAAAGAAATGGCGGAGTTTTGAAATTTGTAAGACTGGACGTCATGAACTGCTATGTATATGATGATTTTGCAACACTATTAAGGTCAATACATTGTTTGTTCTCTATTAAAAATCTTTCATTTGCTAACCATCCCTATCAGTAGTTGGTGCCTTCAGTAGTTTGAATCTTTTATTTAGCTGGCAGTAGTGGCGCTCGCTGTATTGCAGTAGTTCGAGTAACCAAGATTTTTGTGAGGTAAGCGATTTGTGAAACGTATAGGTTAATGTTAGTCAGGGCCATTCTTTTGTAGGGATTGTTGAAAGTCAGATTGCGTTGCGCTAAAAATATTGTGCGTCAGTTTAAGCACAGTCATGTATAATTGTTCTAAGTAAGGGGACATTTCAGTTTTTAACATTAATATATAACCCTTTCTCTAACATTTTCACTTGTAATTGTTTGTTAATTAAACAGCTTGCTGTGTGATTACTTAGTTTTTCTTCACCAGTAAAGTGAAGCAAACGCATATCAAAAATTTTGGTTCTTTGTGCTTAGTAATTTGACTCAAAGGAAGTCTACATACATTTTCCATGTAACAATAGTGTGAATTACTTCCTTCCTTGAAATAAAGGAGATTTACATGTTTCTCTCTCTTACTTTTCTTAATTTTTGTTGATAACTTGATGTTTTTCATCAAATGGATAAACATTAATATATACATTCATTTTACTCTCTGTTCTTGGAAAATGATCAACCACTATGAAAAATTCAATATTTTCTAGTTTTTGATCAAGATCAAGACTAACATTTTTATATTTTGTTACTCTATCTGAATTTTTAAGTACTGGATATAATGCTGATTTTATAGCCAAAAGAAAACATTTTCGATCTGTATTTTTTACATTAATACAGGCTATTTTGCTTTTTATTCTATCTGGTAATTCAGTGTAAGTTGGTCCTCTCAATGGAACATATCTGTTAATTCCTAACTGAAACCCAGTAATTCTGTTTAATGACCATCCTGATCCATGAGCTTGAAAATCATCCATTCCAAATAAAATATTTTTTTAGTGGTCTTATATTTTTAATTAATTGTCTTTCATTTCTAATTGTATATCACTGTGGAACTGAAATTCTGTAATATTTATACTCATTTGCATTTGATACCCACAACTAAGTCTTAAAGTTTTTTCAATCTGTGATGTATTTTTAGATTGTGTTTTACAATTTTCATAATTTTCAGTTTTAATGCAGTTGAGAAATAATTAGGTTGAATTGAGTTTATATTATTTTCAAAATTTAGAGTATGTAATATGTTTGCAAATGCAGTATCAACTTCACAATGTCTGTTTACCTGTTTCCCAAATAAATTAGAACTTGTTTTTTGTTTCAGAAACACATCGGTAGGAACTGGAAATATTTTTTCAATGATTTTTCTTCTTTAGTTTCAAAAACTTCATCGTTTTTAGTTTTAGAAAAAGGTAATGGTTCCCAAAGATTGGTCTTGAGGGGAGAAACCACTTTCAGTGTGCAATTTCTAATAATAAATCTAATTAGATCAGCTTTATTTAATTTACTATAACCTTGTAAATTATTTCTTTTACAATAGTCACAAAGTAGAACAGTTGTGATGTTCTCCATTTGACCTCTCCAATAATTGTAGAGTTGAGCAACTGTGAATCTCTCCATTTGGCCTTCTATTTAAAGAAAACAAGAAACAATAGTCTTGCAGACGCGATTCTTATTTAAATAGTTAATTATTAATTAATATCGTTTTGTCTTTCATTTATCATGTAGTCTAAAATACACTTTCTGTAGCTACTATCGTATTTATCTTCATGTGAAGGATTTATATACAAACAACTTAAATATTTAATTTCTTGACAAGCAATACATTTTTTGAGAATGGGCGCTGTCCTGTGGCCGATTCAGCAGATGCTTGATCAATTTGTTCTTTATCTTTTTCGATTGATGCTTATACTTTTGAATGTTCTTCACACGCAGTTCACCATAAATACTTTTTATAATATATTTAGCTCTGTCTTTTCCACATACACAAGGAATTCGATTTTCACTGTAATCTATTACATGAAATTTATTAGAACATTGTCTACACATTGCTCTATAACCATCTTTTGTATATTTATGTAAATATGTATATTTATGTAAAGTAAAATTATCAGTTGACTTCACAGTATTGCAATATTTACGTATGTGATTAAGTAGGCTTTCCCAGCGTAATACGTCATAACAGTCTTTTGGGTTTGCTGCCAGACCCTAAAATCAACTTAACTCGATATTTCGGCGATCCAACTGGTCGCCATCTTCAGGAAAATGCTGCTTCTGCTGATGAGTCCCGCTGAGAACTGACGCCAGGTCGCAAATCGGCGTCCTATATAGGCCACCATTCAGTACACCGCGCATGCGCCGCCCATCACGGTTTCTGCCTTCCAAAACAGGGAGATGGCGCCGCCCTTAGTGTAACACTGCTGGCAACGATATATCGCAATCAAGGCCACACCGAAGAACGTTCAGTTTTGATGCGAGATAATACAGGATTCCACGTTTTGCTCAGAGGAAACCCATTGTCTCTGTTGATTAAATTATCAGCCAACCTAATTTCAATCGCCTCTTTATAGACACTGTTCCAAAAACCAGAAATGTTGGCAACCACAACAGTTTACTCAAATTTCATTTTGTGTCCCTCATTTAGGCAGTGTTCTGCTACCGCCGATTTTTCCGGCTGTTGTAGCCAAGTATGACGGCGATGTTCCACACACCTGTCATGCTCTGCTCGGCTCTGTGAAGGATGATTTGGGGCTTAGGAAACCCAGGGTTTACAAAATTCCGTGTCAATGTGGAAAAGCTTACGTTGGCCATTCTATTCGCACAGTGCACCTTGTAAGTAGGCTGTATAGGTTTTTCTTGTTGGTAACGCCACGTAGCGCTCTGTATGAAACTCACTGGCTATGCTGTGTGCAGTCTGTGGCTACTTTGCATTGTTGTCTGCCATTGTAGTGTTGGGCAGCTAGATGTTAACAGTGCATAGCATTGCGCAGTTGGAGGTGAGCCACCAGCAGTGGTGGATGTGGGGAGGTAAATGGCGGAACTTTGAGAGCAGATGATCTGGACGTGTGTCTATCAGAAACAGTACATTTGTAAGAATGGATGTCATGAACTGCTATATACAGGGTCAGTCACCTAACGCTACCGCTGGATATATTTCGTAAACCACATCAAATACTGACGAACCGATTCCACAGACCGAACGTGAGGAGAGGGGCTAGTGTAATTGTTTAATACAAACCATACAAAAATTCACGGAAGTATGTTTTTTAACACAAACCTCCGTTTTTTTTTAAATGGAACCACGTTAGTTTTGTTAGCACATCTGAACATATACGTAAATACGTAATCAGTGCCGTTTGTTGCATTGTAAAATGTTAATTACATATGGAGATATTGTAACCTACAGTTGACGCTAGAGTACCACTCCTCCGCTGTTTGATCGTGTGTATCGGAGAGCACCGAATTACATCACCCTGTATATCATGATTTTTGAACACTGGCCGGCCGAAGTGGCCGTGCGGTTAAAGGCGCTGCAGTCTGGAACCGCAAGACTGCTACGGTCGCAGGTTCGAATCCTGCCTCGGGCATGGATGTTTGTGATGTCCTTAGGTTAGTTAGGTTTAACTAGTTCTAAGTTCTAGGGGACTAATGACCTCAGAAGTTAAGTCCCATAGTGCTCAGAGCCATTTGAACCATTTTTTGAACACTTTTAAGGTAAACACATTGTTTGTTCTCTATCAAAATCTTTCATTTGCTAACTATGCCTATCAGTAGTTAGTGCCTTCAGAAGTTTGAATCTTTTATTTAGCTTGCAGTATTGGTGCTCGCTGTATTGCAGTAGTTTGAGTAACGAAGACTTTTGTGAGGTAAGTGATTTGTGAAACGTATAGGTTAATTTAGTCAGGGCCATTCTCTTGTAGGGATTATTGAAAGTCAGACTGCGTTGCGCTAAAAATATTGTGTGTCAGTTTAGTGTTCATCAGAATAAGTAAAGCAAATAATGTAAGACGTTTATCAGCAGAGTAATTCAATAATTTTTCTAAGGGGGCGTTTCATATGGCAACCCTGATAGGATACCTCACTGGAATCTTCTGATTTTTTCTTGTAGTTTGTGTAATTAGTGTAGCTATCGTTTATTGGTAGTGCATAATTATAGAGAGAATTTCCTTTGTAGTTGATGTTTTTCATTGTTGTACAGTAAAACAGTTGTGGTATGCGTGTAGATTTGCACCAAGTATTTCGCAGCTGCGCTTGCAATTAACTAGATATTATTTTCAATGCTATATTAATGTGTTTTCTTATTTTGCTCTTCAAATTGTGCTTTTCTGTGTTATCGTGCGAAATATTGTGACAATAATGGCGTGTGAAAAACGTAACACTAGGCTCCAAAGTAAACTGAGAACTAACAGTGACGACGAGCGTAGCTTATCAGCACCACTGTGTAATCAATTAACAGACATTCGAAGTAGTAATTTGGTAATTGTGCATAGGGAAATGGAGCGGGCGGTAAATAATGGTGTAGACAATGAAACAAGTAGTGAACAGGGAAGCATTATCGATCGATCGGTCGGCAACAGCTCGCCTCAGGAATCCGAAATGACAGAACACAATATTGCAAATACTGTAGACTCAGGTTTTGGGTCCTCACCATTCACTCAAATGAGTCAAGGTAAATTTTCTGCTTGTCAAAATGTGACTGTGGCCGGTGAAAATGCACTTCCAAAAAGCATAGAGAAACAGTTTCCAGACATTAATACATTATTATTGCAATTAAAGCAACAAACGGAACAAAATCAGAGACAAACACGGCAAAAGCTTCAAAATTTACACACAATGGAATAAAATCAGAGACAAACACAGCAAAAGCTTCAAAAGTTAGACACAATGGAACAAAATCTTCGGAAGTTAGACACCACGCTTGAACAAACATGTGAAGATTTAACGACTGAGTTACATAACATTGAATCGAAATGTGAAAAAATCTGTAATGACGTAAAAACACAAATTTGTGAGCATTTTCAACCTATTTTTTCGCGGCATGAAAATGAATTACAGAATCACGAAGCAGCCATAAAAGAACTGTAGACTATTGTTCATGAAAATCATGAGACCTTGCAAGCTAAAATTGACACAGTTGCATTTACCGATTTGGTTACACAGCTTACAAAAACTCAGGAAAACTTAAAGGACACAGTAGATACTCTGAAAATTGGTTCAGAAAGACAAATGGAGGAAATTAGTTCATTATCAGAGAAAGTAGTCGAACTTTCAGATCAGCTAAATAATTTATCTACGAAGGTAGATGATAATCTGAATGACACAAAACCGGTAGTCTTTAATGACACAGAAGAGTGCGAACAAATTAGGAAATTCAAACAAAATCAGAATCAAATTAATACGCAACACCAAAGAGAAATCCGGGAAGTACAAGGTCAGCTGACACAGGTAATACAAGAATTACGTATTTCAGAGGACACCCGCGCTCCAATACGGAAAGTGGGACATAGAAATACAGAACAGCCACAAAATAATAACACGGGGTACTTCGGAAATTATGAAAGAAATTGGCAAGATACACCCAATTTTGAGATGGAACCGCCGAAACGAAGTAACAATGGGACTCGCCGACATGATGATTTTGACTATAAGCTGTTTATTACTACACGTAAATTCAAAACATTTAAGAATTCCGGCAACGACATTCATCCACAAGCGTGGCTTCATCAATTCTCTCATTGTTTTCCTCGCAACTGGTCATTAGAGCACAGATTAGCATTTATGTGTGGCTATTTAGAGAATGAACCAGCTGTATGAATGCGATCGGTCATTCACGATTGCCACAGTGAAGGAGAATTTTATCATGCCTTCCTCTCAGCATATTGGTCTCAAGCTACACAAGACCGAGTAAAACATAGCATCAATAATGATGAAACATTTCGAACAATCTGAATTTTCTAGTCTTGTGAAACTTTGTGAAGACATTTTGCACAAGAATCAGTACCTGTCAAACCCATACAGCCCCTCAGAACTCATTCGCATTTGCTTAATCAAATTACCTGAACATTTACGACATATTATTTTGGCAGAACGTTGCAAAGACGACATTGAAGCTTTTCAGGGACTCTTACAAGAATTGGAAATTGACATTGACAATCGTGGAACGCGAAAACAGGATCACAACAATTACAGGTCACATCCATCCCAATTCCGCTATGAAAGAAATAATAACTGGACACGACAAGTCTATTCTTACAACGCAAATCGTGAACAAAACAGACACCTCCCATATGACAACCACTGGCAGAGTAATAGTTACAGAGAAAGATCGCATTTCCGTAGTAATGAATATGACAGAGACAACCATAGAAACACACAATATGGCAACCAGAACAATTATTATCAAGGGAGACAGAATAACTTCAGATGAAACAGTTCAGCACGCAGTTACGATTCAGGGAGAAATTCTCCACCACGTGACCGACAAGAAAGAAATTACAGAAATTACCGACATGACGACAGACGATATAATCATAACGACAGACCTGAATTTCATCAGAACTGGCGAGCTTCAAACAGGGCAGGGCCTTCTCGATAAGGTGAATTTGTAGAAGTTAGGTCTCCTAATCCCAATAACGACGCGCGCCAACAAAGAGAGAGACAATGAATCGCACCGCAGGCAGCCACGTGTGTCGGATTGCTGGGAGAAAAATAACATAGCTAACCTTGAGAAAAATTCCAGTATTTTTTACCGACGTATACCGCATGATAATTGCGTCCAAGTTGAAACTCTGAGTACTATGAAGAGTAAAGGATTGCACCACATTTCACATGTAAAACCGTTTATTGAAAAATAATCTGCTTTTTAACTTAGTCTTTGCCATAAAATTTTTCACTTCACGCTACTAGCACAATTTGTCACACTGAGAAACTGTTCACATGCAACAATGTTTTGAAGTTAACTATCCAATCTAGAACCTAGGGAACATATTTAGAGAGTAATTACCACTGCATTGTGATAGTGAACAGAGGACACAGTGTTACGGTGTGTGTACATTCTTGCTTGTTAGTTGCACAATTACGTAACAACTATAAGGATTACATACTTAGAACATATACTTCTAATGAGATTTTAATGCAAAATTTTGGTTTAGTTGAAAAGACATTCTTTATTTGTTGTGCTTCCTGAGAGATACCAGATGACACAGTGGTTAGTTTATTTGACAGCTACACGATTATATCACGATGCTACTAATGAGTGACACAATTTATATTATTGCTTTTGCGCTGTATCTGTTTTATATCTGCACAGTTTTTCTGAATTCTTTTGGAAAGTAAAACGTGTTTTAGTAGTAACTTCGTGGTATAGCTACAATAAGACAGCCTTTTTGGTAGCACAACAATACGTTACAGTGTAGTACTTTCTTGATCACAATAATGTACGTAATAACTACGATATCTATACGCATTACATTTCGCTTTTGTTTATTACGAGGTAAGTACATTGACTTCCACAGAACTTTGCTTATGGACGACGATAATTACGACACTTGGCACGTTTTTACCCTTAAGTAATGACAGAGATTAACAAGACGCACAATGTAGCGCTCCAGGACACACTTTTGAGTGATTAATTTTGTACATGAAACATTTATTTTCAAAAATTTTTGAATTACAAAGAAAGTTTTCCGTGATACATTTCATTCCATTGCTGTAACCTGTAACACCTGAGGGTATAATTACATTAATCCTCAGGGGGGTACACACTTACTTTAAGTAGCATGTGTTTGGAAAGCACAACGAACCCTAGCTAATATGGTATTTGCTTATGCAACTTTAAACATCTGTACCATATTTCTCTAACACTGAATTACACAGCTATCTCATTATTTAGCAGAGAAACAAATTTTTTTTATGTCAGTGACACATGTTTACGCAATTACACAGTTGGATAATTCCACACTTATGAAATTGCATTTTGTCTGCACTGTGTGAACTGTTCATATTTTTTCGGAAACGTTGTGATACTATGAGTGCATTGATTGTGGCATTTGGTATGGGGTCATGATTTTTAAAGTACGTTTGAGGTAGATGACACTATTGAAATGAGCAGAGAATTTTTTTTAGGTTTTGAAATTATTGCAGAAAGCTACGACGTTTTTGAGACTTGGCTGAGGGGTTATGGTGTTATTATTATGACGACGATGTGTATAATGCTGTTTAGGTATGTTTACGATCAATAAGCTGATGCTATATGAGGAATTCGATTATGCTACGTATTTATTATGATGAAATATTGAAGAAGTGTCGACGAATAAGTATATGTGTAATAAGATAAGGAATAATGAGTAGTGGTTAGTGACTCTGACTAGTGAAAAGGATGTTGGAACAAAGAATCATACTTTAAGAGTTATGAAATGTGTGTAAATGCGTGAATGTATTACAATGCCGACGAATATTTTTTGGGCACTGTTATATTTATAGGATTTTGTTTCTACAGATTTGTAACGCAAACATTTCGACCTGTGAAATTTTATTTGTATCAAACTGTCACTGTAGCGGAAACTGATGTAAATATTTCGGTAAGGAACGTAGGTCACTGTAAGCACCCAGCTGCATGACAGTCACATGAAAAAAAAACCATTAGTGTATGCCTTTCAGAGGCACAGGTAAAAAAAAAGAGGCCATTATACTCGCTATTGACGTTCCTTTGTAGGAAGCGTCGCAAATACGACACGCTCAACATTGAAAACATATGATTACACTGTGGAGCTCTTAATTTATTATGTTTCCTTAAATGCCTAATGAAATGATGAGAAACATTTTTATATCTATTGTCTTTCTAGTTGAGAGATTGCTCAATTTGTTCAATATCTAGTTTCTAGCTCCACTGCAGCATTGGTTAAAATAAAATTTAATAGATGTACTAAAATAAATATTTTCTGTCTACAGATCCAGTAAATAATAATTTTATGATATACTTCCAAAAAAATGAGGGAGCACAAAAAGAGATTTCCCTTCACAGGAATTGCATACATAATTTTCTTTTCAACTACTTAGTAATTTTTTGGTAGAATAACTTCTTGTGGTGCACCACTTTAATTACATGGACATTAAGATGTGATTATACATATCCCTTATCTGCTATTTTTTCTGCTTGTGGGTTTGTCATGTTTACGTAGAAGTTATTGCATTTTCTGCTGCTGTTTGCCAGGCATAGTTCTACTGAATTTTACATTGTATTAAGCTAGTTTTACTACTGATTTATTTTTCATGTTGCTGCTCATTGCCTCATATTCGTTGTATTTGCTTCGCTAATTTATATTTATTGCTGCTAACTTTGCCAATTTGCATTTTTTGTCCTTTCTCTTTGTGTTAATTGTTTTGTGCTGCTGCATTGCCTTGTCCCTTAGTTTAGCATCTGACCTCAGTAGATTTAAGTTAGCTTAAGATGGGGTAGGCTATATAAGAGAACGAGTTGTGATGAATTGGAAGAAATGCTTTGAGAAGCTATAAGATAATGGTTTGGCCAAAAAAGTATTTTGAAAGAGGATATGAACAAAAAAGTAGGGTTTAGGAACAACAGGTTTAGGTAGGATTTTCTTGGAAATAAATGATGAGGCAAGATAATGGAAAATAAATAATGAGGAAAGAAATATTTGAACATATAAATACAGAAAGCATACTTGTTTAGGCTTTTCTTGGTGGAAACAAATGTTGAAATAAGACAAAAGATCTATGGAAAGAAGTTTTGGGTAGGACTTCAGTACCAAATGTTACACAGAAAACGAACCCTGTCCTTTCCTCCTGTGTTTGCTATGTGTTGGTGTACCCTTGTGTATTTGTGTTTTTCCTGTCTGTATGTGTTTAGCTGATGAGAGTTATGTTGTAGAATTTTTCTAATACTATGTTATTTTCCTTGTAAAGATGTTTAGACATTGAAACTTCCTGGCAGATTAAAACTGTGTGTCCAACCGAGACTCGAACTCGGGACCTTTGCCTTTCACGGGCAAGTGCTCTACCATCTGAGCTACTGAAGCACGACTCACGCCCGGTCCTCACAGCTTTACTTCTGCCAGTATCTCGTCTCCTACCTTACAAACTTTACAGAATCTCTCCTGCGAAACTTGCAGAACTAGCACTCCTGAAAGAAAGCATACTGCGGAGACATGGCTTAGCCACAGCCTGGGGGATGTTCCAGAATGAGATTTTCACTCTGCAGCGGAGTGTGCGCTGATATGAAACTTCCTGGCAGATCGAAACTGTGTGCCTGACCGAGACAGTCTGAAGACTGGCGCAGCCAGAAAGACTGCTTCAACTGCTGCTCCTTTGACAGTCGCCAGTCGCCTAATCAGCTCTATACAAACTAATTTCTAAAATTTTAGATATTTTTTTAAAAACTATTAAAAATCATGTCTAGTAAATGGAGTTGATTATAGACCTCATCAACAACAAGCTTTTATACAATAAGCAAGTGTACATGGTTACTGATGAAAAAATAATCCATGCTTTAAAGCAAAAGATGTTGCTGAAATTTTAGAATATAGTAATTCACAACAAGCCATCAGAGTAAATGTTGATTTAGATGATCAAATTACATTAGAAAATTTATTAAAAAAGGGATGGTATTGCACAGCACCCCTTTAAATACAAAAAATACAATATTTATCTATGAATCCAGTCTCAATTCTATAATTGTATTTTCTAACAAAAGAAGCAAAACGCTTTAAATGATGGGTTATACATGATGTTTTACCTTCAGTCAGAAAATATGGTGAATTTAAACTCCAAAATCCAATTATTATAAAATAAAATTGAAGATTTACAAAATAAGGTTTAAAGTATGGAAAATAATAATATAATTATGTTAAATGCTGCTACAGATATAATTCAAGACAAAAATGAAGTTATTAATTATCATGCCATTCCTCCAACAATTAATCAAGAAGCATATAGTGAATCTATATTAATAAAGAAGAACCATTTGTGGGAATATCCATATTATGTTATAAGAACTCAAAATATTTCTGCAAATTCTAGACTGAATGAAGTACAAGTAGATTATCCAGAAATGAAAATAATTTTAAGAATAAAGAATCCAAACTCGATAAATTTGAATAACTAAATGAAAGAAAGATTATCAATAATGTGCCAATGAAACCATTTTGATACAAATTTAAATAAAGATAATCTTGTGAGAGAAATAATGGATATTAAAATTGACCAATAAATAATTACATTCTCTTTATTTATCAAGCTATTGTGTGAATTATCGAATATCAACCGATTAACATAAACTTTATCTCCTTTCTTTCCCAAAACTTTTTCAGCGAGATACCCATCTGGACATTTCGTTTTCTGTATCTGATACTCATAGAAATTTCATTTTTACTTCTTCCCAATCTAAAGCTTTTAATTTATGTGTGATTGGATTAGAATGAACAACAGATTAAATTTCAAAAGTTTCTATTGACCAATTAGTGGTGTATCTTTTTTTCAAAAATTCCTTTTAATTTAGTCTCACTTTATCACCGTTTTTAAATTTCGCTTATTCATTAGACACACAGTTGAATTTTTGTGTTATTTTATTCATCAACTAATTTTGAGATTAGATCAGCCCATTTATAATTTCCTTGAAGGTCAAATTTCTTCCACATCTTTTCTTTCAGTGGTTGTTAAATCTTTTGACAACATATGTTTTTAATTCTGTAAAAGCCAAATAGTAATTAATGTTGTATTTTTTCATCAATTCTTTATCATTATTATAGAATTTTTTCCAATACCTGTTTGCAAAATTTTGACTTACATCCAATTCTAAATATTTTGTCAAATGCATCAACTGCATTCTTACCTGTTCATCTACAACTGGAATAGCCCAACCAAGTTTAGAAAAAACGTCGATAACAGTGAATAGATATTTATATCCAAATATTTATTTTGAAATTCCTTTCACATTAGCTGAATCCATTTCGACTAAGTCAACTTGCCATAGATCATCTATACCAAAAGCAACAAAATTTCTTTGTTTTAAACTGTTTTTGATCAGTTTATGTAATTCACTAATGATTTCTTCACGAATATTTTTTAGACCTTCGCCAACTGCACCAAACACAGTCTGAAGACTGCTTTGGCAGTTGCCATCCTCAGCGACAGTTGAAGCAGTCTCAGAACTGTGATCAGAACTATGTTTGCCTACAAAAGTGCTTTAACAATTTACTCTTTTTAGTTTTACAAATTGAACAAAGACTTTCAATTCTTTGTCTGCAATTCTTAGTTTTTACTCTGTGAGGATTATGTGTTTCAGGAAATTTTTTACAATTTCAATAATAGATGTCATTGTGATTGTCCTGAAGGACCAAGTACAAAGCATGATTCTCCATTTGTATAGATTAAAAATTATAATAATATAATTTATTATGCTTCCATTCTGTCATCATCATTATACTCACCAGACATGATGAATTCACCTTAAACAGGTACAGTTCTAATCTACTCATTTCAAGTTGGGTTATTAAATGGTGTTGGACATAAAATTTGCAGTTCATCAACTTTGAATCTTTGCATCTCTGTTTTAAAATCGTAGGCGACAGTTCATGATTCACATTGGCTCCAAATAAAATTATTCTCTAGATTTTTACATCATACCCAAATGTGTATTTCAATATTTCTGTACCAGTACTAAAATCAAATTTTAGATAATCTTTGTCACACATTCTTTTGTGCAGATCGTTATTTGACTTAGATATGGTGTTAAATCTGCCTTTGAAAAATAATCTGTAAAAGCTTTCTCTATTCCCTTTTTTGTAAAGAAATTTGTTATACTTATCTTGATGAATCTGATTAATTTTTTCATTAAGCTGTGCAGCAGTAACTTAGTTATTGAAATGTGTTAAAATGCTTGTTTATTTTAGGTATTGTAAGATATTCTTCTTCTACATATTGTTACCTGGTACCTGCATCATAAGCATTACCAGATTTTTACATCTATGACTCTTCTACCTTCAAAATCGTTATAACATTTAGTTGCATTAAAAAGGTTTTTCTCCATTCTTTCCGAAATTGTATGATTACATTATTAATTTTTGGATGTATTAAACATTGAAAATCTCAGTTTTTTGATTGAAAATCTTCAAATTTTGGTTCCGATGACTGAAAATTCTTAACGATATTGTTTACAAAAATGTCCATTTAGTATATCTAAATTTTCATTAAACTTAAAGTTTTGCATAACAGTTCCAAAACAAACACAAATGACCAAAAATTATTTCATCAGAGTTTTGTATTCTCTCACTATTGCAGTAAAGATCATTTATTCCCAAATAGTCAACAAGCTGTTTGGGAATATTTCCTCCATATGAATCAAAACAATTTTTTTTCTATATGTTTGTAATAACAAATCCAATGGGTAGTAACGTGATGAGAGATATCTAAATTAACTTTCCACATTCAATTTTTAATGATTTATTTGTCAATTCATCAATCATAAAACCCCTCGAAAATGATTAGTTTCTAATTGGTTAACTAGTTTTATGTCAAAATTAGATAACGGCTTGTTAAATTTTTTTGATTAATTTCTCTAACTTTTTTTTCAGTCCAGAACCAGTTTCTTTACCATTTTCGAAATACGTCCTTTTTGATGTTCTAGCTCATCATCAGTTCTTTTCTTATTTATGACTGAATTTGCAATTACTGCAAATCTGTCAGTAAATGAGCCAATTGTCGCAAGATATGGCAGAGCTGCTAATAATAAAGGAAGAAAACCACCTTCATGTTGTGTTCAAACTTTGCCTTCCTTCTTTCTTGTTAGATATGCAATATCCTTTTTTCACAATAGCAGTTGTCAGTGTAATGAATAAATTACCAGCAGTTTTTTTCTCTTTCTTTCTTTTTTATGCATCAGTTAAACATACTATTTAATTGAAACATCCTGGCAGATTAAAACTGTGTGCCAGACCGAGACTCGAACTCGGGACCTTTGCCTTTTGCGGGCAAGTGCTCTACCAACTGAGCTACCCAAGCACGACTCACATCCCGTCCTCACAGCTTCAATTCTGCCAGTACCTCGTCTCCCACTTTCCAAACTTCACAGAAGCTCTTCTGCGAAACTTGCAGAACTAGCACTCCTGGAAGAAAGGATACAGTGGACACATGACTTAGCCACAGCATGGGGGAAGTTTCCAGAATGAGATTTTCACCCTGCAGCGGAGTGTGCGCTGATATGAAACTTCCTGGCAGAATAAAACTGTGTGCCAGACCTAGACTCGAACTCAGGACCTTTGCCTTTCGCAGAAGAGCTTCTGCAAGGTTTGGAAGGTAGGAGATGAGGTACTGGAAGAAGTAAAGGTGTGAGGACAGGGCGTGAGTCGTGCTTGGGTAGCTCAGTTGATAGAGCACTTGCCCCCGAAATTCAAAGTTCCCGAGTTCGAGTCTCGGTCCGGCACACAGTTTTAATCTGCTAGGAAGTTTCATATCAGCGCACACTCCGCTGCAGAGTGAAAATCTCATTCTGGAAACACCCCGAGGCTGTGGCTAAGCCATGTCTCCGCAATATCGTTCCTTTCAGGAGTGCTAGTTCTGCAAGGTTCGCAGAAGAGCTTCTGTAAAGTTTGGAAGGTAGGAGACGAGGTACTGGCAGAAGTAAGGCTGTGAGGACGGTGCGTGAGTCGGGCTTGGGTAGCTCTGTTGATAGAGCCCGTGAAAGGCAAAGTTCCCGAGTTCGAGTCTCAGTCCGGCACACAGTTTTGATATGCCACGAAGTTTCATATCAGCACACACTCCACTGCAGGCTGAAAATCTCATTCTGGATACTATTTAATTGATCATTATTCAGTTTAAATTTTATTGATTTTGGTTTATTCTTGCCAGTCGGTAGCAAAGTATAACCGATTGAAAAGTTATTCATTTATATACATTAAAAATTTAATAATATTTAAAATACTTCTGTTTTGTATAACTCCATAAAAGTTTCTTTCAGTATATTTAGCTTACTTCGATATATTCTCTTTTTCAGTTTAAATTTATTTTTTTCCATTTTCATACCATGCTGGATCGTGCATATCATAATAATCTCTCCTAGCTCTGCGTCTTTTCTCTTGATCTCTCTTCTTTTCACGATTGTAAGAATATGCTAAATGTACATCCAATGCGATCGACTTATTTATATTTTTCTATTTCATTCTGCTCATCAATTCTGAGCTCTTTCCTTGATGAAACTACAACAGATCTTATAGGTTCAATTCGAAAATGTTCAGTTCCTATATTTCTCATATGAGCTGAAATGGGTTTTGGATTTCCTGTTGAAGCATCATCGTGATGACCACCCATTCTCTCAGATACCATCCTTGTAGTACCTCCAGTATATACTCGTATCTTATTGTCAGTGCTAATTGTAGTCTTGTATATTGTACCATGTATTACATTCATTTATATAGAATAAAATTATTTAGAAAAAAATTATAATCCCCAACCATTACCATCTAAAACCAAACCTATACCTAATTTTTGTTTTCCAAACATTATACCAGCTACTGCTGAAGAAGCAAGTCTTTCATTTAATTTTGCTTCCACACAAAGTAATCTTTCTTTTGCAGCCTTCTGTAGGATTTTATCTGTTTTATTTCTTTTCTCTAGACCTTGATTACCTCGGTATGCAATATCATGCAGTTTACACACCTCATGTAGTGGAGTTATACCTTGAACCCCTTCAGCAAGCTGTTTATCTAATGGATTTCCTGGACCACAAAATTTATATGTAGGAAGTGTTATATCGATGCTTTCATCCAATTTACTGATCCTTTTCCATATTTTTCACTATTCCAAAAGTGTGTGTGTGGTAAATTATACAAAAATCTAATCAATTATGGAATACCTTTCGGATTATTAATAAGAAAATCACTAAACTTATTTGTCATATTTGTCAACATCTGAGTTATTCCAACTTTTCCACTGCCGATTCTTCACCATGAATTATTGCTAATCTATCGATTAAATCTCTAACATCATTAATCGAAACATATTTCACTGGTTATTCTGAATATTTCTTAATTAACCTTTTACACATTTTCTCAGTGACAGCTGAAGCAGCGGCAGCTGAAGCAGCGACAGCTGAAGCACCCTCAACGACAGCTGAAGCAGTCTTAAAACTGTGTTCAGATGAACTTACTTTTGAAGAAACTGGATCTGATGGTACTTGATACACTTTTGGAAACTAGACATGAACAATTTCTTTTATCAGTTTATTGTATTTTTGCCTCTATTTGAGTTTATTTTATTTGGATTAGTTTCAGAATATAATGCTGCTCAATAGTATAATATCTCTGAATAGTTTGATAAACCTTCACCATCACGTTTATCATTCAAATCATCCATAGTAATTTATTTTTTAGTTAAAAGATTCATTAATCCATCTATGCCTTTGTAGTCTTTTTCTCCAATTGTTAATTTATCACCATCGAATTCAACAGAAAACGTCCAACAAATTTAAATCTACCAACAGGTCTTAATCCAAAAGTTCGATCTTTGCTGTGATTAATATACTTTAACATTCATTCACTTACATTTATTTTTTTAACATCTTCATCAAACCTTTTATTCATGTACTCAGTCATATAATTCTTCAACATGTTTAGGCTTTTTAGCCTTTTTCATATTTATTCAATGCATCTTGAATTTCTGATTCACTTAATGTATAGTCATATTTTCGAATCATGTAATTGTCTAATTGGTGATAAATCTTCAAATTCTTCATGATGATGATATGGAATCATTTATTTTTCAACCTCTGTTTTCTTCAATAGCTTTCAAATCGTTATCACCTAATCCTTCGATTCCTTGTTTAACTTGTTCAGTAGCATTTTTAACTGGTTGATCTTCTTTTTTATATTTTTCATGTTCTGTTCTTGGATGTTTTTTCCAAAGCATGTACTGTTCATTCAATTCTTCTGCTTCCTTTCTCTTTCGTTTGGCTTTTTTAACAATCTCCATGCTGTATTTTGCAAAAATTTATTAAGGATGGAAAAACATAAATTTGTTTACATTCAACATATTTACGTTTAAAATTTAATTAGATAATATTCTAAATCTACATCTATCAAAATAATAATAGCCACATATGTCTGATCCACATGTATCATTATTGTGTGTGTTTTGCAACACAAATACTTGTGGGTGTTGAAACAGTTTACAATAATCACTCAGTTGATCATTATTCATTCTTACCAAGGCGACACATTGTAAGCAAAGTCAGCTGTGCTGCAGCATTCGCTGTTGCTGTGGTGTAGAGCAGTCACTGCAGCATGCTTGCGATGTTGGCAAAAGCGGCATGCATGAGAACCACGACGATCTGTGCTGTCTATAACGGAGCAAGAAGACTGAGGAGATCTGGACTGGTTGTGCTCGATGGAATCGAGTCAACTGAGGATACAGGGATTACATGGCACATTTGTAGATTGGAGCTAGTAACACAATTTTTAATACACATTTACTAAAAAGATTTTTGATTAGTAGGTCATTGTAATCAACTGCAACAGTAATTTCCATCAGTTTGTTCAGTGATAGCTGTGGGTAATATAATATACATGTTTGCATTGTGGTACAAAAGGTCTAATGAATGTTTCTTTTTTGTTCATGCACGGTACTGTCAGTTGGCATCAACACCATTACTGCATTATCACGTGCATGTTAGTTTCAGTTTCCGCACACCCATTACTTTCCTCTGGATACCATACTTTTTTGTGAAGTGTTTATCAAAGTTTTCGTTTCTTGAGCGCTTAGCTTCACGTTGACGTGTAATAAGTGACACGTCACGTCACATTCATGAAGCAAAAGTACTGCAGTTTGTTCCACAGTTCACACACAATACACACTATGTGAGTTTCAAGTAACAATACTTCACTGTGTTCCACTTCAGCAGATCATCACATCACTTCATTGCTGTTGTCAGGGTGAGTACAGAAATTAAATTCACTTGCCACTAAAAGTGCCATCCATATTCGACATTAGTGCAAAGTGTTCGTATTTATTTCACCAGGCGAAATTGTATTGTCATGCATATAGCGTCTCTTGATAACACATATTTCTCTTTGCTCTTGTATAAAGACTCCTACCATGAAACGCAAATATGCATGCACTAATTCACCACTGACAGTTCTGTTTGCCATTGACAACTAATGACATCCTCTGTCAGTACATATCATGTTACTTACAAATGTGCTCAAAGACAAATCCCACAGCTTATGTACTCTGTTCTAGGTACTAACTGTATGATTTACAAAGTGTTTATGTTATATAACTTTCTAATCTTTTCCTCCTACAATTCTTCGTGACTTTAATTTCGTTGTGTTGCTGTTTGCGGTAAAGAAGTCTACCTTTACAGTGTTTTTTTCAGTATGTAATGTGAATTGTCATTACCACTGGAGCTAAGGACGACACCGATTGTTTTTACTTCGTACAAACTGGTGTGTACCGTTGAAATTAGTCGCTAGAATTAGTACAGAATACAAATCTGCTTATCACACAATGTTGCCATTTCACTACTGTTGGACTGAAATTTCAATAGTTTTATCACTTCACTTTAAAAGCACGACCCACAGTAGCTTGCTGCTTATGTTTACAAACTACATGCCAGGCATAAACAGAAAATTATTATATACTACAAATCATTGCATCTGTGCAAAACGTAAATCTACTGATAGAAAAACTGTATCATCAGTACAGCTTCTGACTAACTTTCTTTACTTAGAATTGCATAGCAAAAGAAATAGAATAATTGCCTCCATGATAACGCTACTAAGATTACATCAAAACAAGTTTCTTGTTACTTTTCTCTTCATAATATGAATGAAATGGCTTTACTTAAAAGATTATTCCTGAACTTCTACTACTAATGTGAAAGATTGTTGTTTAGCAAAAAGGTTTACTTAAGATCTACTTATGCACATGAAGAAAGTAAATTTGTCTTAAGAATACTGTGAACACTGTGAAATGTACAGTGGGGGCCGTTACTGAATGGATTTATTAGTATAAATTTTTGATTTTTATTTTTCACTTGATGCTCGTCAATGGCTTTCGGCTGGCGGCTAGTGGCAGCAGATCAGTCACGTTGCAAGAAACCGGACAGAACCACTTTGAAACTCATGTGTTGAGCCATCAGCAGGTGCCCTCACGTGTTGCTGACGAGGTAACGCTACCGAACTGCGCGTCTACTATTTGGCCGACCAATAGGGCGGTTTGGAAGCGGTCAAATGAGGTTGGAACCGCGGCCAGCCGCTGGGACCGGATACGCTGTCTGGTCTCTTCTGCGGGCAGCTTCTGACCCAACCAGACGTTCTCATCACCTGCTCTCTCGGGTGGCTGCCCATTCAGTCTGGGCGGCTTCTCTAGGCCTGCCTTTCCTTTTTGCGGCATTTACATTCATACAGTTAAAAATATGATTTTTCACTTCAACGGGTGCCTCCTGCTTTCCCCTCCTGGCCAATCCTGACGCATAAACAGTCTTAGATACTAACACATTTACTAATTCTCATAATATTTACGTAGGTCCATCCACTCTAGGAAATGTTCACTCAGTAAAATATTTCTTTATATCTTGTAACATGCGATGGATTTCATTCAATACAGCTCCTCTGTTGGCTCATGGGACAGAACAGGTACAGCGGCAAAATGTATCATGAAGCTTTACTTGCACTGTATCCACATATTTGATTCGGACTCCCAAGACATAACTTATTGTGAACCGGCTTACATTTAATGAGTGGCAGGGCTATCCACTTCCCATTCACTTTTAATACACATTTGCCACAAGAAAGGCCAATTACTGCATTTCCTTCTTGTAAGAAATCTACTCCCCATATGCAGCTGACTGATAAAACTTCACAAACCAGGAATGTGCTTTCTATTGCTCCACTACCTGCCTAAACAACGCACCAACGATCCTACAATTGTGTGCCACCTGCGTATGTGGTGTCTGAAGTTCATAAATCTTATTACAGAATTCTAAAGCTATACAATTTGTATCCGCACCTGTGTCAACAATAACTGTGGTTGGTACTCCACCTACTATGGTGTGAAATGGAGCTTCGATTGTTTCCTTTTATGTTAATTTACACAAATGGTTTTCTTCGCAAAGTGCATCACTCAGATTTTTGCTCTGATTGTATCTTATTAAATACACGCTCTCACGACATTTGCCCTGTTTCTTCAGTGACCGCCATTTGAGAGCTGTATGAGATCACATTTAGTTTAACGCCTCTGAATTGCTGGGCTTAGTGCTGCCCACTACTTCTATAATGCCTACTGGTGGCTTTTGTCTCCAGTTTTGTCCATATCTATTGTGTTCAGTGGCACGGTTCAGTGGTGCAGAAACGCCAGCCGATTGTTTGTTGCTTCCTGCATGAGGATGCCAATTACTGTTTGACTGCTGTCGTACTGGTTGCTAGCGGTCTGGCTGATTATTGTTATTAGTATTGTAATTACTGTACCCTGGATGATATCTACTGTCTTGCCTACGCGTCTTATTAAAAGGAGGAGAATTTCTTCCATTCATTTGTCCTAGGTTATTATTACCATTCTAGGATTGAGGCAAACTATTCCCATTTTTGTTACCATCACCGTTTTTATTGTGATACTGGTAATGGTTATTACTGTTGTGGTTTGCTACTTGGGCATTACTGTCCCCATTCAATTACACTTCTTCATGCAACAAGTCAACAGAATCAGGCGTTGACAAGAAAAGTTCTATGTCTGAATCTGATACATGAAGTACTTTTCCTTTTATTGAGACTGATAATTTTCAGTTTAAAAGCCATATGACTTCTTGTTTGGGCATTGTTTTATTTCAATATTTCGTCTTATTTATATACTACTCATAATATTTACGCAATGTACCTGCTTTACTATTGTACATATCGGGATTATACATCTCGCGCCAATAACATTCTTGTGTTTTTGCTGACCAATACTTATTTAGTAAAGCTTGCTCGAATTCCTCATAAGTATGGCAATAATCTATTACTTCACTTGCCCTTAAGGCTCCATCACCTTGAATATGGGTAGGGACAAACTGTATTTTCTGTTTATCATTCCATGATTTTGGTAGTATACCATGGAAACTTCTGTTAAAAATAACAGGGTGTAGTATTTTGCGATCCGGTTTAAAACTTTGAAATTGTCTGTATTTCAGTAGACTCTCTTTCACAATTATGTTAGAAAGAGAACTGGCCACTCCCTGTTCACAAGCTGCGTGAACGGTCTGCAGCCTAGGCATTGTTGCCGAACAGCTGATTGATGTCGCTGCTCGAGATGTCACAGTCTATGTCTCTGGCAACTTATTGACATGTAAATCAGACTCGCCTGCTGCGCTTTTGTCGCTGCAAGCTCCCTCTTTAACGTGTCTACTTTTTGTGTGTCTGTTCGGTGCTTTCTCCTAACATGTTTGCTGCAGACAAAGCTTTGTGTATCGCTTTCTTTGCGGTTACAGGCAGTTCGTTCCGTAAACATTCTTGAAATGGGTTGTCTTTCATGTTCAACCAGTTTACAAAGTCAAGAGTAAACTAAATGCATTTTTCTACAAACTTCCCTTCTACAGACTTCTCCTGTTCTATAGTGAAAGCCTGTAACTGTGTAGCTATTTGCTGTGCAGAATTTTCTAATTTACTTCGTGCTGCATTAACTTATGCGACCTGCTTCCTTACATCATTGACAGCTTTGGGCAAGTGCAATGTTTTTCGCATTTCGTAAAATTCATCACTAATATTTTAAAGTTAGTTTCAATGTTACTGAATTTTCTATCAAGGTCGTCAAGAATTTGTGTGGCAACATTTTCTTGTATCTGATGGGCTATGGCGTTGCAATTTTCGTTTACTAGTGTGGTTATATTATTTTGAACTTCAGTAACCACAGTTTGAAGTTTTCTATGTAAACTGTCAGCCTGATTTTGAAATTTTGCGTCTAAACTGTCAGTCACATTTTGTAGTTTTGCAAGTAAATTGTCTGTTACATTTTTTGAAGTGTGCATTTTGTGCATGAAGAGCGCGATGTAAACCTTGCATCTGTTCTTTGAAAAATGTGAACATTTTCGTGAAATTAGTAGGTACTGATTCACTCTGAATGGGTTCTTCAGTATGTTTGGCCATAGGTGCTTTTTCACCCTACTATAATTCACTACTCTAATTTTCGTGACTCGCTGTACTTGGTTCCTCACTGTCTACATCTGACTCTACTCTGGGCAGTGTAGCCATTTTAATGTTTCTATCAACTTTGCCCATAAATTTAAAAGAATACACCTCTCTGTATTTAATAACATTGACTGTTAATTCTCCTCAAGTTACACACAGCTAATGTTACTTTATAAGAATTACTGTTAATGTATATCGATTTACGATAAAACAATCTAGCGACGATTCTCAGTCGTTCTGTAAAGTGGCAATCTTGCCAACATAACATTTTGCGAAATTCTTCAAAAAAAAAATTGCAAGCTATTGTGAACAACGTTTCTTTCTTTTGTTTTGTTTTTTGGAATTTCACACTCCTTACCTCCTTTCTTACTGTGCTTCAGCAATGTCTTGAGTCGTGGTTTTTCTTTTAAGGATCGTGTTCCACATCTCGTATTACCCAGCTTGTTGAAATTGTTTCGTATCTCGTTACAGTGGTTTTTCATGTAACAGAAATACATATTTTTTTACATATCAAAATTAAAATAATACATATATGTACATGTGTACATACATAAATAGGTCCTGTACTAAGGGAGCCATTGTTAATGGTGGTTTTATTTTTATTTTTATTTATTATTTAGTTTCAGGTAGTTGAATCTTCAATTAAAACAAGAAAAATTACACTGTTGAAAAACAATGTAGAAATATTTTTTAAATATTGAAATTGGAATTCAGTTACCAACATCAAGGTCCATATTTTTTAGCAAGGCTCCTCTACTGGGATTATCTGTTAGAAAATATAATTTTGGGACGTGATTTGCGTCTAAAAGCTATAAGACTTCGTTTTGTGAAAAGTGAAACTTTAGATGTAGGCTCTATTCTGAAAGCAAACCAATCATATAACACTGACTGGTGCTGTTAATAGGCGGTCATTCACAAACAGACATCCCCACGCAAGGTAAGCCACATTTAATTATCGAATTCCTTGAAAAAAGGCTAAGGAAAAAAGGTATGATTAGTCGTACTATCAAAAACGCACAAACAACAAAATCTCTACATATCATAAACCACATAATACTTTTATGAGTGTACCAGACACTGGTTGACCAAGAAGAGAGAGAATAAGAGGTTACTGCTCCTTCTTTCTTAAAATTACATAGATAATACAACTACAGAGATATTAATTTCATTGTAATCGCAGTGTCTATTAAGAGGCAATAAAATCGTCTCAGTGCAACTGTACGAAAACACACAGTCATGAAATCCGCTAACACTTGGGGAACATTACAGTATTTTTCAGTAAGTTTGAGCTAAATAAAAACAATCTATTCCTTTATGTCTGAGTCTAGTAAAATATTCTGACTATATCCTGATTTTCAAGAATGAAATCATCAAATATAACAATTGAATTATGGAGACATTGACCTAATGGAATAATTTCGTTATTATTTTCAATGAAAGTAGGAGCTTCCTCTTTATGCTTATTTTCAATTTTTTTCATCTTTTTATAAATTCTAAGTGTTTTGGCTGATCTAAACTTTTTGAATAAAAATATAAAGCATTAATTGCTTCTAATTCTACCATCCTGGAGCCTGGATATAATTGTCAATCATTAATGTAGTTTTTCCACAAACACTTGCTTCTGTGATTGCACATCAAATAGAATTTGGTAAAAGTTTACCATGTTTATTTTTTGATTACTTTCTGGAATTCTTATTTTTTTGTTCCCAATTAATTTTGCGACTGCAAGAGCAGTCTTGACTGCGTCTGTTCATTTATTTTAAAAATTTAATAAATGGTTCAACTATTTCAACTGAGTGGTAAGTCATCAATTCTCAAAAAAAGATTGACTGAACCACCTATATGAATAAGTTATAAAAGAGTTTCAACTGTTGGTTTTTATTGAATTTTTTAACTCCAAATATTACAATAACAAATAATGCGTTATATATCGATGAATAAACGATAGAAATTCCAACTGGTCAATGAAATTTGAGAAATTTATAAAAATGTATTCAGTTCAAGAAGCCAAATACTCACATTAAATCAGATTAAATTTTAAACAGAGTTACTATTGATGTTAAATTATATATAGATATAAAAAAGATAATATTGCAAGTATGCTTGGATTTAATAACCAGATTATTGAAGCTAAAGAAAAGACTGATGCTAAAGATGTTTATAAAATTATTCCATCCGAATTAATAAACATAAATTTTAATAAGGCTGATGGAATGTTTGTGAAACATAATGTGCATTTTTATAGAGAAACTAATATTATTCCTTCATTCAAACCTAATGCACAATTTGGTTGACCAATATTTCATGAAACACTTTTTCCTGTTCATATTCCTATTTTTGAACCAATTCAGGATTTAGAAATTACTATAATTGATGAAAATGATAATCTGATTGACTTCAGTGGAACTACTGTGTCAGTTATTTTTAAAAGTCTTAGTCATAATAAATTTTTTCCTTAATAAATCAGCTATAGATAAAGCATGAGTAAAATCGAGAAATCGAGATTTATCAGTTCTCCTCATTCCCTGTGAATGAGAAGACTAAAAGTAATTTAAATGCGACACATAAGGATACAGAAACTGAAATAAATATTGGCGATGAATGGCTTCATCTAAATCATGCACAACTTATATGAGTTTTCAGTATTTTTGGAGCTGATGCAAGAGATTATCCAACATATGATGGAAAATCCAATAAAAAATTAATCGATGATCAAGTAGCAGAACTGATTGATTTCATAACCATAAAGAAAGAAAATAATATTTTATTAGAATCGAACATCCTTTTATTCCTCATCAGTTTTACTGCATTTGACTACATCTGTTACTGATAAAATAAGCTTAGAAAGGCATATTCTTAACAATGGAAAAATAAAAAGTAAGAGAAGTGAAGTTCTTTATTCACTATCAATGCTTAGTGGATTTTTTAAAGATTATAAGGAAATTATGTGGGAAGGAGATTTAGCAGTAATTTTTACAAGATCATCAAGTTCTGGAGATTATATTCTTCGATGGTCTGATTATAATTTTGCTGGAATTGAAATAAAAGACACTCTTCCAAAACAAGGAAAAATTGCCATAGAATCGATTGAAATTTGTGTACCTACTGTTAGATATGAACTAAATTACGAGTTAGAACAGCTAGAAAATATTCTTAACAATCTTAATTCCAATATCTTTTTATGAACTACAAACTGTAGAAGTTGCTGGATTAAGTGGCAAGAAAAATTTTGAGTTAGATATCACAAATTACTATTACTCAGTGGAATTTGACATGCCATATTTCATATTTGTTACATTTCAGACAATTTGTAAAAATAATCAGCTGATTGATTCATCGTTATTCGATCAAGTTAACCTACAGAATATATACTTGAAAAGTGGACGAATGGAAATTTTCCCACAGGAGATGTGAAATTTTAATCCTTCAAATTATAATTTTCTCAAAGCATACGATGCATTTCTTAATTTTAAACGAGTTACTCTACTAAAAGGAGTCATCGATATTAGCCCATTTAGTTTCATTACGAATTATGAAATTAACATGACTCAATGAAAGAATATTGTAACATCACAGAAAACGACTATGAAACTTTTAATGACAAAATTCCTGCAGACACTTTGCCATATGTAGTTATATACTGAAAGAAGAATCGTACATATCATGCGCAACACAGAATTCTTACCACAATTTTTAACTATTAATGTTTACTTCTTCATAAAAGTGTTAGTGACAGCCAAACCAATTTCTGACTCCATCATGTAATCACCTTCAGTTATTAAAATCAGTTAATATTTGTCAGAGAAATTAGTGAAAAATCGATCTATTACTGCTACTGTAGAAAGCTCAATGATATGTAAGGTCCTGCTCCAAGCAAAGGCTAACTCAGAGCGACGGCTACAGGAAATGCAACCGGCTACCGCACAGCCTAGCCACGCCTTCCTGTCTATTCTGCTCACTGTCGCTCCCAGCTACACTTGTCTTGCAGCAGTTGAGGAAACTGCCAATAGATGCCTCTGGCCACAGACATTTAATATTACGAAAATTTCGCTACTTCTGGACCGATTTTGACGATTTAAACGTTGAAATGAAGCTAATTAAAGTTTCCCAAAGATTCTAAGTGATAAAAAAACGATTTTAATGATCATTACATAGTTCGAAATTTTTTTCTGTCGTACCAACGTAGTCACCCAAATACCAGCTATGTATAAAATGTGTCAGACCTCTTAATCGAGTATGTAGACTGAAGGCTTTTGGCCACTATCTCATAAAGTCATCAAGCATCAGTGGTTTGAGGACAGATAGCCATTTGACATAATGTTTTCTATCCTCGCTTCTGTACGATTTGTCCCTATCGAGGTGGGTTTAAGGCCTGTCTGTATGTGGAATGGCGTGTTTCATTCCGAAATAATGGAGCACTCTCTTAGCTCAGAGGCATGTATCCATGATTGCTGACGAACAGAAGGCAGAGTCCTGAAGCTCAGTGATGACTGAGTGGAAGGTGTTCGATAGGGAATATTTTGCACTTTTTGAGGATGAATTTCTTTATTTTCTTATGTTCACCTAGGGTAATGAGTCATTTACCAGTTCATTTTATTTATTTTCTTACATTCACCTTTTATAAGAATTTATATTAAATTTATTTTCTTATGTTCACCTTTTATAAGAAATTATATTAAAGTAAGTGAGCTAGACCTGAAAATTCATATGATAGTAGATCCAAAAGGGGGTACTGGCTAATTTTTGATGAAATAGGTCACGAACAACGAAATAAGTGAGCTAGTGAGCCAAAAGTGAGCCAGTACCCCCCCCCCCCTATTGGATCAACTATCGTTCATGTTAATAATCTAAGTAAATATACAAACACAGTGGCTCCCAGCCTATTCAAATCCCTGTGTTCTTTTTGTTTTAGAGTATTTCTGTGGCACCATAATTCAAACACTTTTAAACATAATGAATTCAAAAAGCGCAGCTGACGTAGTTAGTTTGGTTTACAGATGTAATATAAAATTAAACACATAATTTAAATTCATAAACAACTTTATGAACACATGTACCATTATTACAATTAATGGAATGGACAAGGTCGTTGTTCATTGGACAGTTTCTTAATCTCGGAAACAAAATGGGTACTGGTACCTCTCCCATGTACACATTAACCATCAAACGATATTTACTCTCTTTTACAACGACTGCTCGAAACTCAGCTTCAGCACAAACAGGATCTATGAAATGGATTTCATAGCCATCTTTTACAGAGATACAAAGAACACCAGGTTTTTTGATGCCAAGTTTTGTCTTCAAAGCATTGTCGCACGATAACTCAGTAAGATACTTTCCTACTGAAGAATTAAAGTGAGATCGAATTTTTGAAACAAATCAGTACTGGATATCGGTGAATTTCTCTGCATCATTCACTTGAAAGTATTTCTTGATCCCTTTGATAATATAAAACAGAAGATCTTCAAAAACAAATTTAATATTGTCAGAGAACTGATTCAGAAGAAGAATGTAACAATCGATATCTTAATTATTAAAGGTATTTTAAATGCGCCTTCGCAACTACAGAAGTAACGCATTTTTCACCAAACACTTTTTGTTTTATTGAAGTAAAATATCACCATGTTTACAATTTGGCTTGGTTCCTGAATCGACAATCAGTTCGCTTCAAAAGATTTTGATTTGATGTACTGTATTTCATACCTGGTTTCCACTAATATGGGGAACATTGCATGGATAATCCGAAAGCCGCATAATCCGCACTCGTATAGTAGGGAGCTTGATGCACATTTAATCACGTTTAATGGAAGAGAGGAGAACGCGATGATGGCGCTCAGACTGATGCAATTATCCAGTGATTTCGTATCGAAAAGCAAAATCATATTTTTCGAACCGTTGTGAGGTAATACCGAGTCCCAGTTCCCTTGGAGGCTTCGTTACTGTGAACACAGCCTAACGTCTTAAGATGTGCACGCGCTACTCATTCCATTAAATCTCACTTATTCACGTGTCTTCTAGCAGCCACTCTGGGTCGCTCTGCAGATGTTGGCCGGATCGCATTCAAACTGCGGCACATACGTGAATTTTGTATTATAATAAGTTTTATGGGAGCCGACATTTCATCAGTGATACACCTTACCACCTTGCTTTCCCTCAGGGAAGCACACTCATTCCTTTCCCCTGATGAAACTGTTGCGCCATTAATATCCTGAAAAACAAGTGTAGCTTCACGCTAGTCTTCCTATCCTTGTGATGACATTGAATCAATGTGGTATAGGATCATTTATAATCTGGTCCCGAAAAACAAACGTCTCTGTCTCACTGGTTTCGTCCGACTGGTCTTCGTGACCCATTTGACCACATTATCACACAGGTCTGTCGCTTGCAGAGAAGAATACTGACACTGTGAAACGTCCCCTTTGAAAATTATACAAGACTGTGCTTAAACTGACACACAATATTTTTAGCGCAACGCAATCTGACTTTCAAAAATCCCTACAAAAGAATGGCCCTGACTAACATTAACCTATACCTTTCACAAATCACTTACCTCACAAAAAATCTTCGTTACTCGAACTACTGCAATACAGCGAGCGCCACTACTGCCAGCTAAATAAAAGATTCAAACTACTGAAGGCACTAACTACTGATAGGCATAGTTAGCAAATGAAAGATTTTAATAGAGAACAAACAATGTATTTACCTTAATAGTGTTGAAAAATCTTAGTATACATAGCAGTTCATGACATCCAGTCTTACAAATTTCAAAACTCCGCCATTTCTCTCCCCACATCCACCACTGCTGGCGGCTCACCTCCAACTGCGCAACGCTACGTGCTGTTCACATCCAGCTGCCCAACACTACAATGGCAGACAACAATGCAAACTAGCCACAGACTGCACACAGCACAGCCAGTGATTTTCATACAGAGCGCTACGTAACGTTGCCAATAAGAAAACATAAACAGCCTACTTACAACTGGATACGCCGACAACTAACCTTCCTTGCCCGATCAGATGATGCCGGTTTCTCGGTTGAACTCTTCTCTTCCAGGACTTTTCTGTTTTCCCGTGGACGAAGAATACTGTTATCGTATCTCTCCTAGGTCACTACACCCACAATGAGGTCGGGCGTGAAAATGATCCCGACCGCCGTCCTGTCGCCAATATATGGTGAACGCGCATAGGAAATGGCAGTCTTCCACGTTACCTTGTTTTGTTTGTAAATATGTTGACCCTTGTCTTTAATCGTCAATGTTTTGGATAGTTTTTGTTTTTTTTCGCTCACTCTAGAGACTTACCCCATTGCGTTGTTCTTAAGAAAAAATTTCTTTTGAGTCCCAGAATTGTGCTATGTATGTCCATCTTTTTTATTTCATAAAAAGGGGGATGCCGTCTTTGACTAATGATCAAAACATCCTTGATCCCGGTTTTGAACCTAGTCACTGCCTAAATTTTGAATTATAATTGTCAGGAATGACGGCCGAAGACTTCCAGAATAATAAGTCTCCTTCGTTCTCCGAACGCCTTCGTCAAAAAGGATGGAGGAGCGGGCAGAGATTCTAGACACTTACCTGCCGTTGGGAAGGGAAACTGCCCCTGAAAGGCGGATGAATCAGCAATGATCAACGGCTTGAGGATGTAAAACTTAATCTAAACCACTCCTTTAAAAATACGTTACGTACATCAACAGGAATGTGGCCTGTAATTCATCATTGACAAAAGATTCCGGATTAGTCCTTGTTCGGGTTTCTGGGAGGGACTGCCAAGGGGGAAGTGACCATGAGAAAAATATGATTCAGGGCGTGGATGTTTGAAGGTGGTACTGAACCCAGAAAATCTGAAAAGAAAACTTCTAAGGCTCAATCTACATATAGTAGAGATCAGTGAAGTGAAATGGAAAGAAGACAAGGATTCCTGGACCGACGAATATTGGTATAACACGAACACGGTCAGTTATGAATGGAATCTAAGAGAAGAGGTACTGTGAACAGTTCACGCAAACCAATGCGGACTTCAAGTTGTGGTATACATGCCTACGTCACAACCAGAAGATGAAGAGATAGAGAAAGTGTATGAGGATATTGAATGGGTAGTTAAGCACTTAAAGGGAGATGAAGGTATAATGAGGGGGGTTTGGAATAGCAGTTGTAGGTGAAGGAGTAAAAGAAAGGGTTACGGAAGAATATGGGCTTGGTAGCAGGAATGAAAGATGAGAAACACTGAGTTCTGCAACAGATTTCAGTTAGTAATAGCACGTACTCTGTTCAAGAATCGTAAGACTGTGAGGGATACCTGGAATAGGCCTAGAGACACGGGAAGATTCCAGCTGGAATACACCATGGTCAGTCAGAGAACTCTAAATCAGATTTTGTATTGTAAGGGGTACCCAGGAGCAGATACAGGCTCAGATCACAATTTAGTTAAGTGTCACCACTAGAATGAAGTTTAGAAGAATCATACGTAACAATGCGGAATGAACTTGTATTCTAAAGTACTGAGCAAGGACGAGGCACATTCGAGGTTAGCTAAAGAAGTGGATAATCAGATATGGGAATAATACAGTAGGCGTTTCAGTTGGAGACCAGTGGACATCTCGAAAAGGAGCAATAACAGATATTGGAGAGGCTAACATAAGTATTAGGACGGGAACTGCGAAGAAAACTTGGTTCATAGAAGGGGTCCTTCAAATAATCAAGGATATCCTGGAAAGAAAGAAATACAAGGATGTTCAGGAAAAGACGGGAATACAGAAATATAAACCACTTAGGACTGAAATAAGTAGGAAGTGCAAAGAAGCCAAGGCGAAATGACTGCAGAAAAATGTTAAGAAATAGAAAAATAAATGGTCGACGATATGAATAACTCAGCAAACAGAAAATTGAAAACAGACTTCAGTAAATTAAATGTGAGGGTGGTAACATTGAGATTGCAATGGGAACTCCACATTTAATAGCAGAGGAAGGAGCTGATAGACGGAAAGAGTACACTAAAGGTCTCTATCATTGAAGGAATTAGCTGATGAGGAAGTCGGTAGGGAAGATATAAGGGGATCCTGTACTGGAGTCACAATTTAAAAGAGTTTTGAAAGCCTTGACATCGAGTCAGGCAAGGAGGACTGACATCAATCCATCAAAATTTCTAAGATCATTGAGGGCAGTTCCAACCAAACGAATATTCAAGATGGAGTGTATAATCTAAGAGACTGGCGATATACCATCACACTTCCGAAGTAATATCATCCATACAGTTCGAAGACAGCAAGAACTGGAAAATACGAGAGTTACTGCACAATCAGCTTAACATATCATACTTCCAAGTTGCTGACAAGAATAATATGCATTAGAATGGAAAGGAGAATTGAGGATCTGTTAGAATTACGATGGTTGTGTAGTGGACTGACAAGGCAGCCAGTCCACAGTGACGGGTAGCCGAAAGGGCACACGTACACACACGCCGACTGGCGCGAAGTCTGGAACAGGTTTCGTAATGAATGTGATAAAGAAATGAACGTAGCTACTAGAACACTTAACTTTTATATCGTCCTTTGGTATACGGCATTCTTGATGATACAAGTGAGACTCTATCTTGAGGTACATGCAACGTTACAAATGGTTAATGGCGCCTTGCTAGGTCGTAGCCATGGACTTAGCTGAAGGCTATTCTGTCTCTCGGCAAATGAGAGAAAGGCTTCGTCAGTGTAGTCGCTAGCAACGTAGTCATACCACTGGGGCGAGTGCTAGTACGTCTCTCGAGACCTGCCGTGTGGTGGCGCTCGATCTGCGATCCTGACAGTGGCGACACGCGGGTCCGACATGTACTAATGGACCGCGGCCGATTTAAGCTACCACCTAGCAAGTGTGGTGTCTGGCGGTGACACCACATTCCTCCCCCGCAAATCGGCGAACGGTCGTGCAAAGAATTTCCGCGGCGGGGCGGATTGTTGTTCGGCACACGCCATGCAAGAAGAGCACATATTCGTAATCGCAGCATCGATTCCGAACCAAGTACAGTGCTGACGAGCAAGTTGTTTCGTACGCACTATACCCCAATGTCCTTGGTGGAGAAGCTGTAAGACAGAGGACTGTAACGAACGTGGGACCACGACTCTAGACAGATCATTATCAAAACGCAACAACAAAACACCACGTCGTACAAAAAGTCTCTCCTTGTGAGCAAAAAATCGGCGAACCAACGGATCCTCGATCCGTGACTTTGACAAGGGCCATTGCGTAGCAACAAAACGCAGAACGGTAGCAAGGACAGGGTCAGCAGCTGTGGCTGTAGCTACACGACGAAAATCAATCGGAAACGATTCGACCACGTTATCGGTTTCCGCATCAATGAACATACAAGCAAGTTCGGAAGAATCGAATGCTTTATCCTCAGCAACAGGCAAACGGGACAACGCAGCAGCGTCGCCGTGCTTAGGCCGGTATTACACTATCAAATTTCTTTGTCCAATATCTTTGTCCAATATTTTTGTCAAAGATTTTTGATAGTGTAATAGGGATGTTTGACAAATGTCGTCCAATATTTGATCAAATCTAGGCCGAGGCCGTATATTTGATCAAAGAAATCGCTTGTCTTCTGTTCACTGCAATGCGATATGTTACCACGCGGAGCGCTAGCATCGCTGCAGCGTTCTGTCGTCTGTAGTGTTTTTATAACCATTGCCGGTAAATACAATTGGTGTGTGCCGACAACTACAGAATTAATAGAGATGTCTGAAGCTGATGAGGCGCTTTATAGCGTGAGGCACCCTGAATACAAAAATAGATTAAGAAGATTGGAGACCTAACCTGACCTAACCTAACCTAACATAACCCTCTCCTGTAGCAAGGAATCGGAGTGTTATAGTGAGCCTGTCTTCTGAAGATGTAGCAGTTCTTAAGTGAAAATTGTGCTTTGTGATATGAGGATACACTTCATTGAGCACATACAGAAATATATGCTCATCCATTCTTAAGTAATTGATGTACGACTTGACGTCTTCCACTGTAAGCTCACGTAACAAGTTTTGTTGAATGCTTTTATCGTGTCGTCGTAAAACCCACGGCTTCACCCAGATTAGATTAGTTTTTCGTTCCATAGATCCGTGCTGAGGAGATCCTCATGGATGTGGAACATGTCGATTTTTTTAAGCTGAAATAAAAATACTAATAGTGTGAATAAATACAATACATCATTTGTTTCTATTAAAAATTTCGCCAATGGAGTAGAAGGAGTTGGCCAGTAGTAAGTCTTTCAGGCTCCTTTTAAACTGATCTCTATTTCTAACTAAATTTTTTATGTTTCCTGGCAAATTATTGAAGATGAGTGTTCCTGAGTAGTGGACCCCTTTTTGAACTAAAGTGCTTTTAAGTCTTTGTGCAGATCATTTTTGTTCCTGGTATTGTATGTATGAACTGAGTTGTTTGTTGGAAAAAGAGATATATTATTTACGACAAATTTTATTAAGAAGTAAATATACTGAGAGGCAGTAGTTAGTATACCCAGTTCTTTGAAGAGGTTTCTGCAGGGGGTCCGTGAATTTACTCCACAAATAATACGTATTACACGCTTTTGGACCTTGAAAACTTTTATTTGACTTCAAGATTTACCCCAAAATATTATCCCATATGACATTATGGAATGAAAGTATGCAAGCTTTTTCATTTTTATGTTGCCTATGTCTGCTAACACTCGAATTGCAAATACAGATTTGTTAAGGCGTTTCTGCAGTTCTGTGGTGTGCTCCTCCCAACTGATTTTTTTATCAACTTGTAATCCCAGGACTTTTAAGACTGTCAACCTCGTATGTATGGTTCCATTTTTTCCCCCCACTTCTTTTCCGCATGTGCACACAATGCAATTGGAGTACGTAAAACTGCTGCGGTTAATAACAAGTTGTTGTCAGCCATCTTGAACTTTGACGAAAAATTTGATGACAGTGTAATACCCCTTGTAGCGCTACGTCAAAGATCTTTGTCAAATATATTGGACGGAATATTGGATCACATCTTTGATCAAATCTTTGACAAAGAAATTTGATAGTGTAATACCGGCCTTAGCAGCGGACCGATACAAGATATCGTAGCGATTGGCGACCTCAGAACGCAATGCATGGGGAACATTGCGCGCTCTGAAAAATTTCGGTTGCGCGTTCACTTTCAGTTCCAAATGTGCGTCATAGTTCTTAGCGCAACCAAGGCCCGGTGCAAAAATGTCTGCAAATTCTTCACATAGACTAGAAACATTGGCTGAAGGCACAGTCTGATTCACTGATAGGACCTGATGGACGATAGACAAGTTAAACAACTGAAATAAATCTAAACCAAACAAGTTCACTGCAGTAGAAGAACGAAGAACGTAAAATGACACAAGTTTTGTTTGTTCCTTGTATGTAGCAAGAAGACTGCACTGTCCTAACACAGGGAGATTCTGTCCTGAATAACTCGTGAGCTGAACATTTGCGGCACGCAACGGAGGTGCGCCCAGTTGTTTGTACGTGGCGTGATTGAGCAATGAAACTGCAGCTCCGGTATCGAGCTGGAACGGTATCACTTGTCCGGCAAAGTCCAAATCTACAAAAAGTTTATTGTCCTGCTGACGACAAGAGCGACTGTTTTGTGCAACGTGAACAGACACTGGTACAAAATCACGTGCGACGTGACGGGATTTCCGTCGACGTCGACGCACACGTTTTGTGGGACAAACACAGTCACAGTTAGAGAGAGGAACACTGGACGGAGTGGCATGAACGACATGAATGTCCATGGGCGAAGGTCCACGAGCCTGATTGTCCTTGGTTCGATTCTGGCGCGAAGCAAAGGGCCTGGTTTGGTTGTGATTGTCTGATTTGAGCTTTTTCTGGCAAACACTTTGAACATGTCCTTTCTTATGACAGTAAAAGCAAATAGCTTGGCGTGACGGGCAATTCTCACGCGAATGTCTAGTAGCACACCGCGGGCATGATTTCACTGCATTTGCTTGCTTCCGCGGGACACGTGGCGGTGCGGACGTGCGTGAAGGCTGTTTACAGGTCCGCGCAGCGCGCCCGGCAGGCCGGTTAATGCGACACACTGCTGGCGAAGTTGCAAATGAGTCCTGAGCAAAGTCAAGTGTGTCTTGCCTATCTAAAATGTCTATCACTTGTTGAAGGGAGGGATTGACGAGTTTCGAAATCTGTTCCCGTATGCGAACATCAGAAACGTTCTGTGCTATTGCATCACGCACCATAGTATCTGAATAAGGGAGTCCACATTCACATTCAAATGCACACTCCCTAGTAAGTCCTTGCAAAGTTGCAACCCACTCCCGATTAGTCTGACCGGCCGTACGTTTTGTACGAAAGAACGTATACCAATTTCCAACGACATTTACTGTTTCTTTGAAATAGGCATCTAAAGCAGACAAAATTTCTTCGTATAACAGAGTTGCTACGTCGCGTCGGGGAAACAATTTCACTATCACACGGTAGGTGGACACACCTACACACGAAAGCAAAAACGGCTCATGACCTTGAATTCTGTAGGCGGCGAGATGAAATCCAAATTGTCGAGACCATTCTGTCCAAGATTCAATGGCTGCATCAAAGCCACGAAACGGGGGTGCAACGGCATGTTGTGGCTGCAGTAGCGGTGAAGCGGCGGCGGCCGCATCGTTTTGCAGCGCACGTTGACCCTGGACGAGCTGTCCCAGGGCATCCAATAACGACTGCGTCTGCTGATTCTGCAAGCGATAAAATTCGGACAGTACATCTGGAGAATGTGGCGAAGCCATGACACACGTAAATGTAAGCAATGAGAAAGAACAAGATCCTGATTAATCCGCGTCGCCAATGTAGTGGACTGACAAGGCAGCCAGTCCACAGTGACGGGTAGCCGAAAGGGCACACGTACACACACGCCGACTGGCGCGAAGTCTGGAACAGGATTCGTAATGAATGTGATAAAGAAAAGAACGTAGCTACTAGACCACTTAACTTTTATATCGTCCTTTGGTATACAGCATTCTTGATGATACAGGCGAGACTCTATCTTGAGGTACATGCAACGTTACAAATGGTTAATGGCGCCTTGCTAGGTCGTAGCCATGGACTTAGCTGAAGGCTATTCTAACTGTCTCTCGGCAAATGAGAGAAAGGCTTCGTCAGTGTAGTCGCTAGCAACGTAGTCGTACCACTGGGGCGAGTGCTAGTACGTCTCTCGAGACCTGCCGTGTGGTGGCGCTCGATCTGCGATCCTGACAGTGGCGACACGCGGGTCCGACATGTACTAATGGACCGCGGCCGATTTAAGCTACCACCTAGCAAGTGTGGTGTCTGGCGGTGACACCACAGTTTGGCTTTGGGAAAGGCAAAAGCACCGAGAGTCAGTCGGGGCGTTGCGCTTGATAATGGAAGCATGACTGAAGAAAACGTAAGGCACATTTATAAGATCTGTCTACCTGGAAAGAGCGTGCGACGATATTAAACCGTGCTGGATGTTGGAAATTCTGAGAAAAATTTCAGTAAGTTATTGGGAAGGATGGATAATATACACTATGTACAAGAACCAAGCTGAAAAAATAAGGTTGGAAGACCAAAAACGAACTGTTAAAGTAAGTGTTCTGGCCCTGGCAGCCTAATGGCGCCAGACTGACCGCCGTGTCATCCTCTGCCTAAGACTCCTATAACCTGAGCTGAACTTTCCGTCGTGTTTCCCCCAAAGTACAGGATATTCAGTCACAATGTGAGTGGAGATTTCTAATTAAATGTATTGAAGAATTCTTCGTAAATGTGGGTGGCTGCTCAGCTATGAACTGCGCTAACCATGACAAAAATGGTTTCCGCGTGTTTGGATATCCAAGTGACCCCAAACGAAGTGAAATACGGACCATAAACTGCCGCTGAGACAACTGGGAACCAGACCTGGCGCTAAGTTGTGTGTTGTAGGTATATGCTGACAGGTAGCTATAAACATGAAATCAATTCTATATAATTGCGTTTCTTCTCTCACTCGAAAACTGGGAGCTCTCCCTCTATCAGTGGAGTTATCGGATGCGGCATGGAGGGGCATGTGAACAATATGCAGCTCACCCAGCCGTTGCAGCGTTTCTTGACCATGGAACAGCTACCAAACGGTCGAGTCGCTCCTCAGTAGACTTCAAGAGGCAGATTGCACACAGTACCAGTCCTCCTGCCAGCCATAGTGGCCGAGCGGTTCTAGGAGCTTCAGTCCGGAACAGCGCGACTGCTACGGTCGCAGGTTCGAATCCTGCGTCGGGCATGGATGTGTGTGATGTCCTTAGGTTCGTTAGGTTTATGTACTTCTCTAAGTTCTAGGGGACTGATGACCTCAGATGTTGAGTCCCATAGTGCTCAAAGCCATTTGAACCATTTTGAACCAGTCCTCAAATTAAGGAAAATAATCCCGAATCCCGCGTATGGCATTGAGATATGCTGATCACTCAACTACAAAGACAGCCCGAAGAGGTAAAGACGAAAATAAAAGAAAGGTTCAAGGGTGGAGTCAAAATTCAGGGTGAAAGGTTATCAATTACAAGATCCGCTGATGATATTGCCATTTTCATTGAGGGTGAGGAAGACTTACAGGATCCGTTGAATCGAACATTCTAATCAGTACTGAATACGGATTCATGGTATCCTGATGAAAGACGAAAGTGGTGAGTAGTAGCAGAAAAGAGAACAGCGGAAACGTATTAAAATTGTTGATCAAGAACTACACGAAGTTTAGGAGACGAAATAACTAAATGGGCGAAACAAAGACAACATAAAAAGCACAGTGGCACCGGTGATAAAAGCATTCCGGGGGAAGAGAACTCGCCTATTATCAAACATTCGCCTTAATTTGAGGAAAGAAATTCTCTGAATGTACGCTTGGAGCACAAAATTATATGGTAATAAATCAAGGGCTGTGGGGAAACGGGAACAGAAGAGAATCGGAACACTTGAGATGTAGTCTTACAGAAGAATGTTGAAAATTAGGTGCAGTCATAAGTTAAAGAGTGAGGATATTCTCCGCAGAATCTGCGAACAATGGAACAGATGCAAAACAATGGCAAGGAGACAGAACAGGATATAGGACATGAATAACTTCTGTCGCACTAGTCGACACTGCTCATCCGAATCTACCTACACACTTCGTAAGCCACCATACGGTGCGTGGTGGAGTGTACCATGTACCATACAAATCATTTCGTTTCCTGTTCTACTCGCAAACAAAGCGATGTGAACACGACTATCTGTATGCCTCCGTATGAGCGCTAATTTTTTCGTATCTTATCTTCGTGGTCCTTATACGAATTATATGTTGGCGGCAGCAGAATCGTCCACTAGTCAGCTTCAAATATCGGTTCTCTAAATTTTCCCAATAGCGTTCCTTGAAATGAACGTCGGTTTCCCTCCAGGGACTCCAACTTGAGTTCCCAAAGCGTCTCCGTAATACTTCGATATTGTTCGAACTTTCGGTAACAAACCTAGCAGCCCACCTCTGAATTACTTCTAAGTTTTCCTTAAATCCGACCTCTTGTAGATCCCTGACACTCGAGCAGTACTCAAGAACATGTCGCACTAGGGTCCTATATGTGGTCTTCTTTACAGATGAATCACACTTACCTAAAATTCTCCCAATAAATCGATGTCGACCATTTGCCTACCCTACTACAGCCTTCACATGCTAGTGCCGTTTCATATCGCTTTATAACCATACGCTAAGATATTTAAACGACCGGACTGTGTCAAGCAAGACATTATTAGTGCTGTATCCCATTGTTACGGATTTGTTTTTGCTACTCAACGGCAGTAACTTACATTTGTTTACATTTAGATCTACCTGTCGTTCATCTTTTACCAACTAGAAATTTATACTGAGTCAACTTGTAAAGTCATACAGTCATCCGACTTCAACACCTTCCCGTGCACCACAGCATCATCAGCAAACAACCGCAGATTGCTGCCCACCCTGTCCGCAAATATTAGTGGTCCTGTCACACTCCCGACGACAACCTTGTCAGTGATGAACCCTCGCCGTCGAGGACAACATATTGTGATCTGTTACTTAAGATGTCTTGGAGCAGCTCAAATATCTTGCACCTATCTCATATGCTCGTACCTTCGTGAACGTCCTGTAGTGAGGCACCAAATGAAATGCTTTTCAGAAATTTAGAAATATGGAATCTGCATGTTGCCCTTCACACATAGTTAGCAGAGTATCATGTAAAAAGGAGTCTTAAATCCACTTAGTTGTTTTATATAGGACCACAATTTTCTCTTGTTTTCTGCCAAATCTTTTGCTAGGGTATGGTTGTGTTAGTTGCTTGCCTCGCGCGCAGATATTTTTACTGACGCCTGTCGCCATTTGCGCGTTCGCTTTTCAACCGAAAGTGCAACAGCCTTTCATTCCTCAGAATTTTTCAAATTTTATTGTTAAACCGTGGTAAGTCTTTATCGTCCTTCATGATCTATAAAGATAAAGTCTCAAAAATCAAGAATTATTCTTCCTATAACCGTAATAATTTCAACAATACACCTACTAAGCACATAGTTCTCCAGACCACGATTTATAATCTGCCTAAACTTTGACCATAATTCTTCAACGTCTATCTTAATGCAACTAATTGTTGTCGGTTCATTGTCTGAGATGCTAACAATTGCTTATCTGCTCTTCCTAGCAGAAACACTTTCCTAGCCTTCTTGACTCATTTATTAACTATCAGATGATAATCGCTATGATGACATCTTGATCTAACTCCCGTCTCTAAGCTTAAGTCGTCGATTAGGTCTGGCCTTTTTGTAGCTACAAGATCTAACAAGGAATCCCTTGAATGCGAGGTCACAATTTCATAAGGCTCATTTGAGTGTGTTGTCTTCACAATTATGACAGGCAAGATATTAGCTGGTAATGATTCACCACACGCATCAGGAGGGCAACAGAAAATGAGTGTCGTAGATATGCAGAGATCAAACTTTTATGGGATGTATACATTACACTTCACAAACTGAACATCGTCGACATTCAAGGAATGTTCAAAACAAACTATTAACTTGCACCATGAACAACGAATGAAAAATGGTACAAGACAGTGATCACAAAGGTTCGCGCAATCAAGACTGAAAGCGAACTCCTTAGGACTTACGAACTGTGCAGGACATTCAGCTAGGCGTACACTCTTAAAGAAAGATTCATATTGGAATAACGGGGTGAACTGATGGAATGTGATGGCACGCAACCGAATGTGAAACAGTCTGTCGTGAAACTGGCTATCCTTTAAGGCACTGAAAAAAAAAAAAAAATCCAAAAGCTGAAGTTGTCCAATGGGTACAGGTGGTATGAACTGCAATGTCACACACTTTTCAGAAGTGATATAGAGCCGTGCGCGTCTCGCAGTCATGCGGTTTATTGCTCGTCATCTTGTTTTTATGGTTCTGTCCCCTCATTTTTCTTTTAATTCGATTTATTGGTCAATAGGTTGCTGGTTTGCTTGCCCGTGAGTGGCAGCAGCAGCGCTTATCGATAAGTGCACTGTCGTACTATCTCTGGAGCGACCGCTAGTATTTTTAGGTCGATGGGCAAGAGTTACCTCTGCGTTGGTGGTTCCAAGCCAGTGTGCCCGGTTCGCCGTGTCTCCGAGTTCCGAACGGACATCGAGTTGAGTCGCGTTGGAGCTGCAGTCAGCTCCTGACAGCCAGGAGTCGCCCGACCGTTGCCGACACCCATAACTTGATTGTGGACGACCTTGGTTCGTCGTTCGGTCGGTCGTCTCACCGGACGACGTTATTGGTCGCCGAATGCTTATGGAAACTCTGTGTGTGTGACTTGTAATTTCTCCTTGTTGTTCCGTGGTGATTGGTTTTAGGATTGTCGGAGCTCTTGATGCAAGTGTTTACGTGGTACTGTGTGTAGCTTCTGTGATTTTCATTGAGCAGATGAATGCTGTCTGTGTACTGGAGTAGGCAGTCAGTCGGTTGCGAGAGAGCAGCGAGGAAGTCTCCGCAACGTGTGTATTTATTGTTACGCTTGGCTGCCTGTATCACCTAAACTGTTGTTAGAGTTTCCTCCCTTTCTCCCCAGGCCGACCCTTGGAACACTTCTGAGCACCACTTTTCAGTTGTTTGTGATTGTAATTTTCTTTTGTCGCAAGTAGTGTGCCAGGCCTTCAGCCGTGTGTTAATTTTGTCTGTTCTATGTTCAGTATACGACCTTCAGCTGAACTTTATGTGAATTATTTTAAAATTAGGCCTTCAGCCATATTTTACTTAAAATTCTTGTTTGCTCTGTATTTAGGCCTTCAGCCGCATTTGTTTTGAAGTTTGTGGCTTTCAGCCATTATGTGTAAATTCCTGTGTTTCTCTTTAATTATCTTGAATTCTTAAAATGGCGTTCAGCTGTACTATGTGAATGCTTATCTTAAGGTTTGTCTTTAATTATTTTGAATAATTGTTTGGGCCTTCAGCTGTTAAGATATTTCAAGTGTTCTTAAGGTGGTTTTTTGTTGTATTGTGTAAATGCTTGTCTTCAAAGGTTGCTTTTTATTATGTTGAAATATTATTGGGCTTTCATCCAAGGAATTAATTCAAATTTTCCTCAATACGGCTTTTAGCCGAAATTGGTAAATGCTTGCTTTTTAAAGAATTTCCTATGTTGATCTGAAATATTATTCAGCCCTTTAGCCGAGAAGATATTTTAATTTTACTTAAGTAAGGCCTTCAACCATTTGTCTAAATTCATTTGCCTTAAAAATAAATATTTAAGAATATTTTAATTTCACTTAAGTAAGGCCTTCAGCCATTTCTCTAAATCCTTCTCTTTTAAAAGGAAATATTTAAACCTTGTTATTGAGAAGTTCCTTTGGCCCTAAGCCATGAATTGATCGTTGTTGTCTTAAAGAGAAAACTGTGCATTGTGTTTTTGAGGAATAAAGTTCTGTGGTCTTGTGTAACAAACAGTAACTGATCATGTCCCCTTTCCACAATCTGATCCGCTCTGTCCTGCGAAACCAGATTTAAGATATTTTGCTCTAAAGTAGTGTTGTGGCGACTTCTGCCACCAAATGTATCAGGATGACCAAATGTTGTGGGAAGACACCAAATGTAGTGGATTGGTGCCAGGAGTTGCCGTATTAAAACATGGTGAGAACTTTCCAAATGATTTATTCGTTTCCACTACAGTGCTCCATTCACCTCAGCCTGTGTCACGGGGCCCCGCAATGCTGAGGCCACTGCCCCAGCAGCCTGTGCAATGCATCGCTGTGTCGTGCCGGCCTTTGGTCGCCCGCTGAGTTCCGATGATATAAGGATGGCAGCACCAGCTGCTGACTCAGAGCTGCTCAGTGTGAGCCACGGGCGGCCAGCTGCATCCTTCTCCTCGCCAGCATGGCTGAGATCGTGATGACGAACAAGCACCTGCTATCCAGCATCCAAATCTATGGCCCTCACGTCAGGAAGTCTCCGGAATGTGTTGGGAACCGATATGACAGCCCGCGGTAGCGAATCCAAGAGTGGCCCACCACTAGCTGGCTGCGGACCCCGCGTCGGCCTCAGAGGGCCTGCTGTGGACTAAGACACTGGTACCCCATCTGTTGCTGCGTGTAGCCAGGTGGTGTGATATGCCCCGCCGTCCAGGAGAGCTGCCACACTTGAATTGATCTTGATAGAAACGGCACCTATTTATACTCGGCTGGGTGCCTCTGTATTGCCAAGTGTGTCACGTATGCGTAACACTTAGGTTGGCCAGTGGCCCTCTTCTGCCTGTGACTTGCGCCATGGAAACTGCTGTGTGCGCCCTCTCCGGCAGTTCTACGCTCTTGTGGCCTCTATTTGCCTCCGCAACTGCTGGTATGCGTAACTTACTGCAATCTGAACCGCACCTGGCTGTAACTCATGCTCCGAAAATCGCGCAAAACTTTCCCTATCCTAAACGGTGGTGCCGCTTCATTATTCCCATCTTCGGAAAGACCTGGTCCCTGGGGCGTCCTTTAACTAACTCTTAAACTTGTTTGGATTGGCGCTTATGACATACTTACTTACTACTAGAAAACTTAGATGTGGTCTAGTGCTCCTAGGCACATGATATGAGGGGAAAAACATTTTAAAAAAGCCGTAATGGATGACCTCTCTGCTGATCGCTCGTTCAACCCCTTACCTTCGCCCTCAGTATCCAATCTACTGGAACTTCGACTACCCTCGGTTGCCTCTGGGAACTGGCTCTCCGCCTGATCAGGAAGAAAACAACACATAAGTTAAGGCTGCGATGACACTTGGCACAGAGGTGCTCAAAATGATCGTTATTTGCCGTTGCCTTTCCATATACTGAGCGACATGTTGCACAAGCTGTTCGGCTGATATGCGCCCCTTTTACTCTAAAATGAACTGGTTTACGGATCTCAACAGACCTGGCACCAGAGTTCGATTTAACAAGGTCAGATTCTGCCTTGGAAAACGCTCTAAAGTGGCTTCTGGCCAGTTCAGCTGTGGCTACGTAACATTCAATTGTGTGACTCCTGAAATTGACGCTGGCAGGTGGAAGGTTGGTCCTATCATGTTACACTTAGTTCCATTGATTAAAATTCCGCTCCCCTCGAGCTCTATGCGTTTTGCTTCCGTAAACAGTCCTTGCTCAAAACAATTTGCTACTACTACCAAATTCTCGTAGGTGGAGAAGATCCAATGCATCCTGACCCATTGCAAGCTCCATTTTCGCTCCACGATGTCCCTTGGACAGTCTGTTCCTTTCCCCCTAGCTAAATATAACTGCATAGTACACGTGTCCCATATTTGTAGCTTCACAGATTTTCCTCCAACATTCCCTGTTTTTGATCCCAACTCAACACCGATCGTGTGACTACTTTCCTCCTTAAATTTACATTATATAAACTGGTGCAATAAACACGACTTTCCTGCCCCAGCGCTGTCGATAACAAAAAATTTAAACAAGAAATGGTACGACTCTGACATCGTTCAATACATATTTATTACGGCTTTGGCGCAAAATTTACTCAGATGCATTTATTCCTCCAGAACTGCGTTCGATTTCTTCTCCAACAACACTCCACATACGTCAGACGCTACATTTCCCTTTTCAGTGACCTGAGGACAGGGATCACCATCACCCTTCCTCCCTCTTCAAAAGGACTGCAGCCCCAGCAGGTTCACAATACTCGAAAACACATATACGAAAATACAATGCCTAATTACTCTACAGAAACCAACTGATACATGACACGAAAACAAAACAAAACAAAACAAAAATACATATACTCTACCACTTTCTGGATCGCAAAGCATACGGTACTTCATGCTGTACTCTATCTTCCTGGTTTGCTCTGCGCTTAGCACCTCTCTTCACTCTCTCTTTCTTCTTCTTTCCATTATGAGACACGCCTGGAATCACATCTGGGCAACCCTTAAATAGCTGTAACCGCTCAATGTGTACTATCGTCGTTCTAGTTGGCAGCTGAAGCTTAACATTAACGGGGGATGTGGTTTCAACAACTTGGTATGGCCCTTGGTACCTCGTGAAGAACTTCTTCGATTTCCATTTTTGCATCTAGGGGCTGGACAGCATTACCCATCGCCCCGCTCTATACTGCGGTAAACTTCCTTCCCGCTTCACTGCGTCTTCCTGCCCTTCCAAAGCCTTTGTATTCCCCTTTTGTACATGTTTCCAAACATCCCGAATTGTCCTTGCGAATTGTCGTACAGATTCACCAGTCCTTCCTTTCTGTAGCTACACTAAATCAAACGGTGACGGCAGTTTTCGCCCGTACACAACCTCATATGGAGACAAACCGGCATTTGTATGGACTTTTGCATTGTGTGCGCAAAGCATATTCTTCAGATACTCGTCCCGTTGATGGTGATGAGAATCCACATAAATACTCAGCATCTTCCCGATTGTTCTGTGTACCCAGTCTGTCCTTCCGTTGGCCTGTGGATGCAACGCGCTCGTCCTCAACTTCTTCACGTTCCACAATTTATACAGTTCCTTCATTAAATCCGACATGAAGTTGGTCCCTTGGTCAGTAATTATTGCGTCTGGTACACCAAACTTCAAAAGCCAGTTATTAACTAACGCTTGCGCGACCACTGCTGCCTTTTGATTTGGCGTAGCCACCATCTCCACATTCCTCGAAAAATGGTCCATTATTGTCAGAACGAATCTGTTCCCCGATGGTGTTCGCCTAATAGGTCCTAAGACATCATTTCCCAGCAAAGAGAATGGGCATGTTGCTTCCGGTAATCGTTGTAGCTGTATTTGTTTCCGACTCAAATCTGCTCTCTGCGCACATGGTATACAGTTCATGACATACTGATCCACATCTACTTTCCTACCTCTCCACCAATACCTCTCCGCCACTCTCCTATTCGTCGCTCTACACACTCCATGACCAGATAACACGTGATCATCTGCTCCTTTGAAACCTCATCCCTCAGCTTCGCTGGCACAACTACCCGTGGCCCTAACTTCGTTTCCCTGCACAGAAGACCGTCGTAGATATTAAATTATGGCTGCGTCCGATACAATTTACAATCGTTGTCCGCGTCCTGTAATTTTCGCAATACCGCTAGGTCATAACCTATGAATTCCACTTTCGCCACCTTCCTACTTAGTGCATCTGCACTACCGTGCTTCTTCCCAGGCTTGTGCACCACCTTGTAGTCGAACTCACAAAGCCTCACAGCCCATCTAGCGAGTCCAGTGGAAGGATCCTTCAACACCAACAACCACTTTAAGGCAGCATGATCTGTCACTTCCAGAATTCTTCTCCGATATAAAAACATTTAAAATATGTGATTCCATAGATTACGCTAAGCATCTCCGTCTCTGTTGTCAAGTAATTCCTCTCTGCTGCATTCACGTGCCTAGACGCATAGGCTACAGGATGTTCTTTCCCATCAATTTCCTGACTAAGAACATACCCTAATGCTTGATTCAATGCATCGCATGCTAGAATAAACTAGTTTTCAAAATCTGGAAACACAAGAACTGGACTTGATGTTAACTCTTCTTTCAGTTTGTCAAACGCTTTCTGACACTCTTCTGTCCACTCAAATTTCGCACCCTTCCGTAACGATCGCTTCAACGGCTGTGCTAAATCTGCAAAACCCCTCACGAACTTTCGATAGAAATTGCAAATTCCGATGAATGACTGCACTTCCTTAACTGTTTTCGGTTCCTGAAAATCCCTTACAGCCTGTACCAACCCCGGATCTGTTCGCACTCCGTCCTTACTGATAATATGGCCCAAATATTTTACCTCTTCTAACGCAAAACGGCACTGCTCCAGGCTCAACGTCAAACGAGCTGCTCTTAACCTCATAAAGGCTTCCCTTAACCGCTGTCTATGTTGCTCCATACTACCTGAAAACATTATAATGTCATCCAAATACACCAGACACTGTTGTGGTTTCAAACCCCTCAAGACACTGTCTAGCAACCTCTGAAACGATGCCGGGCGTTTTTCAAACCGAATGGCATTCTAATGTACTGGTAATGGCCTCCGGGTGTAGAAAGCAGTTTTTGGACGATCCTCTGGAGCCACCTCTAACTGATGATAACCACATGTCAAATCCATCGTAGAAACGTACTTGCACTGTCCTAAATGATCCAAAGTCTCCGATATGTTTGGTATGGGGTATGCGTCCGTTGCAGTCTTGTTATTGAGTTATCGGTAGTCACAACAGAACCTGTATTTCTTAGTTCCGTCTGCGGATTTTTTTGGCGCAACGACAGTGCCCGCTCCCCAGCAACTATTACTATGCTCTATAATACCGTCCGCAAGCTGCTGGTCAATGAAATCCCCCACAATCGGCTCCAAATACCTCGGTATTCTGTATGGTTTACGGTAAACAGGTGCTTCAAATAGCTCTGAGCACTATGGGACTTAACATCTATGGTCAACAGTCCCCTAGAACTTAGAACTACTTAAACCTAACTAACCTAAGGACATCACACAACAACCAGTCATCACGAGGCAGAGAAAATCCCTGACCCCGCCGGGAATCGAACCCGGGAACCCGAGCGCGGGAAGCGAGAACGCTACCGCACGACCACGAGCTGCGGACAAACAGGTGCTTCATTCCCTGTTCGTATCGTATGTTGAACTAATGGAGTTGCTGGTAACGGCCCTTGTGGAAAAAACAAATCTTCTTCCTGTCGGTTAAAGTTCGCGTCTGTAGTACGTCACCTTCGTGGCTTAGAAATTTTAATGGCCAGTAGTGTATTTGTACTACAGACTCTGCATTTCCAGGAGAGGACCTCGCTAGAATGCCCACTGGCTTCCCCACTGGATTTCCCACAGTGAAAATACTTTGAACAAATCCCACACCGTAACCCACTACTCACAAACCTACGACAGAGCCCACACTTCTCACTCATGCTAAAATTTTACAGTTACTGAAAAAAACTATACACATTATCTAAGTTCAGTTACACCAGTAGAACCATTTATAGAACTAACAATAGCGCTCTCGAAATTCTCTATCTACTAAGAAACCAACTACTTGTATTAATACTACTACACCACAGCTAATACCAGTACCAAAACAATTATACAAAATTATTTGCTGAAACCAAAATTTCAAGCGGCCACTGGAACACTCATAGAAGATAAAACTCTGATTGAAAATTTTACTCAAATATTTCTCTAGAAACAATAACAAACGTCAGCTGAAAGCTAAAGCACGAAATTTACCGAACGACTTTAACGCACAGAAAACTGTAAAGAAATACACAGGAAGCGAATGTTTCCAAAAGTTTAATATATCGTTATTTCGCCACCAACTGCACGAAACACCGAAGAAAACTATTAAATTTAATAACTCTATAACAGTGCACAAATAACTTCGTCAGTACTTAGCTTTTTAACGGCTACAGCTGCAACTGCACGCCGCAAAATGACTACAATTTCCCTACAGATCTTCTTGCAGTTGAACCTCGACCTCAATATAGTATTGTAGGTGGAAGTTAAAGAGGATACAGTATCATTACTGGCTGTATTGACGATTCTCGTCAGTGACAAATTGCAAATCAGTCTGAAACATCAGTATATTAGCCCTTGCGGCGGCAGGCTGCCAGCAGTTCTCAGCAGAGCCTGAAGTCCCTCCATGCTGAAGCCTAAGATGACGAAGAAAATGAAGTGATTTCTGCTCTAACATTTACTACAAGAAAATTTAACATTGTTGCGTTTCATGTCCCTTCCTATATTCAGGTTGGCTGAGCTTCGATCTGCTGAGTGCTGACGGATCTAATTGCTCCTTCCTAAGGATATCCTCTATTCAGCTAATAAGTAACGTGAGTTGCACGATTTCATTGAGAAAAAAGTCGTCTCATCTCATTCTCTCTCTTCTCTCTGCCGGCCGCTAGTGGCCGAGCTGTTCTGGCGCTACAGTCTGGAACCGCGCGACCGCTACGGTCGCAGGTTCGAATCCTGCCTCGGGCATGGATGTGTGTGTTGTCCTTAGGTTAGTTAGGTTTAAGTAGTTCTAAGTTCTGGGGGACTTATGACCTCAGCAGTTGAGTCCCATAGTGCTCAGAGCCATTTGAACATTTTCTCTTCTCTCTCTGTGACCAACGACGTGATCCTTATCGACACAGCAGTGGTTCTCCGCACAACCTCTTGTTTATTTACGTTAGCCAATCACTGTAATTCTTATGTCGTCTAAACATTAAGTGTCTGTGAATTCAACACGTCCAGCGGCATCTCACGTCTTCAAAGGCTCAGAACATGAAGGTTCCTAGCCATTTTCGAGATGTTTATGCATGGAAGCGCTTTATGAAGAAAAACTCAGCTTTCTATTTTTGTGCGTAATAATGCCTTCTTTTAAAAATGTTCCTCCTCTTTCCTCTTTCCTGGGTGGTAAAATTTTTTTCGGCAGGGGACTTGTGCCATGGGATATCCTGTCTTTGTTCACCCCAAACGCATTCGATGGCCTACTGTGGCAATAGAAGAGCAGTCCGGATGTTGACCTGTGCCTCCCTCTGGCGTCCCTCTGGTGTCATGGCTCTGAGCGTGGTTGGCTACCTAGACTCCCCTGGCAGCCTGCGTGCTTCTGCACTGCCCAAAAAGCGTTCAATGACATCTTATTTACATAAGACAAGCAAATAAGAATCAACAGTAAATGAAGAGTAAGGTTACGTTAGTCAGTTGTCGACAGTCCCCAATATGTGGTGTTGTTTAAATATTATAATCAAATGGGTCTTTAATTATGAATTTACATGCGTGAAATGACTGTTTATGAAAAACAGTTGCGTAACAACATAAGTTGGTAGTAGCAGTTCTCTGTCTCACATACTGTAAACATCTGGTCATCGGCTTCGAGAGACTGGTACGCCACCATACGCCATCTACTACGGCTGATGAAGTCTGGCATCGATTTGGAGGACCATGGAGTGAGAAAACCATATCTTTTAGCTAATTCAGCTGACCTCGATGAAAAGTAGTGTTAGTGATACTGTTGCTGTCTGGGTGGCTGACCTATGTACTGAATTTCACACCAGGTACACGCGCACGTCGTTTACAAAATTTAATCATATATTGTTTCTACTGTGCTGTGTACACTCAATATTTAATCCGTCTCCGTAGCTGCTGTGTAAGTGGGGCAGATTGCTGAGCGAAGGGGCCCGGGTTCCATTCCTGAACACGTGGGAGATTTTCTCCACTCGGGGACTGGTTGTTACGATGTTCTTACTCTTGTATTGTCGTAATTAACATTCCACTACTGAGGTGGATGAATGGCCAGTATGAAGGTGCAGATGGTAATTACCATACATGTGACATTTTCCATATACAATGAAGCGCCAAACAAACTCTTATCGGCATGCGTATTCAGATAAAGAGATATGTGAACAGGCAGAACACGGCGATGGGACACAGCATCTCCGAAGTAGTGAATATCAGGAATCCGGTAAAACATCAAATCTTCGACATCGCTGCGGTCGGAAAAAGATCCTGCAAGGACGGAACCAAAGACGACTGAAGAGAATCGTTCAACGTGACAAAAGTGCAGTCCTTCCGCAAACTGCTGCAAATGTCAATGCTGGGCACATTCAACGAAACATCATGTATATGGGCTTTCAAAGGCGAAGGCCCACTGGCGCACCCTTTATGACTGCACGACACGAAACTTAACACCTTGCCTAGGCCCATCACCCGGCACTGGACTGGACATGACTGGAAAGACGTTGCCTGGTCGGACGGGTCTTGTTTCAAATTGTGTTGAGCGGATGGACAAGGATACAACCTCATGAATCCATGGACCCTGCATGTCGGCAGGGGACTGTTCAAACTGGTGGAGGCTCTGTAACGGTATGGACGTATGCAGCTGGAGTGATATCTGACCCCGGATACGTCTAGAATCGACTCTGACAGGTGACACGTACGTAAGCATCCTGTCTGATCACTTGCAGTCATTCGTGTCCATTGTGCATTCCGACGGACTTCGGCAGCTCCAGCAGGACAATACTACACCCCACACGTCCAGGATTGGTGTAGAGCGGCTTCAGGAACACTCCTCTGAGTTTAAACACTTCCACTGGCCACCAAACTTCCCAGACATGAACACCATTGAGCATTTCGGGGATACCTTGCAACGTGCTGTTCAGTAGAGATGTCTACCACCTCTTACTCTTACGGATTTATGGACAGCTTTGCTGTATTCATGGTGTCAGTCCTCTCGGGCACTACTCCAGACATTAGTCGAGTCCATGCCACGTCGTTTTGGGGCACTTCTGCGAGCTCGTGTGGGGTCTTATTACTTTGGAACTTTAGTGTAGATTTCTGCATATAAAGGAGTTGGATGTGGTCAAGAGCGTCACACGAGGCAATGTGCGAACAGCAAGGGTTGAACAACACCGCCGACGCACAAGCGGAAATCTCAAAACGGCCTCGGCGCCTCGGCAAGCTAGAGAACTCCGCGTCTGCACCCACAAAGAGTAAGTAGAAAAAAAAGCGGGAGCGAAAAAGCAAAGCTGGGAGAATGCAGTTGGGGGAGAACGGTGATGGAGGCAGAGGTTGGCGCGAGTGAGTTCCGCGAGCTTCTCTTTATCGCATTCGCTGTGAGCGCTACGGAAGCGGCGCGGAGCTTTTTTAAGTCGCCGGCGGGATAAGCCGCCGAGGCGCGTCGATATGCGTTAATAATGCACGGCCCAGCTGCCTCTTCCCTCCCCCCGGCCCCTCCAGTCGATGGGCGGTAGTTTACCAGGCGGCGCAGAGCGGAGCGGGGCAAACACGACCACCCTCCCTCGGGACTGGACAGGCTGGCTCTCTCCCCCCGCCACGGCGCTAAATACGCCGGCCGCGCAGCTCGGGCTGATTACTGGGACCCGACTGGCGGTCGCGCCAGCATTGTTCTCCAATAAACGCGTGCTGCTGCTGCGGCCCCCACACTCGACAATTCAAGCTTTCTGCCGGTTACTAACGCTCCGAGATGTGAAATAAAAACAGCGGGCTGGCAGGAACGTGCATGGTGGAAACAAAACAAAGCAGCTGCGAGGAAAATGTAAAAGAAGACTAAGACGTCCTGCAGGGAATAAAGTTAGCCATCAATGGAAATTACGTGGACGAGCTGAAATATATAGTCTTGCCGAACACGTGGCGCACACAGGTCAATGAGTTTTCCTTTTAGTGTGTGATTCACGTTGTGCAAACTCTAAGTGCAGTGGCAGCTGAAATGCTGAGTAGTTTATATGTTTGTTTCTGTGGCCCTCTATTGCAGTAGCTACTATTTATCTTCTTTTTTTTCTCTTAAGCGTGTTGCAACTTAAGAGATTGTCACACGAGAGGCGTTTCTCTTTTATTTGCAAAGCATCATCTCTGGTGCTATGGTAATATAGCATACACAATGCGATTCTACACTTCGTTATTTACAGATTAAAAACAGGTTTTACCTATGGATCTAGATTATAACCTACCATCGTCGTTTATTACTTCCTTATAATTAATTTGCAGTCATTACTAGGAGAGTCAATAGTCAAAAAAAGCTGGACTTTATCCGATCGCAATATTTCGAACTTTTGCAACCCGTTTTCCTTTTACTGCATTTGAGTTCTTTGCACTTCATTTTCTTTAACGATTATACACTGTCCAGTCACATTGCTGAGACCACCTGTCAGTAGCCTGAATAACCATCTATTGTGACGCGTACCTCTGCGGGACGTGGAGAAGAGAGTCAGTGAGGTTCCGGAAAACACTGACAGCGTCGTGGAGCCACGCCGACTCCATGCCTTGGCCGGCTGCGCTTTTGTCGGTTGAGGATCTCTGGAGCGAACTGCCCGATCGCGGTGGTCCTACAGATTGTCGAGTGGGTTTTAATCCGGGGAGTCTGGCGACCATGGGAGTACGGTAAACCCATCCTAGAGCGAGGAGATGGAAGCGACAGAGGAATTTACCGACTTGGAAGCGAAATCACAAGTGATGGTAGAAGCCAGAAAGAAACTGTGAGCAGAATACAACAGTACAAGTTACTCACCAGAAAGAACATCAGTCTGAAGATAAGGAAACATACCATGAAAGCTTTCGTTTGTAGTGTGGCCCTACACGGATGTGAAACTTCGACAATGGAAAGAGAAGAGAGAATGATGTTGTTGTGTCCTAGGGTGTGTCCTACAAGTTTGTTTCTTCTTGTTTGGATGTGCCTCCACAGAGACCTGATTTCCTGTACTCTTCTAAACATCTTTTCATTTTTTACTTTGTCTCTCCAGCTGATCTTCATCATCCTTCTACGGCAACACATTTCCAGGGCATCTAGCCGGCTTCTCTCTTCTCTTCCCACTGTCCAAGTTTCACATCCGTATAGGGCCACACTCCAAACGAAAGCTTTCGTGGTATGTTTCCTTATTTTCAGACTGATGTTCTCGCCGGTGAGTAAGTTCCAAGGGGCTACTCTAGGTGGGTGTAAAAATGAAGGTGCGCAACGGAAAACAATAAACGCTAAATGAAGATTTGGCCCTGTCTGACTACCACCTGAAGCACATCTTAAGATCTCTCAATTCTATAAATTACAATCTAAACATAAATGAATGATGAAGGCAACTAATCCTACTAAATGATAAACGTTGTTCCGGCTTATATATTTATTGTAGATTAAAAAAAACATTTAGATTATAAAGTTTACATTTCCTAAGTAAAATTACTAATCAATTGCCCAAGTCTGCCCCTTATTATGACTGCGCGGTCTAATATCAATGACGCGAAATGACTGACATCATCTACGTATCAAACACTAGAAGACACTACTTTCAAAGATGATCTACGGTGGTGTGGAACCTCAGTGGAAACAAACTAACGTGGTCACAGCTGTTTAGATTTTATAACCCTAATAAGACGAAGCAATTTGCGCTATCACCGTATGTGCTGCGTCTGGTGCGTCGAGGTTATGGTTATCGTACTCGTCTGCGACGATGGAAGACCTCCAGCCACAAATAAACTCTTTCAGACACTAGGATGGCAGAAGGTGGTCCTCTGACTAATATACTCTGATACTGTCTTCTCCTCTCTGTGTTATACGGACGAGAAAAGCGAACTCCCAGCCACATGGACGGAGTTCAGATAACGTCTCAACGTAAGTAAAGGGAGAGGAAGTGCTCTCAATTACTGAATACTGCGTACTCAACGACGACTCCCAACCCGGAGGTGAAGTCCAGAATCGTATAGGTTCGCAACAGTACAGTGCCTAACTGTTCTAACTATAAACTCTCCTGATAGCAAAGACAGCAAGTCCGTCCAACAAAATCTGATATCGAGCGACCGTCAAACACGCTCGCTCACAACGGAAGACCTCGTCTCTCCAGCGCTGGCTTCCCAGCAAGCCTTGGCTCCACACCATCGTAATTCCGAAAGTGAATCATATTCCCGAAATCACGGAATATTCTCCCTCTCTTCAGATTCTTCCGAACGCCGACCAACCATATTTTAGTCTTTTGTCGTCCAGCGCAAAAAATTTGCGAGGAAAAACCTATACTCGTACAATGGTACGCTTCTGAGTAAAAATCCTTGAAAATAACCCTGCCTACGTGGTTTCTGAGCTGCCGCTTCTTCGTTCCTCTCACCTGTGTCCAAGATATTCAGCGTTCGGAAGTATTATCCGGTTATCCTTCTGGTCCCTACTACAATAGCGGCCGGCTGTCACCCTATTGTGCTCGAGAGCTCAGGTTCCACGACGTCTGTCTGGCTACTTCCTGTGTTTAAGCAGGGCCAACACACCTGTGTGGGCCTTCCACACAGAGCTTGAGTTCCGCCTTCCGTTTCATTTCCACTGGAATTCCAACCTCCACTAGTATAGGCAATCATTCATTAAGCCATTTTGTAATACAGACACTCCGTCACCTTTCATGCAATAAGCGTTAACAATTATTTACAAGGTGTACGTGACAATGTCAGTCTCCTTCATATATTCATACTTGCGATGTACAACCTATCAGATGATACAGAATTGTGTTTGTAGATCACGCAAAGTATATGGATGAGTTCTTGTAAAGTGCGAAATTATAGCCACCTTACAGACGGATAGATGCCCTGAAAATGTGCTGCTGTAGAAGGATGATGATGATTAGCTGGAGAGACAAAGTAACGAAAGGAAAGATAATTAGAATAGTACAGGAAACCGGGTCTCTGTGGAGGCACATCCAAACAAGAACAAACAAACTTGTAGGACACATCCTAAGACACAACAACATCACTGGAACAATAGTAGAAGGAGGTACTGAGCGAAGTAATAGGCGTGGCGAGCAAGGATATAATACAAGCAACAAATCATGAATGATGTTGAATGTAACACGTATGTGGAAGTGAAGAGGAAGGCAACCAGAAGATAGCAATGGCGTTCTGCTGCTAACCAACCACAGGATTGAACACTAAAAGAAGAAGTGTTCTTCGTACTTCGCACGTACACTACGAGCTGTTTGACACGTTGGGTTGTGTTGTTGCTAGATGCCTTCGTGCCAAGGAAACTAGAAACTGTATGTGGAGAAGCACATGGTCCCCAAGGGCGAATGCATACTTATGACGATTCACTGTGCTTTCAGAACGAAGAAATCACCCAGGGAATTCCACGGAAACATCCCAAGACGCTAACGCTCCCTCCTCGTTGCAGGGCTTATGCTTTTAGGGGTTTCGAGCACTACACATCATTGGCAATTTATCCGACAGAGCTTAAAAGATGATTCATCCGAAAAGACCGCTTGTCGCGAATCAGTGAGCGTTTAGTTCTGCAATATCCAGTCTTCGTCGCCAATGAACACCAGTCAGCACGGGCGTATGCTGTGGATTCTCATACTGTTGTGTCTACGAATCCTGCTTACTCGGTTCGCTAGACAAACAAACGAACAACTCGTATTAATGAGTTTTATTACAACTAATCACATATGATAACTATGGCAACTACACAGATGTGTAGCAGGCAAAGGGCGACATACGAAACAGTCATTGCAGTGACTCCTGATCTGTAACTGACAAAAGTCTGTCTTGAACTGCTATAGAAGTGGCTAATCTTGAAGCTGCTATCCAATTGGGCCGTCACCAACCGGGCATGGCGCTTACGTACTCTTCACCGAGGGGCCGCTGCTGTCACGTTGTCGTCGGGGAAGGGAGGTCAGTCAGCATGCGATTGGCTGACTTCTTCTCACAGCCTTCTCTTCCCTGTCGTTCCCGACTGCCGTGCCGGGTCTGACTTTACGCCGTAACATTCCTCCCCCCCCCCCTCCCCCAAAGCGACGAACGGTCGACGAATATGGAGCAAGACAATGGGAGGGGGGGAGGGGGCGTTGAAAGAGTGTGGACGCTCTGATGGACCGGAAGCTGTGGCTGCAGGAAACGTCAGACTTCCTGTCGCACCCCGCCATCCGGCCTTCGCTCTGGCCGAAACGTCCCGAGGAAAAAGCCCAAAAGGGTACGCGTCCACCTCCTGACGTAGGAGTCGGCTGCTGTGGCGTGGGCGGGTCCAACTCCATCAGCAGGAGGAAGGCTCCGTCTCCATGGTATCGTCCCGCGGTGTCGTAATGATACCCGCTGGCAGTTTCTCTGGCCGTGCTACCCTCGAAATCCGTGAAGCTGGGGGAAGAGATACAGAAGGATCACCATACACATGGAAATAGCTAATTTGATGATGATGTCGGCGTTGCAATCCGTCTGTGCCTCATGAGATTATGCATGCCCCAAGTCGACGAATGATCTCGCGTCGCTCCCACCGTCTGCTGCCGCTGAGAACCCAGTAAAAGACAACATAATGCGGCGCAAAGATATACTTGCGACCTTCTTTCGGCGCCAGATGCTGAGCAGGGAAGAGCAGTTGGAGCAGTGTCCGCTGCCGGCGGCCGAAGCAATTCCGCCGGCGATGGTCTGTCTCGTGGATGCAAACGATAGGAGGCGAGGTACAGTTGCAATGCTTGATCCCTGGTGTGTGCGGCGTGAAGTTTGGCTATTTGCTGGTTGAAGGTCCTTACAAAACGTTCTGCTTCGCCGTTTGACTGTGTAGGGAACGGTGCAATACTTAGATGACTATACCATTGCGTTCACAGAATGTTTCAAATTCATTTGACGGGAACTGACGGCCGGTGTCCGACAATATGACTTCAGGCAAACCTTCGAGGCACAAAAAAGAGGATCACGTCTGGACTGTGCTACGTGATGATGTGGAGTTTTTTGGCACAGCAAAAGGAAACTTGCTGTAAGAGTCTACCATAATCGACCAACGAATGTTCTAAAAAGGTCCTGCAAACTCTATGTCCAGAAGTTGCCATGTTGATTGCGACTTAGGCAAGCGGAGAATTTTTGGGTCGGAGCGACCTGATGTTCAGCACATGCGTGACACTGTGACGTCATCTGTTCTACTTGGGTGTTCATACCCTGTCAAGTACGGCGTCAACGCGTTAACTGTATCATGCGAAGTGTCCTTGGTGAAGTATCTGCAACACTTCTTTTTGCGAAGTTTTGGGAATCAACACACGTGACTGTCCACTGTCATTTTGAACAGGAATCACACCTTGGTGTATAGTGAGGCTATGCCGACATGCCAAGTATCTGCGCATTACGGAGTTCTTTATGATATTCAATGCACGAGGGCAAGATGTGCGAATGTATTTTAGCAAAATGTTGAAATCTGAATCAGCTCCCGTGGCCTGTGCAATTTTCCTATAGTTTCGGGGAAAAGATTGAAGCAATTCAGAATCGTGAACATCGATGTCACAACAAGATGCAACAGAAGATTCAAAGTCTGTATCAAGTCTTCAAAGTCTGGATCATGTCCAATCGGAAGATGTGAAAGTGCGTCCGCATTACCATGTTGGGCTGTCGGACGGTAAACAATCTCGTACTGGTATTGAGACAACATCAAAGCCCATCTTCTTAATATTTGGGGAGTTCTTACAGGAACCAGCTTCATCGGATGAAACAATAACTTCAATGGCTTGTGATCCGTTACCAAGTAAAATTTTCTGCCAGACAACTAGTGGTGAAATTTGGTGACACGATACAGAATAGCCAATGACTCTTTCTCTATTTGTGATCTGTTACACTGAGCTTTGGACGACACTTAAAACGCGAAAGCAATAGGCCTGTGCAATGCACCGGCTCCGGAAGAGGAAGGGTCAACTTGCAACAGAGCTACGGTATGAACCTAATATAATAGTTCAGCTTCCCAAAGGCTAACTACAATTCTGTGACATTGCGAGGAACTGGCAGGTCGGGTATGGCTAACAAATGTGACTGAAGAGGATGTACACCCTGATTGTTTATGAAATGACCAAGATAGTGCAACTCAGGTTTACAAAAAAATCACACTTCTCCAGTCTACACTTTAATCCTGCATCAGATAACACACGAAACAAAGCACGCAAATTTGCGATGTGTTCTTCAGGTGTACGACTTGCTATGACAATATCATCGAAACAGTTTGGTACTTGAGCAGTCAGCTGTTCCAAATACCGTTGGAAAATGGCGGGTGCGGAAGCACTGCCAAAAATCAAACGCAAATATTTAAACAAGCCAAAATTAGTGTTTCAGCATCTTCATCTAGTGGTATTTGAAGATGTGCGCCGCGCAAATCAATTTTTGAAAAGTAGCGACCAGCGCCTGATCTCTCCATGAGATCCTCTGGGCACAGCAATGAATAAGTATCAAACACAGTCCGTGGGTTGGCTATAGACTTAAAGACAACACGGGGGTGAATGCGACCGGAAAGTTTGGGGAGCAAGACCAGTTGACTTGCCATTGACTAGCTAGTATGGACACAATAGTTCCGCTATCGTGCGATTCTTTTAGTTCAGTAGCCACTTTGTTCCGTAACGCAATGGGAACAGTTCTGGATCTGCAAAATTTCTGCTGTGCATTGTCGTTCATAGTAATATGTGCAACAAAGTTGTCAGCCTTGGTTAAATCTTCAAATAAGAGTTCAGTGAACTCTTTCAACAAGCTAGCTACACTGTCTTTGTCAATGAATGCAGTCACTGACAACACATTGTCCTAAATTTAAAAGCCAAACAACTCAAACGTATCAAGGTCAAATATGTTCTCACAATCGAGTTACAGTTACCTGTAACAATCCTATGAAACAGCCTGGGTTTGGGGAATGCCCGGAAGACCTTACCTTCCACCATGAACAGTGCCAGCAGTGAAATGAAGCAGTGTTACGGTATGAGGGTGTCTTTCGTAGTTAGGGTGTGAGTCCATTATTGAGCTTAAGTAAATGCTAAATGCCGAAGGATATGAACACATTCTGCTGCATTTGGTACTATGAACAGTAGAACAACAGTTAGGAGACCATGGATGTATCAGAAAGACAACGTACACTATGGTGAAGCTGCATGTGTGAGGCAATGGTTTGTGACAGTAACATTCCTGAAAAGGAGTAGAGTGTCCACAGTCCTGATCTAAACCTAGTGGAACATTTTTAGATGAGTTAAAAAGTGCCCCACACCCCAGTGTCCAAAGTCACTATCTTCCCTGGTTTAGGCACATGTTCATACAACTCAGTTGAAGTGTCCCCAGCACAGCTAAAATCGTAATGAAGGCGATGAGTTGGCACATCCTATACTACTGTCCACTAATGGATATCCGGATAATTTTGATGAAGCAGTGTACGTGGGATCTCTACAAATATTTTTCAGAGTTAGTGAAGCATATTCATCACGTTTGATATACTTCTTCCCACGCTGTAGTGGTGACTTCTTTCATCACCACAAATTATTTTTTCCCATAGGGATGGAATTGTTAATTCAACCACCGAGTGATTAGCCTGGGTCAGTTTCAGGGTCAATTTCGTCTGTGAATAAATCTTTCTTGTAACACTGTAGTCGGCGCAGGAACTCCGCGCTAGTCGTCCTCATTGTCTCCGATGGTGTTGTCATAATTCCCGTCATGATTTGTCGTCCGTGTAGCCCTTATAATCGCCGTCATCGTCAATCAACTTCTCGGCCGCGGCGACTTTACTTCTTCTACTTTCGCTTCACCGGTGCGATTTGTGAGCGAAATCACTGGAGATGACCCCAGTACCATCAAATATTAACGTTGATTCCGTGGGGTGTCTTTCCTAGTATACTACAAGAACCGGCTACACGCTCCGGACCTCTGACGGACCACTCAGAAAAGCTCACCCATGAAAGTAAGCGGTCTTCAGAGGAGGGTCCCCGGATGACTATCATGCAGAGAGTAGGCAGGCGCAGGAACCAGCAGTTGCCTTGCCGAAGAGCCATGTGGTACTTGAAAGAAGTGATTCAGGAAAATCTAGGACAAAATTAGCACGAGAATTCGAATACTGCTTTGGTTCTACCAGGCAATAAGGCGAAAGAATGGCATCGATTAACGAACTTACCAATAATAACTGTGGCCGAGCGGTCCTCGGCGCTTCAGTCTGGATCCGCGCAACCACTACAGTCGCAGATTCGAATCCTGCCTCGGGCATGGATGTGTGTGATGTCCTTAGGTTACTTACGTTTAAGTAGTTATAAGTTCTAGGGGACTGATGACCTCAGATGTTAAGTCCCATAGTGCTCGGAGCCATTTGAACCATTTTGATTTGAACCAATTATAAATTTTGTACTTTTATTAAATCACGACTTAGAATAAAATACGTAACAAATCAGGTCAGATCGCTCTGTAGAGCATTACAAATAACACCTTTGACTTGAACCCAAGAAAAGATAGATTAACTTGATAAAACACTGTAAAAAGAAAATCTTCCCAAGCAAAACGATTACACCTCTTAAGAATTTAAAGAGATTAACAGCCGTTTAAACAAGAAGCTTACCGGAGCATTTTGAAATCCAGCTAAATCACAGTAAAATCAAACCTTACAGAACTTCTGCAATTCTAAAAATTAAACATTTAACGCTTCGCTTTTATAATGAACTTGTCTGGTTCCGGATTTGTATTCTGGGCAACGTTGCTCAGAACCTGAGTAATATGACACATCCAACTGCTTCCATTCGGCGTATTTATATCATAACTTTATTTAAACCGTCACCTTGTGTGCAGATACTCGTAGTTTACATCAATATAAGCCATTATCCAAAGGGTTAGCTGAAACTGCATTAGGGACAAGCCACAGTAACATGTAATAAATCAAAACGGTACCCACTGCGAACACATTCATTCTACAGGTGGCATCTATTCATATTCAACTAACACGTGATTCAGTGCGCCAAATAACCTGGTAACTAATGGACGGTACATCTTACAACAAATTACAGGATTCCAATGAAAAATATTGTTTAGTCACTGCGGTTGAGAAGGGACGGAAACAGCAAATCACAAGCTTGCAGAAAATCCACATTCCGCGCACAAGCGAACCACCATTACTCGCAGGGCTCTAAAAGTCAGAGTTCACAGCCAGCTCTGCACGCTCAGTATCAGCGAGCTACACGTTCCAAAGCGCCAAGCTGCTGCTCTGAATGACAGGACAGAGGGCTGGCCGCCTCCCTCGCGCACTCAGCAGTCAACAAGTCAACACACCACTTACAGCCAAACACCACTCCCAAACTTTCGGAACCGCCCAAATGGAGCAAACACCATCTCTGCCCAGCGATTCAATGAACCAATGTGTGCCAACCTTGTTACCACAAACCTAATTGTGCCATCGTTAGCACATTGCTCTTTACAGCATGATTCCACAATCTTAACTGCTTCATCTCTTTGCTAGGTACCAACAGAAAGATGTTGGACGGAGCAAGTGTCGCTCGGTGAGAAACCGTACTTCTGCATTCTTAATGGTCGACCCCTTTAGTTTTTTAGTGCTTTGTTACTTCACCTGTCTCATTTCTGTTCCTTATCATCTTACATCGAATCTACTTTCTGGCTTCCCAACATTTTCTAAGGTAAGTTCATTCTGATTTTATGATCTTGTCCTCCGTCTGTCCATTTATCTGTTGTAAAGCTCATGAATTGCATTTTGTCTAGGGCCATGTTTCATACATTTACAAAATACGTAATGTGCAGCCTTCTCATTTTTATTTCACCCCTAATTCTTTCTTGATGCAGTTATTTTAATTCACTTTCTCTGCTACATAATTTCATAGACTTGAGAATCTTAATTTCTGATGTTATTAATTGTCCGAGTCTTTTTCTCTGTACAAGTAAGTGAGGATTGTCATTACTATGCCAGTTTTCATTTGGACCTCATCCACACTTTTAAGGGTTCTTATAAATGTTTTGCATGCTATAAGATACGAGTTTGTTTTGGATTCTATATCATTATCTTCTTCATCAATTATGTCGCAAACATGGTACTGGCAATTCACTTACTTTATAGTGTTATCACCAATGCAGACTTTTAATCCTACTGTTGCTCTATTTGTACTTCTCCTTCTACTTCCTAGCCTAAAGCCTGTTCCCTTCAATATTCCTCAGTCTGTCCTGAGGTTGTCACTCCATCTTCTCCTTGGGCGGCATATATTTCTTTTATCAGTGGCTGATTTACATCTTACCATTTTCACAACCTTCCATCCGTACATGCTGTCTATGTGTTCGTTTCATTCATGCTTTCTCTTATATACCAACTCATTAATGGAGTCTACTTTTCATCCTTTTCTAATGCTTTCACTTTTATATCTCCGAGTGTCTTCCTTGTAATCCTTCGCGAAATTTTCATTTCCGTGGTTTCCGAAAGAATATTTGGTTTTGATGTTTCCGGTCTTGCCAGAGCTGTGTGTGTCATAATTTGTCTCACTATTGTTTAGTATATTCTTGCCTTTTCATCTTTTCCTATATGCTTGTTTTGCCAAATCTATCATTTAAACACACAGGAACTTTGTTTTCTCTTGCTGCTTGTTCTCTAATTTGCTTTTCGAAATTTCCATAGCTGTACGGCTCAATACCAAGATACTTTAATGTTGAATAATTTTTTTCATCCATTTTCAGTTTTTTGAGTTGAATGTATCTGAATTTTGGCTTATGGCAGCCACTTTAAATGTGTCTAAAAATTTTTGCAGGTTATCTTCATTGTTTTGCCAGCATAGCTGTATCACCAACATAATGAGTGATTTTTATTTTTTCTTTCCCCATACAAGTACCACTACCAGCTAATATCTTCTTCAGCACCTCGTCTATGATGTATTATTAAGTAGCTGGCACAGAGAATCACCTTGTCTAATACCACAATTAACTGCTATGAAGCTGGTTAACCTAAAACCAATTTTCGCCTGGATGTAAGTGTTGGAATAAATATCTTCAACTGTTTTTGTAACGTTGGAAGGAAACCCCCGAATGCAGAGCAGGTTTTAAGCATCTGTTAACTGCATCCTATTGAAAGCCTTCTGTAAGTCAATAAAACAAAGATAAGATGGTATGTGGTAGTTAACGGACTTCGCAACAACCTAAGAATAAACACTGCATCTTTGCGTGACCTACCGAATCTAAAACCGTACAGGTTCTCTGCAAGGGTTATAATTCTTTTTATTTTATTTCCTGTTATTTTTGTAGCAAGGTTAAGAATTGAACTCAGTAGATTTACCTCTCTTCAGTTGGATGTGTCTTTCTTATCTCCTCTTTTGTACATCAGAATTTTGATACAAGTTCTCCATTCGATTATAGTTTTATTACCAGTTATAACGTTATTAAGCAACTTGGTTAATTCTTCTGGTAGTGGATGTCCTCCAAACTTCAGTAATTAATTGGAAATCTTATCTTTCCCTGGAGACTTCCTGTTTTTAAACAGGTTTGCACTACCTCCACATGTGAAACAGTTACATTAACATTTACCTGTATACTGATCTCTGATCTCACGTCGTTCTCTGATGATTTTTCAACTTTTTATACATCTGTTAAATATTTAATCCATGATTCTTCATTTATGTCGCTCAGTTTCAAAATTTCACTTATTTTTTTCATCTACTGCCGTATGATTCTTCAAGTTTGTTTCTACAACCCATAAATGTCATGTTCTACATTTTTTGAAAAGATTTCTCAGTGTTCCTGTTTAAAACGATTCAGTGGAGATTTTGTCTCAGTACGAGTTCTTTTGTAATCTTCATAAGGCTCTTGTGTTTTCAGTGTTTTGTATTTCAAATAGGTACACGCCTTTTTTTTAACACATTTCTTCAATCTCTTGCCGAACCGTGGTGTTGTGTCTGTGTTCCTCTCTTGTTTGGTTGCTGCTTCACTACTTCCTTTGATTTTGTCACAATCCTTTTCTACCTTATACTCTGAGTTAACGAGTTTCTCTTTTATTTTCTCTGCTAACCGTTTCTGATATATAATAGTTCTGTAGATTCATTCCACAATCACTCCATATTAAATTTTTCTTCTCTTAAGGTTGGTTCTTTAGCAGTCTTGTTCATTCCTAAGTGCAAATGATTTTTGCCCTGAGTAGGCTATGATCATTCCCCATATTGGCAGAGTTTAAGGTTATAACATGTACCATTGATTGAAAACGGATGTTCCTGTCTGTATAAATGTAATCTGTTGTAGATTAGTTACCTCTTGTGTTCTGAAAAGTGTATTTAAACTGCTCGTTGCGCTCATAGAAGGTATTATTTACTCTCTGTGCGTCGCCTGAACATAAACTGAACATCATCTGATCATTATCATAAATTCCTCATTAAATTGACTCCAGGGATGCACTATGTGCAGTAAGAGTACTGACGTGCCCCACTATAACTGTCAATTCGTTTGAAGGTATTAGATTGATAACTTCTTGTAGCTCTTCATACAAGGCATGTCTTTCTGTACTAGGTTTACAATCCTCTGGGCTATTTAGGGATATGGTGCTGAACTGGTAATGAGCTAGTTTCAATTTTACTAAAATTATATTCTTAGCGATGTATTGGCATCCTTGAACAATATTTTGTATTTCTTGTGGATAAGTATCCCTTGAAGCTCTTGTCTCCTTCTCAAGTGCACTATAAATAAGTACATACCGGTCACATACTTGCAATGTTTTGCCTGTCCTTTTTTTTGTTGTTTCCTGGATGCTACATAATGAGATTTAATGATTTTTCAATTCTTCTATAAGCTCTTAATCTCTGTTACTAAAAGATTTTATGTTCCACGTTCCCGTTCTCAGAATTGTTTTCATTTTTCGATGTCTTGGACCTGTTCCTAGCGTTGCTTCCCCCTGTAATTAATCTTCATTTTGTGAAGTAATTACTTACTCATATCCTTTCTATCCAAATTCCCTAGTTTATGTATATCTCTGACCATAACTGCTTTCCAGTCACTGTGATAATTTTGGTATGAGTATCACACCACTGAATCACTTAGACTGTCTTTGATAGCCTCTTTTGCACATGATCTCTCATAAGTTCTTCCTCATTTCAACATGGCCAACAATTTTTTTCGAAATTCGCGAAAGCAAAGTATCTCCTACAATTAAATTCCCATATTTCTTGAATTACCTCTTGTACTGCAAAACACTGTCACTACACCAGCCCCATTTTCAGAGACCTGTTTTTTTAGCATTCCTTTAATGCTTCCGTTACACTTCGTAAGCTACTTCTCAACTAATCCCGTGATTAATAGGTTCGTTTCTTTCATTTACTTGAAAATTAGGATAACAGTCACTATACTGCTTGTGACATGTTCTCCATTGCTTCTCTCTCATCATCTTGGAAGGATTGTGATAGGTATATGTATGTACATCCAGGTTTGCATGACTCGGCTTCCTTTGTGACTGACCAAAATAGGCAAATAGCTGTCACCACCTTTCCCGACGGTGTCATCAGCACTTTGGTTCACAGGTCACATACCATTACCGACGAAGAGTCTGCATAATGACGCTCTACAATGGAAGTGGTTTCGAAGGGAATGGGTTTTCTCCACAACAGATACGTGAGGGACTTCGATGGCTCTAAGATGGACATGAGGAACGAGGAAGAAATCTGTGGTTTTTCTGCCATATGTGGAAAACTTGTGGTCAAAAGTACGTCGGTTCCTCACAAAGATAAACTGATATTAAATCCCCCGCTGAAGACATCAGAACTTTCTATCTCTGTCAAAGATAACATAATGCTCCACAAATTTGGGGTTTGCACGATTTCCTGCAAATGTGGCCTTTCACACGTTGAGCAGACGGCTCGTAAATCCATGAAGGTCGCATGGAACGCCGTAGCCTCCTATAGGCCAGCAAATCGAATGGGGTAGAGAACGTCATCGACACCGGTACTCTGTGCTGTACGATAATTTTAAAAATCCTGAGTCGAATTAATCTTTTTGGGACTTGTTGGCAGAAGTAGCTGTTGAAATTCTATTGGCGAAGAATGTAATTAATGGTTTCAAAGTGAACAGATAATGGAATCCGGAATTTCCTTCAATAAACTCAAAAAGACGTTACTACAATGTATTTAAGAATGATATAGCAAAATTACAACGCGGATTGAAAGCGTAGCCACAGATATAATTCATGCTTACCCTTTAAGGCCGATCAATGTCTCTGGTGCTTGTGTATCTGTTTTTGTTGTTAGCTACAATATGGCAGGTCAGCAACTGGAAGCAGTTAATTCCATAAATTATCTGGGAGTACGCATTAGGAGTGATTTAAAATGGAGTGATCATATAAAGTTGATCGTCGGTAAAGCAGGTGCCAGACTGAGATTCATTGGAAGAATCCTAAGGAAATGCAATCCGAAAACAAAGGAAGTACGTTACAGTACGCTTGTTTGCCCACTGCTTGAATACTGCTCAGCAATGTGGGATCCGTACCAGGTAGGGTTGATAGAAGAGATAGAGAAAATCCAACGGAGAGCAGCGCGCTTCGTTACAGGATCATTTGGTAATCGCGAAAGCGTTACGGAGATGATAGATAAACTCCAGTGAAAGACTCTGCAGGAGAGACGCTCAGTAGCTCGGTACGGGCTTTTGTTGAAGTTTCGAGAACATACCTTCACCAAGGAGTCAAGCAGTATATTGCTCCCTCCTACGTGTATCTCGCGAAGATACCATGAGGATAAAATCAGAGAGATTAGAGCCCACACAGAGGCATACCGACAATCCTTCTTTCCACGAACAATACGAGACTGGAATAGAAGAGAGATCCGATAGAGGTACTCAAGGTACCCTCCGCCACACACCGTCAGGTGGCTTGCGGAGTATGGATGTAGATGTAGATACAACGAATTCTTTTATTTCAATCTGTGGGCTCACTCTGTAAATGGCCGAAAAGTAACTATTATTGCGCCACGAAAACATGAAGATACATATCACATGACTCCTGCATGGAGGCACCTAATATCATATGGCTGCAGCAAAACAAATTCGACAACAGCTGTTTCATAAAGAGTAGAATAACACACTGAAACTCTTAAATCATGAAAATGCACCCAAAAATTAATAACGAATTATTAAAATGTAATAATAAAAACAGCCTAAACATGATGAATAATTTGTTTTATCTCAACGTAGTAGGCTCCACGTAGTAGCCTATAATCAGTTACAAAGGGAAAGGGTTACATGCTGTATTGTCACCTTCTGCTTGTTTTATGAAATAACCATTCTTGCAGTTATGAATCTGAATTGTGTACTCTTCTAGCACTATACACTGCCATTCGGTACACGTTTAACATTGCAGGAAAGGGATGATATAAACTGAAGAATGATAACATGAGTAAAATTTTATATTCGTATCTGTAATAGTTCCATATTTCAGGATCATTGCCTCCTTTGTCTAATGATGAAATGGAAGTCTTGGGTTTTATATTTCATAGTTTTCACAAGAGCTCAATATGATATTTTATTTCACATTCCTGTTGGTTGTCATAACACCAAAAAATTTACAGCAAACATTCGTTTTTAATACTAAAGAGAGCTTCTCCATAAGTGCTTCTTTTTCATGACACATTTCCATATTTCACAGGGAATGCATGTAAAGACAAAACAATAAACCCACATACATGCAGTCAGCTAGTGAATGGCACCAAGAATACGTGTTTGGTGCATAAGCTGCATGCTAGATGTTGACTCAACAGCAACTGTAAAACGTCTGTAAAGCGATAGAATGATTTGGTGCGAATTCACATCTTTATATTAGAACAAGACCTTCTGCTTTGTTAAAGAAACCGTAACGCTTGAAAATAACAATTATAAGTAACGTTCTATTTTTCAGTAGTGAACAATTTAAACAAAACTTCGTCTTACGAAGTTTATTAAATTTGGGCATAAAATTAGTAACATACATTGTTTTAAATGATTATGAAAAATAACTAATGAAATTTTGGGATATAGCACATGTATAAGGCAATAAATATTTACCTTTTTTCTGTATTTGAATGTATTTAAAAAAAGTTAGGTATATTTTGGAAACACAACAATAATTTTCTATTTAGTGAATAAATAAATTTCGTGAACATTTGCGTGAATAATATTTTGTAAAGTATCTAAAATACCCAGAATTTTGATAACTCGTGTTAAGTTGGAATCCATAAGGTAACTAATTTTCTTAGCTGAGAATTAACTCACAGAAATATATAGAACTGTTAGTGTGTTATCGACCAATATCGAAAGGCATGAGGTATAGCAAATGCGTCAGTGTACAGCGTAACTGTTTGAGAAACATGAATCTCATATGTGCAGCCAAAAGTCAGGTCAAGCATTACTGAAAATAAAATGGTATTTCAAAATTAGATTATCGGAGGAAGTTCCAGTAAATCTTTATAATAATGATGAAATCCCCTCGCCACCGAAGCTTATCAAAAATGAAATACTTTTCTCATGTTAGTGTCTTACGTAAGCATTACTCAGCGAAATGTATGAATTTGTTATCCGGTATAACCGTTAGTCTGCATTACTTCCGCCCCATTGCGAATGAATGAGGCAATTCGTTTGATTTAATGCAATTATCTTTTCCCAGTTAGGATCCGAGAAGTAAGATGTGGAACACAGGAACTCGAACCTCTAAATTTTGATTTCCTCTTCCACTTATTACAAGACACAAGTCGTGCTGCTATGTGAATGTATACTGGACGGCAAGAAATTAATTGATAGAAGCAAGCGTACTCTGCACTTTAAAAGCGTTCGTAGATGGCAACGATCATTATGACGGTGCTAATCGCAGTTGTCTTCCTATGGAACACTCACGCCCCGAACTCCTGCAGCTGTCACTGATCACATTGCTACCGATGTAAAATGTTGAACTTTTGAAGATGACATTTGAGAGGAAAGTTTCTTTCTATGAAATTCGACTAACTTAGCTACATAAATGACATACATTTATCTTATGCTAATAACCGTCAAAGGGTCGACAGCCTGTATTCACTCACATGTAACCATTTGCGTAAGACACGACAAATGGTCGTTTGCTAATTTCACTGGAACAACTTACTGATTTCTTCCGATTAGGGAGCAAGTTACATCATCCGTACCTCAGCAGCAGCATAACTGACATACATGTATCTTATGCTAATAACCGTCAAAGGGTCGACAGCCTGTATTCACTCACATGTAACCATTTGCGTAAGACACGACAAATGGTCGTTTGCTAATTTCACTGGAACAACTTACTGATTTCTTCCAATTAGGGAGCAAGTTACATCATCCGTACCTCAGCAGCAGCATAAATGACATACATGTATCTTATGCTAATAACCGTCAAAGGATCGACAGCATGTATTCACTCACATGTAACCATTTGCGTAAGACACGACAAATGGTCGTTTGCTAATTTCACTGGAACAACTTACTGATTTCTTCCGATTAGGGAGCAAGTTACATCATCCGTACCTCAGCAGCAGCATAACTGACATAGATGTATCTTATGCTAATAACCGTCAAAGCGTCGACAGCCTGTATTCACTCACATGTAACCATTTGCGTAAGACACGACAAATGGTCGTTTGCTAATTTCACTGGAACAACTTACTGATTTCTTCCGATTAGGGAGCAAGTTACATCATCCGTACCTCAGCAGCAGCATAACTGACATACATGTATCTTATGCTAATAACCGTCAAAGGGTCGACAGCCTGTATTCACTCACATGTAACCATTTGCGTAAGACACGACAAATGGTCGTTTGCTAATTTCACTGGAACAACTTACTGATTTCTTCCGATTAGGGAGCAAGTTACATCATCCGTACCTCAGCAGCAGCATAAATGACATACATGTATCTTATGCTAATAACCGTCAAAGGATCGACAGCATGTATTCACTCACATGTAACCATTTGCGTAAGACACGACAAATGGTCGTTTGCTAATTTCACTGGAACAACTTACTGATTTCTTCCGATTAGGGAGCAAGTTACATCATCCGTACCTCAGCAGCAGCATAACTGACATACATGTATCTTATGCTAATAACCGTCAAAGGGTCGACAGCCTGTATTCACTCACATGTAACCATTTGCGTAAGACACGACAAATGGTCGTTTGCTAATTTCACTGGAACAACTTACTGATTTCTTCCGATTAGGGAGCAAGTTACATCATCCGTACCTCAGCAGCAGCATAACTGACATACATGTATCTTATGCTAATAACCGTCAAAGGGTCGACAGCCTGTATTCACTCACATGTAACCATTTGCGTAAGACACGACAAATGGTCGTTTGCTAATTTCACTGGAACAACTTACTGATTTCTTCCGATTAGGGAGCAAGTTACATCATCCGTACCTCAGCAGCAGCATAACTGACATACATGTATCTTATGCTAATAACCGTCAAAGGGTCGACAGCCTGTATTCTCTCACATGTAACCATTTGCGTAAGACACGACAAATGGTCGTTTGCTAATTTCACTGGAACAACTTACTGATTTCTTCCGATTAGGGAGCAAGTTACATCATCCGTACCTCAGCAGCAGCATAACTGACATACATGTATCTTATGCTAATAACCGTCAAAGGGTCGACAGCCTGTATTCACTCACATGTAACATTTACGTAAGACACGACAAATGGTCGTTTGCTAATTTCACTGGAACAACTTACTGATTTCTTCCGATTAGGGAGCAAGTTACATCATCCGTACCTCAGCAGCAGCATAACTGACATACATGTATCTTATGCTAATAACCGTCAAAGGGTCGACAGCCTGTATTCACTCACATGTAACCATTTGCGTAAGACACGACAAATGGTCGTTTGCTAATTTCACTGGAACAACTTACTGATTTCTTCCGATTAGGGAGCAAGTTACATCATCCGTACCTCAGCAGCAGCATAACTGACATACATGTATCTTATGCTAATAACCGTCAAAGGGTCGACAGCCTGTATTCACTCACATGTAACCATTTGCGTAAGACACGACAAATGGTCGTTTGCTAATTTCACTGGAACAACTTACTGATTTCTTCCGATTAGGGAGCAAGTTACATCATCCGTACCTCAGCAGCAGCATAACTGACATACATGTATCTTATGCTAATAACCGTCAAAGGGTCGACAGCCTGTATTCACTCACATGTAACCATTTGCGTAAGACACGACAAATGGTCGTTTGCTAATTTCACTGGAACAACTTACTGATTTCTTCCGATTAGGGAGCAAGTTACATCATCCGTACCTCAGCAGCAGCATAACTGACATACATGTATCTTATGCTAATAACCGTCAAAGGGTCGACAGCCTGTATTCTCTCACATGTAACCATTTGCGTAAGACACGACAAATGGTCGTTTGCTAATTTCACTGGAACAACTTACTGATTTCTTCCGATTAGGGAGCAAGTTACATCATCCGTACCTCAGCAGCAGCATAACTGACATACATGTATCTTATGCTAATAACCGTCAAAGGGTCGACAGCCTGTATTCACTCACATGTAACATTTACGTAAGACACGACAAATGGTCGTTTGCTAATTTCACTGGAACAACTTACTGATTTCTTCCGATTAGGGAGCAAGTTACATCATCCGTACCTCAGCAGCAGCATAACTGACATACATGTATCTTATGCTAATAACCGTCAAAGGGTCGACAGCCTGTATTCACTCACATGTAACCATTTGCGTAAGACACGACAAATGGTCGTTTGCTAATTTCACTGGAACAACTTACTGATTTCTTCCGATTAGGGAGCAAGTTACATCATCCGTACCTCAGCAGCAGCATAACTGACATACATGTATCTTATGCTAATAACCGTCAAAGGGTCGACAGCCTGTATTCACTCACATGTAACCATTTGCGTAAGACACGACAAATGGTCGTTTGCTAATTTCACTGGAACAACTTACTGATTTCTTCCGATTAGGGAGCAAGTTACATCATCCGTACCTCAGCAGCAGCATAACTGACATACATGTATCTTATGCTAATAACCGTCAAAGGGTCGACAGCCTGTATTCACTCACATGTAACCATTTGCGTAAGACACGACAAATGGTCGTTTGCTAATTTCACTGGAACAACTTACTGATTTCTTCCGATTAGGGAGCAAGTTACATCATCCGTACCTCAGCAGCAGCATAACTGACATACATGTATCTTATGCTAATAACCGTCAAAGGGTCGACAGCCTGTATTCACTCACATGTAACCATTTGCGTAAGACACGACAAATGGTCGTTTGCTAATTTCACTGGAACAACTTACTGATTTCTTCCGATTAGGGAGCAAGTTACATCATCCGTACCTCAGCAGCAGCATAACTGACATACATGTATCTTATGCTAATAACCGTCAAAGGGTCGACAGCCTGTATTCACTCACATGTAACATTTACGTAAGACACGACAAATGGTCGTTTGCTAATTTCACTGGAACAACTTACTGATTTCTTCCGATTAGGGAGCAAGTTACATCATCCGTACCTCAGCAGCAGCATAACTGACATACATGTATCTTATGCTAATAACCGTCAAAGGGTCGACAGCCTGTATTCACTCACATGTAACCATTTGCGTAAGACACGACAAATGGTCGTTTGCTAATTTCACTGGAACAACTTACTGATTTCTTCCGATTAGGGAGCAAGTTACATCATCCGTACCTCAGCAGCAGCATAACTGACATACATGTATCTTATGCTAATAACCGTCAAAGGGTCGACAGCCTGTATTCACTCACATGTAACCATTTGCGTAAGACACGACAAATGGTCGTTTGCTAATTTCACTGGAACAACTTACTGATTTCTTCCGATTAGGGAGCAAGTTACATCATCCGTACCTCAGCAGCAGCATAACTGACATACATGTATCTTATGCTAATAACCGTCAAAGGGTCGACAGCCTGTATTCACTCACATGTAACCATTTGCGTAAGACACGACAAATGGTCGTTTGCTAATTTCACTGGAACAACTTACTGATTTCTTCCGATTAGGGAGCAAGTTACATCATCCGTACCTCAGCAGCAGCATAACTGACATACATGTATCTTATGCTAATAACCGTCAAAGGGTCGACAGCCTGTATTCACTCACATGTAACCATTTGCGTAAGACACGACAAATGGTCGTTTGCTAATTTCACTGGAACAACTTACTGATTTCTTCCGATTAGGGAGCAAGTTACATCATCCGTACCTCAGCAGCAGCATAACTGACATACATGTATCTTATGCTAATAACCGTCAAAGGGTCGACAGCCTGTATTCACTCACATGTAACCATTTGCGTAAGACACGACAAATGGTCGTTTGCTAATTTCACTGGAACAACTTACTGATTTCTTCCGATTAGGGAGCAAGTTACATCATCCGTACCTCAGCAGCAGCATAACTGACATACATGTATCTTATGCTAATAACCGTCAAAGGGTCGACAGCCTGTATTCACTCACATGTAACCATTTGCGTAAGACACGACAAATGGTCGTTTGCTAATTTCACTGGAACAACTTACTGATTTCTTCCGATTAGGGAGCAAGTTACATCATCCGTACCTCAGCAGCAGCATAACTGACATACATGTATCTTATGCTAATAACCGTCAAAGGGTCGACAGCCTGTATTCACTCACATGTAACCATTTGCGTAAGACACGACAAATGGTCGTTTGCTAATTTCACTGGAACAACTTACTGATTTCTTCCGATTAGGGAGCAAGTTACATCATCCGTACCTCAGCAGCAGCATAACTGACATACATGTATCTTATGCTAATAACCGTCAAAGGGTCGACAGCCTGTATTCACTCACATGTAACCATTTGCGTAAGACACGACAAATGGTCGTTTGCTAATTTCACTGGAACAACTTACTGATTTCTTCCGATTAGGGAGCAAGTTACATCATCCGTACCTCAGCAGCAGCATAACTGACATACATGTATCTTATGCTAATAACCGTCAAAGGGTCGACAGCCTGTATTCACTCACATGTAACCATTTGCGTAAGACACGACAAATGGTCGTTTGCTAATTTCACTGGAACAACTTACTGATTTCTTCCGATTAGGGAGCAAGTTACATCATCCGTACCTCAGCAGCAGCATAACTGACATACATGTATCTTATGCTAATAACCGTCAAAGGGTCGACAGCCTGTATTCACTCACATGTAACCATTTGCGTAAGACACGACAAATGGTCGTTTGCTAATTTCACTGGAACAACTTACTGATTTCTTCCGATTAGGGAGCAAGTTACATCATCCGTACCTCAGCAGCAGCATAACTGACATACATGTATCTTATGCTAATAACCGTCAAAGGGTCGACAGCCTGTATTCACTCACATGTAACCATTTGCGTAAGACACGACAAATGGTCGTTTGCTAATTTCACTGGAACAACTTACTGATTTCTTCCGATTAGGGAGCAAGTTACATCATCCGTACCTCAGCAGCAGCATAACTGACATACATGTATCTTATGCTAATAACCGTCAAAGGGTCGACAGCCTGTATTCACTCACATGTAACCATTTACGTAAGACACGACAAATGGTCGTTTGCTAATTTCACTGGAACAACTTACTGATTTCTTCCGATTAGGGAGCAAGTTACATCATCCGTACCTCAGCAGCAGCATAACTGACATACATGTATCTTATGCTAATAACCGTCAAAGGGTCGACAGCCTGTATTCACTCACATGTAACCATTTGCGTAAGACACGACAAATGGTCGTTTGCTAATTTCACTGGAACAACTTACTGATTTCTTCCGATTAGGGAGCAAGTTACATCATCCGTACCTCAGCAGCAGCATAACTGACATACATGTATCTTATGCTAATAACCGTCAAAGGGTCGACAGCCTGTATTCACTCACATGTAACCATTTGCGTAAGACACGACAAATGGTCGTTTGCTAATTTCACTGGAACAACTTACTGATTTCTTCCGATTAGGGAGCAAGTTACATCATCCGTACCTCAGCAGCAGCATAACTGACATACATGTATCTTATGCTAATAACCGTCAAAGGGTCGACAGCCTGTATTCACTCACATGTAACCATTTGCGTAAGACACGACAAATGGTCGTTTGCTAATTTCACTGGAACAACTTACTGATTTCTTCCGATTAGGGAGCAAGTTACATCATCCGTACCTCAGCAGCAGCATAACTGACATACATGTATCTTATGCTAATAACCGTCAAAGGGTCGACAGCCTGTATTCACTCACATGTAACCATTTGCGTAAGACACGACAAATGGTCGTTTGCTAATTTCACTGGAACAACTTACTGATTTCTTCCGATTAGGGAGCAAGTTACATCATCCGTACCTCAGCAGCAGCATAACTGACATACATGTATCTTATGCTAATAACCGTCAAAGGGTCGACAGCCTGTATTCACTCACATGTAACCATTTGCGTAAGACACGACAAATGGTCGTTTGCTAATTTCACTGGAACAACTTACTGATTTCTTCCGATTAGGGAGCAAGTTACATCATCCGTACCTCAGCAGCAGCATAACTGACATACATGTATCTTATGCTAATAACCGTCAAAGGGTCGACAGCCTGTATTCACTCACATGTAACCATTTGCGTAAGACACGACAAATGGTCGTTTGCTAATTTCACTGGAACAACTTACTGATTTCTTCCGATTAGGGAGCAAGTTACATCATCCGTACCTCAGCAGCAGCATAACTGACATACATGTATCTTATGCTAATAACCGTCAAAGGGTCGACAGCCTGTATTCACTCACATGTAACCATTTGCGTAAGACACGACAAATGGTCGTTTGCTAATTTCACTGGAACAACTTACTGATTTCTTCCAATTAGGGAGCAAGTTACATCATCCGTACCTCAGCAGCAGCATAAATGACATACATGTATCTTATGCTAATAACCGTCAAAGGGTCGACAGCCTGTATTCACTCACATGTAACCATTTGCGTAAGACACGACAAATGGTCGTTTGCTAATTTCACTGGAACAACTTACTGATTTCTTCCGATTAGGGAGCAAGTTACATCATCCGTACCTCAGCAGCAGCATAACTGACATACATGTATCTTATGCTAATAACCGTCAAAGGGTCGACAGCCTGTATTCACTCACATGTAACCATTTGCGTAAGACACGACAAATGGTCGTTTGCTAATTTCACTGGAACAACTTACTGATTTCTTCCGATTAGGGAGCAAGTTACATCATCCGTACCTCAGCAGCAGCATAACTGACATACATGTATCTTATGCTAATAACCGTCAAAGGGTCGACAGCCTGTATTCACTCACATGTAACCATTTGCGTAAGACACGACAAATGGTCGTTTGCTAATTTCACTGGAACAACTTACTGATTTCTTCCAATTAGGGAGCAAGTTACATCATCCGTACCTCAGCAGCAGCATAAATGACATACATGTATCTTATGCTAATAACCGTCAAAGGGTCGACAGCCTGTATTCACTCACATGTAACCATTTGCGTAAGACACGACAAATGGTCGTTTGCTAATTTCACTGGAACAACTTACTGATTTCTTCCGATTAGGGAGCAAGTTACATCATCCGTACCTCAGCAGCAGCATAACTGACATACATGTATCTTATGCTAATAACCGTCAAAGGGTCGACAGCCTGTATTCACTCACATGTAACCATTTGCGTAAGACACGACAAATGGTCGTTTGCTAATTTCACTGGAACAACTTACTGATTTCTTCCGATTAGGGAGCAAGTTACATCATCCGTACCTCAGCAGCAGCATAACTGACATACATGTATCTTATGCTAATAACCGTCAAAGCGTCGACAGCCTGTATTCACTCACATGTAACCATTTGCGTAAGACACGACAAATGGTCGTTTGCTAATTTCACTGGAACAACTTACTGATTTCTTCCGATTAGGGAGCAAGTTACATCATCCGTACCTCAGCAGCAGCATAACTGACATACATGTATCTTATGCTAATAACCGTCAAAGGGTCGACAGCCTGTATTCACTCACATGTAACCATTTGCGTAAGACACGACAAATGGTCGTTTGCTAATTTCACTGGAACAACTTACTGATTTCTTCCGATTAGGGAGCAAGTTACATCATCCGTACCTCAGCAGCAGCATAAATGACATACATGTATCTTATGCTAATAACCGTCAAAGGATCGACAGCATGTATTCACTCACATGTAACCATTTGCGTAAGACACGACAAATGGTCGTTTGCTAATTTCACTGGAACAACTTACTGATTTCTTCCGATTAGGGAGCAAGTTACATCATCCGTACCTCAGCAGCAGCATAACTGACATACATGTATCTTATGCTAATAACCGTCAAAGGGTGGACAGCCTGTATTCTCTCACATGTAACCATTTGCGTAAGACACGACAAATGGTCGTTTGCTAATTTCACTGGAACAACTTACTGATTTCTTCCGATTAGGGAGCAAGTTACATCATCCGTACCTCAGCAGCAGCATAAATGACATACATGTATCTTATCCTAATAACCGTCAAAGGGTCGACAGCCTGTATTCACTCACATGTAACATTTACGTAAGACACGACAAATGGTCGTTTGCTAATTTCACTGGAACAACTTACTGATTTCTTCCGATTAGGGAGCAAGTTACATCATCCGTACCTCAGCAGCAGCATAACTGACATACATGTATCTTATGCTAATAACCGTCAAAGCGTCGACAGCCTGTATTCACTCACATGTAACCATTTGCGTAAGACACGACAAATGGTCGTTTGCTAATTTCACTGGAACAACTTACTGATTTCTTCCGATTAGGGAGCAAGTTACATCATCCGTACCTCAGCAGCAGCATAACTGACATACATGTATCTTATGCTAATAACCGTCAAAGGGTCGACAGCCTGTATTCACTCACATGTAACCATTTGCGTAAGACACGACAAATGGTCGTTTGCTAATTTCACTGGAACAACTTACTGATTTCTTCCGATTAGGGAGCAAGTTACATCATCCGTACCTCAGCAGCAGCATAAATGACATACATGTATCTTATCCTAATAACCGTCAAAGGGTCGACAGCCTGTATTCACTCACATGTAACATTTACGTAAGACACGACAAATGGTCGTTTGCTAATTTCACTGGAACAACTTACTGATTTCTTCCGATTAGGGAGCAAGTTACATCATCCGTACCTCAGCAGCAGCATAACTGACATACATGTATCTTATGCTAATAACCGTCAAAGGGTCGACAGCCTGTATTCTCTCACATGTAACCATTTGCGTAAGACACGACAAATGGTCGTTTGCTAATTTCACTGGAACAACTTACTGATTTCTTCCGATTAGGGAGCAAGTTACATCATCCGTACCTCAGCAGCAGCATAAATGACATACATGTATCTTATCCTAATAACCGTCAAAGGGTCGACAGCCTGTATTCACTCACATGTAACATTTACGTAAGACACGACAAATGGTCGTTTGCTAATTTCACTGGAACAACTTACTGATTTCTTCCGATTAGGGAGCAAGTTACATCATCCGTACCTCAGCAGCAGCATAACTGACATACATGTATCTTATGCTAATAACCGTCAAAGCGTCGACAGCCTGTATTCACTCACATGTAACCATTTGCGTAAGACACGACAAATGGTCGTTTGCTAATTTCACTGGAACAACTTACTGATTTCTTCCGATTAGGGAGCAAGTTACATCATCCGTACCTCAGCAGCAGCATAACTGACATACATGTATCTTATGCTAATAACCGTCAAAGGGTCGACAGCCTGTATTCACTCACATGTAACCATTTGCGTAAGACACGACAAATGGTCGTTTGCTAATTTCACTGGAACAACTTACTGATTTCTTCCGATTAGGGAGCAAGTTACATCATCCGTACCTCAGCAGCAGCATAAATGACATACATGTATCTTATGCTAATAACAGTCAAAGGATCGACAGCATGTATTCACTCACATGTAACCATTTGCGTAAGACACGACAAATGGTCGTTTGCTAATTTCACTGGAACAACTTACTGATTTCTTCCGATTAGGGAGCAAGTTACATCATCCGTACCTCAGCAGCAGCATAACTGACATACATGTATCTTATGCTAATAACCGTCAAAGGGTCGACAGCCTGTATTCACTCACATGTAACCATTTGCGTAAGACACGACAAATGGTCGTTTGCTAATTTCACTGGAACAACTTACTGATTTCTTCCGATTAGGGAGCAAGTTACATCATCCGTACCTCAGCAGCAGCATAACTGACATACATGTATCTTATGCTAATAACCGTCAAAGGGTCGACAGCCTGTATTCTCTCACATGTAACCATTTGCGTAAGACACGACAAATGGTCGTTTGCTAATTTCACTGGAACAACTTACTGATTTCTTCCGATTAGGGAGCAAGTTACATCATCCGTACCTCAGCAGCAGCATAAATGACATACATGTATCTTATCCTAATAACCGTCAAAGGGTCGACAGCCTGTATTCACTCACATGTAACATTTACGTAAGACACGACAAATGGTCGTTTGCTAATTTCACTGGAACAACTTACTGATTTCTTCCGATTAGGGAGCAAGTTACATCATCCGTACCTCAGCAGCAGCATAACTGACATAGATGTATCTTATGCTAATAACCGTCAAAGCGTCGACAGCCTGTATTCACTCACATGTAACCATTTGCGTAAGACACGACAAATGGTCGTTTGCTAATTTCACTGGAACAACTTACTGATTTCTTCCGATTAGGGAGCAAGTTACATCATCCGTACCTCAGCAGCAGCATAACTGACATACATGTATCTTATGCTAATAACCGTCAAAGGGTCGACAGCCTGTATTCACTCACATGTAACCATTTGCGTAAGACACGACAAATGGTCGTTTGCTAATTTCACTGGAACAACTTACTGATTTCTTCCGATTAGGGAGCAAGTTACATCATCCGTACCTCAGCAGCAGCATAACTGACATACATGTATCTTATGCTAATAACCGTCAAAGGGTCGACAGCCTGTATTCACTCACATGTAACCATTTGCGTAAGACACGACAAATGGTCGTTTGCTAATTTCACTGGAACAACTTACTGATTTCTTCCAATTAGGGAGCAAGTTACATCATCCGTACCTCAGCAGCAGCATAAATGACATACATGTATCTTATCCTAATAACCGTCAAAGGGTCGACAGCCTGTATTCACTCACATGTAACCATTTGCGTAAGACACGACAAATGGTCGTTTGCTAATTTCACTGGAACAACTTACTGATTTCTTCCGATTAGGGAGCAAGTTACATCATCCGTACCTCAGCAGCAGCATAACTGACATAGATGTATCTTATGCTAATAACCGTCAAAGCGTCGACAGCCTGTATTCACTCACATGTAACCATTTGCGTAAGACACGACAAATGGTCGTTTGCTAATTTCACTGGAACAACTTACTGATTTCTTCCGATTAGGGAGCAAGTTACATCATCCGTACCTCAGCAGCAGCATAAATGACATACATGTATCTTATGCTAATAACCGTCAAAGGATCGACAGCATGTATTCACTCACATGTAACCATTTGCGTAAGACACGACAAATGGTCGTTTGCTAATTTCACTGGAACAACTTACTGATTTCTTCCGATTAGGGAGCAAGTTACATCATCCGTACCTCAGCAGCAGCATAACTGACATACATGTATCTTATGCTAATAACCGTCAAAGGGTCGACAGCCTGTATTCTCTCACATGTAACCATTTGCGTAAGACACGACAAATGGTCGTTTGCTAATTTCACTGGAACAACTTACTGATTTCTTCCGATTAGGGAGCAAGTTACATCATCCGTACCTCAGCAGCAGCATAACTGACATAGATGTATCTTATGCTAATAACCGTCAAAGCGTCGACAGCCTGTATTCACTCACATGTAACCATTTGCGTAAGACACGACAAATGGTCGTTTGCTAATTTCACTGGAACAACTTACTGATTTCTTCCGATTAGGGAGCAAGTTACATCATCCGTACCTCAGCAGCAGCATAAATGACATACATGTATCTTATGCTAATAACCGTCAAAGGATCGACAGCATGTATTCACTCACATGTAACCATTTGCGTAAGACACGACAAATGGTCGTTTGCTAATTTCACTGGAACAACTTACTGATTTCTTCCGATTAGGGAGCAAGTTACATCATCCGTACCTCAGCAGCAGCATAACTGACATAGATGTATCTTATGCTAATAACCGTCAAAGGGTCGACAGCCTGTATTCTCTCACATGTAACCATTTGCGTAAGACACGACAAATGGTCGTTTGCTAATTTCACTGGAACAACTTACTGATTTCTTCCAATTAGGGAGCAAGTTACATCATCCGTACCTCAGCAGCAGCATAAATGACATACATGTATCTTATCCTAATAACCGTCAAAGGGTCGACAGCCTGTATTCACTCACATGTAACCATTTGCGTAAGACACGACAAATGGTCGTTTGCTAATTTCACTGGAACAACTTACTGATTTCTTCCGATTAGGGAGCAAGTTACATCATCCGTACCTCAGCAGCAGCATAACTGACATAGATGTATCTTATGCTAATAACCGTCAAAGCGTCGACAGCCTGTATTCACTCACATGTAACCATTTGCGTAAGACACGACAAATGGTCGTTTGCTAATTTCACTGGAACAACTTACTGATTTCTTCCGATTAGGGAGCAAGTTACATCATCCGTACCTCAGCAGCAGCATAACTGACATAGATGTATCTTATGCTAATAACCGTCAAAGCGTCGACAGCCTGTATTCACTCACATGTAACCATTTGCGTAAGACACGACAAATGGTCGTTTGCTAATTTCACTGGAACAACTTACTGATTTCTTCCGATTAGGGAGCAAGTTACATCATCCGTACCTCAGCAGCAGCATAACTGACATAGATGTATCTTATGCTAATAACCGTCAAAGCGTCGACAGCCTGTATTCACTCACATGTAACCATTTGCGTAAGACACGACAAATGGTCGTTTGCTAATTTCACTGGAACAACTTACTGATTTCTTCCGATTAGGGAGCAAGTTACATCATCCGTACCTCAGCAGCAGCATAACTGACATACATGTATCTTATGCTAATAACCGTCAAAGGGTCGACAGCCTGTATTCTCTCACATGTAACCATTTGCGTAAGACACGACAAATGGTCGTTTGCTAATTTCACTGGAACAACTTACTGATTTCTTCCGATTAGGGAGCAAGTTACATCATCCGTACCTCAGCAGCAGCATAAATGACATACATGTATCTTATCCTAATAACCGTCAAAGCGTCGACAGCCTGTATTCACTCACATGTAACATTTACGTAAGACACGACAAATGGTCGTTTGCTAATTTCACTGGAACAACTTACTGATTTCTTCCGATTAGGGAGCAAGTTACATCATCCGTACCTCAGCAGCAGCATAACTGACATAGATGTATCTTATGCTAATAACCGTCAAAGCGTCGACAGCCTGTATTCACTCACATGTAACCATTTGCGTAAGACACGACAAATGGTCGTTTGCTAATTTCACTGGAACAACTTACTGATTTCTTCCGATTAGGGAGCAAGTTACATCATCCGTACCTCAGCAGCAGCATAACTGACATAGATGTATCTTATGCTAATAACCGTCAAAGCGTCGACAGCCTGTATTCACTCACATGTAACCATTTGCGTAAGACACGACAAATGGTCGTTTGCTAATTTCACTGGAACAACTTACTGATTTCTTCCGATTAGGGAGCAAGTTACATCATCCGTACCTCAGCAGCAGCATAAATGACATACATGTATCTTATGCTAATAACCGTCAAAGGATCGACAGCATGTATTCACTCACATGTAACCATTTGCGTAAGACACGACAAATGGTCGTTTGCTAATTTCACTGGAACAACTTACTGATTTCTTCCGATTAGGGAGCAAGTTACATCATCCGTACCTCAGCAGCAGCATAACTGACATAGATTTATCTTATGCTAATAACCGTCAAAGGGTCGACAGCCTGTATTCTCTCACATGTAACCATTTGCGTAAGACACGACAAATGGTCGTTTGCTAATTTCACTGGAACAACTTACTGATTTCTTCCAATTAGGGAGCAAGTTACATCATCCGTACCTCAGCAGCAGCATAAATGACATACATGTATCTTATCCTAATAACCGTCAAAGGGTCGACAGCCTGTATTCACTCACATGTAACCATTTGCGTAAGACACGACAAATGGTCGTTTGCTAATTTCACTGGAACAACTTACTGATTTCTTCCGATTAGGGAGCAAGTTACATCATCCGTACCTCAGCAGCAGCATAACTGACATAGATGTATCTTATGCTAATAACCGTCAAAGCGTCGACAGCCTGTATTCACTCACATGTAACCATTTGCGTAAGACACGACAAATGGTCGTTTGCTAATTTCACTGGAACAACTTACTGATTTCTTCCGATTAGGGAGCAAGTTACATCATCCGTACCTCAGCAGCAGCATAACTGACATAGATGTATCTTATGCTAATAACCGTCAAAGCGTCGACAGCCTGTATTCACTCACATGTAACCATTTGCGTAAGACACGACAAATGGTCGTTTGCTAATTTCACTGGAACAACTTACTGATTTCTTCCGATTAGGGAGCAAGTTACATCATCCGTACCTCAGCAGCAGCATAACTGACATAGATGTATCTTATGCTAATAACCGTCAAAGCGTCGACAGCCTGTATTCACTCACATGTAACCATTTGCGTAAGACACGACAAATGGTCGTTTGCTAATTTCACTGGAACAACTTACTGATTTCTTCCGATTAGGGAGCAAGTTACATCATCCGTACCTCAGCAGCAGCATAACTGACATACATGTATCTTATGCTAATAACCGTCAAAGGGTCGACAGCCTGTATTCTCTCACATGTAACCATTTGCGTAAGACACGACAAATGGTCGTTTGCTAATTTCACTGGAACAACTTACTGATTTCTTCCGATTAGGGAGCAAGTTACATCATCCGTACCTCAGCAGCAGCATAAATGACATACATGTATCTTATCCTAATAACCGTCAAAGGGTCGACAGCCTGTATTCACTCACATGTAACATTTACGTAAGACACGACAAATGGTCGTTTGCTAATTTCACTGGAACAACTTACTGATTTCTTCCGATTAGGGAGCAAGTTACATCATCCGTACCTCAGCAGCAGCATAACTGACATAGATGTATCTTATGCTAATAACCGTCAAAGCGTCGACAGCCTGTATTCACTCACATGTAACCATTTGCGTAAGACACGACAAATGGTCGTTTGCTAATTTCACTGGAACAACTTACTGATTTCTTCCGATTAGGGAGCAAGTTACATCATCCGTACCTCAGCAGCAGCATAACTGACATACATGTATCTTATGCTAATAACCGTCAAAGGGTCGACAGCCTGTATTCACTCACATGTAACCATTTGCGTAAGACACGACAAATGGTCGTTTGCTAATTTCACTGGAACAACTTACTGATTTCTTCCGATTAGGGAGCAAGTTACATCATCCGTACCTCAGCAGCAGCATAACTGACATACATGTATCTTATGCTAATAACCGTCAAAGGGTCGACAGCCTGTATTCACTCACATGTAACCATTTGCGTAAGACACGACAAATGGTCGTTTGCTAATTTCACTGGAACAACTTACTGATTTCTTCCGATTAGGGAGCAAGTTACATCATCCGTACCTCAGCAGCAGCATAAATGACATACATGTATCTTATCCTAATAACCGTCAAAGGGTCGACAGCCTGTATTCACTCACATGTAACATTTACGTAAGACACGACAAATGGTCGTTTGCTAATTTCACTGGAACAACTTACTGATTTCTTCCGATTAGGGAGCAAGTTACATCATCCGTACCTCAGCAGCAGCATAAATGACATACATGTATCTTATGCTAATAACCGTCAAAGGGTCGACAGCCTGTATTCACTCACATGTAACCATTTGCGTAAGACACGACAAATGGTCGTTTGCTAATTTCACTGGAACAACTTACTGATTTCTTCCGATTAGGGAGCAAGTTACATCATCCGTACCTCAGCAGCAGCATAAATGACATACATGTATCTTATGCTAATAACCGTCAAAGGATCGACAGCATGTATTCACTCACATGTAACCATTTGCGTAAGACACGACAAATGGTCGTTTGCTAATTTCACTGGAACAACTTACTGATTTCTTCCGATTAGGGAGCAAGTTACATCATCCGTACCTCAGCAGCAGCATAACTGACATACATGTATCTTATGCTAATAACCGTCAAAGGGTCGACAGCCTGTATTCTCTCACATGTAACCATTTGCGTAAGACACGACAAATGGTCGTTTGCTAATTTCACTGGAACAACTTACTGATTTCTTCCGATTAGGGAGCAAGTTACATCATCCGTACCTCAGCAGCAGCATAAATGACATACATGTATCTTATGCTAATAACCGTCAAAGGATCGACAGCATGTATTCACTCACATGTAACCATTTGCGTAAGACACGACAAATGGTCGTTTGCTAATTTCACTGGAACAACTTACTGATTTCTTCCGATTAGGGAGCAAGTTACATCATCCGTACCTCAGCAGCAGCATAACTGACATACATGTATCTTATGCTAATAACCGTCAAAGGGTCGACAGCCTGTATTCTCTCACATGTAACCATTTGCGTAAGACACGACAAATGGTCGTTTGCTAATTTCACTGGAACAACTTACTGATTTCTTCCGATTAGGGAGCAAGTTACATCATCCGTACCTCAGCAGCAGCATAACTGACATACATGTATCTTATGCTAATAACCGTCAAAGGGTCGACAGCCTGTATTCTCTCACATGTAACCATTTGCGTAAGACACGACAAATGGTCGTTTGCTAATTTCACTGGAACAACTTACTGATTTCTTCCGATTAGGGAGCAAGTTACATCATCCGTACCTCAGCAGCAGCATAAATGACATACATGTATCTTATCCTAATAACCGTCAAAGGGTCGACAGCCTGTATTCACTCACATGTAACATTTACGTAAGACACGACAAATGGTCGTTTGCTAATTTCACTGGAACAACTTACTGATTTCTTCCGATTAGGGAGCAAGTTACATCATCCGTACCTCAGCAGCAGCATAACTGACATACATGTATCTTATGCTAATAACCGTCAAAGGGTCGACAGCCTGTATTCTCTCACATGTAACCATTTGCGTAAGACACGACAAATGGTCGTTTGCTAATTTCACTGGAACAACTTACTGATTTCTTCCGATTAGGGAGCAAGTTACATCATCCGTACCTCAGCAGCAGCATAACTGACATACATGTATCTTATGCTAATAACCGTCAAAGGGTCGACAGCCTGTATTCTCTCACATGTAACCATTTGCGTAAGACACGACAAATGGTCGTTTGCTAATTTCACTGGAACAACTTACTGATTTCTTCCGATTAGGGAGCAAGTTACATCATCAGTACCTCAGCAGCAGCAACAACAGAAATTGCTAATACAATCGTTTTACTTTTCACAGTGAACAATCGGTTGTAATAGTCTTTGGTCGAAATTAAATTACAATTGTACTTTCAGGACCACTACCATGACACGAAGCTGAGGACTACAGTAGGGTTTACAGTGAGGAACCACATCACAGAACGAAGACGTTCTACAACATTCACCACATGTGACTGTGATGCTGCCGGCGCCTCTACCGTTGGATATCGTACTACAGCGTTATCGAATGCAGATTCAAGTACAATTTGCATCAGAAATCGCCGATGAGTTTTGATGACGCTCAGTGTTTCAAATTAGTCATTTGTAAGAACGAAAACCATCGCTTTCTAGTCAACATGTTATTGAAAATCTTGTGTTTTGATTTGATATAAAGCAGGGCTTCACAACATACGTGCTCGCGGAGCAAGCTGTGAGCAGCAAGGCGCGAGCACGGAGCAGCGCGAGCACGCTACCCCCACTCTCGGACCAGAGCGGAGAGTGGGGAGAGTCACGTGGGGTACACAACAGCTGCCGCCAGTCGATGTAAATCCGCGGCCACCTGCAGGGATATCACTCACGAATTATTACTGCGACAAATGAAACAAATAAAGGAGAATGTACAGTGCCTCATAATTTTATTGGCTTAGTGTATGTCTCTACCATCTGTAGACACTGAAACTAAAGAATTCCACGACAATCCTATATTTTCAACGCTTTCTTCAACACTACTTAAAATATCACCTCCGGTTGTAGTGTTCTTCATGGCTACTACATCAAGGAGCTCCTCCCTCACCTGAAGATCTCTATTAACACCTCTAATAAATATGGCAAGCTGCGCTGTTCCAGTGATATCAACACTTTCGTCTAGAGCTAGAGAATACGCCATAAAATATTTACAGATATTTGCAAACTGGCTCTGGACGTCGTCTGCCATGTCCTGTATGTGACGCATAATGGTCATGTCAGATAATGGCACAATCCGAAACTGTTCAGCTTGAGATAGACACAAATGTTCCGCTGCAACTACAAAACCATCTTTTATTAAATCGCCATCAGTGAAGGGGCGCAGGGATTTTGCTAAAAATAAAGCAATTTTGTAACTCACTCTGAGAGCTGCCTCAGTTGATTTTTCTTCGTCGTCCAGATCTTCTTCGGATAGCTTCCTTTTAAGTTTAATAACTTCCTGTGCACGATCTGGTCAATCACATTTTCCACGTCCGTAGTCTTTCGCGTGATACGACATATAATGTAGCTGCAAATTAAATTTCGTAAAAGAATTCAGCGTTTTGTGACATACTAATCATTTTGCAACACCATCTTTTTCAGTAAACAGATACAATTCCTCCCAATGGGGGTTGAACTGCGAAAGCATGGTTGGGGTTACACAACGGCGACTTCACATGATTCTTAACCAGCGAAGTGACTGTTACGAGCTGATCGTAGTACTTTAAACGTTACACAGTCGGCGCGAATTAAATAGGCACGCTGCGGCCCTATTCAAACGTGCGCGCGCATTTCCCCTCCCTCCCCACTCCGCGACCTTGCAGCTGCTCGCGAGCAGGTGCCTGAGCAGACGCGAGTACTCGTGCTCAAAACCGGCCAGTTGTTAAGCCCTGATACAAAGTGTCGCCTGCTACTGTATACCAAATGAATTGCTGATTCACTATGCACACAACTATAGAATGAGTCGTATACTAAAACATTAAAGTACTGACAGAAAAGTAGCCTGAAGTATACCCCCACCATCCAGTACAAAACCCTTAAACTAAAATAACTAACAGGCCACACTTGGGGTCTACATCCTTCAAACATTATCGTTACAATAAGTTCCTCATTCTTCCAATCCTAATATATGCTAATGGTGCTTGGACCTAAAGACTAAAGTAATGAGGGGTAGCAAAACAGAGATAAGTAATAAACTTAACATTTAAATTGTAGATCAAGTAATAGATCAACTGAAGGATCTCTGCAACCACTGAAGTGATGTAACCCATAACGAACGAAGCTAACAGGACGAATGACGAAAATACTGAGCATAAAAAGGATCTCAATGATAGGATATGTTAAGGCAAAGGAGAATAACTTCCATGGTAGCAGAAGTATCTCTAGAGGCTAAAAACCATAGAGAAGACAGAGACTAGAATTTAAGAAATTACTGAGGGCTCTGTATGTGCTATTTTGAGATGAAGAAGTTACCTCTAGTAAAGAAGTTGTGGAGGACAGCATTAAGCCCATGACCAAATGGCGATGAAAACTCTGTGCTTGGCGAACAAATCGTAGGAAGTAGATCTCTATCGACAAAAGCTCAAGAAAGCGAGTTACACCCACATGAACAAAGCAAAAATACCACAACAGCAAAATCTATGTCAAGTTGTGGATTGCGTAATAGACCTAGAGCTACTAGCATAAACATCACAATAGCTTCATATGTGTTGAGTGGTACTTAAGTAAATAAATTAGTGAAATCAAAGTGAACTAGAAATTAGAATATAAATGAAAAACTTGGTTTAGTTTAGTGAGTTACATACTGGCACACAGCGGGCACAACAGCAGAGCAGAAGAGACAATGACCGTGAAGTCAGCAAGTTCCACATAAGCGGGCGCTGTCGATTCAGCCGTCAGGGCATCGCCCGACCGGCTCACGTGTTTCTCAGTCGTCACATGGGATCAAAGGCCCTCGCCTACATTCCAAGAGCCAATGACCGACGTTAAGAAGATTCTTCAAGAAGCTATTCAATGTGACAGAAGAGGCAATGACCGTAAAGTCGTTCACCTCCAGTAAATTGAAGTGAATAAATACGCGAGACGCAGTGGGCCAGACAGAGGAAGACGGAGACGGAGACGAAGAGGGAGTCGAAGACGAAGACGGAGACGGGGATGGAGACGAAGACGAGAGACGAAGGAAGAAAAGAAGAGTAGCAGTAGTTTTCAGTCAGTTTCGGTGCTGAAGACCGTCATGCAAGAAGAGTCTGCATCATGCACAGACGAACCAAGTCCGCCGCTGTAATGGAATAGCAAGCAGCAGCCGCGGCGCCAGAAGACAGAAGTTAAAAGGTATTTGAAGTCTGATGTTTACGTACCCGGGTGACTCGTGAGGACGGGAAGTAGATGGCCTCACCTCAGCAGTCACCTGTGAGCTGGGATGAAGACCTGACAGTCGAAGACTGGGAAGCGGGAGTCCGTGGTTCGAGTCCGCCACACTGGCCTTCCCCCGCCGCGCCGCTCCGCTGGTCGACGCACAACACACGCGGCCGCTTAGAGAAGAGAAACACTGGGACGCCACATCCAAGGTATTATCATCCGATGCACGATTCCGCTCGCAATAATTAAACGGGCCACCTCGCGCTGCGCGTCTCCAGTCAACTGGGCGAGACGGCGACACGAGATACACACCACTACGCGTAATCAGACGCCGCCGCCGCCGCCGCTGCCGCAGCAGAAGACTTCACAAACGACACAGCTGCCGCTCTCCGAACCAGAACATTCCGTAAGATAAAGTTGTACAAATCTTCAATAAAAGTTGTCTTATGTAAAAATGATGTTTCATTCGACCTCATACCCAAGCTAAGGAAGAACCCACCCTGCCCACATGTTGTTAAGAGCCACTGAAGATAGCATATAAAAGGTGCTGAAACACGTCTGGATGAAAACAAAACTACAAAGGTGTCTTGCATAATGTGGAATTCTTTGCCAATTTTCCATTGGTACACTCCCTTCTTTGCCAAGTTCAGAACGCAGATCATTTTTCCTTCTAGTATTGTACGTGTGAATATCTCTGTTACTCTAAAACTTGTGTAGACTGTTGATAAGAAATTTCAAAAGTAAATAAATCAATTGTGAAGCTTTGGATAATATTCTCATCTGCTTGAAGAGATACATGCATGATGTACATGTGTGAACTCCACACATAATTCCGATTACTTTCTTTTGTGCATTGAATACTGTTTGCTTAAGCCAGGTGTTATCCGAGAACATTATGCCTTAAGACATCAGTGAATGAAACACAGCAGAATAAGTTAACTTACTGACTTCTGTATCCCCAAAAATTGGCATTTACTCTTATGGCTAAAGGAACTGCATTTAAACGTTTTAACACTCCTACAATATGATTTTCCCGCTCCACATTTCTATCAATATGCACACCTAAAAACTTAAAATTTCCACACTGTTCATATACCTTTCTGTTACACTAGATTAATAGGAGGCAGGATATTTTTGATCGTATAATACTGAATGAACTGATTTTCCCCCAAATTGCGTAATAGACCTAGAGCTACTAGCATAAACATCACAATAGCTTCATATGGGAAGAAAAATAAACCCACTGAAGATAGCATATAAAAGGTGCATTTGTTCAACACCATTCGGTAGCTTTCACAAAAACATCACTTACTATTTTCTCCGTTGATGCTTTTTTTGCTCGACTTCACCACAATGCTTGTATCATCTTCAAGCAGAACTAAGTTCTCGTCATGTTTCAAACAAACGGTTGAACGTTAACTTAAAGCAAAAACAGTAGTGGACCAAGGATCGAACCCAGTGAGACTCTTGAGGATAACTGTCTGCATTCTGTTTCTTAAAATAAGCAAGGCATTTGCAAACTACATATGACATAAAATCTTCTCTTATAGAATATTATGATTTACACACTCAAATTCTTTCGATAAATCACTTAAAATACCCGTTGGTGATATTTTGTTATTTAAAGATTTTCTTATGTGCCCTGTAAATGTATAAATAACGTACTAAGTAGAATCTCCTTCTGAAGCCCAACCTGGGATTGGCTAAATATCCCATCACTGCACAATTAGGTCACTACTCTGCTGTACATTACCTTCTCAAAAATTAAAAAAAATGTAAGTAATCAGACAGGGTGGTAGTTACTGACGTCTGTGAAGTTTCCTTTTTCTGTAGAGAGACCTAACAATAAATTTTTTCAATCTTTATGGGAAACCATCCTTAGTTAGTGATGCATTAAGTAAATGATTAAAAATGTTACACATCATAGGGCGACAGCTTCATAATAATTTATTGAATCTACTGTCGCCCAACGTGAACTTTTATCTTTTACAATCGTGATGATCTTCCTTTTTTCAAATAAGAATATCACATTAATTCTTAATTCACTGCATGTCCTCTGAAATGCTTATTCAGTGTACTGTTCTTCTTCTCTTCCGAACTATTTGTACCAGTTTTCTCACTTAGTTTTAAAAAGTTAATTACTAAAAATATCTGCTACACTGGAAATGTCTTTTATAACGCTCCCATTCTACGTAGTAGAGTGTGTGTCATATTCTAAGTCTTACTACCCTGTCCCTCGTATTTCATGTTATTATCTAGTCTGTCAGTTTCAGACACGATGTGATTACTCCTGCATTTTTACAAATTTTTTACTTTGTTACGGTACTGTTTATAATAAGAAAGTGTTTCTGGGCCGTTACTGAGTCTGCCTATTTTTACAAGTCCTAGACAGAGTTCCATACCTCACTCGATGAAAAGGAAACCCTTACAGGGACACTGTGTTGTCCGTCTCTTTGTCTGTCTGTCCAGCTCTTTAAAACTCTTTTTATCAGGAACAGATTGACACATTAAGCTGAAATCTATGTCAGATATTAAAGAGTATGTTCTTGGCGATGAAAAAAAGTGAAGCTTGTAACACTCCCTTATATATTCTGTTATAGCCCGTTCGTTCGGGATCTGAATAGCAGCCCAAATAAATAATTAATTAATGTGACCGTGTACCTAATGGGGCTGGCAATCGGATTGGACTGCTACGGAGTTGTTACATTCCATTCAGTCCTTCTCAAATGCTGTAATAATGAAATGTCTGGTGGCAAGAGAACAACAACACAGCTTCACTAATCAAGACCTATATTCATCTCAAAAACACAAAAATAAGGAGACAGCCACTGCCTTCGTCATACACTGTTAATAACGGCTAATCTAAGAACAGGTTTCTTCGTTATTCATAATCGTCACACGCAAAATCCAATCACTGTAATCCAACACTGTAATCCAAATAATGCCGGCGCGGTAGACGCGGAATCTCAATAACGGCACATATATATCACTGATCACACTTGTAATTAAACTTCTTCACTTTCCCGTATAATACTAACACAAAGGGGTTAAACCGCGGCGATGGCCACTCCCTTTGTCGGTAATTCTAGTAATTATATCAACTGCTGGCTTCTGCACAGCTCGGCCCGCCTCGCGGGAACCTACACACACACTGCCCTCAACTGACTCTCGCTCTCGCGACCCAACACACTAATCGATAGTTGCCTGTCGACCTGTGCTGATGCAAACTTAGTAGTAAGGGCCTGCAGACCCCTTACAAGCTTCTAAGTGAATAAAATTAAAATAATGGCTATTTGTGTCACAGATTTTGATACTCGCAAATTAGCCCTTCAAAAGCTACAGGATACTCCCGTTGACCTAGAGTCATGAAATTTGCCAAGAAACGAAGTTTCGCACTAAAATGAAAGGAAAAAATCGTAAAATTGTTGATTTGTAATTATACCACACGAAAAAAGATTTTTTTGCCATTGGTAATCTGACTGTCGGTCTTCCGGTCAGTGTTTTAAGACGGACAGGAATACCGACATTCTTTCTTCTCAGGAACGAAATGATGTATTAAGCTGAAATTTATGTCACATATTAAACTCTGTGGTCTCCTGGTGGTATAATAAACACCAGCTTCTAAGGTAATGCAGTAAAAAAGACACGACCATTTAGATAACATGTTTAGATACTCGCAAACTCACTCATCAAAACCTGTAGGGTACTTACCATTAGTCTAGAACCATGAAATTTGCCAAGAAGCAAGGTTTCACTATACTATACAAGGAAAAAATCCTGGAAATGTGACTCTTTAACTATATCACACACAAAAATAGTCTTTTTTTATCTGACTACCTATCTGTCCACCCATCCGTTACATGTTCTTTCTTTCTTAGCCATTGATAGAGTTATCAAGTTAAAATTTATATCACAAATTAAAATCAACGGTCCGTTGGCATCGTAAAAAAGTGATGCTTCTAAGTCAATGCAGTGACGATATCCGACCATTTATGTCAAACATTTTGATGTTCACAGTTTCACACATGAAAACCGACAGGTTACTTCCGCTTGACGTACAATCATGAAATTTTGGAAGAAGGAAGGTCTCTAAAGTACAGGTAAAGGAAAAAACTGAGGAAGTGATATCTTGCCAGTATCAATGTCGATAATAGGCAAAAGTCGTCGACAGCCTCCATTCTGAGAATGAATGAACTGTGTATATACATTATTAATTCTGTACAAAACTCACAGAGCGCTAATCCTATTCGCACCTGGCCAATTTTTTTCGTCACGAAGAGACTCTGATATGTGTGTAAATCCGAGTTTTCTTTAATGACTTTCCATTATTACATTTAATTATTTTTATAAAAACTATTTTCGAAAATGGAAAGAACTCATTAAGAAACTTTTCAATTAAGAGCTGGCAACAGGCTCATTGTAAACATCACCCCATTCAATTTTATCAAGCCTTCTTTAAAATCTTTAGTAGTTTTGGCATTAATAAACCTCATTCCTTTCCTAGGGTATTTCCGAATATTGAACTAAGTTGCATAATGTAAGCGTAAGCCAGCCTCGGGCGATGGGGTCAAAGGTCAAACTGATAAGAACTTTAACATGGAACATGCTGTTACATACTCTATGGCCGACAGATCCTAGATGTACGCTTACAGGTTCTCAGCTACGCTACAGAATACAGGGCTACGCTACAAATCACTTTATTTATAAAAATCTGACAAACCGTAGACCAGGTGACAGGTATGTGTCACTTCGTTTTGTTGAATGAGTACACATTGTCTGTTTGGATATTACTGTGCTGAGCAACTCGCGTATGGAAATTTATGGCTGATACCAAATTATAAGTGTCTAACACCAGCTCTAGAAAATTTTTTGTCAGATTCCTTCAAACAAATTACGTTAAAATCATCACAAATTTATTAATAATCTTATCCTTTTGTCTGACAGACAGCACAATAATTAATTTCTCAAATACCCAGTAGAGATATACACATTGTTACATATCTCAACAGTCACTTACAAGCACATGCATCTGTATCCTGATCTATAGATGATTTATTTTTTCTATATTTGTGTCTGTATATCCCTTTTTGTACATGTGAGAACTACTCCCTTATCCATATTGGATCTACGTGAATCCGTAGCTTGTAACCACTTACATTAAAATTTCCTATCCCTGTGGTGTTCAGACAGAGAGACGATACCAATTTCTTACCAACTATTGAAATGGTGCAAACAAATCAGTATCTCATTTACTTATCCTCCACTCCCCTAATATTGTGATGATGCAAGTTGATTTCAGTTGTTCCTCTGTTATCATAAAATGAAGTGAGGGTGTCTGTCAGTTTAATTTACTGTAATGTTGTCTGTCTCCGTTCTGAACCTGACCTACTGTCGGTGTCTCACGTGACTCCATTTACCACAGGGATTTTCATTTGTTTGCTGGTGTGCCCCCTACATTTGCTGCTAATAGTACTTCTGACTTGTCCTTGTACCCTCCAGTTAAGATGTAGCTCATGTGAAGTATATCCCCAACTTCTTATACCAGATTCAGAAACAGCATCTGTATGAGTTTTTTATCCATCTGAAGGAGCTTCCTCAGCTCCATGTTTACTCCATTTCCCTCAGAGTTAACGCAGGACTGGCTGGTCGTAGCACCACAGAGCGTCCTCAGAACCCACATTTGGGCGCAATACCTGCTCCTATTTTGTTCAGGACACTCCTTGTACTGTATTTATCGTTTTTAGCCCGGCTCTTCCAGCTCCCTCTTCTATCAACAATTGATTTTCTTTGTTGAAATCCTTGCGCATTTGTCCTATGATTTCTGTTACCTGGCTACGACTAGCACTTCGTTTCACAAACTTGTGACCTGCGCTCTGAACCAAACTTTTTCTCTAATTCCTGCCCTTCGACCTCCTGTGACTGCTACATAGTAGCTGATCCCTTCCTTTCCTTCTTACGGCCGCTGTGGCCCAGCGGCTCTAGGCGCTTCAGTCCGGAACCGCGCTACTGCTACGGCCGCAGGTTCGAATCCTGCCTGGGGCGTGGATGTGTGTGATGTCCTTAGGTTAGTTAGGTTTAAGTAGCACTAAGTCTAGGGGACTGATGACCTCAGATGTTAAGTCCCATAGTGCTTAGAGCCATTTGAGCCATTTTTGAACCTTTCCTTCTTTTCCTGTTGTTTCCACACGTTTTACTTCAGCTGTGCCTTACATCGGGCTCTTTCTTCCTCAATTCTGGTAGCAAGTGAAATGTTGCGTTTAATTAAGAATTTTCCAACAACAGTTTCCCTTGTTCGTCCTTTGCCTACCACCTCTTCTCAACACCCCTTCACCTTTACCCACTTCATCTGTAGTAATTCAGTTATCAAGAAGAGCCCAAATCTTCGCCTCCTATTCCTCGCTTTCCCTTTCTTTCTGGGTCAGCCGACAATTCAATGGAAGAGCCCCATTGGTCACCCCATTCACTACCTCACTTTGATCGCTCCAATAAAAATATAACCAAAAATTTTCACAAAACGATTCCTGTTTAACTACTCTGCGTTAAAATCCACGTTTACGCTAGAGACAATGAAACAAATAAAAAGAAATTTATGTCACTCTTTCCGTATGATTCTCGGGCGTAAAATTAGGCTTAATTTAATGTATTCACCATTCCCCCCCATGAACCATGGACCTTGGCGTTGGTGGGGCGGCTTGCGTGCCTCAACGATACAGACAGCCGTACCGTAGGTGCAACCACAACGGAGGGGTATCTGTTGAGAGGCCAGACAAACGTGTGGTTCCTGAAGAGGGGCGGCAGCCTCTTCAGTAGTTGCAGGGGCAACAGTCTGTATGATTGACTTATCTGGCCTTGTAACACTAACCAAAATGGCCTTGCTGTTCTGGTACTGCGAACGGCTGAAAGCAAGGGGAAACTACAGCCGTAATTTTTCCCGAGGACATGCAGCTTTACTGTATGATTAAATGATGATGGCGTCCTCTTGGGTAAAATATTCCGGAGGTAAAATAGTCCCCCATTCGAATCTCCGGGCGGGGACTACTCAGGAGGACGTCGTTATCAGGAGAAAGAAAACTGGCGTTCTACGGATCGGAGCGTGGAATGTCAGATCCCTTAATCGGGCAGGTAGGTTAGAAAATTTAAAAAGGGAAATGGATATGTTAAAGTTAGATATAGTGGGAATTAGTGAAGTTCGGTAGCAGGAGGAACAAGACTTTTGGTCAGGTGAATACAGGATTATAACTACAAAATCAAGTAGGAGTAATGCAGGAGTAGGTTAATAATGAATAATAAAATAGGAGTACGGGTAAGCTACTACAAACAGCATAGTGAACACATTATTGTGGCTAAGATAGACACGAAGCCCACGCCTACTACAATAGTACAAGTTTATATGCCAACTAGCTCTGCAGATGATGAAGAAATGGATGAAATGTATGTTGAGATAAAATAAATTATTCAAGTAGTGAAGGGAGACGAAAATTTAATAGTCATGGGTGACTGGAATTCGAGAGTAGGAAAAGGGAGAGAAAGAAACATAGTAGGTGAATATGGATTTGGGCTAAGAAATGTAAGAGGAAGCCGTCTGGTAGAATTTTGAGCAGAGCATAACTTAATCATAGCTAACACTTGGTTCAAGAATCATGAAAGAAGGTTGTATACATGGAAGAACCCTGGAGGTACTAAAAGGTATCAGATAGATTATATAATGGTAAGACAGAGATTTAGGAACCAGGTTTTAAATTGTAAGACATTTCCAGGGGCAGATGTGGACTCTGACCACAATCTATTGGTTATGAACTGTAGATTAAAACTGAAGAAACTGCAAAAAGTTGGGAATTCAAGGAGATGGGACCTGGATAAACTGAAAGAACCAGAGGTTGTACAGGGTTTCAGGGAGAGCATAAGGGAACAATTGACAGGAATGGGGGAAAGAAATACAGTAGAAGAAGGTAGCTTTGAGGGATGAAATAGTGAAGGCAGCAGAGGATCAAATAGGTAAAAAGACGAGGGCTAGTAGAAACTCTTGGGTAACAGAAGAAATATTGAATTTAATTGATGAAAAGAGAAAATATAAAAATGCAGTAAATGAAGCAGACAAATGGAATACAAACGTCTCAAAAATGAGATCGACAGAAAGTGCAAAATGGCTAAGCAGGGATGGCTAGAACATATGTAAGGATGTAGAGGCTTATCTCATGAGGGGTAAGAAAGATACTGCTACAGGAAAATTAAAGAGACCTTTGGAGAAAGGAGAACGACTTGTATGAATATCAAGAGCTCAGATGGAAACCCAGTTCTAAGCAAACAAGGGAAAGCAAAAAGGTGGAAGGAGTATATAGATGGTCTATACAAGGGCGATGTTCTTCAGGACAATATTATGGAAGTGGAAGAGAATGTAGATGAAGATGAAATGGGAGATATGATACTGCGTGAATAGTTTGACAGAGCACTGAAAGACCTGAGTCGAAACAAGGCCCCCGGAGTAGACAACATTCCATTAGAACTACAGACAGCCTTAGGAGAGCCAGTCCAGACAAAACTCTACCATCTTGTGAGCAAGATGTATGAGACAGGCGAAATACCCTCAGACTTCAAGAAGAATATAATAATTGTAGTCCCAAAGAAAGCAGGTGTTGACAGATGTGAAAATTAACGAACTATCAGTTTAATAAGTCACAGCTGCAAAGTACTAACGCAAATTCCTTACAGACGAATGGAAAAACTGGTAGAAGCCGACCTCGGGGAAGATCAGTTTGTATTCCGTACACATGTTGGAGCACGTGAGGCAATACTGACTCTGCGACTTATCTTAGAGGAAAGATTAAGGAAAGGCAAACCTACGTTTCTAGCATTTGTAGACTTAGAGAAATCTTTTGACAATGTTGACTGGAAAACTCTATTTCAAATTCTAAAGATGACAGGGGTAAAATACAGGGAGCGAAAGGCTATTTACAATTTGTACAGAAAGCAGATGGCAGTTATAAGAGTCGAGGGACATGAAAGGGAAGCAGTGGTTGGGAAGGGAGTGAGACAGGGTTGTAGCCTATCTCCGATGTTATTCAATCTGTATATTGAGCAAGCAGTAAAGGAAACAAAAGAAAAGTTCGGAGTAGGAAAAAAAATCCATGGAGAAGAAATAAAAACCTTGAGGTTCGCCGATGGCATTGTAATTCTGTCAGAGACAGGAAAGGACTTGGCAGAGCGGTTGAATGGAATGGACAGTGTCTTGAAAGGAGGATATAAGATGAACATCAACAAAAGCAAAACGAGGATAATAGAATGTAGTCGAATTAAGTCGGGTGATGCTGAGGGAATTCGATTAGGAAATGAGCCACGTAAAGTAGTGAAGAAGTTTTGCTATTTGGCGAGAAAAATAACTGATGATGGTCGAAGTAGAGAGGATATAAAATGTAGACTGGCAATGGCAAGGAAAGCATTTCTGAAGAAGAGAAATTTGTTAACATCGAGTATAGATTTAAATGTCAGGAAGTCGTTTCTGAAAGTATTTGTATGGAGTGTACCCATGTAAGGAAGTGAAACATGGACGATAAATGGTTTAGACAAGAAGAGAATAGAAGCTTTCGAAATGTGGTGCTACAGAAGAATGCTGAAGATTAGATGGGTAGATCACATAACTAATGAGGAGGTATTGAATAGGATTGGGGAGAAGAGACGTTTGTGGCACAACTTGACCAGAAGAAGGGATCGGTTGGTAGGACATGTTCTGAGGCATCGAGGGATCACCAATTTAGTATTGGGAGGCAGCGTGGAGGGTAAAAATCGTAGAGGGAGACCAAGAGATGAATACACTGAGCAGATTCAGAAGGATGTAGGCTGCAGTAGGTACTGGGAGATGAAGAAGCTTGCACAAGATAGAGTAGCGTGGAGAGCTGCATCAAACCAGTCTGAGGACTGAAGACCACAACAACAACAACAACAACTGTTTTCACACTGTTTTACCTTGTTTCATACGATACTATGACTTATACCAATGTAATTACGCTCATACTACAGTATATTATATTATGTTATTAATATAATCTTTTATTTATGTATGTATTTATGAGGTGCGACAATAAAGTAACGGGACTGATGTGAAAAAAACTTTTGCTTACCGTTTTAGTCAAGTTTAGTGTTGTCTCCTTCGAAATAGTTCCCTTCTGATTGCACACACTTTTTCCAGCTTTTCTGCCGTTGATGGTAACATTTCTGGAATTCTGTAATATCCACCAAGAACCTCGTCACAGCTTTTTGGACATCTTGTCTTACGCCGTTTTGACTCTTGGAAATAGAAAAAAGTCGTACAGAGCGGTATGTGGTGAATAACGTGTCTGTGGTAGTACTGAAATTTGTTTTGAGGTTAAAAATTTCTGTACTGACAGAGCAGTATAGGATGGCGCATTTTCGTGATGTATAATCCAATTATTGTTAGACAATCTGTTTCTCGATTGATGTTCAGTTCATCTGCAATCATTTTCACGGATAATCTTCGATCAGATCTTACGAGTTCACGCACCCTGGCCAAGTTGACTGCGGTCTTCCTCCTCAACATTCGTTCTGTCTTCACTGAAAAATTTGAGCTCTTGACATAATCTCCTCTCCAAAAGCCTTATGAGGGTTACCGTAAGTTGTCGTCGCGTTTTCACCCAATTTAACACAAAAAGAAATGGCATACCGTTGCGCAATATTTTGCGGTTCAATTTCCGTGACGAGAGACACAAACACATGTTAACTTATTACGGCGCAACTCACCACTGAGTAGTTGCATCGATGTTCCGCTTGGACAAGAAGCAGCTTATAGACCAAGGCCAAAGATATTGCGCCAATGCAAGCCTGCAGGGTTGCCACATCTTGCAAAGAAAATCAGTCTCATTACTTTAATGTCGCACCTCGTCAGACAGTATTGTACCCAAAAAATTTATAGCAAACGGAAGTTAGGTACACGTCTACACTATGGGGACATCGAGTGAGAGTTTTATCTAACATTCCTCAGAGTAGGACAACAGGGCCGCTGTTGTTCATGGTGTACACTGCGTAACAAATACAGTGAAGCACCCAGAAGGGGCCGTGCGGGATTAGCCGAGCGGTCTAAGGCGTTGTCATGGACTGTGTGGCTGTCCTGGCGGAGGTTCGAGTCCTCCTTTGGGCATGGGTGTATGTGTTTGTTCTTAGGATAATTTAGGTTAAGTAGTGTGTAAGCTTAGGGACTGATGACCTTAGCTGTTAAGTGCCATAAGATTTCACACACATTTGAACATTTTTTGAACACCCAGAAGCAGATATGGAAACTACATAAAATTTCACACGCTGAGAGTGTGTGTTATGTTATTTGAGTGATTACAATATCGAGTTACGTTTACAGGAGTATGATAATGCATCCCCTCTTGCATGGGTTACAAAATCGAGTTAAATTTACAAAGATCTTGGCAGTACGAACCCATACAGGAGTATGATATTGCATCCCCTCTTGCATGGGAGCGTACACTGATTTGGTTGGGAAGGGAGCCATAAGGCTGTTGTATCCTCTGCTGTAGCAAACTGGCCGACAAACGTTGTAACAGGTCCTTGATGTCCGTGACACTGGCGATGGTATGGAGTTGGTGTCTGAGGTGGTTTCACGCATGTTCTATCAGGGACAGACCCGGGGATTTTGCAGTCGACGGGAGCACCTCAACATTATGCATGGTTCACGTTTGAGACTTGGAAGGGTTCCTGGGACCCTGATTAAAGCGCCTTTGCCTCGATTTCTGGCAAGATCCACCCTTCGTTCGATTCTGAGGTGCTATTCCAATACAGCTGGACAGCCTCTGTAATGCTGTTCGAGTTTAGGGGGAATACCAAGTGGGCTGAGGCGTGAATAGGAATTTGGATCGAGGAGGGAGGCGTGCAAGGGTAGTCTGAGCCGTTGGGCATAGCCAGTGTGTCAGGTTGGCCTAGTGGTTAACGCATCTACCTAGCGAGCAGGATACCTGGGTTCGAATTCCAGCTTGGTACAAATTCTCATTCGTCGCTTCAGTCTGCATACATACAGCACTAATTCATACTGGTGGCTCTTCCATCAACCACAGAAAACTGCTGCTTTAATCATTTACGTATCTCCCAATGGTGTGCTTGTGTAGAAAGTTATATTCACATCCGACCATGTCCACAGGTTCTTCACTTTCTTTCTCAGGCAGTGAAGTAATTGGTAAGGCGGATGGAGGAGTCAGATTTGTTGCAAGGATTTTGTGAATTTACGTCCATTTGAAAAGCGAATCACTTACAACACCCTTGTGCGACTAAGTCTGGAGCATATCCCCAAGATTAGGAGGTCTTTGTCAAGTAGCTATGACATCTAACATGGAGAGAAGTTATAGAAAAGCAGTTTGTGAATTCCAGTTGGAGAATTTGGAGGCAACGCTATTTCATTCTAACGACGTGCTGTTGGATAAATGTAGGTAACAGGTATTCAAGGAAGGTTGTTCGAAAACTTCGCTACTATAATAACACAGGGTATTCGGAAATTCCCATTACAGGCATCTAGGATTTGAAGAGGGAAGCTAAGTACATAATATTCTGAACAGGAACCCATGTACCGTTTCCGTGCTACAGTCGTTAGAAAACACGTTTGCTAGGTAAGTGTGCGACAGTGTTGTAATGGTGAAAGGGGGGGGGGGGGAGGGGTGGAGGTGGATTCGTAGGATCGGCTGATGTCATTTAACGTCCTTCCTACGTCCCTGACTCTGTTCGAGCACATTCATGTGTCTGAGTGTTAGAGCAACATTTTAGAATACATGTTTGTAGAACACACTGACATAATCCTAGTGAACGGCAAGGCTTAGTGTTCTGGAGTAACCACGAGTGCCGGAACGAAGAGGAATACGCAAGAGGAGAGAAGGCGCTGAGGCGACGTCAGCCAGTAGCCCGCTGACAGGTACCGCGTTACGACAGGAGCGAGCGACCTCTGCAAGAAGTGAATATAAGCGCCGCTCCTGCCGGCCTCGGCTGGACTCTAGTGGACAGTATTCGCAGAGTGTTAGCACGGCCTTGCAGAGAGTGCTACGAGGACAATTATTTGTGATCCACAACCCGTGTGTCAAACTTGCAGGAGCATTGCATATAGCCAAGGACTCCGAATCATATTGCCTGTCGCCCATCGCTTGCGACAACATTTAGTACGTTAAAGGATTGTCAAATCTGCTTTACTGAAATAAAACTATTAATGTTATTTGCTTGAATTGTTGTATAGAACGCAACATCCTTTAGGCACCCAACACGAGACGAGTGGGCAGGACCCCACACTTGCGGTAATGGAAGAGCTGCTCGTCGCCTTGATCAAGGCCATTCTCCGCCATGTCTAACTCCTTCGCATACCCTTTGGGCCACAATTAGACAACAGCTTCAAGAAAGGGTACCTTCCCCGTCAACGGGCGTCACTGTGGTGCTCCAAGGAGACGTCGCACACGCGAACTGGAAGAGGCCGTACTCCATCAGTTTGAAGAGAACCCATCAACGAGTACACAAGTAATTTCTAGGGGTTTTACGAGTGGGACTGTAAAAGAAGTGATGTGATGAGCCACGCTTAATCCATTACTTGCAAAATTGGTCGCGTTACCAACATTTTTTTAAATCAAGAATGAGATTTTCACTCTGCAGCGGAGTGTGCGCTGATATGAAACTTCCTGGCAGATTAAAACTGGGTGCCGGGCCGAAACTCGAACTCGGGACCTTTGCCTTTCACGGGCAAGTGCTCTACCAACTGAGCTACCCAAGCACGACTCACACCACCTCCTCTCAGCTTTACATCTCCCAGTGCCTCGTCTCCTACCTTCCAAACTGTACAGAAGCTCTCCTGCGAACCTTGCAGAACTAGCACTCCTGAATGAAAAGATAGTGCGGAGACATGGCTTAGCCACAGCCTGGGGGATGTTTCCAGAATGAGATTTTCACTCTGCAGCGGAGTGTGCGCTGATATGAAGCACATGCCCGCGAAAGGCAAAGGTCCCGAATTCGAGTCTCGGCCCGGTTCAAATGGTTCAAATGGCTCTGAGCACTATGGGACTCAACTGCTGTGGTCATAAGTCCCCTACAACTTAGAACTACTTAAACCTAACTAACCTAAGGACATCACACACATCCATGCCCGAGGCAGGATTCGAACCTGCGACCGTAGCAGTCACACGGTTCCGGACTGCGCGCCTAGAACCGCGAGACCACCGCGGCCGGCAGTCTCGGCCCGGCACACAGTTTTAATCTGCCAGGAAGTTTCATGTTTTTAAATGGTTGTACCAATAAACGGTACTTTTCCGGACATAGGTTCCACTTCAGGTTATTATCTACTTACTCCCCCCTACAAGTTGTAGAAATTTGAAACGTGGATTTCTGAACGCTCTTGTTTAGCGATCAGGAGGTTTAGATAAGATGAAATAGCGCTGTTAAGAGCCATATAGATAGTCATTTTTCCATTGTTCAGTACTCAAATGAAACTGGAGTGACAAGTGCCAGTATTGTATTGTATTGTCCGCCATTCACAGAACAGTGGCTTTCTGAGTTCCTATGTAGCTGCCGCCGTAGCAAAGAACTGTTTTCCAATATATGACACGTGATAAGTTTTACGAGACTCTTTTTTAGTAACACGAATCGATGCAAGCTAACGAAATTCTTGTCCACCATAGTAAGTCCGCAGGAGTACAAAAGCACTGATTACCATCATATTCAAAATACAAGGTATGCATGTAAATAAAAGCTTATTCGCTTGGGTCCGTAGCTTCAGGGTGCCCATGACGTTTTCTCTAGAATTTGGCAGTCGACCGAATCATCAGTCGAAAGCCCCCGGCGACGTGTGGAAGAAGCAGGAGCGGCGGGACAGCCGCACGGCGTGTTGGCGCAGTCTCGCGTTCCGCTACAAGTTTGCAGCCTGCTTCTCAGGTCGCGCGGGTGGCTTAGCCGGCAGGATTTAGCGTCGCCGTCTGCGGCTCGAAGAAACGCACTGCGCTTGCTATTCCGCACGGAGGATTTCGCAGCCGGCAGCTCTCCCGTAATTCTCCACTCTCCTCGCCGTGCCGCTCTCTAGTAGCATTCTACGCTAGTAGTTTCACCGGCCGTCTCTCGTAAGAGACATTAGGCGTATTTCCACTGGCTCTTCGATACATTACATTTGCAGTTTCATTTTCAAAATGTTTATGAATCAGCGCAGACAAATACTTCCCATTACGTGTCTCATGCGGGGCTCAGTATAATCAGTCGGTGTGATTTGTTTTACAAATAAAATTTTTTTAAGTAGAATTTTATATGCTAATTCAATATACCGGTCCCAAATTAGCCACCACCATCATCATCTTATATATTTTGTTGTTAAACATCTTAGCCTGATCCGAAACCGAGAATATTTAAAACTGGCCACCCAATCTTCTTCGTGGTCTTCACACTCTTGCTCTGTCCTTAATTTAACAGTCACAAGTTTTCCTTGGTATCTGGCTTTGAGCCTTACGTAGCAAAAAATGTGTGTGAAATCTTATGGGACTTAACTGCTAAGGTCATCAGTCCCTAAGCTTACACACCACTTAACCTAAATTATCCTAAGGACAAACACACACACCCATGCCCGAGGGAGGGCTCGAACCTCCGCCGGGGCCAGCCGCACAGTCCATGACTGCAGCGCATACGTAGCAGATGTACAATCCATTCCTTACTGTTCGATTATTTCTACTGTTCCTATTACATTGAGCTTCATTCTTATCTCACTGCGCCTCTTATAGTCTAATTTGTATCGAGCCGTAGTTACAAGAAGTCTCATCTCTCCGTCTTCAATGCTCTGTAATTACTTGGCCATTAATATTCATACTTCGGATACACATAGCAGTAAAAGCACAGTCATAGTGTTCTAGAACTTAAGTTATCGCTTTTCTGGTTTTGTTCAGAAGCGTTCCTTTAACTGTACCTAACATGGTATGGCGGCATACGCCTACTTATGTTATTATTTAAACATACGACATCAGTAAACGTTGTATCTAACGTCCAGTTGACAAAAACTTTCAGTCAAGTACATGTGGTGGTAATTCAGCTTCACCGTTTCAGACTTGCTTTCCAGAGAGAAGGGCCACAACGACTTTGAGTTATTTAAATGAAATAGATTAATTTGTGAAAGTTCGGAAGTAGAGATAGGCAAAATTTCAATCATTACATATCAACAGTTCCATAAAAATTTCGTGCCTTTCCAAAAAGTAACACTTGCGGTATTCAAATAACTTACTGGAATGTAGCCGGGTGACGGCGTAGGCAACCGCCGATATTTCAACAGGAGGACACGCCGCCATTTGGTGCTCCGATATATCGTGTAGCAAAACACGTAGCTTCTCTGTTGTACGCATAGCATGTCCGTGTGACCACTACATCAAGAACTCTGCGGATTTCTGACGTCGATTAGAGGGAATGCGGCTGAATGAATAACATAGTCGAGAAGTTTGATAAAAATGTAACACACGTAAATAATAACAATGATGATGATAGAACACATATCATCTCAGCACATTTTCCTTCTTTTATGTCTTTTCTGAAAAAAACTGTTGCTAAAGCTATGCTATGTATACCACTTGACACATTGTCCTCCGTCTGGGGTCAATATCTCTCTCGTTACAGGCGGATGCTGACTTAGTTTTTTTTTTTTTTTTTTTTTTTTTTTTTTTTTTCTCGAATGGGAAGTTGCAGTATACAGACTGGAAATAGATATTTTCGTGCCGATCCTGACATCAGGGTGCAGAGTTATGTTGTGGAATAATGTGTATACAGTGCGTCCATTGCCTGTAGTGACTGCGAATGAGTAACGTATGAACAATCCAGCACTAGCCTTTTACATTATTAAGTAACTTCTTTAACATTATTTTACACTGGGAATCAGTCAAATGATGTACCACTCTTTTAAATCGACTGATTTTATATTCGGGAGGGTAGAGGCTCCAATCTTCATCTGGCTATTCTGATTTAGGTATTCTGTGGTTTCCCTAAATAGCTTTAGGCGAATACCAGGATCAGTCCTACCGAGAGGACTCTGCAGCCTACTTTTCTCATCCCTGTAAAACTAGATCTGTGTCTATGTGGCTGCCTGTGTACATGAATTACATTATTTTTGATGTTCTTAAATTGTAACACGAACAAAAAGGGTTCAAATGGCTCTAAGCACTATGGGACTTAACTTCTGAGGTCATCAGTCCCCTAGAACTTAGAACTACTTAAACCTAACTAACCTAAGGACATCACACACATCCATGCCCGAGACAGGATTCGAACCAGCGACCGTAGCGGTCGCGCGAATCCAAACTGTATCGCCTAGAAGCGCTCGGCCACTCCGGCCGGCGCAACACGAACACACGTTCACGATCGTTGTGAAAGTGATCTGCAAATGACCAAAACTGTAGGTACTACCACCACCTCCACCACTACTACAACTACTACTACTACTACTACTACTACTGCCACTACTACTATTACTACAAAATACAAATTACTCACTTACTGAATCTACTTCTTTAACTTACAATTTAGGGTGCACTTGGTGACGACTACAATTCGGTCTTTATACAAAAATAAAATGGCACTGTAAAGAAACTCAAAAGAAAAAGAAGAAATGCAGATAAACGGGTATTCATTGGACAAATATATTATACTAGAACTGACATGTGATTAAATTATCACGCAATTTGGGTGCACAAATCCTGAGAAACCAGTACCCAGAACAACTACGTCTGGCCGTAATAATGGCCTTGATACGCCTGGGCATTGCGTCAAGCAGAGCTTGGATGGCTTGTACAGGTATAGCTGCCCATGCAGCTTCAGCACGATACCACTTCATCAAGAGTAGTGACTGGCGTATTGTGACGAGCCAGTTGCTCGGCCATCATTGACCAGACGTTTTCAATTGGTGAGAGATCTGGAGAATGTGCTGGCCAGGGCAGCAGTCGAACATTGTCTGTATCCACAAAGGCCGGTACAGGACCCGCAACATGCGGTCGTGCATTATCCTGCTGAAATGTAGGGTTTCGCACGGATCGAATGAAGGGTAGAGCCACGGGTCGTAACACATCTGAAATGTAACGTCCACTGTTCAAAGTGCCGTCAATGCGAACAAGAGGCGACCAAGACGTGTAACCTGTGGCACCACATACCATCACGCCAGGTGATACGTCAGTATGGCGATGACGAATACACGCTTCCAATGTGTGTTCACCGCGATGTCGCCAAACACGGATGGGTGTTGTCTTGCAAACGTCCCCATCTGTTGACTCAGGGATCGAGACGTGGCAGCACGATCCGTTACAGCCATGCAGATAAGATGCCTGTCATCTCGACTGCTAGTGATACGAGGCCGTTGGGATCCAGCACGGCGCTCCATATTACCCTCCTGAACCCACCGATTCCATTATTCTGCTAACAGTCATTGGATCTCGACCAACGCGAGCAGCAATGTCGCGATACGATAAACCGCAATCGCGGTAGGCTACAATCCGACCTTTATCAAAGTTGGAAACGTGATGGTACGCATTTCTCCTCCTTACACGAGGCATCACAAAAGCGTTTCGCCTGGCAACGCCGGTCAACTGCTGTTTGTGTATGAGAAATCGGGTGGAAACTTTCCTCATGTAAGCACGTTGTCGGTGTCGCCACCGGCGCCAACCTTGTGTGAATGCTCTGAAAAGCTAATCATTTGCATATCACAGCATCTTCTTCTGGTCGATTAAATTTCGCGTCTGTAGCACGTCATCCTAGTGGTGGAGCAATTTTAATGGTCAGTAGTGTTGTTTTCCATCTTAATCATGAGGAAATTGCTACTGACAACATTTGTAGTGTATTTCAAAACGTACACCTACACACAAACCGTCGTATGGGCGTAGCGAGGGTAGCCTACCCTGCTCCTCTCACAGACAGAGCGAGGGACAAGAGACCATCTATACATCTCCGTATGAGCCGTGTTTCTCTTATGTATCTTATTTTCGTGGTCCCTGCGCAAAATGTAACTTGGCGGCAGTAGGATCGTTCTGCAGTGAGCTTCGAATGCTATTTCTCTGAATTTTCAAGAGCGTTCCTCAGAAAGATTGTCCCCCTTCTTTCCAAGGAATCCCATTTGAATTTCTAAATATTTGCGTGTTACTCAAACCTACTGGTAACAAATCCAGTAGGCCCGCATCTCGTGGTCGTGCGGTAGCGTTCTCGCTTCTCACGCCCGGGTTCCCGGGTTCGATTCCCGGCGGGGTCAGGGATTTTCTCTGCCTCGTGATGGCTGGGTGTTGTGTGATGTCCTTAGGTTAGTTAGGTTTAAGTAGTTCTAAGTTCTAGGGGACTGATGACCATAGATGTTAAGTCCCATAGTGCCCAGAGCCATTTGAACCAACAAATCCAGTAGCCCACTTAGATGTCTTCCTTTAATCCTGCCTGGTCGGATCACAAACGTTCCTGCACGACCCAAGAATCGGTCTAGTAGTGTACTGGATGCGGTCTCTGCACTTTTCTAAAATCATCCCAATAATCTGAAGTCGACCATTCTCCTTCCCTACTACTGTCCTCACACGCTCGCTTCATTTCATATCTCTTTGCAACGTTACGCCTAGATATTTAACCGACGTGACTGGGTCAAGCACCACGCTATTGATTCTGTATTCGATCATTCGAATATATTCCTGTTTGGAAGGCCTAATAATTGAGGCATTTAGTACAGCAGTAGTTCGAACCAGTATCTTCGCGTGCTGTTCACAGATTTCTTTTCATAATACAATAATATTGTTTTGCTTTCTGCATTAAGCCGGCTGATAGAACAAGCAAATATATCACCATTTCTTATAGCTTGCAAATATTTCACACATTACACACTGGCGACCATGATTTACGCACTGACAAATGTCTTCTATTGACAGTAATTTTCTGGGCATTTATTCAGTTTGAAACTAATGTACTCGTATATGTACATCTTTGATCATGAACTTCATGGGAATACTAACTTCGAGTGGGGTAAGTCCATGAGAGAGTAAAAAGACTGGCACACCGAAAGGAGAATTTATATCGTCAGTTAAGGACAAACGCAAATTTGAAATTTAAGTATTTTCATACTGACTTTATTGCTGCTAAGTGCTTGCTCAGAATGACTCAGAATTCAGCCTTGTGGTTTAGTTCTACGCAGTAATTAGCAATTTTAAGTAGTAATGGATATCTGAGCGCTGAGAAAATAATCGACCTAAGTACCGTTGGACTTTTCTTTCTGAGCTTACTAGCAAGCTGTTGCATCGAGTAATAAGTAATGATATTTCTTATTGTAATAGAAAAGCAAGTTTTATTTCCGAAATTTTAGTTTAATCGATATTATGGTGACGCCATCTAAACAAATAACAATGGATACTTTTCAGATTAGCAAAGTCGACTTGAGCCCTGTAGTGGAACAATTTATTACTCAGCAAAGCCAGTCGATAGATTTAGTAACTGAAAGCTTTCAAAACTAGAAGTAATGTTTTTAAAGATGTCCTTACTACTAAACTGCTTAAGTGAAATTTCGCCAGCGTAAGAGACGATGTCGACGGAAATTTCAGGGGTTTCTACAGAAATGACAAATTTCTCAAAAAAAATAAAAAGAAACATTCTCTGCCGAACAGACAGAAATTTCGCTTTGTCGTTCAAAAACTCACATAGCAGGACCCTGTCTCATTAGAAATTGCATAACTTCCAGAGAGGAAAAAATGACGAAGCATCTGCCTCCAAAAATATGAACATTAAAAACAGCACAGGCTGGTTTACTACAGGCCATGCAGACGTTAGCAGATGAAGTTACTGAAATTAAGAGAGAGCAATCCATGCTCTCTGAACCTGTTTGACATCTGTCTAATAGGGCGAATAATATTGCTGCCGAGCAGGAGAAATCCATGCAGCCCCTGTTACAAAGAAAACTTTGCGTAGGAGCTACCTTCCTAGACGTCAGAAAAGAACAAACAAATTCTTCACTTAATGAAAATGAAATTCCAAGAAGTTGTTGGATAGATTACTAGTCAGGTAATGGTGGAACATCATCGTTTCAATAGCCAAACGGAGACCGAGTTACGAAATGCAACAGAATAATTAGATCAATATTTGTCACTGCCGCAAAACGCTGCTAGTGAACAAATAGAAAGCCTAAATAAAGAATTAATAGAGGTAAAGAATAGTCAGTCATTTGCACACGGTTCTGAAGAAAAGCTCGCTTCTGAACCAGCGTTGAGCAGGCTTCAGTGGATACAATGAAAACCTGCGTAGTCCAGCTCCTGATAGGGATATGACAAGCGATATAAGTCGTCCGTCGACATCTACCCAGGAAAAGTAGCTCCAATTGCATTTATTCCCGAAGTGGTGGTCGAGGAATTGGGTGGGGTCAGTGATCAGTTATGGAGTATGACAATAGGCAAGGCATTAGCGACAAATGGTACCCTGATGGTACTAAATGTGAGACTCATCACTTTATAGTGTCTCAATCAGCAATGAATGCACTCGTTCTGTTAACGAAGGTAAGAGCACATGGAATAAGTTCACAAATATGTGAGTCGCTCGAAGACATGTTAAACAACAGAACTCAGTATGTTGTCCTCGAGGGCGAGTGTTCATCAGAGACAAGGGTATCGTCAGGAATGAACTGGGGAAGTGTGAAAGGACAGCTGTTGTTCTCTGCATACGTAAATGACTTGGTGGTCATTTGGCATACATAAATGATTTAGCCAGTACTCCCTACAGCATAGTCAACTGGAAAAGTTCAGTTTGTCATTGATGTCAGAGCAATTAATTAAAATTATTGGATCCATCCAGACCCCGTCCACGAACATCGAATAGTAATACAGAAACTTGATGGTGTTTTAAATGGTGTGATACGGATCTCACCAAAATCGATCTACATGACTTTTTATTGGCAACTCACTGTATCTGTGGAGCCAAAAAAGTACACTGCCTTCATCTACACCAGTGCAAATTGAAGATTTACGTTTCGGCCTGCGCTACAGTGCGGATATTTCATTGTCGCATTTGACTCAGTGCTCAGCACTGAATCATCTTATAGGGCAACCCTGTTTGCAGATGACCTCCTCATAACAATGGAAATATGAGAGGACCACACATCTTTCTGACAGAGTTTTAAGCAAGATTCTGGAGGCTGACAGAACTGTCAATCTTTAAAAATTTGGGCACAAGGTAATCAAAGTTTAGGGGCATATAAACACACCACATGGAATTCTCGTTTCATAATATTTCACACATTACACATTCTGTAGTTATCAATAGCAGGTTCTAATATGATAATAGCATGCACTTTTCTTTCTCCAAGGAAGATGTAAAAATTTCTTGTAGGCACTTATCAAGGATACTTTACAAGATCGGTAACTTGATAACCAACATCACCAGTCTTGGTTGCAGATTTGACAAATAAATTTGCTACATATCTTTATTCTGCAATTGCGGCTCTTCTACCTTAAACTGTCTACTCCAACAGTCTTAGTATTGTTTAGAATCACGTGCTGTTTCCTTGGTAGTATTCTTGCATGCAGAAGTCGTGGATTGATGTTAGGTAATCACTCATCTAAAGTTTGTCAAAAATTCCAGTAAAATTTTGTATTACATCCAGATCAATAAGGTAATTTTTGCCTACCTGAATCTGCTGTAATATTCCAGGCAGCACATTTTCACGAATTTAGAGTGGACATTTAAATACAGCAAATGCTTCTTTGTTTAACATAATGGATCACCTCTTCTCTAATTGTTTTTGGCTCTCCAGTAGCAACAGTTGCCCTTCTCTGATAGCTACCATATATATGTGCAGCCCGTGGCTCGATCATCATCATCATCATCATCATCATCATCATTTAAGACTGATCATGCCATTCAGCGTTCAGTCTGGAGCATAGTCCCCCTTATAAAATTCCTCCATGATCCCCTATTCAGTACTAACATTGGTGCCTCTTTTGATGTTAAGCCTATTACTTCAAAATCATTCTTAACCGAATCCAGGTACCTTCTCCTTCGTCTACCCCGACTCCTCCTACCCTCTACTGCTGAACCCATGAGTCTCTTGGGTAACGTTGCTTCTCCCATGCGTGTTAAAATGACCCCACCATCTAAGACTGTTCGCCCTGACTGCTTCATCTATAGAGTTCATTCCCAGTTTTTCTTTGATTTCCTCATTATGGACACCCTCCTGCCATTGTTCCCATCTACTAGTACCTACAATCATCCTAGCTACTTTCATATCCGTAACCTCAACCTCACTTATAAGGTAACCTGAATCCACCCAGCTTTCGCTCCCATACAACAAATTTGGTCGAAATATTGAACGGTGCACAGATAACTTAGTCTTGGTACTGACTTCCTTCTTGCAGAAGAGAGTAGATGGTAGCTGAGCGCTCACTGCATTAGCTTTGCTACACCTCGCTTCCAGTTCTTTCACTATGTTGCCATCCTGTGAGAATATGCATCCTAAGTACTTGAAACTGTCCACCTGTTCTAACTTTGTTCCTCCTATTTGGCACTCAATCCGTTTATATTTCTTTCCAACTGACATTACTTTCGTTTTGGAGATGCTAATCTTCATACCATAGTCCTTACATTTCTGATCTACCTCTGAAATATTACTTTGCAAACTTTCAATCGAATCTGCCATCACAACTAAGTCATCCGCATATGCGAGACTGCTTATTTTGTGTTCACATATCTTAATCTCACCCAGCCAGTCTATTGTTTTCAACATATGATCCATAAATAATATGAACAACAGTGGAGACAGGTTGCAGCCTTGTCTTACCCCTGAAATTACTCTGAACTATGAACTCAATTTACCGTCAACTCTAACTTCTGCCTGACTATCTATCTAAAAATCTTCAATTGCTTGCAAAAGCAGACAATAACTTCCTCCTAGGAACCCGGTCATATGCCTTTTCTAGATCTATTAAGCATGGATACAATTCCCTGTTCCACTCGTAACACTTCTCCATTATTTTCCGTAAGCTAAAGATCTAGTCCTGACAACCTCTAAGAGGCCTAAACCCACACTGATTTTCATCCAGTTTGTCCTCAACTAATACTCGCACTTTCCTTTCAACAATACCTGAGATGATTTTACCCACAATGCTGATTAAAGAGATACCTCTGTAGTTGTTACAATCTTTTCTCTTTCCATGTTTAAAGATTGGTGTGATTACTGCTTTCGTCCAGTCTGATGGAACCTGTCCCGACTCCCACGCCATTTCAATCATCCTGTGTAGCCATTTAAGACCTGACATTCCACTGTATTTGATGAGTTCCGACTTAATTTCATTCACCCCAGCCGCTTTATTGCACTGCAATCTATTGACCATTTTCTCCACTTCCTCCGATGTCTACATCTACATTTCTACATCTACATTTATACTCCGCAAGCCACCCAACGGTGTGTGGCGGAGGGCACCCTACGTGCCACTGTCATTACCTCCCTTTCCTGTTCCAGTCGCGTATGGTGCGCGGGAAGAACGACTGTCTGAAAGCCTCCGTGCGCGCTCTAATCTCTCTAATTTTACATTCGTGATCTCCTCGGGAGGTATAAGTAGGGGGAAGCAATATACTCGATACCTCATCCAGAAACACACCCTCTCGAAACCTGGCGAGCAAGCTACACCGCGATGCAGAGCGCCTCTCTTGCAGAGTCTGCCACTTGAGTGTATTAAACGTCTCCGTAACGCTATCACGGATACCAAATAACCCTGTGACGAAACGCGCCGCTCTTCTTTGGATCTTCTCTATCTCCTCCGTCAACCCGATCTGGTACGGATCCCACACTGATGAGCAATACTCAAGTATAGGTCGAACGAGTGTTTTGTAAGCCACCTCCTTTGTTGATGTGATCCTATTTCCATCATCATTCCTACCCCATTGTACATCGAAATCTGCAACATTACTGATCGTATTTTCACTTACATTGAGCAACTCTTCAAAATATTCCCTCCATCTGCCTAAGGCATCAACAGGATTCACCAGCAGTTTTCCTGACCTGTCCAAAGTACTTGTCATTTCCTTCTTACCTTCCTTTCGAAGACTGCTAATTACACTCCAGAATGGATTTCCAGCAGCTTGACCCAAAGTCTCCAACCTGTTTCCAAAGTCTTCCCAAGATTTCTTCTTGGATGCTGAAATTATCTGTTTGGCTTTGTTTCTTTCTGCAGCATAACTTTCTCTGTCTACCTGAGTTCTAGTATGTAGCCATTTTTGATACGCCTTCTTTTTCCTTTTACAGGCTGCCTTGACTGTGTCATTCCACCAAGCTGTTTGCTTCATCCTACCTTTACACACTACTGCTCCAAAACATTCTTTAGCCACTTCGAGTACTGTGTCCCTGTACCTTGTCCATTTCTTTTCCAATGACTGTAATTGACTACATTCAACTAACAGGTACCTTTCTGAGATCACTGTTATGTACTTGTGCCTGATTTCCTTATCCTGAAGTTTCTCCACTCTTATCCTCCTAAAAAAAAATGGTTCAAATGGCTCTGAGCACTATGGGACTCAACTGCTGAGGTCATTAGTCCCCTAGAACTTAGAACTAGTTAAACCTAACTAACCTAAGGACATCACACACATCCATGCCCGAGGCAGGATTCGAACCTGCGACCGTAGCGGTCTCGCGGTTCCAGACTGCAGCGCCAGAACCGCGCGGCCACTTCGGCCGGCCCTTATCCTCCTACATATGGACCTGACCTCCTGCACTTTCGGACTCACAATACCAATTTCACTGCAGATTAAATAGTGATCAGTGTCATCAAAGAATACACGTGTGTCCCTCACAGCCTTCCTGAATTCCTGATCTGTTATTATATAGTCAATGACAGATTTGGTTCCCCTGCCTTCCCAAGTATACCGGTGAATGTTCTTATGTTTAAAAAAGGAGTTTGTGATTACTAAGCCCATACTGGCACAGAAATCCAAGAGTTGTTTCCCGTTCCTGTTGGCCTCCATATCCTCTCCAAATTTACCCATAACCTTTTCATACCCTTCTGTTCGATTTCCAATTCTGGCATTATGATTTGAAAAATATAACGAATGCAAGTTTGAACGCACAAATTCGTACCGCTTGCCTGAGACCTTGCTGACTAAGCATATGTACACATCTTGGCACAGCCACCTTTACATAATCCTGACTGAACTGTCGGTAGTGCCTCCCGAACGTAGGACATGTCTCGACTCGTCTGAGACCTTGCTAAATCATCATACATTACACATCTTAGGATATACACGTGACGCCTCTCTTACGCCTCCCCTTCCTCCACGCCTATGTTATTCATGTATTTCTAATAGGCCTTATCTTCTTACACATGCGAGCATCTGCTGTCCTCCCTGTTTCATCTCTCAGAGCCACCTATTCGTCTTCTATTGTCGTCCTTTTGCCTGTCTTCAACCACTGGCTAATGCTCCCGAGGAAACTTTCAGTAACGTAAGGTTTCCTCAATTTATCCCGGTCTCATCTCATTATTTTCCTTCTCTTTTCCAATTTCTTTTGTTTTTCCCTTCAGTTCATAGCCAATAAATTACGGTCCAAGTTCACTTCCAGTTGAAAGCTCTCATAGTTTAAAATATGGTTTTGGAATGTCGGATTTACCATTACACTCGGTGACCAATCGCTTTCGAGGCATGTGGCCAGCTGGCAGGGCCGACTGCTGTGTCTATGGTGCAGGTGGCCGGAGGTCCACAGCAAGGATAGTGTGGTTTGTCACGTTAGATGTTTCTAACATATGTAATATAAACACTTACAGAGAAAAGTATATTACTCGCGTATATTAAGCAAGGAGATCTTGGAACTGTCTCGCTTCATTGTTTAACCATTTCTGTCACCTAGTTAGGAGATTGATTTACAGAGAAAAGTATATTACTCACGTATATTAAACAAGGAGATCTTGGAACTGTCTCGCTTCATTGTTTAACCATTTCTGTCACCTAGTTAGGAGATTGATAACTACACTCTGCAGTTCCCTCTGAGAAACCTCAAAAATTTTTTCTCGAATGTTAGTTTTAAGTGCATGGATATAATTTGTACACTTTTCCTTTAAGGATCCCCCTCCTCACAGAGATAAATATCGCAGAGAGTTAAATCAAGTGAAAGAGGAGGTTATATGTTTTAATGATAACTCTGTCTTTTATAACGTTATGAATTTTCTATAATGAAAAGTTCGCTGTGTGTGCCATCCCAGAGCCCTGCTGAAAGATCGTGTCCCCGCCCAGTTAATGGACCAAAATAAGGGTGCAAAATATTTTCCATACCTCTCGCTATTGTTTTCTGGTAGTAAATAGGGGCTATGGTTCGCTCGCCTTCAGTAGAGCGCCACACTCCTGGTTTCTGGGCATGCAGGATATTACGTGAGGCTTTTTAGAACTCCAGTAGCGATTAACTTATCCACTAAGGAGGATCCATAATTCTTCTAAGAAGAAAGTTAGGTGACGATCAATTTCTGCGTAATATACCTTATTCAAAATCCATTCGCAAGACCTCAATCTTTTTGCAAGGTCACTTTTTTAAGTTCTTGTATTGCAGTTGCTTTATGTTGCAGTTGCTTTATGGGGCTGAATTGCAGTATCTTTGTAGCTGTTTCAACAGAGCCATAGGAAATTCCAACGCGCTGAGATGTCAGCTGATTTTCGAAGAGATATTTACAGAGCATGCCCATTGTTGTCCAGAGCTTCTTCTGCGAGTAGAGTACACGGTTGTCTATGTTTTCTGTCAAGATCACTCCCCATTTTACGAAATTTAACAGTTGATGAATTATACTCTGATTACAAACGTGAACATCAGGAAATTCCTCTTGGAATAATCTCCTTACTGCACATGCTGATTCTGTACACATTTATGAATCATACATAAAGTCTCTTTGGCGAATAGAACTTTCGTATTTCGCCATTTCACTTCAAACATTTTCACTCATTACACTGCATTGCGTCGCCTGACAAACTGTGCCACCTGCAGAAGACTTCTACACAAACAGAACCTGCCTCACAGCAGAAAGGAAATAGATTATCCGTCAATGCCGCCTCCTGCTGGCTCCTGGCGGATGAAAAAACATACCGTCAGGCGGCGGTTGTGTTACGGATTGATCACCCTTTATAATCAATCTATTCCTTCCAGTGTCCAAAGGTTTCTTGCACATATATATTCCTCTTTCCTGTTTCTTAAACCAATTTTTTGCGCTGAATAACAAAGCTCTGTGCAAAACTGTAATAGGTGTATTCTTTTTCCATTCCTTTCCCCCAGTTCATTTTCTGCTGTTACTTTTCTTTCACATCCCAATAGCTAATTCCATTCCTCTACAAGAATAAAATTTTTTGCCTCCCTTAACTGTCTGAATAATTTTCTCTTCCTTAAGTTCTTTCAATGATCTGTAGAGCTAGATGGCATGTCATTTTGTACAACCTTGGTTGGTGTTGGTTGTGTATTGACTACGATAATATGTTCATTGCGCTGTTTATAACAGCCTACCAACATTTCTTTTTTGTTATTTATTATTTTTCCTAGTTCTGCATTACCAGTACTTTTGTATCTATAACCCATACTCACCTGTACTTACAGCCACTGCACTTCACGAATTCCCACTACATGTAACTTCGACCTACCCACAGCCTCCTTTAATAATCTCTAATCTACCTAACCCGTTAAGGTATCAAACGTGCCACACACCATCCTGTAGAATTCCATTGTTTTTCTTGATGTCGAAATGTTCCCGAGTAGTCCCCACGTAGTGATCCGAACGGAGTGCTGTTTTATGGTTCAAATGGCTCTGAGCACTATGGGACTTAACATCTATGGTCATCAGTCCCTAGATTTTAGAACTACTTAAACCTAACTAACCTAAGGACAGCACACAACACCCAGCCATCACGAGGCAGAGAAAATCCCTGACCCCGCCGGGAATCGAACCCGGGAACCCGGGCGTGGGAAGCGAGAACGCTACCGCACGACCACGAGATGCGGGCAGTGCTGTTTTACCTCCGCAGTATTTACCCAAGAGGATGCCATCACTAAACTAGAGAAGAGCTGCATTCCCTGAGAGAAATAAGTAACAGCTGTAGTTTCTTCTTTCCTTCAGTCGTTTGCAGTAGCAGGACAGCAAGGCCATGTCGGTTAACGTTACAAGGGCAGATCAGTCTCCTGCAACTACTGAAAAGACTGTTGCCCCTCTTCATGAACCACTGGTTAGTGTGGCCTCTGTATTGTGGTTACGCTTACAGACCGAGCGAGATGGCGCAGTGGTTATCACACTGGACTCGCATTCGGGAGGGTGACGGTTCAAACCCACGTCCGGCCATCGTGATTTAGGTTTTGCTTCAGGCAAATGCAGCAATGGTTCCTTTGAAACTGCACGGCGTACTTCCTTCCCTAATCCGATGGAAGTGATGGCCTAGCCGTTTGGTCACCTCGTCCAAATCAACCACTGAACCAACCTGCAGTACGGCTACCTGTGTCACTGAGGCACGCAAGCCACCGCACTTTCGCAACGTCTGTGGCCCATGTGGGGACAGAGGCGTAAGATATTTTTCCCTCGGTGCATTTGTCCTTGGATCAGGAAAGAAACTCACCAACAAGACCAAAAATACCTTGCAGTATATGGTATACCAGGAATTGTCGAGTATGCATGTAGATGCAGAACGTGTTTTTCATCTGAGAAACTTCCTTAAAAGGTAAGGGATTGCGTGTGAGATTAGTTTGGATATTTTCTGGAACGCTTGTCGCAATTTATACCATACTTGGTACACTTCTAACGTAAAACCTGAAAAATATAAGTACTGCATGAATAAACTACGTGCCCCCAAAATACGGTGGCGATTCTGGCTTGGGTGTGACATATGGATAATAATCGTGGATGTCCAATGGTAGTGTTCAGTCAATGGTATTAGTGGTGGCTAGGTTAGTTGTCGAGAATCCCAAAGACCGTAACGGCACGTTTTTCGAGCAGAACGAGTATAAATCTGTAAAATATATTATTTTTGATACGGATAAAGGTGAAACATGTTCATGACGAAAATCTATAACAAAACGTTTTGCTACGGATTTATGATCTGGCAAATATTTACAATACTTTGATCGCAATTTCAGCACCACGTAGTTGAGCAGACGTATGCTATATTTATTTGCGGTTGTGATCGCCAGTCCGAAGATTGGTTTGTTTCAGCTCTCCACTTTATTCTATAGTTTACAAGCCTCTAAATTTCTGCATAATTACTGTGCCCCACTTTTATATGACCCTACTTACCGTATTGTAATCTCGGTGAACCTCAATAATTATTATCCCCCCACAGTTCGCTGCATTATCAGATTAACTATTTCTTAAAGTAAGAATCTGTCACTTCACAAGCAAGCGATGGTTATTTTGCAGGCTTTCCGGAATCGCTGTTCGAGGCTGGAGACAGAAAAATATAAGGAGGCTCCCTTAAAAAGTAAATATACCGCTTAGTTAAGAAATCGTACAACTGCGAGGGCTCCGTACAAACGTAGTTATGTATATAGATAAAAATGATAACTAATTTCGTGGCTCGGTGGCCTGGTGCAAGTCTTTCTATTGGACACCTCTTCGTGCCCTTGCACGTCTCTAGCCTACTCCAATTACCCAACCGGGGAAAGGGGTTCTATTGTTCCACGAGGAATTTGAACCACGCGCTGTTTCTGGCGACTCGTCATAACTTTGAGAGATGAAGGCTAGCTGACAACGAAAACAAAAATCCATGGTCCAGCCGAGATTAACTCCGCGACCCATTCGTTTGCAGACATGCGCTTTACCGCTGAACCACTAGAACTCACATATACGGTATGATTAGTTTACTTATAGGTTCTACATGTTTTGACTGCACTGGCTCAGAAGCTTAAATTTTTTACACCGCGAAAGGGCCGTAGACCTTAGTATCTGATATAAATCTCAACTTTCTATATCTACCCGTACATGAGAAAAAGGGGTCTTAACAATGGGACAGACAGACAGGATTTAAGGGTAAAAAATATTTCTTAATCTGATATAATTGAAAATTAACAATTTTCGTATTTCTTTTTTTACTCTTATTAAGAAACCTTGCTTCTTGGCAAATTTTATGATTCTAGGCCAACGGGAAGTACCCTATAGGTTTCGATGAGAAAGATGAGAATCAATACGAATGATTTAAAAAGCGGTATAATTTGAGTGCATCGACTTAGAAACTTAAATACATCATAAAGACACTGCAGATATAGTACCTGGTATAAATTTCAACTTTATACCTGCACGCTTCCCTGAGAAAAAGTGGTATTAACACGCGGATCCGCGCAGGATTAGCCGAGCGGTCTAGGGCGCTGCAGTCATGGACTGTGCGCCTGGTCCCGGCGGAGGTTCGAGTCCTCCCTCGGGCATGGGTGTGTGTGTTTGTCTTTAGGATAATTTAGGTTAAGTAGTGTGTAAGCTTAGGGACTGATGACCTTAGCAGTTAAGTCCCATAACATTTCACACACATTTGAACATTTTTGAACACGCAGACAGGCAGACAGACGGCTAACAAAGGGCAAAAAATGTTTTTGTATGAAATAATTACAAATTAACAGTTTTCGATTTTTTTTCCTTTACTTCTACTGTGAAACCTCTCTCCTTGTCAAATTTCTTTATTCCAGTCATATGAAAGCATGGATGCAGCTGACAGCAGTGATCCCCTTCAATTTACATATAATTCTTTATTCCAGGTCAACGGGAAGTATCCTATAAGTTTTGATGAGTGAGTTCGCGAGTACCAAAACCTTTTATACAGGGTGCTACAAAAAGGTACGGCCAAACTTTCAGGAAACATTCCTCACACACAAAGAAAGAAAATATGTTATGTGGACATGTGTCCGAAAACGCTTACTTTCCATGTTAGAGCTCATTTTATTACTTCTCTTCAAATCACATTAATCATGGAATGGAAACACACAGCAACAGAACGTACCAGCGTGACTTCAAACACTTTGTTACAGGAAATGTTCAAAATGTCCTCCGTTAGCGAGGATACATGCATCCACCCTCCGTCGCATGGAATCCCTGATGCGCTGATGCACCCCTGGAGAATGGCGTATTGTATCACAGCCGTGTACAATACGAGCACGAAGAGTCTCTACATTTGGTACCGGGGTTGCGTAGACAAGAGCTTTCAAATGTCTCCATAAATGAAAGTCAAGAGGGTTGAGGTCAGGAGAGCGTGGAGGCCATGAAATTGGTCTACCTATACCAATCCATCGGTCACCGAATCTGTTGTTGAGAAGCGTACGAACACTTCGACTGAAATGTGCAGGAGCTCCATCGTGCATGAACCACATGTTGTGTCGTACTTGTAAAGGCACATGTTCTAGCAGCACAGGTAGAGTATCCCGTATGAAATCCTGATAACGTGCTCCATTGAGCGTAGGTGGACGAAACTAAAATGAGCTCTAACATGGAAATTAAACGTTTCCGGACACATGTCCACATAAGATCTTTTCTTTCTTTGTGTGTGAGGAATGTTTCCTGAAAGTTTGGCCGTACCTTTTTGTAACACCCTGTATAAATGGCGGCGTCTTTTTAATGCGTTGCCTTAGTATCTTAAATTTTTACGACACAAAGAGACCCAGACCTCAGTAAGTGACATACATTTCAGCTTGATAACGCTTGAGTAGGTAAAAAGACGAGGGCTAATAGAAATCCTTGGGTAACAGAGGAAATATTGAATTTAATTGATGAAAGGAGAAAATATAAAAATGCAGGAAATGAAGCAGGCAAAAAGGAATACAAACGTCTCAAAAATGAGATCGACAGGAAGTGCAAAATGGCTAAGCAGGGATGGCTGGAGGACAAATGTAAGGATGTAGAGGCTTGTCTCACTAGGGGTAAGATAGATACTGCCTACAGGAAAATTAAAGAGACCTTTGGAGAGAAGAGAACCACTTGTATGAATATCAAGAGCTCAGATGGCAACCCAGTTCTAAGCAAAGAAGGGAAGGCAGAAAGGTGGAAGGAGTATATAGAGGGTTTATACAGGGGCGATGTACTTGAGGACAATATTATGGAAATCGAAGAGGATGTAAATGAAGATGAAATGGGAGATAAGATACTGCGTGAAGAGTTTGACAGAGCACTGAAAGACCTGAGTCGAAACAAGGCCCCGGGAGTAGACGACATTCCATTAGAACTACTGATGGCCTTGGGAGAGCCAGTCATGACAAAACTCTACCATCTGGTGAGCAAGATGTATGAGACAGGCGAAATACCCACAGACTTCAAGAAGAATATAATAATTCCAATCTCAAAGAAAGCAGGCGTTCACAGATGTGAAAATTACCGAACTATCAGTTTAATAGGTCACAGCTGCAAAATACTAACGCGAATTCTTTACAGACGAATGGAAAAACTGATAGAAGCGGACCTCGGGGAAGATCAGTTTGGATTCCGTAGAAATGTTGGAACACGTGAGGCAATACTAAACTTACGACTTATCTTAGAAGAAAGATTAAGGAAAGGCAAACCTACGTTTCTAGCATTTGTAGACTTAGAGAAAGCTTTTGACAATGTTGACTGGAATACTCTCTTTCAAATTCTAAAGATGGCAGGGGTAAAATACAGGGAGCGAAAGGCTATTTACAATTTGTACAGAAACCAGATGGCAGTTATAAGAGTCGAGGGGCATGAAAGGGAAGCAGTGGTTGGGAAAGGAGTGAGACATGGTTGTAGCCTCTCCCCGATGTTATTCAATCTGTATATTGAGCAAGCAGTAAAGGAAACAAAAGAAAAATTCGGAGTAGGTATTAAAATTCATGGAGAAGAAGTAAAAACTTTGAGGTTCGCCGATGACACTGTAATTCTGTCAGAGACAGCAAAGAACTTGGAAGAGCAGTTGAACGGAATGGACAGTGTCTTGAAAGGAGGATATAAGATGAACATCAACAAAAGCAAAACGAGGATAATGGAATGTAGTCAAATTAAATCGGGTGATGCTGAGGGGATTAGATTAGGAAATGAGACACTTAAAGTAGTAAAGGAGTTTTGCTCTTTAGGGAGTAAAATAACTGATTATGATCGAAGTAGAGAGGATATAAAATGTAGACTGGCAATGGCAAGGAAATCGTTTCTGAAGAAGAGAAATTTGTTAACATCGAGTATAGATTTAAGTGTCATGAAGTCGTTTCTGAAAGTATTTGTATGGAGTGTAGCCATGTATGGAAGTGAAACATGGACGATAACCAGTTTGGACAAGAAGAGAATAGAAGCTTTCGAAATGTGGTGCTACAGAAGAATGCTGAAGATAAGGTGGGCAGATCACGTAACTAATGAGGAGGTATTGAATAGGATTGGGGAGAAGAGAAGTTTGTGGCACAACTTGACTAGAAGAAGGGGTCGGTTGGTAGGACATGTTTTGAGGCATCAAGGGATCACAAATTTAGCATTGGAGGGCAGCGTGGAGGGTAAAAATCGTAGAGGGAGACCAAGAGATGAATACACTAAGCAGATTCAGAAGGATGTAGGTTGCAGTAGGTACTGGGAGATGAAGAAGCTTGCACAGGATAGAGTAGCATGGAGAGCTGCATCAAACCAGTCTCAGGACTGAAGACCACAACAACAACAACAACGCTATCCGTTCCTGAGAAAAAGGTGTCTCAAAAGGCAGACAGGCAGACAAACAGGCGTACAACGAGGTTGTTCTATGAAGGTTTCGTTTTAAGGTTTTTGTTATAGTATCCTAAAAGCAGTTTCTTTCGCTGTAACAGGAGAAACTGTCATATTGTCATCGAATGCATCCCAGGGAAGAGCTTATCATGCGGCAAAATGGTACACCTGCCAAATACCGTGCAGGGCTCCTGCGAGCACGCAGAAGTGCCGCAACACGACATGGGATGGACTCGACTAATATCTGAAGTAGTGCTGGAGGGAACTGACACCATGAATCCTGCAAGTCTGTCCATAAATCCGTAAGAGTACGAAGGGATGGAAATCTCTTCTGAACACTGCGTTGCAAGGGATCCCAGGTATGCTCAATAATGTTCATGTCTGGGGAGTTTGGTGGACGGAGGAGGTATGTCCACTATGTATGGACGTGTGCGGTGTCGCGTAGTCCTGCTGAAATTGCTCAAGTCCTTCGGGATGCACTATCGACATGAATGGATGCAGGTGATCAGACAGGATGCATATGTACGTGTCACCTGTGAGAGTCGTATTAGGGGTCCCATATCATTCCAACTGCACAAGCCCCACACCGCTGCAGGGTCCATGGATTCATGAGGTTTTCTCCATACCCGTACACGTCCGCTCGATACAATTTGAATCGAGACTCGTCTGACCAGGCAACGTATTTCCAGTCATCAACAATCCAATGTCGGTGTTGACGGGCCCAGGCAAGGTATGAAGCTTTGTGTCATGCAGTCGTCAAGGGAACACAAGTGGGCTTATAACCCTACCACTACTATTGTAATTTAGTATGCTTTTCCTAAATAAGAGAAAACTTTGTCTCTATGGTGCCACGTATACTATACCCCAACAGAACAAAAAGTCCTGTCACGGGGAAAGACATGTATAACCATCTTCCTAAAATTTAGTTTAGTTTCCAAATAAAGTACATTATGGGAGGATAGTCCTGTTAATAAGAAAAGCTAGTCAACAGAGTTACCCCTTTTACAGAATTTGACCCTGTGTTGTGTCTAATGGATACGTAAATCAGATTATTCTATTCTTTCCCTAGGATTTTACCCAACAGTCAAATCGAAACGCAGTATGAATAATATTATATTGAAGCTAGGACAACTCAGTTACAAGTTCATTTAGTGGTTTAAAACATGTACTAATGGGTGCCAGCCGATCCAGGCAATGAAACAGTGAAGTATTGGAAAAGTAGAAGTATGAATTTTACCTACTTTCTTCCTACTGTTTAATTTGGTTCTTCAAATAAATATTACTCTGAGTAAACAATGTTGGTGCAGACACTGGAATTTCTTTTTTACTACTACATCCTTATACATTACGTTTTAAAAAGAGAAAAAGTCCCGTAGATAACTTCAAAGAAGCTAAAAGAAATTTGGCAAGGGGGGGGGGGGGAGGGGGGGCATACAGAAAATCATTTTCTAAACAAACTTAAATACTAAAAACATGAGATACTAAAGCACACATTTAATATACTGAACATCTCATTTCAAGAAAACCCCTTTCTTTCTGAAACTTACTTTCAAAAGCTAATATTCTTTGAACTAACTCTGTATAGTCATTTACCGGAGTCTGGTAACTTGGCTACACTCTGATTGAATTTTATGTAAGCAAACTTTTACTATAACAGTTTCCAATTGGTAAGAAAACAAAAACAATTTAAATGGTACCTCTTTATATTAACTTGGCACTTCATAAGTCTGTAAAATAGGATACTCGGATCTATCAAACACCAGGAAGGAACCCTACACAGGTGCATGATTAGGATGAAATAACAGGGTGAACCAATTTCTTTAAATGTCAAGAATGATTATTGAAATACAGTTTAAATTAATGGTTCACGCTGCACAAAAGTAAATTTACTATAAAAAAATCTTATCTGGTGGCTGTAGGCTTGGGTGTGGCGAACAGTTATGGCGGCTACTCTAGCCACAGTATGGCCTGCAAGTCTCTTGTTGCATGGGCTTAACGTCTCTTCTTGGCGTCGTTCAGTTCTACAAACAGTAGCCCAACAACACGCAGCTATGCCGTAAGCCGTTTGCAGTCTCCATCCGAGGCATTTTTGCGCGAATTTGATGGCAAAACTTCTCCTGTTCCACAACGGTGTTGCCTGAATCACTGCTGCCTACAGACTGTGTGTCTTGCTTCCCGCAATTGCCGGTAACACGCCAATTCGTCCTTGCCACCTTTTCCACTCCCCAAAGCCATTTTCGTTTCAAACAAAAGCACACATAACATCTGTTTCTTATATTGTTGCTAAGCGTGCCCATTTCTTAAACTGTCAAATTTACATCAACAGGGGCAATTTATACACACAAATATTTTTAAATACGAAAGGTCGTCAGAAAATTATTTAATATAATAATTTACATAGCATTTTACTTACATTACTCACATACAAAGCAAAGAACTTCAATCTCCAGTATAGTAGTCTTTACTTTACAGATACAGAAAATTTTTACCAGTCTGCGAAAATTTTAAAGCAAAAAAGAATGTAATGAACCATAAACAAATATTGTTATAGACTTTGGCTCCGAAACCCCGTGTCGATGATCTTTCCTTGAATGTTTCGCATGTTGATACGTGTTGATGGCCCAGCATGGAAATCTGCAGCAATCTGTGGAAGGGTTGCACTTCTCTCATGTATAACGATTCTCTTCAGTCATCGTTGATCCCGTTCTTGCAGGATCTTTTCCGGCAACAGTGATGTCGGAGATTTGATGTTTTGCCGGATTCCTGATATTCACGTTACACTCGTGAAATAGTCGTACAGGAAAATCTCCTCCTCATGCTACCTCGGAAACGTGTGGTGTGTCCCATCGCTCCTGCGCCGACGATAGCCCCACGTTCAAATTCACTTAAATGTTGATAACCAGCCCATCTAGCAACTGCGCCAGACACTTGTTGCCTTGTATAGGCGTTGCCGACCGCGTCGCCGTATTCTGCCTGTTAAAGGGCTGTTCGGGAAGTTACGTCCTATCGTGCTCGAAATGGAAATCACAGTGAAAACCTGATTAAGCTGTGTACAGATGTGTTGGACAGTGTCTCTAGTATGCTCATCGGTCGCTTCACATCGCTCTTTTCAATTCTGAGCGCAGTGGGCACGTGAAGATGCCTGGCTGAACAGCGTCTCCCGCAAAAGTATGAAGGCCAAGTGAAAGATTTAGCCTGATGTCATGCAGCCCATATAACACAACTGTCATGGGGTTCATTACGAGTATTCTCGGCCGTACACTGCAGGGGCAATGAAGATGCTCCTGTAGCATTTTCAGTGGCAAGTATTTGATCAGCCACAATACAGCCTGTAACTGGATGTCCCTGAGTTTCATCTCTGCTCACATGAACCGCTGGCTTTGAAGACAACGTTTTGGTACAGGCAATGAGCTGTAGATAAGAGTAGGGAATTGGCGGAAAGCACAGGCGGCTGCCTTCTGTGAGGGGGGTATAGGCACGGTGGTGCATCGCTAAGACAAATGTATAAGTCTGAGCGACGTAGGTAACTCTGGCACATAAAACATTTTTGACTCTCACAGGGGGTTCCATTTCGGGAGCGATCGGACCTTACTCTCGAAATAGTTCTCGAACATATACACACATCAAAAAAAGTTTTGCATCACCTCGATTCCGAGAGTTCCGAAAACTGTAGAGAAAATTGGAATAGAGATCAACATAGACATAATTTCCATCCTTTTTTATTGCTCATGAAAACCATACATTGCATGTTGTACCACCATTTAGCGAGCCCTTCAGAGGTGGAGGTCCACATTGCTGCACACACCGGTTTCTCTAATAGCCAGTAGCACGTCCTCTTGCACTGATGCTTGATTGTATTCCTCGTGGCATACTATCCACAGCTTCATCAAGGTCCAGATTGTCCCACTCCTCAACGGCGATTTTGAATAGATCCCTCAGAGTGGTTGGTGAGTCACGTCGTCCATAAACAGCCCTTTTCAATCCATCCCAGGCATGTTCAGTAGGGTTCATGTCTGGAGAACATGCTCGCCACTCTAGTCGAGCGATGTCGTTATCCTGAAGGAAGTCATTCACAAGATGAGCACGATGGGATCGCTAATTTTCGTCCATGAAGACGAATGCCTCCCCAATATGCTACCGATATGGTGGCACTATAGGTCGGATGATGGCATTCACGTATCGTACAGCCGTTACGGCGCCTTCCATGACTACCAGCCGCGTACGTCGGTCCCACACAAAGCCACCCCAAAACAGCATCGAACCTCCACTTTGCTGCACTCGCTGGACAGTGTGTCTAAGGGTTCATCCTGACCGAGTTGCCTCCAAACACATCTCCGATGATTGTCTGGTTGAAGGCATATGCGACACTCATCGGTGAAGAAAACTTGATGTCAGTCCTCAGCGGTCCATTCGGCATGTTGATGCGCCCGTCTGTAACGCGCTGCGTAGTGTCGCGGTTGCAAATACGGACCTCGCTATGGACGTCAGGAGTGACTGCGCATCATACATTCCATTGCGCACAGTTTGAGTCGCAACACGACCTCCTGTGGCTGCACGAAAAGCATTATTCAACATGGTGGCATTGCTGTCAGGATTCCTCCGAGCCATAATCCGTAGGTAACGGTCATCCACTCCAGTATCAGCCCTTGGGCGGCCTGAGCGAGGTATGTCATCAACATTTCCTGTCTCTCTGTATCTCCTCCATGCCTGAACAACATCACTTTGGTTCTCTCCGAGACGCCTGGACACTTACCTTGTTAAGAACCCTTCCTGTACGAAGTGACAATGCGGACGCGATCGAACCGCGGTATTGACCGTCTACGCATGGTTGAACTACAGACAACAAGAGCTGTGTTCCTCCTTCCTAGTGGAATGACTGGAACTGATCAGCTATCGGTCCCCCTCCCTCTAATAGGCGCTACTCAAGTGTAGTTGTTTACAGCTCTGTGCGGGTTTAGTGACATCTCTGAACTGTTAGAGGGACTGTGTCTGTCATACAATATCCGCATTCAAGGTCTATTTCCGGGAGTTCTGGGATCCGGGTGATGCAAAACTTTTTTTGACGTGTGTGTACACATATCTCCTTCTAAACCACTGGACCCATTTCAATCACAGTTGATTCACATCGAAGGAATATTCAGAAAGTAAGTTCCGATCTGCTGCGAAATGGAAACCGTTGTGAAAATCAAAACTTTTTTATTTGCAGCCGCGCGGGATTAGCAGAGCGGTCTCAGGAGCTGCAGTCACGGACTGTGCAGCTGGTCCCGACGGAGGTTCGAGTCCTCCCTCGGGCATGGGTGTGTGTGTTTGTCCTTAGGATAATTTAGGTTAAGTAGTGTGTAAGCTTAGGGACTGATGACCTTAGCAGTTCAGTCCCATAAGATTTCACACACATTTGAACATTTGGACATTTATTTGCAGCATTTAGCTACATCTTCCAACTACTTATAAACATAATCGTCGCTCCGACTTAGACATTAAACGTGGCATTGTACCAATTTTCCAATATCCTCGTCATAGAAAGGAACCGACAGTGCTTTCCTCCAATTCTATACACTGCTCTACAGCCCTCTGTCTGTACCAAAATGTTGACTTCATAGCCAGTGCTTCATGTGAGCGGAGATGAAACTCAGAGGAAGCCAGTTACGGGCTGTATTTTGGGTGATCAAACACTTCCCATCGAAAACGCTGCACGAGCATTTTCATTGCCCCTGGAGAATGCGGCTGAAAATGATACTCAAGAAGGAAACGTATGACAGTTCTCATGTGGGCTCTATGGCTTCAGGCGAAATTTCTCAGCACGCCCTCGTACTTTGCGAGAGACACTACTTTCTAGGAATCTTTACGTGCTCACTGTGGGCTCAGAACGTGACGCGATCGACCGGCATACTAGAGATACTGCCGAACAGACCCGTGCAAAATTTCATCGGATTTTAACAGTGATTTTCATTCCGCGACTAATCGGAACCTAATTTCCGAGTAGCCAGATGATGGCTCTGAGCACTATGGGACTTAACTTCTGAGGTCATCAGTCCCCTAGAACTTAGAACTACTTAAACCTAACCAACCTAAGGACATCACACACATCCATGCCCGAGGCAGGATTCGAACCTGCGACCGTAGCGCTCGCGCGGTTCCAGACTGTAGCGCCTAGAACCGCTCGGCCACTCCGGCCGGTGGAGTAGCCCTCATATATCTTACTGTCAGGGACAATCGCCGTAGGACTAAGAACGACTTATCTATCAAAGGGGTGGGGTGAGGGTGAAAAAGGTTTTTTTTTTTTTTTCGCGCAGGTTAGCCGTGCAGTCTGAGGCGCCTTGCTACGATTCGCGCGACTTCCCCCGACAGAGGTTCGAGTCCTCCCTCTGGCATGGGTGTGTGTGTTGTCCTTAGCGTAAGTTAGTTTAAGTTAGATTAAGTAGTGTGTAAGCCTAGGAACCGATGACCTCAGCAGTTTGGTCCCATAAGGACTTGCCACAAATTTCCAATTCTTTTCAAATTTTTTCTCGCTGACACCCCCTAGAAAATTATTCAAGTATAAATGTTTATCGGTTAGAACTTTTCCGTTGTTCATGCAATAATAGTACTTCACGAGGTATGACGTTATAATTTAGTACTTATTTAGCACTAACTGTATTCGCGACACATTTAACAGACAGATCCAAGTATGACGTCGAATGTACCTGCAAAACTATGTAATTGTAAGACAGATATTTCAGGAGATATGACGTCATAGACAATGAGATTTGTGATAAACTGCCACATCATGCATGACTACATTTATTGCTTCTTTGCTACTGCCTCTATTCGCACTAAATTTCGTAGACAGTATCTACATATGCCCCTGAATGTAGCTACAGTATTACATGGCGGGTACGGCACATAGTTCAGGAGACAAGACGTAATAAACAGTAATATGTGTGAAAACCTGCCACACTGTGCATTACTTCGTTGCTACTTAACGCCATTCACAATAAACAGACAGTATCCACATATGCCGTCGAAACGTAATTCAGGACATATGATGTTATGAACATCAAGCACAAGACCAGACGTTGCGTAGTAGGGGCGGGATGCAGAGCTGTAAATAAATATTAGGGTGGCGCTGCATTTCTCCGCTAGTACTAACATAGAAAGGCCTGATGATAAAATGAAAAAAAAAATGACGTCCTCTCTGCTACACACGAAGTTGGCTGCAAATTGTGGAGAATAGCTGAATGCATGCTTAAATACACGGAAGGGGAGAGGAAGGAACAAAGGGGTAGCGCAAGAAAGAGCAGACGCGAGTTGAGCGGCGCATTAGGGGGACGCGCAGTGGCCGCGGTCGGCGCGCGCAGCCCGGCTGGCCGGCCCTCTGCGAATAATTTATCGCCGCGATATCCGAAGGCGCGCCGACGGCTGCGCGCGGCCCGCACAGTAGTATTTCAGTAAGATGCGCAGCGCCGCGCCGCGCGCCCTTCCGGTTTGTTATCGAACTCTATTTTCTGCCCGCGGCACCACCACCCTATCTCCCTCCACCCCCACCTCCTATATTTCAGTTCCAATTCCGCCGCTGCCGCCGCCGCCGCCTTTCATACTCCGCACCTCCCCTTTCCCCTTCCCGGACCGCTCCCCACCCACACCGGCCTCTGGTCCCGGAACGCAGTTAGACGTCTTCTTATCGTAGTGCGCCCCAGTCATTCCTTTCTCCACCAGCCTCCGTAGGCTGGGACACGTCTCCCCAGTGTAAACTGTCCTCCTGCGGATGATGACGCTACCTCTACGTTTCAAAACAGCACGGTGCTTATGTTTTTTTTTTTGGTGCAGTTCTTTGACTGGCTTCTCGGTACTTCTCTTCCGTATTCTCAGTTGGTTATTTAAATGTTCCGTAGATCATTTGAACGAAATGATTTGGAACGAGTCAGTTTACAGGATGTAAACATGATTAGTACTAACATCAATGAATACGTCATTCCTTTAAGTCCTGCACTTCCTTTCTGGCTGCGAGTTTTTGAGTAGAAACTCGTCAATGAAACAACAGAAGGAGCTGTCCAGGACAAACGATTTTTAGTTGGGTTTAAAACTTCCTTCACTATCTGTCAGACATTATGTGTTACTGTGCAGCCGGCCTGTGTGGCCGAGTGGTTCTAGGCGCTACAGTCTGTAACCGCGCGGCCGCTACGGTCGCAGGTTCGAATCCTGCCTCGGGCATGGATGTGTCTGATGTCCTTAGGTTAGTTGGGTTTATAAGTAGTTCTAAGTCTAGGGGACTGGTGACCTCAGCTGTTAAGTCCCATAGTGCTCAGAGCCATTTGAATCATTTTTTATTACTGTGAAAATGATCAAAAATTTTTCTTCTGCATATTTAACTCCTTTCAGAGCCACTGATAGCTTTATCAATGGGTAATAAAGGTTAATTTCTCCTTTAGTGTTGTAGGTATGGACGTGAACGTTCTTCTCACATTGGGGAGTGTTATTTATGGCTCAGACGGCTCTGAGCACTATGGGACTTAACTTCTGAGGTCATCAGTCCCCTAGAACTTAGAACTACTTAAACCTAACTAACCTAAGGACATCACACACACCCATGCCCGAGGCAGGATTCGAACCTGCCACCGTCGCGGTCGCGCAATTCCAGACTGTAGCGCCTAGAACCACTGGGTCACTCCGGCCGGCGTGTTATTTATGATGGATTTCAATAGTGAATATGCACTGGGATGGTGCAGTTGAAACGCCCAACTCATTGAAGAGATACCTATATGACGTCCATGGTTGCGAACATCAGATATTATTCTTACTGCTCTTGTGCAATCTATACTTCCTTTCTAAGTGTCGAGTCACCCCAGAAAATTATTCTGTAAGATACTATTGAGTGGGACTATGCAGAATATGTCAGAAGCTTCATACTCTTTTTCCCAACATTTTCAAATATACGAAGCGAAAGTAACTAAGTTGAATTGTCTGAGAAGCTAAATAACATGCTTCTTCCAGTTCAAGTTTTCATCTGTACGTACATCCAAAAATTTGGAACGTTCTACCCTGTTCACTGACTCCTGCTGATGTGCTACATCAGTTGTTGATATGACTTTACATTTTGACAGAAGTGAATGTACTGTTTTTTTTTTTTTCAAAATTCAGAGTGAGTCCATTATTAGAGAACCACTTAACAGTCCCTTGGAAAATACGAGGGTCAGTCAAAAAGTAATGCCTCCTATTTTTTTTCTACGTTTAATTGTCAGGAAATTTAAATGCAATTACATAGGTTGAAAACCACAACATTGAGGATCATTTTGTCATTTTTCAATGTAATCTCCGCCCATCTCTACAGTTTTGGTCCATCTTTGAACAAGGGCATGTATCCCAGCACGGTAAAAATCACAGCTCTGCTTCCTAAGCCATTGACGCACGGATGTTTTGACGGCCTCCTCATCTTCAAAATGAATCCCACGATGAGCTTCTTTTAGTGGCCCGAACAGATGGAAGTCTGATGGTGCCAGGTCAGGGCTGTATGGGGGATGAGGCAAAACTTCCCATCCAATTTTGACAATCTCGTCAGAGGTGTGACGACTGGTGTGTGGTCTTGCATTGTCATGCAAAAGAAGAACATCTGCCATTGATTTTGTTGGGCGAACTCGCTGAAGACGTGCTTTAAGTTTTTTGAGGGTTGTGACGTATTGAACAGAATTTATTGTGCATCCCTGCTCCAAAAAATCAACCAGAATCACACCCTCTGTATCCCAGAAAACTGTTGCCATAACTTTCCCTGCCGATCGCACAGTTTTGAATTTTTTCTTCCTCGGCGAGCTTGTGTGACGCCACTCCATTGACTGCCTCTTTGATTCGGGTTCAAAAAAATGCACCCATGTTTCGTCCCCGGTCACAATTTTTTTCAGAAACTCATCTCCCTCCAAACGGAAGCGCTGCAAGTGTTGGGAGGCTATTGTTTTCCTTGCCTCTTTATTCTGATCGGTTAACATTCTTGGAACCCACCGTGCACAAACTTTTGAGTACCCCAATTGTTTAATAATCGTGATCACACTGCCTTTACTAAGAGAAATAATGCGACACACTTCATCTGCAGTCACCCGACGGTCACCACGAATGATGTCATCAACTTGCTGAATGTTGTGTGGAGTCACTGCACTCACCGGCCTGCCGCTCCGCTTTTCGTCAGTCAACGGTGTTTGCCCTTCAGCTTCCTTACAACGACGAACCCATCGTCTAACAGTGCTGACATCCACTGTCACAACACCATACACCTTCTTCAGTCTTTCATGAATGCGTATGGGCGTTTCACCTTCTGCATTCAAGAATTCAATCACACAACGCTGTCTCAAACGAACATCGATGTCGGCCATCTTACAAACTTCTGCTGTGCTGCCACCTGTTGACACAGAAAGTTACTACTGCAGTGGATTGCAGAAGAAGGTTTGAGGAATGGCGCCAAATTCAAATTTTTCACTTAACTTAATTTCTTTAAGTAGAAAAAAAATGGGAGGCATTACTTTTTGACCGACCCTCGTACCATTTACCAACTCTTCGGTTGCTTTCTTTCTAATTGGATTTATCACAACACTAGTACCCTCTGCAAACGGTAGCAACTTGCTTGCACAAGCTACAGCACTCTGTTTGTTAAGTATGATTCCAACCAGCCCTCATTGCATGAAACTTGAGTCTTTCCATGAGGGTAACATGATCTACACAATCAAACTACTTGTAAAGATAACAAAAATATACCAATTGGCAATATATTATTATTTAAGGCTTGTGCTATTTGATGAGTGAATGCATAAATAGCGTTCTCAGTCAAGTAATCCTTCTGGAATCCGAACTGTGGTCTGGCAAATAAATTGTTTCCATTTAAGCTACTATGTACTACATTACTTTTTCGAATATTTTGGAAAAACATGTCAGCAAGCAAACTGGACAATAAATGTTTAATTCTGTCTTGTCACCTTTCTTAATAAGAGGTTTAACAAGTGCGTATTTTAACCTTTCTGGAAAAAGATCGCCGGCCGCTGTGGGGGAGCGGTTCTAGGCGCTTCAGTACGGAACAGCGCTGCTGCTACGGCCGCAGATTCGAGTCCTGCCTCGGGCATGGATGTGTGTGATGTCCTTAGGTTAGGTTTAAGTAGTTTTAAGTCTGGGGGACTGATGACCTCAGATGTTAAGTCCCATAGTGCTCAGTGCCATTTGAACCATTTTGAACCACAGCGGCCGGCTGTAGTTGAACCAATACGTCAGTTGAGCGAGCTCTTTCGCAACACATTGAAAGATAAGCTGAGTCTGCCCGTGTACGTCATCCTCTCGTCGCCTGTATGTAGCGTCCATGCCGAGCTCCCCCAGCTTTTCGTCCCAGCAAGATCAGGAGCCCCATTGAGCCCCTATTAGGAAACAGCTCTTGGCAGGTTGTCAGTTTCTAGGTTATTTGTTAAGGAAGGGCATTGTCGCGAAGCTGGTAGGCAGGCTCAAGTTAGGATTTGTTTACCTGTAGAACTTGTTCCTTCAGTCTTCCGGTACTTTCATGATTTACTATTGAGAGGGAATTCTGGCATTCACAAAACCATAGCTAAAGTCCCGCGCCATGTTGCTTAGCCATCCGTCTATAAAGATATCCGACGCTTGTTGGAGGAGTGTGAGCTATGTGAGATAGCAAAACCTCCTTCCAACTCCTGTAAGGGTCTGCTACATTCTGAACGCGAGCAGTGGCACATGGACCAGTTATTTATTGATTATGTCTGTCCCCTCTCAGAGACTAAAGCGGGGAATTGTTATATTTTGGTGGTTCATGACGCCATTTCTCATTTTCTTTGGCTTCTTCCGATTAGGAGAGTCGCAGCTTCTGTTACCATTTACCATTTTTCTAGGAGATTTTCCATGTTTGGGTCTCCCAAAGTTCTGGTTTCAGATGATTCTCCAATCCATGTATCCGAGGAGTTCAAGCGTTTATGTTTTGGCAATGCTACTAAGTACATTACTATTTTTTGTTGATCATCGGTCTTCAGACTGGTCTAATGCAGCCCGCCACGAATTCATCATTACTGCTACTCTGTATTATCCTCATCCCTCCTTTTCTGAAAGAGTAAATAAGAATCTAAAGCCCGCTATCATCATCTATTATGCTAAGTCCCAGACCAAGTAGGACAATTGTATCCCTTGGATTAACTTTGCCTTCAACTCAGCTCAGCTTAGTGTTTGCCACTCCACTTAATTTCTCTTTGGCAAACTTATGGAGCATTAGTGGCCTTTTTCCCCGTGTGCTTAGCCCAGACGTCTTTAAACAGAGCTGGGACATGGCCAGGAAGAATATTGAATTAGCTCATTGACTACAAATAAAATGTTACAATCGGGGAAGAAAACCATTTCAGGCCAAGGTCGGCGATAAGCTTCATTCAGAATTTCAACACTGGTAAATGGTAGGGAGTGGGTGTTTCCAGCAAACTCGTTCAGTGGTTTGTAGGCCCTTGTACTATCTTGAAAGTGTTGAGCCCTGTCAGCCTCCTGGTTCGTAATCCTGGTACTGGCACGACCTATGTGGTCCATCCATGCTAGCCAACTCAAGGGAGTTGCTTAGCCCTGGCGGTGGGGGGAGATGTTTCGGTTTGAGTGGGGAAGTTGAGCCGTGCTGGATCGCCTTGATTCCTCTTTCGACCTCCTCGCGCGACCTCTCATGCTTGCGCTCCACGAGATGGCCCTTTGGCTTTTGGAGGGGGGGGGGGGGGGGAGAGTTGAGTTCAAGCTGGGCAGCCTTCTCGGCTGGAAGTGGAGCTTGGTGATCCATGACCAGTGTTCAGCAACTTTGCTTTCTGTAGCTTGGTGTGCTTCTTGGACAGTTGACAGGTGATTCGGCTGCGTGCCTTTCGAGGCCTTTTCACGCATTGCTTGTGTGACCCGTTCTTGGTGGCTTGCTCGTTCCGCAGATAAATAAATTTGGCGGGTAAACATTTAGGCTGCGTGACGGTACGTAATCCAGTGTTGCTCTGGCCTCTGCTGCTGTGAGTTGGCTTAATGCCTTGTTAGCGTTTAAGTGTGTAATTTTGCTGGTGTCTCATTAATTTATATTTGATATTGGCACACAGCCTTGTCCATCCCGGACGACATTTCCACAGATACCTTTTTCCATGTAGGTGCCGCTATTTCCTCTTGTTTTTCCATCCTAGATGAGTTAAACCGTAATATTCAGTTCTGACAATCAACCCACCTGTAAACAGTTATGTAGAGTCCAGACCCATCTCTTTCATTGGCATAACCGTCTTGCCGATTTATGGTACCTACAGCTTAGCCTGGCTCAACAGTAGGCTATTAACCAACTAATTAGTCACGTAAAGGAATTATTAATCAATGCTAGTACCCTGGGATTAGATTAGGAAGCTACTGGGCACTTGGGGGTTAGGCCGTCTAGATACCTCCGATTTTGATAGGTCTGTCCCTGAATATTTTGCTAAATTGCCTAATCCCGTCATGCATCTGTTGCAAGGTATTTTCAGAACTGTCTACTTATCAGTTGCCCCAAATTGAGAAAGTATTACGGCTGATCGTGTGCTTCGAATTTCATGCCGATGCCTTAGAGATTCCTCATGTCGTTATACTTTGTTTGCTGTAACCGTTATCACGCGGAATTTTAAGTAATGTATTTCCCGATTTGTCCAAGGTACTATAGGGGACCTAAGACACTGCATAATACACTACTGGCCTTTAAAATTGCTACACCACGAATATGACGTGCTACAGATGCGAAATTTAACCGACAGGAAGAAGATGTTGTGATATGCAAGTGATTAGCTTTTCAGAGCATTCACACAAGGTTGGCGCCGGTGGCGACACCTACAACGTGCTGACATGAGGGAAGTTTCCAACCGATTTCTCATACACAAACAGCAGTTGACCGGCGTTGCCTGGTGAAACGTTGATGTGATGCCTCGTGTAAGGAGGAGAAATGCGTACCATCACGTTTCCGACTTTGATAAAGGTCGGATTGTAGCCTATCGCGATAACGGTTTATCGTATCGCGACATTGCTGCTCGCGTTGGTCGAGATCCAATGACTGTTAGCAGAATATGGAATCGGTGGGTTCAGGAGGGTTATACGGAACGCCGTGCTGGATCCCAACGGCCTTGTATCATTAGCAGTTGAGATGACAGGCATCTTATAAGCATGGCTGTAACGGATCGTGCAGCCACGTCTCGATCCCTGACTCAACAGATGGGGACGTTTGCAAGACAACAACCATCTGCACGAACAGTTCGAAGTTTGCAGCAGCATGGACTATCAGCTCGGAGACCATGGCTACGGTTACCCTTGACGCTGCATCACAGACAGGAGCGCCTGCGATGGTGTACTCAACGACGAACCTGAGTACACGAATGGCAAAACGTCATTTTTGCGGATGAATCCAGGTTCTGTTTACGGCATCATGATGGCCGCATCCGTGTTTGGCGACATCGCGGTGAATGCACATTGGAAGCGTGTATTCGTCATCGCCATACTGGCGTATCACCCGGCGTGATGGTATGGGGTGCCATTGGTTTCACGTCTCGGTCACCTCTTGTTCGCATTGACGGCACTTTGAACAGTGGACGTTACATTTCAGATGTGTTACGACCGGTGGCTCTACCCTTCATTCGATCCCTGCGAAACCCTACATTTCAGGAGGATAATGCACGACCACATGATGCAGGTCCTGTACAGGCCTTTCTGGATACAGAAAGTGTTCGACTGCTTCCCTGGCCAGTACATTCTCCACATGTCTCACCAATTGAAAACGTCTGGTCAATGGTGGCCGAGCAACTGGCTCGTCGCAATACGCCAGTCACTACTCTTGATGAGCTGTGATATCGTGTTAAAGCTGCTTGGGCAGCTGTACCTGTACACGCCATCCAAGCTCTGTTTGACTCAATGCCCAGTTGTATCAAGGCCGTTATTACGGACAGAGGTGGTTGTTATGGGTATTGATTTCTCAGGATCTATGCACCCAAATTGCGTAAAAATGTAATCACATGTCAGTTCTAGTATATTTGTCCAATGAATTCCCCTTTATCATCTGCATTTATTCTTGGTGTAGTAACTTTAATGGCCAGTAGTGTATATTACTCGTATTCAAAACCGTCTCTGTTCCATCATATTCGGCCTAATACAAACAATCCAATCGAAAATGTTCAACTGTAGCTGCATGGTACTGTTTCAGATGCTAGGGGATCATAATGCCCACTGCCCATGTTTTTGCCCCCCCCCCCCACCTCCCCACACCACCCACCCATAGGTAACGAAGGGTGACCCTCAGAGAAATATATATATATATATATATATATATATATATATATATATATATATATATATATTATTATCTACACCTACATGACGACAATCAAATGCTTGGCAGAGGGTTCATCGAACCACTTGTGAGCTGCTTCTCTTCCATTCTCGAACAGACGCAGGAAAAACGAACACAAATCTTTCCCTGCAAGTGCTACTTTTTCTTATTTTATTATAATGGTCGTTTGTCCCTATGAAGGTGGGTGCCAACAAAATATTTTCACAGTCTGAAGAGAATGTTGGAGACTGATATTTCTTGAGAAGGTCCTGCCGCACGGAAAAGCACCTTTGTTTCAATAACTTGTACCCCAAATCGTGTGTCATATCCTTTTAGCTTTTTCCTCTTTTCGCGTTAATACAAACGAACTCTCTTTCACTGAAATTTTTCGATGTCCTCCGTTAGTCATATCTGACGCGGATCCCACACCGCACAGCATTACTCTAGCAGAAGGCGGACATGCGTAGTGGAAGCAGTCTCTTTAGTAGACCTGTTAGATTTTCAGAGTGTTCTGCCATTAAATCGCAGTCTTTGGTTTGCTTTCCCCACAACGTTATCTGTGTGGTTGTTCCAGTTTAAGTTATTCATAATGTTCGAGCACGGCACATGTTCCAAACTCCTATTGCAAATACACGTTATTGAAATGGGTCTGTAGTTACTCCTATTTCCTTTCTTGGGACTTGTGTAACTTTTCGGTCTTTGGGTACGGGTCTCTTTATGAGTGAGCGGTTGTATATGATTACTAAGTATGAAGCTATTGTATCAGCGCACTCTGAGAGGAATCTGACTGGTATACATTCTGGACTGGAAGCCTTGCCTTTCATAAGTGTTTAAAGTCGCTTCGCTACACCGAGGATATCTATTTCTAAGTTACTAATGTTGGTAGCTGTTAGTGATTTGAATTCTGTGGTATTTACTTCGGATTTTTTGTGAAGGAATTTCGGAAAACTGTGTTTAATAGCTCTGCTTTAGTGGCGCTGTCATCGGTAACGTAACCATTATTATCGCGCAGTTATTCTTTTTCACTTTAAAATGTTTGGTTCGATACTTTATAACATGTAGATTCAAAATGTGAAAGCTGCAATCTTCCATCTAGCCCAATGGTTTCATGAAAATTAAGTTTTACTTGAAAATAGAAATAAAAGTTTCCTTTATTCGCTTCTTTGCCCCAAAATCCAGCACATCCTCGCGCGTTCTTTCTAGTACCCCTTTCACTTTATTTACGCGTCCAATTAACATTTTACAGCTTTATATACAACCAAATTTTAAACAGCTCTAACTTTTTGCACAGCTTTTCTTGGTCCACATTTCTCTTCCATACCGTTGCATACACATTGATTTGCCTATCTTTCTTTGCAGTTTGGTGTTTCGGGCTCCCATGAATGTAAATACATAGATCTGTGAAGTCTCACTCTTAACGGATCGCCAAGAATTAATTATATTAAAGAATATAAAACTTAAATTAAAAACTTCACTAAATAGCGAGGACGACGTTTTGAATGTCAGTTTTGTTTGTTATGAGAGGGTAGGAGAGAGATGATAAAAAGGTAACAACGATACGTAAGTATAGGGCTTTCTGTAATTTTTACGAATCATTATCTAATTTATTAAAATGTTACTGATTATAATTTTCGTCTGAAACACATATTTGTACGAACTTGAATGGCTCCACGTGCATGGATGCACCCGCAAGGCGGTGTTGGCAGTTAGATGTGAGTACCTGACACCTTAACGTGGTCCTCCCATAAATGCAGCAAAAGACACAGTTAGATTGGTCGTAAAAGCAGTAGCGCTTTTGTCTGCTAACTGGGATATTCCTCCCACATAAAAACATATGTATTTTATTGCTTTTGGAAATTCAACCCCTAAAGGGGTGAAATAGGTTATGAAACGTTTTATGAACATATTTCATTATGTGAGCAATTTTAATTTCATTTGTCGGTTAGAAATAAAATCAATACGGTTTTCGCCACAAGAACACAGAAGGCATGATTAACAGAAACCTTGAACTCCAGCTAACAGATTAGTTCTCTGGTCACATGTACTTTCGGAAGAGGCCATGCTCTCATTGCCTCAATTAGCGAAAAAGATTTAGAAGGCGTTACAATTTATGAGCAACATAAAAAGCTGGTTTGAAATATTTTGCTTCTAGTTCATTTAGTTTTAATTTTTCAAATTTCACTGAATTTACCTTTTTTGCTAAACCAGAGGCATACTTTGTGCGCTGTGTTGTATTGGTAAAAAAAAATCTTCATCGGTCAAGAATCACGCAGTTATTCTCAACTGTTGCACACTTCTGAATGAATATGTGAAGATTCTACAAGACAAATGCTAAAACATTCATTGTATGCATTTAAACCAAGAAAAATTCCTCTCTCTCTCTGTCTTTCTTTCTTTCTCTCTCTCTCTCTCTCTCTCTCTTTTTCTGTCTCTCTCTCTCTCTACTCTCTCTCTCTCTCTCTCTCTCTCTCTCTGTCCCGCCTGCGTTTCTCGTATATTTCATCACTCATTATGTGCGATTTTCTCCCATTAACCAAGTCGTGACAGCCGGTCCATTCACCTGTACAAGTTGGACGCTTTAAGCACACTGTACCACTCATCTCAGAGTTATCGCGTTAATTTGTGTCTGATGTTTCTACTCAGTACACCTGTGTTATTTTTTCAGAGTCTGACTACGATTATTACTTGCACATAATTGTATCTCCACACCTATCCTTATTTTCAGTTAGTACCTTGACGGTAATCACAGTGATTATGCTGCAGGCTAAGCTTAATTACGCTGGCAAGTACGAGAGTAAGCTGTTTCCTGTGTCATGGTCAGCACAGGAAGTTGTTACGTAGACGTCTAATTTAGCACGAGAAGACAGTACCGAGGGAGGCTATTTCAGATCGACAAATTCACAGTGTTCCGGGATACACTTATCTTTTTTTTCTAGAGGTATAGGTCCATGAAGTCTCCAAAAACAAGTCATTTTTCTGCGTAGGCTGTGTTATTTACTTGTCAGACAATTTCACCCCCTTTGGTTTTGTCAAGCTAGATCTGCTACTGCCATCAAGATAAAAAATATTAAGCCTATAGCATGATACATATCACACAAATCTGTGTGAAAGAAGTAACATGGGATAGCGTCCTTAAAAACGGTTTCTCTCGACCATGGTAATAATGGGCACAGTCTTCTCAATTGTAAAGTCCATGTGTAAAAATAAAACAGCCTACGTAGGAAATCGACTCCCCTCCATAAATCCACAGCGACTGGGGACCAATATACACGGCGTTCAAACAGAGTGTCACTTTTTCCTAAGGGAGTTAAGGGAGGTACTATTGGTCACAGCTAGAAGAAAGGTTCTAATAATAATCCCGAATAACCAATAGTTGTAGAGATAAGGACCATTCTACTTCTGATGACTAATGTACTGCATTCGGTGGTATAGGCGAGGCAAATTACCAAAGTACGCTTTTGTGACCACATGCAAATTCTCGAGCAGTCACGGTGCGAGGGCAGGAGGATAGCTTCAGTATCAATGTATGGGCAGGATTTGTCGGTGGGAAACTCATAGGGCCGTGTGTCACCGATTTCTTGGCGATGAATTATCAGCACTATCGGAGAAACTGTTCGTTGCAGAAAGACAACGACTGTGGCTTAAGCACGGCGGGGCACCGCACCGTTTTCTGCGGACAGCGCAACAGCTCCTCATCGCAACGTTTCATGGGTAACCGATTGATTCCCATGGCCTCCCTCTTTACCTGAATCCGTTGGAATTCTGGCTGCTGGGACATTAGCGGGCTCCGGAAAGCCCTATCTTTCCAATGTTAAAGTACCGCATATAAATTATATGTTTTTCAGAAAGTATTTGAGCTAGGAAGATGAAATTTTTACAGGTTACTTACTGGAATATTGGCTAAAGCTTAACACAGTAACTACTAAAAATTTGAATTCATTTAATATAGATTAATTTTTTTCTGTTGAAAAATCACTACTTTTGTGCCATTTTTGTTTATAAATGCAACAGTATACTGGTTTTAGGAAAAATGGCGTGTTAGGTTACGCAGGAGGGACCGTGTAAGATTTCCGCAAAATTTACAGCAGACTGGTTTGGTAGATCCTGAGAAAACCTGTAATTTGTATGAAAAACTAAAACTTTTGGTAATCGAGCGACAACGTTTGGATTTCCACATTAGTGCATTCCAGGTGCATAGGATGGATTATCTTCATCTTCTGCAAACTCCTCCTCCAGCTTCGTCTTTGTCCTCCTCCTTTTTAGTTTGGCTTGTATCTCTCGGCCACGTACAGTCCTGTCAGCGGCCCGAAGACGTTCCTTGTCTAAAGCAAGCAACGTATGTACCTTGTTGAACCTATCTTCATTCCCATATTTCGAAATACTTTGCATCTTACTACACTGCCATCATTGAAAGTAGCAACAGCATCATACACACCGAAGTGAAGTGTTTCTAATCCAACAAACACAGTCTTGGCGATCCTTGAGCATGTAACACTATTTACACTTTCGTTGGGGTTTTGAGTTTTTCCATGAATACACTTTTTCAACAGTTCAGGTGCTGCTAAGTATGTGACAAGAGGTTTTATGACTTCCATTACCGCATCAGGCATACTACGTTTATGAGTGTACACTTCACCAGTTAGCAATCCCTTGTTGTACTTACACCAACTGTTTTCTTCTTTGGGACAGAAGTAATTATGGGGACTTTCATCGGTTCAAGAAGTATGAAAACACGAGCCCAAACAGCCTTCTTCATTTCATCGAGACTGTGTGTCTTTTGCCTAATAGACATAATAGTTGTGTATTTTGTCAGTTACACCTTAACTTCCCATCCAACCCTTTTTCATCACTGTGCTTTTCATTTTTGTATGAAGCTTTCAGTCGTCGAACTCTTGATCCCATTCGTTTCTGCACGTTTCCAGTACACACAGATTTCTTCACTACACCTTTATCACCATAGGGGTTCAGATCTTGAATATGTCTGAAACTTTTAGAATCACCGTCACCAAGGTAATTCACATATCGCACTTTGTCAAACGCAACAAAACGTTGAACTATGCTAGCAACACCAGCCACTTACATTCCTTCACTATTGCCACTATGTGCAATTATTTTAATGTCTACCTTTATTTTTTTGTGGACACCTACAATATTTAGATATTAGTGCACATTTAGAATTTTCTCTGTATACATACTGGTGGCAGGTACTACAGCATGCAAAGACGTGTGTCCCCGTTTACGCCAGGTACCATTGAATGTGCAGTGAAGTCTCTGTTATCACTGTTTTCTATTAATGCCTCCTCCACAGTTTTCTTCATAGACTCTATACAGAAATCTTCTACTTCAGACCCTATAAATCTGTTGTAGTTCGTAAAATTGGTTGGGAAATTTGGAAGATTCATCATGCCACAGAAAACTGCACCTGCAGTACCATCCTTACCAAATGTACGTAAGGCGTAAACAAATCTAACGTTTTGTTCATAGATTTTTCTACCATTTTCTTCATTTGGAGTTACTGCAGCAGTGATCCAAACGGTGGTCATTCAGTTTCATATCACTGACACGTCCTACGTGAATTGTTATAGAGAGCTCCAGACCGACTTCACTACACTGAATACATCTTACACGTCTTGCAAAATTTCCGTTGAGAACTGAGACATCAAATATTTTATTCACATTCGATTCGCCCATAAAACATTCATACTTTTCAGCAACTGAACCAAGCTTGCTCAAATCTCCGACATTGCTGCGGCCGGAAAAAGAACGTGTAACAACGGGACCAACGACGACTGAAGAGAATCGTTCAACGTGACAGAAGTGCAACCCTTCGGCAAATTGCTGCAGATTTCAGTGCTGGGCCATCAACAAGTGTCAGTGTGTGAACCATTCAATGAAACATCATCGATATGTGATTTCGGAGCTGAAGGCCCACTCGTGTACCCTTGATGACTGCACAACACAAAGCTTTACGCCTCGCCTCAACATCGACATTGGACTGTTGATGAGGACAATGCGACACCGAACACGTCCAGAGTGTAGAGAGTGGCTCCAGGAACACTCTTCTGAGTTTCAACACTTCCGCTTGCCACCAAACTCCCCAGACATGTTGTTGAGCATATCTAGCATGCTTGCCACGTGCTGCTCAGAAGAGATCTCCACCCCTCGCACTCTTACGGGTTTATTGACAGACCTGCACGATTCATGGTGTCACTTTCCTCCATCAGTACTTCAGACATTAATCGAGGCTGCAGTCTGGAGTCGAGCGACCGCTACGGGCGCAGGTTCGAATCCTGCCTCGGGCATGGATGTGTGTGATGTCCTTAGGTTAGTTAGGTTTAATTAGTTCTAAGTTCTAGGTGACTGATGACCTGAGAAGTTAAGTCCCATAGTGCTCAGAGCCATTTGAATCATTTTGAATCATTAATCGAGTCCATGCGACGCCGTGTTGCGGCACTTCCGCGTGCTCGCGGTTGCCCAACGCGATGTTAGGAAGGTGTACCGGTTTATTTCGCTCTTCAGTGTATATCAGTTGAAACTTGACAGTCAGGAGTGTGTGATGAATAGATGCGACGCAATCGGAATAAAACCCGGTGTATGTGAAAGAGTGTGTGATTCACTGCAAAAAAGGTTCAAATGGCTCTGAGCACTATGGGACTCAACTGCTGTGGTTATCAGTCCCCTAGAACTTAGAACTACTTAAACCTAACTAACCTAAGGGCATCACACACATCCATGCCCGAGGCAGGATTCGAACCTGTGACCGTAGCAGTCGCACGGTTCCGGACTGCGCGCCTAGAACCGCGAGACCACCGCGGCCGGCTGCAAAAAAGGGATGAAGGATGTAACAGACACAAGGGAATGAGGGCAGACTGGCTCAAACTTTAACAGGTATTAGCGTCTGGACATATTACAGGAGCCCCTCATCTAGTTTTCACCAATTCTAACTATTGTATGACTATGTGGCACACTAAAGCCCATGATTTCTCTTTGGGTTTTGACGTTTTTATTTCTGTATCACGTTCTCAATCACGGAATGAAATAAGAACTTCATGTTTGTTTATTTCACACAAACTGACCGTAACACTGATTACATGAAGAATTAAATACGGCTGACGTCAGTTCTACCAATGTAAATGTTTCACATATAAACACTGACAGCAACTTGTAGAGCACAAACCATGTCTCGGCTTGTACTTGGCGCACACGGCAGCTCTTCAGCTCAAATCAAACGAATGAACACAGCCCGAACAGGTCTTGAAGGCCCAACGGTACCAAAAAAATGTGTGTGAATTCCTAAGGGACCAAACTGCTGAGGTAATCGGTCCCTAGACTTACGCACTACTTAAACTAACTTATGCTAAGGACAACACACACACAAACACACACATACCCGAGGGAGGACTTGAACCTCCGGTGGGAGGGGTCGCGCAATTCGTGACATGGCGCCTCTAACTACGCGGCCACTCCGCGCGGCACCAACGGTACCGAAGGGCCGCTATTCCATTCTCAGCCCTGAGGCGTCACAGGATGCGGATACGTAGGGGCATGTCGTGGGCACATTTCTCTCCCGTCCGTTGTCAGTTTTCGTGACCGGCGTCGCTACTTCTCAATGAAGAAGCTTCGCAATTGGCCTCACAAGAGCCGAGTCCACCCCGTCTGCAACAGCACTCGGCAGACCCACACGGCGACCATCTAAGTGCTGGCCAAGTCTGACAGTGCTTAAGTTCGGTGATCTGACGGGAACTGGTGTTAGCACTGCGGCAAGATCGTTGGCTTCAGCTCTTGTAGCTTTTGCCGAATGAAGCTGTATTTTTTCAGAGATATTTTCGAGTATCAAACCTCTATGAGTGTTTATGCAGACTGAAGTGACGAATGAAAATTTGTACTTAGGCCGGGATTCGAACCAAGGTCTCCTTCCCTCAAAGTAAATGCGCTAACCACTACTCCATGCTGGTACAGTGAAGTTACTCATCTGCATGGGCTACCCTAGCAACCCCATTTCTTAATCTAAATTCCCATTCAGCCTTAGCCCACTTTGCATTCTCCTAAACTCGGACAGCATTGCAAATGCCCTCCGTCTGCATTGGAACAGCATCTTAGCATCGAACGAAACGGGGGAGCCTACCTGTAAGTCAGCCATACGTTCTTTAGTCAAATGAAAGTTTTCAGAGACCTTTCTAAGTGTCAAACCTTTTATATATGTAGATGTGATGAATGAATGTTTGTACCCAGGCCAGGATTCAAACCTGGTTCTCCTTATCACTAGGAGCCACCACGCCACCCTGGCACAGTGACTTTGCACATCTGCACGGAGTACACTAGCACACCTCCCTCCTCAATATAAATTCTCATTCCCATTCTATCTGCAATGCTTTTTCGGTTTAGGAGGAACACCAAGTGGGCTGAGGCGTGTATAGGATTTTGGATTGTGAAGGTGTGCGAGGGCAGTTCGAGAAGTTGCGCAAAGCCACCGTGCCAGGGTGGGGCAGTGGTTAGCACGTCTGCTTAGGGAGCAGGGGATGCGAGTTCGAATCCTGGCTCTGGTACAAATTTTTATTCGTCGCTTCAGTCTACATATATATGTCAGGTATCTTTTGTTTATCTAGTGGCTTATGTTAGCAAGCTCTACGTCAAAATGATAACACCTCATTTAAGTGAACTAAAAATGGTTCAAATGGCTCTGAGCACTATGGGACTCAACTGCTGTCGTCATCAGTCCCCTAGAACTTAGAATTACTTAAACCTAACTAACCTAAGGACATTACACACATCCATGCCCGAGGCAGGATTCGAACCTGCGACCGCAGCAGTCGCACGGTTCCGGACTGCGCGCCTAGAACCGCGAGACCACCGCGGCCGGCTTTTAAGTGAACTAAAGATTTGTATAGCATTAATTCAGTTTAAGTTGAAGGCAATTTACCTCACGATTTAGTGACAGATAATTAAAAATTGTATTCACAATAAATATGGACACCTGCGGGCATCCTTCAGGTGTTTGGCCAGGCCAGAAGGCCTGGTTGCCCGACAGCCCACACAGTTGTTGGCACACGATTGACTGCTGGTTCCTGCTCATGGGCACTGAAACTGGAAGACAGCCGGAGTTGTGAATATGAATCTGGAATCAGATATTATCGTGGCGTTTTTGTCTCGATATTTCACATAATTTGTAATGGGAAACCAACAGCGAAGATATCAGTGACATTATAACAATGGAGTCACAGCCGTATGAGGCCAGCTCTCATGGAGATCGGACAGGTTCGCGAGACCTCGTTGCTGTGCTGACAGAAGCCTCGCTCAAGGACTCACCGTGCTTTTGTCGCTGCCAGGTCTCCGCAGATATTCTGCAAACGCCTATGAATAACTGTGATGCTCTGGTTTTTCGCCAAAAGAAGCCCAATGACAGCTCTCTGCTTGGAATGCACCTCCGTTACCCCTCCAGTGGTCCCGTGTGACCTCTCAGATACAGAGCTACGTATTCTCGCACTAGGCGGCCCACGCGTGTGCGGACCGAGCTCCCCCCTCTCCTATTCCTCTACCTAGTTGTGGGACGAGTGCCAGTCGCGCGGTGACCTTGTCTGCTTCAGTTCGATGGGTCTGAGGCCGTTTTGTATCGCAGAGACACCACGTGACTGTATTATCACGTGAGTGCATTGTGTCTGCTTTCAGATTCTGATGCTTGATAAAGTCGTTTTTACATGGAGCTGTCTCTCATTTGTAGTCATTTACTCGCCGGTAAAATACCGTAGCCAAATAAGTACGCGAATCTCTCAGATTCAACGCGACTATAAATTTTACACGTGATATACGAGGATACTGTCTTTACGGCTATCTACGGGTATTTCTGGATGATAATATACTATCGTCGACCTGTTACAGGTCAATATGGACATTGGACCAAAATATGATCTCAATAATCCTTCTGACATCGAAAACATACACGAACTCCTATTTGACGTATATGGCATGAGTCGTAATGACATTTCGAGTTTCTCGGGTTCCGCTCCAGGTCCTTGAAGACTGGTATCCAGCCTACGGCACACAGTGTGCTATGCACGAGAAGAAGACTGTGACACGAATGCAGAGGAAATAATCTACGAATGTCAGGACAGTTTCGAAACGGAGCAAAGCGACACGAATGTTTCATCTGAGGGCGAAGAGGACGATGAATTCTATGTTTGCCATAAAAAGAAGGGCAAGTAAGTCATCGACTCCATTTCCTGGAAAAAAAACTCCTTGTCGTTCGTCGAAAAGGGGGAAACATGACCTACTTAGGAAACTTCCGGGACCAATTGCTACAGGTCGCGACATACACACTATATTAGACAGGTGGGCATGTTTATTTGATGGCAGCATGTTGAACATCATTGTAAGTTCCACAAACCGATTCCGTGAAAGATCATTACTCATGGGAAAGAGACATAAAACCCACTGATCAAACAGATTTGAAAGTAATTATTGGGCTTTTATATACTGCTGGACTCTACAAAGATAAGAAACTAAATCTCGAGGATTTATGGGCTAGGGAGGGATTCGGGATTGAGATTTTCCAACCCTCCATGAGTCTCGTGCGGTTCTGTTTCTTACTTCAGGTTCTGAGATTTGACAACAGAGAAACAAAAGAACAGCGAAAAGCTTTAGATCGTCTTGCCCCTATGCGGGACACTTTTCATAAGTTTGTACTGAACTGCCAACAATGTTATTGTGTAGCAAAAGATGTTACAATAGACGAAACGTTAGAGTCCTCCAGAGGCAGCTGTAATTTCATCCAGTATGTACCGTCCAAGCCCGCAAAATACGGGTTGAAGATGCCAACTGCAGTAGACTCAGGTGTAAATACATGGAACATGCAAATTTGTGCAGGAAGGCAACCCGACGGTCCACTCCAGGTTAGCAACAAACCCGTAGACGTTGTTGAACTTCGGGTTACTCATCTAGCTAACTCTGGACGAACTATCACTGCTGACCATTGGTTTGGCGACACCACCCTTCTTCGCGACTTGGCCACGAAATAGAACCTGTCGTTCGTGGAATACTCAAAAAGAACAAATGGCAAATCCCCAGTGAATTGAAAGAGATAAAAAGGAGAGAACCGTTTTCCAGTATGTTTTCATTCCGCAAAGAGGGCACTACGGTGTAGTATGTGCTCAAAAATAAAAATAACAAGAAAAACGTCACTGTGATTTCCATCATGCATATGGAAGAAGCGATTGACGAAGAAACCAAAGACAAAAAGAAACCGGAATTGATTACCTACTACAATCGCCATCAATAGTTGTGGACATTTTCGGTAAAATTTGTTCTGTGTACAATGTTCATAGAGGCACAAGACGTTGGCCAATGTTTATTATTTACGCGATGTTGAACGTTGCTGGCATAAACAGCCAGATCATAAGTCTAGGAAACGGAATCTAAGTGTCGACCGGCGGAATCTTCCTCCGTAATCTGGGAAAATAAATAATAAGAGGTCAGATGCTAGAGCGTTCGTTGCTGCCCCGCTTGCCTCGAACCATTTCATTCCGGCTTCGAGAACTTCTTCCCAAAGTGAAACAACAGCGACACTCAGTAGCACAACTGTCGAGACGGCCGGAGTGGCCGAGCGGTTCTAGGCGCTACAGCCTGGAGCCGCGCGACCGCTACGGTCGCAGGTTCGAGTCCTGCCTCGAGCATGGATGTGTGTGATGCCCTTAGGTTAGTTAGGTTTAAGTAGCTCTAAGTTCTAGGGGACTGATGACCTCAGCAGTTAAGTCCCATTGTGCTCAGAGCCATTTGAACCATTTTTAAACAACTGCCGAGGGCACCAAAACGCAAAACCGATGCGAAAGATGTTGGGCGAACAAGACTACAAGACTCATTCAGTACAAGTACAAATTGTGGGCAGAATGAGATTTTCACTCTGCAGCGGAGTGTGCGCTGATATGAAACTTCCTGGCAGATTAAAACTGTGTGCCGGACCGAGACTCGAACTCGGGACCTTTGCCTTTCGCGGGCAAATGCTCTACCAACTGAGCTACCCAAGCACGACTCACGCCCCGTCCTCACAGCTTTACTTCCGCCAGTACCTCGTCTCCTACCTTCCAAACTTTACAGAAGCTCTCCTGCGAACCATGCAGAACTAGCACTCCTGAAAGAAAGGATATTACAGAGACATGGCTTAGCCACAGCCTGGGGGATGTGTGCGCTGATATGAAACTTCCTGGCAGATTAAAACTGTGTGCCCGCCCGAGACTCGAACTCGGGACCTTTGCCTTTCGCGGGCAAGTGCTCTACCAACTGAGCTACCGAAGTTTCATATCAGCGCACACTCCGCTGCAGAGTGAAAATCTCATTCTGGAAACATCCCCCAGGCTGTGGCTAAGCCATGTCTCTGCAATATCCTTTCTTTCAGGAGTGCTAGTTCTGCAAGGTTCGCAGGAGAGCTTCTGTAAAGTTTGGAAGGTAGGAGACGAGGTACTGGCGGAAGTAAAGCTGTGAGGAAGGGGCGTGAGTCGTGCTTTGGTATCTCAGTTGGTAGAGCATTTGCCCGCGAAAGGCAAAGGTCCCGAGTTCGAGTCTCGGTCCGGCACACAGTTTTAATCTGCCAGGAAGTTTCATATCAGCGCACATTCCGCTGCAGAGTGAAAATCTCATTCTGAATACATCCCCCAGGCTGTGGCTAAGTCATGTCTCTGCAATATCCTTTCTTTCAGGAGTGCTAGTTCTGCAAGGTTCGCGGGAGAGCTTCTGTAAAGTTTGGAAGGTAGGAGACGAGGTACTGGCGGAAGTAAAGCTGTGAGGACGGGGCGTGAGTCGTGCTTGGGTAGCTCAGCTGGTAGAGCATTTGCCCGCGAAAGGCAAATGTCCCGAGTTCGAGTCTCGATCCGGCACACAGTTTTAATCAAAAATTGCTCTGAGCACTATGGGACTTAATATTTGTGGTCATCAGTCCCCTAGAACTTAGAACTACTTAAACCTAACTAACCTAAGGACATCACACACATCCATGCCCGAGACAGGATTCGAACCTGCGACCGTAGCGGTCTCGCGGTTCCGGACTGAGCGCCTAGAACCGCTAGACCACCGCGGCCGGCAGTTTTAATCCGCCAGGAAGTTTCACAAATTGTGTGGTCAATATTTATGCCTGCAACACTGTGCAATGTTTTGTGCCAGTGGTTGTGACGTTGATGAAGAAATCGAAAACGATGGCTGATCTTCCGTTTTTATTTTACTTTCTCTGAAAGGGGCGTTATTTTATATTATTTTCCTATCTGTTTCATTACTATATTCTAGATACAAATACTGTATACTGAAGAAAATTTTCTAAATGAAACTTCCTGGCAGATTAAAACTGTGTGCTGGACCGAGACTCGACCTCGGGACCTTTGCCTTTCCCGGGGAAGTGCTCTACCATCTGAGCTGCCCAAGCATAACTCACGCCCCGTCCACACTGCTCTACTTTCCAAACTTCACAGAGGCTCTCCTGCGAACCTTGCAGAGTTCGAGTCTCGGTCCGACACACAGTTTTAATCTGCCAGGAAGTTTCATATCAGCGCACCTCCGCTGCAGAGTGAAAATCTCATTCTGGAAAGTTCCTAAATGTTAATACATAAGAGATCTATTTCTAATTTTCATAAATTAATGTTCTGTTGCTAATTTTTAATACGTACATGGTTTGTTCTGCGTTTTTTTTTTTTTTACTTGTTCTTTCGAACATCTGGGGTTATTTGAAGGTAATGGTGCAACGTTGATCCTGCATCTCACACATACAACGCGACCTCCAGTGTCCCTCCTAGTGGCGCGACCAGTTCAGTGGTAACGCCATTTTGAAGGCTACGCATAGAGCCGCCACCTACCGGGACTTCATGAAACTATGGGGGCCGAGTCGGGAAGAGTCCACGATGTCAACAATTCTGCATTTTGCAACCGAAATTGGCCGAGGAAAAACTGTGTTACATTACATAATGAACGCTCCTCACATCAGCGTGGACTGCCTACTGTATCTAGAAGGAATTTTCTACCACTCGCAGACCTGTAACACGTCGTAAAAGCATCCTGTATAAAGAGATCCTAATCGACCTGGGTCGGTGACGAGAGTCACAGCGTTTCAAATGGCCCTGAGCACTATGGGACTTAACATCTGAGGTCATCAGTCCCTAGAACTTAGAACTACTTAAACCTAACTAACCTAAGGACATCACACACATCCATGCCCGAGGCAATATTCGAACCTGCGAACATAGCGGTCGCGCGGTTCCAGACTGAAGCGCCTAGAAGCGCTCGGCCTATCCGGCCGGCCAGTGTTTCAACGACAGTCTATTTCAAACCTGATGGAAATTACTGCTATCAGTGAATGTAGATCGATCTCAACCACTTTCCGAGCGAATAGTGAGATGGCAATTGCTTGCAACGGATATCCGGAGTCGGGCACCACCAGATAAACCATTCCTCACTTGGCATATAACGCTGCATGTCTTCAGTGGTCCAAACTAGGCACAAACCGAGCAGTAGGTGACTGGAGGCGGGTATTATAGTCTGAAGAGTAGCGATTTTGCCTCAAATAATACAAGGCATCGAAGACGCCGGCACCCCTATGGCGAGTTGAATCTTACACCTGTGGAGGCTGTAGTACAGACCAGATCTAGTTCTATGATGTTTTGCGGGTTTCTCGTACCATGACGCAGTCCTAGATACTCAGTTTACCGTAAACATGAACCAAGATGGTTACTTCAACATTGCTGGCATTTGTAACTTGTTCATTCTTCCACATCTCCATGTTGCTCTGGACTCTCTCAACCTCCAAGACGACAAGAGCCGTGTTCACTGGACTGCACACTTATGTTCCTGATATGACTCAAGCTCACTTATAGCACCTTGAATGGTCATTTACACCAAACCATCTCAGTCCCTTGAATAATTTTGGGCTGTTTAGCACAGCGGGTGAAACATGGCAGTCAACATCCTCGTACGGACGACGGTTCAATCCCGCGTCCGGCCATCCCGATTTAGGTTTTCCGTGATTTCCCTACATCGCTCCAGGCAAATGCCGGGATGGTTCCTTTCAAAGGGCACGGCCGACTTCCTTCCCCGTCCTTCTCTAACCCGATGAGACCGATGACCTCGCTGTCTGGTCTCCTTCCTCAAAACCAACCAACCATCCTCGTACACGTGACCGGTTGATGGGCGATTACGGGTTTATTCAATATCTTCTTTTTCGAAGGCGACTAAAGACGTAAATTTCGCCAACATTACTTACGTGTATTTTTTTCCCAGTCTACAGCTAACGATACGTACAGCTAATTAATACGTAAACTGCACAAGCGCTGCCGGAAGCACTTACCTGTAAGTTTTCCGCCTCGTCGCTTTCAACTTTAAGATTCACTGATACTTAATGGCTGCCGGCCGTTGTGGCCGAGCGGTTCTAGGCGCTACAGTCTGGAACCGTGCGACCGCTACGGTCGCAGGTTCGAATCCTGCCTCGGGCATGGATGTGTGTGATGTCCTTAGGTTAGTTAGGTTTAAGTAGTTCTAAGTTCTAAGGGACTGATGACCTCAGATGTTAAGTCCCATAGTTCTCAGAGCCATTTGAACCATTTTTAACTTAATGGCTGGCCTTTCTGCTTACCAGAACCGTCGGTACAAGCAGCTGCGGCTGAGGTCTCGCACTAAGTTTATGAAGAATATGTTTACAATGAGTTTCACACTTATCATACCCTTCACACTTGTCAACGCCTAAGTGCACTGTTTAAGTAAGTACAAGACAAAATGAAACGGAGCCCATACACGTCCAAACTCACTTCCTTCTCCCTTATCGTCACTGCCCTCCTTCCACAGTGACATCACCGAAGACACTGTTATGAGCTCTGGCTAGCTGGTATGGTAAGTATGAAGGATGCTTACTGCTGTTTAGGGGTCACTCACACACTCAATGTGTATTGCGCGGTAATGTTCTCTCAGTATGAAAGTTCAAAAACGGCACAATATTACTGACCAATATTTGCACCATGGGCGAGTCAGTTAGAGCTCTCCCTTCGTAACTAGATGATGTGGACATAGCATGTACTGCGAGTGGAGTCCCAACGTATTGAAAAAAAAAAAAAAAACGGTGGAGGCGGCAGTGGGCAAAAAACTGCCTTGGCTGGCATTAGGCATATGGCCATTCTAACAAGCCTAGAGAGCTTACAGTAGAACCGGATGACAATGGGTTTTTTAAGGATGAACTAGAAATCTTTCAAAGAATTGGCGAACCTCGTTGCACCTTAAGGGAACAGACAAGATACAGTCGAATTTCACTTTTTAGAACGCTGGAAGCTATTTATAAACCAGAAAAGAGTAAGACAGCTACATTACAATAGAGGATAGGTAGACAGTGCTGTTATGTATTTCTCCAACAAATAACTAAAGCTCAGCAAGGCTTGGCAACCAGCACTGGGTCTGATTAAGAAGACACCCAGGAAACAGAACGATCTGGCGACTGGGGCGAACAGAGCAACTACATAGACGCTGCCGGACGCGAACCGCGGAGGCAACGACTTGCTGTGGGAGGGGATACACGTCGGCCATGTTCCCTGAGCTCTGTCTGTCAACGCACTTGACGATGACAAAATGTCTGATCGCGGAAACATTGTGCCCGTTCGACACTATCAATCAGCCATTATACCGGTGGACTGTTTGCTCAACAAATACGGCAGGAGAAATTGAATTATCACAAACAAATAAGCAGTTCCAGTGTTATTTCCCTGCACTTAAAACACTTTCGTAGAAAGTTTCTACAACTAAATATCGAGTAAGTATTAACTTGCGAGGTGCCGGGGCTAGCAGTGTATTTATCACTAAATTCTACTAGAATCCACATATGTAAATCATGCTCTAAGCCCCCCCTATTCTAACTCCGACTTTTGCTGTTGCACAAGGATAAAAAAAATACGCGAACTGACTCTAATCAACCCTGCCAGTGGAGTAGAAGAGAGTTTGGCACCTGCAATAATTTAATTTGATAAATAAGTTAAATAAACAAAGGTTTCATTAGCATAGTGAGGAATGATAGGGTTGCTCTATCGATTAACAGAATGAAAGTTCTGTCCAAAATAACAATATGATTTATTAAGACTAAACACAGAATAGTAAAAGAAACACAGGAAATATAATACATCAAATTGGCTCAAATTTGGAGATTCATACAAACACTGTAAAGGTGAAGTTGTCCCTAAACTAGATCGTGAGGATTAAGACGAGGTGGTATGTGGAGCCAATTCCTTGCCACTCAAATCTCAAGAGAGACACACAGCTAACCCAACAGTAATTGCTGCTTCTCAAGACAGAACAAAGTTAGAAAAAGACGAACAGGCGCGCTCTGCTGAGCTCTGATTATCACCTAGGAAAATCCCTGTCTGCCGGTGCTGTGGACATACATTACCAAACTGTCTTCTTGACTGCCAGGACACGATCTGGCGTACCGGAGCCATTGGCTGGTTGCTTCGACGTCCTCGACCGAAAGGCGACTGCCGACTACCTAGAGCACCCGTACAGGCCGAACACACAACATTCCCGCCCCCACGACAGTGGCCGTGGTTACGTTCCAATCAGCAACTCGAAAACCGGCGGAAATTCCACTCCATTGCCGGGGCACTACCATTCCACCAATGGAGATTCTTGGCGCCAATTTCTGTGCTGATTTTGCTCCGTCACGGAGCTATGCCCTGAGCAAGCCAATCACAGTTCCTATTTTGCAGAAAGCGCGGGAATTTTCCCGCCACAGCTGCCTGGGTACATAAGTCATTCCCACGCCTCGCTGGTAGCCCGCCAGAAAGTGTTTTCGCTAAGCTTCTGCAAAGCAACGGAACCTCCAGCCCAGCCGCCACTTCCGGCTCCAAACGGGCGCGTCTCCTGACAATGCTGGCGTCCGGAAAGCATTCACTCGACCCCCCACGCCTGTCGGCCTACCCTTTCAAAGTCAGAAGAGCCCGCCTGTCACTGGACCACCCGGGTGACGAGAGACGCTGCATGGGAAGTCCGCGTGTGAAGGAATAACAAACCTTCACCGCATGCAACTAGAGAGGAGAATCGTAAGATTGAAATATGAGAGGGGGCTCATGCCACCTCTCATAGCCCCTACGCCATTTTAGATTGTAATTGGTGAGCGGTTGGCTCACTTAGGAGCAAGGTAGTGAGTCAATCGCCCAAGAACAATCTCGCAAACTGGCTCCACATGCCGCACTCTATAAAGAAAATCACTGCAACTGTAAAATGCAGCTCATAGAGGGAGGATTATTTATGATGTAGCCAACTTCACCTTCTTAATATGGAACACTAACACTCACATCACACATCCATACCCAGGGAGCCCCTTCCAAACACCGATTCACGCAGACATTCACACTCTAAATATGGCCCGGGCATCTGAGCCAAATATGGAGCAGTTTATTCTTTACAATCAGAGTTGGAGTGCTCCGCAATTAAATGCCCAAGATGTTACAACAATTTTAATCATTAAACTAACCTGAACTCACTCACACATGATACTATATAAGTTAACAATCTCTTTGTGAGCTTTCAGAATCTAGTTACAACCTCCGATTCATTCTGTCTCCCTGCAGCAAGAATAACCTTTACAAAATGTTCCCTGAACTGATGGTCCATTCACAATGACAGTGGTGGTATCTGCTTCAGTTTATGGGGACTTCAGGCACACTGTTTGCATACACACAACAATAAACACAAAATACAAAAAAAACATGGCGTGGAGAACAATATAGTAATCTGTAATAAGAATTACAGTGTAAAACACAAACGCATACAAGGTATAACATACATTACAAAAAAAACACAAGAGAAAGAAATTTAAGAAAAAAAACAAGGTTCATGGGGCATCAAATTGTGCGTGCACATTGCACAAAGTTCACGACTGTGCTGAGAATGAGGCACTAAATCACATTGTTAGAAATATCCGTAGCACTTCACAAATTCCACAGTACTGACATCACATAAGGCTAAACGTCGGGTGTTGTTGCTACGTTGTTGCAACGGCAATAGGGTGTGCTGGAGCTTCTGCAGTACTCTGTTGAGATTGCACCAGACCCACGCATATGATCACGGCAGTACGGTAGGAAGACACAGTGAGAGGCTCTCCTCACGTCGATTAATTGTCTCTGAGGTCTACTTGTTGGGATACATCACCAGTCTAGGTCTCTTCTCTCGCTGGACAGTACTTTACGTTTCCCAATATTGCCGTTCGACGAGGGATGATGGCATGTGGAGTGACTCCACAAGTGTGTGAGGTCATCCATACAGGATCGAACTAGGAGCGACGATTGCTAAAACTGCTCTCTAATAGAGAGGAGAAGTTAGAAATGAGACCATTCATTTGTTAGAGTGAGTGGCACGATACTGCTTTGTGTATGCAGATCGGCCAATGCTAGTGAGTTGTAAAAACCCAAACAGGTGAGTATATAGTGTCCCTTTCTGTCCTGAGGCACATGAGACGCAGGTTCTGACACGATATGTGATCTTCTTCGTGTACTCACGACAACGTGGTCTCCCGCAGGGAATCCCTCCAAACGGCTGCCGCGTCCGGAGAGCTAGCAGGCTGTCGCGTGTGGGTCGCGTGTCAGTGTCAACGGCCAGCCTCACTTTCACTTGTGGCCCGGCGAGGGCTGTCTGCAGCCTCATCCCTCAGGTATACGGGCCCGGTGACTGTGAGCTTGTAGGATCGGATGCTCTCGCCCTTCACGTCAGGTGGGGTGCTGACGCTCTTTTCTTGGAAGTAGCCGCAGACCTCTTGTTCCCGCTCCGGCCGGCCTCCGCATTGCCACGATCCCCGTCATCTGCACAATTCTTACAAAAACCTTATGCCTAACTTTTTCCCATGACCTTCTATGTTATAATAAATTTACATAATCACACATTGATGGTCTGTCATTTCAGACACTCTTATTTTATTTTTATAGTTATTAATCTATGGCAATCTTTATAACATCTAATCTAGACATGGAAGTAATTTATTTTGATATATGTGTAGAGACCGATCTCAGTATTGTACATGGTGTGTGACAACTGATGCTATGTAATGGATGAACAACTAAATGTGCGGGCCCGCACTAATATTACTAGTAATTATATAGATCGACAGTAGACATGCTCAAGAATTAACTACCATATGCCAGCGATCTACATTCTATGTCTTTTAAATAAATTATATTATTATGCAGGCTGAAGTTTTACTGAGCTATAAAGAACATGCAACTATTGTACGTTCGAACATGCAACTATTGTACGTTCGCTCTCCGGTCGTCCCTCCATCTCGGGTCTGTGGTTTCATGACCTGAAAAATAACATCCCAATAGGCGCGCGCCAAACACAACACTTGTGGTAGAAAACCCCCACAATATTAATCTAGTTATTGTTAAATCCTACAGTTTAACTTATCCTAGTATATCGTACCCCCTTTTTTTTTTACCTTATACAATACTCTTACATAATTCCTGTTACGTTGAGATGTCTCGCTGCTCGCCGCTATTGCCGACAGTGATGTGCGCGCCGTACGACATGACCTCCGAGTTTTCATTACGCCTCACTGAAACTCCAGAGACTGGGTTAGCCATGGCTATACACGACAATAAATTTATAGTTGCAACTTCCTTCTCTATCTGATGCGGTTTTCGGGATCAAAGCACACCTTTCCAGAAGCAATGTCATATGACCAAGCCAGGACTGGTTCCTGTTGAGGATTCAGTCGCCCAACACACGCCAGCTACACAGTATGTCACGAATATCCAAGTGTAAGTCCCTGGTTATTCATCTGTGACAGTCACGAGCAGCACGCTAAATCCCCAACCAGCACATTGGCATGGTAGGCTTTATGCTCGCATTTCTCTCGTCTAGGGCACCATTGGAGTCAAACGCTCACAGGATCACCCCGACTTGCAAGACAACGATGCTGGCGCAGCTCTGCAAAAAAAACTATGCTGCCCATATTCATCCTCGAAATCACGCAATATACCACAATCTTGCAGTGCACTGACGCGTGCCTGCAAGCATTGGTATGAACGATTCACGAATTGGTTGTGGCTGCTATGGAGCGTAACACGACCTCTCAGAACGCTTCTGAGAGCACGTTCTTGTATGCGCCCGTTTGTGCGACATCTCGTCACTCATCTTTATCCCTTAACATGGACACCAGATAGGAAAGGACAAAAACATTGCTCATGGAAAGGTAGTGCCTCTTATCGCAAAGACAGAGGAGATCGCGAACATAGACAAAAAAAAAACGTTAACAGCAGTAAATTCTTATGCGAGAAAACGCAGCGTGTTAATACTTAAACAATCTTAATCTTATAATGCAACGATTATTGTTCCCCGAAGAAAGGTTCATATCTTTGCCTATTCTACTATGTACACCACTTAAACTACTATTATTCCACGAACTTCTTTGTGTGAGAGAAGTGGTGGAGTCCTACGGACTAGCGTCAATCCCTTCTTAGACTCCCCCTCCTCTGACGTGCATTAGGATTTGGAGGTCTAATTTCAATCTCCTGGTTCTCCTGTTGTCCTTGATTTCGCTCTCTCCAATTACGGTCGCTTTGCCGTTCGTCATTCCTCCTGTCCCAGATTGCTTGTCTAGATTGACCCTGTTCCCTGACGTTCTGGTTTCCGTGTCTCTGGTTTCCATAACCTTGAATAGCGTAACCTTGATTTCCGTGACCCTGGTTTCCTAACTGACCAGTGCGATTATGCGATCTGTTGTCGTCTTCCTTTGCTGGCCCGTGGTATTTGTTATTTTGCGCCTTCTTCCTGTCCTTTGCGTCTTGTTTATCGAAGACTACTTCGAGTTCGCGCAGTAGACTCTTGAATGCATCTATGTCAGATCCACACTTCCCGACAAGTGTCTGTTGATACCTAACTGGCAATTTCGAAAAGCAAAATTTAATGATTTCTCCGTTGCTATAAGGACTATCTAAAAACTGATTCTTCTTGAGTAAATCATCAAAAAATTTGGTTGCGCTCCTATGCCCGGACACTTCCAGTTCAGGACAAAATACACTCCTGGAAATTGAAATAAGAACACCGTGAATTCATTGTCCCAGGAAGGAGAAACTTTATTGACACATTCCTGGGGTCAGATACATCACATGATCACACTGACAGAACCACAGGCACATAGACACAGGCAACAGAGCATGCACAATGTCGGCACTAGTACAGTGTATATCCACCTTTCGCAGCAATGCAGGCTGCTATTCTCCCATGGAGACGATCGTAGAGATGCTGGATGTAGTCCTGTGGAACGGCGTGCCATGCCATTTCCACCTGGCGCCTCAGTTGGACCAGCGTTCGTGCTGGACGTGCAGACCGCGTGAGACGACGCTTCATCCAGTCCCAAACATGCTCAATGGGGGACAGATCCGGAGATCTTGCTGGCCAGGGTAGTTGACTTACACCTTCTAGAGCACGTTGGGTGGCACGGGATACATGCGGACGTGCATTGTCCTGTTGGAACAGCAAGTTCCCTTGCCGGTCTAGGAATGGTAGAACGATGGGTTCGATGACGGTTTGGATGTACCGTGCACTATTCAGTGTCCCCTCGACGATCACCAGTGGTGTACGGCCAGTGTAGGAGATCGCTCCCCACACCATGATGCCGGGTGTTGGCCCTGTGTGCCTCGGTCGTATGCAGTCCTGATTGTGGCGCTCACCTGCACGGTGCCAAACACGCATACGACCATCATTGGCACCAAGGCAGAAGCGACTCTCATCGCTGAAGACGACACGTCTCCATTCGTCCCTCCATTCACGCCTGTCGCGACACCACTGGAGGCGGGCTGCACGATGTTGGGGCGTGAGCGGAAGACGGCCTAACGGTGTGCGGGACCGTAGCCCAGCTTCATGGAGACGGTTGCGAATGGTCCTCGCCGATACCCCAGGAGCAACAGTGTCCCTAATTTGCTGGGAAGTGGCGGTGCGGTCCCCTACGGCACTGCGTAGGATCCTACGGTCTTGGCGTGCATCCGTGCGTCGCTGCGGTCCGGTCCCAGGTCGACGGGCACGTGCACCTTCCGCCGACCACTGGCGACAACATCGATGTACTGTGGAGACCTCACGCCCCACGTGTTGAGCAATTCGGCGGTACGTCCACCCGGCCTCCCGCATGCCCACTATACGCCCTCGCTCAAAGTCCGTCAACTGCACATACGGTTCACGTCCACGCTGTCGCGGCATGCTACCAGTGTTAAAGACTGCGATGGAGCTCCGTATGCCACGGCAAACTGGCTGACACTGACGGCGGCGGTGCACAAATGCTGCGCAGCTAGCGCCATTCGACGGCCAACACCGCGGTTCCTGGTGTGTCCGCTGTGCCGTGCGTGTGATCATTGCTTGTACAGCCCTCTCGCAGTGTCCGGAGCAAGTATGGTGGGTCTGACACACCGGTGTCAATGTGTTCTTTTTTCCATTTCCAGGAGTGTATTATTTCCTCTTTAATCCTGTCTTGCGTTTCCTTTGACCAGTAGGTCCGCAGGAATGCACCAACAAATTCCTGATAAGTCCGACACGTCGCTGCCACGCCCCGCATCTTTTCCGCTGCTTGTCCTTCGATGTGTCCACACATGAATTCTAATTTTGCCTGGGTTGGCCATGATGCCGGTAATGAATTTGTAAACTGCATCACCCAGCTCTTCGGATGCATCGACCCTCCATTTTCTTTGAACTTCTGGAATTTTAGTATCGACAGGAAGTGATTGTGATCAAAATCCTGTCTGATCCTCGCACTGGTGTTGTCTCTCGTTTCCGATACTTGCACGTCTGCTGAGTGTCCTGTTCTATCTTGCTGATAACTGTGATGTGCTACGCCTGTATCACAGTGGAAGTGGCATTCAGCATTCACTCTTCTAAGTGGGCTGCAATTATTGGAGCTATTACTCGCTGTTTCTGCGTGTGCACTGTTCGTTCCGCACGCTGTCACTGGCCTAGAGCACGGCGGGCTTTTCCTCGGAGACACAATCCTGTGTACTCCATCATTGGTATCCGAACGCGCAGTGCTCGTGTGCCCGTTTCGCTCTAGTTTCGCTATCCGACTCTCTACTTCTTTCATTCGTTTCGTGATGTTCGTAACCGCAATATTACCTTGAGTCTTTAAGGCCGCTAGGGATTTTGAGTGGACTTGTGTCGCACGTCGCAAGCGCTCTGCGAGTTGAGAAGTTACTCTTGCGATTTTCATTGCCCCTGTTGCTGCAGTTTTGGCTAGGCCTGCTACTTTTTGTGCTACCATTGACATTTGTTTTGCTTCTCCACATTCTTTCTTTACTGTTAATAATTCCCCACGAATTTCCCCTATATGCGAAATTATTGCTTCCGTGTCCTTCTTACGCTGTTCGTCAGCTTCTTCTTTCTCCTTCTTACGTTGTTTCTCAGCTTCTTCCTTCTCCTTCTTACGTTGTTTCTCATCTTCTTCCTTCTCCTTCTTACGTTGTTTCTCATCTTCTTCCTTCTCCTTCTTACGTTGTTCATCGGCTTCTTCTTTCATTGATCGTAGGAAGCTCAGTATTGGGTTTACGTCATCTTCTTGATCCTCTTCAAACATGGGCGATGTAACTCGGGACACCTGGGTGCTAGAGCTCTGACGTGACCGAGCTGGCCTCTGTCTGCACTCGTTCGTTTGACTATAAACTTCTGCTACCGTCTCGACCTGTGTGCCTGTCTCTGTTCCATCCTCCAATTCACTATCATAATCATGGCCGCGACGTTGCTCTAAGATCGCGTCCAAATCACCGTGCTCATCAATGACCCTGTCGTCCTGTCCTGCTAAAAATGTGCCCATCTCATCTCCGAACCCATCCCCGTCAGTAAACTGCCCCTTATCCATTATAGTATCCACTTTTGTTTTAGCTTCGCTCACTAATAGTCGTGCCTTACTTCTCGTGACCATTCATGAGAAACAAAATTTATCCAAAATACACAATAAAAATAATCTACTCCCTGTATTTTTACACATAGACATAAAATTTCAACAACGCTGTTCCAATGCTGTAATCACAAACACAATTTGATGTGGTACAGAAACCGCACACAAATCTGACAAAGTGCGATGTGGTATGCACACCACATCAACTAAACACGAAAAACAATGAACAAAAAAATATATACACTGAAAACAAAAACTGTAATCATGCGCCGCTACTTAAAACTAAACGCGGAACTACCAGAAAAAAACTTGGGTATTAATCAATAAAAAAAATTAGAGAAAAAAAATTTGAATGTTCGTACTAAGAATACTGTTTGTTAATCAGTGATTCTCAGGAAAGATCCTGGCAGGGTCGCCATATTATGCGAGGTGCCGGGGCTAGCAGTGTATTTATCACTAAATTCTACTAGAATCCACATATGTAAATCATGCTCTAAGCCCCCCCTATTCTAACTCCGACTTTTGCTGTTGCACAAGGATAAAAAAAATACGCGAACTGACTCTAATCAACCCTGCCAGTGGAGTAGAAGAGAGTTTGGCACCTGCAATAATTTAATTTGATAAATAAGTTAAATAAACAAAGGTTTCATTAGCATAGTGAGGAATGATAGGGTTGCTCTATCGATTAACAGAATGAAAGTTCTGTCCAAAATAACAATATGATTTATTAAGACTAAACACAGAATAGTAAAAGAAACACAGGAAATATAATACATCAAATTGGCTCAAATTTGGAGATTCATACAAACACTGTAAAGGTGAAGTTGTCCCTAAACTAGATCGTGAGGATTAAGACGAGGTGGTATGTGGAGCCAATTCCTTGCCACTCAAATCTCAAGAGAGACACACAGCTAACCCAACAGTAATTGCTGCTTCTCAAGACAGAACAAAGTTAGAAAAAGACGAACAGGCGCGCTCTGCTGAGCTCAGATTATCACCTAGGAAAATCCCTGTCTGCCGGTGCTGCGGACATACATTACCAAACTGTCTTCTTGACTGCCAGGACACGATCTGGCGTACCGGAGCCGTTGGCTGGTTGCTTCGACGTCCTCGACCGAAAGGCGACTGCCGACTACCTAGAGCACCCGTACAGGCCGAACACACAACATTCCCGCCCCCACGACAGTGGCCGTGGTTACGTTCCAATCAGCAACTCGAAAACCGGCGGAAATTCCACTCCATTGCCGGGGCACTACCATTCCACCAATGGAGATTCTTGGCGCCAATTTCTGTGCTGATTTTGCTCCGTCACGGAGCTATGCCCTGAGCAAGCCAATCACAGTTCCTATTTTGCAGAAAGCGCGGGAATTTTCCCGCCACAGCTGCCTGGGTACATAAGTCATTCCCACGCCTCGCTGGTAGCCCGCCAGAAAGTGTTTTCGCTAAGCTTCTGCAAAGCAACGGAACCTCCAGCCCAGCCGCCACTTCCGGCTCCAAACGGGCGCGTCTCCTGACAATGCTGGCGTCCGGAAAGCATTCACTCGACCCCCCACGCCTGTCGGCCTACCCTTTCAAAGTCAGAAGAGCCCGCCTGTCACTGGACCACCCGGGTGACGAGAGACGCTGCATGGGAAGTCCGCGTGTGAAGGAATAACAAACCTTCACCGCATGCAACTAGAGAGGAGAATCGTAAGATTGAAATATGAGAGGGGGCTCATGCCACCTCTCAAACTATGTAATCAAACTAAGCCCCGAACACACTGTAGTAGATGATTCGTTTCGTCTGTCTTTCATGATGTACTCATATTTATATATTTATATGGATATGGTGTCTGTTCTGTGCAGATGCACACATATTCCCCGAACTCTTACGGGACTTGGAAGAATGTCTTCCACGAGAAATGAGTGTGTTGGGGTGGGACACTACGAATGTAGTGTGTGGACATATAAGGCGAGAACGTGAGTCTCGCGGGAAGCGTGCACGAGATAGTCCCTGCAGTCGCACTATCATCTGTGTCTCGGTGGCTCAGATGGATAGAGCGTCTGCCATGTAAGCAGGAAATCCCGGGTTCGAGTCCCAGTCGGGGTACACATTTTCACCTGTCCCCATTGATCTATATCAGCGCCCGTGCGCAGCTGATGGCATTAATGGAATTCTAATTTCATATTTATATGGCGTCACTGTATCAGTTTTTTACACATCAGTAAACCACAATGTGTTTGCAAGAAAATCCGTGTACCGCGCAGTACCGGTCATACACGGTACAAAATATTGCACAATGTATCTTATGGGGCGTCAATGTTTTTAAAGCTCTGCATTTTCCATAAATATATTGTGCAAACTGTCAATACCGCTTTCAGCCGGTCAGTATTATTCGGGCATCTGAGTATTGAGCAATAAATATTAAGCGTCTTAGGGCCCCATTACTGTTGTGATGACACTGGCTCCTTAGAAATATATGGAGGTGGGGTTAGAATAAAGATGGAATGCTAGACTGCATCTTACCTCAGCGTTCTTACTATTCCGAGGTGAAAAAAATACCCACAATAGTTAAGGCGGGAGTGCAAATCACCGAATTTAGTGTGCAGTTATGACAGGATAGAAACAAAAGTCCGAGCTAAATCGATTCTGTTCTTTACTAAGTTTTAAATTTGCTGTTACAGTTAATCCAGGCACAGAGATCGCTCTAGGAGAGCAAAGAGCTGGGTAATGGATGAATATGCTGAAACGCAGCACGGTGTGATAACGTATGTCGCAGTACGCAGCAAGAATGATCGGACCTCCTGTAACAAACAATTTGAACTGCAGCATCTAAGAGAAGGGATGCAAATATGCACGACTCCACACTGATGGCGCTTAATCGTACATCACCAGTCTTTAGCTTCCCAGAGGGATTAATCTGCTGAAAAAAAGAAAACAAAACTTGACAAATAGGTGATTGCTAATGGGGTAATTCACGAAACCCGCACACTGTTTAAAATGTGCACCAAATTCATAATTCTGAAAATACAGCAATGAAATTTTGTATCATGCGTCCCATGAAATAGACGTACCTATTGTTAAGTTCCTTGGATTACACATATTTAACTCTTTCCACTTAATTTATTTTTCAAATAATATATATATGTACCTTCTTCTCATAAACTATTCAAGACACTTTTACCAGTTTTGCTCTGTTAAATCTCTTCGCATATGTTAATATTCTCGTAAGAGGTTTTTTTTTAATAAATCGAATCGGAGAATTTTTCATGCAAAATTCCAAGCACTTTGTTCCATTTCTCAGCTCACACTCAGAATTTCAAAATTTACTCTCGAGAAAACATTTACGTGGGATTACTGCAGCTTTACTGTATGATTAAATGATGATGGCGTCCTCTTGGGTAACATATTCCGGAGGTAAAATAGTCCCCCATTCGGATGTCCGGGCGGGGACTACTCAGGAGGACGTCGTTATCAGGAGAAAGAAAACTGGCGTTCTACGGATCGGAGCGTGGAATGTCAGATCCCTTAATCGGGCAGGTAGGTTAGAAAATTTAAAAAGGGAAATGGATAGGTTAAAGTTAGATATAGTGGGAATTAGTGAAGTTCGGTGGCAGGAGGAACAAGACTTTTGGTCTGGTGATTACAGGGTTATAAATACAAAATCAAATAGGGGTAATGCAGGAGTGGGTTTAATAATAAATAAAAAAATAGGAGTGCGGGTTAGCTACTACAAACAGCATAGTGAACGCATTATTGTGGCCAAGATAGACACAAAGCCCATGCCTACTACAGTAGTACAAGTTTATATGCCAACTAGCTCTGCAGATGATGAAGAAATAGATGAAATGTATGATGAGATAAAAGAAATTATGCAGGTAGTGAAGGGAGACGAAAATTTAATAGTCATGGAAGACTGGAATTCGTCAGTAGGAAAAGGGAGAGAAGGAAACATAGTAGGTGAATATGGATTGGGGGGAAGAAATGAAAGAGGAAGCCGCCTTGTAGAATTTTGCACAGAGCATAACTTAATCATAACTAACACTTGGTTCAAGAATCATAAAAGAAGGTTGTATACCTGGAAGAAACCTGGAGATACTAAAAGGTATCAGATAGATTATATAATGGTAAGACAGAGATTTAGGAACCAGGTTTTAAATTGTAAGACATTTCCAGGGGCAGACGTGTATTCTGACCACAATCTATTGGTTATGAACTGCAGATTGAAACTGAAGAAACTGCAAAAAGGTGGGAATTTAAGGAGATGGGACCTGGACAAACTGAAAGAACCAGAGGTTGTAGAGAGTTTCAGGGAGAGCATAAGGGAATAATTGACAGGAATGAAGGAAAGAAATACAGTAGAAGAAGAATGGGTAGCTCTGAGGGATGAAGTAGTGAAGGCAGCAGACGATCAAGTAGGTAAAAAGACGAGGGCTAATAGAAATCCTTGGGTAACAGAAGAAATATTGAATTTAATTGATGAAAGGAGAAAATATAAAATTGCAGTAAATGAAGCAGGCAAAAAGGAATACAAACGTCTCAAAAATGAGATCGACAGGAAGTGCAAAATGGCTAAGCAGGGATGGCTAGAGGACAAATGTAAGGATGTAGAGGGTTACCTCACTAGGGGTAAGATAGATGCTGCCTACAGGAAAATTAAAGAGACCTTTGGAGAGAAGAGAACCGCTTGTATGAATATCAAGAGCTCAGATGGCAACCCAGTTCTAAGCAAATAAGGGAAGGCAGAAAGGTGGAAGGAGTATATAGAGGGTTTATACAAGGGCGATGTACTTGAGGACAATATTATGGAAATGGAAGAGGATGTAGATGAAGATGAAATGGGAGATAAGATACTGCGTGAAGAGTTTGACAGAGCACTGAAAGAACTGAGTCGAAACAAGGCCCCGGGAGTAGACAACATTCCCTTAGAGCTACTGATGGCCTTGGGAGAGCCAGTCATGACAAAACTCTACCATCTGGTGAGCAAGATGTATGAAACAGGCGAAATACCCTCAGACATCAAGAAGAATATAATAATTCCAATCCCAAAGAAAGCAGGTGTTGACAGATGTGAAAATTACCGAACTATCAGTTTAATAAGTCACTGCTGCAAAATACTAACGCGAATTCTTTACAGACGAATGGAAAAACTGGTAGAAGCGGACCTCGGGGAAGATCAGTTTGGATTCCGTAGAAATGTTGGAACACGTGAGGCAATACTAACCTTACGACTTATCTTAGAAGAAAGATTAAGAAAAGGCAAACCTAAGTTTCTAGCATTTGTAGACTTAGAGAAAGCTTTTGACAATGTTAACTGGAATACTCTCTTTCAAATTCTGAAGGTGGCAGGGGTAAAATACAGTGAGCGAAAGGCTATTTACAATTTGTACAGAAACCAGATGGCAGTTATAAGAGTCGACGGGCATGAAAGGGAAGCAGTGGTTGGGAAAGGAGTGAGACAGGGTTGTAGCCTCTCCCCGATGTTATTCAATCTGTATATTGAGCAAGCAGTAAAGGAAACAAAAGAAAAATTCGGAATAGGTATTAAAATTCATGGAGAAGAAGTAAAAACATTGAAGTTCGCCGATGACATTGTAATTCTGTCAGAGACAGCAAAAGACTTGGAAGAGCTGTTGAACGGAATGGACAGTGTCTTGAAAGGAGGATATAAGATGAACATTAACCAAAAGCAAAACGAGGATAATGGAATGTAGTCGAATTAAATCGGGTGATGCTGAGGGAATTAGATTAGGAAATGAGACACTTAAAGTAGTAAAGGAGTTTTGCTATTTAGGGAGTAAAATAACTGATGATGGTCGAAGTAGAGAGGATATAAAATGTAGACTGGCAATGGCAAGGAAATCGTTTCTGAAGAAGAGAAATTTGTTAACATCGAGTATAGATTTAAGTGGCGGGAAGTCGTTTCTGAAAGTATTTGTATGGAGTGTAGCCATGTATGGAAGTGAAACATGGACGATAACTAGTTTGGACAAGAAGAGAATAGAAGCTTTCGAAATGTGGTGCTACAGAAGAATGCTGAAGATAAGGTAGGTAGATCACGTAACTAATGAGGAGGTATTGAATAGGATTGGGGAGAAGAGAAGTTTGTGGCACAACTTGACTAGAAGAAGGGATCGGTTGGTAGGACATAATTTGAGGCATCAAGGGATCACCATTTTAGCATTGGAGGGCAGCGTGGAGGGTAAAAATCGTAGAGGGAGACCAAGAGATGAATACACTAAGCAGATTCAGAAGGACGTAGGTTGCAGTAAGTACTGGGAGATGAAGAAGCTTGCACAGGATAGAGTAGCATGGAGAGCTGCATCAAACCAGTCTCAGGACTGAAGACCACAACAACAACAACAACATACTGAAATCAGTGTACAAAATTTCATAATTCCATGTCTATATAGATTTTGAGCAAATGGTTCGTAAACTTTAAAAAACAGTTTTCAGGAAACGTTTTTTCTTATGTCACCTCTTGAGAAGGTCCCATATCTGTACTCACGGTTCTATTTCCACCCAGGGTTCTCTTTTACTTCCTTCTCGTCTGCTTTCATTCCTTCAGCAGGTCTTCAACTGACTCCTCAGAGAGGCGCTGTAAATCTACTTTTCTCAAGACGTCCTGTGTGAAATTTCCTATCTTAAAGCCCATTCTTCGTAATAACTTGATCCTCCCTACGTTCTCGTCTTTACATAGATGAATTGAGTCGTAAGTTGCAATTCTCACAACTGTAGCAGATGAAAATGTGGTTTTAGGGCAACGTTTCCATACAAGTGAATTTAGAGACTCATTTAGATTCTGTGTTTTGCCACGAACACGCCTTTTTAGAAATTCAGGATCGGCCATAAACCTGTGAGTTTGTTTGAAGACATTCAGGATATAATCTGAGAGCCTCTCCTTGTGAATATTGGGATTTTTATCCCTCTGAGCCTTTAGATATTCACACGAGCTGTTGTGGCACAGTTAAAGAATGTAATTTCCATCCATTGATACCATGGGGAAATATGTAGCCCATACTGCACTCTCCATGTCACTGAAACTAGATAGGTTCTGGTATTACTGAATGATGAAAGAATTGAAATCTCCGTCAGCACCACAAGGCAAAGCAAGAATCTCTTCTTTATAAACAAAACAGCAAATTTGTTATTGTTTCTAAGGTACGGAACAAGTCATAGATTTGTTATAACAATTTAGCGCTGTTTTTCTCCAATACTATTTATTGGTATCTTCTAGCTTTCTGTTGTGTTTATGGTTTTTAAAACCTTATATGTCATTTCTTGTCTTCATATTTCTCAATATGTTACTCAATTAAATGACCAAACGACGAACACTCAGCCGCCCCATCACACCTTCATTGGGCCGCTAAATCAAGTACTGTCAATACCGCAGAAAACCTTTAGGAGTATTTCGCACAGCTGGTGAAACATAACAATCAACATCCTTGAAATATTTTAGCGGTGCAGGATTAATCATCAACAAATAGCTTCAGCTGGCTGCAGCACAGTTGAAGAAAAAATGGTTCAAATGGCTCTAAGCACTATGGGACTTAACATCTGATATCATCAGTCACCTAAACTCAGAACTACTTAAACCTAACTAACCTAAGGACATCACACACATCCATGCCCGAGGCAGGATTCGAACCTGCGACCGTAGCAGCAGCGCGGTTCCGGACTGCAGCGCCTAGAACAGCTCCGCCACAGCGGCCGGCAGTTGAAGAAACTATGGACTTTCTTCTTCACCGAACCGAGACTATTGTCAATGCTGGAGCCGGTGATATCTGGTATTAGCATGACGCCTCCAGCTGGTGACCACAGTTTTATCAGTGTGCTTGCGTCAGTGCTAGACCTGTAAGACTACCAAGCCCTCCTGTGGACTATCATAAGTAAGTGAAGGCTATGGTAGTCTTTCTGGTAGCTTTGGTCATTTAAGGTCGTACCTGCGTCACATGCACATTAGTTGGGTTGCATACCTGTCTGGCGTTACCTCTTTACATATGTGGTCAATGTCTTATTTGATTCCCCTAAAAACCAGAGTCGGTGAACCATCTGGAAACTGAGTGAGCATATACAAAGAGCTGGGAATGTTACAGAACAGTTTTATTGTACGTAGTTATATTCCTGTCTGTTACTTAAAAGTAAAGAATATTTATAGCAAAACGAAAACTGTCAATGTTCATTTCAGGTTTTATTCGAAAACTGTTAACTTGTAAAGTGAAAAAGAGCTAGTTTGTAGCAGAAATAAAGAAAAAATACAGATTTATCATATAGAACTAGAAAACGAAATTTCCCCTACAGACAGGTGAAACAAAAAGCCACAGAACAAAAATTTGTCAGACATCGCTTCAATACTTCGTCAAGCTCATATAAAACCTGTTCCAGCTATTCATAAATAACTTTCGCATTTATCAGTAATAACAATAAACTCTTGCCTTTGATCATCCTGAAGACTTTCTTTTGAATAAAAGGTAAAAACAATTATGATGTGTATATTGTTATGTTTGCGCATGTAGCCTGCACTTGCATCGAAAGGAATTGCTTTGATTACATGAAACCGCAGAAGCTACGCGATCAAATAATTTTTATTACTTATAAATTGCAACATAAATTCTGTCAAGATATAAAATACACAATGGATTAACACTGAATGACGTGCGGTTGTAATTATGTGCAAAACAAACATCTAAACAAAAAAAATGCAGAAAACTCAGCAGCTCCCAGTTTCTCTTTTAAACGTTCATTTACACGGTGTCCAGAAAAGGACTCCCTAATTTCAAAATTAAATATCTCGAAAACAAAGACCGATAGAGGAATGCAGTAAACGGTATGTTTATTGTGAAAGCTGTAAGAAGTTTATACAGCAGTTTGAAATAATAGTTACAAAAGCTGCTAACAGATGGCGCTGTAATCGCCATACGTAATGCCTAGTATAAATAGTGATCCGAAGCCCAGAGCGATCAGTTCCACTATTGAAACGTGAAAGGAGGTTAGCGTACCGAAGGAAGAAATTAAAACCATGTACTCCATTGAACAACGCGTTTTTCTGGTGCTAGAGTACCACAGGTTAGAAGAGAGCCCTACGGCAACAAGGCGAAGTTTTGAAGCACGATTTAATGTTCCAAAATGACCCGATGCGAAAACCATTCGTACGCTCTTCGCAAAATTTCAACGAACAGGCAGCTTAACTGATGATCTAGTGGGGCATGTTGGCCGCAAGCAAACCGCAGTTACACCTGAAAATATCGCCACAGATTCTGGAATTATTCAGCGAAATCCAATGTCATCCGTCCGTAGTATTGCATCTGAGACTAGTTTGAAGCGTTCCAGAACGCAGAAAATACTGAGAAAGAGCCTACACATGTTTCCATTCAAAATTCAAAAGCACCAGGCCATACCCGTTCTAGCTGTGCAACAAAGGGTTGCCTTTGCTAATCAGATGCTCACAATTATTGACAGTGAAGGATTTGATGTTGGCTGCATCTGGTTTACAGATGAAGCACACTTCCACCTGAATGGATACGTGAATAAGCAAAACTGGCGATTTTGGGGTTCCGAAAAGCCATATTGGTGTGAAGCGAAACCCCTGTATTCTCCTAAAGTTACTGTGTGGGCTGCAGTATGCAGCAGATGCATTGTTGGCCCTTTTTTCATTCGACAAACGGTCACTGGTGCACGTTACGTTGCAATTTTGGAACAATTTGTCGCCACACAGCAAGCGTTAGAGGATCGACCAGGTACTGAATTGTTTATGCAAGATGGAGCCCGACCACATCGGACCAAACAAGTGTTTCGCTTTCTTGAGGAATACTTCGGGAATCGAGTCATTGCTTTGGAATATCCCAAATTTACTGGTGCAGGCATGGATTGGCCTCCATATTCGCCGGATTTGACTCCCTGTGACTTTTTTTTGTGGGGCACAGTGAAAGACACGGTCTACCTGAAGCATCCCGCCACGCTGGACGAGCGATCTGCAATCTCTGTGGCATGTGAATCCATTTCGGTTGAGACACTACGAAATGGGATGGCGAATTTCATTCTTCGTTTGCGCCACCTCTGTAGTGCCAATGGTGAACATTTTGAAAACATTGTGATGTGATTGTTTGCAAAGATTGTTTTCATACGATTATTTCACTTATGTATGCTGATATGAGCTGTGCAGCGTACAGCGCCATCTGTTAGCAGCTTTAGTAACTATTATTTCAAACTTCTGTATAAACTTTTTACAGCTTTCACAATAGACATACCGTTTACTGCATTCCTCTATCGGTCTTTGTTTTCGAGATATTTAATTTTGAAATCAGGGAGCCCTTTTCTGGACACCCTGTATGTTTCCTTCCCTAACAACGCTAACAATAGTAAAGGTAATCCTACTATTTACTACGTCGTTTGTGTAGTGTACCGAAACCAACGAACCGTAATTTTGGTAGAGTGCAACTCTAGCCAGCACTGCGTCAAGTAACGTTATTGTGAGCATATTGAGAAGGCAATTAATGTTCTTCTTTTACCACGAAGAGGAAAGGGTCGTGTCGACTTAATATAATGTCTCTCTTTCTTCTTATGATACCGGTGAAATCATAATAAAGAAACGAGGAGGAAAGACTTCCTGGGAGCAGTCCTCGGCACTGACTCGGCTGCACAAATTTCCGCCGCCTGATTGCATGATTCGCGTGCGACCACAGCGACTCCAGCGGGCGTCAGCGGTATTCCGCGCCCCCCTCACTCCACCCGCCCCCCCCCCTCCCACGACCGCCGACAACTCCGATCCTCCCCTTCCCACCCCCGGTTCATGCTCACTCCGTTCGTCCCGCGCTGTCGGCCTCCTCGAATACGCAGCTAATTGCTACGCCGAATAATAACGGTCCCAGGAAATTAGCGCAGCAATTTCAACCGACTGCCGCCAGTAATAGGAGCGGAAGTCGTTTCGGGATACTGAGCGGTCTTATGGCTTCCCTTCTAACCAGGTCAAACGCGCTGATTGGCGTTGATAACCCACGTTAAGGGACACACCTGCGTCAATTTGGGCTGTAAGGACAGTGAACAAGAAAAGGCGTTCCCTCGTCAGCCGAAAAGCATTGTAACTTCAAATAAAAATTTACACTATGTGATCAAAAGTATCTGGACATCTGGCGCCCTCCATCGGTAATTCTGGAATTCAATATGGTGTTGCCCCACAGCCTTGATGACAGCTTCCACTCTGGCAGGCATACGTTCAGTCAGGTGCTAGAAGGTTTCCTGGGGAATGGCAGCCCATTCTTCACGGAGTGCTCCACTGACAAGAGGTATCGATGTCGGTCGGTGAGGCTTAGCACGAAGTCGGCGTTCCGAAACATCCCAAAGGTGTTCTATAGGTTTCAGGTCTGGACTCTGTGCAGGCCAGTCCATTACAGGGACTTTATTGTCGTGTAATCACTCCGCCACAGGCAGTGCATTCTGAACAGGTACTCGATCGTGTTGAAAAATGCAATCGCCATCCCCGAATTGCTCTTCAATAGTGGGAAGCAAGAGGGTGCTTAAAAACTCATTGTAGGCCTGTGCTGTGGTAGTGCCACGCAAAACAACAAGGGATGAAAACTCCCTCCATGAAAAACACTATAACACCACCGCCTCCGAATGTTACTGTTGGCACTACACACGCTGGCAGATGACGTTCACCGGACATTCACCATGCCCACACCCCGCCATTGGATCGTCACATTATGTACCACGATTCGTCACTCTACACAACGTTTTTCCACTGTTCAATCGTCCAATGTTTACGCTCCTTACACCAATAGAGGCGTCGTTTGGCATTTCCCGGCATGATGTGTGGTTTATGAGCAGCGCTCGACCATGAAATCAATGATTTCTCACCTCCCGCCTAACTGTCATAGCACTTGCAGTGGATTCTGATGCAGCTTAAAATTCCGTTGTGATGATCTGGATAGATATCTGCCTATTACACATTACGACCCTCTTCAACTGTCGGCGGTCTCTGTCAGTCAACAGACGAGGTCGGCTTGTACCCTTTAGTGCTGTACGTATCCCTTCACGTTTCCACTTCACTATCACATCAGAAGCAGTATACCTAGGGATGTTTAGGAATGTGGAAATCCTGTGTACAGAAGTATGAGACAAGTGACACCCAATCACCTGAACACGTTGGAAGTCCGTGAGTTCCGCGGAGCGCCCCTTTCTGGTCTCTCACGATTTCTAAGACTACTCAGGTCGCTGATAGGAAGTAACTGGCAGTAGGTGACAGCACAATTGCACATGATATGAAAAACATATGTTTTTGGGGGTGTCCGTATGCTTTTGATCACATAGTGTAGCTCCTGAAAACATGCATGCACGAGGTAGATTTCTAGTATCTACACTATCCCACTAACGAAAACTTCCCTACAGTAGCGTTCGACCACATTAAAAGAGCTCGTGTAAAGGTAAATTAACGCTAGCCACCGTCTAGTGGCAGACGCAACTGAACCGTGAATTTACTTTCAAAATCTTTTCTTAAAGAATTTACTTTATTTACTAGCGATTCATCAAGAACATTAACACATTTAATCACACTAGGTGAGCGTGGAAGTAGTTGCCAGGGAGTAACTGATGAAAATGAAATTACCTTTAAAAATGGGAATTTTATTCATAAAAGCCTTTTCAAAAACAGATTTAAAATTTATAAGCAGAGAAACACCCTCGAAATATCAAGTTACAATTTTATTTAGAGGCAGAAAGAACAATATTGACAACATGACCCTTCGGGCTGAGAAGCTTGCCGCTCCCTTTCAACACGGCCGTAGTCACGACCGCTCACACATCAGATTACTATAAACTAAAAATTTCAACAACTCACACAAACACATTAACTATGCACCCCGTAAGAGGGATGGAAATGTTACAAACACTCACACTATGAAATTATTTGCCACCGAAAGTGCAATTGGTTTTTAAAAGGACTCTTACGGTGGAAGGGTGGCAACTTTATAAAAATTACTATTTAAATAAAACCCATGAAATTCAGACATACATAAAATGTACAACATGCTCTACATTACACATATACCGCCTCGCACGATGATAGGCAAGATAAAAACATATTTCAGGAATTCGGCCTTTACCTTAATTCTTTAAATTCGTTAACACCGAATCCGACAAACATGACAGGCAGCTATTAACGTACGGCAGACCGACAGACAGACACTAACTGCCTAACAAATGCGGACGAGAAACAAACGAGCAAGCTGGGGACGAGAGACTGACCAAGAAAACACGTAGAATTTAACAAGTAAATGAAACAACATACCTCCAATCACTTAAATTCTAATACTCTGCGATTTCTGGCGAAGACCTGGCGCAGCACTCCCAACGCTCTCCCGAACCGTCCGCTGCCAGCCGCTTCAACGGAAGCAGGAAGGCGCGCCGATCTCCCGTCTCACGGCGTCGCAGCTCGCCCCGGCCAGCCCGATGTCGTGGTTTCACTCCTGTTGCTCTCGTGTCAACCGCGAAGCCACTACCCATTTCTATACGGCGCGGCCCACTGGACTCACGTGGGGACCTCACATGCGCCGACGCTCAAGGCGGACGAGTCATCTCGTGTCTCAGTGCGCGACCGACCAACCGATCGATGCAACCGCCAATGACCGTTGCCCGAGCAACTCGAGCAGACTGGCGGCCTAACGCGCAGACTCAGATGCAGAAACTAAGCCCCGACCGGGCGACCACTCGCTGAGTTCTCTCACTGGCTGAGAAGAAAGACTCTCATTTTGCCGGCTTTATAGATTGATTCCAACGAGCGACATACTAGCACTCCGAACGACAGACAGACACAAACTGCATAACAAATGCGGACGAGAGACAGACTAACAAGCTGGGGACGAGAGACTGACCCAGACTGACCGACTGGCGAGCTCATAGCGCCCCTTAAAAAAATGGTTCAAATGGCTCTGAGCACTATGGGACTTAACTTCTGAGCTCACCAGTCCCCTAGAACTTAGAACTACTTAAACCTAGCTAACCTAAGGACATCACACACATCCATGCCCGAGGCAGGATTCGAACCTGCGACCATAGCGGTCGCGCGGTTCTAGACTGTAGCGCGTAGAACCGCTCGGCCACCCCGGCCGGCAGCGCCCCTTAAATGCGCGTCAACAGGCAACCATTCCGCTTTCCCACCAGAGGGAGACACCAAAGCTGCGATTGAAACAGCGGCGCCACCGCCAGAAACGGAGGGCGCCTGCTTCACATAACGCGCTGCGGCGCGTTCTTCAAAACGGCATTTTTTTTTTTTTACCACGACTCAGCAACATTTAGTGATAAAATGCGATGCTCGTTCAATAAGCAACACAATATTTATTTTGAAAGCAGGTTCCTTTTATTGTGATTCCAGTACAATTTTCTCAACGTAATATCCGTACAATGCGGCGGCCTTCGGGCCTGTATGGCGGCACGGTATGACTCTAGTGGTCGACGTCTGAACCTACTCTTGTTGCATCAGTAACCTCACTATCGTCCACGTACTGCTTCCCGTAAAGTGCGTCCATCATTGGGCCAAACAGATGGAAGTTGGCAGGTGCGAGATCCGGGCTGTAGGATGGGCGAGGGGTGACAGTCCAGTGAAGTCTTGTGAGCTCCTCTCGGGTCGGGTGTTGAGGCATGCGTGCGACCGTCCGTTGTCGTGGAGAAGAAGTTCGTTTGGAAGTTTTTTGGTAAAGAACACACTCAAGTCGTTCCTTAAATTTTCCGAGTATAGCACAAGTACACTACAGAGTTGATCGTCGCTCCATGGCGCAGGACATCAAACAGAACGACCCCTTCAGACTGCCAGAAGACCGCCGCCAGGACTTTGCCTTCCGAGAGTGCGGCTTTGAAATTTTTCTTCGGAGCAGAAGTGGTGTGGCACCACTCCAAGGATTGCTGTTTTGGTTGCAGTTCGAACTGATAAGCCCATGTTTTAATGCTTGGCACGATGTTCGACAAATGTTTGTCACGATCAGCCTCATTACGTGCAAGCAATTCCACATGGATGGTCCGCCGTCGCTCTTTATGGTCTTCTGTTACACGGCAATGAACGCAATGGGCACGCACACCTTTGAGTACACCAACTGGTGAAGGAGTGTGTCGGCACTACCAAGAGAGACGTCCAGTTGTGCGATGAGGTTCCGAGCTAGTATCCCATAGATGTTCGGGCTCACATGCGGTTCCTCTTCGTCGAAATGTCTTGGCTCAAACTCCTCTAGGGGTTGAACCGTACGTGTCGCATTACACGCCCTAACTGCACTTGTGACCCATTGGTGTCTGCCTGATTGCAAATACAAAGTTAATGTAACATATAGTAACAGTAATATTTATATCTGGAACTAAATTAACGACCCATAAATGATGTAGGCCACACAGTTGCGATTTGGTTAGAATAATGTTTATTCAGAAAGCAAAGTAATAGCAAAAGTGGTCGTATTTAGAATTACTGTTACACTCGAGCTCTTATCCATTTGACACAGTTCGACCTTTCACAATCTCCTAGCGAATTACACGTCCAGTATATCACCTCGTTAACTACGGGAAAAGTTAGGCGCGCGGCTGCTCACCGGTCAGATACTGAGAGCCGCGATACCACACAACGCGAAACTTTCTAAGTCGTTTCACTTCCTAGTTACCTAAAGACCGACCGTCCGCTTTCCCGTCTTCACCAGCCCTGTACTGTCCGCTTTGGTGTCTAAACCAGCACTGCACTCTTTGGTGTCCAAACCATCACTGTACTCTTTGGTGTCTAGACCAGAACTGTCCCTCTGCCCGTCTCCGGCCTCGTATCCAGCCTGCCAAACATCGTCGCCTAACTGCCTAGGGCAGTTCCCTTTCCTCAAGCCATCCGTCTGATTGGCTACAGATTATTCTACATTATTTTACATTTTAACGTATTTAAATAATCAATGCTTGACCACTTTCACATTCTAAATAAAGTAACAATACTATCCATTACATAATAAACGTTAAATTCTCTTACACACAGCCAATAAAATGTCCTTCTTAACTTTGAACGTCACGGCCAGTACCCTTGGATAGATGTGCTTTCTGATAAATAAAGAACAAAAGTAACTATTATGCACTAAATTTAGCAAAATATATTCTGTTACCTAATGATTTAATAAGGTGTCATGCTGTCATCATTCAATGTGTTTTGTGTGGAGGAAATGATGATGTGATGCTTAACTGAAAATACCGATAATTTAAATTTACTATATCTTTTAAACAAATCATTTTATTGATGCGCTTCTATATGAAATATCGATCGTTAAGATGGACCAAAGCGTTCAGATTTTAGCGTTCAGGTCTTTGTTACAGAACTTGTTAATTTAGCTATAACAGTAAATGCTAAATTACTATGGATATGATCAATATTCAGGTTTTATTGGGATAACGATAAAAATTTATGAAGTATGGTAGATTAAAATTACTGTGACTTTATTCCCTGAATTACTACAGAATTAAATAGTTTTCATAAATGTTTCCCTTTATGGGCAACCTTAGGTCCCCCATATTTAACACTGCTACGTCACGCTGGCCACAAAAGGTTTCTACGGGGTTTCCCTATGACGTAGGTTCTCGTCTGCCTCACTACAACGCCTAGGCCCCATTCAACACAATAGACGCCTGTGAATTTCTCCATCTCGTGGCGAATCTGCGCTCTTTATGGCACACAGTCCTGGACGGCAAGGTTCGTTTCACAATTCCTGAAGGCTGACTCTTTCTGCTGTATATTTAAATGAGAACGAAATGCTCGTTAACTCTCAAGGTGTTAGATTTTGATTCGTCGGTCACCTCAATCCTGAGTCTTCGCACATTCCAGCATTGCAGCAGTCACAGCCGTGTGTGGCCGGCCGGTCTGGTTCACAAGACCTTGTTGCGATGACGACACTCACTTCGCCCAACGACTCATCGTGCTTTTGTTCACTGCCAGGTCTCCATAGTACACTCTCTTCAAACGCATGTGAATATCTTAGATACTCTACAAAAAAAATTAAGAAGAAACTCAGTGACAGCTCTCTGCTCGGAACGCAGGTGTCTGTAACAACAGACACCTTTTTGAAGACCACGTACAGCGCCATCCCCTATCGCAACGTCATGAAACTGTTGGGGCTGAACCGGGAATAATCCACGGTGTCCCAAAACAAATTCCAAATTTTTTCAACTGAAATTGGCGGCGAAAATATATGTGTGTCATTAATTATTGTCCCAAGTACTTACGTTTGTAAGTAGGCTGTTTAGGTTTTCTTATTGGTAACGCCACGTAGCGCTCTGTATGAAAAACACTGGCTGTGCTGTGTGCAGTCTGTGCCTGGTTGCCTTGTTGGAATTGGCTATTGTAGTGTTGGGCTGTTGGCTGTTAACAGCACGTAGCGTTGCGCAGTTGGAGGTGAGCCGCCAGCAGTGGTGGATGTGGGGAGAGAAATGGCGGAGTTTTGAAATTTGTAAGACTGGATGTCATGAACTGTTATATATATTATGACTATTAAGATCCAGTAAACAATAATTTAATGATCTACTTTCAAAAAAACGAAGGAGCCAAAAAGACATTTCCCTTCACAGGAATTGCATACGGAATTTTCTTTTCAACTACTTGGTAATTTTTTCGGTAAAATAACTTCTTGTGGTGCACCACTTTAATGACATAGATATTAAGATGTGAACCGACATTTCCTTTATCTGCATTGTTGTCTTTAGTGTACTATTTTTTCTGCTTGAGTTATGTCATGTTTAGATATAAGTTACTGCATTTGCTGCTGCTGTTTGCCAGTCATAATGTCACTGAATTTGACTTTGTATTACTCTGTTAAGTCAGTTTTACTATTGATTTATTTTTCTTCTTGCTGCACATTGGCTCATATTAGTTGTAATGTGGCATTTTCTCTGTTAATTTAGATTTACTGCTGCTTGCCTTGCTAATTTGCATTTTCTGTCATTGCTGTTTGTGTTAATTGTTTTGTGCTGCTGCATTGCCTCGTCCCTTATTTTAGCATCTGAGCTCAGTAGATTTAAGTTAGCATAAGAGGAGGTAGACTATATAAGGAACTAACTATGATGAATTGGAAGAAATGCATTGAGAAGCTATAAGAAAATGGTTTGGCCAAAAAAGTAGTGTACAGTGGAGAAAAATTATTTTTGGAAGAGGATGTGAACAGAATACAGAAAGCATGCTTGGATAGGATTTTTTTTGGCTGGAGCAAATGTTGAAATAAGAGGAAAGATCTACAGAATGAAGTTTTGGGTTGGACTGCAGTACCAAATGTCACACTGAAAACAAACCTGTCCTGTACCTTTGTGTTATTATGCTATGTGAATTTGTGTTTTTCCTGTCTTTATGTGTTTAGCTAATAAGATTTACGTTGTAGAATTTTTCTGATGTTTAGACATTATTTATTCTGTTAGACATTATTTATTCTGTTTATTCTGTTTTGTTTTAATGCTCATGTGCGAAGTTGATGTTTCAAAAGTTATTCTGATCTTTTATGTATGTACTTATGTCATAATTCCTGTAACATTGATGTATATGTATATTTCTATTCTTTTGTAAAGCCTGTATTACTACAAATGTTATCTGTATTATTATGTTCTTTAATGATGTATTTTGTACCTTCATTATTGTATTCTTATGTTATAAAATTGTTATTGACACCAGTTCATCAAATTAAGTAACTTGTAAGTTACATTTCACTGCACACGATTCTGTTGGTCATAATATATGCACAGTATGTGAGAAGTTGGGACTGTTAGTGCTTGCATGTGTGTTGATAATTCAGCAAGGGACTGGATAACATCATTGCTGGTTCTAAGGAAATTTCAAAAAAATTTTTGGTGAGTGCACAAGTGGTGGTTTATGGACTTGCTATATTGTCCGCAAGACTCTTCGAAGTGATTGTGCACCTGCACAGTCGCAAAAGATGGTTGCTGGCCGTCTCTACAAGGACTACAGTGGGTCTGCATCTCTGGTGGCCCACCAATACCACAATCTCTACCAGGACTACAGTGGGTCTGCTCTGTGATGACCTACCTACCAGTATTCTTCAAAATTTCGACTGACTCTGCTGTGGGTTTGCTCTGTTGTGGCCCATTACCTGTCTGCATGTCGAGAGTTAGCACTGTCTTTCAGTTGGAAGGACAACACTACTTCTTCAAGACTGCACGGAAATCCACTACTTCCGTGTACATTTTCGTTTACTGCTCAGACTTCCAGAAAGACACTGCTATTTTACTGTGATGAACGATCAGAACTGTCTTTATGGACTGTGAGAAAATTTTAGCTTTTGACCAACATTGTATCAATAAGTGTGTGCATTTGACTTCTTTGTTATTGTAATTATGAAAAATTTTTTCAAATCTGTATTGGCCACTGCCCAAAACAATTTCTAAAATTTTTTGTGGAGAGCATGGGGGCTATGTAAGTAGGCTGTTTAGGTTTTCTTATTGGTAACGCCACGTAGCGCTCTGTATGAAAAACACTGGCTGTGCTGTGTGCAGTCTGTGGCTGGGTGGCATTGTTGGAATTGGCTATTGTAGTGTTGGGCTGTTGGCTATTAACAGCGTGTAGCGTTGCGCAGTTGGAGGTGAGCCACCAGCAGTGGTGCATGTGGGGAGATAAATGGCGGAGTTTTGAAATTTGTAAGACTGGATGTCATGAACTGCTATGTATATTATGACTTTTGAACACTATTAAGGTAAATACATCGTTTGTTGTCTATCAAAATCTTTCATTTGCTAACTATGCCTATCAGTAGTTAGTGCCTTCAGTAGTTTGAATCTTTTATTTAGCTGGCAGTAATGGCGCTCGCTGTATTGCAGTAGTTCGAGTAACGAAGATTTTTGTGAGGTAAATGATTTGTGAAAGGTATAGGTTAATGTTAGTCAGGGCCATTCTTTTCTAGGGATTATTGAAAGTCAGATTGCGTTGCGCTAAAAAAATATTATGTGTGAGTTTAAGCACAGTCATGTATAATTGCTCAAAGGGGACGTTTCACATTCAAGGTACTTCCTATACACGAAAGTGATACCCTTGAGATCATCATTAGTAAAATAAGCACATTGTTTTCTTTTACATATTAGTGAGTGAAAAAATGTTTATGTTTCGTAGTAAACTTTCTAAACGATAACTGCAGTCTGTGTAACTATGGTACAAAACATTTTATGGAGCTGAAAAGAAGTGGAATGTGCTGTAATTAAGGTCTCCAGCATAAAGAAACTTAGTCACCCCTTCATGAGGGCACACTTGTCGCTTCAGGGCGTTGTAGATGCTGAAGAACTGATACCAGACAATCACGTGACTAAGTCGTGGCAGTGTAGTGATAAGTAGGCCCTATGTGGCAGTCGGTTGTGTGCAATCGCCGCAGTAAAATGGGTCCGCGCGGAGACGTGACAGAATGGTAGAAGGAGCTATCGTGCTTGGATGTGCCCATGAGCACACCGTGAATGAAGTCACTAAATGTCTTAACGTATCAGCCAGATTGTCCAACCTGTCTACAAGGAGTTATGTACCTGATCAACGTGAACCATGATGTTCATTTAACATGTTCGATGATCGGGTGTTGACCTTTCTTTTACATCTTCATTTTGGATGAACTGTGGACACCACATCTACATTTACCTCTACATACATAATCAGCAAGCCACAGTATGGTGCCTGTCGGAGCATTGTACCACCACTAGACATCGCTCTTGCTGTTCCTCTCGGAAACAGAGTATGGGAAAAACGTCTGTCTATACGCCTCTGTAAGACCTCCTTTCTCTGACATCTTCGCAGTCTTTATACGAAATGTTCATTGGCGGTATTAGAATCGTTCTGCTGTCAGCATCAAATACCAATTCTCTAAATTTTCTCAACAATGTTTCTCGAAAAGAACGTCGTCTTCACTCCAGGGATTCCCTCCTAATTTCCCAAAATATATCTGTAATACCAGCGTGTTGATCGAACCTACCAGTAACAAATCTAGCATCCCGCCTCTGAATCCATTCGGCGTCTTGCTTTAATCCGTCCTGTTGGGGATGTACCGTCTCGGTTGTGTCAAGACAATAACATATACTTAAATTCACTCATTAGCGATACATAAAATCAAAGTATAGTTTTTAATTCTTTGTTTATAAATTTTAATCCTTAATACGATCTGGAATATTTCGTAGTATGCGCCTCTGTTCTGAGACTGTAAGGCCATATGCTAGTAGCGTAAGAACCTGTTTGCGAAAGTATTGTCAGAATGGTTCAAATGGCCCTGAGCACTATGGGACTTAACTTCTGAGGTCATCAGTCCCCTAGAACTTAGAACTACTTAAACCTAACTAACCTAAGGATATCACACACACCTATGCCTGAGGCAGGGTTCGAACCTGCGACCGTAGCGGTCGCGCGGTTCCAGACTGTATCACGTAGAACCGCTCGGCCACACCAGCCGGTTAGAAATATTGTCACTTCAGTATTAGCGGCTAATATTATTTACGCACTCAGTTATTTCAAAAGTAAAACTATGCTGAAAACTAGAACGTGTTTTAAGAAACAAAGTGTGTAAGACATTTGTTGTCCTTGTAGCAGAAACCGCACAAGTTGGGCGGTTTGAGAGTAGTAGTCGATGGAATTTGGTTCGTTGTGTCTATGGCAGGTGCTCTGTCTGAAGCCTTGAATATTCTGTGATGATCACCGAGAGAGGTCGCGCAGTGGTTAGCACGCTGGACTCGCGTTCTGGAGGACGACAGTTCAAACCTGAGTCCGCCCGTCCCGAATTACGTTTTCCGTGATTTCTCTAAATCGCTTCTGGTAAATAACAGGATGGTTCCTTGAAAGGGCACGGCCGATTTCCCTCCCCATCGCTGATACAACCCGAGCTTGTGCTCCGTCTCTAATGACCTCGAAGTTGACGGGACGTTAAACACTAATCTCCTCCGTGATTATCGGTGAAATACTTATTTATAACGTTGCTGCATACTGAGATAGTTTTTTTTCTTTTTTTTTTTTTTTTGTCATCAGTCTACTGACTGGTTTGATGCGGCCCGCCACGAATTCCTTTCCTCTGCTAACCTCTTCATCTCAGAGTAGCACTTGCAGCCTACGTCCCCAATTATTTGCTTGACGTATTCCAATCTCTGTCTTCCTCTACAGTATTTGCCCTCTACAGCTCCCTCTAGTACGATGGAAGTCATTCCCTCATGTCTTAGCAGATGTCCTATCATCCTGTCCCTTCTCCTTATCAGTGTTTTCCACATATTCCTTTCCTCTCCGATTCTGCGTAGAACCTCCTCATTCCTTACCTTATCAGTCCACATTCATCTATAGCACCACATCTCAAATGCTTCGATTCTCTTCTGTTCCGGTTTTCCCACAGTCCATGTTTCACTACCATACAATGCTGTACTCCAGACGTACATCCTCAGAAATTTCTTCCTCAAATTAAGGCCGGTATTTGGTATTAGTAGACTTCTCTTGGCCAGAAATGCCTTTTTTGCCATAGCGAGTCTGCTTTTGATGTCCTCCTTGCTCCGTCCGTCATTGGTTATTTTACTGCCTAGGTAGCAGAATTCCTTAACTTCATTGACTTCGTGACCATCAATCCTGATGTTAAGTTTCTCGCTGTTCTCATTTCTACTACTTCTCATTACCTTCGTCTTTCTCCGATTTACTCTCAAACCATACTGTGTACTCATTAGACTGTTCATTCCGTTCAGCAGATCATTTAATTCTTCTTCACTTTCACTCAGGATAGCAATGTCATCAGCGAATCGTATCATTAATATCCTTTCACCTTGTATTTTAATTCCACTCCTGAACCGTTCTTTTATTTCCATCATTGCTTCCTCGATGTACAGATTGAAGAGTAGAAGCGAAAGGCTACAGCCTTGTCTTACACCCTTCTTAATACGAGCACTTCGTTCTTGATCGTCCACTCTTATTATTCCCTCTTGGTTGTTGTACATATTGTATATGACCCGTCTCTCCCTATAGCTTACCCCTACTTTCTTCAGAATCTCGAACAGCTTGCACCATTTTATACTGTCGAACGCTTTTTCCATGTCGACAAATCCTATGAAAGTGTCCTGATTTTTCTTTAGCCTTGATTCCATTATTAGCCGTAACGTCAGAATTGCCTCTCTCGTCCCTTTACTTTTCCTAAAGCCAAACTGATCGTCACCTAGCGCATTCTCAATTTTCTTTTCCATTCTTCTGTATATTATTCTTGTAAGCAGCTTCGATGCATGAGCTGTTAAGCTGATTGTGCGATAATTCTCGCACTTGTCAGCTCTTGCCGCCTTCGGAATTCTGTGGATAATGCTTTTCCGAAAGTCAGATGGTATGCCGCCAGACTCATATATTCTACACACCAACGTGAATAGTCGTTTTGTTGCCACTTTCCCCAATGATTTTAGAAATTCTGATGGAATGTTATCTATCCCTTCTGCCTTATTTGACTGTAAGTCCTCCAACGCTCTTTTAAATTCCGATTCTAATACTGGATCCCCTATCTCTTCTAAATCGACTCCTGTTTCTTCTTCTATCACATCAGACAAATCTTCACCCTCATAGAGGCTTTCAATGTATTCTTTCCACCTATCTGCTCTCTCCTCTGCATTTAACAGTGGAATTCCCGTTGCACTCTTAATGTTACCACCGTTGCTTTTAATGTCACCAAAGGTTGTTTTGACTTTCCTGTATGCTGAGTCTGTCCTTCCGACAACCATATCTTTTTAGATGTCTTCACATTTTTCCTGCAGCCATTTCGTCTTAGCTTCCCTGCACTTCCTATTTATTTCATTCCTCAGCGACTTGTATTTCTGTATTCCTGATTTTCCCGGAACATGTTTGTACTTCCTCCTTTCATCAATCAACTGAAGTATTTCTTCTGTTACCCATGGTTTCTTCGCAGCTACCTTCTTTGTAGCTACGTTTTCCTTCACAACTTCTGTGATGGCCCTTTTTAGAGATGTCCATTCCTCTTCAACTGTACTGCCTCCTGCGCTATTCCTTATTGCTGTATCTATAGCGTTAGAGAACTTCAAACGTATCTCGTCATTCCTTAGTACTTTCGTATCCCACTTCTTTGCGTATTGATTCTTCCTGACTAATGTCTTGAACTTCAGCCTACTCTTCATCACTACTATATTGTGATCTGAGTCTATATCTGCTCCTGGGCACGCCTTACAAGCCAGTATCTGATTTCGGAATCTCTGTCTGACCATGATGTAATCTAATTGAAATCTTCCCGTATCTCTCGGCCTTTTCCAAGTATGCATCCTCCTCTTGTGATTCTTGAACCGGGTATTCGCTATTACTAGCTGAAACTTGTTACAGAACTCAATTAGTCTTTCTCCCCTTTCATTCCTTATTCCAGGCCCATATTCTCCTGTAACCTTTTCTTCTACTCCTTCCCCTACAACTGCATTCCAGTCGCCCATGACTATTAGATTTTCGTCCCCCTTTACATACTGCATTACCCTTTCAATATCCTCATACACTTTCTCTATCTGTTCATCTTCAGCTTGCGGCGTCGGCATGTATACCTGAACTATCGTTGTCGGTGTTGGTCTGCTGTCGATTCTGGTTAGAACAACCCGGTCACTGAACTGTTCACAGTAACACACCCTCTGCCCTACCTTCCTATTCATAACGAATCCTACACCTGTTATACCATCTTCTGCTGCTGTCGATATTACCCGATACTCATCTGACCAGAAATCCTTGTCTTCCTGCCACTTCACTTCACTGACCCCTACTATATCTAGATTGAGCCTTTGCATTTCCCTTTCCAGATTTTCTAGTTTCCCTATCACGTTCAAGCTTCTGGCATTCCACGCCCCGACTCGTAGAACGTTATCCTATCGTTGATTATTCAATCTTTTTCTCATGGTAACCTCCCTCTTGGCAGTCCCCTCCCGGAGATCCGAATGGGGGGGCTATTCCGGAATCTTTTGCCAATGGTGAGATCATCATGACACTTCTTCAATCACAGGCCACATGTCCTGTGGATACACGTTCCGTTTCTTTAATGCAGTGGTTTCCATTGCCTTCTGCATCCTCATGTCGTTGATCATTGCTGATTCTTCCGCCTTTAGGGGCAATTTCCCACCCCTAGGACAAGAGAGTGCCTTGAACCTCTATCCGCTCCTCCGCCCTCTTTGACAAGGCCGTTGGCAGAATGAGGCTGACTCCTTGTGCCGGAAGTCTTCGGCCGCCAATGCTGATTATTTATCAAAACCGAAGACGTTTTGGTTATGAATCAAAGACGCTACCCCTAGACCAGTATTAGATTCCACTGAGATAGTACGTAATGATTAATATAATGGCGCAGTAAAAGAAATGAGGAAGAAATGCAAACTGTATATCTGCCACCAGTCAGTGACGTCACAGCAACAGTCCAGTTAAGTGATACTTACTTTTTAAAGTGTAGTTTTCCACTGACAGTTTTTGTTCACAAATGATTAAATACAGTGTAAACAACTGAGCTCCTTTACTACTTTTACAACCCTGAATTACAAGTTACTGTGGCACTCAGAAGTTTCAATCCGAGCGTAGTAACCGCACTACATTATCTGCATGAATGCTTATGTTGATTAGTCCGTGAATAATATTTTAATGTGCGTGCATGACGGTATGAATGATTATCAGATTATTGTGTGATCCAGTGATTCTGTGTTACACACCATTAGCTACTCCATTTTATCCCTCCACTTGGATAGCGTTTTGTTTCATGCTAATTACGAGACATCATTGCATGAACATAAAAGTGGAATAGTTTTACCGATCGCACTAAAAAATAATTATAACTCTGTAAGTAGGCTGTTTAGGTTTTTTTATTGGTAACGCCACATAGCGCTCTGTATGAAAATCACTGGCTGTGCTGTGTGCAGTCTGTGGCTGGTTTGCATTGTTGTTGGCTATTGTAGTGTTGGGCAGATGGCTGTTAACAGCGCGTAGCGTTGCGCAGTTGGAGGTGAGCTGCCAGCAGTGGTTGATGTGGGAAAGTGAGATGGTGGATTTTTGGGAGCGGCTGATCTGGACGTGTCTCCATCAGAAACAGTACATTTGTAAGAATGGATGTCATGAACTTATATATATATATATATATATATATATATATATATATATATATATATATATATAATGACTTTTGAACACTATTAAGGTAAATACATTGTTTGTTCTCTATCTAAATCATTCATTTGCTAACTATGCCTATCAGTAGTTAGTGCCTTCAGTAGTTTGAATCTTTTATTTACCTAGCAGCATTGGTGCTCGCTGTATTGCAGTAGTTCGAGTAATGAAGATTTTTGTGAGGTAAGTGATTCATAAAAGATATAGGTTAATGTTAGTCAGGGCCATTCTTTTGTAGGGATTACTGAAAGTAAGATTGCGTTGCGCTAAGAAATATTGTGTGTAAGTTTAAGCATAGTTATTTACAATTTTTCTAAGGGGACGTTTCATATGTCGACCCTTAGCCGATGATACCTCACTGGAATCTTCTGATTTTTTTCTTGTAGTTTCTGTAATTAGTGTAACTATTGTTTATTGCTAGCGCGTAATTATAGAGAGAATTTCCTTTGTAGTTGTAGTTTTTCACTGTTGTACAGTAAAACAGTTGTGGCATGCATGTAGATTTGTACCAAGTATTTAGCAGCTGCGCTTGCAATTAACTAGATATTATTTTCAATGCTATATTTATGTTTTGTCTTATTCTGCTCTTCAAATTGTGCTTTTCTGTGTTATCATGTGAAATATTGTGACGATAATGGCGTGTGAAAAACATAATACTAGGCTCCAAAGTAAACTGAGAAATGACAGTGAAGACGAAAGCAGTGTGTTAGCGCCACCGTGTAATGAATTAACTAATGCTCAAACTAGTAATTTGGTAATTGTGCATAGGGAAATGGAGCGGGCTGCAAATAATGGTGTAGACAGTGAAACAATTAGTGAACAGGGAAGCATTATCGATCGATCGGTCGGCAACAGTTCGCCTCAGGAATCCGAAATGACAGGACACAATCTTGTAAATACTGTAGATTCAGGTTTTGCGTCTTCACCGTTTTCTCAAATAAGTCAAGACACATTTTCTGCACGTCAAAATGTGAAGGTTGCCGGTGCAATTGCACTGCCGAAAAGCATAGAGGAACAGATTCCAGACACTAATGCATTATTATTGCAATTAATGCAACAAATGAAACAAAATCAGAGACAAACACAGCAACAGTTAGACACAATGGAACAAAATCTTCAAACGTTAGACACAATGGAACAAAATCTTCAAAAGTTAGACACAATGTAACAACACCAGAGACAAACACAGCAACAGTTAGACGCAATGGAACAAAATCTTCAAAAGTTAGACACCACGCTTGAGCAAACAAGTGAAGACTACTGAGTTACATAAAATCGAATAGATATGTCAAAAAGTCTGTAATGACGCAAAAACACAAATTTGTGAGCATTTCCAACTTATTTTTTCACGTCATGAAAATGCATTACAGAATCACGAAGCAGCCATAAAGGATCTACGAACTATTGTTCATGAAAATCACGACACCTTGCAAGCTAAAATTGACTCAGTTGGATCTACCGATTCGGTTACGCAACTTGCAAAAACTCAGTAGATACGATTTCAACACAAATGGACACTTTGAAACTTGCCAGAATGAGATTTTCACTCTGCAGCGGAGTGTGCGCTGATATGAAACTTCCTGGCAGATTAAAACTGTGTGCCCGACCGAGACTCGAACTCGGGACCCACGAAAGGCAAAGGTCCCGAGTTCGAGTCTCGGTCGGGCACACAGTTTTAATCTGCCAGGAAGTTTCACTCTGAAACTTGGTTCAGAAAAACACACTGAGGAAATGTGTTCACCATCGGAGAAAGTAGCCGAACTTTCGGATCAGTTCACTAACTTATCTACAAAGGTAGATGATGATCTGAATGACACAAGACCCGTAGCCTTCACTGACACAGAAGAGTATGAACAAATTAGAAAATTCAAACAAAATCAGAATCAAATTAATACGCAACAGAAAAGAGAAATCCGGGAAGTACAAGATCAGTTGACACAGGTAATACAAGAATCACATATTTCAGAGGACACTTGCTCTCCAATACGGGGAGAGGGACATAGAAATACGGAACAGCCACAAAATAATAACACAGCGCATTTCGGAAGTTATGAAAGAAATTGGCAAGGTGCACCGAATTTTGAAATGGAACCGCCGAAACGACGTAACAATGACCGACATGCGACTCACCGACACGATGATTTTGACTATAAGCTGTTCATTACTACACGTAAATACAAAATCTTTTAAGAATTCTGGCAACGACATTCATCCACAAGCGTGGCTTCATCAATTCTCTCATTGTTTTCCTCCCAACTGGTAATTAGAGCACAGATTAGAATTTATGTGTGGTTGCTTAGAGAATGAACCAGCTGTAAGAATGCGATCGGTCATTCACGATTGCCACAGTGAAGGAGAATTTTACCATGCCTTCCTCTCAGCATATTGGTTTCAAGCCAGACAAGACCGAGTAAAACGTAGCATCATAATGATGAAACATTTCGAACAATCTGAATTTTCCAGTCTTGTGAAATATTTTGCACAAGAATCAGTACCTGTCAAACCCATACAGCCCCTCAGAACTCATCCGCATTTGCTTAATCAAATTGCCTGAACATTTACGACACATTATTTTGGCTGGACGTTGCAAAGACGACATTGAAGCTTTTCAGGGACTGTTACAAGAATTGGAAATTTACACTGACAATCGCGGAACGCGAAAACAGGAGCACAACAATTACAGGTCACATCCGTCACAATTCCGCGATGACAGAAATAATAACTGGACACGAGAAGGCTATTCTTACAGCGTAAATCGAGACCAAAACAGACACCACCCATATGACAACCGTTGGCAGTGTAGTAATAATTACAGAGAAAGATCGCATTTCCATAGTAATGAATGTGACAGAGACAACGATAGACACAGACAATATGTGAACCAAAATATTTATTATCAGAGGAGACAGAATAACTTCAGACGCAACGGTCCACCACGCAGTTACGATTCCGGGAGAAATTTTCCATCACATGACCGACAAACAAGAAACTATGTAAACTACCAAAAAACCACAGACCTGAATTCCATCAGAACTGGCGAGCTTCAAACAGGGCAGGGCCTTCTCGATAAGGTGAATTTGTAGAAGTTAGGTCTCCTAATCCCAATTACGACGCACGCCAACAAAGAGACAGACAATGTTTCGCACTGCAGGCAGCCACGTGCGCCGGCTGGCTCACAGAAAAATAACATAGACGCTAACCTTGAGCAAATTTTAACATTCCTTAGCGACGTATACAACATGATAATTGCGCTGAAGTTGAAACTCTGCGTACTAGGAAGAGTAAAGGATAGCACCACATTTCACATGTAAAACCGTTTTTGAGAGATAGTCTGCTTTTTAACTTAGTCTTTGCTATAAAATTTTTCACTTTACATTACTACTATGCTTTGTCAGACTTAGAATCTGTTAACATGCAAAAATGTTTGAAGTTAAATATCCAGTCAAGAACCAAGAGAACTTATTTAAACAGAAATTACGAACGCATTTTTATAGTGAACAGAGGACACAGTGTTATTGTGTGTGTACATTCTGGCTTGTTAATTGCACGATTACGTAACGACTATAAGGCTTACATACTTAGAACATATACCGGCACTGCTAATGAGATTTTCATGCAACATTTTGGTTTACTTGAAAAGACATTCTTTATTTGAAGTACTTTCTGTGCGATTAAAGATGACTTAGTACTTGGTTTCTTTGACAGCTACACGATTATATCACGACGCTACTAATGTGTGACACAATTTACATTGTTGCTTTTGCTGTGTATCTGTTTTATATCTGCACAGTTTTTATGTATTATTCTGGAAAGTAAAACATGTTTTAGTAGTAACTTTTGTGGTATAGCTACAATGAGACAGCCTTTTCCGTAGCACAACAATACGTTACAGTACAGTACTTTCTTCATCACGGCAATAAGCATAATAACTACGATATCTATACGCAAAGCATTTCATTTTTGTTTATGATGAGGTGAGTACATTTACTTCTACAGAACTTTGCTTATGGACGATGATAATTACGACACTTGGCACATTTTTTACCCTCAAGTAATGATGGAGATTAGGTTACAACAAGACGCACAGTTTAGCGCCGCAGTACACGTATTTGAGTGATTAATTTTGTACTTAAATCATTTATTTTTAATGATTTTTGAATTACAAAGAAAGTTTTCCGTGATACATTTCATTCCATTTCTGTAATCTATAACACCTGAGGGTATAATTACATTAATCCTCAAGGGGTACACGCTTACTTTGTGTACCATGTGTTTGGCAAGCACAAGGAGCCCTAGCTAATATGGTATTTGCTTATACAACTTTACACATCGGTACCATATTCCTCTAACACAGAATTACACAGCTATCTGATTATTTAACAGAGAAACAAACATTTGTTTTTACTACGTCAGTGACAGATATTTACGCAATTACACAGTTGGATAACTTCACACTTATGAAATTGTATTTCGTCTGTACTTTGTGAACTGTTCATATTTTTTCGGAACCATTGTGACACTATGAGAGCTCTGAATGATGTATTTGGTATGGGATCATGATTTTAAAGTACGTTTGAGGTAGATGACACTATTGAAATGAGCAGAGAATTTTTTTAGGTTTCGAAATTATTGGAGGAAGCAACGACGATTTTGAGAATTGACTGAGATGTTATTATTACGACGACGATGTGTATTATGCTGTTGAGGTATGTTTATGATCAATAAGATGATGCTACCATATATGATGAATTTGATTATGCTACGTATTTCTTATGATGAAATATTGAAGAAGTGTCGACGAATATGTATATGTATAATAAAGTAAGGAATAATGGGTAGTGGTTAGCGACTCTGATTTGTGGAAAATGATGTTGCAAACCAAGAATCGTACTTTAAGAATTATGACATGTGTGTACATGCGTGAATGTATTACAATGCTATCGACAATTTTTTGGACACTGTTACATTTATAGGATTTTGTTTCTACACATTTGTAACGCAAATTCTCGACCTGTGAAATTTTTTATATGAGACTGTCACTGTAATGCAAACTGCTGTCGTAAATATTTCGCTAAGAATGCCAAGTGACCTTGACGTAATGCGTCGTGAGCGGCCAGTTGTGCCAGCCGCCTGGAGAAACAGCCATTAGGTGAAGAAAAAAGAGGCCATTAACCTCGCTATTGACATTCCTTTGTAGAAAGCATCGCAAATACGACACGCTCATTACTTGGAAACATATGATTACTCGTACTTTGTGCTACTTACTGAAATGCTTATGAATTGATGGGAAATATTCGTACATCTGCACACCTGATGATGACAAGTTTCTTTCTACGAGAATTGAGATTATTTCTACTAACTTATGACATGCCTCATGACTACTGAATGATATTTTTATGCTTTACTTTGTACATAGTTGCTTATTTTATTTGATATCTGTTTTCCAGGCGTGTTGCATGATTGGTTTTATAAAACAAAATTAAATGCATTTGCTAATGTGAACACTTTCTGTCAACAGATCTGTTAGATAATAATTTTATGATCCACATTCTTCGAAAAAGGAGCACTTGGAAAGGAAAGAACAATAAGAAGGGACTAATAACAGTAACTGCATACGTAATTTTCTTTTCAACTACTTGGTAATTTTTTGTAGAATACGTTTTTGTGGTGCACCACTTTAATTACATAGACATTAAGATGTGAATATACATTTCCCTTATCCGCATTGTTGTCTTTAGTGTACTATTTTTTCTGCTTGAGCTTTGTCATATTTCGATATTAGTTATTGCATTTGCTGCTGCTGTTTTCCAGGTATAGTGCTACTAAATTTCACTTTGTATTACTCTGTTAAGCCAGTTTTACTACTGCTTTATTTTTCTTGTTTGCTGCACATTGCCTTATACTAGTTGTAATATTGCATTTGCTTCGCTAATTTAGATATACTGCTGCTTGCTTTGCCAATTTGCATTTTTTTGTCATTGCTGTTTGTATTAATTGTTTTGTGCTGCTGCATTGCCTCGTCCCTTAGTTTATGCATCTGAGCTCAGCAGTTTTAAGTTATCTTAAGAGGGGGTAGACTATATAAGAGAATGAGTTGCGATGAATGGGAAAAAATGCATTTAGAAGTTATACGATAAAAGTACAGAAAGCCGGTATAGATAGGACTTTTTGGAAATAATGAAGAACGAAGGGAATCTCCGAGAAGTAAAGAAAGTTTTGTTTGCAAAATACTGCTGTAAAACAAACCCTGTCCTTTCCTTGTGTTATCCCACTATGTGTTTGTGTACCCTTGGGTATTTGTGTTCTTCCTGTCTTGATGGGTTTCTCTGATGAGAGTTACGTTGTAGAATTTTTCTGATAATATGTTATTTACTTTGTAAAGATGTTTAGACATTATTTATTCTGTTTTGTTTTAATGCTCAAGTGTGAAGTTGATCTTTCAAAAGTTATTCTGATCCTTTATATATTTACTTATGTCATAATTCCTGTAACACTGATGTAAATGTTTATTTCTATTCTTTTGTAAAGCCCCTATTACTACTGTATTGTTATGTTCTTTAATGATGTATTTTGTACCTTTGTTATTGTTTTCTTATGTTATAAAATTGTAATTGACACCAGTTCATCAAATTAAGTAACTTGTAAGTTACATTTCATTGCACACATTTCTATTGGTCATAGTATATGGACAATATGTGAGAAGTAGGGACTGATAGTGTTTGCACGTGTGTTAATAATTCAGCAAGGGACTGGTTAACAGCATTGCTGGTTCTAAGGACAATTCCAAAAACTTTGTGAGTGCACAAGTGGTGGTTATGGACTTGCTATATTATCCGCAAGACTCTTCAATGGTGATTGTGCACCTGCACAGTCACAACAGATGGCTGCTGGCCGTCTCTACGAGGACTACAGTGGGTCTACATCTTTGATGACCCACCAATACCATTATTTCTACAAGGACTGCAGTGGGTCTGCACCTCTGGTGGCCCACCAGTACCGTAATCTCTACCAGGACTACAGTGGGTCTGCTCTGTGAAGACCTGCCTACCAATACTCTTCAAAACTTCGACTGACTCTGCGGTGGGTTTGCTCTGAGTGGCCCATTACCTACCTGCATTGGAAGGACAACACTACTTCTTGAAGACGGCAAGGAAACCCACTACTTCCGTGTGCATTCTCTTTTACTGCTCAGACTTTGAGAAAAAAAAAAACACTGCACTTTTACTGTGATGAATGATCAGGACTGTCTTTATGGACTGTGAGAAAATTTTAGCTTTTGACCAACATTGTATCAATAAGTGTGTGCATTTGATATCTTTGTTATTGTAATTATGAAAAATTTTATCATATCATTATTGGCCATGGCCCAAAACAATTTATAAATTTTTTTGTGGGGAGCATGGGGGCTATGTAAGTAGGCTGTTTAGGTTTTTTTATTGATAACGCCACGTAGCGCTTTCTATGAAAATCACTGGCTGTGCTGTGCGCAGTCTGTGGCTGGTTTGCATTGTTGTTGGCTATTGTAGTGTTGGGCAGGTGGCTGTTAACAGCGCGTAGTGTTGCGCAGTTGGAGGTGAACCGCCAGCAGTGGTGGATGTGGGGAAGTGAGATGGTGGATTTTTGAGATCGGATGATCTGGACGTGTTTCCATCAGAAACAGTACGTTTGTAAGAATGGATGTCATGAACTGATATATATATTATGACTTTTGAACACTATTAAGGTAAATACATTGTTTGTTCTCTATCAAAATCTTTCATTTGCTAACTATGCCTATCAGTAGTTAGTGCCTTCAGTAGTTTGAATCTTTTCTTTACCTGGCAGTATTGGCGCTCGCTGTATTGCAGTAGTTCGAGTAATGAAGATTTTTGTGAGGTAAGTGATTCATGAAAGGTATAGGTTAATGTTTGTCAGGGCCATTCTTTTGTAGGGATTACTGAAATTTAGACTGCGTTGCGCTAAGAAATATTGTGTGTCAGTTTAAGCATAGTCATTTATAATTTTTCTAAGGGGACGTTTCAACTCGTCGCCAGGTAGTCCGATGTCGTCACTGTCATATTTTCAATGCATTCACATCTTTCGTAGTAAATCCTAACAGCCGCGTCGTAGGGATCGCAAAACCTTCAATTGTACTCAAGAATGGAGGCTCTATTTGCGCTCTCCCTTTACAGATGAACCACACTTCCCTAAAATTCTTCCAATAAACCGTAGTCCACCACTCGCCTTTCCTAGTACAAACCTTACACGCTCGTTGCATTTCATATCACTTTGTCAAGCAGACCTTACCTGTTCGTTTCATTTCATATCACTTCTGTCAAGCAGCAGTCCACTAATACTGTTTTAGATTGTTTTTCATTACTCATTTTCATAACTTAAATTTTTCTTCGTTTAGAGCAAGCTGCCATTCGTCTCAGGAACTAGAAATTGCGTCACCTTGTGTCCTCCTACAGTCAACGGCGTCACCCTCCCTTACACCAGAGCATCATCGGCAAACAGCTGCAGAGTGCTGTTCACGCTGTCCATCAGATCATTTATGTATATAGAGAATGAGAGCCGTCCTATCACACTCCCTGGTGCTCCCCTGGCGATACCTTGTCAAAATGGTTCAAATGGCTCTGAGCACTATGGGACTTCGGAGGTCATCAGTCCCCTGGAACTTAGAACTACTTAAGCCTAACTAACCTAAGGACATCACACACATCCATGCCCGAGGCAGGGATAACTTGTCTCTGTTGAACACTCGCTGTGGAGGACAGCATACTTGATTCTATTACTTAAGAACTCTTCGAGCCACTTACGTATCTGGCAACCTATTCCGTGCACTTGTACCTTCATGAGCAGTTGGCAGTGTGGCGTCGTGTCAAACGCTTTACGGAAATCTGGGAATATGGAATCCGCCTGTTGCCTGTCATCCATAGTTTATTATATTCGAACTCGGAATATTTTGAAGAATTCTGCTGAAAACCGCCATCTCTGTTTTTCCAGTTTCCCTTAGCATTGGTAATCTCCACCTTCTCCGCTTGATTTTGAATGCCACCTCTGACTACAGAGTTTCACGTACGGGAAGCTGTGGAATACTTACTCAACAGGAACATTGATTATTATACGACGCCTTCCATACGTCTTTCTACTCTTAGATCAGCAGCTCTGCCTAACTGCCGACTATGTGAGACGAGGCTGGAGCAGCTTCCACGTAAATCGACCAGTGACTTATAAAAGTAAGGTTTTGCAGCCATTATCGAGTTGGAATTTGAATTTGGATGGAATTTTCTAGTGGAGGCAGGTCAATAATAATAAATAATAATAAATGATAATAGATAATAATAAATTACAATAAATAATAATTAATGATAATGAGTGTTAATAAATGATAATCAATAATAATAAAGACAAGTACGGTCTTTGCATGCATTATCCTGTTGGAATTCAAACTTCCCGCCATTTTTTCTTCTGGAGGGTTAGGTTAGTGGACATAGCGCAATTGGGCTATTTTCCCGCCAAAATCCGCCATCTTGGATGACGTCATGCCGTGTTGCAAAGTCCACATGCCGCCATCTTGGATGACGTCATCGCCGCCATCTTGAATAAATTTGGCAACAATGCAGAGTGCGCTTGCACGTACTTAGTCCTACTACTGCTGCTAGCTTGTTGATGTATTCAATACTTAATAATAAATCAGTAGACCGAGAGCGATGGTGCAGTGCTTAGACACTGGACTCGCATTCGGGAGGACGACGGTTCAATCCCGCGTCCGGCCATCCTGATTTAAGTTTTCGGTGATTTCCCTAAATCACTCCAGGGAAATGCCGGGATGGTTCCTTCGAAAGGGCACGGCCGAATTCCTTCCCCATCCCTTCCTAATCCGATGAGACCGATAACCTCGCTGTCTGGTCTCCTTCCCCAAACAACCCAACCCAATAAATCAGTACTTAAATACACAACTCTTAAAACCGACATTTACAATGTGCAGCCGATATTATTATAGACCGATATGTCGATATTTTTCGTAACTATGTGCCAGTACGTTTTGGTCGATATATTGCTTGTTGATTATGATATTTTTAATACATCGGTATATCAGATTCCCGATATTTTTAAAGATATCAAGAGCACTGAAATAAAATAGTTGCTGTCGAGATTAGCAGTTACGCTGACCAAATGTGATCATTTTGTGTACAAAGTGGCGCCCCTGCTATTGCGCAAGTTGCTGGTCGTGTCACGATTACGAATGGAGTCTGGCAACTTTTGGTCTTCTCGGAGACTCCACACGCGGAACTGCGCGTCTCGACGTTGCTCACAGAAACCGGATCCGTAGGAGAAGACGAAGTGCGCCCTTCCTGCGCTTAGTGATGTCGTTGGGGCACCGTTACCGTCGCACTTCTCTTCTGCTCTCGTCTCAATGGAAGTCGCAAGAACAGGCGCCGTGCTGCGAGTCCTGTCCGGGATGCTCTGGACGTCGTCTCATTGTAGGTGTGTAAGCTTTCCTTCCTGAAAAAAAAGTGAAAAGAAAAAAAAAACGTGCTAGAAGATATGTGTTCCTTACTTGTCTGTTTCTTACATGAGGCATAATACGACGTTCTTACAAAGAATCAACATTTAAATGTTAGTTGTGAACGAGAAGGCCACTACGTACACTTTCTTAATATACAGAATGTAGATGGCGTTCAGAGCACTCTCTTGTCCTTGGGGTGGAAAACTGCCCCTAAAGGCGGAGGAATCGGCAACTATCGTCGGCATGAGAATGCAGAAGGCAATGTACACCACTGTGTTAAAGACACATAATTTAAAACCACAGGACATGTCACCTGTAATTGAAAAAGTGTCATCACGATCTCTCCATTGGCAAAAAATTCCGGAATAGTCCTCATTCCGGTCTCCGGGAGGGGAATGCCAAGGGGTAGGTGACCATGATAAAAATACCGATCAGCCAACGGATGGATAACGTCCTCCGAGTCGGGGCGTGGAAAGTCACAAATTTGAGTGTGGTAGTGAAGCTAGAAAATGTGTAATGGGAAATGCAAAGGCTCCGTCTAGATATGGTAGGGGTCAGTGAAGTGAAATGGGAAGAAGACAAGTATTTCTGGTCAGATGAGTATAGGGTAATAACAACAGCAACAGAAAATGGTATAACAGGAATAGGATTCGTTATGAATGGAAATGCAGGGCAAACTGTGTTACAGTGAACAGTTCAGTGATAGAGTTGTTCTTGTCAGAATCGACAGCATATCAACATCTGCAATATAGTTCTGATATATTTTCCGACGTCGCAAGCTGAAGATAGAGGAAGCATATGAGGATATTGAAAGAGTAATACAGTATGTAAAGGGGGATGAAAATCTAATAGTCATGCTGGAGTGGAATTCATTTGTAGGGAAAGGAGTAGAAGAAAAAGGTACAGGAGAATGTGGGCTTTGGACAAGGAATGAGAGAGGAGGGAGGCCAATTGAGTTCTGCAATAAGTTTCAGCTAGTTATAGCGAATACTCTATTCAAGAACCACAAGAGGAGGAGGCCAGAAAATTCGGTGAGATTTTAGTTCGATTACAACATGATCAGACAGACAATCCGAAATCAGATACTACATTGTAAGGTGTACATTGTAAGGTGTACCAAAAGCAGATATAAGCTCAGATCACAATTTAGTACTGGTGAAGAGTAGGTTGAAGTTTAAGAGATTAGTCAGGAAGAATGAATAAGCAAAGAAGTGAGATACGGAAGTACTAAGGAATGACGAGATACACTTAATGTTATCTGAGGCTATAGATACACAGTAAGGAATAGCTCAGTAGACAGTACAGTTGAAGAGGAATGAACATCTCTGAAAAGGGCAATCACAGAGGTTGGGAAAAAAAAACATTGGTACAAAGAAGATAACTGCGAAGAAACCATGGGTAACAGAAGAAATTCTTCACTTGATCGATGAAAGAAGGAAGAACAGAAATGTTAAGGGAATTTCAGTAATACAGAAAGACAAGAAAAATGTGAAGAAATCGAAAAAGAAATGATAATCGAAAGTAATGAATCGGCACACAGGAAAGTCAAAACAAGCTTTGGTGAAACTAATAGCGATGGTGTAACACTATGAGTGAAACAGCGATTCCCCTGTTAATTGCAGAGGAGAGAGAGGATAGGTAGAAACAGTACATCGAAGGCTTCTCTGAGGGGGAAGATTTGTCTGATGTGATTGAAAAAAAACTGAAGTGATTTAGAAGAGACAGGGGATCCAGTATTAGGATCAGAATTAAAAAGAGCTTTGAGGGATTTAATATCAAATGAGGTAGAAGGGCTGGATAACGTTCCATCATAAAATCTAAGATCATAGGGGGAAATGGCGAAAAGACGACTATTCACGCTGGCTTAGGGAATTTATGAGACTTTCTGAAAAATATCATCCACACAATTCCAAAGACTGCATGAGCTGACAAGTATGAGAATAATCGCACAAGCAACTTCTGACAAGAATAACATACACTTTAATGGACAAGACGATTGAGGATGTGTTAGCCGAATCAGTTTGGCTTTAGGAAAGGTAAAGGTACAAGTAAGGCAGTTCTGACGTTGTAGAGGATAATGAAAACAAGACTAAAGAAAAATCCAGAGACATTCATAGGACTGTCGAGTTGGAAAAAGAGTTCTTCAGTGTCAAATGGTGGAAGATGTTCGAAATTCTGAGGATAATACTGGCAAGCTATACAAAGAGACGAGTAATATAGGACATGTGCAAGAGCCAAGAGGTAATAATAAGAGTCGAAGATCAAGAACGAAGTGCTCGGATTAAAAAGGGTGTAAGACGGGGATGTAGTCTTCCACCCCTATTGTTCAATCTGTATATCGAAGAAGCAGTCATGGAAAGAAATGAAAGGTTCTGGAGTGGAATTACAATTCCAGATGAAAGGATATAGTGATACGATTCGCTGATGACGTTGGCATCCTGAGTGAAAGTGAAGATGAATTACATGATGTACTGAACTGAATGAACAGTCTACCGAGTACAGAATATGGGTTGAGAGTAAATCGAAGAAAGATGAAAGCAATGAGAAGTACCAAAAATGAGAACAGCGGGGAACTTGACATCATTATTGATGGTCATGAAGTTTAGGAATTCTACAGCCTAGGGAGCAAAATAACCAACGACGGACAGTGCAAGGAGGACATCAAAAACAGATTAGCACTGCAAAAAAGCGCATTCCCGGCCAAGAGAAGTCTACTAGGCCTTAATTTGAGGAATATATTTCTGAGAATATACGTTTGGAGTACAGCGTCGTATGTTAGTGAACATAGACTGTGGGAAAACGGAAACAGAAGAGACGCGAAGCATTTGAGATGTTGTGCTACAGACGAATGTTGAAAGTTAAGTGGACTGTTAATGTAATGAATGAGTAGGTTCTGTGCAGAATCGGAGAGGAAAGGAAAATGTGGCAAATATTGACAAAGAGAAGGGACAGGTTGATAGGACATCTATTAAAACATCAGGGAATGACTTCCGTGGTATTATAGGGAGCTGTAGACATAGAGCGGAGCGGTAGACATAGAGACAGAGAGTGGGATACATCTAGCAAATAATTGAGGACGTGGGTTACAAGTATTACACTAAGATGAAGGGTTGGTATAGGAAAGGAACTGATGGTGGTGTGCATGAATTTAATCAAGAAGACTGATGACACAAAAAAGGCTTGAATTTGCAAAAACACTCAAAAATGTATTTTTTCACCTCTAACAGAGAAGCCAAACAACTTCCTTTAAAGATTTTCATAAAACATTTCACCACCTATTTCACCACCTTAGGGGTTGATTTCCAGAGACAGTGACATGCATATGTTTTATTTCTAACTGAGAAGCCAAATACAAATTTTCATATTCAGCTTCAAAAATATTTGCACAATGAAATACATCCATAAAAAAGTTTCATCCTCGTTTCACCTCCATAGGGGCTGACTTTCTAAAAATAGTGAACCACTTTTTTTTCTTTTTCTTTTTGTAATCGAGAAGTCAAATACCAGTGATCCTAGTGGTGGCTTTAAAAATGCTATAGTAGTTCTTTAATCATAATATACTTTCAAAAAAAGCTTTCACCCACTATTTCAACTCCACAGAGATAAATTTCCAAAAATACTGAAACATGTATTTCTTAATTTCTGACCGACGAACCAAATACCAATTTTCGTAGGTCTAGCTTCAAAATTGCGTTAATAGCGAATTTTTTCAGAATAACGGTTAATCACCTGTTTCATCTCCTTACGGTTGGAATTTAGAACAATCCCTTCTTAAAGGACGCCTAGAGTATAAGATGCACACCTTCTCCAAATTCTGAGTTTGGGTTTTTTGCAGTTTTGGCTGGGCGATGATGAGTGAGTCAGTGAGTCAGTCATTGCCTTTTATACACAGAGACTGAATATATTGTAAGGTAGCAGATTTTGCTCCGTACATGATGCTAAATCAGAACTAATACACCGAATAATAATTGATAATTGGCCCACCGGTAGGAGAGAATGGACACAAAAAAGGAAGTTGTGTGTGTCATGTCAAACTAACGGGATGGCCGCAGAGGCTGGAACATGGCCGGACCCCTTTGTCGGCTGGCACTTCAGACCACCAAAGACGTTGGGAGAGGCTGGGCCACCACAACAAGAAGTAAGAAGGAGCTATATGCGAAAGAGAGAAAGACGATTTCGCGCCACAGTGGAAAATTTGCGGAAGACTGCGATGGGATTGGCGCAGAGCGCGTAGAGATACATATTAAAAGTTTGGCGGCAACAGTAACCGCGGGAGAATTCTGTGTCGTGGTTGGTTACAAACGCGCACGGATACATGGAAGTCTGTGTAGTGATTGGTTACCAACGCGTACGGATCCATGTGGCGAAGAACGGCCAGGTTTGCAAAAACTCTGAAGGAGGACTCTGAGGTCGGCAGTGGACTAGAGCAGTCGCGGTGTCTGGCTGCCGTGCTTGGAGAGCGTGGAGAGAAGTACGGTGCAGAAATTACCGTCATTGAGCCCAGTGGTTACTCTCCAAGTCTGAATAGTGTAGAGCTTTCGATTCCACTCCATTATCTGTTCCTCTGAGCTAATGAACAGATATGTACTAATTTGTGGTGTTCATATGCAATCTGGAGTGTACCTTTGCTGCCGCGCACTTGAGTCGACCAACTATTCTTGACATATGTGCAAGTAGCTTGAGTATTGAGTGACGGACTCCGCAATTGAACACTTACGTACAGGAGTTTACGGACGGAAACCACGTCCACGGTGGAGATTAAAGCCAAGCTCGCTCACGGGAAAGACGGCATCACGAGGTTGGCTTGGCCGACCGTCGTAATCATCACGGAGAATTACGGTGATATTAGCAATCATCAGCCAAAGTAGGGCACTGTAATTCTAAATGAGTTCGTATTCCGCTAGCTCTTTGACTGGCGCTCTCCGAGTCTGTGTCCGTTGAGGCAGAACTTCAATAGAGTCACTTGCGGGTTCAGTGTTGACTTAAGTAGTTAGGAAAAGAGGATGCATTGTGCCAATGATAGGATAGGTTAGCGAGTGTATTGGATTTTCATGTTAGGTTAGAAATATTGCTCATCCTGTTTTCTGAATAAATCTTAATTTGGTATCATATGCTAATCACTGCATTATTGATTTCGTAGCTAGCAATCACCATAATTTTGTTTAATAATTAGAGTGTAATGATAATTTCGATGCAAATGATACTGGGGGCATAACCGCGCGTTTAAACAGAGCCGAGTTAAGTCACATAGCAACTCCTGGTCGACTAAGACTACCAATAGATATTTTTCAATATATCGATAATTTTACAATAAACTCCCCGTACGTTGCAATATTATCGTATTGCAACTAGTTTTGGAGAGGTGTCATTTTCGTTATGTCTTATAATGATGTATACTAAGCTGCGAGCTCAACAGTACGTAAAATATTTAACATCATGTTACACACATCAGCTTCTCGCTGGTGTCTGGCTAAGAGCTCTTAAAAGATCAATTCCAATTATCTCGAATTCAAATCAAAAATTATTGTTTTCGCTAGCACTAAAGTTTTTTTTTTCATTTGCCTTTATGTTGCAAGTACTCGCAGTAGTTCGGCTTACAATTCACGCTGCGGAGTATTTGAGAAACGCCAGCAGGCCTCAGGGGCACAATTGCAACCTCCTTTTCTCCCTCAAATCCTTTCGTTCCGAGCGATGATTATACCGCTGCACATCATTTCTCTTCCGAGAAATTCTCCGCGCACTTTCTGGAACTTGAGCTCCGGAGAGAGCGCTGCTCTCCACAGAAAACGAGCGCAGCGTTTGTACATAAACAATTTAGCGCGGGATGAGGATTACAGCGTGGAAACAAAAGGCAGAAGCAGGAAACGGCACAATGGCCGCCCACCCTGGCGCAGATTGAAATGAATCCTTCCGCCAGCGCGGCGCTGCCTGCCACAGTTCCGCCCCGTCCAGCGCCGAAGAACATTAATTTCCGCTGCGGGTCCCCCCAGAGGTCTGTGATTACGTCGAGGCCGGCGCCCTGCCTACGAGATCGCCGAGCGGCTGTTCAAGACGCCGGTCCGCGCCATGACAACGCGGCAGGCCTTGGGCTGACGAGGCACTGCTGCAAAGTGGGCAGGCGGTGAAGAAGGGCAACTGTCATTCTGGAATGGAGGTAAAATACAAATCGGCATAGATCGAGAAAATAAATAATTTTTTTTCCATTAAGAGGATAGTACACTGACACAACAAAAACTCGCAACACCAAAACATAATTACACAATGTAAGTTTTACTCTGCAGCGGAGTGTGCGCTGATATGAAAATTACTGGCAGATTAAAACTGTGTACCGGACCGAGACTCGAACTCGGGACCTTTGCCTTCGCGGGCAAGTGTTCTACCAATATATATATATATATATATATATATATATATATATATATATATATATATATATATATAGAATATCATTTTGTTCACTTTCGTTCCTTGCATCTGCATCTGCTCCGTTTAAGTTCGCTGTTGATCGATTAAGTCAGCTTTTTTATTACAGAGGGCTGCTAACCCTCTGACCGAACACGCTGAGCTATCGTGCCGGCTCAACTTATCTACCCACGAACGACTCACGACCACTCCTCACAGCTTTTAATTCCGCCAGTACCTCGTCTCCTACCTTCCAAACTTCGCAGAAGCTCTCCTGCAGGCAAAGGTCCCGAGTTCGAGTCTCGGTCCGGCACACAGTTTTAATCTGCCAGGAAGTTTCAAAACATAATTAAATTAGAGTAATGAAATTTCGGGGATACATTTGGGTGATATATTTAATTGATAAAAACTGCAACATCACTGGTCAATGTAAGCGCCAGATAAGCCATTGCAAATGTGAAACTGCCGGGATGTTGAACGCAAGCATGCAAACATGCATGCATTATGTTGTACAGGTGCTAGATGTCAGTTAGTGGGAGGGAGTTCCATGCCTGCTGTACAGGGACGCTTAATGCTGTCTGTGGACGAAGCTGGAGCTGTCGTCCGATGCTGTCTGCTGTCCCATATGTACTGAATTGGATCGATCAGGCCAAGGCAACATGTCGACACTTGATAGAGCATGTTGGGTTACAACAGCGGTATGTGGGTGAGTGTCCTTTTGGAAAACGCGCCCTGGAATCCAGTTCATGAGAGGCAGCACAACAGGCCGAATCACCAGACTGACGTACAAATTTTCAATTAGAGTGTGTCGGATAACCGAGAGCGTGCCTTTGCTGTCATACGGAATTGCACCCCAGACCGTTTTGTGCAGACGCTAACCTTGATGGGTGGCCTGGGAGGAGCTAAATAGCAGAAGTTGAGAGGAAGGGAAATTTTGTGGGAATTTGTTCACTTCCCAGAGCAGGCATTGGTCGACGCTGGGAAACGACGCATAATTAACGCGACTTGAGCTGCAATTGGCGTAAGTGATTTTTCTGGAGGGGAAACTGAGGCGAAGAGCGGACTGGGAGAGGTCTCCGTAGTGGTTTTCTTCCGTTCCCAGCGTGCCTAGAGTGCGGACGTTGTGTTCTTTACTCAGCTTGCGTGAGAGAGAGTGAGCATCTCTGCAGTTTAGGACTTAGCAAACGGGACGATTGAGCTTGGAGGTAGAAAGTTTTGGTTCAGCTATGTATTGAGCAAGATAGGAGTGAATAGACGAGCGCAGCCTTGCAGCACCACCAGACCGGCCGACGTCCGCACAACGACGCCGCCCCACCATGCTGAATTCGGTGATATTGCACCCTCTCCGGCTTCAGTTAGGCACTGATTAATTTGTTGGATCACGTTGGTAAAGTTTCCACGAGGGTTTCATGGGCTGTGTATTGTGGAATTCTTCTTCCACTTCGCGTTACGCCTACGTCAGTCGATAGGAATTAATTTTGATTTATCGCGCTTTACTCCACGTAAACGCAATTTATTACCACTGCCTGTTAGGAGAGTCATGTAATGTAATGATTGAAGGTCGGGAGTTAAAATAAATTTGTGCTAATCGACTGCACCTGTTTTCAATCAAGTAGTTGAAATCCCAAGTCACTTTCTTAATTAATTTTATGTTCAGCATTTGCGTCCGGTGTTCAATAGCTTAATATAACATCAATGTGCACCCCTTTTTAATTAAAAGTGATCAATTCTGAATCAATTAATGTCAACACTGCCACCGCAGATCAAACAGGAGTCACAGGGCCTTATTAATTTCTTTGCATTATCCGACATTGTGGCAGTTTTGCACTCTTTGTTGGTCTGTTAGTCAATTAGCTGGGGTGAACACACGCCAAACCCAGATAAGTGACGGGTGGGGTGTTACAAGTTATTTACATAAACCTGGTATAGCTCACTTTTATTAAATTAATTCTCACGTTCTATGGAGCAGATGTGCTTCGAGACGAATCTGTTTCCTTGTTGCTTAAGGTCTCTTTTCATTCTACAGGTTCAAGATACTCCAAATCCTATACTATCCATGTATTTTTCGATAAAAAGGTGTACAATCTATAGTTTTTACTTCTCACTGAGGACTCGCGTATAAGACACAGGGCACGTGCTCTGAATAGACAAGGGTAATGAGGCATCCTTTTTTTGGAGAACCCACCGAATTTTTGCCTTAATAAATTTGGTGAAACCAGAGTGATAGTCTCTTATAACCGCACTACCTCTCTCGGTTTGGTTCTTCTAATATACACAGTCAGTTTCATTTTATATTTGATTTGTATTGGAATAAAGTGTTAAGGACGACTTGTTTTCCTTACCGGCAAATTCTAAGGACTATTTTATCCTCTATATAGGCAGGACTACTTGAGCGTGGCTCATGACGTAAAGCCATTGCTTGAGTTGCATCAGTTCATTATTCCCAATGTTCTTCCATCTCTTCGAACATTACTACTAAGCACAATAGACGGAATAGGAAAGTCATGTTGTTATAATTTGCATAACACTCACTACTTTTCTCTCGTCTTCTTACAGAATGGCATTCTCGGCCGTTTTTAGCAACACCGTATCCAAGCCTCGCAATCCTTGTACAAATCTTCTTTCAAAATTTTTCATTGCATCTCTTGTTCCATCTGATTTTTCCATTCCGTATGGGGTCTCTCTTTTTTTCTTGTTTGGTGGTAGCCAACACTGTACTTCTTTCGGTCATCGCTGATCTCTTTATCTCATCACATGCCCATACCAATTTGAATACATTTTCCCCACTTACTCAGTGATTTACTTGGGAGTATTCATTCGCTTAAAACTTTTCCTTGGTGTTTTTATATTTCTCTTTCCTTGAGGTCTATAGTCTTACTAAAATACCAACTTTTTATAACTTGTATTAACTGTTTAGGATAACCTGGCGGCCAGCCGGAGTGGCCGAGCGGTTCTACGCGCTACAGTCTGGAACCGCGCGACCACTACGGTCGCAGTTTCGAATCCTGCCTCGGGCATGGATGTGTGTGTGTCCTTAGGTTAGTTACGTTCAAGTAGTTCCAAGTTCTAGGGGACTGATGACCCCAGAAGTTAAGTCCCATAGTGCTCAGAGCCATTTGAACCATTTGATTTTTTGATAACCTGGTGGTCTTTCCATTCTAATCCATAGCATATACCTGTCCTCTGTATCGAAGGCTTTTTCATAATCTACAAATGCAATTTGAGTCTCCAGATTAAGTTTTCGTTTCTTTTCAGTTATATGTGGTACTACTGTAATATTCTCACTGCATTATCGTACTTTTCTAAAACAATTTCGTTCCTCTAGTTAAGAGGTTGCCGGCTTATTCCGCTGTAATTTTTACAGGCATTTCTAGTTCCTGTTTAGGTTTCTGTGCCACAGTCTGTAAAACCGGAACCCTTACAGGATCGCATCATTGTCCGTCTGGCTTTCCGTCTCACTGTCAGACTGCTAATATCCGACTGTTAATACCATTTTTTAAAGAACGAGTCGTTGTACCAAGTTCAAATTTATGTCGCATATTAAGGTCTATGGTCCCTTCGCTGTGGAATTATTTTAAGCTTCTGAGTGAATGAAGTTAAAAGATGGCCATTTATCCGCCATATTTTGCTGCTCGAAAACTCATTCATCCCGTTGACCTGGACTCATGAAATTTTGCAGAAGCAAGATTTCACTGTACAAGTAAATGGAAAAACCTGAAATTGTTACTTTGCAATTGTATCACACGAAGAAAAAAATATCTTTTGTCATTCGTTCTCAGACTTGAGACTTGAAAATTAAACATTCTGGAAACTCTTAGAATCCCTGGGATCGATATCTTTCCGGTATCAGTGTCGATAACAGACAAAAATCATCAGCACCCTCGATTTCCGGAATTGATAGAAAATCTAGTTTGTACGGAACTATAAGTGCGCGAGTCCTATTCGCACCTGGGCAACTTTTTTTACAGTGATGTTACTTCCGCGACTCTCCCATTCCCAACATTCATTTGATAAATGCAACAGCTGTTGTTTTAACATTTTTGTTGTGGTCTTCAGTCCAGAGACTGGTTTGATGCAGCTCTCCATGCTACTCTATCCTGCGCAACCTTCTTCATCTCCCAGTACCTACTGCAACCTACATCCTTCTGAATCTGTTTAGTGTATTCATCTCTTGGTCTCTCTCTACAATTTTAACCCTCCACGCTCCCCTCCAGTACTAAATTGGTGATCCCTTAATGCCTTAGAATATGCCCTACCAACCGATCCCTTCTTCTAGTCAAGTAGTGCCACAAATTTCTCTTCTCACCAATTGTATTCAATACCTCCTCATTAGTTATGTGATATACCCATCTAATCTTCCACATTTCGAAAGCTTCTATTCTCTTCTCATCTAAACTATTTATCGTCCACGTTTCACTTCCATACACGGCTACACTCCATACAAATACTTTCAGAAACTACGTCCTGACACTTAAATCTATACTCGATGTTAACAAATTACTCTTCTTCAGAAACGCTTCCTTGCCATTGCCAGTCTACATTTTATATCCTCTCTGCTTCGACCACTGTCAGTTAATTTGCTACCCAAATAGCAAAACTCATTTACTACTTTAAGCGTCTCATTCCCTAACATTTCCTAACATTAATATTTCACATTTGATAAGTACTGCAGTTATATTAACGAGTCCTGTTGCTTTTCTACTGTTTGTATTATTCATTTAGTAACTTAAATTTCCTTTTCTTAATTTTAGATAATCAAAGGGTGGAATTTAGCTTATTGATTGCTTAAACATTACTCAAACGATAAAAATGTGTCCTTCCAACAACTAAAGCTTATTCATTTAGTTTTATGATCGTGTCGTAAGGCTGTAACGCTGATTTAAGACAAATACCAAACTATCAATGCTCCCTTCAAGATTTCGAATGTATAAGGCAGCACGAAATGCTGTATGTGTTTGTAAGTTGTGTAATTTTTATACTCTCCATTCTCGTTAACTTGCAAAGGTAGCAGTCCTAGCTGAAACGTTTCATCGTTGATTTACTATCCTAAGTGCAAAAATGTGCTACAAGAATAAATAATTGATACTTAATGTCACCAGCGCTTTAAGCGCCTGTGTGATAAAAACCATTTTCATTAAAGGTATTTTTGTCTGATCCATAATGATGATGATCGTTTGAAATTTTTAGATTCCTTTATTCAGGATATGAATCAAAAAGCGCGCTTAAGAGCGAGCAGGTAGGTAATCCCGTACGATAGCAGGAGCTTGTGGTGTGCAGAGACTTGCCGGCGTTTCGCCTCTCAGAAAAACCAATCAAGGGCCAACATTCGTGAGCTGCAGCGTAGGATCTTCAGGTATGGAGCTTCGACCAACTTCTGCGAACTTCCCTAATCTAGAGGCTCTTAAGTGGTTTCCGCAACGACGCCAGTTCCGTATAAAACGAAAACTTGGGAAAATCCCACCGATACCTCGAGTTTTACGGTTTCTTTATCCTTCGGAAGCAAGACAGCATACCACCAGTGGCAGCTACAAGCCGTCTTCGTGTAACTAGGAAACTGTGGAGATTCAGTAGTACATGAATCAGTTACACGCTTCCTGTGAGTTTATAACTTGAGTCAACATCTCTGATTTTTGGAACTAATAAATAATATTTCATATTCTCTCTAGTTAAAGGTTGGAAAAAATTAAAATCCTAGCAGTTTCCACACATCGGCTATCTGTTTTACTAGGAAAACAGAGAAGGTCGCCGCAGCCTAAATTACAAATCGGAAATACAAATCTCAAGAAAAAAAGAAAAAAGCTGACATTATGACATTATACAAATGATTATATTCCTTCATAAAAACAAAACCTACATGTTTACAAATATTTCATTTAGTATACTGGCAGTATTATTGTACCAAGAAAGTAACGTAATGATAATTATATAAATTAAATAAATTTTTGAGGTATCGTGGTATACGGCTAGGTATGATGCGATGATGCGTTTCGAGTCGCTGCACTTCATTCAAGCAATATACAGGAAGGAAAAACGTTTACATTAAGACTATAAATATACACTGGTATACCTAATATCTGCTCGTGTTAGGAGAGTGTTAGCCTGATTTCGAGATAATAAGCAGTCTACATGGTCTGTTTCCAGTTTGTTTTTATAGATGAGACTTTTCCACTGGCCTACACATTTCGTAATGTTTGCATTTTTATAACTTTTTCCACTGTTTCAAACATTTCATCTGTATAGCTACAGTTTGTGATTTAGACCTTTTGTTCTATCAATCTTAAATACACAAGAAAACGGAAACATGTAAACGTCCGGTGACTTCTCTGTAAGGCCAAAAAACTTAAACTAAGAACAGAGTATTTCCATCAGATCGCATAGAAAACCCACACTAGTTAGTGTGTTACAGACTTTTCTTGTAATTCGCCAAATATGCTGCGAAGTAAGGTGTTTTACTGGCTTCTGTGGGTAGTAAGTTGTTGCAGCAAGTTCCTCAAGACGGCAGTTGTGTGCAATGCTGATTATAATATGCAGTGCTAGTGGAAATAATCATCAGTGAAGTGATCTAATCCGCTGAACATGGAAAGAATCGTCATGACGAACGGAGAAATTATCACGATAGGCAACTCAGCCAGTACCTCAAATTACAATCACAGTGTACTTATAGAAAAACAATTAAGACCGCTACGACGAACATCCGCGCGTGAAAATTAAACGACATTTTAATTCTGCTTCAAAAGCTGGAAATTGCTCAGTGATGCAAATATGAAATTGCCAGGAACGTCAGCGAAAGAGAGGAAAGCCCTTTTCAATGTGCATACCAACACTTACCAACAGAGACACAAGCACACTGTGAATAATATCACTCTACGTATCATAATGATCACTGTGGTGAAGAAACGTATTTTAGTACCTTGACAGTAATACTTCAGTTAGTTAAGATTGACACAGACACAGGGTTTTAAATAATATTATCGACACAACTGAACAATAGGTTATGATAGCGAAACATTCCATTGGGATACGATTATTAGAATTCCTGACCCCACTTCTTCTACGTTATAGTTCTAGTATTGCTCCAACGACGTAGTCTTGGTGACCAAATATCAGCAAAGTGGCTCCCTTCAACAACTTAACTTGATTTATAGTGATTTAGTTGTGTGTCTATTTCTCTGTATACTCTCTTGAATTTTGTTCTGTCCTCATGACTGCAGCATCAGCATTTAGACTAAGTTTATTGCTGTCTGGTCCATGATAGTGACTCCAGTGTACCACTGGAAGGGGCGATCAGCCAACACCAGGTGGAGTTAGTACGTTATGTCACCGACTCATGTTATTGGGGTATCGTCAATGAAAGTGGACTCCACCGTACTCCTGCGAACAGTTGAATAGCTGACTTAACGTGTAGCTAGAATTTCAGTTCTTATGGTGACTGCAGAATGCTAAGAGAGAGAGGTTCCTAGTGAGAATCACTTCATTACAAGAGCTTATGTGAGACCACTCAACGTCTGCTCCAAGGTCATGATTGCCACTGGTCATTTCCACTAATTCTAGAGACTTGAGCAGTACAGTTGCTTTCACGCAATGCCCTCCACCGGAAATGTTGCCTGCTCGTTCCCATGTGCAACCCCTCAACTTACCAGCACCTTGTCTTTCTTGAACCTCCTTCGCGAAATTATTATTCAATCATTTTTTCGCGCGTGCGTCCGGCGTATTACTTAATTCTTCTTCTGAAATTTCGGCTGACAACCTTATAGCTATTCTCAGGGTGAGTCGTTTGCAAGACTTTTATATCACTTTACACAATGCTGTGTGGTAAACACCCATGAGCCGGAAATAATACTTTTGCTAACATGAAAGTAAGTATACATAAAACTTTGAAAGACGATCTGCTTTTGCAGGCGGCTCTATATGCATTATTTGTCAGTGTGGTAGAAGGTACACAGGGCGAAAAATATGCACTGCACAAGAACATTGTATTGAAGACCAGAAACAGGCCTGGCTTTTACAGCCCAATACACCTGCAGTGGCTGAACACTGTTTCAACAAGCCATTTCGTGCACTATGGGAAAGTTAGGTTACTAACCATAGCCTTATCCTACTGATATTCATTTTTCAAGTAAGTCTTGAGAAAACAATTAGCAATCGCTCAACCACACAAGGATTTCCAGCTCGTCAAATCATGTAAACCCATCCTTTCAAGTCTTCACTGTATGTCACTCCAGCGTATACCACCCATAATAATTAACCACATACTTTGTAAGCACTGTGGATTTACTGACTCTGCATTTGCTTTGCTTTACTCGTACAAGGAGACCACACGGCAATCGGATTTTTATATTTTTTATAGGGATGATTCGTGAAGTTGACATCGCAAATATCTTTTATTCCAAGCAGTTCGATCCAGCTCTTAAAAATCCTCTATTAAGTTGACTTTGAAGTTTTCCCAGTGGGTTTTACACTCCCACAACCCGACGGAGGTCGCAACGTATTTCCATAAATCCCTCAGTGGAAAAGGAAACGCTGTGGGATTTTTCCATATCCACCGATTCTTTGGCACGCTAGCGGCTTCGTGCAAGAGAGTACGTCTGCGACAGGGTCTAGCTGAGGTTTATCAGGTGTCTAGGGTTGGTTTTCTCGCTAATGAACTAGAAATGAAGAGACAAGCCTCTGGATTGGTACCTTGGTCTGATCTCGTAGCTTCTTCCCGAGTTTCCACGAACATTTCGAAGAGCACGGGCACTGGGCCATAATTTCAATGAGCGTAGAGCATAGATGAGGCTTTCTCGATACTCAGATTACTAGAACAAATAACCTGCCTGGCCTGTCTCGTTGACTCGATTCATGAAAAGGAGCCAGTTTCTTATTGCTCAAACCGTACCCTCAGGTTCTGTCACAAGTCACATTGTAAGTGACAGTCTCAGGCACAAGTAAGCAAAGACAGACTAACTACCCACTGTCTAGAGGTACGTACATGCAAGAATGCAAGTCCATATTAGTGCACGAGCTTAACTGAATGGATTCTTCCACTCACATTATTACCGAGCGAGGTGGCGCAGTGGTTAGACACTGGACTCGCATTCGGGAGGACGACGGTTCAATCCCGCGTCCGGCCATCCTGATTTAGGTTTTCCGTGATTTCCCTAAATCACTCCAGGCAAATGCCGGGATGGTTCCTCTGAAAGGGCACGGCCGACTTCCTTCCCCATCCTTCCCTAATCCGATGAGACCGATGACCTCGCTGTCTGGTCTCCTTCCCCAAACCAACCAACCAACCAACTCACATTATTTTCTGTTGTCGGATGACAGACACCCGAGGCTCGTCTGCTGGCAGGAACTCTCGAACAGTTGAACTCTGCCTGCCTCGTCAACTGGTGGCCTCTTTACATTATGCTTATAGATGGTAAGTGACCGTGTCGCATTGTTACCAGCTTGAATCAACAGCTTCTGAATGTTCGCGACCTCATATTGCTCTGGCCAAACTGTCAAGCACTGTACATCTCCACCTAGGTTTCCCGGCTCTGCTTGTTAAATTTCATACCAAGATGATTATGTGGTTAGGGAAACTTCACCTTCGGGGTGCACTTCTTTTGAGATTGTCCCGTGAGCTCATCGTAATTTCTCTCTTCTTTCCATTTCTGCCACTGGATGCTGGGTCTCATATACCTAAGAATCAATTCAGTGATCTGGAGCGTGGCAGTTGTTGCGGACGCTTAGGTGATAATGCATGTTTCCCAAGTGGATGTCTCAGTTTCTACTGTTCTTTTAAGTAACTTATTTTCTAAATGTTGCAGACGGTGTCCGATTCCTTTTACGTTCTGCAAATGACGTATGTTCTTAGGGGCGGGGAACTTCCATTCTTCGTATTCTTCGCTGTCTTTTTCTATTCTAATCCCTAGAAGCGGCCTTTTTCATGGTTATGTTAATATTGGGTCGTATGTCCCGGAGCAGTCGCTCGCTCTGTATCGTCTGCTGTGTGTGTAGCATAGACAGATCACCATATCCCGTACACTTTCTTAAGAATATCAGTTTTACTGTTCCCTTCACGATTACATCTATCGTTTCATGACTATCGCAAAATAAAGTTCATCTTTCCTCTCTGGTGGCTACATAGATCAATTTGTTCTCTCCTACTGGGATACAAATGCTGCTTGCTATCGATACAAGTTTCTTGCAGTTACTTGCGATGTTGTTTAGACAGATCTACCACACATGGATTGCGCTCCCGTCTCGTTTTGATCGCGAATGTGTGTTTACATACCTCCTTCTAGGCTTGTGCTGTTTCTTTGCAATCTAACTGATCCTAGTATATGACTGCGTGTTGTTGCTTGGCATGCTCTATTAGCAAATAGCCATCTTCAAGAGTTATATATATATGTATCATTTCTTCTCGCCTCTTACGGAAAGTGGCTACAATCTGTGTAAATTAACGACTTGATTCTCCACACAGGGAACTTTCAATACATTATGCTATCTATGCGTCGGTTAAGAATACATCAGTTTCTATTATTCGGAGGAACCCATACCCATTCTGCTCTTTGAGATCTTGTTTCCGACGTTGTCCCTGATTATTTGAAGGTATTCTACTATCTGCGCGGGGTTAATGACATGTGGGGCTAGTTGCCATTTGTGCATTCACGATGGCTGCCAATATTCATTTGTATTCTCCTCTTAACTCTTGAAATGTTATTATCAATTGCCTCGTCTGTTCATTGAATAATGTCTCTAAAGTGATCCGCTGCATCCTCTGGTCTGTTTCGTTCCGGAATTTGGAGACTCGTTTCTTGATTTTCTCCATACTGGTTCGCAGGATATCGATGTACTTCTGTCGATCCTTTACCGTGTTCTTAAACTGGGTTACTGCTGATTTTACTAATGTCAGTTCCTCTTGGCTCAACTGCAGTAGTTGCATCTGTTCCCCTTTCATTTGTTTTATTCTAGTTTCAATTACTCGGCGTCTCACTCTTTTAAGGTACCAAATAAAACTTTGCTGCAGCTCCCACGAAGTACATGAGTCCTCGCTTAAGTTGGTTAACCCATGCCTGTCATTCTTGTAGTCTGTCTTTCTGCAATTCTACCCCATTCTCTATCTTAGAAGAAAGATTAAGGAAAGGCAAACCTACGTTGCTAGCATTTGTAGACTTAGAGAAAGCTTTTGACAATGTTGATTGGAATACTCTCCTTCAAATTCTGAAGGTGGCAGGGGTAAAATACAGGGAGCGAAAGGCTATTTTCAATTTGTACAGAAACCAGATGGCAGTTATAAGAGTCGAGGGGTATGAAATGGAAGCAGTGGTTGGGAAGGGAGTGAGAGAGGATTGTAGCCTATCCCCGATGTTATTCAATCTGTATATTGAGCAAGCAATAAAGGAAACAAAGGAAAAGTTCGGAGTAGGTATTAAAATCCATGGAGAAGAAATAAAAACTTTGAGGTTCGCCGATGACATTGTAATTCTGTCAGAGACAGCGAAGGACTTGGAAGAGCAGTTGAATGGAATGGATACTGTCTTGAAAGGGGGATGTAAGATGAACATCAACAAAAGCAAAACGAGGATAATGGAATGAAGGAGAATTAAGTCGGGTGATGCTGAGGGAATTAGATTAGGAAATGAGACACAGTAGTAAAGGAGTTTTGCTATTTGGGGAGCAAAATAACTGATGATGGTCGAAGTAGTGAAGATATAAAACGTAGACTGGCAATGGCAAGGAAAGCGTTTCTGAAGAAGAAAAATTTGTGAACATCGAGTATAGATTTAAATGTCAGGAAGTCGTTTCTGAAAGTATTTGTATGGAGTATAGCCATGTATGGAAGTGAAACGTGGACGATAAATAGTTTAGACAAGAAGAGAATAGAAGCTTTGGAAATGTGGTGCTACAGAAGAATACTGAAGATTAGATGGGTAGATCACGTAACTAACGAGGAGGTGTTGAATAGGACTGGGGAGAAGTGAAGTTTGTGGCGAAACTTGACTAGAAGAAGGGATCGGTTGGTAGGACATGTTCTGAGGCGTCAAGGGATCACCAATTTAGTACTGGAGGGCAGCGTGGAGGGTAAAAATCGTAGAGGGAGACCAAGAGATGAATACACTAAGCAGATTCAGAAGGATGTAGGCTGCAGTAGGTACTGGGAGATGAAGAAGCTTGCACAGGATAGAGTAGCATGGAGAGCAGCATCAAATCAGTCTCAGGACTGAAGACCACAACAACAACAAGCAGCCTTTCAGATTCATACACGAACCCCTTAATTTTGTACCCTTAGTGGTTTATTTCATTTAATTATTGATATCAACTAATTGTTGGCTCCTAATGTAGGGCAGTCTCGTCAGTTGTTTGCTCATCATTTCACGTCCGACAGCAGACACAAGAATTTCACAGTTCACAACATTTTTGGCTCCCGTGGGGCGAACTGATTGGTAATTTTCGTGGTATCTGATGTCACAGAAATAATTTCTTAAGATTACAATACTCCAGCCTCCGTAAATTTACGTAGGTCACAATTTTCCAGGTGACACTTGTGATCTGTACCTTACCTTCTGCATCATAGTACATTCCAGTAGAGGTGGGTGCTCCTGCATCCGATAAGCGTCCAGCCATTGTCCATACATTTATCAGAAGGGCTGTAAGCAGCATCGACGTTCGGGCCATCTGTAAAGTGAAAGGGATTATCCTTACTCTCTTGATGTTAACGATCCAACTTCAAGTTTCCTGCTGTCGTCTTCCTTCTCTGTCTCCTCCTCCTGTTCACTACTGCTGCCAGGGTTAGGCTAATAGAGGTAAAGTGACCGGGGTCACCCTGTCTCCGAGGACGAATCACGATGTCTCCCTCACCTAGACAAGGAGCATGCAAGGTCTTTCCTCATAAGCTTTTATACGGACATTTCACCCATTTTCTCCTTCTATTTCTTAACGCCCTACTCGATTTCTTCACAGCCTCACACGTCAATAGTTTGAAGAACTCTTAGTCCTTTGGCTTGTACAGTTTGGTATTTCTTATTTGTTAACTACATTTTATCCATGAGTCCTTATAACACGGAAGGGTTGTTACCTTTTTTGACCTCCCTCTTCTCACACTTTCAGCATGTAATAATACTTTGTGCCCAGCCTTAAATTCCTTGGGATTTTGTGTGTGATCATAGTGTTCCTCGTTCCTTTCTTTACATTCCTTATTAACATTTCTTGTCATATGATGCATCTCGTGCATTCCTTTCTTTAATTCTGTTGCATAATCATCATTTCTATATTGCATTTAGCCACGACCTACTGAAGGAGCCCGGGAATATAGCATACTCTACAAAAAACGCTTCGAATGGGGTAAACCCAACTGAGGAATGTGGTTGAGCCGTGGCTGGCTCATGGTGTGCGCTGGATTAAACCTTCCTTGCGATTCTGTGTTTAGTCTCCCGCGGTTATCGCGATTATACTGTTATCCTCTCCTTCCACGGGTGGCAGCAGTGGTGTGTATCGATATTCGCACCTTGGTCTATCTTTGACCTAGCGCTTATAGTTTCCAGCTGGGCGGTGTACGACCAGTCGGTCGCTTGGCGTGGAGCAGCGAGGAATTATGGGAGGGGGGGGGGCATAGTTTGGCCAGGCCCGCTGGTGGTCTCAACGTGGTGTCGGAGTGTGTGGCGCTGTTACCATTGCTACGAGGTCCGTGACTCACCGATCCTGGACACGAAAGTTGAGTTTTGATTTAACCTACCAGCAAGTCAAGATTGTTCACATTGTGTCGTTTGGAGTTCGTTGGGCTGTTGGGGATATTTCTGCGAGCTACAGCTTGGTTTTCAAGTTGGAGAATTCTAGCCACCCTCTGGTTATTTGAATTGAAGTGCAGCAGCGGAATCTTCTGCATTGTGGCCGTTAACGTTCCATTTACCTGCCCTTGCCATTGACGAAAATTTCAGGCAGTGTAGTTTCCTCATCGTGTTGTTGCTGTCCAGCACGGTGTGTAGTTTGACTGCTACATGTATGATTGGTTGTGGGCGCCAATATCTTCTGCGTTGTTCCATTGAACTCCCTGTTGCGCCCTCGTTGGGTGAAGAGGATGTTATCTTGTCAGTGGGTCCACTGACTGTCGGTCGGTTGGGTTGACGTTGGATCATGAATGGTTGGCCCGACTGCCTGTCTCACCTAAGCGAGTGTTAGTGTTTGAATTACAGGCCGACCCGCGAACATCTGAGGGCCCTTGGGTGTACTGCCGTTTGTTTTTTAATTTGTTCTTGGGTGTTGATATTTGTATGGCTTCTAGCCGGTTTTTTTTAAATTAGAGTTGTTTTTCTCTTAAGGCCTTCAGCCTAAATTAAAGAACTGTTTCACGTAAGGCCTTTGGTACTTAAAAAATTTATGTTATGGAGTTTTAAGTGTTAGGCCGTCAGCCAATTTGAATTTAACTTGTTTACTTCAGCCTGACAAAAGAACTATTTTAAGATAAGGCTTGCCTGTTAAATTTCTGATTATACTCGCGTTTTAGATTTTTGGCCTTTAGCTGTTTTTTAAATTAAAGTAGCTTTCAGCCGGTAATTTAGTCCCAAGGTTTAAAGCTGTGTGTATTTAAAAAAAACTTTTGGTATCTTGTGATGTTTGATCAAATAATAAAGTTCTGTGTTCAAGCGTAACTGACAACGCTTATTTTGGCCCCTTTCCCCAATTTATAGTATCTGTCCCGTCCTGCAGGATTAGCAGAACGTCCCACTGGTAGCAGAGCGTGGTTTATGCTTTTGCTTGCCATTCCAGTTGCTGTCAATTTCACTCTTGTTTCGTTTGTATTCTGTGGCACCATATTGTTTTTGCTGTTACTTGTTTCAGGTGCTTACTTTAGTGGTAGTCAGACGGAACCCTTCCTAGTGACAGTCAGCTGCATAGGGTGCGGCACAGTTAACGCATTAACTAATCAGGTAGCGAATTTGAACACGTTAGATTTGGAAGATCATCACAAAAAATTAAGCGTTGAGTTTGGAACTTTGGTGAGCGCATTGCAATTTAAGCTTATGTGTTTGGAGTTGGACTGGAGGAAGGTTGAAGTTAGAGACTTACGCTGTCAGAAAGAGAGTGAGAGCTAGCACGGGGGTGGTACTGTGAAAGCCTCTGTCACATTAGATGTTGTGTTTGCTAAGTTGCCAAATCCTCTGACCTGTTTCTTTCGAGATATTGCTGAATTGGTTGTGGAGCGACTTGATCAGGTAGAGGAATTATTGTCGTTATTGGTTCGCTTAGAACAACAGATGGCCACTTTTCAATTTCCGCACCAATTAATTTTGTCATTGTTGTACCCATTAGCTAGAGGGGAGTTCCAGAACCTCCTCTCGCAAGCCATGGCGGAAGGGTTTTCCTTGTGGCAACTAAGGGAACTCTTAATTAGGCAAAGGTTGACCACCGGGGTTCATAAACAGCTTGAGTGTCATTACATTTGGGAGGTGCAGCGGGGTGAGGAGCAGTTACATCAGTATGTCGATAGAGTTCAGACAGCCACTTTGAACTTGCTGATTGATTTACCTGAAGAAGAAGTGGTTTCTGTCGTTCTTAGAGGAATGCGTGCGTTGGGTGAGTCGCATTTTGTCTTCGGTAAGCAATCGTCAACCTGGGAAGAGCTCTGTGACGTGGTCGTAGCAGTATCTGCATTACCACCACCGTGTACTTCACAAGATTAAGGGGCAGGACGTCGGCACTGATGCCGGAGTATCTACATCTGCTGAAATTATCAAAGGGGAACCCCAGCGTTGTTTCAGGTGCGGCAGTATGGCTCATTTGGTGCGCTCTTGTGTTCAGCCTCATGCACTCAGAGCCAATTGATGACGCTGGGTTGGGCTGCGAAGTCGGGTTCGAGCTTCCATGTATGTATATTTACTTGAAGACATATAACTAAAATGGGAAGAATTAATAAGATTAGAACATAATCCAAACCTGATTACCATGTACAAGAAAATGAAAGAGGAACGAGTCAAAATGTTAATTTTTACAGAAATTACTTTTCATTAATTAATATATGTACTAAATTACTGTGTTTCAAGATGTAAAAAGACTTTTATAAAGTATAAAAAGTAATTTGTACACATAATGGATGTACTGAACACAATTTCTTTTCTTCTGTGATTCATCAAGGGTGGAACAAATCATTCCTCCATACGTATCGAGACCCAGCAATTCACCAAGTCTATCTTATAATGAATAAACATGATAAATTATATTCTGCTACCAGGGCGAACGAGTAATTAATCCCATAATACAATATTTGGCCTTATTGGGAATTGATTAATTGATTTTTATTTTGGAAAATGAAATAAATAAAACTTGGATAATAGTATTTTTGATATCCAAAATAATAAATAAATATTAATGTTAACCTCTAATGATAATAATCTGTGGGTTGAATCCAAGGAATATGCTGAAATTTTAGAAAAGGAAATATAAAACAAGCTGTTATTCTTAACATTGACATTGAAGATAAAATAAATTATAAGCATTTTAAAGGGTCCAGATCGTTGATTATACACATCCAGAATCCATTTTTATTAGTAAAAATTGTCTATATTATTCAATTTTAGAAGGAGACCAAATATTTATGAAATAATATTATCCTTATTAACACAACTATTATGTGAATTATCAAATCCCAACCATTTAATATTTACTTTATCACCTCTTCCTTGAAAATTTCTCAACTAGATATACATCCCGGTATTTTGTCTTCTGCAGTTCACACTCGTAATATTTTCTTATTTATTTTTTGAATTAAAGACTTAAATATACATGCGAATGGGTTAGAATAAATAACATTTTCAATTTCAAAAATTTATGTTGACCTATTGGCTACATATATTTCAAAAATCCCTTTTAGTTTGCTAATTCTAACTTTATTGCCGAAACTATATTTACGGTTAGTTACAATGACAGCTGGCTTATAATGTTTGTCATTACTTTCTATTGGCTTTACTTTTATTGTTGAATGTTTTGTATTATTACATTCATCAACCAGTTTTACAGTTATTTCAGTCTTTTTATAATATGCATGTAAGTCAAATTTTTCCACATCCTTTCTTTAATGTTATATTAAATCTGTAGACAACAGATGATTTTAATAGAGCTGGAGTTCTATGATGATTAAATTTATTTTTTATAAGTCCTAGAAATTATTTATTATATAATTCTTTACTGCTACCTGTTACTAAACTTCTTGGAGCCCTCTCTCTAAATATTTTTTTCAAAAGCAACAACTACATTTCTGCTAGTTTTATCTTTAAGTGGAGTATTCCAAGCAATATTTTTATAAATATTGTTTACAGTTAATAAATATTTACATCCTTTACTTATTTTTGTAATGTGTTTTTCTAAATTATCCCAAACCATTTCTACTAGAGCTGTTTGCTATTGATCATTTACACAAAAAGAAACAACATTTATTCTTATAATTTTTTCCCCATTGGTTTATGTAATTCATCAATAATTCCTGGTCTGTCTGCATCACCTACTTCTATTCCTGCACAATTCTTAACACATTTACTTTGTTTAGTTTTACATACTGTACAAATTCCTTCAATCCTTTGTCTTCCATCATTAGTTATCGCTCTTTGAGGATTATGTTTAAGTAAATTTTCTGCACTTCAAGCTGATGTGAATATCCATTTATATATATTAAAAACCTAATAAGATTTATATTTATTGCTCCATTCAATAATCATATTATTTCACTCTAAAAACAGTTCATCAAACAACCTGTAACATGTATGGTTCTAAGAGACTGATTTAGAGACATATATTTTATCTCTCATGTGGATTACTGAACTACAATGGATATAAAATTTACAGTTCATCAACGTAAATCCTTTTATCTATATTTTAAAGTTACTAGGTGCCATGTCACCATTTAATTCTCTTGATTTCACATAACCCATAAATTTGTGTTTTTAGACTTCATAACCAGTACCAAAATTAAAATTCGTTTTATGTTTGTCACATCTTCTAGTTGAAGATTACTTAAGTGGTTTAAGAGTGGTGTTAAATATGACTTTGAGAAATAATATGTAAAAGATTTTTTCTACTTTCTATCAGTAAAGAAGCTGATTAATTTTTTCATTAAAATGTGTTAGAATACTTGTATATTCAGGTTTTGTAACATACTGCTTCTAAGTACCATTTGGAAACTATATCATAATTGCTTATTATGTGTTTTAAATCTACTAACCTCCAATCCTTTAAATCAATATATCCATTAGTTACTTTAAATATGTTACAGAATTCATTATGAAATTGTTTAATTTAGTTTTCTATATTTGCGTCTATTACATCTTTAGTCAGTTTAACTTCCAGGTTCATGATTATTTATCTTATTATGAAAAAGTCCATTTATTATATTGAAAATTTCATGAAACTTATAGCTATCTGACCAAATTTTTAACACAAATGTACATTAATGCCCAAAATAACCTAATTAAAATTCTGTAATCATTGTTTGCTATAGTACAACTCACTTCAGCCCACATATTTAACCACTTATTTGGAAATATTTCTTCCTAATGAATGAAACTAATTTTTAATCTTTATTCTTACAACAAAAGATTCAGTATGATCAGATGTATCTAAATTAAATAGTTCGGATTCGTATTCTTAGGATGATTAGGTAACTCATCAATCAGTAAAATATCTCGAAACTATTTAATTTTTAATTGTTTAGTAATTTTTTGTATCAAAAGTACTTAATGCATTATGATGCATATGAATTATATTTGGCAACTTTTATCCCATACCAGCTTTCTTGTCCATTACCAAATTATACCCTATTAATTTTTATAAATCTTTATTACTTTTTTCTTGTTAGTTACTGCTTTTGTAGTACCAGTTGCCCCAACAGGTAAAGAACCAATAATTGCAAGATATGGTAATGCAGCCAATAGTAAAAAAAGAAATCCTCCTTCATCTTTTGTTAATCCTTAACATTTTTTCTTTTTTGTTAGGTATTCGATAGTTTTTTCAACAACAAAAGTGCAGCTAATGTTATGAGCAAATTACCACCCCTTTTTGTCAGGTTTTCTTTTCATGTTTCAATTAAAAAATTATTAGTTCTATATAATTGTTCATTTTTCCTTTTGATTGTAAGTGATTTTGGTTTACTTTTGACACTCAGTAGGATATTATATCCAATGATAAGTTATTCATTTATATAGATAAAATTTTTATATGGATTAATATTCTATAGTCCCCAATCGTTGTCATCGAGTTTAATACCTATTCGATGTCTACATTTTCTATTTAGCAGCTATGTAAAGTTGTTTATCTGCTTCATGTCTCTTCTTTAAGTCTTCAATATCTCTATATACAGTGTCATGTTTTTCCAAACAATATCTAGTGGATTTATTTCTTAATCTCCTCTAGCTAATCTCTCATCTAATTTGGACACTAGATGGCGAAATACATATGCAGGTATCTGCATTTCAAAAGGTAATTTATTAATTGTTATGTTAACTAATCCCCTTCTATAATTTTCACTTTGCCAGAATGTCTGTGGGAAGTTATTCAAAAATATAATCAAATATGGAATTACTTTTGGATTGTTGATTATAAAACCACTAAATTCATCTGTAAGCATTTGTGTTATTCCCATTTTTCCATCATGATCATTTTTATTTCCAATTATTTCTCCTTCATGAATAACTGCTGATCTATTGATTAAACCTCTGACATCATTCATCCAGATATATTCAATTGTTTTTCTTTTTATTTTTCAAATAAGGTGCCATCTTTTTTCAGAAGTGAAAAATCATAATGTCAGAGTGATTGTCTTAATTTTGGAAAAAATCTTCAGCAATTTCTTTTATCTAACTTTTATATTTTTCACCTTTACTTGATATTACTTTTTTATTATTATCACTATATTAAACTCCTGAATTGAAAAATATAGCTGAATAATTTGATTAATCAACATCACAAATTTTTCACCCTCATACTGAGCAATGCGTTTTTTAGTTAAAAGATTCGTTTTTTCATCTGCACCTTCATATTTTGTGCCGCCAATAGTTAATTTATCTACCCCAGATTTTACTACTAAATAGCCAAGATATTTAAACATACCAACAGGTTTAAATCCAAAAACATTACCTTCACTATGATTCCTGTACTTTAACATTATTTCACATTTATTTTTCGACTATCACCTTCAGCTTGAGCTCCATCTTTCTATCATTAATCTGTTCTTCACATTAATTAAATGCATCTTGTATGTCTGATTCACTTTATGTATAGTCATAAAAAGCAGTATGACGATGAGACCTTTTGTACTTTGGTCTTATGTATACTGGTACATCTCACTGATGATACGGATCTATTTGTTTTTCAACCTCTATTATCTTCAATGGCTTTAGTATGTTACCACCTGTACCTTCGATTCGTTCCTTAACTTTTTCGTTTGCATCAGTAAAATGTTTATCTTCCTTGTTTTATTTTACATATTCTTGAATTTTTCCTGTTTGGTTTAGATTTCTTAACAAATTCTGGTGATATTTTGGAAACAATTACTAGGATAAAAAAACATTAATAAAACATATTTTTATGTATCAGTTTATAAAAATTAATAAGATAATGTATTCTACTTTTAAAATACCAGCCACATGTATCTAGCCCACATTTAGCTTCTTCACTAGCTTATGAACAATTAGTATAATGTTGATGTATTTTTTTCTCATTTTTCATGTTCAGTTATACAGTCAAGAAAATCCTTAAATTCATTTATATTTTCAAACAAAATACCACTATCATGGTCGAATAGGTATGCAATATAATCATCTAAAGTGTTCATATTATAAGGAAAATATTATATGGTATCTGTATTTTCCTCCATTACGTTTCCAAGTCATATCTTTTCTGCCTGATCGCTAGACCGTTAGATTTTTACATTTCTTTTGTGGCTGCAGTCGATTCACAGTTGCTGCCTCTCATTTCGTCACCACCACGCACTTCTCGCCAGCTGCAGTTTACATCACCACATAAAGCAAAGAGGCTAATGTACTGCTGCTCTGCCCTTGACAGGGTGTACTGATCTCAGTCACCACTTGCTCTCAGCTGCACCTATATTGAGAAACGTCAGTAGATAATCAATCAAAATCTGCTCAGCATTAGATGAATTTAGGCTGTGTTATCCTCACTTTTACGGCCAGAGTACTTGACTCGCTTCTGCCACCTAGGATCCTTGTCCATTGTTCCCTTAACCCAACTGTTAGTTGTTTACAGTATTCAATCAATAACTATAATTTATGTCTGTCTTTTCTTTTGAAAAATAAATGTAGTTACTAAATTTTACTACATTCTCAGTCATTTTATATTGTCAGCACCATGGGTTAAATTTCATTGTGGTGTCCCATACCAGGATAACTTTCACATCTTTATTATTATAAACAAATTTGCTGCTACTCTGACACATATCTGTTAATGGTGAAGCAGCAGCAGTTGAAGCAAATGCACCTGAAGTTAGTTCCATTTACAGAAAATTATTTGTATTGAATTTTTTATGTAATCTTATTAATGTTTTACATATTTTAATAAATATAGATCTTCATTCATTATAAGTTAGACCACCATCTGAGGCAGTCTAGACAGATTTTCATTAAAATTTAGGGGTGGTGGTTCATCACCTCAAAACAGTAGCGATTTGCTACTACCTATATTTTCAAAAACTGATTCATTAATAATAACAGTTTATGGTTACATATATAAAGGGGAGTGTATCATACAATACAAATGAGAAAACTGAAACTTCTATATTTTCTGTCTGTATGTTATCCTGATAATTCTGTATGTGCATTTATAGATCAGTTAATAGATGACAAAGTGAATTATTTATATAACCTAAAAGGGGATACAATATGTATTGTTTATGTGTACTATAAACAACAAGTGTGTTAAATTATTTTTCCTATAGATCTCTGTCCCATCTTTAACAGAAGCATAGTCATTTAATGTATTTTCATAATAATTTATAGTTTCAGAATCAATATTATTTTTGTAAAAAAAGTCTTAAAATGTCTCTAACGACTACAGAAAACAGTTCTCACAAGGAGGATCCATTAAACCCATGGGATTGTTCATAAATGAAACATAATCTCTTTTATATTGTGTTAATTTTTCAGGTGGGAAAGACTTCCTAGCAGGAATATTAAATTGAAAATCTAAAATATAATTATTAAAGGAATCTACTAAAGGACTTTTAATTGTTTTTAGTTTCCAGAGCTGTGCTCACCCCTCTGAATTAACACCATAGTGACTAAATTTTAAAATATCAGGTAATCAGTACATTTTTCCCAAATAATAAATAGACAAGTCTACACTTTTCTTACAAAAATAAATTATACAAATGGAGACATTAAAAGTATTGAAAATTAACAGCTAGAGCAAAACAATTAAGAATAAGAGGTCATTCTAAACTTAGAAAACAATCGTGTATTGATGTTGTCCAAAATAAAGTCAGCAGTCTGGAGACTGCACGCATTACAGAGACTGCTTCTAATATAAATTAACTAAAAGTTAAAGAAATAGACATAAGAATTAAAGGATATTCTAAACTAGAAAGGGAAAAAGTTTTGCATTGATTAATTACAATTGTGAAAATCTGTGTTTTGAGGAATTATATAAATTGGTTTTAGCAACAACTGAAACATATAGAAGAGAATAATTTGTATAATAATATGGAATGGAAATATATGTTAGGCATTTTCCATTAACTGAAAATTTTATGAGAGTTTCACAATAAATTAATTTGCATTTATATTAATACAATACCAAAATTAATCTGAAGATTTTGAGAAGTTCAAATTAATTAATATAATTTATCATACACACAAAATTTATCCAAAGATTTAATGAGGGGATTTCAAGACAAATTAGAATGGAAAGCAAAACTTAACTAATAATTTCAAAAGAGAATTTCAAGATAAATTATATTGGAGTTTACATCAAATAAAGAAAAATTATCTCTAGATGTTATTAGATAATTTCAAGATAGTATAAACTGGAATAAAATATCTCAAAGCAATCTGGCCAAAAATTCAATAATAAATTCAATAATAAATTAATCTTATATATATACATATATATATATATATATATATATATATATATATATATATATATATGTGTATGTATGTATAAATATATATATTTATATAGGAAACAAATTTTATCTGAAAAATTTATAAGACAATATCAGAACACAGTAGACTGGAATAATATATCAACATATCAAAAATTATCACAAGATTTCTGAGACCTGGTACCAAGGAAGGCAGGACTGGGTTGTGATGGTGCAGGGGGCCATAATCAATTACTGTTGGTTAGTTTATTTTTTCAATCACCTACACTTAATAGGAAACAACAACAAATGAAAGATGACAATAAATTAATAAGTGTTCCACAGCCGGAGGCCTTAATGACAACAAATTCTAACTATTTTATGGCTGAAGGCCCCAATAGTGATAATTTAAAAGAGAGTCATGGCTGAAGGCCTGAATAGCAATATTAAGAACCAGTTAAACTATTTCAACCAGCAATTAGTTACTAAAATATTTTTAAAAGAACAATCATCAAAATCTCAATAGCTAGAATACAATCGTCTAATTAAAATTTTAAGACAACTAACACAAATGGCTGAAGATCTTAATGACAACAAATTCGAACTATTTCTCAGATGAAGGCCCCAATAGTAATAATTTAAAAACTATTTTATGGCTGTAGGCCTGCATAGCAATCTTTTAAGAACCAGTTAACTTCTTCAACTTGCAATTACAGTTATTAAAATATTTGTAATTTTGAAAAAACAATCATCAAATCTGACCAAATCCAGGGGGAGCAGGGGCCCACAGACATTGCTCCAAGGTTCGACCTGGGAAAGTCCCTCAAAAGTTTGCAAGCTATTAGACAAGCAGTCAAGAGTTGTATTCACATAACGAGATGGTAACTCAGACCAGGGGCAGTTTAAACGCATGACCAATAATCATGTACCGAATCAACGTAATGTGTGATGATCAATGCAATGATGGAATAACATGCCCAACCCATAACAGGTGGTCAGCACTATGACTTCAGACTCCAGTGTTTAGAGCATCTGGCAGAAAGGAACCACTACTACCAGGGTAGGAAAAATAAAAAAAAAGACACAACAGCCGGCCCACAAATCAAAGAAGCTGGCAAACTGCATGCCTTACCAGATAGCACTGACAAAGGCCATAACATACACTTAGCTCCAGGGCAGGTACCTGGGGCGTTAGCGGCCACTAGGCAGGAAAAATACCACTGGTTGAACTTCACAAATAGTAACATATAGAATGCAACAATTAATAACAAGTAGTGGGGGAAGGCTCATTATGTTCGCTTTCTCCAAAAGCTCCACTCCCTGCTCTTCATCTAGGCAACACTGTGAGCAGCAACATGCTAGCAAATGGCGAGATCTCACAATGGTGGATGTATCACTACTTGAATTAAGGCCCACTCAGCTTAAACTTCCTGGGTCCGGTTGACAACGAGATTGTACCCCTCACAACTACAGCCCTTCCATCCAGCGGTTCATGCAAGCTGCTAGTGGTCCCGGCATATTCTTGAGCTGTGCAGACCTGGCTGCTCATCTGTCCGCAACCAAACTGTGGGCTCATATGACACAGAAACACTGCAACGTCGCTCCAAAGATAGAACCACCGTTACTAGATATCGATAAGCGCCGCTGCTGCCACTAGCGGACAGACATCACTTTCAAACGGAGTGGCGCCAATGAATACAAGAAGAAGACGACAACTGTAACTATATCAACTCAACGATGCCAACCTGGTAACAGCACCAACGCGAGCCTCTGCACGGTTCAATTTCAAGTATGAAATTCGAGATAAATTGATTGGGACAATATAGAATATAATCAAAAATGATGTGAAATATATATATCACATACACAAATGCTATTTGAAGATTTTATAATAGAATTTAAAGGTGAAGTGAAATGGAAAAATGTTTTAAGATTTCAAAAATTATCTGAATCATTCATACAAAAATCAATGAAACCATGTGAAATAATGGAGTAACTTCGGTATAAATTTCCTGAATTAGGATTTCTTCAGAATTTTGATGTCTAACATCGATTCTACATAATTTCCTTCGTGAATTTTTTTAATTATGCTCTAGTGACATAATAACTATGTTGATGAAAAATCAAATAATTTTCAAAGAATTCTGACTGAATGTTTGAGGAACAACGTGAGCTAACAAGGTATCTATATCTTTGTTTCTTTCTTGTACTAGTTCTAAAACATTATCAATTATCCCATTTGAATTTTCCATATGCTCATCCTTAATTTTGTTTACATTTTCCAAGTGAGTCATTTGATATATCATTTTATGTTCTTCATGTTTACGAATTTATGGTAAAACTTCTCATAAACTCAATATTGGATATCTTCTTGAAATGTCGTTTTTGATTTCATGATTATGAACATAGACGAGCTTCAGTAATAAAATTTGGGTCTAAATGCAAGTGTAACGAATCGTTATGCTTCAAATTGTTGTATTTTTTCCTACAATTTTCTCTAACATGATATGCCATTGCTTTGCTTGTGTTTGCAAATTCTAAAAGTTTAATAACATCTTTAGCCTTAAACTGTGGACTATTCTTTTCATCAGTATTCACAAGCACTTCCTTATTATAATGAGTATCTGTGTTGTTTGTGAGATGTGCTACCTTTTTCTTCTTTTTCTGTTGTTGTTTATTTTGTAAGATTTGTGGTGGGTCTTATACCGGGAGTAGTGGGATATTGCATTCCTGGCCGATATAACAGGGCAATATTTTTCCGACCCCAATACACTGCCAAATGAATATTACCTTTATCCTCTTGGTGTTCCACATCCTTCGGTGCCAACCCTTGTCTATCCCAGTGTGGTGAAGATCCATGGAATGCTTCCACAGGTTCTCTCTATTGCGATACTAAATAAATAGTCACACTTCTCACAAACAATGGTATATTTTTCCCAACATTTCCATTATTACTTTCCATAACACAACTAACAATTGGTATGGTAGTACCACTCTCTTCAGTACATTCAAACGTTTGTACATGTATACTGTAGGACCTGATAGAAAAACCAGAAAAAAACAACTACCACTCTTCAATTGTTCATTACGCCCTTGTTGGTGCATAGTTTACTCGATGGCCCTCGGATTCAGGCACTTGCTGCACCATGGCACAAAGATTCCCAGATGACCAGTGGTTGTAATACCATTTTTACGGGCCCCCTCCTAGCTAGCTCCCCCAATGCTCCACATTCACTGCATATAAGAAAGGAAAACACACAAATTCCCTTTCTCACTACATGTACCCTTGTTCAATTTACTCATGAGCATCTCTTGTCGATGGCTTTCCAATAGTGTGCTGGAATGTTTACAGATATCCTGGATCACTACAGAAGTCAATGAGTTCTAGTGCCCCCAAAATGACAATTATTTTCAACTAAAATTTTATTTCATTCTGTACAGATTTTAATTTTTTAGTACACTCAGAGTTGACTTGGTTTACATATATAGTTGTAAGTGGACACATTAAGCACACTACTCATGTTTTTAATGCATGATCTTATTTACAAATTAATTAAATTAATTATTTTATATTATATTGTAATAATTAATTAAAATAATTATAATGTATATTATTAAATTTTATTTATAAAGATTTTTGGTACAAAACATTGAATTTGAGGCAACTATTGTACAAAATGTAAAATATTATAATTTATTTACTGTAATATAGTATGATTTAATTAATTTAATTTATAAAAAAGGTTGTGCATTAAAACATAACTAGTGCACTCAATGTACCCAAATACTACTATAGAACTCATTACTTCATGAGATAAAAAGCTAGTTGCATTTCAGATGAATCATATTTTCTGACTCCAAGTTGGCTAATTCTCAAGCAATTTTTTTCTTCACGCTAATCCATAATGTTGGAACACAGTATATGTTTCAAAATCGTAGTGCAAATCGACGTTAGTGATATTTGTCTGTAACTCAGTGGATTACTCCTGTTCCCTTTCTTATTGATGTGACCCAAGCAAATTTTTTGTCTTTAGATCTTTTGAGAGCAAACGGTGGTGCACGAATGCTAGGTATGGAGCTATTATACTGATGAGAAAAAACGTTATGACCACTTGCCTGTCTGTCTTTGGAACAAAATACTACACTGATTCTACATCTCACGGACCAGATAGTTTATTGACAGCTTTGTAGAGGTATGTGGCATTAGCTGTCTGTGCAAAGGTCATGTAATTCGCATAAACAACGCGCGGCTCATTTGTGTACACAGTAATGGCGCCCGATAGCGACCCAGATGGCTTCCATGGTATTTACATCAGGCGAATCTGGCCTCCGAGAAATCAACGTGAGTTCACTATGATGCTCCTTAAACCACCGTAGCACCGTTCTGGCTCCGAGACCCGAATAATTATACTGATAAAAGATGACAACGCCATCGGGGAAGACATCAAGCATGCAGGTGGTTTGCAGCTGTTGTGAGTCTTCAGTTACTACCACAGATCCCATGCAAGCGCAGGAGAATGTCTCCCTTAGCACAATACTGCTCCCACCAACCTGAGTCCATGATACACTGCACATTTCGAGCTCCTGTTCAGCTATATGACAGTTTTTGTGGAGACAAACAGCGACCTAGTGCAGCAAAAATATGATTTACTCGAAGAGCTGACATGTTAAATTGATTAATGGTCGAGTCCCGATGGTCCCATACCCGGATGCTCTGCTGCAGAGCTACATGTTCAACAGTGTACGATGAATAGGATGGTCTGTAACATTTTTGCGTGCACCAGCATTGTGATCTTACGCCGGAGATACCACAGATCACCATCTAGACTGCTTTACAGAGCAGACAAACCTCCAAACCCGACATTCTGTGAAGAGTCGTGAACGTCCAACCATTCAGCGCCCAGGGGTAGTTTCACTATCGTTTACCTCTTCCCCTCGATGTTTACGACAGCAGCACTTGAACATTCGACCATCTTCGCCATTTTCGAGATACTCATCTGCAGGCTGCGCATAATAATTATTTGCCCTTGTCGAAGTGGCTTATCTCTAGGGATTTCCTCATTTGCAGCCCGTATGTTTGCTAGGGTGATTGCCCGCCCGTATCTAGTCCACTTCGATTATTTTGTTACTGCGTGACGTGCCCACGCGCCATCACGCGGCGTCAAACGTCGCGGTGGACAGTGGTTAAAATGTTTTGGGTTGTCAGTGTATATCAATGTACTCTGGAAGGTACCCACCTAGTACGCAGTGTGAACTGCAGGCCCTGCCTTTATTAAGTGATTTAACCTGCTTCGCTACGCTGAGGATATCTAAGCTACTAATGTTGGCAGTTGCTCTTGATTCGGATTCTGGATATTTACTTTGTCTTCTTTGTTGATGGAATTTTGCAAAGCCGTGTTTAGTAACTTTTGATTTTTGCACTGCCTTCAGTAACATTTCCATTGCTATCGTACGGTGAAAGTATCGTTGGCGTCTTTGCAACGGTACTTTCGCGTTCTCATCAATACGGTACCAGAACGTTTAAGTTCTACCACTGTAAAGGCGGAAGATCCGCGATTCGGAATGTCAGAACTGTGCAGTATGTAGCGGCAGGAACACCACCACAAAATCACGCAGCACTAACACTCCAAACCATCGATTCTCGGACAGAGATTTTAACCATGTTCAACCCAATGGTAAAGTACCGAACTATTTTTCTCCGAATCATACAGTTTGGGGGGGAAAGCAGTGAGAATAATTACTTTTGGAAACCTTTTATCAGACAAAGCCTTTTATAACAATAAACTGTTTCGCTTAATAAAACGGTCGCCATCCCAAATCGGGCACAGTGCCTACACAAAGAGATGCAGTCAATTTTCAACACTGAATAAATAACTACTATCACTTACTACAGTCACTTGGCAATAAGTACTATTAATCCCACTTTCTATTACTTATAGAATTTATCACTATACTTCAGTAATTATTTACATATGTTTCAACAAGGATACAAAAAAATATTAAACTTAGAGCTATCACTCATATGACCAAAACTCTTATTTAACACAACTAAATTTCATTTCTTTAGGACTGTTATTTGTTCACGTTTTACTAACACCAATATTTGTCTGGCTTTCTTTGACATGGAGAAGCAACACGAACAGTTACTGTCAAGATTGTTGCAGTTAAACAATTATGTAACTTTCAGAAATACTATTGAGAACTTATTCTCATGGTCACGCAAAGCAGTGGCCCTTAAACTGATACGTGCAAACTTTAATAATGATTTTCAGAATTTACTACCAAAACAGTACTATTGCCAGTAATTTACTATTATTCAAGCTTCAATAAACATCAGGATACTCGGAATAAATTGGTTTAGGTAAGGACCCTACTGAGGTAAATGACATAGAAAAATCACGGTTAAACACAAAGGTACATTTAACACTTATATTCCACTGATTGAAGATGGATGGTTCATACTGTGATAAACTTATAAATAAAGTACTTTGCCTTGTTACTGATGTCGAAGGTGGAGCGAGGCGGTGCTGCGTAGTAACATTGCGCAGGTACGGCTCTTGATGTACATAGCTCTGTCTTCCATTGGTGGCGACGATAAAATTGCAAATTTCTCAGCTATTAATTTATTGCCGTACTGCCCCAATCATGTAGAACACGTCCGAGGCCAAAAGCCCAGTCTTGCAGGTAAATTCGGGGCCTGTAGTACTTGACCAAGGTAATGCGTGTTCACTACTTGCAGGGCAGCTACCGACTGTGTGCTACTCGCGCGCCAATTTTCACTCGGGCGCCACACCACTTTTTCTATTCCACTGTAGAACGGAGTTCCGTTCTACCTATGATCACTACACCTTTTGAGTTTACACTTCTGCTTACAAAAACCCTAAGTATGAACCATCTACAATTGCATGACAACATATACATACAAAATTGACCTAATTAATTACAGTTGTACTTTCAATATTACATAATTATTTACAAAATATGTTTTTAGTCCACCTACGTCAAACAGGTTATTTTAAATACACTCCTGGAAATGGAAAAAAGAACACATTGACACCGGTGTGTCAGACCCACCATACTTGCTCCGGACACTGCGAGAGGGCTGTACAAGCAATGATCACACGCACGGCACAGCGGACACACCAGGAACCGCGGTGTTGGCCGTCGAATGGCGCTAGCTGCGCAGCATTTGTGCACCGCCGCCGTCAGTGTCAGCCAGTTTGCCGTGGCATACGGAGCTCCATCGCAGTCTTTAACACTGGTAGCATGTCGCGACAGCGTGGACGTGAACCGTATGTGCAGTTGACGGACTTTGAGCGAGGGCGTATAGTGGGCATGCGGGAGGCTGGGTGGACGTACCGCCGAATTGCTCAACACGTGGGGCGTGAGGTCTCCACAGTACATCGATGTTGTCGCCAGTGGTCGGCGGAAGGTGCAAGTGCCCGTCGACCTGGGACCGGACCGCAGCGACGCACGGATGCACGCCAAGACCGTAGGATCCTACGCAGTGCCGTAGGGGACCGCACCGCCACTTCCCAGCAAATTAGGGACACTGTTGCTCCTGGGGTATCGGCGAGGACCATTCGCAACCGTCTCCATGAAGCTGGGCTACGGTCCCGCACACCGTTAGGCCGTCTTCCGCTCACGCCCCAACATCGTGCAGCCCGCCTCCAGTGGTGTCGCGACAGGCGTGAATGGAGGGACGAATGGAGACGTGTCGTCTTCAGCGATGAGAGTCGCTTCTGCCTTGGTGCCAATGATAGTCGTATGCGTGTTTGGCGCCGTGCAGGTGAGCGCCACAATCAGGACTGCATACGACCGAGGCACACAGGGCCAACACCCGGCATCATGGTGTGGGGAGCGATCTCCTACACTGGCCGTACACCACTGGTGATCGTCGAGGGGACACTGAATAGTGCACGGTACATCCAAACCGTCATCGAACCCATCGTTCTACCATTCCTAGACCGGCAAGGGAACTTGCTTTCCAACAGGACAATGCACGTCCGCATGTATCCCGTGCCACCCAACGTGCTCTAGAAGGTGTAAGTCAACTACCCTGGCCAGCAAGATCTCCGGATCTGTCCCCCATTGAGCATGTTTGGGACTGGATGAAGCGTCGTCTCACGCGGTCTGCAAGTCCAGCACGAACGCTGGTCCAACTGAGGCGCCAGGTGGAAATGGCATGGCAAGCCGTTCCACAGGACTACATCCAGCATCTCTACGATCGTCTCCATGGGAGAATAGCAGCCTGCATTGCTGCGAAAGGTGGATATACACTGTACTAGTGCCGACATTGTGCATGCTGTGTTGCCTGTGTCTATGTGCCTGTGGTTCTGTCAGTGTGATCATGTGATGTATCTGACCCCAGGAATGTGTCAATAAAGTTTCCCCTTCCTGGGACAATGAATTCACGGTGTTCTTATTTCAATTTCCAGGAGTGTAGATAAACTACACTTAACAAAAGCTTACTCTTGTTTTAGTATTTTCTTAATTTTTCAAAATTATTATGGGACAAAAAAATTTAAAATATACAGATTAATGGCAGTATTATATTTACAATAGCGTTACATCTTGCTTCTGGCGTATTTTACGCACTAGGTTTTGTTGATTCTCGCATTGAGTATCGCACTAAAATTCGAGCTTCTGTAGAACTTTAGCAATTTTGGGGAATCTGGGTTCTTTTAAATTTATCATGCATTCATCGTTGCTTCTTTGTCATTTTCTGATCTGTCTCGTGTACCATAGGGGATCAATACAACCTCTTACTAATTTATTTGATGTTTATCTCTCAATTTCCGTAGATAATATTTCCTTACTAGTAAATCAAACTGGTCTACGTTTATAGATTGGGAGAAGTGGAGAATGCCTCTTGGGAAGGCGTCGAACAAATTTATATCTGATTTTTTAATATATATATTTCGATTCTTTTTTTCGGGTGTTATGCTATTCAGTCTTGCTACAAGGGCGCTGTGGTCACTAATCCCAGTATCCGTCACAATGTTTCCTGTTTGTCGAGGATTATTCGTTGTTAAAATTACGTTTTCACAACCATTTACACTTCGTGTGACCTTCTCAAATATTTGTTCAAAACAATTTTCTGAGAAAGAATTCAGAACGATTTCTGAAGGCGCTTTATTCCTACCACCGAGTTTAAACACAATGATTTCCTTGAACATTTTTGAGAGATGCATCGGTCTGCTTTGGCTGATTGATAATTGGGGTCTGAATTTCTCGTATCATAACTATATAAAAAAAATACAAAAATCCTTTGGCCGTTTTGTCTGCTTGTTATATGTATACAGTTTAATCTGTGACCGAGGCCCACTGTTACAAACAATGTTATCTCTGATGTACGTGTGTTTGCACCACACTACTGTGTTAATTGATTTAAAAATCTTGAAAGCGACTCACCTTCACAATGGCTCTAAGGTTGTCAGCCGAAATGTCAGAATCACAATTAATTATATCCCTGTTGCACACTCAAAAGCTAATGGAACATTAAACCATGCTAATCCCACACTGTCTGATAATAATATGCACTACAGTACCCAAGTATGCCAATATATGTCAATATTCTGTTCGTCTCAAATCGGTAACGGACAGCCTGGCAAACGACCCTGATATTAATAAAATGAGTATTTTATTGTTTATTTTAATTAGTTATTTACTTAATTTATTTATTTATTTATGCAAGCTTATCTGATTAGGGCCATCGGGCCCTCTCTTTCATTGCACTAGGGTTTCGCATACAGTACCTTTCTTACATTGTAGATGCCTAAGAAATAACAATTTTTGTATGACAAGTGATATTAAAATGATTTGAGTGTCTGTAGCATCAATGTAAGTGAATAAAGCTAACTATAAATTAATAAGGTTAATACTGGCAGTACTTCTACTACTGCTTCTGCTTCCATTAATAATGATAATAATATAATAATAATAATAATAACAAATGTGATACTGGTAGATACAAAAATAACTGATAGTTGTACAAAGAATTTTGATATTTCGAGTTCTACGGAAAGGAAATTTAAGGAGACTGCATCAGCTAAGGATATTGGAAAATAAGGAAAATGTGGTTTGAATGAAGTATGTAAAAGGAAACGAGTGCTTACAGGGACAATGATAACCATCATTGTTGCTTTAGTAGATATGTTATTAACTGCTTCTGGAGCTAGCGATGTTATTCAATTCTTCAATATAATGTGGGACGTTATCCCAAAGCTTGATTAATACTACTTGTAACGTCGTCGGGAAAGTGGTTAAACAATGTATTGCACAGAATGGGTTTTGCTCTGATGGGAACGGGTATTTCTGCCACGTAGCTCAGCCAAGAGCATTAAGGTAGAGGAAAGATGTCAGGGACAGTGCACGTTGATAAGACTGTAGAGAAGACAAAGGTTATGGAAATCTCTGCGTTTGTCTGCACGCAGCCGAGATAGCTGCCCATATATTTGTGAAATATGATCAGAGAGGTGAACATCGAAGATATATTGAACACATACGTTCATAATCAGTTCCAGGTGCGATGGATTTTTCTAAAAAAGATCTTCGAGGATAACATTGGTGTGACGCCGGAAGCAGCAAACTCTTGTATTCCATTAAGCTGCATAAAAAACGGATCAACGGTTTTGAAATCCGCAAACGAAACAACTTACATGTGACGACCACCTCCACTTAGTAATAACCCACAGAAATGGCTGGAGCGGGTTGTTCGATTTATTGCTGTAATTACAGCCTGCGGTTGACACCTGTTTCGCGAGGGGATATTAATGGCAGGATTTCCGTTTGAGTTAGACCGTGCTCAGAACACATAAACTCGTTGCACGGCTCACAGAGAATTAGCAGCAATAACTCCCAGAACGACAGTGTCATTCACTGTAGATTATAACGGCCAAACATGCCTTTAATTGTGGAACGGCTTAGAATATTCGGATCAGTACGCGGTAGATGAAGCTGAACTGCAATGTGGCTGACAATAAAAAGGGAATGCAGAGGCATAATTTCAGAGTGACTGGTAAATTGGATTAATGTAGTCAATTAAAGCGAGATGATACGTATACACGAATGTGAGAGAGAAACGTTAGAAAACATCAGTCTTTTCCAAACGAAAGAAATACTGACCACTTAATCAATCACTTTTTCCCGTAAAATCTCGCTTGCACACAATTTAGAATGAATTATTTCACTTAAAAGACCATATCATTCACACAGTTGTTTCAAAGTAGATCAGGCATTAATCATAATAAGATGCTTTGAACTTTTACTTGCTTTTCAAATTTATGGATCAACGAAATACAAATATTTAAGTGGGTCACATGGTGATTCCCTTCCCCCATGAACCATGGACCTTGCCGTTGGTGGGGAGGCTTGCGTGCCTCAGCGATACAGATGGCCGTACCGTAGGTGCAACCACAACGGAGGGGTATCTGTTGAGAGGCCAGACAAACATGTGGTTCCTGAAGAGGGGCAACAGCCTTTTCAGTAGTTGCAGGGGCAACAGTCTGGATGATTGACTGATCTGGCCTTGTAACATTAACCAAAACGGCCTTGCTGTGCTGGTACTGCGAACGGCTGAAAGCAAGGGGAAACTACAGCCGTAATTTTTCCCGAGGACATGCAGCTTTACTGTATGATTAAATGATGATGGCGTCCTCTTGGGTAAAATATTCCGGAGCTAAAATAGTCCCCCACTCGGATCTCCGGGCGGGGACTACTCAAGAGGACGTCGTTATCAGGAGAAAGAAAACTGGCATTCTACGGATCGGAGCGTGGAATGTCAGATCCCTTAATCAGGCAGGTAGGTTAGAAAATTTAAAAAGGGAAATGGATAGGTTAAAGTTAGATATAGTGGGAATTAGTGAAGTTCGGTGGCCGGAGGAACAAGACTTTTGGTCAGGTGATTACAGGGTTATAAATACAAAATCAAATAGGGGTAATGCAGGAGTAGGTTTAATAATGAATAAAAAAATAGGAGTGCGGTTTAGCTACTACAAACAGCATAGTGAACGCATTATTGTGGCCTAGATAGACACAAAGCCCATGCCTACTACAGTAGTACAAGTTTATATGCCAACTAGCTCTGCAGATGATGAAGAAATTGATGAAATGTATGACGAGATAAAAGAAATTATTCAGGTAGTGAAGGGAGACGAAGATTTAGTAGTCATGGGTGACTGGAATTCGTCAGTAGGAAAAGGGAGAGAAGGAAACATAGTAGGTGAATATGGATTGGGGGGAAGAAATGAAAGAGGAAGCCGCGTTGTAGAATTTTGCACAGAGCATAACTTAATCATAGCTAACACTTGGTTCAAGAATCATAAAAGAAGGTTGTATACCTGGAAGAATCCTGGAGATACTAATAGGTATCAGATAGATTATATAATGGTAAGACAGAGATTTAGGAACCAGGTTTTAAATTGTAAGACATTTCCAGGGGCAGATGTGGATTCTGACCACAATCTATTGGTTATGAACTGCAGATTGAAACTGAAGAAACTGCAAAAAGGTGGGAATTTAAGGAGATGGGACCTGGATAAACTGAAAGAACCAGAGGTTGTAGAGAGTTTCAGGGAGAGCATAAGGGAACAATTGACAGGAATGGGGGAAAGAAATACAGTAGAAGAAGAATGGGTAGCTCTGAGGGATGAAGTAGTGAAGGCAGCAGAGGATCAAGTAGGTAATAAGACGAGGGCTAATAGAAATCCTTGGGTAACAGAAGAAATATTGAATTTAATTGATGAAAGGAGAAAATATAAAAATGCAGTAAATGAAGCAGGCAAAAGGGAATACAAACGTCTCAAAAATGAGATCGACAGAAAGTGCAAAATGGCTAAGCAGGGGTGGCTAGAGGACAAATGTAAGGATGTAGAGGCTTGTCTCACTAGGGGTAAGATAGATACTGCCTACAGGAAAATTAAAGAGACCTTTGGAGAGAAGAGAACCACTTGTATGAATATCAAGAGCTCAGATGGCAACCCAGTTCTAAGCAAAGAAGGGAAGGCAGAAAGGTGGAAGGAGTATATAGAGGGTTTACACAAGGGCGATGTACTTGAGGACAGTATTATGGAAATGGAAGAGGATGTAGATGAAGATGAAATGGGAGATAAGATACTGCGTGAAGAGTTTGACAGAGCACTAAAAGACCTGAGTCGAAACAAGGCCCCGGGAGTAGACAACATTCCATTAGAACTACTGATGGCCTTGGGAGAGCCAGTCATGACAAAACTCTACCATCTGGTGAGCAAGATGTATGAGACAGGCGAAATACCCACAGACTTCAAGAAGAATATAATAATTCCAATACCAAAGAAAGCAGGTGTTGACATATGTGAAAATTACCGAACTATCAGTTTAATAAGTCACAGCTGCAAAATACTAACGCGAATTCTTTACAGACGAATGGAAAAACTGGTAGAAGCGGACCTCGGGGAAGATCAGTTTGGATTCCGTAGAAATGTTGGAACACGTGAGGCAATACTAACCTTACGACTTATCTTAGAAGAAAGATTAAGAAAAGGCAAACCTACGTTTCTAGCATTTGTAGACTTAGAGAAAGCTTTTGACAACGTTAACTGCAATACTCTCTTTCAAATTCTGAAGGTGGCAGGCGTAAAATACAGGGAGCGAAAGGCTATTTACAATTTGTACAGAAACCAGATGGCGGTTATAAGAGTCGAGAGGCATGAAAGGGAAGCAGTGGTTGGGAAAGGAGTGAGACAGGGTTGTAGCCTCTCCCCGATGTTATTCAATCTGTATATTGAGCAAGCAGTAAAGGAAACAAAAGAAAAATTCGGAGTAGGTATTAAAATTCATGGAGAAGAAGTAAAAACTTTGAGGTTCGCCGATGACATTGTAATTCTGTCAGAGACAGCAAAGGACTTGGAAGAGCAGTTGAACGGAATGGATAGTGTCTTGAAAGGAGGATATAAGATGAACATCAACAAAAGCAAAACGAGGATAATGGAATGTAGTCAAATTAAATTGGGTGATGCTGAGGGGATTAGATTAGGAAATGAGACACTTAAAGTAGTAAAGGAGTTTTGCTATTTAGGGAGTAAAATAACTGATGATGGTCGAAGTAGAGAGGATATAAAATGTAGACTGGCAATGGCAAGGAAAGCGTTTCTGAAGAAGAGAAATTTGTTAACATCGAGTATAGATTTAAGTGTCAGGAAGTCGTTTCTGAAAGTATTTGTATGGAGTGTAGCCATGTATGGAAGTGAAACATGGACGATAAATAGTTTGGACAAGAAGAGAATAGAAGCTTTCGAAATGTGGTGCTACAGAAGAATGCTGAAGATAAGGTGGGTAGATCACGTAACTAATGAGGAGGTATTGAATAGGATTGGGGAGAAGAGAAGTTTGTGGCACAACTTGACCAGAAGAAGGGATCGGTTTTTAGGACATGTTTTGAGGCATCAAGGGATCACAAATTTAGCATTGGAGGGCAGCGTGGAGGGTAAAAATCGTAGAGGGAGACCAAGAGATGAATACACTAAGCAGATTCAGAAGGATGTAGGTTGCAGTAGGTACTGGGAGATGAAGAAACTTGCACAGGATAGAGGAGCTTGGAGAGCTGCATCAAACCAGTCTCAGGTCTGAAGACCACAACAACAACATGGTGATTCCGACATTCCTTCATTTATAATGTAGGAAAACTACTTATAGTTACGAGATGTGTCTGGAAATTAATGAAAATTTCTTGTTACCTCCCCCTTCACACACTACTTAGATTTAATTATGTCCTGTGCTCAGAACCAGTATGAGACTTTTTCAGTTTCAGCAACAATGTAGGTATTGTCTGAATTGAAGTTATATTTGTCAAGTTCCTTACGAAAGCCGAGTCTTCAAATTTTATGTGTCGGTTGGCGTATGATGAATTACAAAGGACTTGCAGAAACATTCCCTTTCGAAGACAAACGTTCAGGTGGCACAAGTCCACTTTGGCACTCAGAGGAGAAGTCGATGACAGAGCTCGTCTGAATAGAATTTCAGCCTGAAGAACAAGTAACCACGTGTAAATAATGAAGTGTCTTACGATCTCAACCATCTACTGGTGGTGAGAATCATCAGTAGTGTGTTAACTTTAATCAGGCTAAGTGCCCATAAAATTTTAACATGGGATTTGGGTCCGAAGAATCTCCAAAGACTTGGAAGAATGTGTGTCTTGATCTTATGGACCACCTACAGAGGGAACCAGAATACTTCATTCGCCCAATAACAGATGACGAACCACAGATTTTTAAAAACTGTTCCATGATAAAATGCGAAATTTGGGAGTGACACAATATAAAATCTCCTCGTCCCAAGGAAGCGAAAATGAGCAACCCAAAGAGTTAACTCACGCTCACTTTTTTAACCATCGGGAGTTCTACCACAGAAAATGTGTGCACTTAGGACAAACAGGCCGGCCGCGGTGGTCTCGCGGTTCGAGGCGCGCAGTCCGGAACCGTGGGACTGCTACGGTCGCAGGGTCGAATCCTGCCTTGGGCATGGATGTGTGTGATGTCCTTAGGTTAGTTAGGTTTAAGTAGTTCTAAGTTCTAGGGGACTGATAACCACAGCAGTTGAGTCCCATAGTGCTCAGAGCCATTTGACAGACAGTGGTTCAAACTATTTATCGGGAAGTCCTTCAAAGTCTTAGGAACATGGTGGCTCGCGAGCGGCAACAATACACCTTCACATCGAAAACGCTGCAGCAGCGTCTTTGGCGCACCTGCAGTGTGCGGCAGAGTATTGACATGAAGAAGGAAGAGCACGACTCTTACGTTATGCAGGCTGCAACAAATCAGGTGGAGCTCCTGAACACGCCCTTCACACCTGACGGGAGACTCTGCTGTTCTGCCCATTTTTACGTGTTCAGTGTGCGCTCAGAACAAAGAAGTGCAAGGTGATGAGATCGATGGCCAAACTAGAGACACTACACAACAGACGAGTGCAACGCTTTGTCGGATTTTCACTGTTGTTTTAATTTCACACCGATGTTGTTTTTGTTGTGGTCTTCAGTCCTGAGACTGGTTTGATGCAGCTCTCCATGCTACTGTATCCTGTGCAAGCTTCTTCATCTCCCAGTACCTACTGCAACCTACATCCTTCTGAATCTGCTTAATGTATTCATCTCTTGGTCTCCCTCTACGATTTTTACCCTCCACGCTGCCCTCCAATGCTAAATTTGTGATCCCTTGATGCCTCAAAACATGTCCTACCAAACGATCCCTTCTTCTAGTCAAGTTGTGCCACAAACTTCTCTTCTCCCCAATCCTATTCAATACCTCCTCATTAGTTACGTGATCTACCCACCTTATCTTCAGCATTCTTCTGTAGCACCACATTTCGAAAGCTTCTATTCTCTTCTTGTCCAAACTGGTTATCGTCCATGTTTCACTTCCATACATGGCTACACTCCATACAAATACTTTCAGAAACGACTTCCTGACACTTAAATCTATACTCGATGTTAACAAATTTCTCTTCTTCAGAAACGATTTCCTTGCCATTGCCAGTCTACATTTTATATCCTCTCTACTTCGACCATCATCAGTTATTTTACTCCCTAAATAGCAAAACTCCTTTACTACTTTAAGTGTCTCATTTCCTAATCTAATTCCCTCAGCATCACCCGACTTAATTCGAATACATTCCATTATCCTCGTTTTGCTTTTGTTGATGTTCATCTTATATCCTCCTTTCAAGACACTGTCCATTCCGTTCAACTGCTCTTCCAAGTCCTTTGCTGTCTCTGACAGAATTACAATGTCATCAGCGAACCTCAAAATTTTTACTTCTTCTCCATGAATTTTAATACCTACTCCGAATTTTTCTTTTGTTTCCGTTACTGCTTTCTCAATATACATATTGAATAACATCGGGGAGAGGCTACAACCTTGTCTCACTCCTTTCCCAACCACTGCTTCCCTTTCATGCTCCCCGACTCTTATAACTGCCATCTGGTTTCTGTACAAATTGTAAATAGCCTTTCGCTCCCTGTATTTTACGCCTGCCACCTTCAGAATTTGAAAGAGAGTATTCCAGTTAACGTTGTCAAAAGCTTTCTCTAAGTCTACAAATGCTAGAAACGTAGGTTTGCCTTTTCTTAATCTTTCTTCTAAGATAAGTCGTAAGGTTAGTATTGCCTCCCGTGTTCCAACATTTCTACGGAATCCAAACTGATCTTCCCCCAGGTCCGCTTCTACCAGTTTTCCGATTCGTCTGTAAAGAATTCGCGTTAGTATTTTGCAGCTGTGACTTATTAAACTGATAGTTCGGTAATTTTCACATCTGTCAACACCTGCTTTCTTTGGGTCGGAATTATTATATTCTTCTTGAAGTCTGTGGGTATTTCGCCTGTCTCATACATCTTGCTCACCAGATGGTAGAGTTTTGTCAGGACTGGCTCTCCCAAGGCCGTCTTCTACTGTATTTCTTTCCCCCATTCCTGTCAATTGTTCCCTTATGCTCTCCCTGAAACTCTCTACAACCTCTGGTTTTTTCAGTTTATCCGAATAAAATAGCTGTCGTGTGTTCCTTACCGTGTCACGTACCCACAATGTACGGGCGGCATTTATTCCAACAGTGCGTCGTGGTTGTAATGTTGTGGTTCATCAGTGGATATCCCACGAAAAGACTCTGGACCTAAACCAGAGAGATACGAGTTCATAGTGATAAATACTAACATCAGGCATTCCACGCATCGTACTCTGCTGGAACGGGGTAGTGGAAAGTGAAAGTGTACACCAAATATTCTTCGCTAGACGCGACCACGTTTCTTTTGGAGAACAGACCTATGTGCATAAAGTAAGAGGATTTTCACACTTAGAATCATAAATCACGTTTTACTTACGTGCATACGGTAATTCTGATGCTGTACCAGTAGAATTACTTGTGCAGAATGGGTGCACAGTGCTGCGAGCATTTGCAGGATGGCAGCTTCGTTTATGTTGTAAGGAGATGTGTTGTGTAACGACATGCAGTGGCAGAAACGGATTTCAGATTATAGAGCAGTTAAAACTAATCGTGAAGACTATTTCACTCGTATTAGTGAAGCACAAGCGTTAGTGTGAGTAATGACTTTCGAGTACAATCAGCGTTGTCGCAAACTGTTACATGAAGGGCTTATTTCAATAGTCGTACAAGTCCATTTGTGTTCATATTGAGATACAGAGTCCTGAAGTTAAATGAGCGCTGAAAAATCTGCAGTTGAGATATCAGAAATATTCAAACATATGGCTTCTTGAATAAGATTTTCACTCTGCAGCGGAGTGTGCGCTGATACGAAACTTCCTGGCAGATTAAAACTGTGTGCCGGACCGAGACTCGAACTCGGGACCTTTGCCTTTCGCGGAAAATTGCTCTAACACCTGCCCGCGAAAGGCAAAGGTTCCGAGTTCGAGTCTCGGTCCGGCACACAGTTTCAATCTGCCAGGAAGTTTCATATGGCTTCTTACTAGAGATGAACCTTTCTTTCTGTTTGTTTGGCTCATTAATTTCAGAAGCATTATAGACAGCAAAGTGGAGATAATGGACTTGTACCACTATTGAAATAAGCCCTGGACATAATGCCCGGTAACGGAACTGTTAGTGAAAATGCCTTAACGGAAATACGATTTACAGTGGCCACGTAATTACTTAGATCAGTGCAAAGGTTCTTCCCTCGAGAATAATTTCAGCGAAGGGTGTATTATACGACTTACCGTCCAAATTATATTTGGCGAAGTGCAGTTTTCACCCTTTCGGTGCTTGCGACATGCTCTAGAATATACGCTACCTACTAACTACAGAATTTCATGGGTTCCGTTCTTCTCAGCAGTTCTGGAACGCTTATGCTAGTCGGTTCCCTCTTCTGGATATGCAGAGTATCAAAGTGGCACATATTTAAGTTGATTTTTAGCTGAGGGAATAACTAGTGATTGAGATCTTGCGAACGGCGGGTATGAGGAACATCTGGACTGCAATTTCGTGCCAAAAATTGTTTGTTGGTGATTGATCACCCAACATGCAGTCCAGAGTTTGCTCCCTCTGATTTTCATCTCTTCGCTCTCATGAACTTCTGGCTATGAGAGCATTTTGACAACACGGCGTGCTGCAGGCCAGCGCAGGGAATTGGTGGAAAGCACAGGCGGCTGCCTTCTGGGAGGTGGGTATTGGATAGCTGGTACCACGTTGCAAATAACGTCCAAGCTGGAGTGGCGACTATGTACAGAAATAGGTGGACGGTGTAACTAAATCTTTCAAATAAATCGTTTTTGATTTCCACTGTTGTTTCCAGTTTGAAAACCGAATTGCGCTCGTATATAATAACAGCAAAGTCGAATGTGGAATTGTCTTAGCGACGGTAGGGGCGTCATATTGGGTAATTCACTGATATCTCGTAAGTGGATTTCACAAAGAGCAGACTGTTATGGCCTGGAGTCTGGAAAATAGCATTTCACAAACAGCTTAGCTCGAGTCCATTCGCGTACTGCTCACGCGAGTATCTATAGGAGGTAGATAGAAAGAAATTAATGACATTTACCTGCTAGTTGCCGTTGATTTACGCTAACAAAGAAAGCTGAAAATTGATGCTGGACCAGGAGTCGGGTGTCCTATTCACTAAGAAAATACTCTGACGACTAAGCCATCCAGACACAGTAGTTACCGCAAATGCCTGACAGCAGGCGTGCTAGGGTAGTCCACGCAGATGCGATGACCAGTGTGTCTGGATGGCTTGGTGGTCAGAGCATTTGCCCACTGAGCAAGAAATCCGGGTTCCAATCCCGGTCCGGTACTAATTTTCCACTTTCCTCATTGATGTAAATTAATATCCAGTAGCAGCTAAATGCCATTGTGTGTTGAACCGTAATGCCTGCAGGTTCAGAGTAGTATCGAATATGTACGAAAGAACAGACATGACATACATGTCTATAGAATACGGTTGAAGGACGATGAAACCGTGAGTAGTCATCATCACAGAACTTGTAGGTTGTAGGCCTCCTCCCTCTTTAAAGCAGGATAGTCTGAATTAGGGGCCATTCTGATATGAGACTATAATAACTCTGCAGGCCCAAGTGTTTTGGAAGACAATGTTCATATTGTTGGACATGGGGCTTTGCAGCAGACGAAAGCTCCGTACTCTCATTTTGATCCAACAATGTTATCAGTTACGACTCCCGTGTATATGGGTTCCCCGAGTTTGTAAAAAACAACAGGATGGTCGACCTGCATTTAAGCAGTGTATGTGCCGTTGTAATGAACTGGCGACAAAGCGGTGGCCTAAAGCCGTTGTGTCACACTGAATTACTCTAAGTATCCTAGATAACAGCGATTAATTCCACACATGGGATTCTGAGGCAACAAAATCAAATTAAATTTACTGTGCAACTCAAAAGCAATAGAGTTGTATTAATGTGCCCACCCTACAACCTTACTGAAAAATACAAAATCCAGTATTAGAAAAATTAAATAAATATAATTCTCTGGTATTAAATATAGTTGACACAAGCACATAGGCCCAAAGCTGAGGATCAAATAGTATACATCCACCCACAAATGCATTCGGTTACTCTCAATACACTACTACGTCCAACACATGCAACTCGCAGTAGCAAACACGAGTACACTAGTTTCCAAATTCGAATATTGCAGGCGCTACAAATTTCGGCCATTCAGAAGAAAGCAAATGTATGATAAGTTTGGTGCACAGATTATAATGACGGTTTGTAAATCTGTTCACTTTAGAAACGTATTTTTTTTATTACGCGAGAAATGACCGCTATTTTAAAATTTATATAAAAATTGTAGGGACAGATATGAAGCAAACGCTACATTTATATGTTGGTACTGTTGCTGTGATTTTGTGCATCTAGAACGTACAACATAACAACCGAAAATACATTTTATTTAAAGAGAGAACGATATACAAATTCTGTAATTGAGAGCCAGGTCTCTTCTACAGTCAGTTTATAAATTCTTCCTTATGGCTGTACCTCACCTCGTTGCAGAATTCCGAGACAGTGTGGCGCCGATGATGCGCGATGCTGGCATTTCCCGATTCTGCGTTGAAAATAATGTCTCCAGATCCGTTACATACCTGCAGAAGGTAATGATAAGACTGATGTACTAATACCATCGCAGCTATCATTGCGAGCCGGATGTCGTGGGACTGCACTTCAAATGCTCAAATGTGTGTGAAATCTTATGGGACTTAACTGCCAAGGTCATCAGTCCCTAAGCTTACACACTACTTAACCTAAATTATCCTAAGGACAAACACACACACCCATGCCCGAGGGAGGATTCGAACCTCCGCCGGGACCAACCGCACAGTCCATGACTGCAACGCCCCTAGACCGCTCAGCTAATCCCGCGCGGCTGCACTTCTAGAGTGTACACAGTTTGCAGCGCTCGGCACTGCCGAATTTACGGGTCTGTACAATGGCCTACTGCTGGGACCCATGAGACAGTTTCGGTTCAATGTTGGTACATTTGAAGGCATACTCACATCAAAGCTCAGTCATCGAAATGTTCAAACCTAATATCATGTACAAGCATGCTTGTACATTGTTTCACCAGCAACCCACAGATTTACTTGCGTTGCACACACGAGAACTCTGCGCACTTAAAATTAATCCAACAATCTTACATCACGTTAACAATGACGTCTCTTATTCATCAATGCCCTTCCATTTCATTGTTGCGTCTCGACAATCTAAGGCGAAGATACCTACATATACCGCTAAGTTGAAACATTTATAATCTTGTAATGTTTTAATGTACCGGATGATCAAAAAGTCAGTATAAATTTGAAAACTGAATAAATCACTGAATAATGTAGATAGAGGGATACAAATTGACACACATGCTTGGAATTACGTGGGGTTTTATTAGAACCAAAAAAATACAAAAGTTCACAAAATTTCCGACAGATGGCGCTTCATTTGATCAGAATAGCAATAATCAGCATAACAAAGTACGACAACGCAAAGATGATGTTCTTTACAGGAAATGCTCAATATGTCCACCATCATTCCTCAACAATAGCTGTAGTCGAGGAATAATGTTGTTGGTTGGTTGGTTGGTTGTCTGAGGTTTAAGGGAGCAAACAGCAAGGTCATCAGTCCCTTGTTTCAAATATACTCCATTCTGCTAACGGGACATCTCAGAAAAGTCAGAACAATAAAACGGAAAAAGGGAAAAACGTAAAAGGGCAGTCACGTTGTCATTGGTAAAAAACAAATGAGGGAAGTCGGCAAGAGAACGAACCCAACACTATGCTGAAGCAGCATAGGCAAGACCACCTGTGACGTAAAAGGTGCAACTGCTATAATGCAGAAAGTACGTATGGGAATAGAAAGACTAACCAAGCCTTAAAAAAGGGTAAAAACAGAGTAAAAGGGGAAGAAAAGAGGATTCCGGTCAGGGAGGGGAATCGGGAATCTCTGAACACTGCCTACAGTGGGAGACACCCAAACACTCACCGCCCCGCCCCAACACCAGAGAGAGATTAAAAACCTTAAAACTGAGAATAAAAACCACTCTCCCGGAGGAAACCGAGAACCAGAGAGACCATCCGGCAATCGTCAGCCAACATCAAAGGTAAAGTGTGGGGGAGTCTGTACTTAGCACGCAGAGCCAAAAGTAGGGGGCATTCAACCAAAATGTGGGCCACTGACTGGAAGGCTCCACAACCACATAGCGGGGGTGGCTCATCACGCAAAAGAAAACCATGGGTCAGCCTGGTATGGCCAATGCGGAGACGACACAGTGTGGTAGAGTCCTTTCGGGAGAGGCGAAAGGAAGAACGCCATGGGCCTGGTGTCACCTTAATTGCACGAAGTTTATTAGACAGTGGAGTAGCCTCCCAAGAATTGGCCCATGACTGTGCGAAGTGGGATTTGATGTGAAGCCGTAAATCCGCTGCAGGAGGGGTGACAGAAAACGGGGGGTAAGTAACTGCTCCCCCAGCCAAACGATCAGCGAGCTCATTACCTGGGATACCCACATGGCCAGGGACCCATAGGAAGTCAATGGAACAAGCAGCACGGTGAATATCAGCGAGATGGTCGTGGATGGCAGAGACCAAGGGATGGCGCGAAAAACACCGGTCAATAGCAAGAAGGCCACTCATCGAGTCCGTACATAACAAAACGCGGTTGTGTGGGGATTGTTTAATAAAGGTAAGGGCCCGGGAAATTGCCATCAATTCCGCAGTAAACACCCCACGTGTAGGTGGCAGCAGATGATTTTCCGTTCCAACAGAGGACGTGAAGGCATACCCAACATGATCAGCAGATTTAGAGCCATCAGTGTAAAAAACAACAGCATCCCGAAACTCCCATAAAATTTGGCGGAAAAAGGAACGGAACACCACCGGGGGGATGGAATCTTTCGGACCGCGGCGGAGATCCATCCGAATTCGAGGCCGAGGAACTAACCAAGGAGGGGTGGAGGGGAGGGAGCGAGGAAGACAGGACAAAGAAGGAAGCTGAAAATCACGGTAAAGAGACGCAAGGCGCAGCCCAACCGGTAAACCCGCCCGAGGGCGGGAGTCGGGTGGGCGACGTCCTTGGTTATGAATGGAATCTGGGCCAGGGGCCGTATCATGAGAAGAAGATAGAGCAGAAAGAAATTCCCATTCAGTAAAAGGTTCGTTGTAAGATTCTGACTCACAATTGGTGAAACATAAGGTGAGAGCTTCAGCCTGCTGTTTTTGATGAAGGAAAGCAGCTGGATAGTAGGCTGACGCTGATGCCACTGCAAAATGGGTCGCAAGATGTTCTGCGAGAACTAATGGGTCCGTACAAATGCCATCTGTGAGGTGAAGGCCTGGGAGGGTGGACGGCCGATGGCAACCTTGGAGAGAAGTGTAGCCCATACCCGTGACAGAGGGACAGTGGAACCAAGGGAAGAAACGAATCGTTCCCAACATATCCGCTTGCTCTGTTTGATTAAATAACGGGCTTTAGCGCGAAGGCGTTTAAAGGTAGTAAGCCTGGCTACAGATGGGTGCCTCTTAAAGTGTTGCAAAGCTCGACGGCGTTCACGGATGGCAATGGCAATGGCCGTACTCCACCACGGGACTTGCCGGCGACGAAATGGTCCAGATGAGCGCGGGACAGCAAGGTTAGCAGCGCGAACAATCGCGTCAGACACGTCACGTAGGACGTCATCAATACAACCCGATAAAGAGGGAGAAAACTCGACCTCTGCAGTGCATAGAGGCCAATCGGCGCGGTTGAAAGACCAACGAGGTAACCTGTCCATCGGGGAGCGGGAAGGGAGCGTGATAATCAACGGGAAATGGTCACTATCACAAAGGTCGTCGTGTGGCGACCAGTGTAATGAAGGGAGGAGAGAGGGAGACGAAAGAGAAAGATCAACGGCAGAAAAGGTACCATGACCGGCACTGAAATGAGTAGGGGAGCCATCATTAAGAAGGCACAGGTCGTGGTCTGCAATAAATTGGTCTATAAGAAGACCTCGTCTAGATGGAAAGGCACTGCCCCACAAAGGATGATGAGCATTAAAATCCCCAAGGAGGAGGAAGGGAGGAGGAAGTTGCTGAAGAAGGGTGGTTAAGGCAGCAGGTGTAAGAGTCCTGTCAGGAGGGAGATAAAGATTGCAAACCGTGACTGCAGAGTCTAAGTGGACCCTAACAGCAACCGCTTCCAATGTAGTTTGGAGAGGAATCCACGTGCTAGCAATGTCTGTACGGACCAACGTACAAACGCCACCAGAAGCCCGCAAGGGTCCGACCCGATTTCGACAGAAAACACGGAACCCACGGAGGGTCGGTGAGTGAGCATCAGTAAAATGAGACTCCTGGAGAACCACACAAGCTGCAGAGTAGGACGAAAGAGGGATTTCAATTCCGGAAGGTGACGATAGTAGCCATTACAATTCCATTGGAGAACCACAGAACGATGGTTTAAATGAGGGCTGAACACGCTAAATCCAGTCATACCGCCGGGTCCCCACCCGTCACCGACAAGGAGGGGGCGACATCCATGAACGACAGGTCAGAATCCGGTTGTGAAGTCGGGGAAGGGACCTCCGGTGACAACAGAGGCTCTTTGTCCCGGGACTTATGTTTCTTCTTCTTTTCAGGCTGAGATCGAGGAGGGCTGTGTGGCATAAAGGAGCCAGCTGCAGCAAGATCAGGAACAGAAAGAGACCGGGCGACCTGGGGGCCGACAGACCGCGGCTCTCGCGGTCGCCGCGCGGCAGCAGACCTTTGACCTGGAAGGTGCCGGGAAGGGGCATCCCGGGAGAGGCGCCCTTGACCGGCAGACGCCGAAGGAGTGGGACACTTCTCCGGCTGGGGAGGGGGAGCAGCGCCCAGAGAAGGTGTGGGAGCGGCAGGGGAGGGGGGGAGGAGTGGGGTCCGGGATGGGGGTAAGGAAGGGGGAGGAAGGGGTGAAGATGTAACCAAGGCGTAACTAGATGTCATGGACACAGGGTGCAGTCGTGCATATTTCTTACGGGCCTCGGTGTAGCTTAAACGATCGAGGGACTTAGACTCCTGTATCTTTTTTTCTTTCTTATATACTGGGCAATCCGGTGAACGTGGAGAATGACTACCATGACAATTTACACATACAGGAGGGGGAACACAGGGACTCCCCTCATGGAGTGGACGTCCACAGTCACCACAGAGAGGGTCCTGGGAACAGCGAGAAGACATGTGGCCAAAACGCAAGCACTTAAAACACCGCATAGGAGGTGGGATGTACGGCTTCACATCACAGCGATAGACCATAATCTTAACTTTCTCAGGAAGGGTATCCCCTTCAAAGGCCAGGATAAAGGCACCAGTATCAATACGATTATCTTTAGGACCCTTCTGAACACGCCGAACAAAGTGAACACCCCGCCGTCCGAGATTGTCCCGAAGTTCCTCATCAGTTTGAAGGATGAGGTCCCTGTGAAAAATCACACCTTGTACCATATTTAGAGACTGGTGAGGGGTAATAGACACAGGAATTGTGCCAAGATGGGTACAGGCACGAAGGGCCGCAGATTGGGCAGCTGAAGCAGTTTTTATCAGCAACGAACCCGACCGCATCTTGCTCAGGGAGTCCACTTCGCCGAACTTGTCTTCAATGTGTTCCACAAAGAATAAAGGTTTGACACTGGTGAAAGTATCTCCATCAGTCCTGGTGCAAACTAGATAACGGGGGAAAGGTTTTGCCCCTAGACGACGGGCCTGACCCTCTTCCCAGGGGGTAGCCATGGAAGGGAAGGCCGAAGGGGCAAGAGAAGTAGCACTTGAGGAATCAGTACCACGCAGAGAGACGGCCGCAGAAGAACGGCCAGACTTTTGGACCCGTATGCGTTTCATCTGCATAGCGTCCGCTCTGATACCACCCACTCCGATCAGGGGCTCTCCTCACGGGCGCCACCCAGCCACAGCAAGGGCCGTCTGGCACGGCGGCCATTGCCGGGAGTTCCGATGCTCCAGGATGACGAGCAACCACTCCAAGGCATGCATGAGGAGGTCCCAGCTCAGGTATCAGAAGTGTGATCCCTGTGTGTTCAGGGGGCTCAACCAAAAGGGTACATAGCGACCCCACCACACGGGCCGGCTACCGTGCTGGCTATGCACCCTAGCATCAGACAACGACGTGAAAGAAAAGGTGGAATGTACTAGGAGGGCGCACGTCGGAGACACTAGGTAAGGTGCTCTTCCCCAAATGGCTCACACTACGGAAGAGAAATTTTGGAATGGAGGTCAAACCCCAGAGGGGGACCAAGGAATGCCAAAAGGAGGAGATGATTACGCAACAAAGCCAGAGTGTAAAACCAACAGAACCAGGAGGATAGCGGGGCCAACATAAGCAAGGACACCAATAGAGGGAGAGGAGAAGGCGAGGGGAAAGGAGCATGGAGGGGAAAGGAGGGGAAGGGAAAGGAAATGCAGCCCGGGAGAGAAAGAAGGCTGCAATAGCTCGGGGCCCCGTGCTCGCCACGCACGTATCCACAAAAGAGTTGTGGACCCCCTGGGGGGAATAATGTTGTTAACAGCACTGTAAAGCATGTCCGGTGTTATGGTGAGGCATTGGCGTCGGATGTTGTCTTTCAGCATCCCTAGAGATGTCGGTCGATCACGATACACTTGCGACTTCAGGTAACCCCAAAGCCAATAATCGTACGGACTGAGGTCTAGGGACCTGGGAGGCCAAGCATGACGAAAGTGGCGGCTGAGCACACGATCATCACCAAACGACGCGCGCAAGAGATCTTTCACACGTCTAGCAATATGCGGTGGAGCGCCATCCTGCATAAACATCGTACGTTCCAGCAGGTGTTTATCAGTGAGGCTGGGGATGATGCGATTCTGTAACATATCGGCGTACCTCTCACCTGTCACGGTAGCAGTTACAAAACCAGAATCACGCATTTCCTCGAAGAAAAAAGGCCCGATAACGGTAGAAGTGGTAAATCCAACCCATACCGTCACTTTCTCGTCGTGCAATGGAGTTTCCACGACAGTTCTAGGATTTTCGGTAGCCCAAATTCTGCAGTTGTGGGCGTAGACAGACCCTCGTAGCGTGAAATAAGCTTCGTCGGTCCACAACACGTTACTCAACCAATCGTCATCTTCCGCCATCTTTTGAAACGCCCACACCGCAAATGCCCTCCGCTTCACTAAATCGCCAGGTAACAGTTCATGATGCCGATGGATTTTGTACGGATAGCGTCGGAGGATACGCCTAAGTGCCAACCGAACAGTAGCCGGTACGACTTGCGACTGCACGAGCGCTGACTTCCCCGTGCATATACGAACCAGCTACAGTCTCCGTTTCTTCCTGAACTGTCTCAGCAGCATTACGCCTTGTGCTCGGTCGGCCACTACGGGGTCTATCGTCTAAACATCGCATGGCTTCGAACTTCGAAATCATTCTCGCCACAGCTGCATTTGTCGAAGGACCTTTACCCGTTCGAATCCCCTTCCTATGGCGATAGGATCGTAACGCTGAACTAGCACATTCCCCATTCTGATAATACAGCTTCACTAAAAGCGCCTTTTCAGGTAACGTCAACATCCTGCGACTGCTGGCGCATCTGATTCTCTCTCTCATTACAGCTCCTTTTATACACGATTGTCATGCGCAGTCACTGACTTTTGCTGTCCAGCGCCATCTGTCAGACATTTTTTGAACTTTTGTATTTTTTTGGTTCTAATAAAACCCCATGTCATTCCAAGCATGTGTGTCAATTTTTACCTCTCTATCTACATTATTCCGTGGTTTCTTAAGTTTTCAAATTTATACTGACTTTTTGATGACCCGGTACCTACATAGACAGCGAATAAAACGAAATAGTAAAAGGAAAAAATAATAGAGGCTCCATAGAACCCTATCCCTCCGTGCATCAATGGAAATACGTCGTCTGCTCGGATGAATCACGTTTCTTGTTGCATCAGTTCGATGGTCGTGACCGGATACTCCGCCAGCCAGACGACCATGCTATGGGCGCTGACCAGCAGTACTAGTTTCACCATATGGGACATTCTCCTGGGCTTCGATGGGACATGTGGTGGTAAGTGAAAACTCCCTGATAGCTGTCGACTACGTGAACATCGCTGCGGACTGCCTGCATCTCTCCATGCTTTTCTCCTCCGACAGCTAAGGCATTTTTCAGCAAGATAATTGAGCGTGTTAAAATGCCAGAATCATACTACAGCGGTTCGAGAAGCATGACAGTAACTCCTGTTGCTGTCCCGGCCACCACACTCGCCTTATTTGAATCCGAGATATGTGACGCTACCGGAGGCCAGTTCAGCGCACACAAACCACCGACCACGAGAGCTTCATGAGCTGCGTTGGAAATCTGATGCCGCGGATATTCGGAAGTTTACCAAGGACTTGTCGAATCCATGCCATGCCTAATTGCTGCTGTTTGAGAATCAGCACGCTATGAGGCAGACGGTCATTAAGTTTTGGATCGTCGGTGCATGGAGGAAGAAGCGAGGTGCTGGTTTACTCAACTACGAACAAACGCTCTCGCGATTTTGACGGTAAATCACGTCGTTCTAGAGCGCAAGTGGTGGAGTTGGAAGAGCTTCACTCACAATCAGACAGCGCTTTTGCTGCTCTTCATTTGATCTTCTCCCAGATGCTACCACAGAAGTGTCCCAGATTGAGAATCAGTACTTAAATGTCGGTCATTTGAGGATTTTTGAGATACTTGCTTCGTGGGGTGATCACACTTACTGAAGATTATTCTAATGAATCTCAACCTGATATTCAGCTTTCCTACGACTGGTGTTCCGAGTTCGTACCACTTGTAGCTGCTACGTACGCATACGATCGAGATGACTGTGAATATCCCATTGATTATTCGGCAATGGTGTAATACGATACTACATGTACATCTGCATCCATACTCTGCAAAGCACTGTGGAGTGCAAAACAGAGGGTACTTCCATTTTACGTGCTATAAGGGGTTCTTCACGTTCCATTCGAGTAAGGAGCGCAGGGAGAACGGCTTTGTGCGCGCCGTAACTTACCTAACCGCATAGTCGTGCTCCCTATTGTGTGATGCGTAGTTAGTTGCAATATATTCTTATCATTACGTGCTGGTTCTTGAAACTTGGAACTAGTGTTCCTCGAAATAGCTGACATATATCTTCAAGTGTCTGTTTGCCAGTTCAGTACCTTCAGCATCTCTGTGACACTATCCCACGGTTCAAACAAACCTAAGACAATTCCTATCGGCCTTCTATGTACACTTTCAATAGCCGCTATTTCTCCTATTTCGTCGGGTCTCGCACTTGCCCAGTATTCTAGAATGGGTCACAAAAATTTTTGTAAATAATCTCCCATGAACCATAGACCTTGTCGTTGGTGGGGAGGCTTGCATGCCTCAGCGATACATATAGCCGTATCGCAGGTGCAATCACAACGGAGGGGTATCTGTCGAAAGGCCAGACAAACGTGTGGTTCCTGGAGTGGGGCAGTATCCTTTTCAGTAGTTGCAGGGGCAACAGTCTGGATGATTAACTGAGCTGGCCTTGTAACATTAACTAAAACGGCCTTGCTGTGCTGGTACTAAGAACTGCTGAAAACAAGGGGAAACTACAGCAGTAATTTCTCCTGAGGGCATACAGCTTCACTGTATGGCTAAATGATGATCGCGTCCTCTTGGGTAAAATATTCTGGAGGTAAAATAGTCCCCCATTCGGATCTCCGGGAGGGGATTACTCAAGAGGACGTCGTTATCAGGAGAAAGAAAACTGGCGTTCTACGGATCGGAGCGTGGAATGTCAGATTCCTTAATCTGGCAGGTAGGTTAGAAAATTTAAAAATGGAAATGAATTGGTTAAAGTTAGATATAGTGGGAATTAGTGAAGTTCGGTGGCAGGAGGAACAAGACTTTTGGTCAGGTGAATACAGGGTTATAAATACAAAATAAAATAGGAGTAAAGCAGGAGTAGGTTTAATTATGAATAAAAAAAGGAGCGCAGGTAAGCTGCCACCAACAGCATAGTGAACGCATTATTGTAGTCAAGATAGACACGAAGCCCAAGCCTACCACAGTAGTACAAGTTTATGTGCAAAGTAGCTCGGCAGATGAAGAGATTGAAGATATGTATGACGGGATAAAGGAAATTATTTAAACAGTGAAGGGAGACGAAAATTTAATAGTCATGGGGGACTGGAATTCGATAGAAGGAAAAAGAAGAGAAGGAAAAGTAATTGGTGAATATGGAATGGGGGTAAGGAATGAAAGAGGAAGCCGCCTGGTAGAATTTTGCACAGAGCATAACTTAATCATAGTTCACACTTTAAGAATCATGAAAGAAGGTTGTATACGTGCAAGAGGACTGGAGAAACTGGGAAGTTTCAGATAGATTTTATAATGGTAAGACAGAGGCTTGTTAAACAGGTTTTACATTGTAAGACATTTCCACGAACACATGTGGATTCTGACCACAATCTATTGGTCGGGAACAGTAGATTAAAACTGAATAAACTGCAAAAAGGTGGTAATTTAAGGAGATGGGATCCGGATAAACTGAAAGAACCAGAGGTTGTAGAAAGTTTCAGAGAGAGCTTTAGGGAACGATTGACAAGAACAGAGGAAAGAAATACAGTAGAAGAAGAATGGGTAGCTTTGAGAGATGAAATAGTGAAGGAAGCAGAGAATCAAGTAGGTAAAAAGACGAGGGCTAGTAGAAATCCTTGGGTAACAGAAGAGATACTGAATTTAATTGATGAAAGGAGAAAATATAAAATGCAGTAAATGAAGCAGGCAAAAAGGAATACAAACGTCTCAAAAATGAGATCGATAGGAAGTGCAAAATGGCTAAGTAGGGATGGCTAGAGGACAAATGTAAGGATGCAGAGGCATATATCACCAGGGCCAAGACAGAGACCGCCTATAGGAAAATTAAAGAGACCTTTGGAGTAAAGAGAACCACTTATATGAATATCAAGAGCTCAGATGGCAACCCAGTTCTAAGCAAAGAAGGGAAAGCAGAAAGGTGGAAGGTGGAAGGAGTACATAGAGAGGCTATACAAGGGTGATGTACTCAAGAGCAATATTATGGAAATGGAAGACGTAGGTGAAGATGAAATGGGAGGTATTATACTGCGTGGAGAATTTGAAAGAGCACTGAAAGACCTAAGTCGAAACAAGGCACTGCGAGTAGACATCATTCCATTAGAACTACTGATAGCCTTGGGAGAACCAGCCCTGACTAAACTCTACCATCTGGTGAGCAAGATGTATGAGGCAGGCGAAATACCCTCAGACTTCAAGAAAAATTTAATAATTCCAACCCCAAAGAAAGAAAGTGTTGACAGATGTGAAAATTACCGAACTATCAGTGGCGGCAAAAAACTGACACGAATTTTTTACAGACGTATGGAGAAACTGGTAGAAGCCGATCTTACGGAAGATCAGTTTGGATTCCGTAGAACTGTTGGAACACGTGAGTCAATACTGACCCTACGACTAATCTCAGAAGATAGGTTAAGGAAAGGCAAATCTACATTTCTAGTATTTGTAGACCTAGAGAAAGCTTTTGACAATGTTGACTGCGATACTCTCTTTCAAATTCTGACGGTGGCAGGGGTCAAATACAGGGAGTGAAAGTCTATTTACAATTTGTACAGAAACCAGACGGCAGTTATAAGAGTCGAGGGGCATGAAAGGGAAGCAGTGTTTGGGAAGGGAGTGAGACAGGGTTGTAACCTATCCCCGATGTTATTCGATCTATACACTGGGCCAGCATTAAAGGAAACAAAAGAATAATCTGGAGTAGGTATTAAAATCCATGGAGAAGAAATAAAAACTTGGTCGTTTGCCGATGACAATGTAATTTTGTCAGAGACAGCAAAAGACCTGTTAGAGCAGTTGAACGGAATGGACGGTGTCTTCAAAGGAGAATATAAGATGAACATCAACCAAAGCAGAATGAGGATAATGGAATGTAGTCTAATTAAATCATCTGATGCTGAGAGAACTAGATTAGGAAATAAGACAGAGTAGTAGATGAGTTTTGCTACTTAGAGAGCTAAATAACTGACAATGGTCCAAGTAGAGAGGATTTAAAATGGAGACTGGCAATGGCAAGAAAAGCGTTTCTAAAGAAGAAAAATTTACTAACATCGAGTATAGATTTAAGTGTCAGGTAGTCTTATCTAAAAGTATTTGTATGGAGTGTAGCCATGTATGGATGTGAAACATGAACGAAAAATAGTTTAGACAAGAAGAGAATAGAAGCTTACGAAATGTGGTGCTACAGAAGAATGCTGAAGATTAGATGGGTAGATCACGTAACTAATGAGGAGTTACTGAATGAAATTGGGGAGAAGAGAAATTTGTGGCCTTGACTAGTAGAAAGGATAGGTTGGTAGGACATGTTCTGAGACATCAAGTGATCAGTACTGGAGGGCGACGTGGAGGGTAAAAATCGCAGAGGGAGACCAAGAGATGAAACACAAAGATTCAGAAGGACAGAAGGATGTATGGTGCACTAGTTACTTGGATATGAAGAACCTTGCGCAGGATAGAGTAGCATGGAGATATGCATCAAACCAGTCTCAGGACTGAAGACCACGACAACAACAACCATCTCCTTTGTAGCCTACTTCTATTTCCCTGGTTTTGTATCGATGAACGAAAGTTTGCGCCTGATTTGCCTACGCCTAATTGTGACTCGTTGGTATTTTTATCGGGGATACTTCCTTTTTTCAATCGTTTTGTAAAGTGAACAATTTTTCTTTTCTTAATAATTAAACCTAGTTGCTCATCTTTGAGTCACTTTGAAATCTTATCAAGGTACGACTAAACCCTGCAGACTTTTTCATACAGTACCTCATAACAGATAACTGTGTCATCTACAAAAAGTGTGACGTTGCTGTTAATTTCGCCTACGAAGTTCATTAACATACAGCTTGAACAGCAGGGATCCTAGCCATATGGAGATATGGCACATCTGATGTTACTACTAAATCTGTCGATGACTCTCCATCATAAATAGCAACTTGCCTACTCACTATCAAAAAATCTTCAACTCGTTAACTCACTCATTCTTTTTGTTTCTATGGGACGTAAAGATCTCACGCTGCTCTCGCTGTCTGAGTACAGTTCTTTCTGTCTCACGGCGCTTCTTTCCTTCCAGAGATACTCAGCTACCCGCAGATTGAGGTCACCTCATCTTTCTATCTTCATCTTGGCCGTCCATAATGTCTTGAGCCATCTTCCTGTCATATATCTGACGGAATATTCTGCTGGGGTCCTTTCTGACAACATGGTCTGCCCATAGGGAACTACTAGCCTTGACGCTGTTCACCACCTCAGGTTGGTAGGCCAACTTAATTAACTCTTCATTGGATCGCCAAACAAATCTTTTTGTTGATTCGTCAATTGTTGACCCAAAGATTTTTCTGTACACTTTTTTTCGAAGTCTGAGATTTGGTGCTCCTCTATTTTGGTCATGCTCCATGTTTCCACTCCATACAGCAGCACTGACCAGAAGATTGCACTGTAGTTTCAGCCTGGTTTTGTTGTTCAGCATTTCGAAGGATATAGGGAAAATAAAACTTTGTTCGCATCCCTTTGTCCTATTTCTTATTAGGCTTTTCTTTTATTGCAATTTATATCTACACCAAGATATTTGGTGAGTGTTCCTGAAAGTGTCGTTTTCTGTATGAAAGTCATCAAGTCATTCTGTAGTATTTTCTCTGTGTGTGGTAACGTGGTTTGTCTTCCGGTCACAACTTTCCCTTGATCATGATACGATCGTAATTTCAGTGACAAGGGTAGGTGTAGTACTGCGTGAAATGTTTTTCGGAAATCAAGAGGCACTGCGTCTACCTAACTGCCTTGTTCCATATGAGAAAAGTTTGAGCTGCGTTTCATGTGATCGGTGTTTCCGGAATGTATACTGGTTGGCCTATAGGAGGTCATTCTGTTATAAATGCATCATTACATCTGGGCTCAGAATATGTTGTAAGATTCTACAAAAGATGGCTGTCCATGATTCTGACGGTAGTTTTATGGACCATTCCTTGTTCCCTTATTATAGATATTGATTTTTGCGACCACTGGACATGATTTTTTGTTTGAAAGATCTACAATAGATTACCGTTAAGAGAGGGGAATATTCCGCAGTAAATTCGGAATAGAATCTGAAAGGTATTCCGTTGGCCCCTAGACATTTGTTCAGTTTCACAGTAAAATATGTATCTTTCTGCTTTACACTGGTGTATGAATTAAATTGGTGCAATACCACTGAATTTTCCTTTGAAGAGGAGAGCAACGGGTTTTTTCATATATTTATGCTCATTACGTTACATTTGTTTACGTTGACGATAGATTAACAACCCCTGCAGCAATCGCTAATTCTCTGTAACAATTTCTGTATTTCACTAAAATTTTCTAGTTCTACGACTTATTTCTATTCATTCTGAATTGATAACAGTGACCTTCACTCTAAATATGCCTTTCAGCAGGAAGAAATGCATAAACTGATTACTTCCAGCTGAAGCAAGTTGCATCAATTCGTGGTACGTGATAGACTCTAACGAGACCAAATCATAGCAGACACGTAGAAGGATGTACCAGACTGAATGGAATTAGTGTGTGACAATGAAATTTAAAACTTGCTAATTTCAATGCAGTTTCAATGTAGTTGTTAAGTATCATTTATATCCGCAATGCATCTTAGTATTTCGATCGGTTGATAGAAGTTCTGATAGCATATATACTTTGGAAAACTGAGAGCACACTATTTATTGGAGGGTAATACAAAGGTTGAACACTACATGTTTCATTAGAAAAGGCTCCACAACATCAGCAATACCTCTGGCTGCTGAGAACTTAAAACTTTATAACATATAACATACTTCTACTGTTTATGAGGTCAAGCGCTGAACAGCCATTTAGGTAAGAAAGCGACTCGTTAAATCTCTTCGTCTGTCTCTATAAGAGGGATCCAAGTCATAGATGTTCTTAATTGGTAATTTGTTTCTCTTTTTTCGAGTAGTGTAGTTTTGGTAGCCCCATGCTGGGAAGCGATAGTTAACAGCTACTTCAGCAGGACCCACACTAGGAATAAATACATGGTGGCCCTCCTACCGATCACTTTTTTGATGCTTGATGGAAGCCACGCTACTGCAGATAGACCACACTGCTGCAGACAGATCGACAAAGCAAATCTATAGATACGGGAACAGAGTGCATGGAGGAAAAGTGCTTAGTAGGGCACCAGTTTCTTTGCTAAAAGACAAATTGCGCTTCAAATATTTCACGTGAATCCCTGAGTCCAATAACAAAGTGCTTGGATTGTCATGGAGTCATTGTTGTCATTTAGTAGTCAGTCTGTGTGTAATTTGTTAGGACCTCAGAGTAAAAGACATTTGCCTACCGTGTGGTCTGCAGTTCGAGTTGTAGAGCTGCGTTTCTGTTTTGCACCATTGCGACATCGATCAAGATAGTCAGCATATGAATGTTAACAGCTACACGGCATCAGTAACTCGACTGGACTACGGGATCTATTCCAAATGCCCCTATGGGATCTATTCCAAATGCTCCCCTTAATTATTACTGAGAATTAATTATTACTGGTCTGCGTGCGGAGACGAATGCAAAATAAGAATAGCAGCAAGCGCTACATGCGGACACTGCGACGGCTAGACCAAACCACAACAGTACACTACAGCCACACTCGTAAACACGGTCGTCATCGTAAACATGTCCCTGCAGATGCTGCTCGCCGACCGTGGCCCGTGTTTGTTACAACACGCAACTGAACATCGGAGGTTTCAAGCGTCAACTTTAGGTTACAATATCTCCGGATGTAATTAACATTTTACAATGCAACAAACGGCACTGGTTACGTATTTGTTTATACGTTCAGATGTGCTAACAAAAGTAACGGGGTTCCATTTAAAAAACGTAGGTTTGTGTTAAAAAACATACTTTCGTGCATTTTTGTATGGTTTGTATTAACCAATTACACTAGCCCCTCTCCTCACGTTCGGTCTGTGGAATCGATTCGTCAGTATTTGTTGTGGTTTACGAAATATATCCAGCGGTAATGTTAGGTGACTCACCCTGTATATATGTATTGGCCACGACATCTTGGTAGATGATTGTTGCAGTGTCTGTGTTTATGGGTTGCATTTTTTCATATGACTTGTCAAGCCAATGGCAGCACGGCATCTCATGCCGCAATTGTCACAAGTGTATCTGGCTGCTGAGGCAGGAGCAGTGGTAGCATTGCGAAGCTTTTTCTGCCTTAATCTGTCTAACAAGCCTTCATCATGCTTCGACATTCCAGATGATATATCATCACGCCACTCTGGTCTCAGCCCGCGCCTCCCGTCTGCTTGTTTCGATTCCAAAGCTCTCCATATCTCGTTTACAGGAGTAGTTAAGCTCTCAGAAAACTCCTGTTTTCTCCTAGCCACCACCATTCGCTCTCTTCATTCTTTGTGGAACGGTTTTTGAGCGTATGCTGTTGTCCGTTTTGAACACATCGTATCGAAAAGTAACAGCAAATCCAGTGTGTCCAGAGATCATGCTTTAAGTGCTTCGAACTTGGTTCCATTTCAGTAACATAGTTCTACAGGGCCACACGGGTGCTTAATTGGTACAGTTGGTAGACTCAGCCTCCCAACAGTTTAGTTCTTAGAAGAGCGTGTTGCGGGAACAACGGTGGGGCAGCCTGTGCGGAAGCAGAAGCGGAGCAGAGCAAAGCAGGCGCGGGCGAGGATCACGCCGGCTCGGGATTCCAGGGTGAACGGGGAAGGGGAAGGTAGAGAGGCAGAGGCTAGATTTACAGTCGCGACATCTGCTGAGTGGGTCGTTAACTACAGTGGCGCCGCGAGATTCCCTGGCGGGAGCGGATTAAGACAATCTCTGGGGCCGGCGGGGAAGGAAGAGATAAAACCGGCGCCCTGCTCTCCGCTTCCAGCGCCCAGCACCCAGCCGTGATTTAGGATAATCACCGCCAGGCAGCGCGAAATGACAACACCCGCTTCGGGCGGTCCGCAAATGATCTTCTCAGGTGGCGGCGGTGGAGAGCGGCAGCGCCGCTCTGAGATTACGCGCAGACTACCTGACAGAATAGCGACATTAATGAGCGGCGTTTAAGGGGACTAAGATTCTGCATTCGCATACCGTAGCATCTGCTTTGCATGTTCACAGCATGTCATTGTTTATTTTCGTGCACCATGTAAACAGTTGATGCGACCCGCCACGATATCATCTGCTACCCTCTGCGGCTCCATTTAATGACATAGATATTACTTCGCGATGTCTTTCACGCGTCTATCACCAAGTACCTTCGTTTAGTTGGTGTTTTCCGTATGTTTCCTTATTCGTAGACTCTTCGGATGACCTCTTATTTCTTATTTTATCACCCACTTAATATTAAGTAGTCTTCTGTAGCACCATCCCAGACAATTTGTTTTCCGGTTTCCCCACAACCCGTGGCTCATTTCAGTACAAAGATGTACGCCAGAAGTGTATTATCAGAAAATTCTGTCTCTGGTTAAGGCCTTCATTTGACACGAGTAGATTTCTTTTGGAGAAGAATGCTCTCTTTTCATTCGGTAGTCTGGCTCATTCTTCACGTGTTAGTTTGCTTCCAACGTAACAGTATTCAGTCACTTCGGCTACTATAAATTACCTAATTTTATTGTTAAGTTTGTCGCTCACCTCACTGTTAAATTGTCTTAGTACTTTGCTTTACTCTGAATACATATTCTGTGCCCAGAACACTTAATATCATTAGCAGGACCTGTATTTCTTCCTTTCTTTGACAGAGGACGGCAAAATCATCATACACGCATATAAATGACTTATTTGATTTCCTTCATTGGTTCTTCGATAGGCAGAATGAACAGCAGAAAAAAGATTAGGTGCTTGTATTAGACCCTTCTTAAGCGCGGTTATGTACCTCTCAAATGGTAAGTATTGGAAGGAATGAGGAAGACAGCCTTATTTGTCATAAAGTGTACTCATCGTCTTATCATTAGTCCGCAGCCCGTGATCTAGCGGCTAGCATTACTGTCTCTGGATCACGAGGTCCCGGGTTCGATTCCCGGCCGGGTTGGGGATTTTCTCCACCCGGGGACTGGGTATTAATGTCGTCTTCATCATTTCATCATAATACATGGAAGTAGCGAGACCGGACTGAGAAAAGATTGGGAATTTGTACGGGCGCTGATAACCGCGATGTTGAGCGCCCCAAAAACCAAACATCATACTCATCATCTCATCATATCGCAATGCATTCCCTGCAATAATAGCCATGTTTGTCATCTTCCTACATAAAGGTGTAAAATTCGTCCTTCCGTGAAGGTGTTGCACAACGTTTTCGTGACTGTAATGAATTTCAGCTCTTTTTCAATGCTGATAAATGATAAAAATCTATTGCTGAGAGGAATAATCTGATGGATTAGGACTACAAGATAAATGGCGAATATCTCGTTTGAATAATTAGTGGTGATACTAAGAAACTATGTGACATAGGGGGAACGCACAGTACTTTCGCTGGTAGGAAGATTCAGATTTGTTGGAAGGGTTCAGAAAAAGAGCAGTGCATCCGCAAAGGAAACCGGATTTAGAGTGCTAGTGCGACCAATCCTAGAGTACTGCTGTGACATTTGCAGTCCTTTCCAAGTAGGCGTAGCAGAAGAAATCGAACTACACTGCTGGCCACCGTAAATGCAACACCCTGAAGGAAGCATCCGAATCAAGTGAAATTTACACCATGGGTTTGCAGCGATGACATATGCAACCGATTAGAATTTCAGCGCAGACGCACATCACGCGTGCCTGTGGCGCCACCTCGTAGCGCCATTTAAGGCTTGGCGATTTCGACGAGTGTACGTTCGGCACGTGTGTTTACCTTGTGGTTGTTTCACAAGACGATCAGTTATGCCTCGTAGACAACAGTGAACATCTTTTGATCAAGTATGCGAGTTCGACAGAGGAAGGATAGTGGCTTACCGAGATTGTGGATTATCATACAGAGAAATCGCTAGTCGTGTTGGACGAAACCAAACAACTGTAATGCGGATATGTGACCGTTGGATGCAGGAGGGTACGACGGACCGACGTGGTCGATCGCATTCACCTCGGTGCACCACTGCACGTGCTGATAGGCAAATTGTGCGCATGGCAGTGACGGATCGCTCAGTGACATACCGAACCATAGCACAGCACATTGCGTCTGTAACGCATCATCCAGTGTCTGCGCGTACCATTCGACGCCGTTTACAGTAGAGTGGTCTGTCCGCAAGACGTCCATTGCTTCGTCTACCATTGACGCAGAACCACAGACGTCTCCGTCGACAATGGTGTCATGACAGACGGATGTGGACGGCAGAATGGAATGACGTTTTCTTTACTGACGAGGCACGCTTCTGTCTGCAGCACCACGATGGGCGGATTCGAGTGTGGAGACACCGTGGAGAGAGGATGCTGGACAGCTGCATTATGCACCGCCACACTGGTCTTGCACCGGGTATTATGGTATGGGGCGGTATTGGATATTACTCTCGCACGCCTCTAGTACGCATTGCCGGTACTTTAAATAGCCGGTGCTACATATCCGAGGTGCTGGAGCCAGTTGTCCTTCCTTACCTTCAGGGCTCGGCCACAGCCATATTTCAACAAGATAATGCGCGACCACACGTGGCACGCATTGTCCAAAGGTTCTTCGTCAATAACCAGATTGAATAGCTTCCCTGGCCGGCTCGCTCTCCGGATCTTTCGCCGATAGAAAACATGTGGTCCATGGTTGCTCAACGAGTGACCCATATTACATCCCCAGCTGCCACACCAGATGATCTTTGGCAACGTGTGGAAGCTGCTTGGGCTGCTGTACCCCAGGAACACATCCAACGTCTCTTTGACTCAATGCCGAGACGTGTGGCAGCGGTGATCTCCAACAATGGCGGCTACTCTGGCTACTGATTCTCGCAGGAACCACATGTCACAGACGTCTGTAAACGTAATCATTTGATACTTGGTCAACATGTTATCTACAAAATAAATCTTGTTGTGCTACCTCTTGTCTTTCTTGGTGTTGCATTTACGGTGGCCAGCAGTGTAGTTCAGAGACGCGCTCCTAGTATTGTAACAAATCGGTGTAGCTCTTACGAAAGTACAGCACAGATTGTTACCTGCTTTACATGTCTGGCGTAGGAATAATGAGGATAGCCTGAGACAACTCAGGGCTCGCACAGTTGCATACAGACAGTCTTTGTTCCCTCACTCAGTACACGAATGGGGAAAGACAGGAAATCGATAATATTTGCACGAAATACCCTCTGTCACCCACTGTAAAGAGTGTAGCAGAGTATGTATGTGGATGATCACACCTGTGCTTCCTCTGCTCATTTTTATTCTTTTAACCTTCGTGTAAGTCTTAGTCTCTCATCTGCTCTATGTCATCTCTTAACAGCAACAAGAAATTTCATTCCGCTTAACTGCACTCTCGACTTGAAACTTTTGTTTTCGTGACTGCCTACTTAAAACTTCAAGTAACAATAAAACTCCGACAGGAAATCATAATCTTAAAACGAAGGGTGTTTGATGATTTAAGCAACTCATTCATAAAACTGAACCTTAGTTCCAAATGTTTATGGTTCGAGCTGCTCTACATACACATTATCTTAAAATTAAGATAGGTAGAGATAAACAGTGACTCTTTCAGAAAGATTCTGATATAACACTGTACTGGTAACCTGCAAAGAAAATTGAGTCATTCAGTTTTTGATTGATATGCTTTTCGGTTGCAGTAAAGTAAACTAACTGTAACTACGCATCATCAGCTCGTTACTGTTCAGCGGCACTAACTGCAACATTAATATCAAAACAAACACAGTCGCTAGATGCTTCATGACTAAAAACTTGAAATCAAACGACCGCACGTATTTGGTTGTACATACATCTAACGCCAGACACTGTTTCAGGTTATAAAAAAAAATGTGTTTGGACGACAACTACACTCAAAGTTAATTGGGTGTGCCTGATGAACACCAGAAGAATTCAACAGCGAATACCAACACACCAGGAAGAAGTACAGATTGTCACAGAAGTAATCAACTGGCCGTGTAGCATGTAATGGAACGTAGCATTATCTCGCTAAAGTACCTTTACATTTATATATGCATTTGAAGGGACTTCAAGTTGGCAGCATCAAACACCTTCCGTCTGAATTGACAACGCATCTTTGCGTGATATAACAAAGAGCTGTACCTAAGACCTGCATGTTTTTAAAATTTACCTAAATTGCACTTGAATCAATTTTGTAGGTTCTAATACTCCAAGTAAAGAAGGGAAAGCAGAAAGGTGGAAGGAGTATATAGAGGGTCCATACAAGGGCGATGTACTTAAGAGCAATGTTATAGAAATGGAAGAGCAGGTAGATGAAGATGAAGTGGGAGATATGATACCCCCGGGAGTAGACAACATTCCATCAGAACTACTGACAGCCTCGGGAGAGCGAGTCCTGACAAAACTCTACCATCCGGCGAGCAAAATGTATGAGACAGGCGAAATACCCTCAGATTTCAAGAAGAATATAATAATTCCAATCCCAAAGAAAGCAGGCGTTGACATATGTGAAAATTACCGAACTGTCAGTTTAATAGGTCACGGCTGCAAAATACTAACGCGAATTCCTTACAGACGAATGGAAAAACGTAGAAGCCGACCTCGCGGAAGATCAGTTTGGATTCCGTAGAAATATGGGAACACGTGAGGCAATACTGACCCTAAGACTTATTTTAGAAGCTATATTAAGAAAAGGCAAACCTACGTTTCTAGCATTTGTAGACTTAGAGAAAGCTTTTTACAATGTTGACTGGAATATCCTCTTTCAATTTCTGAAGGTGGCAGAGGTAAAATACAGGGAGCAAAAGGCTCTTTACAATTTGTACAGAACCCAGATGGCAGTTATAAGAGTCGAGGGACACGAAAGGGAAGCAGTGGTTGGGAAGGGAGTGAGACAGGGTTGTAGCCTCTCCCCGATGTTGTTCAATCTGCATATTGAGCAAGCAGTAAAAGAAACAAAAGAAAAATTCGGAGTAGGTATTAAAACCCATGGAGAAGAAATAAAAATTTTGAGGTTCGCCGATGACATTGTAATTCTGTCAGAGACAGCAAAGGACTTGGAAGAGCAGTTGAACGGAATGGACAGTGTCTTGAAAGGAGGATATAAGATGAACATCAACAAAAGCAAAATGAGAATAATGGAATGTAGTCGAATTAAGTCGGGTAATGCTGAGGGAATTAGATTAGGAAATGAGACACTTAAAGTAGTAAAGGAGTTTTGCAATTTGGGGAGCAAAATAACTGATGATGGTCGAAGTAGAGAGGACATAAAATGTAGACTGGCAATGGCACGGAAAGCGTTTCTGAAGAAGAGAAATTTGTTAACATCGAGTATAGATTTAAGTGTCAGGAAGTCGTTTCTGAAAGTATATGTATGCTGTGTAGCCATGTATGGAAGTGAAACATGGACGATAAATAGTTTGCACAAGAAGAGAATATAAGCTTTCGAAATGTGGTGCTACAGAAGAATGTTGAAGATTAGATGGGTAGATCACATAACTAATGAGGAGGTAATGAATAGGATTGGGGAGAAGAGGAGTTTGTGGCACAACTTGTCTAGAAGAAGGGATCGGTTGGTAGGACATTTTCTGAGGCATCAAGGGATCACCAATTTAGTATTGGAAGGCAGCGTGGAGGGTAAAAATCGTAGAAGGAGACCAAGAGATGAATACACTAAGCAGATTCAGAAGGATGTAGGCTGCAGTACGTGCTGGGAGATGAAGAAGCTTGCGCAGGATAGAGTTGCATGGAGAGCTGCATCAAACCAGTCTCAGGACTGAAGACCACAACAACAACAATACTCCAAGATGTATCTTGGCTTTTCCGGACGTGCTGGATGTAAGCTGTGAATAAAGAGTGGGATCTAGTTTTCACACTGAGATACATCTTGGTTATTCGTGAGATGGTGGTGGGGCAAAGTGGTTCTTAATCGCTGTCTGTCAGTTTGCGCCATGAGGCTGTTCCTGCAGGTCAGGCATGAGAAACGTGATCAAATTCGTGGGGATGTTAGTAGACGAAATGAGCTGTTACAATTTTAAACTCAAAATGTGAACTTTTTGACTGCGAAATTTATGCTAGTACTTGATTACTATCCGGAAATAGTTGGAGGTACTTCTTCATTGTGTGGAGGATCATGGATTCCAGAATGGTTTGCCCGAGGGTTTTGGAGTTGGCCGGATAACAGTATGCAAAGCAGTGAACGATGTTGTGGATCAGATAGCGTTAAATTCTTATGACTGGATTCGATTCCCATCTAAATTGCAGGAAATTAATACAGCTAAGCTAGGAAGGCAAAAAAAAAAATTTACACTGGCTATTATTATACCAGCTTTGGATTGAACCCAGATAGAAATTAGAAGACGAGCATTACATGCTGATGAATACATCAGTCCCAAAGGTTGTGGCTCTATTAATGAACAGGCCACAATAGATGCTGATGAGAAACTTACTAGCATAAGTACAGAAAGGTTTGGAATCGCGCGTGATGCTAGAATATGGAGAAGTAGCCCAATTAGAAATATAATTTCAGGGTACAAAAGGGACACTTACTTACTTGGTGAGTATGGAATACCTCCAAGGTTAGTCACTCCATTTAAGCCAGCAAGAAATGATAATCAGTAACGATTCAATCTGCTCCATACTACAAAACGACGGATAGTGGAGAGAGTCGTTGGTCAATTGAAGCCACGATCTCTGATCGTCGGTAACAGTGTAAGACTTTCTATAAAGAGAGTTCCCAAACTAACAGTAATGTGTGCTGTACTGTACAACATCTCTAAGCTCCTGAAAGATAACAATCAGCAATATTTGGAGGGCGAGAAAGACGCAGAAGAAGACAATGACGACAAAAGTAAAAGTCATGATGAATAAGTGACATAATAGCCGCAGAGTTAAAGAAACCCACCTTGACTTATCACCTTTGCTTTCAGCAAAAAGGTTACATCTCTCTATATTTTGTAACAGAAGGCCAAGTCTTACTACACCCAGTTCGTTATATCACAGCAAGTGGGAGTTACTACAGTATTCATCGCTACTAGGGCATCATATTGTAAAGTCCACAACACCGAGCGTAGCAGTGTGTAAATATGATTATGAAATTCAGAAACAAATCACCTCCAAAGTTTGGAGACACCGTCAAAAAATTCTCTCACCAAAAATTAAACACACATGGAAAATAGCAGCAAGCAAATTTATAAGAAATGGAAATGTAATTTGAATGCTATATGCAGCAATACTAGCAAGATCTCTTCGCAACAAACTCTCTACTGTCTGGACATTCGTAGATACACACGTATCAAAATAAATATATTTCATTTATACACCAAAATGTACTTAAAAAAATCAACGAAAGTTACACTGAATGCGATGTTGCTTGCAAAGAGATCTTAGTTTATGAATTTTATGTAATCTTATTGTATAGTTTGAAACTACGAAGGTAACTGGGATGAAATACCAGCAGCGAAAGATTATTTACAACTTGTACAAAAACTATCAGCAATTATAAGAGTCGAAGGACATGAAAGGAAAGCAGTAGCTGAGAAGGAAGGAAGACAGGGTTGTAGCCTATCCCACTCGTTACTCAGTCTGTACACTGAGCAAGCAGTAGAGGAAATGAAAGAGAATTTTCGAAACTGAATTAAAGTTCAGGAGAACAAATGAAATCTTTGAGGATTGCTGACGACATTATAATTCTGTTTCAGGCAGAAAAGTGCTTGGGAAAGTAGCTGAACGAAATAAATGTCCTGAAAAGAGGTTATAAGATGAACAAGTAAAGTATAAGGGTAATGAAACGTAGTCGAATTACATCATGCGATCATCGGTGAATTAGATTAGGAAATGAAACACTAATAGTAATAGTTTTGCTATTTGGTCATCAACGTAAGTACTGATGGTAGAACAAGAGAGGATATAAAATTCAGACGGTAATAGCAGATAAAGTATATCTGATTCAAATGGTTCAAATAGCTCTAAGCACTATGGGACTTAACATCTGAGGTTATCAGTCCCCTAGAACTTAGAACTACTTAAACGTAACTAACCTAAGGACGTCACACACATCCATGCCCGAGGCAGGATTCGAACCTGCGAATGTAGCAGCAGCGCGGTTCTGGACTGAAGTGCCTAGAACCGCTCGGACACAACGACTGGCTAAGTGTATCTGAAATGAGAACTTCGTTAATATCGAGTACAAATTTAAATCTTACAAAGTATTGTCTGAAGGTATTTGTTTCGAATGTAGCCTTTTGCAGAAGTGGTATGTGAATGATGAACAGTTCAGACAAAAACAGAAGCTCTTCAGATGTGGTGCTACAGAAGTACGCTGAAGATCAGATGGGAAGATCGAATAACTAATGAAGAAATACTGAACCAAATGGGAAAATGAGATTTTTATGTAATACTTGACTAAAACAACAGATCAGTTACATTCTGAGGCATCAAGGAAATGTTAGTTTGGTAATGTTGGAAAATGAGGGGAGAATGGGGTGAATTGTAGAGGGAGACCAAGGATTGAGCAGTAAACAGGCTCAAACAGATGAAGGTTGCAGCAGTTATAAAAAGATAAACAGTTTTGCGCTGGATAGACCAGTTTTCGGACTGAAGACCCCCAAGAACACACTGAAATGATCGATTTCAGAGAAATACAGAGTCATAACATAGTAATTTGTACAATCAGTAAATGTGCTCATAAAATTTCCCAGCTCAACGCAGAAGAAAAGAATAATGACTAGGGACAATTTAAATATGCATTACATACATTTAATCAATATTTTTACTGTATATTACGACTTCGCCGTCATTTTCGTGCTTGGTTCGAATTCACAGAATTATAAAGTGGCTTTAGCATCAGTGGCGTGCAAGTACGCAAAGGAGTTGTCAGTTCTGCCGGAAAGCACACCTTTCATCAATTACGCCGAGATAATGTAGGAGGTCACATCGTTCTAACATCACCGGAAACATGATGACGTCCTAATTGCTGTATCTAGAGTCTTCTTTTATCGTCCAATCAATTATGCTCTTTACGAGAAGTAATCTGTCTTGTAAATTACAGTATAGATAGCTTTGTTTCCAATATTGTCATCAAAAAATCATTTATTATGCTCTAGTCTCCTTCATAAGTAGTGGGCACATTTCATATCTCCTTGGGTTCCACAGACTAATGGACTCAAGCTTCATGTCTCACACCCACCAGCTACCTCTATGTAAGAGTATGGTGGTTAGTAGATCTCCCTCCACTCCACTCTCCGTCCAATCCAATATTCGCGCTTTTACGATATCCTTGTATCTAGTGAAAATATAACTAACTCATCGCCCATTTTAAACCTTACGTGTTTTAAAAGGGTTTTGTGATTTGAACGAAACAATTCTAGTATTTGTAATTCCACTATCGTATTGTATGGCCTCATAGTTTACCTCATAAGCTACACAGGTGGTTAAAGATACTGCATTCAGCACCATGTTGTGGGTGGGCATTAACTTGTTGCATTGGCTTGTTTCAAAAAGAAAAAGTTATGACGAATATCTATTTAACTGCGTGCTGACCCTAGGTTGAAAAATAGTAGTTCGCAAAAGAATTCTGTGATAGAAATATTTCTTGGTTGTAACAAGAAATTACAAAATCAAAACGAATTTCATAATAAGGATTTCTGTTGATCTGACAAAGAAATGGTCCAATCCGTCTTGAAATCTACTATGAAGATTTTCGTAGAAGAAGAATACACAGAAAAAAATCCACTGTCAAAATTTTTGCTGCTAAGACATACTGCAAGTATTTTTTAAAAATGTTGAAGCCTTATGAAGAACCGCTTATTACAGCGGTTTGTACCGCCCTTACAGACTAGCTCGGAAAGCACGAATAATTAGTCACAGCTGTAACAAGAGAACGTAGGGACGAGAAGCACGAAGTCCAAAGTGCGCACACGCAAATTTTAAGTACCTAAACAATACAAAAAAGGCTAAAATCATTAATTTTTGGACCAACTTGCTGTTTATACCAGCAGCTAAATTGTTGCAGACAAAATTGTTACACAAGTGACCAGCAGACGAAAGAAAAATAAGATAGGTATGATGTTACATTACAAATGACATCAATCAATCAGGAATTGACTCTGTTGACATGAAATATTTTATAATAATCCCTGTAGCACAGCTGTAATAAATTTTCGATAATGTGTAATTAACAAACAATGAAACAGTTCCTTGTTTATTCCCTGTAGTCGTCACAAAAATGTGAAATGTCTATTGTATGACGAAAAGAAACATTTTCCTTGCACCAGGCACCCCTCAGAAAAGAAAAATTAATGCATTCAACCACTTCGTGGTAATTACTATTTTTATTTCGACTGGATTGGGATGTAGCAAGAAACGATCGAGTCTGTTGTTTTGCATATAATTATGTGTACCAGGTATACTTGATCAAATTCGCAAGACGTCCTACACTTCTCTGAGAAATACTTTACAGTGTCAAAAACGTTATTTTTTTGAGATGCTAAGACAGTCTATTAGTTTCGGCTGGAACCTGAATTGTGTTATCAACCCTTCCGTCGTCTTCCTGAAGACAGAAATGTCGTTATGTCCAGACCAACAGTCCAACAAAACTAATGAATTATTTTCTGCAACTGGTAAGAAGACGTTTCGATTGTAATACTGAAACGTAATCTCGGTTATTTTTTCCAGATTTTGGTGCTTCGGTTACAAGATTTTTGCAACCACACATTCTTTTCTTCAATTTGTGGTCTACTTTATCTTGAGGTACCTGAAGAGAAATATTAAAGCTGCGTAAACAGTAATCCACTGATACTTATCAATTCCACTGTTGTATAAAAGTATGTACTGGCAACTCTGTGTATTTTTTTTATCTACTCGTGATATATTCTCTACTCGTTTGATTGAAGTAAACTTCGTAATTTTGTGACATTCTTTTCTGTATAGTTTCCTGAGTCTGTTTAACCAGGTTGAAGAACCTTTGCTATCAGTCTTGTTCAACTCATTTGCAATTCAGAGGGCCCAGTTTCTTAGATCTCCCTCGGTAACAGTGCACTGACTCTCAGGAGCAGTTCCAAATCTTTGTAATAATTTTTCTTTCACAGTTTTGCTAGTTTCATTTATATGTATTTTTTTTACGCTTCCTGTAAATCTTTCTTCCATTCACACATGTCATGTTCAGATTTTACAAAAGGAAACCGGCTTTGCACAATGCTTAACTTTAATCGTTTTCTCCCTTCTTCGTTTAACTAAAAAATTACAGTCTTTTCTTTGTCGCTGAAAGCTGTTACCGTACATGTTTTCTCTGGTCTAGGAAGGTACCGTATTTATGTTCGAATCACAATTCACGGAATAGTCAGAGTTATTTCCCGTCTCTTCTAACGTTTTCGTAATTTCTAACGAAATGCCGACGTCATCCGCAAGAATGTCCAACAAATTAACTTATAAGTAAAACATAAGTAGGTCTTCAGGAGAAGTAGGTGATTTCGAGTAGGTGATTTCGACTGCATGTTCTTCATGTATCATCTTTGCGAGATTGAAATCGTTGTTGGGATACCACATTACCGTGAAGCTCTGGAGCCTGCAGAAAGACAGAAGAAAACACAATGAAAATTAACTCAGTTTTATCTCCGTTGATAAGGGCGATACTGTAAAGGGATAGTAAACGACTTGAAAATTCGAGCAAATAGTGACTGTGAACAATTGTGGCAGAGGAACTATCTTATTTTTGGATTATCAGTATCGGGTGTACAATGCACAGCTTTGGAATATAAAGCAAACTGTCAAAATTTAAGCAACATAATACAATGCACAGCTTTGGAATATAAAGCAAACTGTCAAAATTTAAGCAACATAATACTGACCCACAAATCCAGAAGGTTATACTAGTAATTTCATTACAATTTTTTTTTCCTGGTTACCTCAAGATATTCAAAAATTATCGAGAAAGCTATGCACATTAAACCAGATAGGACGGCGTCGAAAATAACGGACATAATTTTCCACATGTTTCCTTTACCATTTTCTCCAAATTATAAAAACGTCCACAGAATGTATACTGTGAGTCTGTTTCCCACTGAATAAAAATGTATATTCGGTGCTGAAAGCCAGATTATAAGGAAGTCAACATATTGGACACGCTCTACTGAGGTGAGTCTTCCAAAATCCGTTTGGCCTTTCTGACAAAGGGTTTTCGTATTTTCCTTAAATCACTTCAGGCAGGTACCATAATTCCCCATAGTTGTCCAAACAAAGTAGCCAAACATCTCTGACGATCTACTGACTTTAAACTCTGATCTTTATATGTGAACCTTTGTAATATATGGCTACAGGGGCTCCGACTGTTCAGTATGTACTGAAAATTAACACACCTCCAACCATATCTTTTGCTTTTAATATACTTACGCAACCAGTTTCGGTGTTCCATCGCACCATCTTCGAGCCCTTTCATCAGTGTAAACTGGGAGGAATGACTGCACACGAGATTGCATTCCTCCAAATTTATGTTGGTCGAAGGGCCTGAAGGTGGCGCAATGGAACACAGAAACTCGTATTTGCGTAAATCAATTAAATGCAAAAGATTCGGTGCAGATGTTTTAATTTTCATTTCATTTTCACCTCTGATGTTCCATTGGTACAATTTTACATGTCTGACTCATAGATGTTACCAGCCTAGTTAATGACACTTTCATTTTAAGTGCTCCTTACTGACTGAAATTCTCAGATTATCATTCCCACTAAACGTTAAAGGAGGAATATCTGACGCAACCAAAGAAGTCTAGCTCGGAACAGTGCGCAGCAAACTATGAACACAGCTTGCATTTTGACTCTCACTTAATTCGGATTTGGGAAGTTCAGCCCACCAGCTACCAGGTGCGGAGGAAAGCGAGCACCTGCAGCCCAAAGCTTTTTAAATGTGTCAGTAGACATTCCACCAGAAACCATCTCTTGCCTTTCTGTAAGCTAAACGTAATGCGTCTGCAGGGCAAGACTCAAACGAACGTAGAGTAATTGTCCCAAATGTGATGCAAATAAGATAATTGCTCTGAACATTTTGCTCCTATTGGTATTAAATGATACGTTACGACGGTATATTTTGTATACAGGATGGGTAAAAGAAAATTAGACTGAAAATACACAGCGCAAAAGAATTAAAGGGTCATAAACCGTTAATTTAACTTTCAAAATTTTGTCTTAAAGAATTTACTTTATTTACTAGCGATTCATCAAGAACATTATCACATTTAATCACACTAGGTGAGCGTGGAAGTAGTTACCAGGAAGTAACTGATCGAAAATGAAATTACTTTTAACAAATGTGAATTTTATTCATAAAAGCCTTTTCAAAAACAGATTTAAAATTTATAAGCAGAAAAGCACCCTCGAAATTCAAGTTACAATTTTATTTAGGGGCAAAAAGAACAATATTAACAGTAGGAGCCTTCGGGCTGAGGAGCTTGCCTGCTCCCTTTCAACACTGCCGTAGTCATGACCGTTCACAACAACCTCTGAAAGAGTACACTGGTGCAAATCTGCAACACACAAGATTACTTTAAACTAAAAAAATGTTTAACAACTCACACAAAGACGTAAACTATGCACCCCGTAAGAGGGATGGAAATGGTACAACACTCAAATTATTTGTCACTGAAGGTGCAATTTTTTTTTAAGGACTCTTACGGTCGAAGAGTGGCAACCTTATAACCTAAAATGACTATTGAAATAAGACCCATAAAATGCAGACTTACATAAAATGTACAACATGCTCTACATTACACATATACTGCCTCGCCAGATGATAGGCAAGATAAAAACATATTTCAGAAATTCGGCCTTTACCTTAATTCTATAAATTCGTTAACACCGAATCCGACAAACATGACAGGCAGCTATTAACGTACGGCAGACCGACAGACAGACACTAACTGCCTAACAAAAGCGGACGAGAGACAAACGTGCAAGCTGGGGACGAGTGACTGGCCAAGAAAACACGTAGAATTTAACAAGTAAATGAAACAACATATCTCCAATCACTTAACTACTAATAAACTGTGATGTCTGGCGAAGACCTAGCGCAGCAACCCCAACGCTCTCCCGGACCGTCCGCTGCCAGCCGCTTCAACGGACGCAGAAAGGCGCGCCGATCTCCCGTCTCACGGCGTCGCAGCTCGCGCCGACCAGCCCGATGTCGTGGGCCGACTCCTATTGCTCTCGTGTCGGCCGCGAAGCCATTACTCCTCGCTATACAGCGCGGCCCACGGGCTGCCACGTGGCGACCTCGCATGCGCCGACGCTCAAGACGGACAAGGCATCTTGTGTCACAGTACACGACAGACCAGCCGCTCGATCCAACAGCCAATGATCGTTGCCCCAGCAACTCAAGCAGACTGGCGGCCTAACGCGCAGACTCAGATGCAGGAACTCAGCCCCGACCGGGCGACCACTAGCTGAGTTCTGTTACTGGCGAAGTAGCGAGACTCATTTTATGGCTTTAAAGTTTGATCCAAACGACAGACATACTCGCACTCCGACGACAGACAGACACTAACTGCGAGACTGGGCTAGCGTCACTCCGACTGACCAGACTCGCCGAGATTCAGCCTCACCCCGACTCATAGCGCCCCTTAAATGCATGTGAACAGGCTGCCTTTCCCCTTTCACACCAGAGGGAGACGCCAAAGCTGCGACTGCCACAGGGGCGCCACCGCCATAAACAGAGGGCGACTGCTTTACACTACGCGCTGCGGCGCGCTCTTCAAAACTGCAAATTTTACCACGGCTCAGGTCATTTTTTGGAAATCCTGAAATTTTCCCACATTGCGAAGTAGAAGTGGGTAATTTGGCTCAAAGTTACCTAAAACCTTCCTCTGTGGTGGTACAAAACCCTGGCGCCCTGTGGCGTCACCCTCCGGCTCGCCAAGGCTTCGAATTGCAACGTGTCGACACCTACTAAAGAAAGGCCAGAGCTCAGAAGTTCTTGTGAGGTCACATTGTCACCAAATTTCATCACAATTGTGCCCATCGTGAATGATTCATACGAAGGGAAGGTTGTCAAACTTCCTCTTAACCACATTTCACTCCTTCCGTCGATCCCTTTGCGATGACGGTCAGAACAACGCCGCCCAGCGTTGAAATCAGGCAGTTTCCTTATGGGTGACTGAAGAAAACATTTGAGGAATGCCATCTTCAGTATCGAGAAGGAAAGGCCTGAGGAGGTATTGTAAAGAGCGATACTGAAACCACCCCATCCCTTGGGACGTTCATTTACACACACTTCACTGTCGAAAACGACAGTTTATTCTGCAGTGTCCAACAGAACGAGTTTCTTAACAACTTTTGCCTTTGACACTGCCGACGTCCCCGGGACGATTCGCCCCTCCCCTAAGGACGTTACGGGACAATAACCCCATTGAAAGCGATGTGACTCCTTTGGGGTGTAGTTCTGGTATACAGGGTGGAACCGCTAGGGGTCTCTCAAAACCGTTCAACCGAATGTGAGCGTGATCCGAAGCAGAAAATGGCGTTTACGCTTTTTTAGCACTCCTGCTTCGCGTCCTCCTGTGGTATGATCAATGAAGGAGGGGGGGACGGGGGAGGGGATACGACATTACCACATGTATGAATAAAATGGAAAGGAGTCCGTCTAAGACCCGCCCCAGTTCACGATGACTCTTTCTGCCACCTCCGTACCTTTATTCAGCAGTTTAAAAATGTGTCTGTACAGAGATAACGATTCATAGATTCCTAGTCACAGGCAGGCAACCCCTTTGACACCTTACAGCTAAGTGGCGTTACGTCGCTACATCTGCTCGCTGGTACGCAGAGACTGAGGGAGTCCGATGGGTTGCCTGCCCGCAGGCGCCTAGGAATCCGTCAAGTGTGGTCTATATACAGTAGGATCTTTACAGTGCTCAACAAGGTTGCTCAGGTAGCGCCGAGGGAGTTTCCGAACTGGTGATGGCCGGCCGGAGTGGCCGTGCGGTTCTGGGCGCTACAGTCTGGAGCCGAGCGCCCGCTACGGTCGCAGGTTCGAATCCTGCCTCGGGCATGGATGTGTGTGATGTCCTTAGGTTAGTTAGGTTTAATTAGTTCTAAGTTCTAATGGCTCTGAGCACTATGGGACTCAACTGCTGAGGTCATAAGTCCCCTAGAACTTAGAACTACTTAAACCTAACTAACCTAAGGACAACACACACATCCATGCCCGAGGCAGGATTCGAACCTGCGACCGTAGCGGTCGCGCGGTTCCAGACTGTAGCGCCAGAACCGCTCGGCCACCAGCGGCCGGCCAAGTTCTAAGTTCTAGGCGACTGATGACCATAGCAGTTAAGACGCATAGTGCTCAAGGCCAACTGGTGATGGGGGGCTTAGAGACGTCTTTTGCCATTTTACTCACGCATATGTCAATGTCGCTCCCTCTCCCAATCTGGTTATCACAACGCAGGAGGGCGTGAATGCGAGAACTGAAAAATATTTGCAAAAACAGACATAATGTCTGCAGGGATACCGCAATCACTTTTTATACACTGTTACTTATAATCCGTCTTAACGGCAAAAATGTTTATTCACATGACCGGTTTCGGTTCCTCTAGAACCATCTTCAGATCTGAAATGACAATGATACTAATTTACTGTTTCACAAATGTAAGCCTATTTCTTCCAACCCGATCATCATCAAATGTACCAGAACGTACCTGCAATTTCGGTTACAGGAGTAACCCGCCCACACTCAGCAACCTTCACATGCAGCGTCACATTAAATTGGTTGGCAGAATGCACGTCATTTATATAAATTATAAAACTCTTACCGACAGGTGGCGTCTGGTACATTTGTTACACTGCATATGCACATACTGTATTAAGTGGATTTTTCTTATGTTCTTTTAGCTCTAAAAATACTTAGTTAAGATCTATAGTTGTCAAGGTTAAAATCTGTACTTGTCAAAATTAAAATATACAGTAAAATTATCGTTTTTGTACGATCGAAAACAAAGGGCGATTTCTATATCCATGGTGCTGGTGTAGACTTGTTTTCCTCCATGGTCTGCTTCCGTGGTTCACGCTATTTCGCGGTTATGCCGCGAGCCGTTCAGACGTCTGATGTCCATCGCCGTGGGTAAGAGGGCCGTGCAGGAGGGCCCCGTCAACGACGCTAGGCGCTGCACCCATCTTCCAGCTGTTTCAACGTGCACTATCTCTCATCCTTCGGCTTGGCCTTCTACACGCAACAAAACCATTTCAGTAAGTCGTCATAAATACTAACATAGACATTATGACTGAACTCGCTTTGCTCGTTGAGGATTAAATCCGGGTCTTTATTTTTGTGGGTGTATATTTCAACTTCTTCTAAAATGTTAAGAAACCGTCCCTTATGAGCTCTATATTTCTAAGTTTTGTTCAATGTTCGTGACTGAGTGCTTTGAGGCAGCCATATGCTCCCCAAACGCTGTTTTGTTTTGAGAGTAGGTGTGCTCCATGCATCTAGTTTCAAAGTTCCTACCAGTCTATGCTATATATTGTTTACAGCAGTCATCACATTTGATCTTATATACACCTGAATCCTGAAATTTATTCCTACTTTTACATATTTTGTGCCGGAGCTTCAATTTTAGTGTGTTATTTGTTCGGAACCCTATTTTAACGTCGGATTTACGAAAGCATATTTCAGTCGTATCTGTAATTCTTTCACTGTAAGTGAGAGCCACATATTTTTTCTTGTTGTTCCTCTTAACTGCAAATTGCCTTCCTTTTATTTGTTTCATTTGCCTCTTATTTATCTTATTATAAATATTCATCACTTCCTTACTCGTATATCCGTTCGTTACGGCCACTTGTTTCAAAATACTTAGTTTTTTTCTGCTTCCTGTTGGTTTAGTGGCAATCTTAGTAGCCTGTATACCGTCGAAGTAAAATACGCCCATTTGTATCACAGTGGGTGACAAAGATAATGAAAGAAAACAAACGACAAAATAAATATATATGGCTCAGAGCACTATGAGACTTAACATCTGAGGTCATCAGTCCCCTAGAACTTAGAACTACTTAAACCTAACTAAACTAAGGACATCACACACATCCATGCCCGCGGCAGGATTCGAACCTGCGACCGTAGCAGCCGCGTGGTTCCGGACTGCAGCTCCTAGAACCGCTCGGCTACCGCGGCCGGCCCGCAAAGTAAACAATTTTTCATTTGACATAGCTGTAAATTAACAGTTTTCGTATTTTTTTCTTTGATGGTAGTGTAAAAACTTATTTCTTGGCAATGGGAAGTAGGGTAGGGCGGGGCTAGTTGAGCATAGGGGTAAGGTGGGTAATCGAAATACCTCGGAAACTGTTCACCGCACGCTAAAGCATCAATGTCCAAGTCTGATTTTGAATAGAAAGACTGAGTCTAATCCAAAAGTTAATCTTAAGATACGTTAATGTTTCGGGAATCCTACTTTTCGTTTATTATTAAAAGAAAATTACTTTTAGTTTTACTGTTACGTCATTAAAAGACTATAAATAAAAAGATGATTGTCAAACAGAAACTTTATTTCATGGCTAACTAACACTGAACCCATGGTTTGGCTAGATTTCTAAGTGCTCAACTTGCCCCATACCCTTGCTAAACTTACCTCACCGTGGGGTACGTTGAGCGTACTGGACAGTTTGCATTTAAACAGCTGTAGCTCTTAAATGCGACTTGTTAGAAATAAATTACTATGGACCCTTTTGCAAACGGATAAATTACTTACCCATCAGTATGCATAACAAGATATTAAGACTTACCCCGCGCTACCCTATTCTGTACATTTTGATGACTGAGTCAACATCAAAAATGAGACATAAATGGCCGTATCTTTTGATTACATTGATTTAGAAGCTTCAGCTTTTACGTCCTGAAGGGACCGTAGACCTTAATATGTGATCTAAATTTTAACTCGATGCGCCTACCCGTTCCCCAGAAAAAAAAAGGTTTCGAACAGTCGGACAGACAAACGGACAACAAAGTGATCCTATAAGGGTTCAGTTTTTATCGATTGTGGTACGAAAATCTAAAATTGAGAATAATTGTACAACTGAAAATATCTATGAAAATCCCAAACTGAGGGAGAGACAGGTCAGTGTGGGCTTGCAAAATAGTTATCGAGCTGTACTGGACGAAGTAAAAGGGAAAACATTGTTGCAATATGCAGAAATCAGAATGTATTATAGCGATTACGGATGATGGATGTATTGTGTATGGAGCTGGGAACAGCTGGATTATAGCATAAAGCCTCTCAGAAAACTGAATGTTTAAAAAACTAGTTCATCATGTTTAAGGGGGGTAGGACGTCAAACGGGCCACTTGGAGCAGGAGAGGCACCACAGGACATTTTATTTTCTGCTGTCTATACTTTTACAAATAATTTCATAAAACTTTGTCAGCATGACCAGGAAGGATTCACACTCATAGCAGAGGAAGTTCAAAAACATAACAAAATAAAATTTTTACATGTGAAATTTCATCATTTTTTCGCTTACTATTGGCTGCATTTGTCGCTATAGGTTCATTTTTCTTCACAAGTAAGAGAGATTCTTTGATGAATTTTGCACAGCATACAAACCATACTTACAGGTGCATGAAACTCTAGAATTTTCCAAATCTATTAAAAACTGTGGTAAAAATTGAGATAATTAACTACAAAATTTGATTTTTTTTCTAAACATAAAGTTTAAAACGTAACAACTCATTCATTTTTTCATAAATTAAATAGATTCTAGAGTTTCAGACACCTGTAAGTATAGTTTGTATGCTGTGCAAAATTCATCGAACAGTCTCTCTTACTTATGAAGAAAAGTGTACCTACAGCAACAAAGGCAGCCAATAGTAAGTGAAAAAATGATGAAATTTCACATGTAAAAAAATTTATTTTGTTATGTTTTTGAACTTTCGCTGCTACGAGTGTGAATCCTGAATCCTTCCCGGTCATGCTGACAAAGTTCTATGAATTTACTTGTAAAAGTATTGACAGTGGAAATCAAAATGTCCTGTGGTGCCTCTGCTGCTCCAAGTCGGCCAGTTTGACGTCCTAACCCTCTTAATGATAGAGATTACAGACCTGAGGAGGTTGTGCAAATCATAGTAATATCCACTAAAAACAAACACTCAGTCTGCTGTTTCAGATCTTCTAAAGATTTCTGACGACACAGTAAGCTTACTGAATTCGCACAACACAAACCTTCCAATGAAGCAGTTGCTGCCAAAATAATTCGTGTAAGATAATCCCTTATCTAAAAAGCAGCAGCGCCTGCAACCAGGAGCGCCGTCGCTTAACATTTCCGCCTCGCAGGAGCGTATGTCTGCCCCGCGCTGTTCGCTGCTGCTTCCTTCCCTCCGGAGCCTTCTGTTTGCGAGACCCGCTGTTTCTAAAACATGAGTGCATTTATTTCTTGGCGCTAATCCCGACTGCGGCCCATTAAGAGATCAAAGTGGAAGATAGCTGGGACAATAAGCAGGATAAAGTGTTAATGTATGGAAATTTGGCGCCGGAGACTGTCTTCCGGGGCAGCGTCCCGCTGGCGGGGCGCGGTAATCAGTTCAGCGCCGGCCGAACGCTCCATCAAGCCTAAGCCGGCGCCCGCAGGATAAGCCGCGCTGCGCCGCGCCGTCCTATCTGCCCACGAGGACGGCGGGGGCGGTCTGCACCCGTGGTGCGCCACGCAACGCACGGTCCAAGAAGGGACGCCAGGCCGACTCACATATTTACAGGTCCATATGGCTGACTCTTTAAATAAAATGGAGCTGACTCGAATCTAAATACATAATACAATGAACTCTATGACAACGTGCATATGTCCAGATAACTGTTCATAATCCAACAAGCATTGCTGACTGTGGCTCAGTAAACCACTTTGCCGGTGAACTATCTAGATGCCAAGAAACAGAGCAAATTCTCACTCTAATATTCACCAAATACGAGTAAGGTACTTTTTGGGCCGATAAGTTGGTAGAATCGAGACTCACACACGCGCTCAAGATCATGTTGAACTGATACGTCCATGCCCCACACAACTGACAGCCCTTGTCCTTGGATGGTCGTTCTGTAGTAAACGACTGAGAGCGAGCTCACATGCGTTTTCGTTAAATCAGCACGGTATCATGAGAAAGAGATGCTGACTTAGTAAGCAAAGAGATTATCTCAAGCTATCGATATCATATCGAAACAAGCGAAGGTCATGAACATCACACAGCTGATGGAGACAGGTGCCCGTGTGCATACAAGCACTGTCCTGTTGGAAACAACACAACTATAATACCAGCTGTGACCTGAAGTCATGACTAACATCGTGTGCCTCTCCAGCATTGCAAGAAACGGGGATCCCCAGCTCATCCCCATACTCGCCGACCCTGGTCATCCAGGATAGCGCAGAACTGCGATTCATCGCTGAAAACAGGGTGACGTCATTCATTAGCAATCAGCACTTACCACTCACAGCACACACTAAACGTAGCCAATTCTTTTATGGTGTTTGCGGCAGCCTACGCACGAGACAGCAGTTCCCTAACCCGCCCGCAGCTAATCTCAGAGCAATGATGCAGGGTCACAACAATGCTGCAGGAAGTACATTACGTGAAACTTCCTGGAAGATTAAAACTGTGTGCCGGACCGAGACTCGAACTCGGGACCTTTGCCTTTCGCGGGCAAGTGCTCTACCATCTGACCTACCCAAGCACGACTCAAGCCCCGTCCTCACACCTTTACTTCTGCCAGTACCACGTCTCCCACATTCCAGACTTTTTCTCCTGCGAACCTTGCAGAACTAGCACTCCTGGAGGAAAGGTTACTGCGGAGACATGGCTTAGCCACAGCCTGGGGTATGTTTCCAGAATGACATTTCTCACTCTGCAGCGGAGTATGCGCTGATATGAAACTTCCTGGCAGAATAAAACTGTCTGCCGGACCAACACTCGAACTCGGGAGCTTTGCCTTTCGAGGGCAAGTGCTCTACCATCTGACCTACACAAGCATGACTCACGCCATGTCCTCACAGCTTTACTTCTGCCAGTACCTTGTCTCCCACCGTCCAAACTTTACAGAAGTTCTCCTGCGAACCTTGCAGAACTAGCACTCCTGGAAGAAACGTTATTGCGGAGACATGGTTTAGCCACAGCCTGGGGGATGTTTCCAGAATGAGATTTCTCACTCTGCAGTGGAGTGTGCGCTGATATGAAACTTCCTGACAAATTAAAACTGTGTGCCGGACCGAGACTCGAACTCGGGACCTTTGCCTTTCGCGGGCAAGCGCTCTACCATATGAGCTACCCAAGTACGACTCACGCCCCGTCCTCACAGCTTTAGTTCTGCCAGTACCTCGTCTCCCACCTTCTCCCTCCTGTCCCCACTTTCTGCCACCTTCCACCTCCACTGTTACCAATAGTTCACGCGTGTGTTCTCCTCGAAAGCTGAAGATAGACTCTCCTAGCCCACAGTACCCCCTCCGGAGGATACTCGAAAATATCCTACAGCCACTCGCCAGTTTCTGTCGCCTCCGCCCACCTTCCTGCCAGTTTCTGAGTTTCAGCTGTTTGCCTAGAGGCATTGTCACAGAGAAAAAAATTACAGAGTCCTACAGCACAGAGTTCTACACTACATTTCTGAATTTCTGAGTGGACTAAGATTATTTTTGATGCTAAAGTCAGTGACGTTAATGCACTATAATGAGAAACCCACACTGGTGTCTAAGTACAAACAGGGAAATCAGAACAATTACGTAGTTAAAAGTTCTTCATATATTTCTAAACCTACAACACATCGCGAAAAAAACGCAGACACTCAACAGGTTACGTGCCTAAAAGATTCTCCTAAAATTCGAAACACTGTCCTACAGACGAGAGAAATGTCCGGAATTTTCGGTTAATTTTCGATGTCCTACAACTGCTGATATGGAGATATCTAAAGACACAATTGCGGGTTGTGGGAGTGGGGCCAGCGTTCCATCTGTCCAAACCAGAGGAGTCTGGTCTGGCTGGAATTAGCTCCGAACATTCGAACAAACAAGACATCACGTGACTCTCTGGCGTTGTGGAACTTCTTGTATATTCCTTGTTCTGCCACGGTCGTGATCGACCCAGTCTGGACACTCATAAGCCCCTCACAAAGAATGTATTGTGACTGTCTGAAGTCATGGAATTTCCTGTGAATGGATCATCTGGATTGATTCTTACTGAATATATCTGTCAAAATACTACTGCTGGTGTGGGAGCACTGTCTGCCACTTTCTACAGATGGTCAAATTACGAGAATTTGTTGCTCATGGCAAGTCCAATTGACTCACCATCGCTGCCAAATTTTTGCCCCCCCCCCCCCCAGTGGAGGGTTATGTAAGAGGTATGCGCTGTCTGCGATATAGAATCGCTGACCAGAGAGCAGTGTTGACTGCAGTACGAACTGTGTAACTGTAGCAGTTAGTTGTTGCTAGTCGCTTGTCTGAGGTTGTCTGCGCTTGTCTGCAGTCTGCTCTGGTCGGGAATCTGGAGATGGAGTATTATTGTATAAGGTAAAGAAGCAGCGTCGCGCATATCTAGTAATGTATCTGAACTGTCATCCAAATGTTTTAAAAAAATGTCTTAATAATAATTCTGGTAATATAAAATAATTAAAAAAAAAGCATTCATTTAAAAAAAATCAGTTGCTTCCTTTCACAAATCACAAATGTATAGGCCACCATTGCACGGAGCTGTGCCGGAAAAATGTTAAGTAAGAGCAGATATTTTCGCCGTTTTTATTGAGGTAAGAATTTTTGCTTTTTATTCAGAATGATCTTACAGGGCCACGACGCAGCACTGCTGTCGTCCAAATTTTACCAGGTTATTGAATTTATTTTTTTATTATGAGGCTTAGGAATTTTTATGTTTCGTGCTTACATTTAATGAGAAAAGAATTTTGTGGGTACATTACATGGGAACCAGTTTTGTTCTGAGGTCACACAAAAATGAGAATCGCTATCCATAATAATTATTTTTAATTTCAATTTTAATTTTTGTGAGGAGGTTACAACCTCAAAGTCGAACTAGAGGCCTCTGGAATTCTCAGACCTGCTGGACCAGCGGTACACAAACAGAGACTTGTATCAGCTTGCCTCACTACTGTCTCCAGCCCCGACACAGAAATGTGACATCACGCATCATATACCTCACAGTCAAACAATGGTCTCCGTAGCTTTCATTCAAAGTTTCAGTCTCATCGGGTCCTTAAAGTACTCTTTCCTCTTCGCACTCTGGCCGTACGTGGTGCTCAGAAGCCATAAACACTGTTACCGCAACAGCCAAGCAGTCAAACGGTCAATTTACAATGGCGGAGGAGGAGGGGGGGAGGGAATTATTGTGCAGCATAAGCACTTCCCATATTGAATCTTCTCAAATTTCCACTTAAAAATCGGAGAATACTCGCAATGCATGCGATCATGAATGTTGCCTGACACATACTGAGTATTAGTTCGCATTCACCTGCCCAGAGGGCGAATGGTTGGGCAACTGTACTCTCGCATCTCGCCTATCATTTTCGGGAGGCTCAGCGATGGCTCGCAGCTTAAGCCAGAAATGTCCATTCATTCTGGCCACCAGAAACCTTCGCCATATTCCTGGACGCCAAGCAGCATTGTCTTAGGAAACCAGTCACATGTTCATGAATGTAATTACAATTATGTTACGATGGCAAATCCACTATGGTGACATTTGACAATGAGCGAACTATTGGAAATGCCTCTTCCTGACGTCTGTGGTTCTGCAAATACTAAGTACCCATGTAAATCTATATACTCCTTATGACTGGACACAATTTTCCACGTAAAATCTTTCATAATCCTTACCGCTATGCGCTGAAATCACAGTTTTCCACATCAAATCTATACCTCCCACATGACGATGTAGTCACACCCACATCTTTTTCTTTTCACATGTCGGAACAATGAACACAGTAACTGTACAAACCAACACATACACATCTCCGACAAGTAGGGCTGCTATCGTTTATATGTTTACAGCGTCAGAAAAAATTATAGTATATCCTCACTCATATGGTTGGTTGTCTCAGTTCTCCCCAGCTCTAAGAAGTTATTAACCATTTACGTCTTCCAGCCAATCAGATTTGAGAATAGACCGCAGGTACTTTCAGTCAGTACTCCTGGAAGGTGCTGCATCCCGCCTATACTCCCTCAGACAAGTGCTGTAAATCACAGGCGTTCAGCATTATGTGATAATCAACAACGCCCCTGCGGACTAAAGGTTTCGAAAGATATCACTTATTTGAGTTGGTTTCCTGTAGTAAACATCGCTGTCGACAGCGCGACAAAGAACATGTGATGATCTGCTTTGGGGAGCCAATGATGGGACGTTCTGTGCACCTATGTAGTTACAGCTGTATTGGCTACCCTGTTTGTGCACTGTAGCAAATCCAGTTGATCCCTTGCGTTGATGTATTATGCAGCTATCTACAAAATGAATCTCTCTCCCCTTAAAGTCGAACATACTCGTCAATGCATTGAAATCACAATTCTGCACGTCAAATCTATTCTTTTCTTATGGTTAGACATACATGAATTTTTACAGGGACAGTAGTTTCTAAGTGTACCACACACGTTTGTTGATATGTCGTAGCAGTAACCACCGTAACTTTATGTTCCAGCAGCATATGTTTCACAACTAGCGTAATTATCATTTATAGGTGGTTAGTGTCTGAAAATTACGATATGTCCACACTCATACTAGCTGGTTGTCGAAACCACACTATCTATCAAATCTTCCTCCCACATGGTCGTTATCACACATTCATTAAGGAATAAAGGACATAATTAAAATTAAAAACTCTCATGTCTCATTTATGTTACGTACGTTCTTGCACAACAGTCGGCGTTTACCATAAGAACTGATACCCCAGCCAAGTCACAGACTCCTGCTAATTCTCTCGAAATCCTATCACGTTCCGGTAGCACTTTTGCTAGCTGCCTAGTTGTCCATCCGTCGCTGACTAGGTAAGGAGCTATCACAACTATGACAGGAGTAAACTCACAACTATGCAGAGTATACGCAGACTACACAAAGATATTCAGAAGTATAACACTCGCAATTCATCAGTATGGAATGACTGTCTATAAATATCCGACCTACATGTCCTAATCTCCTGTATCACGTTCCTATGATTACCATGCTAGAAATCCGACAGTGTAACGGTCAAACGGTCACAGAGTTTTCGTTGACAGCTCAGTCTCTCTCTCTCTCTCTCTCTCTCCCCTCAGTATTATTGTAACATCCAATGGAACAAAACTACAAACCATGGAAACTTAGTTAACGTCATCTGATATAGAGCTCCACAAGATTCTGTCGCATCTCTCTCTTCCGAAGTATGGGAAACAAATGCTGTCTGCATGTTGGCATCGACCATATCTGGTGATCCCATTAATTACACTTGTATTGCTCCATTGGAGCAGGCGCCCACTGACCGAAGAAGCTTCCATGGACCTACGTACAGTCTTGTCACCATTACTGGAGGAAGTTCATATCCCACAGACTATCGATCACAGGAGAGGCTTCTTGTGTTGTTGTTTCTCAAGCAGTTTGATAGATCGTTTTTTGCTGTAACATCTACATCTACATTTATACTCCGCAAGCCACCCAACGGCGTGTGACGGAGGGCACTTTACGTGCCACTGTCATTACCTCCCTTTCCTTTTCCAGTCGCGTATGGTTCGCGGAAAGAACGTCTGCCGGAAAGCCCCCTTTGCGCTCGAATCTCTCTAATTTTACATTCGTGATCTCCTCGGGACATATAAGTTGGGGGAAGCAGTGTTACTACAGTTAGGTACATAGATATACATTTTGTTTTCCTACCATGACTTTGAAGTCTGTGTCATATGCTTAACCGACATCAAGACATTTAGATCCAGTGGTTCTTACAGGAATTTGTACTTAGCATGGTGTAAATTAAGCTGCTGCCACAACACACAGGATGGTGGAAAGAAAAGGCAGAGGCGGTGTTTCTCATTGAGAAAAACGTGGAAGACTTCACAGGAGCAAGGTCATCAGCCTCATCAGATTAGGGAAGGATGGGGAAGGAAGTCAGCTGTACCCTCTCAAAGGAAGCATAGTGGCATTTGTCTGGAGCGATTTAGGGAAATCACCAAAAATCTACATCAGGATGGACGGAGGCAGGTTTGAACTGTCGTCCTCCCGAATGCGAGTCCAGTGTGCTAACTACTGCGCCACCTCACTCGGTTCAAACAGCTGTCCAAAGGATGATAACTTCCACATTTAATTTCATCTTCCACAGTGACAGTGTAGCAGATGTCATGGTTTTATAAGAGACCTAGAGGTTTGATTCCTCACATTGGTGACGCTTATTGCAACCAGGTAATATGATCTCACTTTCGGTGTCGCAGACGGTAGTTGTGGTGTCACCGCCAGACACCACACTTGCTAGGTGGTAGCCTTTATATCGGCCGCGGTCCGGTAGTATACGTCGGACCCGCGTGTCGCCACTATCAGTGATTGCAGACCGAGCGCCGCCACACGGCAGGTCTAGAGAGACTTCCTAGCACTCGCCCCAGAGGTACAACCGACTTTGCTAGCGATGGTTCACTGACAAAATACGCTCTCATTTGCCGAGACGATAGTTTAGCATAGCCTTCAGTTACGTCATTTGCTACGACCTAGCAAGGCGCCATATTCAGTTACTATTAATATTGTGAATCATGTACCGTCAAGAGCGACGTTCATCATTAATGGATTAAAGTTAAGTATTCCACCAGCTACATCCGCTTTTCTAAATTCTAATTTCCTTGTCCTGTTCCAGATCTCACGTCAGCCTGCGTGAGCTAAAACGCGTGTCTTTCGGCCTCCTCTTGTAACACGGTGTTGGCTCTCCTGCCAACCACAACATTGGCGAGGAGGCAAAACCGCGTTCTTATCGATATTGCCCTGATTTGTGTAATGGCTTCACCACGATCTCCAGATGTACTGTCCGAATTTTATCACTTACAGAATCAGCAGACGCAGGCCTTACTTGATGGCGTTGGACAGCTCGTCCAGGGTCAGCGTGCGATGCAAAACGATGCGGCAGCAGCCGCTCCACCGCTAACGCAGCCACAACACGCAGTTGCACCAACTTTTCGACCTTTTGGTGCTGCACTGGAAAGCTGGTCACGCCAATTTGGATTCCATCTCGCTGCCTACAGAATTCAAGGTAACGAGCGGCAGCCTTATCTCTTATCATCGGTCAGTGTACAAATGTACCGTGTGATAGTCAAATTATTTCCCCGACGCGACGTAGCAATTCTGTCCTGCGAAGAGATTTTGTCTGCATTAGATGCATATTTCCAAGAATCTGTCAATGTAGTTGCGAAAAGGTATACCTTCTTTCGTACAAAACGTATGGCAGGTCAGACTAATCTGGAGTGGGTTGCAACCTTGCAAGGCCTTACTAGGGATTGTGCTTTTGAGTGTCAATGTGGACTCCCTTATTCAGATACTATGGTATGTGATGCAATTGCACAGAACGTTTCTGATGTTTGTATAAGGGAACAGATTTTGAAACTAGTCAGTCGCTCCCTTCAAGAAGTGATGGACATATTGGATCGGCAGGACACACTTGACTTTGCTCAGGAATCATTTGAAACTTCGCCAGCCATGTGTCAGGTTAACCGGCCCGCCGGGCGAGCTGCACGGAGCAGTAAACAGCCCTCGCGCCTGGCCGCACTGCTGCTGCCAGGCTCTCAGCCACGTGTGCCGCACCGGCAAGCAAATGCAGTGCTCAAATCCTGCCCGCAGTGCGCTACTACACATTCGCGTGAGAATTGCCCGCCACGCCAAGCTATTTGCTTTTATTGTAATAAAAAAGGACATGTTCAGAGTGTTTGCCAGAAAAAGATCAGATCAGAAGCTCAAAACCATTCCAGGCCTTTGCTTCGCGCCGGAATCGGAATCGAACCAAGGATACTCAGACTCGCGAAACTTTGCCCGTGGAAATTCATGTGCCAGCTGTGGTGGTCTAGCGGTTCTAGGCGCTCAGTCCGGAACCGCGCAACTGCTACGGTCGCAGGTTCGAATCCTACCTTGGGCATGGATGTTTGTGATGTCCTTAGGTTAGTTAGGTTTAAATAGTTCTAAGTTCTAGGGAACTGATGACCACAGATGTTAAGTCCCATAGTGCTCAGAGCCATTTGAACCATTTGAATTTGAAATTCATGTAGTTCATTTCACTCTGCCCAGTGGCACTCTCTCTAACAGTGACTGTGTTCGTCCCACAAATAGTGTGCGTCGACATCGCCGGAACTCCTGTCAAGTCGCAAGTGATTTTGTACCAGTGTCAGTTCACGTTGCACGAGACAGTCGCTCTTGTCGTCAGCAGGACAATAAACTTTTTGTGGACTTGGACATTAACGGCAAAGTGATACCATTCCTGCTCGATACCGGGGCTGCAGTTTCACTGATCAATCAAGGCACTTAAAAACTGCTGGGCACACCTCCGTTGTGTGCCACAAATGTTAAGTTAACTAGCTATTCAGGTCAAGAGATCCCTGTGTTAGGACAGTGCAGCCTTCTTGCAACATACAAAGGACAAACAAAACTTGTGTCATTTTACGTCCTTCGTTCTTCTTCTGCAGTGAACTTGTTTGGTTTCAATTTATTTCAGTTATTTAACTTGTCTATAGTAAATCAGGTCCTATCAGTGAACCAGACTGTGCCTTCAGACAGTGTTTCTCGTCTATGTGAAGAATTTGCAGACATTTTTGCTCCGGGCCTCGGTTTCGCTAAGAACTATAAAGCACATTTGGAACTGAAAGTAAACACGCAACCGAAATTTTTCAGAGCGCGCAATGTTCCCCACGCATTGCGTGATGAGGTCGCAAAAACATTACACGATTTGGAATCACAAGGTGTAATTCAACGTCTGCAGGCTTCTTTCTGGGCATCACCCTCAGTAATTTTGCCAAAACCTTCCGGAAAATTGAGACTTTGCGTGGACTTCAAGGCAACAGCTAATCCACAACTAGTGATTGCAACTTTTCCTTTACCCCGCCCGGAAGATCCTTTTGACAAACTGTGCCCAGGTAAATATTTTTCGAAGTTGGACCTCGCAGATGCATACTTGCAAATGCCGGTGGACGAAGAATCCCAGCGCGTTTTGGTGGTTAACATACATCTTGGGTTGTATCAATTCAAACGACTGCCATTCGGGTGTGCATCCGCCCCTGCATTGTTTCAGCAATATCTACAAACTGTGTGTGCGTCGGTCCCTACTGCAGCAAATTATCTGGACGATATTGTGATCTCCGGAAAGTCGGAAGAAGAACATTTGGCCAATCTCAGAACATTATTTCAGGTCTTGCGACAAAATGGTCTTCGCTTGCGGAAGGACAAATGTGTGTTTTTTATTCGTGATTTGACATACCTGGGACATGTACTCAATGCCCGAGGCATACATCCCAGTCCCACACACCTTCGTGCCATACAAGACTTGCCTTCGCCGCAGGATTTGAAGCAGCTACAGAGTGTGCTGGGAAAAATAAATTACTATAACAGATATGTGCCACATGCCTCTTCCATTTCAGCTCTGCTTCATCGCTTACGCCGTAAAGGTGTTCCGTTCGTCTGGACGACGGAATGCGAACGCGCCTTTCGCCGGTTGAAATCGGCGTTGCTTTCCAATACTTGCCTTACGCCATTCAATCCCCAGAAGCCCCTTTTGTTGATGGTGGATGCATCACATTTCGGGATCGGTGCTGTGCTTGCGCACAAAGATGGATCGCACGATCGCCCTATTGCCTTTGCGTCCAAATTGCTCTCGTCTGCGCAAAGAAATTATTCACAGATCGAGAAAGAAGCATTGGCTCTTGTATTTGGTGTTACAAAGTTTCATGATTTCTTGTATGGTCGTCACTTTACCATAATCACAGACCACAAACCTTTGACATCGGTTTTTCATCCGACCAAGCCTGTACCTCCACGTACAGCGCAGAAATTCATTCGCTGGTCTATTTTCCTCTCGCAGTACCGCTACGATATCTTGTATCGGTCCACTGCTAAGCACGGAAACGTCGATGCGTTGTCCCGCTTGCCTGTTGCTGAGGATAGGGCATTCGATTCCTCCGAACTTGCTTGCATGTTCATTGATGCGGAAACCGATGACGTGGTCGAATCGTTTCCGATTGATTTTCGTCGTGTAGCTACAGCCACAGCTGCCGACCCTGTCCTTGCTACCGTTCTGCGTTTTGTTGCTACGCAATGGCCCTTGTCAAAGTCACGGATGTGGTGTTTTGCTGTTGTGTTCTGATAATCAACAGTCCAGGGTCGTGGTCCCACGTTCGTTACAGTCCTCTGTCTTACAGCTTCTCCACCAAGGACATTGGGGTATAGTGAGAACGAAACAACTTGCTCGTCAGCACTGTACTTGGTTCGGAATCGATGCTGCGATTACGAATATGTGCTCTTCTTGCATGGTGTGTGCCGAACAACAATCAGCACCACCACGGAAATTCTTTGCATGGCCAAAAGCCACTTCCCCTTGGCAACACTTACACATCGATTTTGCTGGTCCATTCTGGAATGCTCGATGGTTGGTTGTGGTAGATTCATTCAGTAATTTTCCTTTTGTTGTCCGGATGTCTTCCACGACGACATCTGACACCATCCAAGCGTTATCTGCTATCTTTTGCATTGAAGGTCTTCCACAGACTATTGTTTCCGACAATGGCCCACAATTCATGTCCGCAGAATTTCAGTCATTCTGCAAGGCCAGTGGTATTCAACATCTGACGTCCGCGCCGTTTCCGCCACAGTCAAACGGTGCCGCTGAACGATTGGTCAGGACTTTCAAGTCACAGATGTTGAAGTTAAAAGAGTCGCATTCTCCTGAGGATGCATTATTGCCCTTTTTGTCCTCGTATCGCTCTCAGCCCCGAAATGGTCGCTCGCCGGCTGAGTTGCTCCACGGTCGCCCTCATCGAATCTTGATGTCTTTGCTACATCCGCCGAATCAGGTTCCTGTGCAGCGGCAGACACCTGCTTTTGCCCCAGGCGATGTTGTCTACTACCGCCACTACCGAGGTTCACGGCGTTGGCTCGAAGTGCGCACTCTTCGCTGCCTCGGCCGCGCTATGTATCTGGTTTTGGGGGCCTCTGGTGAGGTGCGCCGGCATCTCAACCAGCTGCGCCTCTGTCGTCGCACGGGATCTGCCGCTCGCCGTCTGCTTTCAGCGACGGTGCCGTCCGGTAAACGCCCTGGGGACCCATCTACTGGCTCGCCTCAGCTCCAGCTGTTACCGACGCTGCCTTCCATTTTGCCCCATGGTGACGCGCCGCCGCGTCCACTGCGGGCGTCGCCGCCTGTTCTCCCGTCGGCGACGCCCGCAGTGGACGCTTCGCTTCAGCCGCTGGGCGCCTCCCTGGGTCACGCGCCGCCGATCGCTTCCCGGGGCCAGTTGTCCTCCGACGTGGAACTCTTGCCCGCTCCGTACCATGTGTCGTCTTCACCCGTCGGGTGCCCAGGCCCGATGAAGGTCGACCCTTCGGCCCCTCCTGTCTCTCTACGGGCGCATACACCGCATGTTGGCGTGCACCCTGGAGCAGGTTTTCAGGCGTTTCCTAGTTCCCCGTGGTCCGAATGGCAGGGTGCGGGTGGCACAGCCTCGCCTGTTGTTAGGCTCCCCACCTCATCGCATACGTCAACATAGGGTCCTCCCCACGCCGGGTGGAAACCTTATACCACAACCGTACGCCGATTTGCGGGGGAGGAATGTGGTGTCACCGCCAGACACCACACTTGCTAGGTGGCAGCCTTTAAATCGGCCGCGGTCCGGCAGTATACGTCGGACCCGCGTGTCGCCACTATCAGTGATTGCAGACCGAGCGCCGCCACACGGCAGGTTTAGAGAGACTCCCTAGTACTCGCCCCATAGGTACAACCGACTTTGCTAGCGATGGTTCACTGACAAAATACGCTCTCATTTGCCGAGACGATAGTTTAGCATAGCCTTCAGCTACGTCATTTGCTACGACCTAGCAAGGCGCCATATTCAGTTACTATTAATATTGTGAATCATGTACCGTCAATAGCGACGTTCATCATTAATGGATTAATGTTGAGTATTCTACCAGCTACGTCCGTTTTTCTAAATTCTAATTTCCTTGTCCTGTTCCAGACCTCACGCCAGCCTGCGTGAGCTAAAACGCGTGCCTTTCGGCCTCCTCTAGTAACACGGTGTTGGCTCTCCTGCAAACCACAACAGTAGTCATCCCGGCCTCCAAATCTTTTGACACAACGTTTTTATTCTTATGACTTAACAATGAATAACCACATGTGGAAGAAGGAGTTATTCTGCAGGACCATCAGTTGTCAATACCAATTACTTTGATACACCCTAGTGAGCATGTAAGGACCCTCATCCCTCCAAATTTTTGTAGTATTTTCAATTTTTACGTATTGCCTATAAAGTTTGGTAATTTTATCAGGTTTTCCGTATTTACAACGCAATTTACCCATTTACTCGACGTCGAAACTACCATTCTGGACGAGTAGGTACGTCATTAAAAACCTCATCGCGTCGATCTTGTGATGCTATCAGCCAATGTCATTGTAGCATCCTTCTCAGTTTCTGTGTCATTGCTAAACCACCCCCTCCATTAATCTGCTAGGACCATATACATGTGGACATATCGTGAACCCTGTTACACTGCCTTAATCATATAACACAGATGTTGTTTCTTAGTGTAGAAATAGTCATCAGAACCAACAAACTAATCATATCCATTGCAACACTCTGCCTTGTATTTCGAAACAACCTTCATTTTCGGTCTCCAGATTTTACCATGTGTGCTGCGTCATACACGATGTCTCAAGGTGTATGCGTGATGAAGAGATTAGTACTCCGTACTGGTGTATATTAGATATGAGTCTGATGCATTCAGAGTGTTGTGGTGATATAACAGACGATGGAGGAGAAGAAGAAACGTATGGTTTATGCAAGATGGAGTTCCAGACGGATGGAGTTTAAAAAGTTTTACGTAAATCACTTGTGCTATCAATTATGTATTAGTGTAGTAGTTTTTGGATTCCATACATGCACTATATAGCTTTCCAGAGGTATGTAGCGCCCACTATTCACATCCGATTACGGTCCGAAATCATGTTGTGCTCACATCAGTCCAATAAAATGATCGTCAGCAACGGAAAATACATGAGACAACGACGTCTTTTGAGGAAATAGACAAACGCATAGCAGCGGTGTTTGACATGTGAAATTACATACCGTGCTACATAACTCCATGAACCAAACGCAGTTTCTTCCACACACAGCATCTGTCAAGCAAATGTATACACAGGGATTGCACTCTCTTACAAACCCAGTCACTAACTTAGAGTTAGTGCAGTTATGAAACTGAAGACCCGACTTATGTCCAAGATGTGGCAGAAAATAGAGTTCTTGTCACACATTTTGGTCATCTAGTGGAGAGTGCCGAAATAGTTTTTACATGGGTTTGGTGGACATGATTCGTCACACATACGTTGGAAGTTCTCTGCTGATTGTGGTATGCAGAGGTTTGCTGTTAACGATCGTTGGTAGATAGCGCTCCAAGTCACACAAAACACGCAGCCGAAAGCTGGTTATACTGCACAACTGATACAGTCCGACAGAACAATGGAAAAAGTGGTTAAAATTGTAATAAACGACCTGCCACAACACCGCCCTCTGTTTAGAATGCATGATCAATCTACCATTAAATCACACCTCATTACAACCCCTCTCAACCGATTACTCCATCTACTTTCTATCATCCTTTAATGCAGATCCATCTCAATTTAGAGACAGATGTTTCTCTTTTCTAGAAAAGCATCGAAGACAGCAGTCAACTTGTATGTATCCTTATTATCACAATATACATACAGCAGAATGCTATTAAAAATCATGCAGAAACAGTTATGTAAGGTATGTATGTGCTGACACTGCATGGTTGTGATTGGCGGAGGATACAGAGAAGCATATTGTAAATACAGTTTCTTACAGTTTAAAGCACATAAACAGTCTTGCACAGGGTTGTTGTATATTGCACTCTCCAAGGTGGTAAAAAAATCCTCGTTAGCTAACGACACTTTATGAAAATTTATAAGGTGATTGCTGGCAACTTTGGAATCACACCTGAGCTTGTGACTCAACATATATAAATTTATTACTCTACATTTGGTCTTCATATCCGTTAAACTATCTATTCCAGCCGTCTTATCTTTGTCCAAAAAAAATTACCGATTCCCTGGTTATCAGTGTTTCCATGTCAACTTTTCCTCGTATTCCTCTTACTATTACACACTCAACCAGTATACAAGAATTTCGTTGCACCAAGCAGACACATAAGCACTCCCTCATTCAACCTAAAGTTACCCATATTTTGGCGTATTTTTCCTCAATTTATACGTGTCTTCCACCAATTTCCGTAATTCTATCAATTTCCGTAATTCTACCGATTTCAAGTCACACTCATGTGATCAAGACATTACTTCTTGCCACGTGTTCTGAAATTGCTTGTAAATGTAGAACAGTTGTTAACACCTAGCACAACTGCACTGTTTTTCTGTATGTTTGTGTTTGGGAGGGGGGGGGGAGATTGAGGGAGAGTGAGGGAGAACTTATATGTCTGTTAGATGCTGATGATCATTTTACTGGACTGATGTGAGCACAGCATAATTTCCGAACCGCAATCGGATGTGAACAGTGGGCGTTAATCACCTCCGGAAAGCTATGGGACTTAACTGCTAAGATCATCAGTCCCTAAGCCCTACATAATCTAAATTATCCTAACGACAAACACACACACACCCAGTTACGTTTTGGTTATTTTCCACCTTGGTGTAGAAAGTAGTAGTTTTATCATCTTAACGTTTCTCACCATAGTGAGTGGGATAGAAAACGTGCAGCGTGAATGTGTGTCAGGTTTTGGAAATATATTTCCTGCATTGGAGTACTAACAGTGTCTCATTCCACACGAATAATTTATCTGAAAATACAGTCCTTTAACATTATAGCATGCTTAAGTGTAAAACTGTGTAGCCTTACAAGTGTGTGTTTATGTTGTATGATCATTTCTCTCTTCCCAGAACGCTCTCGGTATGGAATCCAAACACTTCAACAATACTACAGAATTGATAGCACAAGTGATTTGTGTAAAACGTTTAAAACTCCAAGCGCTTGGAACTCCATCATGCATAAACCATACATTTCTTCTTCTTAATCGTCTGTTGTATCACCACAGCACTCTGAAATGTATGAAGCTCATATCTACTACACACCAATAAGGAGTGGTAGCCTCCTCAGCACGAATGAATCTAGGGAGATCGTCTATGACGAAACCCTCGTGGTGAAATCTGGAGACCAAGGCACCAGTTCATTCGAAACACAGGTCAGAGTGCTGCTATGTATATGATTAATTTTTTGGTGTCGTAATCATCAAATGTGTTGGTGAGGTCTTTCAATCCCCAATTTTATGCTATGAATGCGAGAATACTTTGTAACGCCCATCCACCTAGGGGGTAGGTGGCAAATCGTAATAAAATCTTACCAAATTTATAAAGTGTTTCGGCTAACGAAGGTAGTTTCTGCACCTCCTTCCTGCTGGTGGATATTTCCTACACTAAGAAACAGTATCTGTGCCATGTGATGTAGGCAGTGTAACAAGGTTCACGATATGTCCACATCTATATGACCCTCACAAAGAAATGGAGGGGAGGTTTAGCAGTGATACAGATATTGAGAATGATGCTACAATGTCATTGGCTGACCGAATAACAAGATCGACATTATGAGACTTTTGTTGACGTGACAACTCGTCGAGGATGGTGGTTTTGACGTCGGGTAACTGTGTAAAAAGCGTTGTAATTACGAAAAACCTGGTTGATAGAAAATACGTAAAATTGATGAAAATACGGTAAAAATGTAGAGGTATGAGGGTCCTCATATGCTCAATTGGGTGTATCAAAATCACTCCATTCTTCCACCCGTGGGACTGACAACTTTTGGTACATACTCTCCGTGCTCTATGGCCTTAAGTCCAGCAGCATAACCCCTTGTTCCACATGCGGTTACACATTGTAAGTCATAAAAATGAAAGACGCAGTGTTCAAAGATTTCGAGGTCAGAATGACTACCATCTAGCAGATCGACGCAGCGATCACATACCTAGGTGCAATGTGCGCCAACAATATGAGGAATCAATGCTCTGGGTCTTTTATAAAATGGAACACCCTTTGGGCAGCTGTCTGGAAACGCACCACAATGCCACAAAGTCAGCCAGTTTCCATACGTTGAGAAATCTTCTACATTTTTGACATCAAGAAACACTGCATCTGTCTTTTATTTCATTCATTCTGTTTGTTGTGGCAACAGTTTAGTTTACACCACGCTACGTTCAGCTTTTTGTGAGAGCCAGTGGAGTGAAACATGTTATTGTCTATTTAGCACCTGACACTGACCTCAGTGTCATGGTAGAAAAACAAAATTTATGCCCGTGTACATAGCTAGTCATACGCTGCTTTGATACAATACAGCAATAAACAGTGTATCAAACTGCTTATGAAAAAATAACATAAGAAGCTTCTGCTGTGATTGATAGTCCGTGGGACAGTCTTCCTCCAGTACAGGCGACAAGAGTTCACAGAGGTCCATGAAAGTTTCACTGACCACTGGGCGCCTGCTCCAATCGACCAACACAAGTGCATTTAGTGGGATCACCACATATGTCAGCAAGCAGACAGTATTTGTTTGTAATAAGCCGGAAGAGAGAGTCCCAGAAAAATCTTATTGAGTTCTCTACCGGGTGACGTTAATGAAGTTTCCATAGTTCGTAGTTTTACTCCGTTGGATGTTACAGTAATAGTGCGGAGAGAGGGAGAGAGAGAGAGAGAGAGAGAAAGACACATAGACATGAGCTGCCATTGAAAACTATGAGACCATTACACTGTCCTGTTCCTAGCGTGGTAATCATAGGAATACGATAAACATGTATGGCGGCGTGTTTATAGGCTGTCATTCGATGTCGATGAATTGTAGGTGTTATGCTTCTGAATTTCTCTGTTCGGTCCGTGTGGACTCCACATGGTTGTCAAATTCCTCCTGTACGTTAGTGTGTTATTTTTCTCTTTGTGGTAGCTCTCTACCCAATCAGGGATGGGTACAGGTCTAGACAGCCTTCTAACGATGGAAAGGTTTTGTCAAAACGTGAGGGATTTCGGGAGAATTAGCAGGGGTCTGTGACTTGGCTGGGGGTATCAGTTCTTTTGGTAAACGCCGACTATCGTGCAATAACGTACCTCAAATAAATGAAAGACGTGAGGGACTTTTAATTGTAATTACGCCATTTATTCCTAGACGATTAAGTGACAACCACGATCCGGCTGGAGGGTTTTGCTACTGGAAAGATGTGATAGGCCCTGTGAAACGATGCCCAGCTCGTATGAGTGTGGACATACTGTTATTTTCCTGACGTTGCATACCAGTAAATAACAATCATGCTACTTGTTGGGAATGTTATGCTGTTCCGAGGTAAAGTCACTGTGGTTAATGCTCCAACATCACCAGACGTGTGTGGTAAGTGATCTGACTACTTCATGCAAAACTTTATATATATGTCTAGCCATAAAAGAAGAAAAGTCGTAAAAGATTCATTTCGTAAACAGCTGCACAGTGTAGCAAAGCAAAGGTTCAATGGAATCTGCTATAGTGTACAAACAGGACGGGCAATATGGCTGTAACACGCCTATGAGGTCGGTTACTGAGGCACCTGCTAGGGTACCTGTTGGAGTAGATCCGCCCTCACAGCAGAGGCGGAGGGCCAATGTTGTTAACTGGTCATCTGGCCTTGCACATTCACACTGTAGATGGAAAGATGGCCGCTTCTCCAGAAGGGTCCAAGCAGGCGCCCTTGGGGAGGGCTTTACTAATTGTCGGAAACTGCAACGTTAGGCATGTTATGGGATCCTCTAGTCACATAGCGTTCATGACTGGAAAGAAAGCCAATGTACACTCCGTTTATATGCTGGGAGTTCTCATCCAAGATGTGAAGGCGTCCTTGCCTGCTGCTATCGAGCGTGCAGTGTGAGTGATATGCAAGTTGTGGCTCACGTCAGCACCAGCGGCGCCTGTCGCATGGCTTCTGAGGCCATCCTTATTTCATACAGGCGGCTGGCGGAGGACGTGAAGGCTGTTAGCCTCACACATAGGGTACAAGTAGAGCTCGCAATTTGTTGAGTTGTTCCCAGAGTTGATCGTGGTCTTTTGGTTTGGATGATGTCGTCCAGGATACGGATCAGCATACATAGTGCACGCTCGTTGGGCATTTTTATCACAATAGCCATACATCAACACGATATCGACATATTCCGCAATTGGTAAGCAGTCCATTTTAACACGAAGCAAATACCGTCCGCACTTGCGGAATGTTACGTGATACCACGTACTTAAACGTTTGTGACTATTACAGCACCATCTATCACAAAGCGAAAAAAGTGGCCCAACTAAAACATTCATATTTCTTTACGTACTACACGAATATGTAATAAAAAATGGGGTCCCTATTTAAAAAAGCGCAGTTGATATCCGTTTGACCTATGGCAGTGCCATCTAGCGGGCCAACCATAGCGCCATCTGGTTTCCCCCTTCAGGCTAGACAAGTTTCGTTCTTTGTAGTTTTTTCGTTTGACGCTTATTTCTTGAGATATTTGGCCCAGTCACGATCAATGGACCACCCTTTATACTTCTATTCTACACATTTCCCGCGTTTACTTGATTGGGAGAACATCGGTTGTGATGCTGTTTGCATCGATATGGCGAAGCGCTGGTGAATGAGACATTTGCTGTTTCTCCAGACATGAGAAACACTTTTCATTATGAGTAATAAAACGTTAGCTGACTTTGTAAAGTGCAAAGATGATCTCTAATCTGTTTTAACACTGATATCGGATTCGTTACAAAACTTGAGTGGAACAATCTTTACTGACGAGATAAGTTTCAAGTTTGCAGCACGTCCCGTGTATTGACCTCGCTGAAGTTTCGTGCCTCTAGAAATATGATTTCCATTCTCTATCTTCGAAATTATACTGTAAAAGTGATTGGTAGCATACTCCTATGTGGTTGATAACGACAATAGTCGCGTAAATGGTATTATATTCCGGCAAACCATTTTAAAATGCATGAAATCTTGTAAGCCCAGAGTCTGGAGATGGTCGCAGCTCGTTGCAGTAACCGCGGCAGCAAGCAGGCCAGACTGGAAACAGTAACCTTAGCGGACCCCTTTGTGTCGGAAGAACCAGTCCAGCCTTTGTACACCAGTTAACAGAGTGGCAACTGTCAATGTGAGGCGCCCCGAACACACACGAGGCCTTTGGCCATGACGGATGACCGACCAACCTCACAGGGGAAATGTATCACTGCGACTATATTTGGTGCATGTGCTTCTGTTTATGGGATCTGTGTCCTTGCGGCATACGTATGAGTGTCAGGTGGTCGACAGTTATATGCAGGATGCAGAAGCGATGATTTTGTATGGGACAGGATACGAATTGGGTTTACTACAGTGATATGGTGTGTGGTGGTATAATCGTTTGTAGTGTTATAGCCTGATTGGAGATCGGTTTCACGCCGAAAAATGCAAGATTTACCCGACAGTAACAGAATACTGTAGTTGACTAAATGTCTTTGCCAATTGTTTCCGTGTTTCATAGGCTGTAGACCACTTTTGCTAGGTTTAATTGTCAGTTCAATATGACTGTTGCATGTTTCTCCGTCTGTACAAATAGTTTTCCGCTAAAATTCTAGTAATTTGTCCATCTGCAGAAAGTAGCGAACAGTTCTCCCACGCCAGCAGCAGCAGTTTGGCAGGTAAATTCTGTAAGAACCAATCAGGATACTCCACTCACAGGAAGTCCATGACGTCAGGAAGTCACAAGACATCCTCTGTGTGGGGGATAAGAGTCCTTGCAGACTGGTTTGATCAATACAGGGGCAGAACAAGCAATCTACGAAAAGTTCTATGACGTCAGAGAATCATGTGATGTCTTCTTTGCTCTAGTGTTCAGAGACAAGTCCATTCAGAACAGGTGCTCCAGTTTTGACAGGTTGTATACTGTCCCCAGTCCTTAGAGATCCCCAGACCAGCATTTGTGGGACATCGAAAGTTCATCGAAAATTCCAGCAATTTTTCTCATCTGTAGGACAGTGCTTCGAATTCAAGGAGACTTTTTCAGACGTCCAATAACCTGTGTGTGGTTTTTTTTCGCTAACTATTGTAGGTTTCAAAATATGTCATAAACTTTTAGATATGTAATTGTTCTTATTGTGCTTTGAAACCAGTATAGGTTTCCCGTTGTAGACAGTGCTTCGAAAAGTGAGGAAAATAAAAAATCAGTTCCTTAGCAGGGGCAATGGAAAAGTTGGGTGTGGCTGCAGGATAGTTTCAAAAACTTACTGGTGGCAGTGCTGTGGAATATGGCAGTCGATCTTCAAACCCTGAGGCAAACAGACACACACATGATCAGGTAAAGAGGGCTCAGAGGGTGACAGAAAGTGGGGGTGGGGTTCGGCAGAGTGTGGAGAACAATCCACCAGTACGATAACATCGGCAAGAACACATTCCCCACCAAAATAAATAAATAAATACCTTATGTCCTTCCTCTCCTGCAGCTCAGCACAGACAAAGTCTTATCCCAGCAGTTCAAAAGTTGCAGAGGGGGTGGAGGAGGTGGGTGATGTCATAGGAGGGAGGAGTGGATGAGGGGGGTTAGGTTAGCAGAGGTAGCCCAACTGACCTATTTCCCACCAAAAGGGGAGTTTAGGGTGTGTGACATCATAGGGGATGGGCAAAAGCCAGCCACCATTTTAAATAAGTTATTTGTATCAGAACCCGCTTTGTCCCACAACTACTGTTCCCCAACTATGGACCACCATTTACATTCTGTATATGAGGAAAGATTACGCAGTGGGTTTCTTCTTAAGAAATTGCATTTGTATATAGATATTTCCAGAAAGGTCATGTTTTGTCTCATGTAAGTAGGAGAAACGTGTTTCAGCATATGCCCTCATTCAACAGCAACATGATAGTGGGCTATCAGGTCTGCAGTTTATTGTTCCATTATACTGCTGGTCCCAGTGGTCCGTATTTTATGACTGTAATGCAAATTGGAATCGATGGGTTCAGGAGATTCATACTCAATGCCATATATGATCTCACCCATCCCACATGACTATCACCTGACAGGTATATTTTTCGCTCAACCATGAAGGATCGTGCAGCAGCATTGTGTACCTTGAGTTGGAAAATGGGTTTGTTTGCAGCGATACAGGTTGCAGCGGTACAGGTTTTAGACTTTATTGGTTTCTTTCGTCCCTTTTGTACACTGTATAAGGTTAGTTGACCAAACTCCTCCTGATCATTCAGTTTCTATGTATAAAAAAGTGTGATGATATCTGATTATCAGAGACTTTCACCACAGCGATTTTTCTTATGGGTTCCCTTGATGTGGCAGCAGAGAGATGCACAAGAAAAGTGTGGCATCCAGCGACAACACTGGCCACTGCAGTGGCAATGTTTCATGTTTCCAGACGAGCCTGGTTCTGGATATAACATCATGGTATGCACCGTTGTGCTCTGATGAGAGCTAATATTACATCATGGCACTCATCGTCATACCTGCGGTGGTGCTGTGGGGTTCCGCTGGGTACACAACACGATTACCTCGGTTCACATAGCCAGTAATTTTCACAGCAGCCTTTAAATTTCTGGAATGTTAAGATCATTGGCTGTGCCCTGTCTTCGAGGTCTCCGAAACGTTGCTTTCCGTTATAACAACACAGGACTAGGTGTAGACTGTGCTGTCCAGACATACCTCGATACAGAGGACGTAGAGCTGTTGACCTGGTCAACAAGTACACCAGATATATTAATTATTCAAAGCATCTCGTCATGATTTCCGAGTGACTGCTATGTCACCATTCATCAGATATTGCGAATGATGAAATTCGGCATGTATACCCTTAGACAAAAATAAATGAAATATGCACTACGAAAGAATTATCCGAATGGGATGGAAATCGTTAGATGATATTTACATGTGCAGACAAACAAATGACAAATGATTAAAATTTCAGAAAAATTAGATGAAGTATTTAAGAAAAAGAGCTTCTCAAATTAACCAAGTCAGTAACGCGTTGGCCAACTTCTGTCCCTTATGCAAGAAGTTATTTGGCTTGGCACTGATTGACAGTGTTTGAAAGATGGACGTCTGTGATTCTGCTGTGTGCATACACAAACTCTGCGTGTGAGATAATACTATCGCGTGTAGTAGCGAGCGAACAGTTGTCAAACGGAGTCAGCAGTGGTTGGACGCAGCCTGTTGATAATTTGCCACTTTGCTGAACGTAGCTGTTGGTTGCTAGCGCACTGGAGGCATTTTGTCAGATTTGTGTTTGCATACAATGAGAGTAATAGTCGTATCTTTGTTGTGGTCGAAAACTTGTTTATTGAGTATAGACATTGTGGAATAATTAAAAGTCTATGTAAGGTTTGTCATTGTTTAAATAATATATTGTAGATATAATAGACTATAGACTTTATTGGATTCTTTCATTTCTTTTGTACATCGATTAAGGTTAGTTGACCAAACCCCTCCTGATCATTCAATTTTTTGTATAAAAATGTAGCAGCAATTGTTGCTGTTAGTCGACACATTGAGCTCTGCATGGAACGCAGTATTGCTTTTGAAATACTGCTGATCATACAGTTGCTGCGGTAAGACGAGGTAAGTTATCTGTTGCTTGCAGGAGCATTGCAGTTGCTCAATGACAAGAAGAAAAAACATCTTACAGTCATTAACTTAACGTTACAGAATCGGGACTGCATCACCGCTGTAGCAGAATCATAAGAGAAAGTCCGAAATAAAAGTGTTTAAATAGAAAAACACTAAAGCATTGAAGTAATTTATTTTACGCGATTATTAACAACATGCATAAAAATGTAGCTGATCAACTTGAACTAGGTGTAAAACTGCTACACGCTGAAAAGAAAAGGTTGTCAAACTCCAAAATACATAACGTACTTATATATACGTCATGGATCAATGTTTTTAGCATGGCCAGGTGCTTCTGGAATGTCTAGTTCTCCATAACAGACCACTGCAACATTCGTATTATTAGAATGTAACTCGCTCGCTACGTACGTTATCTCCGATCTGAAAAACATTGTTTAGTTTCTACAAATGCATGGAGTTCTAAGTTCTTTTTATTACTTCTACAATAAATAAATATTCAATTATGATCATGTCTCACACAAACAATAAAGTATAATCAGTGTAAACAGTAATATGTAGAAAAACAAAATTCTTTTTTTTCCAGAGACGATTACATTCCACAACTTCGCAAAGCGAGAAAATTCATTTCACACATACCTCACATATCTCAGCAGTAGAGAAAAAAAATCTCTGCAAAAGTATCCATGCTCATTACTCGGCAGATACATCCACATACGCATTTTTATCTCCAAATAGGTGAAAAGAAAAAAGGCATCTGCAAGCGCTAGTGTTTCATACCGGTATAAGTTACGTGTTTTCTAGCGTTTACAATGCTTATATCAGGTATAATTGGTATCTCTAATTGTAATTCGTTTTCTTTCCATAATCAATAGCTCTTAACGTCATAATACATTTCACTGTAATGACAGAGCTTCAATAGCACTGTCCTCTCAGAAATCCCTTCATGACAAAGTAAATCTCTTATGAAAATATCGTTGTGATGCTATAACACTACCGTCCGTTACAACTATACCATAACCTCTAAGCTGGATGCAGTTCGCATAGTGAAATTATTTTTATTAAAGAAATTACAGTATAAAGAAGCAGAGCAGTGTTACCCTCTGAAAGGAATTTAGTTGTGTTGACTGTGATATACCTAACAGAGGTGGTTTACCGGAAGTGAAAGTCAGAACTACGTAAAAATTTAAACAGTCACAAACAATAATTTGCTTATCCTCACTGTCCCAATGACAATAAAAACGGTCGCCAGCCTAATTAGGCATAAGAATGAGTAACATTCTTGTTCCTGAAAATTAAAATAAGTAACTTCAATGGGCAAACACAGCGTATTCTTTGTCACACGAGAGTGCAATGAACTCTGTCACTAGCAAATGTTACCGTTAAAGAAAGTGAAAGTGATAACAGTTATAGAAAAACAAGTCTGTTAGCATAAGAACAACAGATAATGGCAACCACCAAACATATTCCTATCTGACACGAAATATGGATATGGTGTACAGCAAAATTAGTTATTGTGCATAGATTAAGTCTCTCGCTACTAAACACCTTTTTATTTAGAATGAAAATTAAATGGAATTCACTAACAGATTACTTCTCACTGTCTTTTGAATAAAGAAGTTACTGTTTTCATAGATAGTTTTCTTTATATTAATCGTTATGTATCATGAGCACAATAGACAACTATAGATCTTGTTACAACATTAATATGCACTTTTAATACACAAGGGGAACCCAATATTGTAAAGAATTTTACTTGACTAGCAAGAATAATTGAAACTTTCTATAATTAAGAAACTTCGTGCCTTTGAACTACTTTCAATGGGCGGGAGGAGGGGGGGGGCTTAATCTTGACCACTGTAGCGGAGCAAACTAAGCACACTTTGAGACCGGATAAATAAACACACTTTCATTACATCAGTGAAACACATAGCAAGCATGAACATATAACTCTCAATAGTTGCAGTTTTGAATTTTTATTGCAGTGAAACGCAAAGTTGAGATATTTGTTAGATCCTTTCAACAAACATTATTAATCTTACCACACTCTATTGCCATATTAATTTTAATATGCTTTCAATAAAGGACACTCGGCAATCACTTTAGTTCAAACGGAGAGAAACCTGATAGGTGTTACGATCAGGAAAAAATCAAGGTAGGTACATAAATTGAGTTATAAATTACCTTATATTTGAGCACACTAACACATCCAATGAGCTGATCCTTCACTGTAAATTACAATAGTTCTTCTGTTCTATTACAGTGATATGGTGGCACGTGCGTGTTGGTAGGCGGATTTGCAGGTAGAATTTCTGGACTCGGTCATTTCTTGGTGGCGATGATAGATACGAATTTTAGAATAGTTCCAGCTCTTTATCCATCCATCCGAGGCACTGGAAAGCGTCAGGAAAAGCCTCTCTCGGAACCAGCACAATACACAACTTTTACATGAGTAGTTGATAGTTTGGTAGCTCGTCGCCGACTGACTCTTTGTTCCACCTTTCTATCCATGCCAACCACAATTTGCACAGGCTGCATGCTTCTGTTCCCGAGGGGAACCACATCACCATTTACAAATGAAATAACTAAGAACCCTAAGTGAAGGTCAGCAGTTTACATAACAGCAACCAAACACATTAAATACAACAGAACATTTGCACTGACATTTCTAAAAAAAATTATTTAAACAAAATTATTCAATCTAAAAGATAACCAAAGAGATTATATGAGAAAGACAAAACATCATTTGCTCATATTGTGCATATTACAGAGATTACACTTCTTTACAGTATCGAATTAATCATACACTAATTACAGAAGTTCAACGATGAGATGTTGAACAAAATAGAAAGGAAAATGAATCAACAAAAGGTATGTAGTGTCTAAGCTATAGTGTTACAATCCTACCTTCGAATACAGTATGCACAAACAGTATCTCCATGTACGTATTACAGCTGTGGGTTGCTTTGAATGAAGAGTGTACATTCCTTACCTTGTCTTGTTCCATAAATAGCTGCAAAAAATGGTTCCTCACTAAATGGTATATAATTCCTCGTCTGTCTTCCTCATAACAACATATTTCATTAAACCTCAGCATAATATTCTACGAATCCTAGTCCACTTTACATAATATGCCATAATTGCAACATAATATGCAATAGTTGCACCATGATAACCAGAATAAGATCATAACTCTCACATGGCAGTCCTAAACCAGAATTCCTCATCATATTTCATATCTATATCGCACCGTATTCCCTACCTTCATCACGTGTACGCAGACAACTCTGAAATTATCACTCTTCAAAATACTTCATTATTAGCAGAACAAGCATCAGTCTGAGATGTTCTTAGTTAAACTGCTGCCTATCAGAAATACCTTTCTCAATTCGGAACCACTCATACACAGTCTTTTATATAAAATAGAGTCAGCAACTGTACCTCTACAATTCATGCCCTACAATACAAAATATGCAGCTGCAGAAAAAAGTCATCTCATGAACTTTACTCAAAAATAACACAGTATTCTGTCTCGTAAAGGTAAAACAAAATGTACGTCTCACGTTACTACAAGACCCAAGAAACGTCTTTATACGTGCAAACTTTCTTCCTGAAGAAAGAAAATAAATACCTTAGAGCTTCAAAACTAAGTCTACTCTGCTGTACCAAGATCTCAAAAGCAAAATTACAAACTCACGAAATAAGATAACAGTATTATATTTCAATCAGATACTTCACTAGTAAACTCAGAATAATGCCAGCTGAATTCAGATTGTTTACAAATGGCTTATCATTCCATATTGCCATTGTGCAAATACAGATGGAAAAAAAAATTCTGTTTCCACTGTCTTATCAGCTTTTCAGACTATTTTTAGCAAATTCAAAGTACTTTTCTTCACACAGTACAAACCATAGATCATCACTATTCTTTAAAATTTCGTAATAAGTAGACTGACAGTGAGAGCTATATTAACAGCCACACAGATTAGTTGAATAGTATGAAACAGCGCTGAAAGCTAAAGTAAGAAAATGTACTGCAAAACCTGGTGCACCTATGTTCGCCACTGCATATGGTTACCAAAGTACAGTAAACCCTCTTGGGGACTATTCTTTGTACACTTTGACGTTCGATACATGATTAAGTTCTCGTGATTTATGTGTGCGTGTGGTTTAAAGCTCCACAGTATTTGCAAGTGCATTTCGTTGTATGCGAAAAGGACTTTCGTACACCAAGAAAAACTTGCTACTTAAAGACTTTCCTTTATGAGATAAACCATACGAGCTGATCAACACTTTCTGACCTACCTATAAACTCTTGGTGTTTACTCGTGGATTCCGTAGTTTCTTCCTTTTCTCTGCGGCTTACTTGATGTTTTCCAATACTGAATCAATAATTTAAAAGTGTCTTAAACGCCACTGTGGCAGGAAGGCTACTACATTTTTATACGGTCTGGTGGTGGTTTATTCTTCAATAAAGGAGTGGAGGTAAAGTTGTAGAATCATTCGGTAGTTCGTTAATGATGGTTTGAAAACCAGATAGCTGTGCAATCCAATTTCTGTGTTTACGGTAGTAACACAATGTACAACGTTTACCTAATTCTTTCATAATGCGCTCTGAGGGGTTACAAGATAGCATAAAACGTGATATAAATATTGGTCTAATTCTTCTACCGCTCAAAGTTTTTAGCCATATATTAGAACTAAATTGTGGGTCAGTTCTTTAAGAATGCTATAGAGAGAGATTTTGCAGCAGCTTTCCGAAAAGATGTAAATGACACAAATTTAGAGATACGCTCAACAGCTACAAAATACAAAGCATAACCAGGTTTACATCTCGTAACGGAACCGAAAGTGTCAATAGCTGCTTATTTTCTTAGTTTCACAGGAATTATCGGAAATAGATGTGTAGTGTGCGTAATGGTAGGAGGTTTTGCCCTTTCGCACGACATTCATTTTGTTAAACTACAAAGATTTCGCATTTCCTTGTATCCCGTAATTTAACTGCGAGAAAATGTTTGTGATTTCGCATTTCCATGTATCCCGTAATTTAACTGCGAGAAAATGTTTGTGATCAAGACCATCATTATTCTGAACAGATGAGTTTCCTCTCATACCGTAATTCGCATTCCAATCAATGTGTCCTGCAAACAAATCACGTTCACGAGAGAAATGATTAGCATTTCCGTTCATTGTGATATCCAGTATGATATTTGTTGAACCTACTGGTATCGTTCTCGCAACCGATTCTTTCTTCGATGTTGGCGAGCTATTCCTGCATATTTCTCACGTCACGTTCATTTTGCAGATTAATCGTCATCTGCCATTCTTTAAAACGTTGCAGAGACTGAAATTCTTCGGTATCAGTGAGCTGAACCGGCTGAATATCAGCTGACCTTTTATCTGAATCATTGTTCATTTGCGTTACTCTCTCTGATAATTCTTCGGCTCGTTTTGCAACAGTCAACAACTGATTTTGCGTCTTCGGAACTTCATTGTTAGTCTGTAACTGTAATTACTCGATCTTTTGTGCTAATTACTCTATTTTAAGTTCCTGTTATGATTCTTTGACTTCGCCACGAAGTTCGTCATTCGATAATTTAATCTCACCAAGTTGAGCTAGTGTTAATTGTGTACGTTATTACTAAAAGAGGGGAAGACAAAATTACTTTTCTCTGTAGAAGTAGAAGCAATACCTGAATCTCTCATAATAAAATCAGATTGAGTCACGGTATTTTGATCACTCGAACTGCGTGTGGTTCCCTGCAGTTCATCGTTCATGACTGGCAAATACTAGTCTACAGTCTGATTATTCTTTATACTGAGACGAATTTTCTACACCATGTCTGAAATTTCCTGAAACTCCTTTTGAAGCTCCTTCTACTGTCTTGTCCAGTCCTACCTGTGCTCAAGTTTTCTTTGTCGTTGTACCAATAAAGAAACTGCCACAAAAATGCAAAACAACTATCTTATCACAAAACTGTTAACTTCACTGTTGCAAAATAAATGCTGAACAAGAAAATTGATGAATTAAAAGTCTTTCAACTAACACAAAGCAGCGTGCAAGCAACAAAAAATGAAATGCAGCAACACTTGTAAGGTGGCAGATAATGAAAGTCAATTTCGCACCTTACATAAGACTTTTATACATCGTAATGGCAGGTGAATATGAGAATATGACACCTAACTTACTTCAGCCGTAATGACCAGATTTGGCTATAAGTATGTAATGCAAAAGGGATGACACTCAATCGACGCTATTAACACACCGCTCCTATATAACGAATGTCAATTAGCAGAAGGTGAAACAAGCAGCGAGAGGAAACGTTTAGTGTGGAGGCAGGCACGGGGAGAAGCAGAGGCCGCACCAAAGGTGGCACCACGAAAACCTCTTAGGGTGCATCCTGCGGCGGGAGTCAGCATACTGGAGACCAAGTAATGGGCCACCAGGTGTAGGACAGAAAGAAGCTTTAGAAAACTGCGTTTCGGAATTCCAGATCGATACAAACAAAACCAGTGACACAGTTTATTATGTGAACAGCGAGTGGTAGGCCTACACATGTGATGTATGCATGAAACATTTAGGCGTCTGGAGCGGGCACAAAACGCCCGATTGGCGGAAACGAACTAGGAAGGAGTAAAGTGCCAAGATTTCTACGAAGTTTAGTGGTAGTGCCCTTGCGATTGGCAGAGAGAGTTTCCACAAAATAAGAGGAACGTTCATATTCGTCCAAAAAAGGCGTGATGTCGAGAACGAAAGAAACAGGTGGGGAGACAGTTCAGCTACGAGAAAGACAAGATTGATATTTTTGGGGTCTCTTCTCTGAACTGGCGTCAAGTGCAGAATGGGGCGCATAACCTTCTGTACGACACAGAGAAGAGATTTGTGTGACCACTGCATTCACTGTGGCTGACATTCAGCTAGATATTAGCTGTAGTGGCACCACCGTTTAAGATGGGAAAAGGTTAGCTTCAATGCTATATTCCATAGCGCACAGCTAGGTTCAGGCCTGTTGACAGTAAGTTGCGCTACCAGCGGTTATGAAGTAGAATGGAGGTCACAGGGCCATAGACCTCCTGAAAAGAGTAAACGCAGCAGTTTGCATGGTGCGAGTACAGGCAGAAGGGGCCTACTGGCTCAACCCACGTGTTATGGGTACATGACTTGGAGCAGTGTGTTAGCAAAACAGAGGTGCACAGCCACGTAAAAATAGGCGCCAGTTCACTAACAAGGCATTCGAGTGTAACGGCGGGGTTGTCACACCACCGGCTACACACAACAGCAGATGGGGCGCCAGTGTTCCAGTCCATGGCGGGTCACTGGTTCGACCCTCTGAGACCAACAAGGGGATTCAAGTGTGACAGCTCTCCTGGATGGCGGGGCGTGTCACACCACCGGCTACAGACAGCAGCAGATGGGCTGCCAACTTTCCAGTCCACAGTGGGTCGCTGGTTCGACCCTCTGACGCCAATGAGGGAATTCAAGTGTGACAGCTCTCCTGGACAGCGGGGCATGTCACACCACTGGCTACACGAAGCAGCAGATGGGGCGCCAGCATTCCAGTCCATGGCAGGTCGCTGGTTCGACCCTCTGAGACAAACATGGGGCCGGCTGGTGTGGCCGAGCGGTTCTAGGCGCGTCAGTCTGGAACCGCGAGACCGCTACGGTTACAGGTTCGAGTCCTGCCTCGGGCATGGATGTGTGTGAAGTCCTTAGGTTAGTTAGCTTTAAGTAGTTCTAAGTTCTAGGGGACTGATGATCTCAGATGTTAAGTTCCATAGTGCTCTGTGTCATTTGAACAAACATGGGGTCTGCAGCCAGCCAGCAGAGGGCCACGCCACGGCTCGCTACTGCAGGCAATCTTGTTGGCCCCAACACACACTGGACGCATGCCGAGGCGAGGGCCACTGATTTGGATGCTGGATCATAGCCATGTTCTTAGCCACACCGGTGGCCGCAGGTCACCTTATTGCCTTACAGCAGGCAGTGCTGAGGTGGCAGGGGCGAAGACTGCTGTGCCGACTGCCGACACATCCTGGCGTCGCTACAACTCTGCGGCCGTACAAGGCTGACACACAGCAGTGCACTGCACGATTCGCTGAGGCAGCCATTCTGTGCCAAGCTTTTTTGCATATGGCAAAGTGGTGTCCTCAGCATTGCGGGACTGATGATGCAGACCAAGAGATACGGGCGCACTGTACCTGGAAATAATAAATCCCTTGGGAAACTCGCACGAGTTTTAACATGGTGCATCCTGACAGCCCATCCTCATCCAACACACCTCTACATTTGGTGTCAGAATAGCGGGCGTCATCTGTACAGTAAGACGTTCAAGCCCACCACCTGAATTATGGTAACAAAATGAGGTGAGTGTTGACCAATTTTTCTTTTTGAGTCTTGTACGTTTTCTTTTTTCTTTCTTTTTTTGTTTGTGTTGAGTATGGCTCCCGTCAGGCCATTTTAGATGTTTTACATAGGCATATTATTTTTTTTTTGTCAGAATAAGTGTTAGTGTGTTTGGGGAAGTAAGATATTGTCTTTCGTGGTATTTGATTACTTTTGTATTGGTGTATGATGATACTGTGTATGATGATATGGAGCTGTAGGAAGTCAGGTTATTATTGTACTTAAATGTTTTGTTTTGGTACTAACTGGGAACAAAAGCAACACAGTGGTAGTGTCAGAAGCGGTACGGATTTTGTTGGAAAAGGTAGCACAACTGACAGTGGACAACATGCAGTTAAGAAGTGAATTAACATCTAGAAGTGAGCGGAAAACCGCGTCGGATCAGTCGTTTTTGCCTAGGGTGCCACAGTAAGAGACTGATCCAGCTGCCTCAAGCTTGATTATTCCATTTTCTGGCAAGGCATCTGAGGTTGTGCGTTCGATTGTGGAGGACTTGGAAACTTCAGCTGTGATGAATGGTTAGTCTGATGAACAGTTGTTACATGTAACTAAGCGAAGACAAAAGTAAAGTTTTCTTAGGCCTAAAGGAAGGTGGGACAGTTCAAGCAGTTGAAGTAGGGTCTTCTACAGAGCTATAAATAACAGAATAGCGCTCGGTTCTCAAGGAGAGGTTGAGTACAATGACGAAGAGGCAGGGGGGATGGTAGAGAAATTTGAGGACAGGGTAAGAGAAATTAACGAGTTGGGTCAGAGTGATGAGGCGAATGATGTTCTGTTGCAAGAGGCCGAGAAAGGGCAGTTGATGTACCGGCGCATATGTCGCGGAAATTGCGTCAAGGGACTCTGAAAGATTTGTATTCGGCCATTCAGCTGGCAATCCTATGTGAGGAAATAGACGTGGCAACAGGGGTACGTGATAGACAAGCAGTGTTTACAGCGGGTATAAAATGTTATAGGTGTCGTCGTATGGGACACATGCAGTGGCAATGTACCCAGTCACCGAGGAATAGAGGAAGGGGCGGAAATCAGTAGCGTGGAGGATGGAGCAGTGGAGTTAGTAGAGGTGGACAGCCGTTAAATGGCACGGGGGGGGGGGGGGCAAGACCCACCTAAGGGATCTCCCATTTAATTCCAATGCTACAAATACGTATGCAGAGGTGGAATGTTCAGTGGTAGGATCCACAGGAACTGAAACGTTTAAGACTTTTTTTGACACAGTGAGCAAGTGTTAGTGGCTACTAAGAGTTTAATGGGATGAAGGAAGTTAGACCCATGACGTTATAGGTTGCGTGGAGTGGGGGTTAAGGAGGTCACACCATTGGGGTCAGTGACAGTTGACTTTCGCATAGGGAAAGACCGATTTGATGCATGCATGGCGGTAGTACCATGGGTAAGTGAGGGCTACGACATAATACATCAACATCAAGCCAAAATTGACCTTGGACAACGAACTGTGGAACTCGGTGGAACGTTATTTCAGCTAGGTGAAACTGTTGTCGATGCAGAACTGTCATGAGGGGCGGTCGACGTAATGAACAAACCAATTGAACCGTGTACATTAGCATTAAAGCTTAATTCGCATGAGTGTGTGTCCAGTGGCACCAGGAAGTCGCTTTGCGTAAATGTAGAGTCAAATTTACCTGTGGGTACGGTATGTGTTACTGAACCATTTGAGGATAATGAATTTTTGGGTCCATTACGTTGTTTTGTGAAACGTAGTATAGTACACGTGCAAGAGGGAAACGACGGGCAAGTCGTCCCCGTGAACGTGGATAATTTTAGCGCTGTAGAGGCGAATTTGGGAAAAGGAGAATGAGTAGCGAATTTGGATGTACCAGATGACAAAGACTGGTGTTCCAGGGGTAGGCGTGTGTTCAAGGGGTAGGCGTAACGATCAACCATTAACTGCCGATAGAACTGCACTGCGTAACAAAGTTAAGCATTTGAAAGGAGGAGAAAAAGAGCATATGGAAGAATTGTTGTGGGAATTTAAGGATTTGTTTTTTCCACAAGGGTCGCTACCAGCAACTCCATTAGTTAAACATAGGATACCAACAGGGAATGAAGCACCTGTTTACCGTAAACCATACAGAATACCGAGGTATTTGCAGCCGATTGTGGAGGATTTCACTGATCAGCAGCTTCCGGACGGTATTACAGAGCATAGTAATAGTTACTGGGGAGCGAGCATTATCGTTGTGAGTAAAAAATATACGGATGGAACTAAGAAATACAAGTTCTCTTGTGACTACCGATACCTCAATAATAAGACAGTAAAGGATTCATACCCCATTCCAAACGTGTCGGATACTTTGGATCACTTAGAACCGTGCCAGTACTTTTCTACAGTGGATTTGACAAGTGGATATCATCGGTTAGAGGTGGCTCCAGAGGATAGTCCAAAAACTGCTTTCTCTACTCTGGGAGGCCATTACCAGTATGTCAGAATGCCATTCGGTTTGAAAAACGCTTCAGCAACGTTTCAGAGGTTGCTACACAGTGTGTTGAGGGGTTTGGAACCACAACAGTGTCTTGTTTATTTGGATGACATTATAGTATTTTCACGTGGTATGGAGCAGCATAGACAGCTGAGGTTAAGAGCAGCTCGTTTGACGTTGAGCCGGGTGAAGTGTCATTTTCCATTGGAAGTAGTGAAATATTTAAGTCATATCATCAGTAAGGACGAAGTGTGAACATATCCGAGGTTGGTACAGGCTGTAAGGGACTTTTGGGAGCTGAAAACAGTTACGGAAGTGTAATCATTCGTCGGAATTTGCAATTTCTATCGAAAGTTCGTGAAGGGTTTTGCAGATTTAGCACAGCCATTGACGCGATTGTTACAGAAGGGTGGACAGAAGAGTATCAGTAAGCGTTTGACAAACTGAAAGAAATGTTAACGTGAAGTCTAGTTCTTGTGTTTCCAGATTTTGAAAAGGAATTTATTATAGCAAGCGATGCATCGAATTAAGCATTAGGGTGTGTTCTTAGTCAGGAAATTGATGGGAAAGAACATCCTGTAGCCTATGCGTCTAGGCAGTTGAGCGCAGCAGAGAGGAATTACTCAAAAACTGAGAGGGAGATGCTTAGAGTAATCTATAGCATCACATATTTTAAATGTTATTTATATGGGAGAAGATTTCGGGTTGTGACAGATCATGCTGCATTGAAGTGGTTGTTGGGGTTGAAGGATCCGTCCACTAGACTCGCTAGGTGGGCTGTGAGGCTTAGTGAATTCGACCACAAGGTGGTGCAAAAGCCTGGGAAGAAGCACGGTAATGCAGATGCGCTGAGTAGAAAGGTGACAAAAGTAGAAGTCATAGGTTGTGACCTAGCAGTATGGCATCAATTGCAGGACGCTGACAACGATTGTAAATTGTATCAGACACAGCCACAATTTAATGTGTACTACGGTCTTCTGTGCAGGAAAACGAAGTTAGGGCCAAGAGTAGTAGTGCCAGCGAAGGTGAGAGATGAGGTTTTAAAAGAAGCACACGATCACGTGTTATCTGGTCATGGCGGGTGTTGAGCGACAAATAGGAGAGTGGCGGACAGGTGTTGGTGGAGAGGTAGGAAACTGGATGTGGACCAGTATGTCAAGAATTATATACCATGTGAAATCATATTTGTCTCGGAAACAGATACAGCTGCAACGATTGCTGGAAGCAACGTGTCCATTCTGTATGTTGGGAATTGATTTCTTAGGACCATTCATTTGAACACCATCAGGTAACAGATTCATTCTGACAATAATAGACCATTGGTGATTATGCCAAATCAACAGGCAGCAATGGTCGTGCAAGCATTAGTAAATACACTCCTGGAAATTGAAATAAGAACACCGTGAATTCATAGTCCCAGGAAGGGGAAACTTTATTGACACATTCCTGGGGTCAGATACATCACATGATCACACTGACAGAACCACAGGCACTTAGACACAGGCAACAGAGCATGCACAATGTCGGCACTAGTACAGTGTATATCCACCTTTCGCAGCAATGCAGGCTGCTATTCTCCCATGGAGACGATCCTAGAGATGCTGGATGTAGTCCTGTGGAACGGCTTGCCATGCCATTTCCACCTGGCGCCTCAGTTGGACCAGCGTTCGTGCTGGACGTGCAGACCGCGTGAGACGACGCTTCATCCAGTCCCAAACATGCTCAATGGGGGACAGATCCTGAGATTTTGCTGGCCAGGGTAGTTGACTTACACCTTCTAGAGCACGTTGGGTGGCACGGGATACATGCGGACGCGCATTGTCTTGTTGGAACAGCAAGTTCCCTTGCCGGTCTAGGAATGGTAGAACGATGGGTTCGATGACGGTTTGGATGTACCGTGCACTATTCAGTGTCCCCTCGACGATCACCAGTGGTGTACGGCCAGTGTAGGAGATCGCTCCCCACACCATGATGCCGGGTGTTGGCCCTGTGTGCCTCGGTCGTATGCAGTCCTGATTGTGGCGCTCACCTGCACGGCGCCAAACACGCATACGACCATCATTGGCACCAAGGCAGAAGCGACTCTCATCGCTGAAGACGACACGTCTCCATTCGTCCCTCCATTCACGCCTGTCGCGACACCACTGGAGGCGGGCTGCACGATGTTGGGGCGTGAGCGGAAGACGGCCTAACGGTGTGCGGGACCGTAGCCTAGCTTCATGGAGACGGTTGCGAATGGTCCTCGCCGATACCCCAGGAGCAACAGTGTCCCTAATTTGCTGGGAAGTGGCGGTGCGGTCTCCTACGGCACTGCGTAGGATCCTAGGGTCTTGGCGTGCATCCGTGCGTCGCTGCGGTCCGGTCCCAGGTCGACGGGCACGTGCACCTTCCGCCGACCACTGGCGACAACATCGATGTACTGTGGAGACCTCACGCCCCCACGTGTTGAGCAATTCGGCGGTACGTCCACCCGGCCTCCCGCATGCCCACTATACGCCCTCGCTCAAAGTCCGTCAACTGCACATACGGTTCACGTCCACGCTGTCGCGGCATGCTACCAGTGTTAAAGACTGCGATGGAGCTCCGTATGCCACGGCAAACTGGCTGACACTGACGGCGGCGGTGCACAAATGCTGCGCAGCTAGCGCCATTCGACGGCCAACACCGCGGTTCCTGGTGTGTCCGCTGTGCCGTGCGTGTGATCATTGCTTGTACAGCCCTCTCGCAGTGTCCGGAGCAAGTATGGTGGGTCTGACACACCGGTGTCAATGTGTTCTTTTTTCCATTTCCAGGAGTGTAGTTAGATTTTGAAGTTTGATGTACCAGAGACGATAATTACTCGCCAAGGGACCAACTTGATGTCGGATTTAATAAAGGAATTGTGTAAATTTTTGAATGTGAAGAAGTTGAGGATGAGCACAATGCACCCACAGATGAATGGAAGGACAGAGCGGGTACACAGAACAATCAAATGGTTCAAATGGCTCTGAGCACTATGGGACTTAACATCTGAGGTCATCAGTCCCCTAGAACTTAGAACAACGTAAACCTAACTAACCTAAGGACATCACATACATCCATGCCCGAGGCAGGATTCGAACCTGCGACCGTAGCGGTCGCGCGGTTCCAGACTGAAGCGCCTAGAACCGCTCGCCCACTCCGGCTGACACAGAACAATCGGGAAAATGCTGAGTTTTTATGTGGGTTCTCATAACCGTCTGTGGGATGAGTATTTGAAGCATACTGTATGCGCATACAATGCAAAAGTTCATACCAATACTGGTTTGTCTCTGTATGAGGTAGTGTACGGGCGAAAAATGCTGTCACCATATGATTTAGTGAAGTTACAGAAAGGAAGGACCGATGAATCTGTATGTCAATTCGCAACAACAATTCAGGATGTATGGAAAGGGGTACAAAAGGCGAATACAAAGGCTTTGGAAAGGCAAGAAGACACAGTGAAGCGGAAAGGAATTTTACTGTAGTATAGAGTAGGGCAATGGGTAATGCTATCCAGCCCCTATACGCCAAAAGGGAAAACGAAGAAGTTCATGACGAGGTATCAAGAGCCATACCAATTAGCTGAAACCACATCCCCCGTTAATGTTAAGCTTCAGCTGCCAACTAGAGGAACGATGGTACATATTGGGCGGTTGCGGCCATTTAAGGGATGCCTGGATGTGATTCCAGGCATGTCACTGGAAGGGAAGAGGAAGAGAAAGAGAGTAAAGACAGGTGTTTAGCGCAGAGAAAACCAGGTAGATAGAGTGCAGCATGACGTAGTGTATGCTTTGCGAACAAGAAAGTAGTGGAGTATTTGTAGTTTTTTTTGTTTTCTTGTTATGTATCATTGGGTTTCCATAGATTAATTAGTCATTTGTGTTGTATGTATTTTCGAATACTGTAAGACTGCTAGGGACAGTTTTCTTTTTGAAGAGGGAGGAAGGGTGATGGTGACCTCTGCCGTCAGGTTATTGAAAAGGGGAGCGTTGAGCAAGTTGGTAGAAGTAAAAAGCTGAGGAGGTATTGCAGTTAACAGCTGGTACGGCAATGACAAGGGAGGAATTACAGAGCTGCCATAGAGCGTAGGTAATGGTGTGTCCAGCCACGGTGATAAGCAGCAATCCAGGCACGTGCACGGTACAGTTATTTTTAGCCAGGAGGGGAGAAACAGACTGTCCAAGGGACATCATGGAACCAAAATAGAGCTTGCAATAAGTCGGGATGTACTGTATCTTCTGCACCTACGAAAAATTAAGAGTAATAACGAATTGTTTTGAGCAGGGTGTATTTGTCAAAGCAAAACGTATAGAGCTCGAGGAGAGCGGAATTTTAATCAACTGCGTGCAACATAATAGGACCAGCTATCCATCTGCCAGAGACAGTTTCAGGAGTCACGCAATTGAATGTTTCACAGTCACAGCTGTACTGGACAGAAGCAACTTTAGAGTTTGCCGACGCACCATCTGACCTTGTTAAATCAAAATCTGGAGTCAAATGTGTTGGGATCCATAAACCAGTGCATTTCAGAGTAAGAGGGGCGTATATCAGCCGAACAGCTTGTGCACCATGTAATTCAATATAGGGAAAGGCAACGACAAGTAACGATCATCCTGAGCACCTCTGTGCCAAGTGACATCGCAGCCTTAACTTTGTTGTGTGTTGTTTTCATTCTGATCAGGTGGAGAGCCAACCCCAAGAGGGAACTGACAGTAGTCCAAATCCCAGTGGATTGGATACTGAGGGCGTAAGACGGGTAGGTAAGGGGTTGATCGAGCATTAAGTGGGGTGATCATCCAGTAAGGAACTTTTACGTTTTGTCTCATGTCATGTGGCTTAAGAGGACTTGACCACATCTAATAGTAGTAGTAAATATATCCTAATAAGTGCCGACCCAAACAAGTTAAGAGTAGTTAGAAATCGACCTGGGGCCGGGTCTTTCCGAAGGGTGGAATAATGTAGTGGCATCACCGTTTAAAATGGGAAAAGGTTAGTTTCAGTGCAATATTTCAGAGTGCACAAGTTACAGCCAGGCATGGGCCTGTTGACAGTAAGTTGCACTATCAGCGGTTGGGAAGTAGAATGGAGGCCACAGGGCCGTAGACACGCTGAAAAGAGTAAATGCAGCGGTTTGCATGGCACGAGTTACAGGCAGAAGGGGCCCACTGGCTCAACCCAGGTTTTGAGTGCATGACTAGGAGCGGCACGTTAACAAAACAGAGGTGCACAGCCACATATAAATAGCCGCCAGTTCACTAACAAGGCATTCAAGTGTGACAGCTCCCCTGGACGGCAGGGCCTGTCACACCACCGGCTACACACAGCAGCAGATGGGGTGCCAGCATTCCATTCCACGGCAGGTCGCTGGTTCGACCCTCTGAGACCAACGTGGGGTCCGCAGCCAGCCAGCGGCAGGCCACGCCACAGCTCGCTACTGTGAGCAGTCTTGTTGTCCCCCAACACACACCGGAGGCATCCCGGGGCGGGGGCCGCAGATTCGGGCACCGGATCATAGGTGCTCTTTGTCACCACTTTCTTAGTGACGCTGAAGAGGAAGTGCATCACGGGTCGACTTGCAGCAGACGGCGCTGAGGCAGCAGGGATGAAGACCACTGAGCTTGTAACGACAACTGTACATATAATAATTTTTTTCTTTATGAATTTAGATAAATTAATGTAAGCAATGCTTTGAACTTCTTTTTCGGTTCGTATCGTGATGTTAAAGAAACTGTGAGTAACTTTTGAAATGAATATTATTATTTATGTTGGATTTCAAATAATGTGGTAATCAAAGGGAAGTGTATTTAATGTTAAAACTATTGTAAGATGTGAAAATTGTAATTTATACACTTGGTCCATACGTAGGTAATGCATTAGGATATGTGTAGTAGAAAACCTGTGGTGAATACCCTACCTGTAGGGGAGCGGGAAAAGGTGGAGGCAGGCGAGCGCGGGAAAACGCACACTGGGCGCGGTTCGGCACAACGGGCTCAGTAGAACAGTCGGAGGCGAGCAACAGTCGGAGTTGTGAATCGGTCAGAGGAACACGTACTGTACCGAGGCGGCTACCCAGGGAAAGTGGATTCCAGTGAGCCTCGGATGCACCGATTCCGACGACTACTTGGCATGGCTATATTCTGAGGCACAAAATTGGAAAGATTACGACGCTAAGAAGATGGAAAGTGCCGATGTAGTGTGAGCCTTAGCCGTGCTTGTATGTGTGCCGTGCTGCCCGCTATCTCGCTGCCCGCCAACCGCCGCACCGACTTGCACAGGTCAAACATTTATTTCATCTTTAGAAGTAGTGTATATGTGTGGACCAGTGTCGAAAATGTTTCTAACTGTTCAATAATAACGTGACTTTTACCACAATTGCTTTAGCCATGACTTATCCTGATCACTGACCTAGACAGGATCCTTACCTGGCCGGCCGAAGTGGCCGTGCGGTTAGAGGCGCTGCAGTCTGGAACCACAGGACCGCTACGGTCGTAGGTTCGAATCCTGCCTCGGGCATGGATGTTTGTGATGTCCTTAGGTTAGTTAGGTTTAACTAGTTCTAAGTTCTAGGGGACTAATGACCTCAGCAGTTGAGTCCCATAGTGCTCAAAGCCATTTGAACCATTTTTGATCCTTACCTCGTATTGTGCAACCCGAGTATCCTGAACTGAAAGTTTAAAATTAGTGTTAATAAGAATTATTAGCAGACAAACCTATGCTATAAAGAAGTTTAAAGTTCTATGTATTATTGCAAATGTTGGTAAAGAACAAAAGTATGACTAAATTGGAAGAGAGTTTTTTGAATTGAGTTAGCGATGTTATTTAATTAATCTGAGACAGAAATAATGACAGTTAAATTATTCAGAAGTAAGACAAAAGAGTAGTTATCCATAGATTGATAATTTTGAGTGTTAATTTGCCTTCAGTACTTAATAGTTTCAGTATAACGACCATAACAGTTTCAGGGTCCCCCCCCCCCCCTTCTCTTGTCCATTCTTTCAAACCTTGAAGTGTACTGATTAGATTAGTCCAGTAAAGCTAAGTTCTATATTAATCCTAAGTGTATTAGTGTTGTTTTCCAATTTTAATAGTGACATTGTATGTGTGCTTTCAAAAACTGCTCATTCTAGGACAATCTATGCCCGATTTCAGTCTGATCAATATACAAAATGCAGTTCGTAGTAATCATTGCTGTGTGGTGTTGTGTAAATTTAGCTCGTCCAAATTAGTACAAAAAGAGAAAGCTTTAGTTCAGTGGATTTTTCTGGTTCCAAACTTTGCCATATAACGCATCATTACTACGTGTTACTAAGCTTGTACATGCACCCACTTGTACAAGGAAAAACTCACTCATTGCCTAAGTAGGCTGGCGACCGAATTATTAATTATAGGTAGCATCTACTGTGTGTACTTCTTGTCCATGCGAAAGAGTAATTATACTTTACATTTGCTTGATGCATCACTGTAGTTATTGACTGAGTACAAGTCCGATCTTGCTTCTATTAGGTACACGCGGTCAAATTATGTACTAAAATCCTTGTTTATAAGGTGAAGCCCGTGAACTTATTACAGTACAGGCTTTATACAGCTAACGTACGTCCGAGTAGGGCGGTAGCGTTACAAGCTGACTGTCGGCCCATCCTGACGTCGCCACAACTCCGCGGCTGTACAAGGCCGAAAACACGGCAGCACGCTGCAAGGTCACTGAGGCAACCATTCCGTGCCAAGCGTAGTGGTGTCCTCAGCATTTCAGGACCCAGTGACGCTAACCGAGAGGTACGGGGGCACTGTAGCTGGAAATAATGAATCATTTAGGAAACTCAGACGAGTTTTAATACGGCGCATCCTGACAGCCCATCCTCTTCCAACAAACCTATGCATAGCTGTAGCGTCATTGAACTCCAACTGTGGAGGAATGAACCAGCCAGTTAGTTAATCGTTCTTGTGAGGACTGAGAGGGCAGTTTAACATGCACACTGCTCCAGCCATGCGCGTGCATATCGCCATATTCGAAGACTTGGGATGAGTACAAGAAACATAGGGAGAGTTTCTGCTGGAAAAATCAGCAAAGGCTTAATTAGTATTTATGGGAATTTCAGACGATGAGAGCAATGATGCAGATGACATCTCATCGCATCTAAGGTAAATACTGCAAGCAGAGGTGTAAACTTGTTGGTTCATCAGCTTGCATCCACTGTAAACTCGAGCGACCTTGGGTAATCTCTTGCTCAACCTGTCACAAAACTAACCATCCTCCGTAGACTTGATTGTCATCCTAAATAGTACCAAACTTTGAACCGGAATCGGATTAATTATTGTAGTACTGGCCAACACCATGTGGTAATCGTAAGAAGAGTTTTGTAAAGAAACTTCTAGTTAAAATTTACAACTGTTGTAACATTGTAACATTGTAAATTGTGTAAATGCGTGTATTTCTGTGATTAGGCTGCAACGTTAAACCAAAAATACTTACAGCTTACACAGTTGTCATCCCGTCCTAAAAACATTACACACTGTCGAAGCACTATTCCATCAAATTTCGCAAATGCAGTAGCAAGAGGAAGCATCTCTAACTGCAAAATCGTCCAATGAAACGAAATCTGGGCAGGGTCGCCAGGTGAAACGTTGTTAATTATTTTGTAAGACTTCTGGAAATGTGTGTTAAATTCTGTCTCTGACAGTAATGGAATTCTGATTGAAAACAAAAAGAAACAGAAAATTAATTACTTCTCTTACTAATTATAAAGAAATAAGTTCTCAACTATCTGGCTGTAAGTTTTAAAATAATTCTCTAATGTCGCCTAACTCTGAGATATTATTATCGCGTGTAGTAGAGAGCAATGAGTTGTCAAGGGGAGTCGGAAGTGATCGGGCGCAGTGTGTGCTGGAGAGAAGCCACACAAGATGAGAGGCTGCAGCCCACCGTGATGGTGCTAGTAGCGCCGGAGGAGGCTTTGGTATTAATTGAGGATTTTCGCTACTTTGCGTTTTTGCTAAACGTAGTTGTTGGTGCTTGTGCACTGGAGGGATTGTTAGATTTGTGTATGCATACATTGAGAGTAATAATGGTACCTTTCTTGTGGCTGGGAACGTGTTCATTGAGTATAGACATAGTGGACTAATCACAATTCTGTGTAAAGTTTGTTAATGATTAAATAATATGTTGCAAATATAATTGACTGTAGACTTTATTGGTTCCCTTCATTTTCTTTTTGTTGTACACCACGTAAGGCTAGTTGATCAAACCCCTCCTGATGATTCAATTTCTATATATGGTGTGGAGAAAAATTGCGTCACGAAATTTTAACCTTGCATAGCTGATGCCAGTAGGACCCAAAATTACTAGTGTTGTCTAGGTCGACAACGCACAATTTTTAAGCTACAGAAACTTGGCGCCATGTGCTCTGATTGGCCACAGGATTACCCTGTTGCTGGATGCTCTGGACAACGCATGACCCTGAATGTTTTGGGTGCTGGAGATCACGATGTATCCAAGGCAGCCTGCACGCTTGGTAGCAGCGCGCCAGACCTCCACTCTGGGGTCATGAGGCGAATCTGCCGGGGTCCCGACACATCCACTGTAGTTTCAATGATAAAACATACCGGGAACAAACCCATCAACAGCTGTTAGTTTCTGTACAGAAATTTTAAATGTTGTGTCGGCCCTGAAAAGGGCCATTTTTGTAGATTGGTAAAGTCGAACTGAGTTTTGCTGAACTCTTTCAAAGATTCCTGGCATTGCCCTGATGTGATTGGCGGCATGTTGAGTGCGATGCATTCATTCCTCTTTGTTTATAGATCGTTTGTGTCGGAGTGAGTGAACTTCAACCTTGAAGAATCTCCACAGAAAAAGTCCGGTGGCGTGAGGTCTGGTGACCGTGAGGGCCATGTCCTATGAGTACCTCTGCCAATTATCTGGCCGTCTAAGAGTTCACTAAAATATCCACGCACAGCACAATTGTTACGTGTGGGCGCCCCATCATGCTGCAACCACATGTATAGCCATACGTCCAGGGGAACATCTTCCAGCAGGCCAGGTAGAGTTTCTTGCCAAAAGTGAAGTTAATATGCCCTGGTAAGTCGTGGAGGTAGATAGATCAGCTCAGTCAAATGATCACCCACATTGTCTGCCCAAACGTTGAGCGAAAATCGTTCCTGGTGTCCGTGGATATACGCGACGTGAGAATTTCCCCTTGCCCAGTAATGAGCATTTCGAGTGTTGTAACGTCCATCCAGATGGAAGGTTCACTCGTCAGTAAACAACACAATGGCGCGTATTTTTGGGTGCAACACATCGCAGAAACTACCGGCAAAACCCTAGCCTGTGTTCATAGTCCACCACAGGAATTAGGTCTTGGACAGGATGGAAAGTAAATGGATGCTAGCTATCATCCCTCAAAACCTCCGAGACTAACCGATAAGTGACCCCCATGTCATGTTCAACCTCTTGAGCACTTGTCGTAGGTTCCTCCTCGAAGCGCTCGAGAATAGTCTCTCCAAATGCAGGATCCCATCGTGTTCGAGGTCTTGCAGCATCACCATGATATCCCACTAACGAGTCAGTTTAGCCAAGTCGCCGGTGAATTGCTGTAAATTTTTGCGGGTGCGCGTGGCCTTTTGCTGGGTACTGTTCCTCATACAACCGTCGAGCTCCATGAGCATTACCGTCGGCTAGTCCATAAACAAAAACCATATCTCGTTGTTCTTCACACGAACATTGTGCCGCTATGCTTACTGTATGACTAAATCGCAGGTGACGTGTGTGTGCTCCGAAGCGAAGCTTACATGTGAATGCCTCTGACACGAGGTGGAGACAAACAGTGAGACTTATTTGACACCTGTATCACGTAGGGGCGAGGGTCGTTTGTACGAGTACGTGTGAGCCGACAACCTCAGCGCTGCCCGTCAACCGACAAACGGCAACAGCGCAATCCCACGGCCAATCGAAGCGAGTGGCGCCAAGTTTTCGTAGTTTAAAAATAGTGCGTTATGTAGACCGACCTACACAACATTAGTAATTTTGGTTCCTGCTGGCATCAGATATCCAGGGTTAAAATTTCGTGACACAATTTTTCTCCACTCTGTATAAAAGTATGACTATAGCTGCTGCAATTAGTCCATCCATTGCACTCTGCATGGGTCGCAGTATTGCTTTTGAAGTACTTTAGTATGTTGCTACCCATGCAGTTGCAGTGGCAAGACGAGATAGTTATCTGTTGCGTACAGGAGGATTGCAGAACAGTTGGTAGAAAATGTTAGAGAATTATTTTAAAACTCGCATTTAGATAGTTGAGAATTGATTTCTTCATTATTCCTAGGAGGAATGATTAATTTTCTTACTGGAGGATTTAGTCGTCAAGTTCCCAAGCTGGATGGAGGGCCTTGCCCGTAATGTTGCAGACGTCCTCAGCTGGAGTGGGATCCGGCGACCTTGGCGGCCAAGGTACGGTTTGCCAAGCACAATGACAAGAAGCAGATAGAAATGCCCACTGCGTGCGGGTGGACATTATCTTCCGGAAATGTAACCTCACGATGTCTTGCCTTGAAGGCGAACAAACCGGGGCATAGAATATAGTGGCGTACCGCTTTGCTGTAAGGGTTCCACGGACAACGACCAAAGGGATCCTGCTGTGAAGGGATCCTGGTCGTCAGGTGCTGTCACACCGTTGTCGTGGTCGTCTCTCAACACGTCTTAGCTGATCATCAGGACTCAGTTCGTAGCAGAAAACATCCCTGAAGGCAACTCTATTCCAGTCAGTGAGATCCAGGCGCAAGATCTGCTCTATTTGTGATACTCCTTCTCTTGAATAAATCGTCCAATTTATCTGAAATTGTGATCATTTGTTTGTCTGTATATTTACGTGACACCTACTGATTTCCTTCCCACTCGGATAATTCCTTCGTGGTGTTTTTTTTATCTTAGAGTGTACTTTAAGCAGCAAGGAATGAAGTACCCTCGACCGTTACCCATATTTAATTGAGCCGGCCAGTGTGGCTGTGCGGTTCGAGGCGCTGCAGTCTGGAACCGAGCGACCGCTACGGTCGCAGGTTCGAATCCTGCCTCGGATATGGATGTGTGTGATGTCCTTAGGTTAGTTAGGTTTAATTAGTTCTAAGTTCTAGGCGACTGATGACCTCAGAAGTTAAGTCGCATAGTGCTCAGAGCCAGGTTAGAGCTGTTGCTGCTCTTACAAATTTTTTCACCCTGTTACCACAAATCAACAGTTTTAATCATGCGTTCTTCGTAGTATAATGTAGACTCCCTGTATGTTGTTGTTGTTGTGGTCTTCAGTCCTGAGACTGCTTTGATGCAGCTCTCTATGCTACTTTATCCTGTGCAAGCTTCTTCGACTCCCAGTACTTACTGCAACCTACATCCTTCTAAATCTGCATAGTGTATTCATCTCTTGGGCTCCCTCTACGATTTTTACCCTCCACGCTGTCCTCCAATGCTAAATTTCTGATCCCCTGATGCCTCAGAACATGTCCTGCCAACCGGTCCCTTCTTCTTATCAAGTCGTGCCACAAACTCGTATTGTCCGCAATTCTATTCAATACGACCTCATTTGTTATGTGATCTACCCATCTAATCTTTAGCATTCTTCTGTAGCACCACATTTCGAAATTTTCTATTCTCTTCTTGTCCAAACTATTTATCGTCCATGTTTCACTTCCGTACATGGCTACACTCCATACAAATACTTTCAGAAACGACTTCCTGACACTTAAATCTACACTTGATGTTAACAAATTTCTCTTTTTCAGAAACACTTGCCTTGCCATTGCCAGTCTACATTTTATATGCTCTCTACTTCGACCAGCATCAGTTATTTTGGTCCCCAAATAGCAAAACTCCTTTACTACTTTAAGTGTCTCATTTCCTAATCTAATTCCCTCAGCATCACCCGAGTTAACTCGACTACATTCCATTATCCTCGTTTTGCTTTTGTTGATGTTCATCTTATACCCTCCTTTCAAGACACTGTCCATTCCGTTCAACTGCTCTTCCAAGTCCTTTGCTGTCTCTGACAGAATTACAATGTCATCGGTGAACCTCAAAGTTTTTATTTCCTCTCCATGGATTTTAATACCTACTCCGAATTTTCCTTTTGTTTCCTTTACTGCTTTACTGCTTTACTGATTTACTGCTTGCTCAATATACAATCTGTATATTGAGACTCCCTGTAAGTAACATTTTATTCTTTGCTGTAGTTTTAAAGGCAAGCAAAGGAGTTTCCTCTAAATTTACTAAAGCGCCTAATTTTGTTTGAGTTGCTGTTTTTTTTTTCGTACCTGGAGGCAAGCCAGATTTTGCACACGAGCCTGCGAATGTGGCCATCATTTTACAGTCACAGGCTATAGCGCTCCAGCGGGCCAGTACCGCGGCCGGGGTCCCGGTAAGACGATCCGGCCGATGCGGCTGGCCGCAGCGCGGCGCGGCTTGGCTTGGCTTGCGTTGCGGGGTTATTAACAGCAGGGGGCGTGCCTAATGAAGGCTCCGGCGGCCGATCTCAGCGCTGTGCCATCGACCCCTAATTAAGGTAATTAAAATGCCGCAGCACTCGCCACTCGCGGGCCCGTCGGCGCTGCCGGCAGCCCAGCCCGGTCACCGACCACACCAGACTATGGTGCGCCGCACGGGCGTGTCTCATTAGAGTGGCGAGTGGGGCAGCGAGCGCCGGAGTGCAGTGGAGTAGCGTCGAGTGCTGCTTCTTTAAAGCAAGTGCCGAGCCGAGGTGGCCGCGCTGCCTGCGCTGAAAGGCCGTCAGAGTTACTTCGTTTGTGGCTTCCCCGTTTTTATCCTTCGCCCACAATCGATGGAGAACTTTCCGCAGAGGTAGCTTGTTCCCATCTTAAAAAGAGCAGTGGAGGCAGGGTTCATCAACGTCCCCGTCGTTAGTCCGCATCCTGCTAAGGGTTACAGATATTCGCTAACCTACACCCCTCCTCAACTCTCGTTTCCCTTCCAGGTTCGTCTTCAGTAAACTTCCGTTGCTCCATCTCGGTGGTGATTCTTTTGCGCGTAATGTGGTCCCCCCCCCCCCCTCAAATATTTCAGAAACAAATTTAGGCATCAAAGTTAGAATTTCGCCAAGTTACAGTATACAAAGCGACTAGTACGTTGCTTCACGATTACATTTATAGAGGGTTTGAAATACAGTAATCTTCTCAACGGCTGAGCAGTTCAGAGAACGCAGCGATGCAAAGGCCAGGGCTGCTCGTCCACAATACATCTGTCGTCAAGATGAGATGTCTGCGTGGCAAATGAAGCGACACTGCCCTCTTCTGCCTGTCTTTCAAATTTAGCGCGTTCCCCACTTCTTGCTGAAAAATATTTTGCCATAAGACTAAGACCCGCTGAATGACGCACAAATACCCCGAAAGACAATGTTATCCATGATCCACACAAGATAGTTCCCACGTCCAATTCTTCTACTCGGCTGTAAATTTTGTCATTAAATTTGAAATAATTGTGGGATAATTCTGAGTCTATCAAATCGGCAAGGTGAATGATTTCTTCTACACTACTGTTTGAACGATGTGTTTTTTATCTTTCTCAAATAGCGTGTTTGTATACAAAGGCTAAGCTCTCCCTCCATCAGTCGAAGTAATGGGACTCTCCGTGCCATAGCACATCGTACATATTTTCCTACCTTCCCAAGTAACTTCAGCTGTGACTTCAAGTTCTTATGGACTCATTCAAATAAGTATATTTTTATTTTTTTCCTTGGTTTCAGTAAATACGTATTTGGAATTTATTTTATTAATGTCTACAACAATGAGATCCTGCTGCAAGTGTGACGTAAATTTAATCATTACAACGAAATATTACTAGTCAGTGTGATACAACCACTGCATGAGAATCCATAAATTTATTCACACAGAGAGACTAAATAAAAATGAATGGACACATCGTTAATCAGTGAGTAACGTACTGCTGCTTAAGCATTCGCGAAAAAGAAGGTGATACACCTCGTTATATTGATAGTGTGAATACGAAAGTTTAAGATATAGTGGAAACTTCTCAAACTATAGATAGATGTAAATAAACAGTAAACATACCAAAAATTGGAAAAACCTACAGTTCCGAAATTTGAAGAAAAGATAGTTGTAGATAATACAATTAACTGCAACCATATAAGATTGAAAAAAATGAAACTAAGGAATCATTAAGTAGATCATTAAGATACATCATTCCAGGTAGGACATCAAACTGGGTATAACTGAGCACAACAATTAAAAGTAGTTTTTCATAATATGAGAAATGTATATGGGAAAAATGAAATACTTATTGTATCAACGTTGGTGTCACATTTTTAAGTAACAATACAACTTAGATACATTTACAAGATTTTTATACGAACAAAATGGACCTGCCAACATCTTGTAAGAATACTAAAAGAAAATGCATTATTTCCAAATAACAATTTTCTAGGGACATTAAGATTTCATAATTGCAAATTAAGTAAATCCGCTATTGTACTAGTTAACATACACCATTTAACTGCTCTGGACGTGTCAACGCAAACGTGTCCACGCGTAGACACGTTCAGAGTACCAGCTAGAGGGACTGGTGGCTCGTGTAAACACGTTCAGATCACACAAGGACAGGTACAAAGGCGCGCACTTTAACACGTCCAGAGCAGTTAAAGGGATAAGACATGTTTATAATAAGCCATTCTTTAAATTACAAATATCTGATTTTAATTTCTGTGCATTAGTATGGTTTGAACCGAATTCTGTATCTGTTGCATAAAGGTGTGAAAAAAGACTTCAGTAATAATGAATTCCTTATATAAAACTGCAGGTTCTCTGTATGAGTGCATGTAAAGCTTTTAGCAAAACCTTTTTTCCAGTGAAAGCAGAAAACGAAAAAAGAACGAAACAAGGGACAACAACTTGAACCATTTGAAATTTCATATAGAGCTTGAAGATATTATAACAACATGCGAAAATATTTACTTCTTTCTTCCGTCTGACCTGGGTAATCAGTAACTTAAAATTAGTCTATTACTGATAAATAACATATGGGTTGATAATTCGGCCAAGTTACAGATATAAATTGTAGACTGGAAGGACACACTACAGAGGTATGTCTGTTCAATTCCTAGGGGCAATGTACGTTCTACATGAAATCTGCAAACATCAAGACATAAAAGCAACTGACCAGTGCCACACCGGGCTTGTGTATGAGCCATTGTATGAAGCAACACTGCACAATATACCACAAAAACTACAAATACTGCCAAACCATATAAAACGATGTAGACAGAGCACTAATATAGTCCTCCAAGGCAATCCAACATAACAAAAGATGACGCTCACCAGAATTATGACAACGACTGGAATTACAAATATTAATAATCATTCTGTGTAATGGAAACAGGAATACGTAAATTAATCACTAGCTGACTATGAAAATGATACGCAACTAACTTAGATATGGCGCCAACTAATGATAGTGAAAGACAGAATTCTACGTCGAAACACAAACGAAATTAAATGACAGTTTATTCTGCTGATGGTTCAAACTCCAATGTGCAATGATAAAAACACTTGAATAATACAAAACTAAAGCCAGCAAAGTATAACATCAAAATGGGAGTGGGGGACCTTCTGTGTCTACTATTGTCACGAAAGTAAAACGTAACGAATAGTCTTTTTAAGCTAGGAAAATCGGTACATGTACCTGACTTTGGGAGTATAGTATGGTACATCTACATCTACATGGATAATCTGCAGATTACACTTAAATGCTTGGCAGAGGATTCATTGAGCCACCTTCGCAATAATTCTTTTATTACAGACTCTAACAGCGCGTGAAACAAACACCTATATCTTTCCGTGCGAGCCCTGATTTCCTTTACTTTATAATTATAATCATATCTTCCTCTCTAGGTCGGCATCAACAAAATATTTTCATTTTCGGAGGAGAAACTTTGCGATTGGAATTTCGTGAAAAGATTCCACCGCAATGAGAAACGCCTTTGTTTTAATGTCTACCCCAGATTCTCTATCATGTCTGTGACACTCTCTCCACTGTATCTCGATAATACAAAATATGCTGCTCTTTTTTTTTAACTTTCCCGATATACTCCGTTAATCCTACGTGGGAAGGATCCCACATAGCGCAGCAGCGCTCCAAAAGATGACGAACAAGCGTAGTGTAGGAAGTCTCTTTAGTGGATCTGTTGCATCTTCTAAGTGTTCTCCCAATAAAACACAGTATTTGGTTCGCCTTCCCCACAACATATTTTATGTAGTCTTTCCAATATAAGTTGTTCGTAATTGTAATTCCTAGGTATTTATTTGAATTTACTGCCTTTGGATGTGATTGATTTATCGTGTAACCGAAGTTTAACGGATTCCTTTTAGCACTCACGCAGATGACCTCACCCGTTTTAATATTCAGGGTCAACTGCCGATTTTCGCACCATACACCTACTTTCTCTAAATCGTTTAGCAATTGGTTTTGATTTTCTGATGACTTTACTAAACGATAAGCGGCAGAATCATCTGCAAACAACCTAAGACGGCTCCTCGGATTGCCTCCTAAATCGTTTATGTGGATAAGGAGCAGCAGAGGTCCTATAACACTACTTGAGGAACGCCAGAAATCACTTCTGTCATGCTCGATGACTTCCCGTCAGTTACTATAAACTGTGACCTCTCTGACAGGAAATCACGAATCCAGTCGCATAACTGTGACGATATTTCATAAGCACGTAATTTAATTACAATCCGCTTGTGAGGTATGGCGTCAAAAGCCTACTGGAAACGTAGAAGTATGGAATTAATTTGAAATTCCTTGTTGATAGTACTCAATAGTTCGTGTGAGTAAAGAGCTAGAAATTCTATGTTTCATAATCGTGTTGACTGCGTGTCAGCGGACCGTTCTCTTCTAGGTAATTCAGTGTTCGAACACAATATATGTTCCAAAATCCTACTGCATATCGAAGTTAATGATATGGTCCGGTAATTTGGCAGTATTCCTACTGCCAGTCTTTGTGTACGAATCTGTAGTCGAGCGAGAGGTTGTATGTGGTTGTTAAGTATGGAGCCATTGCAGCAGTACTCTGAAAGTGACCTAACTCCTATACAGTCTGGAATTGGTTCTTGCTTATATTATGTAATTTAAGTGGCTTCACTACTCCGAGAATAACTGCTTCTATGTTACTCATGTTAGGAGCTGTTCTTGATTCAAATTCTGGAATATTTACTTCGTCTTCTTTGGTGAAGGAATTTCGGAAGGCTGTGCTTAGTAAATCTGCGTTAACGGAAGTCCCATCGATAGTATTTCCATTGCTATCGCGCAAAGAAGGCATCACATGTTTCTTGCCGCTAGTATACGTTACATACGACCAGAATCTCTGGATTTTCTCGCACTGAAATCCTCGCTTAATTTAGAGTTTCTGTAAAAGATCGCTTATCTTGGGAATTTTGTGGTCGTTCAAATTTGGTGTGCTTTTTTCATTGTTTCTGCAACAGTGTTCTGACCTATTTTGTGAAGAAAGGGGATCAGCTCCGTCGTTTGGTAAGTTATGTGGAATATTGATTGACGACTCCATGGAGTGTCCTGTGCATCACGACCATATAATGGGTATACTTGGAAGGAGAGACAGCATTAGTCGTATTTTTTTGTTTTATTAAACGCAAAATCGATTTTCGGTCACTTAGTGACCATCTTCAGTGCTGTAATATATAATTTAAATTGGTAGGCACTGGTGTCAACAAGCTTACAGCGATCTCACAAACTCTCGATACTGTTTCTTTGAATTTAAGCTACATCTGTTCTACACTTTCAGAGTTAATTTGGAAGGGGTGGAAATTGTGTCTTAGGAAAGAGTCAAGAAATTCTTTTCTGCTGTTTTGAACATATATAAATTTCGTTTAGTTTTGAAAGATTTAGGAGTTACGGTATTCAGTCTCGCTACGACAACCTTGTGTTCATGAATCCCAGTATTCGTTCTGCTGCCCGTTATTAGGTCAGAGATATTTGTTGCTAAGAAGTGTGTTTTCACAACCGTTTACCATTTGAGTGATCTCGTAAACTAATTGCCCGTAATAATTTTCAGAGAATGCGTTTACCACAACTTCGGATGATGTTTTACGCGTACCTCCAGATTTAAACATGTATTTTCGCCAACATATCGATAGTAAATTTAAGTCACCTCCAACTATAGCTGTAAGAGTCGGGTACGTGTCTGAAGGCAGACTCAAGTTTTCTTTGAACCTTTCGGCAATTGAATTGCCTGAGTTGGGAGGTCGGTAAATGGACCCTATTATTATTTTATTCAGGTTGTCAAGAATGACCTCTACCCATACTAACTCACAGGAACTATCTACTTCAAATTTGCTATAAGATGAAGTACATCTAACAGCAACAAACACGCCACCGCCAACTTTATTTAGCCTATCCTTTCTGATAACCGATAGGTCCTCCGCAAAAATTTCGCCTGAACTTGTCTCCGGCTTTAGCCAGCTTTCAGTGCCTACACCGATTTGAGCATCAATGTTTCCTATTAGCACTTGGAGCTCTGGTACTTTCGCAGCACAGCTACGACAAGTTACTACTGTTACGCCGATGGTTCCTAGATCTACGTTCTTCCTATGTTCGACCCGTGCCCTTTATATGAGACTGAAGCCCTTTTTGTGTTTCTCCGAGACACTCTAGCCTAAAAAACCAACTAGTCTACGCCACATAGCCCTCGCTATCCGTAAGCCACCTTCTGCTTGTAATGACTCCTGACCTATTTAGTGGAACCCGGAAACCCCACTACCTCATGGCGCAAGTCGAGGAATCTGCAGCGTATACGGTCGCAGAACCGTATGAGCCTCTGATTCAAACACTCCACTAGACTCTGTACCAGAGGTCCACAGACGGTTCTGTCAACCCTGGTGCAAATGATGAGCTCTGCTTTCATCTCGCAAGCAAGACTGGTGGCCTTTACCATTTCTGATAGCCGCTCAAAACCAGAGAATATCTCATCCGTTCCAAAGCGACACACATCACTGGCACCGACGTGTGCCGCCATCTGTAGTTGGCTGCACGCCCTGCTCTTCATGGCATCCGGAAGGATTAGTTCCACGTCCGGAATGACTCGACACCGTGTACACATAGAGTGCGTATTGGTAGAGCTTTAATAAATGGGTGAAATTTTGCACGTAACCACATCTAAACATGCTGTTGTGGAGCTACGTCAATTTCATGGCAGCCAGTCCATATAATTGCGCCAACTATTTCCTCAGTTTTATCAGTTTTCTATTCACAATGAATGTAACGAGTACCTGCAGGCATTTTCTTTTCCTGCAATTATTAACTAGTCCTTAAGGTCTCGTTAAATTCTACATATGGGTTATTATTGCCACTGCAAACTTATCTTAGAGAATGACCACAAAACCATCTAGACAAATTAGGAATTTTGATAAACTAACAATGACTTTATCTACTATACCCATAGGTGTGAATCGGTGTCACTACAAAGAATATTTACTTTCAGAAGCTTTTTCGTTCAAAATGAATCTTTCGCTCTACATCCGAGCACAATGAATATCTAAACGGTGTAGATGTTAATCACTGATAGTTAAACGAAAGCGCACACAAGGATAACTTTTCTGTCTGCTTAAATGACAATCCTGTCGTCTGCTCTATCGTTATCTGTATGTATCTAATCAAGCTTCAAACATTCTAATAGTCTTGTGGATTTAGCGAAGAATTGGTACTTACCTGTAATTTTAAAGCAACGCGCTTTCAGAAGGAAAGTAATGCTTGCTGCACCCTATAACCACTAACCGCCCTGTGTACTTAACTTGGTCCTATGCACGTGATTACCATAACTTCAGCACCGTCTATACCCGGTTCAGAGTAAACAAAGTGACTGACAGTTAGACATGGAAAGTGGCGATGTTTTCGGTTAGATTGTTACATGCACGCCAAATGTGGCTGCGGCAGCAACAGCTGTTCAGTTCAATACTGAATTCTTTCGAACGTTGACTTCAGCTTTAAGCTACAGACAGTCTTTTGTGTATCATAAAAAAGAAAGAAGTCATATGACGAAACCAAATCTCAACAGTTACGTTAGCAGCCGTAATTGTCATCCGCAGAGCGATATGGTAACGGCGAACAACACAGAAGGCACGGCGAAGCTCATGTTCTGGTTAGTTGTTGCTGTGGTAATTTTGTAAACAATCTGCTGCCACTCACCTTGTTATTCTGATCTGAGCATGGTACTGATCCTTTGGACATAATGGCTTGTATTCAGAAACAAGATCTGTTTTATAAAGCAGAAATCGGAGATGGAAACACTAGTGGTCTTTGATGATCAATTATGAAACAAATCAAAAATTTAGATTTTACAAAGCAAAAGAGGAAAATGTGAATCCATGCAGCAAAATTTATACTCTATACACCTTAAATTACAGGTACATGTGTTCGTCACACCTCACATATTGTTCGCCCCACTACAAAGCCTTCAGGAACAAGAGATATCTCAAACCACAGCTCACGAAGTTATTTTTCACTCAGATTCTGTGTTCGAAAAATCGAATTAAAATCAGAAATATCACGATTGATAAGTGCAGATAATAATATAAGGCGACCCTATGCCACTCTACGCCTACTCGTCATGCAGGCCTCGTTTTCCAACAATTAATGGGATGAAAACATTTCGAAGCTGAATCAAAAAGCAAAACGTTTGATATATGAGAGAACTTTCCTGCCTTGTAAAAGCCGCACGGATTCTGACCTCATTAATTCAATATATGAAAGAGTTTTCCTTTCTTGATTTTGACCTCTTTAATCACTAAGTGATCATTAGCCATCATTAACTGTCCTCATTAATTCAATACGTGGAAGAGTTTTTCCTTTCTTGATTCTGACCTCTTCAATCACTAACTGATCAGGCGAAGGACTTAGGTCCCATATAGCCACCACCAATTAACCAAAAATTTACTTTCCATAGAGTGATACTTATCTTAATAATAGGATGGTTGTTACTCATTAATGGTTTTGTTCGCTAGCAGTGTAAGCTATTTGAGAGAGTACATAAACGTCCAACACAGGAATTCGTAGTTTGAATATAAGAATTTGACTGCGAGAATGTGTTGCAAAATCTCACTGCGAGAAATTAACTTGGAAAGTGCCTATCTGGTTTCCCGTCTGTTTAAAGATTCGTAATGGAGTGAATTCTGATAAATTGGTTCTAGAAAAACTCAATGTTCCTTTTTTTGATAATCAATTTTGGCGTACCTGTTGCACAACGCAAACACCGTGATACTGCTCTTGTCTTGAAAGTGCGTCGCATTTGCTGAGATGCAACTAACCACTGAGATGTGCCTAGTGGAATTCGCTCTCTTTTAGAAAAAGGTAAGAGCATGCTTGGTTCATAACAGATATGAAAAATTAAAAATGGTAACTCATGTTTTGGTATGGACTTTGCATGCGGACAGTGACTTCGGATCAATTATAACATCAAATGTAATCACTTTTCTGATTATTAAAGTTCTGTATTGAAAAATTATCTCTTTCTTTGCTTCACAAACATTATCACACAAGAAATTAAAGTTCTTGAGTGGAGAAGCGTAAGCAGTCTTTAACATCAAGTGATATCTTTTCAAATATTCCAACTCGTAAAAATGACGTTAAGTATTCAACAGTTATTCCTACCCCCAAATTCAAATTGAAAATTATGCATGGCCGTTTATCTTTCCCTATGGATGTCTGAACCAAGAATGCTTAGTTACAAGCTGCAATAAAGTAAAAAATCTGAAATCAAGTCTTCTTCTGTTACATATCAAAATAATCATAATAAAATATTCTTCTCAAAATGCTTCAGTCTCTTTCCTCATCTCAAATAATTGATCAGTAAATCCACATGTTCCACTTCCTCAGAATATAACTGCAACTGTATCACTCGGCCTTTGCCGTACTACCAGTCATGACACACCACTACCGGCTACAGAGTTTCCTCATATCACTATTAACAGTGCGCATCATCTCACGCGCATCTAGCAAAAGCAGAGATAGTCCAAGGAAGCCTCCAGGCGACACAGCATCTCTGATGGCACTGCACGCATATAATTTCAAACAGTAAAATAGCGATTACGCGTTCATGACATCCAAAACTAGAGAAACACCCACAAATGAAATTGTCTGCAGCTCCCTATCAAGAGATAGTACCACAACGCACACTTATGTGTAACAAATTCCCGAGTAGTCACAAAATGCGTAGCCGAGAAGCGAACCCAATAATATCATGTAAAAATACAAAAAGGAACAGACAAAGAAACTTCATCCAAGGTTTTGGCAGACAAATTTGCGAAACATTGCGTGTACAGAAAGACATAACACTGCAAAGCAAAAATATGTATGAAATAGACGACCCAAGTAATAATAAAACCAAGCAGCGGCTGAGAGTCACGTGGGTTTTGATGACATGTTATTCAAAAGATTTTAATTATCAGCTTCAGTACGGACTGATTCCAGTTATTAAACTTAAAGGAGATACGTAATGACCAAAGTTTAAAATTAACTCTCGTTCTTTCGCGCAAGCAAAATATTACCCCACGAACACCAGTAGCGTCGGCAACGAGATCCGTCTCAAGTAGCGTCCACCACTCTGTGTCCTCCAACTGTCTCCAGCATACTGTGTCGGCCGCTCTTTGTTCACCCGTTCGAGCTAAATTCTTTACTTAAGATAGCCCACTTGACCACTGGTCACAGATACTGCTCAGCACTACGATCACTTCTCCTATAAGGTCAGTGTAGAGGGAGATGGTGTTAATTATGCCGAGAACACGCAGTGGCTGAAGCTAGGGGACGGAGCAACCCGTCATCTTTTTGAGACAAAAACAGGGGTTTTGTAAGTTAGCTTGCGTCATGGGCACTATGTGTAATTTGCGGAAAAAATTGGCGTTATGTCTAAGTTGCGTGAATCTCACTTTGAATAAGAAAATGCTATCTGACACAGAAATCAACGTAAACGATTGGGTCGCCACCAATTCTAGCCACGTGACAAATAAAGGGTTCGGCTGGATCAGAAAATTAATTAATTTAATCATAAGAAAAAGGACTCATAAGAGAACACTCATTGTGCTATCACTCGTAAAGAATGGGATGTAATTACTGGTTTGGTCCAGGCATTGTTCAAGTGAATCAAATATTAAAATAAAGTAAATAATGCGTGAACACTGTGCATAAGAACAGCTTGCAGCAGCACTCCTGAAAACAACATCTATTCTAAAGAAATTGTTTTAAAATAAAAAGGAACACTAATTATTGGACCTGTCCACATAGAAACGCTATGGATGGGCTAACGAGGAAATTACAAGGTAAATGGCGTAGGTAATAGAGACGTAACATCGGTATACAGGAGAATAATGGTGGCAAAATTATTTATTTCTTAAAACATTGATGTGATGCATCTACACATCTGGTGTTGCCTGGTAACTAAGCACAATTTCTTGTGAAACGGCACATGATTCAGACCACACTCGTAGGCCCACGTGGTTTGCGGAAACACAATTTCTACATTCCGTGGCCAAGTTTTAACCACATTAAACCACGCAGCCGCCATCAATTATCATTTTTCAGAAGGCACATTTGAGTAGATAAAGGGTGATGGCAGTGGGCCAACAAACTCTAACATTAAGCCACGTGGATAGCTTCCAACGGACATAAAATAAATGAGACAAAGAAAATTCACGAAGGGGCAAAATTATCAAGGTTCAGGAAAGATTAGAACGTATACAAACGCAGTTGCAGGCAGACAAACATTCACACAACCGGGGGCGCACTTCTTACATATGCAACACCTTTGTGTTTCGTTCCTCTTACAGATCAAAGTCTGCATTGGGAGTGAATCTGAAAGTCTGCAGTAGGCTTGCATTCCTTGCTGCGACAAGGTTAAACAATCTTAATAAGACGAGAGGCGAGACCAAAAGCTAAAAGCTCCCCTCTCGTTACGAGACAACGCGCCACGCGGTCAAACCAACTCACCCTCCTTCGAAGAGAGCTCGGCTGCAGACCCTCGGCGCGCTGGAAGCAGACTGACCGTCTCACACACTCCAACGTCTCCCACGCGATTCCGTGGACAGGAAAACCCAGAGATGAGGCTTCCGCCACCAACTTAACACAGGTAACTACCACACAAGGAGAAAAAACCTCTCTACCTACCTGAAAACTACAGGGGTTGACCATTCTGTACGACTAGTGCTGACTCTCTGCAGCAGACTAAACCACTGTATAGCAACATGAAACACAGCCACATTCATTCACTCACACCTGCCAGAGAGTTTTGTATCACTGGAAAGTAAATAAAATGAAAATGAAATGGGACTACAGGACCCTTTCAGTTTTACCCTTTAAATTCTGTGTCAAATTTGCCCTCTCCACTTCAAGGCACTGAATAGACAGTCACATCTGTTGTATCCTGCCTATTCGTCAAATATACGGTGCCTAGGAAACCTGCTTTCTCGGATCGCTGGACAACAATTCAAGGAAATCGTGTTAATGAAGTTTATTACAAAAGGAAATGATTACAACTCTAAACTTTGTGTTAAACAGATGTGTCGAAAGCAAGAGGGCGACATGCAACATAAGCAATCTCTTCAGTATATACAGTTCATAATACAAGAGAAGTAATACAGTTCCTAAGTCACTGCTATATAAGTGCATGTTCTTGATGCCGTTGTCGAAGTCGGCGAACTGCTAGTCTTCAACTGGACCGTGGCCAGGCGTCGTAACAGTTATGTCCTCTTCCTGTCAAGGGCGCTGCCATCGGTTGTCATCCTAGAAAGGGGTCGGTCCGTGTACAATTGGCTCACGTCTTCTTCACAGCCCTCTCCGAGGTGCTCTTGACTTTGGGCCGGAACAACATCTTTTGCATGTACTTAGATACGACATACATTCGTGGTGGAATACTCATAAGTAGGCAGTTGAGAATTTAATTTCTTGATGCGAATTTTCATTTGTTAAGCATTGACTACATAGCGGCAGAACAGTGATCATTTTAAGTTGTACTCTAAGCTGTACAAGTGGCACAAGATTCTCCCGATTATTTCACTACCACAATGTAGGATTTTCAAACTTTAAGCACTGAAATTACGCTTATTAATCAGAGGAACGACACCGCCTTATAATAGGCACCTTCAGTGCCAGGCGGGAGGGTTTGCGTGCTTCGTTGAAGTCGAGAGCGGTGCCAGCGGTAGCGTAGCCGGATTGGCCTCGACTGAGAAGAAACACGAATTGTGTCCCACAACATAGGGCAGGGAGGGCTTTAGAGGCGTAGTGAAGCCAGCTTCCTAGTAGGAGTAAAAATCGTGGTTCTTCAGGCAACTGAGTTGGTTTTCGGAAGGGAAGCTATAATTAACAAAGCGACAAGTCTCTTACCAGCATCAGGGCTGGGGTTGAGGTTAGAAGGCCTCACTGGGTATAATGATACAAAAATAAATATTACGGAAATTCAACAGAAGCCCGAAATAGCGAATACGATGGCTAGAGTACGTGGAGAGAAAGACAGACGCTAGATTTTTTTTTTAAAGACAGCTGTGATCCATTCGGTTAGGCGTAAAGGGAGACCTAGAAAAAATGGACTGACGAGAGAATAGCGGATCTCACCAGTGTGGGAGTCCGGGGTGGAAAAGAGCAGCAAACAACCGAGAAATGTGTAGGAAAATTGTTGAAGAAACCAAGGCTCACCAAAGGCTGTAGCGCTACCAAAGAAGAAGAAGAAGACAGTCTTGTGTAAAAATTGCGGTTGAGTTTAAGTGCAACTAACCATTACCACTACAATCCAACGCTTACATTTAATGTCAAGTAAAGCCTATCTTCGTCTCTCTCTCTCACACACACACATTTTTCCTCTTCTAAGAATATTTAGGTCATTCTAACACTATCAATTTCGAAACTTCCTGGCAGATTAAAACTGTGTGCCCGACCGAGACTCGAACTCGGGACCTTTGCCTTTCGCGGGCAAGTGCTCTACCAACTGAGCTACCGAAGCACGACTCACGCCCGGTACTCACAGCTTTACTTATGCCAGTACCTCGTCTCCTACCTTCCAAACTTTACAGAAGCTCTCCTGCGAACCTTGCATAACTAGCACTCCTGAAAGAAAGGATAATGCGGAGACATGGCTTAGCCACAGCCTGGGGGATGTTTCCATATCAGCGCACACTCCGCTGCAGAGTGAAAATCTCATTCTGGGAACCATCAATTTCGTTCGACAATTTTACACAATCGGGAATATATATGTTTCAGTCCTGATTTTAAAAAAGGTCTATCTTTTTCTCTCTCTTACACATTTTTCCCCTTCTAAGAGTTTCACACAATCGGGAACATACATTACAGTTCTGATTTTAAGTTATCTTTACAATCAGCAGTGTACACGTATTGAGTTATTATGTCTGTAAAAGGAAATTTCAACAGCAAACGGGCTACACATGTAAATGAAAACTTTATAAGCAACAAAAGAATACTTTAGTTCTTTGCGAAATTGAGTCTTTAACAGATAACAAAAACTTGCACTTTATTACATATCTAGTTCACTATTCTTCAAAGACAGTTATCTCACTATTTTTGCATTCACTTTTTTTCTGTGAGAAAAAGACTTTCAGCATTCCCACTGCAAGAGCCATCCTAGACTGTAATACCTAGTGATATTACGTAAGCACTCGACTTCAGAAATAAAATCAAGTACAAACGCTTATAACTTCACTAACCATTAAATCAGTGGAATACAGGGTGAGTCACCTAACGTTACTGCTGGATTTATTTCGTAAACCACATCAAATACTGACGAATCGATTCCACAGACCGAATGTGAGGAGAGGGGCTAGTGTAACTGTTTAATACAAACCATAAAAAAATGCACGGAAGTATGTTTCTTTAACACAAACCTACGATTTTTAAAAATGGAACCCCGTTAGTTTTGTTAGCACATCTGAGCATATAAACAAATACGTAATCAGTGCCGTTTGTTGCATTGTAAAATGTTAATTACATCCGGAGATATTGTAACCTAAAGTTGACGCTTGAGTACCACTCCTCCGCTGTTCGATCGTGTGTATCGGAGAGCACCGAATTACGTAGGGATCCAAAGGGAAAGGTGATGGACCTTAGCTGCAGAAGAGACTGGAACAGCACATTACGTCCACATGCTAACACCTTTTTATTGGTCTTTTTCACTGACGCACATGTACATTACCATGAGGGGTGAGGTACACGTACACACGTGGTTTCCGTTTTCAATTACGGAGTGGAATAGAGTGTGTCCCGACATGTCAGGCCAATAGATGTTCGATGTGGTGGCCATCATTTGCTGCACACAATTCCAATCTCTGGCGTAATGAATGTCGTACACGCCGCAGTACATCTGCTGTAATGTCGCCGCAGGCTGCCACAATACGTTGTTTCATATCCTCTGGGGTTGTAGGCACATCACGGTACACTTTCTCCTTTAACGTACCCCACAGAAAGAAGTCCAGAGGTGTAAGATCAGGAGAACGGGCTGGCCAATTTATGCGTCCTCCACGTCCTATGAAATGCCCGTCGAACATCCCGTCAAGGGTCAACCTAGTGTTAATTGCGGAATGTGCAGGTGCACCATCATGCTGATACCACATACGTCGACGCGTTTCCAGTGGGACATTTTCGAGCAACGTTGGCAGATCATTCTGTAGAAAAGCGATGTATGTTGCAGCTGTTTGGGCCCCTGCAATGAAGTGAGGACCAATGAGGTGGTCGCCAATGATTCCGCACCATACATTTACAGTCCACAGTCGCTGTCGCTCTACCTGTCTGAGCCAGCGAGGATTGTCCACGGACCAGTAATGCATGTTCCGTAGATTCACTGCCCCGTGGTTTGTGAAACCCGCTTCATCGGTAAACAGGTAGAACTGCAACGCATTATCTGTTAATGCCCATTGACAGAATTGCACTCGATGATTAAAGTCATCACCATGTAATTGCTGATGTAGCGACACATGAAACGGGTGAAAGCGGTGACGATGCAGTATGCGCATGACACTACTTTGACTCAGTCCACCGGCTCTCGCAATGTCCCGTGTACTCATGTGTGGGTTCATGGCAACAGCAGATAACACACCAACTGCACCCGCTTCTCCTGTGACGGGCCTGTTACGGAACCGTTTGCGTGCTACGACCATACCTGTTGCATACAGTTGGTGGTAGATGTTTTGCAATGTGCGGCACGTTGGATGCTCTCTGTCCGGGTACCGTTCTGCATACACCCTGCAGGCTTCAGCTGCATTTCGTCGACACTCGCCATAGATGAGTATCATCTCCGCCTTTTCAGAGTTCGAATATACCATGGTCACAGTTCCTACAACACTACACTATCACAGACGTCTGGTAACACGGTGTACTACAGTTGGTCTGCGTGCAGAGACGAATGCAGAATAACAATAGCAGCAAGCGCTACATGCGGACACTGCGACAGCTAGACCAAACCGCAACAGTGCACTACAGCCACACTCGTAAACACGGTCGTCATCGTAAACATGTCCCTGCAGATGCTGCTCGCCGACCGTGGCCCGTGTTTGTTACAACACGCAACTGAACGTCGGAGGTTTCAAGCGTCAACTTTAGGTTACAATATCTCCGGATGTAATTAACATTTTACAATGCAACAAACGGCACTGATTACGTATTTGTTTACATGTTCAGATGTGCTAACAAAACTAACGTGGTTCCATTTTAAAAAACGTAGGTTTGTGTTAAAAAACATACTTCCGTGCATTTTTGTATGGTTTGTATTAAACAATTACACTAGCCCCTCTCCTCACGTTCGGTCTGTGGAATCGATTCGTCAGTATTTGATGTGGTTTACGAAATATATCCAGCGGTAACGTTAGGTGAGTCACCCTGTATATAGCGCCTCACTCCGGAAACCAAATACCCCAATTTGCTACCACTTACTGTTCTAGGATGCGGCAAGACAGTATAAAATATAACCCTAACATAATCATATGCTCTTGCAGAATAAATGTTAAGCGTTGATCCGAATACGTCAAATCTGTGCCACATTTTGTAAGGACGACATCAGAAGTTGCTGTGTTGGCAAACTGACGTGAGAAGTGTTCATTACGCTGGATACACTGGCTCAGAGCACTATGGGACTTAACATCTATGGTCATCAGTCCCCTAGAACTTAGAACTACGTAAACCTAACTAACCTAAGGACATCACACAACACCCAGTCATCACGAGGCAGAGAAAATCCCTGACCCCGCCGGGAATCGAACCCGGGAACCCGGGCGCGGGAAGCGAGAACGCTACCACACGACCACGAGCGGCGGACCTGGATACACTGATACGCATTGAAATGCTCTTCATTTTTGTAGGTCGTTTTCTTCACCGTCTTTATCACATGATTCAAATTACTATTTCTCCGACTGAAGCAAGTCTGGCTACTGAAAAAGCTTGATTTTCACCCTGTTTTGCACGTTTACTTCACACATCGTTTACAGCTTTATCTTTTACACTGAAGGGCCAAAGAAAACGGTACATGCATGCGTATCGTAATACAGAGATGGGTAAACAGGCAGAATATGGCGCTGCGGTCGGCAACGCCTGTATAAGACAGCAAGTGTCTGGCGCAGTCGTTAGATCGGTTGCTGCTGCTACAATGGCGGGTTGCCAAGAGTTAAGTGACTTTGAATGTGGAGTTATATTCGGCGCACGAGCGATGGGACTCAGCATCTCCGAGGCTGCGATGGAGCGCGGATTTTCCCGTACGAGTATTTCACGAGTGTACCGTGAATATCGGGAATCCGGTAAAACATCGAATCTCCGTCATCGCTGCTACCGAAAAAAGATCCTGCAAAAATGGGACCAACGACGACTGAAGAGAATCTTTCGACGTGTCAGATGCGAAACACTTCTGCAAATTGCTGCAGATTTCAATTCCGGACCATCAACAAGCGTCAGAGTGCGAACCACTCAACGAAACATCATCGATATCGGCTTTCTCAGCCGCAGGCCCACTCGTGTCCCTTGATGACTAGACGACACAAAGCTTTACCCCTCTCCTGGGCCCCTCAACACCGACATTAGACTGTTGATGACTGGAAACTTGTTGCCTGGTCGGACGAGTCTCGTTTCAAATTGTATTGAGCGGATGGACGTCTTCGAGTATGGAGACAACCTCATGAAACCATGGACCCTGCATGTCAACAGGGGCATGTTCAAGCTGATGCAAGCTCTGTAATGGTGTGGGGCGTGCAGCTGGTGTGCTATGGGACCCTTGATACGTCTAGATACGACTCGACAGGTGACACGTACGTAAGCATCCTGTCTAATCACCTGCATCCATTCACGTCCATTGTTCATTCCGACGGGCTTGAACAATTCCAGCAGGACAATGCGACACCCCACACCTCCAAGGGAGGTGTATTTTAAGAATTTCCTTTTCCTAGTTCTCTTGAGGCAGCTGTAAGTTACGCTGTCTTCCAGTATAGTTACTAAGTTTTTAACCTTTGAGATGAGTCATGCTTCCATGTTGTCATCTGTTTCCAAATATTAATTAATTGTTTGTTCATTTGTTGAAGCGTTTTCTCAGTTGTTTTTCGTAAAGGTGGAAATTTTGAGTATGAAATCTAGAAAATGCTTTCAGACACAGCTTTTGTCTTTAATTATAACTAAACTAAGGTGTGTAATCTCTTAAATTTGAGAAGTTCAGAATGTTGTTTGTAATCCCATTAATCTATCGGATTTTAGTTATTTTCCTTAAAATAAAACTTTTGTAAGCAATGGTGAATGATATGAACCACAATCCGTCCTCTCCTTCCCTTTAATTTCCTGTTTGCGTGCCGGAGCTTTGATTTGCCTACTCATAAAATTCACTTCCTCGTTCATGTCAGACGTAAAAATTTAAACAAATACACAATGCGTAGGCAGCTGCTGTGACACCAATTGCCAACAGCAAAGAAGAACATGTTTAACCTCAAATTCTGTTACATAAATGGGTGCATTCCCTCAAACATTATGAAAAATTTGTTGCAACGTACATTCTGCATGTATGATAAAAAGGAGGGAAAAATGCAAGGCTCTGATATGAATACAGGTGGTTGAAATTTGATCACAATGAGCTCCATGGAAACGCTGTGAACATGCTGTTCTGTGGTTTACTGATGTGCTATAGTTCCTGACATTGCCTTCATCCAAAAGGTTTTCCTTGAACTGTTAATCTGCGTACTGTAAGCATAAGAGTCAGAGAATGAAAATATCGAAACGAATAGCCCATATTTGAACCAAAGGTATATTAGCTAAAGTATTTACCAACAGAAAGTAACAGCAGAGTTTGCCGGCTGCGGTGGCCCAGCGGTTCTAGGCGCTACAGTCTGGAATGGCGCGACCGCTACGGCGCAGGTTCGAATCCTGCCTCTGTCATGGATGTGTGTGTTGTCCTTAGGTTTAACCAGTTCTAAGTTCTAGGGGACTGATGACCTCAGAAGTTAAGTCCCATAGTGCTCAGAGCCATTTTGAACAGCAGAGTTTCCGCTTCTGTTTATGCATAATCAGGTAAAACGAGTAAATATTATTACACAATTTTATGTTGCGTTTCGATGGATAACATAGAGTGCATACACGCTGCTCACAATTCTTTGGTGACAAGCATGATGAAATGTGTAAGTCGCTAGCTTCAAGTTTTCCGCGTTCGGAAATCTCCATAGATTCTAACTCCTTGCATTTCTCTTACTGAACACGCCTAACATCTTTGACCGACGCGAAAGCTACAGCATGCGCGAGAAATTAAAGAATAATCAGTAGTTCTACATTCACGCTGACGTGGTCGCAATGGCAAAAGTCAGACATCAGGCAAGGAATGGCTTTATTGCTCATATGACGCTTTTCGGAATTTATCCATAGTCAGATATCCAGGAGCGATTGCTGCAAGTGTATATATTTCCCAGTTGTATGCGAATGTTTTTGTCAACCACGAGGGTAATCTTAAAGGTAAGGCCTCCTCTTTTTTATAAGTACATAGACCTGTTTATTTCTACAATGGCTTATATCAGTTTACAACTTGAACATTTAGCTATTTTTCGACATAATCACCATTTCTCTCGATGCATTTTTGTAGATGCTGTGGCAGTTTTTGTATGCCCATGTCATACCAGCTCGCCGCCGTGCTGTTCAGAAAGTTATGAACCTATTCTTTCACCTCGTCGACGGAGCTAAATCACTCTCCAGCCAAATGTTCATTTAACCTAGGGAACAGGTGATAGGTCCTGGGCGCCAAGTCAGGACCATAGGGTGGGTGGGTGACTATGTTCCACTGAAACTGTTGCAGGACAGCAACGGTTTGCCGAGCGATGAGTGGGCGAACGTTGTCATGGAGAATGTGTACGCCTTTGCTCAACATTACTCTTCTCCGTTTCTGAATTACCCATTTCAGTTTCTTCAGAGTCTCACAGTACCTGTCAGCGTTAATTAATGTTTTGCTCAACCTTCAACACTGTCTCCTCAGAAATTGACGGTCTCCCGCATCTTTGTTCGTCGTGAATTTCGGTGCGACCAGCTGCAAACTCTACACCACTTACGAACATTTTTGGCATCCATGCACGACTCACCATACACTTCCGTCAACAGGCGATGGATTTCAATCGGCGCAGTGCCCTTTGCATTCAAAAACCGAATAACTGCGCGCAATTCGCTCTTGGCGGTAACATCCAACGGGAGCCCCATTCTCAACGGCTGCCAAGCCAAGGCTGAGCGCCTCAGCGCGGCGTGCGCATGTTTACACACAGCGCGTGAAGCACTCTTCACAGTGTGACCAACTGCCACACAAACAGAGTTCTGTACTTATAAATAATAGGAGACATTACTTTTTGGATTACCCTCGTACAATTGGAATCTTTATATCCACGTGCTACAATCCCTCCTGGATATCTGATGATGGATAAATTCCGGAGTGCACCAGTCAGCAATAAAGTCATTCCTTGCCTGACGTCTGACTTTACCATTTCAGTCCAGTCAGCCTGAACGCAGAACTACTGATTATTATAATAATGGTAACCTGCTCCTACGTGTTATTTTTTCGTATTTGTATTAAGTTAAAGAATGTTTACGACTCATTGTTATTTCTCTCTGCTCGCTTAAGCCGTATATAAATGTGACTTGTATTAAGCTAGATAAAAATACTAAATAATATGACATAAAAGTCTAACTATACGGTGTTTCCAGAATGAGATTTTCACTCTGCAGCGGAGTGTGCGCTGATATGAAACTTCCTGGCAGATTAAAACTGTGTGCCCGACCGAGACTCGAACTCAGGACTTTTGCCTTTCGCGGGCAAGTGCTCTACCAACTGAGCTACCGAAGCACGACTCACGCCCGCTACTCACAGTGTTACCTAAACAGCTTCACATAGCAGGGATTTTTCACAGTACACATGTGCTTTTTAGTAGTCACACAGAGGTGAAGAGGCCTGCAATGAACTACATCAAATCAGTATTCAAACAGATCATCACAGCAGCAATAACTATATTTTGCAATGAACAATAGTGGAATTTCTCATTTAATAACATTATATATAGTCTGAAGCAGTGTACTATTTTAAGAAATGGTTTATCAGTGCCAGCTAAATCTAGCTTGTCCTAATAAGAAGAAACTATGCCTTATAGCAGTCCCAGTAATAAGTAACTCAGTAGTAAACATAATCTAACAAAGCAACTGAAGGTGACTGAGCAGTACACACTTACAAACTCCGCGCAATGTAATAAACGGCAGTCATAGTGTGAATAATTGAACTCCATAACTACGCCAAACCAGTCTTCAGACAGAAGATCACAACAGCAATAACTATCTTTTGCAGTGAGCAATATTTGAGTATCTCATTTTGTAACATTATATATAGTTTGAAAGCAGTATACTCTTTTAAGAAATGGTTTATCTAGTTCCAACGAAACCTAACTTGCTCTAATATGAAGAAACTATGCCTTATAACAGTAGACATCAACACTCTAGTTATCGAGACTTTATACGCCACATCTAACCGTAGGGAAATATTCTGTTCAGATGAAGACGCCCATTGTCAGGTAAATCTTTATCTAATTACTAACTTTAAACCCGGCGTTGCCCGGATATTTATTCATCCCAGTTTTATGTCAGTTCATCCTCTCTTGCCTCATCTCTCGTCTCTCTATCCACCTCCTCCTTCTGCCCATCCGTCTCTCTTTCCATCTCCTCCATCTGCCCCCCTCTCTCACAACACTTCCTCCTCCTCTCCATCCTCCTCTCCTTCTCCATCCATCTTCCCGTCTCTGTCCACCTCCTCCACCGCTTTTTCTAATAGTACATCAAATTCACAACAACACCCCTAATTTATGTATTTATTACAGTGTTCCATTAGTCATTCACCACCTTCCCCCTGCTGCTCTCTCTCTCTTTTAATCTGCTTCTTTCACTTCTCTGGATGCACCTCCTCCCCCCTCCCCACCCCCATCACGTTCTCCTCTCTCTGTATATCTCCTCCTCCACCTCCGTCATGCCATCTCCCCTTTCCCCGTCTATGAAGAAATACGTATATCTGCCAACTTTCATGCTGATTGACGAGACGATGTTGGATTTATTTAAAGGGAGGCCAACCATCTGCCATCCAGCATACGTTCGCTTGTGTAAATGCCTTCACCATGAAAACATACATACATGAGCCAACTCCCAAGCTGATCAGTCAAATGGTGTGTAATTCCGTTGTAAGGCACCCTCCGCCATACACCGTATGAAATTTCACGTAGACGGTGAGGTTCCCCTTGTTTTGAAGATCAAATGTACAAAATTTCATCAAGATCGGAGCAACACTGTGGCTTTTGTTGAAATCCGTAAGTAAAGTACCCTCCACCATGCACTGAACGAAGTTGTATGTAGACAGTGACATTCCTCTTGGTTTGGGAAATCGGAATTCATTTTTATACACCCCACTCGCTCTATGCCGACTTAGTTGCGAAACATAAATAATAGATTCGAACAACAGAAATCTTGTAATGTTTAAATAATAGTACAGGGTGATTCAAAAAGAATACCACAACTTTAGGAATTTAAAACTCTGCAACGACAAAAGGCAGAGCTAAGCACTATCTGTCGGCGAATTAAGGGAGCTATAAAGTTTCATTTAGTTGTACATTTGTTCGCCGTTTCAGCCAATAAAGTTTTTGGTCCCTTTTTCTTCGAAGGTGCTACTGTAACTGGACTACAGTATCTGGAGATGTTAGAGAATTGGCTGTTCCCTCAGCTCGAACAAGAAGCACAACAATTCATATTTCAGCAGGATGGAGCGCCACCACATTGGCACTTATCTGTCCGTAACTACCTGAACGTCAACTACCCGAGGCGATGGATCGGCCGCCAGGCAGCCCGTGACAGAGCACTTCATCACTGGCCTCCAAGAAGCCCTGATCTTACCCCCTGCGATTTTTTCTTATGGGGGTATGTTAAGGATATGGTGTTTCGGCCACCTCTCCCAGCCACCATTGATGATTTGAAACGAGAAATAACAGCAGCTATCCAAACTGTTACGCCTGATATGCTACAGAGAGTGTGGAACGAGTTGGAGTATCGGGTTGATATTGCTGGAGGGGGCCATATTGAACATCTCTGAACTTGTTTTTGAGTGAAAAAAAAACCTTTTTAAATACTCTTTGTAATGATATATAACAGAAGGTTATATTATGTTTCTTTCATTAAATACACATTTTTAAAGTTGTGGTATTCTTTTTGAATCACCCTGTATTATTAGCTATTAAATAATAGCTATTAAATAATAGTAACGAGATTACGAGATCAGTCACTTTCAGTGTTACGTAAAATAACGTTACATCTTGTAAATTATCACGACACAAAATGAATATGATAAGCAATGTGGGACTTCCTTCCGTTTGCGTTTGAAACTCTCGGAGAACTCCTGTGTGGTGAGGAGGGTGGGAGGGGCCAGTATGGGGAGCCTCGATTTGTTTTGCCGGCCCGGTCCTCTGACAGGTTTAGTGTGGCACTGCTCGTAGGAAACCACACGGTAGGAAACCCCACGGTAGGAAACCCCACGACCCCCCCCCCCCCCCCCGTCCCCCCCAGTGCATTGCCAATGTCAGTCAGTGTTCAGAGATTAGTATCCAGTGTTCTGCGTAGTTGCGAGTGCGTCATTTCGGAGCTAAGTGAGTCTCATGGGTGATTACGTAACGAAGGCAGCCGAAGTGTGTAGTGTTCCAAGAGGCACTGTATCGGAAATTTACACCGCATACAGAGAAAGCAGTAAAACATCATCCGTGAAGTCACGACGAGGACGAAAATGTTAAAATGTTGAGTGGTCGTGACGGACGGTCGTTGAAGAGGACCGTGGCGAAAAATAAGGGGACGACAGTTGCTGAAGTCCCTGCCGAACCGAATGTCGCTCTCGCGAATCCAGTAAACAGCAAAACAACGCGAAAAGAGAAGCACTAGCTGGGAATTGCAGGATCAGCTGGAATTCCAAAACCATACATCAGTGATGCAAATGACCATAACAAGAAAACGTGGTGCCTAAGCCATAAAACCAGATTTTTGGAGCATTGAAAGGACGTAATTTGGTCGGATGAGTCTTGTTTCATTCTGTTTCCAACTTGTAGTTCAGATTACGTCCGGCGTGGATCGTTCCAAGTCTACGGTGCTGACTACTTGCCGCCAACAGCGAAACATGACTCGGCTTCTGTCATGATTTGGGCAGTTATACAGTGGTACTCCATGGGCCCCATGGTTACTCTGCAAGGTCGCATTACAAACAGCACGCATCGTCCAGGACTGGTTTTGTGAGCACGAGCTTGAACTGTCGTATCTTCTCTGGCCACAAGAGACCACAGATCTCAATATTATTGATACTTTGTGGTCTACTTTGGAGCCGGCCGGAGTGGCCGTGTGGTCCTAGGCGCTACAGTCTGGAACCGAGCGACCGCTACGGTCGCAGGTTCGAATCCTGCCTCGGGCATGGATGTGTGTGATGTCCTTAGGTTAGTTAGGTTTAATTAGTTCTAAGTTCTAGGCGACTGATGATCTCAGAAGTTAAGTCGCATAGTGCTCAGAGCCATTTGAACCATTTTTTCTACTTTGGAGAGAATGGTGAGCGGTCGTTATCCACCTCCATCACCGTTACTCGAGCTTGTAGAGGAGAGACTTTTCTGTAACCTACTGGAAGGCGTGCGTAAGAAATGACTCCTGCCCTGCCTAGCTTCATGAAAAGAGGCAGTGATTAAGTAAGTATAATTTACATTTCCGATCGCAGATTCGTATTGTCCATAATGTTACGAATCGACTGACGTAGGACACGCGTTAATCTAATTATTATTTCAAAAGTTAGTGGAATTAATTATTAAATTTTTCCCGGAAATTAGAGATCGCCGTAGCTTATCTAATCACAGTACTGTCACCCCACGGGGGCGGAGTTTTAAATTCTTGCTACGGCTGCTTCACTGAATACTGGACCCTCCCATCCGCCTCAGAACTTCCACCACTCCAATATTCCAAACCTCTGAGCTACGAGTCCTGGCTTCGCTGGCCAGAACAACTCGTAACCGCTATAGTGGTTAGACTGGCCACAGGTCGTCTTTCTGCTGGCTGACGCATACTTTGGTAAGGTGTGAGGGCTGAAGTGTCAAAAGAGAACTGGCCGTGTCAGTTCGAAGTAGTTCTTGGTTGAAACAGGTCGTTATCCTCACTAGATCGAGTGTTGGGCTTGTCGGTGTGCACACTTCCTGTTGTTGGTAACTGCAGTGCAGTGAACTGCACAGCACAGATTGGAGCACCTTTTCCCTGTAATAAAGTTGTGACTGTTTCGGTTATCATGTCACACTGGTGCCACCGCTAGCATCCCAGCCGGGTAGAATTGACAGAGACTGGTAAGTTTTCCCTATAGTTAATTCCTGCTGCCCCTGCCTGGACTTCACTCATCCAGTTCACTATTAATCATTTAACGTAACTCTCCGTGCTCTTTCTATCTCTCTAAACAAGAGCTGGACGAGTTATTGAAATTGTCGTTTATGTTTCAGTTACTTGATTTATTTGGCTTGACATGCTGCAAGACATTTTCAAGCCAGGTTTGATCTAAATATGGACAAAGTGAGCGTTTTTACGTTGTAAAAGACTACCTCGCGTATCAGCGTGTTTTTTGAACAGCATGTATTTTAATTTTTACCGGATCTGTCTATCTTAGTGAGTGCAGAATTCCCGAATTTCCTCCTGGAAGAAACTGAGTCCGATACTGGTCACGGCTCAGGAAACAGCGAGTTAACAGGTGATATGAAGTGTCACAGCTAATTCGTAAATCACGGGGCAGGCAGCAAAAAAATGGTTCAAATGGCTCTGAGCACTATGAGACTTCACTTCTGAGGTCATCAGTCCCCTAGAACTTAGAACTACTTAAACCAAAATAACCTAATGACATCATACACAGCCATGCCCGAGGCAGGATTCGAACCTGCGACCGTAGCGGTCGCGCGGTTCCAGACTGTAGCGCCTAGAACCGCTCGGCCACACAGGCCGGCGTGTCAACTTCGTTTTTAAACATTCGTGATAACATTTCAATTGCTTCCACTTCTTTCTCTTCTGGATTGCCACACAAAGCTGAACTCCTTACGTACACTTTCAGCGTCATCATTGTTATTGCCAAGTTCAATTAGCAAACTTGCCAGTATTTTTGAGGAAAAATCGTATAATGTTCCGTTACAAACAATACAGGAACTGTATTTATCCTTTCCGAGACGACTGGTAGCTGTTTTGAATGTCAACGGTTTTCCTGCGCCGCATTAGGCGTGGTTGTGTGTTGTGTGTTTGGTATTTTCGTACTGTCCGCCACCTGTATGGAGGAAATTAAATAACACTATAAAAAGATCTGTTGGACTCCAGAATGGTTTTCTAAACAGCAGCTTAGAGCACATATTCATTTAGAAACAAGCAGGTGCAAGGCTCGACATAACTTGTTTCTAGGGTCGTGGCAAGCACGAGAGGCACCAGCGAAGCGTGCCCCGGGGCTTCCCCCACGTCTGCGGCGTGCCTCTTTAAGGCTGCGTAGGAGCCTCGCCGCTCGTCTGCGGGAACGGCGACAAACCTCCGCCTGCGGCGAGGAAGGGGATGGTCGGGCAGAGGGTTGCGGGGGAGGGCCCCCGATAAACACCGGCGCCTATCTCTGCCGCGTCATTATTCTCTCATTCCCTGCCGCGCCGAGGGGCGGAAAAGAAAGTCGCGTCCTCGCGAAACGAGGCGGTCCGCTCCGGAGCTGGCGAATCGGAAACGAGGCGGCGGTAAGAGAAAGGGACAGGCGCCAAGGACGCGCCCGACCCTTCTTTGTCTGTGGCCGCCCTGCGCGGGGGCGCTCCCTTTGTCCACCGCGCCCTCAAAGGGCGGCCAGCCACGGCCGGCGGAACAACAACAACATTTAGAGAGCATTTCCCCGGCAGGCTTCATTACGGAGAACGGCTCCGGACCGGGCGGGACCCCGCGGCGAAATAGGAACGCCGTGCGCCCGTCCCAGCTCGGCCCGGCTCGGCTGGGCTTCCTCCCGGGCCGCCACAAGAAAGGAAATAAAGAAGTCGCCGCCCGGAGCGAACTAGTTAAGCCCCCTTAGTCCTGCACTCCGCTGGAACCGCCGACGGCGCCCGCTGCGCGCACGCGCTGTCGCCAGTTTGCGTACACTGTGACCTTCCGTGCGTGTCTACCACTGTTCATCCAGACTCCTTCAAAGCTGAAAAAAGTGGAGTTACTTTCCTTTGAGCACGTCTCGTGCTCCATTTGGCACGAAAGTGTTTCCATCCTTTTCTAAGAAGTAAGCTGATGGTGGAGACAGATCTTCATTGGGATTTTTTCCCAGCGCAGGAGGCTCGTCCACAAAGTAAAGACTATTCTGGCATAACTAAACAGAAAAGAATGATATTACTATGAAACTTTATTTACAAACTTATTGGCTGTAGAGATGGACACAGCTAGGAGGATCTCAAAACCAGACTAGCACTGGTAAAAAGGCCACTTTACTAGCATCAAACATAGGCCTTAATTTGAGGAAGAAATTTCTGAGAATGAACGTCTGGAGCACAGCATTTCATGATGGTATGGTATGAAACATGCGTTTGGGAAAACCGGAACAGAAGAGAATCGAAGCATTTGAAATCTGGCGCTACAGACTAATGTTGAAAATTAGATGGACTGATAAGGTAAGTAACGAGAAGGGTCTGCTCAAAAGCAGGACGGAAACCAATATATGGAAAACACTGATAAGAAGAAGGGACTGGATGATAGGGAATCCATTGAGACACCAAGAACCAACCTCCGCGGTTCTATAAGGAGCTGTATAGGGTAAAAACTGTAGAGGAAAATAGAGATTGGAATACAACCAACAAATAACGTAGGGTGCAAGTGCTACTGTGAGATGAAGAGACAAATTCGTGGCGGACCACCTCAAATCAGTCAGACCACTGACGACTTAAAAAAAAAATCCGCTCCAAAACGCGCATGATATCGGGATTTTTCCGTGGCTCATACCTCGCGTTCTGCTGCTGATAGAAAGGTAGACTCCAGCGCTTTCGATAGCCCTTGAGCTAGGTAGGAACCATATGCGTACCCAAAAGAAGGTTGCGGGCTTTCAAATAGAAAAATGAGGTGTTGTGGCCCTCAACTACGTACCCTCCGACTCAGAGTTGAAATATTGGAAGTTTTGGCTGGTTTCTCGTCTAGGGACTGTGATACGTAGTTGCGGCATTACAAGCCAAATATTGCTGAGTCTACAGTATACAATATGAATATACACAAGAATCGAATGGTCGAAGGTTCCTACCACTCGGCAATTGCGAATTTTGAACGCGACATAAACATTTATACATGAAAGATTGCAGTTAAATAAATTCAGCGGGTTCTAATTTAACGACTTTAAGTGATGAGTACGATAGCAGAAGTACCTGTAATAATGCGCTTTATTACTGTAAAACACTTATTGGTGTCAATGGTCCAGCAATTAAATGAAATATAAGTTGAATAACAGGGAAACAATAGATTCCTACTTGGCGCAATTAGTTATGAACAACAACATATTCACTTCTAAACGCGTACTACATCTTAAATGTAGAAGCCACGGAAATCTCACAAGAGTACAAGTCGGCACTCTGAAGTATTTCTATCTCTCGTGACCACCCGCGAAATGCTCCACAATCCAAGTCTTTCCCGCGACTGTGCGCCCATCGCGCCATACTCTCCAGGACTCTCTCGTGTCCTCTCCCATACTGTCCCTCGCGCCGCACTCTCTCTCCACGTGTCCTTTTTTGGAAACGATCGCTGTGATTGGCTAGAGCACTCCGGCCCTGTCTCCAAGCCAACGCACACTCACAAACATAATGAAACACATTCGAAATACTGGATTTACATTTTAATAACTTGAAATTAAATAAATATTCCTACGGCTGGACCGTAAACACGCTCTAACATTATTAAATACATAAGCAAATTAAATAAACATATATCAAAGGAATAGAAGTAAGCCAGTAGCCTAATGTCTCTGTGCTTTCTAAAAGACACTAAATAATTGACCAACTTCTTCATGAATGGCATATATCGGATAAATGTAAAGACATAGACGAATGAACATATTTATGAGCATGCTGCTACCGTTTTTTCGTGTAACCGTGCAGTACTTATGGCCTGACGCGATCGATAGTATTCGGCCACTTCGACCTCCAATAACTCAAGTACTATTCAAGTTACATGCCTATAATTTATATCAATTTAGGTTCACACTAATAGCTTTCTAAAGACACATAGATCGGGAAAATCGAATGAACCGCTTAGATTTTGGAAATTCTTTTCTGGGTGTTAGTTGTATAATTTATTGTCAGATACAAAACTTTAAACTAATTAAGATATTGAAAATCTGATTACACCATCAGAATCATAGTGCAAATAATGGTAATGTACATGTTTCTTTTTGAGGTATCATGATTCATCTGGCTACTATTAATTTCTATACGAACTGTAAAATGTCTGCCATTAAGGTTTCACAAAGTCCGCCATCTTTGGCACTCCCAGCGTGTCTCCTTCACCGACACAGCGTCAACATGGAATTCCCAGCCACGTGGTCACTGGACCACGTGATGAGGCAACCCCTCTTGCCCCAGCTAACGTTCGGCACCACGCGGTCGCTGACGAGAATGCCGGACATCTGCCACGTCGGACATTTGCCACACTTGCCCTTCGCCAGGTAGCTTGAGTAGCGATCCCTCAGGTAAGGGACGCCCTTCCCCGCACTACCTCTGTCCGCTTTCAAACCGCCGTCTCCACATCTTACTCGATACAACCAGTACGTAAGGGACCTTCTTCTTCGACATCTTGGCCAAATACAGAGCTTCTTTTCCGAAATCGAAATATTGATAACTTTTGGGAAACGAAAGCAATACCGACGATTATGTCAGTATGTAATTAGTTCTGCCAAGTATAAATATAGATTCCTCTGTCTGTACGGTAGCTTCCTTTCACGCTTACTGATTGCGATAGATATAGTCCATCGGCATGGGAGCAACAAGAAAGGAACGATGAAACGAGAATACAAATGTACGCTAACCATTTCTTTTTTATCACTGCATTTGTGCCTACTTTAATTACTACAACTGCATACCCAAAAGACAATAGGGTAGGAATAAATGGATTTGTGAATGTTTCAAAAGAAGAACGACATACTCCATATTTATTTCCTCTCTAAAAACATTAGTTAATAAAGTGTATGGGGACAATGTTCAAAACATAACTGAAAACACGTTCACTAAATAGAGATAAGAACATGTATGATTGACAAGTCATCTAAAGTCGACTTACAATTTTAAAATGTTAGAAATAAATAGAAAACAACTCCTGTAACTGTTCTAAACGCTTTTTTTAATAATTTTTAACAATTAGTTGACGAGGCCATTCAAATTGTAAATCGTTACGAAAACACACTTGACCTCTTAGCCACAAATAATCCTGAGCATCACGACGGATACAGGGATTAGTGAACACGCAGTCGTAGAGAGGCTCACTTCCGTAACAAAGAATTTCACCAAAACTAAACGCGAAATATATCTATTTATAAAAGCAGCTAAAAATTCGGGTGACGTCTTTCTAAGAGATAGTCTCCAATCCTTCCAAACTATGTAAATGAAGACCATATGTGGCTTACGTTCAAAGAAATAGTATCAACAACACTCGAGATATTCATACCAAATAAATTAATAAGAGAACTGATCCCCCATGGTACACAAAACACGACAGAAAGCTGTTGCAGGAGCACCGTAAAAGGCACGTTTAATTTAGACGAACGCAAAATCTCCAAGATTGGTGAAGTTTTACTGAGGCTCGAAATTTAGTGCGGATTTCAATGCCAGATGCATTTAATAGTTTCCACAACGAAACTCGCTCTAGAAATGTGGCGGAAAATCCAAAGAGATACTGGTCCCATGTTAAGTAAAGCAGCGGAAAGTCTCAGTAAGTACCTTTACTGCGCGACAGCGGCGGTAATGTTACTGATGACAGTGCCACTAAAGTGGAGTTAGTAAACGCATTTTTCGAAATTCCTCCACCAAAGAAGACGAAGTAAATATTCCAGAATTCGAAATGAGAACAGCTGCAAACATAATTTAGAAGCAGATATCCCTGGTGTTGCAAAGCAACTGAAATTACACTATCAGTAACAGAGGAAATGATCAAATATATTCTCAAAAAGTCTCTAATGTATAAGAAAAGTAGGTCTAATACATTTGTTTCTGATGTTCTTTAGTAACAATTAATTTTCAGTAGTGAGCTCCTTGCTTTTACTGACCTGTTTAAAGATAATCAACAATTTAGTAAGAAATTTTAATTTTTAAACGACTATATCTAAATGTACTTAAGTAGATTTACATCTACTATAAATTTTTGCAGCTAAACTTAAATAAAAAATATTTGAGGTGCCAAAATTGTCAACCTTAGCATCAGATGAGTTTTGGGATGTCAATTTTAGGTGCAATTCAAAGGTTCAGTTCCCATTTTCTTTTACGAAAGCGTATACTATCAGTTTAACGAACCATGATGTTTTAGGAGATAGTTGCGATTCTGAAGCTTCAGAAAATTATTTTAGAACTCACAATTATTTAATAGTATGGCCATAATATTGGAAGGTAGAAAAAAGTTATCTTAACGTGACAATAGGGATACTTTTGTGAGGCTTGAAACACTTTTTAATTTTTACGTTAAAGGCTGATTCGCATCACACTTTGCACAGGCTTTGGACCGTTAAAATGATAAATGACCATCTAACACTCTGGCGTGTGTAAAATCAGCCTAAACACGCTGCACTAATATACACTCTATTTACAATTACAACTTAATATTAGCTCCGATAATGCTGCTTCAGTGTTTTAATAATTTTATGTCAGTAGCCTGCGAGGACTCGGTGGTCTTCATAGTTTTTAATACATTATTTTTAACGTATTTTAGTCCAGTTTCTGAATATGGGCAATGGCTTTCAAGCAAGGCCTAATGTTGCCAGTCTCTTCATAATTCTTTATGATTCTCTCTATCCTGTCGTCCAGCTTCAAGTACTTCTTTTTCCTCTTCTTACCTTCAAGATTCATTTCCAATTTCATGTACATACAGTTTAAGAGCTGTGCTTCCTTTTTCAAGGACTCCACCAAATAGTTGATTTTAGGGTGATGGTTTCCAATAATACTATTTATTTTGTTGTGCCGCCCTTCAACAGCATTCGTCGTTCGGTGCCTTTTTCCGTAACAGTCCCACATTTCTATTGCGATATCCTCATTCTCTAGCCAGTTATCCACAAAGTAGTCAAAAAATTGAGAGAGCCTTCCGTTATCAGGAGCTTCTGCATGAATCTCAATCCATCCATTGCTTACGTCCTCCAGTTTTACAACTGCCAGCGCTGCACACATGCTGACGTGAAGTCTTAAATCCTCGTTACTCCTTCATATGGAAACAGAATCCATTTATTTCAGTTGTGGTGAAGTGAAGAAGACAGTGGTAGTTGGAGAGGAATAAAGAGGAGGGGAGAGTGGACGTGGATGAGATGCATTAATAATCAGAAACAGATTCTGTGACAACGGCAACGAGAAAGAGAAAGACAGTGACGATGAAAACAGTCAGAGAAGAGTCAGCAGCAGTGGGAAGGAATGAACGAGATAGTAGCAGAAGGAGCAAGAGGGAGACCAAGGAGACTATGGCAGTGAGAGAGGGCAGTAGTAGTATGTCAGAACAAAGGAGACTGTGGCAGTGGCACATGCGACAATGACAGAGGCACAAAGAGATAATGACAATAAGTTGGACTGAATGAGTGAATGAGAATGGACAAATTGGAGTGGATGGGTATGAGCGACTTACAGCTATGAACAAGGGGATGCGAGCGAGTTGCAGTTAGGGGTGAGAATGAGATGTGAGTGGCATGTTAAAAAGAGCACGAATATGTTCGCAAGCAAAAGTATTTGGGCAAAATTTTAAAGGTGAGGAAGGTAGAACGAAGCAGCCTGTACCCACTTTCCAGTCAGCACCTTTTAAAATAGGGACATATTAAATTTTTTTGTGCTCTGATAGGAGTATTTTTCCGCTGGTTCTACCTTACTCTATTTTTCAATGTAGTCGATATAATTGTCAAGGCACTTACCGTAACACAGGACCAACTTTTCGATTCCCATACTGTACTCCTCTACTGCCAAAGATCTGAGCCAGGGTGTCGCTGCTTGTTAGAGGTCTTCATCATTTGCGGACTGTTTTACACCCAAAACTTCCTTTAGTTTCGGAAATAAGGGAAAAATCACTGCCAAGTCGTGGCTGTAAGGAGGACGTCCTAAACTTTTCCACTTAAGACGAAGGTTTTGCTGTGGTTGAGCTGATCCTTGACGCTGCACACTGGCATGAATCAAAAACACGTTGCCGATAACATCCCATGTCATTGAAGACTCGTTCATTACCGTATCACCATAAACATTCTTTATTTTCCCTTACATTTCGAAAAGCTGAACATTCTATGCATTCAGAAAATGAATAACATTATGCACTTCTCATTTAATGGGATTTTCAATGGGTGTCGCTATTTCGAAAGGTACAGAACAAAGAGGCGGGACTGCTCGGCAACAAAATAGTTTCGCATGCGATCGCAGTGGTTGGTGATCGGAGTTGATGTGGTACACCGTCGCTCTTTACTTTGTGTATGAGTCTGCATTCCACTTCTTGTTCTTTGATTTTGGTTTGTCTTCATGATGGTCTGACTTTTTTGGTCTCTACTTGTGCTAATATCTGTTGACGAGTAACAGATCCTGCCATCTCGTAGACACTCGAAAATGTATTTTGCATCCTAGCGTCTGATTTGTTGGGTTTTGCGAGGACTGCGTCAGTATGTAGAACTTCACTCGAATGTTTCCATGGAGACATTGAACGTCATTTGTTCAGTGTACAACCTCTAATGGGAGATGTCTCTCCACACGTTGAACTATCCACAGCGCTTGATTCTTCAGTCTGGACTTTCAGCTGCTTCGTCCCATACAGCCGCATGGTACTCAAGTAGGGGGCAGAGCAGCTTCTTGAATAGTTCCACTCAGAGGTTTACGGGCAGTGCTGAGCTGGGCCTGAACACAGGGTACCAGATGTGTTGTAAGAAATACTTCTGAGCCTCATGTTTCGTCTGCTGCTGCGTGAGGAAATACAGAAACACGAAAACAAATTAAGCAGAAAATAAGAGGGTCTCAAAGCCAGATGATTACGTAACGGGTACCACAGCGCGCTCACAAACAGTTCAGCAGTTTAGGCTAACTAACAGCTAAAGTGTTCATTACGGTTTACGTTGGAAAAAGAACTACCCGCAGCCTCATTGCCTCTATGAATGTCCCAGCACCTAGAGACTAAAAGTCTAGTACAAGTCATACATTTTACCATGCCCTTCATTTGACGTGTTGACAATATTTGTTCTAAAAACTAAAATTTGATTCCCAGAGGCTGCTAATGTGAACAATAACTTCCAAAGACGATAACATTTTACTGTAGCTCCCATTTGTAATTTCTGAGTACTCTGAAAACTAAAGATTTTGTTTTGTTACCTCCAGGTTCTGAAGCTTTTGTATGGTAAATGAAATATATGCTGTTTATCATATTCGTATATACCATAGGTTGTTATTAGCATTGTGAAAATGATAAAACAAATTTTCACCGATATTTATTCGGCACTGTAGACACATCAGTCGTTTATAGGGTTGGGTCAGTTAATTATTTCAGTTGTTAGTAACTGAGATTCTGTGCTGCGTGTGTGGTATACTGATAGGTCTGAGCACTGGCAAACAAAGGTTTATTGACTAAAGAGCAGTCTCACTCCTGAGGGACTGCAGGTGAGCATTGTTTCAAAGCATTTAACCGAGATATATACACCTCTATTAAAATGGCTTTATAAATGACGTTTGAGCCAGTCGAGTGATGGGGGACAGCCATTAGCCAGTCGTAGTTCTTTCCCGAGCACCACGAGCTCTGTGTGTCGCTTCTTTTGCCCTTTACTGCACAGACTTGCCAACGGCGTTTAGCAGCACACCAGCAACACTGACACGCGCCGCTTCAATCTGCCAGTCACAAAGTTAATTTATCCGAGATTTAATAGCTTTGTGAATCATCAGTAACAGTTTACTGTTGCCAGTGATCCTACTAACTAAAAGGTCAGATGAGTACCAACGGGTTATGTGGAGCGACCTCTGGGCGAATAACCTGCAGAATCATAACTTCAAGGATTTATTAATTAAAAACATGCAACTGGCAAATAAAATGATCTTTTAAAATGAAGTTTATCTGGCCAAGAATTGTGGCATCACGCAACTGTGTAAGGTTGTTGCTTTATTTTGTTTTGAAAGCGGTGCTGATAGACAATAAAAGCGGTTTAAAAGCTGTGAGCTGTCTGGGGAAGTTAACCTTGCATTATTGAGTAACTGTTTCACCAGGTATCCAATCTAGCTTACCAAATTCCCAACCAGACTAACATTAATTATAATCTTTTAATAGTCATATGACAACCGGTGATATATATATATATATATATATATATATATATATATATATATATGTGTGTGTGTGTGTGTGTGTGTGTGTGTGTGTGTGTGTATGAAAGAGAATTTAAATAAAAAGAAATAAATCAGTTTATATTTGGAAATTTATTTTAACATTGATCATTGAAATTTCAGCATATTCAACTTGATTCCTAACTAAACAGGTGCCTTATTTAGGATTGTGAGATTCTAATCTTACGGTACACATCAAATATGGAGCCAAGATTGGGAGACTGCATACAACACTGCATTCATAAAACAACACACAAAGAACGTTGAAACATATGCAACAGAAAATTAACCACTACCAACCGATTCAATTTTCACCCAAAGAAGTTACGTTCGTAGCACAATCCTGTCCGTCATGTAATTACCACACACTGGTATACTAAATTCATATTAACTCTTTGTGAAATCTTCGCGAAAAGAATAGCTGAGGGCTACTTTGATGATTACACCATATGCTTCACGTGGTCAACTTGGTTTACACAAAGAGTGTAACTCCACAATAATTTTGATAATTAAAATAAATTAGATCGAAAAGCAATTTACAAAAGAAAAACCTCGAACTGGTTACTATCGTCTTACTATTAACCTGATGGGTCAAGCAGTTGTATAAGCACGTGGTACTGGTCTCACAAAGTACACCCCACGTGGGTTGAACATAAAGAAAAGTTGCTATATTGAAAAATATTGTCAAGACGAGACGTTATAATCACATGAGCATTCGCATTTAAGATTGATGATCTTAGAGTTACTGATCAACATGTGGTTCCACTTTACTCACAAAGTAGTGACAAAGCAACTACCGGAAGATATTCTGAACTTCACACGCGAATTACACTGCGGTGCAATTTAAGATAACATTAGATATTTTAGAGCTAAACCTGAAATAAAGGTGATTAAATTTTCAGTTAGGCTAAACTTAAGAAATCCATTGTCCTACGGACTTAGCAGACACGCGCTTAGCCGGAGATCTTACCACTTGAGACGCTCGCCACGGACAGACTGACTGGTCCCTTCCTGAGGGGTGGCTCACAGATACAAACGGAATTGGCCAGAGGGGCAGCTTCCTATACCAACATGACAACGGACGGACAGGACCATACTAAGTATAGAAACCTCTTTGCTTTTAGAAAGCGTAGCTACCTGTTCCGACGTTGGTCCTACTGTTCTCTAGCAGACAGCCTTGTCTGCTACCCTCAAGCATGCAACTAGAAATACATTTGCTCATTCATCCTCTCACACAGAAGGGAAGGGGGATGACAGTATCTTATCATATACAGTATATAAAAGAAAGCGGATGTAGGTTCCGTATGAGACTGTGTGACATGAATTACATATAAACTGTGTTTTAAAGTGTAGTAGTGTGACAGATCGTTCTTGTTTATGTGTAAAAGTAACACGTTCCACTACTCAGTCTCCTCCCAGATAGTCAGAAACGCCACAGTAAATTTAGAAGAGGAATTTATGCCGTAAATGACAACAGATTTAAGAAATTAAACATGAAAGGAATCCAACAGAGACCTTTCAACTGCTCTGTGTACCGCCGGCTGGAGCCATATGATACCGTAGACCTAGCATAAAGGCCTAAACTGGTCATCATTTTTAAATAAATTAGTATTTGAGATCTTGCCTGTTTCATTAAGTGACCAATGATTACTCTCACAATGGTAAGTTATCGTTATCGCTGTACACGGGTACGGGTGTATCAGACTCTCTGAACGAGGATGTTGGGGAACAATCAAAATTGAATTTGAAACGTCAAACACAGAGATTACAGGAAATGTCACTGCCAGCTCACGAGGAAGCGTCGTTTTAGCGATTCTCCACATCCTCCCCAGCCACGACCAGCTGCACCGGCCTAGTGAGGTGCCTCTCACCAGCGGTCACAAGGAGAGCGGTGCGCACGATTCCGTTTCTGTCGTCTTTTAGCTCCTGCACTTCCACAGGTGCCGTGGAAAGACTTGTTCTTGTGGAATTACGACGTCACCAAATCGGATTGTAACCGCTACTCCATTTGACCATTTAACTTAGCGAAAGTTACGCAAGAGCATGCGGTACTGCTTATTCCAGCGCTTCCAGAAATCTTCTGCTGTTTTCTGACTGAGTTTGAGCACACTCGTCAAATGTGCTGCTGTCAGTGGGTCACGTCCGATTGGCGAGGAAGCGTGCTGGGAAATGGAGTTCAGAGCGGCTTCAGTATTTACGAGCACCGTGTGTAGCCTTCTTTGACTATAGTCGAACGTCCGAATACTATCCTGAGACATCTTTTCTTTGAGTTGATCATTTTTTCCCAGAATCCTTCCCACCAAGCCGCACACAGAGTTTTAAATATTTCCAAGTTATACCTACCACAGTTCATTATTTCTTTGATGGCTTTTGGAACGTTTGAGCATTCTCGCTGAACATAGTGTGTGGGATGACACGTCGACCAATAAATCTTGGTTCAATATAAATTGGTCGTTGATGTGCTGCAGACTGACTCTAATCTCATCGTAGGTAAATAGTGAAACATGGCATTTAGCTCTGGTATTTCCTACTATGGCGTATAGCGGTCCTACAAAATCAGCCCTGGTTACATGGAAGGACGTGTGTGGTGTTACCCGGTCGGATGTCAGTGGAGATTCAGTTTATTGACCGGTCACACCAATTGCTGTTTTAAGTGGGAGGCATCAACTAATAATCTTCAGTATTGTGCGGCGGGCGCGTAATATCCAAAAGGAAGTGCGAAGCTCCGAAAGTTAATTTCCGACTCCAAAGTGGTGCAAGTACGAGGTGTGGCTAGAAAAAAACCGGACTAGTACTGGTGAAACAATAAAACGAATGCAATAAGGCTGAAAGTCGCGTGGCCTGTCACGTGACTCTCGCTCCGCCTACTGCTCGAGTTTCATCTGCCTCCTGCACTCAGTCTGCCCGTGGCGTCTGTTTTAAGTAGTTGACGTTTTGTCTGTGCGTCGGAAAATGTTGAGTGTACAGAAAGAACAGCGTGTTAACATCAAATTTTGTTTCAAACTAGGAAAATCTGCAAGTGAAACGTTTGTAATGTTACAACAAGTGTACGGCGATGATTGTTTATCGCGAACACAAGTGTTTGAGTGGTTTAAACGATTTAAAGATGGCCGCGAAGACACCAGTGATGACACTCGCACTGGCAGACCATTGTCAGCAAAAACTGATGCAAACATTGGAAAAATCGGTAAACTTGTTCGACAAGATCGCCGTTTAACAATCAGAGCAGTGTCTGAGTTAACAGCAGTTGACAAGGAAAGTGTCGAACAAGTTTACCGATTTTTTCAATGTTTGCATCAGTTTTTGCTGACAATGGTCTGCCAGTGCGAGTGTCATCATTGGTGTCTTCGCGGCCATCTTTAAATCGTTTAAACCACTCAAACACTTGTGTTCGCGATAAATAATCATCGCCGTACACTTGTTGTAACATTACAAACGTTTCACTTGCAGATTTTCCTAGTTTGAAACAAAATTTTATGTTAACACGCTGTTCTTTCTGTACACTCAACATTTTCCGACGCACAGACAAAACGTCAACTACTTAAAACAGACGCCACGGGCAGACTGAGTGCAGGAGGCAGATGAAACTCGAGCAGTAGGCGGAGCGAGAGTCACGTGACAGGCCACGCGACTTTCAGCCTTATTGCATTCGTTTTATTGTTTCACCAGTACTAGTCCGGTTTTTTTCTAGCCACACCTCGTATACGTGTGTATGCAAGATTAAAGGTTTCGTGAAATAATAGTTTCCGTCTAAAAGAAGTGCGTGTCGTTCTTCTGTGATTAACCTGACCTTGAGTAACATGTCTTCATCCAAAAACGGGTGGGGACCTTTTATGATCCAGTGCGTAGTGGTGCTTTTTCCTTTAGATGTTGGATTTCTTGAAAAAAACAGTGGTTTTGTGTAGTTTTAACCCAATAGAGTCGAGCTGATGTGATTTAGGTCCCGGCGGAGGTTCGAGTCCTCCCGCGGGCATGGGTGTGTGTGTTTGTCCTTAGGATAATTTAGGATAAATAGTGTGTAAGCTTAGGGACTGATGACCTTAGCCGTTAAGTTCCATAAGATTTCACACACATTTGAACATTTTTTGGTGTGATTTCTTCCGCGGTAATTTCTCCGTGCGATTTCACTTTGTCAGTCAGTCTTCTGTCAAATCAAAACAGGTGAGCCGTGACTCTCAGTAGTTTCCAGTAAGAACTAAATCTTTCAACATCTGTTAGTGGTTGGGGCGTTTCCGCAATGAGGACCTGTGGATCCGGATGAATGTTCTTTGTTTATGGCAAAGCGGCTGGTTCAAGATACTCATTTGGCCAGAGACTGCGGTACTGATTTTGAGCTATTCTCTACGATGAGGGAGCAAGTAATTAACAAAAGATATGGCTTAAAAGATATTGAATAAATAAATAAAAATAAATTATAAATAAATAAAAATAAATAAAAAAAATAAATAAATAAAAATAAATAAGCATCAATGGCGTTTAAAGTACTTGACTTATTTCTGTTGCAATGAACATGATCACAATTGGTCGCGCTATCGTTCAGTTCCGCCATGTAATTGTGGAATGGGAGACTGGAGCGCAGACCTGGCTTCAACGTAGTTTTCTACAAACACACAATTACACCGAAACCCATGCTTATTACATTACACTGGTATTGGGCACGCAAAACAAGTTGAGCAAAGACGCTACAAGTAAACTAGGTCAGGGTGGAAAAGAATTTCAAAAGTCTTTGTCAAGTCAATAGGGTATTAAAATCAGATCCTTTCCTAAATGCACGAGCTTAAACCGTGTATATTCCGTAATGCACAGCAGTGCCAACAAATCAAGTAGTTATGGGGGAGCACACGAAACATTATCACTTCACACATGACCAAGTTTCAGTGCGCAAAAAAAAAAAAAAAAAAAAAAAAAAACAGGAAAATACGGGAACACAAGATTATTCATTCGCTATTTACACTTGCGCGGTATTGTATGGTTATCCATCGTTGACAATCCATTTTCAGTCCGAAACTACACTGAATCAATGTGGCTGTTACTCCGAACTACCACGTGGCGCGAAAACAAGTCCACAAAGGAAACACATAGAAATAAAATAAAAAAAAAATACTGAAAATGTAAGAGCAGATTCAAACACATTTAATGAGTGAATTTCCGTTAGGCGGAGAGCAATAATAATGACCGTGAGCTTAAGGCCCATGGTGCTGGCGTGACCAAAGTCCAAACGTTAAGTTCAACTGAAATGTGAACAAACTGTGAAAATAAACTCCCTTGTGTGGGTTTAGTGGTTATCTTGCATCTGACTTGAACAACTGGACTTCATTACTGAACAGATTTCATACAATCTAATACCTTTGTTACTTTACCAAATCGAGAGCTGCGTCTCCACTTCTGTTCAGTGCCGGATCCCAGGGGCAAGAGACGACTGGACACCTCGCCTAACTGAACTTCGTTCAAGAGGTGGTGGGGGGAAGATTCGCCAACCTAACAGAGTCGAACAGAGAGACTTCACGAGCTCTTTGACCTGACTTGCCCACCATCTTTGATAAACTTTCTCACGTTTAGGGGGTTCGTACTATCCTACCACAGAACCATTCTACACGTGCACAGCTACGACATTTGACCAAGCTTTTTGCTACATCATTAACTATCTCAATCACACAAACCAGGTCGCATAAAGGAATGGCAACTAGGAAATGTGGCACACATGAAATGAATGACTGAATAAATAAATAAATAAACACTTGGTTCATTCTCTTCTGTATGTTACCCTAGTAATTACTTCTGCTGAATAAAAAAGCACTCGTAAAAGTTCTCATGTGCCAGGATTTGTTCAAGAAAATATGGAACGGGACAACAAGTTTCGTTTCGTCGTGCTGTAAATTCTGAACAGTTGCCAAAATACGAATGTATGGAAATATCAAAAATGTCAAGAAGTCGCAGAAAATCATATGTCAGTGGTTTCGCCTCCATAACTTTTGTTTAGTGCAGCTTCGTGCACAAAGCAAATTAACCAGCGTCGTAGAAGATTTAATTTCCTTCAAGATTCATACATAATATCTGTAATTGCTCCCTGTACATGACGAAAAATGTGAAACAGGACTCGAAACTGAAATATAATCCTTAGACAAAAATAGTATGCATGAATGTAATAATGTAATGTCGTCTTTAAGCCATTATGTATGCAATGTATACATGTAGATCATGAGATTCATTTAATTCCTGGGGAATAAGACTTTTGAAAAAGAAAAACACAAATTTTCAATAGTCTTTTATATACTTATATTGCAACAAACTACAGTTGAAAAATAGATCTTGCATTTTTTTATAATATGTACAAAATTTTAAGTCAAAAGTTCTTCAATTGTTATTGTTTTGGAGCAGATGTGCCTCATGTGTACAGTTCATGACTTCTACTAATAGGCAGTGAATCATCTAAATCGTCTTCTTCCATCTTGATTTCAACATTATTACATGATTCGAATCAACAATGAACACATATAGTGAAGCATCGAAGTTCAGCAGTGGCTATGTAACTGGTTATTTATTCATTGGTAATGGAGTTAGACACGAATACCCTTGTTCCAAGCCCACTTGAGGGCGTCGTTTTCATGCCCGATTCACGTCTGAACCTGCAGTTGTATATGCATCACATCGAACTTAATCGCGTTTTGAAGGTATGCGAGTGAAATTGAATTTACTGTTTGTGCAGAACTCTGGTGCGCTGACTCGTGGACAAGGTATAACGGACAGCGTTCTCACTCAGTGGATTCTGGGGTTGGCTGCATTACAAAATGTCTGTGCTGGAATTGAGAACTTCCACAGCTGCGAGTCGGTTACTGCGGAAGAACGTAATGGCATGACACGTTCCCAGGGATAATCCTGACATTAATAAACTAACTCAGTGGTTTTCGAGTCACAGTCTTTTTCCAACTGTTAAATACTTAATGTCAATAATAAATTGGAGGTGAAAATATCAATTGCCATCTGCCCTGGAAGGTTGATTCTACAGGTATGAATAGAACTGTGAACATCGGTTCTGAGAAAGTGAATTTCCGACGTAAAGATGCAGTAGTGTCTCTGCCAATCGTTTTTAACGATATAAACACGGAGAAATGGAAAGAATCCCTGGATGCTCTCGATCGTCTCTTAGTAGTCTGAAGGTGACCTGAAAAAATACTTCGAGTGCGAACTTACTCCCATTCAATTGTCATTTTTTTTCTGAGGAAGTTATTCACGAAGCGACGAAGTTCAAAGTTAACTTTGCCTTTACGCCCTTACTAAGTGTCAAGCAAATGGGAAAGAGCAAAGTTGATATATTTGATGATTGCTGTCTCCTACACAGAGTTCGCTGGAATCGGTAAGATTTTTTTCCTGCTACTTTTAAAAGATTTGTAGCCTACGTACAGTGACATCATGGTCAAAATGCTGTGGAAGTCTTCGATGGGTACCGGACAGAAGAAGATAAAAGGAAAGCAAAATGTACCGAAAGAGCTTGTCGTTCCAAGCTGTAGTCATGTGCAGAAGTTCTCTTTGATGGCACTACGTTTCCGTAGATGTCAAAGGATAAAATGATAAGTCCCGCTTCAGAAGGAATCTCAGCGAGCACAAATGGTCTTCAGTCGGGCAATAGAAGAAGCTGGCCTGTTAACTATGAAAACCGCATTTCATTATCTTCCGTCGTTTCTGTTTTTGTTATTGGAGGAGACAATAATCCTTTGGTTTTGGTGACCGTTTTGGCATCAGATAATGTATTAGTTTGCAAATATGGAAGGGGTAACTTAGGAGATGAGCTTTATTTCAAAACATTCTTCAAATATAAAGATACAGTGGAAAATGTTCTGTTTTACCATGCGATAAGTGGTTGCATTACTACCTCCACTCTGTTTAGTCCGGGGAAGCCATGTTTTGCACCACATTTTAAAGTGACGCTTCTCACAATAACAGTGTTCCTATTTTCAAAGATCCAGATGCAGAAAAATAGAAGATCGGGGAAGTAAGTGAAAATTTCCTTGCGTCACTTCATGGAGGTGTCTCGAACACTTCTGTAGATGAGTTGTGATATCTTGGTTTTTATGAAGCTGCTACAAACACGAAATTCGATTTCACTCGCATACCTCCAACAAGGGATACAGTTCAATATAATTCATATAGAACTGCAAGTTCAAAAGTGAATGGAATATGAAAAAGACGCTATCAGGTGGGGTAGGAAGAAGGCTATTGGTGCTTAACTCCAGTGGCAATGAATAAACAACCAGCTGCCAGCCATTGCTGCGCATGATTTCCTGCGAATGCAAAACATACTTGTGGCACCACATCAACTGAAAAAAATAGAGTTCGATCTCCATTGTACGTGTTCAGTGTGGATTCCAGTCACGTGGTAATGCACCAGATGTTGAATTCAACATGGAAGAAAACGAGTTAGATGATTCACCACATGTTGTTCGAAACGGTGAATTGTACGCTTTGTGAGCGTACAAGCTGTGGCGGGAGTTAAGAGCGGCCGTTTCCTGCCACAGAGCACGGGCTGGCAGTTGCTACGGGGCCGTGGCAACCACCTAGCGTTTACGCGGCCTTGGAAAAACCCGAGCAGACGCTTGGCAGGGGCGCATATGGCCGTGTTTGTGAGCTTGGAGAAACTTATATGCCAGAGAAGAATTGATAAAAACAGAACTAAGAGTGACACGGAGATGCGAAATGACACTCATGGACAGAAAAATATATAAAACTAAATTATCTAGACGTGCCACAAAAGTATATAATAGTTTAAAATTTATAGCCGTCTTAAAAATTGCAAATTTATGAAAGTTCAAAAGCTAATATCTCGGCTATGCTTTGGCCGATTAATAAGAACAAAGTGATCACAGATGCGGCTAGTAGAGCTGCATCGAGCAATCATAGCCGATTTAGCTGAATATGTACCATTTTTGAATGAGAGGTCGGAATATGCGATTCGACTGAGAGAAACTGTGTTTTTAGTAGTAAATAAATATAAAGAGACGAAACTAGCGACAGAATTCTAAAGTTTAAAGACGTAGATGAGAAATTAAGTATGTATTTTTATTTGTCTATTTATGTTTAGTATCAAAAATATGGGAAAAGCAATATCACGCCACAAGAACATTATTTGTGGAGAAACAGTAGCAGATACAGAAAATTGGACCTTAAATTGTTATCGCCCGGAAATTTTTCAATGTATCATATGTGTTGTTGTGTTTATTCAAAATGGTTGGTTGGTTGGTTGTTTGGGGGAAGAGACCAAACAGCGAGGTTATCGGTCTCATAGGGTTAGGGAAGGATGGGGAAGGAAGTCGGCCGTGCCCTTTCAAAGGAACCATCCCAGCATTTGCCTGGAGCGATTTAGGGAAATCACGAAAAACCTAAATCAGGATGGCCGGATGCGGGATTGAACCGTCGTCCTTCCGAATGCGAGTCCAGTGTGCTAACCACTGCGCCACCTCGCTCGGTTTCAAAATGGTTCAAATGGTTCTGAGCACTATGGGACTTAACATCTGAGGTCATCAGTCCCCGAGAACTTAGAACTACTTAAACCTAACTAACCAAAGGACATCACACACATCCATGCCCGAGGCAGGATTCGAACCTGCGACCGTAGCGGTCGCGCGGTTCCAGACTGAAGCGCCTAGAACCGCTAGGCCACTCCGGCCGGCTGTTGTGTTTAGAACATTCGTAATTCTTTTTGTAAACATTGTTTTGAGTTAGACAGTCGTTTCGAGGGTGCATAGGGCGGCTATCTTTGACGGGAGTAGAGTTGGTTTTGAGATACGTTAAGAGCCGTACGTGCCGCGCATCTGGGAGCAGTAGTAGGTTGGTAGCCACGTTTGGGGACAAGTATGTATGTGGCGTCGTTCGAAAGCGATCAACCGGAGCGTAATATAGTTGTTTAGGACAGCAGAAAAGAATGTATTTTGTGAATTGTGAACACCCTGTCGAGTGCCGTTATCGCGACATTTTATATTGAAGTGTTATAGCATCAGTTATTAACGGCCGCCCTTACGTAAGAGCCCTTCAGACTGCATTTTAAGTGTTTAGTGAACATATTGAAGAAAAATAAACTACTTGTTCAAATTATAAATCAACGTGAGTGACTCAATATTTTAAATTTCACCGCAATACCTGCCTGCATTATTTTTTTGTATTTTATTTCAGCTTAAAAATTGAATTTACGACGGGTGTGAGCTGGCACCCTATGACGAAAAACGTAGCCCAACATTGAGACCAGCCACATCTATGAGCTGCTCAGTTAAGCTGAGTATAACATATATAATTTCGTGCCACAGCACGTGGGGCTCGAGCTAACCATCCAATTTATAGTGCGTAATGCCCAGTACCATCATAGCTTCAACTACATCTGCTCCAAAACGGTAGAAGTTGATGAATTTTTTAGATAAAATTTTGTGCGTATTACTAAAATAAAATTTAAGATCTATTTTAAAACTGTATTTTCTTGAAATGTAAGTATATGTAAAAGTGTTGAAAATTTGTGTTTTTCTTTTTCAAAAATACTTGTTTCCCTGAAATTACATGAATCTTGTGAATTACGTGTATATATCGCATACATAGTTGCTTAAATATATGATATTACATTCATGATTACTAATTTTGACTGAGGATGGTATTTCAGTTCCGAGTCCATTTTCAGTACAACTGTTAATGCAACATTTGTCGTAATATATAGGGAACAATTACAAAGATTTTAATGAATCTTGAAGGAAATTAAATTCTCTCCAACGCTGGTTAATATGCTTTGTGTACAGGACAGCACTACAAAAAGGCAAAACCACAGACATTGAGTTGGTGCGCTGCTGGCGCCAGTCTCCATCGATTGTCATCCTGATCGTTGTGAGTCGGTTTTCGACACCTGCTTGTCTTCTTCGCACCTTTGGCGGATGGCTATTTAACTGCGGCGCGCGCTCTGCTGGGCTTGAGTTCGGGTATCAGCTGTGTGAGCGAGAGTGACGTGTTGGCTGTGGATGTATGCAGCGTGGCGATGGGCGTGGGCAGCAGCTGCGGCGTGTTTAGCCGCTGAAATGCAGATCGGCTGCCGACGGTGATTGGGATGTCCTTGAGATTTGAAGAACAGATTTCCCTCGTGTCTGTTACATGTTTCCCAAAGTGGACGAACTGGAGTCGTCGAATTGTTCCTTGGTGGGATCTGTCCATGTTAATTGAATACCTGAGTGCACTGAAAACTATCTTGATTGTTTCAGTTACTTGTCACTGTATTTGGTCTGGCCGCCTGATATGTTGACGGCATTTAAGCTACGCACAACAAATAGACGTGAAACCGTGCTTAATGTGTAGCCAGAGGTCATACCAAGTAGTGCGTAAGTCTGTGCCTGGCGTTCGGGAGCGGGCCGAAATAATTTTCCTATTTCCCTTTTTTATGTTATCATTTTAATTGCTTGTTCTATAGAACTGACTAATCAAATTTTAAGAGCCGTTACTGGGCAAGTGGTCACGTAGATTAGTTCTACTTGGGTTCGTTTTGTGCAGTGTATAAGTAAAGGTTTTGTGTATCTGATGCGCCAGAATGTTGTCTGCCGCCGCGATGTGTTTATGTTTCAGATAATTGGCAGTGGTCGACGCGAGCAAACTCCGATCGGGGTATCACGGTGGCAGAGGGAAATTTAAGGACCTGGATCGGTGTTTATGGTTACGTTGTTAGTGTGATGCAATTCCATCTTTCCGGTGGAGCGTTGTGGTTTTCCGGAAGCTTAATTGTAGCTCAAAGTTGAGTATAGTTCTACTTCACGTTTTGGTCCGTGAATCTCCTGTATCTGTTACAACCTTTCGGTCTGCTCGCTACCATCACTAAATTTTAATGTAAAATTGAAATGGCCTCATTTTAAGACTATTTAATATGCCATTATATTCTGGGGATGAAATGTAAACCTCGTACCTGTAAGTAATACTAAAGAGAAGTTTAGCTGAGTGTATTAATTTGATAATACTTTTAAATTGTTAGAATTGCTTAAGATCAGTCCATGGAAGATCTCTTAGTTGTTGGGAGCAGTTTTAGAATTTGATATGAGTTATGTGAAACCAAGTTTCTATGTAACTGATGAAGCATGTTTAAAAGGTTTGTGTGATTCAGTTATGTCAGTTAAATTTGATTAATGGTGGTTTTGTGAACATTGTTTTAATTAGTGAAAATTGGTTGAGTAAATTTTGGAAGATCTTTGTCTGTCGGACTTAAGTGGATTAATGTTTAATCTGAATCCTGATGGTGGTTCTGTAGGGCAGGTGCCTTGTATTATAATCGTTGTTACTGTTAATTTCGTTAAGAGCATGTGTCTGTAACAAAGAAGTGTATGGCAACTACAAACTGGTTATGTGTTTCATTTCGATGAGTCGAAAGGAACAACACATCAGACATGTCCAACATTTTGCGATTTCTTGATATTTTTTGAGATTTTCATAGTTTCGTATATTGGCAGCTGTTCAGAATTTTATAGCATGTTACGAATGAAAATTGCAGGAAATTCAACGTTCCCTAAAATTGATAATGGCAGATTTTCGCCTAAGATAGGCCGGTAGCGAGTTACTGGGGGAAAAGTTAGGAAAGTGCTACTTACTAGCAGATTTTTTGAGATGGTGGATAACGCACAAGGGGGACGGGACCTAAAACTTGGATTTCTGACGAGAGTGGTAATACGTACAACACAGCTGAAAATCAAAATTATTCCACGTTTTGCATTTCAAAATGCTGTCTCCGCTGGGCTTTACATTGAACACGATTCTCCATTTCGTGCTGCCTTTCTCTCCCTCCTTCCTATTTGGTGAGGTAAATAAAATGCCTCAGTCGAATCCAGTGGAGGGACAAGTTCAACGTGTTCGTTTTGGATGTAGTTTGACGTCTGAGTCTCGTACGCGGCACGAAAGGCGTCATTCTTTGCCAGATGCCTCTGCAACGTAAGGAAACGTTTTTCGCCATTACCCAAGTTATCGTATTAGGAAGAATGACTTCTGATTTTCGTGAAAGATGGGGTAGCCCTCGTTGAAGCGTGAAATTCCTCGATAAGTTGTGATTCCTTCGCACTCATCGTGCAATCTTTATCGTCACATATCCCTACTGCTTCTAAATCCCAAAAAAAACAGACTCTAAATGCTTGATAGCACGGCAGGTGGTCGTGGTTAACGACCGTTCGGCCTGCGGAAACTCTTCAGCGGCTTCCACCAAGGGTCCATGCAAATTTGAAAGGCAATTGAGAGACGCGTATCAATGCTTAGTTCTTAACCTTTTTCCAGTAATGATCTGCTCCGATTAGTAACTCGATGGGAATTTTATCGTATCCTTCTACTGGGTCGGCCAGTCGGAAATTAGTAATGTGTTTACCTTCGAATTCTTGAGGTACTGGCGGACGGCTTGAATCAGAATGAAAGTTCTCAAATGGCACCACGCGCTTCTTAGTGCCAGTCGGATCAAACGTCGAGAGTGTGCTACAGCGAATGAAGACTAGAATATATCAACTTCTAATGAATGATTTGAAATGACTTGTTGTTTTAAGTTATCGACCAGCGATCTACTTATAAAATTAGACTGGCTGCCACCATCTGGAGTACAGCGTGTGAGTTTACTTACTGTGGTGGGCCCTATTACAAACATTCGGACGGTCTGAAAGTATGTGTACCCTTGATGCATGGTGTTCACGTTGCCGACGGAAGTGTGTTCGGTAATAGGAACTGGCCAATTGGAATGTTCTGCATGTGTACAAACTGACTTATGATGACCTTTCTTGCAGAAGAGACAAAACGCTTTTCCTTTTTCCTCCGGCAGTCTTTGCGATATGGCGCTGGTTAAGGCAAAGAAAGCATCTATTATTGTGTCTCAAAATGTTGAGTTTGTCATGAACGTTCTTTACTGTCTTGCAATCTTGGATCCAGTGATGACGCTGCTCATAAAACACACAGTAGGTACCCTTTGTACTGACTTACGTTTTGTGAGTCCTAGCTCTGAACGGACGTAGAGAGTTGCGGTAGACGGTACAATGCTAGGTAATCTATTAGTTTCCCATCGAATGCTTTGTGGCATCAGCGCCTGATCTATCTCTTCTGACAAGTATTCTATCAGTTTCAGAATGTTCCCTTCTGACATTAGTACCTTCTTGGTATGGATTATACCTCGCCGACATATGTCCTCCGGGAAAGCTTCTATGTTCTTCCTTTGCTACTGTAGAACCTCTATGCGCTTCTTACATTCAATACATTTTAAGTTGGGAGCTTCTGGGGAGTCGGACGATGCATGCGAGACAGCCTCCAGATAATCAACATGTGCCTGAATAAATCTGCTTTTGTTAGAAAACTCTTTAATGTGTTCATAGGAAACTACAGTTATAGCGATTCCTTCTACGGAACTCTTGGGTCCCCCCCCCATCTCCGAGATAGCCTGAAAGAGACATGTTTTTAGTGACAATTGACAAGTATGGGTCTGCGTCGATGGAAGATTCAGATTGCTCGCAGAAGCGAGCCCAGTGTTCGATGTTACCAGAGAACGGCAGTGGAAGTCGAACTCTGTCACTCGGCTGCGTATGAAACGCTGGAGTCGTCCTGACGGCCGTGCCGTCAGACATTCTTCCTTCAGTACCGTGTTTTACCTTCAGGATCTCTGGTTTCGCTGAATCTGTGTATACCTCGCTCGCTGAGACAACGGCTTCCTAACCTACGTTGTCGAGTAAGTCTTGAATAGTGTTATCCAAAGTTATAAAATTAGTTGAAGTCTTCTGCAGACGATTACAAGCAGATTCCATCTCGTTTCTGGGCGTGGAGTCGTTAAACGAAATTATTTCGCTGACGAAGCGAGTAAAGTTGGAATACGACCTTCCTCGACTACGTTTTACCTTGTTCCAGTATTCGTGGCCATGATCCGTGACGGCAAGATTCCGTATTGACCTTCTCATTAGGGATCAACAATGTTTGTTACACAATCAGTTGTCACCCTACATCCTACTCGACTATTACTTCAATTACTAGTATGCGGGCAAAAATGTAGTACGTTTCAGTAATGAATAGAGATAAACAGAATCCCCTAATGCGTGAATGACTTTCCTGGATGCGCGAGATCCCGCCGTGTAGTCACCACGTAGTCGGCCGGAATGGGCGTGCCCTCGCTCGACTTGTCGTCGACGTCCGCGGGATTCTGGAAGTTGCCGTCCGTGTCGCCGCCTCCCAGGTTTCGACACCAAAAATGTTGAGGCACAATTATAATGCAAATTTTCAAGTCAAACACAAATAACTTTGTTTGCACAGAGCTTCTGTATCACAGAGAGATTACATAACATGTCACAATTCACAGATGCAGCGCCAACTGCCGAGTCGTAATACGCCTGCCCTCGCGAATGACGTCAGCAGCTCGCTGCAACATGCCAGGTGTGACAGTCGTGGATGGTCTCCGGGATCGCTGAAAATCGTGGAGCTCCACCAAACCGCAGTCTGATGACCTCACCCTCCGTGCCCAGCGACTAACCGTACTTCTGTCGACAGCAGATAGACTTTGCACAAGCTTTTTTGAATATTCCTCACTGTTTCTTTCTCTGCAATGAGAAATTCAATGACGGCGCGTTGATTGTAACGTACATCACCTACAGACGCCATTTTGAAACTGTTCTGCAGCTACGCTATCTGTCGGAAGTGACGGAAACTTGGCTCGCTCACTCAGGAGACTTCAAGTAATACATACGTAAAGTTTCGCATTCGTAGCATTGTTTTCGGCAGAGAAAGAAAATGTTGTGCATTACTTTCTGGGCGACCCTCGTATAAAGCATCGCAGAAGCGTGGTTTCAGCGTTTCTCCACAGAGGAGATGAATCTGCGTTAAAGTACGCCAGACTGACACAGCAGGATCAGCTTAGTTATAAGCTCACTAGTAATTATAAAGTAAAAGTGCATTTAAACTTTCGTATCCTTTCTTTTTGTGGTGGGTTGAATCATGTACAGACAGAAGTTTACGCTTCTCTCCTTTGGAGACCGCTTCTAGGATACTTGATTTGTTGTGTATTGCCCTACGGAGGATATTAATGTACAGTAAAGTAAGGAATGTATACATAGATATTTTATTTACATATTTTACTCAGAGTATTTTGCTCCCAAATAATTTCGTTTATAGGAAAAGTACTGCTTCGTAACTTATTTTTTCAGTCGATGATTTTCACAGAAACAAGTTTACTGACACTCAAAAAAAATTCACTGAGCCGGCCGCGGTGGTCTAGTGGTTCTAGGCGCGCAGCCCGGAACCGCGGGACTGCTACGGTCGCAGGTTCGAATCCTGCCTCGGGCATGGATGTGTGTGATGTCCTTAGGTTAGTTAGGTTTAAGTCGTGCTACGTTCTAGGGGGCTGATGACCATAGATGTTAAGTCCCATAGTGCTCAGAGTCATTTGAACCAATTCACCGTAAAGGGAGATCCAGGGCGAAAAATGGTTCAAATGGCTCTGAGCACTATGGGACTTAACATCTGAGGTCATCAGTACCCTAGAACGTAGAACTACTTAAACCTAACTAACCTAAGGACATCACATACATCCATGCCCGAGGCAGGATTCGAACCTGCGACCGTAGCAGTCGCGCGGTTCCGTGATCCAGAGCGTCAGTGGCCATAGGGCACATAACGCCCTTAACAACACAGGAAGCCGTGAGAACCTTGGAAATTCTGCTCCGCGTATTAATTGTGTTGTGTACAGCACCATTCACAAAGCATACCCCGATAACACTGGTTCGTGTTTAGTACCTGCCCAGCGCACACTTATAGAGATGTTTCATTGAAGATTTATTCCCTGACTGATTAAAAAGTGTTGATGTCTTTAGAGGCATTGATACTGTAAACCTGACAGTTATTAATGAAAAACTGTACCTGGAACGATCCTGTATCTGCTGGTAACACAATTCTCTTACTGTAATTATGAGGTTACTTTCAGCGTCAGACATTAAAATTCATGGGAACCTGCTCCACCCACAAAGAACATCAAGTAAGTAGTCGGCAAGGACACTTGCGAACGCTCGGGAACATCGACTCACGTTGGAGTACGCTTTAAAACGGCGTGTACGTCTCCTCCAGTTGGGTGAAAGGAACCGCATACAAAGTGACAGTGACTGTCGTCCTCGCCTAGACCGTGTAAAGTCTCGTTTACAAGCCCTAAAGATCCTGATGCTATAAGAGGAATATTAATTACGGGAGCGACTTGGGGGAACATAAAGTGCGACGCGCTGACGACAAATTCTAGTGGTTAAACTGACTTAGAGCTTTAAAGAGGTGGCATGCATTATTTATCACTTGGTGAGCCTTGAGTAACGGAGTTGTTGATGACTCTGAGCAATTTAACGTGAAATACGCTGCTGGAACTCCATTTTGCAAGCGGGCGCAAGGAAATTGCATACAGTCTCAGGAGCAAATAGCAACCGGGCTAGGGATTTCGTGATGAATGAGGCTAAAGAACATTATAATGGACCCTGAATTCAGAAAATATAAAGATATGAATCGATCTCAGATTCCACCTTCCATCTGCATACTTCCTGAAATGAGGCAAAAATGACTTCGAGTGATATACACTAGGTGGGACAGAGTTAAGTTTAACAGCATGAGCCATGGATGATGCGACGTAGTGAGTATCTGATGTCTATTACAATTGTTACTTCCCGAATAATTTTCATCAAATTTTTATTCTCTCCTGGACGGATTGTACAAATACTACTGTTACGAATTAAGTACACAGTACAAAAGAATTAGGGGAACACTTGTATATTAAATCTATTTTGATATGGGCTGTACTTGTAGTCTTATTGCATGGCTTGAGGTCTTCGCATTCAACGGAGGCGACGTTTAAAATAATTCTCCATCTACTGACTGTGTTATGCATAACAATGTCAGGTGACCCTTTAGAAGGAAATGAGTGCCGGCGCCCCAGAGTTTTATAATGGGGTACACAGATGGCCGTTATCATTTGTGGACGTCGAATTCAGCCGAGCACATTCAGTGCGACATATTAATTGCGTGCGAGTTGCAAGGATGGTCTGTTTGATCCAAAAAGTATGGGCTTCCCGTCACGTTGCTGCAGGTGGCAGTGCCTCTAGATGTGTCACCCAAGGTTGTGCACACGTTACGGGAAGAAATGTCAGCACACAAGGCGAGGTGGGCAAGGTCGCTGACCGATATCTGGCCTCGTGTCCGATCAGACTGTGTCAACAGATTACGAGACAGGACCTCACGACCCAGCTCGCCTTCACTGCTGCCGTTCCCAACTAGCCACTTCGTCACTGGCAAAATGCGTTGTTCACAGGCGATTCCCTGTATCCTCTAATGTGAGCAGTGTCCGCCAGATGTCAAGGAAACCGACAGATTTCCAGTGTTCTGTGATGTTCTGGCAAGGCTTCAACGCTAGCAACCGTACGGATCATGTCACTGTTCATGGTCGCCTTACCGCCAGGTAGTGCATCGAACAGATTGTGTTGGAGAATGTGGTGGCTGCTGTTTACGGTGGTGACCTTGAATTCCTTCTAATGCCACGGCCTATGTGGCAGGCGTCAGCAGGGATGTCTTGCGAAACCTGGAGATTGAAATGATCGAGCGGTGAGCTCCGATCTAAACCCCATCGTAGATTTGTGGGACATGCTTGACAGTCGTATTCGTTAGCGTGCTGTTCCACCACACACTGTCCAAGAACTCGGTCGGGCTTTCATCGAAATCGAAAATATGGAACGGATAAGACAGGATGACCTCTGTAGACTTACACGGAGCATGTCATGTTGCTGTCAAGTAGTGATCAGCGCTTATGTTGGGCATAAATGTTATAGAACCTCTCAAAAGCCACTGAAAACCACACAAGTTTTCGACACCTGCCGGACATTGCAGTTCTTTTTATGTAAATGATAAAGGATGTAATGGTGTCTTGTTATGTACTTAATTTGTAAAAGATAAGTATAATTTGGTAACATACCCATTCCTCAATTATTGATCAATGGGGTATGGGAGGCTCCAAAGTCATATTTTCCCCATTTTTACTGAAGCTAACTGCAGACGAGTGGTACCGGCTCACTGTGCTTAACTGTGGGTAGTAAGCGACCATCTGCTGTCATCACAAAGCACGTGACACCGAACAAGACTGAAGAGCTCGTCGGGTTTTGCGACTTTCTTTACTGCAACAGTACTGTGATTTCGACGGAATCCGAAGTCATTCTTATCCAGAATATTTCCTCTTTTTTTTTTACATAAGGTTTGTAAATGCACTATCTTCCGAATCAAGACTTTGGCTGCGCAGATTTTTTGACTGAGTGGTGTCTGCACTGGAGCAGATTGCTAGGTAGCACGGTAACGGTATCAGGGAGTAGTATACAGATAAACAAGCACAGGAAGTTATCCGGACAACATCGTTACTACAGTACAATTTACTCATCGTCATCATCTGCTGTGACATCGCAAAAATATTTTGTCATTCACTGCGAAACTGACATAAGGTAGCCCCCCCACCCCCCACCCCCCCTCCTCATCCTCCTCCTCCTCCTTTTCCCATAGCTCAGATCCTGTGTACGCTCTTGGTTACAGATATAATTCTTACAGATAGCCTTGGAAATATAACCTCACACATACTGTCTGCGTAGCAGACTTTAAAAGTATCACATGATACAATGATTTTTGGTTATTTTTTTGTTTTAGTGAATGTTATGTAATCGTTCGCTACCGTAAGTAGTTCTTACAACAACGCTGTGGCAGGGTGATGCCATATGTTTTTAAAGTAAATGATGTACCTATTACCAAGTATGATACTACATTCAATACATCACAAATAAGTATGTACTTGATACAATGAAACTGTTCAAACATGTAAAATAGTAATGGGAATATGAAATCAGTAATGACAGCACAGAAGAACCTTGAAACAGCAGATGGTAAAGTGAGGAGGAATTATCAGCGAATAACATAAGCACTGTTCGCTCTCTCGCACGACAGAAGTCTTCTAGAGGTGACTGAATCGGTTAGCAATCCTCACCAGAAGAAACGTCTGAAGAAATCGTTTCGAGAGATGAAGTCGCAACGGATGTTGTGATACTTCTTGTTGATCTCTGCTGAGAATGAAATGGCCTTCACGAATTTAGCTGTATCAACTAAAAGAGAAGGTGTGATGACTTTTTCGAAAATTAGCAACGGTAACAACAGAAATGTCAACTACTTCAGATGTTTATTGGACGCCTAAAAAGAAAAAGCGGAAACGAATTCATGTTCGAGCCATCGTCGTTGCAACAGATAAATTATGGTGAAAATTATAATGGTCTCAACCACTTACTTATAATCGTCCTATGTCTGCAGATGTAGAATTTTATTCCCGTTCCCTTTACTGCTGGTCCAGTACTTTAATAAACGACTATGCTTGCTGTAAAGTTAGTAGATGTACAGCAGCTTATTCGATATACAGCATATTTAAGTAAGTAACGTCATCGTGACGTCGTTAATGATGCCACATTGTACATCATTACTGTTTATTAAAAGTGCTTTCTAGATTAATTCCGTAGAAACATTAGCAGTTTAATGTACTTTACTATGTGAGTGAAATACTTGAGAAGATATGAATGTAAGAGTAAGTTACGGTTTTAATGTCAAAATCAGTGCCATTGTATAGTCTGCCTCGTGTTCGAGGTTCACGTTTATGATACAGCGTTGTGATTGCCGCGTTGCTTCAAATTGTGTGAAAATTAATTAAATGATACAATATTGTCTTGTAGCTAAATATTATAGACCATTGTTTAAGACCATCTACACTAGTGGCCATTAAAATTGCTACACCACGAAGATGACGTGCTACGGACGCGAAATTTAACCGACAGGAAGAAGATGTTGTGATATGCAAATGATTAGCTTTTCAGAGCACTCACACAAGGATGTCGCCGGTGGCGACACCTACAACGTGCTGACATGAGGAATGTTTCCAACCGATTTCTTATACACAAACAGCAGTTGACCGGCGTTGTTAGCACACTGGACTCGCATTCGGGAGGACGACGGTTCAATCCCGTCTCCAGCCATCCTGATTTAGGTTTTCCGTGATTTTCCTAAATCGTTTCAGACAAATGCCGGGATGGTTCCTTTGAAAGGGCACGGCCGATTTCCTTCCCAATCCTTCCCTAACCCGAGCTTGCGCTCCGTCTCTAATGACCTCGTTGTCGACGGGACGTTAAACACTAATCACCACCACCACCGGCGTTGCCTGGTGAAACGTTGTTGTGATGCCTCGTGTAAGAAGGAGAAACCATCACGTTTCCGACTTTGATAAAGGTCGGATTGTAGCCTATCGCGATTGGGGTTTATCGTATCGCGACTTTGCTGCTCGCGTTGGTCGAGATCCAATGACTGTTAGCAGAATATAGAATCGGTGGGTTCAGGAGGGTAATACGGAACCCCGTACTGGATCCCAACGGCCTCGTATCACTAGCAGTCGAGATGACAGGCATCTTATCCGGTTGGCAGTAACGGATCGTGCAGTCACGTCTCGATCCCTGAATCAACAGATGGGGGCGTTTGCTAGACAACAACCATCTGCACGAACAGTTCGATGACGTTTGCAGCAGTATGGACTATCAGCTCGGAGACAAGGGCTACGGTTACCCTTGACGCTGCATCACAGACAGGAGCGCCTGCGATGGTGTACTCAACGACGAACCTGGCTACACGCATGGCAAAACGTCCTTTTTTCGGATGAATCCAGGTTCTGTTTACAGCATCATGATGGTCGCATCCGTGTTTGGCGACATCACGCTGAACGCACGTTGGAAGCGTGTATTCGTCATCGTCATACTGGCGTATCACCCGGCATGATGGTATAGGGTGCCATTTGTTACACGTCTCGGTCACCTCTTGTTCGCATTGAAGGCACTTTGAACAGTGGACGTTACATTTCAGATGTGTTACGACCCGTGGCTCTACCCTTCATTCGATACTTGCGAAACCCTAAATTTCTGCAGGATAATGCACGACTGCATGTTGCAGGTCCTGTACGGGCCTTTCTGGATGCAGAAAATGTTCGACAGCTGTCCTGGCCAGCACATTCTCCTGATCTCTTACCAATTGGAAACGTCTGGTCAATGGTGGCCGAGCAACTGGCTCGTCACAATACGCTAGTCACTACTCTTGATGAACTGTGGTATCGTGTTGAAGCTGCATGGGCAGCTGTACCTGTACACGCCATCCAAGCTCTGACTCAATGCCCAGACGTATCAAGGTCTTTATTACGGCCAGAGGTGGTTGTTCTGGGTACTGATTTCTCAGGATCTATGCACCTAAATTGCGTGAAAACGTAATCACATGTCAGTTCTAGTATAATACATTTGTCCAATGAATACCCGTTTATCATCTATATTTCTTCTTGGTGTAGCAGTTTTAATGGCCAGTAGTGTATATTACTCCCATAGGTACACACTCTGCTATAGAATCGGATTTGCAGAGATTTCTTTCCTAGCGGTACTGTGATGGGAGAAAGATTTGGATCATTTTGCCATTCATAGGTTTTACCGTCACAGTCTATGATGAAAAGTGGTGGCCCTATTACATCTAAAAGGATCATCTCGTCTCATACTTTCAATACAGTATTTATAAGTGTACCACAATATTCCTATATTTCCCATTACGTTCGTCTCCATTTCTGTAACGCTTTCTTTATCTGCTTTTACTTCATACAGCTCACTTCAGTAGGTATATAAAGAAAGATGGAACAGTTAATTTCGTTGTGGCATCGAACGCTTGCGATGCTCTCGCCGTATGAGAGCTGAACTGATCTGCTTCTTACGCGCGCAGAGAAGCAACAGCTGTCCAGAATGAGAGTTGCAAGAGCGAGCAGGAGCGGCGGGCGTCCTCTGAGGAGATTGCAGTTTTTTCTGGGCGGGAGGAGACCCCCGCCCCCTGGAGCGCCGCCCCCCGTGTTATTGCATTTTTCGCGATGACATGAGTGGTCTGCGCTATCCATATTAGTCGCATCCGACCGCTTCCCAGTTCTGCGCGCAGCCGAACACGAGGAATATATTAAAAGTGCCTCCGGAAACAGAACTCAGACTCACTTACATTTCTCCGAGGTTTCCTGACTCCCAAAAAGAAATGTAACTTTTCGGGTAACATCCCTGCTACTGATATTAGAAACAATTCTGAAGCTCTACATACACATGGTATTTTTAATTAAATTTAATTTCTTCTATAAAATTGCTAAATACGTACCACTAGGACATCAGTTGTTCGGGAAACAGTGTTCTTATATTCAACACGGAATAATCTCTTCCTGTTGAAGGGTAAAATGTACATTGACTGGAAATATTTTCTCTGATTAATTACCCATGATGATCATATAAATTTTATGAACACAGCGGTTATTAGCTAATTAAATTTCTCTAAGAAGTGCATGAACTGCGCTCACAGTTGTCAATACCAACAACTATCAAATGGATAAGGGAATGACGACAATAAAAATTTTTACCAGACGGGGTTTCGAAACCGGATTTCCCACTTTACACTAGCGGTCGTCTTAACAATTTTTTTTTTCTAAAGTAGGCGGGGGAGGGCGGGGAAGGCAGAGCGATCAGGGGTCGTAACCCGAGGCCTGGTCGCAGTGTCCCTCTCGTCCGTGAAGGGGTCAGGGATGGGAAGGGGAAATCTTTTGTGGGAATCATTATTTATTTATTTATTTTTATTTGCTGTTTTTAATACATTCTTAATGTGGTTTTACTTTATACCACAACAAAAATAAATGTATCTAGCACCGCATCGTGCTCTGAGAAAAAGAAAACAATATCTCGGCACGTTCCTACACCGAGGTAATGTATGTGGGGAAAACAAAAAATATTGGTTCAAATGGCTCTGAGCACTGTGGGACTCAACTGCTGTGGTCATTAGTCCCCTAGAACTTAGAACTACTTAAACCTAACTAACCTAAGGACATCACAAACATCCATGCCCGAGGCAGGATTCGAACCTGCGACCGTAGCAGTCGCACGGTTTCGGACTGCGCGCCTAGAACCGCGAGACCACCGCGGCCGGCGAAAAAAATATTGTTTCATACAGGATGCAGAAGGGTGTGTCGCTACTCTCCTTATGCTTCTTCATCCAGGTACGTCTTCACGTATATCATGTTATTCCACCGAGAATCGAACTTAGTCATGTCAGCTCACTCAATGGGTATCTTCTCCTACCTGTGGATGATCCAGCTGCGTGGAGGGTCGCGTAGGGCACTCCATAAGTAATTACAAAAATACTGTCTGTATTTTGGGTTCCGTACGATCTTGCAATGACGTTCTTGTAGGTAGTTCCAAAAGTGGAATACATCTTTAGGTCCATCGTGAAATAAGTAGTGTACCGCATGCGCCCGGATCCACGTGACAGCGTTGGTCTTGGCGTGCGGGAAATACTGTTGATCCGGAAATAGTAGAAACCGAGGTGTAATGTGTTCCGGAGTCACTCGTAGAAAATACGACAAAATTTGTCGCACCAAGCGCCATACGTCTTCTGCCGCGCCACATGTGAGACGGTGTTCTTCCGTGTCTGGTATCCCGCAGTCTACGCAGAGAGGCAATTCCGCCATGTTTATCTTGTGGAGGCGCGATCAGGTGATCTGTTTACCATTGACTGTGATGTATCATGTGGATCGGACGGCTGTGTCCAGTGGAACCGCGTGAATCGTCTTCCACACCACCTTCCAATTAACCTGAGGGCTTTTGGTCTCCACGATGTTTGGTGGGCGCCTCTGCTGTAGGACATGATATATATCCCGCGCCGACGCCTGTTTCGTCGGTGGTACTGCGATACGGACATAGCTGTGTTCAATGTAAAAGTTCCCGAAGTAGTAGAAGGGTGGCGGTATGTCTTGCGTCGTCAGTGGGGGCATAAGGGAGGGCGGAGCTAAGGACTCCAACAGCAAACCTGTCAAACTGTCCGGGTGGTGGCGCCACAGCTTGATGTGTGAGCTGACATACAGGGCCACAGCTCTGTCGTGGACATGGACTAGGCCAAGACCTCCCCTTTCTGGGGGAAGGGTCAGTGACTCATAACTGACTTTGAAGAGCATGCCGGTACTGACGTAGGCTCCGAATGCCGCTAATAGACGGGGAGCCATCAGTAACGGTATTGGGAGAACACGCGCTATATGTGGAAGGCGCGATGCGAGGTAAACATTGACGAAGTGTGTTCTTTGGAGAATGTCGAGGGTCCGCAGACGAAGGTCGAAGATCTGGACCCGAATTTGTTGTAATAAGCGGCGGTAGTTAAGAGCCGCAGTGCGCCGTATGTCGTCGTGAAACTCTACTCCGAGACATTTGATAGTGCCACGAAGCTGTAGGGGTTCGACACACGCTGGGGTCAACCCGTCTCCTATGGCCATGGCGACCGATTTGGCGACGTTGAGACAGCTGCCGGAAGCTACACCGTACGTAATAATCCATTCTAGTGCTCTGTTGACATCGTCGCGATTGCGGAACACGAGAACCAGGTCGTCTGCATATGCTGTACAGCGAAATGTGACGTCGCGTAGGGTAAGACCGGTGAGGCGCTGACGGAGACCACAGAGGAGCGGTTCCAGTGCCAGAGCATATAGTAACGTCGACAAGGGGCAGCCTTGACGCACGGAGCGGAAAATCGGGAGGGACTGCGAGAGACGCCCGTTAACGAGCACTTTGGAAGTCGCCCCTCGGAGGAGGCGCATCACGACGTCTGTGAATTGTTGTGGGTACTGCATGTGCTGGAGAACGGACGTTAGGTACGCGTGATTCACTCGATCAAAAGCTTGGCTAAAATCTAGTGATGCCAGCGCTCCCGGGATGCGGCGTGCCCTGGCTAGGGCTATTAAGTCACGGTATCGACACAGTGTTGTGTGGATGTTGTTGATACCCCCTAGGGAAGTCTGATCTGGCGAGATGACGTAAGGTAGGGTCGGTCGTAGACGGTTTGCTAATAGTCTGGTGAATATCTTCATGTCGCAGTTGACGAGTGTTAGCGGGCGGTAATCTTGTATTCGAGCCCCACCTTTAGGTTTGTGAACTGGTATAATCATTCCTTCTACGAAGGTCACAGGGAGCGGCACCGCGGGGGACATAAGCTCCCGACAGATGTCTGTTAACTTGGGAGCCAGTAAATACTGGAAAGTTCTATAAAACTCCACAGGGAGCCCGTCGGGGCCAGGAGACTTATTCGCTGCTCCTTTACCGATGGCGTCGATAACTTCGTCTTCCGTAATGTCGTTCAATAATTCAGTTTGTAAATCCTGTGGGACAATGCCGTAAAGCAGTTGTGAGACTGCTATCACCGTCGTCGGGTCGGAACATTGAGCAGAATAAAGTCGTGCGTAATGGTCGAAGAAGGCTGCAGCAATATCGCGTTGTGTGGTGTGATGATGGCCGTCCTCAGTGGTGATGGCATGTATCAGCACCCGTCTTCGCAGTGTACGTTCTCGGATGACGTGGTACATGGTGGGTCGTTCCGTTGCGAGTCTGTCTTGTGTCCGCGCTCGGACGATCGTCCATTCGAGGTGTCGGCGCATATGGGCTACGATCTGTGCTTTCGCACGCTGAACTGTCAGCTGTCGTTCCGGCGTGGGTGGCAAGGAGGCGCATTCGCAAAGAACGGTGAAATAAAAATCAAGGGTCTGCCGCCTCCAAGCAGCAGTCTCACGACCATACGCAATAAAGATTCGCCGTAGGGCCGGCTTGGCGCAGGTTAACCACCAACTAATCGACGTAGGATACGTTGGGAGGCGGTGGACGCACAAACTCCACGTGTCTTCGATGGCGCGTCGACAATCCGGAGAAGCGAGATGAGCAAGGTTTAATTTCCAGGGATGTCGGCTGCGCCACACCCGTTGGCGACGAAGGGTGACGGCACATATATAGGCCTCGTGATCAGAAAAAGCTACTGGCCACACCTCCGCGTCACTCACCGTTGCCGCGAGAGAACGGGAGACGTAAATCCTATCGATGCGACTAGACGAGTGACTCGTGAAATGGGTGTATCCCGGTCTATTTCCTCGGACATGTTCCCATGTATCTACCAGCTGGAGATCGCCGATGAGTGTCCCAAGTTCGGGGCACGGTGAATGGCGTGGCAGCTGATCTTTAGGTGCTTGGGTGCAATTGAAATCGCTCCCTAATATCAAGTCATCGTGCCTGCCCTGAAAAAGCGGTGCTATTCCTTCTGCGAAGAAGAGCGATCGGTCACGACGGCGATTCGTTCCGGAAGCGGCGTACACATTGATAAACCGGACGCCTTGCACCGTTACGGCCATTCCTCTAGCGTCGGGGAGATATCGGACTTTGTCCGCCTCGAGGCCCTCTCTGAGGAGAATGGCGACTCCACTGTTAGTTGGCGAGGCGTGGGACACATGAGCCGTATAACCATACATACCCGGGAAATCGGCGACGAAGACTTCTTGGAGAAAGACAATGTCAACTTCTGCTGCATTGAGCATGTCTTGGAGCAGCGACAACTTCGTACGTGTCCGAATGGTGTTCATGTTGATGGTCGTTAGGCGATAGGTCTGTAGATCGTCTCCTGCGGTGGGGGCCGCCGTCAGTGTCGCCGTAAAAGATGGGGCCTGTGATCTGCTGGCCGCGTCCGCGCCATCATCTGTTGCTACTCGGGAGGGGCCGAGGTGTGGGAGGAGAGACCCCTCTCCTCATTCACCACATTGGCCGTAGAATCGTCTTCAATGTCATCCGCCCAAGGTCCGTAAGTTAACGGTGGCTGCGTTAGAACACTTGTGGGCTGAGTGACTAAAGGTACGTTGTCCAAGACGCGACACACACTAGCGACTGCGACGGGTCGCTACGTGACGTCAGAAGTTGCCTGCTGGCGCATGCGCAGTTCGAGTTTGGGATGCGACGCGCGACTGTTGCGGCAGCTGCCGCAGCACTGCACCAGTGAGCAGTGTTGCGACGGAAGTCGGACGACACAAAGACGTACGGCAGCCAGAAAGATGTCGAGCCAGTCAACGAAAACTGAAATGAGCCACTCACAGGATGTGATGCTCTGTGAGCTGGTCTCGTAACATCCTTGCCTTCACGATTTGAAATACCCTAAATATAGGGACACTTTGTTCAGAGACAGAATTTGGGAAGAAATTGGTGCACAGTTGAAACTGGCAGGTGAGTGAAATATATATTATTTTCCCATTAATGCAAATTTTTCAGTCCTGTTATGAAAATCAGTATAATCCATGCAGATGTAGAATTAGAATGATAAAAATGAACTTGCAGGTCACTTTTTGCATCACTCTTTTTTTTTTGACGATAAAAATTGAAAACGGCAAGTACATTATAAAATGAACAATCTATAGTACAACGAGAAAGTTACATTTTACAATACCTTTACTTTGAAAGTAATCGGTAAATTGGTGTCCTGATATTAAACTAATTTGAACGTTTTTTCGCTCTGTTGAAAAACGTAAATTTTTGACATTTGTTGGATTTGTTAGGACGTCTACTTCTACTTGGGTATCCTCGTCCAGGTTCAGAAGAAAATACTAGAGGCGGGTAATTTATCCTCTTCCCAAGAATGAGAAGAAAATATATTGAAGGCAGCATGTCTTTACTTTTAAGAAACCTACATTTCGTGGCATTTTAAATGAAATTGTCAAGAGCATATGGAGAAATATTAGTAACTCATACCGGAGAAATATATGACATAAAATGGTTTCATTAGGTCCAAATGTGTCAGCGAAACAAAACAAATGCATTCTCTATCGTGTGATGACCACATGATTCACGTTGCGCGTCGACAGAACTGGCGGCTAGTGGCGACGCTCCCGGAGATATATGAGTCCAAATCTCGGAAACGGAGATCGATATCATTCTGATCTCACCTTTAAAAATAATTTCGATATGTTAGCTTCTTTTCATCGGCAACGATGTATGACCTAACGTGAACCACATGCAAAGTAGCCAGCGACCACATTTTTCACTGTACACAATTCAAATTTTATGCAGTATGTTACTTGTAAATTAAGTATCGGAATAACTGTGACGAATATCGGAAAAATAGATACCTCATTATCAAGCTGTGATGTGAAACTGTAAGATACACAAACATCAATTTTTTGTGCCTTTTACTTTCCTCACAATCGGTAGAGAAGTAATATACAGCGAAAAAAACACGCATAACCGGAAGAGATACTTTTCAATTTTTTAAAGTAAAAGGAGAATCTGTATCGAAAAACTAGCTCTGGGGGCCGATGTAACTTTGTTCCATTAACATACAGTATTTTTTACAGCAAGAAAATCGGAATTCTTATTTTTCTTATGTATTTGAATCCGCCGCCGCCGACCAGAGCTTGGGAAACAGCGACGACTCCTGTCGTGTTGCGGCCCGTGTCGCCGTCTGCCAGGGTGGGAAAAGAGGAGGGGGCAGCGTCGCAGTCGCAGCAACTGTCGCGTCTTGGACAACATAACTTAAGGGTGAATCCGCAGTTGTTTCCGGTTGTGTACCAACGGCGGGCGCTGTGCTGGCCATCCGTTTGTCCGAGAGAGCGGAATCGGTTTTGTCAAAATCAGACAAAGTGACAGGTGAGGGCGATCTCGTGTCATCCATTTTCCTCGTCGTTTCGTCGGCCGTCAACTGGAGAAGACGTCCGCCGGAGGCAATCGTCTGAGGGTGTGCGACGTCGCTTTTTATGTTTTCTCGGTGACCTTTGTTTGCGGACGTGGGTTTCTGTGTCCGAAAGAGTTTTTGGTTCCCGTATAGCATCCCCCTCAGGTAGAAAGGCAGAGGTCGGTACAACCCTAGCGTCGAGTTCCATTCTCTCGTCCGAATCTTCATGTGGAGTCGATGGGCGGCGTTCTTCAACCCCTGCAGACACCGTAATGGTGTTGGTCAATCCAGGACCGGCGACAGGTGCGCATTCTAACGCTTCCTGTCTTCCGGGGGGGGGGGGGGTTGTCGTCTGTCATGACGGTCGATCGTGTCACCTCTGCGTAATTGAGGGGGAGGGCCGTGAGCGTAGGAGGTGGTGTCATGTCATGCAATGGAAGTTGTGTAACCCGAAATTGAATACACGCCGAGCGCACATGACCCTCCTGGCCGCAACCAGAACAAGTACGAGGTTGGCCGTCGTACATTATTATTGCTCGACAGCCACCTATGACTAAGTAGGATGGCACATGTTTCTTTAATTCAATTTTCACTTGTCGCACGCCGTTGAGGACTTGGTACGTCTCGAAGGTGTTCCATTTTTCGGCCACGTGGCTAATTACCGTCCCATAAGGGCGGAAAGCTGAGGTAACGACGTCCGGTGGTACTTCGAAGACTCTTAGTGTGCGTAATCCTAGTCCAGCATGGTCAACAGTAACCTCTCCGATGTGACCATCGGAGTGTTTGAACTTGAGAGTGTTCGCGCATCTGTTCACAACTGCGTGACATAAATCGTCATCGACCATCTTGACGTAAACGACGCTACTTGTGATGGATAGGTGGATACCGATGATGTGCTGTGTTGGTATTTGAACTTCGTCACGGATGAATCGTTCGACTTCAAAGGCTCGTGGTCGTGCGTAGTCGGGCTGGAAGCTGATCTTGATGGTAGCTTTTCTGTACGAATGAGCCATGGCGACTCAGTGTTAACGGACGCGAGTATTAGCTGCGGCGAGGAAGTAAACAAACTACGCGCGCTCGCGACTCTGCTGACGGGACCGCGACTCTGCGGACGGGACGTAAACAAGACGTCCTCGCCGCTCACCGGCCGAAAGCAGACTGTCCATTTCATCTGTCCCTGCACGACACTGACTAGACCCAACCTTCCATCTGTCGTCACAAGCTAACACACATGTCGTAATTCCCGTACAGGGAAGAAAATTTTTGACTGAAAGTCGCTGCTTGGTTTCGAGGGATAAAAACGTTACTGCAGTGCCTTTGTTGTTAAGAAGAACGATGCATTTTAGGAGCAGCACTGCATCGTTCTTCATAACAACAAAGGCAGAGCAGAATCGCAATCCAATTTCAAATCCAGTTTCGCTAGACATCTCAATTTATGGATCCTGCCAAATTCATTAGCAAAATACTGTAGGCGCCACGGTGGTCCCGGTCGCCTACGGTGGACTGGAGGCCGAGCGTTGACCTCTCCAGTTGTCAGGATGCTAGGAAATGACTGTGGACGCGTCAGAAACGCCAAAGAAACATTATTAATTCATAACACCTTTATTCCTGTCGAGTACAATGTGGGCCGCGTAACACAGGCTGGCTGAGCTTGGTGATATCAACGACCTTCTCCGAGTCCTCGCTGACTCGTAGCGGTGACACCAGCTCCGGGCCGCACCAGTCCTGCTAGCGCAGCGCCGCGTGCTGTGACGTAGCGGAGGACTTCGGCCGCGCGTGGCTGGCGGCTTCCGGCAGGCCGGCCGGCTCCGCGCGGACAGCAGGCCGCTGCGCATAGGAGGCTCCGGGTTGGAGTCCCAGCGCTGTCGGCACGAGAAGCGTTCTCGTGGTGCGGAGTGTACTCTATCCCACCCCATCTTCTTCCCTGCTCCTCCTGGTGGCTCGTCCACGGTGGACGGGCGGAACGGGCTGCAGTCCCCAGCGTCGTCGGCTCACCCGGTTGTGACGGTGGATGCACAGGGCCTATACCCCCGCCGGCGAAACATTGCACTTGACAGTTCGCTTTTTGTCTAGTTAGGTTGGCTATACTGTAATAGCGATGTTGCAACAGCAGCTTCTATACACACAGCAGACGATACAGTTTTCCGTCCCGTCTCGTAAATGCAAGCGATTGAGCAATTACAGTGTATATAAAAACTCGTTTTTAGTTGTACTACAATGACAGGAAGTAAACAACCGTATAATAATGCATGCAAAAGTATAGCAATGCGCATCCTTTCGATAACGGAGCAAAGAAATACAAAAAACAAGCATCTGGCGACTGGTACTTTAAAATCAATAATGTACGTAGTTTACAAAACAAATAATAACCGAGATTGCAATAAATAACCAATATTAGTAATTTTTCACTCACCAATTTACAGCGATAATGGCGCAATTCCATCCAGCTCGCCATCGTCACTGTTGTCCGATTCATCGCCAAAACCGTCTTCATCGTCGTCATCAGCAAGACAAATCATTAATTGTTCATGGCCCCTGATAATGCCTTCTGTTGTCTGTGCTGCTCGTATAAGCTTCTTGACGTGCTCTACTTTTTTTCTCCATGAGGCTGCATCCACAGTCACAAGAGCTTCACGCAACACCTTTTCCACCTATGTTATTGTTGTTCCTTACATACATTTTTACATCACTCCATATTAACTCAGTAGGGTTGAAATGGCAGTGATACGGTGGCAGCCTTATTACAGTATGACCCTGCTCCTGGGCAATTTCGTCTACTACATATGTAGGTGTTGTAGGCTTATTTTCTTTAAGAAGAGAATATAACAGAACCTTTGTCATACTCATATCCGCTGCAATATTTCGAGCCTGTAACCAGTGCACCATAACTTCTTTCCGATCATTTGTGGTTGGGGCTTTGTTCTGTATCACCGAATGATATGGAGCATTGTCCATTACAATTGTTGTAGGGACTGGAAATTGTTTTAAAAGGTTCCTGAACCACTCAACAAATCGTGTGTGATCCATATCTTCATGGTAATCACCAGTCTTTTTTGATCTAAAAACTAAAAGTGCGTCAGGGACAAAACCACTGGAGGAGCATACATGGACCACAATTAATCTAGCTCCTCTTCCCGTCGGCTGATGGCCGCTACTGCTGGGTGTGTTATCCGTCCAACATTTACTGACAGCTTCCCCGGCATTAACCCACGTTTCGTCTAGCCAAATTATGGAATGAATGTCTCTGCCCACAATTTTGTGCAAGAAAATACTACGAGCGGTAACAATATGTGCCCTCTCTAGCAGTACTTTGCGTCCGTCTAGCGTTTTGTAACGGAAACCCATATTTTTAGCACAATTTTTAGCGATGTTTTACCACCCCTGAAGAGTTCACTTTCTTTTAAAGAGATTAATAACTTAGCTACTCTTTTCTGCTGTAGTAAGCATAAACATGCCTACGAACTGCATCAGTCTGGAAAGAATCTAAATCTGTGATAGGACTAGGCCGCTTTTTCTTCTTTCCCGGGGTTGATAAAAATGTATTATTTGATCCAGACAGCTCGGAATAATTACGGCTCACTTCAGTATCTTCCAAGTTTTGTAGTAATACTCCCTTACTTACTACGGTTCTTGCACTAATACCAAGAGTTTTCGACGTACGTTCCACCACTTTGTCGGCAGGAATTGATGGCTGCCCATGAATGCTTACGTAGTTTTTCTTCTGCTCGTAAAACTCACGAGTTCTGCGTAGTAACTCCAGTGCCTGGCTATTTAGCGGCACCCCTCGACGCAAAGGATTGTCACTAGGTGAACGAAGTCTTTTCGGTGGCATCTTCCAAGTATGTAAACTCACAACGTAACAAAAGTCACAACGATATAGCACACAGTACAACGAAAACACGCGGTAAACAACATACAATTCACGCTGTATACACATTCACTAAACAAAGCCATCAACGCGGGACCTTTGACGTCACAGCACGTGAGTAACAGCCAAAGACCTTGTAAAAAATAACTAGACTCACTGATGGCGCTGCAGTCGCGGGATAATTTGAACCTTCGGCTGGACGCCATTATAGTGGTTGTAGTCTGATGTGTTGTGTAGAATTGTTGTTTATGAAGACCCTGATTCAACGTTGTATATTTGTTGGTGCGTACATACAGTATTCGTTACTCGTAATTCTACTGTCTGTACGTTCCAATCAAAAGAAGTACAATGGTGGAGAGTTGTGCAGCGGTTAATTGTACAAATAAATTCGAGAAAGGAACGAATATTACATTTCACAGGTATGTGAATATTTTAAGTTGTTTTGTATGTCAGTGCACTTGCTTAATAAATGTTTTTGTAACACGGTATTAGCATAATGTCTGTGCATCTATTTGCAGGTTTCCTTTCTCAAAACCACAGCTGTTACAAAAATGGTTACACGCTGTCAGAAGGCAAGATTTCCGACCGACAGAATACCATTTTATATGTTCTGATCATTTTGAAGAAAGTTGGCTGATCGGTAGTGTTTTCATGGTCTAGGTTAGGTTGAAACTTGATAATTTGGTCTTGAGTTGCCGAAGCACTATGCCATATATAACGCACTTCTCGTCATAAAATCTAAAGCAAGGTAGAGTCAGAAAATATCTATTAATATAGTGGGTATATCTTCGAGAATTTTGATGCATTTTGCGTACATCTATCGTAAATGAACTACGAAAAATGCTATGGGTCCAGTACATAACTTTTAGCCACAACAGATTCCATGTAGTACGTAAGATAAATTCATAAGCAGTGACTAGTTGCTGTTTGTTCATAAATTAAAAAGTATATTGTAGTAACGTATTTAAATGAGGCATTATGTTTGCGACCTAACTAAAGGGAAGGCATTTTATAACCAAAAGCGATGTATAAACATTCGAACTCCGCGCGTCAGTTTACCACTGTAATGGCCGCCGGCCAGCTATTCAATTTGTCCGCTCTTCACAGTCGACCACTCGTGCGGTTGTGGGGGCCTGGTAACAGCAGTGCTCACTGCGCTGTGATTGGCTGGCGCCCCACGCTCAACGCCTAGCGCCTATCGTTCTTCACTTGTTACTCTGCCAACTTCATACGCAAACGTCAAGTGCAATGTTTCAGCGGCCCGGGTATAGGCCTCGCACGATCTCGACGACGGCTCACTGATGTGGTCAGCATTGCTGGCGAGCGAGTCTGTCGCGATGTCTGCTAATCCTGGGTTGATGAATGACAGATGCAGCAGTGAGGATCAGAGCTGGTACTGTCCTCTCATGTCTGCCGCTGTATGGGCTGCCCTTACTGCAACATATCCTTACTAAAGATTAACATGTTGATCACCGAGCTGAGCGCTACGCAGCGTCCCAGTACACATCTAACTGCAAGTCTAACTGCGAATGCCTTGTTTCTGTCAAAGCTGGTGTATTTAAAGGAAGCACGAGCGACGTCCTGACATCATGCTCGTTTGTAATGAAAGCATTCGTTCCACTTATACTGCTGACTTATCTGTCGTACTCACCCCTTAGGTGTTCTTGCGACAGAGTTAAGTGTTGTTACGGCAGACTTACGCGAAGTTGTGAAATGCAGTACAGCTGACGCTATACCTCTGTCTTACACTCTACGAAAGTCTCCGTCCAACACAAACCCGCGTGCTAAGCAATTCTCTCTCGCCTGTTGTGTGTAACAAGGCAATTGCCCCTGCGTGACGACACATTCCGATACATGCTCAATCCTCTGACCTCTTGGCTAACTTACTGCCTCTGGCTCTCGACATAGGCAATGAAACTTTGACAATATTCCACGTTTCCAACTCTTTACTATTCCGCGACTCTACAATACTCGTATTTGGTTACTTGAAGTCCCATCAAAATGTGTTTATGCTATTCGAGACACAGACTCTTGTAATCACACCACTTTATCTGATTCTGTATTATTTAGCCTCAGTTATGTCCACAGTGTTTAACAATGATACAATCTCTTTCTTCTTTCTTAACTTATGAAACACTCTTTGATTAATGGACATGAACGTCTAACAACCACGTTTGGAAGAAACAGTATAAAAATTTCTAACACACATTTCATTTCGAACACAGCAATGGATTAAAACACTTACGTTTGTGACACGTTTACATAACACGAATCGCTAGTAGCCGTAAAGAAAAGATCATAAAGCAATAATAGTGTCATAAAGTGAGTCGCTGTTGTTCACAATTCTTAATTGTCAATTTCAAAGACTTATAAGGCAAAGCGAAAGAGCAATACAAAAGACGATCAAGCTTAAAATCCGTTGGTTTAAATAAGGGAGACAGGTGGAATATCCGAGAATCGCTGCGTAGTCTCTTGCTTCCTTCTTTCTTTGCGCATGAAGAGCAAGACGATTCTATGAAAACTAGAGAGCGAAGTTGCAGATACAGAAATGCAGGAAATTCCAAGTATAGCGAAACCACGTCGCATGCGCGCCACTTGGGAAATAAGATTGCTGGAGCACCTGAGTATTTCATTTCAACGTCCCTCTGCCTGAAGGAATTATATGCCATATCAGTGCCGCACCGCTGTGCAATGGACAAGGTAGAAACAAACGAATGGCACGGTAAATAATTATTTCCAATTTTGCTCGTGCTCAACACGCAGTGATAGTAACTGTTCAGATCTATCACGTATTAAATACCAACCAGCTTGGTTCAAACGACATAAAACCACATTCTAATTTTTCACAGACTTCCACGACGAGTTCTTCATAATGTAAGCACCCAATAAACCCATCCCAAATTCTTTACAGAATCGAACTCCTGTGTATAAAACAGACTCAAAATTTTGATTACTTTACAGGTGAGTTAAACCTTAACTCACGAGGTGACTTTTCTGAAACATATACTACGAGGTTGGGTCTCTGGGACCCTTGAGTTTAGCCCGAGATTTAAGGCGCAAATCATTTGAAATTTTTAATTTAAGTTATGTAATAATTATTTTTACAACTATTTAAGTGTTCATTATATTCTCTTTGTTAATTTAATTTCATTAAATAATGCCGGCAAATTTTACTTTTATCACACAAAATCAAAAACTTTTGCGCAGTTTTTTTAAATAGTTCGTATAAACGATCTGTTGGACAACTGGATTTAGCCCTCTGAAAAATTGTAGCATATCTGTAGCAAGTCAATGTTCACAGAAAACTAAATTCTACGGTTTAAATTTGCACATAAAAATTATACTCGATGGGTATAAAAAGAAACTGCAAAACTGGCATTCAGTGCTGTGATCTACATATTTCTTTATCATCACTCAGGACACATTTGATTTCAATTAACACTTCAACTACTTTATTGAAGAAACAGAAAGATCCCCATCACAGTTGTTCTTAAGTTCTTCCTCTGAGAGAACGTCTTGTTCGCTATGAACTATGATCACTGGCTCTTGTAAAATCTTCGCCTTTTTCGTCTGTTTATTGATCTGTTGACATCTCCCTGCATCCACCGAATAACATATCATCAAAATTAGGATGTTACTGCTGTCACATTCTGTACTACACTGAAGAAACCAGGTACGCAGTTCACGAGGTGTGGTCGAAGAGACCCGTCGCGTATGAACAACACGTGTAAACAACAAGAAAGCAATATGCAACCGACAGCAAAACATTACAGTATTGGTGATTTAAGGAGGCTAGGGGAGGCTTAGAAGCATTCCTCTAGAACTGAACTTGCAGAGAGGGATCGAAAACTTTCTCGCGGTTTGAGAGACCACACCTCTTGAGTTAAGGGTTAATGCTTTAAATAGTTAACGTTACTCATGTAAGATGTTTATAGTTGAAGACGCAGAATACTAATTCTGTCGGTTTTATTAGTTTCGGATCAATAAATCACGGAATAATAAAAAATTGAGAAAAGCTTAAAATTATGTTTAAAGTATGTTGGAAGCCGCTAAGTGCTCTCACTATCAAACACTGTTTGAGTATAGTCTGAGCAATTTGCGCTGCTCTTTAAGTAACGCTAGTTCTCTCCACAAATCTCAATGTATATGTCATCATATATCCCGAACCGTATGTCATAGAATGATATAATTCTGCAGGTAAAATCTGTGGAATATGTCGGCACTGTCTATAAAATGTTTTGCTAATGCAGTTAGAAGTAAGAACGTAGTAAATTAAAACGTCATACCAGATGCTTTATCCCTTTCATTTATTTATTTATTTATTTTTGAGGGGGAGGGGCAGCTTGAAGAAGTTTCGAAAGGGTTTGAAATTACGTGTAAAATCGGGTAGAAGTCGCCAAGCGCTCTCATTCTCAAATACTGGATGAATACAACGTGAGTAATATGCGCGGCGTGAGTCACGCTGACTGTTCATTTTTGGAACACAACCTACGACCAGCCTAGATACAGAATTGATGACACATTCTGCAGGACCTGATCATCATTTTGCAGGACAATGCTCAAGCACGTACAGTGCAAGCTGTTACTGATATGTTTGACTGATGGGGCTGCTAAGTGCTATACCACCTACTGCACTCCCCTGACTTAAGCCCTCGTGAGTTCAACTCGATTTCTAAACTGAAGGAAACAAAAAATGGCTCTGAGCACTATGGGACTCAACTGCTGAGGTTATTAGTCCCCTAGAACTTAGAACTAGTTAAACCTAACTAACCTAAGGACATCACAAACATCCATGCCCGAGGCAGGATTCGAACCTGCGACCGTAGCGGTCTTGCGGTTCCAGACTGCAGCGCCTTTAACCGCACGACCACTTCGGCCGGCCTGAAGGAAACACTTCACGGTGTCCGCTTCTGAACTGCTACAAATTCGTCGGGCAATAGACCGCGCCACTCGAACTGTCAACACAACTGGCACTGCTAAGAGTAGCCTACGACTTCCACATCGCTGGCAACAGGTTATACACAATGCTGGTGACTGCTTTGAAGGTCAGTAAAACTTTGAAACGCGTATATATTTCGTACGAGCTGTAAATAAATAGTTGCCACTCATCTGTCTAGCTTTCATTTGACTGCCCCTTATATTTACATTCTATAACTCACTTTCTACGGATCCTCATAGTACATTAGCATCGGTAAACACAGGAACAGAACCTACCACTGTGCCACGTAAGTTTTCTCAGAGAGCATAAGATGAATGATTGGCCTTAATAGCACAGGGGGCCAAGTAGAGATGTTCCCGTATGTGGCGTAAGCCACACCGGACACTACGATTCACCAGTTCCAGAGGCGAAAGTAAACAATGTAACAACTTGAGAATGATATTTTCACTCTGCAGCGAAGTGTGCGCTGATATGAAACTTCCTGGCAGATTAGAACAATGTAACAACTTGCCGGTGATATCTGTATGCGCAACACTATTTGCAGTTGCTATTTCCAATAAACACTAAAGAGCCAAAGAAATTTGTACACCTGTGTAATATCGTGTAGAGCCCCAGCAAGCACGCAGAAGTGCCGCAAAACGACGTGGTATGGACTCCACTAATGTCTGAAGTCGTGCTAGAGGGCATTCACACCATGAATACTGCACGGCTGTCCATAAATCCTTAAGAAGGGGGTGGAGGTCTCTTCTGAATAGCATGTTGCAAGGCATCTCAGATATATTCAACAATGTTCAAGTCTGGGGAGTTCGGTGGCCTGTGGAAGTGTTTAAGAGTATTCCTCGAGCCATTATGTAGGAATTCTGGACGTGTGGGGTGCCGCATTGGCCTGCTAGATTGTCCAAGTCCATCGGAATGCACAATGGACATGAATAGATGCAGGTGATTAGACAGGATGCTTACGTACGTGTTACCTGTCAGTGTCGTATCTAGACGTATCAGGAGTACCATATCATTCCAGCTGCACTCGCCCGACACCATTACAGAGCCTTCATCGGCTTGAACAGTCGCCTGCTGACATGGAGGGTCCATGGATTTATGAGGTTGTCTCCATACTCGTACACGTCTATCTGCTAGATACGAGGGGCGTTCAGAAAGTAAGCTCCGATCGGTCGCGAAATGGAAACGACTATGAAAATCCGATAAAGCTTTGCACAGATGTGTTGGGTAGTGTCTCTAGTATAACCCCAGTTAGCATCACGTCGCTCTTCTCATTTCTGAGATCGCAGTGAGTGCGTAAAGATGTCTAGAAAATAGTGTCTGCCGCCAAGTACGAGGGCCTGGTGAGAAATTTCGCCTGAAGCTATGCAGCTAACATTACATAACTGTCGTGCTGTTTCTTCTTCAAGACAATTCTCAGCCGCATTCTGCAGGGGCAATGAAGATGCTCCTGCATCGTTTTCAAATGGAAATGTGAGATTACCCACAATACAGTCCGCAATTGTCTCCCCCTGAGTTTCATCTCTGGTCACATGAACCGCTGTCTTTGAAGACAACATTTTGACACAGACAACGAGGTGTAGGCCAGCGTGGAGAATTGGCGGAAAGCACTGGCGGCTGCCTTCTATGATGAGGCTATTGAAAAGTTGGTACAACGCTATGACAAAAGTCTAAGTCAGAACGGCGACTACGTAGAGAAGTAGCTGAAAGGAGTAGCTAATTGTTACAAGTAAAACATTTCTGATGTTCACTGTGGTTTCAATTTGGCAATCAATCGGAGCTTACTTTCTGAACAGGCCTCGTACAATTTGAAAGGAGACTCGTCTGACCAGGCAGCACGTTTGCAGTCATAACAATCCAATGTCGGTGTTGAGGGGCCCAGGCGAGACGTAAATCTTTGTGTCATGCAGTCATCAAGAGTACAGGAGTGGGCCTTCGGCTCCGAAAGTCCATATCGATGATGTTTCGTTGAATGGTTAGCACGCTGGCACTTGTTGATGGCCCTGCATTGAAATCTCCAGAAATTTGTGGAAGGGTTGCACTTTTGTTACGTTGAACGATTTTCTTCAGTCGTGGTTGATCGCGTTCTTGCAGGAGCTTTTCGCGGCAGCAGCGATGTCGGAGATTTGATGTTTTACCGGATTCCTGATATTCACGGTACACTCGTAAAATGGTCGTACGGGAAAGTCCCCACTTCACCGCTAGCTTGGAGATGTTGGGTCCCATCGCTCGTGCGCCGACTACAACACAATGTTCAAAGTCACTCATATCCTGAGAAACAACCATTGTAGCAGCAGTAACCGATCCAACAACTGCGCCAGACACTTGTTGTCTTATATAGGCGTTGCCGACCGCAGCGCCTGTTTACGTATGTCTGCATTTGAATACCAGTGCCTATACCAGTTTCTTTGGGGCTTCAGCGTATAAATTAGAAAACTTGTAAAGCACTGTGTAGTGTGTTACGTCACATAGCTTTTATGTAGGCTTATTTCGTTCCGATTAATAATATTTTTAATTTTTTTTTCCGTAGACCGTATACAGCTATGAGTACACCAAAGCTTCTTCCTGTTTACTAGTTATTTATTAATTTATACGTTTGTTTTTATCATAAAACGTAGGGACGCTAATACTTCTTAGAAATTAGCATAAAATTTGTCCTAATGCAGTTGTTGATTATCGTGTTGCTTAGACAAGCAGCGATTATGTTTAATAGAGCGCTCACCTCAGTTCACTGCAGCTTTCTATTTTTCGCTATCACTGAAATGAAGTATGTGCTTTGTAAGTATGTTCCGTTAAGCCCTGCTCATGCAACAAAGAAAACGCAAAACAAACACTTTGTAGTTTTATATTAAATTGTTCCTACTGTAAAATTATGAAGATTGATGTATCACATATTATAATTATTATAAAAAGTGTGGACAAAAATATGGAAAGACTACAACATATTACTGCGCGTAATACGTGCAGGAAACACTTTGGCATGCAAAGCGGCTTTCAGTCGTATCGGAATATATAAATACAAGTCCTGTATGTTTTTCAAAAAAATGTTCAAATGTGTGTGAAATCTTATGGGACTTAACTGCTAAGGTCATCAGTCCCCAAGCTTACACACTACTGAACCTAAATTACCCTAAGGACAAACACACACACCCATGCCCGAGGGAGGACTAGAACCTCCGCCGGGACCAGCCGCACAGTCCATGACTATGGTTTTCAAATGGTTTTTATACCATTCTCCTGCAAAACAGTGGCAACAGGTAACGATTGCACACTTCTCTCCAATGTAGACCACAAAGGCTCGACGATACTGAGATCTTGTGGCTGTGGTGACCGTGGGAGGTGCAACAATTCATCCTCTCGCTCTCAAAATCAGTCCCGGACGATGCGAGCTCAGTACAAGGCAGCGCTGTCGCCTCAGGATCCTTGTCATCACCACTGGGGAACAAATTGTACCGTGGGGCGCACATTATCAGCCAAAATGGTCACATAACCATAAGCAGTAATGCGACCTTTCAGAGTAACCATGTTGCCCTTGGAATACCCTGGATATGGCTGACCCCGCCATGTTTCATTCTTGGGAGTGGGCATTGTAAAACAATCATCCGACCTAATGAAATTCTTCCACAGCTCCACAGCGCCGGTTTTATGGCTTCGGCGCCGTGTTTTCCTGTTACGAACGTTTGCGTCGATGATGAGTGGTTTTGGAATTCCAGTTCGCTCTTTTTCTGGAGTTCCTTTGGTGGTGACAGGGTTCGCGAGTCCGCCATTCAGTTATGCAGCGATTTTTGCAGCTCTGTCGTCTCCGTATTGTCGTCACGACCGTCCATCAGGATCACTCAACACCCATTTACGTCCACGTTGTGACTCAGCGGTTGATGTTTTTCCGCTTCCCCTGTACGCGATATAAACCGCCGATACGGTGTCTGTTGAAACACAGAACTTTTGGGCTCACTTAATTACATAAGCACCCACCATATGATCCACAACAATTTGTCCACGTTAGAAGACACTTAGCTGCGACATAATGCATTTACAGTTACACAGAACGCTGTTCTGACAACGACTCACATTTGCAACGTATTTTGCAAGTGCTATTTGTGGTCAAATACAACACCGCAACCTACAGGATTGCCTAGCATCAGCATTTATGTTCAAGAACGAATTTCTCACCGTGTTTACAAATTTTTGTCCAACCCCTGTACTTTGCCGTGTAACACGTAGGTGGAAAAGTCAGCAGTAGTAAACCCCAAATACCGTATTACCACTAATGTTCAGATATATAGTCTGCTGAAATACCTTGAAATCATATGTCATACTTCAAAATAGAACTGCAAACAATGTTCACAGTAATGTGGAATCTTCGCCTTTTTAGGTTTGCCCTTCGAGTAAACTATAGAATGACCATGATATTTTGTAACCACTGCCCAAAAGCAATTTGTGCGGGACATCGAGCTAGGTCTTGCTTAGACCGTAATAATAGTGTCTAAAACAGATGACTCTTAACTCATTTTGTGCACAACATAGTCCTGGAGTGACAATAACTTGGAACTACACTACTGGCCATTAAAATTGCTACACCACGAAGATGACGTGCTACAGACGCGAAATTTAACTGACAGGAGGAAGATGCTGTGACATGCAAATGATTAGCTTTTCAGAGCATTCGCACAAGGTTGGCGCCGGTGGCGACGCCTACAACGTGCTGACATGAGAAAAGTTTCCAATCGATTTCTCATACACAAACAGCAGTTGACGGGCGTTGCCTGGTGAAACGTTGTTGTGATGCCTCGTTTAAGGAGGAGAAATGCGTACCATCACGTTTCCGGCTTTGATAAAGGTCGGATTGTAGCCTATCACGATTGCGGTTTATCGCATGGCGACATTGCTGCTCGCGTTGGTCGAGATCCAATGACTGATAGCAGAATATGGAATCGGTGGGTTCAGGAGGGTAATACGGAACGCCGTGCTGGATCCCAACGGCCTCGTATCACTAGCAGTCGAGATAGGCATCTTATCCGGTTGGCTGTAACGGATCGTGCAGCCACGTCTCGCTCCCTGAGTCAACAGATGGGGACGTTTGCTAGACAACAACCATCTGAACGAACATTTCGACGACGTTTGCAGCAGCATGGACTATCATCTCGGGGACCATGGCTGCCTTTACCCTTGATGCTGCATCACAGACAGGACTGCCTGTGATGGTGTACTCAACGACGAACCTGGGTGCACGAATGGCAAAACGTCATTTTTTTGATGAATCCAGGTTTTGTTTGCAGAATCATGATGGTCGCATCCGTGTTTGACGACATCGCGGTGAACGCACACTGGAAGCGTGTACTCGTCATCGCAGTACTGGCGTATCACCCGGCGTGATGGCATGGGGTGCCATTGGTTTCACGTCTCGGTCACCTGTTGTTCGCACTGACGGCACTTTGAACAGTGGACGTTACATTTCAGATGTGTTACGACCCGTGGCTCTATCCTTCATTCGATCCCTGCGAAACTCTACATTTCAGCAGGATAATGCACGACCGCATGTTGCAGGTCCTGTACGGGCCTTTCTGGACACAGAAAATGTTCGATTGCTGCCCTGGCCAGCACATTCTCCAGATCTCTCACCAACTAAAAACGTCCCTTCAATGGTGGCCGAGCAACTGGCTCGTCACAACACGCTAGTCACTAGTCTTGATGAGCTGTGGTATCGTGTTGAAGCTGCATGGGCAGCTGTACCTGTACGCGCCATCCAAGCTCTGTTTGACTCAATGCCCAGGCGTATCAAGGCCGTTATTACGGCTAGAAGTGGTTGTTCTGGGTACTGATTTCTCAGGATGTATGCACCCAAATTGCGTGAAAATGTGATCACATTTTAGTTCTAGTATAATATATTTTTCCAATGAATACCTGTTTATCATCTGCATTTCTGCTTGGTGTAGCAATTTTAATGGCCAGTAGTGTAGTTATAATACACTAGCGTACTTATAGCCTATACATTACGAAGCACAATCATTACGTTTTAAACTGTCTCACAGTTTAAACAAAGTTAGAAAAAGATGTAGGGTTATTTTGGGATAATTTGTCACCCTGGGAGGGAAACTGAAATTACAGGGCCACTGTTTAAAAAATTGTGCAACATACATTTTTTCAGGTACTTGTTAGACTTTAACTTATTTTGTTAGAACGAAATATTTAACTAGCGCAGGTCATGTAATGTTTAAATCACTAGAGATTAAAGCAAAATGTCCACTGCCCCCTAAAGTTTGGGAAATCTTGGCACTTGATTTTACGTGACAGACAATATGGGAAACAAAAATAAACAAATAACAATAAAACTTGATAAAATGAACTTTTGCAAAACAGACAGGAATTGCAGTCACCTAGTTACATTATAAAATCGGTATAAATCATACGAAGTGATTATGAATAATTTTCGCATGTATAATTGAGTTAATCACCGTTTTCAACACACGTCTCATGGATCCATTTGTACCACTGGCCAACACATTTCCCCACTTCTGTCCAGCAGTATCATCATAATAAAAACCACCACATTCACTACAGTAGCTACCTCTACCCTTGGGATCTGCAGACCATCATGCTGCATTCTTCCCTGAACGTCGCTCTGATTCCTGTGTGGATGCTTTCTCCCGAAGTTGTCTTCGGTGATTTTCGGATGTGAGAACAACATATTCTTGTTTTCTAGACAACTTTCTTCGAGAAACAGTGTTTTGCACATCTGCACTGGATGATATTTCCGCAAATCACGGCTGAGTAGGTAATGGCCGGGCGGAGTCATTATCCACAGCGATGTCATCTCCTACTCCATGTTGGACGATATCGTGTGCTATAGTGACCAACTCATATTCAAAGACACCGTCTGCCAATCCATCTGGAATATATGGGTAGATCCCACATTTTCTAAGCCCTCTCGCTAGATTGCCTGTCGTTGTGGACTTGGCCCAAGCTTGTTTGAGTAAATCGCCTAAATCTTCTTTTGTGATGTCCTTTCCCGGGTCATGTTTTGGCACGCATCATTGTAGTAGTGTTTAAGGCTGACGTTTATGTATGCTGCGCGGAAGAAGACACAGCACCTTAACACCTAACTGTGATGCTTTCTTCAACACGGTGGGTTCTTTATAATGGGAAGCGTGACCATCAAAACAAGTAAAATGTTCCCTTGAGTTTTGTTTTTGTTCAGATGTTCCAGAAAGGAAGAAAATACCTCACTGACCATGTATCCAGATTTTGACATCTGAATCGATGATCCATGTGGCAACCCTTTCGAACATGAGGGTTTCTGTCTAACGCCCTTCATTTTCGCAAAAGGTGCAATCGGAATCCCCGTCGCACTGCTGCAAACCATCACAGTCATACTAGAACCCTTTCTCCCGTAGCAACGTGATACATGTCCTTCTTTCCTCTCGGAGAAATGACCTTTCCCGTTTTGAAAATGAGTTGAAGTCAAGTTTCGTCCCCACTGAAAATTCTTCCTGGACATTCCCATAATCAAAGCGTATCGTACATAGTTCGGAGATTTGTAAAACATTTATTCGCTTCTTCGTTACTGAGTTCCCCTGAGTGACAACAAGCTAGCTTCTGAGCTTTTCTCACACTGAAATTTGGACATATTTCTAGGAAAGAATAAACCCGAACACATCCTGCCATTTATTAAAACAATTAATATGACTAATGCTCGCTTCTTTCATCATATTCGAAAGCGATTTATCTAACGTGAGTCACAGTTAACCCAAATTGTTTGGCATCCAGCAGTAACAAAAGCCCTACGCGTTCGTCCTCTACAGTTAGGGTGGCTCCATTCACATCGTGTCGATTAGACACGTTGCCATTCAGAACTCTTTAACGCAACATCTTTCTCGGTACCGAGAATCGTTTGGTATCAGCTGCAAGGCGCATTTTGCTGTCTCTCACTTCTTGAATAGCGACTACTACAACCTCCAGCCTCGCGTTACTTCAAAGCAGGAAATCCGAAATTTTGGGACAAGTCGACGTTTCGGCACCACATCATGCGAGAGTGACGAAATCTGACCGAACTATACAACTGAATGAGAGACAGCATTGAAATCAGCCAATGAGTTGCAGAACTTTCCTCTTCCTAGACAAGAAAGCTAACAGCACGCTTTCAACAATACAACCGTTAGAAATCATTCATTGTCAAACATATCTACAAAATACATTGTTATTTTCGTCGTTATTCTTATAACTGGAGTGTTGTAGCATATGATGTACGCACCGGATTTTCTTCCGAGGCTTCTTTCCGTCGTTTTAACACGAAAGCCATACAATACACATATGTTAAAATGAGGTCCCACTACTGAGAAATGTACTTCTAGTCTTCTCTGCTGCAGTGCACTGCCTTCTAGATCAGCGTTGTGTTAAAAGTGTCGAGATCTCCCAGCCCATGAAATATCCCAAAATTACCTTAAGTAAGAGCAAATGCATTATATTTGCAGATAAACAGTACTTATCTTGCAAAGTTAGTGTCAGGGCAGTTCCTTTTTTTCCTGTATAACCTACCGAAACGATTTTGTCCCGGTTCGTTAAAAGGTCAAGTTGTTGGAACTTTACATGACTTTTAACCATTTCATCTTTTACTTGCTTGTTCTTGAAACACAGTTTATCATTACAAATGGTTCAAATGGCTCTAAGCACTATGGGACTTAACATCGGAGGTCATCAGTCCCCTAAACTTAGAACTACTTAAACCTAACTAACCTAAGGACATCACACACACCCATGCCCGAGGCAGGACTCGAACCGGAGTAGCCGCGTGGTTCTGGTCTGAAGCGCCTACAACCGCTAGGCCACCGCGGCCTGCTGTCATTACATATTCAACACTTTTGAGATATACGTTACGCAACTTGCTTGAGCTATAAGAGAACATAATCGATGAGAAAACAACGTGTGCCAAACTCAATAGTTGCTAGAGCCACTCTTTTACTAACTCAGTCGACTCTGACGCTATCTGAAGCTCTTCTGGAATGCTTGACGCCAAAAATACATTATATGTTATAGTGTCCAGCTTCCAGTACCTTGTAGAACAGCATGTAGTCACAATTACATTTAACATAACTGTCTCATTTGGAATTCTTTTCCAGATTTAATTCACATAATATTTTCCGAAAATTATTGTTTAAGTGAAGATTAATAACAAGAGATGTAAATTTTGACAATATGAAACACAGATGCTTCCTGTAATTTTATAAAATCGATTTCACTATCGACGATAAAATTAGAAAAATTATAAATGAAGATAGAAATTTTGTTTGCGTGAAAACTGAAGCGTAACAGTATTATGTTTTCCGCAAATTTGTTTTTAGATCATTTGAGTTGACAGTTGTGATTACTAATTTTCATGGTATAAAATCGATATTACGAAATAGATCATATGAAGAATAAATACATATTATGAGAAAAAATTTTGGTAATTAAATATGTTCGGAGGTATCTTTAGACGAGAAACATAATTTAAGTGCCGGCCGCGGTGGTCTCGCGGTTCTAGGCGCGCAGTCCGGAACCGCGCGACTGTTACGGTCGCAGGTTCGAATCCTGCCTCGGGCATGGATGTGTGTGATGTCCTTAGGTTAGTTAGGTTTAAGTAGTTCTAAGTCTTAGGGGACTGATGACCACAGCTGTTAAGTCCCATAGTGCTCAGAGCCATTTGAACCATTTTTTGAGCCATAATATAAGTAAGAAAATTAACCCAAGTCTTGCGACAATTTATACGGAATCGAACATTTCGGTTAAAATACAAAAGTTTCAAGGAGGTAAGGTTCATTACGTAACATATATCATGACTTCTTTACCAATAAAATTTGGAGCAGAAAATTTTCGTTACAAGTTATAAAACAAGACATTTCATATTTATTTTGTAAGATTTACGATGGTTTACTGGCGATTTAAACTTTTTCCCTTTGAGTGCTGTATGTCTGAGCAGAAAAGAATAAAAAATTATGCTCATTAATATTTTAAAGCATTTTGAGCTAATGAGCGTATTTTGTACATCTAACTGTACTGCTGCAGAAGCTTGTCCATGAAAAACAAGAGTCTACTAGTATTCAGTCACAGACGTGGAGTGACAATTTGAAAACTCATCTTTCGTACTGAGAGCTCGTATTATCCATGTGGCATCATGTACCAGTACCAACCCTTTGCCGTCAAAGCTGGCGTTGGAATTACAACTTTCCATCCGACGCCGAGAGCAGTCATAAGGAATCCGGCGGACCCCATACAGCCACACCTCCCGTGGCTTTGGACTACGGGCGCCCCCTGCAGCCGCAATACAGCGTGGCTGACGACAGCCCACTCAGACTCAGAGCCTCATCGCTATGCAGACGCCGAACAGTCGCAGTTTCAATGCCTTCGCTCGTGCTTCAGTTCAGTGAGCCTCATCCTTGCTGATCAGAGAGAGATGGACTTTATTTCTTAATGCATTATTTGTAATGAGTCTGGTAGGGTTCCTGCACTTAACTTAGGACCCACTTAGCAACTAATTAATACACGAAACTCTCCGTTGCCAAATTTACCTTTATTGTAATTTTAATTAACGTGGAAGCCATAAAAACACAAAACATTGAGGCAAAATGTACGCATCTAAAGGCTACTTAGAAAAGGAATCGGTTCTAGGCGCTACAGTCTGGAACCGCGCGACCGCTACGGTCGCAGGTTCGAATCCTGCCTCGGACATTGATGTGTGTGATGTCCATAGGTTAGTTAGGTTTAAGTAGTTCTAAGTTCTAGGGGACTGATGACGTCAGAAGTTAAGTCCCATAGTTGTCAGAGCCATTTGAACCAGAAAAGGGATAAAATCACTTAAATTTGTTTCCACAAGAGGAGATACAACGTCCCAATTCGGACCTCGCTAACACTTACATTTTACTGGCATTAAATATAACAAGATAAATAATCATACATGTGACGATAACAGATGAATAACACTATCAATCTTTACAGATGAGAATACGACTATATCCACGACGGTTCGCGCCCTGGCAAGGGAGATACTGAAGTTCAACATATAAGGTGATTACAGTAAGCCCTAACTCCACTCGATAAACGTAGTAACGACATAAGCGAGACAAATGTACTGAAGGAGGATAGCCGGATGTGCCGTAGTAAAAACGCCACCATCAACCCCGTCAGGACGCGACCCCGTGAACACGTCAATTTCAGCTACCTGCAACATACACAGAGTCATTTGTAGCTTCTTAAAAACAATTAACATGAAAAGGCACAACGCGTAACACACTAATAAAATGTAAACGACTACTTCACAGAACTAGCTCCTCTTTAGACAAAGCAAACAGCAGAATATTAATAACACGTAAAATACTTCTAACCTATAACAAACTAAGGTACCACGTTATAGAACATCGTCTTGAGCTCATAGAATACTCAGTTTGACTTCCCTGTTTATAGGTCTTACAACACAACAGTGTCAGCTTAAGCAAACCCGCGAACACAAAACTGCCGGTCGGAGTGGCCGAGCGGTTCTAGGCGTTACAGTCTGGAACTGTGCGACCGCTAAGGTTGCAGGTTCGAATCCTGCCTCGGGCATGGATGTGTGTGATGTCCTTAGGTTAGTTAGGTTCAAGTAGTTCTAAGTTCTAGGGGACTGATGATCTCAGCAGTTAAGTCCCATAGCGCTCATAGCCATTTGAACCATTTGAATACAAAACTCGAAATATGACAAGAACAATGATTGAAGCCACTGACAATGCTAGGCTGCCACACAGAGGAGACAATAGTAATTTATAGCGGCACACAACCGAACTTACAGCCTGCATCTCGTGGTCGTGCGGTAGCGTTCTCGCTTCCCAAGCCCGGGTTCCCGGGTTCGATTCCCGGCGGGGTCAGGGAATTTCTCTGCCTCGTGATGGCTGGGTGTTGTGTGCTGTCCTTAGGTTAGTTAGGTTTAACTAGTTCTAAGTTCTAGGGGACTTATGACCACGGCAGTTGAGTCCCATAGTGCTCAGAGCCATTTGAACCATTTTAGAGCCGAACTTACATCTCCAATTTGGTACAATCAGAATAAACAATTATGTGTATAACAATTACTTACAGTACCATGACAACCTCCGGATAATTACCCAATGTAGGTGCTGGTATCGAAAGGCACCTTTAGTAATACAGAGCTCGAGTGTATTCACTTATTGGAAGGGTTTCAACTTTACATCCCTTTCCTTATAGCTCTCTGTTTACACACTTCTTCTGCAACTAAAGAAGGACATATAAATGCACATATAACTGACACCGATCCAATCAGAATAAAACAGTACCTTAGTGCGGCGGAAATAGCTTCATTTGCTTTACGCGTGGGATATCTTCACCATTCAGTAATTCCGAAATATGTTCAACAACGCGTGAGAGCAAGACGTCGCCGTGGTATCAGCTATTTACTTCACATAATTTTCTGCACAGAGACAAGGCAGACGAAGCGTTTTCACATATAACAGCGGCGAGCATCACACATTTTCTCCGTCACACCATAGACACATCTCAATTTCAATGGACAGTAACAAGAGCCTATACATGCCCTCGCAGCAGAAAAGTCCCAAAACACAACAGTGCGCCACCTCGATACCAAACCCGAGGTCCCTTCATGTCACAGTCGGGATCTCTCGCTGACCCTGGCCATAGCGTCGTACCACAGGCCTCACGGTAAACGTCAACAAGCCACCTACGACCCTCGAACATTCACTCCGCTGTCCCTTTTCTCTCCCCGTTAACCACCCGACCACCGGCCTGAATCGCGCAAGGCAAAGATGGTGACACTATAATCGATGGCAGCGATGCCATTATAAGTGAAAGAACACTGGCGCCAGCCGCGCCACGGCTCAGAGTCTTCGTAAACTTGGAGAACTACAAGATAAGTACATCTTCTGTTTATGAAACTTCCTGGCAGGTTAAAACTGTGTGCCCGACCGAGACTCGAACTCGGGACCTTTGCCTTTCGTAGGCAAGTGCTCTACCATCTGAGCTACCGAAGCACGACTCACGCCCGGTACTCACAGCTTTACTTCTGCCAGTATCTCGTCTCCTGTCTTCCAAACGTTACAGAAGCTCTCCTGCGAACCTTGCAGAACTAGCACTCCTGAAAGAAAGGATACTGTGGAGGCATGGCTTAGCCACAGCCTGGGGGATGTTTCCAGAATGAAATTTTCACTCTGCAGCGGATTGTGCACTGATATGAAACTTCCTGGCAGATTAAAACTGTGTGCCCGACCGAGACTCGAACTCGGGACCTTTGCCTTTCGCGGGCAAGTGCTCTACCATCTGAGCTACCGAAGCACGACTTTACGCCCGGTATTCACAGCTTTACTTCTGCCAGTATCTCGTCTCCTACCTTCCAAACTTTACAGAAGCTCTCCTGCGAAAACTGGCAGAAGTAAAGCTGAGAGTACCGGGCGTGAGTTGGTAGAGCACTTGCCCGCGAAAGGCAAAGATCCCGAGTTCGAGTCTCGGTCGGGCACACACTTTTAATTTGCCAGGAAGTTTCATATCAGCGCACACTCCGCTGCAGAGTGAAAATTTCATTCTGGAATCTTCTGTTTACTTTGTTAACGTGTTTGCTAATCGCTTTTGCTCCTATCCAGCATCCCTACAACGACAGTTGTCGCACCACTCTGTAGCCCATCTCTCTTTTAATCGTTGTGTGCGAAGTCATACACAACAATCCGCTCTTCTGTCAAAGAGCGCACAGCATCCACTCTGGAATCCAGCGGCAGACCTCTACAGATAGTGATTGGGCAGCAAGAAGCAGTGTGTTGACACAGCACGAACGCTGAGCGGTTGTCGCATCCGGGCCGAGGTGCTCTGCTGGGGTAAGGGACAGGAACGTCGGAAAGAGGCGGCAGGGGCTGGCAAAAAGGAAAGAGGAAGGACTGGGAAAGGAGGCGAAGCAAAGGAAGGAACCGAAGCGGAGGCGCCGAGACGCGTCGCGGAGGAGTGTGCGGCGGGCGCCGAGACGGCACGGCACGCGGCGCCGGCGCCGGGCGTCGGAGCGCAGAGCAGGCTAATTAAGACAAACGCCGCGCACCGAATAAAGCAATCTGGCGGGCGCGAGCGGGGGCGGAGCGGGGGCGGCGCGGCCCGCCCTGGAGTGGGGAACACAAATATTGGCACAGCGGGGCGCCGGCGGCGGCCGACGAGTCGCCTGATAAACCAATAACCGCAGCGATACACGGCCGGCGCGACAAGGGGGCCGGGCCGGCCTCATTCGATTAGCCGGTAATTAACAGCCAGATGGCGCGGCGTAGCCGGGGCCACAATAGCGCCGCTGGGCGGGCCCTCGGCGGCTTCCGGCCACGTGGCTGAGGCGGTTATTGCTCCCCCGCCAGCACCGCTGAGAGCACCACTTGGACAGAGATTCCCCCCCTGTGGAAATATTAAAGGCGTAATGGAATCATTACAACAGGGCTGCGTCGAACGGTTTCCGTAATCGTACAACTGAAAGCTGAAAAGTGCTGCGCCTCTGAGCATAGAGTAGGAATATCCGAGGATACTAGAATATCCCTACTTAGCAATCATATACAACCGCTCGCTCACCGATAGATCTGTACCTACAGATTGGAAAATTGCGCAGGTCTCACCAGTGTTTAAGAAGCGTAGTAGGAGTAATCCATCGAACTACAGACCTATATCATTGACGTCGATTTGCAGTAGGGTTTTGGAGCATATACTGTATTCAAACATTATGAATCACCTCGAAGGGAACGATCTATTGATACGTAATCAGCATGGTTTCAGAAAACATTGTTCTTGCGCAACGCAGCTAGCTCTTTATTCGCACGAAGTAATGGCTGCTATCGACATGGGATCTCAAGTTGATTCCGTATTTCTAGATTTCCGGAAAGCTTTTCACACCGTTCCTCACAAGCGACTTCTAATCAAGCTGTGGACCTATGGGGTATCGTCTCAGTTGTGCGACTGGATTCGTGATTTCCTGTCAGGAAGGTAGCAGTTCGTAGTAATAGACGGCAAATCATCGAGTAAAACTGAAGTGATATCAGGTGTTCCCCAGGGAAGCGTCCTGGGACCTCTAGTGTTCCTGGTCTATATAAATGACCTGGGTGACAATCTGAGCAGTTCTCTTAGGTTGTTCGCAGATGATGCCGTAATTTACCGTCTAGTAAGGTCGTCCGAAGACCAGTATCAGTTGCAAAGCGATTTAGAAAAGATTGCTGTATGGTGTGGCAGGTGGCAGTTGACGCTAAATAACGAAAAGTGTGAGGTGATCCACATGAGTTCCAAAATCCGTTGGAACGCGATTACTCCATAAATAGTACAATTCTCAAGGCTGTCAATTCAATTAAGTACCTGGGTGTTAAAGTTACGAACAACTTCAGTTGGAAAGACCACATAGATAATATTGTGGGGAAGGCGAGCCAAAGGTTGCGTTTCATTGGCAGGCCACTTAGAAGATGCAACAAGTCCACTAAAGAGACAGCTTACACTACACTCGTTCGTCCTCTGTTAGAATATTGCTGCACGTTATGGGATCCTTACCAGGTGGGATTGACGGAGGACATCGAAAGTGTGCAAAAAAGGGCAGCTCGTTTTGTGTTATCACGTAATAGGGGAGAGAGTGTGGCAGATATGATACGCGAATTGGGATGGAAGTCATTAAAGCAAAGACGTTTTCCGTCGCGGCGAGATCTATTTACGAAATTTCAGTCACCAACTTTCTCTTCCGAATGCGAAAATATTTTCTTGAGCCCAGCCTACATAGGTAGGAATCAAAATAAAATAAGAGAAATCAGAGCTCGAACAGAAAGGTTTAGGTGTTCGTTTTTCCCGCGCGCTGTTCAGGAGTGGAATGGTAGAGAGATAGTCTGATTGTGGTTCGATGAACCCTCTGCCAAGCACTTAAATGTGAATTGCAGAGTAGTCATGTAGATGTAGATGTAGATGTAGATACGGTAGGGATCACGAGGTGTATGCGCAGTAGCAATCCGCGGCGCTGACATCAGACTGAACCCAATCACCGCTCAGTTGCTCGCAACTGCCGTGACATACTGTGTTGTAATTAATTTTACGAGCGAAACTAAGGTTGTTTACGGCAGGGTGAATTTTTATTAGTGACTGGTCGTTGATTTCAGAGTTACGCCGTAATTATCAGTGTATAGAGGAACATTTTAGAGTATATTTTAAAGTGAAAAATAATGGTTTGCTGCGCGATCGCCCGTTATACTAACCGCAACAGACAACTAAATAAGTTAGGAATTAACTTTCATATATTTCCTAAAAACAATGAGGCGAAACGAAAAAGAATTCTTGAGTGTTAACATGCAAATTTGTTTCGAGTTCAAAATCCTCTTGTCTGCTCAATATTTTTGAATAATTCGGATTATGAGAGGGGTTTGAGAAGAGAACTGTTGAATATTCCTTTGGAAAAGAATTTGAATAGAGGTGCTGCTACAATTTTAAAGCTATAATCATCCGGTGATGATTAGTAATGAGCCGAATAATGAGAGGAATGAACAAACGCTGTTGTAAAGGCGACGACGCGTGGCACGCCAACTACTAGAAATTATGGAAGGAGAAATAAAACACCTTGGGCAAAACATGCAGATTCACAGAATCATCTCTCTCGATGTAGGGCTGAGTTACATGAAATTAAAACATGTTCAAAAAGTGATTCAGGGCTCTCTTTTTGCCTGTCAACAACAGGTGGTTATGAAAGGACTCTGTACTAACTGGTTAGCTGAGCATACGTGAAAGGCTGCGACTTTACGTTGCCTATCTTATTAGGCGTTATCTTTTGAAGCGACGTATTGAAATATCACCTTCCTATTGAAATCACTAATAAAAACAAGACTCAAGCAAGTTTGCTTTCCACCAGTTTTTATTGATTTAAGCCTTAGTGTTTTGAAAACTAAAAGTTGTTAGCAAAATTTGGAAAAGAATTACCGAAAATCCAACTAATATTAATCTTCATAATAATAAGTTACAATAATACACTAAAACCTGGAATATCTCGAGTACATTCATATCTGCGTGTGAGTCAGACATGAGTGGGCTGTCTACCTATAACCTTCAATGCAGTACGACGTGGCGGGAGAGTTCACGGTGACGTCACAGCTCACAAATTGTTCAAATGGCTCTGAGCACTATGGGACTTAACTTCTGAGGTAATCAGTCCCCTAGAACGTAGGACTACTTAAACCTAACTAACCTTAGGACATCACACACATCCATGACCGAGGCAGGATTCGAACCTGCGACCGTAGAAGCACTCGGCCACTCCGGCCCGCCACAGCTCACAGCTCGGGTGCGAGTGACCCTGTCATGTATTCTGTTATCCGTGAGAATATCAGTGGAACAGACATACGGCACTACACAGGTCGCCAACATCAAAATGGGATTGTGACGTGACTTTCCTATAACGCTGTATGTTTATATTTTGCGCTAAGATCAAAACTTTAGTATCACACGTACTTGCTCTGTTTTTACGCATTTATTTGTTAGCATCAGCAACGGTCTATAACTGTTGCTACCACGGATGCATACTCGAAATACGTTGAAGGAGAAAAGGTTGCTTTTCATATATAAGTACCTCAGATATCTATTTATGGTTATTAAGAGGAATTTTCCGTGTTGACAAGTATCGTGACAAAGTGTTTCATGTACAGGGTGATTCTTAGTACAGCTTAAAAAAACCCGAAGTGACTTAGATGACACTGAGACAAGTAATTTAATGTAAGACACATGGGACCGCGAATGCCGAAAGATACCCCAAAGGCGGATGACAAATGTTAAATTTCCGACGTCGCCGTACGTGTAGGTGCGTGCGTGAGTGCGTGCGTGAAGGGATGATTGAGAGATACAGTACCTGCATTCAAGCAAATGATGCGAATTTCGAATACTTTTTGTAAAGGTGATCTACTGTAAATGTGGAAGTCACAAAATTATTGCCCTCACTGTAATCAAGCAAAACCTCTTTTCGTTTCGTGTTTCTTTCCTTTTGTCCCCTTTTTTTTACAAACTTTATTTAGTGTAGAAAGCGTAGGTCATTTACTGGAACGACGCCATTCGCAAGTTTGTACTCATTTACTTATGACGCAATACCGAAGGGTTTTCACGTAGTGTACTTGCACTACAAAATGGTTCAAATGGCTCTGAGCACTATGGGACTCAACTGCTGAGGTCATTAGTCCCCTAGAACTTAGAACTAGTTAAACCTAACTAACCTAAGGACATCACAAACATCCATGCCCGAGGCAGGATTCGAACCTGCGACCGTAGCGGCCTCGCGGTTCCAGACTGCAGCGCCTTTAACCGCTCGGCCACTTCGGCCGGCTACTTGCACTACACCAGCGGACACTGCAAGACCGGCAAATAGAACAATAAATTTTACCCCATTGTAAACACATAATTGTCCGACGCAATGGAAAAAATACTGCCTGCCAGGCGCGAACCCTGGAGCCGACGCACTGAAGTCGCGCAGGTAGGTCAGGCGCCACGCCGACGTGAGTGCTTGACACGTGGGTTGGGACGATCAGGTGCAACAGACCGACAGGCTCAAGCACTGCACGTCCGGCTAGGCACGTCGTCTGGTGACGTCACATGTTCGACATTTGTCATCCACTTTTGGGGTATCTCCCGACATTTGCGGTCCCATGTGACTTGCACTACTGGCTACACCACGATGATGGCGTGCTACAGACGCGAAATTTAACCGACAGGTAGAAGATGCTGTGATATGCAAATGATTAGCTTTTCAGAGCACTCACACAAGGTTGGCGCCGGTGGCGACACCTACAACGTGCTGACATGAGGAAAGTTTCCAACCGATTTCTCAAACACAAACTGCAGTTAACCGGCGTTGCCTGGTGAAACGTTGTTGTGATGCCTCGTGTAACGAGCAGAAATGCGTACCATCACGTTTCCGACATTGATAAAGGTCGGACTGTAGCCTATCGCGTTTGCGGTTTATCGTATCGCGACATTGCTGCTCCCTTTGGTCGAGATCCAATGACTGTTAGCAGAATATTGAATCGGTGGGTTCAGGAGGGTAATACGGAACGCCGTGCTGGATTCCAACGGCCTCGTATCACTACCAGTCGAGATGACAGGCATCTTATCCGCATGGCTGTAACGGATCGTGCAGCCACGTCTCGATCCCTGAGTCAACAGATTGGGACGTTTGCAAGACAACAACCATTTGCACGAACAGTTCGACGACGTTTGCAGCAGCACGGACTATCAGCTCGGAGACCATGGCTGCGGTTACCCTTGACGCTGCATCACAGACAGGAGCGCCTGCGATGGTGTACTCGACGACGATCCTGGGCGCACAAATGGCAAAACGTCAGTTTTTCGGATGAATCCAGGTTCTGTTTACAGAATCATGATGGTCGCATCCGTGACTGGCGATATCGCGGCGAACGCACATTGGAAGCGTGTACTCGTCGTCGCCATACTGGCGTATCACCCGGCTTGATGGTATGGGATGCCATTGGTTACACGTCTCGGTCACCTCTTGTTCGCACTGACGGCAATTTGAACAGTGGACGTTACATTTTAGATGTGTTACGACCCGTGGCTCTACCCTTCATTCGATCCCTGCGAAACCCTACATTTCAGCAGGATAATGCACGACTGCATGTTGCAGGTCCTGTACGGGCCTTTTTGGATACAGAAAATGTTCGACTGCTGCCCTGGCCAGCACATTCTCCAGATCTCTCAACAATTGAAAACGTCTGGTCAATGGTGGCCGAGCAACTGGCTCGTCACAATACACCAGTCACTACTCTTGATGAACTGTGGTATCATGTTGAATCTGCATGGGCAGCTGTACCTGTACACACCATCCAAGCTCTGTTTGACTCAATTCCCAGGCGTATCAAGCCGTTATTACGGCCAGAGGTGGTTGTTCTGGGTGCTGATTTCTCAGTATCTATGCACCCAAATTGCGTGAAAATGTAATCACATGTCAATTCTAGTATAATGTATTTGTCGAACGAATACCTGTTTATCATCTGCATTTCTTCTTGGTGTAGCAGTTTTAATGACCAGTAGTGTACATTAATGTGTCTGAGCGTTATCTACGTCGCTTCGAGGGTATTTCAACATTAATGAGAAGCCCCCTGTGTAGACTTCCCCATCAGCGCCAGCAGTCTTTCTGTTTCATTTCACCGGAGATTGTATAGGGTGGCGCGAAGGTAATTGGAAACCGAGCACTGATTTAAACAAAAAATTCAATTTATTTTTCATTACAAATACAAACAATGCTTACAAATACTATTTATTTTCAAACTGTTTTCCGTCTTCATTGACACATCTTTGAAGTCTTTTTGGAACACTGTTACACCCTCTGTGGCACAGAATGGTATCACTGTCCAAATCATGAAATGTGTCGTGTTTGCAGTTCATCAACAGTCTTAGGCTTTTGAGAATAAACAGGTTTCCATAGGAAAAAATCCATGGGTGTGATATCTGGTGAAACTAAAGGCATGTCAGTCTCTGTCATCCGACCAATCACTTCTTGTTGAAAGTAAATTTCTTGAAAGTTTTCAGCACACAAGTCATGATGCAATGTTATTCTGAAGCATATACAGTTACCTCCTGTCAGCGTTCCATCAAAAAATATATTCCAAGTACTCCAAATGATGATATTACCCACCAAACAGTCACATCAGGTTGATGTACAGGTTGTTCTAAGAAAAGATTTTGATTGCAGCCTACCAGTAATTGCAGTCTTGTCTGTTTGCTCGTTCGCTTAACAGAAAATTGGCCTCTTCGGACCACACAGTTCTATTGACTAGATTAGGATAATGTTTCTGTTGGTCAAGTATCAATTCACAAAACAGAAGACGTCGATCTGGATCATCTTCAGGTAACCCATGTCGTAAACGTGGAATGTATAGACTGTGCTGTTTTCTAGACACCAGAGTGGGATTGGGTTGGGTTGTTTGGGGAAGGAGACCAGACAGTGAGGTCATCGGTCTCATCGGATTAGGGAACGACGGGGAAGGAAGTGGGCAGTGCCCTTTCAAAGGAACCATCCCGGCATTTGCCTGTAGCGATTTAGGGAAATCACGGAAGACCTAAGTCAGGATGGCCGGTCGCTGAACCGTCGTCCTCCCGAATGCAGGTCCAATGTGCTAGCCACTGCGCCACCTCGCTCGGTGTGGAATGTATAGCTTAAACATCTGTTTGCGTAAAATTCTTTGCACTGATCTTCGTGATAAATCCAGCTCAGCTGCTACTCGTCTGGTTGATTTTACCGCACTTTGGTTCGTAGCTAAACATACCCACATCTTATGTTCCTCAGTTATCACTGTTGTTGTGAGGTCAGATCTTAATTGTCTTCCCCATTCATTAACAATTGCAGCAGAACCACTTTTATAAAATGTTTATAACGCGAAAATCCTTTCTGCCTTGTAGAAAACTTCTTGTGCTACCATATTTGTGTCCTAGTGCCGCCGCATCAAGCAAGTGCGCAATTAATAATCGTGTAATCATGCACCTTTAAGGAACTACAGTGGTAAAACCACTCCTTTCTGCTATCTGCGATATTTTCAGTTACAATTTTCCTAATATATACCTTAAGAGCTACGAGCACTAGTTCATCTTCGCTACTGTGAAACTTCTACTGCAAGCAATGTGCTGCTACGAACGACCAACAGAGCGCAAGAAACAGATGAGAAAACATCATTTTGTCACTGTGAAACAGCAGTGCTTCTAATGTAACAAGCTTGCTATTGCATCCGACCTGTACTTGTGAGCCATCGCTAAAGGACGTGTTCAGTATAAACGTAGAAAGGCATGCTACTTTCCAGCGTGCATTCAGGAGGACGGCGGTTCAAATGCGCGTCCGGCCATCTATATTTAGGGTTTTCCTGAATTCCCTAAATCACTCCAGGCAAATGTTTGGATAGCTCCTCTGAACAGGACACGGGCGATTTTCCTCCCCATCCTTTCGTAATCCGACCATGTGTTCACTTTCTAGTGACGTCGTTGTCGACGGGACGTTAAAATACCAGGTTTGCCCAGAAAATAATGCACCGCATTTTTTCAACAGTTCTTTATGAACATAAAGAGAATTACACACACGAAAGAGCGGTGTTTCATCTTCACATCCTATTTTTCCAGGTAGTCTCCATCTCATTGTACGGCCTTCCTCCAGCGCGAAACAAGGGCATGTCTGTCCTCTAGATACCAATCCTTCTGCTACTGGCGGAGCCAGTGCTTCACTGCGTCAGTCACCTCCTCATCGTCCTCAAAATGTCTCCCAGGAATGGCATCCTTTAACATGCCTGCCCTCGCGAATGACAACGTAGCTCGCTGCAACGTGTCACGTGTAACAGCCGTGAATGGCCTCCCCGACCGCTGCAAATCGTGGAGCTCCGCTGAACCGCCTTCTGACGACCTCACCCTCCGTGTCCAGTGACTAACTGTACTTCTGACGACAGCAGATGCTCCAAACACTTCGCACAAGGGTTTGTGAATATTCCCCGTAGTTTCTTTCTCTGCAGTGAGAAATTCAATGACGGCACGTTGCTTGTAACGCACATCACCTACAGACGCCATTTTAAAATTGTCATGCAGCTACGCTATCTGTCGGAAGAGACGGAAATTTGGCGTGATAACTCAGGAGACTTCAAATAATATATACACAACGTTTCGCATACGTAGCATTGTTCTCAGCTGAGAAAAAAAAAAAGCGGTGCATTACTTTGTGGGCAACCCTTGTATAGTCTTTATTCCTTCTGTCCTGTGTATTTGACAATCACGCAGGTTGTAAAAGATGCCCTGGCAGGCATTGATGATGTATTCCTGTAGTATTTGTATACCCTTAATGGACCTTGTATACACCAAAGATTTCAAAAATGGTTCAAATGGCTCTGAGCGCTATGGGACTTAACATCTGAGGTCATGAGTCCCCTAGAACTTAGAACTACTTAAACCTAACTAACCTAAGGACATCACACACATCCATACCCGAGGCAGGTTTCGAACCTGCGACCGTAGCAGTCGAGCGGTTCCGGACTGAAGCGCCTAGAACCGCTCGGCCACTGCGGCCGGCCCAAAGATTTCAAGTGTCCCCAAAACCAAAACTAAGAGGGATTAATACAGGGGGAACGAGGTGGCTAACGTACTGTACCTCCGCGAGCAATCCATTGCCTGTTAAACGCCGTTAAATGTCTTTTGGGATGTTAAAATCGCGCCTTGTTTGTCTTAAATTACTTATCTTTGGGAAATGGGGAAAGATTCCTCAACAAATAAATATCGTGAACAGGCGATAGATATTTAATTCAATCTGTGTATCGGTTATTGAGGATAAGGCAACCACTTTTCATCACACAAAGTGCAATTTTGTTCATGACCTGCAGTGAGCCATGACATTTCCCTTATACGGAAGGGAAGAATTTGATTTAGTTATCAGCGGTTCCGTAAGTGCAATGGTCGCAACGGGTCTGCGAGAGCGAACTGGCCCCAACAACGAAAAGACGAAAAGCGCGAGATCTGAACGACCTTACGGAGACTGACTAAGCAAAGCATTTATTGATTAGTTAATTTGCTGATCATAAGGGTTAACAAGGAGTTACTAGCTGCTCTTTTGTGGGAGGAGAGTTTCATTGAGTTGATGAATGCACACAGACATTAATACATCTTTATTACAAAAAGAGCGTAAGCGGGAACTTGCATAAAAACAAAGAAAATAATGTAGTTATTTAGGCTTATACATATACTACGAGGGTAAGTCAATTATTATCCGCAAAGTACTCATAAAATTTTATTGTAATGAAATAGGAAGCTTACATCATTTTTCGTCATAGTTTCCTTGCGTTTCAACGCACTTGGTCCATCGTTGTACAAGCTTCCTGATGCGCTCATAAAAGAAGGTTCTCGGTTGAGCTGCGAGCCAGTGATGCACCGCTTGTTTCACTGCTTCGTCCGAGGCAAATCGACGGCCCCTCAGTGCCTGTTTGAGTGGACCAGACAAGTGATAGTCAGAAGGGGCAAGATCGGGACTATATGGAGGATGATGCAGTACTTCAAATTTGAGTTTCTAAAGCGTTTCAACAATGTGGGCAGCAGTAGGCGGAAGGGCATTATCGTGCTGCAACACAACACCTTTTGACAGCAATCGCCGGCGTTTGCTTCGAATTGCAGGCTTTAGCCTGGCAGTAAGCATCTCACTGTAACGTACACTGTTTATTGTTGTGTCCCTTTCCCCGTAATGTTCCAGTACTGGACCTTGTGCGTCCCAAAAAACCCTAAGCATCCGTTCTCCTGCGGACGGTTGGATGTTGAACTTTTTCTTGCACGGCGAATTTGGATGTTTCCATTCCATACTCTGCCGTTTACTCTCCGGCTCGTAATGATGGATCAACGTCTCGTCACCAGTAATGATCCTGCTTAAGAAGTTGTCCCCTTCGTTACCATAGCGATCCAAATGTTTATTGCAGATGTCCAAGCGCGTTTGTTTATGCAACTGTGTGAGTTGTTTTGGGACCCATCTTGCACAAACTTTATGAAACCCAAGTCTGTTGTGGATGATTTCGTAGTCAGAACCGTGACTAATTTGCAGACGATGTTCAACTTCGTCAATAGTTACTCGTCTATCTAAGAGAATCATTTCACGTGAACGCTCAATGGTTTCTTCATTTGCCGCGGTAAACGGTCGTCCATCTCCTTCATCGTGCGTAACACATTTTTCAATCCATTCGTAGACACTCCGTTGTGGCAAAACACTGTTCCGGTACTGTACCGAAAGTCTTCGATGAAGTTCGGCAACTGATACGCCTTCCGACCACAAAAAGCGGATCACTGATCGTTGCTGTTCTTGGGTGCAAATAGACAGCTGAGCAGCTATGATTAACAGCAAGGCAGTGACGACGAAAACTTACCAAGAAGTTTGAAAACATATAACAACAAATAAACAAAACATGTGTCATCAACGTAAAACGACAGTACTACCAAAATAAACAAAAATACAACTAAATTGAACATAATAATTGACATAATTGAACATAATTTTTAGGGAGGAAGGAAAAATCGATTTTTCTCTGCCTCGTGATGACTGGTTGTTGTGTGATGTCCTTAGGTTAGTTAGGTTTAAGTAGTTCTAAGTTCTAGGGGACTGATGACCATAGCCGGCCGGGATGGCCAAGCGGTTAAAGGCGCTACAGTCTGGAACCGCGCGGCCGCTACGGTCGCAGGTTCGAATCCTGCCTCGGGCATGGATGTGTGTGATGTCCTTAGGTTAGTTAGGTTTAAGTAGTTCTAAGTTCTAGGGGACTGATGACCTTAGAAGTTAAGTCCCATAGTGCTCAGAACCATTTGAACCATTTTTGATGACCATAGATGTTCCATAGTGCTCAGAGCCATTTGAACCATTTGAAAAATCGATTCAGCAGTGTGCCCTCTGCACAATGGCGAAGAAAGAGAAGTGGCGTGAAGAGGAATATGTGTTCTGATCGTTGTGACTAAAAGAATACGGTACCATATTTACAAGAAAGTGGAATTTCCAACTTGCAGTCGCCACTGCATAGACTAAATAGAGTAAGGGATAAAAACCAGAACAGGAAAGTAACTCAAGTGAGTGTCTTTCATAGCAACATTGGTTTAAGCGAAGAAAATAAAATCAGTGCAAGGCTAAGAAGTTGCTATAGGATCAGCAGTCCGCCAGACCAACCGCTCGCAACGTGGTCGCGTATTCTAGCACCATGAGTCCATTTCCCGAAGTTACAGTCTAGAAACTTAAATCCACACACGAATCACAAGAAAAAGACTAAAGAAGAGATGGTGAAGGCGATACTGCAACTTTGAGGACTGGAATCCTTACCCTGATATGGTCCATAGCTGGCCCCGCACTCGTAACGGACAAAGGTCAGACGCAAGTCCACCATTACTCACGAATTATCTAATTTACGAAACCAAATTTAAGAGAAACGAAAAGTAAATAGTGCACGTACTAACGAATCCCTAGTGCTCTAAGCGCATTATAACCGACTAAGCTGGCATTCACTGAGTACACCCGTGCTTACCGACATCAGCAACGCGACCTCAGGCCTCCACCAGCGAACAGGAACACGTCAGCACCGACCGAGGTTTCACGTCTCCCAAGAATAGCTGGGAGTGTTGAGTCGCGAGAGATGGCGCGCTCCTAACTCGGACCATCAGAGACCACGGGAATGCCGCGAAACACGATGCCGTTATGGCTAGCCGCCCGAACACCGGAAAATGACTCGTGATTCGTCAGAGATGGGCGATAACGTACTAGCCTCCCATACCAGCGGGCCCGGGTTCGATTCCCGGCCGGATTGGAGATTCGAGCAAAGCAAACATAATGTGATGACGTTGTGTCAAGGGGGAAAGAGACATTACAATCTGAAAAGTGGGGAAGGAAGTTAAAGGTATTGCTGTGTCAGACAGTCGAGACGACTCGCAGCCGTACAGAGAGGACGCCTAAACGGAAAGGCCACAGTCTCGAGAGGCGCAAAATCGTTATGTCCATATGCCACAGAGGACGCACATAGCACGAGCTGTATTATACCTCCACCTTACGACACGCAAACAAATCCGAAGTGAACGTGACTCCGGCAAACGGGCATATAAGCAGACTCACGGGTCCATTCCGACAGACGGTATCGACAGTTAGTTCGTATGAACACCGTGTCTGAAGATCGCATCATAACGCACCTACAGTTGTCGTCTACAAGAGCCCAGTTTTTGTACTAGTTATAGGAGTCGTAATTCACTGGATTCAGGAACTGACCAGTATACACAGATGGAAAAAAAATGGAAATAAGAGTTTGGCGTCATTGGCGGGAGGACCCTTGCGGCGCAGGTCCGGCCGCCACGGTGCAGGTCTTATTACGAGGGGCGTTCAGAAAGTAAGCTCCGATCGGTCGCGAAATGGAAACGACTATGAAAATCCGATAAAGCTTTGCACAGATGTGTTGGGTAGTGTCTCTAGTATAACCCCAGTTAGCATCACGTCGCTCTTCTCATTTCTGAGCTCGCAGTGAGTGCGTAAAGATGTCTAGAAAATAGTGTCTGCCGCCAAGTACGAGGGCCTGGTGAGAAATTTCGCCTGAAGCTATGCAGCTAACATTACATAACTGTCGTGCTGTTTCTTCTTCAAGACAATTCTCAGCCGCATTCTGCAGGGGCAATGAAGATGCTCCTGCATCGTTTTCAAATGGAAATGTGAGATTACCCACAATACAGTCCGCAATTGTCTCCCCCTGGGTTTCATCTCTGGTCACATGAACCGCTGTCTTTGAAGACAACATTTTGACACAGACAACGAGGTGTAGGCCAGCGTGGAGAATTGGCGGAAAGCACTGGCGGCTGCCTTCTATGATGAGGCTATTGAAAAGTTGGTACAACGCTATGACAGAAGTCTAAGTCAGAACGGCGACTACGTAGAGAAGTAGCTGAAAGGTGTAGCTAATTGTTACAAGTAAAACATTTCTGATGTTCACTGTGGTTTCAATTTGGCAATCAATCGGAGCTTACTTTCTGAACAGGCCTCGTACATTAGACGCCACATTGGGCGACCTGCGCGCCGGATAGGGATGAAATGATGAAGGAGACAGCACAACACCCAGTCCCTGAGTGGAGAAAATTCACTACCCAGCCGTCAATCTAACCCGTGCCCGTAGGGCGACAATCCGTCACGGTGACCACTCAGCTATCGGAGCGGACATCCAGAGGTAAGTGCAAGTGAACTTTCAACGACATTGTCATGCTTCATCTTCACACATAAGACACTTAATGTGTATTTTCTTTCTATAAATTACCGCAAAATGTTGCTAATTTGTCTTGCCTTCGATTTCGCAGTAGTTTTCCAACGCATTTGGCCCTATGACGAGGTTCTATGGTTGCTGCGAGCAATCAGGCCACCTGAATAACGGCTACAACTTTCGCTGGTAGAGGGTTCTGTTTCTGCCAATTTTATGTCTGACACCAGAAGTATTTGGTGAATACAACAAGTACAGATAGGTAAGGGCGATAAATAGATAGAGGTGTTATAATTTCATACACTGTTAGTATCATGTGGTTAATTTATGTCAGTGTATGATTATACTAGAACATGAGTTCATTTTAATGTAACCAGTACAAATTGACAATATAAGCTACGCTGTGAAACTCCTGGGAATCTCTCTCTCTCTCTCTCTCTCTCTCTCTCTCTCTCTCTCTGTCTGTCTCTCTTGACTAATGCAATTATGACATTGTCTGCATTCACAAAAATAGTACAGGATTGTTTAAAAGTGAGGGTATTTTCTATGGTTCCAGTATAAAACTGCTATAGTATATTATTCTGAGCTCGTATTTACGCCCTTGTCTTATCTCTGCGTTGAAAACTAGAGATCCTTTAGCGGTTTTTCCCGACACTCGTACCGATTTGCTGACACCGTGAAATAATAAAAAAATTAACAGATAGATAAAAAGCGATGCTGCCTTCATTCACTCTGGATTCTGCATTCAATGACAATTTGCTGACTTGTTAATGTTGTTACGAGACACTTATAAGCAAAGTGAATTCTAGTGTGTCCATGTACATAATTTATGACAATGTTACGAATTTTTTTCAAATTAATAAAGAAGTAATGAGTTCTGTTTTACTAACATACGAAGGAGAAATAATAGTTACCGTTATAATCTATTCTTTCAGAATTTTGTAGTGTGTTGCGTATTATAATTCTACCTTAGATATTTACTTTTGACGGTCATTAATTATCATTTTATTTGAGCGACATAGCTCCCTGCATTTCCAATACAAAGTCCGTGCCAGCGACTAACAGCAATTTTATTTACTAGCAAAGTCAGATTTATTGTATATGTATGCCACATAGGACGAAGAGCGTGCAGTGCCGCATACTTTGTTCGGTTAATGCATACGTACGCTATACCACACGTCACTCAAAATGCTATGGAAATAAAATGAGCTCGTCTTTGTCAAAGCCGTGAGACTCAATTCAAGTCACACATTTTATTTAGTTTTCAAGTAGCAGTCATGAGCTTCTGTTCACTAAATATCAGAAGGCAGTGTTTTATCTGTAGTTTTACTGCAAGTAACAAAGTAGGTGTACACAGTAAATATAAGTGCAGCGACGGAGCAGCATACACTACGTCCCACGCGGACAGAAACAGTGGGGAAAACCGTCCAGGCCGAGTCCGTTAACAAGCAAGTTCGTCGTAAGAAATCACTGAACAGTGCTTATCGGCAAGCGGAGCCATCACGGAGCGCGAACGATGCAAGAGATCCCAGTGCGTGCTGCCGGTGCGCGGCCGTCACAACTGGGCCGGCGGCTGCGCTGGTAGCGAGCCCCGCAGGCGCTCCCGCTTCGGTCTCTGGCCGGCGGCGCCCAATGCGAACTCTGCGGGTGAGGCGGTGGAGGCGTAGGTGGAGACGTCGCTACAGGCACCGCTACCTGGGCCAATCTTCGCAGCTTGCTATAATCAAATGACCTTGCTCCACTTGTTTATCACGTGATAAGCAGGACTGCGCTCAGATAAGGATCTTCAGTTCGTAAGAATTGTTAGTAAGGTTGTAGTTTGAGGTTTCATTTTAAAAAAATTCATGAGAATGGGGTTGACATATTTTTCCAGCAGGCAAACTACGATTAACAGAGATGAAAAACAATGTTTCGTAAATGTATTAGCAAAACAGGTAACTTCTGCAATGTTTGCAGCCAAATGAGATTTGACTCGAGAAAGTCTTCAACTACATTTTCTATACACATATATTCAAATATCAGAGACATTCTGATAGGAATAGACTGTACGAATTACCAGTACAAAGCTTATTACACTTTTAAAGTTATTCCTGAATTATTAAGATGGCAGTTCTATTACTCCAATTACGGGCGGGTAGTCTTACACTTTTAGTTATCACATCGAGAAAATAGCGTTATATAATAATTTTTTTTATTTATTTGCATCCAGTTCATAATCTTTTCATAGATTTTACAAAAACATATGATTTAGTATTGCAATCAAAATTGTACAGAATTATTTTGCAACTTGGAATACCAAAGAAGTATGCTAGACTTCTAGAAGTGAGTTTGCAAAACACAAAAGGTAGAGTACGCGTGGGGGAATTGGAGTCAGAGGAATTTGTAATAAATAACGGACTTAAGCAGAGAGATGCCCTGTCTCCGCTACTTTTTAATTTAGTCCTAGAATATATTGTACGAATGGCAGCAGGTAATTCAGAGGGTGTGGAGTTAAATGGAAATATTAAGATATTAGGGTATGCAGATGATCTAAACATCATTAGCGATAGGAAAGAGTCAGTAACAACAAATGCGAATGCGTTAATCAAGGCTAGTGAAGATGTAGCTCTAACGATTAGTGAAGACAAGACTAAATACATGGTTACTACTAGAATACCAATAGCAGTAGATCAGGAAATGTTAAGAGTTGGAGACGTGCAGTTCGAAAAAGTGAACACATTTAAGTCTCTAGGCGTGGACATCACTTCGAGAAAATGAACTGAAGAAGAGATTACTGGCGGGGAATGCGTGCTACTTCTCACTAAATAGATTACTTTCATCATGGATATTGTCTAGGAATTTAAAGATTAGAATATACAAAACTATTATTCTACCAGTTATGCTGTATGGGTGTGAGACTTGGTCTCTCACTGCGCAAAAAGAAAAGCCGTTTCGAGTATTTGAAAACAAAATTTTGAGGAAAATTTTCGGAGCAAAAAGGGATGACATCACCGGAGAATGGCAAAAATTGCATAATGAAGAGGTTCACGAACTCTATTCAAGCCCTGACATAATCAGTATTATTAAAGCACGTACGCTGCGATGGGCGGGTCACGTAGCTCGAATGGATGAGGGCAGGGCAGCGCGCAGAGTACTGGTAGGATACTTAGAGGGAAAACGTCCTGTGGGGAGACCGAGGCGTAGATGGGAGGACAATGTGAAGGCTGATTTGAGGAGCCTAGGTATTGAAGGTGAATGGAAGGAAATAGCCCAAGACAGGGACAGATGGCGAAAATACGTTGATGCCGTAATGGACTCTCGAGTCCGGTATGACCAGTGAGTGTGTGTATTTATTATCATGTATACATGTGACATCAAGCGACACATTGAAATCCCAGTGTCCCCATGTCGCAGTACACCGCTAGGAGACCCAAAGGAAATGGTTCCTCCCATCCATAAAGTGGAGCACGTACGAAAGGCAGTGAAAAGTCTCAAATATCACATCGAAAAAATATTTTTACGTAATCTGTTCTCTGCTTTTTTGCTGGTAAATGTCTACAAGACTGTTACACTGGAAATTCCCTTACATTAGTATCGTAGTACGGTGCCAGAAGAACCAAGCAAAATGGCGCTGTTCATCTTCAGTTCATAAATATTTTCAACTTATCGCGGCCCTGTCAGCAACTGTATAAATATTAATTTAAAAAACCAACAGCCTCTGTTGCAAAGTTTACCTAGATTTACCTATGTTTCAGTCCGGATAACCTTCCTCAGAATAAAAGTAACTACCGTTTGTCCATAGTGGACATCGTCAAGCTAAAATTACAAATCCATAAATTATCGTCAGACTGTAAAAACTTACCTGAAACTGCCTCGGCCCCAATTCACGACCGCGATGCGGCAGCCACGAGTGCTGTACTGTCCACTATGGACAAACGGTAGATACTTTTATTCCGAAGAAGGTTGGGTTATCCCGACTGAAAACTAGGTAAATCTAGGTAAACTTTGCAACTGAGGCTGTTGGTTTTTAGAATTAAAATCATCTTCAGTTCAACTGAAGAATGGAAACTGGAAAACGTACTGGGTGCCTATTTTTCACAAAACGAGTATTCAATGCTAGTGTGTTCTCGGTACTCTTTTTTTTAGTTGACCTAGGTACCAAATCATGGTTAAAGTGTTTCATATGTGCGTCAATAGATAGCGCATGGTCTATGTGCCTGTAACTGCTTCGCTCGCGGGTCCCCACCGTTTCTAGTGACCTCGTCGCCGACGGGCAACTAAACTGGAATTTCCTTCTTTCGAGTTATCCTGGAGTGCCTTGAAGAGAACAGGGAAGTTTTGGTGAGTGGGCACACCTTTTTGAGCTGCGATAGAGATTTTGCAATTACAGAGAAACAAAGAACGGTAACCAGAGGCCTTGCGCCGCAAGATTCGCACAAGACTGTTGAGTAAGCAAAGGTACACGCCCGTACCATGTTATTCCAACGTGTACAACTGCTTTTAAGGATTCTGCTGCAACAATGTTGTCAGTTCTGGCGTTTATAATCTCCGGATGCAGTATGATCAAAGTTTTTCGTCCTCATCCATATCAAATAGCTATTAGAGATTCTTACTCGGGAACAGAAGATAGAAAACTGTCAATATATTCAAAAGAGGAAAGCCCACGGGAGACGCATGCCATGTCCTAGTTCATCTCAAAGACCAACCTTGTTTATCAGATGCCATTTCTTCCTCAACAGCACAGGGAGTCGAACAGTACACTTTGCAATATCTGATCCCAAGAACGATTTTGTGTACCAAACAGAGATGAATGCTCAGAGATTTTTTCTTGAATTTAGTTTTGTTATTGTCATATAATAAATTTAAAAGTTACGAGATATATGTTTCTTGTCGACTACAGTCCTACTAGTTAAAACATTAACATCTTATTTCCATACGTGTATTATTACAAATAAAACGTAATGCCTCTGTGTTAATGCAACCTGAAACAGTAACTTTCCTACTGGCACCGCCATCTGTGGAATTTTAAAAGCGTTTGTATCTAGTATTTAGCAGATTTTACAGGTTTTGAAAGGAAGATGTTTTATACGTCTCGTTAGTTCTTTTTTTTTTAAAAAAAAAGCGCTCCTTGATACGGCTATTTTTGAAACTGTACTTACACCTCTGTGTTGGTCTCAGATAGCATCCGTTTCCACCTATGCCACATTCATAGCCTTACGTGCCATCAAATTAATTAGATTCAAGTTATAGAAGCAGCTCAGTAACTACGTTATTATTAAGTGCGACGACGAACAACTGGGATAAAATTGACTTCATCCGTGAGAAGCAACTGGAGGAGGAGGAGGAAAGTGGCGTTACAGAAGATGTGACTTTAAATTTCCTTATTGCTTGTTAGTCATTGACTCTTTCTCAGTTCCAGAATCTCAGTTAGACGTGGTGCACATTAACACTTTGGGGATTCATGAAGTAGGAAATAAGGTGATGCAATGTGGGATATATTTTGAACAGAACGAGGTTCTAGCATCACAACATGCATTTCTTAAACAAGCTAGTATCAAAGAGCATCTGTCTACTAATCATACTTTTATAGGCTCAAGCTGTACTCTGTTCGACAGACATCTCGATTCTATAGTAAACCTTTCCAAAAAGGATCCTACAGTTAACACTTACGTAATGAAAATCGTTAAGACAATTGAGGATACATAAACTGTCTCAGCCTGACTTTAGGAAATGGGAAGTACGTAATACAGAGAGCAGAGAGCACTCCAATAACTTAAACATGCAGAAGTCCAGCAACACTTACTCCACAACTTACTATTATTCAAGTGATCAGAGAGTCATCGAGAGTGTGGAGGATTTACGTTAGGTATGGAGAGGGTTCCCCACAACCAACATGCAAAAAGAGATAATAATACTGAAATCAGCAACTGAAAGAATTTTTCCACACAAGTTGGAGCTCATTTTGCTTTATATACCGTATAACGTGAATAGGCACACAGATACGAGAAACATAATGTTCTGAACGGCAGATAGATATTAATGTCTTGTACAGGTATTCGTTTGGCTCTAGGTTTTATGATCTACAGTTTGAGTTATACCATTTAACTATAACAACCACCTTTAAAGAAGATGGAGAAATTAACGGTCAAATGTTTTCCCACGGGACACAAAGACACTTCACAATATTCGAAAATCACGACTCACAAATCAACACGCGGATTACTGACAAATGAAATTTCATTATCAACAAATATGTTAAGGATACTTCAACACTGTAGGGAAAAAGCACAGATCTGATGGGTATACTATCAGAAGAAAAGGTGTTATTTTCAAGTTCACACAAACACCCGTAAGTATGCGGAAGTTTAAAGGTAAAAGAGACCGCGATACAGAAGTAAATGAAACTGACCATCACCGAAAATTAAACTTAAGTATCATTAATACCTTTGTCCAGAAGGCGCCTTGTTCGTCCTGTACAACCCACGACCAATGGTGGAAGATATTACCAGCAGAGAAGCGGCAGAATACCCACTACATTCCTGTGGTGTACTAGCATGACTATCGCTCTGTCACTGACCAACCACCTGCGAAGTTAGACTAGTAATGCGATCCCACATTCACATTAAGTCTGGCCATACAGGACGCATCTTCAAAATATTCTCACACTCGCAGTGATTCACAAGTGCATTTACAGGGAACAGTGAAAATAAATCGGGTTCTGCGGTGGTGAATAAACAAACAAAACCGCTCCTCTTTTTTAAGAGACTGTGTATTGCTGTGACAGAGTGAAATTTCAAATGGGCTAAACCCTATCAGCATCTGAAAGCACCATACACGCTTAACATTCGTGAAACATATTTAGTGGACCATTTACAGTTGCTTTCGTTGTCTTCAGAGTATGACAGCTGTCTCCGAATTTTCATGTACGAAGAACTCTGAAACTTTCCAGGATTGTAAATGTTCGATGGATCTCTGACAACGAAATAATAAATTCCATCTTTTCCCATGAGCCACAATCTCCAGTTAAATATAAAACATGTCTACTCTTTACAAAGGGCTTGACACAATTCTCTGTTACTACTGCTCTTCCCAACAAGGGAAAAAGAAGAGTGATTACATTTGTGGGCAAAGAATCTAATTATATAGTTCGCAGGAAAAAATACAGTATTTGAAATATACATTCTTTTCGTAAAGATTAAAAAAATTATTGAAAATTTTCTAAATAACTTTATAAAATTTACGGTTATGTTTCCATTCACATGGAGCGTATGAGGTTATCGTCTTACAGATGAAAAGATCGGTATCCAGAGGTATCAAAGAGTTCATAGTGTGCATTAGGCTTTTTTGCATCAGACACTAACATCAACAGAGGATACAACGTTCGTTTGGCGTAGCATGTGGCTCAATGTGTCCCATGTATTAACGAGCATCTGATTTAGAAATAGTTGTAGTGTTTGGGGGAGAGAGAGAGAGAAATAGCCGGGGGAGGGGGGGAGGGGACCTCCTGCAGCAACTGTTAATGAATTACTTCGGCGCCTCAGGAGACGAGGATCTTGTCAGACCTCGTCAGTCGGCACAGTACTCGAGTACACGATGAACATACAGTACGTTATGAGCATATGTTGAAGCTACTCTTACACGGACGTAAGTCATGCTTTTAAATAATTTCGTTAATATTTTTGTATAATTGCGAATTATTTAAAAACAACCATTTCAAATGAATAGCTAAGTAGCGTCATAAGAACTTCTAGGCGTAAGAAGTTACAGTTACGTCAACTTTTGTTTTGTGTAAGTCTATAAATAGTCTAGACAATAGTGTCTCGCTGTCTTTTTGTCTCAGCTCATCTAGTCTCCGTTGTCTGAGAGCTTATGACTTTTAATTTCAAAAATATATAATGTGAAAGTATTCAAAACTTTAATTTCGGAAGTATCTTCCCCCTTATCTGAACGTAATTATCTTTGTGAAAGGGAAAAGTTCTGTTATTAAAAGGAAGTAATAATGTTTTTCAAGTGAATTCAGGGAATTGAGACAGGGAGTTTCAGCGGATGGGAATTAATTCAAAACTGAAACTGTGACAAGTTTAATTTTTTTGATCTCTAGATTATACGGCACAGCGCAGCGATCCACATTTTTCATCAGATCGAACGATAGTTAACATAGGCATAGGATCTTTGACTGCCAGCATTAATGAACACTGACATCATAATAACTCACAAAAATCCTTTTGACCTGAATTTAACTTACTTGAAAGAGTTTAAAATTAATTTGGACAGGACATACTTAAAGATCATCGTCTCTCTTCATTGATTAATCCTTCAAAGTTAAACTGACGAAAGTATTACGAAATATGCAGTTTCACTATGAATCCTGTTTTAGAACAAAATTTAAACTCAGTAGGTTGTGGCGCCTTCTCACAAAGAAAATTAATAATTACCACACCCTGAGATCAGAAAAAAACAATATTAACAACGACTAACCACTACCAACTAGTCAAGAAATACCAAGATTACGAGAGCTGCCAGAAATGGGCCGACCACGGGGCACGAACAAAGGAATAGACACAATTTGGAAATTTGAGTAAGTTCCTATGGGACCAAACTGCTGGGGTTATCGGACCCTAGGCTTAACACTACGTAATCTAACTTAAACTAACTTACACTAAGGACAACACACACACACCCATGCCCAATGGAGGACTCGAACCCTCGACCTGGGGAGCCGCGCGAACCGTGGCAAGGCGCCCGAGACGGCGCGGTTACCCCTCGCGGCAAAGACAAGAATTGGAGACCACAGTTAGCAGATTAACCTGGGATCCAAATAAAAAAGCGAACAGTTTGGTGATTAGTGCCAATTGAGACTTTATTGTCTTATCGATTTCTGAGCAGTAATTGTAAAAGTCTGATTAATTAAACTGTGTAGTGTTATAATTGTAATTGTGACTAATCTGTTATTTTCTGTTACATGTACCTGTTTTATTGATTGAACCTCACTGAGAGAGAAATTTTTATCACTGAGGCCTTGTCTGAGTATTGATGTACCCTAGCAGAGCTACTCAAGTCTACAAAAAGGTAAACACGTTGGTATTTGCGATCTTGCCTTTTGATGGCGCTTTATGCTTGATGAGTAATAGAGCAGTAATTAGTTTGGTTAACTAAGTCAAGATAATTTGTAGTTTGTAGTAGTATATAGTTTGTGTGATTTCATCAGTTAGGGTGCATTCAACTGCATAGGGAGTTTCATTTACTGGGAGCATCTGTAGAAACTATTGTCTGTTTAAGACGATCCCATTAGGGTTGTAACGTTATCGTGTTTTTATCGTCAATGATAAGAACACGTAAGGGAATGATAGCGTCAGAGAGAGTGATTAATCTTGGGTCACTGGAAAATTTAACCGATTTAGAAGACGTAGAGGTAAAAAATATTCCAATGCCGGCAATCAGTTATTGAACACAACGAAGCATGTCCTGAAGCGGTTTTCCATCAAGCGTAGAATCTATGTAAGACTGGAAGAGGAGCCACTTGGAAAGTGACTTCTGATCCATTTATTGCGATTTTAATGAGATTTTATGAGCGAGGTAAGGAAAAGGAGAAGAGAGGCGGAAAGGGATAAGCAATTAATTCCTTGAGGAAATGGAAAAAAGCGAGACAGAAAATTAGCAGAAACGGATAAGCGACGGGAGGAAGAGGGAAAAGGACGAGACAGACTAGCAGAGAAGGATAGAAAGATTTTCTATGATTTGGAACAAATTCATACCAAACTGGACGAAGTTAAGCGTAAATATGAGAGTTTGCCTGATCAGGTCGCTGGATTGAAGTTAGACTTTGGAAGTTTCCGTGGAAAGGAGACCAAGATAAAAAATCCTGTAGCTCTTTGAATAATTAATAAAATATGCCACAAACGTTTAATTAATGCTAAAAGATATTAAAAATATATTTTCTCTGTGTAGATAAATCTGTAAATTAAGGAAAAAAGGTCATAATTTAATACAAAAAGTATAATTTTCACTGTTCATATAAAGAATTTTCCAGAGAAATATTTACATATCGAAACTTTATAAAAGACACTCTGTAAATGAAGTTGAAGGCAGTCGCCGTAGTTTGTTTTGACAGCATAAAAGCAGGAGCTGCGCTCCTTTTCTTTCTTTCTCCTTTGTTATTGATTGCTGCCTCATAAAATGTAAGTGTCGCTCTCGTATCTGTAGCTTTTGGTGAAATAATTACGTTAATTTAGTGGGATCAGCCGTGTTTGAATCAAGAAACCTACTTTCATCTTCCATTAATGCCACATCTCAATTTATTACGTCGCATTTTACAACTTCTTCATGCTGCAGCGAAGGAGAGTTACCGACGAATTGTTTGGTGTCCATAGCCGAACGCTACTAGTGTCCAATCAGCATTTACTTTATCAAACTTTTATTTCAGCGTCCCTGAGATCTCCTTTACCGATCTTTTCTATCGGTATCCGGGAATGTAATTTTGAGATCAGTCACTGGTCTCCGAACAATGCCGTCGGTCAGCTTTCTCATCTCTCTGATGGGAATCTGATGCTGGATGGCGGAATGCAAATCAATTAATAAGCAAGTAAAGATTTTCTATCCACCGTTTTACTATTTCGGAAGCTTTGCCACCAGCAGATGTGATTAAAGGTTTTATAATATTACTAAATGTTTAACAATCAGTAAATGTCTTTTGGGGGGTTAAACTAATTTTAATCAGCAATATTTAAAGAAGATATCAGAAATTAACTTCCACACTCAATATTTCAAATTAACTCAATCACCTCCAAAAAATCATAATATAATATTTTAGTATAAGTACTATTATAATCAATTACACAAAAAATCGATAATTTGGAAGTAGACAATTAAAAACACATGGGTGAATATTTGGTTAAAAATGTAAGATGTGGGAACAGGATATGTCCGAATGGATGGAAGCCAAAAATACCGACTTTAGTACAAAGTCACTTGAAATAAACTTGCACCAATTCAAACAGTAAATAAAAATTCAAATACCAGGACGCAGGAAATTATGGAATAAATGAAGGCTCAGTTCAAGCAAATAAAACGTAAGGTCATAATTTAACTCCCGAAATGGCAACGTCAGATTAGTCTTATTTTTACCACACATGAAAACAATGTTCCTGTTCGAACCAACAAAGAACAGAGCAAGTTTACAAATCGATACAAATTATCTGAAAATGATTCACCTATTTTTAGATATGGCAATGAAAACACAACAATGTCCATACCGTATTCCGAAAGCAATGACGATCCATGAAGTAGTTGTCCTTCTTTATCATTACAGTAACTTGAGCCAAGTATAATCAAAAACCGGCAATTCCAGACATGCTCTTCAGTAAAAGATGTTCCGCACTCAGCAATGTTCATCAAAAGTTTTAGGAATATTTTTTTTACGGTCCTGGAATGAGTAGCATAAAGTCCAGTTCGTTGTCTCTCACTTAATCGGCTATGCCGCGTTGTGGGACGAAGTCGTGGAATTATGCAGTACCTATGAAGATTTATCGCCAAATTTTGGTCCACTAGCAAACAAGAAGAACTGAGGAATGGGGGCTATACTGTCCCGAGTATTACAGTCGCAAAATAAGATGGCTTGCGAAAATAGTTTGAGCGCTACATGTATAAGACCCGTATTGAGATGAACCGATTTCGTCCGGAGAAGTACTCAGAATTTTCAGAGTTACATTACCGATCAATATCGGGGGAAAAACTTAGCTATGTAATTTCTTATCAATCTTAGATTCCCTTGATCTGGTTAAAGAGGACCTCAAACAACAGAATGTAAACGGAAATAATCAAAACCATAATGGTAATTCTAAAGATGATCAATATAATTACAATAATAATAATAATAATAACAGCAATAATGGTTTCTATTCATATTGGAATAGCCAAAATTACAAGAGAAACAGAAACGGTCGGGATAATGGCAATGGAAACGGAAATGAAAATTCTATACATGATTCAGGTCCACCCGTAGATTTCAGTCCAAACTTCCGTCTGTAGAACCACCAAAGCCAAAATCAGTGGAGTCAGACCAACAAAATTGCGAGAAAGGAAAGTAAAATGACAATTACAACGCTTGTAATTACAATAACGATAACTGAATTTTGACTCCTCAGTGGCATTATAATAATAATATATTTTGTTGGTAGCTTTCTGCTGCTGCTGTTGCAACTGAACAGCATTTGCAAGTCTCACTTCAGATGAACAGTCATGTAAATAATCCTACGAAAGACTTACCAGGAACATTGAATATCACCAGTCTTTTCCTCCCGACACTAGTCGCAAAAGAAAGGGAGGCAAATGTTAAAACCGAATTGTAATGTTGAGATACACTGATGACGAGAAAATACAGGACGAATTAAGTAAAGAATATGTAGAATGTAAATCAGGTAAAGGCAAAATGATACAAGTAATGTTTAAGGCATCAATTAATGATATACCTACTGATATAAATATAGATACTGGGGATAATACTTCCTTTATGAGTTACAATTTATGCAAACAAATCAGAGTGAAGAATAAGACCCCGGCTTCCCCTTTTCAGATGAGTAACGTTACTGGAAAGCCTTTTTTTGGAGAAGGGCGGGGGGGGGGGGGGGGGTCAGCCACAGACTGTAAAATTTCAAATACAGGTCGACGTTACGATCTAGAAGGAAGTACTAAAAAGCACGTTCTTGGTATTAAATAAATTTTCGGTCTCATACATTTGGGGAAGGAAGTTCCTGTGTCAGAGGAGAACTATAATGGACACCGAGGCAGGAATATTAGTATTAGAAAGTAACAGTAACAGTATAAAGCAGGACCTGTTGAAGCTGAATTAAAGTAGCTGGACCTATGTATCTGACGACCTGATGGACGAACAACAAAGAGAACTGTGCCATCTGTTAAAAAATTATGTTAAGATAGGTATGTGATGAAAAGCCAAGCATTATTAAGGATTATGTGCACAATACGGAGATGTTTCCTAATAAAGCATTTTGTCGATCGTCTTATTCAGTCCCTCGGTCAACGTAAGAAGCAAAGGATACAGAAATTCGTAAGATGTACTGGCACATAATTGAACTATCCACTTCTGCCTATTCTAGTCCGCTGTTCACTGTAGCCAAGCCAGATGGAAGTATCGACTTAGTTCTGGATGCACGGGACATTAATGAAATTATTGCAATTGTCTGTATGCTACCAGAGAATTTAGAAAAATTGTTGCAAAATTCTGTGGAACGAAGTATTTAACCTCCATGATCTTAAGATCATCATACTGCAGATAGAATTATACAAAGAAACAATGAAGTACAGAGACTTCATCTCCTTTGGCCGAAGTTATCAGTTTGAAGTGATGCCATTTGATTTGAATGCGAGAAAAGGCATTTTCATAGCAGCGCTGGACACAATATTACGAACAGAGCTGTTTGACAAAGTGACCTTACATGTGGACGACTTGCTAATAGCCACGGAAACGTGGAAAGAACACATTAAATTATTAGAAAGGGCATTTTAAAAGTTTGCAGAGTATGGTGTTACTGCGAATCTGATGTTTGGCAAAAATCGTGCGCGTCTCATCCGGGAACAGAAGGTACTGCTGCACAAAAGCATGTGAAGCAGAGCAAAGTTGTAAAGCAACTATTTTCCATATGGGTAGTCGCACCTTGGCAGAAGGTCCGCACGCCAGTCGATATTCATCGGCTTCAAGCGTCTGATACTGAGAGAAAGCAAAGAATATGCTATATCAGTGCCATGTTAATGGTCAGAGTCAGATCATGAGTTTCTCATTGACAACCAGATACCAGTTCGCATGAGCTTCCATGGCGAAATGGCGAGGAGGACATGGTGCACGGAACGCCACACCAACTGCTATGCGATCTCATGAAGGTTATCCTCCATGTTCCGGGCGTGACCTCTCATCATTAGGCGACAAACGTCACACGCAGTAGGAGCCCTGGGTCGAGGCAAGTCTGCCTGGACGTAGCCGTACTCGATGAAAAAGTTCTTTAAGTGTGAGGGGAAAGTAGAAACATGCGCTATTGTAACGGGTTGCACTCTGGAAGGAGGAGCATCAATCAGGGCTCCCGACAAATCCCGCTTCGGCTATCCGTGCACGCTCACCGTTCTACCCAAAATTCTCAACTTGTCACACATAGTACGTGTTTTTTGATGTTGTAAAGCACTCTTGGCCTTCCAAGAGGTCTTCTTCCACAAGAATGTTCTGTTCTCCATAGATTTTTGTTCCTTCTGGAGCTCAAAGTGCATTCAAATCCTACTAAGTCTCTCAAACTTAAATGGTTCAAATGGCTGTGAGCACTATGGGACTCAACTGCTGAGGTCATAAGTCCCCTAGAACTTAGAACTACTTAAACCTAACTAACCTAAGGACAACACACACATCCATGCGCGAGGCAGGATTCGAACCTGCGACCGTAGCGGCTGCGCGGTTCCAGACTGTAGCGCCAGAACCGCTCGGCCACCAGCGGCCGGCCTCTCTCAAACTTAATTCTGGACAAGATGTCAGGTGTGATAAGAGTTTTCCATCTGTAAATCTTTGAATTTCTCGAATGAAATATGCGTGTAGCCAACTGCTTGAAGGTAATCTGGGATAGCTTACTAGATAATTTTTTGAATTAGAAGATTCTCTTTCTTTCTGGTCAGGGCTTGGCTCCTGGGAGACCGCTAGCACTCCTCACGTTCAGTAAGTGGCCATGTTGCTGGCCAAGCAAAGCTCCCACAGGTGGGGACTGTTGACGAGCAGACACCCAGCGAACCTCGCCTGCTGCCCTCGACCAGTTATGTGTTTGAGAATAATCAGGTGAGGTTTCGGAAGTGGAGTGCTGGTTCCAGAACACACGTTCTCTATGCGACAATCTCTAGGCCTGACAACGCGCCCTCTCCAGCACTCTCCATTCATGCTACCCAACTCCGCAGTAATGACCCCTGCAGACAGTTGGCGTCCTCCCCTGGTGCACCTTCTGTTATTGTTCATCCTGAAATGCACCCGGCCATTTACCTAACACCAAGAAGCCCTCACTGGTTGTCCACTCCTCAACCCGACTTCTCCAATCCTTTACGCAAGTCTGCTTTCTAATATGTCCAGTACTGCGGAATAACATACAGTGGCTGTTTGTATTCTTCGTCATTGTCAATATGTAGTTATCAAGGTTACAAGATAAATGAACTGAGTTGCTGTTTCTATTTCCGCTCCACCAATTTTAATGGGTTGGTGCTCTTTTTTTTCTAGTCCTGCTGTTACGCAAATCTGTGATGAATGAAATAATTTCTTGTCCATTTTGTCATAACATTACGATGTAATCTGCATATTCCAGATGCCATTATGAGGTTGAAATGTTATGGTGACAAAGCATTTCCTTGTTTGACTCTGTAAATAACATGAAAGAACGCATACATTTTTACAAGCTGCATTAATCTGCCTAGATTCCATATTCTTTCATAGTCATCCGTAGAGTATTAATACTATCAAATGATTTCTTAAAGTCTATGAAAAGCATGTATACATCCTGAGCATATTATAATTCCTTTTCAAGCAGGATTCGTAAACTGAAAACATTATCCACTCTCGACATATTTCTTCTAAACCCAGCTTGTACATCATCAAAAGTGCCTACCAGATAGGCGTGTAATCTTGATAAAATTATGTATGTAAGTATTGTGTGTGAAGAGTTGAGTAACGACATTCCTCTGTAGTTGTTTCTCATCAATTCATCTCCTCTCTTTTATATATTGCATGAATTCCATTCTTCTGTTATATGCTCTTCTTTCCAAATATTGAAAATCAAATTATGAACTTTTATCGGCATAGTTAGATTCCTTATTTTCCAGATATCGCCTGATATCGAGTCACTGCCAGCAGCTTTAAAATACGCGACAACGGCATAGCGATGTGCAGATACACAAGTGGCGGCAGTAGCGCGTACACAAGGTATAAGAGAGCAGTGCACTGGCACAGCTATCGTTTGTGCTCAGGTGATTCAAGTGAAAAGATTTCCCACTGTAACACGCCCAGGAGTACAAATGGATGGGGTGGGGGTCCCTTAAACTGTTTGTCGTTCCTTGACCGTGCACCTGTCCACACCACGTACCTGACAATCCCGCGGCGGTCGTACTGTTCTGCTCCACAATGCTGCTGGTTTGCCTGAAATTATCCATCGAAATATGCAAGCGGGTTTAGGGGAGCCGCTCAACTTTAAAACACAACACTGTTCTACGTCTGGTATGAACAACTACACTCCTGGAAATTGAAATAAGAACACCGTGAATTCATTGTCCCAGGAAGGGGAAACTTTATTGACACATTCCTGGGGTCAGATACATCACATGATCACACTGACAGAACCACAGGCACATAGACACAGGCAACAGAACATGCACAATGCCGGCACTAGTACAGTGTATATCCACCTTTCGCAGCAATGCAGGCTGCTATTCTCCCATGGAGACGATCGTAGAGATGCTGGATGTAATCCTGTGAAACGGCTTGCCATGCCATTTCCACCTGGCGCCTCAGTTGGACTAGCGTTCGTGCTGGACGTGCAGACCGCGTGAGACGACGCTTCATCCAGTCCCAAACATGCTTAATGGGGGACAGATCCGGAGATCTTGCTGGCCAGGGTAGTTGACTTACACCTTCTAGAGCACGTTGGGTGGCACGGGATACATGCGGACGTGCATTGTCCTGTTGGAACAGCAAGTTCCCTTGCCGGTCTAGGAATGGTAGAACGATGGGTTCGATGACGGTTTGGATGTACCGTGCACTATTCAGTGTCCTCTCGACGATCACCAGTGGTGTACGGCCAGTGTAGGAGATCGCTCCCCACACCATGATGCCGGGTGTTGGCCCTGTGTGCCTCGGTCGTATGCAGTCCTGATTGTGGCGCTCACCTGCACGGCGCCAAACACGCATACGACCATCATTGGCACCAAGGCAGAAGCGACTCTCATCGCTGAAGACGACACGTCTCCATTCGTCCCTCCATTCACGCCTGTCGCGACACCACTGGAGGTGCGCTGCACGATGTTGGGGCGTCAGCGGAAGACGGCCTAACGGTGTGCGGGACCGTAGCCCAGCTTCATGGAGACGGTTGCGAATGGTCCTCGCCGATACCCCAGGAGCAACAGTGTCCCTAATTTGCTGGGAAGTGGCGGTGCGGTCCCCTACGGCACTGCGTAGGATCCTACGGTCTTGGCGCGCATCCGTGCGTCGCTGCGGTCCGGTCCCAGGTCGACGGGCACGTGCACCTTCCGCCGACTACTGGCGACAACATCAATGTACTGTGGAGACCTCACGCCCCACGTGTTGAGCAATTCGGCGGTACGTCCACCCGGCCTCCCGCATGCCCACTATACGCGCTCGCTCAAAGTCCGTCAACTGCACATACGGTTCACGTCCACGCTGTCGCGGCATGCTACCAGTGTTAAAGACTGCGATGGAGCTCCGTATGCCACGGCAAACTGGCTGACACTGACGGCGGCGGTGCACAAATGCTGCGCAGCTAGCGCCATTCGACGGACAACACCGCGGTTCCTGGTGTGTCCGCTGTGCCGTGTGTGTGATCATTGCTTGTACATCCCTCTCGCAGTGTCCGGAGCAAGTATGGTGGGTCTGACACACCGGTGTCAATGTGTTCTTTTTTCCATTTCCAGGAGTGTATATTCTGAGACGATAAAAAAAATCGCAGGTTGCACTGTTTACATTCTAATTCGTAAGTGTTTATCCCAATTAATGGATGATTATCTGTCCACAAAAATCACTAGGACGAGCTTACGCCTAACCGAACACGGCGCGAATGATTGTTGATAATGCGAAAGCCGAATGATTGCACGAAAGTTCTTACGCTCGTCACGCATACACAGATATGTGGTACCAGTCCTCCTTGACACTAGTAATGATGTAGAACTGTTCGTAAAGTTAATTTTTCAGTTCTCACTTGTACGAGCGTGCGCGAAACCGTCGCGGCGCGGCTGATTGTTGGTGATGCGGAACGCGATGACCGAACGCACATTCTCACGCTCGCAACAAGACACTGGCACTTGAGTGCACTCTTTTCTGGTAACTAATTTCTTTATGATTACATTAGTTCATTCTGGGAGACCGAACACGGCGCGGATGATTGATACTGTACAGTACGACACGCAACGAGAGGATGCACAAAAATGTTATCAGCAGCACTGCTCATTTTTAAATTACTTCTGACGCACTTTCCTCTGAATCATTTGCTTATTTTATCACTTTACTGTAATAGCACTTGTAGCAACACTTCAATTTCCATACTAACAATGCCTCTCACATGCAGAGCTACACACTACACAACAGTTCCCTGTCCCGTGCTCGACTCTACAGACGCGCCTGCCCGCAAAGATACTCCACAACTAAGCCAGCGATATGACAACACGCTTACACCACGTGACTATGCCTGCACGACGGAAATGAAGTTGAAGCTAGACGCAGGGGACATTCCTTTTATGTAATCATTAGGGAATTCACTATTCAGAGATCCACAGTGTGAAGAGCGTGCCGAGAATATTAACTTAACGACAGAGAACAGCGGCTTTTGCGTAGCGTTGTCAGTGCTAGCAGACAAGCAACATCGGCTAGAAAACTGCAAAAATCAATATGGGACTTACGACGAACATATCCGTGAGGGCAGTGCGGCGAAATTTGGCGTTAACTGGTTATGGCAGCAGAAGACGGACGCGAGTGTCTTTGCTAACAGTACAGCAACGCATGCGGTCCCTCTCCTGAGCTCGTGACCATATATGTTCGCCTTAAAACGAGTGGAAAACCGAGGCCTGGTCAAATGAATTCCGATATCAGTTGGTAAGAGCTGGTTGGGTTCGAGTGTGGCTCAGACCACACGAAGCCATGAACTCAAGAACTCAACAAGACTCTGTGCAAGCTGCTGGTGGCTCCATAATGGTGCAGACTATGTTTGCATGGAATAGACTGTGACCACTGGCCCAACTGAATCAGTCATCGATTGGGAATCGCTGTGTTCGGCTACTTGGAGTTCATTTGCAACCATGCATGGACGACATGTTCCCAAAGAACAATGGGGCTTTTATGGATGACAATGCGCCACGTTACTGGGCTACAATTGTTAGAGATTGGCTTGAAGAGCATTCTGGACAGTTTGGGCGAATGGTTTGTCAGCCTGGATCACCCGACTTGAATCCCATCTAATATTTATTAGACATAATCTACAGGTCAATTTGTGCACAAAATCCAGCACCGGCAACACATTCGCAGTTATGGACGGCTATAGAGGAGGCATGGCTCAGTATTTCCGCAGGGAACTTCCAACGACTAGTTGAGTCCAGACAACGTGGAGATGCTGCACTACGCCAGGTAAAAGGAGACCCGACATGATATTATTAGGTATCCCATGACTTTTGTCAACTGAGTGTTTGTGTTTTTAGTTACAGTACTGCCGCGCGGGGTAGCCGCTCGGTGTGAGGAGCCTTGTCACGGTCCGTTTGGATCCCCACGTCGGAGGTTCGAGTCCTCCCTCGCGCATGGGTGCGAGTGTTGTCGTTAGCGTAAGTTAGTTTAAGTTAGATTAAGTAGTGTGTAGGCTTAGGGACCGATGTCCTCAGCAATTCGCTCCCATAAGACCTTACCCCTGCCCCCGTGAACCATGGACCTTGCCGTTGGTGGGGAGGCTTGCGTGCCTCAGCGATACAGATGGCCGTACCGTAGGTGCAACCACAACGGAGGGGTATCTGTTGAGAGGCCAGACAAACGCGTGGTTCCTGAAGAGGGGCAGCAGCCTTTTCAGTAGTTGCAGGGGCAACAGTCTGGATGATTGACTGATCCGGCCTTGCAACACTAACCAAAACGGCCTTGCTGTGCTGGTACTGCGAACAGCTGAAAGCAAGGGGAAAAACTACAGCCGTAATTTTTCCCGAGGGCATGCAGCTTTACTGTATGGTTAAATGACGATGGCGTCCTCTTGGGTAAAATATTCCGGAGGTAAAATAGTCCCCCATTCGGATCTCCGGGCGGGGACTACTCAGGAGGACGTCGTTATCAGGAGAAAGAAAACTGGCGTTCTACGGATCGGAGCGTGGAATGTCAGATCCCTTAATCGGGCAGGTAGGTTAGAAAATTTAAAAAGGGAAATGGATAGGTTGAAGTTAGATATAGTGGGAATTAGTGAAGTTCGGTGGCAGGAGGAACACGACTTTTGGTCAGGTGAATACAGGGTTATAAATACAAAATCAAATAGGAGTAATGCAGGAGTAGGTTTAATAATGAATAAAAAAATAGGAGTGCGTGTAAGCTACTACAAACAGCATAGTGAACGCATTTTTCGCGGCCAAGATAGACACAAAGTCCACACCTACTACAGTAGTACAAGTTTATATGCCAACTAGCTCTGCGGATGATGAAGAAATTGATCAAGTGTATGATGAGACAAAAAAAAATTATTCAGGTAGTGAGGGGAGATGAAAATTTAATAGTCATTGGTGACTGGAATTCGAGAGTAGGAAAAGGGAAAGAAGGAAACATAGTGGGTGAATATGGATTGGGGGAGAGAAATGAAAGAGGAAGCCGTCTGGTAGAATTTTGCACAGAGCATAACTTAATCATAGCTAACACTTGGTTCAAGAATCATAAAAGAAGCTTGTATATTGAGCAAGCAGTAAAGGAAACAAAAGAAAAATTCGGAGTAGGTATTAAAATCCATGGAGAAGAAATAAAAACTTTGAGGTTCGCCGATGACATTGTAATTCTGTCAGAGACAGCAAAGGACTTGGAAGAGCAGTTGAACGGAATGGACAGTGTCTTGAAAGGAGGGTATAAGATGAACATCAACAAAAGCAAAACGAGGATAATGGAATGTAGTCGAATTAAGTCGGGTGATGTTGAAGGTATTAGATTAGGAAATGAGACACTTAAAGTAGTAAAGGAGTTTTGCTATTTGGGGAGCAAAATAACTGATGATGGACGAAGTAGAGAGGATATAAAATGTAGACTGGCAATGGCAAGGAAAGCGTTTCTGAAGAAGAGAAATTTGTTAACATCGAGTATAGATTTAAGTGTCAGGAAGTCTTTTCTGAAAGTATTTGTATGGAGTGTAGCCATGTATGGAAGTGAAACATGGACGATAAATAGTTTGGACAAGAAGAGAATAGAAGCTTTCGAAATGTGGTGCTACAGAAGAATGCTGAAGATTAGATGGGTAGATCACATAACTAATGAGGAGGTACTGAATAGGATTGGGGAGAAGAGGAGTTTGTGGCACAACTTGACCAGAAGAAGGGATCGGTTGGTAGGACATGTTCTGAGGCACCAAGGGATCACCAATTTAGTATTGGAGGGCAGCGTGGAGGGTAAAAATCGTAGGGGGAGACCAAGAGATGCATACACTAAGCAGATTCAGAAGGATGTAGGTTGCAGTAGGTACTGGGAGATGAAGAAGCTTGCACAGGATAGAGTAGCATGGAGAGCTGCATCAAACCAGTCTCAGGACTGAAGACCACAACAACAACAACAACAATACATGGAACAATCATGGAGATACTAGAAGGTACCAGATAGATTATATAATGGTAAGACAGTGATTTAGGAACCAGGTTTTAAATTGTAAGACACTTCCAGGGGCAGATGTGGACTCTGATCACAATCTATTGGTTATGAACTGTAGATTAAAACTGAAGAAACTGCAAAAAGGTGGGAATTTAAGGAGATGGGACCTGGATAAACTGACTAAACCAGAGATTGTACAGAGTTTCAGGGAGAGCATAAGGGAACAATTGACAGGAATGGGGGAAATAAATACAGTAGAAGAAGAATGGGTAGCTCTGAGGGATGAAGTAGTGAAGGCAGCAGAGGATCAAGTAGGTAAAAAGACGAGGGCTAGTAGAAATCCTTGGGTAACACAAGAAATATTGAATTTAATTGATGAAAGGAGAAAATATAAAAACGCAGTAAATGAATCAGGCAAAAAGGAATACAAACGTCTCAAAAATGAGATCGACAGGAAGTGCAAAATGGCTAAGCAGGGATGGCTAGAGGACAAATATAAGGATGTAGAGGCTTATCTCACTTGGGGTAAGATAGATACTGCCTACAGGAAAATTAAAGAGACCTTTGGAGAAAAGAGAGCCACTTGTATGAATATCAAGAGCTCAGATGGAAACCCTGTTCTAAGCAAAGAAGGGAAAGCAGAAAGGTGGAAGGAGTATGTAGAGGGTCTATACAAGGGCAATGTACTTGAGGACAGTATTATGGAAATGAAAGAGGATGTAGATGAAGATGAAATGGGAGATACGATACTGCGTGAAGAGTTTGACAGAGCACTGAAAGACCTGCATCGAAACAAGGCCCCGGGAGTAGACAACATTCCATTGGAACTACTGACGGCCGTGGGAGAACCAGTGCTGACAAAACTCTACCATCTGGTGAGCAAGATGTATGAGACAGGCGAAATACCCTCAGACTTCATGAAGAATATAATAATTCCAATCCCAAAGAAAGCAGGTGTTGACAGATGTGAAAATTACCGAACTGTCAGTTTAATAAGACACAGCTGCAAAATACTAACGCGAATTCTTTACAGACGAATGGAAAAACTAGTAGAAGCCGACCTCGGGGAAGATCAGTTTGGATTCCGTAGAAATACTGGAACACGTGAGGCAATACTGACCCTACGACTTATCTTAGAAAATAGATTAAGGAAAGGCAAACCTACATTTCTAGCATTTGTAGACTTAAAGAATGCTTTTGACAATGTTGACTGGAATACGCTCTTTCACATTCTAAAGGTGGCAGGGGTAAAATACAGAGAGCGAAAGGCTATTTACAATTTGTACAGAAACCAGATGGCAGTTATAAGAATTGAGGGGCATGAAAGCGAAGCAGTGGTTGGGAAGGGAGTGAGACAGGGTTGCAGCCTATCCCCGATGTTATTCAATCTGTATGTCGAGCAAGCAATAAAGGAAACAAAAGAAAAATTCGGAGTAGGTATTAAAATCCATGGAGAAGAAATAAAAAATTTAAGGTTCGCCGATGACATTGTAATTCTGTCAGAGACAGTAAAGGACTTGGAAAAGCAGTTGAATGGAATGGATAGTGTCTTGAAAGGAGGATATAAGATTAACATCAACAAAAGCAAAACGAGGATAATGGAATGTAGTCGAATTAAGTCGGGTGATGCTGAGGGTATTAGATTAGGAAATGAGACACTTAAAGTAGTAAAGGAGTTTTGCTATTTGGGGAGCAAAATAACTGATGATGGTCGAAGTAGAGAGGATATAAAATGTAGACTGGCAATGGCAAGGAAAGCGTTTCTGAAGAAGAGAAATTTGTTAACATCGAGTATAGATTTAAGTGTCAGGAAGTCATTTCTGAAAGTATTTGTATGGAGTGTAGCCATGTATGGAAGTGAAACATGGACGGTAAATAGTTTGGACAAGAAGAGAATAGAAGCTTTCGAAATGTGGTGCTACAGAAGAATGCTGAAGATTAGATGGGTAGATCACATAACTAATGAGGAGGTATTGAATAGAATTGGGGAGAAGAGGAGTTCGTGGCACAACTTGACAAGAAGAAGGGACCGTTTGGTAGTTCATGTTCTGAGGCATCAAGGTATCACAAATTTAGCGTTGAAGGGCTGCGTGGAGGGTAAAAATCGTAGAGGGAGACCAAGAGATGAATACACTAAGCAGATTCAGAAGGATGTAGTTTGCAGTAGGTACTGGGAGATGAAGAAGCTTGCACAGGATAGAGTAGCATGGAGAGCTCCATCAAACCAGTCTCTGGACTGAAGACAACAGTAACAAGTCCTTACCACAAATTTACAATTTCCAGTTACTGTACTCGTTCTTTCACTTCTTCTAGAGATGGTTTCTCAACGAGTGTTTCAGAGTTTTGAAATTCCGAATTACTGATGTCCGAATCACTGTAAGCATTATTGTTTTGTAGCGCTTCGAAATGGCATTTTCATCTGTGTTTAATATGTGTCGGTTCCGTTACCACATTCCTATTTGCATCTTTCATGTAGTTGCAAGATTAATTCATCATCATCATCATTTAAGACTGATTATGCCTTTCAGCGTTCAGTCTGGAGCATAGTCCCCCTTATAAAATTCCTCCATGATCCCCTATTCAGTGCTAACTTTGGTGCCTCTTCTGATGTTAAGCCTATTACTTCAAAATCATTCTTAACCGAATCGAGGTACCTTCTCCTTGGTCTGCCCCGACTCCTCCTACCCTCTACTGCTGAACCCATGAGTCTCTTTGGGTAACCTTGCTTCTCCCATGCGTGTAACATGATCCCACCATCTAAGACTGTTCGCCCTGACTGCTACATCTATAGAGTTCATTCCCAGTTTTTCTTTGATTTCCTCATTGTGGACACCCTCCTGCCATTGTTCCCATCTACTAGTACCTGCAATCATCCTAGTTACTTTCATATCCGTAACCTCAACCTTCTTGATAAGGTAATCTGAATCCACCCAGCTTTCGCTCCCATACAACAAAGTTGGTCGAAAGATTGAACGGTGCACAGATAACTTAGTCTTGGTACTGACTTCCTTCTTGCAGAAGAGAGTAGATCGTAGCTGAGCGCTCACTGCATTAGATTTGCTACACCTCGCTTCCAGTTCTTTCACTATGTTGCCATCCTGTGAGAATATGCATCCTAAGTACTTAAAAGCGTCCACCTGTTCTAACTTTATTCCTCCTATTTGGCACTCAATCCGTTTATATCTCTTTCCCACTGACATTACTTTCGTTTTGGAGATACTAATCTTCATACCATAGTCCTTACATTTCTGATCTAGCTATGAAATATTACTTTGCAAACTTTCAATCGAATCTGCCATCACAACTAAGCCATCCGCATATGCAAGACTGCTTATTTTGTGCTCACATATCTTAATCTCACCCAGCCAGTCCATTGTTTTCAACATATGATCCATAAATAATATGAACAACAGTGGAGACAGGTTGCAGCCTTGTCTTACCCCTGAAACTACTCTGAACCATGGACTCAATTTACCGTCAACTCTAACTGCTGCCTGACTATCCATGTAAAGACCTTTAATTGCTTGCAAAAGTTTGCCTCCTATTTCATAATCTCGTAGAACAGACAATAACTTCCTCCTAGGAACCCGGTCATATGCCTTTTCTAGATCTATAAAGCATAGATACAATTCCCTGTTCCACTCATAACGCTTCTCCATTATTTGCCTAAGCTAAAGATCTGGTCCTGACAACCTCTAAGAGGCCTAAACCCACACTGATTTTCATCCAATTGGTCCTCAACTAATACTCGCACTTTCCTTTCAACAATACCTGAGAAGATTTTACCCACAACGCTGATTAAAGAGATACCTCTGTAGTTGTTACAATCTTTTCTGTTTCCATGTTTAAAGGTTGGTGTGATTACTGCTTTTGTCCAGTCTGATGGAACCTGTCCCGACTCCCAGGCCATTTCAATTATCCTGTGTAGCCATTTAAGACCTGACATTCCACTGTATTTGATGAGTTCCGACTTAATTTCATCCACCCCAGCTGCTTTATTGCACTGCAGTCTATTGACCATTTTCTCCACTTCCTCAAATGTGATCATATTTCCATCATCATCCCTATCCCATTGTACCTCGAAATCTGAAACATTACTGATCGTATTTTCACCTACATTGAGCAACTCTTCAAACTATTCCCTCCATCTGCCCAAGGAATCCACAGAATTCACCAGCAGTTTTCCTGACCTGTCCAAAATACTTGTCATTTCCTTCTTACCTCCCTTTCGAAGACTGCTAATTACACTCCAGAATGGTTTTCCAGCAGCTTGACCCAAAGTCTCCAACATGTTTCCAAAGTCTTCCCAAGATTTCTTCTTGGATGCTGCAATTATCTGTTTGGCTTTGTTTCTTTCTTCAACATAACTTTCTCTGTCTACCTGAGTTGTAGTATGTAGCCATTTTTGATACGCCTTCTTTTTCCTTTTACAGGCTGCCTTGACTGTGTCATTCCACCAAGCTGTTCGCTTCATCCTACCTTTACACACTACTGTCCCAAGACATTCTTTAGCCACCTCTAGTACTGTGTCCCTGTACATTGTCCATTCGTTTTCCAATGACTGTAATTGACAACATTCAACTAACTGGTACCTTTCTGAGATCACTGTTATGTACTTGTGCCTGATTTCCTTATCCTGAAGTTTCTCCACTCTTATCCTCCTACATATGGACCTGACCTCCTGCACTTTCGGCCTCACAATCCCAATTTCACTGCAGATTAAATAATGATCAGTGTCATCAAAGAATCCCCTGAATACACGTGTGTCCCTCACAACCTTCCTGAATTCCTGATCTGTTATTATATAGTCAATGACAGATCTGGTTCCCCTGCCTTCCCAAGTATACCGGTGAATGTTCTTATGTTTAAAAAAGGAGTTTGTGATTACTAAGCCCATACTGGCACAGAAATGCAAGAGTTGTTTCCCGTTCCTGTTGGCCTCCATATCCTCTCCAAATTTACGCATACCCTTTTCATAGCCTTCTGTTCGATTTCCAATCCTGGCATTAAGATCACCCATGAGCAGAACACTGTCCTTGTCCTTTACTCTAACAACTACATCACTGAGTGCCTCATAAAAACTATCCATCTTATCTTGATCTGTCCCTTCACAATGCGAATGTACTGACACAATCCTAATTTTATTGCTAGACACTGTCAAATCTATCCACATCAGTCGTTCCTTTACATACCTTATTGCATACCTTATTGCAAGCAAGAGTAATTACGGCGATTTTTTTATACAGTGTTTCACATACTCGAAAAAACTCCAGATTCTGACCTCTTGCCATTTTCTATTTTTCGCTGACTGAATCTTCCTTTTTCTTTCTTATTAAAGCCCGACAAGCAGTTTGCTTCTGTGTAAATATTTATTCCCATCATTTAGATTTTTTAGGAATTTTATTATTGCTATATTTCTGTCTGGAACACCTTAGGTACAATCCTAGTTCAACAATGTGTTCTTCTCGGTTTCTTGAATCGTAAAATTTAGGGTGTCCTTTATAAGATGAATGTCAACAAAGTAAAACAACAGTAATGGAAAGGAGTCGAAGAAATAAGGCGATGGTGAGAGAATTAGATTAAGGAATGAAGTACTATAAGTAGTACATCAGTTTTGCTTTTTGGGCAGCATAACAACTAGAGAAGGTACAAAATGCATACTGGCAAAAGAAAGAAACACTTTTCTGAAAAAGAGATTTGTAACATTAAAATAAATTTAAGCTGTACACAAACGTAACAAAAGACTTGGGGTACATCCTAATATCATGTCGGACCTTCTTTTACCCGGCGCAGTGCAGGAGGTCGACGTGGCATGGACTCAACAACTCGTTGGAAGTCGCCTGTAGAAATATTGAGCCATGCTGCCTCTGTAACAGACCATAGCTGCGAAACTGTGGTGGTGCATGATTCTGAGCACGAAATGACATCTCGATTACATCCCATAATTGTTCGATGGGATTCATGTCGGGCGGTCTGGTTGGCCAAATCATTCGCTCGAATTGTCCAGAATGTTCTTCAAATTAATAACTAACATTTGTGACCCCATGACATAGCGCATTATCATCAATAAAAATTCCATCTTTGTTTGGGACGTTGACGTCCATCAATGGCTCCAAATGGTCTCCGAGTAGCCTGACATCCAGAGGAGCTGCCACAGTGCCTTGTCACAACTTGGGTCCATGGCTTCGTGTGGTCTCGCCCACATTCGAACCCTACGATCAGCTCTTACCAACTGACATAGGGACTCATCAGACCAGGTCACGTTGTTGCAGTCGGCTGGTGTCCAGCCGATGTGGTCACGAGCGCAAGAGAGGCGCTGCATGCGCTATCGTGCTATTAGCAAAGGCAGTCGCGTCGGTCGTTTGCTGCCGTCGCCCATTAATGCCCAGTTCCGCAGCGCTGTCCTAACGGATACGTTCATCTTGCGTCCCACGTCTATGTCTGCTGTTATTTCACGCAGTGTTGCTTGTCTGTTAGTACTGACAGCTCTACGCAAACGCTACTGTTCTCTGTCATTAATTGAAGACTGTCGGCCACTGCATTGCCCATTGTGAGAGGTACTGCCTGAAATTTGGTATTCTCGGCGCAGTCTTGACACTGTGGATCTAGGAATATTGAATTCCCTAAAGATTTCCGAAATAGAATGTCTCCTGCGTCTAGCTCGGACTACCATTCCGCGTTCAAAGTCTGATAATTCCCGTAGGGCGGCCATAGCCTCCTCGGAAATCTTTTCACATGAATCATCTGAGTATACTGACAGCTCCACCAACCCAGTGGGCTTTTATACGTTGAGTATGCGATACTACCGGGATCTATAAACGTGCATATCGCTGTCCCATCACTTATGTCACCTCAGTGTATTTTCTGAAGGTATATGTCTGGGGTGTATAGCATTGTACGGAAGCGAAAACTTGGATGAGAAACATTTCTGACAATAAAAAAGTACAATCTTCTGAATAAGTAATGAGAAGGCACTGAATTCATCTGAGAAAAATTAAGTTATGACACAACTTGACTAAAAGAAGGAATCTGTTTATGGGACACACAATGAGGCATCAGGGAATCGGTAGTTCGGTAATGGAAGGAAGTGTAGGTGGGGGGTGAGGGAGTTACAAACTGTAGAGGAGAGCCAAATCAAAAGCAGAGTAAGCAGGTTCAAATGGATTTACGTTGAAGCAGTTATCCAGAGACGAAGAGGACTGCATAGTATAGGTGTACTATACACTAGCGCGAAGTGCTGCATCAAACCAGACGTCGGACTAAACACCCCAACAGGCTTATGATTTACACTATTGGCCATTAAAATTGCTACACCAAGGAGAAATGCAGATGATAAATGGGTATTCATTGGACAAATATTTTATACTAGAACGGGCATGTGATTACATTTTCACGCAATTTGGGTGCATAGATCCTGAGAAATCACTACCCAGAACAACCACCTCTGGCTGTAATAACGGCCTTGATATGCCTGGGCATTGAGTCAAACAGATCATGGATGGCGTGTACAGTTCATAAAGAGTAGTGACTGGCGTATTTTGAGGAGCTAGTTGCTCGGCCACCATTGACCAGACGTTTTCAATTGCTAAGAGATCTGGAGAATGTTCTGGCCAGAGCAACACTCGAACATTTTCTGTATCCAGAAAGGCCAATACAGGACCTGCAACATGCGGTCGTGCTGAAATGTAGGGTTTCACAGGGATCGAATGAAGGGTAGAGCCACGGGTCGTAACACATCCGAAATGTAACATCCACTGTTCAAAGTGCCGTCAATGCGAACAAGAGGTGACCGAGTCGTGTAACCAATGTCACCCCATACCATCACGCCGGGTGATACGCCAGTATGGCGATGACGAATACACGCTTCCAATGTGCGTTCACCACGATGTCGCCAAACACGTTTTGCCATTCGTGCACCCAGGTTCGTCGTTGAATACACCACCGCAGGCGCTCCTATCTGTGATACAGCGTCAAGGGTAACCGCAGCCATGGTCTCCGAGCTGATAGTCCATGCTGCTGCAAACGTCGTCGAACTGTTCGTGCAGATGGTTGTTGTCTTGTAAACGTCCGCATCTGTTGACTCAAGGATCGAGACGTGGCTGCACGATCCGTTACAGCCATGCGGATAAGATGCCTGTCATCTCGACTGCTAGTGATACGAGGTCGTTAGGATCCAGCACGGCGTTCTGTATTACCCTCCTGAACCCTCCGATTCCATATTCTGCTAACAGTCATTGGATCTCGACCAACGCGAGCAGCAATGTCGCGGTACGATAAACCGCAATCGCGATAGCCTACAATCCGACCTTTATCAAAGTCGGAAACGTGATGGTACTCATTTCTCCTCTTTACACGAGGCATCACAACAATGTTTCACCAGGCAACGCCGGTCAACTGCTGTTTGTGTATGAGAAATCGGTTGGAAACTTTCCTTATTTCAGCACGTTGAAGGTGTCGCCACCGGCGCCAACCTTGTGTGAATGTTCTGAAAAGCTAATGATTTGTATATCACAGCATCTTCTTGCTGTCGGTTAAATTTCTCGTCTGTAGCACGTCATCTTCGTGGTGTACCAACTTTAATGGTCAGTAGTGTACATTATACATTTTCGTCCTTACGTTGATCCCGTCGTATTCACTTTGCCTCAGATTGTCAAGCTAAATGAAGGCAGTGATTTTGTAGTGGAGGCCTCGGTTTTTGTTAGGTGCCTTCCTTATGAGACGCGTAATGGTTTGAGGCGTAGCGTCTTGCATCATTCCTACAGAAGTCAGACGATAACAAATAGCTTCATACAGTCGATGAGTCATCGTTCAAGTACGACAGGCGTAAGATGACGATCGAACAGGCTTGTTAGTTCCAGGTACTAGCGGCTGTGACACACTATGAAATCCTAAGTAGCAAAAACAACATTGTTTGTAAATACGAGGGTTGTTTTTTAACTAAAGGCCGTTTTTATTTTTAAAAAAAGATACAAATACTTTTGTAAAAAACTTTTATTTTCTGATTCTACACACTTTTACCTATTTTTCTACATAGTTCCCTTGTTTATTTAAGCACTTGTCATACCGTACAACTAAGTTTTTAATTCCCTCTTCAAAGAATTCGGCCGCCTGCTCCGACAGCCAAGAGTTCACGGCCGCTTTCACTTCATCGTCGTCATTGAAGCGCTGCCGGCCAAGATGGTGTTTCAGGTACCGGAAAAGGTGAAAATCGCTAGGAGCAGGGTCGGGGCTGTATGGTGCATGGTCCAAAACTTCCAGCCAAAAGAATCAATCAAATCCCGAGTCTCTTGAGAGGTGTGAGGCCTAGCGTTATCGTGCAGGTGCAAAACTCCGTTTGTCAGCATGACGCGCCTTTTGTTTTGAATTGCTCTGCGGAGCTTCTTTAGAGTTGCACAGTAGGCATCTGAGTTGATTGTCGTTACTCGTGGCATAAAGTCCACTAGCAAAACACCGCGCCGGTCCCAGAACACAGTTGTCATAATCTTGCGCTTTGACAGCGTCTGTTTGGCTTTGACCTTGACGGGTGAGGTTGTGTGTCGCCATTCCATCGATTGTCGCTTGCTTTCGGGAGTGGTATGGGATACCCATGTTTCATCTCCAGTGACAATTTGACTCAACGTGTCACCCCTTCTTCCTCGTAACGAATCAAAAAGTCCAATGACGTGGCAAATCTCTTCCCTTTGTGGTCCTCTGTGAGGTGTCTGGGAACCCACCGAGAACACAGTTTCTTAAAGTTTAGGTTTTCAGACACAATTTTGTACAAAACCGATCTTGAAACTTGTGGAAATTCCAAAGAAAGAGTGGAAATTGTGAATCTTCTGTCCTCACGAATCTTTGTTTCGACTGCAGCCACCAAATCATCAGTGATCACAGAGGGCCGACCTGAACGTTCTTCGCCATGGATGTTTTGACGGCCATTTTTAAACTCTCTAACCCATTGACGCACTTTACCTTCGCTCATTGCATTCAAGCCATAAACTTCTGTTAACTGACGATGAATTTATGCAGCTGATAGGCTTCTCGCGGCCAAAAAAACATATCACTGACCGTATCTCACACACGGCGGGCGATTCAATAATCGTAAACATTATAAAGTAGCACAGCGATTCGTACACGTCAGCTACAGAGCTGCAACTTGCATCAGTGTGAACGGGAAGGATACCGGCAATTGGCGCGGTGGCTTGTTGCGGCGTCCGCACGAACTGCGGGACTATACGCGCGAACAGCCCTTACTTAAAAAGCAACCCTCGTAGAAACTTCAGTGAATATTACTTCTTTTATTAATTATTCCTGCTTTATTATGTTTAGTTGCTAATGCGCAAGCGCGGTGGATTCGTATTCTGGAAGGGAGGGGGAGTGGGGGAGAGGAGGTAATCGGTGAGGGAGTGGTGAACCGACGGCTAATCTACAGGCGCTTCGCGTGAGGTTCGGCGCCGCCCTGTACCGGTTTCAAGGGGGCCTTCACACTGCATATAACGACATAAATCTCTGGAGTGACGCGAGAGATTAATTCACTGGCGTTCGACATAAATCGCAGTGGATGTGCTGAGGTCAGTGGTCGCCGCGTAACAGCCGGGGAGATCGCCAGCAGTGGACTGGCTCCACACGCGCGGTCCATTCCTACGGGTCGCGGTCTGCTCCAGCAGTGCAAAATTGACTGGAGATCAGATGGATAATATTGATGAGACCGCGTTTCGCTCAGCTTATAGTCTATTAGCGTCCTTTAAATGACAATATTAGAGGTAATATCGGCGCATATCTTACGGTTAAAATGAGAACTCCTGATTCGAATGCAACTATAACTGACACCGTTGAGAACGTTTTTGACGTTATGGGCAGAGCCCTGATTTGACGATCTAACGCGCTAAATCGACAGACTTTGGCAAGATACCACTTATGAGAACACCCAACAACTCTATTTTTGTGTTTTTTCTTTCTTTTTTTAGAGAACACGTTTATATTAACGTTACGCCCTGCAAGTAACAGGTGACAGTCAACGAAAGGAAGCTGGCTGAAAATATGACACATTAATATTCTTAAGCTATGAATAGTTCGCCACTGTCATAAAACATGTAATTAAAAATATTTATGCTTATTAAGCCAATGTTACTTAGGCTTTTGGCATAACATTAGCGAAGTATAACTCATCATGGTTTATACGTTGCTGCCATGAATTCAGAAAGAAGGCCCCCGGAGCAGACAACATTCCATTGGAACTACTGACGGCCGTGGGAGAGCCAGTCCTGACAAAACTCTACCATCTGGTGAGCAAGATGTATGAAACAGGCGAAATACCCTCAGACTTCAAGAAGAATATAATAATTCCAATCCCAAAGAAAGCAGGTGTTGACAGATGTGAGAATTACCGAACAATCAGTTTAATAAGCCACAGCTGCAAAATACTAACACGAATTCTTTACAGACGAATGGAAAAACGTAGAAGCCGACCTCGGGGAAGATCAGTTTGGATTCCGTAGAAATACTGGAACACGTGAAACAATACTGACCTTACGACTTATCTTCGAAGAAAGATTAAGGAAAGGAAAACCTACGATTCTAGCATTTGTAGACTTAGAGAAAGCTTTTGACAATGCTGACTGGAATACTCTCTTTCAAATTCTAAAGGTGACAGGGGTAAAATACAGGGAGCGAAAGGCTATTTACAATTTGTACAGAAACCAGATGGCAGTTATAAGAGTCGAGGGACATAAAAGGGAAGCAGTGGTTGGGAAGGGAGTAAGACAGGGTTGTAGCCTCTCCCCGATGTTATTCAATCTGTATATTGAGCAAGCAATAAAGGAAACAAAAGAAAAATTCGGAGTAGGTATTAAAATCCATGGAGAAGAAGTAAAAACTTTGAGGTTCGCCGATGACATTGTAATTCTGTCAGAGACAGCAAAGGACTTGGAAGAGCAGTTGAACGGAATGGATGGTGTCTTGAAGGGAGGATATAAGATGAACATCAACAAAAGCAAAACGAGGATAATGGAATGTAGTCGAATTAAGTCGGGTGATGTTGAGGGAATTAGATTAGGAAATGAGACACTTAAAGTAGTAAAGGAGTTTTGCTATTTGGGGAGCAAAATAACCGATGATGGTCGAAGTAGAGAGGATATAAAATGTAGACTGGCAATGGCAAGGAAAGCGTTTCTGAAGAAGAGAAATTTGTTAACATCGAGTATAGATTTAAGTATCAGGAAGTCATTTCTGAAAGTATTTGTATGGAGTGTAGCCATGTATGGAAGTGAAACATGGACGGTAAATAGTTTGGACAAGAAGAGAATAGAAGCTTTCGAAATGTGGTGTTACAGAAGAATGCTGAAGATATGATGGGTAGATCACATAACTAATGAGGAGGTACTGAATAGGATTGGGGAGAAGAGGAGTTTGTGGCACAACTTGACCAGAAGAAGGGATCGGTTGGTAGGACATGTTCTGAGGCATCAAGGGATCACCAATTTAGTATTGGAGGGCAGCGTGGAGGGTAAAATCGTAGGGGGAGACCAAGAGATGAATACACTAAGCAGATTCAGAAGGATGTAGGTTGCAGTAGGTACTGGGAGATGAAGAAGCTTGCACAGGATAGAGTAGCATGGAGAGCTGCTTCAAACCAGTCTCAGGACTGAAGACCACAACAACAACAACATGAATTCCGTGCCCAAACATCACGCAACTGTAGCTTTAATACGAATATAAACTATATATAAGCTTTGAGGGCAGAAATGGATTACAACAAGGCTGCCATTTAACATGACGTCATACCACTGTGCCTATTCATCAGTATTCCATCAAGTCTCCATTAGAAACGTCCGCCTGCTTAGCTGGGTGGTTATGTGTTTGCCTCCGGTGAAGTGGGCCCGGCTTCGATTCCCGGTCGGGTTGGGGATTTTCTCCGTTCATGGTCTGGGTGTTGTGTTGTCCCATCATCATTTCATCGTCATCACCGGCACGCAAGTCGCCCAATGTGGAGTCGACTGAAATAAGTCTTGCACTCGGTGACCGAACTTCCCCGAATTGGGCCTTCCGGCCAACAATGCCATACGCTCATTTCATTTTATTTCCATTAGAAACTAACGCCACCAAGGCTACACGGGAAGTAAGCTGAACCACGACCCTGCTAGAAGTGAGGTATACCATATCTCTCTCTTGGAAAAGATAACTAAAACGTCACGTTCTGCTATGTAAGTACTTCATCCTCAGACGCTGCCCACTTTTGCTATTACATTTAACAATTTTTTTTTTCACATTCCCTTTCTCAATTGTGTCATTCGGTCTTTCCTTGATCTTCAGTTTCCATTTCAGTCTTATAAAATTTAATTCTAGTTGTATGTCAATGAATATCTAGCTCTGTTTTCTTATCTACAGGGACACAATTTGATGTGCACTTTCAGGTTGCCACATCCCCTTTCTTATGCTCACTGGTAACAATGTTCTGGCCTCTTTAGGGCGCCTTTCCAGAACGTGCGTGGTGTCTTTGCCCTTTAAGCAGCGTCTCAACCAGACCAGTTCTGCCTAGTACGAAGGGCACAGCGCACAGAAATCGAGTCCCTAGAATCTTTAATTCATTTTTAATAGTTCCACAGGGGGGACTGTATCGTTAAATAATATATTTTAAATAGTAGTTACTTATAATATACTTTATCAGTGTGCTAGAATATTTGACTTAGAGTTGAGTTTAGTATAGATCGACTGGAGTTCCACCGAATCTTACAAAGGCAACCTATGATATGGTCAGTAGAGCAGATACCGAAACACAACACACAGATTCAGTTAGATGACTTGGCTGTCTTCGGTATGGAAACGCCGTCTGATACATCCGTGCAAGCTCGTGTCCACTACCATTCACGCAGCAGTGCATAAGAATCATGTATGTCTGTTCACGGAATAAGTATCCTGCCTTGTCTGACCTGATCATTTTCAGTTAATTCACTACCTGTAGTACACGTACACAAAGGACATGGTAAAGATAGACGATGACGAACATAAACAAGTCTCCCTGGAAACATAATGACCTCTAGCGCACAATGAATCAAACGAATCCATAGATAAGTGAAGTTGTTGGGATGTACTTGGGGAGACGATGAGCATCAACTTTCATTAATAACTCAGAAACAAAGGATTTTCTGACATGCGTTTGTTTGAACATTTTTTTTCTTTATTTAGTCTAAGGAACCTGTCCTCTAAGTTCGTAAAAGTATTTTTCCAACACCCTGTTTACCGGCTGATTATCTTGTGTTACCCGGTTACCTAAACCTTTTATTTGAGAGGAAAGGAATGAAATGCACATATATCGTAAACTGAAAGTTTGTATATTTATATATTTTTAAAGTTACAAACAAAATTAGAAAATTACAGAATGAATCAAGTTACAGATGCCCTACACTATTAGTTTAGCAAAAAAATGGTTCAAATGGCTCTGAGCACTATGGGACTCAACTGCTGTGGTCATAAGTCCCCTAGAACTTAGAACTACTTAAACGTAACTAACCTAAGGAGAGCACACAACACCCAGCCATCACGAGGCAGAGAAAATCCCTGACCCCGCCGGGAATCGAACCCGGGAACCCGGGCGTGGGAAGCGAGAACGCTACCGCACGACCACAAGATGCGGGCATTAGTTTAACAAGACTCTTGGTTGTTAGCAACATTTTTAATTTCTTCGCGAGAAGCCAGAATGAGCAAATTCATCATCAGAACCTACAAAACCGAAAACTATGGACATGATACTAGTGGTGGTCGGTTTTCTTTATTTGTTACATGCTACATGTCGCTCTCCTTTCTTCTCGTGCTGTCCACCACTGGCCTTCTCTCAAGCGTATATCTGCTAACGAGGAAGTCCATGCCCAACTTATTTTACAACCTATGTTTCTACTGACGTACTTTTCGTGGATTATTTCAATGCTTTTTTTACTACGCTTTCCCATTTTCCGCTGGGTCAGCATAGCTCAGACGTATGTTATTCATTTAGGCTGTGTTCTGAACCTGTTGATTTTACTGTGTGTCCCACACATATAGAGTTTAAGTTTTCCTCGCAATGGTTCGCTACACATTACATGAGATTTTACACATTCTCATGGAATGCTTGCGCCTTCCCACATGCGCGGATGTCGACGTCTTCGTCCTTTGTACAGGGTGGGGAAAATAAGCGTCCCGGAGAGCAGAGTTCTAGGGTACGAAGAAACATGGCAGAGGAAAAGAAATACAGTACCAGCCTGAGTACAATCTCATCCGAAATGTACTTGAAGACACAGGGGGGGGGGGGGGGGGGGGTTGTGATACACCGTAGCCTCGGGGACTCCCCAAACAAATTAATCACACACTGACAGATCGGGTGATCTGCGTGGCCACCTAAGGTTACGACCAGACTGACCTCTGCTAAGAAATCTATCATACATGAAGATTGTGTAAATGTACTCCAAGGTTCGGCCAGCTCTATGGGCAGTTGCTCTGTCCTCTTCAAATTAACTGTAGGTCTTTTCCTCCTCCGTCAATGCTGCCACAAATGGTTTCAAAATGTTGTCAATGTATTGAAGCCAGCCGGCCGCGGTGGCCGTGCGGTTCTAGGCGTAGCAGTCCGGGACCGTGGGACTGCTACGGTCGCAGGTTCGAATCCTGCCTCGGGCATGGATGTGTGTGATGTCCTTAGGTTGGTTAGGTTTAAGTAGTTCTAAGTTCTAGGGGACTGATGACCTAAGATGTTAAGTCCCATAGTGCTCAGAGTCATTTGAACCATTTTTTATTGAAGCCACAGTCTGATGAAAGAAGACAGGACCAATAATGCGGATTGCAGGTACTGCAAGCCAAACCTCAAACTTCAGACCATGCAGTGTTGTTTCGTGGGTCCGTTGCCCAAAATATGTGATTCTGTGAGCTGACATAACAATTCAGGTGAAACCAGGCTTCATCTGACATAAAGGACAGATACATGGTGAAGCTATTCATTGTTATCTCAGTGAACTGGAAGCGCTGAGGAGCATCTGCCGGTTTAATGGGTGAACACTTGGTAGGGATGGATTTGTAAGTCCAGGTGAAGCATTCGTTTTTTTTTTTTTTAAATACTTTATTTCATCATTATTGTGATACAAAGCAACCTACTACCTAAATACATTAGTAGGTCCTATTTTTAACTATTTCTAAGTTTCTGCCTGCAGCTATTGTTATGTTTAACACTACAGGTTTTACTACAATCCATCACCACTATGGGGGGGGGGGGGTTCTGCTGCTGTGCTGTACTATGTTATTATTTGTCTAGTGTTACCTTGATTTTAGCTTATATTGTTTGGATGCTACTTGAAGATGGTTAATTATTAATTATATGACTACTCTACCTGCAGCGTTACAAGTGTGCCAGAATACAATACAAACCTAATTTTTTGGCCATTCCCACTGAGCTAATCCCAGTGGGAGTGCCCCTGGCACTGGGCTGGCCGGTGACGTAGTCGCTGCAGTTCTATGTTATTTCTATTATCCTAATTTGATCTTATAACTAACCTTATATCTAATGTCATAATCGGTGCATAGTCAAATCCGGTGGTAATGTACTACCCCCCAACCTATTCCGAAGACCTGGCGGAATCCAGTCGTGAAGCGACTGGCCTATTCCACGTCCCGGCGGAACCGGGGGGTGCACGCGACAAGTCTGGTGTTTATTTAATGATTGTTACGTAAATATTCTTTGAGGACTTTGCTCGATATTACGTTTGTTAGTTGATTCAGGACGTTGAAGGTGTTTTCGTGCCGGAGCAAGTGGTGCGTGTCGTTGTTCGGCAGTTGTTCCCTAAGTTGGTGTGCAACATCGTTGAAGAGGGGACACTCGTACACCACATGGTCTGGTGTGCCCTGCACTGCTCCACAGTCACACGCTGATGTTGCCCTTTTCCCGAAACGACAGAGATATGTCGGGTAGGGCCCGTGCCCAGTAAGAAAGTGCAGCAATCCCCTTGACGGTTTGATGTAGGTAAGTTCAAGGCGTTCCTTTATGCTGGGAAACAGCTCGTGCGTTCTTCGGCCAGTTTCATCGCTATCCCAGAGTTCCTGCCACAATTCCATTCCCCTTCTTTTGATGTTTTGTTTATCCCCTACATATACCCCCATAATTTCTTCTATTTTCTCCCTTCTATTTTTCTTGATCCAGTACCAGGTGGCCTGTTCCCTAATTTTTATGTCCAATGGACATAACCCCATCAGTACTGAAAGTGCCCCTCCTGGAGTTGTTCTGTATGCGCCTACTGACCGTAGGAGCATATTTCGCTGCACTCTTCTTACGGCCACGGCAGGCATGACCCTCGTGAGCCTGTGTGCCCAGACCGCTGACCCGTAGCCTACTATGGATGTGAGGATGCTATTGTGATACAATTTAATAAGATCAGGTGGGAGGTGAAATCTTTTGTGCCCTATTCCAATTAAGTTGTGTAGTACTGTGAGTGATCGTTGTGTTACTGTGTCTATATGTGATGCGTAGTTCCACCTCTCGTCGATGATGACACCAAGATACCGAGCTTCTCGGTGCCTGAGGATTGGTAGGCCATTTATTCTAACGGTAGGGTTTCTTATTAGTTGACCCTTGAGCAGCAAGTAGGTTGACTTATTGGGTGCTATAGACATCTTTGTTTTATGACACCATCTGGTCAGTATTGTGATAGCTCTTTCTACTTTTGGCTCCAAATCTTCGCGGCTATGGCCGCCGACCAGCAGGAGGAGGTCATCTGCGTAGGCTATGACCTCTAGCACATCTTCACTGCTCTTTAGTTCTTCTAAGAGTGGTTCCATATTTATGTCCCAAAAGAGTGGCCCCAGGACGGATCCCTGAGGACACCCCTTGGTGATTTTCTTACTGACTTTGCCACTAGGGGCCGATAGCCAAACCTCCCTGTCTTCACAATAGCTCCTCAGACAGCCATATAGCGGCCCTGGGCATTCTTTCTCCCGCAAGCAGGAGAAGAGCGAAGGCCACCACAGGTTGTCAAAGCCGCCACTGATGTCCACCATGATGCCAACTATGTACTTGTGCGGGGCGGAGTCACAGACATCTGCGGCCAGGGCGATTGCGTCAGACGCCGACCGCCCTGTCCGAAAACCGAATTGTCTGTCACTCATCCCGCACAGGACCCGGTGTGCAGCCAGCCTGTCTGCCAGCAACCTCTCAAAGAGCTTGCCCAACAAGTCCAATAGACATATAGGTCTGTATGACTTGGCTTCTTTGTGGTCTTTGTCTGGGCCTTTTTTAATTATGACTACATTCGCCCTCTTCCATATTGAAGGGAATGTCTGAAGCCGTAGACATTCGTTGTATAGCTGAGTGAGAGGTGCCACCAGCTGGGGGGCGAGGTACTGTATCACTTCCGCAATAATGCCGTCTGGGCCGGGAGCCTTACCTTTTTTGAGACCTTTTATTTGGGAGCTTACCTCTTCTTCGGAGAAGGGGTAGACCACACGGTTGTTTTCATAGACCCGTTGGTTCTCTCGTCTTACTCTCTGCTGTTCTTCCGAGTCATCTTCCTCTCTATCGTCAGGTAACAGGGCACGGAGTAGGGCCTCTGCAGTTTCCTGCCAGGTCTCCGTCATCCGGTCCCCGTCCCTGACGGTAGATAACACCATAGGTGATTTAATTTTTTCTCTAACTATTTTGTAGGGTAATCCCTAGGGGTCCGTAGCCAATTGGCTTTGCACATATTTCTCCCAGCTCCTCATCCTGACAGCCTTAAGTTCCTGTTGGAACTGTGCTTTGGCTTCTCTGTATATCTGCAGCCAGCGCTGCTTTTCATGCCAGACGACATACCGCTGGTAATACCTCCACGCCCTTCGTACTGCCTGGCGCATTTGCCCCAGTTCGGCTGACCATGGTGAAGGGGAGGCCGCGACGGCCCTCCTCCTGGTTGGTACAGCTGCCTTTACTGCCCTAAGTATCGCACTTGTAAGATCTTTGCTGTATTCTTCCACGTTGACATCACCCTCCAGTAACGCAGGAATGTCACACTCCCTCGCCAGGCGGTCCCAGTCGGTTTTGTTGTAGTTTAGCTGCGTTTCCCACCCCATGTCCCAGTGGCACTCGCTGTCTCCTATGATGAATGTTATCATGTTGGGGTCGCTAGTAGTGATCTGATCCCACACTGTCCAATTCGATAATTTTGTTGCAAGGTTTGGTGTTACCAGTGTAACATCAATGTTTGTACCATGTCCTCCCCCTCCGGTGTAGGTGGGAGGGTTTCCCTGTTTGTTAGCGACTATGAATTGTAATGACATGATTGTACCGACAGCTTTTTCTCCTCTGTCATCCTGAGTACCACTGAACCACAGGGGGGATTTTGCATTGATGTCCGCAGTCACAAGAATTTTTTGTCCCCGCAACGCCGTGGCTATTTGGACAAGCTTATCCAGAAATTCATCAATTTGTCTTCCATACTGGAAGTACATGTTAACTAGGTATAGTAATCCTGTGGGTAAGTGAAGCTCCACGACGTTGCAGTGGTCATCCGAAAATTGTGTTAATACGGTGGCTCTTAACGCTTTATTTATGATTATAACCGCGGCCCATGGCTCCGCTCCACTGTAGATTTGTTGCCAGTTGACTGCGGTGAACGGGATCCGGCCAGCCAGGGAGTATGGCTCCTGTATGCAGAGTACATCTAGACTCTTCTCCTCCACCACTTTCCGGAGTTCCTGCAGGACCAGTCTGCTGTTATGAGTGTTTATCTGTCCCACTCTTAACTGGCTCACGTGGGAAGTATGTATGTATATGAGACTCTGGCCAGTTTTTGCGCCAGTCGTGTGCTATTCTGCCGTTTGTGATGACAGATTGGTTGTATAGCTCATTAAGGTCGAATTTTTCATTTCGCCTTTCAAACACTTTCTTGACCAGGTCTCGCAGGGCTCCGAAGTCTGTGGGGAGATTCATTGTCTTGAGCTGTATTCTGTCTACAGCCTCCATCACTGGGAAGGTAATGTCTCTACCGTATTCGTGGCCGACACGCACCACGTGCCTCAAGGCTGTTGTGAGGGTGGCCGGCTCTTCCAGCCTAGACAGCTGCAAGGCGTGCTCCAGGTTGGGGTAAATCCTGGCAGGATCTATTCCCGGCCCTCGTTCAGTATGTGGGCTTGTTTGTGTATCAGTGTTAATCGGTACACTAGTGCTACTTATTTTATTTACTTGCACTAGCTCCTCCCGCATTGATAACCTCCCTACCACAGGATGCCCAAGTGGTCGTTCTTGATCTTTAGGCGACCTATGTCCCCGATTCGGAGGGGAGGGTGCATCATTCTCATCACAAGGATCTGTCTGAATACAGACGTCTTTCATTGTGATGATGAGGTGTTGTGGCCTGGTAATCTTCTGTATAAATTGTCTGAATTTGTTGGCCCTTATTGCATCCCTCAGCCTCTTGCTTGGAGACTTTCTTTTGGGCTTCCTGTTCCCATTTTGGGACTCAGCCATAGTCAATTCTAGCTATAAGTCTCTGCTCGAGCATGCTGTAGGTAGGGCAGTTTCTGCCAGTGGTGTTACATGATTTTTTGCCTCTCTTTGTGCAGGGTATACAGATTCCGGCTTTGCTGCAGTTTTTCCTCGTGTGATCTTCGGCCCCACACCTTCGTTTCCCAATGCTTATGTATGTGGTCTAAGTCGCCATAGTTGTGGCATCTGGGAACTACTAGGTAGTCCCGTACGTTTAAAGCGTGAAAACCTAAATAGATTCTCCCCATAGTGGTGATTTTACGCCACATCTTTCCAGGGACCTCGGCAACGTGATGTACAACGCCACGCTCCCGGGGCCCTGTCTTGAAGCGTAATTTGAAGTCATTTCTGAATGTTTCCCACTCCATGTCATCGAAGTTCTGATTATACAACGTCTCATATATATCTGATTCCGTTAAAGCTACTGGTACATCATAGAGGATCACCAGCGGATTTCGCTTTTTCGGTGGTTCGCACTTTACTGCTGTATTCAATTTGGTGTTTTTTAGGATTTTGTCTCTATCTTCTTCTGTTGCTACATCAACTACTACCACGTTTTTAGTTGCCTTAACTTTGTTTATTTTAATTTTATCTTTGGCAGGGTCAATTGTTGTAGTGAATATCTCTTGTACCTTTTTTACTGTTTGTCCGGGCAGGGGTCTTAGGAAGACCGCCGTGTCCGGCCTTTTTGTGACCTTAGCTATTGCTTCCTTGGTGGTTTGCGTTTTTGTGGGTGCTTGTGCAGCCACTGCAGCCCATGTCTTGGTTGGCTGCTGTCTTAGTCTGTTATTCTCCTTTTCTAATTCTTCGAGTCGCCCCTCAAGCTTTGCACTTGCAATGGCCCAGGCGGCGAGTTCATTTTTAATGGCCAGGACTGCAGCCTGGCAGATTTTGCCATTTTTACACTCGAATCCAGAATTTGATATATTTTGGTATGTCTCTCGAGTGTGGTTTGCACATTCTGTTCCGCTTCCTCCTGTGAGGCAGGAACAGTCGCGATCGACGCCCTCGAGGTCGCACTAGAGTCACTCGTCTCTGAATCAGCCATGTTAGACGAGTGAAAGAAAAGGATGAGAGCCCGTCTCTTGCCCCGGACCGGCTCCTCTGGCATGGGGGGGGGGGGGGGGGGGGGGACTTCTGCAGCTCGCCCACCAACCTCGCCCCTAGGTCAAGGGCACTCCAGAGCTGCTGGGTTCAGCGCGCCGTTGCCAGCGCCCTGGTCCCCGTCGAAGGCCTCGTCGTCGACGATTTCACACGACGCTCCTCGGCAAGTGCACCCCGCACTCCGGAGAGGCGGATGCACCCCTCGCCCTTCGCCGCCTACTAGCCCGAGCTTCCACCTGAAGGCCAAGGACCCACTCCTACTCAGGTGGTGGGTCGGTCCCCCAGTCGTTCGGCGGTCTGGGCCCATCTAACCTGGCCCAGGCGATGTCACCATCTCCTGGGTTTGGCAGAACACGCCCCGGTTACCCAGGGGCGCGGCAAAGCACCCTTGCCGACTCGCGCCGGGATCCCACGCCGACAAACGAAGTCGCCGGCATGCAGAGCACCTGCCGGACTGTGCCCTGCGAACAGAAAGGGACTGGTGTTCGGTCCCTTGACACAGCTCCCCCTGTGCCACGCACCCTTCGCTTTCGCATCGGGTTGGGTCGCAGCTCTCCCTTTGGTCGCAAGGCAGAATGCCAAGCTTAACATCTGGCACCACGGGAAGGCGGAAAGAGCCACTTGGGAAGGAGAGGCTATGAGAGACGCATCACTTCCCCTGTGAGGTCTGCCGCGGCACACCCGACTGAAAGCGATACGCCCCAGTGCGAGCTTCCGTGCCTTACGGCGCGCCGGTAACGGGCGGGCCCGCACCGAACGCGCCGTCAAGCGACTGACCCCTCGCCAGACAATTCGTTTGCATGATCGACGTTATATGCCGGTCTCTGGATTTGGTAGGACTCCGAAACATTTTCTGGTGAACTACAGTCACATTTTCTGGTGTGCTGGCACGTTTCGGAATGCATTTTTACTTGTTCAAAACATATTATGTCTGACTCCATTTTCGGACTAAGAGTCGCATTGCACTCTTTGCTGGCACTTTGACACCATTTAACATCTAAGGAAACAACTGACCACACAGCGTCCACGATTTTGTTGCCACGTAACTTTCCACAGTGGGCACCAGCTGCTCCACTGTGAGTGCCATCGTCCCCTTTGCACTGCTCCAGTCACACTGACACAGCCCGCTCTACGCTCTGAACCGGTGTGTATCACGTGGCGGGAATACAGGTGGTGTGCGCGGCATGGGATTTGGTTACGTGCAAACAGTCACGGCCAATCGTACCCTTTCGTCTGGGCCACTTTTGGTTGCCCCATCCTGTATTTCACGGTACAACTGACAGTTGCCTGCTCTCAATACTGATTTTCCTTGTGCGACGGCTTGGATTCAGTGTTCCTTCGTAGAATCAAGAACATCTTTTGTTTGTATTGGTGATCAGAAAACGATTTGATGTCGGATCTTGCTTGTAGTGCCGCGATTTCAGCTGAGAGTGGTCGCATGTGAGCAAGAAAACTGAGCTTCTTGTCTACTTCCTCTACTTTCTGGTTAGTGGTATGTTTTCCTTCTTCAGGAACCTACTTTCTCTTTCTGTTTTCGTGAAATAACATGTACGGCATGTACAAACAATGACACGTGCTTAGCATAGAATGCCAGAATCACTATTTAACAGGGGATCACTATTTATTACGCAATTTAATAATCATATACAGGGTGTTACAAAAAGGTACGGCCAAACTTTCAGGAAACATTCCTCACACACAAAGAAAGAAAATATGATATGTGGACAAGTGTCCGGAAACGCTTACTTTCCATGTTAGAGCTCATTTTATTACTTCTCTTCAAATCACATTAATCATTGAATGGAAACACACAGCAACAGAACGTCCCAGCGTGACTTCACTTTGTTACAGGAAATGTTCAAAATGTCCTCCGTTAGCGAGGATACATGCATCCACCCTCCGTCGCATGGAATCCCTGATGCACTGATAAAGCCCTGGAGAATGGCGTATTGTATCAGAGCCGTCCACAATACGAGCACGAAGAGTCTCTACATTTGGTACCGCGGTTGCGTAGACAAGAGCTTTCAAATGCCCCCATAAATGAAAGTCAAGAGGGTTGAGGTCAGGAGAGCGTGGAGGCCATGGAATTGGTCCGCCTCTACCAATCCATCGGTCACCGAATCTGTTGTTGAGAAGCGTACGAACACTTCGACTGAAATGTGCAGGAGCTCCATCGTGCATGAACCACATGTTGTGTCGTACTTGTAAAGGCACATGTTCTAGCAGCACAGGTAGAGTATCCCGTATGAAATCATGATAACGTGCTCCATTGAGCGTAGGTGGAAGAACATACTGACGAAACTAAAATGAGCTCTAACATGGAAATTAAGCGTTTCCGGACACATGTCCACATAACATATTTTCTTTGTGTGTGAGGAATCTTTCCTGAAAGTTTGGCCGTACCTTTTTGTAACACCCTGTAGATTTCAAACTGGATGATTAATAAGTAAATTTTCAGTTGGAGAAATTATTGATGAATAATAAATCTGTTTCTAGAAGTTATGATCCTACAATATTTGTGCTGGTAATTTATGCAATTCTGCAATGTATTATAGGTCAGACAGGCCGAGCTCTCATGACTAGATATAAAGAGCACATCCCGACTAGAAGCGGTGATGGCAAGAGGGGTACCACTTATGCAGAACACCTTATACAAATGGCTCATGCGCCGAGTCCTCCGTCTAATATCGAGTTGCTTCATGCTGAAGTTAAGGGTTCAAAATTAGACATCTTAGAGGAAATGCATATTTTTAAACATCTGCAGTATGCCAAAGACGATGTCCTTAACTGTCAGCTCCAATTAAAAAACAGAAATTTCTTTGAAGATTTCCGTCCCTTACTTAATTCTTCACATTAAGTTGCATGACGTAGAAGTTAGTTCATGCACGCGCACGATGTTGATTGTTCACGGATGGTAACGCCCCCCCCCCTCCCCCATTTTGGTACGTTTTCCCTCCTACTGTGTTGAGGGTTTGGTTAGACAAGAAGACACCATTTGTATTTTCTTACTGCTGCGCGATTTTAAGAGGCATTTTATGTATCTTCGTTGGCTTCTATGTAATTATAAGATCATGGAGCCAAGGTATGTTATAAATCTTTAACGTCTTCTGATTACGGCCTGGTCGGCCGCTTAGTATTATGGCGATGTAGCGACTATGGTTGTTTCTGCTGCAGATATTATTAGTGCGGTTTTATCCGTTAACAATAACGTCCTTAGCATAGCTATCTTTTTAGTTTAGTTGTAATTTCTACCTAGTTCTAGGTTTTGGTTTGTGGCTGATTTAACATCCGTGCACAAAGTTTGTCGTGCGTTGCTTTTAAACATGTCGTAATTCTCGCATCATCGCATTTATCATTTGCTCAATTTGCTATTTGTGCGACAACTTCTTGCAATCAGTTAGGTCCCGATCCGTGTTAACTTTGTAATTAGCAGCGCATGTGAGCAGCCTGCGGTGCCCCAGTTCGGTGGAGAGCCTGTGACCATCTTACGTTGGCTGGGGCGAGGCAGCACACACCGGGTTGAGATAAGTAATGTTATTGACTTGGTACATATGTTCCGTGTATTTGTAAAAAAATTTATGGTGTCTTGCTGCTGTAGGTGTTGATTTTAGCCTTCGACTATGCCTATTTAGGCAAGCTGTTTTATATTTGCTCTGAAGAAAGCGTGGTTACCCACGCTGAAACCTAGGTAAACACCAGGTATTTGTGCAATCGAGGTGGATTTTTCATAATTATTTCACGCTACAGTGCTGAAAGTTCTTATTATACCAGCATTACCTCTCCCGCAGGAGCCCACTATTCCTTTGTCAACTACGGTCTCACTCTTCAGCATTAGAAGAGCTACGCATAATGACCGTTACCAAAGAAAGTAGGGAGTGACAAATACATTGTAACTGACAGGTGCCTAGCTACTTACCTTTCAAAACATTCTCCTTCTTTTTCAGCGTTACAGCGCACTTACGGATGACAAATGTAGGCTTTATTAAGCGAAGTGGAATTCAGCAACTTGGGAACGAAACCGACGAGCGACGGAAAATGAGCATTGAGAAGAGGCAGCTGTCAGTTGTCGGGTGAAATACGAGGGACGCGGCCGTCGATGTCCGCGCATGTCGGAAGGCGCGAGCAGATCTGGCCACGAACTCGCGTTTCTTCGCCACAATCCATAGTCGAAATTGCCAGTAATAACTCCTCACCGCGACGGGGATCGCCGTAACGGTCTTCTGTCATGCAACAAACGAGCTTTAGGCAATTTCCTTAGCCTCTTCCGTTGCATGTTTCTCCGGCTTAGCACGAACTGCGCTACCCGCTACTATAATTGCCCTCGCAGAGAAGTTGGGTTCGTTCATTTCTTCGAGCCTCGACTGCCATTAGCATCACCGGAGGGGGGCGGACATTTATTTATTAACACGAAGGCTCCCGGCTAAAGCTGCGTCGCGTTTCACGGTAATTGTAGAGCCGTACACGGCATTCCGCAGCTGTTAATGTGTTTCTACACAAGCTGGTGTTCCGTTGCACAGTGTTTCGGCAGAATTGTGTGCCAGGACACGTATGGAATTTCCGCTATACGTAAATAATAACAGCTGAGGCGGTGCAAAGCCAGCCCACAAACAGAATTGATGGCTTCTTGGTGTTCCACGAGCATCCACTTGTAGCAGATTTCGAAGAAATGTTGATATGACAATCTAATAAATGTACTATCAGATAAGATGCAACCAACACTGACGTAGTACCTCGACAGCATGATTCCATATTGACAACCCTATTCAAATGGAGTGTTGTTATTTAGCTGTTCCACTTGTAATCTCCACCCTCCTTCCTTGTTCCATATATTCTCCACGTTAAACATTGCTTAGTCCAAATAATTAATGAGCAAAGTCTGTTATGAAGATTTGAGAGGAGCGAAGGTTACAATAAACTTTCAAGTTAGCTTATCATGTAGAGGTGGCTCCAGTTCTTCTTGTCTAGGGGTCTGATTCTTCAACCTGAAAGTCTAACATTAGGCCCTCACGGTTGGTTTGAACTAAATTAGTCGGAAGATTGTTGTTGCAGAATTTTTTCATGTAAATATATTTTCCACTGATTTTCCCACATTTTAATGAATCATGCAGTATTCTGATTTTTCACATTAACAAAGCCGAAATTACATTGTTCACACCTATTATACAAAAATACGTCCGATCACATCAAACGCAAGCTTACGACCTTCACACTTTGCGGAAATAACAATATTCCAAAGGGTTTACAGTTTTTCTTAGAAAATGAATTCCTACTAACTTTCGTTACATTATTAATTCCAATTATTATAGCTTAAATGAATCCAGAAATAAACATAGTAAACAGTACAGGATTGCGTAATTACAATAGACATTTTAAGTGTGCAGAATATTCGTAATTTCAAATGTTTCTAAAAAAATAATTTTAACTGTACATTCAGAACAAGCACTTATCGATTATAACATCGAAACTAAAATATTTTATAAAGCAATTCCTTTTCATGAAGTTTTTAAATTGAAATATAACATACTGTGTATAAAATTATATGCAAGTTTTCAGAAAAGCTACTGGGATAATATTGACCAGTGCAAAATTCGAAAAATAATACTAGTATCGACAGGAAAAGTAATTCTGCACGAGGATGTCCCGTCACACACTCTAAAAGTCATCAGATTCTACTACCCGACCATAATACTATTGCACCCGTAGCTGTTATAAGAAACACTGATGACATTACAATAAACAAGTACAGTGGTGACTAAGGAATGAGTATCGCATTGCCGTTGATTTCAAGACAGCCTTGCATGTACTATCAAGTGGTTCAGTGTTCCACGTGAAGTGTCGCGATAAAGACTCATGGTAAGCTGACAGAAGCTCCCTCGCTCCGTGGGGCAGTAATGTTGTGGTCGGCTAATATGCACCAGACACAACAGTTGTTCTTGAACTTACCATCGATTAATTCAGTATAGTCTACTTTAGAACAAAATCATTTAATCGTAAAGTAGCTCCTTAGCAAAAATTATCGTTATGAACGACATCGAACACCTGAAACTGAAATATATTTAACTGTGCCGGTTTCGGCTGAATGAGCGACTATTTAATTTTTGATGTCTGTGCAGAGAACAGGTTAACTTACAAAGCGAGGGCCATTACAAGACTGTTAACTATTTTTCAGTATCTCTCATATTTTGTTGCTGACTTCTGGTTAATGGTAGGCACCTAAGCAAACTCAGGGAACAGGTAGGACGTACAAAAGGTTGAAGATCGTGATGTGTGAATTCTGGAGAAGGAATCTTTGCAATGAAAAATGGCTGACAATGACAATAACGATTTCCATTTTAAAATATGGCAGTGGTGTAGTTTTGTAAGCCAACGGCCTTGCTGCATTGGTAACACCGGTTCCCATCACATCACCGAAGTTAAGCGCTGTCGGGCTGGGCTAGCACTTGGATGGATGACCATCCGGTCGGATAAGCGCTGTTGGCAAGCGGGGTGCACTCAGCCCTTGTGAGGCAACCTGAGGAGCTACTTGATTGAGAAGTAGCGGCTCCGGTCTCGGAAACTGGCATACGGCCGGGAGAGCGGTGTGCTGATCACATGCTCCTCGCATCCACTGACGCCTGTGGACTGAGGATGACACGACGGCCGGTCGGTACCGTTGGGCCTTCCAAGGCCTATTCGGACAGAGTTTAGTTCAGTAATTCGTAAATGAGCACAGAATGCAACATAACAAATAAAAGAACACTGTATTATCGCATAACTACTGTTTATTGCTGAGATAGTAATATATCCGCTTGATAGATGCTAAATAAGATCGTCATATCTTATCTGTTAATAACAAATATTATTCTATAAATTTATCTATAATATGCTTTCCGAGTAATAATGTTTTGCGATTAATTCTCTAAGTACTAATACAGCGCTACTTACTAACGAAATTTATCACCATCTATTTAATTTCGTAGTTTTTCTTTCACTGACCTCCATTGCTTTCATCCTGTTTTACAAACGAGTACATGTACTACCAGTAACAATGTAGTATATAGACGCATAATATTCATAAAGGAAGTCGTCACTGCACTCATAAGTAAAGGGCCGAACGACTGCCGTGTAACCCTTATCCAATGGCGTCAGCAGATGCAATAACGAAAGGCTTGTGGCGACCACACCCCTCTCATGGTCAATGTAGGGTTCCTCCACCAAAGAACCACTACCAGTGTGTCAAGTACCGCCTCACTTGGTCTCATGAGGCTGAGTGTTCCCATCAAAGATCACTCTACCGGAATACCAGGAATAGAGCCCAACAATGATAAATCCCAGGCATGGAGCCCATGTCCAATGGAAAGCCCACCAATAATAAATCCTTGGCAGTACTAGAAATAGAGTCCCCCTTTCAAATGGCCAGTACTCGCAACAGTGTAAATCCCTGGTAGTACTGAGAATAGAACCCATTCCCAGGTGCCCAAAGTCAGTGCTCCCACCAAGGATAAATCCCTAGCAGTACTGGGAACAAAAACAACTCCCACATGGCTAGTGTTCCCAACAACTATAAATCCCTGGCACTACCAAGAATAGAACCCTCCCCACATCCTTTTCAGTACTGAGAGTAGAACTTTCTCCCACACCCATGGCCAGCCCTCCCACCAAGGATGAATCCCTGGCGGTACTGGGAATATATTCCCTTTCCCCCACGGCCAGTGCTCCCAACAAGGATTAATCCCTGTTAGTACTAGGAATAGAGCCCCCACCCCATGGCCAATGCTGGCAGTATTGAGAATAGAACCCACCCCTAGCTTCACATAGCCAGTGCTCCCACCAAGGATAATTCTCTGGCAGTACTGGGACTAGAACACCACTCGCTCTTGACCAGTGCTCCCACCAAGAATAAATCCATCATAGTACCGGGAACAGAACCGCTGCTGCCATGGTCAGTATTCCCAACAAGTATAAATCCCTGACTGTACTGAGAATAGAGGCTAGCCCTTCCCGCCCATGGCCATTGCTCTGACCAAGGATAAAACCCCTGGCAGTATCCCTGCCTACCCTCACAGTAGCCAACCATGCTGACCACTCAGACAGAGAGACAGCCACATTCACATGTAGAGCAGCGCGCTTCGTTACAGGATCATTTAGTAATCGCGAAAGCGTTACGGAGATGATAGATAAACTCCAGTGGAAGACTCTGCAGGAGAGACGCTCATTAGCTCGGTACGGGCTTTTGTTGAAGTTTCGAGAACATACCTTCACCGAGGAGTCAAGCAGTATATTGCTCCCTCCTACGTATATCTCCCGAAGAGACCATGAGGGTAACATCAGAGAGATTGGAGCTCACCCGGAGGCATACCCACAATCTTTCTTTCCACGAACAATACGAGACTTGGTTCAAATGGCTCTGAGCACTATGGGACTTAACATCTGAAGTCATCAGTTCCCTAGAACTACTTAAACCTAAGGACATCACACACATTCATGACCGAGGCAGGATTCGTACCTGCGACCGTAGCGGTCACGCGGTTCCAGACTGAAGCGCCTAGAACCGCTCGGCCACACTGGCCGGCCAATACGAGACTGGAATAGAAGAGAGAACCGATAGAGGCATTGAAGGTACACTCCGCCACACACCGTCAGGTGGCTTTCGGAGTATGGATGTAGATGTAGCTGTAGAAGGAAGTCGGTCGTGTCCTTTCAGAGGGACCATCCAGGGATTGGTCTAAAGCGATTTAGGGAAATCACGGAAAAACTAAACAGGATGCCCTGACGCGGGTTTGAACCGTCGTCCTCCCAATTGCTAGTCCAGTGTGGTAACCACTGCCCCACCTCGCTCGGTTGTATGTGGGTGACACAGAACTTGTACCAACTAGTCGTATTGGGTCTGTGGTCCGTTCTGCAGCTCTCGTGAAAACAGCTTGTAGGCGTTCAGTGAATTTTGCTGTAAAATAGTGTTGTAATGGGAAATTTGATACAATTTTTGGTATAACATGACAATCGAACATCATCGTTTTCGTGGCCAGGTGTTACGGTGTGGGGAGGCATAGCGTTGCATGCATGCACTGACTTCCAAATATTTGAACACGATACTCTCACCGGTCAACCTTACTGTGACTCTGTACTTCTTTCTCATGTGCGTCTTTTCCGGGTTTGTTTGGCCCTGAAATCATTTTTATGGACTACAATGCGCGATCGCATCGAACAGCAGCGTACTTGGAGGAGCTGTTAGAACGAGAGTATCTTTGTCGAATAGACTGACCTGAAAGTTCCCGCAAGTTAAATCCAACTGAGCATGTGTGAGATGCGTTTTGGAGGCGAATTGCAGCACATCCACATGCACCAACGACAAATAGCAGTCGTCAACCGTCCTAGTGGAGAAATTGGCAGCTCTCCGGCAAGAACTTTTTACGAAACTCGCGGCTAACACTGTAACACGTTGCAGATCATGCACTGCCGTCTGTCACACATCCTAATAAGAACCATTTTCTACGTTCTGTAATGTCCCTCACAAATAGTGTTGATATTACGTAGTTATTGTCTTTGAATACATATGTAATTTCTGTTCGTCTCATTGCGTTTATCTTTCAGCTGCTTCCTGTACTGTGCTGTGCTGTAGTATACTGTAGCAGTTCTCTCTGTGTATAGTCCACTTTTATCAATCTGTGTTATTTGGCAGTCACTCATCATACGAAGTTATTTTCGACCTTAAGTTTTGCACACAAAGGTAGTATTTGTCTCTATGTAGACCTGGTTTAGGAAAAGGAAATCTGGGTTTCAACGTGTCGTTGACGTGCAACAAGTGACCCTTAGCCACCTGAATTACAGAGAAAGTGTAAAGATTGGCGAGTGGCACTGACGAGCAGTACTGAAGAATCAAATGAATATTTTCGTCTATAGGCCAGGACGGGACGATAATAGTACGTTGGAGATGACAGTTGAAATGATCCAGCAAAACTTTGGACTAAAAGCACAGGCTTGGCAAAAATTTGAGAACCTGAATAGAAATCTTTATAGAAAGATGCATACTTGATAAATAAGTTTTTTTAACTTGGGGAAAGTGGGCATAACACAGCAGCAACGAAAGTTGATGACATATAATTTAATTACTGAGACAATGTGAGATGGCTAATGAGATACAAGGACACAACCAAAGCAAATTTTGTAAAAAGTTAAGTAAAATAGTTTCCTCGTGTCGAATACTTTTCTGCGAGATCTTACATGTACATACGTTACTTCACTATACACTCAGCGCTTTTATGTGACTCTCGCGTTGGATACGAGCGATGACAGTAAGTGCAAGAGATTGGTGCCAATGTCTGAGACAGATCCGATCCCCTCCTTCACGCAGTGCCTGATGCAAGGACATACTGCTTGCCTGTTCCCACACACATGCCATCATGTCGTCGAAGCACTGACTACTAATGCTACTCACATAAAAGGTCTGCCTTCCAATCTTCTAGCTGTCTCAGAGCAATTAAAAACACTCATTAAAGTGACACTGAGACAGCTGCCTCAAATGGAATATCATTGTAGTTTTCTGATTTATCTTAATGTGTGGTGGATAGCTGTTGTTCGTTTCACAATAGGTTTTGAAAAATTGTGACTGTATCAATGTAGCCTTGGTTCAGAATGAAGTTTTTTTAAAATGAAAGTGACATAAGTGTGTTCTAGTTACACATTTTTATAAAAAAAATGGTTCAAATGGCTCGGAGAACTTAACATCTGTGGTCATCAGTCCCCTAGAACTTAGAACTACTTAAACCTAGCTAACCTAAGGACATCACACACACCCATGCCCGAAGCAGGATTCGAACCTGCGGCCGTAGTGGTTCCAGACTGAAGCGCCTAGAACCGCACGGCCACAGCGGCCGGCACACATTTATAGCTGGCGCACTCAATCACATTATTTTATAGTAACTGTAAATGCCATTCTCCAAATTTTTATAGCCAATGAGTTCAATGAATACAAATTGGCTTTTCCATGTGAAAGATATAAGAAATCCATCACTATTAATGAATTTCCAAGGCGGGGCTAACAACAAAATTCACCACTACAATGTCATCAGAGATGGAGCATTTTAGTGCATGTTGCTTTGGAAGAACGTCTAGTTTTAACATTTCTGCACATTCGCCTCCTCTTAATTGAGGCGATTAATGATACCTGACCTTCTTCCGAATATCGTGCCTTGAGTAGGGCTGAACGCTGATAAATTCTCTCCTCCAAATTACGGAGCGGCCATACTCCGTTGGTGTTGTCAACAGGAAAGCTTTTTACCCTTCCCCGGCACTACGTGTCCATAATCCTCAAACCTCTCTACGCATCCCTGTCGCTTTTTCTATCCGAAAAGCCACCTCCCGACGTGAAACACACTACAGCTCAGAAGAGATTGTCAAAGAAGAGCAGCGGTAGCATTTTTGAAGACATCATCCAGGCAGAGTTTGGGAAAACTATAGCTAACGTATACTTTGAGACTGTGCTTAAGAATTTGCAAAAATATCATTAAGTTTCGAATTTCGAGTAGAGATAACTAAAGGTGTGACACATTTCATCCCCCACCCCCACATTCCCATCATCAATATTAATATCTAACTAAATTTTAGAATGACATAGAATTTCCATTGAACACTTTTATTTTTAAAATGGTGAATGATAAATGATATTTTGGTTTTGTAGGTGTTTAATTAAGGGGCTCCGGAACGCCCTATACTTGCAATGTTAAAATAACGCTTATAAATTACATCTTTCCTCACAAAGTATTTGAGGTAGGAAGTTGAACATTTTACAGATTATTTATTGGAATATGGGCTACAACTTAACACAGGGATTTTACAAAATTTTAGTTCAGTTATTAAAGATGATTTTTTTCAATTGTAATGAAAATTCACAACATTTTTTTGCAATTTTTTATTTATATATTCAAAAATATAGTTTTTTGGAAAAAGACTGTGTTAAATTTTGCAGAAGGTACTGTGTAACATTTACTGAAAGTTTGAAACAAATATGTTTGGAAGATCCTTAGAAAACATGTAATTAGTATGAGAAAATAAAAGTTTTGGGCATCGAGCGACAAAGATTGGATTAACTTTTTAGTGCATTCCAGGTCCATAGGATGGATTATCTTCATCCTCTGCAAACTCCTCCTCCAGCTTCCTCTTGTTCCTCCTCCTGTTTACTCTTGCTCGTATTTCTAGACTCTTTACAGCCGTGTCTGCAGCCCGAAGGCGTTCCTTGTCTAAAGCAAGCATCGCTCGTACCATGTTAGAACCTATCTTCATTCCCATATTTCAAAATACCTTGCACCTTACAATGTTGCCATCATTGAAAGTCGCAACAGCATCATACACACCAAAGTGAAGTGTTTCTATTCCAACAAATACAGTCTTGGGGATTCTCGACCATATAACACTATTTACACTTTCATTGGGGTTTTGAGTTTTTCCGTGAATACACTTTTTCAACAGTTCAGGTGCTGCTAAGTCTCTGAAAATAGGTTTTATCACCTCCATTATTGGTTGAGGCAGACTATGCTTATGAGTGTACACTTCACCAGTTAGCAATCCTTTGTTATATTTACACCAACTGTCTTCTTCTTTGGGACACAAGCTACGTTGGGGATTTTCATCGTGTTTATTGTTTACAGTAATAACACTTACCTTTGGCTTTCCAACTTTTCTCCTTTTCTTAAAAGCCTTCAGAGGATTTCTAATAACTTTACTTTTACTCATTATTATACTTGAACAAAACATAGACTCAAGAAACAGAATTAATTACGAATATTTTCGAGATAACGACAGAGTAAATAAACATGAAACAATCGACAATCACACCAGCGATATGTATTGAACCATCACAGGTTAGCCACAACATATACTTTATCTCACATCACTAAAATGTACCTGATGAACACGGACGTTAATAATAACACCATTTGACAGCAGTTTAACAGCGCCACAGTGGGTCACGCCCATGTAGAACACATTTCAAAAAAAAATTAAAAATAGTTGTAGTCTTCGGAATTGAATAAATTATATATCTATTAAAAGGTAATAGTCTGCAGATTCAGAAAACGCAAAAAAGTAAAAATTGAACTTTTCATGATTTTGAGCCTTTCCGGAGCCCCTTAAACCACGAAGTAATGTGTCAATGAGACAACAACATTAATAGAATGATGAAGCAATTCTAAGTGCATTGCGAGTTCTACCTACAGCGGCTTCCCAGAAATGGAAGTTATTCCCATTGAGGGTAGGCACTTGTTACAAAACATGGTTCCTCTGCACCACTCCTCTCCCTAGCGACATTTGTTCCACACATACCCTGCACCCTCATTTAAAATCGACCAAGTTTAAGGGTACGCATTATTCTTAGTTTCTAAGTCACTTGATTTCTTAAATCCTTATTTCTGATGTGGCAAAAATCCTTTGTGCCGAACCACTATCACCAACAACAACAATAATACTAATAATTATTATTATTAGTATACAGTGTACGCCTTACAGCAGTACAGTATCCATTGCATAGTTGCCATTGTGCTGTGTCATCAGTTAGTTCGTTTATCTGTTGCAAAGTAAATGATCAATCAGTTTGTGATTTATTGTGAGAGCTACCTACAACTGGGAGAAGGCATTCAAGTATATGTGACTTTTATGTCGCAATTTTATTATCATAGATGCAGAGTATAACGTACAAAGTATGTATGTAGTTGATGGACTGTGTAACCTCCACAATACTCTGTCACTTGTTAATGGTAATATTTGAAAGAGCACGTAATTGTTGATGACTTGCGTAATCAGTATTACAGTCTTGTAAAATAGTGATAACCTTGACGATCTTTTAAATGTAATTTAGTTTCGTGGCCGAAACACAAGCCTTTTGTTTTTACCCCTCAGAAAATTTCATTTTACCCCTGGGTGGATAACTGAGCAGGCGACACGCAGAGGCAAACATGTCCACAGTTTAAAAAAGGTGAGATATGGTATTGAACGGTACCTATAGGGTAAATAGAATTTAAATACATCACGCAATTTAAAATAAGGCATGACACAAGCCTCTGAAGACACAGTTCAGGGCAAACACATATACATTTGGTCCAAAAAAGGTCTAATACGTTACCGCCAATAGGGAACACTGATTTTAGTCACGTGGTTTCCATTGCATTCATGGCCAGATATTCCCGTGCAGAACAGCTGTTAGCATCAATTTTTACTCTTATGCTCCCTCATAATAACACTGCATAGTACTAATATTAATAATAATTATTATGAGAATACAGTTACTTACCTGTAGACCGCAGTTTCGGTACAGCAGAGAACTATGCGAAAAATTACAACAATTTTAACAAAAGACATACAATGAGGTTAGCCCTTCAGAGGGTGAAGTAGGAAATCTTGGTGAAGATACACGTAAAATCCCTATCTAATCCTTATCTAAAGGCCTACGAAATTTAGATCACATCAAATGAAACGAATTTTCACATTCAGGTACGAAGCTATGGGAAACACTCATATTGATGTGGAAGCAGCTACATTACACAGGTCGCTACAAGATGTATAAGCGCGGAAATCTCTTTACAAACGCGAATGGACGATTACGAAACTCTTTTCTTAACCACGAGCAGGCATCCAATCTCAGATGACAAGAGAAAAAGATGTTGATGATTTACTGTAAATTATTTTCGGCGAAGTCCGGCAAAATCAAGAGGATTTTAGTTGGTATTCGTCCATCACTGACGATATACCTGCGTTGTTCAACAAAGAGGTTGAGGAAATTGGTTGTGATTGTTCCGAAGATGTTTCTCATTTACTTGTATAAGTGTAACAGTTTCCTCAAAAACCCATTCTAATAATAGGTAACGCCATTGTTATATCATTCTATGCTGTTTCATTATTTGAAATATTTTAAATAATTCTGAAGCAGCACTAAAATCAGAACTTTCGGTAAAGCACTGAATATTGATGTTACAACTGCCAGTTTACAACTTTTTTCCATGATTTCACGAACTAAATTGTCACAAATACATGGTACGTCATAGTCTAACAAGCAAATCATTCGAAGCTGAACATGTCCAAATGGTTCATGCAAATGCGATAACGTCTATATTTAAATGCATTTTTTAAAGGAATATTTTGATTTTGTAGATTTTATTTGCAGATACGAACTGTCTTTGGCACAAAAGCACAGGCGTTTGCATTGCAGTATGTTATTTTCGTTCTTCTTTATGCTGAAATAACTTTTATGTTGATTGCAAAAAAACTGTATTTAGTGGACATGTTCATCTACACATATCACCTCCTCATTTACCCTCAGGCAGCGAATACCTGTATCATTAGAATAGAAGTTACTGGTTAGAATATGGTCCGACATCGCAAGACTAGAACCACTTTCAATTTAGGTCCCCATTGGACAATCAAGCTTGTGTAGCGGTGCAGCAACAACCGGCAAAGCGATCGCAGGCAAAATATTTGAGTGCGCGCTGCGGTCCTGTGCTGGTCGCCTGCCAAGCGGGGAGGGAGGCGGAAGTGACAAACGGCGATCGCGCGGCTCAGCGCCGCCTCGGCCGACAGCTGCACCATCTAGCGGCGGCGCGTCGCACTGTGCCACGCCACCGGAATTTACTGCGGCCGGTCCACAAGCGGCCTCCATAAATTCTGGGACAGCTCCCAGGAAATTCCGTCGCCCTCCCTACCCATCCGAGGCACGCTTGGTTGGCGATACAGTGGATCTTAAAGAAGAGGACAGTTCAGAGTTTTCTGCAACCACACTCGCCCAATCGGTACCTTGACAGATGCCGCTTTTCGTTATATTACACATGAATGTGGCATAGGATAACTACAGTCCGATTAAAATTACTACATAGTTGCCACTTGATACGTTGAAGCTGGTTTCCTCCAATTAGTGCGCTCAACGTCACGCCCGAACTGTTTGCCATAGCAAAACTGCCACAGTAGGTCACTTCATTTCCAATTCCTTATCTGGCTTTCTTTTGTAATGTGTTTGGATCCCGAATGCTGGACCTGGCCCTTTTAGTTCGTATTTCATCACACATGATAACCACACCAAAAGAACACACCCATACAAAGATGCTAACGAAATACACACCTTTCAAACACAACACTAGCCAAACACTACTATATGACGGTATTCAGCATCACACATACACTTAATGCTACTATTTGAAAGAGAATGTTATTATTGGTGTCATATAATCGGTATTATAATTGCAGAAATCAGCTTACATAAGGTAAGTTTCCCTGGAGATTGCAAAGAAACCTAGCTTTGCAAGGCTGCAATTCGTCTTTACGACTGGATGACATTAGTCACAACATAATACTCTGCTGCAGTGTAGTCACAGCGTAGTGATCGGCCTATAAATCCAACGTGCAAGAAAGTCGTAGGTTCAAATCTCGTCGGCTGCAGGGATTTTTTTTTTTTTTTTTATTTCTAAATCTACTCGAACGAATTAGATTATTATTTTATTCAAGTAATTGTTTAAATGAATTTTTTTTATTTCTGATACTTTACCGTGTCATTTTCATCTTCGTGTTGACTATTTTAATTGTTCTTATTTTTCTTCCCTTCTTTCTCTTTCCGTTTGGAAGTAGCCAGCATGGCCAGTGATCTGTAGCTAAGTGCCAGTGAGGACTGCTTATCGGTTTGTAACGCCACAGCTCGTGTAGCCATTGTGAGGATAGTTTTAGGTAACCAGCAACGGCAAGAAATTACAGTTTTCTTTTAGCGCTGAGACTGAAATATTTTTGTCATGAGTTTGCTCGTAGTGGTTAGCTTCAGTCGTTCTGAACAAAGCTATCGTGATTTTAGTTCTGCTGCAGATTGCCGACCGCCATTTTCTCGGATACACTGCACATCACAAGGTTGTGGTTAGGTTAGGATATGAGTTTAAACTTAAGGCTACGAAACGCATCGTCTGCCGCAGTTCAGTCCCTGGTCACTTAAAATCTGCTGTCGACAGAGCACATCGCATTCCATTCATATCTCGAGGCAGCTGCTTCCAACCATTTGTGGAGTGACTCGCCGTGGTTATGTGTCGCCTACAACCTAGCGGTTGACGACAACCGCTGTGAAAACACTGTAGCGGCAACGTCAACTGTCACGTAATTTTAATCGGACTATAACTGCTGTTATTTTTACTATCATTTATAATTACGCTCGATACGGAAGCGATATACGTGGTTTACTGTCTAAAAGTCAATCTTGGAAGCATCTGTAAGCATATTTTCACAAGATTCCATGTATCTGCCAAGAATATGCCAAATATTTTCCACAATTTTGTTGCACTCTCTCACGAGACAATCAACCGTGCGATCATTTTCTCTGTCTGATTTTGTAGATGCACTGTACCTCCATCTCAGCCCAGCGTGAGACGGATTCCATGAACTTGGGAAATGTTTCAGTGTTTCAGTGACGAGACCGATTCCAGCTGCTATTCATTATCTGTTCACAGGCCAGTCACTGTGTACGATCACAATACTTACAGTAAAGGCATATTGGACGTATAGGGTGTGGGTATACCATAAATGTACTGCAATACTTTCTGGACACATTACTCACTCAGAAAATATGGTACGTGGACACCCACGTAAGAACTCATTTTGTAAGTTCTCCATAGTAGATTAGTGACAGGAACCATACGAGGACAGAACTAACCAGCAGCCCACATGAAAACTTACAATGAAATGCCCAAATTGCAATACTTCCGTGATGCCAAACGCATCACCTGCCCTCTGGACACGGTAATGAACACCTGGCTCATTCCATACAAGGTCTGAGACTTCCACAGTATGGGGATGAAATCAATAGCGTAGTGGGTTGCGATACACAAGAACTTCCAAATCACCCACCCGCTCAAAAAAAAAAAAAAGAGTCATATGAGTTTACGTCCGCAGAACATGAGGACCTGAGGACCTCATAACTGTGAATGTGTACCTGGAGGCGAGGTTCCCTGGTTTGAGTAAAACCAGTACCTCAGTATTACGAAGATACACGCCAATCCAAGAACTGTCAGTCTCCCTATTTCGTGCCAGGATATCTGAACGCAGAGAAAGCATTTGACCCCGTTTTTAATGGTAACCCGTGAGTTGACACCTTTACACAATTTACAATGTACTGAATAACCTCCCCCCAAAACATGTGATTAAATGCAGCCGGCAGCTGTATCTGAGCGGTTCTAGGAGCTTCAGTCTGGAACCGCGCTATTGCTACGATCGAACGTTCGAATCCTGCCTCGGTTATGGATGTGTGTGATGTCCTTCGGTTACTTAGGTTTAAGTAGTTCTAAGTCTAGGGGACTAATGGCCTCAGACGTTAAGTCCCATAGTACTTAGAGCCATTTGAACCCTTGTTTTTGATTAAATGCAGTGCACTCTAATAAAGTTTTATAATTACCGAACTGATAGCAAGATTTAGTATCACAATGAGATTTATTAATGTAAAGAAAAATAAATCCAATCTTGTAATATTCTGACAATACGTGGCTATTCAAATACATAACAAGTAGAACATGAATAATTAGTTGGACAAGCTAAACTGGGATCCTATCAAATGATTGTAGTTCCCTTTCCTCTATTGTGAATGAGATGATTATCCTAACAGATTGCTAATTCCCTATCTTGGGGAACAAGACTCAACTATGGTATCCCACTTGTAAGTTACATCCGCTGTGGGCACAGTGTGGGGTGCGGGGACGTCAAAAACAACTCACTGAGTCCCCACTTTGCCGGCGCTGCCAAATACTTTACTAAACGCCGTGCTCGATTCGTGTTGAGGTGTTGAGTCAGCTGTTAGCGATAGAATGCACCGCAGGCTGCTAATCTCCCTGACGAGCTGCGGTCGTGGACGATCTTCCGAAGTCACGACATTGAAACGAGTTATGCTGACCGACGGTCCCGATCAGCACTTACAAAACTCTGAACGGTCTACTGCGGCAGTGAAAACTTTTATCTCGTCTGTATGTCTGATCTCTACTCCACGTCTTTTCTCTCCAATGGCCTGTAATAGGTAATTCACTTTGTAAGAGGTGTATTGCTCCTGCAATATGCAAGGTATAAGAAAATCTCTGACCAGAGAGCTGTTGACTGCAGTAGGAACTGTGTAGCTGTAGCAGTAAGTTGTGGCTAGTCTGGAGTCTGCTCTGGTCTGGTATGGTGTATCCTGTTGGCTGGCCCGGTCGCGGTGCAGCGATGTCGGAGCCTGAGTATTAGTGTAAGTCCCATGTAAATGTTTTAACAATCTCGTAATAATAATCTTTCTCATAAAAGTTTAACAACCATTCATTTCAATTTAAAAAATTTACTAATTTCTCCCATCCATGATCATCCCGATTATTGCAATAGAAAAATCAGTTGCTTCCTTTCATAAATGACAGATAGGTCGGCCAGCATTGCACAGAGCTGTGCCGGAAAAATTTATTGTAAGAGCAGATATATCCGGCGACTTCATGGAGGTAAGAATTTTTTCTTTTTTTATTCAGAATGATCTTTCAGGGCCATGACGCAGCACTTCTGTCGTCCAAAATTTACCAGGTTAAATTCACAGTGAATTATTGAAATGTCATAAGTGAGTGACAATTTAATTGAGAGGTTAGTTACATTGTTTTATTACCAGGTTACTGAATTCATTTTTTTTATTGGCACGTTAGACTCAATGTGAACGATATAATTATAATTTTTACTGTTGAGAGGTTTAGGAATTTTTCTGTTTTGAGGTTACGCTAAATGTGAATGAATTTTGAGCTTAGATTAAATCAGAAAGAATTTTTGTGGGGAGGTTAAATGAGATTATTATTACATAATATTTATTAAATTATCTGTTGGGAGGTTACAACTTCTCTACACAAACTACGAAAAGCTAAGATGCACCGACCCCCACCAAGCTACATGGCAGCCAATAGTGCCCTGTCGAGGATGTTAGAGCCAATCACTCGTAAAAGAGCTGTTGCGCAACTACCCTCCATAACACCACGAAAAATCCTATAAAGAGCTTGCCGCCCAAAACCTAGCGGTGCCTTCTTACGTGAGCTAGAGTTCAAATGGTTCAAATGGCTGTGACCACTATGGGACCTAACTTCTGAGGTCATCAGTCCCCTAGAACTTAGAACTACTTAAACCTAACTAACCTAAGAACATCACACACATCCATGCCCGAGGCAGGATTCGAACCTGCGACCGTAGAGGTCGCGCGGTTCCAGACTGTAGCTCCTAGAACCAGTCGGCCACCCCGGTTGGCTGAGCTAGAGTCGGAAACTGTCTGCCAATCAGCTTATTCTTTTAAAGCACGCGTGGGAAGGTCGAAACACGCGAAGAGTAACCAACATAAAGCAAAACTGTATCTACGTTAGGCACCAACTTGTCGGACACATCACAGTGACCGAGTCATGATTCAAGAATGCATCGATACAGTGCCCAATCGCCCTAGCACAGACGCCACGGCGTCACGCAGGCAAATTCTATGCTCACCCTGGGTGCCAGTCTCCAGTTGTAAACCTATTAACGCGGCACTTTGTTGGCATTCTCATTGGTCTACATAAGTCTCGTTGCCTTTCATATAGCCAAGAGAGCCGACGGTGCAGCCAAGGACGCTTCTGAAAGACACGCCCCTCCACCCCTCACCCCCACCCCACAACCGCGCAGGACGCCTTGTCGCGGTCCGTGTGGCTCCCCACGTCGGTCGGAGGTTCGAGTCCTGGGTGTGTGTGTTGTCCATAACGTAAGTTAGTTTAGGTTAGATAAAGTAGTGTGAAGGCTTAGGGACCGATGACCTCAGCAGTTTGGTCCCATAACACCTTACCACAAATTCCAAATTCCAACCCCCCCCCCTCCCCACCCCCACCCGCCGATACTGCCACCTGCCCTGGGACATATAGCATCATATGAATATTCCCATACAGGTCAGACGATGTACTTGGAAGTCGCTTGCCCGGTCGCCTTACCATTTGGCTATCTTTGCAAGGCTCACGGACAGACCCAAACTTCCATATGGACATGCATGCATCTCCAAAGGAACTTTGCACCGTAATCACAATAGCACAGGCACTGCAGTATCGTATTTATCTGCCGATACCGGGCAAGCGACTTTCAAGTACAACGACTGACCTGTACGGGAATATACGTAATGGATGTACGAGTACAGGTCGTAGACGCATGGTTGACGACGATATACGGAAGTTTAAGTCGGGCCGTGAGCCGTGCACGGTTAGCCAAGTGGTAAACAGTCGCCTTTCGGCGTGCTAGCGGCACCAACGTCTTGTTTACGTCCGTGCTGCGCAGCTCGCTCGCGGAGTCGTTTACGTGATTCTGCCGTCTTAGCGCGTTATATTTCCTTCGAACGAGAATGGCTTATATCCACAGAAAACCGACACAGAAGATTAGCTTTTCACCTGAATATTCCCGACCAAAAGCACTTGAAATCGAACAGTTTATCAGACATAACGTCAAGATTGATTGCAACGATCGTCAAGCGACCGTACACTTGCCCCACCTCCCACCAGAGGGCGGTAGCGATCCAAACAGCGCGCCAAACCGAAAGCGCCACCGCAAACACTAGACGCGAAGCGAAAGCACTCCGCCCGGCGCGCTTTTCGAAGAGCCGGACACAACCACGGCTCAACGGTGTACGAATCATCAATGTTTACGCTCCGTCGGGCACGGCCATGCGACCTGAACGTTCGTGATTCTATTCAGGTCGCTCTTTTGTTTGTGGGCCGCTGCGACCATATTATTCTTGGCGGCGACTTCAACTGTGTGTTATCCCAGAAGGAACAACATCCCTATTTCACCACATGCCAGGAACTCAAGCTGTTCATGCATGAACTGAACCTCACCGATACTTGGGACTGTGTGCTTGGTGATCGACCTGGATATAAATTCGTCACCAGCCATTCAGTAAGTCGCTTGACGTGTCTACGTTTCCTAAGGAATCGTAAGTGGCACGCTTGACGCTGAGTTATGGCCTACCGCCTTCTCCGACCATATCGCCTACATTTACACTGTTTCGCTCCAGAGGCAGAAGGTGTGGCGCGGTCGGGGCCTGTGGAAGCTGAATGCCGCCCATCTCAAGGATCCGGAATGCAGGCAGGTCGCAGAGACGGCGTGAAACAACCGTGTGAGACGCCTTCCAGTGTATCCTTCAACACTCCGGTGGTGGTTCGACTGCACCAAGGCTGCTTTACGTCCTTCGATGATGAATTACGGTCGCGACAAAATGCTGTGGCGACGACATACCATGGAATAATTTTTTGCAATTCTCCGCAAATTCGCAAACCGTGCCCGCTCTGTTCAACGACAGGCTGAAATTCAACGGATCAAGGCAAAGATAATTTCTCTTACTCGTCACAGCCTGTAACACCATTATAACTTGTAAGTAGTTTATACAGTGTTATTATGTGTATTTAACTATGAAGTGATTGATCTGTACTAGTTAAGATCTTTGAATTGTCACAAGGAAAGTGGAAGTTTATGATGTATATATTGTAAAGATTTAATAATGTTTAACAATAATGAAACTTCATAAAATATGTATACTCGTAAAAGAGATATTACTTTGAAAAATGGTTCATATTTAGGGAAGCTGTATTATATAAAGGAAAAAGTGTAGGGAATCCCCTCCGCTGCGGAAGGGGATGGCGTGAGGGAAAAGGGATTTGGCCATCAATCTGGGCGGCAAGAGAGAGAGCACATTACGCAGTCAGTGGCCAGCAGTTGTACAGTCAACACCGTAGGTGCCAAGTGAGGCATTCGGAAGCCGATTTATGTTGAAATTGCCTCGGATGTGATTTCGGCTGCAATATGGTGCTCTTGTATTATGGAATGGCTCTGAAATGATTAATACGTCGAAAAGAAGAAATTTGGAAAGAGCATTGAACTGCAAGAAGTGAGACCAAATAGCCGCCACGTGCTTGCCACCACTATTGCCCCACTGCTCCGCCAACTTCAGCAAATCACATATGTATCTTAGTATGGACCAGTATGTTTGTGTGTGTGCTTTTTCAATAATAATTCAAGTGATAAAAACAGGTGTGTGAACTTTGAAATTGTCCTGATCATAAAACCGTTTTAGGGTCCTATCCTAAACGCGCAAAAGACCGAGTATCCTGTTTTTGAACACTGAATTGTTTCTAATTTGAATGTGCCAAAGCTTCAGTGTTAAAGTGTACAAAAGTTGCTAGTTAAACCACCTGCTTCCCAGGTAATGAAAAAGGCACTTAATTTGACTTACAGGAAATTTGATTTTGCCTTGACTATTACCATAAACTAATTTCTGAAGTTTTATTTGAGAGTAACATTTGAGTAAATTGCTATATAGTACTGAAATATAATCAAATTCAAGTGGGATTACAAATTTACATAAGTGTAAGGAAGTTTGTCTCTGAAATAGTTACAGTATTTGCCTGTAGAGTAAATGATAGTTTATGGGCCCCACTATATTCTTTTCTATTATGAGGAAATTAAATTGAAAATCGCTTTGGCGAAAGGAATCTGAAGTATTTCCATAAAAGAGAGAGTATGAAAAAGTGTTTGTACAGTGTTATTTTATTGCGTTTGTGATGTTTATGTGTTAGTTAAACCAGGACTCCTGTCACGCTTCACTTAATCTCGTGATGTCTTCGATAACGTTCTGGAGCTGAATTAATTAATGATTGAGATGGTAATTATTATCAACAGGATTAAAATGCCACTTATTCTTCTGTTACTGCTAATTTATGCGAATGATGACTACTGCTAACCACTGTTCAGTTCGTCTGATAGTTGTGTGTGTTCATTGCACTTTACAAAGAGAGAAGTCCTTTTTGCAAAATTATAATTAAATTCTTTGAACTTAATGTTCTCACATTATTATGCCTAATTAGGCTGGCGACAGTTTATTATTTCGTTTACGAAAACTTTCACTACTTTCATTATTTCCTAAATTAAAGTCTTTCAGATTTCTATTAGTTCCCATAGTCATGAAATTCATGTTCAATACCCTCTATCCATTAGGTAAACACGCGGTCAGACTTCAAAATTCCTCCCAGAGGGTAATACTTATTGTATGTTAACGTCATATTTGGCACAACATACGTAAATAGTTGTTATACACCTTGAAGGCACAATAGTACGCGCAAGATGTCACGATTGTGTACTAGGAGAACCCCCGTCCATGCATCATATTAACCGAGAGAAGCAGCGGTGCCAGATGGTCTCCGTCCCAGAATGTTATTGTAAACACCTTTGTGGATCACTACAAACAATTCTATGCAGCAGAGGACCAGAACATGGCGGTAACGACTGATGTCCTCCGTTCCTTGACAGGTACCCTTGACGGCGCTGCTGCGGAGACTCTCACAGCGACAATTTCGGCTGATGACGTCGGCTGATGACGTCGCTCTTCATAAGGGTGCGGCGAACAAAGCCCCAGGTCCCGACGAGTTTCCACCGGAGTTTTACAGCGCATTTCACGACACCATGGGCTCACGATGGACTGCGATGTATGAAGAACTGATGAACCCTGACCTTCCCATCCACCCGAATTCGTAGAAGGCTTGCTTCTCCCGGTCCCCAAGCTGTCGGGAAATCGGGGAGTTGGACATTATCGGCCGTTGACCATGTTAAATTGTGACTGCAAGATTTTTACCCGGATTCTTGCCTCTAGCCCTCGGCGCGTCATCCTTCAAGTCATTTCTCTGGATCAAACGTGCTTTGGTGGTGACAGTAACAAACAGCGATTACCGTGACGTCATAGCCTTGGCCATGACCTGCCGCAGTCGCGGAGCCTTAGTGACATTGGACTTCGGCCACGCCTTTGATAGAGTGAGTCATGATTTTCTATAAAACGTACTCCGACGGATGGTCTTCGCCCACAGATTTATACACATCGTCTTGCGGCTCCTCCGCGATGCCACGTCGCGAGTGCTGGTCAATGGCCGAGTGGCGGGCTCTATTAATATCACGCTGTCGGTCCGTCAAGGATGCCCGCTGTCGATGGTTCTTTTCGCCATCTCCTTGAGCCACTGTTACACGGTTTGAGGAGCCGGCTGACAGGGATCACGATGAGGGGGCATGCTTTCATCTGCCGCGCCTATGCAGATGACGTGATGTTTTTGGTTCTACTGGAGGATGAAGTGCGAGAGGCGCTGGCATGGATCAACCAGTACGGGACTGCTGCGGGTAGCCGTGTGAACCTGACGAAATCTAGTGCTTTGTCCGTCGGTAGAGGTCTTCCAGCAAAGAGTGTGGCTCCATTGCCATTAGTGGACAAGCTCAAATATTTGGGGATCACCACGAGTGATATATAGCGCACGATCTCATTTAACTATAAACGCCTGCTTCAAGCTATCAGCGAACTTTCGTGGCAGCCTCCTGAGAGCATTGGACATGTTAAAACGGGTGGATTTCATTAACACTCATCTAATCTCGCGACTACCCCACTTAGCAAAGATTTAACCGATGCCAAAGGCAGTGAGTGGCACACAGACTTCAGGCGGTGTCGGCTACTTAAGCGCGGGTCTTATCTTCAAAGTCCGCTGCGACACGCTGACACTTCCTCCTCAAGATGGCGGTCTCGACGTTGTCAACATCAAAGCGAGAGCTGCCCTTTATGTCAGTACGATGATTAAATCGTGGACCCGCCGCCGAACCGGATTATTGGGAAGCCTGATTGACGAACTGGCCCCTCCCTCTCGAGTGGCACCCGTTGCAGTAACCGATGTTTGTTCCTCTCTCTCCTATGTCAGGACCTTTCTCATCGAATACAGTTACGTCCATGCCGACTTGCCTAGCACCAGTAACCCTACGGCACGTGATGTTTACCGCCTAATGATGAGACATCATACTCGGAATGTTTGGAAAAGCTGATATCCTGCGATCGCATGGCCCGGGGTTTTAACGTTCTGTGCACCATGTCCTCCTCGACGCGAGCGCTCGTGCGACCTGGTATCTGGTCGCTAATGGAAAATACGTGACACAACTTCGTCTACATGCCATAAAAATGACAGATTCGCCGCTGTGCCCTCGTTGTCACTTTGATACGGACGAACATCTACTGATGTGTGGATCTTCTGCAGAGGTGTGGCAGTTGATTCAGAAGATGCTTGCCTTTCTTCTACGTACGGCTCCCCATGCCATTACACTGAGATCACTTCTGTTCCCAGATGAGACTTAATTCCCTCGTACGAAGACCAACGCTGTAATCTGGATTAAAGGCCTCTCGATCTCCTATTTGTTGCATGAAGGCGAAAAGAGTGTTCTTGATTTCTGGACGTTCCTGCAAGATCGCTTTACTTTCCTCGTGCACCATCCGCGATACCGTCGGTACTATGCCAACCTTTTGGGTAGTGCCTTCTTCGATCCCTCCCTGCAGCTGGGTGTCCCAGGTATGAGAAGGTGATTTCAGTGTAGTTGTGTAATACCGGGACTCGGTCCAATGTAACGGCAAAATGCAATATTCTTCGCGAAGACGTGGCTGGAACATGCCTGACTGCCTTGGGATTCAGTGTACGTCTACCCACAAATTGGCGAGACGCGAATACCATTTTTTTTTGTTCTGCCAGGAGGGCGTTTTCTTTAATTGGCTTTATATTTGTTTGTTATTGATGCTAATTACAAATGGTTCAAATGGCTCTGAACACACTCTGTGGTCATCAGTCCCCTAGAACTGAGAACTACTTAAACCTAACTAACCTAAGGACATCACACACATCCATGCCCGAGGCAGGATTCGAACCTGTGACCGTAGCGGTCGCGCGGTTCCAGACTGTAGCGCCTAGAACCACTCGGCCACTCCAGCCGGCTGCTAATTACACATAATTATTTTTTGCCTGGAGGGCATCCTATGTGATCTAATTAATAAATAAAGAAAAATTAGTATTATACATGACAAAAAAAAAGAAAATGGTAAAGCGACCGCTAGCCAAGCAGTCTAAGGCGCTGCAGTCACGGACTGTGTGGCCGGTCCCGGCGGAAGTTCAAGTCCACCCTCGGGCATGGGTGTGTGTGTTTGTCTTTTAAGGTGACCGCCAGCGGTAAACGAGAAATCCGGGTTCGAGGGTCCTGGTCCGGCAAAAATTTTCATTGTCGTCATTCCATTTTACAGCTTATGGTAGTCCTTATTCGCAATTGCGTATTCACTTGATGTGTTTCGTAACGGATGTGGTCGCCGCAGTATCTGTTCCTTTGGTCAAGCATGTATGTCCAAAGGCACTTTGCATCGTAATCAGTATAACACAGGCGCTGCAATATCTTATTCCTGGGACTTAGTGGATGCGGTCACGCACAGCAGCCCTCTCCTGCTCGCCTCTTCCACACAAAATATCCATCAACATGCCTTGGAAAACAAAGCAAATGAAGTAAGGACATTCACCGCCTTTCATTCGAGCAACGTGTAATTAAAACCCTATCAACTTCCTATTGTCACCGACCGAGAGAGAAATTTAAAAAAATATATGAGAGAAGAGAATCCAAAAGGGTTTGGCATGTCTCATCTGGCCCACTCCTTCTTATGAATTATCACCCAGTGGAATGGACACTGCCAATGGTCCCAAGAGTCACAATTTAATCAGGCACATGTCAGGACACTTTCTGCACATTTCATTTACGAGTTTCATGTGGTATATTTGTACGTTCTGCTCCTTTTTATTTTTTGGTTAATATTCAGTAAACAGTGGTAGAAAGTGAATTCTCACATGGTAATTGTACTTCACGACCCATGTTTATAAAATTTTCCTCTAAGTTTACACGCCTTTTTAACAGAGGTGGCTAATCCACTCCTGCGAGATGAACCTCATCCAGTTAGAATCCTGATACTAGAAACACTTACACCACCAGTACTTGGATGCAAGGGGAGAAGAGGTGGTGGTGTAAACTTCCTGGCGACCAGACTATGCGCCAGTGTCCACGATTAAATACGAAACTAGTCCGCGGGATCTGGTGGAGCAATGGCACCAGCTCACACCCTCTTGCCACAGTCTATAGTTAACACGGATACCTAGAGCGGTGCACGACATGCTTTTGTCATCACAACTTTTTACAGAATCACAGTGTGTGGAGGCTACATATGGAGATGGTGATCAATCCATTGGATGAGAATGTTAAGTTCGGTGGACCTCTTTCAACTCTTAGAGACAAACACAACGCCACATTACATACGTCTGTCCACGGTCACCTGCTCTTAACTGACCCATTAAAAAAAAAAAAATTTACTCTCACATCCCACAAGGACGTGGGGCGGGGGGGGGGGGGGGGGGCGAAAGAAATCTTTACGGATTAGGCAGCTGAGTACATCCCTCGGGGTCTTATAACTGACCATGCCGTATGACTGGTTTTCTGTCTTTTGTGTATGTGAACAAGACTTCCCACTTGGACCATGATGAACAAAACACATATTTTGTCTTGTGTACATGTATTCCCCAGAAAATCATAAAGGACTTCCTGCTGTTACAACTGAACTGATTTTCGACAACCATTACAATCTGTAATATAGTAGAGCCTTGGTAACAGAACAGTGTTTGATCTTGATGTGTACGTTTTTTTTGTGAAGCTAACTAATTTTAATTATATTTATTAATTAATATTATCATTTGAGTGTGTCATCAGCATTTAGTAATAAGTAAAGAATGAGATATGCCAGGTACAGATGTGTAAATAGAGTCCATTACAATTACTTATATTTTCATACAAAATAACTGTTTTGAAGTAGACTAGATCAGTTGCAATTACCCTTTACGGAACTTATTCTCTCATACGTAACATTTTCCAATGAAAGAGGAAAACAATAATGTTACTTTACTGAATTTAGTTTTCCTGTGCGGTTAATTATTGCTATGACGCAAAGCTAACAGTTTCACATAGATTTTTACAGGAGTATCTTGGTTCATTTTAATGCCAAGCAGTGAACAGTCTGTCTGTAGCCTAGAGCGCGTACCTCTAGCCGGCCAGGGTCTTGTCCAACAGAAACACTAGAACAAATAAAATATTACATTTTCAAATAAGTAGTTTTGCTATATGTGGTAAACAGTTGTTTTTGGAATGCATTTGTGACACTGTTAATGGATATGAAAAATATTTTCTTCCTTTTGTTGTTTTTTAAAGGGATGCCTGTTAAAGTGGGTGTGGCGGTAACAATCGTTTAACACTGCTGACTTTGTTGTGCATAAATCTTAGTTGATGTCTTTTTGTAGCACTGAAATTGAAATCAAACTGTTAAGCAGAAGCACTGAGGCCACAAACTATAGAGACTAGCAAATTTGGAAATCACAAAAACATCAAAAGGACTTTCTTGAACGGTTTTTTAGTTACTCTCAACTGATCGATTCGTCTCACATAGAACGGCACAAAGATGTTAAAATTTTTGCTGTGCAGTTATTGCTAGCTTTGCTAGTCCACTAGCTTTGTTTTTGAGATAGCGTGATAGCATTTTGCAATATCGACATTACCCTTAATGTCAGCGTTTTTTACCGAAACTTCGATTCTATGCAACTAATGAACCGCTAAAGAAAGGATCCTGGACTGGATAATTAGCTAATATCCCAGCAGTTAGGTCTCACGAAACACTAATTACACACAGCTGAGACAATAAAAGTGACAACACCTTTTATTTTAACGAAGCCGATGTTGACAATTGAATAGGGGTCTTACACTCTGTGCCTCAGTAACCAGAATAGCTTCAGACTTGGAATGTGTAAGGTAACAGTTATTTACCTTTTTTCAGGATGATTTTGCAGTCGTATCGTGTTTTAGTTCAGCATGCGGTCGTCACCCATCGTCTAGGTGTCTGTCCGGCTAAATGTACCGAGCAGAGAGCACGTGCTGTGCGTTTCCGCCTGCAGTGCGACCAGGTTCGTCTTACTTCCTTTCTCCAGTCGACCAAAAGCATTCGATATCGAGCGCTTTGTAAAGGGGGAGGTCAAGATTCTGTCTGCCGAATCATCAGCAACCACTTTATGATCGTAAGCAGTACAGTCTATGTTGAAATTACTAACAACGAGCGACTAGGTTCTTCAACATATGAAGCTAGGACTCTGTTTCCCCCGCACAGACGCAAATGGCGTTGTCCAGGTTGAGCATGTCGGAATGGCGCTATGGACTACACTGGAGATGGGCAAACTCGTTCATCCTTGGGAACTAGTTCCCTGCTCATAGTTCTTTTTTGGGAACCGTTCATTTTTACTCGTTCACCGTTCATTTGTGCTTGGTATATGGTTCTTATGAAAAACTGAAAACTAGTAGTGTAGGTGACTGAAGGATGGAGGGCACCTAGAGTTTTTATTCATTACAGAATTCTTACACACTTTTAGAAGTAATTTCTGTGATTCTGCAGAACCTGTCGTTTAGCCAATCGTAGCCTTGTGTGGCTGATCGCAGGGAAATAATATGGGGTGGTGCACGGAAATCCGGTCCCGAGTACAGACTGCTCGCCAATTACGGACGATGTGTTGCCCGTTACGAGCAGATATAACAAACAGATAAACATGTAATAATTAGGCAGTGAAGAAATAACAAGCTAATGCAAGCAACAATGGCGAAACAATCTATGACGATGTGTAGAGAGCTGGAGAAGAGAACATGAAAATCTCACGCGACGCGCATGGGCAATGGCACATGTAGTCTTGTAAACTTGTTGGTGGCTGTTCCCAACTTAATAGACCACAAGTGTCTTCTATAAAATTCTTCGTATCGACTTCCACTACATAGCTATGCTACGTTGTAAACAATAATCGTTTACACCCTATACATACTTCACGTTGTCTCTGAGTTCGTAGGCGAAGTAGACTTTATGGAAGCATAAAATAACATGTGGTTTTCTCATCATACTTGCGTCACACGCTCAGTAAATATTGGGTTTTTATGTTGCATTATTAAAGTTAGTGCAGCAATAATAATAATAATTAAGTTCGCAGTAGTAAAGTTTTTGGTTTCAAAGGTTCTTCTGAACAAATGTTTTTGAGATAATAAGTAAGTAAGATTTTATGGCAATCCATGTCTTTTCAAATGGAGAAGCACCGCTTTTGCTACTGAGCCAAAATGACCCATAACCCACCTATTTTTTTTTTCAAGGAAACCAAACTAGCAGGTAATGCAAATTAGAAACAACCAAATTTAAAAATAATTAGAGCCTTCCTAAATGTAATGTTTTGTATATGAAAGATACACGAAAACCGTTTTATATGAATTTTCTTACACTAGAAATTAAGCAAATTATTGAAAGTTAGTTGCTAAATAACCCGTGGTCTATCAATCCGCTGTTAGCAGCGGTGGGGCAAGGTCGTTGTGCTTGTGTCCCCCTGTTAGCGCACCGCGTGCGCGAGTGTTTACTGTTTACCTTCCGCTGCGGCGAGTGTCACGCGTCCGTGTCTCGGTAGTGCCATGGCGCACTCGTATCGCAAGTCCACAATTAAGATCACATTTCAAGCGGACTACGCAAGACCTCGAGCAATTGACATTGAACGTTTCATCCGGGAAGAACTTCATATTGCACCTCAAGACATCATTGGGATCCACTTTTCTATAACACAAAGTGTCATCTACATAAAACTGATCAATGAAAAGGCGTGCACTGATGTTGTGTGCCGACACGCTCATGGACTTAAATTTAAGCATTCTGATGGTCACATAGGAACTGTCACGATCGACCACGCTGGATTAGGCCTTCGCACTCTGAGGGTCTTCGAGCTGCCATTCGAAGTCCCGCCAGATGTTGTGATGACTGCTTTCAAACCGTACGGCAACGTGCTAAGCCACTCGGCTGAAAAATGGCAAACGTTTGAGACGTACCCCGTCTTAAATGGAGTGCGACAAATTAAGATTGAACTGACGAAGCATGTGCCATCCTATTTAGTAATTGGCGGATGCAGAGCCATTGTCATGTACGACGGACAACCGCGTACTTGCGCCGGCTGTGGCCAGGAAGGACATGTCCGATCGGCCTGCATTCAACGCCGACTGACTCGGACACCGGTTGGTGAAGTTCCATCCCCGGCGACGCCCACTTCACTCCCCATCACGTATGCAGCGGCTGCAACCGCAACAGCTGTTCCTGCCCAGGATCGTAACACCGTATTGCAGTCAGTGGTCGATGACAGTGTGACGGACAGCATATCCCCCTCTACGACGTCATCGGCAGACTTGCCTCAAGACGGTGATCAACTGTGCCACCAAGACGAGCCTAAAGAGAAGGTGGAAGTAGAAACGGAAATTGTCCCGACCTCTGCCTTCCTACCAATGGAGACCGCATCAGATGATTGTCGCTCGCACTCTGACACAGAACAACATGTCCGGAAACAACGGTCCCCTCGAAAACGCAAGAAACGGCACCATACGCCATCCAATGATTGCCTGCTTCGGATGTGTGACCCGGACGAACATCCGCCATCGGACGACACTCAGGACTCTACCACCACAACTCACCCTTCCCACCACGATGCTACGGCGGATACAGTTTCTGAGCCTCGGTCTGACAACATCAATTCTGCCACTGAACATGCGCGCAAGCGCCCTACTGACAGCACTAATCAACAGTTACCAATTGCTGCATCTGATTCTTGGGCGGATGATGTCGAGGATGAGCCACAGCACCAGGAGGATGCCGAAGGCAGAGATGCTCCCTCGGCTGTACCCAGCACCAACCGACCACAGTGACTACGGCTGTATCGTCAGCCTCTGTGGGGCCGCCCCTGCCGCCCACACCTGGCCTCCTACACAACCCAGTTGCCGACCTGGCTGGCCAAACACACCGTCTAGCGACGATTAACATCAACAACATACGTGCCCGACATAAACTAGCGATGCTACAGGATCTACTCAACGCAGCAGACATAGACATTGCGCTCCTTCAAGAGGTATATGTCGCAGACTTCAAGGAACCCTATGGCTACAAGACTTGGGTCTCAAATGCGTCTGCCAATGGCAGTGGTGTGGCGATCCTCCTCCGCGGAGGTATATCCGCAGAAGACGTCGAGTATCTCCCTGACGCCAGAGGCATGGCTCTTACTATCCAAGGAGTAAAACTTATTAACATCTATGCACCGTCAGGATCTGGTCGGCGTCGCGAACGATCCGCCTTTTTCGCTCATACAATCACGCCCCTCTTTATGGGCCGTCAGGACGCCTTGATAATCGGAGGGGACTTCAACTGTAGCCAAGCACCTAAGGATCAGTTACCACATCATTCTCCCTGCGCAGAACTTACGACAATTATAAATAATCTTCAATTGGTGGACTCGTGGGAACATGTTTGTGGCGATCGGCCCGGATTTACTCACTACACCAGCCGTTCCTCCAGCCGCATCGACCGGATTTACATCTCGCGCTCCATAGCTGTGGGGACAAGAGCTGCCGAAGTTTGTCCCACAGCTTTTTCTGACCACGAGGCCTACATCTGCGCTATTACCCTAGGCCGCCAGAAGGTATGGCACAGCCGTGTTCCTTGGAAGTTGAACGTCGCCCACCTAGCTTCTCAGGAATGCCGCCGCCTTATAGAGAACATGTGAGACTCTTGTAGCCGCCGGCGTGGCACCTACCGGTCTACACTGTCGTGGTGGTTACTCTGCGTCAAACCAGCCCTCCGGAAGACCTTGATAGGCTACGGCCGAGATGTTGCAGCATGGAAGAGACATACCATGGACTTTTACTACAGCATCTTAAGGGAATGTACAACACTGCCGTACTCACCTGCACGGCAGGTGACGGTGAACCGTGCCAAGGCACAGATCATCAGATTAACACGTTGCCACCTTGAGGGTGCGATCGTCAGAGCGCGCACTCAAGACAGAGTGGCACAGGAGGAACCGTCCATGTACCACGTCATTGCAGAACGACGGCGCCGACGTAAGACACCGATCCAAGCTATCACGACGGAAGACGGACGACGCCTTGATACCCAGCGCGACATAGGAAACGCCCTTCATGCTCACTATACTAGACTGCACTCGGAACATCGACATCCCCCAGAGGTGATCGCCGAAGTCTCTCAACTCACTTATGGCACGATCTCTCCGACAGCGGCAGCGGATTTGACTGCAGATGTAACGGAAGAGGAAATCATTGAAGCAATACAGGCTGGGGCTGCTCATAAGTCCCCGGGACCTGATGGCCTTCCTCTGGAATTTTACCGGACATATCAACAATTACTGGCACCAGCATGGACTGATATTTGCCGCGATCTTATGTCTCCCACGACGCAGATCCCTGGGGCCTTCCTAGAAGGACTGATTGTGCCCATACACAAACCACGAGGCGGATCCAAGATCAGTGACTATCGGCCCTTGACCTTACTCAACAGTGACTTGAAGATTTTCACCCGGCTTCTGGCGGTACGCCTAAAGCGATCAGTACGATGTGTTGTGTCGCAGGACCAGGCATCGTTAGGTGGTGACCATAATATTCGCACTGCATTGTGCCGATATAGAGATATGATCGCGGTAGCCAAAGCTCGCCAACTGCCAGGGGTTTTGGCCTCACTCGACTTTAGCCAGGCCTTTGACAGAGAGAGTCGACTACACATTTTTGATGGAGGTACTGCGACACATGGGGTATCCGGACGTCATAGTTAATATACTGATGCGTCTCCTACGCGGCGCGACGTCCAAGGTGTTATATAATGGCCGTCTCACGCCGCCGATACAGATCCAGCGATCAGTGCGACAAGGCTGCCCTCTTGCGGCGATATTGTACGCCCTCGTCTTGGAACCACTCCTCTGCGGCCTCCGACAACGCCTGACTGGGATGTCCCTTGGTGGACACACTTTTTTCTGCACTGCCTATGCGGATGATCTGGTACTCCTTCTTCGCAATAATGACGATGTTCGTGCAGCACTGGCGTGGGTGGCGACCTACGGCGCGGCATCGGGGAGCCATCTCAATCTCCACAAATCACACGCTCTGTCTATGGGCAGAGGCCTACCCGACGAGAGCGTCGCACCGCTACGAATCAGTCACACAATCCGCTGTCTTGGCATTGATTTCACATCTGACATGAAGCGTTCAACATCTCTTAACTACAGGCGTTTATTGAATCAGATGAGAGCAGGAATAAGTGACCACCGTCTGAGACATCTGGGCCTCCTGCAACGGACACGGTATGCTAACGTCTATTTGGCGTCACGTATCTCCCATTTTGCACAGATACTCCCTATACCACCTACCCTGGCTCACCGCATGTTGGCGGTTTTGGGATCCTTTGTTAATACGGGCATGTTATTTAAGATTCGTTACGAGTCCCTAACCCTCCCGAGGAGCAGAGGAGGTTTAGGCCTTTGTCATGTTCAGGACAGAGCGAAGGCCCTGTTCGTCAGCTGTCACCTGGCAACGAAGTCCGACGTGCCTCACAAGTCTCTTACTGGAAGCCTTACGACCAATCTCACTCGCACCCCCTGTGATGATATCGGACATCCCAGCACCTTTCTTCTACATTAGCTAATTCTTCCTTGAATTAAGCTACATCCGCACCGCACTACTACCCACACACTTGATGATGACAAGGGCGATATATGCTGCCATGCAAATGAACAGGACGCCGAATGTGATTGAAAGCAAACACCTCACTACAAAGTGGCGCTCTGTGTGGCAGGTAGTGAATGCCACCACCCTTGATACTAACGTGCAATCTGCATGGTACGTAACTGTTAATGGGAAACAGTTGTGCCAGTCCCACCTACATCACATCCACCTCGCTGATTCACCCTTGTGTGCCACATGCCAAGTGATTGACACGGATGAACATCGTTTCGAATGCGGGTCGGCAAAGGACGTTTGGTATTTGGTGCGTCAGATATTGGCTTTTCTCACACGCACGACTCCCGACAGGATAACTACCCGATCACTTCTTTTCCCCGATCAGATTTATTTCCCAAGAGCAAAAACGAACTCTGTGACGTGGATCAGCGGCCACGCTGTTCACTACCTATTAGGTAATGGCGAAAAGTACCCGATTTTTAGTATTACCTCAACGAACGACACTGTGCGATCATCAAGAACCCTAAATACAGGCAATATTTTTCTAATTTTCTTTGGAGCACATTCCATAATCCGCCTCGCAGCTGGATTATCGATGACATGAGAAGACAGCCATAACACCTCTTCCCAGTTCCTTTTCTTTTTTTTTTTTTTTTAATGAGATTGAACAAACAACGGAAACAACACAGCAACGAGAAAGTCATCGAAAAATTCGCAGCGGGTTATAGTATGGAGCATCCTTTGTCGTAACGGGACGACTTTCTATTATTCTGTTTATCTGAGTCTGTTTGTATCAACATAAAATAAAATAAAAATAATTTAAAAAAGCAGAAAAACAAACCTTCCAAAATCCTTTTTCCTTTTTTGTTAAAAAAAAGTGGCTAGGATAGCTGGCTATTAAAAAAAATAAATGCCCATTTGTGTTAGGTACGCATTTTGTTATTTTAATTAGTGTAAAAAACATAAAAAATATAAAAAAGGGGGTAGCGTCTTTGATTCATAATCAAAACGTCTTCGGTTCCGGGTTCTATCCCCGCCACAGCCTAAATTTTGATAAATAATCAGCATTGGCGGCCGAAGACTTCCGGCATAAGAAGTCAGCCTCATTCTGCCAACGGCCTTGTCAAAGAGGGCGGAGGAGCGGATAGAGGTTCAGGGCACTCTCTTGTCCTACGGGTGGGAAATTGCCCCTAAAGGCGGAAGAATCAGCAGTGATCAACGACATGAGGATGCAGAAGGCAATGGAAACCACTTCATTAAAGACACGTAACGTGTATCCACAGGACATGTGGCCTGTAATTGAAGAAGTGTCATGATGATCTCTCCATTGGCAAAAGATTCCGGAATAGTCCCCCATTCGGATCTCCGGGAGGGGACTGCCAAGGGGGAGGTTACCATGAGAAAAAGATTGAATAATCAACGAAAGGATAACGTTCTACGAGTCGGGGCATGGAATGTCAGAAGCTTGAACGTGGTAGGGAAACTAGAAAATCCGAAAAGGGAAATGCAAAGGCTCAATCTAGATATAGTAGGGGTCAGTGAAGTGATGTGGAAGGAAGACAAGGATTTCTGGTCAGATGAGTATCGGGTAATATCAACAGCAGCAGAAAATGGTATAACAGGTGTAGGATTCGTTATGAATGGGAAGGTAGTGCAGAGGGTGTGTTACTGTGAACAGTTCAGTGACCGGGTTGTTCTAATCAGAATCGACAGCAGACCAACACCGACAACGATAGTTCAGGTATACATGCGACGTCGCAAGCTGAAGATGAACAGATAGAGAAAGTGTATGAGGATATTGAAAGGGTAATACAGTATGTAAAGGGGGACGAAAATCTAGTAGTCATAGGCGACTGGAATGTAGTTGTAGGGGAAGGAGTAGAAGAAAAGGTTACAGGAGAATATGGGCTTCGGACAAGGAATGAAAGAGGAGAAAGACTAATTGAGTTCTGTAACAAGTTTCAGCTAGTAATAGCGAATACCCTGTTCAAGAATCACAAGAGGAGGAGGTATACTTGGAAAAGGCCGGGAGATACGGGAAGATTTCAATTAGATTACATCATGGTCAGAAAGAGATTCCGAAATCAGATACTGGACTGTAAGGCGTACCCAGGAGCAGATATAGACTCAGATCACAATATAGTAGTGATGAAGAGTAGGCTGAAGTTCAAGACATTAGTCAGGAAGAATCAATACGCAAAGAAGTGGGATACGGAAGACTAAGGAATGACGAGATACGTTTGAAGTTCTCTAACGCTATAAATACAGCAATAAGGAATAGCGCAGTAGGCAGTACAGTTGAAGAGGAATGGACTTCTCTAAAAAGGGCCATCACAGAAGTTGGGAAGGAAAACATAGGTACAAAGAAGGTAGCTGCGAAGAAACCATGGGTAACAGAAGAAATACTTCAGTTGATTGATGAAAGGAGGAAGTACAAACATGTACCGGGAAAATCAGGGATACAGAAATACAAGTCGCTGAGGAATGAAATAAATAGGATGTGCAGGGAAGCTAAGACGAAATGGCTGCAGGAAAAATGTGAAGACATCGAAAAAGATATGATTGTCGGAAGGACAGACTCAGCATACAGGAAAGTCAAAACAACCTTTGGTGACATTAAAAGCAACGGTGGTAACATTAAGAGTGCAACGGGAATTCCACTGTTAAATGCAGAGGAGAGAGCAGATAGGTGGAAAGAATACACTGACAGCCTCTATGAGGGTGAAGATTTGTCTGATGTCATAGAAGAAGAAACAGGAGTCGATTTAGAAGAGATAGGGGATCCAGTATTAGAATCGGAATTTAAAAGAGCTTTGGAGGACTTACGGACAAATAAGGCAGAAGGGATAGATAACACTCCATCAGAATTTCTAAAATCATTGGGGGAAGTGGCAACAAAACGACTATTCACGTTGGTGTGTAGAATATATGAGTCTGCCGACATACCATCTGACTTTCGGGAAAGCATCATCCACACAATTCCGAAGACGGCAAGAGCTGACAAGTATTATCGCACAATCAGCTTAACAGCTCATGCATCGAAACTACTTACAAGAATAATATACAGAAGAATGGAAAAGAAAATTGAGAATGCGCTAGGTGACGATCACTTTGGCTTTAGGAAAAGTAAAGGCACGAGAGAGGCAATTCTGACGTTACGGCTAATAATGGAAGCAAGGCTAAAGAAAAATCAAGACACTTTCATAGGATTTGTCGACCTGGAAAAAGCGTTCGACAATATAAAATGGTGCAAGCTGTTCGAGATTCTGAAAAAAGTAGGGGTAAGATATACGGAGAGACGGGTCATATACAATATGTACAACAACCAAGAGGGAATAATAAGAGTGGACGATCAAGAACGAAGCGCTCGTATTAAGAAGGGTGTAAGACAAGGCTATAGCCTTTCGCCCCTACTCTTCAATCTGTACATCGAGGAAGCAATGATGGAAATAAAAGAAAGGTTCAGGAGTGGAATTAAAATACAAAATGATACGATTCGCTGATGACATTGCTATCCTGAGTGAAAGTGAAAAAGAATTAAATGATCTGCTGAACGGAGTGAACAGTCTAATGAGTACACAGTATGGTTTGAGAGTAAATCGGAGAAAGACGAAGGTAATGAGAAGTAGTAGAAATGAGAACAGCGAGAAACGTAACATCAGGATTGATGGTCACGAAGTCAATGGAGTTAAGGAATTCTACTACCTAGGCAGTAAAATAACCAATGACGGACGGAGCAAGGAGGACATCAAAAGCAGACTCGCTATGGTAAAAAAGGCATTTCTGGCCAAGAGAAGTCTACTAATATCAAATACCGGCCTTAATTTGAGGAAGAAATTTCTGAGGGTGTATGTCTGAAGTAAAGCATTGTATGGTAGTGAAACATGGACTGTGGGAAAACCGGAACAGAAGAGAATCGAAGCATTTGAGATGTGGTGCTATAGACGAATGTTGAAAATTAGGTGGGCTGATAAGGTAAGGAATGAGGAGATTCTATGCAGAATCGGAGAGGAAAGGAATATGTGGAAAACACTGATAAGGAGAAGGGACAGGATGATAGGACATCTGCTAAGACATGAGGGAATGAGTTCAATGGTACTAGAGGGAGCTGTAGAGGGCAAAAACTGTAGAGGAAGACAGAGATTGGAATACGTCATGCAAATAATTGAGGACGTAGGTTGCAAGTGCTACTCTGAGATGAAGAGGTTAGCACAGGAAAGGAATTCGTGGCGGGCCGCATCAAACCAGTCAGTAGACCGATGACCAAAAAAAAAAAAAAAGTTGCTAAATCAAGTCGATGAAAGCAAAAAACATATAAATAACAACAAAAAACTTGCCTTGTTATGTCTTCTGTTGTTCATTGATATAATGAAGTGAGCTGATATGCCCTTTTGTTACCTGAAAAGACCTCCTACATATAACGTGATTTTTATGTAATTTATGTAAGTATAAAATACATTTTGATTAACGGTACTGGCCAGAGTGGCCGTGCAGTTCTAGGCACTTCAGTCTGGAGCCGAGCGACAGCTACGGTCGCAGGTTCGAATCCTGCCTCGGGCATGGATGTGTGTGATGTCCTTAGGTTAGTTAGGTTTAATTAGTTCTAAGTTCTAGGCGACTGATGACCTCAGAAGTTAAGTCGCATAGTGCTCAGAGCCATTTGAACCATTTTTGATTACCGGTCGTGGACGCTAAATAGCCAGACCCAAGTGGAAGAACAGTTTGGAACACGTAAAATGGGCGAGCGCAGTGAACGAAACGAACAACTGGTTTCTGAACTAACCAGGAGCAGTCGGCAGTGGAACTGAGTCAGGTGGTCGTGCGAAGAACGACGAGTGCGGCCGAGGGAGGCCGAGACTGAGACGAGCACGCGACCGAGGCTGGAACGAGAACTGCCGAAGTGACCGCCGCGACCGAAGTGAACTAGTGAACTATGAACCGGTCGTTCCTCGTTCCAGGGAACTGTAAGTAGACCGCCGCGACCGAAGTGAACTATGAACCGATCGTTCCTCGTTCCCGGGAACTATAAGTAGATCGCCGCGACCGAAGTGAACTATGAACCGATCGTTGCTCGTTCCCGGGAACTATAAGTAGACCGCCGCGACCGAAGTGAACTGTGAACCGATCGTTCCTTGAAATTCGTTCCTAGGTCCTTTCGTTCATCCTGGTGAACCGTTCCTTTGCACCCTTTCGTTCGCGTACTACCCATCTCTAGACTACAGGCATATTTGAACTACCCCCGAACTCCCAGCAGCAGACATCGTGGCGGCGTTCCGAGTGCCTCCAGCGTCAGATCACACAACACCCGCCACAGCACAAACGCCGACGATCCTCCCAGAGGCTCATGCAGCAGCGCTCACGACGTCTCAATCTGTCCAGGCCCAACAGACCGACGTTGCTGTAGCAGAGCAACTCTCCATGGACTGATCCCTGGCCAGTCAGCCACCATGGCCGGAAACATAACTCTACACGACACCACTAATACCACCGAACACTGCAGACGCTCCCGACAGCGGAATGGAAATCGATTCACTTATCATTCCAACCGAAGCCTTTGTGCCCAGGAGACGTGAGTCAGTGCCATCGCCCAACATGAAAGGACACGCATGAACACAGCGTCCACCGAAACGCCGAAAGCAACGTTGGAAGGCCTTGCCAGAGGAAGAAGAACTGATCCCGCAAAACACCATCCATGAGGCTGACACCTTCGCTACCGACTCCACCACTGCTGAACGGACGAAAGGATGAGTGGCTCCCGGTCTGCTATCCTCTGCAGCGAATAGTGTTCAGCAGGAAGGCTCCAGTTTAGGCTGTGAAGCCACTCAGTCACATCCTATCAACCACTACGACCTTTTGGAACACGAATAGACTTCCACATCCACGTCATGACCGAGGACATCGAGACCGGGCAGGACGCCAATCCGGGGTCCCCTGAGGTTTCACTGGACCATCCAGTACGCACAACACCGCAAGGATCACGCTCTGCATTGTGTGACGCCACTCAAGATATCCGCATCTCTGCATCATCACTATGATCCCACCATCACGCCGCCATGCTTCCCAATTGGCCACGATAAATATCAACATAGTTAGCTCGCAAACCAAGATCCCGAGAAAAACAATACAAGCCGCAGAAGCTGACTTTGCATTCCTGTAAGAAATTAAACGAAGGCATTCCCAAACTTTTATAGTTAGGCAACGTACGAGTTGCCTGATGGTCCCGCAGACATCGTCGTGGCGATCGCATTGCGTAACGGTATCGAAATCACCAATATTGTGTATCGCCCCTTAATTTGAGGATTAGCGGTAATATGACTCGACAGTGAGGCGCCAAAAATATCGTGAACGGGCAGGTTCTACTCCATGGACATCGCCCTCATTTTACCAGTATTGTATGAACACAGTATCTTCGCTGGAGATTTTAATTGCTTCCTTCACGTCAAGGACCAAATTCAGCACTATAGGCCATATCCAAAACTGTGAATGGTTATTTACAATATTCTCATGTGCGACACGTATGAAAAGGTACATAGCAACAGCTCTGTACACATATATCTTATCAATCATTCGGCGAGACGATTGGACCCCTGACTTTGGCGTGGTGGCTCTGTGCCAAACGGGAAATCCACAGAACACTTAAGCAATTTAGCAAGGACTCGGTTGATTGGCACCGGTAGACTATGCAGCTTAAAGGGGCCTCGACGCTCTACTCCCATCGCTCAATAGCGACCGCTTCGACATACCGTCTGAGAACGGCGATCGTCTCCATATATTTCGATCGGGCATTCCATAGAGTGCATCGTAACTTCCTCCCACAGACGATGAACCACATGGGATTTCCCCAGAGCCTCATCAACGCCATGAGGCGCCTTTTGGCAGCAGCTAGCTGTCGGGTCCTGGTCAACGGACGAACAATGGGCACTATACACATCAAGAGATCTCTGCGACACGGTTGTCCCCTTTCCACTGCCTTATATGCAATCACGTTCGAGCCATTACTCAGGGGTCTCAACATAGAGCTATTTAGCATCACGCTGATGAGGGACGACACCTTCCGTTGCAGGACGTACACTGACGACCTCTACTGCTAGTTTCTTCCAGCGATGAAGTCCACAGTATACTAAATTCGATAGAGTGGTAAGGACAGGCCACGGGCAGTCTTCTCAACATCAACAAGTCACCAGCGCTCGATATCATGTGCTGTCTCGGGCCGGTCATTGTCCCCCCCCCCCCCCCTCTCCCAACCCCCGCTCGCCAGTTAAGAAACTGAAATATTTAAGTCACATTTACGAACGATGTGTGCGGAACGACCATGTCAAACTATCGACGAATGCGTGATAGAGCGCCGGTTGCGTTTGGAATAACACGAGAAATTGAGCAGAGAGTATGCTCCCCTACGAAAAATGTGACACAATACTGCTCCAGAAGTTGAACCAGCAGCAAACTCTACACAGTCGAAACGCAGTCACGTATCTCAGGTCCTCCTCGTACCGGCCTTGACAGAACGCAGACTCCACGAGGCCTCCGGCTACTACCTATCCACAAGGACACGTATTCAAAGTACGTTACGACACTCTCCGCTTTCCCTGCGTGATGGAGAGCTGGGACTGGTTAACGTCTAGGTATGGGCATCAGACCTCTGTATGAGCAATACGTGGAAACGACGAACCAATGAACATGCCTCCCCCGTAGGTCTCCTATTGCAAGTTCTGATGCCTGCCTCTCATGTCCTGGCAATGTTGGTGGTGCACTTTGCGACACAGTTCTCCCATGTATCGACATTCATTCTCGAAGAATACAGCTATGTGATCTCGGATCTCTCCGCAACATGACCACCAAAGGCAAAAGATTTTTGAACCACCCTTCTGGGGGCGGTTCCACGTAAGGTGATAGAAACCAGGTACCCAACTGCCACTGAAAAACGAAACATCACCGCTTTCTGCTCACCACCTTGCACGCGGTGTGATATCATCATTCATTTTATCTGTTTCTACTATCGTGTTATAATTTCATGACCACGGAGACTTCTCCTTAATTTGGTCCCACGTAACAATAAATAAAAAATAAACAAAAAATATACGATGAGACACCGGCTCCGCGCGATTGGATTAACAGGTTTTCCCTCCTTTGCCTTGACTGCCGCCTCCTGCACACTGATGAGCATCGATCCAAGCGCGTGTCGTCGTCCGACGTTTTGCTTGTTATCTCCGCATCACATATGATGTGATTGAACCTCGGACGTCTGGAACCACGCGACCGCTACTGTCGCAGGTTCGAATCCTGCCTCGGGCATGGATGTGTGTGATGTCCTTGGGTTAGTTAGGTTTAAGTAGTTCTCAGTTCTAGGGGACTGATGACCTCAGCAGTTAAGTCCCATATTTTTGAACCTCGGACCCTCTCTGTCTGGATGACTATTACTCCCTCCTCCCCCTCCCTCCCCACCTCCCCGCAAAATACCGTGATCTTACCCGGTTCAAAGGAATGACCGTCGACTACGTCTTCGGCGAAGGGGAGGAAATGGAGATTGATTAGTGACGGTACTTGAAAAACGCTCACAGCACTCTCGAACGCACATCAAACTACCGTATCCTCTTAGCAATTTATTTACGCAGTGTTCCCGCTAACCACGCCTAGCCCAGGAGCGCCACGCTCAATCTGACGTTCCGTGCAGTATCTGATTCAAGACAGAAGTCATGAATTGTAAGCAGTGAGGAAGGGAAGATACTGCCTGATTCATGGAAAGCTGCATTCATCGAGGCATTAGTAAAGCAGGATATTCTGTTGTAGATAATTTTACACGACATTGTTGCAGATAGAAAATGCCAACGGCAGTAGACAATAAAAATCCTGTTTCTTGAAAAAATATTCCTTTAGTTGAAGCTGCACAAGGACTACACAAATGTTATCTTTGTTTATCCTTCGAATACGTTTTTTGTAACATAATAAACAAGGACGGATAGTGGCTTTGTTTAATTATGGAAACTTCCTGTGTTCAGAGTTATATCCTCAAGCTACTGGCAGTGTTGATGGTGCACTTCGCGACACAGTTCTCCCATGTATCGACATTTATTCTCGAAGAATACAGCTATGTGATTTCGGTTCTCACCGCAATATGACCACCAAAGGCAAAAGATTTTTGAACCACCCTTCTGGGGGCGGTTCCACGTAAGGTGGTAGAAACCAAGTACCCAACTGGTATTTTGAATAAAAAATCATCAGCAACGACAGTCGAAGAGTTCCAGCACAAAAATTCACCCTCGTTCTGCCAACGGTCCTGTCAAAGAGGGTGGAGGAGCGGACAGAGATTCAGGACACTCTCTTGCCATTGGAGTGGAAACGGCCCTTAAAAGGCGGAAGAATCAGCAAAGATCAACGGCATCAAGCTCCAGAAAGAATGGAACCACTGCACTAAAGACACATAATGTGTATCCACAGGGCATGTGACCTATAATTGAAAAGTGTCATGATGATCTCACCATTGGCTATTCACCCCTTCGGATCTCCTGAAGGGGACTACCAAGGGGGAAGTGACTATGAGAACAAGATTGAATAAACCACAAAAGGATGACATTCTACGAATCCGGGAGCCGAATGTCAGAAGTTAGAACGCAGTTGGGAAGCTAGAAAATCTGAAAAACGAAATTCAAAAGCTCAGTCTAAATAAAGTGGAGGTAAGTGAAGTTAAATGAGAAGAAGACAAGGACTTATTCTCAGGCGAATAGAGCGTAATGACGACAGCAGCAGAAAATGGGGTAAGAGGATTAGTATTCGTTATGAATAGCAAGGTAGGGCAGAGAGACAGTTACACTGAACAGACCATTGATAGGGTTGTTCTGATCAGAATCGACAACAAACAAGCGCAGACAACAATATTTCAGGTACACATGCGGATGTCGCAAGCCGAAGATGAGACAGAGAAAGTATATAATCATATTAAACTGTTAATTCAGTATCTAAAGGAAGACGAAAATCTAACAGTCGTGGGATTTAGAATCCAGTTGTAGATGAAGGAGTAGAAGAAATGGTTACGGAAGAATATGGGCTCGGTAGTAAGAATGAGAGAGGAGAAAGATAATAGAATTCTGAAATAAATTTTAGCTAGTAATAGCGAATACTCTGTTTAAGAATCACAAGAGGAGGAGGTGTACTTGGAAAAGTCCGGGAGATACAGGAAGATTTCAGTTAGATTGCTTCATGATCAGGTAGAGATTCCGAAATCAGATATTCGACTGTAATTCATACCCGGGACTAGATATGGAGTCAGGTCACAATTCAGTAATGATGAAGACTAGGCTGAAGTATAAGTGACTAGTCAGGAAGAACCAGTGTGCAAAGAAATGAGATATGGAAGTACTAAGGAATGAAGAGATACAATGGGTGATGGTGTTAAGATGGCAACCAGCCACAAATTTATTTTAAGTTCCTTTATTCAAAAGGTACAATTACCGGTTTTGAATCATTACAATTCATCGTCAGACGGCTTTCACGCTTTCATTTGAACATGTGGTGCGTTGTTCACTGATTAGTTATCCTAAAATATAAATAATACATAATTATAAGCACGTCACACATGTGATTGCGTTACAGATTTGCACTGGGATGTGACTTACGTGAAATGTCGGTCCGGAGTATTTGTTTTCACATTTTTCGTCTAACAAATGATGTTCCTAGTTTTCAACACATTCTTATCGTTCCACACATAAATCTGTGTGTTGAGCGCTTTACATTTGTCACAAGATACATTTATAACATGCATCATATATTTTGATAGGTACAAAGTGTTTTCAAATACATGAATGTCAAAGATGCTATGATATATAGTAACATTATAAAGATGTCCCATGTCTGGAGAAAGATAGAGCTAAAGTAAGAAACGAAAAATTTGAAAACAAATATTAGAGACCGACATTTCACGTAAGTCACATCCCAATACAAATCTGTAACGCAACCATATGTGTGGCGTGCTTATAATCACGTATTGTTTATATTTTAGGATAACTAATCAATAAACAACGCACCACATGTTCTAATGAAAGCATGACAGCTGTCTGATGATGAATTATAAAGATTCGAAACCGGTAATGGTACCTTTTGAATAAAGGAACTTAAATTTGTGGCTGGTTTCTGCCTCAACAGCATCAACATTTGTTTTCAAATAACAGCCACAGTCTCCAGCCATGTCCATCATATGACAAAACAGCATGAAGAGATATGCTTCAAGTTCTCTGAGGCTATAGATACGGCGATAAGGAGTAGCTCACTACACCATTCAGCTGAAGAGGAATGAATATCTTTAAAAAGGGCAATCACAAATTTGAAAGAAAAACCTAGGTACAAGGAAGCTAAATGCGTAGAAACCATGGGTAACAGAAGAATTGCTACAGGATGATCGATGAAAGAAGGAAATACAAAAATGTTCAGGGTAATTCAGGAATAGAGAAATAAAGGAATAAGACAATTATGAATGAAATAAACAGGAAGAGCAGAGAAGCTAAGGTGACATGGCGGCATGAAAACGTGAAGAAATCGAAGAAGAAATGATTGTCGGAAGGTCTGACTCAGCAAACAGAAGAGTCAAAACAACCATTGGTGAAATTAAAAGTAAGGGTGGTTACATTAAGATTGCAATGGTAATTCCACTGTTAAATGTAGAGGAGAGAGGAGGTAGGTGGAAAGAGAGCACGAATGGCCTCTATGAGCCAAAGGACTTCATAGATGAAGAAAGCGGAGTCGACAGAGAAGAGATACCGGATCCAACATTGGAATCAGAATTTCAAAGAGCAGTGGAGGACTTAAGATCAGATAAGCCACAAGGGGTAGATAACAGTCCATCGGAAATTCTGAAATCATGTCATTTTTTATCTGGTTTAGTGTGAGGGTGTGCGTGACGCTTTTAAGAAAGGTAACATCAACGCAGGACACAAAAAAAAAAAAAAAAAAAAAAAACAATTCACAGTAGAAATTGAAGAAAAGAAGAAACTAAATTTCCTTCACCTTACGATTACAAGAAACAACAATCAAAATGAATTTTACATGTGCAGAAAACCCACTTCCAAAAGCACAATTATCCATAGCTCGTCCGACCAACCAACATTTCATAAATATGCCAGTTTCACACACACATGATTCACAAGATAACCAAAGCACTTCTTAAACCAGAAAAGAACACATGGGAACTAGATACACTCCCGGAAATTGAAATAAGAACACCGTGAAATCATTGTCCCAGGAAGGGGAAACTTTATTGACACATTCCTGGGGTCAGATACATCACATGATCACACTGACAGAACCACAGGCACATAGACACAGGCAACAGAGCATGCACAATGTCGGCACTAGTACAGTGTATATCCACCTTTCGCAGCAATGCAGGCTGCTATTCTCCCATGGAGACGATCGTAGAGATGCTGGATGTAGTCCTGTGGAACGGCTTGCCATGCCATTTCCACCTGGCGCCTCAGTTGGACCAGCGTTCGTGCTGGACGTGCAGACCGCGTGAGACGACGCTTCATCCAGTCCCAAACATGCTCAATGGGGGACAGATCCGGAGATGTTGCTGGCCAGGGTAGTTGACTTACACCTTCTAGAGCACGTTGGGTGGCACGGGATACATGCGGACGTGCATTGTCCTGTTGGAACAGCAAGTTCCCTTGCCGGTCTAGGAATGGTAGAACGATGGGTTCGATGACGGTTTGGATGTACCGTGCACTATTCAGTGTCCCCTCGACGATCACCAGTGGTGTACGGCCAGTGTAGGAGATCGCTCCCCACACCATGATGCCGGGTGTTGGCCCTGTGTGCCTCGGTCGTATGCAGTCCTGATTGTGGCGCTCACCTGCACGGCGCCAAACACGCATACGACCATCATTGGCACCAAGGCAGAAGCGACTCTCATCGCTGAAGACGACACGTCTCCATTCGTCCCTCCATTCACGCCTGTCGCGACACCACTGGAGGCGGGCTGCACGATGTTGGGGCGTGAGCGGAAGACGGCCTAACGGTGTGCGGGACCGTAGCCCAGCTTCATGGAGACGGTTGCGAATGGTCCTCGCCGATACCCCAGGAGCAACAGTGTCCCTAATTTGCTGGGAAGTGGCGGTGCGGTCCCCTACGGCACTGCGTAGGATCCTACGGTCTTGGCGTGCATCCGTGCTTCGCTGCGGTCCGGTCCCAGGTCGACGGACACGTGCACCTTCCGCCGACCACTGGCGACAACATCGATGTACTGTGGAGACCTCACGCCCCACGTGTTGAGCAATTCGGCGGTACGTCCACCCAGCCTCCCGCATGCCCACTATACGCCCTCGCTCAAAGTCCGTCAACTGCACATACGGTTCACGTCCACGCTGTCGCGGCATGCTACCAGTGTTAAAGACTGCGATGGAGCTCCGTATGCCACGGCAAACTGGCTGACACTGACGGCGGCGGTGCACAAATGCTGCGCAGCTAGCGCCATTCGACGGCCAACACCGCGGTTCCTGGTGTGTCCGCTGTACCGTGTGTGTGATCATTGCTTGTACAGCCCTCTCGCAGTGTCCGGAGCAAGTATGGTGGGTCTGACACACCGGTGTCAATGTGTTCTTTTTTCCATTTCCAGGAGTGTATAATCAAATTGTTATTGAAACTGAATACAAACCAGACACCATAAATAAGCTCAACAACAACATAAAAATGGAAGGTCATGAAAGCGGTCATCCACTTAAGAGCACAACCAAAGGATGTAGAAACACAGAGGCAGAGCACACAGACAACAAGGCAGACTACGCCACATCAGGAACAAAACACAGATGGTACACGCTTACATGCAATAATAAAATAGCACATCGAGTTAGAAACAAATTGAAAGAGCAAGGGATCCCAGTAACATTCCGAATGAACAACACTGTTCAAAAAAGGCTAAGATCAGGCAAAAGAACATCAGACAAATTCAGCAATACAGAAATACGAGTATAGCAACTCACATGATCTCCTGTCAAGCCCAATACATAGAAGAAATGAGCAGAAAGTTTTGAACAAGATGCACAGAGCGCATAAAAGCTCTCAAAAGTGACAGCACACTTTCCACTTTCACAGAACAACTAATGAACAACAACCATCACTCCACTAATATCGAAACTGATCTACACATCCGGAAACACAGCAATAGTTTACACCGAAAGCTAACAACAGAAGAGAACTATTATATCAAAACGCTGTACTGGAAGGGAAAAACGTGATAAATTAAAACAATAGTTTTCAACAACACACTCTTTAAGGCCCTAAGAGAACTGACACAGGAGACAGAACAGAAATAACACACACGCCCACACACATAATCACTCCCCCATCAATTACAGACACAAATAAGGAACAGAAGTCGTCAGTAACCACGCGCAATTTTTAAAACCTTCTCGCAATATGCGATACGTTCTCGCGACACACGTGGACATCAGGATGGCGTAATGTTTCGAATTACGAACAAGCTGCAAAAGCTACGTTTCTTTACGTTTAAAAGCAACAGCAAGTCGACCAAGGAACGTGAATACATGGTAATTTACGTAACAACGTAATGTATACCGAACTGTGTCCACAACACTACCACAATACCCAGCAGCATAAAAATGACGTCTGGTAGTTCACTTTCCATATTTGTTAATACCAAAATTGAAGATATGCCGAATGATATATGGGAATAACAGCAACAAAAAACAGAGAAATTATGTCGGAAATAACAGCAACATACGGAAACTCCATGCTGTGACTAAGAGTATATAAGATATTAAGAAACTATTCACATACTACAATATTTGAAACCAAACAGTAAACACGTAATAAAGTTCTACAGCGTTTCTAACGATACTATTTTTGCGTATTTTAGTATACAAATACACCAATGATTGCGACATTGTCCCCGTAACTAGTTTGTGAAAGAGAATAAAATAAATAAAGTATCTTGCATCAATCCCATATCGTTGTTTTCATGCAAACACGAACCAATGGAAGAGTTTAAAGATAAGATGTATCAGAGCAACTACACTGAAGCGCCAGAGAAACTGTAGACATGCGTATTCAAATACAGAGATATGTAAACAAGAAGAATACAGCGCTGCGTTCTCCAACGGCTATTAAAGTGTCTGTCCCAGTTGTTAAAATCGGTTATTGCTGCTACAATGTGAATATCAGGAATCCGGTAAAACGTCAAACCTCTGACATCGCTGCGGCCGGAAAAATATCCTGCGAGAACGGGACCAACGACGACTGAAGAAAATCGTTCAACTTGACAGAAGCGCAACCCATTCGTAAACTGCTGTAGGTTTCAATCCTGGGCTGTCAACAACTGACAGTGTGCGAACCATCCAACGAAACATCATCGATATGGGCTTTCGGAGCCGAAGGCCCACTCGTGTACCCTTGATGACTGCACGAGACAAAGCTTTACGCCTCACCTGGGCCCGTCAACACCGATATTGGACTGCTGATGACTGGAAACATGCTTCGGACGAGTCTCGTTTCAAATTATATCCAGCGGATTCACGTGTACGAGAAAACCTCATGAAGACACGGACCCTGTATATCAGCAGGGAACTGTTCAAGCTGGTGGAGGCTCTGTAATGGTATGGGGCGTGTGCGGTTGGAGTGATATTGGATCCCTGATACATCTAGATACGACTCCGACAGGTGACACGTACTCTTTGATCAGCTGCATCCATTCATGTCCATTGTTCATTCTGACGGACTTGGGCAATTCCAGCAGGACAATGCGACATCCCACACGTGCAGAATTGCTACAGAGTGGCTCCAGGAACACTCTCTGAATTTAAATAATTCCGCTGGCCACCAGACTCCACAGACATGGACATTATTGAGCATATTTGGGATGTCTTGCAACGTGCTGTTGAGAAGAGATCGCCACCCCCTCGTACTCTTACGGATTTATGTCCAGACCCGCAGCACTACTTCAGACATTAGTCGAGTCTGTGCCACGTCGTGTTGCAGCACTTCTGCGTGCTCACTGGGGCCCTACATGGTATTATGCATGTGTACCAGTTTCTTTGGTTCTCCAGTGTATAAACTAGTGTCTTATACCAATGGTGATGTTCGATATGAACTTTTAACTCGGACAAGGATATACACTGAAGGAAAAAATTGCAACACCAAGAAGGAGTTGTGCAACATAAACGAAAGCTGGTAGGCGTGTTTCTATATACGAAAGTTGATGTCTGTTCAAATTTCGTGCCAGTGGCATAATACTGGCTCTAGTAACGCTGTAACGGTCGTAAGAGTTAGTTACTTTCGACTGTGCACGCGACGAGTTGATGTCAGGCAAGAATGCCTATAAGGCACCTTACTGAGTCTGAACGACGTCGTGTAATAGGGCTAGGGGAAGCGGGATGTTCCTTCTGCAATACTCCAGAAAGACTTGGCAGGAATGTAGCCACTGTACATGATTGCTGGAGAGGTGATCAGCGTGCCATTCACTTACTCAGAACCACTACCATTTGTGAGTTCAGTAGTGTCAAGTGAGGCGGTGTAGAGGTCTGTTGCGTTTTCGAATGAAAGCTGGTTCTCTTACGGCGCCACTGATGGCCGTGAGTTGGTCAGAATGAGGCCAGTTCGGGACCTGCACCCAACCTGTCTGCGTCCTAGACACACTAGACCTACACCTGGAGTTATGGTCTGGGGTGCGATTTCGTATGACAGCAGGAGCACTCTGGTTATCTCACGCACCTTGACTCCAGAATTATACGTCAATCTGGTGATTCGACCTGTTGCGCTGCCATTCATGTACGGCATTCTAGGAGGTGCTTTCTAATACGATAACGCCTCCCCACATGTGGCTGTTGTAGCCATCATGCTCTACAGAGCGTAGGCATGTTACCTTGGTCTTCTCGATCAAGGGATCTGTCTCCAGTCGAGCACATATGGGACATCATCGGACGACAACTCCAGCGACACCCAAAAACAGTTTTAACCGTCCTTCTGCTGCCCGACAAGTGCAACAGGCATGGAACTCCAGCCCACAATCTGTCATCTGGCACCTGCACAACACAGTGCATTCACGTCTCCATGCTTGGATCCAACATTACGGCGGTGGAATCTGTCATTAGTGTATCAGCATCTCACGTTTGCAAAGACTTATGTCGAGCTCACATAAATCTGTGATCTTGCAGTATTAAATGTCACCTAGACAAATATATTCCAGAAATTTCGTTACTATAGATTAATTAGTTTTTGGGGTTGAGATTTTGTTCCCTCAGTTTCCCGAGGACATGCAGCTTTCCTGTATGATTAAATGATGATGGCGTCCTCTTGGGTAAAATATTCCGGAGGTAAAATAGTCCCCCATTCGGATCTCCGGGCGGGGACTACTCAAGAGGACGTCGTTATCAGGAGAAAGAAAACTGGCATTCTACGGATCGGAGCGTAGAATGTCACATCCCTTAATCGGGCATGTAGGTTAGAAAATTTAAAAAGGGAAATGGATAGGTTAAAGTTAGATATAGTGGGAATTAGTGAAATTCGGTGGCAGGAGGAACAAGACTTTTGGTCAGGTGATTACAGGGTTATAAATACAAAATCAAATAGGGGTAATGCAGGAGTAGGTTTAATAATGAATAAAAAAATAGGAGTGCGGGTTAGCTACTACAAACAGCATAGTGAACGCATTATTGTGGCCAAGATAGACACAAAGCCCATGCCTACTACAGTAGTACAAGTTTATATGCCAACTAGCTCTGCAGATGATGAAGAAATTGAAGAAATGTATGACGAGATAAAAGAAATTATTCAGATAGTGAAGGGAGACGAAAATTTAATAGTCATGGGTGACTGGAATTCGTCAGTAGGAAAAGGGAGAGAAGGAAACATAGTAGGTGAATATGGATTGGGGGGAAGAAATGAAAGACGAAGCCGCCTTGTAGAATTTTGCACAGAGCATAACTTAATCATAGCTAACACTTGGTTCAAGAATCATAAAAGAAGGTTGTATACCTGGAAGAATCCTGGAGATACTAAAAGGTATCAGATAGATTATATAATGGTAAGACAGAGATTTAGGAACCAGGTTTTAAATTGTAAGACATTTCCAGGGGCAGATGTGGTCTCTGACCACAATCTATTGGTTATGAACTGTAGATTAAAACTGAAGAAACTGCAAAAAGGTGGGAATTTAAGAAGATGGGACCTGGATAAACTGAAAGAACGAGAGGTTGTAGAGAGTTTCAGGGAGAGCATAAGGGAACAATTGACAGGAATGGGGGAAAGAAATACAGTAGAAGAAGAATGGGTAGCTCTGAGGGATGAAGTAGTGAAAGCACCAGACGATCAAGTAGGTAAAAAGACGAGGGCTGCTAGAAATCCTTGGGTAACAGAAGAAATATTGAATTTAATTGATGAAAGGAGAAAATATAAAAATGCAGTAAATGAAGCAGGCAAAAAGGAATACAAACGTCTCAAAAATGAGATCGACAGGAAGTGCAAAATGGCTAACCAGGGATGGCTAGAGGACAAATGTAAGGATGTAGAGGCTTGTCTCACTAGGGGTAAGATAGATACTGCCTACAGGAAAATTAATGAGACCTTTGGAGAGAAGAGAACCACTTGTATGAATATCAAGAGCTCAGATGGCAACCCAGTTCTAAGCAAAGAAAGGAAGGCAGAAAAGTGGAATGAGTATATAGAGGGTTTATACAAGGGCGATGTACTTGAGGACAATATTATGGAAATGGAAGAGGATGTAGATGAAGATGAAATGGGAGGTAAGATACTGCGTGAAGAGTTTGACAGAGCACTGAAAGACCTGAGTCGAAACAAGGCCCCGGGAGTAGACAACATTCCATTAGAACTACTGATGGCCTTGGGAGAGCCAGTCATGACAAAGCTCTACCATCTGGTGAGCAAGATGTATGAGACAGGCGAAATACCCACAGACTTCAAGAAGAATATAATAATTCCAATCCCAAAGAAAGCAGGTGTTGACAGATGTGAAAATTACCGAACTATCAGTTTAATAAGTCACAGCTGCAAAATACTAACGCGAATTCTTTACAGACGAATGGAAAAACTGGTAGAAGCGGACCTCGGGGAAGATCAGTTCGGATTCCGTAGAAATGTCGGAACACGTGAGGCAATACTAACCTTACGACTTATCTTAGAAGAAAGATTAAGAAAAGGCAAACCTACGTTTCTAGCATTTGTAGACTTAGAGAAAGCTTTTGACAACGTTAACTGGAATACTCTCTTTCAAATTCTGAAGGTGGCAGGGGTAAAATACAGGGAGCGAAAGGCTATTTACAATTTGTACAGAAACCAAATGGCAATTATAAGAGTCGAGGGGCATGAAAGGGAAGCAGTGGTTGGGAAAGGAGTGAGACAGGGTTGTAGCCTCTCCCCGATGTTATTCAATCTGTATATTGTGCAAGCAGTAAAGGAAACAAAAGAAAAATTCGGAGAAGGTATTAAAATTCATGGAGAAGAAGAAAAAACTTTGAGGTTCGCCGATGACATTGTAATTCTGTCAGAGACAGCAAAGGACTTGGAAGAGCAGTTGAACGGAATGGACAGTGTCTTGAAAGGAGGATATACAGGGTGTTTCAAAAATGACCGGTATATTTGAAACGGCAATAAAAACTAAACGAGCAGCGATAGAAATACACCGTTTGTTGCAATATGCTTGGGACAACAGTACATTTTCAGGCAGACAAACTTTCGAAATTACAGTAGTTACAATTTTCAACAACAGATTGCGCTGCGGTCTGGGAAACTCTATAGTACGATATTTTCCACATATCCACCATGCGTAGCAATAATATGGCGTAGTCTCTGAATGAAATTACCCGAAACCTTTGACAACGTGTCTGGCGGAATGGCTTCACATGCAGATGAGATGTACTGCGGCAGCTGTTCAATTGTTTCTGGATTCTGGCGGTACACCTGGTCTTTCAAGTGTCCCCACAGAAAGAAGTCACAGGGGTTCATGTCTGGCGAATAGGGAGGCCAATCCACGCCGCCTCCTGTATGTTTGGGATAGCCCAAAGCAATCACACGATCATCGAAATATTCATTCAGGAAATTAAAGACGTCGGCCGTGCGATGTGTCCGGGCACCATCTTGCATAAACCACGAGGTGTTCGCAGTGTCGTCTAAGGCAGTTTGTACCGCCACAAATTCACGAAGAATGTCCAGATAGCGTGATGCAGTAATCGTTTCGGATCTGAAAAATGGGCCAATGATTCCTTTGGAAGAAATGGCGGCCCAGACCAGTACTTTTTGAGGATGCAGGGACGATGGGACTGCAACATGGGGCTTTTCGGTTCCCCATATGCGCCAGTTCTGTTTATTGACGAAGCCGTCCAGGTAAAAATAAGCTTCGTCAGTAAACCAAATGCTTCCCACATGCATATCGCCGTCATCAATCCTGTGCACTATATCGTTAGCGAATGTCTCTCGTGCAGCAATGATAGCGGCGCTGAGGGGTTGCCGCGTTTGAATTTTGTATGGATAGAGGTGTAAACTCTGGCGCATGAGACGATACGTGGACGTTGGCGTCATTTGGACCGCAGCTGCAACACGGCGAACGGAAACCCGAGGCCGCTGTTGGATCACCTGCTGCACTAGCTGCGCGTTGCCCTCTGTGGTTGCCGTACGCGGTCGCCCTACCTTTCCAGCACGTTCATCCGTCACGTTCCCAGTCCGTTGAAATTTTTCAAACAGATCCTTTATTGTATCGCTTTTCGGTCCTTTGGTTACATTAAACCTCCGTTGAAAACTTCGTCTTGTTGCAACAACACTGTGTTCTAAGCGGTGGAATTCCAACACCAGAAAAATCCTCTGTTCTACGGAATAAACCATGTTGTCTACAGCACACTTGCACGTTGTGAACAGCACACGCTTACAGCAGAAAGACGACGTACAGAATGGCGCACCCACAGACTGCGTTGTCTTCTATATCTTTCACATCACTTGCAGCGCCATCTGTTGTTGAAAATTGTAACTACTGTAATTTCGAAAGCTTGTCCGCCTGAAAATGTACTGTTGTCCCAAGCATATTGCAACAAACGGTGTATTTCTATCGCTGCTCGTTTAGTTTTTATTGCCGTTTCAAATATACCGGTCATTTTTGAAACACCCTGTAAGATGAACATCAACAAAAGCAAAACGAGGATAATAGTCAAATTAAATCGGGTGATGCTGAGGGGATTAGATTAGGAAATGAGACACTTAAAGTAGTAAAGGAGTTTTGCTATTTAGGGAGCAAAATAACTGATGATGGTCGAAGTAGAGAGGATATAAAATGTAGACTGGCAATGGCAAGGAAATCGTTTCTGAAGAAGAGAAATTTGTTAACATCGAGTATAGATTTAAGTGTCAGGAAGTCGTTTCTGAAAGTATTTGTGTGGAGTGTAGCTATGTATGGAAGTGAAACATGGACGATAACCAGTTTGGACAAGAAGAGAATAGAAGCTTTTGAAATGTGGTGCTACAGAAGAATGCTGAAGATAAGGTGGGTAGCTCACGTAACTAATGAGGAGGTATTGAATAGGATTGGGGAGAAGAGAAGTTTGTGGCACAACTTGACTAGAAGAAGGGATCGGTTGGTAGGACATGTTATGAGGCACCAAGGGATCACAAATTTAGCATTGGAGGGCAGTGTGGAGGGTAAAAATCTTAGAGGGACACCAAGAGATCAATACACTAAGCAGATTCAGAAGGATGTAGGTTGCAGTAGGTACTGGGAGATGAAGAAACTTGCACAGGATAGAGTAGCATGGAGAGCTGCATCAAACCAGTCTCAGGACTGAAGACCACAACAACAACAACAGTGTATAAAGGCTGCAAACATGAAATTCGTGTCTATTTCTTTGACTAGATGTAGAATAGATAACATGCGGTACTTATTTTCTTTTTCTTTTTTGTAGAAGCTGTACTTTTATTTATAAAGAAATGGTAGGGAAGAGGAAGAGATTTTTTTTTTTTTTGTAGCTATGAATGCTGAGGAATTATTATATTGAAAGAGATTTTATTAGAAGGCGTAAGTGACGAAAGACACTGTTATTACAGTGTTTAACATGACGTCAGTCCTGAATTTTCTGTAAAGCAGTTATTCAATGGAAATAAAGTACGTGAAAATTTAATACACACCCATTTCACAAAACCTCGTATTGTTATTTTACGCGATTTACTTTTTTCAATTTTCCCTATTGCAAATTCACATTCTTGAGACTGCATCTAATTTTTAACAACCTATGTACAGAATTTTGTTTGATGTTGCTGGAAGTCCTGTTTTTGAAGATACGAACTGTGTTTTCATGTAGAACAGATCTGAAAGTACTGAAGCAGTGAGGAAGCTACAGAGAGGAATATACAGTATGTTTGAAAAATAAAGACCTGATTTCAAAAATCCATATTGATAAAACCATGCTACAAACATGGGATGGATTGCAAAATACGCACAAAATCTTAAAGTTTTAGCTGTTCTATTACAAATTCTTTATTTATTCACCAGCAGCAGCACGAACAACGTCCAGAGGACAGCTAAATTCGCCATGAACTTTAAACATCATATCTGGTTGTACAGAAATTATGGCGGCTGTTATTCTTCACTTATTCTGTGTCACGAGGTAAAGAGGGAAGATGAATACACTTTCATTTACATATCTTGTAACCTCCCCCTCACTTATCGACCTTAATGACAGTGAAAAATTAAACCGCGTGTACCTAATGGGAAATTTGGGAAAGCAATCGTCACCGAAGTTAATCTGTCGGTAAAGAGGGAGGAAAGGGTTACATCTAAATGAAAGGAAAAATGCAAATGAAACTGGTTGAAATTAATTTTGAAAAGGGGTAAAGTTAATAAAGAAAGTAAATGTGCGGCCGTTACGTCAACAATTAACTAGCGGTAATTAGATATTTGAGATTTGGGGGAAATCACGGTCGCCAGTCCTAAGGACAATCACTATAGTAACTGAAAAAGAAAGGTTATTACACATATAATCAGCACTAGAAGCGTGGCAACTGAAGGTTGACACGTGTAGTGTGAAAACTGAAAGTTTGTCAGAAGTAATAAATTTCGCTACACTCTGACTTAATTTAGCAAAAGAATTAATAAAACCGGAAAATCGAAAGTTAATTTAGTGACTGAAGTTAATAGTGAGCTTTCTTTCTGAAGCACATCGAAATCCAGCAAATACGGTTAGTCTTGGACTACCTCAACAATCATTTCAAAAGCAACTTGACTCTACGCAATTTAGAAACAAGAGATTTAACTTTGAACTTGAATTAAATGATTCTGAATAATTAACAATAATAAAATTTAGTACGTACCAAGCTGAGCTGCAGTCACAGGTAAGCTAAAATATGCTAACAAAACTCGCACTCTTAATTTGTGCTTGTGTAATCTAACTATTGTAGCCAGCTATGCTTTAACTGCACTTGGAAACTAAAGTAATGAAATGCAATGATAGTACTTTAATGCTGGCGTCTGAATTTCAACGACACTCGGTTTCATTTCGGAAAAGGAAGGGACCCTGCTTGGTAATGCAATTGGGACAATGAGCAACAAAGGTTCATGCTGAGTTGCTGTAATTTTGCGAGGCAAATGGAACAATTTGAAAAGCTGAGGTCTGCCATACAGTTCTGAAACTTTACGTGCTTTTAGTCTTCCTTGTTAGTTGATTGAAGGTTTGAAGCCGTCGATCGAGGAGGTGGCGACGGTCACTCATTGTCGGCCGTCGCTGTTGCAGAAGCTGGATGTTGGCGCGCCATCTTCTCAACACGGTCACCAGACGAAACGGGCTCTTGATGTGCGCCAGCTAAGGCTTCCCGTCCGCGACACCATGTCAGAAACTATCATCGCAAGTCGAGCGCAATTACATGCTGCTAAACCCCGAAAGCGCGGCAACTCGCGGGAGCGTCACACCACACACCTGCTCCACTCGCTACTCCAGCCAGACCCCAACTGCTCTGCCCGCGCTCCACGCGGCAGAGTTAACACTCCAAAGATCCTACACACTTTGATTCTTCACACGACCTATCGATGTAATCGTTCGATAGCAGTTTTCCCTAGGCAAGACCCAGCGTAAAAATACAAATAATATTTACGAAACAAGCCAATTATACACCGACATAAATGCATACATATTTATATATATATATATACAAATAGTAAAACAATTACAATATATAAAGGCACAGAAATGTCATATATTCAGGTAACAAATTAAGGAAAAAACTTACAGTACAACAGATGGAAATAGGAGGATATGCATTTCCGGCGTTACACGTGCCCCACATTGTCTGAGGATGTTCGTGTAACCTAAACAGACTCAGAAAATGTCCCAAAAAATAAACAGCGGAAATGCATATGCTCAAAACATCATCAAAATTTAGCATTCGTCTAATTAAGCATAAATCAATTTTTTAGACCATAAAAATTGAGTGGAGACAGTCCTAATCTTATTCCACTCTGTCATCTTGCACAAAATAAAACAGGTTGACGACATATTAAAATTCATATAAAGCCTAGAAAATGGTTTAGCTATTCTAAAAATCTAAATTCCTAGCAGTATCAAGAAATGGAATACTATTTACAAAATTAATCAGATTACATGGTCATAGAAAACAGGTATATCAAAATACGCAAATTAATAATTAATTACATAGAATACGTATTTTATATAAACTTTTCATAATTAATATTCTCGTCATGAGTGTGCACTTGACGCTAAACAAGAAAATAATATACAGCAGATCGACAAAAACATAAATGTTGACAACAGAATTCTTTCATATCAGCTGTCCGGGAAGAAAAACAACTCCGCCTTCCGTACTCGCAAGTACAAAGAATGCCGACAGCGGCACAAGAGCCGACAGCGACCCCAGAGCCGACAGCGGCTCCACCTTGCCAGTATTGTTGCGCCCGCCTTTGCGGCACGCTTGATCTCACTCGCCTGTGTAGCGGCATTTTCAGAACGTCCGTTTCACTGAATTCTTTAGGAAAACTCACTCCCGAGTAACCTCAAGAAGTCCCTTAATACTATCACAGTGGATAACTCAACACTGTCCATCATCACACGCATGTACTACCCTGAAACTTAAAACAGCGTCTAAGTACATCGGCAATGACTAGTAAAACACACATTCATGAAATCTGACAGCTAGTTACAAAAGCATATTTACATTCCTTAATCTACTGTGACTCAGCTGAAAACTTAAACTAGCAGCTTGGATTTTTCAATTGGTTAAAACGTCTAATCAAAATTAATTACTTGTTAATTACAAGTTCTTTAATGACCTCTAGGTCAGGCAAAAGCATCGCAACATGGCACATCCTTAAATCTTACACTCTATATTACATACTGTACAAACTACCCATTCTGTGGTATTAATCAATCCTAGGTTGGTACAATTTCAAGTCTACAATATTCCGTATACCTAATCGTTTTCCAGAGCTTGGATACTCTAAGCAATAAGCATTTGTGTGAGGTATACCAATGACTTTATATGGTCCATTATAAACAAACTTAAATTTAGAGATTTCATTGTCTATCTCGCTCGATTTCTCATGAGCTTTTACAAGTACTAAGTCTCCGATTGCAAACTTAGCAAAACGCGCTTTAGCGTCATGACGACGTATGCGAGCATCAGCTTTTCGCTTCATTACTTCTCGCAAACGATCTTTTTTCACACCAATACTAATGTCAATCCGTGGAGGGAATTTGATTATCTCTTCCACTAAACTTTTGTCAATGCCGAGATTCCTCACGTTAAGGCAGTTCAAATTCATTCCTACGTCAATGTCATCCGGCCAGTTAACAATGTGTATAGGCTGGTATTGCCTATGCACACCGTCTCCTGCCTCGTCAAAACTAACTACTATTGTTTTATCTTGTGACATACATGTCAAAGTTTTGCTTTCGCAATTAATCACTGCACGGTACTTTAATAGCCAATCTAACCCGATAATTACTTCCGTAGTTAAATCTGGCACTACGACAAACTCTTGTTCAAATCGTGCCCCACATATCTCGAAGTGGATAAAAATCTGTTTTGTGACCGGTTTACTGGCCTTCCCAGTAGCACCGATAATTTTCACTCCTGTTACTGGCATAACTACGATACCAGGTCTGTCTTTCAGTAACTCAAATATTTTCCCAGATACAGCACTCAATTCTGCACCGGTGTCAATTAACACGTTTAGTTGTAGGTCGTGCATATTAACAGACACTACTATCTGTCTACACTTGTCCTCGACTGTTTCTTTATTTTCCCACAATAAATCCTCGTCTATATCCAGGTCATTCCAGAAAAAACCATCCGGCTTTGATCCTAAATCCGGTTTATCTGGCGGCTTTTTCAGCCTCTGTTCACATACAGTCTTAATTTCAACACGTTTGTCCTGAGGCTTAATCTGTAGCTTCGCCTCCAATACCGAAACATTTTCCTCTAACTCGTCAACTAGTGAGTGTTGCCCTGCTATCATTTCACTAATTGTCACCTTCGTTGATTCCACTTTGGCCAGATTGATATCATCCGCCAATCTACCTGGAGGAATGTGCCCAGTAGTATCTGCAATTACTCCCTCTGGATCCGCGCAACCCACATTGCTACCGTCCGACCGTATAACGTCAGCTCTAACCTCATACACGCTGTAATCTACGTGCTTTTCTACCAATCGTGTCCGGCTATCACTAAAATTCTCGTAATCTTTCTCCTCAATACTTTCGCAATGTTTAAACTGGAGTTTTGCGTCGGATGGGTCGGTCACATCTAACACTATAACTTTCGGTAAAGTCTGCCGGTCAGGGCCAGAACTTTCCGTTACTGCTTCAACATCCAACTCCTGCGGGACGAAACACGACGAATCTTGGTCGTGCTCCCCATTAACATCAACTATTTCTGGTAAAGTCTGCCGGTTAGGGCCAGAACTTTCTATCACTTCACAAACACTATCTACCTGCGGGACGAGACGCGGCAAATCCTGCCCGCGCTCCCCATAAACGCTTCTCCCATACAGACCCCTATAATCTCTTAGTTCGTCGTATAAGCGACCGAACTGCCTTAACCAGACCTCATCCCTCTCTGCATCCCCTCGCTCGATGACGGACGTTTTATCCGACATCTGATCTTCTCTCAACACTTGCGAATCATTCTTAAACTCAATCTCCAGTTCCGCTGTGGGTATTACAGCTGCCACTTTATAATAGATTTCCGGAACACTACTTAAATTGTTCTCACTGACAGTGAATGTACTTCCCACTGCCGTGTATACAGCTGATTTACTACTTGTGGGCGCACTCCTTTCTCCTAACACTGGCACACTCTCCCGCCGTTGATTATTCCACACGGAATTTTCATAACGACGACACCTGGGTTTTCTACTGTTATTGGGCCGCCAAAATTTCTCCACGCCCGGTCGGCCCCTCACCGGCGCGGCTAATGGTTTCCCTGTCTCGTCCCAGCAGATACGCTCCCCGGATGCTGCTGAGGCGGCTGATCACACACTCTGGCGTTATTACTATTCTGCGAAGCCCGTATCACGCTAGTATGATACTGGTTTCCGTCATTCCTGTTATTATTTGCATTGTATCGATTGTCATTACGGCCCGAACCACTATTGTTACTGCTGCCAAGATTGCGGTATGCATTATTCCCATGGTTATCGTTGTTGTGGTTGCTGTGGTACCCGTTGTTGTTACCACGGCCTCTACCAGTATCGCGATTATTGCGCCAATTGTCCTCGTCCTCAACTCTTTCCAGGAAATGATTGATTGTCCTGTAATTGCTTCCTACGTAGCGTTTTGTATCATCTGGAAGCTTCTTGTAGAGTTCCCAGACTATTTCGGATTCCGTGCGGCGATCACGCAAATATTCCAACTTGCGGATCCAGCCCTCACAAAACTCCTTCATCGAGCCGCGCGAATTCGCATCGAAAGGCCTCGATACGACAAATTCGCGCCAGACACTTTGCTGTTTTTGCTCTGACCAGTATTCAGCCAGAAACAAATTTTTAAACTCGTCAAAGGTCAGGTTCGTAATGTTGAGGTTTAAGCCCCAACGCTTGGCATCACCAGCCAACACATCAATAACCGCATTAATTTTTCTCTCATTAGTCCATGATCTGGGTAAAACTCTTTCACAGTTTTTAATGAAATCCGTCGCGTGTATACCGCCTTTTTTCAAGGGGTCGAACCGCTCCTCTTTCGTCAACAATTCCGAACTATGTGCACAGATTGGCACATAGCTCTGTTTTTCTTCAAGTTTCTTTTCTAATTCCGACACTCTCGTAATCACTTGGCAAGTGGTTGTCGCAAGCGTTTCCACTTCCCTCTTTTTCTCTTCGCAGCTATTAGCCTGCTTCCTCACTTTGGTATCTACTTCGGATACTAAAACCTTTAAAGTTTCCACCTTCTGTTGATCGTCTTTTCTCACTAATTGAATTTGTTCCGTCACCTTATTCTCGATGATCGGAGCAACTGCGTCACCTACACTTTTCTCGATTCTGCTAATTTCGGAATTAAAACGCGTATTTATGCTCGCAATTTCCGCCTGAACGCCTATCATTTCCTGTTTAAGATTACCGATTTCGGTATTAATCACAACAATATCTTCTTTGATTTTATCAACTTTTGTGTTAACAATTCCAACATTGTTGTTAACAACATTAATAGCTTTGTTCTGATTGTCTAGCTTCCTGTCAATTTTTTCAGACTGAGCTTTAATTTCTGCCGATTGAGTTTCTATCTTGCTAGACTGAGCCTTGATTTCGTTAATCAAAACATTCAATAAATCAGTTAAATTCCCGGAAACTACCGGTTTTACTTCCGTAGCGGCTTCCTCTTTAATTGTCCCTCCGTATTCATCAAGGGATTCCGATTTGATTTTCACTTCCGATTCCGAAACATTTTCTAATGTTTGGAATTCCATTTCTGCTCTTTGTTGCGTCTCGGCGGTCGCGGCTTTCATGCTAGCCGCCTGCCCCTGAACAATGGGTACCGCGGTGCGTGTTTCCCACTGTTCGACCGATTGTTCCGTACCCAAGTCTACCAAATTTTGGTAATTGTTGCCTTCACTCATTTTAATAATTTTCAATATAAATAACAAATCTCAAATCTAATTAGGATTCCTCAGACTAATATTCTCGCTGACGTATCGACCATTTCGTAACCAGTACTTTGTTACGAGATTTGCACAATGCAAAATTCGTGTCCAGAACAACCTGAAATTTGAAGATTGTCCTGTCACCAGGTCGCCACGTGTAACCTCCCCCTCACTTATCGACCTTAATGACAGTGAAAAATTAAACCGCGTGTACCTAATGGGAAATTTGGGAAAGCAATCGTCACCGAAGTTAATCTGTCGGTAAAGAGGGAGGAAAGGGTTACATCTAAATGAAAGGAAAAATGCAAATGAAACTGGTTGAAATTAATTTTGAAAAGGGGTAAAGTTAATAAAGAAAGTAAATGTGCGGCCGTTACGTCAACAATTAACTAGCGGTAATTAGATATTTGAGATTTGGGGGAAATCACGGTCGCCAGTCCTAAGGACAATCACTATAGTAACTGAAAAAGAAAGGTTATTACACATATAATCAGCACTAGAAGCGTGGCAACTGAAGGTTGACACGTGTAGTGTGAAAACTGAAAGTTTGTCAGAAGTAATAAATTTCGCTACACTCTGACTTAATTTAGCAAAAGAATTAATAAAACCGGAAAATCGAAAGTTAATTTAGTGACTGAAGTTAATAGTGAGCTTTCTTTCTGAAGCACATTGAAATCCAGCAAATACGGTTAGTCTTGGACTACCTCAACAATCATTTCAAAAGCAACTTGACTCTACGCAATTTAGAAACAAGAGATTTAACTTTGAACTTGAATTAAATGATTCTGAATAATTAACAATAATAAAATTTAGTACGTACCAAGCTGAGCTGCAGTCACAGGTAAGCTAAAATATGCTAACAAAACTCGCACTCTTAATTTGTGCTTGTGTAATCTAACTATTGTAGCCAGCTATGCTTTAACTGCACTTGGAAACTAAAGTAATGAAATGCAATGATAGTACTTTAATGCTGGCGTCTGAATTTCAACGACACTCGGTTTCATTTCGGAAAAGGAAGGGACCCTGCTTGGTAATGCAATTGGGACAATGAGCAACAAAGGTTCATGCTGAGTTGCTGTAATTTTGCGAGGCAAATGGAACAATTTGAAAAGATGAGGTCTGCCATACAGTTCTGAAACTTTACGTGCTTTTAGTCTTCCTTGTTAGTTGATTGAAGGTTTGAAGCCGTCGATCGAGGAGGTGGCGACGGTCACTCATTGTCGGCCGTCGCTGTTGCGCGCCATCTTCTCAACACGGTCACCAGACGAAACGGGCTCTTGATGTGCGCCAGCTAAGGCTTCCCGTCCGCGACACCATGTCAGAAACTATCATCGCAAGTCGAGCGCAATTACATGCTGCTAAACCCCGAAAGCGCGGCAACTCGCGGGAGCGTCACACCACACACCTGCTCCACTCGCTACTCCAGCCAGACCCCAACTGCTCTGCCCGCGCTCCACGCGGCAGAGTTAACACTCCAAAGATCCTACACACTTTGATTCTTCACATGACCTATCGATGTAATCGTTCGATAGCAGTTTTCCCTAGGCAAGACCCAGCGTAAAAATACAAATAATATTTACGAAACAAACCAATTATACACCGACATAAATGCATACATATTTATATATATATATATACAAATAGTAAAACAATTACAATATATAAAGGCACAGAAATGTCATATATTCAGGTAACAAATTAAGGAAAAAACTTACAGTACAACAGATGGAAATAGGAGGATATGCATTTCCGGCGTTACAATCTCCACAAGAAAAAATCACTTGGGTGATGTCTGGTGATCTTGGAGTGGGACTGATGACCTCACCAGTTAAGTCCCATAGTTCTCAGAGCCATTTGAACCTTTTTTGATCTTGTGGTATCCCGGGGTCCCGTGCACCCTGCCCAGAGTTGAAGCAGTGTGTCTCTGAGAAACTGATGTACGCTGTTGTGCCGGTGTGGTGGAGCTCCATCCTGTTGAAAAATAAAGCCGCTGGAGTCGTCCTGAAGTTGTGGAAAGAGCCCGTTCCGAAGAATTTGAAGATAGATCATTTCCTCAAAAAAGAAGCAACTGTACACTTTATAACGAGAAATGGCACAAAAAACCTTCAAATTAGGTTAGTCTCTTTCGTGCTCAATAATGTCACGAAGGTTCTGCAGTCTACATACGCACACGTTACCACTAACGTGAAATGTTTCTTCATCACGCAGAATTAAACATGATAAAAATGTAAAAAGATCTTTCTCGTGCAGCCGGCCGCAGTGGCCGAGCGGTTCTAGGCGCTACATAGTGCTCAGAGCCATTTGAACCATTTGTTGCTCGTGCTGCCGCTGGTGGACACACAGAGTATTTGTAACGGAATAGCTATAACTTTAAGATTTTATGAGTATTTTGCAATCCATCCCATGTTTGTAGCACGTTTTTATCAATATGGAGTTTTTTCTGAAACATCCTGTATCTATGGTTCAGAAGTGGCTATGGAAGAAAATGTATACAACTGTGTTTCATTGTCTGCCTCATAACCGCTTTACACTTTCATCGGTACGGTTGGTTATGATTATTCTTCATATTACGAAATTTGTAGGAATGTAATTTTTTTTCCAATTGAGGCAATGTCTGTGTACGATTCTTCAACAGTTATGCACGTTTTCCTGAAATGTAAATATTAAATTGTGTATACATATTGGTGTACGACACTGTAGTTAATTGGCCGTTAGGAAGTTTTTGGACAAAAAATTGTCTTCCTTTTAAGATACAACACTGATACCTTAGGAAACATCTTTCTCGAAAAAGATGCAACCGATTTTATTTCTCTATTTGACTATTTCACTTCGATGCCAATTTATGGATTATCTTTCTTCAGCTTGAATCTCACTATCAGGAACAGTTTAATTTCGGACAGAGTCCTCTTGGCTGTCGGCCTCCTGATAACCATGTCCTTCACTTTAATTATACAGAGCAGTAATTTGTTCACTCGACGGACGGAGTTTGACTATTCGTGGTACTCTTGTGGAGTTACAAAATACGAAACATTACAAGTGGCAGGCAACAAATAGCTGTAGGGGAAGCCCGGCTGACTGCTTCAGGAAAGCAGTGATGTTATGAGTGGAGCCGTCTAGAGGAACAAACAGTTCGTAGCGCCGCGTCTCGCGCTTTGAAAGCTGCAGAGCGGCTCGCCGTTGGCCTCACGCGACGCTTCCCGCACGCCAGGGCGGTGGTTCGGGTTGCCGCTCCCCCTCCCCCCCCCCCCCCCCTTGCAACTGGCGGCTCTAATTCTCCTTCTCCAGGCACAACTGCAGTCTCAGGGTTCCAAACTAACCCCTGAATGTAAATTACGTTCCGATAACCGCGACACGGCGAACTAAGTTTCCCTTTCTGAAGTCTTCCCGCTGTGTTCAGCATGCCACATGTTGATGTGGTGCGCTGTTCAACTTGCTGTAAGTCCTTGCAAGGAAGAGAAGCGTTTCAGAAGAACAAATCTATAAAAGTTAGCTCCTTCTTTGAAGACCTGTAGGCAATCAGGTTTAATGAGGCAATGTTTGCTTAAAGAATGTATCTCTTACACTGCAGCCGCGTGAACGCTACAGTGAAACCTTGTAGACAAAGTTAAAGAGTCTGCTGACCAAGGACTCGAATCCAGAATTCAACCAGTTGTTATCCACGTTCTCATAGACTGATACATCGAAATATTGTGTTGAGCACTTGTCATCTTGAATGTCTAGCAACTCTTTCCAACTTACCACACTCCCGTGACTTTGTGGCTTCATACCGCACTGTATTGATTTCTTTGTTTTGTTTCACATTATCCATATGAGATAAAATAATTAAATCAAAAAGTTTTAGTTTGAGGAGTCAGTTAAGTTCTACAACTTAAAAATACAGCTGAGTGTCCCTCAAAACATTCAGAACGATGGACGGGCTTACGATTCTAGTGAGTCTACGAAAGAACTTTGTATGGCGCTACACCACAGCTGTAAGGTGTTTAATCACAGACTTCTTTATATAAACCATCATCTGCCCTATGAACGTTATTGAAACGTGATGCTAGTTTGATTCACTGTGGACAAACTTGTGGCATTGGACAATATGTATTTTTATCATCTTGCTCTCTGATTTATTAAACATATTTGTGTTGTGTCTAGACAAGACAGTCGAGACACAAGGCGAGGAAGCCGAAAGGGCACGCGTCAGCTCACGCAGGCTAGTTTAGGTCTGAAACAGGATACGTAATGAATGCTATAAAGAAAAGTACGTAGCTGCTATAATACTTAACTTTAATCCATCATTTGTATACAGCATTCTTGATGATACAAGTGAGACTCTTTAGATTCATGAAGTAACTAATGGCGCCTTGCTAGGTCGTAGCCATGGACTTAGCTGAAGGCTATTCTAACTGTCTCTCGGCAAATGAGAGAAAGGCTTCGTCAGTGTAGTCGCTAGCAAAGTCGTCGTACAACTGGGGCGAGTGCTAGTCCGTCTCTCGAGACCTGCCGTGTGGTGGCGCTCGGTCTGCGATCACTGCCAGTGGCGACACGCGGGTCCGACATGTACTAATGGACCGCGGCCGATTTAAAGCTACCACCTAGCAAGTGTGGTGTCTGGCGGTGACACCACAATTTGCCTTAACGCTGACTTAATAGGCGAAAATGTCATGCAACAACCTCAAAGATTGGGTTCATTGGGGCCAGAGAATAATGTGTGCATACTGAGGGGATGTATAGTTAGTGATTCATTTGTCAAGACCTTCGGCGATCTGTTTTAACTGTGCAGGCAGAACCTTTGCTGTATTTAGAGGTGAAAAATATTTGGAACATTCATTCTATCTTACAACCGTGCCCCACCGATGAGTAGGTACTCCTGTTGAACGACTTCAGTCCTTTGAACGGGGTCACATTGTGGACCTGCGGGAAGCTGAATGGAGGAATGGACGTACTGCTCCACTTGTTGGGCGCAGTGCATCGGTGGTCATATTTGGTCTTTCTGCAGGGTAAAGTAACCATTGCCCGCTACATTGCACAGGCTGTTATCCCCGTGCTACTGCCATTTCCTCAACTGCTTTTTCACCAGGACAATGATTGTCCACACACGGCTGCTGAAACGCAACGTGTTCTTCGTGGCGTACAGCAGCTGTCCTGGTCAGGAAGCTCGCCAGATGTCTTGCCAACTGGAAACGTTTGGTACGTGGAGAAGCGGGAACTTACTCGATGTATCGAGGGATGTCATTCGGCATCTTTATGATACGAGCGTAATCCCAAAAGTAAGGTCTCCTATTTTTTTATAAGTACATAGACCTGTTTATTTTTACAATGGCTTACATCAGTTTACAGCTTGAACATTTAGCTATTTTGCGACATAATCACCATTTATATCGATGCATTTTTGTAGACGCTGTGGCAGTTTTTGTATGCCCATGTCATACCAGCTCGCCGCCATGCTGTTCAGAAAGTTATGAACCTCTTCTTTCACCTCGTCGTTGGAGCTGAATCGCTGGGACCACAATTAATGCTGACAAGTACTGTGAGACTCTGAAAAAACTCAAACGGGCAATTCAGAACCGGAGAAGAGGAATGTTGAGCAAGGGCGTACACATTCTCCATGACAACGCTCGCCCACATATCGCTCGGCAAACCGTTGCTCTCCTGCAACAGTTTCAGTGGAGCATAATCACCCACACACCCTATAGTCCTCACTTGGTGCCCAGTGACTATCACCTGTTCCCTAGGTTAAAAGAACATTTGGCCGGAAAGCTATTCAAACTTCTCTCCAGTGTCTCACAGGCATGTGGCATTGCCGGTGGTGATCTGTTCGTCGGATGGGAGCATTAATCTCGGCGGCCTCTCTCGGTGCCATTCGAGAGAATTGCGCTGTGTCCCGCCACCTGTTTCACGTTCTCCCTTCTCTCATCACCATACAACGCAAACACGACACCACACTACCCACATACCCATTAAAGTTATCTATATGTATCACATATAATTAAAACACAAAAATCATACTTAGCGAAGGAAAGGTGCCAGTGTGCGCGAATGATGGGAGAAACCTTTCTAATTAGGTGTTTGAACTTTCCACTCGAGGTCTCTCAACCAGTCGTGCCATACTACTTTACTTCGACTTTATAATTTTCCTACTCTGAGTGAGAAAGGAGAAGAGGAAATCTTCTGGGTTCTTAGACCGCGTCATATTTCCTTCTAAAATAATCGACGTTTCGACCCCTCTGCTGGGATCTTCTTCAGGATGTTTCGGCGTCCACTTTCGCTAGAAGACTTTCAGTGACCAGTGTCGCGTTCCCTTATAAAGGGGAGTTTTCCCGCGTTTGTGCTGGAGAGGTAGAAGTAATATTTAAATTCTCGTGGCTACCATTGGTGGCCATCATCATAGGCTAATATTCCCGCGCTGGCGCTGGAGGGGTGTTACTGGCTAATAGTGGCCTATAGTCATTGGATAGAAATACACTATTCCACGCTTACGCAGGACAAGAGTTATTGGTTGAAATTCCTCATGCTACTATTGGTTGGCCATCATCAATGGCTAGACGGACAGAGCAAGAGAGGGGGGAATGTTTACCCAAAGTATTATTGTCCGCCGAGGGGACTTGTAGCGCGTTGTTTGTATTGCTCGCACAAAATGGTTCAAATGGCTTTGAGCACTATGGGACTTAACTGCTGAGGTCATCAGTCCCCTAGAACTTAGACCTACTTAAACCTAACTAACCTAAGGACATCACACACATCCATGCCCGAGGCAGGATTCGAACCTGCGACCGTAGCAGTGGCGCGGTTCCGGACTGAAGCGCCTAGAACCGCTCGGCCACCGCGGCCGGCAATGCTCGCACACCGCGGCCGCATATTTACTTCCTTGATGGCGGGAAGCCACGAAGCCGGAAGCCTACAGCCATCCTCTCTCTTGAAATTACATGCATTCTTCGATATTTCATTGGCTTCTCAAATCATTCTTCTATAAATGTTGGTTTCCTTAGCCAGCTCACGTACGTTATTAAAATCGATGTCAGAGCCACAGTTCTCATGACGTTCCGCTACTGGCGATTTTACACTTTGATTTAGCCGCGTGTGCCGTTCGTGTTCCTTAATGAGCTCTTTCACATTTCTTCCTGTTTCGCCTATATACACTTTGCAGCAGCCACATGTCACCTGATAGACGCCTGCATTGTGGAGGGAATCAGGTGCATCCGTTTTTCGTTGGAAAAAATCTTTTATTTTTATTTGACTAAAAAAAAATGTCTGGAAACCATTTTTCTTTAGAATTCTACTTATGCGGTCAGTGACTCCAGAAACGAACGGCAACCTAACGGAGTGAGAAGGTGATTCCTCGTCATTCTTATTAGCGTGATTAATATTCCGCCTAAAAGCCCTGTCGATTGAACAACTATCATAGCCATTTGCCATCATTGTCATCTTTAAAAACCCTACTCCGATTCCAGGTTGTCGTCACCGCTGATAGGAAGGCACGCGAAGATAGTGTTGAGCACTGATTGCTTTACATTCTGTTACCTAGAGTGTTATCAGATCGTTATCAGAACATTTATTGATGAAAGGTCCGAGAAGCGGCTGACATTTTCAAGAATGCATGTAATTTCAATAGAGAGGACGGCTATAGGCTTACGGCATCGTGGCTTCCGGCCAACAAGTAAGTAAATACGCGGACGCGGTTTGCGACCAATACAAACAAAGCGCTGGAAGTCACCTCGGCGGACAATAATATCTTAGGTAAACATTCTCCCTCTCTTGCTCTGTCCGTTTCGCATCTAGCCAATGATGATGGCCAACCAATAATAGCAGGAGGAATTTCAACCAATAACTTCTCTAGCGTAAGTGTGGAATAGTGTCTTCCTATCCAAAGACGATGGGGCACCAATATTATCCACAAGAGTTTCGCCAATAGCATCCCTTCTTCAACATCAGCGCGGGAATATTAGCCAATGACGATCGCCCACCAGTGGTAGCCACAATAATTTTAACCGCTACTCCCACTTCTCCAGCACAAACACCGGAAAACTCCCCTTTATACGAGAACGCGACATTGGTAACTGACAGTCTTGCCCACCAGATGGAAGAGTTCTGTCATGGCTGGCTCACCCAAGGATATCAGTAGTTCTAACGGAATGTTGCCTACTCCCGGGACCTTGTTTCGACTTAGGTCTTTTAGTGCTCTGTCAAATTATCCACGCAGTATCATATCTCCCATTTCACCTTCATCTACGTCCTCTTCCATTTCCATAATATTGCCTTCAAGTACATCACCGTTGTGTACACTCACTATATACTCCTTCCACCTTTCTGCTTTCCTTTCCTTGCTTAGGACTGGTTTTCCGTCTGAGCTCTCGATATTCATACAAGTGGTTCTCTTTCCTCCGAAGGTCTTTAAGTTTCCTTTATGCAGCATCTATCTTACCACTAGTAATACACGCCTCTACATCCTTACATTTGTCCTCTAGCCATTCCTGCTTAGTCACTTTGCATTTCCTGTGGACGTTTGTATTCCCTTTTCACTTGCCTCTTATTGCATTTTTTTATATTTTCTCCTTTCGTCGATTCAATTCAGTATCTCTTGTGTTAGCCATGGACTTCTACTTGCCCTCACCTTTTACGTACTTGGTCCTCCGTTCCCTTCACTATTTCGTCTCTCAAAGCCACCCATTCTTCTTCTACTATATTCATTTCCCCTGTTCTTGTCAGTCGTTCCCTAATGCTCCTCCCTCTGCATCTCTGTACAACCTCTGGTTCTTTTAGTTTATCCAGGTCCTACCTCGTTAAATTCCAGCCTTTTTGCAGTATCTTCGCTTTTAATCTGCTGCTCATAACCAATAAAATGTTGGCAGAGTCCACATCTGTCCATGGAAATGCCTTACAATTTAAAACCTGCTTCCGAAATCTCTGTCTTACCATTATATAATCAATCTGAAACCTTCCAGTGTCTCCAGGTATCTTCCAGGTATATAACCTTCTTTCTGTAACACTATTGTTCAAATATTCTCTCCCTGTCTGAACTGTGAAATGAATTCGTAGCACTTTAATTCATATTCGATGTACGTAAATTTTGTGTTTTGAGAAATGCTAATCTTGTTAACTCGAAAGTTTTCATTTCTTCTCTCTGAAGTTTCATTCCCTTTTCAAATGTCTCCTTTTTTGCCCATAATATTTGCTCAGTGTACAGATACAGTATCATAGAAGACAGATTTGTTGGTATGTCAACGTCGACTGTTCAACGTGCGTTTTTTTTTTTTTTTTTTTTTTTTTTTTTTTTTTTTTTTTTTTTTTTTGTTTTTGTCATCAGTCTACTGACTGGTTTGATGCGGCCCGCCACGAATTCCTTTCCTGTGCTAACCTCTTCATCTCAGAGTAGCACTTGCAACCTACGTCCTCAGTTATTTGCTTGACGTATTCCAATCTCTGTCTTCCTCTACAGTTTTTGCCCTCTACAACTTCCTCTAGTACCATGGAAGTCATTCCCTCTTGTCTTAGCAGATGTCCTATTATCCTGTCCCTTCCCCTTATCAGTGTTTGCCACATATTCCTTTCCTCCGATTCTGCGTAGAGCCTCTTCATTCCTTACCTTATCAGTCCACCTAATTTTCAACATTCGTCTATAGCACCACATCTCAAATGCTTCGATTCTCTTCTGTTCCGGTTTTCCCACAGTCCATGTTTCACTACCATACAATGCTGTACTCCAGACGTATATCCTCAGAAATTTCTTCCTCAAATTAAGGCCGGTATTTGATATTAGTAGACTTCTCTTGGCCAGAAATGCCTTTTTTGCCATAGCGAGTCTGCTTTTGATGTCCTCCTTGCTCCGTCCGTCATTGGTTATTTTACTGCCTAGCTAGCAGAATTCCTTAACTTCATTGACTTCGTGACCATCAATACTGATGTTAAGTTTCTGGCTGTTCTCATTTCTACTACTTCTCATTACCTTCGTCTTTCTCCGATTTACTCTCAAACCATACTGTGTACTCATTAGACTGTTCATTCCGTTCAACATATCATTTAATTCTTCTTCACTTTCACTCAGGATAGCAATGTCATCAGCGAATCGTATCATTGATATCCTTTCACCTTGTATTTTAATTCCACTCCTGAACCTTTCTTTTATTTCCCTCATTGCTTCCTCGATGTACAGATAGAAGAGTAGGGGCGAAAGGCTACAGCTTCGTCTTACACCCATCTTAATACGAGCACTTCGTTCTTGATCGTCCACTCTTATTATTCCCTCTTGGTTGTTGTACACATTGTACAGGGTTATTACAAATGATTGAAGCGATTTCACAGCTCTACAATAACTTCATTATTTGAGATATTTTCACAATGCTTTGCACACACATACAAAAACTCAAAAAGTTTTTTTAGGCATTCACAAATGTTCGATATGTGCCCCTTTAGTGATTCGGCAGACATCAAGCCGATAATCAAGTTCCTCCCACACTCGGCGCAGCATGTCCCCATCAATGAGTTCGAAACGGTAAGGCTTCTATTTAGCCTTTTCCGTAAGATTTTCCAAACCGTCGGCTGTGGTACGTTTAGCTCCCTGCTTGCTTTATTCGTCGAATTCCGCGGGCTACGCGTGAAACTTGCCCGCACGCGTTCAACCGTTTCTTCGCTCACTGCAGGCCGACCCGTTGATTTCCCCTTACAGAGGCATCCAGAAGCTTTAAACTGCTCATACCATCGCCGAATGGAGTTAGCAGTTGGTGGATCATTGTTGAACTTCGTCCTGAAGTGTTGTTGCACTGTTATGACTGACTGATGTGAGTGCATTTCAAGCACGACATACGCTTTCTCGTCTCCTGTCGCCATTTTGTCTCACTGCGCTCTCGAGCGTTTTGGCGGCAGAAACCTGAAGTGCGGCTTCAGCCGAACAAAACGTTGTGAGTTTTTCTACGTATCTGTAGTGTGTCGTGACCATATGTCAATGAATGGAGCTACAGTGAATTTATGAAATCGCTTCAATCATTTGTAATAGCCCTGTACATGACCCGTCTCTCCCTATATCTTACCCCTACTTTTTTCAGAATCTCGAACAGCTTGCACCATTTTATATTGTCGAACGCTTTTTCCAGGTCGACAAATCCTATGAAAGTGTCCTGATTTTTCTTTAGCCTTGCTTCCATTATTAGCCGTAACGTCAGAATTGCCTCTCTCGTTCCTTTATTTTTCCTAAAGCCAAACTGATCGTCACCTAGCGCATTCTCAATTTTCTTTTCCATTCTTCTGTATATTATTCTTGTAAGCAGCTTCGATGCATGAGCTGTTAAGCTGATTGTGCGATAATTCTCGCACTTGTCAGCTCTTGCCGTCTTCGGAATTGTGTGGATGATGCTTTCCCGAAAGTCAGATGGTATGTCGCCAGACTCATATATTCTACACACCAACGTGAATAGTCGTTTTTTTGCCACTTCCCCCAATGATTTTAGAAATTCTGATGGAATGTTATCTATCCCTTCTGCCTTATTTGACCGTAAGTCCTCCAAAGCTCTTTTAAATTCCGATTCTAATACTGGATCCCCTATCTCTTCTAAATCGACTCCTGTTTCTTCTTCTATCACAGCAGACAAATCTTCACCCTCATGGAGGCTTTCAATGTATTCTTTCCACCTATCTGCTCTCTCCTCTGCATTTAACAGTGGAATTCCCGTTGCACTCTTAATGTTACCACCGTTGCTTTTAATGTCACCAAAGGTTGTTTTGACTTTCCTGTATGCTGAGTCTGTCCTTCCGACAATCATATCTTTTTCGTTGTCTTCACATTTTTCCTGCAGCCATTTCGTCTTAGCTTCCCTGCACTTCCTATTTATTTCATTCCTCAGCGACTTGTATTTCTGTATTCCTGATTTTCCCGGAACATGTTTGTACTTCCTCCTTTCATCAATCAACTGAAGTATTTCTTCTGTTACCCATGGTTTCTTCGCAGCTACCTTCTTTGTACCTATGTTTTCCTTCCCAACTTCTGTGATGGCCCTTTTTAGAGAAGTCCATTCCTCTTCAACTGTACTGCCTACTGCGCTATTCCTTATTGCTGTATTTATAGCGTTAGAGAACTTCAACCGTATCTCGTCATTCCTTAGTACTTCCGTATCCCACTTCTTTGCGTATTGATTCTTCCTGACTAATGTCTTGAACTTCAGCCTACTCTTCATCACTACTATATTGTGATCTCAGTCTATATCTGCTCCTGGGTACGCCTTACAATCCAATATCAGATTTCGGAATCTCTGTCTGACCATGATGTAATCTAATGGAAATCTTCCCGTATCTCCCGGCCTTTTCCAAGTATACCTCCTCCTCTTGTGATTCTTGAACAGGGTATTCGCTATTACTAGCTGAAACTTGTTACAGAACTCAATTAGTCTTTCTCCTCTTTCATTCCTTGTCCGAAGCCCATATTCTCCTGTAACCTTTTCTTCTACTCCTTCCCCTACAACTGCATTCCAGTCACCCATGACTATTAGATTTTCGTCCCCCTTTACATACTGCATTACCCTTTCAATATCCTCATACACTTTCTCTATCTGTTCATCTTCAGCTTGCGACGTCGGCATGTATACCTGAACTATCATTGTCGGTGTTGGTCTGCTGTCGATTCTGATTAGAACAACCCAGTCACTGAACTGTTCACAGTAACACACCCTCTGCCCTACCTTCCTATTCATAACGAATCCCACACCTGTTATACCATTTTCTGCTGCTGTTGATATTACCCGATACTCATCTGACCAGAAATCCTGGTTTTCCTTCCACTTCACTTCACTGACCCCTACTATATCTAGATTGAGCCTTTGCATTTCCCTTTTCAGATTTTCTAGTTTCCCTACCACGTTCAAGCTTCTGACATCCACGCCCCGACTCGTAGAACGTTATCCTTTCGTTGATTATTCAATCTTTTTCTCATGGTAACCTCCCCCTTGGCAGTCCCCTCCCGGAGATCCAAATGGGGGGCTATTCCGGAATCTTTTGCCAATGGAGAGATCATCATGACACTTCTTCAATTACAGGCCACATGTCCTGTGGTTACACGTTACGTGTCTTTAATGCAGTGGTTTCCATTGCCTTCTGCATCCTCATGTCTTTGATCATTGCTGATTCTTCCGCCTTTAGGGGCAATTTCCCACCCCTAGGACAAGAGAGTGCCCTGAACCTCTATCCGCTCCTCCGCCCTCTTTGACAAGGCCGTTGGCAGAATGAGGCTGACTTCTTATGCCGGAAGTCTTCGGCCGCCAATGCTGATTATTTATCAAAATTTAGGCAGTGGCGGGGATCGAACCCGGGACCGAAGACGTTTTGATTATGAATCAAAGACGCTACGCCTAGACCACGGGTGCTGTCCAACGTGCATACGAAGCTCTAAAATTTACAGGAATTTCTGTTGTCAGTGAACGCAGATCCGTTTCAACGAGTTTTCGAGCGAACATTGCGAAGAGAAAAAAAAAATGGTTCAAATGGCTCTGAGTACTATGGGACTCAACTGCTGAGGTCATTAGTCCCCTAGAACGTAGAACTAGTTAAACCTAACTAACCTAAGGACATCATACACATCCATGCCCGAGGCAGGATTCGAACCTGCGACCGTAGCAATGTCGCGGTTCCAGACTGCAGCGCCAGAACCGCGCGGCCACATTGCGAAAGATATTCGTATTATAAACAAAAACTCTCTTTTCTTGCTGCAGTGTATTTTATTTCCTTTTGACGTGTCTTGCGTTTTACTTTAATACATCTCTAGTGGGGTAGTTCTTGGAATCGGTGTTTCTTCTCATCTGGTCACATGTTGGAGGTGGCAGTTTAACTTGACTTACGAAAAACAAGCACGTTCTCATATTCCGAATTTTTTTCTTGAAAATTTTCGTATTGTTGCCCTTATTGCTGTGGAGAACTAGTGGTCTTCTGTCACTAGTTGTAGATATTTCAATTAAATTTGTGATTTAAAGTCATAACTTCTGTGAGTTCTGAACTCACAGCATTAATTTCGTTACGCAAATTCTCTTTACTAAATGCGGCTGACTTTTCGTCACTTCCAGTAGTTATGTTACAGATTTTGTCTACTTCATTGTTCAATTCGTTGCACTAGATCCGTACTCCGTTAACCATTATACTGATCGATTTTTGTCCTTTTTGCTTATATTATTGATTTTAAAGATCTCATCATTTGCGCCTGTGTTTTCTCAAGAGCTTTGCTAACCATTTTAATTATTTGTTTGCATTTTTTTGTCAACGTGGGTCCGAAATTCTTGGGTTTCCGTTTCGATTTCTTCGCGTTTGACTTTACATCCCTCTCTGAGCTGATCATGTTTTTCATCGAACATCTCAGTAAGCTAGGATCGCAAATTATTGACAGTATCTGTTAACGTGTTCAATTTAGTTTTGATTTTCTCCTGAATTTGTTTGTTTTCCTCCCACATTTCTTTATTTTCCTCCTGAACAGATTGTAATTGCCTTTGCGATTCTTTCATTTTGTCGTCCATCATTAATTCCATTTCCCCTAATACCTGAGTAGAGAGGTTATTTCTAACAGTTGTGGTCTCCTTTTGTTGAGTAGCAAAAGGCGTTGAATTAGGCTTGGGCAGATGTTTTCAATAAGCATCAAGTTAAAGAGAGTTGCAAGCTGTGATTGCTGATGAGCTTCATCGTCCTGCCCATTAATGTATCCTAGGTGGGCAGTTATCACAAAGGGATTTGGCAACCTCCATCAAGCATACTTAATTGACATGATTGAATTTTCGAAATGTAATTCTGGATATAAATATTTATTAACAGCGGTTGATGTTTATTCCAAATACGCTCTGAAGACTAAAGGCGGTGTTGCAGTTGCAAACGCGCTTAAAAAAATTTACACAGAAAGCAGGCGGGTTCCAGTACACTTACAAACTGCTCTTGGGAAATAATTCTACAATACTAGTTTCAAAAAGTTAATGCAACATCTCAGAATTAATCATTAGTCCACATTTTCAAATATGAAAGCTTCCGTAGTTGAACATTTCAGCAGAACTCTCAAGAGTCTTATGTTCAGAAAATTTACTGCTCAGGGCTCCTACAAATTGATTAATACTGTACAAGGATTCTTAAAGCAATATAATCACACGAAACGCAAGATAGTTAAAATGCAGCCAGCGAAGGTGTATAATAAAATCAAAATGATCGATCCACGCCCTTAGAAACTTATAATTGGCGATTATGTTAGTATTAGCAAACAGAAGACAGTCTTTGACAAAGGATACACTGCAAACTGGTCAACATAAATTTTCAGAATACGTAAAGTGCAGTTTCTCAGATGCAGATATTGGTGGTACGTCTTCCATTTCCAAAATTTGCGAGCTCGCAGGCGAGCTCTTACCTGTTGCCTTTTTGGTTTAGTTCCTATTACTGCAAGGGGTGAGGAGTTGTGGCTGCTACATTTCACTCCAGTTCCCCTTGCCGCCGCCACTCTTCTGGTAAAGTCGAAGGATAGCGACAGACTTGATCAACCGTGGTACACAGGACGTGGTACACAGAACGAACTATCTCTGTGGTACTTAAACCGTACTTTGTTAGTGATTGACCGATCGACCTATTTCCGTAGTACACAAATCGAACTAACTTACACTTGCACAACACACTGGAAAAACGACACACGCAAGGTGTATTTTTCCACCTCAACCGGCCTAAACCGACCCTTGTAATATTTGAACTGATAATTTGTAAGAAAGGGAAGTTCACAACATTCCCATATTGGCTCAAATCAAATGGCTCTGAGCACTATGGGACTCAACTGCTGAGGTCATTAGTCCCCTAGAACTTAGAACTAGTTAAACCTAACTAACCTAAGGACATCACAAACATCCATGCCCGAGGCAGGATTCGAACCTGCGACCGTAGCGGTCTTGCGGTTCCAGACTGCAGCGCCTTTAACCGCACGGCCACTTCGGCCGGCATTCCCATATTAAATTATGCAAATTTTAAGCTCTTGTACACACACACAGACAGAAAAAACTGTAATTGTAAACATTGTGTGTGTGTGTTTGTGTGTGTGTGTGTAAGTGTACGTTACAGACTCATCTGGACGGCTGCCCGACCTTGGACAACGGCCAGAGCGCGTGACTCATATGGGAACGGTGCCGTAGTGTACGCGTAATCGCTGCGTATATACGTCTTCAAAGTGCTCCCAGAACGACCATAGACGTACTACTGCCCACGACTCTTCACAAAACGTGGGGTTCGGAGGCTTGTCTGCTCTGCACAGTAGGATAGATGATGATGCCTGTGACCTCTGCCGAAAGAGCGCAATGCTTGTGCATGAACAAGTGTGTCGGAGCACACCATTCATCGTACATTGTTGGATATGGAACCCCGCAGCAGACCACCCCTACGTGTTCACATGCTAACCCAACAACATTGTCAATTACTATTGCAGTGGGCACAGGACCACCGGAATTCGACGGTCGATCAATGGAATAGTGTCGGCTCTTCGGGTGAATCACATTTTTGCTACACTAGGTCGGTGCTCGTCTGCACAAACACCGTCATCGAGGTGAACGGCAGCTAGGAAAGCGCAGCGCGCCACGGACACAGGCTGGTGGGAGCAGTATTATGCTACGGGAGACATTCTCCTACACGTGCATGGGACCTGTGGTAGCAATCGAAGATACAGCTGCGAACCACCTGCTTTCTTTATGCTTGATGTCTTCCCCGAATCTAACGTCATTTTTCGCCAGTTTAATTGTAAGTGTCTCAGAGCTAGAACCGTGCTACAGTTGTTTGAAGTGCATTATAGTGAACTCACGTTGATGTCTCGGCGACCAGTTTCGCCTAGTGTAAATCCATTGTCACTAAAATTATATAACTGTGTGGGATGCATTAACTTCAGTGTTTATCTAAATTTACGTCTACATCTACGTAACTATCCTGCAATTCACATTTAAGTGCCTGCAGAGGGTTCATCGAACGACTTTCCAGTATGCCTGAGAGAGTTCATCAAATAAGTTCACCCTACTGATATATCGTTCCACTCTCGAACAGCATGGGGGAGAAACTCTCTGATTTCTCTCATTTTATTACGATCATTATTTCCCTATGGAGGGAGGTGACAACAAACCATTGTCGGATTCGGAGAAGTAAGCTGGAGATTGCAATTTCATGAAAAGACTTTGTCGTATCGTAAAATGTTTTTGTTTTATGATTGCCAACCCAACGCACATATCGAATCCATGACATTCTCTCCCCTATTTCGCGACACTAAAATAAGAGCTGCCCTTCTCTGGACTTTTTGGATAACCTCCGTGAAACCTATCTAGTAAGGATCCCATACCGCACAATAACACTGTAGCAAAGGAATGACAAACGAAGTATAGACGGATTCTTTATGGGATTTGTTACCTGTTCTAAGTGTTCTGCCAATGAAACGCAGTCTTTGGTTCACCTTCTCCATCACATAAAGTATGTGATCTTTCCAGTTTACGTTGTTCGTAGTTATTACCCCTAGGTATTTAGTTGATCTGACAGCCTTTAGATTTACGTGATTTATCGTGTAACCGAAATATAGCTTATTACTTTTTGTACTCATGGGGATGACCTTTTGTTGTGGTCTTCAGTCCCGAGACAGGTTTGATGCAGCTCTCCATGCTACTCTATCCTGTGCAAGCTTCTTCATCTCCCAGTACCTACTGCAACCAACATCCTTCTGAATCTGCTTAGTGTATTCATCTCTTGGTCTCCCCCTACGATTTTTACCCTCCACGCTGCCCTCCAATGCTAAATTGGTGATCCCTTGATGCCTCAGAACATGTCCTACCAACCGATCCCTTCTTCTGGTCAAGATGTGCCACAAACTTCTCTTCTCCCCAATCCTATTCAATACTTCCTCATTAGTTATGTGATCTACCCATCTAATCTTCAGCATTCTTCTGTAGCACCACATTTCGAAAGCTTCTATTCTCTTCTTGTCCAAACTATTTACCGTCCATGTTTCACTTCCATACATGGCTACACTCCATACAAGTACTTTCAGAAATGACTTCCTGACACTTAAATCTATACTCGATGTTAACAAATCTCTCTTCTTCAGAAACGCTTTCCTTGCCATTGCCAGTCTACATTTTATATCATCAGTTATTTTGCTCCCCAAATAGCAAAACTCCTTTACTACTTTAAGTGTCTCATTTCCTAATCTAATTCCCTCAGCATCACCCGACTTAATTCGACTGCATTCCATTATCCTCGTTTTGCTTTTGTTGATGTTCATCTTATATCCTCCCTTCAAGACACCATCCATTCCGTTCAACTGCTCTTCCAAGCCCTTTCCTGTCTCTGACAGAATTACAATGTCATCGGCGAACCTCAAAGTTTTTATTACTTCTCCATGGATTTTAATACCTACTCCGAATTTTTCTTTTGTTTCCTTTACTGCTTGCTCAATATACAGATTGAATAACATCGGGGAGAGGCTACAACCCTGTCTTACTCCCTTCCCAACCACTGCTTCCCTTTCATGTCCCTCGACTCTTATAACTGCCATCTGGTTTCTGTACAAATTGTAAATAGCCTTTCGCTCCCTGTATTTTACCCCTGCCACCTTTAGAATTTGAAAGAGAGTATTCCAGTCAACATTGTCAAAAGCTTTCTCTAAGTCTACAAATGCTAGAAACGTAGGTTTTCCTTTCCTTAATCTTTCTTCTAAGATAAGTCGTAAGATCAGTATTGCCTCACGTGTTCCAACATTTCTACGGAATCCAAACTTATCTTCCCCGAGGTCGGCTTCTACTAGTTTTTCCATTCGTCTGTAAAGAATTTGTGTTAGTATTTTGCAGCTGTGGCTTATTAAACTGATTGTTCGGTAATTTTCACATCTGTCAACAACTGCTTTCTTTGGGATTGGAATTATTATATTCTTCTTGAAGTCTGAGGGTATTTCGCCTGTTTCATACATCTTGCTCACCAGACGGTAGAGTTTTAACAGGACTGGCTCTCCCAAGGCCGTCAGTAGTTCCAATGGAATGTTGTCTACTCCGGGTGCCTTATTTCGACTCAGGTCATTCAGTGCTCTGTCAAACTCTTCACCCAGTATCGTATCTCCCATTTCATCTTCATCTACATCCTCTTCCATTTCCATAATACTGTCCTCAAATACATCTCCCTTGTATAGACGCTCTATATACTCCTTCCACCTTTCTGCTTTCCCTTCTTTGCTTAGAACTGGGTTTCCATCTGAGCTCTTGATGTTCATACAAGTGTTTCTCTTATCTCCAAAGGTCTCTTTAATTTTCCTGCAGGCAGTATCTATCTTACCCCTAGTGAGATAAGCCTCTACATCCTTACATTTGTCCTCTAGCCATCCCTGCTTAGCCATTTTGCACTTCCTGTCGATCTCATTTTTAAGACGTTTGTATTCCTTTTTGCCTGCTTCATTTAGTGCATTTTTATATTTTCTCCTTTCATCAATTAAATTCAATATTTCTTCTGTTACCCAAGGATTTCTACTAGACCTCGTCTTTTTACCTACTTGATCCTCTGCTGCCTTCACTACTTCATCCCTCAAAGCTACCCATTCTTCTTCTACTGTATTTCTTTCCCCCATTCCTGTCAATTGTTCTCTTATGCTCTCCCTGAAACTCTGTACAACCTTTGGTTCTTTCAGTTTATCCAGGTCCCATCTCCTTAAATTCCCACTTTTTTGCAGTTTCTTCAGTTTTAATCTACAGGTCATAACCAATAGATTGTGGTCAGAGTCCACATCTGCCCCTGGAAATGTCTTACAATTTAAAACCTGGTTCCTAAATCTCTGTCTTACCATTATATAATCTATCTGATACCTTTTAGTATCTCCAGGATTCTTCCATGTATACAACCTTCTATCATGATTCTTAAACCAAGTGTTAGCTATGATTCATTTCTTAGCCCCAATCCATATTCACCTACTACGTTTCCTTCTCTCCCTTTTCCTACACTCGAATTCCAGTCACCCATGACTATTAAATTTTCGTCTCCCTTCACTATCTGAATAATTTCTTTTATTTCATTATACATTTCTTCAATTTCTTCGTCATCTGCAGAGCTAGTTGGCATATAAACTTGTACTACTGTAGTAGGTGTGGGCTTCGTATCTATCTTGGCCACAATAATGCGTTCACTATGCTGTTTGTAGTAGCTTACCCGCATTCCTATTTTCTTATTCATTATTAAACCTACTCCTGCATTACCCCTATTTGACTTTGTGTTTATAACCCTGTAGTCACCTGACCAGAAGTCTTGTTCCTCCTGCCACCGAACTTCACTAATTCCCACTATAACTAACTTTAACCTATCCATTTCCCTTTTTAAATTTTCTAACCTACCTGCCCGATTAAGGGATCTGACATTCCACGCTCCGATCCGTAGAACGCCAGTTTTCTTTCTCCTGATAACGACATCCTCTTGAGTAGTCCCCGCCCGGAGATCCGAATGGGGGACTATTTTACCTCCGGAATATTTTACCCAAGAAAACGCCATCATCATTTAATCATACAGTAAAGCTGCATGCCCTCGGGAAAAATTACGGCCGTAGTTTCCCCTTGCTTTCAGCCGTTCGCATTGTTACAAGGCCATATCAGTCAATAATCCAGACTGTTGCCCTTGCAACTACTGAAAAGGCTGCTGCCCCTCTTCAGGAACCACACGTTTGTCTGGCCTCTCAACATACCCCACCTTATACTTTCATTATTTAGGGTGAATTGCTGCTTTTCGCACAATATACACTCCTGGAAATTGAAATAAGAACACCGTGAAATCATTGTCCCAGGAAGGGGAAACTTTATTGACACATTCCTGGGGTCAGATACATCACATGATCACACTGACAGAACCACAGGCACATAGACACAGGCAACAGAGCATGCACAATGTCGGCACTAGTACAGTGTATATCCACCTTTCGCAGCAATGCAGGCTGCTATTCTCCCATGGAGACGATCGTAGAGATGCTGGATGTAGTCCTGTGGAACGGCTTGCCATGCCATTTCCACCTGGCGCCTCAGTTGGACCAGCGTTCGTGCCGGACGTGCAGACCGCGTGAGACGACGCTTCATCCAGTCCCAAACATGCTCAATGGGGGACAGATCCGGAGATCTTGCTGGCCAGGGTAGTTGACTTACACCTTCTAGAGCACGTTGGGTGGCACGGGATACATGCGGACGTGCATTGTCCTGTTGGAACAGCAAGTTCCCTTGCCGGTCTAGGAATGGTAGAACGATGGGTTCGATGACGGTTTGGATGTACCGTGCACTATTCAGTGTCCCCTCGACGATCACCAGTGGTGTACGGCCAGTGTAGGAGATCGCTCCCCACACCATGATGCCGGGTGTTGGCCCTGTGTGCCTCGGTCGTATGCAGTCCTGATTGTGGCGCTCACCTGCACGGCGCCAAACACGCATACGACCATCATTGGCACCAAGGCAGAAGCGACTCTCATCGCTGAAGACGACACGTCTCCATTCGTCCCTCCATTCACGCCTGTCGCGACACCACTGGAGGCGGGCTGCACGATGTTGGGGCGTGAGTGGAAGACGGCCTAACGGTGTGCGGGACCGTAGCCCAGCTTCATGGAGACGGTTGCGAATGGTCCTCGCCGATACCCCAGGAGCAACAGTGTCCCTAATTTGCTGGGAAGTGGCGGTGCGGTCCCCTACGGCACTGCGTAGGATCCTACGGTCTTGGCGTGCATCCGTGCGTCGCTGCGGTCCGGTCCCAGGTCGACGGGCACGTGCACCTTCCGCCGACCACTGGCGACAACATCGATGTACTGTGGAGACCTCACGCCCCACGTGTTGAGCAATTCGGCGGTACGTCCACCCGGCCTCCCGCATGCCCACTATACGCCCTCGCTCAAAGTCCGTCAGCTGCACATACGGTTCACGTCCACGCTGTCGCGGCATGCTACCAGTGTTAAAGACTGCGATGGAGCTCCGTATGCCACGGCAAACTGGCTGACACTGACGGCGGCGGTGCACAAATGCTGCGCAGCTAGCGCCATTCGACGGCCAACACCGCGGTTCCTGGTGTGTCCGCTGTGCCGTGCGTGTGATCATTGCTTGTACAGCCCTCTCGCAGTGTCCGGAGCAAGTATGGTGGGTCTGACACACCGGTTTCAATGTGTTCTTTTTTCCATTTCCAGGAGTGTAGATTTTCCTCTAAATCATTAGTTTCGATCTTGTTATGAATTTAGGATACGGTGTATGACAGTATCATCTGCAATCAATCTAAGAGTGTCTCCTAAATCGTTTTCGAAGATTAGGAGTTGCAGAGGGCCTATAACACTTCCTAGACAAACTCCAGATATCACTTCCGTGTTACTCGGTGACTTTCCGTCAGTCACTACGAAAAGTTCCCGACAAGAAATCACGAACCCATTCGCACAACTGAGACGGTACACCGTAGACATGCAATCTGACTAGAAGCTGCTTGTGAGGAACGGTACCGAGAGCCGTCTGGAAAAACAGAAATAAGGAATCAGTTTGAAGTTACCTGTCGATACCACTCATAATTTCATGAGAATAAAGAGCTAGTTGTTGCGCAAAAACGGTATTTTCTGAATCCATGCTATTTTTCCATTTATCGTTTTCTTCGACGTCTGTCTAATTATTACGGCCAAAAATGTGAGCAACACCTTCATTTAATAACTATGAGGGTTTTTTCTAAAACCAGGTTGGCTTAATTCAGGATTCCAATACACCGATTTATCCCCATTCTCTTGGCTAAAAAAACCCCTCATTCAATGCGACAGACTTATACGATATTACTGGGAGGGACTGTATGCCCGCATGTTACCACTCTACTAGTCGACGTCGGAGCCAACGTCTTGTCGCATCCATAACCCCCCCAGCATCTACGTATGCTTCCTACGGAGTTCGTCCTTCATTCAGCCAAAGAGATGGAAGTCGGAAGGTGCGAGATCCGGACTGTAGGATGGATGAGGAAGAACAGTCCAATGGAGTTTTATGAGTCCTCCCGGGTGCGCAAACTTGTGTGAGGCTTTGCGTTGTCATGGAGAAGGAGAAGTTCGTTTGCATTATTGTGGTGACGGAGACGATGAAGTCGCTTCTTCAGTTTCCTGAGGACAGCACAGTACACTTCAAAGTTGATCGTTGCACCATGAGGGAGAACATCACATGGAATAACCTCTCCAGAGTCCCAGAAGACAGTTGCCATGCCTTCACCGGCTGAGGTGTTTTGTTTCTTCGGAGGAGACGTGGTGTGGCGCCTCTCCATGAATTTCCTTTTTTTTCCGGTTCAAAGTGTTGTCGTTGTTGATGTTGTGGTCCTCAGTCCAGAGACTGGTTTGATGCAGCTGTCCACGCTACTCTATCCTATGCAAGCCGCCTCTTCTCCGAGTAGCAACTTCAACCTACATTCTTCCTATTGTGCATAGTGTATTCATTCCTTGGTCTCCCTCTACAATTTTTACCCTCCAAGCTTCCCTCCAATACTAAATTGGTGATCGCTTGATGTCTCAGAACGTGTCCTACCAACCGATCCCTATTTCTAGTCAAGTTGTGCCACAAATTCCTCTTCTCCCCAATTCTATTCAGTATCTCCTCATTAGTTACGTGATCGACTCATCTAATCTTCAGCATTCTTTTGTAGCACCTTATTTAGAAAGCTTCTATTCTCTTCTTGTCTAAACTATTTATCGTCCATGTTTCACTTCCATACATGGCTACATTCCATACAAATATTTTCAGAAAAGACTTCCTTACACCTAAATCTATAGTCGATGTTAACAAATTTCTCTTCTTCAGAAACGCTTTCCTTGCCATTGCCAGTCTACATTTTATATACTCTCTACTTCGACCATCATCAGTTATTTCGCTCCGCAAATAGCAAAACTCATTTACTGCTTGAAGAGTCTCATTTCCTAAACTAATTGTCTTATGTGAGGCAGCGAGGAACCCTGCGGACACACACTTTTGAGTACCGCCAACTAGTGGATGACTGTGCCAGCACTACCAACAGCGATGTTGAGTTGTGCAGCAAGTTGTTTGACTGTGATCCGTCAAGCAACGCGAATGAGAGTGTCTGCACGTTGCAACATTGAAGGAGCTGTGTGCGGCCGGCTGGCACGGGGGAGATTGGGCGTTCTTGTGTGGTCTTGTTGCGGTGATGACAGACGCCGCGTCCAACTACTCACCATGATTTTGTTCACTGCCATATCTCCAGCGACATTCTGCAAGCGCTTATGAATATCTGCAATGCTCTGATTTTCCACCAAAAGGAACTCAAAGACAGCTCTCTGCTTGGAACACACCACTGTCACAGTCACCATTTTGTCGGCTAAGTATAAAGGATAAATATAACACTATCTCTTATCGGAACTTCATGAAACTATAGGGACTAAACCGGTAATATTCCGTTATGTCCCACAACAAATTCCGCGTTTTCCCAACTGAAATTGACCGACAAGGGAAAAAAAAAGAAAGGTTTTGAGTTGCCCTCGTCTACAGGCTGTGAACCCCTATTTGAAGACCTTATCAAGAAGAAGAAGGAGGAGAAGGACTTGAGGAACATAGTGTGTTCCGCAGCCGACCACCGAATTTCCAGGCGGTCCTGCAGGGTGCGCGCGCGCCACAGCCTTTAATCACAGAGCCTGTAATATACAACGGAGGCGTGGCGGCTCGTTACAGCAAAATGCTTCACAGCTGCGGAACGCGCAGATTCTGCGAGATCACCGATTTTATAACGAGGAATTTCTTGCCGTCATCAGGCCTGCAGATAATGTAGTGCTCCATTATTCGGAGTGAGGGATGGGTCGCGTCTTTATTAAAAGTTTGTCCGCCCTTCCGCACGAACAGGTGTACCCGTCTCAGAGTACATGCGGGGGCTGGAATTATCTAAGAATGGAAAGCTTCCGTATTTTTCATTGCCACTTTATTATCTCGCCAACTCACTTGCAACCATTTCTGAATAAAATTGGTCCTAATTTATTGTACAGACTGGACAGCCTTTGCTTTCCGGTACGTTGTCTTTTAATTAAATGCTATATACAAGAAATTAAAATTTTATTAGTTTACTTATTTAACTTAATCAGATTATGAGTGTTGTAATGTGGGATACGAAAGTACTAAGGACTGAAAAGATACGCTTGAAGTTCTCTGAGCTACATACTGCTGTAATGAGTAGTTCAGCAGGCAGTTCAGTTGAAGAGGAATGGACTTGTCTAAAAATTGCAATAACAGAAGTTGCAAAGGAAAACATAGGCCAAGGAAGGTAACTCTGAAGAAATCATTAGTAACGGAAGAAATACTACAGTTGACCGACGAAAGAAGGAAATCCAGGAATGCAGAAATGCATGTCACTTAGCGAAACTGCTGCATGATAAATGCCAAGATATCGAAAAATAAATGATTGTTGATGGACTGATCTGCATACAAAAGAGTCAAAATAATATTTGCTGAACCTAAAAGTGAGGGCGATAATATTAAGGGTGAAATGAGAATGGGAATTAAATGCAATGGAGTGAGCGGATAAGTGGACAGCGTACAATGAAGACCTGTACCAGAGGGAGGACTTGATTTATAACGTGGTGGAAGAAGAAACAGGAGTCGACAGGGAAGAGATAGGAGATCTAATATTAGATTCAGAATTTAAAAGAGCAATGGACAAAATCAAATAAGGCAGAAGGAACACATAATATTACATCTGAATTTCTAATATCATTGGGGGTAATGGCAATAAAACGACTATTCGTGTTGTTTTGTGTAATTATGAGACTTCCGATGTATTATCAGATTTTCAGAGAAACATCATCCATACAATTCTGAAGGTAGTAAGAGTCGACAAAAGCGAGAATCGTCGTACAATCAAAAAGTGAGTGTCTGTTAGATGACAATCAATTTGTCTTTACGAAAGCTAAAGACAACGAGAGGCAATTCTGATGTCGTGGTTGATAATGAAGAGAGACTGAAGAAAAATCCAGACCCGTTCGTAGGATTTGTTGAGCTGGAAAAAGTGTTTGGCAATGTAAAATGGTCCAAGATGGTCGAAATTCTAAGAAAAATAGGGGTAAGCTGTAAGGAAAGACGGGTAATATATAATACGTTCAATAACCGAGAGTAGATTATAACAGTGGAAAACTAAGACCGAAGTAATTGGATTAAATAAGGGTTTAAGACGAGGATGAAGTCTATCACCCCTACTGTTCAATCGATACATCGAAGAAGCAATGATGGAAATAAAAGAAAGGTTCAGGAGTGGGGCTAAATTGAAGGTGAAAGTATATCAACGATACGATTCGCTGACGTCACTACTATTCTGCGTGAAAGTGAAGAAGAATTACATGATCTGCTGAATGGAATCAACAGTCTAATGAGTACAGTGTAGGGATGAGAGTAAATCGAAGAAAGACGGAAGTAATGAGAAGTAGCAGAAATGAGAACAGCTAGAAACTTAACATCAGGATTGGCGATCACGAAGCAGGAATTCTGATACCTAGGCAGCGAAATAACCCATGACGGACAGAGCAAGAAGGATATAAAAAGCAGACTAGAACTGGCTGAAATGGTATTCCTGGCCAAAAGATGTCTACTAATAACAAACATATGCCTTAATTTGAGGAAGAAATTTCTTAGAATGTATGTTAAGAGCACAGCCTTGCATGGTAGTGAAACATGGACTGTGGGAAAACCGTAAAATAAGAGTTGGGTTGTTGGGTTGTTTTGGGGGAAGAGACCAAACAGCGAGGTCATCGGTCTCATCGGATTAGGGAAGGAAGTAGGCCGTGCCCTTTGAAAGGAACCATCCCAGCATTTGCCTGGAGAGATTTAGGGAAATCACGGAAAACCTAAATCAGGATGGCCGGACGTGGGAGGAAAATAAGAGAATCGAAGTATTTGAATGTGATGCTACAGAACAATAATGAAAACTGGTTGGGCTGGCCGGCCGGAGTGGCCGTGCGGTTCTAGGCGCTGCAGTCTGGAACCGAGCGACCGCTACGGTCGCAGGTTCGTATCCTGCCTCGGGCATGAATGTGTGTGCTGTCCTTAGGTTAGTTAGGTTTAATTAGTTCTAAGTTCTAGGCGACTGATGACCTCAGAAGTTAAGTCGCATAGTGCTCAGAGTCATTTGAACCATTTGAACTGGTTGGACTGATACGGTACGGAATATGGAGGTTCTCCGCAGAATCGGTGAGGAAAAGAATATATGGAAAACACTAAAAAGAAGAAGAGCCAGGATATAGAATATCTCTTAAGGCATCAGGAAATAGCTTCCATGGCACTAGAGGGAGCTGTAGACGCTAAAAACTGCAGATATTGGAATACATCCAGCAAATAATTGAGAATGTATGTTTCAGCTGCTGCTTTGAGATGAAAAGGTTGGTCAGGAGAGGAATTCGTGGCGGGACGGTATCAAACCATTAGGATGATGACTCAAAAAAAGTTTTGTAAAGCGGTCTTTTTCTCTCAGATTGTATGAATATAATCCCTATATGCAATTAAACTGAGTGCATAAAGACTGAATAAGATTCGATCTTATTGACATGGCTACTGAACTCCACTAATTTGTTGTATCACGTTTTCTGATAGAGCGCAACTTGGGAAGTCAGAAGGCATTACTTGTCAAAAAGTAATATACTGAGACATCGCCATGTTTTATTACCGATGAAAACAGTAATTTACTCCCCAGAAAATTAACAGCGCATTTAATGCGAGTGCATAAGGGAATTAGTATAATGGATAAATGAAAGAATAATAACGCATTCCTGTTCACATCAGAATTGGATCACAAATCGATAACCACCTCACGACGTATATACGTGTGGCCAGACTCTATTGGCCACTGCTGCTGCCTGAGGAGAGAGGAAGGAAACAAAGTTATGGACCCGGTTCGATGATGATGATGATGATGATGATTGGTTTGTGGGGTGCTCAACTGCACGGTCATCAGCGCCCAGACAAAGTCACAATTTTTACACAGTCCAATTTCTTTCACAGTCCAATCTAACAACTGTCCGAATGATGATGAAATTACGAGGACAACACAAACACCCAGTCCTCGTGCAGAGACTATCCCCAAGCCGGCCGGGAATCGAACCCGAGACCCAGAGATCCAGAGGCAGCAACGTTAGCCTCTAGACCATGAGTGACGGACTGGACCTGATTCGCTCACCTCGTGCACAGTCTTACCTTTTTCGTGCCGAAGTGGTTGACACCGTGTGCTCATGCGAGCCACATTGCTTGCGATGCGTGTTGACTCGAACGCCAATGTCATGGTCATTACCACGCGCTGAAGACGCGACCGAAGACGACCGAAATACTCGTGCTACTATGGACCCGAGCTGACAGAGCGCTAACCGCCGCGATACCTTAATCGGCGTAGGCACATTTATTCTTTTGCAACAATAAACTGCGCAGCCGCCTCCAGTAATCGTACAGTTTGTGTAGTCTTATAGACCACAACGTGCTGCCATCATGAACTGCATTAAGAGACGTAGAGGCTTCTATGGCTTTCATTGCAGGTTTCCGGAATCTTTCTGAGTCTTGTGATATACAATGTGCTTCATATTCCAATCGCGTAAAACAGGTATGTGGGTCGATGTTTTAACAGGATAACTGAAACTTTTGGAAACTGAGGAGACAGAACGTAGTGGAGGAAGTAATCAACCTAGAACCGCTCGGCCACCCCGGTCGGCAAAGTTAATTGTTATGCGGAATTCATTCCAAAGTAGCCCAAGTTGCTTATCCACTTAATCAACAGCGTAAAGAAGGAGTTGAATTCGTGTGGTCAGAGGTGTGCAATTTAAAAACTGCCTTGAGTTGTTCCCTCGTTTAGTAACGTTGAACCAGAGCAAACGCTTAACAACTGCCAGCGATGCGTTTGACTGCGGCGTCGATGCAGTACCATGCCGTGAATACGCCGATGGATCAGAACAGCCCATTGTGTTGGCATTTAAACATTAAATATAGCAAAGCAAAATTACTCTCACATAGAGGAACAGACATCGGGTACCGTATACAACGTCAAGAAGTTTCATATATATATATATATATATATATATATATATATATATATATATATATATATATATCGTAGAAAGTGTCACCTAATTGCTAATCACAAGACCCTCATTCACTATTCGGTCCCCACACGTAACTTCCCGATAAAACGATGCAATAACTGCAACAGTGGGCATTGTTCCTTAGTAGCTGTAAGTACAAGATCCATTACAGGCGCACCACGCAGCGCTCAAACGCGGACGCACTTACTGCTTGACCGAGCGGATCAAATATAGTCTTATAAGCGAGAAGTGCTGTGTTTTGTGTTAGACGATAACCCTCGAAGTTTTCTCAGTTACCCGCACGTGAAGAGCAACAGAAACAGGTATTGTCTGCTGTACAGTGGGGTTAGCCGGAGCAGCAGCCTAAGGCCACAGAGACAGCATGGTGAGCATATTTTTTGTTATGATGTTATGGAGTAGCTTTTCAACCATTAGCCACGTCCTGACCACCCGTAGTAAAGAATACATGTTAATTTGCAAGATCATTCGACGAAGAAATGTGATTACTAGTAGTCGATGCCCTCTCCAACTTTGTGGCACGGATGGCTACCATCACCATCACAACTGCTATCCGAGCCCTCTCCATAATGTTTGCAATAGAGGGCGCACCTCGAACTGTGCTTTCCGACAACGGCTCTAATTCCCGACGTTTGCATTTCAGAATTGTTGTAAAAGTGTCGGGACTGAGCATTCCACTACCACCCCTTACCATCCAGCATAAGACCGGCAAGCCATGCCGATAGTCAGGATATCCAAAACGCAGTTGCGCAAGATAATGCCGACAGTTGACTCAGGGGAGCACTCACTTGATTCCTCGCAACGCATGGTGCTCCCTTGGACATAGTGCGGCTGAAAGTTTACGTGGGCGCAGACCTAGAACCATCTTCAACCGTCTGGACTTTATTAGTAACTGCACTCCCAAGTGTGGGCTGGCAATTTCAGACGGAACTCAGTTAAAAATCGAGACGTTGTCGTAGGCAATAGCAGGTGGCAAATGTTTGAGGTTGCGGCCGGTCAGGAGCACCTCAGCATCATAAACAGGTCCAGCCGCAAACACACTAGCCCCCCCCCCCTCCTCTCATTGGTCCCCATCAGCAGGTGACTGGGGATGGCTCAGTCAATCACACCTAGGACAGGGCAGCCCTACCCAATAGCCTGCCTGCACCCTAAAATGAGACTGCTACGTCGTAAAGGAAAAAATTAAGTAACTTACTAACTTGACCTTTGTCTTTGACACAGATAAGACAGGTACTACATTTAAAACTGTCTTTTCATTTTTTGCCTAGATGCATACAATTTACAAATTTTTACCTGTCTAAGATCAAAATCTGTGAAAAAAATTGATTATAGATGATTATGTTTTCTTCGTGGCTGCTGTAACGAGAGAACGAAAAAAAAAAAAAAATGGTTCTGAGCACTATGGGACTTAACATCGGAGGTCATCAGTCACCTAGAACTTAGAACTACTTAAACCTAACTAACCTACGGACATCACACACATACATGCCCGAGGCAGGATTCGAACCTGCGACCGTAGCAGTCACGCGGTTCAGGACTGAAGTGCCTAGAACCGCTCGGCCACCGCGGCCGGCTTAACGAGAGAACGGGTTAGGTATAGGACTAGTTGGCGGTCGGAGGTTTCCGTTTCTCCGGTTCTCAGAGAACACCAGGCAAGGTAGGAGGAAACTGCTACAACTCGCGGTGAAGATTCCATCTCTCTTGGCAGCTAAACTACTCACAGTCGCCGTAAGATTTTCTGGAAACACTTTCAGTATGAGAAGGTTGAACAACAGTGGGAGTATAATATCTTCTGACTAACCAACTGGTCGCTTAGGGAAAGTCTTTACCACAAAAGCTGACGGCGAAATATTGCGCGTCGTTCGGACCGTGATAGTAGCAAATTCACCTAGTACTGTTAATTTGTGAAGAAATCACTATGCACTGTATTTCTAAACACACTAATCGTTTTATGAAGGTCCCGGGATCCAACATCGAATAAAAGTTCGTAAACGATATTTACCTTCTTTTTTTACAAATTCAATTGTTTTATTCTTGATAACTCCGATTATAATTTGACCTCTGTAATTCAAATTACTTATCTGACGTCAAAAAAGCACAATGTCCAATCAGCACACCTTATCTCCAACAATTACCACAAACATAGAATATAGATGCTCCTTTTTTTACAGAAAAGAGCGTTGACGTGATAGCAAAGAGCGTTGTCGTCTTTATTACGGTAGCGCATCATCGCTGGTACTCGCAGCCGGAATATTACATTACATAGCGACATTACATGACCTCTCTTAATCACAATTTTTTTTCTTTTTTTACAAAACGTTTATGTAACCACACACAAGCTATATCACTGTGTTGTAGGTAGTTTCTTAACAACTCTTATTACCGACTGGCATAAATTATCATACTCGAGCGCGGTTGGCGGAGGAAACCCAAGATCAAAACTCCCCAATGGGCCTCACAAGACCGGATGTAATTATCATATTTTGCAAAAACACCAGAACTTTGAATCAGACATATGTTTCTCAGTTTGTATGGAACAAAAAATTTTGAAAATGGAGTTATTATCACAATACAAGTTTCATTTAACAGTCAGTCATGTTCTGGATATTACGTCGACTATGCGGTGATAAAGGTACGATGTCGACGGTGCGATGCCGATGGTACAGCAGGATGGCGAGAAGCTGCAAGACATCGTGATGGAGTGGCGGTCTGTGGTGATGGAGGACTGGATGGACTGGAGACTGGGAGGGAACCACTAAGGCCTCACAGCACCAGCATGGAAGCTCTCACGACATACAACAAGGTACAAAAGAATGAGCAAGGATAAAACGGCTAACTACAGCGCCTATCCGAAATAAAAAGGGTTAGCGTTCAACTATACCCAACTCGTTCCTGTTTATAAACAGTCCACTTCGGTTCATGTTTGTACTTGCACTCCAGAGTGTCCATAAAACAAACAAAAAAAAAAAAAGAAAAAAAACATTCACAGCACGGTGAAAACAATGTACACTGTGCAACACCAGATACGTTGTCCAGAGTATTCACAGTTACATTCAAAAATGACACTAGACTTCTTCAGAGAAGATTGGTGAAAACAGTCACATGTGTACTAGCGACTGAACAGGATGGATCACTGTCTTTGCACAGTAACACTAGTCAGCCTAACACCACAAAAACAACAACATCATTGTCAATCGACAACACTTCCACTGAAGTTCCGCTGTCAGATAGGACACAGACCTAAAACAAATCACAGGACAAAGTTCATTGTCTTTATATCGCTGAAGGCGATTTCACACAATTCCGAAGAATACTGTCTAGAACAGTCACTAGTTAGCATGAGACACAGTAATACCGACAAAAGACAACACATGACGTTACAGAACAATTACATGTATAAAATAATATTTTCAAGTTTTACCTTTGCAGTCAAACAGCAACAATGCTTCCGTCTGTGATCTAATATATATATATATATATATATATATATATATATATATATATATATATATATATGCTCATAACCTGACCAGCACGAAAAAAAATTGTCTAACGATCGGAAGGTTCTAAAACAACTAGAACACTAGACTAATAAAGGACAAAAGAACAGGAAAAGAGATAGGATACCCTATTCAGACGAAATAATCCACGAAACTCTCTTAACGCTAAGACAAAAAACCAGAAACTTTCAAAAAAATGGAATAACCTACAGGTTCAAATGGTTCAAATGGATCTGAGCACTATGGGACTTAACATCTGTGGTCATCAGTCCCCTAGAACTTAGAACTACTTAAACCTAACTAACCTAAGGACATCACACACATCCATGCCCGAGGCAGGATTCGAACCTGCGACCGTAGCAGTCGCGCGGCTCCGGACTGAGCGCCTAACCTACAGAATCAGAAGAAAACAATATGCAGATTATTCTACAAGTACTAACAACCGACAAGAAAATCAAGCATGGTGAAAGTAATCATAAGTAAATCACATAGTTATGTCCCTACATATGGACTGAAAGTTCACTCATTTTAGAACACCATTTCATGGCACTCAGTGGTGACATATTAACACATATCATAGGAAACAAATTCATAACATAAATAACCACTATTTACAGATCATGTGGTTACACAAATAATGACATACATAAAAAATAAACAGAATTATTTATAGAACATTTTTAAATCCTTATGAGGATACACACCCTTTATTTTCAACGTCTTTGGGTATGGCAACAGATGTGCACCTGGATGTATCCTTTCATGATAACATATTGTCCATGGTAAATTCTTTGCCACATCTTGGTCCTCTTCTCCAGAAATGAAGATCTTGAATGAGATATCAGTAATACCAAATCTCCAACATTATAATATTGTCTTCTCTTTAATCCCTCGTTGTGTCTCTTCTTTCTCATAAGAACTATCCCTTTCATGTTGAGGTAAGCATCACGAAATTTTTCTTCCCATGAGATCCTATTTCGGGGTATCCTTGGTAATTCTTGCACCCTCTCATAATTTTCTTCGGTATAGGCCGGCCGGAATGGCCGAGCGGTTCTAGGCACTACAGTATGGAACCGCACGACAGCTACGGTCGCAGGTTCGAATCCTGCCTCGGGCATGGATGTCTGTGATGTCCTTAGGTTAGTTAGGTTTAAGTAGTTCTAAGTTCTAGGGGACTGATGACGTCAGAAGTTAAGTCCCATAGTGCTCAGAGCCATTTGAACCATTTTTTTCTTCGGTATTTAGGAGCAATGCTTGCAGAGTATAACCACTAGTTGTGTGCGGTATGTTATTTCCGATTATAGTGAAGTCTTCCAACAGATCAATCTACTTGGTTTGCTTCGTTTAGCAGTAGTTTCTCATAAAACGATTTAACTCTCTAGATACACGTTCGATGGGATTCGCTCCGTGATTCTCACATAACGTTTTCATATGTAAAATATTTGCTTTCCGTAAAGTCTACTTCCAAGTGTAACACGTGAAAATCGTTGCATTGTCAGTTAGAATCGTTCCCAACTTCCCAACTGACGGAATAAAATCAAAAAACAATTTCTTGATAAGGGATTTGCTGGTGAATGATTGAATTGGGTTCAACATTACATACTTAGAAAACGTATCCAAAAATTCAACTATGTATTTACTGCTTCTTATTGCCCTCGGAACTGGCCCACAGATGTCCACAGAAATTAGATCTAAGGGCTTATGTGCAAAGATAGAGTGCATCTCACCTTGTGTACCTTTGTTACAAGGCTTAGTCAGCTGACAGACTTTGCACTTCTTCAAAACCTGCTGAACTCTTCTCCTGATATTCGGAAAGTAACAATAGCTACCTATCTTGCTTGCACATTCAAGTACGCCAAATTGTCCCCAAATATAGTGAGTGTGCAGCATGAGCTTTTCCACGTAGTCTTCTGATACAAATACCCACCTTTTATCTGAGGTACCAGACCTCCTGTAGAACAAAACATTATCAACTACTTTGAAAAATCTTCGGAGCTGCCCTTGTTCTGGCTGATTCAGTTTATTCAGAACTATAGACCAATGATCGTCTTGTTGCTAGAGGACAGATAGGTTACTACATATATATAAATAATATCTCCTGGATTTCAAATCTTTCAGCAGAAAGATCCTATGTTGCTTCTCATCTTCCACAGTGCTAATGTTCTCCAAACTTTCAGGTAGTCTAGATAAAGCATCTGTGATCTGGCTATGTTGTCCCTTTATGTATACAATTCTGAAATTATACTCTTGTAAAGAAAAGTTCTAGTGTGATAGACGAGCGTGAAGAAGTTTGCATTGTTGCAAGAATGTGAGAGCTTGATGATCGCAGTACACGATAGTGCGTGCTCCAAACAAGTAATAGTGGAATTTTTGAAACGCCCACACAACCGCCAAAGCTTCCAATTCTGTGGTTGTCTAGGAGCGCTCACAACACGATAACACGCGACTTGCGTAAGCTATGGGACAGAACGTTGTCTGATTATTGATGTCTTTGATTCGAAACAAACAGCAACCTAAACCAACGCTCGATGAATTAGTCATCAAACTAAACTCCAAAGTCTGGGTGGAGTAACAATTTTGCATCAGCAAGAGTGTCTTTGATAAGCTGGAATGCAACTACACAGTCATTTGTCCACCTCCATGGAACGTTTATTCGTAGAAGCTGGTGTAAGGGCTCTGCATTCATCACCTGTGTGTTTAAAAATCGCCTGTAGAAGGTCGTCATTCCTATGAAAGATTTGAACTGCTTCTTGTTCGATGGTGTGGGAAAATTCTTGATGGCGCTCACCTTAGCTGAATCTGGCATTATTCCATTGTTGTCTATTATATGCCTGAGGAAGCGGATCCGTTCGGATGAAAAATGAGATTTTTGCAGGTTAGCTGTCACGCCTGCTTTATTAAAGGCATTTATGACTCTGGCCAAGAGGTTAATGTGTTCTTCCGAATAAAATGTAGCAATGAGAATATCATCGGCGAAAAGTGTAAGTTGACTTAGCAGTTCAGGTGCTAAAACAGCATCCAATACCTGGATAAACACACCAGAGCTAATATTTAGGACAAATGGAAGAAGCTTAAAATGATAGCTTCTCCCTGCATAAACAAATGCTGTGTACTTCCTTGATTCAGGACTTGGCATTATCTGCCAATAAGAACTTCTGAGATCACAAGTTGAAAAGAATTTCTTGCCATGAAACTTCTATATAAGCTCATCAATATTTTCTGGATGAGTGCAGATATGAACTATAATCTTATTTGTCTTATGGGTAAAACTAGTCGAACTTTGCCCTCTGGTTTAGGGACAACCAATAAAGGAGTACAATATGGGCTTGTGGGTGGCTCAATCAACTTCCAATCCAACATTCGTTGCAATTCTTCATCGACAGATCGTCGACGTCGCAGCCGGAATATTACAATAATATTACATGCGTATGGACATCACAACCCACTACAAACTTCTCCCTTGTTTTAGGGGCCAACAGGGGTCGACTGTGACCAGCAATGAGATCCGATATAAATGGAAACACTTCCACCTTCTAAGCCACTTCGGTTCTCACCAAAGCTAGAGACCCGTCATCAAGAAATCGATAAATCGATGGAGGCTGAACAGTCTCTTACTGAGGTGTCCCTGGAGACCAAACCATTGTCCCCATGCGAACCACAGCTAAACGCACACCCCTGCAGGCAGGACCAAGTGGCGCCACAGAAACCGACTGGCTGGCTGTTCCACAAGGTGTCGATGTCTGGCCCAGCCGACTACTGCGAGGAAATACTGCGGCTGCCTTTGGTGGGCATTTCATCTCTCTCCCCCTTCCTCGACAGAGTCAAAGCATGCTGGCCCATTTCTGATCCCTTGTGCCGATTAAAGAGGATAGGGTTTTAATATCTAACAGTGACTGGATTCCCCATCCAGCCCGAGTTTCAGTATGGAGGAAATGTCATAGATTCTTTGGGTTTCGTACCATGGCTGCATCTTGCTGCCGCACACGGCACCACCGCCACCCCGGGCACTTCACTGACGCTACAACATCCATAAATACTGCGGCCCTGCAGCTGTTTTGTAGTTCTCGCTTTTCTCTGAAGTCTTTAATAATAGTTATTGGTAGTATAGTGTCTGGACTGTTGGCGCACACTTCCGATGACTTTTGCTATGCTCCGGACTTTATCTTGGCTAGTCACTCACCCTATATACCCCGCCTCCGCCGACCGCGGGAACTGCATGTTGTTCCGCCGGTCTCTGCGTCACTGCCAGTGCGAGCGATCATAAATTGCGTTCTGCCTATAATGAGTAGGAGAGAATATATACATTCTTGATTTTCCCAGATTAAGGAACTACAAACTCACTGTATGGTTGCTGAGAATAGTTTGCCACTGTTGAACCTACCTGCTCTCCTTTGTACTATATTAACCAGCAGTCGCGTTACGCCGGCTGTGAGTCCATTTTGCTGTGATATGCAATGAGCGCTATGCACGAGATTGATGTCTCACATACAGAGAAACGTTTCAATGAAATATTCGATACCGTCTTTTATCGCTATATCAATGACTAAAATTGTATCGATATTCCGAAAATGTCGATGCGTAAGTACTAATACCGACATTATCGAAACGTATTGTATTTCTAAGATTTTCTTGAGCACTATCGGTATTAGTTAGAGTACAACCCGAAATACGTAAACTGCGCTATGTTTTCATGAATCAACTTGAGCAAAAAACCAAACACAAATGTAAAGAGCAAATTTTCAAACGTAAGCATAATGCAGGTCTCGTCAAATTTAACGTTACAATGCATGACAAAGCTTTTCTTTGAGATAAACACATCCATTTAAAACAAATATTTTCTTAAGATCGAAGCACTCATATTGAATACTAGGCAAAATATGAGAATTATGTTGTGTTTGCATGAGCAAAAATGGGCATGAAATCAGTACTCAAAATAATTTTCCAAGGAAATGGGTGTATGTGTAATATTATTTATATAAGTTGCGGGATTTTTATGTGTATAAAATCAGGGCCAGAACCACTTTTTCTTGCTTAGGAATATATGTTTAACACTATTGGTAAATGTTGCTGAAATACGATACGTTAATTGCAACCTACAATAATTTCTACTGCGGCAGTTGTGTTTCCCGTATAGTACATTGATACTGTGTGCGTTTTAACTGTAATTATATTATTAGTGAAAGGACATTATTTCTCCCAACACCATCCAATAGTTTCGATACTAATATTATTCACATCCGTGAAGCGCTATGCTCACAACTACTCGCCAGTAACGCCAGTGTGATGGGAGGGAGACTGATCAGCTGGCCACCTCTGAGCCTGAGCCACGACGGCGTCTTCCGACCATGCTGGCTGTTCAATTTTGTCCCCTTCTCACGGCATCAGCTACGACTCTATCATATTCTCTGTACTTTTCTCCTATGTTAAAATGACGCCGTCATTTTTATTTCATTATTTTGACGTTTGTTGTACATACCATGCAGACAGCACCATATTATGTGAGAGGGATGGTTAAAACAAGTTTACGTAATCATAGCTCCGTCTCCTGACATGCGTGAGAACAAGTACTGTATCACAACGGAGAAGCATTAGGCGCTACATGACGCTTCGTTTGTTTGTCGGATAGAGTAGCAGATGGCGAATCGTCTACAATCATAACAATAATAGATTAGACGGGAGTTACCATGATAAAAAGTCCTAGACAATCGTTGCACCATTTAGCATTCCAGATGCCTGTGTCGGTAGCGTGTGTTCGTAGAACTAAACACGAGTATAAACTTAAACTAGACCTTATAACAGCATAGTTTCTGTCATTGTAAAAGACCTAATCACAGTTTGTGGGGACATTGGACCGCTGGACCTATTGGGTTTAGTATTCATTTCAGAAATGTCACCCATTGCAAAAGAGCTGAAATGTAGCATTAAACAGTATACAGCATCATAAGGCACGAGTCAGGGAGGCCTAATCTGAACATAATTGCCTGAGAAGTATCAAAAAAAATGGCTCTGACAAGGGAACCTCCCCATCGCACCCCCCTCAGATTTAGTTATAAGTTGGCACCGTGGATAGGCCTTGAAAAACTGAACACAGATCAATCGAGATAACAGGAAGAAGTTGTGTGGAAATATGAAAAAAATAATCAAAATATACAAACTGAGTAGTCCATGCGCAAGATGAGCAACATCACAGCAGATTGTGAGCTCAGAAGCGCTGTGGTCCCGTGGATAGCGTGAGCAACTGCGGTACGGGAGGTCTTTGGTTCAAGTCTTCTCTGAGTGAAACATTTTTCTTTCTTTATTTTCGCAAAGTTATGATCTGTCCGTTCGTTCATTGACGTCTGTGCACTGGAATACGTTTAGTGTCTGTGTTTTGCGACCGCACCGCAAAACCGTGCGATTAGTAGACGAAAGGACGTGCCTCTCCAATGGGAACCGAAAACATTTGATCGCAAGGTCATAGGTCAACCGATTCCTCCACGGAAAAACACGTCCGATATATTCTATACGACACTGGTGACGGCATGTGCGTCACATGACAGGAATATATTGTCGACCCACCTAACTTGTACACTTGGCGAGTGGGTAAAATGATTCTTCTACCTTGCCCGATTTAGGTTTTCTTGTGGATGTGATAATCACTCCCAAATGAATGCAACAGTTTCACAGTCGCACAGTTTTCCCTGTGTGCTGTCACAACATATATATGTTTTTAACGTTTTCAAATTTTTCCTTGCGTAGACCGTCAAATCCTGTATATGTCCAAGCAAATCTGAACATGTCCTCGAATTTTGGAGAGCGAAGTTGATTATGTGTGAGTGCCTGAACTTTGATAATTGTCTGAAAATAAAAAATTAAACTCTTCACTCGAGGGAAGGCTTGAACCAAGGACCTCTCGTACCGCAGTTCCTCACGCTAACCACGGGACCACGGCGCTCCTGAGCTCACAATTTCCTGTTATGCTGCATATCTTGCGCATGGACTACTCAGTTTGTATATTTTGTTTATTTTTTTCATAGTTCCACACAACTTCTTCCTGTTTTCTCGATTGATGTGTGCTCAGATTTTTAAGGCCTGTGCACTGTGCCAACTTATAACTAAATCTGAGGGGGGTGCGATGGGGAGGTTCCCTTGTGAGCACTATGGGACTTAACATCTATGGTCATCAGTCCCCTAGAACTTAGAACTACTTAAACCTAACTAACCTAAGGACATCACACACATCCATGCCCGAGGCAGGATTAGAACCTGCGACCGTAGCAGTCGCGCAGCTCCGGACTGAGCGCCTAGAACCGCTAGACCACCGCGGCCGGCTGAGAAGTATCCCGAAAACAGCTGGAGGCTTAACACTATAGAGAGGAATGACATTTCCACAGCATTAAGAAATAAATGTAAGTGAAGACTGCGACGTGGATATGAAATAAACTGCATGTGACGGGGTGATATGCGCTCTGGAGTGCCATGAATCAGATACTTCTTTGGACTCCAGTGGAATAACTCATCCTCGCCCTACTGCTGAAGAACGACCACAGGAAACCATAAGTCTGGACAGAAGCAATTGCTGCAGCACACTTCCTTACTGGCGTCACGGAGACAACTTCTGAACAGGAGACCATACGGAGTTGAAAGCAGCACTAAGGGGTAAATTTTTAAGTAACTGAAGAATTAGTGGATTTGAACTACAGAACTATTCATCCTGCTCATGGCCATCTGTATTACAGAAACACTATGCTGGTGCCTTTTAACCCTTTGGCTACCGATTTTTTTCAGAGTGAACCATATTAATGTATGTAGTAAGAAGTAACAATATATTTCACGCCGTTTCGTTTTACAACACAGTGAGGGTTATCCCTAAGTTCCTCTGGGGTTTCAGAAGATGACAGCATAATAACTACCCTACACACAGAAAACAGACACACCTCAGTACAGAGAGCATGTTTCCAAGCGTTTAACTAACATTACCGGTGTTCATTGTGGGCAACCTTTGTGACGCGGCAAACGTCAATACGAGCATGCAATTCACTGACGCGAATTGTCCGCGAAGGGGTGACAGCAGCACGTTTTGCTAATCTGTTGGTTACGTTGCCCACCTGCAGGCGCGGGATACACTGAGATGGCAAACGTCATGGGATACCTTCTGGTATCGTGGTAGATCTCCCTTTGCCTGGCGTGCCGCAGTTCGCTGTGGAATGGACTCAACAAGTCACCGGAAGTCCCCCGTAGAAGCACCGAGCTGTGCTGCCTCTACAGCAATCCACAACTGCGAAAGTGTTGCCGGTCCAAGATTTTGTGCGCGAACTGACCTCTCGATTAAGTTCAAATGGTTCAAATAGAACTTAACATCTGAGGTCATCAGTCCCCTAGACTTATAACTACTTAAACCTAACCAACCTAAGGACATAACACACATCCATGCCCGAGACAGGTTTCGAACCTGCGACCGTAGTAGTCGCGCGGTTCCGGACTGAAGCGCCTAGAACCTCTCGGCTACACCCGCCGTCCAAGGTATAACAGGTCAGTGCATTGGAGTAGCTGTTATTTGTACTCAGATGATTGAAGTGAAGAGGTTTTCAACGTGATTATGACCGTCCGACGGGAATTGGTAGACGTAACGTCCACCGATTCCATGTTCTGCTAACAGTCATTGGGTCTCGACCAACGCGAGCAGCAATGTCGCGATACGATAAACCACAATCGCGATAGGCTACAATCCGACCTTTATCAAAGTCGGAAACGTGATGGTACGCATTTCTCCTCCTTACACGGGGCATCACAACAACGTTTCACCAGGCAACGCCGGTCAACTGCTGTTTGTGTATGAGAAATCGGTTGGCACGTTGTAGGTGTCGCCACCGGCGCCCACCTTGTGTCAATCCCTGAGAAGCTAATCATTTTCATATCACAGCATCTTCTTCCTATCGGTTAAATTTCGCGTGTGTAGCACGTTATCTTCGTGGTGTAGCAATTTTAATGGCCAGTAGTGTATATACTCAGTTCAACTGCAGATACAACGATAGTAAGTTCACGATGAGCATACATCGTATAAAACAATACCTTCGTGATCAAACCTTTGCGGTTCACTTCACAGTTCGATGCACAACGATAGTAAGTTCACGATCAACATACATCGTATAAAACAATACCTTCGTAATCAACCTTTGCAGTTCAATTCACAGTTCGATGCACACGGCCTGTTCAACGCGGTGTGGTAGGTATTGAAGACTATAAAATTCTTCTACCATATATTTTTCCCATTTATATTGTGCCCATTCCGTGGCGTACCCGTACACGCACTTCTATTGCCATACTCTGCTCCACACACCGACGAGCAAGCCGGTACCTAAGAGATTTCCTAAATTACTTTCGTGCACCAAACGATCGAACGTTAGCGGCGTACTAGCACACACGACTTACCATTGAATTGCTTTGTAATCGCATTTTCTTGAGCTACTGCTGCTTCTTACAAATCTAGGGCAACCAGTGTGCTTCTCAGAAATATTCTGGTCTCGATGTCAGTTAAGCAGGGCACAAAATGGACACTGGGGACGCGGAAACGCGTTACAGAAAAAAGAAATGGAGTAGCTACGTTCGACGGGCTATCAGCGGTCGGCAGCCAGGCTGGCCAGCGCTATTCAGCGGCCGACGAAGGGGCTAAAAATTTAACGGAGCGCGAGAGCTTGCGAAAAGTTGGCCGCACCTCGCTAAAGGATTCCGATAGCGCGCGGCCGGCCGGCTGGCTCCATTCGCCGCCTTGCCGGCGGAGTTTCCGGGATCAATCACGGGCCGCAGCGCACCTGTTCCCTGCCGACTGCCGGCCGGCCAGCCCCCTACTGCCTCTACACATCAACTCCGTAGGTCACCTTGGGGTGTTTGGCAGAGGCACTTTGTGTCCCACTGTCTCACAATTCAAGAGTGACGAAGAGTAGGCTGAAGTTTAAGGGAGTCAATGTACGAACGAGTGGGATGCGCAAGTATTAAGGAATGAAGAGATACACTTGAAGTTGTCTGAGCCTATAGATACTGCTATAAGGACTAGCTCAGTATGCAGTTCAGTTGAAGAGCAGTGGACATCCCTAAAAAGGGCAGCTACAGAATTTGGAAAGAAAAACATAGGAATAGAGAAGGTAACTGCAGAGAAACCGTGGGTAATAGAAGAAATACTTCAGCTGATCGATGTAAGAAGGAAGTACAAAAATGTTCTGGGAAATTTAGGAATACAGAAATACACATCATTTAGGAATGAAATAAGTAGAAAGTGCGGCGAGGCTAAGGCGAAATGGCTGCACGAAAAATGTGAAGAAATCGAAAAAAAAATTATTCTCGGAAGGACTGACTTAGCATAAAGAAAAGTCAAAACAACAGTTAGCGAATTTAGAAGCAAGTGTGGTAACGTTAAGAGTGCGATGGGAATTACGCCGTAAAGTGCAGATGACTGAACGGAGAGATGGAAAGAGTACACTGAATGCCTCTATGAGGTGTAAGACTTGTGTGCTTTGATAGAAGAAGAAACAACAGAGATAGGAGATCCAGTGTTAAAATCACAATTTAAAAGAGCTCTGAAAGACTTAAGATCGAATAAGGCAGGACTGATAGGTAATATTCCGTCAGAATTTCTAATATCATTTGGGTAAGTGGCAACAAAAAGATGATTCACGTTGGTGTGTAGAATGTATGAGACTGGCGATATACCATCAGACTTTCGGAGAAACGTCATCCACACAGTTCCGAAGATTGCAAGAACCGACAAGCGCGAAAATTATCGCACAATCAGCTTACCACCTCAGGCATCCCTGCTGCTGACGACAATAGTATATAAGAGAATGGAAAAGAAAATTAAGGATGTATTGGAAGGCTCTAGCTTGCCCTTACGAAATGAAAGGCACCAGAGACGTAGTTCTGACGCTGCGGTTGGTAATGCAAATAAGAATAAAGAAAAATCAAGACATGTTCATACGACTTGTCAAACTGGAAAAAGCGTTCGATAATGTCAAATGGTACAAGATGTTAGAAATTCTGCGATAATTCGGGGTACGCTATATGGAAAGAGGAAATTATAAGAGTGAAGGGCCAAGAACGAGGAGCTTGTATTAAAAAGAGTGTAAGGTAGGGATGTAGTCTTTCGCCCTTACTGTTCAATCTATACACCGACGGAGCAATGAATGAAATAAAAGAAAGGTTCAGGAGTGGAATTAAAATTCAAGGTGGAAAGATATCAATGATATGATTCGATAACGACATTGCTGTCCTTACTGGAAGTGAAGAAGTGAGGAAGAACTGCAAGAGCTACTAAATGGAATGTACAGTGTAATGAGTGCAGAATATGGACTGAGAGTAAATCGAAGAAAGAGAAAGTAATGAGAAGTAGCAGAAATAAGAACAGCGAGAAACTTAACATCAGGATTGGTGATCACGAAGTAGATGAAGTTAAGGAACTCTGCTGCCTAGGCATCGAAATAACCCATGACAGACGGAGCAGGATGGATAGAAAAAGCAGACTAGTACTGGAAGAAAGGGCATTCCTGGCCAAAAGAAGTTTACTAATATCAAACAAAGGCCTTAACTTGAGGAAGAAATTTCTGAGAATGTACGTTCGGAGCACAGTATTTTATGGCAGTGAAATTGGACTATGGGAAAACCGGAAAAGAAGAGAATCGAAACATTTGAGATGTGGGTTGTAGAGAAGAATCTTGAAAATTAGGTTGACTGATAAGGTAAGGAATGAGGAGGTTCTTTACAGAATCGAAGAGGAAATGACTATATGGAAAACACGGACAAGAACAAGGGACTGGTAGGACATCTGTTAAGACATCAGGGGGTAACTTCCTTGGTACTAGAGTAAGCTGTAGAGGATAAAAACTGTAGAGAAAGACATTCAGGAAATAACTGAGGACGTAGGTTGCAAGTGCTAATCTGAGACAAAGGGATTCGCACAGGAGAGAAATTCGTGGCGGGCCGCATCAAACTAGTCAGAGGACTGATCACTCAGAACAACAAGAACAACAAATCACTTCTCCCTCCCCCTATCTTTTTCCTGTCCCAGTCGCGGATTGTGATCGGAAAAACGACTGCTGTCATGCTTCCGTACGAGATCGAAACTATCTAATTTCACCTACATGGTCTCTTTGTGAGATATACTTCGGAGGAAGCAGTATGTTGGGTGACTCATTAAGGAAAGTACGTTCTCGGAATCTGAACAGTAAAGCACACCACTATGCACAATGCCCTTTTTTAGTGTCTGCTACTTGGTTCAAATGGCTCTGAGCACTATGGGACTTAACATCTGAGGTCATCAGTCCCCTAGAACTTAGAACTACTTAAACCTAACTAACCTAAGGACATCACAAACATCCATGCCCGAGGCAGGATTCGAACCTGCGACCGTAGCGGTCGCGCGGTTCCAGACTGAAGCGCCAGAACCGCTCGGCCACCACGACCGGTAGTGTCTGCTACTGAAGTTAGAATAACATCTCCGTGGAACATTCGCTCGTATTAAACGAACTTGATACGAATGCTGCAGCTCTTCTTTGGAACTCCTGTATTTCCCTGACGAATCCTGTGTGGCAAGGGTCCAGGCCTGACGAGTAACAATCATACATCGGTTGATGGAGAGTTTTGTAATCCACTTCCTTCGTGGGTGGACCACCTTTCCAGAGGATTCTTCCCATGAATCTGTTTGGTATCTGCCTTTCCTTCGATTACTTTTATGTCGTTGTTGCACTTTGACTCTCTTCGTAAGCGTACTCCCAGATATTTGACGGATTCACGTTTCCAGTGCTCGTTCGCAGGCGTGTAACCATTGCCCTTTCTGCCTGTTTGTGCGCAATGTGTTACGTTTGTTTATGATGAGGGTCAACTGCTAATACTGCACAAAGTGTCGATCCTCTGCAGGTCAACCTGCACTGCGCTTCAGTTTTCCAGCGTTGCCACCTCTCCTGTAAAGGGCAGCATGGCGCTTTCCAGAACATCATTTGTAATGATGAGGTCCCATACTCCAAGGAGCGTAGGGGGACAATGCGGGAGACACGCACTGCCGACTAGGCAAGGTGCTAGCGGAGGTGGTTTACCATTGCCTTCCTCCGACCGTAATGGGGGTGAATGATGATGATGATAAGAACACAACAACACCCAGTCATCTCGAGGCAGGGAAAATCCCTGACCCCGCTGTGAATCGAACCTGGGACCCCATGCGTGGGAACCGAGAACACTACCGCAAGACCACGAGCTGCAGACTATCGTTTGTATGTACAGGGTAATTCCGTCAGGATGTTACGAATTTTCAGAGATGACGGAGACGAGAAAATTTCAGTTTGATGTAAGGGACCCTGGTCCGGAAACGATCGAGTCGAAAACTATGAGAGAAAATCGTTCTCAAACTTCCCACAGTGGAATACATGCACCAGTACTGTTGTTGCTAAGATGTAGGGTAGACAACTTTGAGAGCTGGTAGGATGTTCCAAACAAGAAAAAAATGTCTGGTAAACATGGCCTCCGAAATACATACACTTGAGCACATGTTCATCTTCAATACTGTGAAACAAATCTACTGCAACCCCTTTGTTTTCCATAATTTTGGGAGGAGATACTTGAGCCATGCTCACTCCGAACTATGCATTTCATTGAACTTGGCTGGCTATCTGAGTTTGGTTTCCCGCCGTTGTTGCCGTTATGCCATGGTTCTTCCTCCTTCTACAAGTGGCAGCAGCGATGTATATTGATAATTGCACCGTGTACCATCTTTGGTCTTGAAACTTCCTGACAGATTAAATCTGTGTGCCGGACCGAGACTCGAACTCGGGACCTTTGCCTTCGCGGGCAAGTGCTCTACCGACTGAGCTGCCCAAGCACGACTCACGCCCCGTCCTCACAGCTTTACTTCTGCCAGTACCTCGTCTCCTACCAGTCGAAGGTAGGAGACGACTGTCTCTTGGTTGGGTTACCAACAGATCAAGTGTAGTTGGGCCCATCACCTGTCTCAGCTAAGTGAACGTTAATGTTTCCTGGGCAGCCCTTTCCACCCCCCCCCCCCCCTGGAGGCGTCTGTGCCGTTGTCTATACTGTCCTTTTCATGGGTGTTTAAAGTTCTGTTGGTAATCTATTATAGCCAATGCTTTAAAAAAAATTTTATTGTGTTTTATGTAAATCAAGGGTCTTCAGCCATATAATTAAGTTTGAATTCTGGCAAGTGGATATTTTGCTGAAAGTTACTGTCGTTGTGCTATCTTTACATTTAGTGCGCTGTCAGCTACTTAAAATTTAAAAGTATAAGGTACTTTGAATGTGTGGAAAATCAATTGTGGGCCTTCAGCCGCTTAAAGCCTTATCCTTAAAATTTCCCCTTAAGCGAAAACATTTCGGCCTTTTGCCTTAAAAGATTATGGTAATATATTTTTAAATTATTATATACATATATATATATATATATATATATATATATATATATATATATATATTTGCAATTTTAACTGCGTGTCTTCAGTCACTTGAAATTTATCTTGTTGATTTTTAAGCTTCGTGTTTGGAGGACTTCAACCGTGAAAGAATTGGATTTTGAAACTCGTTGTTGCAAAGGTTCGGCTATGTGCAGTTTTGGTTTAAATGTGTTATTAAATTACAATAAATTACAATTTTGAAGTGAAACTGACCGCCACCTTATTTGGCCCTTTCCACAATCCTAATCACCTGTTCTGCCCGGCGGGTTTAGCGGGCGTTTTAACAATGTGGATCAAAACAATAAACACTGTCTGGTAAATGTAGATTCTAAAATACAGGGTGCCCGTAATTAAAGTTGCAGTTTCAAAATATTGTAGAAAGAGTACCACAGCTCAGAATGGCATCAAATTTGAACAGTATATTACTGATGCAGGTGGAAACGCTGTGGAACAAAGTAATTTAACGAAACTTTTACCAACAGATGGCTATGTGAGCGTCTTTACACAAATCGGATCGGCTACAAATGACATATGAATCGCAATAAGACGGCTGTAGCTTGAGTTACACATTACACCATGTGTATTGTTCATTGTGAATGACTGTGTAAGTTCGGCCGTTAACCATTGTGGCACTGTTAGTAGGAAGAGCCCATCAACCAATGCAAGGTTTTACCGGATTGTAAAAATCGGTTTTTAATCTTTCTGAGGCCAAAAACCGCATAGAAAGCATAATGACATCGGTTTTTGATTGTCCTGGAGCCAAAAAACGCATAAAAATCAAAATGACATTGGTTTCTACTTGCCGTGAGACTGGCAATAAACATGTTCAGTATGCTGTCCACCATTTTCTGCAACAAGTTGAAATCGAGAAACAGCTTTGGAATGTCTCGGGCGTCACGTTCAGAACGTGTTACGCAATGCAAGCCTTCAATGCAGCCTTGTTCGTAACTGGAACACCGAACACAACTTCTTTCAGATAACCCCATATCCAAAAGCCAAACGGTTTAAGATCAGGTGGTCAGGACGGCCAGGCTGTAGGAAAAACGACCGCTGGTAATTCTAGCATTTCCTAACTACCTCTGCAGCAGCCGAAGCACTGGCTGTGCAATGTGCGGAGAAGCGCTGTCTTGCACAGAAATTATCCTACCCACAAAATACTCTCATAGCGTTTACCAGTGACGATACAGGTAAGAAGGCCCCCAGGACTCATCTCCTCGAAACAATATGGCCCTACGATAAACGATGTTATCAACGCTCATCACTCACTCGCTTTGCAGAATTAAGTGGTACCGGTAGATGTTTACTTGCGGATTTTCGTTGCCCGTATTCTGCAGTTCTACGTATTTACATTTCCTTGGAGACGAAAATGGGCTTCGTCTGTCAATAGAATGTTCCATGGCCGTTCATTGTCCGTTTACATGATACCAAGAAATTCCAGAGCGAGCTTTTAGCTTGCTGGGACATCAGGAGGAAGCAACTTCTGAACATGGGTGATTTTGTATGGATAGCAATGCAGGATGTTTCGTTCCATTTTATGTACCGTGCTGGCAGGCATGTCCAACGTTCGGACAATTCCCCTTGCACTGGATCTTTGCACATCGCTGCTCGACCCCTTCTGCATTGCTGTGGTAACGTCTTCGACAGACGTCGTATTACTTTTCTCCTTCTGGTACACTGCAATTCAAAAGAACCTGTCTCTTCGAATTCTGTAATCATTTTCTCCAGGCCCTTAGCAGACATCCACCGTTCTAGTAAAAGAGTTTTACCAGCAGCGCGAGATCCTTCGTGGAGATAGTCATGATGCGCGTCTCGGACTGAAATTGAGGAACAGGCGCCTGCCGCGCGATGTTGATGTGCAGCTTCTGACGCTTACAGCGCCATCTATTTGTCAAATTTTCGCTAATTTTTCCATGACTTTTCCCCCTACGTCAGTAATATGCTGTTCAAATTTGACGTCATTCTGAGCAGTGGTTCCCTTTCTACAGCGTTTTGAAACTGGATCTTTAATTCTGGACACCCTGTACAAATCTTAAGAGCCAAGAGCACTTATTCAGTATAAGCGATGTGTTTCACAGTAGCAAAGTTGAACAAGTGCTCAGAACTCTTAAGGTATGCATTTAGAAGTCCATGTTTACAAGCCTTTCTTTTTCTTGTTTTGGTTGGTAAGACCACCCCTGAAAGTTGCCTACCCTACAATCTTAGCGACAACAGTAGCAGTACATGCATTCCACTGTGAGAGGTATCAAGGCGATTTTCTCTTATAACTTTCGACTCAGTCGTTTCCATACAGGGTCCCTGTGATGTTTTTAACATAATCACGCGATTACCCTATATATTGCGAACAGTAATGACCCCATGGCACTCCCTTAGGTACCCCCCACGCTGTTTTTACGCACTGTGATATCTCAGAAAGGAATTCTTTCTGTCTGGTTCTTTACTCAATGCCGAATAAAGTTTATACCACCATTCTATGAGGCTATGTTGCCTGTCAAGATGAACTGCGTCCTGCCTACAAAAGGGACATTACTGTGACTACATGTAAGAAAGAGAAGCAGAACTAATCCATGGTCGCATCGACGATATTACAAGGAGACCAGGAATATATGAGAGCTTCCACAATAATACAAGTGCGACATAATCGCAGCAAAAATCCACATCGATTCGGGAAGATATTTTTATATTTATTCCATTTACGGACTATGATAACCAGCTTCGTCCTTACAAAACAATGCAGTAGAGGTGTTTTGCCTTGTAAAGTGCACCAAACTTGCAAAGCAGTACAACCAAAAATTAATTTACACGTAACTGAGACTTCACATACCTGAATATAAACAGTTTTCCAAGCACATCAAGCCAACAAAAATGAATATGATGCAGTCAAATCAATAAGAAAAGCAAGGTTCGTTGTTGTTATTTGAATATTTACGTGCGACATACACTATTCTAACAAGAATTTTGACTCAATGAAACCTGTTAATGGACTGCCGTGAAACGATGACGGACGTGCCTGACGTACAGCGCTCTGGGTGTCGCTGCAACAAATCCAATTCATACGAATTTCACGTAAGTTATTTATGGGAAAACAGAAGCTCACAACCGTTTCAATAAGAGTCAATAAACTTGCTACAAGTGCATTCAGCAGAAATCATATTACATAGAAGTACAAACAGGAGAGAGACTTTTTTAATAGAAGTAACAAATATTACAAAACAGACAGTAAAAACTCAACATTGCGTAATTTGAAACAGTCGGTAACAAAAACCAGCTTTAAGTAACATTTCTAATGCAACATGAAATCAATATCAAACTAAAAATCTCCCCCTAGCGGAAAATTTGAAAAGTGAAACTATCGATGTATGTACATGAATAAAATTAACATCCACTTATTGTACGCCTATGATTTGAGTGTTTGATAGTTTCTGGTAATTTTTAAAATACATTTCTCGTCATAATGAAGAGGTGCCAATACAAAAATAAAATGTAATAGTTCTTCGTGGGCCAAGATTTCAACTAAGACGAGTGCAATACGACAATCTATCTTCTGACAAAAAGTAATAAGCAGCCAGTTTTATAAATGCATGTTGGCTCTGATAGGTTGGTGACAAGCGGAACTTAATCTTTAGTATAACTCTCTTGATTGATGATAATCGCCGGCCGGTGTGGCCACGCGGTTAAAGGCGCTACAGTCTGGAACCGCGTGACCGCTACGGTCGCAGGTTCGAATCCTGCCTCGGGCATGGATGTGTGTGATGTCCTTAGGTTAGTTAGGTTTAAGTAGTTCTAAGTTCTAGGGGACTCATGACCTGAGATGTTAAGTCCCATAGTGCTCAGAGCCATTTGAACCATTTTTTTTTTTTTTTTTTGATTGATGATAATCCATTTGCCTTGAACCATAACGTCGCGTTTTCAAACTTTCACTAGCTGCCTTTTCACGAAAAGGAGTGCTAGTCGTATACTTGTGTTATCTATAAAAGAAACAAAACTAGGATCTTCTGATAGTGCAAGTGGAACGTCATTTGTGTGTACGACAAAACTTCGAGGCACCTAAAATAAAAACTGCGATATGTCAAATCTGATTGCTTCCAATTCTGAGTGCCTTTCGCTATGTGATTGAAATGGAACAGGACACGATACTTTCTGACAGGCTGTTAAAATATACTTGATGTGTGTCGTATTCCGTAATATGTTGTCAGTTGCATCTGTCTTGCTAGCCATCAGTCTCACTGAAATGTATCATAAGTATCATTATAAACGATAAGTTAAGTCTTAAGTCTCTCAACAGCCGCTGTAGTAACTCTAATAAATCATTTTGATCCTTTTGTGAAAGAGCTACTATAACAGATATTTATGGCGAATAGTGCGATTTATAGTAGCAGCTGTTCTGTCTCACATGAAGCGGAAAATATCATGTGCAAAAAGAGTGTAAATAATAGAGAGCACGAAAGACTTGTTCCACCCCAAAGGACACCATTAGACCAAAGTCCTGTCGGTCTGTTTGATCCTCCAGTTCGCTTTCTGCAAATTAGCCGGTTCTTTCCGGTGTTTTTCTGCCTCCATCCTTTTCATAGCCTCTGGGTCCCCTACGTCGCTTCACGGTCGGGCGGGAACATATTCTGTCGGCGAACCCGGACGGGGTAAATACTGCGTGCTCTGGCGACGCCAGCGCTGCGGCGAGAATTATGGGTGTAGTTCGCGTTGACAATACGGTCGAGGGGTGGGGTCGCGGCCCACGCGCGCGTCCCCACAGTCCGCTGGGAATTTTTATCGCTGCGCCTGTCTCAAATGTGTAGGTTCATAACAGCGCTCTCTTAGACAAATTGTCCGTTCGTCCTCCTGCCTGCTGTATCTTTTTATTTTTTTTTATTTTGCAGGGTGTGTTCTGCCCCTTACACTGCATGCGAGAACAGCTAGCTGCAGCGGAATGGTATGCAGCAGTTATGTTCTCGGCACTGTTTAATGATGCAGAATGAGGAAGATTAACATTTTCACGCCATCAGGCACTGAGAATGGCTTGCGTTGACCCTGAAATTCAAGCTTTAACCTGTATGCCACTAAGCTTAAACCTGTATGCCACTCGAACCTCTGTCTCCGCTGTTACTTTCCCATTTGAGATCTGTTGATGATTAAAATACACTAAAATTATTATGCCTAGCAGCAGTGCTCATTATATAGGGCAGCCCTCTACAAGACTTACGTCAATATAACTTATAGCTAACGGTTCGACACGCATTGGCATTACTGAAAAGCCTTTTCTCAAAAGGTACATTACACAAATTCTTTCACTACTGGTAATGCGTTGCTGAAGACGTTCACGTAAGCTCCTCATTACGTTGTCAAACATTCCTTGAGAAATGGCATCTGTCTCTTCCTGTATTGTCGATCGCAGCTTGGCTTGCAACTCATCAGTATTGTGAAGTCGCCGAAAGATACTTTTCTCTCTAGATGACATCTCAGAAAACAAATCTGGAGCTGAAAGATAAGGTCACTTCGCCGGTCATTGTTTGTGTCCGAAAAATATCGGTAGTTTATTTGCAGACGAGCCCATTCTGATGACAGTTTGCCTCTTCAAAAACGACAAAATTTGAAACTTCGTGGTATATTACAACTATGCGCCGGACTAGGACCTTTGGATTCTGCGGGCAAGTGCTCTATCGACTAAGCTAGCCGAGCGCATGCCCACAAAAGACAAAGATCCCGGGTTCGAGTCCCACACTGCCATAGTTTTAATCTTCCAGAAAGTTTAATTTCAGCGCACACCCAGCTGCAGAGTAAAAATTCATTCTGGATCAGTTTTTTTGTAAGAAAGGTGTCATCGTGGACAACTCTGTACAGTACTGTTGTGCAGAAATTGCGTGAAACTTTAAATACTGTTACACAATCTTGTGCAAAGACTTGAGACAGATCTGTGATGTTCTGGAACGGCAACTGAGATATCGCTATGGGTTTCGTTGCGAAGTTGCACGAACGCTTCGGATATTTCCCGGTGTTCGAGCTGTCGTTGCAGGTCCCTTATGCTTCACATAGGTTATGTAACACGTCTCACCTCATTTTCTAGCCGCAAGGATATTTTCATCCGTTTGGAACAGGGAAATGGTGGTTCCTTCCAAGGCACTTCGGACAGCTGCAACAATCTGCACACGACAGAACTCCTCTACTGCCTCAATACGAGCCTTCACTGCCAAGTTCCCACGGGTCTGTACAGCATACTGCACTGCTCAAAAGAATTAGGGGAACATGACTTTGGGCGTCTGCCATACTCCACTGAAAAGTAATTGAGGACCGGGTATGTTACCAAGTTATATCTTTATCTTTCAAAAATTAAGTACTCAACAAAACGTCATTACATCCTTGATCGTTTACATAAAAACAATTTAAATGTCCGTCAGTTGTCGAAAGCAAAGTCTAAACAATCATTTATCCTGTCATTGGACTCTATGAGCTTCAATAATGTGTATGTCCACAGCTTGTCACGTACGTGGCATGCCCCGTATGCCTGCGGAGATCACCCTATGGTATCCGTTCCCATTCATCACTGAGAATCTATGAGAAAAGTTTTTGGAGAGGCTGTGATGGAACAGGACGCCCAAGAACGGTTGTGTCAAGAATGTACCACATATGCTCGATTAGGATTTAGGTCGGGACTCATCGCCGATTATTCCATTACTTCAATGTCAGGCTTAACAAGACATCCCTGCTGACGTACGCACAAATCAAACCATTACCCAGGAGAGGAAATAGGAGTTATCCGCCGAATTACAGATGCTTATTACCAACGTCGATTTGCAGTAGGATTTTGGAACATATATCGTGCTAGAACATTATGAATTACCACGAAGAAAACAACAGCGTAGATTTCCAGAACGCTTTTGACACCGTTCCTTACAAGCAGCTTCTAAACAAACAGCGTGCCTATGAATTATCATCTCAATTATGTGACTGGATTCGTGATTTACTGTCAGAAAGGACACAGTCTACAGTAACTGACGGAAAGTCGTCAAGTAAAACAGAAATAATACCTGGCGTTACCCAAGAGAGTGCTATAGGCCTTCTGCTGTTGCCATGATGAATTAGGGGACAATCTGAGCAGCCCTCTTAGATTGTTTGCAGATGGTGCTGCCATTTACCCTCTTGTAAACTCATTAGATGATCAAACGAATTGCAAAATGATTTAGACAAGATATCTGTATGGTGCGAAAAATGGTAATAACCCTAGTTAATAGAAATTGTGAAGTCATCCACTAAAAGGAATACGCTAAATTTCGGTTACGCGATAAATCGCATAATTCTAAAGACAGTAAACTTAACTAAATACCCAAGGATTATAATTATCAATAACTTAAATTGGAGCGATCACACAGATAATGTGGAGGGGAAAGCAAACCAAAGACTACTGTTTATTGGCAGAACACTTAGAAAATGTAACAGGCCTACCAAAGAGACCGCTTACGCTACATTTGTCCGCCCACTTCTGAAATACTGGGATCTGCATCAAATAGGATTGACGGAGGACATCGAAAAATTTCAAAGAAGGTCCGCTCACTTTGTACTACCGTGAAACAGGGAGAGATTGCCACGGATGTGGTACACGAATTGTGGCGGCAGTCATTAAAACAAAGGCGGTTTTCGCTGTGGCAGGACCTACTCCCAAAATTTCAATAGCCAACGTTCTCCTCAGAGTGTGAAAATATTTTGCTGACGCCTAGCTACATAGGGATAAACGATCATCGTAATAAAATAAGGGAAATCGGAGCTCACACGGAAAGATTTAATTGTTCGTTTTTCCGGCGCGCCATTCGAGAGTGGGACGCTAGAGAAGTGGCTTGAAGGTGGTTTCGATTAACTCCCTGTCAGGCATTTCAATGTGAACTACAGAGTAATCATGTAGATGTAGATGTAGACGTAGATGTAGATCAATAAGAGTTTTGTAAGTGACATCTTTCATGCATGAATAACACTTCTCCAGGATTTTTCGGATAACCGTTAGTGTGGCATGCACCTTAGTTACGAACTGATGTAAGTGGTTGTTGTACTTGTAATTACTAGGGTCAAAGCAGATTCACCACCGCCCAGTCGTCAACGGGCAAAGTAATATCGAATATTTTTTGGGACTCCCATGGTGACACGCCAAGGGATTATACTCGTTAGGGGCTAACCGCCGCTGGCATGTATTTCCGAAATCCCCTGGCGAGGTTACAGGAAGCTGCCAAATCACAGCATCTCGATAGTTGACCGAGGGAGCGTGTACGCTCCACGACAAGACACACATCATACTGCTGAGCACATACTTAACTTTTTTCGCCTCCCCCCTCTCTGCCCTAGCCCCTCCCCCCTCCCTCAAAAGTATAGCGTTACACCAAATGATTCATTCGTTTTCGTGGTACAAATATGATTGATGGACCAATATGACTGATGCAAGAATAGAACCATAAACTCACCAGGTTTGCATTTTCCACACTATAGTTGCTCTATGAGAGCCCCTCTGGTCACACGATACACGTCCACGCGATAGGTTCGTTCCATATCCTGTGTAGCAACATTCTGTCAGTGGTCATCATAGCCGCACTGCTGCGTTCTCTGAGGTGTTCTAATGTTCTTTGCAGTGGGGATACGTAAACATGGGGCTTAATGTAGCCCTAAGAATAAAGTCACAAGGCATTACGTCAGTCGACTTGGGGAGCCAAAGGGAACAGAGTCACATCATCTTTACCACTATGCCCAATCCAGCAGTGCGTTTAGGTATCGACGAACATCGATGCTCCAGTGAGAGGGTGCTCCATCTTACTGTAAGGTTAATCCTCGGTATCAGCAGTCAGTTATGGAAACAACTACAACTGCAACATATCGAGGTATGAGGTACCCGTCACAATTTCCTCACAGAAGAAGAGCGGCCTACGCAGCTTGCACAGATAAGATCAGCGAATCTCGTTCATGCACCACGAAGCCATAAAGATATTCAGTGCCCTACGTTCTCACATGGTGGTGATCAACCTCTCCAGAAAATGGAAAGTTGCTTCATCGCTGAATTCCAACTTGGAGGCGAAATGTTCAGCCTCAAGTGCTTCCTGCATCGCGATGCAAAATTGAAAGCGCCGGCCATAATCTTCCGATTTTAATTCTCTGCGTACGAAAATTTCCCTCGCTTTCTTGACAGTTGCATCTGGCACACTTGGTCGACAGGCACTTTTCCGTTTACAGAGAAAACCAGTGTCCTTAAACTGTCGATGACTGCGCAAAATGGACTAACTGCTTGGCGCTTCATTTCCGTATTTCCCTCTGAATACACGCTATGCTATTGTAACCAACTGATGGGCACAATACCAACTCGGTGAGTTTATGGTTTAGTTCGTGCAACATACATATGTACAAATGTAACACTGTGGAATTCACGCGGCAGTCACATTTGTAGATGAAATACTATGGAAAATATATAATCTTGAAAACGAGTCATCTACAGTAGCCTCGTATTTTCCTGACAAAGCACCCGACTACTTGCTTCTTCCTCGGATGAGAAACCAACTGCATTTTAGAAAGACGACGAGGTGGTTTTCGAGATGGAATGGCTTCTGAACAGCCAAAATTTGGACTTATGTGATCGACGTCTTTGTCAAGTCATCCATCATTGGAAAAAATGCGTCACACTTCCCGGCGATTTGGTTTGCATTCAGTGATCTGTCGCTCGGCTATCATTAAAACAGCTGACAGTATATGAGGGTTACAGCATAAGTTTGCGCTTAGCACCCGCCCAGGAAAAGTAAGCTCTATCTTACAGATCTCAAAACTTCCTCTACGACTGATGAGAACAGTTTTTATGTATGGTTTGTCTTCGACTATCTCGTCTTTTAATTCTAAATTCCCCACTTTCCCGATCAAGTTTAGTTGAGTCTGTAGCACTCATGAAAGTGTTATTCAATATACTGGCATAAAATGAATGAATTCCCACTTTCTCAAGAGACGTTCATACTGATTTTATTGAAACAAAGCCAAAAATTTTCTCAAAAATCCATGACCCCCAAGAATTGTGATAATTCACACTCATTGCTCTGTTCTTCATTGTCGTACAAGGCTTTTAAATGGTCATTGCACCATTAGAACTTCTAAAGCCAGTTTTTTTCTTATTTTCATCAAAATCTAGCATTTGTTTCTATTCTGCTGGCAATGATTTTAGTGAATGTTGGTACATGTATAGTTTTTACGTCTTGTCTATCCACTTTATTACAGCAGTGTTCTCATTTTGCGGACTTGTCTTTTACCATAGATAGTTTGTAATTAATTTGCCAAGTTCATTTTTTATTATGTTTTCCTTTTTTTTCTCTGCTGGATCATTATCATCTACAAGTGCCAATCCTTTCTTCATGCCTCAAATGATGTCATATATTAGTCCGGCATTAGTTTCTGAATGTCATTTCTATTATTAGTTGTCTACAGTTCTAATTCATCTCTTGAGCTATACGAGTCTTTACAGGAATCTTCAAGTACTTGACTGTTTTCTCCTTTTCATTAGTTACTATTCCTCCTACAATATTAATCGATGCAAAGTGATACCTACCTGATATAGATCTCTATTTCGTTTCCTTCATATTCTTATTGTTTCCAGTTGTTTTCTCTTATGAAATTTTCATTCCTTTGTCTCCCATCGTCTTGAAATCATTTCGAATAATTTCGTTTGGTTCAGCATACTCTAATACAAACTTATCATTGAGTGTTTTAAATTCTCGCCTTTTCTTTAACAGTTAACTGATTTCATTTTTGATTTTATTTTCTTTCCCTTTCTTCACACCAGCAGTGTCTCTCAAATAGCTGCCCCTTTCGTCTACGTAAAAGCTTCATTTTTCAAGGTTTTGAATTTTTTCCTAATTTGGTTTTGGTACATCTCCCTGTTCTTAGTGAAACTGTGGTAGGGGATGGCCTGGCATGGTTGTCACATTTTTTATTTCAATTATTTCACGCCATCACCAACATAAACATTCGCACTCTTATTTAAATAATTTGTATTCTACATTTTTTACAGTCTCTATAAAAATAATTTATGGCTTCATAATTATTATGATGAAATTAGCATTGCCTTTTCTATTACGCGATGTCTGTGACTTCCGTCTCCAGGACTGGGATTGTTGTCACAGCAATCAGGATTGCTCGTCACGAATCAATATTACGTGAAAGACACAGGTGTTTGAAGAAACTAAATCCTCCCTGCATTCATATAAGTTACTTCAAGCCAAGTGAGTATTCAAAATTGAAACCTAACTAACCTATTTAACATAGTGACAACCAAAATAATTCTCATGATTGTACACAAAAAGTTCAGTTGTTGAAATCACACAAGGGAAAAATAACTTAAAAGCTAATATCATTTGCCTACAACAATACCCTTCAGTGAAAACTGATAACAGCCGTGAAATAAAATTGTTAGGACTCTATAAAATTAATCTGAAAAACCATTCTGGTAATTTTGACAAGTAAAATGGGCACCTCCTGATGTACATTTCTCATATGCCCATTTCTTGCGGTCTGTACATTGTACCCACATTTTCCTTGATCTGCTATTTCTTTTATTGCTTTTCCTTCTTAGTTTTAGTTTTTTTCAGCTGTGGAAAGACGTTTCTTGATATACGAGGAACTTCGCTTTTTTTTTCCTTTCGAGTTCCTCTTTCACAGGAGTGTCTGTGAAGACTGCCGAGCATCTATTTCTGTTGTTGTTGCTTCGTTGTTTTCTTTCTCCAGCTTTACGGGAAGGTCTGGTGTCTTTTGGAGAAACAATAGTAGTCCTAGACTAAACATTCTCCAAGCCACTGCTAGAAGGCTGGGACTCAGTTTGCCTATGTCATTAATTTGGTTCGTTCAAACCTCCAAGGTTGAATTTGGTTGTCCCCTTCTTCTATGTCGTCAGCACTTAGAGCAGTAGGCCTATTTAGTGTTTGATCGATCTGTTACGAAGCCAGGAGCAAATTTGTCTCGCCAAAAACGTCTCTATTGAAAGCACAAATGCCACAAGTCTTGTAACTTTTTTGGTATTTGATAGCAGAAAGGCAAGAGGATACGCAGAAGTCACTATTCCTGGAATTCCATACATTGTCATCGCGTAACCCGGATGATTTAATATCCACGAATCACTTGCAGTATTCACGCACTTCTTTAATGATCCGTACACTGTCTAGTCTAATGTGTGCAATCTATGGGAACATTGAGAATGAAATGACAAGAAAACAATGCCATTATCTTTCGCGTAGTTCAGCGTATTAATCAACAGATGAGAACTAAGGTTATCAAGGAGAAGAAGACACGGAAAATGTTTACAACGCTTTGTGTTAATAACAAAGAGTTTCAAAATCTCGCAAAAATGTTCTTTCATCATCCATTCAGAACGGTTACTCGCTCCATACGAATGTTCTTCGAAGTGTACCCGAGGAAAAATGAAGAATGGTGGAATAGAGTTCCCAGTAGCAGAAACAGCAGCAGCTAATGTAACAAGGCTACCTCGTTCTCCAGATGTGACTGACCCCACTTGTTTGAAACTATTTCGTGACACAATACGGTTTGCCTTTTGGCCTGTTGTAATACCATTCTCACCAATGTTCCAAGTATCTTTCGATTCAAAGTTGTACCGTTTTATTACAGTAGCCAGGTTACCGAAAAAGGGGCCGAAATTTGTTTTATTGGAGCTAGAAGCTCGGGTTAAGCTGGTAGCTTCAGGAGTCCTAACAGACAAGTGTTTGTATCTCTTCATGAACCCAGAAAACCAACCAGACCCGGTTTGTCGAGTTTCAGCCCATTTTGCCGGTACTTCCCGCCCATTAGAAATAGCTGACTGATAACACAATTTTCGCACTTCTTTTGGAATGAGACCGAAGTATATATCAGACGCAGCTTTTATGCATTCTGCCAGTTCATTTTCAAGAGCAACTGTCAATAGTAAGTCTGTTACAGTAGTAGCCTACATGCAGTGAAGGGCAGGTGACACCATTTCTTATATCCTCATAAGAAAACTTTTTACAGTAACGAGCCAATGTCCGGTACTTTATATCGCAATCATTGGCAACACTACGCATGGATTTATTTTCCAATATCACTATTCGAGCCAGTTTCAACATAGTGTCTGCGGGTGTTAGACCCTTATCTGTTTTACCTTCGAAATTTCTAGGTATCTTGATACTGAAAACAACAAAAAGATAGAATGGTATCAGAATTTGAAACGCAAATACCTTCGCGGGGATGGTTGTCCCGTTGGTTGTGTGACAAGCAAACGCGAAACGCCATTATGAAAGCTTTAGCTAGTATCCAGCATTGTGTGTTTCATAACGATTTAGAAAGACCGTACAAAATTTATTAAATTATACGCTACATGACTAGAATCCGATCGTCAGTGCAGCAAAAAGTTCTGTAGTTAAATCGAAAGAAAATAATGCATCATATTTTACTCGCCAGCACTAGCAACACAAAAAATGTGGATAGCTCCTCACTCAAGTGAAGGAAACAACTAAACCTTCACACAGCATACGCCAACAGTGCTGCCACTCTCAACAAAGTCATTCCAGTGCAGTGTGACATCTAGTGGCCGAGTTATTAACTGTGGGACAACCAACTTGTGTGACTACTATACCCGGTCTCCACTAATCTAAATTTTTAATTTTCAGCCTGATGAGTTTGTTCCTTTCCAGTTTTGTGTCTACTTTTCCTATGAATCATCATCCTAGGCTATGATCACTTGAAATTTTAAAGTCACGCCACATCTGGTACAATTATTTCATTCTTTAATAAAATATAGTAAATCTTAATTTATGTTCTATTTGGTATTTATCAAATCTGCTGCCTATTTGTTTTCTTCCGAAATGAACATGTTTTTCTTCTCCACAAATTCTGCTAATGTACGACGTCTGTCATTTCTGGTAACATACTCAAAGTTTCAGACTTTTTCTAGTTTTCGTTCTGGTTTTACATGAAAGTTTCCCATTATCGCATATCAGTGAGAAATGCTGTCAATAATACTTTCTATAACCGTTCATAAAAGACTTCCGCCTCTCAGCAAAGCCTGAGCAAGTTGTTGGATAGGCTTAAACGACTCCTGTTTGCCTTTCGTATACTCTCAGATTTCTGTGGACCAAATTAACTTTTTCAATGGAAATCAGCATGGCTTCTGAAAAAGAGGATCACGCAATACTCAGATCACCTCTTCTCACCGTGCGTCTCCTTAGCGGTGCTGTGGATAGAGTAAAGAAGACAGATTCTGTATGTCTACAACTTAGAAAATTTTTTGATTCGTCTACACCAAAAATTAAAATGCGCTGCCTGACGAAAGAATTAAGCACCCAGAATTGAAGAAGGAAATGAAATGAAACTCAACAACTTTCAGCATGCTGGAGAAATTGCAGGGCAGCAACTTTTGTTCGTAAGTACAACGGAAAAGCAGCCAGAGCTGCTAATCTCACTTTTATTTACTTGATGACTAGTTTCTAGTTGGCACCAACGACGCCTGTCGCACGGGTTCTGAGGCGATCCGCAGTTCATACAGGCGGCTGGTGGAGATGGTGAAGACTGAGGGGTGCACACAGAGCTCGCAATCTGCAGCAGCGTCCCAGGAGTTGGTCGGGAACCGAGTGGAGGATCCCAACCAAAGAATTCGTCGACTCTGTGACTGTCTTGGCTGCCAATTTCTAGACATGCATTATCGTGTGGGGATTTGTAGGACGCCCCTTGATAGGTCAGGGGTGCACTACGCAAAGGAAGGAGCTATTCGGGTAGCAGAATAATTGTGGAGTCCAGATGAGGGTTTTTTAGGTTAGGCTCTGATCAACACTCGCCGGTTGGTATACAGCAAGGGCAGTAAAATGACGTTCAGAATAATTTTATCTGTAAACTATTGAAGTATTCGTAATAAAGTTCCAGAATTTACTAGCGCTCAAACTATTCTTGGAACCAAGAGCTGGCTGAAACCCGAAGTGGAAAGCTCCGAGATATTTGACGAGTCGTGGAATGTATATCTAAAAAAAAAGATTAGATTCAGTAGGAGACGGAATATTCATTGTTGTTCAAAAAAATAGTGTCTATTGAGGTTGAAGTTGAGTGTGCCAGTGAAGTCATCCGGTCAAGTATAACAGGTGTAGGTGAAGCCAAGTTAAGTGTTGAATGTTTTTACCGGGCGCCCGAGTCAGCTGAAATTGTTCTTAGAGTCATTCAAAGAAACTCGACGTCAATGGCGCGTAAATAGCCAGATCACGCAATACTAGTTGGAGGCAAGTTTAACCTATCGAGTATCACAAATTCTCCAAGAGAGGCGATCTTTTACAGAAGCTCGAAATTTAGTGCAGACATCAATGCGAGATGCCTATAACAGTTTCTACAACGAAACTTTGTCTCGAAATCAGGCAGAAAATCCAAAGAGATTCTAGTCGTATGTAAAGTATACTAAAGTGCGCGTCATTTATGTTGGCGCCCGAGTTTAGGTTCGTCCTGCGCATCTGACGTCGCAAAACACAGTCAGCCAATGAACAGAGAACGACGTTGCCAGATCTCGACTGCAGTGCAGAGCACAGACGAGTGCCTTCAGTTTTAGAAACGTTCAGTCATAAATAAAGTAATAGAACAAAAGCAATGTCTTGATAGCAGACGTTCTTTTATAGAAAGTTTGGAAAAATCATTCTTTATACCAATTGCTTCATATTCTATTAATTCAAGCAATAAGACTCCTAATTCAGGCGATAGCAAGGAAAGGTGTTTGTATCAATCTCACGAACCGCTTTTTCGCAATAAAGAACAGCGGTAATTGTTTATTTCCTATTGTACTTCGACGAAGCGTGAGTAATTCATAGTCATACCAACAGTGTTTATCAGTATTTTGCGTGGCGTGTTAGAGGCCTCTGGCATTCTGTCATCAGACGAGTTACTCAGTTCCGTTTCAGCCGCGCTCGCGAGTGGCCGCTGTTAACTGTTGCGCTGCACTTCACTTCAGTGTTTACATCGCTGCACTTGTGCTCCGCCGAGTGCCGTCCGTCCGTTATCTCCGTGTTCGTTCCTGTTCCTTGTGATCTGATCGCTCTTTCTGGTCTTGCTGCTGCTACTTGGAATTTCGGTTGTTTAACCGAAATTGCTTCGCTGGATTAACCATGGCTACGAACCTCAGGAAGAATACTCTGGTATTTGCTTTTGACAAGGAATCCCGTCCTGTTCAGCCGACAGCCCTGGAAATAGATGACTGGATTACACAGGTAATTGGTCTAAATTCTGAAACCGTTCATGCCTGGCAACTGGATCAGGAAAAATACTGTGTTTTTGTCAAGTTAATCAGTGCTTCGACTGTTGATAGAGTGTTACGAAAGTGGGGCTATGAAGTAGATTTTGTGCATAAAAATGGTTATAAAAGTAAGGTTTCCATCTATAGAGCGGACATTCATTACAAAACCGTTCGTGTCTTGAATCTTCCCATCGAAATTGAAAATGATATGATTAAGGAAGCTCTTTCAAACTACTGAGACGTTAAATCAATTGCAAATGAAAGATGGTCGCCTCGCTTTAAACTGCAGTGTTTTAACGGGGTCCGCTGTGTAGAGATGGACGTTAAGACGAATATTCCGTCTCACATAACTGTTTGTGGGTATAAGGCACAAATTGTTTATACAGGTCAGGAAGCTACATGTCATATATGTAACGAAACCGGCCACTTCAGACAGGAATGGCCGCCGCGAACTGTTGTTCTTAAAAGTAATTTGATACAGCGTCAGAAGCTTACCTTAAATGATCTGTTACCAAAGAATAGCCCGGAACAACTGGTTGAGGATGTTAACGCAGCGGGCCAAGCTGATGTCTCCCTTCACGATAACAGTCAATTTCCCCCGTTAACAACAAAAGGAAACCCTGTTGCCACTACTCGTGAAACTGAAACGCAACCGAAAAAACGACCTCTGGAGATAACTGATAGTTGTTCAGAGGACGAGCTGTCTTATCCCACTCCCTCACTTCGCAAGCAAAAAGAGTGCGATGAGGAGGCAGAGGAACCTGAAGGCAAAATGCGAATGGAAACTAATGAACAGAAAGATAATACACATACGGTACCAGAAAATAAAGGGGGTGTAAGCAGCATTAATTTGCAAGAAACAACAGGTGCAGTAGCCGATTGCAAAGATCAGAATCTATCTGTTAATAAACAAATTCAGGGAGAGGTTGCAAAACTGCAGTCTCCACTTGTTTCCCTCGATCAGAAAGTGAGTGAAATTAATAAAGAACGAGGAAGTGGTGGCCAAACTGAAATCACGGTCAACACCTCAGGGCAGGCGCCGGCAACCGAAATTGCGAAAGCGTCTGCTGCTGCTCCAGATAAGCCGCTAAGTAAAATACCGACGCAACCAAATGAGAATGTAGCTCGTAACCAAGGGAAGGGAAAATCCGGTAGGGGCGACCCAAGCCCAAAGAATGTTCAGTCCGAAACGGTCGTACACGAATCACTGGAGGAAAAATCAGAAAGTTTACCAGGAAATCAGTCTGCTTGCGTTACAAGAGAAAACATCAGAACCAGAAAAAAACGGGACAGTAACTAATAAACTGATTGAAGTGTTATTCCATGTTCAGCCTTCCGAGAAAACTGTTACAGCTTAACTGAACCCCGAACCACATGAAACTATATTAGTTCATCAAAACAACTACATAGTGACAGCACAATGACGCAATCTTATTCTGTCACCACTATAAACATAAATAAAATCACGACCGGTTTGAAATTATCGGCCCTTAAGGAATTTTTGTACGAATCCGCGACTGATATTGCCCTGTTACAAGAAGTTCAAATTTCGGATTTGGTAATTCCCGGTTTTGTCAGTTACATAAATGTGTCTCCCGAAACAAGTGTTGGAACAGCTATTTTGGTGAGGGAAGGGATTACAGTAAGCGAGGTGGAACGACTGGAATCCGGAAGAGGAATAGGACTAAATATCTATGATGTGACTATCGTCAACTTGTACGCCCCTTCAGGAAGTTCTCATCGAGCTGACAGGGCACGTTTCTTCAAAGATGCCCGCATCTCGTGGTCGTGCGGTAGCGTTATCGCTTCCCACGCCCGGGTTCCCGGGTTCGATTCCCGGCGGGGTCAGGGATTTTCTCTGCCTCGTGATGGCTGGGTGTTGTGTGCTGTCCTTAGGTTAGTTAGGTTTAAGTAGTTCTAAGTTCTAGGGGACTTATGACCACAGCAGTTGAGTCCCATAGTGCTCAGAGCCATTTGAACCATTTTTTTTTTTTCTTCAAAGATGACCTGATATACTTGTTAAGGAAATCGCCAAGACAGTTATTACTTGGAGGTGATTTTAATTCTGTTTTAAATCGAAAAGATCAGTTACCTAATTTTAATTTTTCAAGTGAACTAAAACAACTAGTTACTGGTTTAAAATTAAAGGATGTATGGGAAATCAAATACCCCTCCAGTGTTGAGTTCACTTATGTCACGGCAATATCACGCAGCAGGATTGATAGACTATATATTTCTAAAAATCTTGAAACTTCCGTGACAAAAGTAGAAACCATTCCTACGTACTTTTCAGACCATTCAAGTGTCTTAGCTTGCATAAATCTAACAAGACAGCCGGTTCGCCGATTCAAGAATCAGTGGAATTTGAACACTTCCTTGTTAGTAAATCATGATTTAGAAGATCTGATTAAAGAAACATGGGCAATATGCCTCCGAGCCCGTAGTAGATATGCCACTGCTATTGAGTGGTGGGTTAAAATGGCAAAGCCAAGGTTGAGGAAAGTTCTTATTCAATACAGTGTCCAGAGCGCAAGGGAAATGAAATGCACTATAGAGTATTACTATTCCGTTTTGAGAGATCTATATGATCAAGTCTCACAGGGTTCCTCACTTCGGATAGCAGACATCAAAAAAGTCAAAGCCAAGTTACTTAATATCAAGAGAAGTCAAATGGAAGGGTTGAAAATAAAATCGAAGGCAAATCTGTGTCAGAAGATGAAACTACTTCCCTATATCATTTAGTGAAGCATTCGAAAAACGGGAGAAGGACTTTTATTGATGAAATTCGAACAAAACACGGTACAATTCTCAGAACCCAGCAGGATATCATGGACGAGATTTATCGCTATTATTGCGAGCTATATTCTGTACATCAAAGTAGAGATGCTTCCTTGGAAGAATTCGTTGACATCCTAGCCCCACAGCTGACAGAAGATGACAACGAAAATTTTCTCGAGGTTGTCACTGAAGAAGACCTGTATGAGACTCTGTGCGCCTCACCACCAAAAAAATCCCCAGGACCGGATGATCTGCCAGCAGAGTTTTACATCCGTTGCTGGCCAATAGTAGGTGCAAAAATCACGGACATTCTAAATGAGGTTATTCAGGGTAAAATGATTCCGGCTGAGTTTAAGGAGAGTAAAATTGTTCTGGTGCCAAAAAATAATGGAAACAAAGATTTAAATAATTTTCGTCCAATTTCACTGCTGAATTCTGATTATAAATTAATACCTAGAATAATAAACAAGAGAATTTCATGCCTTACAGATAAAATTATTAGTCAACATCAGAACTGTGCGCAAGGCAGAACCATTTTTCAAAATCTAGCGGAATTCAGGGATATCATTGCAATAACTTCTGTAACAAACATAAAGTGTGCTTTATTGTTTTTAGATTTTTATAAAGCGTTCGATGTAGTAAATCATGAATATCTTCTACAGACATTGAAGAAAATAGGTTTCAACGATAGGGTCATACAGCTGATTAAGAACATAGCAACTGGAATAAATGCTAAAATAGCGGTGAATTGTCTACAATCCAGGCCGATGCAAATACAACGAGGTGTTCCTCAAGGAAGTCCTCTGTCCATGTCGCTCTTCGCCATTTCGCTGGAACCTTTCCTCCGACATGTCCATGCTAGATTAAAAGGCTTAACATTATCAGGAAATAAAACAGTTATAAGAGCCTATGCTGACGATATAGGGGTCATTATAAGGAATAATGACGAGGTAACCACGCTAGCAACGGTGATTGATTCGTACTGTAGAGCATCTGGAGCCAATGCAAACGAAAAAAAAGTAAGATGTTAAATCTCAGAGGTTTGATAATTTCAACGTCGAGTGGGCAAAAATAGTCCGACAACATAAAACACTTGGGTTCACCCTGACAGCATGTCCTATGAAAATGACGGCTTTAAATTGGAAAGATGCAGCAGATAAAGTGCAAGGAGCCATTGTAGAGAATTTAACTCGATATATGAACCAAGTTCAAAGAACACAGTATATCAACTCATGCATCCTTGCTAAGGCTTATTATACTGCCCAGCTGTTTCCAATACCGAGAATGATAGCGAGGAGAATAATGTCCAAAATCACCAACTTTTTGTGGAGAGGTGAAGTGTTCAGAGTACCTGCTAAAGTAGCCACTTTAGATCCTAAAAATGGTGGACTAGGATTAACTGATATAGCGGATAAAGCCTCTGCTCTTTTTATCAAAAGGCAAGTTAATTTAATAAGAGACTCGCGAGAAAGCATAACCAGCCAATTTTTCGAGATCATGAAACCTCCAAGCCTGCTTCCCCGATTGACGTGCAGAATATCAACAGTCGCTTACAGCACGTGAGGATTTTCTATGTTGAGTTTAGTTATGTCAGTGTCGAACTCAGGCAGTCACGACACTTAATATCGAGAGCCATAATGCGGGAACGAAAGAAAAGCGAAGGAAGAAACAAAATAGAACGACAGTTTCCAAACATTGAGTGGACTGAGATTTGGAAAAACATTAGTTCTAATGTGCTCACGTCTAACATAAAAACGGCATGGTACAAGACAGTTAACAACATAGTTAGCACCAATGAAAGACTGCACGCAATCGGACTCTGTGAAAAAAATTTATGTCAACAATGTTATCTAGTTGACACAGTAATTCACAGATATAAATGCAGTGGTCACATGAATAGTTGGAAGTGGGTCCGAGAGCAAATAGCTCTGATTACAAGAACATCCCCTGAGTATATATCGCTGTCATTGATACACAGGCCTGACGCACGCTATTTCCCAGAAGCAAAAAATAGCGCTGTGTACTAGTTGCTGGGAAATTTTGTTAACTACGTCCTTAACAAATTAGGATCCGATAGCATCATAGAGTTCAAGGTACACATGCTATGTGAGTTTCACAAAATTAGAAGCTATTCGAATCACAAGAAAAAGTTCGGTAATATGTTAAAAATTGTGTTTGAAAGAATAGGCATTGGTTAATATAAAAAAGAAGACTGCGTTGACAGTGATGTAGTTACCTTAAGGATACTATTTAAGATTACAGTATATTTATGATGTGTACTTTTTCTACTTCAGAGAGTAGTTTTTGCAACTTATAAGCTAATGTACAGAACTTATGTGACATTGAGATTGTGTGTCTAAATAGTGTCAAAACACAAAACATTAAAGGTGCATTATTGGCTTATACTAGAAATTTGGAAATAGACAGTTTTTATAGAAATGTCCTTATCGATTATTTAAAACCATAAGATTCTATCTGATAAATGTAATATTCAATGGCTGGCACATTGTCCTGTTAATTTTTGCACTGCGATGTGTTAAGTCAGTTTCTCAGTGAAAGACTGATTATATAGATCTGATCCAGTGAAAAACTGATTATATAGATCTGATCACTTCAGATACTTAAGATTCGATAAATGTCCAGAAAGTGTAGTTGGAAGGCTAGTCAACTTTATTATATATCTCCTTTCCGCCATTCTCAAGTATTTCAGAAATTATCTAATATGATTATCAAATTGTTTTATCATACAATGTAAACTTTCACGGCCGGTATTGACTTCACTTAAAACTTCCGGGCTGATAGGCCGTGGTCGAAGTATAAAACTGTCTCCTAACGTTTCGTCGCCGCTTTACCTCCGATGATGTCTCCCGCAGTCGGAGACGAAACGTTAGGAGACAGTTTTATACTTCGACCACGGCCTATCAGCCCGGAAGTTTTAAGTGAAATTGTTTTATATTAAAATTATCCCATCAACTTGCTGATATCCATCATAAAGAAATTATGCTTCTGTAAAGATTGCACCTCATGTAATTCAAAGTGCAGATTTTACTTCTTTGAAAGAAGTTTGACTGTCTTTAAAAATTTTGTTCTTGATGTTTAAATTAATTCTTTCTGGTAATTAGTCAGTAACACAATCCTCTGTTGTCTATCCTTAACGTCAGCGTAACTGAAATGATCAAACCGTTTTGTTTAAATAACTTCATGTATGCATAACTTAGTATGTATTTGGAGTGTAACATTGTTTTTTTAATAAATGTTTTTATAAAAAAAAAAGTTGCCATAGCGTAACGGTTAAGGTGTTGGGCTTCTACGCGAAAGGTTATGAGTTCAAACCTTGTGCGGTGCTTAATATTTTCATTCTTTAAAAATAATATCTAAGTGCCGTTCTTCATGAATTATATTCGTTTGAATGCAATTTTTTGAAATTTCTAGTGCTTTGTCTCTTCATTAACCCTTTCGCTGCTGCAGACACGTGCTCTCCGCATTCCGCGCTGTGCGCGATTTTGTCATCACTGCACTGCTCGCCGGTGCAGACACATGATGTTCTCACTGCTTTGACACACGTATCATTCGATTTCACAAAAACTATTTGTCCCAAAAATTTGATTTTTACAGTTCTTCTTGACTGATACCTTCCCCCCATAAATGACTTAATTTTGTTTCGATGTTCAACGCAGTTATTATGCAGCATTAAATGTAGTAAACCATTGCCCGAAATTTTGAAGAGTTTGCAGAGGTATAAGTCCATAGCGTATACTTTCCGTATGGTCGATTTTAGTTGCCACAATGTTGAGAATGAAATGTGGACAAGATACCTAAATTTCATATAAAATTTACTGTATAACAATATCTCATTTAATTTAAGTACCACATAGGTGTCGTATGTAATATTGAGAAATATTCCGTTCTTCGCGACTGTAATAAAAGTTTTATTTACACCGGACGCGTTTGGCTTTATTTTAAAGCACTTGAATCAATTAAAGGTATGGCACATACACAATGGTACTCATATTCTCTTTCTTGTTTTTGTTCCACAGTCGCAGTTTTACCAATGGTACTGAAATATATTCCTCTTCTGCAACTGTAATAAGCGACTTATTTAGACCAGACGCGTTTTTCTCTTTTGAAGCATCTTCAGTGGACAGTATTTTGTCTCCTCCATTACCAAGTCACCTTTCGTAGTTTTGTCCTGCGGTAACACAATATTCAACGTTTGTGTTGGTTGATCAGTGTTTTAGCAAATAAATGATGTTTGTGTGTGCCACACACAAAAATTGTATTTGACATAGCTCAGAGCACTTCACTGATAGACGGTATATTCAAGTCCTAATGTTTTTGTAAGTCCACAGTTTTGTTTAATGTATTTTGTCTACTTCCTTTTGATTGATTGAAGTGCTTTAAAATAAAGCCAAACGTGCTCAGTGTAAATAAAACTTTTGTTACAGTCGCGAAAGACGGAATATTTCTCAATATTACATACGACACCTATGTGGTACTTAAATGAGATATTGTTATACAGTAAATTTTATATGAAATTTAGGTATCTTGTCCACATTTCATTCTCAACATTGTGGCAACTAAAATCAACCATACGGAAAGTATACTCTATGGACTTTTACCTCTGCAAACTCTTCAAAATTTAGTGTAATGGTTTACTATATTTAATGCTGCATAATAACTGCGTTGAACATCGAAACAAAATTAAGTCATTTATGGGGGGAAGGTATCAGTCAAGAAGACGTGTAAAAATCTAATTTTTGGGCCAAATAATTTTTGTGGAATCGAATGATAAGAGTGTCAAAGCAGTCGGAACACGATGTGTCTGCACAGGCGAGCAGTGCAGTGACAAAATCGCGCACAGCGCGGAATGCAGGGAGCACGTCTTTGTAGCAGAGAAAGGGTTAATGCGGCCGTGGTGGCTTTACTTCATGAACTGCGCGCTCCCCCCTAAACGTAAGCTTGCGAACTATGCTATACTATGGCGCTGCTTCTATTGGCGCGTGTGTCGTGTGCAACTGGCAACGCAGCAATCTCCCGCGTCTGGGCGGGCATGCGCGAGCCGCCAAGATAAAAGAATTGAACTATAGTGGCAAGACACAATCGACGCCTTCTCTGCGTGATAGCAATGGAAATACTATGGACGGCAGTGCTGCCAAAGCAGAATTGCTAAACACAGCCTTCCGAACATCCTTCGCCAAAGGCGAAGTAAATATTCCAGCCTTCGAATCAAGAACAGCTGCCACCATGAGCGACTTAAAAGTAGATATCATCGGAGTAGTGAGGCAACTTAAAGCACTTAATAAAAGCAAGTCTTCTGGTCCACACTGTATACCAGTAAGGTTCATTTCAGAGTAGGCTGATGCAGTAACGCCATACTTAATAATCATATACAACCGCTCGCTCGGGGAATAGTTCCGTAGACAAAGACTGGAAAGTTGCACAGGTCACAACAGTATTCAAGAAAGGCAATAGGAGTAGGTCACTAAATTACAGGTCCATCCATATCATTAACGTCGATACGCAGCACGATTTTGGAACATATATTGTATATGAACATTATGAATTACCTCGCACAGAAAGGTCTATTGACATACAGTCAACACGGATTTAGGAAACGTCGTTCTCGTGAAACACAACTAGCTCTGTACTCACACGAACTGCTATTGACAAGGATTTCAGATTGATTCCGTATTTCTTGATTTCCAGAAGGCTTTTGACACTGTACCATACACGCAGCTTGTAATGAAATGGCATGCTTATGAAATATCGTCTCGGTTGTGTGACTGGATTCGTGATTTCCTGTCAGAGAGGTCATAGTTCGTAGTCATCGGGTAAAACAGAAGTCATTTCTGGCGTTCCAAAAGGTAGTGTTATAGGCCCTCTGCAGTTCCTTATCTTTATAAACGATTTAAGAGACAGTCTGAGAAGCCGTCTTAGGTTGATTGCAGATGATGACGTCGTTTATCATTTAGTGAAGGCATTAGAAGAGTGCAAATTGCAAAACAGTTTAGAAAAGATATCTGTATGGTGTAAAAATTGGCAATTGACTGTAATTCATGTAAAGTGTGAGGTCATCCACGTGAGTGTTAAAAGGAATCCGTTAAACTTCGGTTACAAGCTAAATCAGTCAAATCTGAAGGCCGTAAATTCAACGAAATACTAGTAAATACAATTACAAACCACTTAAATTGGAAAGAACAAAAATGGTTCAAATGGTTCTGAGCACTATGGGGCTTAACATCTGTGGCCATCAGCCCCCTAGAACTTAGAACTACCTAAACCTAACTAACCTAAGGACATCACACACATCCATGCTCGAGGCAGGATTCGAACCTGCGACCGTAGCAGTCGCGCGGTTCCGGACTGTGCGCCTAGAACCGCGAGACCACAGCGGCCGGCTGGAAAGAACACATGGAAAACGTTGTGGGGAAGGCAATCCAAAGACTTCGTTTTAGTGTCAGAATACTTAGAATATGCAACAGATCTACTAAAGAGATTCCTTACACTACCCCTTCTCTGTCCTCTTTTGGAGTACTGCTGCGCGGTGTGGGATCCTTACCACACAGGATTAACGGAGTACATCGGGAAAGTCCAAAGAAAAGAAGCACTTTTTGCATTATTCCGAAATAGGGAGACAGTGTCACTGACGTAATACAGGATATGGGGTGGACATCATTAAAACAAAGGCGTTTATCGTTGCGGCGGAATCTGCACACGAAATTTCGGTCACCAACTTTTGTCCTCCGAATGCGAAAATATTCAATAACATTGTAAAACAAGGAGGGTACAAAATAATCTACTGGTACCGATATGTGGATGGCATAATCTCTCCTGTAGATGAAACACATAACAGGATAGAAGATCTGAAGAGCTATACGGTAGCATCAACACAGTACACCCTCAAATCCACTTCACAATGGAATTAGAAAATTGGATCTTACAATCACAAGAAACAACCACCAACATGAATTCTCCATCTACAGAAAACCCACATCCACAAGCACTGTCATCCACAGCTCATCCAACCACCCGACAGTGCATAAATATGCCAGTTTCACACACATGCTCCACAACATAAACAGAACACCTCTTAAACCAGAAAACTACACACAGAAACGAAACGTAATCAAACAAATTGCTGTTGAAAACGACTCCAAAACAGACATCATAAACACACTCAACAACAAGGTAAAATGGAAACATGCAGTACACACAGACAACACAGTAGACCACACCACTTCAGAAAAAAAAATGGTTCAAATGGTTCTGAGCACTATGGGACTTAACATCTGTGGTCATCAGTCCCTAGAACTTAGAACAACTTAAACCTAACTAACCTAAGGACATCACACACATCCATGCCCGAGGCAGGATTCGAACCTGCGACCGTAGCAGTCGCGCGGTTCCGGACTGCGCGCCTAGAACCGCTAGACCACCGCGGCCGGCTTCAGAAAAAAGAGAGATGGTACACACTAACATACAATAACAAAATATCGCATAGAATAGGAAACATCTTAAAAAAGCAAGGGATCCCAATAACATTCAGAACAAGCAATACAGTTCAGAAAAGACAAAGACCAGTCAGAAATACCTCAGACAAATTCAGCAACGCTGGTCTATATCAACTCACTTGCTACTCCTGTCAGGCCCACTACATAGGACAAACAAGCAGAAATTTCCGAACGAAGTATATAGAACACATGAGAACTCTAAAAAGTGACAGCACACATTTAACGTTTGCAGAACATCTAATGAATAAAAACCATAGCCCCACTAATATCGAAAACGATCTACGCATACTGAGAAACAGCATCAGTCTATACCGACAACTAACAATAAAAGAAAATTAGGGTCTAGTTTAGCAGCGGATACAACCCGTCGGCTTTGACCAATGACGTCATACATTAGTCATAGATAGTAAGGTCTTCACTTCGAGGCATAGATAATAAAACAGTTCTGTGTTCCGGATAAGCGCTATCATTGTACATTAAAATAATTATTCGTAATGATATTGAGGTAATTTGGAGTATTAGTTTGTTATTGAAGAACAATTTTTAGTGTCTTATTTTCGTTTATAGAAATGGATTTGCCTGTTTGTGGGTACGTAATTTTCGTTACTGTCTGTCTAGACGAGCTTCGGTTATTCCTCGATATTTCCGTGTGGTAAGCTCACTTTTCCATTTGCTTCTTTCACTGTATTTCACAATTTTGACATATTTCACAGTTTTATTCCACCAATATGTGTGTTTTCGTGTTGTGAAGTACGTAATAGAAAATCGTCAGGTGTCGGTCTTCTTTCGTTTCACAGCACTAGTATCAGTTCGACATTTACGAATGTGTACTTGCTATATTACAGGCGAAACTCCCGACACAACTAAAATTTGTATCCCGTCCTTCACTTCTCCTTTACACTGACGACACAACTATAATTTGTATCCCGTCCTTCACTTCGCCTTTACACTGACACTATATATGTCAATTGGCGAGCAAGATACAAATGTTGCGTATAGCTATATAGCTCAAGTAACGAATGGGATACTATTAGCGTCCAAGGCAACAAGAAAACTGTACCCCATAGTGAAGTACGGGATGCAAATTGTACATGTGTCGTCTTCTTGTCTCCGTGTAGTTCAATTGAGGTACAGGTTGCAAATGTAACGTACATGTATTTCCATCTTTTCGTTACCAGTGTACATATATCGAGGTCAATGGAAGTCTGGTATACATATATTACATACGTAGGTCCTTCTGTCATCAGTAATACTGATATGTACGTAAGAAAAGACTGTTAGTAATAGCGGAGACGAAATAAACAGCACATCTACAATTTGTATCCCGTGTTCCACTTAGGGTTTACTGAAGCGGAGGATACATCGTTCAGGTGAAAAACAGGACAGTAATGCTAGTGAAAACGAAGAAATCGACTTGCGACAAACTCGTATTCCGGACTGTACTTAAGCAACACACTTCGAATGAGCTTTTAATATGTATCGGGTGTTTCATTTGCGGTTTAGTGAAGCAAGGGATACATAGTTCAAGAGAACAACAGGACAGCAATGCTAGTTGAAACTAAGAAATCGACTACGCTGAACTTGTATCCCGTACCGCACTTAAGCAATACAGTTCGAAAGACTTTCGAGATACAACTGACATACATGTAACGTGATGTACTCTTTGCTAGTAACATATTTCATTCATTTCTTTCCATTGTATTTTGCGGAGAAATACTAAGATACAAACACGCTATATCGTTAACGTGAAAATACTACTGGCCCTTACATATGTGAAGTACAGTTTTTCTCTCTGGCATTCCTTTGTTTCTGAACATTCTTCTCAGCTCTTTCATCTTTGTAATACATGCTCTCTGGCGAATTCTGACGTCATTGGTCAAAGCCGACGGGTTGTATCCCCTGCTAAACTAGACCCGAAAATTACTAAATATAAAACGCTATAGCCGAAGGGAAAAATGTAATAAATGAAAACACAACACACCCTTTACCGCTCTGAGAGAACTGACCAAGGACACACAACAGAAAGCACACACACACAAAAGAACCACTTCCCCATCACACACAGAGACACAAATAATGAGCAGAAGTCGTCATAATTCGCGCTACAGTTTTTCATAGCCTTTCTCGCCACATGCGATACGCCTCTCACGACACACGCGAACAACAAGATGGCGTAATATTCTGGATCAGAAACAAAGTGCAAAAGTCTTGTTTTTTCTGCGTATAACAGCAGCCACATACCATCATACGAACGTGAATACACGAATAACTAAGCAACAGCTCGGTACACACCAAATAACTGGTTTCCACAACACTACCACAACTCCAAGTATAAACTGTTGACATACGAAGTTCACCTTTTAGTATTTGTTTACTAACAGCCTCTCACATGGTTGCAGGTGACATGATGTTCGCTAAGTAAAAAGACGGCAACAGACAAAAAGAGCACAGAAAATATGTCGCAAACAGCGCCAATAATTACTTAAAACATGCTGTAACATACAATACATAAGTTAGTATGAAAGTATCAATAGAAAACTATATTTCAAAAGACGAATTGTAAAAATGTAATAATGTTTTACTGTGTTTGTACAACCATGCCATTTTCTGCATGTTTTAGATTAAAAAACCCAAGATAATATTATTAGACTGTTTTCTTTTGTTAGAAATATGGTTAGGTTAGGTTGTTACTGTGACTGATTACATCCAGAAAAGAAAACGTTTTCGGTCAATATTCTCTCAAAATAATTGTTATATATATGTATATATATATCAGGTGTTTCGGCTCTGCTTACGTATATTACATGAGTTTGAAATGTCGTTACTAGTGCTTTTGTGTACTTTTTCCCACAAATGGGTTAGTTAGTAATTATCGAAACGTGTTTACAACTTTCAAGTAACAACGGAAAACAATTATGTGAAGCCATATATTGGAAACCTTCCAAATTATCGCGCATTTATGACTTAAGCCACACTGTTTGGCAACGAAGTCAGCCTACGTTCCTCTACACAATACTACAAGAATTGAGCATTGTGTGTCCCTGATTTGGCGTGGCCAAGTGGTGCCGGCACAGTAGCTCAGCGTGTTCGGTCAGAGGGTTAGCTACCCTCTGTAATACGAGTTGAGTGAACCGATCAACGAACAACCTGAACAGGTGTCATGAGACGTCCGCCCCAAACATTTACAACGAACAAAATAGAGCAAAATGAGATCAACAAAAAAGGAAGTTGTTAGTGCGCGGGAATACGATACGTAAGGTCACGGGTTCGCGCATGGGTGGATGCAAAATTATTTATTCCTCTTCATATATGCAGATCGTTCTGTGACATTGTTATTAGTGTAAGTTAAGATTTTTCTGCAATATTCGTTATTAAATGTAAGAGCGCTCTTCCTCAGTAATGATTCCGTGATTTCTGTGTATTTAAAATACGAAATATGAAATTGCTGTGAGCGAAACAACCGACAGTGACCTTTATATTTTTTCTTGTCAGAAATAATTCACCATTTTTTTCCGAATATGTAGCGTTTTCCAAGTATGCTGTTAGACAGGTATCTAAGAGCACAGCTTAAATTACTGGGAATGTAACTAGCAGCAGTCATTTTTATAATCTTGCTTGTCACAAGTATTTATCCGCGATCGAATCCTCAATCACAGTAGACAGAGATGAAAGATCTCTGCCGCAATATTTTTAGTTGCAGCACCATATACGAAACATTTTCATTCATGAGATGCATGTTATACACTTCGACAAACTTCAGGAGCTCTCGAAAATTTTTTTTTTTTTTTAAAGAATCAAATCGTTGACGTATCATATAGAGAAGTGGGCTACTTATCATTTGGATCTCTAGGAGCAAGTTATAACCACATTCTGTTTATCTTCTTATTCTTTGAAAATCTCAGAACCAATTTTTCGGGTGTTTTTATAGATGTATTAGTACAATGTGGTACTACAGACTATTCCTGACTCGTTTTCCGAAACGTAAAAACCAAAACACGATGTCAGTGTAAATGAGAATAAGATGACATAACGCGACATTTACGACAATCTGCAGAATACAGTCAAATACGCTATCGTTAATATGCATGCATGGAAACATGCGATCAGAGAAACTGTAAAAATTTTTATGCATTTCAGCTGAGAATCATGGAAATGGATATACTGCACCTGATACAGTTAAGGAGGAGGCTAGGGCGATGAAGCACGTCAGCTCGATGGAATGCAGCGTCATGCATTATGGCAATGTAAACGCAATTTTCGGTACTTCGAAGAATAGCGCACCTGTGTCGTCTGCTAGCCGCTTTGTGTTCATGGCGCTGTGCGCGCTGCAGTGCGCATGCGCGGATCTGTGGCCGCTTGCTTTTGATTGGCTCGTGGGACGCTAACCGACAACAGGACTTTGGTTCTCTAGACTCGAACGGTATCGCTACCGAAATTCATATGGAGTAATGCAGGGACTCTAATTCGAGTACTAGACCGTTCGGTGCTCTTGAGTACCAAACGATCGCCACAATGGCGAAAAGGCACCCTGGGATCTAGAACCTGTTGTATACCATGCACAAAGCGGGCCAGCTGTGTCTCGCATGGCCGCTGTTTCCTAAAACTGTGCTGGTTTCTGCAGATGAGCTTCTCAGAGTCTAGAAAGGTCATTATGTCTGAACAAAAAAAAAAAAAAAAGAAAGTTCCATGATCCTACAACAAATCAATGTCAGTGAAATTGCCGGTAATTATGTGCATCCGATTTTCAACCCTTTTCATAGATTGCCATGACCTGGGCCTTCTTCCAGCCCTGTGGAACTTTCTGCTGTTCCAATGATCTCTGATAGATGATGGATAAGAATTGTGCTATATTTATAGCATAGTCAACATAAAATCTTATGGAGATGCTGTCTGGGCCAGATGCCTTCCTGGCATCTAAGGATCTTAACTGTTTTACACAACACTACATCAGCCATCCTTTCGTTTGTTCGATAATTGAAAGGAAGAATGGTGCTGCAGTCCTCTACCATAAACGAGTTTATAAAGTCTACTTTTAGAATTTCGGCCTTCTGTTTATCATCATCAGTTACATTACCCATACTGTCAGCAAGAGAAGGTATTGAATTTTTTGTAGCGTTCATAGATTTTACATACGACCAAAATTAAAATGTAGATTTCTTAAAAGATATGAATAGGAAAAATGAGCTAGAATCTTTGTTTGGTTATTTCAATCTAGTATGTATCGTAAATTTTCCAACTCGTGTGCAGCAGGATAGTAGGTCACTTATCGATACCATTTTCATAGACAGTGCTCAGGCAGAAACAATTAATGTGTACCCATTTGTTAATGGGCTATCTGATCATGATTCACAGTTAATGGAAATAACATACACAGCACCTTACAGGCTTCAGGCAGGTTCATACAAGGCAGGGAAGCTTATTGATGAGGACAGGGTACAGTGTTTTAAGAGCAGCCTAGAAGAGGTAGAATGGGATGAAGTACACACAGAAAATTATGCTGATGCCAAATTCAATTTATTCCACCGTAAATATGTCTCAATATTTGAGAGTTGCTTTCCTGAAAGGTTATCCAATAAATCCATTACAAACTAAGCCATGGATTACTAAGGGAATTAAGGTATCGTGTAAGAGGAAGAGGGAAATATATGGACAGACCAGAATAAGTCAGGATCCGACATTACTTGCTTACCACAAAAGATACTGTAATATTTTAAGGAAAGTTATTAAGAAGTCGAGAAGCTTATGTGTTCTGACAGAAATTAATAATGCAGATAATAAGATTAACAATATATGAAATATTGTCAAATGGGACATGGGGTAGCCTGACAGTTCACTGCATACCATAGCAATAAAGCTAAATGATTATGTTGTGAGTGATAATTCACAAGTTGCAAGTATTTTTAACAATCACTTTCTGAATGTAGCAGCAAAAATTGGGTTAAAGGGCAAAAAAATATATTAAAAATGTCATTCGTCAGGACTTTAGAAATAGCACCAACATCCCCCACTGAAATTAAGGGAATTATGAATATATTGAAAAACAAGAGCTCATGTGTTGTTGATGTGTTGTTGATGGACTCTCTAATAGAATTTTGAAGTGTTGTTCTAAGTTAATAAGTGGAGTCTCTAGTGATATGTGTAATGCCTCTCTGGCACAGGGAATTTTTCCAGACAGACTGAATTACACAGTTGTCAAATCTAGTCATAAGAAAGGGGACAAGAGTGACTTAAATAGTTATAGATAAATCTCACTGCTGACTTCATTTTCTAAAATATTTGAAAAAGTTATGTATTCAAGAGTAGTCTCACATTTAAGTGAAAGTAATTTACTCAGCATGTCACAGTTCAGATTCAGGAAGGGTTACTCAACTGAGAATGCTATCTACACATTTACCCATCAAACAGTACAAGTCCTAAATATCGCCAGTTGGTATTTTTTGTTATCTTTCCAAGGCATTTGACTGTGTGGATCATGTCACACTCATAGAAAAACTCAGGTTTTATGGAATTGAAGGCTATACACACGGCTGATTTGAATCATACTTAACGAACAGAAAGCAAAAAATTGTGCTGAATAACACAAATATTGTTGGGAGGGTGGTAAATTCTAGCGAATGGGGAGTTATGACAAGGGAGTCCCACAGGGTTCGATTTTGGGTCCTCTGTTGTTCCTGATTCATATGAATGACCTCTCACTTAACGTTCAGCAAGCATAACTAGTACTCTTTGCAGATGATTCAAGTGTTATAATAAATCCCATTCCAGAAAAAGCAGCTGAAGATGTAGTTAAGGATGTCTTTCAAAGAATTATTAAGTGGCTCTCAGAAAATGGACTATGTCTTAATTTTGAAAAAACTCACTATATTCAGTTCTGTACACCGAATAGCATCATACCGACAATTAATGTAGCATATGAACAGAGCTCAGTTAACAGGGCAGATTTCTCCAAATTTTTAGGTGTTCACATCGATGACAACTTGAACTGGAAGAAGCATATTACTGAGCTTCTCAAACAATGAAGTTCAGCTTCTTTCGCTCTTCGTATAATCGCTAGTCTTGGTAATAAACAGATCAGCATCCTAACGTACGTTGCACTAGTTTTGTGGGGTAACTCACCATTTAGACATAAAGTATTGATTGCACAAAAGAGAGCAGTGAGAATAATTAGTGGTGGTCACCCAAGGACGTCACGTAGGCACCTATTCAAGGAGTTAGGTATTTTAACTGCACCATCAGAGTACATATATTAGCCAATGAAATTCTTTATAAATAATCCATCACAATTCGTGAAGAACAGTGATGTTCATACATACAATACTTGAGGGAAAAATGACCTTTCCTATCCGTTATTGAAGCTGTCAGTTGATCAAATAGGAGTACATTATTCAGCAACAAAAATCTTTGAACATCTGCCCAACATCAAGTGTCTGGCAGGTATCAGATAAAGTTTTAAATCTAGCTTAAAATCATTTCTTTTGGACAAATCCTTCTATTTCATGGACAAGTTTCTGTTTCAGAACTGGTAAATGTAGTTGCATGTGTAGAACTAAAAATTTCAGTAATATTAATATTAGCACCATTCATATATATATATATATATATATATATATATATATATATATATATATATATATATATATTGTAATCTGACTTGTTCCACATCATATCGATAAAATAATCGTAAAACTGATCTAAGGAACATGACATAACTAAACTAAGGAATCTATAATAGAAATTCTGCAAAATCTCAGTCGACATACACTCGGAGACAGACGCATTACGTTTTATAAGGCCTGCTTTGAAAACTTCAAAAACAGTTTTTCAAGCTAAAAGTTACGAATATTCTTCCGTCCACTATGTGTCTGTCGAATCAACCGCTCATATAAAACCAGGCATGTAACAGCTAGCACAGAGGTGTATATGCAGTTGTTCTTCCAATGTTCCAATCGTGAATGGAAGTGGGACCACGCACTTCGTACGGTTCGCAAGTGTAGTTGTAGATGTAAAAACTTTACGTATTTGAATTGCTCCACGGGCAGTGAAAAGACAATGAACCGTGCAGATAGACCAGTGAAGCGGCAGAAAGCACAGTGCTTTGGGCTCACTCGCTCCCGCGTGTTCCGACATTTCGTTGCCCAGAGGCCAAACGAGTGACGTCTTTTGTCGTCACGGCCGCCCACGCGGCGACGCCACTTCAACCCGCATCGCGCTCGCCAGCTGTTTGTGTTCATGCTCTGATGAGCGTCAGTGCCGCATTCTTCCTCTTACAATGTCTGACTGCCGCAGGACGAAAAACAGCACGGAGTCTTTCCGCAGAGGAAACAAACAGGATGCCTAGCTTCCACTTCTGGGCATATGAAGTGGTAGCAAGACGGTGTAAATGCTTGACGCAGCCATGTGTGTGTGTGTGTGTGTGTGTGTGTGTGTGTGTGTGTGTGTGTGTGTCAACAGAACGCCCTTGCAGAATGGGTATTCGTTAGCTTGTTTCAGTACTGTATACGAAATACCACAAAATCTAGAATTTTTAGTATCCCTCAATTCACTACATTTATTGTTTGAGCAACTCACGTAACAATTTCTTCAAGAGGAAGGTGCACTATGTAGAACTAATGAAGCAGGTTGTCTCTAACTGTCGTAAATTCTCTCATACTTGAGCATGCCCGAGTCGGATAACTATAAATTAACATTCAAGTCTGCAAGTCTCCAAGCCACCTTAAGGTGTGTGGTGGAGGGTACTTCTGGTACCACTGTCATTAAACCTCTTCCCTATTCCTTAAGTGAATGGGGTGTGCGAGAGACGACTATTCTGATCTCTCCGATATTCTGGCCGTGCTTGTTTGACGAGACGTACGTGGAACAATATATGTTGTCCGACTGTTCTTGGAGCACACTGCGTAGGAATTTCGACTGTAAACCTCTCCTTGATACATAGTTCATCGCTTACAGCGTCTGCCATTGAAGTTTGTCGAGCATCCAAGTAATGTTCTTGCATTCACTGAGAGAACCTATGACGAAATGTGCCGCTCTTCATTGCATCTCCTACATCTATTAATCCAACTTACTAAGGATCTCAGACTTACGGGCAGAACTTGTGAGCCGTTTCTTTCGTGGACGAATTACATTTCCTTAACATTCGTCCAGTGAGTATCAGTCTGACATTTGCTTTTCCTACGAGTAGTTCTATGTGGTCTTAACGCTTTTGGTCGCTCCAGACCGACGTATTTGACAGATGTCTCCCCCCCCCCCCTTCCCCAATTTCTGTCAGTCATGTTAGCTGACTGGCATAATGTTTGATTTATACTCCTGCTGAATTACTTAGTTAAAGCTGTTTATGGGGTGCTTAAAGTCGAACCCGTTGGCGCTGTTCAATCGCTGACTGCCTATTTTGTGGAAATTGCCGTGCTCTTCCACTGACTAAATCAATAAATGATGAAGCGTTGAGCCCTCCCTTGAATCTTTCTGTCTCTTCCATTAATACAGATGGGTAATGGTTTCAGACTGATGAACAGCGTTCAAGTATTAGTCCAGCACGTCTTTTGTTACAACTTTTGGTCTTGGGCGGAACCATGTATCCCAGTTTTCGGTCTAGAAATCTTCCTAGCAAGTCAAACATATTTCAAGGTGGTTTTTTTATTTTAGTGCTTCAATAATAAAAATTATTGTGCAACCGAAGCATGAGACGCTAGTGTCAGTCAACACAGCAACAAGAAGAATTTGCCAAAAATAATGAATATAATTGTGTCAGACTTGACAAGACAAATATTATCACATAGCATTAAAGAGTCATCATCAGGCAACAATAATTTATGTATCTAACCACAAATAACCATGGAGAAAAAGATATCAAGTTTAGCAAAGCAGCAAATCACTTAAAAGTAACCCTAACCTCACACCTTCTATAGGAGAAAAGAATATCATCATGAAATCCCAAGAAAATATCATCATCATCTACACAGTCTCTCCTTAACATGGTATCTTCAAAATAAATATATTGTAATGACCCATTATAATACTAGAAATACGTACAGAATATCATAAACATCATACCATTTGCCGACATCGGCAAAGCCCGACATATTCTCAATCCAGTACCTGCTGAGAAATGGATAAGTACAAACTTGGAAATTCCATTGGGTGTAAAACCATGAAACATGGTCTGCCAAAGCGTCTGCCACATGACCACTAACCATTTACTTCTGTATGTACCAAGCTGACTGTACTAAGGTGCTGAAGTATATAGAGCTGTCAATCCTTAACAAAACTAAGACGATGGTAAAAAAAAGGGAACATTTACAAGCACAAGGTGGATCTGCAACAGTAAAGTGCATAGGATTAAAATTTGCAAGTGGTAAAAAATTGGTTCATCATAAACATCAAAGAAAATATATGCCATAGTCTATAACGTATATGCCTATAGGTAATAAACCAACTGCAAAGCACTCTACAATCTGTCCAAAACACAAGACAAGTAAAGCATAGTATGACCTGCATACAACATTCTTGAAAAGACAATGCATGAGTATGGAAAATTATAAGATACAAATTAGGTGTAGTAGTATCAGTTGTGTGTGTATGTTGTCTGTCAAGATGTTTATGTGTTTCCTAATTCACTCAGCACATGTGAGAAAATCGTAGCTTCCACAAGTACAAATAGGCAAGATAATGCAGTAGGTTATTACTGTGCAAGAAAAGAAAATGTCACAGTACACAGTAGTAATTAGACCAGAAATGTACATTGCTGTAAGATGTAGCATGGCTGTAGCCTGTTGTATTGCTCTCATGGAAAAAAAATATTCATCAAGTATATCCAAGGTTGCATAAAAACTTCAAGAAAGTGACAACTGCATATCATACAAAAGAAACTTTAGTGTAGTACCAAATAGATGCAGAAAAGTTACTACTGTCAACCTGCCATGACTGATCTAAACTCATCTTTTATACTTGTTGTCGTCTTCAGTCCTGAGACTGGTTTGATGCAGCTTTCCATGCTACTCTATCCTGTGCAAGCTTCTTCATCTCCCAGTACCTACTGCAACCTACATCCTTCTGAATCTGCTTAGTGTATTCATCTCTTGGTCTCTCTCTACGATTTTTACCCTCCACGCTGCCCTCCAATGCTAAATTTGTGATCCCTTGATGCCTCAATACATGTCCTACCAACCGATCCCTTCTTCTAGTCAAGTTGTGCCACAAACGTCTCTTCTCTCCAGTCCTATTCAATACCTCCTCATTAGTTACGTGATCTACCCACCTTATCTTCAGCATTCTTCTGTAGCACCACATTTCGAAAGCTTCTATTCTCTTCTTGTCCAAACTGGTTATCGTCCATGTTTCACTTCCATACATGGCTACACTCCATACAAATACTTTCAGAAACGACTTCCTGACACTTAAATCTATACTCGATGTTAACAAATTTCTCTTCTTCACAAACAATTTCCTTGCCATTGCCAGTCTACATTTTATATCCTCTCTACTTCGACCATCATCAGTTATTTTGCTCCCTAAATAGCAAAACTCCTTTACTACTTTAAGTGTCTCATTTCCTAATCTAATCCCCTCAGCAGCACCCGATTTAATTCGACTACATTCCATTATCCTCGTTTTGCTTTTGTTGATGTTCATCTTATATCCTCCTTTCAAGACACTGTCCATTCCGTTCAACTGCTCTTCCAAGTCCTTTGCTGCCTCTGACAGAATTACAATGTCATCGGCGAACCTGAAAGTTTTTACTTCTTCTCCATGAATTTTAATACCTACCCCGAATTTTTCTTTTGTTCCCTTTACTGCTTGCTCAATATACAGATTGAATAACATCGGGGAGAGGCTGCAACCCTGTCTCACTCCTTTCCCAACCACTGCTTCCCTTTCATGCCCCTCGACTCTTATAACTGCCATCTGGTTTCTGTACAAATTGTAAATAGCCTTTCGCTCACTGTATTTTACCCCTACCACCTTCATAATTTGAAAGAGAGTATTCCAGTTAACATTGTCAAAAGCTTTCTCTAAGTCTACAAATGCTAGAAACGTAGGTTTGCATTTTCTTAATCTTTCTTCTAAGATAAGTCGTAAGGTTAGTATTGCCTCACGTGTTCCAACATTTCTACGGAATCCAAACTGATCTTCCCCAAGGTCCGCTTCTACCAGTTTTTCCATTCGTCTGTAAAGAATTCGCGTTAATATTTTGCAGCTGTGACTTATTAAACTGATAGTTCGGTAATTTTCACATCTGTCAACACCTGCTTTCTTTGGGATTGGAATTATTATATTCTTCTTGAAGTCTGAGGGTATTTCGTCTGTCCCATACATCTTGCTCACCAGATGGTCGAGTTTTGTCATGTCTGGCTCTTCCAAGGCCATCAGTAGTTCTAATGGAATGTTGTCTACTCCCGGGGCCTTGTTTCGACTCAGGTCTTTCAGTACTCTGTCAAACTCTTCACGCAGTATCTTATCTCCCATTTCATCTTCATCTACATCCTCTTCCATTTCCATAATATTGTCCTCAAGTACATCGCCCTTGTATACACCCTCTATATACTCCTTCCACCTTTCTGCCTTCCCTTCTTTGCTTAGAACTGGGTTGCCATCTGAGCTCTTGATATTCGTACAAGTGGTTCTCTTCTCTCCAAAGGTCTCTTTAATTTTCCTGTAGGCAGTATCTATCTTACCCCTAGTGAGACAAGCCTCTACATCCTTACATTTGTCCTCTAGCCATCCCTGCTTAGCCATTTTGCACTTCCTGTCGATCTCATTTTTGAGACGTTTGTATTCCTTTTTGCCTGCTTCATTTACTGCATTTTTATATTTTCTCCTTTCATCAATTAAATTCAATATTTCTTCTGTTACCCAAGGATTTCTATTAGCCCTCGTCTTTTTACCTACTTGATCCTCTGCAGCCTTCACTACTTCATCCCTCAGAGCTACCCATTCTTCTTCTACTGTATTTCTTTCCCCCATTCCTGTCAATTGTTCCCTTATGCTCTCCCTGAAACTCTCTACAACCTCTGGTTCTTTCAGTTTATCCAGGTCCCATCTCCTTAAATTCCCACCTTTTTGCAGTTTCTTCAGTTTCAATCTGCAGTTCATAACCAATAGATTGTGGTCAGAATCCACATCTGCCCCTGGAAATGTCTTACAATTTAAAACCTGGTTCCTAAATCTCTGTCTTACCATTATATAATCTATCTGATACCTTTTAGTATCTCCAGGATTCTTACAGGTATACAACCTTCTTTTATGATTCTTGAACCAAGTGTTAGCTATGATTAAGTTATGCTCTGTGCAAAATTCTACAAGGCGGCTTCCTCTTTCATTTCTTAGCCCCAATCCATATTCACCTACTATGTTTCCTTCTCTCCCTTTTCCTACTGACGAATTCCAGTCACCCATGACTATTAAATTTTCGTCTCCCTTCACTACCTGAATAATTTCTTTTATCTCGTCATACATTTCATCAATTTCTTCATCATCTGCAGAGCTAGTTGCCATATAAACTTGTACTACTGTAGTAGGCATGGGCTTTGTGTCTATCTTGGCCACAATAATGCGTTCACTATGCTGTTTGTAGTAGCTAACCCGCACTCCTATTTTTTTTATTCATTATTAAACCTACTCCTGCATTACCCCTATTTGATTTTGTATTTATAACCCTGTAATCACCTGACCAAAAGTCTTGTTCCTCCTGCCACCGAACTTCACTAACTCCCACTATATCTAACTTTAACCTATCCATTTCCCTTTTTAAATTTTCTAACCTACCTGCCTGATTAAGGGATCTGACATTCCACGCTCCGATCCGTAGAATGCCAGTTTTCTTTCTCCTGATAACGACGTCCTCCTAGTCGTCCCCGCCCGGAGATCCGAATGGGGGACTATTTTACCTCCGGAATATTTTACCCAAGAGGACGCCATCATCATTTAATCTTACAGTAAAGCTGCATGTCCTCGGGAAAAATTACGGCTGTAGTTTCCCCTTGCTTTCAGCCGTTCGCAGTACCAGCACAGCAAGGCCGTTTTGGTTAATGTTGCAAGGCCAGATCAGTCAATCATCCAGACTGTTGCCCCTGCAACTACTGAAAAGGCTGCTGCCCCTCTTCAGGAACCACATGTTTTTTTATACTTATAAACCAGAAATATCATCACATGCAATAAAATCGACTTCAACGAAAACAGGGTCACTAAACCCTAACCATTACCTCAATAATACTCATCATCATCATTATCATCTTCTCATCAGTAGCTTCACGTAATACATAATATATGTAAGCCACATAAATCATAATCATATACCTCATTAAACATCATCAGTAATCATCATCATCAAATACACAAATATGCAGTAACTTCATTATACAACACATCTGACATCTACCAAAATAAAATTCCCTGTTCTGTCTACATCAGTTGTTTCCCACAAAAAAAAAACCTCATAGCCATAAGTATAAAACATCCAAATACTGTACACAAAACACTTGCAATGACAATAGATCCTGAGAAAAAGTAATTGCAGCTCTTAGCAAATATTCCTTCTAACAGTAGACAACAAAGTATGAAAGCAACAGGCTGTAGATAGCATCAAATAAATGGTAGAAAATTCTTCTGAGCAACGGCAAAGTAAATCCAAATATAAGTACAAGTCCAGAGTTATAAGATACGACAAATAGGCTGTAGTGATATCAATCCAGTAGTAATCCAGATCGCAGAGTAAGTGTGTTGTCTGTAAAGCTGTGTCTATGTGTCCTATTCAAAGAACTCTTTGACAAGTTACAAAATCAGGGAAAATCGAACATTATAAAGCAATAAATAACAAAGTAGGTTGTGGTCATACCAATCCAATAGCAAACAAATTCTCAGCGTAGGTACGTTGTCTGTAAAGCTGTGTGTATCCTATTCGTGAAATTCTTTGACATTCGTAATATGGTGAAAACTCAGACTACGTTTGGTTCTCTTCCAAAACATTCGGATGACAAATTCGATTAATTCTGTATGGTCCGTTACAGCAAAGAAAGTATTTGCCGAATAAGCGTTTTCCTTTATTAGACAATCTTTGTGATCTGACGAGTACTTTTTTACCTACCGGAAATGTTCGTTTGAATCCCGAAGGCTGCTGGCGTTTAATCCCCCTTTCCTCAGCTCGTTTGACGTTGCGTAAAGCTATTTCCACGATTTGATGGTGTCGTAAGCATCGTGATATAGGTATCGGCACAAGCTCTGATTCTGTCAGGCGGCAGTTAGTTTTTCAGTACAAGGTACGGAGAAACTAACAAGGGCTCCTCCCGATCGCACCCCCCACAGATTTAGTTATAAGTTGGCATGTCCTGGAATTTTGGAGAGCGAAGTTGATTATGTGTGAGTGCCTGAACTTTGATAATTGCCTGAAAATAAAAAATTAATTTTTTCACTCGGTGGAAGACTTGATTGAACTAAGGACCTCCCGTTCCGCAGCTGCTCACGCTAACCACGGGACCACGGCGCTCGTGAGCTCACACGGTCCTTGATGTTGCCTATCTTGCGCATGGACTACTCAGTTTGTAAATTTTGCTTATTTTTTTCATAGTTCCACACAACTTCTTCCTGTTTTCTCGATTGATCTGTGTTCAGTTTTTCAAGGCCTATCCACTGTGCCAACTTATAACTGAATCTGAGGGGTTGCGATGGGGAGGTTCACTTGTAAGGAAGAAGCGTTGGGAATAGAGTTGATAACATTCTAAAATGTGTAAATGTATTTGTCCCAATCACTGTGTTTCTGGTGGCAATACAATATGCATAGTTTACCCATCTCTTTTCATAATGCGTTCAGATGGATTTGAAGAAGCGTCATAACGGTAAATGTAAATGGGTTTGATTTTCCTGCTCGAGAGAGTGCAAGTCCAGTAACTTGACTTAAATTGCGGATAACAAAGGCGGCGGACACAGTTTTGCCAGTAGCTTTACGCAAAGGTGTGAATGAAACAAATTTCGGGGTGAGCTCTTCAGCTACGAAAATATAATTAAGAAGCCTTGTCTGCTGGTAACAATAGAACCATATAAGTCAACGGTTGCTGTTGTTGTTGTTGTGGTCTTCAGTCCTGAGACTGGTTTGATGCAGCTCTCCATGCTACTCTATCCTGTGCAAGATCTCCCAGTACCTACTGCAACCTACATCCTTCTGAATCTGCTTAGTTTATTCATCTCTTGGTCTCCCTCTACGATTTTTACCCTCCACGCTGCCCTCCAATACTAAATTGGTGATCCCTTGATGCCTCAGAACATGTCCTACCAACCGATCCCTTCTTCTGGTCAAGTTGTGCCACAAACTTCTCTTCTCCCCAATCCTATTCAATACTTCCTCATTAGTTATGTGATCTACCCATCTAATCTTCAGCATTCTTCTGTAGCACCACATTTCGAAAGCTTCTATTCTCTTCTTGTCCAAACTATTTATCGTCCATGTTTCACTTCCATACATGGCTACACTCCATACAAATACTTTCAGAAATGACTTCCTGACACTTAAATCTATACTCGATGTTAACAAATTTCTCTTCTTCAGAAACAATTTCCTTGCCATTGCCAGTCTACATTTTATATCCTCTCTACTTCGACCATCATCGGTTATTTTGCTCCCCAAATAGCAAAACTCCTTTACTACTGTAAGTGTCTCATTTCCTAATCTAATTCCCTCAGCATCACCCGACTTAATTAGACTACATTCCATTATCCTTGTTTTGCTTTTGTTGATGTTCATCTTATATCCTCCTTTCAAGACACTGTCCATTCCGTTCAACTGCTCTTCCAAGTCTTTTGCTGTCTCTGACAGAATTACAATGTCATCGGCGAACCTCAAAGTTTTTATTTCTTATCCATGAATTTTAATACCTACTCCGAATTTTTCTTTTGATTCCTTTACTGCTTGCTCAATATACAGATTGAACAACATCGGGGAGAGGCTACAACCCTGTCTCACTCCCTTCCCAACCACTGCTTGCCTTTCATGCCCCTCGACTCTTATAACTGCCATCTGGTTTCTGTACAAATTGTAAATAGCCTTTCGCTCCCTGTATTTTACCCCTGCCACCTTTAGAATTTGAAAGAGAGTATTCCAGTCAACATTGTCAAAAGCTTTCTCTAAGTCTACAAATGCTAGAAACGTAGGTTTGCCTTTCCTTAATCTTTCTTCTAAGATAAGTCGTAAGGTCAGTATTGCCTCACGTGTTCCAGTGTTTCTACGGAATCCAAACTGATCTTCCCCGAGGTTGGCTTCTACTAGTTTTTTCCATTCGTCTGTAAAGAATTCGTGTTAGTATTTTGCAGCTGTGACTTATTAAACTGATAGTTCGGTAATTTTCACATCTGTCAACACCTGTTTTCTTTGGGATTGGAATTATTATATTCTTCTTGAAGTCTGAGGGTATTTCGCCTGTTTCATACATCTTGCTCACCAGATGGTAGAGTTTTGTCAGGACTGGCTCTCCCAAGGCCGTCAGTAGTTCCAATGGAATGGAACGGTTGCCAGATGACATAATTTCACAGGATACAACTGAGTATAAAAGGAAGATATTGTTGTCTTGGCTTTCTGGCATGATCTGCACTTCATAAGAACACGACGAATGCGTTTCTCCATATTAAAAATAAATAAATAAAACGTTTGACGAAGAATGAAAAAGCACCTGCGGGCTCGAGAATGAGCGTATGTATGTACCACATTAGTTTGTTAACTGGATGCTAGGGAATGCAGAAATCCAGGTAGGACTGTCAGGTGTTGACCGTTTAAACAAGATATTATTCCGAACGAGATAGTACAGTCTGATAGAAGATTTGGTTTTGTCGCGCCATTGCCGTTTGTTGTCTTTCCAGATCGGATCCTTGTCTTGCTCTTTAGCAACATCGGTCATCGCCGAAGAAATAAATTTTTCGAAAGCTACCTGTTGAATGTATAACACACTGAAATTGGATTGACAAAATTCTGTTGAAGAACCAGACGGAGTACTACTAACTGAGCGAGATAATGCATCATCGACATTATTTTCAACACTGGGAATATAGATGACCGTAAAGCGAAATTGTTGTAAACAATTAGCCCAATGAAGTAAACGCTCATGAAAAGTTTTGCTGACCTAAGAAATTGCAACGCTCTGTGAGCAGTATAAATCTTTGTATGTTTGCACAAATAAGAAGTGAAGGAATTTGAAAAAGGCCCACAGGACTGCTAAACATTCAAGTTCTGTTGTAGAATAGTTACGTTCAGCAAGAGACAAAACGCGGCTAGCGAATATTTTTTTTTTTTAACAACAAAATGCCGTGTTCTTCGATCTCTTGAAACAGAGAGACACCAATGGCCGTTTTACAACTGTCAGTAGCCAAACAGGAGTCATGTGGAATATCATGATGAGAAAGTAGAGGAGCGTTCAATAAAGCTTGTTTTAAACTGACAGATTCTTGTTGAGCTTGTTCTTCCCAGAACCAGTTGGAGTTTTTGCCGCTAAGTTGGCACAAACGTGGGGTATCGAGAGCCTTGTAGTACATAAAACGATGGAAAAAGCTGAACAAACCGAGAAAACTTCTGACTTGACGTTTGGAAGTGGGTGTGGTGATGTCACGGATAGCTTGCAACTTATCCGGGTCACTTTCAGTGTCAGAAACAGACGTGACGTGACCCAAAAATTTGATGTTGGATTTGTAAAATTCAGATTTGCTCAGGTTGACTGTAACACCACGGTCAGAAAATACTTGTAATAAAGAATTCAGGGTATCATTGTGCCCATCTCAGGACTTTTCGAACAGGAGAATATGATCGACATAAGTGGTAATCTTATTTTTCAAATGATCTGGTAAAATAGAATTTAAACCTCTGATGAATGGTGCAGACGAAATGTTTTATCCAAAAAGAAGTTTAGGGAACTGTTAGCATATGCCAAAACAGACAAAGGCCGTATATTTGTGGCCATTAGGGAGCAATTCAGTCCGCCAGAAACTATATTTTAAATCAAGGGAGGAGAAAATTGTGACGCCATGAAATTTCTTAAGAATCTCTTCCAAGGTTTGTGGTCTATCAGTTTCCGGTATAATAATGTTGTTAATTTCCCTCTAAGCGAGAACAAGACTCAGCGAACTATCTTTGTTTCGCACAATATGAAGCGGACTGTTATAAGGGCTGGTTGCCGGCAACCAGCCGGCTTAATAACACCTTGTTGAAGCATGGAATTAATTTCTTCTTTAACTTTCTGACGATAAATAAAATGGATGGTATAGTGTCGTCCAACAAAAGTATTGCGTGGCTTAACTTGAAATTCATAAAGAAAACCACGAATAGAGCCAGGTGCATTATCAAAAATGTGAGCATGAGTTTGTAAGATTTTCCGTAATTGTTGTTTATGAAAATCAGAGGTGACTTTACAGTTATCAACTTCTGAATCGTGTCAAAAATGTCAATCACAATGCCGTCAACGTTGTGGTCACAGTACGGGCCAGCAGAAATAAAGTGTGTGGTGTACCAGTCGATATTTCTATTTGAAGAAAGAAAATGCAGGTGACTGATATCTTGTTCCTCGCTAGAGAGGCTCTGATCAAAATTTAAAGATATGTTGTCGTCATTTTTTAATGAAATACAAGAGTTGTTAAAATCGAGCACTGCTTTATTTCTGTTTAAGAAATCGATGCCCAGAATGACTTTAGTTGTTAATAATGGAACTATAAGAAAGTTGGCGAAAAATGTGTGACTTGAGTAGAAAATTGTAAATGAGTTTGCAATTTAGCTTCAACGCTTTTACCAAGTACAGCATTCGGGAGGACGACGGTTCAATCCCGCGTCCGGCCATCCTGATTTAGGTTTTCCGTGATTTCCCTAAATCGCTCCAGGCAAATGCCGGGATGGTTCCTTTCAAGGGGCACGGCCGACTTCCTTCCCCGTCCTTCTCTAACCCGATGAGACCGATGACCTCGCTGTCTGGTCTCCTTCCCCAAAACAACCAACCAACCAAGTACAGCACCATTTATTTTAATTTTATTAAGAAGTAACATGGGACAAGAATCATCAGAATTGCAACGGTTGAATGCTGTGTGACTCATGACAGTAATGGGAGAACCAGAATCCAGAACTGCTTTTAATACGTGTTTGCCAACTTGAACGATTTCAACAGGATGATAAAAATGTTTCCAAGACTGTTCAGGTTCACGTAACAGTTAATCCTTGATGTCTTCTAAGCGGGTCATATGCTCGATGATGTGTGTAGAATGCGACGTACCCTGTGTGGGCGCGGCGTGGCATCATCTGACACCTTGTCCGCTAGTCATTGTTGCGTAGTCTGCACCGTTCGGTGTGCTGGCAGAAGTGACTACAATGATTTGAATAGTGTGCTGAGGTTCTGAATGATTTAGATTACCTTGTCGCGAATGAAAATGTGAATCTGGTTCATTTAAGCATAAGGACTGGTTGTTATTAAAGTGCCCTTTACTCCTGAAATTATGATTAAAATTTCTATTTCCCGGCTTGTGACCTTGAAAATGCTGGGCATTGCCATAAGAGATTTGCTGGTACGGCTGCTGTCTGTAATGGAAAGTGTTCTGTGTATAAAATTATTACCAGAATCATTTTGCGAGAATGGTTGCTGCTGTGACAGCTGTTGCGGCAAAGAATGATTCATGTGTTGTTCGGAATTAACATATTGCTGACTATAATGTTGAAAATTGTGATTCTGCTGTCGGTAGTCATTAGGAAGACTTTGGTTCTGCTGAAAATGTCGTTGCTGATTACCATTAAAATTCTGGTGGTTGTCAAAATTTCTGTTACTTTTTCATTCCCAAAATAGTTACTCTTATTGTGATTGAAAAACGTACCAGAAGGACCACCGTTGTTTGTAGCGAAAATTGTGGTTGTTGTTAGAAAATTTATTATTATTATTCTGCTGAGTAATTGTAAAACGTCACTAAAAGCATGTATGTTAGATGTTTGTTACCCTGCTCTTAACGCACATTTCAAGCTTCCTGGAAGTTTTGAAATACAGAGGTGGGTCAAACCTGACGGGCTGAGTGGCTCAAATAAATGCTGGTTTTGTTGTACCATGTGTTCAAAGCATTTTGTTAGCGTTTCAAAATTCGAATTTTATCAGTTTGTCTTTTACAGCACTCTGTGTCGTCTCAGACCAGTACGCTGCAAGGAAAGCGCTTTGAAATTCTTCAACTAAAAAACACTGGCGTGCAATAGGTCGCATTCTCGTTGATAGTTTCCCTTCCAAAAAGCTACATATAAATTCTAATTTGTGAGAAACAGGACAGTTTGGTGGCAAAGGAGGACATTGCTGAATCCAATCTAAGGGATGTAGACAATTAGAACCATTACGAAATACTTCGAATTTTCTGACACACAAAAAATTCATTGTAGTCGAAACCATCGGTTCTAAAATTACACTGGGGCGCAATTTGTAACTTAATTTCTGTTAACTTCGATTCTTAAGCTGGTTTAGAGGTAAATGGACATGCTGATTCCAAAATTATAATTAGTTTTTTTCCTATCACGTCAAGTTTTGTTTCTACCGTTGTTGCGCATGCGATTACGCTTCTGACAGGTAACTTGTTTGTTACAGAAAGCAGTGCTGCACTCCGTCGGCGAACCTTAAACTAGTGACGACTGGAGGGGATAGTGACGCGGCGCGACAGGTTTAGATTCATATTGCCTAGACCAGGGGTTCCCAACAAAATTTTCTTGAGGACCCCCTCATCGACCATGATTGGTACCTTGTCATATCACAGTATCAAGTACCTAAAAAAGCCAAATTAAGAGTCTTTTTATACGTTTTCTATGTTTGGTACTTAGAAAAAAAATTGGCATATTCATTATTGAAAAAATATTGAGCTTAAAACGTTTTCAATTTAGCCATCATTGTTATTGTTAAAGTTTGATTATTGTTCAACATCTTTGTCCTCAAATCTGGGTGTTTAGTATAACAAACTCCTTTAAAAAAATAAAAATTGAGTGTGAACTGAAAATGACAGGAAAAAATTTAAACTGAGTGACGTACTTGCTTGAACATCAAATGCATTATCTTCCTCTTCATCTGTAGGCCTTTCTCGTTTTAACGAACCACTTTTTAACGAACGGTCCTTTTTTAATTACGCGAACTGTAGCTTCCGTGAAAAATAACGCTTTACAAATACTACGGTTTTAATACAGAATATTGAATATGTAAACAACAAGGTGTGTGAAAGCACTGGCAATAAGTTAACAATGGCCGATTGTCGTCTGAAATGCGAGTTTCTGTGTAAAAAGTGACTGTCAGTTGTCAGATGCAAAGAGGCAGCGCGCGCAGTCTAACGGCATACAGCAGAACTATTTGCCTCTGTCCAATTCTAGTTTTGCGCTAGAATGTGCTAGTGTCAGTTGGCTCTAAGAAGGCGCTAGACGCAGAAGTTAGCGTTCGCTAAAGCTCTGCTCCTGCAGGAAGCGGCCAAAACAAAAAATTGTTTCACACTAAATATATTTAATACATTTTTTATTCTAATAGCATCTTGCGGACCCCTCTAGCATAGCTCGCGGACCCCTGGGGGTCCGCGGACCACCTATTGGGAACCAGTGGTCTACACTACAGTGATCAGTTACGCATGAGACGCTGTAGTCAACAGGTGTACTTGTCGCTCTGATATAGTGTAGCCGGCTTCCGACGCGTAGTGCAAGAATTTATAGTTACACAAGATTAGCAGTATTTACTTCTTATTTATATATAAACGAAAAAGTTTCTATATGTCTGCCGCTGGTAGTTCGCGTCGTAAGTGCTTAAACAGTCCCGATTCGTTTTATATATGTGGCAGTTTTACCATTCCCAGTCAACGGACAAACATCAGTAATTTTCTCAGGGAAGCCTATTTTGCTTATTTTAAAGTAAAAATTGGCGACCAAGATAAATCTTGGGCGCCTCACAAAGTCTGCAAGCAGTGTTTGGAGGGTTTGAGAATGCGGACAAAAGGAACACGCGATAAACTTCCGTTACGTAGCCATCTTGCTAACTTTCCAGAAAATCTTGGTGCTGTTAGAGATGAAGAGGGTGAGCGATTCCACCAAGATCTGAAGGTCACGGAAGCAAGGTATCAAGGTAGATGGGATGTCGGTATGATGGCTGACTACTGCTGGAGCATCAAGCGATAATGTCCCCAGATGGAACATTGTAGGAAAAGTTATAAGCGAAAATTTGTACCCTAATATCTTTGTTTTTATTATTTGTATATACACGGTGTTACTTTGAATATTATAATAACCTTTGAATTAATGAAATATTCTAATATGCTACTACGTTTGGTTAGTACCCACTTTATTTTCCTTTGTATGCCCAGTTTTAGTGACTTTTAGCGTAAAGAGTGAGTATCCTGTAGTTTAAAAACTTGACGTGATAGAGAAAAACTGCTAACAGTTTTGAATTCAGAGACCAAAAATTAGTTAAGAACAAGTCACAGATCTAGGACAACAAAATGGCTGTTCCCCAGTGTTATCAAAAGAATGCTGTCGGTTGAAAAAGGTGCCAGAGTTGTCATGTGATTGTAAAGCGTCTCTTTATCTGACCGGTTTAGTAAACTGAGATTGCTGAGAATGTTCTGTATTCTGATCGGGACAAAGAGTGGCAAAATTATGTGAGCAGTCCTGAGAAGTGGTATCGTTCTTACTGTCAGACTAGCGAGCATTAAGATTGTTAAGTTCATGTTTGATTTGACGATTAACTTGCATCTGTTCCTCCCGAAAGTTTTCAGGTGGTTGAAATTCTTCAGTGTCAGTGAATTTTAATTGTGCTACAGTGTCGACGAGTTTTCATCATATTCGGCTTTCAGATTGTCGTATTGGTCGTGAATTTTCGTAGTATCATCTTTAAATGACTGTAACTGTACAGCATGACTACGCGTTTTCTTTTGCAGAGTAGCAACAATTTCAATGGGTATCGACTTTCTAACTTTAGCAGTAAGTAGTGCTTTGTCTTGCCGCTGAGTTTCAGAAATGGTATTACGTTGTTCATCAACGGCTGCTTCTCTGTCTGGCATAAGTTGATGAAGGTCGTCATGAGCTGTAGTTAGTTTGCTTAAACGAGATGTGACATTGATAACCTCTGCTGTAATATCATTTATGCGATCTGCTAAAGCTTTCTAACTGTCTTTTAATTCGTCAGAGAGTGCTTTCTGATTATCACGGAGAGCATCTAAAGATTTTTTATGCTCTTCGAATTTGTGATTAAGCTCTTCCAAATGAGTAGCCTGTGCATCAGAACGTGCTGTAAGAGATTCACGATTAGTACATTTGTCAGTAAGTTCTTGAAGTTGCTTTGTAAGGGACTCGTTACTGTTTTTAAGGTCGTCAAAACGAGTGGACTGTTTATCAAAACGTTTCGTAAGTGTGTTATTGTTTTCTTTAAATTATTCAGCAAAACGCTTGGATTGTTCCTCAAAACGTTTATTATTGTTTTTATATTTCACCTAAGAACTGAAACAAAGGATCGAAATGAGCTTGGTGCTCGAAATTCATATTATCTGTACTCAGATGAAGCTGTTGCGTGACAGTTCTGTCGAAAAAATTCCATAAGGCTGGGTGTCTAATTTTGGAAAGGTTGTGAATCTTACATAGTTATGTGTGTGATACTACTTTTCTCAGAAAATAAAACATCAGAGTTACAACAAACGTTACTATTGAATGCAGAATAATGTCACTATGAAGAGTGTATACAATGTTCGTGACTTGACTATCCGGTTCCAAAAACACAGCGTCAGAAATATGTTTAGTATTAGTAGCTACAGAATGATCAGCCAAGTTATTATTGTTGCTGTCGGTTGCATTTTGCAAATCAGATTTTTGCGAATTCGACGTAGTGCGTGATTTGCCGACAAACGTACTACGTGGCATGAGGATAGAGAAATATAAAAACAAATCACAAAATCACAGATGTAAAGGACAACGTAGAGAACAATAATATCAAAGCTGAAAGGCAAAAAACAGTATTAACAAAATATGCTTTTTCCTAAAGTACAATAATAGTTAAAGTAAGATGGAGCTGTATACAATATCTGGTTGTTTCTCAAAACATTCCTACGTCGCCCCTACTGTACAAGGACATCGCCAAGTGCAAGTTACCTAAATAAATAAAAATATTATGTTGCAAGTTATCTAAATAAACAAAAATATGTCTGAAGTACTCTGTTTCTGATTGAAAGCCTGAGCTGTGATAATAAATGAATTGTCGTAATGAAACTTGTACTGTCATGATGTGAAAGCAAAGCTGCACTGTAATAATACTTAACTATCGTAATAAAAAGGGAAGTCTCTCATACTGTAAAAGTTAGCAATGTGACTGCAAGAATTTTGAACAGTATGAACTGCCTGAATAATTAACTTGGACATGAAACGTAGAGTAATTGACTTTGCAAAATTTGATCACTAAAACGGTCTCTGAATAACGTAAGATGGCCCTAATTGAATAAATAAAAAAGGACATAATATTTTCTCATTACTTCTATTCTGCGCAAATCTGGATAACGCGTTGCAGTACTCTCCTCTGTCTTGCGCGCCGCTAAGCTAACGCTCTAAATTAATATATCTACACAGACACCTGAGAGGTGCAATGAGTTCTCTGTTAACTGCAAATCGAAATGTTTATCGAACATACTTCGTTGGATAATCCATTAAAAAGAACTGCAAGAGAAAGTTGGCAAGAAAACGAAATTGCGCATAAATGACAACACCGTGGTTTTTTTGTATGTTGAGAAAAAGTGCTGTAGGCAGACTTTAGATTCAATGAACTTCTCTATATCCAAACAATACACTTTCCGAACTCTGAAATTTAACTACTTCCAGTACAATAACCAAGTTATTTCGATGCTGCAGCAACAGTGCAAAAAAGTAATATCATTATTGCATTTACCTGACGTTCCATTGGATTTCTTCCTTCACAAATCAGTTTCATCATCATGTCGACTGAACAAATTTTTGAGACTTTAAATTTGAATCATAATATTGCCACAGCTTCCCTGCTTGCCTAACTCTAACACAGTTGATCTTCGACAGCTCTCTCTATCAAAGCTAAACATTGTCTGCTCCACTGCGCCCTCGTGCAGCTCAAAGATACTCATTTAACATCTGTGATACAGCTTAGAACATCGCTGCTCGCTCACGGTCGATTCAGATACCAAAAAATTCCGATACCAAAATTATACATGACACCTGTGAACTCTTTCATTTTTCTACGACCATTTGGTTTAGGTTAGGTATTACTTGAGATAATCGAAGATTAACTACGTTCATCACCTGAAAAGCTGAATAGCATTTTCATCATCTCGGAGGGTTTAACTTTTACAAAATCATTTTTTAAAAGTTATCTTAATTATATAGTAAATGTCCTATCAACATTTCACGTTCCTAGGACTAATTGTTTAGACTGGTCATTCATACATCGACAGAACTTTGAACAACCATTCAACCAACTTACAGGTTGAATTTTGGGAAACAGTTCCTTAGTGTGCATCTAAGTTTGGTGTATCTTGGACCAGAGTTCTAGGCTGGGCATCTATTCGGCAAAAAACTTCATCAGTGGATCAAGTTCGAAAATCTTCATAGTGAGCACTTACGCCATGCGCAAAATATTCACGCCAAACTTTACAGTTATGCGGCCAGTAGAGTAAGCAGCACGTTGTTATGTCCATCAGTCAGTTTCTTCTTCTTTTGCTTAATACAAGCTTCACACAGATAGCACTAAGTATTAACGACTGGACGTCCTGTTCGGCGTCGCGTTAATTTTGTAAGTGGACCACTGCATAGAGTTCAGATTTCAACAACGTTAGGTAATTGAATATTGTTGTTGTGGTCTTCAGTACGAAGATTAGTTTGGTACAGCTTTCCTTGCTACTCTGTCCTGTGCAAGCCTCTTCATCTGCGAATAACTACATCCTTCTGAATCTGCTTACTATATTCATCTCTTGGTCTCCCTCTACAATTTTTGTCTACCGCACTTCCCTCCAGAACTAAACTTGTGATCTCTTGATGTCTCAGAAAGTGCCCCATCAACTAATTCCTTCTTCTAGCTAGATTGTGTTATAAATTTGTTTTCTCCCCAATTCTTTTCAGTACTTCCTCGTTATTTACGTAATCTACCCTCTAACCTTCAGCATTCTTCTGCAGCAGTACATTTCGAAAGCTTCTATTCTTTTCTTGCCTAAAATACCTATATTTTATGTTTCACTTCCATATATGACCACATCTCATACCATTACTTTCAGAAAAGACTACCTTGAACTTAAATCTATATTCAGTGTTAACAAATTTCTCTTCTTTAAAAACGCTTTTCTTGCCACTGTCAGTCAGCATTTTATATCCTTATTACTTCACCCATCGACAGTTATTTTGCTGGCCAAATAGCAAAATTCATCTACAACTTGTAGTGTCTCGTTTCCTAATCTAAAGCCTTCAGCATCCCCTGATTTAATGAGACTACAATCTTTGTTAGCTTTTGTTGATGATCATCGAAAACCATGCTTTCAAGACTCTGTCCTTTCCATTGAACTGCTCTCCCAAGTAATTTGCTGTCCCTGGCAGAATTACAGTGTTATCAAAAAACCTCAATTTTTTTCTTTGTCCTTGACTGTTATTCATACTTCAAATTTTTCTTTGGTTTCTTTTACTGTTTACTCTAAGTAGATATTAAATAACATTGGAGATAAGCTACAATCCTGTCTCATTCCCTTCTCAACCATAACAGCAGGGCAATGGGGATACAAGCACAATATATTTATGTGGGTTGCATACATTCAGGGGCAGGCATACACTCATGGGCAAACCTAATGTATGCTAATTGATTTATGACTCCATGGGGTTGATTTATGATCCCCCAAAGGATAATATAGCCTTATGAGAAACCCTCAAACCTCCCCCTGCTCCTTCCCTTCTCCTCAGTGAAATCCCAAACCATCCCTCTCCCCTGCAGCAATACGAGCACACTTTTGATATCAAATTAGTTGACTAATTAGCGAAATTGATCAGTAAATTACTCCCTCTTCCTCCTGGGAAACCTCCCAGCCCTCCCCTCCTCTCCCCAACTCGCCGTCTCCCCCATCTGGAAATTGGTCGTAAAAAGACTAGGGTCTGTGCTGAGAGAGGAAAGACATAGAGTACTTTACTTTTTTATTTTGGGTGCAACACTGTTGGCAATTGTCAGGAACAGTCCCTCCCCTCTGCCCCTTCTCATCTCCCTTAACCATCTCTTCATGCTGATACAACTGCTCTTTTTGAATTTCATGCGCTTTTAAAGGGAGTTTCTGGTGCACTTTCTTTGTGATCACCCCCTTAACCTATTGTTCTGTTCCATGTCACTACATCTGATATCAAATTAATTAACTAATTAATTAAACTGATCAAAAATGGTGGGAATAGCTCAGTTAGGGTACTCTCTTAACCTGTTGTGCCTCTTTCGCTATTCTGTCGAACACGAGCTGCTTCAGGTCAGACCTGAGTTAATCAAATAGCCCCCATCCACACTATCAATTAGCTTGACTAATTAATTAAATCAGTACCCTTTTTGTGTCCGTGGTAGCTACAGACCCCTTCTGGAAATATTGATTGACAGTCTGAACGAACCAAGAGGCTGCACTACATGCTGGCTGCTGGAAGCTGCAGTCCACCCGGGCCATAAGACTACACCGCAACACAAGAGATGCCAGCCATCTGCTATTAAGTACGCATCTACCGGTATTAGCATGTTGCACATACAGGGATTGTTAATCAATATTAAAATTACATGATGCATACTCAGTACCCAGAGAGCATCATTGCCCTCAACTAGGGACACAAGCTCCATTTTTTGTGACTGTCTGGCAGCCAGGTCATCCCCCAGTCATGGTCTCCCATGTTTTTGACAGTGTACTCTGCTGGGGAATTTCTGTCTAGGTCCACTTGCAGCACCTTCACAATCTACTCCCAAACAAAAATCTTCCACACCAGGCCAGTGGAAGTAACTGCTCCCTGTTCTCAACCTACTGTTCTAACATTCTGCGTGGTGTCTGTTTGTTCTAAGTTGTGTCTCCCTACCACTTTCGCGCGATGACGCTCTGAGCGTATTTTTTAGGGAATTGACTAGTTTGAACCTGGGACCTGTTGCTGGTAAGGAGACGCCAGACAACACATGACATGTAGAGTTCAGAAGAGTTCAGTGAGACTAGCGATGATATAACCAAATACTTAATGATTTCAGCATCAGCTCCACTGCACTCACTGTAAAAGAATCTTAATGCTAACTAAATTTAGTAGAAGGGGTTCAAGGCTTTCCTATTTTTAGTTAGCTGGTAAAATAATGTCGAAAAAGCAGTTAAGTTTACCACTGGAAATTTTATTCTACTCACAAAACATTGTTTATAAATTGCACTATTGATAAAAGGAAATGTTTTAATACAGGATGATAAAAACCAACTGCGTTCAACAAAAATGTGAACGAATATTCCCTGAATGGGTTTCCAAGTTCTACAATGGATCGAAGGATGACCTATGCCATCTCACATCTATAATCTAGGTTTAAATTAAGTTTCACAAAAGAGAAAACTATCAAAATGGTCTACAGTGACCCTCAATAATCTTTAATTAATTTAACTTGTCGTAAATTACAGTGGCTGATGTGGCTTCTCAATAATTATATAACAGAAAAATCATCGCGTTTCAGATTTTTACTTCAAGTAGCAAATGTGAACACCATGAGATTTAATTGACGATCGACACTAGTAATACGTAAAAAGGGGGTGTAACAGATGAGACTTTTGCAGTTCTGAGTGAAGCTTTATGCGCTGTTATGCGGCATCACGTGTGTTCATTACCTTGTCGTTGGTTAGGCAGCGTCAGGGGTGGCGGGCAGCACAGCTCCATGCAGCTCGCCGTCTCGGAAGCAACTCTCTCCTAACTTCTCCTTACTACAATTTACCGAAGTTGGTTTAAAAAAAACTAGCTGGCTGTGTTTTCATCTGACCAATCAGGGTCTCAATGTTAACCTTAAGCTCCGCCTACAAAAATTCTGTCTATCCAATGAGAAACATTATACTTTTCATGTGGGGCAATGTTTTTAACGTTTGCAACGTAACGGAGACGTGAAAAAGTCTCACGCTAAAACTTGCAGCTGGTGTGGCCCTTTTAGTGTTATCGTAAGATCTATACTGTTCTTCTGGAGGGCTCTATCTTTTAACATTGGCTGGGGGGAAGTCCTGGCGGTTGGCTGGCCACGTGGGTGTCCGTCCCTTATCGTAGGGCCTTCTAGCTTAACACGGTTCTGCTCTCGGCTTCTGTTCTCGTTTCTCACCTCGGAACTGCGTTTGTTTCACGGTGGGTAGGTATGACATGCATTTAGGCGTTCTTGTGTTAGTCTGTGGTATTCCATTTGCTCACTCGTTGATCGTATTACTTTGGTTAATTTAATGTCAGGATTTATTCGGAGCTATGTGACATACTGCCGGATTTGCTTATCATGTCATGGAAGGTGTTGGATTTGCCTGACACCTTACACTGTGCAGATACTGACTAAGTTAGTTCATAACACTACCAGCAGAGGACGCTGGGAGAAGCAATCTCCCCAGCACTCCTCACTCTAATCCCTTCCTCCACTCCCCCTCACTACAGTTACTTCCTGTTGAAAAAAGCGTTAGATGACAGCAACTCTTTGTTATTGCCACCAGAGAAATTCCTGCCAAAACACATTCTCAATCCTCCACTCTCCCCCACACTCTGTCCCACTCTCCTCCACTCTCCCCCTTCTCACCCACTCTGCCCCATTCCTCCAGCTCACCCTCACACTCACCCACATTACCTCACTCTCCCCCTCTCCTCCTGTCCTCACCTAATCTCCCCCTGCCCTCTCCAATGCTCACTGTTCCTCCCCCCCCCCACTGCCCTTCAGTAGGCCCCACGACCCACCCTCACACCAACTTTCACTCTCGCTATTTCACCCCCCTCCCCCCCCCAGTCTTCCCCTTGCCCTTCTCCTGGCTTTGCCCCAGGTATCCCACCACCCGAATACCCATTCCCTGCTTAGCAGGTTCAGGAGGTTAGCACCTTAAATTGGAAAAGCCCATTCGTTCGTCACTGGCTTCCTCTGTGATACGCTCTTACTCCAGGCAGAGCAGTAATAAAAACCAACCACACTGAACAATGAATTTACTTTCAAAATCTTTTCTTAAAGAATTAACTTTATTTACTAGCGATTCATCAAGAACGTTAACACATTTAATCACACTATATGAGCATGGAAGCAGTTGCCAGTGGGTAGCCGATGAAAACAAATTTCTTTCAACAAATGGAAATTTTATTCCTAAAAACCTTTTCTTTAAAAAAAAGATTTAAAAATTATAATCAGAAAGCACCCTCTAAATATCAAGTTACAACTTATTCAGAGGCAGAAATAACTTTTTTTTTTTGACACTATGAGCTTTCGGGCTGAGAAGCTTGCTGCTCCCCTTTAACACGACCATAGTCACGACCACTCACAACGATCTCTGGAAGACTACACTGGTGCAAATCTGCAACACACTGGACTACTTTAAACTAAAAATTTTAACAACTCACACAAATACATAAACTATGCACCCTGTAGGACGGATGGAAATGGTACAAAACACTCACAAAAAATTACTTGCCACCGAAGGTGTAACTTGTTTTTAAAAGAAAACTCTAAGGGTGGAAGGGTGGCAACTTCATATACTAAAATTACCATTTAAGTAAGAACCCATGAAATGCCGTCTTACATAAAATGTACAAACATGCTCTACATTACACATATACCGCCTCTCAAGATGGTAGGCAAGATTAAAACATATTAAGGAATTCGGCCTTTACACCTTAAGCAATAAATTCGTTAACACCGAATCCGACAAACATGACACAGGCAGCTATTAACGTACGGCAGACCGACAGACAGACAGACAGATACTAACTGCCCAACAACTGCGGACGGGGAACAGACGAGCAGGCTGGCGACGAGAGACTGACCAAGAAAACAAGTAGAGTTTAACAAGTAAATGAAACAACATATCACGAATCACTTAACTTCTAATAAACTGCGATGTCTGGCGAAGACCTGGCGGAGCACCCCCAAAACGCTCTCCCGAACCGTCCGCTGCCAGCCGCTTCAACGGACGCAGGAAGGCACGCCGATCTCCCGTCTCACGGCGTCGCAGCTCGCACCAGCCAGCCCGACGTCGTGGGTTGACTTCTGTCGCTCTCGTGTCGGCCGCGAAGCCACTACCCCTCGCTATACGGTGCGGCCCACTGGACTCACGTGGCGACCTTACATGCGCCGACGCTCAATGCGGACAAGTCATCTTGTGTCTCAGTGCGCGACCGACTAACCGATCGATCCAACCGCCAATGACCGTTGCCTGAGCAACTCGAGCAGACTGGAGGCCTGACACATACTAGCACTCAGGACGACAGACAGACATTAACTGCCTCACCAATGCGGACGAGAGACACCAGCAACTGGTGACGCGAGACTGACCCAGACTTACTCCGACTGACCAACTGACAGCTTGGCAAGCTTTTTTTTTTTTCTTTATTGTGATTTTAAACACCTTATACAAAGGCAGGCTGTCAGCAGCACAATACGCCGCTCTTCAGCCTTGAGGTCGACAACAAGTAATACATAAAGGTGGCACAGAGTAGACGGTAAAAACGGTGGGCAAAAAATGTAGACACTAAAAATCGAAAAAACATGGAACCGTTCACGCTGGACGAGAAACATCACTAACACTCGGCGACACGGTGCACAAAACATGGATGATGGTGACGGCACGTGAACGGTGGTGGCGTGACGGCGAACAACACTACACACAAACGAAGGCACACCCACGAAACACTGACAGCGATAATCTCCGGCGCGCGAATGTTCACTGAGCGTGTACGAGTCCGGGGACCTGCCAAGAGAGGAGGAGGAGGAGGAAGGGGAGTGGGAGAGCGAGAGGGGAGACCAGAGATGCCACAGGTAGGGGAGAGAGGGGAAGGGAGGAAGGGGGAGGGGAAGCCTGGGGGAAGAGGGGTCGAGGGAGGGGACAGGTGAAAAGGAAAGAGAAGGGAAGGGAAGAGAAGGGAGGGAGGGTGCCTAAAGGAAAGGACACCGGAAGTGGGGGGTGGGGCAGGGTCACAGTTGATAGGAGGGGTAGATGGAGGGGAGGAGGACATCATCAGGGAGGGGGAGCTGGCGGAAGCCACCTTAGGAGAGGGTAAGGAGGGTGGAGAGATGGAGACTGGGTGGGACGTGGGAATACAGGCGCGGCAGCGGGCGGGGGTGGGAGAGGATCGGGGAGACTAGTGGGTGGGGAGGATCTAGTTTACGGGAGGTGTACAGGATCCATATCCTTTCAAGGAAAAGGAAGAGGTGGGGGAAGGGGATGAGATCGTACAGGATCCGCGTGGGGGAGGGGAGACGGATGCGATAGGCGAGGCGGAGAGCATGGTGTTCAAGGACTTGGAGGGATTTGTAAAAGGTAGGGGAGGCGGAGATCCAAGCCGGATGGGCATAACAAAGGATAGGGCGGATGAGGGATTTACAGGTGTGGAGGATGGTGGAGGGGTCCAGACCCCACGTACGGCCGGAGAGGAGTTTGAGGAGACTGAGTTGGGAGTGAGCCTTGGCTTGGATTGTCCGGAGGTGGGGAGTCCAGGAGAGGCGACGGTCGAGGGTGACGCCAAGGTACTTAAGGGTGGGAGTGAGGGCGATAGGACGGCCATAGATGGTGAGATAGAAATCAAGGAGACGGAAGGAAGGGGTGGTTTTGCCTACAATGATCGCCTGGGTTTTGGAGGGATTGACCCTGAGCAACCACTGGTTGCACCAAGCGGTGAGCCGGTCAAGATGGGATTGGAGAAGGTGTTGAGAGCGCTGCAGGGTGGGGCAAGGGCAAGGAAGGCGGTGTCATCGGTAAACTGGAGAAGGTGGACGGGGGCTGACGGCGGCGGCATGTCCGCCGTGTACAAAAGGTACAGAAGGGGGGAGAGGACGGAGCCTTGGGGCACACCGGCGGAGCGGGAAAAGGTGTAGGAATCCATGTTATGGATGGTGACATAGGAAGGACGGCGGGAGAGAAAGGAGCCGATCAGACGGACGTAGTTAATGGGAAGGGCGAAGGTTTGGAGCTTGAAGAGGAGGCCGGAATGCCATACGCGGTCATAAGCGCGTTCGAGGTCCAGGGAGAGGAAGATTGCGGAGCGACGGGAATTAAGCTTTTCGGAAAGGAGATGAGTGAGGTGAAGGAGAAGGTCGTCGGAAGAGAAGGACGGCCGAAAGCCACACTGGGTAACGGGAAGGAGGCGGTGCTGGTGGAGATGCTGGTGGATGCGTCGGGTGAGGATAGATTCCAGGACCTTGCTGAAGACCGAGGTAAGGCTGATGGGACGGTAGGAGGAGACGGCGGACGGCGGTTTGCCAGGTTTAAGGAACATGAGGATACGGGAGGTTTTCCACAGGTCGGGGTAGTAACCGGTGGACAGGACAACATTATAGAGCCTTGCCAGGGTGGAGAGGAAAGAGACAGGAGCTTCACGAAGGTGACGGTAGGTGACACGATCGTGACCAGGAGCGGTGTTGCGTTTCGTCTTGGCAAGCTTATCGCGCCCCCTTAAATGCACGTGAACAGGCAACGTCTCCCCCTTTTCCACCAGAGGGAGACACCAAAGCTGCGATTGCCACAGCGGCGCCACCCCCAGAAACGGAGGGCGACTGCTTCACACAACGCGGTGCGGCGCGCTCTTCAAAACAGCAAATTTTACCACGGTTCACACATATTTATTGGTGTAATTATAGTTGAATATTACGATCGTAGCCACAATCTGGTGACATTCAACAATGAGTGAAGTATCGGAAATATCTCTTCCTTACGACTGTGGCTCCGGAAATATCAGTTTCTCATGTTAATCTATATCCTCCTCATGACTGGACATAATTTTCCAAGTAAAATCTTTCATCCAACTTATGGTTATCAATGCGTTGAAGTCGCACTTTTCCACGTCAGATCTGTACCTCCCTAACGACCAGATGTAGTCACACCCTCGTCATTTTCTTTAGGCACTCTGAACACATTTACGTTACGTTCCAGCAGCATAATATTTCCAGTTATCGTTTCTATGTGCGTATGGGATCCGAAAAAGTTAGGTGTATCCACACTCACACTAGCTCAGTATCGTTTCGCACTGCCCAATAGCAGAACACCTCCGCCACATCGTCGTTATCATATTTGTTGAGGAATAAATGGCGTAATTACAATTAAAAAGCTCTCGCGTCTTTTATTTATTTATTTCAAGTACGTTCTTGCGCGATATCCAGCATTCGACGTACCATGAAGAACTGACACTACCAGCTAAGTCACAGACCACTGCTAATTCTCTCGAAATTTCATCATGTCTCACAGCACTGTTCCCTATTAGAAGGCTGTCTATCCTCCTTCCGTCCACTGACTTTGTAGAGAGATATCACAGCGAGAAAAATAGCACACTAATTTGCAAGAGGAAATTCACAAACATGTAGAGCATATGCGGACTGCATAAAGAAATTCAGAAGAATAACACCTACAATTCATTGATAACGAATGAGAGTGTATAAATATCCTCATGTACATGTCCTAATCTCCTCTATTTTATTCCTGTAATTACTACGCTAGAAATACGACAGTGTAAAGGTGTCAAAGTCTCCTCTGACTTCACAGTGTCTTATTATCCTCCATCAATGAGAAAAGAGGAAAAGTGATAAAATGGACAATGGATATAAACCTTCTGAAAGACGGTGAAACTAATGTGGATCCTCCAGAAATAGCAAGTATTTTCGTCAAATATTTCGCAACTTCAGCATATAAAAGCAACAATATAAAAGATAATGGATAATGTGTGCAATCTAGAAAAAATCTCAATGAATTCCATGGCATTCATACAGAAGCATAGACAGGTTTCAAGTACAATAAGACATCTAGAATTTCCACTTTCATCTCCCCCAGAAGCTGTTAAATCATATCTCACAAAAGGAGTGGAGGGGAAATTTACTAAAACCTTTAAAATATGTGTTGAATGCTGTAGTAGAGCAAGTTACTTTTCCAGATTTACTAAAACTAATTAAAATAAATTCCGTGTTTCACTAAGAGGTGAATTAGGAAACTACAGGCCGATATAATTGATTTCCATTTTTGCAGACCTCTATGAAACAATAATAAAGAACGGAATTACAATATAGATTTAGTCATATATGTTCTGAGGACACTATGAAGACAACGTAAGAGTTATGTGGTTCTAGTGGACCTGTTTAATCCATTCGACTGTATGAGTCATACCCGACTAATGGAGAAAAAGTGAACCACGGTGTATTGTACGATTCTGTACTCAATACAATAAATACGTAAAATACTTCTCACACATTATTAATCAGAAGCTTATAGTGCATGCTGATGACATGACGATTATCTGCACAACTCATACAAAAGAGAAGGTTAAAAACAAAGCAGTCCTGAATATTGAAAATGTGAGCAGATCTATGCCTCTACTACAACACCATCTTTTTATAAAATCAGTCAAAAACAGTTTATGTAAGGTTCATATTGTGGAGTTCATAGCGTTTGATCTCAAGCGTGCATTGATACTGAACTGCAGTAGTACTTTATACATTTATTTCTGAAAAACAAAAGGCTACTTGCTTTGCCTATGTATGCGCAAACAGAGCGGCAAAGTCAGCTGCTACTTTCCGCAGGTAAATACCGTAGCTAAATTAATACTTACTGCTTAAATACAAACGAAAGCGCAGTGAGAAAACTGAGGAGTAAGACACTGCGACGCAAAGAATGAGAACCAACAAATTATAGTAGACTACGTTCTGATCATTTTCGTTAGGCTGATATTGATTGAAAGCCGTTGTAATACGTTTAGGCAAGAGACTCGGTCGTACATAAAGAATGTAAGTTGCACTAGACGTTTCTTAAGTGATTGTAATGCTTCATTGTGTCATGTATTTGCCGCACTTTGGTGTTAGTAGAATTGTACTCTGTGGTCATGACAACAGATGTGGGTGCACTGTATATATTTAAATGTTTATATCTGTAGCTAATCCAGGAAGTGAATTTTGTCGCCAGGAAAGAAATCATTCCTTCAACATATGATTTTATTTTTGTTCACATGTGGTTGTCGTGTTCTGTGTTGATGTGTATGTGGAGTGATTCCTACTTCTCTTGAAAGAACTGTACATAGCGTTAGGTTGCATTGTGTATGTACCTGTTTTAGCAAAATTGATAAGGTGTAAGATCGGAACGTAACTTATAAATGGTGTTGTAAATTTCGGTTGAATACATATTCATTTCTGAACTGTTTACGACTGTGTAACTAAGGAATATGATGCATGCTGTGATAAGATGACCGATGTAGAGAAACTTTCTCTTATAACAACATAAATCGGTTGATATGGACTTGAATCTGGTTTCTCTTTTATTTCATTTAAAAGTTCGTTTTATCTGGTACATAAATAAATCTGCCTGTTACTGCAAAATTCAAGTAGTATTCCGTAACTAAACGAAAAAAAATATTGTATTGCCTATTTCTAGTTTAAGGTCTGTTTGTTTAAACAGACAATACAAAATAGTTGTGTGTTTTGCAGGGATACTTTGAAGGGTAGTAGGTGTAAATAGTGGTTTTCATTAATCTACATTTGTCATTAGTACATAGTTTTATAAGCCCATGTCTTTTACTGTGGTGACAGCTTAAGTAAGCACAATTAACAAGTATTGTTCATTGTATCCCTGCAGCTGTTTCTATTAAAAAAATTAACACAGTCTGAAATTTAATTGGAATGTCTCTGAGGTTATGTTTTGCTATATTTAAAAATAAATCTGCTTAAGTCCTTGTATCAGACAATTAACATCAGCTATACTCCCTAGTTACTGCCTGTATTTAAACTTCAGTACATAATTTTTCGAAGTCTTATAATGTTTTATATTCTGATAACGCCCCTATGAATTACACAACTCCATTATATTCCAAAATGTATACATATTCAGAATTAAGGTCTTGGGCACGGCTTGTTTAACATATGTTGCATTCTGATAACGTTGCACGTTTCCAAACAGAGACGTATTTTGGAGGAACAATCACCTGAAATGACATCTGTGAGATGTAATGAAGAAGATGAGTAGCCATCAGGTTCCGAAGAAGATAAGGCTTTTTTTAAAGTGTCAGTCTACTTGTACAGTGGTTCCCAACCTTTTCTTCTCCTGTGTAGCTCTTTTTCAGACCGATTTTCTATGGCAGAGCTCCTTCAATTTGCTGAATATCTCACCTCTTACTTGTGTTTAAGAGTAGTGTTATGAAGGAGTGAGTTTGAAGAAACGTGTTACTGGTCTGAAATACATTATCAAGACGCCGCAGAAGAAAAACTATTTACAGGAAGATCAAGCTGTTAAAATTTGCATTTTTACTCTCAGAAAAATATTCATCAAATCTTTCAGCTTGAACAGCACCTTCCTTTTTTTCTTTTAATAACTCGTTTGCTACCTTGTGTACCACAGAGCTTCTTCAGGCCGCTCATCGTCTGCGATAAGCTCATACTACTAAAAAATATAATACTAGCTTAAGTATGCTATCACGACAACTGACAAAGCGAAGCGTGGGCTATCCATCTTTTCAAACAGCAGGCTGTTCTTTGTGTGTGTGTGTGTGTGTTTGAGACCAAGTCACGCAGTCTACATGAACACTCTGCCAGGCACTTGAATCTGATTTACAGAGTATCTACGTACATGTAGATATAGATGTTTTCTGTGATAGGTCCGATGCTACTATCCTTGTAAAGTTCCTTGAATTCTACCTGCGCTGGCCAACCAGGAGTCCTGTTTGCCATCTGACGTCACAAGTCTATCACTTCATTAATGGTGATAGTTATTGTGATATTTCGAGATTAAGTAAACTACAGCGAGAATTGCGTTTGGTGCATGTTAGATCATATGTTGCTGTCTATTAAATGTAGCTAACGTATTGAACCATTATTTAAACTGTCTATCACCAATCTTGAGGAAATGGATTTATGTAAAGCGCTTCACCGCGACCTCGCCCGCCAGTGAAACAGCCAGAATCAAATATTCATAACATTCCTCTTACCTCATAAACGGTTTGAGATAACGAAACAAGATTTTGCCAAACGATAGTGTGCAAAGGGCAGAGTATTTTGGCATATGATCAGTATGCAAAACTTTCTTATCTAGTGTGATATTCAAGCAACTACAGATTTTTGCAATGAAATAATGTGGTTTTTGAGGCTCATCGATAGCTGGTGAAACGAGAATTGTTGTAGGTTTGGGACAACATATGAGAAGAATTGACAATTTATTTTTATGTAGTGAATGGGCATTTTCGTAAACTATTGACTTGACTTTCCCTCAGTTGCTGTTCTAATAATTCTGTCGCAGTTTCAACTGTATTATAATATCAATGGGATGAATATTTATGAAACACTCCGTTTTGGCAACATAAGTAAATTTTAACGTGGCCGCAAGGCAACTTCCGTATTTCTGAAAACTGATCCCTGGCATATGTATAAAAACAAAAGGAATAGTCTGGACAAAATAAATTGCTACTTCTGTTGAAATTTTGGCGGAACTTTATGTGATCTAGTGTATTTTAAATAATGAATGGTATGGACTGAAACTGGCCCACAGTTTTTATTTCTTTGTTTCAGTTATCTAAGGAATATGAAAACAATTAACAGCATGCAGTGTGCTATCTTTTCTTTCTTGTCCCTACTCAGAATAAAGGATCGAACTTTTTCGCCATAAACGTCTTTTAGTTCGTCGAAGACGTTGATAATCTGTTTACATATCGATGGTTAGCTTACAGGATTCTGCAGATTTGAATGTCCTCATGTTTCAAAGATCTTTGAGATATATAAATAAAATCCATTGCCCATTTTCAGTGCATATCATTCAGTACTAAAAATATTTTGAAACTTCAATAGAAGTAGTGATTTATTTTCGCCCCACTTGTTATTCCTTTTTTTCCTTCAGAGAAACATTACCAGTGACAAGGTTTGAGTAATACCTCAGTTACCTTGTTGCCTTGTTAAAACCTGCTTCTCTTGCCAAAGCACAGCAGAGCCTACAATTATCCATCTCATTCACATTCTAAAATAGTTGAAATTTCGACAGAATACTGAAACTGTGTATTGCTAAACTAGCTACTGACGGAAAGAAATGTCAATAGTTTATGAAAATTCCAATTCACAGTAAAACTTTAAGTTCTTCACATATATTGTTCCAAACGCACAGCAATTCTCGTTTCATCTGCAATCGATGGCTCTTACAAGTTACGTTATTTCATTAAGGAAAGCTGTAGTTGCATGAATATCGCGCTAGATATGGATGTTCCGCATATTAATCATATAGCAAAGTACTCTCCTCTTTGCACACTATCATTCGCCAAAACCTTTTTGCGATATTGCAACCCGTTTATAAGATACAAGGAATGTTACGAATATTTCATTCTGGATTTTTCGCTGGCGCGTGAGTTAGGTATCATGTGCTTTACATAAATTACATTTTCGTGAGACTCGTGACACATAGCAATGTTCTTCCAAGTTTAAAGAATAATTCATTCCGTTGGCTACATTTCATATATGCAGCAACATATGACCTAACATGCACCAAACGCAAATTCATACCAATCCCTATCTTTAAATGCAGTTTTTCCGAAATTCTTGCTGTCGTTTACTTACCCTCGAAATATCACAGTAACAATGAATCAACGAAATGATAGGCAGTTATGATGTAACTGACGAATTTAGCTATGAGATGTGTGAGAATCAATTTTTTTCTGCCGAGTAGTTTGTTTACAATTGTTTGAAAAACATCGGCGATCGGCGAACTTGCGCACCCTGTTGTTCACGAAGTCATACGAGCCTACTAAGCATCTGCGCTGAATTTCGCACTATGTGAGAGAAGTTCAGCGTGCGAGGTAGCCGTAGACCTCCCTGCTGGCCGGCAGTCAGGCACACCGTCCAGCAAACTTGAGAGATGGTCTTAACTTGAAACGTCCCTTAGAAAAATTATACATGACTGTGCTTAAACTGACACACAATATTTTTAGCGCAACGCAATCTGACTTTCAAAAATCCCTACAAAAGAATGGCCCTGACTAACATTAACCTATACCTTTCATGAATCACTTACCTCACAAAAATCTTTGTTACACGAACTACTGCAATACAGCGAGCGCCACTACTGCCAGCTAAATAAAAGATTCCAACTACTGAAGGCACTAACTACAGATAGGCATAGTTAGCAAATGAAAGATTTTGATAGAGAACAAACAATGTATTTACCTTAATAGTGTTCAAAAGTCATAATATATATAGCAGTTCATGACATCCAGTCTTACAAATTTCAAAACTCCGCCATTTCTCTCCCCACATCCACCACTGCTGGCGGCTCACCTCCAACTGCGCAGCGCTACGCGCTGATAACATCCAGCTGCCCAACACTACAATGGCAGGCAACAATGCAAACTAGCCACAGACTGCACACAGCACAGCCAGTGATTTTCATACAGAGCGCTATGTGGCGTTACCAATACGAAAACCTAAACAGCCTGCTTACATAGCCCCCATGCTCCCCACAAAAAATTTTACAAATTGTTTTGGGCAGTGGCCAATACATATTTGTTAAATTTTTTTCACAGTTACAATAACAATGAAATCAAATGCACACACTTATTGATACAATGTTGGTCAAAAGATAAAATTTTCTCACAGTCCATAAAGACAGTCCTGATCGTTCATCACAGTAAAATAGCAGTGTTTTTCTCAAAGTCTGAGCAGTAAAACAAAATGTACACAGAAGTAGAGGATTTCCATGCAGTCTTGAAGTAGTAGTGTTGTCCTTTCAACGGAAAGACAGTGCTGACTCTAGACATGCAGACTGGTAATGGGCCACAACAGAGCAAACCCACAGCAGAGTCAGTCGACGTTTTGAAGAATATTGGTAGGTAGGTCATCACAGAGCAGACCTACTGTAGTCCTGGTAGAGATTATGGTATTGGTGGGCCACCAAAGATGCAGACCCAGTGCAGTCCTTGTAGAAATAATGGTATTGGTGGGTCATCAAAGATGCAGACCCACTTCAGTCCTTGTAGAGACGACCAGCAGCCATCTGTTGCGACTGTGCAGGTGCACCATCAAAGAGTCTTGTGGACAATATAGCAAGTCCATGAACCACCACTTGTGCACTCACAAAATTTTTTTTTGAAATGTCCTTAGAACCAGCAATGCTGTTATCCAGTCCCTTGCTGAATTATTAACACACGTGCAAACACTAACAGTCCCTACTTCTCACATATTGTCCATATACTATGACCAACAGAAACGTGTGCAGTGAAATAGAACTTACAAGTTAATAATATGATGAACTGGTGTCAATTACAATTTTAAACATAAGAATACAATTACAAAGGTACAAAATACATCATTAAAGAACATAACAATACAGATAACATTTGTAAAAAACAGGCTTTACAAAAGAACAGAAATAAGCATGTACATCAGTGTTACAGGAATTATGACATAAGTAAATATATAAAATAATGAGAACAGTTTTCGAAACATTAATGTCACACTTGAGCATAGAAACAGAACAGAATTAATAATGTCTAAACATCTTTACAAAGTGAATAACATATTATTAATGCAAATTATATCTGAGGATAACAGTATTCCTCATCCTAGTGAATGTACCTTAGTACTAGAAAAATTCTACAACATAAATCGTATTAGCTAAACACATAAAGACAGGAAGAGCACAAATATACAAGAGTACACAAACACATAGCGGAATAACAGAAAGGGAAAGGACAGGATTTGTTTTACTACAGTATCTTGCAAACAAAACTTTCTTTACTTCTTGGAGATCTCCCTTCGTTCGTCATTATTGCACAAGGTGCTATCTATACCTGCTTTCTGTACTTTTTTCGTAAAACTTCTCAATGCATTTCTTCCAATTCATCGCAACTCATTCTCTTATATAGTCTACCCCTCTTAAGCTAACTTAAATCTACTGAGCTCAGATGCTAAACTAAGGGACGAGGCAATGCAGCAGCACAAAACAATTAATACAAACATCAATGAAAAAAATGCAAATTGGCAAAGCTAGCAGCAGTAAATGTAATAACTTATACCTAAACATGACAAACCCACAAGCAGAAAAAATAGTACACTGAAGACAACAATGCAGATAAGGGAAATATATATTCACATCTTAATGTCTATGTAATTAAAGTGGTCCACCACAAAAACTAATTCTACAAAAAAATACCAAGTAATTGAAAAGAAAATTATATATGCAGTTACTGTTATTAGTCCCTTCTTATTGTTCTTTCCATTCCAAGAGCTCCTTTTTCGAAGAATGTGGATCATAAAATAATTATTTAATAGATCTGTTGACAGAAAGTGTTCACATTAGCAAATGCATTTAAGTTTATTTTATAAAACCAATGCTGCAACACAGCTGGAAAACAGATATCAAATGAAATAAGCAATTACGCAAACCAAAGCATAAAAACATCATTCAACAGCTATGTGGCATTTCATAAGTCAGTAGAAATTCTCTCAATTCTCGTAGAGAGACACTTGTCATAATCAGGTATGCAGATGTACGAATATTTCCCATCAATTCATAAGCATTTCAGTAAGTAGCACAAAGTACGAGTAATCATGTTTCCAAGTAATGAGCGTGTCGTATTTGCGATGCTTTCTACAAAGAAATGTCAATAGCGAGGATAACGGCCTCTTTTTTTCTCCACCTGTGCCTCTGAAAGGCACACACTAATGGCTTTTTTCCAGGCAGGTGGTACAGCTGGGCGTCCACGACGCATTACGTGAAGGTCACTTAACTTTCTTACCGAAATATTTACGACAGCAGTGACAGTCTCATATAAAAAATTTCACAGGTCAAGAATTTGCGTTACAAATCTCTAGAAACAAAATCCTATTGATATAACAGTGTCCAAAATAATTTTTGTAGGCATTGTAATACATTCATGCATTTACATTGAAACACGTATGTATTCAGTGTATTCATTAACAGTGATGGCGAGGCATGACAGAATCTCTGACCAGAGAGTTATTTATCGTTGATAGTATGCACTTGACCACGCGAGTGTTCAGTTGCACTCTGTCTGCAGTAGTAGTTCAGTTGCGAGTAGGAGTTGCATGTAGGGAGTCGCGAGGAACAGTTGAGAGTTGGACTCAGTTCAGTTGCGTGTAGCGAGTCGGCAGGAACAGTAGTAGTGTGTGAGGAGTCGGCTGAGTGAGTTGTCAGTTGTGAGTTGCTGTCAGTCGGCAGCGCTAGTAGCGAGTGGACGGTTGTACTGAGCGGGCGTCGACTTGGGTCGGCGGCGTGCTCTCTTTGCATCTCTGGTCAAGGTTCTGGACAAGGTATATTGTTATCGAAGGTAATGAAGCAGCATTGCGCTTAGCTAATAACATATGTTAATTGTAATTAATTTGTTCAAGAATTGCCCCAATAATAATTTTTCTACAAAGTAACCCTTTTTAAAGAAAAAGATTCATTTCAAGTTAAATAATATTTCCTATGCATTCCCTCTAAGAATCAAAATTAAACATGGGCCAGCATTGCACGGAGCTGTGCCGATAAATAAGAGCAGATATAGATGCAGTTTACTGAGGTAAGAATTTTGGTTTTTGTGTTCAGGTTTAATTATTGCACAGGGCCGAAGGTCAGCGTAGCTGCCCTTATAAAATTTATCAGGTTCATCTTAACGTTAATTTTGTGGGGACTTAACATTTTTGCACATTTTTATTACCACTGAGTTTTATTACTGTGGCTCTATTTGCATTTACATTCAATTCTTTTCATTTATTATTTTTGCGGGGAGTTTACATTTGGGTCATTATTATTCTTTAATTTTGCAAGAAGTTTACGCTTGATTTATTTTATTATGCAGTTTTGTGGGAAGACAACATTTGAGACAATTTCAGTAACATTGTCTTTTTTTTTAAATTTTACGGGGAGGTTACACTTGGCGACATCCGGACCAGGATCGTATTTCTTGGAGAATCTTCTGAAAAGTAGTCAGATATCGGCTGTTATTTACTAAAATATAATTAGCATTTGGCGCAACGCTTTTACTAATTTTGTGACTTTCTCCCACAGGTCATCGGCAATTCGTTGCTCTTTGTTGGATTTTGCATTGTCTTTGTCTCATTTGTGAATAATTGTGACTAGTGTAAAAATGCCGCGAAAGACTGTTAATAATGCATCGCGAGGTATAAAGAGTGAAATAACCGACTTAAACAACTTGACCGATAGTAATTGTGACACGCAATGTAGTGATGACAATCCTCCATTTAGTGACAATCAGTGTGTACCGACCACCAATGTTGATTTTGATCTTATTGATGAACAGATAAATTCAATTGCGTCGTCTGTTAATTTGACGACAATTGATGACGCGGGGCGTTCTGTTGCAATGAGCGCTGCCCAGCTTAACGTACCTGGTTTGCAGGATTTACGTGACGAACGGACAGATTTTTTTAATGAAAATGAACAGTGTAATCAGAATGCGTCGGATCTATTTAATTCCAAGGTAGTGACGCACAGTGCACATCCTATTGGCAAACCTTTCTGTAAATTACAGAGTGACCAAATGGTCACACAGAACGTGACAATTGCAGGTACGCCGTCAAACAGCACAGAGAATAGAGTAGGTAATGTTACTGTGGATCAAGCTATCGCAATTTTACTAAAATTAGGTGATGAACTAGACAACAAATTCAAACAACTTAGTGAGAAAATAGACAACAATTCCAAACAACAGAGTGAAGATTTTAAACAACTACTTGATGAACATTTCAAACAACAGAACGAAAGTTTCGACAACCATTTCAAACAACTTAGCGAAACAATTGATGAAAATTTCGAACTGACGAACGAAAAACAAGACCAGCTTAACCAACAGAACAAACAAGTTAGGGAACAGATTACAGCGGTTACCGTGCAATGTCATGACACTAAAGTACAATTACGTGAGGATACTAAGGCTTGTGCTAGTAACAGTAATGAAGAAGTTGGAACTGTTGCACAAGAATTAGATAATAGACATGTAACCACAACAGAATCACATATAGACGAAATTAGTGCGGTCGCTGAACAATGTCCTAAAAACGCAACACAGTTACGCGACGAGTTTAATTTAAAGTCACCAGAAGTTTCACACACTCTGAATACGGAAGTCGATAATAAATGTGAACAACAGAACAACCAAATTGACGAAAGTATTAAAGTAGCAGAAATGAAAATTATAACAGTTAATAACACGTCACAGAATACGCCACGTTGCGAATATCTCTCACACTCACACAGCCAGTGTAACTTAAACAATTTACAGAGACTACGCGACTTAAAATCCGAAAAGGTACGCGACTTAAAATCTGAAAAGCTACGCAACTTGAAATCCGAAATGACACAGACAAACAGATTCTCACATAAACCTGAACGTGTTCTCAAATTCAGAGACAAGAACGTAGATTACAAGCAATTTTTATCCATAAGAAAATCTAAGGAATTTAATAATGACAGAACACAGGTACACGCTTTGAACTGGATACGTCGATTTATTTTTGTATTTTCAATAGCATTGCCTGTAATACAGAAACTACAATTAGCATGGATACAGCAATTTATTTTTGAATTTTTACCGCCATTGCATGTAACGCAAAAGCTAAAATTTATTTGCAGCGCGTAATAGACCTCAGGGGATTCATTACGCTTTAATGAATATGTGCCGTAGCGTGCATAGGGCCCCGAGCTGTAGTAGTGCTGTTTCATCTTTAGTTTTCTGCACTGCTGCCTTCCTTCTACTATCCTTTATATCTATCAAAATAGCTCTTTAACTATTGCTCTACCTAGTATTAAGAAAAGTGAGTAAAGAAAACCCGACAAGACAAGTTATACCGAAAGTGACACTTTTTCATTAGACGCTCCAGAAATGACAACTACGAGAACTTTAATATCAGAGAAAATCTTAAATCATCAGTATGTACAAAATTTTCAGTAGTCGCAACCACATTTTAGTAACAATAGACGTTTTTCACCGCAACAGCATGAAAGTCAGCCGGTTAGCATACCTAACCAACAATGCAGTCTACAAGGTCAACCATACTTTAATGTTTCGCCGCGTGCACGTATAGTCCCATCTACAACAAATAGTAACGCACGGCAGCAAGGAAATAACTACGTACAGAAAACACAATATTTCAATTCCTGTGGCAATGCACCATATAGAAATGACTATCATGACAGACGTAAAATTAATGAGCACAATTTTCAGCGTACATTTAATAACAGTAGGTCTTATCAGCAGCAAGAACATCCGCCACAACATATTATCATGAATGAACCAGACAGTAGGTGTCATCCATAGCGTAAGACGTCAGGAAGAAATAACAGAACAGTACAAATAGTGGAACTGCCACAGCATCCTCCCGAAAATAATAACACGTCAGATGGAATTTGACTGGTTACAGTACAGATTGCATATTCCAGTAACGCAATCAATAATTTTGACACGCAGAATCTTGTTCACGAAAACGTTATCTGAAACATGCTTTGTTGAATGCACTACTTTTATCACACCCAGATCTTACCAAAAAGTTTTCCATTGCCACCGACAGTTCTAACACCGCTTTAGGCGTACATATTTTCCAGGAAATTGAAGAAGATGGTTCTACAAGAATTAAAAACATCGCATTTGCAAGTCGCATTCTGTCACCTGCAGAATGAAATTATTCTGTTACAGAACTGGAAACGTTATGTGTTGTTTGGGTTTTTACGAGATTTCGGCACTTTCTTTATGGCAGACATACCACCGTATACACAGACCACAGAGCGATTCAATTTTTACTTTCGGCTAAATTCACACACGACAGAGTAAGTAGATGGAAGCTTTATCTACAGGAATTTAATTTTACAATTGTTCACATTACCGGCACACAAAATGTTATAGCAGACGCACTATCTCGTTCTCTCGGCAACAATCAGCAAGACGTCGCAACCATCTTCTGCAAAGCAAATTCCAGCGTCATGTACATTCAACAAGTTGCATTTGAAAATTTTATTTCGTCGTCATTACAGGACATAGCACAAGAGCAGAGTAAAGACAATGTGTGGAAAGAGATTAAACACCTCTGGCAAGATAGGAATAATGTTACGATTAGAAACCATTACACTGTACGCAATGACATTCTATTTCGCCGCTCTCATCCTGACAGCAACAATTGGTTATTATGCATTCCTGACGAGCTGGTTAACAAATTAATCTGGTATACTCATTTAAGTTATGCACATTACGGAGCTAGAAAATGTTTTCTTATACTGAGACAGAACTGTTATTTTACGAACATGGAGAAACGTATACGACGAGTTTTGGCGTCATGTAAAATCTGCCAGAAACCTAAGTCAGACACAACTTCACATATTCCTCCATTATATCCCACTGTACCTGTTAAATTGAGACATATGGCCGCTGTAGACATTTTTGGTCCGATTCCCAGAACTAATAGAGGTTTACGTTACATCTTTGTCGCTGTTGAACTTACTTCAAAATTTGTTACCTTCACTCCGTTACGCAAAGCTACTGCTAAACCTGTTTCGAAAGCATTTGTAAAACATTTTCTATTTCATGTAGGGCATGTGATGAAAGTAATTTCCGACAATGGATCACAGTTTCGTTCTGCTATATGGACACGTATGTTACGAGCTAGAAACATTTCTCCGATCTATATATCTAAGTACCATGCTTCTTCGAACCCTTGTGAACGATTAATGAAAGAAATTGGTAAACTGTGTAGAATATACTGCCATAAAAGACATATTGATTGGGACACACACATACTCTCATTTCAGGATGTAATTAATGCCATACCAAATGAATCCACTATGCTATCTCCGTCTGTTATACTGAAAAATGCTGAACCACCTAACAAAATTAAAGAATTAGTAAACTTTCCTACATCTCGTCGACTACGACACCATGAAATAATTGACATTGCACTGAACAACATCAAACGTGCCGCAGAGCGCCGGAGAACACAACAAAAACAGGTTTGTATACGCCGTGACTTTCATATTGGACAGAAGATATTAGTACGTACACACCATTTATCTAATAAAGGAAAAGGTAGGTGCAGTAAATTTGAACTTCTATACGCAGGTCCATATCGGATTCGCAGCATTCCTCACCCCAATGTTGTACACGTCAAAACTTTGAGAACCAGAAAATCGAAAGGAAACCACCACTGGTCAAACATCAAACCTTTTATTGAATAAAGATACTTTATGATTTAACATGCTATAATGCCATTTGCTAATTTTATGATCACTTATGCAATTATATTCACATGACTACTTACTGATGATTATCGTATTTTTTCTTGGCAAGTGCCCGGCAAGGTAAGGTTAGCAGGTCGCTCTTCTTGTCGTTACATATCAGACTGTGCACATTTTCCAGATAAAATTACGTATGCTATGAATAATTATGCAATTTTATCTAGAGACATATTAATTTTATTAAATTCTCTCTCCATTAAAGTCTTTAATTCTCGCCTCTATTAACTACACAACATACAAGCTGAAATCGAAGAAGGTCACATTTCTTGTCATCATTTTTTTTATGTATGTACGATTGTTTTCATATTTTGTTTGTATGCACTGTGAAATAGTTAAGAAAAAACACACACCAGTTGACTTGGACATTTTGCCTTATGACATCTCAACATCGTGACTATTTTGCTGCTGCATTGTGATATTCTGTGTACATTCTTGCATTTGAACACTGTCTATTTTTTTTGACATATTACGTTTTCTGTCATGGTATGCTGTATGCTTAATTATGTTACCATAAACCAATCATTATTTAGTGAGTATGTGATGTAAATGCAAGACATTAATCTTTGTTCATCAATTTCAGAAAGAAATGATGCGTAAAAGAAATAAATTAAACAGAATGGGAATTTCACCTTCGGAATGAACGAAAGAAGATGCAAACCTCGTGATGAAGAGTAAATGGATCAGGATTAACAAGCATTAACAAGAATATACTATACACATCGTAGAATAGCAGTCTTAACTAATTTTTTCTTTCAGAATACGAAGCGATTGATGCAGGCTGTCTGACAGAACTACACATCTTAGTTTTAGTGATGAAATATGGTAGAAATAATGAATATTTGTATAATGAATAATGAAGTGATTTTTTGCAGATGATAATGAATGCTGATGAATAATGATGAAGAATATGCTACTATGGATAATGAAGTTTTTCTTTACAGGTGATGATGATAATGGAGTTATGATAATATAGATAATGATGTGATGGATAATGAAGTTTTTTCTTTACAGATGAGGATAATGTTGGAGTTATGTATTTATGCTATGTAGTTATTTAAGTATTTGTTGTAGTTCGTTTTGACAGTAGGTATTATATTGCATAGTATGATGACTGAAGGTTTTGGAAGGGACAGCTATGGAACACAATTTTATACACATTTCATTACCTGTTAATCCGAAGTTCACTACTTTTCAGCATAAAATTCGTTTCTTCTTTCAGTTTAATAATCCATTTTGTATTTTTTGCAGGAGAAATTATTCATGAAATTAATGTGCTATAAGCAGTTGGTCATTAAACCTGTGTCACTTATGATTGTGATTACATATACTCTATTTGTTTCATAATCTTGCTACAGCTGACTCATGACGAATGATGTTACACATTTTCATTTACAGCAACAACCCAAAAGCAATTTTTTTATCTTTCCCCTGTAATTACCCAACGCAATGCATTGCTAACAAAAAAATGTATTACCAGACCCAAATAATGATACCAGTTTAAGAAAGTTATGAGTACTACTGCTCAGCTCTGAATAGTATGTCACTTGAATAATGAATAATAATGCTTTGTAACTGGGAAATGAATGCTACTGATTACTGTATTGACATGAGCAATGATTAATTATGAACATTATTCTGTAATACTATGTTATTGACTACCTCCTGTTTTAAGTTATGACTTCTGATGATTTGTAATTAGAAAATGAGTGCCTATGTTTTCTGTAAATCATTATATGAATATTATTGTGTAATGACTTCTGATGATTTGTAATTAGGTAATGAGTACCAATGTTCTCTGTAAAGCACCACATGAATATAATGACTTCTGATGATTTGTAATTAGGAAATGAGTGCCTATGTTCTCTTTAAATCATTATATGAATATTATTATGTAATGACTTCTGATGATTTGTAATTAGGAAATGAGTACCAATGATCTCTGTAAAACACCACATTAATATTTCTGATGACTTATAATTAGGAAATGAGTACCAGTGTTCTTTGTAAAGCACCACATGAATATAATGACTTCTGATGATTTGTAATTAGGAAATGAGTACCAATGTTCTCTGTAACACACCACATGAATATAATGACTTCTGATGACTTATAATTAGGAAATGAGTACCAGTGTTCTCTGTAAAGCACCACATGAATATAATGACTTCTGATGATTTATAATTAGACAATGAGTGCCAATGTTCTGTGTAAAACGCCAATTTATGAACATTATTCTGTAATACTACATACATGGTACAGAAATGTTCAATAACTGGGCAATGAATGCCGCAAACTACTAATGTAATTCTCAGTGAAGACTAATATGTGACTTAATGTCCTTCACCTTCTGGCCTAACTACCCTGAATTACTGCAATATCCGTTTATCCTATATATCCTCTTGATCATGGAGCACTATATTTGGTTTTTGCACTAATTCTACGTTGGTGTACCTTACAAGAACGTGGTGTTGACACGACATGCTGTCCACCACCTTGAGCGATGGAGATGTTATTATGGTCCCACTGTTTGGTGTACCTAAAGTACTGCTAAAATGATAACATGGAATATTACTACATTTCAGTGTCTTGGCTACGCTGATAAATACTTCTGGGAAAAGAACTTCAGATTGTTTCACTTGGTGTTGTGCTACAGTAGAAAGATATGGACTTTCAGTGCAGCTGCGTGCAATCTAAAGTGCTACAAGCATGATGCAATCCTTCCCTTTCATATCCTAATTCTTGTAACATAGTGAAAATCATTTTTTGCTAATATGATTTATATTCATGACCAATACATTTTTTTTTGATTTGCTGATATATTCTGAATTATAGTGCGTGTGCACTTTTGTCATTTTTCTAACATGATTTCTACTCATTGTATGTACATTTTTTTTCATTTGCTGATATGTTCTGAACTACAGTACATGTGCACTTATGTCATTTGTCAATGAGATTTGTACTCATTATGTCTATTTGTTGTGAAGACTTTGAAGAATTTTTCAGTACATGTGCACTTATGTCATTTGTTAATATGTTTTGTGCTAAACTTCAGTGAGTGTGCACTTTTGTCATTTCTCAATATGATTTGTACTCGTTGCCTAGACATTTGTGATTTCCTGATATGTTCACTACTTCAGTAAGTGTGCACTTTTGTCATTTATCAATATGATTTGTATATACATTTTTTGTGATTTGCTGATATGTTCTGTACTCATTGTATATATATTTTTTGTCATTGTCTGATATGTTTTGTACTCGGTGCATGTGCACCATATTTACTTCATGTTCTACATCTGTTTGTAAAGTTAATTAGTTAAGAAAAAATTTGTTGCTCATGGTAAGTCCAAATGACTCACCATCGCTGCCAAATTTTTGCCCCCCCCCCCCCCCCCCGTGGAGGGTTATGAAACACGTATGTATTCAGTGTATTCATTAACAGCGATGGCGAGGCATGACAGAATCTCTGACCAGAGAGTTATTTATCGTTGCTAGTCTGCACTTGACCGCGCGTGTGCTCAGTTACACTCTGTCTGCAGTAGTAGTTCAGTTGCAAGTAGGAGTTGCGTGTAGGGAGTCGCGAGGAACAGTTGAGAGTTGGACTCAGTTCAGTTGCGTGTAGCGAGTCGGCAGGAACAGTAGTAGTGTGTGAGGAGTCGGCTGAGTGAGTTGTCAGTTGCGAGTTGCTGTCAGTCGGCAGCGCTAGTAGCGAGTGGACGGTTGTACTGAGCGGGCGTCGACTTGGGTCGGCGGCGTGCTCTCCTTGCATCTCTGGTCACGGTTCTGGACAAGGTATATTGTTATCGAAGGTAATGAAGCAGCATTGCGCTTAGCTAATAACATATGTTAATTGTAATTAATTTGTTCAAGAATTGCCCCAATAATAATTTTTCTACAAAGTAACCCTTTTCAAAGAAAAAGATTCATTTCAAGTTAAATAATATTTCCTATGCATTCCCTCTAAGAATCAAAATTAAACATGGGCCAGCATTGCACGGAGCTGTGCCGATAAATAAGAGCAGATATAGATGCAGTTTACTGAGGTAAGAATTTTGGTTTTTGTGTTCAGGTTTAATTATTGCACAGGGCCGAAGGTCAGCGTAGCTGCCCTTATAAAATTTATCAGGTTCATCTTAACGTTAATTTTGTGGGGACTTAACATTTTTGCACATTTTTATTACCACTGAGTTTTATTACTGTGGCTCTATTTGCATTTACATTCAATTCTTTTCATTTATTATTTTTGCGGGGAGTTTACATTTGGGTCATTATTATTCTTTAATTTTGCAAGAAGGTTACGCTTGACTTATTTTATTATGCAGTTTTGTGGGAAGACAACATTTGAGACAATTTCAGTAACATTGTCTTTTTTTTAAATTTCACAGGGAGGTTACAACATACATTTCATAATTTTTAAAGTACGATTCTTGGTTTCCAACATCCTTTTTCACAAGTCAGAGTTCCTAACCACTACTCCTTATTCCTTACCTTATTACACATATGCATATTCATCAACACGTCTGCAATGTTTCATCATAATAAATACATAGCATAATCAGATTCCTCATATAGCATCATCTCATTGATCATAAACATACCTCAACAGCATAATACACATCGTCGTCGTAATAATAACATCATAACAGATCAATCACATCTCAAAATCGTCGTAGCTTTCTGAATATTTTAAAACCTAAAAAAAATTCTCTGCTCATTTCAAAAGTGTTATCTACCTCAAACGTACTTTAAAAATCATGATCCCATACCAAATACGTCATTCAAAGCTCTCATAGTATCACAATGGTTCTGAAAAAATATGAAGAATTCACAAAGTACAGACAAAATACAATTTCATAAGTGTGAAGTTATCCAACGGTGTAATTACGTAAACATCTGTCACTGATGTAGTAAAATAAATGTTTGTCCCTCTCAGTTAAATAATCAGACAGCTGTGTAATTTATGTGTTAGAGAAATATGGTACTGATGTGTAAAGTTGTATAAGCAAATACCATATTAGTCTAGGGCTCCTTGTGCTTGCCAAACACATGGTACACAAAGTCAGCGTGTAACACCCTGGGGATTAATGTTATTATACCCTCAGGTGTTACAGATTACAGCAATGGAATGAAATGTATCATGGAAAACCTTTGTATCATTGTACTTCAAAAATCTTTAAAAATAAATGTTTTAAGTACAAAATTAATCACTCAAATGCGTGTCCTGTAGTGCTAAATTGTGCGTCTTGTTGTAACATAATCTCTGTCATTACTTAATGGTAAAAAATGTGCCAAGTGTCGTAATTATCGTCCTCCGAAAGCTAAATTCTGCAGAAGTCAATGTACTTACCTCATGATAAACAAAAGTGAAATGCTTTGCATATCTTACTTATTACGCTTATTGCCGTAATGAAGAAAGTACTGTGCTGTAGCGTATTGTTGTGCTACGGAAAAGGCTGTCTCATTGTAGCTATACCACAAAAGTTACTACTAATACATGTATTCCTTTCCAGAAGAATTCAGAATTCTGTGCAGATACACCGCAAAAGCAACCATGTAAATTGTGTCACACATTAGTCGCGTCGTGATATAGTCGTGTAGCTGTCACATAAACTAACCACTGTGTCATCTGGTATCTCTCAGAAAGCACTTTAAATCCAGAATGTATTTTCAAGTAACTCAAAATGTTGCATTAAAATCTCATTAACAGTACCAGTATATGTTCTAAGTATGTAAGCCTTATAGTCGTTACATAATCGTGCAACTAACAAACAAGAATGTACACACACAATAACACTGTGTTGTCAGTTCACTATAACAATGCATTTGTAATACTTGTCTAAATAAGTTGCCCAGTTTCTTGACTGGATAGTTAACTTTAAATCATTGTTGCATGTTAACAGTTTCTATGTGTGACAAAGCATACTAGTAACGTGAAGTGAAAAATTTTATAGCAAAGACTAAGTTAAAAAGCAGATTATCTCTCAATAAGCAGTTTTACATGTGAAATGTGGTGTAATTCTTTACCTTTCCTCAGTACACAGCAAATCAACTTGAACGCAATTATCATGCGGTATACGTCGGTAAAGAATACTGGAAGTTTCCTCAGGGTTAGCGTCTATGTTATTTTTCTCTGAGCCAGCCGGTGCACGTGGCTGCCTGCGGTGCGAGTCACTGTCTGTCTCTTTGTTGGCGCGCATCGTTAGGATTAGGAGACCTAACTTCTACAAGTTCACCTTGTCGAGAGGGCCCTGCCGTGTTTGAATCTCACCAGTTCTGATGCAATTAAGGTCTGTCGTTACGATTATATCGTCTGTCGTCATGTTGGTAGATGCCAGTTTCTTTCTTGTCGGTCACGTGGTGGAGAATTTCTCCCTGAATCGTAACTGCGCGGTGGACCGTTGCGTCTGAAGTTATTCTGTCTCCCTTGATAATAATTGTTTTGGTTCCCATATTGTCTGTTTCTATGGTTCTCTCTGTCATATTCACTACTACGGAAATGCGATCTTTCTCTGTAACTATTACTACCTTGCCAACGGTTGTCAAACGCGTGGTATCTGTTTTGGTCACGATTTGTGTTGTGAGAAAAGCCTTGTCGTGTATTATTTCTGTCATCGCGGAATTGTGACAGATGTGACCTGTAATTGTTGTGCTCCTGTTTTCGCATTCCGCGATTGTCAGTGTCAATTTCCAGTTCTTGCAACAGTCCCTGAAAAGTTTCAATGTCGTCTTTGCAACGTCCTGCTAAAATAATATGTCGTAAATGTTCAGGCAATTGGATTAAGCAAATGCGGATGAGTTCTGAGGGGCTGTATGGGTATGAAAGATACTGATTCTTATGCAACATGTCTTCAAAATATTTCATAAGACTGGAAAATTCGGATTGTTCGAAAAGTTTCATCATTATGATGCTATGTTTTACTCGGTCTTGTGTAGCTTGAGACCAAAACGCTGAGAGGAAGGCATGATAAAATTCTCCTTCACTGTGACAATCGTGAATGACCGATCGCATTCTTACAGCTGGTTCATTCTCCAAGTAGCCACACATAATTTCTAACCTGTGCTCCAATGACCAGTTGGGAGGAAAAACAATGAGAGAATTGATGAAGCCATGCTTGTGGATGAATGTCGTTGTCATAATTCTTAAATGTTTTGAATTTACGTGTAGTAATGAACAGCTTATAGTCAAAATCATCGTGTCGGCGAGTCGCACATCGCTCATTGTTACTTCGTTTCGGCGGTTCCATCTCAAAATGCAATGCGCCTTGCCTATTTCTTTCATAATTTCCGAAGTGTCCTGTGTTATTATTTTGTGGTTGTTCCGTATTTCTATGTCCCTCTTCCTGTACTGGAAAGCGAGTGTCCTCTGAAATATGTAATTCTTGTATTACTTGTGCCAACTGATCTTGTACTTCCCGGATTTCTCTTTTGTACTGTGTATTGATTTGATGTCGATTTTGTTTGAATTTTCTAATTTGTTCATACTCTTCAGTGTCTGTGAAGGCTACAGGCCTTGTGTCATTCAGATCATCATCTACCTTTGTAGATAAGTTAGTGAACTGATCTGAAAGTTCGGCTACTTTATCCGATAGTGAAATTATTTCCTCTGTGTATTTTTCTGAACCAAGTTTCAGAGTGTCCATTTGTGTTGAAAAAGTATCTACTGTGTCCTTTAAGTTTTCCTGAGTTTTTGCATGTTGCGTAACCGAATCGGTAGATGCAATTGAGTCAGTTTTAGCTTGCAAGGTGTCGTGATTTTCATGAACAATAGTTTGCAGTTCTTTTATGGCTGCTTCGTGATTCTGTAATGCATTTTCATGACGCGAAAAAATAGGTTGGAAATGCTCACAAATTTGTGTTTTTACGTCATTACAGACTTTTTGACATTTCGATTCAATGTTATGTAACTCAGTAGTTAAATCTTCACGTGTTTGTTCAAGTGTGGTGTCTAACTTCCGAAGATTTTGTTCCCTTGTGTCTAACTTTTGAAGCTTTTGCTGTGTTTGTCTCTGATTTTGTTCCATTGTGTCTAACTGTTGCTGTGTTTGTCTCTGGTGTTGTTCCATTGTGTCTAACTTTTGAAGATTTTGTTCCATTGTGTCTAACTTTTGAAGATTTTGTGCCATTTGTTTCTGAATTTGTTCATGCGTTGTGTCTAACTGTTGTAGCCTTTGTCCCATTTGTTGCATTAACTGTAATAACAGTGCACTGTTATCTGAAACATGTTCCTCAGTGCTATTCGGCAGTGCATTTGAACCGGCAATATTCGCATTTTGAAAAGCAGAAAATGTGTCTTGATTTATTTGAGAAAACGGTGAGGACGCAAAACCTGAATCTACAGTATTTGTAAGATTGTGTCCTGTCATTTCGGAATCCTGAGGCGAGCTGTTGCCGACCGATCGATCGATAATGCTTCCCTGTTCACTAATTGTTTCACTGCCTACACCATTATTTGCAGCCCGCTCCATTTCCCTATTCACAATTACCAAATTACTACTTTGAACATTAGTTAATTCATTACATGGTGGCGCTAACACACTGCTTTCGTCTTCACTGTCATTTCTCAGTTTACTTTGGAGCCTAGTATTACGTTTTTCACACGCCATTATTGTCACAATATTTCACACGACAACACAGAAAAACACAATTTGAAGAGCAAAATAAGAAAACACATTAACATAGCAATGGAAATAATATCTACTTAATTGCAAGCGCAGCTGCGAAATACTTGGTGCAAATCTACATGCATGTGACAACTGTTTTACTGTACAACAATGAAAAACTACAATTACAAAGGAAATTCTCTCTATGATTACGCGCTAGCAATAAAGAAAGGCTACACTAATTACACAAACTACAAGAAAAAATCAGAAGATTCCAGTGAGGTATCCTAGGCTAAGGGTCGACATATGCAACGTCTCCTTAGAACAATTATACAAGACTGTGCTTAAACTGACACACGATGTTTTTAGCGCAACGCAATCTGACTTTCAATAATCCCTACAAAAGAATGGCCCTGACTAACATTAACCTATACCTTTCATGAATCACTTACCTCACAAAAATCTTCGTTACACGAACTACTGCAATACAGCGAGCGCCACTACTGCCAGCTAAATAAAAGATTCTAACTACTGAAGGCACTAACTACAGATAGGCATAGTTAGCAAATGAAAGATTTTGATAGAGAACAAACAATGTATTTACCTTAATAGTGTTCAAAAGTCATAATATATATAGCAGTTCATGACATCCAGTCTTACAAATTTCAAAACTCCGCCATTTCTCTCCCCACATCCACCACTGCTGGCGGCTCACCTCCAACTGCGCAACGCTACGCGCTGTTAACATCCAGCTGCCCAACACTACAATGGCAGTCAACAATGCAAACTAGCCACAGACTGCACACAGCACAGCCAGTGATTTTCATACAGAGCGCTACGTGGCGTTACCAATAAGAAAACCTAAACAGCCTGCTTACAAACTCCACACCTGTACAGGGCCAGTACAAGAGCAAGTGACTTATCATTTGGCACTCACCCTTTTTCCCTCATACACTTTCGGCTATGTTATTTTTTGCTACGAATTGTAATACACACTGGACACGGACCTTACATCTGAGCTCCTGTGGCACCCCTGTTAGCCTGGAGCCAGAAACAGCCCCTGTTAATCATGATACATCCTGTACAGAAGTATTACAGCTTAGCGCCCCAAGTGGCGTCTTACGTCGCTTGGGGCTTAAACCGATCCTCGCCCACATAAAAATGAACTACGATGTCCATCAGTAGTGGTAGTTGATCTGCCTATGACGAATAATATGCAAAAGTCAAAATTTATCAAACAGTATTATTGAGAACTATATGTCACCCAATATGCAAATATTTGGACCTGCTTTTTACACTACTTACCTTTAAAAAATTATTAAAAGTATCTTTAACTTTTGTAATTTCTTTGAACAGTGCATTATTTACTGGTCAATCTCTACTTGCATCTACATCTACAGGACTACTCTGAATTCACAATTAAGTGTTTGGCAGAGGATCATCGAACCACTTCCGAGCTATTTTTCTACATTTCCATTCTCCAACTTACTTTTAAGTAACTTACTCATTTATTTCATATCGTTTTCCTATCCCACTTTTTATTATTTTTCGAATTGTTTTTCTACAGTTGCTGGAGGAGAATCCCCCTTTTCATGAAAATACCTATATCGATTCTCTGATGATCGTTCTTCATATTTACTTTACATGGTACTCTAATACTGTTGCAACCAGATTTTAGAAGCATTTATTACACTTGCAAATGTTGTTTCTTAGGACAACAATTTTCTAAGTAGCTTTTGACTGTTACAGAGTACATTGTATCTTTCCAATCTGTATGTTGGAAATACATTCTGAAGTTCTAAATTATTGTTTCATTTACTAGGTTCGTAATGCAATATTACGCGGACTGCTGTTCCCACATCCGTTCTATTTCATTCATCTATGCGGAAATGCGCATGGTGGCTGCTGAAAAAGAATGTTGGTAATTCAGAAGAGAGCAGTGAGGTACTTACAGTAAAAATATCACTCACATATAGGATGTTTCCGTAAGAGAATGCAAAAATGTAACAAAACATAGAGAATGCTCCACTGAACAATTTGAGGTAGGGAACCTGGGATCGGAGTAAACTTGTCTACGGTAGTCAAGTCTAGCATTACTCTTTTCCAGCTTATTTACAACTAACGTGGGTACAAGATCACACGTACTGTGCTCACGCTATAGTGGAGTCACACCATCAAGTACGTTTTGCTGTGAATATCTGGGCCGGCACTGTAGACGAAAATCTCACTGGGCCATATGTTCTACCTGGCCGTCTGAATGGGCACCTGTACTTGAGGTTCGTGCAGAGTGTTCGACCTGCGTTGTTGGATATAGTACAAATGGTACGTTCATTGTGTCAATGATGGTATTCGCAGCTAACTGTACTAATGTAAATAAAAAAGTACACAGCAATATGATTTTACTCCTATTATCTCCTTACGCTGGTTTCTCTGATCCCAGATTCCCAACCTCAAATAATCTGAAAAGCTTGTAAGAGGTTGCAGGGTAGGTTGTACCGAGAAAAAATTATTAAGAAAAAAATTAGATGCGTTGCGCCGATTCCGATTTAATTAGCACTGAAATTAGCCAATCACTTCCTTCGTCAAACTGAATAAACGTAGCTTTCGCGCACCTAGCTTCAATTTAACACTCCCGAAAAGGGACATTTTAACTGACAATGAGCTTTTCAACAAATGGTAACTCACTGGCCCACTGACGTATGTACATTACCACATTTTAGTGCGGGCAAGAGCTTGAATTTGCACGAACAGTGACCCGATTGGCTAACGACAATACTAATTAAACCAGAAACAACTTTGATGTGTAGAAAGGTCTTGATCGCAATATTCTTTATTAAGCATTATGCGTTTCAAAATTTCGTCATCAGACTGAAGTTGTGGAATTAAGTGTACAAGGAAATTAACAATAGCAAATATGTGCACTATAACACAAATATGCATATTAGTATTCCACATACAATAATTTCAGTTGGTATTGCATATTTAAATCAAATTTTAGTAACAATCTCATGAAAGTGAGGACATAGACTGAATATCATGCATATCTCATCTCATATAAGCATATTTGACGATGCCTTTGTTTATCCGAAGAGAACCAGTGCCAAACTGACTGTCACCGAGCGACGTGGCGTAGTGGTTAGCACACTGGACTCGCATTCCAGAGGACAACGGTTCAAACCCACGTCCGCCCATCCAGATTGAGGTTTTCCGTGATTTCCCTAAACCGCTTCAGGCAAATGCCGGGATGCTTCCTTTGAAAGGGCACGGGCGATTTCCTTCCGCATCCTTTCCTAATTCGAGCTTGTGCTCCGTCCCTAATTACCTCGTTGTCGACGGGACGTTAAACACTAATCTCCTCCTCCTCCAAACTGAGTGTGGCGATTAAATTATCTAAGAAGTAAACGGAGGTCAGTAGGTGGTGCTAGCATTATCAGTGAAGTCAGTGAATAAGTTTACAGACAACTATACATTGCGATGAACTACATGCCAGAACATAACGAACAACTTAACAAAGCTATATCTGTACTACTTTTATGGAGGAGAAACTCATACATTGACAGCATCAAATGTGCGTTGTTAGATAGCATCGTGAACGTCTTTACAGAGATAGTCGTTAGTCAATAATCAAAACAGAAGACATATTTGCACATATTGGTACGGCACAATATAAACATAAAACTGACACTTATCAGAAATAAAATATAAGTTGTGAAAGAATAAGTTTACAATCATCACTATATAAAATTTGCATGCACTGATGAGCCAAAATATTATGACCACCTGTTTGTAGCGTGTTGGTCCATTTTTCAAACACAGTAAAGCAAAGATTCTGCTTGGCATAGATTCTACAAGTCTTTGATAGGTTTTTAGTAGTATATTGCTTCAAATGTCTACTTGCAGGTGACTAAATTCCAGCAAATTACGGGACGTTGGTTTGTGGGCACACAGCTGACGCCCGATACGTGTTCCAATGGGCATAGATCAGGGGCATTGCTGGCTAAGACGTCAATGTGAATTCACTATCGTGCTCCTCAAACCAATTCAGCACGATTCTGGCCTTGTGTCGGGGAGAGTTATCTTTCTGAAAGATGTCGTCGCCATCAGAGAGGGCTTCAACAACGATAGCGTGCAGGTGGTCTGCAGTATTGTTCACATAGTTCACTGCTGCCATGGCGTCTTCAAGTGCTACCACGGGTCCCATAGAAGTCCAACTCAGTGCACCCCGTAGCATAGTTCTGCTGTCGCCGGCCTGCATCTGTGGCGCGGTTCACATTTCAAGCAGCCATTCGCCTGGATGACAACACGTAAGGCCCTAACCATCGATGTGGTGTAATAAGAAATGCGATTCCTCGTATTTCTATGTCTTGTGATTATGCGTTATTCCACCATCATTCAACAACTTTTCATAGGGACTAACGACAGTGGTACGCCAACAGCCGACCACTTTCGCAGTTTGAGAGATTACCGTTTCCAGCTACAGTGCCACAACAATGTGCCCTTTTTCAAAACTACTTACATCAATGGATTTCCGCATTTACGACCCGTATCTTCGCTAAAATGACTGCCCAATCGTCTTTCTTCTGTTTATCGTTTCTTACTGCGTCACATGCCCGCAACACCACCAGGAGGCATTCAACCTCGCGGTGGGCAGTGGTCATAATGTTTGGACACATCAGTGTAGGCCTATGCATAACCAGATGTAGTCCTACTAAAATAGTCGAAGATATAATAAATGACATACGACAGAATGATTTAGGTAAGCCTAGATTAGTGGCAACAGGAAATTTAAAAGAGAGAAGTTATTAGGATAAAAGGAACTTTTAAATTTTTTTAAAAACTTTAAGGGTACAATATTAGATCTTAATAACAGTTCGGCTGTTAACAGTTTACGACCATCACAATATCAAACATTACAAGAGTATGACTAACTGTAGTCCTATTACAATACCCGAACGAGCAACGGATGATACTCAGATACCATTTAGATAAGCTTAGTGGTGGTGGTAGTGGTTAGTGTTTAACGTCCCGTCGACAACGAGGTCATTAGAGACGGGGCGCAAGCTCGGGTTAGGGAAGGATTGGGAAGGAAATCGGGCGTGCCCTTTCAAAGTAACCATCCTGGCATTTGCCTGAAACGATTTAGGGAAATCACGGAAAACCTAAATCAGGATGATCGGAGACGGGATTGAACCATTGTCCTCCCGAATGCGAGTCCAGTGTGCTAACCACTGCGCCAAGGTAAGCTTAGATGAGTGGCAAAAATCTGAAATGAAACAGAAGCTAACATCAAAATTTTCTTTTCTCTCTCTTATTTCTTTTCATTTATTTCGTGTTAAATATTCTAAAGATATAATACTAGAATGTATAACAGCCTAGCTCGAAGTAGACGGGTGAGGACAAAAAAACCAGTCCCCTAGAACTTAGAGCTACTAAAACCTAACCAACCTAAGGACATCGAGTCAGGATTCGAACCTGCAACCGCAGCGGTCACGCGGTTCCAGACTGTAGCGCCTAGAACCGCTCGGCCACTCCGGCCGGCACCCAAAAAATATACTAGCATATTGTGGTTAGGACGTAGATTGTCTAGGCAATCGTAATGCTGAAATAGTAGTCACAGTGTTTCGGGATTAATGTATTCCCTTTGGACATGTAGTTATATGCAATGTAAAGCGAACGTGTATAACAGTGTGGAAATGTCGAATTATACCTAACAAAAATAAGGTCTTTGAAATGGTAGCGAAACACGAATGTTCAACTTTCATAATGTTCATTTTATTGTTAGTTCATCGTCACACGTCTCATATGGTTCAAATGGCTCTGAGCCCTATGGGACTTAACATCTGTGGTCATCAGTCCCCTAGAACTTAGAACTACTTAAACCTAACTAACCTAAGGACATCACACACATCCATGCCCGAGGCAGGATCCGAACCTGCGACCGTAGCAGTCGCGCGGTTCCCGACTGAAGCACCTAAAACCTCTCGGCCACCGAAGCCGGCACACGCCTCATATGGGAGGTGGGATAACCTAACAGCGGTACAGGTAACCTGCTCTTCAGCCAAGGGACAACAGAATAGTAAAGTAGATGAGAAACAAGAAACCAATAGTAGAGATACATAAATTGAATTTAAAACTTTTTAAAGACGAAACATAAAATGGAACTTTTGAGATTCACGATGGATGACTTTTTACACTGATAGTTAACAACAGTAATAAGAAAAGGTAAAATGAAATACAATAAGAGCATGTTTAGAACATTTAAAACATGTTGCCGAAACACTAATATGTAAAAGAAGCACTTTCCTGTCACTATAAGCACATGCTACAGGGTAGGGAGTCAATTGCTGAAGGAGAAAAGGTTGGCTGGTGAAGAGACTAGAAACGTGGTGGCATGAAGATGGAGGACTGGTGCATTGCAGCGATGGGGTAAGAGTGGATGCTGGGACAGAATAATGTGTGGTGTAAAGTGGGGAATTGGTGACACCAGTGGTAATTGGAAAAAGGAGGTAGGGAAAGAAAGGTAAAAAGGAAAAAAAGGGAGTGAGGAGAGAGGAAGCCCTGATAAGTTGGACTGGGTGAGGTGGACAGCCTTGCCGCAGTGGTAACACCGGTTCCCGTTAGATCACCGAAGTTAAGCACTGTTGGGCTGGGCTAGCACTTGGATGGCTGACTATCCGGTCTGGCGAGCGCTGTTGGCAAGAGCCCTTGTGAGGGAAACTGAGGAGCTACTTGATTGAGAAGAAGCAGCTCCGGTCTCGTAAACTGATATACGGCCGGGGAGCAGTGTGCTGACCACATGCCCCTCCATATCTGCATCCAGTGATGCCTGTGGGCTGACGATGACACGGCGGCCGGTCGGTACCGTTGGGCCTTCATGGCCTGTTCGGACGGAGTTTAGTTTCTAGTTTAGGGTGAGGTGGACCTATAGCTGGTAGGATGGGTAAATGTTAGGGTGGAGTTTATAATCTCAAAGGGGGAGATGGTTGAAGTTTCTTTGGGAGAGCATGTGCGGTGTGTAAGTAGAGGGTGGATGGAATATATCGGTTAGGGCGTGGCAGCGTGTGATGATTAGGAAGTAGAGGGGAAACAATAGGGTTATTGGAGCCGAGTTTGCGGACGGAGTAGATTGTCAAGAGATGTTCAATGTGAGCGAGGAGAGGCAGGAATGAGACGAGCTGCTAAAGCAGATGTAGAAAGGGAGGTGGAGTGCATGGTGGTCGAGGATCTGGAGGGACCATGTAGCATTTGCATAGCAAAGGATGGGGTAGATTAGGGATTTGTATGTGTGAAAGACAATGGAGTCAATGAAGACGTTTTACTCTGTCGGCTTTCTGTTGGATGGTTGGTAGGTGGGGCTTCCATATCAGTTACTGTAGGCGGGGCTTCCAACTGAGTTACCGGTTGAACGTTAGTCCTAGGTATTTTATTGTGTTAGTTAGCTGGACAGGACAGTCGTAAATGGTGAGGTAGAGGTCATGGAGACGGAAACTGCGAGTGGTGCAGCTATAAGTATTGCCTAGGTTGGAGGGGTTAATCTTAAGGAGCCGTTGGTTCCACCAGGAGATAAAGAGATTGAGGTGGATTTGGAGGAATCGTTGGGATTTCTGGAGCATAGGACAGAAGGTGACAAAAGCAGTGTCATCAGAATACTGAAGAAGGTGGGTGGAAGCAGGTGGTCTGGTCGTATCAGCAGTGTATAAGGGGTAAGGAAAAGGGGAGAGAACAGAACCTTGGGGTACTCCTGCAGTGAGTTGGAAGGTAAACGAATTGGTGTTATTAACAAGAACATAGGATGAGCGACTGCAGAGGAAGAATGTAATAAAGTGGACATAGTTGATGGGAAGTGCATAAGTCGGGAGTTCTCTAAGTCAAGGGAGAGAAAGATGGAGGATTTAGGGTTTTAGCTGTTGGAATAGGAGATAGTTGAAGTTCAGGAATTGATCATCACCAGAGGAGGAGGGACAGAAGCCACACGGGTAATAGGAAGCAAATGGTGGTGAATGCAATGGAAGAGGATTGATTTAATGACCTTGCTAAACACTGAGGTGAGTTAAATGGGGCAGTATGAGGAGGTATTGGGGACGGAGTCTGTTTGGTTTGAGGAAAAGTGGGATTTAGAAGTTTTCCACAGGTCAGGATAGTAGCCTGTGGAAAAGAATAGTGTTATACAGGGTTGCAAGGGTCATGAGAAAGGAAATAGGTGGCGACAGGTAATACAATTTTCTGTGAAATACTTGTTTTATGTCCTGTGCTGTGATTGGAATGTTTAATTCTGTTTCTGGTATGTCGTTCAGGTACTGGAATTTGGGAACCAGTTTTGGGACACAGATCTGTGCATTCATGGACAGCAGAAAATGGGAGTAGTCAAGTGAGGGTCGTCAGGGATGGAGCGGTTGTCAGAGACACCTGGCTTTGCTCAGGTCGTCAGATAAGGGAAGGTTGTTGTGAAGGATTGGTAGTGAGGGATTGGATGGGTACCGGTAATTTGGTGGAATGCATTCCAGTATTTAGAAGAGTTAATAGGGAATGTAGCATTTCGACTGGTGCATGTCTGGCGCTAGTTCCGAAGTTTTTTTGCACTGAATAAATTTCTAATGTGTCGCTGCTGTTGCCAGTGGCGTGTGAGTGTATCCTGGTCATGAGTCTGGAAGAAGGAGTGATATAAGCCTTAAAATTCATACAGGAGTACAGCTGATGGTGGGAGAGGGGGCCGATGAGGTTATATAGCTGTAATAGGCGGAAACAGCATCTGACAAGGTCTGCTGCACGAAGGCTGTGGCATATGGGACATCGTCAGGTTGCTGGATAGTTAACGATGGCTTCCTATCTGGGTATCTATGGATTCCTGGTAGGCATGGGAGTAGTTATAGACCATTTTTGCATGGAGATGGGGATGTCACACATGAGGATGAAGTAGTGTGTAGGATATGGTGAGGATGAGCAGTAGGTGGTCACTTCCTGTTGAGTCAAGGACTTCCACAGTGACACTTCCAAGGAGGTTGGTAGAAGCGAGGATGAAATCCTATGTGGCATTGCTTCCAGGATGGGTGTGCTGTGGGACGGGAACAATGTCAGTCTGTAAAGTGATGCTGCTGCCGGCTTTCTGCAACGGATATGCTATGTATGTTAAGATCAATCTCAATAATGTATGCGGAAAAGGTACAGTCATGGTTGAGTAAATCATGGGGGTTGGGTGTATTAGGTTAGATGTAGACAGTAGCACAGGTAACAGTTACGGTTTTGAAGAAGAGGCTAAGGATAAAGTGTTCAGTGGGAATATTGAGTAAGGGTTGTCAACAAGAAGGGATGTTTTTGTGGTGGCCGATTGCAACTCCACTTCTGGCCAGGGGGAGTGGATTATCTGTACAAGGGAGGATATAGGGAGAAATTCGAATGATATGATATCGTTAGAGGAAGGCATTGAAGTTTTTTGGGAGAGTGTGTGCCTCAAAAGAGGCTTGTTAAAGGGTGGGGAGTGGATGTTGTAGTATTGTATGCTGTATTCCTGTCACACCAGGATGAGAGGCAGGGTTGTGTAGGTGAGGAAGTGGCGAGGTTTAAATAAGGGTGTTGAGATTGGTGGAAACGAAGTGTACTTGGTTTCAGGTAGTAGGTGGCTTGGCTGCTGAGGTGCGAAAAACAGCAGGTGGGAAGAGAAATTTGTCACAGGGTATGTGGTCGTTGGAAAGGGTGGCTATTTTAGAGGACAATGGTGAGGAATCTGATGTTTTCAGTACTGGGAGATGGATGGAGTGACTTATTGAGACGATCAACAGGACAGATGGGTACTCTTAATTCTGGTTTGATTTTTGGATATTTAGCCTTGCGCTTGACAGAGCAGATAGGTAGGCATCGTTGCAGCTGTTGCAGGGGGGGGGGGGGGGGGAGAGAGAGAAGCGAGGTTGGGATAGTGTATGAGAAAGTGGGAATCTTTCAAAAATGGTTCAAATGGCTCTGAGCACTATGGGACTCAACATCTTAGGTCATAAGTCCCCTAGAACTTAGAACTACTTAAACCTAACTAACCTAAGGACATCACATACACCCATGCCCGAGGCAGGATTCGAACCTGCGACCGTAGCAGTCCCGCGGTTCCGGACTGCAGCGCCAGAACCGCTAGACCACCGCGGCCTGGGAATCTTTACACTGAAGTGGGGAGGAGGGGAGTCTTACAGTCGGGAATGAGATGGTCATTATAAACAGTGCATGTTTGGAAACGGTAGGACTGGAGAGGGGGGGGGGATTTGGAGAGATCGATTTTATGCTAGCAGTTGTAAATCAGGGCTCCCTCCATGAGGAGGTGATCGGTGGAGGGGGAGAGACTGTGGAAACTCGCATTAGGTAGGTGGGACCTGAGTCATCTTAGATACAGGTGGCTGCACAGATGTTTAAAGCAGCATTGGAAGTGGCTTCAGAAACCACCTCCTCTGTCACAATCTCAGGACCTATCTTTGTTATCACAGCAGTGAATGTGCAAGGATGGTGAGGAAGCTGTAGTTGTTTGGATGTGAAAGTGGTGCTAAAGGGAGTGAGGATGGCATGAGAGACAAAGATAACACACGGGATTTTGGGGAGGAAATCAGAGTGGAAGTCGGGATTCATGGATTGACAGAACCTTTTTAGGGAATGATTTGAACGATCGGAACGTGAGGGATGTATTTTCGAATTTTGGCATTTACGTATTTGGGGTCAGGTATGGAGAGAAAGAAAGTGGAAACAGCCAGAGGAGAAGATCCAGGGGGTGCAGTGTCCATGTGTTTGGTAGGATCTGGAGTTTTTTGTGGTTTTTTGGTTATGTTGCTAGTAATGGCGTCAGCGTTAGGGCGCTTCTGTGGTTTTTTGGTGATCGTCAGATAGGGTAGGGTTGAGGAACTGGAGGAGCTGGGATGTGACCTTACAGTAGGCTCTAGTAGGTTCGGTCACATGTCGATGATAATGTGGTTTCAGGTGTTGCGACGGTAGCTTGGCAAATAGTTATTGTAGTGGGAGTTGCAGGGAAGGAGGTTGGTGTGGGAAACGTTGGAAGTGGTGTAATATGTGGTAGAGATCGTAGTAAGGGCAGTGTAGGCGAAAGAAGCGACTGTGGATGGGGACAATACTGTTGGAAAAGGAGGGTGGATGTAGATCGGTGCGCCAGAGGAAGTGCTCCACATAGTGATTGTGGCAGCAGAGTAGGGGGTTGTGAAATAATGGAACTGGAGTGTCTATGTGAGCAAAAGAAAGCAGGGAACAGAAGATCGACGATAATTAACCGCGGCGGAGCGCCACTGGGATGGCGGGGAATGACGGCAGTGACGTCCTGTGTGATACAATGACAGCAGATAAGGATAGCAGCGGCAGTGAAGATGAAGACGACGGCGACGAGTAGACTGTGGTGGTGGCGGCAGCGAAGACAGCGACAGAAACGACGACGGTGACAAACGAGGTGGAGGGACGTCTGCGGCGACGATCGGAAGACAACTGCAGGTGGCGATGGCAACGGTGGCAGCGACAAGAAAACAGACACACAAGAAAATGATGTAAACACACAGAAGATAGGCTCGACGACAGAAGCAAATCATGTAGGTGAACATATACATACGCAAAGCACAACGGAGTGGCCCCTACGTGACTATGTACAACAAGAGTAGCAGCAAACGAATGTAGAGGCAGAGACCTCCACTCAGTTGATACTGACGTGCTGTTCATAAGTTTTTTTTTTCTTTATTGAGTTTCGATTACCCCAAAGGGGGTCCGTTGGCATCAGCTTAGTATACTGCTCTTCAGCCTACAGAGTTTTTAAAACATAATAAAAAGGTAATAAATAATAAAAGCAGGCGATATAAATGGTGACTCTTGTAAAATGGCGGAAATTTGTGGAAGTTAAAATACAAACATCAAAAAAAGTTTTGCATCACCCAGGTTCCCAGAACTCCTGAAGACAGACGTTGACTGTTGATATTGTATCACAGACACAGTCCCTTAGACTGTTCACAGATGTCACTAACCCCGCCCAAAGATGTAAACAACCATGCATGAGCAGCCCCTATTAGACGGAGGAGGTCCGACAGCCGATCAATTCCAGTCATTCCGCCAGGAAGGAGGTACATGGCTCATGTTGTCTGTAGTTCAACCATGCGCAACTTTACTCCCAACGTTCATGGTGAAGTCCATCTTTGCAACCACGACACCATGCAGCCCGGTAGATGGGCCCAACAACATGCAAAATAGAGCGCTCAGGATTGGCATCACGTTCTCGTCAACGATGAGTGTTGCGTATGCCTTCAACCAGACAATCGTCGGAGACATGTTTGGAGGCAAACCAGTCAGGCTGAACACCTTAGACACACTGTCCAGCGACTGCAGCAAGGTGGAGGTTCTCTGCTGTTTTGGGGTGGCGTTATGTGGGGCCAACGTACGCCGCTGGTGGTCATGGTAGGCGCCGTAATGGCTGTACGACACGTGAATGCCATCCTCTGACTGATAGTGCAACCATATCAGCAGTATATTGGCGAGGCATTCGTCTTCATGGACGACAATTCGCGCTCCCCTCGTGCACATCTTGTGAATGACTTCCTTCAGGATAACGACACCGCTCGACTAGAGCGGCCAGCATGTTCCCTATAGAACATGCCTGGGATAGAATGAAAAGGGCTGTTTATGGACGACGTGACGCACCAACCACTCTGAGGGATCTACGCCGAATCGCCGTTGAGGACAATCTGGACCAACAGTGCCTTGATGAACTTGTGTATAGTATACCACGACAGATACAGGCATGCATCAATATAAGAGGACGTGCTACCAGGTATTAGAAGCACTGGAGTGTACAGCTATCTGGACCACCACCACTGAAGGCCTCGCTGTATGGTGGTACAACAGGCAATGTGTGGTTTTCATTAGCAATAAAAAGGGCGGAAATGATGTTTACGTTGATCTCTTTTCCAATTTTCTGTACAGGTTCCAGAACTCTCGGAACCGAAGTGATGCAAAACTTTTTTTGATGTGTATCTAAAACAAAGGGTTGATGGTGCTAATTAAATACACAGGAAGCAGACAGGTACAATAGTAGATAGACAATTAAAAAACACGGTGACAGTCTGTTTTCTATTTGCAAGAGATAAAAAAATCAGAGCCAGCGACAGCATGGTTTCTGTTCGCTACACTTCGGAACAGATGCATAACACTTAACACTCACTTAAAACACTGCACTTAAAAGTTGTCACAAAGATGACACACCTCAGCTGAGGGCAGATGGTGGGGGACCTGGACAGATGGGAGGGAAAAAAGTGAGTAGGAGAGGAAAAAAGCAAAGTGGTGGGAGGAGCCGATAGAGGGAGAGGTCTCATAACAGTGGGTGGGGCTGGGTGGGCAGGGCAGATGCGAGAGGGAGTGGGGAAAAGCAGAGGAGGGTAATACAACAGGGGAGATAGGGGAGTCAAAGAGAATGTAGGTGGGGAAGAGGGAAAACAGGATGGGGGGGATGAGGGAACCTAGGAAAAGGACAGAGGTAGGGAAGGGGAGTTGAGGATCAGAGTTGACAGGAGAGGTAAATAGAGGGAGAGAGGGCATCATCTGGGAGGGGAGTTGACAGAAGCCACCTTGGGAAATGAGATGAAGGTTGTAGAGGTGGAGGGTAGGTGGGACACAATGGTGAAGCCATGGCAGTGGGTGGGGGTTGGAGAGGAGAGGAGCAATCAAGGGACAGGGTGATCAAGTCCATGGGAGGTTTAGAGGACTCAGATATGTTCAAGGAAAAGGAACAGATGGGGGAAAGGAATCAGGTCATAGAGGATCGGCGTGGGGGATGGAAGGCATATACAGAAGGTGAGGTGGAGTGCATGGTGCTCGAGGATCAGGAGGAATTTTGGGGGAGGGCAGACATTCAAGCAGGACTGTCATAGCAGAGGATGGGATGGATCAAGGACTTGTAGGTGTAGAGGATGGTAGAGGGGTTCAGCAGCCATGCCCAGCCAGAAAGGAGTTTAAGGAGATGGAGGCGATTGTGGGCTTTGGATTGGATAGAGCAGAGATGGGGGGTCCTGGTAAGGTGACGATCAATTGGGAGTCCAGCATAGGTGAGGGTGGGGGAGAGGCGGATAGGACACTTGTAGATGGTAAGGGAAAAATCAAGGAGCCAGAAGGAGGGAGTGATATGATCTATGATGATTGCCTCGGTCTTGGAAGGATTGATTGTTAGGAGCCACTGGTTACACCAAGTGGTGAAAAGGTCAAGGTGATTCTGGAGAAGGCGTTGGGATTGCTGAAGGGTAGGAGTGAGGGCAAGGAAGGTGGTGCCAACGGCACACTGCAGGAGGTGGCCTAGAGTGGTGGGTTGGGGCTTATCTGCTGTGTACAGGAGGTAGAGGAGAGGAGAGAGGACAGAGCCTTGGGACACACCTGTGGAGGGGTAGAAGGTGCAGGAATTTATGTTATGGACAGTGACATAGGAGGGGCACCAATGGAGGAAAGAGGCAATCAGACAGACACAGTTGATAGGAAGAGCGTAGGTCTGGAGTTTAAACAGGAGACATGGGTGTCATGCATGGTCATAGAACTTCCTGAGGTCTAGGGATACAAGAATGGCAGAATTACAGGAGCTAAGCTGGAGGGAGAAAATATGGGTGAGGCGTAGGAGTTAGTCGTCGGCAGAGAAGGAAGGTCAAAAGCTACATTGGGTGTTGGGGAGGAGGTGCTGCTGGAGGAGGTGGTGATGGATGCGCCGGGTGAGGATGGATTCTAAGAGCTTGCAGAACATTGAGGTGAGACAAATAGGGTGATAGGAGGAGGCATGAGATGGAAGCTTGTTAGGTTTGGGGAACATAAAGATATGAGAGGTTTTCCACAGGTTGGAGTAGAAGCTGGTGGCAAGGATTATGTTGTAAATGAAAGCTAGGACTGCAAGGAAGGAGGAAGGGCAGTGTTTGAGATGGTGGTAGATAATGCAGTCATGGCTGGGGGCAGTGTTGCGTTTAGTGCAGAGTGTGAGGATGATGGCCTGTGTAGTGATGGGAGTATTAAATTCCGATGGTAGTGTGTGGCCCAAGTACTGGAAAGAGACATTGGGGAAGAGGGAATAATCAAATTGGGGATCATCTGGAAAGACTTCAGCTAGGTGGGAGGCAAAGTGGTTGGCCTTACTGAGGTTGTCAGTAAGGGGATGGTCATCATGGAGGAGAGAGTATAGCAGGGTAGGACGATTCCCAGTAAGACAGTGGAAAGCAGACCAATATTTGAAAGAGTTTATTTGGAGCCTGGCGTTGAGTTGTGTGCATGTCTGTCGCCAGGCACAGTGTTCCTTCGCAGTAAGCACGTTGTGGATATGACGCTGTAATTGCCAGTGGTGAGTGAGTGTGTCCCAGTCATGAGTGTGGAGGAAGAACTTGTAGAGGAGACGGGATTCAAGAAAAAGGATGGCCTGTGGAGACAGGGCTGGAGGTTGTGGTGTTCGACCTAGGTGTGTATGGAGTTCTAGTAGCCATCCAGTTGGCGTGGGAGTAATCGTGGACTAGTTTAGCAGGAATGTCGGGTTGAGGAATGGGGCAGGGAAGGCGACCATCAGAAATAGTAGGAGGACAGGGGTGTGATCACTGCCAGTGATGTCAAGGACTTCTGTAGTGATGCGCCCAAGGAGGTTAAGAGAGGATAGGATCACATCAGGAGTGGTGTTGAATTCAGGTTGGGTTTGTTGGGGATGGGGAACTAGGTCTCCCTGGAGGGTGGTGATAAACCGATGCCACCGCTGGAGATAAGCAGGAAAACAGTTGTGATATTGAGGTCTGTGGCAGTCATGTAGGTGGAGAAGGTGTGATCAGTGTGGGCCAGGAAATCACATGGGATAGGGATGTGAGAGCAGATATAGTATGGGTGGGGAAGAAGAGGCTGAGGGATTGTTGAGCAAAGGTTGGGGCCGAACAGGAAGTTGTTTAAGGTGGCCGATAGCAACCCCACCACACACTAGGGGTATGGTTTATCAGTGTGGTGAAGGGTGTAAGGGGCTGTGGAGATGGAGAGATGGGGTTGGATGAAGGTTTCATTTAGTATAAAGGCATCCATGGGGTGTTGATTGAAGGTGAGCAGGAAGAGGTGTTCGTGGATGGGCAGGGAGCAGATATTATGGTAAAGGATACTGAGATGTTGTGAGGGTGGTGAGGGGGTGAAGGTGAAGTGGGTCTGTTTGTGAGAGTAGGTGGAATAGGTGGTGAGATGAAAGATGGAATGGGCAGCGAGGGCAATTTGGGAAAGGGTGTGGGAGCATTGGAAAGGGTGGATGTTTTGTAGGACAATGGTGATGAAGTGGATTATGTCCCCTGTAGTTGGAGGAGGGCAGAGGGAGTTGTTGGGGTGGATGGAATCTGGATGAATGGAAATGATGAGCTCTGGGGTGATGGGAGGAGGCTTTGCTTTGCATTTATATGAGTAGGTAGGATGGGAGTCATGCAGGTATTACAGGAGGCAGGAGAGGCAAGGTTGGGACAGTTCTTGAGGAAGTGTGATTGTTTGCAGTGGGAACAGGTAGGGGCACTCTTACAATTGGCAGTGACACGCACATTATATTTAAGACATTGTTGGCTGCAGTAGGATTGGAGGGAGCAACAGGAGGGGTCAACTTTGTGGCGTCTGTCAAGGATGAATCCTCCCTCTGTAAGAAGGTAGTCAGTGGAGGAGGAGGATTCGGTGAACATTTTCATAGGGTAAGTCAACCCAGCATCATTAAAGATGTGATGGGTCGAGTGGATTTCAATGTCAGGGTGGGAATTGAGTTCCGCCAATACCTCAGCATCCATGACCATGGGGCTAAACTTCCTGATCATGGCGCTGAATGTTGGCAGACGTCAGGGAGGCTGAGGCTGAGGCTTTAAGAGAGAGGAGGGGGTGTTGTAGGGGGTGAGGGTGGCTTGTGGGCCAAAGTGAACAAGTGGGATTTTTGAAAGGAGATCGGTGTGGAAGGATGCATTGGGGGATTTGATGAAGACTGAGTTCTTGCAAGAAATGAGAAGGAAGAGGGGGCTTTGGCAAAGTATTAACGGATGGTCAGGGTTAGGGTGCAGGCATCAAGGAACGGAGGGTCAAAATTTGAGATGATAAATGTTTGGGTCAAAGGAGATGTAGAGGTGGGGGTTGGAGTCACATCGATGCGGGTGGGTGGGTCACAGGGATCAGGGGGTTTCTTCGTGAATAGGGTGGGAGCAGGGTCAACATTAGGGCATTTCGTAGGTTTCTTGGATAGGACAGGTTGGGAAGGGGCTGGGGGATGGGTTGGAGGGTTAGGTGTCAGGGGATAGGTGCTCCCTGAGGAGCAGATGATGTAGGGTATGGGGGTATGGGTGTGGCAGAGACTGTGTGCATTATACTGAGATTTGTGCTGGCTAGGAGCCTGATATAGTTAGTGCAGAGAGTGGTGGGAATTCTGAAGATGGCAATGGAGTTGCAGCTAAGGGTGGGGAAAGTGACAGTAGAAAACAGTGCAGGAGTAGGGAGGACATGGAGGCAAGGGATAACAGAGATGGGGTCTGTAGATGAACTCCATGTGGTGGTGGTTGGAGCAGTGGAAGGGCAGTTGAAAATGATGGAGGTGGTAGGGTGGACCATGTTGGTGGTGAATATGGCGATGGTGGTGATGGCGACAGTGGTGGTGATGGTGGCAGAAATGAAACAACAGCGGCGATGACAGCTGTGTTGGCAAAGGACAGTGGCAGTGGCGGCAGCAGCAGAAGTGACAAAGTACCCCTCAGCAAGGGAGGGCAGTGGAGGCTTGACCTGGGCAGTGCGGCTGCCCCTCTGACAAACAATGAAAGCAGTCTGTCAAATCCCTCCAGGTAGTGGCTGGACGATGATGGCAACAGGGGCAGTTTGGTATCCACAACTGGGGACAGTGGCGATGGCAGGAACTTGGGTGGGGCAGAGGTCCACCAGGGTGGCGGCAGCTCATGAGTGGACGGCAGCCAGCTGGATAGACGGACAGAGATGGCAGTGGCGGCGGCATTGGCAGCAGCAGTGGGCTCTCCCAAAAGCGTTGATTGCACCCTGAGAGTAGCACAGGCAGTGTAATTCTCCAATTTGGAGGTGAGGGGATCCAACCCTCGAGATGCTGTTCATATTTTTTTTTTTTCTTTATTGTACTTCAATTCCCCATCTGGGGCAGGCTGGCAGCAGCATAGGAGCTGCTCTTCAGCAAAAAGACATTAATTATACAACAGAAGACGTTTAAAATAACATAAAGGAGAAAATATGGCGGTATAGATGGGGGAACATTATGGAAGAGAACAAACAAAAAGGGGGCGACTGTAAAATGGAGACACAAACCTTAATAAAGTAGCGCACACAAGAAGCCGCACACTGGGACAATTACAGGAACACAAGGTGAAGTATGGCAGGAGCATAAAAGTTGTGATGGGCAGTGTATCACAGGATAATCATGGACAGCAACATTATGTACAAGTCCAGTGCACAATTAAAATCACAGCTCCTGACAGCACTGGAGAACAGCATCAAACACAACACAGATGAAGTACATCAACTACGACAAACAAACTGCAAGGATCTGCCAGTGGTACGGAGACGATGGAGAAGGTAAGAAAGTGGCACAGGCAGTGCTAGAGGGGGGAGAGAGGGGGAGAAGGGCGTGGGCGAGCCGAAGTGGGCCAGGGCAGGAGGGACAGGGGAGGGAAACTGCTGAGGATGGGGTGCAGAGGGGGTGGGAGGAAAAACTGTTCTGGGGGAAGGAGGGGAGAGGAAACAGGGGGGCCCTGGGGAGAAGGGGGACAAGGCCAGCCTACAGTTGGTAGGAAGGGTAGATGTCATGGTGAAGTTCGTCATCCTGGAGGGGGAGGTGCTGGAAATTGCCATGTTGAAGGAGATGGAGGGTGTGGAGGTGGAGAGAGGGAGGGATACAGCGAGAGAGGTGTGGGAACAAGTGGGGGGTGGAGAGGAAGGAGGAACCAGGGGGGCAGGGATAAGCCTGTGGACAGTGTAAAGGATGCTGAGGAAAAGGAGGAGGTGGGGGAAGGGGATGAGGTCATACAGGAGTCGTGTTGGGGATGGAAGGCGGATATGGAAGGCAAGGCGGAGCAAGTGGCCTTCTAGGATGTGGAGGGCCTCATAAGAGCAGGGATGGGTGGAGTTCCAGGCAACACTGGCATAACAGAGGATACAACAGATGAGGGATTTGCAGGTGTGGAGGATGGTGGAAAGATGCAATCCCCATGTCCGGCCAGACAGGATTTTTAGGAGGTGGAGGCGGGAATGGGCCTTCTGCTGGATGGTCAGGACATGAGGGGTCCATGTAAGGTGATGGTCGTGGGTGAGGCCACGGTATCTCAGGGTGGGGTTGAGCTGGCTGGGACGACCATAAATGGTGAGATAGAAATCATGGAGACGGAAGGAGTGGGTGGTGTGGCCTATGATATTGCCTGGAGTTTGGAGGGGTTGATAGGAAGGAACCACCGATTGCACCAAGTGGTGAACAGGTCAAGGTGGGTTTGGAGGACGCGTTGGGACTATCGAAGGGTAGGATAGAGAGCCAGAAAGGCGGTGTCATCAGCATATTGGAGTAGGTGGTCAGGTGGGGGTGGCTTGAGCATATTGTTCATAAGGTTAACCACAATGAAATGTACATGTAATGTAACTACATTCAAGACGAGGAGATAAATTTACTGCACCCATAATGTGGAACCATGGCAAGAAACCATTTACATGCTGCGAAAAACTTTAAAGTAAGTCAAATGAATTGCATAAAGTACTAATGTTGGTGAAATGCGAAGTACTGATCCACTACACAGAGACTGTAACTAAAAGAGCTTCACAGCGAGATAGGTACATTGTGATGGCGGCCTGCGAGAACAGTAGCTCCGTCTCTTGAGGTGGAGTGAATCTATAGAGAAAGCCTGGCAAGATAGCTACGGTACATCAGAACAGCCCATGAAAATTGTGGCACCATCTAACAGGGCATAAGTTACTAACGTCCATTCAGCTATAATGGCTGCATCGTATATAGTTCACGAATTCTAGATGATTATTGCTATTCTAAGCGCTCTTACAAAGCTTGTATCAAGTCTGAGGTACATTTTATATAGTGTCATCAAATACATCTAAGAACCAATTCCTGCTGAAACACTCCTGCTCATTAAGTAACTGATGAGATTGACAATTTTAGTTGAAGACAAAGAAATATCTCGAAACCTACACATCGAATCAAAGAAGTTACGATTCCACTTGGAGACACATCCAATAATACCACACTCGACTCCTGACCCCACCTATTGTTCTAATGGGAACCCGCGTTTTTTTATTGCAGGTTACGATTCTGCGGCAGAATTTATCTACGTTTTGTCTGAAGCATTTTCTTCATTGAGTCACAGATGGCGCTGTAATGGGAGGAATAGAACTGGGTATACAATCATAATTTATGACATACCACTCAACGGCCCTTGAAGATTCAATATAGAACCGGTAGTTCCTGTTCAAAAAACGTTCGATATTTTCAACCATTCAGCGTGCCGTCGACAAAATATGGACTACTGACTTTCTTCCCCATGATGCCACACCATACGTTAAGCGACCTAGGACGTTGATGGTCGACTTGCCGTAACGAATGGGGATTGTCTGCACTCCAGTAATGCATGTTATGCAGCTTAACGCTGCCATGGTTTGTGAATGTAGACTCTTCAGAAAACCGTACCTCAGCAAAGAACGTGAGGGGTTGCTTGCGTTTGTTGACGTGCCCATTCGCAAAACACGACCCAGTTATGGAAATCGGTGCCATGAAGTTCTTGATGCAGTGACATGTGGTACGGATGATACTTATGACGATACAGTTCTGTGACAATACCACTTGTAGACATACTACGTAAAATCGTGGTGCAACTGTCAGACGCTTATCCGTGGGTTGTGATCCACTACCGTTAGTACAGCTATTTCATTAGCTTCTCCTGTAACACGTTTGCTTCGTTTCCCTTTACCAGTCTGTACACTGCCATCACACATAAATGGGTTCACGACCTTGTAGAAGAACGAACGTGAGGGAGCTTTCTCTGGAAAAAAGCAGTCTCAACATTTCTCCTACATTCTTTGTAGATCAGGATCATTTCAATTATTTCTTCTGTGGTTACAACACTCGTACATCTGTACTCCAGATGGTAGGTAGGTAGGTTTGCAGGCAATAAACACTGCGCGAGTATTGTAACGTGTAGAGCCGCTATCTGTCCCACTTCTGCACGACATGTCAGCAGTGTACTGCCTGTTACGATATAGTTGGCTACACGGCCACGGTGACGCGTTCATTAGTCCCCTCTTCGATATTTCAGAGGAAAACAATGTTGCGAATGAGGTTCTCAATTAGAAGTTAAGAAATCCTGGCGTGTCCCACCACCGCAGCAAGTGGGGTCCCACGTGTCATTGGATATTCAAGGGCCATTGAGCAGCATGTCCTAAATTACGGTTGTGTATCCATTTCTATTCCTCGGATTACACTGCCATCTGCGGCGAAAAGAAGAAAATGCTTCAGACAAAACGTATGTAGATTCTGCGGTAGATTCGTAATCTGTAATTAAAAAACTTGGGTTCCCATTGGAGATTTCAAATTTGCCTCCCGTCATCCACGCACAGGAATGGGTGGGGGTTTCGAGACAAATAAATTGGAATTATAACTTTTTTTGATCCGATGTCTAGTTTCAGAAACACTTCAATGTCTTTAGTTGAAATGAACACTCTGTATATATTTCGAGTTCTTCCAAAATGTCTGACAGATAACAATGGGGGGTGACGTGCAAAACCTCAAGTACGTAAGCTATTGGAAACAAGCCGTTCTTCTTCGTTTTCAAATGTTGTCCCAGAGCACTGGCATCACTGGGATTAGCAATGAATTCTCTCCCGACCATACCAATATAAATATCATCACAATCACCACACTGTATCTTATATACACCAGATTTACCCAAAATACTTCTTGATTTCAGTCCTACGTCACGCCTTAATCATATGTGTAAATTATCTCTCGTTTTAAACGAAACATCATCAGCCGTTTTCAAAACTTTCGCAATTTTGTCACAGTGGAGACCATTGTAGACTAACAAAACGCCCTTTTTTATCCACTTTTTGAGTACCTTGGATTCTGCTTCTGTACAGGATAAAACAGTTTACGAATACTTTTAGTTTTATACCCAATTGCAATACTACTTGAACAACCCTCTTCAATTGCTTACATCTTGCCTCCTGATTAATGTCGAACCTCAAAATTCGTGTATCAGGGAGGGAAAATAAGCCCATTTGTAGATTCGTGAATGACATGTATCGTTACTAATTATAACATCGATGCAAGTGGGTTTACAAAATACTCCGAAAGTAAGATTGTCTCTTCTAGTAACAGAGCTCTAAATAATTAAAGGAATTGCTCACTTCCACTTCGAAAGTAAATTCAATGTTTGGGTGCATGGAAATGAAATGGGCGCATAAATTAGAACTACCCTTCATGCAATAGTAATATGTCATCTACATAACGATAAAATGATTTAACTTTGGTGCAAACTTTGCATGTGATTCAAAAAATGTGCTTTACAAGTGACTGACAAAAATCTGTGCCAAGGTACCAGAAGGTAAATTACCCATAGCTAAGCCATTTTGTTGTGAGTAGATTTTGTTATTGAGGGTAAAGGCGTTGGGAGACAAGGATACCTCTAGCAAATCAATTAATTCCATAGCCTCACCATGGGAAAGCACATTATGGGTCAATAAATGCTTCCCAATAATATCAAGAGTTTCATTAAGTAGTATACATGAGTACAAGTAACCAATATCCAGTGATACAAAAAGGATGCCATCTAGGACTTGAAGGGTTTTGATTTTGTCTGTGAATTCATAAGAATTTTTTACACAAAAAAGGAGACCAGACAGCGAGGTCATCGGTCTCATCGGATTAGGGAAGGACGGGGAAGGGAGACCTATCTACGACAATATTTCTTTGCTTGAAGAAGTGAAAATGAAAATTAATGAAGCGCCAGGTGAAGTAGGGGAAAAAGTACACAAACGGTTTTGCAGAAGAACACTGGCCTGAAGGAGTTGTGTGCAGCTGCCGACATACTTAGTGGAAAATGCAGCACTCCTGACTGCAGCATTCCTGTCCAACGTGTGCCGAAAATGAAGTACGCCCCTGTCACATCTGTTGATGTAGAACGTTCTTTTTCAGCGTATAAATTGATTCTGATTGACAAGTGCCACATTTATTCTCTAGAAAACCTAGAAAAGATTTTGGTTAATGAAGCCAACTATGGTCAGAATATGTTAAACTACGAATGTATTAATTAAACCATTGCCATATCTTTTTTACGGAGATCTTTATCTTGCAAGAACTCAAAAATATTTGGAGTTTCGTTCAACATTAATGTTGTAGATTGCTGTGCTCTGTAACTGTGTAAATATTCATTCTCCTTGTTTTAATGACTAATAAGATGTTCATACTGTCAACACTGTGTATTTTAATTTATTTTTATTTTCTCTGCATCATTTTTATTAGAGCCTATTTTAGGTTTTATAAAGCCTAAATGAACTAGTGAAGGAGCCTATTTTAGGTGCCTAAAACACTTTTTTATGGCCTAATCCGTGGTCTAGTAATTAATGCTACTCCACGATAACTCCCGCCCGCATTCTACTAGACTGACGAAAAACACTATACAGGAGTTGTATTGGCCAAGTCATTCCGCATCCATCTTATGCACCTTATCTTTCACCTGCAGATTATCACCTTTTTCGCGCTCTATCGAACAACCTTCAAGAAACTTGTTTTCCGGATGAAAATGCGCTCCGAACATGGCTGGTCGAGTTCTTCACTTCAAAACCAAGTGATTCCTACAGTTGTGTAATTGAAAAATTCTGCTACGTGTATCTATTGTATTTACTAAACTTACGGAAAAACTCTACGAACTTATGCACCAACCCAATATCTTCAACGATAATGTAGGCATCAGTAGACATTTTACAGCGATGGACACAAGTAGAACAGAAGATGCTGTGAGCTGTGCATTCCACTGTTCCGCAACGGGGTGCTTGGAAAAGTTTAAATTTCCTCTACGGACTTCCATTTACAAGGTGAAGTCTATTGAGTCTATTGAAATACCGAAGACAGTGCAGTACGCTTCTGCTCTTACGGACGCAATGACGTTGACACCATCAGATGCAAGAAATGTGCTCCAGTCTGTTGAACAGCAAAAATGATGAACATGTATAGATAAATCCGTGATGCATATATGGTCTCTGTCCAGAGAGCTCTCCCGCAGAAATAATATATTTATTTCGTCTGGATAAAGGCACCTGTAGGATGCTACAACAGTAAAATAGTGAATAATCTGCCAACGGAGGCTACTACGTCCGGAGACCTCTCAGTATACGTTCGGGAGACCTCTCAGTATCAAAAGACCGTTTACAGATCTGTTGCAACACGTACACACCAATATTAAAAAGTTCTGGACGGGAAACAGTGAAAAGTCAAATAAATAGGTTCAGTATTATGCTTCAGTCCAAGTAGAGATTCCACTTTGGCCCGGGTACGACTCAGTAGGTTGTCGAGAAGTTACCACATCAGTGGTATGTGATTTAACCATGACAGTTCCCCACAACATTTCACCCTTGAACTTAAATGGTACGGATGTGCATGTAGCGATTTCTGCGTACAAGAGTGGTGTAGACCGTTTGTTTTTTAAAAGAAGAAAAATGTGAGAGGTAGGGGAAACCAGTAATCGAATTAAAAAAAATTGAAAATAGCCTTCCTGTTAATATTCAGTGGCTTCTGGCATCAAACATTCTAAATGCTTACAGATTTACAAATATTTTGTTTTAGGAAGTGGTCTAAAAATTTAAAATCAGAATGTTATTGTTGATCGCTCCTCATACTTTTATCTCTGTTATGAACGAGACTTTCATTAAATATTTGTAGGTTATTACCGATAGCTTTTGCAATTCGCATCATATGTCTTAAATTATTTGTAATCTTTATAAATTAACTGTGAAAATCATGTGAATATGCTCGTCCAAAACTATCATCAATATCTTTTGTAATATGAATTTTTCATTGTATAAGGTAATGACTGGATGATGCAGCAGCACGGAAAGCCAAGTAAATCAGTATAAAAAACACTGGTGATTGTTCCGCTGCAGTAACTAGCGAACATTTTACTATCGGTGTGATGCTTAAATTGGTTGGTACGGTACATGAATAGCTGAGACGCCGCTAGTTACATTTTCATCCTGAAACAAGTTTAATTTCAATGTACTTTCAGGCATAGCAATATTAGAGCATCTGTACTGTCAGAATTAATCGTAATACGGGAAGAAATACGCCACAACAACATATGATGGTCCAACAAAGCTGTGGTAAGTTTCATACAGCGGTAATTTGGTGTCATTTCACTGTTCAGTGGATTATTATTTTCAGAAGTACCATTAACATACATATTAGTGACAGTCAACGTTTCCATCTGTGTGCTACCGTATACTATTTTAAATGTTTAACTTCAGGTCAAAAAAACTGCACTTGCAAATCCTCTGACAGCCACCATGGCGAATAATTTAGTGCTTAACTCGCAAATAAGTTAACTGATAACAATAAGAAAAATAAGTTACTACTGGTACTTAATTTCAAAATCCTACATTTAAATTATGTAAACAAATTAAACAAATTTTAACCAAATAACTATGGTTTGCAATGTGTTTTATCAAAATCTGAGTTAGAAATCCTTTAGTTGTTAGGCCTACCCCCAGCTTGAACGAATAGCTGTCAAATTCGACATGTTTGCAAACTACAGTTATTCGCCTGGAATAAAAATCATTGTGCGGAAGATGTTGTGGGATGTTTAAAAAAAGACTGTAGTTTCACTTTAATCCTAAATCTAAAGTGGCAGTGAATTTCGCCGTCGCTAAAAACACTGGCGTGCAAATCTTAAGAACCAAAGTAACTTTTACTGCCAAGTAACAGCTCGTCATACTTGTGCCATACACATAAAGAATAGCTACGGTATGTACAAAAAGTTAAGTAAAAGTAATACAGAATAAGTCATTCCATGTGAAAACTACCAATAAAAAAATAATTTTTGAAACTATGATGATTTAGAATTTTGTATTTTTTTGTCATTTTATTAATGATTTAAAATTTTGTAATTTTTTGTCATATTATTCTGCCCATTAGAATATGATAAAATCCAAAATTAAAGGTATTTTGGTCATTTCGTTTACGACGAAAAATTTTTAAGTTTCCGAAACAGTGCGCTTTTTGTGGTATTTTGAAACATTAATATGGCTATTTCTCACACAATAGTTGATGTACAGACATGGAATTTATACCATTTTATTCAGTTAATTGTAAGATTTAAAACCGTGTGATGCTTGACCAAATTCATTAAAACGCAAAATTTTTCGAAACCAACCCTTTTAAAAATTTTGAAAACTTCAAACTCGGATTTTTTGTTTTGGAAAAGAAATGTACGTTAGTCGTACACTACTACATAAAGTGGTAAAACAGAAGATTTTTACAAACGGAACATAGATAAATTACTTTTATTTTACAGCTATTTGTGTTGTCGACTGTACGTCAACTGCACTGGCTTACGAAGCTGCTGTTTCGTTGACAGTAATTCACTTAAGTAGACACGAATTGTTGAGGTAAAATTAGTTAAACACTAGTGAGGGAAAAATGGACCAGGGTTCTGTGTGCATGCATAATTCATTAAGCACATGTTCTCAGGGAATAGAGTGGCAAAAAAACTGTGACAGAAAAGTATTTCTCTCTTAATTTAAAATGCTTAATAATCCAATAAAATTTTGAAGTCACTTCGAATACAAGTGTCAGAACGAATGAAGTGCAATTTGTACTTGCTATATTCCAGCAAGTACTGTTCAACATTTTATTGGGAAATTAAGGATTTTAAATCATGAAGCTGTCTCATTTGTGCCACTGTCACCTGAGGCTCTCATATATGGTTTAATAAATGCGCATAAAAGTCGAAGTGTTTTCATAACATGCATATTAGGCCTAATCAGTTGTGGAAGTACAACATGATCAAATATTATCAGCCTTATAGTTGTTTGAGTGTGGTAATGCAAATATATACCATCCATCACTTTTTCTGTGTGACAAATGATGAACATATGCAGCATTTATTTATTTATTTATTTATTTATTCTTTGCCCATGGACTCCAGCTGAAAATTCAGCTGAGAGTATTGGGTGTGTCATACAATAAGCTATTAACATCATACTTGATTTCATTATATATAAATGAAACAAATGATTAAACAGAAATAGTCCATAATCATACAAAGGTATTACATGTTTCACATTATATGTACACACAAATCCAAACAACATACATGATAATTTTAAACGTACATTTCAGTAATGATATATCATATTAAACACCATCTTAGTATTCACTCAAACTGTATATACATTTCTCTGTGAGATACAGTTTCAAATGATTTTTAAAACATTTTAGGTCTGTTTCTTTTTTAATGATTTTGGGGAGTTTATTAAAAAACCTTTTGCCTGCTTCTTCTGGGGCAGTCATAGACAGTTTTAGATTTCTGTTTATCATGTAGTAATTTTCATTTCCTCTTGTACCGTGTTTGTGTATATCTTTATTTAGGAGGTGTTTATCACTTGACCTTACTGCCATTATGCTTTGGTATATGTACAGTGAATATACTGTCATAATATTATAGTGTACAAAAGCTTGCCTACAGGTCTGTCTTGGTGGTATTTTTGCAATGCATCTCACTGCCCTTTTCTGAATTGTGAATATTCTTTTTAGGTAGCCAGCTTGTGCACTTCCCCATACATGAACTGAATAAGACAAATGTGGGAAGACAAGTCCATAATACATTGATCTGAGGATTTTATCATCCACAGTCTTAGCTGTTTTATGCATGATGAAGATCTGTTTGTTTATCTTTTTACACAGTGCATCTATGTGCTCCCCCATCCCAAATGTTTGTCTATTATAGTTCCTAAAAAATTTGTGCTGGTTACTTCTTTAATAGTCTTTCCATTTACATTAACATTTATATTATAATTTTCACTATGCTTGGTCTGAAATACTACATTCATTGTTTTAGACTGATTCATAAACAGGTTGTTTTGTGTTAAATATTTATTTGCATTTTCGATAGTCAGGAGAACTTCCTTCTCAAGCTCCTCCTTTGTGTCAGCTGTGCAAATGATTGTTGTGTCATCAGCATACATTATAAGTTTCTGATTTATATAGCTAGGGAAGTCATTTACGTAGAGTATAAATAGTATTGGCCCAAGCACAGACCCTTGAGGCACACCGTGTTTAACTGTTTGTAATTCTGATCTGTAGTTTGTTATATTTCCCCCACTAGTATGTCTGATTTCTGTGCATTGTTTCCTATTTGTAATGTATGATTTAAGTATGTCATAGCATTTTCCTCTAATTCCATACTGATATAATTTCATCATTAATTTTGAGTGGTTCACACAATCAAATGCCTTAGATAGGTCCATAAAAATCCCACAAGTCTTTTGTTGCCTGTCAAGTAAATTAAGAATGTGCTCAATTATATCTGTTGATGCTGTTTTTGTTGACTTCCCTTCTCTGAAACCATGTTGTGATGAATGCAGTATACTGTACTTTGTTATAAAACTTACAATTCTATTCTTTATTATCATTTCATAGATTTTAGCAAATGTTGAGATCAATGATATTGGCCTGTAATTTCCTAGTTCATCCCTGTTCCCTTTCTTAAATATTGGTTTCACTTTACTTACTTTCAATGAATCTGGAAATATACCTTCTTCTATCGCAGCATTCAGCATGTGTGTCAATGGTTTTAAAATACATTCTCTGCATTCCTTTACGAGATGTGATGTAACACCATCCAAGCCAGATGAATGTTTAATTTTAAGTTGTTTTATTAGGTTTGACACTTCTGCATCCGTTGTAGGTATGAAAACCATAGTGTGATTTGTATGTGGGGGGTTTAACAATTTACTTACTGCATTTGTTTTATTTTGACTTATTAATTCGTCTGCTACAGTAATATAATATCTGTTAAAAGTATTGGCTACTTCTAGAGGGTTTGCGTTGCTTTTCCCACTCATCAGTGGGCAGATGTCCTCTGCCCGATTTGTTACTTTCCCTCTCTCTTCATTAATGAACGACCATAAGCCTATTGAGTGGTTCTTTCCCTTATCTATGGACATCCTGATGAACGATGCTTTAGTTTTTCTGATAAAACTACAGTACTCTTTCTTTTTTATTTTATACAGTGTGTTGTAGGCCTCAGTATTTTTTTGTTTGGATAGGTCATAATACACTCTCAGATTATTTCTGGCATGGATTACTTCTCCAGTCACCCAGCTTTTCTTTTTTTGTTGCTGTTTGACAAGCCTTTTACTAACGGGACATGTAACATCATAATAATAATTGAATAAAGAAAAAAATTGGTTCCATTTGGTGTTTGCATCTTTAGCTGCATATATTGTTTCCCAGTTTTCTGCCTCTAACATCTTTTTTAGCAGATTTATGTTATGTGGGTAGTTCTGTCTTCCCATCTCCCATATCTTCTGCACTGAATCACTATTCTTTATATTTATGTCTATCATGATTGCAAAATGGTCTACTAATGTGGAGTTTATTACCTGTGTGTCACAATAGCATGTAGGAATATTTGTTATTACATGATCAATTATAGTTTCACTATGCTTTGTTACTCTGGTTGGTTTATCTATTTTTATTTTTAGGTTGTATATGCACAATAAGTCCAATAGGGTCTTAGTATTGTCTGTATTTTTACTTGTGTCTATGTTCAGATCTCCTATAATTATCAAATAAGCATATGTTTTTGAGAGGTGTTGTATTATATCTTCCAGCTGTTCAAAGAAGGTTTTCATTATACCATTTGGTGATCGATACAAACCTAATACACAACATAAATTCCCAGCAATTTTAGTTTCCAGTGCTGTAGCTTCAAAGCTCAATTCTATAGCATATTTTGTTATATTTATGGCTTTAGTTGATTTATAGTTAGAAAAAATGGCAACCCCACCACCTTTATAGGAAGTTCTGCAAAAACTGGCTACTCTCACATAATTCTTCAAGTTGTACATTCCTATGTGATTTTCTTTTAGCCCATGTTCTGTAACTACTAGAATGTTTGGCCTATACTCCTGTAATATTACCTCTAGTTCCTCTGTTTTATTGTTTATGTATTGAACATTTTGGTGAAGTATTCTAACAGTTGGCTTTAAATGTAATAGTTCCCCTTCCTGTAATATACTAAGCACTTCACTTGCTGCCTTTGCTACTGGTACTATGCAATGTTTTTTTTCAGTTTGTGTCATTAAACCTGGATCGTATCTTTGTCCGGTGTTTATGTTCCTCTCACTATTGTCACACTGGTATTTAAGATGGACAGTTTTACTTACATCTTTTTCCATGTTCTCTTCCTGCTTACTCGGTACCATAAAAAATCCTCACTTAGTGTAGCAGGTCTCCTAGTTCTCAGGCATCTGTCTTGATTGGAACCTGCTTCTGCTGTTGATCTCCCAGGCCTCAGGTACCTCTTCTGTGTGGTTGCTGTTGCAGGTGGCTCCTGTGCTCCCCGACTTGGTGACTGCCCTTCTTTGTTAGCTGCTGCGGCTAATGACCCTTGTATGTTTTCCTCACATGCATTTTCATTGCCTTGAGGTAGTATTATGGGGTCTGCTGTTCTGGATGCTGTTGCTGATGACGACAACTCTGCTGATGATTGTGGTGATTCTGCTGCTATTGGTTTATCTGACACTGCTGCTGAGAATATCTGAGCCTTTGCTGCTGCTACTGGTGTTTGTTGTAGCTCTACTGCAGATAATGATGGTTCCACTGTTACAGACAACTCTTGTTTTGGCGGAATTGGGATTGGAGACACTTCCATTACAGATGACTCATTAATAAATTTAAGTATTTCGGCACTAATAATCTTTTTCCCTTTTACGTTCATGTGGAGACCATGTCTTGTGAAGTGCTCTCTGTGAACACTGTTTATCTCTACGAAAGTCGTATTCTGGAAACCTCTACATATTTTCTCAAACAGCCTGTTTGCTGTAACAATCTCGATGTTTACGCACGAGTTTTCCATCAGATCGTGTCTCCTGGGGATACTAACAATGTAGAAATGCACTCGAGGCATCCTTTTGACAGTTTCCTTCAGGATTCTCGTTGCACGCCAAGTTTCATTACAGTAAACATCATTTGCGCCTCCTATTATGATGCAGCTGTTACCGGTCGTTAATATGTTGTCACTGTTTTTCAGAATCTCGCGTAATGGCGCGCCTGGTTTGATTATGCCTGTTAGATTAAGGTCTGGGTGATTTCTTCTCATAATTTCCGTAATTCCTCTCCCATGACTATCTGCAAAAATATATGTCTGTTGTTTGTGTCCTTGCTTATCCATAACGTGGTTGTTTACTTTTTTTTCTTTACGAATATTTACCTTGTGTTTTTCTCCGTTTAATCCACTTGTATATTTTTGTGTGGATAGTTTGTTCATTTTTTTATCCATAGATGCACTATTAACACTTTCTTTTCTTGCGTTTAATTCACTTGTGTCTTTTTGAGTGATCAGTTCGTTGATATATCTAGTTACAGTCGTACTGTTTACACTTTGTACATTTGGTTGTGCAGACCTACGAATTTTATGGCTAGCATTAATGAGATCTTGTTGCCTTGACGATTCAGACAGTTCCCGTATGGTTAGTACCAAATTTTCCATTGTTTTTGTATATTTTTTTATAATGTCAAGTTCTTTTTGAAGTTCGTCATGCACGCTGTCTTCTATTCCCGCGTAGTACTTTCCACTCGCGATCTCGCGGCCGTTACACTCTATGTCACATTTACACTGTATTTGTAAATCTTCTTCAGCAAAGCAGTGCGAATGGCACCATTTATGTTTAAACACGCATATTCTAATTCCATTTAGCACTGTTTCGTCACAAACAATACACTTGATTGAAATTAAGTCCTCAAAAACTGCAGAGCGATTTAAAGTTACACGTACACTTGCCGCCATCTTATCTTATCTGAAACCTTGGCTAAAAGATTTTAGGAAGTCACAGCAGTCACAGAGACTCGGGTGTATCATGTGTTTATTCCTATGAGCAAAGATAAAGCAAAAACTGCTTCTGACTTTATTGATTTGGATGTTCATTAAATTAAAGTGGTCCAGGTGATACAGCTTTTGAACAAATTACTAGACTTGTTGCTTGTGTGTATAACAACAAATGGTGGATGGCTTGTCTGCTATCAGGTGATGTAAAAGGAGAAGTAAACATTTTATTTATAGATCCTTAAGGGACCCACTCTTTCTTTTTAGAAAAAAGATCAGATAAATTGATTGCAACCTCATGTTTTGTAATTAAATCCCACAATTCGCCATCATTGACTTGAGGCCTTATGCCTGCTGCAATGCGGGGCTGGCCTTATTACTATTGAATTGGCAGTGTTAGTTGCCACCCCGAACCCCCCGGGATGGAATTAGTGTACCCCAGCTGTCTGTGTCTAGTGTAAATCATGGACTAGTGCGAATGTGTTTCAAATGTATGCAAGTCGTGTAACTGAAGCAGAGCATGGGGACCAGCCCAGTATTCACCTAGTGGGATGTGGAAAACCGACTAAAAACCACATCCAGCCTGACCAGCAAACCGGCCCTCATCATTAATCCACCAGGCGGATTTGATCCAGGAGCGGCACGCTTACCAGAGTCCATCAAGTAGTGCATTAATGCTTTTGGCTACCCTGGCAGGTCAATTAAATCTCACAATTGCCACTCGAAAGAATATAGATTTTCAGATGAAGAACTGTGAAAAGCTCCAGATTATACTGGAAAAGAATGTATTGTTACACCAATAATCTGTCATTACTGCTTTGGAGAATTAGGTTATGTCATTTGAAAGAAAACTGCAAGGGACAATCTTAGACTCTAATAAGATTGTTAGCGTGTCACCATAACATCTGCCTTGTTGAAGATGAGTAAAATAATTCTCTTTTCAAGGCCTTCAAATAACACACTATTAAATAATAACTTCTATATCTTTGTGTAGTTAATAATATTGATTAATGTTAATTTATTTGTAAAATAATGCCTGTGTGATGTAGTGATTTTAAGGTTTATGAACATATAAAATCTTAATACTTTTGGGGGTTTTAAAAATTAATTACTCAAAATCAGAAAGCCCAAAACAATTTTTAATTTCAGTTTTTCATGCAACCAAATACTTACTACCAATGTACAAAAAATAAAATTAATTTGAGATCGTAAGAACCAGACCAAAGATCATTTACATGGACGGACACAAACGGAAATGACACACTTATGCAAAGACAGTAATTACATAGAAGTCACAATGATTCACTATGATCCCCTGGACAATACAAAAGATGGAATATGGTTCTTAATAGGCTGTGTGATCACTGCAGGTGGCAGTGCATTCTGCCCTCAAGGTTGCTAAGGAGTTCTTGTGATAGAGCATGCCATTCCTCTACCAGCACAGTTGACAACTGCCGGATTGTCAAGTCAATGCATTCACTGGAAATTTTCTCTTTCCAAGAGATCCTCCACTTGCACCATTTGGTACTATCAAACAGTGTCATCCATAAACAGGTACCAGAGCTGAATGCACCACTGAAAAGGCATTCTTGCAAAAGGAGTACAGTGTCACAACAACATGGGTCAGTGACTGTACTGCGTTTTAAGATTTAGAAGTATACTCTTGGCACATTCGCAAATCTTTGAACATGATACCCTCACCAGTCAGTATTACTGTGACACTGTTCTCCTTCCCCATTTGCATCTTGTCAGGGGTGCATGCCACCGTGACTTCATTTTTATGGATGACAATGCATGGTCTCATCAAACAGAGCCCCCAACTTAGCCCTACTGAGGCTGTGTGGGATATATTGAGAAGATGTACTGCAGCAATGACCATCCAGCAGTGCTATGCTGGTGGAAGAATGGGACGTCCTACCATAATAACTCTTACTAACCTCGTGCACAGTATGGAAGCATGCATTGCCATCCATGGTGATCACACACCCTATTAATAACCAGGTCTCAACTTTTATAATGTCCAGGTGCCATCATGAATCTTGGCAACTTCAGTGCAATTATTGTCTTTGAATAAAAGTGTAATTTCTTTTGTTCTCATTGCATATGTCTTTCAGTTATCTTTTGTGCTACACTGCAGCAGCTGTTTGTGTGTATGGTCCACTTTTCATTGTGCTATGTGGGACAGTGTCACATCATGCAAAAGTTGCTTTCGTCCACAATTTCTACCTACCAGTCTATCTAGAAATGACGACAGTTTCTGCAAATGTAGAAATCTGTTTCTATAGTTATGAGGATATAAAAACACTTTTTATTAATTTTTATGCAGAGGCAATATAAACTGTGCTGACATTGTAGAAAATTAAAATAGTTTAAATATACATGAGCAAAATTTGTGCACAGTTAAAAACAAAAATACGTAGGCCCACATACAACATTTCTTTTGTTGTGTAACATATTTGTACAGTTCGTCACTATTCTTGTGCATTGTGACCTTGATATTAATGAGGATTTTTTCAAAATGAACAAAATGTCAAGACAGGTAATTTGTCTACAGTGAGATACAGTACTCTTTTTCAATAAATAGTTTTTTTCATTAATACACATTGTTCAAATAACCAATATATAACATGTAGCCCTACATAAATAGCTAAATATGCATAACTATATACATACAATATTGTTTGATAAATGTTATATGTTTATAGCACTATTGTTTTGCACAATGTAACTTAGTAATAGCATTTCATTTTTTAACATGAACGTTTGTCTAAATAATTTTATGTCACTTTAAGTAATCAACAGTATAATAACTCTTACTTAACAAATAGGTTTTTACAGCTTACCTAAAGGCCTGAAGTTCACTTTTGTCTTTGACCTCTTGTACATCTATTATTACATTTTATTGTATAGATAAATTTGTGTTTTAACTGTTTCTTTCCTAATGAGTGTGTGCCCCTATACCACTATGTCATCGACCAAAAGCTAATGTGTAAATGTCTTTTCGTCTGCGTGTCTGCAACTTAATGTGTCATGTTTGCCGTAAGTATCAGTCTATCTTTGATCTATCTTTGTTGATATTCCAACCTGGCGTTCCCATTGTTTAAAAACAAGTTTGGATACTTTTTGAGCAGCTTTTGTAATTCTCTCAGCTGTGCAGTGGCGCAAGAGCTACTCATAGATTTTTCTTATGCTCTGTTATGATGGTCATGGTCGTGACCACTGTAAGCATTTTGTCGAGCATCTGTCTGTGTAGTCCTGTGCTTCATATTACATGTATTACTCTGTAATGCCAGGTTCTTCAGAAGTCTCTTTGCAGTCACTGTATACCATTGAATATCCTTACATTCATAAACTGTTCTACTAGGTACATATGTATCCAGTGCTTGGTCAAGTATTCTTGTAAACTAGAATCACAGTTCTTATATACGATACTGTCAAGAGCTAAATGTTTCATGTTCCATCCACACTATTTATCAAAACTCTGATTATATGCACTATCAAGTGAAATTTGTGACTGGATTGAAGATTTTTTGGTAGGAAGGATGCAGCAAGTGATGGTGGATTGAGAGTCTTTGGCAGATGTGGAAGTAACTTCAGGTATTCCCGAAGTAAGTGTATTGGGGCACTGGTTATTCATGTTACTTGTTATTGACCTTGTGGATGATATTAATAGTAACCTCAGACTTTTCACAGATGATGCAGGTATTTATCCGTAATGAAGTACTGTCTGAAAGAAGTTGCACAAGTATTCAGTCAGATCATGATAAGATTTCTAAGTGGCACAGGGATTAGCAACTTCCTATAAATTGGTAACTTGCTATAAATGTTTAGGAATATGAAATGGAACAATCACAAAATTTCAGTCATAGGTGGCAGACTGCAGTTCATTTATAGCATACTAGGGAAATGCAATCAATCTACAAAGGAGACTGCATACAAAACATTCTTTGTGACCCATCCTGAAATATTGCTCAAGTGTCCGTGAACTGTTCCAAATAGAACTAACGGGTTATACTGAATGGATGCAAAGAAGTGTGGTATGAATGGTCATAGATTTGTTTGGCTCATATGAGTGTGTCACAAAGATACTGAAAGAACTGAACTGACATGCACTTGAAGAGAGGCACAGACCACCCCATGGAAACCTACTTAGAGAGTTTCTGAAACTGTTTGACTCTAAGTGATGAATCTAGGAATATATTACTACCCTCTACATACAGATTGCAAAGACAAGATTAGACTAATTATGGTGCACACAAAGGCGTTCAAGCAATCTTTTTTGAGAAAAGCACACTTGTGTCATTATCTGTATAATTACATGTTTATTCTCTACCAGTATCAATTATTAGTCATCTTCACAGAAGAAACCTGTAACGTACAAAACAGTTGAATAAAGAATATGTGCAAGCATCATAGAAAAATGTGGAATTAAAAACAGTCAATTTAAAACCAAAGTATTTACACAGTGTGCATCAAATACATTTGTTACAAATATAACCAAATGTAGATCATATATAACTGACATTAACACAGTCAATATAAATGTGCTGAGCAATGCACACTTGCTGATAACTCCACACTTAATAATTAACACATGACAATCATCAAAGGTACAAATAATATGTGATAGTCAAAGAGATCATGTTGAAACACATGCAAAGTATGAACAACAACATAAATGCATAACCTGTTATAATGTGGTATATCACATTTAGTGTTACAGGAATTAAAAAGAAGGTGTTTATTGGAACTAAACACTTTGAAAGAAGTCAATTTAAAGGATTTTAATGGAGTTGAACGATAAAAACAGTTATAGTATGTGACAACTGTAGATGACATTATTGTGTGTATAGATCAACAAAGGCAATAAAACTATGATAAATACTGAAAAAAGGTGTAGAAACCAACTGTCTGTATTAATCATTAATCCTGTCCACTCATAAAATTGTGTTACAAGTTAATACCAAATCTTATTTATGTGCTATGTGGCTCTTGTAAGAACCAGTAGCTGACAGTAAAAGCTCTAAAGAATAATTCAGTTTAGCACATGTGGACAAGGGATCATTCCTCTGAATGTATCTAGTAGTGTTACGGGTATTAAATTACATATTAGACAGTGAAGGTAGTTTATGCAATTTATTTATTGTTTAATAGTGAGTTTCAGCAGAAAGCCCACAAAAAATGTTAGGTCTTGCTGTGCAACATCTAATTAACAACCTTCAGTTGTAGGTTTAGTAGAACCCCAAAAATCAGATGACATACACACGTGAAACCTACGCCTCACATGATGTGATGTGGAACGTAGACCCCGAGTAATGGAATAAAGGATAGAGTAAATCCCAAGTACCCTATGATTTATACCTTAAATCATGTGTCTATAATTTAAACAGTAAGTGACTGTTTACATGATTTTTGGATCTCCAGAGATGGGAATTATCATCTCAATTCCTGGGTGGTCAAATCATGGCGTCAGGAATGTTAAACTAATACATCAGGTGAGAGGTGATGTAACCCTTAAGTAGCAGATAACCTTTACCTTGAGAGTATGCCTCTAAAAGTATGAGCCATAATTAACAATTTAAGAATTGCAGCACCTAACTAGTGAAGTAACATATATTTCTTCTCTCGTTCCTCTAAGAAGATGTGATTGTTGACAATGAACATGAAGCTTACATCTTCAACATTAATTATATGACATAAATTTTGGGTGCAGCTAGTGGCATAACATTAAGCTGAGGTTCATACAACCACAGATAAAAACTTGTACCTGAACTACCTCATATTGAGGCTCAGATTCTTAAGTACTCTGCTAGGTAAACACTGATCTGCATCAACATTCATACTCTGCCAACCACTGTGAGGTGCATGGCAGACTGTATGTCCCATTGTGCCAGTTATTAGGGTTTCTACCTGTTCGATTCATGCATGGAGTGTGGGAAGAACGAGTGTTTGAATGCCTCTGTGCATGCAGTAATTATTCTAATCTTATCTTCACAATCCCTGTGTGTTCAATACATATGGGGTTGTAATATATCTCTAGAGTAATCATTTAAAGCCAGTTCTTGAAACTTTGTTAACAGACTTTCTCACGTTAGTTTATATCTGTCTTCAAGAATCTGCCAGTTCAGTTTCTTCGGCATCTCTGTGACACTATCCCACGGATTAAACAAACCTGTGATCATTCATGCTGCCCTTCTCGGTTAGTCACATGAGTGATTTGTAAGCAGTGTCTTGGTTTGAAGTCTACCATTTGCTTTACCCATGAATGAACCTATTTGATCATTCCATTTCATATCCCTACAAAGTGTTGTAACACCCTGGTATTTGTATACATCTCATACAGGGATAGGAACACAAGAATTCTTACTGACATAAATACAACAAAGGCTGATATTTTGTTGGAATAGGAAATGCTGAGTATAATCTCTCATTGGCATAAATTGTATTACATTACCTAGATTTATAATTGACAAATATTGTAAAGTATAGCTAAGATAACGAAATCAGTAAATATGCTTATTCTACAGGGTATTCCACATAAAACTGGTATGCCTCATGTACTAGTTAATCAAATCTAGTCAAAGTTCTTATGAAGTCACAATTCTTTCTGGAAAGTTGGCTACACTGCAGTTTATCAGTAAGTTGACTGCAGCTGTATATTCATGCATGAGCTCTTGTGAGAAGCTGGCATTGTAGAGTTCTTACAGAAATATGGCAGGTTGCATTAGAACAACAAATTGATATTGTGGAGTGTTACGTAAAGGCAGGGTCCATCAAGGAATGTAAAGAAACACTTCAAGTGAAGTATCCTGATAGGAAACTCATTATCAACTGTACTGTTCAAAGGTCTGTACAGGAAATTGAGGGCTGTAGGATCCATTCTGAACGTGTAGAGGAATAGGCAGCTGACTTCGAGGGCCCCTGAAATTATAGACTGAATTCCCATGGACATGACAAGAAGTCCTCAGAAGCTGGTAAGGAAGTTGTGGCAGCATGTTGGTGTACCTCTTATATTGTGTCATAGTCTACCAAAAGATATGAAGTGAGTTGCTTTATTTCATATCATATTAGACCTGGTTTTATTTGTAGGGTAATTTACACTCCCAGAACTGCGGATTCTGGACACAGGACAATCCACACATGAAGTACCTCTTCACTCAGAGAAGATAAGTGTTCCGTGTACGTTGTGTGGCAAGTGCATCATTGGCTCCGTGTTTTTCAATTACCACTTAAACATTGCTAGATATTTAGAGATCTTTGACTCTTTCTATGCACGGTTAACAGATGCAGAGAAGCTTTATGCACTCTTCCAACAAGATGGAGCAACCACTCACACATTCAGCTAAAGTTGGCCAACATTACTAAGGTTTTCTCTGAAGACAGACCTGTTATTAGAGGCCTCTGGTCCCCAAGGTCTCCAAACTTAACATAATGTGGTTTTTATCTATGGGCATACTAAAACACAAAGTATATGCTGACAATCCTCGTTACTTCATTGTTACTTGAATCTCGGGTGCGAGGCATATCAGTTTTATGTGAGATACCATGTACTAAAATATTAAAACAATACCCTATCCGAAATGTAATAGGAGGAAATCATTTTAAGACGTATTATCTTCAAAATAAAGTAATCAGTAATTGGTACTATTATCACACATGACTAATTGTCATATGAGGTCCATATGATGGAAACGTCTCGGGGATGAGTCCTTGCCTGGCTTGCGGAAAGCATATACGAATGGTTTGTGGTTGGTAAATACCATGAGACGGTGACCTCCAATATCGTCTTATAAATGTTTGATAGTGTCATAAATAGCAAATAGTTCCTGTTCAGAGGTCAGCCATTTGTGTTGGGAAGGGGACAGTTTGTGGGAGAAGAATCTGAGCGACTGTACACCAGAACCTACAGATTGCTGAAGTACCGCACCCACTGCTGTATCACTCGCGTTGGTAGAAAGCGAGATGTGTGCATCCGGGTTGGGATGAGTGAGTGTAACGGCCGTCTGTAAGGCTGACTTGAGGTTATGAAATGCGCGTTGCATGTCTGGATTCCACTTGACTGTCCAAGACCCTGAAGTGTTGTTGCCTGCGAGAGCGTCTGTGAGTGGGGCTTCTATATCGGCAGCGTGGGGAATGTGTTTGTGGTAGCAATTTACGGTTCCTGGGAAGTGGTGGAGGTCCTGAAAGTCTTTGGGCAAAGGCACCATACTAATAGCCTCGACCCGTTTGGGTAGGGGGCGGATGCCATTGGCAGAAACGACTTGGCTCAGAAAAGTGACACACACTAGTGCTGCGTAGTTGTGACTTGGCATTGTTCACTGCGACACCATTTGCTTGTAGTAGTTGTAACACTGTATTTAAGTGCAGTTCATGTTCCTCGAGTGAGGGAAAGAAAATTAACAAGTTGTCCAGTTACCCATATGCGAAGTCCAGTTTTCCAGCGAAATCCAAATGGGGTAATGATGGTAGTTTTTCAAACATCTTGGGTGTTATTGGCAGTTGGTAGTAAGCCTTGTGACAGTCGATTACACTGAAAATTTGTGCTGCATGCAGTTGGGAAGCAAAATCTTGAAGTTTTGGGACAGGATAACTATCTAAAATTGTTCTGGTGTTAAGCACCCGATAGTCACTGCAGAGGGGGAAAGTGTCATATTTCTTAGGCACCAAATGAATTTGGTGATGAGCAAATACTAGAGGAAGGGCAAATAGTCTTACTGTCTAAAAGTTCCTGAGTAATTGCTTTGACATGTTTTTAAATTTTTCAGGGTTTAAACATCTAGCTTTCTTGTGCACTGGGGAATCTTTTGTGGTATTGATTCTATGGACAGTACCATTGTTGATCACAAAAACCTACGGGTATGATGGAGCTGCACCCAATGAAGTATGACTAACTTGTAATGCACATGCTTGTTTATCCCAGGCCATGGATCACTAGCAGTGATGGTGATCCACTAGTAGTCTCTGTCGTGGAGCTCGGTGAGGTACTCGGGGTGTCGGAAAAACAGCTTTTGTCCAGCAGTAGAAAAGTTACACGGCTTCGGCAGTGGGTGCAAGAAGGCAGCGCGGGGCGTTGGGGCATGGCCGTGTGTCACAGCTGGGCGACCTTACGAGTGTCTGTGAGCTTGGCTTGCACAGCAGTGATGTGTAAGCAGAGGGCTTCGTTGTTGTCCTGAAGCTCGTCGGGTGATTTAAGAGAGAGGACTGCAATGGCAGCTTAAGTTAGCTCACACAATAGAGTGGTGCTCTCAGATGACAGGGAAGAAATATTGGAACCAGTGGTACAGTTTAGTGTACCTTGTTGTAGGTTAGGTGAACGAGCATGGGCTAAGAGAAAATCTACCTTGAGCACGGGTTCATCCACATCAGCGTAATGAAAGTCCACTGTAAGGGAGTGTTATTCTCCTGCAGTTTAAGGTTTAAATTAGTTATGCCATGAGATTGCATCAAGGAACTGTTGGCAGCTCAATGTGGGGAGGGGGGGAAGGGAAGGCTGACACTCAAATTTAATACCCGTGGACAAAAGTAAGACACTGACCTCGGGCCCCATTTCGACTAGAAATGAAAGACAAGACACTGTGTCTTTCACGTAAAAGTGTCCTAGAGCATGAAGTAAAGAAGTAATAAGATGCAACGTGGCCTGTAGTGCCTGAGTGGGGTCGCGGTAGTAGTTCGGGAACGCATGTGGGGGGTGACATTTCTTAGCCTCGTCGCCAAAGTGGGAATGGAAATAACACCAAGCAGAATGACGCATAGTGTCGTTCGTCAAGCTGCCTGAGGCTGAAGTGGCAGTGGAGGGGGTAATGTTTGTAGATTCCTCCGATGCAACGGCAGTGGCGCAGTAGAGCTGGTAGGAGAGGAGCTATGGCGATGGCTGCCAGGTGGCATTGGGTCCGCACACATGTGCGGAGCGAATCGTGCGCACTCTGTACCGAACGATGGAAACTGCAGTGCAGGTATGCCAACCCCTGAGGCCTGAAGGCTCCTGAGCGGGTATGCGGGGGTGGCAGGATGTTGTAAACCTGGTCTGCGATCTTCAATTTAGATTCCAGTTATCATGAACCCTCTCTGCTATGCTGGAAAAGTTATCTCCATAAGGACACCGTTACGGTGTGGCTAATGGCTGTATAGTACTTTGTAGAGCTGGCCATGATGTCTTCATTGTTGATGCTGTTGATTCTGCATTGTTCATGTGGCTTCTCATTGTCTAGGCAGTCTACATCTACATCTACATCCATACTCTGGAAGCCACCTGATGGTGTGTGGCGGAGGGTACCCTGAGTACCTCTATCGGTTCTCCCTTCTATTCCAGTCTCATATTGTTCGTGGAAAGAAGGATTGTCGGTATGCTTCTGTGTGGGCTCTAATCTCTCTGATTTTATCCTCATGGTCTCTTCGCGAGATATACATAGGAGGGTGCAATATACTGCTTGACTCTTCAGTGAAGGTATGTTCTCCAAACTTTAACAAAAACCCGTACCGAGCTACTGAGCGTCTCTCCTGCAGAGTCTTCCACTGGAGTTTATCTATCATCTCCGTAACGCTTTCGCGATCACTAAATGATCCTGTAATGAAGCGTGCTGCTCTCTGTTGGATCTTCTCTATCTCTTCTATCAACCCTATCTGGTACAGATCCCACACTGCTGAGCAGTATTCAAGCAGTGGGCGAACAAGCGAACTGTAACCTACTTCGTTTTCGGATTGCATTTCCTTAGGATTCCTTTGCTGCTCTGGGTCCAAGAAGAGGTGCAGGTTTTTAATTATTACTGTACTAATAAAATCATGACGCAGTATTCCACGGTTTGTTTAAAAAAAACACATATTTATTGCCAGAACTTGAAAACGACTACTCTCGACCATGGCCAAAACTCAAGAGGCCGAAAACCCGTTGGTGACGAAAGATCACAGTCTTAGCTGCAAAGAACATACAATATCAATATTGATTATTGATCGCAACACCTAACCTAACATAATATTAAGCGAATGGTTTGTAACACAACTTTAATTAGTGTATAATATAACAAAATGTCTATTTGTCAGTTCCATTACAATAGCCCCCCAAGAATTTTGTAAGTATGAACATGCGAACAAAATTCTGACACCAGAATAATGAAACCTCCAAGAATATGATTTTAGATAAATTAAAATTTTCAATATGACTGTTTTCTTTGAATTTTGCTTGCTTTCCGCCAATAGCAGTTGGCATGGCATTAGGTTTAACACTGAAATTGTATTACACAGAGTAAAGGAAAACGTACAAAAGATTTACAATTTTCACTTAGATGAGTCCATAATGTCGTAGCACTTCACATTAAACCATTGAAAGGTTGTAACTTTCGACTACTGGTTTGTTTTACTTTCTTTTGTTGACCACTTTTCTCACTACTCACAGTAATGTCCCACATTGTCCATCTGCACTTAGCTGACCTCCCTTAATAGTTCTGATTTCTGCTTGTACTGCAGCAAGTCCATTTCCACAGCATAGCTGTTTGTATTGCTTCATTGATTATAATGCCATGTTATCTAAAAATCAAATAGAGAGATCACCTTTGGGTTACATAATGTTTATATGTAAGTACATGGTTAGGATACATATTTATCCCTCTGGTAATGTTTATCTAGTGGGAGAAGTTTACAGGATCTGTCTGAGTGATACTACACAGGTATGGACTGGTCCAAAAAGGATCCTGTAACTAACAGTAAATTCAATAAACTTGTAATACAAATGTATTAACATATTTGGTGCAAAATGTCTTATCACAAACTATAACACTTACACCAAGGATAAACAAAAAATTAAATTGTTTTCAAAAGTAAAGTTACAGTCAGTCTGATACAGGGGTTCATATTCACAGTAAAAGTGCAAGGATAGAATCATGGTTGTTTGAAAGTTTTAGGATAATATGTATATATCAAAATCAGAAAAATATTACTGCCTATGCTTTGCAGTGGTTGAGAAACAAATATACAGTAACTGATGTTTACTTAAAACGATTCTCCTAGTTTAGTTGGACACTTAGGTGTGTAGTAGTTACAGCTCTGCCTTTAAGGTTAAAACATTTACAAAAATAGTTAATTGTTGCAAGACAGATTTAGTGCTGATTAGTGATTTGCATTTTAAATTATGTCTCGACGAGTGTGGCGTGAGAAGGTTACACAAGCTAAAATTACACACGTTATCAAATAACATTCAAATTACATAGCATATAGAAATATCAAGGACCAAGAACTAACAAAAAATAAGCGTACTACACAGAGAAAATTCTTTGCAAACACTTCATATAGCAAATACATTTTAAGCAAATAATAAACATTTTCAAGGACACAAAAGTGTATCAAAATCAGTCAATTTTTATAGATAACATTTAATAATTTCCAGCAAAAAACTTTTGTTGAGTCAACTTTTAACTTTCTCAGAATAGTCTTACCCTTTTTGTTTATACAGTTTCAATGAAACAATATTCCGTAGCCTGAGAGTTATCCTGGATTGAGGATACACCAACCAATATGCATTAGGGTGTGGATTCTCTATAATCACGAATGGACCAGTGTAGATATCAAAGAAATTCTTTATTTCAGAAGTTAACATTTTTGATTTCTCATGTGACTTAACTAAAAGATAAACTCCAACTTTAAACTTTGTTGCTTTGATCTTGCTAACGTGTCATCTTTTTCTAATTTCCCCCTATTTTATTGCCGGCCGCGGTGGTCTCGCGGTTCTAGGCGCGCAGTCCGGAACCGTGCGACTGCTACGGTCGCAGGTTCGAATCCTGCCTCAGGCATGGATGTGTGTGATGTCCTTAGGTTAGTTAGGTTTAAGTAGTTCTAAGTTCTAGGGGACTGATGACCACAGCAGTTGAGTCCCATAGTGCTCAGAGCCATTTGAACCATTTGAACCCTATTTTATGATGGTTTCTTTGACTAGGGCTTCATGTTCACGCATATCCATCATTGTGCATGATGGAAATTCTATGAGTTCACTGATAATGTTGTCTGGTTTTAGATGAAACATAATTTCATAAGGTGAAAATCCTGTGGAAGTATGTTGCAAGCTGTCCATGACGTCTCTAAAGTCTCGTACATGGTCGTACCATGCAGGATGTTTATGACTGCAATATGTACAACATAAATGAGGAATGTTGTGCATATACCTCTCAGATATTTGAACATGTCTGATTCACGATTTATCAACAAAGGCTTTCCAAATTTTTGACAAAAACTGCGAACCATTATCCGACAAGATCGCTTTTGCTTTTCCAACAATTAAGAAAACTTTTTTTTTAAAACTTTTGTAACTATCTCTTTACCTGTGGCTTTTCTACCAGAATACAATTTGATTTGTTTAGAAAATACATCCACCATGACACAAATGTAGCAGTGGCCACTCCTGCTCCTTGGAAGAGGCCCACAGAAATCAATAGCGACTAAGTCTAGAGGTTGTGCAGGAGTAATGTTTTGCATTTCACCTTGACATTTTCTGCTACTTACTTTGATTTGTTGGCACTTATCACAAGTTGACAATTCTTTTCTAACTTTCTTGGCCATATTGTAGAAGTATATATTTTCTTGCAGTTTCTGCATACATTTCTGAATGCCACAATGACCATAGCTCTATTGTGTATACCTAATTAACCTTTCAGCTTCAGACCAGCATAGTTTCCAATTGTCTGAGTCTTCATCAGTTCTCCTAAATAGATTACCCTTAAACATCTTTTAGTACTTGTCTAATTTTTCATAGTTCTTTTTCCCAAAACAACTCTTTATTAATTCCCAATTTGTATCACGGTTCTGGCTCCTTCTGATTTTATCACACAAGATCTAACAACTTTTTCATCTGTGACCACTTAATATACCTCATTGTAAACTGTTTTTCTTCATTCTGATAAAAAATTTCTGTTTCCCCTCCTACTGGAAGCCTTGATAGAGCATTTGCAACTATTTTGCCAGTGCCTTTAATATACTTAATTTCAAAGTTGAATTGTTGTAAATACAATACCCATCTTGTAAGTCTATCATGATAGAGCTCACACTTTTGTAAATAGCTTAAGGCTTTATGATAGGAGTACACTATTACCTTAAGTCCATGTAAATAAATCCTGAATTTTGAAAATGACCACTGTATGGCTAATAACTCTTTTTCTGTGACTGTATAGTTTTTTCATGCTTCAGTAACATTCTGCTTGCAAATGCAATTGTAGAATGAACTGTCGTCCAATTGACTTCTTTCTCTTGAAATAATTCAGTGCCTAGCCCGTAATCACTACTGTCAGTACGTAAACAGAAAGGTCAATTGAAATCTGGTCTGTGTAACAGGTTCTGGTTATTCAGTCCTTTTTTTATTCTGTCGGAAGCCTCTTGACAATCTTTACTACATACCCAAACAGTGTCCTTCTGTAACAAGTTACTTAGACCAGGGCACATTTAAGCTTTGTTTGCTTACAAACTTCCTGTAGAATCCACATAGCCATAAAATGATTTCAGTTGTTTTGTGTTACAGGGTATAGCAAAATCTGTAATAGCTTTAATTTTGTCTCGATCTGCCAAAATTCCTTTTCTGTTACGACATGTGCCAAAAATTTTAACTCAGGTACTGCAAATTTACACTTTTCCAGTTTTAATGTCATTCCCCCCCTCTTCTAAGTTTCTCACATGCCTTCTTAAAAGCCCAACATGCTCATTACAACTTGTCCAGTTATTAAAATGTCATCTACATAAATCACTAACTTCGATACAAGTTCCTGCCAAAGCACATGGTCTAAAGCTCTAATTAATTCTGCTACCGATGAGTTCAAGCCAAAAGGGACTACACAATACTGATAGCAATGGCCACTGTATAGAAAAGCGGTGTATTTTCTAGAGTTGGGTGCCAGGGGTACTTGGTGAAAGCCTGACGTAAAGTCTAGCCTTGACATTAATTTTATATCCTTGAACTTATGCAACAGCTCATTGATGTTTTCAGGGTGGTCTGTTTGCCTGTACAAGATCTTGTTTAAAGGCCTGGAGTCAAGAACTATTCTCGCTCCCCCATCTCTCTTTGACACAACTACCAGTGGGTTATTATAAGTGCTGATACTCCTTTCAATAATACCACACACTTCCATCTTATGGAATTCTTTCTCAACCACTGTCAGTTATGCGGTTGGCACACCATACGTTTTTATGAAAAATGGGTCATGTCGTCTCACTAGCAAAGTACATTGGTAACCCCTAACTTTGCCTGGAATGGTGCTAAAGACAACACTGTATTCCCATAACAAAGACTCTAGTTCTTGTTTTTGCCCATTGTTTCGACCACTAGCTTCTGAAATCTTAGTGTTTACAAGTGTTCTGAAATCTACTTCACTTAAGTCTAGCACTGTTATGTCTTTGTCAACATATCTTTTCTCCTTCACAATATTTATAGTATTAAATTTATCGTTACACAAAACTGTATTTGATCTGGCGAACTTGATGTAGATAAACCCCCCATTTGGTGTTGCTATGATAAGTTTTTGCCCCCCTCCCCCCCAGGCAAATCTTGCATCTACACTCTTAATCCATGACATCCCGAGAATACAGTCCTCGCTGAGCCCTGGTATAATTAGGCATCCATGTGTAAATGTGACTCCCTCAATTGTAAAAGATAACAAGGGTTGACTTTTCACAGTTTTCCTATGTTTTCCTGTAGCATCTCTTATTTTCACCCCAGTGACTGGCATTTCAGTGTAGTCTTTCTCGCACTTCAGCTTTTTGCTTGGTATTTCAGATATCTCGTGCACTTGACTCCCTGTGTCTATAAGGTACTTGTCTTCCCAGGTTCCAACTTTTACTGCAGTGAATGGACTACGTATGTCATCACCTTTCCCAGACTGAACATATTCATACAACAAATCATGTTCAATTTCACTAAAACAATGACTTCCTGAATTACAGTTACCTATATTACTGTCACCTTTGTTACCTAATGTCATTGCATTAACATACACATCCTAACACTGTCACTTGCATTGATAATTTCATTAATCCAAACATTTTTGTCATTATGACATTGTTCGTTACTAAGGGATTTATCCTTCAGTTGTTCAACAATAATATGTTTAATATTTTGCCACCAATCAGGATATAAAATTTGAGACATATTAAGAATCATTTTTCTAAAATTACTATCATTCTAAATGCCTCACTGTTCATTGCAAATGGTAGCCTACTTGCACAGTCAGTTTTACTGTTCAGAGAATCTTTACCATCTACACATGTTCCTTCGTAAGATGTTGGATTACAGAACCTATTGGTTGTGACACTGACATTAACACCACTTAAATTGTTACCAACATCCTTGAGTATATCTACAACATGCATATAAGTTTCACCCACAGCACCTAATGCTTCCATTCCCTCTTTCAAACAAAGTTCTCACCATCATCATGTACCATTAAATCTTCATTTTTCCCAAATACTACAATCATCAACCTCTCTCTCCTGAAAACGTATCTCGTTGCTATCACACCCAAGTGTATTTAGGTCTTTGCTCATTAAATCACTGTAAAAAATTTGCTCACCTGATTCCCTCATCAGTGCTTCAATTCCTAAATCATGTGAATCGTTAACCTGCTGGTCCTCTGACAAACTACAAGTTTCTGCCCATTTATAAAATTCAACGAAGTCAGTTACTTCTTCTGGCTCTTTATTACAACTAATGTGTTCATTCTTACAGGGTAGTACACATTCATAAGATAACTACTCATTACTTCAGATGTATCTTTTGGTACAGTTTAGTCACTGTTATCGGTCCACCTATTATCTATGCTTTTCGCCCCTGCCTTGTGGACCGACAATGGAGCGCATACTAGTTTTTTACCTCATGACTTCCCATAGCATTTTGACTCCTGGTGTCACTATGTTCACGCCAATTCCTGTTTACAAACTCCCTATTATTACTTCTGTTCCAATTGCTCCCAGATTGTCCTCTTCAATGGAAATTATAGGTTTCCCTTGAATGGAAATTATTATTATTATTGTGATTATGTTGTTCCCTATGATGAAAACTATGGTTGTTAGACCTACTGTTTTCCCTTCTGTTAAAATTAGTATTTCCCTAACTATGATCCCCACCTCTCTGTGTGTGACTGAAATAGTTTTTTGGTTTCCCCACTTTGTCTACAATTCCATGTAGTTTATAAATTGTTCAAAGCTGTCATTTGGTCCATAAACTAAGTCCAATTGCACATCAGTTGACAACCTTCTCTTTAAAGCATCCATCTGCGTGAGCTCATCATAGAGATTACTCAAATGTACAAATTCTTCAATTGATTTTTACAAACCTGGTTCATAGTCCCACGTGTTTCCCTATAATTTGGTCCATTCAGGAACTAGCTCTTTCTCCTGGCTTGTTCAGTTTCAGACCAGAACCATTTTAAGAACTCAATTTTAAATTCTGCATAAGACATGTCCATAAAAAATATTGATTGGCCCATGACAAAGATTTCCCCCTCCAAAAATTTTGTCACTAACTTAATTTTCAAACTTTTCACTCATACTAGGCAAAAAGTTGTCCCTACAATTGTGCAGAAAGTCGACAGAATGCAAACTACACTCATTAGAAAAGTTTTTAACTGGAATATTGGATAATAAGGTACATGTGTTCATAGAAAAATTTTTGCTAGCTACATCGTTGGTAAGTATTTCAAACTTATGGTTTAACTCTGATATTGTACTTTTTAGTTCACTAATGTCTGTCTTAGTTTCAATCTCTTGGAGTTTACTGAGTTACTGACTGTTTCCACTTTATCATTCACAACAGTTAGTTTTGAATCTACTCTACATTCAAGATCTACAGACACAGCTTTTACATTTACACAAACCGTATCTATTTGACTGTTAACATTAACAAAACAATTTGCATTTTTCTCTCTGTCTGTGACCAGTTCATTTTTTACAGATTGAATTTTGTTACTCAGATTAGGTATTACTTCTCCCACTTTAGATTCTACAGCCAAAATTTTACTTTCTGTCCTGCTAAGTTTCTTGTCTATCTTGCATGTGTCATTGCAAAGCTTATTACCCCAAAGTAAGACAAAGTCAATTTTTTGTTCATCACTCCCTCTAGGTGCGATACTTTCTGATTTATGACCTGAAAACTGTCCGCGACCGTCTGATTCATGTTTTCTAACTGTTCCTCATTAGCTTGTAAGTGTGCTGCAACTGTTTGATTTAAAGCTAACAATTGTTCCATCATTTGTAACATTGATTTTATGTCCAACATCTCCCTTACTGATGAATTAAGACTTTGATCCGCTTCTTTGAATGACTCGTCTTCCATTTTTATTGGAATGGGTAAGTCCCCAGAGAGTAACAAATTTTCACAATCCTGCTCAGATTCAACATCACTTTCCTCTTTTATAATGGGCATTTTCATAAAAATTCACAAATAAAATAATAAAAGGAATAAAAAGCACTACACAAATGTACTTATCTTTTCAGTGGGTCTTCACTCACATGGTCAGTCTACTTAACCGTTTTGTTTTGTCACCCTTGACTTCCACGTATTGCACTTCTTCTTTACACCACGTGGTTATTTAGACACAAGGATATATATATATATATATATATATATATATATATATATATATATATAAATTAATAGAGGGAAACATTCCACGTGGGAAAAATGTATCTAAAAACAAAGATGATGTGACTTACCAAACGCAACCGCTGGCACGTCGATAGACACACAAACAAACACAAACATACACACAAAATTCAAGCTTTCGCAACAAACTGTTGCCTCATCAGGAAAGAGGGAAGGAGAGGGAAAGACGAAAGGATGTGGGTTTTAAGGGAGAGGGTAAGGAGTCATTCCAATCCCGGGAGCGGAAAGACTTACCTTTTCCCCCTAAGTCACATCATCTAGATGATGTGACTTACCAAACGAAACCGCTGGCACGTCGATAGACACACAAACATACACACAAAATTCAAGCTTTCGCAACAAACTGTTGCCTCATCAGGAAAGAGGGAAGGAGAGGGAAAGACGAAAGGATGTGGGTTTTAAGGGAGAGGGTAAGGAGTCATTCCAATCCCAGGAGCGGAAAGACTTACCTTAGGGGGAAAAAAGGAAAAATGGACAGGTATACACTCGCGCACACACACACATACACTCCTGGAAATTGAAATAAGAACACCGTGAATTCATTGTCCCAGGAAGCGGAAACTTTATTGACACATTCCTGGGGTCAGATACATCACATGATCACACTGACAGAACCACAGGCACATAGACACAGGCAACAGAGCATGCACAATGTCGGCACTAGTACAGTGTATATCCACCTTTCGCAGCAATGCAGGCTGCTATTCTCCCATGGAGACGATCGTAGAGATGCTGGATGTAGTCCTGTGGAATGGCTTGCCATGCCATTTCCACCTGGCGCCTCAGTTGGACCAGTGTTCGTACTGGACGTGGAGACCGCGTGAGACGACGCTTCATCCAGTCCCAAACGTGCTCAATGGGGGACAGATCCGGAGATCTTGCTGGCCAGGGTAGTTGACTTACACCTTCTAGAGCACGTTGGGTGGCACGGGATACATGCGGACGTGCATTGTCCTGTTGGAACAGCAAGTTCCCTTGCCGGTCTAGGAATGGTAGAACGATGGGTTCGATGACGGTTTGGATGTACCGTGCACTATTCAGTGTCCCCTCGACGATCACCAGTGGTGTACGGCCAGTGTAGGAGATCGCTCCCCACACCATGATGCCAGGTGTTGGCCCTGTGTGCCTCTGTCGTATGCAGTCCTGATTGTGGCGCTCACCTGCACGGCGCCAAACACGCATACGACCATCATTGGCACCAAGGCAGAAGCGACTCTCATCGCTGAAGACGACACGTCTCCATTCGTCCCTCCATTCACGCCTGTCGCGACACCACTGGAGGCGGGCTGCACGATGTTGGGGCGTGAGCGGAAGACGGCCTAACGGTGTGCGGGACCGTAGCCCAGCTTAATGGAGACGGTTGCGAATGGTCCTCGCCGATACCCCAGGAGCAACAGTGTCCCTAATTTGCTGGGAAGTGGCGGTGCGGTCCCCTACGGCACTGCGTAGGATCCTACGGTCTTGGCGTGCATCCGTGCGTTGCTGCGGTCCGGTCCCAGGTCGACGGTCACGTGCACCTTCCGCCGACCACTGGCGACAACATCGATGTACTGTGGAGACCTCACGCCCCACGTGTTGAGCAATTCGGCGGTACGTCCACCCGGCCTCCCGCATGCCCACTATACGCCCTCGCTCAAAGTCCGTCAACTGCACATACGGTTCACGTCCACGCTGTCGCGGCATGCTATCAGTGTTAAAGACTGCGATGGAGCTCCGTATGCCACGGCAAACTGGCTGACACTGACGGCGGCGGTGCACAAATGCTGCGCAGCTAGCGCCATTCGATGGCTAACACCGCGGTTCCTGGTGTGTCCGCTGTGCCGTGCGTGTGATCATTGCTTGTACAGCCCTCTCGCAGTGTCCGGAGCAAGTATGGTGGGTCTGACACACCGGTGTCAATGTGTTCTTTTTTCCATTTCCAGGAGTGTATATCCATCCGCCATCCATATCCGGATGGATATGTGTGTGTGTGCGAGTGTATACCTGTCCTTTTTTCCCCCTAGGGTATGTCTTTCCGCTCCCGGGATTGGTTTGACTCCTTACCCTCTTCCTTAAAGCCCACATCCTTTCAACTTCCCCTCTCCTTCCCTCTTTCCTGACGAAGAAACAGTTTGTTGCGAAAGCTTGAATTTTGTGTGTGTGTTTCTGTGTCTATCGACATGCCAGCGCTTTCGTTTGGTAAGTCACATCATCTTTGTTTTTAGATATATTTTTCCCATGTGGAATGATATATATATATAGTCTTAGGCTCCTGAAAAACAGATTTCATCAATCCGTGTACATATAAACGTCTTAATTATGGCACAGAGCCCGCAGTTTTCATTAACCCTCTCTTCTACACTGGAGAAGTTAACTCCATAAGGACACTGTTATAGTGTGGCTAATGGCTGTACAGTACTTTGTAGAGCTGGCCAAGATGTCTCCGTTGTTGATGCTGCTGAGTCTGCGTTGTCCATGTGGCTTCTCGTTGTCTAGGTCATGATTACTTTGGGATTAACAAAATCATGACACAGTATTCGACGGTTTGTTTAAAACAAAAACACATATTTATTTCCAGAACTTGGAAACAACTACACTCGACCGCAGCGAAAACTCAAGTGGCCGAAAACCCGTTGGTGACTAAAGATCAGTCATAGCTACAAAGAACATAAAATTTCAATATCGATTATTGATCACAACACCTAACATTATATCACGTAAAACAAATGCCCCCCCCCCCCCCCATGAACCATGGACCTTGCCGTTGGTAGGGAGGCTTGCGTGCCTCAGCTATACAGATGGCCGTACCGTAGGTGCAACCACAACGTAGGGGTATCTGTTGAGAGGCCAGACAAACATGTGGTTCCTGAAGAGGGGCAGCAGCCTTTTCAGTAGTTGCAGGGGCAACAGTCTGGATGATTGACTGATCTGGCCTTGTAACATTAACCAAAACAGCCTTGCTGTGCTGGTACTGCGAACGGCTGAAAGCAAGGGGAAACTACAGCCGTAATTTTTCCCGAGGACTGCAGCTTTACTGTATGATTAAATGATGATGGCGTCCTCTTGTGTAAAATATTCCGGAGGTAAAATAGTCCCCCATTCGGATCTCCGGGCGGGGCTACTCAAGAGGACGTCGTTATCAGGAGAAAGAAAACTGGCGTTCTACGGATCGGAGCGTGGAATGTCAGATCCCTTAATCGGGCAGGTAGGTTAGAAAATTGAAAAAGGGAAACGGATAGGTTAAAGTTAGATATAGTGGGAATTAGTGAAGTTCGTTGGCAGGAGGAACAAGACTTTTGCTGGAGATACTAAAAGGTATCAGATAGATTATATAATGGTAAGACAGAGATTTAGGAACCAGATATTAAATTGTAAGACATTTCCAGGGGCAGATATGGATTCTGACCACAATCTCTTGGTTATGAACTGCAGATTGAAACTGAAGAAACTGCAAAAAGGTGGGAATTTAAGGAGATGGGACCTGGATAAACTGAAAGAAAGAGAGGTTGTAGAGAGTTTCAGGGAGAGCATAAGGGAACAATTGACAGGAATGGGGGAAAGAAATACAGTAGAAGAAGAATGGGTAGCTCTGAGGGATGAAGTAGTGAAAGCAGCAGACGATCAAGTAGGTAAAAAGACGAGGGCTGCTAGAAATCCTTGGGTAACAGAAGAAATATTGAATTTAATTGATGAAAGGAGAAAATATAAAAATGCAGTAAATGAAGCAGGCAAAAAGGAACACAAACGTCTCAAAAATGAGATCGACAGGAAGTGCAAAATGGCTAAGCAGGGATGGATAGAGGACAAATGTAAGGATGTAGAGGCTTGTCTCACTAGGGGTAAGATAGATACTGCCTACAGGAAAATTAAAGAGACCTTTGGAGAGAAGAGAACCACTTGTATGAATATCAAGAGCTCAGATGGCAACACAGTTATAAGCAAAGAAGGGAAGGCAGAAAGGTGGAAGGAGTATATAGAGGGTTTATACAAGGGCGATGTACTTGAGGACAATATTATGGAAATGGAAGAGGATGTAGATGAAGATGAAATGGGAGATACGATACGATACTGCGTGAAGAGTTTGACAGAGCACTGAAAGACCTGAGTCGAAACAAGGCCCCGGGAGTAGACAACATTCCATTAGAACTACTGACGGCCTTGGGAGAGCCAGTCCTGACAAAACTCTACCATCTGGTGAGCAAGATGTATGAGACAGGTGAAATACCCTCAGACTTCAAGTAGAATATAATAATTCCAATCCCAAAGAAAGCAGGTTTTGACAGATGTGAAAATTACCGAACTATCAGTTTCATAAGCCACAGCTGCAAAATACTAACGCGAATTCTTTACAGACGAATGGAAAAACTGGTAGAAGCAGACCTCGGGGAAGATCAGTTTGGATTCAGTAGAAATGTTGGAACACGTGAGGCAATACTAACCTTACGACTTATCTTAGAAGAAAGATCAAGAAAAGGCAAACCTACGTTTCTAGCATTTGTAGACTTAGAGAAAGCTTTTGACAATGTTGACTGGAATACTCTCACATTCTAAAGGTGGCAGGGGTAAAATACAAGGAGCAAAAGGCTATTTACAATTTATACAGAAACCAGATGGCAGTTATAAGAGTCGAGGGGCATGAAAGGGAAGCAGTGGTTGGGAAAGGAGTGAGACAGGGTTGTAGCCTCTCCCCGATGTTATTCAATCTGTATATTGAGCAAGCAGTAAAGGAAACAAAAGAAAAATTCGGAGTAGGTATTAAAATTCATGGAGAATAAGTAAAAACTTTGAGGTTCGCCGATGACATTGTAATTCTATCAGAGACAGCAAAGGACTTGGGAGAGCAGTTGAACGGAATGGACAGTGTCTTGAAAAGAGGATATAAGGTGAACATCAACAAAAGCAAAACGAGGATAATGGAATGTAGACAAATTAAATCGGGTGATGCTGAGGGAATTAGATTAGGAAATGAGACACTTAAAGTAGTAAAGGAGTTTTGCTATTTAGGGAGTAAAATAACTGATGATAGTCGAAGTAGAGAGGATATAAAATGTAGATTGGCATTGGCAAGGAAATCGTTTCTGAAGAAGAGAAATTTGTTAACATCGAGTATAGATTTAAGTGTCAGGAAGTCGTTTCTGAAAGTATTTGTATGGAGAGTAGCCATGTATGGAAGTGAAACATGGACGATAACTAGTATGGACAAGAAGAGAATAGAATCTTTCGAAATGTGGTGCTACAGAAGAATGCTGAGGATAAGGTGGGTAGATCACGTAACTAATGAGGAGGTATTGAATAGGATTGGGGAGAATAGAAGTTTGTGGCACAACTTGACCAGAAGAAGGGATCGGTTGGTAGGACATGTTTTGAGGCATTTAGGGATCACAAATTTAGCATTGGAGGGCAGCGTGGAGGGTAAAAATCGTAGAGGGAGACCAAGAGATGAATACACTAAGCAGATTCAGAAGGATGTAGGTTGCAGTAGTTACTGGGAGATGAAGCTTGCACAGGATAGAGTAGCAGGGATAGCTGCATCAAACCAGTCTCAGGACTGAAGACCACAACACAACACAAAATTAAATGCTTGTTAACACAATTTTAATTAGTGTATAATATAACTAAATTAGGTCTGTTTGTCAGTTCCGTTACACAGTGAGGCCAAAGTTAGATGGAGAAGGTAAATTTAAACTTCTGGAGGAAGTCTGAACAACCAGATCATCCAAAGTGTAGTGTCCGGCATGTGATGTGTGTCAGCCGTAGCGCAGAGATGATGCCAGACTGACAGGGATCTGGAACCAAGCGAAAAGTGACTGATGAGACGGATAGCTTCCTCTGTTGATCTGGATATGCGCTCGAGGATGGTGTGTTGGGCGAATGCATATTTGTTCATAGCAGGAGGCGAAGCCACAATATAGCAGATCAGGTCCGGTTCATTATGGGAGTGATATAGTAAGCAAAGGAATTTAGAACTGTCGTCAGTGATGCCATGTAGCTGCAAGAGATGGTTGACCAAGGCAAACCACGTGCCTGGGTGGTCCTTGTGAAGGGGTGGTAGTTTAGGCCAATGGATGGGGGAGTCTTGGCATAACGGTTTGTTGGAAACTGTCCATAGCTCTGCAGCTTAACTGGCTTGGATGCAGTAGCAATGTACCTGTTCATGAGACTGTCAGTGACACATGGAACAGTAGGCGCATCTGCCTCAACTGTTGTCAAGAAATCAACAAGTTGGGCATTCGACAGAGTAACGCCAACAGGTGTAGAGTAGACCAGCACAGAAAAGTTGACTGTAGTTGACTGATGTGTGGAAAACAACAGAGTACAGTTTCAGAGCCCATCACCTATCATTTGTGGAAAATGCGTGGCAGGAATGGCATTTGCCACTCGTAAAGTCGATGCTGGCAGTGGGGGGTAGGGGTGGGGGGCTGGTTGCAAATCTGGAGTTCCGGGATGCACATGAAATTTCCTGTCCTGAGCGTCCAGCTTGATTTGTAACACCACCGACCCAGGTGGGAAGTTCACACTGGCACTTGGGAAATTTGTAAACATAGTCACTGGTGTTTGAGCACATCATGTTGGCCATTGTTGAGCACTCAGAACACATGTAAAATGTTCGCATGTGAAGTTCTGTGCACAAAAAACATTCTGTTGGTTCAGGACCCTGCCACACGATGGCTGATTCCTGTAGGATAAGGAAAAGTTGTTGATCGTACCTGATGCCGGCATACGTGGCTGTGGGAATGTAGAAACACTGTCCTGTTGGGTACAGCTAGTCGTGTGTTCGGAAACTGCGTCGAACTATTGTGAACACAAGGTAGATAATTAGAAAATGATGCCGGAGAGTCCACTGGAAAACCCAGTTGGCTTATGTGCAGTTAACGGACGGCAAGTGATCCATTGTGTACTATGTGACGAAACGAGGGTTCGTTGTAGTACTTGTGAATATATTTGGGGTCACCAGTATGGGTTTAGTGTTGTAGATCTAACGATGTACACTGTACCACATGTAATAAGCACGATTTTACTGGTCCAAAGCATATATATAACAACAAAGATGATGTAACTTAAAACTTTGTTTTTAGATATATTTTTCCCACGTGGAATGTTTCTCTCTCTCTCTCTCTCTCTCTCTCTCTCTCTCTCTTTCTCTCTCTCTCTCTCTCTCTCTCTCTCTCTCTCTCTCTATATATATATATATATATATATATATATATATATATATATATATAGAGGGAAACATTCCACGTAGGAATACACACAAAATTCTAGCTTTCGCAACCAACGGTTGCTTCGTCAGGAAAGAGGGGAGGAGAGGGAAAGACGAAAGGATGTGGGTTTTAAGGGAGAGGGTAAGGAGTCATTCCAATACCGGGAGCGGAAAGACTTCCTTAGGGGGAAAAAGGACAGGTATACACTCGCACACACACCCATATCCAACCACACATACACAGACACAAGCAGACATTTGTAAAGGCAAAGAGATTCGGCAGAGATGTCAGTCGAGGCAGAAGTACAGAGCCAAAGATGTTGTTGAAAGACAGGTGAGGTATGAGCGGCGGCAACTTGAAATTAGCGGTGGTTGATGCCTGGCGGATAACGAGAAGAGAGGATATACTGAAGGGCAAGTTCCCATCTCCGGAGTTCTGACAGGTTGGTGTTAGTGGGAAGTATCCAGATAACCCGGACGGTGTAACACTGTGCCGAGATGTGCTGGCTGTGCACCAAGCCATGTTTAGCCACAGAGTGATCCTCATTACCAACAAACACTGTCTACTTGTGTCCATTCATGCGAATGGACAGTTTGTTGCTGGTCATTCCCACATAGAAAGCTTCACAGTGTAGGCAGGTCAGTTGGTAAATCACGTGGGTGCTTTCACATGTGGCTCTGCCTTTGATCGTGTACACCTTCCGGATTACAGGGCTGGAGTAGGTGGTGGTGGGAGGGTGCATGGGACAGGTTTTACACCGGGGGCAGTTACAAGGGTAGGTGCCAGAGGGTAGGGAAGGTGGTTTGGGGATTTCATAGGGATGAACTAAGAGGTTACGAAGGTTAGGTGGACGGTGGAAAGACGCTCTTGGTGGAGTGGGGAGGATTTCATGAAGGATGGATCTCATTTCATCAATCATTTCAATCCTACCCACTTCACCAAGAGTGTCTTTCCGCCGTCCACCTAACCTTCGTAACCTCTTAGTTCATCCCTATGAAATCCCCAAACCACCTTCCCTACCCTCTGGCTCCTACCCTTGTAACCGCTCCCGGTGTAAAACCTGTCCCATGCACCCTCCCACCACCACCTACTCCAGTCCTGTAACCCGGAAGGTGTACACGATCTAAGGCAGAGCCACGTGTGAAAGCATCCACGTGATTTACCAACTGACCTGCCTACACTGCGAAGCTTTCTATGTGGGAATGACCAGCAACAAACTGTCCATTCGCATGAATGGACACAGGCAGACAGTGTTTGTTGGTAATGAGGATCACCCTGTGGCTAAACATGCCTTGGTGCACGGCCAGCACATCTTGGCACAGTGTTACACCGTCCGGGTTTTCTGGATACTTCCCACTAACACCAACCTGTCAGAACTACGGAGATGGGAACTTGCCCTTCAGTATATCCTCTCTTCTCGTTATCCACCAGGCCTCAACCTCCGCTAATTTCAAGTTGCCGCCGCTCATACCTCACCTGTCTTTCAACAACATCTTTGCCTCTGTACTTCTGCCTCGACTGACATCTCTGCTGAATCTCCTTGCCTTTACAAATGTCTGCTTGTGTCTGTGTATGTGTGGTTGGATATGGGTGTGTGTGCGAGTGTATACCTGTCCTTTTTTCCCCCTAAGGTAAGTCTTTCCGCTCCCGGGATTGGAATGACTCCTTACCCTCTCCCTTAAAACCCACATCCTTTCGTCTTTCCCTCTCCTTCCATCTTTCCTGATGAAGCAACCGTTGGTTGCAAAAGCTAGAATTTTGTGTGTATGATTGTGTTTGTTTGTGTATCTATCGACCTGCCAGCACTTTCGTATGGTAAGTCACATCATCTTTGTTTTTAGATATATTTTTCTTGCGTGGAACGTTTCCCTCTATTATATATGCGCACACACACACACACACACACACACACACACACACACACACACGCACGCATGCGCGCGCGTGTGCGCGCGCGTTTAACATTTCACGTGCGACTACAGACTGGTCACAAAGAGCTTGAAAGACCAAAATATTGATATGCGATTTGATCGATAGTCGTCACACTGGAATTTCTTCATCTGCTCTGAAGGCATTAAATGTGAATTCTGTAGCATCATTGTCAATTCTGCTTACTCTGAGGTGATTACTTTTAATTGGCTTAAATTGATTTTCTCTTGTTCCAGCCATTGTAGGTCTCCTGGAAAACTCTGTTCCTTGATCACGCTGAAGTTTTTAAATTCTTCTTTTGGTAAACAAAAAAACCTTATTCCTGGACTACTATCATCACATAATTTGAGCAAACGATATGGAGTCAATATTACGTAAGGGTGTCTATAGATTAGCATGGGCTGCTAGTCTTTTCAGTGTTCCTCCAATGCCATTATAAGGCGATTTAGTGTGGCTTGTTCCAAAAAAAGTTCCATTTGACAGTGATGAGAAAATATTTTCCGTGCAGACAAAAATTGACAAAATTTTTGAAGTTCTGGTTTTGATTAGCTGAACCAGTGAAGAAAGGCATGGACATCAATGGTATTACGACAGAGGCAGTCACGATCACACAAATGCTAACACTTTGACATTCTTTGCCTCCAAAATAGACAACAAATGGATGTAATGTAGCCTGACTATTCTCCCAATGAAATCCTGGACAGCATCTTGAAAAACAAATGACTAATTCTCAGCAAAATCCATCAATATAATTGATTCATTTTCTGAAAGATTTTCTTTTAGCTTCTTAAGGTATAAACTTTGGTATTTTGACACAAAGTGATGGCTTCTTAAACTGGTAATTTTCAAACTAAGTGGTACAACAAAATCTTTATTACTAGTTCTCTGACATGTCTCCAATGTATGTCTGTCAGGATTGGTACATCACTTGTATTCCATTGTTTTTTCTGGGTCATAGTCTTCAAAAGCATCTTCAAGAAAAGCCTCTACCTGCATTTTTCTTGAATATTCCTTACAACACTGCAGCATACAATCTTTCAATTCCAACCTGCAAGCAGTTTTTTTTTCCATCAAGTCCTTGTTGTCATCTTGGATGGATGTTGCTGAAGCAAACATTAATTTGACATTTCCATGAATTGCACATACACGTACTGAAAGTAATCCAGAAACACCAACTGTAGTAAACCATTTTGGCCTGAGCTCACAAAATTTTGAGAAAGTCTCATCAGCTTCAAAAAACATGAAGACATTTTGTTTTACTTCATCATTGACCTTTTCCCCTTTTTGGTGTGTAGTTGTTGCCAGAATCCCACCTTCTTAAATTTCCTAGCTTTCTTTACCACTGTCATTGAAACAGCAAATTCTTTAACCATTTTTCAATAGTCCAACTATTTGGAGCCAGGGTCAAAATTTGATCTTTCCTACAATTACTTGAAGTTTGAAATTCAATCGTAAGTGTTTCAATTAAGATGTTAATATCTTTAAATTTTTGGCACTCTTTCATTTGTATTTGAGCAATATCTACTTGGCTCACGCCAGTGGCTTTGTCAGTGAACTTAATAATGCTGCTTTGGGCTTTCAGAACTTTGCACTTTGTGTCCCACTGAATCCCTTTCGCTGCTTGATCTGTTGAAGCTTCAAGGGTGACTTACCAAGTGGTGATTATGAAGTACTAGCAGTACAGCAAGCATCAACAACATCCAAGTCTTCAGTGGATGGTGATTCTTGCTTATCCTGATGGTGTGATTCTCTTTGAGCCTCTTAATGTCTACATTTGGTATAAATTTTCTGACCAGGTTTAAAAACTTCATTACTTAGTGACATCAACGTATTAGACATTGCAATGGTCACTGGTGTTGAATCCTTCGTGGTTAAGTGTTTTTCTTTACCGAAGGGGTTGCAGCAAGTCCTCCTTCGGAACTGAAATTTTGTCATCATCAAGGCATTATGGCATGAACAAATTTGAGCATCTCCAGTAAAATCAAGCTCAGACATATGTCGTAGAAGCTCTTGGCCCATTGTTGACATTTACTTAACTGATAACAATTGACTTTTGCCATAATAAAATAGTGATGACTTACAACAGTCAGCTCCGCTTGATCCACCTAAGTAGTGGGGTGGAAGGGTCTCTTGGCCCCTTTTGTACGATAGTTTATTAACCTATAACAAGCAATTTTGAAAGCTCATGAATATTACAGATTGAAGCATAATCTGAGATGAGATGGCTGTTACATACAGTGATTTCATATGAATCATTCACTCAAAATCTCTCAGTTCTTCTAATTCACTTGTAACAGATACAATCTTGTTTGTATATGAAATACACAAATTAGGCTATCAAAGCATATTTTTTGTACTTACCTACAGCTACAACAATGAGAATTGGCTGATTCAAACAATTGGCACTCAACACTATGATTATGCAATGTCAACACAAAAGATAACCCAGGATGGAAGACTGCCACTGTGAAAATTTCTAGTAATGTTGCTTTATAATGTTGAACTGAGTGACAGTGCATATGCACATCACCATGTGTTGTAGAATTAAAATGTTCTAAGCAACATAGCATCCCATTATTGTATTCTAGATTTTATAATGTTAAGAGCATTTTATGAGGTTTTATTGTATTTATATTCTGTACTGCAAAATAATATAAAATACTTCTCATTAGCATAGATAAATTCCTTAAACCATAGGCAAATCTTATGCTATTAAGAGAGACTACAAGTTATACATATTTTGATTTACAACTTCAAATTGTATTAATTTGTATTGTATTAATCCATTTTCCCTACATTTGATACATATTCTCACTTATCAAAATGCAAACTCCAGGGTTCAAATAATATAACTTTGAAAGCTTAAATCCTGCTCTTTCCGGCCATGGCAAGAAGAAAGGATTGAACGAGGCATAGCTGAGATACTGCCCCACCCTCAAAAATACCCTAAATGTGCACATAGAAAATTTTCACTGTTAATTAAATTGGATCCATATATAGACATCATAGGTATCCTGTGACAAATGAAATTATTCAGATAGTTAAGGAAGATGAAAATATAATAGTCATGGGTGACTGGAATTCAGTAGCAGGGAAAGGCAGAGAAGGAAAAGTAGTAGGTGAATATGGACTAGGGGGTAAGGAATGAAAGAGGAAGCCACGTGGCAGAATTTTGCGTAAGGCATAAATTAATCATAGCTAATACTTGGTTTAAGAATCATGAAAGAGGGTTGTATATGTGGAAGAGGCCTGGAGACACTGAAAGATTTCAGATATATTATATAATGGTAAGACAGAGGTTTAGGATCCAGATTTTAAATTGTAAGGCATTTCCAGGAGCAGATGTGGGCTTCGTTTTATTGGTTATGAACTGTAGACTAAAACTGAAGAAACAACAAAAAGGTTGGAATTTAAGGAGATGGAACCTGGATAAACTGAAAGAACCAGAGGTTGTAGAGAGTTTCAGAGAGAGCATTAGGAAACGATTGACAAGTACAGGGGGGAAAGAAATACAGTAGAAGAAGAATGGGTTGCTTTGAGGGATGAAGTAGTGAAGGCAGCTGAGGATGAAGTAGGTAAAAAGACAAGGGCTAGTAGAGGGTCTATACAAGGATGATGTACTTGAGGGCAGTATTACGGAAATGGGAAAGGACATAGATAAAAATGAAATGGGAGATACGATACTGCGTGAAGAATTTGACAGAGCACTGAAAGACCTATGTCAAAAAAATGCCCCAGGAGTATACAGCATTCCATTAGACCTACTAATATCCTTAGGAGAGACAGCCACAACAAAACTCTACCATCTGGTGAGGAAAATGTATGAGAGATATGAAATACCCTCAGATTTCAAGAAGAATATAATAATTCCAACCCCAAAGAAAGAAAGTTTTGACAGGTGTGAAAATTACTGAACTATCAGTTTAATAGTCATGATGGCAAAATACTAACACAAATTCTTTACAGATGAATGGAAAAACTGGTAGAAGCTGACCTCAGCAAAGATCAGTTTGGATTCTGCAGAAACATTGGAACATGCGAGGCGATACTGACCCTACGACGTACCTTAGAAAATAGATTAAGGAAAGGCGAACCCATGTTTATGGCATTTGTAGACTAAGAGAAAGCTTTTGACAATGTTGAAAGAAATAGTCGCCCTAGAATTTTGAAGGTGACAGGGGTAAAATACATTGAGCGAAAGGCTATTTACAATTTGTACAGAAACGAGATGGCAGTTATAAGATTCGAGGGGCACAAAAGGAAAGCTTTGATTGAAAAGGGAGTGAGGCAACGTTGTACTCTATCCTCAATGTTATTTAGTCTGTATTTTGAGCATGCAGTAAAGGAAACATAAGAAAAATTTGGAGTAGGAAATAAAATCCAAGGAGAAATACCCTCAAACTTGAAGAACAATGCAGTAACGCCTATCCCAAAGAAAGCAGTTGCTGACAGTTCTGCCAGTTTAGTTATGGTTGCGAAACACAAAACACAATTTCTTTACAGAAGAATGGAAAAACTGGTAGTACACAACCTTGCAGAAGATCAGTTTGGATTCCAGAGAAATGTGAGCACATGCGAGGCAATACTGACGCTACAACTTATCTTAGAAGATTGATTCAGGAGAGGCAAACCTAGATTTATAGCATTTGTAGACTTAGAGAAAGCTTTTGATAATGTTGAGAGTAATACCCTCTTTGAAATTCTGAAAGTAGCAGGGGTAAAATACAGGGACCAAACATTAACAGCTTGTTGAGAACCAGACGACACCAAAGCAAGCAGTGATTGAGAAGGGAATGAGACAGGGTTGTAGCCTGTCCCAGACGTTATTCAGTTTGTTTATGGATCATTCAGTAAAGGAAACCAAAGAAAAATTTGGAGAAGTAACTAAAGATTCAGCGAGAAGAAATAAAAACTTTGAGGTTTGTGGATGACATTGTAATTCTATCTGAGAAAGAAAATGATCTGAAAGAGCAGTTGAACGGAATGGACAGTGTCTTGAAAGGAGTATATAAGACGAATATCAACAAAACCAAAATGAGAATAATGGAATGTAGTCAAATTAAATCAGGCGATGCTGAGGGACACTTAAGGTAGAGATGAGTTTTACTATCTGGGGAGCAAAGTAACTGATGATGTTCGAAGTAGAGAGGATATAAAATGTAGACGCTCTGGCAAAGAAAGTGTTTCTGAAGAAGAGAAATTTGTTAATATTAAGTATAGATTTAAGTGTCGGGAAGTCTTTTCTGAAAGTATTTGTATGTAGTGTGGCCATGTATGGAAGCGAAACCTTGACAATAAATAGTTTAGACAAGAAGAGAATACAAGCTTTCTAAATGTGGTGCCACAGAAGAATGCTGAAATTGATGGGTCAGTCACATAACTAGTGAGGAGATGCTTAACAGAATTGGGGAGAAGAGGGATTGGTCGGTAGGACATGTTCTGAGTCATCAAGGAATCACCAGTTTAGTATTGGAGGGAAGTGTGGAGGGTAAAAATCGTAGAGGGAGACCAAGAGATGAATACACTAAGCAGATGCAGAAGGATGTAAGTTGTGGTTGTTACTCGGAGATGAAGGAAGCTTGCACAGGATAGAACAGCATGAAGAGCTGAATCAAACCAGTCTCTGCACTGGAGACCACAACAACAACAGGTAGAAATAATCCTATGGTGGTTTATATTTATATGGATATGGTATCTGTTCTTTCAGACATGTCCATATAAGTATAGAGTTCTGTCAATACCGGCCATGACCTCCTCCTTCTGTGCAGATGCACACATATTCCCCAAACTCTTACAAGACTTGGTAAGAATGTCTTCCATGAGTAATGAGTGTGTTGGGGTGGGACAGTATGAATGTAGTGTGTGGACATAAAAGGTGAGAATGAGGGTCTTGCAGGAGGCATGCATGAGATAGTTCCTGCAGCCGCACTTTCCTTTGTGCCCTCAGTGGCTCATATGGATAGAGCATGTGCCATGTAAGCAGAAGATCCCGGGTTTGAGTCCCGATCGGGGCAAACATTTTCACCTGTCCCGGTTGATACATACCAATGCTCGTCAGCATCTGAAGGTATTAATATAATTCTAATTTCGCTCTGATGGTTTGGTGTGATTGGTTCATATGAAAAATGGCAATGGTCAGTCAAACCTTGGCTCTCAGAATTGTGCGACAAATTTTTGGCCGCTTCAGAGGCTTGTATCAAAATTTCAGTGTGGCTACATCCCTAAATTTTGCAGTCATGTGATTCAGCATAAATGCTTGTCTAAGTATATTTAAAAAATGACCATACGTTTGCTAGAACTTTTAAAAAAGCCTAAGAAACTCGACACATCTGCATCTCTGTATGTGATGCAAAGGTGAGTAGCCTCTCTTCTAAATCCCCTAAAAATTCAACCACTGAAGATACTGAAATGAAATTTGGTATGTAACCATCAAAGACCATATAGAATGTTACATCAAATTTCATTACATTTGGAAATGCAAGAGTGGGGACGCTTTTTAATATTGGTCCCTTTGACATGGAATGACCTATAAATAGGATTTTGTATTCACTTAAATACAATATTAAGACTGGACGGGCTGAATGGTTATTACAGACAGTTTGTTTCTAAAACTATTTTCAAAACTTCTCATACTTTTATTGCCTTTGTCAATCTATATACATAATAACTTCATCTAAAATTATCACATAGTATAACAGTTTTAAAGTTCAACTCCATTACAGTCCTTTAAATTGACTTCATTCAATATTTAGTTCTGATAAATAACTTCTTTCTAATTTCTGTAACAACTGAAGTCAGTATACCAGATTGTAATGGGTTCATGACAATATGACAAAAAGGATAGATTGCTACTCACCACATAATGGAGGTGTTGAGTAGCAGACAGGCACAACAAAAAGTCTGCTACAAAAACACACACACACACACACATTCACACAGACACAACTCATGACCATTGTCTCTGGCTGCTGATGCCTGACTGGCAGTATGATGAGTAGCAATCAATCCTTTTCATAATATTGCTCTTGTAACAGGTTACTTATTTATGTTGTTAAGAGAAAAAGGGGCCATTTATATTTGTATTTGTGTTATTATAATCTTTGACTGGATCGGAGAACATTCGTAACTTTTTAGGTATTCATACTATGCATGTGTTTCAACTTGATTTCTTTGACAATTATGTAATATTTGTACCTTTGGCAGTTATAATGTGTCAATTATTAAGTGTGGAGTTAACACAAAGTGCATGTTACTGTAAATGCACCAAGGCATGGCACATTTATATGGACTATGTTAAGACGGAGTATTAAAGCAGTTATTTATCTGCATTTAGTTGGATCATGCTTGATGTAAATGTATTTCTGATCCATTTATGTGCACTGTGTTAATACCATGGTTTAAAACTACCTTTTTAAATTCTCTCATTTTCTGCGATGCTTTTGCATATTCTGTATTCATCCGTTTTGTACTTTACAGTATTTCATGTGAAGATGATTGTAATAAATGATGCCAATAGAGAATAAATGTACATTTCTATAGTTGATGGCACAAATATGCTTTTTGCAAAATATCTAAAAGCTGTAGACAGTCCCCCACATAAAATTCTATTAAACAATCATTTGCCTCCTACTCCATACATGAACAGAATGAGGAAAAGCCATAATAATTGATACAGTGAATCCTCTGCCATACACTTCACAGTGGTCTGTAGAGTATGAATGTAACTGTAGATGGAAATGATATATGACACTGTTGCCTCTTTATCATGTTTGCTGAACATACAAATTTTCTACTTGTTTTAGTTGCCATTTGTATGCTGGTAAATGTTGTTGCTATAACATGCTCTCTGACACAAGTTTCAATATGAACATCCTCAAAGAGGTTTGGTCTCTTTTACAAGTTTTCTGTACCTAGTAATTATGTGAGCTCAACTACTTTTTAAGCGGAAATACAAACTCTGGCGCTCTGTTGCAAATGCTTCTTAGCTAATCACTGTAATTTCAATAATCTCACCAGTGGGATCATTACTTTGAGTATGAGCAATCATTATCTAGGCGGGATGAAATTTTTCCCAATTTAAAGAGACTGGTGTGTAACTCACACTCATTCAGATATGTGTATAGTGCTCACATGACCAATTTCAGATAACTATACAGCTCTCAAACAGGTGACGCAAGTCCAGGAGCCTAGCTAGTAACAGAACATTTGAAGCCCTCCATTTGACTCAGTGTAAAGGGACATGACCGGTTTCATGGGACAATAAGCAGTTGGTTGCACACTGTTCTCTCACCAGCTCCCAGAATAGCCTCTTCAGTTCGTTGATTGAAGCCTCCAGTCATACTTGTTGAGTGTACAAGATGATTTTTCCTGTCCCTTGTGGCCATTTCTCTAAGAGTTATTAATATTCATCTACACTTTTTTATTGCTTCCTTCAAACATAGGATGTAGAAAGTTTCCCAACAACTAAAGAGTGGCTCACTGGCTGAGTTTGTGGAAGACAGCACTTGGAACATACTTGTTAGGGGTATCTGTGTAATACCCTGAGCTCTCCCTAGTCACTATCTTCCTTGTAGATGGTCTTAGATCTATTACTGTTATTCTACTCGCAGTCAGAAGGATGAGTGTTCATAGATCCTTCACTTCTAGTAGAAGAACCGGAGAGGATAGTACTTAAGGCACCTTTGATATCTCTGGTACATGTCTCTCAGTAGTCCACCCAGGACACCCATTTGCATCTACTTCCAATTGTGTGACAGCTGTCAGTATGATTTATAGCTACAGCTAACTCATCCTGTGCCTGAAACAGCTTTCACAGTGGCAGTGCATTGTAGTGGGTATAGTGTGACGCTTACCAATATGGTACTAGCTAACAAATGATTACAGCAGCTCCACAAGTCAACAACAATTCCTGCAGAACTTTCGCATTCCACAGTGCTGTGAGATAGTGCATATAGTCGGATCTAGACTTCTGAGAGACAGACAGTCACAGTTTTTATTTTTATTTTTTATTTTTTTTATTTTTTATTTATTTATTTATTTATTTATTTATTTTTTTTTTTGCACTGCACGATGTTTTCAATAAACAGATAGCACAATAGAGCAGCTCAAGTGGAAAGGAACACTTCCTATTTAAATTTCTGCATCCTACACTGTTGGCAGTTCTGTGTAGGTGGCAGTTACGTGATTTTATTTCGGTGGGTAATGAATGTATTGAACATGCTGCAAACCACTACAGGGAGCCTGTGTGTCAGAATTCTCATCCAGTGTGGCGCAACGTTGGTATGATAGAAAAATGAGTCACAGAGAAGAGAATTTGGTGGTCTGTCGGATTGATGTTGGGTTCATATACTTACGGTCTGGGTTCGATTACAACTTCTGCTGATGATTTTTGATAAGGAGAGACAGATTCTATTCACTTCTGGCTACGCCAAGTTAAGAAGGTATAACGGCACTGTGGTCTGAAATTCACGTTAAATATGATATCCCTTCTCTACCAGGTAGACGTTAGTTTGAACCCAATAAAGTCAGGAGTCGCGACACGTAGAAACTCTATCGGCAGTAACCTTTCTTATACTAGTTATTTATTTCTAGTGATGAAACAAACGCTATTTAGGCTCACAGGACACTTATTCCATTTTGTATTTGAGCCTCTGTATGTCGATAAAACTGGTTCTGAACTGGGAATGCAACTCAGACCTCCCTTAATGCGGAATTTGATCCCTTCATGACAATACAGCTCGACTACAATTTGTTGTTTGTTCAAAACTGCAGATTCCTCAACATCTCCACATATTGCACGTGAATGGGTTCAAATCCTGGCCCGGCACTAAAGTTTTCATTATGTATTATCAAGCTCTAGCATGAGAACACTTATCTGCTGGTGGATAATAATTTTGATTTTTAATGTATTTTCATTCATTGTCAAAACTTACGATATCTGACGTTTTTGATGTCCAGTGAGACACAGAGCTATTTGCGAGATCACTGTAGGTTCAAGGATGTCATTCTGAGTTGCTGGTGGAGAAAAATTCGGTAGTTGGTGTCTCTTTGTGTGCAGTCAACAACGATATGTGTGGGGTTTGATTACCAGTCAGCACTGAACTCTTCGTCATATTTTTTCTAGTTCAAACATGCTCACATGTTGCTGCTGGTGTAACAAACCCATATTTAACGTTCGTTTTCTCTAGAATATAACAGTGATAGGTGCCAGGTTGGAGTCCTGGGAAGAAAAAAATTAATGTTTTGTCTCGTCATTACAGTTAAAACATCTAGCTACTGCCGAGAAAATCCGATATGTCACAGTTGATTGTGTTTCGATATCAGTCCGATTAGGTTCTGGGTTCATATCCCTGTCCAACACACAGCTTTATCTCATGGCATTTCAAGTAAGTTACTTGTGAAGAAGCAGTATTTAACATCTCTTGTAATTCGTTAACAAGGACAATAGATGCTGGGTAGGAATTCGTGTACATTAAAAATGTTTACGTTGTGTAGTTTAAAGTTGATATTTGCTAATTGATACTGTCTAAAATCGAGGTATATCATTCTCTGTATGCCTAGTGAGGAATGGCTGTTAGTTTCCGTCGGTCACGAAGTATTTGCTTGGGTTTGAATCCATATGCAGAAGTTCATACATATTCTCAACTAGCTGCTCATGAATAACTTAAATTTTTAATGTCTTCTTGTGTTAACCAATAAGTACAGTATGTTACTTTGAAGAGGAAATCATGAATATGACGAACTTACTACGTGCATTACCTATCTGACGAAATAATGAGAGTGGTAACATTTCAGGTATGTAATTTATTGTAATAAATGTGAGCTTACAAGCCTTAAGGAAAGGCTTATCTGTGATAAGGTGTTCCCTGATATTTGTAGTACCTTGGTATTACTTTACATCTTGAGTTATTGCGATACAGAGCATTGTTTTCTAGTGGTGACTTGTTGGAACCATTTTCAATAGTCAAACAACTGTACCGAGAAGCGATTAGAGGACCTGCTAGACATCTGCGTTATGTGGGTTGCATGCGAATCGGGCAAAATGCAATTCAGGTCGTTTGGATACTTTTGAACATGACTGTACCTTAGTCAAATTACCTATACTCTTAAGTGCAGAATCTAAAAGAAATTATATTTCCATTGCCTCCATCTCTCCATCTATACCCTGCACACTCTGCCAGACAGAGCTCTGCTCTTCCCTTGTCTGTACCCTGCTATGCCTCCCCCTTTCCTGCCTCACTCCAGAATACTGCTCAGTATGACAGTTGTATTCTGGTCTGAGTTGCCGGAGATGGAAGGTGTGCTTGCTCATGTGAATGTGTGTGTTTTCTTTTCTGAAGAAGTCTTTGGCCAAAAGTTGAATGCCTAACATTCTGAAACTCAGTGTGTCATCTTTAAGGTGAGTAGCAATTATCCTGTCACTAATGTTGTTGACTGAAATGTCACACTTTCATGATGCTACTATGAGCTGACATGTTTGTAAAGTACTCTTGCCTATTAATGTACACTGAAGTGCCAAAGAAAACGGCAAAGGCAAGCGTTTTTAAATACAGAGATATGCAAACAGGCCGAATACTGTGCTGTGGTTGGCAATGCCTATTTAAGACTACAAGTATCTGGAGCAGTTGTTAGATTGGCTGTTGCTGCTACAACAGCTGGTTATCAAGATTTAAGCGAGCTTGAATGTGGTGTTATAGTCGGCGCATGAACAATGGGACACAGCATCTCCGAGGTAGCAATGGAGGAGGATTTTCAAACAGAACCATTTCACAAGTCGAGTGTATTATGAATGTCAGGAATCAGGTAAAACATCAAATCTCCACCATCGCTGCGGCCAGAAAAAAATCATACAAGAATGGGATGAATGATGACTGAAGAGAAACATTCAACATGACAGAAGTGCAACACTTTTGCAAACTGATACAGATTTCAATGCTGGGCCATCAGCAAGGGTCACTGTGCAAATCATTCAATGAAACATCATCAGTACGGGCTTTCAGAGCCAAAGGCCCTCTTGTGTACCCTTCATGACTGCACAGCACAAAGCTTTATGCCTCGCCTGGGCCCATCAACACAGACATTGGGCTGTTGATGACTGGAAATATGTTGCATGGTTGGATGAGTCTCGTTTCAAATTGTATTGAGCGGCTGGACGTGTACATGTATGGAGACAACCTCATGAATCCATAGACCATGCATGTCAGCAGGGGACTGTTCAAGCTGGTGTAGGCTCTTTAATATTGTGGGGCACGTGCAGTTGGATTGATAAGGGACCCCTGATATGTCTAGATATGACTGTGACAGGTGACAGATAAGTAAGCATCTTGTTTAATCATCTACATCCATTCATCGTGCATTCTGGCGGACTTGGGCAATTCCAGCAGGACAGTGTGACACACCACACATCCAGAACTGCTACAGAGTGGCTCCAGGAACACTCTTCTTACTTTAAACACTTCCGCTGTCCACCAAACTCCCCAGACACTTAACATTATTGAGCATATCTGGGATGCCTTGCATGTGCTGTTCAGAAGAGATCTCCACCCCCTTGTACTCTTTATGTATATGGACAGCCCTGCAGGATTCATGGCAATTCTCTCTGGCACTACTTTCAGACATTAGTTGAGTCCATGCCATGTCACGCTGCAGCACTTCTACATGCTCACAGAGCCCCTAAGCGATATTAGGCGGGTGTACCAGTTCCTTGACTCTTCAGTGTATTATGCAATAGTAGCATTGATTGCACAGTTTGATGTTATACAGTGTAGGAGTTCATCTACCAATGAAATAGATAAAAAAAAAACAGCTCCCTCATCCAGGCCCTGAGGTCTCGACGAATGTCGACTGGCCATCTTACTGCATTTTGCAATGTGGCATCATGTGGATGCGGTATGGAGGGGCATGTGGTCAGCAGCTTTCTCAATGATGGAACTGATATTGCCTAACCACATAAATAAAATTATAATATTCAAAGTCCTGAAAGTGACTGAAAGACTAGCAGTATACTCATGGAGAAAAAAAAATTATTAAAGGAAATATTGAGATGAAATTCTTGTGAAGAAAAATATACTTCTTAATGGGTAGTAACAATCCCCCCCCCGGTCAGAACCAAAGATATTACATAAGAACATTACAAGTAAAATGTAAGTATAAATGTGTCCAGGGCAACTTTTTCAAAATTTAGCAATCGTCCATAAGAGACATCCTGTATGTTTCTGACCATGGGTTAACAATTTCTTTTAAACATAGGAATACAGTTGAAATTGAAGGAAGCGTATAAGTCCTAGTAGACCTCTGAAATGACATTAACAAAATAAAGATTGTTCAATTGCTACACATGAGGATCACTTAAGCACAGAAAACAAATTATCACTGTAACAAACAATTAAATTTCTTTCTGTAGCTCCTTTGGAATATCACAAAGCTTGTGCCCCATGCTAAGTGCTACAGTTCTTGCATCACTCTGGCCTCTACAAGTAGGTGTAATATTTTTTCCACATACATTTGCAAAATTATTAAAAAAAAAGGGATAAAGACATTCCCATTATACCTTCAAAATTATGGGCCTGCTACGTGAGTTTCGGAATCATGATTGTGTGGAATAATTATTTGTATTTTTCTTCTACCAGTCAACTAATGCATTGGTTACACTAATAATGTTTTTGATCTACTTTCACTACACAAATGTCGCTTCATGTATGTAAAAAGTGTACCTTAAATACAACAAGATAGTGAAAGTACATCGAAATTAATAATAGTAGAGTAAGCAATGGAATAGTGTAAGAGTGAACAACAGCTCTGCCAGATGGAGCTCTGGGATGTCAAAATCACTATGGTATCAATCACTACTATGATGCCCAGCTTCATGTCAGCACACGACAACAATGGACATCATTTTATGGCCAGCCACTGCCCACCCTGGCCACAAATACCCCAGTAGCCATTCCAGCAGCAGAAAATTAACGAACAAGTTCTAGGTTAATTTAGACCAATATGTTTTATCTTTAAGTAGCATCTTTATGCATGTGGCGGTGCAACATCTCTGACCAGCTAAAAGGAAGGTCGCTGCCCTGCGAGGTAAAGAGTTTAGTATAGTATACTCTGTACACTCGTAATGATTACACGAGATTTGTATATTGTGCTCAGTAATAAACAATGTCGAAAAGTCAACAATATTCACATAAACCAAATCAGGGTGCCACATAAGAAACCATCGCGTCACAATAATGCAAATTCCTGGGCAAATTCCGGGGCATGCTGTCCACCCATGTCCACGAATTGCTCGTGAGGGGGTGAGGAAAACACCCCGTGGTAAACCTGCACCGCCACTGGGTATGCTTGGATGAGGAGGTGGAGCCAAAACCTCCATGGGCGACGGGGGCAGCGTGACGACAGCCTCAGTGTCCATCGGTTCTGGCACCGTGGAGGAACATGGCAGTGGCGGTTGTGGAGTCGTGGCAGCGGTGAGAGGCACCCGTCTGGTGCAGGTGACCGGACCGGCAGCGGCGACGACGGCAGGAGCGCCCACGGCGGAGACGCAAGTGGGGAAGGCACCATCGGTGGAGTTGTGGGCTGAGGCGGCTGTTGCTGCAAAGCCTCCAATTCTGCAGGAAAAGAACCTGCGGCAGAAAACCGAGGACGGCACAAACGGATCTGGTTCCGGTGTCACTTGACAGTGCCAGAGGGACCAGAAATGACAAACAAGGTGCAGCCAAGCTGGCAAAGAATGCACCCCTGCTCCCAGCGCTACCTGCCAGAGAAAACGCGATAGAACACCGAATCATGCGGTGCCAAGCCATAATGAGGGAAGCAGCGGGAGCGCGCAGTGGCGGGTGCAATAGCTGCAGGAGCAATCGATGGGCGTGGCCATGTAGCAATTCAGCTGGGGAACGGATGCCGCGTGGCTGGCAGCGATATGAAGCAGGGAAAGTCCAGAGCATGTGCTTGTGAGAGTGCGTGGCATGCAACTTGCTCATCTACGACTTAAATGTATGCACAAAGCGTTCAGCCTTGCCATTTGACTGGGGGTGGAATGGGGCTGAGGTCAGATGGCGAATGTCATTAACAGCACAGACGCTTCAAACTCTGATGACACAAATTGGGGGCCATTGTCGAAGACAATAACTTCAGGAAGGCCCTCAGTGCAAAAAATAGACGTCAAAGCCCTAATAGTACTGGCAGATGTAGTAGAAGACATAGGTACAATGAAAGGAAAGTTGCTGTATGTGTCAATAACTATCAACCAGTGGGTGTCACAGAAAGGACCCGCAAAATCAATATGAACACGCTGCCAATGCGCAGTAGGAGTCGGCCACGCAATGAAGCGCAGGCGGGAAGCAGATTGATGTTCCGCGCAAGAGCGACAATTAGCAAGCAAATTCTCAATTTGTTTATCAATGCCGACCCAAGTGCAGTGACAATGCGCTAATTGCTTCGTCCGCACTATACCCCAATGACCAGCATGCAGCAGTTGGAGGATTTCCAACTGTAACAAATGGGGTACAACCACACGAGACCGATCATTGTCAGTTCATAACAAGATGACACCGTGGTATACAGACAAGTTGTGACGTTGCACAAAGTAACATCGATCAAGTGGATTACGAATCTGCGTAGCAGATGGAGGCCATTGAGTACGAATATACTGCAAAAGAATCAGCAAGGAAGCATCAGCGGCTGTCACGGAAACAATGTGACGAAAATCCACTGGAAAACCATCAGCTAATACCTTATCTTGCGAATCAATAAACATGCATGACAATTCGGAAGAATCAACACATCTTCAGGACCGATAGGTAGACGAGACAAAGCATCAGCATTGCCCTGCTGGGCTGTAGGCCGAAACAAAATTTCGTAATTGTATTTAGACAAAAACAAAGATCAGCGTTGTAACTTTTGGGCAGTGCGGTCCGGAACTGGCTTTGACGGGTGAAACGACGACGTCAAAGGCTTATGGTCGATGACCAAATAGTACTTTCAACCATACAAAAAATCATGAGAGTTTGTCTCTCCGTAGACAATAGCTAAGGCTTCTTTCTCAGTTTGAGAATAGTTTTGCTGGGCAGAATTGAACAACTTACACACTAAAGCAATCGGGCAATCAACAGAATTAATGTGGTGTGAGAGAACTGCTCCAGTGCCGTGAGAAGATTCATTGACAGCGAAAACAACTGATTTGGAGGGATCAAAAGGAATCAAACAGCGATCACTCAACAAAAAGATTTGAGCTTGTGGAAAGCAGCATCACATTCCGATGACAAACAAAAGGAACGTTCTTATGCCGAAGGCAATGCTGAGGCGCTGCAATCTGCTTTGCATTCGGTATAAACCAAATATAATATGTAATTTTGCCCAACACAGACTGAAGTTCGTTCAAGTTCCTGGGTGCTGGCTAGTCTCTGATCGCACTGAGATGTGACAGCGAGGGGCAGACACCCTGTCTGTTAATCATATGTCCTAAATACTGAATCTCAGTTTGAAAACATTTGCACTTGTCTCTGTTACACTTTAGTCCTACCTGCAACAGTACAGTAAATAAGACACGCGAATTCTGCAAATGTTCGTCAGGGGTGCGACCTGAGACAACTATAACATCAAGATAATTGGAACAACCAGGGACAGTGGCACACAGCTGCTGCAAGTAAGACTGAAAAATAGCAGGAGCCAAAGCACAACCTGAACGGAAGGCAGCGAAACCTGAACAATCCAAGGTGGGTGTTGATCACAAAATAGCGCTGTAACTGTCTTGTTGAGTGGAATCTGAAAGTATGCGTCCCGCAAGTCAATCGTGGAAAAGAATTTTCCCGCACCAAGCTTATCAAAAATGTCTTCAGGACGCAGTAAGGGAAACGTAGCTACCACTGTCTGGGGATTTACTGTAGACTTAAAAGCCAGCACAAATACGGAGACAACGGAGATTGATTTCTTTACGCACACTATAGGCAAAGCCCAGTGCGAAGCAGAAACAGGTTCAATGACACCACTGTCTTGCAAATGCTTAAGTTCAGCAGCTACGGTGTCATGCAGTCCGTGCGGTACCAGGCATGCACGCCTAAAAATGGGCATGGCATTGTCTTTAACTACAACGTGCACTGCAAAGTCCTTGGCACAACCAAGGCCATCAGAAAAGAGTTCAGCAAAATCATCGCATAGTGCAGCAACACTGCATGGTCACTAGCGTTGATGCAAAGTACATTGTCCTGAATCGTGAGGCCAAAAAGTTCAAATGCGTCCATGCCAAAAATGTTCGAAGCATCACTAGAGCGAAGCACATGGAAAGACACTGTACGTGTCGTTGCACCATATGTGGCTTGCAAACTACACACACCAAGCACTAAGATTTCCTGTCCAGTAAATGCAGTCAGTACAGAATGTGAATGACGAAGTGGGGGCGAACCAAGCAAGTCATACGTTGATTTGTTCAGTAAAGAAACTGACACACCAGTGTCCAGCTGCATGTGAACAGAACGTCCACAAATGTTCAAAGTCACAAAAAGTTTCCTCACATCATACTGAATGCAAGAGGAAGTATCTCACAAAACTTGATTCACACGACGAGCTGTAGAAGCACATGAAGCAGAAGGCTTTGAGTAAATGGCTTTGAAATCCATAGGTTGATGTGAATCATGAGCACGGCAGTTTCCGTTTTGGTGACACCCACGCGAGTCACACAAATGGGAGACAAGTTGTGAATTAGAGTTTCTCTTACTGCACACAGCATGCACATGTCCTTTCTTATTACAAAAATAACGCTGTGTTTGACGGGATGGGCAACTGCCCCATGGGTGGGCACAAAAGCAGCTTGGACAAGATTTCAGTTTCTTAGTGGGTGCCTGGTTTGAAACTTGTTTATTTGTGTGCGAGCAGTGCGGCGTGGCATGCTGTGCTGGGGCCGGGCTGGAGGGCAACGTGTCGTGCCGCACTAACAGTACACACACCTGAGGTCACGTCGAACGTGGAAGTAGCCATACCTAATGTATCTTGACTGTCTAGCAAGTCCACTACTTCCTGCAAAGACGGGTTTTTAAATTTTAGGATTTGTTCGCAGATGCGGTGATCCACCACATTCTGCGCAGTGGTGTCTGTAATCATTATACCCGCATATGAGTGTCCACATGAGCAATTAAAGTCACAATCAGATGTAAGTTCCTGAAGGTCCGCTAACCATGATTTATTGGACTGAGTAGAGCCACACCAGAGACAAAAGAATTTGTAGCATGCAGCAACCACATTTACACAGTCACGGAAGTGGGAATTCAAAGCAGCAATCCCTTCGTCCTAAGTTTTAGTTTCTGGGTGGGTGATGGGAAACAATTTTACGAGCACACGGTATAACACTACACCTGCATTGGCAATGAAAAAGGCAAGCCGCTCTGTACCTGGTGTGTTGTATGCTGCGAAGTGTGCCTCAAGCTGGGCGATGTATTCTGGCCAGCGTCAGGATTGAAGGCACGAAATGGCAGCGCCGTGGGCACTGGCAGTGGTACCTGCGGCAGTGTCGGAGGTGCTGTAGTAGCTGCAGTTTGTAGTGTGACCAGTCCATTTACAGCAGCAAGCAGCTTCGTCATTTGCTGAGCCTGAAAACGTACAAGATCAGACAGCAAAGCCTGTTCCTGTGGTGAAGCCGTGGTTGCTACAAATTAAAGTCTTAGAGTGAAGGGTGGAAGCAGTCACACTGGGCTAGCACAAAAAGGAAGCAGTACCAAGCAAAAAAAAAGAAAAAGAGAAAAAGACATATTCTCGGCATCAGTTTTTGTATCCCGCCTGGAAGGCGGCACGTGGGTCTGCTCCTGTAAACTGAAGGGTACGCCGAATGTAGGAATCAAGTAGGAGCAGGAAAAGGTGAAATGCTTCGGTACTGCGTATAGGTTTAAACTCGTTTACCGGGGTATGAACATATACCTAACTTTGCACTGAGGAGCATGTAAGTGTGAAACCGGATGTATTAAAGCTCACCAAAGTTACTACACAGGCAAAATCTGTAGTGGCTTGCCCACTATGAAAACAAAATAATGTTGGTTGGTCGTCTTGTTGGCATCAAATGGGCTGAATCTGAGCGGCGCTCGTGGAGCTGCACTGCGCCAGCTAGAGGGCGCTGTCGTCTGTGTCGGTGTCAGTGTCGTAGTGCCAACCTACAAACTTGCACCTACGTCTTGGCATCATAGCTTTCGATACCAGACCTAGCACAGGAAAGAGGCTTTATGCCCCGTAATTTATTATCAGGAAGCGTAGACCAATGTGTGTGCCATAAAAGAGCAACATGATGACATAAAATGCTCTGTAGATCGGCAAGGGAACCATGCGAACAGCTGGCCTTGTCACTTTTTTAATTGGCTGCCTCATTTCCGTGGATTCCAATGTGCCCTGATCATAACTGTCATTAGTATAATTTATTAGGTATTCAATAAACTGTTCTGTCCAACATAGCTTCCCACAGTCAGAATTTACATATTTATTTAATGGTTCCCATCCTTTGACCATTTTATATACATATGTTTAAATTTCTTTTCATCTTCAGTTTCAAGTAAACACTGACCTGCCCCCACTGGTGACCAGTTTTGCTTGGAATTCTCATGTAGCCTTCAGTTTATATGGGTCAGGCAGACTGTTCTTAACAGAGATACAGTATCCCAGAAATTTGATCTCTTCAAATTTTCACTACTACAAATTTAAAGTAACACCCCTCCCCCCCCCCCCCCCCCACCTACTTTTATCAAAGGTCTCCTTTATAAGCCAGTTATGATCTTCCCAGTTCTGACTACACTCAAGAATATGATCTACATAGGTGATTAACTCAGACCCCAACACTTGTCCTAAGGTTCTCATAAACTAAGCTCAGTCCAAATGGAATACTCTGATATTGATAACACTTCCCAATGTACAAGAAAGTTGTATATCTTCTTGACTAAGGAGCTGTTGGTATTTGGTGAAATCTTGCAGCTGAATGCAAGTTTTACACACTGAAATTTATGGAGTAACTCATCAATATTTTCAAGTGATCATTGTCTCGCTGTAAATATTTAAATTCATAGAGTCCAATACCTGCCTAATCTCAACCTTAGCAACTACAACTAAGGGGGTGCTGCACTCACTACTGCTCCTTTCAATGATGCCAAAACATTCAAGCTTCTGTAAATCTTTTTCAACAGCAGGTTTTATTTGTGATAGTGTACTGTACAGTTTAATATATAATGGCTTATGTGATTTTAATTTTTGTACACATCAAAACTTTTCACCACACCTGGAACATTACTAAGCACACCACCGTAATCCCATATCAGTTACTTTAATGTTTTTCTTTGCATCTCAACTAACCCATTAGCTTGAGATACTTTCTCCTCCATTAACTTAATGAAATTCTCATCATCACTCCTTCATTTCTTATTGTCCATTACCATATGAGACTTCCCATTTACACAAGATAGAACATTAAGTTTGTGCTCTCTTATTCTCTTGTAGATATCTTGTGAAGTTACTTTAGCTCCTTGACTTCTGGTTGACACTGAGCTGGCGGCATTGGACAAACTGGTAAAACAACATTTTTCCCATGTCTGTATACCCCTCCTAACACTCATGGTATGCAGAAAGTATTCATCCATAGTGTGTTAAAGAATTGTGAGCATGTCATGCTTCATGACAACACTATTCAGTGAGCTCTGCAACTGCTTTATTTTGGATCAGATAGGGTCCTACAGTGCAAGAAACAGACTTTCAAGATATTACTGAATGGTAAGTGCTCCACAGTTTCCATCCAATGTTTGAAATTGGCGTGGGTGTCAGTGGTCCAGAGGCAGATGAAGAAGACCTCCTGCCAACAACACACACACACAATCTGATGAGTTTCAGTACCATTCATGTAGTACAATGAATGTTGATTATGCTTCACCCTCATCCCTACTGGATTACACCAACCCCACATCTGCTCTCTGCTGGGTTTTAAGCACTTCAGTTCTGGAAGGGAACTTACAATAGATTCAGAAAACAGAGAATCAGCAAGCATATTTGAAAGCTAATTCTACATCATTCTGTAAAACACTGTACCCACTACGATGCACTGCCACAATTAAAGCTGTTTCAGGCACAGGATGAGTTAGCTCTAACTATAAATCACATTGACAGCTGTCACACAATTGGAAGTAGGTGCAAATGGGTGTCCTGGGAGGACCACTGAGAGACATGTACCAGAGATATCAAAGGTGCCTCAAGTACTATCCTCTCCGGTTCTTCTACTAGAAGTGAAGGATCTATGAACACTCATCCTCATGACTGCAAGTAGAATAACAGTAATAGATCTAAGACCATCTACAAGGAAGATAGTGACTAGGGAGAGCTCAGGGTATTACACAGATACCCCTAACAAGTATGTTCCAAGTGCTGTCTTCCACAAACACAGCCAGTAAGCAACTCTTTAGTTGTTGGGAAACCTTCTACATCCCATGTTTGAAGGAAGCAATAAAAAAGCGTAGATGAATATTAATAACTCTTATAGACGTGGCCGCAAGTGACAGGAAGCATCATCTTGTACACTCAGCAAGTATGGCTGGAGGCTTCAATCAACAAGCTGAAGAGGGTATTCTGGGAGCTGGTGAGAGAACAGTGTGCTACCAAATGCATATTGTACCATGAAACTGACTGTGAGCCATTACCCTGAGTCAGATGGAAGGCTTCATACATTCTGTTACTAGCTAGGTTCCTGGACTTGCGTCACCAGTTTCAGAGCTGATGATTGGGTATGATTGCTCATACCCAAAGTAATGCATCTCACTGGTGAGACTATAAAAATTACAGTGATCAGCTAAGAAGCATTTGCAACAGAGCGCCAGAGTTTGTATTTCCTCTCAAAAAGTAGTGGAGCTCACGTAATACTAGGTACAGAAAACTTGTTGTTGTTGTTGTCGTTGTTGTTGTGGTCTTTAGTCCTGAGACTGGTTTGATGCAGCTCTCCCTGCTACTCTATCCTGTGCAAGCTTCTTCATCTCCCAGTACTTACTGCAACCTACATCCCTCTGAATCTGCTTAGTGTATTCATCTCTTGGTCTCCCTCTACGATTTTTACCCTCCAAGCTGCCCTCCAATACTAAATTGGTGCTCCCTTGATGGCTCAGAACATGTCCTACCAACCGATTCCTTCTTCTAGTCAAGTTGTGCCACAAGCTCCTCTTCTCCCCAATTCTGTTCAATACCTCCTCATTAGTTATGTGATCTACCCATCTGATCTTCAGCATTCTTCTGTAGCACCACATTTCGAAAGCTTCTATTCTCTTCTTGTCCATACTATTTATTGTCCATATTTCACTTCCATATATGGCAATGCTCCATACAAATACTTTCAGAAATGACTTCCTGACACTGAAATCTATACTTGATGTTAACAAATTTCTCTTTAGAAACGCTTTCCTCATCATTGCCAGTTTACATTTTATATCCTCTCTACTTCGACCATCATCAGTTATTTTGCTCCCCAAATAGCAAAACTCCTTTACTACTTAAAGTGTCTCATTTCCTAATCTAATTCCCTCAGCATCACCCGACTTAGTTCGAATACATTCCATTACACTCGTTTTGCTTTTGTTGATGTTCATCTTATATCCTACTTTCAAGACACTATCCATTCCGTTCAACTGCTCTTAGAAGTCCTTTGCTGTCTCTGACAAAATTACAATGTCATCGGCAAACCTTAAAGTTTTTACTTCTTCTCCATGGATTTTAATTCGTACTCCGAATTTTTCTTTTGTTTCCATCACTGCTTGCTCAATATACAGATTGAATAACATCGGGGATAAGCTACAACACTGTCTCACTCCTTTCCCAACCACTGCTTCCCTTTCATGCCCCTCGACTCTTATAACTGCCATCTGGTTTCTGTACAAATTGTAAATACCCTTTCGCTCCCTGTATTTTACCCCTGCCATCTTCAGAATTTGAAAGAGAGTATTCCAGTCAATATTGTAAAAAGTTTTCTCTAAGTCTACAAATGCACTATACATAGGTTTGCCTTTCCTTAATCTAGCTTCTAAGATAAGTCGTAGAGTCAGCATTGCCTCACGTGTTCCAACATTTCTCCGGAATTTCTACCAGTTTTTCCATTCGTCTGTAAAGAATTCGTGTTAGTATTTAGCAGCCGTGACTTATTAAACTGATAGTTCGTTAATTTTCACATCTGTCAACACCTGCTTTCTTTGGGATTGGAATTATTATATTCTTCTTGAAGTCTGAGGGTATTTTGCCTGTCTCATACATCTTGCTCACCAGATGGTAGAGTTTTGTCTGGACTGGCTCTCCCAATGCTGTCAATAGTTCTAATGGAATGTTGTCTACCCCTGGGGCCTTGTTTCGACTTAGATCTTTCAGTGCTCTGTCGAACTCTTCACGCAGTATCATATCTCCCATTTCATCTTCATCTACATCCTCTTCCATTTCCATAATATTGTCCTCAAGAACATCACCCTTGTATAGACCCTCTATATATTCCTTCCACCTTTCTGCTTTTCCTTCTTTGCTTAGAAATGGATTTCCATCTGAGCTCTTGATATTCATACAAGTGGTTCTCTTCTCTCCAAAGGTCTCTTTAATTTTCCTGTAGGCAGTATCTATCTTACTCCTAGTGAGATAAGCCTCTACATCCTTACATTTGTCCTCTAGCCATCCCTGCTTAACCATCTTGCACTTCCTGTCAATCTCATTTTTGACACGTTTGTATTCCTTTTTGCCTGCTTCATTTACTGCATTTTTATATTTTCTCGTTTCATCAATTAAAGTCAATATTTCTTTTGTTACCCAAGGATTTCTACTAGCCCTCATCTTTTTACCTACTTGATCCTCTACTACTTTCACTACCTCATCCCTCAAAGCTACCCATTCTTCTTCTACTGTATTTCTTTCCCCCATGCCTGTCAATTGTTCCCTTATGCTCTCCGGGAAACTCTGTACAACCTCTGGCTCTTTCAGTTTATCCAGGTCCCATCTTCTTAAATTCCCACCTTTTTGCAGTTTCTTCAATTTTAATCTACAGTTCATAACCAATAGATTGTGGTCAGAGTCCACATCTGCCGCTGGAAATGTCTTAAAATTTAAAACCTGGTTCCTAAATCTCTGTCTTACCATTATATAATCTATCTGAAACCTGTCAGTATCTCCACGCTTCTTCCACGTATACAACCTTCTTTTATGATTCTTGAACCAAGTGTTAGCTATGATTAAGTTATGCTCTGTGCAAAATTCTACCAGGCAGCTTCCTCTTTCATTTCTTCCCCCCAATCCATATTCACCTACTACGTTTCCTTCTCTCCCTTTTCCTACTGACGAATTCCAGTCACCCATGACAATTAAATTTTTGTCTCCCTTCACTATCTGAATAATTTCTTTTATTTCATCATACATTTCTTCAATTTCTTTGTCATCTGCAGAGCTAGTTGGCATATAAACTTGTACTACTGTAGTAGGTGTGGGCTTCGTGTCTATCTTGGCCACAATAATGCGTTCACTATGCTGTTTGTAGTAGCTTACCAGCACTCCTATTTTTTTATTCATTATTAAACCTACTCCTGCATTACCCTTATTTGATTTTGTATTTATAACCCTGTATTCACCTGACCAAAAGTCTTGTTCCTCCTGCCAACGAACTTCACTAATTCCCACTATATCTAACTTTAACCTATACATTTCCCTTTTTAAATTTTCTAACCTACCTGCCCGATTAAGGGATCTGACATTCCATGCTCCAATCCATAGAACGCCAGTTTTCTTTCTCCTGATAACAACGTCCTCTTGAGTAGTCGCCGCCCAGAGATCCGAATGGGGGACTATTTTACCTCCGGAATATTTTGCCCAAGAGGACGCCATCATCATTTAACCATACAGTAATGCTGCATGCTCTAGGGAAAAATTGCGGCTGTTGTTTCCCCTTGCTTTCAGCCGTTTGCAGTATTAGCACAGCAAGGCCGTTTTGGTTAGTGTTACAAGGCCAGATCAGTCAATCATCCAGACTGTTGCTCTGCAACTACTGAAAAGGCTGCTGCCCCTCTTCAGGAACCACACGTTTGTGTGGCCTCTCAGCAGATAGCCCTTCTTTGTGGTTGGACCTACGGCATGGCTATCTGTATCGCTGAGGCACGCAAGCCTCCCCACCAACGGCAAGGTCCATGGTTCATGGGGGAGAACTTGTAAAAGTCATAAATTTACAGGTTTACAGGTACGAGTTTTTTGGGGGAAATTTATGTGTATCAAGGATGAGAAAAGAAACTTTTAACCCTCTACTTACCTTCAGGTCAATTACTTAGTCATACCTCCATCACCAGAAGAGATAATCATATGAAAATTAGCTGCAACAATCAGTTTTATAAGAATTGGGCATCACAAGACATCCTGCAAAACATGAAATGACTTTTAGTAAACTACCTAGAACTGATAGTTCATGAGTCCACTAATGATTGAAATATTTTAGACCTAACAGCAACAAAGAGACCAAAGTTCTTTGAGGATGCTCATATTGCCAGAGACCACACGGCAGTTACAGCAACAATGTTAACCAACATACAAATGGCAACTAAAACAAGTAGAAAGTTTGTATGTTCAGCAAACATGATAAAGAGGCAACAGTGTCATATATCATTTCCATCTACAGTTACATTCATACTCTACAAACCACTGTGAAGCGTATGGCAGAGAATTCACTGTATCAGTTATTATGACTTTTTCTGATTCTGTTCATGTATGGAGTAAGGGACAAATGATTGTTTAATAGAATTTTATGTGGGGGACTGTCTTCAGCTTTTAGATATTTTGCAAAAAGCATATTTGTGCCGTCAGATATAGAAATGTACGTTTATTCTCTATTGGCTTCATTTATTACAATCATCTTCACATGAAATACTGTAAAGTACAAAACAGATGAATGCAGAATATGCACAAGTATCGCAGAAAATGAGAGAGTTTAAAAAGCTAATTTTAAGCCATGGTATTAACACAGTGTACTTCAGTGGATCAAAAATACATTTTCATCAAGTGTGATCCAACCTAATGCAGAACTCCGTCTTAACATAGTCCATATAAATGTGCCATGCCTTGGTGCATTTACAGTAACATGCACTTTGTGTTAACTCCACACTTAATAATTGACACATTATAACTGCCAAAGGTACAAATACAGGGCGAGTCAAAAACCCTTCGACACCTTCATAAGTTGGAAGATTAAAGGCAAAATTAATTGAAATGTGATGATGGGAACAATGACTCCTTACCCTCTCCCTTAAAACCCACATCCTTTCGTCGTTACCTCTCCTTCCCTCTTTCCTGATGAGGCAACAGTTTGTTGCGAAAGCTTGAATTTTGTGTGTATGTTTGTGTTTGTTTGTGTGTCTGTCGACCTGCCAGCACTTTCATTTGGTAAGTCACATCATCTTTGTTTTATATATATATATATATATATATATAAAAGCGCTGGCAGGTCGATAGACACACAAACAAACACAAATATACACACAAAATTCTAGCTTTCGCAACCAACGGTTGCTTCGTCAGGAAAGAGGGAAGGAGAGGGAAAGATGAAAGGATGTGGGTTTTAAGGGAGAGGGTAAGGAGTCATTCCAATCCCGGGAGCGGAAAGACTTACCTTAGGGGGAAAAAAGGACAGGTATACACTCGCACACACACACATATCCATCCACACATACAGACACAAGCAGACATATTTAAAGACAAAGAGTTTGGGCAGAGATGTCAGTCGAGGAGGAAGAGTAGAGGCAAAGAAGTTGTTGAGAGACAGGTGAGGTATGAGTGGCGGCAACTTGAAATTAGCGGAGATTGAGGCCTGGCGGATAACGAGAAGAGAGGATATACTGAAGGGCAAGTTCCCATCTCCGGAGTTCGGATAGGTTGGTGTTGGTGGGAAGTATCCAGATAACCCGGACGGTGTAACACTGTGCCAAGATGTGCTGGCTGTGCACCAAGGCATGTTTAGCCACAGGGTGATCCTCATTACCAACAAACACTGTCTGCCTGTGTCCATTCATGCGAATGGACAGTTTGTTGCTGGTCATTCCCACATAGAATGCATCACAGTGTAGGCAGGTCAGTTGGTAAATCACGTGGGTGCTTTCACACGTGGCTCTGCCTTTGATCGTGTACACCTTCCGGGTTACAGGACTGGAGTAGGTGGTGGTGGGAGGGTGCATGGGACAGGTTTTGCACCGGGGGCGGTTACAAGGATAGGAGCCAGAGGATAGGGAAGGTGGTTTGGGGATTTCATAGGGATGAACTAACAGGTTACGAAGGTTAGGTGGACGGCGGAAAGACACTCTTGGCGGAGTGGGGAGGATTTCATGAAGGATGGATCTCATTTCAGGGCAGGATTTGAGGAAGTCGTATCCCTGCTGGAGAGCCACATTCAGAGTCTGGTCCAGTCCCGGAAAGTATCCTGTCACAAGTGGGGCACTTTTGTGGTTCTTCTGTGGGGGATTCTGGGTTTGAGGGGATGAGGAAGTGGCTCTGGTTATTTGCTTCTGTACCAGGCCGGGAGGGTAGTTGCGGGATGCGAAAGCTGTTGTCAGGTTGTTGGTGTAATGTTTCAGGGATTCCAGACTGGAGCAGATTCGTTTGCCACGAAGACCTAGGCTGTACACGATCAAAGGCAGAGCCACGTGTGAAAGCACCCACGTGATTTACCAACTGACCTGCCTACACTGTGATGCATTCTATGTGGGAATGACCAGCAACAAACTGTCCATTCGCATGAATGGACACAGGCAGACAGTGTTTGTTGGTAATGAGGATCACCCTGTGGCTAAACATGCCTTGGTGCACAGCCAGCACATCTTGGCACAGTGTTACACCGTCCGGGTTATCTGGATACTTCCCACCAACACCAACCTATCCGAACTCCGGAGATGGGAACTTGCCCTTCAGTATATCCTCTCTTCTCGTTATCCGCCAGGCCTCAATCTCCGCTAATTTCAAGTTGCCGCCACTCATACCTCACCCGTCTCTCAACAACTTCTTTGCCTCTACTCTTCCTCCTCGACTGACATCTCTGCCCAAACTCTTTGTCTTTAAATATGTCTGCTTGTGTCTGTATGTGTGGATGGATATGTGTGTGTGTGCGAGTGTATACCTGTCCTTTTTTCCCCCTAAGGTAAGTCTTTCCGCTCCCGGGATTGGAATGACTCCTTACCCTCTCCCTTAAAACCCACATCCTTTCATCTTTCCCTCTCCTTCCCTCTTTCCTGACGAAGCAACCGTTGGTTGCGAAAGCTAGAATTTTGTGTGTATATTTGTGTTTGTTTGTGTGTCTATCGACCTGCCAGCGCTTTTGTTTGGTAAGTCTCATCATCTTTCTTTTTAGATATATTTTTTCCACGTGGAATGTTTCCCTCTGTTATATTCATATCATTAATTTGAACCCAACAATGACGTTTGTTATTGTCACTGTTACATTTCGAAGTCTTTTCTGTCGTCTTATTTCCTCCTTCTGTTTTTGCCAGTAGTTTCCCTTTGTATTCACCTTCTCCTTTTTTACCGTAATCCACTATACAATTTTATCCCGCCGATATATACTCAACAATACGTAATAATACGTAACCCACTTCCAAACCATAACCAAAGAATTTTTTCTTCCGCTACTGCTATAAAATCCACCGTTTCCAGTTCACAAACAGTTCCTTTCAGCTATTAAACAACCTTTTCGGCTAGTTTTAATAACTTTTGCTTTATTTCGATTTCCGTTTTTTCACATCACCGATCATTTTTAGCCGCTTCCCACAGGTTTTAACGTTATTATTTCTCCACCAGACAATTGTTAGCCTCATTTCCATAATCTGCCACCACCATACCACTACTTTTAATACATCCTCACGTAGTTTTCGAAATTTTCCCGAATTTCTCCACCCTTTAACGTATTTTGGCGGCAACACAACCACCTAACCTTTATGCACATCGTTTTCTACCTACACTATTTCACCACAGGATCAACATAACCCAGCTCCAACCAACCCCTTTTCGCCTCTTTTCACACCAGATCTCCATTTGCTTTCTACTTCACCTTTATCTCTCCCCACATATTTTTATATTCATTTTCATTTCAGCCTCACGTTACACTTTCGACCTTCTAGTACCATGTCACCCGCACAACACCCCCACAACGACCCCATTAAGTTTTATTTACATTCCCTCCGCAGACATGCCTTCGCCCTAGCCAGATTACGCTCCCATATTCTATTTTCTCAGGCTTGTCTGACATTTGGCATTACCCCCAAAGGCCTCACACTTAAAGTTCCCATCTCTGGCTGCAACCCTTCCTTCCATCAGTCCCTATACCAGTTCCAAACTGAACAATCCATTGCCCTCACCCACCTAATCCTTCACCTACACATCAACTCAGCCAATGAACACACCCGTCAACTCCTATCCTTAATAAAAGTCCTTAATCTTTCCTCTCCCACATCCACACCGGCTGTTCAGAGCATCCTCCTACAGGCCAACCGTAAATTAGAACAGCATGCCACCCTCCACCTCAAAAAACTATCCAATCTCCTGGTTTCCCACCTCCGGAAAGGCAACTCACTCACCCTTCACAACCTTTCCAGCAAACCTCAACCACCTCTCATTGCACACAAACCCAGTCTCTCCCATCTACTCAATCTCCCACTTCCAGCTCCACTCCCTCCAAAACCTCAAAATTCCTTTCAACACAATCTGGAACCACAACACCCTAATTCAGTAGTTAACCTTTCCTCCAAACCTCTCTCCCAATCCGAAACCTCTGTCCTATCCAAAGGCCTCACCTTCAGCCCCACTCCCAGATTCAACCAAACAGCCCTCGTCAAAGATTTACTGTCCTACACCCGTACTCTCTGCTGGAAATATCACTTTGCCACGAAGAAAAATGATCCTAATCCTACTCCTAATGATCCAACTCCCCAAGACACCATCCAAATTGAACCCTGCCTGGTACAGTTCCGTCCTCCGTCACAGCGGGACCCACCTCCTCTTCCTCAAAATCACCCTCTCCAAACCTTCCAGGAATTTCTGACTTCCAGCCTTGCATCTCAATCCTTCTTACAAAACCTTAATCCTACACCCAACATCACCACTGCTGAAGCCCAGGCTATCCGTGATCTGAAGGCTGACCGATCCATCGTCATTCTTCCGGCGGACAAGGGTTCCACGACCGTGGTACTTGATCGTCGGGAGTATGTGGCTGAGGGACTGCGTCAGCTTTCAGACAACACCACATACAAAGTTTGCCAAGGTAACCCCATTCCCGATGTCCAGGCGGAGCTTCAAGGAATCCTCAGAACCTTAGGCCCCCTGCAAAACCTTTCACCTGACTCCATCAACCTCCTGACCCCACCGACACCCCGCACCCCAACCTTCTACCTTCTTCCTAAAATCCACAAACCCAATCATCCCGGCCGCCCCATTGTAGCTGGTTACCAAGCCCCCACAGAACGTATCTCTGCCTACGTAGATCAACACCTTCAACCCATTACATGCAGTCTCCCATCCTTCATCAAAGACACCAACCACTTCCTTGAACGCCTGGAATCCTTACCCAATCTGTTACCCCCGGAAACCATCCTTGTAACCATTGATGCCACTTCCTTATACACAAATATTCCGCACGTCCAGGCCCTCGCTGCGATGGAGCATTTCCTTTCACGCCGATCACCTGCCACCCTACCTAAAACCTCTTTCCTCATTACCTTAGCCAGCTTCATCCTGACCCACAACTTCTTCACTTTTGAAGGCCAGACATACCAACAATTAAAGGGAACAGCCATGGATACCAGGATGGCCCCCTCGTACGCCAACCTATTCATGGGTCGCTTAGAGGAAGCCTTCTTGGTTACCCAGGTCTGCCAACCCAAAGTTTGGTACAGATTTATTGATGACATCTTCATGATCTGGACTCACAGTGAAGAAGAACTCCAGAATTTCCTCTCCAACCTCAACTCCTTTGGTTCCATCAGATTCACCTGGTCCTACTCCAAATCCCATGCCACTTTCCTTGACGTTGACCTCCACCTGTCCAATGGCCAACTTCACACGTCCGCCCACATCAAACCCACCAACAAGCAACAGTACCTCCATTATGACAGCTGCCACCCATTCCACATCAAACGGTCCCTTCCCTACAGCCTAGGTCTTCGTGGCAAACGAATCTGCTCCAGTCCGGAATCCCTGAAACATTACACCAACAACCTGACAACAGCTTTCGCATCCCGCAACTACCCTCCCGGCCTGGTACAGAAGCAAATAACCAGAGCCACTTCCTCATCCCCTCAAACCCAGAATCCCCCACAGAAGAACCACAAAAGTGCCCCACTTGTGACAGGATACTTTCCGGGACTGGACCAGACTCTGAATGTGGCTCTCCAGCAGGGATACGACTTCCTCAAATCCTGCCCTGAAATGAGATCCATCCTTCATGAAATCCTCCCCACTCCGCCAAGAGTGTCTTTCCGCCGTCCACCTAACCTTCGTAACCTGTTAGTTCATCCCTATGAAATCCCCAAACCACCTTCCCTATCCTCTGGCTCCTATCCTTGTAACCGCCCCCGGTGCAAAACCTGTCCCATGCACCCTCCCACCACCACCTACTCCAGTCCTGTAACCCGGAAGGTGTACACGATCAAAGGCAGAGCCACGTGTGAAAGCACCCACGTGATTTACCAACTGACCTGCCTACACTGTGATGCATTCTATGTGGGAATGACCAGCAACAAACTGTCCATTCGCATGAATGGACACAGGCAGACAGTGTTTGTTGGTAATGAGGATCACCCTGTGGCTAAACATGCCTTGGTGCACAGCCAGCACATCTTGGCACAGTGTTACACCGTCCGGGTTATCTGGATACTTCCCACCAACACCAACCTATCCGAACTCCGGAGATGGGAACTTGCCCTTCAGTATATCCTCTCTTCTCGTTATCCGCCAGGCCTCAATCTCCGCTAATTTCAAGTTGCCGCCACTCATACCTCACCTGTCTCTCAACAACTTCTTTGCCTCTACTCTTCCTCCTCGACTGACATCTCTGCCCAAACTCTTTGTCTTTAAATATGTCTGCTTGTGTCTGTATGTGTGGATGGATATGTGTGTGTGTGCGAGTGTATACCTGTCCTTTTTTCCCCCTAAGGTAAGTCTTTCCGCTCCCGGGATTGGAATGACTCCTTACCCTCTCCCTTAAAACCCACATCCTTTCATCTTTCCCTCTCCTTCCCTCTTTCCTGACGAAGCAACCGTTGGTTGCGAAAGCTAGAATTTTGTGTGTATATTTGTGTTTGTTTGTGTGTCTATCGACCTGCCAGCGCTTTTGTTTGGTAAGTCTCATCATCTTTCTTTTTAGATATATTTTTTCCACGTGGAATGTTTCCCTCTGTTATATATATATATATATATATATATATATATATATATATATAGAGAGAGAGAGAGAGAGAGAGAGAGAGAGAGAGAGAGAGAGAGAGAGAGGGAAACATTCCACGTGGGAAAAATATATCTAAAAACAAAGATGATGTGACTTACCAAACGAAAGCGCTGGCAGGTCGACAGACACACAAACAAACACAAACACACACACAAAATTCAAGCTTTTGCAACAAACTGTTGCCTCATCAGGAAAGAGGGAAGGAGAGGGAAAGACGAAAGGATGTGGGTTTTAAGGGAGAGGGTAAGGAGTCATTCCAATCCCGGGAGCGGAAGGACTTACCTTAGGGGGAAAAAAGGACGGGTATACACTCGCACACACACACATATCCATCCACACATATACAGACACAAGCAGACATCTCACAAGCAGACATATTTAAAGACAAAGAGTTTGGGCAGAGATGTCAGTCGAGGCAGAAGTGAAGAGGCAAAGATGATGTTGAATGACAGGTGAGGTATGAGTGGCGGCAACTTGAAATTAGCGGAGATTGAGGCCTGGTGGGTAACGGGAAGAGAGGATATATTGAAGAGCAAGTTCCCATCTCCGGAGTTCGGATAGGTTGGTGTTGGTGGGAAGTATCCAGATAACCCGGACGGTGTAACACTGTGCCAAGATGTGCTGGCCGTGCACCAAGGCATGTTTAGCCACAGGGTGATCCTCATTACCAACAAACACTGTCTGCCTGTGTCCATTCATGCGAATGGACAGTTTGTTGCTGGTCATTCCCACATAGAATGCATCACAGTGTAGGCAGGTCAGTTGGTAAATCACGTGGGTGCTTTCACATGTGGCTCTGCCTTTGATCGTGTACACCTTCCGGGTTACAGGACTGGAGTAGGTGGTGGTGGGAGGGTGCATGGGACAGGTTTTACACCGGGGGCGGTTACATGGATAGGAGCCAGAGGGTAGGGAAGGTGGTTTGGGGATTTCATAGGGATGCACTAACAGGTTACGAAGGTTAGGTGGACGGCGGAAAGACACTCTTGGTGGAGTGGGGAGGATTTCATGAAGGATGGATCTCATTTCAGGGCAGGATTTGAGGAAGTCGTATCCCTGCTGGAGAGCCACATTCAGAGTCTGGTCCAGTCCCGGAAAGTATCCTGTCACAAGTGGGGCACTTTTGTGGTTCTTCTGTGGGGGTTTCTGAGTTAGAGGGGATGAGGAGGTGGCTCTGGTTATTTGCTTCTGTACCAGGTCGGGAGGGTAGTTGCGAGATGCGAAAGCTGTTGTCAGGTTGAGGGTGTAATGGTTCAGGGATTCCGGACTGGAGCAGATTCATTTGCCACGAAGACCTAGGCTGTAGGGAAGGGACCGTTTGATGTGGAATGGGTGGCAGCTCTCATAATGGAGGTACTGTTGCTTGTTGGTGGGTTTGATGTGGACGGACGTGTGAAGCTGGCCATTGGACAGGTGGAGGTCAATGTCAAGGAAAGTGGCATGGGATTTGGAGTAGGACCAGGTGAATCTGATGGAACCAAAGGAGTTGAGGTTGGAGAGGAAATTCTGGAGTTCTTCTTCATCTGTAGTCCAACTTTAGCGGTTGGCAGGCTGGGTAACAAGAAGGCTTCCTCTAAGCGACCCATGAATAGGTTGGCGTACGAGGGGCCATCAAGGTACCATGGCTGGTTCCCTTAATTGTTGGTGGTTGGCCTGTCAAAGTGATTAAGTTGTGGGTCTGTCTGGCTTGAAGCTGGCTAAGAGTTGAGGGTAGGATGAGCTGGGTAAGGTGTGGGAAAGAGGTTTTAGGTAGGGTGGCAGGTGATCGGCATGAAAGGAAATGCTCCATCGCAGCAAGGCCCTGGACGTGCGGAATATTTGTGTATAAGGAAGTGGCATCAATGGTTACAAGGATGGTTTCCGGGGGTAACAGATTGGGTAAGGATTCCAGGCATTTGAGAAAGTGGTTGGTGTCTTTGATGAAGGATGGGAGACTGCATGTAATGGGTTGAAGGTGTTGATCTACGTAGGCAGAGATACGTTCTGTGGGGGCTTGGTAACCAGCTACAATGGGGCGGCCGGGATGATTGGGTTTGTGGATTTTAGGAAGTAGGTACAAGGTAGGGGTGCGGGGTGTCGGTGGGGTCAGGAGGTTGATGGAGTCAGGTGAAAGGTTTTGCAGGGGGCCTAAGGTTCTGAGGATTCCTTGAAGCTCCGCCTGGACATCGGGAATGGGGTTACCTTGGCAAACTTTGTATGTGGTGTTGTCTGAAAGCTGACGCAGTCCCTCAGCCACATACTCCCGACGATCAAGTACCACGGTCGTGGAACCCTTGTCCGCCGGAAGAATGACAATGGATCGGTCAGCCTTCAGATCACGGATAGCCTGGGCTTCAGCAGTGGTGATGTTGGGAGTAGGATTAAGGTTTTTTAAGAAGGATTGAGATGCAAGGCTGGAAGTCAGAAATTCCTGGAAGGTTTGGAGAGGGTGATTTTGAGGAAGAGGAGGTGGGTCCCGCGGCGACGGAGGACGGAACTGTTGCAGGCAGGGTTCAATTTGGATAGTGTCCTGGGGAGTTGGATCATTGGGAGTAGGATTAGGATCATTTTTCTTCGTGGCAAAGTGATATTTCCAGCAGAGAGTACGAGTGTAGGACAGTAAATCTTTGACGAGGGCTGTTTGGTTGAATCTGGGAGTGGGGCTGAAGGTGAGGCCTTTGGATAGGACAGAGGTTTCGGATTGGGAGAGAGGTTTGGAGGAAAGGTTAACTACTGAATTAGGGTGTTGTGGTTCCAGATTGTGATGATTGGAATTTTGACGTTTTGGAGGGAGTGGAGCTGGAAGTGGGAGATTGAGTAGATGGGAGAGACTGGGTTTGTGTGCAATGAGAGGAGGTTGAGGTTTGCTGGAAAGGTTGTGAAGGGTGAGTGAGTTGCCTTTCCGGAGGTGGGAAACCAGGAGATTGGATAGTTTTTTGAGGTGGAGGGTGGCATGCTGTTCTAATTTACGGTTGGCCTGTAGGAGGATGCTCTGAACAGCCGGTGTGGATGTGGGAGAGGAAAGATTAAGGACTTTTATTAAGGATAGGAGTTGACGGGTGTGTTCATTGGCTGAGTTGATGTGTAGGTGAAGGATTAGGTGGGTGAGGGCAATGGATTGTTCGTTTTGGAACTGGTATAGGGACTGATGGAAAGAGGGGTTGCAGCCAGAGATGGGAACTTTAAGTGTGAGGCCTTTGGGGGTAATGCCAAATGTCAGACAAGCCTGAGAAAATACAATATGGGAGCGTAATCTGGCTAGGGCGAAGGCATGTTTGCGGAGGGAATGTAAATAAAACTTAATGGGGTCGTTGTGGGGGTGTTGTGAAGGTGACATGGTATTAGAAGGTGGAAAGTGTAACAAAGGCAGAGCCACATGTGAAAGCACCCACGTGATTTACCAACTGACCTGCCTACACTGTGATGCATTCTATGTGGGAATGACCAGCAACAAACTGTCCATTCGCATGAATGGACACAGGCAGACAGTGTTTGTTGGTAATGAGGATCACCCTGTGGCTAAACATGCCTTGGTGCACGGCCAGCACATCTTGGCACAGTGTTACACCGTCCGGGTTATCTGGATACTTCCCACCAACACCAACCTATCCGAACTCTGGAGATGGGAACTTGCTCTTCAATATATCCTCTCTTCCCGTTACCCACCAGGCCTCAATCTCCGCTAATTTCAAGTTGCCGCCACTCATACCTCACCTGTCATTCAACATCATCTTTGCCTCTTCACTTCTGCCTCGACTGACATCTCTGCCCAAACTCTTTGTCTTTAAATATGTCTGCTTGTGAGATGTCTGCTTGTGTCTGTATATGTGTGGATGGATATGTGTGTGTGTGCGAGTGTATACCCGTCCTTTTTTCCCCCTAAGGTAAGTCTTTCCGCTCCCGGGATTGGAATGACTCCTTACCCTCTCCCTTAAAACCCACATCCTTTCGTCTTTCCCTCTCCTTCCCTCTTTCCTGATGAGGCAACAGTTTGTTGCAAAAGCTTGAATTTTGTGTGTGTGTTTGTGTTTGTTTGTGTGTCTATCGACCTGCCAGCGCTTTCGTTCGGTAAGTCACATCATCTTTGTTTTTGGATATATATATATATATATACACACACACACACACACACACACACACACACACACACACACACACACACACACACACACAAAGATGATGTGACTTACCGAACGAAAGTGCTGGCAGGTCGATAGACACGAAAACATACACACGAAATTCAAGCTTTCGCAACAAACTGTTGCTTCATCAGGAAAGAGGGAAGGAGAGGGAAAGACGAAAGGATGTGGGTTTTTAAGGGAGAGGGTAAGGAGTCATTCCAATCCCGGGAGCGGAAAGACTTACCTTGGGGGAAAAAAGGACAGGTATACACTCGCGCGCGCGCGCACACACACACACACACATATCCATCCGCACGTACACAGACACAAGCAGATATGGAAAATGTCTGCTTGTGTCTGTGTATGTGCGGATGGATATGTGTGTGTGTGTGCGAGTGTATACCTGTCCTTTTTTCCCCCAAGGTAAGTCTTTCCGCTCCCGGGATTGGAATGACTCCTTACCCTCTCCCTTAAAAACCCACATCCTTTCGTCTTTCCCTCTCCTTCCCTCTTTCCTGATGAAGCAACAGTTTGTTGCGAAAGCTTGAATTTCGTGTGTATGTTTGCGTTTGTTTGTGTGTCTGTCGATCTGCCAGCACTTTCGTTCGGTAAGTCACATCATCTTTGTTTTTAGATATATTTTTCCCACGTGGAATGTTTCCCTCTATTATATTCATATATATAATGGGAAGGGGGTGTATGACACATCAGATAACACTTGCTTGAGCTCTGGACTTTAGAGGTGTATTTTGTTTTTGTTTACCTTGTACAGTTTAGAGGTTATTAATGTTCAAAGTTGGGAAATTACCTTCATACCAAGTGCTACAACACATGTTCTACGTGTTGTCCATCCCATGTAGTGCACAACTGTAGTCGCCGCAACCACTCTGACTGCACGTGGAGGAGAGTGTCTCCTGCAATTTGGTCACAGGCATGTTGTATGTGTTCCTCCAGGTGTCTCAAATCATGGATGCTCTCAGCAAACACTACGTGCCTAAGATGTCTCCATAGATAAAAATCAAGGAGTGTTAAGTCAGGGGATCTGGGCGGCCAGGGGCGTTGAGTCAGGGGATCTGGGCGGCCACTCCTCTGGAGCACGGTGACCAATCCACTTCCCTGGCAGTTGTTCCTCCAACCAATCACGGACACCAATGCCATAGTGTGGATGGGCTCCATCGTGCAGAAAATGAGATGGGAAAATGCTGTCAGCATTCGGTGTGGAAGGGAACACAAGGTCCTGCAGCAGCATCAGATACTGTGGTGCAGTTAAGGTGTTGTAATTGAAAAATTGCCCAATGATGCGTGTGTCCCATATGCCACACCACACCATCATCTTCACTGGACTATGTTCTCGAATTGGGGCAACCCAGTTCGGATTTATGTCACTCCAGTATTGACAATTATGTCAATTAACCTCCCCATTCAAAGTGAAATACGCCTCATCGCTGAACAGTATACCCATGGCAAACAAAGGATCCAGTTCGTGTTGTTCAGTAGCCCACAGGCAGAACTCCAACCTGTGATCAGGGTCATCCTTGTTAAGTTGATGTTGCATCTGCAGCTTGTAAGGATGCCATTTATTGGTGTTCAATATCCGGACAACGGAGGTTTGGCTTGTTCCACATGCTAGGGCCACACAACGGGTACATCATTTAGGACTTTTCACAAACGACGCAACAACTGCAGTTTCAGTTTCCTCATTGGTGGCAGTCCTTGGTCGCCCACTACGTGCCCTATCATGAACAGTGCCCGTTTCCCGGAATTTGGTGATCATGTGAGCCCGTCTCCTGGAATTTGGTGATCGTGTGAGCCTCTGTGCTGTCCGACACTGGTTCTCTGTCTGGGTGCCGTCTGTTGTAATCAGCTGCTATTGTTCAGTAGCTGCGTTCCCCTGATATAAGGATGGTTTTGATCTTCTGTTCACATGTCACACCCATTTTAGATCACCTGGAACAAAGACAGACATAAGTTGGTATCAAGGTAACTTTGAACATTAATATCTTCGAAACTGTACAAGATAGACAAAAACAAATTATGCTGCTCAATTGTGTTATTTGATGTGTCATTCCCCCCTCTCCCTACCATTTAAAAAAAAAGACTTGAATCCAAAATGACAGATTTCAAGATGGGGGCCATGAATAACATTCACTCCAAAAGTTGCGGCCCCAGATCAAACCGTATTCCCATCACCACATTTCAATTTTCGCTTTAATCTTCCAACTTATGAAGGTGTCCAAGGACTTTTGACTCACCCTGTATTACATGGTTGTCAAAGAGATCAAGTTGAAACACATGGAAAGTATCAATACCTAAAAGGTTACGAATGTTCTCTGATCTAGTCAAAGATTACAATAACAGAAATACAAAAATGAAATGGCCTCCTCTTCTCTGAACAACCTGTTACAATGACAATATTATGAAAAGGATTAATTTCTACTCATCATACTGCCAGTCAGGCATCAGCAGCCAGAGACAGTGGTCATGAGTTACGTCTGTGTGAATGTGTGTGCCAGTTGCATCTGCATGAATATGTGTGTGTGTGTGTGTGTGTGTGTGTGTGTGTGTGTGTGTTTGTAGCAGGCTTTTTGTTGTGCTGGTCTGCTACTCAACATCTCCATTATGTGGTGAGTAGCAGTCTATCCTTTTTGTCATTAACCCATTACAGTGTGGTATATTGACTTCAGTGTTACAGAAACTAAAAAGAAGTTATTTATCAGAACTAAACACTGAATGAAGTCAATTTAAAGGACCGTAATGGAGTTGAACTTTAAAACTGTTATACTATGTGATAATTTTAGATGAAGTTATTATGTATATAGATTGACAAAGGCACTAAAAGTATGAAAAATTTTGAAAACAGTTTTAGAAACAAACTGCCTGTAATAACCATTCAGCTAGTCCAATCTTAAAATTGTACTAAAGTGAATATGAAATCTTATTTATAGGTCATTCCATGTCAAAGGGACCAATATTAAAAAGTGTTCCCACTCTTGCATTTCCAAATGTAATGAAATTTGATGTGAACATTCTATATGGTCTTTGATGGTTACATACCAAATTTCATTTCAGTATCTTCAGTGGTTGAATTTTTAGGGGATTTAGAAGAGAGACTACTCACCTTTGCATCACATACAGAGATGCAGATGTGTAGAGTTTCCTAGGCTTTTTTAAAAGTTCTAGCAAACATTTGGTAATCTTTTTTAAATATACATAGACAAGCATTTATGCTGAATCACATGACAGCAAAAATTAGGGATGTAGCCACATCTAAATGTAGATACAAGCCTCTGAAGTGGCCAAAAAATTTGTCCCCCAGTTCTGGGATTCAAGGTTTGACTGACCACTGCCACTTTTCATATGAACCAGTCACACCAAAACTTCAGAGAGTTATTCCTACCTGTTGTTGTTGTGGTCTCCAGTGCACAGTCTGGTTTGATTCAGCTCTCCACGCTGCTCTATCGTGTGCAAGCTTCTTCATCTCTGAGTAACAACCACAACCTACATCCTTCTTAATGTACTTAGTGTATTCATCTCTTGGTCTCCCTCTACAATTTTTACCCTCCACACTTCCCTCCAGTACTAAATTGGTGATCCCTTGATGCCTCAGAACATGTTCTACCAACTGATCCCTTCTTTTAGTCAGGTTGTGCCACAAATTCCTCTTCTCCCCAATTCTATTAAGCATCTCCTCATTACTTATGTGACTGACCCATGGACTTCAGCATTCTTCCGTAGCAACACATTTTGAAAGCTTGTATACTCTTCTGGTCTAAACTATTTATCGTCCAACTTTCGCTTCCATACATGGCCACACTCCATACAAATAGTTTCAGAAAAGACTTCACGACAATTAAATCTATACTTGATATTAACAAATTTCTCTTCTTCAGAAACGCTTTCCTTGCCAGAGCCAGTCTACATTTTATATCCTCTCCACTTTGACCATCATCAGTTATTTTGCTCCCCAGATAGTAAAACTACCTCAAGTGTCCCTCAGCATCACCTGATTTGATTCGACTACATTCCATTATTCTCATTTTGATTTTGTTGATTTTTGTCTTATATACTCCTTTCAAGACACTGTCCATTCCCTTCAACTGCTCTTGTAGGTCAAGTTTTTATTTCTTCTCGCTGAATCTTTAGTTACTTCTCCAAATTTTTCTTTGGTTTCCTTTACTGTATGATCAATAAACAAAGTGAATAACGTCTGGGACAGGCTACAACCCTGTCTCATTCCCTTCTCAATCACTGCTTGCTTTGCTGTCGTCTGGTTCTCAACAAGCTGTTAATGTTTGGTCCCTGTATTTTACTCCTGCTACTTTCAGAATTTCAAAGAGGGTATTACTCTCAACATTATCAAAAGCTTTCTCTAAGTCTACAAATGCTATAAATGTAGGTTTACCTCTCCTGAATCAATCTTCTAAGATAAGTCGTAGGGTCAGTATTGCCTCGCATGTGCCCACATTTCTCTGTAATCCAAACTGATCTTCTGCAAGGTTGTGTTCTACCAGTTTTTCCATTCTTCTGTAAAGAAGTCATGTTTCATGTTTTGCAACCATGACTAAACTGGCAGACCTGTCAGCAACTGCTTTCTTTGGAATAGGTGTTACTGCATTGTTCTTGAAGTGTGAGGGTATTTCTCTTTGGATTTTATTTCCTACTCCAAATTTTTCTTATGTTTCCTTTACTGCTTGCTCAATATACAGACTGAATAACATCGAGAATAGGGTACAACACTGCCCCACTCGCTTTTCAATCACTGCTTCCCTTTTGTGCCCCTCGAATCTTATAACTGCCATCTGGTTTCTGTACAAATTGTAAATAGCCTTTTGCTCTCTGTATTTTACCCCTGTCACCTTCAGAATTTTTAAGACTATTCCTTTCAACATTGTCAAAAGCTTTCTCTAATTCTACAAATGCTAGAAACATGGATTTGCCTTTCCTTAATCTATCTTCTAAGATAAATCGTAGGGTCAGTATTTCCTAGCGTGTTCCAACATTTCTGCAGAATCTTTCCTGTGGTCTGCTTCTACAAGTTTTTCCATTCATCTGTAAAGAATTCTTATTAGTCTTTTGCAACTATGACTTATTAAACTGAAAGTTCAGTAATTTTCACACCTGTCAAAACTTGCTTTCTTTGGGGTTGGAATTATTATATTCTCCTTGAAGTCTGAGGGTATTTCGCCTCCCTCGTACATTTTTCTCACCAGATGGTAGAGTTTTGTTGTGGCTGTCTCTCCTAAGGATATTAGTGGGTCTAACGGAATGTTGTCTACTCTCGGGGCCTTTTTTTGACTTAGGTCTTTCAGTGCTCTGTCAAATTATTCACGCAGTATCATATGTCCCATTTCATTTTTATATATGTCCTTTCCCATTTCCATAATACTGTCCTCAAGTACATCACCCTTGTATAGAACCTCTACATACTCCTTGCACCTTTCTGCTTTTCCTTCTTTGCTTGGAAGTGGTTTTCCATCTGCGTTCGTGATAATCATACAGGTGGTTTTGTTTTCACCAAAGGTCTCTTTCATTTTCCTGTAGGCAGTATCTACCTTACCCCTAGTGATATATGCCTCTACATGCTTATGTTTGTCCTGTAGCCATCCCTGCTTAGCCATTTTGTACTTCCTGTCAATCTCATCTTTGAGACATTTCTATTGCTTTTTGCCTGCTTCATTTACTGCCTTTTTATATTTTCTCCATTCATCAGTTACATTCAATATCTCTTCTGTTGCCCAAGGATTTCTACTAGTCCTTGTCTTTTTACCTACTTCATCCTCATCTGCCTTCACTATTTAATCTCTCAAAGCTACTCACTCTTCTTCTACTGTATTTCTTTCCCCCTGTACTTGTCAATCGTTCCCTAATGCTCTCTCTGAAACTCTCTACAGCCTCCGGTTCTTTCAGTTTATCCAGGTCCCATCTCCTTAAATTCCAACCTTTTTGCTGTTTCTTCAGGTTTAGTCTACAGTTCATAACCAATAAAATGAAGCCCACACCTGCTCCTGGAAATGCCTTACAATTTAAAACCTCGTTCCTAAATCCCTGTCTTACCATTATATAATCTATCTGAAATCTTTCAGTGTCTCCTGACCTCTTCCACATATACAACCCTCTTTCATGATTCTTAAACCAAGTATTAGCTATGATTAATTTATGCTCTATGCAAAATTCTGCCACGTGGCTTCCTCTTCATTCCTTACCCTCTAGTCCATATTCACCTACTACTTTTCCTTCTCTGGCTTTCCTTGCTATTGAATTCCAGTCACCCATGACTATTATATTTTCATCTTCCTTAACTATCTGAATAATTTCATTTGTCACAGGATACCTATGATGTCTATATGTTGTTATTGTTGTTGTTGTGGTCTTCAGTCCTGAGACTGGTTTGATGCAGCTCTCCATGCTACTCTATCCTGTGCAAGCTTCTACATCTCCCAGTACCTACTGCAACCTACATCCTTCTGAATCTGCTTAGTGTATTGATCTCTTGGTCTCCCTCTAAAATTTTTACCCTCCACACTGCCCTCCAATGTGAAAATTTTCTATGTGCAAATTTAGGGTATTTTTGGGGGGTGGGGGCAGTTCTCAGCTGTACCTTGTTCAATTCTTTTTTCATGCCATGGCCAGAAAGAGCAGGATTTAAGCTTTCAAAGTTATATTATTTGAACCCTGGAACTTGCATTTTGAAGAGTAAGAATATGTATCAAAAGTAGGGAAAATGGATTATTGATAAATATAATTAATACAATTTGAAGTTGTAAATCAAAATATGTATAACTTGTAGTCTCTCTTAATAGCGTAAGATTTGCCTGTGGTTTAGGGAATGTAACTAGGCTAATGAGAAGTATTTTTATACTATTGTACAGTATAGAATGTAGATACAATAAAACCGCATAAAATGCTCTTAACATTATAAAATCTAGAATACCATAATGGGATGCTATGTTGCTTTAGAACATTTTAATTCTACAACACATGGTGATGTGCATATGCATTGTCGCTTAGTTCCCATCAGCGTTATAAAGAAGCAATAGTTTTTAAGGCTTCATCCTCACAACGATATGTTGCTGGATCACACCACTTTCAATTGTTGTATTTATTATTGGAAATTTTCACAGTGGCAGTCTTCCATGCTGTGTTATCTTTTGTGTTGACATTGTATAATCATAGTGTTGAGTGCCAATTGTTTGAATCAGTTGATTCTCATTGTTGTAGTTGAAGGTAAGTACTAAAAAATATGTTTAGGTCGCCTAATATGTATATTTTATATAGATACAAGATGGCATCTGTTACATGTGTGTGCGTTTTCTGGCTGTAGCGACTGACAGCGCACATCAAACTCCAACCAATTACGGTCAGGCACTTTTATTAAGTTCATGGAATTACGCAAAACGCAAGAAAAACCTGTAAATTCACAGCATGCACATTGCAACCAAAGTCCACATACCAAACCAAAGAACCACAAGTCCTGAAAAACTGTTTACTCTGCACTTCTTAGGTGGCAGTTACTCAGTGTTGATCGTCGCCACAGACGAAACCCCTCTCCTTGGAGTGCGGAGCACTGGGGGATGCAAATCTTGAGCATCCAGTCGGTGCTGAACGTTGCAACTATACCAGCGGTAACTGTCCCATTTGGGATGGGGACTGTGCGAAGGATGGTGATATGTGACGTGGGGGTGGACGTGCGTGAAGTGTTCACCATGCGGAGGACGAAGATGGATCCCTCATGGAGCTGCAAGGAAAGCTCATCACATGGGCACTCAGAGGTTTTGATTGAGATGCAGATTTTGTCAACAGTGGACATAGGGAGGCACTAGGGGAGATGGTGGTGAAAAATAATGTAGTTCAGGAAAAACACTGGAACACTCTGAGGGCATTGGCTGCCAACACTTGCGATGGGGTAATGTCACATGCAGCATCTGGTTGGGCCTGTGGTTGTGGATTGTCACACGCAGTGCCTGAGTAAAATGAGGGTAGAGTATCAACACATGCAACAACTGAGCTGCCCACAGGTGTAGGCTCGGTGCACATATGAGCATGGTGGGGCTCAGGGGAGTACACAGTCTATGTGAGATCGGAGTTGTCACCTGACGGAGGAACACTCAACTCGAAAGGGTGTGGTACAGATTCCTCGATCATCCAGGCTGGTTTCACATGTTAAAGGGAAACTGTCTGCCTACGGCCACTGATGAGAATGTCCATACTATGTCCGTGTGAGCCACTACTCGATGCGGACCAGAGTAAGGTGGCTCTATTGCTGGCTTGACTGTGTCATCCCGTAACATAATGCACTCACAAGAGTCCAGTGCCGAATGCATAAACATCTGAGAACATGTGTGTGGTCATGGAGGGGGCATGTAGATCACAGCTGTGTGTGTCCGGACGTGCTCAACTAGAGCGGGGAGGTCGGACAGGTCGAAGATAGCTTAATTGTTGACGAACTCTGTGGGGAGAACTAGGGTCTCACCATACAGGACCTCCACAAGTGAAGCCTGGAGGTCTGTCTTGTAAGCCGTGTGTATTCCTAACATAACCCAGGGAAGGGCGTCGGACCACTCAACGACGTTTCACATGAGGGACACTTTCAGAGTCCTGTGCCACCGCTCGACCAGTCCATTGCTCTGTGGGTGGTAAGCCGTAGTGCAGAGTCTATCCACCCCACAGAGTACGCAGAGTTTGTTAAACAGCAGGGACTCAAACTGCCTTCCCTGGTCGGTGGTGATGGATGTAGGGCAGCCGAATCGAGGTATCCAGGAGGATACAATTGCATGTGCTACAGAATCCGCTGTGATGCCCTGCAGGGGTATTGCCTCCACCCAACGTGTAATGCAGTCAATGACAGACTGGAACCATCAGACACGGGTAATGGTCCTACGAGATCCAGATGCATGTGTTGTATGCGGCCTTTTGGGATGGGTAAACAAGCACGAGCCCAAGTACGACAATCCCTCTTCACACCCAGCTACACAAAGTGTTCTGTAACAAGGATGTGAAAGGTTATGTAATGTAGTGAATACTTGGTGAAGCAGCGCAGGGTGAACAATAGGATGGGCATTGCCCATGGACGTATTGCACCATAGTGGCCTGACCAAGCCTGGTAGGTTGCAGTAATTCATCTGGAGGGAAGGCTATGGGTCCTGTAAGAGGTTGTGTGGTTCGGTATCATTGTCCTGTAAGCAGGCCAATTCATCAAAATTAATGGGGGACAAAATTGCAGTGATACATGATAGGTAGTCGGCCACCATTTTCTGAACCTTGGATGTGACAGATGTCTGTTGTGTAGTGGCAAATTAAGTCCATCTGCCGAAACCCTCATGGGGAAGGTCAACAGTGGAGTTACGGATAGCCTCCGCAAGGGGATGATGGTCTGTGAAAATTGTTATGTTCCTTCCTTCAGTGTCTGTGCAGAAATATTTTGCAGCTTCATAAACCACAAGCAATTCTCTGTCAAATGCTGACCATTTACATTGAGCCGTAGATAGTTTTTTGGAAAAGAAACGGAGTGGTTGTGTCGTGTCACCAACGTGCTGTTGGAGGACTGCACCGATTACAAAATCACTTGCATGTGCTGTAATAGAGATGCAGGCATCTGGCAAAGGGTGGGCGACAGTGACACCACGTGGTAATGCTGACTTAAGGTCTTCGAAAGCTCTTACCATGTTGTCAGAGCACTGTACTCGGTGATTGCCCGAGGTTTGTTTCCCGGTCAATGCGTCAGTCAAGGGGCTTGAATTGCTGCCACCATCAACAGGTTATGACAGTAGAAATTCATAGTTCCTAAAAACCGGCGTAATACATGAAATGACACTGGGAGAGGTAGATCGCGAATGCAGTCAACCCGCTCCTAAGGGGGGCGTATACGTTCCGAGGAGACGGTGTACTCCAGAAAAGTGACATCGGTGCAGCGGAGTTGTGACTTGTCATTATTGATCTCGACTCTGTTACGTGTCAATAAGTCCTGTATTGTGGCCAGGTGGAGTTCGTGTTCTCTGTCAGAGGAGCAAAAAATGATTGTCATTGACGTATGCACAACAATATGTGCAGTTAAACAGAAGTGAGTCTATAAAATGTTGCCAAGTTTGGGCCTCGTTTTTGAGACCATAAGGCATGTTTCACCAACTGTGACATAATCACATACACAAACAGTGATCCAATACTGTTAAATGTTTTTTATTCCAGTCTCTGATCACATCAAATCTTTAGACGGTCCGGTTTCAGTCCGTAATGACCATCCTCAGATCTGTTTTACATCATGTCCTAAAGTGGTAAGGCCATAATGGCATCATTAATATATATATATATATATATATATATATACAGGGTGTTTCAAAAATGACCGGTATATTTGAAACGGCAATAAAAACTAAACGAGCAGCGATAGAAATACACCGTTTATTGCAATATGCTTGGGACAACAGTACATTTTCAGGCGGACAAACTTTCGAAATTACAGTAGTTACAATTTTCAACAACAGATGGCGCTGCAAGTGATGTGAAAGATATAGAAGACAACGCAGTCTGTGGGTGCGCCATTCTGTAGGTCGTCTTTCTGCTGTAGGCGTGTGCTGTTCACAACGTGCAAGTGTGCTGTAGACAACATGGTTTATTCCTTAGAACAGAGGATTTTTCTGGTGTTGGAATTCCACCGCCTAGAACACAGTGTTGTTGCAACAAGACGAAGTTTTCAACGGAGGTTTAATGTAACCTAAGGACTGAAAAGCGATACAATAAAGGATCTGTTTGAAAAATTTCAACGGACTGGGAACATGACGGATGAACGTGCTGGAAAGGTAGGGCAACCGCGTACGGCAACCACAGTGGGCAACGCGCAGCTAGTGCAGCAGGTGATCCAACAGCGGCCTCGGGTTTCCGTTCGCCGTGTTGCAGCTGCGGTCCAAATGACGCCAACGTCCACGTATCATCTCATGCACCAGAGTTTACACCTCTATCCATACAAAATTCAAACGCGGCAACCCCTCAGCGCTGCTACCATTGCTGCACGAGAGACATTCGCTAATGATATAGTGCACAGGATTGATGACGGCGATATGCATGTGGGCAGCATTTGGTTTACTGACGAAGCTTATATAATAAACAGAACTGGCGCATATGGGGAACCGAAAAGCCCTATGTTCCAGTCCCATCATCCCTGCATCCTCAAAAAGTACTGGTCTGGGCCGCCATGTCTTCCAAAGGAATCATTGGCCCATTTTTCAGATCCGAAACGATTACTGCATCACGCTATCTGGACATTCTTCGTGAATTTGTGGCGGTACAAACTGCCTTAGACGACACTGCGAACACCTCGTGGTTTATGCAAGATGGTGCCCGGCCACATCGCACGGCCGACGTCTTTAATTTCCTGAATGAATATTTCGATGATCGTGTGATTGCTTTGGGCTATCCGAAACATACAGGAGGCGGCGTGGATTGGCCTCCCTATTCGCCAGACATGAACCCCTGTGACTTCTTTCTGTGGGGACACTTGAAAGACCAGGTGTACCGCCAGAATCCAGAAACAATTGAACAGCTGAAGCAGTACATCTCATCTGCATGTGAAGCCATTCCGCCAGACACGTTGTCAAAGGTTTCGGGTAATTTCATTCAGAGACTATGCCATATTATTGCTATGCATGGTGGATATGTGGAAAATATCGTACTATAGAGTTTCCCAGACCGCAGCGCCATCTGTTGTTGAAAATTGTAACTACTGTAATTTCGAAAGTTTGTCTGCCTGAAAATTTACTGTTGTCCCAAGCATATTGCAACAAACGGTGTATTTCTATCGCTGCTCGTTTAGTTTTTATTGCCGTTTCAAATATACCGGTCATTTTTGAAACACCCTGTGTGTGTGTGTATATATATATATATATATATATATATATATATATATATATATATATATATATATATATATATATATATATACGAATTTTGTTACATGCCTTATGAAAATGTTTTTTATTCCAGTCTCTGATCACAATATCAATTCTTTGTACGATGACTGGTTTCAGTCCGTAACGACCATCCTCAAATCTTTTTTACACCATGTCCTAAAGTGATAAGGCCGTAATGGCATCATCAAAACATATAAATATAATCAGCACAGCATCGTCACACCTTATTTTAGATCCATGTGACGATGATGTGCTGATTATATATATATCTAAAAACAAAGATGATGTGACTTACCGAACGAAAGCGCTGGCAGGACGATAGACACACAAACAAACACAAACACATCATCTTTGTTTTTAGATATATATATAATCAGCACATCATCGTCACATGGATCTAAAATAAGGTGTGACGATGCTGTGCTGATTATATTTATATGTTTTGACGATGCCATTACGGCCTTATCACTTTAGGACATGGTGTAAAAAAGATTTGAGGATGGTCGTTACGGACTGAAACCAGTCATCGTATAAAGAATTGATATTGTGATCAGAGACTGGAATAAAAACATTTTCATAAGGCATGTAACAAAATTCGTACAAAACACTGAAGATACGTGCTCCACTAAGTACTTGCACAAAGTCTTGTAAATGAGGTATTGGATAACTGTCCAATATGGTCCATGCATTGAGACGGTGATTGTCGCCGCAGAGGTGCACTGTGCTGTCCTTTTTCGGAACTAAATGTACGGGCGAAGACCAGTTACTGTCCGACGGACGAATGATACCTGCCCGCAGAAGTTCCTCCACTGTGGCCTTAGCGAGATGTAGTTTATGTGGCGGCAGTTGGTGCACTTGACGCACTGGTGGCCCGTCTGTTGTGACAATTTCGCGTGTCATGCCATTCATGGTAGCGTTCAGCTGGGCTGGCGAACTTGCTTGGGGGGCCATCGCAAACGAGAATCAGTAGCATGCGAGAGTCACTAACCTGTTGTGCTGGGGAAGCTGTCCGCATCGAGTTCCACGATGTGCATGTCCGGTGTCGGGGGGCAGCAGTGTCAAAGTGCCACATGGTGCGTCCCTGGTGTTGGAGGGTGGCGGCGTTGATAGGTGTTGTACGAGGCATCGTGCCTTGGCGGCGTGGCCAGCACAGAGGTCGTCGACTGCAGAGCACTCGGACTGAAGCTAAGCGATGGAAGTTGCGAGGCTGTCTGACCAAAATCCAAGGCATACAGATGTCCCCATGAGGTGGGAGATCTGACAGAATGCAATGTCTGTGGGCACCCTTGCATGCATCCGCTAGCTGTGGCACCTACTGCGGCCGTTGTGTGGAGTTTGGGAATGCGCAGGGTGGGTGGCAGTTGTGAGTGGTGTCCCTGTAAGTGGAGTGTGTAAATGGTCCGCCTGGTCGTAGATATTGCTAATTGCTGTAATCGCACTATTTCACTCCAATTTACGGAGCTTGTTAGCACTTGATGTTAGGTTGGCGCCATTAATCTGCATTGTATTGTAGTAATCGCTGCTGCTTGCTGGATCGCTGCTGTGTCTCGATGCTGATGCTGGCTCTAAATGTGGTTGTCTAGGGTTAAAAACATGAGGTCCCGTGTTTTTCATGTGCTTTTGATGATAAAGAACAAACGAAACCAACACATATGTAAACATCAAATATTTATTACTTTGGTGGCCATCTTAATTCCACTGTCCACCAAAGACCATAACACAACACAAAGTAGTACTTCCTTTACATGTTCTTTGCATTGTTTTTCCATCCCAAACAATAACACAGAAACACACTTCACCAAAGTGACATTCCGACTGCCCCACTGCCTCCGGCTGCTCTTTCGACCCTTCTCGCTGCTTGTATTTATAACATTGTCAAAGAACTACTAAAAAGAGATATAGTTTATGAGTCACATGTACATCTGTTATCATAATTTGTGCAGAAAAGTTATTAATTTGCATCGAGTGACATAATTTAACATGTTATGAAAATGACAGACAGATTTGTTGACTTGACAGAATAATTCTCTGTTACAAAAAGGCCGTTTTTTAGAAGTTTGTCAATTGACTTCTCTAATTTGCATAAATAAGTAAGTAACATGAATTATTAAGAATTACATTGGTTTTCGTCTAAAATAGGATTGATTACGTGAATACTGAGTGAAAACGCTCCTAGTGAACAAATAGGTTTCACTGGGTGATTTTTATTTAAGGAGATCCAAAATACCTAAGTTGGCCACTATTTTTCGTACTTCATATTAATTATTTAAGATAAACTTAGTGTTTTTCATGATGACATTTGCTGTATCAGTGATCAAGTGATATAAACTTTTGTGTGGGTCAGTTATTCAGTATAATTTAATTGGTTGACTGTTTATGGAGACATGTTGTGCAATCATTGTTAACATACACAATAACTTTTCTATAATCATAAATACTCATTAAACTGGTTGAATTTGGAGGGTATCGCATACTTCGGGAAAGTAAAGCCTTTAATATGTTCCGTTACAATACCCCCCTCGGGTAATATCATTTACAGAATGTTAATGATATTAGCCGACTAGGACAAATGTGTCAATTACTATGCATAATGTGTATGTATACAACGGCCATTACACCATTTCAAAATGACTTTTTCCTGCAAATATTTTAGTTGTGTTGTTTCAAATGCACTTTGTGTTATGGCTCTCAGTATGACAGCATCATAAAAATATTTAGTAATATATGAAAGTAAAAAAAAAATGTTAATCTTTGCTCCCAGTGAGCCACATGAAAAATGATCAAAAACAGACACAAATATATCACATGCGATCTTAAGATATATAAAAAAGATATATGTAAATTATTTCAAAGTCAGCTCTCATTGAGTCACAGAATAATCAAGATAATAGAAGGAACATAAATATATTACATAGATGGACAGGTCAGATGTCCATAGGAAAAACAATGCAACTGTCTGCTCGTTTTGAGCCACATAAAGGAAATGAAAACAAAGAACATAATTATAAGTATGGACATGATATATAAACACAGACACTAGAGAAGTCACATGTATGAATGCATTTAAAAAAAAAAAGGAAATATTTAAAAAACTTGTCTCCCATTGAGACACATAGTCAAGACAGTACAAGAACATATGAATACCAAAATTGGACACTTAAATTGGTCACAACATAACACAAACATCAAACTTGGTGAACATCTGATTAGGTGTAGAAAATTGTACACAAATCTTATGCCTGAGAAAACAATAGTAACAAAATGATGGATCTTGCACAACAATTTTTACATTGTCTTTTATATTTGGTGCAAGTATGTCCCATATTCAACAATACCAAAAGAAAGTAATAAATATTTGTCACCTTCTTGCCCATTGCAAGTAAAGAAGATATCACAATATTTAATATTCAATAGTGACAATAAAAATATAAAAACATTCTCTCAGAGATCTGGAACTTTTCCAGGGTCTGTAGCATGAGTGGTAGTTGCTATTTGACACACCCAGTAAAAACTTTGCTGATAACATGCTTTATGGAAACTGGGTAAGTAACTGTATTCAAACAGGGAAATGTGCTTAATCATGTTTATATGGTTTCAATTCAGTGATGTTTCTTAATCCAAATAACCTTCTTGATCTGGGAAAGATAGGTCTATAAGCATTAGGATGTGGGCTTTCTTTTATTTCAAATGGACAAATGTCAATGTTTACTTTAACATATAATACATCATTTTCAATTTCTTTAGTTCCTAAGTCTAATGTCTCTTTCCTACACTTAGACACATCCCTCTCTGTTTGCAAAGCATTGACATTTAAACATAAACCTTTGTTTTCATCTGTTCCTCTTAACACTGTGTTGCCACTCAGCAAATTATTGTTTTCACCCCATTTTTTATAAAGTCCACTACGGATTCTTATCCACCATATAGGATACAAGGTTGCACTTACCTTTGCTAATTCTTTCCAAAAGGCATCTTTGTTTATACAGTTCCCATAGTTGTTCCACAAAACTTCTAAAAACTTTTCCCCTTTTTCTTGAAAACACACATTTACATTCCATCCCTTTATATTTTCTTTAATATTATTATTATTGTCATTCTCATAGATTAGTGTTTCATAGTTCCCAATAGGCACTAGCTTGTCCTCAGATACACATTCCCTAGTCTGCATTTCACTTAAATTAACCTCATTATTACCCATGTTTGTCACATCACTTACCTTTACCACATCATCACTTTTCAATTCTACAAATACTTTTATTTCTTCCTCCACACTCTCATCAATAACGTCACTTGATTTAGGATCATTATTTAAATGTCCCTCTATTACTTCTTCCTCCTCCTCAACAACAACCCCATCTGCGGTTTCCCCCCTATGTATCTGAATCTCAGCAATTGAGTCTTTGGCTCCATTAAACACTTCGTCATCCCCCTTCTTATCAAATAAACCCCCCAAAATAGATTCTATTTGTGGTGTGTCTGACTTGTTATTAACACCAGTATCCTTTTCAGCCCAACTATGGAACTCTGCAATACCTTCAACTTCTGCACTTTCACTAACTACCTGTGCTTGAATACTGTTTTTATTAACTGTATCACTTTTACTCATAGTATCCCAAAACCTTTTATTAAATTCTAATTTATTCATTCTAACAACATCAGTATTTTCATGGTATTTACTCTTTACATTGTATCCTCTCCTTTTCCAGTTTCGGTTATGTGTTGTCCTGTCGTAATATTGTCTAGCCCCAAAACTACGGACATCTAGTGGGACTGTCCACCGTTTCCCGGCTGGTTCCCTCGGTCTGTCCGTTTGTAGTTGTCGTTTTGTTCACTAGTTTCAACAAACCCCCTTCTCTCTTGTTCTCTTCCCCAATACCTATTTCTATCATTCCTGTTATCTCTCCACCATCCTCCCTCCTGTGTATTGTTTCTGAAATCATTTTCATATCTCCTATCTCCCCTATTTGGAGCATTATTTCCAGAATTTTCAAAGTCTCTCCTCCCATAATAATCTCTATTTACATTCCTGTTCCACCCCCCATACTGGTTGTTGCCAGAGCCAAAACTTTGGTTATTTTCTCTTTCCAAGGCCCTATCTAATCTATCTACAAATTTCAGGAACTCTTCCATTGAATCGTCTGGTCCATGGACCAATTCCCACTGCAGTCTCTCTGGTAACCTTCTTTTTAAAACATCAATTTGTGTCATAATATCAAAAGAGTTATTTAAATGAGCAAGTTTTTTCAATTGATCTCTGCAAAATTTTTGCATTCCCCCTACTTTCCCTCTATACACTGGTCCATTTAGAAATTCTGACTTTAATCTGGCTTGTATGGATTGTGACCAAAATTTGCAAATAAATTTAGCTTCAAACTCTTCAAAAGTATTCCAAGAATCATTATTCTCATTTTCCCAGGATAGGGCCTCCCCTTCTAGAAACCGTTTTACTAACTTAATTTTTATGTTATCTGACATTCCTACAACAAACATATCCTTACATTGGTGAATAAAGTCAATAGGGTGCAGATTTTCACCAGGAAAGCATTTCACTTGGATGTGCCCATACATTGTATTTTGATTGTAAATCGTTTGTTTGGACATCAATGCATCCTCCAATTGTGTATATTTAGTGTGTATATTTTCTACTTTTGTATCTACATTAGTGGTGTACAGGTTGTATTCCTGTTTAAGGTTTTCTGATGTTTTGTCTATTCTCTGATCTAATCTTTTAACTTCAGTATCTACTCTGTTGTAGATGACAGCAATGCTGTCTGTGTTTGCTTGTATGTTTTCATTTAAACTTTCAACTTTAACTTGAAATTCTTTTCTGAAGTGTATCAACTGTTCGCTAGTGTTCTTACTGAGGGTAGTTTTAATTTCCTCACACTTCTCATTGAGATGAGTACTTAATAGATCAAAATCCAAACTTAACTTATCCAGTCTATCTGTGTTTTCTTTAAGCTTCAAACTTACTTGTTCATTTGATTGTTTAAAATCCAAACGTACTTGTTCACTTGATTGTTTGGAATCCAAACTTAACTTATCCAGTCTATCTGTGTTTTCTTTAAGTTTCAAACTTACTTGTTCACTTGATTGTTTAAGTTGCGAGCTTATTTGAGTTGCAAACTCTGCTAGCCACTCTGTTAAGTTTAATTGTTCACCACCCCCTGGTTCAATTTTTACATTTCCTACGATCTCATCACTCTCAGGTAGAGACATGTTCACTATTAATTTTGTAAATGACAACAACAACAAAATACCTTGCTTTATGTAGGTAGCTATGCTATGATGTCGTGATCGGTGTTCTTGTTGGCTTTCTTCACATCTGTTCGGTTTTATCGAAACTGAAGTCTTGATTGATGAATTCCATTGACATAATCCAGACGTTAATCTTCCGAGCGGTGTGATAATAGTTTTTCGTAGTCGCACATACACACGTTTTTTTTTTTTCTTTTCACTTTGACATATTTTCACTGTTGCCACACTGCACAAATAAACTTTTTCGGAATGCTAAGCACTTACGAAATTTATCGCTGCACTATTATCATCGATGCACTTAAAGATCCCGGACGAGCCCCCACTTTTGTAAATGGTCCGCCTGAGTTTTAGATATTGCTAATTGCTGTAATCGCACTATTTCACTCCAATTTACGGAGCTTGTTAGCACTTGATGTTAGGTTGGCGCCATTAATCTGCATTGTATTGTAGTAATCGCTGCTGCTTGCTGGATCGCTGCTGTGTCTCGATGCTGATGCTGGCTCTAAATGTGGTTGTCTAGGGTTAAAAACATGAGGTCCCGTGTTTTTCATGTGCTTTTGATGATAAAGAACAAACGAAACCAACACATATGTAAACATCAAATATTTATTACTTTGGTGGCCATCTTAATTCCACTGTCCACCAAAGACCATAACACAACACAAAGTAGTACTTCCTTTACATGTTCTTTGCATTGTTTTTCCATCCCAAACAATAACACAGAAACACACTTCACCAAAGTGACATTCCGACTGCCCCACTGCCTCCGACTGCTCTTTCGACCCTTCTCGCTGCTTGTATTTATAACATTGTCAAAGAACTACTAAAAAGAGATATAGTTTATGAGTCACATGTACATCTGTTATCATAATTTGTGCAGAAAAGTTATTAATTTGCATCGAGTGACATAATTTAACATGTTATGAAAATGACAGACAGATTTGTTGACTTGACAGAATAATTCTCTGTTACAAAAAGGCCGTTTTTTAGAAGTTTGTCAATTGACTTCTCTAATTTGCATAAATAAGTAAGTAACATGAATTATTAAGAATTACATTGGTTTTCGTCTAAAATAGGATTGATTACGTGAATACTGAGTGAAAACGCTCCTAGTGAACAAATAGGTTTCACTGGGTGATTTTTATTTAAGGAGATCCAAAATACCTAAGTTGGCCACTATTTTTCGTACTTCATATTAATTATTTAAGATAAACTTAGTGTTTTTCATGATGACATTTGCTGTATCAGTGATCAAGTGATATAAACTTTTGTGTGGGTCAGTTATTCAGTATAATTTAATTGGTTGACTGTTTATGGAGACATGTTGTGCAATCATTGTTAACATACACAATAACTTTTCTATAATCATAAATACTCATTAAACTGGTTGAATTTGGAGGGTATCGCATACTTCGGGAAAGTAAAGCCTTTAATATGTTCCGTTACAAGTGGAACCAGCATATGGATGGGTCAGCTGTACTTGTCCCGCCAGCCGAAGCGTCAGGCGAGGAGAAGGTGGGGTGGGTAGGCGCTATTTCGGTTGGGGTGGGGAGAGGTTGCTGCCAGCCCACTCTCAATTCCCAATCTCAGCCGCTAGATGGTTGCTGTTCCGTGTGCTGTCTGTGATACGCACGTGCCCAGCCTCTACTGCCCGACGGTGGAAGTATAGTCACAGGATTACCAACCTTGGTGGTATTAGACACTGTACTCTGTGGAGGGAGGTGGCGGTGCCGAATAATGGCATATGCCTGGTCTGCCAGCCGTAGTTTAACCTTGAGTGATGCTGCGGTGTGTGGGAGCAAATGTAATTGTAGTTCTTGCAGCAGTTTCACCAACCATGATGCCCAGGGTGCTAAGTTTGGCAAGATCTCGGTACTGACCTGCGCACACAAGTGTCGCCACAGCTGTGAGGGGGTTCTGTCACTTAAAGTCTCGTCATAAATAATGTTGTGAATCATATCGGCTGGTGGACGAGAAAGACGTTCGATGAGTAGTGCTCAGGCAGAGGCATATTTGTTGCTCTTGGGTGGGATCAGCCACTAGTCACTGATGAGATCAGGGTGGTCATGCAGGTGGTTCACTAAACACACAAAATGAGTGCTGTCATCCACAATACCATGTATGTCCATGTTGCCCACCAAGGTAAATCATGTCACTGGGTTGTCTGGTTGTAACGGCAGCAGCTTTGGAAAATGACCGGGACCAGTGCTAGCAGAGCTGTAGGAAAGGCACAAATCGTACAGGGATTCTGCATGGTGTTCACTGATGTATACTGTGCCTCAGTGATGGGCGATGTGTTGCATTGGATGTCTGTTAGCTGTGCAGGCGAGACATGATATCCAGTCCTTGTGGGCAGGAAATCTGTATCGCCACAAGACAAGCACGGCACAGCAGGTGCAGAAGTATCAACGGCCGATGCAGACGAAATCTCAAGCAGAGTTGAGAAATCGCCATTGAGTGCCGAGTGATAGGGCGGAACCACGGCAGGTGTGTCGCCTGAGGTGCGCGTGGGGTGGCAGAACAGGTAGGCGTATACATGGCCTGGCACGGTTGACGCGAGTGTCCCTTCGACTGGCATGGAGAGGGAAACGTTAAACAGTGGACCACTCTGAGGAGGGGGCGGCAGTGCATGTGGACCCCAAAACTGGACAGTAGAAACTCAGGCAAGGGGATTCTGGGATCTTGTGCTGGAGGAGTATTCTGCTGAGCATAGAATGCCGTAGAAGGTGTCCACGTTGATGTGTACAGTGCCCGGTGTCATATGCCGGTGGAGGTTAGGGTCGTCTGGCCGGTGAAAGCAAACATGGGAGATACGAACACTCCCATCTATTAGTAGCACACAGTGCCAAAAATTTAAAGATATTAACATCTTAATTGAAACACTTACGATTGAATTTCAAACTTCAAGTAATTGTAGGAAAGATCAAATTTTGACCCTGGCTCCAAATAGTTGGACTATTGAAAAATGGTTAAAGAATTTGCTGTTTCAATGACAGTGGTAAAGAAAGCTAGGAAATTTAAGAAGGTGGGATTCTGGCAACAACTACACACCAAAAAGGGGAAAAGGTCAATGATGAAGTAAAACAAAATGTCTTCATGTTTTTTGAAGCTGATGAGACTTTCTCAAAATTTTGTGAGCTCAGGCCAAAATGGTTTACTACAGTTGGTGTTTCTGGATTACTTTCAGTACGTGTATGTGCAATTCATGGAAATGTCAAATTAATGTTTGCTTCAGCAACATCCATCCAAGATGACAACAAGGACTTGATGGAAAAAAAAAACTGCTTGCAGGTTGGAATTGAAAGATTGTATGCTGCAGTGTTGTAAGGAATATTCAAGAAAAATGCAGGTAGAGGCTTTTCTTGAAGATGCTTTTGAAGACTATGACCCAGAAAAAACAATGGAATACAAGTGATGTACCAATCCTGACAGACATACATTGGAGACATGTCAGAGAACTAGTAATAAAGATTTTGTTGTACCACTTAGTTTGAAAATTACCAGTTTAAGAAGCCATCACTTTGTGTCAAAATACCAAAGTTTATACCTTAAGAAGCTAAAAGAAAATCTTTCAGAAAATGAAGCAATTATATTGATGGATTTTGCTGAGAATTAGTCATTTGTTTTTCAAGATGCTGTCCAGGATTTCATTGGGAGAATAGTCAGGCCACATTACATCCATTTGTTGTCTATTTTGGAGGCAAAGAATGTCAAAGTGTTAGCATTTGTGTGATCGTGACTGCCTCTGTCGTAATACCATTGATGTCCATGCCTTTCTTCACTGGTTCAGCTAATCAAAACCAGAACTTCAAAAATTTTGTCAATTTTTGTCTGCACGGAAAATATTTTCTCATCACTGTCAAATGGAACTTTTTTTGGAACAAGCCACACTAAATCGCCTTATAATGGCATTGGAGGATCACTGAAAAGACTAGCAGCCCATGCTAATCTACAGAGGTGCTTACGTAATATTGACTCCATATCGTTTGCTCAAATTATGTGATGGTAGTAGTCCAGGAATGAAGTTTTTTTTCTTTACCAAAAGAAGAATTTGAAAAAATTCAGCGTGATCAAGGAACAGTTTTCCAGGAGACCTACAATGGCTGGAACAAGAAAAAATCAATTTAAGCCAATTAATAGTAATCACCTCAGAGTAAGCAGAATTGGCAATGATGCTACAGAATTCACATTTAATGCCTTCAGAGCAGATGAAGAAATTCCAGTGTGACGACTATTGATCAAATCACATATCAATATTTTGGTCTTTCAAGCTCTTTGTGACCTGTCTGTGAAACGTTAAACACGTGTGTACCAGGAATCGACTATATACATATATGCTTTGGACCAGTAAAATCATGCTTATTACATGTGGTACAGTGTACATCATTAGATCTGGCAATCCTACAACACTAAACCCATACTGGTGACCCCAAATTTATTCACAAGTACTACAACGAACTCTCGTTTCGTCACATAGTACACAATGGATCATGTGCCGTCCGCTAAACCGCACATAAGCCAACTGGGTTTTCCAGTGGACGCTCCGGCATCATTTCCTAATTATCTACCTTATGCTCACAATAGTTCAACGCAGTTTCCGAACACACCGACTAGCTGTACTCAACAGGACAGTGTTTCTACATTCCCACAGCCACGTATGCCGGCATCCAGTACGGTCAATAACTTTTCCTTATCCTACAGGAATCAGCCATTGTATGGCAGTGTCCTTTACCAACAGAATGTTTTTGTGCACGAAACTTTGCATGCAAATGTTTTACATTGAATATGAACTTTCCATGTGTTCTGAGTTGTCAACTATGGCAAACATGATGTGCTCAAACACCATTGTCTATGGTTACATATTTTCCAAGTGTCGGTATGAACTTTCCACGTGGGTAAGTGGCGTTACAAATCGAGTCGGATGCTCAGGACACGAAATTTCAAATTTTACGTGTGTACTGGAACTCCGGATTTGGCATCAGCCCCCCCCCCCCCCCCCCTGCCGGCATCCACCTTACCGATTTTCTTTTATCTGATAACCATGTGGTGCAAGGAAGTGCAATACGTGGCAGTCTAGAGTGACAAAACGAAACAGTAAAGTAGACTGACCATACGAGTGAAGACCCACTGAAAGGATAAGTACATTTGTGTAGTCCTTTTTATTCCTTTTATTCTTTTTTGTGTAATTTTACGAAAACGACCATTATAAAAGAGGAAAGTGGTGCTGAATCCGAGCAGGATTGTGAAAATTTGTTACTCACTGGGGACTTAACCATTCCAATAAAAATGGATGACGAGTCATTCAAAGAAGCAGATCAAAGTCTTAATTCATCAGAAAGGAAGATGTCTGACATAAAATCAATGTTACAAATGATGGAACAATCGTTAGCTTTAAATCAAACAGTTGCAGGACACTTACAAGCTAATGAGGAACAATTACAAAACATGAATCAGACGGTCGCGGACAGTTTTCGGGTCATAAATCCGAAAGTATCGCATCTCAAGAGAGTGATAAACAAAAAAATTTACTATGTCTTACTCTAGGGTAATGAACTTCACAATGACATATCTAAGATAGACAAAAAACTTGGCAGGCCAGAAAGTAAGATTTTGGCTGTAGAATCTAAAGTGGGAGGAGTAAAATCTAGTCTGAATAACCAAATTCAATCTGTAAAAAATGAACTGGTCACAGACAGAGAGAAAAATGCAAATTGTTTTGTTAATGTCAACAGTCAAATAGATACAGTTTGTGTAAATGTAAAAGCTATGGCTGTAGATCTTGAGAAAGTAGAGTAGATTCAAAACTAACTGTTGTGAATGATAAAGTGGAAACAGTCAGTAACTCAGTAAACTCCAAGAGATTGAAACTAAGACAGACATTAGTGAACTAAAAAGTACAATATCAGAGTTAAACCATAAGTTTTAAATACTTACCAATGATGTAGCTAGCAAAATTTTTTCTATGAACACATGTACCTTATTATCCAATATTCCAGTTAAAAACTTTTCTAATGAGTGTAGTTTGCATTCTGTTGACTTTCTGCACAATTGTAGGGACAACTTTTTGCCTAGTATGAGTGAAAGTTTGAAAATTAAGTTACTGACAAAATTTTTGGAGGGGGAAATCTTTGTCATGGGCCAATCAATATTTTTTATGGACATGTCTTATGCAGAATTTAAAATTGAGTTCTTAAAATGGTTCTGGTCTGAAACTGAACAAGCCAGGAGAAAGAGCTAGTTCCTGAATGGACCAAATTATAGGGAAACACATGGGACTATGAACCAGGTTTGTAAAAATCAATTGAAGAATTTGTACATTTGAGTAATCTCTCTGATGAGCTCACACAGATGGATGCTTTAAAGAGTAGGTTGCCAGCTGATGTGCAATGGGACTTAGTTTATGGACCAGTTTATGGACCAGATGGCAGCATTGAACAATTTCTAAACTACATGGACAAACTAGATGGAATTACAGACAAAGTGGGGAAACCAAAAACACTATTTCAATCACACACAGAGTGGTGGGGATCATAGTTAGGGAAATACTAATTTTAACAGAAGGAAAAACAGTAGGTCTAACAACTGTAGTTTTCATCATAGGGAACAACATAGTCACAATAATAATAATAATAATAATAATTTCCTTTTAAGGGCAAACTATAATTTCCATTGAAGAGGACAATCTGGGAGCAATTGGAACCGAAGTAATAACAGGGAGTTTGAAAACAGTAATTGGCGTGAACTTAGTGACACCAGGAGTCAAAATGCTGTGGGAAGTCATGAAGTAAAAAACTAGTATGCGCTCCATTGTCGGTCCACAAGGCAGGGGCGAAAATCATAGGTAATAGGTGGACCGATAACAGTGACTAAACTGTACCAAAAGAGACATCTGAAGTAATGACTTATTATCTTATGAATGTGTACTACCCTGTAAGCACAGTATCTGTTAAGAATGAACACCTTAGTTGTAATAAAGAGCCAGAAGAAGTAACTGGCTTCATTGAATTTTATAAATGGGCAGAAACTTGTAGTTTGTCAGAGGACCAGCAGGTTAATGATTTACATGATTTGGGAATTGAAGTACTGATGAGGGAATCAGGTGAGCAAATTGTTGTCACTGATTTAATGAACAAAGACCTAAATACACTTGGGTGTGATAGCAACGAGGTAAGTTTTCAGGAGAGAGAGGTTGATGGTTGTAGTATTTGGGGAATATGAAGATTTAATGGTACATGATGATGGTGAGAACTTTGTTTGAAAGAGGGAATGGAAGCATTATGTGTTGTGGGAGAAACTGATATGCATGTTGTAGATATATCCAAGGATGTTGTTAACAATTTAATTGGTGTTAATGTCAGTGTCACAACCAATAGGTTCTGTAATCTAACATCTTATGAAGGAAAATGTGTAGATGATGAAGATTCTCTGAACAGTAAAACTGACTGTGCAAGTAGGCTACCATTTGCAATGAACAAAGGTAAATTATTTCTTTATAATATATGGCTGAATAGTGAGGCAATAAGAAATGATAGTAATTTTAGAAAAATGATTCTTAATATGTCTCAAATTTTATATCCTGATTGGTGGAAAAATACTAAACATATTATTGTTGAACAACTGAAGGATAAATCCCTTAGTGACGAACAATGTCATACTGATGAAAATGTTTGGATTAATGAAATTATCAATGCAAGTGACAGTGTTAATGATGTGTATGTTAATGCAATGACATTAGGTAATAAAGGTGACAGTAATATAGGTAATTGTAATTCAGGAAGTGATTGTTTCAGTGAAATTGAAAATGATTTGTTTTATGAATATGTTCAGTCTGAAAAAGGTGATGACATATGTAGTCCATTCATTGCAGTAAAAGTTGGAACCTGGGAAGACTAGTACCTTATAGACACAGGGAGTCAAGTGTCGGGAATATCTGAAATCACTACTACTACTGCTACTACTACTACTACTACTTTTATTTATTTATTTATTTAGCGTCCAATAGATCACACATGTGATATAGGATTTGTCATTTGATTACACGTAACACATAACAACACATACACATAATAAATTGACAAACATATACAAACAGCAAACAAATTACATACACATAGTACATAAGTAGTGTACAAGAACTTATTACCCAAAAAACAAAAGTGCGTGCTCACAATAAACAATTTTAGATAATGAACTGTGCCTTATACACAAAACGTGTTACGGATATTTAACAGATTTTTCCTAAGTATCATAATTGTTGTTGTTGTTGTTGTTGTCTTCAGTCCTGAGACTGGTTTGATGCAGCTCTCCATGCTACTCTATCCTGTACAAGCTTCGTCATCTCCCAGTACCTACTGCTACCTACATCCTTCTGAATCTGCTTAGTGTATTGATCTCTTGGTCTCCCTCTACGATTTTTACCCTCCACGCTGCCCTCCAATGCTAAATTTGTGATCCCTTGATGCCTCAAAACATGTCCTACCAACCGATCCCTTCTTCTAGTCAAGTTGTGCCACAAACTTCTCTTCTCCCCAATCCTATTCAATACCTCCTCATTAGTTACGTGATCTACCCACCTTATCTTCAGCATTCTTCTGTAGCACCACATTTCGAAAGCTTCTATTTTCTTCTTGTCCAAACTGGTTATCGTCCATGTTTCACATCCATACATGGCTACACTCCATACAAATACTTTCAGAAATGACTTCCTGACACTTAAATCTATATTCGATGTTAACAAATTTCTCTTCTTCAGAAACGATTTCCTTGCCATAGTCAGTCTACATTTTATATCCTCTCTACTTTGACCATCATCAGTTATTTTACTCCCTAAATAGCAAAACTCCTTTACTACTTTAAGTGCCTCATTTCCTAATCTAATTCCCTCAGCATCACCCGATTTAATTTGTCTACATTCCATTATCCTCGTTTTGCTTTTGTTGATGTTCATCTTATATCCTCCTTTCAAGACACTGTCCATTCCGTTCAACTGCTCTTCCAAGTCTTTTGCTGTCTCTGACAGAATTACAATGTCATCGGCGAACCTCAAAGTTTTTACTTCTTCTCCATGGATTTTAATACCTACTCCGAATTTTTCTTTTGTTTACTTTACTGCTTGCTCAATATACAGATTGAATAACATCGGGGAGAGGCTACAACCCTGTCTCACTCCTTTCCCAACCACTGCTTCTCTTTCATGCCCCTCGACTCTTATAACTGCCATCTGGTTTCTGTACAAATTGTAAATAGCCTTTCGCTCCCTGTATTTTACCCCTGCCACCTTCAGAATTTGAAAGAGAGTATTCCAGTTAACGTTGTCAAAAGCTTTCTCTAAGTCTACAAATGCTAGAAACGTAGGTTTGCCTTTTCTTAATCTTTCTTCTAAGATAAGTCGTAAGGTTAGTATTGCCTCACGTGTTCCAACATTTCTACGGAATCCAAACTGATCTTCCCCGAGGTCCGCTTCTACCAGTTTTTCCATTCGTCTGTAAAGAATTCGCGTTAGTATTTTGCAGCTGTGACTTATTAAACTGATAGTTCGGTAATTTTCACATCTGTCAACACCTGCTTTCTTTGGGATTGGAATTATTATATTCTTCTTGAAGTCTGTGGGTATTTCGCCTGTCTCATACATCTTACTCACCAGATGGTAGAGTTTTGTCATGACTGGTTCTCCCAAGGCCATCAGTAGTTCTAATGGAATGTTGTCTACTCCTGGGGCCTTGTTTCGACTCAGGTCTTTCAGTGCTCTGTCAAACTCTTCACGCAGTATCTTATCTCCCATTTCATCTTCATCTACATCCTCTTCCATTTCCATAATATTGTCCTCAAGTACATCGCCCTTGTATAAACCCTCTATATACTCCTTCCACCTTTCTGCCTTCCCTTCTTTGCTTAGAACTGGGTTTCCATCTGAACTCTTGATATTCATACAAGTGGTTCTGTTATCTCCAAAGGTCTCTTTAATTTTCCTGTAGGCAGTATCTATCTTACCCCTAGTGAGACAAGCCTCTACATCCTTACATTTGTCCTCTAGCCATGCCTGCTTAGCCATTTTGCACTTGTCTAAATGACCATACTAAGTTGTCTGAATAAGGGTCTACAGTGAGTTTGTGGTGGGCTGTGTGTTATGATACGAATAGCTCTTTTTTGCATAATAATAATGTCATTTAATCTTGACCTGGTTTTTCCCCAAAAACTTATGCCATAGCTTGCAACTGATTGGAAATAACTGAAATACACTGCTGTAATACATTCTTTGCTGCATACCTTGGATATTATTCTTGAGGCAAAACATGCTGAGCTAAGTTTCTGAGTAAGATATACACTGTGCTCATTCCAGTTTAAATCTTGGTCAATTCGCATTCCCAGAAACTTTGTGGGGCACACTTTTTCTATTTGTTTGCTATCCAGCATAAGGCACATATTTTCCCCTTGACACTTGCTTCCATACTGTATAAAGTTTGGTTTCTTTGTATTTAATGTCAGCTTATTTGAATAAAACCATGTCTGTATGTATGAGAGTGTTTTCTCTGATGTAGTACACAATGATTCTTTTATATCACTAATTATGATACTCGTGTCATCTGCAAATAGTAGTATTTTGGCTGAGCTGTCTGGAGCCTGTATATCATTGATATAAATTAGAAATAACAATGGGCCCAGAATGCTACCCTGTGGAATACCTATTTCAATTTGTTTTGGTTCAGATATGAGTTTAAAATTGTGAAGATTGTTGGATGACCTCAGCTCAACAACTTGTGACCTGTTTTGCAGATAAGATTCAAACCATTTTTTAACAGTACCCCTGATGCCTATTGCTTCAAGTTTCTCTAGTAATATTACATGGTTCACAGTATCGAAGGCTTTGGATAAATCTAGATTAATTCCAACAACCTGTTTATTTGACTCCAAATTTCTTACTATTTCTGTTGTGTAGTCCAATATGGCTGTTTCTGTACTGTGCCCTGCTCGAAAGCCATGTTGACTGTTATTTATTAGTTTATGTTTTTCTAGATATTTTGTAACCCTGATTTTCATTAATTCCTCAAGTATTTTGGAGAAGGCTGGGAGGAGAGATATAGGTTGGTAATTTTCTATTTTATGTCTGTCACCATTTTTGTATAGAGGTATCACTTTGGAGATTTTAAGTTTGTCCGGAAATATCCCTTTGTCCGGAAATATCCCTTCCTAAGGGACAAGTTTGCTATGTGCACTATAGGTTTGACAACACATGGAGCAATTTTCTTTGATACAGGTACATCATCCAACCCAGAGGACATTTTGGATTTCAAGCATGTAATGACTTTTAGAACTTCATGCTCATCTGTTGGCATTGCCATCATGCTGGTATTTACCATTGGAGTTGTCACTGGTGGTTGTTGCTTAAATTTACTACTTAAAGCAAGGGGAATATTTACTAAATAATTGTTTACATAGTTTGCCATGGCCTCTTTTTCTATGGGAATATTTTCATTGTTTTTAAGATTGATTTCCTGTTCTTTTGTTTGACCCCCAGTTTCTTTTTATACCATTTTCCACATCATTCTGGACTTGTTACTAGCCTGCCTTATTAATCTATCATTACTTAATAATTTTGCTTTTGCTATTACTTTGCTGTAAGTCTTTTTGTACGTCCTCACATACTCAACGAACTGCTGATCATGACATGTTTTTAACTTTAAACTTAGTAATTTCATGGTTTCACTTGACTTTTTAATTCCAGGTGTAATCCAGGTCCCTTTGGATCCAGATGATCTATAACTCAAAAGGTTTTTTGGGAAACACATTTCAAAGTATGTCATAAAAGTGTAAGCAAATATATTGTAAGCATCATTTGTGTTTGTTTGTGCCAGGACCTCTGACCAAACTGCATTTTTTAAATTATTTTTGAACTGATTACAATTTTCAGTAGAGAAAAATCGTTTGTACTCCTTTTTATTTTCCTCCTCCTTGGGAGTTGCAGTGAGATTAAAGGTTAGTGCATTATGATCTGATAATCCTATATTCACATTTGTAACTGCAACTTCATGTGTGTCCACATTTGAGAAGATATTATCTATTAGGCTTTCACTGGAATCTGTTGTTCTAGTGGGAGCTGATATGTGGGGGAACATGTTGAAGCTTTTTAGTATGTCTAAAAACTTGTTTTTTACTGGACTCTGGACTAATAGATTAATATTAAAGTCACCACAAAGAATTATGGTAGAGTTCTCATTTGAGAAAATGTTGAGCATTTCTTCCAAATTCTTAAGAAAGACTTCAGTATCTCCAGATGGTGACCTGTAAATTGCTGCAACAATTATTTTCTTCTTTAAACTATATAACTGAATGGCTACTGCCTCAAAATCCTTTTCTATGATTAATGGTTTAGCCTCGTATCTTAACTTAAATTTAACCACCTTTGGCATTTTGCCTACAGTACTGACTGGCAAGTTTATATTGGCTTAAGTTTATGCTGTTTAGTTCACTGTCCCTGCACCAATGTTCCATAACACATAAACAATCAATATGGTCACTATTTGCTGCTACCTCAAGTTCAAGGTACTTGTTTTTAAGACACTGAATGTTCAGACTCATAATTCTTAGCTGATTTGAACAATCTTCTCTTACACTGTTACAAGATTTCATACCTTGTTGTAGATTCCTCTGCTTGCAAACATTTCCCTGTTTCCCTGTTATGTGCTGTTGTTCACTGTTTTGCCCCATCAAAAATCCTGGCTTCTCAAGGGTGGCTGCCTTCTTCTGGTGTGATGACTGCTCCTATTTCCACTGCTGCTGCTGTGTGCTGTTGCAGTGAATGTCAGTGATTCTGGTTGCTTGGTTATTGATGTTGGAACTACTGCTTCTGGTGTTGCTGTGACTGCTAATGATTCTGGTTGGTTGGTTTTTGATGCTGTAACTATTGCTTCTGTTGTTAGTTCTGCTGCTGCTAATGTTAGTCCAGTAGTAGGTTCCTCTGTTGCTACTGTTTTTTGGACAGTCCATTTGCGTGCTGCTGCTGTTTGTGCTGGTGTTTCTGCTATTGGAGATTTATACCATCCCAGTTCAGTGGCTGTCGCTTTGTAATTACATTTAATTGCTTCCCTTATTAAGGTTCCTAACTTGGCCTTCCCATTTGTGTTAAGGTGAAGCCCATGTTTCGTAAAACATTCTCTATCAAGTGTGCTTGAGTCAATTAATTTCACATTGCTGAATAGCCTACAACTACTTTTAAGTTTCACATTAATTCTGTGAATTTCCTTATTCACACATGACCATTCAGGTAAATCATGCCTGTGGGGAAAGTTCACCAGTAAAATGTTTGTATTTGACAGTACTAGCAAAACACTCAAGAGCTGTTTATACATTTTCATAGCATTGTTTTCGTAAATGTCTTTAGCTCCAGCACAAATTACAACACTGTCCTGCTTGTCATAGTTATATTTTACGATGTTTTTCGTCACTTCTTTGAAATCAGCACCTGGTTTAACCATGCCTGTGACCGTCGTTGATTTACTATTTACTTGCAGTTCTTGAGAAATTCCTTTGGCGTGACTATCTCCAAAGATGTCGACTTTTGATTCTTTCTTCTTTGTCACACGCGTCGGTTTTTGTTTGTTTGTATTTTCACTTTGTTGCAAAATGTCGTATTTGTTTTTATCGCAAAATGTGATAGATTTTACAGAGTTTGTTAGTCTTTTAGTGGACAAGGGATTACCTTTGAGCGACACTTTTATCCACTCGGACGCTGTTTCACTGTCTTGTATCACTTCACTAGCGTTTTGCTTATCCTTATTGCAGGCATCAATACTATTCGACAGAACACTATACCTGTTTTTATCTGCAATTATAATTGCATTTGCTGCCTTTGATGCCTGTCTATCGCTTCCTTTCCACTTCTCATAACTCACCAGGTTCCCGTTTTGTGGCTTAATTGTTTTATCATTTAGAAGATGGCGCAACTTCTTCAGCTCACAGTTTTCATTAGTTATATGCGAAATCTCACGTCTTAGAACATCTACAATTTTTTGTGAACTAGAAATGCGTTCGTTTAGTTTTTCGATTTCACTTTTACAGTTTTCACAGGATTCCTTTTTTACGACAGAACAGTAACTTTTATTCACTCGTTCACTATGCATCACTACACTTGTCGCCATCTTGTTATCTCCACGTGATCAGGCCCAGTGGACCGCACGCATGTACAAGTTTCCTCCTCCACTATATTCTGTCCATTGCTGCTATCTGCCATCCATTCACATCTATTGCCACTTGGTTTAAATCTCCATGGAGTCCATCCCTCCAACGCTTCTTGGGTCTCCCTGGCAGTCTCTTTCCTGTAGGTGTGAAATCCAGGAGCTTCCGAGGCCATCTGTAATCCTCCATCCGGGCCACATGGCCGGCCCACTGCATTCATTTGGCTTTGACAGTTTCTGATATGTTGGGCTGCTGGTATAGTTCCTCAAGCTCTTGGTTGTATCTGATCCTCCATTCCCCTGTATCTGCATCCAGAACCGGACCAAAGATCTTCCGAAGCACTTTTCTCTCAAAAACAAGAAGCTTATGGAAGTCCTGTTCCCGGTTACTCCATGTCTCACAGCCATATAGAACAACAGGCTGGATCAGGGTTTTGTACAGTTGAATCTTGAACTGTCTGGAAAGATATCTGGACTGAAGCAGTTGTGCTAGGCTGTGGTAAGATCGGTTTCCTGCTTGTATTCTGGCATTGATCTCTGCTTCACATGACGAGTTCTCAGTGAAAAGTGCCCCTAGGTATTTGAATTCTTGCACTCTCTTGTAGGACTGGTCCCCAACTTGCAGTGATTGTAGATGATCAGCAGTCTGACAATGACCACGCGTCGTAACGAGGTACTCTGTCTTGGCTTTGTTTATATTTACCCGAATTTGCTGGCAGCCTCCTTTAGTGCTTTGGTCATTTGCTCCAACTCCTCTTCCGACCTAGAGAGTAAACAGATGTCGTCTGCATAGGCTAAGTATGCCAGTCTCTTTCCTTCAATTTCAATCCCTTCGTTCTCTTGGAAGGTCTCACATACGATCTTCTCGAGGACAAAGTTGAACAGGATAGGGGACAACCCATCTCCTTGCCAGAGTCCTGTCACAATTTCAAACTCTTTAGTTACGCAATTTCCCATCTTCACCTTTGCACGTGTTTCGTTCAGACAGATCTTTATCAGACCATTGTGTGATAAAATCAGGAGGAGCCAGAACTGTGATACAAACTGGGAATTAATAAAGAGCTGTTTTGGGAAAAAGAACTATGAAAAATTAGACAAGTACTAAAAGATGTTTAAGGGTAATCTATTTAGGAGAACTGATGAAGACTCGGACAATTGGAAACTACGCTGGTCTGAAGATGAAGCTGAGAGGTTAATTAGGTATACTCATGAGAGCTATGGTCATTGTGTCATTCAAAAATGTATGCAGAAATTACAAGAAAATATATACTTCTACAATATGACCAAGAAAGTTAGAAAAGAATTGTCAACTTGTGATAAGTGCCAATGAGACAAAGTAAGCAACAGAAAATGTCAAGGTGAAATGCAAAACATTACTCCTGCACAACCTCTAGACTTAGTCGCTATTGATTTCTGTGTGCCTCTTCCAAGGAGCAGGAGTGGCCACTGCTACATTTGTGTCATGGTGGATGTATTTTCTAAACAAATCAAATTGTATCCTGGAAGAAAAGCCACAGGTAAAGAGATAGTTACAAAAGTTTAAAAAGACTATTTCTTAATTGTTGGGAAACCAAAAGCAATCTTGTCAGATAATGGTTCGCAGTTTTGTCAAAAATTTGGAAAGCCTTTGTTGATAAATCATGAATCAGACATGTTCAAATATCTGAGAGGTATATGCACAAGATTCCTCATTTATGTTGTACATTTTGCAGTCATAAACATCCTACATGGTACGACCATGTACGAGACTTTGGAGACGCCATGAACTGCTTGCAACATACTTCCACAGGATTTTCACCTTATGAAATTGTTTCATCTAAAACCAGACAACATTATCATTGAACTCATAGAATTTCCACCACGCACAATAATGACTATGCATGAACGTGAAGCCATATTCAAAGAAACCATGATAAAACGGGGGAAAATTAGAAAAAGACAACATGATAGCAAGATCAAAGCAACCAAGTTTAAAGTTGGAGATTGTGTTTTAGTAAAATCATATCAGAAATCAAAAATGTTAAATTCTGAAATAAAGAAATTCTTTGATATATACACGGATCCATTCGAGATTATAGAGAATCCATGCCCTAATGCATATTGGTTGGTGTATCCTAAATCCAGGAAAGCTCCCAGGCTAAGGAATATTGTTTCATTGAAACTGTATAAACAAAAGGGGTAAGCCTATTCTGAGAAAGTTAAAAGATGACTCAACAAAAGATTTTCACTGGAAATTATTAAATGTTATGTATAAAAATTGACTGATTTTGATACACTTTTGTGTCCTTGAAAATGTTTATTATTTGTTTAAAATGTATTTGCTGTATGAAGTGTTTGCAAAGAATTTTCTCTGTGTAGTACACTTATTTTTTGTTAGTTCTTGATATTTCTATATGTTAATGCAATTTGAATAATATTTGATAATGTGTGTAATTTTAGCTTGTGTAACCTTCTCACACCACACTCATTGAGACATCATTTAAAATGCAAATCACTAATCTGCACTAAATCTATCTCACAACAATTAACAATTTTTTAATCTTAAAGGCAGAGTTGTAATTACTACACACCTAAGTGTCAAACCAAACTAGGGGAGAATCGTTTAAAGTAAACAACATCAGGTACTGTATATTTGTTTCTCTACCACTGCAAAGCATAGGCAGTAATATTTTTCTAATTTTGATATATACATATTATCCTAAAACTTTCAAACAACCATGATCCTATACTTGCACTTTTACTGTGAATATGAACCCTTGTATCAGACTGACTGTAACTTTACTTTTGAAAACAATTTAATTTTTTGTTTATCCGTGGTGTAAGTGTTATAGTTTGTGATAAGACATTTTGCACCAAATATGTTAATACATTTGTATTACAAGTTTATTGAATTTACTGTTAGTTAAAGGATCCTTTTTGGACCAGTCCATACCTGTGTAGTATCACTCAGACAGATGCTGTAAACTTCTCCCACTAGCTAAACATTACCAGAGGGATAAATATGTATCCTAACCATGTACTTACGTGTAAACATTATGTAACCAAAAGGTGATCTCTGTATTTGATTTTTAGATAACATGGCATTGTAATCAATGAAGCAATTTGTTTTAAACAGACTGTGGAATACTGCATCATTATTTTGTTAGTCCAGTTATAATTAAAAGCCCACACCTTTCCTTGGACCCAGAGCAGACTACGACAATCCACATGGACAATGCAGACTCAGCCACATCAACAAAGGAGACATCATGGCCAGCTTTACAAAGTTCTATACAGCCTTTAGCCACACCGTAGTGGTGTCCTTATGGAGATAACTTTTCCAGTGTATTGGAGAGGGTTCATGATAACTGGACACTAAACTCAAGATCGCAGACCAGGTTTACAACATCCTGCCACCTCCGCATACCCCCTCAGGTGCCCTCAGGCCTCAGGGGTTGACACACCTGCGCTGCAGTTACCATCGTTTGGTACAGAATGCGCATGATTCGCTCTGCACATGCGTGCAGACCCAGTGCTGCATGGAAGCCGCCATAGCTCCTTTCGTGCCAGCTCTACTGTGGCACCGCTGTCGGAGGAATCTACAAACATGACCTCCTCCACTACTGCTTCAGCCTCAGGCAGCTTGACGGATGATGCTACGTGCCGTTCTGCTTGGTGTTATTTCCATTCCCACTTTGGCGATGTGGTTAAGAAATGTCGTCCCCCACCGCATACCCAAACTAATACCGCAACCCCACTCAGGTGCTACAGGCCACATTGCATCTTACTACTTCTTTACCTCATGCTCTAGGACACTTGTACGTGAAAGACACAGTGTCTTGTCTTTCGTTCCTAGTCGACATGGGGACCGAGGTCAGTGTCGTACCTTGTCCGCATGTATTAAATTCAAGTGTCAACCTTGCCCCCCACTTTGAGCCACCAACAGTTCCTTGATGCAGTCTCATGGCATAACTAATTTAAACCTTAAACTGCAGGAGATTAACACTCCCTTCCAGTGGACTTTAATTACGCCGATGTGGATGAACCCATGGGCAGGGTAGATTTTCTCTTAGTCCATGCTCTTTCACCTAACCTACAACAAGGTACACTAAACTTTACAATGAGGTACACTAAACTTTAACTCAGTAGACTGTATCACTGGTTCCGATATTTCTTCCCTGTCATCCGAGAGCACCACTCTATTGTGTGAGCTAGCTTTAGCTGCCATTGAAGTGCTCTCTCTTAAATCACACAACGAGCTTCAGGACAACAAAGAAGCTGTCCGCTTACGCATTGCCGCCATGCAAGCCAAGCTCACAGATGTTCGTTAGCAGGTCACCCAGCTGTGACACATGGCCATGCCCCCATGCCCCGCGCTGCCTCCTCGCACCCTTTGCTGAAGCCGTGTGACTCTTCTGCTGATGGACAGAAGCTGTGTTTGCGTCACCACCAAGTACCTCACCGAGCTCCACGACAGAGACTATTAGTGGAGCACCGTCACTGCTACTGATCCACCGGCCTGGGACACACAAGTGTGCGCATTGTAGGTTAGTCATACTTCATTGGGTGTGTGTCCCAGTCTGTGTTTGCGATCAACAACGGTACTCTCCATAGAATCAATACAATGGAAGATCCACCGGTGCACACGAAAGCTTGGAGTTTAAAACCAGAAAAACTTAAATCACGTAAAAGCAATTATTCAGGAACTTTTAGACAGTTAGACTATTTTCCCTCCTTCTTGTAGTTGGTCATCACCCATTTAATTGGTGCCTAAGAAAGATGACACTACATCTACATCTACATACATACTCCGCAATCCACCATACGGTGCATGGTGGAGGGTACCTCATACCACAACTAGCATCTTCTCTCCCTGTTCCACTCCCAAACAGAACAAGGGAAAAATTACTGCCTATATGCCTCTGTATCAGCCCTAATCTCTCTTATCTTATCTTTGTGGTCTTTCCGCGAAATGTAAGTTGGTGGCAGTAAAATTGTACTGCAGTCAGCCTCAAATGCTGGTTCTCTAAATTTCCTCAGTAGCAATTCATGAAAAGAATGCCTCCTTTCCTCTAGAGACTCCCACCCGAGTTCCTGAAGCATTTCCATAACACTCGCGTGATGATCAAACCTACCAGTAACAAATCTAGCACCCTGCCTCTGAATTGCTTCTACGTCCTCCATCAATCCGACCTGATAGGGATCCCAAATGCTCGAGCAGTACCCAAGAACAGGTCGTATTAGTGTTTCATAAGCAGTCTCCTTTACAGATGAGTCACATCTTCCCAAAATTCTACCAATGAACCGAAGACGACTGTCCGCCTTCCCAACAACTGCCATTACATGCTTGTCCCACTTCATATCGCTCTGCAATGTTACGCCCAAATATTTAATCGACGTGACTGTGTCAAGCGCTACACTACTAATGGAGTATTCAAACATTACAGGATTCTTTTTCCTATTCATCTGCATTAATTTACGTTTATCTATATTTAGAGTTAGATGCCATTCTCTACACCATTCACAAATCCTGTCCAAGTCATCTTGTATCCTCCTACAGTCACTCAACGACGACACCTTCCCGTACACCACAACATTATCAGCAAACAGCTGCACATTGCTACCCACCCTATCCAAAAGATCATTTATGTAGATAGAAAACAACAGCGGACCTACCTCACTTCCCTGGGGCACTCCAGATGATACCCTCACCTCCGATGAACACTCACCATTGAGCACAGCGTACTGGGTTCTATTACTTAAGAAGCCTTCGAACCACTCACATACTTGGGAACCAACCCATATGCCTGTACCTTAGTTAGGAGTCTGCAGTGGGGCACCGAGTCAAACACTTTCCGGAAGTCAAGGAATATTATTTTGAAGGTAATAAGTCTTAAAATGATTTCCTCCTATTACATTTCAGATAGGGTATTGTTTTAATATTTTAGTGCGGGGCATCTCACATAAAACTGATATGCCTCAAGCCTGAGACTCAAGTAACAATGAAGTAATGAGGATTGTCAGCATATACTTTGTGTTTTAGTGTGCCCATAGATAAAAACCACATTATGTTAAGTTTGGAGACCCTGGGGACCAGAGGCCTCAAATGACAAGTCTATCTTCAGTGAACACCTTAGTAATGTTGGCCAACTTTAGCTGAATGTGTGAGTGGTTGCTCCATCTTGTTGGAAGACTGCATAAAGCTTCTCTGCATCTGTTAACTGTGCATACAAAGAGTCAAAGTTCTCTAGATATCTGGCAATGTTTAAGTGGTAATTGAAAAACATGGGGCCAATGATGCACTTGCCATACAACGTACATGGAACACTTATCTTCTCTGAGTGGAGAAGTACTTCATGTGTGGATTGCTCCGTGTCCAGCATCCCAGCATCCGCAATTCTGGGAGTGTAAACTACCCTACAGATGAAACCAGGTCTAATACGATATGAAATAAAGCAAGGAGCCCAGGTAACAATTAGCAGTTGATATTACAAGCCAGCTACAATAATAAACTCTTTTTTCCTGATCCTCATATTTCAACTCTTGCACTACACTCACTCACTTCATGTCTTTTAGTAGATTATGACAATATATGGAGTACACCAACACGCTGCAGCAACGTCCTTACCAACTTCTGAGGACTTCTTGTCGTGTCCATGGGAATTCAGTCTATAGTTTCAGGGGCCCTCGCAGTCAGCTGCCTATTCCTCTACGCGTTCAGAATGGATCCTACAGCCCTCAATTTCCTGTACAGGTGTTTGAACAGTACTGTTGATGGGGAGTTTCCTATCAGGATACTTCACTTGAAGCATTTCTTTACATTCCTTGATGGACCCTGCCTTTATTTAACACTCCACAATATCAATTTGTTGTTCTAATGCAACCTGCCATATTTCCGTAACAACTCCACAGTGCAAGCTTCTCACAAGAGCTGATGCATGAATATACAGCTGCACTCAACTTACTGATAAACTACAGGGTAGCCAACTTTCTAGAAAGAATTGTGACTTCATAAGGACTTTGACTACATTGGTTAAATATTACATGAGGTATACCAGTTTTATGTAGAATAGCCCGCAGAATAAGCATATTTACTGATGTAGTTACCTTAGCTATACTTTACAATATTCGTCAATTATAAAACTAGGCAATGTAATACAATTTATGCCAATGAGATATACTCAGTATTTCCTATTCCAATAAGATATCAGCTTTTGTTGTATGTATGTCAGTAAGAATTCTTGGGTTCCTATCCTTATACTGATGATGCACTTAACAAAACAATTTATAACCGTTGATGAGATATTATGTGACTTGATGTAACAATGTATGAGATGTATACAAATACCTGGGTGTTACAACACTTTGTAGGGACATGTAATGGAATGATCACATAGGTTCACTCATGGGTAAAGCAAGCGGTAAACTTCACTTTATTGGCAGAATGCTGGGAAAGTGCAATCAGTCTAAGACATTGTTTACGAATCAGTCATGCGACCCATCCTAGGATACTGTTGAAGTATGTGGGACCCGTAACAGATAGGACTAACAGAGAAGGGTAGCATGAATGATCACAGGTTTGTTTAATCTGTGGGAGAGTGTCACAGAGATGCTGAAGAAACTGAACTGGCAGATTCTTGAAGAGAGGCATAAACTATCGTGAGAATGTCTGTTAACAAAGTTTCAAGAACTGGCTTTAAATGATTAGTCTAGGGATATATTACAACCCCATATGTATTGAACACATAGGAGTCATGAAGATAAGATTAGAATAATTACTGCAAGCACAGAGGCATTCAAACATTCACTCATTCTTCCCACAATCCATACATGAGTGGAACAGGAAGAAACCCTAATAACTGGCACAATGGGACATACAGTCTGCCATGCATCTCACAGTGGCTTGCAGAGTATGGATGTTGATGTAGATCAGTGTTTACCTAGCAGACTACTTAAGAATCTGAGCCTCAATATGAGGTAGTTTAGGTAGAAGTTTTTATCTATGATTGTATGAACCTCAGCTTAATGTTATGCCACTAGCTGTACCCAAAATGTATGTCCCATAATTAATGTTGATGATGTAAGCTTCATGTTCATTGTTCACAATCACGTCTTCTCAAAAGAATGATAGTAGAAATATATGTTACGTCACTAGTTACGTGCTGCAATTCTTAAATTGTTAATTATGGTTCATACTTTTAGAGGCATACTCTCAAAGTAAAGGTTATCTGCTACATAAGGGTTACATCACCTCTCACCTGATATATTAATTTAACATACCTGATGCCATGATTTGACCACCCAGGAATTGAGATGATATTTCCCATCTCTGGAGATCCAAAAACCATGTAAACAGGCACTTACCATTTCAATTATAGACACATGATTTAAGGTATAAATCATAGGGTACTTGAGATTTACACTATCCATTATTCCATTACTCAGGGTCTACGTTCCACATCATGTCACCCGTGGTGTAGATTTCACGTGTGTACATCATCTGATTTTTGGGGTTTTACTGAACTTACAACTGAAGGTTGTTAATTAGATGTTGCACAGCAAGATTTAACATTTTTTGTGGGATTTTTGCTGACACTCACTATTAAACAATAAATAAATTGCATAAACTACCTTCACTGTCTAATATGTAATCTAATACCTGTAACACTACATAGATACATTCAGAGGAATGATCCCTTGTCTACATGTGCTAAACTGAATCATTCTTTAGAGCTTTTACTGTCAGCTACTGGTTCTTACAAGAGACAAATAGTACATAAATGAGGTTTGGTATTAACTTTAACACAATTTTGAAAGTGAACAGGATTAATGATTAATATAGACAGTTGGTTTCTACACCTTTTTTTCAATATTTATCATACTTTTATTGCCTTTGTTGATCTATACACACAATAATGTCATCTACAGTTGTCACATACTATAACGGTTTTCATCAGTAAAATTCGTTAAATTGACTTCTTTCAAAGTGTTTAGTTCAGATAAACACCCTCTTTTTAATTCCTGTAACTCTAAATGTGATATACCACATTAACAGGTTATGCATTTATGTTGTTGTTCATACTTTGCATGTGTTTCAACATGATCTCTTTGACTATCACATATTATTTGTACCTTTGATGATTGTCACATGTTAATTATTAAGTGTGGAGTTATCAGCAAGTGTGCATTGCTCAGCACATTTATATTGACTGTGTTAATGTCAGTTATTTATGTTCTACAATTGGTTCATCATATTTGTTACAAATGTATTTTTGATTCATTGATGCACACTGTGTAAATACTTTGGTTTAAAATGACCATTTTTAACTCTACATTTTTCTATGATACTTGCACATATTCTTTTATTCAACTGTTTTGTACCTTACACGTTTCTTCTGTGAAGATGACTAAGAATCGAAACTGGTAGAGAGTAAACATTTAATTGTACAGATGATGCCACAAGTATGTTTTTCTCAAGAAAGATTGCTTGAACGCCTTTGTGTGCACCATAATTAGTCTATTATTGTCTTTGGAAGCTGTATATAGAGGGTTGTAATGTATTCCTAGATTCATCACTTAGTCAGACAACTCCAGAAACTCTCTAAGTAGGTTTCCATGGGGTGGTCTGTGCCTATCTTCAAGTGCATGTCAGTTCAGTTCTTTCAGTATCTTTGTGACACTCTCATATGAGCCAAACAAACCTATGACCATTCATACCACACTTCTTTACATCCTTCAGTATAACCTGTTAGTTCCATTTGGAATAGGTCACACACACTTGAGCAATATTTCAGGATAGGTCACAAAGAATGTTTCGTATGCAGATTGGTTGCGTTTCCCTAGTGGGCTATCAATGAACTGCAGTCTGCCAACTGCTTTACCTATGACTGAAACTTTGCGATTGTTCCATTTGATATTCCTAAACATTTATAACAAGTTACCAATTCATAGGAAGTTGCTAATCCATGTGCCACTTTGAAATCTTATTATGATCTGACTGAAAACTTGTGCAACTTCTTTCAGACAGCACTTGATTATGGATAAATACCTGCATCATCTGTGTAAAGTCTGAGGTTACTATTAATATCACCCACAAGGTCAATAACAAGTAACATGAATAACAAGTGCCCCAATCACTTACTTCGGGAACTCATGAAGTTACTTCCACATCTGCCAAAGACTCTCAATCCAGTATAACTTGCTGCATCCCTCCTACCAAAAGATCTTCAATCCAGTCACAAATTTCACTTGATAGTGCATACAATCACACTTTTGATAAATAGTATGGATGGGACATGAAACATTTAGCTCTTGACAGTATCGTATATAAGAACTTTGATTCAAGTTTACAAGAATATTTGACCAAGCACTGGATAGATATGTCCCTAGTAGAACAGTTTATGATGGTAAGGATATTCAGTTGTATGCAGTGACTGCAAAAACACTTCTAAAGAAACTGGCATTACAGAGTAATACATGTAATATGAAGCACAGGACTATACAGAAAGGTGCTGGACAAAATGCGTACAGCGGTCAAGACATCTACATGTGAAGCCTTCAATGACCACCGTAGCAGAACATAAGAAAAATCTGTGAGTAACTCTTGTGCCAATTCATAGTTGAGGGATATTCAAATGCTGCTCGAAAGTTATACAAACTTATTTTTAAACAATGGGAACTCCAGGTTGGAATATCAACAATATAAGGAAAAGATAGTCTGCTACTTATAGTAAATATGACACATTAAGTTGCAGACAGGCATTACAAAAGACATTTGCACATTAGCTTCTTTTGTTGAAGCCAATAGTTGTATAGGGGCACACACTCATTAGGAAAGAAACAGTTAAAACACACATTTATCTATACAATAAAATGTAATAATAGATGTACAAGAGGTCAAAGACAAAAGTGAACTTCAGGCCTTTAGGTAAGCTGTAAAAACCTATTTGTTAAATAAGAGTTATTATACTGTTGATTACTTAAGGGGCTCCGGAACGCCCTATACTTGCAATGTTAAAATAACGCTTATAAATTACATCTTTCCTCACAAAGTATTTGAGGTAGGAAGTTGAACTTTTTACAGATTATTTATTGGAATATGGGCTACAACTTAACACAGGGATTTTACAAAATTTTAGTTCAGTTATTAAAGATGATTTTTTTCAATTGTAATGAAAATTCACAACATTTTTTTGCAATTTTTTATTTATATATTCAAAAATATACAGTTTTTTGGAAAAAGGCTGTGTTAAATTATGCAGAAGGTACTGTGTAACATTTACTGAAAGTTTGAAACAAATATGTTTGGAAGATCCTTAGAAAACATGTAATTAGTATGAGAAAATAAAAGTTTTGGGAATCCAGCGACAAAGATTGGATTAACTTTTTAGTGCATTCCAGGTCCATAGGATGGATTATCTTCATCCTCTGCAAACTCCTCCTCCAGCTTCCTCTTGTTCCTCCTCCTGTTTACTCTTGCTTGTATTTCTAGACTCTTTACAGCCCTGTCTGCAGCCCGAATGCGTTCCTTGTCTAAAGCAAGCATCGCTCGTACCATGTTAGAACCTATCTTCATTCCCATATTTCTAAATACCTTGCACCTTACAATGTTGCCATCATTGAAAGACGCAACAGCATCATACACACCAAAGTGAAATGTTTCTATTCCAACAAATACAGTCTTGGGGATCCTCGACCATATAACACTATTTACACTTTCATTGGGGTTTTGAGTTTTTCCGTGAATACACTTTTTCAACAGTTCAGGTGCTGCTAAGTCTCTGAAAATAGGTTTTATCACCTCCATTATTGCATGAGACAGACTATGCTTATGAGTGTACACTTCACCAGTTAGCAATCCTTTGTTATATTTACACCAACTGTCTTCTTCTTTGGGACACAAGCTATGTTGGGGATTTTCATCATCTTTATTGTTTACAGTAATAACACATACCTTTGGCTTTTCAACATTTCTCCTTTTCTTAAAAGCCTTCAGAGGATTTCTAATAACTTTACTTTTACTCATTATTATACTTCAACAAAACAGAGACTCAAGAAACAGAATTAATTACGAATATTTTCGAGATAACGACAGAGTAAATAAACATGAAACAATCGACACCAGCGATATATATTGAACCATCACAGTTAGCCACAACACATACTTTATCTCACATCACTAAAATGTACCTGATGAACACGGACGTTAATAATAACACCATTTGACACCAGTTTAACATCGCCACAGTGGGTCACGCCCATGTAGAACACATTTCAAAAAAAATTTAAAAATAGTTGTAGTCTTCGGAATTGAATAAATTATATATCTATTAAAAGGTAATAGTCTGCAGATTCAGAAAACGCAAAACAGTAAAAATTGAACTTTTCATGATTTTGAGGCTCAAAGTGACATAAAATTATTTAGACAAACATTCGTGTTAAAAAATTAAATGCTATTACTAAGGTACATTGTGCAAAACAATAGTGCTATAAATATATAACATTTATCAAACAATATTGTATGTATATAGTTATGCATATTTAGCTATATATGTAGGGTCACATGTTATATATTGGTTATTTGAACAATGTGTATTAATGAAAAAAAAAACTATTTATTGAAAAAGAGTACTGTATCTCACTGTAGACAAATTACCTGTCTTGACATTTTGTTCATTTTGAAAAAATCCTCATTACTATCAAGAGTCACAATGCATAAGAATAGTGACAAACTGTACAAATATGTTACACAACAAAAGAAATATTGTATGTGGGCCTACGTATTTTTGTTTTTAACTGTGTACAAATTTTGCTCATGTATATTTAAACCATTTTAATTTTCTACAATGTCCGCACAGTTTATATTGCCTCTGCATAAAAATTAATAAAAAGTATTTTTATATCCTCATAACTATAGAAACAGATTTCTACATTTGCAGAAGCTGTCGTCATTTCTAGATAGACTGGTAGGTAAAAATTGTGGACGAAATCAACTTTTGCATGATGTGACACTGTCCCACATAGCACAATGAAAAGTGGACCATACATACAAACAACTGCTGCAGTGTAGTACAAAAGATAACTGAAAGACATATGCAATGAGAACAAAAGAAATTACACTTTTATTCAAAGACAATAATTGCACTGAAGTTGCCAAGATTCATGATGGCACCTGGACATTGTAAAAGTTGAGACCATGATCACCATGGATGGCAATGCATGCTCGGCAACATGCTTCCATACTGCGCACGAGGTTAGTAAGAGTTATTATGGTAGGACGTTCCACTCTTCCACCAGCATAGTTGACAACTGCTGGATGGTCATTGGTGCATTGGTCATTGCTGCAGTACATCTTCTCAATATATCCCATATATGCTCAATTCGGTTATGTTGGGGACTCTGTTTGATGAGACCATGCATTGTCATCCATAAAAATGAAGTCACGGTGGCACTCACCCCTGACAAGATGCAAATGGGGAAGGAGAACAGTGTCACAGTAACACTGACTGGTGAGGGTATCATGTTCAAAGATTTGCGAATGTGCCAAGAGTATAAGGACAGGACCAACAAGGAGGGGGGTCACCACGTGCTCTTCTTGGGGTGAGGGTATATTTAGTAACAGTAGTGATTCTGGATGTACCCCCATATGGTGAGAGGAAGGAACACTTATGCAGCCAGGAATACTGTCAAACAAGAAAGTTATGGTGATTTAGGCGTTATGACGTGTGGAGGCATAATGCGGCTTGGGCGTTCTGACTTCTAAATCTTAAAACACAGTACATTCACTGACCCATGTTGTTGTGACACTGTACTCCTTCCGCAAGAATGCCTTTTCAGTGGTGCATTCAGCTCTGGTACCTGTTTAAAGATGACACTGTTTGATAGCACCAAATAGTGCACCAAATAGTGCAAGTAGAGGATCTCTTGGAAAGAGAAAATTTCCAGTGAATGCATTGACTTGACAATCCAGCAGTTGTCAACTGTGCTGGTAGAGGAATGGCATGCTCTATCACAAGAACTCCTTAGCAACCTTGAGGCCAGAATGCACTGCCACCTGCAGTGATCACACAGCCTATTAAGAACCATATTCCATGTTTTGTATTGTCCAGGGGATCATAGTGAATCATTGTGACTTCTATGTAATTACTTTCTTTGCATAAGTGTGTCATTTCTGTTCGTGTCCGTCCATGTAAATTTATCTTTGGTCTGGTTCTTAACATCTCAAATTACTTTAATTTTTTGTACATTAGTACCAAGTATTTGTTTGCATGAAAAACTGAAACTAAAATTATTTTGGGGGCCTTCTAATTTTGAATAATTAATTTTTAAAACCCCCAAAAGTATTAAGATTTTGTATGTTCATAAACCTTAAAATCACTACATCACACAAGCTATTTGACTTACAGACCTAAAATTTGAACAATTTTATTCAGTTTCTTATAGGCTTTAAAAGTATGAGCAGATTGGTTACATTCCTAACAATGCTAAATTTTTTCAGATTAAATTATTTTTTGATTTTGAACATTTCAAAAACAAAAGTTCTTTTGGTTTGAAACAAAGTGTATGTTAGTCATACATTATTGTTAATATGTGTGCCAAATTTTGTGATGGTGTTCCAGTGGGAACATTCTTACATAAATTTTATTTTACTGGTAAATCCAGCACCTATAGTAAATAGTGTCTAGGGCTTTGTACTTATTACTTAGATGTAATATGTCATAACCCAAACAAAGCTATCAATTTATTATTCTTGATGTAGTGACATTCAAGTTATTACATTATTAGAAATATGGAATTAAATTTAAATTTAGACATGACTTTTCCATGTTAACTGTGAAGATATTTTAACGTATACCATAGCAACACATTCTCAAAAAGAGTACGAATAATTTACTTAATTATACCATTGTTTTACAAATAAATTAACATTAATCAATATTATTAATTACACAAAGATATAGCAGTTATTATTTAATAGTGTGTTATTTGAAGGTCTTGAAAAGAGAATTATTTTACTCGTCTTCAACAAGGCAGATGTTATGGTGAACCGCTAACAATCTTATTAGAGTCTTAAGATTATGCCTTACAGTTTTCTTTCAAATGACATAACATAATTCTCCAAAGCAGTAATTACAGATTATTGATGTAACTATACATTCTTTTCCAGTATAATCTGAAGCTTTTCACAGTTCTTCATCTGAAAATCTATATTTTTTCGAGTGGCAATTGTGGGATTTAATTGACCTGCCAGGGTAGCTAAGAGCATTAATGCGCTACTTGCTGGACTCGGGTAAGCGTGCCAGTCCTGGATCAAATCCGCCTGGCGGATTAATGATGAGGGCCGGTTTGCTGGTCAGGCTGGATGTGGTTTTTAGGCGGTTTTCCACATCCCACTAGGTGAATACTGGGCTGGTCCCCATGCTCTGCCTCAGTTACACGACTCGCAGACATTTGAAACGTGTTCCCACTAGTCCATGATTTACTGTAGACGCAGACAGCTGGGGTACACTAATTCCATCCCAGGGGGTTCAGGGGGGGCAGCAGGAAGGGCATCCAGCCACCCTCTGCAACTAACACTGCCAATTCAATAGTAATAAGGCCGGCCCCGCATTGCAGTGGGCATAAGGCCTCAAGTCAATGATGATGATGAATTGTGGGATTTAATTACAAAACATGAGGTTGCAATCAATTTATCTGATCTTTTTTATAAAAAGAAAGAGTGAGTCCACTAAGGATCTATAAATAAAATGTTTACTTCTCCTTTTACATCATCTGATAGCAGACAAGCCATCCACCATTTGTTGTCATACACACAAGCAACAAGTCTTCTAACTTGTTCAAAAGCTGTGTCACCTGGACGACTTTAATTTAATTAACATCCAAATCAATAAAGTCAGAAGCAGTTTTTGCTTTATCTTTGCTCATAGGAATAAATGCACGATACACCTGAGTCTCTGTGACTGCTGTGACTTCCTAAAATCTTTTAGCCAAGGTCCTTTCCTATGCTGCATATGTTCATCGTTTGTTACACAGAAAAAGTGATGGATGGCATATATTTGGTTTACCACACTCAAACAACTATAAGGCTGATAATATTTGATCACGTTGTGCTTCCACAACTGATTAGGCCTAATATGAATGTTATGAAAACACTTCGACTTTTATATTTATTAAGCCACTGGTGCCTTTCTATATGAGAGCCTCAGGTGACAGTGGCACAAATGAGCCAGCTTCATGATTTAAAACCCTTAATTTCCCAATAAAATGTTGAACAGTACTTTCTGGAATATAGCAAGTATAAATTGCACTTTATTCGTTCTGACACTTGTATTCAAAGTGACTTCAAAATTTTATTGGGTCAATAAGCATTTTAAATTATGACACAAACACTTTTCTGTCACACTTTTTTTCCACATTATCCCCTGAGAACATGTGCTTAATGAATTATGCATGCACACAGAACCCTGGTCCTCTTTCCCTCACCAGTGTTTTGCTAATTTTATCTCAACTATTCGTGTCTACTGAAGTGAATTACTGTCGATGTACAGCAGCTTCACGAGCCAGTGCAGTTAACGTACAGTCGGTGACGTACAGTTGGCAACATAAATAGCAGTAAAATAAAATTTATTTCCATATGTTCATTTTGTAATATCATATTGAAATTTAGCACTTTATGTAGTAGTGTATGACTAACTTTTTTTTTTTAATGAATTTGGTCAAGCGTCACACGGTTTTAAAGCTTACAATAAAATGGTGTAAATTCCATGTTTGCACATCAGCTATTTTATACAATTTGGTCATTTTAAGGTTTCAAAATATGGCAAAAATCGCACTGTTTCAAAAACTTAAAAATGACCCAAAAAAACTTTAATTTTGGATTTTATCTTATTCAAATGGGTAGAAAAAAATGACAAAAAATTACAAAATTTTATATCATTAATAAAATGAGAAAAAATACAAAATTCTAAATCGTCATAGTATCAAATTTATTTTTTTATTGGTTGATTTCACATGGAAGTATTAGTTTTACTTACCTTCTGTACTGTACTGTACTGTAGCTATTCTTTCTATGTTTGGCACAAGTTTCATTGAGCTGTTACTTAGCAGTAAAAGTTACTTTGGTTCTTAAGTTTTGCACATCAGTGTTTTTAGCGATGGCGACAATCGCAACAAATCTAGAATTAGATTTCTGATTAATGTGCATCTACGGTAGGTTTTTGAACATCGCACAACAATAACGCTGATCTTCTGCACACTGGTTTTTATGCCAGGCGGATCAATTGTACGAGGGTTATTCGGAAAGTAAGGAACGATCGGTCTTGAAATGGAAAATACAGTGAAAATCTGATGAAGCTTTGCACAGATTCGTTGGGCACTGTGTCTAGTACACCCGTCGATCATATCATGTCACTCTTTTCATTTCTGAGCTCACAGTGAGAACGTAAAGATGGCCAGAAATTAGTGGCTCCCGCCAAGTACGAGGGCCTGGCGAAAGATTTCACCTGAAGCTATGCAATCCACATAACATAACTGTCATGCGGTTCTTTCTACATGAGAATTCTCGGCCACACTCTGCAGGGGCAATGTAGATGCTCCTTCAGCGTTTTCGATGGGAAGTGTTTGGTCACCCACATTTCAGCTCGTAATTGGCTACCCCTGAGGATCATCTCTGCTCAAATGAACCGTTGGCTATGAAGACAATATTTTGACACAGACAACGAGCTGCAGTCCTGACTAGAAAATTGTCGTAAAGCACTGGTGGCTGTCTTCTATAACGAGGGAATTGAAAAGTTGGTACAGCACTATGACAGATCTCTTAAGTCTGAGTGGCGACTGTGTAGAGAAGTAGCTGGTAGGTGTAGCTAACTGTTGCAAATAAAACAGTTTTAATTTTCACTGTGGTTTCCATTTCGTGACCTATCGTTCCTTACTTTCCAAACAGCCCCTGTAGTTTGCATACATGTTGATTTTGAAGGCTCTTCGTTCAAGCTGGGGATAGGCCTAATAACTAAAGGATTTCTAGCTCAGATTTTGATGAAACAGTTTGCAAACAAGAAATATTTGGTTACAATTTGTTTACATAATTTAAATGTAGGATTTTGTAATTAAGTACCGATAACTTATTTTTCTTATTGTTATCAGTTAACTTATCCTTGAGTTAAGCAGTAAATTATTTGCAATGATGGCTGTCAGAGGATTTGCAAGTGCAGTTTTTTTGACCAGAAGTTACGATTTAAAATAGTATATGGTACCACAGATGGAAACATTGACTGTCACAAATGCATATGTTAATGGTACTTGTGAAAATAATAATCCCCTGAACACTGAAGTGACTTCAAATTACTGCTGTATGAAACTTACCACAGCTTTGTTGGACCATCATATGTTGTTGCGCCGTATTTCTTCCCATATTATGATTTATCATGACAGTACAGATGCTCTAATATTACTATGACTGAAAGTACATTGAAATTAAACTTAATTCAATACGAAAATGTAAGCAGCGGCATCTCAGCTATTCGTGTACCATACTAACCAATTTAAGCATTACATCAATAATAAAATGTTCGCTAAATCACTGCAGTGCAACAATCACCAGTGTGTTTGCATACTGATTTACTTTGCCTTCGGTGCTGTTGCGTCATCCAGCCATTATCTTATACAATGAAAAATTCGAATTACAAAATATATTGATGATAGTTTTAGCCGAGCATATTCACATGATTTTCACAGTTAATTTATAAAGATTACAAATAATTTAAGACATATGATGCGAATTGCAAAACTATTGGTAATAACCTACAAATATTTAATGAACGTCTTGTTAATAACAGAGATAAAAGTACGAGGAGCGTTCAATAATAACATTCTGATTTTAAATTTTTAGACCACTTCCTAAAACAAAATATTTTTAAATCTGTTAACATTTAGAATGTTTGATGTCAGAAGCTACTGAATATTAACAGGAAGGCTATTCTCAATTTTTTTTTAAAATTCAGTTATGGGTTTCCCCTACCACTCACATTTTTTCTGCTTTTAAAAAACAAACGATCTACTCCACTCTTGTACTCAGAAATCTCAACAGGCACATCTGTACCAGTTAAGTTCAAGGGTGAAATGTTGTGGGGAACTGTCATGGTTAAATCTCATACCACTGATGTGATAACTTTTCAACAAGAACGTATACTGAGAGGACTCCGGAACGTAGTAGCCTCCTTTGGCAGATTATTCACTATTTTATTGTTGTAGCATCCTACATGTGCCTTTATCCAGACGAAATAAATATATTATTTCTGTGGGAGAGCTCTCTGTACTGAGACCATGTACGCATCACTGATTTATCTGTACATTTTGATCATTTTTGCTGTTCAACAGACTGGAGCACATTTCTTGCTTCTGATAGTGTCAACATTATTACGTCCGCAAGAGCAGAAGCATACTGCACTGTCTTCAGTATGTCAATAGACTCAATAGACTTCACCTTCTAAATTGAAGTCCCTGGAGGAAGTTTAAACTTTTCTAAGCACCCTGTTGTGGAACAGTGGAATGCGCAGCTCACAGCATCTTCTGTTCTACTTTGGGTCCATCGCTGTAAAATATCTACTGATCCCTACAGTGTTGTTGAAGATATTGGGTTGGTGTATAAGTTCATAGAGTTTTTCCATGGGTTTAGCAAATACAATAGATACACGTAGCAGAGTCTTCCAATGCTGTGGCAATTTTTCAGTTACGCAGTTGTAGGAATAACTTGGTTTTAAAGTGAAGAACTCGTCCAGCCATGTTCGGAGCGCATTTTCATCCAGAAAGGAAGTTTCTTGAAGGTTGCTCAATAGAGTGTGAAAAAGGTGGTAATCTAAGGGTGAAAGATAAGGTGCATAAGATTGATGCAGAATGATTTGCCAACACAACTCCTGTATAGTGTTTTTCGTCAGTCTAGTAGAATGCAGGTGGGCATTATAGTGGAGTAGCATTACTTCAGGCAGTCTTCATGGTTGCTGTTCTCGGATTGCACCTGTAAGACGTCTCAGCTGTTGACAATAAATGTCAGCAGTGACAGATACACCTCAGGGAAGCAATCCATATTACATCACACCATCACTATTCCACTAGATGCATAGCATTTCTTTTGTGGATGCGTGCAGGTCTTTGTATGGGGAGTTGCGTTTGTTTGGGCTCAGCCATTCCTTTCTTTTTCTTACATTATCAAAAGCACGCCATTTATCATAACCAGTAACGTTGCAGGTTACGAGTGGTTGGAGTTGCTCATGAGCCAGGTAGAGATGCTTGTATGGCTGCCCGCTGATTTTTGTGATTTTGGCTTAAGAGTGTGCTGTACCTATACACCAAATTTTTAACCTTCCTCATTGAATGCAAATGTCACCTGATGGTGGAATGATCACAATTCATCATATTTGCCAGTTATTGAGTACACTGACCTGGATCACTGTGAATTAATGTGTTTAAACGACCTTCATGAAACTCAAAATGTTTTCCTGAATGGGAAGTCACTAATGTCAGAACGATGCTCCATAAAACGAGAGGTCATTTTCTTGCCATGCTCTTTCCATTGTCATTATCCATACATGCCGCAAATGTTCCCGGCTGCTTCCGCTGTTGTCATCCCCCTGTTGAACTCAAATGGAAGAATATATCTGTAATGTTCCAATTTCTCCAATGCGCAGTCCATTTTCTAACGTCCCCAGCTCCACTCACTATTTTCAAATGACAATATGTAAACTCAAAACTACAGTTAAAAAATGAGAATCCATAAATAAACTCATAGCAACCGGAATACCAACATGCAGAACAAAAATGCTATGAACTTATAGATCAACGTAATATTTGTAAGTTCTGATGTTAAAGTTTATTTTGCTCCAGCTAAATGACAAGCAGAAGTTGCATACAGAGACAAATATTGCAATTCTGCTCCTTTCTGCGAAGTTCAGCTCCTTTGTTGCCACGAATCCTGGGCCCAATTATGTTTTCCGTGTCATATTTAAATCATTCTTTTTGAAATGTTTGTTGAGACACCGAATATCCAAGATGCTGGTAGTTCAGTTTGCCTCAGTTTTTCCACAAAAACTGGGATTTGAACAATGTCATGCACTGTTGCAATATCTAGAAAAAACTGGAATGGTTAAATTCTTCCTCTGCAATTCGGAAAATTTATCTGATGAAAGTATAAATATTCTATTGAAAATTGATCCATGTGAAAACCAGACTAAGCCTTCCGCTGCAATTCATCGAATTCCTACCAATGCTGCAGACACTTTTTTATGAGGGAGTTTTTCAAGACAGGATATTGCAGTTGGCTAATTAGGGGAATAATTACAAGGATTCTTTCCAGATTTTAGAAAGGGAACGATTATTTGAGTGGCTTATTCCTTTAATAAGTTACTGTTTAGTCTTCATTTCATTGAAAATACATAAAAATAAACTGCACGTAGGAGGGAATGCTACGTTAGGGCACTGTTTTAAGAAATGGGAGGCCTTGCAGTGTGGACAGGTAGGTGGATTTTTACAATCTGCAGTAAGGTGGTCATTATAATGGAGACATTTTTGGCAGCACTAGGACTGAGGACAGGATTTTGAAAGTTCGATCTTGTGGCAATAATGGAAGGTCAGGATTCTCTTGTCAAGGAGAAGGTCTATGATGGCGGCAGATTCAGAGAAGAGGTAGACAGGCAAGTGGGACCAAAGTCATTATCGATCCAAAGGGCTTTTCAGAGTACTGAATCCAGGTGGTCGTTCACCGTCCAGTATGGCTGAGTGTTTCTAGACGCTTCAGTCTGGAACCGTGCGACCACTACGCTTGCAGGTTCGAATCCTACCTCGGGCATGGATGTGTGTGATATCCTTAGTTTAGTTAGGTTTAAGTAGTTCTAAGTTCTAGAGGACTGATGATCTCAGATGTTAAGTCCCATAGTGCTCAGAGCCATTTGAACCAGGTGATTGTTCAGTTCAGATGCCACTTCCTTGTCTGTGATCTCAAGATCGCCCTTTGTGATTACTGTGGTGAGGGCATGAGGATGGTAGGGAGGTTAGGGTGTTTGGCCTTAGGCGAGGTGGTGGAGGGTGTTAAGGAGGCTTTGGGGCCAAAGGTAATGTGATGAATTTTGGAGAGAAGGACATATGAAAGTTGGGGTTTAGGGATTTTAGTAAGACAGAGTCTTGTCTTGCGATGATTCGTTGGATGTGGAGGCTTGGTAAGTACTTTTTGATTTCGAAGGTGAGGGCTTTGTGTTTAAGGAACTTTGGATCAGCGTCAGAGAGAATGAAGGTGTAGATCACAAGGGAAGAAGATGGAGGAGGAGGAGTTGTATCGATATGCTGAATGTGGTCAGGTTCAGATTGCAGTTTTTTAGGTGTAGGGTTGGGAGAGATGTCAGTGGTTTGACGTTTTGTATGTTTCTTAATGGATGTTGGGAAGAAGGGTGGTTGTGGGATGGGGGTTGACGGGATGTGACGTTGTTGAAGGTTATCTGGGAGTTGCACAGGCCATCAGCATGGCTTGCATTGGTCAGTGCAGAGAGGCTCAATGAGGTGATGCTTGTGTCATCGACCGTTGCGACTGTTACTCAGCAGGCGTTGACTAGGGTGACAGAGGTGGAGGTGGCTGGCGAGTTAAATGTGAAAGCGAAAAGGAGGAGAGAACTGAGGACAGAGAGAAATGTATGTGTAACTGCTGTGGTAGAACAGGATATGGTAGGTAAGGGGAGATAGGTGTAACAGGGTGGATTAGAGGACATGCTTTTCGTGGTGACAGTGAGAGCAGGAGATGGAGAGATGTAGATGACTGATGTAGTAGGGTGTCTGTGGTAGTGAAGAGTGATGAATGTCTTTGATTGTTGTGAGTAGCCACTGAAGTGGCGCTGGGGCGACGGTGACAAGCTGTGGCAAAGTTGTGAATGATGAGAATTTCTCTGATGTGACAGGGATGAAAGCAGCTAAAACAAGTTTAGATCTCAAGTGAAATTACATAAGGAACTTTTTCCTATAAATCAGATAGTTAATAATTGTTCCAACTCTAGTTATAAACTTAACACGTTTTTAAACGAAGAGTTAAAAGAAGCCTATAATTTACCAAAGATGTTTTTTGTAAAAAATTCTTATGAATTAACAGACAAAATCAAAATCCTTCAAGTCCCGGATGGCACCCATTTAGTTTCACTGGATATTGTTTACTTGTACTCGTGTACCCTACTTCATGAAATTCTTGATATAATTGGGAAGAATTTATTGGCTCATAATGTGCTTTCCCATGGTGAGGCTACGGAATTAATTGAGTTGCTAGAGGTATCCTTGTCTCCCAACACCTTTACCTTCAATAACAAAATCTACTCACAGCTAAATGGCTTAGCTATGGGTAATTGACTTGCTGGTACCTTGGCACAGATTTTTGTCAATCACTTGGAAAGCACATTTTTTGAATCACATTCAGACTTTGCATTAAAAATTAAATCATATTATCATTATGTAGATAACATATTACTATTGCATGAAGTGTAGTTCTAATTTATGTGTCCATTTCATTTCCATGCACCCTAACAGTGAATTCACTTTCGAAATGGAAGTGATCAATTCCTTTAATTATTTACAGCTCTATTACTAGAAAAGACAATCTTACTTTCACAATATTTCGTAAACCCGCTTACATCGATGTTATAATTAGTAAAAATACATGTCATTCACGAATGTACAAATGGGCGTATTGTCGCTCCCTGATACACAGAATTTTGAGGTTCAACATAAATCAGGAGGCAAGGTGTAAGCAATCGAAGAGGGTTGCTCAAGTAGTATTGCAATTGGGTATAAAGCTAAAAGTATTCATAAACTGTTTTATTGTACACAGAAGAAGAAATCCAAGGTACTCAAAAAGTGGATAAAAAAAGGTCGTTTTGTTAGTCTAACCTATAATGGTCCACACTGTGACAAAATTGCAAAAGTTTTGAAAACGTCTGATAATGTTTCATTCAAAACGAGAGATAATTTACACATATGATTAAGGCATGATGTAGGACTGAAACCAAGAACTATTTTGGATAAACCTGGTATATATAAGATACAGTGTGGCGATTGTGATGATTTTTATGTTGGTATGATGGTGAGAGAATTCACTGCTAGGTACAGATCCCAGTAACGCCAGTGCTCTGGGACAACATTTGAAAATGAAGAAGCACGGCTTGTTGCCAATAGCTTATGTACTTGAGGTTTTGCACGTCGTCCCCCCATAGTCATCTGTCAGACATTTTGGAAGAACTCGAAATATATACAGTGTGTTCATTTTAACTGAAGACATTGAAATATCTCAAAAACTACATGTCTGATCAAAAAAAGTTATAATTCCAATTTATTTGTCTCAAAACCCCCACCCCCTCCTGTGCGTGGATGACGGGAGGCAAATTTGAAATCTTCAACGGGAACCCCAGTTTTTTTATTGCAGATTACGATTCTAAGGCAGTATCTACATATGTTTTGCCTGAAGCATTTTCTTCATTTCGCCATAGATGGCACGGTAATCTGAGGAATAGAAATGGGTACAGAATTGTAATTTAGGACATGCTACTCAATGGCCCTTGAATATTCAATGGCACATGGGACCCCACCTGATGGTAGGACAGGCCAGAATTTCATAACTTCTAATTGAAAACCCCATTCGCACACAGCACCAAGCACCAAGTTTTTTATTCTGGAGTGGTTGCTGACACACAATGTTAGGGTTCTCCATTGTCCAGTAACTCGTGTTCTGTAAATTCACATGACTGGAAAGATACAGCCACACTTCAGTACTCATGATGTAACGGAGAGGGCCTTACAAATCATTGTTGATGTTCTTCAAAAGTAATCTACACATTTATGATGTCATCCTCCTGTAACTGCTGCACAACCATCATACAATATGGCTCCAAATTAAGGCTTTTTCAATATGCCCTGGCAACTCCTCCTACCGACATGTGCCTATTGGGCCAGTTTATGTGTAGACTTATTTGGACTCTGCCAGTGTTCCAGTGATTGTCTGCAACAATTTCTGGTGTGCAAACGGAAGGAATTCCTTGTTTTACATTTTGTACAGATATTTATGTATGCCAGTTCTTATACAGATCTTTGCTTGTAGTTCTCTATTCAAATAATTGACCCTGAGAACTTCAGATGTTTCCTTAAACCTGTTTTCACATATGCTTCCACAATTTTAATTCTTTCTTCTATTGAGCTTTTGAGGAAGTCAGTTTGCAGACCACAAATAGAAATGTCTAACTTCACTGATGAAATGGATTGAAATGCTGACAGAAGAATGCTAACGATTGATTATTGCATAAAACTGGTTGCAGCTGTTTACTCTATTTCAGAAGTCAAAATATTACATTCACATTGAAAGGGGAGGTAGGCTGCTTTTAACTGTGCCACCCCATACAACTTGTTAGGTCCTGGGTTGTGAAAATACATACTTGTTTCCAGATTTGGTGTTTTATTCCAATCAGTATAAATTACCACAGAGTCACAAACACTGTCAGTTTTCACTTGGAATCATAAATTAATACGGAACTGATGTATTACAAAATCGTTCATTGCCTTCACAACCACATCATGTAAAAAGACCTTCACAAAATTTTTGTGATCACAGTCCCAGTATGAGTGATGCATTTGTCGCCAAAAATGATAGTGTATTCCTTGAGTATTGTCCCAGGAGCTTCCATAAAGCTGTGTATGTCAAATAAGTCAAATTAATATCCAGATGACATCTGTTTTAAAGTTTTACCATAATTTAAATTTAGTGAACATATTTTACATGTGTAAATTATTTTAAACAATAAAAAAATCCTGGATGGAATTTTACAATATTATGAAAAGGAAAGTTGCTACTCATCATAGAGTGGAGATTCTGAGTTGCAGATAGGTACAACAAAAAGATTGTTAAGCTTTTGGGCAACAAGGCCTTTGTCAAAAATAGATGATGCACACACACACACACACACACACATACACGCAGAAAAGCACAACTCACACACACATGACTGCATCCTCCAGCAGCTGAAGCCACACTGCAAGCGACAGCTGTTGCTTGTAGCAAGGCGTCAGTTACCAGAGGCGGCAGTCGTGTGTGTGTGTGTGTGTTTATTTTTGACAAAGGCCTTGTTGGCCAAAAGCTTATATTGTTAGAGTCTTTTTGCTGTATCTATCTGCAGTTCAGCATCTCCACTTTATGTTGAAGAGCAACTTTCCTTTTTATAATCTTGTAAATTATTTTAGAGCTATATGAAAATGACAGGTGATTATAGTATTGTAAAATAGTGTAAATATTTCTAAAGTTATTGACTTTATATTATGGTGATACTGTGGCGTAGAGCACCATAAATATCGATATTTGTTCTGTGTGCAAGTGTGCTATCTTTGAGGAGAGGGCTTTGGGGCAGGATGTTGGACGCTAACGGCAGTTAGCCTCCAGACTTGTATCTGTGTAGAAGCTAAGTGAGAATAAATCTGTATATGAGAGAATTCTAGTTGTTTACCTACAACTATACCATATTCACTCACTGGTGACCCCGTTTTTGTGTAATATGCGTCCGAGTTACCGCCCGAAGGTTATTTACGCGCCTACCGCGTCGGGTTTCTCCACGATCGCGAGGGCCTTTGTTCATCTCCAGACAATGGCCTTTCAGCATTCACCGCCGCCCGAATTCCAGCAACATCTCTCCAGCACTCCTGCCGTCGTAGTGGACATGCCGCAAGAATCTTCGGAATCCTTCAGCCAGAACATGCAGTGGAATTCATCGAGTGCCACCAGTTTCTTCCAACCGCCAACGGTCGTGGACTCTGGCTTTGTTAGCCTGGACCTTCCCACGTGTTCTCCACAGAGTGTTGGTCGGAACATTCCTACTCCTGTGTCGAACACACAATTCAATACAGTTCGTGGTGTCGAGCGAGGTTTTGCTACTTTGGAAAATCCAGTAGTAAATTCAAACACGAATCAGCTCCCGCCACGTGTGTATCCTTCCGCGCCGGCTAGCCAACAGTTGTTCAATGCTCGCCAAACAGCAAATATCACACTGAGTGTGCATCCTAGTGGACATGTGTGGGATCCTTGTGTTGCTTCTAATCAGGTCAACAATTCTGTGCTGGACAGTAATTACTCCGACATCTACAACCAGCCCCACCACTCACGGTCGAGTGAATACTGTGTGCATAACGGACATTCACCGGCATTGAAATTTCCTGGCAGATTAAAACTGTGTGCCCGACCGAGACTCGAACTCGGGACCTTTGCCTTTCGCGGGCAAGTGCTCTACCAACTGAGCTACCGAAGCACGACTCACGCCCGGTACTTACAGCTTTACTTCTGCCAGAAGTAAAGCTGTAAGTACCGGGCGTGAGTCGTGCTTCGGTAGCTCAGTTGGTAGAGCACTTGCCCGCGAAAGGCAAAGGTCCCGAGTTCGAGTCTCGGTCGGGCACACAGTTTTAATCTGCCAGGAAATTTCATATCAGCGCACACTCCGCTGCAGAGTGAAAATCTCATTCTGGATTCACCGGCATTCTTAAGCACTTGTGGCTTCTCTCCGAGCTACCATATCAATGAGAATGCACATTTTGACTACGATCCTCACACCGTTCGAGCATCCGTCGCTTCTCAGCCGACACCCCCCCCCCCTCCCCGGCGTCAAGTGAATTTCGCGATTCCCGCATTACGGGACGCCAATAATTTGAACTCGCAATCTTCTGCATACTCTACTTCCGTCCAAAGTAATAGGCGCACCTCCGCAGTGACTGCAGTGCCGAATCTGCCGAAATTACCAGACTTCAAACCCGCTCACACGGAGTTCTGGTTTAACCTGGTTGAGCAAACATTCAATGTCTGTGCTTTGGACGACGAAGCACGCTTCGCCTGCCTCATGAACCATCTTCACGACCGCGTCGATTTAATTTACGATCTGGTCAAAGCACCCCCCTAGCAGGGAAGTATGCTGTGGCGAAACAGACGATACTGGAGCGCGTCTCTAAAACCAGGAGAGAAAATGTGCGACAGCTCATCTACGAAGAGCGTCTCGGCGACAGGTCTCCGTCCCAGCTGTGGCAGTGCATCTGTCTTCTCGTCGATGAGCAAGTTATGCCTGATGACACGCTCGCAGAAATCTGGGCTGAAAAGCTGCCTTTGCCTGTCCAGACTGCAATCTCTGCGTATGAAGATAGGCCAGTAAATGAACGTTTATGCGCCACCGACAGAGCATACTCCGCCAGGCAACGTGAGCTCCGTGCACTGCATTCTGGATGTGACCGCACTAAGACGCTTTCTGACGCCACGCCCTTGTCTGGTGCTGCTAATAACAAGTTTGTTAAACTAGCCGCCCTGCCTGCACCTTCAACTCCCTGCAACGACAGTGCATCGGCCTCTGTGGAAGACTCTGGGGCACATACTCCGTCACCTAGCAACTACCCACAGGAGCACAGGCCCGCCCAACCTTACTGTTTCTTCCACGCGAGATTCGGGGAGCAAGCTCGCAAATGCCAGTCACCGTGTTCTTACCCAAACTCCAACCGCAGGTAGGCTACGGTGCCACCTCCTGCGATGTAAACAATGGGCACCATCCCACCTTGCAATCCGTTTCGGACAATAACAGTAAGTGTGGCCGGGTCTATGTTCGCGATTTACGATCAGGTGTATGTTTTCTGGTAGACACTGGCGCAAACGTCTCTTTGGTGCCGGTTCGCCTAGCAACCAATAAAGTGCAACCACAGAAAACAGTACTTCGTGCAGTGAACTTGTCTACCCTACAGTGTTCGGGTTCCACTTTGTATACAGTGAAACTTTCGCCCGAGTGCAAGCTGGAGTGGACGTTTCTAGTGTCAACAATTGAAGAACCTATTCTCGGAATTGATTTCCTCAAGCACTATCAGTTGTCACTAGATTTTGTGCAAAATACTGTGTTTTACCCCTCCCTTAACAAACATATTCCTTTCGCTTCGCCGAGTGACAGTTCGGCTAACACCAAACATGTGTGCTGTGCTAAGAAGTGTGTAAACCTATCCTTGGAGCTGCAATCTTGGACAAACAAGTGGCTAGTGGAGTGCGCCAAGTCTTCGAAGTTGCGGATGGAACGTAAGGAAATGCTGCTGCATCTCCGCGACATACACCACGAGTTGACCTCCACACAACAACGCCTCGCGGCACTGCAAGCAGACGACTCGTCGGCTACAGACAAGGTCAGTCCGTGCCAATCTGGTGTTCCCGTGCCCACGCACGGTAACGACAATGTTGTGAACTCTGTAAACTGTCAGCACCCCCTGTGCATAGGGTATGCCCGAGTGCTCATGCTCCTTGCGTTCCGAATGGACAATTAACTTGCCAAGCTCGTGGCAATGAACTACGGCCATCTGCTGTCCGGCCACGCCCACTTGTGCCTACAGTGCCCGTAGCGGCACAGCCCGCTACCAAGAACCAGTGTACCAACCTCGCCCATTTTAACATGTGTGCGGCCTTTACGCAGCCTACGAGCGGGTGGCACACCTGTACTTCCGTGCCCTCAGCGCCACAGCTTGGCCCGTCCGCCACTGCCTGCTCCGCTTCACGGAGTCGTGCCACGCCACATATTGCAGTAGTCATTAACGGCACAGTTCATCGGTTACGTCTAACCGATGGGCCGCCCATATTGCAACGCCCACGCCGCCTCAAGCCGGAATTTATGAAAATTGCAAAAGAACAATTGGACGATCTGTTACAAAAGGGAATAATTGAACCTTCTTCCGGTTGCTGGGCTAGTCCTATCCTGTTTGACCAAAAGAAAGACAGTACTTGGCGTGTGGTCGGAGACTATAGGCGTTTAAATGCCTGCACCATCATTGATAAATATCCGGTTCCACACATCGCAGACTTCAATCATGCGCTCGCAGGTGCAAAGTACTTCTCTGTTTTGGACTGTAAGCATGCATTTCATCAGATTCCTATGGCTCCGGAGGACATTGAAAAGACTGCCGTAACCACTCCCTTCGGGCTGTTCCAATACAAATTTATGCCGTTTGGGTTGAAAAACGCCCCCCAAACGTGGCAGCGTTTCATCAATCAAACTTTATCCCATCTAGACTTTTGTTTCGTATACATGGACGACATATTGGTTTTTGCTTCTACTTTAGAACAGAGTGAGGAGCGTGTTCAAGTCGTGACAGATATTTTAGCAGCCGCTGGTATTGAACTGAACAAAAAAAGACTCAATTGCACCAGTCATCCGTCACATTCCGAAGGTATGTTGTGTCATCGGACGGTCTGACACCACCACAGGACAAGATCACGCCTGTTCTCGAGATGCTACGCCCTCAAACCTATAGGGAATTACGCAGGTTCATCGGAACAGTTAATTATTACCAGAAACATTTGCCAGCCGCTTCTGCGGTGCAGGCTCCTCTCACAGATGCTCTCACTGGCCCACAAACTTCTGGCACCCGCCAGGTACCATGGACACCAGACATGGACAAGGCATTTAATGAACTCAAACAGCTGTTGGCCTCCACTGTCACTATTGCTCACCCACGGGCGGACGCCACAATGTTTATCACTACTGACGCTAGTGACAATGCTTTCGGCGCAGTACTGAGTCAGACATATAACGATGTTACGACCCCCCTGCAGTTTTTCTCAAAAAAGCTAAACAACGCGCAGAAGAAATACTCAGCATTCGACAGAGAATTACTTGCAGTTTACGAGGCCATAAGACACTTCAGAACTGATGTTGAGGGACGAGATTTCTATGTGCTCACTGATCACAAGCCGTTAGTTCCTGCCATAAAAAATCCTGCGGCTGATCCGCCCCCGCGACGCTTTCGTCACATCGATTACATCTTGCAATTTAAAAATGACATTCGCTACATCCAAGGAGCAGACAATGTGGTCGCTGATTTTCTCTCGCGTGTTGGTGCTGTCACCACCTTAATTGACTTAACGGACCTACCTCGGTTGCAATCGGCACACCCTGATACCATGCAGTTAATTTCAGACCACAGCTCCTCTCTCCAACCGGTACGCTCTACTTTCCCTGGCATATCTGACTTAGTGTGGTGTGATGAATCGACTGGTACGTTGCGGCCATTCATTCCTAAGCCCCTTCAATGCCAGGTCTTTGACAAACTACACACATTAGCACACCCCGGTGTCAAAGCTTCCACCCATCTGGTAACTGAACGGTTTGTCTGGAGAGACATGCGCCATGACTGTCAGTCTTGGGCAAGGGCATGCATGGTGTGTCAACAGAACAAAGTTTCCAGGCACACTTCTCCACCCCTTGGCTGTTTTGCCCAACCGCCAGGCCGGTTTCACCATGTTCATGTCGACCTCGTAGGCCCTTTGCCCCCCTCCGAGGGTTTCCGATACTTGTTTACAGCTATTGACAGGATGACTCGGTGGGCTGAGGCTGTGCCTATTCTGAACATTACCTCCGAGACAGTAAGTCGAGCATTCTTAGATTCATGGATCTCTAGATTTGGTTCACCTGTTTACCTCACCACTGACCAGGGGCGACAATTCGAGTCTTCAGTTTTCTCTGACTTATGTAAAATGTGTGGTATTGTCAAAATTCATACTTCTGCATACCACCCCCAAAGCAATGGGCTTGTTGAGCGATGGCATCGCACCTTAAAGTCTGCCCTGCATTGCCATGACTCACTATGGACAGAGGCACTGCCCTTCGTGCTCCTTGGCCTTCGTGTGACTTTCAAGGAAGACCTCAAGGGTTCCGTAGCCTAGTTTGTGTATGGCCAACCTCTGGTTTTGCCTGGAGAATTAGTCACTCCGACCCCACTTCCATGGCCCTCTGAACTCCCTTCACTTCTCGAGCGGGTGCGCTTGCACTGCAGCCAAATTCAGCCGCCACCTCCGGCTGCTCATACACCTCTGCACGTGTACGTACCGCGCACGCTAGACTCTTGTGGGTACGTGTTTCTCAGAGACGACTCAGTCAAAGCCCCGCTTCAGTCGCCCTACACAGGTCCTTACAAGGTCATCAAACACTCTGATAATAACATGGATCTCCTCATAAAAGACTCTGTAACCACGGTCTCCCTCAACCGAGTGAAACCAGCTTTCATTGAGCCTCAGGTGAACCTCCCTGATTCTGCCCCTATTTCTCCCACTCCTGCTTCGAGTGGCCATCCATCTTCCCACACCATGCATTTGGGTATTGATTCTCCACAGCGTGCTTCTCTGCCGAGCACTGCTCCTTCTCCGCGTTCATCTAATTCGAGTGGCCAATCTTTTCGGGGCTTCACTCCTCATAGCCCTCGCAGTCGAACTGCCAACCACTCGGATTCTACCATTGTGTTACCATCTTTGTGTGACAGCTCTTTGTCATGCTGTTCAATCCACGCTGGCTCCTCGTTGCCTTTGGTCACGCTCCCTCGTCTGTCAGCTGATCGCCCGAGGTTGTCCCCTGTGCAGTCCAGTGCACCTGCCACCCCCCTCTTAGCAGATGCTTCCCCCTGCCATGGCTTTCCCACACCTCCCTGCCTCCCTACCATTGCTTGTACAGGTGCCATCCAGGAATTCACAACACATGTGCACCCTGATGACATACATAAATTATCTGTTGTCGTAGATGGCGATACGGTGTGTGTGGTACTCGCGTGTGACAATACTGAGGGAGGAAGTGCAGAATCTCGTGTGGTGCGCCACTTTAAATTGAGCAGAAGTGCTGCGTGTGGCAATTTGCGTGCCTTTGTTAGGCCTTCTGGCAAGGTGATTCTCCGTCTGCCGGCTGACGAAGTGCTACACCTCCACTCCAGGACGGGACGTCGTCTTCAGCCGCCGGCATTGCTTGCTGACTTCACCGTCGACGTACCGGGTTTCACCCCCCGGTTCCCTCAATACTTTGGTCAGATATCAATTGTAATTCAATAAAAATACTGATAGTGACATTTGCTTTGAGAACTATAAAATGACTTTGCAAGATAAGAATAGGTGATAATATTCTCATTTGGTGGAAAAACTAATTTTCATTGTATAATATTGTAACATATGTAAGTATTAATATATAAATGGAAAAATATATACATAGAAAAGTTTTGTTTCAATGCAAGAAAACTTCATAAGTGTCCAAAATCTTGAATTAAATACTTTACAATGAAATAAGTTCAAACATGGCCAGAAACCAGATGGTATAAATTTCCATAGTTGAGAAATCCTGTCAGGGCTTGATTTATTACAGTATCTCCCTCACACAACATCAGACATCCAAGCTGTACAATATTCTGTCACTTTGTGCTCTATACTTGTACTCCATATTGCGAGAGAAGGGCTCTGACAGTTGACGTGGCCTTGGCACATGTGCTTTGAGCATCCACGTTGACCAATCAGATCGTGAACTTCCGTTTACGTTACCGTGGCAACGTCCCAGTGTTTCTGTAGTGTTGGGAGACCACTGCTTTGTCAGTTCTGCCATGTGCTATGTTCAGGTTTGTGTGTAAATGTGTGCATTCGGCTACTTCTGCGAGTTTCTTGCTGTGTGTATAAGTGGAAAAGTGTGTATAAGTATGTATAAGAGGAAAATTGCTGCTTGTAGTGCAGAGAAGAGGGCTTTTGGGAAAGGAGCTATGCTGAAATCCCAAGCATGCAAGTTTATATACAGATTGCCTGTTTACTTTGAAAGAGAAAGGGACAATGGTGAGCCTTTGATATCACTGAGTAAAGTGGTTGACAGAGTGTTGGAAGCATTGAACATCTGTACAGCAACAGTGAAGAGAGTCACAAAAGCTGCCAATGCAGCTGCAAGCCCTGTTGTTGTGATGCCTGGAAAGTCAAGGAAGAGATCGTGTCATGTGACTGAAACAGACAACTTTGACAAAAGTACTATCAGGCAACACATATACACATATTACAGCAGGAAGGAGTATCTGTCACTTAAAATGTTGATGGCATCACTGTCGGACAGTGGTTTTTTCACAGGCAGAACATCAAGTCTCTCCATTGTTGTAGAAAAAATTGTCTTCCATTGGAAAAAGTTCTCAGGCGAAGGGTATTAATGGAACGCAGAGACATTGTAGCATGGAGAGTTGTTAGCAGTCAATCCAGAAAATGTAGTATGGATTGACAAAACATGGGTCAACATGTGTCATGCACATTCTGTCGCATGGACAGACGACATGCACCACGGAACTGAGAGTGCCAACTGGTAAGGGAGGGTGACTAATTATAGTTCATGCTGGCTCTATGAACAGTTTTGTCCTTGGTGCTGTGATGATGTTTCAGTCAAGAAAAACTGACTACCATGAGGAGATGAATGCAGATACATTCAAAGACTGGTTCATTACTCGTTTGCTACTAAATGTCAGTTCTGGTAGTGTTTTTGTAATGGACAATGTGCCATATCATTCTGTAAAATTAAATCAAGCACCAACGGCTGCTGCAAGGAGAGATGAAATAGTCAACTGGTTGAAAGATAATAAAATACACTTTGAACAGAATATGCTGAAAGCGGAACTTCTGGAATTACTGAAACGATACAAGCCACAGAAGATGCATTATGTGATTGATACATTAGCAGAGAACAATGGCCAAAAAGTTATACGTCTTTCAATGTACCACTGCCATTACAACGCAATTGAACTCAACTTGGCTCAAGTAAAAGCAGGTGTTGCGGAGCGAAACAAAACCTTTATGTTGCGAGAGACAGAGAGGCCAGTAAATGAGGCTGTCACATGAATAATGCCAGAAAATTGGAAGAACGTTGTGAAACATTTGTGGAAAGAGATTACAAGGTCAAACATAAGAGAGTGTAAGAGAAAAATTCGTTCATAATATTGTAATTTCTATATCAGAGGATGAGGACAGCAACAGCAAAGACACCGAAGACAATGTGGTCATACAAGAAATGACCAGTCAGATGACAATGATCTCGGGGTTCCCATTCTCCCACAGAAAAATAGAGGTAATTTCCTTATTCAATATTTTACATGTAACATTTGTGCAATTCGCTTTACCTTGTTAATGTTGAAAATCTGATTGTGTGTAATTTTTTATTTTGGCTGGAACCATAGTCATGGTAACTTTTTTTTAATGATGTTACCACCATTTGATGGTAATAATTTTTATTTTATTGTTATACAATCCAGAGTTTGGCCATAGGCCATTTTCAAGTACAGTAACTTATTTATACATCAGAAGATATGTCTGGTATGAAATACAGTGAAATCTGACCTGTAAAACAAAAAATTGTTGCAGTCAAATGGCTGCAATATTATTGTAGTAGCCACCAGAAAGATCGCGGGAGGCGCACATTGGCACGGCGCGTCACGGGCGGTAGTTGCCGCAAGTAGAGTCCCGTCCACCAGAGGGCACGCGAGAATTTGGACGCGACCTCTGCCGGCCTAACAACAAGAACAACAACAACAACAACAACTCTGGCAGCACGGGCCGTGCCCAGTCAGTTAACATCGGGCATGCGTAGAACACAGTCCCGGTCTACGCTAAGTGAAGTGCGACGTAACGTGAACAGTGTTACTACAAATATTAAAGAAAATATTTATTTGTGTGTGTGTGTGTGCGTGTGTGTGTGTGTGTGTGTGTGTGTGTGTAAGGTGACAAACACTGGTAGCGTATGTGAAAAAATATTCCATCAAGGAACACATTGATCAGCAGAATGCTACCCCTACAGGAATGCTGCAACGAATGGTGTGGCAGTGTTAGGTTCTGAAGGAGCCGAGTGTTGCTGTGGGCCGAAGGGTGGGATGGGAAGGTCTGTCACCCCGCTAGCCCCACTGCTGACTTGCTGCCCGTCTGTGTTGAATATTGGCAACCATGCTGCCAGCTGTCAAAGTTGTTCTCTCGACGTATGGAGTATAGTTGTCCCATAAGAAATTTTATCTATTTTGTGAACTTATTAGATAGTGTTACAATGCAGAAGGTCATTTTGTAATGACGTTGTTATAAAATTGAAAATATTTGTTACTGAAGTACCAGTTTTTGCGTGAACGCTACTGTTTCCTGTACATCTACCCCGACATCAATGTGGGATATGAGCACCATGCATACATGCACAGGCCGCACAACGGGGCATACTTTGGGTCAGGTGGTCGAGCAGCTGCTGGAGTATAGCCTCCCATTCTTGCACCAGTGCCTGTCAGAGCTCCTGAAGTGTTGTAGGGGTTTAAACATGTGCAGCGATACGTTGACTGAGAATATCCCAGACATGCTCGATGGGGTTTAGGTCTGGAGAACAGTCAGGCCACTCAATTTGCCTGATATCTTCTGTTTCAAGGTACTCCTCCACGATGGCAGCTCGGTGGGACCATGCGTTATCATCCATCAGGAGGAAGGTGGAACCCACTGCACTCCTGAAAAGGCGGACATACTGTTGCAAAATGAAGTCCCGATACGCCTGACCTGTTACAGTTACTCTGTCGAAGACATGCAGGAGTGCAGGGCACCAATCATAATCCCACCCCACACCATCAAACCACGACCTCCATACATGTCTCTTTCAAGGACATTAAGGGGTTGGTATCTAGTTCCTGGTTCACGCCAGATGAAAACCGGACGAGAATCACTGTTCAGACTATACCTGGACCTGTCCATGAAAATAACCAGGGACCGCTGTTCCATTGACCATGTACTGCGTTTTTGACACCAGGCTTTATGGGCTCTCCTGTGACGAGGGGTCAGTGGAATGCACCTTGCAGGTCTCTGGGTGAATAAACCATGTCTGTTCAGTTATCTGTAGGCTGTGTGTCTGGAGACAACTGTTCCAGAGGCTGCGGTAATGTCCCAAGCAGGGCTAACTGCAGTACTCTGTGGCCGTCTGCGGGCACTGATGGTGAGATATCGGTCTTCTTGTGGTGTTGTACACTGTGGACATCCTGTACTGTAGCGCCTGGACACGTTTCCTGTCTGCTGGAATCATTGCCATAATCTTGAGATCACACTTTGTGGCACAAGGAGGACCAGTGCTACGACCTGCTGTGTCTGACCAGCCTCCAGTCGCCCTAGTATTCACCCCTCATATCATCAATATGTGTTCTTTGAGCCATTTTCAACTCACAGTCACCATTAGCACGTCTGAAAACGTCTGCACACTTACTTGCTGCACCATACTCTGACATGCACCAACACAACTCTGCATATGTGGACTGCTGCCAGCGCCACCGTGTGATGACCGCATGTCAAATGCACCGCATGGTCATACCCTGAGGTGATTTAAAGCCGCAAACTGCCCACCAGAGTGTTGTTTCACCATGCATCAGCATTGTCCTTAATTTATGAGCATGAGTGTCCATTCTCATAATCATGGAAGACTAAAATAAGTAAGTAGTTTCAATTTTCTGATTTTGTATTATTTCCACGTTTTAGAAATCAACCATTAATCATCTCGGTGAAGTTTTTTTGTCTGTATGTTAGGCAGTCAATTTATTTGAAATGAAATGTTTACTCCAGACTATTGGCTAGTTTCTACTTCGTTCAGTTTCAAGTGCACATTTTCATTTTCTGCCACGATGGCATTATATCATAATAAAGAACCAAACATGAGATAATACAGTACTGGTGCCCCAAGAAAATTGGGATCCCAAAAACCACATACAACACAATGTTTTATAATCACAAGACATTTGTCTAGTACTTTCTCTAGGCTTGGCGTTATTTCTTAATTTCTGTTGTTTACATACTAAATTTATGGGATGCCATTCTGTGCTAAATTGTAGAGTGGCAGCATATCGTGTTGCATCATTTTAACTCCCCATATGGCTTTATATTTATTCCTGGAATAGAATATAAACTATCAGCTGTAGAGTTTCTTTGACTCACAGAACTCCTTTAATTTTATTAAACGTTTTGAAATAGTCATGAAATAATTTATTGTCCTTTATTCTGAGGTAAGCTATACAAGTAACTGTTTCTTTTATTTTTGGAAGAAACTTGTATTCCTTCTTAATAGCTTTTTGCAGTGCTGTGTGGATGTAAACCTGATTGGAAATGCAACATAGCAATACTGCTGATACAAATAAAAAAAAGTCTGTGTTAAAGTCACCACATAGCAAAATGTTAGGGTACTTTGAGCTGTAGAGTCTAGTTTTGAAATGAATATTATGCTGAGAACTGCTTCCTTATTTGCATTACTTAACTGGGTAGGATATGATAAAACAATGGCTCCAGGTGCAACTCTTATGTCCTCTCAATAACATTCCACAAGGCTGCACATGGCCACGTGATGCCTCACGAAATTCCAAACAGAAATGCGACGAAAAGCCTATGAGCAGGGCGAATACCAAGCACATACTACCTACATCATCATAGCTGTGCATGCATAGTATGGTCTGTTTTTTGGCATTCTTGGTAACTGCTCTACATCTACATCTACATGGATACACTGTAAATCACATTTAAGTGCCTGGCAGTGTGTTCATCAAACCACCTTCACAATTCTCTATTATACCAATCTCATATAGCATGTGGAAAGAACGAACACCTATATCTTTCTGTACGAGCTCTGATTTCCCTTATTTAATTGTGGTGATTGTTTCTCCCTATGTAAGTCAGTGTCAACAAAATATTGTCACATTCGGAGGAGAAAGTTGGTGATTGGAATTTGGTGAGAAGATTCTGTCGCAACGAAAAACACCTTTCTTTTAATGATGTCCAGCCCAAATCCTGTATCATTTCTGTGACTCTCTTTCCCATATTTTGCGATAATACAAAACATGCTGTCCGTCTTTGAACTTTTTCGATGTACTCCATCAGTCCTATCTGGTAAGGATCCCACACCGTGCAGCAGTATTCTAAAAGAGGATGGACAAGTGTAGTGTAGGCAGTCTCCTTAGTAGATCTGTTATATTTTCCAAGTGTCCTGCCAATAAAACACAGTGTTTGGTTAGAGCCTTTCCCACAACATTTTCTATGTTTTCCTTCCAATTTAAGTTGTTCATAATTGTAATACCTAGGTGTTTCATTGAATTTACAGCTTTTAGGTTAGACTGATTTATCATGTAACCAAAGTTTAATGAATTCCTTTTAGCACTCATGTGGATGACCTCACACTTTTCATTATTTAGGGTCAACTGCCAATTTTCGCACCATTCAGATATCTTTCCTAAATCGTTTTGCAATTTGTTTTGATCTTCTGATGACTTTATTAGCCGATAAACGACAGCGTCATCTGCAAACAACCTAAGACGGCTGCCCAGATTGTCTCCCAAACGAACCTCTGGGGTGGTGGTGAAACTGGAGTATCGTCCGGCAATTTAACATCTTCGTTTAGTAAATATGCAGGTTTCAATTGGTCAATGGAAATGTTTTTTTACTTGGTCTTTCATTTTGAGTCCAAAAAATTTTGGTTTTCTTTCCACGACTTCGTATGGGCCTTCATATGGAGGTACTAACGACTTTTTAACTCTATCAACCTTTACAAATATGTATATCTAAAAACAAAGATGATTTAACTTACCAAACGAAAGCGTTGGTATGTTGATAGACACACAAACACACACAAAAAATTCAAGCTTTCGCAACCCACGGTTGCTTCATCAGGAAAGAGGGAAAGAGAGGGAAAGACGAAAGGATGTGGGTTTTAGGGGAGAGGGAAAGGAGTCATTCCAATCCCGGGAGCAGAAAGACTTACCTTAGGAGGAAAAAAGGACAGGTATACACTCGCGCGCACACACACACATATCCATCCGCACATTACAGACACAAGCAGACATTTGTAAAGGCCTTTACATATTAAATTTACAAATATGTATGTTGATGTGCTGAGGTCCTTGTATACTAATGTTGTTGTTTTACTTTGTGAGCTATTTGCACAGGTTTCAGTCGGTTCATATATTGTTTTAGTTGTGAAACAAATTGGGGTAAGTCTGAATCCCATTTTGTTTCGTCTTCTTGAAAAAAATCACCAGGTATCCTGATGGTTGAACCATAAACCATTTCTGCCATCATAGCATTTGTGTTTTCTTGATTGAGCAACGAAGACCAAGAAGGATTACAGGTATTGTTTGAGTCCATTTCGTAGTTGAATGTGAATGGATTGCTGCTTTTAAGTGAGCGATGAAATCTTTCTGTTTTTCCATTTGATTGGGGATGATATGCAGTAGTTTGAGTTTGATTACAACCACATATTTTTGATAGTGATTGAAATATCTCAGAATTAAATTGTCTTCTGCAGTTGGTTACTACTTTGTAAGGTGTGCCAAATCTAGTAATCCAACAATTGAAGAAAGCTTGAGCTACAGCTTGTGCTTGTATATCCCAAAGTGGTGTTACCTCTGTCCAATTCATAACTCTATTGACGCATGTTAAGCAGTACGTATATTCATCAGAAGGAGGCATTGGCCCTATCAAATCCAGATGAATTAGTTTAAAATGTTCATCAGTGTTGGGAAAGTGTCCTATTGGTGAATGCACGTCATGATACCTTTTTTTTTTTTTTTTTTTTTTTGACAAGCATTACGTGCTCGTGACCAATTTGCAATGTCCTTTTTCATATTCATCCAGGCACATCTTGATGTAATCATTTTTACAGTTGTCTTGATACCTGGATGAGCCAAATTATAATACTGTTGAAAAATACCATAACGGAATTGTTCAGGAATATAAGGTCGATTACCTTGTGTCGAGACATCACACCACAATTGCTTTCCTGTCTGAGTCAAATAGTATTTTAATTAAAACGAAGTGTTATTGCCAGATTGCAGTTGATGAAGCTCTTCATCATTTTCTTGTGCTTGGGCTATCTCTTCATAGTTAATTGGAGCCTATTCTTCAAGCCTTGAAAAGCTATCAGCCACAACATTTGCTTTACCAGAAATATGTTGCAAATCTGTTGTAAACCGTGAAATATAATGGAGATAATGAAATTGGATAGATATTGTTTTCCCATTTTTATGCTTGAATGCATATGTTAGAGGGACATGATCAGTATAAATAACAAAGTCTCTACCTTCTAACAGATATTTGAAATACTTGACAGCCATATATATCCCAATAGTTATGTCATATGTGGAATACTACTTCTGTGTCAGTGTGAACTTTTTTGAAAAGAATACAATAGGTTTCCATTGTTCATCTTGCCACTGTTGGAACACAGCACCAGCTTTAAAATCTGATGCATCCATAAATAATTGGCTGTGCAAACCCGGAAATGTTAAAGGCGTTGCATTTGTGAGATCTTCTTTACATTTTTGGAACTGAGCAATTGCTTCTTCTGTCCAGTCAATATGTCTTTGGTCATTTTTAGTTGCTCCTTTTAGGTAATCATTCAACAAGGCTTGATTTTCTGCAGCATGTTCTAAATGCCTAAGAGAAAAATGGATGATTCTTAAAAATTTTCGAGTTCGCGAACAGTTTGAGGTCGCTTGTAGTTCATCAGTGCAGACACTTTTTCTGGAGCCAGCTTTGTTCCTGCAGGCGTAATTAATTGTCCTAAGAATGTCAATTCTTGCACTCCAAATATGGATTTTCCAACATTTATTACCATACCACACTGATTCAATTGTTTAAAGAGTAAATTTAGATGCTCAATATGTTGTTCTGGAGATTCTGATGCTATTAAAATATCATCCAGATAAGGAAAGCAGAAATCCAGCTCTCTCTCAATTTCATGTATAAACCTTTGAAATGTGCTAGGTGCACTTCGAAGTCCGAAGGGCATATAATTAAATTCATACAGACCAAAAGGAGTAATAACCGCTGACTTTGGTTTGTCTTTTTCGGCTAACATAATTTGATAATACACCTTTAGTAGGTCAATCTTGGGGAATATCTTCATATTCTGCAGCATAAAATTTATGTCATCTACTTGAGGGACTGGATACTGGTCTGGGAGAGTCCTGTCATTAAGACGACGATAATCACCACAAACTTGCCACTGACCATTTGACTTCATAACAAGGTACAGTGGACTGGCCCATTCTGATCGTGATGGATGTATGATACCATTATTCAACAGACACTGAAATTCTTTCTTAGCTATTTGCAATTTATGTGGGTCCAATCGATGAGCTTTACTATACACCAGTGGCCGACTATAAGTAGTGATATAATGTTGTACTTTATGCTTTAACACCTTTGGTGCTATAGATGAATTTTTGGCTCAGGAAATTTCTCTAACAGCTTTGATACTGACATTTTGCATAGAGTTAGCTTAATGAATCGTTAGCATTCACAGTGGTTCCCTCTGCAGAAATTTTTAACTTAGTAATGTTATCTATCAGCTTTTTATTTTTCAGATCTACGAGTAAACCAAAATGATGAAGAAAATTGGCTCCCAATATTCCTTTTGATACATCTGCTACTATAAATGGCCATTCAAACTTAAATGGTTAACAGATTTGACCCCTAAGTTTTTATTTCAGAACCATTTGTGGCATAGAGACTAAAGTCAGAGGGTTCAAGTTTTTAGTTTTTGACACTGGTATAACAGAGAAATCTCCCAGATTAGATCATCCGCAAGTTCTGTCTTTAACAAATAATCGATATTGGCGGCTTAGTGTAGGAACTAGGGTAGAACACTCAGCCACTTTTGACTCTCTCCTGTTTTGTTTTCCTTATTTTTCCACTGGCAACGAAGTACACACTTTTCAGGTTTACAGCATGAGTCAAATTTGAGTGATAATAACAATATTTGCCATTTGTTTTGAAGTGTGTTCTGTTTCTACTTCTGCTGCGCAATCTGGATTTATTTGATTCTCGGAGCGTCTTAACTTCATTTTCTAAGTCTTTAATTTTTACAATAAGATCTTGGACTGATAAGGATGTGGAAGAAATTGATTGGGATCAGGTAATTTGAAGCTCCTCAGCATTTTGCATTTCCACTAAACGATCGGCCACCTGCACAATTTTCCCCGTCATTTCTTCTGATATCACTAATATACTGTGACTATTACTAGGAAGTTCATCAAGCCACAATGTTTTTAAAGCGTTTTCCGACAAGTTGGTCCCAGCATAGTTTCACATTTTTCGTAATAACTGGCTAGGTTTCATATCTCCCAGTTCCAACCCACTCAACAGTTTTTTTTTATTTTACGCTCCTCACTTTCCTTGAAAATTTTTAAGAGTCGTTCTTTTGCCAGCGAATATTTATTATTTTCGTCAGTGGTTACCAGATCCCAGATGTTTTCAACATATTTCGGTTCAAGCTGGGCCAGCAGATAATTGAACTTAGTTGCTTTCATTTGCTATAGCAGCGATTGTAAACTGAGATTCGGCTTGGCGAAACCAAATATTGAGCTTTTCTACCTAAAAGGAAGGAAACTTTATGCTTACTTATAGATTTCCGGAGCACTCATAGGATTGCCTCCATCAAGGCCACTTCCTGTTGGCGTTTTGACTATTTTTATTATACACTGTCTGTGATGAATTCCAGCAGATCCCATGTTGGAAAATTTGCTGATAATTACGTTGCAGGATTTTTTTTTTTTTTTGTTGCCTCGCCAATCAGTCGGGGTCACCACTTATTGGTGGTGTCTAATTAAGGTAAGTAGCGTTCTCGTTTCCCGCGTATGAGGTCCTGGGTTTGATTCCCAGCAGGGTCAGGCATTTTTGTTGCCTCGAGATGACTGGGTGTTGTTGTGTCATCTGCATTATCATCATTCATCCCCATTGTGGTTGGAGGAAGGCAATGGCAAACCACCTCCATTGGACCTTGTCCAGTACGGGGGTGCGGGTCTCCCGCATCGTCCCCTACGCTCCTCAGAGTATGGGATCTCATCATTAACTAAGGTAAACACACACAAATAAGAACTCATAACTTCTTTATTGTTGTTGTTGTGGTCTTCAGTCCAGAGACTGGTATGATACAGCTCTCCATGCTACTCTTTCCAGTGCAAGCTTCTTCATCTCCCAGTACCTACTGCAGCCTACATCCTTCTGAATCTGCTTAGTGTATTCATATCTTGGTCTCTTTCTACGATTTTTACCCTCCACACTGCCTCCAGTACTAAATTGATGATCCCTTGATGCCTCAGAACATGTCCTACCAAGCGATCCCTTCTTCTAGTCAAGTTGTGCCACAAATTTCTCCCCAATTCTGTTCAATACCTCATCATTAGTTACGTGATCTACCCATCTAATCTTCAGCATTCTTCTGTAGCACCACATTTCGAAAGCTTCTATTATATTCTTGTCCAAACTACTTATTGTACATCTTTTAACTTCCATATGTGGCTACACTCCATACAAATACTTTGAGAAAAGACTTCCCGACACTTAATCTACACTCGATGTTAACAAATTTCTCTTCAGAAACCTTCTCTTTGCCATAGTCAGTCTACATTTTATATCCTCTCTACTTCGACCATCATCAGTTATTTTGCTCCCCAAATAGCAAAACTCCTTTACTACTTTAAGTGTCTCATTTCCTAATCTAATTCCCTCAGCATCACCTGATTTAATTCAACTACATTGCATTATCCTCGTTTTGCTTTTATTTATGTTCATCTTATATCCTCCTTTCAAAACACTGTCCATTTCATTCAACTGCTCTTCCGTGTCCTTTGCTGTCTCCGACAGAATAACAATGTCATCGGCGAACCTCAAAGTTTTTATTTCTTCTCCATGGATTTTAATTCCTACTCTGAATTTTTCTTTTGTTTCATTCACTGCTTGCTCAATATGCAGATTGAATAACATCGGGGATAGGCTACAACCCCGTCTCAGTTCCTTCCCAACCACTGCTTCCCTTTCATGCCCCTCGACTCTTATAACTGCCAGTTGGTTTCTGTACAAATTGAAAATAGCCTTTCGCTCCCTGTCTTTTATCACTGCCACCTCCAGAATTTGAAAGAGAGTGTTCCAGTCAACATTGTCAAAAGTTTTCTCTAAGTCTACATATGCTAGAAATGTAGGTTTGCCTTTCCTTAATCTATTTTCTAAGATAAGTCGTAGGGTCAGCATTACCTCACGTGTTCCAACATTTCTACGGAATCCAAACTGATCTCCCTCGAGGTCGGCTTCTACCAGTTTTTCCATTTGTCTGTAAAGAATTTATGTTAGTATTTTTCAGCCGTGGCTTATTAAACTGATAGTTCGGTAATTTTCACATCCGTCAACACAACCCAGTTCTAAGCAAAGAAGGTAAAACAGAAAGGTGGAAGCAGTGTATAGAGGGTCTATACAAGGGCAATGTACTTGAAGACAATATTATGGAAATGGAAGAGGATGTAGATGAAGATGAAATGGGAGATATGATACTGCGTGAAGAGTATGACAAAGCACTGATACACCTGAGTCGAAACAAGGCCCTCGGAGTAGACAACATTCCATTAGAACTACTGACAGCCTTGGGAGAGCCATTCCTGACGAAACTCTTACCATCTGGTGAGCAAGATGTATGAGACAGGCGAAATACCCTCAGATTTCAAGAAATATATAATAATTCCAATTCCAAAGAAAGCAGGTGTTGACAGATGTAAAAATTACTGAACTATCAGTTTAATAAGTCACAGCTGCAAAATACTAACGCGAATTCTTTACAGACGAATGGAAAGACTGATAGAAGCCGACCTCGGGGAAGATCAGTTTGGATTCTGTAGAAATGTTGGAACACGTGAGGCAATACTGACCCTACGACTTATCTTAGAAGCTAGATTAAGGAAAGGCAAACCTACGTTTCTAGCATTTGTAGACTTAGAGAAAGCTTTTGACAATGTTGATTGGAATACTCTCTTTCAAATTCTGAAGGTGGCAGGGGTAAAATACAGGGAGCGAAAGGCTATTTACAATTTGTACAGAAAGCAGATGGCAGTTATAAGAGTCGAGGGGTATGAAAGGGAAGCAGTGGTTGGGAAGGGAGTGAGACAGGGTTATAGCCTATCCCCTATGTTATTCAATCTGTATATTGAGCAAGCAGTAAAGGAAACAAAAGGAAAATTCGGAGTAGGTATTAAAATCCACGGAGAAGGAATAAAAACTCTGAGGTTTGCCGATGACATTGTAATTCTGTCAGAGACAGCAAAGGACTTGGAAGAGCAGTTGAACGGAATGGACAGTGTCTCGAAAGGAGGGTATAAGATGCATATCAACCAAAGCAAAACAAGAATAATGGAATGTAGTCGAATTAAGTCGGGTGATGCTGAGGGAATTAGATCAGGAAATGAGACATTAAAAGTAGTAAAGGAGTTTTGCTATTTGGGGAGCAAAATAACTGATGATGGTCGAAGTAGAGAGGATATAAAATGTAGACTGGCAATGGCAAGGAAATCGTTTCTGAAGAAGAGAAATTTGTTAACATCGAGTATAGATTTAAGTGTCAGGAAGTCATTTCTGAAAGTATTTGTATGGAGTGTAGCCATGTATGGAAGTGAAACATGGACGGTAAATAGTTTGGACAAGAAGAGAATAGAAGCTTTCGAAATGTGGTGTTACAGAAGAATGCTGAAGATTAGGTGGGTAGATCACATAACTAATGAGGAGGTACTGAATAGGATTGGGGAGAAGATGAGTTTGTGGCACAACTTGACCAGAAGAAGGGATCGGTTGGTAGGACATGTTCTGAGGCATCAAGGGATCACCAATTTAGTATTGGAGGGCAGCGTGGAGGGTAAAAATCGTAGGGGGAGACCAAGAGATGAATACACTAAGCAGATTCAGAAGGATGTAGATTGCAGTAGGTACTGGGAGATGAAGAAGCTTGCACAGGATAGAGTAGCATGGAGAGCTGCATCAAACCAGTCTCAGGACTGAAGACCACAACAAACAAACAATATCTGAAGCCAACCTTATTGATGTCAAAACACTCACTAACACACACTAAAACACCATATGACAGATCAACCTGCTCCAACAGTTCTTCTAAATATGGAAGCTGAGACATTTTTGTTTGTTATGGAGGAGGACTGGCATACAGTATTATATAAAATATACAGACTTTTTTCTGCTCAGTGTCTGGGTGTGAATATTTTGATCAGTAACAATAGAAAAAAATTATTAGTATGTCCAGTAACAACTGATCAAGCATACAGCTGCATCTATAATTTTAGGAATGAACATCTACCTGTAAATAATTACTTGATATTTTCACTCACAGTCATATATTTTAAAGATCAGATAAATACTCAGAGTTGCATTAAAAACAGTAAAAACCTGTAAAATTGGATGCACAATATTTGTAATCCTGTGACAAAGGATACATAGGTAATGGAACAATAATAAAAAGATACATAGTAAGTTATGGGGCATTAGTTTCTTTGTCTCAACTTGTGCACTGGAGTGGCATAAGTGTAGTTTCATAAAAACATGAACAGCGTTACCAATTGCTTGCTATTTTCTAGGTCTCTTACTTTCAAGAACAAGGGAAAAATATTTTTAAGTACATGTCGTGCCTAACATCCAATTTATTTAAACACAAGAATGCTCATAAAATCACACATTCATGAAAAATTTTCTGTATCTTCCAGTGCAAACTGAATGAAGATATCATACAGAGAACTTTGTTGTAATAGTGTCACAAAAAATTATAAAATATTTCTTTTCTACAGTAATTGAGACCAGGACAAGAATTAGGATTAATTTATGGAAAACATCTGGAAAAAGTGGTCCAATCTGATGCGTCTTTTATCATTCCCAAACAAATATTTTTATTTAATAACAATTCTGTCATAAGCCAACTAACAGTTACCAAGATTTTTTTCCTAATTCATACAAATAGTTAAGTTTTTAAATTTATATCACAATGCATAAAGACATTTGCATTATACATAAAATTACGAATGGTACTCAAAGAACATATTGACTGTGGCCCAATTACAAGCAGTTAATTGATTAAATAAACCTGCTGTGGCACTTTGTCCATGTGACCAGGATCACAACTGTGGGCTAATCCTACAACAGGTGTCGAGTATAAGTTCAACAAACATTAAATAAAGGACATTAAAATGCATACATCTCCACTGAAACAATAAGCTCCAGGTCTACTCTAAGGCAAGAAATTAGAAACAAATACATATGTATAATGTTGGTATCTGAACTCCATTAGCCACCTCACCACTAGGAGGTACACAATATAATTAAATTTTCATTTTACTAACAGTCATAGCGAGCATAAAGTAAATGACAACACTTTGGTGTCATAAGTCAATGTTATTCTGTTCCCAAATAGACAAGATGGCCAAACACTACCCACGTGTAAAAACTAAAGCAAACAACAATACTTGTCTGACTGGTCACATGGTTGTTACACATAAATCAAGTGAAGTACTTAAATAAACTACAGGGCCCCTAAAACAGTATTAAGATGGTAATGACAAAAAAACTTTTTTTTTTTTTTTTTTTTTTTTTTTTTTTTTTTTTTTTTTTTTTTTTTTAATGAAGAAACTCAGTGCTCAGGTTGCCCAAAGGCTTTCATCACATGACTGCAATGACCTTAACAATAATAGAAACACTGAGTAATTACTTCCCCAAAATCACTAAAGGCAAGTTCTAATCTGACAATACCCCTACCACCATGGGCACAATACCAAAAAAATGGCAATAAACTACACAATTTGAGACTGGAATGAGAGATCCGCAGAAGCGCATGTGATCTGCCAACACCTAAGCCTTGGGCGAAACGCTGTCAAAACAGAGGGAGAAGTATCCCTGCTGTGAACCAGCAGAACAGCAACATGTCAACTGCTGTCAATATAAGGCTGTCAACATACACCAATCAACCAAAGGCAAACAAGTTTGGTAGAAATTAACATACACAGCAATAAAATACATCAGTGATGATTATTTATGGACATATCATGGCTGTTTACATTTCAAAACATCCGAACTTGAATAAACAGTGAAAACAAAAAGCGAAATTATAAAGATATTACAAGGTGATATTGAGGTGTTGAAAAGTGAAGTCTTCACTCTAAAGCAAGAAAATGATAAATTATTACAAGAAAAAGAAATCAGTGTGTCTGAAAACTGTGAAACAAAGACAAAACAACATTGTGACAATTTGCATGCCTATACCAACAGTGGACCAATAAACATCAAAACGATGACTCCAGATAAAGATAAAATGATAAATAACATACGTAAAGTAATAGTGTTGGTGGACAGTCATTGTTGTGGACTATTGGAAATTTTCAACCAGAAAACAAACTAAAATCAACAGGTTTTACTAAACCAAACACCCCATTTTCTGAAGTAGGGAAACTAGTACAATCTATCGATTGTACTAGTCTTAATCAAAATGATTTTGTTGTATTATCAGGAGGGTCAAACGAGGTATATAAAAATGAAACTGAAAAGGCCTAACAAAGTCTGAAAAGATGCTTAAGCCACCTTACTCAAACATGGTAGTGTGAAATATTTCACATAGATATGACTTACCAAAATGGCCCTGTGTGAACAAAGAAATTGCAGAGGCAAATAAACATCTGTTAGGAATGTGTGAGAATTTCAAAAACGTGGTGTCTACAGACATTAGCAATATTGGTCGAAGGTTTCATACTGTGCATGGCCTACATCTTAACCTTTTGGGGAAACAAGCGATAGCCAAACAAATAGCCAATATTGTGTCAGAAAGGCAGAAAAAATCCTGTGATAAAAAGCTGATTCTTCATTGGCATTACCCTCTCAATTCAAATACACAGAAACATTCAACGGGCTCTAAATCAAAACTACAAAGTCATTCTTCATCGGAGGAAACAAAAGAAATGGAAAACAATACAAAAAATATAAATCAATCCAGTGCCACTGAAGAAGTGAATCTGACCTCAAAAATATCTCTGCAGGAGAAAAGATGACAGCAAAATCACCATCTATTGATGAGCAACAGAAGAGGAATAAGCCAGCGGTTCCAGTGCCGAGACGGAAGATTACAGCCTCACCAGAAGTGAAGTGCTCAGCATCAATAGAGCCAACAATGGTACATCTACAGAAGAGGAAAGCAGTAACTCCAGCTCACTTAAGTAATTTTTTTCTGATGGGAGCCAGAAAAAGGGCAAAAAGTTAAGTACAGGAGGAGTAAATACCTCAGTCAATACATTAATAATGACACATCAAAACATTCAATCAATCAAAAAGAAACTCTTAAACTTACAAGTAGCTGTAGAAAGCAATGGTATAAGACCTACTGTTCTCCGTGTAACTGAACATTGGCTAAAAACAATGAAATAACTTGTATAAACTTAGAAAATTATAAGTTAGTATCATACTTTTGCAGAAAGAATTTAAAAAATGGTGGTAGCTGCATATTTGTTAGAGATTGCATCTCCTGCCCTGTAACTGAAATTCCATTTTTTGGAAGAACAAGTTAATTTTATGTGGAGGCTTGAATGTTACTCATGTTACCTGTATCCGGCAACTGAACAAGAGATAAGAAAAATAATAGAGAAACTAAAAAATAAAGCATCCACAGACATAAATGGCCTGTCAAATAATATTTTGAAGCTAACTACTAGGGAAATTGCTAAACCCCTTTGTCATTTAGTCAACTCACGTCTCGAAAAAGGAATATTCCCAGATAGAACGAAGATTGCCAGAGTACTACCACTATTCAAAAAAGGTGATCAAATGTGCCCAGATAATTACTAACCAGTTAGCCTCCTTCCCATTTTGTCAAAAATCCTAGAAAAAATATTATTTGTTAGGTTAATGGCATTTTTTGATAAAAACTGTATCACAAATGGTAGACAGTTTGGGTTCCAGAAGGAAAAATCTACAGTGTCAGCTGCATTTGAACTTATTAATATAATCTCTGCAGGCCTAGATCAAGATCAAATCCCGGTTGGTGTTTTTTATGACTTATCTAAAACTTTTGATCTTGTCAATCGTCACATATCAATAATGAAGCTACACCACTGTGGAATTAGAGCAGGGCTTCACAACATACGTGCTCGCGGAGCAAGCTGTGAGCAGCAAGGCGCGAGCACGGAGCAGCACGAGCACGCTACCCCCACTACCGGACCAGAGCGGAGAGTGGGGAAAGTCACGTGGGGCACACAACAGCTGCCACCAGTCAATGTAAATCCGCGGCCACCTGCAGGGATATCATTCACGAATTATTACTGCGACAAATGAAACAAATAAAGGAGAATGTACACGTGCCACATAATTTTATTAGGTTAGTGTATGCCTCTACCATCTGTAGACACTGAAACTAAAGAATTCCACGACAATCCTATATTTTCTACACTTTCTTCAACACTACTTAAAATATCACCTCTGGTTGTAGTGTTCTTCATGGCTACTACATCGAGGAGCTCCTCCCTCACCTGAAGATCTCTATTAGCACCTCTAATAAATATGGCAAGCTGCGCTGTTCCAGTGATATCAACACTTTCGTCCAGAGCTAGAGAATACGCCATAAAATCTTTACAGATATTTGCAAGCTGGCTCTGGACGTCGTCTGCCATGTCCTGTATGCGACGCATAATGGTCGTGTTAGATAATGGCACAATCCGAAACTGTTCAACTTGAGATGGACACAAATGTTCCGCTGCAACTACCAAACATTCTTTTATTAAATCGCCATCAGTTAAGGGGCGCAGGGATTTTGCTAAAAGCAAAGTAATTTTGTAACCCACTCAGAGCTGCCTCAGCTGATTTTTCTTCGTCATCCAGATCTTCTTCGGATAGCTTCCTTTTAAGTTTAATAACTTCCTCTGCACGACCTGGTCAATCACATTTTCCACGTCCGTAGTCTTTCGCGTGGTACGACATATAATGTCGCTGAAAATTAAATTTCGTAAAAGAATTCAGCGTTTTGTGACATACTAAACATTTTGCAACACCATCTTTTTCAGTAAACAGATACAATTCCTCCCAATGGGGGTTGAACTGGGAAAACATGGTTGGGGTTACACAACGGTGACTTCACATGATTCTTAACCAGCGAAGTGACTTAAGAGCTGATCGTAGTACTTTAAACGTTACACAGTCGGCGCGAATTCAATAGGCACGCTGCGGCCCTATTCAAACGTGCGCGCGCATTTCCCCTCCCTCCCCTCCCTCCCTTCTCCGCGACCTTGCAGCTGCTCGTGAGCACTTGCCTGAGCAGACGCGAGTACTCGCGCTCAAAACCGGCCAGTTGTTAAGCCCTGAATTAGAGGAACTGCTCTTGATATCATAGTCATTTCTACAGAGCAGAAAACAAACAGTGGAAGTGTCACACAATCAAGGGAAACAGCTATCAGAACTACAAGATATAAAACATGGGGTGTCACAGGTTAGTCTTCTAGGACTCCTATTTTTCCTTACATACATAAATGATTCACCTTGTAACATAGACAGTGAATGGATTGGATACTCTTCGCAGATGACACAAGCATAACTGTGAGACCGAGCTTACAGGAGGCCATAAGTAAAAGTAATCAAATAGTTGAAATGATCACCCTCTGGCTTGAAGTGAATGGGTTAATTCTCATTTACAATAAAACTAATGCAATCCTATTTGGGAACAACAAAAGAAAAACAAGTGAACTGACAAATTTGCAAGAGCTAGATGTAAGAGTAGTTGAAATTGCTAAATTTTTAAGGATCGCCGTGAACAGTTGTTGGATGGAAAGATCATATTTCCAATATAAGCAATAAACTTAGCAGTGCTGTTTTTGCTCCAATACAAATTAAGCCACTAAGAACTGAAGATGATGTGCCCATGGTGTATTTTTCATACTTCAATGCTATAATGAGCTATGGTATAGAAATCTGGGTTCACTTGACTGAAGCAATTAAAATATTCAAATTACAGAAGAGAGCAATCAGAATAATAGGAAACAAAAGAACAAGAGATAGTTGCAAGCCTCTTTTCAAAAAATATAAGCTTCTAACCTTTTACAGTTTGTAAATATATAAAATTCAGCTCCTTGCTTAGGATCATGAAGGTAAATTAAACAAAAATGAAGATGTACACCACCAGCACACCAGAAACACCAAGAAATTAAGAATTCCGCAGCATAACACAACTCAATATGAGAGAAGCAGTGGTTGCATAGCAGTAAAGTTGTTCAACTCGTTACCACGACAAATCACTAATGCCAAATTGAAGGATAAGTTTAAAGAGTCAATCAAACAACAGCTATTAGAATCCCCTTTATATTTAATCAGAGAATCTCTTTCAAATGAAAATAACTTAAGCAAACAGGCATAGTACACTAAAACAAAAATGAACACAGGTATAGAGATAAAGAAAAAGTAAATGTGTTAACTTCTTAACAGCATTGTTTTATATAAATATTTTGTTTTCTACAGTATTATTGCTGTTAAATCTTTTTATAAATGTAAACAAAACAGGATCTAGAATATGTATGTGCTGTAATAATAATAATAAAATTTTATTGTCATTCGGCTGATTACAGCAATAGACAAAGTCAAGAGCACATATTTCTACATAAACTACTATATTGATGCAAATTGATATACATAAAATAGGTACACATTAGAATACAGTATTTAATCTTCAAAAATTTCATCAATGGTGTAAAATGGATCGTTCACTAGTAGCTTCTGTAATGTAGCTTTAAAAATTTTACAGGCAGTTCTTTAAAGTCAGCACTTAGTCTATTAAACATCCTTAGTCCAAGAACTAGGTAGGAATTCTGCGATTTTGATAATCTATGATATGGTACATCTACAGATGTTCTGTTTCTAGTATTATGGCTATGAATATCACTTATTTTGTAACTGTCGTTGCTGTGGTCTTCAGTCCAGAGACTGGTTTGATTCAGTTCTCCATGCTACTCTGTCCTGTGCAAGCTTCTTCATCTGCCAGTACCTACTGCAACCTACATCCTTCTGAATCTGCTTAGTGTATTCATATCTTGGTCTCCCTCTACGATTTCTACCCTCCACACTGCCCTCCAGTACTAAATTGGTGATCTCTTGATGCCTCAGTACATGTCCTACCAACCAATCCATTCTTCTAGTCAAGTTGTGCCACAAATTTCTCCCCAATTCTGTTCAATGCCTCAACATTAGTTATGTGATCTACCCATCTAATCTTCAGCATTCTTCTGTAGCACCACATTTCGAAAGCTTCTATTCTCTTCTTGTCCAAACTACTTATTGTACATCTTTTCACTTCCATATGTGGCTACACTGCATACAAATAGTTTGAGAAAAGGCTTCCCCACACTTAAATCTACACTTGATGTTAACAAATTACTTTTCAGAAACACTCTCCTTGCCATTGCCAGTACACATTTTATATCCTCTCTACCTCAACCATCATCAGTTATTTTGCTCCCCAAATAGCAAAACTCATTTACTACTGTGTCTCATTTCCTAATCTAATTCCCTCAGCATCACCTGATTTAATTCAATTACATTCCATTATACTCATTTTGCATTTGTTGATGTTCATCTTATATCCTCCTTTGAAGACACTGTCCATTCCGTTCAGCTGCTCTTCCACGTCCTTTGCTGTCTCTGGCAGAATTACAATGTCATCGGCGAATCTCAAAGTTTTTATTTTTTTTCCATGGATTTTAATTCCTACTCCAAATTTTTCTTTTGTTCTCCTTTACTGCTTGCTCAGTATACAGATTGAATAACATCGGGTAAATCGCATTAGTATTTTGCAGCTGTGACTTATTAAACTGATAGTTCGGTAATTTTCACATTTCTTTGAGATTGGAATTATTATATTCTTCTTGAGGTCTGAGGGTATTTTGCCTGTCTCATACATCTTGTTCAATAGATGGTAGAGTTTTGTCTGGACTGGCTCTCCCAATGCTATCAGTAGTTCTAATGGAATGTTGTCTACCCTTGGGGCCTTGTTTCGACTTAGATCTTTCAGTGCTCTGTCGAACTCTTCACGCAGTATCATATCTCCCATTTCATCTTCATCTACATCCTCTTCCATTTCCATAATATTGTCCTCAAGAACATCACCCTTGTATAGACCCTCTATATACTCCTTCCACCTTTCTGCTTTCCCTTCTTTGCTTAGAACTCGGTTTCCATCAAAGCTCTTGATATTCATGCAAGTGGTTCATCTGTCTCCAAAGGTCTGTTTAATTTTCCTGTAGGCAGTATCTATCTTACCGCTAATGATATAACCCTCTACATCCTTACATTTTTTCTCCAGCCATCCCTGCTTAGCCATTTTGCACTTCCTGTCGATCTCATTTTGGAGATGTTTGTATTCCTTTTTGCCTGCTTCATTTACTGCATTTTTATATTTTCTCCTTTCATCAATTATATTCAATATTTCTTCTGTTACCCAAGGGTTTCGACTAGCACTCGTCTTGTTCCTATTTGATCCTCTGCTGCCTTCACTATTTCATCCCTCAGAGCTACCCATTCTTCTTCTACTGTATTTCTTTTCCCCATTCCTGTCAATTGTTCCCTTATGCTCTCCCTGAAACCCCGTACAACATCATGTTATTTTATTTCATCTAGGTCCCATCTCCTCAAATTACCACCTTTTTGCAATTTCTTCAGTTTTAATCTACAGTTCATAACCAATAGATTGTGGTCAGAGTCCACATCTACCTCTGGAAATGTTTTACAATTAAAAACCTCATTGCTAAATCTCTGTCTTACCAATATATAATCTATTTGAGACCGTCCAGTATGTTCAGGGTTCTTCCATGTACACAACCTTCTTTCATGATACTTGAACCAAGTGTTAGCTATGAATAAGTTATGTTCTGTGCTAAGTTCTACCAGGCGGCTTCCTCTTTCATTCCTTCTACCAAGTTCCAGTCACTCATGACTATTAAATTTTCATCTCCCTTCACTATCCGAATAATTTCTTTTACCTCATCATACATTTCATCAATCTCTTCATCATCTGCGGAGCTAGTTGGCATATAAACTTGTACTACTGTAGTAGGTGTGGTCTTCGTATCTACCTTGGCCACAATAATGCATTCACTATGCTGTTTGTAGTAGCTTACCCACATTCCTATTTTCCTGTTCATTATTAAACCTACTCATCCATTACCCCTGTTTGATTTTGTATTTATAACCCTGTATTCACCTGACCAGAAGTCTTGTTCTACTGCCACTGAACTTCACTAATTCCCACTATATCTAACTTGAACCTATCCATTTCCCTTTTTAAATTTTCTATCCTACCTGCCCGATTAAGGGATCTGACATTCCACACTCTGATCCGTAGGATGCCTGTTTTCTTTCTTCTGATAACAGTGATGTAACTATGATGTTAATTTCCAGAAATGTTGTTGCTAAAATTTATTGGTTATTGTTACAAAACTATAGTTAGAATCAGTAAAAGTAATGTATTTTATCGGAAAACTGACAAAGCAAATATGTACTTGAACTTACTCCATAGGTGTACATCATAAGCTGCTAAATAAATAAATAAATATCCCACTACTTGTGGCTGCGGACAAGTTGTTCAATACATCTTGGGGTATTTAGCACACCATGACTGACTGATGTACTTCATAACCAGTGTTGCACACAGTGACAGTCGCTCCTTGCATGCTAAACTAATTGGTAGCAATGGTCAATGCTGCAGGAAAACACAGGCACCAACAGTCAACTTTTTCAGTATGCTACAATCACCAGGTACACCTGTCCCCGTGGAAGACCCAGGCATAAGACCTACCCAATCCACCCACCCAGCACTCCCCATTGTAGTTCTGTCTCAGACTTATCCTACACTATCAGAAGCTGGGCCACCATGTGAAAGCAGCAGTGTTGCATAACAGCTCTTCTGCAATCACTGCTCAGATTTTTATACTTGTATGGCCACTAGCCAGCTGTCCACCACAATGAATGGCCACTGCCAAACTGTGGCCAAGAGCATGGTAGACCAGCCTGTGGTAAACATGCAGCTACTGTCCCCACACACCCCATCCAACAGTTCCTGTTTCCTCTGTCCTATCACCTCCTCCCAATTCATGTCCCCTCACCCTCACTGTTCACCACTCTCCACCAATGCACTCAATTGACAGCTCTCTGCCAACTCACCCATTGATCTTTTCACCTTCTCTGCCCTTCTTCTCCTCCTCCAAACACTGCACCTGGCAGCCTTGTCCCTACATATTCTGCCAGACAGCACTCTTTTCTGCCCACCCATATCCAGCTATCCTTCACCTTTCCCCACCCCACTCCAGATTGCTGCTTTTGTTCAGTGTGAGAGTTGCATTCTGGCTGCAGTGGCTAGAGATAGTGTACATGTGTGCATGAGGTGTGCCTGCTAGGTGTGAATGTGTGTGTCTTTTCTTTTCTGAAGGAGCCTTTGGCCAAAAGTTCAGTGTGAAACAATCCTTTGGATGTGCCTGTCTACAAATTAGTGTGTTATCTTTATCGTCAGTAGCAGTCTATCCTTTTCATAATATTGTTGATATTCCGAGATAGACTCCCCACTCTTCAAAAGTATCATACATTTTCATAAAATGAAACTGAATATATGCACAGCAAAGTCATGTCAACATACAGCAAACAATGGGAAGGAAGGGCAAGTAAAGCTTGAAGCAAAATGTTGAAAGTGATAACACTCAACCAGTACTGCTCATAAATATCGTTTCATTAAGCATTTCTAAAGGTGAGATAATAAATAGTTGTGTGCTTACAAGGCATATTCAACTTAATGTTACAGGGAAGCCAATGAGAAATCACTAAAGAATGCCATACCAATAATAAGGATGATGATAAAAGTCTAAGCTCTCAGTATGAAGGTGTTCTTAAGGATTACTTGTCCAAAACACAAACAAATGAGTAAAGCAGTTGCGTTTCAGGTTACCCTGCTATACAACTCTCAAAAACTGCTAGGCAACAGTGGTAGAAAATTTAGTGTGGGACTTCTGGCTGTAATTCTGTCATTCATTGCTGTGTATGTATGTTTATAACATCCAATGAAGACAATTACATGTGATTCCTGTTGCTCAAACTGAATTCTGTTTCACAGAACTGCTTAACAATACTTTACTAAAGATTTGACATGCCACAAAGTTTTTCCAGTTGAAAATGAGTGTATGGTGTAACTATAAATGTTCATGGAGAATGGTATGGTGCTTTTTTCAGGCAGATACCATCATTGTAAAAAATAAATATCAAGGAAAAGATCTGACACATCTAGTGTAAGAGCTTCCCACACATCTCTTAGTTGCAACTTAAACTACACATCAATTTGTTGATAAGCTATCAAAATCCCTGGACCACAAAAGTAAAAATCATCAACCTGTGTCACCACACTAGATCACAATTATAGTAAGAACTTAAAGCAACAGACTACATAAGGGAAGGCATTTGTGGCAAATCATAAAACTTAATCACAAGTTGTGATATAGTCACAAATTGAACAGTGACCCGAATATAGAATAAATTTCCTTTACTTTAAACCTATAGCCACAAATTTTTTGTCATCAGACTACTGGCTTCAGTCTGTAATGACCATCTTCAGATCTGTTGTATAAAAACATGTCCTTTCTGGGCTGGTGAGTTGGTGTTGCTAAGTCCATAACCTTTATGTTCACTTACAGGGCAACAATTATTGAACCTCATGAAATAAAATCATAATAACTTCTGAAGGGTTTGTGTTAGAACATTGAAACTGTGAGGTTGGTCACGGGGCATGATGGGAATTTTGATGTGAACATGGTTTGGTTTAGCGATGAAGCCTAATTTCATTTGGACCGGTTCGCCAATAAGCTAAATTGGTGCATTTGGGGGACTGAGAATCTGCATATCACAATTGAGAAGTCTCTTTACTGTCAACAGGAAACTGTGGGGTGCACAATTTCCAGTCATGGAATAATTGTTGCAATATTCCTTGATGGCACAGTGACTACTGAATGGTACATGAAGGTTTCGGAAGATGATTTCATCTCCAACATCCAAAATGACCCAGATTTCAACAAGATCTTGTTCATGCAAGACGGAGCTCAAGCCCATCAAAGCAAGAGAGAGTTAGATGTCCTGGGGGAGCACTTTGGGGACCATGTTCTGGCTCTGGGGTTCCCAGAGGCCACTGGCATTGGCCTTGATTGGCCATCATATTCTCCAGATCTGAACATGTGATGCCTTTTGTGGGGCTACATTAAAGACAAGGTGTACAGGAATCAACGCAAAACCATTGATGAGCTGAAAACGGCCATTCAGGAGGTCATCGATAGCATTGATATTCCGACACCAGTGGGTCATGCAAAATTTCACTATTCATGTGCACCACATTATAGCCACTGATTCAGGCGTATTGATGACTTGAATGAAGTGTGTGCTCGCCGTACTTTGTAACTAATTTACTTTTTTTCATACAGTTCGGTAATGGAGAGTGGGTATATGGAGAATGCGTGTTATTTGACCAACTGGAAAAGGCACAGGTTCTAAATACCAGAATGTTATTGAAGAGAAACAGCTTGAGGAACTTAGTGCAGAAAATAATGCTATAGTTACATTGCAAACTAGGTGGCACACTTAGGCTGGTGAAAACAGGCTGTAAACATACTTATGGGCACAAAACTTGTGACACAAGGGTATACATATTTTTGAAAGGGTCACTTCTTAATGGTCCATGAAAGTGAATACAACAAGCATAGCCATCTCAAGGAGGAGTGTGAGCCTGGCAACAAAGCATAATACTAATGCAATCTTTCAGTTCTAGAAGAAACCTATGACATCACAATTCTCCAACAAGACTGAATAATGAAAATCAGATGCCAAAGATCTATACAATAAATTAGAAAGGGTGCCATTTAACAACTAAAAGCCTACACTCTTACATTTATGAATTGGTCCCTCATATGAAAACTAAACTTAATCATGGCAGAGAAGGGAAAGAAGTGGCAGAAGCTCCTTGCATGACTAGCTTATCGCAAGGTGACAGTTATGCCAGGCCATGAGTTTTCTACCATGTGGTCCACTAATCGCAACAAGTGTCACAGGTGACAGAAGCTGCAACTTAAAACTACTCCAAAAGCAACCTGTTGCCTGAGCTGTAAACATAGTGCAGTAAAATAAAAGTCTTAACTGTTTTGCTCCAACCTACAGCATAAACCATACCATTTTAGTATCGTGCCATCATCTTCAAACTAGTAGAGAAGTAATGATAAAATGTCGTTGCTGTTAATTGTTAAAGTAACAGAATCAATTAAATTAAATTACAAGACCATCACTATTATGAAAGTGGGAATTGGTGAGATTTAACAAGAAATGAAATTCGTAAAATCTGAGGAATGAAAGATAATTACCTTTAAAATCTCAATATTCTTATGTTTCAATGAGAATGAATGGAAAATTATTATCTGGTTTTCCCTTAATCATGTTTGAACCTTGAAATGAAGATCTTATAAACACACTACCACTTGGAGTTAATAAATGCAATGGGTTTAGGAGTGACTATGAGACCGTAATGAAAGTGAATTAGTTCATTGGCAGAGAATCCTTTTCCCTGTTAAAACAACCAACCCACTTCAATTGTGGCTAGCAGACAACAGAAAATTTGCATGTCACTGTCACACCATGACCAGTCTCAGTGCAACATCTGTGGATTTTTTCCCATGATTATAGGTGTGATGATAAGTGACACTACTGGTGGATTGACATGACTCAAGTTCCATTTTTATCTTTTATTAAATTAATTTGACTTGAGTGATCTATGTCAGATGATAAATGCTCACTAGCAAAGAACCATAGTGATTGCAGAGATAATGTTGTCAATATCTTACTTCCCCCTTTGTATACTATCGGAAGTAATTTTCTTCAATGTGGTGAATGCCGTATGGCAACTCTGCCTCCGAATGATGAGATCGAGGTCGAGGTCCATAGGTATGAGCAACCTAAACAGCTAAGAAGATGGGGTGAACCTATATGGCTGACCACTGAGCCAGCCAAGCAGTGGCATTATCTGAGCCTTGTGTCTATCTTCCTGCTGGCCTCATAATACTTCACTAAATATGCCTCACGCTATGTGTGGCCTGGCGGCCTTCTTGAGAAAATCAGTTAACACAGTTGACAGACATCTGAGAGTGGGCTGACGCACAGATTTAGTAGCTAGCTGGGGAAGTGCTCTACTGACTGAACAACGCAAGCACAACTCACAACCTGCCCTCACAGCTTTAATTCTGCAAGTATCTTGTCTCCTACCTTCCACACTTCACAGAAGCTCTCCTGCTGTGAAGTTTGGTAGGTAGAAGATGAAGGAACCTCTTCATGACATTTACTTCAGAACTGTTCCATAGATTCGACAGGCAGTAGACTGCTCCATTCGCACCGTCGACAGTACATGCTCTGCTAACAGTACACTACGCCTTCCACATCACTGGCAACGGATTCTACACAACGCTGGTGACTACTTCGAAGGACGGTAACAGGTGCAAACATGTAACTGTTTTTTATTGGTTGTGAATAAATAATTTCTACTATTTAAGTTCCAACCCTCATACAACTTAACATCACTCTCACTAGTAACTCTATTTAAAATTTCATCAGTTTGAATGTTAATATTTCGCATTCTTGAATGAATAATTCTTTTTACATTTTTGAAACTATACTAACCTACAGTTTTCTCCATCGCATTAATATATAGTTTATTATTTTTCGATGTAATATTTGGAATTCAAAAATTGTATGAAAACCAATTAATATAACATGTTTATAAGTTTCTCTTATTGGAAAATGTAAGCTTTTTAAAGAACAGATGACTTATCAATCAACTTAAGATGAACAATTTATACTAACAAAAATTTATTTCAATAAGTGACAGATTGGGAATCAAAAATAAGAATTCCAGGAAAGAAATCAAAAAACTTTTACCAAATTCTATTTGATGTGGAATCATAGGACCAAATGGATGTGCAGAAATGACATTAATGATTGATAGTTATATTCTAGCTCCAGGATGGTTGAATTGGAATAAAATTAATACGAGGGCGGTTCAGAAAGTAACCTCCGATTGGTCACAGTGCGGGTTGTGGGGGGAGTAGCGACGCCATCTGTGCGTTCATGCACTCAACAGGTCAGTCGGCATCAAGCCCTGGTCGAGTGAACGTCGTACCTGCGCTAGTTTAGTTTTTGTGGCAGTTTGAAATGTGTGCTGCAATAGAAAACCCCGCCAAATGTGAAGTGCGTGCTGTCATAAGGTTTTTTACAGCCAAAGGATATTCTGCAGCAGCTATTCATCGTGAGCTTTGTGCCATGTACGGACCAAGAGTTATGAGTGAAGGAGTTGTCCGTGAATGGGTACGTTTATTTCAAAGTGGACGAGAAAACGTTCATGATGAAGAGAGGAGTGGTAGACCATCATTGGTGACTGACGAACTCGTTCAGACAGTTGATGCAAAAGTTCGTGAAAATCGACGTTTCTCAATGTCGGAGTTGTCTACTGGTTTTCCACAGATTTCTAAGACTCTCTTGTACGAGATAGTGACAGCAAGATTGGGTTACCGTAAGTTCTGTGCACGATGGGTGCCCAAAATTCTTACCGACCACCACCAAACTCAAAGAATGGCCTCTGCATTAGACTTTCTGTCACGTTATGAGGACGAAGGAGAACCATTGTTAAACAGAATCGTGACCGGTGACGAAACCTGGATTAAGTACGTGAACCCTGAGACAAAAGAACAATCAAAGATGTGGGCACATTCAAATTCGCCTACCAAACCAAGAAAAGCCTCGCAAGATTTTTCTGCCAGAAAACTGATGGCAACGGTGTTTTGGGATGCCAAAGGGGTGTTGTTGGTTGAATTCATGGAACGTGGTACGACCATTAATCAAGACGTGTACTGTGAAACAATAAAAAAGTTACGACGGGTTATACAGAACAAACGCCGTGGTATGCTGACTTCCGGTATCGTTTTTTTGCACGATAACGCCCGTCCTCACTCTGCTCGCAGAACAACGGCCCTTCTTGAGTCCTTCAAGTGGGACGTTATCAACCATCCACCTTACAGCCCAGATCTGGCGCCAAGTGATTATCACCTCTTCATGCATTTGAAGAAATGGCTCGGGTCACAGCAGTTTGATGATGACGAAGAGCTCAAAGATGCGGTCACAGGCTGGCTCCAGGCACAAGCGGGTGATTTTTATGCAGAAGGAATTTCAAAGCTTGTGAAGAGATACAATAAGTGCCTCAATCGCTATGCAGACTCTGTAGAAAAATAGTGCAAAGATGTAGTTGTAAGATGTATATATTAAAATATTTTTATTTAACTTGGTGTATTTTTTTAAATCAACCGGAGGTTACTTTCTGAACGGTCCTCGTAGTTTGTATGTTTATTCAAAAGCATTAGATCAACAAAAATACAATTTACAAAAAAACATGAAAAATGGAAGATAACCATAACAAAAAACTACTTTTATTGAAAATAATGATGAATTTATTCCATTAGATCAATGTCTAGATAATACAGTAGTAATATTTGATGATTTCATTCTTTAAAATCAGGATGTAGTTAGAGAGTATTTTGCTAGCATAGACATAAACGAATATACTGTTTTTATTAGCTGATACACATTCAAAAATACAAAAACAATCAGGCAGAGATACTCTAATTTTTTAAAATATGAACAAATTTATATCATATAGATCATGAGTTTGTTGGAGGTGATTTAAAATTTGAGGATCAGATTAGATTAGATTAGTACTTGTTCCATAGACCATGAATACGACACTTTGTAATGATGTGGAACGTGTCAGGTTAATAAAAGGTGTCTATACAAGATGTTACATTAGACAAAATATTACATGACAATATTTTTATTTTTTTTTTGCTTTTTTATTTTATTTTTATTTATTTAATTACTTATTTATTTATTTTGGTGGGGGTTGGGGAAATTACCCACTTACGATATCCAAAAATTCATCTAATGAGTAGAAGGAGTTGCCATTAAGAAATTCTTTTAATTTCCTTTTAAATGCCATATGGCATTCCGTCAGACTTTTGATGCTATTAAGTAAGTATTTTGTGGCAGCATAATTTGCCCCCTTTTGAGCCAAAGTTAGATTTAACCTTGAGTTGTGAAGATCATCCTTTATCCTTGTGTTGTAGCCATGTACACTGCTATTACTTTTGTTTTCGTTCGGATTGTTAATAAGAAATTTCATAAGTGAATATATTTATTGTGAGGGTACAGTGAAGATCTCTAGCTCTTTAAATAAGTGTCTGCAGGATTCCCTTATTCTCATCATAGAGAAGATTTTGGAGATTTATCACCAATTAGACAACTACTCAGTTGGTCTGATGATGGCATCTCGTGGTCGTGCGGTAGCGTTCTCGCTTCCCACGCCCGGGTTCCCGGGTTCGATTCCCGGCGGGGTCAGGGATTTTCTCTGCCTCGTGATGGCTGGGTGTTGTGTGCTGTCCTTAGGTTAGTTAGGTTTAAGTAGTTCTAAGTTCTAGGGGACTTATGACCACAGCAGTTGAGTCCCATAGTGCTCAGAGCCATTTGAACCATTTTTGGTCTGATGATGATGTTGGTAAATATGGCTATACATTAAGTGAGTTAGATACACAAGTATGAAGAAGAAAGAAAAAGATAGCTGAAACTGAAGGTGCAGTTAAAAACTAAAGGAGAGTGATGTTAAAAATGAATATAAGTGAATGAACGTTAAGTTGTATCAACAACTGTGAAGATACAACTTTTAGATTAAGACCTGTTGGTGAATTTAAATATGTTGGTAATTGACTAGTTAATTTCAATTATGATAAATAATTATAGGCCTTTAACAATATGAAGCTACTCATTTATTAATGAATCTTTTAACTAAAAAAACTTTACTATAGACAGAATTGCTGAAAAAATTGGAGGATATTAATTTATCTAATTATGCCAGGAAGCTACCAACACAGCAATACAAGATGACGGCAAGTGATGGTGTTCAATCATGTGAAGCGTGCAAAAAAGTTATTAAAACGACAGATATAGTGCTAGTTTGTGGATTATGGTGTAATAAATCCTCTCACAACGAGTGTGTAGGCGTTAATAACAGTGAAGCTCGTACAGTGGCGTGTTCTGAAGACCGAAATAAGTTTCACTGTGTGTCCTGCTAAAAGAGGTTAAGTAGTTAAAATTTACATGAACCTGAAGTGCAGAAACACAAAAGTGATATTGAAGTGAACGGTGACGTAAAATTATTAGAATACTTGCACAATATACTCAAGTTAACAAATAAAATATCGGAAGATAACCTATTAATGAATAAAAAGCTGGATACAATTATCAGAGCTGATTCTAAGATTGAAGAATTGCAGTCTCCAAAATATAACGTAAGCATATGTTAAAAACCACTTGTAAATGGTGCTGACTCCTTGGAAAGTGGTTATAGCAAAGTAAGTGAATTTGTGCAGGAAAACATTGGTGCTGCAAACGGTAAAAAAAAAAAAGAAAAAAAAAAGAAAACGGATTTGGCGGCAGATAAACATGAACACCATATTGTGGTTAATGTGCTGTGCAACCCGACTCACACATCCTAAACAACTGTCAGTGATCGAGAAAACGGCGCTGATCAATGCTATAATAATGTAAGTAGTGACAGAAACTGTTCAAATCGTTTTTTAAAACCAGGAAAACAGATCATTCCAGACGAAAAAACTCCAACCGTAAATTGTAATCAAACTGATATCATGGAATCAAACGAGCGTTTTGATGTAAACAATGTATTGGTCAACTAAACAGGATCTGGCGTTAATAAAGACGAAAATAGTCTACAACTCTGCAGATTCCTCAGAAAATAAACTCTCACCCAATACAGAGTGGCGTGTAGTAAGTTCTAGGAAAAGAAGTGTTCGCCATAGGGAGAAGAAAACCCCAACAACTTCTGCAGAACAACAGACAAATAACACAGCGCTAAATACAGCTATACCATGCAAACTGCCACAGACAGTGACTATCAGATCAACTCCTCCAACCAATGCCATCTCAGTAGCTGGAAATTCAAGTGTTAGTGATAGGAAAACTAAAATAATAGGCACTGGTGATGACCAAGGACTGCTGTATGGGGAAAAGAGAGCATGGTTTCATTTAGGAAAGGTGAAAAGTGGAACGACAGCAGAAAACGTAATTAACTTTTTGAGGAAAATCCTACCAGCTCATAGCAACTTACACGTAGAAAAATTGGAATCTAAGGGTGTAAATAGTAGTTTTAAGATTGGTGTAGACTTTCATCTAAAAGACAAGTTAATGGACACTGCTGTATGGCCCAAAAATGTTATAATTAAGCGTTTTTTTGTTCCGGAGTCCAACCATTATGCCAATAAAATAGATTATGAAGTTAAAAACAAGGATCAAGGATCATTGTACAAGAATGTTGCTAGTACTGAAAACAATACGCCTATAATCATTGCAAGTGTAAATGTGCAGTGCATAAGAACCAAAATGGATCTCCTATCATTTTTTATAGAAGAAATTAAACCAGATGTTTTATGTATTTGTGAACACTGGCTAGCTGAAGCAGAAGGTGATTTCTATAAATCTGTTGAATACTTAGACATGGCCAGTGCTTGGTTTTGAAGAACTGCAACCCACAGTGGGGCCTCTGTGTATCCCCATAGATATCATAGCATCAAGGAAATTGATTTAAGCAGTTTTTGTGTGGATTTTGATCTTGAATTAGCTGCACTGTTATTAACAAATATTGATTTAGTTGTTGCTGTGTAACATTCACCAGATGGTAACTTTGAGAATTTTATTGGACATATGGAGAACTGTTTGTGTTACCTAACACGCCTAAAGTAAAAAATCGCACTGCGTGGAGATTTTAACATATACGTAGGTGATGGAGATTCCAGAGAGAGGTTCTTTATGAGATTAATTACCAGTTATAGGTTGTTTATTGCAAATAAGCACCCAACAAGGGGTGGTGCATGCCTGGACACCATAATCACCAACCACAACATCTGGGATGATAAACTCAGTGTAGTTGAACCAATGATAGCAGATCACTGTGCACTAGTAATGGAAACCAGTATGAGGAGCAAACCGCAGATAACCACATGGCATTCAAACTACACATTCAGAAGAAGATTTGTTAAAGAAGAGAGACTAAATGATCTCAAAACAGCTCTGTCTTGTGTAAACTGGCAGCAGAAAATTGCAGAGTTAGTAGGCAGTGATTCTTTCTTATTTCTGTTCCAAACCTTAAAAGCAATATTTGATGACAGTGAAGAATCCTGTGGACAAATCACAAGGCAGGCTGAAAGTTATCAATGTGAAACAATGGTACACCCCCGAGCTCAATAAATTGAAGTGTATTGTAACAATGTGCAAGGACCGAATGAAATCAGCTTTAGACATTCCAGCTAAATAATTACATCACCGCAAGTACCTAAATGCCAAAAAAGCTTATAGGAAGGCAGTAGAGGGAGTAAAAAAGAAATATAATGAAACATACATTAAAGATGCCGAAAATCCTTGTAAAGCTGCCTGGAATCTTGTAAATGAGAACAGAAAGAAGACTACCTCCTGATTAAATTCATGTAGCCCTGATGACTTCAATGAATATTTTGTCAGAATAGTGGAAAAGACAGTAAGTGAAATTCCACACTCTGACCTAGACCCGACTGCAAACATAAGAAATGCAGGCAGTTGCAGTATTCGGAACTGGAAGGAAGTACACCCTGAAGACATGATAAAAATTGTGAACTCCTAAAACACACAGAAAGTGTAGACATCTATGGCATGTCCTGCACACTGCTAAAGAAAATTATTGCAGAATTAGCTCAGCCACTAGCCATAGCAATAAACAAATGTCTATCTTCTGGTGTCTTCCCAGACTTCCTTAAACTGGCGCACACAGTACCAATATATAAGAAGGGGGATCCATGCGAGGTGTCCAGCTTTAGACCAATCTCAGTGGTACCAGTACTATCCATAGTTACTGAGTCTGTGATGCACTGCCAGGTAGTGAATTACTTTGAGGAAAACAACTTATTCCGAAACACACAGCATGGATTCCGCAAAGGGAGATCAACAGTGACAGCCACACTGGGTTAATTAAAAACAATTCGACAGAGTTTTGAAAAGAGAGAGAGAGAGAGACAGTGAGTGAGTGGCACTGACACTCTGTGACCTCAGCAAGGCCTTTGACTGCATCTCACACACAACACTAATAGCCAAGTTAAGATGCTATGGTGTTGGAGATGTTGTTCTATCAACACTCCAATCTTATTTGGAAAACCGAAAGCAGGTTGGTATCAGTGCACAGAGCAACTTCTCTTGAACAAAAACTGGAACATGGAGTGCCCCAAGGATCAGTCTTAGGACCTTTCCTATTCCTCATATATGTCAATGATATGAGCTGTAATAGTCAAATGTTGCAGTTTGCAGATGACACTACCCTTATTGCCAAAGGGCATACAGCTGCAGAAGCTCTTGGTGCATCAAATTTGATGTTTGAAGAAATAAAAGAAAGGTTCATAATAAACAAAATGAAGATCAGTGAAGAAAAAAATGGCTCTGAGCACTATGGGACATAATATCTATGGTCATCAGTCCCACAGAACTTAGAACTACTTAAACCTAACTAACCTAAGGACATCACATAACACCCAGTCATCACGAGGAAGAAAAAAATCCCTGACCCCGCTGGGAATCGAACACGGGAACCCGGGCGTGGGAAATGAAGAAAAAACCCAACATTTGATATGCAGTCTAACCAACACTGAAGACTAAGAAAACATGGAGACTGTCAGACTACTGGGCTTAAAGATTGACAGCAAACTCTCCATGAATGATCACACTGCATATGTATGCACCAAACGTTCTTGTGTGATAGACCTCCTGAGGAAGCTGAAGAGAGTAATAACTGACCAGTTTCTCACAATAGTCTACCATGCACTCTTCCACAGCCACATTAGCTATTGACTGTTGTTGTGGGGACACTCCTCAGGCAGCGAAGATGTGTTGCTATTAAAAACGAAAAAGCAATCAGGATCATATCCTCTAGCAAAAGACTGGACCACTGTAAGCCTATTTTCACCAGGCTAGGCATAATGACTGTTTTTAGCCAGTATGTGTTTTTCTGCCTCATTTATATAAAAGAAAATCAAAGGAATTTTAGCATAAGACAAGAAATACATAATCATGACACTCGCTGTAAGAGGAACACTGAACTGCCAAGGTGTTGCCTATCAGGTACACAAGACAGCTTTCCAACAGTCTCCTAAAAACGTACAATCAACTGCCTCCAGAAGTGAAATCCCTGCCACCTGAATTATTTCGGAAAAAAATTGCTCAGGACTTGAAACAACATCCAGTATCTACATCTACATTTATACTCCGCAAGCCACCCAACGGTGAGTGGCGGAGGGCACTTTACGTGCCACTGTCATTACCTCCCTTTCCTGTTCCAGTCGCGTATGGTTCGCGGGAAGAACGACTGTCTGAAAGCCTCCGTGCGCGCTCTAATCTCTCTAATTTTACATTCGTGATCTCCTCGGGAGGTATAAGTAGGGGGAAGCAATATATTCGATACCTCATCCAGAAACGCACCCTCTCGAAACCTGGCGAGCAAGCTACACCGCGATGCAGAGCACCTCTCTTGCAGTCTGCCACTTGAGTTTATTAAACATCTCCGTAACGCTATCACGGTTACCAAATAACCCTGTCACGAAACGCGCCGCTCTTCTTTGGATCTTCTCTATCTCCTCCGTCAACCTGATCTGGTACGGATCCCACACTGATGAGCAATACTCGAGTATAAGTCGAACGAGTGTTTTGTAAGCCACCTCCTTTGTTGCTGGACTACATTTTCTAAGCACTCTCCCAATGAATCTCAACCTGGTACCCGCCTTACCAACAATTAATTTTATATGATCATTCCACTTCAAATCGTTCCGCACGCATACTCCCAGATATTTTACAGAAGTAACTGCTACCACTGTTTGTCCCGCTATCATATAATCATACAATAAAGAATCCTTCTTTCTATGTATTCACAATACATTACATTTGTCTATGTTAAGGGACAGTTGCCACTCCCTGCACCAAGTGCCTATCCGCTGCAGATCTTCCTGCATTTCGCTACAATTTTCTAATGCTGCAACTTCTCTGTATACTTCAGCATCATCGGCGAAAAGCCGCATGGAACTTCCGACACTATCTACTAGGTCATTTATATATATTGTGAAAAGCAGTGGTCCCATAACACTCCCCTGTGGCATGCCAGAGTTTACTTTAACGTCTGTAGACGTCTCTCCATTGATAACAACATGCTGTGTTCTGTTTGCTAAAAAATCTTCAATCCAGCCACACAGCTGGTCTGATATTCCGTAGGCTCTTACTTTGTTTATCAGGCGACAGTGCGGAACTGTATCGAACGCCTTCCGGAAGTCAAGAAAAATAGCATCTACCTGGGAGCCTGTATCTAATATTTTCTGGGTCTCATGAACAAATAAAGCGAGTTGGGTCTCACACGATCGCTGTTTCCGGAATCCATGTTGATTCCTACATAGTAGAGTCTGGGTTTCCAAAAACGACATGATACTCGAGCAAAAAACATGTTCTAAAATTCTACAACAGATCGACGTCAGAGATATAGGTCTATAGTTTTGCGCATCTGCTCGACGACCCTTCTTGAAGACTGGGACTACCTGTGCTCTTTTCCAATCATTTGGAACCCTCCGTTCCTCTAGAGACTTGCGGTACATGGCTGTTAGAAGGGGGGCAAGTTCTTTCGCGTACTCTGTGTAGAATCGAATTGGTATCCCGTCAGGTGCAGTGGACTTTCCTCTGTTGAGTGATTCCAGTTGCTTTTCTATTCCTTGGACACTTATTTCGATGTCAGCCATTTTTTCGTTTGTGCGAGGATTTAGAGAAGGAACTGCAGTGCGGTCTTCCTCTGTGAAACAGCTTTGGAAAAAGGTGTTTAGTATTTCAGCTTTACGTGTGTCATCCTCTGTTTGAATGCCATCATCATCCCGGAGTATCTGGATATGCAGTTTCGAGCCACTTACTGATTTAATGTAAGACCAGAACTTCCTAGGATTTTCTGTCAAGTCGGTACATAGAATTTTACTTTCGAATTCACTGAACGCTTCACGCATAGCCCTCCTTACGCTAACTTTGACATCGTTTAGCTTCTGTTTGTCTGAGAGGTTTTGGCTGCGTTTAAACTTGGAGTGAAGGTCTCTTTGCTTTCGCAGTAGTTTCCTAACTTTGTTGTTGTACCACGGTGGGTTTTTCCCGTCCCTCACAGTTTTACTCGGCACGTACCTGTCTAAAACGCATTTTACGATTGCCTTGAACTTTTTCCATAAACACTAAACATTGTCAGTGTCGGAACAGAAATTTTCGTTTTGATCTGTTAGGTAGTCTGAAATCTGCCTTCTATTACTCTTGCTAAACAGATAAACCTTCCTCCCATTTTTTATATTCCTATTAACTTCCATATTCAGGGATGCTGCAACGGCCTTATGATCACTGATTCCCTATTCTGCACATACAGATTCGAAAAGTTCGGGTCTGTTTGTTATCAGTAGGTCCAAGATGTTATATCCACGAGTCGGTTCTCTGTTTAATTGCTCGAGGTAATTTTCGGATAGTGCACCAGTATAATGTCACTCGATGCTCTGTCCCTACCACCCGTCCTAAACATCTGAGTGTCCCAGTCTATATCTGGTAAATTGAAATCTCCATCTAAGACTATAACATGCTGAGAAAATTTATGTGAAATGTATTCCAAATTTTCTCTCAGTTCTGCCACTAATGCTGCTGAGTCGGGAGGTCGGTAAAAGGAGCCAATTATTAACCTAGCTCGGTTGTTGAGTGTAACCTCCACCCATAATAATTCACAGGAACTATCCACTTCTACTTCACTACAGGATAAACTACTACTAACAGCGACGAACACTCCACCACCGGTTGCATGCAATCTATCCTTTCTAAACACCGTCTGTACCTTTGTAAAAATTTCGGCAGAATTTATCTCTGGCTTCAGCCAGCTTTCTGTACCTATAACGATTTCAGCTTCGGTGCTTTGTATCAGCGCTTGAAGTTCCGGTACTTTACCAACGCAGCTTCGACAGTTGACAATTACAATACCGATTGCTGCTTGGTCCCCGCATGTCCTGACTTTGCCCCGCACCTGTTGAGGCTGTTGCCCTTTCTGTACTTGCCCAAGGCCATCTAACCTAAAAAACCGCCCAGCGCACGCCACACAACCCCTGCTACCCGTGTAGCCGCTTGTTGCGTGTAGTGGACTCCTGACCTATCCAGCGGAACCCGAAACCCCACCATCCTATGGCGCAAGTCGAGGAATCTGCAGTCCACATGGTCGCAGAACTGTCTCAGCCTCTGATTCAGACCCTCCACTCGGCTCTGTACCAAAGGTCCGCAGTCAGTCCTGTCGACGATGCTGCAGATGGTGAGCTCTGCTTTCATCCCGCTAGCAAGACTGGCAGTCTTCACCAAATCAGATAGCCGCCAGAAGCCATAGAGGACTTCCTCTGATCCATAGCGACACACATCATTGGTGCCAACATGAGAGACCACCTGCAGATGGGTGCACCCTGTACCCTTCATACCATCCGGAAGGACCCTTTCCACATCTGCAATGACTCCCTCCGGTATGCGCACGGAGTGCACATTGGTTTTCTTCCCCTCTCTTGCTGCCATTTCCCTAAGGGACCCTATTACGCGCCTGATGTTGGAGCTCCCAACTACCAGTAAGCCCACCCTCTGCGACCGCCCGGATCTTGCAGACTGAGGGGCAACCTCTGGAACAGGACAAGCAGCCATGTCAGGCCGAAGATCAGTATCAGCCTGAGACAGAGCCTGAAACCAGTTCGTCAGACAAACTGGAGAGGCATTCCGTTCAGCCCTCCGGAATGTCTTTCCCCCCCAGCCACACCTTGAGACGACCTCCCACTCTACCACAGGTGAGGGATCAGCCTCAATGCGGGCAGTATCCCGGGCAACCACAGTCATAGTCCGATTGGGGGATGCATGGGACGAGCTGGCCGTCCGCGACAAACCCCCATCCGGACCCCCACAGTGATGCCCATTGGCAACAGCCTCAAGCTGTGTGACCGAAGCCAACACTGCCCGAAGCTGGGGGTGAAGGGATGCCAACTCAGCCTGCATACAAACACAGCAGTTGCAGTCCCTATCCATGCTAAAAACTGTTGTGCAAAGAACGTCTGAACTAATCTACAGAGAGCGCAAACAAATCGACAAAATTTAAACGGTTATTAAAATACAAGATTGCCTAGTAAATGCAGTAATGCTGCTACTTGCGCACTGCTGACACACTGCTCGGCAGCGGAAGGAGACTACGCGATTTTACACTATTCAGGTACTAAAACGCGATGCTACGACTCTCAAATACTATAATACGCCCGAAATTTATGAATTAAACAATGCAAGTAACAAAAACACGCAAAGAACTTAAGAATTAAACTATGTAACAAATGAGTGAGCTAGGAGTATACGACTTGCTGCTGCAGCTGCTTATCCATCGGCGGCAGGGAGCACACTGATTGTGAACAACCAACACTGGCCGTTCGAAACAAAAACAGAAGGCAAACGACTACGCGAACTTACACTATTCAGGTACTAAAACGCGATGCTACAACTCTCAAATACTATAATACGCCCGAAATTTATGAATTAAACAATGCAAGTACCAAAAACACGAAAAGAAATTAAGAATTAAACTATGTAACAAATGAGTGAACTAAGAGTATAAGACTTGCTGCAGCAGCTGCTTATCCAACAGCAGCAGGGAGCACACTATATTCCTTGGAAGAGTTTTTCAACAGAGGTTCTAGTGACTGGACAAAATAATAAATATTGTTATGTTTTATACATAATTTTGCCTAAATTTAATTTTCTTTTTATGTTCTCAGTTAACTGCACATTTAATTTTGTGTTTTACTTAAAGTTCATATTTTGCCAAAATGAAACTTTATGTGTGTGATCTACATGGTCTTGTAAACATTTTTCTTTATGGTATTTTCATTTGCTGTTATGAAGTTTTACTTTCCTGTCTAGTTATATTTCATTTTCTCTATGTTCTATGTGTTTTTGTGCACTACATAAATATTTTGTTTTATTTGTAATATAAATTCTGTATATGGTGTTGCATAAATGTTAGTTGATAAACATTGTATTTGTGACGCAGTCTGTCCAGCCATGTCTGGTAAACGACGAGGATATAATAATAAAGTAATTCAGGTGCATTATATTCTAATAATAATCCACGTAAAATAACATCAAGTAGGGGTAAAAATATAAAGATTTGATAATACAGACTGTTGATGGCTATTTCCCAAACTTAAGAAGAGGAAACATAGTTTATTCTGACTCAAGTTCAGGTAAATAAGTTGGTGTAGTTTTAATAAAGAAATAAACAGAAAAATCAATTGAATATGTTTGGATTATAGATGTTAGAGATTTAATCAACAGATTAGCAGTAATTCATGGGGAAGAAATAGCTTGCAATAAAAATAATCAGATGTTAACAAATAAATATAGTGATTTCGTAATCCATAATTCAAAAGGAATTCCATGTTTGATAAGATTCTTGAATAATTTAAAACAGACATTGGGAGTAAGTGAAAAATATGGAAAAGTACTAAACACTTTGATTAATAAATTACCATTTGAAATGCATCTTCATGGTTACAGTTACTGTGGTTCTGGAACAAATCTAGAAGGAAGGTTATCTAGAGGTGGTAAAGGAATTAATCCATTATATGAAGCTTGTAAAAAACATGATATCGCTAAGCAGATAAAGAAATTCAATTAGCTGCAAAAGAAAGAATGCTTGCAAGTGATGCTACATTTGAAGAAAAATTAGCTGTATTGGCTCTGAGCACTATGGGACTTAACTTATGAGGTCATCAGTCCCCTAGAACTTAGAACTACTTAAACCTAACTAACCTAAGGACATCACACACATCCATACCCGAGGCAGGATTTGAACCTGTGACCATAGCAGTCGTGCAGTTACAGACTGTAGCGCCTAGAACCGCTCGACCAACGCGGCCGGCTTATCTGTATTGCAGATGGAGAAATAATGTATAGAAAACGAAAATTAGGTGTGCATATTGAACTAAAAAAAAGGTTGATGATTGTAAAAACATTAATCCATATAAGTTTTTATCTCTATAAATGAATAACTTCTGTATTGATTATCCTTTGCTATCAAGTGGCAAAGCTAAAGCAACAGGAATTAAAGTTAAAGCTAATGTTGTACTTGATAGCATTGATTTATTTTTAACTGATACACAAAAGAGAGAAAAAAATTGTGGCGTCGATCCACTGATCGATAGGCCTGAACATCATACGTGTATTATGTCTTTGAGTGTACCTTTGTTTATTATACTTCCGTGAGCTCAGTTCCAGCCTAGCCTTTGACCTGTACATTTGTTGTGTAATAAAAGTATTGATGATAAGAAGAGAGAACTGTGGTCATTACCTTATCACCTTGATATCTCCTTCAGTGGTGACCCCGAAGTTCGAATAATCCGTCGAACCAAGTACAAAGTGACTACCGCGCTGTCTTCCGCATTCTGCGTGGATCTTTGTCCGCTACACAATGGCCTTTACAACAAGCCACCACCGCCCGGTTTTTACCAGCAACAGCAACTAAATTCAAGCACGCCAGCTGTAGTCAGTGAGCAACGTGAATTTTCACAGTCCTGTAGCCTCGAGATCCCAGGGACCTCGTCAGGTGCAGTGGTTTTGAACATGACGCTAGCGGTCTCCGACTCTGGCTTAGTTAGCCCCAAAGTGCTTCAGTTTTTGCTGCACAGCAGTAGAAGAAACCACTGCACACTGACACTGAACTTTAATGCAAGTACTGTAGAAGAAACCACTACACACTGACACTGAACTTTAATGCAAGTACTGTAAATAGTGCGGAGCATAGTTTTCATAATGTGCCACAAGAGGACGCCTTTTTGAATATGCAAGCTCCACATGTGTATCGCTCCGTGCCGGCTGCACACTACGTGAATGACATTCGCCAGCCTGTTACTCCGAGTGTTCACAGTGCAGTAATTTGAGTACGTCAGTTTCCACCAAGCTCATCAGTGACTCTGTGATGGACAATTTCGCTGCAGATCTGGAGGACCAATTGCATAATAACCTGTCAAGCAACCGCCGTGATCACTTTGACCTTCCGCCGCAACAACTGGTCCCACTTCGCTCCATGCCGGGCTTCCTGCTAATGGATTTCGCTTCCCCTCCAGCTACTACGAACACAGCCGGCACGTCTGCTTCCTCTCTACCGCCCTCACGATGCAGAGTTGACTTTGACTTGACTACTCCTGCGTCCGCGAGCGGCTGCCCACATTCTCCAACCGCCAGTTTGTCGAATCTACCGAAACTTCTGGCATTCAAACCTACCCACCCGGAATTCTGGTTCAACCTGGTCGAGCAAACTTTCAGTGTCTGTGCACTTGATGACAATGCCCATTCCACATGCCTCATAAAACACCTCTATGACTGTGTCGACTTAATTTATAACCTGGTTAAGTAACCTCCTCCAAACGAGAAATACGCTACGGCTAAACAAGCAATACTGGAACGTGTCTCCAAGACAAGAAGAGAAAATATTCGACAACTCATCTATGAAGAACGCCTCCGTGACAGATCTCCGTCCCAGCTGTGGCGATGCCTTCGACTTCTCATCAGTGAATGTGACATGCCAGACGCCATGCTCACCGAGATTTAGACCGAAAAGCTGCCTCTGTCTGTCCAAACAGCCATCTCCGCCTACAAAGATAGACCAAATAGCGAACGCTTGTGAGCCGCTGACCGAGCTTACTCCACTCTACTACGTGGACGCCGTGCTCAGCAGTTCGGCAGCTACGCCAGTTTCCAACCACAACCAGGGCCCCAACGTGGACGTCCCACTAAACGCTAGCCTGTCAAGCTCGCCACACTACCGGTACCTTCACGTCCGCACAACAACAGCACATCTGACTCCTTGGAAGATTCTGGGCCGCCGCCGTCTGACCACTCACAGGAACAGATGTCTGCCCATAAATACTGTTTCTTCCATACAAAATCCGGGAAACAAGCACGCAATTGTAAACCACTGTGCTCATACCCAAACTTCAACCATAGGTAGGCAGCGACGCCACCTCCTGCGACGTAAACAAAGAGCGCCGTCCTACACTCCATTCTGTGTTCAACACTAATGCTTCAAGTGGACGAGTCTACATCCACGACTTGAACACTGGAACAAATTTTCTCATCCACATGGGTGCAGATGTTTCCCTACTTTCATCTCGTCTTTCTACCTTGAAGATCCGACTACACAAAACTGTCCTACGTGCTGTAAACTCATCTAGTTTGTCGTGCTTAGATTCTACTTCGTATGCAGTGTCACTCTCACCTGAGTGCAACGCAAGTGGCCCTTCCTGAAGGTTGACATTGACGAACCCATTTTGGGCATCGACTTTCTACGACACCACAAACTGTGGCCTGACCTCGTCAAGAATACAGTGTTCTACCACCCTATGCAAGAACACATTCCGTGTGCTTCGTCGAGTGTCAATAGTACTGCTAAACAGGTCCACCCGGCTAGGAAGTGTAATAACCCCTCCTCCGAGCTCTTGTCATGGACTAATAAGTGGCTCATGGAGCGTGTCGAGTCTACATGCCTGCGCTTGGAACAACTTGAGCTATGCCTTTGCCTCAATGACTGCAGCAGACGACGCCTTGGCAACACACAAGGTTAGTCGGTGCCACTACAGTGTTCTCGCGCCAGAGTGCATTTGTGACCATGTGCCACATAAGCTGTACAGTGTCCGTGCTCCCGCCAGCTCTAACTGTGTTAATTTGAGCGCACATTCATCCCCCTCATTGCTTGGGCAGCTAACTTCCCAAGCGCAGGCTAATGTTTTTAATTTACTGCCATCAGCTGTTCATTCGCGCCCACTACCGCCACCAAGCTCGACAGCAGCACCTTCAGTTACTAATAAACAGTGTACCAACCTTGTTTCGCGCAGTTCACTTGTTTGTCACTCCCAGCCACCCAACAGTTGGCACTTATGCAAACTTTCGCCGTCCGCGCGACAACCCAGCCTAGCGGCCGCCGAGCACACTACACCACAGACAGTCGCCTAATGTACCGCGTCGCGCGTTTCCATGGTTACAGACAGCACCGCCCACAAACTTCGCTTGCAAGATGGACCTCCTATCTCTTGTGGACCACGCCGTCTCAAGCCAGAAAGTGGCTCGCGAACAAATAGACGGTCTCTTAACAGCCGGCATCATCTAACCATCTGCCGGATGCTGGGCCTCGCCTATCCACTTTGTCACAAAAAGCGACGGCACCTGGTGTATGGTTGGCGACTATACTAAGTTGAACTCTCGTACTATCATAGACAAGTACCCGGTTCCTAAAGTCGTGGATTTTAACCTTCCTCTTGCAGGCGCCAAATATTTCTCGGTAGTGGACTGTAGGAGGGCCTATCATCAAATTCCGATGGCACCAGAGGATATTGAAAAGACAGCTGTTACAACACCTTTAGGCCTTTTCCAGTTCCTTTGGCCTCCACAACACTGCACAAACTTGGCAGAGATTCATAAACAAGGTGTTGTTTCATCTGGATTTTTGTTTTGTTTACTTGGACGACATTCTTATTTTCGGTCCTACTTTGCAATAGAACAAGGAACATTTGCAGATTGTTAAAGACACTCTTACTTCTACTGGTGTTGAACTGAATAATAAGAAGCTCCAGTTGCACTAGACTTCAGTAAGATTCTTAGGCTACATCGTGTCAGCTAAGGGCCTCACTCCACCTGAGGATAAAATCAAACCTGTTTTGGATTTGCCACGCCCTCACTCGTTTAAGAAGCTGCGCAGGTTCATCGGAACAGTTAACTATTATAGGAAGCACTTGCCTGCTGCAGCCAAGGTTCAGGCTCCCCTAACAGACGCACTTGCTGGCAAAAATACGACCGGTATCCGCCCGGTCCCCTGGACCCCTGCCATGGAACAAGCTTTTGACAAACTGAAGCACCTACTAGCAACCGCAGTGACTGTTGTCCACCCGCATCTGGACGCTACATTTTTTATTACCGTGGATGCCAGTGATACCACAGTAGGTGCTGTCCTCAGCCAAACCGTCAGAGATACTACCTTTCCTTTGCAGTTCTTTTCTAAGAAGCTCAACGGCGTTCAGAAAAAGTACTCAGCCTTTGATAGGGAGCTCTTGGCAGTTTACGAGGCTGTGAAACACTTTCGCGCCGAGGTTGAGGGTAAGGACTTCTACATTTTAACCGACCATAAAGCTTTGGTTGCTGCTCTAAAGAACCCCTCAACTGACCCTCCACCTAGATGCTTCCGTTATTTGGACTTTATATTGCAATTTACCTCTGACATACGATACATCAAGGGTGCAGATAATGTGGTCACAGATTTTTTGTCTCGTGTCGGCGCTCTCACAACTCTGATAGACCTCTTTGACTTGCCTCAGCTGCAGTCTGCCGACACAGACACTATGGACCTTGTTTCCGATCACAGCTTGTCACTCAAACCTGTGTGATCCACCTTTCCCAGTGTCATAGACGAGGTTTGGTGTGACGAATCAACTGGTACACTACATCCCTTCATACCCAAACCTCTACAGAGACAAGTGTTCGACAAATTATACAACCTAACTCATCCAGGTGTGAGAGCCTCTACCAGACTTATTTCAGATCACTTTGTCTCGCGCGACATGCGTCACAACTGCCAAGCCTGGACCCGTGCCTGCATTCCGTGCCAACAAAATAAAGTTTCGCGGCACACATCGCCCCCATTAGGCAGCTTCACCGCTCCACCCAGTCGCTTCCAGCACGTTCACATCAACTTGGTGGGGCCTCCTCACCCCCTCCGAGGATTACAAATGCGTGCTATCTATTATAGACAGAACCTCTCATTTGGTGGAAGCTGCCCGTCTACCCAATATTACATCCAAATCAGTGGCACGATCCTTCATAGACACTTGGATTTCACTCTTTGGCTGCCCTGTTTACTTGACGACTGACCAAGGCTGTCAATTTGAGTCTGCCTTGTTTTCTGAACTATGTAGGCTGTGCAGCATCAAGAAAATTCATTGAACAGCATACCACCCCCAAACCAACGGCCTCGTGGAACGTTGGCATAGGACACTTAAGACGGCCCTACGTTGCATGGCCTCCTTTGGATGGAAGCCCTGCCATTCGTCTTACTCGGTTTGTGGACCACTTTCAAGGAAGACCTTAAAGGCTGTGTGGCCGCGTTCGTCTACGGCCAGTCCCTTACACTGCCAGGCGAACTTGTTGCTCCTACTCCAGTCGCCAGACCATCCAAACTGCAATCCTTGGTAGAACAGGTGAGGTTACACTGTAACAAGCTTCAGCCCCTGCCCCCTTCCAGCCACACTCCCCTGCACACATATGTTCCCAAGGTGCTTGACACTTGCGAATTTGTGTTCCTTCACAATGAAACTGTAGAAACCCCATTACAGCCCCTTACACAGGCCCGTACAGAGTTGTCAAATGAACCAGTAACACAATGGACATCGTAATTAAGGGCTCAGTAACTACTGTCTCCCCAAGAGGGTTAAACATGCTAACATCGAGTTTTCCCCTACCTCACCCACCGTTGAAGAGACCATGCTCTCTGGCCACCATCGGCATTCTTCTTCTGCTCATGATTCGAGTAAACTCACACCTACACCGGCACCATCAATGAGCCCACACTCATTCTGGGGTTTTCCGCCTCTCGGCTCCCATAGCAGCGGCCCCAGCTCCCAGGGCTGTAATATAACAGTTCCATCTTTGTGCGACAGCACACCGCGCCGGTCCTCTAACCGGTGCAGCCCGCAGGTTTCTGCCACGCCCACTAAGACCTCACCGTCTGACACTCACTCCTCTAATCGCAGCACACCGCCCTCACTATGTTACAGTTTCCCCACCCCACCGGCTCAGCATACCTCTCCATTAGCAGGCGCCACTTACGAGTTCTCAACTGACATTCATCCTAATGACATTTGTGGTTTATCTGTCGTCGTTAGTGGTGATAACGCATTTGTGCTTATTTGTGCTTCTTGTGTGTGACGATTCGTGTGACTTGTTAGGTGGTGTGTCACAACGTGTAGTGAAGCGTTTCAAAATCTCTCGAAGTGCTACGTGTGGCAACCTACGTGCTTACGTTAGGCCAAGTGGAAAGGTGATCTTTAGATTCCCTGCGGACGACACCCTTCCACACCAACGCTCCCGCACCGGCCGACGACTTCGACTGCCGACGTCACTTCAAGACTTCAGCATCAGCATTCCAGGATTTGCTCTACACTCTCCTCCCACACGGCCCATGCCATTAGACGAGGAGGAACTCACTGTAACGACTTAAACTCTCGCCAACCCCCGCACCTTCGGGTTCGTACTCCATACCGAAGGGGGGGGGGGGGCTATGTGGCGTCGATCCATGGAACAGTGGCCACAACATCATATGTGTATTATGTCTTCGAGTGGATCTTTGTTTTGTATACTTCTGGGAGCTCAGTTCCGGCCTAGCATTCGACCTGTACGTTTGTCGTGTAATAAAAGTATTGATGATTAGAAGAGAGAACCATGGTCATTACCTTACCACCTTGATATCTCCTTCAAGATAATAACGGCTAAAGGTGGTAATTTATTCATAACATTAAGCACACCTCTTGCGAAAAAAAGCGGTGAATATCTATCAAAAAAGGAAGGTTCAGGATTGAGAAAACGTGATATTGGATTCCTTCCATTACTATCAGCTGTCTTACCATATCTTAACAAGTATAGGTTCATTAGCTGGCAGGGCAGCTGCTGTTGCAAATGCAGTAATAAACAAGGAAAAAGCTGATAAAGAATTAGAAGACTAAAAAAGGCATAATTTACCAAAGGAAAAGAAGGGAAGGGTGGTAAAGAAAATAGCAAAAAGTAATTGATTCATTTCCTAATCCATTAAGTAATTTTTATATATTTATTAAGCAATTAAAAATTAAACAATTTCATGGTGTATTCATGATTGATGAATTACCTAATTAAACAAAAAATTTGAATCTGGAACAGTATATTTAGATACATCTGATCATGCTGGTACTCATTGGATTTGATGTTATTAATCGAAAAATTTGAAATTTATTTATCACTCACTCTTAGGAAAAATACCTAAACAACTATTTAACTATTTGTGAAAAAAATGATCTATACTACAATATTGAAAGAATAGAAAACTGCAGTGAAGTAGTTTGTGTCTGTCTGTTTTAAGACTGTGTTCAGATAATTATACATTGAAGGATATTTTGAATCTAATAAATGGATGTAATTGGAAACAAGCTGCAGCCTAATGGTCAACTATTAATGGTTAGATAAATTAGAAAACAAAAATGAATTAGAAGCCAGAATTGATCCAAAAATATGATGTTTAATTAAACAATTTCATAAAGAATTATGTAACTTTCTAAAAGCAACTAGAAGATATTTTGATTTTAAACTTAGATGAACAATAGATCTGAAAGATTCAGTAAATAGTTATGATGCTGTTACTAATTAATACTTATAAAAAGAATGTTACTAAACCCAAATATGAGAATATTCTAACACAATTGAGTAATTGTGTCACTACAAAACATCTTAATGAGAATATTTAAGCATTTAATAGAATGACCTGACAAATTACTTTACAGAGGCAGATTTTTGAAAGGCAGATTAAACGCCATACTTAAGTTAATTAAGTAATCTTCAGAAAAGAAATTTGATCTTGTTAGGGATGATGAAATATTGAAATATACATTTGAATACGTTGTGAAAATCAAGAGAATTATTTTATTTGGGCCAATATAGGTGGTGAATTGTCAACTACTGATTTTAAAATAGTGATAAAAAGATAATATCGAATTACAGATATTACATCCAGCTCAGTTCAATAATCCATTAATTGAAATGAAAATGAAAGATAAAATATTTATAACAGTAAATCATAACGTTACTGAAACACATAATCCTCACAGAGTAACAACTAAAAATAGAAGATAAAGAATCAAAGGTCTTTGTACAGTATGTAAAACTAAAAAAAAATTTAGGTGAAAGTTTAAAGTTAAGTACAGCAGAAGAAATTATAAATGAATTACATAAACCATGAGAGAGAATTTGAAAAGAAATGTAATTTCCCTTGTTATTGAAGATTTAGGGGAAGCAGATCTAGTAGAAATGGATTCAGCTGATTTGAAAGGATTTTCAAAAATTAATAAGGGATACAAACATTTATTAACAGTTATAGATTTTTTTCAAAATTTGCTTGGGCTAGTCCAGGTAGATATAAAAAGGTAAGAATGTTATGGATATTTTTGGAAAAATATTTAAACCTAGAAATCCGAAAAAATTACAAACAGATAATGGTAAAAAAATTCTGTAACACAGGTTTTCAAGAAAATACAACATTAATCATTATTCAACTTTTACTGAATTAAAAGCATCTGTTCAAAGATTTAACAGTAAATTTGATGAAAAGATGTGGAAAAAATTCTCTTGTTGAGAAAATTATAAGTGGACTAAGCTAATTTCGAAATTAGTTGATGAATACAACACAAAACACTGAACAATAAAAATGAAACCAATAGAAGTTAATGAAAACATTTGTAAACCAACTACTGCTGTACTGAATGAGGAAGTGTAATTTAAAAAAGGAGATAAAGTTCGAATCAGTAAACTTAACAGAATTTTAGAAAATTGATATATAGTTTATTAACCAATGGAAATCTTTGAAACTGAATCTCTTACTCATTCTAATACAATAACATATAAATTGAGAGATTAAAATGATGTGGAAGTAAAAGGAAATTTCTATGAGTATGAATTACAGAAAACGAAATATCCTCTTACATACCTTGTTGGAAAAGTTTTGAGAAGGAAAGGAGATAAAGTATATGTTAAATGGTTAGAATGTGACGAGTCACATAATTCATGGATAAATAAAGTTGGTTTATAAAAATTCAGTCTGATGAAGATAAATGTTAATTTTTCGTTACCTTTTAATATGACAAGATTGAATAAGTTTAAAATCTTTCACCTCTTATTAATTTTAAAATTAAAGAATATGATCCTGATTCATTAATAAATATTGTTTTTTGAGATCAATGTTTTCGACACATTGCTTTAAGATGTCTGAAAATCTTTATAATTTTCTTCATCTTCCTCAACTACAAATATTTTAAAATATCTTACAAAAAGATATCTTATATATATATATCTGTGTGTGCATGTGGATATACACATAGATACAGAAAACGAACGTGATGATTTTCTCATTAGCACTGTTTGATATATGTGTGTGCTGCACTTTATATATATATATATATATATATATATATATATATATATATATATATATATGTGTGTGTGTGTGTGTGTGTGTGTGTGTGTGTGTGTGTGTTTATCTGTGTGTTATTCTGATGATGATGAAGATATATACTCTAAATTTGTAAATCAATTAACTGATAAAATGTGAATTATTTAGACATTCTCAATGGAGAAGGAATCTGTATTGTTTATGAAGCAATTTACTGTGTAAAGTTTACTCCTAAAATATTTGCTATCTCTTTCAATACCTTTATCTTTCCCTTCATTTTATACCTTTTTGATTCTCTAAAAACTCTGAATGTTCCTTTAACCACATTATTTTTATCTGGATACTCTACATAGATTTCAGAACTAACTGAAACCAGTTTTTCTTTAGGTACATTATCTAAAAATGGTTTTTATTTTATGTGTTTTATTTCCAATGTTCAATTGTACTACAAGTTCTTGTTCAGTAACTACTGGATCAAACTCTATAGGTTGTTCAGTTCGTAAATTAGAATATATTGTACTTCTTTGAGAATTTATTAAATTAAGATATTTATTTGTATCTTCACAGAATAGTTCCTCACATGTTTTAGATCATTTAATTTAATACATTTCTTTCTCTGTATTATCTTTTTGTACACCTAAATATTTTTGAACCATGTTTTCGACTAATTTGTAATTATAATGAATGCATAAAATAATTTACCTTTATCTAATTTACCACCATTATATGTAGGAAATCTACCTCTTCAATGTAGTTTAGATTGAACACTAACTACTTTAAATTAATTTTTCTTTGCTTAATTCTTATTTGAGGCAATGTAAATAATCTCTTCCTTTTTCATTTCTATGACATTATTTACTACGTCTTTTAAATGTAAACATTCTTTCTTTTTTTCTTACAGTTCTTTCCTTTTGTAATTAATTTATTTTGGAATAAGTAGCTTGTTATTCAGTAACTTTTGGGATTTAATTGCTTTATACTATGCTATATACTAGTTACCCAATATTCTTTCAAGATCCATATAATATTTTTCGTAGAGACTTACTATTTTGATTATTCAACGTTTTGAACACACAATTTCAACCAAGATTTCTGAATGAAATTATTTTTCATACATGTTGATAATTCATCTGCAAAAAAATCTATACTCATCAAATATATTAGTATAATATTTTACTACTTCAAATTTAATTCCTTTTTTTCTGGAAAAGTCTTGTAATTTCTTTCATATCTCGGAAAATCTATATTATTCCAGGTACCTAAATGATAGATACCAGAAAGTCTTCATCAATGAAGTGTGAAATGTCATTAGTAATTAATGCATTTTTTCTCTTCTAATGAAGGAAACCTAATGACTTTTAACCAGCTTCCTAAATTCAGTTGATAATTGTTCTTTTCAATAAATGCAGATATATTTGTCACTGGTATTTCTGAACTAGTGACGATGGCATTAAATATACTTGTAACTGTCTACATTTCTAAAAAATTATTTTTATTAGATTTTTTTAAATTTTATTTAATGTTTTCAGTGGGTACACTCAGATCCACTGGCATTCCATAGAGAAAAGTTTTATAGGAGGGTGGTTTGAAAAGTTCTCAGAATCACTGCAAGAGGTCAGCATGACTGTTAACATGTGCCACACCATTGTTCTTGGAAGAGAGCTGTGGTGGTGACGTGGCTCTGCTGTTGTTCCTGTGTAGTGATTTGCGAAGATGGAAAAAATCGAGATTCAAGCAGTGATTAAATAATTTGAAAAGAAAGTTATGAAAGCAAAGGACATTCATGCAAATTTCCATAATACACTGGGGGGACTCTGCTCCTTCATATTAAACTGTTGCCAAGTGGACAAAACAATTTAAATTTGGTTGGGAGGGCTTAGAGATGATCTGTGTTGACCAAGATGTGTCACTAATCCAGAAATCTTTGCAAAAGTGCACAAAATAGTCATGGAGGATCGCCGATTGAAAGTGCATGAAATTAATCCCGCTTGCCATATGTCATCTGAAGGAATATAACACATTTAAACTGAAGAATTAGAAACGAAAACTCTATCTGCAAGATAGGTGCCACAAATTATGATGCACACACACACACAAACGTGCCATTCCTATGACTTAATTACATGAACTAAGGTATGAATTTTTTCTACACCCACCTGATATGTCTCCGTCAGACTTCCATCTCTTCCTAAAAGGGAAAATTTTTCCTGGTGGAGGAAGATTCACTTGAAATGAAGAATTGATGGCTGGAGTTGACAACTATTCTGCAGGCTGGAGGAAACGCATTTTCTAGATGGGATCAAGGAACTGGATCAACTTTGGACCAAGTGCATTAACCTACAAGGAGAATACATTGAAAATAAAAAAAATTTCAGTGATTAAAGTACTTTTTTTCTGTTCCGTTCTAAAAACTTTCAAACCATTCTTGTAACTCTTTTTATGGTTAATAAAATCTGTATTATTCCAGGCAATAAATTTTTAGCTCCTGAAGATCTTCATAAATAAAACATAAAACCTATGTCATTATATGTGACTTCAAAGTTCCAAATTTTATTTTAGAAATCTAAGAAAAAATTCCAATACATGGTGAATCTAAATACTTTAAAAGTCAACGAATTAAATATTAGAGCAATAGAACTAGGACTTAGACGTTATTCAAAAATGAAAAATTAGCAGCTTATTCATCTGATTAATAACCATAATATTAACATTGAAATGAAAACAACAATGAAGTGAAAAATTATACTGTAAAAGAATTAAAAGATAAAGCAAAAGAACTAGGAATTAAAGAATATTCAAAAATGGAAAATTAAAAACTTCTTCAAACAATAATTTTAATTTCGAAATTTTCATTTTAAGTAATTATATAAATTGCATTGGACAACAACTGAAACATAAAAATAAAATTTTTGAGTATATTAAAAGTAATGATCCATTTGGTGAATTTGGATGGAACTATATATCAAAGAATTTGAAGATAAATAATAATGGATAACTATATAAATGTTAAAAAGAAATATACCTGACGATTTTATTAGAGAAATTCAAGATAATTTAGATTGTTACCTCTTGTTGAGATAGAAAACAATATCTGAAATTTTATGAGAGAATTTCAAGGTAAATTAAATTTGAATGTGACATCATCTTGTCATTTGAATAATTATTTCAGAGGAGAATTTCAAGAGAAATTAGATTGGAGAGTTACACCAAAAAAAGAAAAATTATTTGAAGATTTTATAAGAGAATTTCAACCTAAATTAAATTGAGAATATATTTTAGAATATCAAAATATATCTGAATCATTTTTATTAAAGTATTTAAACCATTTAAAATAAAAGACCAAACTGAGGATAATGATTGTTCCATAAATTTAAGTAATAAAAATCATCAATTTGTAAAAACAAAGTGTAATCATATATTTCATAAAGGGTGTATTGATGACTGGTTAAAAGAACAATCAAATATTCATTGTGTAGAGAAGTAATTAAGAAAATATGGTTAATTTTGATGAAGAGTAATGATATCATTTTTCAATTGTTCTTGTATATAATCATTTAAAATAATGAAGTATGATTCTTTCATCCTTTGGTCTAAATTTATTGAATTAGGATTATAATTGACTCTTAACTTCACTTCACAATTTGGATGTCTATCTTCATATCGATACAATTGTCTTTGTAAACTTTTCATTGTGTTCTAATGACATAGTAGTCATATTAACAGTTTTCATCAACTAATTTCAAAAGATTAAACGTTGACCTTAAATTTTCATTAACTGTTTGAGAAACAACTTTAGTTGATATACTATTTATTTCTTCATTTCATTCATACATTATCTCTGAAGCAATATTAAGATTTTATATTTTCTACACATTCCTCACCTAATTTGATGATTTCTTGATTTTTCTCTATTTGTTCTATACAACAATTTTGATGGTTTTATCTGATCTTTTTAGGAAGTCATTACTTCTTTTCTAATTTCATATTCTTCTTGTTTTTGAATTGAAGGTAAAACTTTTCATATACCCAGTCTTGGAATTCCTCATATTACTTAATTTTGTATATAAACCTGGTTCTTTGATGAATACACTGTATCTGGATGTAGATTTTGAGAGGACAGTATTTCACCACTCTTCATTTCTCAGATGATTGTGTATATTTTTCTTTTACATGATCATTAATTGCACTTCCAGCTCTTTTATATTCAAGAATATTACAAACGTCTTTCAACCATCAATTATTATCGATAATCGTTAACACTTACTCATTATATTTAAGCTTGTTGTTGATGAGGTCTATGACCAACTCTAATTTTTTTTGCACTCGGTCTTCAGGCCATGAGTGGCCTACTTGGACCATCCGACCGCCATGTCATCCTCATTGGACGATGCGGATAGGAGGGGCGTGCAGTCAGCACACCGTTCTCCCGGTTGTTGTGATGGTATTCTTGACCAAGGCTGCTACTATTCGGTCGAGTAGCTCCTCAATTGGCATAATGAGGCTGAGTGCACTCCGAAAAATGGCAACGGTGCATGGCAGCCTGGATGTCACCCACCCAGGTGCTGACCATGCCCAACATCGCTTAACTGCGGTGATCTCGCGGGAACCAGAGTATCCACTGCTGCAAGGCCGTTGGCAGCTCTATTTAATAGAAATTTTAATATTATATTTTTATTTTTATTGATAAAGTTATATATATGATCAGATGCATACCCACAATAAATCATCAGAATTAGGTCCCAAAGTAATAAATATATTAAAATATACATTAGAAAATTTAGAAAATTTTACTGTGTACAGAACTAATAAATTTTTTCTCGATACATGGAAGCAATCAAAACTACATTGTGTAAATATTGTAACACTGAGAAGTCAATTGACAATTTTACTTCATAGAAATACACAAGAGATGCTTATAGGGCGATCTGTACACTTTGTGAAAATGAATATAATGTAAGAAACTGCAACACTAAACGAATTCCTTATGTAAATGGAAAAATATTTCTAAATATTATTATAAGAATATTTACAACAAATTCTGCCTGAAGAAAATTCATAAATATTATTAATGATGAATACTTATGAAATACAAGAAACTGACACAAGTTTTTTAAAAAATGTGAAGTTTGTCAAGAGATTAAACATGTAGATTGTTTCTATCAGATTTGTAAACTGTAGTTTTCAAGATTCGCCCAGTAAGATCCTTATTTAATAGATCTTTAGAAATTACATAAGAGATGATTGTCCACAAGGATTGAGTGTGAAGCAAGATTCTCCTTCCTTATTTTCCATATATTTTAAAAGTAAATTTTTTACATTTATTATTGTAGTTACCTTTGTGTGATTGATTAACATAGGGCATAGTCCGTATCAATTCAGGTATGTTAGGAAAAAATCTTACCTTAATAATCTCCAATGTTATCGAATTTAGCATATGTTAATATGAAGAGCTAAGTAACGAAAATGTACTTTTTTGTTTTCTCCAAAAACGTTTCTGCTCTTAGATACAGCCCTCCAAAGGTGACACTGTGCACACCATTTTGAGGATGCGAATTTTGGACAAATATGCTGTAACTCAAAAAAACAAGAAACTTTAAGGAAAAGGGAAAGACGAATATAATGCAAAAATAATGGTAAAATTCTGTGGATTGAGAGCGAAAATGTAAGCTTATGAAGTTGGTGATAAAATAGAGAAATAATTTAGCCAAGTTGAGATATGTATTGTTAAAAATAAAATAAGTTTTGAAGATTATAAATATTGTTTGTTTGACAGTAGAGAACAGTACAAAAAATTAATGACTCGAAATGAAAAACATGAAATTATACCGTAGAAATAAACAGGAAATCAGTGAGTCCATATGATGACAAAAGATATGTTTTAGAAAATAAAACAGATACATTACCTTATAGACATTACTCATTGAAAAAAAGTAATAAAATTTTTTCAGTATGAATTGAGACTAATCAAGAATCTCAACAACACAAGTGTCTAGCAAGAGATTAAAAAAATAAGTTAGAGATAAATGTTTTATGTAACGTAATAGGATGTGAATATTTAAATACTAAATATGGATGAAAAATTTGTATGTAGCTTAATAAGATAGGTACTTTACTAGGTATATACTTTAAATTAATTACTGATTGACATTTTCAAACAATTGAAAAAGGACAGGTGAAACTGAAATATAAAGGAATGAAGAAACTTAAAAATAGAAATAATGAATTTCATGATTTGGAATTCACTCTGTGCACTTTATAAAATTTAATTGGAAGAAATAGAGCTTTTATAATCTTTAAATGGTTAATACCAAACAACTATTGCAGTGTGGTGCTTGTCTAGATAAAAAGAATACTAATGAATTTTATAAAGAGAAATGTCAAACAGTTCGATATTGTTGAGTATGTGAAGAATACAGAAATATATACATGAAAGTAAAAGTTACACGTTAATATGGTTGAACTGTTGTCAAGTCTTGTCTCAAAAAACACGAAAAGTCAACTGTTATAAAATTCTTATGGCTGCTCAAGAAGGAAGCGTTGGAAAAATTTTGAGCAAGGAATACAACAGTTTTTATTTCTTTTCTTACATTCATCTTTTATAATAAAATAGACTGAACTAGAAACCCAGTAAAATTCTAATATAAATTATTCTTTGTGAGACTGAAGTAATCTTATTTTCTTAAGTGCACCTTTTATTAAAAGAACATTAAAATTATTTTCTTATGCCTGCCTTCTGTGAGAAAAAAGAATTTTTTTATAAGTGAACATGATCAGAAAAAAATATTCATTTCTATTAATTTTGTAACTAATTTATTATGAAATACGCTTTTTTAAGTGAAAATAAGTGAGTTAGACCTAAAAAATTTGACTATAATAGAAGTATTCAATTGAGTCTACATACGTTTTTGTGATTTAGTGAATGAGTGAGTGAGCTATTTAACGAATTTCTCTTAAAATTGAATCGAGCTTCACGCTGGGTGCCATTTTAATGATATTCCTGGAATGAATGATTTGAAATTTCGTTGAAATAAAAAAAGGAAATAATTTTATTTCTTGCTTAAAAGTTGATTTGCCTTAGTGCGAACTTTGTTGTAGAACCACTCTCTTCATTACGTGTGGTAATAAAAAAACAAATTTTACTTTCTTAAGGATTACGTACATTTAAAGGAAATTATTACGTGAACTCATATTAATTGGATAGTACTATCTGGATAAGAACTGAGTCTCTTAAATCATTCGGCCTTGGCATACACTTTCCAGAACGCAGTGGGTTTTTCTTTTTGTGAAATATTTTTACTGACTTTTATCCCGGCACTAGCCATAGAACACAAGAATATTTTAATTAACAGAAAATGTCTTAATTATTGCCAAGCCGACATTTATCACTGATCAAACCTACTACATTACGCATGTGATTTATAGATGACGTGGGCATGCTCATTTACATAAATAATTTACACTTTTAATGAATACTAATATATTTAGCCCAAACAACAAGTCAACTCACATTAATTCGTACGCTTTGATTAAAGGCGGCAAAGTCCCGACAGATACAAAAGAAGTACATCTTAACTCTGCTGGATAACCACGATGCATACACAACCTTTAGTGCCCACAATGCGGGTTAATGAATCAGGCGCGTCTAATGGGCGCGAGCGTAGCTGCACATCGCGTCTGCTAGAGCGATCAAGGATTAACACTTCCTCACTTCTTCCTCACTTCAGCTGCTCTGTCCACAACTGACCCTTCCTCACTCTAGCGGCTCTGTCCACACAACTAGCTGCTCTGTCCACAACTGACCCTTCCTCACTCTAGCGGCTCTGTCTACACAACTAGCTGCTCTGTCCATACACTGGCTGCTCTGTCCACAACTGACCCTTCCTCACTCTAGCTGCTCTGTCTACACAACTCTTCCACACACTAGCTGCTCTGTCCATACAACGACAGAGAGTCTCCACATGCCAAAGATAAACAACGGCACGACTATTATGATTATTAACATTTCTTTGTAAATCGATTTCCAGCAAATATCGCTGATACCGCAAATACTGACACTTTTACATTCACATAATAAATATAGAAATTTCCTATCCTAAATACAGAGAAATGTTACAAAAAAATATAATAAAAATAACAAACATATTTCATACCACATTCAGTAATATTAAGATATATATATATATAACTTGCCCAGATCGGCGTATATGTTACAAATAAATTGTGAAAATGCCAGGGAACGTTACATTGCCCCCTGGCAGCATTTGGCAAAGAGGTTTTACACTTTGACACAATGGTGCCAGTAACGTTCTTTACACCTCTGTATGTTTTATGGAATGGCTCTTGTAATTAGCCCCAGGATTATATAAGTACATGGCTCCCCCATTTGGGCGTAGGCAATCAGGAAACCTGGGCAAAACTGTGCCCGAGCCCAGCCATCCCAGTTGGTTTATAGTCCATATTAACAGTTTTTCATTTGAAGTATTTTTGCAGTTTGTCACAAACGGGTTTACACAATTACACAATATCACTATTTTCTTGTGATACACTACAAGGTCACTTGTCCTAGGATATATCAATTACGGACGTACATAGTACATGTTCAATGTTTATCAAAATGAAGTCATTAATATGTTATTCAGTTTATGTAAACATTTCAAAAGCCAATAATGTATTTGATGAGCGGTGGGGTGCGGCGCTCGGCGCGGCGCGCTGACTTCGTGTAGGTCACCGCCCCATCGTTGACAGCTACGGCGCGTACGGGCGTGGCTGTCTGGTCTGCTACGGGCTGCTGTGGCCGCTGCATAGCTGCTATAGCCGAACGCGTTGGATACCAGCTCGCCCGTGCGACGTCTTCTTGCGGTGCTCCAGGAAACATGCAACAAGTTCACAAACAGTATACTATCCGTATTTCCTGCTGTGGGAAAGAACGCACACAATTAGTGGTAGTTATTACTCAGTAGGCCTTCACTAGTCTGGTTCGCACAAGGTTTCATTGTCACAGTACACTTTTATGGGCACACAATATTTTCCACCGTCATGACTTGTCATTAGTCACACGCTCTTTCCTAGCGTCCCTTTACATACAAAAAGTTAAAATTTGACACTAGGTTTATCCACCGTCCGTTATCGGTTCACTGTTCGTGTTGTGCTAGTTCTTTATCAGTGACTGTCACTGTCTGTTTCTGCCGCACAATACTACACTTTTGTTAAAGTTTATTTATTCCTATTTACCATGTCCGCTGCTGAATTTGTTTGCAACAGCACATTCGTAACCTTTTACCAGAGTGTAAGATTTACGTACATACAATCAACGTCCTACGTAACCACAGTGAAGTCTCTGTAGGCGAAAATTTACTTGGACCGTATCTGACTAGCTCTTTCTTATTGATTGAATCTGCACATGCTTCAATTGAAGCTTCTTTGTGAGTTTCTTTACGCTACATAAATTTACAACAAGGTTGCCTCCCGTGGTGCTCTCGGGTCACTACTGGGTGCATTATTTTGTGATAACACTAGTGAGATAATAAAGTTCTCAGGGCCTTATATTACTAATATTGTTCCGGGTTCAGATCTGTCAATCTGACAGCTACACATAGATACACATAATATAAAGGATTGTGCCAAGAAATATCTCAAATTAAACACAAATTAAAAGAGTACATAACACAAATATCCACACACATGAAAAAAGTCAATCATATTCTTATAACTATACACTCCTACACTAGTACACCTTATTAATGTTCATTGTTTACAAAGGAACGGTGTCCGCATAGGACTATTAGTCTTTTACTGTAGGAATGCTTTTACATCCTTACGCGGATTTCTTGGACCAAGGAATGGAGTATGAGGCTCGACAGTAAGTTTTGTGAGGCTTTACCTCGATCTTGTATTGATATCCCTTAACAACTCCTGGTCGTTCAGAAAATACATCTGCATAATTAGATAATAACTGTACTATTTCCTTCTGTTGAATTGAATTTAAATTTTCGGACTGTGATACTTTGTTCACTAATATATCCATATTCGCCTTTGATTGATCACCTTGTACGTCAGGATAATAGAGATTCTGCCCTGGACAATAATTGTCTAATTGTAGTATCGATTGATTCCTACATTTTATATTTATGGCGTTACAATTAGGTACAGGTACCTCTTCAGATCTAAGCATGGAAAATTCTATTCTCCTACCAGCATTCATCAAACTTAATTTTCCCCGAGAAAGGTCTATTATTGCGTCCCTCTCTCTCAAAAAATCTACCCCCAAAATGCAGGCTACCTTTAAACCCTTTACTACCAGGAATGAGCTCGTTATGGCTTCTTCCCCTATATACATCTCTACCCGCACTTGGAGCTTAATTATTTGTCGCTGTGCACTTATGGCTCCAGTGACTCTACAATTATTCACGGGAAAGGTCAGCATACGCCTTTCCTTCCCCAGTACCTTGAATAAGTCCATACTCATAACACTAACAGTAGCACCTGTATCTATGACCACTTGCACATCAATATTGTTAATTTTAACTTCTATTATCACTTGTACATTGTCCTTGTGTTCCTTTATGCACGTGGATGGTTCGGTTATTAATTCATCTCCCATCTGTACCCCGTCATTATACCTAAGGATACAGATTGTTTTCGGTGTTTTGTTTTGTGTCGGGCTGCTCTCACTCCAAACCGTAGCCGACGATGGAGAGCGTATCTCGGCCGCATCTAGTTTGTTGAATTATTGCTAGTGGATGGGCGTGGCTGCTCTGTGTCATTGACCTCCACTATGTGCACGTTGTGTTGCGTCGGCCGCCACGGCTGCGCAATTGGCGCATTTTGTGGTGGCGGTCGGTTATTGTCATATCTATCATTGTTTTGCCGGTCCGGACTGGGCCTCTGGTTCTGTGGCCAAGTTCGGTTTGCATCATTATAAGTATTAGTGTTGTACGGCCCCCTGGCATTTTTCCATCTATGACTGCTTGGTGGGCCTGTTTCATACCGGTCATCGAACCTCCTTTTCCTATCATTATTTCCCGGTGGTCTATTTCCGTTCCGGTCTCTATCTCTATTTCCGTTTTGTGTATACCCTTGTCTCCTATTATTACCTCCGCCGTTTCTATTACTGGTTAGAGGCGTGTTATTTCTACCATTTCTATAACTATTTCCGTTACTTCTAATCTGTTCAGAGGCCGCCTTAATGTCCTCCTGAATCAGGTCAATTGCGTCCAGAATAGACAAGAAATGTTCCATATCATTTTCGGGCACGTGTATAAGCTTTTCCTTTACATCTATCGGCAAGTGTGATTTCAAAAGTCTGATCAAATCCCGAGACGAAATCTGTTCGTCCCAGTAACGGGTCTTATTAATATACTTCTCAAAATATTTTCGCAAATTGCCTAATCGTGGAGAATACGGCTCTGGATTATATACTTCCTTCCGTAATCTCTCCTGAATACATGTTGACCAATATTTGGCCAAGAATGCCTTTTCGAATTGCTCATATGTATCGCAACTGTCAGCTGCTTCGGTTGCCCATAACGCAGCATCTCCCTGTATGCAAGACATAACAAACTGTATTTTCTGGGTATGACTCCAAACGCTAGGCAAAATGTTTCTAAATCCCTTGATAAACACTACAGGGTGAACAGATTTCTTCTCCGTTGTAAAGATCTGAAACTGTCGGTTCCTAATCAGACTTTCTTCAATCACTACTTTGGAATGACATTTATTTGTTCCGCTTACATCGGTTGCCTGTCCTGTCTTGCAGTCACAATTGTGTACTGCTGTATTTATATGCCTATCATTGTTGGACTTGGCTGGCGTGACATACGCCAGCGCATCGTCTTGCCGCAAACTTAGCTCCATTTCGGCAAGACGGCGGTCCACGACTTCCTCTACGATATTGGCATTAGCCATTTGAATACTATTTAGTCCTTCGCTTAATGCTTGCACCGTTTTGGGCATGGTTTCATATTTTTGTTTCAAGTTAACAATGTCACTTTGCATAACTTCTAAAGCTTGCATCAACTGCAAGTCCCTCTCATGCATGCGTCGGTCACGCTCTGCTTGTTTGGCATCACGTTCTTTATCACGCTCTGCTTGTTTACATGCAAATTCAGCTACCAATCTCTGGTCACGCTTTGCTTGTTCGGCATCACGTTCTTTATCACGCTCTGCTTGCATTTGTACAAATTCAGCTTGGAAAGTGATCATGCGCTCAAACATATCTTTTAATGATTGCACTTCTGACATCACACCACTCTCTGGTCCGTGCCCAGTGCTTGCGGATGGCTCACTATTTACGCTATCAACTGAATCACTGGGTGGCAGTGGCAACATTTCTTGCCCTTCTGCCCCCAGATTCTCACATTGTACTTCCTGAGCTACGTCACTAACATTACTTTGTGTCCCATTTTCTAACTCGGTATCACTATTAACTAACTGTTGCTCATTATCCATGTTGATATCTTTCTGACTACGCAATCTAACCATAGTAAACAAAAGAAATAAAATCTGAACTAAGTATCCTAACACTTCAGGTTTCACTCACATAAGCACACAAGAAATGGACATTACCCAATACATACGTACTATATACTACAATGACTAACTACTTAAATGTCCTGTTATTTTAAAACAAAGTACTAACAACAAGCACACCACTAATGATCCGAGGACACTGCACGGAGGCTACTTTACTACCTACAGGACAACTACACTGTAGCTTTACCTTTTGGTGATCTATCTTGGGTGCTGCTGCCCCCTGATATTGTGGAAGGTTATTAATTTTTCAAAATAATGAGCTCTCTGCTTCAGCTCCGGATACATAGTGTTCTCATGCAAAAAATCATACACAGGTATTACCACACAATATTGGTTAAGCAATACATACAGTACATGACAAAATTATTAAATGTCCTGCAACAAAGTTCGACTATATTAATTCCCTAGGTATCTCAAGGGTATTTCGTGGCCACTGCATATTCGTGCCCCACGCTGGGCGCCATTTTAACGAATTTCTCTTAAAATTGAATCGAGCTTCACGCTGGGTGCCATTTTAATGATATTCCTGGAATGAATGATTTGAAATTTCGTTGAAATAAAAAAAGGAAATAATTTTATTTCTTGCTTAAAAGTTGATTTGCCTTAGTGCGAACTTTGTTGTAGAACCACTCTCTTCATTACGTGTGGTAATAAAAAAACAAATTTTACTTTCTTAAGGATTACGTACATTTAAAGGAAATTATTACGTGAACTCATATTAATTGGATAGTACTATCTGGATAAGAACTGAGTCTCTTAAATCATTCGGCCTTGGCATACACTTTCCAGAACGCAGTGGGTTTTTCTTTTTGTGAAATATTTTTACTGACTTTTATCCCGGCACTAGCCATAGAACACAAGAATATTTTAATTAACAGAAAATGTCTTAATTATTGCCAAGCCGACATTTATCACTGATCAAACCTACTACATTACGCATGTGATTTATAGATGACGTGGGCATGCTCATTTACATAAATAATTTACACTTTTAATGAATACTAATATATTTAGCCCAAACAACAAGTCAACTCACATTAATTCGTACGCTTTGATTAAAGGCGGCAAAGTCCCGACAGATACAAAAGAAGTACATCTTAACTCTGCTGGATAACCACGATGCATACACAACCTTTAGTGCCCACAATGCGGGTTAATGAATCAGGCGCGTCTAATGGGCGCGAGCGTAGCTGCACATCGCGTCTGCTAGAGCGATCAAGGATTAACACTTCCTCACTTCTTCCTCACTTCAGCTGCTCTGTCCACAACTGACCCTTCCTCACTCTAGCGGCTCTGTCCACACAACTAGCTGCTCTGTCCACAACTGACCCTTCCTCACTCTAGCGGCTCTGTCTACACAACTAGCTGCTCTGTCCATACACTGGCTGCTCTGTCCACAACTGACCCTTCCTCACTCTAGCTGCTCTGTCTACACAACTCTTCCACACACTAGCTGCTCTGTCCATACAACGACAGAGAGTCTCCACATGCCAAAGATAAACAACGGCACGACTATTATGATTATTAACATTTCTTTGTAAATCGATTTCCAGCAAATATCGCTGATACCGCAAATACTGACACTTTTACATTCACATAATAAATATAGAAATTTCCTATCCTAAATACAGAGAAATGTTACAAAAAAATATAATAAAAATAACAAACATATTTCATACCACATTCAGTAATATTAAGATATATATATATATAACTTGCCCAGATCGGCGTATATGTTACAAATAAATTGTGAAAATGCCAGGGAACGTTACAGCTATCTTACTAAAACTGAGCTAGAACCTACTGAATACTTCTACTAATGCAAAAGGATTTCCTCTCTGTCAGTACCAATCAGCAGCAGATCATGGCACTCACAGTCTTCTGCTCGATGACTTGCAGAGTGGTGAGATTATGCAAGCTTAGACAAACAGGTGACAAGACTCACAATATGTGTAGGTGCGTTTATAGGAACAAATAACTTTCATGGAAAGTTTGAGGACTCATTCATAACTCATCATTTGTCGTAGTACGCATGTTTTAGTTAACAATTCTTTCGTTGTAATCATGAAATTACAGAGCAGGTACTTCAAGTTTGTACATCCACAGCTGATTTATTAAATCACAGTCACAGATGTTCCCATTACCTTCCAGTGTTTGCCAACATATTCGTATTCTTTCATTAAGCAATTATCAGTCTGCTTTCTATGCGTTTCCAGAGTTCAGTCAAAGCTTGCACTCAAATTTATATTAATATGTTTATACAGTAGAACTTCTTTCAGCATAATATGAAGAGCAGACGACATGGTGCTCTACTTCCACAGCTGATTTATTAAATGACAGCATCATATGTTCTAACTGGCTTCCAGAATTTGCCAAAAATTCATATGTATATTGTTAAGCGATTATTCAGTCAGTATTCTTGGCGTTCCTGAAGTTCAGTTACAACTTCACTTCAAATCCCAGTGCCCAACTTCACTACCTTCTCTGGTTTTGGGATTTGATGAGTGGGCTGCCAGACGATCAAACATTTTGCTGAAAGTGTCCCCAGCTAATTTTAAGCCAACAGAAAGGCAAAGGTTGGACATGCCCCATATTATTGTCCGCTAATAGGTGTCCATATACTTCTCATCACTGAGTGTATATTGAGTAGTCATTGAAACGCCACATTTTGAGATATGGGATGAACTTTAAGAAGGCAGTTTCACATATTGTGAGTGTACTGATCTTCATGCTGCTGTCTCATACACCTGCTTTCAAGGTCCAATCAGTGACTGATAGATGATTTAAAGAATTTGTAAATAATTCAAGACAAAATCATCAACGGTAATTCTCAGATTATGCATATTTATTGCCACTGTTTACATTTTTGTTCATAAGTGTGAATAACTTGCGATGACTTACAGGGGCTTTCATAACAGCTTCTAAATATTAAAGCTTCCTAAAGCCAAGGTCGCATAAATATTTCTGTATTTACAAACAGCTGGTTTTGACAGACTTTGCTGTCAACAAAGCTGACCGCAAAGTGTGTAAATAAAGAAATAATTATACGATCCTGGTTTCAGAAAAGCTTTACAAAGTGTAACAGATCGCTCTTTTTGATTTAATATCACAAAATTATATGTATTTAAGGTTGTGTGTAGGACAGTTTTTTCCAAAAGGTTAAAATAACCTGTTAATACATTTTACACTGAAGCGCCACAGAAATGGTTATAGGTGTGCATATTCAATATAGAGTATGTAAACAGGGAGAATATGGCGCTGTGGTCGGCAACACCTACATAAGGCAAGTGTCTGGCCCCAGCGATGGGACACAGCATCACTGAGGTAGCGATGAACTGGGGATTTTCCTGTGCGACTGTTTCACGAGGTACCGTGAATATCAGGAATCCGGTAAAAATAAAATCTCCGACATCACTGCAGCTGGGAAAAGATCCTGCAAGACTGGGACCAACGACAACTGAAGAGAATCGTTCAGCGTGACAGAAGTGCAACCCTACCGCATATCCGTGTAGATCTCAATGCTGGGCCATCAACAAGTGTCAGTGTACAAATCATTCAACGAAACGTCATGGATAAGGGCTTTCAGAACCAAAGGCCCACTCAAGTACCCTTAATGACTGCGTGACACAAAACTTTATGCCTCGCCTGGGCCCATTAACACCGATATGGAACTGCTGATAACCAAAAACATGTTGCCTCGTCAGACGAGTCTAGTTTCAAATCGTATCGAGCAGATGGATGTGTACGAGTATGGAGACGACCTCATCAATCCATGGACCCTGCATGTCAGCAGGAGACTCTTCGAGATGTTGGAGGCTTCGTAACGGTGTGGGGCGTGTGCAGTTTGAGTAGTGTGGGACCCCTGATACCGTCTACATACTACTCTGACAGGTGCCACGTACATAAACACCCTATCTGATCACTTGCATCCATTCATGTCCATTGTGCATTCCGACAGACCTGGACAATTCCAGTAGGATAATGTGACACCCCACACAACCAGAATTGCTGGAGAGTGGCTCCAGGAGGAGTGTTCTGAGCTTAAACACTTCCGCTGGCGACCAAACTCGCCAAACATGAACATTATTGAGCATAGCTGGGATGCCTTGCAACATGCTGTTCAGAAGAGTTCTCCAACCCTTCGTACTCTTACAGGTTTATGGTCAGCCCTGCAGCATTCATGGTATCAATTCCCTCCAGTACTACTTCAGACATTAGTCGAATCAATGCCCCATCATGCTGCGGCACTTCTACGTGCTCCCGGGGGCCCTACACGATATTAGGTGTAACAGTTTCTTTTGCTCTTCAGTGTAAATGTGAACATAAAAAAATAAGAAAAATATAGAATAGATGCACAAATTTGGCAATGATGTCAATTTTTTTCCATTATGGTGTTAGTTTCTATAATGGCATAACTTGTACATTATATTTGTATGAGCAGAGTTTTGAACGTTTTATTATTGGGACTTAGAAAAAACCCGACATGGTTTTTCTGGAGACTCAAATGCTCTAACTGTAATATTTCATAAAATAATATTTTATCCTCGCAATGTAAGTAATACACACTTCTACCAAAGAGTTCTTCCAAAAGAAGGTTTTACATGAAGGAAAGTTATATTTCTGGAGATATTTTGGGTTTTCAGTGTATTTCAGCCACCACAGAGAGACTAAGGGAGGGGGATAAGGTAATAAATGATCCACAACACTTAGAAAACTATGTAAACGAGCATTTTTCAAGTATTGCAGAGAAGTTACAGCAAAAATTCCCCAAAACAAATATAACACCTGTAAATAATGTTGCACTAAATACAATGATGTTACTTCCAACCACAGAGAATGAAGTCAATAAAACTGTTCAAAAACTAAAAAATAGAAAGCCAGTAGGCTTAGATGAAGTACCAATGTGTGTACTGAAACACTGCATAGGGAATATACAAGGCCCCTTAACAAATATAATAAATGAATCCTTCACATTAGGGACATTTCCAGAGCAGTTAAAACAGGCAAGAGTTGTACCTTTGCTTAAGAAAGGTAACGCATAAGGCATAGAAAATTACCAGCCAATTTCCCTACTGTCAACATTCTCAAAAATAATAGAAGCAACTGTGAAAGACAGGTCAATGAATTACCTGAATAAATTCTGTCTTTTAAGCAAATCACAGTTTGGTTTCTAAAGTGGCAAAAATATGGAGCCAGCCACAGTAGAATTCACAAAAGTTTTACTTGATAAAGATGAGTGTGTCACAGGCATATTTTTGGATCTTTCTAAGGTGCCTGATACAGTCGACCACAAGACTGTATTAATTAAATTAGAAACATTAGGAATAAGAAGGCTAGCTAATGACTGGTTTTGATCATACCTAACAGATAGGGTACAAAGACTAGAGATAACACATACTGCAAATAGATCCAAACATTTAGTAAAACACTTATAAGAATAAAAATACATTAATATAGGGGTTCGGCATGGTAGCATATTAGGACCAATACTGTTCCTGATATACATCAATGACTTCCCAGTAATGCTACTGATGGTGAAAAAATTCTCTTCGCTGATGACAGCAATATTATAGTCACTGAGAAAACAAGAGAACTCCTTGGCGAGAAAGCAAATGAAACTCTCAAGGAAGTTTATGATTGGTCAATAAGCAATAAAGTGATACTGAACATAAAGAAAACTAATGCCATGAATTTCAGTTTGAAGAGAAAAAATGACAATGTTAAATTAAATATAGAAGGCACCGCTATAGAGTGTGTAAAAAATGCAAAATTTCTAGGAATGAAGATTGATTCTCAGTTGAAGTGGTATGAAACACAAAGATACTTGCAAACAGAATGTCATCAGCATCTTACACCCTTAGAATCCTATCGTCAGTGTGTAACATGCAGTGTCTTTTAGGTGCATATTATTCATATGTACACTCAATTCTTAACTATGACATTCTTTTTTGGGGGAAGAAATGCACAATTTTCAAACACCAGAAAAGATCCATAAGAATAATAACCAAAAATACTAGTTGAGCTCATTGTAAAGATCTGTTCAAAACACTGGGGATTTTAACTGCTCCATGTGAATACATTTACCAGTCTGTTGTACACATCAAAAATAAAATTGGTAATTACTGCACAAACAGCTCTGCTCATGACCATGCAACAAGAGAGACTCAACTTACATTTACCAAGAAAAAATAAACATAAAACTCAAAACAGCATTTTCTACCAAAGAATAAAACTGTGCAATAAATTACCAAAAGAGATTAAAGAAATTGTAAAAATACACTTATTTGAAAAGGCAGCTAAAAAGTACCTGTTATGCAATACATTTTATACATTGAAGAATTAATTAGATAAAACAAAGTAAGGGGTTGATAAAAATGTTACACAAATAAATAATAATAATAATGATTATAAAACATCCAACATTCCACACAACACCTTCACTTTATGTTTTTTTCTTTCTTTCTTCCTTTCTATAAATACATATCCTCAAGCTATGCATAGCACAATACTAACACTTCTTCTTCTTTCTGAACTCAACATCTCCCTCATTATGGAGGGATGCTGACCCAGCTTTTAAGGATAGCAATGGGAAGTTGTGGCACAGAAAATGGCCCAGAGATCACTAGTATGTGTGTGTGTGTGTGTGTGTGTGTGTGTGTGTGTGTGTGTGTGTGTGTAGTGAGTGAAGTGTTATCAAACAATGTGTGTATAGTGTGAGCAGTGACTGATAGTGGGATAGGAGTGAACAGTGTGGCATTACATTATTTAATACGTTATTTGTAAAAAAAAGTATTGCATACGAGGTGTAAATGTAATGATTGTCTCTGACTAGAAGTCTGTAAATATATGTGTACACGAATTAGCTTATTTTAAATTGGTCTAAACTTGTAAATACTTTGACATCCTTGTAAAAAGAGATCTACAGATGAATAAAGGTACTACTACTACTATTACTACTACTACTACTAAGACGTTTCAAATAGTGAAGAGGTGTCTCAGATTTCTGGTCTTTTAAGAGGATTTATTTCAAGAGGATTAACCGTTTGAAAGTTTTTCTTCAGTGATGTTTTTAGACTGAAAGATAATTTAAATTTTTATTGCTTTCTTGCAAACCAGGAGACTTACTCTGCAGTAAGCAGGTCTGAATGCTGATGGAAGATACTTCACTGCTAGTATTTGGCTGGCAAAGGGAGCAGACGTGATAATCTAAAATTCCTGGTCACCAGACTTTGCAGAAATGTCCTGGATTTATTTATAAACATCTCTATACTGTCTCATGAGACGAGAGAGAGCGACACTGTTAATGGTGATCTATGTACCAAGTTTTATGCTCTCCCTTAGTCCATCATTCAACACAAACACGACACCAGACTATATAGGCACCCACTACAGTCACCTGCCGTCAACAGATATACTTGCCATCACAGATACACTAAGCTGACACAGAACTTTCGAGTATTGGAAAGGAATCGTATGTTCATGTAGTCAGACTTTACTGAAAGCATTGCCTCATGAGGAATATAATTCTAAAATGTTCTTATCTCAATTGACAAGCTAGAACATATCTCCCTAGTTTCGAAAATTATGACTATCTGTACTGTGCACAAGTTGCAGCACGAAATACAGCATTCTTTCAACCACAAGTGCATCTGTTCTAAAAAGAACATTTGAAAGACTGTCTGAAATCGTGCGGCAGTTGTACTGCGAAGTGTGCAAATACCTCCAGGATCAAGGTGACACGTATAGCGTAACGACGTAGTTGGCGTACGAGAAAGAGCCATATAAAAACCTCAGATGGATGCCAGTGTCTATTACCACGACATAAACGGCCACTTGTGTGTTACGAAAATATATTATACAGTGGCTGCAGAACGCTAATGCCTGGCGTGATAAATCAGCTGCCATTATTCTTCGTGAGAAACAGCTCGCTGCTTCTCCCAGATATACGACGCCTCTCAGCCCATAGCTGGCGCTTGGCACTACAACTTGGCAGTTGCTGTTTAACGCGTTGGAATAACTCTGTGATGCTATCCTCTTATTTAAGGTAGATATCAGCGAACAACATCCAAGCATAAATGTGTGTTTGTTGGGAGTTCTAATGTGCCAGAGTGAGCACTGCGCGTTATCTGGCGCAGAGTATATTTAAATCTCTTTTAAAGGGCTTCAATTGAAGCCTTGTAGCGTACCGGCTGCCATACACATTGCACAAAGCATTTTCTTAGTAGTTGCAGCGTGATAGACAAGGTATGTGAGATGGAATGTTGTTCACTACTTTATTTACTGTCATAAATGACATCGTTTAGACCATAAAGCACAAACGTCTTAGGCATGCAATACATTTTTATACATCTGTAATTACACTAGATATGAAGACAAAACTAGATGAGAATACGTGACAACTTGAATCTAAGGCCTATTCAACTTGAAACTCTTTCTTCATTCATACGTGTACATCTACAAATACGAATACAGGGTGAACCAGAACTCCATCGACAAATTTTCGGAGGTTGTTCAGGGATACTTTCTGAGTATTTTGGAATAAGGGACACGTGGCCTCCGGCGGCTCGTTACAGAGGGGGGAGGGGATAATGTAACTTTATTATTTATAAATTTACTCGACTTAGTTACCAGAATTATCTTTGTTTCCGTGAAAATAGTTTTATAACAGTGAAGAAGCCTCTGATACTCAAAACTTCACAGCACGAAAAGATCTGGCTGTTCGTGGGCGTCGCTGCGGAGCAGTTGAGCAGAGCCGTGACGTTTATCCATTGCGTTCAGTGAATCCACAGATGAGATGCATATCGGGCGATTCTTTATCTGTAAACCTGTCCATACTGCTGTGTGCCACTGTCAACGTACAACTAAATCTGCCGGAAAAACAAACCCCAAACTGGACCGAGCGGTACAGAATGCAAGCTTGGGGACGAGAAGTGAAGTAGGCTTTACTGTTGTTCACAGCAAGTACGGTTGAGTGAGTGAAACAAGTTCGCTTCCAAACAAGATACACAGCGCATGTCGTCGACATCTGCACTATTGTGCACACATTTTCAGTGCAATGCCGATACAAGAGATAGGAAAGGAAACGGAATCTAATTACCCCGTAACGAGCCATCGGCGAACACAGGTCCTTTATACTAAAGTACTTTGAAAATGACCCTGAACAATCTCCGCAATTCTGTCGGTGGATTTTTGGTTCAACTTGTACAGTATAATCCGCAAGTCATTGCACAGAGCGTGGAAGAGATTATTTCCAACCAGTATTAGCAATTTTCTGACCCACTGTAATTCATTCGCCTATTAAGCGAGGGTAATTGGATTTTATGTCTCTGTACGAGTCATAATCTTTCTTATCTTATTCTCACTATTCTTTCGCGAGATATATGATAGTGGCTACCGGTTATCGCACAGTCTCTAATACTGTTTTTTGTGCACTAGAGAGTTTCGTGGGAATAACGTCGTCTCTTTTCGAGAGTCCCATTAGAGTTCTCCGAGCATCTCTTAAACTTTTATATGGGCTATACCATAGACATCCGTAAGAGGGCGTTGTGGATTCTCCGTGGAATGTTGGGTAGAGAGTTATTATTTTACTGAAATCCAGTCACTTGCGTAAGTGAGTGGATAACCATCAATTATCTGGTGTATGTTACGTTTTTTTGTGTCGCCTAAATAATTATTTTCTTGTAGGACAACACGTCTCGAAATTCTCTAACTCTTTTACATAAAAAATGGCAATTTTACACCCGATGTCTGCTGTGAATGCATACTTTGGGTTCCCAAATCATTTTTAACCAAGTTCAGAACATTATCAAAATAAGACACAAAAATTCGGGACAAATAAAAAAAATAAGGACATTATAGAATTATTGTCAGAATAGGCTCAATAATAAACTATTTTCGTACAATCGACCATATCACCGATGAGAGGTTAACAGAAATTTTATATGTGCAATATGTATGTTAAATATAGATTCACTAGTACGTGATAATAAATTTTAGTGGTGCGTATTTGCTCTGGACGTTTATCTTTATGAAGTAAGAAGCCCAATCAAGGTAGGTTAACTATTGTTTTAATCAGTGTCAATGCTTTTACTGTTTCTAACTTGAATATGTTCTTTTTTGTGTGTCCTCAAAGCTTGAAATACGAAAAATAACATTTCAATAAATGCGTTATAATCTGAAACATTAATGAAAATTCAACCAAGGTTCTAATGTATTTTAGACACGCTCCCTCTTTGGGAAAACGAATAAAAATATCCTGCCATTTTTCACTTATTCTAACATTTGATTTCATATTCCATTACATCAGTTTACCATCACAGTATTTTATTATTCAACAGTTGTTCAGCCACAGTGTAGAGCGTGACACTAGATTTTTCAAAATTACACAATTCTTGGACATTAATCCAAATGATGGCTTTAGTTAGGGCGATCCACTCCATTGGCTGAAGAGATTCCAGAAATCGTTCTCATCGTTTACGAATGCGTCTAATGCGGGTATCATAGAAAGCTGTGGTAATTACGTTAAACAGAACAAGTGTCACTAGCCCTCACTTTGCGAGTCACTGCTGTTTTATTGCAGATGTCAAAACCCTCTCAGATTTTCTGTCTTCTAATTTGTTGAACAACATGCACTCACTCTAAGGAAGGAAAAAAAAAAGAGAAACGAAAGCGAAGCACCGCGAAGGAATTACCCGAATGGCACTCAAATCAGTAGGTGTGATTTACATGTACAGATAAACAAGTGGTTACAGTTTCAAACACCTTGAATGATTTATTCACCTCTGGCCCGTATGTAAGTAGTTTTACGGCCTGACATTGATAGGTGTGGATGTCGTCCTGAGGGATGTTGTTGTTGTTGTGGTCTTCAGTCCTGAGACTGGTATGATGCAGCTCTCCATGCTACTCTATCCTGTGCAAGCTTCTTCATCTCCCAGTACCTACTGCAGCCTACATCCTTCTGAATCTGCTTAGTGTATTCATCTCTTGGTCTCCCTCTTCGATTTTTACCCTCCATGCTGCCCTCCAATACTAAATTGGTGATCCCTCGATGTCTCAGAACATGTCCTACCAACCGATCCCTTCTTCTAGTCAAGTTGTGCCACAAGCTCCTCTTCTCCCCAATTCTGTTCAATAACTCCTCATTAGTTATGTGATCTACCCATCTGATCTTCAGCATTCTTCTGTAGCACCACATTTCAAAAGCTTCTATTCTCTTCTTGTCCAAACTATTTATTGTTCATGTTTCACTTCCATACATAGCTACACTCCATACAAATACTTTCAGAAATGACTTCCTGACACTTAAATCTATACTCGATGTTAACAAATTTCTCTTCTTCAGAAACGCTTTCCTTCCCATTGCCAGTCTACATTTTATATCCTCTCTACTTCGACCATCATCAGTTATTTTACTCCCTAAATAACAAAACTCCTTTACTACTGTAAGTGTCTCATTTCCTAATCTAATTCCCTCAGCATCATCCGATTTAATTTGACTACATTCCATTATCCTCGTTTTGCTTTTGTCGATGTTCATCTTATATCCTCCTTTCAAGACACTGTCCATTCCGTTCAACTGCTCTTCCAAGTCCTTTGCTGCCTCTGACAGAATTACAATGTCATCGGCGAACCTCAAAGTTTTTATTTCTTCTCCGTGGATTTTAATACCTACTCCGAATTTTTCTTTTATTTCCTTTACTGCTTGCTCAATATACAGATTGAATAACATCGGGGAGAGGCTACAACCCTGTCACACTCCCTTCCCAACCACTGCTTCCCTTTCATGCCCCTCCACTCTTACAACAGCCATCTGGTTTCTGCACAAATTGTAAATAGCCTTTCGCTCCCTGTATTTTACCCCTGCCACCTTTAGAATTTGAAAGAGAGTATTCCAGTTAACGTTGTCAAAAGCTTTCTCTAAGTCTACAAATGCTAGAAACGTAGGTTTGCCTTTTCTTAATCTTTCTTCTAAGATAAGTCGTAAGGTTAGTATTGCCTCACGTGTTCCAACATTTCTACGGAATCCAAACTGATCTTCCCCGAGGTCCGCTTCTACCAGTTTTTCCATTCGTCTGTAAGGAATCCGCGTTAGTATTTTGCAGCTGTGACTTATTAAACTGATAGTTCGGTAATTTTCACATCCGTCAACACCTGCTTTCTTTGGGATTGCAATTATGATATTCTTCTTGAAGTCTGAGGGTATTTCGCCTGTCTCATACATCTTGCTCACCAGATGGTAGAGTTTTGTCAGGACTGGCTCTCCCAAGGCTGTCAGTAGTTCTAATGGAATGTTGTCTACTTCTGGGGCCTTGTTTCGACTCAGGTCTTTCAGTGCTCTGTCAAACTCTTCACGCAGTATCTTATCTCCCATTTCTTCTTCATCTACATCCTCTTCCATTTCCATAATATTGCCCTCAAGTACATCGCCCTTGTATAAACCCTCTATATACTCCTTCCACCTTTCTGCTTTCCCTTCTTTGCTAAGAACTGGGTTTCCATCTGAGCTCTTGATATTCATACAAGTGGTTATCTTCTCTCCAAAGGTCTCTTTAATTTTCCTGTAGGCAGTATCTATCTTACCCCTAGTGAGATAAGCCTCTACATCCTTACATTTGTCCTCTAGCCATCCCTGCTTAGCCATTTTGCACTTCCTGTCGATCTCATTTTTGAGACGTTTGTATTCCTTTTTGCCTGCTTCATTTACTGCATTTTTATATTTTCTCCTTTCATCAATTAAATTCAATATTTCTTCTGTTACCCAAGGATTTCTATTAGCCCTCGTCTTTTTACCTACTTGATGGTCTGCTGCCTTCACTACTTCATCCCTCAGAGCTACCCATTCTTCTTCTACTGTATTTCTTTCCCCCATTCCTGTCAATTGTTCCCTGATGCTCTCCCTGAAACTCTGAAAACCTCTGGTTTAACCAGTTTATCCAGGTCCCATCTCCTTAAATTAGCACCTTTTTGTAGTTTCTTCAGTTTTAATCTACAGTTCATAACCAATAGATTGTTGTCAGAGTCCACATCTGCCGCAGGAAATGTCTTACAATTTAAGACCTGGTTCCTGAATCTCTGTCTTACCATTATATAATCTATCTGATACCTTTTAGTATCTCCAGGATTCTTCCATGTATACAACCTTCTTTTATGATTCTTGAACCAAGTGTTAGCTATGATTAAGTTATGCTCTGTGCAAAATTCTACCAGACGGCTTCCTCTTTCATTTCTTCCCCCCAATCCATATTCACCTACTATTTTTCCTTCTCTCCCTTTTCCTACTGACGAATTCCAGTCACCCATGACTACTAAATTTTCGTATCCTTCACTACCTGAATAATTTCTTTTATCTCATCATACATTTCATCTATTTCTTCATCATCTGCAGAGCTAGTTGGCATATAAACTTGTACTACTGTAGTAGGCGTGGGCTTTGTGTCTATCTTGGCCACAATAATGCGTTCACTATGCTGTTTGTAGTAGCTTACCCGCACTCCTATTTTTTTATTCATTATTAAACCTAATCCTGCATTACCCCTATTTGATTTTGTATTTATAACCCTGTATTCACCTGACCAAAAGTCTTGTTCCTCCTGCCCCCGAATTTCACTAATTCCCACTATATCTAACTTTAACCTATCCATTTCCCTTTTTAAATTTTCTAACCTACCTGCCCGATTAAGGGATCTGATATTCCACGCTCCGACCCGAAGAACGCCAGTTTTCTTTCTCCTGATAACGACGTCCTCTTGAGTAGTCCCCACCCGGAGATCCGAATGGGGGACTATTTTACCTCCGGAATATTTTACCCAAGAGGACGTCATCATCATTTAATCATACAGTAAAGCTGCATGCCCTCGGGAAAAATTACGGCTGTAGTTTCCCCTTGCTTTCAGCCGTTCGCAGTACCAGCACAGCAAGGCCGTTTTGGTTAATGTTACAAGGCCAGATCAGTCCATCATCCAGACTGTTGCCCCTGCAACTACTGAAAAGGCTGCTGCCCCTCTTCAGGAACCACACGTTTGTCTGGCCTCTCAACAGATACCCCTCCGTTGTGGTTGCACCTACGGTACGGCCATCTGTATCGCTGAGGCACGCAAGCCTCCCCACCAACGGCAAGGTCCATGGTTCATGGGGGGGCGGGGGGGGGGGGGGGGTCCTGAGGGATACCGTGCTAATTCTGTCAAATATGCGCCTTAGTCAAAATCCCGAGCTGGTTAGAGGGTCCTGTTCATAATGCTCCAAACGGTCGCAATTGTGGAGAGATCAGGCGACTTCGCTCCAGTCGATGACGTCTGGAGCATTTTATAGACAGGACCCTACAACCAGCTCGGGATTTTGACGCCAGTCTGACAGAATTTGGCACGGTATCCCTCAGGAACTCTTGTTAATCAATATCAAGCCTTATAACTGCTTCCACAAGGCTCAGAAGTGGACCAACTCGTTACTGACTTGCTCACTCTATGAAGCTCTTTCTGTTGAAGAAACCATCCAAATTTTTTGAAATTGGTAGATCTATCACTTGTTTGTGTATACATGTGCACCATATCTATCGATTCCCGTCCCATTCGTATAATTCCTTTGTGTGCGTTTCTTTTTCTTAGAGCGTGTTTGTTTTGTGTACTACTACAGCTATAGTTACATTTTCTTTTTTCTTCGATGCATAGAATATAGCTGGGAGAAAAACTTAACTGTCTTGAAAATAGCCGAAGGGTGATGAAGAGCAGGTTCTTCGAAAAATTCTTCCGGGTGATGATAGGGTACCTGCGAAGGAACAGGACGAAGAATTTTGTTGCTTGGGAAACATCAATAGTAGAACAGATAACCATCTAGTTTTACCATGATCTAAAAGTTTCTTGTTTTCTATTGTAGCGAAGACACAGAATGATTTTAGTTCTTCGAAAAGGCAGCATAAATATGGAAATGTTGGCAGATTTTACCAATTATGATCTGTATATGAATGGATATACCGTCTGCACCAGTTTTGACAGCATTATGCAAAATATGAGAAGAGCATTTTGTTAAAGGTCGTGCCGGACAGGAACCCTAGCGTACTTCACTAGAAGAGTTCGCACGAGGGTCACGTTCGAGAGATTCTTTACAGACGCACAGCATTTTCCCGGAATTTTCCCGTCAAATTTAAGTTTTTCCATTCGTCTTTCTTACAATAGATTCTACGGCTTCATGCCATTTCGTATGTATATACTATCGAAATCTTTCTAGTTGCTATAGGCAATAGCTTGCGTTTATCCTCATTTAAAGGAGCTATCATTCATCATACCAAGCGAAAATTTTCTCAAGCTTTCGTATGTATGTAACCGTAGTTTATTATGCTTTAATAGACGGTGAAGTATATCCAAGTAGCAGCTTACGAGTTGTAGCTGCAAACTAACATCTGTAAGGGAAGCGTTAGAAATGTTGTGTTATTCAATAGTAATAACATAGCACAGATCGAAATGTAACTGGACGAATTTAACGCAAAAAGTTAGAGGCAGATGGCAAACTACCAGCACACGATAACATACAGATGATCCCGCATAACTCTTTATAGAGTGAATTAATGACAAAAACAAACTGTTTTAGAATTAATTTTCGTAGATTAATATCATTTAAAACACGTTCAAATTTTACAGATTTAAGTACGGAAAACCCTCAGAGGAAGTGGCCAAATGCGGTGCAACGTGTTTAGGTCAATATGAGAGAAATAGTGTTTTGCATGACAGGCAGACCTTATTATCCAGTAACTTTTCTCTGCAAATACAGTCAGTGCAAGAGCAGCAAAAACTAATAACGAAAAAGAATATTTGCAGTTATCTTAGCTTTAAACAGGCGGTAAGTAAATACATCAGACGGACTGCTGTTGATGTACTAACGGGTCATGTCAATGACACCACATGTAACCAAAAGGGAAGGCATAAATGGATTTTTAACACTCTCGTTCAATGAAGTAATTAAGTCTGCTATGTCTTTGTTACCTAGTTGAACTGATTAAGCATTTATCCAAGACAATAACCAGATCGGAACGGTAACAATCATATATTACCAAGTTAAAAGAGTTATTTTTAAATAATTCATTAATCCAATTAAGTAAATGAAAATTGTCGGTAATCTAGTAGGAGAAACACTATATTGTAACTAACTGGTTATTAGCATCTCGAAAATCGGTCACTCAAATACAGAGCGTGGTCAGACTTCCAGTATACATAGCACCAGTGAGCTGTCTTGAGCAATACGCTACGGAACTGTTCTTTAGAAAGTTGCAACATGCTGTCTATTAGAGAATAATTCTGCTATTTCATGAACACAAAGAAAAGTTAAGCCTAAGGTTCCCTGCCACATTTTCTCACATTAACGACTGCATAGAAAGCACAGCGCATCAACAAATGCACTGTGGGGTTATATAAACGTTAGTTATTAGTTAGACACATCTGCCTTCCTAGCCGAGGTCGCTAAACATATTTCTGCACAATGGCGCTTGTCTGTTAGCGTAAGAAATTCTCACTGGCTGCAAGAGAGTGGCGGCGTGAAGATACGATCAACAGACGTTGCGCTAATGCGCTGGATTAATTTCCAAACCTCTCTGCAGCGTCTCGAAGTGATGGCATATGACACTGCTGATGGTGATACTTTCATGCGGTTTAGTTTAGGCCCGGTGGTCCGCTTGTCACTATTCGGGGGAGTAGAGTATGTGCCGGTACAGGGTCGGGATTGTGGTTATCGTTGAAACAACCAGTTTTCGGTTATATCGGTCTTTTTCAACGCCTGTTCAACCAAACCTAATACCGATCAAAATAACCCGTTTCTCACATCATCGATTTTCCTTTTTATATTCCTGTTATTTCCTGTAATAAATGTATAAATTAAACAAATACTGAAAAATTTTTACTCCTTCAGTTTCAAGATACATAGAATGAAAATATTAAATTAACTAGACAAATAAAACTTAGACCGTCCGCCGTTCACTGTTTTCTCGACAAGTGTTAAGCGGTTGGCTACTACTACTACTACTGCTACTACTACCCTACTACCACTACTACTACTATGTCTACAAAAAAAAAGGTATTCTCCTATTGATTCAAATTCTTTGAACTCTGCTCAAAAATGTTGTAACAGGGGATCATACAACTGTTTCGGCTGTACGAAAAGTCAGTCCTAAAGGGTGAAAACTGAGACTTAAGATCTCCATTGTTCGTGTTAATTTGTCCGTTTTCAAGAAATAAAATCAAAGGCATGTTGTGTAGACGGAGGCAGCAGATGAGCTGCTTTCTATATTTACTGTATACTATGAATTAACTGTTACGTTATAAGTGTGCTCTTGGCGTTATATCGTACGTTTGTTCTGGCTGTTCGTGTTTTAATCTTTTAAAACAAATGGACTGTTCCACTTCACTCTCACCGTACTTCGTAAAATATTTCCAGACTAAGGATGGTGCCATTTTGTAATGCAACTGATGTCCAACGACAACAGCTGGAAACTACCATACAGACCAGATGGGACAAGTCTAACAGGGATATTGTCTCAGCATTGCTGTACCATTTCTTATGCCAAGTGTCTGTTGCTCGTTTTTGTCGGCATTGTTATTAAAATAGCACTGATCGTTTTTCCTCGTTTTCTATAATAACGCAGTATTTCAAGGCAATCCAGATTTTACCAATAAAAAGTTGATTTAAAAACTAAAAAACTTCAGCACTGCTGCTATAGATGATTTAAATTTCAGTTTTTACGCAAATGTTGGTAAAAAAGCTTTTGTAACCGAGACCAAACAAATACCGAAAAATACCGGATATACAGAATTAAACTACAGGTATCTATTTTAACTGGTCGGTTTTTCCCATCCGTAGTAGAAGATTTCACTCGCTCTCTTGCCTCATCCCAATACAACACAAACATGACACCATACCATACACACACCTATACTCAAAAGGAACGCTTACAAGTAACACAACTTTCATGCACCGTGTGGAACGTGACAGTAGTGTGCGGAGGTTAGATGGTTGATTTGGGGGAGCGGACCAAACAGCGAGGTCATCGGTCCCAGCGGGTTAGGGAAGGTTGGCGAAAGAAGTTGGCCGTGCCCTTTCCAAGAAACACCGTGGCATTTGCTTGAAGCGATTTAAGGAAATCACGGGAAACCTAAATCAGGATGGGCAGACGCCGGTTTGAAATGTCATCCTCCCGAAAGCGAGTCCAGTGTGCTAACCACAGCGCTACCTCGCTCAGTGTGTGGAGGAAAAAACCTCTTCAGGCCGCACTACCATGCGCTGTTTCAACAAAATTGTTTCCTATGTGGGCACAACGAATGATTGTTTGTTGACCTTGAGAGGAAGATGTTGCACTCAATCTGAGAAAGTACGGCGACTATTTTCGAAACTGACATTTTGTCAACTGGACGTATGCGGCCTTTGTAAATGTTTGTATAATAATTTGTTACGTGAACGACCGGTTAAATATAAGTAAAATATTCACATTACCGGTTTTTGCAAACAGCTGCCATCTTCAGATGTGAAAACCCACTAAAAAGGTTTTTCACAGATTTATAACAAACAGTTAGGCGCTTCAAAAATAATGAAGTCAGTTAACGCTTTCATGATTAAAATTTGCTTTGCAAATATTGGAAAAATAAAAGGTCAAGAACTATCTTCCTTTGTGACAAATAATACACTTTTAATACCAAAAAAATTTTAGCCTACCGATTTTAAATATTGGTGAAGTGGAACATGTGTTCCGCGAACATAACTAGACCCATGTCTTAATTTCAATCTAGGTTTTCCATAGTTAGATTATTAATTTTAGAACGATTTCATGAGGATGCGTATACGTCCCACTACATACAAATTGTGCACAAACCAGCAAAATTATTGAGGTGAGCAATAGGCCTAATGTTTCAAAACAATGCCTATGGTGTATAAGATGACAGTTACTTCAGACATCCTTGGAATGGACAAGATGGCGACTGGGGTTGATTTTCATGAAACATACACTGTAAACACACAGCACCCCATTTGACTGCTGACAGTATTCTGTATACCCACCCTACCGTCCGCAGTATTTTTCTCCTAGTTCCGAAAGGAACTCGCTACATCGTACGACAAGACAATACGAGATATAAACGCCTCAACGCCTAAAACTGTATTACTAGGACGTATGTACCCCTTCAGCCACGAAAGGGTAAAAATACAACGATATGATGTACGTTCGTTGAAGTATTTTTATTTCTATTACTTGTTATTTCTATTTGACGGGGCACGGGAACTAAAAGGAATGTAATCAGTTTAATCGAGGAGGAACCGAAATGAAATTTCACGGATTGAGCATCATGTGATGTTATTTTAGTGATTAAAGAATCAAATCACATAAAGAATTCGTAGCACAGTATGAGCTCACTTATTAATATGAGATTGCCCCCCCCCCCCCCCCTGTGATCTGGATGCCTGCACTGATTCGTTGTATCCATTTCTGAGGCAAGGTAACTCAACTGTTGTAGCTGGTCCTTGACGGCCTGGACACCGTCAGTGGGGCAAAGTTGACATCCGATTTTTGTCACATATGACCTGTCGGGGGCAGAGCTGGGTCCCTTGCTGGTTGCAGGAGTACCTAAAAATCACACAGACAGCTCCTGGATACGCCACGTGTCGACGAGCATTGTCCTATTGAAAATGATGCCACCATACTGTCGCATGAGAGGTAACACGAGAATGCAGGCTGTCTGATGCACCGTTGTGCCACCAGGGCTCCCTCCCAGCCACGATCTGAAGTCAAACGGTGACTGCCCACACCACGAAGCCAGGAGCAACACTGCTGTGCCCCTCCAAAACATTGGAAGAATAGGACCTCTGCCCAAGCCGCCGCCGTACTCGCCGACGATGGTCATCTGGGGCAGTGCAGAACCGCAGTTCGTCGATGAACACATTGCGACGCCATTTATGAGTAGCCAATACTTCCCGGTCACGACTGCACCCCACTCGCAGCTGTCTGTGTCGTGGCCTTAACAGCAGCTTACGCATGAGACGGTAATTCCCTTGTCCGGTTACTGTTAGTCTCTGATGTGATGGGGTTGCTTGTGCTCAGCGACCCCCTCTTAAGGTGGTTGGTAGAGGTCTACTGGAACCTTGAATCTTGACGACAAGCATGCTTGCCCTCAGGTTCCCATACTCAAAACTTAATTTTCCAGAGGATACTTAAAAAGGCAGGAACAAATCTTTATTATACTGTTATAATGCAGCCTAATAAGTTCTTTGCTTACCTTTTCAATAATACAATTCTTAATACGGAGACAATAATCTAAATTTTACCATCCTTAGAAAAACAACATAGCGTAAGAAAGTCACGTACTATTACCGAGTAAAAATATGAAACCAATATTAGACCCTTGCGGCCATTAATGCCCACCCTACGAGAGATAGTTTTCTTAGTTCACAAATAGTTTCAGGACCATTAAGAAAACTTACAAATACATGATCTAAAGCGCCCAAGAAACTGGTATAGTCATGCGAATTCAATTACAGAGATACGTAAACAGGCAGAATACCGGCGCCGCAGTCGGCAACGCCTATATAATACACCAAGTGTCTGGCGCAGTTGTTAGATCTGTTACTGCTGCTACAATGGCCGGTTATCAAGATTTAAGTTGGTTTTGTATTCAGTGCACGAGCGATGGGACACAGCATCTCCGAGGTAACGATGAAGTATTGTCTGGTACCACGCGCCGCGGAATCTGAATCCTCGCCAGACGTCATGGACGTCGAAGACCCACAGAGGTCTCTCTGTACGATCGCTCCGTAAGCTGTGGCGGCGCGCGCCTCCTGGCCCGCTTTCTGCACTGCGTCGCGCCACACGCACTATACGCCTTAGGCTAGGCGCAAATTGAGACGCGTGTGGCGCGACGCAGCGCAGCGTGCGTTTTTGTAACATCACAGGTTCAAATGGGACCGCGCAAATTGTGACGCGACGCGACTGGGACGCGACACGCGCCTGCGCCAGGTCGCGCGGCGTTGTGGTTGAGGCACAGTTTCCCGCGCCGCACGTCGCGCTTGCCTCGCTAGCACCGTGGGAAATTTGAGGCGGGGAGCGCAAAAGTAGCCCGGCCATATGCTCACATCGGAACGGCGCATATCAGCATTGGTAGTATTGCCAGTACTATAAATTCTGCCTTACTGTGTCCTGAATTTTATTGCCTTTGGGTAGTGTTTCGTTTTTCACCATTTAAACGCTCCAGTTTTCTTCGTTAGCACGATATACTTTTCTGTTATTTATATCTGCATAGTTTTGTTTTGTTTTTCTTCTGTCAAGAAAAATGTATACTTCAGTAACTGATGAGCTATTGGCCGCTGGAATTGCTCCATATGCCTCCGTGATGTTTTCAGCTCGCAAGAAGGGACAGAGGGTAGTGAATAAGGAAGCAAGGAATAGTATAAAATCATGTGATTAAGAATCAAGTAAGCTAGCGTATCTGTACGATCTGTTACAAAAATTTAGAGAGGGATAATCTCTACAGGTGTGATCCCTTTGTGCTTGTGGTAAAAAGCGTCCAAGATCTGAAATCTAGAAGTTTCACTGTGATTTCTCTGATATGGGTGTAATAAAGTAATACAACACACTGTACTACATGCATGTGAACAACATATTTCCACTGCAAGCTAGAAACAGTCGAAAAGCAGTCACAAATAACAATGTTTTAATTGGTTCGCCGATATGAGAAAAAGCATTTCAATTGTTGCATGGACATTATCAGCATGAATAAACTAATTATACAACAACAGGCTACACAAATGAAGAAAATGGTCGGTATTATTACGAAAGTAGGAATATACTAAAAGAGTGTTATGATTAGATATATTTAATTTGTTGAAATGTGCTGCTGACAAAGGCAGATCTACTTTCATGACAATGTTTTTGGAACACCATCTCACAAGGCACACATGGATAGCTTCTGCATTCCCGTCGCGCGCATTATCCTTCGCTGCTGACGATACACTGACCATTGTGTTGTGCGACAGATCAGTTGTTTATTTTTCTCAATAACAACTATTTTATTCGCGATCACGCATTGTCAGTTTGGCAAGCCCTAGGTGAGTAAACAGTATCTGGCATGTGCCTATCATTCCGCCTGAAGGAACGCTCGTCATTATTTTAATACTGCTCAGATCAAGAGAAGGAATAAAATCCTTTGGTAAGTTTCCATTCCAGTCGCTCAGTGTTAAAAATACGATGGGTTACGGGGATTCCACCAAAATTCCAACAGAATTGCCAATCTGTTTTTGTGTGAGTTGTTAACCTTTTCTCATTCGAAGAAGCATCACCATTTATGAGTAAAGGCCACATTTCTCTTGGTGACTGGTTTAATTGGACTTCCTTTGTCACAATGTAATTTGCCAAACTCATCTCACAGCAGCTATTGAGACAGAATTCCGAAACGGAGGGCCTCATTAAACAATTAATTGGCAATCACAGAGCTCAACAGCTTACGAAAAACCTCATAGTATCGGTTTGCAGTAACATAAAAGAAGAAATTTCATGTTTATTTTCATACTAGGAAGCTCTTGTTTCGCTAGCTGTCGATAACTCTTAAAAAATTACAGTCACTGGAGTGAAATAAATAAAAAAAGAAGTATAAGTAGTGATATATCGCCATAGATAAGAAAGTTCCGTGTGTTTAATAATTGGCAAAACACTCTCCTCCTTGTGTGCTATCATTCGCCAAACTTTCGTTTTGATGTCTCGCGGTTATTTAGGAGATACGAGAGATGTTGCGAGTATTTCATTCTCGCGGGCGTGAGATCGGAAGTGAGCGCGCTACATGGGATCCATTTTCTCGAGATCGGAGGCAGATATAGATCTCCTTCCAAGTCTAAACAAAAATTCAGCATGTTAGCTAAATTTCATACGCAGCAACATATGGTGTAATACGCACCAAATGCAAAATCATAGCGACCCCTAACTTTCGTTGCAAACTTTTTGAGTTTTGCGTAGTGTCTTACTAAAATGTGTACATCACAATAAGAATGGCCATTATCGAGGTCATGGGCACTTCGTCATGAAGCTGGCATATAACGCTACAAGTAAAGCAAAAATCATATATTTTCAGAGAATAGTTTCTGTAAAATCGTTTGAGAAAGATAAGAGGTTGCGCGCGCTTCGGTTCAGTCAGCGCAGAGCTTCGCCAGTCGGCGCGTACGAAGTTGGTGTACTCGTCGCAATATGCGCTGGACCCGCGCGACCCGTGCGCGTCGCGCTATGGTGTCGTGTCACGTCACACGTGCTATACGCTTCTCAATTTGCGCCTAGCCTTAGTGCGAGGGCGCCACAGTGGAAGACGTGGTTGCAGCGGCCAATAGCGGCGTCCCCGATCGAGTACTTAAGCGCCTGCCTGTTGCTCAGCCTGCTCCGGGTCACGATCGTGTCACCTACCGTCACCTTCGTGAAGCTCCTGTCTCTTTTCTCTCCACCCTGGCCAGGCTCTACAATGTAGTCCTGTCCACCGGTTACTACGCCGACCTGTGGAAAACCTCCCGTATCCTCATGTTCCTCAAGCCTGGCAAACCGCCGTCCGCCGTCTCCTCCTACCGTCCCATCAGCCTTACCTCGGTCTTCAGCAAGGTCCTGGAGTCTATCCTCGCCCGCCGCATCCACCAGCATCTCCGCCAGCACCGCCTCCTCCCCGTTACCCAGTGTGGCTTTCGGCCGTCCTTCTCTTCCGACGATCTCCTCCTTCACCTCACTCATCTCCTTTCCGAACAGCTCAATTCCCGTCGCTCCGCAATCTTCCTCTCTCTTGACCTCGAACGCGCATATGACCGCGTATGGCATTCCGGTCTCCTCTTCAAGCTCCAAACCTTCGCCCTTCCCATTAACTACGTTCGTCTGATCGGTTCCTTTCTCTCCCGCCGTCCTTCCCATGTCACTATCCATAACACCGATTCCTACACCTTTTTCCCCTCCGCCGGTGTGCCCCAAGGCTCCGTCCTCTCCCCCCTTCTGTACTTGTTGTACACGGCGGACATGCCGCCGCCGTCACCCCCCCATCCACCTTCTCCAGTTTGCCGATGACACCGCCTTCCTTGCCCTTGCCCCCACCCTGCAACGCTCCCAACACCTTCTCCAATCCCATCTTGACCGGTTCACCGCTTGGTGCAACCAGTGGTTGCTCAAGGTCAATCCTTCCAAGACCCAGGCGATCATTGTAGGCAAAACCACCCCTTCCTTCCGCCTCCTTGATTTCTATCTCACCGTTTATGGCCGTCCCATCGCTCTCACCCCCACCTTTAAGTACCTTGGCGTCACCCTCGACCGTCGCCTCTCCTGGACTCCCCATCTCCAGACAATCCAAGCCAAGGCACGTTCCCGACTCCGTCTCCTCAAGCTCCTTTCCGGCCGTACGTGGGGTCTGGACCCCTCCACCATCCTCCACACCTATAAGTCCCTCATCCGCCCTATCCTCTGCTACGCCCATCCAGCCTGGATCTCCGCCCCCCCTTCCTTTTATAAATCCCTCCAAATCCTTGAACGCCATGCTCTCCGCCTTGCCTATCGCATCCGTCTCCCCTCCCCCACGCGGATCCTGTATGATCTTATCCCCTTCCCCCACCTCCTCCTCTTCCTCGAAAGGATACGAATCCTATACACCTCCCGTAAACTCGATCCTCCTCACCCGCTCGTCTCCCCGATCCTCTCCCACCCCCGCCCGCTGCCGCGCCTGTACTCCCATGTCCCACCCGGTCTCCATCTCTCCACCCTCCTTACCCTCTCCCAAGGTGGCTTCCGCCAGCTCCCCCTCCCTGATGATGTCCTCGTCCCCTCCATCTACCCCTCCTATCAACTTTGACCCTGCCCCCCCCTCACTCCTGGTGTCCTTTCCCTTAGGCACCCTCCCTCCTTTCTCTTCCCTTCCCTTCTCTTTCCTTTTTCCCCGTCCCCTCCCTCCACCCCTCTTCTTCCGGGCTTCCCCTCCCCCTTCCTCTCTCCCCCCCTCTTTCCCTTGCCCGTGGCGTCCCTGCTCTCCCCTCTCGCTTTCCCACTCCCCCTCCTCCTCCTCCCCCTCCTCCTCCTCCTCTCTTGGTAGGTCCCCGGACTCGCACACGCATCGTGAACTTTCGCGCGCCGGAGATCGTCGCCCTCGGTTTAGTGTTTGTGCCGTCGTGTCTGTGCATCAGTGTTTTTCACCGTCCACGCTCCTTCGTTCACGTGCGTCGTCTACCTCGTCAGTGTTTGTGCCCAGTGCCGCCGTTTTTTTTCTTGTTGTTTCGTCGAGTGTGAACGGCTTCATGTTTTTTAACTATTGTCTCTCCTGTTTTTTAAACCGCCATTCTGTTACTTGTCTGTCTCCCTTTCTTTTTTATTGTACTGCCTATGGCTGAAGAGCGGAGTACACTGTTCCGCTGCCAGCCCACCTTTGTATGGGGTGTTCAAATTACAATAAAGAAAAAAAAAAAAAAAAAAAAAAAAAAAAAAAAAAAAAAAAAAGCTCAGCCTGTCAGTCTAACCTCGCGTGTTTCAGGACCTATCGCCTCAGACAGCATATTGACTTTGAAACGTCCCCTTAGAAAAATTAATGAATTACTGTGCTGATAAACCTCTTACATTATTTGATTTTCAAACAGCTGAGCAGAACTGAACGTACTCAGACATTTCGCTCTTTCCCTATTCTGATCAACACTAAACTGACACACAATATTATTAGCGCAACGCAATCTGACTTTTAAGACATTTCCCTTCACAGGAACTGCATACATAATTTTCTTTTCAAGTACTTGGTAGTTTATTTTGTAGAATAAGTTGTGGTGCACCATTTAATTACATAGACATTAAGATGTGAATAGACATTTCCCTTATTTGCATTGTTGTCTTTAGTATACTATTTTTTCTGCTTGAGCTTTGTCATGTTTAGATATTAATTATTGCATTTGCTGCTGTTGTTAGCTAGGCATTGCGCTACTAAATTTCACTTTGTATTACTCTGTTAAGTCAGTTTTACTACTGATTTATTTTTCTTGTTGCTGCACACATCCACCACTGCTGGCGGCTCACCTCCAACTGTGCAATGCTACGCGCTGTTAACAGCCAACTGCCCAACACTACAATAGCAAATTCCAACAATGCCGCCCAGCCACAGACTGCACACAGCACAGTCAGTGATTTTCATACAGAGCGCTAGGTGGCGGTGGCGTTACCAATATAAGAACCTAAACAGCCTACTTACATAGCCCCCATGCTCCCAAAAAAAATTTTACAAATTGTTTTGGGCACTGGCCAATACACATTTGTTAAAAATTTTTTCACTATTACAATAACAAAGAAATTAAATGCACACACTTGTTGATACAATGTTGGTCAAAAGCTAACATTTTCTCACAATCCATAAAGACAGTCCTGATCGTTCACCACAGTAAAATTTCAGTGTTTTTCTCAAAGTCTGAGCAGTAAAAGAAAATGCACATGGAAGTAGTGGATTTCCGTGCAGTGTTGAAGAAGTAGTGTTGTCCTTCCAACGGAAAGACAGTGCTGACTCTTGACATGCACACAGGTAATGGGCCACAACAGACCAAACCCACAGCAGAGTCAGTCGAAGTTTTGAAGAATACTGGTAGGTAGGTCATCACAGAGCAGGCCTACTGTAGTCCTGGTAGAGATTATGGTATTGGTGGGCCACCAGAGGTACAGAGCCACTGCAGTCCTTGTAGAAATAATGGTACTGGTGAGTCAGCAACGGTGTAGACCCACTGTAGTCCTTGTAGAAATAATGGTATTGGTGGGTCTTCAAAGATGCAGACCCACTGTAGTCCTTGTAGAGATGGCCAGCAGCCATCTGTTGTGACTGTGTGGGTGCATAATCACCATTGAAGAGTCTTGTGGATAATATAGCAAGTCCATAACCACCACTTGTGCACTCACAAAGTTTTTGGAATTGTCCTTAGAACTAGCAATGCTGTTAACGAGTCCCTTGCTGAATTATTAACACACGTGCAAGCACTAACAGTCCCAACTTCTCACATACTGTGCATATATTATGAGCAACAGAAACGTGCGCACTGAAATGAAACTTAATTTGAAGAACTGGTGTCTATACAATTATAAATTTACAACATAAGAATACAATTACAAAGGTACAAAATACATCATTAAAGAACATAATAGTACAGATAACATATGTAGTAACACAGGCTTTTCAAAAGAATAGAAATAAACATATACATCAGTGTTACAGGAATTATGATATAAGTAAATACATAAAAGATCAGAATAGCTTTTGAAACATCAATTTCACACATTACCATTAAAACAGAACAGAATAAATAATGTCTAAACATCGTTACAAAGAAAATAACATATTATTAGAAAAATTCCACAACATAACTCGTATCAGCTAAACACATAATGACAGGAAAAACACAAATATACAAAAGTACACAAACACATAGCGGAATAACAGACAAAACTTTCTTTACTTCTTGGAGATCTCCCTTCGTTCTTCATTATTTCAAAAAGTGCTATCTATACCTGCTTTCTGTACTTTTTTCGTAAAACTTCTCAATGCATTTCTTCCAATTCATCGCAACTCATTCTCTTATATAGTCTACCCCCTCTTAAGTTAACTGAAATCTACTGAGCTCAGATGCATAAACTAAGGGACGAGGCAATGCAGCAACACACAACAAATTAACACAAACAGCAATGACAAAAAAATACAAATTGGCAAAGCAAGCAGCAGTATATCTAAATTAGCAAAGGAAATGCAACATTACAACTAATATGAGCCAATGTGCAGCAACAAGAAAAATAAATCAGTAGTAAAACTGACTTAACAGAGTAATACAAAGTGAAATTTAGTAGCGCAATGCCTAGCAAACAGCAGCAGCAAATGCAATAATTAATATCTAAACATGACAAGGCTCAAGCGGAAAAAATAGTATACTAAAGACAACAATGCAGATAAGGGAAATGTCTATTCACATCTTAATGTCTATGTAATTAAATGGTGCACCACAACTTATTCTGCAAAATAAATTACCAAGTACTTGAAAAGAAAATTATGTATGCAGTTCCTGTGAAGGGAAATGTCTTTTTGTGCTCCCTCATTTTTTTGGAAGTATATCATAAAATTATTATTTACTGGATCTGTAGACAGAAAATATTTATATTAGTACATCTATTAAATTTTATTTTAACCAATGCTGCAGTGTAGCTAGAAACTAGATATTAAACGAAATGAGCAAATATATATATATAAAGCAACATATGAAACGTCATTCACTATGCAAATGGCGTCTCCAAAGGCAAAAAAAAGGTTCAAATGGCTCTGAGCACTATGGGACTTAACATCTATGGTCATCAGTCCCCTAGAACTTAGAACTACTTAAACCTAACTAACCTAAGGACAGCACACAACATCCAGTCATCACGAGGCAGAGAAAATCCCTGACCCCGCCGGGAATCGAACCCGGGAACCCGGGTGTGGGAAGCGAGAATACTACCGCAGGACGATGAGCTGCGGGCAAAAAAAGAAAAATCTCTCAACTAGAAAGACAATAGATGTAAAATATTTCTCATCATTTCATTAGGCATTTTAGTAAATATCATAAATTAAGAGCTCCACAGTGTAATCATATGTTTTCAAGTTTGATCGTGTCATATTTTCGATGCTTTCTACAAAGAAATGTCAATAACGAGGATAATGACCTCCTTTTTTCTCCACCTGTACCTCTGAAAGGCACAAACTAATGGCTTTTTTTCCAGGTGACTGTCGCTTAGATGGGCCTCCACAGCACACTACATCAAGGTCATCTACCTTCTTTACTGAAATATTTACGGTAGCAGTTTCCACTACAGTGACAGTCTCATAAAAAATAAAAAAATTCAAAGGTTAGAAATTTACATTCGAAGTGTGTAGAAACAAAATTTCATATATAACAGTGTCCAAAAAGTTTTGTCAGCATTGTGGTAACTAACATTCACGTATGTACACACATTTCATAACTCTTAAAGTACAATTCTTGGTTTCCAACATCCTTTTCATAAATCAGAGTCCCTAACCACTACTCATTAATCCTTACCTTATTACACATGTACATATTCATATTCATCAACACGTCTTCAGTATTTCATCATAATAAATACATAGCATAATCAGATTCCTCATATAGCATCATAACACCTCAGCCAAATCTCAAAAACGTTGTAGCTTTTTGCAATAATTTCAAAACCTAAAAAAAATTCTCATTTCAATAGTGTCATCTACCTCAAACGTACTTTAAAAATAATGACCCCATACGAAATGCGACAAACAAAACTCTCGTAGTATCACAATGGTTGCAAAAAAAAAAAATGAGCAGTTCACAAAGTACAGACAAAATACAATTTCATAAGTGTGAAGTTATCCAACTGTGTAATTATGTAAACATCTGTCACTGATGTAGTAAAATAAATGTTTGTCTCTCTCAGTTAAATGATCAGATAGCTGTGTAATTTATGTGTTAGAGAAATATGGTACCGATGTGTAAAGTTGTATAAGCAAATACCATATTAGCTAGGACTCCTTGTGCTTGCCGAACACATGGTACACGAAGTAGGCGTGTACCACCCTGAGGATTAATGTAATTATATCCTCAGGTGTTACAAATTACAGCAATCGAATGAAATGTATCATCCAAAACTTTCTTTGTATCTTTGTGATTCAAAAATCTTTAAAAATAAATGTTTTAAGTACAAAATTAATCACTCAAATGCGTCTCCTGTAGCTCTAAATGTGCGTCTTGCTGTAAGATAATTCTGTGGAAGTGTCGTAGTTATCGTCCTCTGTAAGCAAAATTCTGCTGACGTCAATGTACTCACCTCATGATAAACAAAAGTGAAATGCTTTGTGTACATATATCTTAGTTATTACGCTTATTGCCGTGATGAAGAAAGTACTGTGCTGTAACGTATTGTTGTGCTACGGAAAAGGCTGTCTCATTGTAGCTATACCACAAAAGCTACTACTAAAACATGTTTTACTTTCCAGAATAATACAGAAAAACTGTGCAGATATAAAACAGATACACCGCAAAAGCAACAATGTAAATTGTGTCACACATTAGTAGCGTCGTGATATAGTTGTGTAGTTGTCAAATAACCTAACCACTGTGTCATCTGGTATCTCTCAGAAAGCACTTTAAATCCAGAATGTATTTTCAAATAAACCAAAATGTTACATTAAAATCTTATTAGCAGTAGTGTTATATTTTCTAAGTATGTAAGCCTTATAGTCGTTAAGTAATTGTGCAACTAACAAGCAAGAATGTACACACACAGTAACACTGTGTCGTCTGTTCACTATACAATGCACTCGTAAATACTGTCTAAATATGTTCCCTAGGCTCTAGACTGGATAGTTAATTTTAAAACATAGTTGCATGTTAACAGTTTCGAAGTGTGACAAAGAATACTAATAACGTGAAGTGAAAAATTTTATAGCAAAGACTAATTTAAAAAGCAGATTATCTTTCAATAAACAGCTTTACATGTGGAATGTGGTGCAATCTTTTACCCTTTGTAGTGCGCAGAGTTTCAACTTCGAAGCAATTATCATGTTGTATATGTCGGTAAGGAATGCTAAAATTTTTCCCAAGTTTAGCGTCAATGTTATTTTTCTCTGAGCCAGCTGGCGCATGTGGCTGCCTGCGGTGCGAGTCATTGCCTGTCTCTTTGTTGGCACGCGGTGTTATTGGGATTAGGAGACCTAACTTCTACAAATTCACCTTGTCGAGGGGGCCCTGCCCTGTTTGAATCCCGCCAGTTCTGATCGAATTCAGGTCTGTCGTTTTGTCGGTAGTTTACATAGTTTCTTGTTTGTCCATCATGTGGTGGAGAATTTCTCCTGGAATCGTAACTGCACACTGAACTGTTACGTCTGAAGTTATTCTGTCTCCCTTGATAATAATTATTTTGGTTCCCATATTGTCTGTTTCTCTGGTTGTCTTGGTGATAGTCATTACTACAGAAATGCGATCTTTCTCTGTGACTATTACTACTCTGACAATGGTTGTCATACGGGTGGTGTCTGTTTTGGTCACGATTTGCGTTGTAAGAATAGCCTTGTCGTGTCCAGTTATTATTTCTTTCATTGCAGAATTGTGACGGATGTGACCTGTGGTTGTTGTGTTCCTGTTTTCGCGTCCTGCGATTGTCAGTGTCAATTTCCAATTCTTGTAACAGTCCCTGAAAAGCTTCAATGTCGTCTTTGCAACGTTCTGCCAAAATAATATGTCGTAAAAGTTCAGGCAATTTGATTAAGCGATTAAGCAAATGCGGATGAGTTCTGAGGGGCTGTATGGGTTTGAAAGATACTGATTCTTATGTAACATGTCTTCGAAATATTTGACAAGACTGGAAAATTCAGATTGGTCGAAATGTTTCATCATTATGACGCTATGTTTTACTCGGTCTTGTGTAGCTTGAGACCAATATACTAAGAGGAAAGCATGATAAAATTCTCCTTCACAGTGACAATCGTGAATGCCAGATCGCATTCTTACAGCTGGTTCATTCTCTAAATAGCCACACATAAATTCTAACCTGTGCTCCAATGACCAGTTGGGAGGAAAACAATGAGAGAATTGATGAAGCCACGCTTGTGGATGAATGTCGTTGCCGGAATTCTTAAATGTTTTGAATTTACGTGTAGTAATAAACAGCTTATAGTCAAAATAATCAGGTCGGCGATTCGCACATCGGTCATTGTTACTTCTTTTCGGCTGTTCCATCTCAAAATTCGGTGTACCTTGCCTATTTCTTTCATAACTTCCGAAGTGCCCTGTGTTATTATTTTGTGCCTGTTCCGTATTTATATGTCCCTCTTCCCGTATTGGAGCACGAGTCTCCTCTGAGATATGTATTTCTTGTATTATCTGTGTCAACTGATGTACTTCCCGGATTTCTCTTTGGTGTTGTGTATTGACTTGAGTTTGATTTTATTTGAATTTTCTAATTTGTTCATACTCTTCTGCGTCAGTGAAGGCTACAGGTCTTGTTTCATCATCTACCTTAGTAGATAAATTAGTGAACTGATCCGAAAGTTCGGCTACTTTCTCCGATAGTGAACTGATTTCCTCAGTGTGTTTTTCTGAACCAAGTTTCAGAGTGTCCATTTGTGTTGAAATCGTATCTACTGTGTCCTTTAAGTTTTCCTGAGTTTTTGCAAGTTGCGTAACCGAATCGGTAGATGCAACTGAGTCAGTTTTAACTTGCAAGGTGTCGTGATTTTCATGAACAATAGTTTGCAGTTCTTTTATGGCTGCTTTGTGATTCTGTAATGCATTTTCATTCCGCGAAAAAATAGGTTGAAAATGCTCACAAATTTGTGTTTTTACGTCATTACAGACGTTTTGACATTTCGATTCAATGTTATGTAACTCAGTAGTTAAATCTTCACGTGTTTGTTCAAGTGTGGTGTCTAACTTCCGAAGATTTTGTTCCATTGTGTCTAACTTTTGAAGCTTTTGCTGTGTTTGTCTCTGATTTTGTTCCATTTGTTGCATTAATTGCAATAATAATGTATTAATGACTGGAATCTGTTTCTCCATGCTTTTTGGCAGTGCATTTTTACCGGCAACATTCACATTTTGACAAGCAGAAAATGTGTCTTGACTCATTTGAGAAAACGGTGAGGACCCAAAACCTGAGTCTACAGTAATGCAATATTGTGTTCTGTCTTTTCGGATTTCTGAGGCGAGCTGTTGCCGACCGATCGATCGATAATGCTTCCCTGTTCACTACTTGTTTCACTGTCTACAACATTATTTGCCGCCCACTGCATTTCCCTATGCACAATTACCAAATTACTACTATGAATGTCAGTTAATTCACTACACAGTGGTGCTGATAAGCAACGCTCGTCGTCACTATTATTTCTCAGTTTACTTTGGAGCCTAGTGTTACGTTTTTCACACGCCATTATTGTCACAATATTTCACACGATAACACAGAAAAGCACAATTTGAAGAGCAAAAATAAGAGAACACATTAACATAGCACTGAAAATAATATCTAGTTAATTGCAAGCGCAGCTGTGAAATACTTGGTGCAAATCTACATGCACGCCACAACTGTTTTACTGTACGACAATGAAAGACTGCAGCTACAAAGGAGATTCTCTCTACAATTACGCGCTAGCAATAAACAAAAGCTACACTAATTACACAAACTACAAGAAAAAGAAGATTCCAGTGAGGTATCCTCGGTTAAGGGTCGACATATGAAACGTTCCCTTAGAAAAATTAATGAATTACTGTGCTGATAAACCTCTTACATTATTTGATTTTCAGACAGCTGAGCAGAACTGAACGTACTCAGACATTTCGCTCTTTCCCTATTCTGATCAACACTAAACTGACACACAATATTTTTAGCGCAACGCAATCTGACTTTTAATAATCTCTAAAAAAGAATGGCCCTGACTAACAATAACCTATACCTTTCACAAATCACTTACCTCACAAAAATCTTCGTTCCTCAAACTACTGCAATACAGCGAGCACCAATACTGCCAGCTAAATAAAAGATTCAAACTACTGAAGGCACTAACTACTTATAGGCATAGTTAGCAAATGAAAGATTTTGATAGAGAACAAACAATGTATTTACCTTAATAGTGTTCAAAAGTCATAATATCTATATCAGTCCATGATATCCAATATTACAAATTTACTGTCTCTGTCCAGATCATCCGCTCGCAAAACTCTGCCATCTCACTCCCCACATCCATCACGGCTGGCGGCTCAGCTCCAACTGCACAACGCTACGCGCTGTTAACAGTCAACTGCCCAACACTACAATAGCAAATTCCAACAATACAGAGCACTAGGTGGCGGTGGCGTTATTTTTTTTTTTTTTTTTTTTTTTGTCGTAAGGTCCTCCGCTGGTCGTATCCGTCGTCTCCCGTTGAGTTGTTATTCGCGGGCCGCTCCGCGGGTCCCGCCGCGTTTCCGTCACAACAACCCCACCACCGTTCCGGTCGCCGTTACAACATATTGAATATCAGGAATCCAGTAAAACACCAAATCTTCGACATCGCTGCGGCCGAAAAAAGAACGGAAGCAATCGTTCAACGTCAGAGAAGTGCTACCCTTCAGCATATTGCTGCAGATTTCAATGCTGTGACACCAACAAGTGTCAGCGTGCGAACCATTCAACGAAACATCATTGATATGGACTTTCGGAGCCGAAAGCCCCCTTGCGTACCCTTGACGACTGTACGACACAAAGCTTTTACGGCTAGCTTTGACCCGCCTACACCGACATTGAACTGTCGATTACTGGAAACGTGTTGCCTGGTCGGACGAGTGTCGTTTCAAATCGTACCTAGTGGACGGACGTGTACGGCTATGGAGACAACCTCATGAACCCATGAACCCTGCGTGTCAGCAGAGGACTGTTCAAGCTGGTGGCGGCTCTGTAGTGGTGTGGGGCATGTACAGTTGGAGTGATATGGGACCTCTGCTAAGCATCCTGTCTGATCACTTGCATCCATTCACACCCATTCTGCATTCCGACGGACTTCGGCAATTATAGCACTACAATGTGACACACCACACGTGCAGAATAGTTACAGAGTGGCTCCAGGTATACTCTTCTGAGTGTAAACACTTCCGCTGGCCACCAAACTCCCCAGACATGAATCTTATTGAGCATCTATGGAATGCCTCGCAACGTGCTGTTCAGAAGAGACCTCCACCCCCTCTTACTCTTACGGATTTATGTAGAGCCCTACTGGATTCATGGTGTCAGTTGCCTCCAGCACTCCTTCAGACATTATTCGAGTCCATGCCACGTCGTGTTGCGGCACTTCTGCGTGCGCGCGGGCCTTAGGCGATATTAGGCAAGTGTACCAGATTCAGAAGGATGTAGGTTCCAGTAAGCACTGGGAGATGAAGAAGCTTGCACAGGATAGAGTAGCATAGAGAGCTGCATCAAACCAGTCTCAGGCTGAAGACAACAACAACAACAACAACAACCAAATTCTTTGGCTCTTCAGTGCAAAACCTAAGGCACAAGCACCGTTCAGTTATGATAAAGTATCAGAAGTATTATACAGAACGTGGGAATGGCGGCATCACTAACGTGCGGTACATAATGATATCTTTAGGCACAGCTGCCAAAGCTCACACAAATTTTCATCAAACTCCAGACAGTCAGTTACTGACAGTATTCTGGAAGCAATACCACACTTCTATTTGCGCCTAAGCATTTATATAGTTAAACATTAGAGTGACAAGAATTTAAACACCTGTGCACACACATACTATCCAACACTGAAGCAATCACTCACAGCTTCTCCAGTTACTCAATCTCATATTTTTGCAGAAATTTTAATTTACGCAATTCTGACTGGGGAGACACCACATATGGGGTTCCCCAGGGCTCAGTCTTAGGTCCACTACTGTTTGTCATATGTAAATGATCTACTGTGATCTACTGTCTAACGTAGAACAAGCAGAATTAGTTCTTTTTGCAGATGACACCAGGATTGTAATCACTCCCAGTATACAGACAGAAATGGAAGAAACGGTAAACAAAGTTCTCGAAAGTATCATTGACTTATTATCTGTGAATGTTCTCACCCTGAATTTCACATAGACGCATCATATTCAGTTCTGCACCTCTAGGGGTACTGCACCAGCGATAAATGTAACACATGGTGCTGAAATAATACGTAGGGTGGAAACTTCAAAATTCTTAGATGTCCTTACTGATGAGAATTTAAATTGGAAAAATACACATTTTGGAACTCCTAAAACAACTTAGTTCAGCTACATTTACACACAGAATCATAGTAAATTTTGTTGAGAGAGAAATCAGTAAGTTGACATATTTTGCTTATTTTCATTCAGTAATGTCACATGGAATAATATTCTGGGGTAACTCCTCTTTAAGAAAGAAGGTCTTCACTGTCCAAACACGTGGTATAAGAATATGTGGTGCTCACCTGTGATCATCTTTTAGATCTCTGTGTAAGAGTAGGGCATTCTGACTACTGCTTCGCAGTATATTTATTCCCTCCTGGAGTTTGTTCTAAATAATCCATTACAGTTCAGAAGGAACAATGAGATACATAATTACAATATTAGAAGAAAAAATTACATTCATTACTCAACATTAAGGTTGTGTTTAGCACAGAAAGGGGTGCACAACGTTGCAACAAAAATTTTTGACCACTTACCCGATATATAACATGTCTAACAGACAGCAAGGTAAAATTTGAAAATGAATTGAAAAAGCTTATCCTTGACAACTCCTATTCCGTAGAAGAATTTCTGTGTTTGTAATGTGTAAAAGATGGTGGGTAGGAATTTCTAACTCAATCTGTATATCTTGTTTTCATTACGGAAAAAAATAATTATATGCTGATGTTTAGAGTACAAATAGATGTACAAATTAATTTGCAGTATGAATATAAAATGACTCGTTGCACATCATGACGATTTATCGTGCAAAATAATCCATGGAACGTGAAAGTATCTATCTATCTAACTAACAATTAACAACTAACTAACAAGAGGCCGATCCCAACGGCTACCTTAAGTCAAAAGGAAGACAAGAAAAATCAATTAAGCCTTGACTTAAGTGTGCCAAAATCAGAAAACATACACTATGTACAGCTGAGCCAATACCAGTTTTTCTGGTAATAACCCATTATTTGAATTTAGCTGGGTCAACATAGACACCAAGGTAACATTTACCATCTAGTGCGACCATTCAAGAAGAACAATCAATAAGACACATCCGTGCGTGCCTCCCACAGCAACGCTGTGCCTATCTCACTCAGATTTACAACAAACCGACAAATCCAAAGATTAAATGCAACTCTTATGGTACCTGTGTCAGTTGCTTAATAATTCTTAATTCGGTAAACATATGTACCTTATTGCGTCGTGGACAGTCTCGTCCAGATACAAGCATCCAATATTCACGATACGCTAATGGCGTCCAATATGTTGCCCCCCTTGCCACTAAGCATCAAATCCAGAAAGAATATCAGTTCTCTCGTCAGTCATGTACACTGGTTATTACAGTAACATACATAATATGAACCTACTCCATCAATTAATTATTAAGAAAATCACAACACAAAATCTGTAATTCTGACGTTACAAAAACGGAGTTTGCTCATCCACAGAAGGTTCTCAGTATTTGACTAAGGAGACCCAAGTACCTTATTATAGTGTGAGCGTTCTTGCCCATGCACAAGACTTTCGTTTTCAATATACCGATGGCGCACAACGGTCACGCTGACTCAACAGTAAAAGAAAAACCGTCAATACAAAACAGTAACTCTCTCATTAATTATGTACGCAGGTTACTACTGGAACACACAGAGAACGCAATATTATTCCACAAGTTAATGAAATACAAACCTTTTACACAATACTGATCTAAACGCACGAGAGAGCAAAATGATTACAAATAGAAGCGGGTTTGCATTATCGGTTGATCAAGCCTCACTAGCAGACAAAAACATCGCGCTTACCTCTGACACAATGAGGAAACATAAATCACAAGGTGAGTCTGAAACGCAGCTGCTAGAAGCTGATCGCCTTTCCCCGGACGGCTCATTCTCTCAACAATTACAATGACAGTCCTTCCAACTTGCTGCTACGGTGCCCAATAGTTCGTTCTTCAAGCAGTCGTCGGATCGCAACTCCGTTTGACTTCTCTAGGCAGATCGGCACCAGGTCCCACCCAACGTACCCACACTCGTTCGTGCCTCTATGTAACCGTTCTTCAGGGTCCAGCCTGCCCTCTGCTGTCGCCTTGCCTCTGGCAAATATGTAACAAGGGTGACAGCAGAGTCGGTCGTGTGCGATACACCAGATATACTGGTGCGTACGGCACACTGCGGTCACATAAATGACGTACACTACTCAGTCGTCACAGTTACCACATTTACTAGCACTGTAAATGATACAGTAATCAGATCCAGTTTCAGATATACACGTTTTGTACAATTAGAGAACATCATACCCCTGTCTCCAGATATAAACTTAATAACATCGTCCCAGTGAAGTTAACACAATAGTCAGTGAACACAATAAACGCTTGACATAGAGCTAGCATGATGAAAAATATAGTGGGCACGACAATGTTTTCAGTAAAGTCACACCAATGATCGACTGATAGATAAGTCACTATGTAAATCCAGATGTTAAATGATACATAATCAGGCACGTACTTTTACGAATACGTGGCATTGTGAAATGGATGTTACGTAAATACAGTCAGAACCTCCCTGATTTCAAGGACCCAGGAGAGAAAAATCACAAGAGATACGACAATGAAAATTATTATAGAGCATCTGAAAGAATTTATATTCCCGAGTCAGAAGTGCCAATTATCGTCGTCAGAGAGCAGCATGGTCGCATGAAGCGAAAATGGCGACTCCACAACAGCGCATGCAAGCCGTAGTGTTGTTTGCAGAAACAAAATCGCCGATTACTGTGCAAAGAAATTATCATCTTGTGCATGAATGTGATCCAAATTATGTGAAAACAATTAAGGAATGGTATAGGACGTTTCTGGCAACAGGAGGTGTTCTGAAACATTCTGGCGTTGCACATTACTGAGTTTCTGAATAGACAGTGGAGGAAATCAGACAAACGTTTCTCAGAAGCTCACATAAGTCAATTCGTCAATCATCTAGGTAACTTGATGAACCTCGATCAACATTGCATAGTGTAGTTCACCAGCGTCTTCGTAGGTGTGCTTACAAGGTGCAAATTCTGCAACATCTGAAGCCGAACGACAAACCACACCGACGACAATTTGCTGTGGATATGCTGCAGCGCATTGCTATCGATGCCAGCTTCATGGAAAGATGTTTATTTTCAGATGTGGTAACCTTTCATCTATCAGGAAGGGTTAATAGGCATAATGTTGGGATTTTGGGCTCGCAAAATCCGCACGTTGTCATTGAACATGTTCGTGGTAGCCCTAAACTAAACGTCTGGTGTGGGCTAACGCACGACAGGACTGTTGGACCGTTCTTCTTTGCGGAACAAACAGTGATTGGGCCAGTGTATCAAGACATGTTGCCGGCCGCGGTGGTCTCGCGGTTCTAGGCGCTCAGTCCGGAGCCGCGCGACCGCTACGGTCGCAGGTTCGAATCCTGCCTTGGGCATGGATGTGTGTGATGTCCTTAGGTTAGTTAGGTTTAAGTAGTTCTAAGTTCTAGGGGACTGATGACCAAAGATGTTAAGTCCCATAGTGCTCAGAGCCATTTGAACCAAGACATGTTGGAGCAGTTTGTGTACCCTCAGATACAAGACTTGCAACCCAACATCATTTTTCAACAAGATGGAGCTCCGCCGCATTGGTCAACGGCTGTTGGCAAGTTCCTGGATAGGAAATTTCCCAATCGTTGGATCGGACGCGGAGGACCCATGGCCTGGCCACCACGTTCACCCGACGTTACGACGCTTGATTTCTTCATGTGGGGATTCGTGAAGGACCGTGTGTATGTGACCAAAGTGGACAATATTCCTATGCTGCGACATCGTATCACTAATGCGACTGCAACAATAACAGAGGAAATGTTACAAAGAGCTTGGCAAGAAATTGAATATAGACTCGATTTTCCTCATGCTACAATTGGTTCACATGTAGAGGTTTATTCATGATAAATAAATTCTTTGTGATGCTCTACAATGTGGAGCATTTTTTGCTGTTGTATCTACTGTGTGTTTTTTTTTCTGGGTCTTTGAAATCAGGGAGGTTTGAGTGGGACACCCTGTATTACGTCAGTGCTTACTGATCGCACACTTTTCACTACACAGTTGTTCTTCGAGTTAATTCTGACAGCCAACTTATACGATAAAACTGCAGACAGATTTTACGCATTTAATTCCCGACTACAGACTTCCACTCGCACTTTTTTCCAAAGAAATATCAGTAATATATGGGCTAGGTGCGAACTCTCTCGATATATGTGGTGCTACTGAGCTTTTGGGCAGCGGACTTCGAATTGACGTAGTTGTTACTGGTGTGATGTCGAAGCACTGACTCAGAGCAGACTGAGGATTTTGGGTGGCGTCCGAATATTTAGTGAGTGGTTTATAAACATATCTTTATTCCCGAAACTATACAGTTACTTGAAAAAACGGCTAGGTCAAATTTTGTATTCAGGATGGACAATAAGTATTGACAAAAATTTAGTTTGTGAAATACCTAGTGACCTAGGAATTTAGAAAGTTTATGGACCAATTTCACGCACCCGCATTTGGGATTATTTACAAGTATGGTTGCCATATTGAGAGTTATGATAAAGTATACTAAAATATTACTTAATGGTTGAATTAATTAGTGAAGTATGTCATCTTCTTCATTTAAATCAGGTTGACACAAGGGTCGGAATTTAACAAACAGAGGCAAAATCTGCAATGAAAAATTGGGATGGTCCTGACCTTTAGTGTCAATTATCTCTTAAGTTAATTAACTTAGTGAAAATTGCTTAATTTACCTAAATATGCAGATTACCTAAGTAGAAATTTCCTCTCACAAACTGCAGTATTATTTTCATACAGGTATAACGTTTGATGAACTGATTTCACAGTAGACCTAAAAGTGGCATTAGAGTTAGCACATTGCAAACTTCCTTCAGTAATGAACGTAAATGGGAAACAGTTTTTTTAAGTATTCGAACACCTTCCACATCTATACTTCTTAGAAAATATACAAAATTTAAAAAATAAGTAAAGGGAATGATGAAAGCTAACTGTCTATAGTTTTAAAGAACAAATAAAAACTTCGAGGTTGGTTAATGACAAAGTAATTTTGTCAGAGAAGACAGACATTGGAAGAGTAGTTGAGCCGAATGAATAGTGTTTGGAAAGATGTTATAAGACAAATATCAACAGAAGTAAAGCAAGGGTAATGGAATGTAGTCAGATTAAGTCATGTGACGATGAGACAACTAGATTGGGAAACGAGACACTACAAGTGGTATATGAGTTTTCTGTTTGGGCGGCAAAATAACTGACGATGGCTGGAGTATGGAAGACATAAAATGCAGTCTGGTAATAGCAGCAAAAGCGTTTCGGAAAAAGAGAAATTTGTTAACACAGAGTACAAATTTAAGAGAAAGTCTTTTCAGAAGATATTTGTGAGTTGTGTAGTCTTGCAGAGAAGTGAAGTGTGGAGGATAAGCAGCTCAGATAAGAAGAGAACAGAAGCTTTTAAAATGGGTACTATAAATAAAGTTGAAGATTAGATGCGTAGATCAGGTAACTAATCAAAAGGTACTGAAATGAACTGAGGGAAAGAAATGAATGACACAACTTAACTACAAGAATGGTTGGTTGATAGCACATGTCCTGTGAATGAAGGAAGCGTCAGACTGGCAATGGAGGAAACGCAGGGATAAAAATTGTAGAGGGAGACAAGGGATCAATACCGCATGCAGGTACAAATGGATGCAGGTGGCAATATTTATTCGAAGATGGGAAGGGCTACACAAGATAGAATAGTGTGGAAAACTATATCAAACCAGTCTTCAGGTTGAAGACTACATAAACATCCACATCCTGCTACAAAGTGTTAATGTGAATTTTAATGTTAAAGTGGGACAAAAGCTACAGAAGGTTCTATCAGGGGTAATTTCAGATATAATACCTGAAATGACAAAGGCCATATTTTAGGATAATTTGCAAGGAAGAGCAATGTACTTTTTCTTAAAACAGAACAAAAAAAAATAAATACGAACTTCACAAGCATCAAATGGAGCGAAAGATGGACTATATTTTCTCAAACAAGAAACTGTTCGTGACAGTCCTAAGCCATTTCAGAGTTTCCATTGATGAGGCTTGTAAGTTACGCAATGAAAATAGATATAGAGTTAGAAGGATAACGAGCCATAAATTAGGAAATCAGAAATCTAGATTATGAGACTTTGTTTAAGAATGAGAACTTATACCTGATTAAATTAAACTAAGACAGCATCTTAGATAAGTAAGTTTTTACTGACACAGATGAGAGGAACAACAGTTTGACAAATATTCTTATACAAAATGTGGAAGTGTTTCAGATGCAAAGAGAGGGAAAGAAATTCACCCAACTAAGTATCTGTTAATAAGAAGGTGAGATATTAAGCAAATGGTACTAGAAAATGGATATGTTGAATTAAACAAAAATATCTTAGAGAGGATGTGAGAAGATAGAATGAAAAATTTCCAAAAGAAATAATTTATAGCAATAAAGCTATAAATGGGAAAAACAAAAATTTATGATGGATTGGCACCACACCTGATTATTTAAGATAACAGACAGCACAGTAACTAATAACAGAGAGAAAGTTATGCAAACAGTCTAAGAATTGTTTTAAATGCTTCTAAAGGTCAACATATGAATCTGAAAAAAAGAACAGGTAATACATAAAATAATGGAATTGTGCATGTGATGCCATGTGAGAGGAGTGTGACAATTTTCAAAAGTTGGACACTGATGTGATTAATCTGTTTCAGGAGAAAGAAGACAGATAAGAGGCAAAAAATTAGATACATTGAACAATCTCCATAATTTAGAATACATTTACTAAAGTTATTATCAGCTGCACAAGGAAAAAAACGTTAGATTTAGAAATGGATATAGGACAATGGACTAGCTGCAAGCCGTCGATGAAATTGCAGAAAGAGTGAATACAAAATGCTACTCTGTCTGCGATTCATATATCTTTAGAGACAACTTCAAATCCAGCTTAAACAAAATCCATACTGACAGACCTAGAGAAACAATGCAATGATTCAATATATTTTAATGTTGTAAAGAGTACATATCACTTCCCTGCAGCTTCCACAAGACTTTCTTAGGAGAGTGAAAACTCAAAATTGAAATAAGAGCCAGGAAAGAAGATTCTATATCACCGAAACAATCCTTGGGAGTCTTAGAGGAAGTTTTCAGATGCAGATATTGGGAAAAACGAAGATATAATACTTCCAAATGGAAAATGTGTGAGCCACCTGTTTATAATGATGACACTTCACTGTTTACCTCTAGTTGAGATAAATAACAACATCAAACGAAATACAGTAGTGAAGCAAGTTTTAATGAAGGCCTGAAAATCAATTATAATACTACTAACACAAAGTATAAACACTGCGTCGAAAATGGTAAATGCATAACTGAGTAAAATAGAGGTTAGATTTTAGAAAATAATATGTAAACTTCACAGTTAAGTCATAGAAGGAGTTATTTAATTTTTTTATTTAGGGTAACTGCAGAGAGTGTAAGGATGGACAGTAAAAGAAGTAACTAGAGGCCTGCAAAAGGCGTGTACTGCTTGTAGTAAACTAAATATCGTTGTCCAACCTCACACTCCTAATGTGTCTGCTAGAAATATCCTATATTGTGCCTCTAAATGCGTATTTACCATCTGGTGGGTCTAACAGATATCATAGCCTAAGAAGATTATGTGTTCGTTTGTCATAAGAAGGGATAACGCTGCTTTTAAGAAAAACTGTATTTATACTTTTCTGTAGACCCAGACCCACGTAATTTTTCTCGCAATTATTCACTAGTACTGCTTTTGGACGCATAAAGGTTACCTTTTAGTGAAGCGCTTTACCCAAAAATGCACTGTTCTGTGTCAATAGAGTCGACAGCTTTTTACAGGCTTAAATAAATTTGAAGCACCATGTTTTATTCGTAATACACCTGTTTGAACGTAATGAGCAGAATGTTTCGAAATACGAATTTTCGCACTTTCACCATCTCCATGCTTAGTATTTACTTTTATCTCATGATGTGAAATATAAATTATGTGAACATTTTTGGGAGATGAACATCAACCATCAGCCATTTTATATAAGATATTTGCTCTTCACTTCTACAATATTTCGTCTGATTGTGTTGTTTATCTTTTTCTACGTACAATATCCCACATTTTGCTTTCTGTCGGCTTATTTGTTTAAATTAGTATACTGATTTGTTTCTGATTAATTACAGATTATAGCTTGCGGTGTCTGTAAAACTCCATAACTTTTTAGGATGTGAAAAACGCGGATTTTAGTGGTCCTCATACTGAAACGGAGTCCTATATAGTTGTCTTGCAGACTGCACATATTCCTCAGTTCATTTAAGTTGATAGCTCAGTTAGTGCTGCTCACCAACACATTACACCTTTGGAGAAACTGTCTGAGAAGTGTCTTACGTATTTCCCGTCTTTTACATGATTTACGACAAGCTACAAAAAAAAAGTGATCGCTAAATTTTTCTTCGTCTCTTTGTCTCGAAGCAACAGAAATCGGAATATATACGACAAATGATGTGTTTTCTAGTGTCTACGGTCCAAGAAGAACGGTGTTTTCGTTTGACGTTCAGCGTTTAGAGAATTTTAAATGAATTGGAGTTATGATGCAGGTAGTACTCGCACATCATACGCAAATCACGCGTGAAAATGATTCGAAACGCTGATTCAGTATGGATTATGAAAGTAATTTTAGCTTTCGTTACCTTTAGACGTCAGCTTTTATCGAGAGGGCCACTGTGGTGAGTCCAAGACACAGGTCGCCTTATTGGCAGCAAAGCATATGAGAGAGAAAGATTAAGTTTTACGATCCCACAGACTGCTCGAATTGATTTGAGCTTCTACAGGGTGGTCCATTGATCGTAACCGCACCAAATATCTCACGAAATAAGCGTAAAACGAAAAAACTACAAAGAACGAAACTTGTCTAGCTTGAAGGGGGAAACCAGATGGCGCTATGGTTGGCCCGCTAGATGGCGCTGCCATAGGTCAAACGGATATAAACTGCGTTTTTAAAAATAGGAATCCCAATTTTTTGTTATATATTCGTGTAGTATGCAAAGAAATATGAATGTTGTAGTTTGACCACTTTTTTCGCTTTGTGATAGATGGCGCTGTAATAGTCACAAACGTATAAGTACGTGGTATCACGTAACATTCCGCCAGTGCGGACGGTATTTTCTTCGTGATACGTTACCCGTGTTAAAATGGACCGTTTACCAATTGCGGAAAAGGTCAATATCGTGTTGATGTATGGCTATTGTGATCAAAATGCGCAACGGGCGTGGCAGAAAAAAGGTAAAGCATTCAGAAGTCATGGTCGAATGTGGATATACCGTCGCACACGTACACACCATATATGTAATATGTAGATGATTTAGGTCCATTACACACTAGGACACTGGTGACGGTCGCCAGTGGTAGTGACCGGTAATTGTGGTGAACACTCCTGGATCACTGGTGTCCGACACTGCAGGTATTGCCAACTGATTAGTTAGTGAAATGAACTCGAGCAAGGAAGAACTTGTGGTGTCTCTGGCGCAGGGCGCCCTATTTTTGTGACTTTGGCTACTTCGGGCTGCTTTGTTCTAGTGTTCCTTTTGGTGCGTAACTTGTTCTAGTGGCATGTTTGTATATACCAATGCATAATAAATGCGTGTTCTATACTTAGTGTGTGTTATCTCCAACCGATCCTACATGATAACCACAGTGGTGACCCCGACACCGTTGTCGTCTCATCGCGAGTTATTTTGTGCTTGTTTTCGTCATTTAGGAACTTCGTGTGCAAGGCCACATTGTTTGCGCCACAATGGAAGTACCAGTGTCTTTCGGTGCAAGTGTAATGGGTCCCATTAACTATGCTCGCGACCACGAGTGGACAAGTGTACCATCTTCGAATTTGGTTAAAAGTGAACAATTATTTACGCCCAGCCACGCCGGCGGACACCTAACCTTACCCAGCACAACATGGCCACCGCCTAGCGTGGCAGCACAACAACAGCCACAACATGGACAGTGCACGCCACCTGACTACATCATGGACGACCTTCCAATTAAAGACATTGTGGATTATCTTTCATCTAAGTCATTACCTACAGGATGGTTTGATGAAGCTTCAGAACTGCGAATCGAACATTTCTATGCATGGGGTAGCACATTCTAATATGCATTGTGTCGCAGCACCCCCCCCCCCTCCCCCCCTCCTCGCCGTCTCGGCGACGCCGGTCGCCTCAACCATGCCAGCTTCTACGACCATGGCCGCCTTCTGCTCGCTTTCGTAATGGCGCTGGCCTTTCCGCTTGAGCCGGTTACCAGGTCAGCCCCATTGTGGCTTCACAGCAACCACCTCCCACCTGCTGTTACAGCGGCATTGGCCGTTACACCCGGGCCGTGTTCTTCGTCAGGCTTGCAGATTGGACACACCATGCTAACTTATAGACCAGGTCCCTCTGCACTGTGTGGTGCATGTGGCCACCGCCCCATGCAGATCTCAGGCGATGCACTATTCACTGCTAGTGCTCTTCCAGTGTCGGAGGCGTCCTTACATGGCATATTTCCAAAGCTACCTGCTTTGCAAAAAATGGTTCAAATGGCTCTGAGCACTATGGGACTTAACTTATGAGGTCATCAGTTCCGTAGAACTTAGAACTACTTAAACCTAACTAATCCAAGGACATCAAACACATCCATGCCCGAGGCAGGATTCGAACCTGCGACCGTAGCGGTCGCGCGGTTCCAGACTGTAGCGACTAGAACTGCTCGGCCACACCTGCTTTCCAAAAAGATAACCCAAAAACTTGGTTCACTTTGGTGGATCACCTACTGGACATTCACAGTATTTCAGACGATGACGCTCATTTTGTCAGCCTGGTTAGCCACCTCCACACTCATAAGGACATCATCAGCGGTTTGCTTCTCTCACCGCCTGCCTCACACAAATATTCGATCGTGAAAGCACTGCTTATCGAGCTCCTTTCTCGCCCTCCATCAGAGGCTGTCCACCATATTTTTCATGATGAGCACCACGATTACCGCACCCCTTCGCATTTTTGGCGGCGCTTACGTTCATTAATCGACGATCAAGCATTATCTGACGCCGCACTTTGGACGTTGTGGATGGTAAAGATGCCTTCGGATCTGCAACTTCATCTACTGTCTCAATTCGCCGACCCACTAGAGGTTCATTTACGCATGGGTTAGCAGGCTTACGCTATCATTCATCACTGACACTACCTGTCACGAACATCTCCCTCAGTTGGTACACCTGCACCTCCAGTTCTGCGTCCTGCCAGCAGAGGCCAGTGCACTCGCCTTGGCACCTCAGCTGCCACCTAGCGGCCTACACGAGGTACTGTCAGTGGGCTCCCGACAGCCGCCAACCATGCTTGAGTAGCAACCCAATCAGCTACCGGTCCTGATGCAGTCACTGCACTGCACTGCCCCGCCTACCAACCTACCCACTGTGCCAGTTCCACACTACTTACGGGGATGCCGACTGAAACTGCAACGTGCCTTGCACCTACCCAATCAAGACCAGCACATTTAGGCGCCACATCCCACCACGTTCCTTCAAAGCACCTATCGTCCAACACTGCACCACTCGCTTCAGCGACGTGACGCCTCTATGCCACAAACATGTCAACGAGAATCCACTTTCTCTTTGACGCTGGCGCTGACATTAGCATAATCCCAACCAAACACAGTGCTGACGTCCTATCACCTTCTACCCTCGCCTTGATCGCCGCCAATCGTTCTCCTTTTGCAGTCTATGGCTCCATCAAGATGTCGCTTCTCCTATCACCAGTTGACACCTACCCTAGGACCTTCCATGTTGCTAATGTGGATGAACCTGTGATCGGTTTGGATTTTCTACACCATTACGAACTTTCACCAGGCCTGCAGGCTGCCGCACCCCGCCACACATCTGGCTCTACAGTTCCATGCTCAAACGAGTTCAGCACGACTTTGCTCTCTGCCTCCTTGGCTATGCTTTACATATGTGCATCCATGGTCGAGCACATTACTACACGGCTCTCTGACCTGTCAGACGTGTGCTCACAAATCGCCAAACTCCACACCCATAATTAGGCCTTAAGCACCAGCATCGCCTCCACCTCCGCTGTATTGTCATGTTCATGGCATAACATACTTTGCCTAACAGCAGATCCGCAACTAGGTGGTTCATCACACACCTCTACAGCGTATTCTCACCAATCTGCTCCTGCATCGAGCATACCATCGCCTGCTGTTGTTTCCTCACTGCCACGGACGAATCTACAGGACGCATCTTCATGCTCCACTCCTGCTATACGTCTTCCGTCGTCGATTTCAGCCGACGCCCAGCCTACACTGCCCCGGTTCACCAAGATCAGTGAACCGACGTTGCCTGCAGATGGCTTCTCGACCCCTATTGCCGGCCATCCTACGTATCAGCCATCAGTAATGGCCCACCTGTTCGTTATAATGACAGGTGCCTTAACGAACTTCCACACGCTAAGGAGATCATTCAGGATCTGTTGACTTCGGGCATCCCCTGCCCCTCTGATAGCAACTGGTCTTCACCTATTCATCTTGTTCCTAAAAAGGACGGCACCTTACTTATGTGCAGGGTCTACAGGTCCCTTAATGCTCACAGCATTATCGATAACTACCCCATGCCACATATCCAAGATTTCACACAATTCTAGCTTTTTCTCCATTTTAGATTGTTCCAAGCCTATCATCAGATCCCTATGCATCCACTGGGTATTCCGAAGATGGCCATCATAACACCCTTCAACCTATTTGAATACTGTGACGTGCCTTATGGATTGAAAAATGCTGCGCAGACATGGCAGCAGCTCATTGATTCCATTTTGCTCCAACTGCCATTTTCTTATGCTTACTTAGATGATATACTGATCTTTTCGTCCTCCAATGAGCAGCATCAGGTTCACCTCGATTCAGTCTGTTTGGACCTCGTTGCCAACGACGTGGTAATCAACCATGATAAATCTCAACTGTGTTCCACATCAGTTACCTTCCTAGGCCATGCTGTCTCTGTCGACAGCCTCCAACCTACGAGTTCTTGTGTCGAAACTGTAGTGGACTGTTAAGGCAGCCAGTCCACAGTGAAGTAGCCGAAAGGGCACGCGTCAACTCACGCCGTCTGGCGTTAAGTCTGGAACAGGATTCGTAATGAATGTGATAAAGAAAAGAACGTAGCTACTAGAACACTTAACTTTTATATCGTCCTTTGGTATACAGCATTCTTGATGATACAAGTGAGACTATCTTGAGATACATGCAATGGTACAAATGGCGCCTTGCTAGGTCGTAGCCATTAACTTAGCTGAAGGCTATTCTAACTGTCTCTCGGCAAATGAGAGAAAGGCTTCGTCAGTGTAGTCGCTAGCAACGTCGTCGTACAACTGGGGCGAGTGCTAGTACGTCTCTCGAGACCTGCCGTGTGGTGGCGCTCGATCTGCAATCCTGACAGTGGCGACACGCGGGTCCGACATGTACTAATGGACCGCGGCCGATTTAAGCTACCACCTAGCAAGTGTGGTGTCTGGCGGTGACACCACAGAAACCATACGTGATCTTCCTCTCCCTGAGGATTATGCTCAGGTTCGTTGTTTTCTGGATATGGCAAACTTTTATTGCCACCATATTCCTCAAGCTGCCTCCATCCATATGGCCCTCACCGATGCTCTCTCCGAAAAAAAAAAAAACCTTCGGGAAATGGAAATTGGAGTGGATCAAACCCATGCTCGACACCTTTGGTAACCTTAAAACTGCCCTCGCCAAAAGCGTCACACTCGCTCACCCTGACCCTGAAGCCTGTGTCTTGATCACGACTGATGCCAGGGACTCAGCTGTGGGTGGGCACTGTTTTACAACAGCACACCACTGACTCTACCCATCCCCTCCGCTTCGTTTCTAAGAAACTGATTAATAGGCAGTGCAAGTGGTCGGCTTTCAACTGTGAGCTTCTCACTGTATATGAGGTGATTAAACATTTCTGTAGTGAGCTCGAGGGGCGACCTTTCATGATCTACACAGAACGCAAGCCACTCTTGGATGGTATTCGTAATCCAGCTAAGGACCCTCTTCCAATACGTGCTATATCTGCAGTGTGGAGAAAATTGCAGCAGACTACCTTACCCACATCTGTATGCTAACTGCACTGCTGTATCTGGAGGAGCTCGCCTGACTACTAGCCAATGATGATGATATACAGTGAATAATATCAGACAATGAATCATCGCTCTCTGTCCAGCCCTATATACTACCTGGGTCCTTTGTGACACCTCTATGGGCACACTCCGCCCCCTGGTCCCTACTGCCCTTCACCATAGGGTCTTTACTGCCTTGCATGGGCAGCACGGTTGGGAGGCACACTCAACCTCCACTGGGCAAGTTTGACATTTCAAATGGGTTTTTTGGCACATCCATATCGACGTCGTTGGTCCCCTCCCCCCTGTCCAAGGGTTACAGATACATCTTATCGATCATTGACCATGTGACTGAGTGGCTTGAGGCGGTCCCTCTTATTGACATCATGGCCGAGACCATCACCCATTCTTTCGTCTCGGCATGGATGCTTGCTTTGTCTGTCCCCTGTCCCTTACAACAGACCAGGGATGCAAGTTTGAGTCTGCCCTCTTTGCACCTCTGTGAACTCTGCAGTGTAGGCAAATTTCACACCACAGCTTACCACCCACAGGCGAACGGCCTGGTCGAGCACCGCACACTGGAGGCCACGCTCATGTGCCACGGCGGACTATGCTCATAGGCCGTTCCGTGGGTCCTGCTGGGTATTTGCTTGGCCCATGAAGAAGATCTGAACGCCTCGCTCGCAGAGATTCTATACAGCGAACCCCTCCTTCTTCCCACCAAGTTCGATAAGGATTCACTGTCAGCCGCAATGGAAGATTTTCCCACCATGGTCGAGCGGGTTTGTATGCATGTTGCCCACCTCTGCACCCCCATTTCCTGCCCACACACCACCCCGCATGTGTTCATCCACAAGAACCTTGCTTCATGTGACTTTGTGACGACACTGTGTGAGCAGCCCTGCAGCCACCTTATTTGGGCCCTTACCACATGCTACGTCGTGGTATGAACACATTTGTCATCCACCTTCATGGACAGTCACAGACAATGCCTGTTAATCGACTGAAGCCGTCGTGGTCACTCATCGATCTGCCTCCTGACACTGCTGGCCTGAGTTCGGCTGATGTGTCTCTGCCTGTACAGCCGCTGGAACCATGGGGCTCCCGCACTGCCAACTCTGACGCCCCTGCCTCCCGCGCTGGCCACCGCCTACAACCACTGCACTGGCACCAAGGTTACGAATTCGTGTAATGAAGCTTCCCTCCGCCATGCTGCACACTAACGTGGGGGAGGAGGCGGCTGTATTGCGTCTCTGGTACAGAGCGCCCTATCTTTGTGACTTTGGCTTCTTTGGACTGCTTTGTACTAGTGTTCCTTTCGGCGCACAACTTGTTCTACTGCCATGTTTGTATGTACCAGAGAATAATAAATGCGTATTCGATACTTAGTGTGTGTTATCTCCAATCAATCGTACGTGATAACCACCAACTTTTGTTAGTATTTCTAAGCAGGAGGAGGAGAATGAAGAAAAAATTTCATTACACATACATCGACTGCTATGTGATCGGCTGGAGAAAGGATTGTTCTATACTCTTTATGTCGGTCTGAGACAAGATGAGAAGTTTTTCAGTATTTTCAAATGTCTAAAACTTCATTTGATGAACTGCTAGGAGAAGCAAAAGAAGAAATCACAGGAATGGGCATTATACTATGGAAGGCTATCCCAGCAGAGGAGAACTTGCTCTAACATTAAGGTAGGTGCTGTAATATTAGTAATTTTGTTGATTGCATATTTCACAGATTTGAGCTGGTATTAGTATACATTACAAATTATTGTAAAACTTTTGCAGATAGTCTACTTTCATTGTTGCCCTGCCTGTGCTGTCGAAAAGTATATTAAGGATTCGTCACTCTACTCAGAGGCCATTGGTGAACACACAGATGGTAACTGATCGAACAGCATGGACTGTTCTCCATTCTAGCCATGAACTATTCCACGATGTGCATGGTCGTGATATGGACCCACAGTAGCGGAAATTTACCGGTACAAATCCAATTTGGGACGAAATGGAAGCGCTGTAATATTGTTGCGCATTAATAATAATTTTCATCGTATCAGATTTCACCTTCAGTCCTGCATGACTGGGAATTTATTTAAATTCTGGCACTAAAGACTGCATGAACAAGCTATCTTCGTCTTCTTGTTATGTTGAATTGTGTTTAGTGGCGTACTTTTCCTTCAAAATGTTATACAGCATATCATCTTCTTTTTAAAGACTCTTCTTTCCATGTGGCCTTTTTTGCGGTCACACAGCAGTTTTTTCACGTGCCTCCTGGTCTAAATTTTCTCCTCCATCAAATTCATATCTCTCATTATCATCATCATTGTCAATACTAGAGGTAGTGCTCTTACAGTCAGTTGTTAAGAATCGGAGCTGGTCGAAGTAGATGTACTTCTTCCTACCAGTTGATGCAGAACCACTCTTTCCAGTCTTTTGCCTTAATTAATCACTCTCAGATATAATTGGCCCTTAAGCTCTTCTATTTCCTTTGAAGGATTGTCCTTGCAACAAATAAAAACCACCGTAATGTTATAATACAGGGTTTATTGCACAAGGACTAAACATTGTACAGATATCATACATAAGTCATTATGAAGAGAAACCCAGAAAGTTATTTTTCGTGTATACCGCCACAGCGTAGTTTGGTAATTTGCTGATAGTGCTAGTCGCAAACATGTCGAGTTCAGGTGTGGAGCGAGCTTTCTGTGTGTTGGAGTTCGACAAAAATAAGTGTGATACAGCTGTTCAACGGATGTTTAGAACCAAGCACGGTAAGAAGCCACCAACAAGGAAGGCCACTTTACCACTGGCACAACAAATTCGTTAGGACGGGTTGCTTGCGCCTGGCAAGAGAAGCGGACGTTTCAGTGTGAGTGAAGTGAATGTGGAGCGCGTACGAGAGACATTCATAAGGAGTCCAAAGAAATCTGTGCGTTGCGCAAACGTGAACTCGAAATGGCTCCAGCGACGTCTACCATGTGATGTAGCAGAGCTCCAGGAGAGAATACGGGAAGCGACTGCCACAGTCGACGATGCCATGCTGGGATGGGCATAGCAAGAATTCGATTAGCGTATTGACGTCTGCTGGGTCACTCATGGTTCTCATATCGAATGTTTGTAAAAAAAAAAAAAAAAAAAAAAAAAAAACCTCAAGAGTTTCTCTTCAAAATGCAATATGTATGACATCTGTACAATGTTTAGTTCTTGTGCAATAAATAACTGAATGTGTTCCCAGACTTTATGTACTCTCAGTCTTATCCTTAGTGTGTGTGTGTGTGGGTGGGGGGGGGGGGGTGCGTGTGTGTGTGTGCGTGTAAACCGTATACTTTCGTAGTTTTGTTTCATGCGCTTTATCTTTTTGTTGTAGATACTTGGAGGCCGGCTCATACATGGTGATGCTGATGATGATAATGTTCGACTTGTGGGGTGCTCAACTGCGCACTCATCACTGCCCATACAAAGTCCCAGTCTTAACACAGTTCAAGTTTTACACAATCAAGCCGAGCCACTATCACGAATGATGATGATGATGATGAAATGATGAGAACAACACAAACACGCAGTTCTCAGACAGAGAAAATCATCCATGAGGGACTTAAGCTTTCGGTGCTGAATTGGTGTGTCAGCTGTCTCGTATATTATACGAGACATTTGCTTTGCCGTATGGCATAAAATGAAGTCAAAATGTTTTCCCAGCTGTCGATAGTGCTATGGCTTACCTCAGCTGAACGATTACGTAAGAGGGCCTACTTCCCTCATTGTGTGGGTGCAGTGGACGGAAAACACAGAATTATAAAACCCACCTCCAGTATTTCACACTAATTATAAGAACTATTTTCCATTCTGTTGTTGGATGTTTGTGATTCGACGTACAAATTCTTCTTTATAAACAATGGAGCGAATGGAAAATCGCCCGACTCAACTGTGTTTTGTAATTCAGTGTTAAATAAAAAATACAAGATGGTATGCTAGATTTCCCTGCACCCAAACCACTGTCATTAACTTTTGAAAGACTTATGCCATTCATGTTCGTAGGTGATGAGGACTTCGGGATGCCAAAATTTATTCTACATCCTTTTGGAGGAAAGTACGTACACGATAATAAACGCGTGTTCAACTAAAGACTGTTCAGATCAAGAAGGTTCATCGAGTGTAGTTTTGGAATTCTTGCAAACAAGTGGCGCATTTTCCATACACCATTCGATGTTAAATTGGATTTAGCCGTGTCTATTGTAAAGACATGTTGCCTGCTCCATAACTTTGTGCGTGATCGCGATGGAATACAGTTTGAGGATACGTTAACTATTCAGGGATTGCAGGACATGTCACCTTGCTTAGCGGGTGGAGGAAATATGGCGAACAGTATCAGAGATGACTTTGCAAACTACTTCGCCAGCCCTTAAGGCGAAGAGCCTTGGCAGCTGCAAAAAAACTAATTGCTAGCTATGTTATGTGAGCGTTAATGTGGTTAGGCCTCATTTTTCATCTGGAATTGGATTTGTGATGTGCATAGTGAAATTATTACTATGTTAAGTGTAACAAGTCATATTGTTGCATTCACTGAACTGACTGGAATTTACAATTAAAATTATCGAGTGTCAGGAACTTGTATTTCAATAATATTATGATAACGTAAATAATTGTAACTAAGAATAATATTTTAACTGTATTTTTCGGACCATAATTTGGAGCGCCTTAAGATGCACCCTTAATTTTGTTATAAAAATTTTGAAATATAAATATTTTCTTAGATTTTCTCTTCATTCGCCCTGTAGGGGTGAGTTCGTGGTTTCCACGCTCATCCATTTTGTCCCTTCTTATCACATTAAGACTGTGTAACGGTACACTTGATACTGGTAAATGCAAAAGAAAAGGGGTGAGGAACGCAAATGTGCTTGAAGGTTTCTACCCTCCTAGCCTCGTACAAGGGTAGCAACTTAATTTCGCTAGTCTTTTATGGTCCGAAAAATAAGGTATTAAATTTGAAAAAAGAACACACAACTTATCAATTTTTTTTCCACCCATGCTCTTCTCATTGAAATCAAGCACAAACTTCTTTATAATTTCTTGCCACACATTCATTGTCACCACTTTGTTGCCATAGACATCGCTTTTGACATCCCAAATAGTAGGACGACTTTCTACTTCACTTATAAAATCTTTCGTGTTAATGAAATCTAAACTCATGGCTACAACGTGTACAGTATAATTTACGATGAATGTTTCCGTCACTGTGTCAGAAATTACGGCCTGTCTGTTGACAAATCTGCAGCGATATATCTGTGATCTGTGTCCCAGTTCGAACACTCCAATTCAAACTAATGCATGTCCGGCGGTAACTGCTGTGAACGCAGTGACCTTGTCTGTCACTTTTTGCGAGGGTGAGTCACTGCTGCGTGACAATGGCTTGGTGAGGCAGTGTATTGTCCCAGTGTGAATACTCCAGTTCAAATGAATGTACCTCTGTTGGTGACAGTAGCTGGTGACAGTCACGAGTGCCCCAGTGTGTAACAGGCCTTAGACTTGCAATCCTCTGTGGTAACAGAATGGCCACCAGAGTGCATTGCTGTCGAACGTCTTCATTGTTGTTACCAGGCCTGGTAAGATATAGACCTATAAGGGCGTGGACGGGTTCAGATACTGAGTGATCACTGTGAAGGACACGAAAATGTCTCGTACTCATTGGAGACAGCGTTATTGGCACCTTGCAGAGTTTGAAAGAAGAGTTGTGGGTCTCCACTTGGTGGGCCGATCGAATCGTGCAACATATAGATTTGTAGGGAATCCGAATATGACTATGGTCCTATGTTGTATAGCATGAGAACGGGAGGGCAGACATACTCATCATCAAGGTTCCGGTCGAAAGCGCCTGTCTGCCGCAAGCGAGGATCGCCATATTGTGCTCCAAGCATATCGTAACTCCTTCGTATTTGTGAGTGACATCCTAGAAAAAGTAATAGATTCCCTGCAACATTCTGTGTCGACTTGCACCATTTGTCGGAGACTAGCAGTAAGCAGACTAGCGAATTACCGTCCCATTCGTACGCTGCCGTTCACACCAACGACTGACTTTGGAGTGGTACTGTTGACGAATGGTGTCGCATTACATTCAGCGATGAACAGCAGTTTTCCATTACACCAGATGACAATCGTCGACAAGTGTGGCGACGACCTGGGGAGAGATACCCTTCTTCCCATGCGATGGCGAGGCAGAACGGTTACTCCAGGCCTCATGGTTTGACTTCCGGTGATGGTTGGTTGTGACTGAGGGGACTGACGGCACAACAGTACGTCACAGACATCCTGTGTCCTCATGTATTGTCTCTCGCGTGGTGCCATTTTTCGACATTGCTCTTCCACCATGGTACTTGTCTTTATCATCTGTCTGCGTGATGCTGAGGCACCGTCGTGGCCAGAAAGATCCCCAGACCCATCCGCAGCAAAAGACTTGCGGTACCAGCTCGGACATCAATCTTCTCCCTGTGCCAGTATCCAGAATATGAAGGATCAGGTACAAGAGCTGCGGCCTGCCTGCCTTAGGAGAGGTTGCAGTTGCTCTACGACATCATTCCCAGTAGAGTCAATGCATGAGTCCAGGCCAACTGGTGTGCAACGTGATACTGATTATTGGGCTCATACTGCCAAGGTGGCAGGGGTAAAATACAGGGAGCGAAAGGCTATTTACAATTTGTACAGAAACCAGATGGCAGTTATAAGAGTCGAGGGGCATGAAAGGGAAGCAATGGTTGGGAAGGGAGTAAGACAGGGTTGTAGCCTCTCCCTGATGTTGTTCAATCTGTATATTGAGCAAGCAGTAAAGGAATCAAAAGAAAAATTCGGAGTAGGTAGTAAAATTCATGGAGAAGAAATAAAAACTTTGAGGTCCGCCGATGACATTGTAATTCTGTCAGAGACAGCAAAGGACTTGGAAGAGCAGTTGAATGGAATGGACAGTGTCTTGAAAGGAGGATATAAGATGAACATCAACAAAAGCAAAACAAGGATAATGGAATGTAGTCTAATTAAGTCAGGTGATGGTGAGGGAATTAGATTAGGAAATGAGACACTTAAAGTAGTAAAGGAGTTTTGCTATTTGGGGAGCAAAATAACTGATGATGGTCGAAGTAGAGAAGATATAAAATGTAGACTGGCAATGGCAAGGAAAGCGTTTCTGAAGAAGAGAAGTTTGTTAACATCGAGTATAGATTTAAGTGTCAGGAAGTCGTTTCTGAAAGTATTTGTATGGAGTGTAGCCATGTATGGAAGTGAAACATGGACGATAAATAGTTTGGACAAGAAGAGAATAGAAGATTTCGAAATGTGGTGCTACAGAAGAATGCTGAAGATTAGATGGGTAGATCACATAACTAATGAGGAAGTATTGAATAGGATTGGGGAGAAGAGAAGTTTGTGGCACAACTTGACCAGAAGAAGGGATCGGTTGGTAGGACATGTTCTGAGGCATCAAGGGATCACCAATTTAGTATTGGAGGGCAGCGTGGAGGGTAAAAATCGTAGAGGGAGACCAAGAGATGAATACACTAAGCAGATTCAGAAGGATGTAGGTTGCAGTAGGTACTGGGAGATGAAAAAGCTTGAACAGGATAGAGTAGCATGGAGAGCTGCATCAAACCAGTCTCAGGACTGAAGACCACAACAACAACAACACTGCCAAGTTCTTTATACATGCGACTCGATTTAATAGTAGCTGATATAACAACACATACACTCTGCCCATGAAGTTTCATTTCGTTTCCTCCTCCCCATCTGGGTACTTCACATCTTGTCAGGTAATGTAGTTATAAAAACATCTGTATGCTTCCGAACAGTGGAACCTGCCTGTGTACCTGTAAGACCGGCTTCCTCTAGATTTTTCCACGCACTATGGTCTTCTACAGGTATCTGTGTTGCTCCTGCATGTCGTCTGTCATCTACCTGACTTTTATTAAGCTGTCGCCTGGTTCTTTTCCTGTCGACTGAGATTCAGCAAACAACTTCCTTGGTTCACCTACCAGCTATTCACATCATTATATGCTGCGCCCACCTTCATTTCACTTCGTTAGGATTATAACTACGACTGTTATTTGATCCATTTGTTTGTTTTCCTGTCTGTTGTATTAAAACTTAATGCGCATATCTGCACTGCTTCTGAGCAACACTCACGTTTTGAATGGTTTACAAATTAAAATTCCATGCCTCAGTAGGGGAGAGTACTGTACCCTGAGAACGCTTTTGAGACTTTAATACATTTTCATATTCCGTTTTGAAATGACAGCATTCACTTTATGTGTGGTGCAGTCTTTTCCTGAAATTACTTCGGTTAAGTAAGGTTCGTCTGAATGTGAATAACTTTTCCAAAGTAGAACGTCTCAGGTGCCTAGGAACAAGTATTCTATTCAAATTAGTAAATACTGCACTCAAGAAAATCTCGTCAGTCGTGTATTTGATAATCTGTGTTTTACACCATTACGCTACTATTCACCAATAGTAAGTGAAATCAAATTAAATGGGAGTATCATCAAAAACCAGTAACAAATTAAAAACATTTGGAAATAGAATCTGTGGCAACTAACACGACATTCCTTTCTAAGGACAAGCGAAATGGTTAAGATACCAAAGGAACTCATTTCATTTGCAGACATCAAGTGTTCCATGGTAGAAGACCTTCCGTTTCAAGATACGAGAAATTGTATGACCGGCAAAGCAAGCGTTAACCATCTATATATTATGTAATTAGTTTTAAAAATTTACAGAACTTTGCTCACAATAAAACTCCATAACTCAAGAACTAACAATATTCTCTAAATACTAGAGCTATTTTTTCCAACCTCCGATCGGTCGCGAAATGGAAACTTCAATGAAAATCAAAATTTTTATTTTTATTTTGTAAATTTAGTTACACCTTTCATTTATTTCTGTACATAATCTCCCCTCCGACTTAGACATTTGGTGTAGTGTCGTACCAACCTTCCAACACCCTCATCACTGAAGGTAGCCATCTGTGCTTTCCGCCAATTCTCTACAATGGTTTGCAACTTGCTATCTGTGCCAAAATGCTCTCCTCGCAATAAACGGGTCTTGTGAGCGAGGAGATGAAATTCATGGGGAGCCATGTCCGGGATGTGTCGTGGGTGACCAAACACATCCCATCAAAAACGCTGCAGGAGCGTCGTTTCTGCAGTGTGCGGTCGAGCATTGTCAGGAAGAAGAAAATGCATTGCAGTTACGTTATGTGGGCTGCTTGAAATCAGGCGGAACCACTCAGCAGGCACTTCACGCTTTGCTGGAGACTATTGTTCTAAGCATCTTTGCGTTCTCACTGTTTGCTCAGAAACGAAAAGTGCTACGTGACGCGATCGACGGGTACACTAGAGACACTGCACAACATATCTGGCAACCCTTCATCAGATTTTCATTGTGGTTTTAATTTCGCTACCGATCGGAGAAATACACTCCTGGAAATGGAAAAAAGAACACATTGACACCGGTGTGTCAGACCCACCATACTTGCTCCGGACACTGAGAGAGGGCGGACACACCAGGAACCGCGGTGTTGGCCGTCGAATGGCGCTAGCTGCGCAGCATTTGTGCACCGCCGCCGTCAGTGTCAGCCGGTTTGCCGTGGCATACGGAGCTCCATCGCAGTCTTTAACACTGGTAGCATGCCGCGACAGCGTGGACGTGAACCGTATGTGCAGTTGACGGACTTTGAGCGAGGGCGTATAGTGCGCATGCGGGAGACCGGGTGGACGTACCGCCGAATTGCTCAACACGTGGGGCGTGAGGTCTCCACAGTACATCGATGTTGTCGCCCGTCGACCTGGGACGGGACCGCAGCGACGCACGGATGCACGCCAAGACCGTAGGATCCTACGCAGTGCCGTAGGGGACCGCACCGCCACTTCCCAGCAAATTAGGGACACTGTTGCTCCTGGGGTATCGGCGAGGACCATTCGCAACCGTCTCCATGAAGCTGGGCTACGGTCCCGCACACCGTTAGGCCGTCTTCCGCTCACGCCCCAACATCGTGCAGCCCGCCTCCAGTGGTGTCGCGACAGGCGTGAATGGAGGGACGAATGGAGACGTGTCGTCTTCAGCGATGAGAGTCGCTTCTGCCTTGGTGCCAATGATGGTCGTATGCGTGTTTGGCGCCGTGCAGGTGAGCGCCACAATCAGGACTGCATACGACCGAGGCACACAGGGCCAACACCCGGCATCATGGTGTGGGGAGCGATCTCCTACACTGGCTGTACACCACTGGTGATCGTCGAGGGGACACTGAATAGTGCACGGTACATCCAAACCGTCATCGAACCCATCGTTCTACCATTCCTAGACCGGCAAGGGAACTTGCTGTTCCAACAGGACAATGCACGTCCGCATGTATCCCGTGCCACCCAACGTGCTCTAGAAGGTGTAAGTCAACTACCCTGGCCAGCAAGATCTCCGGATCTGTCCCCCATTGAGCATGTTTGGGACTGGATGAAGCGTCGTCTCACGCGGTCTGCACGTCCAGCACGAACGCTGGTCCAACTGAGGCGCCAGGTGGAAATGGCATGGCAAGCCGTTCCACAGGACTACATCCAGCATGTCTACGATCGTCTCCATGGGAGAATAGCAGCTTGCATTGCTGCGAAAGGTGGATATACACTGTACTAGTGCCGAAATTGTGCTTGCTCTGTTGCCTGTGTCTATGTGCCTGTGGTTCTGTCAGTATGATCATGTGATGTATCTGACCCCAGGAATGTTTCAATAAAGTTTCCCCTTCCTGAGACAATGAATTCACGGTGTTCTTATTTCAATTTCCAGGAGTGTAATAGCCCTCATAGCTTTAATACAGTATACAGCACTTAAATACAAATGATACACAAAACACAGCCTCATGTCTCACAATAGCGAAAACAGTAGAAAATGCTGGAAACTGCTCATGGCGGTTTCCAGTGAGGATTCCTTTATGTGATTCCAAAATCAGACATCAGATTGCAACAATGAACCGGAAAATCATGTATTCCTACGTACACTATCGTCCAGGGCACAACACTCTCTCCTATTGGAAATGAAAGCTTGTAATACACACTGACTGTAAGCTTTTGTTTTCAGAAACTTCCATATTTTTCAAACCATTTTTACTCTTATGTTATGTTCTTTGCCTGTCCATCTAACCATTGTCTTCAATTTCCTTAAGAATAAAAACTCATTCACTTGTTTCATGACTTCATGACTTGTCAAGGCTGACTTCAGAGCTACTGTATTACATTCTCTCATTCGTTCTTGATACAGTTCAGGTTTATAGAATTCAGAATTGCAATTATTCATCAGATATTTATAAATGATGTGATTCTCAAAATAGAACTTTTTTACAGACCAGTCGTTAATTCCTGCCAATGTTGAGGTGGAGGATAGTTTGTTTCCGAAACGTGTTGTGACATAAGAGGTTACTTTTCTAAAATCTTTAACTGCATTGAGTTTTGAGTAATACTGTATACTGTAAATGTTACGAAACCAGAATGTAACTAAAGATCATTAGCTTCCTAATCGTTATCAGCAGAAAATGTGTGCCTGAACAGCAGGCACAAAGCTAAGAATATCACGGGGAAACATTATGTAGGTAGTTCTGTATCTTCTTACAGTTGTTCAGTAATACCATCGAGTAGACAACGAAACTGTTTACAAACAATTCAAGTTATATTGACCTTATCTGACAAATCATTTATGTATATTTGGAGTATTAGCGGTACTGTTACGTGCTATATCCGATATTACTTCCGATTTTACGGTTTCGTAGCTTAGTCGGTAAAAACGGAACCCTTATAGGATCACTTTGTTGTCCAACGGTCTGTTGGTCGGACTGTTAAGAACCATATTCCCCAGGAACAGGTTGACATATCAAGTTACAACATACGTCACGTAATAAAGCCTGTGGTTACTTGGTGATGTAAAAGCGTTAAGGCCCTAAGTCAATGCAGTTGAAAGATGGTGCCTTTTATGTCAAGTATATTGATACTCGCAAACTCAAACATTAAAACCTGCGACTTGCGGGCTTTCAAAATAACTATGCACCCACAGACTCAGAGTTGAAATATTAAAAGTTTTGGCTGGTTTCGCTGTCTAGGGGCTGGGATACGTGGTTGCCACATTACAGGCCAAATACTGCTGAGTCCACAGTATGCGATAAGAATACACACATGAATCGAATGGTTGAAGGTTTCTGTCACTTGGAAATTGCGAATTATGAATGTAACACACAAATTTATAAATGAAAGATTGAAATAAAATAAAATCTGCGGGTACCATCTTAACGACTTTACGAGTACGATAGTGAATGCGGTATATTTCTGCAAAACACTTATTGGTGTCGATGGTCCCCAGCAATTAAATAAAATATATTTGAATAACAGGAAAACAATAGATTCCTACAGCAAGTAATTAGTTATGAACAACAACACAGCTCACGATATATTCACTTCTAAACGCACACTACGTCTTCACTATAGAAGCCACGGAAATCTCACAATTGCACAAGTCGGCACTCCAAAGTAATTGTATCTGCCGCGACCACACGCAAACTGCTCCACACTCTCCAAGTCTCTCTCGCGACCGAGCGTACGCCGCGCCGTCGCGTCCAGCACTTTTCGTGTTCTCTGCCGTCCTGTCCAGCACTCCCCGTGTCCAGTGCCGTCTCCTCAGGACTACCCCTGTGTCCTCTCCGGAAACTCGCTTCCATCCAGTCTCCCCATTCACGAGCGCTGTGATTGGCTACAGCGCTCGCGCCATGTCTTCATGCCAACGCACAGTCACACAAACATAATGAAACATATTCGAAATACTGGATTTACATTTAAATACATGAAATTAAATAAATATTCCTACGGCTGGACCATAAACAGGCTCTAACACACATTATTAAATACATAATCAGTTAAATAAACATATATCAAAAGAAAAGAAGCAAAAGGTATGCCAGGAGCCTATTGTCTCTGTGCTTTCTAAAACACAGTAAATATTTAACCAATTTCTTCGTGAATAGTATATATCGGATCTAAACAAAGACACAGATGAATAAATATATTTATAAGCATGCTGCTACCGTTTTATCGTGTAACTGTGGAGTGCTTATGGCCTGACGCGATCGATAGTAATCGACCACTTTGACCTCCAATAACTCAAGTATTATTCAAGTTACATGCCTGTAATTCTTACCAATTTAAGTTTACACTAATAGCTTTTTAAAGACACGGAGATCGACAAAATCGGATGAAGCGTTTAATTTGGAAAATTCGTTGCTGGGTGTTACTTGTATAATTTACCGTCAGAAACTAAACTTTAAACTAATAAAGATACTGAAAATAGGATCACACCATCAGAAACGTCGTGCAAATAATAGTAATGCGCATGTTTCTTTCTGAGGTATCATGATTCATCTGGCTACTATTAATTTCTATACGAAATGTGAAATCTCTGCCATTAAAGTTTCACAAAGTCCGCCATCTCTGGCACTACCGGGATAGACATCTCTTTCATCGACACAAAACACCGTCCTCGTCACAGCGGAATTCCCAGCCACGTGGCTGGACCATGCGCTGTGGCTACCCCTCTCGTCTGGCTAACGTTTGCCACCACGTGTTTGCTGCCGGGCGCCGGCTTTGACGAGCGCCCTGTGCGGCCGCCCCAATTCCGAACACGTAATATTTCAGGGCTCCACAACTCTCCCGTTACCTGACAGACTGTATGGTACTCCCGTTGACCAAAGTCGTGAAATTTCGAAGAAGCAAAGTTTCACAGTAGAAGTAAGCAAAAATTAGAAAATTATTTATTTGTAAATATATCATTCGAAAAAAATATTTGTTTTCTTATTTGTTGTCGTCTTCAGACTTAAAGTTAAAACAGTTTCGAAAGTCTTTATATTCCCGGGACCGTTATGTTGCCAGTATCAATGTCGATAACAGGCAAAAATCGCCGAGAATCTCAATTCCTGGAGTTGATTAACTATCTGTATACATAATGAAGTTTGTACGAAACCCCTAATCCGCGAGTCCTGCTCGCACCTGGTCAATTTTTGTTCAAAATGGTTCAAATGGCTCTGAGCACTATGGGACTTAACATCTGAGGTCATCAGTCCCCTAGAACTTAGAACTACTTAAACCTAACTAACTTAAGGACATCACACACATCCATGCCCGAGGCAGGATTCGAACCTGCGACCGTAGCGGTTGCGCGGCTCCAGTCTGCAGTGCCTAGAACCGCTCGGCCACAACGGCCGGCTCAATTTTTGTGACATTCTCTGCCCAGTATACTGTACTAGTTTCTGTCTGACAAATATTTTTGAATAAGTCACTTATATCAGAACGTACGTTGGCTGACCACACATTGGCTAGCAGTCTTGAGTGTTTTACAATGTTGAACACTTATTGGAAATCTAGGAAGATGAAACATGCTTGTGTAAATAACTGCAAGATATAATGTGTGACGAAAGAGTTCTTATTTAATTCATCCTGGTGCTTAAACAGTCTTCTTCGCAGAATACCATAAATTTTATATTTATAATGCACTCTTTAAGTTCCTACAATAGACGGATGTTAGTAATATAGTCAGGTATGCACTGTTCTTTTTTCGTTTTCTTTTTAATCCCTGTTATGAAGAGGAATGATTTACGCTTTTCTCCAGTTGAGGGTGTGAGCTGCACGAGGGATTTTCAACAAATATGAGCTTACAGAGTGGTTGAAAAGTACTAAACGCGAAAAGAGGACTTGCTGTAGGAAGTTAAAGAGAAGAAAACAACGCCTGATTTCACTTTTTTCTATACCTAGACAGCTTATTTCGGTATACTGTCTTATGCACAATTCCTGTTATAGATTTCTAAGGATTATAGAGTGCACATAGTAGATAAGGTTTTAGCAAGGAACCCATGTCCGAAATTGTACCGGATGTAGAATAAGTTAAATTATCGGATCACTTTCAAATCCCACTTCATGGTTCGCACACAACGGAGACAATAAGTTCTGATCTGTGTTTGCAGGGGCCCACGGCATGGACAATGTCTCGAGTAATCGTCATCGGGTACTCTTCTACATCTACATCTACATGGATGCTCTGTAAATCACATTTAAGTGCCTGGTAGAGGGTTCATTAAACCACCTTCACAATTCTCTATTATTCCAATCTCGTACAGCGCGCGGAAAGAATGAACACCTATATCTTTCCGTACGAGCTCTGATTTCCCTTATTTTATCGTGGTGATCGTTTCTACCTATGTAGGTCGGTGTCAAAAAAAGATTTTCGCATTAGGAGGAGAAGTGGTGGTGGTTAGTGTTTAACGTCTCGTCGACAACGAGGTAATTAGAGACGGAGCGCAAGCTCGGGTTAGGGAAGGATTGGGAAGGAAATCGGCCGTGCCCTTTCAAAGGAACCATCCCGGCATTTGCCTGAAACGATTTAGGGAAATCACGGAAAACCTAAATCAGGATGGCCGGAGACGGGATTGAACCGTCGTCCTCCCGAATGCGAGTCCAGTGTGCTAACCACTGCGCCACCTCGCTCGGTATTAGGAGGAGAAAGTTGGTGATTGGAATTTCGTGAGAAGATTCCTTCGCAATGAATAACGCCTTTGTTTTAATGATGTCCAGCCCAAATGCTGTATCATTTCATTGACATTCTCTCCCATATTTCGTGATGATACAAAACATGCCGGCCTTCTTTGAACTTTTTCGATGTAGACAGTAGATCTGCTACATTCCCTAAGTGTCCTGCCAATAACACGCAGTCTTTGGTTAGCCTGCCTCACAATATTTTCTATGTGTTCCTTTCAATTTAAGTTGTTCGCAGTTGTAATTCTTAGGTATTTAGTGGAATTTACGGCCTTTGGATTTGACTGATTTATCGTGTAACCGGAGTTTAAAGGATTCCTTCTAGCACTTACGTGGATGACCTCACACTTTTCATTATTTGGGGTTAACTGCCAATTTTTGCACCTTTCAGATATCTTTTCTAAATAGTTTTGCAATTCTGATGACTTTATTAGTCGATAAACGACAGCGGCATCTGCAAACAACCTAAGACGGCTGCTCAGATTGTCTCCCAAATCGTTTATATACGAGGGTTGACTGAAAAGTAGCGCCTCCACCTTCGTAGCTCTTCCACAGTTGGCAGAATTGGTATACCGCAGGTAGTGGCTTGTTCCGTAGCCTCTTCTCTAAAGGTCGAGTTGGCGGAAAGCCTTAGCATTGAACGATTGTGTTGTTGCAGTGTAAAGTATGGAATCCTGCGCAGACACTCGGTCAATGCGATTTAAGCAGCGTGCAGTCATTCCATTATTGACAGCAGAAGGTGTCACCCCAAAGGAGATTCATCAGGGAATAAAAGCAGTATATGGTGATTATGTTGATAAGAATACTGTGCGTCTTTGAGCGAGCAAGTTTAAAGATGTTGAGGTGGGTACATCTGACTTGCGTGACAAACAAAGAGTTGGACGTCCTGTGACAGCAACCGTCGAGTTTCACAAGCAAAATGTTGACAGGCTGATTCAAGATGATCGTCGTATCACTCAGAGGGAAACCGCAAGCACAATCGGCACTTCACAAGAACGTGTGCGTCACATTATTACTTTGCTTGGCTATCGAAAGATCTCTGCACAATGACTACCCAGGATGCTGACTCCTGAAATGAAACGGCACAGACTTGAAATTGGCCATGAACTCCCCTCGCATTATGGGAATGAAGGTGACGCTTTTCTCCATTCAGTTGTGACAGGAGACGAAACATGGGTACACCACTACGAAGCAGAGACGAAACGTCAGTCTATGGAATATCGACACAAAGACTCGCCCCAGAAAACGAAATTCAAGACCGAGCCCTCAGCTGGAAAAATCGTGGCCACAGTGTTCTGGGACGCAGATGGTGTTATCCATGTTGATTTTTTCTTGTTCGTGGAACAACAATACATTCAGAGCGTTGCATCACAACGCCGTGACTCCTGAAACGACGGCTAACAAAGGTCCGAAAGGAAAAGGAAAATGTTTTTCTACAACATGACAATGCCAAACCACACACTTCACGTACCACCACAGCAGAACTTCAGAGACTGACTCTCACTACCGTACGGCATCCTCCACACAGTCCCGATTTAGCACCGTATGACTACCATCTGTTTCCGATAATGAAAGACGATCTGCGGGGACATCATTATGCTTCTAATGAAGACGTTGAGAGAACAGTGGGACTGTGGTTGCGGGAACGGAGTGTCGACTTCTTCCGTGACGGCTTCAGAAAACTTGTTCATCGTTGGCAGAAATGTATCCAATTGGCTGTTGATTATGTGGAAACGTGAATAATGGTAATTAAAGATCACATTCTAAGGATTATTTCTGCGTTTGATTTATTAAAATATTACCATCCAAACCCAATTACCGAAGGTGGAGGCATTGCTTTTCATTCAGTCCTCGTAGATAAGGAACAGCAAAGCGCCTTTAACAGTACCTTGAGGAGCGCCAGAAATCACTTCTGTTTTACTCACAATTTAATTCACAGGTAGTACTTACTTCAATTTCGCGACAACTTAAAGTACTTCTGACAGCAACAAACACGCAACCGCCAACCGTGTTTAGCCTATTCTTTCAGAACACCCTTAGGTTCTTCGGAAAATTTCGGCTATCTCCGACTTTAGCAAGCTTTCAGCCCCTATAACGATTTTATCATCAGTGCTTTCTATTAGCGCTTGGAGCTCTGGTGCTTTCCCAACATAGCTACGACAATTTACAACAGTTATACCGATAGTTCCTGTATCTACGTTCTTACTGTGTTCGGCCTCCACCCTTTGTGACTAGAACCCTTCTTTTGTATTCTACACGACGAAGAGAGTGCAGCATGTTCCATGCAGGAGCACAGTTACTCGTCATAGTTGCCGACATACTATTCTCTTGCTGCCGTTGTTGCAGTCGGACGAAAATGGTGTGCGATTTCATAAATACAACAGCGAATGACGACTACGCCCTCTTCTCTGTGTGCGTACTATGAAGCGAAAGATTTGAAAGAGGTCCGATCATCAAACCTATTTTAGACGCAAACGGTACATTACAGGACGAGGGTTCCTTACCAATACTTTACCTACTAAGTCTCCTCCACAACCCGTAGAAGTCTGAAATAGGAATTCTGAAACACGATGAATGTTTCTGCGATGGTTTGAAAATGAGATCCTTGCATGTGGATGCATTTATCAACGAAGACTAATAATTATGCGTTATGCCTAACGTATTCTGTTTCGACACTAGAATGATTCACTAGTGGCAGGAACTAAGATTCCGATGAGTTCTTCAGCTTTGAAGGGAACCAGAGATTCCCAGGATTTCCTAACCGATCCTTCACTAATATATCATTAGTATTAAAAACAGTCTTGATCACGATTTATTTAACAAGGTGACCGGTTTCAACTACTACTGTGGTCATCTTCAGACCTATAAGTTGTATACAAAGCTCTAATTAGAGGGTTACATACATTAAACAAAATACATAAAGTTATAAAGCTATAAAACGTTGAATTACCATTGAGTAGGAACCTCTTTCTGTTGAAGAATCACTACTGGAGAAACCAGTGCACGTCTTACTATATATAATGGAGGCTCCACCCACTTCTGACTACATGATGTCATTATTAACCAATGAGTTATAAGTCGAATTACAATTTAAAATTTCTTAGTTAAAAGAACATTGTCAAGAATTAGAAATAAATACACACTAAACTTAGCTTATTAAACAGCTATTGTCAATTAAGAAGCATTAAAAATATTTAAATATGTAGGAAAATTAACTTCGGTTTGGCAGCACATGGGTTGCCCTCTCAAGGCCTGTCAGTGAACCATTTGGAACCACTTGTTGCTATGGTGAAGTTAGACGCCGTTGCAAAGATGAAGCAGCATGCTTTTTTCACTGAAGTTATTGTAAGGTCGATAGTCGAACTAGTGGTTGCCATGGTGAGGACAAACGCCAGTGCAAAGATGTGGCAGCAGGCTTCTTTCCAACGAAGTTGTTGCGAAGTAGAATGGCAAAGACTGTGGCGTCAGACGATGTATTATTGAGCAGCAACTTGTCTTTATTGAAACGAAAAGAGTAAGCTACAATAATCTGTAGCTGACAGGTATACTACATGCTGTCCAAATACGATACGAAGTAGTTGTCCGTATGTATGAAATATTATCTATGAAGTTGATATGTAGATTACATGTGCTTTTTTAAGGCATTGCTATTCCTCAAGTTATATGCCGTAATATAAGCAAATAAAAATGAAAGAATTTAAAATTATAAAATTATGAGCCAGTGTCAAAAATGAAACGATGTGAATTAGCAATATGCAGTCTAAAAGCATAAAAGCTAAATTCTAAACCAGATAGTCAATCATAAAATAATGTTTGGTAAAAGACAATTAATGTAAAGATAAAATATTTGCTAAGAGTCTTTATAATTAAAAGAATATATACACACACACACACACACACACACACACACACACACACACACACACACACACACACACATATATATATATATATATATATATATATATATATATATATATATATTATAACCTTTCAAGACAAAGGACAGAAGAGTAAACATTCTAAATCAGATCATCGAAAAGCTCAAAGAAATGTTTGTCTTTGAACTGAAGTTGTTCGTTTAAAACAGATAATGGATTACTTTTGTGAAGTGAAAAAATTTCAATTTCTTCTAAGGTATTTAGCAGTGGTCCTTTTGGCACAGTATGTAATATTTTCAAATTGCTAGAAATGCAACCCTCAGAATGATTGTATTCATCGAGATGTTGACCAAATATTGATTTGATACGTGCAGTACCAGTAGTATGTTCTTTGAAACGTGTTAAAAAGTTACGGCCAGTTTGGCCAATATACTGTTTCTCACAGTCATTACATATTATTTTATAAACGCCTGACTTTTGGTATCTATTTGAGTCTCCAGTTGTGTGTTTCAGTTTCATCTGTAGGGGGTTAGTAGTTTTAAATGCTATTGTCACGCTTGTGTTCTTAAATAATTTATTTACTTTATCTGAGATAGGTCCCATGTATGTCATTTGTGTAAATCTCTTCTTGGAATTTATAACAGCATCATTTTTTTTCTTGTAATTTTTGATATAACAGATCAACCTGAAGGGAATTATAATTGTTAGCAACTGCTATCTGTTTTAATGTATCAATTTCCTTTTGGATTGCATCATGTTGGAGAGGTAATTTCAGTATCCTATGTATCATAGTTTTAAAAAATGCCATTTTGTATCTTAATGGATGGCATGATGTAGCATTTATTATTAGGTCGGTTGATGTGGGTTTTCTATAAATAGAAATATTATGTTTTCCATTCTGATTTGTAATTGTGGGGTCAAGGAAATTAATACTATTGTTACTTTCGTGTTCTACTGTAAATACAAGTTTTGGATGTAAATTATTTAAGTTGTTAGCGAAAGCGTCAATTTCTTCCTTAGAGCCGTTATATAATAGCAGTGTGTCGTCAACATATCTTTTGTAGTATATAATTTTATTTGTTATTTCTGGATTATTTTTGAAAAATTGGATTTCAACGTAGTTGACGAAGATATCTGCTATAGTGCTAGCCAGGGAGTTCCCCATTACAAGTCCATTTTTTTTCTTTATTAACCTCAGTTATTCCATTAGCGTTAAAAAATTGTAAAGTTTTAGAAACATAATCATCTTCGCTAACAATGACTAGAGTATTCCCTTTATCTGCCTTGATTGCAATAGCTTTATTAGTTATTAACTTCTGGTTGATTTGCTTTACAAGTTTTAATTTATTATTATGTTTATTTTTATCTTTTTCATTAGTAATGACATTCTTAGTTTTACGTGCAATGTCACATATTTCAGACCTACTAAATTGTGCATGTTTCGCAGCAATCTTTACATCAGCAATCACACGTTTAATATTTGCATTGCTCAATTGTGGAGCTAAATTATATTTTAGACCTTTGTTTAAAAGTGTTGTCTCGGCAGGAGTAAAAGAAATTTTGGTTAGATTGGTTACTCTTGGATAAAAGTTATGTACATTTGGTGAAACATCTTGTGAACACACATTTTGGTGACTAACAAGGGCTGCAATTTTCTTACTATGCTTATTAAGAATAGTTTCTCGCACTGCATTAATTTTGTCATCTGTAAAGTTAAGTAGCTGTGAAAATATTAATGGTGACAACTGAATGCTAATTTTTAAATGTAAATTGTACTTTTCAAGATTTAATGCATCTTTTTCTTTATATGCATCTTTAATTTCAGATCTAATCCACAGAATGCTACTCTTCTGTCGTAAAAACTTTTCTATATTTGATCTGGTATTAAAACTAATTTTTACATAATTAGGAACCACATTATTCATTAGGCATTGTTTGTTAAAAGATATTTTGGAATTAAGTTTCATAATTTTAGTGCGTAACCCTCTAAACTTCTTATAATCTCCCAATACCTGACTTGGCAATAAATGAATTACTTTTGAATACATTATGGGCACAGCAGTGATCAATGTCTTATAGATAATTACTATTAAAAACAGTCTTGATCACGATTTATTTAACAAGGTGACCGGTTTCAACCACTACTGTGGTCATCTTCAGACCTATAAGTTGTATACAAAGCTCTAATTAGAGGGTTACATACATTAAACAAAATACATAAAGTTATAAAGCTATAAAACGTTGAATTACCATTGAGTAGGAACCTCTTTCTGTTGAAGAATCACTACTGGAGAAACCAGTGCACATCTTACTATATATAATGGAGGCTCCACCCACTTCTGACTTACATGATGTCATTATTAACCAATGAGTTATAAGTCGAATTACAATTTAAAATTTCTTAGTTAAAAGAACATTGTCAAGAATTAGAAATAAATACACACTAAACTTAGTTTATTAAACAGCTATTGTCAATTAAGAAGCATTAAAAATATTTAAATATGTAGGAAAATTAACTTCGGTTTGGCAGTACATGGGTTGCCCTCTCAAGGCCTGTCAGTGAACCATTTGGAACCACTTGTTGCTATGGTGAAGTTAGACGCCGTTGCAAAGATGAAGCAGCATGCTTTTTTCACTGAAGTTATTGTAAGGTCGATAGTCGAACTAGTGGTTGCCATGGTGAGGACAAACGCCAGTGCAAAGATGTGGCAGCAGGCTCAAAAGTGGGTGGAGCCTCCATTATATATAGTAAGACGTGCACTGGTTTCTCCAGTAGTGATTTTTCAACAGAAAGAGGTTCCTACTCAATGGTAATTCAACGTTTTATAGCTTTATAACTTTATGTATTTTGTTTAATGTATGTAACCCTCTAATTAGAGCTTTGTATACAACTTATAGGTCTGAAGATGACCACAGTAGTGGTTGAAACCGGTCACCTTGTTAAATAAATCGTGATCAAGACTGTTTTTAATAGTAATTATCTATAAGACATTGACCACTGCTGTGCCCATAATGTATTCAAAAGTAACTAATATATCACTCTGGAGATTGTTATAGGCATCCTTCCTGAGAATCCACGAGTTAGTATTAAGTTTCTTCGCTACGTTTCTGTGCAATGTCTTTCAAAACCCAAATGTAACAATCTTCGTTTTCATAATTTTCAGTCGAACGGTGGTGGTGTTACATGCAATAAATGATGACTCCCAGGTAGAGAAAAACGCATACTTTACCAGCACAATGCATAAAGAGTATGGTTCAACATAATAGGAAGTATGATAATCAGAAATGAACGGTTCTCCCAATCTGTTAGAAAGTCAAGTCCGGTGTGGTATAGAAAATGAAGGTAACAAGCTAGGCACAGGTTCAGGGTGTAGGCTAGTCCGAAGAATGCAAGTCCATGAAGGCCAGCACTGGAGGAGACGGACGATTCGAGGGCGATGGCAGGCGGCTTGATATCGTTCTACGCAGCATCCTCCCAGATGGCAGCTGCAGCGCTGTTGCGGCAAAGTGTAGATCCAGAGGCTGGACTCAACTGAATGGTGCCACTGAACGCGGCCAGCGTGGGCTCGGCGAGAGATCTGATGGATGGGCCACTGGACGTGGCCAGCGTAAAACCGGAGCGTGAGTGTAAGCTGCCTGTTAATCAGAGTGCTTGGTGAGCACGAGACTCGCGGCCGTGTCATAACGCTCGTGCCAGTGAATGGCTGGATATAACATCCATTTCCCCTTAAAGTAAAAATGGTGCAGAGGTCTTGACATTAGCCAAAGGCTCCTGTTACTCTTCCTCTATCGGGGATGCCAGTGGTGCCAACCTGAGGACCAATGCTGTGCATCCACGTGGAAAGGGTGCCTAGGAGAGCAGGAGGTGTCAAAGGTTGTGGAAACTTCTCGTCGGCTGGGACTCTTACCCCCAGAATCTGGGGTGCGAAGTTGTGAAGCGAATGCCAAAGAGAGCGTGAGTGGCCTGGGTATGGCTGCAAAGAAAGTTAGCGTGAAGCAATTCTTCTTCATCATCATCATTTAAAACTGATTATTCCTTTCAGCGTTCAGTCCGGAGCATAGTGCCCCTTATAAAATTCCTCCATGATCCCCTATTCAGTGACAACATTGGTGCCTCTTCTGATGTTAAGCCTATTACTTCAAAATCATTCTTAACCGAATCCAGGTACCTTCGCCTTGGTGTGCCCCGACTCCTCCTACCCTCTACTGCTGAACCCATGAGTCTCTTGGGTAACCGTGCTTCTCTCATGCGTGTAACATGACCCCACCATTTAAGCTTGTTCGCCCTGACTGCTACATCTGTAGAGTTCATTCCCAGTTTTACTTTGATTTCCTCATTGTGAACACCCTCCTGCCATTGTTCCCATCTACTAGTATCGGCAATCATTCTAGCTACTTTCATGTCCGTAACCTCAACCTTATAGATAAGCTTTCACTCCCATACAACAAAGTTGGTCGAAAGATTGAACGGGGCACAGATAACTTAATCTTGGTACTGACTTCCTTCTTGCAGAAGAGAGTACGTCGTAGCAGAGCGCTCACTGCATTAGCTTTGCTACACCTCGCTTCCAGTTCTTTCACTATGTTGCCATCCTGTGAGAATATGCATCCTAAGAACTTGAAACCGTCTACCTGTTCTAATTTTGTTCCTCCTATTCGGCACTCAATCCGTTTATATCTCTTTCCCACTGACATTACTTTCGTTTTGGAGATGCTAATCTTCATACCATAGTCCTTACATTTCTGATCTAGCTGAAATATTACTTTTCAAACTTTCAATCGAATCTGCCATCACAACTAAGTCATTCGCATGTGAGAGACTGCCTATTTTGTGTTCACATATCTTAATCTCACCAGCCATTCTATTGTTTTCAACATATGATCCATAAATAATATGAAAAACAGTGGAGACAGGTTGCAGCCTTGTCTTACCCCTGAAACTACTCTGAACCACGAATCCAATTTACCGTCAACTCTAACTGTTGCCTGACTATCTATTTAAAGACCTTTAATTGCTTGCAAAAGTTTGCCTCCTATTCCATAATCTCGTAGAACTGACAATAACGTCCTCCTAGGAACCCGGTCATATGCCTTTTCTAGATCTATAAAGCATAGATACAATTCCCTGTTCCACTCGTAACACTTCTCCATTATATGCCGTAAGCTAAAGATCTTGTCCTGACAACCTCTAAGAGGCCTAAACCCACACTGATTTTCATTCAATTTGTCCTCAACTAATACTCGCACTTTCCTTTCAACAATACCTGAGATGATTTTACCCACAACGCTGATTAAAGAGATACCTCTGTAGTTGTTACAATCTTTTCTGTTTCCATGTTTAAAGGTTGGTGTGATTACTGCTTTCGTCCAGTCTGATGGAACCTGTCCCGATTCCCACGCCATTTCAATTATCCTGTGTAGCCATTTAACACTTGACATTCCACTGTATTTGATGAATTCCGACTTAATTTCATCTACCCCAGCCGCTTTATTGCACTGCACTCTATTGACCATTTTCTCCACTTCCTCAAATGTGATCCTAATTCCACCATCATTCCTATCCCATTGTACATCTAAATCTGAAACATGAGTGATGGTATTTTCACCTACATTGAGCAACTCTTCAAAATATTCCCTCCATCTGCCCAAGGCATCAACAGGATTCACCAGCAATTTTCCTGACCTGTCCAAAATACTTGTCATTTCCTTCTTACCTCCCTTTCGAAGACTGCTAATTACATTCCAGAATGGTTTTCCAGCAGCTTGACCCAAAGTCTCCAACCTGTTTCCAAAGTCTTCCCAAGATTTCTTCTTGGATGCTGCAGTTATCTGTTTGGCTCCGTTTCTTTCTCCAACATAACTTCCTCTGTCTACCTGAGTTCTAGTATGTAGCCATTTTTGATACGCCTTCTTTTTCCTTTTACAGGCTGCCTTGACTGTGTCATTCCACCAAGCTGTTTGCTTCATCCTACCTTTACACACTACTGTTCCAAGACATTCTTTAGCCACTTCTAGTACTGTGTCCCTGTACCTTGTCCATTCCTTTTCCAATGACTGTAATTGACTACATTCAACTAACTGGTACCTTTCTGAGATCACTGTTATGTACTTGTGCCTGATTTCCTTATCCTGAAGTTTCTCCACTCTTATCCTCCTACATATGGACCTGATCTCCTGGACTTTTGGCCTCACAACACCAATTTCACTGCAGATTAAATAGTGATCAGTGTCATCAAAGAATCCCCTGAATAAACGTGTGTCCCTCACAGCCTTCCTGAATTCCTGATCTGTTATTATATAGTCAATGACAGATCTGGTTCCCCTGCCTTCCCAAGTATACCAGTGAATGTTGTTATGTTTAAAAAAGGAGTTTGTGATTACTAAGCCCATACTGGCACAGAAATCCAAGAGTTGTTTCCCGTTCCTGTTGGCCTCCATATCCTCTCCAAATTTACTCATGACCTTTTGATACCCTTCTGTTCGATTTCCAATCCTGGCATTAAAATCACCCATGAGCAGAACACTGTGCTTGTCCTTTACTCTAACAACTACATCACTGAGTGCGTCATAAAAACTATCCATCTTATCTTGATCGGTCCCTTCACAATGCACATATACTGACACAATCCTAATTTTCTTGCAAGACACTGTCAAATCTATCCACATCAGTCGTTCGTTTACATACCTTATTGGAATTACGCTGGGTTCCAGTTCTTTCCTGATGTAAAGCCCTACACCCCATTGTGCTATTCCTGCTTTGAATCGTGACAGGTAGACCTTGTATTCTCCCACTTCCTCTTCTTTCTCACCCCTTACCCGAATGTCACTAACAGCTAAAACGGCCAACCCCATCTTACTTGCAGCCTCTGCCAGCTCTACCTTCTCCCCAGAGTAGCCCCCATTGATATTAATAGCTCCCCATCTCGTTACCATTCGTTTGCGAGTCGTATCTTAGGAGTCCCTGGTTTGTCAATTAGAGGTGGGACTACGTCACCTCCAAAGGTCCGAGGTATTTTGCTCTGATTGTTGCCAGCATCATATTTAAAGTACCAGGGAAGCAGGTTGCTAGCCTTACTTGCCCTGGGTCCCATTGAGTTTTACCCGTAACGGTTGGGTTTGGTAGTCTTTGCCGTCTGAGCACAAAGGTGACCACGGCTCAGAATATGTCCAAGATGCCCAGCCTTATTCCAAAGTAACTGGTATTCCGACTGTCAGGACCACTTACTTGGCCACTCATACGTTGCCCGTGGTTCATGAACTAGGATGTGACAACAGGAACTCACCCATTTCTTAAAAGAAACAAAAAATGCAGGATCGTAGTTGTAGGAAGACTGATCCCCATACGAGCGCAGCCTGGTATGGGTAGGCGTAGAGTGGCCCCTGAAGGAGCGACTGCAGGGGAAGGGAAGACTAGTGGGTGGCCCACAGAGGCAGTCCCAGTGGCCAGTCAGTGCCAAGCGGCAAAGTGTGAAATTTCCCAATGACGTTCCTGCCATCAGATGGCCCAGCACATCACAGATGCGCCCAGGGACCCTAAGGTTCAAATGGTTCAAATGGCTCCGAGCACTATGGGACTCAACTGCTGAGGTCATAAGTCCCCTAGAACTTAGAACTACTTAAACCTAACTAACCTAAGGACAACACACACATCCATGCCCGAGGCAGGATTCGAACCTGCGACCGTAGCGGTCGCGCGGTTCCAGACTGTAGCGCCAGAACCGCTCGGCCACCAGCGGCCGGCGAGCCCTAAGGTCTGTATCAGAGTGTCCGACGTGAAAGGCAAGATTCCGTGGGAGAATTGGACCTTGCTATGAAGTAGAAGATGAGCGAGTCCACAGGAGATGCCAGCAGTGCGACGATGGCGATGGACTGGCAGGACATTAGTCGGTTGCCAGCGGCCAGTGGGAGGCAGGGCTCGATCGAAAACGGCTGCTGGAGTTGTGACAGTGTGAAGGGGCCGGGCAGGGCACCAGAAACTGAAGGGAGGCAGGGCACGATCAACTGGCAGCCAGGTGATGGCCAAGAACTCTGTGGGGCACTGGTCAACGGAAGGAAAGAGTAAAAGCGGCGAAAAAAGAGATATAGGGCAGAGGGCGCCGACGGGGCCCAGGCTGGAGGGAGCATTGTGGGCGCAAAAGTCGCATGGGACAAGAAGTATGGATCTGGAAAGCTAGAGGTGCTGTGGGCAACAGTACAGATGACGCATGTGGACAAGCACCCATATGCCAAGAGGGCAGGTAGTGAGCCCATGGTGGTGGAAGTGTCATAAGCTGCAAGGTGATGTTTGACGAGTACAAAGAGACAGGAACAATCGCCTGGAATGCGTGGTGCGCAAAAAACATGCGAATAGAAAGGGCCAGTAGAAGGCCTAAAGTAGCAGGAAAGATCTGAGGTGAATTTAGCAGCATGCAAAGACAGCAGCGAGAGGTGCTAGAAATAGTGTGGTATAGAGGGTATCAGGAATGATAAGAAGAGGAGGAGAGGGCGAAACGCCAAAGGGATGAAGGAAAGCCACAGGGTGCCACAAGGCACTCATAGAAAGGATGCACGAAGCGATGCTCCACCACTGTGAAGAAGGCCGATCATGGCTGCAATTTCTTGGATAAGGCTGAAGTGGGGGAGGCAGTTTCGGGTTCTGTCGGTAAGGGCAGCGTCCAGGTGAGACAAGACAGCAGTTGGGTCCACGTGCTGTGATGACAGAAGTCTACTTTGGAAAGGCTGACTCTGTCCTCACGGTCAGCTTGTGTGTCTTGCAGTGGTATGCTCACATGAAACAACTGGTAAGTTCCATGTAGCGTGCAAGTCATACTTTATTGGCACAACATGTAAAGGGTAAGGTTCAACATAATAGAGATTGTGCTAGTAATATGATGAAATCAAGTCCGCAGTGATGTAGGTTGTGATGGTAAACAACTATGCACAGATTCGCGGTCTAAGTTCCACTGAGGAATGCAAGTCCTGGGACACAATGTCCGTGAAGGCCAGTGTTGAAGAGGGCGAAGGCTGCAGAAGTGATTTCTGGTGCCTCTTTGTGATTGCTGTGGCGTACCCTCACAGGTGGCGGCAGGAGCGGCCTCGCAGTGCAGTATAGATCCAGAGACTGTGCTTGGCTGGATCGAACTGTTGACCGCGATCAGCTTGAAGTGGCGAGAGCTCCAATGGATGGGACGCTGAGTGCAGTGGTTAAAATGTCTGTCTGGCGGAAGGATAGCCGCTGAATGTTCGGTGAGCACGTGATCTGTGGATACAATAAAGTGCCCACGATTGCAGCAACGCTATTGGTGGCTAGGCTGGCGCCTCTGGTGGCGCCTTTTGAGGATTTGCTTGTCAACAGGCGTGATTATGTTTGTCGGCTGTAATATTTCCTAAACACACGATGTATTTGCATTTCTCGGCGCATGTACTGTCTCCGGAGGTGAAGCGCCTGTGCCACTGGAGTAGACTAATGTCGGTCTCAGGTGTTGTGTCGGAAGCAGAAGTGGCCGACGAGTGGTCGGATATAGTACGCCACATTATCCAGATGGTACCATTACACAAATGTGAGCGTTTATTGTCGTGTCGTTCATTCATTATCTTTCGTATGAAGTGCTTCGGTGTGACGAGGCACAAACTTTGCTCCTGCAAAAGAGTGTTCAGTGTCTCAGTAACTACACCACTCAACTTCTTAAACATACAAACGAAGATAGTAGTCGGTACCTTTCGGCAGCTGAAACGTCATATCGGTTTCGCATTCAGAGAACAACAGAAAAATACTGGAAAGCAGAAGAAAATGAGCTTGGGAAAGCTAAGAAATCTGACAACGAAGATATCGATCCTACTTGCTCAAAATTAAAGACTTAAAATCAAAGATTTTGTCTACCGTTAATCACGCTTTGTAACCAGATCTAGATTTCTAGGTCATTTAACCAGGAACTAAAGAGACAAATTTGTTTGATACATGTATTTCAAACGAAATTATTTTCAGATCTGTGTTTGCACTTTATTACAAACATTACCAAAATTAGAAAACACTATCATGAGTAAAGCATTCCCGGGAATGTAGGCGTGCAAATATCGTTAGAATATTGAGGTGTTGTGGTTCGAAGTTCAAGCACGCTCTCCCTCTAGCAGAGTGATGTAATCCAGCGATACAAGCGCCCATTACAGATATCCAATTTGCATTAATTGCTCATTTTGATAAAAAAATTGGAAAAGCCGAGGTCTGCTTCTTATATACGTGACCTTCTTAGTGATCGTCACAGTGAATGTATAGAATAAATTCTTAAAAATTCATTGAGTACTCTTAATCTATTCAAATTAAATGTATCGTGAATAACCACTATGTACTACATTCAACAAAAACGTTATGTAAAAAAATACATACCTCTAACAGCAAATTGTCATTTGTTATGTGTCTACGGTGAGTGGATTTGGAAATTTTACGCGCTCGTTATGAACACACAGTTCAGGCGAAAATGATAGAAGCTGTCTCCTTTCTGCGTGGAAATGTCGTTCTACATACGAATTTACGTGTTACATAGAGTGGAAGGAAATAAATGAAATTCCTATTCCACAACATGGTTGTGAAATTATTTCCGTTTTCTGTCCCTCTGAGTGTTTTCGTATATAGTGGTAAGAAGTCAGGGAAACATTTGCTTGCTGCCAGGAAGAAAGCAGCTTGAAATTTCTTGGCATATTAAAACTGAGTGCCGGTTCGGGACCCACAGCTAGGACGTTTGAGTGTCGCGGGCAAGTGCTCTGCCGGGGAGCGTCTGAATTGGTGCTTGGATAGCTCAGTCAGTAGAGCACTTGCCCACGATAGGCAAAGGTCCCCGGTTCGTGTCCCGATACAGCAGAGTGAAAGATCATTCGAAAAACAACTGTTTTCCCGCCCGTTAAGTAGTTACTTAATTACTTGTTCCGTACATCATATTGATGATAAATGTTATGATCTGGAGCCTATCAAATGAATAAAAGATTGCGTAGAAAATTATATATAAATATAAACAAGGTGATTGAAGAAACGTTTACAAGCTAACGTGGCACATCGGACATACAACGGGGATCAGTAATCACACAGGAACCGGGGGTCGCATGGGCTAGACGGGGCTACTAAGTGGTGCTGCGGTTATTTAGTCACATGCTGCAAATGGACGCTGAAACCGCTCCCTGCTAAATGAATGTAATGTTTGTTTCTCCCACCCAACCTCACTGCGATCTCAGCGACGCAATTTAGATCGATTATTATAAGAGGAAGTGGGTCAGTTTCTTAAAGAAGTAATGCATTTTTCTGCATGGGGCGTCAGTTTATAATCTGAGAGAGAAAACTAAGTCGTTTGCCTTTCTGTTCTCTGCACACATTTACGTATGTTAATAAAGTTGGTGCTGGTAGAGCATGCCTTATTTCGCTAACTAGTTACTTAAAGTTACAGTTCTGCAATAAGTAACTTTCTGTTGAAAGTCTAGTCTAGAAAAGAGATATTATTCCCTTGCAGTCGCTGCGAGTCAACAGCTAAGAATGGTTGGTGCGTCGTTGCGAATTATTCTCAGGAAAAAAAGTTCCTGGTTTGAAACTGCCTTTGCCGTTTGTTTTAGTTCTTTAGCTTGGAATTTAACTGGATTAATTTGTAATTATGCGCATACTGCGGCAGAGGCTCTGCCTTCAACGATTAAGTTCTCCAATTACGCAGATCACGAAAACACCGTCAAATACTTTTCTGTAATATATTTTCACGAATTTCACTTCGCAAGACATAAATAGCTCACACGAGCACGTACATTTGACAAGGAGTCGTACCAGTAATCGTACCAGCAGTCGAGATAGTGACAGTAGTAACTTAAATATACGCTAATGTAGGATTATATAGTCCTCCAAAGAGTTTTATAGTCAATATTCGGTTGCTTTAAACTTTATCATTTTTGGTTTTTGCTCTATTCCTATTATTACTAAAATATTATTGAAGTCGTTCAAAAATAAAAAAAATATAAAGAAAATGTCCATAAAAACCATGCAATATTTTACAATCACATGAAGTGCGGCTACAACGCATTACAAGATTTGTCCAGATGCATGGAGACACACCTGACATCGAAGCTGCATTGAACGGCGCACCCTGTCAGAGATACTTGGTGTACCTCTAAGACATTCTGTTGCAACATATGCTTCGGCGATGTAACAGGTGTCGTATACATAAGGCCCTTCAGGTACCCCCACAGGAAAAAAAAAACGGTTGGGGGCAGGTTGGGTGACAGTAGTGGGTATGCGATTGGCCCACCGTGTCCAGTTCAACGGCAGGGAAGGGTTGGCTGCAGATGTGCCCTCACTTGTCTGCCTAAATGCGCGGGAGCTCCGTCGTGCTGATATCGAATGCGGTGACGAACAGACATGGGAACGTCATTCAGCATGTCCGACAGAACCTCTTGCAGGAATACGAGGTACATGTGACCAACAAGTCGGTCCCAATCAGTCTCCGACGATGCCAGCTCATACGTTAAGGGTGATTTGCGTTGTGAGGCATGCGTACGTGTAGCATGTGGGTTCATATCCGCCCACATATGCAGGTTGTGAACTTTCATTATACCCTCGAGCGAGGCGAGCGAGAACGCAGCGTCATCGGTCAAGCGGAAACTCTCTGTGAAGCTTCGGTCTGCAGCCGATTTCTGCAGAAACAATCGCGTCAATCCCATGAGCTCGTTATAATCCCCGGTTGCAATGCCTGGAAGCGCTGGAAATGCAACGGATGCAGTCCTTCATCTTGTACAGTGCTCCTGTCAAAGAGTTGGAGGATATGAGTGGCACGGGATACACCTCGTGTACTTGCTGACAGAGTACGGCGCACTCTTTCGAGAACACTTTCTTCCGTCGCAGCAGTCCGTGTTGTTCTTTGGCGACAAGCATCCGGTTTGTGCACGTGGAAGGAGCCTCTTTCACACAATTGGGGATGCAGGGCGGCGAACAATATGTGGCACGACACTTTTGTATCGAGATATTTCGCACGATACAATCGCGAAGCTTCTCGACGATTGCAGTTGGCAGCGCCATAAATCAAATGGATCTCACTCGTTTCGCGCGTGGCTAGCCACGTTGTCACCAATGCTTCCACGTCGTAAATGACGACGGTCTCCCTACTCTCCGCCCGTGTTTGTATAGCAACGCCCTCTCGTGACCGTAGCGACCACTCATGGCATTTGAGACCCCTGGTTCATATACACACTGGAGTCAAAAATTAAAGCAACAAACCGTTTGGAAGGTAGGAGACGAGATTCTGGCAGAAGTAAAGCTGTGAGTACCGGGCGTGAGTCGTGCTTCGGTAGCTCAGTTGGTAGAGCACTTGCCCGCAAAAGGCAAAGGTCCCGACTTCGAGTCTCGGTCGGGCACACAGTTTTAATCTGCCAGGAAGTTTCAACAAACCGTTGTTTGCCGTCCTGTGTCTAATTCACGATATAATCTACAAGTTGTCAACCAAACGTCCGTACGATCGTGTTCTGCACGGAAGATGGCATTCCGGTCAACGGACAACCATGCCAGCGATGAAGTCAAGTGCAGTAAAGAGATACACATTTTTCGTTGTAGGCAACACAGTCGTATTTTGCAACGAAGCATATTCTCTCTGTTAAGCATCCCTTAAGCAAGACCGATCGTCACAAACTAAACTCCTGCAATAAAGCATGAGGAAAAAATACAAGCGGAAGGAGTTTATAAAGTCACGTAAACAGAAATAGGCTTGTTAGCTGTACAATAAATATCCACACGGAAATTGCAACGACTGTCAGCACGGTGGCCATTGTGCCGGCTTCTGTGACGTGACAGCGGAATGCGACCGACCGACAGTGGTTCGCCGAGCGGCAAATCTGGACAAAAGAGTGGCTCCTGCCCATCGTTTCAAACGAGCCACAGTTCTGCGTACATTATCACGATTGATGTTAATCTGCGTGGAGGCTCTGAGAAGAACGAACGTTGGAGACTGCATTCGTGACTGTAATATGGCCCCAACCTGGCATGACTCCGTCATCTGAATGAACACTCCGCAAGCCACCCGGGCGTGTGAGAGGAGGGTACTAATGGTATCACTAACTGACGCCTCCTTTCCTGTTCCATTCACGAATGACGCACGGGAAGAGTTACTGTCCGCGTTTTAGCTTTAATTTCTTGAACTTTCTCGGTATGATTATTTCGCGAGAAGGGAGCAGTATGTTCTTCCGCTCTTCCCGAAAGGTATTGTCTCGAAATTTCGATAGTAAACCTCACTGTGATGCACAACGCCTCTCTTGCAGCGTCTGTACTGGAGTTTGTTGAGCAGCTCTGTAATGCGGAATAAACGATGCCGTGACAAAACGCGCCGCTCTTCGTTCGATCATCTCTGTCTCTTCCACCAGTCGTATTTCGTAAGGGTCTCACACTGAATCCGTCGAACAAGCGCCTTAAAAAAGACTTCTTCAGTTGGTGAATTACATTTCTTTGTGATTTTTTTTCTGTGACTCGCAGTCTGGCATCTGCTTTTCCTACAGTAGGGTGCAGTTAAGGTGGCGTCTGAGCGAAGCGTTCTGCGCACAGAGAGAGAGAGAGAGAGAGAGAGAGAGAGAGAGAATACTTGCGACGTCGCCAGTTCGCCGCTTCAGTGCAGTCAGCGCGGCACTCTCAGGCGTCAGCTGAGTAGGCTACGAAGCGATCGCGCGCCTAGAAATTTTATTTGTAAGAGTTTCACCATTCCAACGAATATGTTATGCAGCTAGTAGAGAATATTCTACCTATACTGTAATTTCACACTTCAGTCGTACTTTCTGAGTAGTCTGTCTTGCCACTTTCGTGGATACCAATCTCTTTTTGATCTACTGATTTTGATACATTCATTAAAGCTGCAGAAGTAATGCGTTATATACGATTCTTCTTACTGAGGCGAAACAACGACAGTGGTGATGCCTCCCAAGTGAAGAAGCACTCTCTTCAACTTGCGGCCGAGACCAATTAGAAACGTCTGACAACGTATCCTCGCATTTTTCATTTACATTGCCATGAACAGGCTGCACAGGTTAATGTATATAACAAGCAACGTCATAGCCACATAAATGAACAGTATGTAACTGATTTTGTAGAAAATTCAATTGTGAGCGACTATTTGAGAACGACCACAGACAGCAGGAAAACGGACTTGCACTGAAATGATTTTAAGTGCGGGAGTGAAAATATTGTGCTCAAACGAAAACGGCAGCAAGGAGAGTGAATTCCAATAGCAATCTGACGCTACAGAAATTACAAATGACACATTTTAGCAAAGTATGCCTGAAGCAGCCAAGACAGGCAGTCATGTAAGAACATATGTGGAACTACGCAAGAAATGCCTCACTGATTATGTTATAATAAGGCTGAAATATGTCTGAGTGAAAATATGTAATGTACTGCGTGTTACTCAACAGTGATATTGATATATGTATTTCGAGATAATGCTCACTGTTTATCATAAACTATTACTTTACGTATTCAGGTCAGTTTAATGAACTAATCACGTAACTAATCTTGTACTGCATAATCATAGTTTCAAAGATGGATTCGCAGCTACGAATAACATTTAATTTAGATACCGATCCATCTGCCACACTGACAAGGGGATGATGAATTTAATCCTTACCAACTTCAAGCCAATAAATCGACATCTTCTTCGCTGTCGATGAATCTGGCTCACGCAGATTTATCACGAAAAGCTGCGTAATACAGTCCCTACTAATTTCTTGTTGATTAACCTCAGGCTGTAATTTTTCTGCACACCTTACACAATCCACCTATGCAGAAATTGTGATGTTCTCGATCGCTGCAGGCATAAGACTCTCAACATCTGCAATTTTAAAGGTATTGTTCTTTTCTGCGATGTGAGCTTTCAACTGCGCGCATATCATCTCGATGGGATTATAACAACAGTGGTACGGTGGTAATCCAATTACTTCATGCTCACGTTGTTTAGCGATCTCTTCTGTCTCATAAGTACTGTAAGCTGGCTTATATGCGTTGACAAGCAGCATCAGTTCCGCTCTGGTTCGTAAAAGATCGTGAGGGATGCTATTACTCGATAACTAAGATAACATCTGACTTCCTGGTATGGGTAGTAGGGACTTTGTTGAGCTGTACCGAGTCGACACTGGCGTTGTTCATCACTATAACTGAATTTGGGTGGAAGTATAGCAATTATTGTTTCGTAAACCATTATTCGAATACACTGTGCGTCATCTCACTATGGTAATCCTCAGAGCTCTTTGACTCTGAAGCCTTAAATATTAGTTTACTTTCAGGAATAAACCCCGTGTGTCCGCTGACCCTGCGTGTACAATAATAAGTCGACTACCTTTCCCTACTCGAACTCTAAGACCTCCGTATCCATCGGTCATTTCCCAGCACATAGACTTTACGTGGTTTTGGCTCACATACGTTTCACCCATATAATAAGTGCGAGATGTCTCACTTTCTCCAGTCTCCTGCATTCTTCTTTACAATACGGTCCTTGCGGCCACAATATCACTCCTCTATTCCCATCGTTCATCTTACGAAATCGAAAGCCCATTTCCTTTAATATCCATAACATGGTGCATCTACTGCCGTTAAAATCCAATTTATCTTTCCACTCGGGAAACTAAATTGTCTGCAGTCGGGTATTCGCCTGTCGAATACAATAGAATATTGTCCGACGTTAAACATTCTTTGAGAAATTGTCCAGATCGCCTACTTCGTTTTTACGATTCCACCGCTTCCCTGGCGATTTAAAAGATGCCCACCGACTGCCTTTCCTAGACGCATTCACTTCATTGGAGATGCGCTGCACGGTTCGCAGCGCCACACCGCACGCCCCAGCTGTTCTCGCCCGGCTGCTAGCAACGTTGGCACGACAACCGCGAGGCGGCTAGTCATCTGCTTCGGCTTCTCTCTCGAAAAAGTTATACACTCGGAATGCTATAGCTCTTGCTTGCGTAGCACTTGCCGCTTATCTGGTCCGTCAGCCGTAACGAACACTTCGCGAACAAATGCACACACTTTTAATCTGCCAGTAAGTTTCATATCGGCGCACACTCCATTGCAGAAGGAAAATTTCATTCCGGAAACATCCCCCAGGCTATGGCTACGCCATGTCTCCGCAATACTCTTTCTTCCCGGAGTGTTAGTTCTGTAAGGTCTACAGGAGAGCTTGTGTGAAGCTTGGAAGGTAGGAGACGAGGTATTGGCGGAATTGTGGCTGTGAGGAGAGGTCGTTAGTCGTGCTTGGGTAGCTCTGATGATAGAGCACTTTCCCTCGAAACGCAAAGGTCCCGAGTTCGAGTCACGGTCCGGTACACAGTTTTAAACTGCCAGGAAGTTTCATATCAGCGCACACTGCACTGCAGAGTGAAAATTTCATTCTGGAATACAATCGTCCACACACATACACTGGAGAATAAATCACCGCTACACATTTAAAGCACACACAGCAACGCTTGAAGTAGACCGAATCAGCGGAATGATGTAGTTGGTTGGCGCCCCACGACCCGCCGTCTTAGCTGCACACAGCTATAACTTTTGTTTTGTGTCATGATTCCGCTTCCGGGTGCTCGGGATAGATACTGCTAGATATTTTACGGTACTTGCTGTTTCCACGCTGGCGCCGTGTGCCCCTGGATAAACAACACGATCGCCTCTGATGGCATAGCAGGTGATCAGGACGGCAGGTGTTATATTCCTGGCGTTTTAAGGCCGGTGGCTCCGCCTCATGCTCGATATCTACGTGACGTTATCTGTCAACCAAATGTAATGTCCTTACCTACCTCGATACAGAGTATGTTCGACCGTTGCTTTGACCAACTTGTTCTCCACATCTTTCAGCCTTCATAGTTTGTCGAGAGACTGATTCATTACCAATCACCAGCCACTTCGACGCTTAAACTCTTTCACACAGATGAACAGTGTGAATCGACATACACGTGTCTCTGTCCAGACCCAGTTCCAATCGATTCGGCGAGTTTGCAGTCATTGTTGTTACCAGCTACCTACCACCAAATCGCCTACAGGTTTATTCTGTTATTTATGACTTTATTTCTCCCTCAGGCCCTGTCTTACATTTAACCATAAAATCTGTGAAATAAATCAGCAATTTACAATTGTAATAATAATAATAATAATAATAATAATTTCATAACCACCTCTACAACCCTTTAGACCACATAACATCAACAGATACGAAGAAAGTAAATTGGAAAAAGAAAACACTTCATGGCAAGCACCCGTATCATCTAACACAGCCACACATCGATCAAGACGCATCCAACACATGGCTAAGAAAAGGCAATATATACAGTGAGACAGAAGGATTCATGATTGCAATACAGGATCAAACAATAAACACCAGGTATTACAGCAAACATATTATTAAAGATCCCAATACCACAACAGATAAATGCAGACTTTGTAAACAACAAATAGAAACAGTAGATCACATCACAAGCGGATGTACAATACTAGCAAATACAGAATACCCCAGAAGACATGACAATGTCGCAAAAATAATACATCAACAGCTTGCCTTACAACATAAACTTTTAAAACAACAAGTTCCTACATACAAGTATGCACCACAAAATGTACTGGAGAATGATGAATACAAATTATACTGGAACAGAACCATTATAACAGATAAAACAACGCCACATAACAAACCTGACATCATACTCACCAATAAAAAGAAGAAATTAACACAACTAATCGAAATATCCATACCCAATACAACAAATATACAAAAGAAAACAGGAGAAAAAATTGAAAAATACATCCAACTGGCTGAGGAAGTCAAAGACATGTGGCATCAGGATAAAGTTGACATCATACCAATTATAGTATCAACTACAGGAGTCATACCACACAATATCCACCAGTACATCAATGCAATACAGCTACATCCAAACACATATATACAACTACAGAAATCCGTAATTATTGATACATGTTCAATTACCCGAAAGTTCCTAAATGCAATATAACACATACCGTACAGTTAATAGGAAGTGACGCTTGATCAAGGTCCGCGTCACTTTCCATTCTCAACCAGACTTAACGTCTGAGAAAGTAAAGAAATAATAATAATAATAACAATACTGATTCTTCTTTCGTACAGGCCAACCAACAGCCACAACATTCAAATATTGTGTTTGGAACAGGTTTTGATGTTCAACCTGTAGTTGCGTACCCACTGACTGTGTTGTTCCTTCCTCTCTTGTCCAAAAGTTAAGCTAACTGTCTCCCCTCTTGATGGTTTGTATTATTATTATTATTATTATTATTATAAGGGCGTATGCAGTAATGAATGTATGGAAGTTAACAAATGTCAGTCTCCATAACATTCTGTTAAGCAAATTGTCTCATTATGTTCTTGTCGAATTTGAATAATGAAGTCAAATACAAATGCATGGAAATAGCACAAGTGCAATCAATGTGGAGCAAAAGTGGACTTGTAGGAGGAAGAATAAGATACAACAGGCAACGCTTATCGAATGTGATAGAAGGTAAAAGGAGGATTAGATATGGATGAGAAAAACGTGGATAGCTTATAATTTGACAGAAATACTGGTTTATTGTAAGACAAAAGCAAAACAGCTGCAACATAATCAGACTGAAGCTATGGCAATGATAACAGATTAATTTTTCATCTCCTCCTGACTAAATACTGGTTTTGTACGAGAAGCAGTTTAACAAGGTAGTCCGTCCCCCATTTGTGTGGCTCAAAACGGGGAGGGAGATAGAGAAATATTTAGTGTTATGCAAAGGCAAAGCCAAGATGCTGGTCGTATCCAATCTATTATTGCTATTATGGGGCTATGATAGAGGTCTGACATGTGACGAGAGGTACTGAGGACACGAGTGACTAAGAAACTGATGATGAAAACAGAGTGTGTGAAAGTAACCCCAACTATCCACTCACATCAACTCTGATCGAGCATAAGATGGACTGACGTCATTAAACAACCTAATGGTGCACACATACCTTGGGCAATCGTTCATAGTTAGCTCGAATTGTCTGAAGTTTAAATTATTTGTGCTTTCTCTATTTCTGCCTTGTTGAAGTACTTCACAGTAGTAAAGATTTGATATATCTCAAGACTGGGCTAGTTTTCGTGCAATTTAAGATGGAAGTAAGTTTCTAAAATTTTAGAATGCAAGTAGGAATGTGAGAGATGCCCTCCCAGCTGCAACAGTTTATTCTTCCCAATTCAGATGAAATAATCTTATGGCTTAATTGGCCCGGAGACTTCTTCTTGGGCTGTTAGGCCACCAGGTGAAGTCTTCCTATTAGATGTCATTTCGGCGACTTGCGCGTCCGAAATAAGTGATTAGGATGACACAAATACCCAGTCCTGAGTGAAGGAAATCTTCGACCCGAATCGGTTGAGGAGCTCTGCGATCTAGAGACAAGGCGTTAACCACTAGACCATGAGCTGATGACCTCAGTTCAGATGCTCACCTACGATTATGCCGATATTTTCACTTTTTTATACAGAAATTGCTTATCATCAAGAAATACTGGAGCAACTGCTTGACGAAAAGGTGCGCCTAACAATTTTCAGTGTTATATGAGGATGATCTGCCATACCTTCATCTTGAGGTTTTGTGCCTATCGTGAAATTGAACAAGAATCGTAATTCATTTCTGATATGTCAACAGCAATGTTCTTAGGGCAGACGCTGAGGTAGAACTGGATGTCATCAGCATGTCTGCATGTCAGAACTAAGTATGGATGAAGAAGCTCTGATATACAGCAAGCAAACAAATGGACCAGGGAATGAACCGTGAGGGCCTACAAAGAGCACATCATGACTACACATAGCCACAAACGACCTGCTGACGTTGTCAGTGTGTGGGTGTTATGCTGGCGAGTTGAACAACGGATTGATCTGACAAGTACCCTTTGGCTCCTGCAAGAAGCAGTTTCCACCCCACACTACTACAGAAGTCAGACAGACGCTCCTAACGTACAAAAAACAAATGCCTGGAAAACTTTCAGCAATAAATATCTTCTGGAGTCGTCCGCTGTAAGGAAAAGACACAAAAAGATGCTATTTTCTTACATAACTAGTGGGATACTTGGGTACTGGAGTATTGCTAGTCAGTGTAAGAAAAACAGTAAAGGAACAGAAAATATTACTTACTGCAAAATTTAAGAAAAATCAAATGAAACTTTTATTTATAAACTGATACACAATTTCCAGGTTCTTTTCGGATTAGGAGGTTACATCTTATGGATAGGAATCCTGTTAATGACATTTCTATACAAAGTGTGGGAAAGCTCTTTTATCTCTTTTCTTTAAGAATGTTTTTTACTTGGCGGAATGGCTGAGATCCGCACCTACTCAACTTGAATAATTATCCGATTGAATTTTTCTAAGTATGGTCGAGGCTGTCGCGTGAGAAATGTAATGGAGTGACGTGAATGAAGTATGTTATTTCTAGTGGACGAAAGATGGGGCTCGCCTACGCTGTAGTGCACAATACCGTGAGCTGCGACAGCTGCTGCCTGCATCGTTCGCCACTGAAAAATAACAAAAATATTTCTTTCTATTTGGATTGACTTTCGCCAATCGAACTCTCACTATGCCTTGATGAAGTCAAAGACTCCTACTGCCCCTAGTCTAACTATTGGCGTGGTACACCAGTGAGATAACCAGTCCACTGTGATGCCACTCAGTGTTTGCTCACAGGTGCTAACTAATACTCTGTGTTCACACCACACATTAAGTGTCGCGGCCAATGCAGTGAACAAACGCTTAATCGCGAGTGACTCAATATAATCATTCCAATTCTCTAGCGACAGAGGTGCTCTCTCAGTGCAGTACTGAGTAGAGACTTTGTTCCTCACTCTCTGCATACACGCACGAGCGCATTCGCTCCCGCTACGTGTTCCCACTATAAGAGCGTCATCGGAACGACTTCCCTCCACGCAAAAAGCAAAAGGGTATATCATCCACTGTCTTTCCCTCACCCCTCCGGCTCACTGTGTCAGAAATAGTCCACCAATCAGCGTTAATCTTACAAACAGGAGGATGGCTAAGCCGACCGGTCCGGAAATACAGTATATAGCGTCTGCATTAGGCGTTTACTGTCCGCTTGAGAGAACTCTGAAGCTGCACACTAGGTCCATCAAAAAAATGTGTATGCTGGGGCTCTCCGAACAATACAGCGGATTTTGCTTTTAAGGTGAATACGCAGGCCATTATCCCTTTTTTCTGGCAAAAACTGTTTTGGTCTGTGGGCAGTCGGCCAGCCGGCGCAGCTAAACTAAACAAAGAAGTAAAATTACATTACATTGAAAATAAGAAAACGAATAAACAGAGGCATACTGGCTGACGTCAACCGGTAATAAAAACTAACAGATGAAAGGAACACAAGAGCTACGATGAGTGTCTGAACAAAAACTCTAATAAACAAAATAAATGTATCATAATATAGACACACAAACCTTTCCAAGAAACATAAAGGAACAGTTTGTTATTGTTTGTATAAAAAATTAAGACACATACAAATTAGAATCAAACACATTGTCAATGCAAACTGGATTTCAAGTTCTGATACAAACTATTAACTATTCGTAGAACCGTAACCACAGTCTGCCAGGTGTTCAAAGCCGGAAGGTGTGGGGTGGGGGGGGGGGGCGGGGAGGGTTGTGATGGGAGGGGGAGGGGTGGAGGGGGGGGAGAAGAAAGGGAATGTAACGGACCAAGGAGATGTTACAGTACAAGTAACAAGTCGCATTGTGTACAACAAACCATCGGAAAACGGCAAGATCTGTGCCTACAAACCGATACAAAAATACAAGACATTCCAAGAACATGAAGGTACAGTGTTATTACTGCCTGTATAAAAAGTTAAGACATATGAAAATGAGAATAAGATGTAATGTCAATGCAAACCGGATATTTATGTTCAGAAAAATTATTCATAGAACAGTAATAACATTGAGCGAAATGTCCTTAGCTGGAGAGTGGGGGTTGGGAGAAGTGAAACGCAATGGACCAAGAAGTGGCGTCCAAGGCAGTGGAGTTTTTTTCCTGTTCCTTAACTCTCGTTTGCCCGGTATATGTTATAGCACAGGATTCATATGATGTTTTGTAGATGCTGATTTTAAAACTTTATTTTGGTTTTCACCAAGCGAAGTACCACTGATCAGTTTATTTGCTTTCTTAAACCCACTGGCGACTATCCTGAATAAGAGGCATAAACTGAATCCCTTATTTCAAGAATGTCATTTGGCGTATAACCATTTTCCAACCCTAAATGATTATGTCTGTTTCTCTTTAAATGCATGCTTGGTCCATCTCTAACTACGCTAATCTATTGAACATGGCGTAAAAGAACGCACGGCAAGAGTCAGCCCTGATAATTATACACTCCTGGAAATGGAAAAAAAGAACACATTGACACCGGTGTGTCAGACCCACCATACTTGCTCCGGACACTGCGAGAGGGCTGTACAAGCAATGATCACACGCACGGCACAGCGGACACACCAGGAACCGCGGTGTTGGCCGTCGAATGGCGCTAGCTGCGCAGCATTTGTGCACCGCCGCCGTCAGTGTCAGCCAGTTTGCCGTGGCATACGGAGCTCCATCGCAGTCTTTAACACTGGTAGCATGCCGCGACAGCGTGGACGTGAACCGTATGTGCAGTTGACGGACTTTGAGCGAGGGCGTATAGTGGGCATGCGGGAGGCCGGGTGGACGTACCGCCGAATTGCTCAACACGTGGGGCGTGAGGTCTCCACAGTACATCGATGTTGACGCCAGTGGTCGGCGGAAGGTGCACGTGCCCGTCGACCTGGGACCGGACCGCAGCGACGCACGGATGCACGCCAAGACCGTAGGATCCTACGCAGTGCCGTAGGGGACCGCACCGCCACTTCCCAGCAAATTAGGGACACTGTTGCTCCTGGGGTATCGGCGAGGACCATTCGCAACCGTCTCCATGAAGCTGGGCTACGGGCCTGCACACCGTTAGGCCGTCTTCCGCTCACGCCCCAACATCGTGCAGCCCGCCTCCAGTGGTGTCGCGACAGGCGTGAATGGAGGGACGAATGGAGACGTGTCGTCTTCAGCGATGAGAGTCGCTTCTGCCTTGGTGCCAATGATGGTCGTATGCGTGTTTGGCGCCGTGCAGGTGAGCGCCACAATCAGGACTGCATACGACCGAGGCACACAGGGCCAACACCCGGCATCATGGTGTGGGGAGCGATCTCCTACACTGGCCGTACACCACTGGTGATCGTCGAGGGGACACTGAATAGTGCACGGTACATCCAAACCGTCATCGAACCCATCGTTCTACCATTCCTAGACCGGCAAGGGAACTTGCTGTTCCAACAGGACAATGCACGTCCGCATGTATCCCGTGCCACCCAACGTGCTCCAGAAGGTGTAAGTCAACTACCCTGGCCAGCAAGATCTCCGTATCTGTCCCCCATTGAGCATGTTTGGGACTGGATGAAGCGTCGTCTCACGCGGTCTGCACGTCCAGCACGAACGCTGGTCCAACTGAGGCGCCAGGTGGAAATGGCATGGCAAGCCGTTCCACAGGACTACATCCAGCATCTCTACGATCGTCTCCATGGGAGAATAGCAGCCTGCATTGCTGCGAAAGGTGGATATACACTGTACTAGTGCCGACATTGTGCATGCTCTGTTGCCTGTGTCTATGTGCCTGTGGTTCTGTCAGTGTGATCATGTGATGTATCTGACCCCAGGAATGTGTCAATAAAGTTTCCCCTTCCTGGGACAATGAATTCACGGTGTTCTTATTTCAATTTCCAGGAGTGTATTTGTGGCTGTCGGCTTCCTACAACGTATACGTTCTCTATCTGTAGGTCCAAGTAATTGCGGCTCATATTCGTTTCCAATTCTACAGCGAAAATGATATTTGCATGCAGATGCATGACTGTATTGCTGTATTGGTTATTCAAACCAAACTATCACGCTATAATTGTCAGCGGTAGCCTACATGAAGTCGAAATAATAACACACAGATGCTACTTTCTAGGAATGACCTTACTGTTTAGTCTACTACACCGAAGTGCCAAAGGAAGTGGTGTAGGCATTCGTATTCAACTAGAGAGATATGTAAACGGGCAGAATACGGCGCTGCGGTCGGCAACGCCTATGTAAGACAACAAGTGTCTGACGCAGTTGTTTGGTCGGTTACTGCTGCTACAATGGCAGGTTATCAAGATTTAAGTGAGTCTGAACGTTGTTTTATAGTCGCCGCAAGGGCGATGGGTCACAGCATCTCCGAGGTAGTGATGAAGTGGGGATTTTCCCGTACGATTTCACTAGTGTACCGTGAATATCAGAAATCCAGCAGAAACGTCCCCTTTGGAAAATTATTAAGGACTGTGCTGATAAACCTCTTACGTTATTTGATTTTCAAACAGCTGAACAAAACTGAACGAGCTCAGACATTTTTCTCTTTACTTATTCTGATCATCACTAAACTGAACCACAATATTGTTTTTAGCGCAACGCAGTCTGACTTTCAGTAATCCCTACAAAAGAATGGCCCTGGCTAACAGTAACACATACCTTTCATGAATCCCTTACCTCATAAAAATCTTCGTTACTCAAACTACTGCAATACAGCGAGCGCCAATACTGCCAGCTAAATGAAAGATTCTAACTACTGAAGACTAACTACTGTTACGCATAGTTAGCAAATTAAAGATTTTGATAGAGAACAAACAATGTATTTACCTTAATAGCGTTCAAAAGTCATAGTATATGTATCAGTTCATGACATTCAGTCTTACAAATTTCCTTTTTCTGTCGGACACACGTCCAGATAGTCCGCTCTCAAAATTCTGCCATCTCTCCCCCCACATCCACCACTGCTGGCAGCTCACCTCCAACTGCCCAACGCTACGCGCTGTTCACATCCAGCTGCCCAACACTACAATAGCAAATATTCCAACAATGCAAACCAGCCACAGATTGTACACAGCACAGTCAGTGATTTTTCATTCAGAGCGCTACGTGGCGTTACCAACATAAAAACCTAAACAGCCTCCTTACATACTAGACACTTCCCGTCACAGGTATTGCATACATAATTTTTCAACGATTTGGTAACTTTTTTCGTAGAGTAAGTTAGGGTGATGCATAACTCTAGTGTTAAGATCTGACATAGGTATTAGACATTTCCTGTAACATTCTTTCTGCTTGAGCTATATCATGTTTATATATAAGTTATTGCATTTGTTGCTGCTGTTTGCCAGGCATAGTTCTACTGAATTTTACATTGTATTAAGCCAGTTTTACTACTGATTTATTTTTCTTGTTACTGCACATTGGTTCATATTAGTTGTAATGTTGCATTTGCTTTGCTAATTTATATTTACTGCTGCTTGCTTTGCCAATTTGCATTTTTTTGTCATTGCTGTTTGTGTTAATTGTTTTGTGCTGCTGCATTGGCTCGTCCCTTAGTATATATATATATATATATATATATATATATATATATATATATATATATATATCTGAGCTCAATAGATTTAAGTTAGCTTAAGAGGAGGTAGGCTATATAAGAGAATGATTTGCGATGAATTGGAAGAAATGCATTGAGAAGTTATATGAAAAAGATTTGGGCCAAGAGGATATGAACCAAACACTAGGGTTTAGGGACAACAGGTATAGATAGAAATTTTTGGGAATAATGATGAACTAAGGGAGATCTCCTAGAAGTAAAGAAAGTTTTGTTTGCAAATAAAATACTATAAGTACTGCAGTAAAACATACCCTGTCCTTTCTATAGTGTTATTCCGCTATGTGTTTCTGTACCCTTGTGTATTTGTGCTCTTCCTGTCTTTATGTATTTATCTGATAAGAGTTATGTTGTAAAATTTTTCTAATACTATGTTATTTGCTTTGTAAGGATGTTTAGACATTATTTATTCTGTTTTGTTTTAATGTTCATGTGTGAAATTAATGTGTCGAAAACTATTCTCATTATTTTATTTGCCAGCCGCGGTGGCCGTGCGGTTCTGGCGCTGCAGTCCGGAACCGCGGGACTGCTACGGTCGCAGGTTCGAATCCTGCCTCGGGCATGGGTGTGTGTAATGTCCTTAGGTTAGTTAGGTTTAAGTAGCTCTAAGCTCTAGGGGACTTATGACCTAAGATGTTGAGTCCCATAGTGCTCAGAGCCATTTGAACCATTATTTTATTTATTTACTTATGTCATAATTCCTGTAACACTGATGTATATGTTTGTTTCTATTCTTTTGTAAAGCCTGTGTTACTACAAATGTTATCTATATTATCATGTTGTTTAATGATGTATTTTGTACCTTTGTATTCTCATGTCGTAAATTTGTAGTTGTATGGCACCAGTTCTTCAAATAAGTATTTTCTTTTCACTGAACACATTTCTGTTGGTCATAGTATATGCACAATATGTGAGAAAAAAAGGACTGTTAGTGCTCGCACGAGTGTTGACAATTCACCAAGGGACTGGTTAACAGCATTGCTGGTTCTAGGGACATACCAAAAGGTTTGTGAGCACACAAGTGGTGGTTTATGGACTTGCTATATTGTCCACAAGACTCTTTGATGGTGATTGTGCACCCGCACAGTAGCACTAGACGGCTGCTGGCATCTCTACAAGGACGATTGCGGGTCTGCATCTTTGATGGCCCACCATACCATACTCTCTACAAGGACTACAGGGGGTCTGCACCTGTGGTGGCCCACCAATACCTTTACCTCTACAAGAAATACTGTGGGTCTGCTATGTGATGACCTACCTACCAATATTCTTCAAAACTTCGACTGACTCTGCTTTGGGTTTGCTCTGTTGTAGCCCATTACCTGTGTGCATGTCAAGAGTCAGCACTGTCTTTCCGTTGGAAGGACAACACTACTTCAAGACTGCACGGAAATCCACTACTTCTGTGTGCATTTTCTTTTACTGCTCAGACTTTGAAAAAAAACCTGCAATTAGTAGTGTGATAAATGATCAGGACTGTCTTTATTGACTGTGAGAATATTTTTGCTTTTGACCAACATTGAATCGATAAGTGTGTGCATTTGATATATTTGTTAGCGTTAATATAAAAATTTTAACAAATATATATTGGCCAATACCCAAAACAATTTGTAAAATTTTTTGTGGGGAGCATGGGGGCTATGTAAGTAGGCTGTTTAGGTTTTTATGTTGGTAACGCCACTTAGCGCTCCGTATGAAAATCACTGACTGTGTTGTGTGCAATCTGTGGCTGGTTTGCATTGTTGAAATGTTTGCTATTGTAGTGTTGGGCAGCTGGATGTGAACAGCGCGTAGCGTTGGGCAGTTGGAGGTGAGCTGCCAGCAGTGGTGGATGTGGGGGGAGAGATGGCAGAATTTTGTGAGCGAACTATCTGGACGTGTGTCCGTCAGAAAAAGGAAATTTGTAAGACTGGATGTCATGAACTGATATATATATATATATATATATATATATATATATATATATATATATATATATATATATAATGACTTTTGAACACTATTAAGGTATATACATTGTTTGCTCTCTATCAAAATCTTTCATTTGCTAACTATGCCTATCAGTAGTTAGTACCTTCAGTAGTTAGAATCTTTCATATAGCTGTCAGTATTGGTGCTCGCTATATTGCAGTAATTCGAGTAACGAAGATTTTTGTGAGGTAAGTGATTCATGAAAGGTATAGGTTATTGTTAGCCAGGGCCATTCTTTTGTAGGGATTATTGAAAGTCAGATTGCATTGCGCTAAAAAAAAATATTGGGTGTCAGTTTAGTGATGGTCAGAATAAGTAAAGAGAAAAATGTCAGAGTTCTTTCAGTTTTGCTCAGTTGTTTGAAAATCAAATAACGTAAGAGGTTTCTCTGCACAGTCCTTAATAATTTTCCAAAGGGGACGTTTCACGGTTAAACATGAAATCTAGGGTGGGGCGTGTGCAGTTGGTGTGATATGGGACCCCTGATACATACGTCTAATTACGACTCTGACAGGTGACACGTGAGTAAGCATCCTGTCTGATCACCTGCATCCATTCATGTCCATTGGGCAATTCCAGCAGGACAATGCGACACCCCGCACGTCCAGAATTGCTACAGAGTGTCTCCAGGAAACTCTTTTGATATATGAAAAGCACCTGTCTGCTTTTACAAACTGGTGCTTTTCATTTATTATAATGTTGTTCTACCAAGAACCGATGGAAGATTCTGTTAACATAAACTCTTTTGAGTTTAAACACTTCCGCTGTCCACCAAACTCCCCAGGCATGAACATTATTGAGCGTATCTGGGATGCCTTGCAATGTGCTGTTCAGAAGAGATCTCCACCCCGTCGTACTCTTACGGATTTGTGGAAACCCCTGCAGGATTCATGGTGTCAGTTGTCTCCAGCACTACTTCAGACATTACTCGAGTCCATGTCACGTCGTGTTGCGGTACTTCTGCGTGCTCGCGGGGCCCTACACGATATTAGTCAGGTGTAGCAGTATCTTCGGTGTACCTTTGTGTATAATTACGCGCATCCTCCACGAATAAACCGAATAATTAGTCACTGTTGCTCTGCCAATCGACGGAAAACCTCCAGACTCATTGTTCATCATATCAGGAAACTGTTCAAATAGTTTTGGGTGTAACTCAACTGCACGCGAACGTCCTATTCGAAGCCCGAACAACTCCCCCCTCGCGTTCTGGTGCATGACCGGAGGCGCTTGGAAATTGCTGAATGTAACAGAAACGCAGTGCCCCTGCCAGGAAAGGTCCGCTCAGTTCAGAATGTTCCCGAGAACCACGATGCTTAAGGAGTACAGTTTACTGTGTCTACCACAATAGTAGCAGCCCTTAAAGCTTCGTTGTACGATCCTGCACCGTCGAATAAATAGTACTGTCTTCTCTGGGGCGCTGGTAGTGTGAGACCGCTGAGAACCTGCAAGGCACTGAGTATTGCTACCTTGAACGTATCGAGCCCACATTCGAATGACAGTCGTGCGATACCAAGTACGAGCAGTACTATTGTAGAACTGGAACCCCCTTCTCGGTAATCCATGATCCTGCCACTCCACGTACTGGAAGACGTTTCTCCTTCTTACACAATACACAGCACGATATTCTCACAAACAATCATCATTCAAATGCGATTTCTTTATCAACAATCAGTTACGTAATCTTACAGGGTGTTAGATTGTAGAGGATGAAATACAGAACATTTTGCTATGAAGAATCTATTGCCGGAATAGAGAAATATATTTTCGACAGCACTAGTCACTTTTTACGTGTTCGGTAAGCTAAATGAAACACCAGCATACTGTAGCTTGGAAAGCGTTTGACAGTAAAGTAGAATCAAATACTATACGCGAAATCTGTGGCTTCACTACTGTGGAATGAATGTTCAATGTGACGACCTTCAACCTCGATGCATAATGTGCAAGACTAAACTTGTTTTGTCTGATTCTCTGTGAAATTCTGCGCTCTCCAATGATGGTGCCAAACGCTGTAAAAATCAGCCCAATAAGTTCAGGTACTGCACCTGTTGATGTTGAGTTCGCAAGGGACTTGAAACAGCCCCAGAGAAAAAAGTCAAGAGGGGTGACGTCAGGGGAGCTCAAAGGCCAAGGGACTAGCCCTGCGTAAAGCTGTCTGTGAGACATGCTATGTCTCGACAATCAGTCTGCGCTGGTGCACCATTGTTCTGAATGGATTTTCAACAGCCCAGTACTGGCTGTAGAAACTTTATTTCACATTTCCGGCTATAGGTTCATTATATCACACAGTTCCGAATTAATTATCTATAAACCCCCAAATTTTCAAAGCATCATTACGTAACACGTAGGTTGTAAAAGGCGTTCCTCCTACCTGTTTGTGTCCTTGCACCGAACTAATCATTTATGTAACCAAACATGTAACATAGTTCCTGCCATTGTGACATTTGTTACATGTCGCCGTCTTGGTGTTTCAGTTTTAACCTTCAGCAGCGTATTTGGGGGTGGCCTGTCTTAGCTGCTTCACCGTATGTAGATCAGACCACATACACAGCCGAAGAGCGTTGCAGTGACAACCAACGCCAGATTCCCATTTGAGCCCACTACATCTGCCGAGAACTCTGCCTTCACCAGTCATTCAGTGGAATACGGGAAGTCGGTAATTTTGGCTATAGAAACATAGTTTTGGGACTTCATTTATGAAACGTCCTTATGATATGATTGTGGATCATGTTATTAACCACAATGGTGCCTGTCAATTAGAATCCTGTCACTTTCCCATTCTGCTCCAAACAAGGGTGACATAATACACTGAAGTACGCGGCGAGTGGCAACCTATTGAACAATTACGTTTCGAAGTTCCGCTAACGATGGCGTTGTCCGTGGCACCAAGCAGGGTAGTTAAGTTTATATAATAATTACGCTTCAGCGAACGGCATGCAGCGCGCCATAGCACAGTAGTACAAGAACAAGGGAAGCCTGTGTCAGTCTTCGCAAGCTCATCTGCATGCTTAAAATGTGTTCGCAGTTGCGAATATGGACAACAATCAGTTGTAGAATGGAATGACGACAATGAAAATTTGTGCCGAATCCGGATTCCCCGCTTACCTCGAGCGGTCGTCTTCTCATCTGGCTAATCGTGCACGAGGCACGGCCAGACCTAAACTTCGTATGTCGTCAACCATACGTCTACGGCTTGTACTAGAACGTCCGTTATGTATATTCCCGTACAGGTGAGACATTTTGCTTGAAAGTCGCTTGCCCGTTGTCGGCGGATAAATATGATATCGCAGTGCCTGTGTTATTCTGAATTACGAGGCAAAGTTCCCTTGGACATGTATGCATACGCAAAAGAACTTTGCATCGTAATTCAGAATAACACATGCAGTGCAATATCGCATCTGAATACCAGTTGCAAGTGCTCAGGTGCTCGATCGCGCTCTGAAATAAATGAAGACCAGCAGCAATACGGAAACTTGATCGAGTATTCAGCAAGCTGCAATAACTCCAAGAGCCATAGTAGTATTCACGTCACTATCAGCAGGTGCTGAGTTTGCTGCGAAGGCTGGAAAACGCTGGACTCAAGCTACCACGACGCACAGCATCTCTTCGCTCTTCTGGCTGTGGCATTGCACTGACACGATAATCACGTAGTGTTGATTGCCGGATCTAGTTTTGGTTGGTGCCGAGAACGCCAGAAGGGGCCAGATGGCCTCCGTTCTCAGCAACGTGGCCTATCTGAGGAATGGGGGCGTTTCATTACAGAGAGGACAGTGTCAGATTGCCGGCTGGGACAGCTGCCTACAAGATTAAATAGCGGTGCGCGTCGTCTTTAAACCCCATTACGTATAATGATTTTGTTAAGAATTTAAACCAGTACTAACCAATTAAGTGTAAAAGTTAGCTGCATAAATCAGTTCTAACTGCGACTGTAGCTGATACGGGTAGATAAATTGTAGTGGAATAGTGATATGTGCAGTTGCCGATTTTCTGTCTGTAGGTTTGATTAAGATAGCAGCCTATAATTATTGTTTTTGTGGTTTTATAATGGTATTACTTTATAAAATAATCTTATAGCATTTTCTCTGAGAAATATTGTTTGTGGAAGCTAGTATTCTTCATGAGAACGACGTGTGCCTGCAATGAAATATGTTTCATGCTTAATACCAATGTTACAATCTCTCATCAAGACCATTACATTTTTCTAAATACTGTTGAGCCTTGCAGAAGAATTTTTGTTGATGTGCAAGAAAAAAAAAAATCCAGCGTGCTGGAAACAAGTAACAGATAACCCAACTGAAGGGCGGGACTGTATATAGTCTACATTCCTAACACAGATGACATTTACTTGATGGAAGATAGTGTGTCGTTCTTTCCGTTTGGATTTATTAGCTAATTTTTGTCTAATGAAGACACAGAACATTTTTATGCACACCTCAGTGCATTGTGAGTCAGTCGTTTCCGTTTACCTTTTGATGAATGGAATAAAGTACTAACTGGCAGGTGGCGATCTAATTTACTATGAGAAAGTCCAGAAATGGTAATTATAATTAATCAGAACCCACCTCTCTTAGGCCAGTAAAATATTGAATTTGTCCGAGTGTTGTGTTACATCAAAAGAAGATTAATTTGAATAACTACTAAGAGTATATAAATCAAAACATTTCGAAGTTTGTGAGAAACTTCATCATGCTGTATGAATTATAACGTATAATATTACATTAAAACCACCAACCTCCAGAGCCGAAACTCCTAACACATTGAATTGAGGCCTATAGTACTGTCGACGAAGAAGTCTAGAGGATGAGAATAGTAAAACCGTAAAGTTGCATTTTCTTCTTCTTCTTCTTATACTTCTTTTCTTCCTTGGATGAAGCCCCTGTACCCCTCAGTCTACCCTGAAGTTGTCGTTCCATCATTTACTTGGACAGCCAATATTTCTTTTACCAGATGGCGTTTTGTTCGTTACGATTTTCGCAATCTTCCTTTCATCCATCATGTCTGTGTGTTCGTTCCATTTGTGCTTTCTCTCATGTACCCACTCATTAGTGGAGTTTACTTCACATCCTTTTCTAATGCTTTCACTTTTCTCCCAGTGTCTTCCCTGTAATCCTTCACAGAATTTTCATTTCCTTGGTTGGCATAAGTATCTTTTTTTATGTTTCCGGTGCTGTCTCAGCTGTGTATGTCATAAAAATATTATTGCCTTTACATATTTTCCTATAGGCTTGTTTTTCCAAATAGTATCACTTAAATACCCTGCCACTTTCTTCACTTTTGCTACTTGTTCTCTAACTTCCTTTTCGACATTTCCACTGCTGGATAGATAAATACCAAAATATTTAAACGTCGTCATCTGTTGCATAATTTTTCTATACACTGCCAGTTTCCATATAATAGATTCCACAGATGTAGTCATATATCCATTTTTTGTGTTGATATGACCATATTTAGGTTTTGGCTGCAACGTTAAATAGATTTAAAAGTTTATGCAGGTTATCATTTTAAGCAAGAATATTTGTTAAAAGTCGTCATCATTTTCTTTTTGTTTTGAGAGTAGAGCGTTTGTTATCGATTGATCACCAATAGGCAAAGCTTTTACCTTGCTGTACTTTGTTCTCAGTATGCATCCGGAGACAAGGCACTGATTCAATGTATTTTAATACGCCGAAGAAGAAACTGTGCGAACTTCCGAACTGAAGCACGAGTCGGAAAAGGACAGTCCCTATCACAAAGACTATTCTTAGAAGCGCTAGAGAAAGGTTTCAGACCCTTAAACCTGGAAACAAATAACTAAAAATAGCAACACATGTTAATGAAACATATCTGAGTAGTGGAACAGTGAGCATACAGGAACCAAAGTGAAGGTCACAATGTCACCTACTACCCCACCCACGCCTCTCTGGCAACTGCGTGTGGTAAATTCAAGGTCACGAGGTAGATGATACCTATCAGTAGTCAAGATAAGCGGCTCATGCCTCTGAGACACTTGTATAACGTAAAAGCCAAACAAGTGCATGTTGGACACACACTCTATGGATTCTGTACAAACTTAATTATGTATATAGCTAGATTTTGATGAGTGACTTTGTGAACGTCAAAATATATGATACAAGTTAATATATCTTTTGACTGCATTGATTTAAAAGCTTAAATTTTTTACACTGACAAGTAAATTTCTGAAACTTCCTGGCAGATTAAAACTGTGTGCCCGACCGAGACTCGAACTCGGGACCTTTGCCTATCGTGGGCAAGTGCTCTGCCAACTGAGCTACCGAAGCACGACTCACGCCCGGTCCTCACAGCTTTACTTCTGCCAGTATCTCGTCTCCTACCTTCCAAACTTTACAGAAGCTCTCCTGCGAACCTTGCAGAACTAGCACTCCTGAAAGAAAGGATATTGCGGAGACATGGCTTAGCCACAGCCTGGGGGATGTTTCCAGAATGAGATTTTCACTCTGCAGCGGAGTGTGCGCTGATATGAAGGTCCCGAGTTCGAGTCTCGGTCGGGCACACAGTTTTAATCTGCCAGGAAGTTTCATATCAGCGCACACTCTGCTGCAGAGTGAAAATCTCATTCAAGTAAATTTCTGCCTGATGCGCCACCCGCTACTATCAAAATTGAGTCTTAACAGACAGCTATTTCTTTTGATAGAAGTGACTGTAAAACTTAAAAGTTTTACACCACCGAGGGAATGTAGTGCTTTGTATTTTTCATAAATTGTAACTTGATACCTCTATCGCTTGCTGAGGAAAATGGGTCGTAACAGATCGACAGATAGACAGACAACAAATGTCAAAAAAATACCTTTTGTGTGACATATGTACAAATTGACAATTTTCAGATTTTTCCTTTACTTATACTGCGAAACCTTGCTTCTTGTCAAATTTCGTGATTCTAGAGCAAGCTGAAGTAGCCAGTAGATTTCGATGAGTGAGTCTGCATCAAAATACGCGACGTAAATTGCTATATGTTTTGTTGCACAGACTTAGAAACTTCAGTTGTTTACATCACAAAGGGACCATAGATCTCAGTGTTGACATAAACCTCAATGTGACACCTCCACTCATTTCTGCGAAAATGGAGTCTTAAAAGACGGACAAGAAAGTGATGCTATAAGGGTTCCGTTTTTAATGGCTGAGGTACACAACTCTGAATTGGAGGGAAAATGAAGCTCACCCATCCGCTGGGGGCATACAAGCACTGAAATGGAGGTGACTTCCTTCTGTTGATGTAGGTAAGTAGGGAGACCTAAAAACGGCGGAAAAATTAGGCCTCCCTCACTCTTCCCGACTTCACTGTGAACAAAGTCGACGCTAGATTACACCGAGAAACAGGTTTTAGCTTTTCCAGTCGATTTCTCACTAATCCACACGTCATGCAGAAAAGACAGAAGAGTTGACAAATGAGGAAGGAACAGTTACATCGGTTTCAGTTCCACATAAACATTCATCCACATTCATTCAGCAAGTGGCATTGTCACACTCTCTGTTAATACTGGTAGACTTACAACACAATGTATTGAACAGTAAAAAGGAGTGCAGTTCTTAAGCCCTTGAGCCTTATTAACGCCTCATTTGTCAAACCAATGTGGATACTCCCATCAAACTCACTCATACTGCTTTATGCAAAAAGATCGGACTTCATTGTTTGATTTCAGACATTCACGCTCTCTGGGTCTATTATGGCTTCAGACTGCTCGGGTTACTACTATTATTCTTGTACTATCTGCATGCACGGTAGCCTAACAGCGCTATGCTGTTCCATTCACCTAACACCCATTCTCATCAGATCTTTTGCATTTCAGATTAAAATTTTTGTACCTAACATGAATGTCAAACATAATTAAATAAGATTAGGTCTATCTCACCAGACTCTAGATTATTCTTTCATGGTGATCATTAAATATTATTTACTCATGGTCGCATTGACCTGCTGGAATTGCCTAAGTCCGCCAGAATACACAATGGACATGAATGGATGCAGGTGATCATACTGGACACTTTTGTACGTGTCACCTGTAAGAGTCGCATCTAGACGTATCAGGGGCCCCATATCACTCCAGCCGCAGACGCCCCATCAGCTTGAACAGTCCCCTGAATTCATAAGGTTGTCTCCATAGCCGTACACGTAAATCTACTCGATACAATCTGAAACGAGACTCGTCCGACCAGGCAACATGTTTCCAGTCATCAACAGTCCAATGTCGGTGTTGGGCCCAGGCGAGGCATAAAGCTTTGTGTCGTGCAATAATCAAGGGTACTCCAGTGGACATTCGGCTCTGAAACCCGGCATCGATGATGTTTCGTTGAATGGTTCGCACGCTGACACTTGTTGATGGCCCAGCATTGAAACTGCAGCACTTTGTGGAAGGATTGCGCTTCTGTCACGTTGAACGATTCTTTACAGTCGTCGTTGGTGCCATTCTTGCAGGATCTTTTTCCGGCCGCAGCGATGTCGGAGATTTGATGTTTTACCGGATTCCTCATATTCACGGTACACTTGTCAAGTGGTCGTTCGGGAAAATCCCTGCTTCATTTCTACCTCGGAGACGATGTATCCCATCGCTTGTACACCGACTATAACATCACGTTCAAACTTCTTAAATCTTGATTGCCTGCCATTGTAGCAGCAGTGACCGATCTAACTGCGCCAGACACTCGTTGTGTTTTATAGACGTAGCCGGCCACAGGTCTGTATTACATATCTCTGTATTTGAATACGCAACGTATACTAGTTTCTTTGGCACTTCAGTGTAAATTGTTTATTGTGTTCTGTTAAACCTACAATGTATTACAGAAAATATGTTGTTTTATTAGTTATGCGTACACATACATTATCGATACATAATTCAGCATATAGTATACTGTGAATGATTATAAATGATACCGCATGTTCATTAAAAAGAAAAGTTGAAAATACATGAATAAAATTGGCACTCTCGAAGGTCCGATATTGCACTTCGTTTATCTACCAATAATTTCTGGTTTTGGGCTTAGCTTCACGTGAGATTGCTGTTCTTGAGATCCAAGTTAATAGTCTGCATTGCTGCGTTAGTCATTGGGCTGGGAATGTTTGGCAACATGACAGACTTGATACACGTAAGTAGCGTTGGCTCGGAATATCATGACTGCTGTGCTCCATGGTCCACTAGCATGGTAGTGAGGGCGTGAGGTGAGTATTCCGTCACACTGGGCCAGAGGAATGGCGTTTGATTAATGATCACGTACATATTTGGATATGGACTGTAGTCTGTGATTCGTCACAGCACACAGTTGGGCTTAGTCTCTCATAGAGAGCTGAAGGATCAATTTACTGTGGAGAGCTGTGGTGATTAGTTACTACACATCGTAGGTTGGTTATTGTAATGAGAACGAAAGACAAGGATTTGCTCTTGTCCATGCATACTGAGCAAGTGGAACATCATTCTTGTTTCTCACTAAGCGAAAATATTCATTTCAATTAGGTATGTACAGCCATTCAGCTGTTATCCTCAATGGGTATTACCAGGAAATACGAAGGCAGTTCAATAAGTAATGCAACACATTTTTTTTCTCGGCCAATTTTGGTTGAAAAAACCGGAAATTTCTTGTGGAATATTTTCAAACATTCCCGCTTCGTCTCGTATAGTTTCATTGACTTCCGACAGGTGGCAGCGCTGTACGGAGCTGTTAAAATGGCGTCTGTAACGGATGTGCGTTGCAAACAACGGGCAGTGATCGAGTTTCTTTTGGCGGAAAACCAGGGCATCTCAGATATTCATAGGCGCTTGCACAATGTCTACGGTGATCTGGCAGTGGACAAAAGCACGGTGAGTCGTAGGGCAAAGCGTGTGTCATCATCGCCGCAAGGTCAAGCAAGACTGTCTGATCTCCCGCGTGCCGGCCGGCCGTGCACAGCTGTGACTCCTGCAATGGCGGAGCGTGCGAACACACTCGTTCGAGGTGATCGACGGATCACCATCAAACAACTCAGTGCTCAACTTGACATCTCTGTTGGTAGTGCTGTCACAATTGTTCACCAGTTGGGATATTCAAAGGTTTGTTCCCACTGGGTCCCTCGTTGTCTAACCGAACACCATAAAGAACAAAGGAGAACCATCTGTGCGGAATTGCTTGCTCGTCATGTGGCTGAGGGTGACAATTTCTTGTCAAAGATTGTTACAGGCGATGAAACATGGGTTCATCACTTCGAACCTGAAACAAAACGGCAATCAATGGAGTGGCGCCACACCCACTCCCCTACCAAGAAAAAGTTTAAAGCCATACCCTCAGCCGGTAAAGTCATGGTTACAGTCTTCTGGGACGCTGAAGGGGTTATTCTGTTCGATGTCCTTCCCCATGGTCAAACGATCAACTCTGAAGTGTATTGTGCTACTCTTCAGAAATTGAAGAAACGACTTCAGCGTGTTCGTAGGCACAAAAATCAGAACGAACTTCTCCTTCTTCATGACAACGCAAGACCTCACACAAGTCTTCACACCCGAGAGGAGCTCACAAAACTTCAGTGGACTGTTCTTCCTAATGCACCCTACAGCCCCGATCTCGCACCGTCAGATTTCCATATGTTTGGCCCAATGAAGGACGCAATCCGTGGGACGCACTACGCGGATGATGAAGAAGTTATTGATGCAGTACGACGTTGGCTCCGACATCGACCAGTGGAATGGTACCGTGCAGGCATACAGGCCCTCATTTCAAGGTGGCGTAAGGCCGTAGCATTGAATGGAGATTACGTTGAAAAATAGTGTTGTGTAGCTAAAAGATTGGGGAATAACCTGGTGTATTTCAATGCTGAATAAAACAACCCTTGTTTCAGAAAAAAAATGTGTTGGATTACTTATTGAACTGCCCTCGTAAGAGGAATATGGTGCCATGTTCATGACTAGGTATAGGGGTTGCATGGATTCAGTTAATTGCCCGTGCCATGCATGCTGCAGCTTAAGTCTCCTCCTCCATTTAGCTTCCAGCTGCTTTCTCTTTCGTACCGGTTTTGTTGTGGGTCGGTTGAGGGTGCCACCGTTACTACCTGCCATCAGGATCGGCAGTCCCCTTCTGCCAATGTTGTGATGCGTTCGCCAGCCTGCCCGGAGCCATGCGCCGTCCCGCAGAGGTGTCAGGGCGTGCATCGCAGTGGAACTCCCAGCCCGTCTCCACCGCTGACGTCTGCCGGCCACCCCTCTTGGAGCAGAGCGGTCGTGCACTGCCGGCCCTGAAGACTCGCTCTGCTCCCACCTGAGTACTCCATGTGTCAGCGCCTCCTCTCGTTTGCTCATTACAGACCCCTGTACGCACCTTTCACAAACTAATTACCAGCCATGCCTTTATTGTGTCTTTTTACATTCATTTAAGATTTATCATTTTATGCAAATGAAAGGTATCGTTTCTCCATTTCTTTATTAATCGTCAAGTAAACACACATCTGCAATTCTAAGAAGAGACGACTTCTTAAAAAGATTGAACGTTGTGCTTTCATCAGTGAGATTACATACTCAAACTTTGGACCTACTAATTAAAGACAACATCCGAGCCCCTGACTTCCTCAAGAAAGGAAGCAGAATAGAATGTGTAAATTACAGAGGAATCAGTTTGCTGAACATAACATACAAAATCCTGTCAATGACAATTCTGGGAAAACTTAAACCTTGCGCGGAGAACATTATTCAAGATTACCAGGCTGGATTTCGAACAAACCGCTCCACAACTGATAATTTGTTTACTATACGACAGATCTTTGAGAAATACTGGGAATTTAACAAAAACACTCACTGTCTCTTCATTGACTTCCAGCGAGCCTACGACAGCATCCACAGAAGTAGCCTCTACAACACCTTACGAGAACTTAGTATACCCAGTAAAATCATTAGGATGGTACAACTGTGCATGGATGGCTCCCAGGTAGCAGTGAAGTTCAGAGGATCCATATCCCCCACCTTTCCAATTAAAACACGCTTACGACAGGGAGACATTCTTTCATGTGTCCTCTTCAATCTTGCATTAGAGAAAGTGGTTCGGGAGAGTAATTTACATCTATACAATGGTCTCCGATTCGAACACAGTGAAGTAAAACTCCTGCCTTGTGCAGATGATATAGTGTTGCTGAGTGAAACTGAAGAAGAACTGATAGACATGTACAGATCTCTCAGGCACAGTGCCAGCAAAATCGGGCTTTTGATTAACCAATAGAAAACCGAATATATGGAAATAGGTAGAGTCATAAACCAAAATCCTTACTTTGAAATTGACCAATATTCTAAATTCAGAAAAGTTCTCCAGTTTAAATACCTTGGATCACGTTTCAACAGTAAAAATATCATAACAATGGATATAAATTAAAGAATAGCCTCAGTGTCAAGAAGTCTGTACTCAGTAATCAATCCACTCAAAAGTAAAGCTTTGTCAATCACCACAAAGATGAAGATATACAACACTATTATCTGCCCATAGTACTGTACGGTTCAAAAAGCTGGACGCTTACAAAGAATGAAAGAGAAAAACTGAATGTTTTTGAAAGAAAAGTAATGATAAAAATCTGGGGACCTGTGTTGGAGAATGGCGTATGGAGAATTCGAAAGAACAATGAAATTTATCAGTTAATGAAGCAACCCACTATCATCCAGAAATTAAAAATTAGGAGACTGCAATGGGCTGGATATGTGGCCAGAATGGAAAACAACAGAATCACCAAGAAAGCATTTGAAGGAACTCTCCAGGCAACAAGACCATTGGGCCGACCTCGTACAAGGTGGAAAGATGACATAGAGAAGGACATTGCAGCATTAGGAATTTCCGCAGGGTGGAGAGAGGCTGCGAGAGATAGAAGGCGGTAGAAGCAGATCGTTGATGCAGCGCGTGGTCTACAGGGCCTGTGATCGCTGAGAAGAGAGAGAGAGAGAGAGAGAGAGAGAGAGAGAGAGAATTAAAGACAAGATAAAACTTTTCATACACTCATTGCAAGTAATAATTTTACAAAGTAAAGTATCCTCTGATATTACAATCAGACAATTTTAACTACTAATATTCAGTGACATTATTACACTTCGAGTTTATTCCTTAAATTAAGTTTGTTATCCTCTTCTTTTGTTTACATAACTAGCATCATCCCAACACTTATATCCATACTCAATCACTCTCACATTAGTTATTGGTTAGTGTTATTTTGTACGCATTCCCCCTCTCATCGTGCTCCTATTCTACGAGCGATATTTGATGCTCACCCTTATCCACTTACCTAGGTTATGTACATGCATCTGTCTTGTCATTCCACGTTAGCCAGTGATTCTCATTTATGCTAAATGCGGCGGTTCTACATTTCATCCACCCATTAACCATGTCCAAAAACTTGTTTGATATGGAAAATATCCCTAGTTTTCATCCTCTTCTGTAACTCCTTTGCTTGATCTTCGTTAGTTGACCGTATCATACCTCCACCTGGAATTAATTTAGGCTTTCCATCTGACGTCCTTGTCGTTCTCCCATGGTTATAATTTCGCCTATGCACCGGAACAGCACGCCTAATTTAGCTGATCCATTTCACCTCCTTTCTTTGAATTCTGAAACATATTTTTTAAATCTTAACCTGAGACGTGGCTTAAACAATGAAACACGGCACAAATTTACATTTTATAATCTGTTAATTTCTATGTACTCACGTATGTTCGTCCTTCCTCCTGGTACTTATTCATGATTTATGTGTTGTTTACCTCCATTTTAGTTATTTTCGTTACTCATTACATTACACTCTTTTGCTGGTCTCTGTAATCCAGATTTTCACTTCCACTCGTGAGACATGATGTATACTTCCTTCAGTGAATTCTCCTTCATCGATGTGGTGGCATAACATAATCTATTTTGAACACAAAGAACAGAATGTTAGACAAGTTCATCGTTCGACAAAGGAGCACAGACACTGCGTCTAGCTGCATTTTGTTGTATACCAACTAGAAGGAGGAAACAGAGTACACAGTTAGGCCTAAGTCACAAACCATTATTAATTTTTGAATTATAAATAGACTTGGTTTGCAACTTATTCTTTTATTAAAGATGCGTGTCGCCTTCTTGGGGCATCTTCAAATTATGAATAGGGATAACGAAATAAGGGAAAATTTGCGTATGGTCCTAGCTTGCAGGATTCTAAATGTGAATAAGGAATTGTTACTGGCCTTAAAGTTTTCCTTTTGAAACATTTTGAAAACATAAAATGGCTGTGTGATACGTTGAAGCACGCATCAAATCAGGTGGACCGCGGAGTTCTAGTCAAAAACAACTAATATAATAGCGTGCAACCGCGGGAAAGAATGCTAAATGCCTTATTAAAGCCGTTCTTGCAGGCCAGAAGGGTGGAATGGTAGGATCATACTCACAAACAAGTGTAGACGTTTAAACATAATACACAGTGTTGTCGCCTAACTTCACGGCAGGAAGGTCAAGAGGGCACACAGGCGAGCAATGGAATGAGGCTTGCATACAGTGTCTGCAGAGGACGCACTTCGGTGGCACTCAAAGCAGTTATGTGACAGTCAGCATATTTAACACTTAGAAAAAAGATCTAAACATGGCTGATTAACTATAATGAAGTTAAGCGGTTACAATTAATTACAACACAGTCGCCAAAAAAAACCTTTAAATTATTTCAAGTAGATAAAATAGTAACATCAGTTGTAACTAAATACTATTTCAAGATAACCACCAAAGCTGAGTCTCGTGCCAATAACCAGTGATAAAACAAATTCTTAAAACAATAAGTCCCGACTCGACTTCAAAAGTATAATTTCTAGGAGTGAATAATTTGGGGGGAGGGGTGTTTAAAAAACCGAAATAGAACCCAAGAGAAGACCATAATCAAATTTATGTAAAAATTTTAAAAATTGACCTCATTGAATCGTAATATCCTTGGTTCCTACTAGTGAGCTGATCATTCGGCAACTGTTCGTCGTCCGTACACGTATGCTTAAGGATTCCAACTCTTCCAATAAATCGAGCCTTCTGCCTCTCCGAGCACTATGTAAGCCGCAGAGATCATCAAACGTGGGTGGCTGGTGCCCTGCAGTCTTCAGGTGTTAAACAAATGTAGAGTGCTCCTTTACTTGACTTTTTTTTGTTTGTTAAGAAATGCTCACTAAATCTCGTTCTAAACACCCTTCCAGTTTGACCAATACAGACATTGCATTCAAATTTGCAAACTCCACAGGAGCATACCAGTTTTATTAATTAAGGAACAACTTAACTTTCATGATTCGCCCCTGCTGTAGCTTGTTCGATACTTGGTGGCCGTATTGGTCCAAGTGTATAGCAGCCAATTAATAACAGTCCTGTGAAGTAACCGTGGTTTGGCAGGTCCACCCCCCTGCTGTGTATGAGTAGGTACGCAGTTCGGAATCAGTAAACTGTGACTACAGTACTGTAACGTGTATTAGTACAGCAACTTCTTCTAAGACCTGTGGGCTCGGTGTACAACAAGAACTATTCCACTCGTCAGTCTGACAGCAGTACTCTGAACTGACTCGACGACGGGAACTAACTAGTTACAGTGAGACATACTGTCGCACCGGATACACAATAAGGTAGTGAGGTGAACACCTAACACACTAGATTGTTTTTCTGCTGCGGCCTTTCCTGATTGGTTCAAATGGCTCTGAGCACTATGGGACTTAACATCTGAGGTCAACAGTCCCCTAGAACTTAAACCTAACTAACACATCCATGCCCGAGGCAGGATTCGAACCAACGACCGTAGCAGTTGCTCGGTTCCGGAATGAAGCGCCTTTAACCGCTCGGCCACCGCGGCCGGCATGGCCTTTCCTATCAGCGGCGCAACGCCTGGGAACTCCGAGCGCTGTGCCACGATGTCCACTCGGGCTCGTCCTGCCGCAGGGGGTGCGCTTGCTTGCAGCACCTTTGCGGTGATTGACCTCTTGCTTTGAGTTTCGAAAGTCGACTGCACCGCACATTTAGGAGGACTTCGGCCCATGCTTCGTTTAATAACCGTAACCTGGCAGTTATTAAGCCTCCTCTCATAACACGGCAGTGCTTTAATCTTGCCTGCTACACAGATGCCCTCTTACTGTTTCCTATACTACGAGCACAACCTCCTAGATCCATCTTTTTCATCACAGTGCCTACGCTCTCTGGTGTTTGCAGTAAAGAAACACTTGAGTCCCGCCGTTCCTTTGACATGCACCAATAACCACAAACCTATTCATCTACTTCGAACAGCACATAAACAACCAACCACTCTCAGCAGAAATGTTCCTTGGGGCAAGTTATAGACTGCATTTTCGGTGAACCGAAAGAAATCTGATCCTTCTGCCTGCTATAAACCTCTTCAGTTCATCTAGAACCTTAGAGTTTCCTTCGCACGAAGTGTACTTGACAAAATCCAATATGTCACCTAACTATCCCGAAGGTGACGCCACATGCGCATCGCATTCAACTACTGTAATTCCAATATAATAACCATCACTCAGCCTGGAAAGGTATAAGTTAGTTCATGTATCTCCAACGTACTCTGACTAATCTTTCTCCTCAGATGGACCGCAAACAACGATGTGTATGATGAATCATGCAACACACGATGGACAAGACTAGGTTTACCATAACTCAGCCATCTTTTCTCCTGACAAGGGTCAATCGAACTAATTTATATCTTACTAGCTGACAAACCTGTGTATTCATTTTGCCAATTATCTATTAGAAACGTTCAGTTTCTGTACGCAGGGCGCAGTTGCTTCGCGTGTCAACGCGCGATTTTTTAAACGCCTCTGTGCCATCATCTCTTCGTATCTCTAAAGATGGTTGCTGTTTTCACCTACAGCCGTTTAGGTTTCGCAGTTGAAAGCTGTCAAAAGCGCTGCCAGGTGTCAAGATTTCTTTAAGCTGACTCGACTGTGGGCGTGCCTCAGTAGTAAAGAAAAAATGTATCAAAACTGTTTGCGTGAGTGGCATCTTTACTCTCATCTCAGTATTTGTAACATCATATATCTTTAACTATATATCGTTCTATGATATATTTGTGTAGATACATTCAGCTGCATATGTTGGTACTGTCTGCGAAATATGTTTGGAACAGAGTTGTCAGCGAAGAAGCAGTAAATTTAAACATCATGCATCATGGGGCAGTTTTCATGCATCTCATTATTTATGACGCCATACCTCGTTAGCTATGTTTGGTATCCTGATATAATTTCGTAGGTGCATTTAGCGGTGTAGGTGGATACTGTTTGGGAAATTTATTGCGAGTAAAGTTAGCAGCACAGAATCAAAAAATTTAAACGTCATCCTTGACGCGGCTGTTGTTGACGTATCTCATTGTGTATGACATCGTATCTTCTGGACTGTGATAGGAAGGTGGTTCTCAACGTCCACAACCATTGTTGCCTGACGGTCACCGATACGTGCACCTGGTTTGGTTGAAATCGGTCCATTGATTTAGGAGATATGAAATATAGACACATACACACACATACATACATATATAAATTTTTATAATATGTCTGGATCTAGAATGAGATTTTCTTTCTGCAGCGGAGAGTGCGCTGATATGAAACTTCCTGGCAGATTAAAACTGTGGGCAGGACCGAGACTCGAACTAGGGACCTTTGCCTTTCGCGTGTAAGTGCTCTACCAACTGAGCTACCCAAGCACGACTCACGCCCCTTCCTCACAGCTTTACTTCTGCCAGTACCTCGTCTCCTACCTTCCAAAGTTTATAGAAGCTCTCCTGCGAGCCTTGCAGAAGTAGCACTTCTGAAAGAAAGGATATTGCGGAGACATGGCACCAGGAAGCTTCATATCAGCGCATACTCCGCTGCAGAGTGAAAATCTCATTCTGGAAACATCCCCCAGGCTGTGGCTAAGCCATACCTTTACAGAAAAGTAAGCCAAATAACGCATCAACGAACAGTGCTATTTACGGACTTTGTTATTGCCATATTTTGATTTTCTCTCCTGACATCATTGAGCTAGCAGTTGCAACATTGTAACTGGCGGTATGCATGTGTTGCGGCAAACGAACCATGTAAACATGAACATCCCTAGAATGCTTCACAAAAGGTTGTGACTTTCGCGTGTTATTTGTCTGATACCACTTGATCGGTAGGCCGGGCAGAAGTTGGCAGCACTACAGTTTTAGGTGTTCACGTATTGGAGATTTTAATGCAGGATAGAGATGGTATCATCGGAGTTATGAATATGAAAGCATTTTTACCACTCCTAAAGGCTACGTACATACATGATTTTTCTTTGTGCACATCTATGGCAAAATAAATATCGAATTATATAAATTTCATTGGCCTCCTTGCATAATTAACATTAACATTAAAAATCGATACTTCAATTTTCGTGTTCACATATTAATATTATGAATGACTTCTCTTACATCAGGCGACTCTGAAACAACGGGACAAGCTTCCCCTGTCGATTTCGCTGACAACAATAGCGATGTATGTTAGAGCTGATCTGGCCGCTTCTCGGTAGGCAGCTGCGTTGTTCAGGGCAAAAAAAGGCAGTGGCCACTTTTCCCGTCCTGGCCACTTTACCACATCTTCCCCTGCCTTACTATTAACTGGTAACCGCGCGACTGCTACGGTCGCAGGTTCGAATCCTGCCTCGGGCATGGATGTGTGTGATGTCCTTAGGTTAGTTAGGTTTAAGTAGTTCTAAGTTCTAATGACCACAGATGTTAAGTCCCACAGTGCTCAGAGCCATTTTAACCTTTTTTTTTTAACTGGTAACCTACACAAGTTAGTAGGTTACATTAATCAATAACAGTAACTGCAGTACGAGATAGGATCATAGATGTTTACTAAATGTTCTGAATGACAATTTTCTTTTACTCATTGCATTATATTACATATTACAGTAGCCTTAATTTGATTGCCTATTACTTGCTACAAAAATGTAAAGCATCTGAAGATGACCGGCTGTATAATGCGCATTCACGAATCCGTCACTTCTGTTTGACTTGTATATTACAGCAACTGACTGGTGCTGGTTGCACACACTCGTGAGCTGTCAGCATTGGAGGACAAACAAAATATTCCTCCTCTCACTTCTCCTGACCATGCTGTGGCGCCCTACATACCACTCTGTCCAGGACGTAAGCGGCAAATTTTACTTAGCTCACGACCGAATTCATCAACGTCAATTAAAATTAAGCACTTCTTAAAATATTACTACCGCTATGTATTTTTGTTTGTTCTGAACAAGGAAAGTATACTCTTAACAAGCTCTTAACGTTAGTTGACGTTTCTGGATTAGGCTGTTAGTGGCTGGATGTATATTATAAAATGCGGCTGCGAGCCGCGAGCCGCACGAATTACCAGATTTCGACCGCATGCGACCCGCGGGCCACAGTTCGACGCCCGATTATGGGAAAGGCAGTGCTGTCCCCCTGTAGCCTGGTCCAAACAAAAGCCACGCCAGCTGCCGCGTGTGGGAGGCTCGGTCGCCCACGCGCCTCCTGCAGCAGCTGGCGTGGCGCCCAGCGGCGCACCTGTGGGGCTGGGCCTCGGATTCCTCCCGCACAGCACCGGTGAGCGGACCAACATTGGCCAGAAAGCTACTCCCCAGAACATCATATTCACCGTTCGAATTCTAGCTGCAGAATGAATTACGAAAAGATATTACTGAAGAACCATTACCCCTGAGCCTTACGGCAACTTATTTGTTGATAGAAAAAATTCACACTAAAAGGGAAACGAAGACACGTAAACTCGAGTTTATTTTATATCAGTCTGGCATTAAAATGGGTGGGGGAGCCCCCAGACAATGCTGATGCCTTACACTTTATTATTAAACAATGATGACAAATAAAAAAAGTTAAAAAGGAATTTCCTGTTTTTTATTTATGAATTTGGCCTGCTATGGACCGCATACAACTTAAGACTTATGGTGTTTCTTTTTCTTCCGTTCCTCCCAGTACTTCTTCATTTTCTTGCCAACTGCTCGTCTCTGCTCATCTGTCCACACTCTCTTGGGTCGAAGTTTTGGCTAATCTTCTTCATAGTTTGCGTTTTCTATAAGTAGCCTAAAGTTATTCCTGTCACGTATTATTTCTTCTGTAACACCTATTTTGTTGGCGTCTTTCTTTACTGCTTCCATCTCTCCTACAGTTTTTTTCAGCTTACTAACGTAATTAAAAATTTTCTTTGTAATCCGTGTTTCTTCCATTCTTTTTAAATGTCCATAAAATTTTAGCCGTCTCTTCCTCATTGTATCTGTGATCTTTTCTGTACTTTTGTATAGGTCTTCATTTCTTCTTTTAATCTACCTATTTTCCTTGTTTTTCTCAGGACCTAGAATTTTTCTTAATATTTTTCTCTCTTTTTTTTCTAGTTCTCTTAATTCGCCTTTCTTATTCAATGTTAAGCACTCTGATCCATACGTTGCTTGTGTCCTAATAACTGAATTACAATGTTTAATCTTTGCTTGTATGGATATTGATTTCTTATTGTAGTAGTTTTGTGTTAATTTACACTCCTGGAAATTGAAATAAGAACACCGTGAATTCATTGTCCCAGGAAGGGGAAACTTATACATCACATGATCACACTGACAGAACCACAGGCACATAGACACAGGCAACAGAGCATGCACAATGTCGGCACTAGTACAGTGTATATCCACCTTTCGCAGCAATGCAGGCTGCTATTCTCCCATGGAGACGATCGTAGAGATGCTGGATTTAGTCCTGTGGACCGGCTTGCCATGCCATTTCCACCTGGCGCCTCAGTTGGACCAGCGTTCGTGCTGGACGTGCAGACCGCGTGAGACGACGCTTCATCCAGTCCCAAACATGCTCAATGGGGGACGGATCCGGAGATCTTGCTGGCCAGGGTAGTTGACTTACACCTTCTAGAGCACGTTGGGTGGCACGGGATACATGCGGACGTGCACTGTCCTGTTGGAACAGCAAGTTCCCTTGCCGGTCTAGGAATGGTAGAACGATGGGTTCGATGACGGTTTGGATGTACCGTGCACTATTCAGTGTCCCCTCGACGATCACCAGTGGTGTACGGCCAGTGTAGGAGATCGCTCCCCACACCATGATGCCGGGTGTTGGCCCTGTGTGCCTCGGTCGTATGCAGTCCTGATTGTGGCGCTCACCTGCACGGCGCCAAACACGCATACGACCATCATTGGCACCAAGGCAGAAGCGACTCTCATCGCTGAAGACGACACGTCTCCATTCGTCCCTCCATTCACGCCTGTCGCGACACCACTGGAGGCGGGCTGCACGATGTTGGGGCGTGAGCGGAAGACGGCCTAACGGTGTGCGGGACCGTAGCCCAGCTTCATGGAGACGGTTGCGAATGGTCCTCGCCGATACCCCAGGAGCAACAGTGTCCCTAATTTGCTGGGAAGTGGCGGTGCGGTCCCCTACGGCACTGCGTAGGATCCTACGGTCTTGGCGTGGATCCGTGCGTCGCTACGGTCCGGTCCCAGGTCGACGGGCACGTGCACCTTCCGCCGACCACTGGCGACAACATCGATGTACTGTGGAGACCTCACGCCCCACGTGTTGAGCAATTCGGCGGTACGTCCACCCGGCCTCCCGCATGCCCACTATACGCCCTCGCTCCAAGTCCGTCAACTGCACATACGGTTCACGTCCACGCTGTCGCGGCATGCTACCAGTGTTAAAGACTGCGATGGAGCTCCGTATGCCACGGCAAACTGGCTGACACTGACGGCGGCGGTGCACAAATGCTGCGCAGCTAGCGCCATTCGACGGCCAACACCGCGGTTCCTGGTGTGTCCGCTGTGCCGTGCGTGTGATCATTGCTTGTACAGCCCTCTCGCAGTGTCCGGAGCAAGTATGGTGGGTCTGACACACCGGTGTCAATGTGTTCTTTTTTCCATTTCCAGGAGTGTATATGCAAATTCTAACTTTTTTATTCTTTCTTTATTTGTTGTGTTATCCAGTCCATTGGCTTGCATCCACTCCCCCAGGTATTCGAATCTATCAACTCTTTTAATTTTTCCATACTTTGTTTTCATAAACTTTTCTGTATTATGCTTGTGTTCTATATACTCGGCTTTTCCATAGGATATTTTTAGCCCAGTCTTTTCAGCAATCTCGTGTAACAGATCAAGCACAACTGTTGCGTCTGTTCGGTTTTCAGTTATCAATGCCATATCATCCGCAAAGGCTAAACATTTCACTACAAATTTGTTCTTTTCTTGGCCCATGCTTATACCCTTTGTGCCTCTGTTTTTTAATGTGTTTTCCCATGTTTTTACTATTTTATCTAAAACCAAGTTAAAGAGAATTGGGAACAGTCCGTCTTCTTGTCGAACTCCTGTTTTGATTTTGAACGGTTCAGAAATTTCGCCTTGAAACTTAATTCTTGATGTTGTATCTATGAGCGTTTGTTCAACAAGTCTTCTGGTGTTTTCATCTATCCCTGATTCATAAAGTATATGGAATAGTGTTTGTCTGTCAACTGAGTCGTAGGCCTTCTTGGAGTCTACGAAAGTAACTACTGTATTTTTATTCTGTATAGCACTCACTCTCAAAATTGTTCTGCACATGATCTGCCTTTTCTAAATCCTGCTTGATAATCTCCTATATTAGGTCCTGATTGTTCCTCTATTCTGTTTAAAAGTGCTTTAGAAAGTATTTTGTATGTCACTGGTAACAAGGATATGCCTCTGTAGTTGTTAGTGTCTGTTTTATCTCCTTTTTTTTATGGAGAGGGTGGATCAATGCTTGTTTCCAGTCACTGGGTATGATTCCTTTTGTCAAAATGTCTTTAATTACTTTTTAAATTAGCTGACATGCGGATAAGCCCCCTAGTTTCCACATTTCTGCCACTATCCCATTCTCACCTGGTCCTTTGTTATTCTTCAATGCTTTGATAATCTTTTCTATTTCTTCTACTATAGGTGGTTCCGATGGTGGATTTTCATGTTGTGGTTTTTGAAATTGTAACCTTAGGCTCCTCACAATTTAATAGATTTTCAAAGTATTCAGCTAAAATTTGGTAGTTCTCTTTATTGCTTAAAACCGTTTTTCCATTTTTATCTTTAAAATGTAAACTTGGTGACTGGAATCCTGTTAAAACTTCTCTGAAAGTCTTATAGAAGTCTCTAGTGTTGTTCCTCTTGAAGTCAGAATCCATTTCTTCTAATCTGTCTTTGTCATATTTTCTTTTCACTGATCTGATGATTTTTGCTTTTTCCTTTCTTCTTTAAACTCTTCCCAGTATTCGTGTTTTTTATTACTGTTCCATTTTTCCATGCCTTCAGTCCATTATCAATTGCTTCATCACACAGCTCGTTTCACCATCTGTGTTTTGGTATTCTTCGTGTCTGTCCCATTTCTTTAACTAACTCTAGCATTGTTTCTTTAATTTCTTCCCAATTATCCATTTTTCTTGTGTTTATTATATGACAGAATTTGTCCTGATTTTGCAGGAGAAATTTAGTGTTTACTCTTGGAAATCTTCTTGGTTTTGGTTTAGGTTTGTTTGGTTGGAACATGGTCTTTATTTCAGTCAGACAATGTTTAGGCCCTTCCTCACTGTGACATCCAAGATTTCCTTGTAGTTGCGAATCGTTATTGCCACATGGTCCAACTGACATTCACCTTTATTTGGATTAGGTGATATCCACGTTTTTTTCTTTCTTGCAAGCTTCCTGAAACATGTCGACATTAATTTTAGATTAAACTGTCTACAAAATCTATGAGCCTTTCCCCATTTCTGTTGGTTCTTGCATGTGCTGGATAATCTCCAACTACTGATTTAAATTTTATTTCTTTGCCAACTTGTGCATTAAAGTCTCCCACTAAAATTTTTATATGTTCTTTTGGTAATATGGATGTTTCGTGTTCTAGCATTTCCCAAAAGTCTTCCACTTTGTCAACATTTGTTCTGTTATGTTGGTTGGTAGATGCATGTGCACTTATAATAGTGTAATACTTATTGCCTGACTTGAACGTCAGAAATGAAATTCGTTCTGATGGGGAGCTAAAATTACGTAAGTTGCTGTTTGACCATAAATGCGGTCCCTAATATAGTCGTATTATTGGAATTTTTAATGGCTGGTTTTCCTTTGTAGATCCTGTATCCACCTGATTCAATGCATTTTCATCCAGATAGCTTGTTTCTTGAAGAGCTAATATAAGTATATTGCGTTGATTGAGAGTGTCCGTTAGGTGTTTTAGTTTTCCAACTTTCATAAGTGTGTTGATATTCAGAGTCCCCAGTAGATGTTTTTTCTTGGGTCTTATCTTTGAAGAAGTACTAGGAAGCTCCGACTCTTCCTTACATGATGTTCTAGGCTCTCCAGAATCCAAAGGCCTAGTTGCACCGCCATGAATATTGATGGAAGATTGGTTGCTTCCTGGAGTAGTTTTCCTTGAAATTTACTATAATGTCTTAGGTTAAAGTTTGGTTTGGGGAAAGGCAATTGAACCTTTCGATGATTAAAATTCAAGCATTTAGCTTAGAATTATAAGTGAGGCCGCCACTAACATGTGGGACAGACGCCTTTTGTAGCCGCCCACTGTGGGAACAGACGGTACAGTCTGGTGCTTTTATACAAAAGCCTGCCTCTTCCGCCAGTTTCCTTATTTATATATGTACATATATCATCATTGTACGTAATTGGTATTTATCGAGGAACAGAAGAACTACTGCATTCTTCACCGAAATAAAATAAAAAAATCAATCATACACGCCGAAATTTAAAATAAAAGATGTTTCATTAATTATTAATACGAAACCTATCACTTATATAGTTTAACAGGCCACTCTCGCCAACAAGACAGAGAGATGAACCAGTCTGAGTGTTGTTTTTGCGTGATTTTTCACGGCGAAAAATTTCAGAGCATAGAAGCTCTATCGGTACCTACCGGAAAACATTCGTGCATAGCAACCAGATAAGTGTAAACTATCAATCGCGGCGTTGGCGCTTGGAGGCAGGGAGCAGAAGGGGAAACATAAAAAAGAATTATAACAGTAAAAAGGAGGATAAATGGAAAGAATAAAATATTTTACAAGAAAAAATAGAAACTTCATGAGACTGAATGACAGGTGCATGCCACCAGCGAACTGCAGCTACATTTACCGGTCTGAAGTTCCGGCTTAAAAACTGTCGATTCGCAAGTTGCAGCTGATCATTTAACATGTTACCATTTCTGTTGAGCGTGTGTTCAAAAATTTCCAGTTCTTCACGTAAGTCTAATTTCCGCCCTCCCACGTTCCCCCATTTTTCCACCCAAAAAATTTTGTACTCAATCCCTCGTCGATACAATGTGGCGACTGGTAGGTTACGCTTTGTTCGGTTGCTAAAAAAATGGTTCAAATGGCTCTGAGCACTATGAGACTTAACTTCTGAGGTCATCAGTCCCATAGAACTTAGAACTACTTAAACCTAACTAACCTAAGGACATCACACACATCCATGCCCGAGGCAGGATTCGAACCTGCGACCTTAACGGTCACGCGGTTCCAGACTAAAGCGCCTAGAACCGCACGGCCACACCGGCCGGCTTTGGTCGCTGTGCCTATATGTTTTCGCTTAGGTACGCCACCTACCAATGTTTCCTATTTGGTGCAATGAGACAACTTTGTCAGTCGCCGCATGGCACCAGTCACATACGGGTCGTTTCACTGCCTTTTAATTCCCTGTACCTTTTATTGTGAAGACTTTTACGCTTGGCCCACTTTTTATATATTTTTTGGGTTTACTGAAGGTCACACATACAATGTTACTTGACATGAACTCCTTCGCTCTGAAATTTGTCATCCACAAAATGTGATTTTAAGTATAAGCAATTTTTGTTAACTATAGTTTTACCCACTGGTTGTTGTACATCCTTTATACCTTGATAGTTCTCTTTAACTACGATTTAAAAAAGTCCTCAATAGGTCCATGTATTTCTGAAGAAGACAATTTTACAACTGATGAAACCATGGTCAAGGGTTGTTAATAAACCATTATGCTCGCAAGTGGTTGGCTGATTTTCTTCAATTATTCATTTAAATCCACCGTTGATGAACACCATCTGTGTTCAAAATTTTTAAATGATGGGATTATGTCCAATCTCTGCCTCAGAAAACACGATACACCCAAACTTGGCACACGAATACACACACAACAAAGTTTACACTTCTCACAGACAAATGATGCACACGACTTCCCTCTCGTAGACTGCGGCAACACAAAGGCCATCCGGTCACAAAGTCAAGTAAAATAAAACTTACAACTCATGAATACTGCAAAATCTGTATGATGGGATAAATGGTAAGAAAAATACAGAACATGTGCAAGACGATATTAAAATACACATGAAACATCTTTTTTACTTTATCCAGTAAATGTTTATATAATTAGAAACATCTAGATGAAAGTTTATGATTATGATCACTGTGAAGAGATTATACAACTTATATAAAGCTGGCAATAACTATTATTTTATTAAGAATACATAGATGTATTGTATCATCTTTGGTTCCTGTTCAGGTAAATTTCGACAAATATTTAATGTGACGACGAAAATAGAGTCTGACGGTAGCCAAGTGTATCTGAGCAGGTAGGAGAACTAGCAGGTCGGAGCGAGTGAGCAGGGTGTGTGCAGCGAACGGTCTGATACGAAGAGTTACACACTGAAAAGGCAAAAGGCATGGCCTCGCATACCGCGATGTTATCCATATGTATTGAATCACGCTACTAGCTCTGCATTGCTACATATTTATGAAGAGATTGTCGAGATATAAGCAGTAGTATTATTCTTCCACCAGGAATTATAAACCAAAAGGTTATGTGTATGAGCGTTTGTGCTACGGAACAAATGGATTACAAATACCTTCACCAGCTCACAATCTGCCGTAGCTCATCGTCATATGAAGGCAAAGTATACGTTCATGTTAGTATTGCAACAGGACGCGGGTCGCTGAAATTATTACCCTGTGTTAATTACTTGAAATTCGTTGAGTGATAAACTTTCTTTACCGTGAAGATATGACCTCCAATATGACACTGTACGTAACATAAACGTGAACCGAGACCATTAAATTTCTAAAGCAGTAATTTAACGTTGTTAACAATTGCCACAGAGGAAGATACATCATTGAAACACAGTGCCAGTTCTAAATTATTCATTTTCGGAGTGCAGAGTGTTACCTTGAAATGTAATAGTTTAGTATAATTCTTCTTAAGTTAGATATGAATTTTTTTCTAGATGTCCCGAATTGATAGAAACGGTGTCGTGCATACGATGCTTTGTTTGTGTATAAATGAAAGTAAGCAATATTGAGACATTAGCTGATGAAGTTGATCGAGAATGTGTGTTCGGTTTTGAGTAGCGAAAAGTTATGTTAATATAGAAGTCTTTGTCTAATGTGAAGTTTCATTTTCTAAATTACGGTAATAAATGATTAGTATCCCTGTATTCATAAGCAATAGTTTTGTAAATCTCAAAATTGCTGGTGATACGTGTTTGGCGTTTCGTTTCATGTGACTGAATAAATACGTCATTTACGCTTTATCGAGTCTGCCAAGGTAAATTCTTTCCCTTTCTCAAACCTTTGCTCGAGGAGATGGACCAAACTAGGTGTTCTTATTTCTTATTCATATGAGTGATATTTTGATTTCCTGTCTCCCTTATAGCGTAGTATGAAGGAAACAGATCAAACAACAGCTTTTCAAACCTAACGAATTTAATCACCCAGTACATTTAAACGGAGAGAAGCTGTTGCTCGAATCAACATCGCTTTCGACGCTACAAAGAGGACTAGGACCTGAGAGGGATTGAATCCTCGAGAGGAGCAGTGTTAGGGGACTTTAGATCTAACGGATCTAACTCGTCTACCATTTGCACAGAGGGTGGCATGAGATGGTGGAATGAGATATAAGGACGAAAAAGTTGCAACTGGAGCGAGAGCGCCCGCATCTCGTGGTCGTGCGGTAGCGTTCTCGCTTCCCACGCCCGGGTTCCCGGGTTCGATTCCCGGCGGGGTCAGGGATTTTCTCTGCCTCATGATGGCTGGGTGTTGTGTGATGTCCTTAGGTTAGTTAGGTTTAAGTAGTTCTAAGTTCTAGGGGACTGATGACCAGAGATGTTAAGTCCCATAGTGCTCAGAGCCATTTTGGAGCGAGAGTTTGTTCATTTGAGATTTAACAAATCTCTCTCGCCCTAATCATTTCAGTAGCGGATGTGCTTTCAAATCACATGCGGTGGAACAGGGTGAGTGATGAGACGTGTTCGTCAGAGCACTTCTGCCTGCTTCTGCGAGTAGGTATCGGGCTGCATTTGCTTTGTGATGCTTCTGAGTTATCATTATGCTTATTTTAGCTAGTTCATGTTAGGGAAGCGTTCGGTGTTGTTATTAGGTTACAAAGTGATCTGTGGACTTAATAAGAGCTTTGTAGGCTCTCATATCCACGTTAGGCATTGGTAGTCCCATTTTCCGTCACCAGTATTACAGAAGTGAATTGCAGTTACTAGTTCCACATGTTTGGGAGAGAGAGTTGTGGCATCATCGGAATATCGAAGCACAAGTCTCACAGTTGGCACCAGCCATATATATATATATATATATATATATATATATATATATATATATATATATATATATATATATATATATATATATACACTCCTGGAAATGGAAAAAAGAACACATTGACACCGGTGTGTCAGACCCACCATACTTGCTCCGGACACTGCGAGAGGGCTGTACAAGCAATGATCACACGCACAGCACAGCGGACAACCAGGAACCGCGGTGTTGGCCGTCGAATGGCGCTAGCTGCGCAGCATTTGTGCACCGCCACCGTCAGTGTCAGCCGGTTTGCCGTGGCATACGGAGCTCCATCGCAGTCTTTAACACTGGTAGCATGCCGCGACAGCGTGGACGTGAACCGTATGTGCAGTTGACGGACTTTGAGCGAGGGCGTATAGTGGGCATGCGGGAGGCCGGGTGGACGTACCGCCGAATTGCTCAACACGTGGGGCGTGAGGTCTCCACAGTACATCGATGTTGTCGCCAGTGGTCGGCGTAAGGTGCACGTGCCCGTCGACCTGGGACCGGACCGCAGCGACGCACGGATGCACGCCAAGACCGTAGGATCCTACGCAGTGCCGTAGGGGACCGCACCGCCACTTCCCAGCAAATTAGGGACACTGTTGCTCCTGGGGTATCGGCGAGGACCATTCGCAACCGTCTCCATGAAGCTGGGCTACGGTCCCGCACACCGTTAGGCCGTCTTCCGCTCACGCCCCAACATCGTGCAGCCCGCCTCCAGTGGTGTCGCGACAGGCGTGAATGGAGGGACGAATGGAGACGTGTCGTCTTCAGCGATGAGAGTCGCTTCTGCCTTGGTGCCAATGATGGTCGTATGTGTGTTTGGCGCCGTGCAGGTGAGCGCCACAATCAGGACTGCATACGACCGAGGCACACAGGGCCAACACCCGGCATCATGGTGTGGGGAGCGATCTCCTACACTGGCCGTACACCACTGGTGATCGTCGAGGGGACACTGAATAGTGCACGGTACATCCAAACCGTCATCGAACCCATCGTTCTACCATTCCTAGACCGGCAAGGGAACTTGCTGTTCCAACAGGACAATGCACGTCCGCATGTATCCTGTGCCACCCAACGTGCTCTAGAAGGTGTAAGTCAACTACCCTGGCCAGCAAGATCTCCGGATCTGTCCCCCATTGAGCATGTTTGGGACTGGATGAAGCGTCGTCTCACGCGGTCTGCACGTCCAGCACGAACGCTGGTCCAACTGAGGCGCCAGGTGGAAATGGCATGGCAAGCCGTTCCACAGGACTACATCCAGCATGTCTACGATCGTCTCCATGGGAGAATAGCAGCCTGCATTGCTGCGAAAGGTGGATATACACTGTACTAGTGCCGACATTGTGCATTCTCTGTTGCCTGTGTCTATGTGCCTGTGGTTCTGTCAGTGTGATCATGTGATGTATCTGACCCCAGGAATGTGTCAATAAAGTTTCCCCTTCCTGGGACAATGAATTCACGGTGTTCTTATTTCAATTCCAGGAGTGTAGAACGCGTGCAAAAAATCTCTCATCGTCTCATAATTTCTCTTGTGCCCAGTGGCAGAACTGTACACGACGTTCAGAGTCGTCGCCATGCAATTCCTGGTGCATAGAAATATGGTACGTGAGCAATCGATGTTGATGTAGCATTCTCAACACCGACGTTTTTGATTCCCGATTCTCGCGCAATTTGTCTGCTACTGATGTGCGGATTAGCCGCGACAGCAGCTAAAACACCTACTTGGGAATCATCATTTGTTGCAGGTCGTGGTTGACGTTTCACATGTGGCTGAACACTTCCTGTTTCCTTAAATAACGTAACTATCCGGTGAACGGTCCGGACACTTGGATGATATCGTCCAGGATACCGAGCAGCATACATAGCACACGCCCGTTGGGCATTTTGATCACAATAGCCATACATCAACACGGGTAATGTATCACGAAGCAAATACCGTCCGCACTGGCGGAATGTCACGTGATACCACGTACTTATACGTTTGTGACTATTACACTGCGATCTATCACAAAGCAAAAAAAGTGGTCCAACTAAAACATTCATATTTCTGTACGTACTACACGAACATGTAATGAAAAATGGGGGTTCCTATTTTAAAAAACGCAGTTGATATCCGTTTGAGCTATGGCAGCACCATCTAGCGGGCCAACCATAGCGCCATGTGGTTTCCCCCTTCAAGCTAGACAAGTTTCGTTCTTTGTAGTTTTTTCGTTTGATGCTTGTTTCGTGAGATATTTGGCCCGGTCACTATCAATGTACCACCCTACATATATATATATATATATATATATATATATATATATATATATATATATATATATATATATATATATACTCCTGGAAATTGAAATAAGAACACCGCGAATTCATTGTCCCAGGAAGGGGAAACTTTATTGACACATTCCTGGGGTCAGACACATCACATGATCACACTGACAGAACAACAGGCACATAGACACAGGCAACAGAGCATGCACAATGTCGGCACTAGTACAGTGTATATCCACCTTTCGCAGCAATGCAGGCTGCTATTCTCCCATGGAGACGATCGTAGACATGCTGGATGTAGTCCTGTGGAACGGCTTGCCATGCCATTTCCACCTGGCGCCTCAGTTGGACCAGCGTTCGTGCTGCACGTGCAGACCGCGTGAGACGACGCTTCATCCAGTCCCAAACATGCTCAATGGGGGACGGATCCGGAGATCTTGCTGGCCAGGGTAATTGACTTACACCTTCTAGAGCACGTTGGGTGGCACGGGATACATGCGGACGTGCATTGTCCTGTTGGAACAGCAAGTTCCCTTGCCGGTCTAGGAATGGTAGAACGATGGGTTCGATGACGGTTTGGATGTACCGTGCACTATTCAGTGTCCCCTCGACGATCACCAGTGGTGTACGGCCAGTGTAGGAGATCGCTCCCCACACCATGATGCCGGGTGTTGGCCCTGTGTGCCTCGGTCGTATGCAGTCCTGATTGTGGCGCTCACCTGCACGGCGCCAAACACGCATACGACCATCATTGGCACCAAGGCAGAAGCGACTCTCATCGCTGAAGACGACACGTCTCCATTCGTCCCTCCATTCACGCCTGTCGCGACACCACTGGAGGCGGGCTGCACGATGTTGGGGCGTGAGTGGAAGACGGCCTAACGGTGTGCAGGACCGTAGCCCAGCTTCATGGAGACGGTTGCGAATGGTCCTCGCCGATACCCCAAGAGCAACAGTGTCCCTAATTGGCTGGGAAGTGGCGGTGCGGTCCCCTACGGCACTGCGTAGGATCCTACGGTCTTGGCGTGCATCCGTGCGTCGCTGCGGTCCGGTCCCAGGTCGACGGGCACGTGCACCTTCCGCCGACCACTGGCGACAACATCGATGTACTGTGGAGACCTCACGCCCCACGTGTTGAGCAATTCGGCGGTACGTCCACCCGGCCTCCCGCATGCCCACTATACGCCCTCGCTCCAAGTCCGTCAACTGCACATACGGTTCACGTCCACGCTGTCGCGGCATGCTACCAGTGTTAAAGACTGCGATGGAGCTCCGTATGCCACGGCAAACTGGCTGACACTGACGGCGGCGGTGCACAAATGCTGCGCAGCTAGCGCCATTCGACGGCCAACACCGCGGTTCCTGGTGTGTCCGCTGTGCCGTGCGTGTGATCATTGCTTGTACAGCCCTCTCGCAGTGTCCGGAGCAAGTATGGTGGGTCTGACACACCGGTGTCAATGTGTTCTTTTTTCCATTTCCAGGAGTGTATATATATGGAGTGAGCATAGTCTACTGCTCATGTTCTCAGTACTAAACCGGACTAGTCACATGATTTTGTACGTGACCTTCTGACAAATTTCTTCTAATTTATCTAGGTTCTTAAACCCTTGTGTGTATCTAAGTATTTATGCATGAGACAGTTTCCTATAAGGGCGTTTCCGCAAGAGCGTCCATAAATTTAATAGAACATAGTGGGTGTTCCACTGCACAATTTGAGATAGGGAACCTGCAGTTGGAGAATCCATCTTAAGAAGATAATAGGAATAAAATCGCATCACTGCGTACTTTCTTATTTACATAAGTTATAGTTAACTGCAAATACCATAATAACACAATGAACGTACTGTTTGTACTGTATCTTACGAAATGTGCTGAGACTGACGGCCATCAGCCTCAATGGCAGCATGATATCGGCGGACAAAATTCTGAGGGATCCTGACAAATATACCCAGGGGGTTTCGAATCACATCACAGGAAGCTACAGTTCTGCAAACCAATTCCATCTCCGTATCCACTGGGGTCTCATACACAAGTGATTTTATACATCCCATAGGAAAATAATCAAGGGGTTTCAGGTCATATGACCTAGGACATGGAATAGGACCTCCCCTTCCATTCCAGCGACCAGGAAATACAGCACTGAGATAGCTGCGGTCATCCACACTGAAGTGAGACGGTGCACCGTCATGTTGTGTCCATATCCCCTCACGAACAACCAAGGGTGTGTCCTCCAACAACTCAGGTAGAACTCTTTGCAGGAACCTCAAGTACAGGTGGCTGTTCAGACGGCCCAACGACATTGTCACCTACAGATATTCACAGCAAAACGTGCTTGACGGTGTGACTCTACTACAGCGTGAGGGTTTTCTGCATTCCACACGTGGCTATTCCTGCTGTTCGAAATACTGTCACGATAAAGTGAAGTCTCGTTAGTAAACAGCACGATTTGGAGGAAATGTGGTAGATCAATCCGTTATTGGACACTATGCGACCTTGGTGCAAAGTCAGTGACAGGCATAGCATGGACTCGTTTTGGGTGATATGGGTGTTATCGTGGTTCACTGAGCTAGTTGGTGCAGTGCCCATTTCACGTGCAATATGACGAGTACGTGTAGTGTGGTCTGCTGCGACACATTCCAGCAGCACCTCTTCAAAATAGGTGTCCGAGTGCTCCTCACGTTGCCAGGTCTATCGTTCCGTCCTTGCAATGAACCAGTCTCCCGCATTCGTCGATCGAGAAAAATAAAAACTCGTCGTGACGGACGACGCCTGTTAGGAAATCGTTCCCTGTACAGCCTTTCAGCAGCGAGAACATTGCAACGTTCTTACGCACACGTAATGTAAGGTGCATGTCGCTGAGTTCTGAGAAACTGTACCGGTATTGCTCCACCATATTGTACCGTGCGTCTCTGAATAGCACTGAGTAACGAATGTGTCTCTCGTTGATTCATAGCACGTTCTGTCACAGGACAAAGTAAATACAACAGAGCCACCTTATGTATAAGTAAAGTAAACAAAAGCTACTTCACGACTTCCTAGTAATCTGGCTTGACCTTCTTCTTTCCTTGCAGGAAATAAATAATCCACTTGTAAATAAACAGCACAGTACGTGTAAACTTGTATGCATGTTAGTTGTAAATAAACTGGAAAACAGTAATGCTAGACAAAGCGGTAGACAAGTTTACTTCCACATCTCCTTATTTTTCCTACTATTTCCTTAAGCTGCCTTTTCCGATTCCAGGTTCCCCACATCAAATTGTTCAGTGGAGCATTCACTCTGTCCTGCAACATTTTGGAATGCTCTTACAGAAATACCCTGTACAGTGTCATTGTAAGGTAATCAATTAGAACAGTTTCGACAGTATGAATCAGTGCAACAGAAAACCTAAAAAATGTATTGCCTGCTGTTACTTCTTTTATCACTCCAAAACTGGAGCACTGATCTTGTATTTTTTATTTATTTTTTCTTTTTGTGCGTAATGCGTGTATTTACTTTTGTGGTGAGATGGTAAAAATAAATTGCAGATATTTTACTCGACTAAAAAAAGCAGACGAGGAAATAAATAAAAATAGAACATTGTTGCACGTCGGGTGGTCACAACAGTAATTCACAGACTAGGGAGCAGGAGACAGAGCAGGGAAGTTGGGAGCACCCCGAATATTAATAGACAGTGTTGTAATTGAATAATAAAACACATTTACTTATTTTTAAGAAGTAGTCACATAGAACATAAGAAGCAATTTCAATCCCTGAATAAAGTCAACTCGACAGCAAATTATCTTCCTAGCTGCGCTGCTTCTCGCACGCGTAACAGATTATGACGTCGGCAGCCGCTTTCCCGTGGAGCTGAGCTGTCGAACTGAGGAGGCGATCTGCGCTGACGATACGGTCCAAGAGTGTTGTCGTCGGCTGCTTCGTGAAGGTTTCCCGGAGAGGGGAGGTGCGGCCCTGATTTGAATCTTCTGCCACGCTGGTCCCACCCCTCGGAATCCGCTCTTACTGACATTCGCGCTGGCGGGCTTTTGACGGCCAGCGCACGATTGGTGCTTTACAATGCCACCAAAAAAATAATGGACATGAAGGTGGTGCAAATCGCTTACCGTATTTACTGTATCAATTTCATTGCTCCAAATGTGTGATTTTTTCGAGACACATTTACGCCATCTACAGTGTCATTGTAAAGTAATTAATTACAACAGTGATTCGACAGTATTGACAAGTGCAGTAGAAAAAGTAAAAAAAATATTGTTTGCTGTCACTTCTCATCCAGTAAAAAAAATTAAAAAATAAAATGAAACACAACGTAAGTAAAGTGGAATCAGAGCTATGATACAGTAGCGAAAAAGAACAATATCTAAGTCAACTTCAGTTGCTAGTATCAAATTGTTAAGATATCTGTCTGTAAAGCGCATATACAAAGTTTCACGTTACTTATGAAGGTGATCTGTTTGTAGCAGCGAAGTAATAACACTCAAAATACGTTACGCACTATACGGGATAAAATGCGCCGTACCAAAACCACGTGACCTGAGCTGTAAGAGAAGTTCTACATCTACATGGTGATCAAAAAGTCAGTATAAATTTGAAAACTTAATAAACCACGGAATAATGTAGATAGAGAGGTAAAAATCTACAAACATGCTTGGAATGACATGGGGTTTTATTAGAAAAAAAAAAAAAAAAACAACTATAAAACAAAGTATTGCTAGACGCGTGAAAGATCTCTTGCGCGCGTCGTTTGGTGATGATCGTGTACTCAGCCGCCACTTCCGTCATGCTTGGCCTCTCAGGTCCCCAGACCTCAGTCCGTGCTATTATTGGCTTTGGGGTTACCTGAAGTCGCAAGTGTATCGTGATCTACCGACATCTCTAGGGATCCTGAAAGACAACATCCGACGCCAATGCCTCACCATAACTCCGGACATGCTTTACAGTGCTGTTCACAACATTATTCCTCGACTACAGCTATTGTTGAGGAATGATGGTGGACATATTGAGCATTTCCTGTAAAGAACATCATCTTTGCTTTGTCTCACTTTGTTATGCTAATTATTGCTGTTCTGATGAGATGAAGCGCCACCTGTCAGACCTTTTTTGAACGTTTGTATTTTTTTGGTTCTAATAAAACCCCATGCCATTCCAAGCATGGGTGTCAAATGGTTCAAATGGCTCTGAGCACTATGTGACTTAACTTCTGAGGTGATCGGTCGCCTAGAACTTAGAACTAATTAAACCTAACTAACCTAAGGACATCACACGCATCCATGCCCGAGGCAGGATTCGAACCTGGGACCGTTGCGGTCGCTCGGTTCCAGACTGTAGCGCCCAGAACCGCACGGCCACTCCGGCCGGCGCATGGGTGTCAATTTGTACCTCTCTATGTACATTATTACGTTATTTATTCAGTTTTCAAATTTATACTGACTTTTTGATCACCCGGTACATCTACATCCGCACAGATACTCCGCAAACAACCGCGCGGCACGTGGCAGAGGATGCGGCGTACCACTACCAGTACTGTTCCATTCGCGAGCAGAGCGAGGGAGAAACGACTGTCTGTATGCCTCTGTATGAGCCCCAGTTTCTCGTATCTTTTCTTCATTTTCCATAAGCGCAACGTATATTGGCGGCGGCAGAATTGTTCGGCTGTGAGCTTCAAATGCTGGTTCTCTAAATTTCCTCAATAGTATTCCTCGAAGAGAACATCGCCTTTCCTCCAGTGATTCCCATTTGAGTTTCTAAAGGATATCCGTAATACCGACGTATTCTTCGAACCTACCGGTAACAAATCTAGCAGCCCGCCTCTAAATTGTTTCGACGTCTTCCTTTAATCGGACCTTGTACGGATCCCAAACATTCAGCATATAAGGGGGTCTGTAGCCCCTTACGAAGAGATAAATGTAGTTTTGCCTCACACAGGTCGAGGTAGACTAGATATCGATAGCGGAGCGCCAGGAAGATGCAGCAGTCTTTAGTAAGTCGAGTTCAGGCAGTGTGAGGGGGGCGGCAGTCGCTAAGAGAACTCTAAGTGAGCAAGACTTGGTGAAGTGGCGGAAGGGCGCCCGTAATATGTATCGTCGACTGAGCGTGTCCCCGATGCAGAGGGTTGACCCTCAGCACTTTGCCGATCTTTTCTGGAGTGTTTTATTACGTATCTACATCGTAAGCATGTGAAGATATCAAAGAGCGACCTGTGATGAGTGACCCATTATTACACTACTAGCCATTAAAATTGCTACACCAACAAGAAATGCAGATGATAAACGGGTATTCATTGGACGCATATATTATACTAGAACTGACATGTGATTACACTTTCACGCAATTTGGGTGCATAGATCCTGAGAAATCAGTACCCAGAATAACCACCTCTGGCCGTAATAACGGCCTAGATACGCCTGGACATTGAGTCAAACACAGCTTGGATGGAGTGTACAGGTACAGCTGCCCATGCAGCTTCAACACGATACCACAGTTCATTAAGAGTAGTGACTGGCGTATTGCCACGAGCCAGTTGCTCGGCCACCATTCACCAGACGTTTTCAATTGGTGAGAGATCTGGAGATTGTGCTGGCTAGGGCAGCAGTCGAACATTTTCTGTACCCAGAAAGGCCCATAAAGGACCTGCAACATGCGGTCGTACATTATCCTGCTGAAATGTAAGGTTTAGTAGCGATCGAATGAAGGGTAGAGCCACGGGTCGAAACACATCTGAAATGTAGCGTCCACTGTTCAAAGTGCCGTCAATGCGAACAAGAGGTGACCGAGACGTGTAACCAATGACACCCCATACCATCACGTCGGGTGATACGCCAGTATGGCGATGACGAATACACGCTTCCAATGTGCGTTCACTGCGATGTCGCCAAACACGGATGCGACCATCATGATGCTGTAAACATCCGAAAAAATGACGTTTTGCCATTCGTGCACCCAGGTTCGTCGTTGAGTACACCATCCCAGGCGCTGCTGTCTGTGATACAGCGTCTAGGGTAACCGCAGCCATTGTCTCCGAGCTGATAGTCCATGCTGCTGAAAACGTCGTCGAACTGTTCGTGCAGATGGTTGTTGTCTTGCAAACGTCCCCATCTGTTGACTCAGTGATCGAGACGTGGCTGCACGATCCGTTACAGCCATGTGGATAAGGTGCCTGTCATCTCGACTGCTAGTGATACGAGGCCGTTGGGATCCAGCACGGCGTTCCGTATTACCCTCCTGAACCCACCGATTCCATATTCTGCTAACAGTCATTGGATCTCGACCAACGCAAGCAACAATGTCGCGATACGATAAACCGCAATCGCGATGGGCTACAATCCGACATTTATCAAAGTTGACCGAGCGAGGTGGCGCAGTGGTTAGCACACTCGACTCGCATTCGGGAGGACGACGGTTCAATCCCACGTCCCGCCATCCTGATTTAGGTTTTCCGTGATTTCCCTACATCACTTCAGGCAAATGCCGGGATGGTTCCTTTGAAAGGGCACGGCCGATTTCCTTCCCAATCCTTACCTAATCTGAGCTTGTGCTCCGCCTCTAATGACCTCGTTGTCGACGGGACGTAAAACACTAATTTCCTTCTCCTCCTCCTCCTCCTTTGTCAAAGTCGGAAACGTGATGGTACGCATTTCTCCTCCTTACACGAGGCATCACCACAGCGTTTCACCAGGCAACGCCGGTCAACTGTGTAAGACGTATGCTTTGCCGGCGATGGGCGAGGCATGACAGAGTCTCTGACCAGAGAGTAGTATGTCGTTAGTTGTTGCTTGTCGGTAGTCTGCGCTTCTCTGCGCGAGTCGACAGTAGTCTTGAGTAGTCTGCGTGAGTCGACGGGAGTCGGCGCGTGTCGGCTGTGTGCTCTGCTCAGGACTCTGGTCAGGACTCTGCAGGATGAGTATTGTTGTAGAAGGTAAAGAAGCAGCCTTGCGCATATCTAATAATGTATGTTAATTGTCATTTAATTTGTTCCAAAAAAATGCCCCAATAATAATTTTTACAATATAAAGTAACTTTTTTAAAGAAAAGCATTCATTTCAATTTAATGAATATTTCCAATGCATGATCATTGCTTCCAAGAATCGAAAAAAAAAAAAAAATATACGCCAGCATTGCACGAAGCTGTGTCAAAAAATTTCTACATAAGAGCAGATATATTTGCAGTTTTTTATTGAGGTAAGAATTTTTGCTTTTTTATTCAGAATACAGGGCCGAAGGTCAGCGCTGGTGTCCTCATAAAATTTATCAGGTTACTAATTTGTTTTTTTATTATTATTTCCGGATTTACGAATTGAATTTTGAGGTTACATTAAATGTGAATGCATTTCTGCACACAGATTACAAATGGAAGCCAATTTTGTTCAGAGGTTACATTAAAATCAAATTTGTTCAGAGGTTACAATATATAAAAAAATTCATTTAATTAATATTATTGTGTGGGGAGGTTACACTTGGCGACATCCGCCCAGGATCGTATTTCTTTGTGAATCTTCTGAGAAGTAGTCATATATCTGCTCTTATTTACTTAAACGTAGTTTGCATCTGGCGCAACGCATTTACTAATTTGTCACTCTTTGTTCCACAGATCATCGGCAATTTGTTGCTCTTTGTTGTAATTGTGTTTGTTGCATTTTGCATTGTCCTTGTTTCATTTGTGCTTAATTTTGATTAGTGAAAATGCCGCGAAAAACAGTTAACAGTACATCGCGATGTGTAATGAGCGAAATAACCAACTCTAATAATTTGACCGATAATATTTGCGACAAACACAGACAGTGTAATGATGACAATTCTCCGTTTACAGACAATCAGTGCGTACTGATCACTAGTAATGATTTTAATGCTAATGATGAGCAAACAAACTCAGTTGTGTCCTCTGTTAATTTAAAGTCAACTAATGACGCGGGACGTTCTGTTACAATGAACGTTACCCAGCTTAACACACCCGGTTTGCAAAATTTGCATAGTGAACAGATGAATTTTTCTAACGAAAATGAACAGTATACTCAAAATAGGACAAATTTATTTGATTCCGAGGTAGTGACTAACAGTGCACATCCGATTGGGAAACCTTTTCGAGAATCACAGAATGACCAAATGGTTACACAAAACGTGACAATTGCATGTACGCCATCAAACAGCACAGAGAATAGAGTAGGTAATATTGGGTTGGATCAAATTATGGCACTATTGCTACAACATAGTGCAAATTTCAAACAACTTAATGAAAATCTCAAACAACAACTTAGTTTAAATTTCAAACAACAACTTAATGAAAATTCCATACAACAGAATGAAAGGCAAGACAACAATTTCAAACAACTTAGTGAACAGAACAAACAGCTTAATGAAAATTTCAAACAACTTAATGAAAAACAAGACAACCTTAATGAAAATTTCAAACAACTTAATGAACACAACAAACAACTTAGTGAACAGATTACAGCCGTTGCCACGCAATGTCATGATACAAAAGAACAATTACGTGAAGAAATTAAGGCTTGTGCTAGCAAAAGTAGTGAAGAAATTAGATCTGTTGCTCAAGAATTAAGGAATATGCAAACAGCTACAACAGAATCACTTAGAGACGAAATTAGTGCAGTTGCTAAACAATGCTCTGAAAACACAACACAGTTACGCGAGGAGTTTAAATTAATGTCAGCGGAACTTTCGCGCACACTGGATGCAAAAGTAGACGCGAAATTCGACCAACAGAACAACCAAATTGACGAACGCTTTAATCACCACCTACAAAACAGTGAAACGCGTTACCGTAAATTCATACAGGAACAAATTAAAGTAAAACGAGAAGTTATGGAAACAATTACCGCACAGAGACAGGAAGATAAACGTAAATTGTTTACGAAAGCAAAAACATACGTAGACAACAATATTGCTACAGTATCAGACGAAATAAATACTATCAAACAGTTGAACACTGAATTGCGTGATGAGATTTCCGATATTAAAACAAAAACAGACACACACACAGTAGACTTTCAGACAGTGACCGACAGACTTGAACAATTAGAACTAATACAGGATCCCGATGTTATCAAAGCAGACATTAAAAAATTGAACGAAACCACACGTAAAATACAAAAACAGATTAATGCTTATGACACTAAAAACGATGATCAGGTAAAAATACTGATTGCAAAATATGATGAATTGGCCAGTCGTATTGACGTTATTGAAAGTAATAATGACAGCAGATCAGACGATACTTCACCGATTTCGTTTAATCAAACACCTGAATTCCAAAATTTACAGCAGACAATCAGTGAGATAGATTCGTCTAATAATACGCCACATTCCGATCATTTCTCACACTCACACGGCCAGTATAATTTGGGTAATTTACAGAGAGTACGTGACTTAGATTCCGAAAGGGCACAGACAAACAGATTCTTATGCAATCCTGAACCTGTTCACACATTCAGAGACGATAACGTTGATTACGAAGATTTTTATCCGTAAAAAAATCTAGGGTATTTAAAAATGACAGAGCACAGGTACACGCTTTGAACTGGATACGAAAATTTGCTCTTGAATTTTTACCAGCATTTCGTGTAATGCAGAAATTAGAATTAGTATGGATACAGCAATTTGTTTTTGAATTTTTACCGCCATTGCCTGTAACGCAAAAGCTAAAATTTATTTGCAGCGCGTAATCGACCTCAGGGGATTCATTACGCTTTAATGAATATGTGCCGTAGCATGCACAGGGCCCCGAGCCGTAGTAGTGCTATTTCGTCTTTAGTTTTCTGCACTGCTGCCTTCTCTTCTACTATCCTTTATATCTATTAAAACAGCTCTTCAACTATCGCTCTATCTAGGTTTAAGAAAGAGTAAAGAAAACCCGATATGACAAATTTTACCGAAAGTGACAATTTTCATTATAGACTCCAGAACTATCAGCGTAATTTTAATGAAAGACAGAAGTGTAATCATCACTATGTACAAAATTTTCAGCAGTCGCAAACACATTTTAGTAACAATAGAGGTTCTTCTCCGCAACAGCAACAAAACCAACCGGTTAGCATACCTAACCAACAATGTAATGTACAAGGTCAACCAAGCTTTTATGTTTCGCCACCTACATGTATAGCGTCAGCTCCAACAAATAGTAACACACAGCAACAAGGAAACCAGTACGTACAGAAAACACACTATTTAAATTCCTATCGCAATGCACCGTATAGAAATGACTATCATGACAGACGTAAAAGTAATGAACACAATTATCAGCGTACATTGTAGTGGGACGCGAAATTGAAGCGTCACCCATCCACCAGTGTCAGCCCAGTTTGCAGGTGAATATAAGTTTAATTTAGTTTTGTTTATGTATTTTTGTAATATTTGTAATGGTTGTGAATTGTCTAAAGTTTTTGTATTTATTTTTTATATTTCATGTACGGAGAAGGCGGCGCAACGAACGCAGACAGCATCTTCGCTGCCGGGACCAGAGAGAAAATTGCTGGCCACTATACGTCGCGGGTCGACAGCCAAAGAGCAACAGAAGATCCTGAAACCGAGATGTTGCGTCATGCTTCTAAAAATAAAATAAATGAGAATTTGTAATGTTTTGTACAACAATGATATCATAGGAAGTTTAATCTTATTGAAAATGTTAGTTTTGTCTCGTCAAGGCTCAGGTTCACGTCTGTATGTAGGAAGATAATAAACTAGTGGATGCTACTAAAGTTGAAATACGTGTTCCGAGGATTTATTTATAAAGAATTATGTGAATGAATTAATAATATATTTGACAAGATTAATGAATTTTGACAGCGTTCATCGCGACTTTGAATCTCAAAAGTTTATTCAATGTGGTTCTAATATCGATTAAATCAGATAACGTGTATCAATATAATTTCTGAGGAGAAACAAACGACATCTAAATTGAAAAAGTTTACGCAAACCAATTGGCCCGAGTGACGTAATTCTGCGCATACGACTCAAACGATGTTTTACAGTTTCGTTCAAGAACCATTCTGAGACAATTTAAAAAGAATATAAATAATTTTGAAGTGGGTTGTAACTGACGTAGGTGACGAAGTCTACACATGGTCATATGTCGAAAGAAAATCATTTATAATCTATACGTCGTTACACTACACCGTGGCGACCTTATAAACAGGACTTGTGTGCAACTAAGGCACACAGGTACGAAACAATTAAAACATCAAGAGTCCTTCGGAAGTCAACGCGAGTCTTCGTGGAGCCTTTACCAGCCAGCGGCGACTTCGCCGGTGTGGGCAGCTGACGGAGCGCAGCCAAGCAGTACGGTCACGCAGTTATTCTACGAGAAGGCGCCATCTGTTGGGCAACAGCTGAACGCTGCAAACCCCGACAACCTTTTTTCTTCTAAACTAACAGGCCCAGTACGTCAGCTGGGGGGCGTTCCTCCGGCTGGTATTAGAGGTGATGCTGAGGGCTTCGCCTGTCTACGGTGTGGCCGGGCGTGGTTGCAGCCAGTGACGTCTCCGGTGTTCGACTCAGCATCCTGCCGGTTGTGGAAGCGGGGTTGCAGCATGTCAACGGCTGCATCGACGGCTGTTACATCTGCATCCCATAGCAGCACACTGATAATCGAGAACTACAAATTAAAATATTAGTGTCCGGTGAGTCTGTTTTAAGTTGAAAGTGGAGTGTTGTATGTAGGGAGTGTGCTGTAATAGGATTGTTGATTACAAGTCTGCGTGGGCAACTAGTTAATATCTTACAATAATGTCGGGAAGTGAAACGTCAGACGAAGAGCAGTCTATGTCCGATAGGAGCATGAGATCCCTTTTTAGGGCGATCGCTAAATTGAAACAATCTAACGAAGAATCTACTGCTAGATTAAAAGAGGAACTAAAAAATGAATTAAAACAATCTAACGAAGAATCTACTGCTATATTGAAAGAGGAACTTAAAGGGGAGCTAAAAAAATCTACAGACAGGTTACAGGAACATCTTAATGAAACCAGTCGAGAATTAAGTGATAAAATAGAGGCTTCTAAAGTTGAAATGCAGGAAAAACTAGTAGTAATAAGATTGCTGATAATTGTAAAAGGTTAGAAGAACACATCCAGGAATCGCGTGAGGAAAAAGCTCGCATGTGAAATGATATTACTGACTTAACCAAGAGACTAGATAATGTCAATGTCTTAGTTGTAAATGAAATAGAGAAAAATAACGATAAGTTACGAGATGAATTTTCTATGCAAACGGAAACTGTTCGTAGAGAATTATTAGAATCTATTAAAGAGGTTTCTACCAGACCTGTAGAGATTTCTTCAATAGATAATGTAGAATTAGAGATACTAACTCATCGAGTAGAAAAAGATCATACTGAATAGAAAACATGAAATATTTAATTACCGAAATATGCAGTAACCTTGAGACTTCCAAAGATAATAACATTGAAGAAGGTACAGAGCGTTCACATCGTGAACACAGTGAAGAATCGATATTAGCTAATCGTGTATCCAATACAGAAATGCGAATACAGGAAATTACTAAACGGTTATCGGAATTAGATAATAATGAAAACATTTCAAGTAGTAGAAGTAATAACGTAATCAGAGACAACAGTCCAATCGTGTTTCCTAGCTCGGACGACAACAATATAAATAAAGAAATCACGGCAAGCCAAACCGATGCAACTCCGTCTCTGCAATCTAAACAAAATCCAACTATGTCTCTCGTAGAATGTTGGGATGATATAACGACAAATTCAAATGTAGCAAGTCGATTTCCTGTATTCAAACAAGGAGGCGAACTTCACCCTATAATCTTTATAAAAGCTTTTGAAACTTCATTATCTCCTAAATGGAGTAATGAAAAACGGATTCAATTTGTAATAGGACATTTAGAAGCAGAAGCTGCGGAATGGGCAGTACTGCATAGAACTGAATTTAGGGACTGGGATGATTTTGTTAAGCAGTTTAAACAAAATTATTGGTCAAGAGGAAAACAGCAACACTTAACTTTAGAGTTGTTAGACCCTCCTACATATTCTAAACGGTGGGGAGGTTATAGGAACTATTTCAAATGGCATTTTAACCGTGCTAAATTAATTGAAGAACCAATTACTGAAAGTCATCTAATACGAGTCCTAATTAGTAGGTTACCGTATTATATAAAGGAAAGAAAAATGTTACTCCACGAATTGCCTATCCAAACGAAAAAATTCGCGAACAGATTGTCAAAAATGCTGAACGGAGAATTAAAAGTTATAATCAGCATGCTATAGAACCCTCATTTCAGGTAGGAGATCTTGTGTTAGTACGATCTCATCCTAAAAGTTCGAAGATCAATAAGGAATGTAGGAAATTCTTCTTTATCTTTGAAGGTCCATATGTTGTACATAAGATTGTACATCCCAAAGCGTTACTTCTTATGGAACCTTCATCAGGTGTAATTAAAGGATTATATAGTGTTGATGAAATGAAACCCTTCATTCCTAAATAAGTTAATTTTTAGTATATGTTACATACGGAAGAGCGTTCATAGTTTATTCATGTGGAGTTTTTCGTGATAGTTACGTGTTATTTTAAAGAAATGACAGGAAGCTTAAACAAGTGTTCTACAATTATCTACCGGTACTTCAACAAGAGAAAGATAACTAAAAGGGGATTTATATGGAAGAAATTTTGTTATTAGGTCAGAAGGAATTTTGTATATTTTATATTTACTCAGATAGTAGGAACCAAAGGGGATGGTTAATAATTTTAGGGACCATGGGCGTCCAAAGCTATATGGCTCACAAGAACATAGCAGAGTGCCTTTAATAGAGATTTGTAATAGTGTTAATATAGAACACAGCAAACGGGGCTCTCTCGCTTGTTTCTCCTAAATAAATTGCCATTACCCAACAGGGTGTCCGAAGGTAAAGAAAGCCGTGCCGAGATTCTAAAGAAAGTTTTGCTTGATTTCTTCTTGACCTCGGGCATAAATAAAGCATTAGGGAAAAATGACGTAAAGTAAATAGTACTATTAGTTATTATGAGAAACTTATTAGTAATATACATTTTTGGAAAGAATAACTCTAGTAAATGAATAAAACTGAAACTAATTTATCACAATTTGAACGCTCTGTCCTAATGTAACAACGTTAAAGTACTAAATTATTATTTACTAGCAACTATTAAATGAAAAGGAGTAATCTCCCTATATTCGCTTATGAATTACCATAATAGCACAATTAAGAGTAAATGACAAATAGTCACAACAATATCGTAGTAAAAGGATTAAATCTATCTAAGAGCAAGGACTCTAGATTACGTAAAATGTGAGGAAAATGTATTAACAGTTAAATATGGTATATAGAAAAAGTTTTATTTTCGGTTAAAACCTGACAAACTGAGCTTGTGGGTGGGGTATGTAGTGGCACGCGAAGTTGAAGCGTCACCCATCCACCAGTGTCAGCCCAGTTTGCAGGTGAATATAAGTTTAATTTAGTTTTGTTTATGTATTTTTGTAATATTTGTAATGGTTGTGAATTGTCTAAAGTTTTTGTATTTATTTTTTATGTTTCATGTACGGAGAGGGCGGCGCAACGAACGGAGACAGCATCTTCGCTGCCGGGACCAGAGAGAAAATTGCTGGCCACTATACGTCGCGGGTCGACAGCCAAAGAGCAACAGAAGATCCTGAAAGCGAGTTGTTGCGTCGTGCTTCTAAAAATAAAATAAATGAGAATTTGTAATGTTTTGTACAACAACGATATCATAGGAAGTTTAATCTTATTGAAAATGTTAGTTTTGTCTCGTCAAGGCTCAGGTTCACGTCTGTATGTAGGAAGATAATAAACGAGTGGATGCTACTAAAGTTGAAATACGTGTTCCGAGGATTTATTTATAAAGAATTATGTGAATGAATTAATAATATATTTGACAAGATTAATGAATTTTGACAGCGTTCATCGTGACTTTGAATCTCAAAAGTTTATTCAATGTGGTTCTAATATCGATTAAATCAGATAACGTGTATCAATATAATTTCTGAGGAGAAACAAACGACATCTAAATTGAAAAAGTCTACGCAAACCAATTGGCCCGAGTGACGTAATTCTGCGCATACGACTCAAATGATGTTTTACAGTTTCGTTCAAGAACCATTCTGAGACAATTTAAAAAGAATATAAATAATTTTGAAGTGGGTTGTAACTGACGTAGGTGACGAAGTCTACACATGGTCATATGTCGAAAGAAAATCATTTATAAACAAATCTATACGTCGTTACACTACAACGTTTAATAACAGTCGGTCTTATCAGCAGCAAGAACATCAGCAACAACATATTATCATGAATGAACCAGACAGTAGATATAATCCCGAACGTAATACGTCAGGAAGAAATAACAGAACAGTACAAATAGTGGAAATGCCACAGCATCCTCCCGAAAATAATAGCACATCAGATAGAATTTGACTAAATACAGTACAGGTTGCATCTTCCAACAACGTAAGCAACACTTCAGATACGCAGAATCTTGTTCACGAGAATGTTATTACTTTTGACGACATCCAAGACACTGTTTTGCAGGAAAGACCAGTTGTTCAAAAAACCATTTCACACCCTGTCATCGAAGTTGAAATTGGGTCATCGAAATTTTCAGCAGTAATCGATTCTGGATCACCTATGTCAGTTATAAATGAAGAAACTTTCAACGAGTGTAACAAAGAGAATACCTATCCTACGTTACCATTAGGCAAAACGAAAGTAAAAGGAGCAGTATCTAGTAAAGGAGTGGATGTAAAATTACAGACACATTTGTCATTTTCTATTGCAGGTCATACATTTCACTCAAATTTTTGGATTATTCCCTTATTGACGACAGACATTATTTTAGGTACGAATTTTCTGGTACAAAACGATGCCATTATTGACTTTCAAAACTCCTATTTAATGTTAAAGGATGAAAATGTACAACTGGCTTTAGAATTTCAGCACTCATTATCTGCAGAAGAACAGACAATTAACCGTGCAGAGGTCATTTCCGCATCACGTAACATAGACTGTAATTCCACATTGTTCACAGATACGTGCGTACACAACCATAATACTCCAAGACGAAGCCGACTATGACGTTATACAGATGATTTCTGATAAAGTTAAACAGAGCAGTGCAAATACAGACGACGAACGCACACAACTACGCAAAATTCTTTTACAGCAAGCTCCAGTGTTTGACAACGTGCCTGGTACTATGTCTGGTTTTATGCATGAATTTCAAGTTAAACAGCACGACAAATTTAAAGCCAAACATTATCCCATTCCGTATATTCACAGAGAACAACTTAAGAAAGAATTGCAAGCTATGCTTGACCAAGGTATTATTGAACCGGCAGTTAGTCCGTACATAAACCCGCTCCATATTGTTAAGAAAAATGATGGTTCACTTCGTCTCATACTTGATTCGCGTCACATCAATGACATTATTATTAATGAAACAGATCGCCCACAGACACTAGAAGAACTTTTACAGAAATTTCATGGTACTGCTGTTTATTCCACATTAGATTTGAAATCGGGATTTTGGCAAATTCAACTCCATCCGGACTGCAGAAAGTACACGGCTTTCCTCTGTTTTGGTGACTGTTATCAATTTTGTAAATTACCATTCGGTTTAACTATTTCTTCAGCAGCTTTTATTCGCGGTTTGAATACAATACTTCCGACAGAACTTAAAGACAGAATCACAACGTACGTAGACGACATTCTTATTGCAGAAGCTAACTGGTCTGAACGCAATCTGATTCTTGAACAACTGTTACGAACTTTTCGCGCACAAGGACTCACAGTTAATCTCAGTAAATCGCACTTTGGCAAAACTTCTATAAAATTTCTTGGACATGTAATTTCAGCAGAAGGCATTGCGCCTGACCCGGAAAAACTTCAAGCTTTACGTGACATTACTGTTCCTACGACGAAGAAACAACTACGCAATTTTTTTGGTTTAATTAACTTTTTTCGTAAATTTATTAATTACTCTGCTTTAGACACCCCTAGATTATGTCAATTGACAGGTAAAAACACTATTTGGTCTGGGATAGGCAAGCACATTCTGAATTTGTGAACCTGAAAGAAGCCTTGTTGAATGCACCACTTTTATCGCACCCAGATCTTACTAAGAGTTTTTCCAATGCCACCGACAGTTCTAACACCGCTTTAGGCGTACATATTTTTCAGGAAATTGAAGAAGATGGTTGTACAGTAATTAAAAACATCGCTTTTGCAAGTCGCATTCTGTCACCTGCTGAACGAAATTATTCTGTTACAGAACTTGAAACATTATGTGTTGTATGGGCTTTTACCAGATTTAGGCATTTTCTTTATGGAAGACACACTACAGTTTACACAGACCACAGAGCGATACAATTTTTACTTTCGGCTAAATTTACACACGACAGATTAAGTAGATGGAAAATTTATTTGCAGGAATTTAACTTTACAATTGTTCACATTCCCAGCACACAAAATATTGTAGCAGACGCACTATCCCGTTCTATTAGCAACAATCAGAAAGACATCGCAACCAACTTCTGCAAATCAAATTTCAGCGTCATGTACATTCAACAAGTTGCATTTGAAAATTTCATTTCGTCGTCATTACAAGACATAGCACAAGAGCAGAGTAAAGACAACGTGTGGAAAGAAATTAAACACCTTTGGCAAGATAGGAATAATGTTACCATTAGAAACCATTACACTGTATGCAATAATATTCTGTTTCGCCGCTCTCATCCTGACAGCAACAATTGGTTATTATGCATTCCTGACGAACTTGTTAACAAATTAATCTGGTATACTCATTTAAGTTACGCACATTACGGAGCCAGAAAATGTTTTCTTATACTGAGACAGAACTGTTATTTTGCCAACATGGAGAAACGTATACGACGAGTTTTAGCGTCATGTAAAATCTGCCAGAAAGCTAAATCAGACACGACTTCACATATTCCTCAATTACATCCTATTGTACCGATTAAATTGAGACATATGGCCGCTGTAAACATTTTTGGTCCGATTCCCAGAACTAATAGAGGTTTTTGCTACATCTTTGTCGCTGTTGAACTCACTTCAAAATTTGTTACCTTCACTCCGTTACGCAAAGCTACTGCTAAAACTGTTTCGAAAGCATTTGTAAAACATTTTCTATTTCATGTAGGGCATGTGTTGAAAGTAATTTCCGACAATGGACCACAGTTTCGATCTGTTATATGGACACGTATGTTACGAGCTAGAAACATTTCTCCGATCTATATATCCAGGTACCATGCATCTTCGAACCCTTGTGAACGATTAATGAAAGAAATTGGTAAACTGTGTAGAATATACTGCCATAAAAGACATATTGATTGGGACACATACATACTCTTATTCCAGGATGTAATTAATTTCATACCAAATGAATCTACTATGCTATCTCCGTCTGTTATACTGAAAAATGTTGAACCACCTAACAAAATTAAAGAATTAGTTAGCTTTCCTACATCTCGTCGACTACGACACCATGAAATAATTGACATTGCGCTGAACAACATGAAACGTGCCGCAGAGCGCCGGAGAAGACAGCAAAAACAGGTTTGTACACGCCGTGACTTTCACATTGGACAGAAGATATTAGTACGTACACACTATTTATCCAACAGAGGAAAGAGTAGATGCAGTAAATTTGAGCTTCTATACGCAGGTCCATATCGAATTCGCAGCATTCCTCACCCCAATGTAGTACACGTCGAAACTGTGAGAACCAGAAAAACCAAAGGGAACCCCCACGTCTCCAACATCAAACCTTTTATTGAATGAACATACTTTATGATTTATCACACTGTAATGCCATTTCCTAATTTTTTTAAGACCACTTATGCAATTATATTCACATGAACACTTACTGATGATTATCGTATTTCTTCTTGGCAAGTGCCCGGCAAGGTAAGGTTAGCAGGTCGCTTTTCTTGTCGTTACACATCAGACCGTACACATTTTTCCAGATAAACTTACGTCTTGTGAATAATTATGCAATTCTATCTAGTGACATATTAATTTTATTAAATTCTCTCTCCATTAAAGTCTACAATTCTCGCCTCTATTAACTACACAACATACAAGCTGAACACAAAGAAGGTCACATTTCTTGTCGTTATATATCAGACCGTGCATATTTTCCATTTTTCATGTATGTATGATTGTTTTCCTGTTTTGTTCGTATGCACTATGAAATATTTAAGATATAACAAACACCAGTTGACTTTGACATTTTTGCCTTTTGGTATCTAAACATCGTGACTATTTTACATTTTTTTTTTTTTTTTGCTGCTACATTGTGATACTCTGTGTACATTTTTTTGCACCTGCACACTGTCTATGTTTTTGACATATTACGTTTTCTGTCATGCTATGCTGTATGCTCAATTATGTTACTATAAACCAGTTTTTATTTAGTGGGTATATGATTTAAATGCAAGACATTAATCTTTGTTCATCATTTTCAGAAAGAAATAACGTGTAAAAGAAATAAATTAAACAGAAATGGGAATTTCACCTTCGGAATGAACGAAAGAAGATGCAATACCTCGTGACGAAGAGTAAATGGATCAGAATTAACAAGCATTAACAAGAATATACTATACACATCGTAGAATAGCAGTCTTAACTAATTTTTTCTTTCAGAATACGAGGCGATTGATGCAGGCTGTCAGACAGAACTACACATCTTAGTATTAGTGATGAAATATGCTAGAAATAAGGAATAGATGTATAATGAATAATGAAGTGACTTTTTTGCAGATGATAATGAATGGTGTTGAATAATGATGAAGAATATGCTAATATGGATAATGAAGTTTTTCTTTGCAGATGAGGATAATGTTGAAGTTTATGTATTTATGCTATGTAGTTATTTAAGTATTTGTTGCAGTTCGTTTTGACATTATGTCTTATGTCGCATGGTATGATGAGTGAAGGTTTTGGAAAGGACAGCTAGAGAACATATATATTTTATACGCATTTCACTACCTGTTAATTCGAAGTTCACTACTTTTCAGCATAATATGCGTTTCTTCTTTCAGTTTAATAATCCATTTTGTATTTTTTGCAGGAGAAATTATTCATGAAATTAATGTGCTATAAGCAGTTGGTCATTAAACCTGTGTCATTTATGAAAGTGATCACATATACTCTACTTGTTTCATAACCTTGGTACAGCTGACTCATGACGAATGACGTTATACATCTTCATTTGCAGCAATAACTCAAAAGCAAATATTGTTATGCCCCAATAATTAATTATCGATCTCAACGCAATGCATTGCTAGCACAAAAAAGGGAGTTTTGAGTAATTCTGAGTAATGTTTCTAGTCACAGACCTTGAATAATAGTTACAGTATGTTACATTTTCAATATGTCCTATGTCACTGGAATGATCAGTTCTGAGTAATATGTCATTTGAATGATGAATTCTGAGTAATACTGAATAATGTTTCTAGTCACAGACGTTGAATAATAGTTACAGTATGTTACATTTTCAATATGTTCTATGTCACTTGAATGATCAGTTCTGAGCAATACTGAATAATGTTTTCTAGTCACAGACATTGAATAATAGTTACAGTATGTTACATTTCCCAACTCTATCTTTAAAGTCCCCTAGAATATACAGTGTCTCGGTGCTAGGTACCTTGGCTATTCTGTCACTGAGTAAGTCATAAAACAGATCCTTCTCTTCCATGCTGGATGATAAGGTAGGAGCGTACACATTTAGGATGTTGACAGTGCCACTTGAGGAGCATATTTTCAAATCAATAATTCGCTCTGTTCCACCGGATGGTGGCACAGTACAGTCCAGGAGGGCGTTTTTAACAGCAAATCCTACGCCATGAAGTCTTGGCTCGTCTTGAGACTTCCCCTGCCAGAAGAATGTGTAATTATCCTCCCTGATAGAGCCCGCATCTGGAAGCCGCGTCTCCTGCAGTCCCGCAATGTCTACATTCAAACGATGGAGCTCTCTGTCAATTACGGCAGTCTTACGGATGAAATCAGCCTCTTGGGCATCGTCAATGTACCTTGGACACATTGTCCTAACATTCCAGGTGGCAATACGAAATAGTGATTTCTTTATTATTTCATTTTTGTTGTTGGTAGGTGTACTATATCAACCCGCTTGTCGAAGATTACTTCTAAGCTTCACACACCCCGTGAAGCAGGCGGATAGTGGCGGGACAGCACCTTATTGGCTGGGGGCTGCCCAGCTTGAGGTGGGCGGTAGCTGTCCAATGAGATGCAATGATCTCTCCCACCGTCGGAAGTGGCCCCTGGCACTCGAGTCTTACGCCAATCAGACAGAGCTTATAACCGGTAACTGCCTCTTCCCGTGTTGTGCCGAAGTCCTTGGACGCCGCTGAAGTGTCCTCTCCAGGATGCTACAAGCCTGAGCGATAAATATGAAGACATGTGAGTTGCCCAATCATCACGGTCTCCCTCTCGACCTAAATGATAGTATCCAGAGGAAAGGCAAGCCAATGCGTCTGGTATCACTTCGGTTGCAGGAGCTGCCGAAAGGGGACGTAGTACGCCTTCCAACTGCCTTTGGGGCCCCACTCCAGATTTTCTTTCAGGGTTTTCTCCCTTAGCCTTCATCCCTCCCGAGACGAACCACAAGGCAGTGGTGTGTTAAGGTAACGCTAGAGTTGGATCAGATAACGACATATGGCCGAATTGCCTGGGACATCATGGGGTGGGAAAAATGAATGAAAATGGCCAGAGACTGCTTGAAGTTTGCTGCTTTTATGGACCCTGTATCACAAACACATATTTCCAGCTTAAGGATCAGCACAAGGTGTCTTGGAGACACCCGCGCTCTCATCACTGGCATCAACTTGACTTAGTCATAGCTAGGCGCACTGGTCTCAAAAATGTGCTACTGACACGAAGTTATCATAGTGCTGATTGCAACACAGACCACGCCCTAGTGGCGTGCACATTGAGGCTCACTCCTAAGAAATGTCACCACGCTAAACCGAGAGGTCATCCCCGTATCAACACAGATCATGTTCATGACACACAAAGAAAGCAGGATTTTGCCAGTAATTTTGAAAGTGCTTTCCCAGGAAACGTGCAAGCAGAAAGGAATGTTGATAAGAAATGGGCAAAACTCTCGGGTGCAATCTACAACTCAGCAGTATTGGCCTATGGAATAAAAGGAAAAAGAAATAAGGACTGGTACGAGCAAAATTTGGAAGAAATGGAACCAGTCACTGAGGCTAAACGGAAAGCCCTGCTTGCTTACAAAAGAAACCCAAATGAAAGATCTCGAGATGACCTACGGAAAGCAAAGAACAGGGCACAGCAAACATCCAGGAGATGCGCAAATAACTACTGGCTGAATTTATGTGTAGGCATACAGAAAGCGGCCGACTCTGGGAATGCTAAGGCAATGTACGATGGTATTAAGAAAGCAATTGGACCAACTGTTAGAAAAACAGCTCCTCTGAAGTCGAAGACGGGTGAAGTCATTACTGATGAAGGCAAACAAATGGAACGCTGGGTTGAACACTACGTCGAGTTGTATGCAGTCGAGAATGAAGTTAGCAAGGATGCATGTGACGCCATCAAACAAATGCCAGTTATGGAAGAACTAGATGCAATGCCTACTATGGAAGAACTTAGTAGAGAAATAGATTCTCTTGCTAACGGAAAGGCCCCAGGTGAAGATGGGATCCCTGCAGAGGTTATTAAGTACAACAAGTCTGTTATTCTCAAACATTTATATTCACTTATCACAACCAGCTGGGAAGAAGGTTATGTCCCGATGAGTATGCGGAATTCGAGGATAGTTACTCTATATAAACAGAAAGGGAACAGAAGTGACTGTAACAATTACCGAGGCATTTCATTACTAAGTGTAGCCGGGAAAGCTTATGCAAGAGTCATCCTAATGCGATTACAGATCTTAGCTTCCAGAATCTACCCAGAATCTCAGTGTGGCTTCAGGCCCGGCCGATCAACCGTAGATATGATCTTCTCCTTAAGACAGCTACAAGAGAAATGTCGTGAGCAGCAGAGGCCACTTTATATTGCTTTCATTGACCTTGTTAAAGCGTTTGATTTAGTGAGCAGAAATGGGCTTTTCAAACTGTTGCAGAAGATTGGATGCCCACCTAAACTACTGCAGATAATTGTCTCTTTCCATGAGAAAACACAAGCAACAATTTGCTTCAACGGTAAAACATCAGAAGCATTCCCTGTTAATAGCGGTGTGAAACAGGGGTGTGTGTTAGCTCCTACATTGTTTGGGATTTTCTTTTCCCTTCTGCTCAGATTTGCCTTTGAAGACTGTGAGGAGGGAGTGTATCTACATACGAGGTCTGATGGAAATCTTTTCAACATTGCCCGCCTCAAGGCCAAGACCAAAGTAAATACAGTCGTTATTCGTGAGTTGTCATATGCGGACGATGCAGCTCTAGTAGCGAACACGGAATATGAGCTGCAGTATATAATCAACAAATTATCAAATGCCTGTGAAAAGTTTGGTCTACTCATCAGCCTTCAAAAGACTAAGATCATGGCGCAGAGCACTACCAACCTTCCATCCATTAGCATTGATGGCAATCCTCTCCAGACAGTTGATGACTTTACCTACTTGGGATCCACAATATGTAGCAACTTGTCCATGGACACTGAACTTACTAACAGAATCGCAAAGGCATCATCTGTCATGGCTAGACTGAAAAACAGAGTATGGAACAACGGACTGCTTACCACAAAAACTAAATTAAAAGTCTACAACGCTTGTGTTATAAGCACCCTTCTCTATAGCTGTGAGACATGGACAACTCTTTCTAGGCATGAATCTCGACTCAACAGCTTCCATCTCCGCTGTCTCCGGAAGATCCTTCAGATCTCTTGGAGAGATAGAGTACCCAACACCGAAGTCTTTCATCGTGCAAGCACAACCAGCATCTTTGCACTCCTGAGTCATCGACGTCTAAGATGGTTGGGACATGTCAGGCGCATGGATCCTGAGCGGATACCGAAACAGCTGCTGTACGGCGAACTTCAGGAAGGTGTGAGGCCAGTGGGACGACCGCATCTTCGTTTCAAGGATGTCTGCAAGAGAGACCTGACCAAGACCAGAATCAATCCAAGCCGCTGGGAAAGCATCGCAGATGACCGTGTCAAGTGGCGAGTAACTGTGCGCAACGGCGTCAAGCTCTCAGAGGACGAACGCACACAGGAACAAATCAGGAAGAGGACAAAGCGAAGAGACAGAGCGGCTTCTGTTCGAAGTCCCTCAAATTTCACATGTCCAAACTGCAGTAGGGACTGCCACTCTCGAGTGGGACTTTTTAGCCACAGCAGACGCTGCAGACTCTGAACTAAGCATGCTACACCATCATCCCTCAAGGATGGACGGATGCCATTATTATTATTATTACGTTACATTTTCAATATGTCCTATGTCACTGGAATGATCAGTTCTGAGTAATATGTCATTTGAATGATAAGTTCTGAGTAATACTGAATAATGTTTTCTAGTCAGAGACGTTGAATAATAGTTATAGTATGTTACATTTTCAATATGTCCTATGTCACTGGAATGATCAGTTCTGAGTAATATGTCATTTGAATGATAAATTCTGAGTAATACTGAATAATGTTTTCTAGTCAGAGACGTTGAATAATAGTTACAGTATGTTACATTTTCAATATGTCCTATGTCAGTGGAATGATCAGTTCTGAGTAATACTGAATGATATTTTGTAATAATGCATAAATACTATGCCAATAATTTCTGTAAATAATATTTTGTTATACTCTATAAATGCTATGCCAATAATTGACTCTCATTTTGAATGATAGCTTCTGAATAATACTGAATAAGGTTTTATAAAAATATAAGAATACTTTGTAACTGGCCAATGAGTGCCAATAATTATTTTAAATATGTCGCATGTCACTGGAATGATGAAAAATGTTTTGTACTATTCAATACTTGCTACATGTTTTGTAACTGGCCAATGAGTGCCAATGTTCTCTGTAAACAGATAATTTATGAACATTATTCTGTAATACTTCATATATGTTACAGAAATGTTCAGTAACTGGGCGATGAGTGCCACCAATTACTCAAATCAGTTGTTAGACTAGTGTAATTCTCAATGAAGACTAGTATGTGACTTAATGTCCTTCACCTTCTGACCTTTTTTCCAGAAATTACTGCAATATCCGTTTGTCCTGTCTATCCTCATGATCATGGAGCACTATATTTGGTTTTTGCACTAATTCTACGTTGGTGTACTTTACAAGAACGTGGTGTTGACACGACATGCTGTCCACCACCTTGAGCGATGGAGATGTTATTATGGTCCCACTGTTTGGTGTGCCTAGTGTACTACCAAAATGATAGCATGGAATATTATTACGACATTACAGTGTCTTGGCTACACTGATTAATACTTTAAGGAAAAGAAATTAAGATTGTCTCACTTGGTGTTGTGCTTCTATAGAAAGATTTGGACTTTCAGTGCAGCTGCGTGCAACCTAAAGTGCTACAACCATGACGCAATCCTTCCGATTCCTTTCCTAGTTCTTGTAAAATGGTAAACACTTATACAATGCGTTTAAATTCTTGTAAAATGATAAAGACATATACAGTGCGTGTGCACTTCATTTCATTTGTTAACGAGATCAGTTGTCCTAAATATGCTAAAGACTTATACATTGCGTGTGCACTTTATTTCACTCCATGATATGTTATGTAAAAATGCTAAAGACTTATACAGTGAGTGTGCACTTTATTTCACTCCATGATACGTTATGTAAAAATGCTAAAGACTTCTACAGTGCGTGTGCACTTTATTTGACTCCTTGATATGTTTATTTGTTGTAAAAATGCTAAAGAGTTTTACAGTGCGTGTGCACTTTATGCCATTTGTTAATATGATTTGTACTCATTGCCTACACATTTGTGATTTCCTGATATGTTCACTACTACAGTGCGTGTGCACTTTTGCCATTTGTTAATATGTTTTGTACTCATTGTGTATACATTTTGTCATTGCCTGATATGTTCTGTACTCAGTGCATGTGCACTATATTTTATTTCATGTTCTGCACATATATATATGTATATATTCTGTGGCCGGCCGCTGTGGCCGTGCGGTTAGAGGCGCTTCAGTCTGGAACCGCGTGACCGCTACGGTCGCAGGTTCGAATCCTGCCTAGGGCATGGATGTGTGTGATGTCTTTAGGTTAGTTAGGTTTAATTAGTTCTAAGTTCTAGGCGACTGATGACCTCAGAAGTTAAGTCGCATAGTGCTCAGAGCCATTTGAACCATTTTTATATTCTGTGATTGTAAACTTAGTTAATTAGGAAAAATTTGTTGCTCATGGCAAGTCCAATTGAGTCACCATCGCTGCCAAATTTTTGCCCCCCCCCCCCCCCCCCCCCCCCCCCCCCCAGTGGAGGGTTATGTAAGACGTATGCTTTGCCGGCGATGGACGAGGCATGACAGAGTCTCTGACCAGAGAGTAGTATGTCGTTAGTTGTTGCTTGTCGCTAGTCTGCGCTTCTCTGCGCGAGTCGACAATAGTCTTGAGCAGTCTGCGTGAGTCGGCGGGAGTCGGCGCGTGTCGGCTGTGTGCTCTGCTCGGGACTCTGGTCAGGACTCTGCAGGATGAGTATTGTTGTAGAAGGTAAAGAAGCAGCCTTGCGCATATCTAATAATGTATGTTAATTGTCATTTAATTTGTTCCAAAAATGCCCCAATAATAATTTTTACAATATAAAGTAACTTTTTTAAAGAAAAGCATTCATTTCAATTTAAAGAATATTTCCAATGCATGATCATTCCTTCCAAGAATCAAAAAACAAAAAAATATACGCCAGCATTGCACGAAGCTGTGTCAAAAAATTTCTACATAAGAGCAGATATATTTGCAGTTTTTTATTGAGGTAAGAATTTTTGCTTTTTTATTCAGAATACAGGGCCGAAGGTCAGCGCTGCTGTCCTCATAAAATTTATCAGGTTACTAATTTGTTTTTTTATTATTATTTCCGGATTTACGAATTGAATTTTGAGGTTACATTAAATGTGAATGCATTTCTGCACACAGATTACAAATGGAAGCCAATTTTGTTCAGAGGTTACATTAAAATCAAATTTGTTCAGAGGTTACAATATATAAAAAAAATTCATTTAATTAATATTATTGTGTGGGGAGGTTACACTTGGTCCATTTTCGTTATTATTTTTGTGTGGGGAGGTTACAACTGCTGTTTGTGTGTGAGAAATCGGTTGGAAACTTTCCTTATGTCAGCACGTTGTAGGTGTCGCCACCGGCGCCAACCATGTGTGAATGCTCTGAAAAGCTAATCAAAATTGGCTCTGAGCACTATGGGACTCAACTGCTGAAAAGCTAATCATTTGCATATCACAGCATCTTCTTCCTGTCGGTTAAATTTCGCGTCTGTAGCACGTCAGCGTCGTGGTGTAGCAACTTTAATGGCCAGTAGTGTAAACTGTAAAGCAAAGGGAATAACTGCCTAATATTAGCATAAAATCAAGAACATAACACTCAATTACAGCGGAACACCGTAGTGATTATTATTACATTACAACATTATTGATTCTCTTAATGCCTTATTCAGCAGCCTAAACAATGATCCGAAATAACTATCACAGCAGTCTTTACCGTGCGCCTTATCCTTAGGACACTGTCTCTGTAACTCATTTAATAGGCTGCTACTCGGTGATTAATAATATCCAAACCAATCGGCAGTGTTTCAAAGAGTATGAGGTTTCCGTTACCGATGAACGACAATTTACTAGAATTCTCCCAATAAACCGAAGTCGACCATTCGCCTTTGCTAGTTAACATGCTCGTTCCATGTAAATCACTGTGCAGAATTACGCCCAGATATTTAAACGACTTGACTGTGTCAAGCAGGATACTACTAATGGGTCTGTTTTTCCTACTCATCCGCATTAATTTAAACTTTCCCACAATTAGAGCTAGCTGCACACCTGGAAATTTTGTCTAACAGAGGGAGGTCGCCAATCGGGACACGCCGATTTCGACCAAATTACGTGTGTAGAAGGAGGTGGGTCTCCACATCACGTGCCTTAAATATTTCGCCTCAGTGGGCCTTAGGAAAGGAGAAAATGCTCTCGAAAGTTTTTCCGATAGAACCCTCAGCGCTTTGTTCAACGTTAACGGCGTAGCGTAATTGTCAAGCCCATTGCTGAGTCCGGTCTCAGCCGTGGCAGCGTGCGGACGGCCCCGCGCGCCGGCCAGTGCTCCGCTGCCGGCGTTGTTTACTTCCGCGTCGCAGCTTTAAGGCTTGTGTCTGTCCACCGTGAACAACATGTCGAGCGCCTACCGCCGTGCGACCCTTAAAGTTTCTTTCCCAGCTGAACATGCGCGACCACGTGCACATGAAGTTGAAACGTTCCTACGTGAAGAAGTTCGTTTAGATCCTAACCACGTTATCGGAATCCATTTTTCGATCACGAGTAGTGTCGTTTATATTAAAATGACAAACACCGAGGTGTGTGAAGATGTTATTCGCCGACATGCCAATGGACTTAAGTTCAGATACTCTGATGGTCACGTCGGAGCTGTAACACTTGAACTCGCAGAGTACGGTCAACTCACGATTAGGGTGTTTGAACTACCTTTTGAAGTGCCGAAGGACGAAGTTGTCTCTGCGTTACAACCATACGGTAACGTCATCGGTTACGTAGAGGAAAAATGGCAAACCTTCATGACCTGCAATGTCCTTAATGGTGTGCGTCAGGTCATAATTGAACTGAAAAAACATATACCATCATTACCTGACAAATGGCGGGGTGCGAGCCATTGTCATGTGCGATGGCCAACCCCGAACATGTGCGGGTTGTGGACAAGAAGGCCACGTCAGATTCGCTTGCATGCGACGCCGCCTGATCCAGACGCCGATCGGCGAGGAAGCGTCCCCAGCGGTGATCACTCATATCCCTGTCACATATGCCAAGGTTGCCCAGGAAGTTAGCACCTCTACACAGGGTCTTCCAGCTCCGTTGACGTCGTCTGATCGGGTACACGCAACTGATACTGCGATTCCTTCTGAGATACAACAGCAGCCAGATCCTGGCCTGCCGAATCTTCGCAGCACGGTGACTGAAAATGCTACTGAGATGGACGTTGATCCGGGAGTGGTACCTACTTCTGCTTTCCTTCAGACTGGTCCGGAGTCAGACGAAAGCCACCCGCAATCGAACTCTGAACGACATGTTCGAAAACAAGGATTGCCCCGAAAGAGAAAGAAACGTAGCCGTACACCCCCTGATGAATCCATTCTACGGATGGATACCAGGGATGCAGACCCTAAGATGGACGACCAGCCGCTCTTTGATGACCAAAAGTCTGCTGAGAACCACCCGCCACAGGCGACCACTGGCAACGAACACTCCTCCTTACTGGCACCGTCGCCCCCACAGGTCGACGTTGAAGAGAGCCTCTCCGCTGAGCCGAAAACTGCGTCTCCTCTCCACATGGATGATGTGCACAGCCGATGCCCTACCGCAGTATCAGTCTCCTGGGCAGACGACGTGGAGATCGAAGGGACTGGGGTGGACGGTGCTGATGATGGGGCGCCCCCATCGGTTGCGCCCCCGCCCGCAAACTCTCCGCAATAGCAGCCTCTTCAGCGGACTGGCAAGACTGACGACCTCTCGCTCCTGAAGAAGGAGCCCCACCTGTGCCTGTGGGACTCCAACACCAGCATTATCGTGTCGCAACGATTAACCTCGCGACTATTCGTGCGCCCCACAAACTAGCGCTGCTCCGCGATGTGATTTATGATGCGGACATAGATATTGCGCTTTTTCAGGAAGTGCATGTCGCCGATTTTTCACCACCACATGGCTTCACGGCGCATCTTTCTCCCGCTTCGGACACCGGTAGTGGTGTTGCCATCATCTTACGAGAAGGTCTTCCTGCCGAAGAAGTCCTATACCTCCCCAACGGCAGAGGTATGGCCCTTACTCTCTTTGGTGTACGCATCGTTAACATTTATGCGCCGTCGGGCTCCAGCTACCGTCGTGAACGCAATGCCTTCTTCGCGAATGAAGTTACACCCCTATTTTTGGGACCACACGATGACTGGGTCATGGGTGGAGACTTCAACTGCACCCAGCGACCTCAGGATCAATTGCCGCGTCACTCACCATGCGCAGCTCTGGAAACAGTCGTCACGCGACTACAATTTGTCGACACGTGGAGACATGTTCACGGTGATCTATTGGGCTATACGTGCTACACTGCGCACTCCTCTAGCCGACCGGATCGCATCTACATCTCGCGATCCCTAATTCAACACACTCGACAGGCTGAAATCTGGCCTGTTGCTTTCTCAGATCATGAGGCTTACTTCTGTGTTGTTCTCACAAGACAGGCAGTATGGCACGGACGTGGTTTATGGAAACTGAACACGGCACTTCTTAATTCACCTGACTGTCGACTTCTAATAGAAGACACTTAGATCACATGTAATAGATGTCGTCCCACGTATCCGTCTACCATATCCTGATGGATACAGTGTGCAAAACCTGCTCTTCGAAAAACTTTGATCCGGTATGGCAAAGATGTTGTCGCCTGGAGGAAGAGCACTACGGACTTTTACTACAGGATCCTACGAGAATGCTCCACGATGCCAGCCTCCCCTGAGCGCCATACAACGATGAACCATGCAAAGGCTCAAATGTCCAATCTCATGCGAAGGCATTTGGAAGGGGCGATAGTATGGTCTCGTACTGCTGATCGCATGCCTCATGAACATCCGTCGATGTACCATATCATCCAAGAACGCCAAAATCAACGCCGAAAATTGATCCACGTCCTAACAGACCAAGAAGGGCGTCGCTACGTAACGCGATCTGCAATAGGGAATGTGCTTCACGCCCACTACCAGCAACTCTACGCCGCAATTCCACATACCCCAGGGTTGATCGAGGAAGTCTCACAGCTCAACTTCGGTGGTATCCCAGGAGATGTGGCGATTGACTTGATGTCAGAGGTGACTGATGCTGAAGTCCGCGATGCGATCCGGGCAGGAACCATCAATCGCTCCCCAGAACCCGATGGCCTTCCCCTCGAATTTTATCGCACCTTTCGTGATTTGTTAGAGCCCACCTTCACCTCCATCTGTCGGGAACTGATGTCTCCGGAAGTATCTGTGCCGGACGCTTTCATGGAAGGAATTATTATTCCTGTACATAAACCGCATGGTGGCAACAATATCAGTGATTATCGGCCCATCACCCTCTCTAACAGTGATTTGAAAATCTTCACTCGCCTTTTGGCGGCACGACTTAAGAACGTTGCCCGATATGTTGTGTCGCCAGACCAAGCATCTTTGGGAGGGGATAATAATATCCGCACGGCTTTATGCCGCTACAGGGATATGACTGCCGTTACCCAGGCACGACGCCTCTCTGGGGCACTTGCGTCTTTGGACTTTAGTCAAGCTTTTGATAGGGTCGACCATTCGTTCCTTACGGCCGTTCTCCACCATATGGGTTTCCCAGTCGCCGTTATCACGGTAGCGATCCGCCTTCTGCGGAGTGCCTCATCCAGGATTATGTACAATGGCAGACTCACTCTTCCGATAACAATAGGTCGATCCATACGTCAAGATTGCCCTCTATCAGCGATTTTGTACGCCTTTTCCTTGGAATCCTTGCTATGTGGACTAAACGTATGGTAGGGTTGTCCATAGATCGCTACCGATTCTGTTGCACGGCCTATGCTGACGATGTAGTCATCTGTTTACGTAATGCCGACGATGTTCGAGCTGTTTTGACGTGGGTAGCGACTTATGGTGAGGCGTCGCGTAGCTCTTTAAACGTACGTAAATCACAAGTTATGTTCATTGGCACGGGACTTCCCGTGGAGTGCGTTACACCTCTCACCACCGTTGATACCATTCGCTGTTTGGGAATAGATTTTTCATCTGATCTCCGGTGTTCGGCCACCATCAACTGCCGACGCCTCCTTTTAATGATCAGAGCAGGTCTTATGGACCATCGCCTTCGACCCCTAGATATTCTCCAACGAGCTCGATATGTCAATATATACATCGCATCCCGAGTTCCCCATTTAGCACAAGTTCTACCTTTCCCGCTTACTTTGGCACGTCGCATGTTGGCAGCGATGGCATCTTTCGTCAGCTCTGGGCTGTTGTTCAAAGTTACCTATGCAACCCTTACTCATCCCCGTGAACGAGGTGGGATAGGTCTGTTTCACGTGCCGGATAGAGCTCGCGCCCTATTTGTCAGCTCCCAGATGACGGTATGGACACGTTGCCCAACGAGCCTCACTGGTCTCCTCCTGTCGGCATATACGCCGGTCTCACTGTCAGCCCCAGTGATTGTCTCGGATGTTACGGACCAGTTCCATTATATAAGATACTTCTTTCTTGAACTCAGTTATCTACGCCTCACCTTACCAAGACAGCCTTTACTCAAGACAAAGGCAGTATACAGTGTCCTCCAATTAGGTCGTCCACCTAACCCGATTGAACAAAAGTTCCCCCAGGTTGACTGGCGTCATGTATGGCGCGCGGTGTTCGCCTGTTACCTTGAAACGAATGTTCAATCTGTCTGGTACCTAACTGTCAATGGTAAGCAAATCAACCAATCTCGCCTTCATCGTATCCACCTCGCCCAATCACCTCTATGTTCCACGTGTGGAGTGCCAGACAATGACGAACATCGGTTTGTTTGCGGACCGGCGGCGGAGGTTTGGCAATTGATTCGTCGTATTGTGGCTTTTCTAACGCGGGAGATTCCGGATCGGATTACTCCCCTTTCATTATTATTTCCGGAACGTGACTATTTTCCTCGGACAAAGACCAATGCTGTGAATTGGATTCGCGGACATGCCATTCACTACCTATTTGGACAAACTGTAGACTCTGTACTCGATTTTTCGACATACCTCAATGACCGTCATTATGTCGTTGTCCGTCACCCAAAATACAGACAATTTTTCTCGAACTTCCTTGGGAGTGCTTTCCACGACCCGCCTCGCAGCTGGAATGTGTTAAGCCAAGAGAGAAGAAGGTTTCCTGTTTGAACCAATGAACATTTCTGAACAATTGAACGGAACACGTCAATTTCGAAAAGACGTGAGTCAACATATTACCAGCGGGGCGGAGAAGGCCTCTGATCAATTACACAACAAAAATAATTAAAAAAAACAAATAAAAATAAAATTCAGAAAAAGGAAGATTTTGTTTTGTTTTAAAGGATAGCCCTAACCTTGAATTCCCATATTTCCCTTGGTATATAGGCAGCTCTCTTGGGTAGGTTTAGTCAGGAGCCAACGCCTGAAGTGGATCAGATTTTTTTGTTATAGGATGAAAAGTCGCCATGGCACTTAGTTTCTTTTCTTAGTTCCATTTTCCTAAGGGGCTTTAAAATTAAAAAAAAAAGTAAAATAAAAAAAAACAAAAAAATTGCTTGCGCAACAGGCGCCCTGAGATCGATCCCAGGTGCTTTCTGATTTTCTTCTGTTTTTTTCCATGTTTATTTTACTTCGTTTCTTCCGATTGTTCAACTATTTACCGTAGAAATTAAACTCACTCAAGCAGTATATTTATATAATTAGGTGAAAGTGTTAATGAAAATAAAGTTTCCAAAGATTCTTGTGATTACGTGCACTACTTTTATTCATTATCACAGTAGAAGGTTTGCAATTTTTATGGTCACATCTATCATAGAAACATGTGAAACATATATATGTTTCACACTAGGCAGATTTTATGACCGCATTGTTTGAGCAGTTACATTTTGCTGAAACATGTGTCGTTGGGAAGGACACTTCATTCAAGTTTTGAAACGACGGTTTGTCCGATATCAGTTTGGATGCAAACCAAGCGTACTGGATCATAGGAGTGAACACAGGAGCACTGAATTGATGCTGCACGATCGAATATATTTTAATTGCATCTTCTCTTGATGATATTTCTCGCTGTCGTCGGAGCAATTCAGGGGAATTTTGTAGTCTTTTAATTAGAATTTTGACTTGGCGATAAAAATATACATCACACGGTTGAACCTGCGGGGTACATTTTGGTGGAATGACCTTCATGGTACACATTGCCACGCCTACCTCATTCGTAAATGTCTCATCATACAATGTTGAATCTGTTTGGCCGCTCCAAGAATCCACCAACAGAAGAAATTTATTGTCTGCGACGTATGGCTTCAATGTTGTTTCCAAGAATGTTGCATAAAGCTCTTTTGTTAGTTTCCCTGACATGGAACAAGTAACGACAACATTTTCGTACTCATCTTCTAATTTTTTGACATTGGTGGCAACCCGAGGACCGAATTTAATCTCAGGCTCTTGCAAACATAAAAACACAAGGGGTAAAAGATTCCCTGAAGCGGTTAAACCGTACTGTGCTGTGTAAGAGTGGGTGGTCTTCGATAGATTGAGTTTCTACACCATAATAGTTTTTGCACCTTTGACATCCAGATACCTGCTGTACGTTGACTCGTACTGGCATCCGGTCTGGTCGGTGTTAATTATATAGTCGATGTTGAAATGTGGCATTAAATGTCTCATCTCCATACGAAACTTCTCTGCTGCTGCCAGTGTTTCATCAAAAGCTGAGACATCATTTTTGATGACTAATTTCGTGATTTTTCGCTGCCTTATAGAATATTTTTTCTTGTAGGATTTTGCCCAAGTATTAGAAGCACGGAAGTGAAAACTCTCCGACAAATACGGGAATGCAGCGGTCATTGCCCATTGCTGTAGGGTTCTAGTCGTCACCTGTTCATAGCAGCGTCGTGCATCTTGAAATTTTTCCCATATTTCCGAGTCAATTAAGGACAACTTTTCAAGTCTGGTACCACCTTGGTGTACTTCTTTCCTCCAATTTTAAGATAATCCCTTTTCTTCAGGATTGGGAATCTAGACTGCAATGTTGCAAATTTCCATTTCGGATGAGCGTCAGCAAATTCCAGGACCTTCTTCTTGTCAGCCAATGCTGCTGATGTACGTGAGGAACTCGTGGAGAAATCTTCAGGAATATAATCCTCATCCGTACTTCAAGAAGTCACCTGTGACAGACAAAAAGAGACTGCATATGGTAAACGTGTGTGTGCGTGTGTGTGTGTGTGTGTGTGTGTGTGTGTGTGTGTGTGAGAGAGAGAGAGAGAGAGAGAGGTAGAGAGAGAGGTAGAGAGAGAGAGAAAATGAGATGTTCCACGTACCTCTTCATAAATATTTTCTTCATCAGTCTCTGTGCATAGTATCAGATGTTCGTCGTGCTCTATGAAATGCGTATTCATAACGTCGATAACTGCCTCTGCAATTGCTTCACCTATGGATATTACTGTAGGACTTAAGGACATAGGACGATTGTCAGTGATCATCTCTTTTTCTTTATAAATTGAAAAAGCGTAGGAAAGAGCACTAGAGAAGTTTGCTTTGAAATCTCCATCAAACGTTTCGAGATTATCAGTCACTTTTTGTTGGATTGACATGTTTGATTTTTGTGCGACGATACTCACAGCTCCAAGAATCATTGAGAACTGACAAGAGAAGCACAGTCTAATGCATGCAGTCGCGACACTCACTGGTGAGAAATCCATTACCGTCTGATAGCTGACGCGACGCTTGCGATGCCAGAGGTCAGCTAGAGTAACGTCTGTTAGTGTCATGTACATAATAAGAATAATATTTTATTTTCTAACCTTTTGGTACGTCATTTACGATATGATTGTTTTACATTTGAGTCGAAAGCTTGAATATATTTATATTCTACGGTAAATAGTTGAACAAGTTGAAGAAACGAAGTAAAATACACTACTGGACATTCAAATTGCTACACCGCGAGCCCGGGTTCCCGGGTTCGATTCCCGGCGGGGTCAGGGATTTTCTCTGCCTCGTGATGACTGGGTGTTGTGTGCTGTCCTTAGGTTAGTTAGGTTTAAGTAGTTCTAAGTTCTAGGGGACTGATGACCATAGATGTTAAGTCCCGTAGTGCTCAGAGCCATTTGAACCATTACACCGCGAAGATGACGTGCTACAGACGCGAAATTTAACCGACAGGAAGAAGATGCCGTGATATGCAAATGATTAGCTTTTCAGAGCATTCACACAAAGTTGACGCCGATGGTGGCACCTACACGTGCTGACATGAGGAAAGTTTCCAAGCGACTTCTCATACACAAACAGCAGTGGATCGGTGTTGCCTGGTTAAACGTCGTTGTGATGCCTCATGTAAGGAGGAGAAATGCGTACCATCACGTTTCCGACTTTGATAAAGGTCGGCTTGTAGCCTATCGCGATAGAGGTTTATCGTACCGCGACATTGCTGCTCGCGTGGATCGAGATCCAATGACTGTTAGCAGAATATGGAATCGGTGGGTTCAGGAGGGTAATACGGAACGCCGTGCTGGATCCCATCAGCCTCGTATCACTAGCAGTCGAGATGACAGGCATCTTATCCGCATGGCTGTAACGGATCGTGCAGCCACGTCTCGATCCCTGAGTCAACAGATGGGGACGCTTGCAAGACAGCAACCATCTGCACGAACAGTTCGACTGCGTTTGCAGCAGCATGGACTATCAGCTCGAAGACCATGGCTGCGGTTACCCATGACGCTTCATCACAGACAGGAGCGCGTGCGATGGTGTACTCGACGACGAACCTGGGTGCATGAATGGCAAAACGTCACTTTTTCGGATGAATCCAGGTTCTGCTCACAGCATCATGATGGGCGCATTCGTGTTTGGCGACATCGCAGTGAACGCACATTTGAAGCGTGAATTCGTCATCGCCATACTGGAGTATCACCAGGCGTGATGGTATGGGGTGCCATTGGTTACACGTCTCGGTCACCTCTTGTTCGCACGGACGGCACTTTGAACAGTGGACGTTACATTTCAGATGTGTTACGACCCGTGGCTCTACTCTTCATTCGATCCCTGCGAAACCCTACATTTTTGCAGTGTAATGCGCGACCGCATGTTGCAGGTCCTGTACGGGCCTTTCTGGATACAGAAAACGTTCGACTGCAGACCTGGCCAGCACATTCTCCAGATCTCTCACCAATTGAAAAGTGTGGTCAATGGTGGCCCAGCAACTCGCTCGTCACGATACGCCAGTCACTACTCCAGATGAACGGTGGTATCGTGTTGAAGCTGCATGGGCAGCTGTACCTGTACACGCCATCCAAGCTGTGTTTGACTCAATACCCAGGCGTATCAAGGCCGTTATTACGGCCAGATGTGGTTGTTCTAGGTACTGATTTCTCAGGATCTATGCAACCAAATTGCGTGAAAATGTAATCACATGTCAGTTCTAGTATAATATATTTGTCCAATGAATACCCGTTTATCATCTGCATTTCTTGTTGGTGTAGCAATTTTAATGGCCAGTAGTGCAACAACGAGAAGAAACAGAAAAACAGTAGGCAGACCTGAGTTTGATCTCAAGTCGCCTGTTTCGTAAGCAATGCGCTTGGCCATTACGCTATCGGGACGCCGTTAACGACGAACAGAGCGCTGAATAAGGTATATAATGGTATTGGAAAAACTTTCGAGAGCACTCCTTTCATAAGGCCCACCAGGCGAAATATTTAAGGCACGTGATGTGGAGACCCACCCCCTTCTACACACGTAATTTGGGCGAAATCGGCGTGTCCCGATTGGTGACCTCCTCTTGTAAGTCATCTTGCATCCTCCTCGTCACTCAAATTCGACACCCTACCGCACACCAAAGCATGATCAGCAAACAACCACGTTTGCAGACTCAATAAATAGGATGTTTGACAATTCATTTTACACACTTTCAGAAGTTTTAGAGGGGACCTAGTAGGTCACGTCAGGTAACATCATCCAACGACGCTGCAGAGCGTCGTTGTTACAGGCGCCGGCGGCTGTAAATCTATGTATATAAAGGGTGATTCCGTGAATGATGTTACAAACTTTCTACGATGGTGAAGAAGGATAAATGTATCACATTAAGGGAAGGTTCCTTGTACCGGTAACCGAGTCGAAATTTATATGGGAAACCCGATCTGATACCTCTGACATTGAAATAGACATACTGGTGCTGTTGTGCTAGGATTGCAGCGTAGACAACGTTCAGAGGTGGCAGTATGGACAAAAACAAGGATATAATGTCCAGTAAACATGGTCTCTAAAATGCATTCCTATGGAGCTATGATCACGTTCATCTTCGTTATTGTGAAACACGTCTCCTCTATTGAACAAATGCTCTCAGCTCTCAAGGTATGCACTTTAGAGGTCATGTTACTGAACATTTCTTCTTGTTTCGGTCCATACTACCATCTCTGAAAGTTGCCTGCCCTACAATCTTAGCAATAACAGTACCAGTACATGTATTCCAGTGTCAGAAGTCTGGTCCTTTCAACCCCAGAACCCAACAGACCAACCACTGTCAGAGGTATCAAAACGGTTTTCGCTTATAACTTTCGACTCATTCATACGTATCTACTCCTCCTTCAGCCTAGAAAGTTCGTAACATCATCACGGAATCACTCTGTACACACATACGTCCTCTACAGCCTCTAGAAATGTGTCACTTTAACTATGAAACACCGTCTGTGATGATGAAAAACGCTCTTGTCAGTTATCTAGTCCATCCCGTTAATTCTGAATCCATTGCCTGCCTTGAAATATGACGGTGGTTTTCTCAAGAATGGGAGAAGGGGAACGGGGTGTCTTGAACCAAAATATCGTCTTGAGCCAAAATTTCGTAGACCTGACAAATATGAGCCGAATCAATTGGACATTCTGAGCCCTTCGCCTTATGAGTCTGAATCTTTCGTGTGTTATGGGATTCCGTGCAACCGCTACTGTCGCAAGTTCGAATCCTGCCTGGGACATCTGTGTGTATGACGTCCTTAGGTTAGTTAGGTTTAAGTAGTTCTAAGTTCTAGGGGACTGATGACCTCAGATGGTAAGTTCCATAGCGCTCAGAGCCATTTTTTGCTATGGGAGTTACGGTCTGAGTTTGACTATACGGTGAATTTGAGCTAACTACTCTTACAAGGAGACGGCACGACCGTGGGGTCCGGGATTCGTCCGCAATTTTGTGTGGTGAAAGAGGACCCCTAACACCTCACGTGGTTAAAATATTAGGACGCACTACTCGGAAAATCCCGAGAAAAATCGATCCAAAGTTTCTTAGGCGCCGTATGAGTATAAAATGTTAGTCCATTGCCGAGCCGCCGTTTGGCCGACGTGGTTAGCGTTCGGACATATATGCCAGAGGTCTCGGGTTCGATTCCTCCCCCCGCACATTTTTTTTCTTCTGTTGCTTGCAAAATGGCAGCGCATGTTAAAAAAAAAATGGTTCAAATGGCTCTGAGCACTATGGGACTTAACATCTATGGTCATCAGTCCCCTAGAACTTAGAACTACTTAAACCTAACTAACCTAAGGACATCACACAACACCCAGTCATCACGAGGCAGAGAAAATCCCTGACCCCGCCGGGAATAGAACCCAGGAACCCGGGCGTGGGAAGGGAGAATAAAAATAATTTTTATTCAATAATGTAACTAATTTGTTAAAGATAATGTAGGTTTGGGAAACTATGAATAATTGGTGGAATAACAAAAGAAAATGAAACAGAAGGAAAATAGTTCCGGAGGAGGAATCGAACCCGAGACCTCCCGCGTAAGGGTCCGAGCCCTAAACATCTAGGCCATACGGCGCCTCGGCAATTCATTAACATTTTATACTCATGCCGCACCTAAGAAACTTTGGATCAATTTTTCCCGGGATTTTCCGGGTGGTGCGTCCTAATATTTTAACCACGTGAGGTGTTAGGGGTCCTCCTTCACCACACAAAATTTCGGACAAATGCCCGACCCCACCGTCGTGCCGTCTCCTTGTTAGATGTTAAAAATAACAACTTTGTAAAACATAGTGGCTTCACATAAGTAATGCAAAAGGATCCCCTGCGTTCCCAAGATTATCACATACCTTGACTTGAATTATTAAAATGGCCAGCAGAGATCAGATAGAAGCACGCTTCAGTGTTAAGTCACTTCAAGTTACGCTGTGTGCTACTCATGAGAGAACTAGGTGCTCGTCCCCCAGGTAGTTTTCTGACACTTCACTACTAACAAGTCATTACATGAAACTTCCTGCCTGATTAACTCTGTGTGCCGAAGTGGAACCTTTGCCCTGGGGGCAAATGTTCTACCAACTGAGGTAACCACGCAAGACCCCACAGCTGTGGTTCAACCCGTACCTCATCTCTTGTTTTCTAGACTCCAATGAAGTTCTCCTGCGAAACTTGTAGGACTAACGCTCCTGGAATAAAGGAGATTTCGGAGACATGGCGTAGCCACAGGCTGTGGGATGTTTCCAGAATAAATTTTTCTCTCTGTAGCGGAGTGTGCACTGATATGAAACTTCCATGAATACTAGTCCCAAAACTTTCGCAGGAGAGCTTCTGTAAAATCTGGAATGTAGGAGATGGTGTACTGCCGGAAGTAAAGCTGTGAGGACCTGTTTTCAGTCGTGCTTGATTAGCTCAGTCGTGCCGGCACGGTAGCTCAGCATGTTCGGTCAGAGAGCTGGTTGGTCTCTGTAATAAAAAAAAAAAAAAAAACTGAGTGAACGGATCAACAAACGAAGTTCAACGGATGTCGTGTGACGTTCGCTACGACCAAATACAACGAACAGTAATGAACAAAACGCAAAAAAAGAAAAGATGTCGGTGGTGCACTTGCCGGCGATAGGCAGAAGTCCGGTGTTCGAGCCGCGGTCTTGCACAGAGTTTTAATTTGCTAGGAAGTTTCACATCAGCGCACACTGCACTATAGGGTGAAAAATTCGTTCTCAGAATCGTTATTCCGTTGCCCGGCATGAGATTATTGTTTATTGGCCCATGATTTGGTTGTTGCATCCTAACCACTAAAGCAATAGGCCAGGAAGCTGACGTGTGGGACGAAAGCAAAAGACGTAAAATACTTCCAAATTAATAACAGTGCACTTTCACTTAACTGCCTCTGCCAACGTTAATAACGATGTAGACAGCATACTTTCACTTAGCTTCTACCACAACAAACAGTTTACAATACTTCCACGTAGCTTACCCAGCTAGGACGTGCAATGCGATATATACGAACAGTTAACTTTTACTTACAACTTACTTTCACAAGACGTGTTTTAAAGATATGCCGGACTATAAGTTAACTTTCAGCTTACCTGACGAGATGTATTTGAAATGTGTACTAGGACAAACAAGTAACTTTCAACGGCAGGTCATTTTCTAAGTATATCGTAGTAGTTAATAACAATTGAGAAATTGCTGCAGTTTTCATATAGCAGATAGTAGGCTTGGCCACAACCGTTGCGCTGGAGAAAAGTAATCTATATGCTTATAACACAGCCGACGGCTTGCCCCAGTTTCGCGCGGGCAGCACTAAGTATCTACTGCGAGACGACCTGTCTGGCGTAACGGTAAACGTTGTAACACATATGCCTGGAAAGGCCGCGGCCAGAATCACAGTTTGGAGGACGTCCAGGTGCTCGGTTCCTATTTGAGCTAGGAACGTGAGGTAAAAGGTTTTTCGTTTAGACCGGGTCAGCGCCCGGTTGTGTAGCCATTCGAACATCTGTCTTACAGTAGCTATGTTACAGTATATTAAGCAAGGTTCTAACGACGAACCGGACTTGGTGCAAATGTGCGAATCGATTAATTTCTTTTGCAAAAGATTTTAATTGGGCTGAAATTCATTTTCAGCTAATGGAACTATTTGTTTGTCCGTCGCTCGTACTTTAGGCGCAAAAACAGGCAAAAATCTATTTCTCTGGGAAGTTTTTGAAGCGCCCCATTTCAATAATTTAAACTTGGTTCGAATCGGCTCAAACATCGCATGAAGTTAGATAAATAAATGAAATCAAAACGAGGTTTTTAATCCAAAAATCTGTATCTGTTGTCGAGATACGATGGTTAAAATTAGAGCTAAACATAGCACGTGAAATTGGTTCTTACGTGAACTGAACGCGCGGAAACGGTTTAAAGTAAATCAAATAAATTAAGAAAATCACTCTTACCATAAAATTTAAAACTCGCTTTCAAACATCTAGGTCCATTCCGATTGCAAATAACCCGTTTTATGTGAGTTCTTTTACACGCGCGTCTTCTGCGTTTCATGCTTGTGCGAATCGGTTCACATTTTGTAAGAAGGTGTACAAATGCACATAATTAATGGTCGTCCTCTGGTTTTGTCAAAGATGTATCAGTTTGCACGATGTAGGCAACATGGTCCGAAAGAAAATGAAGAAACCTATACCGGATTAATCGTCGCCCTAGTCAACAAAAATCTACATTTGTTGCCAAGCTGTGGCGGTCTAATGTCAAAATTATGACAGAGTAAAAGTTGGGAACCAAACTGTAAAATATTCCAGTCACAGCATTAGCGATGTAAAAGAAGGGAAATAGCTTTTCGACTTACCTCGGAACTTGAGAGACGTTTAAAACAAAACATCACGTCATCTTCGTGCTGCTTTACGAGTTAATCCCACTTCCCCATCCCAGTGAGCTCTGGTAGCTACAAGGTGTTCTCTAGCCACAGTAAAGATTGTGTACTCTGTATATCATATGTCTAATGAGCACACATGCAGAGCTAAAAACGTTTCTGGGGACGGGGGGGGGGGGGATAAGATTTCCGAGGGAGGGGGACAGCTCTGAAACAGCTTTTTGCTTTTTGGGTGGGAAGGTCGATTTTTTTCCCTAAGGGGGCCATCCTCACCCGAACCCACCACTGTTACATGTAATTACAACAAATAAACATATTTTTGTGCTTCTAGAAAGTGGGATGAGTCTACAAGAGGAAGTATCCATGACTGAGAGTGCATCTATAATGGGAAGTGTTTCATAGAGGTGTTACTTGGATGTTGTTGTTGTGGTCTTCAGTCCTGAGACTGGTTTGATGCAGCTCTCCATGCTACTCTATCCTGTGCAAGCTTCTTCATCTCCCAGTACCTACTGCAACCTACATCCTTCTGAATCTGCTTAGTGTATTCATCTCTTGGTCTCCCTCTACAATTTTTACCCTCCACGCTGCCCTACAATGCTAAATTTGTGATCCCTTGATGCCTCAAAATATGTCCTACCAACGGATCCCTTCTTCTAGTCAAGTTGTGCCACAAACTTCTCTTCTCCCCAATCCTATTCAATACCTCCTCATTAGTTACGTGATCTACCCACCTTATCTTCAGCATTCTTCTGTAGCACCACATTTCAAAAGCTTCTATTCTCTTCTTGTCCAAACTGGTTATTGTCCATGTTTCACTTCCATACATGGCTACACTCCATACAAATACTTTCAGAAACGACTTCCTGACACTTAAATCTATACTCGATGTTAACTAATTTCTCTTCTTCAGAAACGATTTCCTTGCCATTGCCAGTCTACATTTTATATCCTCTCTACTTCGACCATCATCAGTTATTTTGCTCCCTAAATAGCAAAACTCCTTTACTACTTTAAGTGTCTCATTTCCTAATCTAATCCCCTCAGCATCACCCGATTTAATTTGACTACATTCCATTATCCTCGTTTTGCTTTTGTTGATGTTCATTTTATATCCTCCTTTCAAGACACTGTCCATTCCGTTCAACTGCTCTTCCAAGTCCTTTGCTGTCTCTGACAGAATTACAATGTCATCGGCGAACCTCAAAGTTTTTACTTCTTCTCCATGAATTTTAATACCTACTCCGAATTTTTCTTTTGTTTCCTTTACTGCTTGCTCAATATACAGATTGAATAACATCGGGGAGAGGCTACAACCCTGTCTCACTCCTTTCCCAACCACTGCTTCCCTTTCATGCCCCTCGACTCTTGTAACTGCCATCTGGTTTCTGTACAAATTGTAAATAGCCTTTCGCTCCCTGTATTTTACCCCTGCCACCTTCAGAACTTGAAAGAGAGTATTCCAGTTAACGTTGTCAAAAGCTTTCTCTAAGTCTACAAACGCTAGAGTTACTTGGATCCTGAATTTTAATGAGACGTTGTGTCAGATGGCTCATGACAAATGACATGTTGGATGGCATTATGACGTCATGTATCATGTTGCTTTACTTGACAGGATACGTTATATAACGTGACATTGTAACTAATACTGACATCTACATCTAAATTTATACTCCGCAAGCCACCCAACGGTGTGTGGCGGAGGGCACTTTACGTGCCACTGTCACTCTTTCCTGTTCCAGTCGCGTATGGTCCGTGGGAAGAACGACTGCCGGAAATCCTCCATGCGCGCTCGAATCTCTCTAATTTTACATTCGTGATCTCCTCGGGAGGTATAAGATTATTTATTTACTTTATTTACTGACTAGTAAATAGGAGCGAATATGTTAAGCTATTTTATTAAAATGTCTATGAAGCTGCCAGATTAGTCGAAAAGCTAGTTCCCTCGTTTTACATCCCTAACTATGCTCACCTTTTTGTGCTGTGATAGCAGCTTATTTCATTCTGGCAAATTGTATACATAGACCGATTCACAGAGAAGGTTTATTCCGTACTGAAAATCCTATCAAATTCCCTAAGTAGGTCCTTAGATTAGACTTCACATACGAGCAGAAAAACACAGCGGAAGACTTTAATGACTACATATTACAAAAATGTATGTATTTATGTATGTATTTATGGATGCATTTATGTATTTTTAACACCTCCTACTAAACTACTGATCTAGTTCAATCAAATCTTGTGCACATATCAACTGCTATCTCGGAAGAAGAGCTGTGGGCGTCAGAATCATCTACCTCTCAAAAGGGTGGAGGTGTGGGTGGAAAACGAGCGTACCGCCCCTCACGCAAATACCCACACTAAGTTCATCCATTATTTGAGAATGAGAGCACTTAGCGACTTGAAACAAACTTTGTACATAATATAAAACTCCTACGGAACTTTTTCTCGCTGCCACTTTCCACAAAATGGTGAAAGGAAGAACGTTTATCTCTTACAACAATTTCGATGTTCCTGCAGCAAAACTGCCATCAGGCGTGACGTTCTAATTTATTATATATATACTATTAACTCTATTAGCAGCACATCTTACAGACGGTATTCACATATTCCACTGAATGTACCTGCAAAATTATATCATTGTATGACACATGGTTAAAGAATTGTGGCTTCATAAATTTCAGCTGCGTGAAAACGAAACTACTGGGCGAAATATGCTATAGATACATGTGAAACATGTTTAAAAGTTTGTGTGAAATGTTTCACATGTTTAAAAGTTTGTGTGAAATGTGGTAAATGCGTGTGAAATATGCACTGATCAGTCAGAACACTATGACCACCTACCTAACATCGATATGTACCCATCCAGGAGATAGCAGCGCCACGTGTCGAGGAATGACTATTAGTCAGACACACGCACGGTGCATGTAGCATCAGTGAGAGTGCTGTTCGTGTGTAGAATGGAGAAGGCGCGCTATCTATCCAAGTCTGACCGAGGGCAGATTATGATGGGCTTTTCGATAACTGCACGACCTGTCAGGTGTTTTAGGAGCACTGTGGTGAGTGTCTTCCACACGTGGCGAAACCAAGGTGAAACCACGTCCAGACCCCGTGGGGTTGGATGGTCACCCTTCATTACACACGTTGGACGTCTTAGACTGGGCAGACTGGTAAAACAGGACAGACTTCATTGCTGCGGTAAGTACAAATGTGTCAGAACACACAGTGCACCGAACACTACTAACTATGGGCCTCTGCAGCCGACGACCCACGCATGTGCCAATGTTAACACACGACATCGGCAACTACGACCTAAATGTGCACATGACCATCGCCACTGGATGTTGGCTCAGTGGCAGAGCGTTGCACGGTCCGGTGAATCCCGATACCTTCTTCATCAGGCCGATGGGAGGGCGTCGTCCCGCATCCATGGGTCCAGTGGAGGTCATGCAAGGCATCATGAGGGCCAAGGAGTACCGCACACTGGTTGCTTGGTTGCTGACCACGTACATCGCTTCACGAAAATCTTGTTTCCTGACGACAGCGGCATTTTGCAACAAGATAATTCGCCATGTCACAAGGCCAGGAGCGTGATGGAGTGGTTCGAAGAAAACAGTGTCATGTTCCAGTTGATGTGTTGGCCTAACTCGCCAGATTTGAACCCGATCGAACACATCATGGATATGACTCAACGTAGCGTCAGGGCTTATCGGCCCCTCCTCGGAATCTATGGGGATTAGGTGCCTTGAGTATGCAGATGTGGTGCCATTTCCCTCCAGCGACCTTCCGAGACCTCATCTCTTCCACGTCGCGACGCGTCTCTACCGTTATCAGTGGCCGGTCGGAGTGGCCGTGCGATTCTAGGCGCCACAGTCTGGAACCGCGTGACCGCTACGGTCGCAGGTTCGAATCCTGCCTCGGGCATGGATGTGTGTGTTGTCCGTGGGTTAGTTAGGTTTAAGTAGTTCTAAGTTCTAGGGGACTTATGACCTCAGCAGTTGAGTCCCATAGTGCTCAGAGCCTTTTTTTTTTTGTTATCCGTGACAAAGGTGGACATACCCCCTATTAGGTAGGTGGTCATAATTTTCTGGCTGATCAGTGTGTGTGTCATGTCCATACGAGGACTATGCCGCGGATAAAAAGGGCCCCTTCCAATCTAGATAGATTAACAACCACATTTGACACACATGTATCAAAAAGTTTCAGTTTGAGTTCGTTGCTGCGGCGTATATGCAACGTAGCGCAACCACGATGTAGGTACATAAGCACCGACATATAGGCGAGGGCTTAATGTGGCACTGGTGTCTTCCCGATGTACGTGCGGTAAATGCGGAAACATGAACTATGGCGACATTATTACCAAATGCGTCTAAACAGGACCGAAGTGCTGTTATTCTTTTCTTGGCTGCCGAAGGACAAACACTGGTTGACATCCATCAGAGAATCAAGAATTCGTCAGGGCAGCATGTCTATCGAAAACCAACTTTGTGGAATGGTGCCCCAAGTTTCATTCTGATCACGATTCGACACAAGGCACCGGACGATCTGTGAGGCCAGCCTCCTCCATTACGGATTTATAGAAACTTGGTGTCTACATCAATGGGGAATGAAACTGCGCAACCCTGGAGAAATTACGGCGTACAATTAAGGCAAAACGCCCTGCGACAAGGAGTGTTTCTGCTTTATGATAATGCACGTCTCCATATCGCAAATGTCGTAACGCAGAAGTTATGCCAGCTCAAGTATGAGACACACGAGAACCCGCCCTGTAGTTGACCCCTTTCTATGCTACCATCACGACTCCGGTCACTTATAAAAGCCTTGAAATGTGGAAGACTCCTGTCGGACGAGAACGTGCAGCAGCCAGTTACGGAAATTATCATGCAGCAGGCCAAGTTTTTCCAAAAACATATCTTCAGCCTGGTGCTTCGGTGGGATGATTACCTCAATGCTCATGGCAATTTTGCGTGATTGGCATACCTATTCTGGACTGTACGGTCTTCGAGTGATATACTTACTATCTGGAAAGAAATACTGTGGGAGTAAGAACCACCAACGTTCTGTTAGGGTGGGATGATAACGAGGTGATGGACAGAAAAGGTGGGGTGAGGAGATGTACAGAGAAAGGAGAGAGGAGAAAATGGACAGAGAGAGGGATGGAGGAGATGGGCATAGATATAGGGAGGATATAGAGAGGCAGAGGAAAAGTAGACAGAGAGAGGGGTGATGAGCGGTAGGAGAAGGAGGTGGACTGAGAGACGGAAGGGTATGATAGGATCAGATATAGGGGTGGTAAGGAGATAGACAGAGAAAGGAAGGATGGAGCGAGGAAGGGGGGGGGGAGGAAGACATGGACACAGAGAGGGGGGAAGGAAGACATGGATTAATAAAAGATGGAAATAAATACATACCCGGGCAACGCCAGGTGCTCAGCTGTTTATAGTATGTATACGTTGCAGTCGAACCATAAAATCAAGTCCCAGAAGGCAATGCTAGCTGGGAGGTACAGGAGACAAAACGGCATACGTGATCCCAGAAGGTGGGTGAGATTGAAACCAGCAGCATAAATGCATCAGCGGATTTTATTCAACTGACAGCCGGTTGGAGTTTCTGCCCACTTTTGTGATTGATATGAGTGACTTCTTCGCACTGGCATGTAAAACGGCTCGATCTTGGTCCCTGTTGTAGCTTTAGGCTGTCCTGCTTGTTGGCGAATACAAAGACTTTCCTCACCCACCTCTTGGTACCTTCTTGTTTCTTCTTTCTGAGAAGCCAATTACTTCTGTAATACGAGCGATCTATTGACTCGTATTGTTGCTTGTATCGGTGATCACAAGCAGACGAAGTTAAGGAATTTTGCTACCTAGGTAGCGAAGTAACGCATGGCGGATGGAGCAAGGATGACGTAAAAAGCAGAGTAGCACTGGCAAAAAGGGCATTTCTCCCAAGAAAAGTACACTAGAATCAAACATAGGCCTTAATTGGACGAAGAAATTTCTGTGGAAAAACCCGTACAGATCGGAATCGAAGCATTTGAGATGTTGTGCCTTTCTTTTTCTTTTCCGGTTTGATGCAGCCAGCCACGAATTCCTCTCGTGTACCAACCCGTTCATCTCAGAATAGCATTTATTTGTCTTCCTCTACAGTTTTTGCCCTCTACAACTCCCTGTAGTACCATGGAAGTAATTCCCTAATGTACGAACAGATGTCAGTGTTTTCCACGTATTCCCTTTCTCTCCGATTCTGCGCAGAGCCTCCTCATACCTCAGCTTAGTCTGTAGTACCACATCTCAAATGCTGCGACGTGCTTCTGTTCCGGTTTTCTCACAGTCCACGTTTCACTATCTTACCATGCTGTGCTCCAAACGTACATTCTCAGAAATTTCTTCCTCAAATTAAGGCCTCTCTTTGGTACTAGCAGCCTTCTGTTGGCCATGAATGCCCTTTTTGCAAGTGCTAGTCTGCTTTTGATGTCCTTCTTGCTCATTCCGTCAGTGGCTATTTTGCTGCCTATGTAGCAGAATTCCTTAACTTCATATACTTCGTGACAATCAATCCTAAAGTTAAATTTCTCGCTGCTCTACTTTCTTCCTCTTCTCATTAATCTCGATTTGTTCTCAGATCATATTCTGTATTCATTAGACGATTCATTCCATTCAGCAGATCATGTAACTCTTCTTCACTTTCACTCAGGATAGTAATGTCATCAGCGAATCGTATCTTTGATATCCTTTCACCTCGAATTTTAATGTCCCCTCCTGAACCTGTCTTTTAATTCCATCATTGCTTCTTCGATGTACAGACTGAACAATAGGGGCGAAAGACTACATCCCTGCCTTACACCCTTTTTAGTGCAAGGACTTCGTTCTTGGTCGTCTACTCTAATTATTCCCTCTTGGCTCTTGTACGCGTTGTATGTGACATGTCTTTCCGTGTAGCTTACCCCTATTTTTCTCAGAATTTCAAAGATCTTGCACCGTTTTAAATTGTCGAATGTTTTCTCAAATCGAAAAATCCTATGAAAGTTATTTATTTTGTTAGTCTTGCTTCCATTATCAACCGCAACGTCGGAATTGCCTCTCTGATGCCTTTACCTTTCCTAAAGTCAAACTGATCTTCATCTAACATTTTCTCAATTTTCTTTTCCTTTCTTCTGTATAATATTCTTCTTAGCAACTTGGATGCATGACCTGTTAAGCTGATTGTGTGATAGTTCTCGCACTTGTCAGCTCTTGCAGTCTTCGGAATTGTGTGGATGATATTTTTCCGAAAGGCAGATGGTACGTCGCCAGACTCATACATGCTAAACACCAACGTCGTTTTGTTGCCACTTCCCCCAACGATTTTAGAAATTCTGATGGAATGTTATTTCTAATACTGGATCCCCTATCTGTTCTAAATCGACTCCTGTTACTTCTTCTACCTCATCAGACAAATATTCCTTCTCATAGAGGCCTTCAGTGTACTCTTTCCACCTATCCGCCCTGTTCTCTGCATTTAACAGTGGAATTCCCGTTGCACTCCTATGTTATCATCCTTGCTTTGAATTTCAACGAAGCTTATTCTGACTTTCCTATATGGTGAGTCAGTACTTTCGACAATCATTTCTTTTTCGTTTTCTTCACATTTTTCGTGCAGCCATTTCGTCTTAGATTCCCTGTTCTTCCTTTTTATTTCATTCCTCAGCGACTTGTATTTCTGTATTCTTGAATTTCCCTGAACATTTTTGTATTTCCTTCTTTCATCAATCAACTGAACTATCTCTTCTGTTGCCCATGGTTTCTTCGCAGTTACCTTCTTTGTACCTATGTTTTTCTTTCCAACTTCTGTGACTGCCCTTTTTAGAGATGTCCACTCATCTTCAACTGTACTGCCTACTGAGATATTCGTTATTGCTGTATGAACAACCTTAGAGACTTCAAGCGTATCGCGTCATTCCTTGGTTCTTCCGTGTCCCAGTTCTTTGCTTATCGATTCTTCCTGACTAATCTCTTAAATTTCTGTCTACTGTTCATCACTACTACATTGTGACCTGAATCTATATCTGCTCCTGGATACGCCTTATAATCCAGTATCTGACTTCGGGATCCCTGTCTGACCATGATGTATTCAAACTGAAATCTTCCCGTGTCACCTATCCTCCTCCTGCTCTTGTGATTCTTATTACTAGCTGAAATTTATTACACAACTCAATTGATCCTTCTCTTCTCTCATTCCTTGTGACAAGCCCATATTGTCCCGTAATTTTTTTTCTACTTCTTCCCCTACAACTGCATTCCAGTACCACATAACTATTAGATTTTCATCTCCCTTTATGTACTATACTACCCTTTTACTGTCCTCATATGCTTTCTCTCTCTCTCTTCGTTTTCAGCTTGCGATGTCGGCGTGTATACGTGAATATCGCTGTCAATGTTGGTTTGCTGTCTATTCTTATAAGAACAAACCTATCACTGAACTGTTCACACTAATACACCGCCTGCCCTATCTTCCTACTCGTAACGAATCCTACTCCCATTATACCATTTTCAGCTGCTGTTGATATCACCCGATACTCATCTGACCAGAAATCCTTGTCTTCTTTTCATTTCACTTCGCTGACCTCTACTATATCTAGACTGAGCTATAGAAGAATATTTGAAATTAGTTGGACTGGTAAGGTAAGAAATGAGGAAGTTCTCCGCAGAATCGGCAGGATGGAAAACACTGAAATGAGGGAGGGGCAGAATGGCAGGACATCTGTTAAAAGATCAGGGAATAACTTCCATGGTACTTAAGGGAACTGTACGGGGTAAAAACTATAGAGCAGGACAGAGATTCGAATACATCCCGAAAATCACTGAGGACGTAGGTTGCAAGTACTAATGTGAGATGAAGAGGTTGGCGCAGGAGAGGAGTTCACGACGGTCCGTATCAAACCAGTCAGAAGACTGATGGTTCGAAAAATAAATAAATAAACAAAAATAAAATAGGTCACAGCTTAAGGAAGAATTAGGAGATGAAATCAGCAAACTGAATGAACAGCAAGAAGCTAGCCCAAGTGAATGCCAAGAAACGACGTAACAGCAAGCATGAAGAACTGAAATAGTGAAGGATGAACTTACTGCACATTCTGAGAATTTGACCGTGAACTTAGGCATGAATTAAAGAGTGATTATAAGTCAAGATAGGATGGCTAGTATTGCGGGAAAGCTAGTGGATCAAATGGCTCTGAGCGCTATGGGACTTAACATCTGAGGTCATCAGTCCCCTAGAACTTAGAACTACGTAAACCTAACTAACCTAAGGGCATCACACACATCGATGCCCGCGGCAGGATTCGAACCTGCTACCGTAGCGGTCGCGCGGTTCCGGACTGAAGCACCTAGAACCGCTCGGCCACACCGGCCGGCTGGAAAGCTAGTGAGAATGAGGAAGAGTTCACCACTTTTTTACTGAGTTGCACCATATTTATAGTATTTTACAACTTGATGGAGTTAAATGTCGCTTATCAGATGTCCCACTGAGCAGAAAGTTTGCACAGACTGCGTTTTCGTTGCCTGGAACAGAACTAGTAGGAGCAGCAAAATTTACGTTTCGATAAATTACCTATAGCTACGGGTTACTTTATGGTACAGGTAAAATGTATATTGAATAAGTCCCTTTAAGAAATATACTATGCCCTGGCTGTGATTTGCGATGTCAACTGCTAGGCGTTCGTCAATATTATTGGAAAAAAATGTTGAATATTCCTTAATATACAGACGTAAGGGATTATCAAGCTGCTAGCCTCTGAGAATTCAACAAGAGTTTTGATTGGTGAACTAGTGAACTTTACATACAAAGTGGGCAGTAACTGTCAGCAAGCACGGTATTGCTGTTCTCCAACCAAGTAACGACTGATAACTTCTACCTAACGTAACCAGTATAATGGAAATGTTAATGCTAATGCGCGTGAGTAGTAGTGAAATTGGAGCTTTGTGAACAGACATTCGTGATTCGTAAAACCTGTCGTCATATCTTTCAGAGTTAGTGTCCAGTTACGTATGCTGTAAAGAAGACATTTTATAAATCTGAGAGTGAACAGTCTACATGTTGTACTGTTAAATACAGCCACTCTGATTTGCTGAAAAATATTGTGAAAATTTTGCAATGCTGATTTAATAGTGAAGACTTTGTAAGCACACAGGGAGTACGTGCAGTAAATTAGAACATTTAAAACAGGAATAAAAACCGACATAAACAACAACGTAATTCGACTTACTAGTGACGGCAAGCGGCAGTAGGGCGACACAGCACGTAGTCGCTGATGGGCGCGAGGCTCACTGATGTGTCGGAGGAGTTATTGCAGGTGGAATCAGTGTCACTAACAGAATAGTCATTCAGAAAAATGGTGACTGTCCCGACAGTGACACTGGCTTGACCTGAATACGTCTTCTCTGCCTCTGCGCTGGTGGGAAGCTGCGGCATCACATGGACTCGTAGAAGGCGCTCACCTCTGCTCACATGTTCGGTGCATTACCACAACGGCGCTGCTGCGTGCTGATGTATCCTGCCAGGGGTTTTGGTATTAACATACTTATAGCAACAGTAAAACGCTTTACCTCGAGGAACATCCATAAATTCTCGAAGCTGGAAGAGTCAAAACCGCAACTTTAATTCCATTTTCAATTCCAGTTAATTCCAGTGAGACTATAGAAGGATAGAGCAGACCAAGACTTTTAATTTTATTGAGCTGTCAATCATTAGCTGCTAATAATTTTTTATGTGTGGTTGAGTTTATTTCGATGTGCTTATGGATGAATGCAAATTATGTTTGACTATACACTTTTCTTCTCGATTTCTTGATTCATCTTCAGCGGCTTGATGTGTTGTAAACTTTCACTTAGCTGCCGCTCATTCAACTCAGGCCTGTCCTAGTATTTTACTTTCAGGTTATCAACAGTTCGGGCCTTGGTACTCTTCTGCTCGCTATAACTAATTTTTGATTACTTTTAGTGATTACTTGTCTGGTACTACGTATGTCCTTGCCTTTCAGCTTGTGATGCTTCAGCTTCTGCCTCTAGCACTATGAACACTTGGCAGTACTGTACTCACAGTTTCTCACTAAGTTACTATGTTTTGTTTTCTGTAGTCTTGAGAACTGTAAGCATTTTGTGCTATGTCGGTGGTCATTGAATTTTATTTGTGTTTGTTATATAACTACTTTACTCTCTCTCTCTCTCTTATGCACACGCACACGAATACGAATACGCACACGCACACCCACCATTCGCGGCGCATGGAAGTGTGGAATCAGGAAATGATACTAGCACTGGGATGACTGTCTGTCACACACCGTAAGGTGGCTTGCTGACTGTGGATGTACATGTGAATATTAAATGTGTCCTCGAAAAGCAGCTGGGGGAATCGTCTGTTTAAAATGGCATTAACTGGTTTTGGGAAATCGTCTTAATAAAAGAAACGTTATTTGTCGTGGCGTGTTAGTACGCGGCTGTTTTTCGACCCTGAAGCGTATGTTTAGCTTGTACCATGTTTCATTAAAATCAATAAGCCCATTGGCAGTGCTTTAGCAGTTTACAACCACCTCTTTCTTGTGCTCCTCTAGAAGCGTGGTATATGATGTCTGGTGCATAACAGAGAGATTTATGATACAGAGTTGTCTATTTACTGATTGCGTGCCGTTGGTAACATATTCTCATATCCTCAGTGAAGATTATGTGAATCATTATTTATTTTCTTTTATCTGCTTGCAACAAAAATTGCAAAAGCATTCCAAACTCCAGTTACCTGTTCCGTCAGCCAGAGGTCATCATCATACAATCTAAATGTTCGTGCTGCAAGCGATGATGTGTCGTTCTTTTTACGTTGTCAACATGAGTACGCAATGTGATCAAAAGTACCCCGACACCCCTATATAATGCGGAACTGACCACTAGAGGTCACGAGAGGCTGAGCTGCCAGTACAAGAGTACTGTTTTGTCAGTAGAGAAGCAGTAACATCACCATCGGTCGGTGACTTCGGAAGTTTCCTGAGTCACTGGAAGTTTCCTGAGTAATAAATCCATCAGGGACATTTCAACCCGTCCACAGCTGCCGAAGTCGACTGTTGGTGACGTGACTGTCAAGTGTAACCTCGAAGGAACCACTTTAAAAAGAAGAATAGGGTACAGTGGTGGAGCAGCTCCTCATAAGACACACATTTCTATATTGACTGCTAAGCTACGCATGAAGTTGTGTAAACAGTGACGCCACTGGACAGTGGATGACTGGAAGCGATTGATTTGGATCGATGAATCACGCTATACCCGGCAGCAGTACGATGGAAGGTGCTGGGTTTGGCAAATGCGTGGAGAACCGTTAACTGTTGTCATATGTAATGGCAACAATGAAGTACGGAGGATGCGGTGTTACAGATGTGTTCTCCGTGGTTAGGATGCGGTTCTCTTATTGCGCCTAAGTAAAGGCTAAATGCGGAAGGATATGAACACTTATTACAGCATAGTGTACTGTGTGCTGTAGGGGAACTTTTCTGAGACGACGAGCAGTGTAGGGTCTGTGAGGTAATGGTCTGTGGCCAGTACCATTCCTGAAATGGACTGGCCTGTCCAGAGCCCCGACCTGAACCCAGTGGAATGTCTTTGGAACTTTCACTCGAGGCCTTAGTGTCCAACATCATTACCATCTCTGGTTTAGGCTCTTAGGGAAGAATGGGTTGCATTTCTCCACAGAGATTCAGACACTTCTCTGAAAGTGTCACCAGCAGATTTCAAGCCGTCATGATAATGTCCACTAATAGGCTGATCAGATAGTGTATGTCAACATTAGTATCTTAATAACGTAATGGAAACCTTAGGTCGCCGCTTGCAGCGTACTGATTTCAACCAGAGGTAGTCAACCTGGTCCATACTCCCACTAGTGGGCGTTCCAGCTCTCATGGTGGGCGGCATGCGGTATGGACTTTTAAAATTTTGACATAAAATATTTGGTAAGTACTTTTTTGTTGGTTGGTTTGGGGAAGGAGACCAGACAGCGTGGTCATCGGTCTCATCAGATTAGGGAAGGATTGGGAAGGAAGTCGGCCGTGCCCTTTCAGAGGAACCATCCCGGCATTTGCCTGGAGTGATTTAGGGAAATCACGGAAAACCTAAATCAGGATGGCCGGACGCGGGATTGAACCGTCGTCCTCCCGAATGCGAGTCCAGTGTCTAACCACTGCGCCACCCCGGTCGGTTTGGTAAGTACTTACTGTTATGTACTTTAACTTAATGTAACTCTGCTTTATAAATTTTATGAAGTTACTTCCCTGCTTCCATTACTGTGGAACCGGAAGGACGTTAGAAAATTTCACTACTAACAGAGATACAGATGTGGACGGTAGGTAAAAAAGGTTGACTACCCCTGATCTAGACAGTCTAATGGTGACTACTGGCTTGTCGAATCGGATAACTGCATTTTAAACTGATTTGTGATCGTTACCGCAGGCAAATAAAGGAACACTTCTACATTCGGTTTCCGCGGGGCTGCGGTGGAGTTTCGCCATTACCGTCTTCCAACGGCGATCAAGACCAGCTCTTGATCCGATCGATTTCAATGGAAATTTTCGTAGGTTAAGGTAACAGAACAAGGCCGCAAAACAGCCGCCTACGACAAACAAAGTAATCAGAGTAGGTATCGCTGTTTCCTTTTTGTGTTGGGTGATAAATCTCAACGTGTCTGTAGTAGGTCCCTACCCACGTTCCACGCAAGTAATAGTTGGCCGTCTGGTCCACGAAACTAGCGTACAAGTGTCGGAGTGCTGTCCCAAGAAGTACGCATCGAAACTGCTCTTCCAGTCTAGATTACTTACTTACATTGAGAGACGTTCATTTTGAACAAGAAAGAAGTCAGAAATACAAAACTAACCACGCATTTGGTATAGTGGTATCGACAAATTAGAAGTAATATTTATTTCACAGGTGATGGGGGCAAGTCAAGGAAATGGAATACATTTTTATGAATAATACAATAATTGAATATGTTACGACAATTCAAAACTCAGGCGACATAGGTATTCGAACTGAAATCTCTGACTGATGGCTAACAGCCACTCTAACAAATTAGGCCATCTGTTCACGCTTACAGGAGTCGGTATCTGGTTTTCTTTCTATTTCTCCGAACAAACAACGAAAGGTTCATGTATCCGTTAACAAAACATTTTCATCAATGAAAATTCCAGTGGAACAGAGATATGCTATTTCCTCACACCAGAGCAAAATAATATTTAGTTACGAAGTATGAAATTATGCTAATGCAGACGTGTCTTTCGCCATAAATTTATCGTCTTTCAAGCTGCAAAGGAACTTTGCGACCGAAGAATGTGACTTGTATTCTGAACATGCTTTCCGTTCCTGGAATTTTCAACTGCAACTGAACGTAGCATTCACGTACATTCGAAGCCGGAGGTCGCACGCTAGACGAGACGAAACGATTCAAAAAAGTACCTGCTTGCCTTTTGGCGGCAAGTAGGCCTGTTTGTTGACGCGTGACTGACTTGTTCTTGAGCAAGCGCTTAGGTCGCTATGCCGCGCAGTTAAATGGCTCTTCGTATGAGGCAGTTAAGCTTAATGTCTCCAGGAACGGAATCATTATACCTTTTTAGTTCTTGTGTTCCGCGCTGTTGGCTAACACAGGTAGCAGGAGGGTAGTAGCGTTCCGTGTGCTGCTTCTGCCTCGTGGCAGAGGAGCTCTACTTATACGGATGACTGTTTTATACCAAAGATATTCTGGCATAGCGTTTCGCATACCGTTTATTCTTTGGTGGGCTTAATCCATCTTTGCGTATTTCAGTTACTAATAGGTGCCGCTTGTATTCGAAAATTCAATCGCTGTAGCACAATTCTTATACAAACTGGAGAAGAAAAGAAAAAGATTATCTATGGCCGTTTTCTTTAGTTGCTCTACATCACGTTGCTTGATTTGGGCCAGTACTGTTTTCCAGGCAGTACCGCGAGTAACATTTTTCTTTGGAGGATCGGGTAAGTCTGTATTCGCACATACACTCAAGAAACATTAAAGTGCATGACAGACGGTACTTTACATTACACCGCGCTTTAAGGTCTCCTACAGCCTTATTAACGGATGGATACTTGGCAGAATGGGTGTTTACATACCTCTGTATGCAATTTGCTGGTACTCTAAGTACAAACTCATAGTTCCCATGAGAAATCATGTGTGCGGTTAAGAAATGATTTAAGTAATTTTCCCGTAGATATCCAGAATACTTCTGTAGCCTGCTAATCAGATTTTTTTTGTGGATGTATGACAATCGCTCAGGTGTTCAACGATCTTTTGACTAATTGTATTGTCGCTTTGTATAGGACTCGTGGCTCTTGTAGTGTTCCCTGCTGTGAATTTCCCATTTGAACAGATCGCACAAACGTTATGTATTATCTAATTGTAGTTCCCTTGTGTCCTGTGGCTGTCTCGAAGTCTACTTCCTACTTTTCGTAATCGTACCAGTGTGTCCACTCAGACGCATATTAAAAGGCACTATTATACTCAGGAATGTCGATGACATGAATGTGTCCAGTTGTGACTGAGTAGTCGTCTAGCCACAGTTCGATATAAGTTTTCGTTTCATGAAGTTAAGAACCACATTTTTCTCCCGTTTGTAATAGACTGATGTTACCCAAGATGAATATTCACTCTGCAATGGAGTTTGTGCTGTTATGAAACTACCTGGCAGGTTAAAACTGTGAACTGGACAGGGAGTCGAAGGGGGGAGCCTTTGATTTTTGCTGGCAAGTGCTCTGCCGACTAAGCTATCCGAGCACAACAACGATCTCTGTTTTGAGTCCCGGCCTGGAACACGGTTTTAACCTGAGAGAAATTTCAGGCTGATACTTGTCTTCATCCAACTGCGTATTTCTGAAAGCTAATTTGTTTTAGAGGATAACCCTTCCTCATCTGAAAAATGTTTGATATCGTACGTATTACACGTAAACGGCAAGGAAACGCCAGAACTTACTTGTATGTTGATAACTCTCTAAACTCTTTTGCGTTCTGTGTTCTGCCGTCGAGAACAACTCTATATAGTCTCAAACCTAGCTAAGTATCTTCCACGAACAAACTTTGTTTTTCAGACGTTGGAACATCAATGAGGTGTAAAGCTTTTGAAACTGTGGCTCAAATGGCTCTGAGCACTATGGGACTTAACATCTGAGGTCATCAGTCCCCTAGAACTTAGAACTACGTATACCTAACTAACACCTAAGGACATCACACACATCCATGCCCGAGGCAGGATTCGAACCTGCGACCGTAACATTCGCGCGGTTCCGGACTGAAGCGCCTAGAACCGTTCGGCCACCGCGGCTGGCTTTTGAAACTGTGTAAGTATAAAATCTGAGTGCAGTCACTCACAGTTTTTATGTTATAACGTGTGAAAAATGCAAACTAGGTTTCGTCCAACCGTAAAACTGCAACGGAATGTATCAGTGGTCAGTGATCGCTCTCGGGTAGGAGAATCGTTGCCACCGACTAGTGTTGCCTCTCTGTTCGTCTTTGATCCGTTCACAAATATATCCCTTGACATTAAATCGTTTCAGAACGTTGCCCACACCATCGGTAGTCTACGAACTCAACCTACATAATGTACTAATCTGTATTGCCACATATTCCTTGAAGCTAGTTCAAATGGTTCAAATGGCTCTGAGCACTATGGGACTCAACTTCTGAGGTCATTAGTCCCCTAGAACTTAGAACTAGTTAAACCTAACTAACCCAAGGACATCACAAACATCCATGCCCGAGGCAGGATTCGAACCTGCGACCGTAGCGGTCTTGCGGTTCCAGACTGCAGCGCCTTTAACCGCACGGCCACTTCGGCCGGCTTGAAGCTAGTTGAGGGAAGTTTTATGCCAAATAGGTTGTTTTTTCTCCATCCTTGCTAGAGCAGTCGTAGACTGATTTTCGGTAAACTGTCCGAACGATGTAGTCACTTGTTGCAAGACACTATTTTCTCATGCGAACAGATCACAGTGCTATATTTATGGAAGAAGACGGCTTCACTGTAGTGTATGTTACAACTATTGCACATGATAAATATTAACTAATTTTCTATCAACAGGCACACCCAGAGAATTATCGGCCTAGTTTTATATGCTTTGTGGACTAGTGGTGACATTTGTTCGAACTAGCCGTGAGTTTTAATAAAGTTTGTTGTAAGAATATTCGTAGGAGACTTTAAGAGAACAACTGATGTTGTGATATCCTCAGCGAACGTTTATTTACCTTCTCATTACCTGACACCAACGCAGAAATAAAATAAAGTGCAGTGATGTCGCCCGGAAATCCGATTGCCTAACAAATGAGAGCGGAAAAACGTGCGCGAGTGCGAGGAGGATATCACCACTATAAAAAAGTTTCCAATAATATTAATAAAAAAAGCCTAAACATTTATCTCGCTAGCCTCAGAACGAATCCACTAACCGGCTATGGCTGAGGTGTGTGGACAGTTACTGAAAAATGAAATATAATCTAAACAGAAAGTAAATAAAGGTCTGCCGATGATGCCACAACTGTAGTAAAATGTGTTTCGGTAGACGGAACATAAACTGTGTTTTGCTAGAAGGCGTGCCCACTTAATCATATTATTTAACATTTATACTATTTTTTTAAATTATTGATTTACAGGTCTGACGGGGCATTGAAATAAACGAGAACAGATAATCAACATCTTGATATTCGCTTAGTATCCAGTTGTTATTTATTTGAAAGAAAATCGTCTCCGAAGGCCACTCTAATAAATGAAAGTAGTGCGTAAGAAATGCAGTATGAAACTATCAGACCAAAAGACTAAAGCTGTAGCTCTAATGCGAGTTAATACAATTAGTAAGAATTGTATTGGTTAACAACTGACGTCACACTTCAACTATTTAGGATTTGACTTAGACCATGATCAAAAGTACAGCACATAAAATTGGATAGTACAATGTGATATTCCTGCACGAGATAATACTCGTCAAACGTAGAAAAAAAAGAGATCCGGTAAATTGTACATTTCTTATTGACGTTCTCTACTCGTCTATTACAGGCTGTGTCTGAATACTTGGTCCTGATCTGAGGTACGACATTACAAGAGCCTCTAACATCAACCAGATGGGGTCTCCCGACCAATAATTCCATACAATGATTTCATTCACATCCGACATTCCATGCATATATTTTTGCCGTTATGCTGGCATCAAAACAAATTTAGTGAATCCGCGGACAGCAAACGCCTAAATAGTGAAATGGAGTTCTATTATCGTTGCAGAAACAGAAACTCTGCTAGGGTTTTGACAACATTGTTAAAGGACATGGGGAGTCATGTATGCCGAACGACATCCTCAGATATCTATTTTCACGAGGTTGTTCTAGCGACCTCAAGACGTCGGATGATTCACAGGAAGGTCGAGGGTGTGAGGGGCGAATTGTGACGCCCTTAAAGTATTCTAAGTTCAGATTTGGCGTGGCCGCACGGGCCGCTCGGCCAGCCGGGGCCCAGCAGCAAACACGTGGTGCCAAACGTTAGCCGGACGAGAGGGGTAGTAGCCCCAGGGCATGGTCCAGCCGTGTGGCTGGGAATTCCATTGTGACGTTGTGTCGATGAAGGAGACACGCTAGGAGTGCCAAAGATGGCGGACTTTGTGAAACCTTAATGGCAGACAATTCACAGTTCGTATAGAAATTAATAGTAGCCAGATGAATCGTGATACCTCAAAAAGAAACATGTACATTACTATTATTTGCACTATGATTCTGATGGTGTAGTCAGATTTTCAATATATTTATTAGTTTAAAGTTTAGTATCTGACGATAAATTATACAAGTAACACCCAGCAACGAATTTCCAAAATCTAAACGGTTCATCCGATTTCGTCGATCTACATGTCTTTAGAAAGCTATTAATGTAAACCTAAATTGGTATGAATTACAGGCATGTAACTTAAATAGTAAATGAGTTATTGGAGGTCAAAGTGTCTGATTACTATCGATCGAGTCAGACCATAAGTACTCCACAGTTACACGAAGAAATGGTAGCAGCGTGATTATAAATATATCTATTCATCTATATCTTTGTTTGTATCCGATATGTACAGGGTTATTACAAATGATTGAAGCGATTTCACAGCTCTACAATAACTTTATTATTTGAGATATTTTCAAAATGCTTTGCACACACATACAAAAACTCAAAAAGTTTTTTTTAGGCATTCACAAATGTTCGATATGTGCCCCTTTAGTAATTCGGCAGACATCAAGCCGATAATCAAGTTCCTCTCACACTCGGCGCAGCATGTAACCCATCAATGAGTTCGAAAGCATCGTTGATGCGAGCTCGCAGTTCTGGCACGTTTCTTGGTAGAGGAGGTTTAAACACTGAATCTTTCACATAACCCCACAGAAAGAAATCGCATGGGGTTAAGTCGGGAGAGCGTGGAGGCCATGACATGAATTGCTGATCATCATCTCCACCACGACCGATCCATCGGTTTTCCAATCTCCTGTTTAAGAAATGCCGAACATCATGATGGAAGTGCGGTGGGGCACCATCCTGTTGAAACATGAAGTCGGCGCTGTCGGTCTCCAGTTGTGGCATGAGCCAATTTTCCGCGGGCTACGCGTGAAACTTGCCCGCACGCGTTCAACCGTTTCTTCGCTCACTGCAGGCTGACCCGCTGATTTCCCCTTACAGAGGCATCCAGAAGCTTTAAACTGCGCATACCATCGCCGAATGGAGTTAGCAGTTGGTGGATCTTTGTTGAACTTCGTCCTGAAGTGTCGTTGCACTGTTATGACTGACTGATGTGAGTGCATTTCAAGCACGACATACGCTTTCTCGGTTCCTGTCGCCATTTTGTCTCACTGCGCTCTCGAGCGCTCTGACGACAGAAACCTGAAGTGCGGCTTCAGCCGAACAAAACTTTATGAGTTTTTCTACGTATCTGTAGTGTGTCGTGACCATATGTCAATGAATGGAGCTACAGTGAATTTATGAAATCGCTTCAATCATTTGTAATAGCCCTGTACTCTTCATGAAGAAATCGGTTAAATATTTACTGTGTTTTAGAAAGCACAGAGACATTAGGCTACTGGCCTACCTTTTGTTGCTATTCCTTTGATATATGTTTATTTAATTTGTTTAGGTATTCAATAATGTGTGTTAGAGCGTGTTTATAGTCCAGCCATAGGAATATTTATTTAATTTCAAGTTATTTAAATGTAAATGAAGTATTTCGTATGTGTTTCAATATGTTGGCTTGGAGTCATGGAGGGAGCGCTCTAGCCAATCACAGCGCTCGTTACTAAGAGAGACGTATGGAGGTTGGGGAGGAGCATCGTTTCCGGAGGAGACACGGGGGAGTTCTGGAGAGTACGGCACAGGACTCGGGAAGTGCTGGACGCGACGGCGCGACGAACGCGGAGTCAGCGAAAAGACTTGGACAGTGGAGCAGTTTGCGAGTGGTCGCGGAGGATAGAAATATTTCGGAGTGCCGACCTGTGCTCTTGTGTGATTTCCGTGGCTTCTGCAGTGAAGTTATAGTATGCGTTCAGAAGTGAATATCTCGCGAGCTATGCTGTTGTTCATAACTAATTACGTGAAGTAGGAACTATTGTTTCCCTGTTATTCAACTTATATTTTATTTAATTGCTGGACCATCGACACCAATAAGTGTTTTGCAGAAATATACCGCATTCTCAAAAGTACTTCTACTATCGTACTCATCATTTAAAGTCGTTATGATAGTAACTGCAGATTTTATTTAATTTCAATCTTTCATGTATAAATTTATGTTACTTTCATAATTCGCAATTGCCGAGTGACAGAAACCTTCGACCATTCGATTCATGCGTGTATCCTTATCGTATACTGTAGACTCAGCAGTATTTGGACTGTAATGCGGCAACTACGTATCCCAGCCCCCAGACAACGAAACCAGCCAAAACTTTTAATATTTCAACGTTGAGTCGGAGGCCACACCAACATCACAATCACATTTCTTTTTGAAAGCCCGCAAGGGGTCAATACAGATGGTAGAGAGTTTTCACGTCGGATATGGAGAAGTGAGTGCTTTAGCATGTAGATGATCATGCTACAGTTGTGCGAGGAACAGGACCTGCTGAAGGCACAAACAATACTCTTGCTTGGTCAATTCTGCTCGAGCAGTTAACTTTATCCATATCACTGCCAGCGTGTGGTGCAATACCATCATGCCAGATTTCAGTTCTGTCAAAGGAACACGAAGTTCATAGCTGGCATTTTATTTGCGATGAGGTGGGGCGACCATAACAGTCGGATATGGACACAAGCAAATGCTCGGTCGATCATGGAACCACGGCATTAGGTTCGCTTTAGTATCAGTTAGCGACCTGTAACGGGTTCGCACGCACCTAACGGCCGGACGTGGCGTATTTTGTTTGAGGGGCACGAATAAAATTATTCGTAAAACAATGTTGAGTGTAACTTACGCGATGTAAGCATTTCAGGGCAGGAAAGTTGTCTGGAGGCATGTATGTTGCATGTATGTTGTGTGTTCCATATAGAACTGGCATCTGGAGTGACATCTCATGGGACTGATGGGAGTATGTCGTGATCTAAGTAATATGTTTACAGCTAATGTAAATACCGTATGCGAATCATGAGTGTATGTGTGTGAGAGTGGCTCAATATGTATCAGAGGTTGACTGAGGTGGCACGGATAAAATAAAGGCACAAGCACGATGTACTTATTTAGGTCATGTTGCAGCACACTTCTTGCGAAGCGTAGTAAAAAAATGGTTCAAATGGCTCTGAGCACTATGGGACTCAACTGCTGAGGTCATTAGTCCCCTAGAACTTAGAACTAGTTAAACCTAACTAACCTAAGGACATCACAAACATCCACGCCCGAGGCAGGATTCGAACCTGCGACCGTAGCGGTCTTGCGGTTCCAGACTGCAGCGCCTTTAACCGCACGGCCACTTCGGCCGGCCGAAGCGTAGTACGCTCTGTGATGTGTTGCTGAGACTCACTGACGCAATAATCATTTTGAGGTTGAAGCTCTTTTGTCTGTGTTTGCTTCAACAATACATATGTTTTTGGGTGAGGTCTGCCTTTAGCAAAACATAATTTTGTTTTTTGTTTTTGTCCCAGACATGTTTCACTGCAGTTGCAGCGTCATCAGTTGTATACTAAAACTTTACTTGCGAATCAGTGTATCCGTTAGTCAAAACACAATCAAAATCCCTACAACAGTTCCTGAGATTAGTCTGCACATACAGAGGCACGCGAGGAGGCGACTGGAACAGAAATTATAGGTAATAGACTAATAAGAACATACACTTTACTGGAAAAATTTGAAGGTGGTATGTATCTCCAATTTCTGCGCGACGAATTACTACAGCTGTTTTGGAACGTTAGCTTCACAAAGAGACAACATCTGTGATTTAAGCGCGAGGGGTCATCACCCCATTTTTTTATGCCTCATTCGATAGTACTCAACACAATCGTTCAATGAGAAAGGATTGATCGAGGAGGTGCAGCAGAATGGCCTTCCCTTTCACCTGACTTCATCGCTTGCATTTATGGCTATGTGGGTTTGGTTTGATGATGGTTTGCAGGGCGCTCAACTGCGCGGTTGACAGAGCCCTCCACATCCCCAATCGATACACAGTCCAATCTAGCCACATTCATGAATGATGATGGAATGATGGGGACAACACAAACACGCAGTTCCCTGGCACAGAAAATCCCCAACACGACCGGAAATCGATCGCGGGACCCCGTGATCCAGAGGTAGCAACGCCAGACACTAGACCACGAGCTGCGGACATATGGCTAATATGGCTATGGGGAACATTTAAAGGCATTCGTGCATTCCACACCCAGGCGTGTGACCAAATCCGAGGACAGCCAGGTGTTTTCGCACGAGTTCATAGTTCCGTGAGAAGGAAGGACGAAGGACGAGTATAAAGGAGTAGTAACTGTAGTACCTTCCAGAGATCGCAGAGCCACACCAAAATCGGCAACACGAATCGATACAACAGACGTTAGCGAGGGCTCGCTGCAATCCGCGACACTCCAGAAGACACGCCCTTCCTCCCAGTATAGGAGAGGCCTCACCCTGAGGTAAGCACAGTGTCGAGCATACAAGAGCTTCGCACCAGTTCGACACCTCAGCTGCAGAGTCAGCATCACAGTAAAGGACAAACGAGTTGTTAAAGTTTCTGATGAACTTGTGATTTAGTAAATGTTAAACATTGCACCTCAAGGGAACACAGTTTGTTAAATACTGCATCAAGTAATGTCTTCATAGTCACTGAAAATTGTAAATCCTGTGCCATAAAAACTGGGTCAAAGTTAAATAAATATTTTATTCATTTATGTAATAATGTGGACTAGTATTTCATAGGTTCTAGTTTGATGGGCCTTCTTCCAGAGCAGTCAAAGAACCCACAGTTATGGCTGCACGAAAGTAGCTTAGTCTGGTTACAACTAGAAACAATAATGAGAACCTCCGGTATCAACATCAAACCGATGTCTCCCACAGCACAATCAAAAAGTATTTGATTCCTGACAAATACTTTTAGTGTTTTTTTTTGTTTGTTTGTTTAGTTTCAAACAGTGATACCCCTGTAAGGAAGCTGACGTTGTTGTCTTCAACGCTCGTGAGGTCAGTTTATTCTGCAAAATCTGTCAGAGCCCCTTCATCTCTAACTACGACAACATACTTCCATACGAGGCTGCTTGGTCTCTTCTTACAATTTGTACCTCCCAAAGTTTCCTCCATTACCAAATTCAGGATTCCTTGATGCTTCATGATTAACCGATTACTTCTTTTAGTCAACCTGTGTCATAAATTTTTTCCCCAATTCGATTCAGTAAACCGTCATTGGTTATTCTACGTATCTACTAATTCAATCTTAAACATACACTACTGGCCATTAAAATTGCTACACCAAGAAGAAATGCAGATGATAAACGGGTATTCATTGGACAAATATACAAGAACTGACATGTGATTACATTTTCACGCAATTTGGGTGCATACATCCTGAGAAATCAGTACCCAGAACAACCACCTCTGGCCGTAATAATGGCCTTGATACGCCTGGGCATTGAGTCAGACAGAGCTTGGATGGCGTGTACAGGTACAGCTGCCCATGCAGCTTCAACACGATACCACAGTTCATCAAGAGTAGTGACTGGCGTATTGTGGCGAGCCAGTTGCTCGACCACCATTGCCCAGAGGTTTTCAATTGGTGAGAGATCTGGAGAATGTGCTGGCAAGGGCAGCAGTCAAACATTTTCTGTATCCAGAAAGGCCCGTACAGGACCTGCAAAATGCGGTCGTGCATTATACTGCTGAAATGTAATGTTTCACAGGGATCGAATGAAGGGTAGAGCCACGGGTCGTAACACATCTGAAATGTAACGTCCACTGTTCAAAGTGCCGTCAATGCGAACAGGAGGTGACCGAGACGTGTAACCAATGGCACCCCATACCATCACGCCGGGTGATACGCCAGTATGGCGATGACGAATAGACACTTTCAATGTGCGTTCACCGCGATGTCGCCAACCATGGATGCGACCATCATGATGCTGTAAACAGAACCTGGATTCATCCGAAAAAATGACGTTTTGCCATTCGTGCACCCAGGTTCGTCGTTGAGTGCACCATCGCACGCGCTCCTGTCTGTGATGCAGCGTCAAGGGTAACCGCAGCCATGGTCTCCGAGCTGATAGTCCATGCTGCTGCAAACGTCGTCGAACTGTTCGTGCAGATGGTTGTCTTGCAAACGTCCCCATCTGTTGACTCAGGGATCGAGACGTGGCTGCACGATCCGTTACAGCCATGCGGATAAGGTGCCTGTCATCTCGACTGCTAGTGATACGAGGCCGTTGGGATCCAGCACGGCGTTCCGTATTACGCTCCTGAACCCACCTTTTCCATATTCTGCTAACAGTCCTTGGATCTCGACCAACGCGAGCAGCAATGTCGCGATACGATAAACCGCAATCGCGATAGGCTACAATCTGACCTTTATAAAAGTCGGAAACGTGATGGTACGCATTTCTCCTCCATACACGAGGCATCACAACAACGTTTCACCAGGCAACGCCGGTCAACTGCTGTTTGCGTATGAGAAATCATTTGGAAACTTTCCTTATGTCAACACTTAGTAGGTGTCGCCACTGGCGCCAATATTGTGTGAATGGTCTGAAAAGGTAATCATTGGCGTATACAGCATCTTCTTGCTGTCGGTTAAAGTTCGCATCTGTAGCACGTAATCTTCGTGGTGTAGCAAGTTTAATGGCCAGTAGTGTACATCTGTAGCATCTCCCTTCAGAAGCTTATATTCTTTTCTTAATTTAAATTGTTTATCGTCTACATTTCACTTCCGTACTATGCTGCACAGCACATGACATCTTCATAAAAACATCCTAGCAGTTACATTTATAGAAGAATAGAAGAAATGTGTTCGCAACTACAAATAAGATTAGACTTTTCACTCTGCCTCGTGATGGCTGGGTGTTGTGTGCTGTCCTTAGGTTAGTTAGGTTTAAGTAGTTCAAAGTTCTAGGGGACTTATGACCACAGCAGTTGAGTCCCATAGTGCTCAGAGCCATTTGAACCATTTTTTAGACTTTTCACCTCACATTTTATTGTCAACATGTGAAAATTTGTGCCAGACCGGGATTCGAATCCAGATTTCCCGCTTTAAGCGAGCTGTCCCCTTAACAAATTCGGCAACCCGAGCACACCTCGCGTACGGACACGAACTCCCTTACGTCACCGTGTGACCACGTCCTGCAGTCGTACAGTTGTTGTGATTACCGCCTGGGAAAGGCTCATTTGTTATTTTCGCGGCCGTTCTTGGCATCCAACACTATTTTGCAGTGTCTGTGTCTCACAGCGTACTAAGCAGTGTCCTCCGGATATGCATGCATGTCTGCAGGGCATTGCATAGTACAACGTAAAACACAGATACTGCAAAATAAAACTTGAATCTATATTCGATGTTAACAAATATCTCTTTTTCAGACTCGCTTTTTTTGCTTTACTACTTTTGGTGCTTCATTCCCTAATATAATTCCCTCGGCGTCGCCTGATTTAATTGTGCTACTTTCCACTATCCATGTTTCTTCTTGCTGATAATACCTTACAACGTTTCCTCAAGACACTCGAACAGCACTGACAGAACTACAATGTCGAGGCAGACGTTTAAGTCTTTATTTTTGGTCCTCGAACTTTAATTCCTTTTTCAGACTACTATTTTCTTTAGTTCCCTTTACTGCTTCCTCAGTGTATAAATTGAATAACATCAGTGACAGGGTACAACCAACTCTCATTCTCTTCTCAAGTACTGCTTCATTTTCGTGTACGTGGTATATGGGATGATTTTTAAAACATGCAGCGCATTTCAGTACACGTGTGGTACAATACATGAACACCTGGAATACTGAGAGGACTGACAATTTTATTGCGAAAAGTAAAAGACTGCACTTAATTAGACAGATACTACAGCAGCACATAAGTTGTAAATGGTAAAATGCAACAGTACAGGTAAATAATGGAAAAACAATTTGGAGCGAGTGGTAGAAGGCAAAAAAATTATTGCAGTTGAATTTAACAGGGAAACGTATGTAGGGAGAAACGAAAGACGAATTTTTCGTTATGCAAGTCATTGCATATGATTCGATAAGAATAACGGGCAGCTAAAAATAGTCAAGAACTGGTCGGTAGCATCTTCCTTCGTTGAGATAGAGAACTGCGGCAAATTTTGTATGGCAGTGAGTCAGTGAGCTGATTATGGCCTCATAGGAAGATCAGTGAGGGCTGAGGAATCCGGAATGTGTTAATGACAACAACGGACACTGAATTTCAGTGTCGTGCCGATGCGCCTTCTTCCTTGACTGTACCACGCTGTAAACTTTGGCTTTTAGAGTTTGGTCACAGCAAATAGCAAACACCTTTTCCGCGACAGGTGCGCCAAGTACGCTAGCAGCGTTTACGACCTCTCCTGCCATCAGCGACGCCGAAGACACGGCGCCCGGAGCAGCCGGTGTAATGGCCGCACTGTCAGTTTGCATACCAGTGGCTCCGAGGTCAGCAGCTTTCCCGGCCCGGATTACTCGGCTACCGCCTCTGCAGCGCAGCTCCGCTCGACTCTTCGGCCGGTGTCGTGGAAAGAAGTGCGGGGGCCGCGTCTGTATTAGACGCCGCACAAAGGGTGCAGCAGTGTGAGGTTCCTGTAGAGTAAAACAACCTGCAGGCGATGGACACAACAATACCAACTCCACCTTACAAACATCTTACAAAGCAACAAGGCGCAGTAAGTATATCTACATCTACATACATACTCCGCAATCCACCATACGGTGCGCGGCGGAGGGTACCTCGTACCACAACTAGCATCTTCTCTCCCTGTTCCACTCCCAAACAGAACGAGGGTAAAATGACTGCCTATATGCCTCTGTAAGAGCCCTAATCTCTCTTATTTTATTTTTGTGGTCTTTCCGCGAAATGTAAGTTGGCGGCAGTAAAATCGTACTGCAGTCAGCCTCAAATGCTGATTCTCTAAATTTCCTCAGTAGCGATTCACGAAAAGAACGCCTCCTTTCCTCTAGAGACTCCCACCCGAGTTCCTGGAGCATTTCCGTAACACTCGCGTGATTATCAAAGCTACCAGTCACAAATCTAGCAGCCCGCCTCTGAATTCTTCTGTGTCCTCCCTCAATCCGACCTGACAGGGATCCCAAACGATCGAGCAGTACTCAAGAATAGGTCGTATTAGTGTTTTATAAGCGGTCTCCTTTACAGATGAACCACATCTTCCCAAAATTCTACCAATGAACCGAAGACGACTATCCGCCTTCCCCACAACTGCCATTACATGCTTGTCCCACTTCATATCGCTCTGCAATGTTACGCCCAAGTATTTAATCGACGTGACTGTGTCAAGCGCTACACTACTAATGGAGTATTCAAACATTACACGATTCTTTTTCCTATTCATCTGCATTAATTTACATTTATCTATATTTAGAGTTAGATGCCATTCTCTACACCATTCACAAATCCTGTCCAAGTCATCTTGTATCATCCTACAGTCACTCATCGACGACACCTTCCCGTACGCCACAGCATCATCAGCAAACAGCCGCACATTGCTATCCACCCTATCCAAAAGATCATTTATGTAGATAGAAAACAACAGCGGACCTGCCACACTTCCCTGGGGCACTCCAGATGATACCCTCACCTCCGATGAAGACTCACCATCGAGGACAACGTGCTGGGTTCTATTACTTAAGAAGTCTTCGAGCCACTCACATACTTGGGAGCCAATCCCATATGCTCGTACCTTAGTTCGAGTCTGCAGTGCGGCACCGTGTGAAACGCCTTCCGGACGTCCGATCTACCTTCCATGCGCGGTAACAACACTGGTGTGACTGGTGACAGTGCCACCAGAATTATTAAACGTGGTTTTCCGAAATTCCTTCACCAGAGGCGACGAAGTAAATACTCCAGAAATCGAATCAAGAGCAACTGCCAACTTAGAAGCTGATATCCTCGGTGAAATGAATCAACTTAAATCACTTCATAAAGGCAAGGTCTGCGGTCCAGAATGAATAGCAGTCAAGTTGCTCGGAGAGTATTCTGATAAAGTAACTCCATACTTAGCAATCATATGCAACCGCTGGCTCGTCGAAAGATCCATACCTAAGAACAGGGAAGTTGCGCAAGTCACACTAGTACCCAAGGAAGAAACAGGAGTAATCTGCTGAATTACAGAACCATAACACGAATGTCGATTTGCAGCAGGATTTTCGTACATACGCTGTATTCGAAATTAGCATTGAAGAACACCATTTATTGACAAATAGCACGGACTCAGAAAATGTCGTTCTTGCGAAACACAACTAGCTCTTTGTTCTCACTTAGCACTGAGTGCTATGGAGGATAGGAGATGCCAAATCGATTCCATATTTTCGGATTTCCAGAAAGCTTTTGACACTGTTCGTCACTCCAAAACGCATTCTAATCGGACTGCGTGTCTACGGAATACCGCCTCGGTTGTGCAACTGGATTCGGGTTTGCTATCACAAATTGACGGAAAGACTTCGAGTAAAACAGAAGTAATATCTGGCGTTGCCCAAGGACGTGTTATAGGCCTTTTTCCGTTCCCGATCTACATAAACGACATTAGAGACAATCTGAGCAGCCCTCTTAGATTGTTTGTGGATGATGCTGTCATTTACTGCCTTGTAAAGTCATCAGACAATCAAAACCAATTGCAAAATGATCTATATAACATATCTGTACAGGGTGAAAAGTATTTAAACCGACAAACTGGGAGGTTGTAGGAGACATCAAAACAAATATTTTTCCCTATAGTCATTTTTTCCTATGAGGTGTATTTAAACCGGTAGAGGAAGATTTCTCTGGCGACAAATTAATCAAACCAACAAACACTTTTCCGTTTTTTTATGACCAAGAGACAACAACTAGGTAGCAGATACGGCCCAATTAAACAGTCCCCATCAACCCCGACCCACACATTAACGAAGAACCGAACTTGATGAGCGCTAGTAACTGTGGCATGTGGGTTATCCTCACTTCAAACATGCGAATTGTGCATGTTGAAGACTCCATCACCCCCGAACGTTGCTTCATCGGAAAACAACACAGAGGATCGAAATATAGGATGCATTTCACACTGTTACAGATACCACTGCGAAAACTGTGCTCTGGGTGGATAATCAACTGGCTCCAGGTTGTGGACACGCTGTAAGTGAAATGGACGTAACAATTGCTCTCGAAGGACTGTTCTTACATTCGTCTGATTCGTCCCCATGTTACGTGCAATTGCACGAGTGCTGATTGAAGGATCCCGCTCCACATGCTGCAACACAGCTTCCTCAACTTGAAGCGTTCTTACCGTGCGACGGCGTCCCTGTCCAGGTAATCTGCAAAATGACCCGGTCTCATGCAGACGTTGGTACACAGCAGCAAAGGTCGTATGATGCGGGATACGGCGATTAGGATATTGTTGTTGATAAACCCGCTGTGCTACTCGTCCGTTGTGGTTCAAAATGGCTCTGAGCACTATGGGACTCAACTGCTATGGTCATCAGTCCCCTAGAACTACTTAAACCTAACTAACCTAAGGACATCACACACATCCATGCCCGAGGCAGGATTCGAACCTGCGACCGTAGCAGTCGTTCCTGACTGCGCGCCTAGAACCGCGAGACCACCGCGGCCGGCCGTCCGTTGTGGTGCGCTACGTAGTACGCACCAACCATATCAGTGTACTCACTCCAGGTGTATCGCTACATTAGTAAACAGAGACAATGCACTACTACACTGGTGGACAGCAGTTGCCTACAACTGAAGAGCGTAATACGGCCTCCACCGGTTTAAATAGTACTCAGAGGAAAAAATGACATTAGGGGAAAATATTTGTTTTGATATCCCCTACAACCTCCCAGAGTTTGTCGGTTTAAATACGAGGGCAGTTCAATAAGTAATGCAACACATTTTTTTTCTGAAACAGGGGTTGTTTTATTCAGCATTGAAATACACCAGGTTATTCCCCAATCTTTTAGCTACACAACACTATTTTTCAACGTAATCTCCATTCAATAGCTACGGCCTTACGCCACCTTGAAATGAGGGCCTGTATGCCTGCACGGTACCATTCCACTGGTCGATGTCGGAGCCAACGTCGTACTGCATCAATAACTTCTTCATCATCCGCGTAGTGCCTCCCACGGATTGCGTCCTTCATTGGGCCAAACATATGGAAATCCGACGGTGCGAGATCGGGGCTGTAGGGTGCATGAGGAAGAACAGTCCACTGAAGTTTTGTGAGCTCCTCTCGGGTGCGAAGACTTGTGTGAGGTCTTGCGTTGTCATGAAGAAGGAGAAGTTCGTTCAGATTTTTGTGCCTACGAACACGCTGAAGTCGTTTCTTCAATTTCTGAAGAGTAGCACAATACACTTCAGAGTTGATCGTTTGACCATGGGGAAGGACATCGAATAGAATAACCCCTTCAGCGTCCCAGAAGACTGTAACCATGACTTTACCGGCTGAGGGTATGGCTTTAAACTTTTTCTTGGTAAGGGAGTGGGTGTGGCGCCACTCCATTGATTGCCGTTTTGTTTCAGGTTCGAAGTGATGAACCCATGTTTCGTCGCCTGTAACAATCTTTGACAAGAAATTGTCACCCTCAGCCACATGACGAGCAAGCAATTCCGCACAGATGGTTCTCCTTTGCTCTTTATGGTGTTCGGTTAGACAACGAGGGACCCAGCGGGAACAAACCTTTGAATATCCCAACTGGTGGACAATTGTGACAGCACTACCAACAGAGATGTCAAGTTGAGCACTGAGTTGTTTGATGGTGATCCGTCGATCATCTTGAACGAGTGTGTTCGCACGCTCCGCCATTGCAGGAGTCACAGCTGTGCACGGCCGGCCCGCACGCGGGAGATCAGACAGTCTTGCTTGACCTTGCGGCGATGATGACACACGCTTTGCCCAACGACTCACCGTGCTTTTGTCCACTGCCAGATCAGCGTAGACATTCTGCGAGCGCCTATGAATATCTGAGATGCCCTGGTTTTCCGCCAAAAGAAACTCGATCACTGCCCGTTGTTTGCAACGCACATCCGTTACAGACGCCATTTTAACAGCTCCGTACAGCGCTGCCACCTGTCGGAAGTCAATGAAACTATACGAGACGAAGCGGGAATGTTTGAAAATATTCCACAAGAAATTTCCGGTTTTTCAACCAAAATTGGCCGAGAAAAAAAAATGTGTTGCATTACTTATTGAACTGCCCTCGTACTTTTCACCGTGTATAATGCGAAAAATGGCAACTAACTCTAAATAATGAAAAATGTAAAGCCATCCACATAAGTACTAAGAGAAATCCACTAAATTACGGTTACACGATAAATCACACGAATCTAAATGCTGCATATTCTACCAAATACTTAGGAATTAGAATTACGAATAACTTAAATTGGGAGGATCACATAAATAATGTTGTGGGGAAAGCAGACCAAAGACTTCGATTTACTGAGAGAACGCTTAGAAACAACAGGTCTGCTAAAAACACTGCTTGGGCCCCTCGATCTCTCGGTCTGACTCCTCTGGATTTCAATGCGAGGGATTTTAGCGAGGGGACCGTGTACGGAACAAGGGTTCGAGGTCTGGTAGACTTGAGACAACGGTATCTACGCCGCAATAGAGGCCGTAACACCTGTCACGTTTATCAATACGTGGCGAGAAGTGGAGTATCGCTCCCGTATCTGTCGAGCTACAGACGGTTTCCACATTGAACTGAGCCCACATGCATAAAATATTTGAGCTTCTGTGTGCAATGTTGCACAAATAAAATTATGAACCTTAATAGGTACTGAAATATAAACAAATGTGTTTGTATAGCTCTAGCCCGGGGACCCTGTATTCGTCAGAGAAATTCGCCGAATAGTCTGCAGTGTCTTAAAGTTACTTGAAAAAAAAAAATATTTGTGATACCGTTAAGAGAGCACACCTATCGCTTTAGGAGGGTGTAGAAATGGTACCAGGAGATCATCTGGTCTCACACTGCTGACATATGTCGTGACAGTAGAGTCATACGTATGTACTGTGGTTGTACAGATTCAGAGCAGTAATATGAGCCGACGTGGAGGCGTGCAAAATGGTAGAAAGGAGGTGGCGGGTTTGGGCGAGATCACAACCATACCGTGAATGAAGTTGCCCACTTTTGTCCATGTCTCAACCCGGAATGGCTAGCGTATCTCTAGCTAACGGTGTACCACTGGCAGCCATTTAAAACGGCGTAAGGATAGTGGTCGCAAGAAGCTCCTAAGCGAGAAGATTCACGCCTGTATGTAAATTTACAGTAGCAACTTCAGTCCTACCTCTAAGTTTGTTCATTCAAATGCGATCGGTTTCGGTGGCGTGTGTTTTGGGCATTTCACGCATAAGCAGATCCGCGGACGTCGAGTTTGACTTTTATTCCCCGTCATGGCAATACGGAAAGTTGGTTATAGTACCAATATTTGTCAACAGAGGTGCCTGATGATGGTACAGCGGACTACCGAAACCGGTCGCATTTGAATAAGCAGATTTCGACACACGGCTGAACGTGTTACCATTAATTCTCATACACCGACCTGCTGTAGTCCCACTTTCCATCTGAAGTTGAAGATGGATGTATGAACGTTAGAATCACACCTTCTCCATGAGAATCGGATGCTACCCTAATTGAAATTGCTGCTGTCAATCAATGCAGATTCATTTCATCCAGTCACCGAGCGAACATTGCAAACGGAACTGCATGCAATGGACGTTTGGAATCGGGTGATAAAGCAACATGTCTTAAATGGGCACACAACCTAGAAACTGAACGATACCTGGCTAAGGAACGTAATATGGCCCGACAAGTCGCTGTTGTACCCATTCGCAGATAGTACAAGGCGTCGAGTGAACCGACCATCAAACGTCGGTTAACGCCCAATCTGTGTGTGTGTGTGTAAAAAAGGGGGGGGGGTGATGTAGACCGGAAGTGATTCTGTGACGGCTAAGGTGGTGTTTTTCGTATCATAACTTGGGCCCAGTGATTCAGGATAATGTAAACATTGACCATGACGTTTATTTAAAAATCCTCGGAACCCCTTTCTCCTAGGTCTGCCATGATGAAAAACTGTCATGTTAGAGGGCTGCACGGGCAACTTCCTGGTTTGACAAACACTCTTACCCCCTATGGATCATCGACCTCCTCGTTAATTCACCCGAACTTGATCTTATAGTAAATATCTGGGAACAGCGGGTGACATATAGCAATCAAGATCTCCACAATTTAGTAGCTGCATGAGTCTAATCATCAAAGAGAGGCCTCTTCTGGGTACGGCATACTTGAAAAACAGCTCATGAACTCCATTCATCGCTGAAATGGAACCACTGTCAATGCTAGAGGGTAGTTACAGGGACGTGAAGTCTGTAGGAGGTGACCAATTTTTTTCGGTGCTCTTATGACACACTGTTCTGAGTCTTCGGTAGGTCTGAGAAGGCTGTTTCATACTAGGCAACTAATTTATGCCACTTACGTGTGATTCAGTATTTCCAGTAAACACGAAAACAGTAAAGGGACTATTGTGCTGTGGTACAGGATCTAGACGAAGGCCAAATATCAGCTTTTGGGTGGAGTGGGCGCTTCAAGGAAATTCGCAAAAAGAAAACCAAGCATTAAAGATTGCAGCAATGACAATCTTGTGTAAGAAGAGTGAAACATCCCCTTAGAAAATTTTTATAAAAGACAGTGCTGGTAAACCCATAACGTTATTTGATTTTCAAACAGCTGAGCAAAACTGTGCGCACTCAGACAATTCTCTCTTCTGATCATTACTAAACTGACACGCAATAGTTTTAGCGCAACGCAATCTGACTTTCAATAATCCCTACAAAAGAATGGCCGTGACTAACAATAACCTATACCTTTCATGAATCACTTACCTCACAAAAATCTTCGTTACTCAAACTACTGCAATACAGCAAGCGCCAATACTGCCAGCATAGGCATAGTTAGCAAACGAAAGATTTTGATAGAGAACAAACAATGTATTTACCCTTAATAGTGTTCGAAAGTCATAATATATATATGTTCATGACATCCAGTCTTGCAAATTTCGTTTCTCTGACGGACACACGTCCAGATCGTCCGCTCTCAAAACTCTGCCATCTCTCTTCCCACAACCACCACTGCTGGCGGCTCACCTCCAACTGCGCAACGCTACGCGCTGTTCACATCCACCTGATCAACACTACAATAGCGAATATTCCAACAATGTCAACCAGCCACAGACTGGACACAGCACAACCAGTGATTTTCATACAGAGCGTTACGTGGCGTTACCAACATTAAAACCTAAACAGCCTACTTACAAGAGATTGAACTGGAGGGAAGACGGGCAAGAGTTTTGTTTGGAACTCGCGGTATCTCTCGTACAGAAATCCCAGGGACGTCCGAGAACTATACACACTCTTAAGACAAAAAACGCACGACGCACCACGATGGAAATATCCGAATGGGACAGAAGTCGGTAGATGTGATGTACGTGTAGAAACAAGTCATTACAAATTCAGAGGAAATGACTGATCTATTCAAGAGAAATAGCTTCACATTTTGAATAACGGGTTGTTCCACCTCTGGCCCTGATGCAGTCAGTCATCGGGGCTCGTTTCGTGGCAGGACTCATCACTGGAGACATTTCTGCTCCAGTGAGATTTCAGGCCGAAGACGTGTCTGGAAACACCGCGGACAGCGGAGGGGCTCCGGCCTCAATGTCGCCCGACACCACACGGCCGTCTCTGTGCCTGCCAAACCCTGCCTGCGCTAGCAAGGTTCAAAATTATTCAAATGGCTCTGAGCACTATGGGACTTAACATCTGAGGTCATCAGTCCCCTAGAACTTAGAACTACTTAAACCTAACTAACCTAAGGACATCACACACATCCATACCCGAGGCAGGATTCGAACCTGCGACCGTAGCGGTCTCGCGGTTCCAGACTGTAGCGCCTAGAACCGCTCGGCCACACTGGTCGGCCGCTAGCAAGGCCTCCCGATTTCTAACCAACTGAGAACATTTGCAGCATTATGGGAAGGTCTCTCCAATCGTCTAGAGATTTTGAGGATCTGACGCGCCAGTAGGACAGAATTTAGCACGCTGTCCCCAGGAGAACATCCTGCAACTCTATCAGCGAATGCCGAACCGAATAACTGCTTGCATAAGAGCAGGTGGACCAACACATTACTGACTTGCTCAATTTATGAAACTCTCACGCATGCATAAACCATCCACTTTTTACGAAACTGCAATCGTTTGTTTGTCTGCACGTATACATCACATCTACCAATTTCCGTCCCATTCAGATAACACGTTCATGGTGCGTCGTTTTTTTCTTTTTTCTTTTTTTTTTTTTTTTCTAGCGCGTATTACAATGCTAGTAATGTCAGAAAGCTGCTCTTCTTCTTCTGTAGTGGTCAATCCAAGGATTGGTTTGCAACAGCTACAATGGCAGCTTGCCCCCATTCTGTGTGTCTTTCAGCTTTTCTCTTCATTTCTTTATAGGTGTTACATCCCACATCTTTCACGATTTGATCCATGCACCTCAGCCGTGGTCTTCCTCTTGGTCTTTTTCCATCGACATATCCCTCTATGATTGTGTTCAGGAGTCCTTTATGTCTTAATAGATGGCCTGTAAACTGCACTCTTCTTCTAACAATGAAACTCCAGAAGCTTCTCTTCTCACCTGCTCTTTCCAGAACCACATCGTTTGTGACCTTGTCGATACATTTTACTTTGAGCATGCGCCTATAGCACCACATTTCAAAAGAATTTAGCTTCTGGTCTTCCTCTGTCCAGAGAGTCCATGTTTCACACCCATAGCATGCCACACTCCACACATATGATTTCAAAAATCTTTTCTTGATTTCAAGGCTGATGCTCTTAGATATTAAGATTTTTTTCTGCTTGATAAAAGCAGCCTTTGCTTGGGCAATTCTGCTTCTCACTTCTGCCTTGCTCCTTCCATCCCTGGTAATATTACTGCCCAGATAAGTAAATTTATCAACATGTTCAAGCAGTTCATTGCCTACATGAACTTGGACTTTAACTTGATCTTTTTTGTCGCATGCCATTACTTTTGTTATTGCTTTATTAATTCTCATATTATATTCTTTCCCCCATAACTTTATCCATTCTATTCAGTAGGATTACAAGATCTTCACTTTCAGCTAGGACAGCTATATCATCGGCATATGTTATCATATCTATCCGTTGGCCATGAATTACTACACCTGTCTGTGAATTGTCCCTTACTTTTTTCAGCGTCTCTTCAATGTATAGGTTAAAGATAACAGGGGATAGTGCGTAACCTTGTCGGACACCTTTCCGTATCTCGACCTCTTCTTGTTTTCTCCGTCCACGGAAAACTGCTGTCTCGTTTTTGAACAGGTTCCGTATCATTTTTCTATCTTTATAGTCTATTCCTGCTTTTTTGAGTATCTCAAACACCTTATCCCATTTAACATTATCAAAGGCTTTCTCTACATCTACGAAAGCTATGTATATTGTCAGGTTCATATCTAGTCGTTTCTCTATTATTAGTTTTAGAGTAAATATTGCTTCTCTGGTTCCTCTATCTTTCCGGAATCCAAACTGGTCTTCGGAGAGTGTAGCTTCGACTCTTTGTTCTAATTTACTATTATAAAAAGTAATCGCCTAAGTGTAACCATACATTTAAGAACAGATGGAAGCTGTATTCCACATCTACATCCCTACTCCACAAGCCACCGTACGGTGCATGGCGGAGGGCACCACGTACCACTAACTAGTGATTTCCTTTCCTGTTCCAATCGTAAATAGAGCAAAAAACCTATCTATATGTCCTCGTATGAGTTCTGATTTCTAGTATCTTATCTTCGTGGTGCTTACGCGAAATGAAAGTTGGCATACTAGAATCGTTGTGTAGTCAGCTTCAAATGCCGGTTCTCTAAATAACCTCAATAGTGTTCCGCGAAAATAACGTCGCATTCTCTACAGTGATTCCCATTTAATTTCCCGAAGTATCTACGTAATACTTGCGTGTTGTTCTAACCTACCGTTGACAAAACTAGCAGCCCGTCTCTGATCGTACGAGGGTATAAGATGAATGGCTCTGAGCACTATGGGACTCAACATCTGTGGTCATAAGTCCCCTAGAACTTAGAACTACTTAAACCTAACTAACCTAAGGACAGCACACACATCCATGCCCGAGGCAGGATTCGAACCTGCGACCGTAGCAGTCGCGCGGTTCCTGACTGAGCGCCTAGAACCGCTAGACCACCGCGGCCGGCGGTATAAGATGATTTAAACAAAATTTCTAGTCGGTGTGATGAACGGTAGCTAGCTCTAAATGTAGAAAAATTTAAGCTCACGCAGATTGGATAAGTAGGAAAAACAAACTCGTAATGTTCGTATACTGAATTAATAGTGTCCTGCTTGACACTGCCACGTCGTTTAAATGTCTGGGCATAACGTTGCACAGCGTCCTACATGCGCTTTTCTTTACAGACGAACCACACTTTCCTAAAATTCTCCCAGTAAACCTAACTCGACCATTTGCCTTCCCTACCACAATCCTCACACGTTCGTTCCATTTAATATCGCTTTGCAACGTCACGCCCAGACATTTAAACGACGTGGCAGTGTCAAGCAGGACACTATTAATTCAGTATACGAACATTACGAGTTTGTTTTTCCTACTTATCCAATCTGCGTGAACTTACATTTTTCTACATGTAAAGCTAGCTGCCGTTCATCACACGACTAGAAATTTTGTTTAATTCATCTTATACCCTTCTACAGTCACACAACTTCGACACCTTCCCGTACAACACAGCATTATCAGCAAACAACAGTAGGCTGTTGCCCATCCTGCTCTGTAGGTCATTTATGTGCATAGAAAATAATAGTGATCCTATCACACTTCTCTGCGGCACTCCTTTTTCACTGATGAACATTCGCTGCTAAGGATAACATACTCGGTTCTATAACTTAACAAGTCTTCGTCACTCACACATCTGAGAATCTATTCCATATGCTCGTTCCTTCGTTAGTAACCTGCATTGTCGTACTGTGTCAAATATTTTTGTTAAATCTCTTCCTATTAATTACTGAATGAAGTTTAAGAAGCTTGTCATATCAACGTTGGACTAATGCCTGTACATGCCTGAGTGTTTCATTACACGAGGGTCGTTCAATAAGTAACGCCCCACATTTTTTTTAAAAATCCATTAATATACATAGACAAACGTCCTTACTGGTGCTCCACATTTGACGTTTGTTCTGTGAGCCGGTGAAGTTTCTACCCGTTCTCGCAGATGGCAGAGCCGTAGTACAGTGTCAAAATGGCGTCTACATACGACTCACGTGACAAGCAGCATGCTGTTATTGAATTCTTGTGTGCAGAAAAAGAAACCGTGGTGAACATCCATAAACGTTTGTGTGCGTGTGTTGCGATGTTGCAGTTGATAGTAGTACAGTTGGGCGATGGATAAAGAAAGTTACAGCCACAGAAAATGCAGAAACAGAGCTCCATGATCAGTCACGCTCGGACGTCCTGTCACAGCCACTGCTCCAGACATACTGCATCATGCGAACGCATTATTCGTGCCGACCGGCGCACCACAACTCGACAATTGGCTCTACAGTTGTCAGCACTGGAAATGCGTCTGCAATGATCGAGACTCTCGGATATCCAAACAAGTGTTCACAATGGGTTCCACGAATGTTCACAGCGGACCATAAGATTCAAAGAAAGGCCACTTCATCTGAATTGCTGGAGCGTTCTGAGACCGACGGAGAGGCCTTTCTCTCACGGATCCTTACGGGCAACGAAAGCTGGGTGCACCATTTTGCACCGGAAACAAAAAGCCAGTCCATGGAGTGGCATCATGCTCATTCACCACAAAAGAAGAAATTCAAGACAACCCCCTCTGCCGGAAAAGTCAAGGTGGTAGTCGTCTGGAATTGTGGTGGCGTCATTCTCGTGGATGTGAGGCCAAGAGGGTCAACCATCAATTCAGAGGCATACGTGAAGGCTCTGAATAAACTCTAGAACCGTTTCCGACGTGTTCGATCGCACAAGAATACAGCAGAAATCTTGCTCCAACAAGATAATGCACTCCCACACACAAGTCTGAGAACCCGGGAACACAACGCCAAATTGGGTTGGACATCACTGCCTCATCCACCATACAGTCCGGACCTGGCATCCTCGGACTTCCATCTCTTTGGGCCGCTTAAAGATTCTCTACGGGGAACATACTTTCCAGATGACGAGCGTGTGAATCATGCAGCGAAAATATGGCTACGCCTACAGGACAAGAGCTTTTACCAGCAGGGAACAGATATTCTTCCGTAACGTTGGCGTTCGGCCATAGAACGTGACAGAGATAACGTAGAAAAATAGGACTTGGACAAGACATGTTAATGTATACTGTCACCAAATTCTGACTCTTAACAATAAAAATGTTCTGAGGAAAAAAAAAACGGCCCTCATAATTACGTTCAGCCTACTTGCAACGCACTGACGACAGCTACACGTCAGTTGAAATCTATTTCTGCAATGCAATAAAAAAGACGGGTGACATTACGGCCGATGCTGACATTCTTCCAGGTCTGCTAACTCGGCAACAGTTGGGGGTGCGGTGTGCTGATTGCCAGCCCTCCATACCGCGCGCAGATGACGCCGTTGCATGATGCATGGCACGGCGGTCGGTCGGCACCGATTGGCCCGTCTTTGGCCACAACGGCGGTTCTTGCTTAACACTGAAGTCACGACAGGTTGTCCATGAGACTGATATTCGAGGTTTGTGAAAGAACTCTAAAGTCAATTTATTAACGATAAGAACTGCTTGTAAGGGACTTGTCCTTCGAGTGTGTGTTTGATACGCCAGGATATAGAGTATTAGTTTATCTTAATTTTGACTTTAGTTTGAAACTCCCGCTAAACCCGCAGGGCAGAACAGGTGATTAGGATTGTGGAAAGGGCCAAATAAGGTGTCGGTCAGGTTCACTCAAAATTGTAATTTATTAAAGTTTAATAATACCTTTACACCAAAACGGCACATAGCCGAACCTTTAGAACTACGAGTTTCATAACGGCAAACAAATCTTAAAAGTCAACAAAAATGCAGTTGAAATAGCAAATAAAATAATTAAAATATATATGGTACCACAGCTAGGCTGGAAAGCCTCTAGGCAAAAGTAGAAAGAAGAAACATATGCAAGGGCAATACAAGCGGCTGAGGGCCACAATTAAATTTTAAAATTTTAAAATATATTACCATAATTTTTTTAAGGCAGAAGGCCGCAATATACACTCCTGGAAATTGAAATAAGAACACCGTGAATTCATTGTCCCAGGAAGGGGAAACTTTATTGACACATTCCTGGGGTCAGATACATCACATGATCACACTGACAGAACCACAGGCACATAGACACAGGCAACAGAGCATGCACAATGTCGGCACTAGTACAGTGTATATCCACCTTCCGCAGAAATGCAGGCTGCTATTCTCCCATGGAGACGATCGTAGAGATGCTGGATGTAGACCTGTGGAACGGCTTGCCATGCCATTTCCACCTGGCGCCTCAGTTGGACCAGCGTTCGTGCTGGACGTGCAGACCGCGTGAGACGACGCTTCATCCAGTCCCAAACATGCTCAATGGGGGACAGATCCGGAGATCTTGCTGGCCAGGGTAGTTGACTTACACCTTCTAGAGCACGTTGGGTGGCACGGGATACATGCGGACGTGCATTGTCCTGTTGGAACAGCAAGTTCCCTTGCCGGTCTAGGAATGGTAGAACGATGGGTTCGATGACGGTTTGGATGTACCGTGCACTATTCAGTGTCCCCTCGACGATCACCAGTGGTGTACGGCCAGTGTAGGAGATCGCTCCCCACACCATGATGCCGGGTGTTGGCCCTGTGTGCCTCGGTCGTATGCAGTCCTGATTGTGGCGCTCACCTGCACGGCGCCAAACACGCATACGACAATCATTGGCACCAAGGCAGAAGCGACTCTCATCGCTGAAGACGACACGTCTCCATTCGTCCCTCCATTCACGCCTGTCGCGACACCACTGGAGGCGGGCTGCACGATGTTGGGGCGTGAGCGGAAGACGGCCTAACGGTGTGCGGGACCGTAGCCCAGCTTCATGGAGACGGTTGCGAATGGTCCTCGCCGATACCCCAGGAGCAACAGTGTCCCTAATTTGCTGGGAAGTGGCGGTGCGGTCCCCTACGGCACTGCGTAGGATCCTACGGTCTTGGCGTGCATCCGTGCGTCGCTGCGGTCCGGTCCCAGGTCGACGGGCACGTGCACCTTCCGCCGACCACTGGCGACAACATCGATGTACTGTGGAGACCTCACGCCCTACGTGTTGAGCAATTCGGCGGTACGTCCACCCGGCCTCCCGCATGCCCACTATACGCCCTCGCTCAAAGTCCGTCAACTGCACATACGGTTCACGTCCACGCTGTCGCGGCATGCTACCAGTGTTAAAGACTGCGATGGAGCTCCGTATGCCACGGCAAACTGGCTGACACTGACGGCGGCGGTGCACAAATGCTGCGCAGCTAGCGCCATTCGACGGCCAACACCGCGGTTCCTGGTGTGTCCGCTGTGCCGTGCGTGTGATCAATGCTTGTACAGCCCTCTCGCAGTATCCGGAGCAAGTATGGTGGGTCTGACACACCGGTGTCAATGTGTTCTTTTTTCCATTTCCAGGAGTGTATTTGATTAAAGGGTAATTTCAAGAATAAGGTTTTAAGCGGCTTAAGGCCCACAATTGATTTTCCAAAATTAAAAAATACGTTAAGTTCAACTAGAATCATTAAATCATTGGTTATAATAGATTGTAAACAGACAATTAAACACCGGTGAGAAGGACAATAAAGAAAACGGCACTCAGACTCCTCCAGGGAGGTCGGTCTGTCCTCGTTCACTTAAGTGAGCCCAACTACACTTGATCCGTCGGAACCCAGCCAGGGGACAGCCACGGACCGACCGACACAACGACTTGTTTGCCACCAATCAGTACATGAGAACTCAAACACAAAAGGTTACGAACGTGATAATCCACAATGAAGAATGTATTAGCTGTTAAAACTACATACCATATTGGACAGCGACAACAGTGAAAAAAGGACGCTGCCTGAAATTACGTTAGTGGCCAGGGCAGGTAACCGAAACACTAACGGCCATAAGGCAGAAAATTCCGTTGGTACAACTGAATTTGAAATACGGTAATATAGTTAACTTCACACAAAAGGAACACTGCCTGAATTTACGTCAGTGGCCAGGGCAGGTTACCAGAACACTAACGGCCACAAGGTAGAAAATTCTGCTGGTGCACTCAAATTGTAGTCAACCAATATAGTTAATTGCACCACATAGCGGCTAAATTTCAGCAATAGAAACACTCGGTGTTGCTCACAGCAAACCTCCCCAACAAAAAACCACCGAAACGAACCACCACAACGTGAATGGACGTGGCTTGGTTAGTTGAAACCACTATTCAACTTTGACGTCCTGGGTCGGTGAGCCACTAAGTTCGTATCGATCGGACAGCTCCACACACGCTCCGTCACTGCGCAGGAACCGCCAGTGGACCTAACCGACTGCGCCGTACGGAGATATCCTCCCTGGTCCGCAGCAACCGACCGAGTCACTGTCAGTACGCCGACAACACATAAAACAAGTTGTCAGTGGGAATGACACCAAGTAGACACACAGTTTGACAAACACTTGCACGAAGACTTGAACGACACTGAACGGTAACTAAGCACGCCCGAAGACAAAGCGGGAATCGATGCGCGCGCACACACACACACACACAGCTTTATCATGAACGATCGGCGAGCCAAAACGCGTCGTCCGGTAGGACGACCGACAGACGATCCACCAAGACCGTGGCCCGGCTCAAGTGATGGCGTGGCGGCAATGGTCGACCGAGCCATGTCGACGCAGACCTCACTGCTACTCCAACCCAACTGCTCTAGTAACGCATTGCAACTGCCGACTGGCAGGTCCGGACTGCGCTCCAGACGCGTTCCAACTGACTGGCCGCCCGAACTCGCGACCCGAACTCGTTTACGACAGACAACGACTGGGAAGTAATAGCAGTCAAGCAAGGATACTACGAGAGGGGGTATATCGATACGCGCTGCTAACGCCGCTCACGGTCAGGCAAAGCAGCAACTCATTGACAGTAGTAATTTAAATTAACATAGTGGGGTGGAAGTACGTTAAAGGCAGAGTGTAAAATACATGATGGCGGGAACACGAGCCACTCATGGCTCACAGTTATTTAGTGATAGTAAGCACACACCCATATTGACTGTTTCAGAACAGTGGAATGGTAAGATCCAGCAGAGAGCCGTTAAGAAGAATGGAAGAAGACGTAAGGCGCATCGTTTGAGATCATTTTAACGTCATCCAGAACTCTGCTGCAACGGCTCCTAGTCCTTACCAGGACGGTAAAAAATAGATATACAGACATCAATACAGTCAGCAACTCGCTAACAGCGATCAAGCCCGTGCACAACTACATGCACACCTGAAGGTATATAGGAAGAATCAAACTGAGGAGGCACATGTTGATTGTAACACTCATTGCAATCACTTTGTAAAGCCATTTTGATGTTTATTATTAAGATCAGGCACTTTCAGTGCAGTCTCATTAGGTCAGGTTTGAGAATGAACCAGCCGGCCGGAGTGGCCGTGCGGTTCTAGGCGCTTCAGTCTGGAACAACGCGACCGCTACGGTCGCAGGTTCGTATCCTGCCTCGGGCATGGATGTGTGTGATGTCCTTAGGTTAGTTATGTTAAAGTAGTTTTAAGTTCTAGGGGACTGATGACCTCAGAAGTTAAGTCCCATAGTGCTCAGAGCCATTTATTTTTTGAGAATGAACCAGTTGGTCCGCAACTAGTCGCCAAACATATGTACAACAACTGTGAGAGATCTGTTAATAAACGCTTCATGAAATATTAAAAAAGGTTCAAAAAATGGCTCTGAGCACTATGGGACTCAACTGCTAAGGTCATTAGTCCGCTAGAACTTAGAACTAATTAAACCTAACTAACCTAAGGACATCACAAACATTCATGCCCGAGGCAGGATTCGAACCTGCGACCGTAGCGGTCTTGCGGTTCCAGACTGCAGCGCCTTTAACCTTTAAAAAAGGTTGTTTGTGTTGTGAGAACAAAATGTTGAAATTGAAAAAGAGGGGTAGCATTATGTTTTCCCCATTCCCTTTTCCATTAACAAAAGGTACGTGAGAATACTGATCGTCTGCAAAGTAAAAATTTCTCGTCGCGGTCACTTCGCGAGACGTGTATCGGAGTGGGTAATACGTTGTCCAACTGTTCTTGGAACGGTGCTGCCCAGAGTTCAGCAGTGAACTTCTCTGCGGTGCATAACTCCTCTGTTGTAGCGTCTGCCACTGAAGTTGAACGTCTCCGTAACGCTATCGCCGTTGCTCAGCGATACGAAACGCACCGCTCTTCGTTAGATCGTCTCTATCGCATCTATTCTTCTATCGCAGATACGTGGCGAAGATCCCAGTCTAATGAACATTACTCACTACCGGGTCGAACAAGTGTTTGGTAAGGCACTTCTTTCGTAGTTCAGATTTTCCCAATAGAACTCAGTCTGACATCTCTTTTTCCTACAATTTGTTTTATGCGGTCATTCCACTTCAAGTCGCTCCAGATGGTCACACCCTGGTATTTTAAGGCAGTTACTGTTTCCAGTGATTTGTCATTAACAGTGAAATCGACCAGTGGTGTATCTCTTCGTCTGCTTACGTTCAGCGTCTACTGCCAGGACTTGCACCAATCATGGAAAGAGGCACTAGCCTAGTTACACCTGCTTCCCTCCTGTTGTTGTTGTTGTGATCTTCAGTCCTGAGACTGGTTTGATGCAGCTTTCCATGCTACTCTATCCTGTGCAAGCTTCTTCATCTCCCAGTACCTACTGCAGCCTACATCCTTCTGAATCTGCTTAGTGTATTCATCTCTTGGTCTCCCGCTACGATTTTTACCCTCCACGCTGCCCTCCAATACTAAACTGGTGATCCCTTGATGCCCCAGAACATGTCCTACCAACCGATCCCTTCTTCTAGTCAAGCTGTGCCACAAACTTCTCTTCTCCCCAAACCTATTCGATACTTCCTCATTAGTTATGTGATCTACCCATCTAATCTTCAGCATTCTTCTGTAGCACCACATTTCAAAAGCTTCTATTCTCTTCTTGTCCAAACTATTTATCGTCCACGTTTCACTTACATACATGGCTACACTCCATACAAATACTTTCAGAAACGACTTCCTGACACTTAAGTCAATACTCGATGTTAACAAATTTCTCTTCTTCAGAAACGCTTTCCTCGCCATTGCCAGTCTACATTTTATATCCTCTCTACTTCGACCATCATCAGTTATTTTGCTCCCCAAATAGCAAAACTCCTTTACTACCTTAAGTGTCTCATTTCCTAATCAAATTCCCTCAGCGTCACCCGACTTGATTCGACTACATTCCATTATCCTCGTTTTGCTTTTGTTGATGTTCATCTTATACCCTCCTTTCAAGACACTGTTCATTCCGTTCAACTGTTCTTCCAAGTCCTTTGCTGTCTCTGACAGAATTACAATGTCATCGGCAAACTTCAAAGTTTTAATTTCTTCTCCATGGATTTTAATACCTACTCCGAACTTTTCTTTTGTTCCTTTACTGCTTGCTCAATATACAGATTGAATAACATCGGGGATAGGCTACAACCCTGTCTCACTCCCTTCCCAACCACTGCTTCCCTTTCATGCCCCTCGACTCTTATAACCGCCATCTGGTTTCTGTACAAATTGTAAATAGCCTTTCGCTCCCTGTATTTTACCCCTGCCACCTTCTGAATACGAACCATATCTTAAACAGTAAACGGATTTTTCTGTCACTGTTCAAATATAAATATTAGGGTTTCTGCTTATTCCATACATTACTCTCTATTGTACCTTGGGAGTAACATACGAAAGAAGCCGCCTGTCTCTTCACACAACATTATTTTCAATTTATCTGAATTAGACGACAGTAGGGGTCAAAAAACTTGATTCTGAGAAAAGATATCGGCGAATGTCACTGCAGGAAGCTTCAGAACGGTATGTTTTGTGAACAGTTGCGGTGGGAGAAGCAGGTATCATGTGACAGCTGAATGAGAAACATAGACTTTTTCGGGCAAGGGGAGGTGGGGGGGGGGGTGGGGGGTGGAACACAAGCTGGCTAATGAAATGCAAGGTATACGCAGTACGAGGACTGTCTGATGTGGCACTTCTAGTTTGGCCTTCCGACGGAGCCGTCTGGTCGACGCTGTCCTTGGCATATAGGCTGTGCCTGCCAGTCGGACACTGCCAGTGGAGCTGCTATGGTGATTGCTGCACTGGCGCAGGCCGCCTGTAACTGACAAAACACTCTGCAGCTGCCTGCCAGCGGCAACGAGCCGTCCTAGTTGTGTGAAAATCGTACGATGCCTCCTCCCGGCACTGCAACAGTAGACCGGTAAAGTGCGCGTCATTTATGACGGCGGCCGGGTTTAGGTTCGTTCTGCGCATCTGACGTCAGCCAATGAACAGAGAACGACGTTGCCAGAGCTCGACTGCAGTGCAGAGCACGGACGAGTGTCTTCAGTTTTAGAAACGTTCAGTCATAAATAAAGTAATTTAGCAAAAGCAATGTCTTGATAGCAGACTTTCTTTTATAGAAAGTTTGGAAAAAGCATTCTTTATACCAATTGCTTCATATTCTATTAATTAATTAAACCAAACAAGCAATAAGCCTGCTAATTCAGGCGATAGCAAGGAAAGGTGTTTGCATCATTCTCACTAACCGCTTTTTCGCAATAGAGAACAGCGGTAATTGTTTATTTCCTGTTGTACTTCGACGAAACGTGAGTAATTCATAATCATACCAACAGTGTTTGTCGGTATTTTGCGTGATATTTTAAAGTCCTCCGGGAGATATTCAGAATGACGAGCTGCTTTAGTGTAATGGTTAAAGTGTATGGCAGCTAAGCGAAAGGTTTTAAGTTCAATCGTTGATCGGTGCTTAATATTTTCTTTATTTAAAAACAATATCGAAGTGTCTTACTTCATGAATTTTATTCGTTTGAATGTAATTTTTTGAAATTTCTAGTGGCAACTAAAATCCACTATACGGAAAGTACACACTGTGGACTTTTACCTCTGCAAACTCTTCAAAATTTCGTGCAATGGTTTACTACATCTAATGCTGCACAATAACTGCGTTGAACATCGAAGCAAAATTAAGTCATTTATGGGTGGAAGGTATCAGTCAAGAAGATGTGTAAAAATCAAATTTTTGGGCCAAATAGTATTTGTGAAATGGAATGATAAAGTGTGTCAAAGCGGTCGAAACACCATGTGTCTGCACAGGCGAGCAGTGCAATGATGAGAAAATCGCGCACATCGCGGCATGCGGGGAGCACGTCTCTGTAGCAGCGAAAGGGTTAATGCGGCCGTGGTGCCCTTACTTCATAAACTGCGCGCTCCCCCCTAAACGTAAGTTTCCGAACTATACTATGGCGCTGCTTCTCTTGGCGCGTACGACTGGCAACGCAGCAATCTCCCGCGTCTGGGCGGGCATGTGAGAACCGCCAAGATAAAAGAATTGAACTATAGTAACACATAGCAGCGCACAAAACACCCGGCACTCTGGCCGAGGTAACTGACACACACTTCTGTGATGGTGCTCGGATCTTGGCAGTGAAAGAAAATTTTCACGCTAGTATTTGGGTATAAGCTATAGGACAAGATGAGTAGTGTACAGTATGTACAAGCACCGTGAGAGAACAATAAGAATCGAAGACCAAGAACGAAGTGCTCTGATTAAAAGGGATACAGAGTCTGGTGCAGTCTTCCTGCTCTGCCGTTCAGCCTGTACATCGAAGAAGCAATAACGGCAGAAAAAGAAAGGTTCAACAATGCTATTGAAATTAACGGTGAAAGGATACCAGGTATAAGTTCGCTGAAGATATCGTTATCGTCAGTGAAAGTAAAGAGGGAGTAGAGGACACATTGACTAAGATAAGCAGTTTAATGAGCGCAGATTATGGATTGAGAGTCAACAAAGTAAACACGAAAGTAATGAGGAGTAGCGGAAATGAGATTGTCAACAAAATGAGCATGAAAACTGGGGACCACAGTGTAGACTAACTGAGGCGAATCCGCTACTTTGGAGATAAAATTACGTATGTTGGACAAAACAAAGAGGATATACACTGCCGCACAAAAGTTTCAGATCACCAAACTATGAATTTGTGGTTATAACACGGATTTCGTTATGAATTGTTGTGTACATAGTTCCGCGTAGTCAGCGCGTACACAACTTTCACACTAGAGCGTGCCCCGCTAAGCACTACAGCGCAGGCACAGCGCTCGTCCGTCTCCGCACTACGAGATGACGCTGCCATAGAGATGGACCAAATTCTGCTTCCGCCGATCCGTGTATTAATATGTAACGCAGCCAATGAGATTGCTGGTAATGTAGAACCTTTTCTCCTCGCGGATCACACTCGCGCAGTGATACATGAACGCGCGAGGTATTATAACGAGTGTACAGATCTCCGATCCCCTCCCCCACCTCCTCCTTTTCCTTGAAAGGATACGGATCCTGTACACCTCCCGCAAACTCGATCCTCCTCACCCGCTAGTCTCCCCCATCCTCTCCCACCCGGTCTCCATCTCTCCACCCTCTTTACCCTCTCCCAAGGTGGCTTCCGCCAGCTCCCTCTCCCTGATGATGCCCTCCTCCCCTCCATCCACCCCTCCTACCAACTTTGATCCTCCCACCCTCCTCCTGTGCTTGCTCCTCTGGGCACCCTCCCTCCCTTCTCTCCCTCTTCCCTCCCTCCTCCATTTCTCCCCACTCCTCCCCTGGGCTTCCTCTCCCCTGTCCCTCTCCTCCCCCCCCATCTCCTCAGCCATTAGCATCCTTGTTCTCCCCTCTCCCCCACCTCACCCTTATTCCCCTCTTGGCAGGCCCCCGGACTCGCACACACTAAGTGGACATTCGCGCGCCGGAGATCATCGCCATCAGTGTCTCGTGTGTGCCGTCATGTTTAGTGTTCAGTGTTCACCGTCACACTCCATCGTTCACCAGTGCCATCGTCATCTTCAGTGTTTGTGCTTCGTGTCAACAGTTTGTAGTGTGGATTGTCATCGAGTGTGAACGGCTTCATGTTTTTTATGTTCATGTGTCTACTGTTTTTTCCCGCCGTTTTGTTCCAAGTCATGTATCTTCTCTGTTTTTATCATTGTACTATCTTTGGCTGAAGAGCAGCGTATTGTGCTGCTGCCAGCCTACCTGTTCTCCGGGTTTCAAAATAACAATAAAGAAAAAAAAAAGACCTCCTATTAGTCAGTCTGCATCAGTCTGTACCAGTCTGCATTAGTCTGTACCAGTCTGTATGAGTTCTACATTTGTCTGTACCAGTCTACAGTCAAGTTTCAGTCTGCGCCTAATAAGATTACCATATTCCTGTACATGGCCATGAAGATAAATGTATAGACACTTTTGCCAAGTATCAGAGATATATGTGAGAATAAGATTAACGTACCAATGCCAAAGGAACTTCAGATTGTCAATTGTAAATAGCATCCCAAACCAAGTCAAGTAATTTTTATGCTTGTTATTATTTTAATAAATGTGTGTGAAAATTAATCAAGTTCTGTTTAAAGTTGGTCACCGTCAATCTGCTACTCTAAGCGTGCAAGTGGCATTTCTATCGTGTGACCTAGCGGCAGAAGATAAAACACGCCACGATAAGACCACGAGACATATTGCTGACACTCACCTCCTTCGTTAGAGCGACAAGTCAAACAATCTGATGGTGTGTGTACTGAAGGTCTTACAATACGCATACCACATGAATATTCTATCATACCCTCTTATAATGCTAAAACAAGTATAAACTTGTAAAGACTTTGCGCCTCTGTTGCGTATCTAGCTGGTTGTTCGCACACAGGGAGGCTGATGAGTAACCATAACAACACTGACGTGCCTTTGCCTAGACGGTTCCATTCGAATAGGTCTCATTCCTTGAGGTGTCTGTGTAGCTATCATTTCGCATTAGTTTACACTACATTTCATGAATCTAACAGTGTGTTTGTATACCTGATCAGGTTCACACCATATCATCTCACAATGCAACAGAAGCAGGAGATCAGAACTGAAGAACATGCCTCAGGACGGCTATTCAAGTCGTACAATAGCAACTTAAGTTAGCGCAGACCATCTACAGTAGTGTAATAACTGCATTGGTTCAAACAAACTGATGCCATTGTAAGTGTTTGGAGATCTGGAAGGCCCCCAGTAACAACATACTGGGAACACGAATTCATATGTGTATAGATTAAACGTCAGAGTAATCATGCTGCACGCGAAATTCGCGACGAAGTAAACAGTATGCGAGCAGCTCCAATATCTGCCTCAACAGTGCAAAGCGTCTCCGTGATCAAGGTTTAAAGGGGTGCATGACGGTCAAAAAACCTTTATTACGCGATCAAAATAACGAGAAAAGATTGAAATGGGCACAGCAACATAAAAACTGGAGTTTGCAGCAATATTCCAATGTGTTATTCATGGATGAACCTAAATCTGAAGTACATGGAAACCATCGTCGAATATTTGTTCGCCGACTTCGTGGAGGACATATGAAGAGTCAGTGCGTCATGTCAATAGTGAAGCACGGTGGAGGGTCGGTCGTGGTGTGAGAGTGTTTTGCAGGTGATGAAGTCGATGATCTAATGAGAATTAATGAACATTAAAGAAGTATAAAATAGGATACTGATCAACAACGCAGTTTTGCCGCTCGGGTGGCCGAGCGGTTCTATGAGCTACAGTCTGGAACAGCGTCACAGCTACGTTCGCAGGTTCGAATCCTGCCGCCGGCCGCGGTGGTCGTGCGGTTCTAGGCGCTGCAGTCCGGACCCGCGGGACTGCTACGGTCGCAGGTTCGAATCCTGCCTCGGGCATGGATGTGTGTGATGTCCTTAGGTTAGTTAGGTTTAATTAGTTCTAAGTTCTAGGGGACTGATGACCTAAGATGTTAAGTCCCATAGTGCTCAGAACTATTTGAACCATTTCGAATCCTGCCTCGGGCATGGATGTGTGTGATGTCATTAGGTTAGTTAGGTTCAAGTAGTTCTAAGATCTAGGGAACTGATGACCTTCGAAGTTAAGTCCCATACTGCTCAGAGCCATTTGAACAACACAGTTCCATCTGGCAGGAGACTCACTGGTCATGATATATTCTGCAGTAGGAGAATCATCCCAACCATGCTTCTAAATTCTGCAGAGGTTATGTCAACAGAAAACAAAAATGTGAGGAACTGAATAATATGATTTGCACAAGTCAGTCACCTGACTTAAATCCCATAGAATACTTATGGGACGAACTTTACAGGAAGATCATAAAATTGAGGTCATCTAACGTTGAAGATACATTGAATAATTTGCAGACGTGTTGGACTGCAATATCTGCAAAAACACTACATAATCTTATCTTCAGAATGCCAAGAGTTTGTGCAGCTTTTCTAAGGGCAAAGGGTGGATAATTTGAAGAGGCTGAAATCTAAGCCGTGTTGTATTGTATTTAATGACAGTGAGAGAAAATATTTATTTTGTTGGTTTGTTTAGTTTGTACGATGTGTATAGTTTTCATCACTGCTGATGAAACTTTTGACCTCTAGTGTACATAGCAGACTAGCACAAGCAGAGATGGCATCCTCGCTAAAATAAGTAAAATAGTATCAAACATAAAGCTTAGTCTGAAGAAGAAATTTCTCAGAGAGCACAGGACTGAACGGACTGTGAAACATGGACTCTGGGAAAACCGGAAAGAGCAGAATCGAAACATTTGAGACGTGGTGCTATAGAAGGATGTTGAGCACTTGATAGACTGATCAGGTAAGGATTGAAGAGATTTTCCGCAGAAACGACGAGGAAATGAATATGTGGGGACGCTGACAAGAAGAGACAGAATGAAACAGCTTGTGTTAAGACATAGGGAAATAATTACCATGGTATTAGAGAGGGCTGCAGAGGTAGACAGAACCAGAGACTGCATATAATTGAACTATTAACTGAGGAAGTTGGATGTAGGGCCTTGGATGTCAGATAAAGAGATTGGCACTGGAGACAAATTCGAGTTGGACCGCATCAAACCAGTCGGAAGTGTGAAGAAAAGAAAAAAAAGTTATATGGGTGGCAAGATGAGGCTATTGGAGTAGACTGAGAACTAGCTTAACTGGATAACGTCGAGGGCAGGAATCGCCCGTGTCATTCCAGGAGCTGTTAGGTTAGGTTAGGTTAAGTTCATTCGCTTAATGTGATTTAGCGGAAAAAGCCCGATTAAATGTCATTGCACGAACTCTCCCAGATAATAGCCCACTAGTTAATCACTGCTGAACCTTACCTGTTAAGCAATTTCTCATATTGCGAGATAATCCAAAATACCACAAAATGCGTGGAATGTTTTGTAATATCATGATGTTATGAAATTTCTTTGCAGTCGCTGTACCAGTAATTGGATGTTTCTTACTCGCCAAAAGTCGAACACCAAATCAAACTACTTCGTTGCGAAGTCAAGTACTCTGTAATTTTCTTGATTCACGTGCCTGCAATGTTATAAATCGTAACTGTGCAGCAATTAAGCTCCATGTAGTAGAGTTATGGGTGTTAATTATTGCCAGATAAAATGTAAGAGAGGCACAGCGCTCATCAGAAAGGTGGACTTTTAAATTACGCAGTTTCTTATTACCCGGAATAATGGTGCTTTTAGTCACGTGACGATATTTAACAAAGTTTCCCCAAGACTATCGTTACCGGTACCCGTTTCACTTCACACCTCACTTACAAAATGAAAAGCGCATCGTTCATATCATAGTAGGAGCTTATTCTACAAGTACTTACTGAACGTACGCTTCGTTAATTACCAGGTGGTTACCCGTTCTGTGTACATACTGAAGAGTGGTTTGTTCAGTATTAAGCATCTCGCAGCGTTCAGCTGGAATCGACATTGTTGTTTGTTTTCGGATTATTTTTTGTACCGATTGGCAGATGCGGCAGTCCAAAGCACCATCATTTAGTGCACGCATCCATGATGCCAAACTTTCAGGTATGATCTGCTCTTTCTTTTGAGCTTGATGAACGTTTCGAGATATAACAGTTCTGAAAATACTGATTACCTCCAAATGTAACATCCTTGTAAAAAGTATTGTTTTCCCGTATTTCTGTTGCTGCTCGTATGCAATTAATGTGTACATGCCCTTCTTTATAAGAAATTAGTCTACAAAATGAAGATGCTTCAAAACAGCAAATGTGTAAGCTGTTACCTCACATCGTATGTGAGAAGGTGGAAAAACGTACGTTTGGAAAGCAGTTAAATGATTCAAATGTACTTTATTTTGCAGCAGCCTGCCTAAGGAATTAGCAGTATGTTGTCACAAATGGCTAACATAGAACGACTTGAAAATTTCCTGTAGTGGCATCATACAAATGGCCTTTAAATAGTGAAAAATTCGAAAGGGCAACAAGCCCTTTTTTGATTGAGACATATCAGTTACGTTCATGAATACATTAAGCTCCATCCAATCAGTAGGTTATGCCTGACTGAACAGCCCGTGGACAGTCTCTGGACATTTGTAATGTAACACTGTCGAGATTCGTCCATTAGTGCCCAAAATTATTAAGTTCGGTTTTTCTGCTTAAATATAGTTGTAGGTTATTATTTTGTAACAGGTTTACATGAAAAACATAATTTCAGTTTAATTTTCACCTATAAGTCATAAACACTGACAGCAACTAAAGTTGCCAATGGGCACTTAGGTAACAAATGCAACACATTTTCAGATTACTACATTTTTCATTCTTCGGACTGTTTTTATTATACATTCATACTTTATTTTTTAAGGCATTTAAACAGTCAAAACAGTTTTGAACCATTAAAAAAATTCTCATTTGAATCTTAGCTTGGAAATATTTCAGAATTTATGAAACACCTCTAAAGAATCTGGATGAAGCGGTACCTGGCATTGAACACACACACACTCACATTATATATATATATATATATATATATATATATATATATATATATATATATATATATATATAGTTAGATTCTTGCATACCTGGCATCTGCTATACTTAAATTGTCCTTTGACGTTGAGATCATCTTGCATGTCCTGCCTTATATCTTCTAATGAAAGAAATCGTGAAGAAGAACACGGTTTTGCTCGTGGGCTTTCAAAATTTGAAGAAAAACTTGCCTTCGAAACTGAAAATATGACAGATCATTTCCCAACCTCCGATATAACCTAAATCCCTATATGCAACATATGTCAATACTCCACGCAAACAGAGACGAAGATTTTTTAATATCTGTTTCACCTCATAGATTCCGAAACTAAAGCTACTTTGCAATCAGGTTCCTTCTGCCAATACTTTCTTTTATTTGGCAATATATGATAACATGAGAGATTCATTATACCCAGGACAGTGCATAACTCGTCATAGGAGACATTTAATTTTACGATTAGCTTTCCCTGAAGCAAATAAATTTGTTTGAGAAACAATAAAATTTATTAATTCATCAGAGAAAAACTTTTTAAAGGAATCCAGCGGGTATTTTATTATATTTGAAAGAAAATCTAATAAAGCGGACTATAAGACTCACCCACTTCTTCTAGTTTCCAGCTTGGCTTCTTCGTTTAGTCCCTAGCTGAGGTGATAGGTTTTATATGTGATTTGGTCCTCAAGGGTTTGGATGGGCCTGGATGCTCTGGGGAATCGTCAATATCTTCTGCTGCTTCTTGTCCATGGCTTCCTCCTCTCACTGCAAAATTTTTACGTAGTCTCCTATTCTTCTTTCCCTTCCTATTTAAAAAAAGTTGATGCGGTTGGATTTTCTGCCCAAACCCCAGCTTCTACCTCTCTTAGCCCTTGAAAGCAAAATTCTGACTTGACGTGCACTTCCTGTTTTCTTGAATTTTTGCAGCAGGAAGTGTATTTTGAATGTCTGCTGGGTTCTAATGTTTTCTTCGTATTCACTTCTGTCACTCACTGAAAAATTTTGCCTTGACATGCCCCTTCTCTTTCCCTTTGTATTTACGGAATACGAAATGTTCAGTTTCCTCGAACTGAACTTGTACCTGTGCCCTTAGTCTACGTGCAGGGAAATGACATGGTTTTCCTTGAACTTCATTATCTGATCAGTCGGAATCTTCATCACTATCTCCACCTTGTGCTTCATAAGGAGGGATGACACCAACTGATCGTATTGTTCTGCTTCGATCTGCTTCAAGAAAATGTATTATTTCGTCCACAATCCATAAATTATCGTCACACCTGAAAGACAGCCCAAGTGCTCAGTGGGAACTAAAGATGCCAGACATATTTTCCTCTGCATAACTCTTGCTAAAAACAAATTTAAATAATTCCAAAGAAATCCTGCGTATAATTTAGTCTATTTATTACAATACAGCAAAGAAAAGTTACTTGAGGCACTCATATATTGTCCTGTACGTACATTTTTCGCCGAAGTGGTTTTTAACACTCATACACGCCAACAGATTCAGCATTCGAGAACAACAACAATGGACTGAATACTGATATTTAAAATATTACAGAACAAAGAAAACAGTAAAATTGTGTAGAACATTATCATTGTTGCCAACATTAATTATTAAATTCATTGGGTTGGCACTGGGCATTAATAGGTTAAGTAAAAGTGAAAATCGCTGTTGCTATAAAAGGCAGCATACAAAGATACAAGTTGTCACAATCAGAATTGAATCTGTGATTCGGTAGATACACGGTCACCGAAACTGAAACGACATAACAAGTCCCAACTAGTGTCTCATAAATCAAAAACACGCTAAACTATAGTCCTTCAAACCTAGGCTTTCGGGAGTACGACGGTTCAATCCCGCGTACGGCCATCCTGATTTAGGTTTTCCGTGATTTCCCTAAATCGCTCCAGGCAAATGCCGGGATGGTTCCTTTCAAAGGGCACGGCCGACTTCCTTCCCGTCCTTCCCTAATCCGATGAGACCGATGACCTCGCTGTCTGGTCTCCTTCCCCAAACAACCCAACCCCTAGGCTTTCGAATGAGAACTGCAAACATTTGATGACAAGGCGACAAGTCAACCGAATCCTCCACCGCAAAAAAACACGTATAGTGTGTCACACATGTCGTTAGTGACGGTACGAGTATTATATGATAGGAACCTCTTCCTACTGGTAAGTGAGTGAGATATGCCTCGTAGACCGATATACGTGTCTGCATGAATGTGAATGTGATCACTATCAAGGAAATGATGAAAACATAATAGTTTGTCACATTAACTGCAACAGACGAACGCAACAATTTCACAGTCATACAGTTTCTCTATTTTCTGTCAAAACATATGTTTTTAACGTTTTTGAAGTTGCATTCCGTTTTGGAAGTCTTCAGTCTTGATTTCCTCTGTTTTAACACAATTCACAACCGTTCATTTATTGTTTTCATTTCCGTGTGACACCTATGTGGTATCTCGCGTTCTCTCACTATTCATCACATTTACTTGCGACGGTAACGCATTCATACCACATGACTCATATGCTATAACCAATGAATTGCATGACAACTGCCAAGACTACAGAAAGAGAACAATCATCTCATTGACCAGACGGATAGTTCATAACGTTGTGAAAAACAATAATAAGTGGCACAAGGGAGTTTTGAACACAGCTCGTCCGCTAGGAATTCCAACAAAATGGAAATTTGTGGTAAGGTCTAATGGGAGCAAACTGCTGAGGTCATTGGACCCTAACCTTACGCAGTACTTAATCTAACACCCATGCCCGGGGGAGGACTCGAACCTCCGACGGGGGAGTCGCGCGGGTCGTGACATGGCGCCCAAGACCGCGCGGCTAGCCCGCGCGGCGAACTTCAACACCATGACCACTTACCCACGACGCCTTTGCTGTTTAAGTCTACGGTTTATTGCATTTCTTGGTCTTGGACCACGCACTTTTTATTTTACACCTTCGTCCTGTTTTCATGGTTGACCTGTATTCAGTTTTTGATCGGCTTCCACTGGACCATCTTACCACTAAGTCTGAGGAGGGTGCGATGGGGAGTTCCCCTTGTGAGTAACAAGGGTGCAGTGTGCCATGTACCACACTGGCCAAAAGTGCTATTCGGTTGTATATCTCTCTAGCATGCTGTTCAGAATGAGCGTCGAGCACTAGACGTTGACGTGTATATTACTACACGTATCTGCCATTGTAGTAATTATTGTGCGTGATTCATGGCACAGATGAAGTATTACACTGACATTTCGTCGAGATGAGACACATGAAATTTCTACAAGAACAGTGTAATAACTCCAATGACAAAAATTGTGGGTGCTGACACGTAACGAGTCATTGTTACGAGTGTAACAGTGTAACGAGTAATTGTTGCAAAATACGAATTATTTCAGGAATAACGAAAAGCTGGTGGAAGTCGACCTCAAGGAAGATTACTTTGGGTTCCGCAGAAAGGTAGAAACACGTGAATCAATACTGACGCTACAATTTACCTCAGAAGACTGAAGAAAGTTAAACCTAAATTTATAGCATTGGTAGCTTTAGAGAAAGGTTTTGATGAAATTGTCTAGAAGAACTCTTTGAAATTCAGAAGGTAGCAGGGATGAAACACATTGAGGGAAAACTTATGCACAACTTATAATATACCATACTGGAGATAAGAGAGCAAATACAAATAGGGATCGATAGTTGCGAAGAGAATGAGACAATTTTGTAACTATCCCCGATGTTATTGAATCTGTATATTGAGCAAGCAGTAAAAACTTCGTTCAGGAGCTTGATAAGAGGTTGGTAGTGTTAAAAAAGCACTACGAATGCTGTGCTGCCTGAAGGAAAGGACAGGAAATCAGACTGATGAAATGGAAAGTGAGAAAGGAAGTGAATGAATAACGTAATTGAATGCACTGTGTACGCAGACGTTTCAAAGTGAACGAATAAGACGAAAGAGAGCCTTAACAATTATAGAGGTGAATACCACTCCACCACAAAGCCAATTACTTTTTCCTCGCTAGTAATCACTTACTACTGTATTAACCCTAGATTACTAAACCCTCGGTAGCGTTTAAAATCGGATATTTTGTACTTAATTTAGTGTGTAACACAGCATTGGAGATCTTATAACGGTAATTAACCAATGCATAACCTATAAATTATGGCGTCCTTTGAATAAAATGTGGAGCTGTACACTCTGCGATGGTTTAATAGCAAATGTAACATTTCCCCTTTTAGTGTTCTAAGGTTAAGTGAAAGTCGTCATCACGACACAGAAACGTTGTTGCATCTTGTCTGCTTGTCGATATTATTGTACTTTATAGATATTTGTTCCGCAGCGAAACTGTCAGAAATTACAACCGCCCTCCGAGAAGATTGCATACGAAAAATAAAAAAAAAAAAAATACCCGAAACGTTCATTCCATTTAATAGGTCTATGTCAGTTTACGTGCAAATAAAGGAGTAATTTAGTCGTTATTACTCGTACATTGAAACAAGAAAAGCTCCACCGATCGTGACTGCAGTTACGTGGCTTCTCACTTGAGCGTCATTCACAATGATTACGTAAGCGGAGTGCGCAAGAAACGAACATTGTACCCCATATTATACTCTCGCTGCAACCACAGATACAAACTGTCATAAGACAGGATCTGATTATTCAGAACGCTGAATGTCATTACAATATTGGGTAATAAATAGCATATTGCAACAGGTTGACATCTTCGCAGTCAGTTCCTAGTGACACTTTTGAATTGTGCATCTGTGCTTGAGACGTCATTAAATACTGAAAAGGAATGCACATGTATTATGTGAAATTCATTTTATAATTTTATTATTTTGTATGAAACGTAAACTTGCCCTGCTGTTTTTATGGTCTTCAGTCCGAAGACTGGTTTGATGCAACTCTCCAAGCTACTCTATTCTCTCTATGCCTCTTCATCTTCGAATAACTACTGCAACCTACATCTATTTGAAGCCGCTTATCATAATCATCTCTTCATCTCCCTCTACAGTTTTTACCATCCATATTTCCCTCCAATACAAAACTGATGATTCCCTGATGTCTCAATATATGTCCTATCAATCGATCCCTTCTTCTAGCCACGTTGTGTCGCAGATTTCTTTTCTCCCCAGATGTATTCAGTATCTCCTCATTAGTTACGCGGTCTATCCATCTAACCTACAGCTACTGGTCTGAACTATTTATCGTCCACGTTTCACATACGTACAAGGCTACATTCCAAATACTTCCACAAAAATCTTCCTAGCACTCAAATTCATGTTCGATGTTAACAAATTTCGCTTCTGGAACGCTTTTCTTAAGATTGCCAGTCTACACTTATATCCTCTCTACCTTGGCCAGCTGCTCTTATATCAGTGCTCAAACAGCAAAACGCAGCTGCTACTTTTAGTGTCTCATTTCCTTACCTAATTCCCCCAGTATCGCCTGATTTAATTCGACTACATTTCATTGCCCTAGTTTTGCTTTTGGGTCGTCTTATGTACTTCTTTCAAGTCACTGTCGATTCCGTTCAACTGCTCATCGAAATCATATGCCGTCTGCGACAGAGTAACGATGTCATTGGTAAAACTCGAAGTTTTTATTTCTTCTCTCTGAAGTTGAATTCCTTTTCCAAATATTTCTTTGGTTTCCTTTACTGCTTGCGCACTGTGCAGAATCAATACCATTTGAGATAGGCTATAACCCTGTCTACCCCCTTTCTCAACGAGTGCTTCGCTTTAATGCCCTTCGTCTCTTGTAATTGCCGCCTACTCCCTGTAAAAGTTACATATAATATTTCGCTCCCTTTATTTTGCTTCTTCGACCTTGAGAATTTAAAGAGCTTGTTCTACTCAATACTATCAAAAGTTTTCTCTAAGTCTAGAGATGCTATAAAAGATGTTTGCCTTTCTTTAACCTATCTTCTAAGATAAGTCGTAGGGTCAGTATTGTCCGGCGGCGTATTCGTTTATTTTCCCGGAACCCAAACTGATCTTCTCCGAGATCGGTTTCTACCAATCTTCCCATTCTTTTGTAAATAATTAATGTCAGTATTTGACCACCATGACTTAGTTATCAACTTTTTAGGAAAGCTGATCCAGTTGCTGTAGAGACCTTTGTAAACCTTATCAATGGACAAGAGTGGCAAGATGTTTATAGTGCTGATACAGTAGACGATAAATATAATGCTTTCCTCAAGACTTTTCTCGCTCTTGGAAAGTTGCTTTCCGTTAGAACGTTCAAAACAGGGTACTAGCACAAACAGGCAGCCTGGGTGGCTGACTAGAGGGATAAGAATATCCTGTAGAACGAAGTGGCAATTATATCAAAACGTTAGAAACAGTCAAAATCTAAATGCAGCAGTCCATTACAAACAGTATTGTAAGGTGCTTAAAAAAGCTATTAGGAAGGCAAAAAGTATAAGGTATGCAGATAGAATAGCTAAGTCTCAGGATAAAATTAAAACTATATGGTCAGTCGTAAAGGAGTGGCTGGGTCTGCAGAGACAGGTCGAGGATGTAGAATCAGTGCGTAGTGGGAATGTCCGTGTTACTGATAAGTCGCTAAGTCGCATATATGTACAGTATTTAATAATCACTTTCTGAATATAGCAGGTGAACTAAATAGAAACCTAGTCCCAACAGGGAATCATATAGCACTTGTAGAAAAAAGTGTTCCGAGACTGTTACCTGAAATGCTCCTCCATGATACTGGCAAGAGGGAGATGGAGTTAATAATTAAATCACTAAAGACCAAGAACTCTCATGGATATGACGGGGTATCCAGCAGAATACTGAAGTATTGTTCCACGTATGTTAGCCTAGTACTTAGGCATATCTGTAACTTTTCCTTTAGGAGTGGTCGGTTTTCTGACCGATTAAAGTACTCGGTAGTGAAGCCACTTTATAAAAAGGGAGACAGGGATAATGTTGACAATTATAGACCTATTTCTATGCCATCGGTGTTTGCTAAAGTTATCGAGTAGGTTGAATATACAAGGTTACTGGAGCATTTAAATTCACATAATTTGCTGTCAAATGTACAGTTTGGTTTTAGAAATGGTTTAACAACTGAAAATGCTATATTCTCTTTTCTCTGTGAGGTTTTGGACGGATTAAACAAAAGGTTGCGAACGCTAGGTGTTTTCTTTGATTTAACGAAGTCTTTTGACTGTGTTGACCGCAAAATATTACTGCAGAAATTGGACCATTATGGAGTAAGGGGAGTAGCTTACAATTGGTTCGCCTCTTACTTTAAGAACAGAAAGCAGAAGGTAATTCTCCGCAATATTGAGAGTCGTAGTGATGTTCAATCCCAACGGGGCACTGTTAAGTGGGGCGTTCCCCAAGGGTCGGTGCTGGGGCCACTGCTGTTTCTTATTTATATAAATGATATGCCTTCTAGTATTATAGGTGATTCAAAATGTTTCTGTTTGCTGATGATACCAGCTTGGTAGTGAAGGATCTTGTGTGTAATATTGAAACATTATCAAAATAATGTATTTCATGAAATAAGTTCGTGGATTGTGGAAAATAATTTGATGCTAAATCACAGTAAGACTCAGTTTTTACAGTTTCTAACTCACAATTCAACAAGAACCGATATTTTGATTAGACAGAATGGGCATATTATAAGCGAGACGGAACAGTTCAAGTTCCTAGGCGTTCGGATAGATAGTAAGCTGTTGTGGAAAGCCCATGTTCAGGATCTAGTTCAGAAACTAAATGCTGCTTTATTTACCATTAGAACAGTATCTGAAATAAGTGACAGTTCAACACGAAAAGTAGTCTACTTCGCATATTTTCATACGCTTATGTCATGTGGTATTATTTTTTGGGGTAATTCTTCTGATTCAAAAAGGGTATTTTTGGCTCAAAAACGGGCTGTTCGAGCTATATGCGGTGTAAGTTCGAGAACCTCTTGCCGACCCCTATTCAATAGTCTGGGAATTCTGACATTGCCCTCACAGTATATATTTTCTTTAATGTCGTTTGTTGTTAGCAATATTAGCTTATTCCCAAGAATCAGCAGCTTTCACTCAGTTAATACTAGGCAGAAATCAAATCTGCGTGTGGAATGCACTTCCTTGACTCTTGTGCAGAAAGGAGGGCACTATTCTGCTGCATCCATTTTCAATAAGCTACCACAAGAACTCAAAAACCTTAGCAGTTGCCCAAACACTTTTAAGTCTAAACTGTAGAGTTTCCTCGTGGCTCACTCCTATTCTGTCGAGGAGCTCCTGGAAGAGCTGAAAAATTAAGCAAATCCCAGTGTTCCATTGTTGATTTTCTTTATTTAAACTTAGGAATTGTCGCCTGAATACGTTTCTTATATTTCATTTTATCTGTTTTTACTATCGTGTTATAATTTCATGTATTGACTCGTTCCATGACCATGGAGACTTCTCCTTAATTTGGTCCCACGGAACAATAAATAAATAAATAAATAAATAAATAATAAAAAATTAAACTGATAGTTCATACATCTTGCATACCAGGTGGAATAGTTTTGTCACGCCAGCTCTTCCGAAGACACCAGTAGTTCTGAGGAAATGTCGTCAACTCACGGGCCTTTTTTCGATTTAGGTCTTTCAATGCTCTCCAAATTTCCACAGTATCATGTATTCCGCTTCATCTCCATCTACGTCCTCTTCCTATAATATTGCCTTCCAGTTCTTTTCGCTTGTATAGGCCCTCCGTATATTCGTACTCCTTCCAACATTCAGCTTTCCCTTCTTTGCTTACTACTGGTTTTCCATCTGAACTCTGGATAGTCATACAGCTGTTTCTCTTTCCTCCGAAAGCCTTTCCCCAAGTTATACATGCTTCTGTAGTCTTGCATTTGTCCTCCTGTCATTCCTTCTTAGTCATTTTGCACTTTCTTCCACTCTAACACTTTAGACGTCTATATGTTGTCTTTCATCAGTCAAATTCAATATCTCCTGTGATATCAAAAGAATTCTACTAGGGCTTGTATTTTTACCTATTTGATCCTCTACTGCCATCACCGTTTCATTTCTCACATCTACTCATTCGTTTGAAGGGCCAGGTACAATTGTTAGATCCTTCAGATCAGTAATAGATACCATCCCTGCAACAGCACATCAGAGCACACCATTTTGTTTGAGTTGACACAGCTTCTAATGACAAATGACGTATTTTGAATTTCCTTTGTGCTCGTTAGTTTAAACTCCTAAAGTCCTTGCGTACGTCTGCATTCATCAGACGTAGTTCCTCCTTTTAATAATTGCCTAGGGTATATTTCCGCTGTCTTCAGTATGGATAGGGAACGTGATTGCTGTGCTCAAATGCCAGCTGAATTGGCGAGCCTTCTCTCACAGCTCCAGGTAGTGCTTATTTCAGTCACTCAGCTTGAGGCTGCTGCCAGTGAACATCACAGTGGGGGCCCATACATAGTGATCCAAGTGACGTCCAGCATATCCCACAAGTGACGTCCAGCATATCCCACGTGTCCCCCAATCGATCCACTACTGTGGAGGCTCTGGGTACTGCCCGCACTAAGGTTAACATCTCTCCTATGGTCAACTGGGAGGTCGTTCAGGGTATGACAGGCAGCAAAAGACTTTCCAAGGGTCTGATGAAATGGCTTCCCCAGTTCATCTGATGAACAGGTTTCAGCTGCTGTCAGTGCCTGATGCAGTCGCTTGCCCCCTTTTAGTGGAATCCTCTCAGCCGCCAAAAGGGTGGGATTACTGGTAGTTGGGAGCTCCAAAGTGAGACGCATAATGGTGCGTTTTACGGATATGGCTGTCAAGGAGGGAAAGGAAGCCAGTGTGCACTCCTTATGCATGCCAGGAGGAATCATCGCAGACATAGAACGGGTGCTTCTGGATGCATGAAGAGCACAAGATACCGCCAGTTGGAGGTGGTGGCTCATGTTGGTGCTAACGATGTATTGCGCTTTGGATCGGAAGAGATCCCCTCTTGTTTCGGGTGGCTAGGCTGACAGTCTTGCTTACAAGATGAAGAAACAGCTCACCATCTAAAGCATCGGCGACAGGAGCGATTGCGAACCTTTGGTACAGAGCCGAGTGGAGGATCTGAATCAGAGTTTCAGATGGTTCAGAGACCATATAGGCTGCAGACCGCTCGAAATGCGCCGTAGGGTGGTAGGAGGACAGAGGTCCCCTACTCACAGGAAGCTGCTACACGGGTAGTGGGGGCTGTGTGGGAAGCACTAACACTGAAGATCAAATCGTATCTAAAGCCGACTGAAGCCAGTTTACAAATGACGTAACAGTGTCCAGAAAAGACAGGTTAAACGCCGGTGATAGTGGAATGTTTCTTGCTGTTAGAAATGGTTGACCTTGTAGTGAAATGGAAGATGGCAGTTCTTGTGAGTTAATATGGGCTGAGGGTATACTTGAGAACCGGAATAATTGGTTCCTTTTACCAAGTCCCCGACTCAAATGATTCAGTAGTTGAACAGGTGAAAGAAAACTTGTATCTCATTTCAAACAGGTACTCCATTCATACAATTATAGTTGATGGTAACTTCAATCTACCCACTATAAGTTGGGGAAAATACATGTTTAAAGTCGATAATGAGCATAAAATTTCGTCCTAAATCGTGCTGAATGTTTTCTCCAAAAATTGTTTTAAACAATTAGTTAAGGAGCCCACTAGAAGTGCAAATGGTTGCGGAAACATACTTGGCCTCTTAGCAACCCTGAGCAAATAGGGAACATCATGACGGATACAGGGATTAGTAACCACAATGTCGTTGTTGCAAGACTGAATACTGTAAAATCCAAATCCACCAAAATAACGGCAATAAATATGCACCTCAAAAAGCTTTCGTAAGAAACAGTCTTCATTCATTCCAATCTGACTATGCAAGCGTAGACCACATGTGGCTTAAATTCAAAGAAATAGTATAGACGGCAATTGAGAGATGTATACCAAATAAATCAATAAGAGATGGCATTGATCCCCTATGGTACACAATGCAGGTCAGAACACTGTTGCGGAAGCAACGAAAGAAACATGCAAAGTATAAAAGAATGCAAATCTCCGAGACTGGCGATGTTTAATATTTCCCAAAGCGAAGCTGACAGAAAATCCAGAGAGTTTTCGGGTGCATGTAACGTACACAAGCGGCAAGACACAATCAGCACCGAAACTACGCGACAGCAATGGTCATGATACTGATGACGGTGCCACTAAAGCGGAGCTGCTAAGCAGGGTGTTTCGAGATTATTTCAGCGAGAAAGACGAAGTCGATATCCCAGAATTCGAATTATTAAGATGAGTAATTTAGAAGAAAATAACCTCGGCGTAGCGAAGCAGCTTTAATCACTTAATAGAGGCAAGGTCTCCTGTCCAGACTGTATACCAGTTAGATTCCTTTCAGAGTATGCAGATACAATAGCTCCATACTGAGCAATTACATAAAACAGCTCGCTCGACGAAAGACCCGTACCTAAAGGCTGGAAAGGTGAACAGGTCACGTCAATACTGAAGAAAGGAAATAGGAGTAATTCGCTGAATTGCAGACCCGTATCACTAACTTCGGTTTGCAGTAAGATTTTGGAATATACCGTATAATAACATTATCAGTTACTTCGAAGGAAACCATTTATTGACAAATAGTCAACAGGGATTCAGAAAATACCGTTCTTGTGAAACACAATCAACTCTTTATGCACACGAATGGGTGCTATCGACAGGGATTCTCGAATTGATTCCATACTTCTAGATTTCCTGAATGCTTGAAACACCGTTCCTCACAAGCTGCTTTTAAGTAAATTGCTTGCCAATGCATTATGCTCTCAGTTGTGCGATTGGATTCGTGATGTACACTGTTGTAGTCACTCTCGAAATTATGAATCTGAATTGAAGAATAATGTCAAAGCAATTATTTCTGTGTGTTCGAAAGACTGCCGTGATCATACTTGCATTCAAAAAACGTTGTAACAGACATGAAACAGCAAATAATTAATTTCAGTCACTTCATGAATCAAACTCGGACCTCTTTATTGGACAGCAGTGGACAGATAAACGGTTCAAATGGCTCTGAGCACTACGGGACTTAACTTCTGAGGTCATCAGACCCCTAGAACTTAGAACTACTTTAACCTAAGGACATCACACACATCCATGACCGAGCCAGGATTCGAACCTGCGACCGTAGTGGTCGCGCGGTTCCAGACTGTAGCGCCTAGAACCGCTCGGCCACTCCGGCCGGCAGTGGATAGATACTTACAGTACATGGACTACTGCAGCTGTCAAAAAGATAAGTACAGATTGACTTCTTGTATAAGTGCCACCCAGTGGACTATTCGTATATTGCAAGACAGTGATGATTCACTAAACTTACATGTTACGGACTTTGCCGATTATTATCAGTAACGGCAATGTGTGGCCTAGCTATAATCCTCCCTGCCACAGTACCAGATCCTCTGGTGTATGGAAAGAACTGGCCTCTGAAATGAGTCACATCTCGAGCAGTACGGTTCTGTGTAGAGAACGAAAAGTATTAAATATTTTCCTTTTTTGAAAAAGGTAGTTTAGCTGTGGGGAAATGGATAATATTCTACAACAAGCCTTTAGAAACGTTTTAATCTAATTTTGAGTACTGCAACTAACAATTCACAGTAAACATCTTGATAGTAAACCAGAGAACGCATATTTTTCAAAACTCTTTTACAGATTTTGTAAATCAGCCAGAAAGAAACTTCGAATTGAATGTTCATTTACACAGTTTTATTATCTTACGCTACAGTAACAAACATTTTTATAATACCAGTAATTTAATATACATAGAGTTCCTTATTTTTCAGCGTGTGCAAAGCCTTGTCATAACGACGCCGTCTTGGAGGTGGAGAAATCGCTTCGAGCGAAGATTCCATAAAAATGTATTCATTAATTCTGCATCAATTTAGCACAGCCGCTTTCGCAAGAATGATCAAGTACACGTGGTTCACATAGAAGTTGATGGAAGAAATAGCAATTATTTTCGAGTTTAAACGAACTGTTGTGTTTTCCGGTACCAGCTTTGAAAAATCCATATGCCTGCAATGCAGTAGCTTTCATTAAACGTGATTAGTGCTTCACGAATGTTTGTTTAGGTTGCTTCTACCACAAATGACATCCGGAATTCTGTTCTAGCGCAGCAAGGCTTACAAGCGACAGCGAGTAAAACGATTCTGCAATGCTTTAGTAACAAACGGAACACACATTTGAAGAAAGTTTCGTGTTATGCATGATTTATTAACAAAATTACGCGGTGAAAATGATTACTTTTGGATAATTTTTAATGACATATAATATTGCGTGATAGTCTGTGTGACGAAATTTAAGAAAAAAAAAAGAGTGCACAACCAATATGGTAACCATGGACGTGAACCTAAACCATTGCTCTCTGCTTGCTAGGTCAAAACATGACTCCCAATGTGAGTACAGCAGGTATGCATGAAACATCATCACTTTTCTCGGAAAGCTGGTGCCGTCGCATGAAAATCTGACACCTATGTACTTAGCACAGGACCATCTTTAACATACACTACTGGCCATTAAAATTGCTACACCAAGAAGAAATGCAGATGATAAACGGTTATTCATTGGACAAACGTATTATACTAGAACTGACATGTGATTACATTTTCACGCAATTTGGGTGCATAGATACTGAGAAATCAGTACCCAGAACAAGCACCTCTGGCCGTAATAACGGCCTTGATACGCCTGGGCATTGAGTCGAACAGAGCTTGGGTGGCGTATACATGTACAGCTGTCCATGCAGCTTCAACACGATACCACAGTTCATCAAGAGTAGCGACTGCCGTATTGTGACGAGCCAATTTCTCGGCCACCATTGACCACACGTTTTCAAATGGTAAGAGATCTGGACAATGTGCTGGCAGGGCAGCAGTCGAACATATTCTGTACCCAGAAAGAACCGTACAGGACCTGCATCATGCGGTCGTGCATTATCCTGCTCAGATGTAGGGTTTCGCAGGGATCGAATGAAGGGTAGAGCCACGGGTCGTAACACATCTGAAATGTAACGTCCACTGTTCAAAATGCCGTCAGAGCGAACAAGAGGTGACCGAGACGTATAACCAATGGCACCCCATACCATCACGCCGGGTGATACGCCAGTATGGCGATGACGAATACAATCTTCCAATGTGCGGTCACCGCGATATCGCCAAACAAGGGTGCGAGCATCATGATGCTGTAAACAGAACCTGGATTCATCCGAAAAAATGACGTTTTGCCATGCGTGCACCCAGGTTCGTCGTTGAGTACACCATTGCAGGCACTCCTGTCTGTGATGCAGCGTCAAGGGTAACCGCAGCCATGATCTCCGATCTGATAGTCCATGTTGCTGAAAACGTCGTCGAACTGTTCGTGCAGATGGTTGTTGTCTTGCAAATCTCCCCATCTGTTGACTCAGGGATCGAGACGTGGCTGCACGATCCGTTACAGCCATGCAGATAAGATGCCTGCCATCTAGACTGCTAGTGATACGAGGCCGTTGGGATCCAGCACGGCGTTCCATGTTACCCTCCTGAACCCACCGATTCCATATTCTGCTAACAGTCATGAATCTCGACCAACGCGAGCAGCAATGTCGCGATACGATAAACCGCAATCGCTATAGGCTACAATCCGACCTTTATCAAAGTCGGAAACGTGATGGTACGCATTTCTCCTCCTTACACGAGGCATCACAACAACGTTTCACCAGGCAACGCTGGTCAACTGCTGTTTGTGTATGAGAAATCGGTTGGAAACTTTCCTTATGTCAGCACGTTGTAGGTGTCGCCACCGGCGCCAACCTTGTGCGAATGCTCTGAAAAGCTAATCATTTGCATATTACACCATCTTCTTCCTGTCGGTTAAATTTCGCGTCTGTAGCACGTCATCTTCGTGGTGCAGCAATTTTAATGGCCAGTAGTGTAATTGAGGATCATCAGAATCCGTGATTAACATGTCTGATGGCCCCTTTTTAGTTTAATAGCAGGATACCGGATTAAATACCCGCACTGGTAAACGTTGCATTAACTTGTGGGCGTGTCAGCTGGGATCGACGCTACAGCCTAAACGACCAAAATTATCCTACTTACCACGCTACCGATGATACGGTTGACATTTGCCGTTAGGACTTAAGTACCAGTGTTGCGCATGCGCAGAGAGTACTTTACTCTTGCCGTTCCCCTCGCACCCTTCGCGGCGCCCATATTGTCTGGCGAAGACAGTAGTGGGGACTCAGCGGACGCATAGAAATGAAGCCACAGCGGAAAAACATAAATGGTTTGTCTGTTACGCGTTCTTCATTTTCAACGGCTGCATTAATATATCCCGACGCGTTTAAAGCGGATGGACTGAGCAGATTTCGCTTATTTAGAGAAAAAGGACAGATTCTTAGACAATGTTCGGCTAAGGTGCGTCCTATCTCCTCCGTCACTTTTTGGCGGAGTCAAGGAGGTTAGGTTAGGCAGCGTCAGAATCTATGCATGAACAACGGCGGCTCGTGGATATACATTCTAGGTGTTCGCAAATTTTTAAATTCATATAAATATGAGAGGGTGAAATTAATAGCATCTGCTGTATAACAGTTATGCTCGTCATATATTTGTGCAACTTCAGCCGCTTTACATAATAATAATAATAATAATAATAATTTGCATAACATGTCTGAAACAAGAAAGAATTGTTTTTGTGGAATTTTGTGGTTTTGTACATAATTAAGCACAGTTTAAGCAAAAACAAAATAATGTTTAAGCTTTCTCCACTCTACGTTTCGCATTTTAGTGTAAGTGGAAGTTTTTGTGCTTTTTTACTTTTTCGAACAAATTTACAAGATTCCTAATACATGTATTAGTTAATCAATTAACTTCTGGGATGGAAATCAGGCATTCTTACGTTGCATTCACATAACGACGTACATTTGTTATACACTTCCTTGTTAAATGTTCGCTTGTAGTCACGCTTATTTGATTTCGTCACTTTCTCTGGTTTGGAATGCCCTAGTTGCTTTGCGGATAACTTTTCCTGTAATTTTCTTATCTGTCAGCGATTAATACAGCTTCAACAGAGTTCATGCTGACACTCCGCAGGACAGCAGATTCATGCACAGTAGATAACCAATTGCAAACACAAACTGCCGTTTGCGGAACTGATTAAATTCAAGTAGTATTATCTACCAACAAGGTCGCGTGACTAGAATACAAATGAGATGCTGAGAGCCATAATGGCCAAAAACATACCGTCTTAGACCCTGCCCCCTACCTATTTAAGTGAATATAAGAGAAACCAGTGGTACAGCTTTTCGCGAATGTTCAAATATATGTACAACGCGGGCCTACAGTACAGATAAACCATAAGATCAACAGATGTCAGAAGGACAAATAAATGCTACAGTCTCACAATCGACGATGATGTGCTTTATGGTTATCAGCACGTCAAATATGAAAAAATTCAAAACTATATGTACCCTATCTCATACAGAATCCCACAAAATAGGTTTTTCTCTCAGTATACCTATAACATATACTGATGTACAACCTAATTTTAGTATATAGTGTGTTAAATCGCATACCTCAAGAGTGTGCTAGTACCTAACGGGATATATGGCGAACGCAGATAAAAGTCTGCTCCAGTGTGCTGCCATCTGGTGGCATTGGCATGAACTAATAGTTGAGTGGTAAAGGCTAGCAGCGCCGATAGTTTTCCTATTTATACGTTTGTATTACGAAGATCTGTAGTTTCAGTGATACAGTGCATTAAGGATCTCTCCAAAACACATTGTTCTGAGGGTGATTTATTATGTTACATTGGTAGGATGTGCGACTTTACTGTGTAAAGGTTTTTCTAATGTGGTTGTGAGCGCATGGTGGTTATTTTAGACGGTAAAAGTAAATGATGTTTCTATAATATGATACATGGATGATATTACTGTGTGAGTAAACAAGTATTATTTGATTAATGAAATGTAGATTTGTGGTTTCGCAGCAGGACGATTGATTCTAAAAACGGTGAAAATTAATGCAGCACTGACACTATATTCAGATAATCAGATTATAGTACTAGGAACTACAATGCCCTTTTAAACACTTGAGAAAGGAAGAAACAAGAATTATGATGGCAGTATTATTTCAGATTGAGTGTAGTGGCTTCTAATAAAGAAAATCAACTACAGTGCAGTGTCTTTTATTACACTTGCAAGAAGCAAAGCTCCTTCGGTATTTAATAAAACTAACACAATGTTTCGTTGTATTTGTGGCGCAAGAGTGAAAATATTAACTGTCAAATTAGTCTTTAGGTTATCATAAACTGTGCCAAACATACCACACAAAAAAATGGTTCAAATGGCTCTGAGCACTATGGGACTCAACTTCTGAGGTCATCAGTCCCCTAGAACGTAGAACTACTTAAACCTAACTAACCTAAGGACATCACACACATCCATGCCCGAGGCAAGATTCGAACATGCGACAGTAGCGGTCGCGCGGTTCCAGACTGAAGCGCCTAGAACCGCTCAGCCACCACGACCGGCCATACCACACAAAAGCTTTGAAATTATGTACTTTTCAGAACGTGAGATAGGCCTAAATATCGGAAAGATGTAATCGTCAGGTGTCAAATATCGAAGTGTCACTTCCAGTTTTACTTAAGACATAACTACATCTTAAATATGAGTATCGAATTTTTTAATAGAGCTCGAATCACACCTGTAAAAGTACTCGATTTTAGCTTTCGTTATCCGAAAGTGTTTCATGTATGAATTTTCAGCAGTACATACTCGAGATGATTAGTGGTGACCCTGAAAAGCAAGTTTACAAACACTATGTCCTACTGAATTAATTCGAAGGGTAGAGCACTAAAAAGTGAAACACATACACCACATTTGCAAACTACCTCATATAGCAGGATCACCACTCTACAGGCACAAAAGCATCAATGAGAATAACAGTACTCGTCAGCAACTAAAGCCTACCTACCAAAACACAAAAAAGATCCACTACAGTAAATTTAAGCGCAACATTGACCGTCCTTTTCATCTGAACACATTGTTTTTTGAGGTTGTAATTCACGCCTGAAATTCCCGATATAGATTTTGTTTGCCTGCGGTGTCCAATAAAGCTGCGATTTCAGTCCGTTAATTCCGAGCTGTACCAGGATTATGAATTGTTCATCGTTAGGTTACCAAAAAATTCTTCTTTCTGAGGCGCCTTGTCACGGCCCAGGCGGCTCAGGGAGCTTCGAGTCCTCCCTCGGGCATGTGTGTGTGTGTGTGTGTGTGTGTGTGTGTGTGTATGTGTTTGTTGTCCTTAGCGTAAGTTAGTTTAAGTTAGATTAAGTTGTGCGTAAGTTTAGGAACCGATGACCTTAGCAGTTTGGTCCCATAAGACCTTACCACAAATTTCCAATTTTTTTCATCTTTCCAGGACTAAAGTTATCAGTTTCGCTTTGTCGGAATGTCGCACAACACAAAAAAGATCCACTTCAGTAAATATAAGCACAAGATTCACCATCCTTTCCATCTGAACACACTGTTTTTTGAGGTTGTAATTCACACCTGTAATTTCCGATAAAGATTCTGTTTACCTGTGGTGTCCAATATAGCTGCGATTTGCATCGTTAGGTTACCACGAAATTCTTCTTTCCAGGACTAATGTTATCAGTTTCTCACAGTCCGTATTTCGTTTTATCAGAATGTCAGACGATTTGATCGAATAAAACGAACTGATTTAAATTTAACCGATAGTCGTCCAAAGTCTGTACTTTCGGGCGATTTAAAAAAAAAAATTGGATGTCTCCGGAATCCAGGCAGTCTACTGCTGGAGGTTCACAGCTCACGTTTTATTGCCATAATGTCCCTAATTCTTATAGTTTAAGTTTCGTTTGGAGTCATCTGTCTTCTGACTGGTTTCATGCGGTCCCCTAAAAATTCCTGTTCTCTGCTACAACCTCTTCATTCCAGAGCAGCAATTGCAACCTGAGTTATTTGTCGGATGTATTCCGATCTGTCTTCCTTTACAGTTTTTACCCTCTACAGCTCTCTCTAATATCACTGAAGTTATTCCCTGACACCTTAAAAGATGTCCTATCATTCTGTCCCTTCTTCTTGTCAGAGTTTTCCATGTGTTCCTTTCCTCGCTGATTCTACGGAGAAATTCCTTACTCCTTACATCAGTCTACCTAATTTTCAACATTTGTCCACAGCATCACATTTCGAGTGCTTCGATTATCTTGTGTTCCGGTTTTCCCATACGCCATGTTTCAAGTACCATACAATACTGTCTTCCAATGTACATTTTCAGAAATATCTTCTATTAATTAAACTCTATGTTTGACAACAGCTGACTTCTGTTGGCCAGGAATGCCTTTCTTGCCAGTGCCAGTCTGCGTTTTATGTCGTCCTTGCTCCGTCCATCACGGGTTATTTTCCGGGCTATGTAGCAGAATTCCTTAAGTTCGCCTACTTCGTGACCATCAGTTCCTCGCTGTTCTCATTTCTGCTACTTCTAATTGCTTTCATCTTTCTTCTGTTTACTCTGAGTCTATATTCTGTACGCGTCAGACTGTTGTGGTCAACAGTTCCTGTAATTATTCTCCACTTTCGCTAAAGATAGCAGTGTCATCGGCGAATCTTGTCACTGATATCTTTTCATCTCGAATATTAATCCCATTCTTGAGATTTTCTTTTTTTCCGTCATTGCTTCTTCGATTTTTGGATTGAAGAGTAGGAACGAAAGAGTGCATCCCTGTCTTGCACCGTTTTTAATACGAGCACTTCGTTCTCGGCGTTCTTCATCTTTATGTTTATGGAAAGAAATACTCGGTGACGGCGGAGATTAGGACATCAATTAACGTCTTACTTCTCTGTCTAGATACCCATAGTTGCGTGCAAATCTTTCTGTAGTTTTCGTGATTGGAGAATTCCGGACCGAGGCACCGCCTGTGAATCGTGTTTTCCACAGCGAAACAAAACGCCATTCAGCTCTCAGGAGCGACCGCCCTTGGAGTCCGGCGAGGCAGAGCGTCAAGTCCTGCGGTGAGCTTACTGTATTTTGCACCATGTGTCGTCAGGGAAGTCTCTCAGAAAATCTGTAGCGGCAGAACACTTCAGTTTGGCAGACTCGCTGAGCTCAGAAAGAAATTTGTTTTCAAGTTGAGAAGTCCTTTCCAGAATCGAGTGGCGTGAGGTGGCAAGCGCCTTGCAGAGCCATGAGAAAGGACGAGGCCCCAGTCTTCACACGGGACACCCTGGGCACTTTGTCGACAGTTTTGAATGCGACTGCTTGCCGATTTAAAGTAACAGATTAGCAGAGGGGAGGAGCCGAGCGCCGGTTTCGTAAGTCCACAACGTAGACCCAGCGTATTGGCTAGAGAGGTATATCAGTAACAGTGTGGGTACGCAGAAAGACCTTATTCACAACCGACTCCTTCCATTGGTTAACACTGCAAACCGGGAAATTATTGCTGATTTGTTTATGGACATGCTATTGTGCAGAGTTCTGTAAAATCATCTGTTGACGTACCAAAAGCACAGATGCAGAAGCGAGAGTTGGTCCGGATGCCTAATAGAACACATTTCTTCTCCAGACGCTAAACGAGAAAGCCCTCCTCTCCAAACCTGAACAGAAAACACATCATCTCTGGACGCTGAAAAGAATACACCTTTTCTCTGAATGTCAAACAGATTACACCTCTTCTCCGGACGCTGAACAGAAGACACCTCTTCACCAGTTGCCGAACAGAATACACTTCTTGTCAGGATGCTGGACACACTTTTTCTCTGGACACTGAACTGAATACACTTCTTCTTTGGACACTGAACAGAACACACTTCTTCTCTGGATGCCAAACAGAATACACTTCTTCTCCACAGATGCCAAGCAGAGTACACTTCTTTTCTGAGCGTCAGACAGAATACACTTCTTCTCTGAACACTGAACAAAATACAGTTCTTCTCTAGACACTGAACAGAATACACTTCTTCTCCAGATGCCGAACAGATAACAGTTTTTCTTCATGCCACATAGAACACACTACCTCTCTGTATGCCTAACAGAATACACTTCTTGTCCAGAAGCCAAATAGAATACATTTCTTCTGCAGATGCCAAACATAATATACCGGGTGATCAAAAAGTTAGTATAAATTTGAAAACTGAAGAAATCACGGAATTATGTAGATAGAGAGGTACAAATTGACACACATACTTGGAATGACATGGGGTTTTATTAGAACCAAAAAAATACAAACGTTCAAAAAATGTCCGACAGATGGCGCTTCATCTGATCAGAATAGCAATAATTAGCATAACAAAGTAAGACAAAGCAAAGATGATGTTCTTTACAGGAAATGCTCAATATGTCCACCATCATTCGTCAACAATAGCTGTAGTCGAGGAATAATGTTGTGAACAGCACTGTAAAGCATGTCCAGAGTTATGGCATTGGCGTCGGATGTTGTCTTTCAGCATCCCTAGAGACGTCGGTCGATGACGACACACTTGCTAATCCAGGTAACTCCAAAGCCAGTAATCGCACGGACTGAGCCCTGGGGACCTGGGAGGCCAAGCATGACGAGAGTGGCGGCTGAACACACGATCATCATCAAACGACGCACGGAAGAGATCTTTCACGCGTCTAGCAATACTTTTTTCGGTTCTAATAAAACCTCATGTCATTCCAAGCATGTGTGTCAATTTTTACTTCTCTATCTACGTTATTCCATGGTTTATTGAGTTTACAAATTTATGCTCACTTTTTGATCACCCGGTATGTCTTCTCCGAGCGCCGGAAAGAATACACTTCTTCTCTAGACGCCAAACAGGAGACACTTCTTCTTCGGATGCCGCATACAACACATTTCTACTTTGGATGCCGCAAATAACACGCTACTTTGCCTGTAGACGACGAGGGCTAGTCTTTTATTCTTGTCCTTGCCAAGACATAATACCATTCTTGCTCAACAATCATTTAGCCTGTGTACCTACGATTTCTGATCCTCAGTCGGATGGTATGATTGAATATATGTCAATGTTTTCCTGCTGCAGCTTGTAATAAATACTACATCTACATCTACATACATACTCAGCAATCCACCATACGGTGCGTGGCGGAGGGTACCTCGTACCACAACTACCATATTCTCTCCCTGTTCCACTCCCAAACAGAAAGAGGGAAAAATGACTGCCTATATGCCCTGTACGTGCCCTAATCTCTCTTATCTTATCTTTGTGGTCTTTCCGTGAAATATAAGTTGGCGGCAGTAAAATAGTACTGCAGTCAGCCTCAAATGCTGGTTCTCTAAATGTCCTTAGTAGCGATTCACGGAAAGAACGCCTCCTTTCCTCCAGAGACTCCCACCCGAGTTCCTGAAGCATTTCCGTAACACTCGCGTGATGATCAAACCTACCAGAAACAAATCTAGCAGCCCGCCTCTGAATTGCTTTTATGTCCTCCCTCAATCCGACCTGATAGGGATCCCAAACGCTCGAGCAGTACTCAAGAATAGGTCGTATTAGTGTTTTATATGCGGTTTGCTTTACAGATGAACCACATCTTCCCAAAATTCTTCCAATGAACCGAAGACAACTATCCGCCTTCCCCACAACTGCCATTACATGCTTGTCCCACTTCATATCGCTCTGCAATGTTACGTCCAAATATTTGATCGACGTGACTGTGTCAAGCGCTACACTACTAAGGGAGTATTCAAAGATTACGGGATTCTTTTTCCTATTCATCTGCATTAATTTACACTTATCTGTATTTAGAGTTAGCTGCCATTCTTTACACCAATCACAAATCCTGTCCAAGTCATCTTGTATCCTCCTACAGTCACTCAACGACGACACCTTCCTGTACACCACAGTATCATCAGCAAACAGCCGCACATTGCTATCCACCCTATGCGAAAGATCATTTATGTAGATAGAAAACAACAGCGGACCTACCACACTTCCCTGGGGCACTCCAGATGGTACCCTCACCTCCGATGAAGACTCACCATCGAGGACAACGTACTAGGTTCTATTACGTAAGAAGTCTTCGAGCCAAATTATTTTGATTTGGAATCCTGTTTCATTTGCTAATTACATGACCGTCTTGGCACTAGTAAATGTGTTACCAAATGGTCAACGTAAGTCTTATTTCATTAGTGCCACCGTCTTAAAATAAATTTAATCCATTGCTCACATTTCAATTAATTGACATCAGTCTTAGTTTAGTCTTGCCACAACCCATCGACCACCATCATAGAGACCGCAACCTGATGGTACTGGAGATTGATCACTGAGTGGCTACGTGCAGTCTGGGCCGTACATACAAAACGTTTTAGCTCAATATTTTTTTTTTAGTTCTTAAGAGGAGACTGCGAGCTGCTGTAGCGAGTGGTGTTTCGACGAATGCTGGACATTTGCCACGTCGGATATTTGCCACACTTGCCCTTTCGCCAGGTAGCTTGAGTAGCGATCCCTCAGGTAAGAGACGCCCTTCGTCGTACTTCTGTCCGCTTTCGAACCGCCGTCTCCACATCTTACTCGATACAACCAGTACGTAAGGGACCTTCTTCTTCGACATCTTGGCGAAATACAGAGCTTCTTTTCCGAAATCGAAATATTAAAACTTTTGGGAAACGAAAGCAATTCCGACGATTATGTCAGTATGTAATTAGTTCTGCCAAGTATAAATATACTGTCTGTACGGTAGTTTCCTTTCACGCTTACTGATTGCGATAGAAACAGTCCATTGCCATGAAAGCAACAAGAACGGAACGATGTAAAGAGAATGCGAATGTACGTTAATCATTTCTTTTTGATCACTGCGTTTGTGCCTACTTTAATTACTACAACTGCATGCCCAAAAGACAGTAAGGAAAGAAGAAATGGGTATGTGAATGTTTGAAAAGAAGAACGACATGCTCCATATTAATTTACTCTCTAAAATCCGATATCCCTTGCGGTGAAACATTAGTTAATAAAGTGTAGCGGGACAATGTTCGAAACATACCTGAAAGTAAGTTCATAAACAGAGATAAGAACATCTATGATTGACATGTCATCTAAAGTCGACGTATAATTTTAAAATGTTAGAAATAAGGAAATGAAGTAATACAGAATGCTGTGCTTATAACGTACGTTGTTGTTCTACATTGTTTAGCTCTGATATTTACAGGGTCACAGAGAAAGCATCCTAGGTTTTGGAGGGAAATGCCGTAATTGTAATGATCTGCACTACAACAAAAACAAGAAGCACAACTTAAGGAAAAATAATGTAATGTGTGTTCCAGCTCACAAGCAACATTGAAGCAGGTAGTTCCTGTGACTTAGTGTGGACAGAGGTTATATTCGACAACCGGAATAAATTAATAACTGGTTCCTTTTACCGACCCCCGGTCTCAGATGAAACAGTTGATCAATATTTTAAAGAAAACTCGAGTCTCATCGCAAATAGGTACCCTACTCATACAGTTACAGTTGGCAGTGACTTCAATCTACCTTCCGTATGTTGACAAAAATACATTTTCAGACCGTGTTGTAGATAGAAAACAACTTCCGTAATTGTTCTAAATGCTTTTTTTAAATTATTTTGAACAATTAGTTCACGAGGCCATTCAAATTGTAAATGGTTACGAAAACACACTTGACCTATTAGCCACAAATAATCCTGAGCATCACGACGGATACAGGGCTTAGTGAACACACAGTCGTAGCGAGGCTCAATTCCGTAACAAACAAATTCACTAAAAGTAAACGCGAAATATATGTATTTATAGAAGCAACTAAAAATTCGGTTGACGTCTTTCTAAGAGACAGTCTCCAATCCTTCGAAAGTATGTAAGTGAAGACCATATGTGGCTTAAGTTCAAAGAAATAGTATCAAAAGCGCTCGAGAGATTCATACCAAATAAATTAATAACAGACGGTACTGATCACCCATGGTACACAAAACACGACAGAAAGCTGCTGCAAGAGCACCGAAAAAGGCACGTATAATTTAGACGAATGCAAAATCTCCAAGATTGGCGAAGTTTTACTGATGCTCGAAATTTGGTGCGGATTTCAATGGGAGATGCATTTAATAGTTTCCACAACGAAACTCTCTAGAAATGTGGCGGAAAATCGATAGAGATTCTGGTCCTATGTTAAGTAAACCAGCGGAAAGGCTCAGTAAGTACCTTTACTGCGGGTCGGACGACGGAGGAGGAGGAGGAGGAGGGGGATGGGGAGGCAATGGACCCAAACCTTCGGAGCAGGTAAAATCGTGGCAAATGTTCGGCGTGGCAAGTGTCCGCACACCGCTTGGACAGGAGTGCGCTGTCCGCTTATACGGATCGGCCGTCAGGAGGAGGCAGGTGCGCGGCTGCTGACGGCTGGCTCGTCAGCGCGCGCAGCCTCATCGGCATTCACCGGCCTCACGGAGCGCCACCCCTCCCTGCGCACCTGTTGACGGCCTCGCTCAGGCAGGCTGGGAGCTCCGACAGCGGCGGGCGGGCGCTGCCTGTCTTCGTGGGAAGGCGACGCGACACGGCTGACAAGCACGACCCGTGGGAAAGGGACTCTCTTCATTCTCCCGACGTCAGCAATCTGATTTGTGACGGTTTTTCCCGTCCAATTCTTCTCAGTCGGTGTGCTCCGTCGACGCACAGTCTCGATGCCTATTTGCACGAGCCTTTTACGGCACAACGAGAGGCTGCGGAATTCCGCAGAACGCTTAAACTTCCTGTGCCCACCACCTCACACTTCGCTTCTGGGTGCTGTACGGATGTTTTATGAAAGGGAAGCCTGTAAGCATTTGTTAAAACGTACATGACGGTACATCAATGTTAGCGATAGAAATCGTACCCTTCACGTGAGTATTTTAATTGAGGGGAGGAATGCGTCCAGAAGAAAAGAGAAGACTGGACCAAGGTGAATACAGCGAGATGGTGGCAAGACGGAAGACGACAGAGAGGCTTATGTTCCAAACAGACCCGGCCAGACGCTGGAAACTGTCCAAGATGACGATGATGAGGATCACCTCTGTCCACTCCCATCCTACTGGGACATTTCGACCTTGTGACACTTGTGTGGAGATGAAATGACATTTTTGCAAAGACCAAGACACTTAAGACTTTTCTGCTTTCACATTGGTTGGCTTCGTCTAGTCACATACAAATGGCCACCTTCCAACATAACCTACACTTCGGGCTAAGCGATAGATCGTTCTGCCTCCCCAAACAAGTCACTTGCTTTCACATTGGTTGGCTTTGTCAAGTCACCTTCCAACCTAACCTACGCCTCGGAGTAAGCTCACAACCAGCCTTTTTGATTTCACATTTTTGGCTTCGTCAAGTCACGTACAGCCGATCACCTTGCTACCTAACCCAGACCTGGGCTGCGTTGGAGATCATTTTCTCCCCACAACCAGGTTTTTATCTTTCACGTTCGTTGGCTTTGTTAAGTCATATGTGCCACTCACATACCAACCTAACCTTGCACTAAGCTACAGATCAGTCTGTCTCCAAACCAAGGTGTGTCTCATCCACGTTCGTTCGGTTCGCCAACCAAACTGTTTTATTTCGACCTAATATAGACCTAGTCTGAAGATGAGCAAACAAGTCTGAAAATTTTAAGGCAAAATAAATTAGTATTAAGAAGTGACTGGTCGTAGTTTTTTCAATCGTTCATCATGTATAAAAAATAATTCCTGGTAACACGTGGCACAGACTACAGGAAAAAATGTTAGTGATCCTGTATGTCGCCTGCAAAAAACCCCTTACCCTAATTCCATGTCTGTTTAAGATTCGTCCTGGTAAACAGTTAGTTGCTCCACGGAACGAACGGAAGAAACCTCGTGTGCAGATCTTGTTATCTTAGTTGAGTGGACTTGAATTTGCGTTTTACGCAGAGCTGACTTTATTTTATGTGTACGATAGTTATTTTGTGTTAACACATACGTTAGGTTAGACGGTTTATTTAGGCGCCGAGTCTGTTCGGCACAAAGAGAGGCTGCGGAATTGCGCAGAACGCTTAAACTTCCTGTGCCCACCACCTCACACTTCGCTTCCGGGTGCTTCCGGTTTTGTGAAAGGGAAGCCTGTAAGCATGTGTTAAAACGTACATGACGGTACATCAATGTTACGGATAGAAATCGTAGCCTTCACGTGAACATTTTAATTGAACGGTATGAACCAGCCGTGAACAGGAGACAAGAGAGCTTGACAGAAGCAATGTCCATCACAACTAAAGTTCCCAGGTCTAAAAACAGAAAATATGGACTCGCTTTTATACGCTCAAGCGCCAAAGAAACTGGTATAAGCATGTATATTCAAATACAAAACAGGCAGAATACGGCGATGAGTCCGACAACGCCTGCATAAGACATCAAGTGTATGTCGCAGTTGTTAGATCAGTTACTGCTGCTACAATCGCAGGTTATCGAGATCTAAGTGAGTCTGAACGTGGTGCCGTAATTGGCGCAGGAGCGATGGGACACAGCCCTGAGAGCGCGCCGGCCGAAGTGGCCGAGTGGTTCGAGGCGCTACAGTCTGGAACCGAGCGACCGCTACGGTCGCAGGTTCGAATCCTGCCTCGGGCATGGATGTGTGTGATGTCCTTAGGTTAGTTAGGTTTAAGTAGTTCTAAGTTCTAGGGGACTGATGACCTGAGAGGTTAAGTCCCATAGTGGTCAGAGCCATTTGAAGCCTGAGATCGCGATGAAGTGGGGATTTTCCCGTCCGACCATTTCACGAGTATACCGTGAATATCAGGGATCCGGTAAAACATCAAATCTCCAACACCGCTGCGGCCGGAAAAAGATCTCGCAAGAACGGGACCAACGACGACTGAAGAGAATCGCTCAACGTGACGGAAGTGCAATCCTTCCGCAAATCGCTGCAGTTTTCAGTGCTCGGCCATCAACAAGTGTCAGCATGCCAACCATTCAACGAAACAGAATTGATATGGGCTTTCGGAGCCGAAGGCACACTCGTGTACCCTTTATTACGACACGAAGCTTTACGCCTCGCCTGGGTCCGTCGACACCGACATTGGACTGGTGATGACTGGAGTCATGTTGCCTGGTCGCACGAGTCTCGTACCAAATTGTATCGAGCGGATAGACGTGTACGGGTGTGGGGACAACCTCATGAATCCGTGGACACGGCATGTCAGCGGGAGACTGTTCAAGATGGTGGAGGCCCTTTAATGGTGTGGGGTGTCTGCAGTTGGAGTATACTACATACGACTCTGAAAGGTGACACGTTCGTAAGCATCCTGTCTGATTACCTGCATCCGTTCATGTCCATTGTGCATTCCGACGGACTCGGGCAATTATAGCAGGACAATGCGACACCCACAAGTCCAGAATTGATACAGAGTGGCTCCAGGAACACTCTTCTGAGTTTAAACACTTCCGCTGGCCACCAGTCTCCCCAGACATGAACATTATATCTAGGATGCTTGGCAAGGTGCTGTTCAGAAGAGACCTCCACCCCTTCGTATTCTTACGGATTTATGGACAGCCCTGCAGCATTAATGTTGTCAATTCCTTCCTGCACTATTTCAGACATTAGTCGAGTTTATTTGGCTCTTCAGTGTATAATCAATCGTAATGAGAGGTTAATGGAATCTCCACCATGTGTTCTTCAACAACTGTGAGATGCGTTACAGACGGTATGAAAGCCTGCGTCCGCAGTGGTCTCATGAGGCAAGCAGTTCCACGACTGAATGTGATTTGCGTAGTATGAATGCTGAACTGATTATAAAAATAATTCAAAACTGGAGCAGAAAAAACGGGGTATAAGAACCTCATTGATACACAAAAGGTACAGAACAAAACGATCCAACTAATGGAGGTCAAAGGATATTCTGGAATTATCTACGATGAGTCAGTGAAACAATTAGCAATGATCAACATTTCGGAACGGAAATTACCCCTAGCGCGATACCGAGACTGACTTCGTATCGTTAGTTAAGAAATGGATACTCGACAAGTGGTCTAGACGGATAATTCTACACGTATGAGAGAACAATGCTTGGGAAAAATCCAATCTTCCATTCCCACTACTGGCTAGAGAATGGTTTTAAAACCACAGACTTTTCCGCAGCCACACCACATCAAAATCCAGGATGATACACGGCCACAACTGCTGAAGGGGTACATCTCTAGATGGCTGTGCTCGTCCCCATAACATACTGTGAAGCACACCCGCTAGAACTGGCTAGCCTCAACAACGCCCCTCTCGGCTGCTCCAGACAGGTCACCTAACAGACCAACGTTGACTAGGCAATCCTCAAACCACGAGAGACGGCGGAACTGACAGACTCTCCCATTATCGATATATAGCGTATTCCTTTCTTTTTATTAAAGATACCAGATCGTGATTTCCAATCCGCGAAGTACTTGTAGCTGCTTTGTTTCGTGAGAATTACATTTGGCTGGGCTGGCAATTTCACAGACAGATTAGATCACGGGGAGCACAAGGGCACCATTAACTTAACGCAGGTTGTAAAAGGTGACGCCGACTCCAAGTAGGACAGCGTTCGCCGAATGCTGTTGTGTACTGGACAGGATGAAGGGAAGCCCATCGTTAGTCAACGCTGCGGCTGTCCGGACGACCTCAGAGGAGTCGTTGGAATTTTTCACGGGATGACCGCCGCTCCCACATTCCTAAAGCGTTTTTCTGGGGTGAAGGCGCTGTATAATACAATAAAGGTCACGGAAGGCGGACCACAATGAGCCTTGAGTGGAGAATGCAGAGAAGACGGCGACAGTCTGCTGATAGGAGAGCAATGTACCGGTGGATACCATGCAGGCTCTGTGAAAGCTGCAGGTACGATTTACTACTATGGCTCTCTGCTGTCAGCAGAACACGGCAGTCGAGGTGTGAGGGTCCTATATGCCTGAGACTGCAACTCTCTCATCCCAAAAATACCTGCAGCTGGACCCTCATATAGTACATAAAGTAGGTAGGAGGCTCATAGGAAACAACAGGTTAACACGCTGCTTTGAGGCACGGACAGGGCAGAGCTAAAACACATTCCTTTCTTTAGCTGTAGGCTGCTGGGCGTGAAAATTCGGGAATTTCATTGGTCAGCCAGGTCTGATGTACTAGTTCCGGAAAACTATTCAAAACTGGGAGGACGCTCCATGAGGAATGACACTTGCCGTTGAACGACTGCTCATGAGGGGCTAGGACTGACTCACGAAGTAGGGGCGAATGTACGATGTAGCTTTGTTTGGTACTAGTGACAGGAACACTTTTCACTTTGCAGCTCCAACTGGGGTATGATGTAAAGTTTGGGTTAGGTAGCTTTTCGGGATTCACAGGCATCGTCCAACATACGTATCTCACCTGGTCTCATAATTATATTACAGTGTCACTATTCCACCACCCTTCTGAAGTTTGTACGGCCATAATTTAAAGTTAACAAAAGCAAATACTTGCACAACAAATGATAGTTTACAGTCTTCATTCGGCATCTACATACCGTTATAGGTTAATTAACAAAAGGGGTAGGCGGAGGGGTACTACATTTTTACTGACGACAAATGTTACAGAGCTGGTACGTTGACTTTCGAGGATCAGACATCGGTATCTAATTCTGAAGATGAGCAGACAGCTCAGTGTTTCTGGCCGGGATCTTAGAAGAAAGCCGCCATGAGAAGCTGCTGTCAGCTGGGAAAACACGAAGAGGCTTTTTAGTGTTCGTCATTGTGCTTTCAATTCAGGTGTTAAGTATTGGTCTCTCTTTCTAAAACGACGGGAAGCAGTCGCATTCGGAAGGGCGACGGTTCAAATAGCCCTATCCTGCCATCCAGATATATGTTTTTCCGTGACTTCTCTAGAATGCTGCAGGCAAATGCCGGTATGGTTCTTTTGGAATGAACCACGCCCAATTTCCTACCCCATCCTTTCGTAATCTGCGCATGTGCTCCGTCTCTAATGTCCATGCTGTCAACGAGACGTTAAACGCCAATCTCCCTTCCTTCCTTCCAACACGACGTCTATTGTACTACGCCCACTCACAACGAGACGTTGATATCATTTGTAAAAGGAAACGCAACTGGCAATCAGGAACATGAAAACAGTAATTCTTCACGTATAAGGTGAAACGTTGTAAATAATGCATGTAAAACTGGTGAAGCCCAATTAACTGAATAGTTAGAATCGAAAATAAAATAAATGTCTGCAGAGAACTGTCTGTGTCGATCTACTGTGTGTGTGTGTGTGTGTGTGTGTGTGTCACAAGCGGTGGCAAGTTTCGATAACAGCAGTTGACCGTAATTCATTACATTTTTTAGCGTACATTGATTGGCTGTCTAGAGTGAAAAAAATATAAAAAAGAGCATTACAATTAACACAGCAGCTACCTGTAAGTAAACTGCATATGACTGTACGCTACTATAATTGGTGCAAACGGTACTTCACCAGTGGTCATCATTTCATTTCGATTACTAATTATGACTAGTGTTTGAATTATAATATCATATAATAAAGCCGATGTTAGTGGGGGGTGAAAACGTCACTTCAGTCAGGAATAAATTTAAACAAGCAGTTGCAGTGAAAGGGGCGTTGAGGTTGGTAAATTTCTCACGCATAGTTCGTATTTCTTGTTACCTTCGGAGTTAAGCAAGTTCCTGCGTATATAAAGTCGGCCACCAAGGAAGTGTGGGTTCATATAACAATAAATGTGACAGTAACTGGTATTTTATGACGTTATTACCTCCTGGCCTGTGCCGTAAATGGAATATAAAGCGTCGCGAAAGGCAAATTATGCTAATGAAAGAACTACATAAGAAGTCCATTAGGAGAATGTCAGTACTACAGAGTTTTAACATTACATTTGTCAGCGTTTGTTCGCTTTGACATTATTTCAGCCGTGAGTTTTATATTTATAGTCGGGAAGCAGTATTCAAGGATCACATTAGGTATTTAGCGTGTTACACAGGTAATATTCACGAGAAACGAAACTAGCGTGTTACACAGGTAATATTCACGAGAAACGAAACGATTTCTTTTGCGACTTTGGTTTACAATTTATTAATTCTTCTGTATGTTTGTCATTTACGAAGATCAGTAGAAGCATACTAAGCGTGTACACTTGGTATCCTGATCATTATTTCTCTCTCTCTCTCTGTTTGACAAACACATGCAATGCATACACGCTAACTCTCTCTCTCTCTCTCTCTCTCTGTTTCTCTCTCTCTCTCACACACACACACACAGACGCATGCATACAATGCATACATGCTAACCTATTTTAGGAAAAAGTACTAACATTAAATTTGCTATTGTGTGCGTCGTTTTGCACTTCATTTGGTACAGTGTTGAAGACTTCTGCAGTTGATTACCTGCCTCTTCTCTGAGCAACTAACTGAATCACTTTACGAGAACAAGATGAAAATAAGTCTTAAGTCTGCCTTAAGGTGAAACACACTCCTCCACTATACTTGCCTTTCCTTGTAACCTTCACCGTTTTTTCAAGATTTCGTTGTGCACACTAACGAGCGTTACACTATACCTAATCAAAAGTTGGGACACCGTTGGTGGTTATTAATATGGAGTATGTACCACGTTCGCATTTATGACGGATTGAGTTCTTGCTGCGGACACTTTGAATGAGGTGCCAATTTCTGTAGAGGAATGGTAGCCTGTTCTTTCTCAAGGGCTGAAACCAGACACGCTATCGGTACAGGGTGCTAGGGTGTGGAATGAAGTGAACGTCACAACTTATTCCGGAGGTGTGCTTCTGGATTCAGGTCGGATCTCTGGGCACGCCAGCACATCCCAGAAATGTTATTGTCCACAAACCACCACCTCACAGACGCTGCTTATAACAGATTGCATTGTCACGATGATACAAAAACACTGATCGTCCCCGAACTTTTCCTCTACTGTACGCAGTACACATTTCCGTAAAACGTGTTCATATCGTCCCGCATTTGTCTTTTTCTTAAGTGCAGTAAGCGGACCACCCCCTATCACGAAAAACGCCCTCATACCTTAACTACACATCCTCAGTACTTAACTGTTGACACTACACATAATTATAATGACAGGTATCGTTCCCAAAGTACTCACGAAACCCAAAATCTTTCATCGAATTGCCAAGGTTACAGCGGACTCATGACTCTAAATCACTAGTTTCCAGTCATCCACTATCCAGTGGCGTCGCTCTTTGCACCAACTCAAGCGTCGCTTAACACCGACTGAGAAATGTGTAGCTGCTTGACCATTGTACCCTGTTCTTTCCAACCCACCACACCACGCAGTGTGCCAGTTGCGTAGTACTCATGATGACATCTTCCGTTGATTTCATGCGATTTTTTATAACTACTCTCAATGTTTGACGGTCCTTGTTTGTCAGTACACGAGGACAGCCTGATCTTCATTTAACTGTGATTGTTCCTTCGCGTTTCCACTTCACAGTCGTATCACCAAGTGTCACTTGGGCGTCTTCAGAATGGCTGAAATGTCCCCGGTTGATCTGTTACTCAGGTGACATCCAATGACTAGCCCTCGTTCGAAATCAGCAGCTCATTCTGCTGTTACTGCTTTTCTACTGTCAACACGATACACTCCGACTCCTTCTACACTGAAGACCGAAAGAAACTGGTACACCTGCCTAATATCGTGTAGGGCCCCCGCGAGCACGCAGAAGTGAGGCAACACGACGTGTCATTGACTCGACTAATGTCTGAAGTACTGGGAGGGAACTGCCACCGTGAATCATGCAAGGCTGTCCAAAAATCCGTAAGAGTTCGAGGGGGTGGAGATCTCTTCTGAACAGCACTTTGCAAGGCATTGCAGATATGCTCAATAATGCTCATGTGCGAGGAGTTAGATGGCGAGTGGAAGTGTTTAAACTCATAAGAGTGTTCCTGGAACCACTCTTTAGCAATTCTACGGGGTGTGTCATTGTCCTGCTGGAATTGCTCAAGCCGGAATGCACAATGGACATGAATGGATGCAAGTGATCTGACAGGATGCTCACGTACGCGTCCAGACGTATCAGGGGTCCAACATCACTCGAACTGCACACGCACGACTCAATTACAGAGCCTCCACCAGAGTGAATAAACCCTGCTGTCATGCACGGTCCGAGGATTCATGAGGTTGTCTCCATACCCATACACGATCATCCGCTCGATACCATTTGAAAAGAGACTCGTCCAACCAGGCAACATGTCTCCAGTCATCAGGAATCCAATGTCGGTGTTGACGGGCCCAGGCGAGGGTAAAGCTGTGTGTCGTACAGTCATCTAGGGTACACGAGTGTGCCTTCGACTCCGAAAGCCCATATCAATGATGTTTCGTTGAATGGCTCGCACGCTGACACTTGTTGATGGCCCAGCATTGAAATCTGCAGCAATTTGTGGAAGGATTGCACTTCTGTCTCGTTGAACGATTATCTTCAGTCGTCGATGGTGCCGTTCTTGCAGCATCTTTCTTCCGGCCGCAGCGCTGTCGGAGACTTGATGTTTTACCGGATTCCTGGTATTCACGGTACACTCGTGAAATGGTCGTACGGGAAAATCCCCACTTCATCGCTAGCTCGGAGATGCTGTGTTCCATCGCTCGCGCGCTGACTGTAACACCACGTTTTAACTCAGTTAAATCTTGATAACCTGCCACTGTAGCAGCAGTAACCGATTTAACAACTGCGCCAGACGCTTGTTGTCTTATTTACGTGTTGCCGACCGCAGACGCATGCCTATACCAGCTTCTTTGACGTTTCAGTTTATACTGGCAACCCGCCTCTCGTAACATCTGTTTGTCGATACCGAATTACATAGGGGTGTCGGGATACCGTTGATAAGTTATTGCAAATCTGTACAAGTGTAATGTTTCTCGAGTCCCATTTAAAAAAGCGCATCGTTCCATTTGCAACGAAACGTACGTGATTCCTATTTCAGTAGATAAACTAGCTACAATTATTAATCGCACAACAAAGTAATCGTTTGTCATCACGATTTTCTGCAAACGTTGCTTCGGTGTCTTGAAACTCTTCTAAATGTTACTATGTATATGTTATGTGGTAAAGGATTTAAACTGAATATATTTACAGGGACGTAATATAATTCCTCTAGGAAAACAGCAACAACATATAACACTATTACGTGGACCTCAATTCGAGTGTCAGGAAAACATCGTATGTTTGGGTTTCTTCAGTGGCTGGAGAGGTCTCACTGATTACCTACAGCACACGTGCGTCGCCATTTTCACCTAACGGCACGCGTTTGCTGGGAGAACACTGATTTCGTTGTTAAGTCGTTTCTGAGAAACAATGAGTCCATTATCTTCATAGCGTATCCGAATTCGTTCAAGGCGATCCAGTAGTGATCCATTACAATCCCGATTTAACGTCCAAAATTAGAAAGAGACAAACTTATTTGATCTCTACCAGGTGATCTTACATCAAAGGAACATGCATATTGTCTTGACAATATCAGTCGAAGGTATCGGAAGACTGCAACACAGATTTTGGAAAGCACTCCCCCCCTCCCACCAGTGCGATGTTAACTGAAGAACTAATTGACGGAGACAGGGAAACATGCCTACAATATAATCAAGATGTTTAATAATTCGTTCTACTGCACTGTTTAGTACTGAGTCATCACTTTTCATAACATAAGGAACAAAATAAAACTCTCATTGGTGCTGTTAGTGAACCTAACGAATATACGTTACACAGGTTCAGTGTAAATGTTCTGTTACAGCTGAATTCGTTGTACGGAATTTGACCCAATTTGGACTGCAGATCGGTACTGGGGAGTGTACGGTAGGGATAGGAAAAACCGAACGGTTGAAACCGATACCGGTATTTTACTTCTGAATAACCGATATTGTTCGGATTTTATTCGGTCTCTGTTCGAATAGAGTTTTTTTTTTAATTTTTACTAATAATCGGCTAAAAAGCCATCATATCAATTTTCCATAGCAGCAGTGCTAAAATCTTTGGTTTTAAAAAATACGAGTAACAGTTATTCGCAAAATTTCCATTGCTTTTGTATACTGGATTATTACAGAAAGTGGGAAAAGTGATCAGTGCTATTTTACTTGCACGGCAACAATTAGAGACTAGCAACAAACACCTGGCAGAAGAATCGGACCTGCTGCCGTGGGGCGTGGCCTGTGAGGCGGTACGCGTGTACCTGAGGACTCGTCCCCGCCTGGTCCGTACTGCAGTTTTTTGCTGTCGTCCTCTGACATCGGGTTATTGCAGAATGGCACCTCCCTAATTTGGAAATGACATAAGAAGTGTGGTAGGGACGAAACAGACTGCTCTAATTGATTTAACAGATCAAAAACGGGAGGCAAAACAAACTTGCGACACCATACACGTTGTTCAAAAAATTCCGTTACGAAATATTAGGACTTATGGAGGGGAGTGAGTACATAATATTTTGAATAGGGGCCCATGTCCGGAAACATACCGTTTCCGTGCTACAGGATTTTAGAAACGCGTTTGCTAGGTAGGTATGCAACAGGGCAGTCATGGTGGAGAATGGTTACATCGGGTCGGCTGATGTCCTTTAATATGTCCTACCTCTCTGGCGGGCTTCGAGTCTCATTCACGTGCCTTTGAATACAGAAAAGTGGTTTAGTACATGTTTGCAGAATGCACCTACATGGTCATTCTGAATGCTGCAGCTCACGGTAATGGAAGAGTTGCTCGACGCCTTCATCAAGATCGTTCTCCACAACGTTCGACTCCGTCGCATACCCTTTTCGTCTCAATTAAAGAAAGGCTTCGAGAAAGGGCAGCTTCACCGCCAGCAGGCGTGACCCCGTTGCTCCAAGGAGACAAGGATTGCATCATGCCGAAGAGAACCCGTCAGCGAGCACATGAGCGATTTCTTTTGCTAGTAATGAGTGGGATTGTAAAAAAAAAGTGATGTACGGGGGCACACCTAATCAACTTGCTTGTAAAAGTGGTAGCGTTACCAACATATTTTCAAATGGCTGTACCACGGAAACGGTACATTTATGGACAGGGTTCCAGTTCAAAATATTATGTACTCACTTCTCTCTAAAAGTCCTAGAAGTCGGTAACGTGAATTTCCGAACACCGTGTATAAGGAGAAAGCATTTACAGTGTTCCTTGTAGGAGAAGGTAAATTTGATTGAGATATTTATAATTTTATTGATATGCCACAAAATTGGATGATAACTGAAACCTTAATTTTGTGGTTGTTTCAGGGTGAAAAGCTGATGCCATCCAAAAGTGACGATGCAGGGAAGTCATCTACTTCCGACCTTCCGTTCACGCCGTCGACACGCCCGTCTTCACCTTCGCCTTCTATCCTGGATACAGTTACACCAATTTCTGCCACACAATCAACCCTGTACCAATATGCATTTCCTATTCTTTCGTTAGAATTTTTCATATTTGTTCCAAGTCTACGATTATTACGGGAAATAATATTAATAAAAAACTTAAAATCGGTCATTTCAGAAACCGGTTATTTTGAGCGGAGACGAATGAAACCAGTATAGCAGAAAACCGGTTTTTCAGCGATAACTGTCATCCCTAGTGTGTGTTATAAAGACTGGATGAGCTTTGACAATACGCTTGGTTTCAACATCACTGAGCCACAACCAGTATTCACTATCGTTTACTCTACATTTGTATCGGTGTGTTAATATGTAAAGAAATGTTTCGATTTCCTGCTTTATTGCGTTTGTTTTTATAGCCACTTCACTCTTCAAAAATGGGTCAGTGTTACCGATGACCAGAAGGAGGGTTGGAACCTCCATAACGTGATAGTTCTTGATGGCAACATTTGAATGATGCACTCTGTCTGGTAAGAACAAAGGAGGTCCTACTTGCACTTCAAGGAAGAGCAGAGAGCAGCGGCTCACATGTGCACGCAAGAGAGCAGTGTGCTGATGACGTTCGCCTCAAGACGCAGGCAGAAACAGAATATCGACAGGTCGGCATCCTGTCTCACTCCACCTGAGGATAGTTTAGTGTTTCATCTTTTTACCCTTCAAATATTTAAACACGATAGAATTAGCAGTGTGTTCGTGAGGCGTGCACATTCTCAGACGCTTGTCATTTTCCGAAATGTGAAAGACATGGACAGATATAATGAACTTATATGCACTCAAAACAAAACACGACGTGCCACGAAGGAATTATCCGAATGAGACGGAAATCTGTAGATGTGATGTACATGTTCAGACAAACGAATGATTACATTTTCAGAAAAAACGGGTGATCTATCCAAGAGAAATAGCTTCACAAATTGACCAAGTTAACAACACGTTGGTCCACACCTGGCCATTATACAAACAATTATTCGACTTGGCACTGATTGCTAGAGTTATTGGGTGTCCTCGTGAGGGATATCAGCCTGGAATTTCATTGTCTGGAGCTGAATTGCCTTCGGTGACGGTTCCCGCCTCGAACTACGAGTCTCCAGACACGTTCTACTGGACTCGAACCAGATTGTCAAGTACTGCTGGTCTCGACACACTATTTTGAAGGTCAGCGTACAGAGGAGACCATCTTTCGTCCAGAGGACGTTCTCCAAGTATTCTTCAACGTGTAACATTTCGTCCCCATGGAACGATGACTCATGGCACGTCAGGTGAATAACTTTGGTAATTCTAGAGCAAATACATTATGAGATGGTCTCGATCAGATATAGAAAGTGCTTTTTTGTTTGATCAAATGCAGCTGCTCGGTTCATCACGCCCGTTCGCCTTAATTAGTGGCTGATCGCAGGGTCCAAGTACAGATGACGCGTCTTCCAACCGTCTGCTTCATCAATTGAGCATGGAGGGTTCTTTTGCGTCCGCAGCTGAGGAGAGCTCCGCCTACCATCCTAAGGGAGCCATGGGTCTGATGATGGTTATGTAAAAATAACCGAAACCGGTTACCTACGTCATTGAAACATAAATGGTGTGATCAAGACTGAACTTTAGTCAAAATATAATAATCTATTGATCACTGTATTCCAAAAATGTTTACCAAACTTGTATTGGAGAAAGAGCCTGAGAAACGGCTACCACATGGGAAAAAAGTCAATTGAAGAGAATCGGTGACGTTATATGCTTAATGATTTCTCATTTGGTAATAAAAGAGACTTCAGTAGGCACTCATGTATTCCACAGGCCACAGAGAGAATGTCCAGTGTGTATAATGAAGCAAAATGTGAACGTACAATTTAAATTCAATTTTTTTAAAATTTTTACGACCTGCTGCATTATACTTGCCTTATATTGGCCCGCCATTTCTGTGCGTACGCACGCACGCACACACACACACACACACACACACACACACACACACACACACACATCTTACGGTTATTAATACAATAATTAAAAGATTTCTGCATGGTAACACTAGCTGTCATCGGATGAAGTAAAACCTTTATTTTATTTCCATTCTGTGCAGTTTCTGCTGTCCATTTTCAGAAGTGTACTTCAATATGACCCATCAGAACAGCCTTACTGTGTCAAGAGCCTAACAACTAATAAATTCTCATAAAATGTATAATAGCATAATCGTGCGTGGTTGGCCACGTTATCCGACATCACAACCAAAGGCACGAGAAGAACGTAGTCACTTTGAACTGTATGGCCGTCCTGGAGAACGTAGAATGACATTTCACGAGCAGCTTCATTTAATAAATTCTTGTACTCAGAATCCAGTATGACTATTCTGATGTGCTGCACTTAAGCATGCATTTGAAAAGAAACGTATACAATATGAACAAAACTGAAGAGACGTTATACTTAATCCAGTACAGCCAGTTGCGTTACGCCAACTCCGGTCAGCCTTGCCACATGTTCACACGCGTACGTGTGCTGGTGTGTGGTGCCACTGAGAAAGACAGCGACCATAAGTAGCCAGAGATGTGCACATATTCTTACAGAATCTGACTCGGTTCTTTACAACTGACACGACGGTTTACTTTTCATTTTGCTGTAGATTTTATTTATAAACGGAAAAGAAGAAGACAGTAACAGCCAGGCTCCTCAAGTACTGGAGAGCAGTATTCTGGAACCTTGAGTCTGATATGATCGTTATGAGAGGATTTATTTATTTCCGCGAAAAGGCGATATCCATTAAAATTCCGCTAGAAATATGAACGGTTCCTTCTTCTTCAAAAGATATGAAAAATGATTGTGATTGGTAGGAGTTAATGCAAGATGAGGAGCCGGCCGCGGTGGTCTCGCGGTTCTAGGCGCGCAGTCCGGAACCGTGCAACTGCTACGGTCGCAGGTTCGAATCCTGCCTCGGGCATGGATGTGTGTGATGTCCTTAGGTTAGTTAGGTTTAAGTAGTTCTAAGTTCTAGGGGACTGATAACCACAGCAGTTGAGTCCCATAGTGCTCAGAGCCATTTGAACCAAGATGAGGAACCTCTGTGATTCTAAGACTTGGCCTGCATTCTGCGTCCCAGAAGCTAGAACTTTGCCAGTTCTCTTCCCAGGAGATGGTACGAGACCTATTTCTGAGGTCAGAATAATATTGAAAAGCTGTCGCTCCGAACTCATAAAACTCCGGTGCACTGCCGCCTCACCCCACTTCCGTTGACTTCAGCGGCAGAGTCCAGACAGTGCACTTGTCGACGGAGATCGCGGTCACCTCTTAGCACTTGCTGTCCTGTGCTATGGTACAGTTTTAACGTCCATTAGCTTGAACAGAAGCTAGTACTTTCGTTCTCGATTAAACGTGAAACGGCAAGAGCAACTGTATCGTGTAGATGGGGTAACAGAGCCTACCAGCTGCTGCATCCGACATCTGCTTCGTCATAGGGTACGAAGTCAGAGCAATATTACGCTGTGATCTGGAGCGTTATCATTCGAACCTTTTGCGGAGGCTGTGGACTCTGGTAGAACAAAAAAAAAAAAAAGAGACGTAAACCCAATATTAAACTTTCAAATTAATAGCGAAAGAGAAATAACTATTCCTGTCAGATATGCCACAATCAATAATTTCACCTACCGGATTGTGTTCATAACTTGGCACAAGCACAATCAGCCCCTGCCTGTACAGTAACAAACTATTCAGGCCAAGTGTTTCCAAGTGATTAAAACGAACAATGTCGGCAAGGTAGAAAATTTAAGTGACGGAAAAAAAATATCGCAAAGGGAGTCCCACGGGCTTCAGCTTCGGATCCGCGCCTATTCCTTATACATGTGAATGAACTTCCACCTAACATTCAACAAGCAAAATTGGTACTTTTAGCAGACAATAATGGTGTTACAATAAATCCCATTAGGGAGAAAGCAACAGGAGAGTTGGTAAACGATATTTTTCAAAGAATTATTAACTGGGTCTCTGGACTCTTCCTAAATTTTGAAAAAACACACTATATTAAGTTCTGAACAACAAGTTGTAGCATACGAGCAGGAGTCAGTAAACGGGGTAGAAAGCTCCAAATTCTTCGGTGTAGACTACATACTGATGAAAACTTGAACTGGAAGAAGCATATTACTGAGCTCAAATGGCTCTGAGCACTATGGGACTTGACATCTGAGGTCATCAGTCCCCTAGAACTTAGAACTACTTAAACCTAACCAACCTAAGGACATCACACACATCCACGCCCGAGGCAGGATTCGAATCTGCGACCGCAGCGGTCGCGCGGTTCCAGACTGTAGCGCCTAGAACCGCTCGGCCACTCTGGCCGGCATTACTGAGTTTCTCATACGATAAAGCTCAGGTGCTTTTTCTCTTAGTATAATTTCTAATGCTGGAAACAAACGTATCAACCTCCTTACATATTTTGCATATTCTGACTAAAAAATGTCTTAAGGAATAACTTTCTGGGGTAATCCATTACCAAGAAAGAGAGTACTGATTGTACAAAAGCGAACAGCGTTCACTCACGGACGTCATGTGGGTGCCTCTTCAAGGAGGTATGCATTTTAACTGCACCGTCACAGTACATACACTCGCCAATGAAATTCGTTATACACAATCCATCACAATTTGAGAACAACGGTGCTGTCGATACCTAAGACACCAGACGTAAAATTACCCTTATTACCCACTGTTAAAGTTGTCAGTGACTCACTTTAAAATCATTTCTCCAGGACAACTCCTTCTATTCCACTGACGAATTTCAGCTTACAAACTGGTAGCCGGTAAAAGAAAACTTTGCAGCTGCATGAGAAGGAGTAAAAATAATATGTTCACTAATGTTAACACTAATCATGTACGTACATCCCGTGACTTGACTCGTTCCATATCATTTCGTTAAGAGAATCTTTCAGATGAACAATGAAACATGTAACTAACTAACAGCTATAGTTATTCAGACATTACTGTCAAAGCCATTTCCTGCTGAGAAGGTTCTGAATTCGTACAGCGCTCTCGGCACGCTTCCTTCACCCCAGCGTCTCACGTTTTCGATCCAGAATTGGACGGGGGCGCTCAGGCAGCCGCAGACACGGACGCCCACGCCCCTCTTCTCCTCACAGCCCGACACCGCAGGGCTTTGAGACAGTCATACACATGCAATCTGAGCTCTGCCTCCCGCAGAAACCTGTGGGAACCTGTTGCTGTTAGCAGTAGATTACAGTGCCAGCGGTTTAATACCGAAATCAATACGGCATCCCTCGAGACTGCGGTCCCTTTTGCGGCTGCCCTTGTACAGGAGCGACCACATAAGCGACTAACGTGGCAGCAGAAACCGCTTAAGTCCTTGAGTTCTACTCGAGGATTCACTGCTTTCAAGAGACCATCGCACTTTAAACTGCCAGCGCCGGGACGCAGCCGCAGTCGCCTCCGCTTTAACGTATCAGTCACTTATAGACGAGGATTATAAGGACCTTAAAAGCGAATACTCTGTCACTCAGGACCACGCTTTGCGATCCCTTCTCTGAATACGAAGTTCTGAGTCCACCTGCCGTTCTCAGATGTACTCGTGGTATTCAAATCCTTTTAGAAGACTACCGTTCACGTGGTATAAGACATCTAGTTCGTTATGGATGGGTATTAATTTGTTGAACATGTTTAAGGATCAACTGTGGCCGGCCGATGTGGCCGAGCGGTTCTAGGCGCTTCAGTCTGGAACCGCGTGACCGCTACGGTCGCAGGTTCGAATCCTGCCTCGGGCATGGATGTGTGTGACGTCCTGAGGTTAGTTAGGTTTAAGTAGTTCTAAGTTCTAGGGGACTGATGACCTCAGATGTTAAGTCCCATAGTGCTCAGAGCCATTTGAACCATTTTTGGATCAACTGTTGTCATCTTTGAAGGATTTACGTGATAATACGAATTACAAAATACAGGAAAATGCTACACAAAATCTGCTAGAACCGCTAAAGCTCTTCTCAGAAATGTTAGAGGAAATCTTCATAGCTGTAAACCGACATTCACTCATGCAATTTAACTAACGAAATAGATATATTTAGCTGCCGGAGATTAGTTTTACTTCAACTATCATTCCGCTAAACTTGAAAATGCGTAATAAAATCAACTGCTGCTTTATGCTCTTGTTTTTCGTCACCAACAAGTGGAAGCACTTGTGAATGTCCATAATTCAATCTCTGAACTGCGTGGAGCAAACTGATCTTCAAATTAAATTGTTCTAAATGGCACATGATGCTTGTCAAGTATCAGAACGTTATTTATACATTTAAAATGTCTGTAAAAATATGTCAGCAACCCAAAAATACAATGTTTATGTCAAGTGTCAGAAGGTGAAGGCATAAATGAGGCGATGCACCAAAACGAACCTGATCACGCACGTACCTGTGCAAAACACAAGTTGGCTAAAATACAACGCTAAGCAGACAAGGACATAAACACAGACAGGCAGTCTGAATTACCGTCAGCTTCTGGAGAAATATAATTAATGTGCGGCGCCTTAAGCATGACTGTAGACTCTGAATGTAATTGCTGCAATGCTATTTCCGTGTCTAAATTATTTGCTTCGTTTGATTTAACAGTATAAAAAATATGTGGCTAAAATAACATATTAAGTGGGCAGTTACCAGTTTCTCCTAGGCTTAAATGAGTCTGTGTTACTGATAGTAGAATATATCTTGCTTTGTTTCATTTAACAGTATAAAAATATGTGGCTAAAATAACATATTATGTGGACATTTAACAGTTTCTCCTAGGCTTAAATGAGTCTATGTTACTGATAGTAGAAACACGATGCACTGTTGTCTAAAGTATGTAAGCATACACGCAGTGGCTACGTCAATTTCATTGTCAAGTCTAAACTGTACTACAAAATTGTTTTGCTGAAGTCAGACGTCAGATAGTGGAAGAGTGCAGTTAATATGTAACCTATGCTCAAAAGCAATACTGTGAACACTCAAATTAAGTGCAACAATTCTATATTGACGTCTTAATTGTTTGTAAATACGTGTACTAGCATTTCGATCTGAAGCTATGCTACTGGTTGTACAATGATCGAAGTTTCATTACCTGTTGTTTTTCAGTAATATTTCAGCTCAGCATTATTACGAGCGAAGGAGATTAGTGCATCATGTTCTACATTAGAAAAATGTAACTGGCTTTATTGCCTAAACAAAAAAACGTTTTCTAATGTACAACATTCCTGCAGTAATGTTCCAATGATGCTCTATACAGTGACGGCACATTTTTCGACATTTTAGTACAGCAAATTGCGCTAGGAGATGATGCTTTTTGACGAGATCTTTACTGCACTGTATGGTTGAATTTTACTTACGGCAGCGGCGGCGTAGTAGATTCATGTTGGCAACGACCGATTAATGCTTGAAATTATGTGACGTTCACGCTAACGCCAAAGTTTTGTTATGAAATTTCGCATTACGAGGGTAACTATTTTACCGGGCAGACAAGGATACACCGAAGAACCTGTCAACCACAGAGCAGGAACAGCATTAATTATTTACTTCATGGCTGGTCGTTGCCAACATCAGCACACAACGCCGCCGCTGCCGTAAGTTAATTTTATGCACTGTAACACCAAAACTTCTTATTTTCGTAATACGCAAATGGCCCTTACCAATGCACGTAATACGAATGTAAACATGAGCAAAGACAAGACATGTTACACACACAGCGATGAAACTTTGGCATCTCTTTGCACCAGACATCTCTGATCGCGAACAAAAATTGATTTATAATGAAGTTACTTATCAAAATTAGTAAACAAAAGCACACACAAACAGTTTTTCAGAATTCGCATGTAACATCACATCTCAAAAGATTTAATCTTATACTTTCAGCAGTCGTCAGAGGGATAATCCATGCTACTGCTTCTTTTTCTAAAATCACATTGCATCTACAGCTACAAACGATTTTTTATAGTTACTGAGGACTATTTAATCGAACTTTTGTAATCCTTTTGAAAGGTCTCACAGGCACACAACGACCAAGAACTAGGTCGATAAACGGTGGCTCCCGATTGATCGTTCCTTGGTTTCGAAAAACGAGTTACTGTGTGTTTGTTCCGAAGCATGGCTTGACTTTTCAAACTTAAGGACACTTCAGCATGCAGTAGTGAGTATGTGCTTCCCAAGCGTAGGTCTAGTTGCGAGTGAAGTTGATGTCCTGGCCCTACAAGAAAATGAAAGCTGTGACCGTCGGCCGGCCGAGCGGTTCTAGGCGCTTCAGTCTGGAATCACGTGACCGCTACGGTCGCAGGTTCGAATCCTGCCTCGGGCATGGATGTGTGTGATGTCCTTAGGTTAGTTAGGTTTAAGTAGTTCTAAGTTCTAGGGGACTGATGACCTGAGATGTTAAGTTCCATAGTGCTCAGAGCCATTTTTTGTGACCGTCGGAGGACAAAACTACGCCTCTTACCTGAATGTGTAGGACTGCACGAAGTTTCTCTGCTGCATGTGGTCACATATCGTAATAGCATCTCATGTTGTGGAAGATCTCTCGTTGATTCCGTGGTGTGTGACCAATTGAGTACTTTGAAACGCTATGTAGTCTGCAGTCTTCACTTTGCGACCTGTAAACATAACACAGTCAATAAAGTAACAGTGAATATAAGTAACTCGGCGAACAGTAAGTCTCTATCATGGTTGACATTTAGTCTGCGTTAAAATTGCACTCGCTCTTTTCACAAGGGATTGATCGATAAGAGGATACGGAACAAAAAAGGTCTAATGAAATGGATGTCGAGAGATTTATTCAAACATACTTTGTCAGGGAGACTGCGGTATGCGGCTGCTACATTATGGCGCTCCAGCCCACTTCGCCGTTAACGTTCGGACGCATTTCGACCGTGTCTTCCCTGGTCGACGGATCGGACGAGGGGGTCCAGTTGCTTGGCCTGCTCGTTCACCAGATCTCAATCCGTGTGATTTCTGGTTATGGGTCCATCTCAAAATTATTATGCATGAAGAGACCATTTTATATGTGGAGACACGGGAGCAGCGTATTCATGCAGCCTGGCCGATGAGCACGTGCGAGACAGAACATAAGGCTCGTAATCGCATGCGTTGAGGCACATGCAAATAATTTTCAACACATACTGTAACTGTGGCTGTAATGTGCAGTGCGTATTACACCGTAGCATCTGTAACAATGTGTGACTGAATAAATGGCCTCTAGCATAGAAACCATGCATTTCCGGGCATGAGTTCATTAGACCTCTTTTGTTCCGTATCCTCTCGTCGATCAATTCCTAGAGTTTGTACACGGTGGAAAAAATCACCCTCTATGTACATACACATAAATGCACAGAAGCGCCGAAGAAACTGGTATGGGCATGCGTATTCAAATGCAGACATTGTAAACAGGCAGAATACGGCGCTGCGGTCGGCACCGCCTATACAAGACAACAAGTGTCTGGCGCAGTTGTTAGATCGGTTACTGCTGCTACAATCGTAGATTATCAAGATTTAAGTGAGTTTGAACGTCGTGTTACAGTCGGCGCACGAGCGATGCACACAGCATCTCCGAGGTAGCCATGAAGTGGGGATTTTAGCATACCACCATTTCCAAGTGTATTGTGAATATCAGCAGTCCGGTAAAACATCTAATCTCCGACGTCACTGCGGCCGGAAAAAGATCCTGCAAGAACGGGCGGGACCAACGACGACTGAAGAGATTCGTTTAACGTGGCAGGAGAGCAACCCTTGTAAGTAGCCTGTTTGTATGTTGGCAGCGCTACAGACTGTGTTAAAATCGCTGACAGCGCTCGGCGCCCTCGGCAAGAGATTCTGTGGTTGGACGGACTAGCAGTTAGCGAGTGGATAGAGAAGTGTATGGACATGATATTCTTAGTGGAGACTCTGTGTTGGTAGGACATGCATTGTAAAGTGAGATGCAAGGAAATGGAGGATGATGGATGTTATTGATAGTATTTGAACAGTGGAATTATTGACAAGTATATAATGTTTAGAACTGGATGTCACAGGAATAAGGTAAGATTTTATAATACATTGTTTGCTCTTCAACCTAGTAGTTAGAGTCTATAGTAGTTAGAATCTTTTTAATTAGCAGTTTCTGCTTGCGGTAACTGCTGTAGTTCTTGTTATGAAGAGTTTCTGTGAGGTAAGTGACTTTTAAGAAAAATGGGGTTCGTGATTTAAATGAGTTTAGGCAATTAACAGAGTTGGAGGTAAAAAAAAAAAAAAGGCTCTGAGCACTATGGGACTTAACATCTGTGGTCATCAGTCCCCTAGAACATAGAACTACGTAAACCTAACCAACCTAAGGACATCACACACATCCATGCCCGAGGCAGGATTCGAACCTGCGACCGTAGCAGTCGCGCGGTTCCGGACTGAGCGCCGAGAACCGCTAGACCACCGCGGCCGGCAGTTGGAGGTAATTTCATATTTCTCTAATTTCATATTTTTTGGACTTTTATTATTGTTAAGATTTGTTACAATTCAGGCCTACTCTTTTGTGTTAATTATTGGAAGTCATGTTGTCACTGTTTAGCAGTCAGATTGCGTTGGGCTTGTGTATTGTGGGTAATAAATGAATAAGTTATGCTTGAGTTGTAAAATTCTGTAGGTCAGTGTTTAAATGATATAATAAGTAGAGACATAGTTTCACCCTTCCGCAGAGTTCTGCAGATTTCAGTGCTGGACCGTCAACAAGTGTTAGCGTTCGAACGATTCAACAAAGCATAATCGTTATGGGGTTTCGGAGCTGAAGGCTCACACATGTACCGTTGATGATTTCACGACACAAAGCTTTACGCCTCGCCTGGGTCCGTCAACACCGACATTGGACTCCTGATGACTGGAAACATTCTGCCTGGTCGGGAGGAGTCTCGTTTCAAATTGTATCGAGCGGATGGACGTGTACGGTTATGGAGACAACCTCATGAATCCATGGACCCTGCATGTCAGCAGGGGACTGTTCAAGCTGGTGGAGAATTTGTAATGGTGTGGGGTGTGTGAGGTTGGAGCGATGTGGGACCCCTGATACGTCAAGATACGACTCTTGACAGGTGACACGTACATAAGCGCCCTGTCTGATCACCTGCATCCACTCATGTCCATTTGTAGGGAAGCAGCCTACTCACGCTGTATAAAATTCACATCAGTCTTTCCATTGTGTGCCAGTCTAGTCCGCTGTAACTAGCTCTGACGTCATAAATGTTGCGTAATACTTTAAAAATCAAGTAAATAACCTGAAACGTTTCTAGCATGTCAGGAGTAACACTAAATCAATATGTGTTGAATGTCAGTTCAATAACTTTAACCATTTTCGAAATTTGGATGTTTTTCTGTAAAAATCATTGGCGCAACAGAAAAGAGCTAGAGACTTACGAATTTATATTTAGATTCCTTTTTCATAATAATTTAATAGAAACAGTACTGATGACTGGAAACATTCTGCCTGGTCGGGAGGAGTCTCGTTTCAAATTGTATCGAGCGGATGGACGTGTACGGTTATGGAGACAACCTCATGAATCCATGGACCCTGTTCAAGCTGGTGGAGAATTTGTAATGGTGTGGGGTGTGTGAGGTTGGAGCGATGTGGGACCCCTGATACGTCAAGATACGACTCTTGACAGGTGACACGTACATAAGCGCCCTGTCTGATCACCTGCATCCATTCATGTCCATTTGTAGGGAAGCAGCCTACTCACGCTGTATAAAATTCACATCAGTCTTTCCATTGTGTGCCAGTCTAGTCCGCTGTAACTAGCTCTGACGTCATAAATGTTGCGCCCGCATCTCGTGGTCGTGCGGTAGCGTTCTCGCTTCCCACGCCTGGGTTCCCGGGTTCGATTCCCGGCGGGGTCAGGGATTTTCTCTGCCTCGTGATGGCTGGGTGTTGTGTGCTGTCCTTAGGTTAGTTAGGTTTAAGTAGTTCTAAGTTCTAGGGGACTTATGACCAAAGCAGTTGAGTCCCATAGTGCTCAGAGCCATAAATGTTGCGTAATACTTTAAAAATCAAGTAAATAACCTGAAACGTATCTAGCATGTCAGGAGTAATACTAAATCAATATGTGTTGAATGTCAGTTCAATAACTTTAACGATTTTCGAAATTTGGATGTTTTTCTGTAAAAATCATTGGCGCAACAGAAAAGAGCTAGAGACTTACGAATTTATATTTAGATTCCTTTTTCATAATAATTTAATAGAAACAGTACTTTGGATCTCACAAATTAAAATTTTAGTGGTTTTTGTCTTAAAAATTAAGGAAGCAAGCTAGATTAAGTAGGCGAATAAATAAGGCTAGGATGTTTAAATTTAAGTAGAAGGGAGATCTGCTATTATCATAAAGATGTGAGAAGTTTCAATTGAATAACTGTAAAACTATAGCGATAGCGTATCTCCAAAGGGCAAGTTCAGAGCTCGTCTACTGCGTGTAGTGTAATTAAATTAATTCTCTCGCCCAAAACATTTGACTTAGCCACGTCAGACTTTTATTATGATTACTTACCTGTGTGCTGAAGGCACATTTAAATTGAGAGCTTCATCGGCCATCAGCAAAGGAAGCGATGATTTATTCAATAACTTAAAGTGGTGCATTACTAGCCCAGCGGCTAGTCGGGAGAGCCGATTTGATCAGGCGTTACCTTAGCCGTCCGCACCGCGGCTTTATATATAAGAACGCTGCGCGAGAGAGAAAGGCCCCAGTTCTCTCCAGACGCTGAATAGCACACCATCTGTGTCGGGAGTCGCGTCGCGTCGGTATCATTGCTATAAACAGCCTCGGATGCCGTATTAAGTTACTCGGGTTACGCGTAACCATGAAATCATTTTCAAGTGAAGTGTTAATTCTGGGATGACTTTAATGATCTATCTTCAGTTTGCATATGTCGTATTTTCACTTGCCGTCGCGGGACAAACATTCTACCATTATTTAGCGTGACGTTTGATGAACATTATCATCAAATTATGGCGAGCATTCACTTAAACATTTATTTTGGACAGTTATAGTTGCATCAGCGCATTAGACTCTGAACTGCTCTGTTAGTCAGATTGTGTGGATTCTTTTTTTTTTTTCATCTGTGACTTTCAGAATATAGCGAACGTTTTTTCACGTTCGTTTCTGATTATGAATCCCAGACAATCTCCTAATTCCTCAGAGCTATAAGCTGTAGCTATAAGTGTATTTCTCAGATGAAGTGGGCACTAGGAATTGTAATTACAGGCTTAACGTTTTGCTAATCACTTTCTGGTTGCCAAAATTGTAGTTAGAGAGACAGGGTTGAGAACGGCAAAACAACAGCATAAATAATAGGGATATTTAAATAACAACAAATCATTTCCACCCGCCGCCCCACATATGGTGCATCGGCCGGGAAAAACATTCAACATTTTATATAAACAAATAATAATTTCCACCCGCCGCCCCACACATTGTGCATTCTGGTGGGCTTGGGCAGTTCCAGCAGGACAATGCGACACCCCACACGTCCAGAATTGGTACAGAGTTGTCCAGGAACACTCTTCCGAGCTTAAACACTTCCACTGGCCGCTAAACATGAACATTACTGAGAACATCTGGGATGCCTTGCAACGTGCCGTTCAGAAGACGTCTCCACTCCCTCGTACTCTTACTGTTTTGTGGACAGCCCTGCAGGATTCATGATGTCAGTTCCTTCCAGCCCTACTTTAGACATAGTCGAGTCCATGCCACGTCGTGCTGTGGCACTTCTGCGTGCTCGCGGTGGCCCTACACTATATTCGGCTAGTGTACCAGTTTCATTTACTTTTCAGTGTATATCATCTATATGTATGGGACAGTGAACTGGGGAAAAGTGAGTAAACTGTTCTTTATTTCAAAAGTAATTGCATAATTGTTGATACCTTTGTCTCACTGTTAGAGAAGACGGTCAATGCCGTCATGGAGAAATGCTTGCGGTTGCCTACTGAACTATGATTGTACCAAAGCGTGGACCTCTTCGTCCGAAGCAAATAGACGGCCGCGAAAGTGTTTCTTAACGGGTCTAAAAATATGGAGATCGCTTGGAGAGAAATCGGTTCTGTGCGGCTGGTCCCGGCGGAGGTTTGAGTCCTCCCTCGGGCATGGGTGTGTGTGTTTGTCCTTAGGATAATTTAAGTAATGTGTAAGCTTAGGGACTGATGACCTTAGCAGTTAAGTCACATAAGATTTCACACACGTTTGAACATTTTTTAGATAGGTTCTGTTTGGAGGAAGTGTAAAGGTTTCCCAGCCGAGCATCTGCAGCGTAGTCGAAACAACCTTGAGAACATGCGGGCGAGCGTTATCCTGTAACAGAATGAAGTCGTCCGTCAACATTCCTGGGCCTCAGGACTTGATGGTACGCTTCCATTTGTGCAAAGTGTGCACGTAACACTGTGTGTTAATCGTGGCGAAGTGTTCCAGAAAGTCAACTAGCAGCGGGTTTGCGGACGGCATCATTCTGTTGCAGGATAATCCCCGCCCCCATTACGCTGTTGCCATTACGCTGCAGGCGGTTCGCTGGGAAGCCCTTGCAAATTCTCAGTACAGTCTAGCTTCCTCTGTATGCGATGTCCGTATTTTTGGAGCCCTGAAAAAAGACATTCGCGGCCGTCGCTTTGCTTCGGGCAAAGAGGTGCATGCCTGTGTACAGTCATGTTTCCGTAGGCAACCGAAAATATTTTTCCATCAACACCGTGACCGTCTTGTCTCACAGTGGGATAAATGTATTAACAGTTATGGTTATTACATTTCAAATAATATGAGCAGTTTGCTGACTTTTTTCCATCTGTCTCGTTCGCATTTGACTGCTCCTTATAAAACCTTGAAATTCATTATGGTCAAATTAAAAATAATCACACGTTTCAGTTTGGATGGATATTCTAGGAACCTTTGACATTGTTTCGGCAGAAAGAAAGTTTGTGGATGAGTTGGTTCTTCTAACGATACCAGACAGAAAGTGTCCAACTGCCTGATTGGTGACTAGGCCTACTGTACTTAGATTGTAAAGTAGAGGCGCTCCACTGCAAAATTGAAACGATCTATAGTGCTACGGTAACTATAGAGAACTAAACACATATTCAACATATTTCTGCGCACGATAGCACTAAGAGGGACATAGCAAACATGTTTTAAAAACAATACTGACAAGTGGCGAAAATTTGTCCTACCAACAGTCCACTTGGATGTAAACAGGCAGTAGACTGCAACCAAACTTTGGACTATTGTGCCATATTGACTATTTAGAGTGTGAAATGTTCTTTTTCAGGAAAAATGGTGCAAAAAGCACGTGAATGTCTCTGGGAATATAATGATCCCTTGAATCATATGACAAAAATGTTAGTGCTCCATTAAAGAACACATTTGGAGCGAAGAAAAATTTGTAAAAGTATAATACAGAAAAAAGAGGTGCTACACGTAGTTACTTCTGTTAGTTCTGCTTTCATACCGACACAGAAATAAAGATTCATGTTATCCGTCGATCTCCTCAATCACATGAGGTACAACTTTATGGTTTCTGGAACAAGAGCTCGAGCAATTTCCTTGCCCTCTCTCGTAAAAGTGTGTGTTCAGTTTCTGTCGATTTCGACGTTAACAGGTAGTTGGATACTAATTTTTACTGTTATGCTATAATCTGAGTGGACAACGTGAGGCTTTATCACAATAATGCATAATTCTGATATCAAAAAGTGACATGGAATAAAAAGAAAAAGAAAAACGTGATGCCACGAAATGTCCACTATGCATGTTACATCAGTAAACGAGTCAACAAAATGTAAAAAATAAAAAAAAAACAAGAATACCTGATTTTATATAATGGAAATAACTGAAAAAGGCACGAGAAATGTATCTATATTTTAATGAAAGGAACTGAAAAAAGAAACACAGTAAGAAGATGAGTAATGAAAGGGAAAGACATACACTTTATGCAAATCAAAATATCCTTCCACAATGCCAGACAAAAGTTTATCTAATAATGACAGGAAAGTGCCACATCAGGGAGAATACTTGAAAAGATAAATGGAAGTGTCGATAACGCAGCGCTTCTGACCAAAAATAAGACAGTGGGATAGACAGTATTATTAGAGCACAACATTGGTTATAAACTAAGCTAAGACGACGGCTCTGTCGACTTGTTGAATATCGAAATGGAGAACGAGCATGTAACAACAATAGTTGGAAAATTCTCTTATCGAGCAAGAAGATTACAAATGATGACTAAAGAGTGGGACGATCTAGTCGAACAATGGTTTCCCTACATAATGAAGGCTACTAGTATTAAAGACGTCTCAGAGTTAAATATGGTATCAGATATGGTATGAAATGTAGACAGAAAATCCTTAAAGAATGATCTAGACCTACCATTACACAAGTGGAGTGTGAAACATGAAATCTGGAGACGAAGACATCAGAACTACTGGAGTGTGATGTTGACGTAGAATGTTGCGAAGTATGGTATCAGGTGTAAGAACTTGAAAATAGACTGGTCTGTAGAAAAATCTTGATGAGAAGAAGAAACAAGTTACTGGGACGTCTGCTGAGACACACACGGATAATTCACTTAACACTAGAGTCTGCAATTGAAGAAGAAAAAAAAAAAACTTTAAACGGACACAAAGAACGGAAACTGCTTGTAGAATTTAAGAGCAGATACTCATAGAGGTCTAGTTTGGGATGTAATTATCATATGGCAGCGAAACTTGGTGGATATTCTACTGAGCTAATGTGGGACCGATTTACGCAGGGGAAAAAAAGAATTAATCCAAATTTTAGTCACCAGGTGCAAGTCTGGTGCTGTACAGGATCTCGTCGACGTCTCTAGTGCTCATATTAAACAAATTGTCTAAGCGGTGGTTAATAAAACCAACTTAACACCTCACATGTTTGACCTTTCCTGCTCACGTCCCGTTCCGCTTCCATTACATGTGGAAATATTCCTACCCGTCTTTCTTGCATTCACAGACCAGATTTGCACCTGGCATCCAAAACTGGAACTAATATTTTCCTCAGGTAAATCGGTTCTGCATTAACGCACTAGAATACTCACCAAGTATCACTACCATACGGTAATTGCAGCCCACGTTGGACCTCTGTGAGTAGGTGAACTTTAGCTATAATCACACGGTATGAACACAAAAGGCGTCGAGCGGACGGTATAAGGATAAAAATAAATAAACGAAATAAAGTTGCTGATGGGAGAACGCGAACAGCGTGAAATAAGAAAGTTGAGGAAGCGGAGTATAGAAAGGCAATAGGAAGGGCGATCCTAATAACGGAGTGACAGACTGACAGGAGAGGATTAAGCCTATAACCCGTACATCCCACCAAGCGATGAGGCAGAAACCAGGGATGATAGAGATCTTTTCGAGGCCGAATTTTTTTGCCTCTCACATTAACCACAGGGAACTGTAAAAACACCTCGGCGAGTTAGCTTCTTAGCGGTCGCATTCCTCGACGTCTCGGGACGTCTGTCCGGATGTGAGGAACTGATCGTTATTCGCCGTTGCAACGAGGAGGCTGCCATTCGAACCTAGACATATCTCTGCAACTGGATCTCCTTGGGACGGCGAGGTGCAAGAGCGGCACAGTCCCAGCACCAGACGAGACGCACAGCGAGAGCAAAAGGAAGCGGCGGGCGCGGCCCGCTGTCGCGCGCGGTTTCACGGGCTGGGCTGCCCTTGCGGTGGCGGCCGACTGTAAAGTACCCGCCGTCACCGAACACCGAACCGCAGCATTCATACCGTAACACCTGGACTGCACCTCGCGCTGCTTTCGGCGCTCTGCTGCACAGCATTAGCCGGTGCAGCCCCAACGTTTTACTATTAATCTCCGCGTAAACTAAAATGCACTGCTCTGTGATGGCGCTCGACTTAGAGGTAGCCGTACGTACAGCAAAAACCACACAACAGCCGTATTCTGATTTATTTTTTGAATAAGCTATCAGTTTTAACACTTCATTGCTGCCATCCACAGGCCCCTGAACATTAGAATATCAGCACGTTTACGATGTAGTGTATGTCTGGCGTATACACTACTGGACATTAAAATTGCTACACCACGAAGATGACGAACTACAGACGCGAAATTTAACCGACAGGAAGAAGATGCTTTGATATGCAAATGATTAGCTTTCAGAGCATTCACACAAGGTTGTCGCCGGTGGCGACACCTACAACGTGCTGAAATGAGGGAAGTTTCCAACCGATTTCTCATACACAAACAGCAGTTGACCGGCGTTGCCTGGTGAAACGTTGTTGTGATGCCCCGTGTGAGGAGGAGAAATGCGTACCATCACGTTTCCGACTTTGATAAAGGTCGGATTGTAGCCTATAGCGATTGCGGTTTATCGTATCGCGACATTGCTGCTAGCGTTGGTCGAGATCCAATGACTGTTAGCAGAATATGGAATCGGTGGGTTGAGGAGGGTAATACGGAACGCCGTGCTGGATCACAACGGCCTCGTCTCATTAGCAGTCGCCGGCCATAGTGGACGAGCGGTTCTAGGCGCTACAGTTTGGACCCGCGCGACCGCTACGGTCGCAGGTTCGAATCCTGCCTCGGGCATGGGTGTGTGTGATGTCCTTAGGTCAGTTAGGTTTAAGTAGTTCTAAGTTCTAGGGGATTGATGACCTCAGAAGTTAAGTCCCATAGTGCTCAGAGCCATTTGACGTTAGCAGCAGCATGGACTATCATCTCGGTGACAATGGCTGCGGTTACCCTTGACGCTGCATCACAGACAGGAGTGCTTGCGATGGTGTACTGAACGACGAACCTGGGTGCACGAATGGCAAAACGTCATTTTTTCGGATGAATAAAGGTTCTGCTTACAGCATCATGGTGTTCCCATCCGTGCTTGGCGACATTGTGGTGACCGGACATTGGAAGCGAGTATTCGTCATCGCCATACTGGCGTATCACCCGGCGTGATGGTATGGGGTGCCATTGGTTACACGTCTCGGTCACCTCTTGTTGCCATTGACGGTACTTTGAACAGTAGACGTTACATTTCGGATGTGTTGCGACCCGTGGCTCTACCCTTCATTCGAACCATGTGAAACCGTACATTTCAGCAGGATAATGCACAACCGCATGTTGCAGGTCCTGTACGGACCTATCTGGATACAGAAAATGTTCGACTGCTGCCCTGGCCAGCACATTCTCCAAATCTCTCACCAATTGAAAACGTCCGGTCAATGGTGGCCGAGCAACTGGCTCGTCACAATACGCCAGTCACTACTCTTGATGAACTGTGGTATCGTGTAGAAGCTGCATGGGCAGCTGTACCTGTACACGCCATCTAAGCTCTGTTTGACTCAGTGCCCAAGCGTATCAAGGCCGTTATTACGGCCAGAGTTGGTTGTTCTTAGTACCGATTTCTGAGGATCTATGCACCCAAATTGCGTGAAAATATAATCATACGTCAGCTCTAGTATAATATATTTGTCCACTGAATACCCGTTTATCATCTCCATTTCTTCTTGGTGTTGCAATTGTAATGGCCAGTAGTGTAACACAATATAATACATAAACAAAGCAAGAACGGTGAAGGTCGCTACTGTATATAAAATGAACCATAAAGGGATATGAAGAGTTAAAACGTGTACACAGACCACACCGTAGCAGAACATGTTCACATACTGGTTGGCGTCAATAAACTAACATATTACGATTAAATGACATCTAATAGAAACTACAAACACATATGAGATGTGACACAACCAATGAAATGCATTCAATGATCATATATCAGAATATATGCTAGCAGATGGGTGCATTTTACGCACACACACATACACACACACACACACACACACACACACACACACACACACACACGTAATCACCTTTCTTCATACAAAACGTTAAGTTACAACTTAAGAAGTACATCATGATGCTCAAAATACTAATAGTGGAATATGTTTTTGATCATTTATCAAATTTTGACTCTAAAGGTTTGAGACGTCCTTAATCATGAGCAAAATTTTACAGTAGTGTGAACAAACTCCCTGTATGTAGCATAAAGTTGTAGCATCCAAGGCGAGTGTATCAACGTGATGCCTTCTGTACCAACTGTTGCGGAAAAAAACTCGACATCGTTACACAAAGTTTGTTTAAATGAATTATGTGCGTGATGCTAGCTTTCTAAATTCTCTCTCTCTCTCACTCATTCTTTATCTCTCTCTCTCTCTCTCTCTCTCTCTCTCTCTCTATCGTAGACCAATTATTATTTGAAAGAACTGAGCATGTTACATTCCACATTAAAAACCTGCATCTCATACGTTCATCATACGCGTTACCTGAGTGGTCTAAAGCTCACAAGTCTTTTTTGATTCGATTGTTGATCCGATAACTTTTGATGATACCAGTTTGTGTGCTTTCATTTTATTACTTACAGGTTCACAAAGAAATGCCCCGTTGTTCACGACTGCAGCTTGCATAAAACTTGACGGTTTATTTGGTTTACATGAAATGTAACTGCTGTTCCTGTATAATGCATAACGAAAATGAAATGTATGCCTCACCGGTATTCGAACCCAGATTTATCAATAATCAGGAGCGGTCGTCTTACCATTAGATCATCCGAGCACGTTCCACGGCCGGACCAGACCTTCCATATGTGGTCAGCAATTTGTGTCTGGTCGTGAAATGTGCTCGGATAGCCTAATGGTAAGGCGACCGCACGCGATTAGCGGAAATCCGGGTTCGAGTCGCGGTTCGGCACAAATTTTCACTGTCAGTATTCCACTATATAGCTGATCGTCCATATTCGCAACTGCGAATACATTTCATGTATTTAACAACAGCTGTAGTCGCCGCAATGCATGTCTGAAGGAACATTGCATCGCACTCCTGAACAACACGGGCAGCGCAAATCGTGTTTATTTGGATCTCCATCCTCCAGGAAGACCTTTCTCGAAGTTTTGATACTAGTCCAAATTTTATACGAGCCAGAAACAAAATCGCTCTCACACTCGGACGTGCGAAACATCGTAGGATGACGGTGTGGGGTCACACAAGTACCACTATCAGCATGAAAAGTACGCCACGTCGTCAGTTCTCTGAGATAACGCAGGACAGCGAGTTTGGTACAAATGTAGATGCGATTCTTTGAAGAGTTTCCTGTTGTGTTCTTTTCTGGTTTGAGGAACATTTATTTTGACGGAGGAGCAGCATCCCATTCAAAAACCTTTGCAATACAAAATACAACACCGACAAAGGACCCCACTGCTAATAGTGTGCCATCAGCACTGGCTCCTATCTTCATCGCTTTATTAGGCACAGGGTAATTGTGAAAAACTATGTGCCTCTGAGCGTGTCGAACAGTCATTTAGACGCGCCTACTTTGGAGCAACCATTACAAGGTGTCCGCTAGTGAAAGTGCAAGACCACGCCTCTCCGCGTAGAGGCAAACGCTAGACTGGACGTGCAGATTTAAATGAGCCAATCACGGCGAGTGTTCCCTCGAGTGACTGCTATCGCTTTACGTAAGAGTCCCGCAGTAACTCCTGACAGCGCTTCTCTTTTATGGTCAGTCAAAGTCCAGCCGTCCAGTCGTGCTGAACTGGCTACCTCCAAAGCCCGTACTCACCTGCGAGGAAAGGTGTCCGTTTTAACAGCTTACAAGGAAGCTGAATATGCAGATCTAATAAACGCTGCAGTCATGGAACATTGTTTGAATCTCTCGTGATACATTCTTTGCCAGTCTGATGGCCATTCACGAATTCCGTTCACAAATATACCGGGTGATCAAAAAGTCAGTATAAATTTGAAAACTTAAGAAACCACGGAATAATGCAGATACAGAGGTAAAAATTGACACACATGCTTGGAATGACATGGGGTTTTATTAGAACAAAAATTTCACAAGGTGTCCGACAGATGGCCCTGGACAGCAAAACGTCAGTGACTGGGCATGACAATCGTGTATAAGAGGAGCTGTAATGAGAGAGAGAATCAGATGCGCCAGCAGTTGCAGTATGTTGACGTTACCTGAAAAGGCGCTTTTAGTGAAGCTGTATTATCAGAAAGGGGAATGTGCTAGTTCAGCGTTACGATCCTATCGCCATAGAAAGGGGATTCGAACGGTTAAAGGTCAGTTGACAAATGCAGCTGTGGCGAGAATGATTTCGAAGTTCGAAGCCACGGGTTGTTTAGACGATAGACCCCGTAGTGGCCGACCGAGCACAAGGCGTAATGCTGCTGAGACCGTTCACGAAGAAATGGAGACTGTAGCGGGTTCGTCTATGCACGGGGAAGTCAGCGCTCGTGCAGTAGCACGTCGCACCGGCATTCCATACACTACTGTTTGGTTGGCACTGAGGCGTACCCTCCGATGCTATCCGTACAAAATCCATCGCATCATGAACTGTTACCTGGCGATTTAGTGAAGGGGAGGGCATTTGCGTTGTGTGCGTTTCAAAAGATGGCGGAAGATGACGATTGGTTGAGTAACGTGTTGTGGACCGACGAAGCTCATTTCACGCTCCGAGGGTCTGTCAACGCCCACAACTGCAGAATTTGGGCTACCGAAAATCCTAGAACTGTCGTGGAAACTCCATTGCACGACAAGAAAGTCACGGTATGGGTTGAATTTACCACATCTACCGTTATCGAACCTTTTTTCTTCGAGGAAATGCGTGATTCTGGTTTTGTAACTGCTACCGTGACGGGTGAGAGGTACGCCGATATGTTACAGAATCGCATCATCCCCAACCTGACTGATAAACACCCGCTGGAACGTACGATGTTTATGCAGGATGGCGCTCCACCCGATATTGCTAGGCGTGTGAAAGATCTCTTGCGCGTGTCGTTTGGTGATGATCGTGTGCTCAGCCGCCACTTTCGTCATGCTTGGCCTCCCAGGTCCCCAGACCTCAGTCCGTGCGATTATTGGCTTTGGGGTTACCTGAAGTCGCAAGTGTATCGTGATCGACCGACATCTCTAGCGATGCTGAAAGACAACATCCGACGCCAATGCTTCACCATAACTCCGGACATGCTTTGCAGTGCTGTTCACAACATTATTCCTCGACTACAGCTATTGTTGAGGAATGATGTGGACATATTGAGCATTTCCTGTAAAGAACATCATCTTTGCTTTGTCTTACTTTGTTATGCTAATTATTGCTATTCTGATCAGATGAAGCGCCATATGTAGGGCATTTTTTGAACTTTTTTATCTTTTTGGTTCTAATAAAACCCCATGTCATTCCAAGCATGTGTGTCAATTTCTACCTCTCCGTCTACAAAAAATGGTTCTGAGCACTATGGGACTTAACTTCTAAGGTCATCAGTCCCCTAGAACTTAGAACTACTTAAACCTAACGAACCCAAGGACATCACACACATCCATGCCCGAGGCAGGATTCGAACCTGCGACCCTAGCAGCCGCGCGGTTCCAGACTGTAGCGCCTTTAACCGCTTGGCCACCCTGGCCGGCTCTCTGTCTACATTATTCCGTGATTTATTCAGTTTTCAAATTTATACTGACTTTTTGATCACCCGGTATATTCATGAAAGAGCGTTCTTATAAAAGACGTGTGAGAGTAACCTAGCTAACACCGTCATATGAACATCGAAAAGCGTACATTGCTGAGTTACGCTGCAAAATTTTTCTTCCTCTATGCCACTAGTACCTCCGGCAGGTTACCGGTTTTGGCCGCTAGACAGCTTCCGGGGCTTAGGCAGCCACAGTTTCGCAACCTTCGGGAGCTCCTCATCACCTGCAGTAGCCGACAGAGCACCCAGTGAACACACTTGGAAGCCAGAATCTCAGTGGATTACAGCTGTCTTCAGTAATGAGTCCCTCTTCGAAGTGATGCCCGATGGCCAGTGAAGACGTGTATGGAGACGCCTCTGACAGTGGTGGGATACCGACCTAGCTGTCGCCGTCCATGCAGCCCAAGAGCCAGGAGCGACCGGCTGGGCTGCCCTTCATTTCGCAGCAGCACCCTCTGGTTGTCATCCGCGGCAGCATTACAGCACAGCGATACATCGACGATTTTCTACGCCTCGTTATGTTGGCAAGCCATTCTGGGCTTACATTTCAGCAAGATAATGCCCACCTGCCTACTGCTTATGTTCGTGCTTGCGAAACCGCACCTCGATGAGCAAGGTCGCCGAATTTCTCCCCAATTCAGAACTGTTGAAGCATTGTGGGCAGGGTCCTCCAACCAGCTTGGAATTTTGACGATCTAACACGCCAACCGGACAGAATGTGGCCCAATATCCCTCAGGAGGGACATCCAGAAACTCAATCAGTGCCAAGGCAAATAACTGCTTGGATAAGGGGCAGATGTGGACCAACACGGTATTGACTTGATCTTGAATAAACCATCCGATTTTTCTGAAACTGTAATCATTTGTCCGTCTGCGCATGTACATTGCATCTATAGATTTCCTTACCATTCGGATAATTCCTACGTGCTGCGACGGTTTTTTTTGTGTTATTGTATGTCCCTCCGAAAAATTTATTAGAGTATCATTTAGAAATCTGAAGTAAAATAGAGCTTTTCAAGAGCTTTTCTAACAATGTTTCCTCTTTCTACACTCCTGGAAATGGAAAAAAGAACACATTGACACCGGTGTGTCAGACCCACCATACTTGCTCCGGACACTGCGAGAGGGCTGTACAGGCAATGATCACACGCACGGCACAGCGGACACACCAGGAACCGCGGTGTTGGCCGTCGAATGGCGCTAGCTGCGCAGCATTTGTGCACCGCCGCCGTCAGTGTCAGCCAGTTTGCCGTGGCATACGGAGCTCCATCGCAGTCTTTAACACTGGTAGCATGCCGCGACAGCGTGGACGTGAACCGTATGTGCAGTTGACGGACTTTGAGCGAGGGCGTATAGTGGGCATGCGGGAGGCCGGGTGGACGTACCGCCGAATTGCTCAACACGTGGGGAGTGAGGTCTCCACAGTACATCGATGTTGTCGCCAGTGGTCGGCGGAAGGTGCACGTGCCCGTCGACCTGGGACCGGACCGCAGCGACGCACGGATGCACGCCAAGACCGTAGGATCCTACGCAGTGCCGTAGGGGACCGCACCGCCACTTCCCAGCAAATTAGGGACACTGTTGCTCCTGGGGTATCGGCGAGGACCATTCGCAACCGTCTCCATGAAGCTGGGCTACGGTCCCGCACACCATTAGGCCGTCTTCCGCTCACGCCCCAACATCGTGCAGCCCGCCTCCAGTGGTGTCGCAACAGGCGTGAATGGAGGGACGAATGGAGACGTGTCGTCTTCAGCGATGAGAGTCACTTCTGCCTTGGTGCCAATGATTGTCGTTTGCGTGTTTGGCGTTGTGCAGGTGAGCGCCACAATCAGGACTGCATACGACCGAGGCACACAGGGCCAACACCCGGCATCATGGTGTGGGGAGCGATCTCCTACACTGGCCGTACACCACTGGTGATCGTCGAGGGGACACTGAATAGTGCACGGTACATCCAAACCGTCATCGAACCCATCGTTCTACCATTCCTAGACCGGCAAGGGAACTTGCTGTTCCAACAGGACAATGCACGTCCGCATGTATCCCGTGCCACCCAACGTGCTCTAGAAGGTGTAAGTCAACTACCCTGGCCAGCAAGATCTCCGGATCTGTCCCCCATTGAGCATGTTTGGGACTGGATGAAGCGTCGTCTCACGCGGTCTGCACGTCCAGCACGAACGCTGGTCCAACTGAGGCGCCAGGTGGAAATGGCATGGCAAGCCGTTCCACAGGACTACATCCAGCATCTCTACGATCGTCTCCATGGGAGAATAGCAGCCTGCATTGCTGCGAAAGGTGGATATACACTGTACTAGTGCCGACATTGTGCATACTCTGTTGCCTGTGTCTATGTGCCTGTGGTTCTGTCAGTGTGATCATGTGATGTATCTGACCCCAGGAATGTGTCAATAAAGTTTCCCCTTCCTGGGACAATGAATTCACGGTGTTCTTATTTCAATTTCCAGGAGTGTATATACACAAGGTGCGTTCCATAAGTAATGCGACCAAATTCATAAAAAATCATTTATTGAATATATTCGTACAAATAATCAAAAATTTTCAAAATAGCACCCTCTTGCGTCGATACACTTCTGGAGGCGGTGTTTCCATGCCTTGAAGGCATCCTGGAATGCCTTTTACGGAATGTCCTCTAGAGCTGATATAACATACGCCTGGATGCTTTCAATCGTGTTCCAATGTTTTCCTTTCATGACTCCTTTTAGCCGAGGAAAAAAAAAAGTCAGCGGGAGCCAGGTCAGGACTGTAGGGAGGCTGGGGAACCAATGGGGTCTTGGTCTTGGCCAGGATGTCGCTGACAATGAAGGCGCTGTGACTCGGCGCGTTGTCGTGGTGAACTTTCCGCATGTCCTTGATGTCGCTTCGGCAGCGCGAGACCCTCCTTTCCAGTCTTTTGAGCACGTCCAAGTAGAAAGCTGAGTTCACTGTAGTCCCGGTGGGTACGAATTCGTGGTGGACATCAGTTAATATTCTAAGCACACAGACGAAGCTTCCACCTCACTTCAAAGAATATAGTTTGACAACTTCTTTTTACGGCATTTTCTTTGCTTTCATACTGTCTTATAACTATCAGGATGTTGTTTTAGTCGTTCAGTGGAAGAAGGAGGCACTGTAACCGCCGAGCAAAAAACAGTTACACACTCAGTTTGCACCCTTGCTCCGTGTGTGTTTAATTTTCATTTTATTTCTGTTGCCCTCAGGCAATACCCATACTGCCAGGCACAAAATTAGAAAACAAGTGAGACAATACTAAAATTGAAGTTACTACATGTATTCGCCTAAACACACCGAAATTTTTAAAATTAGTATCTCTTAGTTATCGTGAATATAAAAGAATTGAAGACTGTGTCATTCAAAGTTAAGCTTCTCCATAAAATAAAGAACTAAGCAAGCATAAAGAAAAATAGAAATTATCACAGAACATCCATTTTACCAAGTCTAACGAAATTATAAACAGACTTGCAGATTTGATGTTTAAAGAAAGTAGAATTAATCGAAGTGAGAAATAATCGACAGTTTTTCTTATGTGTAGCAAGAAGTATCGACCACGTCCAGTCACCTTCCACAGAGACGTCTCCACTTTGAGCCAACGGCGACGAAGGAATTCCTACTCTTCGGCAAGTCTTGTGTGACATGAGTACACCATTAAGATGGTCAGCTGGTGTTATAACTAACTGAAACACACGGTTACAAGGACTATAGCGACAGATGCTCAGACTGTGACCAGAACCTAGTACAAAGGTTTTCCGCAAGGAGATCCTGTAGTAGCAGACTACTTTTCAACCTATACAGTATGGAATCTAGCAGAAGATTACAGAAACTGGCCATCTTCCTGAAGGATGCAGACGACGTGCTGTTATGCAGCAAGAGTGTACTCTGAGACTGAAAGCTGTGAGAGGTAGCATCTGGGTCGAACGTTTCAAGAACGCAGCTGAGGAATCGTCACTGTACGAGGTCGCCCTCATCGGCTTTTTGCACATCACATACCTTTCCACGAACTTCGAATTTGTCTCGCAGACGTGGTTTTGTAGCATACCCACTTCTCCACCGCCTTTGAACCGCAGCAGCTTTCTCTAACTTCTAGTATCACTTAATCACCTTCTTCCGCACATCATAGCTCAAACGTAGTACGTCCGCCCTATTGCTTCCTTGCCACTAACTGCGTTGAGGAGCGAGAGCGACATTTCTGTTGCCACCTGTTGAAGAAAGATAACACTACTTCAGAAACTGAAGCTTTTAGAAGGGGAAATATATTTTCTATGACAGTTCAAAGTGTGTTTACATTTCTTTCGACACACCCTGTATGTGGAACCAGGTGTCAAACTGACCATACGTCGGGAAATGTAGCGGTAAGGAAAACAATTCCCGTCAACAGATGACGTTAGCAACTGTTCAGACAATAGTTGTCTATAAGAGAACGTAACCACTAGGAAAGGATACAAAGAAGATCTTTATTATCTGCACTACTATATAAAGATAAGTCGTTATTTAATGTTGTTGGCAAACATATCGAAACGTTCATGACCAATTTACTTCTGATTTCTACCTGATTCTCTAATAAAGCTTCGGAAGGAAATAGGCAACACAGATACATATGTACTGTATAAAGAGTGTAGTACCGGAGAATGTCAACTGACCGTTTCCAACAGGCATAGAGTAGTCCCAAGTGCAATGTCCTATATATATATATATATATATATATATATATATATATATATATATATATATATATATATATATATATATATAAAGAAAAAACCAAGTGTTACTGTTGACTACATATTAGGATGTGCATCTTGACACTCGTGTTCTACGGCAGAGGCATGCTAAAGAACCGAAACAAAAAGCCGCCAAGAGTTTTAACATGTTAAACAACTTTAGCTTGTACTGATTGGCTAGCACGTCCTGCGACGCTCCTGCAGCAACGCTGCAAGCCATTAAGATTCCAACGCCACGAAGGCAGCACAGCTGGCGTGAAGTGTACTGCATTCCTGGATAAGCAAATGATTTGCATTCAGCGTAGGTTGTAATAATGCTATCTGCATTATGCATAGAACGAAAGTTTTCGCACAGGACATACAAACGGCAGCCGACCTCTGATAATAATCTCACCTACAAGCAACTACGCAACTGAGCTAGTCACAGTCTGTGAGGAATGCGAACCATAGCTATGCATACTCGTTGAGAACTTTCACAGACCTGCCATCATGTGGAAAAATCTACGATGTCTAGGAACAGGCAAACCATAATCTGCAGCTGTACCCCAATTCTGTTGAGGATCTAAATAGGTATTTTGGCACGCCGATGTGTTTATTTGGCCAACGTTCATCGACACAAATCATCGATTCTCTTAATTTAACAGTGGGTGGTAGAAACGAAAGATTTTTTTTTTTCAACAGCCGGTAAGCCCTGTCACGGTCCGGAAGTCAACTGCGCGCATTCGTTCGGCAGCTTCAAGTCACGATAATACAACAGTGCAAATAGCCAATCTCCTCGTCGATCCTCTACTGCCAGAAATAACAAAAATTTTTAACCATCCTGTGATCTGCATCATCTTTCCAACTGCCTGGAAGGGGAGACTCATAACCATTATACATGAAGGAATCTGCTAAACAGCCTTCCGACTGTAGGCCCAATTGCTTTCTGCTAGCACTATCCAAGGCTCTAGAACACATAATACAGCAAGAGCTTACTCATTGTTTAGCTTCGAATAAGCTGTTAGATGAATACCAGTGCGATTTCCGGCAAGAGCGCACCACGACGACTGCTCTTAAACAAGTTACTGACAAACTGTAACAACCAGTGGGTAAACAACAGGCGACTGTTATTTGCGTTTTGGATTTCAGCAAAGATTTCGACAGTGTCGACTCAGTCTACTTGCTAAATTTAAATGTCAAAATTTTTCTTCGAGTGCTGTACAGTGGTTCCGCTCATACCTTACATCTCGCGAACTTTGTATAAAGATTGGAACTGAAGGGTCATAATGTAGGATCAGGGATCCCACAAGGATCTGTACTGCGCCAAATACTTTTCTCATTATAGGATAATGATGTGTCAACCGTTCTGCACCACTGCAAATACCACCTACAGGCTGACGAAATTCATTTATACTGGAGTGCAAGCCCAACAAACCTACGCACTGCCATCCAGAATGTAAACGCCGATTTACTAGTCCTGCAGCAGCATGGACTATCAGCTCGGAGACCGTGGCTGCGGTTACCCTTGACGCTGCATCACAGGCAGGAGCGCCTGCGATGGTGTACTCAACGACGAACCTGGGTGCACGAACGGTAAAACGTCATTTTTTCGGATTAATCCAGGTTCTGTTTAACAGCATTATGATGGATGGTCACATCCATGTTTGGCGACATCGCGGTGAACGCACATTGGAAGCGTGTATTCGTCATCGCCATACTGGCGTATCACCCGGCGTGATGGTATGGGGTGCCATTGGTTACACGTCTCGGTCACCTCTTGTTCGCATTGACGGCACTTTGAACAGTGGACGTTACATTTCAGATGTTTTACGACCCGTGGCTCTAGCCTTCATTCGATACCTGCGAAACCCTACATTTGAGCATGATAATGCACGACCGCATGTTGCAAGTCCTGTACGGGCCTTTCTGGATACAGAAAATGTTCGACTGCTGCCCTGGCCAGCACATTCTCCAGATCTCTCACCAATTGAAAACGTCTGGTCAATGGTGGCCGAGCAACTGGCTCGTCACAATACGCCAGTCACTACTATTGATGAACTGTGGTATCGTGTTGAAGCTGCATGGGCAGCTGTACCTGTACAAGCCATCCAAGCTCTGTTTGACTCAGTGCCCAGGCGTATCAAGGCCGTTATTACGGCCAGAGGTGGTTGTTCTTAGTACTGATTTCTCAGGATCTATGCACCCAAATTGCGTGAAAATGTAATCACATGTCAGTTATAGTATAATATATTTGTCCAATGAATACCAGTTTATCACTTGCATTTCTTCTTGGTGTAGCAATTTTAATGGCCAGTAGTGTAACACACATACTTTACTATGGTGATGCCGTTCTCCAAAGACTTTCGTACGAAAGCTCACATAGGCTGGAAATGTATTATTCCGTTTGAGTTAAGTAAAGGGGTGACAGCAGCGAAGGCAGGCAGAAACATTTTCACCGTGAGTGGGGATAACGGCATTGGTCAGAGCATGGCAAGAAAATGGTTGTTTCGTTTTACGGAAGATCGTTTCGATGTTAGTGGCTCCCCACATACAAGAAGGCCGTCGGGGTTTGACGAAGGTCGTTTAAACGCATTAAACCGCAGTAATTCACTTAACTGTACTCGAGAACTGGCAGATGTGATGAATTGTGACTATTCCACCGTCATGGGACGTTTGCGTGCAATGGGAAAGGTTCTAAAATCTGCTGTATGGCCACAGCATGCTTTATGCCCAAACCACAAAAATCAGCAGATGACCATAAGTGCATTTCTGCTTGCTGGTCATCAAACGACTAATGAACGATGCCGACCATTCCTATCCTGTATCGTTACGGGTGACGAGAAATGGTGTCTTCATGCTAACGTAAGGAAAAGAAAGGAATGATTGAGTCCAAAGAAAGCAGCAACTCCCCATAAAAAGACCTGCACGCATCCATGAAATATAATGTTATGGATCTGGTGGGACAGCGATCGTTTGTTGTACTGAGAATTGCTTCTCTGAGGCTTAACCATCACTGTCGACTTTATTGTCAACAACTGAGATGTCTTGCAGACGCAATCCAAGATCGAGTTGGGCTGGGGAGTCATTCGGCACCCACCTTATTCACCTGATCTTATTCTCTCACATATTCACTTCTTCCGCTCTCTATTGAACAGCGTTCAACTAACTTCCTTTCGGAATTAAAACACGTTACGAACACGGATCGCCCGAAAACCACGGGATTTCTACAATCACTGAATCTAAAAGTTACCCCAGCGTTTGCAGACTGTTGTAAATGGTGAATAATAATACATTATTCATGACTAAAACCTTTTTTATGTGTATCTGTTGTGTTTATTTAAGTTATGGAAAAACGTTGAGAATTTATTTTCAGACGAGTCCCGGCTCTGCTTAACGGCATCATGATGGCTACATCCACATGTTACCAAACTGTTTTCGTCACCGTCAGGTGGCTGCAGCACCTGGTGTGCCGGCGTGGAGGACCACTGAGTACACTTCGCATACACCACGGATTCACATAGCCGGTGATGTGGGCAACAGCGCTACATTTCTGACACAATAGGCCTGTGGTTGCGCCATATTTTCGAAACGTCCGTCTCGTTATCTTTCAAAAACGTGATACAAGAGCGCTTGTTGCACGTGCTGTCCTAACCTGCGTCCATACAGGGCCGATCCGACTGTTGCCGTGGGCGGCACGTTCTCCAGACCTGCCACTCACTGAAATTATCTGGTTTTCACCATTCACCAATCGTTGCGTTTGATGAAATCTGGCACAGAGCTGAATGAATATAAAATGACGAATGACGAATGTGTCATCAAAGCACAGCTCCGTTCCATGCCCAACAGCTCTGTGGAGTTTATTTTGCGCTGTGTATTCCTCAAAGTCATACAATTTTTAATTTTTGAGATCATTCCTCATGAAGATTATTAACGGTCTTGATAAAATATTTAAAAATTGAATTAAAATCAGTCTTGACAGCAGGAAAATATTCATAGGCAATGGTAACCGGTTTCGATCAAAATGTGACCATCTTCATGGGAGACGTTGGCTGTGAAGCGAACAGGTATCGAGGATACAAGGAAGCCAACAGCTGTAGCTGACCTGGCTGGCTCTGAGCACTATGCGACTTAACATCTTAGGTCATCAGTCCCCTAGAACTTAGAACTAACTAACCTAAGCACATCACACACATCCACGCCCGAGGCAGGATTCGAACCTGCGACCGCAGCAGTCACGCGGTTCCGGACTGAAGCGCCTAGAACCGCACGGCCACCACGGCCGGCGTAGCTGACCTGAACGCATGATATTCGTGGTTCCAAGACACCTGCTCCCTTTCACCGCCACCGCCTGGCATCATGACGTAATATGTTTTGAAGATGGTCACATTTTGACAGAAACCGATTATCATCACCAATAAATATTTAATTGCGGTCAAGAGTGATTTTAATTTTAACTTACAATTTTAATCTAGTATTCCTCTTACTATAAACATAATATTTAAAATTTCTTGATTTGCTATGTTTTTTTGCGTTGCAGCTTTAAATTTCAGTATTGTATATAAGTTCTTAATCCGTAGCAAGATAGAATATCACTGCATGCCTACGAGCCTGTCACTTCTTCTGAAAGGAACGCTTTAGATGGCTTCAGTCCGCTGGCCTGCACATCTGTCGGGGCGAAGCCACGCTTGCCCGAGAAGAAAACTTGCGAAGATTCTTTTGAAAGTAAGATCGTCATTCAGTCTGTGGTGTCACCGCCAGACACCACACTTGCTAGGTGGTAGCCTTTAAATCGGCCGCGGTCCTTTATTATACGTCGGACCCGCGTGTCGCCACTATCAGTGATTGCAGACCGAGCGCCGCCACACGGCAGGTCTAGTCTAGAGAGACTCCCCCAGCACTCGCCCCAGTTGTACAGCCGACTTTGCTGGCGATGGTTCACTGTCTACATACGCTCTCATTTGCAGAGACGACAGTTTAGCATAGCCTTCAGCTACGTTATTTGCTACGACCTCGCAAGGCGCCATATTCAGTTATAATGAATGTATTCTGGACAGATAATATTGTGAATCATGTACCGTCAAGAGTGACGTTCATCATTAATGGATTAAAGTTAAGTATCAAACTAATTACGTCCGCTTTCTGAATTTTAATTCCTTGTCATATTCCAGACCTCACGTCAGTATAGTTCTTCCCTCCTCACGCCAGCCTGCGTGAGCTATAAAGCGTGCATTTCGGCCTCCACTAGTAACACGGTGTTGGCTCTTCTGCCAACACAACACAGTCATCCATTTCAATGAAATGTGCTCAAAGTGTGTTCAGTCTATAGACTTTAGGATTTATTTTCCTCCATAGCATGTTTGTATTATTCGGGGACCAAAGTTGAGCTTGCATTTTTATGGTACTGGCAACAGTACGGCTGATTTTACCAAGTATTCGGATTAACATAACTGTGATGTTGTTGGTCAAAAGAAATCAAAGAAGGAAAAAAGCAATGAAACACCTAGCTAAAATTCTGTGCAAAATGCAAAATGGAAAGAAATATATTTTCACCTTTGGTAATGTTATTCCTCCTACGAAGCTCATTACTACTAAACAACTTCGTAATAGCAACAGGTATTAAAAAAACGAAGAAAACTATTTTACGCGACAAATTACATTCGCGTTTGGCTTTGTTGACAGGCAGTAATATAAAAATGTCTCCAAGGAAGACAAGGAGAAAAAACACTTCTAATTATTTCGTTAAGGATCGGGAAAGTGGGGAGTACCAAACGAGACGTCAGAGATGAATTAAGTTCTACTTGAATTTCTATTTTAGGATCTTCTTTTGTCACCTATCATTTCAATGAATTAATTCTCCGAAAGAATTCACTGCCTCATTGATCCGTTCCTACGACCTTTTATTGCCAGTATTCCTTTTATTCCTCTGCAAGTATCAGCTCGTTTACCAGTGATCCAAAGTCTCCCTCCGTGAAATCAGATTCTTGTAAACCTTCCTAACTTTCTTCTAGTCAGTGTTGAGGTTTAATTTGAGTCTCCGAAATAGTCTGTTTTCATGTTGTTGTTTGTTATGTAAATATATGCACAGAATTTTTACCGGCTCTTGTACTCGGCGTAAATGAACTTCTCCACTGGTGCTTTTAGCTTTTTGGATATCTGCTACCCTCCTCGTGAGCCAAATTCCATGTGGAGAGGACTCCAGATATATGAGAAAATTTTACATCGTAGTTGCTATAGTAGCTGTAAATGAAAGATCTTTATAGAACTGAAAAAATACTTTTCTGACACATGGTAGTGGTCCTTTCGAAGCGGTACCGCTGTAGTACATTTATTATGGGAGATATGTCTATAAAAGTGAACACGAGAGCTCAGTAACCGAACTGGACAAAGGGGACTTACTTCTGTTAATCCGCATGTCGCGCGAGACCAAGCACGAACAAAAACGGGAGTATGAATTGTGGCAGTGTTATCTTGAAACTGACCGTACTTCTTCAGGGACCACACCTGTGGCACAGAACATGCTAGATCACATGAAATATTCGTATAATCCTCGGTCGTAAAGCGATCTTACAACGATGAACGTGCGGGACGCCACATCAGGCGGTCACTTCCGTTTTTACTGAAACTAGGAAATGACTGTGTGATGTCGTGCCCCGCACTTTCATGGTTTGCGTCTTTTAAAATTCGCTTTACGACCGAGAATTCTGGGCTTAAGTGCCCATAGCTGTACCCGACTTGCGTACAGAACAACCGGTCACTACCACTGATTCTTGGTGTGTTAATGCGTCCTCTGTGATGATCAGAGGTTTGCATGTTTCCACTAAGCCTTGAATGTAATTTATTTAGTTGGACTATGGTTCCCCTAATAAACTGCTCACGAACTTAAGACAGTTCTTACTTCAGTTGTGTTGCGTCGGTTCTTTGTGCATTTCATCCTCGATTTTCAGCGATCCCGATTTTTCTCCAATTCTCTTTTTAGTGTAGGACGTTATGCGACATGCCATCCATGTTACAGACACGTTGTTACTGTCGACAGACCTCACACACTGGTAGTTTTCGGTATGTTCGTGCGATCAACCCTAACTGAGAGGCGTCCCATTTTGTCCAAACTACACACTGTGTGGACGAATATGTGACAATGCCAGTTGTCGTAAATCTAAATTTCATTGCAGCTACCAACGTCAGTCCCTAGATGCGGTTAATCAGTGTTATCACATCAGAAAAACAACGCATAGTTCTTTCAAGTACTTCCATAATCATGTCTTTAAAAGTCTAAGATATTATCTTCTTCGGTTGTCGCTGGTATCAGAAGAAGTACTTTAAAGTTGTTATGCTGGTACAGATATTCCATGCTTCGCTAATGTATGAGCTGTATACTGAAGGATGAGATATATTTCAGCCTTCTATAAGGTCGTTCAGTATTTTTTCAAACCGTATTGATATGTATCTGGTGTACGAGGAGATAAATACTTCACAATTTCTTTTTTTCCGTAACGCTAAGAAATGACGTAGGAACGACCTCCTCAGGCAAGCAAGAAACATTAAACGCCTGCTGCCGCCGAGGCAGAAACAATTTCCCTCCAGAGCTAGCAATTTAAGTGTTAGCTCCTTGGTATTTGCTGGTTTCACAACGTGCAGATAAGCAGCCTCCTCGGCGAACATTTTGTTTGGTATTTCTTTATTCTTTGCACTCTTGGAGTATGTTTCCTATCAATTTCTGTAACGCAGATATTCAATTAAGCTCATCGGCGTGGCTTGTATTTAGAATCCGATGTAAAATTTCTAAATCTACTTCGATACCTATATCCCCCGAGCCGTTCTAAGGCACGTTGCGGAGGGTACCCGTAGTCTCATTGTTTTCTCCCCCTTTCCCTTTTCCATGAGAACGACAGTGGATAAGTTTCCGTATGAGCTTTAACTGACTCGATTTTTGAGTCGTGGTCATTTCGCGAAATATATGTGATAGAAGGTAATATACTGCCCGACTCTCTTTGAAAAGTATTCTCTCCAAGTACACTAATGGCCATTAAAATTCCTACACCACGAAGATGACGTGCTATAGACGCGAAATTTAACCGACAGGAAGAAGAGGCTGTGATATCCAAATGATTAGCTTTTCAGAGCATCCACAGAAGGTTGACGCCGGTGGCGACACCTACAACGTGCTGACATGAGGAAAGTTTCCAACCGATTTCTCATACGCAAACAGCAGTTGACCGGCGTTGCCTGGTGAAACATTGTTGTGATGCCTCGTGTAAGGAGGAGAAATGCGTACCGTTTCCGACTTTGATGAAGGTCGGATTGTAGCCTATCGCTATTGCGGTTTATCGTATCACAACATTGCTTCTCGCTTTTGAAGAGATGCAATGACTGTTAGAAGAGTATGGAATCGGTGGGTTCAGGAGGGTAACACGGAACGTCGAGCTGGATCCCAACGGCCTCATATCACTAGCAGACGAGATGACAGGCATCTTATCCACAAGGCTGTAACGGATCGTGCAGCCACGTCTCGACTCCTGAGTCAACAGTAGGGGACGTTTGCAAGACAACAACCATCTGCACGAACAGTTCGACGACGTTTTCAGCAGCACGCACTATCAGCTCGGAGACCATGGCTGCGATTACCCTTGACGCTGCATTACAGACAGGAGTGCCTGCGATGGTGTACTCAACGACGAACCTGGGTGCACGAATGGCAAAACGTCATTTTTTCGGATGAATCCAGGATCTGTTTACAGCATCATGATGGTCGCATCCGTGTTTGGCGACATCGCGGTGAACGCTCATTGTAAGCGTGTATTCGTTATCGCCATACTGGCGTATCGCCCGGCGTGACGGTATAGGGTGCCAATGGTTACACGTCTCGGTCACCTCTTGTTCGCATTGACGGCACTTTGAACAGTGGACGTTACCTTTCAGATGTATTACGACCCGTGGCTCTACTCCTCATTCGACCCCTGCGAAAACAAACATTTCAGCTGGATAATGCGGGACCGCATGTTGCAGGTCCTGTATTTTCTGGATACAGAAAATGTTCGACTGCTGCCCTGGCCAGCACATTCTCCAGATCTCTCACCAACTGAAAACGCGTGGTCATTGGTGGCCGAGCAACTGGCTTGTCACAATACGCCAGTCACTACTCTTGATGAACTGTGGTATCGTGTTGAAGCTGCATGGGCAGCTGTACCTGTACACGCCATCCAAGCTGTGTTAGACTCATTGCCCAAGCGTATCAAGGCTGTTATTACGGCCAGAGGTGGTTGTTCTTAGTACTGATTTCTCAGGATCTATGCACCCAAATTGCGTGAAAATGTAATCAGATGTCAGTTCTAGTATAATATATTTGTCCAATGAATACCCGTTTATCATCTGCATTTCTTCTTGGTGTAGCAATTTTAATGGCCAGTAGTGTAATAACAGTAAGCCTCTCCGAGATGGTCAGCTCTTATCTTGTAGTGCCTGCCTCTGGATTTTGGTGAGCTTGTCCGTAGCCCTCTAGCACCGGCTAAACGATCCTGTCGTCACAGGAACGTGACGCTCGTCCTTTGATCTCTATCTCTCCCATTTCTACAACCTAGTAAGTGTCCTAGAATGATCAGCAAGAATGTATCGGACGACGTTCTGTAAGCCACTTCTTTTGCGGATGTATTAAACTTCCTCATTGTGCAAAAATGTATCTCAGCTTGGCATATGCTTTTCTTACACTTCTCTCTTTATGCAGACATTTCGCTTTGTGTCAGTCCGGATGCGTACTGCCGGATATTACGCGGCTCTTACTGTTTCCAGTGGTTTATTGCCAATAGTGTCATCAAAAGTAAAGGATCTTTTCCCACTACAGTTGGCTGGTACAGCTACCATATAAAGAATATTTTCAACAAAAACAGTCTTCGTTGCAATAATTCTTTATTTATTGTTTAAAGACGCGCTTTGTCTTTCTAAAGCAGCGTCAGATTTTGTTTGCTTTTATGCTGTAAAATAAACTTACGTCAAGGTCGCTCTAAACAGGGCTTGTACTTTCGATGCACACATAATGTAGCCAAATGGCCGCAGTTTCATCGCCGCACGCCCTGATTGGGGATCTTGATGTATGCTTATTTTACAGCATAAAAGCAAATTAAATCTGAAGATGCGCTAAAATGGTGAAACGTGTCATTAAACAGTAATTAATGCAACCAAGACTGTTTTTCTTCAAAATAGTAAGGGATCTCTCATCTATTTATGTGAAATATGTTAAATTTATTTACTTTCAAAAATGGTTCAAATGGCCCTGTAGCGCCTAGAACCGCTCGGCCACCCCGGCCGGCATATACTTTCTAGTTCAACTGACAATCGTCGACCTTCTGTAGCTCTTCCTCCACTTCGGCAGTCATCTTCCGTTACAGCCTTCCTGTGAGACTACTGCAACGCCCACGAGCAACTTCACAGGTGTCCCGACGTCTGGACGCAATCCAAAGAGCGGGCTTCGAAAACTCCGCTCAGCGCTATGGACAACCTCATTAGGTTGGTGTGTAAGCTCGTACTGTTTTTGTTTTGCATGTTGGTATTCCGGTTGTTATGGATTTATTTATCAATTGTCTATTCTACTTGTTTTCGGTTGCTATTTGAGTTTACATATTGGATATAGTGAGTGGAGCTGTAGACGATAGAAAATGGAGTGCCAAGTGGAGAAACTGGAACATTTCCCACATATTCTTGTCTTTGAGTTCAATACAGGGGTTAGAGCAAAGGGGACAGGCAGAAACATTTGCACCGTGTATGGGGATAATGCGACTGGGCACACCATTGAAAGAAAAACGTTTTTCGTTTTAAGGCGGATCGTTTTGACATTAGTGAATCTCCACATTCAGGAAGACCTTCGGGGGTTCATGAACATCGCTTCAGCGCACAATGATCCATGCACTGTACTCGAGAACTGGCAGATGTGATGAACTGTGATCATTCCACCACCGTGCGACATTTGGAAGCAACGGGAAAGGTTCAGAAATCGGGTGTATGTGTACCGCATGCTCTAAGACAAAATCACAAAAATCAGCAGGTGGCCATATGTGCATCTCTGCTTGCTGTCCTGTATCGGTGACGAGAAATGTGTCTTTGTGCCAGCATAAGGAAATGAAAGGAATAGTTCAATCCAAAGAAAGCAGCAACTCCCTGCACAGAGACCACCGCGCATCCACAGACTACAATGGTACGCAGCGACTGTGTTGTGTACTACGAATTGCTTCCCCGGGTTGTGACCATCACTGCTGACATTCATTGTCAACAACTGAGATGTCTTGCAATCCCGCAACAATGATCGCGAATACTAAGTGAAGTGATGTTGCTCCAGATAACGCCTGCCCGCATTCTGCTAGACTTACAAAAACCGTATATAGGAGTTGCGTTCTTGTCATTCCATATCAACCTTATTCACCTGATTTTGCGCCCTCAGATTTGCCGCCCACTATCTAACAACCTGCAAAGAATTTCCTTACCGGAGAAAAATGTTCTACGAACATGGCTCGACGAATACTTCGCCTGAGAACCATGTGGTTTCTACAGGGTGTTACAAAAAGGTACGGCCAAACTTTCAGGAAACATTCCTCACACACAAAGAAAGAAAATATGTTATGTGGACATGTGTCCGGAAACGCTTACTTCCCATGTTAGAGCTCATTTTATTACTTCTCTTCAAACCACATTATTCTTGGGATGGAAACACACAGCAACAGAACGTACCGGCGTCACTTCAAACACTTTGTTACAGGAAATGTTCAAAATGTCCTCCGTTAGCGACGATACATGCATCCACCCTCCGTCGCATGGAATACCTGATGCGCTGATGCAGCCCTGGAGAATGGCGTATTGTATCACAGCCGTCCACAATACGAGCACGAAGAGTCTCTACATTTGGTACCGGGGTTGCGTAGACAAGAGCTTTCAAATGCCCCCATAAATGAAAGTCAAGAGGGTTGAGGTCAGGAGAGCGTGGAGGCCATGGAATTGGTCCGCCTGTACCAATCCATCGGTCACCGAATCTGTTGTTGAGAAGCGTACGAACACTTCGACTGAAATGTGCAGGAGCTCCATCGTGCATGAACCACATGTTGTGTCGTACTTGTAAAGGCACATGTTCTAGCAGAACAGGTAAAGTATCCCGTATGAAATCATGATAACGTGCTCCATTGAGCGTAGGTGGAAGAACATGGGGCCCAATCAAGACATCACCAACAATGCCTACCCAAACTTTCACAGAAAATCTGTGTTGATGACGTGATTGCACAATTGCGTGCGGATTCTCGTCAGCCCACACATGTTGATTGTGAAAATTTACAATCTGATCAAGTTGAAATGAAGCCTAATCCGTAAAGAGAACATTTGCACTGAAATGAGGATTGACACATTGTTGGATGAACCATTCGCAGAAGTGTACCCGTGGAGGCCAATCAGCTGCTGATAGTGCCTGCACACGCTGTACATGGTATGGAAACAACTGGTTCTCCCGTAGCACTCTCCATACAGTGACGTGGTCAACGTTACCTTGTACAGCAGCAACTTCTCTGACGCTGACACTAGGGTAATCGTCAACTGCACGAAGAATTGCCTCGTCCATTGCAGGTGTCCTCGTAGTTCTAGGTCTTCCCCAGTAGCGAGTCATAGGCTGGAATGTTCCGTGCTCCCTAAGACGCCGATCAATTGCTTCGAACGTCTTCCTGTCGGGACACCTTCGTTCTGGAAATCTGTCTCGATACAAACGTACCGCGCCACGGCTATTGCCCCGTGCTAATCCATACATCAAATCGGCATCTGCCAACTCCGCATTTGTAAACATTGCACTGACTGCAAAACCACGTTCGTGATGAACACTAACCTGTTGATGCTACGTACTGATGTGCTTGATGCTAGTACTGTAGAGCAATGAGTCGCATGTTAACACAAGCACCGAAGTCAACATTACCTTCCTTCAATTGGGCCAACTGGCGGTGAATCGAGGAAGTACAGTACATACTGACGAAACTAAAATGAGCTCTAATATGGAAATTAAGCGTTTCCGGACACATGTCCACATAACATCTTTTATTTATTTGTGTGTGAGGAATGTTTCCTGAAAGTTTGGCCGTACCTTTTTGTAACACCCTGTATAGTCACGGAATCGAAAAGCTACCCTAGCGTTGGAAAACTGTTGTAAATGGTGAACAAGAATACATTATTCATAACTAAAGTCTCTGTTCTTTGTATCTGTTGTATGTATTAAACTTACGGTAAAAGGCTACGAACTTTTTGCACCAAGTTAATAATTACGGAAGTTGTCGATTTCTCGTGCAAAGGCAAAACTGTTGCCAACACACAAACTTGTGAAGCACTGAATTTCTCAGTATCCTGTAAGCACTATTCCGGCCAGATGTTGGTCATGATACAAACTCTACATCAGCTGACAGCTATCGAAGTATCCTTTATCCACCACGGCCTAAAAGCTTTTTCTATCGTTACGTCGTAGAATGGAACAATTTATCCCACGGCTGCGGCTTGGAGTAGATACCTACTAGACTTCTACTGTAAATACACTGGTGTCCAAAATTAAAGCAACAAACCGCTATTTCTCCGTCCTGTGTCTAAGTCACGATATAATACAAACTGTCAACAGGTGTATGTACGACCGTGTCCTGCACGATGGCATTTTGGACAACGGAAAGCCAAGTCAACGATAACGTCAGGGCACCTTTCAAACGGAATAGTATTTGCCGGGTAGTCCCAAATCCACAAGAGCTGTGTACACAGTCGCAGACAGTGCAGTACGACACAGAAAACACATCTACCAGACTCTCTGTGGTGGAGGGCCATAGGAAGAATGGAAGCAGGACATTCGCAAACTCGTGTGGTTCGATGGCTTAACGTGAATCGTTCTATTGTTACTCGGATGTGGCGACTGTTTATAGAGACTGAAATTCTATCCCGAAGACCAGGGCAGGGCCGACCACATGTGACATCAGAAAGTAAGGACCGTTATTTGGCTGTAAGGGCATGTCGGTACCGCCTTGGAACAGCGCGGCAACTGGCCCCTGATTTCGCAGCATCCACGGGGCTTGTTGTATCGAGGCAAAGACTATAGAGGAGGCTTCGACAGAATGGCCCTTACTGTCGGAGACCTGCTGTATGTGTACCTCTGACGCGTCTTCACAGAAGGGAACGTCTAGAGCGGAGTCGTCAACCTGCCACCTGGACAATCGAACAGTGGGTCAAAGTTCTTTTCACAGATGGATCCCAATTTGGTCTGGAGAGTGATTTTCGACGGATTCGCATCTGAAGGGAATGTGGAACATGATTTAGAGACCAGAATATTGTACCGATATCGAGGAGGGTCACTTATGGCGTGGGCAGCGATTATGTTGACCACACGAACAGCTGTTCATGAAATTGTACGGGTGAATCGGAAAGGTTTAACTGCTGTCAGGTACCGTGACGAGGTCTTGGGACCTCATGGACAGTTGTTGCGAGATGCTGTGCACCCAGACGTCGTATTGGTGTACGATAATTCTCGACCTCACAGAGAAAGAATGGTTGATGTTTTCTTGGAAACGGATGGCGTGGCCTGCTCGCTCTCCCGATTTGAATCCCATAGAGCGTGTTCGAGGTTTCGGTTGCATCACATCAATATCCACCAACCACTCTCCACGACTTAAGAGCATCTCCTCAGGAAGAATGGGCGTTTTTACCTCAACATGGCACAGCATGCTCCGTCGTTGTCAGGCCTCTATTGCTACTAGAGGTAATCACACCCCATAATGAGCACGTTAACCAGTTGTCAAGAAGTGTGTGCGAATCGATTAAGTTGGGAAAAACGAAGAACATTTTCGTCTCTGCATGTTGCAGTTGTTTACGTTTTGTATTCTTTACATTTTTTCTACTTTCCTATGACTTTTTTATACTGTTTTGTGGTAAAATACACGCAATCTTGCAAAATTTCCGTTTGTTGCTTCAATTTTGGACACCAGTGTATTTCAGAAATGTCTCTCTCTCTCTCTGTTTATGGTTAACAAAAGCAGAGTGACGGAAAAGTTTCCAATCATCACAGCGACGTTTCCTATTCATCGTCTGTCACTGGATATAGAAATGTGCGGTAGACCTTGTTGATTTTGGGTTATGGACACCCGGTCACATTTAAGGTTGGTTACAAAATCAGACATCAACTTGCTACATCCCAATAGCTTGACTACCTTGGGCGCACGTTGATGCCCAAAAGGCCTCCACCTGGTAGCTTGCGCTGTGTTGTTGCCTCGGGAAGCGCTGTATGTGTGGCCCATGCCGTAATTGTGGCGAGAGGTGCGTGTCGACGGCGCTCTATTAGGTGCCGTGACGATCCTGGCCGTGACAGCATTTTTGTAGCAGTTTGTCGTACCTATTCGAAGGTGGAAGGACCGGTCCGGTAATTTCGTCACTTCCTCTGTCACTTTCCTTTCCCGACCCGGACTGACACAGTTACCTGTTGTAGAAGTCGGAGGTATGTGTATCTCCACTGTTCTCAACCAGATCGCGCCGTACTGGAAGTGGAACAAGGCTACCCCTCACTGGCAGTAACTCAGAAGGAATTTCCAGTTGTGACGTTTGTCTTTCAACCAAGTGGAACCTGTCAGAAACTTCGGTGAGAGCTATATTTAGTAATTGAGATTCTGCTGTTACAATAGACAGTATGTGAGTCCAGCGTTCGCGTTTGTGTGTGACGAAGGGCAAAATAGATATTTTTTTTTTAAACACTATGGGACCTAACATCTAAGGTCATCAGTCCCCTACACTTAGAACTACTTAAACCTAACTAACCTTAGGACATCACACACATCCAAGCCCGAGGCAGGATTCGAACCTGCGACCGTAGCAGCAGCGCGGTTCCGGACTGAAGCGCCTAGAACCGCACGGCCACAGCGACCGACAATAGATAATTTGTTACATAGGTATGTGTCATAAATGCGTCTAGTGTTCATTAGTTGAAATAAATCACATGAAGTTAGAATTCCACCATGCAGCATATAACTAAAAAATAGTTTAGGTGATCTGTGTATCCTTTAGAGGCTGATACGGGGAGTAGTACCAAAAGTCAAGGATTAAGTTCAGCCGGCCAGGGTGGCCGAGCTGTTTTAGGTTCTACAGTCTGGAACCGCGCGACCACTACGGTCGCAGGTTCGAATCCTGCCTCGGGCATGGGTGTGTGTGACGTCCTTAGGTTAAATGGTTCAAATGGCTCTGAGCACTATGGGACTTAACTGCTGTGGTCATCAGTCCCCTAGAACTAAGAACTACTTAAACCTAACTAACCTAAGGACATCACACACATCCATGCCCGAGGCAGGATTCGAACCAGCGATCGTAGCGGTCGCGCGGTTCCAGACTGTAGCGCCTAGAACCTCTCGGCCACTCCGGCCGGCTCCTTAGGTTAGTTAGGTTTAAGTAGTTCTAAGTTCTGGGGGACTGATGATCTCAGAAGTTAAGTCCCATAGTGCTCAGAGCCATTTGAACCAGTTTTGATTAAGTTCAAGTTTGTGTGTGTGAGAGAGAGACGGAGAGAGAGAGAGATATATATATTGGATCTTGTGCCGTTCATGTGTTGTAAAACTACGAATAATACTCATGAAGCTTTAATTATCACCTAGAAAAAATAAAGCTACGTAATTATTTTTGTATGTACGCAGGAACATCCTCACGCCACATTACCGTAGCACGCCACTACTGGAGCCAAACCAAAATGTTACCCCTTTGACAAAGTGCAACTTGGTGTTGTAACTCTTTTTCTGCATTTGAAGAGGTGCAACGCTGCAGGAATGCATGGTGAGATGGTAGAAGTGCACCATGAAATGGTAGAAAAGGGCATATGTGATAAGGGCTTCCACTGTGGTCGAACAAGACTCAGTGACGAAGAACGAAGTGTCCGACTACCTCTCTGAGATGTACAGGGAATTCCTAGTGTTCGATGTATCACGACGGAGACGACTGTGGAAAAAGCAGAAGTACGTAACTGATCGGTTTCCGACATCTGGCACAGTATTTTGAACATTACTTGTGCCCTGTCAGCTGTGTTTCTCGAATAATAGTCTCCTGTTTGGAACAGCAGGAGCCGTGTGAACAAAACAGATACTCATCTGAATGATGCGATGAGTATAGTGACAGGAGCTCTTAAATCTACACCAACACCATGGCAGACAGTATTCGTCAATATTGCCCCTTCAAATCTCAGACAACAAGCAGTGACATATGAATGGATGAAACTCGAAACATATACACAGAGACTTACCAGTTTATGAAACACTAAACAACCTACCAGGCACCCGAAGAAAATCTAGACAAGCTCTCTGGATGAACACTGGTCACATTGCACCAGGAAACTATAACCTGAGAGATGAATGAAGAAATCCGTGAACGTCCTTCCATGGTCATAAAAAGGTAGGCGACACAGATCCGAACACCCATCTCCTTGGTGTTAACCAGCCAAGAAAATTACGGAGCTTCCTCAACCGTATCAGAACTGGCCATGCCATGACAAAAGCAACGTTACATAAATGGGGAATTACCGAACATGACAAACGGGTAGAACATCGGAAGAAATACTGGGGCACTTGCACGACTGCCCAAAAAATTTGGAAATCTACGGTAAGTTCCTATGGGAACAAACTGCTGAAGCCATCGGTCCCTAGTTCTACACACTACTTAATGTAACTTAAACTAACGTACGCTGAGGAAAACACATACACGAGGGAGGACTCGAACCTCCGACGGTGGGGTAGTCGCCCGAACCGTGGCAAGGCGCCCAGACTACACGGATACCCCACACGACTGCCCAAAAGATAATTCATAGTACGTGGAAAGGCTTCGTAGACGCAACAACTGCAACATTTAACTGCCTGGAGGCTTTGGATATCCAGCTATGATGGATATGTCAAGTCCTTTTAACTGCTGCTCCAGCTTTCATTATTATGTATCAGCTTGCACTGGTTCATACCACTTTATCTCAACTCGTATCAGCTAAATTATATGTACTTGTAAAATACACGGTCTAGTCACATTAATGTGACCACCGCCTATTTTAGGTGTCAACGTGCAATAATCACTCACAGACGGAAGGTATTAGCACTAGCACTGGAGGGTATGGAAACTGTGTTGGGGGCGGGCGGAAAATGTGCAGTTCCTGTAATGTGGAAAGAGAGCGATTTATCGGACGTCCAAGCGACTTGACCATTGGTTTTCGCGCAGAGGACGGGTACAGTATCGAAAGAGCTAATTTTATTACCTCTTCACGTGTCGCCGTGGTTGAAATGTACCGTGCATGGTAAAAGGACGCTATGTAAAACTGACACTGCGGCAACTGAGGTTCACAACGGACCATATACGACAGGAGTGAATGACGGCTGGGGAGATGTATAGACATGGAACTGTTGAGCAACTGACCGCCTCAATAAAGTAAGAGGCTACCATCAGTGTCCCCTCAACGAGTGATCAGCGAACATTGCTGCGTATGGACCTCCGCAGCCAGCACCCGGTTTATGCACTCATGGTGACTGCTGTTCATCGGCAATGAAGGCTGAAATTTGCACATAGTTCCGCGTAGTCAGCGCGTACACAACTTTCCCACTAGAGCGCGCCCCGCTAAGCACAACAGCGCAGGCGCAGCGCTCGTCCGTCTCCGCACTACGAGATGGCGCTGCCATAGAGACAGACCAAATTCTGCTTCCACCGATCCGCATATTAATATGTAACGCAGCCAATGAGATTGCTGCTTACGTAGAACCTTTTCTCCTCGCGGATCACACTCGCGCAGTGATACATGAACGCGCGAGGTATTACAACGAGTGTACAGACCTCCGATTAGTCAGTCTGCATCAGTCTGTACCAGTCTGCATTAGTCTGTACCAGTCGGTACGAGTTCTACATTTGTCTGTACCAGTCTACAGTCAAGTTTCAGTCTGCGTCCAATAAGATTACCATATTCCTGTACATAGTTATGAAGATAAATGTATAGACACTTTTGTCAAGTATCAGAGATGTATGTGAGAATAAGATTAACGTACCAATACCAAAGGAACTTCAGATTGTCAATTGTGAAAAGCATCCAGAACCAAGTTAAGTAATTTTTATGCTTGTTATTATTTTAATAAATGTGTGTGAAAATTAATCAAGTTCTGATTAAAGTTGGTCACCATCAATCTGCTACTCTAAGCGTGCAAGTGGTATTTCTATCGTCTGACCTAACGGCAGAAGATAAACACGCCACGATAAGACCACGAGACATATTGCTGACACTCGCCTACTTCGTTAGAGTGACAAGTCAAATAATCTGATGGTGTGTGTACCGAAGGTCTTACAGTACGCACACCACAACGCCATTACTGCAATTGGGCGTCTACAGAGTGGCGGCAGATGACCTTTTCTGATGAATCATGTTTTATACTCCATTGCACACATGGCCGTTCGATCGTCGGAGGTGTCCGAACAGGTGGAGGGAGTGTTATGACCTGGGAAATATTTTCGTGGCATTCTCACAATGGAACAACATAAAAAATGCATCAATCCTTGGCAATGATGTTCATCTCTACATGTAGTTTTTTTTTCGGCATGACGGCATCTACCAGCACAGCTCCAAATGTAGGTGCGTGGTTCAAAGAGCATTACGATGATTTTATCCTGATCTCCTGGTCACCAAAATCCACGGATATAAATCCAATCGAGAATCTGTGGGACCACCTCGATCAGGCTATTCGAGCCACGGATCCTCAACTGAGAATCGTATCGAAGCTGGCTGCGTCACAGGCGTCTTTTCCCGCGGGTGTCACAGCGGTCCGCGCTATTCGGGCTTTCGGTAAGTGGCCGCACTGTCTGGTCAGTGTATAATGCTCTAGGCCGTACGACAAATAAATAAACATCCAGTGAGAAGCTTGTCGAACCAAGGCAGCAGCGGAAGTTGAAAATATTCAACTGTATCAGGTCGAAGTAGAACATTTGTTTAGTCGACTGATCACCAAGGGACGAGTGCTGGGTGTATTACGTGAGAAAGGAGCAAAGCAAGCCGTGAAAATATGTGGATTCACCACCGCAGAAAAAGGTGAAGACCCAGCAATCGTCGAGGAAGGTGATTCCGAGTGTGTTTCGTGACTGCCACTGTATGGTGCTTAGACGTAGTGCTCGAAAGATACAAACCGTCATAGGAGTATACTACCTAAAATCTCCTGACAGGGAGGCTCTCAAGACGAAGCATGGCGGGGAAACTGTCCAAGTGGGTGTTTCATTCTATGACAACGCCCACGTCATCCTCCGCAGGAAGCAGTCACACGCTCTGCTTCTTTGGACTGCCAAACTTTTCCTCACACCCGCATTCTCCTGACATGTCATCACGTACTTTCTCCTCATTCCTCGGATGAAGAAACCATAACGAAGCAAACGTGAATGACGGTGGGGCTATTTTAGAGGCGGAACGGTCACTGGCGGTCAAGATGCAGATCTAAAACCGACGTCTCCGTTACGTCTTCCATCTATGGAAAAATGTGTCGCAAAGTGTGAATATACGTCTACTGATCAGTAAAAATAGAGATTTGTATCAGGGGCGTACAATCAAGTATGCGTACAGTTCGTAGGGTGTGCTAATCACGCAAAACCGCCGTGAGTATTGAGGCAGTCATCCCAACGACGCGCCAGGTTCAGTGAAACACCGTGTCCCGCTCCGTGAGTAAGTCCGTAACACTGCCTCTTCGACGTTCTCGTCCGACAAGAATCGTGGACCTTTCAAGATCGTTTGTAAGGGGGCGTAAGGCGTCATAGTTGCATGGGAGAGATCAGGAGTGTAGGACTGGTGTTCTAGTGTCCTCCACCAGAGTCTCGCACTCGAGGCTGCCCCCCCCCCCCCCCACATCTACCAGTGTCTCGTGTCGAAACGCGGCCAGCACAGAACTCGGCGCAGCATTCCACAGCAGTGGTTTTCGACAGACGTGCAGCCCCACACACATTTTTCATTCTTCGATGGATGTCTGCCGGTGTTTGTCCTTCGAAAGCCAATAAGGAAATAACAGTATGTTGGTCCCGTCTGGACGCATTTAGTAGCAACGTAGCCGTAGTTCACGTTTCTGCATTTACCGCACAGACGTCGGAAACACTCGGACGCCACTCTCATCACTTGCCTTTGTGTTGTTGCTTATGTGCCCGCATCGGAGACGCGCTACGATGCATATACACTGCAGCAACGCCCTCGATCTGAAACTTTTTGATCGATCTTTATACAATTAAGATATCTGTGGAATCTTCTAGTACAGGATAAAAAATGTGTCGCATTGAAGACTGAATCTGCAGAGAAGGATGAACCTCATCACTGAGTTTCACATTCGCTGCTGGATGTTTAGGAGGAGGTAATTAAAACTTTATGACCAGTCCTTGTATATACTCTGTTAATCGTATGATTCACGAAAATAATGAATGTGTGAAGTTAGAAATGAAAAAAAAAAATGTTTTCACGAATCAAACATTTCAACAGGACATTAGTGGTTTTTGGGTAGGAAAAGAGTTTCTTTGCTGTAACAACAACTTTAGACAGATTTCACAGTAGTGGCAATAGCATTAATCTGTTCGAGTTAGCGTGTTGTATAAATTTGCTAGTCACTTCAGCCCACTGCTTCTCTGTTGCATTCCATGTGTCGGCTAAATTTGTCTCCCAACGTTCCAGAACATGCAGCAGGCGTTTCCGTTCATTACGTATGCTCTTATTCCCACAGCTCACACTCTTCCATGTCAATCGTTCATGTCAGAGCTGTTTAATATTCATAGTGCTATTTTAATTCTGCGCGATTAATGAGTTATGCTAATCACGTATCGTGAGCGACAGGAATATAGTAAGAGAAAAAGATACGAAACCATTACACGATATTAATATCGGGCACGGTTAACGTTTTCCCTCATGACACCTCCTGTTTAGAATTTAGCATTAAATCAGAGGAGGGAAAGCGATAACTACACTTGGAGATAAAAATATGTGACTATTTTGCATTAGGTGGTCATCGCGTATGAAATATGAAAACATTTTACTATATGCTGTTAGATATTGGCTTCGATAATATTTATTCCGCAATCTTTGTAATTTATTGTGCGTAACATTGGTTGCGATCGATGTGCTAAGACGTACTTCACTGGACACGGGAGATGAAGTCAGCGAAGAAGATGGCAATGTGTAAACCACGTAGGTGGTTCGAAGAGCACCAGAATGAGTTTGACACGCTGTCCTACCAATCAAACCCTTCGGGTTTAAACAGACCCCATCAAGCGAGAAACCTAGCACAAGTGGCCACGGCAATGGAGTCGGCACGGCTCCAGATCCCTGTCGGTACCTTCCAGTGGCTGTCAGCAGTGCTCTCCAGGCGCGACACGTCCTCGCAGATCAGACGCCAGCCACACGTCGGCCCGGCTGTTCGTCGCGGTGTGCGCAGGGAGGCGGCGTGCGCCAGCCAGCTCCATCATCCCCGGGACCAGTTTACGTCCGCTCCTGCGGGCGCTGCCATCCGTCTTGAAGTCAGGCTGCAGCGGCGGTCCGTGGACGGGAGGAACAGACCGTTTAAAACAGATATCGGTATTTTATTTCTGTATAACTGGTATTTGTTTGGTCTCGATTTATTTATTTACATTTTATGGCCTTCATTGGACCACTCTAGCCAACTTTATACAAAGAATTTTTCATTTTCCTGTCATCACAGTACTTCTTCATTCTCTCCGATCTCACCCTTCTTTCTTCATCGGAAATCACCCTTCCTAATGTCTGTTCGTTGATTCTAGTTTGCAGTCCGGTTTGTTTGTCTGGGTTTCCTGATTTTCTCAGTTTTGTTTCTTAGGTCTTCCAATGTAAGCTGTAGCTCATCCATATCTTCCTCGATTTCTGTAATCCATTTAATGTTGCACTTACTATTCCACAATTTTTCTATTATTCTCTTGATCCTGTTCTCTGGTGTTCTGATTAGAAGTCCGAAAAATGAAATGCTTTTCTTCCTGATTGTACTCATTACCTGTTCTATTTCCTTGTAGACTGTTCCATTTGTAGCTACTCTCCAGTGTCAATCTTTCTGGTACGATTTGTTGATACACGTTCTGATGATTTTTCTCTCTATTTTGAGTATTTTGTCTATTTGTGCATTTTTAGTTGTTCTGAAGATGGTTTCACTTGCGTATGTTTTTTATGGTTGAGTGATTGTTTTGTAGTGTTTTAATTTTGTTGCTATTGACAGGCTCTTTTTGCTGTAGGTGTTCTTGGAGATATATTGTGCTCTAATCAATTTGTTTATTCTGTTATGCCATGTTGGCTTTTCATTGAAGTTATATGTTATGATTTCTCCCAGATATTTAAATTTATCTACAATTTTTATTTCTTAGTTTCCTATGGCAATTTTGTTTATGAGTGGTGGGTCAGTTAACATGATGACTGTTTTTTCAAGGGATAATCCAAGACCAATTTTCTTTGATATTTCTTGTAGTGAGATAACTTGTTTTGTCTCCTGAATACTGTTGGACAAGAGAGAAAGGTCATCAGGAAATCCTAGACAATTTAACCTTATGTTGTCTTTTGGTCTTCCAATTTGGATGTTATTTGGGTTAATCTAGTACCACTCCCTCATTATGTATTCTGAAGCACAGTTGAAAAGAAGCGATGCCATATAATCTCCTTGTCTTAAACCTGTTTTTATGATGAATGGCTCAGAGTGTTCCCCCTGAACTTGACTTTTGATACAGTGTTGGTTAAGGTGACTTCTATCAATCTGATTAATTTTGTATGAAGCCCGAAATGTCTTAGGTTTTTTTAATACTGATGGTCTATGGATACATTGGTCTCGATTACTGGTAGCGAGTATTGGTCTTCATTATAACAGGTATTTTTATTTTCTACTGATAACAGAGTGTAAAACCGATATATCAATTTGCCAAAGCAGCGGCGCTCAAATTTTTGGTTTTTAAATAGAACTTCTTTTAAAAAAAACGAATTTGGTAGTAAGTTCTGTGGTTTCTGAAAGACTTGTATCGTCTTTGAACGATACTGATGAAGTCAGCTTACAGATCAATACGTTACAGAACGAGCATACATTGGACAATATTTGCAACAAGCGAATTCGGGAAATGGGGCAGGCTGAAAAGGGAATTGATATCTGTTCCCCTCGAACACGAGTCCACTGCCTTAACTACTGAACCATTCTTCCTGTAATGCAGGAGTAGTACACAGAAAAAAATAATAGTACAAGGAAAGCATGATAACTCTTGTAGAAGACTGTCTCCGTAAGTACCGGGTGGTTATAATTAAACTTTCTCTATTTAACACGTTACAACATGGCAACTAACTACCGTAGGAGTAGCAAACTTGGTAGAATTAATGTACAGAGTATGGGATGCATGATTTCCATGCGTCACTGCGCCACCGTCCAGTTCCAACTATGGCCACCAGGTGTCGTGATCAGTCACGGTGATTTATAGTCACACACACCTGACAGTCACAGTGCATTTGTTGACGTGGCAACATGAGCTTGGATAAAAGGAGCAGGATCTATTATCAAAACAACACGAATGCTGCAGCTGCACTTCGAGAATATGGCCGGCTGAAAGGATTAGGGTAGGGTCGTCTTTTTCCACCTGCTGTGTGGAGCATGATGAATAAGTTCGAATCAACTGCAGAAATGGATGTCGCTCCGGGAAGAGCCCTACGACGGGTTGCACCGTTGATGGAGTCACTGTTGCAATTGCAGACAACTCTGCGCGCAATTCCCGATCGTCAGGCAGTGCGCGTGCTGTGTCACGACAGTTGAACAACCCGTTGTTCACTGTACGGAAGGTGCTTCGAACCATTCTCAAATGGTATCCGTACAAGATACCTATCGCACAGCAGCTTGCACCACAGGACGCTCAACGACATTTTGACTTCGGTCTCCACTTTCTCGCAAGGACTGAAGTTGAGGAGGGCTGGACTATCCTGCGGACAGAAAAGAGACGCATTGAACTCAACAGTTTTAGGCAAGATGGGGCCCCACTGCACATCGCTCGTGAAGTTCACCTGCTTCTCCGAAACACATTTGGAAACGACCGAATTATCAGCCGATCGTTTCCAAACGCTTGGCCGGCACCATCACCTGATCTCACTCCTTGTGATATCTGATTGTGAGGCTACCTACAATGACAGGGTGTACCAGTGGAACATTCACGCATGTTCTGATCTGAAGCGCACCTTATCGAGAGATGTAGCCAGCATACCTACGGACATGCTTCGTTCAGAATGCAGCCATGCGCTTTCATATTCTTCTGGACACTGATGGGCGCCATATTGAGCCCCTTATGTATCAGTAATGGTATCTGTATGTAATGGTATGATGTTCCGTAGCAGCACATTAAAAGTGTTTCAGCTGAACTGATTCTGCATTATATATGGAGACAGTAACTGTTCTCGAAAGAACAGATACTGTTGATGACCGTGCAGCTTTTCCCTGGAATAAATGATGATTAACTGAAACCCTCAGCTGCCGACAGGTGTTGTTGATTTACCTCGATGTGGACAGCTGAAAAGTGTGCCCCGACCGGGACTCGAACCCGGGATCTCCTGTGTACATGGCAGACGCTCTATCCATCTGAGCCACCGAGAACACAGATGAATAGCGCGACTGCAGGGACTTATCCCTTGCACGCTTCCCGTGAGACCCACATTCCCAACTGTACACAATTCTACATATGTAATGTACTGCATAACTTTTCTTCCCCATGTCCTTGACATTAGTGCTACCAAGATTAGTACTCGTACGGTAGTTAATGCTAAATAAGAAAAGTTTAATTATAACCACCGGGTATTTACCTATCTGTTCCGTAAGGCACTGACGGCTCTTGTGGTCCTTTTGTATTGCAGGAAACGCTGTTAGCCACGGATGAATCGCCACAACTGCACTTTCAGCAAGAGCAATCCGTCGGTACCCCATTAGTGCATTTGTAACAACAATGATCAGTCTGCCAAAGTTAGTGACATGACAGATATGAGATTAGAAACTAAAGTCACTGACTCACGTAAGCAATGAGACCATACAATTTCCTACTGTGCTCGACAGGCGCTTAGAGAACGCAGTGTCAACAGATCTGCGTCATGATTACTGCGTAAGCAAAACTTGTGTGGCACAGCAAAGAAACAGCACAAAATTTGGAATATTAACTAATGGATCTGTATACTGCGATCCGACTATCCTATTTTTGTAATGTTCCCTCTCCTAAGAGGCGTCTGAGTAAATACAGCTGAGGGAGGATACATTTCAGTCTGTCGTATTCCTAGTGTGATGCATAGTGGTGGTTCTGCAATGATTTCTCGATGTATTATCCTGATTTTTATTCATTTATGCTGTAAAAGTGAAGCTAATTCAACTGATAAGTCCTATACTACTTCTGTTGAATTGACCGCGTTTTTCAATTGTCACAGGAACTGCTCCTAAGAAGCAAACTGTACCTTGCCTATTGGTAAAGTCAACGCGCACGTGGTTACACTAAAAATGTATCGTACTCGTTTGATGCGTACAGACTGATGTGTCTTCACGTGCCTCCACAATCGCTGGATCTGTCTGTCGTTGATGGGCGTAAATGAAAGGTAACCGGGGCTTAACGTTGAGCCGAAGACAAGGTTACGAGGGTCGTAGTTGAAGCTCGGATAGGACAAGGACAGGGAAGGATGTCGACAGTATTCTTTCCAGAGCAACCATTTCACGATGTCCCTGGATGGAATTGTGAAAACGACCGATAATTCTAAGTCTGGACGGCTGGATGGCGATCTGAAACTACTCCAAACAAAATCAGTCCATTGCCTAAAACAATGCGGGATATGCACACCGGTTGGAAAGCTAGTAACCCCTAGAAGGCACCACGCTAATGAAATGTTCCACCGCCTCTCGCCTTGATAACGGTTCACTTCGGCGAGCGACAAGGTCGACAGGTCTCTTCAGATATGCCATATTCAGCTGATTAGATCTCGTACAGCTGTCAGATTGCTGCGATACTGCCTGGCACGTTTCCTCTGTGGATCCAAATAGTTCATGACATTGTCGATGTGGTTAAGACAAGTAATTTAGAAGCCCAACCGAGGTGCGATAGAGTCATGTTCACAATAATCCGAATGAGTAAGCCTAAACCATAGCAAAAAAATCCCCGTAATTATTTAGTTACATGCTCCGTAGATAAATTCAACGATTCTGTTATCTTAATGATGTGGAACGAAAGAAAAAATTGGTTCAAATGGCTCTGAGCACTATGGGACTTAGCATCTGTGGTCATCAGTCCCCTAGAACTTAGAACTACTTAAACCTAACTAACCTAAGGACATCACACACATCCATGCCCGAGGCAGGATTCGAACCTGCGACCGTAGCGGTCACGCGGTTCCAGACTGAAGCGCCTTTAACCGCACGGCCACACCGGCCGGCAATTTGTTGAAATGAAATGTGTCTTGCAGTACCAAATTTTATAACAATTCCTGTAGGCCATTCCTTACAATAATTTTTGAATGTTGTACATTTGACTGTCAGAGAAACAGTTCTTTGTTTCTTCCCTGTAGTCGTCACAAAAATGCGAAGGGTCTATTGAATGACAAAAATAAACATTTTTCTTGCACCAGGGACACCGGATACAGAAAAAATTGATGCAGTCAGGCACTTTGCAGTAACCACTAGTTTTATTTAACAGAACTAGGATGGAGTCAGAAGTGGTCCCGGCCCTTGTTCTGCATATTGCGCTGCACACCAGGCATACTTCATCAAATTCGTAAAGCGTGGCGAAGAAAACTGGTAATGCACAAGTGGCTTGGTTCTGAGCACTATGGGACTTAACTTCTGAGGTCATCAGTCCCCTAGAACTTAGAACTACTTAAACCTAACTAACCTAAGGACATCATACACACCCATGCCCGAGGCAGGATTCGAACCTGCGACCGTAGCGGTCGCGCGGTTCCAGACTGTAGCGCCTAGAACCGTAATGCACAAATGACTGGAGCTTAAGAATACAGTTCCGCAGAAATAAGAGAGAGAGGTATCGGAAATAGTGTTGTCTTATAATTTCCTGATAAATGATTTCCACAGTCGAAAAAATTCTTTATCGAGAGGTTGAACCGTACTAGTAGTTCTAGGTGGAATCCGCATTATATCTACAGATTTCTTGTCGTCCCCCACAGAAACAGAGGCGTCGTTATATCCAGACCATTATTCCAACAAAAGCAATGAATTAGTTTTTGCAGCTGGTAGCAATACGTTTCGAACGAAATGATGGAAATTATTCATTGCCTTTTTTACAGGTTTTGGTACGTCGATTCCAACATTTTTGCAACTGAACAAGCAATGTTTTATTTTTGGTACTAATTTGTCTTGTGGTTCTTGAAGACAGATACACAGCTGCGGAAACAGTAAATCACTCGTGTGGGCATTATCGTATATGAATGTGTCTTTGCATTCATTGATTGGGCGACCGACACCGTCATTTTTTTCACCCCGAAATGATAAAGTGCGTTGTGCACCACAGTTCTTTCACGAAACCTGACTGATCAGCATTATAAACAGCGGTTGCGGGCATAACAGCAAGTTTCGGCTTTACGTCAGCTATGAATTTCTCTGTAGCATTGTCTATCACTGGCAGCTGCTCTACACGTTTACTTGACGTAAACTTGGTAATTATGCAACTTCCTACTCTGTACGATTCCTTGAACGTGCGTAGCCAGGTCGACGAAGCCTGGAAATTAGCAACGTTCATGTCAGATGCTATTCGGAGGGCCCAGTCCCGTACATCTCCGTCGGAAACGATGCACAGCCGCTCACGAGCGGTTCAAAATCTTTCAAGCAGTTTCTCATTCAGATGGTTTCGGGTTTCCGTTAGGCGCACATTTATTACTTAATGTAATTTATTCTTCCATTTGTACAGTTCACACCCCGATTTTACGAAATGGAAACGCCTTTGCACACTGCGTAACTTCAAGCGATTTTTCCCTTCTTCTTTTAACCAATATTTCACTGCCTTTTCTATGTCGCTGAAAGCTGTTGCAGTACATGTTTTTTTAGGCTTGGAAGGTGTTCTTCTTCAGAACTGTTACTGACACAACTGACGTCTTCCGCACCACAATTCATGGAATCGTGTTATTTCCTATTTCTTCTAACGTATCCACAAGTTCAAACGAAATGTCGATATCAGTCGAATAAATGTCAAGGAAATAAACTAACAAATTAGATATATGTACGTCCTCAGGAGAAGTAGGTGAGTTCGGCTGGTAACCATGTTCTTCATACTCCACCATTGCTGAATTGAGAACGTTAATTGAATTCCACATTACTGTAAAACTGGAAAAAGGTACTATTAACAGGCGAGCCTGACGAAAGAACAATAAATATTAATTCAGCTTTATCTGTACTATCAGTACTTAACAGTACTGCAAGATGTTACTTGAGTGGCTAATTCGAGAGAATAGTAACTGTGTGCTGCAATGTCAGATAAACCATCAATGAACGGTATCCTGAAACATCCTTACAAATTACGGTGGTGTTGTGTCGTGTTTCCTGTTTATAAATGTGCAGCCGACCTCGGCTGTGTGTGTGCCTAGTTGTGCATGTGCGGTTACTAAAGCGCAGGTAGGGGTGTACATTTCTACCGCCGTCTGGCGCGCTACTAATTTGGCAGTTTTCAGCTATTTTTTAAATGTTTGCAATGCCTCTTAGCAGCTAAAATTTGGCAGTGCATTTCTTCCGTTGTCTTCTTATTGTGTACAAAATTTCAAGATACGTTTCGACATGTCTTATTGGACCGTTCCCTTGTCAGCTGGAGTCACGTCTTTCGTACAACGCCCAGCGTCGACGGAAGGCGTCGGTATGTTTCCCATTACAGACAAAATGAACGGTAAATCGGAATTTTAGGTGCCGATTCGATAGTGCGGTTTGTATTTTATCGGTACGTATTGACAGGAACAGTAGAACACTAAGAGAAGCCAGTAGTCCAAGAGGAACTGAGCAGCGGTAGCATTCAGTGGGCGCCAGGCGGTGCTGTCGCTACTATGCTATTAATACACATCGATAAAACGATTATCACAGTATACGTACTAACTTGAGAACGCCTTGTCGAAGGGGAACGTAAAATCTACTTTAAAAATCATTTTATTTATAACTGGGAAGAAACCAACGCTTTTCATCGACACTCCACGTCACATGCGAAATGCTGAGGTCATCGGTCCCTAGACTTACACACTACTTAAACTAACTTATTCTAAGAAGAACACACACATCCATGCCTGAGGGAGGACTCGAACCTCCGGCGGGAGGGGCCACGCAATCTGTGACATGGCGCCTCAAACCGCACGGCCAATCCGCACGGCGGTTTATCCCCAGTCACTAAAATTTTCTACCGTTCCAACATTTTTGCAATTATTCACCACATTTATTCATCACATCATAATAGAAGCACCTCTGAACTGAACTACACTCCTTAATCCTCTTCGGTCCGCCGGAGCACTCATTGCCTCGCATCATTTGAGTACATACAAAGTGAGTTCTGTTGTGGCGGGTGTGAATCAAGGCATCCGTCTTATTAAGGTGACCGGTGACGGTCGCAACCGGTAAAGTCGTTTTGGAGATCATTTGACAGTGCTAGTCAATAAATTATTTTCAAAGGAAAACCATTACTGTGTGTCTTAAGTTCGGCTGAAATATCGTCCTTTCCAAAGTGACGACTCATCCGGCCACGTTACTCGCCGCCGGTCAACTACTGACCAGTTGCGGTATTGTCTGGCCCGTGGAGCAATCAGTGTCCAGTCCCTGTCGGATAAGATGTTCTTACGACCACAAAGCAATCGGGCAGCGTGACTAAGTGGTACCAATTCCACACCTTGTACAGCGCTCCACAGCGACCAATTTGTCTTTTAAATGGATAACTAATATTTTGTTCGAAAGGTTGTGGCTTGAATGAAAAAAACAATTTAGAGCCTGCCATTCTCTTTGGGAATCCTACAGAAATGAAGCAATAGTTCCCTATGAAGAATGCCGTAAAATAACAGAGGCCATAATTTAGGATTTATATGAATTGATTTTCGATGCAAAGGCTTCCTTGCATGACAGTTCGGTGCTAATATCCCACAGTCAAGTTACAAGTTGTTTATAAATTAGTTATACAAAAGTAACATTTAATTGTGAAAATGATAAATAACTTACATAAATGCGTGATGCAGCACTGAATGCAGTTTGTCTCTAGAATTTTATTCCTGCCCAACACTTTTAGTTCACGGTATTTCCGCTAGGTTCTATGCGCGAAATGAGTTATTCCAACATGGCGTCGTATAACGGTGCAAAGCGTGCACAGTGTTGTTTACGGTTACATGAATCCAAATACGCTACTACAGTTCAGAGAGATTCCAGGACTAAATATCGCAGGCCATCACCACAAAGACAAACTGTTGTTGATTTCTACAATCGTTTTACAGAAACTGGCTGTGTATCACATAGGACGCCAAATCAGGGTTGGTCAGCAGTGTCTGATTCAGCAGTTGAAGTTCTACATCTACATCTACATGATTACTTTGCTATTCACAATAAAGTGCCTGACAGAGAGGTCAATGAACAACCTTCAAGCTGTCTGTCTACCGTTCCACTCTCGAACGGCGCGTAGGAATAACGAGCACTTAAATTTTTCTGTGCGAGCCCTGATTTCTCTTTATTGTATCGTAATTATCATTTCTCGCTATGTAGTTGGGTGCCAACAGAATGTTTTCGCAATCGGAGGAGAAAACTGCTGATCGAAATTTCATGACAAGATCTCGTCGCAACGAAAAACGCCTTTGTTTTAATGATTGCCACTCCAATTCACGTACCATGTCTGTGGCACTATCTCCCTGCCACCTGATGCGGATCCCATACCGCACAGCAATACTCCAAAATAGGGCGGACAAGCGTAGTGTAAGCAGTCTCTTTGGTAGACCTGATGTACCTTCTAAGTGTTCTGCAAATGAATCGCGGTCTTTCCTTGCTCTACCCACAACATTTTCTATGTGATCATTCCAATTTAGGTTATTTTTAATTGTAATCCCTAAGTATTTAGTTGAATTTACAGCCTTCAGATTTGCGTGACTTATCGCTTAATCGAAATTTAGCGCATTTCTTTTAGTACTCATGTGAATAACTTCACACTTTTCTTTACTCAAGGTCAATTGCTACTTTTTGCACCATACAGATGTCTTATCTAAACCATTTTGCGATTTGTTTTGGTCGTCTGATGACTTTACAAGACGGTAAATGACAGCATCATCTGCAAACAATCTAAGACAGCTACTCAGATTGTCTCCTATGTCGTGCCGCGTGGCATTAGCCGAGCGGTCTGAGGCGCTGCAGTTATGGACTGTGCGGCTGGTCCCGGCGGAGGTTCGAGTCCTCCCTCGGGCATGGGTTGTGTGTTTGTCCTTAGGATAATTTAGGTTTCACACATTTTTTCTCCTATGTCGTTAATATAGATCAGAACCAATAGAGGGCCTATAACACTTCCTTGGCCAACGCCGGATGTTAGTTCTGTTTTATTCGATGAGTTACCGTCTATTACTACGAACTGTGGTCTTCAAGACAAGAAATCACGAATCCAATCACAAAACTGAGGCGATACTCCGTAGGCACGCAGTTTGATTAGAAGACGCTTGTGAGAAACGGTGTCGAAAGCCTTCTGGAAATCTAGAAATATGGAATCAATTTGACATCCCCTGTCGATAGCACTCATTACTTCATGTTTATAAAGAGCTAGTTGTGTTTCGCAAGAACGATATTTCCTGAAACCGTGCTATGTGTCAATAAATCGTTTTCTTCGAGGTCGTCGTAATGTTGGAACACAGTATGTGTTCCAAAACCCTGCTGCAAATCGACGTTAGTGATATGGGCCTGTAATTCAGCGGATTACTCCTACTTCCCTTTTTGGGTATTTGTGTGACTTGAGCAATTTTCCAGCCTTTGGGTACGAATCTTTCTGTGAGCGAGCGGTTGTATATAATTGCTAGATATGGAATTATTGTATCTGCATACTCTGAAAGTAACCTGACTGGTATACAATTGGACAAGAGGCCCTGGCTTTATTAAGTGATTTAAGCTGCTTTGCTCCACCGAGGATATCTACTTCGACGTTTCTCGTCTTGGCAGTTGTTCTTGATTGACATTCAGGAATATTTACTTCGTCTTCTTTGGTGAAGGAGTTTCGTAAAACCGTGTTTAATAACTTAACTCTGCTTTAATAGCACTGTCATCAGTGACTTCACCGTTGTTATCGCGCAGTGAAGGTATTGATTGCGTCTTGCCACTGGTGTGCTTTGTGTATGACCAGAATCTGCTTGTGTTTTCTGTCAGATCCCGAGACAGAGTTTCGTTTTGGAAACTATTAAAAGCATCTCGCACTCAAGTACCCGCTGTATTTCGAACTTCTGCAAAACTTTGCCAATCTTAGAGATTTTGCGTTCTTTTAAAATTATCAGTCTTACGTTTGTAGTCCAGGTAAACTAACGAGATGTCCCAGCTTAAAATTGAATATGCGTAGTGTTACAGTGTAGAAGGTAGTATGGAAATGCCTCTCACTCAGACCCTACAAACTGCAAATGTTTGATGCTTTAAGAGAAAGTGACAAAGAAAACGAGATCAGTTATGTGTAGAAACATTTAACAAAATGCAGACTGAAGATCGTTGCCTTAATGCACTTGTGTTCAAAGTGTTTGTTGCTCCACATCAGGGAAACGTCGATGAGCTGCGACAACGGATAACGCAGGCAGCTGCCACCACAGAAGGTAGCCACGTTCATCATTTGTAAATAAAACTTGAAGATATACTGCATTCAGTGCTGTGTCAAACATTTCTGTAAGTTATTTGCCGTTACAATAATGAAATGAAGTTACTTTTGTATAACTAATTCGCCGCGCGGGATTAGTCGAGCGGTCTAGGCCGCTACAGTCATGGACTGTGCGGCTGGTCCCGGCGGAGGTTCGAGTCCTCCATCGGGCATGGGTGTGTGTGTGTGTGTGTTTGTCCTTAGGATAATTTAGGTTAAGCAGTGTGCAAGCTTAGGGACTGATGACCTTAGCAGTTAAGTCCCGTAAGATTTCACACACATTTGAACATTTATAACTAATTTATAAAGACACTGTATACTGACTACCGGTTTAAAAACAAAGTTTTACCTTATTGTTTCAGGTATCTCTCTCTCTCTCTCTCTCTCTCTCTCTCTCTCTCTGTGTGTGTGTGTGTGTGTGTGTGTATGGGTGGTTGGTTGGGCGGTCGTTGACGTGTGTAGACAGTACAAGATTTCGGCAGGTTACCTTAATTTCCTTCCAGACAACTAATTAGACGCTTTGCTGAATATGTGATCGATGACTGGACACTGTTCCATAAACATTTGTTTCTCTGTGAGTGAGTACTGCCGTGCAGTTACTCCTCCGCGGTCCTCGGCTGGTGAGCGTGGAGCAGAGCGCGACGAGAGAGTCACGTCAACGCCAGTCGAGGCAATCAATTCGAGCTCTTGATCGGGCGTGCAGACATGTAGGAGCACGCTCGAGCGACTCTCTGGTTGCCACTCCGCTGACAAGCGTCTGCGTGGGCGCCTGAGGGCGCACGTGGCTGCAATGAGAAAGCCGGGGTGGAGGCGGCGTGGACAGGTGGAAACATGTCACGTCCCGTTGTCCATCTACTAAAGCGAACGATTTTATATGCAGGGTACCCGCAGCTGCCGAAGGTCGTGACGTCATTCGTCACGACCTTCAGCAGCTGGAGATGCCCGCTGACAGCTGGTAACACTTGGTTTTAATGGAACACAATAACGGTTTCATGGCTTACAGCCTATATGTTTAAGAACTGAAATATAATTATACAGCGTAATGCTAATTTGTGCTATTATGTGAACAATCTACTCAGACAATGAAACAGTGTTTTTTAGTAGATTACCTTATTTACGTTACATGTCGAAGAAAATTGGCCACTGTATGAGTTCAAAAATCATGTTGTTGTTGTTGTGGCCTTTAGTCCTGAGACTGGATTGATACTGCTCTCCATGCTACTCTATCCTGTGCAAGCTTTTTCACCTCCCACTACCTATATCCTTCTGAATCTGCTTAGTGTATTCATCTCTTGGTCTCCCTCTAGATTTTTACCCTCCACGCTGCCCTCCAATGCTAAATTTGTGATCCCTTGATGCCTCAGAACATGTCCTACCAACCAGTCCCTTCTTCTTGTCAAGTTGTGCCACAAACTCCTCTTCTCCCCAATTCTACTCAATACCTCCTCATTGGTTATGTGATCTACCCATCTAATCTTCAGCATTCTTCTGTAGCACCACATTTCGAAAGCTTCTATTCTCTTCTTGTCCAAACTATTTATCGTCCATGTTTCACTACCATACATGGCTACACTCCATACAAATACTTTCAGAAACGACTTCCTGACACTTAAATCTATACTCGATGTTAACAAATTTCTCTTCTTCAGAAACGCTTTGCTTGCCATTGGCAGTCTACATTTTATATCCTCACTACTTCGACCATCATCAGTTATTTTGCTTCCCAAATAGCAAAAATCATAGTTCCAGCATATTTTATTTCTTGTAACCTGGCTTGAAAACTTAGACATAGATAAAGCGTTTCCTGTACCAAATCAGTGTGTTTTTACTGTATTAAATGTAATTATTGCCCCAAAAAATACAGAGGGAAAACTGGTAGGTCCTTCAGTAAAAGGTTCCAGGAACATCTTAATTTAACAAATTATATACCTGCATTAACCTTGCAGCTACGGGAAGAGGAGTTTAGTATGACAAGTCCTGCTGAAAATTCTCCATAGAAAAGAAAAAGACCAAATTTTGAGTCTATTGGAAGAAGTGGAAATCTTTAGATAGAAAAAGACTAGTACACACAGCATCTTGAATATTGAGCTGCACGTAGAGCATCACAGTTTTGTGACAGACTTTGATTGCTTAACTATATTGTAAGGGAGCGATGCAGCGCTCCTAGTCGTGTGTGCATTGCGACACAACGTCCACGTGATAGCTGTTATTTATCTATGCAGTCAGTGTTTCCTGGTGGCCATGAAGGCGGGGCCTACTCTTGCAATCCGCGCCTTCCGGCCGCGCGGGGTAGCCGAGCGGTCTTGGGCGCCTTGTCACGGTCCGCGCGGCTCCCCCCGTCGGAGGTTCGAGTCCTCCCTCGGGCATGGGTGTGTGTGTGTGTGTGTGTGTGTCGTCCTTAGCGTAAGTTAGTTTAAGTAGGATTAAGTAGTGGGTCCGATGACCTCAGCAGTTTGGTCCCATCAGACCTTACCACAAATTTCCAATTTTTTGTGCCTTCAGTGTCTGGTTTGAGATGGTAAGAAAGCGGCGTGTCTAGTTTATTCTACATTTTGTCTACGGCATTGCACGATTTCCAACATTAACTACGTCACGAGCTATATCTTCCAAATCAGTTTTCGCCTTCAGCGCTTTTTCTTTCGTCCAGTTTTTAAATATTGACGATATTCTCACAATAGCAATATCTTGACATTGGATGCACCTATGATGGTTTTTGTGAGTGTAAGTCTTCAACGAAACTTAAGTAACGTTACAAATTAGCACTACAGTTTATAATTTTATTTCAGTTCTTGAATAAGTAGATTGCACCTGAAGATGCGGCTGTTAGCCGTGAAACCCGTAGTGCGCTCTTGGTCTCCGAATGAAACACTAGAGAATTCGCGACTCCCAGAAAGAGATGGCATCAGTATGCCTATATCGATAAGTTTTAGAGGTGCGTGTGGGGCCTTAACATAGAGTACTGAACTGCCAAAACTGGTAGCGAAAACAAAATAAAATAACTTCTCTATTTGCACGGCCGTTTAGCGAATTTCTGTGCTACATATTTGAACAGCCGCTGTCCCACGTCCACAACGGACCAACAGTGACTGAGCTTGCATGTTGTCTGACGTACGATCTTGGAATCTTAGCAGCAAACTTCTCTGATGTAAATTGTCTCTCTTGCAGTATCCGACACTGGAGTCTGATGAACGTATCCATAAAACTTACTCATGACGAAGCGCGCAGCTCTTGTTTGGATCTGCTGTATCTCTACCAGCTACTCAACGTAGCTGGTAAGACTCCCAGACTTCGAGCAGTGTTGAAGAACCGGTCGAGCGAGTGTTTGATAAGTAACTTCCTTCGTTGTTGGACTAGACAGCTTTAGGATTCTTCCAATACACCCAGCGTGGCGTCTGCTTTTCCTACAAGTTATTCTACTTTAAGTCGTCCCGAGCTGTTACTACTAGGTATTTTATGTTGCTAAGGTATCACCGACGGTGTAACCGAAAAACAGTCGGTCTCTCCTCCTCTCTATGTCGAGGGTTAATTCCAAGTCTCTGCAGCATGCGTCCATACTCTGAGGGTCTTTCGCCATTTTAATTACCACGTTATTATTAAGTCGCTTTCTTGCCTGTCTGTTGGGTAAAAATTTTGCAACTGATCTTAAATTAACTTCTCCATGATCTGCAGGCTTGAAGCTTACAACTTAGCTGAGGAATGGAAGACAATGCAACATTAACTCGCTTTTTTGTCTGGTGTGAGGCAGAAGGTACTTTGTTTACCATTGTCATTTTCCGATGACCTAGAGACTTGAAACTTTCAACATAACTCGTAAATGGATGACTATGCGCTATTACCATGTCGTAAGTGGCGGAGGGTACTTTGGTACTTTGTGTACCACGGAAGTTGCCCCCTTTTCCTGTTCCAGCCGCGAACGATTCGAGGAAAGAACGCTTACAGGTAAACTTTGGTGTGAGCTCGAATTTATCTAATCTGTACCTTTACGATCTTTTCACGAGACATAAGAAGGAGGAAGGAATACATTGTCGGACTCAATTGAGGAAAAACTGAAATAAATCTGAAACTTACCATATGTATCCGAATCTCTTCAAAACTTGAGTTTGATTTCAAACACGTACCCGACTCATACGATTATAGTTGGTTGTGACTTCAATTTTCCCTCGATATGTTGACGATAATACATGTTTAATTCCGGAGGTACGCATAAAACATCATCCGAAATTGTGCTAAACGCATTCTCTAAAAATTACTTCGAGCAGTTATTTCATGAGCCCACACGAATAGTAAACAGTTGTGAAAACACACTTGACCTCTTACCAACAAATAATCCTGAGTTAATAACGAGCACCAAAACGGATACAGGAATTAGCGAACACCGGGTTGTCATGGCGAGATTGAATACTGTAACCCATGCTGCAGATAAAAATTCACTTGATGCCTTGCTGAGAGACAATCTCCACTCCTTCCAAATTAATAAGTGTAGAGCAGATGTGGCTTGAATTCAAAGAAATAGTGTCGGCAGCAATTGAGAGATTTATTCCAAATAAATTAACAAACGACGGAGCTGATCCTCCTTGGTACACAAAAAGGGTCAGAACACTGTTGCAGAAAAAACGAAAAAAACATGCCAATTTTAAACAGACGCACAATCCCCATGATTGGCGATATTTTACCAAGCTCGAAATTTAGCGCGGACTTCAATGCGAGATGCTTATAATAGTTTCGACGGCGAAACTTTGTCTCGAAACCTGGCATAAAATCCAAAGAGATTCTCGTCGTATGTGAAGTATGCTAGCGGCAAGACACAATCAATGCTTTCTCTGCGGGATAGCAATAGAGATACCATCGAAGACAGTGCTGCCAAAGCAGAGTTACTGAACACGACCTTCCGAAATGCCTTCACAAAAGAAGACGAACTAAAGATTGCAGAATTCGAATCAAAAACAGCTGCCAACACGAGTAACGTAGAAGTAGATATCCTCTGAGTGCTGAAGCCACTGAAATCAATAAAAGCAGGTCTTCTGGTCCAGACTGTAGACCAATTACGTTCCTTTCAGAGAGTGCTGATGCATTAGCTCCATACTAAATAATCATATGCAACCGTTCGCTTGACGAAAGATCCATACCCAAAGACTGGAAAGTTGCACAGGTCACACCAATATTCAAGGAAGGTAGTAGGAGTAATCCACTAAATTACAGGCCCATATCGTTAACGTCGACATGCATCAGGATTTTGGAACATATATTGTGTTTGAACATTATGAATTACCTCCAAGAAAACGGTCTATTGACACACAGTCAACATGGGTTTAGAAAACATCTTTCTTGTGAAACATAACTAGCTCTTTATTCGCATGAAGCGTTGAGTGCTACTGACAAGGGATTTCAGATTGATTCCGTATATCTGGATTTCCAGAAGGCTTTTGACACTGTACCACACAAGCGGCTTGTAGTGAAATTGCGTGCTTATGGAATATCGTCTCAGTTACGTGACTGGATTTGTGATTTCCTGTCAGAGAGGTCACAGTTCGTAGTAATTGACGGAAAGTCATCGAGTAAAACAGAAGTGATTTCTGGCGTTCTCCAAAGTAGTGTTACAGATCCTTTGTTGTTTCTTATCTATATAAACGATTTGGAGACAATCTGAGCAGCAGTCTTAGGTTGTTTGTAGAAGACGCTGTCGTTTATCGACTATTAAAGTCATCAGAAGATCAAAACAAATTGCAAAATTATTTAGAAAACATATCTGTATCGTGCGAAAATTGGCAGTTTACTCTAAATAACAAAAAGTGTGAGGTCATCCACATGAGTGCTGAAAGGAATCCGTTAAACTTCGGTCAAACGATATATCAGTCAACTCTAAATGACGTAAATTCAACTAAATTCCTGGCAATTACAACTACGAATAACCTAAATTGGAAGGAACACAAAGAAAATGTTGTGAGGAAGGCTAATCAAAGACTGTGTTTTATTGGTAGGAAACTTAGGAAATGTAACAGATCTACTAAGGAGACTGTCTACACTTTCCTTGTCCGTCCTCTTTTAGGATACTGCTACGTGGTGTGGGATCCTCCGAATGTGAAAATATTTTGTTGACACCGACCTATATAGGGAGAAACGATCACCACGGTAAAATAAGGGAAATGAGAGCTCGTACAGGAAGATGCAGGTGTTTTTCTTTCCGTGCGCTATACGAGATTGGAATAATAGGTAATTGTGAAGGTGGTTCGATGAACCCTCGGCCAGGCACTTAAATGTCATTTGCAGAGTATCCATGAAGATGTAGAAGTCGATTTGAAAATTACGCAAACGCGCACACACAACAGCAGAAGACAAATTTCTAATGTACTACGTTTTAAATAGGATTGAAAAGTATGAAATAATTTCTCATAGCGCCCATAGAGATTCCTAAATCCATACAAATAGTCGTGACTGTGAATTTTTAACAGCAGTGAAAATACTTGTAACATCTGAAACGAAAAACAGGGAGTGCTAGCAATACATTACGGATACATGAATAGTTCAGCTTCTTACTAATGTCAACTGCACGCTCCCCTTGTCTTTCATTTTAAATCTTATCAGTATTTTCACACCTATTAAAAATTCACAATCACAAATTTTCAGGAGTAGCTGTATGACGTTAGAAATCTGTTTGGAGCTAGGAGAAGTTATTTTATACTTTTTACTCCGATTGAAGAACGTATTATGTTAAATACTGATTTTTATTTTAATAATTATTTTTGTGCAGTTTTCTGAGGGAATAAATGACACAAAAAACTACCATTTCTATGACTTCATCATATTTATGTAACAGTAGATAATCACAGATTATTCGTAACAATCATGCAACTAGTTAATGTTAAGTCTGTTACTTCAGAAGGAACAACCAATGATAAATATTCCGGCAAAGAGATCTTCATCTACATCTATACTTGATTGGTCACATTATGATGTGTGTATATGTGTGTGTTAGGGGGGATGGAGGCATTATGACATTCTACTCTGCGAAAGGAAAACTTATCTGGTACAATGTTTGTGGTCATATATGAAAAAGCAATATGGTAAGTTTGTATGGTTGTGATGAACTCATGCTCTACGCTGAAAATTTTATTTTTCTGTTCTTTGTCCCTGTGCTAATCTATTAAAACGCTTATTTAGCACAGCCTAGTGCTTATTTTCTAAAATTTTAGGAGCCGGAACGCACTTAATTAACCACATACCCCCTTACCACCTCCCCCCTACCCCCGGCCATAATAACCACATTGGTTTTTAATAACTTGTAATAAAACTTCCAATGAGAAAACATTCGGAACGAAGCTCATCTTATCTCGAGTATACTCTACAAACACACGCACACACACACACACACACACACACACACACACACCACCTCACGCCACTGTCCAAAGCATCATCACCTTGCCACGTTCACTGTTGCCGCCGGCAAATTGTAAATGCTATTTAGTACAAGTGTACTGTTTTCAATCTCCAGTACCGATTTGTTCCAGTGGGTTAAAACAAAAACCCAGGGAGATGACATAACGCCGTTTCGGCGCTTTCCGGCCAAAATTAAGCTCCGCACAATTCACTAAGGATTTTCCTCTTGATGTCCAGTTCCCTCAGCTAGAAAACCATAATCTGTAACGTAAGAATATGCCAGATGGTTGGTGCAGTTCTGTACTTTGAACACACACCATTTTCAGATGTGATAGCCATTCTGATTTTTTCAGGTACTGTACGGAAATAAGTCAACAAAAAACGCAGTACACAGATCATCACAGGACCGCAGGACTTCCGTAAACAATTGGTCGCAATAAAATTGCTTATTTCTACATCTTATTTCATTCGCTTTCAATCCCAATATGAATTGCAATAAGCGATATAACGTGCCTGGTTTAAGGATAAAAATATGTTTGTAGCTTCGTTTAGTCTAAGTTTGTAGCAAAAAAAGTTACGTGTCGTTCAAGAACTGGAAAACGTTCATGATTTACGATTTTATAAATTTATCCACATGAACTAATGTTATCTAGTAAAGCATATCTGTTCAGCCAACAGTGCACTGAATGAAGCATCTGATATGCTGACGAAAATGGTATTATGAACACATCGACTGAACACTACCGCTCTGATACAGCAGAGTTTGCATGCCTGGGGGATAAGCTGATTAAAATTTAATCCTTGTGCTAGCTTACTTTCACTACTTGCAGTACAGAGAAAATTCACACCCACAGATACAGGTGTGAGTGCAATGTGGCCATTCGGTTGTGTACTATTGTATTGTATTGTATTGTGTATTAAACCAGGGACCTAGAAACGACAGAGAGGCTTCGTCCCGTAGTCCTCTGTGGTTCACAACCCCACAACAGGCCACAGAAGTCCACTCACCCCACCCCCGCCCCCACACCGAACCCAGGCTGTTGTGCGGTTCGGCCCCCAGAGGAGCCGAATCCTAATCTAGTTCCCTCAGCATTACCTGATTTAATTCGACTACATTGCATTATACTTGTTTTGCTTTTGTTTATGTTCATCTTCTATCTTCCTTTCAAAACACTGTCCATTCCGTTCAACTGCTCGTCCAGGTCCTTTGCTGTGTCTGACAGAATTACAATATCGTCGGCAAACCTCAAAGTTTTTATTTCTTCCCCATGGATTTTAATTCCTACTCCAAATTTTTCTTTTGTTTCCTTTACTGCTTGCTCAATATACAGATTGAATAACAATGGAGATGGGCTACAACGCTGTCTCACTCCCTTCTCAACCACTACTTATCTTTCATGACGGTCGACTCTTATAACCACCATCTGGGTTCGGTACAAATTGTAAATTGTAAGTAGCCTTTTGTTCCCTGTATTTGACCTCTGCTACCTTCAGAATCTGAAAGAGAGTATTCCAGTCAACATTGTCAAAAGCTTTCTCAAAGTCTACAAATGCTAGAAGCGTAGGTTTGCCTTTCCTTAATCCATCTTCTAAGATAAGTCGTAGGATCAATACTGCCTCACGTGTTCCAACATTTCTACGGAATCCAAACTGATCTTCCCCGAGGTCGACTTCTACCAGTTTTTCCATTCGTCTGTAAGGAATTCGCGTTTGTATTTTACAGCCGTGATTTATTAAACTGATAGTTCGGTAATTTTCACACCTGTCGATACCCGCTTTCTTTGGGATGGGAATTATTATATTCTGCTTGAAGTGCGAGGATATTTCGCCTGTGTCATACATCTTGCTCACCAGATGGTAGAGTTTTGTCAGGGCTGGCTCTCCCAAGGCTGTCAGTTGTTCTAATTGAATGTTGTATACTCCCGGGGCCTTGTTTCGACTTAGGTCTTTTAGTGCTCTGTCAAACTCTTCACGCAGTATCATATCTCCCATTTCCATAATATTTCCCTCCAGTACACCGTACTTGCATAGACCCTCTATAAACTCCTTCCACTTTTCTGCTTTCCCTTCTTTGCGTCACACTTCCGTTTTCCATCTGAGCTCTTGATAATCATACAAGTGGTTCTCTTTTCCCAAAGGTCTCCCTAATTTTCCTGTAGGCAGTATCTATCTTACCCCTAGTGATATACGCCTCTTCATCCTTACATTTGTCCTCTAGGTATCCCTGCTTAGCCATTTTGCACTTCCTGTCGATCTCATTTTTGAGACGTTTGTATTCCTTTTGCCTGCTTCATTTACCGCATTTTTATATTTTCTCATATATAAATTTTATATATAAATATAAATTTTATATTTTCTCATATATAAATATATATAAATGACCTAGTAGATAGTGTCGGAAGTTCCATGCGGCTTTTCGCGGATGATGCTGTAGTATACAGAGAAGTTGCAGCATTAGAAAATTGTAGTGAAATGCAGGAAGATCTGCAGCGGATAGGCACTTGGTGCAGGGAGTGGCAACTGTCCCTTAACATAGACAAATGTAATGTGTTGCGAATACATAGAAAGAAGGATCCTTTATTGTATGATTATATGATAGCGGAACAAACACTGGTAGCAGTTACTTCTGTAAAATATCTGGGAGTATGCGTGCGGAACGATTTGAGGTGGAATGATCATATAAAATTAATTGTTGGTAAGGCGGGTACCAGGTTGAGATTCATTGGGAGAGTGCTTAGAAAATGTAGCCCATCAACAAAGGAGGTGGCTTACAAAACACTCGTTCGACCTATACTTGAGTATTGCTCATCAGTGTGGGATCCGTACCAGATCGGGTTGACGGAGGAGATAGAGAAGATCCAAAGAAGAGCGGCGCGTTTCGTCACAGGGTTATTTGGTAACCGTGATAGCGTTACGGAGATGTTTAATAAACTCAAGTGGCAGACTCTGCAAGAGAGGCGCTCTGCATCGCGGTGTAGCTTGCTCGCCAGGTTTCGAGAGTGTGCGTTTCTGGATGAGGTATCGAATATATTGCTTCCCCTTACTTGTACCTCCCGAGGAGATCACGAATGTAAAATTAGAGATATTAGAGCGCGCACGGAGGCTTTCAGACAGTCGTTCTTCCCGCGAACCATACGCGACTGGAACAGGAAAGGGAGGTAATGACAGTGGCACGTAAAGTGCCCTCCGCCACACACCGTTGGGTGGTTTGCGGAGTATAAATGTAGATGTAGATGTAGATCAATTAAATTCAATATTTCTTCTGTTACCCAAGGATTTCTGCTAGCCCTCGTCTTTTTACCTACTTGATCCTCTACTGTTTTCACTATTTCATCTCTCAAAGCTACCCGTTCTTCTTCTACTGTATTTGTTTCCCCTGTACTTGTCAATCGTTCCCTAAGGCTCTCTCTGAAACTCTCTACAGCCTCTGGTTCTTTCAGTTTATCTAGGTCCAATCTCCTTAAACTCTTACCTTTTTGCAGTTTCTTCATGTTTAGTCTACAGTTCATAACCAATAAATTGTGGTCAGAGTCCACATCTGCCCGAGGAAATGTCTTACCGATTAAAACATGGTTCCTAAATCTCTGTCTTACCATTATATAATCTATCTGAAACCTTCCAGTGTCTCCAGGCCTCTTCCAAGTAAACAACCTCCTTTGATGATTCTTAAACGAAGTGTTTTAGCTATGATTAAGTTATGCTCTGTGCAAAATTCTACCAGGCGGCCTTCTTACTCCCGTTCCATATTCACCTAGTACTTTTTCTTCTCTTCATTTTCCTACTATCGAATTTCAGTCACCCATGACTGTTAAATTTTCTTTTCCCCTGAGTGTTGTTGTTGTTGTGGTCTTCAGTCCTGAGACTGGTTTGATGCAGCTCTCCATGTTACTCTATCCTGTGTAAGCTTCTTCATCTCCCAGTACCTACTGCAACCTACATCCTTCTGAATCTGCTTAGTGTATTCATCTCTTGGTCTCCCTCTACGATTTTTACCCTCCACGCTGCCCTCCAATGCTAAATTTGTGATCCCTTGATGCCTCAAAACATGTCCTACCAACCGATCCCTTCTTCTAGTCAAGTTGTGCCACAAACTTCTCTTCTCCCCAATCCTATTCAATACCTCCTCTACCCACCTTATCTTCAGCATTCTTCTGTAGCATCACATTTCGAAAGCTTCTATTCTCTTCTTGTCCAAACTGGTTATCCTCCATGTTTCACTACCCCTGAGTATGTGAATGATTTCTTTTATCTCATCACACATTTCTTCAATTTCTTCTTCATCTGCGGAGCTAGTTGGCAAATAAACTTGTACTTCAAATGGCTCTGAGCACTATGGGACTTAACTTCTGAGGTCATCAGTCCCCTAGAACGTAGAACTAATTAAATCTAACTAACCTAAGGACATCACACACATCCATGCCCGAGGCAGGATTCGAACCTGCGACCGTAGCGGTCACGCGGTTCCAGACTGTAGCGCCTAGAACCGCTCGACCACACCGGCCGGCTAAACTTGTACTGCTGTGGGCTTCGTATGTACCTTGGCTACAATAATGCGTTCAGTATGTTGTTCGTTGTAGCTTACCCGCGCTCCTATTTTTTATTCATTATTGAACCTACTTCTGCATTATCGCTATTTGATTTTGTACTTATAACTCTGTATTCACGTGACCAAAAGTCTTGTTCTTCCTGCCATCGAACTTCACTAATTCCTGCTACATCTAACTTTTACCTATCAATTTCCCTTTTTAAATTTTCTGACCTACCTGCCCGATTAAGGGATCTGACATTCCACGCTCCGATCCGTAGAACGCCTGTTTTGGTTCCCCTGATAACGACGTCCTCCTGAGTAGTCCCCGCCCGGAGATCCGAATGGGGGACTTACCTACGGAATATTTTACCCAAGAGGATGTAATCATTTAACCATACAGTAAAGCTGCATGCCCTCGGGAAAAATTATGGCTCTAGTTTCCCCTTGCTTTTAGCCGTTCGCAGCGCCAGCACAGCAAGGCCGTTTTGGTTAATGATACAAGCCCAGATCAGTCAGATTGTTGCCCCTCATGGTCTCTTCGCGATATATACGTAGGAGGGAGCAATATACTGCTTGATTCCTCGGTGAAGGTATGTTCTCGAAACTTCAACAAAAGCCCGTACCGAGCTACTGAGCGTCTCTCTTGCAGAGTCTTCCACTGGAGTTTATCTATCATCTCCGTAACGCTTTCGCGATTACTAAATGTTCCTGTAACGAAGCGCGCTGCTCTCCGTTGGATCTTCTCCATCTCTTCTATCAACCCTATCTGGTACGGATCCCACACCGGTGAGCAGTATTCAAGTAGTGGGCGAACAAGTGTACTGCAACCTACTCCATTGTTTTCGGATTGCATTTCATTAGTATTCTTCCAGTGAATCTCATTCTGGCATCTGCTTTACCGACGATCAACTTTATATGATCATTCCATTTTAAATCACTCCTAATGCATACTCCCAGATAATTTATGGAATTAACTGCTTCCAGTTGCAGACCTGCTATATTGTAGCTAAATGATAAAGGATCTTTCTTTCTATGTATTCGCATCGCATTACACTTCAATTGCCATTCCTTGCACCATGCGCCAATTCGTTTCAGATCCTCCTGCATTTCAGGAGCCACACGTTTGTCTGGCCTCTCAACAGATACCCCTCCGTTGTGGTTGCACCTACGGTACGGCCATCTGTATTGCTGAGGCACGCAAGCCTGCCCACCAACGGCTAGGTCCATGGTTGATGGGGGGGGGGGGGGAGGGGAGATACCAGGATATGGCTGCAAAATCATCACCGAACCCCGCCATGTTTCACTCTTCGGACGTAAACTCGATCAGAACTAGGATTCATCCTGACAGATGACATTCTTCCAATTCTCCATACTCCAGGGTTTCTGTTCCTGTACCACGTTTTCCATCTTGGAGCATGTGCATCGCTGATGTGTAGTTTAGAAGTTACAGTTCACCCTGAAACTCCCTGTTTATGGTCGTCTCTTCTTGTTGCTTTGGTGCTGACAGGATTTTTGAGTGTTAATTTCAGTTGTGCAGTGGCTTTTACAGCTGTCGTCCTCTTAATATTTCGTCACAATCCCCTTCAATAACCGTCTGTCAGAACACTCAATACACTTCTGTTCACGTTGTGACTTATTGGATGATGTTTTTTCGCTTTTCCTGTAAACCTTGGATAGGGTGCCTCCTGAAACTCACCAGTCACTTCGGCTGCCTTGTTTAGGGGAGCTCCCACCGTTCGAGCACTAACGGCCAGCTCCGACATAATGAACCCAAGACTACACAGAACACTGTTCTGACACGACTGTCACTCGCACCGTTGAGGACTTCTCACATGTGGTGTTCGTAATCAGATATAAAAGGTCGCAGCCAACAGGCCAGGACAGCATCTGCATTTATGTTCAAGCACGCATTTCCTGCGTTGTGTCCATATTTCTGTACACCCTTGTACACTCTGATACTTCCTAACAGCCAGCTATCTTCTTTAACTGACAGATGATGTTTTCCTGCAATAGCAAGATATTCCTTAAGATGACATTCACAGGCTGTTTGCTTTCATACCCTCAAGAAGAAAGGACAGTCTTAATAGGGAATTACATTTCATACTGATGTTGCGGTCATCAATTCCGAATGGAATGAAAATTTTATCATTTGATACCAGTTACGCAATGAAAGCCTTCACAGAGGTTGATAAACATGGTCTAACATTTTCCGTTTCCGTCGGAGTAATTAGAGCGTGTCAGGTCAACAAGGTGGGATGACGTGAACACATCTTAGCCACGATTTAACTAGTGCTTCTTATGGCAAACACATGTCGAGATCTAACGATGTAGAGGTTAAAAACAGAATGGGCTGTGATTTATCATTTTAAACTGTTCATATATATTACTTAATTGAATTTTCTCATGAGGAGCATTCTAATTAAATATTTCTTTTTAACGAAGACGGAAATTTGGAACAGACAATTCATGTATAATCCTCTGAGTTGTTGAGCACGATAGTTTGGAGCTAAAAACGTCTATAGAACTTATTAGCACCTTCTCTGGTGTCTTTCACTCACATTGTTGCTTTCCATAGCATATCTAATCCTCCCCTTTGCCTCTTCTAACTACTCCCCTCCAAACCAATCAAACAAATAAATCTGCTTAGGCACAGTAAGTTAGTTCTTAGCCTTTGAAGTACACCGTAAACAGCACAGCAGAACGCAACTGTATTTGAGTACTCACTGAAAAATATTTTCATAACACTCAGCTAAACTGCTTAGTTGCACACAAAATAGCAAATCGTTATTGACATAAAAGGTGTGACTGTAAAATAACGGAACTGATTCTGACACAGAACAAGTACGCTGCGCTAAAGATCAACGACCAACAACTGTGAAGCGTGAAGCCGCCTCAATCGAATGCGGCATCTCTGTCGTCTGCAGACAAATCAGTACGGCCGTGGCCTTCGTTTGTGTAGGAGCTATTGTTTTGTTTTGTCCGAAAAACGATAAGTGTAACAACAGAGCAACGAGATCTAGTGAAGTTTCACTTGAAACTAGGAAAAACTGCTTCTGACCCTGTCTTTCACTAAAAGAAGTGTATAGCGAAGACCTTTTATGATGTACGCGAGTTTTTGAGTGGTTCAAGCTTTCTAAGATGGCCGAGGAGATCTGAAGATGACTCACACCCGGGACGCTCTTCAACATCAAAAACGGATGAAAATATCTAAAAAGTAGGTAATCTGATTCGGACTGACCGTCGACTGAGTATTGTATCGATTGCTGAACCTGTAGGAATTGACAAAGGCATATTTTACATAACTATTCCAACATGAGAAACATGTGTGCTAAATTGATGCTGCAAATTCTCAATATCGAACAAAAAAGTCTTGTGAAAATGTTTGTACTGACACTCTGAACACCACTGAAAGCGATCCTGCTTCCTTAGAAAGAGTGACGACACGTGTCGAACCTTGTGTTTTCACTTATGATCCAGACCTAAGCGCCAATCCATGCATTGGAAGGGCCCAACTTCACCGAGAGCGAAAGAAGCTCTAAAGAGCAAATCAAGATTCAAAGCGATTCGAGATTCACGGAATTGTGTATCTTCAGTGGGTTCCCGGATGTCGCACCAATAGTCAGCTCTATTACCTTGAGGTTCTTGCTTGACTGTGTGAGAAAATACGGTATAAAGACCAGAACTGTGGAAGGACAAACCGCAGGTTTCGCATCGAGACAACGCACCTGCTCATACAAAACAGCACTGACTGTTAAGAGCTATCTAGCGAGGTACAGCATCCCAGTGTTAGACCTTATTCGCCTGACCTAACACCATGTGGCTTCCATCTGTTCCCCACGGCCAAATCTACATTAAGAGGAACAGGATTTTCAGCAACTGAGGCACCGCTGTGTTCTAGATACAGATCACACGTACACTTGCCGAGGCCTGCGTGAAATATAGCGTTTCAGATGACACGTAAATGCATTTTGTAGCAGATAAAAACTAGTTGTAATCGGAGCGAATTAAGGAACTGATTTTATTTCCTTGCTGTCCATTTCAATTTTTTTGAACTAGGAGTTTTTAGCACAGTCAATAAATTATATTACGGTAATTTACGGATAAAAACTAGTTGTAATCGGAGCGAATTAAGGAACTGATTTTATTTCCTTGCTGTCCATTTCAATTTTTTTGAACTAGGAGTTTTTAGCACAGTCAATAAATTACATTACGGTAATTTACTAATGGCGGCATTCTTAAAAATAGAAAAATACGTCTCAAGGGCAAATAAACACATAAAAGAAAGAATGAAAGACCATCTTGCTGCAAACCAAAGGCAGTTCTCAAGTCAGATACTCGGCCGGGCACAGTCATTTTACCTGTGACGAATTTTTCGATTTATTCGACGTCAAAGTGAGTAATTATAAGCTACATCGTGTGCTTCTATTTGGCTAAATCAGTAACAATGAAGCAGCTGAACAGTGGTTAATGTCTGTGTTTTGCGAAAAGTGGCAACTGTCTCTGAATAAGGAAAAGTGTGAGATCACCCAGATGAGAATGAAAAGAAATTCGTTAACTTACATCACACGAATTTAAAGGCTCTCAATTCGGCTAAATGCCTACGAATTACAATTACCAACAAATTATATTGGAACGCTCACATTCAAAAATGGTTCAAATGGCTCTGAGCACTATGGGACTCAACTGCTGTGGTCATAAGTCCCCTAGAACTTAGAACTACTTAAACCTAACTAACCTAAGGACAGCACATAACACCCAGCCATCACGAGGCAGAGAAAATCCCTGACCCCGCCGGGAATCGAACCCGGGAACCCGGGCGTGGGAAGCGAGAACGCTACCGCACGACCACGAGATGCGGGCGCTCACATTATGTTGTGGGGAAGGCAAACCATAGATTGCGGTTTGTCGACAGAACATTTAGAAGAGCCAACAGATCTACCACGCTTGTTCGTTCTCAGAGTATTTCTATTCTGTATTGTGGGATCATTACCAGATAGTATTGGCAAAGAACACTGAAAAAAATTCAAAGAAAGACAGCTCGTTTTATATTATCGCGAAATAGGGGAGAGAGTGTCACGAATATGATAAGCAAATCGAAATGGCAATCATTAAAACAAAGGCTTTGTTCGTCGAGGCGAGATCTTTTCGTAGAATTTCGGTCACCAACATTCTCCTCTGAATGTGAAAACATGTCATTGTCACCACCCTACATACTGAGAAATGTTCATCGTAATACAATAAGAGAAATGAAAGCTCGTAGAGAAAGATTTAAGTGTTCATTTTTCCCACGCGCAATTCGTAAGTGGAACGGTAGGGAAATAGTCTGACGGTGGTTCGAAGAACCCACTGCCAGACACGTAAGTATGAATTGCAGAGTACTCAGGCAGACGTAGATAAATGACAGAGGAAACTGAATAATCAGTGACGATTAGGGCACTGCCGTTCTGGGCTGCGATAACTGAGCTCCTTTCTCATTAACAGGCGCTTTAGGGGAGTCGGGAAACGAATATCTTTCCCGACTCACATGAGTATAGCAACGAGTGGTAACTGCCTACAGTACCTATTTCAACAAAACTGGAACTACACTGATGAAGATCTCCATAAGAAAAACTGCAAACTGCAGTACAAACCACACAATGTTTCATTCTAATAAATGTTGGGGATGGAATGAGCTGCTCGTACTGCAGTCACCTTCGCTAGATGGCAGCTTCACTGGTTCTTGGCGGAAAATACGTGGAGTGAGCAGTGTCGGTAAAGTCCTCCACATGCGTTGACAAGAAAACAGAACTAATGCTGATAATTTCACTTTTAGATGCAGACGGGGTATAGAGTGCTGCATACAGCTCAAACTGTCAGAATGTGTAGGGAACCCAATGGCAAACACTATCCGATACTTTTTTGTGTGGAGTGTGTGTGCTTGTATGCAGGCGTGGAAAGGGGGGTGTGGGGAGGGGGGCTAACATCGTCAGTTGTTTACAGCGGTTTGACGCCGCTCTACATCTCTTCGTATTTTGTGTCAACTTCTTCATGTCCACATATTAATTACAGACTGCTGGTTAATCGGTTGTCGACAGCATGCAATTTTTCTGTCCCTACAATTTCGCCTCTCAGCTGCTCTTCCCAGTGCCAAGTGGACTAGCGTTCTGATGTGTGTTACATTGTGTCTCTTTTTCTCCTCGTCTATTCGATCTCCTACTTCAACAGTTCGTTAGCTATTCACTTTTTTTGGTACTACTTTTATCATACTTTTCTCCTCCGACTCTTTCAGAGTCCTCGTTTCGCTTCCATACACGGCAGTCCTAGAAAAATCGTCAACATCTCTCCGTAGCTTTACGGTACCTGTAGAAATATTTTCTCAAAGAAAGCTCTTCCGGTATAATCCTGCTTCCTTTTTAAAACATGGACTATTCAAAATCTTCCTTACCGCTGGGATGAAGGGCTAAGGTGGGAAAACTAAATATATATCTAGACGAAAGTTCACAACAAAATGAAGTATATTTGTCAACATGTCTCTAAGTAGCTGTTCACTCCAGTAACGAAAGATTCGTGGGAAACAGGTACACAGTTTCAAATCACAATGAATCTCTTAATCCACAGCGCAGTGCGCGCTGATACGAAATTTCGTGAAGGATGAATACGGCTTTCCTGACCAAAACTGGAACCTGGATCCGTCCGTTTTGCGAACAGTGGTTTAATCAACGATAAGTTGGTAGGTGTGTTTCTACATGTGAAAGATGATGTCTATCCAGCTTCCCCGCCAGTTGCATGAGAGAGATGGCCCGCTATGATGATACAAATCAGGTTCAAAAAAATGGTTCAAATGGCTCTGAGCACTATGGGACTCAACTGCTGTGGTCATAAGTCCCCTAGAACTTAGAACCACTTAAACCTAACTAACCTAAGGACAGCACACAACACCCAGCCATCACGAGGCAGAGAAAATCCCTGACCCCGCCAGGAATCGAACCCGGGAACCCGGGCGTGGGAAGCGGGAACGCTACCGCACGACCACGAGATGCGGGCGCAAATCAGGTTCTCTCTAAATACACGCCACAACGGTCGTCACCTGGATTGAATGAGGTCGGAGACGGCCGCGACGAGACCCGGCAACGGACGGCCCCGTGGTACTACCGAGGGGGAAGAACGTCCTGCTCGGCTTATGGGCCGGCCGGTGTGGCCGAGCGGTTCTAGGCGCTTCAGTCTGGAACCGCGCGACCGCTACGGTCGCAGGTTCGAATCCTGCCTCGGGCATGGATGTGTGTGATGTCCTTAGGTTAGTTAGGTTTAAGTAGTTCTAAGTTCTAAGGGACTGATGACCACAGATGTTAAGACCCATAGTGCTCAGAGCCATTTGAACCATCGGCTTATGGCCCTGGCGCAGCAATTTGAGCAGCAGCTGGTACCACAGTGACACAACGAACTGTTACAAATCGGTTACTTCACGGTCAGCTCCGAGCCACACGCCCAGCAGCGTGCATTCCATTGACCACAAACGACCGCCGTTTGCGATTTCAGTGGTGCTAAGCGGAAGCTTGTTGGAAGGCAGGTTGGAGGTCTGGTGTGTCTTTTGATGAAAGCTGGTTCTGCCTCGGTGCCAGTGATGGCCCTGCAACCAACCCGTCTACGTGCTAGACACACTGGACCAACAAATGGAGTTACGGTCTGGGGTGCGAAGCAGTATTCCAAGGGGTGTTTCTCAACAAGATAACGCTCCCCCACATACCGCTGTTGTAACCACACATGCTCTACAGAGCGTCAACATGTTGCCTTGGCCTGTTCGATCGCCAGATCTGTCACCAGTCGGCGTCGTCGGACGGCAACTGCAGCGATATCCTCAAACAGCATTAACTGTCTCTATATCGACAGACCAAATGCAACAGGCACGGAACTGCATCCCACAAACTGACATCCGGCACATGTACAACACAATGTATGCACGTTTTCGTGGTTGCATTCAACATTCAGGCGGCTACACCAGTTATGAATGCGCCAGCAATTCAGATTTGCAATGCCATATTTCGCGCTTACATTAACCTGTGATTTTAGAATGTTAATCACTTAAAAAGACTGATGAGCCAAAACATTATGACCACCTGCTTCATACGTCTACATGTCTACGCACAGGTCAGTGATTCGCGTAAATAACGGGCTGCTGGTTTGCGTGAGTGGTGTTGGCGCCCGATAGCGATCCAGATGGGTTCCACAGGATTTACATCAGGCGAATTGGTCGCTCTGACATCGACGTGAGTTCATTATAGTGCTTCTCAAACCACTGTAGCACGGTTGAGTCTCCTAGACACTGACAATTAAACTGCTGAAAGATGACATCGCCGTCGGGGTAGACATAAAGCATGAATGGATGTAGGTAGTTCACAGTTACCATCCTGTCTTCGATTACTACCACAGATCCCATGCAAGCGCAGGAGAAAGTCTTCCATAGCACAATACAGCTCCTCCAGCTTGCGTCTCTGCTGCGCTGCCGGCCGCGGTGGCCAGGCGGTTCTAGGCACTGCAGTCCTGAACCGCGCGACTGCTACAGTCGTAGGTTCGGATCCTGCCTCGGGCATGAATGTGTGTGATGCCCTTAGGTTAGTTCGGTTTAAGTAGTTCTAAGTTCTAGGGGACTGATGACCTCAGATGTTAAGTCCCATATTGCTCCGAGCCATTTGAACCTTTTTTTCTGCTGCGCTGCGCCTTCCGACCCGCCGCCTTGAAGACGGCGTTTGTGGAGACGACCATCGACATAGTGTAGCAAAAATGTGATTCACCCGGATAGGCGACACGTTTCCATTGATCGAGGGTCTAATCTAGATGGTCCCTTGCCCCCTACAATAGTAATTGATGTCGTTGTGTCAACATGTAGTGGTGGTATGCTGCAGAGCTTCATGTTCAACAATGTGAGATGAACGGTGTGGTCCTAAACACTTGTGCGTGCTCCAGCATTGCGCTCTTTCGGCAGAGATGCCACAGATCACCATCTACCCTGCTTTACATAGCAGACGAGCCTCCGAACCCCACGTTCTCTGAATAGTCATGGTCCTCCAACCATGTAACGTCCAGTTGTAGTTTCACTGTCCTACCTATTTCCGTAGATACTCAGGACAGCAGCACGTGAACATTCAACCAGCTTCACCGTTTTCGAGACCTAGTTAGCACGCTCAACGTAATAATAACCTACCCTTTGTCAATGTTGCTTATCTCAATGCATTTCTCGATTTGCACCCCATACGTTCGCTAGGGTGAACTCCGTCCGTGTCTGCCCTACTTTCATACTTTTATGACCGCGTCATGTGCCCGCAACGCCACCAGGAGGCAGCCTACGTCGCGGCGAGCAGTGATGTTTTGGCTGATCAGAGTACGGTACCTGCCAAATGTATTCCTGAAATTCTTCACGCTGCAGTCATTGTTTTTTGCTGTTGCAACTTTTTTTCCGTCACTGCATACGAACTGAAGAACAGTAGTACCTACTGTATGCAAAATATATGTTTTGAGTACGTGAAGATGAGTAGTCAGCCACTGAAACTTCTGTGCAGATTAAAACTGTGTGACGCGCTAGGACTCGAAACCGTAGTTTGTCTATATAGCTTTGTGCATTAGAACATTACCAGTGAAAGGCAAAATTCTGGGCTCGAGTTTCGCTCAAGCATGAAGATTTTTTATGACAGGAAGTATCGAAACAGCGCACACTCCGCTACTGAATGAAACGTTCACTCTGGTAGAAATGTACTGCAATAAACAAGAACAAAATAGGAATGACTTTTTGCGGCAATTTTAATAACTACGTATTTGCTCTTTCTCTCTGTGGTTCATTTCGACGCTGTCTACGAAGAATATTTGTTTCTGTCAAACAACGTGCACAAAAGTGACGGGGCGGATTTTCAGATTTGGAAATGTGCTGTGTATGGATCATGGGTGTTGGGACTATATTTGATGCATGGAGCGAATGTACTCACGGTAACTGAACATGCCGTTGCAAGTTGGTGTTTAGTCAACACAGCAACCCGTCACAAGTTAACCGAGTTTGGATGCGGGATGATAATCGTTCCAAGGCGCTTGGGTCATAGCGAATCGGAGACAACATAATAATTCGGTTTTCCGAGGTCGAAAGCGCCTAGTGCGGATGTCACAGAGGCAGTGTTTCCTGTCACGAAAATCGCCACGAAGGACGACCACAAGTGTTTGACTAACAGACTCCTCTCTACAGCCGCACGGGCTACCGACGGTCGGCTGTAGGCTAGACCGCAGCCGATTTGAATGTGGGACGTCACGAAGCCGCTTCTGTCAGGGCTGTAAGGTGAAGAGCACGACGCACAGTACTCAGCAACCGACGGCTAACTCTCCGTCCTCTTCTGACACCTCGACATGGCGTTCAAAGACTGGCTCTGGTCGGCGAACGTCGTCACCGGAGCACGGAACTGTGACGGTATGGACCGTGGTCGATGAATCCGAGTTCCAGCTGAATCTAACTGATAGGCGTATGAGTATATCGGGTATGCGAATTTTTTGGTCATATGGTTGTTCGTTTCTTAACCAACGCTGAGCGCTGCGTAAAAAGTTGATTATGTACATGGATAATAATAATAATAATAATAATAATAATAATAATAATAATAATAATTGGCCGGCCAGTGTGGCCGAGCGGTTCTAGGCGCTTCGGTCTGGAACCGCGCGACCGCTACGGTCGCAGGTTCGAATCCTGCCTTCGGCATGGATGTGTGTGGTGTCCTTAGGTTAGTTAGGTTTAAGTAGTTGTAAGTGCTCGGGGACTGATGACCTCAGAAGTTTAGTCCCAAAGTGCTCAGAGCCATTTGAACCAATAATAATACAGTGACGTGACAAAAGTCATGGGATACCTCATAATATCATTTTGGAACTCCTTTTACCCGGCGTAGTGCAGCAACTCGACGTGGCATGGACTCAAGAAGTCGTTGGACGTCCCTTTAAAAAATATTGAGCCACGCTGCCCACACAGCCGTTCGTAATTGCGGAAGTGATGCCGGCGCAAGAGTTTGTACACGAACTGACCTCTCGATTATATCCCATAAATATTCGATGGGATTCATGTCGGACGATCTGGGTGGCCATATCATTGTCCAGAACGTTCTTCAAACCAATCGCGAACAACTGTGGCCTGATGGCACGGCGCACTGTCAACAATAGAAATTCCATCCTTGTTGGGAGAATGAAGTCCACGAATGGCTGCAAATGGTGGCCAAGAAACCGAACGAAACCATTTACTGTTCAGTTTGACCTGAGGACTGAGTTCATTCCACGTAAACACAGCCCACACCATTATAGAGCCACCGCCAGCTTGCAGAGTGTCAACTTGGATCCATCGATTAGTGCGGTCTGCGCCACACTCGAATCCTTCCATCAGCTTTTGCCAACTACAATCGAGACTCATCTGACCAGACCACGATTTGCCATTCATCTAGGATCCAACCGATAGGTCACGGGCCTGGAAGAGATTTTGCTGGCGATGGGATGCTGTTAGCAACGGCACTTGTGTCGGTTATCTGCTGCGATAGCTCATTAACGCCAAATTTCCCCGCACTGTCTTAAGGGGCTCCGGAAAGGCTCAAAATCATGAAAAGTTCAATTTTTACATTTTTGCGTTTTCTGAATCTGCAGACTATTACCTTTTAATAGATATATAATTTATTCAATTCCGAAGACTACAACTATTTTTAAATTTTTTTTGAAATGTGTTCTACATGGGCGTGACCCACTGTGGCGCTGTTAAACTGCTGTCAAATGGTGTTATTATTAACGTCCGTGTTCATCAGGTACATTTTAGTGATGTGAGATAAAGTATGTGTTGTGGCTAACCTGTGATGGTTCAATATATATCGCTGGTGTGATTGTCGATTGTTTCATGTTTATTTACTCTGTCGTTATCTCGAAAATATTCGTAATTAATTCTGTTTCTTGAGTCTCTGTTTTGTTGAAGTATAATATTGAGTAAAAGTAAAGTTATTAGAAATCCTCTGAAGGCTTTTAAGAAAAGGAGAAATGTTGGAAAGCCAAAGGTATGTGTTATTACTGTAAACAATAAAGACGATAACCAAGTGAGTGAACCTAACCTCTCAAGTACACCTGCCCATAGCAGTCAAAGTGGGAAAGAAAATACTTCACAGAAGAAGCTTGGTTCAATGAGTGAAAACTATGAATGTTGCAATTTTCAGAGACTTAGCAGCACCTGCACTGTTGAAAAAGTGTATTCACGGAAAAACTCAAAACCCCAATGAAAGTGTAAATAGTGTTATATGGTCGAGAATCCCCAAGACTGTATTTGTTGGAATAGAAACACTTCACTTTGGTGTGTATGATGCTGTTGCGACTTTCAATGATGGCAACATTGTAAGGTGCAAGGTATTTAGAAATATGGGAATGAAGATAGGTTCTAACATGGTACGAGCGATGCTTGCTTTAGACAAGGAACGCCTTCGGGCTGCAGACAGGGCTGTAAAGAGCCTAGAAATACAAGCAAGAGTAAACAGGAGGAGGAACAAGAGGAAGCTGGAGGAGGAGTTTGCAGAGGATGAAGATAATCCATCCTATGGACCTGGAATGCACTAAAAAGTTAATCCAATCTTTGTCGCTCGATTCCCAAAACTTTTATTTTCTCATACTAATTACATGTTTCCTAAGGATCTTCCAAACATATTTGTTTCAAACTTTTAATAAATGTTACACAGTACCTTCTGCATAATTTAACACAGCCTTTTTCCAAAAAACTGTATATTTTTGAATATATAAATAAAAAATTGCAAAAAAATGTTGTGAATTTTCATTACAATTGAAAAAAAAAACATCTTTAATAACTGAACTAAAATTTTGTAAAATCCCTGTGTTAAGTTGTAGCCCATATTCCAATAAATAATCTGTAAAAAGTTCAACTTCCTACCTCAAATACTTTGTGAGGAAAGATGTAATTTATAAGCGTTATTTTAACATTGCAAGTATAGGGCGTTCCGGAGCCCCTTAACGGAAATGTTCGTCGTACGCCCCACAATGATTTCTGTGGTTTTTTCACAAAGTGCTGCTTGTCTGTTTACACTGACAATTATACGCAGACACCGCTGCTCTCGATTGTTAAATGAAGGTTACTGCGTTGTGACATCTGGTATTCTCGGCACACTCTTCACACTAAGGATCTCGGAATACTGAATTCCCTAACGATTTTCCAAATGGAAAGTTCCATGCGTCTAGGTTCAACTACCATTCCGCGTTCACAGTGTGTTAATTCTCGTCGCGTGGCTGTAATCACGTCGGAAACCTTCTCAAATGAATCACTTGAGTACAACTGACAGATCCACCAATGCACAGCCCTTTTATACATTGTGTCCGCGACACTACCGTCATCTGTAAACGTGCATATCACTGTCCCATGACTTTTGTCACCTCAGTGTAATTTCGCGCTGCTAAGTGGTGTGGTGCAAGTCTTTCCATTAGACACTACTTCGGCGTTTCGCGTGTTCCTAACCTGCCCCAGTTATCCAATCGGGGAAAGGGGACCCGCAGTTTTATGTGGAACCCGAGCCACGTTTAGTTTCTGGCGACCCCTCAGTTCGTTGAGAGTTGCAGGTTGCGTTCATATACTGCTAGAGTGGGGAGCAGCTTGGAAGGCGGTTGAGGGTCGCGTTCTGCGCAGAGAGAAGGGAAAGATACTTTGCGACCCTGCCAGTTTCCTTCCGTCAGTTCAGGCACCAAGACAGCTGACGGCGCCCTAGCATAAACATCGTTCCACAGTGAACTTTAAGAACTGCGGTCTTAGTATCGAGAATCCTTAGAAGAGCGCGCACACGCACACACACACACACACACACACACAAACACACACACACACACACTTACAACCTTCCACATAGAATTAATTAATGTTGTTGTTGTGGTCTTCAGTCCTGAGACTGGTTTGATGCAGCTCTCCATGCTACTCTATCCTGTGCAAGCTTCTTCATCTCCCAGTACCTACTGCAACCTACATCCTTCTGAATTTGCTTAGTGTATGCATCTCTTGGTCTCCCCCTACGATTTTCACCCTCCACGCTGCCCTCCAATACTAAATTGGTGATCCCTTGATGCCTCAGAACATGTCCTACCAACCGATCCCTTCTTCTGGTCAAGTTGTGCCACAAACTCCTCTTCTCCCCAATCCTGTTCAGTACCTCCTCATTAGTTATGTGATCTACCCATCTAATCTTCAGCATTCTTCTGTAGCACCACATTTCGAAAGCTTCTATTCTCTTCTTGTCCAAACTATTTATCGTCCATGTTTCACTTCCGTACATGGCTACACTCCATACAAATACTTTCAGAAAAGACTTCCTGACACTTAAATCTATACTCGATGTTAACAAATTTCTCTTCTTCAGAAACGCTTTCCTTGCCATTGCCAGTCTACATTTTATATCCTCTCTACTTCGACCATCATCAGTTATTTTGCTCCCCAAATAGCAAAACTCCTTTACTACTTTAAGTGTCTCATTTCCTAATCTAATACCCTCAACATCACCCGACTTAATTCGACTACATTCCATTATCCTCGTTTTGCTTTTGTTGATATTCATCTTATATCCTCCCTTCAAGACACCATCCATTCCGTTCAACTGCTCTTCCAAGTCCTTTGCTGTCTCTGACAGAATTACAATGTCATCGGCGAACCTCAAAGTTTTTATTTCTTTTCCATGGATTTTAATACCTACTCCGAATTTTTCTTTTGTTTCCTTTACTGCTTGCTCAATATACAGATTGAATAACATCGGGGAGAGGCTACAACCCTGTCTTACACCCTTCCCAACCACTGCTTCCCTTTCCTGTCCCTCAACTCTTATAACTGCCATCTGGTTTCTGTACAAATTGTAAATAGCCTTTCGCTCCCTGTATTTTACCCCTGCCACCTTTAGAATTTGAAAGAGAGTATTCCAGTCAACATTGTCAAAAGCTTTCTCTAAGTCTACAAATGCTAGAAACGTAGGTTTGCCTTTCCTTAATCTTTCTTCTAAGATAAGTCGTAAGGTCAGTATTGCCTCACGTGTCCCAGTATTTCTACGGAATCCAAACTGATCTTCCCCGAGGTCGGCTTCTACTAGTTTTTCCATTCGTCTGTAAAGAATTCGTGTTAGTATTTTGCAGCTGTGGCTTATTAAACTGATTGTTCGGTAATTCTCACATCTGTCAACACCTGCTTTCTTTGGGATTGGAATTATTATATTCTTCTTGAAGTCTGAGGGTATTTCGCCTGTTTCATACATCTTGCTCACCAGATGGTAGAGTTTTGTCAGGACTGGCTCTCCCAAGGCCGTCAGTAGTTCCAATGGAATGTTGTCTACTCCGGGGGCCTTGTTTCGACTCAGGTCTTTCAGTGCTCTGTCAAACTCTTCACGCAGTATCGTATCTCCCATTTCATCTTCATCTACATCCTCTTCCATTTCCATAATATTGTCCTCAAGTACATCGCCCTTGTATAGACCCTCTATATACTCCTTCCACCTTTCTGCTTTCCCTTCTTTGCTTAGAACTGGGTTTCCATCTGAGCTCTTGATGTTCATACAAGTGGTTCTCTTATCTCCAAAGGTCTCTTTAATTTTCCTGTAGGCAGTATCTATCTTACCCCTAGTAAGATAAGCCTCTACATCCTTACATTTGTCCTCTAGCCATCCCTGCTTAGCCATTTTGCACTTCCTGTCGATCTCATTTTTGAGACGTTTGTATTCCTTTTTGCCTGCTTCATTTACTGCATTTTTATATTTTCTCCTTTCATCAATTAAATTCAATATTTCTTCTGTTACCCAAGGATTTCTATTAGCCCTCGTCTTTTTACCTACTTGATCCTCTGCTGCCTTCACTACTTCATCCCTCAAAGCTACCCATTCTTCTTCTACTGTATTTCTTTCCCCCATTCCTGTCAATTGTTCCCTTATGCTCTCCCTGAAACTCTGTACAACCTCTGGTTCTTTCAGTTTATCCAGGTCCCATCTCCTTAAATTCCCACCTTTTTGCAGTTTCTTCAGTTTTAATCTACAGGTCATAACCAATAGATTGTGGTCAGAGTCCACATCTGCCCCTGGAAATGTCTTACAATTTAAAACCTGGTTCCTAAATCTCTGTCTTACCATTATATAATCAATCTGATACCTTTTAGTATCTCCAGGGTTCTTCCATGTATACAACCTTCTATCATGATTCTTAAACCAAGTGTTAGCTATGATTAAATTGTGCTCTGTGCAAAATTCTACCAGGCGGCTTCCTCTTTCATTTCTTAGCCCCAATCCATATTCACCTACTACGTTTCCTTCTCTCCCTTTTCCTACACTCGAATTCCAGTCACCCATAACTATTAAATTTTCGTCTCCCTTCACAATCTGAATAATTTCTTTTATTTCATCATACATTTCTTCAATTTCTTCGTCATCTGCAGAGCTGGTTGGCATATAAACTTGTACTACTGTAGTAGGTGTGGGCTTCGTATCTATCTTGGCCACAATAATGCGTTCACTAAGCTGTATTGAACTCAATCAGCCGGCCAGAGTGGCCGAGCGGTTCTAGACGGGACCGCTACGGTCGCAGGTTCGAATCCTGCCTCGGTCATGGATGTGTGTGATGTCCTTAGGTAGGTTAGGTTTAAGTAGTTATAAGTTCTAGGGGGCTGATGACCTCCGATGTTAAGTCCCATAGTGCTCAGAGCCATTTGAACCATTTTTGAACTCAATCACAACATTCCTAATCGTATAAAATACCGAGATAAATAATTTCTTTACATTAATTTCTATATGGTTGAAGACGACAGACTCTGAAAGTAAAACAGCTGTAAAGAAAAATATAAAAAAAAACAGGAAAGCAACTGCATGTGGTAACAAGGTATATATGCAAAACTTCATGCTGTTTCGAGATTTGTAAAAACTTTCTTAAAAACTCTAAGTTAAAGTAAGTGCTGTGTGTGGCCGTACCTTTTGATTGTTTTGACTTTGAACCTTAAAATTTTTACTCCGACAAAGGACCGTAAAACTTAACACGTGATGTGAATGTGAGCTTGATATATCTACTCGTTCCCGAGATTTTGGGTCATAACAGTCGGGCAGACAGACAGGCGCACAAGAGGGTTTAGTATTATAATGGCTACGTTTTTACCGAATAAGATACGGAACCCTAATGAAGTAACTTGTTTAATGTAACTTTTTTCAAAAACAGTGTACAAACTGCAACGCATGTTAGACAACAACACAAAGGATTTACTAAATACAGCAATAAATAAATAGTGATACAGATGATGTGTGTGAACAATGTTGTTCTGGCTTGTCCTGGCAGGAGAGGCTCGGCTGTGGTGTGAAATGTGTTCACGTAGTAGAAAATAGACCGCATTAACCAGTTGCAGAGATAAAAGAGAGCTGTACGTTATGTAGACATTCTAGCTTCAAATGGCTCTAAGCACTATGGGACTTAACATCTGAGGTCATCAGTCCCCTAGAACTTAGAACTACTTAAACCTAACTAACCTAAGGACATAACACACATCCATGACCGAGGTAGGATTCGAACCTGCGACCGTAGCACCAGCGCGGTTCCGGAGTGAAGCACCTAGAACCGCTCGGCCACAGTGGCCGGTGTTTAAGAAGCGGCTGTTCAAAATTCCACTCCTTGGGAAGACATAGGGGATGATAAGTTTTATGAAATTATTTCATTGTGAAAGCATTTCCAAAGATAAGGCTATGAAAATTTGTATTTGGCTTGGAACAAACAAAAAATAACGTGTATCACTATTTTTGGAAATTCAGCTCCCAAGGGGGAAATACGGGATGAACAATTAAAAGAAAATATTTTGAGCTATTTTAAAAAGCTTATCTATGAAAATCAGCATTTCACTTCTCGACGAGATATACAGAAATACACACAGTATTAGGGGCTGAAACTTTGTATGAAAATGTCACCACAAGGTACCAGTAACAGGAACCTTTGACTCCAACTACCAGAACCGATTTATGGTCAGAAGTACATTCGGGAGAGACCATGCTTCTATGGCATTAATTGGCGTGAAAAGCTTGAAAGGTGTTGCAATTTGTGAACAACATAAAAATTCGATTAAAAGAAAAAAATGTGTGCAGACCATACGACATGCGAGAGAGAAACAGCGGACGCTACGGTACTATTTCTTAATTTTCAAGAACCGGTTTCGACAGACTTTGCTGTCATTTTCATGTCTTATAATATTTTTGATACGAAACGTGTTCATGGGGCTGCAACTCACAATGAACACCTTTTGTAACAAAAATTTTTTAAGACTTGAAGATGACAGCAAAGTCTTTCCAAACCGGTTGCTGGAAATAAAGAAATACTTAGGAAATATTGACTTCAGAAAATTTTTTACTAAGAGGAAAAAAACGTCAAAATAGAACCTTCAAGGAAAAGCGTGGTGGTGCGTGGAAATTCACGTACACTTCAGTGATGTAATCTTGGTAGGAGAACATATTAATACCTTTCCACGCGAGGAAAGCAAAGCCATTATAAACAGCTTAAGTCGCAGGAGGAATGCCTAAGTACAGACCTTTATGATAACAGACTGTATGAAGCATTCAGAGCAAAGCATCCAGAAAAAAACAGTTACAAGTAAAGGCTGTATTAAGTCCACAAGTAGCGATACTTGTGCTGCAGCAACAGGCTTACAGAAAGCGTTCTCTCTGCCAAGACTTAGCCACAGCCACATGTGCTACTCCCATCAACTCTGATGTTACAATTTCGGAAACCACATGGCCGGTACTGGTGGTTGTATGATTTGTATATGTGAAGTGAAGCCGGCCGGTGTGGCCGTGCGGTTCTAGGCGCTTTAGTCTGGAACCACGTGACCGCTACGGTCGCAGGTTCGAATCCTGCCTCGGGCATGGGTGTGTGTGATGTCCTTAGGCTAGTTAGGCTTAAGTAGTTCTAAGTTCTAGGGGACTGATGACCACAGATGTTAAGTCCCATAGTGCTCAGAGCCATTTTTTTGTGACGTGGAGACTAGTCAGAAAGAGGAGGGAACTAGATGGCGTCCTGCATAACACAGGCATCAAATGTGGGACTTCTCAAAACTTACAAACAAAATCTGTCTCTACAGAGTGATAACTGCGCTGGTCGATTAAAGAACAGGATGTCTTGGTTTCTATACATATTCATTGTGTCAAACGGTTTCTTTAATACCACTGATCACAAATTTCTTCGGATCGTGAAAACGTTGGTCTTATTGAGAAACGCACTGGTGGCTGGACATTCTGCGTAGAGCACCGGCTAAGGCTTACGGTTATCGTGTTGACGGGACCAGTTCAAATACTTCTCGTATACTTTTCTTTACATAACTAATTCGTGGGGAGGGCAGGCTGATGAATGACTTTACGATCATATCTTTATAGTTGAAAGAAAACCATGTACTTGCACCGTAAATATTATGCTACCCAAATGTGCTCTAATTTTCCAAACCTGTCATGTCGATTTTTATAGCCAGGTTAAAATTTTGTCAGAGAAGATCTCATAATGCTTCCAACTCGCTAAAGACTAATAAAGAAATCGTTTCGGGGGAAGATTCTTTAAAATACATTCTTTATTTCTGCATCAGTTTAGTTCGCCTATTTTCACAGAAATGATCAAATACGCGTGGTTGGCATCGGAATTGTTCTAAGAAAGAACATTCTTTTGGAATTCAATTCGAAAGACTCGTGTTTTTTGGTATTGCTTCTGGAAAATCCATGAGCTTGCATGGCAGTGGCGTTCATTAAATGTGGGTAGAGTTCTAAGGATTTGTGTTTCGGTTGCTTCTACGTTGAACACCATCGCAAATTCTATCTTACCACGGAAAGGGATGCAAGCGATATTCTGTAAGAAACGGAATACACTTTTGAAACAGATTTGCTGTGATGACTGATTATTTATGAAATTCCTACTGCGAAAATGTCCATTTTTGTATAATTCAGCATGAAATGTACCAGGGGTTCCCAAACTTTTGCTCTGACGGAACACTTTGAGAATCCTAATACTTTGATGAAAACTTTTTTTTATTTTGAAGGTTGACTAAATATTAAAAAGTGGCAAAAAATTCCTTTATTCGGAGATTATTTCATTTGTAAGTTACAATTAGTAACACACAAATCATAATAAAATTAAAAAATGGTTATTATCGTCAAAAACTCAGAGAAAAAAAGCCACACCAGTGTCCCGCGGAAAATAGCAAAGGAAACCCCGACATATTCAATGCAATGTTATTCTGTACGATGTAATTAAAAAAGAAAAGTAGCACCCGGGCTGAATTTAAACTCATAGCGCCAAGGCGGTAGGCGTAAACCTTAGGCACTGCTCTAGGCTCGCCTGCTCGAAACGCTACTTACGTTACAGGCGTTACTGGTATAGGAGGTATACATAAAACTTCAACATAGATTTTCTCGGAAAGTAGTGACCGTCGCATTTATACATGCCGGCCAGGTACTCACGACAGGTCCCCCTACAATAAACCTAACTCATGATAACCAGTGATTAACAGTTCTGATGGTCCTCTTTTTTTTATTTATTTATTTTTTTATTTGGCCTTTGAGTGTGTACTGAATTTAGCCATCGGCAACTCATAGTGACAATATACACATAATTGAATAAACAAATACAGAAATGCATATTTACAAGAATAAAAAGCTTAACTGTTACAGTTTTGTACATAATGTTTTAAAAATTGAATTGAATGGAAGTGGAAAATAATTAAAAGTGTCTTGGCTTACAGTTCACACCAATTCTAAAATATTTTCATCAGCAAGACATATTTATAATTTACGTACACCATTAAAACCTACAGATTGTGACCAGAACTCTTGATGAAGTTAACTATCACTTTATGTAGACGAACGTGTTTAGTACACAAAAGAGAAGAAGCTGATTGAGGAAGATGGTAGCCCATACTCAGCAATGTCTTCAGAAAGACCAACGTACGTTGCAAGCTGTGGAAGATGTGAAGACTGCTATTGTTGTTGCAAGACCCTCGAAACCCTTCAAAGCGCTGAACATGGGGAACAAAACCTTCTCTGAATTCGGCCATGTCTCATCGAAGTACACTGGCATCCCCGGAATAGGGATCACAAAAGCTATATGGCTACAAATCACCAAAGACCTCTGCGAGTGGTCTTATAGAAAAAAGGACTACAGTGATACTGCAGATTAAGAAACATGCCGTGTGTCGAAGGCTGGCATCACTCACAATCACATAAAAACTGCAATACATCCAAGCCTGAGCAGTGAGATACCTCTCAGTGAATTAAGAATCAGAGGTTTAAGGGTAAATGCTTGATTTTATTAGTAAAAGAAATGTAAATGCCATGTAACTAGGGTCTTCCCTTGGGTAGATCATTCGCCGGGTGCAAGTCTTTCGATTTGACGCCACTTCGGCGACTTGCGCGTCGATGGGGGATGAAATGATGAAGATTAGGACAACACAGCACCCAGTCCCTGAGAGGAGAAAATCTCTGACCAAGCCGGGAATCGAACCCTGGCCCTTAAGACTGACATTCTGTCGCGCTGACCACTCAGCTACCGGGAGCGGACATTCTATTAGTGAGAAAATTACACAATACTTTTCAAGAATTCTTTCAATCTAGGTGCCTACTGATGATGGTAGTGAGCAAGGGCTTATATCTGGTTCGTAACATTTCTATCGGATTTGGGTCTTTTCAAAGATTCTTATTTTTTTTTTTTTAAATGGGCAGACGCGAGAAGGATTCGCTCACGGAGGGTTCCTTACAAATTTAAGTACGAACACAGGCAGTTCATTCATTCTGGGAACCGAGGATCTCGATGATTTTTGCCGATTATCGTCATTGATACTGGCAAGATATCGGTCCCAGGGCTTACAAGACTTTAGAGTATGTATTAATTTCGAGTTGGAAGTCAGGTAATAGATGACAAAACAAATATTTTTTTCGTGTGATGACAGATTAACAATTCTGATTCCTTTCCTTTACTTGTACTGTGAAACGTTTCTTCTTGGCAAAATTCAAAATTCTAGGTCAACGGGAAGTACACTGGAAGTTTCGACGAGTGAGTTTGGGAGTATCAATATATGTGACATAAATGGCCGTATCATTTGAGTGCACTAACTTGAGGGTACAACACCAATTGACTAGATCTTAGTATCAATTTCAACTTGAGACCTTTATTTATTATACCGGGAAGGGACCGTAGACAGTATGTCAAATAAATTTCAACTCGATACGTGTACTCGTTTCGGAGAAGACACACAGCGCCGGCCGCGGTGGTCTCGCGGTTCTAGGCGCGCAGTCCGGAACCGTGCGACTGCTACGGTCGCAGGTTCGAATCCTGCCTCGGGCATGGATGTGTGTGATGTCCTTAGGTTAGTTAGGTTTAAGTAGTTCTAAGTTCTAGGGGACTTACGACCACAGCAGTTGAGTCCCATAGTGCTCAGAGCCAGAGCCAAGACACACAGCGAAATGGCAACAAAATAATTCTTTAAGGGTGACGTTTTCACCGACTGAGGTATGTAACACTAAAAAGCAAGAAAAACAGCCTAGACAGCAAAAACAGCAAAAGCTTTATCGACGCATTTCGCCTTCTTGAGGCATCTTCAGAAATCGTATAGGTACTGTAGGTAATGCATTAGTCATAAGTGTCGAAATTTTGATGTACACTTCCGGCGAAGCATAGCTACGTGCCTTCGCGGAAAATGCACACCAAAATTTCGTCTACTTGTGACTAATGCCTTACCTGTGGTTCCTACACGATTTCTGAAGATGCCTCAAGAAGGCGAAACACGTCAATAAATCTTATTCTGTTTTTCCTACTGAAAAATGTAGGCCGTTTTCGACCAAGCTTAACGCAGAGTATCAGCTGATGTTTACGGTTACCACGCTGACGGTACCAGTTCAGATCACGTACTTTTCTTGAGGTAACTAACGGTTGCTGCACACCATGGCGATAGAGTGTTTTTCCTACTGAGAAATGTAGGCCATTTTCCGGCCGAGCTTAGCGTAAAGTAGCGGCTAAGGTTTACAGTTACCACACTAACGGTACAGTTCAGAGCCTTCTCTCGTACTTTTCTTTACATAACTAACGGTTGCTGCACACCATGGTCAAAGAGTGGGACGATTTACATAAAAAGCAAAGTTAATTCTTTCTGAGAAAGTTTCTTACACAGCATACATTATTCGCTATTATCTAATTTTTTCTTTCTTTAAGAGAAAAGTTTGTATCAACGGTGTTTCACAAATGTTATCATCACTTCTCCCTGCCTCCCCCCCCCCCCCTCCCAAAATAGTTTGATGGCACTTAGATCACACTGTTCAGTTGTGGGTAGCACTGAATCGATACCTCTTCAGATCGGGTCGATGCTTCGAAATGCTGCTGTGGTTTTCAAGGCGACGCCCTTTTAACATCACACCCAGGGCCTTCCCCACATCTGGCCGGTAAGAGCATAGAGCAGTACGCGAATCACGTTTTTTGAACAAACCACAGCAAGCGATTGAGGCATGACATTAGTAACACAGGAAGAAAATTATGAACAGGCGGTAGGACGTAATCACCAGCCGCAGAGCTGCAGGTACAAAGGAACAGACACTGCAGGCGCGGAGCCGCGAGGTACTCACCGCTTGCGTCCTCCGACGGCCGCTGCCCGACGTCGACTGCGCAGGCGCGCTGCGTCTTCTCCCATTCTCTTCCTCTTCCTCTCTCTTTCTGGTTCTTTCTTACGGCTGCTCGCGAGTCCCGCCTCCCGACGGGGGCAGTGGAGGTGGTTGGCTGCAGCTGCGCCGCGCACCAAGGTCGTGGGGCGCATGCGCGGGACCCGACACCGGCTGTCGCTCCTCTCCGCTCTCCACCTTTCGTGTCTCGCGGCGGATTCCGTAGTCTCGTTCGTGCGCTCGAGCTGGGGTACACTTTCGAGGTGCGTCATTGCATATACCTACTGGTATACACTGCAGCCACCTTCTGCTGCTGGAAGAGTATCTAATGTCAAGCTGCGCGGAGTGCTTCTCACAGCTGGTGAATGGTGCGTAACACAGTGAACATCACGATCTGAGTAGTCCCAGAGATTTTCGGATCCAATGATGTAGTCCGCTCATACAGAAATTTGCATCTACTTCTAGACGTGGCGCGAGGCTCTTTATTATGTAAAAACAGTCTCGTGCCCTCAGAAACAACAAACAGCATGTGATTCCTTAGAAAGAAACCGTTACAAAATCAGCCAACAACGATCACTGGTCCTAGAGAATACCACTGAAACATTTCGCAGGCCTCCACACTTCCTTCGCCACGCCCTGCCATTTCAGAAATGGTTGTTGAGCACTTGCTCCCTCAAAATCGGTGGCAGATACTGGGACATGTCGAAGGCTGTTGTGCGTTGCAGCCAGCGGCGGCCCAGTTTCTGTGCTTGCAGACCTTTCCCTGTCAGGGCATCGTCGCTACCACGGGCGCTGAAACAGCAGAGTCGGCTGACTTGTTTACCTGACATGTTTGGTCCCACCGTGGTTTATTTGCATCGTAGTTAACGCACGACCCGTTATGACCAACATTAACCACAACAATGAAACTGTCGTGCTGACTGCCGAAACTCACGACGGCGGCGGCCGCACTGCGTCAGGTAAGCCGCCAGTCTCGTTTATATACCTGCCGGCGCGTACTTCACAAGACCACGACACGTGGCACACGCCACGGGCTGTGCGCTGTAGTAGATGCATGTGCGAGGTGGCCACGGTAACCTGAATCGACACAGTCGACGTCGAGGTCGTCACAGACGGACCGCCAGCTGAGCTGGTGTAGGATAAGTCAATGAGAGGTTGGGGTTTTAGGTGGCTGAGAGAGGGGGGGGGGGGCGTAGAGAAGGAGGCGGCCCTGGCCTGCTTCGAGAACCATCATTTAGCAAGTGTTTATTCATTTTCGAGTGCCGCAGCGTGTTTAACTTGATACAGGAAAGCCTGCGAACAGACCCATTTGTTCCAAAACTACATGATCCATCATCTACATTAATAAACTATATACTCGGTGCACAGTCACCCGATCCGAGTTACAGGTTGCCTATATCTAGGGTTCTCAAACTTTTCTCTGATGGAACACTCTAACAATCCTTGTACTTTGACAGAACACCTTGTTTATTTTGAAGGTTGGCTGAATATTAAAAAAAAACGAAAAACATGTTTCATTCAGTGATTACACAGAACTCATAATGAAATTTAAAAAGTAATTAGTATCGTTAAAAAGTCAAAGAAAAAACGCCTTGTTATTAATAGTACTTCCCGCAGCACTTACTTTCCGCTGAATATAATTTGGGAAACTCTGGCTTATATAACGGCTTCCAGGGGAAACAAAATTTTAGTTTTCAGTATTACACGTAGCCTAATTATTGATCAAATTTAAAGAACGCAGTCATAATCTACTCATTAAGACGTACAACATGATGTGAAAAGTTGAACACGAAAGGACTAGTATTATATATAGAAACTGTGAATATTTCTTGAGATAACGTAACTCACTGAATGAAAATAGTCAGACTATATTTATCCACTACTTGGGAATGAGAACACGTAGCGACTTCCAACAAACTTTACACACAATTTCAAAGTTTTACGAAACATTTTCTCGCTGACACCCGACACAAAAACATTAAAGGAAAAAAGTTTGTCGTTTACTACATTTTCGCTGTTTGTGCGGTAAAACCTCAGCATCAGGAATGACATTGTAATTTATTAATTCTCTGCTACGAACTCTATTCGCAACAGGTTTTGCAGACAGTGTCCACATATAGCACTGAATCCACCTGCAACCTTATATCATCGTACGACTCATAGTTTAGCAGATATGACGTCATAAACATTTACATGCGTGAAAAACTAGCTTTTGCTTAAAAAAGAGAACGAAAATTACTCTGAATGTACTCAGCGAGTATTGTATAATGTGTGAACTCTGTGACTTCCAATAAAGTTTAAAAATAGTTTCAAAGCTTTTCTAAACTTTTTCTCGATTACGTCTTATCGTCAGATACCTAACACACTAACACATTTGTAAAGTAATCAGAAGTCTGGAGTTGCCTTATACACGTCAGTCCTATTTCTTGGAGTGTCAAGGGTTTTGTACTTTATATTTTAAACGCCAACTTAGCAACAGACAGCTCACATGCCTTATCAACATTTATACTTACACAGTGGCACATAAAGAGTAAACATAAAATTTTACATACCTGTTAATGAATAACGACTATAGAATGAAAAGTATGCACTAATTTAAATATTTTGTCAGAAAAAGAATATCCATGCAGAATGCACTATGCATTATAAATTGTACATATTAATAATTAATATTAACAATTCATATTAGTATTAATTCCGTTAAAATTAATCATACACTTTAGAGTTTCAAAGATCATGTCAGATTGTACAATCATGTTTATTAAATCTTTTCTCTAAGCAGCTGAAGGTACATATAAAGATGTCTTTCATTACTCATGTTTATACCTCGAACGAGAAGCAGAAATATACGGAACTCCAAAACATCATGCCGATTAAGGTAACATCGTGTGCGTATTTAACTCTTCCATGCCTTGAAATAAATGCACTCGTCCCTATCATTTACAAAATCCCCTTTTTATAATGTAGGAACGATAACTCGGTTTTCTTCGATGTGCGCAACACTAATTACTGACATAAATGATTGAAATAAATTCTCCGAGTAATGCAATTGTTAATAAAATATTACATCTTTTGTAATTTATAAACGGAACAGTCACAGTATATAGGCATTTGCCGTACCCGTCCTTCTACTAGCGACAATCAGATAAAAATAAATGAAGTTTACATTCAGTTGTTCGTGTATCCTCTTCGATAAGAGTTGAATGCGATAATGGAGCGAAGTCTTTTTTAAATCGACCTATGAATAAAATACATAAAATCTAAAACCGTATCTGATTGGAAGGATACGTGTTGTTGTAATGGTAGGTGCGTGGGGGTGTCACAACTATACCCACATTCGGAAGGCGCGGAATTGAAATGCCCGTCTGCCCATTCAGATTTCCGTTTCCATGGTTTCTGTAAACCTCTTAAGTCAGATCACTGTAAGTTTTCCCTGAAAATAACATGCCGATTCCCTTACCCTTCCTTGTCCTACCGCAGTTTATGCCCCACCAATTATGACTTCGTGATTAAGCGATAAACCCTTATCTTCCTTACTTCCGAAGAATCAATAGAACAAAAGTAGTCAATGTGACCGTCTTCATGAATCTAATTCCGTGTAATATGAATTTATGTCTTTTCTTTAAGCTGTCATTTTTGTGAGCATAAAGTTGTTTTACCGATACACGGATGATCTTGTGATATATCCCAAACGTTCCAATTTTGTTTAACTTACATCTTAATAGCACGTCAAAACTGAGGCATTTATTTATAATTCTTAACTGACTATAAAGTAACGACAGAACGAAAATGTGTGCAATGTTAGCAGAGAAAGTCTCGTAAATGCGTGGTTAATGCCTGCTTTCGCCTCGTTAGTGGTTTTTATTATGTAATTAACTTCATGAGTCTGTTAGAGAAACTTTCCCTACGAACTGTTAAAATTATTCTAAAAACTGATTCGAAGGCGAGCTTGACTATTTCGTTCAATCTAGTGGTCATCATATTTCTTTGGTTAGAGATCCATTCACATTATTGTTTGGTTCCACATCAATTTCATGTGAAAAAGTCCTTTTCCAGCATCTTTAGTGCGCCGTGATATGTGTAAGACACATGCCTGCCAGGTTAACCAAGCAAGGGCAAGTAAATTCAAACTAAACCGTTTAAAATTTACTTCTATTTTATACCATCAATAAGTCCATACTTTCATTGTTTCCTACGGATTGCAAATGCCACACAAAGGTCAGTTCAACAAAGTGTACCACGTTTACCTACTCTACTGTGTGTGGCAGCCGTTTAACCACCTTAATCGGCGTCAGATGATTTTTGGAATTGAAAAGGAAATGGAAGATTAACGTTTCAACGTCTTGTTGACAACAAGGTCACCAGAAACGGAGCACTACGTCGGACTGGGGAACGAAAAGAGCCGTTCCCTTTTCAAAGATACCATTTATCTTAGATGATTCAGGGAAACCACCGAGCTAAATGTGCATGGCCGACCGCTAATTAAACCGCTGTCCTCTCGAATGCGAGTACAGTTATGAGCATGTCACTTCAATGAACATTTTTCCACCACAACATCCACCTGAACGCAGTTGTATACAGTATCCAGTACCCACCCCTAAAACTTTAAACGGTACTAACTGATAGAAATTTGATATAAACTGATTTTTACACAGTTGTTTCAGTGCGGATCGTTGAGGTAACGGATGACAACCATCCGGGACTAGAGACAGCCGCAATTTGCTCTCCACCGTTGGTCATGAGACGGAGTGAGAGCGCCCACGAAATTAGTTTGTGCGCTACATCACAGAGAAAAATAATGTTCTATTAAAAAGAAATTATAAGACTCTGGTGCATCACTAAATACATTCTATAGGTAACTTCGCAGAAAGAGTAACGTTTCTTACATTTACCTATGCATATGAATATTGCTTCCAGTTTCACTTGTTATTTTGTAAGTCAGAGAGAAAAAAGATGTTATCTGAAACACTATTATCTTAGAAAACAAATAAATACAGTTATGTGATGGAGGAAAAGTTTCCTGCAAAATTTGTCTGAGCGACACTGGCTTTCCCGTTCTTCTTGTCTTCCCAAAACTTTCTCATCCTTTCACTTTGGGTCTCTGTCTTTCTTGAGTCCATAAGTTTTTAAGTTTCAGAATCCTTCCTGTTGGGTTCTTGGACAAGACGTCACACAGATCACCCAGAACATTATGACCACTTACTTAATAGACGGTATGTCCACCTCTTCCATGGATAACTGCGGCGATGCGTCGTGGCATGGAAGCACTGAGGCCTGGAGGGAACTGGCACCACATCTGCACACACAAGGCCCTAAATTCCAGTAAACTCCAGGGAAGGGGGCGACGAGATCCGACGCCACGTTTAATAACATCGCAGATGTGTTCGATCGGTTTCAGATCTGCCATCTGGGAGGCCAGCGCATCAATTGGAACTCTCCACCGTGTTCCAACTCCAGGGAAGGGGGCGACGAGATCCGACGCCACGTTTAATAACATCGCAGATGTGTTCGATCGGTTTCAGATCTGTCATCTGGGAGGCCAGCGCATCAATTGGAACTCTCCACCGTGTTCCAACTCCAGGGAAGGGGGCGACGAGATCCGACGCCACGTTTAATAACATCGCAGATGTGTTCGATCGGTTTCAGATCTGCCATCTGGGAGGCCAGCGCATCAATTGGAACTCTCCACCGTGTTCCAACTCCAGGGAAGGGGGCGACGAGATCCGACGCCACGTTTAATAACATCGCAGATGTGTTCGATCGGTTTCAGATCTGTCATCTGGGAGGCCAGCGCATCAATTGGAACTCTCCACCGTGTTCCAACTCCAGGGAAGGGGGCGACGAGATCCGACGCCACGTTTAATAACATCGCAGATGTGTTCGATCGGTTTCAGATCTGCCATCTGGGAGGCCAGCGCATCAATTGGAACTCTCCACCGTGTTCAAACTCCAGGGAAGGGGGCGACGAGATCCGACGCCACGTTTAATAACATCGCAGATGTGTTCGATCGGTTTCAGATCTGCCATCTGGGAGGCCAGCGCATCAATTGGAACTCTCCACCGTGTTCCAACTCCAGGGAAGGGGGCGACGAGATCCGACGCCACGTTTAATAACATCGCAGATGTGTTCGATCGGTTTCAGATCTGTCATCTGGGAGGCCAGCGCATCAATTGGAACTCTCCACCGTGTTCCAACTCCAGGGAAGGAGGCGACGAGATCCGACGCCACGTTTAATAACATCGCAGATGTGTTCGATCGGTTTCAGATCTGCCATCTGGGAGGCCAGCGCATCAATTGGAACTCTCCACCGTGCTCCAACTCCAGGGAAGGGGGCGACGAGATCCGACGCCACGTTTAATAACATCGCAGATGTGTTCGATCGGTTTCAGATCTGTCATCTGGGAGGCCAGCGCATCAATTGGAACTCTCCACCGTGTTCCAACTCCAGGGAAGGAGGCGACGAGATCCGACGCCACGTTTAATAACATCGCAGATGTGTTCGATCGGTTTCAGATCTGCCATCTGGGAGGCCAGCGCATCAATTGGAACTCTCCACCGTGTTCCAACTCCAGGGAAGGGGGCGACGAGATCCGACGCCACGTTTAATAACATCGCAGATGTGTTCGATCGGTTTCAGATCTGCCATCTGGGAGGCCAGCGCATCATTTGGAACTCTCCACCGTATTCCAACTCCAGGGAAGGGGGCGACGAGATCCGACGCCACGTGTAATAACATTGCAGATGTGTTCGATCGGTTTCAGATCTGCCATCTGGGAGGCCAGCGCATCAATTGGAACTCTCCACCGTATTCCAACTCCAGGGAAGGGGGCGACGAGATCCGACGCCACGTTTAATAACATCGCAGATGTGTTCGATCGGTTTCAGATCTGCCATCTGGGAGGCCAGCGCATCAATTGGAACTCTCCACCGTGTTCCTCGAACCACTCCATCACATTCCTGGCCTTATTATGTGGCGCACTGTCTTATTGAAAAAGCCACTGTCGTCGGGAAACGTGACCGTCATGAAGGGTGTACGTGGTCTGCAACCAGTGTACGATACTCCTTGACCGTCATGGCGCCTTGCAAGAGCTCCACTGGGCGCATGGATGCCCACGTGAATGTTCCCCAGAGGATAATGTAGCCACCGCCAGCTTGTCTCCTCCCCGCAGTACAGGTGTCAAGGAGCTGTTCCCTGGAAGACGACGGATTCGCTCACTGCCATCGACATGATGAAGTAGGTATCGGATTTCATCAGACCATGCAACGCACTGCCACTCTCCAACGTCCAGTGCCGATAATCACATACATGCCTTCAGTCGTAGTTGCCGATGTCGTGGTGTTAGCATGCGCACACGCTTGGGTCGTCAGCTGCGTAGGCCCGTCGTTATGAGTGTTCGGTGCACTGTGTGTTCAGAGACACTTGTACTCTGCCCAGCATTAAAGTCTGACGTTAGTTCAGCCACAGTTTGCCGCCTGACCCGTTTTATCAGTCTGCCCAGCCTACGACGTCCGACATCTGCAATGAGGAGTGGCCGCCCAGCCCCACAACGCATGGACGTGGTTTCACCTTGGTTTCGTCACGTGTCGAGGACACTCACCACGGCACTCCACAAACACCAGACAAGTCGTGCAGTTTCCGAAATTCTCGTGCTGAGCGTCCGGGCCATCACAATCAAACTCAGCTCGATCACGCGTCTTCCCCATTCATCACACGGACTGCGCGTTCACTCACTTCATACACGTCTGAGTGGTTCCTTTCCAGGTGGTATAGTTGCCAGTAGGTCAAGACCTACACTCCTGGAAATTGAAATAAGAACACCGTGAATTCATTGTCCCAGGAAGGGGAAACTTTATTGACACATTCCTGGGGTCAGATACATCACATGATCACACTGACAGAACCACAGGCACATAGACACAGGCAACAGAGCATGCACAATGTCGGCACTAGTACAGTGTATATCCACCTTTCGCAGCAATGCAGGCTGCTATTCTCCCATGGAGACGATCGTAGAGATGCTGGAAGTAGTCCTGTGGAACGGCTTGCCATACCATTTCCACCTGGCGCCTCAGTTGGACCAGCGTTCGTGCTGGACGTGCAGACCGCGTGAGACGACGCTTCATCCAGTCCCAAACATGCTCAATGGGGGACAAATCCGGAGATCTTGCTGGCCAGGGTAGTTGACTTACACCTTCTAGAGCACGTTGGGTGGCACGGGATACATGCGGACGTGCATTGTCCTGTTGGAACAGCAAGTTCCCTTGCCGGTCTAGGAATGGTAGAACGATGGGTTCGATGACGGTTTGGATGTACCGTGCACTATTCAGTGTCCCCTCGACGATCACCAGTGGTGTACGGCCAGTGTAGGAGATCGCTCCCCACACCATGATGCCGGGTGTTGGCCCTGTGTGCCTCGGTCGTATGCAGTCCTGATTGTGGCGCTCACCTGCACGGCGCCAAACACGCATACGACCATCATTGGCACCAAGGCAGAAGCGACTCTCATCGCTGAAGACGACACGTCTCCATTCGTCCCTCCATTCACGCCTGTCGCGACATCACTGGAGGCGGGCTGCACGATGTTGGGGCGTGAGCGGAAGACGGCCTAACGGTGTGCGGGACCGTAGCCCAGCTTCATGGAGACAGTTGCGAATGGTCCTCGCCGATACCCCAGGAGCAACAGTGTCCCTAATTTGCTAGGAAGTGGCGGTGCGGTCCCCTACGGCACTACGGTCTTGGCGTGCATCCGTGCGTCGCTGCGGTCCGGTCCCAGGTCGACGGGCACGTGCACCTTCCGCCGACCACTGGCGACAACATCGATGTACTGTGGAGACCTCAAGCCCCACGTGTTGAGCAATTCGGCGGTACGTCCACCCGGCCTCCCGCATGCCCACTATACGCCCTCGCTCAAAGTCCGTCAACTGCACATACGGTTCACGTCCACGCTGTCGCGGCATGCTACCAGTGTTAAAGACTGCGATGGAGCTCCGTATGCCACGGCTAACTGGCTGACACTGACGGCGGCGGTGCACAAATGCTGCGCAGCTAGCGCCATTCGACGGCCAACACCGCGGTTCCTGGTGTGTCCGCTGTGCCGTGCGTGTGATCATTGCTTGTACAGCCCTCTCACAGTGTCCGGAGCAAGTATGGTGGGTCTGACACACCGGTGTCAATGTGTTCTTTTTTCCATTTCCAGGAGTGTATTTCTGTGAGCTCGCTTTGGCTGTCTACAAGCCAACGCAGTTTGGATTGTCGGGTTCCGCTGAAAATGTGACAGATTGTTAGGGGCACGTGAAATTCGTGCATTCGTGCTATACCACTGTAGAATTCCGCATGTCTTTTCCGTGCAAATGAGGTGAACCGCTTAGTCAACTAACGCAGTTGTTCTGAGCTTCATAGTATCCGTCAACCAAGGCGAAGTACAAGCTGACGTGCGGAGTAACTACCCTTACGATGGGAGTAATTTAAATCTAATCTGCCACTCACAAGCCATGGGCACAGACACACCAACAAAAGTCAACAACGATCTTATGGTGTGATGGAAAATAATCAGATAAATGTTATGTTATGTTATTCTGATTAGGGCTAATGGGCACTCCCTTCCACCAGACCAGTGTTTCACAAGTGCAGTTCCTTTTTACATCACAGTTTCCTAAAAAATAACGATTTTAATATGACAAATAGTATTAAAATGATTTGAGCATCCGAAGTGGCAGTGCGAATAAATAACACTAACTATGAAATGATAAAGTTAATACTGGCAGTACTTGTACTACTACAGGTGCTGCCACTAATAGTGATAATAATAATAATACCAGATATTACAGCAAGCATATTATTAAATATCCCAATATCACAACAGATAAATGTAGACTTTGCAAACAACAAATAGAAACAGTAGATCACATCACAAGCGGATGTACAATACTAGCAAATACAGAATACCCCAGAAGACATGACAATGTAGCAAAAATAATACATCAACAACTTGCCATACAACATAAACTAATAAAACAAGACGTTCCCACATACAAATATGCACCACAAAATGTACTGGAGAATGATGAATACAAATTATACTGGAACAGAACCATTATAACAGATAAAACAACACCACATAACAAACCTGACATCATACTCACCAATAAAAAGAAGAAATTAACACAACTGATCGAAATATCCATACCCAATACAACAAATATACAGAAGAAAACAGGAGAAAAAATTGAAAAATACATCCAACTGGCTGAGGAAGTTAAGGACATCAGGATAAAGTTGACATTATACCAATTATACTATCAACTACAGGAGTCATACCACACAGTATCCACCAGTACATCAACGCAATACAGCTACATCCAAACGTATATATACAACTACAGAAATCTGTGATTATTGATACATGTTCAATTACCCGAAAGTTCTTAAATGCAATGTAACATATACCGTACAGTTAAAAGGAAGTCACGCTTGATCTAGGTCCGCGTCACTTTCCATTTTTGACCGGACGTGGAGTCTGAGAGAGGAGAGAAATAATAATAATAATAATAATAATGACAGTAGGAACACAGTAGAAGAAGAATGGGTAGCTTTGAGAGATGAAATGCTGAAGGCAGCAGAGGATCAAGTAGGTAAAAAGACGACGGCTATTAGAAATCCTTGGGTAACACAAGAGATATTGAATTTAATTGATGAAAGGAGAAAATATAAGAATGCAGTAAATGAAGCAGGCAAAAGGGAATACAAACGTCACAATAATGAGATGGACAGAAACTACATAATGGATAAGGAGGAAAGGCTAGAGGTCAAAAAGTAAGGATGTAGAAGCATGTATCGCTAGTGGTAAGATAGATGCCGCCTGCAGGAAAATTAAAGAAGCCTTTAGAGAAAAGAGACCACCTGCATGAATATCAGGAGCTCAGAAGGAAAACCAGTCGAAACAAAGAAAGGAAGGAGTATATAGTCGATCTATACAATGGAGATGCACTTGATGGCAACATCATGGAAATGGAAGAGGACATAGATGAACATGAGATGGGAGATACAATACTGCGTGAAGAATTTGACAGAGCGCTGGGAGTCGAAAACAGGCTCCGGGAATAGATAGAGTAACATTCCGTTAGAACAACTGATAGCCTTGGGAGTGCCAGCCGTGACAAAGCTCCTCCATATGGCGGGCTAGAGGTATGAGACAGGTGAAATACCCTCATACTTCAAGAAGAATTCAATAATACGAATTCCAAAGAGAACAGGTGTTGACAGGTGTGAAAATCACCGAACTACCAGTTTAATAAGTCACGGCTGCAAAATACTAGCACAGATTCTTTACAGACGAATGGAAAAATTGCAGACGCCGACCTCGGAAAGATCAGTTTAGATTCCATAGAAATGGAGGAAGACGCGAGGCAATACTGACCGTACGATTTCTCATAGGAAGTAGGTTAGGGAAAGGCAAACCTACGTTTATAGCATTTGTAGACTTAGATAAATCTTTTGAAATTGTTGGGTGGAATATTCTCTTTCAAACTCTAAAGGTGGCAAGGGTAGAGTACAGGGAACGAAAGGCTATTTACAATTTGGATGGAAACCAGATGGCCATAAAAGACAAGCAGTGGTTGAGAAGGGAGCGATAAAGAGTTGTAGTCTATCCCCGATGTTATTCAATCTGTATATTGAGCAAGAAGTAACGGAAACAAAAGAAAAATTTGGAGTAGGAATTAAAGTCGAGGGAAGAGAAATAAAAACTTTGAAGTTTGCTGATGAGATTGTAATTCTGTCAGAGACAGCAAAGGAGTTGGAAAGGCAGTTGAACAGAGTGGACAGTGTCCTGAAAAGAGGATATAAGATGAACATCAACAAAAGCAAAACGAGGATAATGGAATGTAGTCGAATCAAATCAGGTGATGATGATGAAGGAATTAGATTAGGAAATGAGACACATAAAGTAGTAGATGAGTTTCTCTACTTGGCAGCATGTAAGTTCTGAAAGTATTTGTATGTACTGTAGCCATGAATGGAAGTGAAACATGGACAATAAACAGTTTAGACAGGATGAGAATAGCACCGTTTAAAATGTGCTGCTACCAAAGAGTGCTAAAGATTAGATGGGTAGATCAGGTAACTAATGGGGAGATACTGAACAGAAATGGGCAGAAGAGGAATTTGTGGCACAACGTGACTAGAAGAAGGGATCGATTGGTAGGACACATTGTGAGGCATTAATGGATCACCAAATTAGTATTGGAGGCAAGTGTGTGTGGTAAAAATCGTAGGGGAAGACCAAGAGATCAATACAGAAGGTTGTAGGTTTTAGTAGTTGCTCGGAGATGAAGAGGCTTGCACAGGATAGAGTACCACGGAGAGCTGCATGCGACCAGTAACTGGACCGAAGACTAAAACAAAAACAGTGATAGTGACAAACGTAAAAAGAATTTTTAAGTGTACAAGACAGATTTTCTGCTTTAGCGAGTTTTGCAGAAAGGAGATTTAAGGAGACTGCATCAGCTTAAGTACAAGGGTAACAAGTGCTTACAAAACGAGTGGTAATACTTATTGTTTCTTCAGTAGGTACGTCACTGACTGTCTTCTGAAGCTTGGGATGCTATTCAATTCTCTAAAATAATGCAGGAGGATATTCTAGACTTGGGTTCTTGCTACTAGGAAGGGCTTCGAGAAAGTTGCTGAACGCTGGAGTGGGGCATAGAGGATATTGCACCGATGGGAACGAGTGTTTCTGCCATGTGTGCAGTGGCGGCGGTATTCCCGGTCGATTGTCGGTCGTTGGGCCTCCGAGTGGTGTTTCTTTGTCCGCTGCGGGGCGCCTCCTGGCGGCGGGTGGCGCCCTCTCTGCCCGGTGGCGTGTTGTGTGCACGGGCAGCCAAATGTAGGCGCGAGCGGCGCGGGCATTGGCTTTTGCGTCGGGCGGTGGGTCCCTCGGCGCTGTCGCTGGCCGGGGCTGGTGTTACTTGCTGCCCCCCGGGTCGGTGGTTGGAGGCGTCGCCTGACAACCAGCTTTCCTGCCCTGTCTGACCGCGCCTTGCTGAGGCCTGGGTGACGATACCCGTGCTGGATCATCTTTCACGCGGCGATTTTCCTGGACCGCGCCTTGCCAGGAACTTGTGGCTGTGCTGTTCCTGAATATACTTTACAGGGAAGTACTTTTCCGTCCTTGGAGGTTTGGTGCTGTTGGTGTGTTTCAGCGTGCTATGGCTTTCTGTGGGCGATGTACCTTACTTACTTTGTTTTTCTTGGCATTCTATTGTGCCGTTGCAGAACCTTTTCCCTCCTTACTTTTCTGCAGAGTGCCTTTGGATATTGTGGCTTGTAAGTTCGCTTGTGCCAAGGTCCAGGGTTTTGGGGGATAATTGATTAAATTATGTTTTGGAATCTATGGGATTCTGTGTGTTTGTCTGGGGTTTTTGCTGGCCTGTGCCCCTAAGATTTCCCGTTTCCTCACCTGGGGGTCGTAAGGAAAGATTAAGGTGGTTTTTTTTTTTTTGCACCCTGCCTATCCTATCTCCTTGGATTTGATTGGCTCCTCTGTGCCCATGCGCGAGTGTGTGTGGGCGACGGTGATCGTTTCCTGACTTGTTTACCGTTTCTTGCCGACTTGTCTACATAAACTACCGAATCTGTAATTTGGTGTATGCTATGTTATAGTTGCTTCAAGTTGGTTCGCACACTCCCCTTGGTAATGACATCTGCGCACCTATGAGATTGAATGTTTTGAACTGTTGTAAGCTGGCGGTTGTCGCCATGTGTTAAATTTTAACTTGTATTTGAGTTTTGGTGTATTTCGTTAACTGAGCTAATTTTATATTGGCTACTGCTGCGATTACAGAAAAATTTTTAACAATCATAAATTTACTCTTACCTGTGAAGCCATATCTGCGGAGACTTGTTATTTAAATTACATTGTCTTCCCAGCTTGCCCCCTGCTACTGTATTAAGTTTGTTGTTTTGACTAATCGCAGCTGCTTGCCTTAAAGAACTAAAGTTGATTTAAAAGATTGAGAATTAGTGTAACTGTTCACTCCAATAAAGCCACCCTGTTAAAAGAAAAATTTTGGTGCAACCATCTGTTTCCCCCTAGTGCCCCTACCACGACTCACCATGTTGTTCAGATGTGAGCGTTAAGGTCGAGGAGGGATGTGAGGGACGATGTTCGTTGATAAGACTAATGTAGTATCCTGCCCACTCGGTTAATAAGGGGTACCTAGGAAGCTGTTTTCTCGGATCGCTAGATAACAGTTCAAGCAAATCGTATTAATGAAGTTTATTACAGTAAGTTAAATTGACAATACTTAGCTTTGCGTATTCACAAAAGGGAGTTGCAAGCAAATAGCGACATGCAAATAATAAATATCCTTCAGTATGTACAAAAAAGATAATGAAATGATTGTAGGGCATTGCTGGCCGGGAGGACCCGTCCGAGGAAGTTCGGCCGCCGAGTGAGGGTCTTATTGCAGTCTACGTCACATTGGGCGACTCGCGTGCAGGTGATGAAATGACGATGCAGATAACACAACACCCAGTCCACGAGCGGAGTAAATCTCCAACCAGGCCGGGAATCGAACCTGGGACCGCTGTATGGGAGGCAAACAAGTTACCAGTCAGCTAATCAGGCGGACTTTGGTGTATATAATTTCAACGCAAGCAGAACAGTTCAGTTGGTCAGTCACTGCTGCAGCGTTTGTTTGGCGGCTGCTCTTGCACTGTCGTCCCGGTCAGCGTGCTGCTGACTGACGCCGTCCACAGCCCTCTGCTCTTCCCTTCATCGTCGTGCTGGCGCTTGTCGTTACGCCGGAACAACTAAGACAGCAGAGAAGGCAGAGGGTATAGAAATCTCTGCGCTTGTCTGCGAGCAGCCAAGATAGCTGTGCATATATGGCAAAATGTGATCAAAGAGTCAACAGACATGAGGAGCACAGGCATTTATACCACCTGCAGGCGCCACAAGCTTTCCCTTTGTCAAAATGTTTCTATCGTTGAATAGCAGTGTGTTCAGGACAATTGAAAATTGTAACATCCCCCTCACTTATCGACCTTAATGACAGTGAAAAATTAAACCGCGTGTACCTAATGGAAATTTGGGAAAGCAATCGTCACCGAAGTTAATCTGTCGGTAAAGAGGGAGGAAAGGGTTACATCTAAATGAAAGGAAAAATGCAAATGAAACTGGTGGAAATTAATTTTGAAAAGGGGTACAGTTAATAAAGAAAGTAAATGTGCGACCGTTACGTTAACAATTAACTAGCGGTAATTAGATATTTGAGATTTGGGGGAAATTACGGTCGCCAGTCCTAAGGTCAATTACTATAGTAACTGAAAAAGAAAGGTTATTACACATATAATTAGCACTAGAAGCGTGGCAACTGAAGGTTGACACGTGTAGTGTGAAAACTGAAAGTTTGTCAGAAGTAATAAATTTCGCTACACTCTGACTTAATTTAGCAAAGGAATTAATAAAACCAGAAAATTGAAAGTTAATTTAGTGACTGAGATTAATAGTGAACTTTGTTTCTGAAGCATATCGAAATTCAGTAAAATACAGTTAGTCTTGGGCTAGCTCAACAATCATTTCAAAAGCTACTTGAATCTACGCAATTTAGAAGTAAGAGATTTAACTTCGAACTTGAATTAAATGATTCTGAACAATTAACAATAGTAAAATTTAGTACGTACCAAGCTGAGCTGCAGTCACAGGTAAGCTAAAATACGGTAACAAAACTCGCACTCTTAATTTGTGCTTGCGTAATCTAAATATTGTAGCCAGCTATGAATACCTTAACTGAACTTTGAAATTAAAGCAGTGAAATCGAATGATGCTATTTTAATGCTGGCGTTTGAATTTCAACGAAACTCGGGTTCATTTCGGAAAAGGAAGGGACCCTGCTTGGCAATGCAATTGGGACAATGAGCAACAAAGGTTCATGCTACGTTGCTGTAATTTTGTGATTTGAACAGTTTGAAAAGCTGAGGTCTGCCATACAGTTCTGAAACTTGACGTGCTTTTAGTCTTCCTTGTTGGTTGATTGAAGGTTTGAAGTCGCCGATCGAGGAGGTGGCGACAGTCACTCATTGTCGGCCGTCGCTGTTGCAGAAGCTGGATGCTGGCGCGCCTTCTTCTCGACACGGTCGCCAGGCGAAACGGGCTCTTGATGTGTGCCAGCTAATGCTTCCCGTCCGCGACACCGTGCTAGAAACTACCATAGCCAGTCGATCGCAATTACATGCTGCCAAACCCTGAAAGCCCGGCAACATGAGGGAGCGTCACACAACACACCTGCTCAATCGCACTAATCCAACCAGACTCCCTCTCTCTGCCCGCGCTCCACGCGACAGAGTTAGCACTACCAAAGATCCTAAACACTTTCGTTCTTCACACGACCTATCGATATATTCGTTCGATAGCATAGTTTTCCCTAGGCAAGACCCAGCGTATAGATACAAATAATATTCACAAAATAAACCAATTATAAATCGACGTATATATATATATATATATATATATATATATATATATATATATATATATATATATATATATATATATATATATATATATACAAATAGTAAAACAATTACAATATATAAAGACACAGAAATGTTATATCTTCAGGTAACAAAATAAGGAAAAAATTATGGTACAATAGATGGAAATAGGAGGATATGCATTTCCGGCGTTACAAAATGCTATAAAAAAGGTAAACCAAAGGCCTACATGCTTTATAGTGCAAGGAATGTGAATACTAAAGCCAACGAAAAACCGTGCTTTACGTCCATATTATAACCGGGTGATTGTGACATTGAAAAACGTTAAAGGGTGATTCGGTATGTGGCAGAGAAGAAAGTCAGTTTCTCGTTTATAATAAATCTATTAATGTGCGAAATAGATGGAAACAGAATGCGTAAGTCGAAAAGCCTGTGTTGTGTATGATTATATAAATGAACAAATGAAATGGAAATTTGCGTTCAGTGCATAAATTTGAGTATGTAATGCAAAATCTGTAGTTATACAGCGTGAACGCGAACTCCGCCAATAAATTTTCAACGGTTCAAAAATTTTTTGTGAATATTTTGATATAAAAGACCCACGGTGTCCGGTAGCTCGTTACAAAGCAATTGCATTTCATTTGATTTCTTAACTACATATAACTTCGTATTGCACTATACTGCACAATAGTGCAGATGTCGACGGTATGTGCAGCGCTTCTTGTTTGGAAACAAACTTTTTACATTTATTCCCGGTAGCCTTACTTGCTGTTGACAGCAGTAATGTCCATTTCAATCTTCGCCCTCCAGCCTCCGTTCAGTGCTGCACGGGTTTATTTCTCCGCGTTATAGTCGTACATCAACACATCAATACGACTAGGTTTACGATGAAGATTTGGTCAATATGAACCTCGTGTATGGGTTCACAGAATGAAACGGAAGAGCTGCACAAAGATCGCTGTGTTGAGCTTTTCACACAGTGAAGGCAACCACATTACAGTACTTTAACATCTGCACATAGGCGCCTACTAGACACCGGGTACTTACGTATTAGAATGGTTGCATATTACACAGCCTCTTTCACTGTTGTAAAGTTATTTTCGCGGAAACTAAGGTAAATGGGACAACAAACCTAATGCATGGCAATTAAATTATTTCTATGTAACGATCCATCGGAGACCACGTGTCTCTTGTACTGAAATACTCAGAAAATATCCCTGAAATTTCTCCTTCTGTAACTAGCTTAGTACGTAACCAACAAACCCATGATTCTTTAAGGGATAGAACGCCCATGAGTAAAACGTCTTCAAACTTCTGATTGCGTTACAAATGAGTTAATGTGTTAAATATTTGACGCTAATCAGGTAAACAAGTAAATTTTAGAAAAGTTTCTGGAAGGCGCTAAGTGGTCACATTATCCGATACTGGAAGAGAATATTTTGATGAATTGGTCCCGGTGGAGGTTAGAGTCCTCCCTCGGGCATGGGTGTGTGTGTTTGTCCTTAGGATAATTTAGGTTAACTAGTGTGTAAGCTTAGGGACTGATGACCTTAGCAGTTAAGTCCCAGAAGATTTCACACACTTTTTATGAATTTGTGCTTCGTTCTAGACAAAAGTTAGTTTTCCATGCGTTCTATGTTTATGACGTCGTATCTCCTGAGCTATGCATCGTAAAATTATATACTTTTGCAGGTACATTCAGTGTGAGCATTGTCTGCAAAACGTGTTGCAGACAGAATTAGTACCAAACAAGTAATAAATTAGAAAGTCATGCCCCTTCTGGTAGTTTTACAACCTCAACAGGGAAAAAGTAGTAAGCGATTAACTTTCTTTCCTTCCTTTCCTCTTTTTATGGAATTGTCAGCGAGAAAGTTTCGCAATAATTTGCAATTATGTGTTAAATTAGTTGTAAGTCACGAAGTGCTCTCATTCGAAAATAATGGATGGTATAGTCTGTATATTTGTGAGCAATGTTTTATGCTGCAGCAATATATATACACACATTATGACCTTAATGTTGCTGTTACTGTTGTGGTCTTCAGTCCGAAGACTGATTTGATTCCATGCTACTCTATCACGTGCGAAACTCTTCAGCGCCGAATAACTACTGCAACCTACATCCTTTTGAATCTGCTTACTGTACTCATCTCTTAATCTCCCACTACGATTTTTACTCCGCACACTTCCCTACAGTACTAAATAGGTGATCCCTTAATGTCTAAGAATGTCTTATCAACCGATCCCTACGTTTGATCAAGTTGTGCCACAAATTTCTTGTCTTCCCAGTTGTGTTCAGTACTTTCTAATTAGTTACGTGATGGACCTATCTAAACAATCTTCTGTAGCACCACGTTTCCAAAGCTTCTATTCTCTTTTCGTCTAAACTGTTTATCGTGCATGTTTCACATTCATACATGGCAACACTTCAAATAAATATCTCCAGAAAAGACCTCCTAGCAGTTAAATTTACATTCGATGTTAACAAATTTCTCTTCTTCAGAAATGCTTTTCTTGCCATTGCCAGTCTAAATTTTATGGCCTCTCTACTGCGGCCATCTTCCGTTATTTTACTACCCAAACAACAAAATTCGTCTACTACTTAGTTTCTCGTTTCCAAATAAGATGCCCTTAACATCCCCTGATTTAATTAGAATACATTCTATTACCCTTGTTTTGCTTTTGTTGACGTTCATCTTATATTTTCTTTTAAAGACACTGTCCATTCCGTTCAACTGCTCTTCCAAGTCTTTTGCTGTCTCTGACAGGTTTACAGTGTCATCGGCTAAGCTCAAGTCTTTTTCTTCCCTCTGAGCTTTAATTACAACTCCAAATTTTTCTTTGGTTTCTTTTACTGCTTGTTCAATGTACAGATTGAATAACATCGGGGATACCCTACAATCCTGTCTCAGTGCTTCCCTTTCAACCCCTAGATTTTTATAACTGCCGTCTGGTTTCTGTACAAGTTGTAAATTGCCTTCGCTCCTTGAACTTTACTCCTGTCACACTCAGAAATTGAAAGAGATTATTCCAGGCAACATCGTCAAAAGCTTTCTTTGAGTCTACAAATGCTATAAACGTAGGTGGTCTTTCCTCAACCTATCTTCTATGAGAAGTTGTAGGGTTAGTATTTACCGCGTGTTCCTACGTTTCTCCGAAATCAAAACTGATCTTCCCCGAGGTCGGATTCACCAGCTTTCCTTCTTTTTTAAAGAATCCGTTTTAATGTTTTGCAACCATGACTTATTAAACTGGTTGTTCCGTAATTTTTTCACATCACGTGCTTTCTTTGGAATTCGTATTGTTGTATTCTTCTTGAGGTATGAGGGTATTTCACCCGTCTCATAACTCTAGCTCACCATATGGAAGAGCTTTGTCATGGGTGGCACTCCCAAGGCTATCAGTAGTTCTATCGGAATTTTACTGTATCTATTCCCGGAGCCTGTTTTCGACTCCCAGCCCTGTGTCAAATTCTTCACGCAGTGTTGTATCTCCCATCTCATCTTCATCTATTCCATTTCCATGATGTTGCCATCAAGTGCATCTCCATTGTACAGATCGTCTATATACTCCTTCCTTTCTTTGTTTCGACTGGTTTTCTTTCTGAGTTCCTGATATACAGATGGTTCTCTTTTCTCTAAAGGCTTCTTTAATTTTCCTGCAGGCGGCATCTATCTTACTACTAGCGATACGTGCTTCTACATCCTTTCATTTTGTCCTCTAGCCTTTCTTGTTTATCCATTTTGCGCTTTCTGTCCATCTCATTATTGTGACGTTTTTATTCCCTTGGAATTCTACATTCTGCTTGCAGGTATTTCGACTGTCTCATATATCTTGCGTACTAGATGGATGCGTTTTGTCTTGGATGGCTCTTCCAAGGCTATCAGTAGTTCTGACACACTTTCTTCTATCCATGGGGCCTTATTTCGACTTAAATCTTTCAGAGCTCTGTCAGATCCTTCTCGCAGTATATCTCCCATTTCATCTTCGTCTACGTCCACTACTCTTTCTACAACATTGATTTCATGTTTATATCCCTTGTACAGTCCTTCTGTATACTACTTCCACTTTTCTGCTTTCCCTCCTTTGCTTAGGACTGGTTTTTCATGCGAGCTCTTGATATTCATGCAGCAGCTTCTCTTTTCCCCAAAGGCCCCTTTAATTTTATTGTAAGCAGTATCTATCTTTCTCCTAGCGAAATATGCTTCTAAATCCTTAAAATTGACCTCTAGGCATTCCTGCTCAGCCATTTTATACGTCCTGTCAGTTCCATTTTTTTCGTCTGCTTCATCTGCTACGTTTTTAAATTTTCTCGTTTCATCAATTAAAAACGCCCCCCTGCGGGTCCGGGTAAGAATAGGCCCGAGGTATTCCTGCCTGTCGTAAGAGGCGACTAAAAGGAGTCCATCCCCCTCAAGGGGGTAGTTAGCGCCTGGGTCCGGAGACGGACGGTCCCACGACCTATATTGGTGGTCTTTTTGGTTTTTCACTTCTCGTTTCTTCCTTCTTTGGTTGGTTCCTTTCTTTGTTCTTCTCCATCTCACTGTCTTCCTTACTCTTTCCCTTGCCTTCTTTCCCTTGCCTTCTTTCCCTTGCCTTCTTCTCCTTGCCTTCTTCTCCTTGCCTACTTCTCCTTGCTTTCTTCTCCTTGCTTTCTTCTCCTTGCCTTCTTCTCCTTGCCTTCTTCTCCTTGCCTTCTTCTCCTTGCCTTCTTCTCCTTGCCTTCTTCTCCTTGCCTTCTTTTCCTTGCCTTCTTTTCCTTGTCTTCTTTTCCTTGCCTTCTTTTCCTTGCCTTCTTCTCCTTGCCTTCTCTGGTCTCTGCTTCGGCGTTTGAGTCAGTCTGTCCTCTCTCTCTTCCTTTTCCTCTTCTTCCTTCCTCCCTGTGCGCGCCTGAAGGCCGACCCACGCGTTCGCACGCGTAGCCGGTGACGGGGTAACGCGTAATTCCCCGCCCTGGGTAGACAAGTAAGGCACGCACGTACCCCCTGGTAAAGGCCAGGCCCAGGGAGGGGTGATTGCCTGAGCTGATACCTTCTGACCATGCCGATTGGTCCCTCCGTCTGTTTCTCGGGAGGTGTGACCTGAGGTGTAAACATTCACCTAAGGCGGGAGTGCCCTCTGAGAGGGTCCCCATAAGGAAGGAGCGCGCCATCGGAGACGCTGGCAATCATGGGGGATTCCTCCGCAATGGATTTCTCTTCTTCTCTCTCGACTTCTGCCCACAAACGGAAACACGACCAGCCCCCAGTGACAAAAGTACTACCGCCTATCCCACAGTTCCTCGTCATTTCTCGATCTGAGGATGGAAAGGATTTTTCCTCTGTCAACCCTTTCGTTATCCAGAAGGGCGTAGATGCCATAGCCGGTACTGTTAAGTCTTGTACGAGGTTGCGTAATGGTACCTTGTTACTAGAAACTGAGAGCGCCTTTCAGGCACAGAAACTGCTTCGAGCCACACTCCTGTACACGTTCCCTGTCCGGGTGGAGGCTCACCGAACTTTGAATTCGTCTCGTGGTGTGGTCTATACTAGATCCCTCGACGGATTGACTGACGAGGAGATTCAGTCTTTCCTCGCTGAGCAGGGCGTGACGGCTGTCCATAGGGTCATGAAAAAGGTCAACAATGACCTTGTACCGACCCGGACACTTTTCTTGACCTTTGATAGTGTTAAGCTGCCATCGCGCATCAAATCGGGCTACGAGGTTATTTCTGTTCGCCCCTATGCCCCGACACCTACGCGCTGCTACCAGTGTCAGCGTTTCAATCACACTCGACAGTCTTGTTCCAATGCGGCTAAATGTGTCACTTGTGGCAGGGATGCCCATGAGGGTGACTGTCCACTTCCGTCTCCTCGTTGTGTGAACTGTCAGGGTGACCATGCAGCATCCTCCCGCGACTGTCCCGTCTATAAGGAAGAACGCTGTATCCAAGAAATTCGGGTCAAAGAGAAAGTGTCCACCTCGGCTGCTCGCAAGCTATTGGCTAGTAGGAAGCCCACGCTGCTCCCAGCGCCTCGCCTCTCCTCGGACTACCAGGGAGGTGGCAACCCAGACATGCGATCTGACCTTCAGCACCACGGTCGTCCGTTCGGCCAGTGCTAAGATCGCGCGGTCGACGTCTCCTCTTCCTCCCATCACCCCACAGACACCAGCCCCTTCATAAGCTTCTGCTAAGACGAAGACTCAGAAGTCAGATGCACGGGCCTTCAAGAAGGAACCGTCCCGTGCAGACTTCCTACGTACCTCGACCTCCCAGCCATCGACCGGTACTTCCACCAAACGACCTTCCAAGAAGGCTCATAGGAAGCACAGTTCTCCTTCTCCGCCACGGCGCATTTCTTCTCCTGCGCCACCCAGCGGTTGCCGCCCCAGGCCGTCATCCGTTTCGCCTGGCCGCACCGCTGGTAGCCGAACATCTGGCCGTTCACCGGCGGAGGAAGCTCCCCCTCCCTGCCATCTTACCAAGATGGCCGATGAACCTATAGAACCAATGGACGATGACTGTCCGCCTACTGATAGCGGCGGCAGTGCTCGCTCGAAGCCAGGCCCTCAGCGGCCTTCGAGGTGACCCCTTCTTTCATCTTCCTTTCTTCTTACGATGGCACTTATTCACTGGACTATTCGCAGCATTCGCTCCAACCGAGAGGACTTGAAGTTGCTGCTCCGCTTGCACCGTCCGCTCGTCGTAGCCCTCCAGGAAATGAAGCTACGCCCATGCGATCAAATTGCCTTGGCACACTACACCTCTGTGCGTTTTGACCTACCCCCTGTGGTAGGTATGCCGGCTCATGGAGGGGCTATGTTGCTGGTCCGGGATGATATTTACTACGATCCCATCACGTTGCACACCGGCCTGCAGGCAGTTGCCATCAGAATTACTCTCCCCACTTTAACATTTTCCATTTGTACCGTTTACACTCCATCGTCGTCTGCCGTTACCAGGGCAGACATGATGCAACTTATTGCTCAGCTACCTGCACCATTTTTGTTAACTGGAGACTTCAATGCCCACCATCCCCTTTGGGGCTCTCCAGCATCCTGCCCGAGGGGCTCCCTGTTAGCAGACCTTTTCAACCAGCTCAATCTTGTCTGCCTCAATACTGGCGCCCCTACTTTTCTTTCGGACACATCTCACACCTATTCCCATTTAGACCTCTCTATATGTACTGCCCAACTTGCACGCCGGTTTGAGTGGTATGCACTTTCTGATACATATTCGAGCGACCAATTCCCGTGTGTTATCCATCTCCTGCATCATACCCCCTCCCCGTGCTCATCTAGTTGGACCATCTCCAAAGCAGACAGGGGGCTCTTCTCTTCCAGGGCGACCTTTCAGGATCAAACCTTCACAAGCTGCGATCGTCAGGTCGCACACCTCACGGAAGTCATTCTCACTGCTGCTGAATATTCCATCCCTCACCCTACTTCTTCTCCACGTCGCGTACCGGTCCCCTGGTGGACCGCAGCATGTAGAGACGCTTTACGTGCTCGTCGACGTGCTTTACGCACCTTTAAACGCCACCCTACAGTGGCGAATTGTATCAATTATAAACGATTACGTGCACAGTGTCGTCGTATTATTAAAGAAAGCAAGAAAGCCAGCTGGGTTGCTTTCACAAGCACCTTCAACAGTTTTACTCCTTCTTCTGTTGTCTGGGGTAGCCTGCGCCGGCTATCTGGCACTAAGGTCCACTCACCAGTTTCTGGCTTGATGGTCGCGAATGACGTCCTCGTGGCCCCTGAGAATGTCTCCAATGCCTTTGGCCGCTTTTTCGCAGAGGTTTCGAGCTCCGCTCATTACCACCCTGCCTTCCTCCCCCGCAAACAGGCAGAGGAGGCTAGGCCACCTAACTTCCGCTCCTCGAATTCACCATGCGGGAACTCGAAAACGCACTTGGCCGGTCACGGTCCTCCGCTCCAGGGCCTGATTCTATTCATATTCAGATGCTGCAGAACCTTTCTCCTGCGAGTAAAGGTTTTCTTCTTCGTACTTACAATCGCATCTGGATTGAGGGACATGTTCCCGCATGCTGGCGCGAGTCTATTGTAGTCCCGATCCCTAAGCCGGGGAAGGACAAGCACTTGCCTTCCAGTTATCGACCCATCTCGCTTACCAGCTGTGTCTGTAAAGTGATGGAGCGAATGGTTCACTCTGGTTTGGTTTGGCTGCTCGAGTCTCGACGCCTACTTACCAATGTACAATGTGGATTTCGTAGGCGCCGCTCTGCTGTTGACCATCTGGTTACCTTGTCGACCTTCATTATGAATAACTTCTTGCGGAAGCGCCCGACCGCGGCTGTGTTCTTTGATTTGGAGAAGGCTTACGACACCTGTTGGAGGGCGGGCATTCTCCGCACCATGCATGCATGGGGCCTTCGCGGTCGCCTCCCTCTTTTTATTCGTTCCTTTTTAATGGATCGACAGTTCAGGGTACGTGTGGGTTCTGTCCTGTCAGACACCTCTCGCCAAGAGAATGGGGTGCCACAGGGCTCAGTTTTGAGCGTCGCTCTCTTCGCCATAACGATCAATCCAATAATGGATTGCCTCCCAGCTGATGTATCAGGCTCCCTTTTCGTGGACGATTTTACCATCTATTGCAGCGCGCAGCGTACATGTTTCCTGGAGCGCTGTCTTCAGCGTTCTCTTGACCGTCTTTACTCCTGGAGTGTCGCCAATGGCTTCCGTTTTTCTGCCGAGAAGACGGTCTGTATTAACTTCTGGCGCTACAAAGAGTTTCTCCCACCGTCCTTACGACTCGGTCCCGTTGCTCTCCCATTCGTGGAGACAAAATTTTTGGGTCTTACATTTGACAGGAAACTTAGCTGGTCTCCACATGTAACATATTTGGCTGCCCGTTGTACCCGTTCTCTAAATGTCCTCCGTGTTCTCAGTGGTATGTCGTGGGGAGCGGATCGAACCGTCCTACTTCGTCTATATCGGTCGATCGTCCGCTCCAAGCTGGATTATGGGAGCTTCGTATACGCCTCAACTCCATACAACATCGGGGTTTACGACTTGCGATCGGAGCGTTTTATACTAGTCCCGTCGAGAGTCTTCATGCTGACGCTGGTGAATTGCCACTCACCTACCGGCGCGATATACTGCTATGTCGGTATGCCTGTCGGCTACTGTCAATGCCCGACCACCCGTCTTATCGTTCCTTTTTTGACGACTCTCTCGACCGTCAATACGGGTTGTATGTCTCTGCCCTGCTACCCCCTGGAGTTCGCTTTCGTCGCCTCCTTCAACACCTTAATTTTTCACTCCCTGCAACCTTTAGAGTGGGCGAGAGCCACACGCCACCTAGGCTCCAGGCTCAGGTTCGCGTTCACCTTGACCTCAGCTCGCTCCCAAAGGAGGTTACCCCCGGCTCGGTCTACCACTCCCGTTTTGTTGAACTTCGTTCGAAGTTCATTAATATGACCTTCATTTATACAGATGGCTCTAAGACCAATGACGGGGTCGGGTGTTCTTTTATTGTCGGGGCACAAAGTTTCAAATACCGGCTCCATGGCCATTGTTCGGTCTTCACAGCTGAGCTCTTTGCCCTCTACCAGGCTGTTCTTTACATCTGCCGCCACCGACATTCTGCTTATGTCATCTGCTCCGATTCCCTGAGCGCCATCCAGAGTCTCAGTGATCCGTACCCGGTTCACCCTTTCGTGCACCGGATCAAATGGTTCAAATGGCTCTGAGCACTATGGGACTCAACTGCTGAGGTCATTAGTCCCCTAGAACTTAGAACTAGTTAAACCTAACTAACCTAAGGACATCACACACATCCATGCCCGAGGCAGGATTCGAACCTGCGACCGTAGCGGTCTCGCGGTTCCAGACTGCAGCGCCAGAACCGCGCGGCCACTTCGGCCTGCACCGGATCCAACGCTCTCTTCAGCAGCTGGTGGACGTCGGTTCTCCGGTTAGCTTTATGTGGGTTCCTGGCCATGTCGGTATCCCTGGGAACGAAGCTGCAGATGCCGCGGCCAAGGCTGCGGTCCTCCAGCCTCGGACAGCTTCTTGTTGTGTCCCTTCGTCAGATTGTAGCAGGGTCATTTGTCGGCGCATTTTATCGCTGTGGCATGCCGATTGGGCTGCACTTAGAGACAACAAGCTTCGGGCCGTGAAACCTCTTCCCGCGGCTTGGACGTCCTCCTCACGCCCTTCTCGGCGGGAGGAGGTAGTTTTGGCCCGGTTACGAATTGGACACTGCCGGTTGAGCCATCGCCATCTGCTGACGGCTGCGCCGGCGCCGTTCTGCCCATGTGGGCAATTGCTGACGGTCCGCCACATTTTAGCGTCCTGTCCGGATTTTAACACATTGCGTCTTGATCTTGGCCTGCCATGTACTCTCGATGCCATTTTAGCGGATGACCCACGAGCAGCTGCTCGCGTTCTTCATTTTATCAACTTAACAACCCTCTATAAGGACATTTGATTATGCTGTTTTTTTAAACCTATGCCTGTCAGTCTGTCTTTTATCGTGTTTTCCGTTTCGTTGCTGTTTTAAACTTGTGACTCGCGGAGCATTCCTAACGTAGTCTGGGCGCTAATGACCGTTGAAGTTGTGCGCCCTAAAACCACAAAAAAAAAGAAAAAAAAATTAAAAACGATATCTCTTGTGTTTGCTAGGATTTCTACTAGGTCTTGTCTTTTAACCTATTTGATCTTCTGCTGCGGGCGCTACTTCATCTTGTAAAGCTACCCATTTGTCTTCTACTGTATTCCTTTCCCCTGTTCTAGTTAGCTGTTTTGTAATGCGCGCTTTGAAAATCTCAGCAACCTCTTGTTCTTTCAGTTTATCCGGTCCCGTCTCCTTAATTTTTTTCCAGTTTATTCAGTTTTAATGTGCAATGCATAAGCAATTAATTGTGGCCAGAGTCGGCAACTGGCCCTGGAAATATCTTACAATTTAAAATCTGGTTCTTAAATCTCTGTCTAACCATTATATAAATCAATCTGAATCCAGAACTCTTCCACATATACAGCCTTCTTTTATGATCCTTAAGCCAAGTGTTAACGATGCTTAAATTATGCTCTGTGCAAAATTCTACCAGACGGCTTCCTCTTCCATAGCTTTCCGCAGTCTATATTCACCTACTGTTTTTCTTTCTCCCCCTTTTCCTTTACGAATTCCAGTCACCCATCACAATTAAGTTTCCGTCTTCTTTAACCATCTAATTTCTCTTATCTCCTCATGAATTTCTTCAATCTCTTTATCATCTGCGAAGCTAGTTAGCATATAAACTTATACTGTGTTAGGCGTGGGCTTCGTGTCTGTCATGTTTTCACTATGCTGTTTATAGTAGCTTAGCCGTATTCCTATTTTCTTATTCATTATGAAACCCACTCCTGCATTACCCCTATCTGACCGAGCGAGGTGGCGCAGTGGTTAAACACTGGACTCGCATTCGGGAGGACGACAGTTCAATCCCGCGTCCGGCCACCCTGATTTAGGTTTTCCGTGATTTCCCTAAATCGCTCCAGACAAATGCCGGGATGGTTCCTTTCAAAGGGCACGGCCGACTTCCTTCCCCGTCCTTCCCTAATCCGATGAGACTGATGACCTCGCTCTCTGGTCTCCTTCCCCTAAACAACCCAACCCCTATCTGACTTTGTATTTATAACGCTGGATTTACCTGACCTGAAGTCTTGTTCCTTCTGCCACCGAACTTCAGTAATTCCCACTATATCTAACTTCACCTTATCCATTTCCTTTTTAAATTTTCTAAGCTAGATACTAGATTAAGGGAGCTAACGTTCCGAAACGCAGAATGTTAGGTTTCTTTCTTCTGATGACATTGTACTGAGTAGTCCCCTCCCGGATATTCGAATGGGGGACTGTTTTACCTCCGGAATATTTTACCCAAAAGGACGCCATAATCATTTAACCACGCAGTACAGCTGGTTGCCTTCGGGAAAAATTACGGCTATAGTTTCCCCTTGCTTTCAGCCGTCAGTAATAACGTTAGTAATACCAGCACAGCCAGTCCATTTTGGTTGGTTATAAGGCCAGATCAATCATCCATACTGTTGCCACTGCAACTTTTGGAAAAGTAGCTCCTCCTTTTCAAGAACGACAATTTTATCTGACCTCTCTCCATATACCCATCCATTGTGGTTGCATCTACGTTCGGCTGCCTGTATCGCTGAGGCACGCAAGCCACCCCATCCACGGTAATGTCGATGGTTCATGGAGGATTACTGTAATACGGCGTGGTTATAATTAAAGTAAAACTACTCACAGAGGTCCAATGTGAGCTGCAATTATCGTATGGCAGCGAAACTTGGTGAATAAGCTAATGCGTTAATGCGGAACAGATTTACGGTGTAACAAAATTAGTTCCAATCTGGCGCTGTACATCACCTCGGTGATTACAATGAACAAAGCGTGTGGGTGATGGTTAATAATAAAACCAACATTACGCCTTTTTCACGTGCTTGACCTTTTCTGCTCACTTTCAGTTCCTAATCCAATACTTATTGAAACATTTCTATACGTTTTTCATACATTCTAGCGCCATATTTGCACCCGGTGATGAGAAATGGAATTAATTTTTTCTCAGGGTAAATGGGTTCATTAACGAATTTGAATATCTACAGAGTTTCGCTGCCATACGATAATTAGAGCTCACATTGGAGCGCTGTGAATAGCTGCACTTACATTACAAGCACCCGGCACTTGGATTGAGCCTTTCACATAGGATACTACTTCTTAATGAGTAGATCATATCAGCACTTGTAATTTTTAAATTTGGTCGCTATTTATATGAACTATTGAAAGTCAAGTATTTGTTGCCCCTGGAAGCCGTTCGACAGGCAACCTGCAAGTACAAGTGCGGGATGGCAGCTTAGTGATACAGATATTACAAGTAACGAAAAAGTTTTAATCAGACTGATTCCTTTTTACCTTAAAATTTCTGACGTAGTAAGGTATAAATAAGTGCTAAAATGCTATTCCATTTTCTGTAGTAGTATTTGAAGCATTTTTATGTTTTTGTAACTCGAATCTGGAAACTAGGTCTGTTTTTTAGCGCAGCGAGTCAGCTTTTTGAAAGTTGTATTAGTGATCTGCGACCTCTTTTGTAACTGCCACTGTTACTGTTTGTCAAATGCCTGCGGTATACTGTTTTATACGACAAAGTCGTAGACAGTAATAAGTATTCTTTTACTTGCGTGCTAGTAAGACTCATTGCATCCTGCGATAGATGTAAGTTTTACCAAGAAACGAGTACTATATACAGATGCAAGTGGGTGTATTTTACAGTAGGTGTTTTGAGATGAAGACACTTGCACAGGACACAGGAGCGTGGAGAACTGCATCAAATCAGTCTCCGGACTAAAGACCTCTACAAGAACAACAACACTATGGCTTTATTGGGTGAAATATTCGTAGGCTATCTGCCTTACGCAAGCTGTTTGGGGAAGCAGATGGTGGAAGTAAGCACAGATAAAATATCACCAGGTACACTGTTGACAGCATTACGGCTTCTTTTAGGGTTCTATGTTTTCTGTCAGACACACATGTCTTGAACTTTGTGAGTTGAAGTGACGATAAAATCTTCACGACCTCGCAGGAAACTAAGTGTGAAAGGCAAGAAGCACGGAGTTGGAGTTTTGGATGTTACACATAAAATACGAGTACGTCAGTTCCATGCCTGTTCCACATACCCCTTAAGAAACTTGATAACTGCTGCGAAATGAAGCTCTTTAAATTTAATTACAAGTAATGACGTGCCAAAGAGACACTAGAGGAATGCCTATGTCAGCACGAAGAGCAACATCGGCGTGAATATATGTGTTAAAACTGGCAGCCCTTCTTTTACTGGTCTAAGGCTTGGCTCGTTTGTTCTCGTTTTGTAACAAAATTTTTCTTATAACGATTTTTCTTCTGGTTTTAAAGACGCCACTGGCATCACCCTTCAGTAACAGCTGTTTAAATTCGACAGAACGAAAAGTATTTTAAGAACAGTTTATGAACCAATGGTTCCAATGGCTCTGAGCACTATGGGACTTAACTCCTAAGGTCATCAGTCCCCTAGAACTTAGAACTACGTAAACCTAACTAACCTAAGGACATCACACACATCCATGTCCGAGGCAGGATTCGAACCTGCGACCGTAGCGGTCGCGCGGTTCCAGCCTGTAGTGCCTAGAGCCGCTCGGCCACCCTGGCCGGCATTTAAGAACCACTCAAACACAGATAAGTCTTTATGAGATGCTTACGCGGTTGCAGAAAAAGATTTAATAGAACGAGGAGTGTAAACGTGTATACGTGTTAATTTATCAATTTATATACGAATAGACGTCAAAGGATCGCAGTGAAGACGCTCTGGACATAAGTTTCCATGATAGCGGAGGGAGTTGGAGGAGGGAAAGAGGAGGCATCTCCCCCCCCCCCCCACCCCCTCCCCCGCCCCAAACGAATCTGTAATATAGATGTTTTATTCACTGCATAATCTTAACGCATCTTTATTTATAATTCGTACTCCACAAAACTGAATACCCACGCGCGACGGGAAACAACGTGAGTAATTCTCTTTGGTGGGTTCCTTTGCTGAGCACCTGGAATTATGACGTTTCCTTAGCTCGGTTGCGGTGTCTGATATCTCTTGCCGTCAAAGCATAGGCCTATCTGGACCAATAGGATCCCCAAACTTTTCTCTGTTGCTTGATGGTACAGCCCATAGAGATTCAGATAGGACCGCTTCGACTACCAGCGACATATACTTATCGTACCTGGGCGACATGCCTCGCCCAGTCCCACAAAGAAACCCTCTACACCTGAGCCACAACTTAATCATAACAGTAGTATACCTTTCGTCCGTATACGAACAGGTATTTTAGCAAAAAAGATGATAGGGGCTCTTTGACGTTTCCACGTAGATGTGGATGTTTCTTGTGGACTATACCAAATAAACTTTGTGTATTTACGTTGGTAAACATTTACGTTCTCAGAAATGAGTGTCCCTGGTAGGCAAAGGCATCAGAAATAGTAGCACAAACTTTACGTGAAACTAACTTTCATCATGTGCTGTTTGGCGTTTGGTTGCAACGAGCCGCTTCTGGAGCAGCTCCAGCTTCCTTCTGCTACTTTCACGGAGGCCAATAAATGCTGCGTAGCAAACGTTATCAGCTATATCTGGTGTAGTAATCGTAATTTACACTCCTTTAGATTTGCAAATTTTCAGGAAGTCGTTCCTGAAAGTATTTGTATGGAGTGTAGCCATGTATGGAAGTGAAACATGGACAACAAACAGTTTGGACAAGAAGAGAATAGAAGCTTTCGAAATGTGGTGCTACAGAAGAATGCTGAAGATTAGATGGGTAGACTAATGAGGAGGTATTGAATACAATTGAGGAGAAGAGGAGTTTGTGGCACAACTTGACTAGAAGAAGGGACCGGTTGGTAGGACATGTTCTGAGGCATCAAGGGATCACAAATTTAGCATTCGAGGGCAGCGTGGAGGATAAAAATCGTAGAGGGAGACAGAGATGAATACACTAAGCAGATTCAGAAGGATGTAGGTTGCAGTAAGTACTGGGAGATGAAGCTTGCACAGGATAGAGTAGCATGGAGAGCTGCATCACACCAGTCTCAGGACTGAAGACCACAACAACAATAGATTTGCAAAGGGACAGCTTGGAAACAGAGGCAAATTCTCTTAACAGGAAGAAATTTCACAAATGCTTGCAGGTATGTATCCGTACGTCCCGAGAATTTTTGGCGTTAATATTATTAATCATATATCTGTTCTCTACGCTTCGAAATTTTCAGAAAACAATCCATTTAACAACTGAAGCAATTAATGAAATAATTGAAAGCATCCAATGGAAAAACATATGAAGAGGATAAGAGTATTACAGCTAACAGCGCGATATTACGCAACAAGAGGGAAAATAATTCCGTAAGATGGCGCACGAACCAAAAAACAATTTCACTGTGTCTTATTTTGTAATGTTTTCTAGCGGCTGTATACAATCCTACCTAGATAATAAAGAGAAGATAAGTCAAGGAATAACAACGTGTGCGAGGAGCTAAGGCTGTCTTCGGCTGGTTCCGGCCGAGTTTAGAGTCCTCCCACGGGCATGGGTGTATGTGTTTGTCCTTAGGATAATTTAGGTTAAGTAGTGTGTAAGCATAGGGAGTGATGATCTTAGCAGTTAAGTCCCATAAGATTTCACACACATTTGAACATTTTGAACTTACTGTTTCCCAGTGTTGAGCGGCGTTCACGTGTATTAAGTCTGGAAAAGTCAACTCTTTAGGACAATACGGTTTCGAACTCGACTGAAATTTCGAGGTTGTATCTCTCCCATTTGGGGTTCAGTAAATGACGATTTCTTTGGTCGAATGATGCATTGAAATGTAGAAAAACAAATTTCTATAAAATTAAAATTTTCAGTGACTGAAAAAAATCGCAACACCAAAAAATAATTAACGTAGAGTAATGAAATTTCGGGAATACATTTGTCTAGGTAACAATATTTAACTGATTAACATTGCAAGATCATAGGTTAATGTAAGCCATTGCAAATGTGAAATGCTGGTACATTAACACCCGATAAAACCGCCGGGATGTTGAATGTAAGCATGCAAATGTTCATGCACTGATTTATGAGTGCCGGTGACAGTACGTGGGATGGAATTCCATGCCTGCTGCACCAGGTCGTCGTCGATACAGGGTCGACACTGTAGTTGTACTCCAATGATGTCGCATTGTGCTTGACTGGAGGCAGATGTGGTGATCCAGCAGGCCAGGGCAACATGTCGACACTCTTTAGAGCGTGTTGGGTTAAAACAGCGATGTGTGGGCGAGCGTTATTCTGTTGGAGTGGTGTTCATGAATGGATGCACAACAGGTAAAATCACCAGATTTATGTACAAATTTGCTGTCAGTGTCGTGGGACAGTCAAGAGTTCTCCTGCTGTCATACGAAATCGTTCTTCAGACCATAACTCAAGGTGAGGGTCCACGGTGTCTAGCACGCAGGCAGGTTGGTTACAGGCCCCCAACTGGTATCGTAAACAAAACACACGGCCATTACTGGCACCGAAGCAGAACACAACAGACCTCCATCCGGCCCTCCAGCGAGCTCTCACCTGATACCATTGAAGTCGCAAAAGGCGCTGGTTTGGTGTCAGTGGAATGCACGCCATGGGGCACTTGACTCGGAGCTGTCCTTGAAGTAACCGGCCTGTAACGGCCCAATGTGTCACCGTGGCGCTATTTGCTACTCAGACTGCTGCTGGGTATGCAGTACGATTCACCAGAGCCATAAGCCGAACACGATAGTCTTTCCTCTCTTTAGTGTCACCTGGCCGTCCGGTGTTGTAGTGTAACGACGTAAGTTTTGTATAAATGATTTTCTTTTGACATATGACCATGTGCAGACTTCGTCACCTACGTCAGTTACAACACACTTCAAAATTATTTAAATTCTTTCTAAATTGTCTCTGAATGGTTCTTGAACGAAACTGTAATTAAAACATCATTTGAGTCGTATGCGCAGAATTACGTCACTCCGGCCAATTGGTTTGCGCAAACTTTTTTCAATTTAGATGTCGTTTGTTTCTTCTCAGAAATTATATTGAAGTGATCTGATTTAATAAATATTAGAACCACATTGAATAAACTTTAAAGAATCAAACTCGCGATGAACGTTGTCAAAAATTAATAATCTTGTCAAATAAATTACGTAACATAATTCTTAAAAAAAAATTCTCGGAACACGTATTTAAACTTTATTAGCATCCACTAGTTTATCTTCCCACATATAGACGTGAACTTGAGCCTTGACAAGACAGAACTGAACATTTACAACATGATTAACTTTCTATGACGTCATTGTTGTACAAACATTAAAAATTCTTATTCTTTTTCAATTTTAGAAGCACGACGCAACAACTCGGTTTCAGGATCTTCTGTTGCTCTTTGGCTGTCGACCCGCGACGTATAGTGGCCAGCAATTTTCTCTCTGGTCCCGGCAGTGAAGATGCTGTCTCCGTCCGTTGCGCCGCCCTCTCCGTACAAAAAAAAAAAAAAAAAAAAAAAAAAAAAAAAAAAAAAAAAACTGTAGATAATTCAGCCATTTCAAATATTACAAAAATACATAAACAAAAAACTAAATTAAACTTATATTCACCTGCAAACTGGGCTGACACTGGTGGATGGGTGACGCTTCAATTTCACGTCCCACTACATACCCCACCCACAAGCTCAGTTTGCCAGGTTTTAACCGAAAATAAAACTTCTATATACAATATTTAACTATTAATATTATACATTTTTCTCACATTTTCCGTAATCTAAAGTCCTTGCTCTTAGATATATTCAATCCTTTTATGACAATATTGTTGTGACTATTTGTCATTCACTTTCAATTGTGCAATTATAGTAATTCACAACCGAATATATGGAGACTACTCCTTTTCATTTAATAGTTGCTGGTAAATAATAATTTAGTACGTTCTTTAACGTTGTTACATTAGGACAGAGCGTTCAAATTGTGATACGTTAGTTTCAGTTTTATTCATTTACTAGTTATTCTTTCCAAAATGTATATTACTAATAAATTTCTCACAATAACTAATAGTACTATTTACTTTACATCGTCCTTTTTCCTAGTACTTTATTTACGCCTGAGGTCAAGAAGAAATCAAGCAAAACTTTCTTTAGAATCTCGGCGCGGCTTTCTTTACCTTCGGACACTTTGTTGGGTAATGGCAATTTATTTAGGAGAAACAAGCGAGAGAGCCCCGTTTGGTGTGTTCTACATTAACTCTATACAAATCTCTATTAAAGGCACTCTGCTATGTTCTAGTGAGCCATATAGCTCTGGACGCCCATGGTCCCTAAAATTATTAACCATCCCCTTTGGTTCCTACTATCTGAGTAAATATAAAATATACAAAATTCCTTCTGACCTAATAACAAAATTTCTTCCATATAAATCCCCTTTTAGTTATCTTTCTCCTTTTGAAGTACCGGTAGATTATTGTAGAACACTTGTTTAAACTTTCTGTTATTTCTTTAAAATAACCCGTAACTATCACGAAAAACTTCACATGAATAAACTATGAACGCTCTTCCGTATGTAACATATACTAAATATTAACTTATTTAGGAATGAAGGGTTTCATTTGATCGACACTATATAATCCTTTAATTACACCTGATGAAGGTTTCATAAGAAGTAACGCTTTGGGATGTACAATCTTATGTACAACATATGGACCTTCAAAGATAAAGAATTTTCTACATTCCTTATTGATCTTCGAACTTTTAGGATGAGATCGTACTAATACAAGATCTCCTACCTGAAATGAGGCTTCTATAGCATGTTGATTATAACTTTTAATTCTCCGTTCAGCATTTTTAACAATCTGTTCGCAAACTTTTTCGTCTGGAATGCATTGTTGGATCTCATTTACTGGTGGCCAAGGTAGAGCAGCTAGTAAAGGCTCACCTATAATTCGTTTGCCTAAAATCTCTATAGGTGATAATCCCGTCGTTAGATGAGGCAATTCATTTAATATCTTTTCGAATTCAGGCATTAGTTTGGCCCACCGAGTATGTTTGTGCACAATAAGTTCTACATAATCGTCCTAATTCTTTCAGACTTTCTACTAAATTACTTTGAGGGTGATATTTCGAAATTAAGATATGTTTGATTCCATATTGTTTTATCATATCTTGAAACTTTTGACTAATAGAGGCACTACCGTTGTCAGACATAAGTCGTTTAGGAATGCCCCGGTTAACATAGTAATTTCGGGTAAGACAGCGTATAACGCTTGCGGTATTCGCTCGTTTCAAAGTATATAGCTTCACATGTTTGGACCAACATTCCATTACAACAAACACATAAGTAAAGCCTCCTGAACTACGTGGCAGAGGGCCGAAAAAATCTAATGACAGTAGATCCCACAGACCTCGAGGAATTACAGCATATAATTTATAACGCTTAGATTTGTTATTCACTTTAACCTTTTGACAGGTTCCACAAGCCCTAATAATACTTCTCACAATACGGGACATATTTTTGAAATAATAATACTTCATTAGATGTTTAATACATTTATGAATTCCAAAATGCCCGTAACCTTCATGAACATAAGTAATTCGTACACAAGTTTTCGGAATGCAGATTTACCATCTCTGGTGTTCCCTCTGTGCTTTCCAATACAACAAGTCATTGAAATATAACAACACACCCCGGGTGTTAACTGTTTCGTCCCCATTATTAAGGTTTTGTATAAGGTCCGTATATTGATCGGCATTTAGTTGATTGCATTTAATAGCAGTTACTATCCGTTTAACTTTACGTTCGTTCTCCTGAGTTAAAAGGAAATAAACATGGTAATTTGTTCCTGGTTCTTCTGCAATGTTAATATTCTCCATTCCTACTGGAAGTCTCGACAAAGCATCCGAAACTACATTTTGAGGTCCTTTTATATACCTAATTTCGTACTGAAATTCTTCCAAGCATAATACCCAACGTAATAATCTACGGTGAAGTAACCCACTATTGTTCAAAAAGTTTAAAGCCTGATGATCAGTATATACAATTGTTTTTCTTCCCATTAATAATCCTCTAAATCTTTGAAAACCCCATACCACTGCGAGAGCTTCCTTCTCGGTTACAAAATAATTTCTTTCATGTTTATTTAAAGTTCTACTAGCGAATCCAATAGGCTGATATAATCCCTTTTCATTGGTCAGATGACCTTGGAATATTACGCAAGACACACCATAATCAGAGGCATCCGTACACATACAAAAGTCCTGATTGAAATCTGGATGGTATAAGATTTTGGCTTCTGTTAACGCTCCTTTTATCTTATTAAAACCTTCCTCTTCCTCTTTTCCCCAGAGCCATACTGATTTCTCTTTTAATAAATCCAGTAATTTAGGATTAACAACATCCTGCCCTGGAAGAAATCTTCTCAGAAATCCTACCATTCCTAAGAATGATTTCAGGTGTTTCCGATTTCTAAGACTCTGGCATCGAGCAATAGCTTCAATACGTGCTGGGTCTGGCCTAATACCTTTACTGTCCACTATATGCCCCAAAAATCTCACTTCCTCCTTTCCGAAGTAAGACTTAGATAATTTTAAAGTAATTCCTCTGTCAATTAAACGGTCAAACAATTCCCGTAATATCGTTACGTGTTCTTCCCACGTTTTAGTGGCTACCAAAATATCATCTACATATAAAATAATATTTTGTAATAATTGCTGACTCAAAGCAGAATCTAATGCCCTAATGAAAGTTGACACTGATACATTAAGTCCAAAAGGTAAAACTTGGAACTGATATGATCTGCCTTCAAAAAGAAAAGCCGTATATTGCCGTGAATCCGGGTGTAATATTACTTGATGGTAGCCAGCAGTTAAATCCATTGTACTCATACGAGAACCAGCAATCTTAAGAAGTACGTCCTCCATAGGAATAGGTCTGTCTCTTTCCATCTCTATAATTTTGTTTAATTCACAAGCATCCAGAACCAGTCGTACCCCACCAGTAGCTTTCTTAACTACCCACAAAGGACTGTTAAAAGCACTACATGATCGTTCGATAATATTTTGTTCTAGCATCTTACTTATTTCTCTACTAGCCGGTTCTTTGAATTGTACTGGAGTAGGATAAGGTTTCTTAAAGAATGGTTTTTGATCTTTAATCTTAAGTTTACAAACGTAATCTTTGATTCTCCCTGGTTCATCTGAGAAGACAGCTCTAAATTCTAACAATAAAGATTCCAACTCTTCCTTTTCTTGTTCGGATGGACAATTCGTAGAATAACATTTTTCTTTCACTTCGGTTTCGATACTATTACTAGCCTCACATTGATATATTTCATATTCAAGATCACTAGAATCTGTTAATAGGTTCATGGTCTGTGTGTACTTAATCTGTAAGGATTCGTAGCAATTTTCAGGTACTTGATTATTAGAAAACCTCACTTTAAGAGCACATGCCTCCTTATGGATGGTTAAGGAACAGTCTTTAAAATCTAATATAGCTTTATATTTACACAGCCAATCTATACCTAAAATTATGGCCACATTTAAGTTCGCTACGACATGTACAGAATGAGAAATTAATTGTTTAGAAATTTCAAAAGTTAAATAAACTTCCTCAGTAATATTTTGACTTCTTTTACCAGTAACTCCTATAATTTTCACCCCAGTTACAGGTGAAGTTGGGAAATTCCAATACTTTCTTTTAAGTTGAAATAATTCTTTAGATAAAATACTTACTTCGCTACCAGAATTGATTATAATATTTACTTAGGTATCTTTAATATAACCTTTAATAACGGGTTTATAAGTTATATTCTCCCTTATCTGATTGTCTTCCTGAAGTAAATCTTGTTGCCAATCACCTTCCTTTTGGCAGCTTAATGATAAATTGCAATTGGGTCTTGTATAATCTTGACTAACAGTTCCCTTTAGTTGACCCGTACTAAAGGACTTTACTAGTTTTCCGAACTTTCTATGCTAACGTCACCTACAACTTGACCTTCATTAATTACTTGAAGATGATTTATCTCATTATCGTTATTGTGTAATTTTCGCATTTTAGAGTTATTACCACGATTTTGTTGGCTCTCTTTATCTTTAGATTGCCGTTTTATATAACAAAACCGGCTATGATTGTTGTTAGATTTTCGTGGTTCTGAATTATTATTATTATTTCGAGGATTGTCATTTCTACCAAATCTAAATTTCTCGTCTTCCCGTTCTCTATTAAGTATATCTAACTGTTCTAAATATCCTAATAATTCACAAGGTTGTGACCATTCCCTTTCTATCATTCTTTCCTTTACATAATACGGTAACCTACTAATTAGGACTCGTATTAGATGACTTTCAGTAATTAGTTCTTCAATTAATTTAGCACAGTTTAAATGCCATTCGAAATAATTCCTATAACCTCCCCACCGTTTAGAATATGGAGGAGGGTCTAACAACTCTAAAGTTAAGTGTTGTTTTCCTCTTGACCAATAATTTTGTTTAAACTGCTTAACGAAATCATCCCAGTCCCTAAATTCAGCCCTATGCAGTACTGCCCATTCCGCAGCTTCTGCTTCTAAATGTCCTATTACAAATTGAATCCGTTTTTCATTATTCCATTTAGGAGATAATGAAGTTTCAAAAGCTTTTATAAAGATTATAGGGTGAAGTTCGCCTCCTGGTTTGAATACAGGAAATCGACTTGCTACATTGGAATTTGTCGTTATATCATCCCAACATTCTGCGAGAGACATAGTTGGATTTTGTTTAGATTGCAGAGACGGAGTTGTGTCGGATTTGCTTGCCGTGATTTCTTTGTGTTGTTGCCGTCCGAGCTAGCAAACACGATGCGACTTGTCTCTGATCACGTTATTACTTCTACTACTTGAAATGTTTTCATTATTATCTAATTCCGATAACCATTTAGTAATTTCCTGTATTCGCATTTCTGTATCGGATACGCAGTTAGCTAATATCGATTCTTCACTGTGTTCACGATGTGAACGCTCTGTACCTTCGTCAATATTATTATCTTTGGAAGTATCAAGGTTACTGCATATTTCGGTAATTAAAAATTTCATGTTTTCTATTTCATTATGATCTTTTTCTACTCGATGAGTTAATATCTCTAATTCTACATTATGTATTGAAGAAATCTCTACAGGTTTGGTAGAAACCTCTTTAATAGATTCTAATAATTCTCTACGAACGGTTTCTGTTTGCATAGAAAATTCATCTCGTAACTTATCGTTATTTTTCTCTATTTCATTTACAACTAAGACATTGACATTATCTAGTCTCTTGGTTAAGTCAGTAATATCATTTCACATGCGAGCTTTTCCTCACGCGATTCCTGGATATGTTCTTCTAACCTTTTACAATTATCAGCAATCTTATTACTAAGTCCTACTAGTTTTTCCTGCATTTCAACTTTAGAAGCCTCTATTTTATCATTTAATTCTCGACTGGTTTCATTAAGATATTCCTGTAACCTGTCTGTAGAGTTTGTTAGCTCCCCTTTTAATCTAGCAGTAGATTCCTCGTTAGACTGTTTTAATTCCTGTTTTAGTTCCTCTTTTAATCTAGCAGTAGATTCTTCGATAGATTGTTTTAATTCAGCTAAAAAATCCCCGTTAGATTGTTTTAATTTAGCGATCGCCCTAAAAAGGGATCTCATGCTCCTATCGGACACAGATTGCTCTTCGTAAGATATTAACTAGTTACACACGCAGACTTGTAATCAACAATCCTATTAAAGCACACTCCCTATGTACAACACTCCACTTCCAACTTAAAACAGACTCACCGGACACTAATATTGCAGTTTGTAGTTCTCGGTGATCAGTGTGCTGCTATGGGATGCAGAAGTAACAGCCGTCGATGCAGCCGCTGAGATGCTGCGACCCCGCTTCCGCAACCGGCAGGACGCTGGGTAGAACACGGGAGACGTCACTGGCTGCAACCACGCCCGGCCCCACCGTTGACAGGCGAAGCCCTCAGCAACACCTCTAATACCAGCCGGAGGAACGCTCCCCAGCTGACGTACTGGGCCTGTTAGTTTAGGGAGGAAACGGTTGTCGGGGTTTGCAGCGTTCAGCTGCTGCCCAACAGATGCGCCTTCTCGTGGAATAACTGCGTGACCGTACTGCTTAGCTGCGCTCCGTCAGATGCCCACACCCCCGAAGTCGCCGCTGGCTGGTGAAGGCTCCACGAAGACTCTCGTTGACTTCCGAAGGACTCTTGATGTTTTAATTGTTTCGTACCTGTGTGCCATAGTTGCACACAAGTCCTGTTTATAAGGTCGCCACGGTATAGTGTAACGACGTACGTTTTGTATAAATGATTTTCTTTTGACATATGACCATGTGCAGACTTCACCTACGTCAGTTACAACACACTTCAAAATTATTTAAATTCTTTTTAAATTGTCTCTGAATGGTTCTTGAACGAAACTGTAATTAAAACATCATCAGTTGAGTCGTATGCGCAGAATTACGTCACTCCGGCCAATTGGTTTGCGCAAACTTTTTTCAATTTAGATGTCGTTTGTTTCTTCTCAGAAATTATATTAATGCAAGTGATCTGATTTAATAAATATTAGAACCACACTGAATAAACTTTAAAGAATCAAACTCGCGATGAACATTGTCAAAAATTAATAATCTTGTCAAATAAATTACGTAACATAATTCTTCATAAATAAATTCTCGGAACACGTATTTAAATTTTAGTAGCATCCACTGGTTTATCTTCCCACATATAGACTTGAACCTGAGCCTTGACAAGACAGAACTGAACATTTACAACATGATTAACTTTCTGTGACGTCATTGTTGTACAGACATTACAAATTCTTATTCTTTTTCAATGTTAGAAGCACGACGCAACAACTCGGTTTCAGGATCTTCTGTTGCTCTTTGGCTGTCGACCCGCGACGTATAGTGGCCAGCAATTTTCTCTCTGGTCCCGGCAGTGAAGATGCTGTTTCCGTTCGTTGCGCCGCCCTCTCCGTACATGAAACATAAAAAATAAATACAAAACTGTAGATAATTCACAGCCATTTCAAATATTACTAAAATACATAAACAAAAAAACTAAACTCATATTCACCTGCAAACTGGGCTGACACTGGTGGATGGGTGACGCTTCAATTTCACATCCCACTACAGTGTCCAGTCTTCTTGCGACCGTACATTCTCGTGACCACAGCTCCAAGCGATCATGTACGGTGTCTACATTCCTGCCAAATCTTTCTGCAGTATCGTTGAAGGAACATCCAGCTTCTTGTAGCCCTATTACACTACGTCGTTGAAACTCATCGATGTGTTGATAATGGCATCTTTTTCACCTCAAAGGCATTCTTGACTAACATCAACTCACCACATACAATCTCAAAGGCAACTAACGCTCACGACCGTTACAGTGTGTATTCAAAGGAATCCTGATCTGGCTGGCTCTGAGCATTATGGGACTTAACTTCAGAGGTCATCAGTCCCCTAGAACTTAGAACTACGTAAACCTAACTAACCTAAGGACATCACACACATCCATGTCCGAGGCAGGATTCGAACCTGCGACCGTATCGGTCGCGCGGTTCCGGACTGTAGCGCCTAGAACCGCTCGGCCACTCCGGCCGGCTGAATCCTGATCTGCATCCTCATATTGGCGCCACCAGCGCGGCTGGTATGATTGAAGTGTCCCCTTAGAAAAATTATAAATGACTGCTCGTAAACCCCTTACGTTATTTGATCTTCAAACAGCTGAGCAGAACTGAACGTACTCACATTTCTTTTTTTACTTATTCTGATCATCACTAAACTGACACACAATATTTTTAGCAACGCAATCTGACTTTTAATAATCCCTACAAAAGAATGTCCCTGACTAACAATAGCCTATACCTTCCATGAATCACTTACCTCACAAAAATCTTCATTACTCGAACTACTGCAATACAGCGAGCGCTAATACTGCCAGCTAAATAAAAGATTCTAACTACTGAAGGCACTAACTACTGATAGGCATACTTAGCAAATGAAAGATTTTGATAGAGAACAATGTATTTACCTTAATGGTGTTCAAAAGTCATAATATATATATATATATATATATCAGTTAATGACAATCAGTCTTACAGATTTACTGTCTTTGATGGACACACGTCCAGATCATCCGCTCTCAAAATTCCGCCATCTCTCCCCACATCCACCACTGCTGGCGGCTCACCTCCAACTGCGCAACGCTACTCGCTGTTAACAGCCAACTGTCCAACACTACATAGCGAACAACAATGCAAACCAGCCACAGACTGCACACAGCAGAGCCAGTGATTTTCATACAGAGCGCTACGTGGCGTTAGCAATATAAAAACCTAAACAGCTTACTTACATGATATCAGAAAAGACATCTTTCAGATGTAGAAACACGCCTACCGACTTTGGATAAGTTGCACAACTCCTTCTCCGTATTGCGATTTTTTCTGTCACTGTAAAAAGCAATTGGAGGTGGCACTTGTTACAGGTCACAGATTCAAAAGAAAAACACGGACAGCTGCACGCAAACGCATGTTGCGTTACCTCATAAGGAATTATTTTACAGAGTGGAAGTAGTTGATTTCACTGGCCGCTATCCATGGTGTCCACGGAGCAAGGTGCCGCTGTGGTTAAGAAAGTGGACTCGTGTCTGAGAGGACGACGGTTGAGGTGTTCGTCTGGCCATCGAGATTTAGGTTTTCTGTGATTTACCTAAGGCAATTGCCAGGGTGGTTCATCTTTGAAAGGACACGGCCGATTCCATGCTTCCTGTGCTGCACATCTAATGACGTCGACGTCGGCGGGAGCATTAAAGTCCAATGTTCCTTGTTCTTTTTTAACACGAAATATAAATAGAGAAGACAGACATGTGTCAGAGAAGTGCAGTGCGTTTCATTAGTAAACACGTAAGTGTCCCGGAGCTATTCATAGATTGCCAGTGCCAGGCAATACGAGAGAGATATTTTCCATTACTCGTAGTTTCACCGTTAAAATTCTGAAGACGCACATTGAAACAAGGGTCAGGCAGCGCAGTACTTTCTCCAACATATACTGCAAAATTTCCGTTGCAGTAGAAAGCAGAATCGAACTTAATAACAGTCGTTACAACTGTGCACCATGCGCGGATGGAGCAGGAAAGATGGAGAACGGTAGTGCTGGATAAATGATCCTACTGCACCTACCATTATACTAACATCGACTCCAGGAACAGCAGTCTCATTGCCCTGCAAAGGATCCTTGTAACAATCTCCCACGACCTTATCAGCTTGACGGATGGGTGCTCACTTTTTGTGTCCATTATTGCCGAGTGCATACAACGGCGTGCTTACCAGTATCTTTAAAAACGCCACGCATAAAAACGGGATTCTTCTACGGTTCATGTAGTGTTGGCAGAAGAGCCAACACCGTGTTGCTAGAGGAGGCCGAAATGCACGCGTTTAAATACACGCAGACTGGTGTGAGGTCTGGAGCAGGACAATGGCTTGAGAATTGCAAATAAAGTACGTAGATGATTTAATACTTAACTTTAATCCATAATTGGTGTACATCTCTCTTGACTGTACATAATTTCCATTTCAATATACACTGGTGATGGCGCATTGCTAGGTCGTAGCAAATGACGTAGCTGAAGGCTATGCTAACTATCGTCTCGGCAAATGAGAGCGTAATTTGATAGTGAACCACTGCTATGAACGTCGGCTGTACAACTGGGGCGAGTGCTAGTAAGTCTCTCTAGACCTGCCGTGTGGCGGCGCTCGGTCTGCGATCACTGACAGTGGCGACACGCGGGTCCGACGTATACTAATGGACCGCGGCCGATTTAAAGGCTACCACCTAGCAAGTGTGGTGTCTGGCGGTGACACCACAGTTCATAGCTCGGGTTCTATTGGTGATATAAAGATACGGTCAGGTGTTTTCGATAACCCTTAGACTGAGGAACATTTGTATACCTAACAGAAGGATCGTCTTAGTGTTACTATCCTGCAGTAAAGGGTCAAAGCATGAATATTGCACACTTCCTCCAGCTTAGGCAACTGGATCATAGCAGTTGGATCTGTTTGAATTTCATGTGGTTTACGGTCGACCTAGGGGGGGATGTGTGGAGGCATCATTGGTTCATGGGCGGTTCTTTAGAAAACCTGAAAAGAGTTTTTATCCATTTTCTCGTACTAAAACCGAGCCGCTGATTCCAAGACGGCTGTACACAACAAATGATTAAAATTTTTGTGATATCTTCCTAAGATCCTGATCTCTAACACCACTGACAATTTTTCGTATATCTTTATCCGTTTCTGTGATATAGAAGTTCAAATTTACCCTACTTGTACACGTAAAATCCTGTGGGAGGCGAAATCTAAATAATAAATAACGACAGCAAACTACTAAAATTTTAACCATATGTCCTCTAGTAATTTACCTAGAAGTTCCATCTTCCCGTTTTTAAAATCTTTATCCATAATTGAGAAACACCCCAAATCTTGGCTTTTGGGTACCAAAACCGAGCCGCGAATTAAAAGACGGCTATGCACGGCAAATGGCTGCAGTTTTTACAATATATTCCCAAAATCTCGATCTCAAACAGCATATAAAATTTTTTCTTGGTGTCTCTAGCCATCTTTGAAATACAGAGGTTCAAATTTACCCTACATGTATACGTGAAATTCGTGGTAAAAGTCCGGTGTGAAGCAAAAACGTAGTTTATAAAGGATCGTAGCACAAAAAGTATGCTGCGAAGTGTCTTCGTTATGATCAGAAGGGTTCTGGGAACTCCATTTTGTAGAACTGAAGCACTTGCAAAATTTTTGTGCACGTGATAACCGATCGGAGCTGTAAAATTAGTTTTACGCTATTTCTATTTCACATAAGTAAACTATTAAAATTTTGATGGCCCATTAAATTCTTTTCATGTGTGTGACGTACCCTGGGGTGACGAGGAAAAGAAGGAAACCAGCGAAAAAATGCTACTGCAGGAGCACAAAAAGGGTGGATATGCGGACCGAAAAGTGGTGTACCTGATGCTCCACACTACCTTTCTCAGAAGTTTTAAAAAATTTAGCATGCTAACATATTTGCGCTTTTTATGCTGAGAGATACAGTGGCACTCGGAAAGAGGCGGAAAATTAGCAAATACTGGAAATAGTAGATCGTGTTTGTGGTATAGAAAGAGCGAAGAAGAGAATAGAAGTGAGAGCGAAAGATAGGGACACTTCGGCAGTGAAACATAGTTGACAATGGCAGAACAGTGCTAGGAAAAGACTGAAGGAGACTGTTCCAGTGGAACATGTAACATGCCCTTTTATTTATTATTATTGTTCCCGCTCGTTCGGGATCTGAATAGCAGCCCAAAATTAGATAATTAATTAATGTGACCGTGTACCTAATGGGCTGGCAATCGGATTGGACTGCTCAGGGGATGTTACATTCCGTATTGTCCTTCGCAAAAACTGTAATACGTACTGTTTGGTGACAAGAAGGACACAACACAGTTTCACAAAACAAGATCTATATTCTTAGCAAAAGCACAAAATAAGGAGACAGCCACTGCCTCCGTCAATACACTGTTAATGATGGCTAATCTCAGCACAGGTTTCTTTAGTTATTCTTAATCGTCACACGCAACATCCAATCACTGTAATCCAGGTAATGCCGGCGCGGTAGACGCGGAAGTCCAATAGCGGCACTTAATATCACTGAAATCACTCTGTAATTAAACTTTCTCACTTTCCCGTATAATATTAACACAAAGGGGTTAAACCGCGGCGATGGCCACTCCCTTTGTCGGTAATTTGCATTAATTCAACTGCTGGCTTCTGCACAGCTCTGCCCGCCTCGCGGGAACCTACCACACCCTGACTTCAGCAAATCTCAACTCTCACTGCTCCGCCCAGTTCTTCCCGCCTCGCGGGAATCTACCCAAGCAGCACTCGGCACTCCGGTGAACCCCCTCTAGCTCTCGCGACCTGCACACACTACTCGATAGTTGCCCTGTCGACCTTTGTGAGCGCAAACTTAGTAGTAAGGGCCTGCGGACCCCTTACATCCCCGCCCTCAAAAACTTCTTTTGAACTGCAGGTGAAAAAGAATCGGCAAGGGATTTAAAACATGGCTACATTTGAACAGAGCATACAATACAAATAATTAATGAATTTACAATTTTTCAAATTAATCCTGGACTCCGGTAGTGGGCTGCCTCCACAACACTTTCTACAAAAGGTTATTACATCACATAAATGGCATTGTCCAAATTTACAATTTTTCATCTCAACCAGCAATAGTCCTCTATAGTCCAATATCAAAATGACAACACACACAGCATATATACTCAAAAATCATTATCTAAACACAGGACATATGAATTATTACTCTACCATTTTAGTTATTACAGGTTTTATATTCATTCTGAGACAATCTTCGACATGAAATATGCAACTCTAATTGTAATACATCACAAAACACAATGTAAATAAACCTTTCCCTCTTTCAAATGTCCATTTTACAGCTAAATGTTCTAACCATGTCTTAGCAGGTTTATTTGGGTCCTGGTAGCCCTCACTCTTAACCGGACCTCATCTGGAATGTCATTTGGTTTCTCGGTTCCTCCGCCTCTTCCTCGGTAATCAGATGAATGATTAATATGAATCCTTGGGTCATTACTCCCTTCTCTGTTTCTATCATTAGCTTGCTTGTATTTCTGTGATTTAATAGACTCCAACTGCTCCAGTATCTTCATTAAGGCCTCCCTATCTTTGATTAGGCTCCTAGATATAGTTCCTTGCTTTTTCTGATTCAATCTTCTTTTTATTGCAGATACCATTACGTTGTCACTCAGGGGTTGCTCCAAAATCCCGTTCCATTTCCACAAATGTTTGGAAAATTCTTCCGACGTTCCTTTCCAATTACTAAGTGGTCTGCATCGTAGCGGGTCCTCAAGTGCTGCACACTGACGACCTTTGGGCCAGCATTTCTTCAATAATCCTCCTCCAAACTGATCATAATTAGTAGTCCCTTTCTTCCTCTTGATTCCACAAGTGAAGTCCTCACCTTCGATTGCACCCCACTGGTCATCTTCTTCTCGCTGTACGGCTATAGCATTTCTCGGCTTGACTGCCAATTGGTTTTGCTTCTCTCCTATCCCCTCAACCACATCGTTGCATTGTTTCTGCATCGGCGTCACCTCGGTGATCCTTTCTCCCAATTCGGTTTTAGTCTCTTCAACATCGTCTTCTATCTTCTCTGTTAACTTTCCTTCCATCTTCTCCACGTTTCCCTGGACCTGGTCTATATTTGCCTGTAGCTTATTTTCTCTCTCGTCGATGTTCATCTTCAATCGTTCTGGTAACTCCTGCGTTTCCTTCCTCAGATTACATTCCGTCTTTGTGTACGAGGTTCTAATTTCTTGTACTATAGTTTCTTGTAAATTTTCCTTTAATGATTCTCTCGTTTCTTGCAAACCTTTCCTAAATGATTCTCTGAATTCTTGTGAACTCTTCTCTATTGATTCTCTGAGTTCTTGTGAATATTCCTCTAATGATTTGAGCATTCTTTCTTCCCTCTCTCTAGTTTCTTTTAGCAACGTTGCCAACATCGATCGTATATCTGCATCCTCTGAAACTGGCCTATCTCTCATCGTTTGTTCCGGTGTCTCAGGATAATTAGTTGAATGTGCTGATGGGCTTCCTAATGACAATCCACAATCACTGATTCCTGAATCATCTCTGTCTTCTTGTCCTATTCCTTTCCTTTCAACTACTGCCTCACAGACCTGCTTATCTTCAGAAGACATGTTTGGTTTATATTTAATGCCCAGGCAAGTAATACAAAATAACCTCCAATAACCCAAAACACTCCTAATTACCATGAAACTAATCAACAGTACCTGCAATCCTTTCAGTTAATTCCCAAAATGATACAACATGCCTGAGTACTGAACATAACAGCTCCCAAAAACCAAAATTTCCAATAACAATTTCCACATACACAGTTTATGTAAAAAATGTTTTAAACAAGATAATCATAACTCTCACAAAATCTGTAAATGCAAATTCATCAAAACAATTATCATTTATCCAGTGCAGTGTGCATAAATAAGCATGCTAGACTTCCGAGTATGTTTCGCAACTTTTTTGAAATTACTGCAATTGAGCACTTTTCCTAATGTAAATATCAGTTAAAACTGTTTATTTATCGCGAATACTGCACACTGCAATTTATTGTTATGTTAACCCGTCGTCTTCACTCACCAACCGACGTTACCGCGAGTCGCGATGTTTCGACGTTTGAGATGGGCGTGGCTGTGCCGCCGCTGGAGCTCGCGTGAAGTTGAAGATCAGCTGCAAGGCGACGTAGTTCCTCGTCGGCCGCTCCGTGGCGCTGCAGGCGGGCGTAGTTCGTAGTTCGGCTGCTAGATGCCGGAACTGCGCTCGTTGTCTCGAAGTTGCGTCGCCCCGTGGCGCTGTAGGTGGGCGTAGTTTGTAGTTCGGCCGCTAGATGTCGGGATTGCGCTCGGTATCTCGAAGTCGCGTCGCTCGCTGTGGTGTCGTGTGACATCACCTCGCGGATCGAAGCTCTTTGGTGCAACTGCTATGTGGCTCTGCGTGACATCACTCACTAATTGCGTCGCCACAATACCTTGTCGTCAGCATAACAGTTTACGGGTCCACACTAAACCGTCCGATTTTCACCGTTCAAAAATAATTTCCGTCAACATGTTATCACTAAACACCTTTCTAACAACTTTTGTGACGAAATCTTAGCTGGTTTTGCTATTTTACTGTTCACACGTGTCTTTCTTTAGTGTCCACTTTTCACAGTTTTTCGCGCGGATTTTCGCATTTGCACTTTACAATACAGTTTATTGACGCTATTGTTCTATTTAATATGGCAATAAAAACAGTTTAGTCACAATTGTGCGATATTACTACTTCGTATTGTTCCATAAATGCACTGTTCCTTATCGCGATTTTAACGTTCATGCACTGTCCCGATTCCACATTGAAAAATTAGTTTTCCGGCGTTAAACAAGGTAAATTACCTGTTGTTCATTACGATTCGTCCGAAAATTGCACTTGTCCTTTCACGGTAAGCCAAGGGTGTAACATGCCCTTTTATTTATTATTATTGTTCCCGCTCGTTCGGGATCTGAATAGCAGCCCAAAATTAGATAATTAATTAATGTGACCGTGTACCTAATGGGCTGGCAATCGGATTGGACTGCTCAGGGCATGTTACATTCCGTATTGTCCTTCGCAAAAACTGTAATACGTACTGTTTGGTGACAAGAAGGACACAACACAGTTTCACAAAACAAGATCTATATTCTTAGCAAAAGCACAAAATAAGGAGACAGCCACTGCCTTCGTCAATACACTGTTAATGATGGCTAATCTCAGCACAGGTTTCTTTAGTTATTCTTAATCGTCACACGCAACATCCAATCACTGTAATCCAGGTAATGCCGGCGCGGTAGACGCGGAAGTTCAATAGCGGCACTTAATATCACTGAAATCACTCTGTAATTAAACTTTCTCACTTTCCCGTATAATATTAACACAAAGGGGTTAAACCGCGGCGATGGCCACTCCCTTTGTCGGTAATTTGCATTAATTCAACTGCTGGCTTCTGCACAGCTCTGCCCGCCTCGCGGGAACCTACCACACCCTGACTTCAGTACATCTCAACTCTCACTGCTCCGCCCAGTTCTTCCCGTCTCGCGGGAATCTACCCAAGCAGCACTCGGCACTCCGGTGAACCCCATCTAGCTCTCGCGACCTGCACACACTACTCGATAGTTGCCCTGTCGACCTGTGTGAGCGCAAACTTAGTAGTAAGGGACTGCGGACCCCTTACAAACACGATTAAAGAGAAGGTGAAAATGGAAGTTGGTGAGAGCCAGTGATAATGAGAGACACCGTCTACGACGACGATAACGAGGAAGGGAGACATGGTGGCAGAGAGAGAGAGAGAGAGAGAGCAGCAGTGGGAACGAATGAATCAGGTGTTAGCAGTGAAAGAGAGCAACAGGCAGGCAGTGGCAGTGAGAGGGGACTAGTAGTAGTGCAGGACGAAGGAGACTGTGACTGACACGGTACAGCCTGACAGAGAGAGACGAAGAGGTACCTACAAAGAGTTGGGCTGAATGAGTGAATGAGAACGGGCGAGTGGCAGTGAGAGAGTATGAGCGACTTTGAGCGAAGGACTAGTGCATGTGAGCGCGTAACAGTTAGGGAGGCTTGCGCGAGTTAGAAGTGAGATGTATGTTAAAAAGAGCGCGAAGATGCTCGCATGTCAGAATTTTTGGGAAAATATTGAAAGGTGCTGAAGGTTTCTTGAGGCAGCTGCTATTCTACTTTTGTCTGTCTCTTAAATTAACAAGAACAAATTCGCATTTTTCGTGCTCCGTCAGGAAAATTTTTTAGCTGAAAGACTACAATTCATTGTAGCACAAGGAAAGCGAAATTTTGAAATACCGTAGTTTCCACGAGTAAATACAGTAAAAACTCTTTGACTGACGAAAATGCTTGTATAAAGTATGCTATTTATGCTTTCATGATAAGTGTCTCTTTGCTGTTTAAAGATGACATCGGGAAGATGTGTTCCCCTTTGGAGTCCACATTCTAATACACTGTTACGGAAATTCCGGAATGCTCTGTGTGGCGTATCTCGGGGAAAGTTAGTAATATCTTCTTCAGTCTTTTGTTTCAGCTCGTGAATAGGAGCAGGACGTGTGCTTTTGAGGTGCCCCCACAGAAGAAACCGCATACACTAACAAGGAACTCCTCAATGCGAGTTTGGAAGTTCAGTCTCTAGTAAAGCTCATTTGGAAGTGTTGGGTTAATAATGACGACAGGAAAAATATTAGCTGCTAATGACATATCACTTAACATGTGCATCAGGAGGGCGCCAGAAAATAAGTATCTGCGAGGTGCAGAGATCAACCTTCTATGGCATGTATGTATTACATTTTAGAAAATTGACATCGTCGCCGTTCAAGACATTTTCAAAAGAATACATGAACTAGCACCATGCTTTTGGTATCATCAAAACACTTTCGTTGAAAATGGAATGACGTAGGCGAAGAAAGCTATTTCTGAAATCCTGCTTCCTTCTGCCAGCTTGTGACAATATTGCTTTGAAGATCTCCGCTTGTCCTACTAATGTATCTTCCTCACACTGATGTTAAGCTCGTCATTATTCTCCCACTACTTTATTTCTACTCCGTCTTACATTGGTTTATCCTTCATGTCTGTTATACGTAAGCTGGCCGTTCCATTCAGAGTTTCTCCCTAGTCCTCCTTACTTCCGTTCAGAGCGACTGCGTCGTACATAAACCTTATCACTGTTGCGTTTTCTCTTGTGAAACTTCCTTTTTCTACTCTCCTTGGCTGTTCTACCTGCAGGGCAGAAACATCGGTTGCCGTACGCTCCACTGCTGCCATACGATTTTTATAACACTTTCTGGTCTTTCACATTTACTGCTCTTAATTGGTCTTACAACGTTACTGGCACCACAGGCCCACTGACGTCAACGTTTACGGTTTCTTACTGCATGTGAGCCGGCCGTTGTGGCCGAGGGGTTATAATTGCTTCAGTCCGGAACCACGCTGCTGTTACGGTCGCAGGTTCGAATCCTGCCTCAGGCATGGATGTGTGTGATGTCCTTCGGTTAATTAGGTTTAAGTAGTCCTAAATCTAGGGGACTGTTGACCTCAGATGTTAAGTCCCATAGTGCTTAGAGCCATTTTAACCATTTTTTTACTGCATGTGAAATACACATATCGACAAAAGCTGGGGCGCTACTCTTTCTCCCAGTGCTATGTTCAAGATCAGAATTCCTCTTGTACTAGCGTTACCACTTGAAAATCATTTGTGTTTTAGAACTGTTTTTTAAAACACATTCTTCCGACTCTGCTTCATACTATACAAACAGCATCTTGAAAGTGAGAATTACTTGTTTAATAATATTTGAGTTCTATACGATTTCAGGCTTCAACGTTTTAGTGACTAACTTCATGCGGATTTCAGTAGAAAAAATGTGCAACATTAATGGACGTATCCTAAGGGAAAGAACGAAGACTATCAACAATAAATTGCGTTATATTAATAGGAAACTAACAAGAGTAGTAACACACATAAGTCTCTGGAAACTATAAAAAAAAGCCATTTCCTCATTATCTCTCAGAAGGAAAGCTATGCTAAACGGAGAACAAACTATCATACTCCAGTAAGTGGTGAAATCTGTACATATGTTGAATGAAGAAAGATTTTCAATATCTTTATTAGTTTAAAGTTTAGTATCTGATGGTAAATTATGCAAGTAACATCCAGCAACGAATCTCCAAAATTTAAACGCTTAATCCGATTTCGTCGATCGACTTGTCTTTAGAAAGCTATTAGTGTAAACCTAAATTGGTATGAATTACAGGCATGTAACTTGAATAGTACATGAGTTATTGGAGGTCAAAGTGGCAGATTACTATCGATAGCGTCAAGCCATAAGTGCTCCACAGTTACACGAAAAAACGGTAGCAGCATGCTTATAAATATATTTATTCATCTATGTCTTTGTTTATATCCGATATATACTATTCATGAAGAAATTAGTTAAATATTTACTGTGTTTTAGAAAGCATAGAGACATTAGTCTACTGGCCTACCTTTTGTTACTATTCCTTTGATATGTTTATTTAATTTGTTTATGTATTTAATAATGCGTGTTAGAGCATGTTCATGGTCCAACTGTATGAATATTTATTAAATTTCAAGTTCTTTAAATGTAAATCCAGTATTTGGAAAGTGTTATGTTTATGGGTGTGCATTTGCTGGAGGACATGGCGGGAGCGCTCTAGCCAGTCACAGCGCTCGTGAATGGGGGGACTGGATGGAAGTGGGAGAAGAGCATAGTTTCGAGAGAGGACGGGGGGAGTTTTAGAACAGGGCGGCGCGAGGGACACGGGAGTGATGGACGTGAAGGCGCGACGTACGGTAGCAAGAGAGACTTGGAGAGTGTGGTGCGGTTTGCACGTGGTCGCGGCAGATAGAAATACTTCGGAGTGCCGGCTTGTGCACTTGTGACATTTCCGTCGCTTCTACAGTAAAGACGTAGTGTGTGTTTCGAAGTGATTATCTCGCGAGCTATGTTGTTGTTCATAACTAATTAATTGCAGTAGGAATCTATTGTTTCCATGTTACTCAACTTATTTTATTTAATTGCTGGACCATCGACACCAGTAAGTGTTTTGCAGAAATACACCGCATTCTCAAAAGTAATTCAACTATCGTACTCATCATTTAAAGTCGTTAAAACAGTACCTGCAGATTTTATTTAATTGCAATCTTCCATTTATAAATTTCTATATTAATCCGCAATTGCCGAGTGATAGGAACCTTCGACCATTCGATTCATGAGTGTATTCATATCGTACATGGTAGACTCAGCAGTATTTGGCTTGTAATGTGGCAACTACTTATCCCAGCCCCTAGACAACGAAACCAGCCAAAACTTTTAATATTGCAACTCTGAGTCGGAGGGTGCGTAGTTTTTGAAAGCCCGCAACAGGCTCTACTAACGGTATACTAAGTCTTCCACACGTACACAGTGCTGGTGACTACTCTGAAAGACAGTAACAGGTGCATCATGTAACTCATTTGTATCGGTTGTGAATAAATAGTTGCCACTAAGTTCCAAGCCTCCTACATTGAGGTGACAATGTAGTCATGGGATAGCGATATACATATATACAGATGGGGTATTATCGCGTACGCAAGGTGTTAAAGGCAGTGCATTGGCTGAGCTGGCATTTACACTCACAAGGGGAGGCCGCCAATTGTAAAATTCAGATTCGATTCATACTGCGCATAATAAAAGCTCATGGCCAGAGGTGTAATGTGGCAAAGCACCAAGATGCACTTCTCAGCCGTTGTCGAGAAAATCTACAGTTAAAAGAAACCGTTGGGGTGAAATACTCTCTACGAGTTACAGTTTACTACATCGTCGTGGCGCAGCGGTAAGCGCTCGGCTTCGTAATCCAAAGGTCGCCGGATCGAATCTCGCGCCATGCAACCTTTTTTTTTTTTAATATTTGTTTTTTGTAATTTATATATATATATATATATATATATATATATATATATATATATATATATATATATATATCGTTTCTACGTCTTCCGTTAACTACACGTGTAAACATTATGAAGACAATTAATAACATTTGAGAAATACAACTTTGTTTGCGGAAAACATAATCATGTTCGAAGTCGCCAGTTTTTTCACGACAAACGACTTTCAACAACTTATTATATGCATAATTGTTGCAACTGATTGCCGGGAATATATATATATATATATATATATATATATATATATATATATATATATATATATATATATATATGAATTACAAAAACAAATACTAAAAAAAAATTTTGCATGGCGCGACATTCGATCCGACGACCTTCGGATTACGAACCCGAGCGCTTACCACTGCGCCACGACGCTGTTGGAAAATATGAATCGTACAGAGTATTTCACGCCAACGGTTTCTTTTAACTGTCGATTTTCTCGACAACGGCTGAGAAGTGCATCTTGGCGCTTTGCCACATTACACCTCTGGCCATGAGCTTTTATTATGCGCAGTATGAATCGAATCTGAATTTCACAATTGGCGGCCTCCCCTTGTCAGCTGATTCATATGAAAAGTGATTCTGGCTTCACGACGGGAATTAACAGACTTTGAAAACGGAGTGCTGGTTGGAGCTAGATGCATGGGACATTCCATTTCGGAAATCGTTAAGGAATTCAGTATTCCGTGAACTACAGTGTCAAGAGTGACCTAGAGTACCAAATTTCAGGCGTTACATATCAACACGGAGAACGCAGTGGCCGCCGGCCTTCACTGAACGACGACAGCAGCTACGTTGTGGAATTGTTAGCTGTAAAAGACAAGCGACAATGCGTGACATAACTGCAGAAATCAATATGGAACGTATGACGAAGGTATCAGTCAGGGCTATGCAGCGAAATTTGGTGTTAAAAGGCTGTGATAGCAGACGACCGACGCGAGTGCATTTGCTAACACCACATCGCCTGCAGAACATCTCCTGGGCTCTTGACTGTACGGGTTGGAACGTAGACTACTGGAAAACGGTGGTTTGGTCGGATGAATCCTGATTTCTTTTGGTAAGAGCTGATGGTAGCGTTAGAGTGTGGCCCAGACCCCACGAAGCCATTGACCCAAGTTGTTAACAGGCGCTTGCAAGCTGATGGTGGGTCCGTAACGGCGTGGACTGTGTTTACGCGGAATGAACAGGGTCGTATGGTCCAACTGAACCTATCAATGACTGTAAGTTTTTATGTTCGATTAATTGGAGACCATTTGCAGCCATACACGGACTTCATCTTTCCCAAAAAACGGCGGAATTTTTGTGGATGACACTGCGCCGTGTCATTGGTCCACAATTGCTCGCGTCTGCTTTGAAGAACATTCTGGACATTTCGATCGAATGATTTGGCCCCCAGATCGTCCGACATCGCGTCGGACATTTATGGGACAAAGCCGAGAGGTAAGTTCGTGCACAAACTCCTGCACCGGCAACACTTCCGCCATTACTAACGGCTGTAGAGGCAGCACGGCTCAGTATTTCTTCAGGAGACTTCCAACGACTTTTTGAGTCCATGGCGCGTCGATTTGCTGCATTCTGGTGGGTATAACGAGATCCAACATGATATTAAGAGATGTACCATGGCTTCCGTCACCTCGGTGTGTAGGACACTGTCTACGTGATTACTAAGAAGAAAAATTTCATCAGAATTGTATTTCTTCTTCTCTGACCCCACTCTAGAACAGTCTTGAAGTGTCCACTCCAGAAACTTCATACATTGAGTCACGTATTTCTATTCGTCTTTTGACATAATTTACACGACCAAGTGACTCTGCCATTCTTCTAAACTTCTTCGGGAGAGTAGTCCGGTAGCGTTCTCGCTCCCCACGCCCGGGTTCCCGGGTTCGATTCCCGGCGGGGTCAGGGATTTTCTCTGCCTCGTGATGGCTGGGTGTTGTGTGATGTCCTTAGGTTAGTTAGGTTTAAGTAGTTCTAAGTTCTAGGGGACTGATGACCATAGCTGTTAAGTCCCATAGTGCTCAGAGCCATTTGAACCATTTTTGAGAGTAGTCGTTCTTCGTGTCCTTGATTTCGAGCTTCTTCTTGTGCGGAGACGATGTTAGAATTGTATAGTCTGCTGTTTTCCTCTTTCTCGCACCTTTATGGGTAAGCAGCGGAGGCATTTCCTTTGCCTTTATGTAGGGTTAGGTCTTGGGGAGCTTTTATCTGATGAAAAATGTGTGAGGCTCAAATGGTTCAAATGGCTCTGAGCACTATGGGACTCAGCTGCTGTGGTCATAAGTCCCCTAGAACTTAGAACTACTTAAACCTAACTAACCTAAGGACAGCACACAACACCCAGCCATCACGAGGCAGGGAAAATCCCTGACCCCGCCGGGAATCGAACCCGGGAACCCGGGCGTGGGAAGCGAGAACGCTACCGCACGACCACGAGATGCGGGCTGTGTGAGGCGGCGCCATATTTGTAAAAGAGCCTGAAAACTGATTTGTGGTCAGCCAGACAGCGATGGAGAACATACTGACAATAGTTTCCGGTCTGTAAGCCCACATTGTTCTTTTGTTAACTGAGAGAAGTTTTTCTACCCTTTACTCGACAGTATCAGGAACTATGATTTATAAATCAACATTTTAAGTTCTAATTGATCGATGTATTTGATAAGTTTTTTCTGCTCAGCATAATAGTATTGCTGATAATAATAGTAATAATGATGCCTCTCTCACTATAAGCAGTTCAGAGGCGACCTCTACGGTAAGTTTCCATTGAATGGTCTTTCGCCCTGACTGCTGATAGTCAAAGTAAATGCTCGCCACAAAAGTGGCAAAATAATGTCCCCACTTGCTATTGCTACACGGTTTTGTTAACATTATGGGCGGCACACAAACAGTTACTTCCGCGAAATCTAAGTTTGCGATGTACAGACCTCGCATGTTGAGTCCCCATTTGTGCCAAAAACATGAGTTTAGTAGCAGAATAGCTGTGACGTCACCCGAGGCAACGCGTAAGCCGGCGTTTCACTGACGCGGGCAGTATGGTAGCTGGGAGCGAAGTGAACTCAAGTCGTGTAACTGCCTCTCAGGCCGTATTTATGTATGGGCGCAGCGGACGGCCGAAGGGAACATCTGCGTCATCCGCTCTATATCCAAGTAGCGGCATGTAATTGACTGCTTTCTTGAACACACATCATTTTAAAACACTGTTGTCTATCAATTTAGAATCTTCGTAATTTTTGTATGAATGGGATTAACTTTGCTTTAATCATCGAAAACGTTTTAGTGAGCCTGCATTTAAACTTTGCTGGCTAGAATTTTTAGAACGGAACCGATAGTAGAACATGAACTCTGAACTACATCTTGAAGAGACCTTGTATTGATTGTTATTGTCATCTATATCTTCAAACTTGTTGTATCTTCATCATTTAATAGATGTAATCGAATACTGTAGTCAGAACTACTATCATTAATATAACTGATGCTTTATCTACTACAAGTAAGGATGTTTTTGTTCCAAGTTAGGTTTTCAGTGAATTACTCGAAAACTATTAGAGGTAGCTTAGAGGGGTCCCACAGTTAATGTCTTTATATAGAACTGAAGCTTCATATGAATTTTCATGTAAGTGTAACATTTAGCGCCTTTAATTTTTCGTAAAACACCACTCTTCACCAAAATATTCTTATGATCAAGTTGAAACTTGTAACAGTTGAGTTTGACATACGTTTGCACATTCTGAACAATTTTTGGTTTTCTAGATTTATTATTTAGCGCCACCTATTTTTTCTTAAAACGATGTGTATTTAGGGAAAGATATTCATCCGATCACTCTGAGATTTAACAATTTAAACATTAACATACTGAAATATATCTTGATAAAGTTTGTAAAAGCAACTTTAACTTTAATTTCATCCTTAAATTATGGCGCAATACGTGATGCTACGCACAGGCGCGTTACGATGGCGCGGCGCTAATAGCTGTGATCTGGGGTGTGTCACGGCACACCCGCTCGCCTCTATCTCTCAAGTGATATCTACATCTACATCTACATCTACACGATTATTCTGCTATTCACAACAAAGTGCCTGCAGAGGGTTCAATGGACCACCTTAAAGCTGTCTTTCTATAATTCCACACTCGAACGGCGCGCGGGAGAAACGAACGCTTAAATTTTTCCGTGCGAGCCCTGATTGCTCTTATTTTATCGTGATGATCATTTCTCCCTATGTAGGTGCGTGCCAACAGAATGTTCTCGCAATCGGAAGAGAAAACTAGTGATTGAAATTTGATGAGAAGATCCCGTCGCAACGAAAAACGCCTTTGTTTTAATGATTGCCAATCCAATCTACCCATCATATCTGTTGCACTATCCCCCTATTTCGCGATAATACAAATGAGCTGCCTTCTTTGCACTTTTTCGCTGTCATCCGTCAGTCCCACCTGATGCGGATCCCACACCGCACAGCAGTACCCCAGAATAGGGCGGACAAGCATGGTGTAAGCGGTCTCTTTAGTAGACCTGTTGCACCTTCTAAGTGTTCTACCAATGAATCGGTCTTCGGTTTGCTGTACCTACAACATTATCTATGTGATCGTTCAAATGTAGGTTATTTATAATTGTAATCCCTAAGTATTTAGTTGAATTTACAGCCTACAGATTTGTGTGACTTATCGCTTAATCGAAATTTAGCTGATTTATTTTAGTGTTCATGTGAATAACTTCACACTTTTCTTCATTCAGGGTCAATCGCCATTTTTCGCACCATACAGATGTCTTATCTAAATCATTTTGCCATTAGTTTTGGTCGTCTGATGACTTTACAGGATGGTAAATGGCAGCATCATTTGCAAACAGTCAAAAAAATTTACTCAGATATTCTCCTATACCGTTAACACTGATCAGGAACAATGCCGGCCGATGTGGACGAGCGGTTCTAGGCCCTTCAGTCTGGAACCGCGCAACCGCTACGGTCGCAGGTTCGAATCCTGCCTCGGGCATGGATGTGTGTGATGTCCTTATGTTAGTTAGGTTTAAGTAGTTCTAAGTTCTAGGGGACCGATGACCTCAGGTGTTAAGTCCCATAGTGCTCAGAGCCACCAGGAACAATATAGGGCCTATAACACGTCCTTGTTTGGCCACAAGTGGCACCACTTTGAACAGACTTTCCTGCATCGACCTCTGGAGACGCTAGTGCTGCCGTTTCGGCTGTGGTCTCTGCAGAATATTCTGTTCAAACCGCAGCTGAAGTGTTTGCTGAAAGTGCTGACGTGTCTGCTTCTGTAAAGCCGCTGTCATCAAAAACATTTCTGTTAACAGGCCAAGTGTCCGTGCTTTTGGACGAGTTTATAGTACTGGCTACTGTTGCGACTCGCGCATTTAAATTGCCGGGCATTTCACTTACGTGAAACTGAGAAATAGCGTAGTATGCTCTCTCATCCACGTTTCACAAGACTGATTGTAGAACACAGAGAGGGGCTTAAAAAAGTCCTCATCAAAAGGCGTCAGGCGGTGGCTCGTATGCGTAGGAAGCTAGAGCACAATGTCACCGTTATTTAATGTGAAGTTAATTGCCGGAATATTCTTAGAGTGCGAAGTGTGGCCATTTATGAAAAGCAATACAGTATCTAAATAGTGTTCGAAGCACTGCACAAAAATTTCACTTGTGATTCAAATACTTTCTGAGGATGCAAATTTAGTTCCTAGAGATGCTTCTGACGATAGCTCGAATTTAAATCGCACTCTCTTAAATGTAAACATGGGTGGCACAAACATCACGACAGCACGGATGGAGCAAACTGTCGTAGTGTTGCTTCCTTTTTCGCCAGTTGTTATTGCATCAATGCACCAACTCGACGTCTTCCCTTCCGTGTATGACGGTAAGACTACGGACGATATAATTTTTTCCGATATTTTTCTAATTTTTGATTACTTCCAGCTTTAAATTCAGCATACATTGAAAAGGTTGTTTTAGAATAAGTTTTATTAAATTTATTTCTCGTGCAAATACATTTCTGTTTACGTAATGCAGTTCTTGTGAATGTGATTGCCAACTTCATTAATTCTGATGTTGTATGATTTTTTATTCGCTAACGTATAGTTTGAATTTATTTTCTAGGAGCAGAATGAAATGAAGATGCAGTTTTGCATAAAACTGTAAATGTACGTTATCAGAATCTTTCAAAGTGTTACGTGCAGCGTGAGGTGTGAGCGGTGTGGAACTCTATCGACAGTTTTCAAGTGTAGTTGTATGACAGCGAATCAAATGACTTCTTAATTAATGTTAACAGTAACAATCTATACATATTTTGTAAATTGACTCACTCCACATCATTTCGGTAACAGATTCTTTTAAATAATCTGTGGAACATGTAGTTCACTAACTAACTAGACCGCCGCGCGGGATTAGCCGAGCGGTCTTAGGGGCTGCAGTCATGGGCTGTGCGGCTGATCCAGGCGGAGGTTCGAGTCCTCCCTCGGGCATGGGTGTGTGTGTTTGTCCTTAGGATAGTTTAGGTTAAGTAGCGTGTAAGCTTAGGGACTGATGACCTTAGCAGATAAGTTCCATACGATTTCACACACATTTGAACTCTTTTTTTAACTAACTAGACCGAGAGAGGAATCTACCAAAAAAGAGTCTCGAACGAGGAGAACAAAGTGGAGGTGACGGTCGTACCGCGCGTTTACTGCTATTGCATTGTGTTCGTGGCCGGTGAAAAATATCAAGTGCTTGAACAGTGCTACATTTGATTTTGACGTGTATCGCAATTAAAGAACTAGTAAACCTTACGTGTAGCATTTCTCATTAACCAGAACTGTCGTTTGACTGATTAAACTTAAGACCTTTATGTGCAGACCGCTGGAGCCATTTCCTTCATCAAACAAGACTAGATCGGTCAGTAGGGCGATAAAATTTTCGGTGCGGTGAAAGATAGAAAAAAAATATTTCAAATCGAACATCGAAGAAACTGAGCAAATGAGGAGAAAAAATGAAGAAGATGAAAAATTCAAACACCAAATTAGTTTCACAAGCATACAGAACAGTTACTTAATACGTACGTACTTACTTTGATGAAAGTTGATGCTGAAAATGAGATTTATTCTTCATTCTAAAAATATAAGCAGAAACGACATAAACCATGGCTATCCAGAAGACCTAGTCCGATGCTTCGGCATGTCTGCCAACCGTATACACCAATTTCTAACTTCAAGAAAAATTCATTCACACCAGAAAATAGTTCAAATGGCTCTGCACACTATGGGACTTAAAATCTAAGGTCATCAGTCCCCTAGAACCTAGAACTACTGAAACCTAACTAACGTAAGGACATAACACACATCCATGCCCGAGACAGGATTCGAAACTGCGACCGTAGCGGTCGCGCGGTTCTAGACTGAAGCGCCTAGAACCGCTCGGCCACACCGGCCGGCCAGAAAATCGTTCCACGCTTTTGTTAGACCAGCTCCTTGTTGTTAAATAAAGTAAATAATTGATGATAGATGTTACTGAGTTGGTAATACAGCTGAGCTAGTTTAAAACGTTCAGCACATTCTTCCTATTTCAGTTACTTTGAAAAATTTGGAATATTGAGAACAAAAAATAAGAAATGGAATTTATTGTCCTTGGTCAGTTTTAAAGAAAATGAAGACAAAGCATGAAAACTGAAGACCGTCCCCACAAAATGAGGACATCTGGGCACCTTAGATTAGTGATTAAAAGTCTAATAGACGATTTCCAGCATTGTGCTCATGGTTGTTAGTGGTGATGGAGAGGTTGGTGGGGGGTGGGGTGGGAGGGAGGTGAAATTCGGCGAGACCAATCATAATAAAAAAGAAGTGCCGTCATTCTCAGTTCTCGCCAGTAGTGGAAGAAGGGCAGCATCAGGACAATTTGTTAGTGTGGGTTGCCAACATTCAGGGGTAAACTTATTTTCCTTTGATTGACAGTTCCTTAACCTATTTTGCTAAACGGATTAAGACCCCATGGGGATAATGGATCGTTTTGACTAACAGGTCATGACCCCCCCTCCCCTGGGGATAATGGTTAATTTTGATTGACAAGTCCTTAACCTATTGCTCCCCCCCCCCTCTGACCTCTCCCCATCCCCCTCTATCTCCTCCTCCCCCATCCCTCTGGAAACTCCCTTCGCCAATACAACCACACTTTTGATATCAAGTGATTGACTAATTAATTAAATCCATCAATTAATTAAATCCACCCCCTGAGAAACCCCCAAGCCCCCCCCCCCATCCCCACCTGGAAATAGGCAGGAAAAGGAATCTGTCACTTTGAGGGAAATCAACTGCAGAGTGTGTAATATTGTTTCAACAATTTACACAATATAGTTTATTTATTTATTTAAAGAATTTGGTGGGAAATCGGCTTCAGTGTATGGAATATTGTTTAAACAATTTAGACAATGTGTGGAATAGTGTTTATTTAAACAATTTATGGGATATAAGGTGGTGTTTGTAATATAGTTTACTTATTTAGTTAAAGAAGTTGTCGGAAAATTGACTGCACAGTATGGAGTACTGCTTTTTTAAACACGGTGACAAGGCAGTATGGTATATTTACACAATTGCAGTGCATTTTTATTCTGATCGTGCATGGAAACGCTGGGTGTGCTTAGTTTCTATTTGCTGTCGAAGTCAGGGATGTTAAGGCACTTCTCTTTTATTTTCCTCAATGTTCGAAGCACACTGGTGTCTAAGCACTGACAGGAAAAGTAGAACAGTTACGTATATAAAAGTTCATGATGTATTTTGAAACCCCCCACCGCTTTCTGCAGACAGACAAATTATGAGAATTTCAGCAGCAACCTTTTTTGTACAGATCGAGAAAGCTACGTTCATACTTCACTGACAGTTAAACCTTGCAAAAGGTGTGTACAGATCATGAATGGAACGCAGAGCAGTACAGTAGCCACCGTTTGACTTCCCATTTGTGTGTTTATCGTCAGGGCGCTGTCACAAAGGTCATAACAGCCCAATGTTCTAATTACAGATCACAGGAAGGACTAAATACCATGGAGGGGATATCGGCCTCCCTTGATCTCGCCCCCCCTCCCCCCCAAAAAAAAGTCAAGTGGCAGAATTCTTTTAATTGTCCAATTCCAAACTCGCTTCATGTCTCTGCCTCTCTCTAGAGGCCACTCCCTCTTTGCCTGTGTGGACCAACACTCCAAACACACAAAGATGGAGGTTTTGGTCTGTCCGCAGAATATTGTATTCCTGTTGCCTCATGCTGGAGCCAAAAGGAAAGTTGACAGAATTTCGATATCAAAAATAGAGTGAAATAATCCATTTGCACTACCCTGTCAAATTAATTGTTTAACAATTTACAGAAGTCAAATGGATGGCTTAAAACACTCACCTCCACGTTACAGTCATCCTTCTTCATAATAAAACATATTATCAAAGTCTGAGTATCACATGCAAACATTATGCAAATCAAGTAATGAAATTTCCGTCACAAATACACACATCAAAAAAAGTTTTGCATCACCACGGTTCCCAGAACTCCTGAAGATACACGTTGAGTGTATCACAGACACAGTTCCTTTCACTGTTCAGAGATGTCACTAAACCCACCCAAAAATGTAAACAACCATGCATGAGCAGCACATATTAGATGGAGGGTGTCTGTCAGCCAATCAGTTCATCATTCCACTAGGACGGAGGTACACGGCTCCTGTTGTCTGTAGTTCAACTGTGCCTAGACGGTCAATACCGCGGTTCGATCGCATCCGCTTTGTTACTTTGTGCCCAGAGGGGCTCTCAACAAGGGAAGTGTCCAGGTGTCTGAGTGAACCAGAGCGAAGTTGTTTGGACATGGAGGAGAAGGGCTCTCAACAAGCGAAGTGTCCAGGTGTCTGAGTGAACCAGAGCGAAGTTGTTTGGACATGGGGGAGATACAGAGAGACAGGAACTGTTGATGACATGCCTCGCTCAGGCCGCCCAAGGGCTACTACTGCAGTGGATGACAGCTAACTACGGATTATGGCTCGGAGGAACCCTGACAGCAATGCCACCATGTTGAATTATGCTTTTTGAGCAGCCCCAGGACGTCGTGTTAAGAGACAAATTGTGCGCAATAGGCTGCATGATGTGCAACTTAACATCCGACGTCCATAACGAGGTCCAACTTTGCAACCGTGACACCATGCAGCACGGTACAGATGGGCCCAACAACACTCCACATGGACCGCAAAGGATTGACACAACGTTCTCTTCACCGATGAGTGTCGCATATGCGTTCAACCAGACAATCGTTGGAGACGTGTTTGGAGGCAAGCCGTTCAGGCTTAACGCCTTAGACACACTGACAAGCGAGTGCAGCAAGGTGGAGAGTCGCTGCTGTTTTGGGGTGGCAGTATGTGGGGCCGACGTACGCCACTGGTGGTCATGGATTGCGCCGTAACGGCTGTACGATACGTGAATGCCATCCTCGAACCGATTGAGCAGCCATTTCGGCAGCATATTGGAGAGGCATTCATTCTGATGGACGACAATTCGCGACCCCCATCGTACATATCTTGTGAATGACTTCATTCAGGATAAAGACATCGCTCCACTAGAGTAGCCGGCATGTTCTCCAGATGTGAACCCTATCGAACATGACTAGATCGAAAAGGGGTGTTTATGGATGACGTGACCCACCAACCACCCTGTGAGATCTGCTCCGTATCGCCGTTGAGGAGTGGGATAAACTGGATCGCCGGTCGGGGTGGCCGAGCGGTTCTAGGCGCTACAGTCTGGAACCGCGCGACCGCTACGGTCGCAGGTTCGAATCCTGCCTCGGCCATAGATGTATGTGATGTCCTTAGGTTAGTTAGGTTTAAGTAGTTCTAAGTTCTAGGGGACTGATGACCTCAGAAGTTAAGTGCCATAGTGCTCACAGCCATCTGAACCATAAACTGGACCAAGAGTACCTTGATGGACTTGGGCATAGTATGCCACAATTAATACAGGCATGCATCAATGGTATCGAACGTGCTACTGGGTATTATCGGTACCGGAGTGTACAGCAGTCTGGACCACCACCTCTGAAGGTCTTGCTGTATGGTGGTACAACATGTAATGTGTCGTTTTCATGAGCAATAAAAAGGACAGAAATGATGTTGATGTTGATCTCTATTCGGAATTTCTATACAGGTTCCACGATTCTCGGAACTGAGGGGATGCAAAACTATTTTTTTTTTTTTGATGTGTGCAAATAGAAGTGCTAAATATATAAGAAGTTTTGTACACAGTGACTTTTCAGAACACAAACACCCTCCCCCAACACAGTTTCCACTAAACATACCTCATGAGGGAAAATCCTGTCTGTTTCAGAAACTCGCGAACATGAATCACGCAGTCCACCGACTACAGGGTAGCCCTGTCTGCACTCGTCGGCAGAGAGATACACACACATCCACGCCTGCCATACCCGCCAACACCGAATGCAAGCGTGCGCGCAGTACAACCATCAGAAATGCATTTGGGTTTTTCAAAGTAGTATAGAATTCCTAAATTGGTTCTCTCCGCTACATTCGGAAGGAGGAAGCCCTACTGCATGATAGGATAGAGGGAGCAGCAAACAGTACTGCAGGACAGAGCCCAAAGCGACATATTGAGAAGCGCTAAAAATGACACACTTAAACCATGACAAAGTCGCTAGCAGTAGTTACCGTGGATAGATGTTGGATATCGCAGCAACAGTCACACATGCTACGCATTCAGCTCCCGGACCTCCACACACAGCGCGCCAAACCCCTCAAACGTTGCCAGTGCCAACGATCAGTCACCGGAGGATATTACAGCCACGGGCACAGAGGCTGTCGTGGACACGCGTGTACCCCATAGTGCACCACCCCCGGCCATGGAAGCGTATGGGGATAACCGGAGTGGTAGGAATTCGGATGTTATCAGTACGTCCAGTGCAAACACCCATCTTTTGGATCTTCTCTCACACAACACACACACACACACATCTACTTCTGCTGCGCTCATCCAGCACAGTGGTCACTTCGCCAGTCCTCTCTGGCGTCGGTAAGATCAGACGAGTTGGTGCATTCTTTGTGTCCGGCTCAGGCTGCGCCAATCCGTTGCTTCCGGTTGCCAGCGCTGCAGTCACCCGCGGTGCACTGAGGAACTAGTAGCAGCAGCAGCTTGGGTGTATGAAGTAGTTCTAAACAATTCCACCCCGACACAGACCGCCTAGTGTAAAAAAAACCACTTTAGCCTATACGGGGCAGCGATTTTGTTGACCATTGACCTCGAATTTCTCGCGAAAAATGTGGATTCCTCGAGTTTATACGAGTTATTTTCTAAGATAGAAGAAATTTGACAATACACACGCTTTTACATCCCTAAAGTAGCGTTACTTGTTGCGAATATCCTGTACAGGAATATGGGATAGGGCTTATTCCCTCTAAGTATTCTTTCATGAGATAGAAAAGTATCATTTCTTATCTGTCACGTCCTGCATCATAGGACTACAATATTAAACTCGTTTTCGGCTCATGAGGGATCGCTAAGATCTGCCAATGTCGTAGGGTGCCTCCTCGTTTTCGGACTCTCCCTTACAGTAACAGCACAGAGAAGTTGTAAATGTACGGTTTATACTACGTATCACTTTATAAATTCGGTAATACTTGTGATTTTCTTATGATGGTCGTCTTTCCTTGTGTAGGTGAGAGATTCAAATATTGTTGAAAGACATAATCGCATAGAAAAAAGGACGCAAAGTCAAGAATCATATCTATGGCGCCTTAGCCGTCACCTCCACCCACCAGACGGCATGGCACTGATATCAAATTGATAGGCTAATTAATTAAATCGATCATGAGTCACTTTGCATGGTGCATAATTTTTCTTTTTCAGTAGTCAGATTAGTCACCATGAAGTTCAGATGGGAATCTCTGGAGGGAGCACGATCACCTTTTTGAGGAACACTATTGAGAACCGATACCTGAAGGACTCTAGCGCCGTCAAAATACATTTTGCTTGAGGACCGTACTATTAATACATGATCACAACTACTATGTTACCGTCACCCGGAAATGCTGTCTGCGATTTGGAATCAAGTCTATCCAGTCAACCACATACTTGCTTTGGACCCTATGGAGATGTGTTTTAATGATTACAGCCATATTCATGCCCCTCTCATATCTCGAAACGTGCAACCCTTTTCGAACATATCTGCTACAGAAAAACTTCAACGTGGCTCTAGACAGTCTCTCTGCATCTTGTAAATGTTCCTCAGTCTCAGCGCTAACCCCGTTGCAGCTGCGTCCATGTGATCATCCCAATATAAGTCGGTACTGAACACAAGTCGGAAAGCGCTGCACCCCATGGAGCAGCAGGTTGCATTTATCCAGCAGGACCGTCTTTTTAGACTACTTGGTGGAAATGGGGACATTTTGTCGTAGCTCCGCCAACAGAGTACTATGTGTAATTCCAGCACTAAAATGCTTTTCTCCTGTAAGAAGAGGTACTATACAAAGAGTACAGGAACTGAGAGAAGCACAGGGATTTTGCTCTGTATTACTGTGCATGTACAAACTACTTACAGGTACTACAGTCCTAAGGAAATCTACATCCCTCAGGGTGCAGTCATGTCCGTCATCCAAACATTCTCGCTATTGCAGTTATTTCGTGTCTCCCTAAACTACAAACTATAAAAGCTTCGCCAACTTCATGTGACAGAGGTCTCGACAAGATACTACCGTGACCCTGCCTTCATATATATATATATATATATATATATATATATATATATATATATATATATATATATATCAAGAACAAATACTGTCTGTGTGCTTGTATCGAGTATATGTGGCGATCCTATTAAATATACAAGTATTGATCCACTCAGTGATCGGAGTCACTTGCACAGACCAGTGTAAAGTTTCATCACCTGTACTGTAGCAGGACCATACCTCACAGACTATCAGTCACAACAGGGGTTCCCATGTTTTGTTGTCTGATGCGTTTTTTTTTTCTGCTTTAACTTGTCCAAGCAGAATAAGACACAGCTTTTACACTACCATATATTTTGTTTTTTTCCAACTCCTTGACTTCGAGGCGTGTGTCAGGTTCTAAACTGACATCAACTCGTTTCGATGCATTCGCTTTGACTAAAAGCTGGACTAATGGTTCACATGGCTCTGAGCACTATGGGACTTAGCTTCTGAGGTCATCAGTCCCATAGAACTTAGAACTACTTAAACCTAACTAACCTAAGGACATCACACACATCCATGCCCGAGGCAGGATTCGAACCTGCGACCGTAGCGGTTGCGCGGTTCCAGACTGTAGCGCCTAGAACCGCTTGGCCACCCCGGCCGGCAAAAGCTGGACATTGCATGGTATAAATTATGTTTCTGCTCCGACAACACACACAGAGGATGATTTTAAGTAAAAGGCAGTCACAACATATGGAAACTGGAGGAGTTTTGCAGCGCTGTGGAGCGTTTCCAAACAGCTGTCGTAAGGTGACTGACAGCGTCTACATTGAAACTCATCTTTCACGGTGATAGGACAGCAGATAGATTGATTCTTCATATTGCAGTCATGTACCCGATCAATGTTTTCGTGCTGACTATCCCCAGAAGTTGATGCCCCTCCACCAAAAGTCTTCCTCCATCTCAAACAAGCGATGTCAGTCAATCATTATGTGGTCATCAAAAGCACACCAGTGGACAGATGGGATGAAAAAGACACCGTTGATGCACTGTCACAAGCATCACACTTGAAAGTGAGATCTATTTTAGCAATTTTGCCAGTTTTTTCTGTAATTTCAACGCTGACCAAGGGCATGGCAGCATGCTTCCCAATTTCTGAATCATCGCAAAAACCGCCCGTCCTCTACTTTGCGAGTACCACTGTGAGTGTAGATAGATGACAGTGCAGTTCGTCCATTCATTGTAAATTCTCGAACATATATACCAAAGTATACCAGACGGTGATCTACTTATTTCTAGCACTTCGATCGTAGTGCTTAACTTAAGATTACGATTGCCCATCTTACCCTGTATGGATCGGAGTCACAGAGCATTTTCGCATTGTTGGGATAAAGTTGGAGATCTCCTGGCATTTTCTTTGGCCAACCCTCCCTTCAACACTGTAACCAATGTAATCTGCGGCTGACCAGAAGGAGACCACTGCATTCCACGTCTCATGAAGGAGCAGAGCAAGGCGAGTCCTTAACTATTTTTCCGCACCACCTTTCTCACACCACCCATCCAAGTCCACAAGATTTCTCCAGATGCGCGCATGTCGAGGAGGTTAGCACCCCTTTCGATGTATAGTTTATGTGAAAGTGTTGTGATGATATAACAGACGGTTAAGAAAAAGAAGTAGAAGAAACGTGTGGTTTTTACCCCTGGTGAAAGTCCACATGGGCAGAGTTTGAAGCATTTTACATAAATTAACTGCGCTATCAATTCTGAAGTATTGTTCTAGTGTATGGGTCAGTGTCAAATCGGTATTGGTAAGCGAGAATACAAACACAATGATTCCTGAGGCTACAAAGTTTTGCACTGAAAACACTGTATAACGCTAGAGCGGTGCGGTTTCCGACCTATTAGTCATGCGGAATGCAACCCTGTCAATATTCCAATGTAAGAAGTATATCCCCAGCGCATGACATACATTCTCCATGCAAGTTTCTGTGGTGACAAACTGTAAAGAGATAGAACCACTACGTAGCACAGCAAAGAAAACATCGTTTCTCTGTAGCACAAATACTACATATGTTTCCAGAGGTTTATGACGCCTGGTGTTTACGAAGTTCATCCCCGATTACGGTTCGGAAATTATGATATGTTCTCAACAGCCCTATAAAATTATCTTCGAGAGCCGAAAATGCAAACGAAGAAACAGTGGCAGCTTAGGAGGAAATAAACACTACGATCAGTATCCAGAGGAGATGTAACAGTCTTACCACGGCTTACCACCGCCCCCGGTAACCCTCCTCTTGCACACAGAAGCCATGGTCCGATGTTTGGATGTATTCCTCATGTGCAGAATAGTATTTCAGTTTCTCCTTGACGTCATGTCTCTAGAACGCCACCCCTCTCCACTGTTAAAATGTATATATGTAGCATCAGTCTGCTCTCCTCCTCCTCCAGACACAATTTTCAATAAAATTTTACTCAGTACCCTTTTCAATGTTATTTGTCTCTAATTTTACGTATTTTCAGCTAGTTTCCGTAATTTTATTAGGTTTTCCAGATTTTCCATATTTCGTGATTATACCAGGGTTTCCTTGAATCTGACCGATTTTATGTCATCTTCCATATTTGTTCCACAGCTTTCATATGTATGTGGTCACGTTGCTGACATACCAATGTGCTGTTTGATTTTCTACTTGAATATCTGCGCTTCTTATACACCAACATTCTGAAAAATCCTAAGACTGGCCCTCTCCCCGATGATCCACTTCATGCCTTTAGGATAGAACGAACATGAAAAGTATACCAGAGGTTGAAAATACCGCTTCAGTTATAAATTTCTTTTATTATTGGCTCTGAGCACTATGGGACTTAACATCTGTGGTCATCAGTCCCCTAGAGCTTAGAACTACTTAAACCTAACTAACCTAAGGACATCACACACATCCATGCCCGAGGCAGCATTCGAACCTGCGACCGTAGCAGTCTCGCGGTTCCGGACCGAGCGCCTAGAACCGTCTTTTATTGTTACACGACCGGTTTCGGCCTCTTATAAGCCCATCTTCAGGTGTCGTACTGGAAATGACAAGAGACGGGAAATAATTTTCCAGTACGACACCTGAAGAGCCCGACATCGGTCTGTAATAATAAAAGAAATTTACAACTGAAGCGGTATTTTCAACCTCTGGCATAATGCTCAGTTGCGGATGTTCTTCCAACAGGATTGTTTGTATGAAAAGTATAGTATGAATCGTTTCGTACCTATATGAAAACGAAGGCTCGATTTACGTCCAAGATGTGGCAGAGAAATGGCCTACTTCGCACGCATCTTCGTTCGTCTAGAAGAGGGTACCGAAACAGGTTTTCCACCGAAGTACATGTTTCATCACACATGAGTTGGAAGTCCTATGATGACTGTGATTTGGAGAGGGTTGCTATTAAGGGTCACATGCAGATAGTGCTCTAAGTCATATACAGAACACCCAATTGTATACGAGTCGATCGCAGGTTATACCACACAACTGATGCAGCCCAAGTGAAAAACGGAAAAAATTGGTTAAATGCGTTATAAATGACCTGCAGCAACATCTCCATCTCTTCTTCTCAGCTGATTACCCAGTCTACTTCCTGTCGCTCTTTAACGCAGATCTACGCAAGTTTAGAGGCAGATGGATCTCTTTTTTTCAGGAAAACATCAAAGGCAGCAATCAACTCGCATGTATTACCACTACCTCGAGAGACATACAGTAGAATGTTGCCATACAGCAACTGTTTATTATCTGCCACGGCAAGGCTGTGATTGACGGAGGGTACGGAGAAGCACATTGTAAATACTGTTTGTTAGGGTTTAAAACACCTAAACAGTCCTGCACAGGATCAATCTCGCGTATACTGCAGTCACCCCAGGCAGTAATTCAACGCTCTTTAGCTAAGGACACTATAAAAATTTATAAAGCAGTTGTTGGTAACTTTGGGGTCACACCTGGGCTACTGATCCGACATATACAAATTTATTACTCTACCTTTGGAGGTCGTCAACGTTAAACGTTCTACTCCAACCGTCTTATTGCTGTCGACTGTTTCCCTGGTTTCCAGTGCTTCCATGACAACGTTTTCACATATTCCTCTAGCTGTGACATACTCACTCCCATGTACAAGAATGGTCCTGCATCAAGCAGAAAACATGCAAATACTCCCTCAATTTTTCATCATCATCATTTGTGAGAGTGACTAGATTGGATTGAGAAAAGAAAATGGACTATATACAAATTGAGACTTTGTACGGGCGCTGATAACTGCACAGTTGAGCGCCCCCACAAACCAAATATCATCATTATCATCATCATGCCTCAATTTCCCCTCATTTCGGCACGTTTTCCCTCAATTTATACACATTTTCCATCATTTTTCGTAATTTATTCATTTTATGTCACTTTTATCCATGAAATCCTTCCATTGGTAGTAGTGAAACAGCTAATGACGGAACAACATGGACTGTTACACCCAAAAAAGCTGTTCCTGGAAGACGTCCACAGCAGATCATCTCGAAAGAATTCAAATGTGTGTTAAATCTTATGGGACTTAACTGCTAAGGTCATCAGTCTCCAAGCTTACACACTACTTAACCTAATTTATCCTAAGGGCAAACACACACACACCCATGCCCGAGGGAGGACTCGAACCTCCGCCGGGACAAGCCGCACAGTCCGTGACTGCAGCGCCTTAGACCGCTCCGCTAATCCCACTCGGCAGAACATCTTGAAGGTAGCACCGGGACTCACACGCTATGTGAAGAAGTTTGGCAGGAAAGCTATATTTTATAGTGCATGGAGATTGCTAATTGATGACATAATGCTTCAAAATATAAAGAAGTGTACAGAAAACAGAGCACGCCGAGAGCTATATGATGATGATTGGACTATTAGCGTCGATGCAATAGAAGCCGCAATACGAGGTGTGGCTAGAAAAAACCGGACTAGTACTGGTGAAACAATAAAACGAATGCAATAAGGCTGAAAGTCGCGTGGCCTATCACGTGACTCTCGCTCCGCCTACTGCTCGAGTTTCATCTGCCTCCTGCACTCAGTCTGCCCGTGGCGTCTGTTTTAAGTAGTTGACGTTTTGTCTGTGCGTCGGAAAATGTTGAGTGTACAGAAAGAACAGCGTGTTAACATCAAATTTTGTTTCAAACTAGGAAAATCTGCAAGTGAAACGTTTGTCATGTTACAAGTGTATGGCGATGATTGTTTATGGCGAACACAAGTGTTTGAGTGGTTTAAACGATTTAAAGATGGCCGCGAAGACACCAGTGATGACACTCGCACTGGCAGACCATTGTCAGCAAAAACTGATGCAAACATTGAAAAAATCGGTAAACTTGTTCGACAAGATCGCCGTTTAACAATGAGAGCAGTGTCTGAGTTAACAGGAGTTGACAAGGAAAGTGTTAGGCAGATTCTTCATGAAAGTTTCAACATGAACAAAGTCATGGATCCTTCACCAAGACAATGCCCCAGCTCACACTGCGTTGTCAGTGAAGACGTTTTTGGCAAAACACAACATTCCCATCTTAGATCATCCACCCTACTCACCTGATTTGGCCCCCTGTGACTTTTTTCTTTTCCCTAAAGTCAAGTCAGCTTTGAAAGGAACTAGATTTGAGACTGTTGAAGCAGTAAAAGAAAAAGCGACGGAAGTAATGTATGGACTTACCGAAAATGATCTGCAGCATTGCTATGAACAGTGGAAAATTCGTATGGAGCGGTGTAGAGACCGAGGAGGAGAGTACATTGAAGGAGATAACATGAAATTGTAAATAATTGTAAATAAATGTTTTTTCCAGCATCAGTCCGGTTTTTTTCTAGCCGCACCTCGTATCACTAATGTATTTACGAGGCGCACATGGAGCAACAAATTTTCCGTTGAATCTGTTATGGTCGAATACATGGGGACCAGCATTTTTTCGGAGCACAATGAACAGAAATACGTTTACCGAAATTTTGCGGTTTATGCAATTTGACTAAAAAAGCACACGTTCACACAGAATAAAGACATATCGTTTTACACCTGCTAGCCTGTGTGGATTCCTTTCATTGCCAATTCCTCGCTGTGTTACATTCCAGGTGAAAATATCACTGTGGATGAGCAACTGTTTCCATGCAAGGCTAGACGCTCTTTCATTCAATACATGAGCAATAAACCAGACAAATTTGGAATCAAGGTTTGGCTTGTAGCTGATACGATTTTTAAGTATCTGGTGAATGGGTTTCCTTACCTAGGCAAAGATGAGCAACGCCTCACAGGTGTTCCCCTTGCAGAGCATGTAGTAACGTGTCTTATGCAGCCCTTTGTTTCCGCAGGAAGAAACATAACCTGCGACAATTTTTTCAAAACGAAATGCCTTGCAGAAAATTTTAAACTTGAGTACAAGCATTGCAGCCTCAGTGAAGAAATCTGGAAGGGAAATACCCCGATCAACAACATCTACAGTATGACCTTTGCACACAACTACTCTTTATAAGTCAGGTGGCATGACTCTAACATAGCATCAGGATGAACAGAACAAAAAACTGCTTATTTTGAGTTCAGTGCATGGCACAGTAACTATCGATGAACTACATCCTAAAAAGCTACCAGAGTCAATGGCCTACTACAGTAACACCAAGTATGGCGTTGACGTAATCGATTAAATGGCTCGGCTTTACACTGTGAAGAATGGATGCCGCAGATGGCCCATGCACGTATTTTTCAATGTTTTGGACTTAGCAGATCTAAATGCTTGGGTACTCTATAAGGAAGTAACAGGAGAAAAATTAAGCAGACGCCAGTTTATATACAGACTGGCAGAAGAGTTGGCCTCAGTTTATAAGGCCACTAGAGTACAAAATACTCTTCCTAATACAGTATCACTACACTGCAACATTCGGAAGAGTTGTGAAATTTGAGGGCGTGGGGGCAAGAATAGAAGCAAGCATTTATGTATAAAGGGTGGCAAATATGTTTGCTGACCATGTTTAGGCAATGCTGAATACACCTGTGTGAGGTATCACGACTTAGTAGGTGGTTTTGAATGAGTAAAAAGCAGGGTTACAAATGTTTTCTCTAGAATACAATGTGCTTTTCAGATATTTGTGTTAAAAACACATGGTTTTCTTTTCTACAGACAATTATCTATTCCACATTTTTTCACATAATGTTTTGATTAATTTTTAGGTATAAAATATTCATTGTTTCATGTAATTCTACAGAAAAAAGTAAAACCGTATCCTGGTAAACTGTTTAACTAGTCTGAAATAAATTGATGTATGTTAAAATGTGTTTACTTTTTTGAAAACGGCAAATGAAACTGTACCCGTCAAAGTGACGGCTTGCTCCATCTAGGTAGATCGAAACCCCGAGTCCTTCTAGTGTTAAATAAGGTGTTAACTCCTAAGGTACCTTTTGTTTGGACAAAAGAATGTCGAAAACTTTTGATGAACTTCAGGAGGCTTTGAAGGAAGAAACAATTTTAGACCATCCTGGTCTCAGTTGGCCATTTAGTTTAGGAAATGACTCAATTGGATATGGAATTAGAGTGGAATTGTTCAAAATTTTTTACATGAGGAAAAGGCAGTGCATAGGACAATAGCTTTTCCAAGCAAATCAGTAACTACATGTGAGGAAAACTGCAATTTGACTAAGCTAGAGCATTGACAACGATTTGGAGACTCCAAAACTGCAAAGGCTACATGTGGAGAAATAAAACCATGAATTATACTGACCACAGAGCCCTCACATTTTTCAAAAATTTAGACTAGTTTTATCACATTAACAAGGCAGACATTATTTCTGCAACAATTTCAATTTGAAGTCTAATGTGTACAGAATAATCAGAACAAGGTAGCAGATGTTTTATCCAGACTGCCAAATACAAGGGAGTAACGGGAAAGGACATGATATGGAGAAGAAACATACAAACCTCTTTAATTTAAAGGAAAGTCAAGAGGAGTATAAAATTTAAAGTATTTGTAGAAATTTGAGAAGGTATCAGAATGAGAATGACATATGGGAATTAATAAACAGGTCTTGGATAAAAAGAGTAGTGAAACTAAATTGCTAAAATATTATGAGGTTTTGGCAGAATTTTCTTTAGGAGAACTAATGAAAATTCGTAAGACTGGAAAGTTCGTTGGCCATTGAGAACACCGATTAGTTAATAGATTACATTCATTTGAGTTTTAGATATGTAGGTGTTAAAAAGTGTACATAGAAATTAAGAAAGTGTGTAATTTTTGAAAGTGTGGTAAAAAGGATGAATAACCATATTAAAACATGACAGATGTTAGAGAGACTTACCAACCAAATGTGCAAACTTGCCACACAAAACGTTGGACTGAATAATTGGATAGAATTGCTAGCAATGGATTTCTATGAGCCTTTGCTGAAGAGAAGAGAAGGTTTAGTCTATTTTTTGTGGCGCTGGAGATATTCTCCAAATTTATACATCTTTGTCTTCATGGAAATCAACCAGCAGAACAACAATGAATAACTATAAAACAACTACTTTGTTAAACTTGGGACACCTAAATCCATACTTTCTGATAATGGATCACAGTTAACCGTAAGAAATGGGAGGAATGTTTTGTCAACCATCAGATAACAGTGATTACATCAACTTATCATCTCGAAGGGAATCCTGGAGAATGTTATATCAGGGAAATTGGCAGGTCATGCCACACATACTGCAGCAGCAACCATATTCGATGGGGTGATATTGTAGAGGACATTGAGGATGTAATGAATAATGTTGTTCATGATGTATTGGGACTTACTCCTTGTGAGATTATGAAAGTTGGGAAGTCCTTGAATATGATGGCAGCGAAAATATCTTTCCCTCCTAGGAACAAATTAAATAGGGATGAGAAAAACGAGAGATAGGGACAAATGGTAGAGAAGATACCGTTAGAGAAGAGGAAACGACAAGATGACAAGACAAAAGGTGTTGATTTTAAAGTCAGGGATCTCATGCTGGTAAAGACATATGAGAAATAGAAATAACAAAATAATGAAGTACTGAAATATTTTTATGTGTGCAAAGGACCATTTGAAATACCCAGCATACCTTACCGAAACGCATTGTATTTGGTTTATCCAAAATCGAAGATTACTCATAACAATGTAATAGAACAAGAATGGCACCAGCAAAAACTTGGAATGCAATGAGGGCAATACATTTTCAACCCAAAGCTTGGAATCTTGAGGAAGAAATTAATGGAGATGTGAAGAGTATATGATTGAGTGTTTTTGAAGCATAAAAGTGGAAATTTTAATTCCTTAGGTTTGCTATATCGCTTAAGGCAGATTATTTCATAGAATGATGACTGTTAATTTAATAGTAGTTCATTGATTCTGAATTTGACTACAACATGCAAATGGGTAAACAGTACAAGGAATAGTAGGAGAAGGAAATAATAATGCCAAGTTGTAAATAGAACTGGATTTGTAAAAGTATGCAATTTCCGGTTGATTGCATAGCTTAGTAATAAGAAATAGCTTGAAAGACTACTTGTATTATTAAACAAGTGTAAGCATAAATTTTGTAATACATATAACGAAAGGTATGAATGAACAGAAACAAGAACTCCGTATGTGACGAGTTATGAAAATAAAACTAAAATAACAAAAACAGGTAAAAGATGATTGTCTGGTTTTGCATGTAAATTATCAGTCATATTATGTTCTGTTGTACGTCAGTGAGTTTAGAAACGTTAGACTGTCATGTTGTTTTTATTATTTGTAGGATAATTTACGAATTTGAGACAAATGAAAAATTTATTCTTACGTCTGTCTGGCGTAACGACAATTTGTATTTACTTTTGGTATAAGCTGAAAAGGTGATAAAAGCATTTAAGTTATATTGAGACACATGAATACGAGCAATACACCAACAACATACTTCGTTTGTATTTAAGACATTATATCATGAGGCTTTTGGGAGAACATCCATCACTTGATAAAAAATGTGGAACATTTGAGGAGAACACTATGGAACAACAAAATTTTCTTCTTTTTTCCTATATTTTCTTTTTCTTATATGCAGCTTCATATTCATCATAAAGATTATTTCAGAATGAGATTTGTAATTTTATTCTGTGTTACAAATATGTTTCTACTTACATGATGTATTTATTACAAATATGACTGCCATTTTCATTTATTCTGATGTTGTATACTTTCTTATTTGTTAAGATGTTGTTTGAATTCATTTTCTATGAGCGGAATAACACGAAGTAGTAGTTTTATATAGAACTGTAAACCGATGTAACCAGACTCTTTCAAAGTGTTATATGAAGCGATATGTGTGACCAGTGTAGAACTATATAGATAGGTTGATAGAGGGAGGAGCCAGCGATGAATTTTGAGCGAGAAGAGCAGAGTGGAAGTGACTGTTGTGCGTCAGATTTATTGCAATGCATTATTTTCTTGTGCAGTGAAAACTATCAGCGTTTGAATAGTGCTGTATTTATGATTTCGACATGTACTGCGATCAAAGAACTGATAACTTTACATGTAACATTACTCACTAGCCAGAACTGAAATTTGACTCATTAAACTTAAAAATTTGATGTGCAGACTAGTATGCAGTGTGCACGCCATGAAGATAACGTTTCCGACTGCAGACAGCACAGACCGTTTTACGTATACCGCGGACTGTGAAATCAAACATAAAATATGGTAACGCTTTTCTTGTCATGGGCAACGGCCTTGCCGCAGTGGCTACACCGGTTCCCGTGAGATCACCGACGTTAAGCGCTGTCGGGCGTGGCCGGCGCTTGGATGGGTCACCATCCCGCCGCCATGTGCTGTTGCCATTTTTCGGGGTGCACTCAGCCTCGTGATGCCAATTGAGGGGCTACTCGACCGATTAGTAGCGGCTTCGGTCAAAGAATACCGTCCTAACGGTCGGGAGTGCGGTGTGCTGACCACACGCCCCTCCTTATCCGCATCCTCCTCGGAAGATGACACGGCGGCCGGACGGTCCCGGAAGGGCCACTTGTGGCCTAAAGACGGAGCTTTTTTTTTTTTTTTTCTTGTCATATACTGATGCAAAGAACTCTAATTGTGAATGTACGTTGTGCTGCCCACTATGCGACTGAAGTGCTTATGTAAGCAACTGTGCACAGCATGTGCATACATTTTATTGTACAGTATAAAATGTGAACTAATAATTCATGGTGTAATGAACTTCATATAGTTTGGTAGTGTGGACATATATACTATGAAAAATGGTGCGCCACGCTAGTAGTAAAGCATAAATATGAACACTTTGACTTAGCTGTGAAACAAACATTGTCAGGTTACTTCACACGCTAATGAAAAGAAAAGTGTCTTATGTTCATCATTGCATGGAGATATGGAAAGTGGAATTAATTCTGCGAACATGGAGCTTCTCTGTTGGAGTCGCAACAGGTGCCCACAGTCAAAAAGATCAGCAAGACGACACCAGTTAGTGGAAGGCACGGTGAAGGATCATGGATTAACGATACAGACAGTGACAATTCGCAGGTAGCATCAGCGAGGTAGAAACTGGTTTGAAGAAACTTTGATTAAGAGACACTGTGAACTACATTTTTCTAATCAGTGATGAAAAAATTCAGTATATAGAAGCAATAACTTTTCTTGGTCATTCACTTTATGTAATTGTAAATTGTCATATTGTGATGTCATTCTAATTAAAAAAAATAATATAGAGACCAATAGTTAATAATTGGTTTCATTCATTGAGTTATTTGTTTCCACAGTCATAATAATTTTACAAACTTCTTAACTTAGGATGTAGTTCTTATAATTAAACATTTGCTTTTAATGCTAATCAAGTAAAAGTTCAACAGATTTCTTTTCATTTGCTGTTTGTCAATGTTTCTATTTATATGCACTTTGCACACATTCATCTGTTTTTGCATGTTTTATTATTTTCTATTTGATCTTGCAGGAATTACGGTGCTGTAACAATGAAGTTTGCATGCTATGCCATATTCGCCATTACATAAGCTGGCAGTAGTTCAACATAAGTTGTTCAGTTTGATTAGGAGAATATTTTATCAGTGGCAATGTGTTTGATTTAGACTAATGGGTGATCACTTGTAATGTTATAGTTTCTGGGTAATTACTCGCACTTTGTGAGTGTAAGGTACAGATAAATTGAGGAAAAACGCGGTACATGTGGTTTCAGTTATCTTAAAATTTCTGGGTGTGACTAATCAGATCGGGGTATGGTCAGCCAGAGTAGCTGACCATGGTAGGTTCTAGCTCAGTCGACCTGTTTCAGATAATACAGTTACATTTTGTTGGTATTCTCTGATCCGTTATGTCCATATATGGCTCAGTTCGTGACAACACTAGGTAACACAGCATGTTGTGGCTTGATTTCGTTACACTCCTCAGTCATATTTTCTGAGGTTTCTGACTATGGATAGAACAGTTTTATCTATGCTGAACATTTCTGTAGTATCCAGTTCATTTTCATCAACAATGTTTCATAGTAAATAAAAAAGTTATCAGATGCTTTCTCCATACAACATCTCGTTGAGTTCTGGCCATAGATGCTGCATCAGGCTGGTGTAATTATATTTCAGTTTGATGAGGAATAAATTTGTAATACTCATTTCCACCAGCCATTTTCAGCTCTCGGTTGAATCTATTGGGTAAATTGTTCAATTCCACTATTTCAAACACTAAAAATCCAAGAATATGGCTCATTAGTACAAATAGTCTTTCTCCAGCTTTAGTAGGTGGTTTACCATGTATTCTTCTACTTCTTCAGGATGGTCAACACTTCTCCTAAAAGACTATTCATTTTCTATCGCACTAATATTAACACCATTAATACACTTGTTCAGAGTGGCTTTTGGAACACTACACATGTGAGGCTGCACAACCGAATCCGATATCACCATTTCTGTAGGCATCTCTTCCACCCAGTGACCATATTTACCATGTTTTTACTTTATCTGTAAAAACAATAAAGATTACTATTGGTATGGGCTTCATTAATTACAAAACTGAAGCTATAATTTATATAGCCAGAGAAATAATTTTTGGGTATTACTTAGAAATGTGCCAAGTTTCGATTGAATCTATTTTCCTGAGCTGAACCACTCCAAGTAAGCAGTAAAATATAGGAAAGTTCAGCTGGTCCAATAAGGGTAAATACGCCATTTTAATTTCCACCAAGGCTGCACAGGTAACAAAGAGTGCAACCACAAGGCTATATTTAGTATGGGCATCATTATTAAGCACAGTTAACAAAATAATAAACGCACGCTGTAATGGCCATGAGCGTTAGTTACCTCTGGGATTGGACGTGGTGAGTTGACATTAGTCAGGGATGTCTTTAAGGTGACAGACACCATTATCAGCAATCCATTGTGTTTGACAAGGTCTTGTACTACAGCTATGGAAGGGTGGACGTTCCTCCTGCGGTAAAGCAGAATGACTTGGCAGAAATGTGCATGAATGCTGCCAATGGTGGCCTCGAGAACGAACAGTTGTAAGAACACGAGGCTCCAGATGGTCACCTGGCAGTACTGAGAGGGAAGGCCATTGTGTTTGGCGTAAGGCTCTTGCGCATCACACTGCATCCGCAGCAGCAATTTGAGCAGCAGCTGGCATCACAGTGACACAACGAACTGTTACAAATCAGTTACCCCAAGAGCAGCTCTGAGCCAAATGCCCCGTAGCACACATTCCACTGATCTCAAAAAACGACCATTTATGGTAACAGCGGTATGAAGCGAGAGCTCACTGAAGGGCAGGGTGGGGGTCTGATGAAAGTTGGTTCTGCCTTGGTGCTAGTGACAGCCATGTGTTGGTAAGAAGCACCAGATGAGGGCCTACAGCCAGCCTGTTGGCGTGCTGGTCACACTGGAGCTACATCTGGAGTTATTATCTAGGGTGCGATTTCATATGACAGCAGCAGCCCTCTCTTAGTTATGCACCTTGACTGCCAAATTGTACATCAGTCTGGTGATTCGACCTGTTGTGCTGCTATACATGAACAGCTTTCCAGACTGCGTTTTCCAATAGAATAAAGCTCGTTCAAATACTGCAGTTTGATCCAAAATGCTCTACAGACTCGAAATGTTGTCTTGGACTGTTTGATCACCATATTTGTCTCCAAACGAGCACGTATGGGACATCATCGGATGGTAACTCCAGCGTCATCTGTAAACAGCATTAATCGTCCCTGTACTGATAGAACAAATTCAACAGGCCTGAAATTCCATCCCACAAACGGACATCCGACACCTGAATAACATAATGCATGCAACTTCGCATGCTTGTATTCAACATTCTGGCGGTTACACCGGTTATGAATGTACCAGCGTTTCACATTTGCAATGGTTTATCTCAAGCTTACATTAACCTGTGATCTTACAATATTAATCACTTAAATATTTACCTAGAAAAATTTCATTACTCTAAATTAATTTTTTTTGGTGTGGCGAGCTTTTATCCGTCTGTGTATTACAGAGAGTTTTACATCGACGTATCCAGTATTACTTAATAGGTGACGAATTTTTGGATCTTTCGAACTGTATATTCAGATATTTCGAAATGGTTTTGAAATGTACAGAGAAAAGTTGTTCACCTATCACGTAGGACTAGTACAGTTACAGAGGAGGACATTGATCCCCCTTGCGTAGTGATCAGCTATAAGTTGCACACTATTACACTTAGTAACTTTGGTAGAATCTTATAAGTGACCGTTGTATTCATTTATGTTCAATTACTCATACTATGGCAGCCTTTCATTAAGTCATTTGAATTATGTAAGTATGAGCTACTCTTGTAATTACCTTTTTCACTGGAGAAGTCAGATAACGCTGGACTTAATGGTTCTACTTGCACTAATAGGTTTTTGCTACAACAGAGTAGCTCTCTTACAAATGGCAGACCTTGCCACGACCTCGAACTGTGAAACTCATGATTGCTTTAGTAATTTACTGCAGTTTTCAGGTAATGTTTCATTCTCTCAATGTTCAACAAATATGCATACTAATTTGATGTTTTGTGAGTCACCTGCTGTACTAATACTCATTCAACTGCTACTAACTGTGTTAGTATTGTATATTACCCAAAGAATTTTTTGCTATATTTTCCACTAATGCAGTTTTTCTGAAAGAGACTGTACTGTGACTGAATTTACTTTTATTTCCTTCTGTTAGCTGATCAGTGTTAACAGATTCTTATAAACAAACGTGTCAATAGTTCTTGCTCAATGAAGCACAGTGAATATATTGAAACAAAAGCATTCTGGATATGGAATTGCATCATATTATAAAAAACTGTTACTGGTGAAACCAAATTTATGATCATGGTTACAGTGGCTTCTTCGTCTACAGATGTATTTTTGATGTCCAGAGTCACTTATATTTTGTGCTGACAGAGTTTGGCTCATTCGATTGACAAAGGCGTTTGAATTGGTGGGCGCAGTGTATGTACAACTATCTTTGCCTTTTGTGTATTCAGTTGCCATCATCAGTCACTGTCACATTTTCAGGAGACTCCAGTATAGCTGGAAGATATTTAGATCTTATCGAAAATGGTAAATTAAAATAGTGTACTGTTTTCATTGTTTTCAAGACGTTTCAATTATTTTTGTCAACAGGAATAAGTCTGTTGTGTGGTCTATGGTTTCATCCAAATGACAAGAACTGTATAGGACATGAAACTAGACCCTTGTACCAGCCTGCCAAGTTCGTAACATACGTCAAACAGCATGTTTTGTTGGAGACCACATTTCTTACCCTGGAGGCCAATGTTAAACCCGGAGTAAATTTTTTAGGACTTCTTTAGAAGAAAAAGTACTCGTTGAGATTTCAGTATTACCCATCTAGAGGTTGTGAGACATTTATTCTGAATGAACGGAAACACAAAACTTAAAGATCTTTTAACAAAACACCGAGTGAGGTGCCTCATTGGTAAAGCATTGGACTTGCATTGAGGACGACGTTTCAAATCCCCATCTTGGCATACTGATTTAGGTTTCCCATTGTTCCATATATCTTGTAAAACACAACTGGGATGGTTCCACAGAAAAGTATATGGGTGGTTTCCTTTTCAATTCCCCAACCTAGACCTTTAGCTCTGTCCCTACTTGACTGTTTATCAACGGTACGTTAAAACCTAATCTTCCTTAATTTTTGGAAGGCACATTTCCGAAATGAGTGTTATGCAAGCTTCAATTATTTGCAACAATTACAATTGCAAAATAATGGAATCAAGTGACAGCAGAACAACTAATCTGTAGAGCTTTCAAGAGTTTCGGTAATCAGAAGTAGCATGTTGCACGAACAGTCCGATGAGCGAAAGCAAGTTTAATTTTTAAATTCAGGACTCATCACATAGTCCTATTCTCATTTCTTCTGACAAAATTGTTGTTCTCTGGTTGCACCGGCACCTAATGGCTACTGGGGAGTAGTTTCTCTTCCAAACAGCACCCGATACAAGCAAACCAGATGGGTCTTTACAGTGCATGCAAAATGGCATGACCACTAGACGTGCAATGGTCTGGGGGAGCGTGGGGAGAGTGGCAGTGATGGGGGGTCACTCAGAGCACTATAGGGGAAATGCTGAGAGCTGGAGGCGAAGTGTCATTATTAACTGAAGCCCACACCCACATTTTTGGTAAATATTAAGCTGGGTCCCTCCACGCCCACAGTTGAATGGTAATCATTCAAAAAGATATGTCACCTCCTCTTTGGTGAGTATCTAAAAAGAATTCCACCGAAAATGCAGCGATTTATTTTCTCCTGGTTTTTTAACTGTTTGTAAGAGTCACGTGTGGGCAATTTTAAATGAAATCTACACATTTCTGTTGTCATGTTAAAATTTGCTTCTTTTGCCAAAACTCAGCCAAGTTTACACACTCTCACTTCAGTAACATGTTGTGCATACACAGTTGCGACAGAATTCCGAACCAGTTGTTTATTAAGTTTATTAAGTGAGGAACAGAGGAACAGTAAGGGCAGCATCTTATGAAGAAGCACGTTCTCGGTGCAAAATAAATGTGTAATGACTTCACTTATTGATAAGCCCAGCTAAACCCGCAGGACAGGGAAGGTAGTTGGAATTGTGGAAAGGGGCCAAAATGAGTGCCTGTCAGTTACACTCGAATACATACAAGTTTATTTATTTGACCAAACATCACAGTATAAATCCTATAACTTAGTTATCGGCTGAACACGCCACACTATCTTATGCCTTAAGGGCACAACCACTTTAATTAAAAAATAGGCTAAAAGCCATTAACCCACAATTCAGACGCCAAAGAGTATATTTGGAAGGCAGAAGGCCTCACGTTAAGTAAGTTCTATAATTTGGCTGAAGGCCCAAAAATCTAACACTTGACAAGGAAGCAATTTTAATTTTAAAGCGGCTGAAGGCCCATGACTTAAAACCCCACTAAAGAAAATTCAACTTTAATTCAAAACCATTGGCTATGAGCCATACAAACACACACAACAGAAAATAAGAAAAGGCAGTGCAGCTAACGGCACTCAGAAATTTCGGGGGTCGGCCAGCTCTTGTAATACTAACGATCACTTAGGTGAGACAGGCAGTCAGCCCAACCGTTCTCGATCCGACGACAACCCAACCAACAGACAATGGACCCACCGACAAGGAACTTCGCTCCACTCGACCAGCACACAACTGGGAGTTCAATGCAAAACGTAAGAAGGCATGGATGCCCACAACCAAGCATACATTTAGCTGTCAAACTACACACTGTGCTGGACAGTGACAACACGGTGAAAAAGGTCACTGCCTGAATTAACGTCAAAGGCCAGGGCAGGTAACCAAAACGTTAACAGCCACAAGGCAGAAAATTCCGCTGGTGCACTTCAATTGCAAGTATGGGACTCAACATCTTAGGTCATAAGTCCCCTAGAACTTAGAACTACTTAAACCTAACTAACCTAAGGACATCACACACACCCATGCCCGAGGCAGGATTCGAACCTGCGACCGTAGCAGTCCCGCGGTTCCGGACAAGAACCAAGCGGCACAATGTGAAACAGGCTGCTGTGGCCGAGCGGCTATAGGCGCTTCAGTCCGCACGACCGCTATGGTCGCAGGTTCGAATCCTGCCTCGAGCATGGATGTGTGAGATGTCCTTCAGTTAGTTAGGTTTAAGTAGTTCTAAGTTCTAGGGAATTGATGACCTGAGAGCCATTTTGAACGGCACAACGTGAACAGTCTTGGCTTGCTGGTAAATTAAATCCAAACTCAGCTTTCGTATCCAGGGTCGGTTAGCCACGGGCCTCATAGCAATGGGAACAGCCCCCACACACTCAGACACTGCATAGAGACTGCCAGCGGGCCCAGCCAAACTATGCCCCGCGGAGATTTCCTCGCTGCTCCACCCCAACCGACCGACTCCTCGCACACCAGCACGGAGACAGCACAAAAATAACCGAGCAGTCGAGATCACAAGCTACACACAATTTAACAAACATTAGGACGAAGAACGCAACCAGTTCTGAAAGCAATGACCGAGCAATGGCATGGCCAGACCACGAGTTAAGAAACACACCGCCAACACATAAGCGACTGGCGAGCAAATACACGTCGTCCGGTAGGACGACCAACCGGCGATCAACCAAGACCGTCCCCAGTTCAAGTCATGTGTGCCGGCGACGGTCGGGCGAGTCATGGCTACCCAAGCCTCCCTACTGCTCCAACCCGACCGACTTCTGCTGCGGCCCAACTCTACAGCTGCCAGGTCCAAACGGCATTGCAGGCGCGTTCCACGTCTCTGCATGACAGACATCAACTGGGAAGTAATAGCAGTTCAAATTCGAATGGCTCTGAGCACTATGGGACTTTACATCTGAGGTCATCAGTCCCCTAGAACTTAGAATTACTTAAACCTAACTAACCTAAGGACATCACACACATGCATCCCGAGACAGGATTCGAACCTGCGACCATAGCGGTCCCGCGGTATCGGAGTGAAGTGCCTAGAACCGAACGGCCACACCGGCCGGCGTAATAGCAGTCAGCAAAGGTAATACGGCATGCTATATCGATAAGTGCTGCTTCTGCCGCTCACGGACAGGCAATGCAGTAACTCAATGACAACAGAAATTGAAAGTAACGTAAAGAGGTGGCAGTATGATAAAAGAAATCAGCATGTAAAATAAGAGATGGTGCGAACACGAGTCACGCACGTCTCACTTATGTCGTTCCAAAAGCCATAGCATTTCTCGTTTTACCAGCTATCGATGTCCCTCAAAAATTACACTATTTCATCGGAAAAGTATGTAGTTAGTGGAATAACATGGTAGACAATGAAGTTTTGCATAATAACAATAGGCAAAATACTCTCCTCCTCGTGTGTTATCATTTGCCAAAATCTCATTTTGATATCGCAAACCGTTTATGAAATATGAAGAATGATGATCGTTGGCACTGTGCAATCGGAAATGAGTGTATTATGTTAGATCAATTTTCTTGAGATTGGTGGCAGAGACCTCCAACCAAGTCTACACAAAAATTCAGTATGGTAGCTAATTTCATACTGCAGTATGTTAGGTAATATGCATCAAACGCAAAATCATAACGACCCCTGTTTCTCATTGCAAACTTTTCCTAATTTCACGCAGTGTCTCACTTCCACGTAAATATCCCATTAACTATTACCGTTAATGAATTGATGGGAGCATCATATTCGAACCTGACATAAAACTACAAGTAAAGCAGAAATGAAACTTTTTACCGAATATCTTCAAAACACGCACGCACACACACACACACACACACACACACACACACACACACACACACACACACACACATATGCATACACGAACAGATCACAGATACTTCAATAATTACACTCGAGAGTTTGGCAATAACATTCGATCTTTGACAAAAACATTTGACAGTCGGCAACAGAAACCAAAACATTGCATTGAAACAAGCGTTCAGTTCATAGTGCTGTGGAGTGTGGGAAAAGAACCGCAAATTGGAATTCAGAAGAAGAACAACGCCAAAAATGCAACAGGAGCGTAATATGTAAGAAATTGTCCACGCAACCTGTAAGTACAGTTCAAAACATTACTACTTAATAGGAAATACCAACCACCATAACTGTTAATAACCTATAGGCACTGTGACAAAAATGTAAATTACATAGCTAACATATGTACATATTCCAGGCCACTGATGATGCCTTGGAGAGAATAAAGGCGAAACGCATATGGCACTAAAATTGTGTTTTATTCAGTTGCTGTCAGACGGTCCATAAGTAAAAATTATCAATATACCGTAATAATTTTACCGAATAGTTTCTGTGACATCGTTTGAGAAAGACTGCAGGGCGTGAGTGTCGATTCTGTCAGCGCCGACCGGCCGAAAGGTGGCAAGCACTTGTCGGCCTCCCCTCCCTTCTGAACGAACGAATGAACTCGACCAGTTCTTTGGACGAAAACTGGGCAGAGTGTATCAGCAACTACACCCTGCGCGACCTGTACCAATGATTACTCATTCCTCAGCTACTTGGGTTATACATAGCTCTTTTTAAAAAGAATAGCTCAATGTAGCCAGTGTCGAGCAGTGCACGTCTAATTTTATGCCCCACAGCTAATTCACTCCAAATAATCTCTATTCAAATAATCTATGCATTGCCTCGAACTGCGAGTTAATAAAATACACAGAAATACAAAATAGAAGTTTGTAACGCCGGAAATGCATATCCTCCTATTTCTATCTATTGTACTATAACTTTTTTCCTTATTTTGTTACCTGAAGATATGACGTTTCTGTCTCTTTATATATTGTAATTATTTTACTACTTGTATGTATATATTTATGCATTTATGTCGATGTAAAATTGGTTTGTTTTGGAAATATTCTTTGTATTTTCACGCTGGGTCTGGCCTAGGGAAAACTATGCTATCAGACGATTACATCGATAGGTCGTGTGGAGAATCAAAGTGTTCAGGATCTTTGGTAGTGTTGGCTCTGCCGAGTGGAGCGCGGGCAGAGCGGAGTCGGGCTGGAGTAGGGCGGTGGAGCAGGTGTGTTGAGTGACGCTCCCGCGAGTTGCCGCGCTTTCGGGGTTTGGCAGCATGTAATTCCGCTCGACTTGCTATGATAGTTTCTGACACGGTGTCGTGGACGGGAAGCATTAGCTGGCGCACATCAAGAGCCCGTTTCGCCTGGTGACAGTGTCGAGAAGAAGGCGCGCCAAAATCCAGCTTCTGCAACAGCGACGGCCGACAATGAGTGACTGTCGCCATCTCCTCGATCGACGACTTCAAACCTTCAATCAACCAACAAGGAAGACTGGAAGCATGTAAAGTTTTAGAGCTGTATGGCAGACCTCAGTTTTTAAAATTGTTCCATTTGCATCACAAAATTACAGCAACTTAGCATGATCCTTTGTTGCTCATTGTTCCAATTGCATTACCAAGAAGGGTCCCTTCCTTTTCCGAAATGAACCCGATTGTCGTTGAAATTCAAACGCCAGCATTAAAGTAATATCATTCCATTTCACTGCTTTAATTTCAAAGTTCAGTTAAGGTATTCATAGCTGGCTACCATAACCATACAGAATTATATTTCGATTACACAAGCACAAATTAAGAGTGCGAGTTTTGTTACCATATTTTAGCTTACCTGTGACTGAGCTCAAGTTCAAAGTTAAATCTCTTATTTCTAAATTGCGTAGATTCAAGTAGCTTTTGAAATGATTGTTGAGGTAGCCCAAGACTAACCGTATTTTACTGAATTTCTATGTGCTTCAGAAACAAAGCTCACTATCAATTTCAGTCACTAAATTAACTTTCAGTTTTCCGGTTTTATTAATTCTTTTGCTAAATTAAGGCAGAGTGTAGCGAAATTTATTACTTCTGAGAAACTTTCAGTTTTCACACTACACGTGTCAACCTTCAGTTGCCACACTTCTAGTGCTAATTATATGTGTAATAACCTTTCTTTTTCAGTTACTATAGTAATTGTCCATAGGACTGGCGACTGTAATTTCCCCCAAATCTCAAATTAACGCTGATTAATTGTTGACGTAACGGCCGCACATTTACTTTCTTTATTAACTTTACCCCTTTTCAAAATTAATTTCCACCAGTTTCATTTGCATTTTTCCTTTCATTTAGATGTAACCCTTTCCTCCCTTTTTACCGACAGATTAACTTCGGTGACGATTGCTTTTCCCAAATTTCCATTAGGTACACGCGGTTTAATTTTCCACTGTCATTAAGGTCGATAAGTGAGGGGGAGGTTACAAACTGTTTATTCAATAAATACACAGGTTAAGACAAAATGACAGGTACTCATGCTGTTTTCATTTGCCGTATAAATGTGGAGAACATAATGTTCTGATAAACGTTTGCGTAATGAAAAAGATCGTAAATCAATAAATAAAACAGATACAGATACATGGGTTTCGGGGATGATAGATATAATGCAATGCTATGCATGAAGGGAGTTGCGAGGTTTATTGTGTAAACGTTTATTCAGTATGAAATATTAACTTCTATAGTTTCCAAGATACTGAAATATTGTTGCGCCTCATCTAGCTGAAATCGCCGGTGTGTTCATATTCGCTTAAATAAGTAACTGTGATTTATTGTCGAAATTCGAAGAGCGGTAAGTTAGTTATCTTTAAGATTGTCCGACCCTCCATCTTTTCCTGGAGCATTATCTGTTGCACAAAGGCCATGCGAGCGAGAACCGTCCAATTTCCCAGCGTAGGGACATACCCACATTTGGTGACGCTGCTCGTCTCAGCACGTGGCTGACTGAATCCGGCCGCGCGGCATTAGCCGAACGGTCTCGGGCGCTGCAGTCATGGACTGTGCGGCTTTTCCCGGCGGAGGTTCGAGTCCTCCCTCGGGCATGGGTGTGTGTGTTTGTCCTTAGGATAATTTAGGTTAAGTGGTGTGTAAGCTTAGGCACTGATGACCTTAGCAGTTACGTCCCATAAGATTTCACACACGTGAACATTTTTTGGCTTGAATCCGTCAACCAACCAGACCGCCGCGGCGCACCCTCCGCCCGCCAGCGCTCAGCCGGGCAACAAATTCGTCTCTCCTCAGTATCAGGTCTAGGTGGACGAATAACTCGCCCACGTACTCGTAACGGTACATTCTGTCTGTCTGGACAGACAGCAGGAACAACGCGTGGCACTTTGATAGACCCAATGTTGGACGTGCATAAGAGAGGTCTACTGGGCACCAGCGATGCTATGTGATATATCACGTAACGTATGAATCGAAACAGTGGTGTAGTTTGGTACTACCTCCCTATGAGGTGGTACTGGAGTTCGTAGCAGAGACATTTCTATAATATGGTCCCAATTTACCCTCTAGCACACACTCCCTTTCCCATCTCACAATCGTGGAATGACACGGGGACGAGACTGGAGGGATTGGGTTTGAAGGTATCCCTTTCCACATTGAATTCATTTTATGGTAAAACTGAGTGCGGTTACCGCATCACTGCGCCACACTCTGGAAGTTGTTTTATAGATCTATGAGTAGTGAAATAAACTATAGAACGTTAGTGAAGGTATGACTGGTGTAGCGGGGATTGTGACGTGATTGCTTGTTCGGGAATTCCTTCCCAGTTCTGGTCCTGTCATGTGGTTAGCAGTCTTCAGAATTAATGGACATGTTGTGGTAGGTGTTTAGGAAGTCAAGCATATTTTTGCAGTACTATTTTTTGAGGATAATATGCAATGTAACTGAAGTACAGAACTGTACGCTGAGGTGAGAAATAGCATGCGCTATCTTCAAATATCGTATCGGCCAGATTTTGCATGGGATAGAGCAGCAACTCGACGTGGCATGGACTCAACGAGAAGTTAGAAGCCCCCTGCAGTAACATAGCCATTCATAATTGCGAATGTTGCCGGTGAAGGGTTTGGTACACGCACTGACCTCTCGAATATATCCATAAATGTTCGATGGCAATCATGTCGGACGATTTGGGTGCGCCGGCCGAGGTGGCCGAGCGGTTCTAGGCGCTACAGTCTGGAAGCGCGACCACTACGGTCGCAGGTTCGAATCCTGCCTCGGGCATGGATGTGTGTGATGTCCTTAGGTTAGTTAGGTTTAAGTAGTTCTAAGTTCCGTAGTGCTCTGAGCTAATTGATTTCGTTGCCAAACAACTCGCTCGAACTGTCCAGAACGTTCTTCAAACCATTCGCTAACAGTTGTGGCCAAGTGACAGAGTGCATTGTCATCCATACATGAATGGCTGCAAATGGTCTCCAGGTAGACGCACATGATCATTTCCAGTCAATTATAGGTTCAGTTGGATCAGAGCACCCAGTCCATTCCATGTAAACACAGTGCACACCATTTTGTGCCGCCACCACCACAGTGCCTCGTTGACAACTAGGATCCATGGCTTTGTTGGGTCTGCACCACACTCACCATAAGGTCTTACCGACTGAAATCGGGACTCATCTGACGAGGCCACGGTTTTCCTGCCGTATAGGGTTCAAATGGTTCTGAGCGATATGGGACTTAACTTCTGAACTCATCAGTCCCCTGGAACTTAGAACTACTTAAACCTAACTAACCCAAGGACATCACACACATCCATGCCCGAGGCAGGATTCGCACCTGCGACCGTAGTGGCCGCGTGGTTCCAGACTGAAGCGATTAGAATCGCTCGGCCACAGCGGCCGTCTAGGGTCCAACCGATGTGGCCATGAGCCCAGTCGAGACGCTACCGGTGATCACGTCGAAAATCTCTTCAACCTTTCCACGTGAACCACCTAAGCACAAATGACAGCGCCGCCAGTGCACTGCACTGTTGTGCCTTTTGCACGCGATACTACCTCCATCGGCATGTATGCACGTGGTACACTCCACCTCAGAAGTTAAGTCGCATGGTGCTCAGAGCTTATTTGTTTGTAGGATGCGATTCTAATAAACTAGATTATAATTTCTGATTTGGTATTTAAAATATACACTACTGGCCATTACAATTGCTACACCAAGAAGAAGTGCAGTTGATAAACGGTAGCCCATGCAGCTTCAACACGATACCACAGTTCATCAAGAGTAGTGACTGGTGTATTGTGGCGAGCCAGTTGCTCGGCCACCCTTGACCAGACGTTTTCAATTGGTGAGAGATCTGGACAATGTGCTGGCCAGGGCAGCAGTTGAACATTTTCTGTATCCAGAAAGGCCCGTACAGGACATGCAACATGCGGTCGTGCATTATCCTGCTGAAATGTAGGGTTTCGCAGGGATCGAATTAAGGATAGAGCCACGGGTCGTAACACATCTGAAATATAACGTGTACTGTTGAAAGTGCACTGTTCAAAGTGCCGTCAATGCCAAAAAGAGGTGACAGAGACGTGTAACCAATGGCACCCCATACCATCATGCCAGGTGATACGCCAGTATGGCGATGACGAATAGACGCTTCCAATGTGCGTTCACCGTGATGTCGCCAAACACGGATGCGACCATTATGTGTTGTAAACAGAACCTGGATTAATCCGAAAAAATGACGTTTTGCCATTCGTGCACCCAGGTTCATCGTTGAGTACACCATCGCAGGTGCTCCTGTCTGTGATGCAGCGTCAAGGGTAACCGTAGCCACGGTCTCCGAGCTGATAGTCCATGCTGCTGCAAACGTCGTCGAACTGTTCGTGCAGATGGTTGTTGTCTTGCAAACGTTCCCATCTGTTGACTCAGAGATCGAGACGTGGCTGCACGATCCGTTACAGCCATGCGGGTAAGATGCGTGTCATCACGACTGCTAGTGATACAAGGCCGTTGGGATCCAGCACGGCGTTCCGTATTTACCTCTGAAGCCACCGATTCCATATTCTGCTAACAGTAATTGGATCTCGACCAACGCGGGCAGCTATGTCGCGATACGATAAACCGCAATCGCGATAGGCTACAATCCGACCTTTATCAAAGTCGGAAACGTGATGGTACGCATTTGTCCTTCTTACACGAGGCATCACAACAACGTTTCACCAGGCAACACCGGTCAACTGCTGCTTATGTATGACAAATCGGTTGGAAACTTTCCTCATGTCAGCACGTTGTACGTTTCATCACCGGCGCCAACCTTGTGTGAATGCTCTGAAAAGCTAATCATTTGCATATCACAGCATCTTCTTCCTGTCAGTTAAATTTCGCGTTTATAGCACGTCATCTTTGTGGTGTAGCAATTTTAATGGCTAGTAGTGTATAATGCGAACTTGAAGAATCCTTCAAATACCTGTGTAGTGGATGCTTCTGTAACTGTAAATGACATTTAAAATAAAAGTGAAAAATCTTAATGTGTAGTTGATACAATATGCAATTTACATAAGCTAAACTCGTCGATACCACATCAAAGAGCAAAATTAATAAACATCGTTGTTGTCTACAGCGTAAATAAAGCAAATATTCTCAACAGAAATAATAGCAATCTAGCAAAGTCCTGGCGAGACCAAGGTGTTTGTATTCTTTTGGAAGAGAGCGGTTGTTGGAGCAACCGACGACGTGATACAGAAAATATGTGCGCAGAAAATTGGTCCTAATGTTTAGTAGTACAACAACCATGCCCTGCTGACCACCGAGAGACTGTTATGATATTATAAAATACTTCGCCCAATTTCGTTCCTTTAACGTGTGCCAAATTAACTTCTGAACATAGATGTCTACACCTGACATACTAAACTTTAACATTGTGTACTCGAGCTGTTTTGCAAAACCAGGAATCGTATGGACATAGACACCTGAGCACGAATTAACTCGAGAACAGGTCAACAGAAACGGAGATAAATCGTAGTACTGTGGCACGGGTATCAAATAATGCCTCAAGCTTACCATTTTACGTAGTATGGTTTTCATCCATAAAGGTAAGCGACATATTCCGACAATGATAGGACAACCTCGGTTGATTCTGAAAAAAAAAAATCTGAAAATTTAAATTTCCGATTTTAATGTTAGCAGAAAATCTAAAGTTTCTAGTTCATTGTCTAGTATAACATACACTATGTGATCAAAAGTATCCGGACACCTGGCTGAAAATTACTTACAAGTTCGTGGCGCCCTCCATCGGTAATGCTGTAATTCAGAATGGTGTTGGTTCACCCTTAGCCTTGATGACAGTTTCCACTCTGGCGGGCATACGTTCAATCAGGTGCCGGAAGATTTCTTCGGGAATGGCAGCTCATTCTTCACCGAGGTCTGGACTGAGGAGAGGTATCGATATCGGTCGGTGAGGCCTGGCACGAAGTCGGCCTTCCAAAACATCCCAGAGGTGTTCTATAGGGTTCAGGTTAGGACTCTGAGCAAGCCAGTCCATTATAGGGAAGTCATTGACGTGTAACCACTCCGCCGCAGACCGTGCATTATGAAAAGGTGCTCGATCGTGTTGAAAGATGCTATCGCCATGAGAATTGCTCTTCAACCGTGGGAAGCGAGAATCTGCTTAAAACATCAATGTTGACCTGTGCTGTGATAGTGCCACGCAAAAAAAGGGTGGTACAAGCCCCCTCCATGAAAAACATGATCAGACCCTAGCACCACCGCCTCGGAATTTTACACACGCTGGCAGATGTTCACTAGGCATTCACCATACCCACACTCCGCCATCTGATCGCCACTTTGTGTGCCGTGATTCTTCACTCCACAAAACGTTTTTCCACTGTTCAGTTGTCCAATGTTTAAACTCCTTACACCAAGCGAGGCGTCGTTTGGCATTTACCGGCGTGATGTGAGGCTTGTGAGCAGCCTCTCGGCCATGAAAACCAAGATTTCTCACTTCCCGCCTGTCATAATACTTGCAATGGATCCTGATGCAGTTTGGAATTCCTGGGTGATGGTCTGTATAGATGTCTGTATTTTATACACATTACGACCCTCTTCAACTGTCGGTGGTCTCTGTCAGCCAACGGACGAGGTCGGCCTATACGCTTTTGTGCCGTACGTACTCCTTCACGTTTCCACTTCACTATGACATCAGAAGCAGTCCACCTAGGGATGTTTTGGAGTGTGGAAATCTCGCGTACAGACGTATGACACAAGTACCACCCAATCACCTGACCACGTTCGAAGTCCGTGAGTTCCGCGGAGCGCCCCATTCTGCTCTCTCACGATGTATACTGAGGTCGCAGATATAGAGCATCTGGCAGTAGGTGCCAGCACAATGGACCTATTACGGAAGTCATATGTTTTTGGGGGTGTCCGGATAGTTTTAATCACATAGTGTATATGGAACAAATAACAGGTTATATTAGCTTTGTCATGAAATACATAGAGCATGTGTAAAAGATAATAATCAGGTATCACATGTCCTTATTTGTCATTGCCAGTGAGGATGAATCGGGAAAATCACATTGTTTTATCGGAATAGTGTATAATGTTTCTTCTTCTTTTAATTGTCATATACGTTATATATTCGTTAAGGAGGTATACTGCCTGTGAAGTACACATTTATCATAAACAAAGTTCTTCTTTTCCTCGGCCACTACAGAGTTTTCATAGTGCTGCAGCTTTCCCCTTCGTTGGTACTGAATCCAGCCTCCTAATTTCGGTGGTTTAGGATTACGGTATTTCACGCAACACAAAGTACTATTCACCGAAAAAGTAGTGTTTTTGCTCTGCAGATTCTGGTAGCACTTAAAGCACTTTCCATGAACGGAAGAACTGTCACAACCTCATTTTAGATCTCCGATTTGAAATATATGTAAACGAATACATATGGGAGTAACGGTTAATGGATTATACTAATTTTAAAGAATCAAAATATTAGAAATCAAAAGTTCCTTTTCCTCTTACCTTCAGAAACTTGTACTTGGTGTGACAAATTGAGACCATGCCACTAGGCTAGCACACTGTTAGGCAGTTTTCTGATACGTCAAGTACGGAAGATAACCTGGAGATGGCAGTACCTTCTTATATGCAGTTCATTTCTACTGGGGAATCAATATTCTAAAATTGTCCCTATTCAGCCGCTGTCCGGATTCACCGGAGTATATCCTACTCCATTTTTTTTAAAAATTGCAAAAATGACGGGCCTAGTGGTCCACGTTATTCACACTTATTATGATTCGGGTCCTATAACTGCAGCAGCAGTAGATGAACATTTAACCGAAAATTAAGGTGAAGGAAGATATGTAGGAGCATTCAATTAAGTAGCTCATTTCGATCCGCTGAGTATTGGTTTTAGCTGTCTGTCAACATTTCTGTTTAGAATTGGATAAATTTTTGAAATTTTTGCTGTCCTAGTTACCTTGGAAGACAGGTTTTACCTGCGGAGAAGTAAATATTCTGTGGCGCCTATGGTTAAACAAGAGCACGGCAGCGGGTGCCACCAATGCACAAATCTGATGCCAATACATTTGCATTGAATGCCCTGCTCACAAGATTTATTGGTACCTCTTTATCTGTAAGATGGACCTGTGATGTGTTTATTTACGACGCTGAGGAAACCTGTCGTTGCTTAATGTACTGCAGAGCAGCATTCCCAGTGTGGAAACCAACTTCCCTACGTCCAGCGCCATCCCGTCACATTACCTCCGGCTCTGTGAGCTATCGCATTCCGTGTTTCTGCCTGTCATTAAACCTGAAGGGAAACTGTTAAAATGTTAATAGTGAATTACGTAACTTAAATAAAGTACAAAAACATATTAAACTGTGAAGAGAACATTTTTGAGATACTGCACAACGAAAGTCGCTGGAAAACAAAATAACGTGGAAATAGAAATTGCCGATATTGCTTCCAGAAGGATTAGCACTCAACATCATAAATTTTAAGTCAAGAAAAAAAAATCTACCAGACCGAGACACATGTAGCCGAACTTAAGCAACAAATGACTGGTCTGAAGAAGAAGGAGAGTTAGAAGAAGATCGCAGTGAAGGAGTAACGAAAAAAATCAGTAGAATTATAAGACGAAAAAGGCAATAAAACAATAGCATTCTGAATGCGAGATATGGCATAGTTTTATACAGAATAGTGAGAAGTGTATCGTAAAAGCGTTTCCTGATGAGATGCTTTGTGATATCCATTTTCCTGTAGTAACTGGATAACCAACCAAGACGCAACGTACTAAGAAAATTATGTAAACGTGATCTGTGACTCTTAAAATGTGATGTAATGTGTGTTGAAACAAATGATTCTGCTTTCTTTAACGAGGGTCGTCACTCTCTTCTGTCTTGGCTTCGGATCCAGACTCATGCTTCGATAGGAGGTGCGATATTTTTAATGTCTGCATATTTTACGTCAATATATCAGTTAAACTCTGACATGTTTCAGCATTAATTTGAGACGAGGTGACGTGGAAGTCTTCATAATGTGGTGCAATTGATCGGCCGCCATTTCAGCAGCCTATATGCAAATTTGCCTGATCAGTCAGAGAACCTATCTTCATTATTTTTTCATGGTTTACGAAGTCCAATTATGAGTTGTTGTACGCATTTTTATGCACGCCAGCATTGGCGATTCTAACCTTTATTACCGACACACGGTATAGCATCACCCTATTAATAACTGACCACGAAAACCAGCTACGTCTATTTTAAAGTACAACTTTTATTCATTTCATTTTTCTAATCAGAATGTCTCGCCTTTTCTTATAGTATTGTTGCTATCACCAATTCCACACGTTTTTAATGATTAACTCTGAAGTACTACACACCGAGGCGAAGTCATGGGATGGCGATATTTACATATACAGAGCGCGGTAGTACTGCGAACACAAGGTAGAAAAGGGCAGTGCATTGGCGCAGGTGTCATGTGTACTCAGGTGATCCGTGCGAAAAAGTTTCCGACGTGATTATGTCCGCGCGACGGCACTTAACAGACTCTGAACGCTGAATGGTAGTTGGAAATAGACGAACGGGACATTATATTTCGGAAATACTTCGGGAATTCGGTATTCCGAGATCCACAGTGTCAAGAGTGTGCCGAGAATACCAGATTTCACGCGTTACCTCACACCACCGACAACCCAGTGGCCGACAGACTTCACGTAACGACCGAGAGCAGCGGCGTTTGCGGGGAATTGCCAGAGATAACATACAAGCAGCGCTACGTGAAATACGCGCAGAGTTCAGTGTGGAACGTGAAGCGTGACTTTACTTTCAAAATCTTTTCTTAAAGAATTTACTTTATTTACTAGCGATTCATCAAGAACATTAACACATTTAGTCACACTATGTGAGCGTGGAAGTAGTTGCCAGTGGGTAACTGATGAAAACAAATTTCTTTCAACAAATGGAAATTTTATTCCTAAAAACCCTTTCCTTTTTTTTTATTAAAGAAAAACAGATTTAAAAATTATAATCAGAAAGCACCCTCAAAATATCAAGTTACAATTTATTCAGAGGCAGAAATAACAATTTTTTTTGTTGTTGACAGTATGAGCTTTCGGGCTGAGAACCTTGTCGCTCCCTTTTAACACGGCCGTAGTCATGACCGCTCACAACAACCTCTGAAAGAGTACACTGGTGCAAATCTGCAACACACCAGATTACTTTAAATTTAAAATTTTAACAACTCACACAAACACATAAACTATGCACCCCGTAGGAGGGATGGAAATGGTACAAAACACACACATTAAAAAAATTACTTGCCACCGAAAGTGCAACATGTTTTTAAAAGAAAATTCTTACGGTGGAAGGGTGGCAACTTTATATACTAAAATGACCATTTAAATAAAAACCCATGAAATGCAGTTTCACATAAAATGTACAAACAGACTCTACATTACATATATACCGCCTCTCAAGATGCTAGGCAAGATAAAAACATATTTCAGGAATTTGGCCTTTACACCTTAAGCCATAAATTCGTTAACACTGAATCCGACAAACATGAAGAGGCAGCTATTAACGTATGGCAGACCGACAAACAGACAGACAGACACTAACTGCCTAACAAATGCGGACGAGAGACAGACGAGCAAGCTGGGGACGAGAGACTGACCAAGAAAACAAGTAGAATTTAACAAGTAAATGAAATAACATATCACGAATCACTTAACTTCTAATAAACTGCGATGTCTGGTGAAGACCTGTCGCAGCACCCCCAGAACGCTCTCCCGAACTCTCCGCTGCCAACTGCTTCAACGGACGCATGAAGGCGCGCTGATCTCCCGTCTCACGGCGTCGCAGCTCGCACCGGCCAGACCGATGTCGTGGGTTGACTGCTGTTCCTGTCGTGTCGGGCGCGAAGCCACTACCCCTCGCTATACGGCGCGGCCCACTGGACTGGCCTGGCGACCTCACATGCGCCGACGCTCAAGACGGACAAGTCATCTTGTGTCCCAGTGCGCGACCGACCAACCGTTCGATCCAACCGCCAATGACCACTGCCTGAACGAATTCGAGCAGACTGGCGGCCTAACACATACTAGCACTCCGGACGACAGACATACACTGACTGCCCCACACTGACCCGGCTGACCAACTGACCAGACTCGCCGCCTAGCGAGCTCATAGCGCCCCTTAAATGCACGTTAACAGGCAACCTTTTCCCTTTTCCACCAGAGGGGGACACCAAAGCTGCGATTGCCACAGCAGCGCCACCGCCAGTAACGGTGAGCGACTGCTTCACACAACGCGCTGCGGTGCGCTCTTCAAAACAGCAATTTTTACCACGGCTCAGGACGTACGAAGAATGTATCTGTTAGGACAGCGCGGCGAAATTTGGCTATGGAAGCAGACGACCGACACGAGCGTCTTTGCTAACAGGACGACATTTCTTGCAGCACCTCTCGAGGGCTCGCTACCATACCGATTGGTCGCTAGACTACTGGAAACCGTTGCCTGGTCAGAATCGATGGTAGGACTTGAATGTGGCGCAGACTCCGCGAAGCCAGGGACCCAATCTGTCAACAAGGCACTGTGCAAGCCGGTGGTGGCTCCATAATGGTGGGCTGTGCTTACATGGAATGGACTAGGGTCCTCTGATCCAACTGAACAGATCGCTGACTGTAAATGATTATTTTCGGCTACTTGGAGACCATCTGCAACCATTCATGGCCTTCATGTTCCCAACAATCAGTGGAATTTTTATAGCACACATTGAGCCATGTCACTGTGCCACAATTGTTCGCGACTGGTTCGAAGGACGTTCTGGACAATTCGAGCGAATGATTTGGCCACCTAGATCGTTCGATATGAATCCCATCGAATATTTATGGAAGGTAATCGAGAGGTGATTTCCTGCGGGAACCACTGCGCCGGCAACACTTTCACAGTTATGGACTGCTATAGGGGCAGTGTGGCTCAGTATTTCTACAGAGGACTTCAAGCGACTTGTTGAGTCCATGCCACGCCAAGTTGAGAGGTGCCATGCCCTCTTTTGCATGTCTCCTCTCATTTTCATCAATTTTATTAATGTTCTATGTCATTGTACGGTAGTAAAAAAACCGAATAAGGTTATTGTAATGAGAGTATCTGTACTGACAAGGGAACCTCCCCATCACACCCCCCTCTGATTTAGTTATAAGTTGGCACAGTGGATAGGCCTTGAAAAACTGAACACAGATCAATCGAGAAAGCAGGAAGAAGTCGTGTGGAACTATGAAAAAATAAGCAAAATATGCAAGTTGAGTAGTCCATGTGCAACGTATATAACATCAAGGAGAACGTGAGCGCAGGAGTGCCGTGGTCCCGTGGTTAGCGTGAGCAACTGCGGGACGAGAGGTCCTTGGTTCAAGTCTTCCCTCGAGTGAAAATTTTACTTTCTTTATTTTCGCAAAGTTACGATCTGTGCGTTCGTTCATTGACGTCTCTGTTCACTGTAATAAGTTCAGTGTCTGTGTTTTGCGACCGTTCCGCAAAATCGTGCGATTAGTAGACGAAAGGACGTGCCTCTCCAATGGGAACAGAAAACATTTGATCGCAAGGTCATAGGTCAACCGATTCCTCCACAGGAAAACACGTCTGTTATATTCTATACGACACTGGTGACGGCATGTGCGTCACATGACAGGAATATGTTGTCGATCCACCTAAATTGTACACTTGACGAATGGGTAAAAAGATTCTTCTACCTTGCCCGATTTAGGTTTTCTTGTGGATGTGATAATCACTCTCAAAAAAGTGATGAAAACGTAAGAGTTTGTCGCATAAACTGCAACAAATGAACGCAACAGTTTCACAGTCGCACAGTTTTCCCTGTGCTGTGTCAAAACATATGTTTTCAACGTTTTCAAATTTTTCCGTGTGTAGACCGTCAAATCCTGCATATGTCCAAACAAATCTGAACATGTCCTGGAATTTTGGAGAGCGAAGTTGATTATGTGTGAGTGCCTGAACTTTGATAATTGTCTGAAAATAAAAAAAATTAAAATGTTCATTCGAGGGAAGATTTGAACCACGGACCTCTCGTTCCGGAGCTGCTCACGCTAACCACGGAACCACAGCGCTCCTGAACTCACGTTCTCCTGTGATGTTGCGTACCTTGCACATGGACTACTCAGTTTGTGTATTTTGCTTATTTTTTTCATAGTTCCACACAACTTCTTCCTGTTTTCTCCAATGGTTCCAATGGTTCTGAGCACTATGGGACTTAACATCTTAGGTCATCAGTCCCCTAGAACTTAGAACTACTTAAACCTAACTAACCTAAGGACGTCACACACATCCATGCCCGAGGCAGGATTCGAACCTGCGACCGCAGCGGCCGCGCGGTTCCGGACTGAGCGCCTAGAACCGCTAGACCACCGCGGCCGGCTCCTGTTTTCTCGATTGATCTGTGTTCACTTTTCAAGGCCTATCCACTGTGCCAACTTATAACTAAATCTGAGGGGGGTGTGATGGGGAGGTTCCCTTGTGAGAACTCAAAAAATACTTTTCACTCGATTCCTAAACATTTTGTTTTACTGCCCTGGGTGGCTTGTGCGAGGCAAGCATCGGAGGACGCGGTACACTACGTTTCCGGTTGGGCGCTGCAATCTGAATTCTGAGGGGGTTCGTACAATAGGTTTAAGCGCCTGGCGGAACGACTGATGTCGGTCGAGTTTCGCCTATTGTATGCAGGGTGAAACGACCTGCGAGACGTCTGTGTCGCCGCAGTTTATGTGTTTACCGTTGTGGCGCGTCCGGAACGAAGACTCCTGGCACCGACTGACTGCATTGTCCTCCTGATTGTGACAATACTTGTGGACTGTGCCCTGCTGGGTGCGACTGTCTGGCGCCGGATGGCCAGTGGTCTAGGGAGGTTGTTTTCGTAGCCGGTCAAACGGCAAGTTCAGTGCCCTCAGCTGAATAGCAGAGGCATGATTGGTCAACTTAAACTGAGGCTAGTTCACGTCATAAAGCCCTGCTCGAAATTGGAGGGAACGGTCGCTATTAGCGCGAATGATGTTCTGAGACAGTGGAGGGGGGTGGGGGGGGGGATTTTAGAATCAGAACTGAATGCTGATTCGCAGTTTTCGGGGAGAGTAGGGAGTAGAGCAACGTTGACTTCGGGCACAGGGAGATTGGGGATCTGATCTTCCTCGGAGTCGGATGGTCTTGCGACTTGGTCGCTCGTTTTCGTAAGAACTTAGAATTCTCGCACAGCCTTCGCGGCCAGGGGTTCACACAGAGTTGCTGCACGGCAGACGTCGGCGCCTACATCATCAGGACGCTGCCTACCGACGACATGCTCCAGATTTAAGTACTGGTACAGTATTTTGCGGCTCCGGCATTGTAGGATCTTATAAATTTTGTACTGAATCCCTCACAGCACGCGCGCTCGCTTTGCTACAAGTCCGCCTTGCTTGTTTCTCCATGTGATACCATTTGAGTTCTCACTACTAATTGCGATACTGGTATACAGTCGGGAGATTAATATTTGATTCATTAGGACCTCCAGTCATTATCGTCAATCTATTGCATCACAGAGAGTAGGAACCCCCTGTTCTCGAGCCAACTCTTGTTCTCATAATATTTCGTTATACCCTCTCCTTTAACCTAGTGTCTGTGTCGACAGTCATGTGCATTTATGTTCTGATATACGAGGGCCGTTCAGAAAGTAACCTCCGGTTGATTTAAAAAAATACACCAAGTTAAATAAAAATATTTTAATATATACATCTTACAACTACATCTTTGCACTATTTTTCTACATAGTCTCCATAGCGATTGAGGCACTTATCGTATCTCTTCACAAGCTTTGAAATTCCTTCTGCATAAAAATCACCCGCTTGTGCCTGGAGCCAGCCTGTGACCGCATCTTTGAGCTCTTCGTCGTCATCAAACCGCTGTGACCCGAGCCATTTCTTCAAATGCATGAAGAGGTGATAATCACTTGGCGCCAGGTCTGGGCTGTAAGGTGGATGGTTGATAACGTCCCACTTGAAGGACTCAAGAAGGGCCGTTATTCTGCGAGTAGAGTGAGGACGGGCGTTATCGTGCAAAAAAACGATACCGGAAGTCAGCATACCACGGCGTTTGTTCTGTATAGCCCGTCGTAACTTTTTTATTGTTTCACAGTACACGTCTTGATTAATGGTCGTACCACGTTCCATGAATTCAACCGACAACACCCCTTTGGCATCCCAAAACACCGTTGCCATCAGTTTTCTGGCAGAAAAATCTTGCGAGGCTTTTCTTGGTTTGGTAGGCGAATTTGAATGTGCCCACATCTTTGATTGTTCTTTTGTCTCAGGGTTCACGTACTTAATCCAGGTTTCGTCACCGGTCACGATTCTGTTTAACAATGGTTCTCCTTCGTTCTCATAACGTGACAGAAAGTCTAATGCAGAGGCCATTCTTTGAGTTTTGTGGTGGTCGGTAAGAATTTTGGGCACCCATCGTGCACAGAACTTACGGTAACCCAATCTTGCTCTCACTATCTCGTACAAGAGAGTCTTAGAAATCTGTGGAAAACCAGTAGACAACTCCGACATTGAGAAACGTCGATTTTCACGAACTTTTGCATCAACTGTCTGAACGAGTTCATCAGTCACCAATGATGGTCTACCACTCCTCTCTTCATCATGAAAGTTTTCTCGTCCACTTTTAAATAAACGTACCCATTCACGGACAACTCCTTCACTCATAACTCTCGGTCCGTACACGGCACAAAGCTCACGATGAATAGCTGCTGCAGAATATCCTTTGGCTGTAAAAAACCTTATGACAGCACGCACTTCACATTTGGCGGGGTTTTCTATTGCAGCAGACATTTCAAACTGCCACAAAAACTAAACTAGCGCAGGTACGACGTTCACTCGACCACGGCTTGATGCCGACTGACCTGTTGAGTGCGTGAACGCACAGATGGCGTCGCTACTCCCCCCACAACCTGTGACCAATCGGAGGTTACTTTCTGAACCGCCCTCGTATAATAAATCTCATTGTAATATTTAATCCGCATATCATTTCGTAGATATAGGCAGAATCCCGTTTCCTGATATTTATTATGATAAAGTTCTCTTTTTGGGAGTAGATAACGATTTTTATTAAATTATTGTGAGTGTGCAGTCCTTATTTTACCAACTAGCAGGGTCCACAATCATTTCCTTCCATTACCGTTGTGCGCATAATGAATTAGCTGGTAGATAAGGAGGGGGTCGAGTGCATGTTTCGTTCTCATGCAAAATTCGTCTTAATTAAAGAGGTACAAACTCTTCTCCACCCCGGCACCTCGCAAAGTTGCTGCACTACACAGGAAAAAGGATGTCCGGCACTATGTTAGGAGGTATCCAAATGTGGTATTTGTAGCTTGCTTTGTTCAGAGAGGTATTTAATTAATCAGATAACGTCTATATTGGTTTAGTTTTGCACTTTTGAAAGTAAGGGTAATCTTCGGCAAGAAAAGAAAATAGCGATTCAACTGCCAGACTTTGAGAACGAAGAAAGATTGCTGATGTCTTGTTGAGATTTTAGCTATCATTATCGATGTTGCAGTAAGTTGCGAGTGTTTAGCACTGTGGAATATTGCCAATCTTTGACATAAGCCTATGACATTTGATCTTCGTCGTCATCCTGGCGTTATTCTGACTCCCCCACGAGGTCGGCGTGTTAATTGGAATGTGGCGATGTTAGTGGCAGTGAATAGCCTTCCTGACGTCACTACCTCCCCCAGCGACAGAATCTGTGCACCCCATCTCTCTGCACCTAGTGTTATCCCATGGGAACGTTTTCTAACTGTTTGTGAATCGCGTGACTGAGGCGGGACGCGGCTACCAGTCCGCGTTCAAACACTCGGCTGTGGGAAACCGCCCAAAAACCCTGTCTAGGCTGTCCGCCACGCCGGTCCCCGTTGTTTTACCCAACGGCAGATTGGGGCCGGGAGCGGCGGGCCTCTCTGTGTGTCCCGGAAGAGGGCGTTTCAGCTCGCTCGACTATCCGACCAAGTGCTATTGTTTGATTTGCTATACGTATTTTCTCGGTAACGATACGTGTGAATCGATACAGATTCTCTACAGAGAAGGCCTAAAATAAGAAAAATATCTTACTAGTGCTTTAAAAAATTATAATAGAAATATCATTATATTTGCCGTTCATATAACTGTAAATATATGAGCTAATGACTGACTATCAATGTTGAGGCATTCTTGCATTTGTGTTGGCAGGTTAGAGCTGCTTGCAAAATAGAATTAATAACGCATTTCCTTTGGGTATAGTGGCAAGCACATATAAACGATGAATGTTGAAGACTCAAGGAATGAGTTTCTATGTTAATATTACATTTTATGCGAACAAACCATTAATTTTTAGTTCAATATAAGACATGAATTTTGATCGATAATATCACTGTTTTGGTACTCCCTACAAGTAACAGTACTACTTGAGCCGTGCCGGCTCGTATCGATTGATCGATCGGGTCGGCATGGTGTGACCTTTGGGCTGGGCCGTTTGACGTGGCTTTTGGCCGCGATGGGCGTGTGGCGCTGGAGAGGGACAGCCGGAGAGCCGCGCGGCGCGGGAGAATCGGAGGCGGGTGTGGTTGAGCAGGCCGGGGCGCGACGCAGGGGCTGTGGTGTGTTTGACGCTTTTGCAAGACCGAACCTGGCTTGTAGTGTGGGAACTGGACTCTGCCACATTTCCCGAATCGAGTCGTGCGGCCCTGCTTTGGATCTGTAAACGATTTCGTAAGATTTGGTGGGAATTACTTGCCATGTTTTTGGTGCGCATATTATACTGATCCTTGGTTTCCAAGTATCGGCACCATGACCGGAAGCTGTTGTCTTGCCAACCAATAGGTCCCATCTATTTAGTGCTGTTAAAGTAAACACGTGTTATTGTGTTTGGTTAAAGGTCGATCTGGATTTTGGTGATGTGATACAGTCCGAGCAAGCGAGGTGTATTAATTGGTGCTATTGCTGTTCGGAGTGACGGACGGCATAAGCCAGTATGGTGTAACTATTAATATTTTTCGTGGTACAGTGAGCTGTGTGGACGTTGGTATAGTTGGTTCAAAGCACAGGCTTAACATTGAATCTGTACGTTCTGTGTTATCTAATTGCATTACTTGTTCACTCGTAAACAGTGAAATGGTAGCCTTACTTGACTGTTTATCAGTATCCTGTTAAGGGGTAATTTAAATGAACTCTCCAGTTTCAGTGAGCATATGTTAACCTACTAGTGTAGTTTAAATTTCTAAGCTGACTTGGTATTATGCTCTTCGCCTTCGTCCTTTAAGGTTACGTCAAGGGCATTAGTTATTGATTCCCCCCTGACTATTTTATTTCAATGTTTGTGAAATAGGCTATCATTTTATACATCGCAGTTATTTTACGTTTGAGGAATTAATGTTTGCCGTTTCCTCTCCCCCCCCCCCTTTCTCTAAGACCTTTTTTTCCAGTGTGTTATAATGTGGTATGTGGCACCCTGTCCAGCTCGCCCGCTTGCTGTGGGTTCTGGGTCTAGCCGCCTCTGGCCTGGGTCCAGTGGGCCCCCCTTCTGCTACTTGAATCTGCCCGTGCCTATGTGACGTCACCTGTTTTGAAAATGTGTCACGAAGGGGTGTATCTGTTGGTATTTTATTTGATGTTTAAAAAAATTGTGATATCCATTATTGGTTAAACTTCATCTCATTATTGTAGTCTCCTTTTGGGAGCTTTGCTGTGTATAGAATTTAATTAACTTGCAAGTCACTTAATGCTTGGCTAAAGATTAATGTTGTTGTTTGAATAGCGCGGTTGCCCGTGCTTGCAAGGATTTTGAATTTTAAAGGTAAAATTTTATTTGGCCGAAGAAAGGTTAATAAAATTGTTGTTGTCAACTGTGAATGTTGCTTATGTGGCCCGGCCCTCCCGCTCAACAGCAATTGGCTGATTAGGGTGGAGTACCCACCACACTACTTATATGCTCTAAGACAAAAAAAAGTCGCACCACGAAGGAATTATCTGAATTCAACGGAAATGGGTAGATGTAATGTACAATTACAGACAAGCAAATGCTAACATTTTTTTAAAGAAATGGATGATTTGTTCAGGAGAAAGAGTTTCACATATTGGGCAAGCCATTAACGCGTTGGTCCGCCTATGGCCGTTATGCCTGCAGTATTTCGGCCCGGCAGTGATTGACAAAGTTTTTGGACGTCCTTCTGACAGATATCGTGCCAGATTCTCTCCAACTGGAGCGTTAGATCGTCAAAATCTCGAGATGGTTGGAGGGCTCTGCCCATAACGCTCTCACCTGGCGGACATCCGACGACCCTGCTGACCAAGGTAGGGTTTGGCAAGAAGGAGGACAAAACCTGTCGCCATGTGATGGGAGGGGGGCATTATCGTTCTGAAATGTAAGCCCAGGATGGCTTGCCGTGAAAGGCAATAAAACATGATGTAGAATATCGTGGAAGTACTTCTGCACTGTAAAGATGTCGCAGTTGACAACCAAATGGGTCCTGTTATGAAGCGGATGGCACCCGACATCCTGGCTGTCGGCCCATATGGCAGACGACTGTCAGGTTGGTACCGCATCGCTGTACGGGGCGGCTCCAGACACGTCTCCGCTGGTCACTGTGGCTGAATTCGAAGTGGACTCATCGCTGAAGACAATTCTACTTCACTCAATGGGAATCCATCTCGAAAACGTTTCTGGACACGCCCCGTACAGTGGTGGGATACAAACCTGTCTACCGCCTGCCATATGGCCCAACAAACAGGAGAGATGTTCTGGGCTGTCATTTCATTTCATAGCCGTGCCTCTCGGTTGTCGACCGCAGCATCTTTACAGCACAGAGTTACGTCAGCAGTACTCTGCGCCCCGTTTTGTTGCCCTTCATACAAGCCATCCCGGGCTTACCTTTCACAAAGATAACGCCCGCCTCAAGCGGCAAGAGTTTCTGCTGCTTATCTTCGTGCTTGCCAAAGCCTACCTCTCACAGCAATGCCGCCGGATCTCTCTCAGACTGAGAACGCTTGGATCATAACGGGTAGGGCCCCACCAACAAGCTGGGCGTTTTGACAATGTAACGCGCCCACTGGAGAGAATTTGCCACCATATCCCTCAGGAGGACGTCTAACAACTCTTGTCAATACCAAGCCGAATAACTGTTTGCGTAAGGGCCAGAGGCGGACCAAAGCGTTACTGGGCTGTTCAATTTGTGAAACTCTTTCTCTTGAGTAAATCATCCAATATTTCTGAAATTGTAATGATTTGTTTGTCTGTACACGTACATCACGTATACCGATTTGCGGCCCAGTCTGATAAATCCTTCGTAGTGTGTCGCTTTTTGGCTTAGAGTGCATTTAATGTTTGTTAATGAATACGCACATGGCTACAATAAGTTCAGTATTTTGTTTCAATGTAGACTTCTTCTCATTACAACCCATACAGATACTGCATTATTCAATGATCCCGAATGTCTAGCCAAAACGAAATGTAAATAAACTTTCGGGAAATTTCACACAAATTGCAGGTCCAGGAACATGATGTACACTCCCGTAAATTATAGTTAGCAATAAAAATATTGTACAAATTCTTGTTTGGGATAAATGTTGCTCGACGCACTGTGATGGAAATATTTCACGTACAGATGCACCAAGCCTTGCAAAGAGAATATATTGACGTTATAAATGCTATTAACTTTTACTGCCTTATAATTAACATTCAAATAAAATGTGAGTTGGTTCGCTGGCTATCAACAGGTTACGCCCTAGAGTGCCTAGTTAGCGAACCTGCGGAATTTCAGCACCTGAAATTAACTGTTTGCTGTAAGTGAACGTAAGAAATGTAACTGGTATGTGAATCCAATGGAGGAAAAGTCTTTGAGCTGAGGTCACACATTTTAGTTATATAAAGCCATTTGTTTTACATGAGATAAGATGATTAGATAAGATTAGTTTTTCGTTCCATAGATCCGTGCTGAGGAGATCCTCGTGGACGTGGAACATGTCAATTTTTTTTTAAGCTGAAATAACAATACTAATAGTGTGAATATATAGAATACATCATTTGTTTCTATTAAAAAATTCGTCAATGGAGTAGAAGGAGTTGGCACTAGTAAGTCTTTCAGGCTCCTTTTAAACTGATCTTTATTTGTAATTAAATTTTTTATGTTTACTGGCAAATGATTGAAGATGTGTGTTCCTGAGTAGTGGACCCCTTTTTGAACTAAAGTAAGTGCTTTTAAGTCCTTGTGCAGATCATTTTTGTTCCTGGTATTGTATGTATGAACTGAGATGTTTGTTGGAAAAAGAGATATATTATTTAGGACAAATTTCATTAATGAGTAAATATACTGAGAGGCAGTAGTTAGTATACCCAGTTCTTTGAAGAGGTTTCTACAGGACGTCAGTGATTTTACTCCACAAATAATACGTATTACACGCTTTTGGACTCTGAAAACGTTTGTTTGACTTGAAGAGTTACCCCAAAATATTATACCATATGACATAACGGAATGAAAGTAGACAAAGTATGCAAGCTTTTTCATTTTTATGTCGCCTATGTCTGCTAACACTCGAATTGCAAATACAGATTTGTTAAGGCGTTTCTGCAGTTCTGTGGTGTGCTCTTCCCAACTGAATTTATTATCAAGTTGTAATCCCAGGAATTTAAGACTGTCAACCTCTTCTATCTGCTCTTCTTCGTATTTTATGCATATGCTGAGTGGAAACCTCTTACAGGTTCTGAATTGCACATAGTGAGTCTTTTCGAAGTTTCATGTCAGTGAGTTGGCTTTAAACCATTTATTAATATCCATGAAAATATCATTAGCAGATCTTTCTAGAACTACACTTGACATACTATTTATTGCAATACTTGTGTCATCTGCAAACAAAACGAACTCTGCTTCTGGCGGTGTAACTGATGAGAGATCATTACTGTATACAAGAAAAAGCAATGGTCCTAAGATGGATCCTTGTGGGACACCACATGTAATTTCTTCCCATTCTGATGATGACTGATGACTTAATTCACTAGTCCCTTGCACTGACACCCTTTGTTTCCTGTTAGTGACGTATGACTTGAACCATTTTGCAGCACTGCCTGTGACACCATAGAATTCTAATTTACTTAAAAGGATATTGTGGTTCACACAATCAAATGCCTTTGACAAATCACTGAAAATACCTGCTGCTGGTAATTTGTTATTTAATGAATTAAGTACATTTTCACTGTAGGAGTAAATAGCCTTCTCGATATCAGAACCCTTCAGAAATCCAAACTGTGTTCTTGATAATATGTTATTTGTGGTCAGATGGTTGAGCAGCCTCCTGTACATTACTTTTTCTAAAATTTTTGAGAATGCTGGCAAAAGTGAAATCAGTCTGTAGTTTGATGCTATCTCTTTACCCCTTTCTTGAATAGAGGCTTAACATCTGCATATTTTAGCCAGTCAGGAAATGTCCCAGTTATAACTGACTGGTTACACAAGTAACTTAGAATTGTACTAAACTCACAAGAACATGCCTTAATTAACTTTGTTGATATTTCATCGTACCCACTAGAATGCTTTGTTTTTAAAGATTTTATTATGGAAGTTATTTCTTTTGGTGAAGTGAGTGATATATTCATGTACTTGAAGCTATTTGTGAAGGATACTTTCAGATATTCAAGGGCATTATTTACTGATCCTGAAAGTTCCATTCTATCAGTAACGGATATAAAGTACTTGTTAAATAGATTTGCCACACTATGCCCATCAGTTACTAATGTGTCATCTACCCTTAGTGCTATTTGTTCCTGTTCCTTTCTGGTTCTACCAGTCTGCTCTTTCACTATATCCCATATTGTTTTTATTTTGTTCCCTGACATTGCTATCTTCTTCTCGTAGTGCATTTGTTTAGACGTCTGAATTACTTTTTTTAGTGTTTTACAGTATTCCTTGTATTTAGCTAAATCATCAGCACTGGAGATATTCTTCGTCGACAGATACATTTTCCTTTTTGTCTTACAGGAAATCTTTATTCCTTGTGTAATCCATGGTTTTATTATAGACTTCTGTTTAATTTGAGTAACTTTTAGAGGGAAACAGTTTTCAAACATGGTACTGACATTGTTCATGAATGTTTTATATTTTTCATTCATGTTATGAGCACTATAAACATCTTTCCAGTTCATATCTTTGAGCAGTTTTCCAAAACACTCAATTTTTGGTTGATTGACTACTCTCCTGTACTCAGATTTAGCAGTCTTGACAATCTGCTTAGAATTTACACCTAAAACAAGGAGCTGCATGTCATGATCTGATAGTTCATTTATAACAGGTTTTATGATATGATTTTGTTCCTTTGATTTGTCTATAAAATTGTTATCAATGGCTGTCCTTGGAAAGTTTACAGTGTTAGTTAGATTGAAAGACAACATTACTAACTGCAGTGAATGTTTACTGGAAGATTGCATTAGAAAATCTGTATAAAGTCACCACCAATCAAAATTTCTTTGTTTCTTCCTGTTAAATAACCCAAAAGAGCTTCTAGATGATCTAAGAATAGATTATAATTTCCTGCAGGTGCTCGGTAAATAGTTATTATTATATAGGATCTGTTATGGAACTCTACTTCTGTTGCACATGCTTCTAGATGCTGCTCTAAACAGAATTTATTAATGTCAATGTTCTTGAATTTATGGCAGTTTTTGATAAATGTGGCAACTCCTCCTCCATCCATATCTACTCTGCAGAAGTAGGAAGCTAGCTTAAATCCTGAAATGTCTAACATATATATATCAGTGGTCACTTGATGTTCAGAGAGGCAGGTTATGTCAATTTGGTTAGATGAATTCAGTTCATCGATACAAATGAGTAGTTCATCAAGTTTATTTCTAAGTCCCAGAATGTTCTGGTGTAATAAAGATAACTGATACTGCATACTAATGGGATTGTAACTGCTTTGGCGAAGATGAACTGGCACTTTCTGATTACTTTCTGTTAAACACTGTTTAAATGGAGGCTGTATGATAAAATCTGACTCCTGTTCATCTGTTTTCTCAAACTGAGTGTGTCTGCCAATCTCTCTTAAAACTCGTTTTCTTTCCCCCTTCCATATCCTAAAAAGGCATCCCTCTGACACCTATGACCACTGATATTTTACCACTTGTGCCAGTGTCCCCCCTTAAGTTTTCTGCAATCAACCCAGACAGTTTTCCCTTCCCTTTCCTATTGAGGTGAAGGCCATGCCTAGTATAGTCCCACCTATCTGTAGCATCCACAGGAATCAAACCAATATGGGACCCTATATCCGTCCTAAGCAGCCACTCCAACTCAAAGTTCACCCTCCCTACGGAAGAGTTCAAATGAGGCCGATCATGGCGTCTCAACACAGACACAAATCCCACACTCGTATGCTTCGTTGCTGATGCCATCTTCACTGGGTCACTCTCTATGGAATATTCAGAGTCTCTGTCAATGCTATTTCCCGGACCACCCACTATAACCACGGCATCCTCCTTTGTGAAATCCTTGCATAAAGCACCTACATCCTCTGTTACCTAACCCAGATCTGCACTAGGCTTGAAAAAGTTTGTGACCTGGTACTCTGGACCTAGATTTTCCTGCAGTAGTTGGCCAACACCTCTACCATGGGAACTACCTAAAAACAGAACTTTCTTTCTCTTTACAAATTTCCCTACCTTTCTCAAGTCCTTGAAAGCTTGTTGTGCCCTTTCTACAGCTTCAGCTACATGAGGCTCATCCGATTCTGACTGAGGCAACAGGTCAAATCTATTTTCAAGATTTATGACAAAGCTGTCTGATGCTCTCCTTTGCCTGTTCCCCATATTACCTGTTGCCACTTCCCATCTCTGTTCACCCTTCTCCCTCTTTAACCTGTCCAGATCCTCCCTTGCCTTGTCTAGGTCAGCTTGAAGAGCTGCAATTTTCCCTTCCTGATCCAGTATTTTCCTATCTCTACTGCAGATCCTACAATACCACTGGTGAGTCTCATTTATGTCCCCATTTCCCACGCCACTACATTCGCCCCAATGGAAGAAACTACAGCACCCATCACACCATTCCCTGGAACTAACGATCATACGGCATGTCACACACTTCTCACTCACTGTAAAAACAGAAATCGTATAAGCTGATTTGAGTAGTGACTAAAACGTAAACAAAGGACCCTAGAAACTATTCAGGCAGATATAAATAAATTGAAAGAGTACTGAATAAAAAAAACTGGTGATTACATATAACTCACTGTTTACTTACGATACGCGCACGTGAAATTAAGCCTAAAATACGTGCTATAGGCGCGAGAAGGAAAATAAACTTCTTACCCCGTTTAATCTTCTTTAACAAATGGTTCAAATGGCTCTGAGCACTATGGGACTCAATTGCTGAGGTCATTAGTCCCCTAGAACTTAGAACTAGTTAAACCTAACTAACCTAAGGACATCACAAACATCCATGCCCGAGGCAGGATTCGAACCTGCGACCGGAGCGGTCTTGCGGTTCCAGACTGCAGCGCCTTTAACCGCACGGCCATCTTCTTTAACACTTCACTAACACTTCCACTAATGTAACAACACTTATATTATATTTATACCAACTGGAAACGTTTATCTATAAGTTTAATTCACTGCTTACTTACGATTCGCGCGCGTGAAATTAGGCCTAGGATTCGTGCTACAGGCGCGAGACGAAAAATACGCTTCTTACCCCGTTTAATCTTATTTTATACTTCACTAACACTTCCAATAATTGAACAACACTTATATTATATTTATAACACCTGTACACGTTTAAAAATAGCTTAATAACAACGCTTTTTATAATTATTTAGTGCAGCAAATACTCGAAGAGTCCGCGTCGGCGCAGTGTTGCCAACAGAATGATGAAGATAGTGATAAAATTACAGGACTGTAATTCACAAGATTCTCATGTGGCCCCACTTGCGACTGTGACTGGGCAGATCTGCAGAGATGATATTTGTGATGTTTATGAATATCCTTAACACCTTGCTGTAGGTGGTGATTTCATCCTAAAAAGCGGCAATGTGCGACCACAAGACCCATGTAAAGGATAAACATATACATTAAGGTACTGCAGAGTGCATGAACCTGTTACTCGTTCGCAGAACCAGATAGTCTGCTCTGACTCCGTGAGTGTCCTTCGACCTTTATTTTGCTTGTATCCAGCAGATAAAGTAATGGAGAATATCCTTCACATCCTTATCCATCTACAAAGGCCGGGTAATTAGGTCACATTCCGCTAGGTACATGGACATTCAGGGAAACGAATTAGCTGATGCAACAGCCCAGAAATTATGTACTGAATATTCCGTAGCACAGTGTGCTGTCCCTTACCTCAATATTGAGTTATAGTATCATGCTTAGAAAGGAAGAACAGTGGCTGTAAATGTCAGATAATACGTTGCAGGAAGTAAAGTTAGCAGTTCTGCCGCTGCATGCCTTCTGAAGAGCACACAGATGAGTTGAGGTCTCTTGTCTACACGTAAATACATTGTCCAGTAACGCGTAGCTTCTTGCTCCAGCGAGAGGATGCTCCAATATCTGCTGACACTGGCTTGCAGGTAACAGAAAAAATGGCTCTGAGCACTATGGGACTTAACATCGGAGGTCATCAGTTCCCTAGAACTTAGAACTACTTAAACCTAACCTAAGGACATCACACATATCCGTGCCCGAGGCTGGATTCGAACCTGCGACCGTAGTAGTCGCGCCGTTCCGGAGCGAAGCGCCTAACCGCTCGGCCACCAGGGTCGGCGCAGGTAACAGTACGCCACATTTTAGTTCATGGTTTTATGTTCCGAGAAGAGGCAGAGATAAATCCACAAGCAGAGCTGCTATCTATATCACCTGTCAAACAGACGAAATTGGTACGATTTTTAAGATTCTATTAGATGTCTAATTTTCTTCTTAAAATATAAAATTGAAGCTTTTACAGTGTTATCACAATGGCTGGCTCGGCCATAGTAAAAGGTGATCGACTAGACTTCTATATTCGTTTCTCATTATTCCACCTGCCTTCTTACAACACCCATGTTTTAAGAGATTTGACCAAATTTAGTTTTATATATTCTGTGCGATAGTGGGAACACGAGGGTGGACGTGATATATACTGGGGAGGGGTGAATGTAGTTTCAACTAAGACTGTATGTTAAATTTTTTTTTAAAGTTCAAAACATTTTAATCACATTATTTAGTAATGGAGCTGATATACGCCATACCTGAGGCCTTTGAACATACACTGATCAGCCAGCACATTATGACCACGACGTACTATGGATATAAACCCGTCCAGGCGATATCAGCATCACCTGGCGAGGAGTGACTGACAGAAACAGGCACGGTACGTATAGTATCAGTGAGAGTGCTGTTCGGTTCTAGAGTGGGGAAGGCACGCGATCTGCCTGAGTTAGCTCGAGGGCAGATTGTGCTGGTCCGGAGGCTCGGCACGAGCATTTCGGGAACTGCACGACTTTTCGGGTGTTCGAGGAGTATTGTGGTAACTGTCTTTGACACGAGGCGAAACCCAGGTGAAACCACATCCAGACGTACTGGGGATGGGCGGCCACGCCTTACAGATGTCGGATGTTATAGGCTGGGCAGACTGCCAAGCAAGACAGGCGGCGAACTGTGGCGGAACTAACATCAGACTTTCTGGGCAGAATACAAGTGTGTCTGAAAATGCAGTGCACCGCACACTCTTAACGATGGGCCACTGCAGCCATGTTGTTGTTGTTGTGGTCTTCAGTCCTGAGACTGGTTTGATGCAGCTCTCCATGCTACTCTATCCTGTGCAAGCTTCTTCATCTCCCAGTACCTACTGCAACCTACATCCTTCTGAATCTGCTTAGTGTATTCATCTCTTGATCTCCCCCTACGATTTTTACCCTCCACGCTGCCCTCCAATACTAAATTGGTGATCCCTTGATGCCTCAGAACATGTCCTACCAACCGATTCCTTCTTCTGGTCAAGTTGTGCCACAAACTCCTCTTCTCCCCAATCCTATTCAGTACCTCCTCATTAGTTATGTAATCTACCCATCTAATCTTCAGCATTCTTCTGTAGCACCACATTTCGAAAGCTTCTATTCTCTTCTTTTCCAAACTATTTACCGTCCATGTTTCACTTCCATACATGGCTACACTCCATACAAATACTTTCAGAAACGACTTCCTGACACTTAAATCTATATTCGATGTTAACAAATTTCTCTTCTTCAGAAACGCTTTCCTTGCCATTACCAGCCTACATTTTATATCCTCTCTACTTCTACCATCATCAGTTATTTTGCTCCCCAAATAGCAAAACTCCTTTACTACTTTAAGTGTCTCATTTCCTAATCTAATACCCTCAACATCACCCGACTTAATTCGACTACATTCCATTATCCTCGTTTTGCTTTTGTTGATGTTCATCTTATATCCTCCCTTCAAGACACCATCCATTCCGTTCAACTGCTCTTCCAAGTCCTTTGCTGTCTCTGACAGAATTACAATGTCATCGGCGAACCTCAAGGTTTTTATTTCTTCTTCATGAATTTTAATACCTATTCCGAATTTTTCTTTTGTTTCCTTTACTGCTTGCACAATATACAGATTGAATAACATCGGGGAGAGGCTACAACCCTGTCTTACTCCCTTCCCAACCACTGCTTCCCTTTCATGCCCCTCGACTCTTATAACTGCCATCTGGTTTCTGTACAAACTGTAAATAGCCTTTCGCTCCCTGTATTTTACCCCTGCCATCTTTAGAATTTGAAAGAGAGTATTCCAGTCAACATTGTCAAAAGCTTTCTCTAAGTCTACAAATGCTAGAAACGTAGGTTTGCCTTTCCTTAATCTTTCTTCTAAGATAAGTCGTAAGGTCAGTATTGCCTCACGTGTTCCAGTATTTCTACGGAATCACTGCAGCCATATGCCAACGTTAACACCACGACATCGGCAACTACGACTGAAATGGGCACGTGACCGTCGGCACTGGACGTTGGTGTAGTGGCAGAGGCAGAGCGTTGTTACATCATCTGATCGATCCCGATCCCTTGCTCATCATGCCAATGGAGGGCGCCAATCATTTCTCTTCCAGAAACAGGTGCTTGTCACCTGTACAGCAGGACAAGCTGGCGGTGGCTCCATTATGGTCTGGGGAAGATTCACTTGGGTATCCATACGTCCAGTGGAGCTCGAGCAAGACGCCACGACGGCCAAGGAGTATCGTACACTGGCTGCGGACCAAGTAAACCTATTCATGACGATAATGTTTCCCGACGGCAGTCGCGTTTTCAACAAGATTATGCGCCACATCATAAGGCCAGGAAGGTGATGGAGTGGTTCAAGAAACGCAGTGGTGAGTTGCAGTTGATGTTCTGCCCCCCCCCCCCCCCCTACTTACCAGTTACGAACCCGATCCAACACATTTGGGTCGTGATTGAGCATGGCGTCATAGCTCATCGCTACCCTCCCCGGAATTTACGGGAATCAGGTGACCTGTGTGTGAAGATGACGCGCCAGCTCCCTGCAGCGATGCAGCGACCTACCAAGGCCTCTTTGCTTACAGGCCACGACGCGCCGCCGCTGTTACCCGTGCCAAAGGTGGACATACCAGTTATTAGGTAGGTGGTCATAACTTTGTGGCTGATTAGTGTATGCAACTTCTTGAGTCCACCTTTACATAGCTGTACAAAAATTATTATTCACTTCATATGGAACGCACAGGCACCATATTACAAGCACCATACATCGATGTAAGTGCCGCATTGGTTCTCGAGGTTCATACTTCTACATCTACATACACATTTAAGTGCCTGGCAGAGGGTTTATCGAAACACCTCCACAATAATTCTCTATTATTCCAATCTCGTATAGCGCGCGGGAAGAATGAACACCTATATCTTTCCGTACGAGCTCTGATTTCCCTTGTTTTATCGTGGTGATCGTTCCGCCCTATGCAGGTCGGTGTCAGCAAAATATTTTCGCATTCGGAGGAGAAAGTTGGTGATTTGAATTTCTTGAGAAGATTCCGTCGCAACGAGAAACGCCTTTCTTTTAATGATTTCCAGCCCAAATTCTGTATCATTTCTGTGACACTCTCTCCCATATTTCGCGATAATACAAAACGTGCTGCCTTTCTTTGAACTTTTTCGATGCACTCCGTCAGTCCTACCTGGTATGGATCCCACACCGCGCAGCAGTATTCTGAAAGAGGACGGACAAACGTAGTGTTGGCAGTCTCCTTAGTAGGTCTGTTACATTTTCTAAGTGTCCTGCCAATGAAACGCAGCCTTTGGTTTGCCTTCCCCTCAATATTTTCTACGTTTTCTTTCCAATTTAAGTTATTCGTAATTGTAATACTAGGTATTTAGCTGAATTTACGGCTTTTAGATTAGACTGATTTATCGTGTATCGCGGTAACAAGTTCATTTTAGTACTCATGTGGAAGACCTCACACTTTTCGTTGTTTAAGGTCAACTGCCAGTTTTCGCACCATTCACATATTTTTTCTAAATCGTTTTGCCGTTTGTTTTGATCTTCTGATGACTTTATTAGTCAATAAAAGACAGCGTCATATGCAAACAACCGAAGACGGCTGCTCAGATTGTCTCCCAAATCGTTTATATAGATAAGGAACACCAAAGGGCCTACAACACTACCTTGGGGAACGCCTGAAACCACTTGTGTTTTACTCGACGACTTTCCGTCAATTACGACGAACTGTGACTTCTCTGACAGGAAATCGCAAATCCAGTCACACAACTGAGACGATATTCGATAAGCACGCAATTTTACTACGAGCCGCTTCACACTCTCGTTCCTTCAGTGTTACGAAATTGACGTATCAGTTTTGGAAGTATGTGTAGACCCTCTCTTTCATTTAATTTTCCGTTCTGTCTTCAGTGTCCATCAGGAGAAGAAAAAGAACAATATTACGTTGTGGGGTATGAACACGGTTTCTCGCCCTAGTGGATGGTTTTAATTCGTCCCTACGTTGGAAATGGACCATATATTAATATTACAGGTTATTTCTTGGACTGATATCACACGCATTGAGATGGCGAGGTAGATGAAATTTTGACTCGACGAACACAGATGTATTGCTATAAAATCATCGCCAGAAGTCATTAAAACTCTGCATATGAAATGACCTTAAGCTTGCACACCAAGAAACTGAAACACCAAAAAAGCATTGAAAATAAATATCACTGGAAACAGAGCTAGCTGTTTGTTGATGAAGGCAAGTTAAGTCTGGAGTTTTAGATTCAGCCAACGACAGTTCTGAAAAAGTTCAAGTATGGGGAGGAAGTGAGAGCTGCGTCGCAACCTGCGGGTGTGCCGTAGCGCTGCAGGCGTCTCACCTGCCGAAGACCTGTTCACCGGATAAACGGTGTCACCCTTAGCACTCTCACAGTCGAATTCCTAGGAACCCATGTAGGCGTTCTGCCTGACCGAGTCTAGCTTGCAGAGGGATGTCGTTTACACAAGAGTTAACATAGCAGCCACCAAAGGAGCACTCAATACGACCTTCAACAGTCTTGGAAAGCAAGACTGGAGCGGCAGCGACATGAGTAAATCTGGAGGAACACTACAGCAAGCGAGAAGGAGCGAGGCAGCTGCCTTACCGTCTTTAAAGCAGGCAGCGTTCGGTTTATCGGCGAGGAAGATACTATCAGCCGCAACGCCACTAAAGTAGCATTCCAGAAAAGCTTCTCCCTTAGCGTACAGTTGAAGGAGTCCTCTTCATTTACGGTAAAGTGATCGCCTGTTTCCTTGTGCGTACTAACGCTGTAAGATTGTTCTCTCTGACTCTTTGCCACATCAGATAAGACTGAATTGTGGTCGGTGTGAAGATAGCACTTGAGAACAATAAAGATGTTTTTCCTTTAGTCTCTAATTTCATTTTCGTTTTTTATGTTTTATTTTTGCAATACATCGACAGAATTATTTCAGGATAAGTGTGGTAAACTTACATTTTTGTACACCTACATGTCTGTTTACGTCATGCAATTGTCCTGTATGCAACTGCTATTTTCATTTTGTTCTGACTGTATATTCTTTCGTTTATTAACATGTTGTTTAAATTCTTTTTCCATGAGCAGACTAATGCGATATACTAATTGTGTATGAAAGTTTAAATCAACGTAATTGGAATTTTTGAAAGTGTAATGTGAAGTGATATGATATGGTGCACGTAGAATACCGTGGCCGGTAGATGCGCGGAAGGCAGGGCACGCATGGAGAGAGCCGTAGTGGTGGGGGCTGGGCAGGCGCTGTGGGCGAAATGGCGAGCACCGGAAGGAAAGGGCCGTTGTAAACTGAAGCCTACACTCAAATTTTTTGTATAAACATTAAGCAGGCGCTCTCACGCCCACACTTGCATGGTGACCATCCAAAAATCTATTTCACCCTTTCTTTGGTTATTATCTAAAGAGAATTCCCAAAAAAAAGCGGTGATTTATTTTCATATGGCTTGTTAACCATTTATTACCTTCAATGAAGTGCCATTAGTGGGTAATTTTGAGTAAAACCTACACATTCCTCTTGCTGCGATGTTAAAATTTTTCTTCTTTGCCGGCCGCGGTGGTCTAGCGGTTCTGGCGCTGCAGTCCGGAACCGCGGGACTGATACGGTCGCAGGTTCGAATCCTGCCTCGGGCATGGGTGTGTGTGATGTCCTTAGGTTAGTTAGGTTTAAGTAGTTCTAAGTTATAGGGCACTTATGACCTAAGATGTTGAGTCCCATAGTGCTCAGAGCCATTTGAACCATTTTTTTTTCTTCTTTTGTCAAAACTCAGCGGAGGTTACACAGTCTTGCCTCACTAATATTTTTGCAGATGAAATTGCTAGAGAATTCTGAAACAATGAGTTCTTGAGTTTATTAAGTGAGGAACTGAGGAAAAGTAAGGTCAGCATCTTATGACAAAGCACATCCTCGACACCAAACAAACTTTTAACGGCTTCACTTATGTTGTTCCAAAACCCATGGCATTTCTCGTTTCGCCAGCTATCGAGGCCCCTTAAAAATTACATTATTACATCGGAAAAATCTGTAGTTAGTAGAATAACGTGGTAGACAATGAACCTTGTGTTATCATTTGCCAACACCTTATTTCGATATCTCAAACCGTTTACGAAATATGATGGGTGTTGTGGATGTTTCACTCTGGATTTACTGCTGGCGCTGTACGATCGCAAACGAGTGCACTCTGTAAGATCAATTTTCCCGAGATTGGTGACAGAGACCTCCATCCAAGTCTAAATCAAAATTCAATGTTACCTAAATTTCATACACCGCAACATATTATGTAATATGCATCAAACGCAAAATCGTAGTGACCCCTATTTTTAATTGCACAGTTCTTCTAATTTCGCGCCATGTCTTACTTCCACGTAAATATCACAATAACTATGAACATTATCGAAATGTTGGGTACATCATAATGAACCTAACATATATAGCTACAAGAAAAGCAAAAATGAATTTTTAAATAAAATAGTTTCTGTAAAATACTTTTGGAAAGATTGCAGGGGCTGCGCGTCGATTCTGTCATGGCCGACCGGACGGAAGGCGGAAAACACTTGTCGACCTCCCCCTCTGAACAAACGAATGAACTTGCCCAGCGATTTGGACGAAAGCTGGTCACTGCGCGTCGACCACCGTATCCTGTGCGCCCTCGAGGGCGGCGTAGAAGCTTACCGACAGGTAGACAGTGAAAACACCTACAAAGAGTATGGAGGGGGTACAATGAGGGGATTGTCGTGCTGTGTGAGTGCTATAGTCTGTGCCGTGTCCGTAGCTGATGTAATAATCTTTGAACAGAGATACGTCTTGTGAATTTGGCGCGTTTAATTTTATTTTTATTAATTTTCAGGGAGAAGTTCGAAATTTATTGGGAGGTGTAGCTACTGGGTATGGGGAAGTGAGCAGGTGGAAGACATGGATAACCTGTTACGGAAAATGTAGAGAAAGGCGTTAAACTAGAGCCAGACACTGGAAGAGAAATAAATGAGAAGTAGGGACAGCAAGTATGTAGCAATTGCTGGTAACAAAAATGGAAGACGTGGGTTGTAAGGAAGAAGCCGCCAACACAGTAGGAAAACCTGTTAGAGAAAAGTAAATGAATCACAAAAGAAAATATGTGGAATGTTAGATCAGCTAGATAAACACACGGATTAAATTTCAGAAGAGGTTATCAGTACAACATATACAAAAGATGATGAGTCAGAAAGTACTGCAAATAAAGAAGTAGAGTGCTTGGATGAAAACTTCGATGCACAAGATGTTGAGGGCGAACATGAGAATGCTGAAGCACAGACTGAGTATGATCAGATTTTCCAGGAAGAAGAATGAGTCAGAAGTGGAAGAAAATAAAGACAGCATTTCTGAAAATGAGGATAAGGGAAAGATCTAGTAGGGAAAACTGAGGACATACATTTTTTGGGTGTAATGTCAGTAGTTCAAGTACAGAGTAACAGTAACTTTTACCTCAGAATTCTTGGGTATATACTGGTTTGGAGTCAGACAGAATGAAGAAATGAAAGTTTGTCAGGCATGTCCGGAGTACGAAAGGAGGTCTAAGGAAAGCTGAAAGAATATAATGAGGCGGTGATTAGTAAATTAAAATATTCAGACATTATATCAAAAGAAATATAATTTTGTGAACTTGTTTATAGGGAATTTGCCATATCCCAAGAGATGAATTCTCGCATAGTGTTGTAGCAAGGTGGAATGACGCTACCGTACCTGCCATCCAAGTTCAGTGCGAGTGGATGCGCTGCCGGTATGGAGACGTTGGTGTTGCTGTTGGGAGCAGCTCTTTGTACAAAATTTCGCAGGCTGTGTTCTCCCAAATCATACACACATTTAATAATGTACAGGGTGACACAGGAAAACGGGAACATTTCCACAATCCAATAAAACTAGAAGTGCTGAAGGAAAGAAATTGCATTCATAGTAATTGAAACCTTACAGCTTTGCCATTTACAAAACATTGATGGCATTTATCATTTTTTTTTAATTACTTCCTTTAGATGGCGTCCTCCTGTACGAATATATACGTGAAATCTGCTGTTGAGATTCCTCATTGACCACTACAACATCTCGGCTGGGATACTGCGAATTGCATCCCAAAGTCTCTAATTTAACTCATCTTGGGTTCCTGGTCGAGTCATGTAGACTTTACTCTTGAGCTAGCCGAAAAGAAAAAAATCACAAACGGATGAATCTGGCGACCTAGGGGCTCAGGGAATGTTACCGACTTGTGAGACCACTCGGTTGCCAAACAATTCTCGCACATACGCCATTGATTGCCGTGCAGTGTGTGATGGCGCTCCGTCCTGTTGAGACCAGGCTTCTTGAACGTTTGGAAAGTCATTCAGTATAGGTGTAACGCAAATTCGTAACATCTCCACGTAACGATCGGCATTGACAGTTATTGTCTTTCCCTGTTCATTTGCAAAAAAATACGCTTCGATAATCCCATGTGATGAGACATCACACCATACTGTCACTTTACTAGCGTGTAAAGGGCGCTCATCAACTTTATTAGGATTCGTGTTTTCCCGGTAACGGTAGTTCTGTTTAATCACATAACCTTTGAGATGAAAGTGTGCCTCATCTCAAATCTACAACTTGTTTAGGAATTCATGGTCATTTTTTATTTTTGTTATCATTTGTTGACGGAATCCTAATCGTAACCGTTAATTGTTGTCCTTCAATTGTTGCACCATCTGTAGTTTGTACGATGAAATCTTAAATCAAGATGAAGAAATCCGCGAATACTCTCCTGGGACATTCCAACCACTACTGCTTGCTTACAAACTGAACGCCGAGGTCTCCGTAAGAGAGACTCGCGTACATCAATGTTGGCTGGAGAACTCACACTTCTTGGTCGTCCTCTTGGTTTCTTCTTGATGGCAGATCCAGTCTCTTCGAAGTTATTAATTCAAAATATTATCCCGTGTTTCGACGGAACGGCATCCTAAATTATAAAAACATCGAAACTCCCTCTGCGCCGCTGCCAGACTACCATTGTTTTTAGAAAACATTTTAATGGCCCACGCACGCTGTTATCCTTTCAACTGATGATTACTGAAATGGCGGGATGTTTACTCGCTAAATGTCAGTGCTGCCAACGCCGGCCGCGGTGGCCCACCGGTTCTAGGCGCTTCAGTCCGAAACCGTGCGACTGCTACGATCGCAGGTTCGAAGCCCGCCTCGGGCATGGATGTGTGTGATGTCCTTAGGTTGGTTAGGTTTAAGTAGTTCTAAGTTCTAGGGGACTGATGACCTCAGATGTTAAGTCCCACGGTGCTCAGAGCCATTTGAACCTTTCTGCAGTGCTGCCATCTGCCCATGGCTGCCTCTACTCATTTCAAACATTCCCGTTATTCTGTGTCATCCTGCATTTACTCTTTCTACTACACTGTGTATGCACAGTGAGTAAAAATGCTCTTATTTGGTATCTTCTGTGGTGTTGAAATTTAAACGGGCAGCAGCGCAACAGCACTTCAGTACTCAAGCTATCCCCATAATTAAATAAAATTGACGTTCCTTCCATTTATTTGTTATCTTTATTCTTCTCACACTTCACATACACACTGTTAGTGTTAGTGCCAAAATCTATCGATGCGGTATCAACTTAAATGTTATAAAGTTCTTACAGTTTGTTGTAAGTCTAGACACATTGTAAATTAGCATTTTATCTCTGAGTTCTAATTAGGATAATCAAATTAGAGTTAAATTTTCCACAACATTGTGACTTGTTTCTCCTTTACGCGTTGGACTGGTGATTAAACTCCATGTACAATCTATCACCCTAATGTGTGTATGTAAATTTTACCTCATATACAAGGTGAGTCACTTACTGTTGCCACCAGGAATAACTCCGAAAGTATGGTAGGAGCTGAAAAGATGTGGTACAAAAGTTGCAAGGGACAATGGGGCCATAATATGACGTTGGTTTTTTGTTGCTAGGTGGGGTCACGTTAGACATATGAAGGTTAACTTAGCTTTTTTAAATGGGATGCAATGAATCGTACTTATTTTCTGATAGCAGCTATTGCGACGAATCCAATGATGTGTAGCAGTAAGATCTTTGAAGGTCGCAAAGTTAACATGAACGTCCATTTACAGAAGGTGATGGTAGTGATGACCATTGGTATCAATGCAGTGCTGCAATCTTCTTATCATGCACTGATTGGTATTGCTTACCACTTCGGCACTTATCGAAGCTCATGATCTGACAATTCTCCCTCGCATATCTTCAGGTGTAGTTGGAACATCTTTATAAACAATGTCTTTTACGAATCCCCACAAGAAAAAATCCAGAGGCGTCAAGTCTGACGAAAGAGTCGGCCACGACACATCTCCTACGCGTCCAATCTAACGATTTGGGAATTGTGTCTGCAACTCATTTCTAACCATCAGCGAAAAATGTACCAGAAACCCATCGTGTTTATACCACTTTCTGTTTCTTGTCCCTAAAGGTATTTCTTCCAATAAAAGACTTAATGTTTCTTGCAGGAATGTGGTGTACTTCCTACCATTAAGATTTCCTTTGATGAAATATGAGCCTATAATTCTGTCCTCCAGAATCCCACACCATACATTCACTGATCACGGTTCTTGGTGTACAACTTGCCGCAGCCAGTATGGATTTGCAGTTGCCCAATAATGCATATTATGTAAATTAACATTTCCATGATTCGTGAATGTAGCCTCTTCCGTAAATAGAATCAAATTAATAAATGTGTCATCCGTCTGAACAAATATGCTTCTGTAATTATTAATAAAATTGTGCCCGCATCTCGTGGTCGTGCGGTAGCGTTCTCGCTTCCCACGCCCGGGTTCCCGGGTTCGATTCCCGGCGGGGTCAGGGATTTTCTCTGCCTCGTGATGGCTGGGTGTTGTGTGCTGTCCTTAGGTTAGTTCGGTTTAAGCAGTTCTAAGTTCTAGGGGACTGATGACCATCGATGTTAAGTCCCATAGTGCTCAGAGCCATTTGAACCATTTGAATAAAATTGTGACGTATGTGTATAGGGTTTATGTTAGGATTGAAAGGCTAACACTTGATGATAAAGCTAACAAAAACATATTTGTAGATCAGGGTGCATTGGAAAAAGTGCACATAGCCTGTAGTAATAAGATGGGTGCTTTTGATTTGAATCCACAAAGGGAATCTGGTGTACCCTGGCGAAAATATACTAGAAAGAATAGATTTAAGTTTGTAACGTACTCTAAGCCTGAACCAAGTGCTGATATAACGAAAGTTAAATCCTGGACAGATTTAGAGAAGGAATGTTAAGTAAAGAACCGTGTGTTTCAAGGTACTAACCCATTTTACATTGGACTGCAAATTGCTGGTGATGAGCCTGAGGAAAATGATAATGTTCAAAGCGAAGTTATATATGTTACATTTATTGTAAGAAATAGAGTGTATATGACATTTTGTAAGAGAAAGGTAATGTAACGTTCTGAAAAAAGGTATTAGTTTACAGCTAATGTCTGCGTTGAAGTTTTTTTATGCCAATTGGGACCCTATCCGAAATTACCCGGACGATCTACGCCTCGCCTTCCTTGTTCCTAATAATCAGCAGAGGATCGATGAACTTGCTATTACATTTTACGGCAACAAGATTAATTATTCTGCAGCTGTTATTGTTTTGGAAGAATTGTGGTACTATAAGCCTAGCCGGCCGAAGTGGCCGAGCGGTTAAAGGTGCTGCAGTCGGGAACCGCAAGACCGCTACGGTCGCAGGTTCGAATCCTGCCTCCGGCATGGTTGCTTGTGATGTCCTTAGGTTAGTTAGGTTTAACTAGTTCTAAGTTCTAGGGGACTACTGACCTCAGCAGTTGAGTCCCATAGTGCTCAGAGCCATTTTTGAACTATAAGCCTAACTTGGATGATTTAATTCGTCAGTTCAGGACGCTTATATAGAATATGTATTTATTCCAAACGGTATAAGGTGTGCCAAGAGGTACTTTGATTTTAGGCAGGGTCGTTATAGGCCATTGTGGTACAATTATTAGAACCTCAATAAAACAACCTCAAAAGTCATATCACAGTTGAGCCCATCGGCAGAATTCAATGCGACGCATACAGTACGTACCAGTTAATTCTTGTTTGAGACTGATATGCTAATTATGACATTTATGGCGATGCAGAACACGAACAACTCTACTCTGGCTCATGCCAGATTCCCTTAGGATGTGACGCGAACTAACACAAGGATCTCGAGCCACAATGGCTAAAGCACCAATTTCCGCTTCCTCGTTAGTAACTTTTCTTTACCGCATATGTTTCCGATGCATTAAAAATTCAGTTGTTCTGAATTTATCATACACGTGTGGGGTGAGTATGTTGAGGATATCTTTTAGCATATAAGTGTCTAGCTCCCACTGAATTTCGTTGGCATTCTCCGTAAATTAAAAGCATATCGGTTTGTTCTTCAAAGGAATACATCATTCACATTCGCTTGATTCGACGATACTAGTCTTACCGTTCCTATTATGTTGTATTGCGAAACCGTCTAATGGTGTTTACATGTCAATGGCACGTTAGATGAATACGTCGTATTCGGCGAATACTTACTATTTGCACGGTATACGAGAGAAAACTGTCAGAGCATGTGCTTCGATAAATGCTGAAGTGATAAGGAATACCACTCAATCCATGATAAGAAGAGTGCAGCACTGCATTGATACTGATGGTCATCACCTCGAACAACTTCTGGGTAATGGACGTTCGCGGCACCTTTGTGACTTTCGTTGACCTTCAAAGACCTTACTGTTACACATCATTGGATTCGCCTCGACAGCCGCTATCAGAAAATAAGTACCAAACTATATCACCCCATTAAAAAAAAAGTAGAACTTCATATCTCTGACCCGAGCCCACCTAGCAACAAAAAACCCACGTCATATTTTGGCCCCCGTTTTCCCACGTAATATTTGTCCCACATTCTTTTCAGCTACTGTCATACTTACGGAGTTATTCTAGGTGGCAATAGTTGGTGATACACCTTGTATAATTTCCGATCGCTGTTCGCGAAGTAAGTTAGTTTCGTGGCTATGCAGTACCACTCTGCCGTGTTTATGGGCTTTTAATGTGCGGGGACTGGAAGAAAGCTTTAATCCGTCCTAGCTACTAAATGACTGAAACAGCCTACTTGTAGCTCTTCTGTATTCTACTCCCACTATTTTTAGTATGCAGCTTCAGTTACAGTGATGTGTGAATAGATCTTGTAGCTTACGATAGGCTGCTATATGGTCTTATTTGGACATTAGCCATCGGAAGAAACCATGACAGGTCTTAAAACGATTTTTCATTTTTCCTTGCTCCTTTACATTCGTGAGAGCTTCCCTCTGCTCCTTGACCTGCAAGGCACCGCCAAGTCTGGACGTCCAAAGAGCAAGCGCTTCGCCACAGCAGGTGGATGTTTATTCGCTATCACGCCTTCCAAATGTCCGGAGCTGACCTGATTTAGTACACTGCATCTGCACAGACAAAAACGAGGTCGCACACGGTGGGACCCTTTACCTTGCGAAATGACTAACTGCGTTTTCAGTTGTCAAGAACATTCTTCGTCGGCCTGAAAGGATAAGAATGGAACTTGTTATTCTGAAGAATCCCGTGTTATAATACAATTGTTACTCACCAAATACGACCGGAATTTGGGGAACAAAACGCGTTGCAAGAGAGGAGTTGTTGTTGCTGCATGGTGACCCGTGCCTCGTCACAAGAAGTCAGACAGCCGCGGCAGTTACAGGGTGTTTCAAAAATGACCGGTATATTTGAAACGGCAATAAAAACTAAACGAGCAGCGATAGAAATACACCGTTTGTTGCAATATGCTTGGGACAACAGTACATTTTCAGGCGGACAAACTTTCGAAATTACAGTAGTTACAATTTTCAATAACAGATGGCGCTGCAAGTGATGTAAAAGATATAGAAGACAACACAGTCTGTGGGTGCGCCATTCTGTACGTCGTCTTTCTGCTGTAAGCGTGTGCTGTTCACAACGTGCACGTGTGCTGTAGACAACATGGTTTATTCCTTATAACAGAGGATTTTTCTGGTGTTGGAATTCCACCGCCTAGAACACAGTGTTGTTGCAACAAGACGAAGTTTTCAACGGAGGTTTAATGTAACCAAAGGACCGAAAAGCCATACAATAAAGGATCTGTTTGAAAAATTTCAACGGACTGGGAACGTGACGGATGAACGTGCTGGAAAGGTAGGGCGACCGCGTACGGCAACCACAGAGGGCAACGCGCAGCTAGTGCAGCAGGTGATCCAACAGCGGTCTCGGGTTTCCGTTCGCCGTGTTGCAGCTGCGGTCCAAATGACGCCAACGTCCACGTATCGTCTCATGCGCCAGAGTTTACACCTCTATCCATACAAAATTCAAACGCGGCAACCCCTCAGCGCCGCTACCATTGCTGCACGAGAGACATTCGCTAACGATATAGTGCACAGGATTGATGACGGCGATATGCATGTGGGCAGCATTTGGTTTACTGACGAAGCTTATTTTTACCTGGACGGCTTCGTCAATAAACAGAACTGGCGCATATGGGGAACCGAAAAGCCCCATGTTGCAGTCCCATCGTCCCTGCATCCTCAAAAAGTACTGGTCTGGGCCGCCATGTCTTCCAAAGGAATCATTGGCCCATTTTTCAGATCCGAAACGATTACTGCATCACGCTATCTGGACATTCTTCGTGAATTTGTGGCGGTACAAACTGCCTTAGACGACACTGCGAACACCTCGTGGTTTATGCAAGATGGTGCCCGGCCACATCGCACGGCCGACGTCTTTAATTTCCTGAATGAATATTTCGATGATCGTGTGATTGCTTTGGGCTATCCGAAACATACAGGAGGCGGCGTGGATTGGCCTCCCTATTCGCCAGACATGAACCCCTGTGACTTCTTTCTGTGGGGACACTTGAAAGACCAGGTGTACCGCCAGAATCCAGAAACAATTGAACAGCTGAAGCAGTACATCTCATCTGCATGTGAAGCCATTCCGCCAGACACGTTGTCAAAGGTTTCGGGTAATTTCATTCAGAGACTACGCCATATTATTGCTACGCATGTTGGATATGTGGAAAATATCGTACTATAGAGTTTCCCAGACCGCAGCGCCATCTGTTGTTGAAAATTGTAACTACTGTAATTTCGAAAGTTTGTCTGCCGGAAAATGTACTGTTGTCCCAAGCATATTGCAACAAACGGTGTACTTCTGTCGCTGATCGTTTAGTTTTTATTGCCGTTTCAAATATACCGGTCATTTTTGAAACACCCTGTAGAAAAGCCGTGCTAACAGAGTTGCAGCTGACTCCATGACGTCACAGTCAGCGAGAGCGTTGCGACACGCGCTAGTGCGAGTCGGCGTGTGGGACCAGATGGGCACACCAGCAGAACTGAGTGTAAGATTGAGCGAGTAACATGAGAGATAACCCTGGAATGCCACCGGGCAGCCGAGCAAGACGGATTTAGAGAATGAAATTTTCACTCTGCAGTGGAGGATGCGCTGATATGAAACTTCCTGGCAGATATGAACTGTGTCACAGGAGATCTTCTGCGAAGTTTGGAAGGAGACGAGGTACTAGCGGAAGTAAAGCTGTGAGGAGAACTTCTGCGAAGTTTGGAAGGAGACGAGGCACTAGCGGAAGTAAAGCTGTGAGGACGGGTCGTGAATCTCACTAGGGCAACTCGGTTGGTGCAGCACATGCTCACGAAAGGCAAAGGTCCTGAGTTCGAGTCTCGGTCCGCCAGACAGTTTTGATCTGCCAGAAAGTTTCAGGACGGATTTGACCGGATGCCTGAGTGGCCGCGATGCAGTCAACTGCCGTGGACGTCCGGCACCTCCGGTGCTTTCTGCTATAGAGTTTGTCTGTTCAGTGCGGGTCCTGGAAAGCACGAATCGGAACAGCGTCTTGAGCTATTTGTGACTGTGTTGTCATACAACACTTCCTTAGTTTCTGGCAAAAGTTCTTGGTAAATCTCTCCCTTATACAATGCGTATCGTGCTTACATGAAAGAGCAGACAGTTTTACTGGTGTCTGCATAGGTTCTTAGTCCATGCAAGGGTGATTATTTAATATTTTGTGACCGTTAAACTTTTTGTAATAGATTACCCCTGATTCTGAGTACTGATACTGTAGTCTTTTCGGCCAGTTGTGCAGTACTAGTCAGTGAACCACTGGGGTTGCGGTGGCGCGAGCTTCGCTGCTGTTCGTATTGTTATACATTCACATAATTCAAGCCACCTACCTTGACAGGTTTCTTGTCTGTTCGTTGTCCCTTCACTCTGTCGTAGCGGGTGAAAAGTAGGGCTGTTGATAATACATCGATATGTTGATAAATCGATTTTTATCTAATAAAAATCGATAACATATGTAACACTTTTCCCTGACATGTCGACATATTATATTTTTCACAATTTTCTGTAAATATTTAAAATTGTGGTAGAGCATAATTTTATTTTCACCTTATGAAGGACTCTTACTACTTTTTGAGATTTCATCACGTCCAATCTTTCTCCTTGACTGTGTGAATCAGTTATAGGTCGCACTGTTAGGTGGCGGTGTGAATGGAATAACAAGATTTACGATGGAAACAGTTTTTAACGCAACTAGTGAGCTGTTTCCTCACATTGGCGTTCTTCAGAAACAGTTGCTGAAAATGACGTACAGAAATGTAAACGACAAGATTGGTCTTTGTTGTGGGCGGAGAAGTGTGAGGGGAAATCCTGACGTAATCGACGCTCGGTGCTACTAAAAGAAACTGCAACGTTTCACTTCACCATGTAATTCTGACACTACAACTGCTAGGTCGCCGGCGTTTGGAGGCATGAAAAAACAGGGAGGTCAAAATGAAGTGGTCCGGGCAAATCCCGCATGTGGCGAAACCGAACGATGGACCCATCGGACACCTTTCATTGTACCACTTACATGCAGTTACCATTATTAGCAAAGTGGTTATCGCCAAATGTGAACGTGCGTTGCCCACTTTGCAATTCTTGCTATAAGAAGGATAAGCAGGCTGCTAGCTTGTTCATTACAGAATATCTGACAGTAAATCAGTACTTAAATATACAGGACTAAAACCGGCACTATATTTACAATGCGCAGCCGATATTTTTATAGGCCGGTTCGTCGATATTTTCTGCGCTCAAATATCGTTATATCGATCTCTTTTGAATATATAGAGCGGAGATGATGATATCCTTTTAAGAATCGATGTAGCGGATTCCCGATATTTTTAAAAATAACAAGAGTCCTAGTGCAAAGCAGCGTTAAAGAAATCACCACCTGACACCTGTCAGATAGAGGCTGCAAAAAATAGTTGAAAACGGTTTCTGAAAGTTCTCAATAAATGTCGGGCGTTCGGGTTCTACCTTCTTCTAGCAAAATGTTTAAACTTCCTGGCAGATTAAAACTGTGTGGCCGGCCGAAGTGGCCGTGCGGTTAAAGGCGCTGCAGTCTGGAACCGCAAGACCGCTACGGTCGCAGGTTCGAATCCTGCCTCGGGCATGGATGTTTGTGATGTCCTTAGGTTAGTTAGGTTTAACTAGTTCTAAGTTCTAGGGGACTAATGACCTCAGCAGTTGAGTCCTATAGTGCTCAGAGCCATTTGAACCATTTGAACCAAAACTGTGTGCCCGACCGAGACTCGAACTCGGGACCTTTGCCTTTCGCGGACAAGTGCTCACAAGTGCTCTACCAACTGAGCTACCGAAGCACGACTCACGCCCGGTACTCACAGCTTTACTTCTGCCAGTACCTCGTCTCCTACCTTCCAAACTTTGCAGAAGCTCTCCTGCGAACCTTGCAGAACTAGCACTCCCGAAAGAAAGGATATTGCGGAGACATGGCTTAGCCACAGCCTGGGGGATGTTTCCAGAATGAGATTTTCACTCTGCAGCGGAGTGTGCGCTGATATGAAACTTCCTGGCAGATTAAAACTGTGTGCCCGACCGAGACTCGAATTCGGGACCTTTGCCTTTCGCGGGCAAGTGCTCTACCAACTGAGCTACCGAAGCACGACTCATGCCCGGTACTCACAGCTTTACTTCTGCCAGTACTTCGTCTCCAGTACCTCATTCTGGAAACATCCCCCAGGCTGTGGCTAAGCCATGTCTCCGCGATATCCTTTCTTTCAGGAGTGCTAGTTCTGTAAGGTTCGCAGGAGAGCTTCTGTAAAGTTTGGAAGGTAGGAGACGAGGTACTGGCAGAAGTAAAGCTGTGAGTACCGGACGTGAGTCGTGCTTCGGTAGCTCAGTTTGTAGAGCACTTGCCCGCGATAGGCAAAGGTCCCGAGTTCGAGTCTCGGTCGGGCACACACTTTTAATCTGCGAGGAAGTTTCATATCAGCGCACACTCCGCTGCAGAGTGAAAAATCTCATTCTGTAAGATGTTTAAAGTTCTATTGACTATTTATTGCCACTAAGACTCGTGAAATGGCTATCAAGTCTCTATTTACATCTGCGCTAATATTGTATCTGCAAGTTTACGGTTATAGAGCTGTGCTACACATAGCCACAGAAAAGCAGACAAAATATCTGCAAGTTCGACTCGAATATTATTCACTATCTGAACAGTCACTGACTCACAACTTTACGCAAGTTAAACATTCGATCGATTTCATAATAGCTCCATCCGATGTTGAAATTAATCTGTTGCCCGAATGGTTTTTTTCTGAGCTTTTAGGTAATTTTTTTAATCTTTGACGCTTTGATAAATAACGAAATGAAATTTGAGCAGTATCATTTTAGCAATAACAAAAAGCAATGTGTTAAGTTTGAACAAAATCGGAGAATAAATACTGTATTGTACTTAGATTCATATGAAGCATGTGATACAGGTGCGTCAGCAGCGTGTAGCTACTGGACCGGACGCGTTAACTGCTCTATGCTTTATTGCATCTATGATAACACGCAATAACTTGCCACGTTGCCTGATATATTACTATAGTTTTTTTCCAAGTCATGTAAACATGTCTAAGTAAAGAAAACCCTTCGCGTATCTTAGCACTTTCGATCTAATGTTGTAGAAATACTGTTAATGTTGTTGCCCATAAAGCTGGTTGTAAGTAGAAGCCCTAAAACTATTTTGGGAAGTTATTTGTATACGTTCCCCCAGCCTGTTGTCATTTTGAATTACAACAAAATTCCTTGCGCCTTGTTAGAATTCTGATTTCCTGTCACTACACTACTTGTCTGAAACTTCGGGCAAGACTGTTCAAAACAATATGCATGATGAGTCAACAACTATTGCCACCTAGAATAATTCCGAAAGTATGACAGTAGCTGAAACGTTTGTGGGACAAATGTTATATAGGACAACGGGGGCTATAATATGACGTTGGTTTTTTGTTGCTAGGTGGGGTCCCGTCAGAGATATGAAGGTCAACTTTGTTTTCTTAAATGGGAGGCTATAGGTTGGTACTTATTTTCTGATAGCGGCTATCGAGACGAATCCAATGATGTGTAACAGTAAGGTCTATGAGGATTAACGAAGGTCAAATAGGTGGCACGAACGTCCATTTTCAGAAAGTGTTCAAAGTGATGACAATTAGTATCAATGCAGTGCTGCAATCTTCGTACCACGGACTGAGTGGTATCCATTATCACTACGGCACTTATCGAAGCTCGTGCTATGACAATTATGTCTCGTATATCTTCCAAATAGTAAACATACGCCGAATACGGCGTATCCATGTAACGTGTCGTTGATATGTAAACACCATTGTACGGTTTTGCAGTGCAGCGCTAGTAGGATCGGTAAGACTAGTACCGTCGAATCAAGCGAATGTGAATGATGTATTCCTTCGAAGGACAAGTCGATAAGCTTCTCATTTACGGAGAATGCCAACGAAATTCAGTGAGAGCTACACACATATGCTGAAAGATATACTCAACATACTCACCCTACACGTCGTACATTTAAATATGTGTATGATAAGTTGAGAACATATGAATTTTTAATGCATCGGAAACATATGCGGAAAAGGAAAGTTACTAATGAGGAAACGGAAATCGGTACTTTTGCCATTGTGGCTCGAGATCCTTGTGTTAGTTCGCGTCACATGGTAAGAGAATCTGGCATGAATCAAAGTATTGTTGTTCGTGTTCTGCATCGCCATAAATATCATAATTAGCATATCAGTCTCCACCAAGAATTAACTGATACGGATTGTATGCGTCGCATTGAATTCTGCCGGTGGGCTCAACATCAGATTCAGACGGATGACACATTTATTAATTTGATTTGATTTACGGAAGAGGCTGCATTCACGAACCATGGAAATGTTAATTTGCATAACATGCATTATTGAAAATCCATATTAGCTGCGGCAAGTTGTACACGAAAAACCGTGGTCGATGAATGTATGGTGTAGGATTCTGGAGGACAGAATTATAGGCTCGTAATTCATCGAAGAAAATTTTAATGGTAGGAAGTACACCACATTCCTGCAAGAAACATTAAGTCTTTTATTGGAAGAAATACCTTTAGGAACAAGGAACAGTAAGTGGTCTCAACACGATGGGTGTCCGACACATTTTTCGCTGATGGCTAGAAATGAGTTGCAGAGACAATTCTCAAATCGTTGGATTGGACGCGGAGAAGATGTGTCGCGGCCGACTCGTTCGCCAGACTTGACGCCTCTGGATATCTTCTTGTGGAGATTCGTAAAAGACATTGTTTATAAAGACGTTCCCACTACACCTGAAGATATGCGAGAGGAAATTGTCAGATCATGTGCTTCGATAAGTGCCGAAGTGATAAGGAATACCAATCCATCCAAGATAAGAAGATTGCAGCACTGCATTGATACCAATGGTCATCACTGCCAACATCTTCTGTAAATCAGCGGGGTCAGGGATTTTCTCCGCCTCGTGATGGCTGGGTGTTGTGTGCTGTCCTTAGGTTAGTTAGGTTTAAGTAGTTCTAAGTTCTAGGGGACTTATGACCACAGCAGTTGAGTCCCATAGTGCTCAGAGCCATTTCTGTAAATGGACGTTCGTGTCACCTATGTGACCATCGTTGACCTTCAAAGACCTTACTATTTCACATCATTGGATTCGTGTCGATAGCCGCTATCAGAAAATAAGTACCAAACTATAGCATCCTATTTCAAAGAGCAAAGTTAACCTTCGTATTTCCGAAGTGACCCCACCTAGCAACAAAATACCAACGTCTTATTATGGCCCCAATGTCGCATGCAACTTTTGTCCCACTAACTTTTCGGCTCCAGCTATACCTTCGGAGTTATTCTTGGTGGCAATAGTTAGTGACTCAAACTGTATACGTTCTCACTATTTTAAGTAAGTGCATTTGATGTTCGGGGCAACGTGCAGTCAATCCAGTTTTGAATCTCATATGTGTTTTTAAATTGTTCTCATTCCGTGAGTTGCCACAATGAAATTTTACTACACTCCTGGAAATTGAAATAAGAACACCGTGAATTCATTGTCCCAGGAACGGGGAAACTTTATTGACACATTCCTGGGGTCAGATACATCACATGCTCACACTGACAGAACCACAGGCTCATAGACACAGGCAACAGAGCATGCACTATGTCGGCACTAGTATAGTGTATATCCACCTTTCGCAGCAATGCAGGCTGCTATTCTCCCATGGAGACGATCGTAGAGATGCTGGATGTAGTCCTGTGGAACGGCTTGCCATGCCATTTCCACCTGGCGCCTCAGTTGGACCAGCGTTCGTGCTGGACGTGCAGACCGCGTGAGACGACGCTTCATCCAGTCCCAAACATGCTCAATGGGGGGACAGATCCGGAGATCTTGCTGGCCAGGGTAGTTGACGTACACCTTCTAGAGCACGTTGGGTGGCACGGGATACATGCGGACGTGCATTGTCCTGTTGGAACAGCAAGTTCCCTTGCCGGTCTAGGAATGGTAGAACGATGGGTTCGATGACGGTTTGGATGTACCGTGCACTATTCAGTGTCCCCTCGACGATCACCAGTGGTGTACGGCCAGTGTAGGAGATCGCTCCCCACACCATGATGCCGGGTATTGGCCCTGTGTGCCTCGGTCGTATGCAGTCCTGATTGTGGCGCTCACCTGCACGGCGCCAAACACGCATACGACCATCATTGGCACCAAGGCAGAAGCGACTCTCATCGCTGAAGACGACACGTCTCCATTCGTCCCTCCATTCACGCCTGTCGCGACACCACTGGAGGCGGGCTGCACGATGTTGGGGCGTGAGCGGAAGACGGCCTAACGGTGTGCGGGACCGTAGCCCAGCTTCATGGAGACGGTTGCGAATGGTCCTCGCCGATACCCCAGGAGCAACAGTGTCCCTAATTTGCTGCGAAGTGGCGGTGCGGTCCCCTACGGCACTGCGTAGGATCCTACGGTCTTGGCGTGCATCCGTGCGTAGCTGCGGTCCGGTCCCAGGTCGACGGGCACGTGCACCTTCCGCCGACCACTGGCGACAACATCGATGTACTGTGGAGACCTCACGCCCCACGTGTTGAGCAATTCGGCGGTACGTCCACCCGGCCTCCCGCATGCCCACTATACGCCCTCGCTCAAAGTCCGTCAACTGCACATACGGTTCACGTCCACGCTGTCGCGGCATGCTACCAGTGTTAAAGACTGCGATGGAGCTCCGTATGCCACGGCAAACTGGCTGACACTGACGGCGGCGGTGCACAAATGCTGCGCAGCTAGCGCCATTCGACGGCCAACACCGCGGTTCCTGGTGTGTCCGCTGTGCCGTGCGTGTGATCATTGCTTGTACAGCCCTCTCGCAGTGTCCGGAGCAAGTATGGTGGGTCTGACACACCGGTGTCAATGTGTTCTTTTTTCCATTTCCAGGAGTGTATGTTAATATTTAAGATATTGTGCTTAGTGTATCTGGAGCGTGTTACTGGTTTTGTATCCTACATTTGCCTTGACTGAGAAGTCTATTACTGAATATCTACTCTTATTTCGCTACTTGTTAGACTGAATGCAATGCCCTTAAATTCTGAAAATGGGGTTGTAATATAAAATCTCTAGCATGTTCTTTAATACATATTTTAAAATTAAGCTCACTGGCTGCTCAACCCAGACCTACCACTTTCTGTTACGTCATAAACAGTGAAAAAGTTTTATGTCATAGATATCAAGGCAGCTTATATTTTAGAATAACGTCTTACGTACAGTTTTGTGAAAACAATCAATAACTGCGAATTCGTTTCCACAGATACGGCAAAAGTCTGTCTTGCAATTTTAATGCAACTTCATCTTGTTGGTATAAAAATTGGATGTCTTAAACTTTACAGCAAGCGATGTGGAGTTTTGATGTAATTTAAAGTTAGTTTGGACCTTCGTGTTGCCGGCCGCTGTGGCCGAGCGGTTCTAGGCGCTTCAGTCTGGAACCGCGCGACCGCTACGTTCGCAGGTTCGAATCCTGCCTCGGGCATGGATGTGTGTGATGTCCTTAGGTTAGTTAGGTTTAAGTAGTTCTAAGTTCTAGGGGACTGATGACCTCAGATGTTAAGTTCCATAGTGCTGAGAGCCATTTGAACCATTTGAACTTCGTGTTTCCAGGTTTCAGACTGAGAATGTTCATGCAGCTTGATCTACACAAAGACAAAATAAATACCTTAACTTAGTTCAACGTAGTTCTAAGCTATTGAGAAGCACATTCCTAAGTGAAAGGCAATGTTTCTTTTAGGAAAAATGTAGATTCTTAAAGATGTAACTGACAGTTGCAGTCTGGCAGATTTGCAGCTTAGTGACGACTTTAGTACGGGAACTGTGCAGAGGTGAATACCAACATTAGAAAACAAATATTGCAATATGAATATGGATCTTTCTTCGAAACGATATTGACGCGTTTAAAGAACTATACTGTGTATTTAGTGGAAGAGCAACAAGCAGAAAAACGAAAGATTACGGCACAGCCAGAGGCATATGTAGCCGTAATCCCGTCGCGAGGGGAAAAGAAAACCGGTCAAGTAAGGTGCTGCAGGCACTGTGTAATCGCGTGACGAGTATTTATATAGTTTTAGATGCAGAAGGAAAGAATGGTGGGGCTTAGCGCTATGTAGACACCCATTTTAGCAGAGTGGCAGCAATAGCTCGCATCAAGACAGTCAAACGTGATTCACTGCATTCCGCGGTCAATAATGGAGAATTCAGTTTAACATTACGTTTAGCAATAACTAACCTACTAAGAGTTCAAATCACAATATTGTCCTTACGTCTCACATGTAGATAGAATGCCTCAGCAAACGTAACAATGACTGGCTAAAGAATAGGCGATAACCGTCTGCGAAGAACATTTACTACCAGCAAAATTGAGTGTGAGTGTGTAGCGTACCCATAGCAGACTGGATAATGTGAGAACCAAACAGCTTAATGACCCACAGCGTAACAGATTTTGCGGGGAGATAAAGCGTAATTGTTCAACAGCTATAAATCACACGTTTCAGCTCATCGTATTTAACTACTGCTCACGAAATGCGCAACAAAGCATTGGTGGGCCGATGACCGTAATCTGATAAAGTCTTCTGCAGGAGTGCTCTGTAAACACAGTCTAAGCGTAAATTTCCGTCCTGGAACGCGCCGTGTGATTAATGGTGGACCGGTAGTCATAAATTTAAGCTGACGGCCCTTTAACTGCTGCGTGAAATCAGCCTTTAGCTCTCCTGTGCGTTGTTCGTGAACAAGTGCTTTGTAAGGAAGCTACCGGTGGCTTTCACAGGGAAACCATTACTCAAAGCTTACGTGTGATCTTAATTAGTAAGGCCCGTGTCAAAAGTCATACGAAATGAGAAATGTTGTGGGCACATTAAAATCTCGTTCTCAGGGGTAACGACTGACCCGTTTCATGTAGTCCAGAGTTCAGTTACTTAGACCGTAGCAACGACCGCTATGTACAATTACTGAAAAATTCTTCAGATAAGTCTACATACATTACGGAAGACAACATAAAAGCTGTTGTTGTGGTATTAAGTCCAAAGTCTGGTTTGATGCAGCTCTTCATGCTACTCTATCCTGAGCAAGCCTCCTCATCTCCGAGTAACAATTGCAACTTACATCCTTCCGAATCTGCTCAGTGTATTCATCTCTTGGTCTCCCTCTATGATTTTTACCCTCCACACTTCCCTCCAGTACTAAATTGGTGATTCCTTGATACCTCAGAACGTGTACTACCAACTGATCCCTTTTTCTCTCCCCAATTCTGTTCAGTACCTCTTCATTAGTTACGTGATCCACCCATCTAATCTTCAGCATTATTATGTAGCACCACATTTCGAAAGCTTCTATTCTCTTCTTGTTTAAACTATTTATCGCCCATGTTTCACTTCTGTACATGGCTACACTCCATCCAAATACTCTCAAAAAAGACTTCATGACACTTAAATCTATAGTCGATTTTAACAATTTTTTTCCTTACCATCGCCAGTCCACATTTTATATCCTTTCTATTTCGGCCATCCTCAGTTATTCTGCTGCCCAAATAGCAAAACTCATCTACTACTTTACGTGTCTCATTTCCTAATCTAATTCCCTCAGTATCACCTGATTTAATTCCACTACATTCCATTATCCTCTTTTAGCTTCTCTTGATTTTCATCTTATATTCTCCTTTCAAGACACTGTCCATTCCGTTCAACTGTTCGTCCAAGTCCTTTGCTGTCTCTGACAGAATTATAATGTCATTGGCAAACATCTAGGTTTTTATTTCCGATCCCTGGATTTTAATTCCTGCTCCAAATTTTTCTTTGGTTTCCTCTAATGCTCGTTCAAAGTACCAATTGAACAACATCGAGGATAGGCTACAAACCTGTCTCAATCCCCCTTCAACCACTGCTTCCCTTTCGTGCCTCTCGACTCTTATAACTGCCTTCTGGTTTCTGTACAAATTGGAAATAGCCTTTAGCTCCTTGTGTTTTACCGCTGCCACCTTCAGAATTTGAAGGAGAATATTCCAGTCAACACTCTCAAAAGCTTTATCTAAGTCTGTAACTGCTATAAACGTAGGTTTGCCTTTCCTTAACCTAGCTTCTACGAGAAGTCGTAGGGTCAGTATTGCTCGCGTGTTCCTTTTGTTTCCTTTACTTCATGCTCAATATATAGACTGAATAACATCAGGGACAGGCTGCAACGCTCTCTCACTTCCTGCCCAACCACCGCTACCCTCGACTCTTTATAACTACCATCTGGTTACTATACAAACTGTAAATGTCCTTTCGTACCCTGTACTTTACCCCTGCCAATTTCAGAATTTTTAAAGAGAGCATTCCAATCAACACTTCAAAAGCTTTCTCTAAGTCTACAAATGCGAGAAACGTAGGCTTACCTTTCCTCAACCTAGCTTCTACGAGAACTCGTAGGGTCACTATTGCCTCGCGTGTTCCTATATGTCTATGGAATCCAAACTGATCTTCCCCGAGGTCGGCATCTACCAGTTTTTTCATTCGTCTGTAAAGAATTCGTGTTAGTATTTTGCAGCAGTGACTTATTAAGCTGATAGTTCTGTAATTTTCGCACCTGTCAACATCTGATTCCTTTGGGATCGGAACTACACTACTGGCCATTACAATTGCTACATCACGATGACATGCTACAGACGCGAAATTTAACCGACAGGAAGAAGATGCTGTGATACGCAAATGATTAGCTTTTCAGAGCATTCACACAATGTTGGCGCCGATGGGCGCTACAACGTGCTGACATGAGGAAAGTTTCCAACGGATTTCTCATACACAAACAGCAGTTGATCGGCGTTGCCTGGTGAAACGTTGTTGTGATGCCTCGTGTAAGGAGAAGAAATGCATACCTTCACGTTTCCGACTTGATAAAGGTCATATTGTAGCCTACCGCGGTTGCGCTATATCGTATCACGACATTGCAACTCGCATTGGTCGAGATCCAATGACTGTTAGCAGAATATGGAATCGGTGGGTTCAGGAGGGTAATACGGAACGCCGTGCTGGATCCTAACAGCCTCGTATCACTAGCAGTAGAGATGACAGGCATCTTATCCGCATGGCTGTAACGGATCGTGCAGCAACGTCTCGATCCCTGAGTCAACATATGGGGACTTTTGCAAGACAACAACCATCTGCACGAACAGTTCGACGACCTTTGCAGCAGCATGGACTATCAGCTCGGAGACCAAGGTTGCGGTTACCCTTGACGCTGCATCACAGACAGGAGCGCGTGCGATGGTGCACTCAACGACGAACCTGGGTGCACGAATGGCAAAACGTCATTTTTTCGGATGAATCCAGGTTCTGTTTACAGCATCATGATAGTCGTATCCGTGTTTGGTGACATCGCGGTGAACGCACATTGGAAGCGTGTATTCGTCATCGCCATACTGGCGTATCACCCGGCGTGATGGTATGAGGTGCCATTGGTTACACGTGTCGGTCACCTCTTGTTCTCATTGACGGCACTTTGAACAGTGGACGTTACATTTCATATGAGTTATGACCCGTGGCTCTACCCTTCATTCGATCCCTGCGAAACTCTACATTTCAGAAGGATAATGCACGACCGCATGTTTCAGATCCTGTACGGGCTTTTCTGGATACAGAAAATGTTCGACTGCTGCCCTGGCCAGCACATTCTCCAGGTATCTCACCAATTGAAAACGTCTGGTTAATGGTGGCCGAGCAACTGATTCGTCACAATACTCCAGTCACTACTATTGATGAACTGTTGTTCGTGTTGAAGCTTCATGGGCAGCTGTACCTGTACACGCCATCCAAGCTCTGTTTGACTCAATGCCCAGGCTTATCAAGACAGTAATTACGGCCAGAGGTGATTGTTCTGGGTGCTGACTTCTCAGGATCTATGCAACCAAATTGCGTGAAAATGTAATAGCATGGCAGTTGTAGTATAATATATTTGTCCAATGAATACCCGTTTATCATCTGCATTTCTTCTTGGTGTAGCAATTTTAATTACCAGTAGTGTATCATATTCTTCTTGAGGTCTTAGGGAATTTCAACTGCCTCATACATTTGGTTCAGCAGATGGTGGAGTCATGTCATGTCTGGCCTCCATAGGCAATCAATGGTTCTAACGGAATGTTATCTACTCACAGGGCCTTGTTTCGACTTAGATCGTGCAGTGCTTTGTCAAACTTTTCACGCAGTATACATGAAATGTACATTCTCCAAAATATCTTGACAAATAGAATGGCAGATCCCAAGCTTAGCTTAAATTGAAATCTCAGTCCCGGAATATTAGCTTGTATGACATTTTTAGTTTGAGTGACTCATTAATTACGCTGAGTCAGAAACTTGGCAACTTCTCACGATACTGGCCTCGTAGAATTTTGTAGCACATAATTAATGAATATTCCTCTGCCCCTTTCTTTCTCCTCTATTCTCTCTTGCTCTCTGTCTATCTCTCTGTCACACACACACACACACACACACACACACACATACATACAACAAATGAGAAAATCAATCCACACACTCAACACAAATAAAAGACGGAAGATAAACACAAAGAGGCAATTTGCAACACTACGTTTTGTAAATACACACATATAGATCACAAGATGAGAAGTGCAAGTAATGTGTTATACTAAATGAGGGTGAGAATATGCCGGAAATCGGCCAGTTGGGGCATGAGGACTGAATGAACACATCTCCAGGACCACACATTTGGACTAATATGGACTATGCGGGCTTTTAAAATAAAAATGTGCTGTGATGGTCCTCAACTACGTACCCTCAGACTTAGAGTTGAAATATTAAAAGTTTTGGCTGTTTTCGTTGTTTAGGGGCTGGGATACACAGTTGCCACATTACAAACCAAATGCTACTGAGTCTACAGTATACAATATGAATATACACATGAATTCAATGGTCGAAGAGTTCTATCACTCGGCATTTGCGAATTTTGAACATAATATAGACATTTATAAATGAAAGACTGCAATGAAATAAATTCGGCAGGTACCATTATAACGACTTGAAATGATGAGTACGATAGCAGAAGTACCTTTCAGAATGCTCTTTGTTACTGTAAAACACTTATTGGTGTCGATGGTCTAACAATTAAATAAAATATAAGTTGAATGACATGGAAACAATAGATTCCTACTTCACATACTTGGTTATGAACAACCACATAGCTCACGAGATATTCACTTCTAAACATATACTATGTCTTCACTGCAGAAGCCACAGAAGTCTCACAAGTGCACAAGTCTGCACTACGAAATATTTGTATCTCCCACGATCACGTGCAAACTGCTTCACTCTCCAAGTCTCCAGGACTCTCTCCTGTCCTCTTCCGTACTTTACAGAACTCCCAGTGTGCTGTGCAACTGTCCCTTGCGCTGCACTGTTCAGAACGCCCTCTCTCGAAACGATGCTCCTTCCCCACTTTCATACAGTTGTAAGTAGGCTGTTTAGGTTTTTACGTTGGTAACGCCACATAGCGCTCTGTATGAAAATCATTGGCTGTGCTGTGTGCAGTCTGTGGCTGGTTGGCATTGTTGAAATATTCTCTATTGTAGTGTTGGGCAGTTGGATGTGAACTGCGCATAGCGTTGCGCAGTTGGAGCCTCCAGGAGAGGTGGATGTGGGGAGAGATGGCAGAGTTTTGAGAGCGGATGATCTGGACGTGTGTCCATCAGAGAGAGTAAATTTGTAAGACTGGATGTCAATGACTTTTGAACACCATTAAGGTAAATACATTGTTTGTTCTCTATCAAAATCTTTCATTTGCCAAGTATGCCCTCAGTGGTTAGTGCCTTCAGTAGTTAGAATCTTTTATTTAGCTGGAAGTATTGGCGCCCGCTGTATTGCAGTAGTTCGAGTAACGAAGATTTTTGTGAGGTAAGTGATTCATGAAAGGTATAGGTTTTTGTTGGTCAGTGCCATTATTTGTAGGGATTATTGAAAGTCAGATTGTGTTGTGCTAAAAATATTGTGTGTCATTTTAGTGATGATCAGAATAAGTGAAGAGTGAAATGTCTGAGTACGTTCAGTTTTGCTCAGCTGTTTGAAAATCAAATAACGTAAGGGGTTTATCAGCACAATCATTCATAAATTTTTCTAAGGGGAGGTTTCACAGTCTCTCCACGTGTCCTTTTTGGAACGATGGCTGTGATTAGCTATAGTGTTCCCGCCTGTACCCAAGTAAACTCACACTCACAAACATAATGAAACACATTCGAAACACTGGATTTACATTTAAATATCTAGAAATTAAATAAATATTCCTATGACTGGACGATAAACACTCTCTATCACACATTATTAAATACATAAACAAATCAAATAAACATATATCAAAGGAATAGAAACAAAGGTATGCCAGTAACCTAATGTCTCTGTGCTTTCTAAAAAACAGTAAATATTAAATCAAATTCTTCTTGAATAGGATATATCGTTGGAATACCTAATTACTGATCAACGCCAATTGCAAAAATTGTTACCATATAAACTTATAAAAGTCCGTGTGAGCAGCAAATTTCATGCGTTTGTACTACAGGCATTTGTATGGACTGATTAACTTTTCGATTACAGACTTTCGAACAGATTACGTAGCAGAAGTGTCAGTGAATGATTACAAATGGCTCTGAGCACTATAGGACTTAACTGCTGTGGTCATCAGTCCCCTAGAACTTAGAACTACTTAAACCTAACTAACCTAAGGACATCACACACATCCATGCCCGAGGCAGGATTCGAACCTGCGACCGTAGCGGTCGCGCGGTTCCAGACTGCAGCGCCTAGAACCGCTCGGCCACTCCGGCCGGCAGTGAATGATTACATCGATTATTGTTGTTAATGGTGCAGCCCAAAACTTAAGGTGTTTGATTAACAGAATATATTTGGACCTTGTCAGATAAACTTGGATATCGTTGTGTGAGAGTCTCCCTGGCCTCTTAAACGATGCAAATTACAGGATTCCGCTTCTGACTGGTAGTGGGAGGAGCAAGAAGACCGCCGCGCCGCGGAGAAACACGAACGTGGGGCTTAGGCTGAGCGCCCACTGGAATCGTCCATCTAGTTGGAGGGCCATATATGACCGCACGCGGCCCACTAATCCCACGACATACTGCGGTGATGGCGCGAGTCCACTGCACATGGCCACGTCGGCCAAATACGACCGCACGCGGCCGACTGACAGACAAATCCCTGTGAAATGGGATCGGTCGGTCGTAGGCGGACGTATTTGGTGTAAGCTAGCGCCTGTTATTGCTTGTGTTTCACACTTAATAACCAGCTATGGACGTAGAGAAGCTTCTACATCTTCTGAATGAGAACAGGCCACTGCGGAGAAACCAAGGAGAGAGATACCACCACCGCGACTTACAGAGAACTATGGTCGAAAACTGCACAGGATATGAGCCTGCAAACGCAAAAGAAAATGTAGCAAGAAAACATAGTACAGTACGACCAGAGTTGTTGAATATCTGACAAATGACGTATAATGTACATTCAATAATTCTCCAAGCAATATTTAAAATCTAAATTGAGAACATGAGGTACGCCGCCCTGTTAAATGCTGGCTTACGAGGTTAAGAAGCTATATTCTTTCGTAATGCACTTGTCTGCAAACATTCTTGACCGTGTGTATCGGAGTGGTTCGAAGCCACACTCGAAGTTTTTATTCTTGCTTGGGGAGAAATTTAATTGGTAATTTTACTCCGGAATGAGTTGATTAAATTTCGCAGGATCGTTTTTCTGACCTAGATAGACGAGGAGGTTCAAACTGTATAACATTATGTGAAACAATGCAGCGTCGAGTTAGAAAAATTCTGGCTGTCAGCGATATAACTTAACAGCGTTGTAGCGCAACGATTAACTCCAAATGTTGAAACACCATTTAGCATAAATATTTAATCACTGTAGCTTGACTGAACAGCGCTTTATGCCTTTAATTAGTTTTGGAAGTCCCTTCTGATTTGCCGCACTGGTTAAAACGAAGCGAACGATAAAGTTCTTGTACGTAGCTTATAAGAGATCGATAATTAGTCACTACGTAGATCAAAACTTACCTCAAGCACTTCTTGACAACCAAGCTTTTCAATTATTTATCACTAGACAATTTTAAAAATTCTGAATTATAACTTTTTCTCTTTCTGACAGTAATGAAATCACTAAGGCACTTTCCCTCAAAACTGTCCCAAAATCAAATTCATGAAAAATGCGTGATATGTAACTTCTCAGGAAACACAGTTTAATGATGAGAAATGTCTTCACCAATTCCAATAGGCCTCTGTTTCACGATGATGATGATGATGATTGGCTTGTGGGGCGCTCAACTGCGCGGTCATCAGCGCCCGTACAAAGTCCCAATTTTTACACAGTCCAATTTTTACTAAGACCAACCGTGCCACCGTCACAAATGATGACGGTAGTAATGAAATGATGAAGACATCACGAAAACCCAGTCCCCGGGCAGAGAAAATCCACAACCCGGCCGGGAATCGAACCCAGCAACCCGTGATCTAGAGATCTGTTTCACGATACGTCAATATTACCTTTCAACTTGAAATTGTTGCACACACGTCAGCAAAGTCAATGTTCAGAAACATAATTCTTCTCTACCTTAGTCAAATAAGGACTTCGACGACAACATAATTTTAACGCTGAACTGAGTGTTTTATTTTTCACAACATACATTCGCAAATGTTTACAGCTGTACAGTTCGGAAGTCCAACAAGAAGTTATTATATTTTACAACATTTTTTGTGAGACAATTCCTTGAGAAGAAATTCATAGAATTTTGTGAAGCGATGTGCTCACCGATAACAACCAGCAGCTCTATCAGCTGAAGTGCCCTGCACTATTCAGACTCTGATTTGGGGGAGTACCACTGGAACACGTTATCGGAAACTTCCTTGAATAAATACAACAAACAAAAAAGAAAAACATTTTTAACGTAAACTGATCACAAAAATTCCAGTGACTCCTTTGGGCTGTGGATGACACAGCTGCCGGTGGGTACCGTTGGGCCTTCATGGTGTATTCGGGAGAAGATTAGTTTAGTTTTTACATTACAAAAGTTATTCACATAAACAGGGTTTACCTGAGTTCGGTTAAGCATAGAAGTGAGGACAGTGAGCATCCAAACTGGCGTTCTACGAACACCTTCAACCATACGTTTACCCTATGTAACTGGCGTCCTATAAAGTTCTCTAACCGCTTTCATTCGTACGTCATAAAGTTATGTCTAATGGAATGCACTGCACTGACTCCACGGTTATCGGTGACAGAATATATCTCCTTGTCGATTGTGTTAGCTGGTAACTGGATGCAGCTGTTGGTTCTTCTCCCTCCATTTTAGTTATGAAGTTGGGTAACGAGCATATACATTCGAGTGTAATGTCAACATTATCAGTCTCATCGTTCTTAATATAGTTTTGCTACCATCTCCATTAGCGAATGATTATTCTAGACGCACATTCTACCACTTACCGAGTAGCAGAAAGACATCCGCTGAAAGTAGTTCGCATTGGCCTGCGTTTTGTCATTGTGAATGGTCTCATCATGTGTCTTCGTTTCAGTTGGGTCGTGACTGAGTAGCGTACGGCTGTTGTGAACAAGCTTCACTGGTGTGCCGTAGTCGTACGACCGACCATACGGACAGCCTGCGTCCTTGTGTTTATGCGACTTCTGCACTGTTGTGAAGCACCAGTACTTTAGTTGTTTTTTTATCCCCGGCTGTCTAATGGTTGTTCGTTTAGTTCTAGAATACTGACAAGACCAGTAATGTTTACCTCTCCGAGTGTCTCCAATATTGAAAGACGAACATGTTTCATTTAAATTTAACGAGTGTACTTTTTCTGGTATTAAGTGGACATAATGAGCATAGGGTCAGAATTGTCGAGCAGAGGCAAAGAAAGTATTTTTTAAATAATACAACCATCGGATTTTTTATGCAACTAACTTCGAAGAAAATGTAAGGAGCAGGTACTAAAAAGAACACACGAAGAAAGACGTCTGTGTGGAACGGTACCCGGAAACGTTGCGGATTAGTGGTTGACGTTCCTTTGTACCTAAGAATAATTACTGTTCTATGGGATCGGTGGAGAAGTGATAATGTGGATGTCAAAGATTAGAATGTGTAAGCCTATACTGCAGTTCGGTTTGTGTATTACATATATGGAGATGGAGAGGCTAGCAAAGAATGAGAAAAAGTTCAAGATAGTACTGAAAACAGCTGGAAAAGAACCCCACTTAGAAATTTACATGACAGCTGTTCATCTAAGTAAACGATCAAGCTGTTATTCTATATTCCTTCAAGGCGTACGAATTTTTTTCACTGATTGATCGAAATACACTTTCCACAGCCTAAAGTGATGATGATATCAAGTCTAGTACCTTGCTAGCGTCGAACTGGCTGAGCTGAAATATGTAATGGGATCGGGGAAGTGGAAGAGAGTCGACAATTCTATTGTAAGTATATGTTGTCCAGTAACAAAAGCTGCCACCTAGGAGTACCCGTGCCAGCTTACGACTGGACTTCCAACGTGGCTGTGGACTGCAGCATCAAATCGTTTTCCGTTATGGTAGAAGTGTAGTTTAGGCCGTCTGGGTCGTAATTGGTCGGAGGATGATGGTGTGCCGACCTCGCAGTCTTTTCCTCATGGCGCCCATGTTTCGCGAAGAGCACGCGGGCTGCGGGTTACAACACAGTCCGTGCAAGGTTTGCCGGGGCCATTAGACACTCGAGGTCAAAGCATGTGTCTGAGTCGCAGCTGTTGGTGTTCGGGAACTTGCGTTTCTCTTTGAAGTCTTCATGCCAGTCTCGACCTTATACCTTATCTCATCTTGAAAGGTATGTTTATCATCTGTTGTTAAGTATTTGTCTTCGCCTGAAATTTTCAACATGCTCCTTAATCTGCTGTCAGTGTAAGAATCGATATTTCGTTTTGACTCTCTCGAATGTGCACCGTTTATCAAAGTTTGTAACCTCTCCACACGAAATATTGTTAAATGAAAATAAAAATTTGAAATGGAGCCAAGCGTAAACTCCCCACAGAATTAAAAGGAATGGTAATTGACCATGAACCACACAATAATATTGATTAAATAATGAAGCATGCACGAAATGTAGCCTCCCAACAGAAATAATAATATCTGGTAAATTTTATAAGGACAACAGCGCTGACCTTCGGCCCTGTATTCTGAATAAAAAAGCAAAAATTCTTACCTCAATAAAACTGCAACTATATCTGCTCTTACTTATACATTCTTCGACACAGCTTCGTGCAATGCTGTCGTATATATTATTATTATTATTTTTTTTTTGGATTATTGAAAGGAGTGATGATCCATTGGAAATGTTCTTTAAATTGAAATGAATGTTTTTCTTTAAAAGAGTTACTTTATAAAAAAATTATTATTGGGGCATTTTTTGAACAAATTAATTACAATTAACATACATTATTAAATATGCGCAATGCTGCTTCTTTACCTTCTACAACCATACTCATCGTCCACCACAATCCTGACCAGAGTCGCGAGCAGAGCACACAGCCGACGCGTGGCGCAGACTACAACCCTCCACTCGCTACTAAAGCCGACCGACTACTACTGTCGACTGACTACTACAGACTACTGTCGACCCGCGCAGTCAAGCGCAGACATGCGACAAGCAACAACTAACAATAAACTACTCTCTGGTCAGAGATTCTGTCATGCCTCGCCCATCGCCGGCGAAGCATACACCTTACATAACCCTCCACTGGGGGGGGGGGGGGGGGGCAAAAATTTGGCAGCGATGGTGAGTCAATTGGACTTGCCATGAGCAACAAATTTTTCATAATTAATTAACTTTACAATCACAGAATATATATATATATATATATATATATATATATATATAGGTGCAGAACATGAAATAAAATATAGTGCACATGCACTGAGTACAGACATATCAAGCAATGACAAAATGTATACACAATGAGTACAAAACATATTAACAAATGGCAAAAGTGCACACGCACTGTAGTAGTGAACATATCAGGAAATCACAAATGTATAGGCAACGAGTACAAATCATATTGAAAAATGACAAAAGTGCACACGCACTGTAAAACTCTCTAATATTTTTACAACAAATAAACATAATGAGTACAAATGATCTTGACAAATGACGAAAGTGCACACGCACTGTAGTACAGAACATATCTGCAAATCACAAATGTATAGGCAACGAGTACAAACCATATTGAGAAATGACAAAAGTGCACACACACTGTAAAACTCTCTAATATTTTTACAACAAATAAACATAATGAGTACAAATCATATTGACAAATGACGAAAGTGCACACGCACTGTAGTACAGAACATATCTGCAAATCACAAATGTATAGGCAACGAGTACAAACCATATTGAGAAATGACAAAAGTGCACACGCACTGTAAAACTCTCTAATATTTTTACAACAAATAAACATAATGAGTACAAATCATATTGACAAATGACAAAAGTGCACACGTACTGTAGTACAGAACATATCTGCAAATCACAAATGTATAGGCAACGAGTACAAATCATGTTGAGAAATGACACAAGCGCACACGCACTGTAAAACTCTCTAATATTTTTACAACAAATAAACATATCAAGGAGTGAAATAAAGTGCACACGCACTATAGAAGTCTTTAGTATTTTTAGGACAACTGATCTTGTTCACAAATGAAATGAAGTGCACACACACTGCATATGACTTTATTATTTTACAAGAATTAGGAAAGAAATGGGAAGGATTGCGTCATGGTTGTAGCACTTTAGTTTGCACACAGCTGCACTGAAAGTCCATATCTTTCTACAGAAGCGCAACACCAAGTGAGACAATCTGAAATTCTTTTCCTTGAAGTATTAATCAGTGTAGCCAAGACACTGAAATGTCGTAATAATATTCCATGCTATCATTTTGGTAGTACACTAGGTACACCAAACAGTGGGACCATAATAACATCTCCATCGCTCAAGGTGGTGGACAGCATGTCGTGTCAACACCATGTTCTTGTAAAGTAGATCAACGTAGAATTAGTGCAAAAACCAAACATAGCGCTCCATGATCATGAGGATAGACAGGACAAACGGATATTGCAGTAATTTCTGGTAATTAGGTCAGAAGGTGAAGGACATTAAGTCACATAGTAGTCTTCATTGAGAATTACACTAGTCTAACAACTGATTTGAGTAATTGGTGGCACTCATCGCCCAGTTACTGAACATTTCTGTGCAATGTATGTAGTATTATAGAATAATGTTCATAAATTATCTGAATATGGTAATTATTGGCACTCATTGCCCAGTTACAAACCATCAGAAGTCATCATTCAAAACAGAAGCTAATGAATGGCATAGTATTAACATAATTCACCTAATTATAGTAATCATTGGCATCATAGGTCATCTTATTACAGTAATCAGTGGCATTCATTGGCAAGCTACAAAGCATTTTTTTTTGCATTTTTCAGAAGTCATTATTCAAAATGAGTTAATTATTGGCATAGCATTTATACATAATTAATCTAATTATAGTAATCATTGGCATCATAGGTCATCTTATTACAGTAATCAATGGCATTCATTGGCCAGCTACAAAGCATTTTTTTTTGTATTATTCAGAAGTCATTATTCAAAATGAGTTAGATATTGGCATAGCATTTATACATAATTAATCTAATTATAGTAATCATTGGCATCATAGGTCATCTTATTACAATAATCAGTGGCATTCATTGGCCAGTTACAAAGCGTTTTTTTTTGTATTCTTCAGAAGTCATCATTCAAAATGAGTTAATTATTGGCATACCATTTATACATAATTAATCTAATTATAGTAGTCATTGGCATCATAGGTCATCTGATTACAATAATCAGGGCATTCATTGGCCAGTTACAAAGCATTTTTTTTGTATTCTTCAGAAGTCATTATTCAAAATGAGTTAATTATTGGCATACCATTTATACATAATTAATCTAATTATAGTAATCATTGGCATCATAGGTCATCTTATTACAATAATCAGTGGCATTCATTGGCCAGCTACAAAGCATTTTTTTTGTATTCTTCAGAAGTCATTATTCAAAATGAGTTAATTATTGGCATAGCATTTATATATAATTAATCTAATTATGGTAATCATTTGCATTATAGGTCATCTTATTACAGCAATCAGTGGCATTCATTGGCCAGCTACAAAGCATTTTTTTTGTATTCTTCAGAAGTCATTATTCAAAATGAGTTAATTATTGGCATAGCATTTATACATAATTAATCTAATTATAGTAATCATTGGCATCATAGGTCACCTTATTACAATAATCAGTGGCATTCATTGGTCAGTTACAAAGCATTTTTTTTGTATTCTTAAGAAGTCATTATTCAAAATGAGTTAATTATTGGCATAGCATTTATACATAATTAGTGTATAGTAATCATTGGCATCATGTCATCTTATTACAGTAAACAGTGGCATTCATTGGCCAGTTACAAAGCATTTTTTTATGCATTATTCAGAAGTCATTATTGAAGTGACATACTATTCAGAGCTGATCAGTATTACTCAGAACTCTTTTAAACTAGTAGCATTATTTGGAACTGGTAATTCCTTTGTTTGCTTTTGAGTTATTGCTGCCAATGAAGATGTGTAACGTCATTCGTCATGAGTCAGCTGTAGCAAGGTTATGAAACAAGTAGAGTATATGTGATCACATTCATAAACGACATATGTTTAATAAACAACTATTTATACCACATTAATTTCATGAATAATTTCTCCTGCAAAATATACAAAATGGATTATTAAACTGAAAGAAGAAACGCATATTATGCTGAAAAGTAGTGAACTTCGAATTAACAGGTAGTGAAATGTGTATAAAAATATATATGTTCTCTAGCTGTCCTTTCCAAAACCTTCAGTCATCATTCCATGCGATATAAGACATACTGTCAAAACGAACTGCAACAAATACTTAAATAACTACATAGCATCTCTTAACTAACAGCAAATATGTAAACTTCATCATTATTTTCATCTGCAAAGAAAAACTTCATTATCCATATCACCATAGCTCCATTATTATCATCACCTGTAAAGAAAAACTTCATTATCCATAGTAGCATATTCTTCATCATTATTCATCACCATTCATTATCATTTGCAAAAAAGTCACTTCATTATTCATTATACAACTATTCCTTATTTCCAGCATATTTCATCACTAAAACTAAGATGTGTACTTCTGTCTGACAGCCTGCATCAATCGCCTCGTATTCCGAAAGAAAAAATTATTTAAGACTGCTATTCTACGATGTGTATAGTATATTCTTGTTAATGCTTGTTAATTCTGATCCATTTACTCTTCATCACGAGGTATTGCATCCTCTTTCGTTCATTCCGAAGGTGAAATTCCCATTTCTGTTTAATTTATTTCTTTTACACGTTATTTCTTTCTGAAAATGATGAACAAAGATTAATGTCTTGCATTTAATTCATATACCCATTAGATAAAAACTGGTTTATAGTAACATAATTGAGCATACAGCATAGCATGACAGAAAACGTAATATGTCAAAAACATCGACAGTGTTCAGAAGCAAAAATGTACACAGTGTATCACAATGTAGCAGCAAAAAAAAAAAAAAAAAAATGTAAAATAGTCACGATGTTTAGCTATCATAAGGCAAAATGTTAAAGTTAACTGGTGTTTGTTATATCTTAACTATTTCATGGTACATACAAACAAAACAGGAAAACAATCATACATACATAAAAAATGGAAAATATGCACGGTCTGATGTGTAACGACAAGAAAAGCGACCTGCTAACCTTACCTTGCCGGGAACTTGCCAAGAAAAAATACGATAATCATCAGTAAGTAGTCACATAAATATAATTGCATAAGTGGTCAAAAAATGTGTAAGTTCATCTGGAAAAATGTGCATGGTGCGATGTGTAGCGACAAGAAGAGCGACCTGCTAACCTTACCTTGACGGGCACATGCCAAGAAGAAATACGATAATCATCGGTAAGTGTTCATGGCAATATAATTGCATAAGTGGTCATAAAAAATTAGGTAATGGCATTACAGTGTGATAAATCATAAAATATGTTCATTCAATAAGAGGTTTGATGTTGGATACGTGGTGGTTCCCTTTGGTTTTTCTGGTTCTCAAAGTTTCGACGTGTACTACATTGGGGTGAGGAATGCTGCGAATCCAATGTGGACCTGCGTATAGAAGCTCAAATTTACTGCATCTACTCTTTCCTTTGTTGGATAAATAGTGTGTACGTACTAATATCTTCTGTCCAATGTGAAAGTCACGGCGTGTACAAACCTGTTTTTGCTGACTTCTCCGGCGCTCTGCGGCACGTTTCATGTTGTTCAGCGCAATGTCAATTATTTCATGGTGTCGTAGTCGACGAGATGTAGGAAAGGTTACTAATTCCTTAATTTTGTTAGGTGGTTCAACATTTTTCAGTATAACAGACGGAGATAGCATAATAGATTCATTTGGTATGGAATTAATTACATCCTGGAATGAGATTATGTGTGTGTCCCAATCAATATGTTTTTTATGGCAGTATATTCTACACAGTTTACCAATTTCTTTCATTAATCGTTCACAAGGGTTCGAAGATGCATGGCACCTGGATATATAGATCGGAGAAATGTTTCTAGCTCGTAACATACGTGTCCATAAACAGATCGAAACTGTGGTCCATTGTCGGAAATTACTTTCAACACGTGCCCTACATGAAATAGAAAATGTTTTACAAATGCTTTCGAAACAGTTTTAGCAGTAGCTTTGCGTAACGGAGTGAAGGTAACAAATTTTGAAGTGAGTTCAACAGCGACAAAGATGTAGCAAAAACCTCTATTAGTTCTGGGAATCGGACCAAAAATGTCTACAGCGGCCATATGTCTCAATTTAACAGGTACAATGGGATGTAATGGAGGAATATGTGAAGTCGTGTCTGATTTAGCTTTCTGGAAGATTTTACATGACGCTAAAACTCGTCGTATACGTTTCTCCATGTTGGTAAAATAACAGTTCTGTCTCAGTATCAGAAAACAATTTCTGGCTCCGTAATGTGCGTAACTTAAATGAGTATACCAGATTAATTTGTTAACAAGTTCGTCAGGAATGCATAATAACCAATTGTTGCTGTCAGGATGAGAGCGGCGAAACAGAATGTCATTGCGTACAGTGTAATGGTTCCTAATGGTAACATTATTCCTATCTTGCCAAAGGTGTTTAATCTATTTCCACACGTTGTCTTTACTCTGCTCTTGTGCTATGTCTTGTAATGACGACGAAATGAAATTTTCAAATGCAACTAGTTGAATGTACATGACGCTGAAATTTTTCTTTGCAGAAGTTGGTTCCGATGTCTTGCTGATTGTTGTTAAGAGAACGGGATAGTGCGTCCGCTACAATATTCCGTGTGCCGGGAATGTGAACAATTGTAAAATTAAATACCTGCAAGTAAAGTTTCCATCTGCTTAATCTGTCGTGTGTAAATTTAGCCGAAAGTAAAAACTGTATCGCTCTATGACCTGTGTAAACGGTAGTGTGTCTTCCATAAAGAAAATGCCGAAATCTGGTAAAAGCCCATACAACACATAATGTTTCAAGTTCTGTAACAGAATAATTGCGTTCAGCAGGTGACAGAATGCGACTCGCAAAGGCGATGTTTTTAATTATTGTACAACCATCTTCTTCAATTTCCTGAAAAATATGTACGCCTAAAGCGGTGTTAGAACTGTCGGTGGCAATGGAAAAATTTCTAGTAAGATCTGGGTGCAATAAAAGTGGTGCATTCAACAAAGCATGTTTCAAATAACATTCTCGTGAACAAGATTCTGCGTGTCAAAAGTATTGCTTGCGTTACTGGAATATGCAACCTGTACTGTATCTAGTCAAATTCTATCTGACGTGTTATTATTTTCAGGAGGATGCTGTGGCATTTCCACTATTTGTAGTGTTCTGTTATTTCTTCCTGACGTATTACGTTCTGTACGTTCTGGATGATACCTACTGTCTGGCTCATTCATGATAATATGTTGTTGCGGATGTTCTTGCTGCTGATGAGATCGACTGTTATTAAATGTACGCTGAAAATTGTGCTCATTATTTTTACGTCTGTCGTGATAGTCATTTCTATACGGTGCACTGCGATACGAATTGAAATAGTGTGTTTTCTGTACGTACTGATTTCCTTGTTGCTGTGCATTACTATTTGTAGGGGCCGACGCTATACGCGTACGTGGCGAAACATTAAAGCTTGGTTGACCTTGTGCATTACATTGTTGGTTAGGTATGCTAACCGGTTGGTTTTGTTGCTGTTGCGGTGAAAAACGTCTATTGTTACTAAAATGTGGAAAATGTGGTTCCTCTTGCTGATAATGTTGTCGATACTGATAATTAAAATTTTGTCTGTTATTAAAGTTACGGCGATAGTTGTCATTTCGGGAGTGTCTAAAGAGAACTGTCACTTTCGGTAAAATTCGTCATATCGGGTTTTATTTACTCATTTCGTAATCCTAGATAGAGCAATAGTTGAAGAGCTGTTTTAATAGATATAAAGGATAGTAGAAGAGAGGGCAGCAGTGCAGAAAGCCGGCGAAGTGGCCGTGCGGTTAAAGGTGCTGCAGTCTGGAACCGCGCGACCGCTACGGTCGCAGGTTCGAATCCTGCCTCGGGCATGGATGTTTGTGATGTTCTTAGGTTAGTTAGGTTTAACTAGTTCTAAGTTCTAGGGGACTAATGACCTCAGAAGTTGAGTCCCATAGTGCTCAGAGCCATTTGAACCATTTTTGAGCAGTGCAGAAAACTAAAGATGAAACAGCACTACTACGGCTCGGGGCCCTGTGCACGCTACGGCACATACTCATTAAAGCGTAATGAATCCCCTGAGGTCAATTACGCGCTGCAAATAAATTTTAGCTTTTGCGTTACTGGCAATGCCGGTGAAAATTCAAAAGTAAATTGCTGTATCCATGCTAATTGTAGTTTCTGCATTACAGGCAATGCTATTGAAAATACAAAAACAAATTGTCGTATACGGTTCAAAGCGTGTACCTGTGCTCTGTCATTTTCAAATACTTTAAATTTTCTCACGGATATAAAATGCTTATAATCAAAATCATCGTCTCTGAATTTGAGAACACGTTCAGGTTTGTGTGAGAATCTGTTTGTCTGTGTCCTTTCGGATTTTAAGTCGCGTAGCTTTTCGGATTTTAAGTCGCGTAGTCTCTGTAAATTGCTTAAATTATACTGGCTGTGTGAGTGTGAGAAATGTTCGCAATGTGGAGTGTTATTGAGTGAAACATTTTTCATTTCTGTTACTTTAATACTTTCGTCAATTTGCTTGTTCTGCTGTTCACATTTCTTATCGACTTCCGTATCCACAGTGTGTGAAAGTTCTGGTGACTTTAAATTAAACTCGTCATGTATCTGTGTTGCGTTTTCTGAACATTGTTCAGTAACGGCATTACTTTCATCTCTAACTGATTCCGTTATGGCTGCATGTGTATTATTTAATTCTTGTGCAACGGATGTAATTTCTTCATTACTGTTCCTAGCATGAGCCTTACCTTCTTCACATGATTGTTCTTTCGTGTCGTGACGTTGCACGGTAACAGCTGTAATCTGTTCACTAACTTGTTTGTTCTGTTCGTTAAGGTTGTCTTGTTTTTCGTTCGTCAGTTTGAAACTTTCATTGATTAGTTTGATCGACCTGTCATATTTTTCATTGAGTTGTTTGTACGATTCATTAAGTTGTTTGACATTTTCATTAGTTTGTTTGACATTTTCATTAGTTTATAGTAATAATGCCATAATTTGATCCAAGCTAAAATTAGCAACTCCATTCTCTGTGCTATTTGATGGCGTACCTGCAATTGTCAGCCGGCTGAAGTGGCCGTCCGGTTAAAGGCGCTGCAGTCTGGAACTGCAAGACCGCTACGGTCGCAGGTTCGAATCCTGCCTCGGGCATGGATGTTTGTGATGTCTTTAGGTTAGTTAGGTTTAACTAGTTCTAAGTTCTAGGGGACTAATGACCTCAGCAGTTGAGTCCCATAGTGCTCAGAGCCATTTGAACCATTTTTTGCAATTGTCACGTTTTGTGTATCCATTTGGATATTCTGTGATTCTTGAAAATGTTTGCTAATCGGATGTGCACTGTTAGTCACTACCTCGGGATCAAATAAATCTGTCCTACTTTGAGTATATTGTTCATTTTCGTTGGAAATAATTATCTGTTCATTACGTAAATTTTGCAAATCGGGTGTGTCAAGCTGGGCAGCGTTCATTGTAATGGAACGTCCCGTGTCATCAACTGTCGTTAAATTAACAAAGGACACAATTGAATTTATTTGTTCATGATTCGGATCAAAATCATTACTATTAGTCAGTACGCACTCATTGTCTGTAAATGGAGGATTGTCAACATTACACTGAGTGTCGCAAGTATTATCGGTCAAATTATTAGAATCGGCTATTTCACTCATTACACATCGCGATGTACTATTAACAGATTTCGCGGCATTTTTACACAAATCAGAATTAAGCACAAATTAAACAAGGACAATGCAAAATGCAACAAACACTATTACAACAAAGAGCAAAAAATTGCCGATGATCTGTGGAAGAAAGAGTGACAAATTAGTAAATGCGTTGCGCCAAATGCTAGTTACATTTAAGTAATTAAGAGCAGATATATGACTACTTCTCAGAAGATTCCCAAAGAAATACGATCCTGGCCGGATGTCGCGAAGTGTAACCTTCCCGCAAAAAAAAGGTAAAAATGAAAAATATGAAATGGTGCCAAGTGTAACCCCCCCCCCCCCCCGAAGAAAATTATATAAAAAATGAAAAATGGAACCATGTGAAAACTCCCCACAGAATTAAAAGGAATGGTAATTGACCATGAACCACACAATAGTATTGATTAAATAATGAAGCATGAACGAAATGTAACCTCCCAACAGAAATAATAATATCTGGTAAATTTTATAAGGACAGCAGCGCTGACCTTCGGCCCTGTATTCTGAATAAAAAAGCAAAAATTCTTACCTCAATAAAACTGCAACTACACTCCTGGAAATTGAAATAAGAACACCGTGAATTCATTGTCCCAGGAAGGGGAAACTTTATTGACACATTCCTGGGGTCAGATACATCACATGATCACATTGACAGAACCACAGGCACATAGACACAGGCAACAGAGCATGCACAATGTCGGCACTAGTACAGTGTATATCCACCTTTCGCAGCAATGCAGGCTGCTATTCTCCCATGGAGACGATCGTAGAGATGCTGGATGTAGTCCTGTGGAACGGCTTGCCATGCCATTTCCACCTGGCGCCTCAGGTGGACCAGCGTTCGTGCTGGACGTGCAGACCGCGTGAGACGACGTTTCATCCAGTCCCAAACATGCTCAATGGGGGACAGATCCGGAGATCTTGCTGGCCAGGGTAGTTGACTTACACCTTCTAGAGCACGTTGGGTGGCACGGGATACATGCGGACGTGCATTGTCCTGTTGGAACAGCAAGTTCCCTTGCCGGTCTAGGAATGGTAGAACGATGGGTTCGATGACGGTTTGGATGTACCGTGCACTATTCAGTGTCCCCTCGACGATCACCAGTGGTGTACGGCCAGTGTAGGAGATCGCTCCCCACACCATGATGCCGGGTGTTGGCCCTGTGTGCCTCGGTCGTATGCAGTCCTGATTGTGGCGATCACCTGCACGGCGCCAAACACGCATACGACCATCATTGGCACCAAGGCAGAAGCGACTCTCATCGCTGAAGACGACACGTCTCCATTCGTCCCTCCATTCACGCCTGTCGCGACACCACTGGAGGCGGGCTGCACGATGTTGGGGCGTGAGCGGAAGACGGCCTAACGGTGTGCGGGACCGTAGCCCAGCTTCATGGAGACGGTTGCGAATGGTCCTCGCCGATACCCCAGGAGCAACAGTGTCCCTAATTTGCTGCGAAGTGGCGGTGCGGTCCCCTACGGCACTGCGTAGGATCCTACGGTCTTGGCGTGCATCCGTGCGTCGCTGCGGTCCGGTCCCAGGTCGACCGGCACGTGCACCTTCCGCTGACCACTGGCGACAACATCGATGTACTGTGGAGACCTCACGCCCCACGTGTTGAGCAATTCGGCGGTACGTCCACCCGGCCTCCCGCATGCCCACTATGCGCCCTCGCTCAAAGTCCGTCAACTGCACATACGGTTCACGTCCACGCTGTCGCGGCATGCTACCAGTGTTAAAGACTGCGATGGAGCTCCGTATGCCACGGCAAACTGGCTGACACGGCGGCGGTGCACAAATGCTGCGCAGCTAGCGCCATTCGACGGCCAACACCGCGGTTCCTGGTGTGTCCGCTGTGCCGTGCGTGTGATCATTGCTTGTACAGCCCTCTCGCAGTGTCCGGAGCAAGTATGGTGGGTCTGACACACCGGTGTCAATGTGTTCTTTTTTCCATTTCTAGGAGTGTATATCTGCTCTTACTTATACATTCTTCGACACAGCTTCGTGCAATGCTCTCGTATATATTATTATTATTTTTATTATTATTTTTATTATTTTGGATTATTGAAAGGAGTGGTGATCCATTGGAAATGTTCTTTAAATTGAAATGAATGTTTTTCTTTAAAAGAGTTACTTTATAAAAAAATTATTATTGGGGCATTTTTTGAACAAATTAATTACAATTAACATACATTATTAAATATGCGCAATGCTGCTTCTTTACCTTCTACAACCATACTCATCGTCCACCACAATCCTGACCAGAGTCGCGAGCAGGGCACACAGCCAACGCATGGCGACACCCGCAGACTACAACCCTCCACTCGCTACTAAAGCCGACCGACTACTACTGTCGACTGACTACTACAGACTACTGTCGACCCGCGCAGTCAAGCGCAGACACGCGACAAGCAACAACTAACAATAAACTACTCTCTGGTCAGAGATTCTGTCATGCCTCGCCCATCGCCGGCGAAGCATACACCTTACAAGTTCTACTCCTTGTCCTTCGCTATGCGCGTCAAACGGTGGTTTATCGCCGTTTCGTTGGAAGGATAGGTACGAAGATACAAAAGTAATTTAGATATCTTATTCTGTCCTTAACGTTTAGTTACAATGAGAATGGTTTCCTTCATTATATTTTGTTACTAGCTGAGTACCCAGTGTTGAAAGGTATGAATTTGTTTCAGTTTTCTCTAAGCCCATCTCCTCCTCCCCCCTCTCAGTTCATCTCCCACTTCTTCCCTCTCTGTTCCTCTCCTCCTTCCCCCTTCTCCTTTCATCTCATCCTTCTCCACCTCTCTGTCCATCTCCTCCTTCTCACCTCCATGTTCTTCTCCTCCTTCCCATAGATTCTCCTCATCTCTTCCTTCCCCCCCCCCCCCCCCGTGTCCATCTCCTGCTTCAACCCTTTCTGTCCAACTCTTCCCACTTCTCTCTCTCTCTCTCTCCATATCCTCTTCCCCCCTATTTGTCCTACTCCTACCCTCTTTCCCTGTCCACCTGTTCATCTGTTCATTCATCCTCTCCTCTTCGATTTCTCTTCGTTTCGCCATCCCTGTCCAACTCCTCCTCTCTCTATTTGTCCCCATCTCCTCCTTCATCAGCCTGTCTGTCCATGTCTTCCTCCTCTCTCCTCATTATCACTCCCACAGCAATGGAAGGTTCTTGCTTCTTACCCCACAGCATTTCTTTCCATATGGTTAGTAATTTGTGTATTAATTTTGGTTGAAATCGATCCAAGGATATCGCAGGAGCTGTTTGCTGGTGACTGTGCCCGCATAACTACATGTACCGGGTGATCAAAAAGTCAGTATAAATTTGAAAACTGAATAAATCACACAGAGGTACAAATTGACACACATCCTTGGAATGACATGGGGTTTTAGTAGAACCAAAAAATACAAAAGTTCAAAAAATGTCCGACAGATGGCGCTTCATCTGATCAGAATAGCAATAATCAGCATAACAAAGTAAGACAAAGCAAAGATGATGTTCTTTACAGAATGTGCTCAATATGTCCACCATCATTCCTCAACAATAGCTGTAGTCGAGGAATAATGTTGTGAACAGCACTGTAAAGCATGTCCGGAGTTATGGTGAGGCATTGGCGTCGGATGTTGTCTTTCAGCTTCCCTAGAGATGTCGGTCGATCACGATACACTTGCGACTTCAGGTACCCCCAAAGCCAATACTCGCACGGACTGAGGTCTGGGGACCTGGGAGGCCAAGCATGACGAAAGTGGCGGCTGAGCACACGATCATCACCAAACGACGTGCGCAAGAGACCTTCCACGCGTCTAGCAATATGGGGTGGTTCTAATAAAACCCCATGTCATTCCTAGCATGTGCGTCAATTTTTAACTCCCTATCTACATTATTCCGTGTTTTATTAAGTTTTCAAATTTATACTGACTTTTTGATCACCCCGTACATTTATTTCTCATATATTTAACATATTTCACACGTACACAAATTTCATCATCGCCTCCAGCGGGTTTCGCCCTGCGGTTTCATTTTCACACAGTTCAATGTTTTTTTTTTTTTTTTTTTTTTGAGTCATCCGTCTTCTCACTGGTTCGATGCTGCCAGCCGCGAATTCCTCTCCTGTGCACTCAATATCTTTAACTAGTTTCTGGATGTGTTCCAACCTCTGCCTTCTTTTACAGTTTATACGCTTTAAACTTCCCTCTAATACCACGGACGTTATTCTCTGATGTCTTAACATATGTCCCGTCATCCTGTCCCTTCTTGTCAGTGTTTTCCATTTCACCCGTTCCTCGCCGATTCTGTGGAGAACTTCCTCATTCCTTATCTTATCAGTCCACCTAATTTTCCTCATTCGTCTGTAGCACATCTCAGATCCTTTGATTCTTTTTTGTACCAGTTTTTCCACAGTTCCTGTTTCACTATCATACAATGATGTGCTCCGAAGGTACATTCTCCGAACCTTGTTCCCCTAAGCAACGCCTATGTTTGACACTAAACAAGTAGCTGCCATCCACGACAGAACCCAGCGGACACCATACGAACTGTTAGCATGAAGAGCTTTAGCAGATCAGGCTGGTTACACGCGCCACATATGCACACTTTTCCGTAACAGTGTACTGGCACCGGATGTACCGCTTTCCAGTGCTCAAACTCAATATAACTCGCCAGAGCAGCTGCTGGCAGCGCGTTCGCGAGGCAAAAGGCACAGTAGTCCATCGTCCAATCACGGCCCACTAGTCCTCGCATTGTTCTCTCTCCACTTCTTCCTCGGTGCCACGCAGATCAACAGCCTACGCGCCAAAGATTTTCTTTACGTCAGACGGCTAATTTAGACTACTAGTTGGGGCACAAGGCACACACTCCCCCTTTGAGCCTAATCTGATTCAGGTGAACAGTAAGTTCCTTCCTTGTTCGTAAATCTTATTTTTTTCTTTTTAGCCGTCTGACTTAGGACTGTTTTGATGCAGCCTACCAAGAATTCCTGAACTGCGCCAACCTTTTCATTTCAGAGTGCTCAGAGTGGCTCGTGCAACCTTATGTACTCAATTTGCTTGATGTATTCCGATCTTTTCCTTCCTCTACACTTTTAACCTCCATAGCTGTCTCTAGTATCGTGGAAGTTGTTCCGTTATGGTCTTAATAGATGTCCTGACATCCTGTCCCTTCCTCTGTTCAATGTTTTCCATATATTCCTTGTCTCACCGACTTTTTATGTCCTCCTTGCTTATACCGTCATGGGTTACTTTGCTACCAAGCTAACAGAGTTCCTTAACTTTATCTACCCTGTGATTCCCAATTCTGATGTTTCTCACTGTTCTCATTTCTGTTACTTCTCATTACTTTCATCTTTCTTCGATTTACTCTCAATCTATATTCTATACTTATTACACTGTCCATTACACTCAAGAGACCCTCTAATCGAAGACATGTGCCGGAAAACGGGCTAACTCTCACTTTAGGATATTTATGGGTGAGACCAACGTCAACTTTGATAGGTGACGTACCCAACAACAAATGGCAATACTTATTTCTAAATTTTTACATTTGAGGGTTTGCCCGTTTTTCCACGCATATGTTCAGTTCTTCTTCACTTTCACTGAGCATAACGTTATCGCCGAATCCTGTAATTGGCATCCTTTCTCTTTGGGTCTCCTGAACGTTTCTTTTGTTTCTGTCATTACTTCTTCGATGTATAGATTGAGCAGTAGGAACGATCCGTGTCTTACACCGGTTTTAATTCGAGCTCTTCGTTCTTGATCTTCCTCTATTTATTTTTCCGTCTAGTTTCATGTACATATTATACAGGGTGTTACAAAAAGGTACGGCCAAAACTTTCAGGAAACATTCCTCACACAAAAGAAAAGAAAATATGTTATGTGGACATGTGTCCGGAAACGCTTACTTTCCATTTTAGAGCTCATTTTATTACTTCTCTTCAAATCACATTAATCATGGAACGGAAACACACAGCAACAGAACGTACCAGTGTGACTTCAAACACTTTGTTACAGGAAATGTTCAAAATGTCCTCCGTTAGCGAGGACACATGCATCCACCCTCCGTCGCATGGAATCCCTGATGCGCTGATGCAGCCCTGGAGAATGGCGTATTGTATCCCAGCCGTCCACAATACGAGCACGAAGAGTCTCTACATTTGGTACCGGGGTTGCGTAGACAAGAGCTTTCAAATGCCCCCATAAATGAAAGTCAAGAGGGTTGAGGTCAGGAGAGCGTGGAGGCCATGGAATTGGTCCGCCTCTACCAATCCATCGGTCACCGAATCTGTTGTTGAGAAGCGTACGAACACTTCGACCGAAATGTGCAGGAGCTCCATCGTGCATGAACCACATGTGTCGTACTTGTAAAGGCACATGTTCTAGCAGCACAGGTAGAGTAACCCGTATGAAACCATCATAACGTGCTCCATTGTGCGTAGGTGGAAGATCATACTGACGAAACTAAAATGAGCTCTAACATGGAAGTTAAGCGTTTCCGGACACATGTCCACGTAACATCTTTTTTTTATTTGCGTGTGAGGAATGTTTCCTGAAAGTTTGGCCGTACCTTTTTGTAACACCCTGTATATTACCGTCTTTCCTTATAGCTCGCACCTATTTTTCTCAGAATTTTGAAGACATTGCACCATTTGACATAGTCGAACGCTTTTTCCCATGTCGACGAACGTGCCTTGATTTTTCTTCAGTTGGGTTCCCATTATCAACCACAAAGTCTGAACTGCCTTTCTGGTGACTTGACCTTTCCTAGAGCCAAACTGTTCCGTCATGTAACAGCTCCTCAATTTCTTGTCCCAGTATTCTGTACATTTTCTTGTCAGCAACTTGGATACAAGAGCTTTTAAGCTGACATCTTGGGTTGTCGGGTGTTCTACCGGATATCAGCGTCGTACTTGCACGATATTTCAGTAGCGTAACTCGTTTGTTACCTTCATCAGGTGCGACCTGAGACAGTCTCAGACAAGATTGACTGAAACTATTAATAGTGAATGGACTACCATTATTTCTCACAATCAATTGTTGTGGTCCACAGGTTCCAAAAATTCCGCTTGAGTTTTGCACTATTATTTGTTCTGTTGTCCCCTTGTGGGTAACAGCTATACAAACCTAGTGAATGGATGCGCATAAACTAAAATATAGTTGATGCTCGTTTTGATCGTGGTAGTCAGGCTACGAAATCGACATGCATATTTTGGAAAGGTCTGTCAACGGGTTTGCATGCCAAAGATCCTATCTTGCTACTAAGTGCGGGTTTCCTAACCCTTACAAATCTTACAACCTTCCACCCTATTGCGAATTTCACTATCCATTTTGGGCCATAAAAATTCTTGTCGATTATTTTCCCAAGTCTTGTAGACCCTCAGATGGCCTTTCAACAGAGATTCATGGAAATGCCAAAATAACAAAATGGGTTAAGTTTATCAGGCACGACTATTTTAAGCTGCATTCCAGTCACAAACTTTACAACACACTATCTAATCTTTTAAAATATATCGTTGTACTATTTCATCTTTCTGAGGCTTTTGTTTGATGTAAATACTTTTGCGATGGTCTTGAAATTCCCTAAGATCCTGAAACAAATTAGGGATCTGGGTCAAGAAAGAAGTGACACACTGTGAGGGATTATCTTCTCCCAATAATGGATTCCCTGTTCGATTTCCATCATTCTGCTCTAACATAAAGCTCAATGGATCCGTCAAAACATTTTGAGATTCTCTAATATTTCTTACATCAAACTGGAAAGTCAGGATCCTCGTTGCCCACCTAGTGACATACCCAGTTTTTAGAGCATAGAGAACACCCAGCTGAGAGCCTGATTATCAGCCTCTAACATAAACTTTCTGTGTCTGAGGCAATATTTGAACTTTTACATTCCAAACAATGCTGCAAGACTTTCTAATTTATAAAAGGAATACCTCTTCTCCAACTCATTCAGTTCCATAGAGCAGTAGGAAAATGTCTTCCTATCGTTCCCTTTCTCTTGCAATAAAACTGCTCCCATTCCCTGGGCTGAAGCATCACTATCAGTCTGTAGAATAAATTCAGCATTCAAATCAGGCACGACTGACGCCGCCACTGACAACAAAGCCTGTTGTTTCACCAGGAAGACAGCTTTCTGGGAAGGACAACAACTGAATTTATATCCTTTACGACGTAATTCATTGAGTGGCGTCGCCTTTCAGCGAACCCCTACATTAATTCTCGGAAAAAAATTTCCATGTATATAAATCTTGTTGTTGTTTGTTGCTGTTGTGGTCTTCGGTCCTGAGACTGGTTTGATGCAGCTCTCCATGCTACTCTATCCTGTGCAAGCTTCTTCATCTCCCAGTACCTACTGCAACCTACATCCTTCTGAATCTGCTTAGTGTATTCATCTCTTGGTCTCCCTCTACGATTTTTACCCTCCACGCTGCCCTCCAATGCTAAATTTGTGATCCCTTGATGCCTCAAAACATGTCCTACCAACCGATCCCTACTTCTAGTCGAGTTGTGCCACAAACTTCTCTTCTCCCCAATCCTATTCAATACCTCCTCATTAGTTACGTGATCTACCCACCTTATCTTCAGCATTCTTCTGTAGCACCACGTTTCAAAAGCTTCTATTCTCTTCTTGTCCAAACTGGTTATTGTCCATGTTTCACTTCCATACATGGCTACACTCCATACAAATACTTTCAGAAACGACTTCCTGACACTTAAATCTATACTCGATGTTAACAAATTTCTCTTCTTCAGAAACGATTTCCTTGCCATTGCCAGTCTACATTTTATATCCTCTCTACTTCGACCATCATCAGTTATTTTGCTCCCTAAATAGCAAAACTCCTTTACTACTTTAAGTGTCTCATTTCCTAATCTAATCCCCTCAGCATCACCCGATTTAATTTGACTACATTCCATTATCCTCGTTTTGCTTTTGTTGATATTCATCTTATATCCTCCTTTCAAGACACTGTCCATTCCGTTCAACTGCTCTTCCAAGTCCTTCGCTGTCTGTGACAGAATTACAATGTCATCAGCGAACCTCAAAGTTGTAAGTTCTTTAAAATTACGTGATCTTTGGACTTGATTAATAACGTCTACTCTATTGGGATCAATGCAGATTCCTTTACCAGAAGCTGTCTGTCCTAAAATTTTCATTGAGGGACAGGCGAAGACAACATTTTGGGAATTTACAGGGAGGCTCGCCTGCTGTAACCATTCAAATACTTCTCTTAAAAGCAACACATGATCTGTGATAAAATTGCAGCACCCGTTACTAGCCCAAAAGGAACCCGGTTGAACTCAGATAATTCCAATCAGTAGTGAATACGATGACTGGCTTTGAACTGTCCTCCAAAGGTGTTTGGTTATATGCCTGACTACGCTCTAAGGCAGTAAACACTCGCACTACATTGCATCAACCGAAACGTGAGTTAAGTTTGTGAGCGGCACTAATGTTAATATAACCTTCTTATTTAACTCGCAGTGCTCCACTACCTGACGATGATCGTCACTGGATTTGGGCACCAGAATTATCGGAGCCGCATATGGTGATTTAGACTATCGAACAACCCCTTGTTATAAGTTTTTTGTACCTACTCCCTTAATACCTTCATTCTGGATGGAGATAATCTGTAAGGAGCCTTCTTTACCTGAACTTGGTATACGAGTTCAGTATAATGGTTCTAGATATGGCTGACTCCCAATTCTTCAGTTAGGATGTTAGGAAATTCTGCACTAAAAAACTTAATATCATTTTTAACAAATCTATGTAAGTGGACTAATTTATCACCTAACATACCAGATCTTCCGTCACTGACTATTCTTTTGGGAGGTTTCGCACTATCCAGCGCCGTCAAACCTCTGCCCCACGACAACAAAACCTGAAACGTCCCCTTAGAAAAATTAATGAATTACTGTGCTGATAAACCTCTTACGTTATTTGATTTTCAAACAGCTGAGCAGAACTGAACGTACTCAGAAATTTCTCTCTTTACTTATTCCGATCAACGCTAAACTAACACACAATATTTTTAGCGCAACGCAATCTGACTTTCAATAATCCCTACAAAAGAGTGGCCCTGACTGACAATACCTATACCTTTCATGAATCACTTACCTCACAAAAATCTTCGTTACTCGAACTACTGCAATACAGCGAGCGCCAATACTGCCAGCTAAATAAAAGATTCTAACTACTGAAGGCACTAACTACTGATAGGCATAGTTATCAAATGAAAGATTTTGATAGAGAACAAACAATGTATTTATCTGAATACTGTTCAGAAGTCATAATATATATATAACAGTTCATGACATTCAGTATTACAAATTTACTGTCTCTGATGGACACACGTCCAGATCATCCGCTCTCAAAACTCCGCCATCTTTCATCCCACATCCACCACTGGTGGCGGCTCACCTCCAACTGCGCAACGCTACGTGCTGTTCACATACAACTGCCCAACACTACAATAGCAAACAACAATGCAAACCAGACACAGACTGCACACAGCACAGCCAGTGATTTTCATACAGAGCGCTACGTGGCGTTACCAATATAAACAGCCTACATACAAACATAAACATTGTTTGCGGGTTCAATGTAAAATAAAAACTCAGGCCCTGTCCAATCGGGTATAAGGGGCACCTTACCAGTGAAATTCGCTCCAAGAACACAGTTAGTGGCCGGCCGGTGTGGCCGAACTGTTTTAGGCGCTTCAGTCTGGAACCGCGCGACCGCTACGGTCGCAGGTTCGAATCCTGCCTCGGGCATTGTTGTGTGTGATATCCTCAGGTTAGTTAGGTTTAAGTAGTAAGTTCTAGGGGCTGATGACCTCAGCTGTTAAGTCTCAAAGTGCTCAGAGCCATTTTTGAACACAGTTAGTGGTTAAATTTTCCAGAACCTTCGTATTAATCTTACATGAAAACTCGCCTGGCTTCATATTAACTGGCAAGAATCCTTTTATAATCAAATTAGATTTGTTCACAGACATATAATGCCCGTTTTACATCAACAGACTTTCTCATCTACAGTTCAAAAAATGGTTCAAATGGCTCTGAGCACTATGGGACTCAACTGCTGTGGTCATAAGTCCCCTAGAACTTAGAACTACTTAAACCTAACTAACCTAAGGACAGCACACAACACCCAGCCATCACGAGGCAGAGAAAATCCCTGACCCCGCCGGGAATCGAACCCGGGAACCCGGGCGTGGGAAGCGAGAACGCTACCGCACGACCACGAAATGCGGGCTCTCATCTACAGTTCCTTCGGGCGCTGATGACCTCGATGTTGAGCGCCCATAAGCCCCAACACACACACACATACAGTTCCTTCATGTTACGAAAACCAACCATAATCAGTAGCCTAAATAGTACTACCTAAATCCAATAAAACACAAACCTTTTCGTTTTTCAAAGCGGCAAGGACAAAAGGTATTGCATATTTGATGCATCCTTAAGGGGCCAGTCGCTTCACTCTGTCATTGGTGTAATAACTGTTATAACTCTTGTCTCTGGTTTTCTTTATTAAATTCCTTCCCCACGTGACCTGTTTTGTCGCAATTCGAACACCTCAGTTTCGAGACTGCTGCTTCAGGCTGACCTGATTTCTCACTAATTCCTGAGTGTGAACCTCTGTAAAATGCTCTCCTTTCCGTCTGCTTATTTTCCATGGCTCTATTTCTCACCATACGGATTTCCTTATGGTAACCGAGAAACTCCCGTCAATGAATTTGCCTTACTTCATCCAACTGTGTGAATGTCCTAGAGGTCTGACAAAATATGGCTTTTTCCTATTTTCAGGATTCAACCCTTTCAGTATGTGAGTTACTATCTGTTGTTTCGTTTACTTTGGTACTGACTCCGCGACAGTCCTTTTAATTCGAGTTACATACTCCAGTAATTATTCTTTGACGTATTGCTCCGTTTAATATTGATAAAGAACTCCTGCAGCGCTATAACTGGAACGTTTAGTTGTCCCAATCGCACATAACTGCGAACTATCATTCTGCTGAATCGACCACAAAATTTCTTCCAGGAGCTCGTCTTTTACCGTTAGTGCAATTAACTTCAATACATCCAAATCAGTCATTTCCATAGCCCTGGATCTGTGTTGAAATTTTAAAGTAAAATGAAGAACGTCCACTATATGGTCCACAGAATCTAATGACATATTGGTGCACTGATTCAAAATTTCTTGCAATGGCTTCTCTAACTTAGTAAATATCGTATCCAGAACCGTTCGCCTTTCGTCACCGTTGTGGGCCACCAGATTACCTTCAGCGTGCAACGTCGTTAATCTGTTATCATTGTTCAGCAATAAACCCTGAACGGTATAACTACAAGTAACTGACTGCTGAGGCTGTTCCTTGTCCGACATTCTCTCTATAGAGGTAATGATCAAAGCCCGCCTGTACCGTAATACTAGGCTGCCCCTTATTTTCCGTATTCAAAATTTTTGACCACTCACCCTCCAATATTCTTTGAATAACTCTGAAACATACATGCAGAATATTCTTTATTTGCAATCTAAGTACTATAATTGAGGACGGCTTGAGCGCGAACTCGCTTGAGGAACGTAGTCTTTCACACTCTTCGCAGACGTTGCGCTGACACTATCTCAGTATATCGATACATGCAGGTACAGTGCAGTCAGTTGTTTATCTGTTACGATCGTGTCGCACGCATTTTACAGATGATATCCAAGATGTTACTTCAATTATGCAGCGCCAAGGAACTTGTGTTTTTGGTAGGAGATATAAAATTCCAAATAACTGAATACCAAATTTTATTTTACAGTATACGGGAAGTAAAGTAGCGGTTCCGGTCAAAGAAAACCATCATAACGACCGGGAGAGCGGTGTGCTGACCACACGCCCCTCCTATCCGCATCCTCAGCTGAGGATGACACGGCGGTCGGATGGTCCCGATGGGCCACTTGTGGCCTGAAGACGGAGTGCTTTATACGGGAAGTAAAATTAACCAATAGTGAGAGTGCTCATCTTGTGGTCCGCAGGATCGTGGTGTATTGTATTTTGGGAGAAAGCAAGAATTCCGAGAAGAGCTATTCAACACTGTTTACAAAAACTTGCCAACTTGCAAAAAAACGTAAAAAGTGTCATTATATATTTTAGCACTGTGACAAGATTTCGTAAGTAATTTGTACAGTTTGTTTTATATCGCTCGTGGAAATGCCCTACAAACAAGTTGTAAGATATCTGGGAATAAAGAGGAGAAGCGAGACAGAGAAAATTGGGTGAAGAGAAAAGGTAAGAGAAAGAAAAGTGCACCATATCTACTTCTACATCTTCTACTGTACTTCCTTCTTCATCATTTGAAAATCAGATACGGCATTCCCAATATTGATGTTGTTGCTGGTGAGTGTTAGATCGTATTTCTGACAAGGGAACCTCCCCATCGCACCCCCCTCAGATTTAGTTATAAATTGACACAGTGGATAGGCCTTGAAAAACTGAATACAGATCAATCGAGAAAACAGGAAGAAGTTGTGTGGAACTATGAAAAAATAAACAAAATGTAAAAACTGAGTAGTCCAAGTGTAACATATCCAGTATCTAGGACTATATAACACGAAGAGCGCCGTGGTCCCGTGGTTAGAGTGAGCAACTGCGAAACGAGAGGTCCTTGGTTCGAGTCCTCCCTCGAGCAAAAATTATACTTACTTTATTTTCGCAAAGTTACGATCTGACCGTTCATTCATTGACGTCTCTGTTCACTGTAATAAGTTTAGTGTCTGTGTTTTGCGACCGCAACCCGAAACCGTGCGATTAGTAGACGAAAGGACGTGCCTCTCCAATAGGAACCGAAAACATTTGATCGCAAATTCATAGGTCAACCGATTCCTCCACAGGAAAACACGTCTAAAATATTCTATACGACACTGGTGAAGGCATGTGCGTCACATTACAGGAATATGTTGTCGACCCACCTAACTTGCACACTTGGCGAATGAGTAAAAAGATTCTTCTACCTTGCCCGATTTAGGTTTTCTTGTGGATGTGATAATCACTCCCAAAAAAGTGATGAAAACATTGAGTTTGTCGCATAAACGGCAACAAATGAATGCAACAGTTTCACAGTCGTACAGTTTTCCCTGTGCTCTGTCAAAACAAACGTTTTTAACGTTTTCAAGTTTTTCCGTGTGTAGACCGTCAAATCCTGCATGTGTCCAAGCAAATCTGAACATGTCCTGGACTTTGGAGAGCAAAGTTGATCATGTCTGAGTGCATGAACTTTGATAATTGTCTGAAAATAAAAAATTAAAACTTTTCACTCGAGGGAGGGTTGTACCAGGGACCTTTCGTTCCGTAGCTGCTCACGGTAACCACGGGACCACGGTGCTCCTCAGCGAACAGGTACCTTAATGTGACATATCGTGCACACGGACTACTCAGTTTGTAAATTTTGCTTATTTTTTTCATAGTTCCATCAACTTCTTCCTGTTTTCTCGATTGATCTGTGTTCAGTGTTTCATGACCTATCCCTGTGCCAAGTTATAACTAAATCTGAGGGGGATGCGATGGGGAGGTTCCCTTGTGAGAGTAATTGCCGGCAACTGTGGCCGAGCGGTTCTAGGCGCTTCAGAATCGCGCTGCTGCTACAGTCCCAGGTTCGAATCCTGCCTCGGGCATGGATGTGTGTGATGTCCTTACATTAGTTAGGTTGAAGTAGTTCTAAGTCTAGGGGACTGATGACCTCAGATGTAAGGTCCCATAGTGCTTGGAGCCATTTGAGCACTGAGACTAATTCGTTGGCGAATGCTGCAAGTCGACGAAGAAAAGATTTTATCTTTGAAAAATTAGCGGCTGCCTTAGATAAATGACCGGTAGGTGTAAGAGATTATTTATGCATAGCCGGCCGAAGTGGCCGCGCGGTTCTGGCGCTGCAGTCTGGAACCGCGAGACCGCTACGGTCGCAGGTTCGAATCCTGCCTCGGGCATGGATGTGTGTGATGTCCTTAGGTTAGTTAGATTTAACTAGTTCTACGTTCTAGGGGACTAATGACCTCAGCAGTTGAGTCCCATAGTGCTCAGAGCCATTTGAGCCATTTATGCATAAATTCTTTAGCCGACCGGAGAGCCATTTAGCCACAATACTGAAGAGACCTGTATTAATAAATCATCTCTCCACAGAATCAGACAAAATAAAATAAGAGAACGGTCTGAAAGAATAAAATCAGCTTTGATAAATGATGACCCTGCAGTTCTTATTATTCACTGGGATGCATCTGTTAGTAGCATTAAGCGTCAGGGTCTCAAAAGAAGAAAGACTTCCAACTACTGTTACATTTTAGGACAGTGAGCAGCTCATTGACGTTCCACAATTACAGACTGATTCTGAAAAAGATCAAGCGAAAACAGTTTGGAATGCTCTAACATATTGAGGGATTGAAGACAACCTACAAATTCTCTGCAACGACGCAACAGTGACTGTCTCATGTGGGGCATGCATCTTATTTGAAAACAAATCGAACAGGAATCCGTTATAATTCGCACGTATATGAATTTCTTAGTCGGCTCTCAGCCGTGGCAGCGTGCGGACGGCCCCGCGCGCCGGCCAGTGCTCCGCTGCAGGCGTTGTTTACTTCCGCGTCGTAGCTTTAAGGCTTGTGTCCGTCCACCGTGAACAACATGTCGAGCGCTTACCGCCGTGCGACCCTTAAAGTTTCCTTCCCAGCTGAACATGGGCGACCTCGTGCACATGAAGTTGAAACGTTCATACGTGAAGAAGTTCGTTTAGATCCTAACCACGTTATCGGAATCCATTTTTCGATCACGAGTAGTGTCGTTCATATTAAAATGACAAACACCGAGGTGTGTGAAGATGTTATTCGCCGCCATGCTAATGGACTTAAGTTCAAATACTCTGATGGTCACGTCGGAGCTGTAACACTTGAACTCGCGGAGTACGGTCGACGCACGATTAGGGTGTTTGAACTACCTTTTGAAGTGCCGAAGGACGAAGTTGACTCTGCGTTACAACCATACGGTAACGTCATCGGTTACGTAGAGGAAAAATGGCAAACCTTCAAGACCTACCATGTCCTTAATGGTGTGCGTCAGGTCAAAATTGAACTGAAAAAACATATTCCATCATACCTGACCTGGCGGAGTGGGAGCCATTGTCATGTACGACGGCCAACCCCGAACATGTGCGGGTTGTGGACAAGAAGGCCACGTCCGATCCGCCTGCACGCGACGCCGCCTGATCCAGACGCTGGTCGGCGAGGAAGCGTCCCCAGCGGTGATGACTCAGATCCCTGTCACATACGCCAAGGTTGCCCAGGAAGGTGGCACGTCAACACAGAGTCTTCCTGCTCCATTGACGTCGTCTGATCAGGTAGATGCAACCGCTCCTGAGATTCCTTCTGAGGTGCCCCAGACGCCAGATCCTGACCTGCCGAATCATCGCAGCACTGTGACTGAAAATGCTACTGAGATGGACGTTGATCCGGGAGTGGTACCTACTTCTGCTTTCCTTCAGACTGGTCCAGAGTCAGACGAAAGCCACCCGCAATCGGACTCTGAACGACATGTTAGAAAACAAGGGTCGACACGAAAGAGAAAGAAACGTACCCGTACACCCCCTGATGAATCCATTCTACGGATGGATACCAGGGATGCAGACCCGAAGATGGACGACAAACCGCTCTTTGATGACCAAAAGTCTGATGCGAACGACCCGCCACAGGCGGCCACTGGCAACGAACACCCCTCCTTACTGACGCCGTCGCCCCCACAGGTCGACGTTGAAGAGAGCCTATCCGGTGAGACGAACACTACGTCTCCTCTCCACGTGGATGACGTGCACAGCCGATGCCCTATCGCAGTATCAGTCTCCTGGGCAGACGACGTGGAGATCGAAGGGACTGGGGTGGACGCTGCTGATGATGGGGCACCCCCATCGGTTGCGCCCGCGCCCGCAAACTCTCCACAATAGCAGCCTCTTCAGCGAACCGGCAAGATCGACGACCTCTCGCTCCTGAAGAAGAAGCCCCACCTGTGCCTGTGGGACTCCAACACCAGCATTATCGTGTCGCAACGATTAACCTCGCGACCATTCGTGCGCCCCACAAACTAGCGCTGCTCCGCGATATGATTTATGATGCGGACATAGATATTGCGCTTTTTCAGGAAGTGCATGTCGCCGATTTTTCACCACCACATGGCTTCACGGTGCATCTTTCTCCCGCTTCGGACACCGGTAGTGGTGTTGCCATCATCTTACGCGAAGGTCTTCCTGCCGAAGATGTCCTATACCTCCCCAGCGGCAGAGGTATGGCCCTTACTCTCTTTGGTGTACGCATCGTCAACATTTATGCGCCGTCGGGCTCCAGCTACCGTCGTGAACGCAATGCCTTCTTCGCGAATGAAGTCACACCCCTTTTTATGGGACCACACGATGACTGGGTCATGGGTGGAGACATCAACTGCACCCAGCGACCTCAGGATCAATTGCCGCGTCACTCACCATGCGCAGCTCTGGAAACAGTCGTCACGCGGCTACAATTTGTCGATACGTGGAGACATGTTCACGGTGATCTTTTGGGCTTTACGTACTACACTGCGCACTCCTCTAGCCGCCTGGATCGCATCTACATCTCGCGATCCCTAATTCAACACACTCGACAGGCTGAAATCTGGCCTGTTGCTTTCTCAGACCATGAGGCTTACTTCTGTGATGTTGTTCTCACAAGACAGGCAGTATGGCACGGAAGTGGTTTATGGAAACTGAACACAGCACTTCTTAATTCACCTGACTGTCGACTTCTAATAGAAGATACTTGGATTACATGTAATAGACGCCGACCCATATATCCGTCTACCATATCCTGGTGGATCCAGTGTGCAAAACCTGCTCTTCGAAAAACTTTAATCCGGTATGGCAAAGACGTTGTCGCCTGGAGGAAGAGCACTATGGACTTTTACTACAGGATCCTACGAGAATGCTCCACGATGCCAGCCTCCCCTGAGCGCCATACAAGGATGAACCAAGCTAAGGCCCAAATCTCCAATCTCATGCGACGGCATTTGGAAGGAGCGATAGTACGATCTCGTACTGCTGATCGCATGCCTCATGAACATCCGTCGATGTACCATATCATCTAAGAACGACAAAATCGACGCCAAAAATTGATTCATGTCCTAACGGATCAAGAAGGGCGTCGCTACGTAACCCAATCTGTAATAGGGAATGTGCTTCACGCCCACTACCGGCAGCTCTACGCCGCAATTCCACATTCCCCAGAGTTGATCGCGGAAGTATCACAGCTCAACTTCGGTGGTATCCCAGGAGATGCGGCGATTGACTTGATGTCGGAGGTGACTGATGAGGAAGTCCGCGATGCGATCCGGGCAGGAACCATCAATCGCTCCCCAGGACCCGACGGTCTTCCCCTCGAATTTTATCGCACCTTCCGTGATTTGTTAGAGTCCACCTTCACCTCCATCTGTCGGGAACTGATGTCTCCGGAAGTACCCGTGCCGGACGCTTTCATGGAAGGAATTATTATTCCTGTACATAAACCGCACGGTGGCAACAATATCAGTGATTATCGGCCCCTCACCCTCCTTAACAGTGATATGAAAATCTTCACTCTCCTTTTGGCAGCACGACTTAAAAACGTTGCCCGATATGTTGTGTCGCCAGACCAAGCATCTTTGGGAGGAGATAATAATATTCGCACGGCTTTATGCCGCTACAGCGATATGATCGCCGTTACCCAGGCACAACGCCTCTCTGGGGCACTTGCGTCTTTGGACTTTAGTCAAGCTTTTGATAGGGTTGACCATTCGTTCCTTACGGCCGTTCTCCACCATATGGGTTTCACAGTCGCCGTTATCACAGTAGTGATGCGCCTTCTGCGGGGTACCTCATCCAGGATTATGTACAATGGCAGACTCACTCCACCGATAATAATAGGTCGATCCGTACGTCAAGGTTGCCCTCTATCAGCAATTTTGTACGCCTTTTCCTTGGAATCCTTGCTATGTGGACTAAGACAACGTTTGGTAGGGTTGTCCATAGATCGCTACCGATTCTGTTGCACGGCCTATGCTGACGATGTAGTCATCTGTTTACGTCATGCCGACGAGGTTCGAGCTGTTTTGACGTGGGTAGCGACTTATGGTGAGGCGTCGGGTAGTTCTTTAAACGTACGTAAGTCACAAGTTATGTTCATTGGCACGGGACTTCCCGTGGAGTGCGTTACACCTCTCACCATAGTTGATACCATTCGTTGTTTGGGAATAGATTTTTCATCTGATCTCCGGCGTTCAGCCACCATCAACTGCCGACGCCTCCTTTTAATGATCAGAGCAGGTCTTATGGACCATCGCCTTCGATCCCTAGATATTCTCCAACGAGCTCGGTATGTCAATACATATATCGCATCCCGAGTTCCCCAAGTAGCGCAAGTTCTACCTTTCCCGCTTACTGTGGCACGTCGCATGTTGGCAGCGATGGCATCTTTCGTCAGCTCTGGGATGTTGTTCAAAGTTAACTAAGCAACCCTTACTCTTCCCCGTGAACGAGGTGGGATAGGTCTGTTTCACGTGCCGGATAGAGCTCGCGCCCTATTTATCAGCTCCCAGATGACGGTATGGACACGTTGCCCAACGAGCCTCACTGGTCTCCTCCTGTCGGCATACTCGCCGGTCTCACTGTCAGCCCGTGATGATCTCGGATGTTCCGGCCCAGTTCCATTATATCCGGTACTTCTTTCTGGAACTCAGTTATCTACGCCTCACCTTACCAAGACAGCTTTTACTCAAGACAAGGGCAGTATACAATGTCCTCCAATTAGGTCGTCCACCTAACCCGATTGAACAAAAGTTCCCCCAGGTTGACTGGCGTCATGTATGGCGCGCGGTGTTCGCCTGTTACCTTGACACGAATGTTCAATCTGTCTGGTACCTAACTGTCAATGGTAAGCAAATCAACCAATTTCGCCTTCATCGTATCCACCTCGCCCAATCACCTCTATGCTCCACGTGTGGAGTGCCAGACAATGATGAACATCGGTTTTTTTGCGGACCGGCGGCGGAGGTTTGGCACTTGGTTCGACGTATGGTGGCTTTTCTAACGCGGGACATTCCGGATCGGATTACTCCCCTTTCATTATTATTTCCGGAACGTGACTATTTTCCTCGGACAAAGACCAATTCTGTGAATTGGATTCGCGGACATGCCATTCACTACTTATTTGGACAAACTGTAGACTCTGTACTCGATTTTTGGACATACCTCAATGACCGTCATTATGTCGTTGTCAGTCACCCAAAATACAGACAATTTTTCTCGAACTTCCTTGGGAGTGCTTTTCACGAGCCGCCTCGCAGCTGGAATGTGTTAAGCCAAGAGAGAAGAAGGTTTCCTGTTTGAACCAATGAACATTTCTGAACAATTGAACGGAACACATCAATTTCGAGAAGACGTGGCTCAACATATTACCAGCTGGGCGCAGAAGGCCTCTGATCAATTACACAAAAAAAAATATAAAACAAAAAGAATTAAAATAAAATTCAGAAAAAGGAAAATTTTGTTTTGTTTGTAAGGATAGCCCTAACCTTGATTTCCCATATTTCCCCTGGTATATAGGCAGCTCTCTGGGGTAGGTTTAGTCAGGAGCCAACGCCTGAAGTGGCCCAGATTTTTTTGTTATAGGATTAAAAGTGGCGGTGGCACTTGTTTTTTTTAGTTCCATTTTCTTACAGGGTTAAAAAAAAAAGGGACTAATGACCTCAGCAGTTGAGTCCCATAGTGCTCAGAGCCATTTGAGCCATTTATGCATAAATTCTTTAGCCGACCGGAGAGCCATTTAGCCACAATACTGAAGAGACCTGTATTAATAAATCATCTCTCCACAGAATCAGACAAAATAAAATAAGAGAACGGTCTGAAAGAATAAAATCAGCTTTGATAAATGATGACCCTGCAGTTCTTATTATTCACTGGGATGCATCTGTTAGTAGCATTAAGCGTCAGGGTCTCAAAAGAAGAAAGACTTCCAACTACTGTTACATTTTAGGACAGTGAGCAGCTCATTGACGTTCCACAATTACAGACTGATTCTGAAAAAGATCAAGCGAAAACAGTTTGGAATGCTCTAACATATTGAGGGATTGAAGACAACCTACAAATTCTCTGCAACGACGCAACAGTGACTGTCTCATGTGGGGCATGCATCTTATTTGAAAACAAATCGAACAGGAATCCGTTATAATTCGCACGTATATGAATTTCTTTTTAAAGAAAGTGTATTTGAGTGTAAAGTACATGGAGTTACAAGTGATCCTGACATACCAGTTTTTCAACGTTTGAGAGAAAGCTAGAAAGGAGTCAATGTCAGCCAAAGATATTGTGGATTCGTTTTGTAATGAGTCAACAATTAAGGAGATATTAGACTTCAGTGGGTTGGAAATAAAAACCAGCCAGTTGTAAAATACAGGTTTATTTAACCTTGACCGTGGTTCCAACAGTTTCAAAACTGTCTTATTCAGAAGTTATTGTACTTAGAACCATATATTATCTATATGAGATGTGGGAGTCGTTTAATCTGTCTAGTGCATGTGCGTGTCATCCGCGTAAGCACCATTTAAAACACATGATTTAAAAGTAGTAGCTCTCGACTGTAGAGCTTTGTCTTACAACGTTTTGAAATACCACACATTTGACAATGGATCCGACGATATGTAGCTGTCAAATGTGTGGTGTTTAAAAAAATTAAAAATTTTATGACAAAGTTCTACAGCAGAGAGCTACTTCTTTTAAACCGTGTATTTTACATTGTGATAAATTGGATGACATGCACATGTACGAAACAAATTCAACGACTCCCACATTTGATACAGATAATATATAACACTATTTCCAGAACCTTCTGAAGAAGACAGTTTTAAAACTGTCGAATACATGATCAAGGTTCAACAAGAGTGTATTGTGCAACTGTTTGGCTGATATTTACAATCTGTTGAAGCTCTTGCATGCACAGTTGTTGAAGCGCTGCCATGTTCAGAATTCTAGATGTTAGACTTTTATGAAAGTGAACAATGTGGGAAAATACAGATTGCTACTTACCGCAAAGAAGAAACTTCAGGTTCCAGACTGGCACAATTAAAAGACGCCTACATAAAGCTTTCGGCCACAGCCTTCATCAGTGAAAGAGAGCCACACATCATTCACACACAAGCAAGCGCACTTCACGCACATACGACAGCCAACTCCAGCATACCGGGCCAGAATGCAACTATCACGCGATAGTTTGATTTTATGAAAGTGAAGTAGCTAAGCCAACAGCGAGAGGTGATTAACGAGAATTCATGGAGGCCTGTGTAATGTTTTTGGCGGAGAGTCTGGAAAAAAACTGGAAACATACCCTCCTGGACCAATTTGTAGATGGCAAGAGCAGTTTTTTGCTTATAAATGTTTCTGCTAAGACCACAACTTGAACTATCCATTGGAAACAAAAATGCTCTAAGAGATGTCTCCTTTCACATTGTAAGTGTTTATGTCAAATCGTAGCTTCAGTAGAGTGGTTCTATAAAAGCTCCTCATTTGTATCTCTGCTCTTTGGAAGGTCTGAAATCATATGAAAGGATAGATTCCACGATTCCAAATGCATTTCTAGGTAATTTAGTCATCATTTTTGGTACTAATCAGAACAGTTGTCTCACTTATAAATCTCTGAAGAAACCAGAGACATACAAACCAAACTCAAAATGGTAGCAAATTTCGAAGAGAGAATCCACACACAGAAAACCGATGTATTCTATTTTGGGGAGAAATGGATGGACCATGCTATGGTAAGTTTGATATTTTCTGACTACCATATATTAGTGGTTGTACTTTGTTAATTTACACATCCTCATTCAGTCTCATCGTCATTTCAGAGAAACCATTAGCCGACTTCATGTTAGGCATGAGAAGAGATTTGTGCTCTTGTCTGAAGATGATGGAGATTAGTTTTATTTAAGAATGTCCTTCGACATGAACGAGTAGCAGTTCATGTTTAGACGTTAAAAAGATTGTTAAGGCGTTAAAAGCTGTTATGACTCTGTTGAAAAGTGCGTTAAATTAACGCAACATTTAAACAGGTTAATGGCCGCTGATGAGGAGCAAAAGGAATTTGTATTGCGTTGTGTCCAAGAACAGCGTAGATTGTACCTGGATTGCAAGAAAGAAACGCTGAAAAGAAAATATTCTCACAAATACTTAACATCCCTTAAAAAGCAATAAATGTATTTATTTTGATTTTAGGCAGTCACCAATAACTTTTAGACTAAGTAAAAAGTACAACATCTGAAATTTCTGAAAGGTGGCTACACTGAGCCACAGCGCCAGAGATCGCGCTAGAGAGTATTGTTCCGCCGCCTCCACTGGCAGTGATTATTGAGATGTCGTAGTAGTCAGTGCTTTGGGAGAACTCGTGGTAGTCAGTGCTTGTTAAGAACTCGTAGCAGAGAGTGTTTGTTGAGATGTGCTAGTAGGGAGTGCTTGCTGAGATGTGATACTGAAAAGTTCTTGTTGAGATGTGGTAATAGCGAGTCGGTGTGGAGATATATTGTAATGATTAGAGTGATTTTGGTCAATATATGAAGGTAACGAAACTTGATTTATTTTTCATTATATAATGTCGTAAATAATGCTTCATTACAGATTCAGTCAACAAAGCATCTGGCTTAATTAATTAAGTCCCCAGCAACTATAAAACCTACGAAACCAAAGCACAAGTGTAACTGTTCTGTGTGTGGAAGTATGACTCAACGTACGCATCTGGCACGGTTCTTCTTCAATAACACAAGAAATTTTAAATATCATTTATACTGAATTAATTAAAGAAAATAAAAATACCATAATTACTCAAGAGAACCAGAATTACACTCTAATCCCAGAATACAAGCCAGATGATTTGTTGACTGAACCTGTAATGAAGCATTATTTACGACATTAAATAATGAAAAATAAATCAAGTTTCGTTACCTTCATATATTGACCAAAATCACTCTAATCATTACAATATATCTCCACACCGACTCGCTATTACCACATCTCAACAAGAACTTTTCAGTATCACATCTCAGCAAGCACTCCCTACTAGCACATCTCAACAAACACTCTCTGCTACGAGTTCTTAACAAGCACTGACTACCACGAGTTCTCCCAAAGCACTGACTACTACGACATCTCAATAATCACTGCCAGTGGAGGCGGCGGAACAATACTCTCTAGCGCGATCTCTGGCGCTGTGGCTCAGTGTAGCCACCTTTCATTTCCAATATAAAAATTTGTCACTCAAGTCAGAACGGGTTAATGAAATGAAATGAAATGAAATATTCCCATAGTAAATCTAATTAAAAAAACTAAACTCCACCTGAATAGACCATGAAGGCTCAAAGGTACCGACCGGCGGCCGTGTCATCCTCAGTCCGCAGGCGTCGCTGGATGCTGATACGGATGGGCATATGGTCAGCACCCCACTCTCGCGGCCGTCTGTCAGTTTACCAGACCGGAACCGCTACTTCTCAGTCAAGTAGCTCCTCAGTTTGCCTCACAAGGGCTGAGTGCACTCCATTTGCCAACAGCGCTCGGCAGACTGGATAGTCACCCATCCAAGTGCTAGCCCAGACCGACAGCGCTTAACTTCGGTGATCTGACGGGAACCGGTGTTACCACTGCGGCGAGGCCGTTAGCAAAATCTAATCAAATAGAAATCAGGTGGGGGGGGGGGGGGGGGTGAGCACAAAAATTTCTAGAAAAAAGTTTTTGGGCCAAAATAAGGGATCCACGGCCTACACATATGAGTAGGTCTACAACTGCCCCAATCTCTAGAAATTTCTGTGATTCCTAAAAATGCATCACAGGTAGCAGTAGCCGCCAAGATTACCTCATTGGGGTTGGTCACTTTACATAACACCAGTAGATGATGACGCTGGCATACTTGTTCGATCAGTTCCTGTACTATGTCCTTGAGTTCCAATGCTCATCTCTGCAGCGCACAGACTACCTCAATACATCTCAGACAATCCAGATCCTTCACATCCTCAGGCACTAAATCGAGTAGTATAAGTAAGCAGAAATTATCTCACTGCTACAGTAATGTCTACCCCCAACCTCAATCAATCAACCGCACTCTGCTACCAAACTGTAGCAGAAGACTAGGCCATTTGGGTAAAGAGGCAGAGCGATTGACTGAGTTGGGGTTTCACATTTTGCATAATCACTTGCATAAAATTTAACACTATGTCCTTGAGTTCCAATGCTCATCTCTGCAGCGCACAGACTACCTCAATACATCTCAGACAATCCAGATCCTTCACATCCTCAGGCACTAAATCGAGTAGTATAAGTAAGCAGAAATTATCTCACTGCTACAGTAATGTCTACCCCCAACCTCAATCAATCAACCGCACTCTGCTACCAAACTGTAGCAGAAGACTAGGCCATTTGGGTAAAGAGGCAGAGCGATTGACTGAGTTGGGGTTTCACATTTTGCATAATCACTTGCATAAAATTTAACACAGCTGTAATCCAACAGAATAAAATTCAATTCGACATGAACACACACCACACTCTAAGGAGGTACTAACTTAATAAATAACCAGTATTCCAATCGTAACAGTGGTTACTTAAGAAAGATTAATGCTGCATTAATATCTAATTATTCAACAGCTTGGCATGTGCCACTCCATTAAGACAAAATTAATCATAATACCCTTCAGTTGTTCAAACAGGTTTCCCAGCAAATCTTAGTTCAGAAAACGCTTATGCTGTTAGTTATTTAAAATAGGCTGACAAGTAACAATCAAAAACATCAGCCAAAATATTTTGTGGTTATTCCAACAACACTTGCTTGAGGAGCAGTTACGCTTTGTTTCCTAAAATAGACTGACAAGTGGCACTTAAGTGACACTTATCAGTCAATATAACCTTTAGCAATTCCAACATGTTTGCCAACAATTAATTGAGAAAATAGTATACTTAAGTTATTTCAAATAGGCTGGCATGTAACATTTAACTGGGGAAGGTTAACTACAAAAATCAGCCAATATGCAAACTGCAGTTACGATCAAGGAAAAAAATTATTATCATATAGTTACCTTCAATGAGAGAATTAAGGAAACGTGGGGAATGATGTTGCTGGGTGACCGTTAAGGCAATCATAAAAAACTATCTTACCAACACGTCAATTAATATGAGCAGCTTACGTTGACTCTTCTAGGAAGATACGCTCTCTGAACTTTAACGATAAACCACGCAGTGATGCAGAACGCCTCTCTTGCCACGTCTGCCAAATTTTTGACCATCTCCATAACGCTTTCGTGTTTACTTAATGAACCTGAAACGAAATGTGTGGTAGTAACTGCTTGCACTGTGTGTTCTGAAAATGTATAATTATACTACAATGGAACTTTGTGTTTATTCGCAATACGCTACATTTGTTTATGTTGAGGGTCAGTTGCCGCTCCCGGCACCAAACGTCAATCCTCCGCAGGTCTTCCTCCAATTCGCTACCATTTTCTATTGACGCGACTTCTCTCTGTACAACAGCATCATCCGCAGAAAACGTCATCGAACTTGCGACGTTATGTACTTGCTCATTGATACGTATTGTGAAAACTAATGGTCGTATAACAATCCTCTGAAGCACACTCGATGTTACCTTTACCTTTCAAGATTTCTCTCCATTCAGAATGACATGTTGCGTTCTGTTTGCTAGAAACTCTTCGGTCCACCCGCGCAGTTGGTCTGGTAGTCCATACGCTCGTATTTTGTTCATTACGTAGCAGTACGGATCTACACTCCTGGAAATGGAAAAACGAACACATTGACACCGGTGTGTCAGACCCACCATACTTGCTCCGGACACTGTGAGAGGGCTGTACAAGCAATGATCACACGCACGGCACAGCGGACACACCAGGAACCGCGGTGTTGGCCGTCGAATGGCGCTAGCTGCGCAGCATTTGTACACCGCCGCCGTCAGTGTCAGCCAGTTTGCCGTGGCATACGGAGCTCCATCGCAGTCTTTAACACTGGTAGCATGCCGCGACAGCGTGGACGTGAACCGTATGTGCAGTTGACGGACTTTGAGCGAGGGCGTATAGTGGGCATGCGGGAGGCCGGGTGGACGTACCGCCGAATTGCTCAACACGTGGGGCGTGAGGTCTCCACAGTACATCGATGTTGTCGCCAGTGGTCGGCGGAAGGTGCACGTGCCCGTCGACCTGGGACCGGACCGCAGCGACGCACGGATGCACGCCAAGACCGTAGGATACTACGCCGTGCCGTAGGGGACCGCACCGCCACTTCCCAGCAAATTAGGGACACCGTTGCTCCTGGGGTATCGGCGAGGACCATTCGCAACCGTCTCCATGAAGCTGGGCTACGGTCCCGCACACCGTTAGGCCGTCTTCCGCTCACGCCCCAACATCGTGCAGCCCGCCTCCAGTGGTGTCGCGACAGGCGTGAATGGAGGGACGAATGGAGACGTGTCGTCTTCAGCGATGAGAGTCGCTTCTGCCTTGGTGCCAATGATGGCCGTATGCGTGTTTGGCGCCGTGCAGGTGAGCGCCACAATCAGGACTGCATACGACCGAGGCACACAGGGCCAACACCCGGCATCATGGTGTGGGGAGCGATCTCCCACACTGGCCGTACACCACTGGTGATCGTCGAGGGGACACTGAATAGTGCACGGTACATCCAAACCGTCATCGAACCCATCGTTCTACCATTCCTAGACCGGCAAGGGAACTTGCTGTTCGAACAGGACAATGCACGTCCGCATGTATCCCGTGCCACCCAACGTGCTCTAGAAGGTGTAAGTCAACAACCATGGCCAGCAAGATCTCCGGATCTGTCCCCCATTGAGCATGTTTGGGACTGGATGAAGCGTCGTCTCACGCGGTCTGCACGTCCAGCACGAACGCTGGTCCAACTGAGGCGCCAGGTGGAAATGGCATGGCAAGCCGTTCCACAGGACTACATCCAGCATCTCTACGATCGTCTCCATGGGAGAATAGCAGCCTGCATTGCTGCGAAAGGTGGATATACACTGTACTAGTGCCGACATTGTGCATGCTCTGTTGCCTGTGTCTATGTGCCTGTGGTTCTGTCAGTGTGATCATGTGATGTATCTGACCCCAGGAATGTGTCAATAAAGTTTATCCTTCCTGGGACAATGAATTCACGGTGTTCTTATTTCAATTTCCAGGAGTGTATATCTAATGCCTTCCACAAGTCAAGGAACACGGCATCTACCTGGGCGCCTGCATCTACTTCTTTCTGGATCTCGTAGTCGAAAGAAGTGAGCAACGTTTCACAAGGTCTTTGTTTTCAGGACCCATGTTGGTTCCTGTAGAGAAGATTTTCAGTCTCCAGGAAGTCATAATTCGCGAGCATAAAGCACGTTCCAGAATTCTACAACTGACCGTCAGAGTTACGGGCCTATAGTTTTTTGCGTCTGTTCGACAACCTTTCTTGGACATAGTAATGACCTGCGCATTTTTCCAATCATTAGGAATACTTCGCTCCTCTAAAGACCTGCGATACACAGCTACTAGAAGAGGAAGCAAGAATGAGGAATGTGAAAGAATAGTGGACCTAAGGTTGAGCCATGTGGAACCCCATAAGTGATTTCTCACCCGTCAGAAGTATCTCTGCAGCTTACATTGGTTGAATAATTAACGTTATGCATTCTTTTAGTTAGATATGACAATATAGATTGGTTTGCTATGCCATCAGTACTATGAAACCTGAGTTTGTGCAGGAGAATCTTATGATTCACACAGTGACATACCTTTGGTAGGTCACAGAAAATACCAGCTGGTGCTATTTTTCTATTTAGCACTTTTAAAATTTGGTAACTGAATGTGTAAATGGCATTCTCAGTTGAGCAGCTCCCCTGAAGTCCAAACTGATTTACTGAGGATATTACTGTTGCTATTCTAGAATACATGACCTTCTCAAGACATTTCTACGCTGGTCATCAGGGCTGCGTTCGAAGCGGGACTCATCAGCGAAGACACTCCTACACCAGGCAATGAGCTTCAAGGTCGAAGACATGTGTGAGGACCCAGACATTGCTGTCGCCCGCCATATGGCCTGACAACCAGGAGTGATGGTCTGGGGAGGCATTTCTTTTCACAGCAGGACCTCTTTAGCTGCCATCTGCGTCACCGTTACGGTACAATGGATTTTTTAATTTAGTTATTTTTTCCGTCGTCAGTCTTCAGGCTGGTTTGATCTGGCCCTCCATGAATTTCTCACCTGTGCCAACCTCTTCACCTCAGAGTAGCACTTGCAACCTGCGTCCTCAAATATCCTCTGGGAGTATTTCAATCTCGGTTCAACAGTAAATCCACGATACTCTATGCCCACGTCCCTTTTCGTTGCCCATCATTGGAAGTCATCTTGGGCGTACATTTCTGCAAGATAATGCCCGCTTGCATATGGCGAGAGTTTTTTACTGATTGTCTCCATGCTTGCCAAACCCAGCAAGGTCACCGGATCTCTCCCCAATTGAGAAAGTGTGGAGCATTGTGGCAGGGTCCTTCAACCAGCACGGTATTTTGACAACCTAAAACACCAATTAGAATTTAGCACGATATTCCTCAAGAGGACAAGCAAAAACCCTATCAATCACTGCCAAGCCGAATATCTGGTTGCATAATGGCCACAAATGGAACGACGCATTCCTGAGTTACTCAATTTGTGAAGCTTCTTCTGTTGAATAAATCAACCAGAAATTGTAATCAGTTGCTGTCTGTAAATTAACATCACATCGACCGGTTTCCGTTCCATTGGGATAATTTCTTTGCGGTGTGTTGTTTCCTTTGGCTTAGTGTGTGTAATAATACTGGACAGGTACGTTTCAATTTCCATGCGAACAGTGTCTTTTTCTTTATCAGATACCAGGAAACTGGGAGAGGGGCAAAGTGGTTCTGAATATAGGAATATTTAAGTGAGGATATCAAGTTCCGGTACTCGCGGATTGAAACCTGAAAACTTTTATGTATGGATGTGAACAGTGCAGGCTTTGCAGAACTGTTCAGCCAAATATCCGATTACGCTGGGAGTCGGCAAAGAAATCCACACATGGCAGAATTTTGAAGTTCGTTTCCAATTGCGGTATTAGCGTGACAATCAAAAGAAGCAACATGAAAATCTTGGTTGGAACGGGGAGACTGGACCTATTTTTAATCTGGACGTGGATCAATGGTCAACATTGTTCCACACAAAATCCAAACATTTCTGTGTGTATGTGATCTATGTATGTACGGAGAGCACTCAAGAGGCTTTTTTTTTTTTTTTAAAGGAATGAATTGGTTACTTTCGAAATTCATGCACGTGCTTCTTGAACCTATGGTGGTAAGACGCTCCATTGAGTCTTGCAAAGCAATAGCCCTGTTCATAGTCATTTTGGTTGTCTCTGCAGTGCGATAAATTACCATAAAACATGTGCCGCATTTAGCGTAAAGTTTATAATTTACTCTGTCTGACAAAAAAGTGAAAAGAGGTGAAACTTCACGGTTTGAGAAGGTATATGAGGTTATTTCACTGATTATAAAATCGAGTAAAATTTACAAAGAAACTGACAGAATTAGCCCACTTATCAGTTTGACGTTGCTCCCAGTCTGATCTAGACGCATGCACTGATACGGCTTGGAAGGGTGTCATACAGCTGTTATACCAACTCCTGAGGAAAGCTGGCCCACAGTTATCAGAATGAGATTTTCACTCTGCAGCGGAGTGTGCGCTGATATGAAACTTCCTGGCAGATTAAAACTGTGTGCCCGACCGAGACTCGAACTCGGGACCTTTGCCTTTCGCGGGCAAGTGTTCTACCACTTGAGCACTTGCCCGCGAAAGGCAAAGGTCCCGAGTTCGAGTCTCGGTCGGGCACACAGTTTTAATCTGCCAGGAAGTTTCGTATCAGCGCACACTCCGCTGCAGAGTGAAAATCTCATACTGGAAACATCCCCCAGGCTGTGGCTAAGCCATGTCTCCGCATTATCCTTTCTTTCAGGAGTGCTAGTTCTGCAAGGTTCGCAGGAGAGCTTCTGTAAAGTTTGGAAGGTAGGAGACGAGTTACTGGCAGAAGTAAAGCTGTGAGACCGGGCGTGAGTCGTGCTTCGGTAGCTCAGTTGGTAGAGCACTTGCCCGCGAAAGGCAAAGGTCCCGAGTTCGAGTCTCGGTCGGGCACACAGTTTTAATCTGCCAGGAAGTTTCTGGCCCACAGTTGTTGTAACAGGCACTTGATAAGCAAGATACTGGCACTGGGACGCAGTTAATGGCCGGGTTCGTCTTACACGTGTTCTGTAGGGGACAGATCTGTGGGTCTCGCTGGCCACGTGAGTACCTCAGCATCACGCAGTCAGTTCATGCAAATATTGTCAGATGTTTGCTAGTATTGTCCTCCCCCATGAGAAGTTCAAATGGTTCAAATGGCTCTGAGCACTATGGGACTCAACTGCTGTGGTCATAAGTCCCCTAGAACTTAGAACTACTTAAACCTAACTAACCTAAGGACAGCGCACAACACCCAGCCATCACGAGGCAGAGAAAATCCCTGACCCCACCGGGAATCGAACCCGGGAACCCGGCCGTGGGAAGCAAGAACGCTACCGCACGACCACGAGATGCGGGCCCCATGAGAAGTAACACATGACGATGCAGGATGTCCGTGACGTGGCGTTGTGCCGCCAGATTCCTTTCACTCTCTACCAGTCGTGACCTGACGTCATACTCGATGGCTCCTCCCCCCCCCCCCCCCCGAGCGAAGAATAGCTCCGCTATGCCTCTCCAAAACAGTGGAAAAATGGGACATCTTCCCAAGTCTCAGCCATACTTCGCGAAGACGGTCATCCGGAGTAGTGTAGATCCACGAGAACCACGATTCATCGCTAAACACAGTTCGATGCATTTCATCAGCAATTCGAACTTCCCGGTTGTGGCAACACTCCAGACGCAGCCATTTATGTTGTGGCCTTAAAGCAGCCTACTCGTGGAACAGTAATTCCCTAGTCCGGCTGTTGCTGGTCTCCGACCATAGGTGCGGAATAACACAAACTGTTGCTTTGAGTCCATTACTTGGTCTCGGATGGCAGGCACACAGCACAACGATCTTCTTTGTTGGTCGACATTCTTGAGCCGCTGTAACCTTGACAACCAGTGTGCCTGATTTATTTCCTCCACGTTCCCATGCAGTTCCCCCACTGTCACATCCGAATGCTCCACAAATCTGGGTACTGCGTGATTCTGGTCAAGTGCAGACCGCACAATAAATTTATTATATGCTGGTAACGTTGTCTCACACCAGTACGTGGTATACCTGTGTCCTTCACAAGCGTCAGACAACACCTCTTATATACACTGTCAGACCTGGTAACTACACTAATCACGAAAAACACTAATGAACTCTGGTGGCGATTCTACCAGTCACAGAGAACTGCAGCTGTAATCATTTACGAACACGCCGATGGTCTGAACGTGCACGAAGTTACATTGACATCCGAACATGTCTTCTGGGAGCTTCATTCTGTTCTTGATCGGTTGTTTGACTCGGGGTACGGCACGAAACAGCGAAGCCATCAGTCCCATCGGATTAAGGAAGGATGGGCTAGGAAGTCGGCTGTGCCCTCTCACAGGAACCATCCCGGTAATTTACCTGAAGCGATTTAGGGAAATCACGGAAAACCTATATCGGGATGGCCGGACGCGGGTTTGAACCGTCGTCCTTCCGAATGCGAGTCCAGTGCGCTAACCTTTTTTGTCAGCCGTGTATATTTGCCATATTTACCAACATACAACTAATCAAATTGCCAGTCAGAGTGGCCGAGCGGTTCTAGACGCTACAGGTTCGAATCCTGCCTCGGGCGTGGATGTGTGTGAAGTCCTTAGGTTAGTTAGATTTAAGTAGTTCTAAGTTCTAGGGGACTGATGACCTCAGAAATTAAGTCCCATAGTGCTCAGAGCCATTTGACCCATTTTGAACTAATCAAATTAATCCCGATGTTAAAGTGGAAAGTTCAGGAAGCAGTGTTGATGCAGTCTTCAGTCCAAACACTGGTTCGATGCTGGTCTCCATGATACTTTATTTTGTCGAAACCTCTTTATTTCCGAATAACTAGCGTTTCCTACATCCACTGGCCCTACGAACTCTTGTCAAGTCTGTGTCTCCCACTTCAATTTTTACCCCAGAACTTTTCTCCATCGCTGAACTGATAATTTCTTGATGCTTCAGGGTGTGTCCCTCCTTAATTTCCTACTCTTCTGCAATTAGTTCAGTATTATTAGGGTCAACATATGTCCCTGGTAGTGATTTCCCGTTTAAAAACTGATTTCTAAACCTCTGTTTTACTATTATGTAATCTATTTGGAAACTTTAGATACCTCCATATCTGTTCCCTCTGTACAATTCTCTTTCATGACTCTTAAACCAAGTTTCAGCAGTTATTAACTTGTGCTATGTGCAGAATTCTACCGCGCAACTTCCCCGTTCAGTTTTCGCCCCAGTCCATGCCCTCCCACAGTTTACCTTTCCTTTCTTTTGCTGTCGGATTTCAGTGCCCCACAGCAATTAAATTTATGTTTCCTGTAGCTAACTGAATAATTTATTTCATCTTGTCATCCATTCTTTCAGTCTCGTCATCATCTGTGGTGCTACCAGAAATATAAATGTGTATCGGTATCACTGTAATGGGCGCTGGCTTTCTATCTGGATTACGATAAAGCAGTCACAGTTTGGTTGCGTTCCTACTGTATCATTCATTATGAGATCTACCCTTGCGTTACCCCAAATTGTTTTTGTGTTAAAGACCCTGTGAAAAAACAACATGGATGAATAACATCACTTCTCAGTCAACAAAAACGATAAACAACTTTATAAAAAACGAAATGGTGTAGCTGTTACTATTCGCTAATGCAAAACTTCAGAACGGCAGCATCAGTGATAATCTCACTAACTTCACACTCCATGTAGCTGTTCTAGAAGTCTTAAAGCAAGTTCGTCAGTTCTTTTCGATGGTGATGGTACCGTTGAACTAGTTCAATTTTCCTCGACAGGCAGTGTGGTTCTGTGGTAGAATTCTCGACTGACACATAAGGAACCACGGTTAGATTTGCAGAAGATGCAAAATCTTAAGCGAAGTTGCACGTCCTACAAGCGTTTCCTTGAAATACATAGAGATGGGAAAAAAACAATAGCGCTCGAGGCAGGTAAACTCTTGATCGCTGTATCGAGTCTCATTTCTATCATAATTTTTTTTCTAATTGGTAGCGGAAATGGTACAGCAACCAATAATGTACCACGAAGAAAGAAACAGGTTTAGTTTCAGGTATATAACCTTATTTATTTACCAATGACGCGTTTTGCCTGATTCAAGTACCTTCAGATTGGCTGTTAGTAGATGGTGTTAGGCAGCATACAAATTGTTCCAGCAAATAATTTTACGAGGTTAGTTACTCGCGGGGAAGTTTTGTATGCTCGGTAAACTAGGTGCCTAACGTCATGTGCTATCAGCCATTCTGAAGATGCATGAATCAGGCGGAGACGCGTCACGGGTAAATAAATAATGATTATAACACTGCAACTAAGGGTGCTTTTTTCTTTCTCATTTTTTTCGTTCATTTCGAATACATACGTAATATAATTATAAGATTCATCAAATCTCTGCTACTTAATACATATATAACACTCGTTTTTTATGAAAAATGAACCTCTTCTTGTCTGCAACTACATATTGCACACAAAAATCCAGTTTTCTTTGCAAATATAAATTCTCAATTACTGATCTTTTATGAAAGATTATTAATATAGATCGTTAAAATTAAAATAATTTTACATATTTTTTAATTCTTATTTTTTTTCTGCACGGAAATGCTCATCGAACATGCATCTTCTTTTAAAAATTTGCATTGGTCTGGCATCGAACACAAGTCCCCCAAATGCCAAGCCAGCAGAAAGCCACGCCACCTGTCAAAAAAATCTTATTTTTCTGCATTACAGACGCTCAGAAAACTTAGAAATAGATTTTTTCTACAACTTTTGCGGACTACTTTGGTTGGAGGATGTTTGAGTCTGAAGCTCAAGTACAAGAAACACAAAGCAGGCTTCGCACATTCAATCCACCAACTGAGGGTCGATCGGTAACGATCACGACGCTGTAAGGACGCTTTCCTCGACTCTTCGATAGCACCTTTACATGCCGGCTCGTCCAGATGGGCTAGGTTCAGTTTCCAGGGGGGCCTACTGCGCCACACACCTGCAGATTCGAGGGCAATGGTGCAAATATAGGCTGTGTGGTCGGTGAATGCAGTGGGCCAGAGCTCTGCTCCTCTCGTCGCCGTCGAAAGGGTGCTTGTGACGTAAATCCTATCTAACCGACTGGACGAATGACTTGTACAATGGGTGTAACCAGGAGCTGGGCCATGGATGTGGCGCCACGAGTCGATCAGGTCGAGGTCACGCACTAGCATTTCCAATTCCGCACACGGGACGTGATGTCGCTGCTGATCAGACGGAGATAAAGTACAGTTAAAATCTCCTCCGATCACCATATCGTCTGTGCAGCCCATAAAGAGGCTCGTAATATCTTCCAAAAAAAAGCAGCCCGATCTCTCTGTCTCCATGATCCTGAAGGGACATATGCATTGATGAGTCGTACACCGTTGACAGTTACGGCCATGGCTCTTGTACTCGGTAGCTACAGTACGTCCGTAGCCGACAAGCCTTCCCGTAGCAGGACAGCCACACCACATTCGGTAGAAGAGGCGTGGGAGATGTGGGCGGTATATCCGTAGAAGTCAGGGAAATTAGCCACCCATACTTCCTGTAAGACGGCCACGTCGATGTCTGCCGCATGGAGCATGCGTTGTAGCATTGTTAGTTTGTGTGGTGCCCTTATCGCATTGATATTGATTGTGGCAAGGCGAAAGGTGTGCTGCCTAGCCTCTTCACCTAGGGTAGACGCCATGGCAATCGAAGATAACCGCAAGAGATGCCGGACCCACCAAACCCGTTACAAATTATGAGTCTTTCACGCTAGAATGACATCCCCAATGCCACCCCCTGTCACGCGTGCCCTATCCAGGAAGTTCCTCAGCATCTTCCGACCACAGTGGGTGCAACACAATGCTGTGTAGCTGATCGGCACCTAAATCTCTCTCACCCACGTCGTCTTTGGAAGCGGTGGACGGAGCGCCATCCATCGACGCGACCTGCTGTTGCAAGTGAAGTCATTCCAATGAGTAGTTTAATTAATTATAATAACTATACTTTAACGTTTTGGCGCCATTGCTCCGAACACAGCAACCAATCACAGAGCAGTAGCATTATGCAGGCGGTCTTTCTCACGGGAATGGTACCGAATGTAACAGGTACCTCACACCTCATTTCGTCATCTATATACTACTTGCATATCCACTGCTCTGGAAACAGCCTCTTGGAGCCTAATATGATGGCTGACTAAGCCAGAAATACTACAGCATCTGTGGTGCAAGAAATAACTTGGCACTCGTAGTATGGGCAAGTGAACCGTCTACACCACTTAGATCCTCAGCATGCGCAGCATCCTTGCCGTCTAACGAGATGTCACCTTCTTGACCGGCCGTGTGTAGGAGGCAATCGTCAGAAGGGGTTCGCCGACGTCGCTTGCGTCGTCCAGGTGAACGTGGACATCCGTATCCGAATGTGGGAGGCAATCCAGCGTCGTATCACCTTCCGCTAGGAAAGCCGCGGTCGGGACATTGTTCGCGTCCACGTCCATGAATGTTATGTTGCGTCTGGATTCCGTGGGACTGTTGCTACTGTTGTTGCTGTGGAGGGGTCGACATCTGGGTTGGCATCGGGGGTCCTTCCTCTTCCTCCCTTGGTCCTTCTGACGTCGATGGATGTGCCCTATCGCCCATTTCTTCCTCATCTATGGTGCGCATCGTCGTCTGAGCGTACGTGAGGGGCATGATTGTCGTCCCCGTCGGGGCAACGGAGTCTCCCACTGGTATCTGCGTAATTCTACGTTGTAAGCAGCTCGATCGAACATGGTCTTCCTGCCCACATCGGGAACAGGTACGCCGTTGACCACCAATGTTCAAATAGGACGGCACATGTTTCTTGAGCTCAAGTTTAATTTGGCGCACACCATTGTAGACCTTATACGTCGAAGAAGTTTGCCACTTTCCTGTAACGTGGCTGATGACATTGCCATATGGTCGGAATGCGTCCTTGACAACTTCCTCTGGGACCTTGAAGGGGAGCTCAAAAACTCTTACAGTCCTCAGGCCCATGCCTGCAGCCGGCCGGTGTGGCCGTGCGGTTCTAGGCGCTTCAGTCTGGAACCGCGTGACCCCTACGGCCGCAGGTTCGAATCTTGTCTCGGGCATGGATGTGTGTGATGTCTTAGGTTAGTTAGGTTTAAGTAGTTCTAAGTTCTAGGGGACTGATGACCACAGATGTTAAGTCCCATAGTGCTCAGAGCCATTTGAACCATTTGAACCATGCCTGCATGATCCACCGTCACTGCACCGATATGCCCGTTAGAATGTTTGAATCGGAGTGAGTTCGCTTATTTAGACACCACTGTCGCGCAGACCTCTGCACTGGTCATTTTAACAGAAACCACGCTCGCCGTTATAGAAAAATGTATTCCGACGACAGTCGCCGGATCTAAACGTAGATCGTCGCGTATAAACTGATATATTTCATAGGCTCGTGGACACGCGTGATCTGGTTGGAAGGTAATTTTGATTGTATCGTGGCGCCATGTGTGTGCCATAGTCGCACTGAACTTGGAACAAATACAACTCGCGCCGCGAGAAGGTAAACACAAGCAAGCGCTCACGGTCGCGCACGGCGGGGCGCAGCGGACGTTCTGGCCCCACCGCTTCCGAAAGCAGACTGACCCCTAGACCACGGGTGATGCCTCACGAAGCTGTTAACTTACAGTTCGTTGCAGATGTTAAGCCGTCGTGTTCGTTGTAGTCTACCATGCTCCCATCGCTTCATGTAATACTGTGGGCATACCTTGATTCTCAATGACCAGTTACAGGGCAGGAGCTCGTGGTGTTGAAGCCTCTCACTCATCATGCTGTTGGAGCCTCGCTTGAAACATCTGCGCCAGACATAGGCCAGACAGCGCACCCCATTTGCTTGTGTTATTTCTTACTTTTCACAACCAAGCAAGTCTCTTGTGTGCTCTACTTTGACGTCACACTCGCATCCGCTCTCCTACACAATTTTTTTCTCTCTGCCAACGATATTGGCCATTAAACCCAGAGTAAATACATCATAATACAAAATAATCTATATGGGTTGCAACAAACACTAAATTTCTGATCAGCGCGTAGTATCTAAAGATATAAGGAGTAAAACAAGTGCATCTCATTTGCAATTAACTTAATGGGCAAAAATTTTAGGTACCATGCCTGTATTAAAGTGTCACAAAATCTTCAGTAATTGACGATTCCAGAGTAATATGGTGTAGAGGTTATGTGCCGCATCCACGTACGGGAGCGTCGGAGATCAAATCCCTTCGCGCATTCTAATACTGTTCTTTCAACACGCTCGCCGTCACTTCCCTACTCCTACTTCTGAACTGGTATGAGCAGATGAACATATATTAAATGTGTATTCCCTTACATTCTACTTTCAGATGAGTTTCAGTTGTTAACTAGGCAAGGAGCTAAATCAAAATGTTTCACTTTTCACGGAAATGTTCATTACATCGCCCATTCAACTGCAGAGCAACAGCTTCCTTCGGCCCAGACCTCAACTGGGAAGGAATCTTGCGTACGTGTGCTGTCAACTACCTCCCCTCATTGCGAGTCAGGTGCATAGGTTTCCCAGTTAATCGTCTCTAAAAAAGATGATTGCCTTTTCTAGACATCCTACTGGGGTCCATTTGGAATTCATTTAGCTTAGAGTCTTTCTCTTATTACGTGGGACTTAGAGTTCAGGCATTTACCAAATACCAGCACGTGGTCACGTTTCCTGCCGACTTCTCAGAACTGAAACAAGCACAGGAAAGACTGGCAGGACGCTAGCCTTTTAAGGAACGCGTAAGCCAATTAGGAGATACTTTATGCCCCATTATGAGATTTCTCTTGACGTTCTAATTAGAGCACCAGAGAGAGAATTTCTCTTAAATATTTATACCAGATAAAATTCATGAAACAACAATATACAGGGATCGTAGAAAAATATGGAAACACAGCGAGAAATGTGTGTTTGGATATAAATGTAGACACCAACCAACGCTGCAGTTTGTGCTGTAGTATTTGACAACGAACTCCACCATTACAATGTCCTCAATACTATGCAAATGCTAGTTGTGACAAGTATACTGTTCTGTACAGTTGTGAGGCGTTATGTCGGAGCTAAGTGAATGCGAAAGTGGGCGTACTGTTAGTGCTCGAATAATGGGCGCTTTCGTAACTTAGAGAGCTGAAGTCTTTCGTGTTTTATGAGGTAACGTATCGAAAATGTATACTACCCACAGGGAAGCGGGAAAACGTTGACCAGTAAAAGTCACAACGTGAATGAAAGTGTGTGCTCAGTGATCGTGACAGAATAGGAATGTGACGAAGGATAAAAGAACGAAAGCTGCAAAAGTCAGCGGAGAAATGAATGTCGTACGCGTGAACTGTCAGCACAAAAAAACCACGAATGGACCTCCATAATCAGTGAACTGCAGGGCGAGGTGTAACTGCGAAATCCCACATCAGTGATGCAAATGCTTGTTAACACGTAAACCAGGTGCCGAAGCTATAAAACCTGGACTATGTAGCAACGGAAGAATGTCATTTGGTGGATGAATCTTGTTTCACACTGTTCCAAACTTCTGGACGAGTTTACGTCTCAAGAGTGTAACACGACGGAAGTTCGGTGATGATTTTGGCAGTCATATCGTGGTATTCCATGAGCCCCATGGTTACTGTGGAAGGCCAGCATTCCTGCTAACGATTACGTGACCATTTTGGCTGATCATGTTCATCCAGTGACACAATGATGATACTATGTTCCAAGACGACAGTGGCGCTTTTCACACAGCTCGGATCGTCTAGGGCTGGTTTTGCGAGGACGAGGACGAACTTCGCATCTGCCCTGCCACCTTAGCAGTCACCAGATCTCAGTATTACTGAGCCTTAGTGGTCTGCTTTGGTGAGAGATGTGCATGATTGCTGACCACCTCCTTCATTCCTTTCATAATCTCACAGGTCATGTACATTTAATTATCGAGTCGTCTGCAAGCTGTTTTGAATGCCACAGGTTTGTCTTCACATTATTAGGCTGTTGTTTTTGACCATGTCGTGAATTATCCATGAATAACCATTTCGTGTGCTAAGACTCCCACATGCACCTGCCACACGATGTTGGGATATTTAAACTAGCTTCTACCTGAGGAGAATGACTACCTCGCATGTGCCTGGCAGAAGGAAGTTTGCCCGTAAGTTGTTTTTAAACCTCCGCACCTTTGTCACGGACAGCATGGGTTTGTCCAGACCTAGCTCGGCCGGATCCCACTCGTGGGTGATATTACTTCGTAATATCGAAGCGGAGTAAATTATTGTGTTCTCTTCGCGAGGCCATATGCCGTTTTCATTTTTTATACGAGAACTATTTAAGTCTAAATTTTGTTACGTGGTGTTAAAAGAGTTCATGCGATTGAAAAGGTACGCCACAGAAGAGTTCTGTCGTCTACCTGGTGTCTTGTCAAGAGAAATTTATACATTTAATTTTAAGTGCTACACAGTTTTGTGGCTATCGCTTTGTGGTTCACGGTGTTCCGCCTTTGTTGTGGTTGTTGTTTGTCTCTTCGTGGAAACGCATTGCACAACTCCTGTCATTCTATATCACTCTGGGCTGAGGAAAAACTGAAAGGACTCATGAATGTCCTCAGACTTCAAACTGCGGCAACCATTACTTGCGGTATCCAATGATCGTCAATTACACCATTAAGCCGGCGGCAAGAAGTACGCGCCGCTGCGTGGCACGACTGGGAATTTCCTACGTGGAAAGGTACTCTCGGCAATTCCCGCATTCCATCAAAGCCAGCTCTACTGAGCACAGTGTTTTATACTAGCATCCATTTCGTTTTTCCAATTTTCGAGCAAAATTTTCTAGGATACTGTAGATTTTCTCCAGAGTAATTACTGTTTCCATAGCTACATAAACACGTACCAAGAACGAGGGCTGTTCGTTTGTTAAAGTGCTGCCAGTCGCGAAATGGATACGACAATAAAAATAAAAAAAATACTTTATCCAATAATTAGCTACACATTCCACCTTATCCTCTACATAGTCACTGTTCAGACATAGACTTTTGCCGTAGCTTCGTACCAGCGTCCCCACACCCACGTCATACAAGGCAGCCGCCTGTACGCTGGTCTGTAACTCATTGCCTCTGACAAGATGTTTTTACAACCAGCGGTTCGTGTGAGCGAAAAGATGAAAATTAGAGGGAGCCAAGTTCGGGCTGTACGTAGGGTGATAAAACACTTTCCATCGAAAACGGTGCAGGAGCGTCTTCATTGCCCCTGCTGTCTACGGCTGAGAATTGGTTCAAATGGCTCTGAGCACTACGGGACTTAACATCTTAGGTCATCAGTCCCCTACAACTTAGAACTACTTAAACCTAACTAACCTAAGGACGTCACGCACATCCATGCCCGAGGCAGGATTCGAACCTGCGACCGCAGCGGTCGCGCGGTTCCAGACGCGCCTCGAACCGCTCGGCCACACCGGCCGGCGGCTGAGAATTGTCATGAAAAAGAAAATGAATGACATTTATGTTATGCGGGCTGCTCAAATCACGAGAATTATCTCAGCAGGCACCCATACCTGGCGGGAGAAACTATTTTCTGAGTATATTTATGTGCTCGCTGTGCGCTCAGAACTGAAAAGAGCCACGTGACCGGGATCGACCGGCATACTAGAGACACGGCCCAATACATCTGCGCATTTTGCGACCGACTGGATCTTAGCTCTTGTATTTGTGTTACTTTATTCTCATCGTTGGACCACACAGACAAGAATTTCTTATCGCTAAACACGATTACAAAATATTAACAATTTTTTAAGTGGGGCGAGGTAGTCATCATACTCTGTATATTATGTCTTGTCTCAACACACACTAAGCGTACAGGGATGAATGAGGTAATGTTAGAATGGATTTTTAACCGAATTTTGACACTGCATACCGATTTTGCGCTAAAACTTACTATTTGTGGAAAATATTAACATAAACAGACTTTTAACTATCATAGGCAAAAGGGCATCTTGGATTTCAACTTCATACCTCTGTTTTACGACCTAACTTATTAATCACGAATAATAGACTCCCTTTTCATAGTATCTTATTACAAGTAACATATAATTTGTTTAAAAGTACTTATTAACTGGATAATTTATATACAGCACTGTCATAGAAAATAACCGTCTCCACTGCATTAGTCCACTATCTCTGCCCGTCGTGTGAGTTAGACTTACGGTAGTTTCACAAGGCTAACCTGTTTTCAATTACAGTTCAACTGACTGGCACCGGGAAAACTGTTGTAATACAAACGTAACACCATCTCATCCAAGCATACCTTTCGGTTGACAAGAACACAGTTGCCTCTTAAAATTGCATTTATTATCACTATAAAAAGTCGCAGGGACAAATGCTTCAAAGAGCAGGATTTCGTTTACCAAATCTCGTCTTTGTGCGCGGACCATTTTATGTAGCCTTTTGAAGGGTAACTAAATCAACCACCATTTTTGTATCCCTTGAAGAAACGAAAAACCAAAAGTACACGAAAGTACACCAAGATTGCATTCTTGTGTCAAATATATTTATATCGAGGTGCTATAATACTCTGTAAAGGATTTTGTTCAAAATTATGTGCAAGGAAATGTGTATACAAGGTTATACCATAAATTCATGATTATTATTTCACATCATGTTCATTTTTAAAGATATTTTCTTTCCAACAATTTCCATTTTCGCAACGACTACACTTATTCCAAATACTGTCATTATTTAATAATACAAAAGTGCTTAAGTTTCGCACGGGTCACCTGGTAATGTTGTAATTACCACTCCGAAGAAAGGAAGCTACACAAATAACGTTTTGTTTGTTTGGCTCTCTGTCTGCAGTCCTGGCACAGCTTCAAATCCTCTCACCACAGAGACTCGGCACGTGGCTAGAAGAGGCAAAACAAAACGGAGAGGCCGCCTGATGAATGAGAGTGCACAGAGCACCGTGCTGTGTTTTGTTCTCTGAATTTGCAGAGGAACAATGCTGCAACAGTCCGTTCTGGTTATGATGCACGAACTGTCAACATACTCGATTAAAAAAAAGGAAAACATGTTTCTGCAAGATGTGATCCCATTTTCAACTACTGTAAGTATTATTTGACATATTAAGATATTATTTGAAGGATATCTATTCGTCCACTTAGAATTACTTAGGTTAATTCAAAATCATGCAAGCCGCAAAATTGCATTGCCAGCCATAGTATGCTCCCCCATAATGTAGATGGCGTGCCCAAGCAGTTACGAGACTGTTTTCGTTCCTGGCATATAAGTGACGTCACTGCAGTAAATACCGTGGCAGCTTGAACTAACAACTGGAAACAACGGATGTGCATTGGACCAGTCTGTTGTGGGCAGGCAAAGATAAGCGGTGGACATGCGTGTGTCAGCGCCGTTGTGTCGCAAATCGCATCGGAGAAACTTCTCTAGATCAGATTTTCAAGACATTCTCCGACATGGTTTGAAAAAGAGAAAAGTATGTGCGAAGTGCGTCCCGCACACCTTGACGCTCGAAGAAGACCAACAACGTGTGGTCGCCTTCCGCGAATTAACTGAACTGCAAATTGAGGACAGTTATTTTCTGGAAAAAATCATCACTAATGCCGAGGTTTTGTGCTGTCAAAGCGGACCTAGCACATAACGGCAAAATGCAGACATTCAAATGAAGGTTTAATGCTATTCATGATATAACGACATTCAAGCAATGTGACGTGCGAGTTGCATAACATCCCAAAGAAGGATTCTTACGATAGTTTCACATGGATGTACGGACGTTCTGTGCGCTGAACTCAAGTGTACGGAGGGAGAGGGAGTGGGGGGGGGGGGGGAAGAGTATTAGGTACGTGTTAGTCCGACCATGTCGGCCATAAATGCGCCTCTTTTGTATTTCTTCCTGCCAAATAATAAGGCTAGGGCGACGTGGGAAAACATTTGGTGGGGGATAGAATTGAAGCTACAACTGGAGGATAACCCTCGTATTGATTTGTATGAAAACTGCCCCCTACCCAGTAATACGGCTCGCCGTGGTGCCTGCCTGCAGCAGCGTGGATGGTGATGGCAACCATTGACAGCTTCTACCACTCAGTTGCCCGCAGTTGCTATTCGCTTGTATCTGCATTTAATATCCATAATAATTAGCAGTTGCCTTTAGGGTATCACTAGTGTTAACAATGGAGATAAAACTGAATTAATTTTCTTTTTGTTTTCTTCGTGTATGCTACCTAATAGCATTTGTCTTTGCAGAGGTTCCGGGGTTTCAATGTCTTGTGGAATCCAATTAATGTTTTAAACCTTGCAACGCTGAAATATCCAATCGAAATCGTCTGCCTCCTGAAGATCTACATATGTGTTATTTATTAGTTAATTCCTTGTATATTCATTTCAATGAGTTGACATTTCGTTAGAAATTATGGGAATATTAAAAGAAACTGGAAATAACTGACGGAGGGGGAAAACGCTACAGTGTGTAAAGCCAGTTCCATTTCGTAAAATCTGAACGTGAATTGTATAAACGCAACAAAGATTTACATAAAGTACGAAATTCATGCCTAAATGAAACTCGAAAAATTATTAAAGAAAAACTATTCAAAATATTTAGAACTGCTCGTGAGATTCAGTGCAGCTTTACCGGGGGGATCTACATGGCTGGACGCTCGGGACTGCAAATGAAATGAACATTAATGATTTCGAGGTTTCTTCGACGTAGTTAAACAGATGCAAGAAGGTACACAGAAAAGGAAGTCGCAAAATTACGAAGTTTACTTCAAGTAAATGTGTAAAGATGTGATTAACAGGGAATGCTATAGAGAAATTCGTTGCTAACATACAGACGGAGCTGTCGCTATCGCCTAAAATACTGTGTATAAAGCCAATCAGCCAGGATTCGTGCAAGACGTGCGTGTAAACGGGAATTTAAGTCACATGTGCAACAGATGAATGCTATGAAGCATTCTTATGCACCAGCACCTGTGATAAGTATCACTGGATTACTGTTTCTGCAGCTTTACTCCTGTGTCCAGGAATCACAAGGCAAAGTAGAACCAAAAATTAAAAAAAGGACTGTTTAATTGCAGAAATCATATCATGAAATCTGGAAAAACCGAAGAGAATAATTCTCAATATAGTATTCGAAATGTTTTCTTATCAGCTGCGCCAAATAATTCACTGCTTCTGTTGACTTCTTGGTCTGGACGTAGCATCACATTTGTCCTTCTGGGGAGTGGGGGGGGGGGGGTGAGACGAAAAGATTCAGCCTCTCGACAAGCAAATTTTTCAACACTCTAAAGCATTTTTCAGAAATTTGCCGGACAACATAATTCCTGATAATTCTTTGTCATTTCAGATTTATCAACGGAACAGTATTGTTAACCTTTACTCATTTTTAGATTGTCAGTTTGCATCACTACCTTTGACCAAGTATGACTGGTACGTTGCAAAATATGCAGAACAATAGACGCGATTATTTCTCACTCCATTCCAGTTCTGTCTACACAAAACTAGTAATTACTGCGAAGAGCCCGAATGTATTAATTTTTCTTTATCACATGTTCCTGGTGTAAGGAAAATGTTTTTTTTTTTCGTCGTCCAATGCGCACTTCGCATTTTGTGACGACTGCTGGAAGTAATCAAGGAACTGCTTCATTGTCAGTTAGATACACGTTAGTCGAAACCTATCAGGAGAGTGGCGCTCCAGAAATTGTTATAAAAAATTTCATGTCAACATATTAAAGATCTGATAGATGGAAAGCGTCTGTAATACATCAACATAAACTACCTCGATTTTCATTCCTGTGCTAGTTACTTGTGTAACAGTTACACATACAACAGTTCAGCTGACGATATGAACTGCTAGTTGTTCAATAAATTAATGTTTTGCGCTATTTTAAGTATGGATAAAGTGTTTACAATTCTCGTGTGTGTGCTTTGGACTTCGGGCTACGCCGCGCTACGTTCTCTTGTCATGGCTTTGTCTGCTTATTTGCTGATTGGCGCCCAGCAGGAAGGGATGTACAAACCGCTTTTATAAGCAGTCCCTCGTTCAGCAAAAATGAGTAACTTCAACAACTCAACTTCTTAAAATATACTTGCAATGCGCCTTAGCCGCTAAAATTCTGGCAGTGCATTTCTTTTAGTGTATTCCTACTCAATGAAAAACTTCAGGTTAGGTTTCGTCATATCGGTTTCGACCATTCCCTAGTGAGACGTGCTTCTGCAGCTCATGTCGCTAATACACCCTCGCCACCGAAACTTGGCTGTCAATTGGAGAAGAGGTGAGGGGAGTATCTCGTCACGAGTAAGTTCATCAGTGCCTTTGGTCCTCACTTTTGTTTACATTGAAAAGTGACGGTATAAGCTAACTTCAGTTTCTGATGGCTTGACGTTAATAAACAATCACATAAAACGACACAGATAACTTTTCTGGGATCTTCTAAGTTCTGAAGAGAATATGCAGGTTGTAAATGTATCTTTATTTCACGAGTCAGCCAGGTTCCTTTCCATATTCTCTCCATTTACACTTATAATTTCCGTTTGGTTGAAATCTGCGAGAATGTGTGAATCTGTGATAAAGGCGGAGGTTTTCTTGCGAGTTCTCTGCTGTATAGTATTGGTACCGATGGCTATTCTTCGCAACGGGAGTTTTATGTTCAGTCCCCCCTCCTTAAAAACCGCTCTCCGGAGACCATTGCCTCCACTCGCCATTTTAAAATGGCAGTCGTGTTCCAGCAACTGCGTTGGTAAGACTCAATGTGCCTTCGTAATATGGCTTAAGATGACTTTATTTCGGCTACAGCGGTTAGATGTAGATTAAATCATTTCATTCGGTTCTTAGAACATTCGGGACTGCTTTTGTTTCATTTTATTGAATGTTAATTAACTATCGTGATAAAGCATTGTCAAACACTCTGACTTTGCTCATGCAGGAAATGACCAGGCACCCTCAACAACAGTCTCTCTTTTGATTATCTACAATCCGTGTTTTGCCTAACAATGATGTACTACGTTAAATCTGCCGAAGTTGTGTTTCAGTCTGAATAATTTTCCGCGTTCCGACCTGTTCTAAGTTTGTTCGTGTGATGAATCGCGTGTGAAGACTAATACTCAGTTTGCACTGTGCATATGTGTTTGTTGTCATCAGGAATCACTCACACACTAATAACATCATTACGTGAATCAGCTAGCGGAACTCGGGCGTTTATGCTCGCACATCGTGTGCATTGTTTTTGACTGACGGAAGAGAAAATAAGCCCCTTTTGATAGTTTTTGGAAAGTTAACCTTTTCCTTAATGTCGCACCATTTATAGCGTAGAATGTATATTTGTTCAGGCCACATCCAGATTCTTTTTGTTTAATGCATACGTTTGACCACAGCTCCGTTGTCGCCCACCCTTGACACAATATAAGGAAATTCAATATTCTCCCATAAAACGACTACAATGTTGCCTTCTTCCAATGCCTAGGACTACTCTTTTGAAGCAATTAAACTGAAAACACTGTCCACTGATGACTGGAGGTTGAAAGCATCGCGCATCTCCTGACGTTGCCTCAATGTCGACTTGTTTTGATAGTTCCTTCGTTCTCTTGGTAATCTTCTTCCCTTTTCCTGCAGTTGTTTTGTTTGAATTTTTAACGTTTTGCACTAACGTTTAAGCGTTATTCCGGTAGTTCATCTGCAAAATCATTATACTTGTTGCCAGGAAATATTGTGTATTTAAAAGTTATAGTAAGCCTGGAACCTGTAAGGAAAAAACCTGAACATTTTCAAATATGTTTTTATGAGATACAAACTGGAAACAGCTTGTCACAGTCTGTAGGAGGTATCTTACTTTGATGTTAAAGAAGAATATACGTATCTAAGGGTTACTTGAACATAATCCGGTCGTTGATAACTCTGCACCGGGTTGTCAGTACACCAGCATACACTTTTACCAGTAACATTTTAAATGCTGTTTATAGCTAAACATTGACATAGAAATTACATAAAGTACTGTTTAAGGAATAATGCTGTGCACCTGCTGCATTCACACTGTCGATTCTTGATATGTTGTACGAAGAAGTTGTAAAACGAGAAAAATAGTACATCTTTTACACCATTAACGTAACCTTCTCTAAACTCTAGCAGGAAGTCGTGGAAATACTTGGAGTGTGCCCTAACCTGCTGAAAGATGCTACCTTGTGGATGAACTAAGAACTACATCGAATATTTCAGTAAACCAGTTTCAGGAATGAAAGTAAACCTAATGTAATCTAATATATGGAAAGACTTAAATCACTTTCAAACAACCCACCAGGGTCCAAGTAAATCTGATTTACGATACATCGGAATTTCTCTTTTTATTTCTAGACAAGCATTTAAAAGTGAGGATGAAGTATGAAGTTTTTACATTATCATAGTTAGCGAAATGAACACCGATAACTAAGCAGCTAGCATGGGAGTAATGCTTAGCGCTCACAGCATTCTGATTGTGATACATGTTACCTCTTCCTAAGTGCATGGACGCACATGGAAGCACCTCAAGTAGGCACTTTTAGTTCATGAACGAACTAGATCAAGTGAACTATTCCAGGAAAGGAACTATTCTGAGTGGAATTTCTTTTAGTGAACTATACTTCTTTTACTTCTCGTTTCTCTTACCTACTGGAAGTTGGAATGCACGTAAATGGATTTCCCCTTCCTTGATATAGTGTAAATTCCGCTCATGTGACATATGCGTCCATAGTTCTGAAATCCCAGCTGCGAACTGTGTGAACTGCGTCTAACTGGAAGACTGAAACCGTCCCGTCAGTTCACTAAGTTCAATTTAGGCTCCATTTCCGAACTGTGCGAACAGTGCCAGATCGGAAAACCGAAACCATTCCGTTAGTTCAATTATTTCGGTTCAGGCTCCAGTTCTGTACTGTGCAAACTGTCCGATTGGAAGATTGAAACTGTTCAGTTAGTTCACTTATCTATGTTTAGCCTACAGTATCTGTATCTAAATATTTTCTTTCCATCTTAAGAATTAATTTTTGTGAACTATTCAATAAGAATGAATTTTTCCTCTTTTCAGACCTAATGAGATAAGAAAAAGAACTAGGAAGCAGATAAACGCTCTTGGTGATAACGGTAATACTTTAATCTTTAGTGATTCCCATTTCCCACGTTCTCAAGAAAAGGCCTGGGTTAAATCTGAAAGTGCTCAACCCATTCTGACAAAAAGATTGCGTGAAAAAGTAGAAACAGCCACATTGGCTTATTCGTAAATGTCGTTCAGTTTCTGTAGGCAATGGTTATAAAATTTTGTTTTCTAATTTATTAGTTTAAGGGTTTTCCTAAGCGCTCTTATTTATTGGTACTTTAACATTAAAAATTATCTACAATTTCATTTCAGTTAAATCATCGAAAGGAGTGTTCTGTAAAAAGAACTACTTTGTTCATCTCTAATCTCAAGAATCACCTTGACCGGCTTTGGCAACCAAATGTACTGCTCTAACTACCATGGTCACTTGCAGAAATTTTTCCAGGAGAGCGAAAAGATCTAAAACTGCCACTTTTGGTCATAACTGATTCGCTGTGTCTGAAAATGTACGAGCCCCAGTAACTAAATCAGATAAGAAGTACACAAAATTTGTATAACCTCAAATGACTGATAGTTATTGAGTTCTTTCTTAGGTAGATTGCTCTGATATCTAATCGCAAACATATTTCGATAGTATATAAAAGTCTACACACGTTTAGATCACTAATATAAATATGCAATGCCACATTTTTAATAAAAGGATCTGAAATTACAACATCCTACGATAACATAAGGGGTATCCAATGAGTTACGAATTTAAGCTTCAAAATATTTACAAAATCCTATAAGTTGGGAACTGGTAATTAAAAATCTGATATAGAGAAACGAGTCAGAATGGCTGAGCAAATCAACAAAAATAACCACCAAAAAATAGGAGATTAATAATCCTCGAAGTGGGGAAACAGGGAATAAACTTTATAATAGGCTTAAACAATTCTGATGGCATCTACAACTCTTTCTTCAGAAACAAAACTTTACAATTGAACACATTAATGGATTTACCTTCGTAATTCCTATCTTATAATATTAAATGACGTAGCTAAAGTAGAAAATATGTATTTTGAAAGTTTTTTTATTATTTTGAAGGCAAAATTAGCCTAGGGACTGTATACGAGTAGGCAAATACGGGAATCGCCCTCAAATTAGCTGGTAGGACTGCCTTCCAATAGCTAAATCGATGCAATCCTCATCAGAAGTTTGTGACACTATTCTGCAACCACGCCTACTGAGTTGTACAATTCCTCAGACTGTATATGGATCTTGGTTGCACCCTATGGAGTTTTACAAGGCTCAGTTCATAGACAGAAAAGAACGGTTCTCCAGTCCGCAGTTTAGTGGACGAGTAAACAATCATTGCTAGAAAGTCATAAAAATACTGTATCCAGATCCCAGGAGCGGGCAGCTGCCTCCTGCCCTCCCTTGGGGATGGCTATGCTGACTACTACTCTCAGCAAGAAACATGACGTCATCTGCCCCTTACATAACCTCTGGTAACGAAAGAGGTACATATCAGCCATGAGTTCAGACCCCAAACTGCAAAAATTATGGAATCTACAGTCACTTCTCAGTGAGCTGTAAAAGAATTTTGCGAAGTGTTTCCTGCTAAAGGATACAGCAGGGAATATTCAAGACATTCGTTTACATACACGAACAAAACAGCTGATGTATAAACAGATATTACATACAGGAAACAAAGTAATATGTTCACAACAGAAAAACAAGCAAAAGTAAACATTGTGTGTCAAGTTAAAAGATATTTCAGTTACTTCATAGGTTTGGCTTTCAGAATCAAAAGAATGATAACGACAGTGACTGAAATTTTCATTAGTATTTACAAGAATTTATCTTTTTGACAAAATAATAAATTGAATTGAAGAGCCTCAATTATTAATTTTACATACATGTTGTACAAATACTTTTGAAAATCCATATTTGAACAAAGTAATATATCTGTGAGGTTACAAAACAAGTACATATCGTTATGGTAGCAAATATTATCCATAAGACATAAAGAGATGTGGAGAACACAAATAGAACATGTTTGTCTTTTGTAGGCCACAGTATGATAAATTAAGTTAGCTGAACAGACAATCAAAAGAAAATTTATTAGAAAAGGACCAAACTGTCTAGTGAATCATTTGTGATCACTTATATCTGAAGTAAAGTAATATGTGCACACCATCATATCATGAGTACATAACATTACCACAATGTACAAGTAAGCTATGATTAATTGTCAATATTAAAAGGGAAAGAAACATTGAAGAAATCAAGTGAGGTGAGACCAAAGGAGCCTTGAAGATAATTAAATACAATAAACAAAATTGTAAATAGTTCTACTAACAAAATGAAGACATGGTAAACCACTTTCGAAGAAGGGGAGACAGCATTGGTTACCACACAGCAAAATACCACATGCAGCACACACTATCCCTCGACAGTGGAATGCAGTTGTGTCAATGTTGAAATTTTAAGAGGAAGCACTAACATGGTTAACTTTGTGGCAAATGCACTGAATCATAGATGCAGTTGTGGGTGGATGTGGTAAAGGTTTAAGTAATATGGGGTTGTGACAATTACATAGAAGAGGTCACATTTTGTTGACAATGGACAGACTAAGGGAAATGGCAGGAGTACTCAGATATCTCATCTTGTGATACCCAGAACAATGGATGACAAAGTAACAACAGTTGCGTACCCATCATGATGCCTTGCACCTTGTGCTCATAGTGACCTGAAGTTACTCTCCCTGATCTATTCCAGTCTGATAAGGATACACACAGAGACAAAATAGCAAGCAGTCAACATAATATTGTTTTAATCAGGTAATACCTGCACCTTGAGATGTCTGGGTCGCATCCCATCAGTCAATTCAAGAATATCCAGGCACAGGTGAGGTGAGTCCTTAGCAGCTGAAGAATATTGTACCTGTGCAACCTCAGTAACCCTGATTGAGTACAGATGCAATGACTGAGTGAATAGTCTAGCCCTTCCAATTCTCCAGACTTCAGTCTGTAGCATATGTCCATATCCGTGTTCTTCGCCACGAATGTGTGCATGCATGTGTGTATGACATTAAGCTCTCCATAGCTTGTTCCAGTATAATTACGCACTAATTACCTGTTGTACAAAAGTAATAATTCAAGTGAATAAGTAACTTTACAAAATGCCATGCAAAGAACTTCGCATAAAGACATTTTTGCTATAAAATAATTACAGTCCTTAATAACAGATGAATGGAAAAACTGGTAGAAGCCGACCTCAGGGAAGATCAGTTTGGATTCCATAGAAATATTGGAACACGTGAGGCAATACTGACCCTACGACTTAGCTTAGAAAACAGATGAAGGAAAGGCAAACCTACTTTTCTAGCATTTATAGCCTTAGAGAACGCTTTTGACAATGTTGACTAGAATACTCTCTTTCAAATTCAGAAGGTGGCAGGGGTAAAATACAGGCAGCGAAAGGCTGTTTGCAATTTGTACAGAAACTAGACGGCAGTTATAAGAGTCGTGGGGTATGAAAGGGAAGCAGTGGTTGGGAAGGGAGTGAGACAGGGTTGTAGCCTCTCTCTGATGTTATTCAGTCTGTATATTGTGCAAGCAATTAAGGAAATAAAAGAAAAATTCGGAGTAGGTATTAAGATCTATGGAGAAGAAATGAAAACTTTAAGGGTTCGCCGATGACATTGTAATTCTGTCGGAGACAGCAAAGGACTTGGAAGAGCAGTTGAACGGAATGGACAGTGTGTTGAAAGGAGGATATAAGATGAACAGCAACAAAAGCAAAACGAGGACAATGGAATGTAGTCGAAATAATCGGGTGATTCTGAGGGTATCAGATTAGGAAATGAGACGCTTAAAGTAGTAAAGGAGTTTTGCTATTGGGGGAGTAGAGAGGATATAAAATGTAGACTGGCAATGGCACGGAAAGCGTTTCTGAAGGAGAGAAAATTGTTAACATCAAGTGTTGATTTAAGTGTCAGGAAGTCGTTTCTGCAAGTATTTGTGTGGAGTGTAGCCATGTATGGAAGTGGAACATGGACGACAAATAGTTTGGACTAGAAAAGAATAGAAGCTTTCGAAATGTGGTGCTACAGAATAATGCTGAAGATTAGATGGGTAGATCACATAACTAATGAGGAGCTACTGAATAGAATTGGGGAGAAGAGGAGTTTGTGGCACAACTTGACTAGAACAATGGATCGGTTGGTAGGACATGTTCTGAGGCATCAAGGGATCACCAATTTACTATTGGAGTGGAGCGTGGAGGGTAAAAATCGTAGAGGGAGACGAAATGGCTCTGAGCACTATGGGACTTAACATCTGTGGTCATCAGTCCCCTAGAACTTAGAACTACTTAAACCTAACTAACCTAAGGACATCACACACATCCATGCCCGAGGCAGGATTCGAACCTGCGACCGTAGCGGTCGTGCGGTTCCAGACTGTAGCGCCTTTAACCGCTCGGCCACTCCGGCCGGCAGAGGGAGACGAAGAGATGAATACAAAAAAGCAGATTCAGAAGGATGTAGGTTGCAGTAGGTACTGGGAAATGAAGAAGCTTGCACAGGGTAGAGAAGCATGGAGAATTGCATCAAACCAGTCTCAGGACTGAAGACCACAACAACAACAACAACAACAATAACAGGAGCATTAATAAAATATCAGTGACCCAATTTCCTACTCCAATTAATGTATCAAAATCAAGTAAAGTACATTCTCATAGGAAGAAGGATTCTTTTGGGGCAACATCACAAATCACAAGTTTACAGATATTGTGTATTTGCACTTGAAACATTTAGTTTACAAATTGTGAATGAGAAGAGTCACTATCCATCTCATTTATAAACGATAATTATTTCAGTTCTACTGTTCAGAACCAATTTTACAACACACCACAACTAGCAACATCAGACATGCAGCAAAGCTTCAAATCTATAGCTCGAACTCAAAATTAAAAGGATAGGCACCACCTTGGCACTACTGTCTAAACGCAAGTTCGTACTAACTTATTAACTAATAGTGTCACAAGACATGCTTGTCATGGACCAACAAAGGACAACATTGTACATTAGTCATAATTATCACTGCAACTGTAAGTGTGTGTTCATCACTAATAATCGCTGTAGTGATACCGGAAGCAGTATTACATGTCTACTCAAAATAGTATCAACAATTCTTTGGAAATGTATTAATTGCTAGTGGAGCCCATCCAGATCACTCCACAGGAAGTTTGCATTATCATCATTTCAGAGCAACCACCAATGTTAGTCTAGTATAAATACATATATCCCTCATAGAATAATGTCCAGATTGTGTGTGATCTTGAAAGTAACACACAGTGCTCTACATTCTTAACAATACTAATTCATAATGACAGTCACAAAAGAACATAGTGGAAGATTAACATCACTTAATAGATTAATTAGAATAGCTATATGCATGAGCACATGGTCCCGCATTAACTAATTTGCGATGGTCCACGACAGTTCGTTGAATCTTAGTCTTACTTTAATGCAACTACCTGAGCCCACAAATAACTTAATCCTATTGTAATCTAACATTTAAGTCGTATGTAGAAGGAAAACCTTCTCTTAAGGTACCAATAGTGCTAACAGCTAGAGGTCAGTCACACAGGAAGTACAACAGTGACACTCATAATAGTCCTCTGATGCACATCAGCATACACAAAGCGTACTTGATTAAAGAAGAGGCAAATACAGAAACCCTACCCAGGAATTTTCAGCACTTATTTTACCATGCTGCACAACTTTCCATTCTCATGTCTCCGCAGAACTTCCCATCGTCAGATTATTCTAACAATATCCAAGAAATTACAATAATCCATGTGGTAATTGTTGACCTTAACAACATTTGTGGATTGTAAATACAAAGAAAGATTAGTCTAACAACAAACACAAAGTTAACTATCGTCATGGCAAAAGTTTCATACAATACCTGCAAAGAAAATTCACTACAAAATGTCTGCCAGTGTACACAACAACCCTTCGTTCAAAACTACCACTTCATTTTCCCAATACTTCCATCCACTTATAGTTGTCTTCAGAATAATAATATAATTTTACCAATTCACACCTAATTATAATTAATTCAGCAGAAAATTCCCGCGAATATCAACGGTTATCTCATGTTCACTTCTCATTTAATGTGACCACAGTACTGTCTTAGCCACCGATACTCAACAAACTCCAGTAAAATTTAGAGAAGGCTCTCTTCCTTCTTACCAGAACCTCTTCATGTTAATCCTCAATAACGATACAGTGCCTTCCTGGTCACTGGCATATGACAGCATCCCCATCACAACAAAAAGCTCCGACATGAATTCAGTCAAGCTCCTACATATCTACATTCTAGCAGAAAAGATCCCTTTTCATCAACCTTCAAACTCAATATTTCTTCATTACCTCAGCATTTCTCATGTCAGACACTCATCTTAACCTAAAAGGGCTTAACGATTCGTCATTACCTCTGACCTCTATTAACCTTTAATCAGAAACAACAAGTGACAATCAGTATTCAGATTTCATCAAAAACTATAGAAAATCTCAGATAAACAGCTGTGAGCATGAAGCTACAAGTCCTGTAGAATCATTGTCACATGCCACAAATAATTAAAATATTCACAAAAAGACATCTAGCGACAACAAAGACCTTAACATCAATCAATCTAGGGCAAACACTGAAGGAAAGACCCTTCATACTCACTCTTATGTGTTTCTGATTCTTGGCATTGTACTTACGCAGGTCATCTCTTGTCAATGCAGCAACGTCTCAGAATGTAGATAATTTAAATTTACATAGACAGTGGACGCAATTAGATATGCTATTTAGCTTTCTGAAACAGTACAGAATGACTTCAACAAGAATATTCAGCTCAAGAGTCAGCAATGTTAGGAGAAAAATCACATCATTTATCACAGAATATTAAACTAAATCTACATGTTATCACTACATGTCTTTCTCAGTTGACCTCAGATTCCTGATACTGATAATGTGATAATGTCACATAAAATTATATATGACTTAATGGACAAGAAAAGTCTGCATGAATAGAAAATCCAACTTAGCAAAACATAGGGCAGCAAAATATAGTCCACACTAATACTGACAAGAAAGAATGCACAGAGAATGAATAAAAAAGTAATTACCACTGCACAAATCTTTCCCAGTACTTTTTTAACAGTACCTCTGTGCTAAGAATTTTAGTGCATTTTCACCTCACATATGAGTCTAATTTACTTCCAGGTGTTCACTCACTTTGGTCATACTACACTGTACAAAACTTCAACAATGAAACAACATATTCACAACAGTCATCCTAACGCTCAGTAATCTTCTCAAGAAAGTCCATTACTTCTTGAATATGTGCAGCCCTGTCAGTATTTGTATGTGGGAAGAAAGTCATTTTCTCATCGAAGTCGCTTTCTGCTTGAATGTATACACTTATTCTCACTGTCCTTGTCACTCAATGAACTATTTCAGTTGATAATCAGTATTATTTTGTTAACCTACAGATAGGAGAGATATACAGGGTGTTACAAAAAGGTACGGCCAAACTTTCAGGAAACATTCCTCACACAAAAGGAAAGAAAATATGTTATGTGGACATGTGTCCGGAAACGCTTACTTTCCATGTTAGAGCTCATTTTATTACTTCTCTTCAAATCACATTAATCATGGAATGGAAACACACAGCGACAAAACGTACCAGCGTTACTTCAAACACTTTGTTACAGGAAATGTTCAAAATGTCCTCCGTTAGCGAGGATACATGCATCCACCCTCCGTCGCATGGAATCCCTGATGCGCTGATGCAACACTGGAGAATGGCGTATTGTATCACAGCCGTCCACTATACGAGCACGCAGACTCTCTACATTTGGTACCGGGGTTGCGTAGACAAGAGCTTTCAAATGCCCCCATAAATGAAAGTCAAGAGGGTTGAGGTCAGGAGAGCGCGGAGGCCATGGAATTGGTCCGCCTCTACCAATCCATCGCTCACCGAATCTGTTGTTGAGAAGCGTACGAACACTTCGACTGAAATGTGCAGGAGTTCCATCGTGCATGAACCACATGTTGTGTCATACTTGTAAAGGCACACGTTCTAGCAGCACAGGTAGAGTATCCCGTATGAAATCATGATAACGTGCTCCATTGAGCGTAGGTGGAAGAAACTAAAATGAGCTCTAACATGGAAATTAAGCGTTTCCGGACACATGTCCACATAACATCTTTTCTTTATTTGTGTGTGAGGAATGTTTCCTGAAAGTTTGGCCGTACCTTTTTGTAACACCCTGTAGAAGAGATGGATGACAGGAGAGAAGTGAAACTCAAAATGAGAAGTTGCACTAGGCCGGGAAGGTTGTAATTGGCTTACCAACGAAAGAGTTGTTCGATCGTAATGCCAGTATTGTGCCATTTTTATTTACACAAATTCTGCAGCACTCGTTTCCAGAGTCTTGAATTCACACAATTTGTTCATGAATGGCAATCCATTTCTCTACACCGAGCTTTACTCTTAAATTTGCTGTTAACCCTTATCCCAACACAAATTTTCACGGTGTACCTAGTACAATAAGATAGAGTAAAACTGCAACAAGCAGTACTTTTTATGGATAGCGTCACTATACTTTTCACATTTATTGGACAGTGGTATCACGTTGGTGACTGGCTCAAATCTTTCTGTAACCTTATTCAACTGTTACTCGTAATTTACAGTCTGGACTTTATAATATCCCCCAAGGGATTGTACTTGACATCATAAACCATCAACCAGTGAGTATGACTATCTCCTGGTTCTTCAAGTGGCAACACACTACTGGTTCTCACTAGTAACATTTCTCTACGTGTCTGCTGTGTATCTCTTGTACCTATGAAAGCTTCACCCACTTCTCTATCTCCATTACACCAGTCTCTGACTCTTCTTGCAGTAAATGGAGTTCCTCTGTATCGGCAAAAGGAACTAGCTGATTAGCATCAGGTTCTTATCAGAGTTAGTAGACAGTTGGCCTAAAGTTGTGGCTAATTCCTCTGCCTCCTCAGACATTGTAATGAGTTATTCTTTATTTTAAGTGATTGAGACTCTGACTGCACCTTCAGAAATTCGAATTAACATTTATTGATAAGTGAAAGATGTTGATGCCCTGTTTTTTTAAGGTGGGTGACCTCAGTGACTGGCAACATACTATTCATCTTTTTCATTATTTCATCTTTATCCCTTTTCTTTGGATTCCTAATCGCAATCGTACCTTTTTGTTTCTCCTTCAAAATATTTAGTTTTACTTAGGCTTTTTTTTATCCCTATGTTTTCAAGCCAGTTCTTTATGTTATTCATATCAGCCTGGAGATCCTTACATACTTCTTGTCTAACGTACACAAGCAGGTTACCCATCTTAAATGAGAATTCATCTTCAGTTCCACGATTTTCTTATCTAGTCTCTTAGAAATATTCTCTTCCTGCCATTTATCACTTTCCTCAATTTCTTCCCTATGTTTGTTTGTCACATTTAATCTCTTTATTTGTTTCCTTAATTTATCTGACAACTGCCAGTATAACTTGCAAAGGATCATTTACCCCAACTTCTGTAATACTACATAAAGTTGACGGAGCTGGATAAGTCTGCATAGATGTTGCAGGTGCTACACACGAACACTCAGTCACTAAGCTAGACTGCTGTAACTCATCACATTCCACAGAACTGTCACTAACTGTCGTAGATTCTCCTGTTCCTCTCTTAGTACAGGAAGCTAACTATTCTGATCATCCATCTCTCCTTGGGTGGCAGATGCCTCACTTAATCATTATCCTGAGAAACTTTTCCACTACTCATCTCTGCTGCTAATCGGCTATTACGTGCAGGTTCACTTAACTCTCTAGTTCCATTTTTGGATCTAATAGTGACAGACATTTTGATGAAATAAAGAGCAATCAACGAAAAACACACATCTCAAAACACGAAGAAATAATTTAAAAAAAAGGAAACTGCTATACAAGAAACCACTATACTAGCTCCACAGAGTCTGGAAATTAACAAGAGCAATCCAGCTTCACTGTTGCAATCGATACTAACTACCGTAAATTCTAACCACAAGAAAAATATTACAGTATCCTCAGCAGAATATTCTCACAAGAGCCCTCACTACTTAGTAACACCGAAAGCAAAACTTTACTTATAACACTAAAAAATTAACAACACTCCTCAGAAAATGCTTAGTATAAAGCTGAATAACGAGTTCGAGCCACTGATGTATCCTACAACATATGGTCAAAAGGGGACAAAATTTCTACACTCAAAGGCTTCAAGGCCGAGCATTCAGTGTAGAGCTCCACCAGATCTCCTACTTAACCCCACAGAAAAACATCCACAAGAGCCATACTTATTTATCACCTTGCAGTGCGGACAAAGCTTTACTTTGCACAGACTTATCAAAAGAGAAAAAAACCAATAACTGTAAATATACCCACAGGAAGACACAAGCATTAGATAGAATATGGCTCTAAGAAGCTTTGCCACAGATGAAATGTGTTATTCATACTGTAGTCCACTCAAGAATCTTACATAATACGAGTATTTCAACAAAAGCTTACCAATAGTGACATGTCACACTCAAGCAACATCTTCCTCATCTGTCTTTCCAAAATTATTAAAAAATTCCTGGTATGCTTTTGAACAACACTTGGTAAAAAAGTCTAAATCTATACACTTTACATTTGTAAATTAATTTGTGACAAATTCCTTTAAATTCATAAACTGTACTGAATTAGTTATGAATCCCGATTAGTTTTGCGGACGGATGATAACTGCTTACAGGTGTGGATGCACTCCAGTAAACGCTACAGTTCCACCCGCGCTGCAGCACGACACGCCACTCGCACAGCCGGCATAATGGTCTGGAGGACCATAGCCTACGATAGCTGGCCACTTCTAATTGTGGTACGTGAAACCTTCACGGCCAGGGTTATGTTGATGACTTTCTGGGACTTCTTGTGAGACATTCCCTACGTGGTCTACCAGCACTACTTTTACAGCAAAATACTGTGTCACTCTCTACATGATTTGGAGGCGGATGTTCAAGATTTGGGGTCCAGTGTGTTTCCCGGTGTTCCTGTGTGTATTTAATCAGATCATCACTATTATGTTTTGGTATGCGCAGTCTGCATGATTTTAAGTTCATTCTACAGCACAGGTAATCATCAAGAACTAAGTAATACTGCAAAATTTTAATCTCTATGTCATACTGGTAATAGTTTTGACTATCTACTTTTTTCTCTGCTTTCGTGTTATGTAGAACTTCTACTCTACTACTATCCACCCACTCCTCTCACGAAATTAATCATGCCTCGGAGCAAATACCTTTTAAATGTTGCAGAAGTCATGACAGAGCACCAGGTACCAAGTTTGTGTCTCCAGGAATATCTTTGATCTCACAACTGAATTCTTGGAGATGAGGGCCCATCTAGCAAATAGATTATAGAGGGCGAGGTAGCTAAGACAGGCCACCCAAAATACGTCCAGGATGAATAAATATATCGAGTTTCGGTTTCTACCAAATTGTAGCGGACAATATGGTGACAATTTCTGACATTGGCAAGTAATTTTTATGGTTTGTAGTCGACAGATTACGACACCGACTTTGTGTTCTTTCTAATGGAACTATATACTTTCAATGCCATTTGAGAAAACCTTCTAAGAGAACTTGACCGACATAACAGCGGTTCAGATGTCTCTGAGCACTATGTGACTTAACTTGTGAGGTTATCAGTCGCCTAGAACTTAGAACTAATTAAACCTAACTAACCTAAGGACATCACACACATCCATGCCCGAGGCAGGATCCGAACCTGCGACCGTAGCGGACGCTCGGTTCCAGACTGTAGCGCCTAGAACCGCACGGCCACTCCGGCCGGCGAACGACATAACATCCATGAAACAGCAGAGAACATGGGAGAGGAGTGGAGCGCTGGGTGTTTGCAACTGTAGGTCATTTGGAATCTCAGCGTTTTGTTTTTCAATTTTTTGTTATTTTTTCTTTTTCTTTTTTTTCAGATATCATCACGAGTTCCCGGGAACGCCCGAAGTCCTTGGAATGATTGAGGAGCCAGATGTGAGAACCTGACCCAACTGGAACAGGACAACACTAGTGGCAACGGCGGCGCATACCCCTTGGCTGCTACGAGTGTAAGACGAAAAACAAACGGAGGCACTCTTACCCTGAGAGAGACCTGAGTAAGCAACTTTATGTCACATCGAGCAACAACACCACTCTTTGACGATATTTAAAATCACATCAAAACCTTTAGTTGAGCAATGCCCTAAAAGTTATTCAGAAAAGCTTTACATAAAACTTCTCGCATCAATAATTATTAAACTGGAAACAGCGCACGCGATGGTGAAACAATGATTCACCGTCAACCAGTTACATACTTCACATTTTTTCACGAGCCCGGGTGGTAGTAAAGGTTACTAAACACTAGAAGACAGAACAGCGGCCGCTCTAAACTACGCCCAAAGCTACTTAAGCAAGAGTGCTCACGACTGATGAATTTTAATGAGCTTGACGTCACTTATAACTATGCCAGCAGGCCATTATGCAATGACTCACCTAGTCGAATGAAGTGATAGCTGAATGTGGGGAGCTAAACCTTTTATAACTAGACAGGCACTAGCCTGAATAACAGTTAAACTCGGCGTACAGCCGTAATGAGCTCTCTAGGCTAATTTGTGACTAAGGGCATTAAGTTCTAGGTGTTGAACTCTTCTGATGAAAGATTAAAACTGCCACTGAGGAAATTAGACCACGTCGACAACGAATGTACGTCCGATTTTCCTCACGCCATACAAGGGCTCAACTTAAAATGGACACCTCTGTGTTGGTCATTTTAGGGGTAAGTATACGAAATGTTGACCCAACAACCGACAAGGTCTTCGGTCCTTAGATCAGCCACATATTCATCAACAGGTAAGTAATAACAAAATCACTACGGCAGCATCCATACAAAAACCAGAGGAACACGAGGTAGCAACACAACTAAGCTCGCCCACACTCGTCCAACAACCAAACAATTATCAAGATCATGACAAATTAATAAAACGCAGGCTGTTAAATTTAATACCCTACGGCACACAGTTCTTGTAAACCACGTGTCATCGAACAACGCCGCAGTGTGACAGTCTAATGCATATTGGTGCCTCCAGTCCCATTTACTTGCTCAAGAAATGTTTCAAATGGCTCTAAACACTATGAGACCTAACATCTGAGGTCAACAGTCCCCTAGGCTTAGAACTACTTAAACCTAACTAACCTAAGGATATCACACACATCCATGCCCGAGGCAGCATTCGGACCTGCGACCGTAGCAGCAGCTCGCTTCCGGACTGAAGCGCCTAGAATCCCTCGGCCACAGCGACCTGCTCAAGACTCGAGACAGAAAACAGGTAGGACTTTCCAGACGTTATTCTCAAATGACATGGAAAACTCACTTCCTCCTCAGTAAACTCGCCACCCGTATCATATCACTGAGATGCGGAATGAATCAGTGCACTTATTTCGCCCGAACACCTAACAAGGGAACCTCCCCATCGCACCCCCCTCAGATTTAGTTATAAGTTGGCACAGTGGATAGGCCTTGAAAAACTGAACACAGATCAATCGAGAAAACAGGAAGAAGTTGTGTGGAACTATGGGAAAAATAAGCAAAATATACAAACTGAGTAGTCCATGCTGAAGATAGGCAACATTAAGAAGAGAATGAGCTCAGTAGCGCCGTGGTCATGTGGTTAACGTGAGCAGCTGCGGAAGGATAGGTCCTTGGTTCAAGTCTTCCCTAGAGTAACAATTTTTATTTTTTATTTTCAGGCAAGTATCAAAGTTCAGGCACTCACACACAATCAACTTCGCTCTCAAAAATTCCAGGACATATTCATATTTGCTTGGACATATGCAGGATTTGACGGTCTACGCACGGAAAAATTTGAAAAAGTTAAAAACATATAGTTTGACAGAGCACAGGGAAAACTGTGCGACTGTGAAACTGTTGCATTCATTTGTTGCAGTTTATGTGACAAACTCTTATGTTTTCATCACTTGTGTGGGAGTGATTATCACATCCACAAGAAAACCTAAATCGGGCAAGGTAGAAGAATCTTTTTACCCATTCGTCAAGTGTACAAGTTAGGTGGGTCGACAACATATTCCTGGCATGTGACGCACATGCCGTCACCAGTGTCGTATAAGATATATCAGACGTGTTTTCCTGTGGAGGAATCGGTTGACCTATGACCTTGCGATCAAATGTTTTCGGTTCCCATTGGAGAGGCACGTCCTTTCGTCTACTAATCGCGCGGTTTCGGGGTGCGGTCGCAAAACACAGACACTAAACTTATTACAATGAACAGAGACGTCAATGAACGAACTGACAGATCATAACTCCGAAAATAAATAAATTAAAGTTTTCACTTGAGGGAAGATTTGAACCAAGGACCTGTCGTTCCCCAACTGCTCACGCTAACCACGGGACCACGGCGCTCCTGATCTCACACTGTCCTTGTGTTGCCTATCTTGCACATAGACTACTCAGTTTGTATATTTTGCTTATTTTTTTCATAGTTCCACACAACTTCTTCCTGCTTTCTTGATTGATCTGTGTTCAGTTTTTCAAGGCCTATCCACTGTGCCAGCTTATAACTAAATCTGAGGGGGGTGCGATGGGGAGGTTCCCTTGTAAGTTAATAATTTGCGAGCAGGGAGTTAATCGACGAGGGATGCAGCATCGCAGCGTGCGGTAAGTTGGAAATTTGAGTCGGTTAGGGACCGTGTCCGGATGGTCGAAGTGGCTAAGGCAACTGCTTATGAGAAGCGTACATCTGTGTTAGAGTCCCAGTCTGGCACAATTTTCAGCTTGCGTTACCACAATGCCCTGTGCGGCTGGAAGTCACAAATTTCACCTAACTCTTCCCTCTCTTTCCCCATTCTCTATTTCATATAAGAGATGCCACGAAACTGTAACAACAGATAATACAAGAAAACTATAAACCACCAACCTTTCATGTAGCAGGACTACCAAAAACACACACGACCCATGTGTGCCTGATAACACGAAAGCCGTGTGCTTAGTCACACGCCATAGCGGAACCAATCATCCCGGAACGAAGACCGATTCCAGGAAGACATAGGCCAACCAGACCCACTATAAACCCACAGCTTGTCAGTGCCTGCCGCAGGAAACAAAACTTAACTGCTGTTATGGAGCATGACCACAGCTAGACATTACATACGAATATCATAACCAAGTAACTAAGTCATATGATAGTGTACGTAGGTTTCATTGCATATGACTGAACTTACTACATTTCATGACTGAAACCACTACTACGAAAGTCGAGTACATGATTTCAGTAGGATTGCGCAACTCACATCTCTACGTACATATGAGATTACTAAGCATCGGGATTAAAGTTTCTAGGACTAAACCTCCAAACATTTCACACTCGTGGAAAACGTAAATACGCTATTAGGAGCGGCACGTCACGCTAGTAATCACCCAGAGTGATCCAAACCGATTTCACTGGACGTGATGCCTAAACCCACTCCCAACACAGCCGTCACTGGCGAAGAACTCCTACTCGCGGCACGCACACCACGCATGCACGCGTCGTCTGCTCGGCCACTCACAATGGAGTCAATGCATTTCAGTACACGCGATTCGTGGTTAATTAGTTTCTCAAACGTTGGTCGATGTGATGGCTGGCGAGACGTTGAGTGCCGGACCCCAAGCGAAATCGGCTAGAAATCGAGAGGCCGTAGGAACAATAGTTTATAGTGGGGCTGTGCTTGAACAAAACTCGAACTGTTCGAACAGTTTACGTCACAATACTGGAGATCTCGAGTTATGTTCGATCTTTCGGGTTGCCCGTGACCTAATGACTGTTGTTGGTACTACGTCCATGACCAATCTTAGCTTTTTTAAAGTGCTGTGGATTTTAATAATGAAAATAAGTATGAAATGTGGACTAAAATATCTTCTAGGTTCAAATGGCTCTGAGCACTATGGGACTTAACATCTATGGTCATGAGTCCCCTAGAACTTAGAACTACTTAAACCTAACTAACCTAAGGACATCACACAACACCCAATCATCACGAGGCAGAGAAAATCCCTGACCCCGCCGGGAATCGAACCCGGGAACCCGGGCGTGGGATATCTTGTAGGGTGTAGGTAAAATGAAAATTGGCAAAATAATAAATAAGAGATTGCAATCATGACTATGCCCAATTCTCGAGCTTATGGTCGTCGGGGGATCTGGCGACCGCTGAAGCTACTATTTCCAAGACTGGTCTTGTCATTGTAATTTATTCTCGCGAAAGCAATTAGTCAGTTTACCACGATATATTTCACTTTTTGGCCATTTAATTCTTGATTAGTTTTCTTCCTTGTTTTATCTGAATGTGGCCATCTTGCTTTCAAAGTGATTTGTGACTTTTTTACGTGTTATTGCAATCGGCTTCACACAGTGACTGAAATGCTATTTTGCAACCCACCAGGTAAATCATTAGCCTCTCATAAACAAATGAATTATTGTACTGGGTTTATTCAAGCAATTTTTTCAGAGCATGACATTTTCGCCTTTGCCTCTTATCTTTACTTAAAAATCAGCATAAACTCGTACTGAAAATTTATTTAGATACAACTGGAGTTTGTGTAATGGTAAAATCTAACGCTATTTCCTTCTGAGTTTCACGAAATTGTCAAATTTTAAGCAGTGCCATGGTTTCTTGTTGTGGCTTGTTGTTAGTTTCTAGTGTATTCCTTACACTCGCTCCGCGCCTCTCAAATGTCACACGATTGTTCGAACAAGCTCGATATTGTGCCGAACACAGCGGCGTATCGGGATATCTCGAGCCCACTCGAATGCGAGTATCGTTTGCTGAGCCCTAGTTTACAGTCTGGTTGAAGTCCACACTGCTATTTACGCGTAAGAGCAAAACTCACAGTAGTCGAAAAAGAGAAGAAAATGGAAACAACAGCTCGGCAGAGCACACGGAAGCGCACTTATAATTCTGTTCTTATGTTGGTCGCAAACTCAGAATAATCTACTTAATAAATCTTAAAATTCTCTCCTGTGTGTTAAATGTGGATAGCCAGAAGTTATATTTCCAGGGCGTCTTTGGATATACGATTAATGTATTTACGTGAGGCGACCAGAGATTAGATACAATTCCAGTACACTTCACGCGGACACTTTGAAGCTTTTTCTCTAGTCACACTGTCGGTGGTAAATCCTAAGCACATTATTTTCTAACTGTGGTGTATTCGCATTCTGTTACGTCGCTGGCAGGCAACATTCCCGCATCTTATATCTCGCTGCGAGAACAGGTCGCGCAGGATTCTCTCGCCGGAAACCATAAATGGAAACGATACGCCGGCACGCGCACGCACACAATCACACTATCCGTAATCGTGAGGCAGAGTCTCAGTGAGGAAAACGTCTCCACCGCGTTAGTGGACGCTCCGAAACAAACACAACACAGCGTCATAGCGAACAAGGAATTGTTTGTTGAAGTCTTTCATCTAAGAAACGGATTCTGTGGTAGTTATAAAGGAACTGCTTTTAATGTTGCTTCTTTTCATATATGGATAACGGAAATGGTTACAGAAATGTGAAGGTAACCTGTTTCAGAAATCTGTCTGAGAGTTCATGGAATCATGTAAGTGTTTATCCGTTTCCACCCGAACCCACACGATCGTGCGGGTTCGGTTTTTATTTTTACGACAAACTGAATCTCTTGCCTTGCTTCCAACCGACTTGTAACGATCGTGCAGGTTGTGCGCTACGCGTTTCTCATGTTTATGTTGCCATTCGGCGCCAACAGATTGCAGCACATGTTGTGTAAGTTGATCAAGCAGTGAGCATTATGCCGGCGCTTGGTTAGTTGCTCATAATTAAGTTACATTGAATTGTTTCGGCTATTTGCTGGATCTGGTTATTTGTAATAGTGTGTACAACGTTGTGTTATTGATAATTATTAGTAAATTCATATCTTTGCAAAGTAATTGTGCGTTAAATTTGTACTAGCACGATCGTGCGGGTTAGGTGTTGATTGTGTAACTTCATCCTCGAGTGGGTGTTGTTGATTTTTTGGCCGGCCGGGGTGGCCGAGCGGTTAAAGGCGCTACAGTCTGGAACCGCACGACCGCTACGGTCGCAGGTTCGAATCCTGCCTCGGGCATGGATGTGTGTGATGTCCTTAGGTTAGTTAGGTTTAAGTAGTTCTAAGTTCTAGGGGACTTATGACCACAGCAGTTTAGTCCCATAGTGCTCAGAGCCATTTGAACCATTTGTTGATTGTTTCATTGTTGTTGTTGTTGTGGTCTTCAGTCCTGAGACTGGTTTGATGCAGCTCTCCATGCTACTCTATCCTGTGCAAGCTTCTTCATCTCCCAGTACCTACTGCAACGTACATCCTTCTGAATCTGCTTAGTGTATTGATCTCTTGGTCTCCCTCTGCGATTTTTACCCTCCACGCTGCCCTCCAATGCTAAATTTGTGATCCCTTGATGCCTCAAAACATGTCCTACCAACCGATCCCTTCTTTTAGTCAAGTTGTGCCACAAACTCCTCTTCTCCCCAATTCTATTCAATACCTCCTCATTAGTTATGTGATCTAGCCACCTTATCTTCAGCATTCTTCTGTAGCACCACATTTCGAAAGCTTCTATTCTCTTCTCGTCCAAACTGGTTATCGTCCATGTTTCACTTCCATACATGGCTACACTCCATACAAATACTTTCAGAAACGACTTCCTGACACTTAAATCTATACTCGATGTTAACAAATTTCTCTTCTTCAGAAACGATTTCCTTGCCATTGCCAGTCTACATTTTATATCCTCTCTACTTCGACCATCATCAGTTATTTTACTCCCTAAATAGCAAAACTCCTTTACTACATTCTCAAAAAATGTGGCATAATTCAGAAAAATATCAAGTATGTTACCTGTATGTAAGCTATTATGCGTTTCATTACTACTAGCACATAAAACATGTTTACAAATGCAGAGCGTGTCTGTGTCGTACTGCAGATCAAAATATGACAGCAAAGTACTATTGAAGCTGATCATCAATTCAAAATAAATATTTAAATGCGTTCTTCACTCTGAAATATTTCTTCAAATATTATTATCTGCATATCGCTCCCTGATTAGAATGTCTGTAATACACAGGGTGAGTCAAAAAGGACTTTACAATTTTGGAATGATACAGAAATTTATTGAGACAACTTACAGAATCGGTAGAGGTGACGTTTTGTAGCAAATAACCTCAAAAATGTCAAGTGCCATTTTGATTAGATGTGACTTCCATTTCTGATGTGGCAAACGCCTCACTAATAATCAGTCTCTTCCCACACCCGTTGCGGCAAATCGGCGTAACTCGTGCAACGGCAGCGTAGATATGATTTTTCATATCGGATAAATTATTTGGTAGCGGAGGAATACACACTGTCATTAATGAAACCTCAAAGAAAGAAATCCAGCAGTGTCAGGTCTGGGCCGGTCGGGGTGGCCGAGCGGTTCTAGGCGCTACAGTCTGGAACCGCGCGACCGCTGCGGTCGCAGGTTCGAATCCAGCTTCGGGCATGGATGTGTGTGATGTCCTGAGGTTAGTTAGGTTTAAGTAGTTCTAAGTTCTAAGGGACTGATGACCTCAGCAGTTAAGTCCCATAGTGCTCTGATCCATTTGAACCATTTTTTTGTCAGGTCTGCGGAGCGATTGGCCCTTCACGGCCATTCCACCGACCTGGGAAGTCATTATCCAGGAAACTTCGAACTTCCGTAAGGAAATGAGGGGTATCGCACCGCCTTGCTGGTGGTAAAGCATCCCATGTCGGTCACCTTCATCGGTCTTTGGTGTTAAAAAGTTTTCAAGCATAACCAGATACATAATACCGGTAAACACGTCGATGTAATCATCAACATGCTGGCGATCTGATTATTTATCATGTCGCATTTAACAACCCACCTCAAGAAAGTTCTTGTGCCAGGAGTAGATTGTAGGCCTGCTTGGAGGTTCTTTAGCGTGTTCGGTGCGACATTTATGCCGTACGGTTGTTGCAGAGTTAATTTCATGAGACCAAAACAGGCAGTAAGCACGCTCAGCTCCAGTGAAAGTAGCCATTTCAAATGTGCAGTACGCTGGCTCTCCTGGTGGCGAAATCGGGTACTGATGCACTATGTGAATCAAACTTGAGGTTGTTTGCTACAAAATGACACATCTAACGACACTGTAAGTTATCTCAAGATATTTCTACGAGGTGTGGCTAGAAAAAAACCGGACTAGTACTGGTGAAACAATAAAACGAATGCAATAAGGCTGAAAGTCGCGTGGCCTGTCACGTGACTCTCGCTCCACCTACTGCTCGAGTTTCATCTGCCTCCTGCACTCAGTCTGCCCGTGCCGTCTGTTTTAAGTAGTTGACGTTTTGTCTGTGCGTCGGAAAATGTTGAGTGTACAGAAAGAACAGCGTGTTAACATCAAATTTTGTTTCAAACTAGGAAAATCTGCAAGTGAAACGTTTGTAATGTTACAACAAGTGTACGGCGATGATTGTTTATCGCGAACACAAGTGTTTGAGTGGTTTAAACGATTTAAAGATGACCGCGAAGACACCAGTGATGACACTCGCACTGGCAGACCATTGTCAGCAAAAACTGATGCAAACATTGAAAAAATCGGTAAACTTGTTCGACAAGATCGCCGTTTAACAATCAGAGCAGTGTCTGAGTTAACAGGAGTTGACAAGGAAAGTTTATTACGATTACAGTGGGTACCAAATGACAGAGATTAGGGATTGGATCAATACATACGCGTTGCCTGGTCGGATAAAAGACGTTTCTTGGTTCACGCCACGTACACATCGCGACATCATCTAGACGAATGGCTGCAATAAGAGACTTTCACTTGGAGTGCCATGGGTCCTACGGTAGCAAAAGAGGGAACCATGGCTGCTTTGGTCTACGTTAACATTACTGTGTGCCACTTGCATCACTTTATGTTCTCTTTCCCAGCGATGGTGGAACCTTCCAGCACGATAACTATACGTTTCACACGGCCAGAATCGTGCTACAGTGGTTTGAGCAACATGATATTGGACTTACGTTGATGTATTCACCACAAAATTCGTCTGATATGAAGCTGATGGACCACATCTGGGACGCTATCGGGTGCCAACTCGGTCTCCAACAACAATTTGCTGCAATTCACGGGAACCGCTTGACTTTTACTTAGACGTCTGGTGCCACATGCCTCCTGAAACACACGAACGACTTATCGAAACTACGCCAAGCAGAATCATTACTGTGCTGCGTTCCAGGCGTAGACTAACGCAGTATTAAGCAGATGGTCTTAATCTATGACCACTAGATGTGGCGGGCAGTTTTATGGGAAACAGATTTTAAATGCTCTGCTGATTGTGAACTGTAACACCGCTCAAAAAGTTAACCCGTCCATCAATACATCATGGAGTGATACGTTATGCATTTCTAGTGAAATATTTCAGTAGAATTTTCATTCAGTGTTTTAACTTCGTTGAGTGTTCCAATGGGCGCTTGACTTTTTGGTTTTAGCTAATAACTTTGTGAAGTTTTTTTGGTATTGGTATTAGTTGTGGTTTAATAGTATTAATAAAAGTGGTTGCTTTGTTAGAATAGAGAGAAATTCGAGACAGCTATTGTTAGTTCTATAAATAATTCTACTGGTGTAACTGAACTTAGGTAATGTAGACATATTGTTTTTCCAGTAACTGTAAAATTTTACCGTGAGTGAGAAGTGTGGGCTCTGTCATAGGTTTTTGAGTAGTAGGTTACGGTGTGGGATTTGTTCAAAGTATTTTCATTGGGGGAAATGCAGCGGGGAAGCCAGTGGGCACTCTAGGTAGATTATCTCCTGGGAATGCAGAATCTGTACTAGAAATAAGTTGACAGAGGAGTAGAGCTGACAAAGGATTAGGGGCGTAAGATCTGTGCCCTTCAGGTGCAATTACAACATGCAAAAGAGGAACTAGATAGGTTTAGGAGAGTTAAGGGTGCTGTGGAATGGTAACTGGCAGTTGGCAAGAATCCAGCTAGGAGGAGGAGGTATTCAGACAGTTATACTTTGCGTATATGCAGTAGATGTGGCCAACCGTCAGAGTTGAGTGGAGAGGAACCTCTTGTAGCTGTAGGTGTAGGAAACATGAATCAGTCTTCAGCAGTTAGGAGGCCTAGGTCAGTTGCAAAGTCTAACAGAAAGAAGAAGGTTCTGATGCAAGGTAGTTCGCACGGTAGAGCTTTGGGCTAGCAGTTGCAGGAAGTGTTGGGGAGTTAGTACCACGTCACCAGCACTGTGAAGCCTAGTGCAGGGTTGGCTCAGGTGACTTACAGCATAGGGGAGTTATGTAGGAATTTTACGAAGGAGGATCAGGTAGTAATAACAGGTGGAGCAGGGAACAGTCTGGATAGGGATGGGGAATATGATGTAGGTGGTGATCTGGTAAAAATAGCTACTCAAATTGATGGCACTAATGCGCATTTTGTGCAACTCTTTCAGCGTCATGGTCAGCCTCATCTTAATGCGGCTGTTAGGCGCATTAACATGGGGCTGGCAGAGGGTATAGGTCACGATGCAGTGGTGTCAGTTGAGTCATTCAGTAGACTGGGTTTCACCAGGTATGGTCTGCATCTCAGTAGGTATGGAAAAGGGAGGCTGGCAAAGATTCTAGGTAACAGCGTAGTGGGGGTGGTGGGATCACTCATGGAAAAATTCCTGAAGTAGTTGGTGTTAGAGCTGCACGTTTTTTTGGATTGAAGTCAGCTGATACATTTACCTGATTGAAGGAAGTCCCTGTAACTAAGGGCTCACCTTCAGAGGAACTCATGTTTCCAAGTAAAGAAGGAATTAGCATATTTCATCAAAATATTAGAGGTGTTAGAGATAAAGTTAGAGAACTGCTTGCCGGCCAGTGTGGTCGAGCGGTTCTAGGCGCTTCAGTCTGGAACCACGCGACCGCCACGGTCGCAGGTTCAAATCCTGCCTCAGGCATGGATGTGTGTGAAGACCTTAGGTTAGTTAGGTTTAAGTAGTTCTAAGTTCTAGGGGACTGATGACCTCAGATGTTAAGTCCCATAGTGCTCAGAACCATTTGAACCATTTTTTTTAAGAGAACTGCTTATCGATGTTGACTCTGAAATTATTTGTATATCGGAGCACCGTTTAAATAATTTGACAACTCAGCGGTTTCCTTTATCAGCATACAGGTTAGCTGGCTGTTTATCAAGAAGTTCCTTGTGGGGTGGGGGAGTGGCCATGTATGTAAAAAACAGTACTCCATTTGAGTCCACAGACGTATCACGGCACTCCACTGAACACATATTTCAATGTTGTGCAGGGGCAGTTGAATTTAATGAAACTAAACTTGTAATTGTTGTTATTTATAGGTCTCCTAACTCTTACTTCAGAGCATTTCTGCTCAAGCTAGAGAGGATTCTTGATTAACTTTATAGGAAGTACCAGAAATTGGTTATATGCGGTGAATTTAATTTAAATTTTGTATATGATGGTGCAAGGAAAAGGATGTTGGTAGATTTCCTAAATTCATGTGATCTGACGCAAATTGTATTTTTTCCAACTAGTGTACAGGGGGACGGTAGCATAGCCATAGACAATATTTTTATTCATTCATCATTACTACATGGGCATTCTGTTAGTGAAAGGGGGACAGGCTGATCAGACCATGATGCCTAATTATTAACACTAAAAGGCTTTTTTACTCAAAAAAATGTCACATATTCCTACAAACTATGTAGGAAAGTTAATGCAACAGCAATAGAGAGTTTTTTAAACCTCGACAAGGAACAACAGTGGCAGAACGCTTATAGTGCCGATAACATAGATGACAAATATAATGCTCGCCTTAACACATTGCTCATGTTATTTGAGGGTTGCTTTCCATTAGAACGTTCTCAACGGGGTACTAGCAGTGAAAGTCAGCCAGCCAGGCTGACTGGTGGGATAAGGATATCATGTGGAACAAAGCCGCAATTATGTCAAAATGCTAGAAGTAGTCACAATCAAGCTACAGTAGCTCATTACAAATGTACTGCTCAAAAATATTATTAGAAAGGCAAAGAGTATGGTACGAAAATAGAATAGCTACTTCACAGGATAAAATTAAAACCATATGGTCAATTGTGAAGGAAGTGCCTGGTCAGCAGGACAAGGTCGTCGATATAAAGTCGGTTCGTAGTAAAAGTATTTCTGTTACTGATAAATCAGATGTATGCGCAGTATTTAACAATCATATTCTGAGCATTGCTGGTGAATTAAATAAAAATGTAGTTTCTACAGAGAGTCATAGAACTCTCTTGGCAAATTCCTTTCCGAGCTTGATGTCTGAAATACTCCTCTGTAATACAGACAATGGGGAGATTGAGTCAATAACTAAACCACTTAAGACTAAGGACTCTCACTGGTATAATGGAGTGCCTAGTAGAATATTAAAGTACTGTGCTCCACATGTTAGCCACTCACTTAGCCATATTTGTAATTTTTTCTTTAGGAATGGTCAGTTTCCTGAACTATTAAAGTACTCAGTAGTAAAGCTGCTTTATAAAAAGGGAGAAAGGGATCCTGTAGGCAAATTTAGCCCTATTTCTATGCCGTAAGTGTTTGCTAAATTTATGGAAAAGGCTGTGTATGTAAGGATAATTGATCATTCTATATCACAATATTTGCTATCAAATGTACAGTTCGGCTTCAGAAGTCGTTTAACAACTGAAAATGCTATATTCTCTTTCCTGTGTGAGGTACTGGATAGGTTAAGCAAAACGTTTAGAATGATAGGCATATTTTGTGATTTAAATAAGGTGTTTGATTGTGTTGATAACAAATTTTGCTCCAGAAGTTGGACCATTATGGAATGCGGGGAGTACTTCACAATTGGTTCACCTCTTACTGTAGCAACAGACAGCAAAAGGTCATTATTCACAGCTGTGATGTGGGGGTCTGAGTGGGGTACGGTCAAATGTGAGGTGCCCAGGGATCAGTGTTGGGGCCACTCCTGTTGCTTATTTATATAAATGATATGCCCTCTAGTATTACAGGTAACTCTAAAATAATTCTATTTGCTGATGACACCAACTTGGTAGTAAAGGATGTTGTGTGTAACATTCTCTCGGTTTCAAGAAGTGCAGTTCATGACAGAAGTTGATGGCTTGTAGAAAATAAACTAACCCTAAATCACAGTAAGACTCATTTTTACAGTTTCTAACTCACAATTGAACAAAACCTGACTTTTTAATTTCACAGAATGGTCATATGATTAGTGACACTTAATAGTTCAAATTTCTAGGTGTTCGGATAGATAGCAAACTGGATAGTAAAGTGTCCTGGAAAGCCCATGTTCAGGAACTTGCTCTAAGACTTAATGCTTCCATTTTCACTATTCGAACGATATCTGATATCTTAGTCTACTTTGCTTATTTTCATTCGCTTATGTCGGATGGTATTATATTTTGGGGTAACTCTTCCCATTCTAAAAGCATATTTTTTGCTCAGAAACTGGTGGTTCGGGCAATAAGCGGTGTAAATTCACGAACCTCTTGTCGACCCCTGTTTACGAGTCTGGGTATTTGAACATTGGCCTCTCAGTATACATATTCCTTACCGTCATTTCTTGTTAACAATATTAGCTTATTCCCAAGAACAAGCAGCTTTCACTCAGAAATACTCGACAGAAATCAAACTAGCATTTGGATCTGACTTACTTAACTCTTGTGCAGAACGTTGTGCAGTATACTGCTGCATCCATTTTCAATAAGCTACCACAAGAATTCAAAAATCTTAGCAGTAATCCACGCGGTTTCAAATCGAAACCGAAGAATTTCCTCATAGGTCACTCTTTCTACTCTGTCGAAGAGTTCCTTGAAAAATTAAGCTGATTCTTGTTGTACTGTTGACTGCGTTTTTTAAACTTATGGCTTGACCTTTCTCGGGTTGATAAACACATTATTTTTATCTGTTATTACTTTTACGTTGTAATTTCATGTACTACACGTTCCATGTCCTTGGAGATTTGCTCCTCAGTTTGGTCCTACGGAACCTGACGTGTAAATAAAAAATTAAAAAAAAAAGATCTCTTGGCACAAGGTAACATGAAACTCGGCACGCTTAGTGGCGTCACTCAAGACAGGCGACGTAGCTACATCGTGTGAGCACACCTCTTCAGTCAACAAGATAAACACATTACTTTCCAAATAAATTAAAAAAAGTCGTGTACATTGAAGAGACACTTTTAAGAAAAAGATGCTGACAAATCACGTAGGCACGGAGTCATGGCACTCTGGAGGAGAAGTTACAAGGCTGAACAGCCCTTCTGGTTCTCCAGCATCCCAGCATCGATGGCCCACTTGCTTCACTGAAAGAGATACATACGGCGAGAAAGAACGAGAATTAGGAACTTTACTTTTAAGTACTGGATAAATTAATAATGTTTTGAAACATCAATTGATGAAATAAACAACTGGAAAAAGGTAGTAAAACTGACTGGCTTGCAAATATCGTATAAAAAATCGTGTAAAAAATCACGGACGATACATCTCAGGTAAACACTACACACAGAACACTAAATGAGGTGAACAATATTAAATTCTTGCTAAATGGATTAGAGTGAATGGTCTAGGTAAAGAAACCTTTAAAGCAAAGGTCAGAGAAATAGAAATACAGGGGATACACGAAAATGAGGAAATAAGAAAAGTACCACAAATTACCTTACCTAATGCGGTGTAAGAAACCCGTTGGTCTTAGCAGTCGCGCGCGGTTCCGGACTGAAGCGCCTAGAACAGCTCGGCCACAGCGCCCGGCCCTTGCTGAGTTACCTGGAGGCCATGGAATACTACGATATGGATGCCCAAATCATCACATTAACTCCGCCGTGTTTCATTCTTGGGATAAAAGGCAGCCATAAGTGTAAACATTGTGAAACAAGTCTCATCCGAGCAAATGACATTCTTCCACTGCTCCACGGTCCAGGTTTTATGATTCTGGCACCGCATTTACCTTTTACGGGCATTTTCATAACTGATGAGTGGCTTTGAATTCCTGCTCGCCCTTTAATTCCGCACGTCTGGAGCTCCCGTCGTGTTTTCTGGCTGTTGACAGGATTCGCGTGTGCAGCATTCAGTTCTGGAGTGTCTTTTTCAGCTGTTGTCCCTTTATTTTTCGTCGTAATCGTCTTCAATGATTACCTGACACGATCAGTCAGCCGGTCGGAGTGGCCGAGTGGTTCTAGGCGCTACAGTCTGGAACCGCGCGACTGCTACGGTCGCAGGTTCGAATCCTGCCTCGGGCAAGGACGTGTGTGATGTCCTTAGGTTAGTTAGGTTTAAGTAGTTCTAAGTTCTAGGGGACTGATGACCTCAGAAGTTCAGTCCCATAGTGCTCAGAGCCATTTTTGAACGCTCACTCAATCACTCAACAAACAATTCAGGATATGGTGCCTCTTGAAACACGGAAAACATTGACTACTTTGTACGGAAGCACTCACAGTGCTAGCACCAAAAATTTGCCCACGTTTTACTTCACGTACCTGGGACATAATGCACTCGCAATTACACAGGTCACTGATTCTACCACGACTCATATTTACAAAGTATTGAGGACATTGTACAAGTGCCGTTCGTCGTCAATTACAACAGCGCGAACTACTGGCGTGTCCGAACCGTGCGGCTTTCGATACCATAGGAAAAATATACAAAAAAACTTGCTCTTCCATAAATAGCTAATGTCGTTACTTCAACATTCGTAAGACCACTGTGTTCCTATATACATCTGGAAACACTTACCCTCTTTGAGTGATGTTTAGTCGCGGAATTATAAAGAAATGAGAGAAATATCTTCCCTAGCATACTGATGATAAAAACGGGATCTGTATCAAAAATTGAAACAAGAAATATATTCTAAATAGGGAAGAAAACGGACGCAGTACGAAAACGTACAATACGAAAACCTTTAAGAAGTATGCGTGATGTCAAATGGACGGAACGCAACTTCATCGCCTTTTGCTCGAAACCAAGAACAGGACTACCGTGGTACATGAAGGTCAAGTATGATCTAGCGGAAATAAGTATACAACTAGAAGACGCTTAAAACAGGTACATTGAAATTTGGCCGTTACGTTAGCAACTTTCACTTTTCAATCTGCCCCTTTCACTGTTCTATTATTTTGCGCATTACGTAACGCAGGTCTGCAAATTATGCAGTTCTGTAGCTGCTTGTCGACTGTGAACAGTACTGTTGAACTTTGAGTCTGCCTGCGAGGTATACAGGAAGCTGAGTTTCGGTTGAGCCTACCAACCAGTTGCTGGCATTCTGGGCTGCGTATTTCAAGAAGCTCTTTGTATTCTGTCGCGCTTGGAGTGAGTCTTGTTTTGCAGGCTGATGGAGCCTGCCTGCTGCTTTGCAGTGTGCTAAGACGCACTTTGCGGTATGCAGTGCACACACGTTTGTGGTATTAGTTTGCTACACGTTCACAAGAATCGTGTGGTTCATGCGTAATACTTTCTTGGTTCGCATCGGTACTTTGCGGTATGCAGTGTACGCACGTTTGTAGTATGAGTTCGCTACACGTTCACAGAAATGGTGTGGTACGTGCGTAAAAACTTTCTCGGTTCGCATTGCGAAACTCGAAGTAGAGAATTTCACTTTCATGACTTGGGATCGCGGCGATCTGTTTTTTGTGCTTTGGTGAAGGGAAAAGCTTTCTATACTTGGCACAGGACCTGTTTTTCTCACTCATCCGCAAGGTAGAATATTTAACTTCGTAGCACTTTCTAGAAATGAGCCTTCGTTAATAGCTTGCGACTTATATACAGTTTTCTTTGTTTGCATATACTCATATGTTGGAGCTCTGTGTAGTACGAGTTTTATGAGCTTCGTGATTTAACTACCTTGGAGCTAATTATATGGATTTACATTGAAACGTTATTTCAAATCTATTTTTCCTTGCCAATAACTTTCCTGTCTTACCGAGTTTATACCAACTCGCACTCAGCAGTCAGTATACAATCACGCAATGTGAAACGTATAACTTGCCTTCAGCAATGAGTTAATTTTGTGGGTTTCTCACTGTAATAAACATTAAAACTAGATTCTGTAATTGTGAGATATTGTAACAAACTGGCAGTACATGCCCACAGCACTGCACGTGGCTATTAGCCAAGTTGTTTTACATGTTTTTCTCGAATGATTACGTTTATTCTAGTTCACATAAATTCAGTTTCCTTTTACTATATTCATTGTAAATAATTGCGATAAAAATAAATGTTCATTATCTGGGTAATTTTCCACCAACTCTCAGCAGTTAGATCGCGTTACTAGTTTGATTCATGGGTCTATACATTGTGTATGAGAGGCCATACTGATGTGCTCGATTGGTGTCATACTCTGCAGTCCACAATTTTTCGTGTCTCTTTTCTACTTTTTCTTAGTGATACTTTTTGTGTGCTGCTCGACAGTCAAAAACACGTATATGAAAGATTCTTTTCGGTACTTGAGTAAGAACCTTTAAAAGTGCCGATAAGCTTACATTAGCAAATATTGAGAAAGTCGTATTTTTCTGTTTTTCATAATTATGGTGAGAACGTATACAAAGAAACGACAGCATATCCTTGCAGCGCTGTCAAGACTCTTCTAATATATTCTTCTGACGCCAGGTGTCAGGTGAGTAACATGGACAAGTGACAGCCGCGAAGTTTAAAAAGGAATAATATCACCACAGGTTTCGTAAATATATGTGTGATTGACGACTAATTAAGCTTTGTACAAAAGCATCTATGTAATTTTTTTAAATATCAGAGGTTTTGTATATCGCTGGGTCTTGTTTTTAAGCTGCCGCTCAGAAGTACCTGCTTGGAGATGAACCTGAATCATTGATTACTCAACTGGAATTATTGACTGAGTTTAATCCATGTAACGTTGCATAAAATAACATAAGAGAAAAATGTAAATGATTATTAGAAATCAAGTGATTTTGTAAGTAACCGAGTGATAAATGTAAAGGAGGAATTTCATCGTAGCTGCCGAGTTTACAACTAACATTCATTTTCGATCTTGAGTAGAAATTTATTTATTTTTAAGATGATTAACACTGTTGCAATCAGTCCCAAGTGAATTAACTCGTCTAAAAGTTATGCACTTACACGACGGTTATTCACAAATAAACTTCTGATTTCCTTGTAGCTTCATGGCGCTTGTGTGCCTAAAAAAGGAGACTTTGAAGGTCATGTTGCGACAGTCAGCTTTCTGTTACTTTCGTCTGTCTGTGAACAGCAAGCGACTGATATCGACGATGTTACTGTGTCTCCTCTCAGTTGCTAGTTACTTTCTGTCATTCGCTTTCTGCAAGCAGAGGGAGTCAGCCCCGCCGACATTCACCGTCGATTGTGTTGCCTGTATTGTGATGGGGTAGTGAACGATGGTGTCGTGAGGGAGAGCTTCGGAAAATTCAAGGCTGGTTGCACAGATATGCTGGATGAAAGTGGTCGAGAATATGTTCAGACGTGACTGTTGAACTCTTACAATATGTTTACAAAATTCTGAGTGCGATTCGTCGATTTACAGTTTTTGCGCTTTCTGAAGATGTGCCTCAGATTTCAGGGGCAACTCTCTTTAACACTGTAACACAGAGTTTAGGTTACCGTTTTAGGTTTGTGATTGTGGGTACCAATGTGTCTAACCAATGTTCACAAAACTAAAAGACTGGGTTGGACCTCCACATTCCTTAAGTTGTACCATGAAGAGGGGGAGGAATTTCTGACTGGAACCATGAATCGGGGCGAGACATGGACGTAGTACGTGAACTCTGGAACAGAGTCTTTCCAAACAGTGCAAGTACACATATTCTCGGAATGAACACAACAAAAGCAAGATGACGCTTTCAATCCGCAAAATGATGGTTACACTTTTTCAGGATTGCAAGTCAATTTTGTCAACAGATTTCATGAGAGTATGGCGGGAGAATTCTGTGATATCCAGGTTTATTCTGAGACTCTTACGAAATTCTGGTGGGCAATGCAAAACACACGGCTCGGGATTACAACCAAAGCAGTCAATCTCATTCACGACAACGCGCGACCCCTGCAGCGAATCGAACGAAGGAAAAAATCAGACTTTGGCGTATAACGCGGAATTGGCATCAAGAGACTTCCATCTCTTCCCCAAGATAAAAGTCAGCTACTCAGCACTTAATAATCGACGATGAGTTCGAAATACGCTATCAACAATTCGCTGAAGTTCGTGTCCATTTAAGAGAAATGTTTGAATTTGAGTATGTGGAGAAGCAATCTTAATACGTATGCACAGACAGTATATCGAGAATTTTGTTATTATTTTTTTTCTTTATTTACCGGAAATTTGGAGGCCAATTTATGAACTGCCCTCGTAGTTTCAATCGACGTACAGACAGAAGAAAAGGGCTGTACTAAAACTTTTTCATCAAAAAGTACTTTGGCCAACGTGACGAAAGCCCAGTCAGGTGGAGTATTAGAGGTAATTTCAAAAACAAAATTGAGCTAGCGGAACATCGCCTCAAGATAAGAGGCATACACGGTCTTTCTTTTTCTTCACAGTCCATCACCATTACGATGTATTAACTTTCGCCCAAGACTTATGAAACAAGTTTGCCAATATCGCAAGGAATTCTTTTTATTACTATTACCGGTGTCGACAGATCTACACTGCAGCAATGATCTTGTAACGCTATTAGATGCACTTGCTTTTTATAACACTGAAAGTCACATAGTGATGTTGCGTCAAATTTTAATAAAAAGTAGCAGGAAAAATCAGCATATCGCAAATAAAATACCACACAGCTAAAACATACAACATGTTGTGATAATGTCCCAATATACTAATGTATAAAATGATGTGCTAATGTCCCAGCATACACTAGTTCAAATGGCTCTGAGCACTATGGGACTCAACTGCTGAAGTCATTAGTCCCCTAGAACTTAGAACTAGTTAAACCTAACTAACCTAAGGACATCACAAACATCCATGCCCGAGGCAGGATTCGAACCTGCGACCGTAGCGGGCTTGCGGTTCCAGACTGCAGCGCCTTTAACCGCACGGCCACTTCGGCCGGCCATACACTAGTATGTTGGGGCATTAGCACATCATTTTGTATGTTTTATAAAAGAATTACTGGCCACCTTGGCAAACTTGGTTCTTCAAGAACAACGTAACTTTCAGATCGGCCCAATGACCGACGCAATGTCAAACATATACGAGGCCTGTTCAGAAAGTAAGCTCCGATTGATTGCCAAATTGAAACCACAGTGAACATCAGAAATGTTTTACTTGTAACAATTAGCTACACCTTTCAGCTACTTCTCTACGTAGTCGCCGTTCTGACTTAGACTTTTGTCATAGCGTTGTACCAACTTTTCAATAGCCTCATGATAGAAGGCAGCCGCCAGTGCTTTCCGCCAATTCTCCACGCTGGCCTACACCTCGTTGTCTGTGTCAAAATGTTGTCTTCAAAGACAGCGGTTCATGTGACCAGAGATGAAACTCAGGGGGAGACAATTGCGGACTGTATTGTGGGTAATCTCACATTTCCATTTGAAAACGATGCAGGAGCATCTTCATTGCCCCTGCAGAATGCGGCTGAGAATTGTCTTGAAGAAGAAACAGCACGACAGTTATGTAATGTTAGCTGCATAGCTTCAGGCGCAATTTCTCACCAGGCCCTCGTACTTGGCGGCAGACACTATTTTCCAGACATCTTTACGCACTCACTGCGAGCTCAGAAATGAGAAGAGCGACGTGATGCTAACTGGGGTTATACTAGAGACACTACCCAACACATCTGTGCAAAGCTTTATCGGATTTTCATAGTCGTTTCCATTTCGCGACCGATCGGAGCTTACTTTCTGAACGCCCCTCGTATAAGCTGTGAAATAAATTGAAATGTACAACGCACATTAGATGTTAGGTTTGCACGTTTATCTAGCGGCATTTTTCAGTTAACTTCGTCACAATACGTTGGCACATTAGAAAGTCAGCTGCCATGGCAATGACTATTAACTGAGACATTTCCCTTACTTGCTTTACACAGTTTGACGCACGACCTCGGAACCACAGGCTATTATTTGACTTCAACAGTGTAAGGTTTCTAAAATCACCCTGCAATTGCGGCTTAGTTCAAGGCATATACTGACTTACTTTCACAAGGGGGCGGTTTTCAAAATTTAGCAGGGAGCTTACATCTTCGGCATCGTTATAGCGACAGTGTTACTTCCTGAGACGAGAAAAGACCAACCTCTGCCAAATGAGCATGTGAACGACATGCTTGACACATCGATCAAAAAGAATTGGCTTAAAGGAAAAAACGAAAACTGAGAGTGGCTACCATAATGGTGGTAAGCTTATCGTGGTAGTAAGGAGAAAAATAAAAAAAATTAAAAAAATAGATAAAATATTAATTTGACAAGTCGTGGTTGGTTCAAATGGCTCTGAGCACTATGGGACTTAACATCTGAGGTCATCAGTCCCCTAGAACTAACCTAAGGACATCACACACATCCATGCCCGCGGCAGGATTCGAACCTGCGACCGTAGCGGTCGCGCGATTCCAGACTGCAAGTCGTGGTCCCAGTGATCTCAACGAGATGTTAATAAAATATGTAGTTGCTTTTTGGCTGTTGAAAATGATATTTTATTTATATATATTCGACGTGGAGAATTTCTTGCTGAAACAGATTTGCACAAGAAGTATTTCACCATTAAGACGGTCTCCGTAGTGTTGGGGCCGTACTTAGTCTGGGTGTGACTGGCAGAAACACACTTTAAATAATGTCATGCTCTATCCTAAGGTGTTGTTTTCTTCAAGGAAAAAGAGACCTGAAAGAAGGGACAGCGTTAACTAATTGTTGAATGAAAGGACGGTACGCCCAATTGTCCTCTGACGATACGTAAGCAGTTGCCGTCATAGTGTATAATACAATTAGCTTCTTCAACCACAATACAAATACACTAAGATGACAGAAGTCATGGGGTAGTGATATGCACATATACAAATGGCGGTAGTATCGCTTAAACTAGGAATAAATGGAAAGTGGACTGACGGAACTGTCATTTGTACTCAGGTAACGCGTGTCTGAAAGTTGCCAACGTGGTTATAGCCGCACGACGGGAATTAAGAGACTATGAACGCGCATTGTTAGCTGGAACATTCTGTTTCGGACATCGTAAGGAAGCGTCGAGGGGCATGAAAGGGAAGCAGTGGTTGGGAAGGGAGTGAGACAGGGTTGTAGCCTCTCCCCAATGTTATTCAATCTGTATATTGAGCAAGCAGTAAAGGAAACGAAAGAAAAATTCGGAGTAGGTATTAAAATCCAAGGAGAAAAAATAAAAACTATGAGGTTCGCCGATGACATTGTAATTCTGTCAGAGACAGCAAAGGACTTGGAAGAGCAGTTGAACGGAATGGACAGTGTCTTGAAAGGAGGATATAAGATGAACATCAACAAAAGGAAAACGGGGATAATGGAATGTAGTCGAATTAAGTCGGGTGATGCTGAGGGAATTAGATTTGGAAATGAGACACTTAAAGTAGTAAAGGAGTTTTGCTATTCGGGGAGCAAAATAACTGATGATGAAGAAAAATGTAGACTGGCAATGGCAAGGAAAGCGTTTCTGAAGAGGAGAAATTTGTTAACATCGAGTATAGATTTAAGTGTCAGGAAGTCGTTTCTGAAAGTATTCGTATGGAGTGTAGCCATGTATGGAAGTGAAACATGGACGATAAATAGTTTGGACAGGAAGAAAATAGAAGGTTTCGAAATGTGGTGCTACAGCAGAATGCTGAATATTAGATGGGTAGATCACATAACTAATGAGAAGGTATTGAATAGAATTGGGGAGGAGTTTGTGGGACAACTTGACGAGAAGAAGGGACCGGTTGGTAGGACATGTTCTGGGGAATCAAGGGATCACAAATTCAGCACTGGAGGGCTGCGTGGAGGGTAAAAATCGTAGAGGGAGACCGAGAGGTGAATACACTAAGCAGATTCAGAAGGATGTAGGTTGCAGTAGGTGCTGGGAGATGAAGAAACTTGCGCAGGATAGGGTAGCATGGAGAGCTGCATCAAACCAGTCTCAGGACTGAAGACCACAACAACAGCAACAACAAGGGAATTTGATATTCCGAGATCCACATTGTCAAGAGTGTGCCGAGAATACCAAATTTTAGGCTATGCCTCTCACCACAGAAAAGGCTGTAACGGACGGCCTTTACTTAACGATCGATAGCAGCGGCGTTTGTCAGTGCTAGAAGGCAAGTAACACTGCATGAAATAGCCGCAGAAATATGTGTTGAACGTCCCACGAACGTAAGAGTTAGGTCAGCGCGGAAGAGTTTGGCGTTTATGGGCTATGGCAGCAGATGACCTCCGCGAGTGCCCATCTCCTGCAGCGCCTCTCCTGGACCCTAGACGACTGGAAAACCGTGGCCTGGTCAGATGAGTCCCGTTTTCTTTTGGTAAGTGTTGGTGGTAGGGGTCGGTTGTGGTGCATGATGGCAGGGTTCGAGTGTGGTGCAAATCCCACGAAGCCACGGACCCTCAAGGCACTGTGCAAGCCGGTGGTGCCTCCATAATTGTGTGGGCTACGTTTACATGAAATGGACTGGGTATTCTGGTCCAAATGAACCGATCACTGACTAGATGGTTATGTTCGCCTACTTGGAGACCATCTGCGGCCATTCATGAACTTCATGTTCTTAAACAACGATGGAATTTTTATGGACAACAGCGCTTCATATTACCAAGCTACAGTTGTTCGCAACTCGTTTGAAAAACATTCTGGACAATACGATAAAATGATTTAACCATCCGGATCTCACGACATGAATCCCGTCGAACATTGTTGGACGTAATCGAGACGTCAGCTTGAAACAGTTCTCGGGTATCCGACCGGATAGCGTCGTAATTTCTCCACAATATTTTGGCAGACATACACGCTGCCATCTTCAAGTGGTTCCTGACGAATGCCGTGCTGTTTCTCGAGGCGCCCTATGTATACTAGCCGTTATCCCCTCCACCGTTCCTCTCCTGGTGTCTTTGGTGCGGCCGGCGCGACGGCTACTGGAGGTGGTGGGGAAAGCGGCGCCTGGGTCTGAACTGGGTTCTAAAGTCTCCCTGCTGCCGCCGTTGGGGGCGGTCCTCGATCTCTGGAACCACATCTTTCTCTCCAGGCTGAGTGTAGGGTTCAAGGCCTGACTAAGTTGAAGGCCGCAGTCTTTATTAATTAGATCAACCTGTAGTCGGATTTCGATGGCCTATTTAGTAACGCAGTCCCAGAAGTAGGAGGATTGACAGAGTATTTTTGTTTTTTCATAGTCCATAGTATGGTCAGTCTTTATACAATGGTCAGCCAAGGCTGATTTAATGGCCTGGTGTAATTCGGTATGGCGCTTGTGTTCGCGGCACCTCTCTTCTACAGTGCGGACTGTCTCCCCAATGTATGATTTTCCGCACTGACAGGGAATTTGATAAATGCCTGGTTTTCGAAGGCCTAGGTCATCTTTCACTGAACCCAGTAGAGTCAAGGTTTTTGCAATGTGGCGGAATACACATTTCACATTGTGTTTCCCCAGGATTCTACTGATTTTTCTTGAGGTGTTTCCGACAAACGGAATGCACGCCAATGACTTGTGTTCTTCTGTTTCTTCTTCTTCTTGTTCTCTTGGCGCAGTCTGTCTGAGTGCGTGTCTTATTTGCTTCTGGCTGGACCCATTTTTCCGAAATGTTGTCTCGAGGTGCTGTAGTTCTGCTGGAAGGCTCTCCTGATCGCAGATCGATCGTGCCCTGTAAACAATTGCGACGCTACCCTGTCGGATACCCGAGAACTCTTCAAATTAGCCGGCCGGAGTGGCCGAGCGGTTCTAGGAGCTACAGTCTGGAACCGCGCGACCGCTACGGTCGCAGGTTCGAATCCTGCTGCGGGCATGGATGTGTGTGATGTCCTTAGGTTAGTTAGGTTTAAGTAGTTCTAAGTTCTAGGGGACTTATGACCTCAGCAGTTGAGTCCCATAGTGCTCAGAGCCATTTGAACCATTTCTTCAAATTAGAAATACGCCGGGAAAACTTCAGATCGAGACGTCAGTTCTTGCACAAAATCTTGCACCGACACTGGACGGCTACTGAGGCAGCATGCCTCAGTATTTTTGCAGGGGACTTCCAACAACTTGTTGAGTGCATGCGACGTCAAATTGTTGCAATACGACGGGCAAAAGGAGGTCCGACACAATGTTAGGACGTATCCCATGACTTTTGCCAGTTCAGTATATATTACCATTGAATCTCTCACCAGCGTTATTGCGAAAGTTACGCGAGTGTTATTACTTCATGAAAATTGTACCGCACACAGTACTCTATAATAATCTCTGCCAGCTGCCACTAGATCCCGGGAAATGATCTATCGACAAGCACTGCTGCCTGATGGGTGGTCCACGAACTTCCACACCACTGTACCACTTTCTATTACAACAGATCCTCATAAATGAAAGAGACTGAAATAAGCGCCTCCGATACTGAAAATCAATTACAACTACTCACAGAGGATAAGGCATATTGCTCAGGCGAGAGAGAGGTTGAAATACGAACCTCCGATAAACAAAATCAGTTAAAACTATTCACAGGGGATAAGGCATCTTGCTCACGCAATGGATTTTACGTTAGTGACGCTGTGAAATTTATCCCTTTCGCAGCTCATATGTATCGAAAATCTCTCACGCGGAATATAGCTTCGCATGAACAGAAATGAAGGCGGATCATTCTCTAGACGAACTGGTAAGGGAACAGGTTCATAGAATTACAGATCAGCTATGCTAACGAGCATCAGTGACAGGATACTACCGCACTTATTAAGATAAAATATTACGACCAGCGTGCAAAAGAAACACGTTGCTGAACCAGCACAGACTCAAGAAAAGCTACCCGAGTGACACAAAGTTTGCTGTATTCACACACGACGTCCTACACACAGGAAATGCAGGTCAGCAGGAAGGTTTTTTTACCATATTTTTTAAAGGATTTCTTCCCTATGCAGCAATGTCGATTATAACAACAAAGATCCGATTAGGTGATCATCGTAGATGGATTTTTATTTAAAAGAACCTATTACGTCTCATAAGAAGGCGGATGGTTGACACAAAGGGAAGGAAAATACGATGTGGCTCAGAGACTCGTAATAGGACAACTGGCGTTATCAATGTACAGAGCAATCAGAAAGTCCCATTACCATGCTCCCACATTGTATTAATGTGTGATTGTGGTAGAGGACAAATTTGAAATAGTATGACTATTTCGTATTGTTTATTCAAGAGTTTCTGTGTGCATCATCGTTTTCATAGCAGTGCTATGCTCCTCCATCTACAATGTGAAGTTCTCCTCTACACTGCTGGCGTCATGGCAGTAAATACACCTCGAACAGCGTCCTTAAGTTCGTCAGCTTATCGTATATCTGTATCTGTTTAATGAATCCTTGTAATGCATTGTCGCAAGATGACCAATCAGAACTTTGGCATAGCTACCTCGAAGGTGCAGGCAAATGGACAGAACCAAGTCCAATATATTTATCAATACCTCATTAAAATATTCTCTAGCGGCAGCAGCATAATGAGCTTCTGCTCCATCCTGCTGGAACCATACACGACCGAGCAGTGCCCGATCTTGCAGATGTGGGACAGATAAGTCACGCTATGTGGTGAGATACGTAACGTGATTCAGAATACCGTCAAAGAAATATGGACCTACCAAGCTGTTAGCAGAATTTGGAGCCCAGATCATGACATGCGGTGGGTTGTCAAGTTCTTCATAAAAATGTGGATTTTTTTTCGAGAAACAATTATTTATCTATTTTTCACTGTGATATATTGCACACTCATCCGAGACAAACGCCTTCCCCTTGAAGGAAGAGTTATAAAGACATCGAGCATTTGCTCACAGTCCTGAAAACGTTTTGATTGTTGTTATCACTCACTACGCTAGCAAACGAATGTTTAAATCCGTAGAACTTCGAATCATTTTTCACATGGTTTTGTAATTCGACTATGGAACTCCGAATTTCTATGACCACTTACGAATGGACTTTTTTGGCGAGCGTTCCACAGACGCTACAACCTCCACACACGTTTCCAATCATGACAGTTGCCGTCCTGAATTGGGCTTATCTTTTATTAAGGCATTTGCAGAGAGCTTTCTCTCATACCGTAAAACTGTTGTTTATGGTACAGAAGGTTTCTGATACCTTACAGTGAAATCATGCTGAATATCTCTCATTGATTTCCATGTATGGCGTAGTACGTCGCGTTCACTACGATCCGTTCCTCCGTCATGTAAGTGGACTCATCAGCCAAGATTTAGTTGTGCATCAGCACCTACAACTATAAGAAAACCTCATTATCATCTATGCAAGCCCAATTCAACAATGTTGCCCGATGACACTCTATAAAACGTCTGAATACATTTTCAAAGGTGATAATATATGAGGTTTTATTTCTCTTTTTGTGTGTTTTGTGAGAGTCTCCGTCTATGTACTTCCTCTTGTAACAACTTGGGGTGCACTACGACCCTGTACACAAATTTCGCCTATGGTCTAAATTGGCCTAGCTGGCTATTTGGTACTGAAGGATTGGGGAAGTGATGGTGGGCATGGTGCAGCTTAGCGGAATCAGTATAAAACAGCGCTTCAGGCCACGTCAATTGACCTGTAAGATTTCCACACGAATTCATTGTCGCATGCGATTGTAGTCAGCATAAAATCAATTTAAACCATCTTAAAAAGTTTACAGGTATACATTCATAAAGTTTCCGTGTTTACAAGTAGTCTTCTCTCTAGTACATCGTGTTAAAGGTAAAATTAGCTTTTAGAATATCTTTAGTTTTAATAGCTACCAATTTTTGTTGTTTAAGCTGAAAATTAAGTACTAGTGATGCTCTAGATTTGAAGTATTGCATATCGTGTAAATTTGGGCTGTAGCTAGATTTTTGACAATTTTGTCAAAATGACTAACCCATGCCGTGTTATTTCTAGAATATCGAGGAGAAACCCAAAATATATCCTGCACAGGAAACAATGTTACAAAAAAATGCTGTAGAAGAAAAAAATTCTGCTAATCCTGCTAAACGAAATGCTGTCAAAAGAAAATGAAGTTCGAAAAAGAGTGTGAAACCTCCTAACACTTTAGATTAGGAGTAGGTTTATTTTAAGTAACCGTGTATCTGCAATTTATGAAGTGTGCTTTCTGTGTTGTTTGAACTCCTTGTTGTATTGCAAGAAAATTAGTGTTTTGTAATGTATATATGAAAAAAGCAAAAGATATGCTGAAATTTTAAATTATGGTAATATGAATATGTTTATGAAGGAAGTATGTTTGTTAAAAGCTGGTTCACGCTTAGGGCACTTGTATTTGTAACATGTAAACGCTGTAGGGAAGTCCCTCCGCAACGAAAGTGGCATGGCGCGATGTAAAAGCTGGCTTTGGCGGTCGAACTGAACGCCTCCTTTGTGTGAATGGCAAGCAGTGTGTGGCAAGCCTTAGCACGGTACACCTCTACGGTGCTAAGAGAGACAATTGGAAGCTGCATTAGAAGGGATTTGCCTCGAATGTGGATCTGGCTATTATTTGGTATTCACGGAATAATGGAATGACTGTAATATGTTCAAAATCTGACGCCAAGACGAGATTTTATAGAGCATTCGTACATCAAGAGTCGTGAGTACAGTTAGCCGTCATTTCGCCACTGCTTCACAGACTTTATACACTCAGTTACATAATGTATATTGGTATGGACCAGTTAATTTCTGTGTTGTTCCAATAATAATCACATAAAACGTCAATTAGTGGTCGAAACCATAATTTCAATCTTGATCACGAACCTACGCAAGGTCATCACCTAAGTGCTACTAAAACCGGGTATCCTGATTTAAATGAACAATTCTGGCATTCATGTGTTTAAAAGTGATTTTTTGTCTAAAGTAAAAGGAGTAGTAAAAGTTAAAGCAAGAGTAAAATTTGGATACTTTGTTTATGGACTACTCCAAGTGATATTGTTAAGGTAGGAAGTAAATAAGTACAAAAATGTAAAGGTCAATCAACAAGAAAATGAAACCCCAATTATTGAGTGGCAAAAACCATAAAAGCGAGACTGAAAAGGCTTTTGCTGAAGTATCCTTAGATTATTATAAAATATACTTTTGTAGATTGTGTAAATATTATTGCCAAGATTATCTGCTTCACAGGTGATTAAAGTACAACTACATATAAATCTTTAATGAACCGATTTGCGGTAGTACTGTTAAAAGTGAAGTTATGCACATTTTCAAAGATAGTGTGGTTTTGGTACCCACCGTGAATGGTTCCTTTTGAAGTTAATTGAGCCCTGTGTTTTTTATTACCTTGCAAAGTAATTTAAGTCAATGATTAACTTTTAGAGATAGGTTTTAGGTTTGCAATAATCAAAGAACCATGGTTAGTGAAAGTATACCAGTTTATGGGTCACCATCATAAATCTTTAATGAACCGATTTGCGGTAGAACTGTTAGAAGTTACGCACATTTTCAAAGATAGAGTAGTCTTAGTACCCATCATGAATGGCTCCTTTTGACGTTAATTAAGCCCAATGTTGCAGTTTATTACTTTTCAAAGTAATTGAAGTCATTGATTAGCTTTTAGATATAGTTTTTACTTTTGCAATTATCAAAGAAACTTGGCTAGTGAAACTGTACCAGTTTATGGGTCCCCGTCATATTGTCCTCCTATTAAGAAAAAATGGAGCTGCTACTGTTACTAACTGCTACATGCATAAGAGCTTAAACAGTGTATTTAAGATGTTATTCATATTTATTTGTGTAATTTATGTCAGCCATGATAGAAGCCCCTAATGTCCAAAATTAGTTCTGCACTTCATACAGTAACGTTTTCGTATTTTGATTAAGTAATGCTATTGATTGTGGCCGTCAGTAGTATGAGCTCGAAGCAATTTTGCTCCCCATAATTTACTGAGTGTGGGTGTTTTTGGTAATGCTATTACACGCAGTACAGAGTGCACTGTGTCATTTTGTATCCTGTTTGCTATTCAAAGGGAAGTCTCAACAAAAAAAACTTCAATAACTAATATCCAATTTTCTGAAATATATATTCACAAATTATTGTGCCTAATTAGGCTGGCAACCGCTCATTTTCTTCATTCACTCATAATTTTACCACTTCTGTTAACTCCCAAGGTTAAGGCCCATTTGGTTTTACTGTCAACTGCACAAAATTAGAAATTACAGTCGGATACCCTTTTCAATTAGACACACGCATGGTCTACCTTTGAAATTCCCTCAGAGCGTATCACTAGCGTGTTTCACGACACATTAGCGCTATACGTAGGTTTTTCCGTGGCAGAACTAAAGGTTTACTTATTAGGGAATAGTGTTATAATCTCATCCAAATACTTTACGGTTGTGACACGAGGCATATACGGGAAGTATGGTCCGATCGGGTGCGAAATGGAAACCACAGTGAATATTCGATGAAGCTTTGCACAGATGTGTTGGGGAGTGTCTCTAGCATGTCCGTCGATCGCGTGACGTTTCTCTTTTCTGAGCGCGCACTGAGCCTAGAAAATGGAGTCTCCCACCAAGTATGAGCACCTGGTGAGAGATTTCACCTGATGCCATGCAGCCCACATAACTGTAATGTGTATCCTCCTCCATGACAATCCTCGACCGCACGCTGCAGGGGCAATGAAGACACGCCTGCAGCGTATTCTTTGGGAATTGTTTTATCTTCCACCATACAGTCAGGATATGGTTCCCTCTGATTTGCATCTCTTCGCTCACATGAACCGCTGGCTGTGAAGACAACGTTTTGGCACAGTTAATGAGCTGTAGGCCAGCGTAGAGAATTGGTGGATAGCACAGGAGGCTCGCTACTATGGGGAGGATACTGGAAAGTTAGTACAATGCTACGAAAAACGCCGGAAGTCGGAGGTGTGACTATGTAGAGAAGTAGCTGGAAGGTATAGCTAACTCTTGCAAATAAAACATTTGTGATTTTAACAGTGATTTCCATTTCGCGATCAGTCGGACTGTACTTATCGAATAGCCCTCGCAGCTAAAAGAAAAAGAAATAATACAAACGGAAATGGATGAAAAAAGGAAGAAAGTAATTCAGAAGAGTCACAGACAGATGAACCCGCCACATCATTCATTGTCGAGGACTTGTGAATGAAAATTTTCTGGTGATGTGCAAGGAGAGCTGTGAGTTATGTGCATCATGTGTAATATGTGGGCACATAACAAAGGTACAGGGACAGATAAAGACTTTTATACTTGTGACTTTTACATCTTACAGTCATTGAAAGGCACAGTAAATTGCAGATGTTCAAATGAAGACCACTTTTAGCCTTTGGGTTATCGACGGTGAAAGGTCACAGAATTATTGATAGGCTAATGAAAGAAATCATGGCTTCAGTCCCTGGACCCGATAATCATTTTAACAGAGTCCACAACTGCGGGGAAGTTTGTGACCAAGTTTCTATGGACGCCTTACAGGTTCCCTAAAGCTGTCGCAATGAAGAACTGCTAACGTGGCGTGACGTGTCGAATATGGCGGAATAGGCATACCCACCTGTAAGCAGGCCGTCGGTGTTGTATGCGACTGCGCTGTCTCTGGGACTGGATGAGTGACAGACCGCCGAGTTACAAGGAGATCATACAGTCCATTAGGTACTTACGAGGAGATCATGTAGTCCGTTAGGTAAAGAGGTAGCCACGTACTAAACACGGGATTTCCCAGGACAACTACGATTATATCAGTGATGGTCTCTGTTGGCTATTGTGAGTGGGGAAAATTCGTCAATATAACGAATTTTCGTTACTGAATACTACCAGCACCAGATGGTCTACAGTAAAACCAAGTGCACATTTGGAAAGGAAACTCAGAGCAAGAGTTGGTGTAAAATACGTAATTACGATGTGTTGGTGATTTAACTGCCACATAGGAATCAATAATAGGGGCTATGTTTAACGAACTTCGGTCGTTAACTTATAAATAATTGAAAGTAGAGACACAAACACAACCAACAGAGTGCGGAAGGATTTATTTAACACACAGTAATAGTACTTATAATAGTAATACTAATAATAGTAATAATAATAATAATAATAACCGGTATAATAATAATAACTGGTTTAGATTTATAATCTAGTTGACAACGCTTTTTCCGATTTAGTGTATTTCATTACGTCACCGTGTAATATTCAATACAAAGTCCATAATGCAGCTAAGTCATTCTTAACTGAATACAAAAAGGGGATGTGTGAGTAACAGTACAGCTTAACTGTCAATCCCCCAACCAAGTTTACAAAGTTAATAGATTTATAGGATCTAAAGTACAAGATATCTGTGTAGAATCTATGAAGAAAACTGCGGAAGAGGCAGTAATAGAAAACAGTGGTAATAGAGACTTGACTGCAGCATTCTATAGTACCTGGCGTAAACAGGGATATACATCTCTTCACGGTGGAGTATCCGCCACCAGTATGTATACAGAGAAAATTTTAGATGTAGCAGTAATATCTAAATACTGTAGGTGTCCACAAAAATGTGAAAGTATACATGAAAATAATTCTACAGACAACTATAGTGGCAGTAGTGGGGAGGAATGGAAGTGGCTGGTGTTGCTAGTATATTTCAACTCCCTGTTGTCTGCGATAAAGTGCGATATGTGAATTACCTTGAGACGATGATTCTAAAAGTTTCGAACGTATTCAAGAACTGAAGTCCTATGGTGATGATGTTGTAGTGCACAAATTTGAATGTATTGAACACGTACAGAAACGAATAGGATCAACACTTCGGCGACTGAAAGCTTCGTACAAAAAACAAAAGTTTGGTGATGCTGAAGGGTTGGATAGGAAGGAAAGGTTAGCTGACAGTGCAACTGACAAAATACGGAGCTATTATGAAATGGCTATTAGGCAAAACACACACAGTGTCGATGAAATGAAGAAGGCTGTTTGGACTCTTTTTTTTTCATACTTTTCCAACGGATGAAAGTTCCCATCATTACTTGTGTAAAAAAGGAGTGAACTGTTGGTATAAATACAACAAGGGATTGCTAACTGGTGAAGTGTACACTCATAAACATTAGTCTGCCTCATGCAGTAATGGAGGTGATAAAACCTATTTTCATAGACTTACCGGCACCTGAACTGTTGAAAAACTTAGTTCATGGAAAAACTCAAAATCCTAATGAAAATGTAAATAGTGTTATATGGTCAAGAATCCCAAAGACTGTGTTTGTTGCAATAGAAACACTTTGGTGTGTGTGATGCTGTTGCTACTTTCAATGATGGCAACACTGTAATGTGCAAAGTATTTCGAAATATGGAAATGAAGATAGGCTTCAACATGGTACGAACGATGCCTGCTTTAGACAAGGAACGTATTCAGGCTTCAGACAGGACTGTAAATAGCCTATAAAAACAAGACAGAGTAAACAGGAAGAGGACAAAGAGGAAGCTGGAGGAAGATGAAGATAATCCATCCTATGGACCGGGAATGCACTAAAAAGGTAATCCAAACTTTGTCAAAAAAATGGTTCAAATGGCTCTGAGCACTATGGGACTTAACTTCTGCAGTCATCAGTCCCCTAGAACTTAGAACTACTTAAACCTAACTAACCTAAGGACATCACATACATCCATGCCCGAGGCAGAATTCGAACCTGCGACCATAGCGGTCGCGCGGTTCCAGACTGTAGCGCCTAGAACCGCTCGGCTACTCCGGTCGGCCAAACTTTGTCGCTCGATTCCCAAAAGTTTTGTTTTTTCATGCCAATAACATGTTTTCTCAGGATGTACCGAACAAATTTGCTTCAGATTTTCAGGAAATGTTACACAGTCCCATCTGCTTAACTTGATACAGCCTTTTTCCAAGAACTTCTAAACTGCTGAATTTATAAACAAAAATGGCACAAAAAGTATTGAATTTTCATTATAATAGAAAAACATTTGTCTCTAACAACTGAACTCAATTTTTTAAAGTTCCTCTTTTAAGTTGTAGCAAATAATCCAATAAATAATTGTAAAATTTTCAACTTCCTAGCTCAAATACTTTCTGAGAAAACATGTAATTTAAAAGCACTATTTTAACATTGGAAAGATAGGGCTTTCTAGTGTCCCTTAAGCATTTGACTGCAAATAATATATTGCCCAAGTCACAGTTCACTTTCAGATAAACCTATTTACACGTACCAGGAGAATGTGCTTAATTCATTAGATAACAGACTATAGTGGTATTTTCTAAGACTTGTCAAACCCCTTTGACTGTGTGAATCACAGCTTTCTCTGAAATAAATTACAATATTTGCTGTCACTGGCAGGGCAGAAAAATGGAAACAAAGGGTTTCGTTGCGAAATATCTATGGAGTAAGGAATCAGTTTTCATCCGTTTGGGAATTAGTTACATGTTCCCCCCACGTTCCAGCTTGGGTCCGTTGCATTTTCTTGTGGTACATTAATGATCTCTCGTCTGTTACATTACCAGATGCTAAGTTTGTTTTGCTTGCATATGCAGTGACAAAACATTGGAATAAATAACAAACAAAGTACAGATTTAGAATTGACTGCTAATCAAATTTTCAGTGACATTAATAACCGGTTTAAAGCTAATTCACTGTCATTAAACTTTCAAAAGACTCACTATATGCAGTTCAGAACCGGTAAGAGATTTTCTTCCAGCATGTTATAACATATGAAGACATGAAGACAGGAAAGGGTGACAGTGTTAAATTTCTTTGGTTACAACCTGATAATGAATCCAGTTGGCAAGGGCAGACCACAGAATTGCTGAAGTGTCTAACCCAAGTCTGTATTTATAATGTAAACGACGTCAGATATAGGAGATATAAAAATAGAAAAAAACTTGCATACTTTGCTTACTTTCATTGTCATATGGTATTACATTCTGGGGTAACTCGTAAAACCGAGGAGAAGTTTTTAGAGTGCAGAAGCGCGAATATTCATTTGTGGTGCAAATTCAGAAACATTATGCGGGAACGTGTTCCAGGGACTGGGTACTATGACAGCTGCTTCTCAGTGTATTTATTCCTCAATGAAATTTATTGCAAATAATATGTCTCTTTCCAACCAATAGTTCAATACATAGTAGGAACAACAAAAAAGGGATCCAATACTCAGGAACATCCATTTTCCATAAATTTCCAGCAACCATCAAAAAATTGTTTTCAGGTAAACGGACTAAACAGAGTTTGAAAGACTTTTTGGTAGACGACTCCTTTTACTATATACGTGAATATCAAAACAGAGACTGTTAGACCAGCTTAAGTAGAAATGTCCGTTAGATTTTAGTTTTAACAGCACTTGGTCACAACAGTCGAGATTAGGTACTTTGCGTATTTATTAAAACTGAGTAACTGTTTCATTCTCCTGTGTATTAATTCAGTAAATATTATTAGTTGCAGTTTAACTTCTGTATTCACACGTCTTGACGATCTTCGGACAAATGATAAGGGAAGTGTATATTATCTTCAAATGTTCCATGTTATACTTTCTGATATGTTCCACACCCAGTAGCATCATCTCATTTTTGGGTCTATGGAACGAAAACTGAATCTAATCTAATCTAATGTTAGTAATCTGTGCTTTGTGTTTATCTTAAGTGGGGGAAAATAAATCCGTGTCTAACGCAAAGACTTTCCGAAGAGGAAACGTGCAACTCACTACATGCATCATATGTTGTTGTTGTTGTAGTATTCAGTCCTGAGACTGGTTTGATGCAGCTCTCCATGCTACTCTATCCTGTGCAAGCTTCGTCATCTCCCAGTACCTACTGCAGCCTACAATCCTTCTGAATCTGCTTAGTGTATTCATCTCTTGGTCTCCCTCTACGATTTTTACCCTCCACGCTGTCCTCCAATACTAAATTGGTGATCCCTCGATGTCTCAGAACATGTCTTACCAACCGATCCCTTCTTCTAGTCAAATTATGCCACAAGCTCCTCTTCTCCCAAATTCTATTCAATACTTCCTCATTAGTTATGTGATCTAGCCATCTAATCTTCAGCATTCTTCTGTAGCACCACATTTCGAAAGCTTCTATTCTCTTCTTATCTAAACTATTTATCGTCCATGTTTCACTTCCGTACATGGCTACACTCCATACAAATACTTTCAGAAACGACTTCCTGACATTTAAATCTATGCTCGATGTTAACAAATTTTTCTTATTCAGAAACGCTTTCCTTGCCATTGCCAGTCTACATTTTATATCCTCTCTACTTCGACCATCATCAGTTATTTTGCTTCCCAAATAGCAAAACTCCTTTACTACTTTAAGTGTCTCATTTCCCAATCTAACTCCCTCAGCATCACTCGACTTCATTCGACTGCATTCCATTATTCTCGTTTTGCTTTTGTTGATGTTCATCTTGTACTCTCCTTTCAAGACACTGTCCATTCCGTTCAACTGCTCTTCCAAGTCCTTTGCTGCCTCTGACAGAATTACAATGTCATCGGCGAACCTCAAAGTTTTTATTTCTTCTGCATGGATTTTAATACCTACTCCGAACTTCTCTTTTGTTTCCTTTATTGCTTGCTCAATATACGGATTGAATAACACCGGGGATAGGCTACAACCCTGTCTCACTCCCTTCCCAACTACTGCTTCCCTTTCATACCCCTCGACTCTTATAACAGCCATCTGCTTTCTGTACAAATTGTAAATAGCCTTTCACTCCCTTTATTTCACCCCTGCCACCTTCAGAATTTGAAAGAGTGTATTCCAATCAACATTGTCAAAAGCTTTCTCTAAGTCTACAAATGCTAGAAACGTAGGTTTGTCTTTCCTTAATCTATTTCCTAAGATAAGTCATAGGGTCAGTATTGCCTCCCGTGTCCCAACATTTCTACGAAATCCAAAGTGATCTTCCCCGAGGTCGGCTTCTACCAGATTTTCCATTCGTCTGTAAAGAATTCGCGTTAGTATTTTGCAGCTGTGACTTATTAAACTGATAGTTCGGTAATTTTCACATCTGTCAACACCTGCTTTCTTTGGGATTGGAATTATTATATTCTTCTTGAAGTCTGAGACTATTTCGCCTGTCTCATACATCTCGCTCACCAGATGGTAGAGTTTTGTCAGGGCTGGCTCTCCCAAGGCTATCATACTTCTAATGGAATGTTGTCTACTCCAGGGGCCACGTTTCGACTGAGGTCTTTCAGTGCACTGTCAAACTCTTCACGCAGTATAATTTCTCCCATTTCATCTTCATCTACATCCTCTTCCATTTCTATAATGTTGTCCTCAAGTACATCGCCCTTGTATAGACACTCTATATATTCCTTCCACGTTTCTGGTTTCCCTTCTTTGCTTAGAAGTGGGTTTACATCAAAGCTCTTGATATTCAGGCAAGTGGTTCTCCTTTCTCCAAAAGGTCTCTTTAATTTTCCTGTAGACAGTATCTATCTTACCCCTAGTGAGATAAGGCTCTACATCCTTACATTTGCCCTCTAACCATCCCTGCTTAGCCATTTTGCACTTCCTGTCGATCTCATTTTTGAGACGTTTGTATTCCTTATATATCATATAGACGCACAAATTTTTGGAAGTTTTCCAGTGACAGGAGGAACATAGGCTACAGTTAAAACTGTGACGACTTTTCACCGTCACGTAGTATGACAGTGTACGTCAGCGATGACATAGATACAGATGCAGTAGTAATTTTTATAGTGGGCCTAATCTCTCGGCCTAAGCTCTGGCCGCCAAAATGGTACTCCAGCAATTCTGAATGAGTAGAACGCAGTAGAATCTCTTATCTCTGCTGTAGCTTAGTTTCTAGCTTAGTCTTTATCTTGAAATGGTTCAACTGATTGACTGAGGTGAGTGCCCAGTTGTTTAGATCACCTCAATTAAAACATGGTACGGTGTGCATACGGTCCTGAAAGAAAGACGAAAAGAGAATGTGGCATGGAAAAATGGGATATCAGGCAACAAAATGTTAGTACTGATATTGAAAAATTGCATGTGATCTTAAACAAACTGACAAAATCTTCACATTCGAATGGCAAAGAATTACTCGCAGCGCATTGGGCAAAATTCTCTGATGGCACTTTTACGGCTATCGGCATGGCTCGCGATCCTCTCGTTCACTTCAAAAGTGTGGGGATTGTCGGACCATCAAGATGCGAAGACGTCGTCAGTAGTAGAGTCAGGACCATTTGGCTGGAGCAGTCACTGGCATAGCCACCACCTCGAAGTAGTAGCGGCTGTCAGTCATCTTTATATACCCTCAAAACTGCGTCAGAACGGACTGGACTGCACTTGTACACCGAGGTGACTAAAGTGGTGAGGTAGCTATGTGAACCTCTACATATTGAAGTCGTATCGTGTACACATGGTATGAAAGGGCTTTGCTTTTCAGAGCTGTCATTGGTACTCACGTGAGTCGTGTAAAAAGGTTTCCGACGGGGTTACAGCCACGCGACGGGACAGACTTTGAATGTGGAATGGTAGTTGGAGCTAGACACATGGGACATTCGATTTCGACAATGTTTGGGAATTTAGTATTACGAGATCTACAGTGTCCTGAGAGTGCCGAAATACCAAACTTCAGGCATTACCTCTCACCACGGACAATACAGTGGTCGACAGCCTTCACTTAACGGTCGAGAGCAGTGACATTTGCGTAGCCAATGCTAGCAGACAAGCAACACTGCGTGAAATAACGGAAGAAATCAATGTGAGACTACTGAACCGTAAAATTATTACTGGTTCACCAAATGTTATTAATCTCAATCAATACACAAAATGTAAAGTGGAAGTAGGTGCCAAGGAATAACTGGTGAAATTACACGCAATTTTTCAGTAACACTTTTTATTCAAATTTGGTGCAAGACTTTACTATATTTAAAAATACCAGGAGACATTTAACAAATAAGTCACAATTTACGATAGGAAAGAACTTTTAAATTATTTAAAAAAATTTCACGCCAGTAAAAGGTAAGTACAGACAAGCAATTTAAAGTATACAACGCGACTCTGTATAATATTTCAAGCTCAGCTAAATTACAGTTGAATTTCACCCCATTCATTAAATGGCGCAGAATCTAACTTGCCTGCAACATATAAAGACAATCCTGTTTACAAAAGTTCTCAAAATAGAAAAACCAAAACGCATGAGTCATGCACACGGGGGGGGGGGGGGGGGGGGGACACTCACAGTTAATAACATTAATATTTCCGAAATATATAAAAAACAAATTTTACAATTTTCTGCCAGTTAACTTACGGCAAACATACACGCTCGCCAGGTAGGACTTGCGAACTTTTACAACATTCTCCTTTCAAGACAACAATTTCTACCCATAATGAAATGGCAAACCTTTGCATGGCAAGAAAACACACTAATAATCAACTACATCTACATCTACATACATACTCCGTAATCCACCATTCGGTGCGTGGCGGAGGGTACCTCGTACCACAACTAGCATCTTCTCTCCCTGTTCCACTCCCAAACAGAACGAGGGAAAAATGACTGCCAATAAGCCTCTGTACGAGCCCTAATCGCTCTTATCTTATATTTCCGCGAAATGTAAGTGGCGGCAGTAAAATTGTACTGCAGTCAGCCTCAAATGCTGGTTCTCTAAATTTCCTCAATAGCGATTCACGAAAAGAACGCCTCCTTTCCTCCAGAGACTCCCACCCGAGTTCCTGAAGCATTTCCGTAACACTCGCGTGATGATCAAACCTACCAGTAACAAATCTAGCAGCCCGCCTCTGAATTGCTTCTATGTCCTCCCTCAATCCGACGTGATAGGGATGCCAAACGCTCGAGCAGTACTCAAGAATAGGCCGTACTAGTGTTTTACAAGAGGTCTCCTCTACTACCTATATAAAACACATAAGCACGTTGATTAAAAGCCTTAAAAGGTATTGAATTGGAAAAAACACACAACAGTTATTGCTGACTAGAAACAATATAGCCAAATATACATAAACACAAATTTACGCAAGTTACAGCTTCCAGATGAGCAGGAATTCATTATACGAGGCAAAGGAATTTTCCTTCATTCTTAGAGTACCTTTTACACGTGAGTCTAGTAACACTAGTTATGTCAGGCGAGAGAATGGATCAGGTCTTAGTGCTTTGCATTTTAAACAGTACAATCATTGGTGCCTTAGACTTTCACAGACATGGCAGAGGCTAACAGTCGAATAAACCCGTAGGTAAACTGGAGGGGAAAGAAGCAATCCGAACCACAGATTTTTCTGACTACCCCCCTTTCGTCCTCAAAAGGGGACAAACGGATCATCCTTTCTAATATTACCACCTTCAAGCGGGTGGGCAGACGAGAATGATTGGCGGGAAACGCCCCCAAAAAATACGGCTGGTATAATTAACAAGAATAAGTAAATTGAATTCAATTAAACTTCATAAAATCTGTTAACAATCAATACCCAACTTCTGGTGCGTTACGACTCCCAGGACTGAACCAACGCAACACCTCCAAATGCTCTGCCGAGCCGCCCGCTGCCAGCCGTTTCAACAGACGCAGGAAGCTTCGCCGATTTTCAGAATCTCCCCGTCGGTCGACAGCATACGGCCGAACTGCAGTTTAGGCCACTTGCGGACCCACGCCCAGGGAAGATTCCTTTCGCGACGAGCAGTTAACGCCCCATATCACGGAGCCGTTACTCGCGTCGCTGGGTACTGACTTCTCAGGATCTACGCACCCAAATTGCATGAAAATGTAATGATATGTCAGTTATAGTATAGTATATTTGTCCAATAAATACCCGTTCATTATCTGCATTTCTTCTTGGTGTAGCAATTTTAATGGCCAGTAGTGTATTTGTTCGGAAGAAATGATTTTAAATTAGATTTGAAACTGTACTTAACTACCTGTCATTTTATGCTACCGGGAAAATGATCAAAAATTTTTGTTGCTGCATACTGATCTCCTTTCTGAGTCACTCATGTCTTTAAAATGGGCGTTAAGGGTCATTTTTCACTCTAAAGTTTTACGCAAGTACTGTACATCACTGTTCTTCTCAATTTGTGATGGATTATTTATGATGAATTTCATTAGCGAATTTTTGTATCTTGACAGTACAGTTAAAATGCCTAGCTCTTTGAAGAGGTACATACATGACGTCCGTGGGTGAACACTACTCATTATTCTTACTGCTCACATTTGTGCAATTACTACTATCTTTCTAAGTGATAAGGCACTTAGAAAATTATTCTGCACGATAATATTGAGTGTAAACGTGCAAAATATGTCATGAGTTAGATACTTTTGTTACCAAGGTTAGCAGCTGCAAGAAGAGTAAAATTAGCAGAACTCAATTGTTCAAGGAGCTCAGTAATATGCTTCTTCAAGTTCAAGTTTCCAGTAGTATGTACACCCCAAAAATTTCGTGCAGTCTAGCTTATTTACTGATTCCTACTCATGTGCTACATCAATTGTTGGTATGACTATTTACTGCGCAGAAATGAATATAGGTCAATTTTTCAAAATTCACGTAAAGTTTATATTCGGAGAACCACTTCACAATTCTTTGGAAAATATCGTTCACCAACTCTTCTGCTGCTTTCTCTCTAATTGGGCTTATTATAACACTAGTATCGTCTGCAAAGAGAACTAGTATTGCTATTGGAATAATAAGTGGAAGATCGTGCATATATTTAATGAATAGGAGTGGACCCAAAACTGAATCCTGTGAAACTCCGTTTGCGGTTTTTTCCCATCACTAAAATTTTCTACTTTTCATATATTGTCTGAATTATTCAGCACAACTTTTTGCATTATGTTTGTTAAACATGGCTCAAATTAGCAGTGTGTAAAGCCATCAGTTCTATAAAACTTGAGTTTTTCTAAGAGAGTATCATGATCTACACATTCAAAGGCCTTGGAAAATCTCACAAAAAATTCCAACTCGTGGTATACTATTACTTAAGGCTTGTACTGTTTGATGTGTGAACGTACAAGAAGCATTCTCAGTCTAGATTACAGTGATGCAATGTGGGCTGATATAAGTGAAGTCAGCTTGATTCAATAAGATATTGTATGAAAGCATGGTGAAGCCGTGAGGGCTTTGATTCTGCCAAAACTATTTTTAGGTATTTTACATGGTGTGGCCGTGGGGCCACAGAGTGTAACATTTGATTGTGAAGTTGTAAATACAGCACGACCGTTGTTGATTACAGCGAAATAACTATACGTTATTGTGTCTTTTTCTTACTTGTATTTACTGTTATTGTGTCTTTTGATTATCGGCATTTTCTTGTCGTCGATATAACAGCTTGTAGTTTTACGTGGCTGAGTTATCTGTCGAGGCCATGTATCGGTAGTAGTAAACATTCCCATGAAGTATGGACCCTACCGTTGGTGGAGAGGCTTGCGTGCCTCAGCGATACAGATGGCAGTACCATAGGTGCAACCACAACGGAGGGGTATCTGTTGAGAGGCCAGACAAACGTGGGGTTCCTGAAGAGGGGTAGCAGCCTTTTCAGTAGTTGCAGGGGCAACAGTCTGGACGATTGACTGATCTGACCTTGTAACATTAACCGAAACGGCGTTGCTGTGCTGGTATTGGGAACGGCTGAAAGCGAGGGGAAACTACAGCGGTAATTTTTCCCGAGCGCATGCAGCTTTACTGTATGTTAAATGATGATGGCGTCCTCTTACGTAAAATATTCCGGAGTCAAAATAATCCCACATTCGGATCTCAGCGGGGACTACTCAGGAGGACACCGTTATCAGGAGAAAGAAAACTGGCGTTCTACGGGTCGGAGCGTGCAATATCAGATACCTTAACCGCGCAGGAAGCTTAGAAAATTTCAAAAGGGAAATAGATAGGTTAAAGTTAGATATAGTGGGAATTAGTAAGGTTCGGTGGCAGGAGGAACGAGACATTTGGTCAGGTGAATACAGGGTTATAAATACAAAATCAAATAGGGGAATTGCAGGAGTAGGTTTAATAATGAACAAAAAAAAATTGAATGCGGGTAAGCTACTACAAACCGCATAGTGAACGCATTATTGTGGCCAACATAGATACGAAGCCCACGCCTACTATACTAGTACAAGTTTATATGCCAACTAGCTTCGCAGATGACGAAGAGATTGATTAAATGTATGATGAGATAAAAGAAATTATTCAGATACTGAAGGGAGACGAAAATTTAATAATTATGGGTGACTGGAAATCGATAGTAGGAAAAGGAAGAGAACGAAACGTAGTAGGCGAATATGGAATAGGGGTAAGGAATGAAAGAGGAAGCCGCCTGGTAGAATTTTGCACAGAGCATAACTTAATCATAGCTAACAATTCGTTCAAGAACCATGAAAGAAGGTTGTATACATGGAAGAAGCCTGGATATAGTCGAAGGTTACAGATAGATTATATAATGGTGAGACAGAGATTTAGGAACCAGGTTTTAAATCGTAAGACATTTCTAGGGGCAGATGTAGACTCTGTCCACAATCTACTGGTTATGAACTGTAGATTAAAACTGAAGAAACTGCAAAATGGTGGGAATTTAAGGAGATGGGACCCGGGTAAACTGACAGAACGAGAGGTTGTAGACAGTTTCAGGGAGAACATTAGGGAACGATTGACGAGAATGAGAGAAAGAAGCATAGTAGAAGAAGAATGGGTAGCTTTGAGAGATGAAACAGTGAAGGCAGCAGAGGATCAAGTGGATAAAAAGACGAGGGCTAGTAGAAATCCTTAGGTAACAGAAGAGATATTTAATTTAATTGATGAAAGGAGAAAATACAAAAATGCAGTAAATGAAGCAGGCAAAAAGGAATACAATCGTTTCAAAAATGAGATCGACAGGAAATGGAAAATGGCTAAGCAGGGATGGCTAGAGGACAAATGTAAGGATGTATAGGCGTATATCACTAGGGGTAAGATACATACTGCCTACAGGAAAAATTAAAGAGACCTTTGGAGAAAAGAGAAGCACTTGCATGAACATCAAGAGCTCAGATGGAAACCCAGTTCTAAGCAAAGAAGGGAAACCAGAAACGTGGAAGGAATATATAGAGTATACAAGGGCGATGTACTTGAGGACAACATTATAGAAATGGAAGAGGATGTAGATGAAGATGAAATGGGAGAAATTATACTGCGTGAAGAGTTTGACAGTGCACTGTAGATGAAGATGAAATGGGAGAAATTATACTGCGTGAAGAGTTTGACAGTGCACTGGAAGACCTCAGTCGAAACGTGGCCCCTGGAGTAGACAACATTCCATTAGAAGTATGATAGCCTTGGGAGAGCCAGCCCTGACAAAACTCTACCATCTGGTGAGCGAGATGTATGAGACAGGCGAAATTGCCTCAGACTTCAAGAAGAATATAATAATTCCAATCCCAAAGAAAGCAGGTGTTGACAGATGCGAAAATTACCGAACTATCAGTTTAATAAGTCACAGCTGCAAAATACTAACGCGAATTCTTTACAGACGAATGGAAAATCTGGTAGAAGCCGACCTCGGGGAAGATCACTTTGGATTTCGTAGAAATGTTGGGACACGGGAGGCAATACTGACCCTATGACTTATCTTAGGAAATAGATTAAGGAAAGACAAACCTACGTTTCTAGCATTTGTAGACTTAGAGAAAGCTTTTGACAATGTTGATTGGAATACTCTCTTTCAAATTCTGAAGGTGGAAGGGGTAAAATACAGGGAGTGAAAGGCTATTTACAATTTGTACAGAAAGCAGATGGCAGTTATAAGAGTCGAGGGGCATGAAAGGGAAGCAGTGGTTGGGACGGGAGCGAGAGAGGGTTGTAGCCTATCCCCGGTGTTATTCAATCTGTATATTGAGCGAGCAGTGTAGGAAACAAAAGAGAAATTCGGAGTAGGAATTAAAATCCATGGAGAAGAAATTAAAACTTCGAGGTTCGCCGATGACATTGTAATTCTGTCTGAGACAGCAAAGGACCTGGTAGAGCAGGTGAACGGAATGGACAGTGTCTTGAAAGGAGGATTTAAGATGAACATCAACGAAAGCAAAACGACGATAATGGAATGTAATCGAATTGGATCGGGTGATGCTGAGGGAATTAGATTGGGAAATGAGACACTTAAAGTAGTAAAGGAGTTTTGCTATTTGGGGAGCAAAGTAACTGATGATGGTCGAAGTACAGAGGATATAAAATGTAGACTGGCAATGACAAGGAAAACGTTTCTGAAGACGAGAAATTTGTTAACATCGAGTATAGATTTAAGTGTCAGGAACTCGTTTCTGAAAGTATTTGTATGGTGTGTAGCCATGTATGGAAGTGAAACGTGGACCATAAATAGTTTAGACAAGAAGAGAATAGAAACTTTCGAACTAGGGTGCTACAGAAGAATGCTGAAAATTAGATGGGTAGATCACATAACTAATAAGGAGGTTGTAGAACAATATCCGGTACCAGTCACAATAAAAGGTTGTTTATTCGTTACACGACCGGTTTCGGGCTTGCGCCCATCTTCAGGTGTTTATACATTCATGTACATGTTTGTACTGTTGGAGATCACTGTATAAATACAAAAAATTATTTGCTGGTGACTACACAGATTCAAGTGTTACAATTGTAAGTGGTAAGGCAGCAATGGACGAAAATATATCTGTACTTACAAAAAGATGAAGCACCATTATTACAGTTATGCTGTGGTGATAGCTTTGCCACTTAGTTACACACTTATGGTTATTTTCACGTCCATATGTCAGTTTTACCAAGTAGAGCTCCATATTACACTATTATGATGTTCACTCGTGAAATACGCTATGTTTACATACAAACATGTGGGCTGTGGTCAAAGAACTTAGATGTAGCAGATGTAAACATGTTGCTCACACAGAAACGTGTAGGTTCGTGTCAAAGAACTTAGCCACAGGAAGTGCAAAGGTGTTGCATATATAGAAATTTAAAAATCTTATTTCTATAAATGCAATTTCTATATATGCACTTCCTGTGGCTAAGTTCTTTGACCACCTGAAGATGGGCGCATGCCCGAAAGCGGTCGTGTGACGAATGAACAACCTTTTATTGTGACTGGTAGCGGATATTTTTCTACAACCCCATAAGGGAACAGTCATGGAGTTCGACAGCATCCACTATGCATAAAATTCATTTAATGAGGAGGTTTTGAATGGAATTGGGGAGAAGAGAAATTTGTGGCACAACTTGACTAGAAGGTCGGTTGATAGGACATATTCTGAGGCATCAAGGGATCACCAGTTTAGTATTGGAGGCCAGTGTAGAGGGTACTAATCGTAGAGGGAGACCAAGAGATGAATACACTAAACAGATTCAGGAGGATGTTGGTTGCAGAAGGTACTGGGAGATGAAGAAGCTTGCATGGGATAGAGTAGCATGGAGAGCTGGATCAAACCACTCTCTGGACTGAAGACCCCAACAACAACAGTGAGTCAGTTGCCTGTCCTGGTTTATTGTACTATGAACTTGTTGAGTTGTTAATGGAAAGAAGCTAGTCTGTTTTCCATTTGATACCTGTTTTTAAAGTTAATCACAGGCAGAGACAAGTACTCAATTTATTCTGGAGCCCTCTTGTATAGTCATCCTGGTTCGAAGGAAGATCATTTTGCTTATGTAATGTATGGAGGTATTTTAGCACAAATTCTGTTACATATTATTTTTACTCATTGAGACAGACTTATAGTATTTTTGCTAGGATGGTACATTTTTTACATCTCTTGTACCATTAGATACCTCAAATTAATATTCTTGAACAGAAATTGAATGCAACGGTTTAATATTTATATGCGCTCTTGGGCTGTAGTATATTGACTAATGAAGAAAATGTTTATTACAAGCCCACGCTTGCACAACCTCCTCCCACTCGCCTTACCTCCAGCCAAACTCTACTCCACTCCAATTCCGCACCAAAAGAGAGCATGCAATATCCGGTATTACTAAATAATATCAATAAGTCATCCAATTCAAAGCTGTTTGCAAAGTTTCCAAAATAAACAGTACGCTTTTCAATTCCCCTCAGACAACACACAAGTGTCATAAAAGCAAGCCAAGAATTTCGGAAAGCCGTGTGTAAGCACTATAAACTGCCACCTAGTTTTCATAAACTTGTCGTGGATGGGTAACATTAATATTCGACTTCATGTTCCTGAATTATTTTTGGCCCATATGTTGCAGTCTTGAGACCGATCACTCACTACTGCAACACAGAAACCGCCTGTGTGGCTTAGAACACCTCTCCAAGCTACTCAGAACCTCATTCTACACTCTGTATTTTCAGGTCCGCTCAAACCAAATCGGAAATGATCGTCCAATAAACTTTCAACGTATCTGCGATAGAGGTCCTGTCCACTTGATCTGTAGTCGTTATAGAACTTTTTGTGGTTTGAGAGAGACGTCACTAAGTAGGATTGTCCTTAAGAAGATGCTTCTAAGAGATTTCTTGTTTTGTGAAAGCTGGCTTCGAGCTGCACGAAAGAGTCGTAAACGTAATAGCATTCTAGGTCATTTTTCTGTGTTTTTAAGTATAGGGTGCAGTGAGTTACGAGTTGTTTGTGAAGAATCCATAGGTGTTGACGTTGGTAGCACATTGCGTGCTGATAGATACGGGCTCGAATCGTCAGATAAAATCACAGTGCTGAAATTTTTACTATAAAGATGGATTTTGAGGGACATATTAGCTGCCCAGAATTTTTTCCATTATTTTGAGCACATAGTTATTGTTCGTAATGTAACACTTATTCAGTTTATCGATTATGTAATATCTGTAACTTTTAGCGTCAATCACTTAATGATGAACATGAAAATGATTATCAACTTTGTAAATTTCTGTAGTATTGCAATTTTCTGTAAATGCCATTTTTTAGCATCTATGTTTTTTTGTAGAATACATGTACCATTTGTTAACTAATGTAGCTGGTTCATGCTCAGAGACTATACTACTGTAGGAAGAAGGAAAAGACGGAAGGAAGAACCACCGTAACGGAAAAGTTACGCGAGAGATGAAAAGGTGGAGAGATGTGCAATTAGCGCGCCAAGTGATTCTGTCGCCATGAGCCTGCGGCCAGCCTTTGAAGCGTGAACATCTTAAGTTTTCAGCGAGGTCAAGGTGTTTATAAAAGTGGATTAAAATGCCTGGAATAGAAATGGCTGATAGCGGCACAAACGTGCTACTTGTTGGTTTGGTCTAAATTTGTATTTACGACGCCAAGAAGAATATACATATCAAGAGCTATGATTGCGCCATACTGCGTTACATCGTCGCCGTTGACGATCGTCTCCCCATACACCTTCAGGGCAAATATCTCAGTTGTGTATTTTCATGCATGAACCACTGTTCATTAAAGTTTCTGAAAAGTAATTGTTTAAGTGCCACTGTGTGTTATATACCTTGCTTTGTTCTGAGTATCTAACATTGTTAGGATCCTATGCCAATTCCATGAATACTCCGAGCATTGAACCAAACTGCAAAGTTGAAACACCTATTTAAGCATTATTTAATTGTTAGTGTTAGATTACCTGGAGCCACTGTATTGATTTAAAAGTAGTCTTCAGTTTAAACGAGTTCCACATTTTGGTTAAAGGTTATCCATTTGCTTAATACCTGAAACATAGTGACTTAAACTGGTACAAAAGAAAAATTGGTGCTAAGTTATTTCATATGATATAAAAATTCTGAGTAAAAACTGATATTACGAGGTAGGTTTCTGGCCACAATAAATTAAGGACCTACACCAACTACACAATCACAACAGGTTTATAATCGGTGAAATTTGCTCATTTATGTTGATGAATATATGCCACCGTTGTTTATTCGTGAATATGTTGGATAGTGAGAAAGTTACAAGACACAACTGTTTAAGGTTGCCCCCATGCGGTAGTAATTGCATTATTAAACTAACAGTGAAAGTTTATTGAAAGGTAATATATTTATTCTTGAGGTTTGTGTGTAGGTAAAAGCTTCAACTGAAATACCAGATCTAAGTAATAACAGATTCACGGCTCCCATGCGCGAAACATGTAACTGAGAATGCGAAGTAGTACTAATATACAATGACCATAGCTTGTGTTCATTGTTAGTGAAGCAACTGCTCTGTAGTTAAGTTAAAAGTACTGATCATCTCACGGAAAATTTCAGGACTCCCGTATTCTACGGAATAGTGCTCATCCTAAACAACTCGCATACCTAAAATAACATTTTCACTCCTTATTGAAATAATTAGTGTAAGTTAGTGTGACATAGTTTATTGCATTATTAATGTCAAAAAGCAAGTTACGTTACAACTGTCTTAGTTGCAAAAGTCCGTTAGTGTGTTCGTGTCTGATTAATAGCATTTTTGGTATTGAAATGCGGCATAATGTTGCAGTTGTTTCACACCAGGAAATCATTACTATGTATTTAATTGAAATTACTTTTGTCCATTCTGACCTGGCGACCGTATTTAGTTTTCTTAACTATGTACTTGCACTTTTTGCTGCAGCCTGCTGGTACGAATCCCGCTATGATCACTTCTCATCCATTGAATACTAATTTTTGCAGGATACGAAATTAACTTCGGCTAGCTTTCCATTGCAAGAGACTCAAGCGACAGCTGTTTATCTGGCAGAGTAGTGTCTACGTGAGGTGACATTAATAGAGATGGGGCCCCTCCACGCCCGCACCAACGTGGTGACCAAACCAAAAGTTCTACTGTCACCTCCGTAAACATGTTGGTTGTCTAGTAAGTGGATCACAGGATGCTGGGCTGTGATGTTGTCCGTGCGTCTGGGTAAGGCTACGCATTAACACGGTCCATCAGGTGATAGATAGTGGACGAAACGCGAGTGAGGGTAGCGATTTGAAGAGCAGAGGGAAAAAAAGTGCCGTGGCTCGTGCCGTGGAAAAAAAAAAAAAAAACCTCTGCGACAGTGGGATGGGTAGTAAGAGCAGTAGTGGCTTACTAGCTGCGACAGCTCATGCAAGGTTGGATTTGTTAGTATAGGTATCATGCATCATTACCGTGACAAGCGATGGCGATGTGTCCCAGTTACTGCAGCTGCTACATTCCTGGAACAATCAAGATCGTTATGCAGTAGTGGGAGATCGGCCATAGATCATCTCACTGTGTGGGGGATGTGTGGATGTTTGCATGCAGTGTACGGTACGGCTTCCCTGTGTGGTGCCAGTTATTCGACAGTGTATTTCAGCTGGATATCCAGTAATGGCGTCTGATTAACAGGGGATCGCCTGTGCCGTTATGTTTGCGTATGCTTGGCCATAGATGTTATGTCCTTACAAGTATGTCTTTTGGTCTTTTATGTTTCCATCTATGGTTGTGGTCGTAGTTCCCCAGATTCAGAATAAACGGGTTCTGCGAATGTCTGGAGTTTCTGTATAGTCTTGTGGTGAGTTTGTGGATTACCTCCGTGAGAGTCTCAAGTCGGTATTCCCGGTGAAGGTCCGCCATGCGTGTGTATCGTGGAGCATTGCTTATATTTTGAGTACTTTGTTTTGTATGAGCTGCAGACGGCGCAGACGTGTAGGCGCAGCGTATCTCCAGACGGGAGCTGCGTACGTTCTCAGGGGTCGGATAAGTGTTATGTACATGGACTTCGACACCCTTCTGTTCAATGTGCTACGCCTGTTGAGCATAGGATAGAGCTGTTTGAGCCTCGCGCTAGCTCGGTTGGTCATGTGTTGTATGTGGTCCCCCCAGAGTAATTTCCGGTCCAGCCAGACACCGAGGTATTTGACTTTCTCGCGGAATCGTATTCGACGTGCATGTAGAGTTATTGGTCTGCAGTAGCGGTGTTTGCGCAGTTGCTTCGGTCTTCTAGTGAACAGAACGGCTTCGCACTTGTCGACGTTTACTCTAACACGCCATTTCTCCAACCAAGGCTCGGCCACTCTGAGTGCAGTCTGTAGGCGTGACGTAATGTTTGATGGTTTCCAATCTTGCGCAAGGATGGCTGTGTCATCCGCGTAGATTGCCATCATTGTGTTGTGTGTGCTTGGAAGATCGTTTATGTAGAGGTTAAACAGTAGGGGCCCTGGGATGCTTCCCTGTTGTACTCCCGCGTGCATACCGTGTCGTGTGGCTGTGGTCTTTCCCCGGTTTCCTGAACATCAGGACCTTGGCCGTCTTCATAAAGGCGGGGAAGTGTTGGTGTTTTAGTATGGCATTCGTTATGTGTGTTAGGTACTCAGTTGCTTTATCCGTGAACTCCTGGAGGACACGGTTTTGAATGCCATCATGACCAGGGGCTTTCCTAGCAGCGGAATGCATTATAGCCCAGGAGACTTCGGCTGTGCTAGCATGTCGAATGTCGTCGCGCGATGGTTGGGCTAGAATGCGTGTAACCTCTTGGTCAGTAGCAAGTGTGAACACTGGGTCTGATGGTACCAGGTTCGGTGTGAATGACGCTGCGAGTGTTCGAGCCATTAGTTCTGCTTTCTCTTCCGCTGAGTATGCAGGTCCGTCAGGCCCTTGAAGCGTTGGGGTGTATATTTTCTCCCTGGTGAAGTGTCGGGCTAGTTGCCACACGCCAGGTCGTGCGGTGTCCAGCCCTTCGAGTTTTTGATTCCACTGTTGTGTTCTATGTGTTTGTATTTTATCGTGTATGATGCCCTGTAGTCTGTTAATGTGCCGTTTGAAGTACGGACGCCTGGTGCGCTGCCATTGCCTCCTGAGGCGATTCCTCATTGAGATTAGGCCCAGGATTTCCTGGGGCAGGGACGCACTGCGTTGTTGTGAGGTGCGATCAGGCATGGTGCCTGCCATTGCGTCCTGGACGGCGTTAGTGAGGGTTTGTACTGCCTCGTCAATTTGTGCTGTTTCATTAATTTCGTGTATAGGTGGGATGTGGCTATCAAGCGTTTGCTTGAACAATGTCCAATTCGCACGCCCGTAGTCCAACATCTTGCGTTGTTCCGTGTGCTGCAGTGTTTCCTCAATGTATAGTATTACAGGTTGGTGGTTTGAGGGCAGATCGTTTTCAACGGCAACGTTGAGTGTCGCTGTAATGCCCTTGATGAGGGCCATGTCTATCACGTCTGGCCTGTGTCCCCTCTGATAGGGAATGAGCGTCGGTTCAGTCGGCGCTAGTATAATGTAGTTTCTGCCTAGCGAATGTTCGTACAGTTTTTTGCCGTTGGGATTTCGTATGCGTGAATTACATTCTGGGTGTTTTGCGTTCAGATCTCCAGCGACTATTACTCGCGGTGAAATGTTGAGTAATGTGCTGATATCGCGTGTTGAGATGCCTACAGGGCTGTTGTATACCGATATCAGTGTGGTGTAGGCTCCGTTGAACTTGACTCTGACGGTCGTAGCCTCGATTTTTTCCAGTTCAGGGAGCTCTATGTTTGTGTGCTCAATGTCTTTGTGTATGACGATTGCAGTTCCACCTGCCACGGCGTCGCCCGGTCGGTCGGTACGATGGACACAATAGCCAGGAAAGTTTAATTGTTTGTGCGGTTTAAGTTTAGTCTCGCTCAGTAGCGCGACAAGGATTCCCTTGCGCTCCATGAACGAGGCAAATTCTGCCCTTTTGTTGTGGATCGAGTCTGCATTCCAGAACAGGATATGTGATAGTGTATGCGGGTCTGCGTTATGGGCCGGGTGTGGTATATTATTCATGTAAGAGTGTGAAAGAGTGTTGTGATGGCAGTGTGTATGACAGCCCAGTGGGCCTGCTTTCTGCCGACAACATGGACAGGACGAAATACTATTATATATTTAGCTGTTGTTAGTATGCAAGAAAACAGGCTGTGATCAAACAGCTCACAAGCTTCTCTTCATGCCGTGTGTAAGCGACTCACGCTAACGTTGCAAGTAACGTGCTTGGACCATGTTTATTGTTATAATTACACCCAAGGGCTTAGTTGGCTTGTACAGAGGCTAAATTTGAACTCCCCTTTCTACTGAAACTCTTTCATTTTCGGCAGACGGGTTCTGTCTTTCAAGTGACGTAGAAATGTACCCTTATTAAATCACATGTATGGCTATTTGGCAATGCTATAACTGTATGTCCGACAGATATATTAATTCATTGCCGTATGATATGGGTTCTAAGGTAGCAGACGAATTGTGACAAAACAATTTATGTAAATTACGTGACTAAAAATACGATCGTGGATGTTAAGAACAAAAAGTAGATCGATGAACTGATATTTTTTTAAATTGGTGGAAGCAGTTTAAATGAAGAAACTGGAAACAATGCTGAAAACGGATGGAAAGGCATGGAGAATTATGACGTCTGGTAGCATAACAGAGTGGAGGCTGAAGAAAAAAGTGTAATGGAATATAAAAATGATTATAGTCTCATTTAGTAGTAAACAACTGGGCTTGTTCTGTACAGAGTCTTCTGGAAACGCTGTAAATAAAAGTAAGTGACCTGACTGACTGGCTCACTCACTCACCCGCTTTAAGGAATTTTGAAGGTAAAACTACGAAAATTGGTATTCGGTTTCTTGGTCGAAGGGAAAAAATACCTGCTTCAGAATTTTTGGAACTTCAGCCACTAAGGGGTAAAATTGTGTGTGAAACTTTATTCTCAAAATAAATTATTCTTAAAATACTACCACAGCGTTTCTAAAGCTGCGCCTATGAAAATTGGTATTTTACTTATCGAAAAAAAAGTGTTTCATTGTTTCTAGTAATTCAACTCGTAAGGTGAGTGAAATAGAGGATAAAAAATTTTATTAAAATATTTCATTATCATATCATTTTTGAAGCTAAATATAAAAAATTTGTATTTGGGTTCTCGGTTAGAAATCAAACAAGTTTTAGAAATTTAGCCCGTAAGAGCGTAAAAAAGGGGATAAAAGTTTCTATGGAAATGTTTCATTACGAAGGCATTTTTGAAACAAAATCTCTGAGCGTTAGTATTTGGCTCCTCGGTTGGAAATAAAAATTACTTGTTTCGTCGTTTTCTTCTTTTTTTTGGAAATTCGGTTAGCAATAAAAATTACATGTTACAGTGTTTTTTTTAAAAAAATAATTCGCACCTCAGAGGGTGGAAAGTGGATGAAAATTTTTAAGAAAATATTTCGTTTTATCAAAACTTATTTAAGGTAAATCTGTGAAAACTTGCATTCGACTTCTAAAGAAATGGTGTTAGGGGATAAAAGGTTTAATATAAATATCACCACAAGAACTCAAAGGAAGATGTAGCTAAGACCTCGGACTCCGACATCCAGAGCCGCGTGGGATTAGCCGCGCGGTCTTAGGCGCTGCAGTCATGGACTGTGCGGCTGGTCCCGGCGAAGGTTCGAGTCCTCCCTCGGGCATGAGTGTGTGTGTTTGTCCTTAGGATAATTTAGTTAAGTAGTATGTAAGCTTAGGGACTGAAGACCGTAGCAGTTAAGTCCCATAAGATTTCACCCACATTTGAACATTTTTCCAACTTCCAGCATCGCTTTTTTGTCAAAAGTACTTTCAGAAATATGGTATGACATATCGATACCACCCCACAGGTATAAGATAATTGACAATGGAATTGCACGTTTCCGTCAGCTTCCAATAGCAGGCGGGGATCCGAGAGACACTGTAACGGGACAAAACTATAGAAGGACTTGGAGCAGAAGTCAGAGTGCAGAACTGCAAGGAGCCCGCAGCCAGACAGCGGTCGGTGGTCATTGAACTGAGCGGTCAGCTCCCGTGTTGTCGGACCACGAGTGCCGAAATCAGACCAAAAGCCTTGCACATCGGCCGCAGCCTGCCGTCAGTCCTGTTTGATCGGCACCCCTCAGCAGCAGCGAGACTTCCGTGATACTACCCCGGGTGCCAGTGCCCTGGGGCCAGCCTTCGAGAAACCACACCGGGTCAATCGACTTCCGCGTCGTCGACGATTACGCCAGATCCCGGTCACTGCCCTGTTTCTGATGGTTCGCAGTGGCCCACAGACGAGCCGTTTCGGGAATTCAGCGCAGGAAACCAGCATTTAAAAGCTGGCCCAGCCGAGTACGTCAAGTTCGGCACGGCAGGGCCACATCCGGCGCCCGCAGTACGTCAGCCGCGAATCCTCGCTGTGAACTCCGCACCCTGCCGACTCACGCCGCCTCGCACACCGGAGACGCAAGCCCAGCGCTCTGTCTTCCAGGCAGCGCGTGCTCGCTGCAGCCGTACGTCAACGTCTGCAGCTACGACGCCGGAATATTACGAGGGAACTCCACCCTGCGCTACATAACTAAGCAGAATCAGTAGAACGTATGAATTAGTAAAGGACTAATAAAGAGTTGTTGTATCTTCACCAGGACCCGCCTCTGCTGCAGTCCACATCCCCATCATCGACAGAGAACCCAGTCTACCCTGACAGCCTACCTCTCTCACCTTTACATTGGTGTCAGACAGAATATTGAAGATGGGATGAAGATGGACAACCTGGTGGCCGTCAGAGCCATGGTGGCATTGCAGCAGCTTTCCGAAGGGGAAACGGATGCCAATAGACCGAAAACAGCCGGCCGGTATGGCCGAGCGGTTCTGGGCGCTTCAGTCTGGAACCGCGCGATCGCAACGGTCGCAGGTTCGAATCCTGCCTCGGGCATGGATGTGTGTGATGTCCTTGGGTTAGATAGGTTTAAGTTGTTCTACGTTCTAGCGGATTAATGACCTCAGATGTTGAGTCCCATAGTGCTCAGAGCCATTTGAACCATTTGAGATCGAAAACAGAGATCTCAAATGTGGGACAGCAAGATATGTAAGTAGCACCACGAAACTTTTTACTTTCACTCGTGGAATTCCCTGCACTCTTTGGTTTGACCGTTCCCTACCTTTTTTCCATACTGTCGGAGTTAGATGCCACTGTGGTGTTTGTTAAGGAGCGAGTGCCGAACCGTTAACTCCAGTAATATGCACCCAGTGCAATGTACCTGGGCACTCCGCCTCGTGTACAGAGTCACATCCCATAGTATATTGGGTATGCCGTAAAAAAGGACATTACGCCAGCCAGTGCAGAGAGAGGGCCTGGCTGAGACGTAGAAAACCTTGGGTGCTTCGTAACTTTGGTGATTTCTTTAAGTTAGAAGAGACATAAGCATTTATGCTATAAATAAAGGATTGTGTAAAGTAAATGTTTTAGGATGAGAAATGACGATAGGAGTAATATGTATATTAGTAATTAGAGATGGCATAATGTAGGATTCAACATCACGGTCGAGCCAGGAATATTAAAAGGTGTAATCTGGAGTATGTGGTACCCAAGGAAAGCAGTTAGCAGGTACTATTTAGTTCGTTAAGATAGATTTAAGCTGTCAAACACTGCCGATGTATTGGAACAAGATTAAAGAGTCGCAACGTTATTATCAGGTTAGGTTTCACTGTCTTCTCATTATGCGGCATTGTCTCAAAACAGCCAAAGCGCTGAGAATCCACAATCATTGGCCTTCACACCGTCAGTTAAACCGCTCGTGGTTCCTCGAGAAGCAATGTTCATTATAGCGGTAAAACCACTAGCAATAGGAGACCAAGCGTAAGAATAACATAGCGGGAAAGTCTGTCACACGTTGTATGAGACGTGCATGTAAAGGAATTAAAGCCATTTTATATTATGTGCCACAGGTGAGGTTCATATATCGACTGTGGTCGGGAAGAATCAAGGACCGCATAAGCGAATCTGTTATAGCTGGGAAGCTGGAGGATCATTGCACAGCACAGGTGAGTCTGATACAGCACTGGGGCTGGGAAAACGTTAGTTTTGTGTACAGCACGGGTGCACCTACTATACCGCCCGTAGCTGGGTCAATGGTATCGGAGAGCTCTTGAAGCGTGGCCACTGGATTACTTGTTTTCGCTCAGAATGAGAGGAATCTGAGCGTGCAGCTATTGACGTTTATTGTGAAGTACTTGGAAGTTAATTCTAAAATGAAAAATCAGAATTATATCTTTGAGCATTCGTACGTTTATTGATGTATTGTGACGAAGAGATCCCCAAGTCACAATGTCTTGAAGCCGCGACCAAAGCAATGTTACTATGGATCCCATACTGTTGTAAATAAACTTTTCTGAATTTTTAAGGTATAAGAATGAGGAGCAAAAGGACGGTGTGCAAACCACTGAGTTCACACAGGCCAGTGTTGTTAAGCAATAGGGCAATGTAAAAATCATTTTGTTTACAAATGTCACTTCTGTTCCACCTAGTTTAGATTTCAGTATTTGCTAGGCCACAGTGATAAATTAACAGTTTAGCTTAACATAAAGAGAAATGTGCATGCTATGAAGTGTGTCGGTTCTTAATGTTAGCTCCGCGTAGTGGGTCATATCTGTGTAAATTGTGTTACAGGTGAATGTGATGTATTTAATAGGCGCGTGTGGGAGACGCGAATTTAGCATACAGGAAGTAAGAAGGTTAGAATGCCTTCCTCATTCCCATTATCACCCCCCCCCCCCGCCCTCAACCTATACCAGAGGAATGACATAGCTGCTAACAGAATTGAAAGTGAATTACTGTAATTAATGATCAAATAAGAACTCATGGACTCAGTGGTTGTGAGGAAATGCAGGTAGTTGCTATTGAAGGCAGACAAATACTGCAGCATGTGATACAGTAGGTGGAGAAAGAAATACGGATGGTAGAAGTATAAATTATCTAGTGGTTTCATTTCAGTCAAATTCTAGGGTGAATTTTATTCTCAGAGGGTAGGATATTGTAACGGGACAAAATCATACGAGAACTTGCAGCATGTGAAGAAAACGGTTCCTAGAGATTTATTATTACCTTGAATTTGTAATCAGAAAATCTTTAAAGAAAAACTGCATGAAGTAAATTAATATTGTATAAACACCAAGAACCCGTTTTACTTCTGGGAACTTCAGAAGCAAAGCTCTATATGGGAAGTTTCGCAATACTGCTAAAATTCTGATAATAAAATCCTTTGATAGTGGAAAACAATAAAACATTATGTAGCTAATTTGATAAATAATGACACAGTATACTGTAATTTCGCTTACCAGTAACAGTTACACCCAGATAAATTTGCATCTAAACATGAATGAATGGAACTATGACGTTAAGTGGTATGTAAACAAAGATCGCGTACTTTGACAGCTGTAAGATTCAAAGTACCCTCTAATACGCTAACTTGAACCAATGGCGAATAAGCTGCTTCCTTGTAATTGGTCGGTGTAAATAACTTCAATGGCGGATGCCTCAACTTACAGTTCTAGCCACATTTCACAGTAGAACACATAAATTCTCCTGTCTATACTACTGTATATGCACATCGAAGGCACTCCTCCAGAAGACACACACAAAACATGCAACGACTAGTACAAAATACACTGAAAAGTAAAAACAAATAAATGATGGCAATAACTACTGTTAGTGGTGGGGTCATCAATCACTGAACGTGAACAATCTTTACAAATACACTACTTTTATTTACGGAGAGAAAGATTGTTACAAAGCAAAATGAAATTAAATTGTTTGCAAATGTGAGGTTCTCGAAGAGAGGAATGGTTTTGAGTATTATCCGTTCTGGGTCTGCGTGATGTGGCGACGGCGGAAGAAGGAGTTTGAAGTTGCTGATACGAATCCTGTAAGTTCATCCAGTCGTATCTTTGGCACTGATATATCCTCTTTCCTTACATCCTGTTTCGGCTAGCGGCGATAAGTTGCGTAGCATTCATGTGTCGTAGGCCGGAACTAAGTAACTTTTTATGCAGCACTTGAAGGTCGTGCTAGTTCCACTGCAACTTTCATACACGATATTTTGGCACAGTCCACACGTCGTGTTTAAATTAACATTCTATTTGTTATAATTTGCCAATTGCGAAGTTAGCCTGCCCATCTCCTGTTAATATTCTCGATTCACGCGAAAACAGACACTCACGCAGCAACACACTTCACAGTTGCCACATTGGCGGTTAGTGTTTTAGAATACATCATATTTCATTGTCAATAAAAGTGAGCAATATTTAATTCACAGTTTATGTAATGCAGTTCAATTCTAAACAGACGACAATACTATCTGTTCACAAGTGCATTGTCACTGCCACAAGAATCATTCTGCAAAAACCAAAAGCTCTCGCGTAACAGAACGTCCCTTTAGAACGTCCATCATAAAGTAAAATTTCAAACCACGTCTAACCAAAGGAAGTCTGGTATTAACATCGCGTTAAACGCACACGCTAACCACACACAGTCCCTGCTCCGTACCGTCACGCTCACGCGCCATCTGCGACTCCGCAACTGTCTCACTGTTCGACCCGAAAACTATAGATGCCAATCTCGCTCCACACTTCTTACAACACTTCCGCCTACTGCACTCCGTTTCACACAATACATTTAATATAACTATCTGAAAGGCAATATAAAATCTAAGTCTTTACATAAGGAACCCATATACACTACAGGCCATTAAAATTGCTACACCAAGAAGAAATGCAGATGATAAATGGGTATTCATTGGACAAATATATTATACTAGAACTGACATGTGATTACATTTTCACGCAATTTGGGGGCATAGATGGTTCATGTGGCTCTGAGCACTATGGGACTCAACTGCTGAGGTCATTAGTCCCATAGAACTTAGAACTAGTTAAACCTAACTAACCTAAGGACATCACAAACATCCATGCCCGAGGCAGGATTCGAACCTGCGACCGTAGCGGTCTCGCGGGGGCATAGATCCTGAGACATCAGAAACCCAGAACAACCACCTCTGGCCGTAATAACGGCTTTGATACGCCTGGGCATTGAGTCAAACAGAGCTTGGATGGCGTGTATAGGTACAGCTGCCCATGCACCTTCAACACGATACCACAGTTCATCAAGAGTAGTGACTGACGTATTGTGACGAGCCAGTTGCTCGGCCACCATTGACCAGACGTTTTCAATTGGTGAGAGGGCTGGAGAATGTGCTGGCCAGGGCAGCAGTCGAAGATTTTCTGTATCCAGAAAGGCCCGTACAGGACCTGAAACATGCGATCGTGCATTATCCTGCTGAAATGTAGGGTTTCGAAGGGATCGAATGAAGGATAGAGCCACAGGTCGTAACACATCTGAAATATAACGTCCACTGTTCAAAGTGCCGTCAATGCGAACAAGACGTGTAACCAATGGCACCTCATACCATCACGCCGGGTGATACGCCAGTATGGCGATGCCGAATACACGCTTCCAATGTGCGTTCACCGCGATGTCGCCGAATACAGATGCGACCATCATGATGCTGTAAACAGAACCTGGATTGATCCGAAAAAATGACGTTTTGCCATTCGTGGACCCAGGTTTGTCGTTGAGTACACCATCGCAGGGGCTCCTGTCTGTGATGCAGCGTCAACGGTAACCGCAGCCATGGTCTCCATGGTGACAGTCATTGCTTCTACAAACGTCCTCGAACTGTTCGTGCAGATGATTGTTGTCTTGCAAACGTCCCCATTTGTTGACTCAGGGATCGAGACGTGGCTGCACGATCCGTTACAGCCATGCGGATAAGATGCCTGTCATCTCGACTGGTAGGGATACGAGGCCGTTGGGATCCAGCGCGGCGTTCCGTATTACCCTCCTGAACCCACTGATTCCATATTTTGCTAACAGTCATTGGATCTCGACCAACGCGAGTAGCAATGTCGCGATACGATAAACCGCAATCGCGATACGCTACAATCTGACCTTTATCAAAGTCGGAAACGAGATGGTACGCATTTTTCCTCCTTACACGAGGCATCACAACAACGTTTCACCAGGCAACGCCGGTCAGCTGCTGTTTGTGTATAAGAAATCGGTTGGAAGCTTTCCTCATGTCAGCACGTTGTAGGTGTCGCCACCGGCGCCAACCTTGTGTGAATGCTCTGAAAAGCTAGTCATTTGCATATCACAGTATCTTCTTGCTGTTGGTTAATTTTCGCGCCTCTAGCACGTCATCTTCGTGGTGCAGCAATTTTAATGGCCAGTAGTATATGTTGTGTACGACTTCGTACACAACGGCAGGGAGAGGTGGCCAACAGAGTGGTGCGGCAGCAGCCCGTCATAGGAAAGTAAGACAAGAGCAGAAATGAGTAGCTTTCGAGATAACACAATAAACATAATAGTTACTTAACTTGTATTCCTCTAAGTGAACGAAGAACAGGTACTGCAGCAAGAAATAAAATCCAGCCCTCATTGTCAGCAAAGAAGAGCCTCTACGTGCTGAAGCACGAACGATGGTGTCGGCGCCGCTACTGGGCGGCCTCCGTGCAGCTTCACGCGGTGGAGAGGCTCCCAGTGCGAGCCGGCCGTCTCACCTCGCAGTGGCTGGGGGCGCTCCTGAAACGGAGCCGCTCGGAGGTGCGGCTGAGGAGACGTGCGCCACTGGCTTGTAAAGGAGAGACGTGGCTGCCCACCACGGGCAGAGGCCCCTACTTTGCGGTCCGGTGGCGGCAGTGTTCAAAGCGACGATTACCGGCTGACACACGGCAGTCGCCGGGTGTGGCCCTACCACGCCGAATATGACGTAATCGGCAGAGTGAGCGTTGAAAAGGTGGTTCCCTACGCTGAATTCGCTGAAGGACTGCGTTTCTGGGTCAATGAGAACCGTTTGGAATAGGGCAATGGCCGGCGTCTGGCGTAATCGTCGACTATGCGGAAGTCAGTCGAGTCGGAGCGGCTTCCCGAAGGCTGGCCACAGAGCACTGGCACCCTGGACAGTGTCACGGAAGTCTCGCTGCTGCCGAGGGACGGCGACCGAGCTGGAGCGACGGCCGTCTGCGGCCAGCGCCCGCGGCTTTTGGTCTGGTTTCGACCCTCGTGGTCAGACGACACGGGAGCTGATCCCGCAGTTCAGAGATCGGCATCTGCTGGCTGGCTGCGGCTTCGTTGCAGTTCTGGGCTCTGACTTCTGCTTGTGATGCCATGACTAATAACGATCTTTTTTTCTTTTTTTTACTACTTTGGATTTCATAGATATATTTCTGATGACATAGAATATTCTTCATTTGGTTAGATAGTGTAGAAAATGAAGTGTGACTTCATTTACTTTGCTGTTTTCTACACTAAAAACCATTAAACTTGCCACACCACGAAGATGACGTGCTACAGACGGCAAATTTAACCGACAGGAAGAAGATGCTGTGACATGCAATTGATTAGCTTTTCAGAACATTCACATAAGGTTGGCGCCGGTGGCGCCACCTACAACGTGCTGACATGAGGAAAGTTTCCAACCGATTTCTCATACACCAACAGCAGCTGACCGGCGTTTCCTGGTGAAATGTGATGCCTCGTGTAAGGGGAGAAATGCGTACCATCACGTTTCCGACTTTGATAAAGGTCGGTTATGTAGCCTATAGCGATAGCGGTTTATCGTATCGCGACATTGCTGCTCGCGTTGGTGGAGATCCAATGACTGTTAGCAGAATATGGAATCGGTGGCTTCAGGAGGGTAATAGGGAACGCCGTGCTGGATCCCGACGGTCTCGTATCACTAGCAGTCTAGATGCCAGGCATCTTATCTGCATGGCTGTAACGGATCGAGCACACACGTCTCAATCCCTGAGTCAACAGATGGGGACGTTTGCAAGACAACAACCATCTACACGAACAGTTCGACGACGTTTGCAGCAGAATGAACTATCATCTCGGAGACCACGGCTGCGGTTACCGTTCACGCTGGATCACAGATAGGAGCGCTTGCGACGGTGTACTCAACGACGAACCTGGGTGCACGAATGGCAAAACGTCATATTTTCGGATGAAAGCAGGTCCTGTTTACAGCTTCGTGATGGTCGCATCCGTGTTTGGTGACATCGCGGTGAACGCGCATTGGAAGCGTGTATTCGTCATCACGGTAGTGGCGTATCACCCGGCGTGATGGTATGGGGTGCCACTGGTTACACGTCTCGGTCACCTCTTGTTCGCGTTGACGGCACTTTGAACAGTGAACGTTATATGTCAGATGTGTTACGACCCGTGACTCTACCCTTCATTCCATCCCTACGAAACCCTACATTTCAGCATGATAATGCACGACCGCATTTGCAGGTCCTGTGCGGGCCTTTCTGGATACAGAAAATGTTCGACTGCTGTCCTGGCCAGCACATTCTCCAGATATTTCACCAATTGAAAACGTCTGGTCAATGGTGGCCGAGCAACTGGCTCGTCACAATACGCCAGTCACTATTCCTTATGATTTGTGGTATCGTGTTGAAGCTGCATGGGCACCTGTACCTGTACACGGCATCAAAGGTCTGTTTGACCCAACGCCCAGGCGTACGAAGGCCGTTATTACGGCCAGAGGTGGTTGTTCTGGTTACTGATTTCTCTGGATCTGTGCACCCAAACAGCGTGAAAATGTAATCACATGTCAGTTCTAGTATAATATATTTGTCCAATGAATACCCGTTTATCATCTGCATTTCTTCTTGGTGTAGCAATTTTAATGGCCTGTAGAGTACTTGGCGACGAGTCAGGGTGCCTAAGCGTGGCTATCTTCAAGTCTTCAAGTTTACTTCTTCCCGTCCTGTCTTCCTTTCGGTGATTTCTTTTTTCGGTCGCTTGTCTTCTTTTGCCCCCAGTCTTTGCTTTCCTTCTGGTCTTACTGTTCTAGAAGCCGCAACTGCTGCTTTTGCACCTCTTTTTGCTTTCTCTGCGCTATTTTGGCTTTCTACTGTCTGTATTTGTGCATTGCTTATTTAAGCATGGCTACTACTCCGCAATCGCCCGCTGCGCTACCTGCAATTGATCTAAGTCACTTTATTCAGTTTTAGAGTCAATAAATGGCGCGACTGCCTGAAGTGATGAATCGGTCGAAGGCAGCACACGTGGCTTCAAAGCAGGCGCCTCACCCAATGGCAGCGTCACCCTTGCACCGCCTGTGTATGTATGTGCCGCCAATTCGTGAGTTTGACGAGGCGAAGGGCGACTCGGATACTTCAACGTGCACATCACAGGGCATCACACGCAAGATACCAAACACTCTTGTTTGTTGGCCGTGGTGTGAGTGGACTGTCTATCGCTTCTACACCAAGTTATTTTCCACGTCCCTCCTTGAACTAGTAAAATGGGAGGCCCAATTGCAGGCGCTTACAAAGTATTATGAGGTAGGGGTAAAAGTGACGGCTGCCTGTTATTCTTTACATTGCATAAGCAACAAGGACAGACGTACTGTCAGTGGGTGACTGAATTGCAAGGCCCCACTAGACAGTGTAGGTTCAGACGTGACTGGGGCAAATATTAAAGCGATGCAATGATTTGACATGCCATCACTCACAGTGTAGCTGATTCTCGATTTCTGGAACAGATTCCATACTCTATTCTATCAAGATTCCTGCGAAATCGCAGCAGACAATTTTTTAGGTAACGCCTGCCTGTTCTGTAGACGGATTCATCAAACAGTTGTCGCCACCGCGCCGGCTCGCTAACAGCGGCACGACCAGCCACAGACACAGAGCTCACAGAAACACGTGTCACAAGATGGGAAGTCATGCTCTCGCAGTAATGCGGCACCCCTTGGTGTGAGGCGACTTCCTTTTTTGCGGGAAACGGGGACATGTACAGCTTACAGAGGCGGGAGGAACGCCCCCCCCCCCCCCCCCTGCTACTCCTTCATGCAAGTCTATGTCACAAACATTGTGTAGTGTAATCATACGATGTTGGCTTTCACGGCCGGTGTTGTCTTCAGTTGAAATTTCCGGGCTGAGAGGCCGTGGTCGATGTAGAAAATTTCCACCTGACGTTTCGTCTCCATCTGCGGCAGACATCTTCTGAGGTCGTCCGGCTACTGGCACTGAGGCTCCAGGTACTCTCGCATTTATAGAGCGCATAGAGGGCACCACCATTCGTCACGTGATGCCGACGGTACGCCTATCTTTGGAAGGCGTCATCATTCTCGATTAAGAGTAATCGATTGTCATTCTGCTGGTGCAACGTCGACATCCATATTTTGTCCAACTTTAACACTTCCTCTTTTCTATTAAAATTATTATGATGTTTGTGAACTTCTATTGCTTCTCTATACATGCGCACATGATAATGGGATGTTCGTGCTAGAACGCTTGTCTCATTAAATTTAATTTCGTGATTCCCATCTCGAAAAACATGCTCAGCTACTGCCGATTTATCGATGTGTCCTAAGCGACAGTTTCTTTCATGTTCGTCTAAGCGGGTGTTCACACTTCTTTTCGTTGTTCCAATGTGTACTTCTTCACAACTGCATGGAATTTTGTATACCCCAGGTGTTGCTAGGGGATGTCGGGCGTCTTTTGCAGTTCTTAAATATTCCTCAATCTTCTTGGTGGGTCTGAAGATTGTTTCGATCCCATACTTGGCCAGAACTTTCGCGATACGGCCCGTGACCTTATTAAATAACGGTAGGAAAACTCTTCCAGTAGGTGACCGTTGTTGCTCTGTACTTCTGGCTTCTTTTCTTCTTTGATGGAGGGCTCGATCAATTTCCTTGCTAGTATATCCGTTTTTGATGAAGGCTGACCGTAGGTGATTCAGTTCATCTTGTAAGTAAGCCGGCTCGCAGATTTTGTTGGCTCTGTCCACCAAGGTTTTCATGACACCTCTTTTCTGCCTAGGATGATGGTTACATTCCTTGTGGAGGTATCGACCCATGTGAGTGTTCTTTCTGTATACCTTGTGGCTCAGCGTCCCATCCACCCGTTTAATTACCGACACATCCAGGAAATTCATTGACCGTTACTCTCTTTCTCCATCGTAAACTGTATCTTAAATGCAGGCTTTTTACTGGCAGTCTGCAGCGCTCGCTGTTCGAAGATCTCCATAAATAAATTGGCAACAGCTGCGCTGAGAGGGCTTCCCATCGCCACCTCGTCGATCTGTTCGTAAAACTCGTTGTTATACTGGAAATAAGTTATCGTCAGGCAGTGTTTAAATAAAGCCACTATGTCAGTCGTAAAAATATCTGCTATATGTGAAATAGCTTCGTTTACAGGCACAATGGTAAACAACGACACTGCATCGAAGCTCACTAGAATACCACTTGGGCTGACGTTAATCTCCCTCAGTTTTTAAATAAAATGCGCCGAGTTTGTGTAGTGTTTTCTCAAATCCCACAGTGTCGTTACTGCAAAACAGCACAGCAGTAGACGTTCAGGAAAGGCTGCCCAGCCATCTACGATGCTACATGAGGTCAACCATATTTTTGTGTGTCTTGCTATTGCTGGACCATCAGTGCGTTTGCAACCTGAGACTGGAGCTGCAGTGGCTCAGCTCAGCTGTAGCACTTAGGAATATCTTGACAAACCTAAGTTTTGTACATCGCGCCATTCGCTGACGGCATATAGCGGCCAACATATTCCTGTCTCAGGCACTTCCTCGAAGACAGTGACATTTTCGGTACTGTCCTCCGGAGACAGTGCTAATATTTTTGGCCTGGACTATTTTGATTTGTTTGCGATAACCATTCAGGACGATATATTTTCTGTTTCTCCCTTTGATCCTTAGGACAATGTTGCTAAGTTATGGCAGAATTTCAGGATTTGTTTTCTGAGAGTTTAGGCAAAACCAATAATTTTGTTACTCATCTCACACTGAAGGAAAATTCACAGTCACATTTTGTTACAGCTCGTTCTGCTCCTCATGCTCTTCGAAGACAGGTGCCTCAGGAACTTACTGCTCTGCAAGACAGTGGAGTCATAGTACCCATTACTGCCTGTCAGCGAGCGTCCACTCTTGTTAGTCAAAAGAAGCCGTCCAGTAGACTCCACCTGCCCGCCGATTTTAAGATAAATGTGACTCCTTAAACATTCTTTGACAGTTATCCGTTGCGGGGCCTCGGCGAATTGATGGATAAATTGGATTCCAGTCGTTACTTTTCCAGAACTGATATGCGCGTCGCTTGCTTACAGATATCTCTGGATGAGCAGCTTCAACAAGATTTTGTCATTAGAACTCATGTGGGTCTCTTCAAATTTTTGAGACTGACAGTGCTTCCGCATCCGCCATATTTCAGCGTTTCCTGGAGCAGATGACTGCAAATATTACTTTTTGCTCAAATTATTTAGATGCCATTGTCGTCTCAGGTCGCACTCCTGGACAACATGTTAACAGTGTTTGCATTCTGTTTTAAGTGTTGTCTGCAGCTGATCTCAAACTTGAGACAAATGTGTGTTTGTTTCAGACTGAGCTTGAGTACTTAGGACGTATCATTAATAGCCAGGGTGTTCACCCATTGCAATCACATTTGCTTGCTATCCGTGACCTTGCACACCTGCGCACTGTGCGAGAATCGGAGTCCGTGTTAGGTAGGTCACGTGTTGCATCGCAGCTCCCTTATATCGCTTACGTAGAAAAAACGTTCCTTTTGTTGGTCGCAAGTGTCTCTGTCTGATTTCCAGAAGTGGAAAGATGCTTTGCTTCGTGATCGATGCCCCGTTCATTTTCATTCAGCCAAGTCTGTGGGCTTGGCTGTGACTGTTGTGACTTTCAGCATCGGCACAGTTTAGTCGCATAAGTTTTAAGCTGTTGACAGGCCGTTTGCCTATGCTTTGAAATTGTTGAACAAACCTCAGTGTAAATACTCTCAAATTCAAAAGGAAGCTCTTGTCACTGTCCATGATGCCACTAAGTATGCCACTAAGTATCTTTTTGCGAGGAAAGTTAGTTAGTGACTGACCATAAATCTCCACAATCTTTGTTTAGCCCTTCTCTGTCAGTCCCAACTCGCACAGCGCAGAATATGCAACGATGGGCACTTCTTACGTCAAATTAACAACATTATATTGTATATCAGCCCAATTCTAGGCACGCCGATGCAGATGCTGTTTCTCGCCTCCCTGTTGGCCCAGATTCAACTTTGGACGAGTCCTCTGCTTCTTGTTGTTACATTGATGCACAAGACACATAACTCACAGATGTTTTGCACAGCCTTTCGTTTAATCGCCGGAAAATTGCTGAGGATGCAGCAGCGGATCCTGATTTTCAGATCTGTTGCACTACATCCAAACTGTTTGGCCACGAGCAGCCGAAAAGATTCATAGCTTTGTGGTTCGCTGATATTTTGACAGTCTGGATGCATTCACCAGGGTGTCGTTTGGTTTCGCACCGATAACGACCAGTCAGGTCTTGGTGGCTCCCTAGGCTCTCCAGTCTGACGTGTTGCGTTTGCTATACCGAGGTCAATGGGGTGTCCTTCACAAACAGTCGGCGCGCCATCATTGCACTTGGCACGGTCTGGATGCAGAAATTGAACAGCTGCTTTCTCAGTGGGAAGCCTGTGCTGAACATCAGTCAGCCCGTCCCAGCAGTTCTTTGCATCGCCGGAACCTAAAGCGCCTTGCACCTGAATTTCGCGTGTCCTTATTGGAATACATTTTGGCTCATCGTCGTTGACCCTGTCAGCAAATTACCCTTCGTGGTTCCTGTGCACTCTACTATGGCTCGTTCCACAATCCACGCATTGTCGTCGATCTTTTGTCTCGAGGGATTGCCTGAAGTGATTGTGACTGATAAAGGACCTCAGTTTGTGGCCGCAGAGTTTGAAAAGTTTTGCAGCATCTCTGACATCACGTACATCACGAGTGCACCGTTCCATCTGCAATCCAACAGTGAAACTGAACGTTTCGTACGAAAATTTAAACAACAGGTAGACTAACTTCGTTTCTCCAACGCACAGGATCCAGCTCTGTTGGTCTTCTTGTGTTCCTACTGCCCCCACCCACACGACGGACCATTGCCGGCGGAGTTGTAACATTGACGACGCCATCGCACCTTGCTTCATTTTCTGCATCCACCACAGTGGACGGAGCCGTTTACGCCCAGACAGGCAAAGTATAACACTAACGACTCAGTATTTTACAGATGGTATGGCGGACAGTCGTAAAATGCGTTTTAGACAGGTACGTGTCGAGTCAAACTGTGAGGGACGGGAAAAACCCACCGTGGTTCAACAACAAAGTTAGGAAACTACTGCGAAAGCAAAGAGAGCTTCACTGCAAGTTTAAACGCAGCCAAACCCTCTCAGACAAACAGAAGCTAAACGATGTCAAAGTTAGCGTAAGGAGGGCTATGCGTGGAGCTTTCAGTGAATTCGAAAGTAAAATTCTATGTACCGACTTGACAGAAAATCCTAGGAAGTTCTGGTCTTACGTTAAATCAGTAAGTGGCTCGAAACAGCATATCCAGACACTCCGGGATGATGATGGCATTGAAACAGACGATGACACGCGTAAAGCTGAAATACTAAACACATCTTTCCAAAGCTGTTTCACATAGGAAGATCGCACTGCAGTTCCTTCTCTAAATCCGCGCACAAACGAAAAACTGGCTGACATCGAAATAAGTTTGCAAGGAATAGAAAGGCAACTGAAATCACTCAACAGAGGAAAGTCCACTGGACCTGACGGGATACCAATTCGATTCTACACAGAGTACGGGAAAGAACTTGGCCCCTTCTAACAGCCGTGTACCGCAAGTCTCTAGAGGAACGGAAGGTTCCAAAAGATTGGAAAAGAGCACAGGTAGTCCCAGTTTCCAAGAAGGTTCGTCGAGCAGATGCGCAAAACTATAGGCCTATGTCTCTGACATCGATCTGTTGTAGAATTTTAGAACATGTTTTGTGCTCGCGTATCATGTCATTTCTGGAAACCCAGAATCTACTCTGTAGGAATCAACATGGATTCCGGAAACAGCGATCGTGTGAGACCCAACTCGCTTTATTTGTTCATGAGACCAAGAAAAAATTAGATACAGCCTCCCAGGTAGATGCAATTTTCCTTGACTTCCGGAAGGCGTTCGATACAGTTCCGCACTGTCGCCTGATAAACAAAGTAATAGCCTACGGAATATCAGACCAGCTGTGTGGCTGGATTGAAAACCTTTTAGCAAACAGAACACAGCATGTTGTTCTCAATGGAGAGACGTCTACAGACGTTAAAGTAACCTCTGGCGTGCCACAGGGGAGTGTTATGGGACCATTTCTTTTCACAATATATTTAAATTACCTAGTAGATAGTGTCGGAAGTTCCATGCGGCTTTTCGCGGATGATGCTGTAGTATACAGAGAAGTTGCAGCATTAGAAAATTGCAGCTAAATGCAGGAAGATCTGCAGCGTATAGGCACTTGGTGCAGGGAGTGGCAACTGACTCTTAACATAGACAAATGTAATGGTTTGCGAATACATAGAAAGAAGAATCCTTTATTGTATGATTATATGATAGCGGAACAAACACTGGTAGCAGTTACTTCTGTAAAATATCTGGGAGTATGCGTACGGAACGATTTGAAGTGGAATGATCAAATAAAATTAATTGTTGGTAAGGCGGGTGTCAGGTTGAGATTCATTGGTAGAGTCCTTAGAAAATGTAGTCCATCAACAAAGGAGGTGGCTTACAAAACACTCGTTCGGCCTATACTTGAGTATTGCTCATCGGTGTGAGATCCGTACCAGGTGCCCGCAACTTGTGGTCGTGCGGTAGCGTTCTCGCTTCCCACGCCCGCGTTCCCGGGTTCGATTCCCGGCGGGGTGTTGTGTGATGTCCTTAGGTTAGTTAGGTTTAAGTAGTTCTAAGTTCTAGGGGACTAATGACCATAGATGTTAAGTCCCATAGTGCTCAGAGCCATTTGAACCGTACCAGGTCGGGTTGACAGAGGAGATAGAGAAGATCCAAAGATGAGCGGCGCGTTTCGTCACAGGGTTATTTGGTACTCGTGATAGCATCAGGGAGTTGTTTAGCAAACTCAAGTGGCAGACTCTTCAAGAAAGGCGCTCTGCATCGCGGTGTAGCTTGCTGTCCAGGTTTCGAGAGGGTGCGTTTCTGGATGAGGTATCGAATATATTGCTTCCCCCTACTTATACCTCCCGAGGAGATCACGAATGTAAAATTAGAGAGATTCGAGCACGAACGGAGGCTTCCCGGCAGTCGTTCTTCCCGCGAACCTACGCGAGTGGAACAGGAAAGGGAGGTAATGAAAGTGGCACGTAAAGTACCCTCCGCCACACACCGTTGGGTGGCTTGCGGAGTATAAATGTAGATGTAGATATAGATGTAGACAGGGGCGCTACAAGCGAGGCCCAAAGGACCGAGAAGATTGCTGAGACTTCACCAGAATCAGATTCGTTCATGTGAATTGGATGAACCTGTCACAGGATTTTTTTCTTTCATACTTAGTGTCTGCCTGGACGCAGCAGCGCTCGCTGCATCCAGCTCCCGTGGGCGAGCGCCGTCGGTAACAGTCCTGCAGCCAATTGAAATCGACGCCCTTTCACGGCCGTCGCCGTCTCGACAGCTACTGTCATCTGGGGACGGGCGGCTGTCACACGTGGCGTCTCGAGGCCTTCTGCAGAGATGCGTCGATCCTCGTTACCTACTCCGCCTCTTGATGTAAGTGCACTCCCTCTGCCCGGTTTTTCAGCTGGTGTTCCCACGAAGGTCGGGGCGTGTGACCGGGCGCCAGTGGGAGCTGGCTACCGGCCTCAGCTCCAGCCCCCGTCTCGTCATTGCAACCTGCGTCCAGCCCTCCCCCAACCCCCTCGTCATTCGCTTACCTACATGAAACGACTATGGTGTGGAGGTTTGGGCGGGAGGGGGGGGGATTTGGTATCACGTATCGATACCACCCCACGGCGTCAGACAGTTGGAAACGGAATTGCAAGTTCCTGTCAGACGTCGACAGGGGTCGAGAGGGTTCTGGCGGACCCAGTGGTGCACGCCCCCGCAGCCACAACTCCAGCGCCCACTGCCGTCGCGATTGCCTTCAGCAGGGAAACAGTCCACTCGCACTTCGAGCCTCGTTGATATAAGAAGCCGCGCGGGATTAGCCGAGCGGTCTCTGGCGCTGCAGTCGTGGACTGTGCGGCTGGTCCCGGCGGAGGTTCGAGTCCTCCCTCGGGCATGGGTGTGTGTGTTTGTCCTTAGGATAATTTAGGTTACGTAGTGTGTAAGCTTAGGGACTGATGGCCTTAGCAGTTAAGTCCCATAAGATTTCACATACATTTGAACTTTTTTTTATATATATATGAAACTATGCAGACGCTGCCTAGTCGAGGGCCCGACACCATCATTCGTGCTTTAGCTCAGAGAGCCTCTTCCTTGTTGACATTAAGAGCTGGACTGTATTTCTTGCTGCAATATTTGTAATGAGCGTTCGTTCGATTGAAGAAATACTAGTTAAGTAAAGATAGCGTTTGTTGTGTCATCTTGTTGGCTAATCATTTCTGCTCCTGTCCAACTTTCCTATGACGACAGTTTGCGCGACACTCTGAGCCAACCTCTGCTTACCATTGTGCACGAAGTCGTACACAACAGGAAAAAGTCATGCCTGTATGGGCTTAACAAGCGTGAAAAGTTTAGAAGATGTTCCAATTTGTGAACAACATAAATTCTATCAAAGAAAAAAATCTGTGTAGACCATACCGTCTACGCGAACGATGCATCAGGCACTAAGCTACTTAGTATATAACAATTGAGGCTCTACAAACCACACGACACAAGCTAAACTAATAACCGATACGCTTGCTTCTGGAATCGAAAATGACATATCTGCCGCATTGATTGGTCGACGCTGCTTCACCGTTTTGAATGTTTACATTTATCGTACATTTGATTAGTGTTGCCAAATTTTCGTTGTATGGCGCCGATATTGATACTTTTGTATTGCTAATATCACCCACCCGGTTGGCCGTACGGTCTAACGCATGGCTTTCCGGGCGGGAAGGAGCGTCTGGTCCCCGGAACGAATCCGCCCGGCGGATTTCTGTCGAGGTCCGGTGAACCGGATGGTCTGTGGATGGTTTTTAGGTGGTTTTCCAGCTGCCTCGGCGAATGCGGACTGGTTCCCCTTATTCCGTCTCAGTTACACTATGTCGGCGATTGCTGCGCAAACAAATTTTCCACGTACGCGTACACGACCATTACTCTACCACGCAAACATAGGGGTTACACTGGTCTGGTGTGTACGTTCCCTGGGGGGGGGGGGGAGGGGGGTGGTCCACCGGGGGCCGAACCGCAAAATAACCCTGGGTTCGGTGTGGGGCCGCGGAGAGGCGAAGCGGACTGCGGTAGTCGTCGTGGGGTTGTGGGCCTCTGCGGCTGCGGCGGGGACGGAGCCTCCCCGTCGTTTCTAGATCCCTGGTTAACATACAATACAATACAATTGCTAATATCCAAAGATTCGCATCGTGATGTCGAGAATTTGCACCAAAAGGCTGGAAAACAGTTACTTTACAAGGCGTTGACCATTTTTTAAGAGATGCTTGCTTCCAATATAGCAAACTACTGTTTTTAAAAAGTGAAACACTAAGAAGCAATGGCTTGCAACACACTACGATAATAGAACGCGCAGGAGAACTATAAAAAGTGATCTAAATGGCGGAGAGGTGGCGTGCACGCACGTCCAACCAACACCGCCCTCTTTTTTGTGACCGGACAGGTCAATGTTACGCAACGCTCAGTCCTTGTGGAGCCTTCATAGGAAGCAGAAACGTCTAACCCAGTTCCACTGTGCCTCGCTGACGTATATCGGGATGTGGGTGCTTCCGACCTGGGCAGAATAATTGGTCTCTGGGAGGCAGCTCATACAAGGCGTGCAGCTACAACGGAGAGGTGAAGGTGGAACCAGTGGTTAGAAGAGGGCCGTACAGAGCGCCAACAGGGTTCTGGACGAAACAATGTGATCACAGCGCGAATGGCCGGCGTCTTCTCCACTTGGCTGTAACGCACAGATCAGCTCCGTCCACAGTATTGGCGCAACGTTGGAGCACAGCAACGGGTGTGGACATGTCGGCGTCGTCGGTTCGACGCCATATTCTGTGGGCTGTATAATGGCAGGCATGCCATTGCGTGTGCGTCCGTTTACGAGAACCTACCAATGCCGCAGACTCCTTGGAGGGAGGTGCGTGTTGGCAACCTTGGTAAATTTATGTCCCGTTTTCTGGGCCCGTGTACGATTATGCGGATTTTAGGCCCAGTTAATATTCTGGTTAAGGACAACCGTACCGGTAAGCAATACCAGGTCCATCTTAGTCAAATTAAGTTTGGTTAGGTCTCCTAACACAACCCCCTCCCCCCCTCCTCCCGAGTTTCTCCTTGAGAGGGGGAGGTTGAGCCGTGCTGCGGCTCGCCTTGGTGCCGTGTGTAGGTTTCTGCCAGACTGTCTCGTTCAGCTGGCACGGTTGTGTTGTTTGTCTTCTTCTCGTGTTCACAGGCGCCACTCGGTTTCGTAAGTGCTGCCTGTCGGTTAGTGGCAGCAGCGGCGCTTATCGATATGTAGTTCTGCTGCCCTATCTTTGGAGCGACCTCGTGCTTCTTCCGTGTGGTGAGTGTGGAGTTCGGTTGCGGAAGAGGAGCGGCGAAGACTGCGCAGAGCGCCAACACGCTGGGGCCGCTGGCGGCGTGTATGGACTGCCGGATCGAAGGGCAGTGGTCACAAGGGTGCACGACCTCGTCGAAACCGGATCCTGCGTGTATACGTTGAGTGCATTTCAACTGGCGTAGAGAAACCTCCAACATTGTGAAATCCCGCGATTCTCCAATGGCTTGGGTTCGTGTTGCTGCTCGTAGTGTCGCCGAGGCGAAAAGTAGCGAGTTCCTGTGGAAGGCGGGTCTGATTAGCCTTCCTGAGCTTCTAATTACTATGTACTGTTTTCAGCTCCTTACATTGTTAAGTTCAACCAGCGGTATTTTTCTGTCTTGTGGCTGCTGGGGGTTAGTGTATGTAAAGGCAGTGAACATTTCCTCGCCTTGCCGCCGCTGTCCGGGGAGGCGTGTAAGTTTGACAGGTTCTTAATTGTAGATTGGGTGGCGTTCTTCTACCTTAGTGGTAGTCGTTCCTTCTTGTTCCGGGCGTTCTAAGCAGAGTACTCCGCGGGCGGAGCCCAGACCACCGGTTCGGGCTCTGGCGCAATGTTACGTCTTGCATTTGTTCGTTGGATGTCAGGCAGCCTCACCAAGATTATCATTAGTCGCTCGTTAGACTGCCACTAGTCCGAGTTACCATCTTGTGATCTGAATGCAACTCTTGGCTGCCTTTCTCTTCGCTCGCGCAAGTGTTTTGGTGCGACCTACTCAGAGGGTGATTCCTGGAGAACTGTCTGTCACTGGCCCTTGTGTTGTGTTTTATTATTCCATTATTATGTTACCATCATTTGTCTCACTTGTTTGGTGATCTGTTGCTTGTTTTTTTAAATTAACTTTTGCTATGCCATTCGCCGTTTGACAGTATATTAGTTAAATTTTTTATAATTGCCATTCTGGATTTAAAGGCGTTCAGTCGTGATAGTGGTTATTTGCCTTAAAATTCTGACTGCGACCACACTGGCTTGTTTTCCAAAATTATTTGCTGCCTGTATTTTACGCATTTGTTAAATTTTAAATAATTGCCATTTTTTCGCGTTAAAGGCCTTCAGCCGTGATTGTGGTTGTGTTGTTGTTGTGGTCTTCAGTCCTGAGACTGGTTTGATGCAGCTCTCCGTGCTACGCTATCCTGTGCAAGCTTCTTCATCTCCCAGTACCTACTGCAACCTACATCCTTCTGAATCTGCTTAGTGTATTCATCTCTTGTTCTCCCTCTACGACTTTTACCCTCCACGCTGCCCTCCAATACTACACTGGTGATCCCTTGATGCCTCAGAACATATCCTACCAACCGATCCCTTCTTCTAGTCAAGTTGTGCCACAAACTTCTCTTCTCCCCAATCCTATTCAATACTTCCTCATTAGTTATGTGACCTATCCATCTAATCTTCAGCATTCTTCTGTAGCACCACATTTCAAAAGCTTCTATTCTCTTCTTGTTCAAACTATTTATCGTCCATGTTTCACTTCCATACATGGCTACACTCCATACAAATACTTTCAGAAACGACTTCCTGACACTTAAATCTATACTCGATGTTAAAAAAATTCTCTTCTTCAGAAACGCTTTCCTTACTATTGCCAGTCTACATTTTATATCCTCTCTACATCGACCATCATCAGTTATTTTGCTCCCCAAAAAATGGTTCAAATGGCTCTGAGCACGATGGGACTTAACATCTGTGGTCATCAGTCCCCTAGTACTTAGAACTACTTAAACCTAACTAACCTAAGGACACCACACACATCCATGCCCGAGGCACGATTCGAACCTGCGACCGTAGCGGTCACGCGGCTCCATACTGAAGCGCCTAGAACCGCGCGGCCACACCGGCCGGCCTTTTGCTCCCCAAATAGCAAAACTCCTTTACTACTTTAAGTGACTCATTTCCAAATCTAATTCCCTCAGCATCACCTGACTTAATTCGACTACATTCCATTATCCTCGTTTTGCTTTTGTTGATGTTCATTTTATATCCTCCTTTCAACACACTATCCATTCCGTTCAGCTGCTCTTCCAAAACCTTTGCTGTCTCTGACAGAAATACAATGTCATCGGCGAACCTCAAAGTTTTTATTTTTTCTCCAAGTATTTTAATACCTACTCCGAATTTTTCTTTTGTTTCCTTCACTGCTTGCTCAATATAGAGATTGAATAACATCGGGGAGAGGCTACAACCCTGTCTCACTCCCTTCCCAACCACTGCTTCCCTTTCATACCCCACGACTCTTATAACTGCCATCTGGTTTCTGTACAAATTGTAAATAGCTTTTCGCTCCCTGTATTTTACCCCTGCCACCTTCAGAATTTGAAAGAGAGTATTCCACTGAACATTGTCAAAAGCCTTCTCTAAGTCTACAAATGCTAGAAACGTAGGTTTGCCTTTCCTTATTCTAGCTTCTATGGTAAGTCGTAGGCTCAGTATTGCCTCACGTGTTCCAACATTTCTACGGAATCCAAACTGATCTTCCCCGTGGTCCGCTTCTACTAGTTTTTCCATTCGTCTGTAAACAATTCGTGTTAGTATTTTGCAGCCGTGACTTATTAAACTGATAGTTCGGTAATTTTCACATCTGTCAACACCTGCTTTCTTTGGGATTGGAATTATTATATTCTTCTTGAAGTCTGAGGGTATTTCGCCTGTCTCATACATCTTGCTCACCAGATGGTAGAGTTTTGTCAGGACTGGCTCTCCCAAGGCTGTCAGTAGTTCTAATGGAATGTTGTCTACTCCGGGGGCCTTGTTTCGACTCAGGTCTTTTAGTGCTCTGTCAAACTCTTCACGTAGTATCATATCTCCCATTTCATCTTCATCTACATCCTCTTCCATTTCCAAAATATTGTCCTCAAATACATCGCCCTTGTATAGACCCTCTATGTACTCCTTCCATCTTTCTGCTTTCCCTTCTTTGCTTAGAATTCGGTTTCCATCTGAGCTCTTGATACTCATACAAGTGGTTCTCTTTTCTCCAAAGGTCTCTTTAATTTTCCTGTAGGCAGTATCTGTCCTACCCCTAGTGACATAAGCCTCTACAACCTTACATTTGTGCTCTAGCCATCTCTGCCTAGCCATTTTGCACTTTCTGTCGATATCATTTTTGAGCGTTTGTATTCCTTTTGCCTACTTCATTTACTGCATTTTTATATTTTCTCCTTTCATCAATTAAATTCAATATTTCTTCTGTTACCCAAGGGTAACTACTAGCCCTCGTCTTTTTACCTATTTCATCCTCTGCTGCCTTCACTATTTCATCCCTCAAAGCTACCTATTCTTCTTCTACTGTATTTCTTTCCCCGATTCCTGTCAATTGTTCCCTTATGGTCTCCCTGAAACTCTGTACAACCTCTGGTTCTTTCAGTTTATCCAAGTCCCATCTCCTTAAATTCCCACCTTTTTGCAGTTTCTTCAGTTTTAATCTACAGTTCATAACCAATAGATTGCGGTCAGAGTCCACATTTGCACCTGGAAATGTCTTACAATTTAAAACCTGGTTCCTAAATCTCTTTCTTACCATTATATAATCTATCTGATACCTTTTAGTATCTCCAGGGTTCTTGCATGTATACCACCTTCTTTCATGATTCTTGAACCAAGTGTTAGCTATGATTAAGTTATGTTCTGCACAAAATTCTACCAGGCGGCTTCCTCTTTCATTTTTTAGCCCCAGTCCATATTCACTTACTATGTTTCCTTCTCTCCCTTTTCCTACTGTCGAATTCCAGTCACCCATGACTATTAAATTTTCGTCTGCCTTCACTACCTGAATAATTTCTTTTATCTCATACATTTCATCAATTTCTTCATCATCTGCAGAACTAGTTGGCATATAAACTTGTACTACTGTAGTAGGCGTGGTCTTCGTGTCTATCTTGGCCACAATAATGCGTTCACTATGCTGTTTGTAGTAGCTTACCCGTACTCCTATTTTTTTATTCATTATTAAGCCTACTCCTGCATTACCTCTATTTGATTTTGTATTTATAACCCTGTAGTCACCCGACCAGAAGTCTTGTTCCTCCTGCCACCGATCTTCACCAATTCCCACTATATCTAACTTTAACCTATCCAGTTCCCTTTTTGAATTTTCTAACCTACTTGCCCGACTAACGGATCTGGCATTCCACGATCCGATCCGTAGAACGCCAGTTTTCTTTCTCCTGATAACGACATCGTCTTGAGTCGTCCCCGCCCGGAGATCCGAATGGGGGACTATTTTACCTCCGGAATATTTTACCCAAGAGGACGCCATCATCATTTAACGATACAGTAAAGCTGCATGCCCTCGGGAAAAATTATGGCTGTAGTTTCCCCTTGCTGTCAGCCGTTCGCAGTATCAGCACAGCAAGGCCGTTTTGGTTAGCGTTACAAGGCCAGATCAGTCAATCATCCAGACTGTTGCCCCTGCAACTACTGAAAAGGCTGTGTCCTCTCTTCAGGAACCACAAGTTTGTCTGGCCTCTCAACAGATACCCCTCCGTTGTGGTTGCACCTACGGTACGGCTATCTGTATCTCTGAGGCACGCAAGCCTCCCCACCAACGGCAAGGTCCATGGTTCATGGGGGGGGGGGGGGGGGGGTTGTGGTTACGTGCCTTAAAAGTCTGATTGCGATCTCATTGGCTTGTTTTCAAAAATTATTTATTAAAATAAATGAGTGAAATTGTAACGCAAACCAATAGTAAGTGATTCAGGCCCGGTCCACAATCATAACCCGATCCTCCCTTCCTTAATTGCTAGGTTTCACCAGTCATTTCTCCAGTGTCATGTCCTTAATCGGTGGAATTAACTGCATCGTGATCATGTCTCTCAGCCTTGTAGTAGTGTATGTAGTACTGTGATAATGCCTATGCCTGTGTGTCTATGCTCCGATTGCTTCTGACAAGGTTAACTGGTCACAGTGTGTTCTCCGTAGCTTTGTAATTCCGTGCCATTGCTTGCAAGTCGCGTCGGTCAGTGAGAACGAAGAAATCATCCTTGCGCAAATGACGTGCGCGTGTTCTGGATCCACATTGCAGGGCCCACATAGCACGGCGCTGTTGCACGCGTTCTGCGACGTGCCGAGTGTCTCAGGTCGAGGAGGCGGCGACAGCCGGCAAAAAGGCCGAGCCGCGTCGTCGCCGTCGCCGCTCGTGTCTTGCCACTACCGCTGTGTCCGGTGTTGCCCGTTGCCACGAAATATAAGAGGTTGCATTGTGTTTGACGTGCTTCCACCAGCAGCAGGCAACGGATTTTAACGATAAAAACATTCGGAACAGCAACAAAAGTGCAAGGGAGGACAAATACCGTTGCTATAGTTCGTAGACGATGTAAGGATGACTTAGAGCGTCTGTTGAAAGGAACAGACAACATACGCAGCATGCAGTATGTCTAAGACGAACAATGACGATGGTGGTGAAGTCTAGTAGAAAGGAGGATAACGACAGGTGAACATCAAAACTAAGGACGACAAAGTATTGGAAGAAATAAAAAAAATTCTTCTAGCTGGGAGGCAAGATATCAAAGAACGACAAATTAGGGAAGACCTCAGTACTTGGATGGTGTAGGCGAAGAAAGCTTCCTTCAGCAAAGAGCTCACCTTCTGTCGAATGCAAATAAAGCTCCAAAATTATGTGTGTCGATTATAACGCTGTATGCGGATGAAATGTGGATCATTTTGGCTGCTACTTCCATTTTATGATTGCATGCAGTAATGTTCGTCTTTTATGCGTTGGATGGATGATGAATGTAATGTAATTTCACATGGCATAAATATGTTTCTTATGTGATAAAATTATAGTTTAACAAGTTCTAAACTTTTTACCTTGTTTGTATTCTGAAACTTTTCTTCTTGCTGAATTTCATGAGTCTCGATCAACTGGAAGTAACCTACAGGTTTTGATGAGTGACTTCACAGGTATCAAAATATGTGACATAAAAGACCGTATCTTTTGAGTGCATTGGCTTACAAGTTTAAAATTTTTACGCCACCAAGAAACCACACACCTTAGTACGCGATATAAATTTGAATTAAATGCACCAACGTGTTCCTGACAAAGCAGATCTTAACAAATGGACAGACAAACAGACAGATAAAAATTGACAAATTCTCTTGTTATATAATTAAAAATTAACAATTTTGCGATTTTTTACCTTACTTGTACTGTGAAACCTTGCTTCTTGCCAAATTTCATGGTACTGGAACAACGGAATGTACTCTGGGTTTTGATGAGTGAGTTTTCGAGTACCAAAATATGTGGCATAAATGGAGGTATCTTTCGATTAAATTGATTTAGAAGCTTGCCAATAGACGATAGAGCTTAAAATGTGATATATATTTGATTTTTATAATCTAAGAGTCTGAGAAAAACAGTTCTTACAGTCGGACAGATAGACAGGCAAGCAGATGAAATAGAAAGGGAACATACCAGGGGATCCGTTTCTAAAGACTGAGGCAGGAACCCTGAAAAGAAACAATGATCATTGTGAAACGCCTTTTTCATTCCAAACGGTGCTGCAAAAGCAGATTAAAGAAGCGGCTTACATAAAAGTGATAAGTACGAGACAAGCACGTATGATCGTTCACCAACTTATTTAGGTTATTCTTGATTTTTCTGTTGCAGCCAACTAAGAGGGCACACATATTCACCAGACCACTGTCATGACCGCACAACATTGCGTTTAATTTTATGACACGGCAATGTTGGTGCCCCGACAGGTTTTCTGGAATGTACAGAAATTTGTGCACTGTAGTCTACTTTCTACCTTCTGTTACAAAGTATAACGCATATAATGAGTAATAGAAATGTTTCTAGGCTTTTATTTGTAACATTGGAGATACTGTAGCTTGTTTTTAAAGAGAAGATCGTATAGCGTGAATTAAATCATTCGGAAAATGTATGTTTCCCAAAGAAAGAAACAGCCTAACGGGTAAGCTACGGAATAAGTGAAGAGAGAGAGTGTGTGTGGGTGTACCTGCATGTGATGGTGAGACTTTCAAAGTGCAGAAAAGAAAAATGCTGGTTAAGAACAAGTGTATTTTTAGTCCTGAAACACATCAGCTTATGTGTGTTATGTTCCGATAAAAGAAGAAGTGATATCACAACTAAACAATTTTTAAAATATTTCGGGCCGTAATAAAAACATGAAAAAAGACGATAAAATGTTCTGTGAAAGCATTTGCCTAAAAATAAAGAGATAAAAAAGATTACAGAAACGTTTGATGCACCCTTGAATGGCTCAGAGCTCTGTGGGACTTAACATCTATGGTCATCAGTCGCCCTTGAATGATGCTCGAAATCATTTAAAGCAGCTGAGATGTTCCAACGTTATTGTCGTAAGGAGACAACCGGGTGAAGTTCTACCATACGAATATCCTATGGCAGTCTTTATAAGTCTATTATTTTAAGTTAAACATCGAACTTTAAATTCTACACCGCTACCTTATTTGCTGTACATGATTTGAAGCGTTAATCAAATGCGAATCAAATGTTTCTCCAATGCATTTTATTTCTCACTTTCTTAGCAAATCATTCCCTTAAACGATTGCCTTTTCTCCATTTTTTTTAATTTTCAGATTTCGTTCAGGAAGTATAAGGTTTAATATATTTTAATATCGATCGATACTCATACAGACGAAAATAAAGCAGAGAAGTTTCAACTTTCGCTGTAATTTGATATTTATGACACTTCATTTACAGCTGTTCCTGAGATCTTTCAATTTTGCCCCAAATCGCTAGTTAAGATACTGCTAATAACAAAAAGATTACTTACAAGCAGAACTAGATCTCAAGTTGGCCAGTTTAATACCCTGTTTGCCCTGTCCCTCTCTTCGTTTGGGTATGATAATTCGGGCTGAAATCCAATGTGTAATTGGTGCGGAATCGTTAGCACTTATTTACGAGATACAGTACGTAACAGTGGTTTTTGTAATGCACGAGGGACGTTCAATAGGTAATTCAACACACGTTTTTCTCTGTCAGTTTCTTCATACCCTATAGTTTCATGAAGTTGCGATAAGTGGTGTTCCTGTACCTAGCCTTCAAAATGGCGTCTGAAACAGGGGGGCGTTCCGACTAAACAGCTGTCATTGAGTTTCTTTTGGTGGAAAACCTGAGCATCGCAGATATTTATAGGCGCTTGCATGGTGTCTGCGGAGACCTGCCAGTGAGAGGGGAGCGACGTGTGTCGTCATCGCAACAAGGTCGCACGAACCTGTCCTATCTCCCGCGTGACTGCCGACCACGCACAGATGCGACTTCTGTAATATTGGAACGTACAGAAACCCTCATTCGAGGTCATCGACAGATCACAATTAAACACCTCGCTGCTCAACTGGATGCCTCTGTTGGTAGTGCCGACACACTCGTCCACCAGTTAGAGTACTCAAAAGGTGCATGTGTGTCCGTTGGGTTCATCGCCGCCTAACTGAAGACCATAAAGAGCGACCGACAAAGTACCATCTGTGCGGAATTGCTTGCGCGTTACGGGGCTAATCGTGAGAATTTTCGTCACAGGCTATGGAACGTGGGTTCATGTCCTCGAACAGTAAACAAAACGGCAGTCCATGGAGTGGCGCCACACTACCTCTCCTCTGAAGAAAAAGTTCAAAGACGCACCGTCAGCAGGTAAAGTCATCACGACGGCATTCCTCCCTCATAGTGCGACTACCAACTCCCAAGTGTATTGTGCTACGCTCAGGAAATTGAAGAAAGTAAGTCAACGTATACGTCACCACACAAATTCAAACGAACTTCTCCGCCTTCTCCACTTTCCCAGACAGGTTATCATATGCCACTGTCAGGCCGCTCTACTAAAAGGGGGACACCCCAGATGTCAATAATTATCGGCCAGTATCCTTACCTACAGAATTTTCAAAAATCTTCGAGAAAGTAATGTACTCAAGAGTGGTTAGCCATCTCAACAGTAATGGGATGCTTAGTAAGTCACAGTTCGGATTTCAAAAATGCTGTTCCACTGAGACAGCAATATACAATTTCAGTGTCCACATAATACAGTCTTTAAATAGTAAAATGTCACCAATAGGAATTTTCTGTGACTTGTCCAAAGCATTTGATTGTGTGAACCATGACATTATGTTACAGAAATTACAGTTCTATGGTGTAAATGGAACAGCATATGAGTGGTTTAAGTCGTACCTACAGAACAGGAAGCAAACAGTTTCCTTCCATGGGTCAAGTGATTTAAATAAGTTAGCCACTTCATCTAACTGGGGTGAAATTACATTAGGTGTTCCACAGGTTTCAATCATGGGTCCCCTTCTGTTTTTGATGTATGTGAACGACCTCCCTTCCTATCTGAAACAGAAAGCTGAACTGACACTGTTTGCTGATGATACAAGCATCATTATTAATCTAGTAAAAGAAACTCCAATTGAAAAGGACACAAATAAGGTCTTCGGAAAAGTCATTAATTGGTTTTCTGCAAATGGGGTTGCTCTAAACTTTGAAAAAACACAGTACTTCCAATTTTCTACTGCAAAAAGTACAGTTCCTTCAATAACTAGAACACATCAACCAATGTCAGTAGACAGGGTAGAGCACACTAAGTTTTTGGGTGTACACATAGATGAGAATCTTAATTGGAAAATTCATATTTTGGATCTTCTAAAGCGACTAGGTTCAGCAACTTCTGCAGTCAGAATAACTGCCAATTTTGAGGATACAGAAATTAGTAAGCTAACATATTTTGCATACTTTCACTCTCGGATGTCATACGGAATAATATTTTGGGGTAACTCAAAATTTAGACAAAAGGTATTCACTGCTCAAAAGAAAGTGATTAGAATAATGTGTAGGGTTCATAGTCGCACATCTTGTAGGCATCTTTTTAAAAGATTGGGAATTCTTACAACAGCCTCACAGTACATTTACTCACTAATTATATTTGTCCTCAGTAACATGGACCAGTTTAAAAACAACAGTGACATTCATCATTATAATACCAGAAAAAAGAAAGACGTACACTATCCTTTATTCAACCTATCTTTGGCACAGAAAGGGGTAAAATATGCTGCTACAAAAATTTTCGACAAATTACCAGATGAAATAAAATGTCTGATAGATAGCAGTAATAGCTTCAAAAATAAATTGAAATCGCATCTCCTTGACAACTCCTTCTACACCATAGATGACTTCTTGAATAGGAATAAATAAATCTATAAATATAGTATATGCATTTTGTGCCATTTAAGGGAATAGGGTAAATAATAGAAATATTAATCCTTAACTCTGTATTGTAATATATATATATATATATATATATATATATATATATATATATATATATATATATATATATATATATTAAAAAATCTTGTTTCATATGATCATTTCTTGTGCACTTGACACGTTCCACATCATAACGGCTACCGTACCGTGCGATTTATCAATGGAACACACAACCAACTGACTAACTAAGTAACTAACATGACAACGGAAGGCCTTATAAGAGGCTGTGCACCGAGAGGAGCTCACAGAACGTCGCTGGACTGTTCTTCCTCAGCCGCCATACAGCACGGGTCCTGCACTTTCCGATATCCATCTGTTTGGCCCAATGAACGATGGACAGCGCTTGAAGCAGTACGTGGGTGGTGAGGAGGCTACTGATGCACCGAGTCGATGGCTCCGACGTCGACCGGTACAGTGATGCCCTGCAATCATACAGACCCTCCCAGTAAGGTGGCGTAATGCCTTCGCACTGAATGGAGGTTATGTGGAAAAATAGGGTTTGTAGCCAAAACAGTGGGAATAATATGGTGTACTGGAATTCTGAATAAAACCAGACTGCTTTCAGATAAAAAGCTGCGTTACTTATTAAATGCTCCTGTATCAGCCTGGGACGCTTCCTTACATCAGAATACCAATGTCCAAAGCTGCATCCGCAGCCGAGGCCTCTATCGCACACGTGGTCCTTGGCTCTCGACTGGTGATGGATGAAATTTTCAATACCGGTATTTGGCCGACAATGGTAGGAGAGGTGGTAAGTAAAGTTCCTGATCACCAATATTTGCACAAGAATCCAGGATTAAATTCTAAACTTCTTCGAAGTTTCCCACCAAGTGGGGGCATGCGACGCTGCTCATGGTAATACGTCCATCGCACGAAGACAAACTCGGCGTGGCTCTTGATGCTGTTTGCGAGGGGTAGGCTATGTGCTAGTAGCTAGTTCGCCCTCTTTCATCCACTCATCATATAAAACACATACACAAAACTACACTATACACGCATTAAGTATACTACAGCCAACCAATACACATACGGCACTACTCTTGCGTACCCGCAAGGAAAGAAGCCAATGTGCGCGAAAAAGGTACACCCTTTTCGACAAGCGGCTGGACCCACCCGATGGGATATCATAGCCAAAATGCAATACGACTTTTATATCTTTTTATCAATGATTATAAACAACTCTTTTGATTTCATTAGCTATTTGCAGTTGCCAAAAATGTGTTCTGTTGTTTCACTTTGAATTCATGAGCAGACTCATCTAAAAAAGTAGTAACATCACTGAAATGCTTAAACAATTTTGGCCAGCTCTGCTGTGGAAATGTGGTATTTGACAGTCAGAAAAGTCATGTTACTTCACTACTGAAAACAGCCTACCACCATTATTTAGATGTGACGTCAGAAGGTGAAGGTAAATCGTGGGCACCTCATATTAGCGGCTATTCTTGTTTTGCTGATTTATATGAGTAGATCAATAAACGCAGACGCTCAGTGTCCTCACGATTTGCAGGGAGCCTACCAATAATGCAGATAACTGGTATTGCTACATAGTGCCTGCTGTTCACAGGGGTGTGTCAAGAAAGAAGAGCTTGTAAGTTACACACACCGACATCCTGTAAGCTATCCAAAGAGTTTCACGTGGGAATGACGTGCCAGTAATGAATGCACCAGGGGTTTCAGCATAGAGGAAGATGTCAATGGAGCCCGAACAGAGGAAACATCCCATCCAATACCGTTTGATTCAACACCATGAGATCCTCATTTTGCACCTGAAATAATAAGTGAGCCTCACAGACTAATTCAAGGCAATCTAAGTTATTTAATTCGAGACCAACACCCACCAAAAAACAAAGCTGAGCTTCTAAGATCAATGCTAAAACAGAGGAATCTTCTAGAACCACATGTTAATGTGCCAAATTACAGGACGCGGGTGAAAGTTTCATTTAATATTTAAAAAGCGAGAATAACCTAAACGGAAGTATTATGTTTTTGTTAATAGTCGTATTCTTTTTTTTTTCTTGTTGGGTACTGACTACCGGTTTAACTCTCCTACTTGGGAAGCAAAAGTGGCGACTGCGTGCCAGTGGTACTGCGTACCGAAACCGGTATTCACTACGCACTAAAAAATGCCACTACAGACTAAAAGATATTGTTTCTAGTTAGGTTATACTCCGAGTATCTGACACACCTATGTCTGAAGCAAGTTTGACGACTGCTTGCCAGGGGTGGTGTGGTGATGGTTCTGTGTACCGAAACAGGTAGTTAATGGGCTAAATAAAAGTTGCATCTATAGTCGCTGTTCCAATCGACAGTATGTCGGCAGTATGTAACAAGCTAAATGCTTGTTGCGTTGTGAATGGTTTTATGACAGCATTCAATGTGGCGCAGAGACTAGGGGACTGGACTATTCATTGACGCATCAAAGCTTAGGTTAAAAGCTGTGGGAATTTCATACCTCCAAGTCCTGTGGGCGGTCCATATGAAGGAAGCATGTACCGATAGGAAATTACTTCTGGAAACCGTTGTGTACTTAGAGAGTAACTTGCAGATCTGTGGAGACCTCAAGGTGAGTGCACCATCGTAGGGAATGCTGTTGGGATTCACAAAATACTACTGTTTTCTGTGTGAGTGAGGCAGTAGGCACAGACGCACATACTACAGCGGAAAACACCGATCTCCAAGGGAAGTACCACTCCACGTTCGTAGGCAGATCGAAGTAAAATTATTCTGTTTCCTTTTCACATAAAACTCGGCCTTATGAAGAAATATATTAAGAACAAGGATAGAGATGCTTTCAGGTACCTGAACGGTGAGTGAGAAAAATTGAAGGAAGTAATCTACAGTGGACTGACATTCATAAAACTATTCTGAATGAAAACATTGGCTTAGTTATCCAGGGCAATGACAAACGAGTTTGAGAAGCCTTTAAAAGTGTTATGCACAGGTTACTGCGTTGCAGAGTAGCTGAAAATTATGTTGTGCTGTTAAAAAGCCTTCTGGAGAAGTATCATCGTTCAGGCTGGTAAACGACATTGAAAATGCACTTGCTTCACTGACATATAGATAAATTATTTTTCCGGACGGATAAAAGTTCCATTTTGCTTGTATTATACAGGATCGTCAGAAACAGTCAGCTTTTAACGATGTTGTAGGGTACGTTGTGCTGTGTAATAACCGCCATGAAGAAAGATTGATACGTTACGCCATTTCCGAGTTAATTAGCATTTAAGTTAGCCAATCAAGCCGTTGATCACGTAAATTGAAGCCGTGTGCCAGAGACGGTTTCGCTAAACGTGATCTTGGTTTGATTTCCTAGAGCGGAACAAGTGAGCGACACAAAAACTGGATATAGTACAGTAGTAAGGATCGTACCAGAGCCGTAGGCTTAGGATTCTCGTGCGCTTCCTCTACGCCGGACATGGGCAGTGTCTTCTAATCATCAGGTCTGATTCACGTACACTGGTGTCCAAAATTAAAGTAACGTGCGGAAATTTTGCAAGGTTGCATATACTTTGCCACAATACAGTAAAAACAGGTGGTAGCAAAGTGGAGGCAATATGAGGAATACAGAACATAAACAAAAGCAGCATGCATGATAGTAGACAAAAATGCTCTTCGGTTTTTCCAACTTAACGGATTTGCATTCACATTCTGACAACTGGTTAATTTGTACAGTATGGGGCGTGACCACCTTTGGCAGCAGTACAGTACGATGGGGCATGATGTGAACGATGTCATCAATCTCATGTTGAGGCAATAACGCCCATTATTTGTAAATAAGTTACATAAAACTGCAATCAGTCACTTTTTTGAATAATTATTGTATTCCATGAACCGGTTTTCGAACCTTTTCAGGTTCATCTTCAGATGGTTTCTGAAAGTCACATCGTTATCTCTAGCATAATGCTGGGTGCTGGCTCTGTGACAAGAAGATGGAACACGCTTTAATATATCGCCATGACTATTATTTATCTGTCGATATGGATGTAATCAATAGAACATGAAACACCAGAGGTCATTAACTATCTTCACTTAACCACCTCAAATAAAAATCAAAAGCATAAATTTCAAATTTTCAGAAAGCCAACAACCACCAATAATACCATACACAAATCCTCTTGCCATCCAGACCAACATAGAAAAGCATTCTTCAGAACAATGGTTAATCGCATGCTTAAAATCCCAACGGACACAAGTGAAAGACAAAAAGAAACAGAACTTATTAAATCAGCAGTGGGTACAACCCTGCAATAATAGATAATCTAAGCCATACAGCAAAATAAAATCAATCAACTGCTGAACAACCACCCACAAACAAGAAGACCACATTTATAACCTGCCTTTCCTAGGGAAGATTTCTCACCAATTGCCAACCAAGACATAAAGCATAAAAATAATGTTCGTCACCAACAACAAAATAGAAAATCAGATCATACACAGCACCAACACCACCATACAACATTATCAAAAGTAAGGTGTATACAAGCTCATTTGCAACTGATGTCCAAGCTTCTACACTGGACAAACTCGTAGAAGCTTCATAACAAGACTTAAAGAATACATAGATGCACTCCGTCTTAACAACCTGAACAAATCCAGTTTTGCCTCACATCTTGAAAAACACAATCATTCTGCAAACAACGTAGAACAAAATCTCCAAATCATTTTGCCAACAAACGTACCATACTTGACCTTCTTCAAGAAATTGAAATATTTATCTACACAAATGCAGCATCTGACTACCTACTCAATGACCAAACTGAACTGAGAAACAAATTTTTCCTTCAGAACTTTGAAGATTTACTAGTTAAAAAGAAGTAACCACTCAATCAACCCTACACCGCCTCCCCATTCCTCCCCCCCCTCCCTAATCCCCCACCCCCATCCCCCTCCTTACATCCTAACCACACTGGTGTCAATGTAAATATGCTACCACAGGATAAAACCTGTACTATATTTCTAAATGGTAAAGACCTCTATTAACATAAATCAGTACTTTTATACACATTACTTCCAGCTGGAACAAATAGAAGCTGCCTTTACCAATATTCCAGATCACTTTAATGTAAGAACAAAAATTAGTCAACACTGCACTTGAACTTTTGTTCTTGGTTTTTAAACATAAGGTGTACGGTCATACAAACAGCTTTAGTCCATTATAAGCATTATAACGTTTATACATATACCTTTAGCTAAAATAAACAGAATCTACTGTTACTAATATTCCACATCATGTTAACGTAACAACAGAAATAAGTTAACAGTTCATTTGAAGGTTTGTCATTATTTAAAATTTTAATATAAAGGTCCTAGTCGTACAAACAGCTGTATCTCATTGCAAATACAATAACTCGGTATTATTGATTCCTGGGCATTCAAGTTAATGCCAATCTTGATTAAAATATTTGCTATTAAATGACTGTTTTATAATTTAATATAAAAATAGAAATAAGACATCAGATAACTTGGAGTTTGTTCTTGTAGTAATTTATTTATTTATTTTGTGATCTCATGTTATCGCCAATCTGATTACAACATGTGCCCTTATATCGAATTTAATACATGTAAAAAAAAGAACAAATTACATCTCTGTGGGAAGTAGGCCTATGTCATATCTTTTTGTCAAGATATTTATTATAAGATATAGTTGTGTAGCACATGCTGGATTCTGGCAAAGTTTCGCTGTTGGAGTGTAAATTACTATAGATTGTGAAAAAGTGTGTGAAGTGATATACCAACTGGCCATCAAAATGTAGGCAGACAGATGGACACTAACGGTAAAAAGACGCCCATATCTCCGCCGTAAATAAAAAAACTAAATTTACATCCATATCGACAGATAAACAATGATCATGGCGATACATTACAGCGTGTTCCATCTTCTTGTCACAGATCCAGCACCCAGCATTATGCCAGAAATAACGATGTGACTTCCAGAAACCATCTGAAGATGAACCTGAAAAGGTTCGAAAACCGGTTCATGGAATAAAATATAATTATTCAAAAAAGTGATTGATTGCAGTTTTATGTAGCTTATTTACATTCAGTTAACAGTCACGGGTTCTAAACTATCCGTAAAGGATAAGCATAACGCTCATTCTTCCTGCAGATCTGGTCTCAAGTCTCGGATGCTGACGTGATGCAACCCGTCTCCCCAGTGCATCGCAAACATGCTCTGTGGGACTCAAATCGGGAGAACGAGTAGGCCAAGCAATGCATGCAATATCTTCCGTTTCCGAGAAAACATCAACCACCAGTGCTCTATTAAATCGAGCATTATGGTTCATCAGTCTGGATCCACAGTGCCTCGCAACAACCGCGCTTTAGGTCCCAAGATCTTTTCACAATACCTGACAGCAATAAAACCTTGTCGAATCACTCCGACAAAAGAAAATTGGTCCACTGTTCGACCGTCCGTGTGGCATGTTGACGACACGACTCCTGACCTTCCCGTCTGCGATGACGCGTCAGAGGTACACATGCAGCAGGTCTCTGACAATAAAGGCCACTCTGCCAAAGCCTTCTGTACACCGTTTGCTTCGATACAATACATCCAGTGGCTGCTGCGAGATCAGATGCTAGTTTCGGTGCAGTATTAAGGCGATACGGTCGTGCCTTTATGAGTAAAATAACGCTCCTCTCTCTGAGTCACACGTGTTCAGTCCTGTATCTTCGGGACATAGTTTCGGTTTCTGTAAACTGTCACCACATTCGAGAAACAACAGAATGATTCACATAAGCCATCGGGCCACATCAGCTTGCGACTGTCCTGTTTCCATTCTTCCTGTGGCCCCCACAGCAGAGAATCTGGTAGGTTTCTTCCCTGTGCTACACTACGCCGTCTGTGGCTGTGTGCACAGCGATTGCGGGTGTGAGAAGATTGGCAAACACTACCCCGTTTGATAGGTGCCCTCACGTCACAACTGGTATGAGAACACGATCGTACGGATATCTGTTGACAGTTTGTGTGATTATGTCATGAATTAGCGATAGGACAGGGAAATAGCGGTTGGTTGCTTTAATTTTGGACAACAGCTTAGTTACTAAAGGTTGAGGGCCAACTCGTCACTTGACAGCAACGCTCCTAGCTCACAGTCGAAACCATAGCGCCCCTCAGGTTAATGTTTCGTTGTAAAGCACTGATATGAATGACACCTCCTTTCCCAACAACTCGGTTCAACAAACAGTGCTTCAAACCACGGGTTTTTGAAGGAACGTTCATCTTATGTCCCGCCCGTCTTCAGATGTTTACATTTATTTACGCACCGTGTACATAGTTTCTTCACTTACGACATTTTACAGGAGGTGTCTTAAAAAAGTTACAAATCCTGCATTGCCGTTAGTAAAGAAAGAGTGTTTAAAATATATAAATAAATGTAAATACTGTTACTGAAGATGGGGTGGCAAGCATCTTGAAATTTCAACATTGAAATATAAACGCTTACTTTGTTTATTTATTTACTTGAAATAAATGCCTATAAAAGCAATTCGTCAAAAAGTTTCTTCAGTTTTTACAGTTTCAGTGCTCTTATATGTTCACAATGGACAAGACTTATTTACCAATGTTAATACGAGAATGAATAAAAAAACAAAATGCGGCCATCAGACTTTCAACGCCAGTCGACAAGCATTTAGGAATAACTCTGCAAACTTTGGCCATGAGCAGGTCATTAGATCAGTGGCCGTTAAACAGAGAATCAAGTATTGGTGCGGTACACGGTTCCTAGGCGTGTTTTATAATAACATGCATCTAGCAATCAAAAGCCGAATCCAAAAACGTAAGCTAACATTAAGTGTTTCTTAAAAGTGTAGTTTCTTTGCTCAGTAATAAACAATAATACTCACAGAGAAGTAATATTTTAAGACATGCCTAATTTTAATTTACGTTGGTAAATTTGGCAGTGATTTAAATAAAGTTGACCACGTTCCTAAGGGGTAGGGCCGTACGTAAAGCGGACACTGCGGGGTTAGAGGGTTGCGATGGGGGAATGCTTTCTTGTTTGTCCTCCAGTGGTGACACCTCATCCGCGTGTGTGCCTCATAGCGATTGGCAGTGATGGTATAAATTTCAAACAGAAGTAGCACGGATTCGTGAATGCACATTACAGTGATGATCACATGCGGTAGATTTTTGCAGCAGGAAATATAAAATCAAATTAAGGTTGTTGTTATACAATTACCATGAGCAGAAGGAGAATGACATCTGAAGCATACAGTTTAACACTAGCTGAGTATCCGGCGTCGCCCATGTATGTATTTATGCCAGTCTTCTGTTAGTCTAGCTCCTCCTTCCCCCTCTCTATCCGTCTTCTCCTCCTCCTCTCTGTCTCCATCTCCTGCTGCCCACTGCATCTCCTCCTCTTCCTTCTCATCCCCCTCTGCCAGTCGATCTCCTCATCTTCCTTTTCTGTCCCACTCTCTGTCTCTCTGTTCATCACTTCCTCCCCTATCTGTGTCTACCTCCTCCTTACCCCTCTCTGTCAGTCCATCACCTCTTTCTCCTTTCTTGCTCCACGTTGTCACCTGTACCAAAATAAGAGTTTGCTGGTTTTTAGCCCCATAGAATTTCTTTCCAGATCATAAGTAGTATGTGTACCACGTTTGGTTGAAATCGATCCAGGTATTTAGGAGGAGCTTGTTATCAGTGGCTTTGCCCGCGTATGCACATGTCACATATACTATTTATCACATATTTGTACACACATTTGACCTGCGTCTCTAGCAATTTCGTTTTCACTTAGCTGATGTTTTTCGCTTCATATCTCGTGGACTATGTGTCGTTTCCTGATATTATCTTGTAGGTACGATCAGCGGCATATGTCGATACTGTCTGCGAAATGTGTTGTATACAGAGTAAATAGCAAAGAAGTAATAAATTAAAACGTAATGCCTGATGCGGGAGTTTTACTGCATAAACAGCGAAACTTCAGCGAGAGATAAACTGTTTTCTTTAAACATTTTTGAGGGTTGACTATGAGAGAAAGTTTCGAACAGGTTTGGAATTGCGTGTAAAGTTGTTGAAAGTAACTAAACGCTCTGATTCTCAAGTATCTCCAGCCCCCCCCCCCCCTCCCCCAGTCAGTGGTTGAAGTCGGGCGTGGGTGTGGGTGTTGTTGTAATTGGCGTAAGTTAGTTTAAGTTAGATTGAGTAGTGTGTAAGCTTAGGGAGCAATTACCTCAGCAGTTTGGTCCGATAGGAACTCACCACAAATTTCCAAAATTTTATCAAGTAAAGGGTGAATAAAACACGAGTATTCGCGTGCCGTGGGCTACAATTCGTTTTCAACCTTATCCTCACCTTTTGATAGGTATGTGGCTCTTACGCCCACAGCAATTCCTTCCGGACTATAAGTGATTTGTGTACTAATTTTGGTTTAACCAGAGATGTGGAACACACGTACGTATATGCATTTTTACAATATGTATGGATTTGTTATCGTGTAACGTATTGGCTAATGTATTTAAACGTAAGTACAGATACTGATATTAATCCGTCAATCGTCCGTTCACATAGAAAACTCAACACATTGTGAGGCAATTGCAGTCGACACGAAATGTTCCGAATGGTGCTGACTTCTGACTACCGGTATTTGTGTGCCAACGCTCAATTAACGCACCCCTACTATAGCTGATCTGTCGGGTGCTCATAACTTACTAATTACCGAGCAAGGTGGCGCAGTGGTTAGACACTGGACTCGCATTCGGGAGGACGACGGTTCAATCCCGCGTCCGGCCATCCTGATTTAGGTTTTCCGTGATTTCCCTAAATCGCTCCAGGCAAATGCCGGGATGGTTCCTTTCAAAGGGCACGGCCGACTTCCTTCCCCGTCCTTCCCTAAAAACCGATGAGACCGATGACCTCGCTGTCTGGTCTCCTTCCCCAAAACCAACCAACCACCTTACTAATTGATGTAGATTACCAATCTGCTTATGCGACCAGAGGTGCCACCACAGTATTGTCTCTTGAGCAACAAAGTTCGGCGACTGCTTCAGATTTAGTGTGTTGATGCGGAAAAAATTTTTTAGCAAATAGTTTTTAAATATTTGTCCAGAAATACTTTTGACGATTGATGGCATAAGCATGAGTTGTTTCTATAACATTGAGTAAATGAAGCCATCGCTTCTTTGTTTATTTTAAAAAGTTTAAACGTCTACATCACTTGAACTTAGCATATACCGGCTGCATTATGCTGATGCCAAACTGAAAAAATTCGAACAACAGAATAGCGAACATCCGAAAACGCGTCACGGGTGGAGTAGAACGCGAGCACCTAGCTCTCTCTCCCACAGATGTCTTCCGATCGAGAAAAACTGACACTAAATGTATCTGATGGGTCGCTTGAATTTTCTTGCGCAACTGCCTGATAGGCTAGCTTCAATGCTAATTAACTCGGAAACGGCGTAACGTGTCGAATTTTTTTCTTAAAATTTGTTTCTCAAGACAGTCTACCCTGCAACACCCTTACAAACTTCGCACCCCTGTTTCTGACCACCCCATGTTACTGAGTCCCTCCGAAACTACAGATAAAAAAAAGTATTTTTTTTCTACTACCGCAGATTTGTAGTTACGTGTCTTTCATTCAGAACTAAGTAGTTTTTTTGTGGACCTGCCTAATGGGCTTCGTGGATGGAAAGTCTTTACTGCTAAGAATCTACATCTATGCCATGAATACTAGAGTAAACGGTAGCGTCAAGCGCAGGCTGGCTGTCAGCTGTGACGTCACCAAGGACCCTCTCACTACGCTACACTGCATTGAAGCTTATAGGCACACGGCGCAAGCGTTTGACACACACGCAGGTATTAATGTAACCGAGACTTCCCATGTTTTAGTGTATTATTATTATTATTATTATCTTTACTTTCTCAGACGTTAAGTCTGGTGAGGAATGGAGTGACGCGGACCTTTATCAAGCGTCACTTCCTTTTTGCTGTACGGTATATGTTATATTGCATTTAGGAACTTTCGGGTAATTGAACATGTATCAATAATTACGGATTTCTGTAATTGTATATATATGTTTGGATGTAGCTGTATTGCATTGATGTATTGGTGGATATTGTGTGGTATGACTCCTGTAGTTGAGAGTATAATTGGTATGATGTCAACTTTATCCTGATGCCACATGTCTTTGACTTCCTCAGCCAGTTGGATGTATTTTTCAATTTTTTCTCCTGTTTTCTTTTGTATATTTGTTGTATTGGGTATGGATATTTCGATTAGTTGTGTTAATTTCTTCTTTTTATTGGTGAGTATGATGTCAGGTTTGTTATGTGGCGTTGTTTTATCTGTTATAATGGTTCTGTTCCAGTATAATTTGTATTCATCATTCTCCAGTACATTTTGTGGTGCATACTTGTATGTAGGAACGTGTTGTTTTATAAGTTTATGTTGTAAGGCAAGCTGTTGATGTATTATTTTTGCGACATTGTCATGTCTTCTGGGGTATTCTGTATTTGCTAGTATTGTACATCCGCTTGTGATGTGATCTACTGTTTCTATTTGTTGTTTACAAAGTCTGCATTTATCTGTTGTGGTATTGGGATCTTTAATAATATGCTTGCTGAAATACCTGGTGTTTATTGTTTGATCCTGTATTGCAATCATGAATCCTTCTGTCTCACTGTATATATTGCCTTTTCTTAGCCATGTGTTGGATGCGTCTTGATCGATGTGTGGCTGTGTTAGATGATATGGGTGCTTGCCATGAAGTGTTTTCTTTTTCCAATTTGCTTTCTTCGTATCTGTTGATGTTATGTGATCTAAAGGGTTGTAGAAGTGGTTATGAAATTGCAGTGGTGTAGCCGATGTATTTATATGAGTGATTGCCTTGTGTATTTTGCTAGTTTCTGCTCGTTCTATAAAGAATTTTCTTAAATTGTCTACCTGTCCATAATGTAGGTTTTTTATATCGATAAATCCCCTTCCTCCTTCCTTTCTGCTTAATGTGAATCTTTCTGTTGCTGAATGTATGTGATGTATTCTACACTCCTGGAAATGGAAAAAAGAACACATTGACACCGGTGTGTCAGACCCACCATACTTGCTCCGGACACTGCGAGAGGGCTGTACAAGCAATGATCACACGCACGGCACAGCGGACACACCAGGAACCGCGGTGTTGGACGTCGAATGGCGCTAGCTGCGCAGCATTTGTGCACCGCCGCCGTCAGTGTCAGCCAGTTTGCCGTGGCATACGGAGCTCCATCGCAGTCTTTAACACTGGTAGCATGCCGCGACAGCGTGGACGTGAACCGTATGTGCAGTTGACGGACTTTGAGTGAGGGCGTATGTGGGCATGCGGGAGGCCGGGTGGACGTACCGCCGAATTGCTCAACACGTGGGGCGTGAGGTCTCCACAGTACATCGATGTTGTCGCCAGTGGTCGGCGGAAGGTGCACGTGCCCGTCGACCTGGGACCGGACCGCAGCGACGCACGGATGCACGCCAAGACCGTAGGATCCTACGCAGTGCCGTAGGGGACCGCCCCGCCACTTCCCAGCAAATTAGGGACACTGTTGCTCCTGGGGTATCGGCGAGGACCATTCGCAACCGTCTCCATGAAGCTGGGCTACGGTCCCGCACACCGTTAGGCCGTCTTCCGCTCACGCCCCAACATCGTGCAGCCCGCCTCCAGTGGTGTCGCGACAGGCGTGAATGGAGGGACGAATGGAGACGTGTCGTCTTCAGCGATGAGAGTCGCTTCTGCCTTGGTGCCAATGATGGTCGTATGCGTGTTTGGCGCCGTGCAGGTGAGCGCCACAATCAGGACTGCATACGACCGAGGCACACAGGTCCAACACCCGGCATCATGGTGTGGGGAGCGATCTCCTGCACTGGCCGTACACCACTGGTGATCGTCGAGGGGACACTGAATAGTGCACGGTACATCCAAACCGTCATCGAACCTATCGTTCTACCATTCCTAGACCGGCAAGGGAACTTGCTGTTCCAACAGGACAATGCACGTCCGCATGTATCCCGTGCCACCCAACGTGCTCTAGAAGGTGTAAGTCAACTACCCTGGCCAGCAAGATCTCCGGATCTGTCCCCCATTGAGCATGTTTGGGACTGGATGAAGCGTCGTCTCACGCGGTCTGCACGTCCAGCACGAACGCTGGTCCAACTGAGGCGCCAGGTGGAAATGGCATGGCAAGCCGTTCCACAGGACTACATTCAGCATCTCTACGATCGTCTCCATGGGAGAATAGCAGCCTGCATTGCTGCGAAAGGTGGATATACACTGTACTAGTGCCGACATTGTGCATGCTCTGTTGCCTGTGTCTATGTGCCTGTGGTTCTGTCAGTGTGATCATGTGATGTATCTGACCCCAGGAATGTGTCAATAAAGTTTCCTCTTCCTGGGACAATGAATTCACGGTGTTCTTATTTCAATTTCCAGGAGTGTATATTTGTGGCATTGTGATCGTGTAAGTGTATTGAGTGCTTCTAGGTCTGTGTTACTCCATTTCACTACTCCAAATGAGTAGGTCAATATTGGTATGGCATAAGTATTTATAGCTTTTGTCTTGTTTCTTGCTGTCAATTCTGTTTTCAGTATTTTTGTTAGTCTTTGTCTATATTTTTCTTTTAGTTCTTCTTTAATATTTGTATTATCTATTCCTATTTTTTGTCTGTATCCTAGATATTTATAGGCATCCGTTTCTTCCATCGCTTCTATGCAGTCGCTGTGGTTATCCAATATGTAATCTTCTTGTTTAGTGTGTTTTCCCTTGACTATGCTATTTTTCTTACATTTGTCTGTTCCAAAAGCCATACTTACATCATTGCTGAATCCTTCTGTTATCTTTAGTAATTGGTTGAGTTGTTGATTGGTTGCTGCCAGTAGTTTTAGATCATCCATGTATAGCAAATGTGTGATTTTGTGTGGGTATGTTCCAGTAATATTGTATCCATAATTTGTATTGTTTAGCATGTTGGATAGTGGGTTCAGAGCAAGGCAGAACCAGAAAGGACTTAATGAGTCTCCTTGGTATATTCCACGCTTAATCTGTATTGGCTGTGATGTGATATTATTAGAGTTTGTTTGGATATTAAGTGTGGTTTTCCAGTTTTTCATAACTATGTTTAGGAACTGCATCAATTTAGGATCTACTTTGTATATTTCCAATATCTGTAGTAACCATGAGTGGGGTACACTATCAAAAGCTTTTTGGTAATCAATGTATGCGTAGTGTAGTGACCTTTGTTTAGTTTTAGCTTGATATGTCACCTCTGCATCTATTATCAGTTGCTCTTTACATCCTCGTGCTCCTTTGCAACAGCCTTTTTGTTCTTCATTTATAATTTTGTTCTGTGTTGTATGTGTCATTAATTTCTGTGTAATGACTGAAGTTAATATTTTGTAGATTGTTGGTAGGCATGTTATGGGGCGATATTTAGCTGGGTTTGCTGTGTCTGCTTGATCTTTAGGTTTCAGATAGGTTATTCCATGTGTAAGTGTATCAGGGAATGTGTATGGGTCTGCAATGTAACTGTTAAATAATTTAGTTAGATGTGAATGTGTTGAGGTGAACTTTTTTAGCCAGAAATTTGCTATTTTATCATTTCCAGGGGCTTTCCAATTGTGCGTAGAATTAATTGCTCGGGTGACTTCATGTTGCAAAATTATCACTTCAGGCATTTGTGGTATCATCTTGTATGAGTCTGTTTCTGCTTGTATCCACCGTGCATGCCTGTTATGTTGTACCGGGTTTGACCATATGTTGCTCCAGAAGTGTTCCATGTCTGTTATGTTTGGTGGATTGTCTATTTTAATGTGTGTGTTATCTATTGTCTGGTAAAATTTCTTTTGGTTTGTGTTGAATGTTTGGTTTTGTTTCCTTCTATTTTCACTTTTTTTGTATCTTCTAAGTCGTTTGGCCAATGCTTGTAACTTCTGCTTCTTTTCATCTAATTGCTCCATTGCTTCTTGTTGTGAGATTTTACCTAACGTTTTTCGTTTTTTGTCTGATATTTCATTTCTTATAAATTGTGTTAGCTGTCCGATGTCTTTTCTCAGTTTTTCTATTCTGATCTGTAGCCTGTGTTGCCATGCTGGTTTTGTGGGTTTCTTCTGTGTGTTGGTTGGTTCTGATCTCTGCCTAGTGTGTATATTTAGTGTAGTGAGTGCTCCTACATAAACCAGTAGTTGTAACTCTTCCATTGTTGTATTTTCATTTATTTTATTGTGTATGATTGTGTTGATAGTTGCTATTGTTGTTTCGACTTGTGGGTTATTTGGTGGTCTATGCAAGAATGGTCTAATGTCTGTATTTGTGTCTTTGTATTCTATATATGTCAGCTGAAATTTCTCTTCTATATCTAACATGTGTGTCACTTCGTGTTCTATTTGTGCTTGTTCTGGTGGCTGTCTTAAGATGTCGTTTTCCTCTGATTGTTTAATTGATGTGTGTTGTTCTTTGTTTGTTTGCTCTGGGATGTTTGAGTCCATTACTGTATTTTCTTCTTCTTCTTCTGATTGCACATTATTTTGTTCTAGTATTTGTTGTACTTGTTGTTTGATGTTTTCTAATTCTGACTGGGGTATCCTGTTATTTTTGATTATTACACGGATCTGATCAGCTAGTCGTTGTTCTGTTAAAAATTTTAATTCTGGGTATCTGGTAATAAATGTTGTGTGTACTTGTGATCTGTATCCAGTTGTGTTGGTTCCTAGGTTTGTTGCTTGGTAATAACAGAACATGAGGTGTCGATTAACTTCATCTGACCATCTCATCCTCTGTCTTTGTTTTCCTTCTAGGGTGGTTGCAGGAAGCATATCCTGCAAAACACATCTATTTGGATTTAAATCATTTTCCAGTTGGCTAGCAGTGTCGTTACCATTGTGGGCGGGCATAGGGTTCAAGCGTCGTCCCCGACCATGACGGCGCTTGTCCGAGGCTTCTTTAGTTCTGTCCTGAACCAAGTAATCACACTAAAAGGGGGGTTAGCCCTATTAGTGGTTTGTTCTTTTCGTCGCCTTTTACGACTGGCAGAACATACCGGAGGCCTATTCTTTTCCCGGGCCTCCACGGGGGTTATTATTATTATTATTATTATTATTACTATTCCTATTATTAAGCTTCATATGAGTTAGACTATTTTTTCTGTGGTCGATGAAATGCTAGTGTAAAGCCTTCGGAGGATGTCAACCTCTTTCACTTCCTCGGCAGGCACTGCTTTTTGTCTAGGGTTAAGGGGCTCACACAGTCCAAGACCACTTAGACTTGTAGTACGAAAACCCGCCAAAATGTCATTTTAAACTCTTTAACTGCATCAACATGTTTTCTCTTGCTCTTCTGGAAAGTTATGTTACGACGTTTTTCATTTGTTTCAGTTTTTGCCTTTGTTTGCTCTCAATTTACTTACTACTTTCGCATTTTTTCCTCGTTGATAGTGTGGTGTCACCGCCAGACACCACACTTGCTAGGTGGTAGCTTAAATCGGCCGCGGTCCATTAGTACATGTCGGACCCGCGTGTCGCCACTGGCAGTGATCGCAGACCGAGCGCCACCACACGGCAGGTCTCGAGAGACTGACTAGCACTCGCCCCAGTTGTACGACGACATTGCTAGCGACTGCACTGATCGAAGCCTTTCTCTCATTTGCCGAGAGACAGTTAGAATAGCCTTCAGCTAAGTCCATGGCTACGACCTAGCAAGGCGCCATTAGTTACTTCATGAATCTAAAAAGTCTCACTTGTATCATCAAGAATGCTGTATACCAAAGGACGATATAAAAGTTAAGTGTTCTAGTAGCTACGTAAGGCTGAAGAGCGGCGTAGTAAGCTGCTGCCAGCCCGCCCCCTTCGGGGGGAATTGAAATTCAATAAAGAAAAAAAAAAAAAAAGTAGCTACGTTCTTTTCTTTATCACATTCATTACGAATCCTGTTCCAGACTTAACGCAAGACGGCTTGAGTTGACGCGTGCCCTTTCGGCTACCCGTCACTGTGGACTGGCTGCCTTGTCAGTCCACTACAGATAGCTTTCATTCTGATGAAAGTGCGTCTCCTTAACGAAGACATTGCAGCACAGTCCTCCATTCCTGATACTACTTATTTATAATGTCCTTTAACATTACTAAAACTTTTGTGTTACGATCAACGAAATTTCTGTGAAATTGTAGAAATTCGCCTTCCATTTTCAAAGCGAATTCCATGAAACTATCACTTGCCTTCATGAAAGGTTTTTGGTGAAATTATATGAGGCCAGTTCGTTTGCGAAACATTTACATGATAGTCAGTTTACCATAAAATAAGCTAATTTGAGGTGTTTGCGTTTAACTCTACAAGCAACATATCCTGCAGTCATGTCTAATTCCTTTGCCTCAGATCTTTTATTTCTGCTTCCATAATTTCTAACTGTTGGGGCAAGCACCCCTTCTCTCATTCACAGCAGTGCTTGTTTTCAGGATTAGCGTGTTATCTGGTAATAACTTCTTCATTAGTTGGTAATATATTTACCTGTAAAATATCTTTCATTTCTCATTTCTTTATAGTAGCTTCGTTTTTGTGCCCATAGATTCCTCTAATTATTAGGCTCATTACTAAACACTGAATCAGTACCCGAGAATGGTAGATCTAAATTTGAAATAGTATCAGTCTTAACCTTGTGTTTCGAAGGAATATTGAACAGCTAACTTTCCAAATCCTTTTCACAATCTGTATCAATCAACAATATTGAACAGACACAAGTAGAAAACGAATCTGCATTTTTACAAGCATTTATCCATTTTCGTTACGTCTCGTCGTTTTCAGGAAATGTATGAGACTTAATTCCTAACTTACTTATTTGTCTGCTGTGGTTAGTACAACTGGTGATCGCACAGAAAATCATATTTTCGCTTAAAAACTTACTCTAGGAGACCTTTCGGTACACTGATAATGACATCATAACTATGTACTCAATCTGCAATCAATAATAAAAATTGAAACTGCAGTAAATAACCTTGTTTTCGCTTGTAAACGCAAATGCAACGCAATACGTTGTGGAAATTTAGGGATACTGAGCGCTGGTTGGGTTCACTCTGACGTCAGCGGCGCAGCTTGCTACTGCCCATACACCTCGTGATCCCTACCGTGTATTCTGGTATCTGTGATCTGTACTCTGCAAACCACTGTGAAGTGCATGCAGAAGTGTACTCCCAGTGAATCACGTATTAGAATTTCTTTCATTTCGATTCCGAATGCAGTGCAGGAAGAATGATTACACAAAAGCATCTGTGTGTGCTGTAACTAGTCTGATTTTGCCTTCGTGAATCCTACAGGTACGATATGTGGGACACTGTAGTATATCCCCAGATATATCAACTAATAGCGATTCTTGAAATTTTATATGTAGGCTGTCACTCAATCGTCTGCCAGTACAGCATTTTTTATGACGCTCTTGTGTGAGTTAAACAAACCTGTCGCCATTTGTGCTGCCCTCATTGGTATACGTTCAATATCTCCAGCTAGTCTTGTTTGATACGACTCCCATTCACTTGAACAATATTCCGGGATGGATCTCACGAGAGTATTCTTTAAGTTATCTCCTTCGTTGACTCATGGAACCAACATCTATCACCTGCTTTACATAGATTGAAGCTATGTGATCACATCATACCATAACCTTACAAATTGTTAAAACCAGAGTCAGATGCGATTCGACAATTTCATACGAAGCAATATAGTCTAGGAAATCGTGGGATCCATACTACATACATTAAGAGATATGAGCACTTATTCAGTAGAAGAGCCGTGTTTCACAGTAGCGATGATGGCAAAGTGCTCATAGCTCTTAAGGTGTGTGCATAGAGCTTATATCTACTGAAAGTTCTAGCTCCGAAAGATCCGTGTTACTATATCCCAGAATTTTGACTATTCCCCCTGGAACACCCAGTATAAATCGCAGGATGAGAGAAATAAATGGGCCGTCTAAGAACTTCAAGAACATAATTTTCAGTTTCGCTTTCTCTGACCGTAATTGCACTGATATATTGGTCTTAATTCACACTGAACATATTGGAGTACATACGCGTTGCTTATATCTGTCTGGACTGGAGGCAGAGTTAATTATGCCACTGCTCGTAAGTATAAATTTTACGCAATGTTATGGTGAGGTCGCAGATTTACAAAGCTCGCTTTCGTCGGATCATAAGTCGGCTATCGTCATACATTAAAGAGGTAGCAAAATAGCTGATTATTTATTCGGCACTGGAACTAACCGCTGTCATGACCAAGTGTAACATTCATTCATTATTAACCCATCTTGTTTCGTGAACATCATAAGAGAGCTTTCAGCAATGTGAAATACACGTTGACAGACAGAATCAAACCCTGGCAGACTACTTCTGTAAAATATGCTGACAGCTAGATTATGGTTTACTGGTAATCATGATTATTCCCTGCAGATTACATTTTATACGTGTTGTTGTTGTTGTGATCTTGACTGGTTTTATGCAGTTCTGCACGCTATTCTGTTCTGTGAAAGCCTTTTCAGCTCTGCATATCCTCCTCAGACTTCAAGTAGCATGTATGTTACATTCAAATTTTGTTTTTCTCCAGGTCAGGGAACAAACTCAAACCGTTGTGTCTTTTTTGTCGCATCTGCCCTAAGTGATGTGCTTTCAGTGTGTCACTTGTTCCCAAATCTGCATTTTCCCATTTCGTGGCAACATCTGCGCAAATGAAGCTGTTTATTACAATGTCAGCAAGAGACGAGAAATGAGGGTAATTTATGTTCCTTTTAGTAATTTTGGAGTAGAACGAGCCGGGCTCGTGTTCATGCCATTTGTTGCCTGGTATCTTGTCATTGCTGGAACGGTGGTCTGATCATTTTATATTAAAAGACTACGACCAATGTGTGGACGGGGCCAAGTAATTCACATATCAGACGTGATTTAACACATAAATAATTTATTCATAACATACAATACATAACACCAACTACGTAAATCCTGCTTCGATGCTTACAATTGCCCAGAATGGGAGGGCCACCACTTTCGAATTGGAAAGGCTTTAATTTAAGAAACTAAATCGCCTATTATAATTTTTAAAAATAATAATAACACAACATAAGTAAGCGCTAAGTGAACGCACTCTTAAATCTTTAATTATTAATCACAAAGCGTGGGTTTACCACATTTAAATTATCATTGCAATATAAAACATAAATACATGAATTCACAACACAGCATGGCTTCAAAATTTCTACCTGGACAACCTATGGTCCTAAAACTTTCGTATTACATTCCAGCAATCACATTAATAACTTATAAGCACGGTTGGTAAAATACAAACGTTTGCACTCTAATCAATTTTAATAATCCACAACCACTCAAAAAACAACATCAGAAGTTCGATACGGAGCATGAAAGCCCGTTTATACAATCTTTCGGACCAAAATAGGCACGAGGGCCACCATAACACAAGCGCGCTAGTTGCTTTTAGGATAGGTGCTCCCATTAGCTTAAGCACTGAGCAGATATTTACTTAAGCGACAGGTAAGATAGTTAATGCAAATAGGATGTATTTCTAAAGTTGTTTTTCTCTTCCTCCCTCTTAACAATGGGTGGAAATTACACTTTGAGGAGACGCAATAGCAATCTAGCGGGAACGCCTTCACGATGACGCCATGCCACTACACACGTACTAAACTAGCCGCGTATCCGCTTTTCAAGCCAAACATTAACAACACAGTTCCATATTCCTGAAACCCAAATAGTCGGGATCAAAAGAAAACCAAAAATCCCAAGAGCGCAAGATCCAGCATAGCTTCAGAACAGATCTTACTTCATGTGGTTGCCTTCACAAATATAGGTATCGAAATGAAAACAAGAACGTGTAACAACATTCCCTAATCAGCAAAATGTTCTTCTTTAGGTCCCGGTAGCGCTAGACAACGCTGACATGCCAATGTCAACAAACCTCTAAGGCAACACCCTCCAACTGACAAGCCGAAACCAATGTGACCCCTTATCAGCTCCGGGACAGGACTCGAACCCCCAACTACTGTCAGTGCAACTCACTTAGAATAAATACAGCGCAAATAGTATGGCGGGCACATATACCCAGGGATTAACAGAACAGTAGACTGAACTAGAATTAACCTTAATAATACAACACTAGATCTTGGGAGACAAGGAACTAACTCCCCACCCGAAATTCTGCAACCACAGGGCGGGAGGATGAACAACCAAAAACATAGAAGTGCAAACGTACACAAATAACTACCGAAATACACCACTACACCGGTTAGCAACGATGCGTGGAGGAATCTGCACTGTCAGAATTGCACCAGTGAACAGAACAGAGGATTGTCACAGCGGTGCCCACAAGGAAGGAAAGACGACTGGATGAACTCAATCCCAAAGGACGATCAAGTTGAAACATTCACACTTAACTTCACTTCTCCTTTCCCTCGGCGCACTTGGTCGTTTGTCCGGACCGAGCGAGGTGGCGCAGTGGTTAGACACTGGACTCGCATTCGGGAGGACGACTGTTCAATCCCGCGTCCGGCCATCCTGATTTAGGTTTTCCGTGATTTCCCTAAATCGCTCCAGGCAAATGACGGGATGGTTCCTTTCAAAGGGCACGGCCGACTTCCTTCCCCGTCCTTCCCTAATCCGATGAGACCGATGACCTCGCTGTCTGGTCTCCTTCCCCAAAACAACCAACCAACCAATCGTTTGTCCGGGACTGCTGTGCACAATTCTGAGCCGTCCCCAGTCGTTCCGGCAGACGCCGACCCAGCCAAACTGCTCCCGGACTCAAACCCTCGCCGAACGGCGGCTCCACCGCCCCATTATGATTACTGTTTGTTTGCCTTCGTCGATGTAGGCGATGATTAGACTGCCATCCGCCTCCCGCAGACAACCAGTGAAGAGCGGACATAGGGGCCCAACCAGGCCGGCGTTCCTCCACGGGTTGAAGTGCGGGTTCGATAACAACATCCGTACGCGGAAGGCAGGATGTCGTCAGCAGAGCAGACACGAAGGCCACTGCGCGACAACCTCCTCCAGCGTGACCGCGCTCGCCTATAAATAGTACAGGACAAACAGTCTGCTGCAGTAAACACGTGTGTCGGTCGTGTTACCAACCTACGGTTTCTAAGTACACCAAAGACAGAACTCGCAATCGATAGTGGGTACACTACATGCGAGAGTTCAAACGAAAGAGCTTCATAAAAGACCAACCCCGAACAACCGCGGAAAAACGAAATAGAAGCGAAGCAATAAAAGACAGCAACGAGATGCTAGAGGCCGATCGCGCCCAAATACTGTCGATTACCAAAAATATTGGCTCCACACGACGCTCAGGAAACTAGCCGTGGAAATATGGAAGTACACACGGCTCAATTGCGGTTATGGCATCTCGTTTCTTATTGGACTTACTGGCGTCACTAAGTTGCTGGCTTGCCCGTCCTTGAGTGGCAGCAGCAGTGGTTATCGATACGAGTACGGTGGTACTATCTTTGGAGCGGCCGCTAGTATTTCCGGGTCATATTGTGTGGAGGGGGCGTGGCGAACGGACATCAGTTCGGTTGGGATGCAGCAGCGAGAAGGTCCGAGCAGCACGAGGGGAAACGGGCGGATCAACGAGGAGTAGCTGCGAGAGCGACAGCTTCGTTGTACACCGAACCCTGGACGTATGAGTGAAGAGTTAACTGCTAATGCAACCTCGACTATTCTGTGATCTCGCCTTTGGTCGGCGGGTTGTTGCTCCCAGGGCCGCTGAGCCTGGCGGCAACGAGTGAAGTGTTTCGAGGTGGTGAAATATTGCAGCAGTCTTTCTCTATTTGTTATTCATCATTGACTTTAGTATTATTCTTATTAGTGAATTGCAACGAGCGGTATTTGCTGCCTTGTGGCCGCTAACGCCCCAGTTACTTGCCCTGGAGGTTAGCGTACTTTTCCAGCAGTGTACCTTTCCTCGTCGTGTTGATGCTGTCCGACACGGCGTGTAGTTCGACTGCCTTTTGTATTGTACTGTGCATATTTTTTGAGGAGGTCTACTTTGGTTCTAGTGTTTCCTTCGGCCTTGAGCGTTTTCTGAAGACGTAGTGCTGTCTGTCACTTCGCCCTTGCTTAAAAATATTCCATCGTTGTACCCGTGATCGGACGTTAGGCGGACTGGTTAGTCGGTCGGTCGGCGCTTAAGCTGCCCCTAGTTTGAGTAGCCGTCCTGTTATGTGAGTACAACTCTTGGCTGCCTGTCTCACATTACCTTAGGTTTGAGTTACCTTCCCAGGCCGACACTTGCTGAGAACCGCTTGTCCTGATTCTGGTTTGTTTTAAGGATATTTGTAATTTTCTAATTATTGTTGGTGTGGCCTTCAGCCGAGCAATAATTTCACTTCTTTCGTGATAAGGTCTTTAGCCGGGTTACAGTAAGTATTTTTTTTTAGGCAAACTTGTTCTAAAATCAAAGGATTTATTTTAAAAGTGCTATTTTGAACTGTTTTCCTCACTTCTAATTCAGGCCTTTAGCCGTCAGTTCTTTGACATTGTTTGTGGCCTTCAGCTGAGTATTAATTTCACTTCTTTCATAACAAGGCCTTCAGCCATGTTACAGTTCGTTTTAAAACGAAGTATTTATCTTAATATGTGCTACTTGGAATTGTCCTTCTAACTTCTAATTCAGGCCTTCAGCCGTTTGTTGTCTGTCGTTAGTATTGGTGGCCTTCGGCCCTAAAATTGTGGATTTTTTTTCTGTGATAACACCTTCAGCCGTCATACAGTCATCTGTGTTTTTGTTAAGAGACTGCTTTAAAATTTTAATTTCTTTCATGAAAGTTTGTGTATTTATTGCGCAACCGAGAGTAACTGATTACGGCCCTAATCGTAACCTTATCGTGCCCCATCCTGAGAAATCAGCTCTGAAGGATGTGTATAAAATATGCTGTGATAAGCTAATATACTCTACACTATCGAATAAGTGGTTCTTTATTTCATCAAAACCATACAGTGATGGAGCACTGGTACTACATTCTGCAACGATATGGACTTTCACTTGCAATGAAATCTTTTTCATAATTTTTAAATGTTCATTATTGTATGTTATGAGTACTGAACATACTTCAGCTCTTTTCTAACATAAATGGTATTCACTCTGAACATCAGTTTTTTAAATCTAGTATTTTAATTTTATTTTCTCCCAAAATAAGATTAAATTTTCCACCAACATAAACTTCACATTCATAAAATCTAAGGTCATGGCTGAGAGGGACAATTACTATATTGTGTATCCATTTCAGCCAGCTTACTGTGATGAAATCTTTGTTTCCCTCTACAGTTTCTACTTTACCATACTTCCATCCATAGCCAGACTATTTCTTGACGCCTTCTAACGCATCCTATAAATCGAATTCTTCATTTAGTCCTGACATCACTGTCTAATCTTCAGCATTTCAACAGCTGTAATTCTAATCATGTTTGGACTGTTTATCATCCACATTTCACTTTACAACTAGGCTACACGTTAGATAAACACTTCCAGAAAAGACTTCTTAACATTTAAATTTATATTATTGTACTATTGTATTATATTGTATGGGCAATAATGGATAAAGCAAGGATCCTAAACATCTAATTCAGGTCGCAAAAAGCCTATATATGAACGCCAGAATTAGAATTGACGCTGGTAAAGACATAATACCTCAAATGCAAACAAATCAAGAAGTGAAAAAAGGATATAGCTTGTGACCAACATTGTTCAACATCTATATAGATGACATGATCAGGAAATGGAGTACAGGTAGAGCACCATAAGGCATAGATATTGGGAGGAATAAAGTAATGGCAGTGCCTACATTATTATAGAGGTAGAAAGTGGGACGCTGAGAAACAAAGATTCATGGCAATTAGAAGCGTCAGAAATTAAATTTCTAAGAGTTGTTAAATTATGCGCTTGGGAAGACAAAATTAAAAACGAAGTCATAACGGACGAATTAGGAATTCAACGAATAACCGAAAAGTCCACCCAGTACAAAGAAAAATGGAGAGAACATATATGGGGTGATTATAATTCAAGTTAAACTTTCAAAACGCTGCAAAAATAATACCACTAGTCAGAATGACATCAAATTGCAATGGAATATTATCGGAGAATGGGGAAAACGTATGGCAGAAGAAAAAAATAGCGTGAAAAGTGATCAATAGATGACACTCTCTGTGTCAGAATACGTAAATGAAAACATCTGTCATGTACACGACCTACTGAAGTTGGTATAAACACGGCTTTCCCTCCTTTCGCGTCTGCGACGTTCGCCATGACTGTCTCAATGCAGGGTCGCGCTCTGCTAGTAAAGCTGCATTACAAGAATGATGACTGTGCACACGTCGCTTTGGAGAAGTTCCGGACGCTGAGGGTTTGAAAAAAGGGGTTGGTCCGATGACTGCCGGGGGTCTGGACAAAATGTTTCGGAAACTCGAAAGGACGGGTACTTTTGGTGTGCAACCTGGTAGAGGGAGGAAACGAACTGATTCGACGCCAGTGGAAGCAGTGGCCACAGCAATACAGGAGGAGACGTGTGATGGTGTGCAAACGTGTAGTGCCCGAACACTGAACATATCCGTGAGCACGGTGCGTAAAATTCTACGAAACAACCTTATTTGCTATCAATTCAAAAGTGCTCATGTGCACGAGTTCTTTCCTATTGACCTGCCAGCAAGAGAGATCTTTGCTATATAATTTCTTGCTCACATGGAAGTGGACAATGGTTGGGCACAGAAGATTTTGTGGACAGACGAAGCCCACTTTCATCTGGCAGGATACGCCAATAAACAGAATTGTCGAATATGGGCAACGGAAAATCCACACGCAGATCAACTAGTACCAGTTCATCCTAAAATGGTGAGTGTGTCTTGCGGGTTTACGGCATCGTTTATCACAAGGCCATATTTTTTCGAAGAGACAGGCGCTTCCGGTCCTGTTACCTGTACCGTCACTGGTAAGCGCTACGAGTGTCTTTTGCGGAACCACGTCATTCCAGCTCTACAACATCGCGATGGGATCTTTTTTATGCATGATGACGCACCTCCGCACATTGCAAACCCAGTTAAGCAGCTGCTGAAGCGCCATTTCGGAAATGCTAGAATTATCAGCCAGGCCGTCCCGTCCACCTGATCTTAACCTGTGTGACTTCTGGCTGTGGCGCTGTCTGAAAGATGTTGTGTTGAATGTTCCGATTGCAAACTTATCTGCATTGAAGGCACTCATTGCGCAACACATTCTGAACGTGACCCTGTAAACACTTCTATCAGTTGTGGAACATGCTGTTTCCTGATTTCAACTTATTGCAGAAAGCGGTGGACAGTATATTGAACATGTCTGCGACAGTCACACGGAAATTAATAATCCGATTTGATTTTTATTGATGCTTTTTATGCGATTTTTTGCCTCAGGACAGTTAAAAACCGATGTGATTGATGCTTTTTATGCGGTTCCTGGCCTCAGGGCAATTAAATACCGAATCTCCCCATCCAATGTGATATGACCTTGCCGTGGTGGATGGGCTAACGTAAGTAACAGTTTCACACGTGTGCACCCACGTACACTGAGTAGTGCAGTTTGTTTAAACTCAAACGTACACCTTAGGTATGATTCATTTGTCATTTGTAGTCGCCCACTTTTAAATTATGATGCTTAAAGCGCCATCTATTGCTACATTTTGTAACTATTTATTTTTCTTCTGCCATACGTTTTCCCCCATCTTCGATAATGTTGCGTTAAAATTTGACGTCATTCTGACCAGTGGGGTTATTTCAACAGCGGTTCGAAAGTTTAACTTTAATTATAATCAACCTGTACTTCGTGCATCATCATAAAGACTTTCTAAACTAGAAATGGATTATAAATCAGGGCGCAATAGAGGTGTGGAGAGACCGAAAAACCTGTGGTTCCTTAAGTTTCTCTATGTCCCCTCTCCTTAAATTCCTATTTTCCTGCAGTTTCTGTAGTTTCTATCACAAGAAATTAATTATGGTCATAATCCACATCTTCCACTGAAAATCGTTTGAATTTGAAAATCTAGTTTCGAAATATCTGTCTTACAAATGTGTAATCTGCCTGAAATATCTTCTGTTGTTCTCTTCCACGTACACGATCTTCTTTGAAGATTCCTAAGACCAATTTTAGACTTAAAGGCTTCGTTCTCCTGTTCTCTTTTGCATAAATCATCCTGCTATGTCACCGGTTCTTCCGACTTCTCTTCTCTGTTGAGAATATCAAATCTTGTTATCTCTGCTTACACTTCGATGATTCATTGGCACAGTTAAGCCAAGACAGGCTTCTGGATGCTGTTGTGCTCGTCTCTGTTCTAAAATAAACTGCTTGTGCTGTCTGAAAATTCCAACTCTCGTCTTCTCATTACATCATCGAATTAACCCTGCAAATGACTTCTTTCCACGAAATACTACTCTTTTCTCCCCTAAAGGTCTGTCGTCACTTATAAGCCCGTCTTTACTCCTCACTCCCATCTTCAACAGTTTTCCGTCTTGATAAAAATTACAAGGACGAAGTTTCAACCTATAGGGCCAAAGCAGTTTGTACATACATCCAAGATTACATACAACATAATAGTCAAATTTATCGATGACATTGAATACGTTCACATTTATACAAAATAAAATAAAAACTGCATTTCGGGTTGTATTACTGTAATGAATCACACATATAAGACACTGCGGTATTTACAAAGGAGAGAATCTCTGTCACATCAATCTTTCGAAATTGTAGAAAGGTACACTCATTGTAGTGTCGGCAGACTTGCCAACACTACGCACACTAATTGAAAGAGGCGGCCAAGATGCACGCGCTAACTCACGAAGGATGGAGTGAGGTCTGAAACAGGAGACTTAATGAATGCTATAAAGAAAAGTACGTAGCTCCTTTGGTACTTATCTTTTAATCCATCCTTTGTATACATCGTTCTTGATGAGACATCTGGAGATTGTGGCGATACAAGTGAGACTCTTTAGATACAAGCTATATAAGGCTAATGGCGCCTTGCTAGGTCGTAGACATTGACTTAGCTGAAGGCTATTCTAACTGTCTCTCGGCAAATGAGAGCAAAGGCTTCGTCCGTATAGTCGCTAACAACGTCGTCGTACAACTGGGGCGAGTTCTCGTACGTCTCTCGAGACCTGCCGTGTGGTGGCGCTCGGTCTGCGATCACTCAGTGGCGACACGCGGGTCCGACATGTACTAATGGACCGCGGCCGATTTAAGCTACCACCTAGCAAGTGTGGTGTCTGGCAGTGGCACCACACTCATACTCATAGGAATTTCTGATTTACATTGCGTAGGGCTACCACCGGTGTGTTTCTGCAAGTGGCGTAGTGCACGGCGTGTCAGAAGACATGCGTCTACCCTGCAACTTCAGATAGAGTACACACAGTGCAGTGGTGCAGCGCATTCCGGACAGATGCGACATAACGTGAGTCGTACGGCATGCCACGCCACTACCAGATGAATGCAGCAAACACCACTTTGTACCACGCACCAAGTCAGTGCCACCTACAGTTTAGGAACGTTTCCCTTTCGATTTCTTCAAGGTTAATAAATCCACTCCAGTTGTACTTGGCTAATCCTGTGTTTTGGATAAGATCGTCTGTCGATCGGTCTTGATTGGATTCCACAGTATACGGCGGGCTGGGCACATATGTGGGCTTTGTAGTACGTTTCGCTCAGAGAACCTTTTCATGCCTCACTTGCACGGGATCTCGTATCCTACTTGATAAATTTTCTGGATTTTTAACGTGACTGGTATGACTTTCTTACATGCAATAAAGCGCTTGAAGATGGGATTTATATAATGAAACGTCGGTCGTGTGTATGATTTTGTACAAATAAAGTATTGGCCAAGTACAACTGGAGCGGATTTATTTCTCATCAAACAATTTAGCAACAGTTGTGGATGCCCCACAAAGAATGTATTGTTTCTCTTTTTGTTGCGGGACTCTCTGTATCTAGGAAAACGAGAAATGCTTCTTAGTTAAATGTTCATTTTTTTTGTCCAGTGCAAAAAATAACCATGCTTTTATGATCACAGTAGTGCTGACCCCAGCAACAGGAAATTTCAAAATCAAGTGTGAAGTATCAGATAGATACACTAAATGAAATTCGTTTGATTGGTTTTTGGAAGGGAATGAACATACAGTGCTAAATAGAAGGTGATTTTCTGTGAAACATGTCTGCAAATCCTTCTACCGACTTTCTGATTCTGAAGTAATATTATATCCTTTCGGTATGTAGCTCCACGCGTATTTTGCTCTTTAAGGACAAAACTCCACTTAGGTTAAGACACAAATTACAAAGTAGATCATTCAGTTCTGTAGCACTGTTCGTTGTCGCGGTTAGTTTTCTGGCTTTTGATGTGAGTTCTCAATAGCATCCTCTACACTGTGCTGCCTGCACAGATAACTTACAATATTCACCGTCATAAATCAGTATAGAGTTATGAGACACAAATAGCTTGAAATCGAGCACACTTCGCCTCGACATTAATATACCGAAATAACTTTCTACACACCTTGTCCCTTTGAATAATCCGTAATTAAACATACATCTTTCATTAGTTAGTTCTCTCCGTGGAAATAGTATCACGGTGAGTTTCGTGAAACGAATAGCAGAATTTTCTTGGCGAAGTGATAGCGGAAGAGGAAGCTTTAACTTTGATGTGCTCTTCATAGAAACTACCAATCCAGCTCAGTACATTCAATGCTTGATACTTTCCACTAACAATCAGATGTTTCCGTCCTGAGTTACTAACACGGGAACCTTCCCATCGCACCCCCCTCAGATTTAGCTGTAAGTTGGAACAGTGGATAGACCTTGAAAAACTGAACACAGATGAATCGAGAAAACAGGAAGAAGTTTTGTGGAACTATGAAAAAAATTAACAAAATATATGAACTGAGTAGTCGACGGAAACATATGCAACTTCAAGGGAAATGTGCAGTAAGGAGCGTCATGGTCCTGTGGTTAGCGTGAGCAGCTGCGGAATGAGAGGTCCATGGTTCAAGTACTGCCCCGAGTGAAAAATTTACTTTCTTTATTTTCGCAAAGTTATGATCTGTCCGTTCGTTCATTGACGTCTCTGTTCACCGTAATAAGTTTAGTGTCTGTGTTTTGCGACCGCACCGCAAAACCGTGCGATTAGTAGACGAAAGGACGTGCCTCTCCAATGGAAACTGAAAACATTTCATCGCCAGGTCGTAGGTCAACCGATTCCTCCACAGGAAAACACGTCTGATATATTCTATACGATACTGTTGAAGGCATGTGCGTCACATGACAGTAATATGTTGTCGACCCACCTAACTTGTACTCTTGGCGAATGGGTAAAAAGATTCTTCTACCTTGCCCGATTTAGGTTTTCTTGTGGATGTGATTATCACTCCCAAAAAAGTGATCGCATCTGACGGACAGACGGACAGATAATAATTGTCTGAAAACAAAAAATTAAAATTTTCAGTTGAGGGAAGACTTGAACCAAGGACCTCTCACTCCACAGCTGCTCACGCTAACCACAGGACCACGGCACGCCTGACTGCATATTATCCTTGAGTTGCATATGGACTACTCAGTTCGTACATTTTGCTAATTTTTTTCATAGTTCCACAGAACTTCTTCCTGTTTTCTCGATTCATCTGTGTTTAGTTTTTCAAGGCCTATCCACTCTACCAACTTATAACTAAATCTGAGGGGGGTGCGATGGGGAGGTTCCCTTGTAAGTGGTGTTGGTTTGCCTTTGATGTGTCAGTCAGTTCCCTTCATATGACAGTGAGTACTTAGCAAAAATAAAGGGGAAGCGGAATACATATTCAACTCTTTAAATAGCTGAAGGCTGATCCCGCCATAGGCCACAGTCGGAACTTCGTAGGGTGGAAGAAGGATGAAAAGGAAAAGACACCGATTTAGTTTCAAGTGCCGAGACCCAATAGTTTTCCAAAAAATAAACGTCAGAGTTTCGAAGCCAATTTATCAGATCGCTTGTGCATTGTGCGTCTGTAACATAGTTGGTAAGAGTACCACTTACAGTTTGTACGACGTTTGTCTTAATGCAATCTTATGTTCCAGTTTTCTTTATTTTTTGCTGTCGAGGAAGTACGAAACATCAATATTTTTTTGTGTCATCGTGAAATACAATGAACTTATTGACGAAAGAAATACCATATTTTACGGACTACAACACACTACAGACTATAAGATGCACTTTAATTTTTTAAGCAAAAAAAAAAAAAATATATATATATATATATATATATATATATATATATATATATATATATATATATATATATACGAGGTGTGGCTAGAAAAAAACCGGACTAGTACTGGTGAACCAATAAAACGAATGCAATAAGGCTGAAAGTCACGTGGCCTGTCACGTGACTCTCGCTCCGCCTACTGTTCGAGTTTCATCTGCCTCCTGCACTCAGTCTGCCCGTGGCGTCTGTTTTAAGTAGTTGACGTTTTGTCTGTGCGTCGGAAAATGTTGAGTGTACAGAAATAACAGCGTGTTAACATCAAATTTTGTTTCAAACTAGGAAAATCTGCAAGTGAAACGTTTGTAATGTTACAACAAGTGTACGGCGATGATTGTTTATCGCGAACACAAGTGTTTGAGTGGTTTAAACGATTTAAAGATGGCCGCGAAGACACCAGTGATGACACTCGCACTGGCAGACCATTGTCAGCAAAAACTGATGCAAACATTGAAAAAATCGGTAAACTTGTTCGGCAAGATCGCCGTTTAACAATCAGAGCAGTGTCTGAGTTAACAGGAGTTGACAAGGAAAGTGTTAGGCAGATTCTTCATGAAAGTTTCAACATGAACAAAGTGTGTTCAAAAATGGTTCCAAAGTGTCTCACAATTGAACAGAAGGAATGCTGAAGAATGATTTGTTCTGACATCCTGGAAAACATTGAAAGTGATCCCACCTTCTTACAAAATGTTATTACTTGCGATGAATCGTGGTTTTTTACTTACGATCCCGAAACTAAACGCCAATCGATGCATTGGAAAACTCCTGGTTCTCCACGACAAAAAAAAGCACGAATGTCAAAATCGAAATTCAAGGCAATGATGATTGTTTTTTTTTTTTTTTTGACATCAAAGGGATTGTGCACATTGATTGGGTAGCAGAGGGACAAACAGTGAATCAGCATTACTACATTAGCGTCGTGGCTATCCTACGTGAGCGAGTACGGAGAAAACGGAACGATTTGTGGAGAAAAAAGTCATGGATCCTTCACCAAGACAATGCCCCAGCTCACAGTGCGTTGTCAGTGAAGACGTTTTTGGCAAAACACAACATTCCCATCTTAGATCATCCACCCTACTCACCTGATTTGGCCCCCTGTGACTTTTTTCTTTTCCCTAAAGTCAAGTCAGCTTTGAAAGGAACTAGATTTGAGACTGTTGAAGCAGTAAAAGAAAAAGCGACGGAAGTAATGTATGGACTTACCGAAAATGATCTGCAGCATTGCTATGAACAGTGTGAAACGTCCCCTTTGAACAATTATATACACGACTGTGCTTAAACTGACGCACAATATTTTTAGCGCAACGCAATCTGACTTTCAATAATCCCTACAAAAGAATGGCCCTGACTAACATTAAACTATACCTTTCACAAATGACTTACCTCACAAAAATCTTCGCTACTCAAGCTACTGCAATACAGTGAACGCCACTACTGCCAGCTAAATAAAAGATTCAAACTATGGAAGGCACTAACTACTGATAGGGATAGTTAGCAAATGATATTAATAGAGAACAAACAATGTATTTACCTTGATATCATCATATATAAATATAGGAGTTCATGACAAATTTCAAAACTCCGCCATCTCTCTCCCCACATCCACCACTGCTGGCGGCTCACCTCCAACTGTGCAACGCTACGCGCTGTTCACAGCCAGCTGCCTAACACTACAATGGCGAGTATTACAACAATGCAAAGCAGCCACAGACTGCACACCGCACAGCCAGTGATTTTCTATACAGAGGTGGCGTTACCAATAAAAAAAACCTAAACAGCCTACTTACATAGCCCCCATGCTCCCCACAAAAAATTTTGCAAATTGGTTTGGGCAGTGCCCAATACAGATTTGAAAAAATTTTTCATAATTGCAATAACAAAGAAATCAAATGCACACACTTATTGATACAATGTTGGTCAAAAGCTAAAATTTTCTCAGTCCATAAAGACAGTCCTGATCATTCATCACATTGCAGTATTTTTCTCAAAGTCTGAGCAGTAAAAGAAAATGCACACGGAAGTAGTGGATTTCCATGCAGTCTTGAAGAAGTCCAACGGAAAGACAGTGCTGACTCTTGACATGCTGACAGGTAATGGGCCACAACAGAGCAAACCCACAGCGGAGTCAATCGAAGTTTTGAAGAATATCGTTTGGTAGGTCATCACAGAGCAGACCCACTGTAGTCCTGGTAGAGATGGCCAGCAGCCATCTGTTGTGACTGTGCAGGTGCACAATCACCATTGAAGAGTCTTTCGGCTAATATAGCAAGTCCATAAACCACCACTTGTCCACTCACAAAGTTTTTGGAATTGTCCTTAGAACCAGCAATGCTGTTATCCAGTCCCTTGCTGAATTATTAACACATGTGCAAACACTAACAGTCCCTACTTGTCACATATTGTCCATATAGTATGACCAACAGAAACGTGTGCAGTGAAATGGAACTTACAAGTTACTTAATTTGATGACCTGGTGTCAATTACAATTTTATAACATGAGAATACAATTACAAAGATACAAAATACATCATTAAAGAACATAACAATACAGATAACATTTGTAGTACAGGTTTTACAATAGAATAGAAATAAACATATACATCAGTGTTACAAAAATAATGACATAAGTACATACATAAAGATCAGAATAAATTTTGAAACATCAACTTCACACATGAGCATTAAAACAAAACAGAATAAATAATGTCTAAGCATATTTACAAGTTAAATAACATATTATTAATACCAATTATATTTGAGGATAACAGTATTCCTCATCATAGTGAATAGTATTAGAAAAAAAATTCTATGAAACTACACAGAGACAGGAAGAAAACAAATACACAAGGGTACACAAACACATACGGGGATAACACAATGGAAAGGACAGGGTTCGTTTTCAGTGTAACTTTTGGTACTGCAGTATTTTGCGAACAAAACCTGTTTTGTTCTTGGAGATCTCCCTTCGTTCATCATTATTCCCAAAAAGTCCTATCTATACCTGCTTTCTGTATTCGATTCATATTTCTTTCAAAATAATTATTTCTCAGTGCACAATACTCATTTTTGCCAAATCTGTTCCATATAACCTCCAAAGCATTCTTTCCCTATTCTCCGTGGTTAGGTTCTTATATAGTCTACCCCTTCTTAAGCTAACTTAAATCTACTGAGCTCAGATGCTAAACTAAGGGACAAGGCAATGCAGCAGCACATAAAACAATTAACGCAAACAGCAATGACAAAAAGGTGCAGATTTGCAAAGGAAGCAGCATTTTAGAAATTAGTGAAGCAATTGCAATATTACAACTAATGTAAGGCAATGTGCAGCAAACAAGAAAAATAAATCTGGCTTAGCAGAGTAACACAAATTAAAATTCAGTAGCACTATGCCTGGCAAACAGCATAACTTATACCTAAACATGACAAAGTTCAAGCAGAAAAAGTATTACATTAAAAATGGCCATGTCTAATACCTATGTCACATCTTAACACTAGAGTGATGCATCACGAGAACTTACACTAGCAGATAAGTTACCAAATCGTAAAGAAATTATTTATGCAATTCCTGTGAAGGGAAATGTCTATTTATGTGCCCTCGTTTTCTTGGAAGTAGATCATAAATTTCTTATTGACTCGCTCTTTAGGCATAAAATAACTATATTAGTACATATATTAAATTTTATTTTAACCAATGCTGCAGTGCAGCTAGAAACTAGATATTAAACAAAATGAGTAAATATGTACATAGGAAGGCATGAAACATCATTCATTAGCCATAGGGCATTTCATAAGGTAGTACAGAAAATCTCTCAACTCTCGTAGAAAGACGCTTGTCATAATCAGGTGTGCAGATGTAAAAATGTTTCCAAGTTATTATTAGCGTGTCGTATTTACGATGCTTTCTACAAAGGAATGTCAATAGCGAGGATAATGGCCTCCCCCCTTTTTTTTTTCTACCACCTAATGGCTTTTTCTCAAGGCGGCTGGCACACCTGGCCGCTCACAACGAATTACGTCACGGTCACTTACCTTTCATACCGAAATATTGACGACAGCAGTTTTCGCTACAGTGACAGTCTCATATAAAAAAATTCACAGGTTGAGAATTTGGTTACAAATGTGTAGAAAAAATATCTTATAAATATAACAGCGTCCAAAAAATTTTCGCCGGCATTGTGATACATTCACGCATTTACACACATTTCCTACCTCTTAAAGTACGATTCTTGGTTTCCTACATCCTTTTTTACAAGTCAGAGTCCCTAATTCATTACTCCTTACCTTATTACACATACACATATTCGTCGACACTTCTTCAATATTTCCTCATAACAGACATGTAGCATAATCAAATTCCTCATATAGCATCAGCTTCTTGACCATAAACATACCTCAGCAGCATAATACACATCGTCGTCGTAAAAATAACATCATAACACCTCAGTCAACTCTCAAAATCGTCGTAGCTTCCTCCAATAATTTCAAAACCTAAAAAAAATTCTCTGCTCATGTCAAAAGTGTCATCTACCTCAAATGTACTTTAAAATCATGATCCCATACCAAATACATCATTCAAAGCTCTCATAGTATCACAATGGTTCCGAAAAAATATGAACAGTTCACAAAGTACAGACAAAATGCAATTTCATAAGTGTGAAGTTATTCAACTGTGTAATTACGTAAACATCTGTCACTAATGCAGTAAAAAAAATGTTTATCTCTCAGTTAAATGATCAGATAGCTGTGTAATTTGTGTGTTAGAGAAATATGGTACCGATGTGTAAAGTTGTATAAGCAAATACCATATTAGCTAGGGCTCCTTGTGCGTGCCAAACACATGGTACACAAAGTAAGCGTGTACCCCCCTGAGGATTAATGTAATTATACCCTCAGGTGTTATAGATTATTGCAATGGAATGAAATGTTTCACGGAAAACCTTCTTTGCAATTCAAAAATCTTGAAAAATAAATGGATTAAGTACAAAATTAATCTCTCAAATCCGTGTCCTGTAGCGCTAAATGTGCGTCTTGCTGTAAGATAATTCTGTGGAAGTGTCGTAGTTATCGTCCTCCGAAAGCTAAGTTCTGCAGAAGTCAATGTATTTACCTCATGATACACAAAAGTGAAATGCTTTGCGTATAGATATTTTAGTTATTACGCTTATTGCCGTGATGAGGAAAGTACTGTGCTGTAACGTATTGTTGTGCCACGAAAAAGGCTGTCTCATTGTTGCTATACCACAAAAGTTACTACTAAAACATGTTTCTCTTTCCAGAAGAATTCAGAAAACTGCGCAGATATAAAACAGATACACCGCAAAAGCAACATTGTAAATTGTCACTCATTAGTAGCATCATGATAAAAATCGTGTAGCTGTCACATAAACTATCCTCTGTGTCATCTGGTATCTCTCAGAAAGCACTTTAAATTCAGAATGTATTTTCAAATAAACCAAAATGTTGCATTAAAATCTCATTAACAGTACTGGTAAATGTTCTATGTATGTGAGCCTTATAGTCGTTACGTAATCGTGCAACAAACAAGCAAGAATGTACAAATACAACACTGTGTCGTCTGTTCACTATAACAATGCATTCGTAATTTCTGTTTAAATAAGTTCTCTTGGTTCTAGACTGGACATTTAACTTCAAACATTGTTGCATGTTAACAGTTTCTTAATTCTCACCAAGCGTACTAGAAATGTGAAGTGAAAAGTTTTATGGCAAAGTCAAAGTTAAAAAGCAGATTATCTTTCAATAAACGGTTTTACATGTGAAATGTGGTGTAAGCCTTTACTCTTCCTAGTGCACAGAGTTTCAACTTCAAAGCAATTATCATGTTGTATACATCGGTAAAGAATACTGGAATTTTTCTCAAGGTTAGCGCCTGTGTTATTTTTCTCAAGCCCAGCCGGCGCACGCGGCTGCCTGTGGTGCGAGTCATTGTCTGTCTCTTTGTTGCCGCGCGTCGTTATTGGGATTAGGAGACCTAACTTCTACAAATTCACGTTGTCGAAAGTGCCCTGCTCTGTTTGAATCCCGCCAGTTCTGATGAAATTCAGGTCTGTCGTTATGATTATCTCGTCTGTCGTCATGTCGGTAGATTTCATAATTTCTTTCTTGTCGGTCATGTGGTGGAGAATTTCTCCCTGAATCATAACTGCGCGCTGAACTGTTGCGTCTGAAAGTATTCTGTCTCCCTTGATAATAATAGTTCTGGTTACCATATTGTCTGTTTCTATGATTGTCTCTGTCATATTCATTACTACGGAAATGCGATCTTTCTCTGTAACTATTATTACTCTGCCAGTGGTTGTTATATGGGTGGTGTCTGTTTTGGTCGCGATTTGCGTTGTGAGAATAGCCTTGTCGCGTCCAGTTATTATTTCTTTCATCGCGGAATTGCGACGGATGTGATCTGTAATTGTTGTGCTCCTGCGTTCCGCGATTGTCAGTGTCAATTTCCAGTTCTTGTAACAGTCCCTGAAAAGCTTCAATGTCGTCTTTGCAACGTCCTGCCAAAATAATATGTCGTAAATGTTCAGGTAATTTGATTAAGCAAATTCGGATGAGTTCTGAGGGGCTGTATGGGTTTGACAGGTACTGATTTTTGTGCAACATGTCTTCAAAATATTTCACAAGACTGGAGAATTCAGATTGTTCGAAATGTTTCATCATTATGATGCCATGTTTTACTCGGTCTTGTGTGGCTTGAGACCAATATGCTGAGAGGAAGGCATGGTAAAATTCTGCTTCACTGTGGCAATCGTGAATGACCGATCGCATTCTTACAGCTGGTTCATTCTCTAAGTAGCCACACATAAATTCTAATCTGTGTTCTAACGACCAGTTGGGAGGAAAACAATGAGTGAATTGATGGAGCCACGCTTGTGGATGAATGTCGTTGGCAGAATTCTTAAACGTTTTGAATTTACGTGTAGTAATGAACAGCTTATAGTCAAAATCATTATGTCGGCGAGTCGCATAGCGGTCATTGTTACGTCGTGTCGGCGGTTCCATCTCAAAATTCGGTGTGCCTTGCCAATTTCTTTCATAATTTCCGAAGTGTCTTGTGTTATTATTTTGTGGTTTTTCCGTATTTCTATGTCCCTCTTCCCGTATTGGGGCGTGAGTGTCCTCTGAAATACGTAATTCTTGTATTACCTGTGTCAGCTGATCTTGTACTTCGCGGATTTCTCTTTTGTACTGTGTATTGATTTGATTTTGATTTTGTTTGAATTTTCTAATTTCTTCATACTCTTCAGTGTCAGTGAAGGCTACAGGTGTTGTGTCATTCAGATCATCATCTACCTTTGTAGATAAGTTAGTGAACTGACCTGAAAGTTCGGCTACTTTATCCGATAGTGTACTTATTTCCTCAGTGTGTTTTTCTGAACCAAGTTTCAGAGTATCTACTGTGTCCTTTAAGTTTTCCTGAGTTTTTGCAAGTTGCGTAACCGAATCGGTAGATGCAACTGTGTGAAATTTAGCTTGCAAGGTCTCATGATTTTCATGAACAGTAGTTTGCAGTTCTTTTATGGCTGCTTCGTGATTCTGTAGTGCATTTTCATGACGCGAAAAAATAGGTTGGAAATGCTCACAAATTTGTGTTTTTACGTCATTACAGACTTTTTGACATTTCGATTCAATGTGATGTAACTCAGTAGTTAAATCTTCACGTGTTTGTTCAAGCGTGGTGTGAAGATTTAGTTCCATTGCGTCTAACTGTTGCTGCGTTTGTCTCTGGTGTTGTTCCATTGTGTCTAACTTTTGAAGATTTTGTCCCATTTGTTTCTGATTTTGTTCAAGTGTTGTGTCTAACTTTTGTAGCTTTTGTCCGATTTGTTGCATTAACTGTAATAACAATGCACTGGTGTCTGAAACATGTTCCTCAGCGCTTTTCGGCAGTGAATTTGCACCGGCAACATTGACATTTTGACAAGCAGAAAATGTGTCTTGACTTATTTGAGAAAACGGCTAGGACCCAAAACCTGAGTCTACAGTATTTGCAATATTGTGCTCTGTCATTCCCGATTCCTGAGGCGAGCTGTTGCCGACCGATCGATCGATAATGCTTCCCTGTTCACTACCTGTTTCACTGTCTACACCATTATTTGACGCCCGCGCCATTTCCCTATGCACAGTTACCAAATTACTACTTTGAATGTCTGTTAATTCATTACACAGCGGTGCTGATAAGCTACGCTCGTCGTCACTATTATTTCTCAGTTTACTTTGGAGCCTAGTGTTACGTTTTTCACACGCCATTATTGTCACAATGTTTCACACAACAACACAGAAAAACACAGTTTGAAGAGCAAAAATAAGAGAACACATTAACATAGCACTGAAAATAATATCTAGATAATTGCAAGCGCAGCTGCGAAATACTTGGTGCAAATTTACATGCGTGCCACACCTGTTTTACTGCACAACAATGAAAGACTGCAACTACAAAGGAGATTCTCTCTACAATTACGCGCTAGCAATAAACAAAATCTACACTAATTACACAAACTACAAGAAAAAATCAGAAGATTCCAGTGAGGTATCCTCGGCTAAGGGTCGACATATGAAACGTCCCCTTTGAAAAATTATACACAAGACTGTGCTTAAACTGACACACAATATTTTGTTAGCGCAACGCAATCTGACTTTCAATAATCCCTACAAAAGAATGGCCCTGACTAACATTAAACTATACCTTTCACAAATGACTTACCTCACAAAAATCTTCGCTACTCAAGCTACTGCAATACACTGAACGCCACTACTGCCAGCTAAATAAAAGATTCAAACTATGGAAGTCACTAACTACTGATAGGGATAGTTGGCAAATGAAAGATTTTAATAGAGAACAAACAATGTATTTACCTTGATATCATCATATATAAATATAGCAGTTCATGACAAATTTCAAAACTCCGCCATCTCTCTCCCCACATCCACCACTGCTGGCGGCTCACCTCCAACTGTGCAACGCTACGCGCTGTTCACAGCCAGCTGCCTAACACTACAATGGCGAGTATTACAACAATGCAAAGCAGCCACAGACTGCACACCGCACAGCCAGTGATTTTCTATACAGAGGTGGCGTTACCAATAAAAAAACCTAAACAGCCTACTTACAAGTGGAAAATTCGTATGGAGCGGTGTAGAGTCCGAGGAGGAGAGTACATTGAAGGAGATAACACGAAATTGTAAATAATTGTAAATAAATGTTTTTTCCAGCATCAGTCCGGTTTTTTTCTAGCCGCACCTCGTATATATATATATATATATATATATTACAATTTTCATTTTTGTATTGCAAAACCAGACTAGAAGAAATTCTTAGTTTATAAAACCGAACTAACCCTTAAAATCCCTGAAAATCGTCATCTGAACTTCCTTCTTCTTCTTCCTCTTCGTCTCTTCGTTTCTATCTTAGCCTTCTTCATATGTGAGACGGTCTTCACTGCTGTCTAGAGCGTTACTTATGCCGCTTACTTCGAAAGGTTTAACAGTAATGTCTTCTCTCACTTTAGACCACGACTGTTTTGTCCACTGACACGCTTGTTTGATTGTAGGTCGTTTTAAAGCTCCCTTCGGTGTGAATTGATGTTGGGTTTCATCCAGCGTCCATTTGTTCCATTCCTCTCTCACATACACTTTAAATGGTTTGTTTATCGAGACATTAGGAGGTTGCAGTTATGAAGTAAGTCCTCCCAGAATAACAGAGAGCTTTGTATTCGCCTGTCGCAATTACTCTTTCACAGATTTTTTCAAATGAGAACTAAACTGGTCTAGCACAAGGAGAGAACTCTTCTTCCATAAAGCACCTTTCCTTCTCTCCCATTCTCTGTCAATCCATAATTTTGTACCATCCTCGTCCACCCAACCCTTGTCATGTCCGTGAATAATAACATCTGCCGGTATTTCAGAAGGTTTTTGGCATTGTTTCGCGCTTGAAAGTGATCATTGGTTTAAGTTTAGTACTGTCATCACAACTTGAAAGGACAATAGTGTACTGAATTTTTTCGCGCCTACTTGTTCTATAGTTATAATTTTAGCACCTTTCATGAGAACGGTTCTGATACTCGGCACATCAAATGTCAGAGGAATTTCGTCCTTATTCGCTATTTGGCTTAGTTCCACATTGGTAGAGACAGAAAAATAATGTTTTCTCTTTATAGTGTTGTAGCATTTTGGGATATAGTTTGTTTCTTGTTCACAATCTAAGTCCATGACGCTTCATAAACCCGTAGTACCAACCAACTCCACCCTTAAAGTCTGTTAAGTCCCACCGCAGCGGTAGCCTACGAGTGTGTCTTTGAGTTATTTTTGTTCTAATTCCAACGGCATTTTGTCGGTTCCTTGAATCAGTTTCAATACGTCATCTAGTTTCGGCCATTTTGCTTTCAGTCCTCTACTTGCAATTTAGTCTTCCTCATTTTTTTCTTTCTGTACTAGTCCGTCAGTCGCGAATTGTTTCTTTCTGTTGATGGAAGGCCTAAATGCGCTCGGCTGCTCTGTTTCCATGTTCTTTTGCATATGCTATTACTTTCAGTTCATAACCCGCATCATGGGAATACCTTTTTTTTCTCATTATGAAACTAGCTACTAACAAAAATACTGTACTGTTACCGATAACACATATCACTTTCAATTAAAGTTCACTGGCACCGTAGACTTCATCGAGGCATCATAGGCTAGACAGTGTTCTGGATTTGTGATGTCGGGGCGGACGGAAACAGTGTTAGCAAGCTTGTGAATCCTCGCAACTCGTGTTCGTCGCATCGGTGTACTGCTGCTACCTGTTGAATCTAGTGTTGCCAGACAGGTTTCGAATATATGGAATCGAATATATGGTAATTTTTAAGAATGGCGGGAACTTTAAATCAAATATTCGATATTTTTGTATTAATTTCGAGTTAAGACACACCTGAATTTTGGAGAGAAGTTTTCGAAGAAAAAAGTGCATCTTATACTCAGTAAAATACGGTAATCATCTCAAGTCTGATTATAAACATCCTATATAATCTTACACCACGATCAGTAATTGAAAATGAAAAACATATAAATCTTAGTACTTTAATTTTTTGCTTTGATGTGCCCTCCCCCCCCCCCCCCCATATTGATATCAATCACAAAACATTCAAAGCATAAAAATTCAGAGCACCACGAGGAGCAATGTGCGATGGCACACCTGCCACAGGCATATTTCTTAGAGTGAATATCGTTAGTGAAAGCAACATCGTCAACATTGCTTAACACCTAGCGATCTGGCGATAATTTCGCGGAAGACTACAATGCACTGCGAAGCATTTTCTCGAAAACTTGCTACGGCAGATGGATCAAGGCGTTTATGTTAATTGGTTAGCTTTTACTTGTGATTTCCCTTTGATGTGGGATGAGAATAGGGCACTTCTGTAATTAGCAAATGTAATTCTTCACCTATTGGTAAAAGTATATGTTGCAACGTTGACGGAACGGCGTACAGTTTAGCAGATTTAATGAGCACGTCGTATTCCAGTTTTATGAGAAACTATTCATCGTACAAGGAAATAGAAATACTAGAATTTATATTTTTCATTTTCAGTTACTGTTACTAATACAAGGTTACATAAGATCTATGATGATGAAATCTCTTTTTAATCAGAGGTGGAATAATTATTTCTTTTGTCACTAACACCACAGCACAGCTCAAAAAATATTAATCTCACATACTTCCGTAAAAACAAAATATCAAAAAAACCAGTGTAAGTCTAAATTTCATTACGGGCCTCAAAAATACAAATCTCCACTGTTAGTCACTACACTACGGACTCATTCATCCATACGTCGCGCGAGTAGAACGATAAAGCAGCGTCGAAACTTTAACCACTATTATTTCGAATCTATCTAGTGTCGGCACCTAAGCCAAAACAGGTGTCCTCAACTCTCGCCCTTCTTTCACTTTGCTGCGAAGTTTAATCTGTCAGAGAGTGACCTATGATCGGTACCCCTTGCGAGTTAACATGTGCGTAATGCTTGCGGAATGTCAGCTGCGCAACAAAGTTTTGGGTAACTCCTACATTTCTCTTGCTGTAAACAAGGTATTTCACCAGTCTCACTTACAAAAAAATTAACCGTTGCATCTCTTGTTTCTTGCTGGTGAGACATTTCTTCTTCTTTCACCCAAGTTTGAGGTAGATTTAAATACTTGTGATTAGTGACATGCTGAACACAGTACACTTTAGTTATATAAATTGCAAACTCCCATTCTCCAACCATTGTTTACTGCAATACACGCCATATGTTCGACAATATGTGAACAGAAACGATATTGAATATTTTGTGAATGAAACTGTTTGTGCAGACAAGAAAAATTTACGTATACATTACATAGGTACGTCTGTTACTGCATCTGCTATTGTCTAACACTAGTTTTAAAACGAAGATAGCTCTTAATGCTATGTTTGAATGATATTTCTGCCATTTGTGTGTACAAACCTATTTTATTATACACTGTTATCGAGCTGTGATATCAGACTACGAGGTCTGAGAGGGTCACTCTTTTTTATCTAACAGTATCCACAACATCGAATGAGAAATATTGGAGAGTGGATAACATGCACAAATCTCAACATAGTAGTTATTCATTTTTTTATGCCAAAAGTTAAAGTTTTACCCAGAAACTATCAGCTGCGACGCGCTACGTCGGTGGATGCCCTGCCTCAATCTATTACAGTTATATTTACAAATTTGATAGAATTAACAAACTTAATTAAGTCACACGCACACATACTCACACACCAGAGCTGCCTCACACTCTACCGTTTCATTAACCACTCTCATGTTCCTAAATAATGTGTGACGTAACTTAGCTTCATTTGTCTGCACCAGCTGGCGCTCGGTATCAAGTGACTGGGTCCATAGCGCGTCATTTATCCATCTCTCATTGCTGCTCTCTCAGCAGATGAATTACTGTCTACGATTCCAATATGGCATCTGGGGCTTTCAAAAATCAGTATTTTACCACTCCAATCAGCGCACACTCCGCTGCAGAGTGAAAATCTCATTCAGTATTTTGCCACTGTAATTAGCCATCATAACTGCAGCAGTAGCTCTAATCCCACGGGATTCCATCGCACACTCCCATGTAATTACTGCTACAACGAATCATTACATATTTGGTCATTTGTGGGAAGGTCTCATGGGACCATACTACTTAGGTCATCGGTGCATAAGCCTACACGCTACTTAATCTAACTTAAACCAACATACGCTTGGACAACACACACACCTATGCCCGAGGGAGGACTCGAACCACCGACGGGAGGAGCCGCACGGACCGTGACAAGGCGCCCTAGACAGCGCGGCAACCCCGCGCGGCTCATTTTATATCTGATGAAACAAATTGACAAAACAGCTTTGCGAAATCCTTTCTTCTAAATAAAATCTCGTAACCAATCGTTTTTTCACTGAAAAGCGGCCTACTTAATTGACTCTTCCTAGTATAATGTGCCTACGAATTTGCAAGATTAGGTATATTTGCTGCGATTGCGTAAGAATTCAGAGAAGCCATGTGTGCACCATTTAAGAAAGCTTTGTCGTCCTCCTTCGCTTGCTACGTTAGAAGAATTATTTACATAAGAATACAAGGCACTTTCAGGTATATGTGTCCTCACCCAATAAATATACTCCTTTTTTATAATTTGTTTCATAAATATATTGTGTTCTTTTAGGTCAGTACATAAATTATTAATAGTAATATCATTCAGATGAGTATTATTTCTGATGCAAGTAAGTACTAAAAAGCATTGAAGGATTGACGGATAATACAGTGTGTGATGTTTTTGTGTACTGTATGTTGTGCCAATCAATTGATCCATGTAAGGCTGATTTGCTTTTGGTGTATTTTCGAATAGAGAACTTCGTCATTTATTTTAAAGATTGTAGCGTTTTGGGGCTTGCAACTAAAGAGACATGTCTCATAGTCATATGCTGTCATACAAAGCAAGCAAATATCAGATCCCTTATTCCTCTTTTAAGTACATTCCAAGTTATACCAGGCACCCGTACAGGGACCGCACTATTACTGTTGTAAGTCAGTGATGTGTCTTGTAACTGAAAGTTGTTGTTGTTTCTGTTTCATGAATAACATCTTCAAGGGAGGACATATACCAAAAGGAGTAAAACAGATTGGCACACCAACAGCAGAGGAATTTTTGTTGAGGGATATGGCTGCAAGTTTGGAAATTTTAGCTAGTCCTATTCCGTCTTGCTTGCCACCAAGTTGCTCCCTCACAATAGCTAAGAGTTCAGCCCGGTAGTAGTAGGCAGTTTCTATTGTGGCTAAATACTGTATTTAGTAAATTTACTTATTTGGCTCTGCACGTCATGCTGACAACAAGAGCAGGTTCTGCTGGATTGTACTTTCTTTCAAAGCTGATTATAATGCAACTACCATTGTTGTCAGTCATTGTGTATGGCAGTAAGTGGTGTTATTAATCATTCTAGTATAACGGAAGTTTAACTGTTGAGATTTTGTTTGAATTCATCTTATGATGAAAGTTCTGAAACAGCTGAATGTGGACAGTGAAGTGGAATTTAGCCCCACAGTGGAAGAATCTAGCACTCATGAAATTTAATTGACTTATCCATTGACAGACGTTTTTTATAGATTGGAGTTAATGTCTGTTACAGTTTCCATAGTCTCACAAGGCAGAGATGAAATTTCGTCAGCGCAAGTGTAGAAAGAAATTTCGGAAAAAGGGGGACGAAATGTCTTTGGCACAGAGAAAAGTTATCAAGACATGAGGCTCTGGTGTTAGAAACTTAAGCATAAGAGGAGGAAATCTTGAAAGAATTATCAGCTAAAATCTTAGCATTACGTTCAGCAGAGGCTGGTTGACAAGAAGATGTGCAGAAATTAACTGTAGAAGTCATCAAAATCAAACAACCGCAATTGATACCACCTGAAACTGTTTGTGTGCTCTCAGACACAGAAAAAAGTATTGCTGCTGAACAGGAAAATGCAATTCATGAACAGTAAGAATTATATCGAAAAAAAACTGCTGATTTATTAGCTTCTTGGATGTCCAAAAAAACTCACACATCACTGAAATAATAAATAAAAAATTCTAAGAAGCAGTCAGCAGAACCACAAATGAGGTGAAGACTGTGTCGTTCAAGCGATTTGTTAGAAACCGAATTGCGAAGTCTAACACTGAAATTATATCAAGATTTTTCATTCTGGTGTAGTTTTGACAGTGAGCAAATCAAAACTGTGAAAAAAGAATTAGTCAAGATAAAGGACATAGTACACGGTAACGAATCAGCTACGCAGGGTGCGTAAGACATTCACACTCCTGTAACAACGTCAAAAAGGCCGCAACGGGGGCAGTGTGGGCCTGTGGCTCATTTGTGGCACGATTCACCATGTAATGCGGAGGGTGCACCACTGTTTGCTTCTGTTCTGCTGTAGAAAGATTTGGTCAACCATTTGCAGTCCAAAGTGTTTTTCCCTGAAAAAAGAAATATTCATCTGCCTGTGTTCATTCTAGCATTTTGTGGAACACTGTCACTTTCATGGGCTGATACTCAGAAAGTAGGTTTGTGAGCAGCTACATTTAGAGTTATGCCGCATCTGGGACACAGAGCCAGCTGAGTCTGAGAAATGCATCCAAGCCTAGTAATTGTCTAATGGATTCCAGGCATAACTCTACAGAGAGGTTTCCAACTTGGAACCGTTTCGAGCTCGTCAGGGTAGCTTAAGGAGATAGTTCGAAAAATTTGTCAGTAAGATAAGTTACAGGGGTAACCCTACGTCTTATCGCGACGTATTGAGAATATTAATGGCGAAATTGCTATACACATTATGAGGGAACAGCCCTATACAAGTAAATGCAAACATTAAAGAGCAGACATTGCCCTGGTGTGCATTCTGTCGTGGGGAGAGAGAGAGAGAGAGGCGCAGCTGGGCGAGCACATGAGTTTTGGCAGCTAAGGAACCGAGCCAGCCATAGTGGTTGAACTCAGAGGATTGGGCGAGTGTCACAGCGTCGCCAGTGGATGACGACGGCTTCGAGCCTCAGTGATTGTGGGCGCTGAGAGTATAAGGTATACAGTATCTACAAGACGGTGGGAGGTGTACTTATACTCTGGTGTGTGATCTGGGGAAATCCCAGGTGCGGTGGCCACTGGCGATAAACAGGAGGGGCCAAGTGCCGTAACTGAACTGAGCGATCAGTAAAGGTGCCAAATAAACCTGAAATCCAATAAAAACTGATCCAGAGTAGTCACCGAGTAGCCAGGAACGTCGTTATAAAGAGAAAAATAAAACGAGCTTCTTTCGTTAGGTAATGTCAAAAGATTTATAATGAAAATGAATTTTGAAAATTAACATCTCAAAAGTACCTTGTGCGATTTTCGTAAACCACGTGTTCAAGGACAGGGCTCATGGATTAGATACTTTATAAATATTATTTATTTTAAACTGCAGGCCGATGTATGCATTCCACATATAAAGGTGTGAATTATCAGTAAAATGAGTAGCAAGCAGTGCAAAATTTAGTTTTATTTGTTTTTATTTATTAACAACAAAACAAATTAAAGTAACATTTATACTAATAAAATTCCAGTTATAGTAGAAACTAATTAACTTAAGACAAAACTGAGGACAGCAGTAGAGCGTTGAGTAAATTCATACGCTAGCTGGTGTGTCATATGTATGAATATTATATAAATTACTAGTATGTACTACAAGATGGAGGATTGTTGATTCGACTAGTGACAATACATCTAGCTCAAGAGCATTTAGACACTTGTGCTGGGTTCATTCATCATTTGGTGGCCTTAGGTGATGGTTCGCCTGGGTGAACTGCAGAAGTGAAGTACATATGAGCGACGATTAGGTCACGTTTCGGTAATGACTGAAAAAATTTGCAAGTGCTAACTCAGGGATAGTGTATTTCGGGAGTGCCGGCAACAAATACTTAAAGATATTTCAGCGAGTTGGGTTGTACCTACATCTACATGATTACTCTGCAATTCACAGTTATGTGTCCGGCTGAGGGTTCGTCGAATCACCTACCAGTTTCTCTATCGTTCCGTTCTAGAATGGCGTGCGGGAAAAACGAGCACAAATCCTTCCGTGCGACCTCATATTTCTTTTATTTTATAACGATGATTATTTCACCCTATGTAGTTGGGCGCCAAAAAAAATATTTTCACGGTCGTAGGAGAAAGATAACTGAAATTTCATGATAAGCTCCTGCAGCAACGAGAAACTCCTTTGTTCAAATGATTGCCACCTCAATTCGCGTATCATATCCGTTGCCTTCTCTCCCCTATTTCGCGATAATACAAAGCAACCTGCCCTTCTTTGGACGTTTTCGATGTCCTCCGCCAATCCTCTCTGATGCGGATCACACACCGCTGAGTAGTAATTCAGAAGAGCGCGGACAAGCGTGGTGTAAGCATTCCCTTTAGTAGACCTGTTGCACTTTCTGAGTGTTCTGTCGATAAACTGCAGTCTATGGTTTGCCCTTCCCCACAATATTTTCTAGTGACCGCTACATTCAAAGTTATTCGTAACCGTAATCCCAACGTTTTTAGTTGAGTTTACAGCTTTTAGATTAGTTTGATTTATCGTGAAACCGAGATTTAGCGAATTCTTTTTAGTACTCATGTGGATGACTTCAGACTTTTCATTATTTAGAGTCCACTGGCACTTTTTGTACCGTACAGGTATCTTGTCTAAATCATTTTGCAATTGGTTTTCATCACCTGATGACTTTTAAAAGACCGTAAACGATAGCATCATATACAAACAATCTAAGAGGGCTGTTCAGATTGTCTCCTAAATCGTTCATGTAGGTGAGGAACAGCGGACGGGCTATAATACTTCCTTGGGGAACGCCAGATATTACTTCTGTTTTAGTCGATGAGTTTCCGTCAGTTACTGTTAACTGTGACCTTTCTGACAGGAAATTACAAATCCAGTCACACAACTGAGACGGTACTCCAAAAGCATGCAAATTTATTTGGGGCCTCTTGTGAGTAACGGTGTAAAAAGCCTTCTGGAAATCTAAAAATATGAAATCAGTTTGACATCCTATGTTGATATTACTCATTACTTCGTGAGAACAAAGAACAAAGGGAAGCTGTATTTCATGAGAACGATATTTTCTGAATCCTTGTTGGCTGTTTGTCAATATATCGTTTTCTTCGAGGTAATTCATAATGTTCGAGTAAAATATATGTTCCAAAATCCTGCTACAAATCGACATTAGTGATACGGGTCTGCAATTCAGCGAATTCCTTTCTTGGATATTGGTGTGACTTGTGCAACTTTCCAATCTTCACGTATGGATCTTTGTACGAGCGAGCGATTGCTAATTATGGACCTCATCACTTAACACTTCCGGGTTGAGATGCCGTGGTCCATACATAAGACTCTTCCCTGACGTTTCGCCTTCGACTGCGGAAGGCATCCTTCGAGGACAATCGGCGAACTGCAACGAGAACACGAGTGAGCGCTGTATATATAAGCCATCCAGAGGGCGCCGCTGTCAATCACGTGACATCGGCTGTGCTATGATCTCTGACATTGCCAACTCTTTTCTATTAAAATTTTGCAGTTTTTGGCAATCTCAATGGCTTCTCTGTACATTCGCGCATAATAATGCGACGTTTTTGCTATGACGGTCGTCTCACTAAACTTTATTTCATGATCACCTTCCTGAAACACACGATCCGCTACAGCCGATTTATCAATATGTCCGAGGCGGCAGTTCATTTTATGTTCACCCAGACGGGGTTGACGCTTCTTTTTGTTGTGCCTATTCAGACCTTTCCACAACTGCCCGGAATTTTATAGACACCTGGTGTAGCTAGAGGATGTCGTTCATCTTTTGCAGATTTTAAACTTTCTTTTATTTTCGTGGTGGGTCTGAAAACAGTCTCCACATCGTACTTGCTGGACTAAGAGGACTTCCCATAGCCATCCCGTCAATCTGTTCATAAAAAACATTATTATATCGAAAATAAGTTGTTGTAAGGCAATGCCTGAATAATGCCAAAATATCACCAGGAAAAATGTCCGCTATACATGTGATCGCTTCATTCATCGTCAGGGGATAGTGTTATGTATGGACCACAGCATTTCAGCCCGGAAGTGTTAAGTGATGACAACACCTGCCGTGAGAGCCTTCGTTGCAATTATGGAGCTGTTTATCAGCTTACTCCGGTAGAAGCCTCAGGAGCCTCACTGGTATACAATCTGGGCCGGAGACCTCGCCTTTATGAAGTGTTTCAAGCTGATTCGCTACACCGAGGATACTTACTTCTGAGTTACTCCTGTGGCAGTAGTTCTTGATTCAAATTCTAGATTATTTGCTTCGTTTTCTTTTGTGAATGAACATGGGAAACAGTGTTTAGTAACTCTTTTTTAGTTCCACTGTCATCAATAACAGCACAGCGGAGTGAAAGTACTGATTGCTGGTATGTTTTACATACAAGCTGAATCTCTCAGAGTTTCCTGCTAGATTTCGAGACAGTTTCGTTGTGGAAGCTATTAAAAACATCTCGCATTGAAGTTCTTGCTAAATTTCGAGCTTCCGTTTAACTTCATTAATCTTGAGTTCGCATTGTTAATTGTTCTTCCTCTATAAATCTGGTAATTGTGGTTAACTTTCTCTGATAGCGCCCTTTAGTAATCCCACCAACTTACAAATGAAATGTGCGGGGTATCTTTGATTCTGTGTTTGCACACACGCGTCTGACCACAGAAGTTTGCGAAGATATAGACGCTTTATCGTGATGGGGTTAGCGTATAATGTTGTCCTAACAGCCTACCAAAAGTGTACAAAGGTCGAAGTGATGATCGGTTATGGAGGGCTGAACTACACTCCTGGAAATTGAAATAAGAACACCGTGAATTCATTGTCCCAGGAAGGGGAAACTTTATTGACACATTCTTGGGGTCAGATACATCACATGATCACACTGACAGAACCACAGGCACATAGACACAGGCAACAGAGCATGCACAATGTCGGCACTAGTACAGTGTATATCCACCTTTCGCAGCAATGCAGGCTGCTATTCTCCCATGGAGACGATCGTAGAGATGCTGGATGTAGTCCTGTGGAACGGCTTGCCATGCCATTTCCACCTGGCGCCTCAGTTGGACCAGCGTTCGTGCTGGACGTGCAGACCGCGTGAGACGACGCTTCATCCAGTCCCAAACATGCTCAATGGGGGACAGATCCGGAGATCTTGCTGGCCAGGGTAGTTGACTTACACCTTCTAGAGCACGTTGGGTGGCACGGGATACATGCGGACGTGCATTGTCCTGTTGGAACAGCAAGTTCCCTTGCCGGTCTAGGAATGGTAGAACGATGGGTTCGATGACGGTTTGGATGTACCGTGCACTATTCAGTGTCCCCTCGACGATCACCAGTGGTGTACGGCCAGTGTAGGAGATCGCTCCCCACACCATGATGCCGGGTGTTGGCCCTGTGTGCCTCGGTCGTATGCAGTCCTGATTGTGGCGCTCACCTGCACGGCGCCAAACACGCATACGACCATCATTGGCACCAAGGCAGAAGCGACTCTCATCGCTGAAGACGACACGTCTCCATTCGTCCCTCCATTCACGCCTGTCGCGACACCACTGGAGGCGGGCTGCACGATGTTGGGGCGTGAGCGGAAGACGGCCTAACGGTGTGCGGGACCGTAGCCCAGCTTCATGGAGACGGTTGCGAATGGTCCTCGCCGATACCCCAGGAGCAACAGTGTCCCTAATTTGCTGGGAAGTGGCGGGGCGGTCCCCTACGGCACTGCGTAGGATCCTACGGTCTTGGCGTGCATCCGTGCGTCGCTGCGGTCTGGTCCCAGGTCGACGGGCACGTGCATCTTCCGCCGACCACTGGCGACAACATCGATGTACTGTGGAGACCTCACGCCCCACGTGTTGAGCATTTCGGCGGTACGTCCACCCGGCCTCCCGCATGCCCACTATACGCCCTCGCTCAAAGTCCGTCAACTGCACATACGGTTCACGTCCACGCTGTCGCGGCATGCTACCAGTGTTAAAGACTGCGATGGAGCTCCGTATGCCACGGCAAACTGGCTGACACTGACGGCGGCGGTGCACAAATGCTGCGCAGCTAGCGCCATTCGACGGCCAACACCGCGGTTCCTGGTGTGTCCGCTGTGCCATGCGTGTGATCATTGCTTGTACAGCCCTCTCGCAGTGTCCGGAGCAAGTATGGTGGGTCTGACACACCGGTGTCAATGTGTTCTTTTTTCCATTTCCAGGAGTGTATATCTTCTGTCCACATGCCATGCTTTAAGCTGGAATTTTCATTAATACTCCTCCTGTCAATTTTCTTTTAGTTAAATGAATTGCTAAGCGACTTGCTTATCGTTTCTGTTTGTCAGGACCTCTCACTTATTGGAGCGGGCTAGTTGCCAAGTGAATTAATACTATTCAGTATGATGATGATTATAACTGTCTCAAATTAGAGTAATATATTCGTAAATTTATCTAATTCCATGTTTCTACTTAATAGCAATCTAGGCCATTTTTCCACGAGGTTAAGGTGGTCATAATTCTAGCTGACATAATCATACACAGCAATCCAGTCAAAATACGTTTCATATGAACGCTGTTTTTTAATACTGTGAAATATGAGGGCAATTTGAGGCACACGTGGAGCAACAGCATGGTTTTATATGCGAAATATCTGCAAAACAATTTTGTCTCTGGCGTCATGTGCGTTGACGATACACGTTGAGGTAGCCACTAAACGGCGTTGTACTACCTATCTATGTCGTTCAAGCACAGATTTCAGTGGCATTGGGGAGAGAACATCTCCACGTAGCGCCTGTGGGGCCCCACACGAGTAGTTTGTATTTACTTTCTCGTCACTCGTGGGTTAATTTTGTTCTTACATTCAGCGCTCTACGGCACATTTCTATAGGCATGACATGACAAAGATTACTTTTCAACCGGACCATGCAAAGTGCTTTAGAAGCTGAGCAATATCTTTCGAAATCAACTCAGACAGGATCCATTTTCCATCACGGTCAGTATCGTCTATGTAAAGATGATATCAGTGGCCACGTGCACTAAATTTGCCCACGACCTAAGTTCAATCCCTCTGTCAGTACCTCGGAGCAATCGTGGTGGACTGCGCGTGACTTGGCCTGCAGACGCTGTGAGTATTTGAGCTTCCTTTTGAGGCGCTGCAAGAAGTGGTCAAGGGAGATTTTTCACCTGCATGGAAATGTGATCAGCCACATGGCGGAAAAATGGCAGAGTTTCAAAACATAAAAATTCTACAACATGCTATGCCACGTGAAAATCAATCTGTCGAAACATGTCCCGTCATACTGGAACAGAAGAGGAGGTCATGACGTCATCATCTGTGATGAGAAACATGGAAAGTTTCCCGCCTGGAGGCAAGAAGGCCATGTTAGGTCGATGTGCCGTCATTATCGTCTTGTGGAGTCTCCAATCAGGATTTTTTTGTACCCATTGAGACTACTATTACCTGCAAAATGGCTCAAACAGCTCTGAAAGGGATGTAATGACAGTTGCACGCAAAGTGCCCTCCGCCACACACCGTTGGGTGGCTTGCGGAGTATAAATGTAGATGTGGATGTGGAGCACCACCATCAGTACTCGTCATGGCTGCCTAAAAGGAACCCTCCACGTAAACTGTTCTGCTTGCCACGGCTGTCCTTTACCTACACTGCTCTATGCTTTAGCCTTGGAACGTTTGCTATGTGGCACGTGTCAGTGATCAACAAGACTCCAGTTTGGCAGCTGAGCTCACCAGTGTGCAGCACATGCCGATGATGTGATGCTCGTCGTCTGTGGAGCCCACAACATGACAGAGGCCACGTCCCGGAATGAAACATACGGAGCGGCATTGGGAAGTAACCTCTACATCCACAAGTCGGTCGCACTGCCTACACGGTCATGAGTGTGTAATACTCCCTTTCGGCTTACCGACACACGATGAAGCCAAGGATTGGATTTGACAGCCGACATCCAGAAGACGATAACATTGAACTACAGACGCTTATTGCAACACAAACGGGCTAGCAGTGTGGATCAATACTTACGGTCCGTCAACATCGTACAGCGAGCACGATGTCGGTGAGTGCTTGCCATTATGGCTTCCACGCATCGTACGAACTCTAACATTCACGTACTACTGGGTTGTAGCAAGGTGGCCTCTTCGGGTCCTCTTGTCAGCACACGGATGTCTACTCAACGACACAGTGGGCTGAGGATTCTCAATGTCTATGACAGTTCACTGGGCCTGTACGTCAGTAAAGCTGTGGCTTAGATGCCCGTTGAGCCTTACGAGCTTGGCACTCGTCGCGCGATGGAACCGGTCTCTCTCGATCCATCAGCTATGTTAGACCTCCCCTTCCCTCTCACCCCCCCCCCCCCAACAACAACAACTCTTCTTCAAGGTGTGACGAGGACACGGTGGCCAGGCATCGGGCTCAGACCCCTGATCACCCTGCCAACTAACGCCATACTGTACACCGCAGATCGGCAGAAATAGCGCGTAAAGCGTGTATCTGGCAACCAAGAAGTCGCGGGATCGATTCCCTACTGTGTCTGCGTTTTCATCAAGCCGTCATCTCTCAGCGAACAGAGGAGTTGCCAGAAACGACACGTAGTTGGCAATCCACGTTAAACTGTAGTTCCCCTTTCCCTGGTGGAATAACTGGGATATACTAGGAACACGAAAGTCGCGAAAGCGGCGTGCAATTGAAAGGCCTGCACCAGGCTGTTGAGCCACAAGAGATTTTTTTAATTATTTATCGTTACCACCACCAATCTGACACCCAGCAACATTCATCTTTGCACAAATCAAAATCAACTGTCGTCATGCTAGTCATGAAACACATCTTTCCTTACGCAACGCAAAAAAGTGACCTAGTGTGTTCCTTCGGCCACTTGTTTTCATCTGTGAATTGTGAATTATGGTGTATTTATCTCTTAATATACATAATCTAAACCATTTGATTCAGGTACAGGGCGCACTTCAAAATTACGGCAAAATTTCACCATAAACCCGGAACAGCTGATGTTGTAAACAGCATTATAATAATAATACTGTCTTACTATATACATATACAGTAAAATCTAATACTTAATTACCCTTGCTTAAATTAGCGTTTCATCCTTTATGAATTTTTTTATTGAATAGTAGCGTTTCTCCCACTGAATCTGATGTAGCCCCGTTTTTAAAATTTCTGGCCTCATGTTAAATTTGTTTTTCACCATTAACTTGTCATATTTTGTCATCCCCATATACTGTGGAGAACGTGCGTGTAATTTCAACTGGTCTGTGCGTAGCATAAAAATATTTTTATTTCTCGTTTTATATGGGTGGCTAAAATGATACTCCTCAAATAATTTTCGTCTGCTATGTGGAAAGATTATAACTTCATAAATGATACACAGAGACTTGGTAGTTTCCGAAGTAAGGAGCGACAAGATTCTGTTTGATGTGCAGTACGTATGTATCTCAAAATTTTCTTTTGCAGTTTCAGTATTCGAGACACACTACTTGAACTACCCCAGAAAATTGTCCCGTATCTGATAACAGATTTAAAATAACTATGACAAGCATCGACATCTACATGAATACTAAGTGCGTGGCAGAAGGTTCATCGAACTACTTTCACACTATTTTCTATCATTCATCTCTCTAACATCGTGTAGGAAACACTTAAATCTTCGTGTGAGATATAATTTCTCGTATTTTATTCCTATGAACGGTTGGAGATTGAAATTTCTTGGAAAGGTCTCGCGGCCTCGAAAACTTCCTTTTTCCTTTCTTTCTTTTTTTTTTTTTTTGAAGGATGATTGCCACCCTTACGTATCATATTCGTGAGACTATCAGACCTAGTTTGCGACCGACAAAACAAGCTCCCCTTCTTTGCACTTTTTAGGTATCCTGTTTGGTAAGGATTCCATACCGCACAAAAGTACCTGAGCAGAGAACGGACAAGTGTAATGGACAAGTTTAGTGGATTAAGTGTTCTGCCTATAAAACTCAATCATTCGATCTCCATTCACACAGCGTTATATATACAATCAATTGAGTTTAGGTTTTCCTAGTCATCCAATTTCCCACCTGTGCTCTTGGGGTAGTGTCGTCTATTCATAATCAAAACATCTTCGGTCCCATGTTCGAAACACGCCGCTGTTTAAATTTTGATTAATACTCAGCATTGGCGTCCGAACACTTCCGACATAAGAAGACACCCTCATTCTGCTAACGGCCTTGTCAAAGAGGGCGGAGGAGAGGACAGAGGTTCGGTCATGACGATCTCTCCTTTAGCAAAAGATTCCGGAATAGTCCCTCATCCGCGTCTCCGGGAGGCGACTGCCAAGGGGCAGGTTATCAAGAAAAAAAGACTGAATAATCAACGAAATAATAACATTCTACGAGTCTGTGCGTGGAATGTCAGAAACATGAACGTGGTAGGAAAACTAGAAAATCTGAAGAGGGAAATGCAAAGGCTCAATCTAGATATAGTAAGGGTCAGTGAAGTGAAGTGAAAAGGAGACAAGCATTTCTGGTCAGATGAGTTTAGGGTAATATCACCAGCAGCAGAAAATGGTATAACGGGAGTAGGATTCGTTATGAATAGGAAGGTAGATCAGAAAGTGTGTTACTGTGAACAGTTCAGTGACAGGTTTACTCTTATCAGAACTGACAGCAAACCAACATCGACAACGAAGTTCAGTTATACATGCCGACGTCGCAGGTTGAAGATGAAGAGATAGAGAAAGTGTGTGAGGATATTGAAAGGGTATTACAGTATGTAAAGGAAGATGAAAATCAAATAGTCATGGTGGACTGAAATGCAGTTTTAGGGGGAGGATTAGAAGAAAAGGTTACAGGAGAATATGGGCTTGGGAAAAGGAATGAGAGAGGTGAAAAATTAATTGAGTTCTGTAATAAACTTCAGCTAGTAATAGTGAATACTCTGTTCAAGAATCACTAGAGGAGGAGGTATACTTGGGAAAGGCTGGGTGATACGGGAAGATTTCAGTTAGATTACATCATGGTCAGACAGAGATTCCGAAATCAGATACCTTTGTAAGGCGTACCCAGGAGCAGATATAGACTCAGATCACAACACTGTAGTGAAGAAGAGTACGCTGAAGTTTAAGACATTAGTCATGAAGAATCAATACGCAAGGAAGTGGGATACGGAAGTACTAACGAATGACGAGTTACGCTTGAAATTCTGTAAGGCTATAGATACAGCAATAAGGAATAGCTCAGTAGGCAGTACATCACTAAAAAGGGCAAGAACAGAAGGTGAGAAGGAAAACATAGCTACAAGGAAGGTAACTGCGAAGAAACCACGGGTAACAGAAGAAATACTTCAACTGATCGATGAAAGGAAGTACAACAATGTTCCGGGAGACTCAGGAATACAGGAATACATGTCGCTGAGGAATGAAATAAATAGGAAGTGCAGAGAAGCTGTTGCCATCTTTCATCTGCAAAGCATTAACGGCTGCAGGAGAAAATAGTAGCCATCGACAGAGCTGTGAAAACACCAATGCTTTGCCCTAGAGGCGTTTACAAAGTCGTGTTACGCTGTAGGTCGAGTCAGGCCCGCGAAGCTGCCGCGCCCAGCCCACTGCAACTGTCAGGGATCAGTTTACGCCGACTCAACTGCCGGGTGTTGTGATGAACTGACAGCGGTTAAATTTGTCTGATCTGTCGCCTAACAGAAATTTGACGGACTGTTTTACATAATCATGGGAAAAACTTCCCACTTTTCATTGTTTAGAGTCAACTGCCAGTTTTTGTAGATTTTCTGATAACTTTACTGCATGGTGAATGACAACACCATTAGCAAACAAAATGTGTTCGTGCACTGAAGCGTCAAAGAAACTGGTAAACCTGCATAGTTTCGTGTAGGTCCCCAGCGATTACACAGAAGTGCCGCAACACGACGTGCCACGAACTCGACTAATGTCCAAAGTATTCCTGAAGGAAACTGACGCCATGAATCCTGCAGGATTGTCCATAAATCCGTAAGAGTAAGAGGGGGTGGAGATCTCTTCTGAACAGCACTTTGCAAGGCGTCCCAGATATGCTCAAAAACGTTCATATCTGGGAAGTGTAGTGGACAGCGGAAGTGTTTACATTCAGAAGACTGTTCCTGGAGCCACTCTGTATCAGTTCTGGACGTATGGGGTGTCGCATCGTCCCGGTGGAAATACTCAAGTCCGTCGATATGCACAATGGATGCAGGTGATCAAACGGGATGCTTACGTACGTGCCACCTGTCACAATCGTATCTACACGTATCGGGGGTTCTATATAACTCAATTGCACACGCCCCAAACCATTACAGAGTCTCCATCAGATCGAACAGTCACCCGTTGACATGCAGGGTCCATGGCTTCATGAGGTTGTCTCCATATCCGTACTCGTCCATCCGCTCGATAGAATTTGAAACGACACTCATGCGATCAGGCAATATGTTTAGAGTCAACAGCCTAATGTCGGTACTGACGGGTGCAGGCGAGACGTAAAGCTTTGTATCATCCAGTCATCAAGGTACACGAGTTGACCTTAGGCTCCGAAAGCCCATACTTGTGATGTTTTGTTGAATGGTTCGCACGCTGACACTTGTTGATGGTCCAGAATTGAATTCAGCAGCAATTTGCACAAGGGTTGGACTTCTGTCACGTAGAACGGTTCTCTTTAGTCATCTTTGGTCCCCGTTCATCAAAAGATCAGAATAAATTGCAAAAGGATTTAGCTAAGGTATCTGTATGGTGCTAAAACCGTCAGTTGACCCTATATAATGAAAAGTGTGAGGTCATACATATAAGCGCTGAAAGGAATCCGTTGAACTTCGATAACGCTATAAATATGTCAAACCTGAAGGCTATAAATTCAACTAAATACCTAGGTATTACAATAAGGAAAATATTAAATTGGAAAGAACACATAGATAATGTTATGGGGAAGGCGAACCAAAGGCGGCGTTTTATTGGCAAAACACCTAGAAAATGCAACAGATCTACTAAAGAGACTGCCTACTCTACCCTTCTCCCTCCTGTTTTGGAGTACTGCTGCGCGATGTTGCATCCTTACCTGATAGGTTTTACGCAGTACATCGAGAAAGTCCAAAAAAGGGCAGTTTATTTAGTATTATGAAGAAATAGGCGAGATAGTGTCACGGACATGATATAGGATGTAAGGTGGAAACCATTACAACAAAGGCATTTTTCGTACGGCAGTATCTTCTCACGAAGTTTCAATCCTCAACCTTCTCTTCCGAATGCGAAAATCGTTTTTTAATGACACCTACATTGGAAGAAACGATCATCATAATAAAGTAAGAGCCCGCACGAAAAGAGATAGGTGTCGGTTTTCCCGCTCGCTGTTCGAGGGTGCAATAATAGAGAATTAGTGTCAAGGTGGTCGGATGAATCTTCTGCCAGGCACTTAGACATGATCTGCAGAGGAGCCATGGTGCAGCTTTGATGCTAGTTCCCTTCAGCTTCTTCATTCCATGTCTCTCTCATAATTCTGTAAAGAAAGCACTTAAAATACGTAGAGGAAGGTGTTGTGCAAAATCGGTTGTTATTTGCTATCATTACTAAAATTAAAATCTTATTACGAAACTTTGTAATACGAAGTGATGGCGGCACATGATTCAGTGCAACAATATAATGTAAAATACTCTCTATGGTGTTCCTTGCAGTAGAAGAAACTGGAAAACATTATGTAGTGGCTAAAAGTACCAAAAAGAATTTAAGAAAATAATGTAACGAAAAGATGCTAAATTCAATTTTTATCATGTGACTGGGTGACTTAATACAACAAAACAGCCAGCCGTTGTGGTCGAGAGGTTCTAGGCGCGTCAGTCTGGAACCGCGCTTCTGCTACTGTCGCAGTTTCGAATCCTGCCTCGGGCATGGATGTGTTTGATGTCCTTAGGTTAGTTAGGTTTAAGTAGTTCTAAGTTCTAGGGGACTGATGACCTCAGATATTAAGTCCCGTAGTACTCAGAGCTATTTGAACTATTTGAACAACAAAACGCAATATGTACCGCATGTAAGTAGAACTAGAATAATTTTCAAAATTTAGCGTCTCGAACTAAAGGACTTTGGATGTGCTTGATGACTGAAAACATAATATTATGTAGGAACCGAATCATGAAAGGTTGACAGAAAAAAATCGACTAAATATGAATATTAGCTGTGAGCCTTGTAACTTAGGTAGCAGTGCACAGTACACGCTGCTTTCGCCAGTCCGTTCAGAGAGCACTCGTATAGCGAAACCGCTACTTTCGCGCTGGATGACTGCGAACTGCAGGTAAAAAGCGATGCAGTCACGTTCCCTCCGTAAGCAAGCAGCCCCTAGCGCCCTATATAGAGGTCCTCGTCTCTCAACCTTCAAGCAAGGCAGAGTTCGGCAGAGCGCAAGTTTAAGAGTCCGAGAGTTCCTGCGAAGAGGAGGGATCCAATGGCGGCAGTCTCGGGTGAATGAGCCTACAGCAGGTATGATGTAAGTACTGAACTCAGTTAATTGTGTAGACTATGAAGGCCTTGCAAAGTTTACCTGTATGTAATTTTGAACTAGGGCTATTCGTATCCTTCACACATTTGTCTACATGTATCAATATTTGTATGTCACTTTCGTTCCGAAGAGTAATACTATGTATACCCAAATCGTAACAACGTTAAAGGCGTGGGTGGCCATTTGTTCAGGTAATTTGTTGACGAATCTAGTAAGCCTCATATATGTTGTGCACTGACTAAAGATATAACCTAGTGTCTGTGCTCTTCTGCGTGTTCAATGGATACACGTGAAGAAGTAATAAAACCCACATCAGTAAGCCAGCTCAGAGTCTCATTTCCCTATCATCACCATATCTACCTCCTTAGTCTGACATCCAGGTCTGCCTGTACTGTCTACAAACACAGGCACCTGAAGAATTTCAGCTTGACCATTCCGCCGTTTCACTCTTGTACGCAGCCGCCCGTGTACCGAGAAACGGATGACCTAAATTCCTGCTTCACCTCTGGTCAGAGCATGAGCTCCTAAGCAAATCGTGAGTTATGTCGGGTCACGACAGTCATATTTTCATTATCAAGTTTTATCAAAATTCACCACAAGAAATGATATAGGACTCAAGAAACCTTTACTTGTCGGTAACAGAGTTATACTTTCAGCATCGTAATTTGAAATAATGTTTCACATAAAACATGTGTGTGTATTAATACATATTTGTAGTGTTCACTAAAGTACTTGCGGGGAGAAAGTGTACAAAACAGAGAAATTGCTTTTTCATTGTGACTGACGCACTTTAACTACGCACTTTGACTTATCGTCACACAAAGAAAGTTTAATGCATCTGGGGCGTCATGCATTTGGCTGTTTCGGTGGTGTTTTGTTTTGATCAAACCTAATGTTTATGCAACGAACCTGTTACTAGATTAATAAATGAAATAGTTGACTGAAATCTTTATGATAAAAATATTTATTTCTATCATAGCTGTGCAGGGTTACTTCGCGATGATGTAACAAACTTTCAGAGAAAATGGAGAAGGATAAATGCATGCATCTGAGAGAAGGAACACGATCCGGAAAGATCGAGTCGAATGTTGTATGTGGAAAACGTTCTTGTACTTTTGACAACAGAATACATGTACTGATACTGTTACTGTTAAGATTGGAGGGTAGGTAACTATCAATGGCGGTAGTAAGGATCAAAACAAGAAAAAGGGTGTAGAAAACATGAGTTCTAAAATGCATACCTTAAGAGCTATGAGCACTTTCTCATCTTCGATACTTTGAGACACCCCTCTTCTATTAGAGGTTCTTTGGTTTCCGTATTTTTGGAGAGGTAGTACGGACCAAAAACATAAAAATTTCAGTAAATACGAGATCTACAATGCACACCTTACGAGCTATGGGCATTTGTTCAATAGAAGACATGTATTTCACAGTAGCGCAGTTAACAACTGGTCGTAGGTCTGAAGGTCTGTGTTGTAGAGCCATTATTTGTTGGACCTTTTTTTTTTTTAATTTGGGCCATACCATTTTCTTTGAAAGTTTCCTTTCCTAAAATCGTATCACCAACAGTACCTGTACATGCATTCCACTGTCAGATGTGTCAGAACGATTTTCGTTTGTAGTTCTCGAAGCGAGCTTTATGGACCAGGGTTCCTTAACCCAAACCGATTCATATACCCTTCTCGCTCAAACATGAAAATCAGTAACATTATGACGGAATCTTCGTGCTTATTAATGAAAGCCTTCATTTACGTTTTTACAGATTCATAGAATGTTAAACTTATCACACGTCATAGTGTGCTCTCTTCATGAGTAGGTTATTGAAAATGACTCCTTTCTCAATAAATTCCATTATTTTAAAAAAAACCGTGTTTTGTGATGTGGATCACATGTGTATTTGTTGCATATCGAATGGTGCCAATAATCTGTATCTACATTTTGGTACCTCAAACCACCTGGTTGGCACGGGGAAAGTAGAGCCTCGCCATTGGCAAAGTCGTTCAGATAGGAACACTCCGCAGTGACTGAACTTCCGGAGAGGCCAGATGTGCTCTCAGAGCGTTTTTTCCACGGTAGGTTAAGGTAGTATACAATGGAGGTAACAGTCACACAGAACTGAGAAATGGAAGACTCAGTGATATGAAGTTTCACAGAGATAGGAGACAATAAGTAGCTATCAAGATTGCGCAGGCACGCTTTTAGAAAAGAACGATCTTCTCAGTTGTGTCCTGTGTGAGAAGGAACTTTTGTATGTAACAGCAACAGCGATGAAAATTGCTAGCAAATTACACGCTAGGGGATAGGAGTGATCTGAACTAGCCAGTAACACTTATAACTACCTATAACAAACTTTACATAATATGAGGAGGGGGGTCCTTATAGAGAAAGACATTTCTTTGCAAAGGCTGATGTAAGGTATTTTAACTACTGATTAGACGCCACTCCAGACATTGCTTCTGACCCTATAACAGTCAGTGTGAGTTGCTGCTGATAATACCCAACGCCAGCTCCATCAGCGTACAAAAGAGCCAAACCTCTACCATCGCGCCTGCCCTTCATAAAACTGGCATCCCAGTCTTATCATGTTGAAAGCCTCATGATAACTCACTGCCATCGCTAACTTGGTAATGCCATGCTGTAAACCACTCCAGTACAAGGAAGACTGCCAATGTCCTGTTGATTTGAAGAAAGTAAAATATATCCAGGAAAGTAACACTGAGAATTATTTTTAATTATAATGTGTAATGAGAAGATGAATCTTGTCATGATCGATAAAAGAGATGTTTTTTTGGAAATAAAAGTATCGTAATGTACACTATTTACATTCCAGCAGCTGGAACACTTAAGTGGGGTAGGACGTCAAACAGGCCCACTTGGAGCAGAAGAGGAACACAGGACATTTTAATTTCCACTCTATACGTTTACAAATAAATTTATAAAACTTGGTCAGCATGACCAGGAAGTATTCAGAATTCGCACTCATAGCAGTGGAAGTTAAAAAACATAATGAAATCATTTTTTTTACATGTGAAATTTCATAATTTTTTAACTTACTTTTCGCTGCATTTGTTGCTATAGGTACATTTTTCTTCATAAGTAAGTGAGATTCTTCTATGAATTTTGCACAGCATACAAACCATACTTACAGGTGTAAGAAACTCAAGAATTTTCCAAATCTATTAGTAACTGCGATAAAATTGAGATAATCAACTATAGAATTTGAGCTTTTCTTAAACGTGAAGTTTAAAATGTAACAGCTCATTCATTTTATCGTTAATTAAATAAATTCTAGAGTTTCATACACCTGTAAGTATGGTTTGCATGTTGTGCAAAATTCATCGAAGAATCTCTCTCTTACTTACGAAGAAAAGTGTACCTATAGCAACAAATGCAGCCAACAGTAAATGAAAAGATGATGAAGTTTCACATGTAAAAAAAAATATTTTGTTACATTTTTGAACTACCGCTGTTATGAGTGTGGATACTGTGTCCTTCCTGGTCTTTCTCACTAAGTTTTATGAATTTATTTGTGGAAGTATAGACAGTGGAAATTAAAATTTCCTGTGGTGCCTCTCCTGCTCCAAGTCGGCCTGTTTGACGTCCCACCCCCTTAATCATTTTCATAGTTAATAACTGAAAATTGTACAGTGAAAAACATACAGTTCATAAATACAGTTAACATTAATTAATTTCAAATGTAGGGCTTTAGCGAAGTGCATCACTGCGAAAATCAGCTTTCCAGTGTAGAATTTTGACAAATGCTGTCTAATTGACATCCAACATAGGGCATAATAAAATTAGTCTCTGAAATGTAGTTTTGTTAGTGTATGGTGTTTGAGCCATGGCTGTCTCGCGTCATGTCTTTTTTTTTAATTATCATTGGTTGCAGTCCTATCTTATTTCTTCTTCGGTTTCCGCTATAACCTTCCTTTCTTCTCTCCCCTGAATGGCAGCAGCAGCGTGTGTCAGTACTACTTTTGCTGTACTATCTTTGGGGTGGCGGATATATTTTCTGGGTGTGCTGTGTGCGGCAGTCAGTCGGCTGGCACAGACCAGCGAGGAGGTCCCCATCGCGAGTGGTCGGGCCGGAGCCGCTGGCGGCGTGCACACACTGTTGGACTTGTGAGGCGCTTCCTGCGAGGGTTACGAAGTTTGTCGCCCACCAGTCTTGGACTCTGAAGTTGAGTGCTCACTTAACCTACTATCAAGCCTCAACTGCTCTCACTTCTCTTCGTCTGATCCTGGTCGTTGCTTTCTGCGAGATTCCTGCGAGCAACAACATGTGTGCATTCAAGTTGGCTAGAATTGCAGCAGTTTTCTTGCTTGGGGTTTACCTTAAGTTAATTTAATTCACTCCTTCATCTTCTGCCTTGTGGCCGTTAACGTTCCGGTGACCTGCCCTAGGCAATGACGTAGTTTTTGGCAGTGTATTTTCCTCGCAGTGTTGTTGCTGTCCAGCATGGCGTGTAGTTCGGCAGCTGAGGTGTGTTGGTAGTTATGGGCGTTTATCCTGACTTGGCTGGATTGGGCTCCAGTATCCAGAACGTTGTGCTATTGACGTCTTGTAGTCGTTTTGCTCGTCAGGTGGAGCAGAACTGATTTCGTTGGTTGTTTTGTCTGCTGGCCTTCGGTTGGGTTGCCTTCCGACTAAGAGGTTGTCGGTCTGGATACCTGTCTCACCTAAATGTGTTACTTCCCAGGCCGACACTTGGAACCTTCTGAGTGCCGCTCCTTATGTTTTACATAGTGATTTCCTTTTAGTCTTAAGTATTCTGTGTGGCCTTCAGCCGAGTTTAGCTTATTAAAATTGTAAGCTTTCTTCTCTTTAGGCCTTAAGCCGTGAAATTGTTTTCTCCAGGGTGTGTGGCCTTCAGCCTAGTTTTAATCTCTATTAAATTAAAATTCCAAAGTTTGTGTCTTGCCCTTAGGTCATAAGATTCCTATTCTTTAGTATGTGGACTTCAGCCGAGTTGAATCTCTCTTAAATTAAAAATTCAAAATTTTGTCTTGCCCGTAAGTTATAAGATTGTTATTCTTTAGTATGTGGCCTTCATCCGAGTTTTAATCTCTTGTCCAGAGATGTAAACTTGTCACTGCACTTTCAATAGAAGCAAGAATTACGAAAAGTCAAGGTGCCTTCATAGGATATGTCGACCTAAAATGGTGCAAGGTGCTGAAATTCTTAGAATAACAATTGTAAACTATAGGAAAAGACGGGTATTGTAAAATATGTATCAGAACCAAGAGAGAATTATAACAACTGAGGACCAAAAATGAAAGGCTCGCTTAAAAATAAGACAGGGATGCAGTCTTTCGCCCCCTACTGTTCTATCTATACAAGCATCGAAGAAGCAATGACGGATGTAAAAGAATGATTCAGAAGCAGTATTAAAATTCATCGTGAAAGGGTATGAATTATAAGACTCTCTGACGACGTTACTATCGTCGGTAAAAGCGATAATGAATTGCAGAATATGTATGATGGAATGAGCAGTCTACTGAGCACAGATTATGGATCAAGAGTTAACCAAAGAAAGGTGAAAGTAAGTAGGAGTAGCAGAAATGTCATTAGCGAGGGACTTAACAACAAAATAGGGGACCACGAAATAGACGAAGTTAAAGAATTCTCCTACCTTGGAAGCAGAGTAACAGATGACGGACCAAGCAAGGGATACACAAAAAGCAGACTAGCACAGGCGAAGAAGGCATTCCTGGCCGAAACAAGTTTACTAGTGTGAAACAAAGGCTTTAGTTCGAGAAACAAATTTCTGAGGAAGTTCGTTTGGAGCACAGCACTATATGGAAGTTCACGGACTGTAGTAAAACCAAAAAAGAAGAGATTGGGAGAGTTTGAAATGTGATGATAGAGAAGGATGTTGAAAGTTGGTTTGAATGGCAAGATAAAGAACTGGCGAAGCGAGAAACATGTGGGAAAAATTGACAAGAAGGATGTACGCGATGATAGAACATTTGTCATGAGGTCAGCGAATGTCTTCCAAGGTACCAGAGGGAGTTGTAGACGGTACACACTGCAGAGATAGAATGAGATTGCAGGATTTCCAGCAAATAATTGATGGTGTAGGGTGCAAGTGCTACGCTGAAGTGTAGCACGGAAGAGGACAGCGTTCGTATGAGAAAAGGATAAAGATCTTACTTTTGAACTCCTAAAATAGCTTACTTCAGGTACATTTGCACTTCGAATGGTTGCAATCTTGTCAGAAGACATGCCTGTAGGTTAACATACATGTGTATTTTCATTCAACAATGTCATACTCAGTGATGTTCTAGGGTAATTCATTTTTAAGAATTAATGTTTTTATGCCCAAATACGTGATATAAGAATTATATGTGGTAAACATCTGTTGGAGGCAATTTGACTACTATTTCACGGTTTATGTATACCACAATGGACTGCGTTGTAAATGGCCCACTACACTTCAGAACGAACAATAATGTACACATACATAATACCAGCAGAAAAAATGACATTTATTATTCCACGTTAATGTTGCCTTTAGTACAAAACGGGTGCACAAAACTGCCAACAAAATGTTTGATAACGTGCGCAATGATACAAATTGTCTGGCAGATTCCAAAATTAAGTCTGAAAATAAACTGAAACGTTTCTCTTCGACAACACCTTCTATTCTGTAGAAGAATTTTTATTTGTGTAATATCCTAAAAGTCACTAGGTAGAAATTACTAATTCACATCTGCGTCAAAAAATTAAAAAAAAACTTGTAAATGGCCGGCATGTGGAGATAGTTACGGGTGAATGTGTAATCTGAACATAAAATGACTCATTCCACAGCATATCGGTTAATCGTACAAATGATTGATGTGATATGAAACTAACTAAAACAACACAATTAATTTAACCTGGCAGATTGTTGAATACACATTGTACGCATGTAGCCGATTCCTTTCGGTATTAATGTTAAACCCTTGAAGTCATTATAAAGACTGTATTCCTAAGACCATAGCCATGAAGAGTGAAGCCACAACACTGATCTTAATAGACTTTAGAAATGCATGTCATAGCGTCAACGTTTACACATTGCGTGGACAAATAAGTCATATAATGTTTTCAGATAGTGCGCTGAAATAGTTTGAAAGTTACCAGCGAAACAGGTATCAGCGTGTTGTCTGTAGGAATGGGAGCTCCCCCTGTCACCATGTTCCCTCAGTAGTGCCGCCAGGTCAGTCTTGGGCCCATTGTCCTTCAGACTGTGTGTGAGATGTAGTCTTCCTGTCCTGTGAACATGTCCGTGCTAAGCGCTGGACTATATGATATCAACACTACCATCGTCCAGATAAAAGACTACCACTGTGGTCAGATGGTTCCAAACACATAACTTAAATGCAAAGAAGTCAAAAATGATTTCAGTATCCCATGAGAAATTAATTAATTCTCAATGCAACGAAAAACTGCCTCCTATTTTCTCGACGGTGTCGGAATACGATATTAGAAAAAGATGGAGAACTTCGGTGTGGTTTCGGATGAGCGCCTCAACTGGGCAAACAGAATGTTACCATGTGCAAGCAGAATTCCGCTTGCTTCTATGCACTCCAAGAATTTATAAATATATATGCACAGGATGTGAGACTTATATTTGTGCAGTCACTGATTCTACAGAACCTGCACAACTGTCAAGTAATCCAAGACTATGCGAATACTGAGAACAACAGACGGTTGCAACGAACCATGAACGCTTGCGTGCGTTACGTGAGTAACATCCGTCTATCTGATCATGTCAGCAGTACACAAGTCCAATTAGCACTGTTGCTGCCTTACAGGTTACCTAACTACAAGACGGTACGTCGACTTCATCGGCTCCTTAGTGTGCATGCGCCCTGGTACCTCTCATCAGGGATTAAGCACCTTTCTTCTCATCACCATCCCAAGGTCTCAATTATACAGTTTTCTAGGTCTGACCTTTATGGTGTATCAGTTATTTTCATGGAATGTTTCTTTTTATAACTTTGCACATCAAACATTATAATAAAATTTTGATTTACATAGGCCATGTTTCAATTTCATAAATAGTAAATTTATCAGTCAGTGGTTTAAAATGACAATACGTGAATATCTTCACTCATAATACAGTGCTAAGAGTCAAACAATTCACTCACAAAGTTAATACACTGAAGTGCCAAAGAAACTGGTATACGCAGGCGTATTCAAATACAGAGATATGTAAAGAGGCAAAATATGGCGCTGCGGTCGTCAGCTCCTATGTAAGAAACAAGTGTTTGGGGAGTTGTTAGATCGGTTACTGCTGCTACAATGGAAGGTTATCAAGAATTAAATGAGTTTGATTGTGGTGTTACAGTCGGCGCACGAGCGATGGGACACAGCATCTCCGAGGTAGCCATGAAGTGGGGATTTTCCCGTACGACCTTTTCACGAGTGTACCGTGAATTTCAGGAATCCGGTAAAACATCAAATCTCCGACACTGCTGCGGCTGGAAAAAGATTCTGCAAGAACGGGACCAACGACGTCTGAAGAGAATCATTCAACGTGAGAGAAGTGCGACCCTTCCGCAGCTTGCTGCAAATTTCGGAGCTGGCCCATCAACAAGTGTCAGCGTACGAACCATTCAACGAAATATCATCGAAATGGGCCTTTGGAGCCGAAAGTCCACTCGTATACCCCTGATGACTGCACTACACAAAGCTTTACGCCTCGTCTGGGTCTGTCAACGTGGACATTGGACTGTTAATAACTGGAAACACGTTGTCTGGTCGAACGAGTCTCGTTTCAAATTGTATCGAGCAGGTCAACGTGTACAGGTATGCATGTCAGCAGGAGACTGTTCAAGCTGGTGGAGGCTCTATAATGGTATGGGGTGTGTGCACTTGGAGTGATATGGTAACACTGATACGTCTAGATACGACTCTGACAAGTATTCTGTCAGATAACCTGCTTAGATTCATGTCCATTGTCCATTCTGACAGACTTGAGCAATTACAGCAGGACAATGCAACACCGCACACATCCAGAACCAACAAGACAATGCAACACCGAACACCTCCAGAGTTGCTACAGAGTGGCTCCAGGACCAGTCTTCTGAGTTTCAACACTTCTGCTGGTCACCAAACTCCCCAGACATGAACATTACTGAGCATATCTGAGATGTCTTCCTACGCGCTGCTCAGAAGAGATCCCTCCCTCTTGAGATCTTACATATTTATGGACAACCGTGCAAAATTCATGGTGTCAGTTCTCTCCACCACCACTTCAGACATTAGTCGAGTCCATGCCACGTCGTGTTGTGGCACTTCTGCTTGCTCACGGGGACCCCACATGGTATTAGGCAGGTGTATCAGCTTCTTTGACTAAATTCGTAGTGTTTCTTTTAATAAAGCTCTGAAACCTAAATAGCGTTCTGTCTCCTTGCAGAAATGTACGGTACATATTATGGCAATGGCTCAGGTGTGATTCTGCATAGTTTTCGTTTCTCTAGCAGCTTCTTTGCCCTTCTCGCCAATCCTTCTGTTACTACACTGTTCCTCTTTCTTTGCCTCTCCCAGCATTTCTCTCACATCTACTGGCGGAAATTTAAATCTACTTGTGTAATTGTCTTTCTTATTCTACATATGTTGAACAGAAACATTAGCAAACCCATTCTCTCTAGCTTTTATACTTTTCTGGAACGATCCAACCTATACTCCTGGCATGATTCAATACTCTGTTACACTTAAGAAGTAGATGAAGCACTTATTTCGACAAAAGCGTAAGTTTTCCCTAAACGTCAATGGATGTTGTCAGTTTTCCTCTTCATCCAATAGTGAAGAAAAATGTTTTATAGCTCAAAATCTTCTAGCCATTCCAACTTAACTTCAGCGAAAGTCATGCAGACCAAATAAAAAAAAATGGTTCAAATGGCTCTGAGCACTATGGGACTTAACTTCTCAGGTCATCAGTCCCCTAGAACTTAGAATTACTTAAACCTAACTAACCTAAGGACATCACAAACATGCATGCCCGAGGCAGGATCAGAACCTGGGACCGTAGCGGTCGCGTGGTTCCAGACTGTAGCGCCTAGGACGGCTTGGCCACCTCAGCCGGCTACCAAATAAAAGCACTTTGATGTACAGAATAAATTAATAACAATGAAGAGCCCATTTCTGTTTAATTTTTCTCTTGTGAATCTCATGAAACGAGGTGCAAGCAGTATTGATAATTTTCTTTCGGATGGTCTCCAGTTACGTTGCTCGGAATCTTGAAAAGTGAAACACGGTGGTCTGCACACAAACAGGAAGTCTACCTGTGGCATGAGAAGATGGCCGTTGTTCTAAGGACAGGAAGACTCTGCGAACGTTCACACTGTCTGCGTCCTTCCTAGCGAACGATCTCCCACGAAAAATACGCAACGAACTTGTGACGTCACGCTAGTCGCCTTGTCCGGCATACTTCGCGAACGCTCGCTCCTTGCAGGGCCCATGGGAAATTAATATGTAAGTATCTACTAAAAGTCTGAACACCGTAATTTACTATAGAGAGCCTACATGCATTTAAACGTACAGTGAAGAATTATTAAACTCGTCTGAAATAGTTACTCGCTCCACGCCGGAGATGGCGGCCGGCACTGGTAAGACCTGCAGTGTCACGTGCTGTGACGTCAGCGCTGTGGCTTGTCTTTCCCGTGGGCCTCGCTGGCGACCGAGTGGCGCAACGACCAACAGCAGTGGCACGCCCTGCTGGCTCGACTGCACAGTTTTATGGCTTTTGTCCACTAGAGAAATGTTGAAATGCCAGATTTTTCTACAGAATGAGAGAATCTAAGAACGAGAGGTGACAGCTGAGCCCGTGTCGAAAGGTAGCATTCAGCAGACAAATATCTTCCAACCGTCCTAAAATACAGCTAACCCTTCCTGCCTGAAATTTTTGTTGCTGAGTAGGAAGCCGACTCCAGCGGACAGAACTATTTTTTCCTTTTTTGCTTTCCCACCGTGCTGGACCCCTCAAGAACGCAGATTGGTGTAAATTTTGTGACACAGTAATGACGTATTGATAGTCCTCAGTTTCTAAGAAAGAGAGGCGGCAAGCGGGCTGATTGGAGTTGTCGTTTTTCTCAGCCTCCGGTGGGTGATTTGCAAGAGCTGAACAATTATCCCATTGGTGGCAATTATTGTAACTTCTTGGGAATGGTGACTTTTTGGGAATGGTGACCATAGTTGCTGTGAAGAGTTGCGGACGTCCAACCATATAGCGCCTTACTTTCCGTTTTCGAAATAATTGTTTACAGCCTCTACGTAATAATAATCTGCCGTTTGTCAAAGTCGCTAATCTCAATGGATTTCCCCACTTGCGCCCCCTGTCTTCGCTAGTGTGATCCCAATCTGTATCTGTTCCACTTACATAGTTTTGCTACCACGTGACGTGCCCGCAACGCCACCATGCGGAAACCAACGCCACGGTAGGCAGTGGTCATAATGTTTTGGCTTATCTGTTATTATTATTACTATTGGCATATGGTTTTATTTTTATGCCCTGAAATCGTTAGACATACTAGATACTTACCATTGTCGTTTCTTTCCTTGTAAAATACTTGAGAGAGCCATCCAGATGTGAATTTGAGGCAGCAGCAGCAACACTGCCCCATAACAGCTAATTGATGCGTCCAGTGCCGCCGCCACCATCTCCAGGTCCCTCATGGATGCTGCAATACCCCAGTTTAAAGCTGCCCATGACGACTTCATCACATCCAGGATGCTGCCCATCCTGGGACCATCTACGGTGCTATCACCATGTTCAGGCGCCATATGAGTGCACTACCCATGTGTGCGGCTGTTTTGGATGAACTCCCCTCGGGCGCTGACACTTCACCTGGGACTATCATGGCTGTGGTACCCATCTACAAAAACTTCTATGGGCTAGTCATGGCATCACTACCCTTCTCCTTTTCAGGGGTCGTCTAGTTATAGTTATCTATATTTGACTGGATATTGGCGTGATAACGCAGAGTGAGTCAACTACTTACTGGTTTCATGATTTCATTTCGAGTGCCAGTTTTCTGAATGCAGGGAAAGGGGGACTGGTAAGACACTCTGCCGCAATCTTTACTTCGATGTACACACCCACGTTTTTCATCCATTAAATGAAGCGTCTAGCTGTGTCAAACTTTCAAGGGATATAGCTGCTAAGAGGCATTTATCAGTGTCCAGCATCACGAAGACAAAGTCCGCTTTGTATGATCAATACTTGCTTGTGAAAGAAATTGTACTAATAACCATCATAATCCACAGTGATACAGGACAAACAATGTTCGTGGAATTTTTAACTTTAATAGCATCTCGTTCTCCAAGACACTTCAGGATATACCTAAATTTGAGAGGCAGACCTCGTGTTATTCAGTTCATGTTTAAGCACTCAAGACAGATGAAAATGAGCCAGAAGAGCACAATGTGCAGGAAAAGGAGGAAGTGAGCATAAAGTTCTCAGAATCCACTAAGTTTCCAAAGAAACTGACTTTCACGCAAGCTGTTATTCCCAAAAGGTGACAAATAGCACTACGTTGTCATCAATAACAAAAAAAAAAAAAAATGGCTCTGAGCACTATGGGACTTAACTTCTGAGGTCATCAGTCCCCTAGAACTTAGGACTACTTAAACGTAACTAACCTAAGGACATCACACACATTCATGCCCGAGGCAGGAATCGAACCCGCGAGCGTAGCGGGCGCGCGGTTCCAGACTGTAGCGCCTAGAACCGCACGGCCACCCAGGCCGGCATCAATAACATATCCCACTTATTTTCAGTACAACAGAGTAAATGAACACAAATGTCATTATTACTCTAGAGACCTAACCTCTTTTACTGTGAGTAGGGCTCTACAGAAGCATCTGACTGACTGCTCCACCCAGAAACCAGTAGGTGTGGAAATGCCGAGGAAAACAACTTTCTGAGCTTTAAGAATTTCCACGACAAGGAGAGTTGACCCTTCGTAGTAGATGCTGATTTCGAATGCCTGCTCTCTCTCCTGTAGCACACTGTGGGGCACTATGAGGGAGAACAACCTGCCTCCTATTTGAGACGGTTGCTCACTCGCCCGGGTTCCCGGGTTCGATTCCCGGCGGGGTCAGGGATTTTCTCTGCCTCGTGATGGCTGGGTGTTGTGTGATGTCCTTAGATTAGTTAGGTTTAAGTAGTTCTAAGTTCTAGGGGACTGATGACCATAGATGTTAAGTCCCATAGTGCTCAGAGCCATTTTTGGTTGCTCACTGAGCTCGTGAAAACTTACATCGCATGTGGATCGCATTTATGGCACTAACATTCCCATGGCCAACATGAGGGAGAATAAAGGTTTATACGAAAAATCTGTCAAATGTCATATTTATGGGTTGCCATTACACAGAAAAGCGGAAACTCTGTGCAGAAGCCACTATCATCGCACGGGAATATTGTGTGGTGCAGCAACACACAATGCATATAACTTAAAACTACTAAGTTCCATGGAACATATCCATCTTTTTCCACAGTCTTAGTGGGTATGACGCCCAGTTCGTCACTGAGTATTTGGGTGATTTTGGTTTGTGCAACGATCAGATTGGTATCCTGCCTGATAGCGTGTAAGCGTATTGTCATATCGCTGGCTTAGTTGTGGAGTATCTTCGCGGGCAGCCGCGTCTGTAGAGAGACGAGCGCGGGACACGGTACTGTTATGTTTTGAAGTGTGTAGCTCTGCATGTGAGAGGCTTTTTTTAGTATTCAGGTTGAAGTGTTGCTACAAGTGCTGTTACAGTAAAGTGATGAAATATGGAAGTTATTCAGAGGAAAGTGCGTCAAGAAGTAATGAAAAAATGAGCAGTGCCGTCAATAACGTATTTGTGTATCCTCTCGTTTCGTGTCGCACAGCATCAATCATGCGCACCGTGTTCGGTCTCCCGGAATGAACCAATGTGAATCAGTAAAAATTACTTACCATAAAAGAGTGCAGTCAAGTGCCAGTGTCTTGTAGCGAGCGTGAGGACGTGCGTTCGATCACCGCGTTTCCGCATTATCAACAATCAACCGCGCCGCGATGGTTACGCGCACGATCGTACAAGTGAGAACTTAGAACTGAAAAATTAACTTTACGAACAGTGTTATATCATTACTAGTGACTACGAGGACTATTACCAGGTATCTGTATGTGTGACGAGCGTAAGAACTTTCGTTCGATCATTCGGCTTCCGCATCAACAATCACCCGCGTCGTGTCGGTTACGCGTACGCTCGTCTAAATGATATTTTGTGGATTGTTAATCATCCATTAATTGGGATAACATTTCTGAATTAGAATGTAAACAGTGCAACCTGTGGTTTCCATATCGTCTCAGAATATAGATGTTCATACCAGACATAGGACAGTGTTGTGTTTAAACGTTGAGTGGCTCCCCTAAACCCGCTTGCATTTTTTCGCCAGTAGCAGTGTGGTGCAGAACAGTACGACCGCCGCGGGATTACCAGGTACATGGTGTGGATAGGGCGCACGGACGAGAAAAGCAACGGCCACGAAACGAGAAGCCACTTCAAAAGGTGCACTCCACCCATTCGTACTCCCGGGCGTGTTACAAGCGTTGAGATATACATGTCGTTATCCAAGCGGATGACGCCGACTCTCTTCTCACTTCTGTTTACTGAAACACTGCTTCAGAAACTTACTGAGACAATGCGTCAGGAGTACATGCACCTCACTAAAGCTACATTTCCCGATGGTGCAAAGTTTCAGCCCACGACGAAGGAGGGATCTTTCCTTACGAATACATGGGTTCTAAGGAGAGACTCAACGAAACCGAATCCCTAAGACAAAACCGCATTCACAAGCAATCTTACAACTGTGCCATAATGGATGCAGAGTATGAGCTTGTGGTGAATATCTGGCAAGAATTAAACTTTCCTCATATATGGACATGGACTTATGGATATGGACTTATAGCGGATATTTTCGAGAAATTCTGGAGCGTAAGCATTCTGCTAAATCGCGGCGGGGATTTTGTGGGGTGCAGTGTTGATAAGAACACATGTCGTCATTGGATTATTGACTGATGTTGACATTCCGCTGTTTTTTGAACGCAGGATTTGAGGGGAGCTTGGCCAATGCGTACATAGCCACGCCAAGCCGAATAACCCGCAGATGGGTGGACGGATCAAAGCATCTGAGGATGAGAGTTACATCACGTACCTTAATGTCAATTTGGATAAGACATGCAACAATATCTGCCTGTTGGGGATTTTCAGTGGCTGTCTGATGAGGACATGCGCAGATCAGGTAATCTCACTGGTGCGGCAGCTGATTCTGGTGAATTATATGTCGTGGAAGCAGACCTAGTTCATACTGCTAGATTGCCTAATGCACACAGCTAATTGACACTCTGTCCAGAGCACCTATTCCAGTGCAACGATTTTCTCCCAAACTGATGTCGAGACTGAGGGAAATCAGAGACACATTATGCAATATAGGAACCTTCAGCAGTGTATCCGTTTGGGAATGGTACTACTTAAAGACATGTGCGGCATCTCCTTCAAGCAGACACACTTGTTGAACGAGTTTATTGAAGTTAATACTGAACGGAGGGCCCTCACGAAGTGTGACTTACAGTAAGGTTTTCTTAAGTTAATGGATGATGCTATTTTCGGGAAAACAATGGAGAATTTAAGAAACCACCGTGGAAATCACGTAGTTTACTGCTGGAAGGGGCCTTGTGGTGCACATAATTATGTCGCTAGGCCGAATTTTAATCAGGCCACAGTCTTCAGTCAAGGTATAGTCGTTCTGAAAATGGCTAAGATGTCGACAACGTTTACGAAATCTATGTTTATTTGACCTTTTGAAACTCCACACATACAATTTTCACCATGACTTTGCAACGAAAAATTCGCTGATCCAAAGTTATGGATACAGACCGTTTGATCCACTGTGTAGAAGGCAGCGATCAAAATGAAGTAATTATGTAAAATCCCGAAACATTCGGCATCTCTGGATATGTGGCTCATAATCCTTTTGGTGTAAAACCTCAAATCAAGGTTATCGGGCTATGAAAGACTAGGCGAATGGGTCACAGGTCTTTTACAACTTAAAATCAGTCTTTTGCGTTATGTTTACAAACGAGTCATCTGTGAAAACGGAATCGAGACTCTTCTGTACTCATACTATCACCTTAAGTGATTGTGCGTGTGGATGGGTACTTGTCTGTAAATAGCAGATGTGTGTGTGTGTGTGTGTGTGTGTGTGTGTGTGCGTACGTGTGTGTGTGTGTTCGCGCGCGCGTGTGTGTGTGAGCGCGCGCGTGTGTGTTCATGCAGATGTATGTGTGTGCGTGTGTATGGATTAGTTGTGTAAATCATTTGTCACTGTTATGTAAACAGGTGTACAAATATACGTGTGTTCGTATGGGTTCATTGCACACTGTGTGTGCATCTAAATTATATATAATGTAAACAAACGCACTTAATTCTCTATTTCATTTGCTATATAAATGTGAACCATTTACTTCAGTATTGAAAAGGGGAAACTACAACTGTAATTCTTCCCGAAGGCATGCAGCTTTACTGTATGATTAAATGATGATGGCGACCTCTTGGGTAAAATATTCCGGAGGTAAAATAGTCCGCCCTTCGGATCTCCGGGCGGGGACTACTAAAGAGGACGTCGTTATCAGGAGAAAGAAAACTGGCATTCTACGGATCGGAGCGTGGAATGTCAGATCCCTTAATCGGGCAGGCAGGGTAGAAAATTTAAAAAGGGAAATTGATAGGTTAAAGTTAGATATAGTGGGAATTAACGAATGTCGGTGGCAGGAGGAACAAGACTTTTGGTCAGGTGAATACAGGGTTATAAATACAAAATCAAATAGGGGTAATGCAGGAGTAGGTTTAATAATGAATAAAAAAAAATAGGAGTACGGGTAAGCTACTACAAACAGCATAGTGAACGCATTATTGTGGCCAAGATAGACACGAAGACCACGCCTACTACAGTAGTACAAGTTTATATGCCAACTAGTTCTGCAGATGATGAAAAAATTGATGAAATGTATGATGAGATAAAAGAAATTATTCAGGTAGTGAAGGGAGACGAAAATTTAATAGTCATGGGTGACTGGAATTCGTCAGTAGGAAAAGGGAGAGAAGGAAACATAGTAGGTGAATATGGATTGGGGGGAAGAAATGAAAGAGGAAGCCGCCTTGTAGAATTTTGCACAGAGCATAACTTAATCATAGCTAACACTTGGTTCAAGAATCATGAAAGAAGGTGGTATACATGCAAGAACCCTGGAGATACTAAAAGGTATCAGATAGATTATATAATGGTAAGACAGAGATTTAGGAACCAGGTTTTAAATTGTAAGACATTTCCAGGTGCAAATGTGGACTCTGACCACAATCTATTGGTTATGAACTGTAGATTAAAACTGAAGAAACTGCAAAAAGGTGGGAATTTAAGGAGATGGGACTTGGATAAACTGAAAGAACCAGAGGTTGTACACAGTTTCAGGGAGACCATAAGGGAACAATTGACAGGAATAGGGGAAAGAAATACAGTAGAAGAAGAATGGGTAGCTTCGAGGGATGAAATAGTGAAGGCAGCAGGGGATGAAATAGGTAAAAAGACGAGGGCTAGTATTTACCCTTGGATAACAGAAGAAATATTGAATTTAATTGATGAAAGGAGAAAATATAGAAATGCAGTAAATGAAGCAGGCAAAAAGGAATACAAACGTCTCAAAAATGATATCGACAGGAAGTGCAAAATGGCTAGGCAGGGATGGCTAGAGCACAAATGTAATGTTGTAGAGGCTTATGTCACTAGGGGTAGGACAGATACTGCCTACAGGAAAATTAAAGAGACCTTTGTAGAAAAGAGAACCACTTCTATGAATATCAAGAGCTCAGATGGAAACCGAATTCTAAGCAAAGAAGGGAAGGCAGAAAGGTGGAAGGAGTATATAGAGGGTCTATACAAGGACAATGTACTCGAGGACAATATTATGGAAATGGAAGAGGATGTAGATGAAGATGAAATGGGAGATATGATACTGCGTGAAGAGTTTGACAGAGCACTGAAAGACCTGAGTCGAAACAAGGCCCCCGGAGTAGACAACATTCCATTAGAACTACTGACAGCCTTGGGAGAGCCAGTCTTGGCCAAACTCTACCGTCAGGTGAGCAAGATGTATGAGACAGGCGAAATACCCTCAGACTTCAAGAAGAATATAATAATTCCAATCCCAAAGAAAGCAGGTGTTGACAGATGTGAAAATTACCGAACTATCAGTTTAATAAGTCAGAGCTGCAAAATTTTAACGCGAATTCTTTACAGACGAATGGAAAAACTGGTAGAAACGGACCTCGGGGAAGATCAGTTTGGATTCCGTAGAAATGTTGGAACACGTGAGGCAATATTGACCCTACGACTTATCTTAGAAGAAAGATTAAGGAAAGGCAAACTTACATTTCTATCATTTGTAGACTTAGAGAAAGGTAAAACTTTGAACATAGCTGCTAAGGTTCAGTGACCGTGTCAGAATCATATTCGAACAAATAAGCCCTCGGTCACAAATATTAAGTCAAAATTGCAATCCTTGTTCACAGTACGAGCAGCCCTTAGCGGCTCGCCATCTCACAACTGTTCATGACGTCGCCTTTCCGGCTTAGATCTTTTTTAATATGTGACTTGTAAGTACTGGATCATTTCCAGTCAGTACAAACTTTAATTTTATTAATGTACTATATACCTAATATGTTTTAGAACAGTTAGTCTAATTCTGAAGACAACGCTCATAGTAGCGTCGAAACCAGGTCAATTTTGACTTAATATTTGTGACCGAGGGCTTATTTGTTCGAATATAACTCAGAGAAAGCTTTTGACAATGTTGATTGGAATACTCTCTTTCAAATTCTGAAGGTGTCAGGGATAAAATAAAGGGAGCGAAAGGCTATTTACAATTTGTACAGAAAGCAGATGGCAGTCATACGAGTCGAAGGGTATGTAAGGGGAGCAGTGGTTGGGAAGGGAGTGAGACAGGCTTGTAGCCTCTCCCCGATGTTATTCAATCTGTATATTGAGCAAGCAATAAAGGAAACAAAAGAAACGTTCGGAGTAGGTATTAAAATCCATGGAGAAGAAATAAAATCTTTGAGGTTCGCTCATGACATTGTAATTCTGTCAGAGACAGCAAGGGACTTGGAAGAGCAGTTGAACGGAATGGACACTGTCTTGAAAGGAGGGTGTAAAATGAACATCAACAAAAGCAAAACGAGGATAATGGAATGTAGTCGAATTAAGTCGGGTGATGCTGAGGGAATTAGCTTAGGAAATGAGACACTTAAAGTAGTAAAGGAGTTTTGCTATTTGGGAAGCAAAATAACTGATGATGGTCGAAGTAGAGAGGATATAAGATGTAGACTGGAAATGGCAAGGAAAGCGTTTCTGAAGAAGAAAAATTTGTTAACATCGAGTATAGATTTAAATGTCAGGAAGTATTTGTATGGAGTGTAGCCATGTATGGAAGTGAAACGTGGACGATAAATAGTTTAGACAAGAAGAGAATATAAGCTTTCGAAATGTGGTGCTACAGAAGAATGCTGAAGATTAGATGGGTAGATCACATAACTAATGAGGAGGTATTGAATAGAACTGGGGAGAAGAGGAGCTTGTGGCACAACTTGACTAGAAGAAGGGATCGGTTGGTAGGACATGTTCTGAGACATCGAGGGATCACCAATTTAGTATTGGAGGGCAGCGTGGGGGTAAAAATCGTAGAGGGAGACCAATAGATGAATACACTAAGCAGATTCAAAAGAATGTCGGCTGCAGTGGGTTCTGGGATATGAACAAGCTTGCGCAGGATAGAGTAGCATGGAGAGCTGCATCAAACCAGTCTCAGGACTGAAGACCACAACAACAACCCAATTATTGCAGACTGCAGCTGATTCACTTCACCTGCCGTTGCTGTGCTCCTCGACATCTTAGCCCTTTGCCAGTTCTCTTATGAGTGGGTGAAATATTCAGCGATCGCTAATTGTGTACCTATTTTGCTCTAGTGCATGCACCTTTTACAGAATAAAAAAAACCTTGTATAAGAGACGAATAAGCTGACCTATACTGCTTGGTAATTGTCAAACTGAACAAGGTAATGATCGTCTGTGGAGCGACTGTTCTTTTCATCAACTTAAGTGACGGCAGTGAGTGTATATTGCGAGTGAGATCTGCTGATATGCCGACAATTATCTCGCTGTAGGGAGGATAATTACTCCACAACTTTGGTGTATTCAAGAAAACGGCTTAACCTAGGTGTTCTGGAATTCCCGACTATGTTACAACACTTGAGCTGGATGACTATGGCTTCGAAGAAGACGATGAGTGACTTACCACTGACTATTCCATTTTCAAAAGGCTGAAATCATGAAATATTTGTGAAGTGCTTCTGAACTCATATAAGAAACTTACTGAAAGATGTACCAGTTTAAATGCTGTAGACTGTAAATTGCTTCCTACACAACTTACGCCTCACCTATTTGACACAGATTTCCATTACTGCCTCTAGTATTTAAAAATGTTCTTCTTTCTATGTATGAGATCTGCTATAGCCATTATGATCTGAATGCATGGTGCCAGATGGAACTCCGCCTATTACACTGCGCTGTGTTGCTTGTAAGATGGAAATAATAATAAATGATTTTTTTCCTTTGCGTAGTGGCAACATAACATTTTGAAAACACTTGCCGTCTGTAGGCCTTAAACAGGGATTGATGATGTTCAATCCGACAGGTGGCATTAACCACATAGGAATTCTCTCTGCTGACCTCGCCCTCTGCAGTCTTGACAGGTCCTACAGTTACACGCTTTGACACAAGGGACGTACAGGACTTTATACACAGCTCCACTTGGCTCATTGTAACACTATTTTTGCTCAAATAGTCTACTAACTCATAGACAGCAGCTCCTACATACGGCTGCCAGTGGCGATCGATATTGCACTGTACATGTCAAACAATTTCATAAAACGTGATTGTTTTAAGTATTTATTTGCGGCCAGTTAAGTTAGTTCTAACATGGCCTGCCTTGACACACATATCAGCTACGGTGCCTTACGTCCTAGCACTTGAATGTCATCCATGGTGTGGGATGGATCAGACTCGTCTGTCGTCTTACTCTTTATATAATCCATCATGTTACACAGATAATCGCACTCGTATCATCAATATTGAACTTAGTAATCAATGAGTTCCGCGTTTTCAAGTTTAATAACCATGGCAAAGTGTTTTCCCAGTCCCAGACTCACGTTTAGTCATTAGATCCACATGCAGTATAGTTGTATGTGCTAGTGAACGCCGGCCGCCGTGGCCGAGCGGTTCTAGGCGCTACAGTCTGGAACCGCGCTACCGCTACGGTCGCAGGTTCGAATCCTGCCTCGGACATGGATGTGTGTGATGTCCTTAGGTTAGTTAGGTTTAAGTAGTTCTAAGTTCTAGGGTACTGATGACCTCAGAAGTTAAGTCCCATAGTGCTCAGAGCCATTTGAACCATTTGCTAGTGAACTGTAAGACTCTTGATAGGCCTGCTGTTCTTTCAGCTTAGGCAGCTGAACGATGATTACAGCTGTGGCGGCACAGATAGTTACACAGTACCAGAAATCAGAAAACCCATCTGCTGCTGTGGCAATGTGACCAACAGTATGTAGGGGTCCTTGTCCAGCAGTTACACTACCACCAGTTCAGGGCCATCTTGCATTGCTAGAACAATAACAAAACTATAATCGCACCTATATTTATTTTATAATAACAATAGTAATAATTATAATATTATTAGGTACTTTCTATCTAATACTATTAGATATTTCTTTTCAAATTCAAATCTTACTCTTCCTACGCCCGGGGGTGCCGTCTAGTTGCTGCTGGTGCTGGTGGTGCTGCTGCTACCACAGCTGGGGCTCCTTTATCCTCTCAGTACGAAGATCAGACCTCAGGTGTGCTGGGCTGGGGCAGCTGTATTCAAAAGGTATAACAAAAGGAGGTGTGAGGGGAGCTTGCGTCCTATTGTTCCAGCCATCCTATTGGTCCGGGGGGAGAAGGGAGCGGGAGGTCATTCCACTGGATGACCGTCATCAATTCCTGGTCGATCCTGGAGGGGAGAGAAATGACCTTGATTATAAGAGGGCTTTCGCTTCGTAAGCTCTTTTCTGTTTATTTTGTTTTATTATTATTATTATTATTATTTGCGTAACAACGCATATACGAAAAGAGCCGCGAAATACCTTTTAGTAATGCTGTGCCATGAAGTTCTGTATAATCATTAATTCTCAACAAAACAGAATATATGGTATTCTTATTGTTCTGTATCTGGCTTTCTATTAAAGGAACATTTTTTATTACTGTAACTCACTATAAAACTCAACATCTCTCCCCTACTTTATAGTTATTGAAAATGTTAATGAAAATTACTTTGTTATGAATACTGATGTTACAGTTCGCAATGATTGTTCAACAAAAAAATTTTGCAGTGGATTTTTGTTATCAGTAAAACACCCATAGGTACCACGACTAGCACAAGAACATGAGACTATTATCGGAGAAAAATACGTTTTTTTTTTACTATAAGGTTAGCCAGACCAGAACTAAGCACAGCAAGATTCCTATTATATTACGAAGGTAAATTATCTATTTTGTACTGTTAGTAATATATTATCAGCAGCCCGCGTCAAACTGCAAAACACATCATAAAATCTGCTGCTCTGCTCTGCAAGTCCGGAAGCTGAAAGAAATAATTTTATTTCACTATTACCTTCCCGCTTCTTTGCGGTATGATAGATTTCATTTAATGCAGTTTGAATACGCCGCGGCAGCAGCTCGTTCGTTCGTAGCGCAACTCTGCACCACGGATAATATTTAAATAACTGAAACTGTCTTAAAGGGATGGAATAATATGCGAAGCAAGCTACTACAAATAATAATGCAAGTTTTCATTAAATAACTCTATTCAAAACATTTAAATATGTTAATTATTACACACCTTTAAAATGAGTGCGTAATGGCGTACATCTCTCAGTCTCGACAAAAGAATGCGACGTTAGCATACAATACAACGTCACAGGCTATCCTACTCACGTAACTCCAAGAAGAAGACAGAGAAATTAATGTTCGTTCTATTATTTATACTAGTTGCATATTCACATCTTTGTTTGATATTTATCGTCTGTGGCGGTTTCAGTACTCGCCGACACAGATATTATCTAAAATAAATAATAAAAAAGTACATAATTCCATACAATAACAAAACATGATACACAATGTTTTCTCTATATCACATAATATGTCTTTTGCTAAGAGACGTTACAATGCCCCTGACAGCAATTGACTAACGTTAAGAATGTTCGGCAATATGCTGCCACTAACGTCCGTTTTGTCATTGTCTGTCACCTTATTTGGAATATTCACTGTTCACTTCTTTGCTCTTTTGCACTATAGTTTTAATTACACTCTTTATAGTTTTCTCACACCTTGCGAGGTGACCGTAAACCTAGTCCCAGGGTCATTACAGTTTTCTGGCTCCCCCATTCGGGCTACGTGCGGTCAGAAAACCTGGGAAAACTGCGCCGGAGCCATGGTCATCTCGCCTGGTTTGTCTTAACACACAGTTTGATTGTTCATCAAAAAAGGTTGGACTTTATCCAGTGTCCACAGATAACAAAGGTTATTTATGACAAAATGTTAAACCTTTAGTCTCCTTGTTAAAAATGTACCTTCTACACTCTTTCACATTTGTGTTCTGTGTCACACTGAAAGTCAATCATTAAACAGTTTTACAGTAATGTAATGGATTGTCTCTACACTTACTCACGACAAATGTTCTACCATGGTATGGCATTCGTGTCAGTTTGCTTCACTAACGTGACGAAAACATATAACATATGTCACTGAACCAATGAATATTTTGAGTCTATACACAGTAACTAAAGAAAAAAAAAGTTTGTCACGTAATTTCGTGTCCAATAAATCATTTTCATATTAGTAGATTAACAACGTAGTTGGTAATGTTTGGTTGAATGTCAATAATGTACGGAGCGGGCGGCGCGAAGCAATTGTTGCGTAGCGTCGTCTGGAACGCGGCGTGCCAACGACCGTTGGGGTCGACGACCTGCTCGCAGTAACAGCGACGGCGTGCTGGGGTGGCGCCCGAGTAGTCGCGGACCGCGCCGAACCATTCACCAATGTCGGCGTGTTGCAGTGGTTTCCCGCGACCGGCTGGCTGGCGGCACGGCACCCGTCTCTGCTTCTCCGCATGGCTCCCCGTCACAATGCATGAAACAAATATTCCACAACGGTGTACTGTCTTTAAGGATACAGATTATTAGCTGTGGAAGAAAATGCGACTTGGTTAAAAGCGTTTATTGTTCCGTAGGCCGTCGTTTCGCTGGTATGCACAGGATGTTTGGCGTGATAACGGGTTTCTTGTGGCTTCACAAGTGAATCGCATTGTGACACTGGTATTCAAGGTTCGTCACACGCACGTTGTACTACATACTTTCACTTGTTCTCACGGTTGATACGCTGCCAGAGCGTCTCTCAACACGCGAAAATGTTTCGGTTCACACACACTACATATCGTTATGGTAGCAAATATTATCCATAAGACATAAAGAGATGTGGAGAACACAAATAGAACATGTTTGTCTTTTGTAGGCCACAGTATGATAAATTAAGTTAGCTGAACAGACAATCAAAAGAAAATTTATTAGAAAAGGACCAAACTGTCTAGTGAATCATTTGTGATCACTTATATCTGAAGTAAAGTAATATGTGCACACCATCATATCATGAGTACATAATATTACCACAATGTACAAGTAAGCTATGATTAAGTGTCAATATTAAAAAGGAAAGAAACATTGAAAAATCAAGTGAGGTGAGACCAAAGGAGCCTTGAAGATAAAAATAAATACAATAAACAAAATTGTAAATAGTTCTACTAACAAAATGAAGACATGGTAAACCACTTTCGAAGAAGGGGAGACAGCATTGGTTACCACACAGCAAAATACCGCATGCAGCACACACATATCCCTCGACAGTGGAATGCAGTTGTGTCAATGTTGAAATTTTAAGAGGAAGCACTAACATGGTTAACTTTGTGGCAAATGCACTGAATCATAGATGCAGTTGTGGGTGGAAGTGGTAAAGGTTTAAGTAATATGGGGTTGTGACAATTACATAGAAGAGGTCACATTTTGTTGACAATGGACAGACTAAGGGATATGGCAGGAGTACTCAGATATCTCATCTTGTGATACCCAGAACAATGGATGACAAAGTAACAACAGTTGCTTACCCATCATGATGCCTTGCACCTTGTGCTCATAGTGACCTGAAGTTACTCTCCCTGATATATTCCAGTCTGATAAGGATACACACAGAGACAAAATAGCAAGCAGTTAACATAATAATGTTTTAATCAGGTAATACCTGCACCTTGAGATGTCTGGGTCGCATCCCATCAGTCAATTCAAGAATATCCAGGCACAGGTGAGGTGAGTCCTTAGCAGCTGAAGAATATTGTACCTGTGCAACATCAGTAACCCTGATTGAGTACAGATGCAATGACTGAGTGAATAGTCTAGCCCTTCCAATTCTCCAGACTTCAGTCTGTAGCATATGTCCATATCAGTGTTCTTCGCCACGAATGTGTGCATGCATGTGTGTATGACATTAAACTCTCCATAGCTTGTTCCAGTATAATTACACAGTAATTACCTGTTGTACAAAAGCAATAATTCAAGTGAATAAGTAACTTCACAAAATGCCATGCAAAGAACTTCGCATAAAGACATTTTTGCTATAAAATAATTACAGTCCTTAATAACAGATGAATGGAAAAACTGGTAGAAGCCGACCTCAGGGAAGATCAGTTTGGATTCCATAGAAATATTGGAACACGTGAGGCAATACTGACCCTACGACTTAGCTTAGAAAACAGATGAAGGAAAGGCAAACCTACTTTTCTAGCATTTATAGACTTAGAGAAAGCTTTTGACAATGTTGACTAGAATACTCTCTTTCAAATTCAGAAGGTGGCAGGGGTAAAACACAGGCAGCGAAAGGCTATTTACAATTTGTACAGAAACTAGACGGCAGTTATAAGAGTCGAGGGATATGAAAGGAAAGCAGTGGTTGGGAAGGGAGTGAGACAGGGTTGTAGCCTCTCTCCGATGTTATTCAGTCTGTATATTGTGCAAGCAATTAAGGAAATAAAAGAAAAATTCGGAGTAGGTATTAGGATCTATGGAGAAGAAATGAAAACTTTAAGGGTTCGCCAATGGCATTGTAATTCTGTCGGAGACAGCAAAGGACTTGGAAGAGCAGTTGAACGGAATGGACAGTGTCTTGAAAGGAGGATATAAGGTGAACACCAACAAAAGCAAAACGAGGACAATGGAATGTAGTCGAAATAATCGGGTGATTCTGAGGGTATCATATTAGGAAATGAGACGCTTAAAGTAGTAAAGGAGTTTTGCTATTGGGGGAGTAGAGAGGATATAAAATGTAGACTGGCAATGACAAGGAAAGCGTTTCTGAAGGAGAGAAAATTGTTAACATCAAGTGTTGATTTAAGTGTCAGGAAGTCGTTTCTGCAAGTATTTGTGTGGAATGTAGCCATGTATGGAAGTGGAACATGGACGACAAATAGTTTGGACTAGAAAAGAATAGAAGCTTTCGAAATGTGGTGCTACAGAAGAATGCTGAAGATTAGATGGGTAGATCACATAACTAATGAGGAGATACTGAATAGAATTGGGGAGAAGAGGAGTTTGTGGCACAACTTGACTAAAACAAGGGATCGGTTGGTAGGACATGTTCTGAGGCATCAAGGGATCACCAATTTACTATTGGAGTGGAGCGTGGAGGGTAAAAATCGTAGAGGGAGACGAAGAGATGAATACAAAAAAGCAGATTCAGAAGGATGTAGGTTGCAGTAGGTACTGGGAAATGAAGAAGCTTGCACAGGGTAGAGTAGCATGGAGAATTGCATCAAACCAGTCTCAGGACTGAAGACCACAACAACAACAACAACAACAATAACAGGAGCATTAATAAAATATCAGTGACCCAATTTCCTACTCCAATTAATGTATCAAAATCAAGTAAAGTACATTCTCATAGGAAGAAGGATTCCTTTGGGGCAACATCACAAATCACAAGTTTACAGATATTGTGCATTTGCACTTGAAACATTTAGTTTACAAATTGTGAATGAGAAGAGTCACTATCCATCTAATTTATAAACGATAATTATTTCAGTTCTACTGTTCAGAACCAATTTTACAACACACCACAACTAGCTACATCAGACATGCAGCAAAGCTTCAAATCTATAGCTCGAACTCAAAATTAAAAGGATAGGCACCACCTTGGCACTACTGTCTAAACGCAAGTTCGTACTAACTTATTAACTACTAGTGTCACAAGACATGCTTGTCATGGACCAACAAAGGACAACATCGTACATTATTCATAATTATCACTGCAACTGTAAGTGTGTGTTCGTCACTAATAATCGATGTAGTGATACCAGAAGAAGTATTACATGTCTACTCAAAATAGTATCAACAATTCTTTGTAAATGTATTAATTGCTAGTGGAGCCCATCCAGATCACTCCACAGGAAGTTTGCATTATCATCATTTCAGAGCAACCACCAATGTTAGTCTAGTATAAATACATATATCCCTCATAGAATAATGTCCAGATTGTGTGTGATCTTGAAAGTAACACACAGTGCTCTACATTCTTAACAATACTAATTCATAATGACAGTCACAAAAGAACATAGTGGAAGATTAACATCACTTAATAGATTAATTAGAATAGCTATATGCATGAGCACATGGTCCCGCGTTAACTAATTTGCGATGGTCCACGACAGTTCGTTGAATCTTAGTCTTACTTTAATGCAACTACCTGAGCCCACAAATAACTTAATCCTATTGTAATCTAACATTTAAGTCGTATGTAGAAGGAAAACCTTCTCTTAAGGTACCAATAGTGCTAATAGTTAGAGGTCAGTCACACAGGAAGTACAACAGTGACACTCATAATAGTCCTCTGATGCACATCAGCTTACACAAAGCGTACATGACTAAAGAAGAGGCAAATACAGACACCCTACCCAGGAATTTTCAGCACTTATTTTACCATGCTGCACAACTTTCCATTCTCATGTCTCCACAGAACTTCCCATCCTCAGATTATTCTAACAATATCCAAGAAATTACAATAATCCATGTGGTAATTGTTGACCTTAACAACATTTGTGGATTGTAAATACAAAGAAAGATTAGTCTAACAACAAACACAAAGTTAACTATCGTCATGGCAAAAGTTTCATACAATACCTGCAAAGAAAATTCACTACAAAATGTCTGCCAGTGTACACAACAACCCTTCGTTCAAAACTACCACTTCATTTTCCCAATACTTCCATCCACTTATAGTTGTCTTCAGAATAATAATATAATTTTACCAATTCACACCTAATTATAATTAATTCAGCAGAAAATTCCCGCGAATATCAACGGTTATCTCATGTTCACTTCTCATTTAATGTGACCACAGTACTGTCTTAGCCACCGATACTCAACAAACTCCAGTAAAATTTAGAGAAGGCTCTCTTCCTTCTTACCAGAACCTCTTCATGTTAATCCTCAATAACGATACAGTGCCTTCCTGGTCGCTGGCATATGACAGCATCCCCATCACAACAAAAAGCTCCGACATGAATTCAGGCAAGCTCCTACATATCTACATTCTAGCAGAAAAGATCCCTTTTCATCAAACTTCAAACTCAATATTTCTTCATTACCTCAACATTTCTCATGTCAGACACTCATCTTAACCTAAAAGGGCTTAACGTTTCGTCATTACCTCTGACCTCTATTAACCTTTAACCAGAAACAACAAGTGACAATCAGTATTCAGATTTCATCAAAAACTATAGAAAATCTCAGATAAACAGCTGTGAGCATAAAGCTACAAGTCCTGTAGAATCATTGTCACATGCCACAAATAATTAAAATATTCACAAAAAGATATCTAGCGACAACAAAGACCTTAACATCAATCAATCTAGGGCAAACACTGAAGGAAAGACCCTTCATACTCACTCTTATGTGTTTCTGATTCTTGGCATTGTACTTACGCAGGTCATCTCTTGTCAATGCAGCAACGTCTCAGAATGTAGATAATTTAAATTTACATAGTGTACGCAATTAGATATGCTATTTAGCTTTCTGAAACAGTACAGAATGGCTTCAACAAGAATATTCAGCTCAAGAGTCAGCAATGTTAGGAGAAAAATCACATCATTTATCACAGAATATTAAACTGAATCTACATGTTATCACTACATGTCTTTCTCAGTTGACCTCAGATTCCTGATACTGATAATGTGATAATGTCACATAAAATTATATGTGACTTAATGGACAAGAAAAGTCTGCATGAATAGAAAATCCAACTTAGCAAAACATAGGGCAGCAAAATATAGTCCACACTAATACTGACAAGAAAGAATACACAGAGAATGAATAAAAAAGTAATTACCACTGCACAAATCTTTCCCAGTACTTTTTTAACAGTACCTCTGTGCTAAGAATTTTAGTGCATTTTCACCTCACATATGAGTCTAATTTACTTCCAGGTGTTCACTCACTTTGGTCATACTACACTGTACAAAACTTCAACAATGAAACAACATATTCACAACAGTCATCCTAACGCTCAGTAATCTTCTCAAGAAAGTCCATTACTTCTTGAATATGTGCAGCCCTGTCAGTATTTGTATGTGGGAAGAATGTCATTTTCTCATGGAAGTCGCTTTCTGCCTGAATGTATACACTTATTCTCACTGTCCTTGTCACTCAATGAACTATTTCAGTTGATAATCAGTATTATTTTGTTAACCTACAGATAGGAGAGATATACAGGGCGTTACAAAAAGGTACGGCCAAACTTTCAGCAAACATTCCTCACACAAAAGGAAAGAAAATATGTTATGTGGACATGTGTCCGGAAACGCTTACTTTCCATGTTAGAGCTCATTTTATTACTTCTCTTCAAATCACATTAATCATGGAATGGAAACACACAGCGACAAAACGTACCAGCGTTACTTCAAACACTTTGTTACAGGAAATGTTCAAAATGTCCTCCGTTAGCGAGGATACATGCATCCACCCTCCGTCGCATGGAATCCCCGATGCGCTGATGCAACACTGGAGAATGGCGTATTGTATCACAGCCGTCCACAATACGAGCACGAAGAGTCTCTACATTTGGTACCGGGGTTGCGTAGACAAGAGCTTTCCAATGCCCCCATAAATGAAAGTCAAGAGGGTTGAGGTCAGGAGAGCGTGGAGGCCATGGAATTGGTCCGCCTCTACCAATCCATCGGTCACCGAATCTGTTGTTGAGAAGCGTACGAACACTTCGACTGAAATGTGCAGGAGTTCCATCGTGCATGAACCACATGTTGTGTCATACTTGTAAAGGCACATGTTCTAGCAGCACAGGTAGAGTATCCCGTATGAAATCATGATAACGTGCTCCATTGAGCGTAGGTGGAAGAAACTAAAATGAGCTCTAACATGGAAATTAAGCGTTTCCACATAACATCTTTTCTTTATTTGTGTGTGAGGAATGTTTCCTGAAAGTTTGGCCGTACCTTTTTGTAACACCCTGTAGAAGAGATGGATGACAGGAGAGAAGTGAAACTCTAAATGAGAAGTTGCACTAGGCCGGGAAGGTTGTAATTGGCTTACCAACGAAAGAGTTGTTCGATCGTAATGCCAGTATTGTGCCATTTTTATTTACACAAATTCTGCAGCACCTCTGTGTGCAAATGCTTTTATTTTACTTAAATCTCACTCGTTTCCAGAGTCTTGAATTCACACAATTTGTTCATGAATGGCAATGATTTCTCTACACCGAGCTTTGCTCTTAAATTTGCTGTTAACCCTTATCCCAACACAAATTTTCGCGGTGTACCTAGTACCGTAAGATAGAGTAAAGCTGCAACAAGCAGTACTTTTTATGGATAGCGTCACTATACTTTTCACAATTATTGGACAGTGGTATCACGTTGGTGACTGGCTCAAATCTTTCTGTAACCTTATTCAACTGTTACTCGTAATTTACAGTCTGGACTTTATAATATCCCCCAAGGGATTGTATTTGACATCATAAACCATCAACCAGTGAATATGACTATCTCCTGGTTCTTCAAGTGGCAACACACTATTGGTTCTCACTCAGTAACATTTCTCTACGTGTCTGCTGTGTATCTCTTGTACCTATGAAAGCTTCACCCACTTCTCTATCTCCATTACACCAGTCTCTGACTCTTCTTGCGGTAAATGGAGTTCCTCTGTATCGGCAAAAGGAACTAGCTGATTAGCGTCAGGTTCTTATCAGAGTTAGTAGACAGTTTGCCTAAAGTTGTGGCTAATTCCTCTGCCTCCTCAGACATTTTAATGAGTTATTCTTTATTTTAAGTGATTGAGACTCTGACTGCACCTTCAGAAATTCGAATTAACGTTTATTGATAAGTGAATGATGTTGGTGCCCTGTCTTTTTAAGGTGGGTGACCTCAGTGACTGGCAACATACTATTCATCTTTTTCATTATTTCATCTTTATCCCTTTCCTTTGGATTCCTAATCGCAATCGTACCTTTTTGTTTCTCTCTCAAAATATTTCGTTTTACTTAGGCTTTTTTTTATCCCTATGTTTTCAAGCCAGTTCTTTATGTTATTCATATCAGCCAGGAGATCCTTACATACTTCTTGTCTAACGTACACAAGCAGGTTACCCATCTTAAATGAGAATTCATCTTCAGTTCCACGATTTTCTTATCTAGTCTCTTAGAAATATTCTCTTCCTGCCATTTATCACTTTCCTCAATTTCTTCCCTATGTTTGTTTGTCACATTTAATCTCTTTATTTGTTTCCTTAATTTATCTGACAACTGCCAGTATAACTTGCAAAGGATCATTTACCCCAACTTCTGTAATACTACATAAAGTTGACGGAGCTGGATAAGTCTGCATAGATGTTGCAGGTGCTACACACGAACACTCAGTCACTAAGCTAGACTGCTGTAACTCATCACATTCCACAGAACTGTCACTAACTCTCGTAGATTCTCCTGTTCTTCTCTTAGTACAGGAAGCTAACTATTCTGATCATCCATGTCTCCTTGGGTGGCAGATGCCTCACTTAATCATTATCCTGAGAAACTTTTCCACTACTCATCTCTGCTGCTAATCGACTATTACGTGCAGGTTCACTTAACTCTCTAGTTCCATTTTTGGATCTAATAGTGACAGACATTTTGATGAAGTAAAGAGCAATCAACGAAAAACACACATCTCAAAACACGAAGAAATAATTTTAAAAAAAGGAAACTGCTATACAAGAAACCACTATACTAGCTCCACAGAGTCTGGAAATTAACAAGAGCAATCCAGCTTCAATGTTGCAATCGATACTAACTACCGTAAATTCTAACCACAAGAAAAATATTACAGTATCCTCAGCAGAATATTCTCACAAGAGCCCTCACTACTTAGTAACACCGAAAGCAAAACTTTACTTATAACACTAAAAAATTAACAACACTCCTCAGAAAATGCTTAGTATAAAGCTGAATAACGAGTTCGAGCCACTGATGTATCCTACAACATATGGTCAAAAGGGGACAAAATTTCTACACTCAAAGGCTTCAAGGCCAAGCATTCAGTGTAGAGCTCCACCAGATCTCCTACTTAACCCCACAGAAAAACATCCACAAGAGCCATACTTATTTATCACCTAGCAGTGGGGACAAAGCTTTACTTTGCACAGACTTATCAAAAGAGAAAAAAACCAATAACTGTAAATATACCCACAGGAAGACACAAGCATTAGAATATGGCTCTAAGAAGCTTATCCACAGATGAAATGTGTTATTCATACTGTAGTCCACTCAAGAATCTTACATAATTTGAGTATTTCAACAAAAGCTTACCAATAGTGACATGTCACACTCAAGCAACATCTTCCTCATCTGTCTTTCCAAAATTATTAAAAAATTCCTGGTATGCTTTTGAACAGCACCTGGTAAAAAAGTCTAAATCTATACACTTTACATTTGTAAATTAATTTGTGACAAATTCCTTTAAATTCATAAACTGTACCGAATTAGTTATGAATCTCGATTAGTTTTGCGGACGGATGATAACTTCTTACAGGTGTGGATGCACTCCAGTAAACGCTACAGTTCCACCCGCGCTGCAGCACGACACGCCACTCGCACAGCCGGCATAATGGTCTGGAGGACCATAGCCTACGATAGCTGGCCACTTCTAATTGTGGTACGTGAAACTTTCACGGCCAGGGTTATGTTGATGGCTTTCTGGGACTTCTTGTGAGACATTCCCTACGTGGTCTACCAGCACTACTTTTACAGCAAAATACTGTGTCACTCTCTACATGATTTGGAGGCGGATGTTCAAGATTTGGGGTCCAGTGTGTTTCCCGGTGTTCCTGTGTGTATTTAATCAGATCATCACTATTATGTTTTGGTATGCGCAGTCTGCATGATTGTAAGTTCATTCTACAGCACAGGTAATTATCAAGAACTAAGTAATACTGCAAAATTTTAATCTCTATGTTATACTGGTAATAGTTTTGACTATCTACTTTTTTCTCTGATTTCGTGTTATGTAGAACTTCTACTCTACTACTATCCACCCATTCCTCTCACGAAATTAATCATGCCTCGGAGCAAATACCTTTTAAATGTTGCAGAAGTCATGACAGAGCACCAGGTACCAAGTTTGTGTCTCCAGGAATATCTTTGATCTCACAACTGAATTCTTGGAGATGAGGGCCCATGTAGCAAATAGATTGTAGAGGGCGAGGTAGCTAAGACAGGCCACCCAAAATATGTCCAGGATGAATAAATATATCGAATTTCGGTTTCTACCAAATTGTAGCGGACAATATGGTGACATTTTATGACATTGGCAAGTAATTTTTATGGTTTGTAGTCGACAGATTACGACACCGACTTTGTGTTCTTTCTAATGGAACTATATACTTTCAATGCCATTTGAGAAAACCTTCTAAGAGAACTTGAACGACATAACAGCGGTTCAGATGTCTCTGAGCACTATGTGACTTAACTTGTGAGGTTATCAGTCGCCTAGAACTTAGAACTAATTAAACCTAACTAACCTAAGGACATCACACACATCCATGCCCGAGATAGGATCCGAACCTGCGACCGTAGCGGACGCTCGGTTCCAGACTGTAGCGCCTAGAACCGCACGGCCACTCCGGCCGGCGAACGACATAACATCCATGAAACAGCAGAGAACATGGGAGAGGAGTGGAGCGCTGGGTGTTTGCAACTGTAGGTCATTTGGAATCTCAGCGTTTTGTTTTTCAATTTTTTCTTATTTTTTCTTTTTTTTTCAGATATCATCACAAGTTCCCAGATGCTACCTCAATGGGGAACGCCCGAAGTCCTTGGAATGACTGAGGAGCCAGATGTGAGAACCTGACCCAACTGGAACAGGACAACACTAGTGGCAACGGCGGCGCATACCCCTTGGCTGCTACGAGTGTAAGACGAAAGACAAACGGAGACACTCTTACCCTGAGAGAGACCTGTTAAGCAACTTGATGTCACATTGAGCAACAACACCACTCTTTGACGATATTTAAAATCACATCAAAACCTTTAGTTGAGCAATGCCCTAAAAGTTATTCAGAAAAGCATTACATAAAACTTCTCGCAATTATTAAACTGGAAACATCGTACGCGATGGTGAAACAATGATTCACTGTCAACCAGTTACATACTTCACATTTCTTCACGAGCCCGGGCGGTAGTAAAGGTTACTAAACACTAGAAGACAGAACAGCGGCCGCTCTAAACTACGCCCAAAGCAAGAGTGCTCACGACTGATGAATTTTAATGAGCTTGGCGTCACTTATAACTATGCCAGCAGGCCATTATGCAATGACTCACCTAGTCGAATGAAGTGATAGCTGAATGTGGGGAGCTAAACCTTTTATAACTAGACAGGCACTAGCCTGAATAACAGTTAAACTCGGCCTACAGCCGTAATGAGCATCCTAGGCTAATTTGTGACTAAGGGAATTAGGTTCTAGGTGTTGAACTCTTCTGATGAAAGATTAAAACTGCCACTCAGGAAAGTAGACCACGTCGACAACGAATGTACGTCCGATTTTCCTCATGCCATATGAAACGTCCCCTTTTGAACAATTATACAAGACTGTGCTTAAACTGACACAAAATATTTTTTTTTAGCGCAACGCAATCTGACTTTCAGGAATCCCTACAAGAGAATGGCCCTGACTAAATTAACCTATACGTTTCACAAATCACTTACCTCACAAAAATCTTCGTTACTCGAACTACTGCAATACAGCGAGCGCCACTACTGCAAGCTAAATAAAAGATTCAAGCTACTGAAGACACTAACTACTGATAGGCATAGTTAGCAAATGAAAGATTTTGATAGAGAACAAACAATGTATTTACCTTAAAAGTCATAATTGACATCCAGTCTTACAAATGTCCCAACTCCGCCATCTCTCTCCCCACATCCACCACTGCTGGCGGCTCACCTCCAACTGCGCAACGCTACGCGCTGTTCACATCCAGCTGCCGCTGCCCAACACTACAATGGCAGACAACAATGCAAACTAGCCACAGACTGCACACAGCACAGCCAGTGATTTTCATACAGAGCGCTACGTAACGTTGCCAATAAGAAAACATGAACAGCCTACTTACATTGCCCCCATGCTCCCCACAAAAGATTTTACAAATTGTTTTGGGCAGTGGCCATTACAGATTTGAAAAGATTTTTCATAATTACAATAACAAAGAAATCAAATGCACACACTTATCGATACAATGTTGTTCAAAAGCTAAAATTTTCTCACAGTCCATAAATACAGTCCTGATCGTTCATCACAGTAAAATTGCAGTGTTTTTCTCAAAGTCTGAGCAGTAAAAGAAAATGCACACGGAAGTAGTGGATTTCCATGCAATCTTGAAGAAGTAGTGTTGTCCTTCCAACGGAAAGACAGTGCTGACTCTTGACATGCAGACAGGTATTGGTCCACAACAGAGCAAACCCACTGCAGAGTCAGTCGAAGTTTTGAAGAATATTGGTAGGTAGGTCATCACAGAGCAGACCCACTGTAGTCCTGGTAGAGATTACGGTATTGGTGGGCCCAGAGGCGCAGACCCACTGCAGTCCTTGTAGAAATAATGGTACTGGTGAGTCAGCAAAGACGCAGACCCACTGTAGCCCTTGTAGAAATAATGGTATTGGTGGGTCATCAAAGGTGCAGACCCACTGTAGTCCTTGTAGAGACGGCCAGCAGCCATCTGTTGCAACTGTGCAGGTGCACTATCACCATCGAAGAGTCTTGTGGACAATATAGCAAGTCCATAAACCACCACTTGTGCACTCACAAAGTTTTTTAATTGTCCTTTGAACCAGCAATGTTGTTATCCAGTCCCTTGCTGAATTATTAACACACGTGCAAACACTATCAGTCCCTACTTCTCACATATTGTCCACATACTATGACCAACAGAAGTGTGTGCAGTGAAATGGAACTTACAAGTTACTTAATTTGATGACCTGGTGTCAATTACAATTTTATAACATAAGAATACAATTACAAAGGTACAAAATACATCATTAAAGAACATAACAATACAGAGAACATTTGTAGTACAGGCTTTACAAAAGAATCGAAATAACATATACGTCAGTGTTAAAGGAATTATGACACGAGTACATACATAAAAGATCAGAATAACTTTCGAAACATCAACTTCACACATGAGCATTAAAACATACAGAATAAATAATGTCTAAGCATCTTTAGATGGTAAATAACGTAGTATTTGAAAAATTCTACAACATAAATCTTATTAGCTAAACACTTAAAGACAGGAAAAAGACAAATACACATAAACACATAAACACATACACACATGTCTTACCTCATTATTTATTTACCATTATCTTACCTCATCATTTATTTCCAAGAAAATCCTACATAAACCTGTTGTCCCTAAACCCTACTTTTTTTGTTCATATCCTCTTTCAAAATTCTTTTTTTGGCCACACCATTTTCTTATAGCTTCTCAATGCATTTCTTCCAATTCATCATAGTTAGTTTCTTATATAGTCTACCCCATCTTAAGCTAACTTAAATCTACTGAGCTCAGATGCTAAACTAAGAGACGAGGCAATGCAGCAGCATAAAACAATTAATACAAACAGCAGTGAAAAAAATGGAAATTGTCAAAGCAAGCTACAGTAAATCTAAATTACCAAGCAATGCAACATTACAACTAATATGAGCCAATGTGCAGCAACAAGAAAAATAAATCAGTAGTGAAACTAGCTGAACAGAGTAATACAATGTGAAATTTAGTAACACGATTCCTGCCAAACAGCAGCAGCAAATGCATTAACTTATATCTAAACATGACAAACCCACATGTAGAAAAAATAGTACACTAAAGACAACAATGCAGATAAGGGAAATGTATATTCACATCTTAATGTCTATGTAATTAAAGTGGTGCACCACAACTTATTCTACAAAAGAAATTACCAAGTACTTGAAAAGAAAATTCTGTATGCAATTCCTGTGAAGGGAAATGTTTCGTTTTTCTTTTGTGCTCCTTCGTTTTTTTTAAGTACACCATAAAGTTACTATTTACTGGATCTGTAGGCATAAAATATCTATATTAGTACATCTATGAAACTTTATTTTAACCAGTGATGCAGTGCAGCTAGAAACTAGATATTAAACAAAATGAGCAATCTCTCAACTACAAAGACAATAGATGGAAAATGTTTCTCATCATTTCATTAGGAATTTTAGTAAATATCATAAATTAAGAGCTCCACAGTATAATCATATGTTTTCAAGTTTGAGCGTGTCGTATTTGCGATGCTTTCTACAAAGGAATGTCAATAGCGAGGATAATGGCCTCCCTTTTTTTTTCTACCTGTGCCTCTGAAAAGGCACACACTAATGGCTTTTTCTCCAGGCGTCTGACACACCTAGGTGCCCACGACACATTACGTGCAGGTGGTCACTTAACTTTCTTACGGAAATATTTACGACAGCAGTTTCTGCTACAGTGACAGTCTCATATAAAAATATTTCACAGGTCAAGAATTTGCGTTACAAATCTGTAGAAACAAAATCCTATTGACATAACAGAGTCCAAAAAAATTTTCGTCGGCATTGTAATACATTCACGCATTTACATGCATTTCATAACTCTTAAAGTACGATTCTTGGTTTCCAACAACCTTCTTCACAAACCAGAGTCCCTAACCACTACTCATTATTCCTTACCTTATTCGTCGACACTTCTTCAATATTTCATCATAACAGATACGTAGCATACTCAAATAACTCTTATAGCATCAGCTTATTGATCATAAACATACCGCAACAGCATAATACACATCGTCGTCATAAAAATAACATCATAACACCTCAGTCAAATCTCAAAAACGTCGTAACATTCTGCAATAATTTCAAAACCTAAAAAAAAATCTCTGCTCATTTCAATAGTATCATCTACCTCAAATGTACTTTAAAAATCATGATCCCATACCAAATACATCATTCAAAGCTCTCATAGTATCACAATAGTTCCGAAAAAATATGAACAGTTCACAAAGTACAGACAAAATACAGTTTCATACGTGTGAAGTTATCCATCTGTGTAATTGCGTAAACATCTGTCACTGACGTAGTAAAAAAAAATGTTTTTTCTCTCCTAGTTAAATGATTAGATAGCTGTGCAATTTATGTGTTAGAGAAATATGGTACCGATGTGTAAAGTTGTATAAGCAAATACCATATTAGCTAGGGCTCCTTGTGCTTGCCAAACACATGGTACACAAAGTAAGCGTGTACCCCCCTGAGGATTAATGTAATTATAACCTCGGGTGTTACAGATTACAGCAATGGAATGAAATGTATCATGGAAAACTTTCTTTGTAATTCAAAAATCTTGAAAAATAAATGGCTTAAGTACAAAATTAATCTCTCAAATGCGTGTCCTGTAGCGCTAAATGTGCGTCTTGCTGTAAGATAATTCTGTGGAAGTATGGTAGTTATCACCCTCTGTAAGCAAAATTCTGCTGAAGTCAATATACTTACCTCATCATAAACGAAAGTGAAATGCTTTGCGTATGGATACCGTAGTTATTACGTACTTTACCGTGATCAAGAAAGTACTATAATGTAACGTATTGTTGTGCTACGGAAAAGGCTGTCTCATTGTAGCTATACCACAAAAGTTACTACTAAAACATGTTATACTTTCCAGAGTAATTCAGAAAAACTGTGCAGATATAAAACAGATACACTGCAAAAGCAACAATGTAAATTGTGTCACATATTAGTAGCGTCATGATATAATAGTGTAGCTGTCAAAGAAACCAAATACTAAGTCATCGGTAATCTCACATAAAGTACTTTAAATAACGAACGTCTTTTCAAGTAAACCAAAATGTTGCATTAAAATCTCATTAGCAGTACAGGTACATGTTCTAAGTATGTCAGCCTTATAGTCGTTACGTAATCGTGCAACTAACAAGCAAGAATGTACACACACAATAACACTGTGTCGTCTGTTCACTATAACAATGCACTCGTAAATACTGTCTAAATATGTTCCCTATGTTCTAGACTGGATAGTTAACTTTAAAACATAGTGGCATGTTAACAGTTTCAAAGTCTGGTGAAGCATACTAGTAACGTGAAGTGAAAAGTTTTATAGCAAAGACTAAGTTATAAAGCAGATTATCTCTCAATAAACGGTTTTACATGTGAAATGTGGTGTAAACCTTTACTCTTCATAGTACGCAGAGTTTTAGCTTCAACGGAATCATCGTGTGGTATACGTCGGTAAAGAATACTGGAATTTTTCTCAAGGTTAGCGTCTATGTTATTTTTCTCTGAGCCAGTGGGCGCACGTGGCTGCCTGCGGTGCGAGTCATTGTCTGTTTCTTTGTTGGCGCGCGTCGTTATTGGGATTAGGAGACCTAACTTCTACAAATTCACCTTGCCGAGAAGGCCCTGCCCTGTTTGAAGCTCGCCAGTTCTGATGCAATTCAGCTCTGTCGTTACGATCACATCGTCTGTCGTCATGTCGATAGATTCCATAGATTCTTTCTTGACGGTAACGTGGTGGGGAATTTCTTCCTGAATCGTAACTGCGCGCTAAACTGTTGCGCCTGAAGTTATTCTGTCTCCCTTGATAATAATTGTTTGTGTTCCCATATTGTCTCTTTCTATGGTAATCTCTGTCATATTCATTACTACGGAAATGAGATCTTTCTCTGTAACTATTATTACTCTGCCAGTGGTTGTCATATGGGTGGTGTCTGTTTTGGTCACGATTTGCGTTGTAAGAATAGACTTGTCGTGTCCAGTTATTGTTTCTGTCGCCACGGAATTGTGACGGATGTGACCTGTATTGATTGTTTTCCTGTTTTCGCATCCCGCGACTGTCTGTGTCAATTTCTAATTGTTGTAAGAGTCCCTGAAAAGCTTCAATGTCGTCTTTGCAACGTCCTGCCAAAATAATATTTCTTAAATGTTCAGGAAATTTCATTAAGCAAATGCGGATGAGTTCTGAAGGCTCTATGGGTTTGAAAGATATTGATTCTTATGCAACATGTCTTCAAAATATTTGACAAGACTGGAAAATTCAGATTGTTCAAAGTGTTTCATCATCATGATGCTATGTTTTACTCGGTCTTGTGGAGCTTGAGACCAATATGCTGACAGGAAGGCATGGTAAAATTCTCCTTCACTGTGGCAATCGTGAATGACCGATCGCATTCTTACAGCTGGTTCATTCTCTAAATAGCCACACATAAATTCTAATCTGTGCTCTAATGACCAGTTGAGAGGAAAACAATGATAGAATTGATGGAGCAACGCTTGTGGATGAATGTCGTTGCCAGAATTCTTAAACGTTTTAAATTTACGTGTAGTAATGAACAGCTTATAGTCAAAATCATCATGTCGGCGAGTCGCATGTCAGTCATTGTTACGTCGTGTCGGTGGTTCCATCTCAAAATTCGGTGTGCCTTGCCAATTTCTTTCGTAATTTCCGAAGTGTCCTGTGTTATTATTTTGTGGTTGTTCCGTATTTCTAAGTCCCTCTTCCTGTGTTGGAGCGCGAGTGTCCTCTGAAATATTTAATTTTTGTATTACTTGTGCCAACTGATTTTGTACTTCTCGGATTTCTCTTTTGTGTTGCGTATTAATTTGATTCTGATTTTGTTTGAATTTCTTAATTTGTTCATACACTTCTGTGACAATGATGGCTACAGGTCTTGTGTCATTCAGATCATCATCTACCTTTGTAGATAAGTTAGTGAACTGATCTGAAAGTTCAGCTACTTTATCCGTTAGTGAAATTATTTCCTCTGTATGTTTTTCTGAACCAAGTTTCAGAGTGTCCATATGTGTTGAAAACGTATCTACTGTGTCCTTTAAGTTTTCCTGAGCTTTTGCAAGTTGCATAACCGAATCGGTAGATGCAACTGAGTCAATTTTAGCTTGCAAGGTGTCGTGATTTTCATGAACAATAGTTTGCAGTTCTTTTATGGCTGCTTTGTGATTCTGTAATGCATTTTCAAGACGCGAAAAAATAGGTTGAAAATGCTCACAAATTTGTGTTTTCACGTCATTACAGACTTTTTGACATTTCGATTAGATTTTATGTAACTCAGTAGTTAAATCTTCACGTGTTTGTTCAAGTGTGGTGTCTAACTTTTGAAGATTTTGTTCCATTGCGTCTAACTGTTGCTGTGTTTGTCTCTGGTGTTGTTCTGTTGTGTCTAACTTTTGAAGATTTTGTTCCATTGTGTCTAACGTTTGAAGATTTTGTTCCATTGTGTCTAACTGTTGCTGTGTTTGTCTCTGGTGTTGTTCCATTGTGTCTAACTTTTGAAGCTTTTGTCCCATTTGTTGCATTAATTGTAATAACAATGCACTGGTGTCTGAAACATGTTCCTCACTGCTTTTCGGCAGTGAATTTGCCCCGGAACATTCACATTTTGACAAGCGGAAAATGTGTCTTGACTCATTTGAGAAAACGGTGAGAACCCAAAACCTGAGTCTACAGTATTTGCAATATTGTGTTCTGTCATTCCCGATTCCTGAGGCGAGCTGTTGTCGACCGATCGATCGATAATGCTTCCCTGTTCACTACCTGTTTCACTGTCTACACCATTATTTGACGCCCACTCCATTTCCCTATGCACAGTTACCAAATTACTACTTTGAATATTAGTTAACTCATTACATGGTGGCGCTAACACACTGCTTTCGTCTTCACTGTCATTTCTCAGTTTACTTTGGAGCCTAGTACTACGTTTTTCACACGCCATTATTGTCACAATATTTCACACGACAACACAGAAAAGCACAATTTGAAGAGCAAAAAAAAGAGAACACATTAACATAGCACTGAAAATAATATCTAGTTAATTGCAACTGCGAAATACTTGGTGCAAATCTACATGCGTGCCACACCTGTTTTACTGTACATCAATGAAAGACTGCAACTACAAAGGAAATTCTCTCTATGCTTACGCGCTAGCAATAAACAATAGCTACACTAATTACACAAACTACAGGAAAAAAATCAGAAGATTCCAGTGAGGTATCCTAGGCTAAGGGTCGACATATGAAACGTCCCCTTTTGAACAATTATACAAGACTGTGCTTAAACTGACACAAAATATTTTTCTTAGCGCAACGCAATCTGACTTTCAGTAATCCCTACAAGAGAATGGCCCTGACTAAATTAACTTATACGTTTCACAAATCACTTACCTCACAAAAATCTTCGTTACTCGAACTACTGCAATACAGCGAGGGCCACTACTGCAAGCTAAATAAAAGATTCAAACTACTGAAGGCACTAATTACTGATAGGCATAGTTAGCAAACGAAAGATTTTGATAGAGAACAAACAATGTATTTACCTTAATAGTCATAATTGACATCCAGTCTTACAAATGTCCAAACTCCGCCATCTCTCTCCCCACATGCACCACTGCTGGCGGCTCACCTCCAACTGCGCAATGCTACGCGCTGTTCACATCCAACTGCCGCTGCCCAACACTACAATGGCAGACAACAATGCAAACTAGCCACAGACTGCACACAGCACAGCCAGTGATTTTCATACAGAGCGCTACGTAACATTGCCAATAAGAAAACATAAACAGCCTACTTACACATACAAGGGCTCAACTTAAAATGGACACGTCTGTGTTGGTCATTTTAGGGGTAAGTATACGAAATGTTGACCAAACAACCGACAAGGACTTCGGTCCTTAGATCAACAGGTAAGTAATAACAAAATCATTACGGCAGCATCCATACAAAAACCAGAGGAACACGAGGTAGCAACACAACTAAGCTCGCCCACGCTCGTCCAACAACCAAACAATTATCAAGATCATGACAAATTAATAAAACGCAGGCTGTTAAATTTAATACCCTATGGGACACAGTTCTTGTAAACCACGTGTCGTCGAACAACGCCACAGTGTGACAGTCTAATGGATATTGGTGCCTCCAGTCCCATTTACTTGCTCAAGAAATGTTTCAAATGGCTCTAAACACTATGAGACCTAACATCTGAGGTCAACAGTCCCCTAGGCTTAGAACTACTTAAACCTAACTAACCTAAGGATATCACACACATCCATGCCCGAGGCAGCATTCGAACCTGCGACCGTAGCAGCAGCTCGCTTCCGGACTGAAGCGCCTAGAATCGCTCGGCCACAGAGACCTGCTCAAGACTCGAGACAGAAAACACGTAGTACTTTCCAGACGTTACTCTCAAATGACATGGAAAACTCACTTCCTCCTCAGTAAACTCGCCACCCGTATCATATCACTGAGATGCGGAATGAATCATGTATCAAACAGGTTCCACAAAAATGTGCATATTAGAGTGGTGTCTGTTCTGTCGGAGACATGTATGCGAGTGCACTTATTTCGCCGGAACACCTAACAAGGGAACCTCCCCATCGCACCCCCCTCAGATTTAGTTATAAGTTGGCACAGTGGATAGGCCTTGAAAAACTGAACACAGATCAATCGAGAAAACAGGAAGAAGTTGTGTGGAACTATGAAAAAATAAGCAAAATATACAAACTGAGTAGTCCATGCTGAAGATAGGCAACATTAAGAAGAGAATGAGCTCAGTAGCGCCGTGGTCATGTGGTTAACGTGAGCAGCTCCTTGGTTCAAGTCTTCCCTGGAGTAACAATTTTAATTTTTTATTTTCAGACAAGTATCAAAGTTCAGGCACTCACACACAATCAACTTCGCTCTCAAAAATTCCAGGACATATTCATATTTGCTTGGACATATGCAGGATTTGACGGTGTACGCACGGAAAAATTTGAAAAAGTTAAAAACATATAGTTTGACAGAGCACAGGGAAAACTGTGCGACTGTGAAACTGTTGCATTCATTTGTTGCAGTTTATGTGACAAACTCTTATGTTTTCATCACTTGTTTGGGAGTGATTATCACATCCACAAGAAAACCTAAATCGGGCAAGGTAGAAGAATCTTTTTACCCATTCGTCAAGTGTACAAGTTAGGTGGGTCGACAACATATACCAGGCATGTGACGCACATGCCGTCACCAGTGTCGTATAAGATATATCAAACGTGTTTTCCTGTGGAGGAATCGGTTGACCTATGACCTTGCGATCAAATGTTTCCGGTTCCCATTGGAGAGGCACGTCCTTTCGTCTACTAATCGCACGGTTTCGGGGTGCGGTCGCAAAACACAGACACTAAACTTATTACAATGCACAGAGACGTCAATGAACGAACTGACATCATAACTCCGAAAATAAATAAATTAAAGTTTTCACTCGAGGGAAGACTTGAACCAAGGACCTGTCGTTCCCCAACTGCTCACGCTAACCACGGGACCACGGCGCTCCTGATGTCACACTGTCCTTGTGTTGCGTATCTTGCACATAGACTACTCAGTTTCTATATTTTGCTTATTTTTTTCATAGTTTCACACAACTTCTTCCTGCTTTCTTGATTGATCTGTGTTCAGTTTTTCAAGGCTATCCACTGTGCCAGCTTATAACTAAATCTGAGGGGGGTGCGATGGGGAGGTTAATAATTTGCGAGCAGGGAGTTAATCGACGAGGGATGCTGCATCGCAGCGTGCGGTAAGTTGGAAATTTGAGTCGGTTAGGGACCGTGTCCGGATGGTCGAAGTGGCTAAGGCAACTGCTTATGAGAAGCGTACATCTGTGTTAGAGTCCCAGTCTGGCACAATTTTCAGCTTGCGTTACCACAATGCCCTGTGCGGCTGGAAGTCACAAATTTCCACCTAACTCTTCCCTCTCTTTCCCCATTCTCTATTTCATATAAGAGATGCCACGAAACTGTAACAACAGATAATACAAGAAAACTATAAACCACCAACCTTTCATGTAGCAGGACTACCAAAAACACACACGACCCATGTGTGCCTGATAACACGAAAGCCGTGTGCTTAGTCACACGCCATAGCGGAACCAATCATATCGGAACGAAGACCGATTCCAGGAAGACATAGGCCAACCAGACCCACTATAAACCCACAGCTTGTCAGTGCCTGCCGCAGGAAACAAAACTTAACTGCTGTTATGGAGCATGACCACAGCTAGACATTACATACGAATATCATAACCAAGTAACTAAGCCATATGATAGTGTACGTAGGTTTCATTGCATATGACTGAACTTACTACATTTCATGACTGAAACCACTACTACGAAAGTCGATTACATGATTTCAGTAGGATTGCGCAACTCACATCTCTACGTACATATGACATTACTAAGCATCGGGATTAAACTTTCTAGGACTAAACCTCCAAACATTTCACACTCGTGGAAAACGTAAATACGCTATTAGGAGCGGCACGTCACGCTAGTAATCACCCAGAGTGATCCAACCGATTTCACTGGACGTGATGCCTAAACCCACTTCCAACACAGCCGTCACTGGCGGAGAACTCCTACTCGCGGCACGCTCACCACGCATGCACGCGTCGTCTGCTCGGCCACTCACAATGGAGTCAATGCATTTCAGTACACGCGATTCGTGGTTAATTAGATTCTCAAACGTTGGTCGATCTGATGGCTGGCGAGACGTTGAGTGCCGGACCCCAAGCGAAATCGGCTAGAAATCGAGAGGCCGTAGGAACAATAGTTTATAGTAGGGCTGTGCTTGAACAAAACTCGAACTGTTCGAACAGTTTACGTCACAATACTGGAGATCTCGAGTTATGTTCGATCTTTCGGGTAGCCCGTGACCTAGTGACTGTTGTTGGTACTACGTCCATGACCAATCTTAGCTTTTTTAAAGTGCTGTGGATTTTAATAATGAAAATAAGTATGAAATGTGGACTAAAATATCTTCTAGGTTCAAATGGCTCTGAGCACTATGGGACTTAACATCTATGGTCATCAGTCCCCTAGAACTTAGAACTACTTAAACCTAACTAACCTAAGGACATCACACAACACCCAGTCATCACGAGGCAGAGAAAATCCCTGACCCCGCCGGGAATCGAGCCCGGGAACCCGGGCGTGGGATATCTTGTAGGGTGTAGGTAAAATGAAAATTGGAAAAATAATAAATAAGAGATTGCAATCATGACTATGCCCAATTCTCGAGCTTATGGTCGTCGGGGGATCTGGCGACCTCTGAAGCTACTATTTCCAAGACTGGTCTTGTCATTGTAATTTATTCTCGCGAAAGCAATTAGTCAGTTTACCACGATATATTTCACTTTTTGGCCATTTAATTCTTGATTAGTTTTCTTCCTTGTTTTATCTGAATGTGGCCATCTTGCTTTGAAAGTGATTTGTGACTTTTTTACGTGTTATTGCAATCGGCTTCACACAGTGACTGAAATGCTATTTTGCAACCCACAAGGTAAATCATTAGCCTCTCATAAACAAATGAATTATTGTACTGGGTTTATTCAAGCAATTTTTTCAGAGCATGACATTTTCGCCTTTGCCTCTTATCTTTACTTAAAAATCAGCATAAACTCGTACTGAAAATTTATTTAGATACAACTGGAGTTTGTGTAATGGTAAAATCTAACGCTATTTCCTTCTGAGTTTCAAGAAATTGTCAAATTTTAAGCAGTGCCATGGTTTCTTGTTGTGGCTTGTTGTTAGTTTCTAGTGTATTCCTTACACTCGCTCCGCGCCTCTCAAATGTCACACGATTGTTCGAACAAGCTCGATATTGTGCCGAACACAGCGGCGTATCGGGATATCTCGAGCCCACTCGAATGCGAGTATCGTTTGCTGAGCCCTAGTTTACAGTCTGGTTGAAGTCCACACTGCTATTTACGCGTAAGAGCAAAACTCACAGTAGTCGAAAAAGAGAAGAAAATGGAAAAAACAGCTCGGCAGAGCACACGGAAGCGCACTTATAATTCTGTTCTTATGTTGGTCGCAAACTCAGAATAATCTACTTAATAAATCTTAAAATTCTTTCCTGTGTGTTAAATGTGGAAAGCCAGAAGTTATATTTCTAGGGCGTCTTTGGATATACGATTAATGTATTTACGTGAGGCGACCAGAGATTAGATACAATTCCAGTACACTTCACGCGGACACTTTGAAGCTTTTTCTCTAGTCACACTGTCGGTGGTAAATCCTAAGCACATTATTTTCTAACTGTGGTGTATTCGCATTCTGTTACGTCGCTGGCAGGCAACATTCCCGCATCTTATATCTCGCTGCGAGAACAGGTCGCGCAGGATTCTCTCGCCGGAAACCATAAATGGAAACGATACGCCGGCACGCGCACGCACACAATCACACTATCCGTAATCGTGAGGCAGAGTCTCAGTGGGGAAAACGTCTCCACCGCGTTAGTGGACGCTCCGAAACAAACACAACACAGCGTCATAGCGAACAAGGAGTTGTTTGTTGAAGTATTTCATCTAAGAAACGGATTCTGTGGTAGTTATAAAGGAACTGCTTTTAATGTTGCTTCTTTTCATATATGGATAACGGAAATGGTTACAGAAATGTGAAGGTAACCTGTTTCGGAAATCTGTCTGAGAGTTCATGGAATCATGTAAGTGTTTATCCGTTTCCACCCGAACCCACACGATCGTGCGGGTTCGGTTTTTATTTTTACGACAAACTGAATATCTTGCCTTGCTTCCAACCGACTTGTAACGATCGTGCAGGTTGTGCGCTACGCGTTTCTCATGTTTATGTTGCCATTCGGCGCCAACAGATTGCAGCACATGTTGTGTAAGTTGATCGAGCAGTGAGCATTATGCCGGCGCTTGGTTAGTTGCTCATAATTAAGTTACATTGAATTGTTTCGGCTATTTGCTGGATCTGGTTATTTGTAATAGTGTGTACAACGTTGTGATATTGATAATTATTAGTAAATTCATATCTTTGCAAAGTAATTGTGCGTTAAATTTGTACTAGCACGATCGTGAGGGTTAGGTGTTGATTGTGTAACTTCATCCTCGAGTGGGTGTTGTTGATTGTTTCATTAGCCTCCCTATATTACTGCTTTTCATACAGTTTTGAATGGGAAAGTTTTTATGCACATTCCCGTTACTGTATGCAGATTTATCAGACAATCAAATCCGTTCTCTATTAGAGGATTCGGATTTGAGTGGCATTTCGTCAGATGAAGACGAGTTTGATCCTTCTCCTTCAAATATTCAGCAGGCAGACGACTCGTCTGATGATGATTTGAGTGCCGAAGAAGTTCCTGAAGAGCGCAAGATTTCACACATTGCCACAGAAGGTGTCAGACCACTGCTTCTTCGGAGATCAAATTTTGTTCAGAAGTTTCCTCCACCATCCATTAATTACAGTGCTGTTGAGGTCAGTGCGATCTGAGTTACCTATTTCGTGTATCATTCCCATTTTCTTACTAAAATATGTATGAGCGCTGCAGTTCCAGAACAAGGACAAAGTGCATAAAATGCAGTCAGTACTTATGTCTTGCCAAAGGAAAGGATTGTTTCAAATTATTTTACGAAAAGTGAATCAGTCTGAACCATGCCTTTGTGTTACAAAATAAATAAAAAAAATAATTTATTATTAATTTTTTCCGCTGAATATGATTCGCAATCTGTGTAACATTTTTTATAATAACGAATGAATAAAAGAAATGAAAGTATAATTTTTTATTCATAACTGTTCCTCAGGTAATTTATAATATCAAACAAACAACAGGAAGTCAGAGAATAATTTTGGTGAAACAAAACCTGACCCTCACGATTGTGCTAGTTGTTTTCCCGCTACATTTTTTATGGAAGAGTTTTTTTATTATTTTCCCCAGTGTCTACTATGCCCAAGAATACGGGGAATTCAACTTTATTCATCATTTTCAAGAAAAAGGATGGAAAGGGTTAAAACAGATTTACATTTATTAATGGAAGTAATCCTTTTTGTTGCCTAGGACTGTCCCATGATACTAACTTCACATTTCATGCAGAAATAACATGACTCTCAGTTTTCTCATTTAGCTGCACATTTATTTTTAGAAAACTTCCAAACTTCATACACAAAAACCTGTTTTAAACATGAAGCAGTTCAAATACGGTACGATAATTATCCTTGTCGCTGACTAGTGTCAAAGATTTCCGAGCCAACACAGAGAGCACCTAGCTTACACTAACAAACAGAATAACGAAGCTTCTTTTTTTTTGTGTGTGTGTGGAGCGTATGAATTCCTGTGAACAATATTAATCCAAATAATCATGTCATCCAATGTCTAGATGAAATTTCGTATTAACGACAAGTAAAATTATCGTATATTGTTTGACCTGCCTCATGTTTAAAAGTGGATTTTATCCTTGAAGACTGAAAGTTTTAAAAAATATGTACACAGATAAATGAGAAAACGTGAAATTAATGTAAAATCCTTCGGTAACGTCATATTAAGAAAAAAATTTTACCGTTTGTATGACACAATGTAGCCGTTTTGTGACATGTAGTCCTGAAGGTTGTTCATTGAATAATTGTATATTGTATAGGTTGAAGCGTTATGTCAGGATGTTGTGATTGTACACTGATGTTACTGCATTTGTGGTTCGTATTTTGTGAGGCTAGGTGATGTCAAACTAAAATACCTTACACATAAATGGGTGAATTGTCCAGAAAAGTTTGCTTTAGAAGTAAAACTAAGAAATCATGAGGATAAATGTTGACTGCCCTATTCCATAGAGCTCAAACTATAAATTTTCAGCATTCTCAAAAAATATGGCATAATTCAGAAAAATATCAAGTATGTTACCTGTATGTAAGCTATTATGCGTTTCATCACTACTGGCACATAAAACATGTTTACAAATGCAGAGCGTGTCTGTGTCGTACTGCAGATCAAAATATGACAGCAAAGTACTATTGAAGCTGATCATCAATTCAAAATAAATATTTAAATGCGTTCTTCACTCTGAAATATTTCTTCAAATATTATTATCTGCATATCGCTCCCTGATTAGAATGTCTGTAATACACAGGGTGAGTCAAAAAGGACTTTACAATTTTAGAATGATACAGAAATTTATTGAGACAACTTACAGAATCGGTAGAGGTGCCGTTTTGTAGCAAATAACCTCAAAAATGTCAAGTGCCATTTTGATTCGATGTGACTTCCATTTCTGATGTGGCAAACACCTCACTAATAATCAGTCTCTTCCCACACCCGTTGCGGCAAATCGGCGTAACTCGTGCAACGGCAGCGTAGATATGATTTTTCAGACCGGGTAAATTATTTGGTAGCGGAGGAATACACACTGTCATTAATGAAACCTCAAAGAAAGAAATCCAGCAGTGTCAGGTCTGGGCCGGCCGGGGTGGCCGAGCGGTTCTAGGCGCTACAGTCTGGAACCGCGCGACCGCTGCGGTCGCAGGTTCGAATCCAGCCTCGGGCATGGATGTGTGTGATGTCCTGAGGTTAGTTAGGTTTAAGTAGTTCTAAGTTCTAGGGGACTGATGACCTCAGCAGTTAAGTCCCATAGTGCTCTGATCCATTTGAACCATTTTTTTGTCAGGTCTGCGGAGCGATTGGCCCTTCACGGCCATTCCACCGACCTGGGAAGCCATTATCCAGGAAACTTCGAACTTCCGTAAGGAAATGAGGGGTATCGCACCGCCTTGCTGGTGGTAAAGCATCCCATGTCGGTCACCTTCATCGGTCTTTGGTGTTAAAAAGTTTTCAAGCATAACCAGATACATAATACCGGTAAACACGTCGATGTAATCATCAACATGCTGGCGATCTGATGATTTATCATGTCGCATTTAACAACCCACCTCAAGAAAGTTCTTGTGCCAGGAGTAGATTGTAGGCCGGCTTTGAGGTTCTTTAGCGTGTTCGGTGCGACATTTATGCCGTACGGTTGTTGCAGAGTTTATTTCACGAGACCAAAACAGGCAGTAAGCGCGCTTAGCTCCAGTGAAAGTAGCCATTTCAAATGTGCAGTACGCTGGCTCTCCTGGTGGCGAAATCGGGTACTGATGCACTATGTGAATCAAACTTGAGGTTGTTTGCTACAAAATGACACATCTAACGACACTGTAAGTTATCTCAAGAAATTTCTATATCATTCCAGAATTGTGAAGTCCTTTTCGACTAACCCTGTATTGTAATCATGGTCCACCACGGGGTCAGTGCTACCTTACGATGTCGTGGGCTCTTAACGCGGTAGGGAAACTATACAAGATATTTTGACAAATGGGACAGAGTTAGGAAGCAGTCCCTGAGTGGATATGAGCAAAACAGGTCACACAGGCAGATAGATAGTAATCCATTCCACGGGGACCTATACGCTCTCAGATAATGATGTTTGACAGTGTAGTTTCAAAACACGCATGAGACCACAGCAGGCAAATGGAAATGTACCAGTATTTTAGCTCCACAAGAGATCAGTGAGCTATATCATTATCATACAGCATCCATGTTACCCTTTATACTACTAAAGGCACGTCCTCGAGCTGGTGAGGCAGGGTCCCAAACAGAAAGCACAGAAATGCCACGCCTGTGAGGAGACGTGGATGGAGGATTGGTCCGCACGAGGCGGGTGCCAGTAATCCACGTCCACATATATAGGCAGAACCCGCACTGCTGGTTCGCTGACGCTGTACGGCGGTTGGGTGTTGTGAAGGCTGACGATACCTCCCGTCATAAAGGTTACCTCATCTGTAAATAGGATGAATGACAGAAATCGCAGCTACATGGTGGCCTGTACGACGAACCAGTGACAAAATCGTTGCCACTGAGGAAGAGTCAAAGGTAATAAGACCTGCAAGACCAGCACGCATTGCAAGTGATACAGATAATGGTAGTAGTTGTGGAGAATGTTACACATATTTGGCTTGCTCAGCCCATGCTAGTGGGCAACCAGCTTGGTGTTGATATCGGAATCGCGGACATACATCTTTTGTCTCCACTTTCTTAGCAGACGTAACTGCTTGGAATTCATTTCCTGCAAATTTCTTGTAATATTTTCATATGATCTCTATTCCGCCTTATTGTGTCAGAGATGATTACCTGCGGTTTGTCCTGATTTAGCAAAATCATCCTGTATAAATGGAGCAGTAACGAATGGGGAATCATAGTAGCGAAGTTATGGACTGGGGAGTAGGGAGATCCACTGCCATAAACCACTCCGACAAAGGACAGATTCGTAGGAAACTATGTAGTTCCTTTGCAAGCCTCAGACATCTATGTTGAACATACGTATCCTGAAGCAACGAATGAAAATTTGTACCAAGGCCGGGATTCGAACCCGAGCCTCCTGATCATTAAGCAGTTGCGTTAACCAGTAGGCCACCCTGGCACATTGGCACAACTGCACGGACTAGCCTAGTTCGCCTCTTTTCTCAATCCAAATCCCATTCACTCCTCAGTCCGCTCGAACACCACTGCAGAGACTCTCCAGCTGTACTGGAATAGGAACTCAGCATCGAACGAAGTGCTTCATGTTTGTGACCTAGCGTTCGGAAATGGCGTAACGAGACGGCTATTCGCATGGTACTGTCGCCAGCACATTTACAACGTTGCTGAATGACGATCAAACCACAACTAGGCGACAAGGTATCGGATGTCCAAGCCTCATAAGAGAACGTAGAGTTTCGAGGCTTACCAGGTCTGTAAAAGAGGATAGACAGCGACCTGTACAATACTGGTACAGGCACACGTATATCGGAGCACACCATTAAGCCCACATTACTGAACATGTGGTTCCGCAGCAAACGACCTCTGCATCTTCCCATATAGATCCAACGACATCGTTTATTACCATTACAGTGGGTACCAAATGACAGAGATTAGGGATTGGATCAATACATACGCGTTGCCTGGTCGGATGAAAGACGTTTCTTGGTTCACGCCACGTACACATCGCGACATCATCTAGACGAATGGCTGCAATAAGAGACTTTCACTTGGAGTGCCATGGGACCTACGGTGGTAAAAGAGGGAACCATGGCTGCTTTGGTCTACGTTAACATTACTGTGTACCACTTGCATCACTTTATGTTCTCTTTCCCAGCGATGGTGGAACCTTCCAGCACGATAACTATACGTTTCACACGGCCAGAATCGTGCTACAGTGGTTTGAGGAACATGATATTGGACTTACGTTGATGTATTCACCACCAAATTCGTCTGATATGAAGCTGATGGACCACATCTGGGACGCTATCGGGTGCCAACTCGGTCTCCAACAACAATTTGCTGCAATTCACGGGAACCGCTTGACTTTTACTTAGACGTCTGGTGCCACATGCCTCCTGAAACACACGAACGACTTATCGAAACTACGCCAAGCAGAATCATTACTGTGCTGCGTTCCAGACGTAGACTAACGCAGTATTAAGCAGATGGTCTTAATGTATGACCACTAGATGTGGCGGGCAGTTTTATGGGAAACAGATTTTAAATGCTCTGCTGATTGTGAACTGTAACACCGCTCAAAAAGTTAACCCGTCCATCAATACATCATGGAGTGATACGTTATGCGTTTCTAGTGAAATATTTCAGTAGAATTTTCATTCAGTGTTTTAACTTCGTTGAGTGTTGCAATGGGCGCTTGACTTTTTGGTTTTAGCTAATAACTTTGTGAAGTTTTTTTGGTATTGCTATTAGTTGTGGTTTAATAGTATTAATAAAAGTGGTTGCTTTCTTAGAATAGAGAGAAATTCGAGACAGCTATTGTTAGTTCTATAAATAATTCTACTGGTGTAACTGAACTTAGGTAATGTAACTGTAAAATTTTACCGTGAGTGAGAAGTGTGGGCTCTGTCCTAAGTTTTTGAGTAGTAGGTTAGGGTGTGGGATTTGTTCAAAGTATTTTCATTGGGGGAAATGCAGCGGGGAAGCCAGTGGGCACTCTAGCTAGATTATCTCCTGGGAATTCAGAATCTGTACTAGAAATAAGTTGACAGAGGAGTAGAGCTGACAAAGGATTAGGAGCGTAAGATCTGTGCCCTTCAGGTGCAATTACAACATGCAAAAGAGGAACTAGATAGGTTTAGGAGGGTTAAGGGTGCTGTGGAATGGTAACTGGCAGTTGGTTAGAATCCAGCTAGGAGGAGGAGGTATTCAGACAGTTATACTTTGCGTATATGCAGTAGATGTGGCCAACTGCCAGAGTTGAGTGGAGAGGAACCTCTTGTAGCTGTAGGTGTAGGAAACATGAATCAGTCTTCAGCAGTTAGGAGGCCTAGGTCAGTTGCAAAGTCTAACAGAAAGAAGAGGGTTCTGATGCAAGGTAGTTCGCACGGTAGAGCTTTGGGCCAGCAGTTGCAGGAAGTGTTGGGGAGTTAGTACCACGTCACCAGCACTGTGAAGCCTAGTGCAGGGTTGGCTCAGGTGACTGACAGCATAGGGGAGTTATGTAGGAATTTCACGAAGGATCAGGTAGTAATAACGGGTGGATCAGGGAACAGTCTGGATAGGGATGGGGAATATGATGTAGGTGGTGATCTGGTAAAAATAGCTACTCAAATTGATGGCACTAATGCGCATTTTGTGCAACTGTTTCAGCGTCATGGTCAGCCTCATCTTAATGCGGCTGTTAGGCGCGTTAACATGGGGCTGGCAGAGGGTATAGGTCACGATGCAGTGGTGTCAGTTGAGTCATTCAGTAGACTGGGTTTCACCAGGTATGGTCTGCATCTCAGTAGGTATGGAAAAGGGAGGCTGGCAAAGATTCTAGGTAACAGCGTAGTGGGGGTGGTGGGATCACTCATGGAAAAATTCCTGAAGTAGTTGGTGTTAGAGCTGCACGTTTTTTTGGATTGAAGTCAGCTGATAGATTTACCTGATTGAAGGAAGTCCCTGTAACTAAGGGCTCACCTTCAGAGGAACTCATGTTTCCAAGTAAAGAAGGAATTAGCATATTTCATCAAAATATTAGAGGTGTTAGAGATAAAGTTAGAGAACTGCTTGCCGGCCAGTGTGGGCGATCGGTTCTAGGCGCTTCAGTCTGGAACCACGCGACCGCCACGGTCGCAGGTTCAAATCCTGCCTCGGGCATGGATGTGTGTGATGTCCTTAGGTTAGTTAGGTTTAAGTAGTTCTAAGTTCTAGGGGACTGATGACCTCAGCTGTTAAGTCCCATAGTGCTCAGAGCCATTTGAACCACTTTTTTTTTTTTTAAGAGAACTGCTTATCGATGTTGACTGAAATTATTTGTATATCGGAGCACCGTTTAAATAATTTGACAACTCAGCGGTTTCCTTTATCAGCATACAGGTTAGCTGGCTGTTTATCAAGAAGTTTCTTGTAGGGTGGGGGAGTGGCCATGTATGTAAAAAACAGTACTCCATTTGAGTCCATAGACGTATCACGGCACTCCACTGAACACATATTTCAATGTTGTGCAGGAGCAGTTGAATTTAGTGAAACTAAACTTGTAATTGTTGTTATTTATACGTCTCTTAATTCTTACTTCAGAGCATTTCTGCTCAAGCTAGAGAGGATTCTTGATTAACTTTATAGGAAGTACCAGAAATTGGTTATATGCGGTGAATTTAATTTAAATTTTGTATGTGATGGTGCAAGGAAAAGGATGTTGGTAGATTTCCTAAATTCATGTGATCTGACGCAAATTGTACTTTTTCCAACTAGGGTACAGGGGGACGGTAGCACAGCCATAGACAATATTTTTATTCATTCATCATTACTACATGGGCATTCTGTTAGTGAAAGGGGGACAGGCTGATCAGACCATGATGCCTAATTATTAACACTAAAAGGCTTTTTTACTCAAACAAATGTCACATATTCCTACAAACTATGTAGGAAAGTTAATGCAACAGCAATAGAGAGTTTTTTAAACCTCGACAAGGAACAACAGTGGCAGAACGCTTATAGTGCCGATAACATAGATGACAAATATAATGCTCGCCTTAACACATTGCTCATGTTATTTGAGGGTTGCTTTCCATTAGAACGTTCTCAACGGGGTACTAGCAGTAAAAGTCAGCCAGCCAGGCTGACTGGTGGGATAAGGATATCATGTAGAACAAAGCGGCAATTATGTCAAAATGCTAGAAGTAGTCACAATCAAGCTACAGTAGCTCATTACAAATGTACTGCTCAAAAATATTATTAGAAAGCAAAGAGTATGGTACGAAAATAAAATAGCTTATTCACAGGATGAAATTAAAACCATATGGTCAATTGTGAAGGAAGTGCCTGGTCAGCAGGACAAGGTCGTCGATATAAAGTCGGTTCGTAGTGAAAGCATTTCTGTTACTGATAAATCAGATGTATGCGCAGTATTTAACAATCATTTTCTGAGCATTGCTGGTGAATTAAATAAAAATGTAGTTTCTACAGGGAGTCATAGAACTCTCTTGGCAAATTCCTTTCCGAGCTTGATGTCTGAAATACTCCTCTGTAATACAGACAATGGGGAGATTGAGTCAATAACTAAACCACTTAAGACTAAGGACTCTCACTGGTATAATGGAGTGCCTAGTAGAATATTAAAGTACTGTGCTCCACATGTTAGCCACTCACTTAGCCATATTTGTAATTTTTCCTTTAGGAATGGTCAGTTTCCTGAACTATTAAAGTACTCAGTAGTAAAGCCGCTTTATAAAAAGGGAGAAAGGGATCCTGTAGGCAACTTTAACCCTATTTCTATGCCGTAATTGTTTGCTAAATTTATTGAAAAGGCTGTGTATGTAAGGATAATTGATCATTCTATATCACAATATTTGCTATCAAATGTACAGTTCGGCTTCAGAAGTCGTTTAACAACTGAAAATGCTATATTCTCTTTCCTGTGTGAGGTACTGGATAGCTTAAGCAAAACGTTTAGAATGATAGGCATATTTTGTGATTTAAATAAGGTGTTTGATTGTGTTGATAACAAATTTTCCTCCAGAAGTTGGACCATTATGGAATGCGGGGAGTACCTCACAATTGGTTCACCTCTTACTGTAGCAACAGACAGCAAGTGTTGAGAATGGCTGTGGTGTGGGGGTCTGAGTGGGGTACGGTCAAATGTGAGGTGCCCAGGGATCAGTGTTGGGGCCACTCCTGTTGCTTATTTATATAAATGATATGCCCTCTAGTATTACAGGTAACTCTAAAATAATTCTATTTGCTGATGACACTAACTTGGTAGTAAAGGATGTTGTGTGTAACATTCTCTCGGTTTCAAAAAGTGCAGTTCATGACAGAAGTTGATGGCTTGTAGAAAATAAACTAACCCTAAATCACAGTAAGACTCATTTTTATAGTTTCTAACTCACAATTCAACAAAACCTGACTTTTTAATTTCACAGAATGGTCATATGATTAGTGACACTTAATAGTTCAAATTTCTAGGTGTTCGGATAGATAGTAAACTGGACAGTAAAGTGTCATGGAAAGCCCATGTTCAGGAACTTGCTCAAAGACTTAATGCTTCCATTTTCACTATTCGAACGATATCTGAAGCAAGTGATGTTTCGACAAGAAAATTAGTCTACTTTGCTTATTTTCATTCGCTTATGTCGGATGGTATTATATTTTGGGGTAACTCTTCCCATTCTAAAAGCATATTTTTTGCTCAGAAACTGGTGGTTCGGGCAATAAGCGGTGTAAATTCACGAACCTCTTGTCGACCCCTGTTTACGAGTCTGGGTATTTGAACATTGGCCTCTCAATATACATATTCCTTACCGTCATTTCTTGTTAACAATATTAGCTTATTCCCAAGAACAAGCAGCTTTCACTCAGAAATACTCGACAGAAATCAAACTAGCATTTGGATCTGACTTACTTAAATCTTGTGCAGAACGTTGTGCAGTATACTGCTGCATCTATTTTCAATAAGCTACCACAAGAATTCAAAAATCTTAGCAGTAATCCACGCGGTTTCAAATCGAAACCGAAGAATTTCCTCATAGCTCACTCTTTCTACTCTGTCGAAGAGTTCCTTGAAAAATTAAGCTGATTCTTGTTGTACTGTTGACTGCGTTTTTTAAACTTATGGCTTGACTTTTCTCGTGTTGATAAACACATTATTTTTATCTGTTATTACTTTTACGTTGTAATTTCATGTACTACACGTTCCATGTCCTTGGAGATTTGCTCCTCAGTTTGGTTCTACGGAACCTGACGTGTAAATAAAAAATTAAAAAAAAAGATCTCTTGGCACAAGGTAACATGAAACTCGGTACGCTTAGTGGCGTCACTCAAGACAGGCCACGTAGCTACATCGTGTGAGCACACCTCTTCAGTCAACAAGATAAACACATTACTTTCCAAATAAATTCAAAAAAGTCGTGTACATTGAAGAGATACTTTTAAGAAAAAGATGCTGACAAATCACGTAGGCACGGAGTCATGGCACTCTGGAGGAGAAGTTACAAGGCTGAACAGCCCTTCTGGTTCTCCAGCATCCCAGCATCGATGGCCCACTTGCTTCACTGAAAGAGATACATACGGCGAGAAAGAACGAGAATTAGGAACTTTACTTTTAAGTACTGGATAAATTAATAATGTTTTGAAACATCAATTGATGAAATAAATAACTGGGAAAAGGTAGTAAAACTGACTGGCTTGCAAATATCGTATAAAAAATCGTGTAAAAAATCACGGACGATACAGCTCAGGTAAACACTACACACAGAACACTAAATGAGGTGAACAATATTAAATTCTTGCTAAATGGATTAGAGTGAATGGCCTAGGTAAAGAAACCTTTAAAGCAAAGGTCAGAGAAATAGAAATACAGGTGATACACGAAAATGAGGAAATAAGAAAAGTACAACAAATTACCTTACCTAATGCGGTGTAAGAAACCCGTTGGTCTTAGCAGTCGCGCGCGGTTCCGGACTGAAGCGCCTAGAACAGCTCGGCCACAACGCCCGGCCCTTGCTGAGTTACCTGGAGGCCATGGAATACTACGATATGGATGCCCAAATCATCACATTAACTCCGCCGTGTTTCATTCTTGGGATAAAAGGCAGCCATAAGTGTAAACATTGTGAAACAAGTCTCATCCGAGCAAATGACATTCTTCCACTGCTCCACGGTCCAGGTTTTATGATTCTGGCACCGCATTTACCTTTTACGGGCATTTTCATAACTGATGAGTGGCTTTGAATTCCTGCTCGCCCTTTAATTCCGCACGTCTGGAGCTCCCGTCGTGTTTTCTGGCTCTTGACAGGATTCGCGTGTGCAGCATTCAGTTCTGCAGTGTCTTTTTCAGCTGTTGTCCCTTTATTTTTCGTCGTAATCGTCTTCAATGATTGCCTGACACGATCAGTCAGCCGGCCGGATTGGCCGGGTGGTTCTAGGCGCTACAGTCTGGAACCGCGCGACTGCTACGGTCGCAGGTTCGAATCCTGCCTCGGGCATGGACGTGTGTGATGTCCTTAGGTTAGTTAGGTTTAAGTAGTTCTAAGTTCTAGGGGACTGATGACCTCAGAAGTTCAGTCCCATAGTGCTCAGAGCCATTTTTGGACGCTCACTCAATCACTCAACAAACAATTCAGGATATGGTGCCTCTTGAAACACGGAAAACATTGACTACTTTGTACGGAAGCACTCACAGTGCTAGCACCAAAAATTTGCCCACGTTTTACTTCACGTACCTGGGACATAATGCACTCGCAATTACACAGGTCACTGATTCTACCACGATTCACATTTACAAAGTATTGAGGACATTGTACAAGTGCCGTTCGTCGTCAATTACAACAGCGCGAACTACTGGCGTGTCCGAACCGTGCGGCTTTCGATACCATAGGAAAAATATACAAAAAAACTTGCTCTTCCATAAATACGAGGGGCGTTCAGAAAGTAAGCTCCGATCGGTCGCGAAATGGAAACGACTATGAAAATCCGATAAAGCTTTGCACAGATGTGTTGGGTAGTGTCTCTAGTATAACCCCAGTTAGCATCACGTCGCTCTTCTCATTTCTGAGCTCGCAGTGAGTGCGTAAAGATGTCTAGAAAATAGTGTCTGCCGCCAAGTACGAGGGCCTGGTGAGAAATTTCGCCTGAAGCTATGCAGCTAACATTACATAACTGTCGTGCTGTTTCTTCTTCAAGACAATTCTCAGCCGCATTCTGCAGGGGCAATGAAGATGCTCCTGCATCGTTTTCAAATGGAAATGTGAGATTACCCACAATACAGTCCGCAATTGTCTCCCCCTGGGTTTCATCTCTGGTCACATGAACCGCTGTCTTTGAAGACAACATTTTGACACAGACAACGAGGTGTAGGCCAGCGTGGAGAATTGGCGGAAAGCACTGGCGGCTGCCTTCTATGATGAGGCTATTGAAAAGTTGGTACAACGCTATGACAAAAGTCTAAGTCAGAACGGCGACTACGTAGAGAAGTAGCTGAAAGGTGTAGCTAATTGTTACAAGTAAAACATTTCTGATGTTCACTGTGGTTTCAATTTGGCAATCAATCGGAGCTTACTTTCTGAACAGGCCTCGTAGCTAATGTCGTTACTTCAACATTCGTAAGACCACTGTGTTCCTATATACATCTGGAAACACTTACCCTCTTTGAGTGATGTTTAGTCGCGGAATTATAAAGAAATGAGAGAAATATCTTCCCTAGCATACTGATGATAAAAACGGGATCTGTATCAAAAATTGAAACAAGAAATATATTCTAAATAGGGAAGAAAACGGACGCAGTACAAAAACGTACAATACGAAAACCTTTAAGAAGTATGCGTGATGTCAAATGGATGGAACGCAACTTCATCGCCTTTTGCTCGAAACCAAGAACAGGACTACCGTGGTACATGAAGGTCAAGTATGATCTAGCGGAAATAAGTATACAACTAGAAGACGCTTAAAACAGGTACATTGAAATTTGGCCGTTACGTTAGCAACTTTCACTTTTCAATCTGCCCCTTTCACTGTTCTATTATTTTGCGTATTACGTAACGCAGGTCTGCAAATTATGCAGTTCTGTAGCTGCTTGTCGACTGTGAACAGTACTGTTGAACTTTGAGTCTGCCTGCGAGGTATACAGGAAGCTGAGTTTCGGTTGAGCCTACCAACCAGTTGCTGGCATTCTGGGCTGCGTATTTCAAGAAGCTCTTTGTATTCTGTCGCGCTTGGAGTGAGTCTTGTTTTGCAGGCTGATGGAGCCTGCTTGCTGCTTTGCAGTGTGCTAAGACGCACTTTGCGGTATGCAGTGCACACACGTTTGTGGTATTAGTTTGCTACACGTTCATAAGAATCGTGTGGTTCATGCGTAATACTTTCTTGGTTCGCATCGGTACTTTGCGGTATGCAGTGTACGCACGTTTGTAGTATGAGTTCGCTACACGTTCACAGAAATGGTGTGGTACGTGCGTAAAAACTTTCTCGGTTCGCATTGCGAAACTCGAAGTAGAGAATTTCACTTTCATGACTTGGGATCGCGGGGATCTGTTTTTTGTGCTTTGGTGAAGGGAAAAGCTTTCTATACTTGGCACAGGACCTGTTTTTCTCACTCATCCGCAAGGTAGAATATTTAACTTCGTAGCACTTTCTAGAAATGAGCCTTCATTAATAGCTTGCGACTTATATACAGTTTTCTTTGTTTGCATATACTCATATGTTGGAGCTCTATGTAGTACGAGTTTTATGAGCTTCGTGATTTAACTACCTTGGAGCTAATTATATGGATTTACATTGAAACGTTATTTCAAATCTATTTTTCCTTGCCAATAACTTTCCTGTCTTACCGAGTTTATACCAACTCGCACTCAGCAGTCAGTATACAACACGCAATGTGAAACGTATAACTTGCCTTCAGCAATGAGTTAATTTTGTGGGTTTCTCACTGTAATAAACATTAAAACTAGATTCTGTAATTGTGAGATATTGTAACAAACTGGCAGTACATGCCCACAGCACTGCACGTGGCTATTAGCCAAGTTGTTTTACATGTTTTTCTCGAATGATTACGTTTATTCTAGTTCACATAAATTCAGTTTCCTTTTACTATATTCATTGTAAATAATTGCGATAAAAATAAATGTTCATTGTCTGGGTAATTTTCCACCAACTCTCAGCAGTTAGATCGCGTTACTAGTTTGATTCATGGGTCTATACATTGTGTATGAGAGGGCATACTGACGTGCTCGATTGGTGTCATACTCTTCAGTCCACAATTTTTCGTGTCTCTTTTCTACTTTTTCTTAGTGATACTTTTTGTGTGCTGCTCGACAGTCAAAAACACGTATATGAAAGATTCTTTTCGGTACTTGAGTAAGAACCTTTAAAAGTACCGATAAGCTTACATTAGCAAATATTGAGAAAGTCGTATTTTTCTGTTTTTCATAATTATGGTGAGAACGTATACAAAGAAACGACAGCATATCCTTGCAGCGCTGTCAAGACTCTTCCAATATATTCTTCTGACGCCAGGTGTCAGGTGAGTAACATGGACAAGTGACAGCCGCGGAGTTTAAAAAGGAATAATATCACCACAGGTTTCGTAAATATATGTGTGATTGACGACTAATTAAGCTTTGTACAAAAGCATCTATATAATTTTTTTAAATATCAGAGGTTTTGTATATCTCTGGGTCTTGTTTTTAAGCTGCCGCTCAGAAGTACCTGCTTGGAGATGAACCTGAATCATTGATTACTCAACTGGAATTATTGACTGAGTTTAATCCATGTAACGTTGCATAAAATAACATAAGAGAAAAATGTAAATGATTATTAGAAATCAAGTGATTTTGTAAGTAACCGAGTGATAAATGTAAAGGAGGAATTTCATCGTAGCTGCCGAGTTTACAACTAACATTCATTTTCGATCTTGAGTAGAAATTTATTTATTTTTAAGATGATTAACACTGTTGCAATCAGTCCCAAGTGAATTAACTCGTCTAAAAGTTATGCACTTACACGACGGTTATTCACAAATAAACTTCTGATTTCCTTGTAGCTTCATGGCGCTTGTGTGCCTAAAAAAGGCGACTTTGAAGGTCATGTTGCGACAGTCAGCTTTCTGTTACTTTCGTCTGTCTGTGAACAGCAAGCGACTGATATCGACGATGTTACTGTGTCTCCTCTCAGTTGCTAGTTACTTTCTGTCATTCGCTTTCTGCAAGCAGAGGGAGTCAGCCCCGCCGACATTCACCGTCGATTGTGTTGCCTGTATTGTGATGGGGTAGTGAACGATGGTGTCGTGAGGGAGAGCTTCGGAAAATTCAAGGCTGGTTGCACAGATATGCTTGATGAAAGTGGTCGAGAATATGTTCAGACGTGACTGTTGAACTCTTACAATATGTTTACAAAATTCTGAGTGCGATTCGTCGATTTACAGTTTTTGCGCTTTCTGAAGATGTGCCTCAGATTTCAGGGGCAACTCTCTTTAACACTGTAACACAGAGTTTAGGTTACCGTTTTAGGTTTGTGATTGTGGGTACCAATGTGTCTAACCAATGTTCACAAAACTAAAAGACTGGGTTGGACCTCCACATTCCTTAAGTTGTACCATGAAGAGGGGGAGGAATTTCTGACTGGAACCATGAATCGGGGCGAGACATGGACGTAGTACGTGAACTCTGGAACAGAGTCTTTCCAAACAGTGCAAGTACACATATTCTCGGAATGAACACAACAAAAGCAAGATGACGCTTTCAATCCGCAAAATGATGGTTACACTTTTTCAGGATTGCAAGTCAATTTTGGCAACAGATTTCATGAGAGTATCGCGGGAGAATTCTGCGATATCCAGGTTTATTCTGAGACTCTTACGAAATTCTGGTGGGCAATGCAAAACACACGGCTCGGGATTACAACCAAAGCAGTCAATCTCATTCACGACAACGCGCGACCCCTGCAGCGAATCGAACGAAGGAAAAAATCAGACTTTGGCGTATAACGCGGAATTGGCATCAAGAGACTTCCATCTCTTCCCCAAGATAAAAGTCAGCTACTCAGCACTTAATAATCGACGATGAGTTCGAAATACGCTATCAACAATTCGCTGAAGTTCGTGTCCATTTAAGAGAAATGTTTGAATTTGAGTATGTGGATAAGCAATCTTAATACGTATGCAAAGACAGTATATCGAGAATTTTGTTATTAATTTTTTTCTTTATTTACCGGAAATTTGGAGGCCAATTTATGAACTGCCCTCGTAGTTTCAATCGACGTACAGACAGAAGAAAAGGGCTGTACTAAAACTTTTTCATCAAAAACTACTTTGGCCAACGTGACGAAAGCCCAGTCAGGTGGAGTATTAGAGGTAATTTCAATAACAAAATTGAGCTAGCGGAACATCGCCTCAAGATAAGAGGCATACACGGTCTTTCTTTTTCTTCACAGTCCATCACCATTACGATGTATTAACTTTCGCCCAAGACTTATGAAACAAGTTTGCCAATATCGCAAGGAATTCTTTTTATTACTATTACCGGTGTCGACAGATCTACACTGCAGCAATGATCTTGTAACGCTATTAGATGCACTTGCTTTTTATAACACTGAAAGTCACATAGTGATGTTGCGTCAAATTTTAATAAAAAGTAGCAGGAAAAATCAGCATATCGCAAATAAAATACCACACAGCTAAAACATACAACATGTTGTGATAATGTCCCAATATACTAATGTATAAAATGATGTGCTAATGTCCCAGCATACACTAGTATGTTGGGGCATTAGCACATCATTTTGTATGTTTTATAAAAGAATTACTGGCCACCTTGGCAAAGTTGGTTCTTCAAGAACAACGTAACTTTCAGATCGGCCCAATGACCGACGCAATGTCAAACATATACGAGGCCTGTTCAGAAAGTAAGCTCCGATTGATTGCCAAATCGAAACCACAGTGAACATCAGAAATGTTTTACTTGTAACAATTAGCTACACCTTTCAGCTACTTCTCTACGTAGTCGCCGTTCTGACTTAGACTTTTGTCATAGCGTTGTACCAACTTTTCAATAGCCTCATCTTAGAAGGCAGCCGCCAGTGCTCTCCGCCAATTCTCCACGCTGGCCTACACCTCGTTGTCTGTGTCAAAATGTTGTCTTCAAAGACAGCGGTTCATGTGACCAGAGATGAAACTCAGGGGGAGACAATTGCGGACTGTATTGTGGGTAATCTCACATTTCCATTTGAAAACCATGCAGGAGCATCTTCATTGCCCCTGCAGAACGCGGCTGAGAATTGTCTTGAAGAAGAAACAGCACGACATGTAATGTTAGCTGCATAGCTTCAGGCGAAATTTCTCACCAGGCCCTCGTACTTGGCGGCAGACACTATTTTCTAGACATCTTTACGCACTCACTGCGAGCTCAGAAATGAGAAGAGCGACGTGATGCTAACTGGGGTTATACTAGAGACACTACCCAACACATCTGTGCAAAGCTTTATCGGATTTTCATAGTCGTTTCCATTTCGCGACCGATCGGACCTTACTTTCTGAACGCCCCTCGTATAAACTGTGAAATAAATTGAAATGTACAACGCACATTAGATGTTAGGTTTGCACGTTTATCTAGCGGCATTTTTCAGTTAACTTCGTCACAATACGTTGGCACATTAGAAAGTCAGCTGCCATGGCAATGACTATTAACTGAGACATTTCCCTTACTTGCTTTACACAGTTTGGCGCACGACCTCGGAACCACAGGCTATTATTTGACTTCAACAGTGTAAGGTTTCTAAAATCACCCTGCAATTGCGGCTTAGTTCAAGGCATATACTGACTTACTTTCACAAGGGGGCGGTTTTCAAAATTTAGCAGGGAGCTTACATCTTCAGCATCGTTATAGCGACAGTGTTACTTCCTGAGACGAGAAAAGACCAACCTCTGCCAAATGAGCATCTGAACGACATGCTTGACACATCGATCAAAAAGAATTGGCTTAAAGGAAAAAAACGAAAACTGAGAGTGGCTACCATAATGGTGGTAAGCTTATCGTGGTAGTAAGGAGGCAAATAAAAAAAAATAAAAAAAATAGATAAAATATTAATTTGACAAGTCGTGATTGGTTCAAATGGCTCTGAGCACTATGGGACTTAACATCTGAGGTCATCAGTCCCCTAGAACTAACCTAAGGACATCACACACATCCATGCCCGAGGCAGGATTCGAACCTGCGACCGTAGCGGTCGCGCGATTCCAGACTGCAAGTCGTGGTCCCAGTGATCTCAACGAGATGTTAATAAAATATGTAGTTGCTTTTTGGCTGTTGAAAATGATATTTTATTTATATATATTCGACGTGGAGAATTTCTTGCTGAAACAGATTTGCACAAGAAGTATTTCACCATTAAGACGGTCTCCGTAGTGTTGGGGCCGTACTTAGTCTGGGTGTGACTGGCAGAAACACACTTTAAATAATGTCATGCTCTATCCTAAGGTGTTGTTTTCTTCAAGGAAAAAGAGACCTGAAAGAAGGGACAGCGTTAACTAATTGTTGAATGAAAGGACGGTACGCCCAATTGTCCTCTGACGATACGTAAGCAGTTGCCGTCACAGTGTGTAATACAATTAGCTTCTTCAAAATTCAAATGGCTCTGAGCACTATGGGACTCAACTGCTGAGGTCATTAGTCCCCTAGAACTTAGAACTAGTTAAACCTAACTAACCTAAGGACATCACAAACATCCATGCCCGAGGCAGGATTCGAACCTGCGACCGTAGCGGTCTTGCGGCTCCAGACTGCAGCGCCTTTAACCGCACGGCCACTTCGGCCGGCCATTAGCTTCTTCAACTACAATACAAATACACTAAGATGACAGAAGTCATGGGGTAGTGATATGCACATATACAAATGGCGGTAGTATCGCTTAAACTAGGAATAAAAAGAAAGTGGACTGGCGGAATTGTCATTTGTACTCAGGTAACGCGTGTCTGAAAGTTGCCAACGTGGTTATAGCCGCACGACGGGTATTAAGAGACTATGAACGCGCATTGTTAGCTGGAACATTCTGTTTCGGAAATCGTAAGGAAGCGTCGAGGGGCATGAAAGGGAAGCAGTGGTTGGGAAGGGAGTGAGACAGGGTTGTAGCCTCTCCCCAATGTTATTCAATCTGTATATTGAGCAAGCAGTAAAGGAAACGAAAGAAAAATTCGGAGTAGGTATTAAAATACAAGGAGAAAAAATAAAAACTATGAGGTTCGCCGATGACATTGTAATTCTGTCAGAGACAGCAAAGGACTTGGAAGAGCAGTTGAACGGAATGGACAGTGTCTTGAAAGGAGGATATAAGATGAACATCAACAAAAGGAAAACGAGGATAATGGAATGTAGTCGAATTAAGTCGGGTGATGCTGAGGGAATTAGATTAGGAAATGAGACACTTAAAGTAGTAAAGGAGTTTTGCTATTCGGGGAGCAAAATAACTGATGATGAAGAAAAATGTAGACTGGCAATGGCAAGGAAAGCGTTTCTGAAGAGGAGAAATTTGTTAACATCGAGTATAGATTTAAGTGTCAGGAAGTCGTTTCTGAAAGTATTCGCATGGAGTGTAGCCATGTATGGAAGTGAAACATGGACGATAAATAGTTTGGACAGGAAGAGAATAGAAGGTTTCGAAATGTGGTGCTACAGCAGAATGCTGAATATTAGATGGGTAGATCACATAAGTAATGAGGAGGTATTGAATAGAATTGGGGAGAAGAGGAGTTTGTGGGACAACTTGACGAGAAGAAGGGACCGGTTGGTAGGACATGTTCTGAGGAATCAAGGGATCACAAATTCAGCACTGGAGGGCTGCGTGGAGGGTAAAAATCGTAGAGGGAGACCGAGAGACGAATACACTAAGCAGATTCAGAAGGATGTAGGTTGCAGTAGGTGCTGGGAGATGAAGAAACTTGCGCAGGATAGGGTAGCATGGAGAGCTGCATCAAACCAGTCTCAGGACTGAAGACCACAACAACAGCAACAACAAGGGAATTTGATATTCCGAGATCCACATTGTCAAGAGTGTGCCGAGAATACCAAATTTTAGGCTATGCCTCTCACCACAGAAAATGCTGTAACCGACGGCCTTTACTTAACGATCGATAGCAGCGGCGTTTGTCAGTGCTAGAAGGCAAGTAACACTGCATGAAATAGCCGCAGAAATAAGTGATGAACGTCCCACGAACGTAAGAGTTAGGTCAGCGCGGAAGAGTTTGGCGTTTATGGGCTATGGCAGCAGATGACCTCCGCGAGTACCCATCTCCTGCAGCGCCTCTCCTGGACCCTAGACGACTTGAAAACCGTGGCCTGGTCAGATGAGTCCCGTTTTCTTTTGGTAAGTGTTGGTGGTAGGGGTCGGTTGTGGTGCATGATGGCAGGGTTCGAGTGTGGTGCAAATCGCACGAAGCCACGGACCCTCAAGGCACTGTGCAAGCCGGTGGTGCCTCCATAATTGTGTGGGCTATGTTTACATGAAATGGACTGGGTATTCTGGTCCAAATGAACCGATCACTGACTAGATGGTTATGTACGTCTACTTGGAGACCATCTGCGGCCATTCATGAACTTCATGTTCTTAAACAACGATGGAATTTTTATGGACAACAGCGCTTCATATTACCAAGCTACAGTTGTTCGCAACTCGTTTGGAAAACATTCTGGACAATACGATAAAATGATTTAACCATCCGGATCTCACGACATGAATCCCGTCGAACATTGTTGGACGTAATCGAGACGTCAGCTTGAAACAGTTCTCGGGTATCCCACCGGATAGCGTCGTAATTTCTCCACAATATTTTGGCAGACATACACGCTGCCATCTTCAAGTGGTTCCTGACGAATGCTGTGCTTTTTCTCGAGGCGCCCTATGTATACTAGCCGTTATCCCCTCCACCGTTCCTCTCCTGGTATCTTTGGTGCGGCCGGCGCGACGGCTACTGGAGGTGGTGGGGAAAGCGGCGCCTGGGTCTGAACTGGGGTCTAAAGTCTCCCTGCTGCCGCCGTTGGGGGCGGTCCTCGATCTCTGAAACCACATCCTTCTCTCCAGGCTGAGTGTAGGGTTCAAGGCCTGACTAAGTTGAAGGCCGCTGTCTTTATTAATTAGATCATCCTGTAGTCGGATTTCGATGGCCTCTTTAGTAACGCAGTCCCAGAAGTAGGAGGATTGACAGAGTATTTTTGTTTTTTCATAGTCCATAGTATGGTCAGTCTTTATACAATGGTCAGCCAAGGTTGATTTAATGGCCTGGCGTAATTCGGTATGGCGCTTGTGTTCGCGGCACCTCTCTTCTACAGTGCGGACTGTCTCCCCAATGTATGATTTTCCGCACTGACAGGGAATTTGATAAATGCCTGGTTTTCGAAGGCCTAGGTCATCTTTCACTGAACCCAGTAGAGTCAAGGTTTTTGCAAGGTGGCGGAATACACATTTCACATTGTGTTTCTCAAGGATTCTACTGATTTTTCTTGAGGTGTTTCCGACAAACGGAATGCACGCCAATGACTTGTGTTCTTCTGTTTCTTCTTCTTCTTGTTCTCTTGGCGCAGTCTGTCTGAGTGCGTGTCTTATTTGCTTCTGGCTGGACCCATTTTTCCGAAATGTTGTCTCGAGGTGCTGTAGTTCTGCTGGAAGGCTCTCCTGATCGCAGATCGATCGTGCCCTGTGAACAATTACGACGCTACCCTGTCGGATACCCGAGAACTCTTCAAATTAGCCGGCCGGAGTGGCCGAGCGGTTCTAGGAGCTACAGTGTGGAACCGCGCGACCGCTACGGTCGCAGGTTCGAATCCTGCTGCGGGCATGGATGTGTGTGATGTCCTTAGGTTAGTTAGGTTTAAGTAGTTCTAAGTTCTAGGGGACTTATGACCTCAGCAGTTGAGTCCCATAGTGCTCAGAGCCATTTGAACCATTTCTTCAAATTAGAAATACGCCGGGAAAACTTCAGATCGAGACGTCAGTTCTGGCACAAAATCTTGCACCGACACTGGACGGCTACTGAGGCAGCATGCCTCAGTATTTTTGCAGCGGACTTCCAACAACTTGTTGAGTGCATGCGACGTCAAAATGTTGCAATACGACGGGCAAAAGGAGGTCCGACACAATGTTAGGACGTATCCCATGACTTTTGCCAGTTCAGTATATATTACCACTGAATCTCTCACCAGCGTTATTGCGAAACTTACGCGAGTGTTATTACTTCATGAAAATTGTACCGCACACAGTACTCTATAATAATCTCTGCCAACTGCCACTAGATCCCGGGAAATGATCTATCGACAAGCACTGCTGCCTGATAGGTGGTCCACGAACTTCCACACCACTGTACCACTTTCTATTACAACAGATCCTCATAAATGAAAGAGACTGAAATAAGCGCCTCCGATACTGAAAATCAATTACAACTACTCACAGAGGATAAGGCATATTGCTCAGGCGAGAGAGAGATTGAAATAAGAACCTCCGATAAAGAAAATCAGTTAAAACTATTCACAGGGGATAAGGCATCTTGCTCACGCAATGGATTTTACGTTAGTGACGCTGTGAAATTTATCCCTTTCGCAGCTCATATGTATCGAAAATCTCTCACGCGGCATATAGCTTCGCATGAACAGAAATGAAGGCGGATCATTCTCTAGACGAACTGGTAAGGGAACAGGTTCATAGAATTACAGATCAGCTATGCTAACGAGCATCAGTGACAGGATACTACCGCACTTATTAAGATAAAATATTACGACCAGCGTGGAAAAGAAACACGTTGCTGAACCAGCACAGACTCAAGAAAAGCTACCCGAGTGACACAAAGTTTGCTGTATTCACACACGACGTCCTACACACAGGAAATGCAGGTCAACAGGAAGGTTTTTTTTCCATATTTTTTAAAGGATTTCTTCGCTATGCAGCAATGTCGATTATAACAACAAAGATCCGATTAGGTGATCTTCGTAGGTGGATTTTTGTATAAAAGAACCTATTACGTCTCATAAGAAGGCGGATGGTTGACACAAAGGGAAGGAAAATACGATGTGGCTCAGAGACTCGTAATAGGACAACTGGCGTTATCAATGTACAGAGCAATCAGAAAGTCCCATTACCATGCTCCCACATTGTATTAATGTGTGATTGTGGTAGAGGACAAATTTGAAATAGTATGACTGTTTCGTATTGTTTATTCAAGAGTTTCTGTGTGCATCATCGTTTTCATAGCAGTGCTATGCTCCTCCATCTACAATGTGAAGTTCTCCTCTACACTGCTGGCGTCATGGCAGTAAATACACCTCGAACAGTGTCCTTAAGTTCGTCAGCTTATCGTATATCTGTATCTGTTTAATGAATCCTTGTAATGCATTGTCGCAAGATGACCAATCAGAACTTTGGCATAGCTACCTCGAAGGTGCAGGCAAATGGACAGAACCAAGTCCAATATATTTATCAATACCTCATTAAAATATTCTCTAGCGGCAGCAGCATAATGAGCTTCTGCTCCATCCTGCTGGAACCATACACGACCGAGCAGTGCCCGATCTTGCAGATGTGGGACAGATAAGTCACGCTATGTGGTGAGATACGCAACGTGATTCAGAATACCGTCAAAGAAATATGGACCTACCAAGCTGTTAGCAGAATTTGGAGCCCAGATCATGACATGCGGTGGGTTGTCAAGTTCTTCATAAAAATGTGGATTTTTTTTCGAGAAACAATTATTTATCTATTTTTCACTGTGATATATTGCACACTCATCCGAGACAAACGCCTTCCCCTTGAAGGAAGAGTTATAAAGAGATCGAGCATTTGCTCACAGTCCTGAAAACGTTTTGATTGTTGTTATCACTCAGTACGCTAGCAAACGAATGTTTAAATCCCTAGAACTTCGAATCATTTTTCACATGGTTTTGTAATTCGACTATGGAACTCCGAATTTCTATGACCACTTACGAATGGACTTTTTTGGCGAGCGTTCCACAGACGCTACAACCTCCACACACGTTTCCAATCATGACAGTTGTCGTCCTGAATTGGGCTTATCTTTTATTAAGGCATTTGCAGAGAGCTTTCTCTCATACCGTAAAACTGTTGTTTATGGTACAGAAGGTTTCTGATACCTTACAGTGAAATCATGCTGAATATCTCTCATTGATTTCCATGTATGGCGTAGTACGTCGCGTTCACTACGATCCGTTCCTCCGTCATGTAAGTGGACTCATCAGCCAAGATTTAGTTGTGCATCAGCACCTACAACTATAAGAAAACCTCATTATCATCTATGCAAGCCCAATTCAACAATGTTGCCCGATGACACTCTATAAAACGTCTGAATACCTTTTCAAAGGTGATAATATATGAGGTTTTATTTCTCTTTTTGTGTGTTTTGTGAGAGTCTCCGTCTATGTACTTCCTCTTGTAACAGCTTGGGGTGCACTACGACCCTGTACACAATTTGAGGAAGCGGTCCAAATTTCGCCTATGGTCTAAATTGGCCTAGCTGGCTATTTGGTACTGAAGGATGGGGGAAGTGATGGTGGGCATGGCGCAGCTTAGCGGAATCAGTATAAAACAGCGCTTCAGGCCGCGTCAATTGACCTGTAAGATTTCCACACGAATTCATCGTCGCATGCGATTGTAGTCAGCATAAAATCAATTTAAACCATCTTAAAACGTTTACAGGTATACATTCATAAAGTTTCCGTGTTTACAAGTAGTCTTCTCTCTAGTACATCGTGTTAAAGGTAAAATTAGCTTTTAGAATATCTTTAGTTTTAATAGCTACCAATTTTTGTTGTTTAAGCTGAAAATTAAGTACTAGTGATGCTCTAGATTTGAAATATTGCATATCGTGTAAATTTGGGCTGTAGCTAGATTTTTGACAATTTTGTCAAAATGACTAACCCATGCCGTGTTCTTTCTAGAATGTCGAGGAGAAACACAAAATATATCCTGCACAGGAAACAATGTTACAAAAAAATGCTATAGAAGAAAAAAATTCTGCTAATCCTGCTAAACGAAATGCTGTCAAAAGAAAATGAAGTTCGAAAAAGAGTGTGAAACCTCCTAACACTTTAGATTAGGAGTAGGTTTATTTTAAGTAACCGTGTATCTGCAATTTATGAAGTGTGCTTTCTGTGTTGTTTGAACTCCTTGATGTATTGCAAGAAAATTAATGTTTTGTAATGTATATATGAAAAAAGCAAAAGATATATTGAAATTTTAAATTATGGTAATATGAATGTGTTTATGAAGGAAGTATGTTTGTTAAAAGCTGGTTCACGCTTAGGGCACTTGTATTTGTAACATGTAAACGCCGTAGGGAAGTCCCTCCGCAACGAAAGTGACATGGCGCGATGTAAAAGCTGGCTTTGGCGGTCGAACTGAACGCCTCCTTTGTGTGAATGGTAAGCAGTGTGTGGCAAGTCTTAGCACGGTACACCTCTACGGTGCTAAGAGAGACAATTGGAAGCTGCATTAGAAGGGATTTGCCTCGAATGTGGATCTGGCTATTATTTGGTATTCACGGAATACTGGAATGACTGTAATATGTTCAAAATCTGACGCCAAGACGAGATTTTATAGAGCATTCGTACATCAAGAGTCGTGAGTACAGTTAGCCGTCATTTCGCTACTGCTTCACAGACTTTATACACTCAGTTACATAATGTATATTGGTATGGACCAGTTAATTTCTGTGTTGTTCCAATAATAATCACATAAAACGTCAATTAGTGGTCGAAACCATAAATTCAATCTTGATCACGAACCTACTTTATACACTCAGTTACATAATGTATATTGGTATGGACCAGTTAATTTCTGTGTTGTTCCAATAATAATCACATAAAACGTCAATTAGTGGTCGAAACCATAACTTCAATCTTGATCACGAACCTACGCAAGGTCATCACCTAAGTGCTACTAAAACCGAGTATCCTGATTTAAATGAACAATTCTGGCATTCATGTGTTTAAAAGTGATTTTTTGTCTATAGTAAAATGAATAGCAAAAACTAAAGCAAGAGTAAAATTTGGATACTTTGTTTATGGACTACTCCAAGTGATATTGTTAAGGTAGGAAGTAAATAAGTACAAAAATGTAAAGGTCAATCAACAAGAAAATGAAACCCCAATTATTGAGTGGCAAAAACCATAAAAGCGAGGCTGAAAAGGCTTTTGCTGAAGTATCCTTAGATTATTATAAAATATACTTTTGTAGATTGTGTAAATATTATTGCCAAGATTACCTGCTTCACAGGTGATTAAAGTACAACTACATATAAATCTTTAATGAACCGATTTGCGGTAGTACTGTTAAAAGTGAAGTTATGCACATTTTCAAAGATAGTGTGGTTTTGGTAACCACCGTGAATGGTTCCTTTTGAAGTTAATTGAGCCCTGTGTTTTTTATTACCTTGCAAAGTAATTTAAGTCAATGATTAACTTTTAGAGATAGGTTTTACGTTTGCAATAATCAAAGAACCATGGTTAGTGAAAGTATACCAGTTTATGGGTCACCATCATAAATCTTTAATGAACCGATTTGCGGTAGAACTGTTAGAAGTTATGCACATTTTCAAAGACAGTGTAGTCTTAGTACCCATCATGAATGGCTCCTTTTGACGTTAATTAAGCCCAATGTTGCAGTTTATTACTTTTCAAAGTAATTGAAGTCATTGATTAGCTTTTAGATACAGTTTTTACTTTTGCAATTATCAAAGAAACTTGGCTAGTGAAACTGTACCAGTTTATGGGTCCCCGTCATATTGTCCTCCTATTAAGAAAAAATGGAGCTGCTACTGTTACTAACTGCCACATGCATAAGAGCTTAAACAGTGTATTTAAGATGTTATTCATATTTGTTTGTGTAATTTATGTCAGCCATGATAGAAGCCCCTAATGTCCAAAATCAGTTCTGCACTTCATGCAGTAACGTTTTCGTATTTTGATTAAGTAATGCTATTGATTGTGGCCGTCAGTAGTATGAGCTCGAAGCAATTTTGCTCCCCGTAATTTACTGAGTGTGGGTGTTTTTGGTAATGCTATTACACGCAGTACATAGTGCACTGTGCCATTTTGTATCCTGTTTGCTATTCACAGGGAAGTATCAACAAAAAAAACTTCAATAACTAATATCCAATTTTCTGAAATATATATTTACAAATTAATGTGCCTAATTAGGCTGGCAACAGCTCATTTTCTTCATTCACTCATAATTTTACCACTTCTGTTAACTCCCAAGGTTAAGGCCCATTTGGTTTTACTGTCAACTGCACAAAATTAGAAATTACAGTCCGATACCCTTTTCCATTAGACACACGCATGGTCTAACTTTGAAATTCCCTCAGAGCGTATCACTAGCGTGTTTCACGACACATTAGCGCTATACGTAGGTTTTTCCGTGGCAGAACTAAAGGTTTACTTATTAGGGAATAGTGTTATAATCTCATCCAAATACTTTACGGTTGTGACACGAGGCATATACGGGAAGTATGGTCCGATCGGGTGCGAAATGGAAACCACAGTGAATATTCGATGAAGCTTTGCACGGATGTGTGGGGGAGTGTCTCTAGCATGTCCGTCGATCGCGTGACGTTTCTCTTTTCTGAGCGCGCACTGAGCCTAGAAAATGGTGTCTCCCACCAAGTATGAGCACCTGGTGAGAGATTTCACCTGATGCCATGCAGACCACATAACTATAATGTGTATCCTCCTCCATGACGACCCTCGACCGCACGCTGCAGGGGCAATGAAGACACTCCTGCAGCGTATTCGTTGGCAATTGTTTTATCTTCCACCATACAGTCAGGATATGGTTCCCTCTGATTTGCATCTCTTCGCTCACATGAACCGCTGGCTGTGAAGACAACGTTTTGGCACAGTTAATGAGCTGTAGGCCAGCGTAGAGAATTGGTGGATAGCACAGGAGGCTCGCTACTATGAGGAGGATACTGGAAAGTTAGTACAATGCTACGAAAAACGCCCGACGTCGGAGGTGTGACTATGTAGAGAAGTAGCTGGAAGGTATAGCTAACTCTTGCAAATAAAACATTTGTGATTTTAAAAGTGATTTCCATTTCGCGATCAGTTGGACTGTACTTATCGAATAGCCCTCGCAGCTAAAAGAAAAAGAAATAATACAAACGGAAATGGATGAAAAAAGGAAGAAAGTAATTCAGAAGAGTCACAGACAGATGAACCCGCCACATCATTCATTGTCGAGGACTTGTGAATGAAAATTTTCTGGTGATGTGCAAGAAGAGCTGTGAGTTATGTGCATCATGTGTAATATGTGGGCACATAACAAAGGTACAGGGACAGATAAAGACTTTTATACTTGTGACTTTTACATCTTACAGTCATTGAAAGGCACAGTAAATTGCAGATCATACAATCTGTACTGCCTATATAATCAGCGCCTCCTCGAGTCCTCTTCGCAGTTCGCCGCTTTACCTCCGATGATGTCTCCCGCAGTCGGAGACGAAACGTTAGGAGACAGTTTTATACTTCGACCACGGCCTATCAGCCCGGAAGTTTTAAGTGAAGAAAAATTGCAGATGTTCAAATGAAGACCACTTTTAGCCTTTGGGTTATCGACGGTGAAAGGTCACCGAATTATTGATAGGCTAATGAAAGAAATCATGGCTTCAGTCCCTGGACCCGATAATCATTTTAACAGAGTCCACAACTGCGGGGAAGTTTGTGACCAAGTTTCTATGGACGCCTTACAGGTTCCCTAAAGCTGTCGCAATGAAGAACTGCTAACGTGGCGTGACGTGTCGAATATGGCGGAATAGGCATACCCACCTGTAAGCAGGCCGTCGGTGTTGTATGCGACTGAGCTGTCTCTGGGACTGGATGAGTGACAGACCGCCGAGTTACAAGGAGATCATACAGTCCATTAGGTACTTACGAGGAGATCATGTAGTCCGTTAGGTAAAGAGGTAGCCACGTACTAAACACGGGATTTCCCAGGACAACTACGATTATATCAGTGATGATCTCTGTTGGCTACTGTGAGTGGGGAAAATTCGTCAATATAACGAATTTTCGTTACTGAATACTACCAGCACCAGATGGTCTACAGTAAAACCAAGTGCACATTTGGAAAGGAAACTCAGAGCAAGAGTTGGTGTAAAATACGTAATTACGATGTGTTGGTGATTTAACTGCCACATAGGATTCAATAATAGGGGCTATGTTTAACGAACTTCGGTCGTTAACTTATAAATAATTGAAAGTAGAGACACAAACACAACCAACAGAGTGCGGAAGGATTTATTTAACACACAGTAATAGTACTTATAATAGTAATACTAATAATAGTAGTAATAATAATAATAACCGGTATAATAATAATGAATGGTTTAGATTTATAATCTAGTTGACAACGTTTTTTCCGATTTAGTGTATTTAATTACGTCACCGTGTAATATTCAATACAAAGTCCATAATGCAGCTAAGTCATTCTTAACTGAATACAAAAAGAGGATGTGTGAGTAACAGTACAGCTTAACTGTCAATCCCCCAACCAAGTTTACAAAGTTAATAGATTTATAGGATCTAAAGTACAAGATATCTGAGTAGAATCTATGAAGAAAACTGCGGAAGAGGCAGTAATAGAAAACAGTGGTAATAGAGACTTGACTGCAGCATTCTATAGTACCTGGCGTAAACAGGGATATACATCTCTTCACGGTGGAGTATCCGCCACCAGTATGTATACAGAGAAAATTTTAGATGTAGCAGTAATATCTAAATACTGTAGGTGTCCACAAAAATGTGAAAGTATACATGAAAATAATTGTACAGACAACTATAGTGGCAGTAGTGGGGAGGAATGGAAGTGGCTGGTGTTGCTAGTATATTTCAACTCCCTGTTGTCTGTGATAAAGTGCGATATGTGAATTACCTTGAGACGATGATTCTAAAAGTTTCGAACGTATTCAAGAACTGAAGTCCTATGGTGATGATGTTGTAGTGCACAAATTTGAATGTACTGAACACGTACAGAAACGAATAGGATCAACACTTCGGCGACTGAAAGCTTCGTACAAAAAACAAAAGTTTGGTGATGCTGAAGGGTTGGATAGGAAGGAAAGGTTATCCGACAGTGCAACTGACAAAATACGGAGCTATTATGAAATGGCTATTAGGCAAAACACACACAGTGTCGATGAAATGAAGAAGGCTGTTTGGACTCTTTTTTTTCATACTTTTCCAACGGATGAAAGTTCCCATCATTACTTGTGTAACAAAGGAGTGAACTGTTGGTATAAATACAACAAGGGATTGCTAACTGTTGAGGTGTACACTCATAAACATTAGTCTGCCTCATGCAGTAATGGAGGTGATAAAACCTATTTTCATAGACTTACCGGCACCTGAACTGTTGAAAAACTTAGTTCATGGAAAAACTCAAAATCCTAATGAAAATGTAAATAGTGTTATATGGTCAAGAATCCCAAAGACTGTGTTTGTTGCAATAGAAACACTTTGGTGTGTGTGATGCTGTTGCTACTTTCAATGATGGCAACACTGTAATGTGCAAAGTATTTCGAAATATGGAAATGAAGATAGGCTTCAACATGGTACGAACGATGCCTGCTTTAGACAAGGAACGTATTCAGGCTTCAGACAGGACTGTAAATAGCCTATAAAAACAAGACAGAGTAAACAGGAAGAGGACAAAGAGGAAGCTGGAGGAAGATGAAGATATCCATCCTATGGACCGGGAATGCACTAAAAAGGTAATTCAAACTTTGTCAAAAAAATGGTTCAAATGGCTCTGAGCACTATGGGACTTAACTTCTGCAGTCATCAGTCCCCTAGAACTTAGAACTACTTAAACCTAACTAACCTAAGGACATCACATACATCCATGCCCGAGGCAGAATTCGAACCTGCGACCATAGCGGTCGCGCGGTTCCAGACTGTAGCGCCTAGAACCGCTCGGCTACTCCGGTCGGCCAAACTTTGTCGCTCGATTCCAAAAAGTTTTGTTTTTTCATGCCAATAACATGTTTTCTCAGGATGTACCGAACAAATTTGCTTCAGATTTTCAGGAAATGTTACACAGTCCCATCTGCTTAACTTGATACAGCCTTTTTCCAAGAGCTTCTAAACTGCTGAATTTATAAACAAAAATGGCACAAAAAGTATTGAATTTTCATTATAATAGAAAAACATTTGTCTCTAACAACTGAACTCAATTTTTTAAAGTTCCTCTTTTAAGTTGTAGCAAATAATCCAATAAATAACTGTAAAATTTTCTCAACTTCCTAGCTCAAATACTTTCTGAGAAAACATGTAATTTAAAAGCACTATTTTAACATTGGAAAGATAGGGCTTTCTAGTGTCCCTTAAGCATTTGACTGCAAATAATATATTGCCCAAGTCACAGTTCACTTTCATATAAACCTATTTACACGTACCAGGAGAATGTGCTTAATTCATTAGATAAGAAATTAGACTATAGTGGTATATTCTAAGACTAGTCAAACCCCTTTTACTGTGTGAATCACAGCTTTCTCTGAAATAAGTTACAACATTTGGTGTCACTGGCAGGGCAGAAAAATGGAAACAAAGGGTTTCGTTGCGAAATATCTATGGAGTAAGGAATCAGTTTTCATCCGTTTGGGAATTAGTTACATGTTCCCCCCACGTTCCAGCTTGGGTCCGTTGCTTTTTCTTGTGGTACATTAATGATATCTCGTCTGTTACATTACCAGATGCTAAGTTTGTTTTGCTTGCATATGCAGTGGCAAAACATTGGAATAAATAACAAACAAAGTACAGATTTAGAATTGACTGCTAATCAAATTTTCAGTGACATTAATAACCGGTTTAAAGCTAATTCACTGTCATTAAACTTTCAAAAGACTCACTATATGCAGTTCAGAACCGGTAAGAGATTTTCTTCCAGCATGTTATAACATATGAAGACATGAAGACAGGAAAGGGTGACAGTGTTAAATTTCTTTGGTTACAACCTGATAATGAATTCAGTTGGCAAGGGCAGACCATAGAATTGCTGAAGTGTCTACCCCAAGTCTGTATTTATAATGTAAACGACGTCAGATATAGGTGATATAAAAATAGAAAAAAACTTGCATACTTTGCTTACTTTCATTGTCATATGGTATTACATTCTGGGGTAACTCGTCAAACCGAGGAGAAGTTTTTAGAGTGCAGAAGCGCGAATATTCATTTGTGGTGCAAATTCAGAAACATTATGCGGGAACATGTTCCAGGGACTGGGTACTATGACAGCTGCTTCTCAGTGTATTTATTCCTCAATGAAATTTATTGCAAATAATATGTCTCTTTCCAAACAATAGTTCAATACATAGTAGGAACAAGAAAAAAGGGATCCAATACTCAGGAACATGCATTTTCCATAAATTTCCAGCAACCATCAAAAACTTGCTTTCAGGTAAACAGACTAAACAGAGTTTGAAAGACTTTTTGGTAGACGACTCCTTTTACTATATACGTGAATATCAAAACAGAGACTGTTAGACCAGCTTAAGTAGAAATGTCTGTTAGATTTTAGTTTTGACAGCACTTGGTCACAACAGTCGAGATTAGGTACTTTGCGTATTTATTAAAACTGAGTAACTGTTTCATTCTCCTGTGTATTAATTCAGTAAATATTATTAGTTGCAGTTTAACTTCTGTATTCACATGTCTTGACGAACTTCGGACAAATGATAAGGGAAGTGAATATTATATTCAAATGTTCCATGTTATACTTTCTGATATGTTCCACACCCAGTAGCATCATCTCATTTTTGGGTCTATGGAACGAAAACTGAATCTAATCTAATCTAATCTTAGTAATCTGTGCTTTGTGTTTATCTTAAGTGGGGGAAAATAAATCCGTGTCTAACGCAAAGACTTTCCGAAGAGGAAACGTGCATCATATGTTGTTGTTGTTGTTGTGGTATTCAGTCCTGAGACTGGTTTGATGCAGCTCTCCGTGCTACTCTATCCTGTGCAAGCTTCGTCATCTCCCAGTACCTACTGCAGCCTACATCCTTCTGAATCTGCTTATTGTATTCATCTCTTGGTCTCCCTCTACGATTTTTACCCTCCACGCTGCCCTCCAATACTAAATTGGTGATCCCTCGATGTCTCAGAACATGTCTTACCAACCGATCCCTTCTTCTAGTCAAATTATGCCACAAGCTCCTCTTCTCCCAAATTCTATTCAATACTTCCTCATTAGTTATGTGATCCAGCCATCTAATCTTCAGCATTCTTCTGTAGCACCACATTTCGAAAGCTTCTATTCTCTTCTTATCTAAACTATTTATCGTCCATGTTTCACTTCCATACATGGCTACACTCCATACAAATACTTTCAGAAACGACTTCCTGACATTTAAATCTATGCTCGATGTTAACAAATTTTTCTTATTCAGAAACGCTTTCCTTGCCATTGCCAGTCTACATTTTATATCCTCTCTACTTCGACCATTATCAGTTATTTTGCTTCCCAAATAGCAAAACTCCTTTACTACTTTACGTGTCTCATTTCCCAATCTAATTCCCTCAGCATCACTCGACTTCATTCGACCTCATTCCATTATTCTCGTTTTGCTTTTGTTGATGTTCATCTTGTACCCTCCTTTCAAGACACTGTCCATTCCGTTCAACTGCTCTTCCAAGTCCTTTGCTGCCTCTGACAGAATTACAATGTCATCGGCGAACCTCAAAGTTTTTATTTCTTCTCCATGGATTTTAATACCTACTCCGAACTTTTCTTTTGTTTCCTTTATTGCTTGCTCAATATACGGATTGAATAACACCGGGGATAGGCTACAACCCTGTCTCACTCCCTTCCCAACCACTGCTTCCCTTTCATACCCCTCGACTCTTATAACAGCCATCTGCTTTCTGTACAAATTGTAAATAGCCTTTCACTCCCTTTATTTTACCCCTGCCACCTTCAGAATTTGAAAGAGTGTATTCCAATCAACATTGTCAAAAGCTTTCTCTAAGTCTACAAATGCTAGAAACGTAGGTTTGCCTTTCCTTAATCTTTCTTCTAAGATAAGACGTAGGGTCAGTATTGCCCCATGTGTTCCAACATTTCTACGGAATCCCAACTGATCTTCCCCGAGGTCGGCTTCTATCAGTTTTTCCATTCGTCTGTAAAGAATTCGCGTTAGTATTTTGCAGCTGTGACTTATTAAACTGATAGTTCGGTAATTTTCACATCTGTCAACACCTGCTTTCTTTGGGATTGGAATTATTATATTCTTCTTGAAGTCTGAGGCTATTTCGCCTGTCTCATACATCTTGCTCACCAGATGGTAGAGTTTTGTCAGGACTGGCTCTCCCAAGGCTGTCAGTAGTTCTAATGGAATGTTGTCTACTCCGGGGGCCTTGTTTCGACTCAGGTCTTTCAGTCCTCTATCCAACTCTTCACGCAGTATCATATCTCCCATTTCATCTACATCCTCTTCCATTTCCATAATATTGTCCTTAAGTACATCGGCCTTGTATAGACCCTCTATATACTCCTTCCACCTTTCTGGTTTCCCTTCTTTGCTTAGAACTGGGTTTACATCAAAGCTCTTGATATTCAGGCAAGTGGTTCTCCTTTCTCCAAAAGGTCTCTTTAATTTTCCTGTAGGCAGTGTCTATCTTACCCCTAGTGAGATAAGGCTCTACATCCTTACATTTGCCCTCTAACCATCCCTGCTTAGCCATTTTGCACTTCCTGTCGATCTCATTTTTGAGACGTTTGTATTCCTTATATATCATATAGACGCACAAATTTTTGGAAGTTTTCCAGTGACAGGAGGAACATAGGCTACAGTTAAAACTGTGACGACTTTTCACCGTCACGTAGTATGACAGTGTACATCAGCGATGACATAGATACAGATGCAGTAGTAATTTTTATAGTGGGCCTAATCTCTCGGCCTAAGTTCTGGCCGCCAAAATGGTACTCCAGCAATTCTGAATGAATAGAACGCAGTAGAATCTCTTATCTCTGCTGTAGCTTAGTTTCTAGCTTAGTCTTTATGTTGAAATGGTTCAACTGATTGATTGAGGTGAGTGCCCAGTTGTTTAGATCACCTCAATTAGAACATGGTACAGTGTGCATACGATCCTGAAAGAAAGACGAAAAGAGAATGTGGCATGGGAAAATGGGATATCAGGCAACAAAATGTTAGTACTGATACTGAAAAATTGCATGTGATCTTAAACAAACTGACAAAATCTTCACATTCGAATGGCAAAGAATTACTCGCAGCGCATTGGGCAAAATTCTCTGATGGCACTTTTACGGCTACCGGCATGGCTCGCGATCCTCCCGTTCATGTCAATAGTGCGGGGATTGTCGGACCATCAAGATGCGAAGACGTTGTCAGTAGTAGAGTCAGGACCATTTGGCTGGAGCAGTCACTGGCATAGCCACCACCTCGAAGTAGTAGCGGCTGTCAGTCATCTTTATATACCCTCAAAACTGCGTCAGAACGGACTGGACTGCACTTGTACACCGAGGTGACTAAAGTGGTGAGGTAGCTATGTGAACCTCTACATATGGAAGTCGTATCGTGTACACATGGTATGAAAGGGCTTTGCTTTTCAGAGCTGTCATTGGTACTCACGTGAGTCGTGTAAAAAGGTTTCCGACGGGGCTACAGCCACGCGACGGGACAGACTTTGAATGTGGAATGGTAGTTGGAGCTAGACACATGGGACATTCGATTTCGACAATGTTTGGGAATTTAGTATTACGAGATCTGCAGTGTCCTGAGAGTGCCGAAATACCAAACTTCAGGCATTACCTCTCACCACGGACAATACAGTGGTCGACAGCCTTCACTTAACGGTCGAGAGCAGTGACATTTGCGTAGCCAATGCTAGCAGACAAGCAACACTGCGTGAAATAACGGAAGAAATCAATGTGAGACTACTGAACCGTAAAATTATTACTGGTTCACCAAATGTTATTAATCTCAATCAATACACAAAATGTAAAGTGGAAGTAGGTGCCAAGGAATAACTGGTGAAATTACACGCAATTTTTCAGTAACACTTTTTATTCAAATTTGGTGCAAGACTTTACTATATGTAAAAAAACCAAGAGACATTTAACAAATAAGTCACAATTTACGATAGGAAAGAACTTTTAAATTATTTTAAAAAATTTCACGCCAGTAAAAGGTAAGTACAGACAAGCAATTTAAAGTATACAACGCGACGCTGTATAATATTTCAAGCTCAGCTAAATTACAGTTGAATTTCACTCCATTCATTAAATGGCGCAGAATCTAACTTGCCTGCAACATATAAAGACAATCCTGTTTACAAAAGTTCTCAAAATAGAAAAACCAAAACGCATGAGTCATGCACACGGGGGGGGGGGGGGGGGGACACACACTCTCACAGTTAATAACATTAATATTTCCAAAATATATAAAAAACAAATTTTACAATTTTCTGCCAGTTAACTTACGGCAAACATACACGCTCGCCAGGTAGAACTTGCGAACTTTTACAACATTCTCCTTTCAAGGCAACAATTTCTACCCATAATGAAATGGCAAACCTTTGCATGGCAAGAAAACACACTAATAATCAACTACATCTACATCTACATACATACTCCGTAATCCACCATTCGGTGCGTGGCGGAGGGTACCTCGTACCACAACTAGCATCTTCTAACCCTGTTCCACTCCCAAACAGAACGAGGGAAAAATGACTGCCAATAAGCCTCTGTACGAGCCCTAGTCCCTCTTATCTTATATTTGTGGTCTTTCCGCGAAATGTAAGGGGCGGCAGTAAAATTGTACTGCAGTAAGCCTCAAATGCTGGTTCTCTAAATTTCGTCAATAGCGATTCACGAAAAGAACGCCTCCTTTCCTCCAGAGACTTCCACCCGAGTTCCTGAAGCATTTCCGTAACACTCGCGTGATGATCAAACCTATTAGTAACAAATCTAGCAGCCCGCCTCTGAATTGCTTCTATGTCCTCCCTCAATCCGACCTGATATGCCAAACGCTCGAGCAGTACTCAAGAATAGGCCGTACTAGTGTTTTACAAGCGGTCTCCTCTACTACCTATATAAAACACATAAGCACGTTGAGTAAAAGCCTTAAAAGGTATTGAATTGGAAAAAACACACAACAGTTATTGCTGACTAGAAACAATATAGCCAAATATACATAAACACAAATTTACGCAAGTTACAGCTTCCAGATGAGCAGGAATTCATTATACGAGGCAAAGGAATTTTCCTTCTTTCTTAGAGTACCTATTACACGTGAGTCTAGTAACACTAGTTATGTCAGGAGAGAGAATGGATCAGGTCTTAGTGCGTTGCATTTTAAACAGTACAATCATTGGTGCCTTAGACTTTCACAGACATGGCAGAGGCTAACAGTCGAATAAACCCGTAGGTAAACTGGGGGGAAAGAAGCAATCCGAGCCACAGATTTTTCTGACTACCCCCCTTTCGTCCTCAAAAGGGGACAAACGGATCATCCTTTCTAATATTACCACCTTCAAGCGGGTGGGCAGACGAGAATGATTGGCGGGAAACGCCCCCAAAAAATACGGCTGGTATAATTAACAAGAAGAAGTAAATTGAATTCAATTAAACTTCATAAAATCTGTTAACAATCAATACCCAACTTCTGGAGCGTTACGACTCCCAGGACTGAACCAACGCAGCACCTCCAAGTGCTCTGCCGAGCCGCCCGCTGCCAGCCGTTTCAACAGAGGCAGGAAGCTTCGCCGATTTTCAGAATCTCCCCGCCGGTCGACAGCATACGGCCGAACTGCAGTTTAGGCCCCTTGCGGACCCACGCCCAGGGAAGATTCCTTTCGCGACGAGCAGTTAACGCCCCATATCACGGAACCGTTACTCGCGTTGCTGGGTACTGACTTCTCAGGATCTACGCACCCAAATTGCATGAAAATGTAATGATATGTCGGTTCTAGTATAGTATGTTTGTCCAATAAATACCCGTTCATTATCTGCATTTCTTCTTGGTGTAGCAATTTGAATGGCCAGTAGTGTATTTGTTCGGAAGAAATGATTTTAAATTAGATTTGAAACTGTGCTTAACTACCTGTCATTTTATGCTACCGGGAAAATGATCAAAAATTTTTGTTGCTGCATACTGATCTCCTTTCTGAGTCACTCATGTCTTTAAAATGGGCGTTAAGGGTCATTTTTCACTCTAAAGTTTTACGCAAGTACTGTACATCACTGTTATTCTCAATTTGTGATGGATTATTTATGATGAATTTCATTAGCGAATTTTTGTATCTTGACAGTACAGTTAAAATGCCTAGCTCTTTGAAGAGGTACATACATGACGTCCGTGGGTGAACACTACTCATTATTCTTACTGCTCACATTTGTGCAATTACTACTATCTTTCTAAGTGATGAGGCACTTAGAAAATTATTCTGCACGATAATATTGAGTGTAAACGTGCAAAATATGTCATGAGTTAGATACTTTTGTTACCAAGGTTAGCAGCTGCAAGAAGAGTAAAATTAGCTGAACTCAATTGTTCAAGGAGCTCAGTAATATGCTTCAGTTCAAGTTTTCAGTAATATGTACACACCAAAAATTTCGAGCAGTCTAGCTTATTTACTGATTCCTACTCATGTGCTACATCAATTGTTGGTATGACTACTTACTGCGCAGAAATGAATATAGGTCAATTTTTCAAAATTCACGTAAAGTTTATATTCGGAGAACCACTTCACAATTCTTTGGAAAATATCGTTCACCAACTCTTCTTCTGCTTTCTCTCTAATTGGGCTTATTATAACACTAGTATCGTCTGCAAAGAGAACTAGTATTGCTATTGGAATAATAAGTGGAAGATCGTGCATATGTTTAATGAATAGGAGTGGACCCAAAACTGAATCCTGTGAAACTCCGTTTGCGGTTTTTTCCCATCACTAAAATTTTCTACTTTTCATACACTCCTGTAAATTGAAATAAGAACACCGTGAATTCATTGTCCAAGGAAGGGGAAACTTTATTGACACATTCCTGGGGTCAGATACATCACATGATCACACTGACAGAACCACAGGCACATAGACACAGGCAACAGAGCATGCACAATGTCGGCACTAGTACAGTGTATATCCACCTTTCGCAGCAATGCAGGCTGCTATTCTCCCATGGAGACGATCGTAGAGATGCTGGATGTAGTCCTGTGGAACGGCTTGCCATGCCATTTCCACCTGGCGCCTCAGTTGGACCAGTGTTCGTGCTGGACGTGCAGACCGCGTGAGACGACGCTTCATCCAGTCCCAAACATGCTCAATGGGGGACAGATCCGGAGATCTTGCTGGCCAGGGTAGTTGACTTACACCTTCTAGAGCACGTTGGGTGGCACGGGATACATGCGGACGTGCATTGTCCTGTTGGAACAGCAAGTTCCCTTGCCGGTCTAGGAATGGTAGAACGATGGGTTCGATGACGGTTTGGATGTACCGTGCACTATTCAGTGTCCCCTCGACGATCACCAGTGGTGTACGGCCAGTGTAGGAGATCGCTCCCCACACCATGATGCCGGGTGTTGGCCCTGTGTGCCTCGGTCGTATGCAGTCCTGATTGTGGCGCTCACCTGCACGGCGCCAAACACGCATACGACCATCATTGGCACCAAGGCAGAAGCGACTCTCATCGCTGAAGACGACACGTCTCCATTCGTCCCTCCATTCACGCCTGTCGCGACACCACTGGAGGCGGGCTGCACGATGTTGGGGCGTGAGCGGAAGACGGCCTAACGGTGTGCGGGACCGTAGCCCAGCTTCATGGAGACGGTTGCGAATGGTCCTCGCCGATACCCCAGGAGCAACAGTGTCCCTAATTTGCTGGGAAGTGGCGGTGCGGTCCCCTACGGCACTGCGTAGGATCCTACGGTCTTGGCGTGCATCCGTGCGTCGCTGCGGTCCGGTCCCAGGTCGATGGGCACTTGCACCTTCCGCCGACCACTGGCGACAACATCGATGTACTGTGGAGACCTCACGCCCCACGTGTTGAGCAATTCGGCGGTACGTCCACCCGGCCTCCCGCATGCCCACTATACGCCCTCGCTCAAAGTCCGTCAACTGCACATACGGTTCACGTCCACGCTGTCGCGGCATGCCACCAGTGTTAAAGACTGCGATGGAGCTCCGTATGCCACGGCAAACTGGCTGACACTAACGGCGGCGGTGCACAAATGCTGCGCAGCTAGCGCCATTCGACGGCCAACACCGCGGTTCCTGGTGTGTCCGCTGTGCCGTGCGTGTGATCATTGCATGTACAGCCCTCTCGCAGTGTCCGGAGCAAGTATGGTGGGTCTGACACACCGGTGTCAATGTGTTCTTTTTTCCATTTCCAGGAGTGTATATTGTCTGAATTATTCAGCACAATTTTTTGCATTATGTTCGTTAAACATGGCCCAAATTAGCAGTGTGTAAAGCCATCAGTTCTATAAAACTTGAGTTTTTCTAAGAGAGTATCATGATCTACACATTCAAAGGCCTTGGAAAATCTCACAAAAAATTCCAACTCGTGGTATACTATTACTTAAGGCTTGTACTGTTTGATGTGTGAACGTACAAGAAGCATTCTCAGTCTAGATTACAGTGATGCAATGTGGGCTGATATAAGTGAAGTCAGCTTGATTCAATATGATATTGTATGAAAGCATGGTGAAGCCGTGAGGGCTTTGATTCTGCCAAAACTATTTTTAGGTATTTTACGTGGTGTGGCCGTGGGGCCACAGAGTGTAACATTTGATTGTGAAGTTGTAAATACAGCAAGACCGTTGTTGATTACAGCGAAATAACTATAAGTTATAGTGTCTTTTTCTTACTTGTACTTACTGTTATTGTGTCTTTTGACTATCGGCATTTTCTTTACGTCGATATAACAGCTTGTAGTTTTACGTGGCTGAGTTATCTGTCGAGGCCATGTATCGGTAGTAGTAGACATTCCCATGAAGTATGGACCCTACCGTTGGTGGAGAGGCTTGCGTGCCTCAGCGATACAGATGGCCGTACCATAGGTGCAACCACAACGGAGGGGTATCTGTTGAGAGGCCAGACAAACGTGGGGTTCCTGAAGAGGGGTAGCAGCCTTTTCAGTAGTTGCAGGGGCAACAGTCTGGACGATTGACTGATCTGACCTTGTAACATTAACCGAAACGGCCTTGCTGTGCTGGTATTGCGAACGGCTGAAAGCGAGGGAAAACTACAGCGGTAATTTTTCCCGAGCGCATGCAGCTTTACTGTATGTTAAATGATGATGGCGTCCTCTTACGTAAAATATTCCGGAGTCAAAATAATCCCACATTCGGATCTCAGCGGGGACTACTCAGGAGGACACCGTTATCAGGAGAAAGAAAACTGGCGTTCTACGGGTCGGAGCGTGCAATATCAGATACCTTAACCGCGCAGGAAGCTTAGAAATTTTCAAAAGGGAAATAGATAGGCTAAAGTTAGAAATAGTGGGAATTAGTAAGGTTCGGTGGCAGGAGGAACGAGACATTTGGTCAGGTGAATACAGGGTTATAAATACAAAATCAAATAGGGGAATTGCAGGAGTAGGTTTAATAATGAACAAAAAAAATTGGAATGCGGGTAAGCTACTACAAACCGCATAGTGAACGCATTATTGTGGCAAAGATAGATACGAAGCCCACGCCTACTATACTAGTACAAGTTTATATGCCAACTAGCTTCGCAGATGACGAAGAGATTGATTAAATGTATGATGAGATAAAAGAAATTATTCAGATACTGAAGGGAGACGAAAATTTAATAATTATGGGTACTGGAAATCGATAGTAGGAAAAGGAAGAGAACGAAACGTAGTAGGCGAATATGGAATAGGGGTAAGGAATGAAAGAGGAAGCCGCCTGGTAGAATTTTGCACAGAGCATAACTTAATCATAGCTAACAATTCGTTTAAGAACCACGAAAGAAGGTTGTATACATGGAAGAAGCCTGGATATAGTCGAAGGTTACAGATAGATTATATGATGGTGAGACAGAGATTTAGGAACCAGGTCTTAAATCGTAAGACATTTCCAGGGGCAGATGTAGACTCTTTCCACAATCTACTGGTTATGAACTGTAGATTAAAACTGAAGAAACTGCAAAATGGTGGGAATTTAAGGAGATGGGACCTGGGTAAACTGACAGAACGAGAGGTTGTAGACAGTTTCAGGGAGAACATTAGGGAACGATTGACGAGAATGAGAGAAAGAAGCATAGTAGAAGAAGAATGGGTAGCTTTGAGAGATGAAACAGTGAAGGCAGCAGAGGATCAAGTGGGTAAAAAGACGAGGGCTAGTAGAAATCCGTAGGTAACAGAAGAGATATTGAATTTAATTGATGAAAGGAGAAAATATAAAAATGCAGTAAATGAAGCAGGCAAAAAGGAATACAATCGTTTCAAAAATGAGATCGACAGGAAATGGAAAATGGCTAAGCAGGGATGGCTGGAGGACAAATGTAAGGATGTATAGGCGTATATCACTAGGGGTAAGATACATACTGCCTACAGGAAAAATTAAAGAGATCTTTGGAGAAAAGAGAAGCACTTGCATGAACATCAAGAGCTCAGATGGAAACCCAGTTCTAAGCAAAGAAGGGAAACCAGAAACATGGAAGGAATATATAGAGTGTCTATACAAGGGCGATGTACTTGAGGACAACATTATGGAAATGGAAGAGGATGTAGATGAAGATGAAATGGGAGAAATTATACTGCGTGAAGAGTTTGACAGTGCACTGAAAGACCTCAGTCGAAACGAGGCCCCTGGAGTAGACAACATTCCATTAGAAGTATGATAGCCTTGGGAGAGCCATCCCTGACAAAACTCTACCATCTGGTGAGCGAGATGTATGAGACAGGCGAAATACCCTCAGACTTCAAGAAGAATATAATAATTCCAATCCCAAAGAAAGCAGGTGTTGACAGATGTGAAAATTACCGAACTATCAGTTTAATAAGCCACGGTTACAAGATACTAACTCGAATTCTTTACAGTCGAATGGAAAAACTGGTAGAAGCCGACCTCGGGGAAGATAACTTTGGATTTCGTAGAAATGTTGGGACACGGGAGGCAATACTGACCTATGACTTATCTTAGGAAATAGATTAAGGAAAGACAAACCTACGTTTCTAGCATTTGTAGGCTTAGAGAAAGCTTTTGACAATGTTGATTGGAATACTCTCTTTCAAATTCTGAAGGTGGCAGGGGTAAAATACAGGGAGCGAAAGGCTATTTACAATTTGTACAGAAAGCAGATGGCAGTTATAAGATTCGAGGGGCATGAAAGGGAAGCAGTGGTTGGGACGGGAGCGAGAGAGGGTTGTAGCCTATCCCCGGTGTTATTCAATATGTATATTGAGCGAGCAGTGTAGGAAACAAAAGAGAAATTCGGAGTAGGAATTAGAATCCATGGAGAAGAAATTAAAACTTCGAGGTTCGCCGATGACATTGTAATTCTGTCTGAGACAGCAAAGGACCTGGTAGAGCAGGTGAACGGAATGGACAGTGTCTTGAAAGGAGGATTTAAGATGAAAATCAACGAAAGCAAAACGACGATAATGGAATGTAGTCGAATTGAATCGGGTGATGCTGAGGGAATTAGATTGGGAAATTAGACACTTAAAGTAGTAAAGGAGTTTTGCTATTTGGGGAGCAAAGTAACTGATGATGGTCGAAGTACAGAGAATATAAAATGTAGACTGGCAATGACAAGGAAAACGTTTCTGAAGAAGAGAAATTTGTTAACATCGAGTATAGATTTATGTGTCAGGAACTCGTTTCTGAAAGTATTTGTATGGTGTGTAGCCATGTATGGAAGTGAAACGTGGACCATAAATAGTTTAGACAAGAAGAGAATAGAAACTTTCGAACTAGGGTGCTACAGAAGAATGCTGAAAATTAGATGGGTTGATCACATAACTAATAAGTAGGTTGTAGAAAAATATCCGCTACCAGTCACAATAAAAGGTTGTTTATTCGTTACACGACCGGTTTCGGGCTTGCGCCCATCTTCAGGTGTTTATACATTCATGTACATGTTTGTACTGTTGGAGATCACTGTATAAATACAAAAAATTATTTGCTGGTGACTACACAGATTCAAGTGTTACAATTGTAAGTGGTAAGGCAGCAATGGACGAAAATATATCTGTACTTACAAAAAGATGAAGCACCATTATTACAGTTATGCTGTGGTGATAGCTTTGCCACTTAGTTACACACTTATGGTCATTTTCACGTCCATATGTCAGTTTTACCAAGTAGAGCTCCATATTACACAATTATGATGTGCACTCGTGAAATACGCTATGTTTACATACAAAAATGTGGGCTGTGGTCAAAGAACTTAGATGTAGCAGATGTAAACATGTTGCTCACACAGAAACGTGTAGGTTCTTGTCAAAGAACTTAGCCACAGGAAGTGCAAAGGTGTTGCATATATAGAAATTTAAAAATCTTATTTCTATAAATGCAATTTCTATATATGCACTTCCTGTGGCTAAGTTCTTTCACCACCTGAAGATGGGCGCATGCCCGAAAGCGGTCGTGTGACGAATGAACAACCTTTTATTGTGACTGGTAGCGGATATTTTTCTACAACCCCATAAGGGAACAGTCATGGAGTTCGACAGCATCCACTATGCATAAAATTCATTTAATGAGGAGGTATTGAATGGAATTGGGGAGAAGAGAAATTTGTGGCACGACTAGAAGGTCGGTTGATAGGACATATTCTGAGGCATCAAGGGATCACCAGTTTAGTATTGGAGGCCAGCGTGGAGGGTACTAATCGTAGAGGGAGACCAAGAGATGAATACACTAAACAGATTCAGAAGGATGTTGGTTGCAGAAGGTACTGGGAGATGAAGAAGCTTGCATGGGATAGAGTAGCTTGGAGAGCTGCATCAAACCAGTCTCTGGACTGAAGACCCCAACAACAACAGTGAGTCAGTTGCCTGTCCTGGTTTATTGTACTATGAACTTGTTGAGTTGTTAATGGAAAGAAGCTAGTCTGTTTTCCATTTGATACCTGTTTTTAAAGTTAATCACAGGCAGAGATAAGTACTCAATTTATTCTGGAGCCCTCTTGTATAGTCATCCTGGTTCGAAGGAAGATCATTTTGCTTATGTAATGTATGGAGGTATTTTAGCACAAATTCTGTTACATATTATTTTTACTCATTGAGACAGACTTATAGTATTTCTGCTAGGATGGTACATTTTTTACATCTCTTGTACCATTAGATACCTCAAATTAATATTCTTGAACAGAAATTGAGTGCAACGGTTTAATATTTATATGCGCTCTTGGGCTGTAGTATATTGACTAATGAAGAAAATGTTGAAACTTCCTGGTAGATTAAAACTGTGTGCCCGACCGAGACTCGAACTCGGGACCTTTGCCTTTCGCGGGCAAGTGCTCTACCAACTGAGCTACCGAAGCACGACTCACGCCCGGTACTCACAGCTTTACTTCTGCCAGTACCTCGTCTCCTACCTTCCAAACTTTACAGAAGCTCTCCTGCGAAACTTGCAGAACTAGCACTCCTGAAAGAAAGGATATTGCGGAGACATGGCTTAGCCACAGCCTGGGGGATGTTTCCAGAATGAGATTTTCACTCTGCAGCGGAGTGTGCGCTGATATGAAACTTCCTGGTAGATTAAAACTGTGTGCCCGACCGAGACTCGAACTCGGGACCTTTGCCTTTCGCGGGCAAGTGCTCTACCAACTGAGCTACCGAAGCACGACTCACGCCCGGTACTCACAGCTTTACTTCTGCCAGTACCTCGTCTCCTTCCTTTCTTTCAGGAGTGCTAGTTCTGCAAGTTTCGCAGGAGAGCTTCTGTAAAGTTTGGAAGGTAGGAGACGAGGTACTGGCAGACGTAAAGCTGTGAGTACCGGGCGTGAGACGTGCTTCGGTAGCTCAGTTGGTAGAGCACTTGCCCGCGAAAGGCAAAGGTCCCGAGTTCGAGTCTCGGTCGGGCACACAGTTTTAATCTACCAGGAAGTTTCATATCAGCGCACACTCCGCTGCAGAGTGAAAATCTCATTCTGGAAGAAAATGTTTATTACAAGCCCACGCTTGCACAACCTCCTCCCACTCGCCTTACCTCCTCCCTCCCTTCCCTCCACCAGCCAAACTCCAATCCACTCCAATTCCGCACCAAAAGAGAGCATGCAATATCCAGTATTACTAAATAATATCAATAAGTCATCCAATTCAAAGCTGTTTGCAAAGTTTCCAAAATAAACAGTACGCTTTTCAATTCCCCTCAGACAACACACACGTGTCATAAAAGCAAGCCAAGAATTTCGGAAAGCCGTGTGTAAGCACTATAAACTGCCACCTACTTTTCATAAACTTGTCGTGGATGGGTAACATTAATACTCGACTTCATTTTCCTGAATTATTTTTGGCCCATATGTTGCAGTCTTGAGACCGATCACTCACTACTGCAACACAGAAACCGCCTGTGTGGCTTAGAACACCTCTCCAAGCTACTCAGAACCTCATTCTACACTCTGTATTTTCAGGTCCGCTCAAACCAAATCGGAAATGATCGTCCAATAAACTTTCAACGTATCTGCGATAGAGGTCCTGTCCACTTGATCTGTAGTCGTTATAGAACTTTTTGTGGTTTGAGAGAGACGTCACTAAGTAGGATTGTCCTTAAGAAGATGCTTCTAAGAGATTTCTTCTAGTAAAGCGTTTTCGTGTTTTGTTTTGTGAAAGGTGGCTTCGAGCTGCACGAAAGAGTCGTAAACGTAATAGCATTCTAGGTCATTTTTCTGTGTTTTTAAGTATAGGGTGCAGTGAGTTACGAGTTGTTCGTGAAGAATCCATAGGTGTCGACGTTGGTAGCGCATTGCGTGCTGATAGATACGGGCTCGAATCGTCAGATAAAATCACAGTGCTGAAATTTTTACTATAAAGATGGATTTTGAGGGACAGATGAGCTGCCCACAATTTTTTCCATTATTTTGAGCACATAGTTATTGTTCGTAATGTAACACTTATTCAGTTTATCGATTATGTAATATCTGTAACTTTTAGCGTCAATCACTTAATGATGAACATGAAAATGATTATCAACTTTGTAAATTTCTGTAGTATTGCAATTTTCTGTAAATGCCATTTTTTAGCATCTATGTTTTTTTGTAGAATACATGTACCAATTGTTAACTAATGTAGCTGGTTCATGCTCAGAGACTATACTACTGTAGGAAGAAGGAAAAGACGGAAGGAAGAACCACCGTAACGGAAAAGTTACGCGAGAGATGAAAAGGTGGAGAGATGTGCAATTAGCGCGCCAAGTGATTCTGTCGCCATGAGCCTGCGGCCAGCCTTTGAAGCTGAACATCTTAAGTTTTCAGCGAGGTAAAGGTGTTTATAAAAGTGGATTAAAATGCCTGGAATAGAAATGGCTGATAGCGGCACAAACGTGCTACTTGTTGGTTTGGTCTAAATTTGTATTTACGACGCCAAGAAGAATATAGAGATCAAGAGCCATGATTGCGCCATACTGCGTTACATCGTCGCCGTTGACGATAGTCTCCTCATACACCTTCAGGCAAATATCTCAGTTGTGTATTTTCATGCATGAACCACTGTTCATTAAAGTTTCTGAAAAGTAATTGTTTAAGTGCCACTGTGTGTTATATACCTTGCTTTGTTCTGAGTATCTAACATTGTTAGGATCCTACGACAATTCCATGAATACTCCGAGCATTGAACCAAACTGCAAAGTTGAAACACCTATTTAAGCATTATTTAATTGTTAGTGTTAGATTACCTGGAGCCACTGTATTGATTTAAAAGTAGTCTTCAGTTTAAACGAGTTCCACATTTTGGTTAAAGGTTATCAATTTGCTTAATACCTGAAACATAGTGACTTAAACTGGTACAAAAGAAAAATTGGTGCTAAGTTATTTCATATGATATAAAAATTCTGAGTAAAAACTGATATTACGAGGTAGGTTTTTGGCCACAATAAATTAAGGACCTACACCAACTACACAATCACAACAGGTTTATAATAGGTGAAATTTGCTCATTTATGTTGATGAATATATGCCACCGTTGTTTATTCGTGAATATGTTGGATAGTGAGAAAGTTACAAGACACAACTGTTTAAGGTTGCCCCTATGCGATAGTAATTGCATTATTAAACTAACAGTGAAAGTTTATTGAAAGGTAATATATTTATTCTTGAGGTTTGTGTGTAGGTAAAAGCTTCAACTGAAATACCAGATCTAAGTAATAACAGATTCACGGCTCCCATGCGCGAAACATGTAACTGAGAATGCGAAGTAGTTCTAATATACAATGACCATAGCTTGTGTTCATTGTTAGTGAAGCAAATGCTCTGTAGTTAAGTTAAAAGTACTGATCATCTCACGGAAAATTTCAGGACTCCCGTATTCTACGGAATAGTGCTCATCCTAAACAACTCGCATACCTAAAATAACATTTTCACTCCTTATTGAAATAGTGTAAGTTAGTGTGACATAGTTTATTGCATTATTAATGTCAAAAAGCAAGTTACGTTACAACTGTCTTAGTTGCAAAAGTCCGTTAGTGTGTTCGTGTCTGATTAATAGCATTTTTGGTATTGAAATGCGGCATAATGTTGCAGTTGTTTCACACCAGGAAATCATTACTATGTATTTAATTGAAATTACTTTTGTCCATTCTGACCTGGCGACCGTATTTAGTTTTCTTAACTATGTACTTGCACTTTTTGCTGCAGCCTGCTGGTACGAATCCCGCTATGATCACTTCTCATCCATTGAATACTAATTTGTGCAGGATACGAAATTAACTTCGGCTAGCTTTCCATTGCAAGAGACTCAAGCGACAGCTGTTTATCTGGCAGAGTAGTGTCTACGTGAGGTGACATTAATAGAGATGGGGCCCCTCCACGCCCGCACCAACGTGGTGACCAAACCAAAAGTTCTACTGTCACCTCCGTAAACATGTTGGTTGTCTAGTAAGTGGATCACAGGATGCTGGGCTGTGATGTTGTCCGTGCGTCTGGGTAAGGCTACGCATTAACACGGTCCATCAGGTGATAGATAGTGGACGAAACGCGAGTGAGGGTAGCGATTTGAAGAGCAGAGGGAAAAAAAGTGCCGTGGCTCGTGCCGTTGGAAAAAAAAACCTCTGCGACAGTGGGATGGGTAGTAAGAGCAGTAGTGGCTTACTAGCTGCGACAGCTCATGCAAGGTTGGATTTGTTAGTATAGGTATCATGCATCATTACCGTGACAAGCGATGGCGATGTGTCCCAGTTACTACAGCTGCTACATTCCTGGAACAATCAAGATCGTTATGCAGTAGTGGGAGATCGGCCATAGATCATCTCACTGTGTGGGGGATGTGTGGAGCTTGTTTGCATGCAGTGTACGGTACGGCTTCCCTGTGTGGTGCCAGTTATTCGACAGTGTATTTCAGCTGGATATCCAGTAATGGCGTCTGATTAACAGGGGCTCGCCTGTGCCGTTATGTTTGCGTATGCTTGGCCATAGATGTTATGTCCTTACAAGTATGTCTTTTGGTCTTTTATGTTTCCATCTATGGTTGTGGTCGTAGTTCCCCAGATTCAGAATAAACGGGTTCTGCGAATGTCTGGAGTTTCTGTATAGTCTTGTGGTGAGTTTGTGGATTACCTCCGTGAGAGTCTCAAGTCGGTATTCCCGGTGAAGGTCCGCGATGCGTGTGTATCGTGGAGCATTGCTTATATTTTGAGTACTTTGTTTTGTATGAGCTGCAGACGGCGCAGACGTGTAGGCGCAGCGTATCCCCAGACGGGAGCTGCGTACGTTCTCAGGGGTCGGATAAGTGTTATGTACATGGACTTCGACACCCTTCTGTTCAATGTGCTACGCCTGTTGAGCATAGGATAGAGCTGTTTGAGCCTCGCGCTAGCTCGGTTGGTCATGTGTTGTATGTGGTCCCCCCAGAGTAATTTCCGGTCCAGCCAGACACCGAGGTATTTGACTTTCTCGCGGAATCGTATTCGACGTGCATGTAGAGTTATTGGTCTGCAGTAGCGGTGTTTGCGCAGTTGCTTCGGTCTTCTAGTGAACAGAATGGCTTCGCACTTGTCGACGTTTACTCTAACACGCCATTTCTCCAACCAAGGCTCGGCCACTCTGAGTGCAGTCTGTAGGCGTGACGTAATGTTTGATGGTTTCCAATCTTGCGCAAGGATGGCTGTGTCATCCGCGTAGATTGCCATCATTGTGTTGTGTGTGCTTGGGAGATCGTTTATGTAGAGGTTAAACAGTAGGGGCCCTAGGATGCTTCCCTGTTGTACTCCCGCGTGTACACCGTGTCGTGTTGATTGTTTTCCCTGCACGTCAGTGTTGAAACTCCTGTCTGTGAGGTATGAGTGTATTAGACGCTGCAGCCCGTCGAGGAATCCCGCGTCGCTGAGTTTGCGGATGAGGCCGTTGTGCCATAGACGGTCGAAAGCCTTTTCGATGTCCAGGAACACTGCCCCTGTAGCTTTGTTTATGTTGAAGCCATGTGTTATATGTTCAACGACCCGTAGGAGTTGTTGTGTTGTGGAGTGGTGATTCCTGAAGCCGAATTGCTCCGGTCTCAGGATGTCATTTGTTATGCAGTGCCTAGTGATGCGTTTGAGAATCACCTTCTCAACAATCTTACTGAGTGAGCTCAGAAGGCTGATGGGTCGGTAATTTTATGGGAGGCTGTGGTCTTTCCCCGGTTTCCTGAACATCAGGACCTTGGCCGTCTTCCAAAAGGCGGGGAAGTGTTGGTGTTTTAGTATGGCATTCGTTATGTGTGTTAGGTACTCAGTTGCTTTATCCGTGAACTCCTGGAGGACACGGTTTTGAATGCCATCATGACCAGGGGCTTTCCTAGCAGCGGAATGCATTATAGCCCAGGAGACTTCGGCTGTGCTAGCATGTCGAATGTCGTCGCGCGATGGTTGGGCTAGAATGCGTGTAACCTCTTGGTCAGTAGCAAGTGTGAACACTGGGTCTGATGGTACCAGGTTCGGTGTGAATGACGCTGCGAGTGTTCGAGCCATTAGTTCTGCTTTCTCTTCCGCTGAGTATGCAGGTCCGTCAGGCCCTTGAAGCGTTGGGGTGTATATTTTCTCCCTGGTGAAGTGTCGGGCTAGTTGCCACACGCCAGGTCGTGCGGTGTCCAGCCCTTCGAGTTTTTGATTCCACTGTTGTGTTCTATGTGTTTGTATTTTATCGTGTATGATGCCCTGTAGTCTGTTAATGTGCCGTTTGAAGTACGGACGCCTGGTGCGCTGCCATTGTCTCCTGAGGCGATTCCTCATTGAGATTAGGCCCAGGATTTCCTGGGGCAGGGCCGCACTGCGTTGTTGTGAGGTGCGATCAGGTATGGTGCCTGCCATTGCGTCCTGGACGGCGTTAGTGAGGGTTTCTACTGCCTCGTCAATTTGTGCTGTTTCATTAATTTCGTGTATAGGTGGGATGTGGCTATCAAGCGTTTGCTTGAACAATGTCCAATTCGCACGCCCGTAGTCAAACATCTTGCGTTGTTCCGTGTGCTGCAGTGTTTCCTCAATGTATAGTATTACAGGTTGGTGGTTTGAGGGCAGATCGTTTTCAACGGCAACGTTGAGTGTCGCTGTAATGCCCTTGATGAGGGCCATGTCTATCACGTCTGGCCTGTGTCCCCTCTGATAGGGAATGAGCGTCGGTTCAGTCGGCGCTAGTATAATGTAGTTTCTGCCTAGCGAATGTTCGTACAGTTTTTTGCCGTTGGGATTTCGTATGCGTGAATTACATTCTGGGTGTTTTGCGTTCAGATCTCCAGCGACTATTACTCGCGGTGAAATGTTGAGTAATGTGCTGATATCGCGTGTTGAGATGCCTACAGGGCTGTTGTATACCGATATCAGTGTGGTGTAGGCTCCGTTGAACTTGACTCTGACGGTCGTAGCCTCGATTTTTTCCAGTTCAGAGAGCTCTATGTTTGTGTGCTCAATGTCTTTGTGTATGACGATTGCAGTTCCACCTGCCACGGCGTCGCCCGGTCGGTCGGTACGATGGACACAATAGCCAGGAAAGTTTAATTGTTTGTGCGGTTTAAGTTTAGCCTCGCTCAGTAGCGCGACAAGGATTCCCTTGCGCTCCATGAACGAGGCAAATTCTGCCCTTTTGTTGTGGATCGAGTCTGCATTCCAGAACAGGATATGTGATAGTGTATGCGGGTCTGCGTTATGGGCCGGGTGTGGTATATTATTCATGTAAGAGTGTGAAAGAGTGTTGTGATGGCAGTGTGTATGACAGCCCAGTGGGCCTGCTTTCTGCCGACAACATGGACAGGACGAAATACTATTATATATTTAGCTGTTGTTAGTATGCAAGAAAACAGGCTGTGATCAAACAGCTCACAAGCTTCTCTTCATGCCGTGTGTAAGCGACTCACGCTAACGTTGCAAGTAACGTGCTTGGACCATGTTTATTGTTATAATTACACCCAAGGACTTAGTTGGCTTGTACAGAGGCTAAATTTGAACTCCCCTTTCTACTGAAACTCTTTCATTTTCGGCAGACGGGTTCTGTCTTTCAAGTGACGTAGAAATGTACCCTTATTAAATCACATGTATGGCTATTTGGCAATGCTATAACTGTATGTCCGACAGATATATTAATTCATTGCCGTATGATATGGGTTCTAAGGTAGCAGACGAATTGTGACAAAACAATTTATGTAAATTACGTGACTATAAATACGATCGTGGATGTTAAGAACAAAAAGTAGATCGATGAACTGATATTTTTTTAAATTGGTGGAAGCAGTTTAAATGAATAAACTGGAAACAATGCTGAAAACGGATGGAAAGGCATGGAGAATTATGACGTCTGGTAGCAGAACAGAGTGGAGGCTGAAGAAAAATGTGTAATGGAATATAAAAATGATTATAGTCTCATTTAGTAGTAAACAACTGGGCTTGTTCTGTACAGAGTCTTCTGGAAACGCTGTAAGTAAAAGTAAGTGACCTGACTGACTGGCTCACTCACTCACCCGCTTTAAGGAATTTTGAAGGTAAAACTACGAAAATTGGTATTCGGTTTCTTGGTCGGAAGGGAAAAAATACCTGCTTCAGAATTTTTGGAACTTCAGCCACTAAGGGGTAAAATTGTGTGTGAAACTTTATTCTCAAAATAAATTATTCTTAAAATACTACCACAGCGTTTCTAAAGCTGCGCCTATGAAAATTGGTATTTTACTTATCGAAAAAAAAGTGTTTCATTGTTTCTAGTAATTCAACCCGTAAGGTGAGTGAAATAGAGGATAAAAAATTTTATTAAAATATTTCATTGTCATATTTTTGAAGCTAAATATAAAAAATTTGTATTTGGGTTCTCGGTTAGAAATCAAACAAGTTTTAGAAATTTAGCCCGTAAGAGCGTAAAAAAGGGGATAAAAGTTTCTATGGAAATGTTTCATTACGAAGGCATTTTTGAAACTAAATCTCTGAGCGTTAGTATTTGGCTCCTCGGTTGGAAATAAAAATTACTTGTTTCGTCGTTTTCTTCTTTTTTTTGGAAATTCGGTTAGCAATAAAAATTACATGTTACAGTTTTTTTTTTAAATTCGCACCTCAGAGGGTGGAAAGTGGATGAAAATTTTTAAGAAAATATTTCGTTTTATCAAAACTTATTTAAGGTAAATCTGTGAAAACTTGCATTCGACTTCTAAAGAAATGGTGTTAGGGGATAAAAGGTTTAATATAAATATCACCACAAGAACTCAAAGGAAGATGTAGTTAAGACCTCGGACTCCGACTTCCAGAGCCGCGTGGGATTAGCCGCGCGGTCTTAGGCGCTGCAGTCATGGACTGTGCGGCTGGTCCCGGCGGGCATGAGTGTGTTTGTTTGTCCTTAGGATAATTTAGGTTAAGTAGTGTGTAAGCTTAGGGACTGATGACCTTGGCAGTTAAGTCCCACAAGATTTCACCCACATTTGAACATTTTTCCAACTTCCAGCATCGCTTTTTTGTCAAAAGTACTTTCAGAAATATGGTATGACATATCGATACCACCCCACAGGTATAAGATAATTGACAATGGAATTGCACGTTTCCGTCAGCTTCCAATAGCAGGCGGGGATCCGAGAGACACTGTAACGGGACAAAACAATAGAAGGACTTGGAGCAGAAGTCAGAGTGCAGAACTGCAAGGAGCCCGCAGCCAGACAGCGGACGGTGGTCATTGAACTGAGCGGTCAGCTCCCGTGTTGTCGGACCAGGAGTGCCGAAATCAGACCAAAAGCCTTACACATCGGCCGCAGCCTGCCGTCAGTCCTGTTTGATCGGCACCCCTCAGCAGCAGCGAGACTTCCGTGATACTGCCCCGGGTGCCAGTGCCCTGGGGCCAGCCTTCGAGAAACCACACCGGGTCAATCGACTTCCGCGTCGTCGACGATTACGCCAGATCCCGGTCATTGCCCTGTTTCTGATGGTTCGCAGTGGCCCACAGACGAGCCGTTCCGGGAATTCAGCGCAGGAAACCAACATTTAAAAGCTGGCCCAGCCGAGTACGTCAAGTTCGGCACGGCAGGGCCACATCCGGCGCCCGCAGTACGTCAGCCGCGAATCCTCGCTGTGAACTCCGCACCCTGCCGACTCACGCCGCCTCGCACACCGGAGACGCAAGCCCAGCGCTCTGTCTTCCAGGCAGCGCGTGCTCGCTGCAGCCGTACGTCAACGTCTGCAGCTACGACGCCGGAATATTACGAGGGAACTCCACACTGCGCTAGATAACTAAGCAGAATCAGTAGAACGTATGAATTAGTAAAGGACTAATAAAGAGTTGTTGTATCTTCACCAGGACCCGCCTCTGCTGCAGTCCACATCCCCATCATCGACAGAGAACCCAGTCTACCCTGACAGCCTACCTCTCTCACCTTTACATTGGTGTCAGACAGAATATTGAAGATGGGCACGAAGATGGACAACCTGGTGGCCGTCAGAGCCATGGTGGCATTGCAGCAGCTTTCCGAAGGGGAAACGGATGCCAATAGACCGAAAACAGCCGGCCGGTATGGCCGAGCGGTTCTGGGCGCTTCAGTCTGGAACCGCGTGATCGCAACGGTCGCAGGTTCGAATCCTGCCTCGGGCATGGATGTGTGTGATGTCCTTGGGTTAGATAGGTTTAAGTTGTTCTAAGTTCTAGCGGACTAATGACCTCAGATGTTGAGTCCCATAGTGCTCAGAGCCATTTGAACCATTTGAGATCGAAAACAGAGATCTCAAATGTGGGACAGCAAGATATGTAAGTAGCACCACGAAACTTTTTACTTTCACTCGTGGAATTCCCTGCACTCTTTGGTTTGACCGTTCCCTACCTTTTTCCATACTGTCGGAGTTAGATGCCGCTGTGGTGTTTGGTAAAGGAGCGAGTGCCGAGCCGTTAACTCCAGTAATATGCACCCAGTGCAATGTACCTGGGCACTCCGCCTCGTGTACAGAGTCACATCCCATAGTATATTGGGTATGCCGTAAAAAAGGACATTAGCCAGCCAGTGCAGAGAGAGGGCCTGGCTGAGACGTAGAAAACCTTGGGTGCTTCGTAACTTTGGTGATTTCTTCAAGTTAGAGGAGACATAAGCATTTATGCTATAAATAAAGGATTGTGTAAAGTAAATGTTTTAGGATGAGAAATGACGATAGGAGTAATATGTATATTAGTAATTAGAGATGGCATAATGTAGGATTCAACATCACGGTCGAGCCAGGAATATTAAAAGGTGTAATCTGGAGTATGTGGTACCCAAGGAAAGCAGTTAGCAGGTACTATTTAGTTCGTTAAGATAGATTTAAGCTGTCGAACACTGCCGATGTATTGGAACAAGATTAAAGAGTCGCAACGTTATTATCTGGTTAGGTTTCACTGTCTTCACATTATGCGGTATTGTCTCAAAACAGCCAAAGCGCTGAGAATCCACAATCATTGGCCTTCACACCGTCAGTTAAACCGCTCGTGGTTCCTCGAGAAGCAATGTTCATTATAGCGGTAAAACCACTAGCAACAGGCGACCAAGGGTAAGAAAGACATAGCGGGAAAGTCTGTCACACGTTGTATGAGACGTGCATGTAAAGGAATTAAAGCCATTTTATGTTATGTGCCACAGGTGAGGTTCATATATCGACTGTGGTCGGGAAGAATCAAGGACAGCATAAGCGAATCTGTTATAGCTGGGAAGCTGGAGGATCATTGCACAGCACAGGTGAGTCTGATACAGCACTGCGGCTGGGAAAACGTTAGGTTTGTGTACAGCACGGGTGCACCTACTACACCGCCCGTAGCTGGGCCAATGGTATCGGAGAGCTCTTGAAGCGTGGCCATTGGATTACTTGTTTTCGCTCAGAATGAGAGGAATCTGAGTGTGCAGCTATTGACGTTTATTGTGAAGTACTTGGAAGTTAATTCTAAAATGAGAAATCAGAATTATATCTTTGAGCATTCGTACGTTTATTGATGTATTGTGACGAAGAGATCCCCAAGTCACAATGTCTTGAAGCCGCGACCAAAGCAATGTTACCATGGATCCCATACTGTTGTAAATAAACTTTTCTGAATTTTTAAGGTATAAGAATGAGGAGCAAAAGGACGGTGTGCAAACCACTGAGTTCACACAGGCCAGTGTTGTTAAGCAATAGGGCAATGCAAAAATCATTTTGTTTACAAATGTCACTTCTGTTCCACCTAGTTTAGATTTCAGTATTTGCTAGGCCACAGTGATAAATTAACAGTTTAGCTTAACATAAAGAGAAATGTGCATGCTATGAAGTGTGTCGGTTCTTAATGTTAGCTCCGCGTAGTGGGTCATATCTGTGTAAATTGTGTTACAGGTGAATGTGATGTATTTAATAGGCGCGTGTGGGAGACGCGAATTTAGCATACAGGAAGTAAGAAGGTTAGAATGCCTTCCTCATTCCCATTATCACCCCCCCCCCCCGCCCTCAACCTATACCAGAGGAATGACATAGCTGCTAACAGAATTGAAAGTGAATTACTGTAATTAATGATCAAATAAGAACTCATGGACTCAGTGGTTGTGAGGAAATGCAGGTAGTTGCTATTGAAGGCAGACAAATACTGCAGCATGTGATATAGTAGGTGGAGAAAGAAATACGGATGGTAGAAGTATAAATTATCTAGTGGTTTCATTTCAGTCAAATTCTAGGGTGAATTTTATTCTCAGAGGGTAGGATATTGTAACGGGACAAAATCATACGAGAACTTGCAGCATGTGAAGAAAACGGTTCCTAGAGATTTATTATTACCGTGAATTTGTAATCAGAAAATCTTTAAAGAAAAACTGCATGAAGTAAATTAATATTGTATAAACCCCAAGAACCCGTTTTACTTCTGGGATCTTCAGAAGCAAAGCTCTATATGGGAAGTTTCGCAATCCTGCTAAAATTCTGATAATAAAATCCTTTGATAGTGGAAAACAATAAAACATTATGTAGCTAATTTGATAAATAATGACACAGTATACTGTAATTTCGCTTACCAGTAACAGTTACACCCAGATAAATTTGCATCTAAACATGAATGAATGGAACTATGACGTTAAGTGGTATGTAAACAGAGATCACGTACTTTGACAGCTGCAAGATTCAAAGTACCCTCTAATACGCTAACTTGAACCAATGGCGAATAAGCTGCTTCCTTGTAATTGGTCGGTGTAAATAACTTCAATGGCGGATGCCTCAACTTACAGTTCTAGCCACATTTCACAGTAGAACACATAAATTCTCCTGTCTATACTACTGTATATGCACATCGAAGGCACTCCTCCAGAAGACACACACAAAACATGCAACGACTAGTACAAATACACTGAAAAGTAAAAACAAATAAATGATGGCAATAACTACTGTTAGTGGTGGGGTCATCAATCACTGAACGTGAACAATCTTTACAAATACACTACTTTTATTTACGGAGAGAAAGATTGTTACAAAGCAAAATGAAATTAAATTGTTTGCAAATGTGAGGTTCTCGAAGAGAGGAATGGTTTTGAGTATTATCCGTTCTGGGTCTGCGTGATGTGTCGACGGCGGTAGAAGGAGTTTGAAGTTGCTGATACGAATCCTGTAAGTTCATCCAGTCGTATCTTTGGCACTGATATATCCTCTTTCCTTACATCCTGTTTCGGCTAGCGGCGATAAGTTGCGTAGCATTCATGTGTCGTAGGCCGGAACTAAGTAACTTTTTATGCAGCACTTGAAGGTAGTGCTAGTTCCACTGCAACTTTCATACACGATATTTTGGCACAGTCCACACGTCGTGTTTAAATTAACATTCTATTTGTTATAATTTGCCAATTCCGAAGTTAGCCAGCCCATCTCCTGTTAATATTCTCGATTCACGCGAAATCAAACACTCACGCAGCAACACACTTCACAGTTGCCACATTGGCGGTTAGTGCTTTCGAATACATCATATTTCATTGTCAAGAAAAGTGAGCAATATTTAATTCACAGTTTATGTAATGCAGTTCAATTCTAAACAGACGACAATACTATCTGTTCACAAGTGCATTGTCACTGCCACAAGAATTATTCTGCAAAAACCAAAAGCTCTCGCGTAACAGAACGTCCCTTTAGAACGTCCATCATAAAGTAAAATTTCAAACCACCAAAGGAAGTCTGGTATTAACATCGCGTTAAACGCACACGCTAACCACACACAGTCCCTGCTCCGTACCGTCACGCTCACGCGCCATCTGCGACTCCGCAACTGTCTCACTGTTCGACCCGAAAACTATAGATGCCAATCTCGCTCCACACTTCTTACAACACTTCCGCCTACTGCACTCCGTTTCACACAATACATTTAATATAACTATCTGAAAGGCAATATAAAATCTAAGTCTTTACATAAGGAACCCATATACACTACAGGCCATTAATATTGCTACACCAAGAAGAAATGCAGATGATAAATGGGTATTCATTGGACAAGTATATTATACTAGAACTGACATGTGATTACATTTTCACGCAATTTGGGGGCATAGATGGTTCATGTGGCTCTGAGCACTATGGGACTCAACTGCTGAGGTCATTAGTCCCCTAGAACTTAGAACTAGTTAAACCTAACTAACCTAAGGACGTCACAAACATCCATGCCCGAGGCAGGATTCGAACCTGCGACCGTAGCGGTCTCGCGGGGGCATAGATCCTGAGACATCAGAAACCCAGAACAACCACCTCTGGCCGTAATAACGGCTTTGATACGCCTGGGCATTGAGTCAAACAGAGCTTGGATGGCGTGTATAGGTACAGCTGCCCATGCACCTTCAACACGATACCACAGTTCATCAAGAGTAGTGACTGACGTATTGTGACGAGCCAGTTGCTCGGCCACCATTGACCAGACGTTTTCAATTGGTGAGAGGGCTGGAGAATGTGCTGGCCAGGGCAGCAGTCGAAGATTTTCTGTATCCAGAAAGGCCCGTACAGGACCTGAAACATGCGATCGTGCATTATCCTGCTGAAATGTAGGGTTTCGCAGGGATCGAATGAAGGGTAGAGCCACAGGTCGTAACACATCTGAAATATAACGTCCACTGTTCAAAGTGCCGTCAATGCGAACAAGACGTGTAACCAATGGCACCTCATACCATCGCGCCGGGTGATACGCCAGTATGGCGATGCCGAATACACGCTTCCAATGTGCGTTCACCGCGATGTCGCCGAATACAGATGCGACCATCATGATGCTGTAAACAGAACCTGGATTGATCCGAAAAAATGACGTTTTGCCATTCGTGGACCCAGGTTTGTCGTTGAGTACACCATCGCAGGGGCTCCTGTCTGTGATGCAGCGTCAACGGTAACCGCAGCCATGGTCTCCATGGTGACAGTCATTGCTTCTACAAACGTCCTCGAACTGTTCGTGCAGATGATTGTTGTCTTGCAAACGTCCCCATCTGTTGACTCAGGGATCGAGACGTGGCTGCACGATCCGTTGCAGCCATGCGGATAAGATGCCTGTCATCTCGACTGGTAGCGATACGAGGCCGTTGGGATCCAGCGCGGCGTTCCGTATTACCCTCCTGAACCCACTGATTCCATATTTTGCTAACAGTCATTGGATCTCGACCAACGCGAGTAGCAATGTCGCGATACGATAAACCGCAATCGCGATACGCTACAATCTGACCTTTATCAAAGTCGGAAACGAGATGGTACGCATTTTTCCTCCTTACACGAGGCATCACAACATCGTTTCACCAGGCAACGCCGGTCAGCTGCTGTTTGTGTATAAGAAAGCGGTTGGAAGCTTTCCTCATGTCAGCACGTTGTAGGTGTCGCCACCGGCGCCAACCTTGTGTGAATGCTCTGAAAAGCTAGTCATTTGCATATCACAGTATCTTCTTGCTGTTGGTTAATTTTCGCGCCTCTAGCACGTCATCTTCGTGGTGCAGCAATTTTAATGGCCAGTAGTATACACTCCTGGAAATGGAAAAAAGAACACATTGACACCGGTGTGTCAGACCCACCATACTTGCTCCGGACACTGCGAGAGGGCTGTATAAGCAATGATCACACGCACGGCACAGCGGACACACCAGGAACCGCGGTGTTGGCCGTCGAATGGCGCTAGCTGCGCAGCATTTGTGCACCGCCGCCGTCAGTGTCAGCCAGTTTGCCGTGGCATACGGAGCTCCATCGCAGTCTTTAACACTGGTAGCATGCCGCGACAGCGTGGACGTGAACCGTATGTGCAGTTGACGGACTTTGAGCGAGGGCGTATAGTGGGCATGCGGGAGGCCGGGTGGACGTACCGCCGAATTGCTCAACACGTGGGGCGTGAGGTCTCCACAGTACAGCGATGTTGTCGCCAGTGGTCGGCGGAAGGTGCACGTGCCCGTCGACCTGGGACCGGACCGCAGCGACGCACGGATGCACGCCAAGACCGTAGGATCCTACGCAGTGCCGTAGGGGACCGCACCGCCACGTCCCAGCAAATTAGGGACACTGTTGCTCCTGGGGTATCGGCGAGGACCATTTGCAACCGTCTCCATGAAGCTGGGCTACGGTCCCGCACACCGTTAGGCCGTCTTCCGCTCACGTCCCAACATCGTGCAGCCCGCCTCCAGTGGTATCAAAAATGGTTCAAATGGCTCTGAGCACTATGGGACTCAACTGCTGAGGTCATTAGTCCCCTAGAACTTAGAACTAGTTAAACCTAACTAACCTAAGGACATCACAAACATCCATGCCCGAGGCAGGATTCGAACCTGCGACCGTAGCGGTCTTGCGGTTCCAGACTGCAGCGCCTTTAACCGCACGGCCACTTCGGCCGGCCCCAGTGGTATCGCGACAGGCGTGAATGGAGGGACGAATGGAGACGTGTCGTCTTCAGCGCTGAGAGTCGCTTCTGCCTTGGTGCCAATGATGGTTGTATGCGTGTTTGGCGCCGTGGAGGTGAGCGCCACAATCAGGACTGCATACGACCGAGGCACACAGGGCCAACACCCGGCATCATGGTGTGGGGAGCGATCTCCTACACTGGCCGTACACCACTGGTGATCGTCGAGGGGACACTGAATAGTGCACGGTACATCCAAACCGTCATCGAACCCATTGTTCTACCATTCCTAGACCGGCAAGGGAACTTGCTGTTCCAACAGGACAATGCACGTCCGCATGTATCCCGTGCCACCCAACGTGCTCTAGAAGGTGTAAGTCAACTACCCTGGCCAGCAAGATCTCCGGATCTGTCCCCCATTGAGCATGTTTGGGACTGGATGAAGCGTCGTCTCACGCGGTCTGCACGTCCAGCACGAACGCTGGTCCAACTGAGGCGCCAGGTGGAAATGGCATGGCAAGCCGTTCCACAGGACTACATCCAGCATCTCTACGATCGTCTCCATGGGAGAATAGCAGCCTGCATTGCTGCGAAAGGTGGATATACACTGTACTAGTGCCGACATTGTGCATGCTCTGTTGCCTGTGTCTATGTGCCTGTGATTCTGTCAGTGTGATCATGTGATGTATCTGACCCCAGGAATGTGTCAATAAAGTTTCCCCTTCCTGGGACAATGAATTCACGGTGTTCTTATTTCAATTTCCAGGAGTGTATGTTGTGTACGACTTCGTACACAACGGCAAGGAGAGGTGGCCAACAGAGTGGTGCGGCAGCAGCCCGTCATAGGAAAGTAGGACAAGAGCACAAATGATTAGCTTTCGAGATAACACAATAAACATAATAGTTACTTAACTTGTATTCCTCTAAGTGAACGAAGAACAGGTACTGCAGCAAGAAAGAAAATCCAGCCCTCATTTTCAGCAAAGAAGAGCCTCTACGTGCTGAAGCACGAACGATGGTGTCGGCGCCGCTACTGGGCGGCCTCCGTGCAGCTTCACGCGGTGGAGAGGCTCCCAGTGCGAGCCGGCCGTCTCACCTCGCAGTGGCTGGGGGCGCTCCTGAAACGGAGCCGCTCGGAGGTGCGGCTGAGGAGACGTGCGCCACTGGTTTGTAAAGGAGAGACGTGGCTGCCCACCACGGGCAGAGGCCCCTACTTTGCGGTCCGGTGGCGGCAGTGTTCAAAGCGACGATTACCGGCTGACACACGGCAGTCGCCGGGTGTGGCCCTACCACGCCGAATATGACGTAATCGGCAGAGTGAGCGTTGAAAAGGTGGTTCCCTACGCTGAATTCGCTGAAGGACTGCGTTTCTGGGTCAATGAGAACCGTTTGGAATAGGGCAATGGCCGGCGTCTGGCGTAATCGTCGACTATGCGGAAGCCAGTCGAGTCGGAGCGGCTTCCCGAAGGCTGGCCACAGAGCACTGGCACCCTGGACAGTGTCACGGAAGTCTCGCTGCTGCCGAGGGACGCCGACCGAGCTGGAGCGACGGCCGTCTGCGGCCAGCGCCCGCGGCTTTTGGTCTGGTTTCGACCCTCGTGGTGAGACGACACGGGAGCTGATCCCGCAGTTCAGAGATCGGCATCTGCTGGCTGGCTGCGGCTTCGTTGCAGTTCTGGGCTCTGACTTCTGCTTGTGATGCCATGACTAATAACGATTTTTTTTTTACTACTTTGGATTTCATAGATATATTTCTGATGACATAGAATATTCTTCATTTGGTTAGATAGTGTAGAACATGAAGTGTGACTTCATTTACTTTGCTGTTTTCTACACTAAAAACCATTAAACTTGCCACACCACGAAGATGACGTGCTACAGACGGCAAATTTAACCGACAGGAAGAAGATGATGTGATATGCAATTGATTAGCTTTTCAGAACATTCACATAAGTTTGGCGCCGGTGGCGCCACCTACAACGTGCTGACATGAGGAAAGTTTCCAACCGATTTCTCATACACCAACAGCAGCTGACCGGCGTTTCCTGGTGACATGTGATGCCTCGTGTAAGGAGGAGAAATGCGTACCATTACGTTTCCGACTTTGATAAAGGTCGGATATGTAGCCTATAGCGATTGCGGTTTATCGTATCGCGACATTGCTGCTCGCGTTGGTGGAGATCCAATGACTGTTAGCAGAATATGGAATCGGTGGGTTCAGGAGGGTAATAGGGAACGCCGTGCTGGATCCCGACGGCCTCGTATCACTAGCAGTCTAGATGACAGGCATCTTATCCGCATGGCTGTAACGGATCGTGCACACACGTCTCGATCCCTGAGTCAACAGATGGGGACGTTTGCAAGACAACAACCATCTACACGAACAGTTCGACGACGTTTGCAGCAGAATGAACTATCATCTCGGAGACCAAGGCTGTGGTTACCGTTGACGCTGCATCACAGATAGGAGCGCTTGCGACGGTGTACTCAACGACGAACCTGGGTGCACGAATGGCCAAACGTCATATTTTCGGATGAAAGCAGGTCCTGTTTACAGCTTCGTGATGGTCGCATCCGTGTTTGGTGACATCGCGGTGAACGCGCATTGGAAGCGTGTATTCGTCATCACGGTAGTGGCGTATCACCCGTCGTGATGGTATGGGGTGCCATTGGTTACACGTCTCGGTCACCTCTTGTTCGCATTGGCGGCACTTTGAACAGTGAACGTTATATTTCAGATGTGTTACGACCCGTGACTCTACCCTTCATTCGATCCCTACGAAACCCTAAATTTCAGCAGGATAATGCACGACCGCATTTGCAGGTCCTGTGCGGGCCTTTCTGGATACAGAAAATGTTCGACTGCTGCCCTGGCCAGTACATTCTCCAGATATTTCACCAATTGAAAACGTCTGGTCAATGGTGGCCGAGCAACTGGCTCGTCACAATACGCCAGTCACTATTCCTTATGATTTGTGGTATCGTGTTGAAGCTGCATGGGCACCTGTACCTGTACACGCCATCAAAGGTCTGTTTGACCCAACGCCCAGGCGTACGAAGGCCGTCATTACGGCGAGAGGTGGTTGTTCTGGTTACTGACTTCTCAGGATCTGTGCACCCAAACTGCGTGAAAATGTAATCACATGTCAGTTCTAGTATAATATATTTGTCCAATGAATACCCGTTTATCATCTGCATTTCTTCTTGGTGTAGCAATTTTAATGGCCTGTAGAGTACTTGGCGACGAGTCAGGGTGCCTAAGCGTGGCTATCTTCAAGTCTTCAAGTTTACTTCTTCCCCTCCTGTCTTCCTTTCGGTGATTTCTTTTTTCGGTCGCTTGTCTTCTTTTGCCCCCAGTCTTTACTTTGCTTCTGGTCTTACTGTTCTAGAAGCCGCAACTGCTGCTTTTGCACCTCTTTTTGCTTTCTCTGCGCTATTTTGGCTTTCTACTGTCTGTATTTGTGCATTGCTTATTTAAGCATGGCTACTACTCCGCAATCGCCCGCTGCGCTACCTGCAATTGATCTAAGTCACTTTATTCAATTTTAGAGTCAATAAATGGCGCGACTGCCTGAAGTGATGAATCGGTCGAAGGCAGCACACGTGGCTTCAAAGCATGCGCCTCACCCAATGGCAGCGCCACTCTTGCACCGCCTGTGTATGTATGTGCCGCCAATTCGTGAGTTTGACGAGGCGAAGGGCGACTCGGATACTTCAACGTGCACATCACAGGGCATCACACACAAGATACCAAAACTCTTGTTTGTTGGCCGTGGTGTGAGTGGACTGTGTATCGCTTCTACACCAAGTTATTTTCCACGTCCCTCCTTGAACTAGTAAAATGTGAGGCCCAATTGCAGGCGCTTGCAAAGTATTATGAGGTAGGGGTAAAAGTGACGGCTGCCTGTTATTCTTTACATTGCATAAGCAACAAGGACAGACGTACTGTCAGTGGGTGACTGAATTGCAAGGCCCCACTAGACAGTGTAGGTTTAGACGTGACTGGGGCAAATATTAAAGCTATGCAATGATTTGACATGCCATCACTCACAGTGTAGCTGATTCTCGAATTCTGGAACAGATTCCATACTCTATTCTATCAAGATTCCTGCGAAATCGCAGCAGACAATTTTTTAGGTAACGCCTGCCTGTTCTGTAGACGGATTCATCAAACAGTTGTCGCCACCGCGCCGGCTCGCTAACAGCGGCACGACCAGCCACAGACACAGAGCTCACAGAAACACGTGTCACACGATGGGAAGTCATGCTCTCGCAGTACGGCACCGCTTGGTGTGAGGCGACTTCCTTTTTTGCGGGAAACGGGGACATGTACAGCTTACAGAGGCGGGAGGGACCCCCCCCCCTGCTACTCCTTCATGCAAGTCTATGTCACAAACATTGTGTAGTGTAATCATACGATGTTGGCTTTCACGGCCGGTGTTGTCTTCAGTTGAAATTTCCGGGCTGAGAGGCCGTGGTCGATGTAGAAAATTTCCACCTGACGTTTCGTCTCCATCTGCGGCAGACATCTTCTGAGGTCGTCCGGCTACTGGCACTGAGGCTCCAGGTACTCTCGCATTTATAGAGCGCATAGAGGGCACAACCATTCGTCACGTGATGCCGATGGTATGCCTATCTTTGGAAGGCGTCATCATTCTCGATTAAGAGTAATCGATTGTCATTCTGCTGGTGCAACGTCGACATCCATATTTTGTCCAACTTTAACACTTCCTCTTTTCTATTAAAATTATTATGGTGTTTGTGAACTTCTATTGCTTCTCTATACATGCGCACATGATAATGGGATGTTCGTGCTAGAACGCTTGTCTCATTAAATTTAATTTCGTGATTCCCATCTCGAAAAACATGCTCAGCTACTGCCGATTTATCGATGTGTCCTAAGCGACAGTTTCTTTTATGTTCGTCTAAGCGGGTGTTCACACTTCTTTTCGTTGTTCCAATGTATACTTGTTCACAACTGCATGGAATTTTGTATACCCCAGGTGTTGCTAGGGGATGTCGGGCGTCTTTTGCAGTTCTTAAATATTCCTCAATCTTCTTGGTGGGTCTGAAGATTGTTTCGATCCCATACTTGGCCAGAACTTTCGCGATACGGCCCGTGACCTTATTAAATAACGGTAGGAAAACTCTTGCAGTAGGTGACCGTTGTTGCTCTGTACTTCTGGCTTCTTTTCTTTTTGATGGAGGGCTCGATCAATTTCCTTGCTAGTATATCCGTTTTTGATGAAGGCTGACCGTAGGTGATTCAGTTCATCTTGTAAGTAAGCCGGCTCGCTGATTTTGTTGGCTCTGTCTACCAAGGTTTTCATGACACCTCTTTTCTGCCTAGGATGATGGTTAGATTCCTTGTGGAGGTATCGACCCATGTGAGTGTTCTTTCTGTATACCTTGTGGCTCAGCGTCCCATCCACCCGTTTAATTACCGACACATCCAGGAAATTGATTGACCGTTATTCTCTTTCTCCATCGTAAACTGTATCTTAAATGCAGGCTTTTTACTGGCAGTCTGCAGCGCTCGCTGTTCGAAGATCTCCATAAATAAATTGGCAACAGCTGCGCTGAGAGGGCTTCCCATCGCCACCTCGTCGATCTGTTCGTAAAACTCGTTGTTATACTGGAAATAAGTTGTCGTCAGGCAGTGTTTAAATAAAGCCACTATGTCAGTCGTAAAAATATCTGCTATATGTGAAATAGCTTCGTTTACAGGCACAATGGTAAACAACGACACTGCATCGAAGATCACTAGAATACCACTTGGGCTGACGTTAATCTCCCTCAGTTTTTAAATAAAATGCGCCGAATTTGTGTAGTGTTTTCTCAAATCCCACAGTGTCGTTACTGCAAAACAGCACAGCAGTAGCCGTTCAGGAAAGGCTGCCCAGCCATCTACGATGCTACATGAGGTCAACCATATTTTTGTGTGTCTTGCTATTGCTGGACCATCAGTGCGTTTGCAACCTGAGACTGGAGCTGCAGTGGCTCAGCTCAACCGTAGCACTTAGGAATATCTTGACAAACCTAAGTTTTGTACATCGCGCCATTCGCTGACGGCATATAGCGGCCAACATATTCCTGTCTCAGGCACTTCCTCGAAGACAGTGACATTTTCGGTACTGTCCTCCAGAGACAGTGCTAATATTTTTGGCCTGGACTATTTTGATTTGTTTGCGATAACCATTCAGGACGATATATTTTCTGTGTCTCCCTTTGATCCTTAGGACAATGTTGCTAAGTTATGGCAGAATTTCAGGATTTGTTTTCTGAGAGTTTAGGCAAAACCAATAATTTTGTTACTCATCTCACACTGAAGGAAAATTCAGTCACATTTTGTTACAGCTCGTTCTGCTCCTCATGCTCTTCGAAGACAGGTGCCTCAGGAACTTACTGCTCTGCAAGACAGTGGAGTCATAGCACCCATTACTGCCTGTCAGCGAGCGTCCACTCTTGTTAGTCAAAAGAAGCCGTCCAGTAGACTCCACCTGCCCGCCGATTTTAAGATAAATGTGAATCCTTAAACATTCTTTGATAGTTATCCGTTGCGGGGCCTCGGCGAATTGATGGATAAATTGGATTCCAGTCGTTACTTTTCCAGAACTGATTTGCGCGTCGCTTGCTTACAGATATCTCTGGATGAGCAGCTTCAACAAGATTTTGTCATTAAAACTCATGTGGGTCTCTTCAAATTTTTGAGACTGACAGTGCTTCCGCATCCGCCATATTTCAGCGTTTTCTGGAGCAGATGACTGCAAATATTACTTTTTGCTCAAATTATTTAGATGCCATTGTCGTCTCAGATCGCACTCCTGGACAACATGTTAGCAGTGTTTGCATTCTGTTTTAAGTGTTGTCTGCAGCTGATCTCAAACTTGAGACAAATGTGTGTTTGTTTCAGACTGAGCTTGAGTACTTAGGACGTATCAATAATAGCCAGGGTGTTCACCCATTGCAATCACATTTGCTTGCTATCCGTGACCTTGCACACCTGCGCACTGTGCGAGAATCGGAGTCCGTGTTAGGTAGGTCACGTGTTGCATCCGATTTATTCCTAACGCCGCTCAAATCGCGGCTCCCTTATATCGCTTACGTAGAAAAAACGTTCCTTTTGTTGGTCGCAAGTGTCTCAGTCTGATTTCCAGAAGTGGAAAGATGCTTTGCTTCGTGATCGATGCCCCGTTCATTTTCATTCAGCCAAGTCTGTGGGCTTGGCTGTGACTGTTGTGACTTTCAGCATCGGCACAGTTTAGTCGCATAAGTTTTAAGCTGTTGACAGGCCGTTTGCCTATGCTTTGAAATTGTTGAACAAACCTCAGTGTAAATACTCTCAAATTCAAAAGGAAGCTCTTGTCACTGTCCATGATGCCACTAAGTATGCCACTAAGTATCTTTTTGCAAGGGAAGTTAGTTAGTGACTGACCATAAATCTCCACAATCTTTGTTTAGCCCTTCTCTGTCAGTCCCAACTCGCACAGCGCAGAATATGCAACGATGGGCACTTCTTACGTCAAATTAACAACATTATATTGTATATCAGCCCAATTCTAGGCACGCCGACGCAGATGCTGTTTCTCGCCTCCCTGTTGGCCCAATTCAACTTTGGACGAGTCCTCTGCTTCTTGTTGTTACACTGATGCACAAGACACATAACTCACAGATGTTTTGCACAGCCTTTCGTTTAATCGCCGGAAAATTGCTGAGGATGCAGCAGCGGATCCTGATTTTCAGATCTGTTGCACTACATCCAAACTGTTTGGCCACGAGCAGCCGAAAAGATTCATAGCTGTGTGGTTCGCTGATTTTTTGACAGTCTGGATGCATTCACCAGGGTGTCGTTTGGTTTCGCACCGATAACGACCAGTCAGGTCTTGGTGGCTCCCTAGGCTCTCCAGTCTGACGTGTTGCGTTTGCTATACCGAGGTCACTGGGGTGTCCTTCACAAACAGTCGGCGCGCCATCATTGCACTTGGCACGGTCTGGATGCAGAAATTGAACAGCTGCTTTCTCAGTGGGAAGGCTGTGCTGAACATCAGTCAGCCCGTCCCAGCAGTTCTTTGCATCGCCGGAACCTAAAGCGCCTTGCACCTGAATTTCGCGTGTCCTTATTGGAATACATTTTGGCTCATCGTCGTTGACCCTTTCAGCAAATTACCCTTCGTGGTTCCTGTGCACTCTACTATGGCTCGTTCCACAATCCACGCATTGTCGTCGATCTTTTGTCTCGAGGGATTGCCTGAAGTGATTGTGACTGATAAAGGACCTCAGTTTGTGGCCGCTGAGTTTGAAAAGTTTTGCAGCATCTCTGACATCACGCACATCACGAGTGCACCGTTCCATCTGCAATCCAACAGTGAAACTGAACGTTTCGTACGAAAATTTAAACAACAGGTAGACTAACTTCGTTTCTCCAACGCACAGGATCCAGCTCTGTTGGTCTTCTTGTCTTCCTACTGCCCCCACCCACACGACGGACCATTGCCGGCGGAGTTGTAACATTGACGACGCCATCGCACCTTGCTTCATTTTCTGCATCCACCACAGTGGACGTAGCCCTTTACGCCCAGACCGGCAAAGTATAACACTAACGACTCAGCATTTTACAGATGGTATGGCGGACAGTCGTAAAATGCGTTTTAGACAGGTACGTGTCGAGTCAAACTGTGAGGGACGGGAAAAACCCACCGTGGTTCAACAACTAAGTTAGGAAACTACTGCGAAAGCAAAGAGAGCTTCACTGCAAGTTTAAACGCAGCCAAACCCTCTCAGACAAACAGAAGCTAAGCGATGTCAAAGTTAGCGTAAGGAGGGCTATGCGTGGAGATTTCAGTGAATTCGAAAGTAAAATTTTATGTACCGACTTGACAGAAAATCCTAGGAAGTTTTGGTCTTACGTTAAATCAGTAAGTGGCTCGAAACAGCATATCCAGACACTCCGGGATGATGATGGCATTGAAACAGACGATGACGCGCGTAAAGCTGAAATACTAAACACCTCTTTCCAAAGCTGTTTCACATAGGAAGATCGCACTGCAGTTCCTTCTCTAAATCCTCGCACAAACGAAAAAATGGCTGACATAGAAATAAGTTTCCAAGGAATAGAAAGGCAACTGAAATCACTCAACACAGGAAAGTCCACTGGAACTGACGGGATACCAGTTCGATTCTACACAGAGTACGGGAAAGAACTTGGCCCCTTCTAACAGCCGTGTACCGCAAGTCTCTAGAGAAACGGAAGGTTCCAAAAGATTGGAAAAGAGCACAGGTAGTCCCAGTTTCCAAGAAGGGTCGTCGAGCAGATGCGCAAAACTATATGCCTATGTCTCTGACATCGATCTGTTGTAGAATTTTAGAACATGTTTTGTGCTCGCGTATCATGTCATTTCTGGAAACCCAGAATCTACTCTGTAGGAATCAAAATGGATTTAAAGTAACCTCTGGCGTGCCACAGGGGAGTGTTATGGGACCATTTCTTTTCACAATATATTTAAATTACCTAGTAGATAGTGTCGGAAGTTCCATGCGGCTACCGAGCGGGGTGGCGCAGTGGTTAGACACTGGACTCGCATTCGGGAGGGCGACGGTTCAATCCCGCGTCCGGCCATCCTGATTTAGGTTTTCCGTGATTTCCCTAAATCACTCCAGGCAAATGCCGGGATGGTTCCTCTGAAAGGGCACGGCCGACTTCCTTCCCAATCCTTCCCTAATCCGATGAGACCGATGACCACGCTGTCTGGTCTCCTTCCCCGAAACCAACCAACCAACCAATCCATGCGGCTTTTCGCGGATGATGCTGTAGTATAAAGAGAAGTTGCAGCATTAGAAAATTGCAGCTAAATGCAGGAAGATCTGCAGCGTATAGGCACTTGGTGCAGGGAGTGGCAACTGACCCTTAACATAGACAAATGTAATGGTTTGCGAATACATAGAAAGAAGAATCCTTTATTGTATGATTATATGATAGCGGAACAAACACTGGTAGCAGTTACTTCTGTAAAATATCTGGGAGTATGCGTACGGAACGATTTGAAGTGGAATGATCAAATAAAATTAATTGTTGGTAAGGCGGGTGTCAGGTTGAGATTCATTGGTAGAGTCCTTAGAAAATGTAGTCCATCAACAAAGGAGGTGGCTTACAAAACACTCGTTCGGTCTATACTTGAGTATTGCTCATCGGTGTGGGATCCGTACCAGGTGCCCGCAACTCGTGGTCGTGCGGTAGCGTTCTCGCTTCCCACGCCCGCGTTCCCGGGTTCGATTCCCGGCGGGGTCACGGATTTTCTCTGCCTCGTGATGGCTGGGTGTTGTGTGATGTCCTTAGGTTAGTTAGGTTTAAGTAGTTCTAAGTTCTAGGGGACTGATGACCATAGATGTTAAGTCCCATAGTGCTCAGAGCCATTTGAACCGTACCAGGTCGGGTTGACAGAGGAGATAGAGAAGATCCAAAGATGAGCGGCGCGTTTCGTCACAGGGTTATTTGGTACTCGTGATAGCATCAGGGAGTTGTTTAGCAAACTCAAGTGGCAGACTCTTCAAGAAAGGCGCTCTGCATCGCGGTGTAGCTTGCTGTCCAGGTTTCGAGAGGGTGCGTTTCTGAATGAGGTATCGAATATATTGCTTCCCCCTACTTATACCTCCCGAGGAGACCACGAATGTAAAATTAGAGAGATTCGAGCACGAACGGAGGCTTTCCGGCAGTCGTTCTTCCCGCGAACCTACGCGAGTGGAACAGGAAAGGGAGGTAATGAAAGTGGCACGTAAAGTACCCTCCGCCACACACCGTTGGGTGGCTTACGGAGTATAAACGTAGATGTAGATATAGATGTAGACAGGGGCGCTACAAGCGAGGCCCAAAGGACCGAGAAGATTGCTGAGACTTCACCAGAATCAGATTCGTTCATGTGAATTGGATGAACCTGTCACAGGATTTTTTTCTTTCAGACTTAGTGTCTGCCTGGACGCAGCAGCGCTCGCTGCATCCAGCTCCCGTGGGCGAGCGCCGTCGGTAACAGTCCTGCAGCCAATTGAAATCGACGCCCTTTCACGGCCGTCGCCGTCTCGACAGCTACTGTCATCTGGGGACGGGCGGCTGTCACACGTGCAGTCTCGAGGCCTTCTGCAGAGATGCGTCGATCCTCGTTACCTACTCCGCCTCTTGATGTAAGTGCGCTCCCTCTGCCCGGTTTTTCAGCTGGTGTTCCCACGAAGGTCGGGGCGTGTGACGGGGCGCCAGTGGGAGCTGGCTACCGGCCTCAGCTCCAGCCCCCGTCTCGTCATTGCAACCTGCGTCCAGCCCTCCCCCAACCCCCTCGTCATTCGCTTACCTACATGAAACGACTATGATGTGGAGGTTTGGGCGGGAGGGGGGGGGGATTTGGTATCACGTATCGATACCACCCCACGGCGTCAGACAGTTGGAAACGGAATTGCAAGTTCCTGTCAGACGTCGACAGGGGTCGAGAGGGTTCTGGCGGACCCAGTGGTGCACGCCCACGCAGCCACAAATCCAGCGCCCCCTGCCGTCGCGATATACGACTGCCTTCAGCAGGGAAACAGTCCAATCGCACTTCGAGCCTCTTTGATATAAGAAGCCGCGCGGGATTAGCCGAACGGTCTCTGGCGCTGCAGTCGTGGACTGTGCGGCTGGTCCCGGCGGAGGTTCGAGTCCTCCCTCGGGCATGGGTGTGTGTGTTTGTCCTTAGGATAATTTAGGTTACGTAGTGTGTAAGCTTAGGGACTGATGGCCTTAGCAGTTAAGTCCCATAAGATTTCACATACATTTGAACTTTTTTTATATATATATGAAACTATGCAGACGCTGCCTAGTCGAGGGCCCGACACCATCATTCGTGCTTTAGCTCAGAGAGCCTCTTCCTTGTTGACATTAAGAGCTGGACTGTATTTCTTGCTGCAATATTTGTAATGAGCGTTCGTTCGATTGAAGAAATACTAGTTAAGTAAAGATAGCGTTTGTTGTGTTATCTTGTTGGCTAATCATTTCTGCTCCTGTCCAACTTTCCTATGACGACAGTTTGCACAACACTCTGAGCCAACCTCTGCTTACCATTGTGTATGAAGTCGTGCACAACAGGAAAAAGTCATGCCTGTATGGGCTTAACAAGCGTGAAAAGTTTAGAAGATGTTCGAATTTGTGAACAACATAAATTCTATCAAAGAAAAAAATCTGTGTAGACCATACGGTCTACGCGAACGATGCATCAGGCACTAAGCTACTTACTATATAACAATTGAGGCTCTACAAACCACATGACACAAGCTAAACTAATAACAGATACGCTTGCTTCTAGAATCGAAAATGACATTATATCTGCCGCATTGATTGGTCGACGCTGCTTCACCGTTTTGAATGTTTACATTTATCGTACATTTGATTAGTGTTGCCAAATTTTCGTTGTATGGCGCCGATATTGATACTTTTGTATTGCTAATATCACCCACCCGGTTGGCCGTACGGTCTAACGCATGGCTTTCCGGGCGGGTAGGAGCGTCTGGTCCCCGGAACGAATCCGCCCGGCGGATTTCTGTCGAGGTCCGGTGAACCGGATGGTCTGTGGATGGTTTTTAGGTGGTTTTCCAGCTGCCTCGGCGAATGCGGACTGGTTCCCCTTATTCCGTCTCAGTTACACTATGTCGGCGATTGCTGCGCAAAGAAATTTTCCACGTACGCGTACACGACCATTACTCTACCACGCAAACATAGGGGTTACACTGGTATGGTGTGTACGTTCCCTGGGGGGGGGGGGGGGGGGGGGGGGGGGGGTTCCACCGGGGGCCGAACCGCAAAATAACCCTGGGTTCGGTGTGGGGCCGCGGAGAGGCGAAGTGGGCCACTGCGGCTGCGGCGGGGACGGAGCCTTCCCGTCGTTTCTAGATCCCTGGTTAACATACAATACAACACAATTGCTAATATCCAAAGATTCGCATCGTGATGTCGGGAATTTGCACAAAAAGGCTGGAAAACAGTTACTTTACAAGGCGTTGACCCTTTTTTAAGAGATCCTTGCTTCCAATATAGCAAACTACTGTTTTTAAAAAGTGAAACACTAAGAAGCAATGGCTTGCAACACACTGCGATAAGAGAACGCGCAGGAGAACTATAAAAAGTGATCTAAATGGCGGGAGAGGTGGCGTGCACGCACGTCCAACCAACACCGCCCTCTTTTTTGTGACCGGACAGGTCAATGTTACGCAACGCTCTGTCCTTGTGGAGCCTTCATATGAAGCAGAAACGTCTAACCCAGTTCCATTGTGCCTCGCTGACGTATATCGGGATGTGGGTGCTTCCGACCTGGGCAGAATAATTGGTCTGTGGGAGGCAGCTCATACAAGGCGTGCAGCTACAACGGAGAGGTGAAGGTGGAACCAGTGGTTAGAAGAGGGCCGTACAGAGCGCCAACAGGGTTCTGGACGAAACAGTGTGATCACAGCGCGAATGGCCGGCGTCTTCTCCACTTGGCTGTAACGCACAGATCAGCTCCGTCCACAGTATTGGCGCAACGTTGGAGCACAGCAACGGGTGTGGACATGTCGGCGTCGGCGGTTCGACGCCATCTTCTGTGGAATGGATAATGGCAGGCATGCCATTGCGTGTGCTTCCGTTTACGAGAACCTACCAATGCCGCAGACTCCTTGGTGGGAGGTGCGTGTTGGCAACCTTGGTAAATTTATGTCCCGTTTTCTGGGCCCGTGTACGATTATGCGGATTTTAGGCCCAGTTAATATTCTGGTTAAGGACAACCGTACCGGTAAGCAATACTAGGTCCATCTTAGTCAAATTAAGTTTGGTTAGGTCTCCTAACACAACTCCCCCCCCCCCCCCTCCCGAGTTTCTCCTTGAGAGGAGGAGGTTGAGCCGTGCTGCGGCTCGCCTTGGTGCCGTGTGTAGGTTTCTGCCAGACTGTCTCGTTCAGCTGGCACGGTTGTGTTGTTTGTCTTCTTCTCGTGTTCACAGGCACCACTCGGTTTCGTAAGTGCTGCCTGTCGCCTAGTGGCAGCAGCGGCGCTTATCGATATGTAGTTCTGCTGCCCTATCTTTGGAGCGACCTCGTGCTTCTTCCGTGTGGTGAGTGTGGAGTTCGGTTGCAGAAGAGGAGCGGCGAAGACCGCGCAGAGCGCCAACACGCTGGGGCCGCTGGCGGCGTGTATGGACTAGAGATGGGGGATCCGCTCTTGAACTAATTCATAGAGTTCAATCTTTCAAAGGAGTGAACAATCAGTGATTCAGAAAAAAAGAACGGTAGCTCCAAACGTTTCCCAGGCAGAGAGAGAGAGAGAGAGAGAGAGAGAGAGAGAGACGGAGCATATCAGCAGCGCCTCTGCTGGTCAGAGCACAGTGCGCGCCACACAACACAGCCAGCGCCGGCCTCTGCCCTGCTTCTACCTTGGCTGCCTGCATTGTGCAGTGCCCCATTGGATTTTGTGTTTCACATATGCCGGGCCGTCTCTGTGCGTCGTCTGCCGTGTGCACTGTGCAGTGTCTGGCGCAGCTTAACTTCGCATCGCACTCTGTCGGCGATCGTTTCAGTCGCACGTCCTGCCCTCTGGGCAGTTGATGCCAGCAACAGGACAGAGAGCCACCTAGCGGATAACATAGGAACTACTTGCAAAAACCTGCTCGCAAGGGAGCGGACGATTTGTCTCGGAGCGGGTGAGCTCCCCCCACCCTCGGAACTCGCCCGCTCAACGCTCACCCCACCGTCTCGACTCGAGCCAGAGCGTCGAGCAAAGCGACTCTGGTGTCACTCTGGTCTCTGCGGTCTCAGCTCACGCAGTAATACAGCTCGCGGCTCGACCTGCTCGACTCAGCGCCTCTGCATCGGAGTTTGTCCCCACTGGATATTGTTCTTCGTAGTAATACCGCTATGTATATTACATTATTATGTTATGTATACATCAATTGTTTTTATTTTATTTTTATTTGTTTAAACTGATTAGATTAGGTTCCTGATGACTACTCTTACTATAGGATTTTTATTATGGACACTCGAATTTACGCTTTAATTACGAGCGAACCGATAAACGTATCGCAAAATGTGATACACCAATATTTTCCTTGTTTTGTTCTGCGTAAGGCTATATGCAGCACTTTCGTTTTACAGTCAAATTTATATTTTTTTTTTCTTATTCTGGTACGGATTTTGCGATTTTAGGCGTCTTCGAAAGGAAAAATATATGGCTTGCGATGTATTTGTATGAGGTTAATGAAATTTTAATACATTATAGCCAAATATATTGTTAATGTAAATCTCAAGCTACAACATTTTCCGATCACCCAAAAAACCACGCTAGTGCAAAATAAATCAATAATCAAAAACTTTGTCATATCGTGGAAATTTCAATAAACAATACAAAATTCTTACTCATTATCTATGTTACTTCAAAATAGGATCAAATAAGATCAAAATACAGGTATAGTACTGGAATAAACCAAGTTTAAAGGGCAATGTGCCTTTCATTTATTTTCTTTTGTAAATGAGTGGTGAGTCATGAAAAACAGCTAATTCATTTCAGGGAGTGAACAGTTCTGATCCAATCTCTGAAAAGAACAGTTTTGCCCATCTCTAGTATGGACTGCCGGATCGAAGGGCAGTGGTCACAAGGGTGCACGACCTCGTCGAAACCGGATCCTGCGTGTATACGTTGAGTGCATTGCAACTGGCGTAGAGAAACCTCCAACATTGTGAAATCCCGCAATTCTCCAATGGCTTGGGTTCGTGTTGCTGCTCGTAGTGTCGCCGGGGCGAAAAGCAGCGAGTTCCTGTGGAAGGCGGGTCTGATTAGCCTTCCTGAGCTTCTAATTACTATGTACTGTTTTCAGCTCCTTACATTGTTAAGTTCAACCAGCGGTATTTTTCTGTCTTGTGGCTGCTGGGGGTTAGTGTATGTAAAGGCAGTGAACGTTTCCTCGCCTTGCCGCCGCTGTCCGGGGAGGCGTGTAAGTTTGACAGGTTCTTAATTGTAGATTGGGTGGCGTTCTTCTACCTTAGTGGTAGTCGTTCCTTCTTGTTCCGGGCGTTCTAAGCAGAGTACTCCGCGGGCGGAGCCCAGACCACCGGTTCGGGCTTTGGCGCAATTTTACGTCTTGCATTTGTTCGTTGGCTGTCAGGCAGCCTCACCAAGATTATCATTAGTCGCTCGTTAGACTGCCACTAGTCCGAGTTACCATCTTGTGATCTGAATGCAACTCTTGGCTGCCTTTCTCTTCGCTCGCGCAAGTGTTTTGGTGCGACCAACTCAGAGGGTGATTCCTGGAGCACTGTCTGTCACTGGCCCTTGTGTTGTGTTTTATTATTCCATTATTATGTTACCATCATTTGTCTCACTTGTTTGGTGATCTGTTGCCTGTTTTTTTAAATTAACTTTTGCTATGCCATTCGCCGTTTGACAGTATATTAGTTAAATTTTTTATAATTGCCATTCTGGATTTAAAGGCGTTCAGCCGTGATAGTGGTTATTTGCCTTAAAATTCTGATTGCGACCACACTGGCTCGTTTTCCAAAATTATTTGCTGCCTGTATTTTACGCATTTGTTAAATTTTAAATAATTGCCATTTTTTTCGTGTTAAAGGCCTTCAGCCGTGATTGTGGTTGTGTTGTTGTTGTGGTCTTCAGTCCTGAGACTGGTTTGATGCAGCTCTCCATGCTACGCTATCCTGTGCAAGCTTCTTCATCTCCCAGTACCTACTGCAACCTACATCCTTCTGAATCTGCTTAGTGTATTCATCTCTTGTTCTCCCTTTACGATTTTTAGCCTCCACGCTGCCCTCCAATGCTAAATTTGTGATCCCTTGATGCCTCAAAACATGTCCTACCAACCGATCCCTTCTTCTAGTCAAGTTGTGCCACAAACTTCTCTTCTCCCCAATCCTACTCAATACTTCCTCATTAGTTATGTGATCTATCCATCTAATCTTCAGCATTCTTCTGTAGCACCAGATTTCAAATCTTCTATTCTCTTCTTGTTCAAACTATTTATCGTCCATGTTTCACTTCCATACATGGCTACACTCCATACAAATACTTTCAGAAACGACTTCCTGACACTTAAATCTATACTCGATGTTAAAAAATTTCTCTTCTTCAGAAACGCTTTCCTTACTATTGCCAGTCTACATTTTATATCCTCTCTACTTCGACCATCATCAGTTATTTTGCTCCCCAAAAAATGGTTCAAATGGCTCTCAGCACGATGGGACTTAACATCTGTGGTCATCAGTCCCCTAGAACTAGTTAAACCTAACTAACCTAAGGACACCACACACATCCATGCCCGAGGCACGATTCGAACCTGCGACCGTAGCGGTCACGCGGTTCCATACTGAAGCGCCTAGAACCGCGCGGCCACACCGGCCGGCCTTTTGCTCCCCAAATAGCAAAACTCCTTTACTACTTTAAGTGTCTCATTTCCAAATCTAATTCCCTCAGCATCACCTGACTTAATTCGACTACATTCCATTATCCTCGTTTTGCTTTTGTTGATGTTCATTTTATATCCTCCTTTCAACACACTATCCATTCCGTTCAGCTGCTCTTCCAAGTCCTTTGATGTCTCTGACAGAAATACAATGTCATCGGCGAACCTCAAAGTTTTTATTTCTTCTCCATGGATTTTAATACCTACTCCGAATTTTTCTTTTGTTTCCTTCACTGCTTGCTCAATATAGAGATTGAATAACATCGGGGAGAGGCTACAACCCTGTCTCACTCCCTTCCCAACCACTGCTTCCCTTTCATACCCCACGACTCTTATAACTGCCATCTGGTTTCTGCACAAATTGTCAATAGCTTTTCGCTCCCTGTATTTTACCCCTGCCACCTTCAGAATTTGAAAGAGAGTATTCCAGTCAACATTGTCAAAAGCCTTCTCTAAGTCTACAAATGCTAGAAACGTAGGTTTGCCTTTCCTTAATCTTTCTTCTAAGATAAGTCGTAAGGTTAGTATTGCCTCACGTGTTCCAACATTTCTACGGAATCCAAACTGATCTTCCCCGTGGTCCGCTTCTACTAGTTTTTCCATTCGTCTGTAAACAATTCGTGTTAGTATTTTGCAGCCGTGACTTATTAAACTGATAGTTCGGTAATTTTCACATCTGTCAACACCTGCTTTCTTTGGGATTGGAATTATTATATTCTTCTTGAAGTCTGAGGGTATTTCGCCTGTCTCATACATCTTGCTCACCAGATGGTACAGTTTTGTCAGAACTGTCGCTCCCAAGGCCGTCAGTAATTCTAATGGAATGTTGTATATTCCCGGGGCCTTGTTTCGACTCAGGTGTTTTAGTGCTCTGTCAAACTCTTCACGTAGTATCATATCTCCCATTTCATCTTCATCTACATCATCTTCCATTTCCAAAATATTGTCCTCAAGTACATCGCCCTTGTATAGACCCTCCATGTACTCCTTCCATCTTTCTGCTTTCCCTTCTTTGCTTAGAATTCTGTTTCCATCTGAGCTCTTGATAATCATACAAGTGGTTCTCTTTTCTACAAAGGTGTCTTTAATTTTCCTGTAGGCAGTATCTATCTTACCCGTAATGAGATAAGCCTCTACATCCATACATTTGTCCTCTAGCCATCCCCGCTTAGCCATTTAGCATTTCCTGTCGATCTCATTTTTGATAGGTTTGTATTCCTTTTTGCCTGCTTCATTTACTGCATTTTTACATTTTCTCCTTTCATCAATTAAAGTCAATATTTCTTCTGTTACCCAAGGATTTCTACTAGCCCTCGTCTTTTTACCTACTTGATCATCTGCTGCCTTCACTACTTCATCCCTCAAAGCCACCCATTCTTGTTCTACTGCATTTATTTCCCCCATTCTTGTCAATTGTTCACATCTGATCACCCTGAGACTCTCTACAGCCTCTGGTTCTTTCAGTTTATCCAGGTCCCATCTCCTTAAATTCCCACCTTTTTGCAGTTTCTTCAGTTTTAATCTACAGGTCATAACTAACAGATTGTGGTCAGAGTCCACATCTGCCCCTGTAAATGTCTTACAATTTAAAACCTGGTTCCTAAATCTCTGTCTTACCATTATGTAATCTATCTGAAACCTGTCAGTATCTCCAGGCTACTTCCATGTGTACAATCTTCTTTTATCATTCTTGAACCAAGTGTTAGCTATGATTAAGTTGTGCTCTGTGCAAAATTCTACCAGGCGGCTTCCTCTTTTGTTTCTTACCCCCAATCCATATTCAGCTACTAAGTTTCCTTCTCCCCCTTTTCGTACTGACGAATTCCAGTCACCCATGACTATTAAATTTTCGTCTCCCTTGACTATCTGAATAATTTCTTTTATTTCATCATACGTTTCTTCAATATCTTCGTCATCTGCAGAGCTAGTTGTCATATAAACTTGTACTACTGTGGTAGGCGTGGGCTTCGTATCTATCTTGGCCACAATAATGCGTTCACTATGCTGTTTGTAGTAGCTTACCCGCATTCCTATTTTCCTATTCATTATTAAACCTACTCCTGCATTACCTCTATTTGATTTTGTATTTATAACCCTGTAGTCACCTGACCAGAAGTCTTGTTCCTCCTGCCACCGAACTTCACCAATTCCCATTATATCTAACTTTAACCTATCCAGTTCCCTTTTTAAATTTTCTAACCTACCTGCCCGATTAAGGGATCTGGCATTCCACGATCCGATCCGTAGAACGCCAATTTTCTTTCTCCTGATAACGACATCCTCTTATGTAGTCCCCGCCCGGAGATCCGAATGGGGGACTATTTTACCTCCGGAATATTTTACCCAAGAGGACGCCACCATCATTTTACCATACAGTAAAGCTGCATGCCCTCGGGAAAAATTACGGCTGTAGTTTCCCCCTTGCTTTCAGCCGTTCGCAGTACCAGCACAGCAAGGCCGTTTTGGTTAGCGTTACAAGGCCAGATCAGTCAATCATCCAGACTGTTGCCCTTGCAACTACTGAAAAGGCTGCTGCCCCTCTTCAGGAACCACAAGTTTGTCTGGCCTCTCAACAGACACCCCTCCGTTGTGGTTGCACCTATGGTACGACTATCTGTATCTCTGAGGCACGCAAGCCTCCCCACCAACGGCAAGGTCCATGGTTCATGGGGGGGTTGTGGTTACGTGCCTTAAAAGTCTGATTGCGATCTCATTGGCTTGTTTTCAAAAATTATTTATTAAAATAAATGAGTGAAATTGTAACGGAAACCAATAGTAAGTGATTCGGGCCCGGTCCACAATCATAACCCGATCCTCCCTTCCTTAATTGCTAGGTTTCACCAGTCGTTTCTCCAGTGTCATGTCCTTAATCGGTGGAATAAACTGCATCGTGATCATGTCTCTCAGCCTTGTAGTGGTGTATGTAGTACTGTGATAATGCCTATGCCTGTGTGTCTATGCTCCGATTGCTTCTGACAAGGTTAACTGGTCACAGTGTGTTCTCCGTAGCTTTGTAATTCCGTGCCATTGCTTGCAAGTCGCGTCGTCAGTGAGAACGAAGAAATCATCCTTGCGCAAATGACGTGCGCGTGTTCTGGATCCACATTGCAGGGCCCACATAGCACGGCGCTGTTGCACGCGTTCTGCGACGTGCGGAGTGTCTCAGGTCGAGGAGGCGGCGACAGCCGGCAAAAAGGCCGAGCCGCGTCGTCGCCGTCGCCGCTCGTGTCTTGCCACTACCGCTGTGTCCGGTGTTGCCCGTTGCCACGGAATATAAGAGGTTGCATTGTGTTTGACGTGCTTCAACCAGCAGCAGGCAACGGATTTTAACGATAAAAACATTCGGAACAGCAACAAAAGTGCAAGGGAGGACAAATACCGTTGTTATAGTTCGTAGACGATGTAAGGATGACTTAGAGCGTCTGTTGAAAGGAACAGACAACATACGCAGCATGCAGTATGTCTAAGACGAACAATGACGAAGGTGGTGAAGTCTAGTAGAAAGGAGGATAACGACAGGTGAACATCAAAACTAAGGACGACAAAGTATTGGAAGAAATAAAAAAAATTCTTCTAGCTGGGAGGCAAGATATCAAAGAACGACAAATTAGGGAAGACCTCAGTACTTGGATGGTGTAGGCGAAGAAAGCTTCCTTCAGCAAAGAGCTCACCTTTTGTCAAATGCAAATAAAGCTCCAAAATTATGTGTGTCGATTATAACGCTGTATGCGGATGAAATGTGGATCATTTTGGCTGCTACTTCCATTTTATGATTGCATGCAGTAATGTTCGTCTTTTATGCGTTGGATGGATGATGAATGTAATGTAATTTCACATGGCATAAATATGTTTCTTATGTGATAAAATTATAGTTTAACAAGTTCTAAACTTTTTACCTTGTTTGTATTCTGAAACTTTTCTTCTTGCTGAATTTCATGAGTCTCGATCAACTGGAAGTAACCTACAGGTTTTGATGAGTGACTTCACAGGTATCAAAATATGTGACATAAAAGACCGTATCTTTTGAGTGCATTGGCTTACAAGTTTAAAATTTGTACGCCACCAAGAAACCACACACCTTAGTACGCGATATAAATTTGAATTAAATGCACCAACGTGTTCCTGACAAAGCAGATCTTAACAAATGGACAGACAAACAGACAGATAAAAATTGACAAATTCTCTTGTTATATAATCAAAAATTAACAATTTTGCGATTTTTTACCTTACTTGTACTGTGAAACCTTGCTTCTTGCCAAATTTCATGGTACTGGAACAACGGAATGTACTCTGGGTTTTGATGAGTGAGTTTTCGAGTACCAAAGTATGTGGCATAAATGGAGGTATCTTTCGATTGAATTGATTTAGAAGCTTGCCAATAGACGATAGACCTTAAAATGTGATATATATTTGATTTTTATAGTCTAAGAGTCTGAGAAAAACAGTTCTTACAGTCGGACAGATAGACAGGCAAGCAGATGAAATAGAAAGGGAACATACCAGGGGATCCGTTTCTAAAGACTGAGGCAGGAACCCTGAAAAGAAACAATGATCATTGTGAAACGCCTTTTTCATTCCACACGGTGCTGCAAAAGCAGATTAAAGAAGTGGCTTACATAAAAGTGATAAGTACGAGACAAGCACGTATGATCGTTCACCAACTTATTTGGGTTATTCTTGATTTTTCTGTTGCAGCCAACTAAGAGGACACACATATTCACCAGACCACTGTCATGACCGCACAACATTGCGTTTAATTTTATGACACGGCAATGTTGGTGCCCCGACAGGTTTTCTGGAATGTACAGAAATTTGTGCACTGTAGTCTACTTTCTACCTTCTGTTACAAAGTATAACGCATATAATGAGTAATAGAAATGTTTCTAGGCTTTTATTTGTAACATTGGAGATACTGTAGCTTGTTTTTAAAGAGAAGATCGTATAGCGTGAATTAAATCATTCGGAAAATGTATGTTTCCCAAAGAAAGAAACAGCCTAACGGGTAAGCTACGGAATAAGTGAAGAGAGAGAGTGTGTGTGGGTGTACCTGCATGTGATGGTGAGACTTTCAAAGTGCAGAAAAGAAAAATGCTGGTTAAGAACAAGTGTATTTTTAGTCCTGAAACACATCAGCTTATGCGTGTTATGTTCCGATAAAAGAAGAAGTGATATCACAACTAAACAATTTTTAAAATATTTCGGGCCGTAATAAAAACATGAAAAAAGACGATAAAATGTTCTGTGAAAGCATTTGCCTAAAAATAAAGAGATAAAAAAGATTACAGAAACGTTTGATGCACCCTCGAATGGCTCAGAGCTCTATGGGACTTAACATCTATGGTCATCAGTCGCCCTTGAATGATGCTCGAAATCATTTAAAGCAGCTGAGATGTTCCAACGTTATTGTCGTAAGGAGACAACCGGGTGAAGTTCTACCATACGAATATCCTATGGCAGTCTTTATAAGTCTATTATTTTAAGTTAAACATCGAACTTTAAATTCTACACCGCTACCTTATTTGCTGTACATGATTTGAAGCGTTATTCAAATGCGAATCAAATGTTTCTCCAATGCATTTTATTTCTCACTTTCTTAGCAAATCATTCCCTTAAACGATTGCCTTTTTTCCATTTTTTTTAATTTTCAGATTTCGTTCAGGAAGTATAAGGTTTAATATATTTTAATATCGATCGATACTCATACAGACGAAAATAAAGCAGAGAAGTTTCAACTTTCTCTGTAATTTGATATTTATGACACTTCATTTACAGCTGTTCCTGAGATCTTTCAATTTTGCCCCAAATCGCTAATTAAGATACTGCTAATAACAAAAAGATTACTTACAAGCAGAACTAGATCTCAAGTTGGCCAGTTTAATACCCTGTTTGCCCTGTCCCTCTCTTCGTTTGGGTATGATAATTCGGGCTGAAATCCAATGTGTAATTGGTGCGGAATCGTTAGCACTTATTTACGAGATACAGTACGTAACAGTGGTTTTTGTAATGCACGAGGGACGTTCAATAGGTAATTCAACACACGTTTTTCTCTGTCAGTTTCTTCATACCCTATAGTTTCATGAAGTTGCGATAAGTGGTGGACCTGTACCTAGCCTTCAAAATGGCGTCTGAAACAGGGGGGCGTTCCGAGTAAACAGCTGTCATTGAGTTTCTTTTGGTGGAAAACCGGAGCATCGCAGATATTTATAGGCGCTTGCATGGTGTCTGCGGAAACCTGCCAGTGAGGGGAGCGACGTGTGTCGTCATCGCAACAAGGTCGCACGAACCTGTCCTATCTCCCGCGTGACTGCCGACCACGCACAGATGTGACTTCTGTAATATTGGAACGTACAGAAACCCTCATTCGAGGTCATCGACAGATCACAATTTAACACCTCGCTGCTCAACTGGATGTCTCTGTTGTTAGTGCCGACACACTCGTCCACCAGTTAGAGTACTCGAAAGGTGCGTGTGTGTCCGTTGGGTTCATCGCCGCCTAACTGAAGACCATAAAGAGCGACCGACAAAGTACCATCTGTGCGGAATTGCTTGCGCGTTACGGGGCTAATCGTGAGAATTTTCGTCACAGGCTATGGAACGTGGGTTCATGTCCTCGAACAGTAAACAAAACGGCAGTCCATGGAGTGGCGCCACACTACCTCTCCTCTGAAGAAAAAGTTCAAAGACGCACCGTCAGCAGGTAAAGTCATCACGACGGCATTCCTCCCTCATAGTGCGACTACCAACTCCCAAGTGTATTGTGCTACGCTCAGGAAATTGAAGAAAGTAAGTCAACGTATACGTCACCACACAAATTCAAACGAACTTCTCCGCCTTCTCCACTTTCCCAGACAGGTTATCATATGCCACTGTCAGGCCGCTCTACTAAAAGGGGGACACCACAGATGTCAATAATTATCGGCCAGTATCCTTACTTACAGAATTTTCAAAAATCTTCGAGAAAGTAATGTACTCAAGAGTGGTTAGCCATCTCAACAGTAATGGGATGCTTAGTAAATCACAGTTCGGATTTCAAAAATGCTGTTCCACTGAGACAGCAATATACAATTTCAGTGTCCACGTAATAGAGTCTTTAAATAGTAAAATGTCACCAATAGGAATTTTCTGTGACTTGTCCAAAGCATTTGATTGTGTGAACTATGACATTATGTTACAGAAATTACAGTTCTGTGGTGTAAATGGAATAGCATATGAGTGGTTTAAGTCGTACCTACAGAACAGGAAGCAAACAGTTTCCTTCCATGGGTCAAGTGATTTAAATAAGTTAGCCACTTCATCTAACTGGAGTGAAATTACATTAGGTGTTCCACAGGTTTCAATCATGGGTCCCCTTCTGTTTTTGATGTATGTGAACGACCTCCCTTCCTATCTGAAACAGAAAGCTGAACTGACACTGTTTGCTGATGATACAAGCATCATTATTAATCTAGTAAAAGAAACTCTAATTGAAAAGGATACAAATAAGGTATTCGGAAAAGTCATTAATTGGTTTTCTGCAAATGGGGTTGCTCTAAACTTTGAAAAAACACAGTACTTCCAATTTTCTACTGCAAAAAGTACAGTTCCTTCAATAACTATAACACATCAACCAATGTCAGTAGACAGGGTAGAGCACACTAAGTTTTTGGGTGTACACATAGATGAGAATCTTAATTGGAAAATTCATATTTTGGATCTTCTAAAGCGACTAGGTTCAGCAACTTCTGCAGTCAGAATAATTGCCAATTTTGAGGATACAGAAATTAGTAAGCTAACATACTTTGCATACTTTCACTCTCGGATGTCATACGGAATAATATTTTGGGGTAACTCAAAATTTAGACAAAAAGTATTCACTGCTCAAAAGAAAGTGATTAGAATAATGTGTAGGGTTCATAGTCGCACATCTTGTAGGCATCTTTTTAAAAGATTGGGAATTCTTACAACAGCCTCACAGTACATTTACTCACTAATTATATTTGTCCTCAGTAACATGGACCAGTTTAAAAACAACAGTGACATTCATCATTATAATACCAGAAAAAAGAAAGACGTACACTATCCTTTATTCAACCTATCTTTGGCACAGAAAGGGGTAAAATATGCTGCTACAAAAATTTTCGACAAATTACCAGATGAAATAAAATGTCTGATAGATAGCAGTAATAGCTTCAAAAGTAAATTGAAATCGCATCTCCTTGACAACTCCTTCTACACCATAGATGAATTCTTGAATAGGAATAAATAAATCTATAAATATAGTATATGCATTCTGTGCCATTTAAGGGAATAGGGTAAATAATAGAAATATTAATCCTTAACTCTGTACTGTAATATATATATATATATATATATATATATATATATATATATATATATTAAAAAATCTTGTTTCATATGATCATTTCTTGTGCACTTGACACGTTCCACATCATAACGGCTACCGTACCGTGCGATTGATCAATGGAACACACAACCAACTGACTAACTAAGTAACTAACATGACAACGGAAGGCCTTATAAGAGGCTGTGCACCGAGAGGAGCTCACAGAACGTCGCTGGGCTGTTCTTCCTCAGCCGCCATACAGCACGGGTCCTGCACTTTCCGATATCCATCTGTTTGGCCCAATGAACGATGGACTGCGCTTGAAGCAGTACGTGGGTGGTGAGGAGGCTACTGATGCACCGAGTCGATGGCTCCGACGTCGACCGGTACAGTGATGCCCTGCAATCATACAGACCCTCCCAGTAAGGTGGCGTAATGCCTTCGCACTGAATGAAGGTTATGTGGAAAAATAGGGTTTGTAGCCAAAACAGTGGGAATAATATGGTGTACTGGAATTCTGAATAAAACCAGACTGCTTTCAGATAAAAAGCTGCGTTACTTATTAAATGCTCCTGTATCAGCCTGGGACGCTTCCATACATCAGAATACCAATGTCCAAAGCTGCATCCGCAGCCAAGGCCTCTATCGCACACGTGGTCCTTGGCTCTCGACTGGTGATGGATGAAATTTTCAATACCGGTATTTGGCCGACAATGGTAGGAGAGGTGGTAAGTAAAGTTCCTGATCACCAATATTTGCACAAGAATCCAGGATTACATTCTAAACCTCTTCGAAGTTTCCCACCAAGTGGGGGCATGCGACGCTGCTCATGGTAATACGTCCATCGCACGAAGACGTTAAACTCGGCGTGGCTCTTGATGCTGTTTGCGAGGGGTAGGCTATGTGCTAGTAGCTAGTTCGCCCTCTTTCATCCACTCATCATATAAAACACATACACAAAACTACACTATACACGCATTAAGTATACTACAGCCTACCAATACACATACGGCACTACTCTTGCGTACCCGCAAGGAAAGAAGCCAATGTGCGCGAAAAAGGTACACCCTTTTCGACAAGCGGCTGGACCCACCCGATGGGATATCATAGCCAAAATGCAATACGACTTTTATATCTTTTTATCAATGATTATAAACAACTCTTTTGATTTCGTTAGCTATTTGCAGTTGCTAAAAATGTGTTCTGTTGTTTCACTTTGAATTCATGAGCAGACTCATCTAAAAAAGTAGTAACATCACTGAAATGCTTAAACAATTTTCGCCAGCTCTGCTGTGGAAATGTGGTATTTGGCAGTCAGAAAAGTCATATTACTTCACTACTGAAAACAGCCTACCACCATTATTTAGATGAGACGTCAGAAGGTCAAGATAAATCGTGGGCACCTCATATTAGCGGCTATTCTTGTTTTGCAGATTTATATGAGTAAATCAATAAAAGTATACGCTCAGTGTCCTCACGATTTGCAGGGAGCCTACCAATAATGCAGATAACTGGTATTGCTACATAGTACCTGCTGTTCACAGGGGTGTGTCAAGAAAGAAGAGCTTGTAAGTTACACACAGCGACATCCTGTAAGCTATCCAAAGAGTTTCACGTGGGAATGACGTGCCAGTAATGAATGCACCAGGGGTTTCAGCATAGAGGAAGATGTCAATGGAGCCCGAACAGAGGAAACATCCCATCCAATACCGTTTGATTCAACACCATAAGATCCTCATTTTGCACCTGAAATAATAAGTGAGCCTCACAGACTAATTCAAGGCAATCTAAGTTATTTAATTCGAGACCAACACCCACCAAAAAACAAAGCTGAGCTTCTAAGATCAATGCTAAAACAGAGGAATCTTCTAGAACCACATGTTAATGTGCCAAATTACAGGACGCGGGTGAAAATTTCATTTAATATTTAAAAAGCGAGAATAACCTAAACGGAAGTATTATGTTTTTGTTAATAGTCGTATTCTTTTTTTTTTTTCTTGTTGGGTACTGACTACCGGTTTAACTCTCCTACTTGGGAAGCAAAAGTGGCGACTGCGTGCCAGTGGTACTGCGTACCGAAACCGGTATTCACTACGCACTAAAAATGCCACTACAGACTAAAAGATATTGTTTCTAGTTAGGCTATACTCCGAGTATCTGACACACCTATGTCTGAAGCAAGTTTGACGACTGCTTGCCAGGGGTGGTGTGGTGATGGTTCTGTGTACCGAAACAGGTAGTTAATGGGCTAAATAAAAGTTGCATCTATAGTCGCTGTTCCAATCGACAGTATGTCGGCAGTATGTAACAAGCTAAATGCTTGTTGCGTTGTGAATGGTTTTATGACAGCATTCAATGTGGCGCAGAGACTGGGACTGGACTATTCATTGACGCATCAAAGCTTAGGTTAAAAGCTGTGGGAATTTCATACCTCCAAGTCCTGTGGGCGGTCCATATGAAGGAAGCATGTACCGATAGGAAATTACTTCTGGAAACCGTTGTGTACTTAGAGAGTAACTTGCAGATCTGTGGAGACCTCAAGGTGAGTGCACCATCGTAGGGCATGCTGTTGGGATTCACAAAATACTACTGTTTTCTGTGTGAGTGAGGCAGTAGGCACATACTACAGCGGAAAACACCGACCTCCAAGGGAAGTACCACTCCACGTTCGTAAGCAGATCGAAGTAAAATTATTCTGCTTCCTTTTCACATGAAACTCGGCCTTATGAAGAAATATATAAAGAGCAAGGATAGAGATGCTTTCAGGTACCTGAACGGTGAGTGAGAAAAATTGAAGGAAGTAATCTACAGTGTACATATGCTTTTCATTGATTTTAAAAAAGCTTTTGACAGTATCAACAGGGAATATTTATGGAAGTGCATGAGGCAGATTGGCATCCCTAACAAATTGATAAATTTAATAAAATCTTGCACTTTAAACTCAAAATACAAAATAAAAGTAGCCAGCAAACTTTCTGAAGACTTTGAGGTTAAAACTGGAGTCAAACAAGGGGATTCACTCTCACCAGTTCTTTTTAACATAGTAATCAATAGAATAATTCAAAAAGTAAAGCTACTACAAATTGGAGCACAACTGGAAAACAAAATTAATATTGTAGCATACGCTGATGACATTGCATTATTATCTGACAGTGAGAATGATTTGAAGCTTCTTACAGCACAATTAATTAAAGCCACAAATGGCACAGGCCTCCAGCTGAATACAGACAAAACAATGTACTTTATCTTATCCCGCTATCCATCAAATAATAATGTACTGCAAATTAATAACACAGCTTTCACAAAGACAAATGAATTTAATTACCTTGGTACAATAGTAACCTCTGACAACTCCATAAAAATTGAAATAGAATCACGAATTCAGAAGGCTAACAAATGCTACTATAGTCTCTTGACAGTTTTCAAAAGCAAGTTAATTTCTAGGAACACCAAACTACAAGTATACAAATCATTGATTATACCAGTACTCACCTATGGATCTGAAACCTGGACTCTCACAAAAAAAGAGGAAAACAGATTAAGAGTATTTGAACGAAAAATTTTGAGAAAAATATTTGGACCCATAAGAGATAGGATCAGTGATGAATGGAGATTGCTAAATAACAATGAAATTTACAAATTATATAAAGACTCCGATATAGTGGCCAAAATTAAAGCCAAAAGACTGAAATGGATAGGGCATGTCATCAGAGCACCACCAAACAGGACCATCAAGAAAGTGACTGAAGAGATTCCCACCGGAAGACGACCTCTTGGACGCCCACGCATGAGATACTTGGACAATATTCAAGACGATCTCAGAAAACTAGGACATGACAGACAGTGGCAAATTACTTGTAAAGACAGAGCAAAGTGGTTCAACATTGTCCATTCTGCAGCAAAAAGCCTTCATGGATTGTAATGCTTAATAATAATAATAATAATAATAATCTACAGTGGACTGACATTCATAAAACTATTCTGAATGAAAACATTGGCTTAGTTATCCAGGGCAATGACAAACGAGTTTGAGAAGCCTTTAAAAGTGTTATGCACAGGTTACTGCGTTGCAGAGTAGCTGAAAATTATGTTGTGCTGTTAAAAAGCCTTCTGGAGAAGTATCATCGTTCAGGCTGGTAAACGACATTGAAAATGCACTTGCTTCACTGACATATAGATAAATTATTTTTCCGGACGGATAAAAGTTCCATTTTGCTTGTATTATACAGGATCGTCAGAAACAGTCAGCTTTTAACGATGTTGTAGGGTAAGTTGTGCTGTGTAATACCCGCCATGAAGAAAGATTGATACGTTACGCCGTTTCCGAGTTAATTAGCATTTAAGTTAGCCAATCAAGCCGTTGGTCACGTAAATTGAAGCTGTGTGCCAGAGACGGTTTCGCTAAACGTGATCTTGGTTTGATTTCCTAAAGCGGAACAAGTGAGCGACACAAAAACTGGATATAGTACAGTAGTAAGGATCGTACCAGAGCCGTAGGCTTAGGATTCCGTGCGCTTCCTCTACGCCGGACATGGGCAGTGTCTTCTGATCATCAGGTCTGATTCACGTACACTGGTGTCCAAAATTAAAGCAAGGCTGCATATACTTTGCCACAATACAGTAAATCAGGTGGTAGCAAAGTGGAGGCAATATGAGGAATACAGAACATAAACAAAAGCAGCATGCATGATAGTAGACAAAAATGCTCTTCGGTTTTTCCAACTTAACGGATTTGCATACACATTCTGACAACTGGTTAATTTGTTCAGTGTGGGGCGTGACCACCTTTGGCAGCAGTACAGGTTAGACTACGACGGGGCATGATGTGAACGATGTCATCAATCTCATGTTGAGTCAACAACGCCCATTCTTTGTAAATAAGTTACATAAAACTGCAATCAGTCACTTTTTTGAATAATTATATTTCATTCCATGAACCGGTTTTCGAACCTTTTCAGGTTCATCTTCAGATGGTTTCTGGAAGTCACATCGTTATCTCTAGCATAATGCTGGGTGCTGGCTCTGTGACAAGAAGATAGAACACGCTTTAATGTATCGCCATGACTATTATTTATCTGTCGATATGGATGTAATCAATAGAACATGAAACACCAGAAAGCATTAACTATCTTCATTTAACCACCTCAAATAAAAATCAAAAGCATAAATTTAAAATTTTCAGAAAGCCAACAACCACCAATATTACCATACACAAATCCTCTTACCATCCAGACCAACATAGAAAAGCATTCTTCAGAACAATGGTTAATCGCATGCTTAAAATCCCAACGGACACAAGTGAAAGACAAAAAGAAACAGAACTTGTTAAATCAGCAGTGGGTACAACCCTGCAATAATAGATAATCTAAGCCATACAGCAAAATAAAATCAATCAACTGCTGAACAACCACCCACAAACAAGAAGACCACATTTATAACCTGCCTTTCCTAGGGAAGATTTCTCACCAATTGCCAACCAAGACATAAATCATAAAAATAATGTCCGTCACTAACAACAAAATACAAAATCAGATCATACACAGCACCAACACCACCATACAACATTATCAAAAGTAGAGTGTATACAAGCTCATTTGCAACTCATGTCCAAGCTTCTACACTGGACAAACTCGTAGAAGCTTCATAACAAGACTTAAAGAACACATAGATGCACTCCGTCTTAACAACCTGAATAAATCCAGTTTTGCCTCACATCTTGAAAAACACAATCATTCTGCAAACAACGTAGAACAAAATCTCCAAATCATTTTGCCAACAAACGTACCATACTTGACCTTCTTCAAGAAATTGAAATATTTATCTACACAAATACAGCATCTGACTACCTTCTCAATGACCAAACTGAACTGAGAAACAAATTTTTCCTTCAGAACTTTGAAGATTTACTAGTTAAAAAGAAGTAACCACTCAATCAACCCTACACCGCCTCCCCATTCCTCCCCCCCTCACTAATCCCCCACCCCCCATCCCTCTCCTTACATCCTAACCACACTGGTGTCAATGTAAATATGCTACCACAGGATAAAACCTGTACTATATTTCTAAATGGTAAAGACCTCTATTAACATAAATCAGTACTTTTATACACATTACTTCCAGCTGGAACAAATAGAAGCTGCCTTTACCAATATTCCAGATCACTTTAATGTAAGAACAAAAATAAGTCAACACTGCACTTGAACTTTTGTTCTTGGTTTTCAAACATAAGGTGTACGGTCATACAAACAGCTTTAGTCCATTATAAACATTATAACGTTTATACATATACCTTTAGCTAAAATAAACAGAATCTACTGTTACTAATATTCCACATCATGTTAACGTAACAACAGAAATAAGTTAACAGTTCATTTGAAGGTTTGTCATTATTTAAAATTTTAATATAAAGGTCCTAGTCGTACAAACAGCTGTATCTCATTGCAAATACAATAACTCGGTATTATTGATTCCTGGGCATTCAAGTTAATGCCAATCTTGATTAAAATATTTGCTATTAAATGACTGTTTTATAATTTAATATAAAAATAGAAATAAGACATCAGCTAACTTGGAGTTTGTTCTTGTAGTAATTTATTTATTTATTTATTTATTTTGTGATCTCATGTTATCGCCAATCTGATTACAACATGTGCCCTTATATCGAATTTAATACATGTAAAAAAAAGAACAAATTACATCTCTGTGCGAAGTAGGCCTATGTCATATCTTTTTGTCAAGATATTTATTATAAGATATAGTTGTGTAGCACATGCTGGATTCTGGCAAAGTTTCGCTATTAGAGTGTAAATTACTATAGATTGTGAAAAAGTGTGTGAAGTGATATACCAACTGGCCATCAAAATGTAGGCAGATGGACACTAACGGTAAAAAGACGGCCATACCTCTGCCGTAAATAAAAAACTAAATTTACATCCATATCGACAGATAAACAATGGTCATGGCGATACATTACAGCGTGTTCCATCTTCTTGTCACAGATCCAGCACCCAGCATTATGCCAGAAATAACGATGTGACTTCCAGAAACCATCTGAAGATGAACCTGAAAAGGTTCGAAAACCGGTTCATGGAATAAAATATAATTATTCAAAAAAGTGACTGATTGCAGTTTTATGTAGCTTATTTACATTGAGTTAACAGTCACGGGTTCTAAACTATCCGTAAAGGATAAGCATAACGCTCATTCTTCCTGCAGATCTGCTCTCAAGTCTCGGATGCTGACGTGATGCAACCCGTCTCCCCAGTGCATCGCAAACATGCTCTGTGGGACTCAAATCGGGAGAACGAGTAGGCCAAGCAATGCATGCAATATCTTCCGTTTCCGAGAAAACATCAACCAACAGTGCTCTATTAAATCGAGCATTATGGTTCATCAGTCTGGATCCACAGTGCCTCGCAACAACCGCGCTTTAGGTCCCAAGATCTTTTCACAATACCTGACAGCAATAAAACCTTGTCGAATCACTCGCACAATTTTATGATGAGGTGATTGAATGGGCATTATAATCTCTGGCCACTACATTAAGGCTCCTCCTCCATATCGGTCTCTGTCCATAATGCTTGGGTCCCGAAATCGTGTTGCACGTTCCCTCCAGATGCGAATCCGTCGGGAATCACTCTCCAGATCAAATGATGACTCATCCGACAAAAGAAAATTGGTCCACTGTTCGACCGTCCGTGTGGCATGTTGACGACACGACTCCTGACCTTCCCGTCTGCGATGACGCGTCAGAGGTACACATGCAGCAGGTCTCTGACAATAAAGGCCACTCTGCCAAAGCCTTCTGTACACCGTTTGCTTCGATACAATGCATCCAGTGGCTGCTGCGAGATCAGATGCTAGTTTCGGTGCAGTATTAAGGCGATACGGTCGTGCCTTTAGAGTCAAATAACGCTTCTCTCTCTGACGTCACACGTGTTCAGTCCTGTATCTTCGGGACATAGTTTCGGTTTCTGTAAACTGTCGCCATATTCGAGAAACAACAGAACGATTCACGTTAAGCCATCGGGCCACATCAGTTTGCGACTGTCCTGTTTCCATTCTTCCTGTGGCCCCCACAGCAGAGAATCTGGTAGGTTTCTTCCCTGTGCTATACTGCGCCGTCTGTGGCTGTGTACACAGCGATTGCGGGTGTGAGACGATTGGCAAACACTACCCCGTTTGATAGGTGCCCTCACGTCACAACTGGTATGAGAACACGATCGTACGGATATCTGTTGACAGTTTGTGTGATTATGTCACGAATTAGCGATAGGACAGAGAAATAGCGGTTGGTTGCTTTACTTTTGGACAGCAGCTTAGTTACTAAAGGTTGAGGGCCAACTCGTCACTAGACAGCAACGCTCCTAGCTCACAGTCGAAACTATAGCGCCCCTCAGGTAAATTTTCGTTGTAAGGCACTGATATGAATGACACCTCCTTTTCCAACAACTCGGTTCAACAAACAGTGCTTCAAACCACGGGTTTTTGAAGGAACGTTCATCTTATGTGCCGCCCGTCTTCAGATGTTTACATTTACTTACGCACCGTGTACATAGTTTCTTCACTTACGACGTTTTACAGGAGGTGTCTTAAAAAATTATGTTACAAATCCTGCATTGCTGTTAGTAAAGAAAGAGTGTTTAAAATATATAAATAAATGTAAATACTGTTACTGAAGATGGGGTGGCAAGCATCTTGAAATTTCAACATTGAAATATAAACGCTTATTTTGTTTATTTATTTACTTGAAATAAATGCCTATAAAAGCAATTCGTCAAAAAGTTTCTTCAGTTTTTACAGTTTCAGTGCTCTTATATGTTCACAATGGACAAGACTTATTTACCAATGTTAATACGAGAATGAATAAAAAAACAAAATGCGGCCATCAGACTTTCAACGCCAGTCGACAAGCATTTAGGAATAACTCTGCAAACTTTGGCCATGAGCAGGTCATTAGATCAGTGGCCGTTAAACAGAGAATCAAGTATTGGTGCGGTACACGGTCCCTAGGGGTGTTTTATAATAACATGCATCTAGCAATCAAAAGCCGAATCCAAAAACGTGAGCTAACATTAAGTGTTTCTTAAAAGTGTAGTTTTTTTGCTCAATAATAAACAATAATACTCACAGAGAAGTAATATTTTAAGACATGCCTAATTTTAATTTACGTTGGTAAATCTGGCAGTGATTTAAGTAAAGGTGACCACGTTCCTCAGGGGTAGGGCCGTACGTAAAGCGGACACTGCGGGGTTAGAGGGTTGCGATGGGGGAATGCTTTCTTGTTTGTCCTCCAGTGGTGACACCTCATCCGCGTGTGTGCCTCATAGCGATTGGCAGTGATGGTATAAATTTCAAACAGAAGTAGCACGGATTCGTGAATGCACATTACAGTGATGATTACATGCGGTAGATTTTTGCAGCAGGAAATATAAAATTAAATTAAGGTTGTTGTTATACAATACCATGAGCAGAAGGAAAATGACATCTGAAGCATACAGTTTAACACTAGCTGAGTATCCGGAGTCGCCCATGTATGTATTTATACCAGTCTTCTGTTAGTCTAGCTCCTCCTTCCCCCTCTCTATCCGTCTTCTCCTCCTCCTCTCTGTCTCCATCTCCTGCTGCCCACTGCATCTCCTCCTCTTCCTTCTCATCCCCCTCTGCCAGTCGATCTCCTCATCTTCCTTTTCTGTCCCACTCTCTGTCTCTCTGTTCATCACTTCCTCCCCTATCTGTGTCTACCTCCTCCTTACCCCTCTCTGTCAGTCCATCACCTCTTTCTCCTTTCTTGCTCCACGTTGTCACCTGTACCAAAATAAGAGTTTGCTGGTTTTTAGCCCCATAGAATTTCTTTCCAGATCATAAGTAGGTGTACCACGTTTGGTTGAAATCGATCCAGGTATTTAGGAGGAGCTTGTTATCAGTGGCTTTGCCCGCGTATGCACATGTCACATATACTATTTATCACATATTTGTACACACATTTGACCTGCGTCTCTAGCAATTTCGTTTTCACTTAGCTGATGTTTTTCGCTTCATATCTCGTGGACTATGTGTCGTTTCCTGATATTATCTTGTAGGTACGATCAGCGGCATATGTCGATACTGTCTGCGAAATGTGTTGTATACAGAGTAAATAGCAAAGAAGTAATAAATTAAAACGTAATGCCTGATGCGGGAGTTTTACTGCATAAACAGCGAAACTTCAGCGAGAAATAAACTGTTTTCTTTAAACATTTTTGAGGGTTGACTATGAGAGAAAGTTTCGAACAGGTTTGGAATTGCGTGTAAAGTTGTTGAAAGTAACTAAACGCTCTGATTCTCAAGTATCTCCAGCCCCCCCCCCCCTCCCCCGTCAGTGGTTGAAGTCGGGCGTGGGTGTGGGTGTTGCTGTAATTGGCGTAAGTTAGTTTAAGTTAGATTGAGTAGTGTGTAAGCTTAGGGAGCAATTACCTCAGCAGTTTGGTCCGATAGGAACTCACCACAAATTTCCAAAATTTTATCAAGTAAAGGGTGAATAAAACACGAGTATTCGCGTGCCGTGGGCTACAATTCGTTTTCAACCTTATCCTCACCTTTTGATAGGTATGTGGCTCTTACGCCCACAGCAATTCCTTCCGGACTATAAGTGATTTGTGTACTAATTTTGGTTTAACCAGAGATGTGGAACACACGTACGTATATGCATTTTTACAATATGTATGGATTTGTTATCGTGTAACATATTGGCTAATGTATTTAAACGTAAGTACAGATACTGATATTAATCCGTCAATCGTCCGTTCACATAGAAAACTCAACACATTGTGAGGCAATTGCAGTCGACACGGAATGTTCCGAATGGTGCTGACTTCTGACTACCGGTATTTGTGTGCCAACGCTCAATTAACGCACCCCTACTATAGCTGGTCTGTCGGGTGCTCATAACTTACTAATTTATGTAGATTACCAATCTGCTTATGCGACCAGAGGTGCCACCACAGTATTGTCTCTTGAGCAAGAAAGTTCGGCGACTGCTTCAGATTTAGTGTGTTGATACGGAAAAAAAATTTTAGCAAATAGTTTTTAAATATTTGTCCAAAAATACTTTTGACGATTGATGGCATAAGCATGAGTTGTTTCTATAACATTGAATAAATGAAGCCATCGCTTCTTTGTTTATTTTAAAAAGTTTAAACGTCTACATCACTTGAACTTAGCATATACCGGCTGCATTATGCTGATGCCAAACTGAAAAAATTCGAACAACAGAATAGCGAACATCCGAAAACGCGTCACGGGTGGAGTAGAACGCGAGCACCTAGCTCTCTCTCCCACAGATGTCTTCCGATCGAGAAAAACCGACACTAAATGTATCTGATGGGTCGCTTGAATTTTCTTGCGCAACTGCCTGATAGGCTAGCTTCAATGCTAATTAACTCGGAAACGGCGTAACCTGTCGAATTTTTTTCTTAAAATTTGTTTCTCAAGACAGTCTACCCTGCAACACCCTTACAAACTTCGCACCCCTGTTTCTGACCACCCCATGTTACTGAGTCCCTCCGAAACTATAGATAAAAAAAGTATTTTTTTTCTACTACCGCAGATTTGTAGTTACGTGTCTTTCATTCAGAACTAAGTAGTTTTTTTGTGGACCTGCCTAATGGGCTTCGTGGATGGAAAGTCTTTACTGCTAAGACTCTACATCTATGTCATGAATACTAGAGCCGGCCGCGGTGGTCTCGCGGTTCTAGGCGCGCAGTCCGGAACCGTGCGACTGCTACGGTCGCAGGTTCGAATCCTGCCTCGGGCATTGATGTGTGTGATGTCCTTAGGTTAGTTAGGTTTAAGTAGTTCTAAGTTCTAGGGGACTAATGACCACAGCAGTTGAGTCCCATAGTGCTCAGAGCCATTTGAACCAAATACTAGAGTAAACGGTAGCGTCAAGCGCAGGCTGTCAGCTGTGACGTCACCGAGGACCCTCTCGCTACGCTACACTGCATTGAAGCTTATAGGCACACGGCGCAAGCGTTTGACTCACACGCAGGTATGAATGTAACCGAGACTTCCCATGTTTTAGTGTATTATTATTATTATTATTATTACTATTCCTATTATTAAGCTTCATATGAGTTAGACTATTTTTTCTGTGGTCGATGAAATGCTAGTGAAAAGCCTTCGGAGGATGTCAACCTCTTTCACTTTCTCGGCAGGCACTGCTTTTTGTCTAGGGTTAAGGGGCTCCCACAGTCCAAGACCACTTAGACTTGTAGTACGAAAATCCGCCAAAATGTCATTTTAAACTCTTTAACTGCATCATCATGTTTTCTCTTGCTCTTCTGGAAAGTTATGTTACGACGTTTTTCATTTGTTTCAGTTTTTGCCTTTGTTTGCTCTCAATTTACTTACTACTTTCGCATTTTTTCCTCGTTGATAGCTTTCATTCTGATGAAAGTGCGTCTCCTTAACGAAGACATTGCAGCACAGACCTCCATTCCTGATACTTCTTATTTATAATGTCCTTTAACATTACTAAAACTTTTGTGTTACGATCAACGAAATTTCTGTGAAATTGTAGAAATTCGCCTTCCATTTTCAAAGCGAATTCCATGAAACTATCACTTGGCTTCATGAAGGATTTTGGTGAAATTATATGAGGCCAGTTCGTTTGTGAAACATTTACATGATAGTCAGTTTACCATAAAATAAGCTAATTTGAGGTGTTTGCGTTTAACTCTACAAGCAACATATCCTGCAGTCATCTATAATTCCTTTGCCTCAGATCTTTTATTTCTGCTTCCATAATTTCTAACTGTTGGGGCAAGCACCCCTTCTCTCATTCACAGCAGTGCTTGTTTTCAAGATTAGCGTGTTATATAGTAATAACTTCTTCATTAGTTGGTAATATATTTACCTGTAAAATATCTTTCATTTCTCATTTCTTTATAGTAGCTTCGTTTTTGTGCCCATAGATTCCTCTAATTATTAGGCTCATTACTAAACACTGAATCTGTACCCGAGAATGGTAGATCTAAATTTGAAATAGTATCAGTCTTAACCTTGTGTTTCGAAGGAATATTGAACAGCTAACTTTCCAAATCCTTTTCACAATCTGTATCAATCAACAATATTGAACAGACACAAGTATTTTCAACTGAAAACGAATCTGCATTTTTACAAGCATTTATCGATTTTCGTTACGCCTCGTCGTTTTCAGGAAATGTATGAGACTTAATTCCTAACTTACTTATTTGTCTGCTGTTGTTAGTACAACTGGTGATCGCACAGAAAATCATATTTTCGCTTAAAAACTTACTCTAGGAGACCTTTCGGTACACTGATAATGACATCATAACTATGTACTCAATCTGCAATCAATAATAAAAATTAACACTGCAGTAAATAACCTTGTTTTCGCTTGTAAACGCAAATGCAACGCAATACGTTGTGGAAATTTAGGGGTACTGAGCGCTGGTTGGGTTCACTCTGACGTCAGCGGCGCAGCTTGCTACTGCGCATACACCTCGTGATCCCTACCGTGTATTCTGGTATCTGTGATCTGTACTCTGCAAACCACTGTGAAGTGTATGCTGAAGTGTACTCCTAGTGAATCACGTATTAGAATTTCTTTCATTTCGATTCCGAATGCAGTGCAGGAAGAATGATTACACAAAAGCATCTGTGTGTGCTGTAACTAGTCTGATTTTGCCTTCGTGAATCCTACAGGTACGATATGTGGGACACTGTAGTATATCCCCAGATATATCAACTAATAGCGATTCTTGAAATTTTATATGTAGGCTGTCACTCAATCGTCTGCCAGTACAGCATTGTTTATGACGCTCTTGTGTGAGTTAAACAAACCTGCCGCCATTTGTGCTGCCCTCATTGGTATACGTTCAATATCTCCAGCTAGTCTTGTTTGATACGACTCCCATTCACTTGAACAATATTCCGGGATGGATCTCACGAGAGTATTCTTTAAGTTATCTCCTTCGTTGACTCATGGAACCAACATCTATCACCTGCTTTACATAGATTGAAGCTATGTGATCACATCATACCATAACCTTACAAATTGTTAAAACCAGAGTCAGATGCGATTCGACTGTTTCATACGAAGCAAAATAGTCTAGGAAATCGTGGGATCCATACTACATACATTGAGAGATATGAGCACTTATTCAGTAGAAGAGATGTGTTTCACAGTAGCGACGATGACAAAGTGCTCATAGCTCTTAAGGTGTGTGCATAGAGCCTATATCTACTGAAAGTTCTAGTTCCGAAAGATCCGTGTTACAATATCCCAGAATATTGACTATTCCCCCTGGAACACCCAGTATAAATCGCAGGATGAGAGAAATAAATGGGCCGTCTAAGAACTTCAAGAACATAATTTTCAGTTTCGCTTTCTCTGACCGTAATTGCACTGATATATTGGTCTTAATTCACACTGAACGTATTGGAGTACATACGCGTTGCTTATATCTGTCTGGACTGGAGGCAGAGTTAATTATGCCACTGCTAGTAAGTATAAATTTTACGCAATGTTATGGTGAGGTCGCAGATTTACAAAGCTCGCTTTCGTCGGATCATAAGTCGGCTATCGTCATACATTAAAGAGGTAGGAAAATAGCTGATTATTTATTCGGCCCTGGAACTAACCGCTGTCATGACCAAGTGTAACATTCATTCATTATTTACCCATCTTGTTTCGTAAACATCATAAGAGAGCTTTCAGCAATGTGAAATACACGTTGACAGACAGAATCAAACCCTGGCAGACTACTTCTGTAAAATATGCTGACAGCTAGATTATGGTTTACTGGTAATCACGATTATTCCCTGCAGATTACATTTTATACGTGTTGTTGTTGTGATCTTGACTGGTTTGATGCAGTTCTGCACGCTATTCTGTTCTGTGCAATCCTTTTCAGCTCTGCATATCCTCCTCAGACTTCAAGTAGCATGTATGTTACATTCAAATTTTGTTTTTCTCTAGGTCAGGGAACAAACTCAAATCGTTGTGTCTTTTTTGTCGCATCTGCCCTAAGTGATGTGCTTTCAGTGTGTCACTTGTTCCCATATCTGCATTTTCCCATTTCGTGGCAACATCTGCGCAAATGAAGCTGTTTATTACAATGTCAGCAAGAGACGAGAAATTAGGGCAATTTATGTTCCTTTTAGTAATTTTGGAGTAGAATGAGCCGGGCTCGTGTTCATGCCATTTGTTACCTGGTATCTTGTCATTGCTGGAACGGTGGTCTGATCATTTGATATTAAAAGACTACGACCAAGGTGTGGACGGGGCCAAGGAATTGACATATCAGACGTGATTTAACACATAAATAATTTATTCATAACATACAATACATAACACCAACTACGTAAATCCTGCTTCGATGCTTACAATTGCCCAGAATGGGAGGGCCACCACTTTCGAATTGGAAAGGCTTTAATTTAAGAAACTAAATCGCCTATTATAATTTTTAAAAATAATAATAACACAACATAAGTAAGCGCTAAGTGAACGCACTCTTAAATCTTTAATTATTAATCACAAAGCGTGGGTTTACCACATTTAAATTATCATTGCAATATAAAACATAAATACATGAATTCACAACACAGCATGGCTTCAAAATTTCTACCTGGACAACCTATGGTCCTAAAACTTTCGTATTACATTCCAGCAATCACATTAATAACTTATAAGCACGGTTGGTAAAATACAAACGTTTGCACTCTAATCAATTTTAATAGTCCACAATCACTCAAAAAACAACATCAGAAGTTCGATACGGAGCATGAAAGCCTGTTTATACAATCTTTCGGACCAAAATAGGCACGAGGGCCAGCATAACACAAGTGCGCTAGTTGCTTTTAGGATAGGTGCTCCCATTAGCTTAAGCACTGAGCAGATATTTACTTAAGCGACAGGTAAGATAGTTAATGCAAATAGAATGTACGAGTTTCTAAAGTTGTTTTTTTCTTCCTCCCTTTTAACAAGGGGTGGAAATTACACTTTGAGGAGACGCAATAGCAATCTAGCAGGCACGCCTTCACGAGGACGCCATGCCACTACACACGTACTAAACTAGCCGCGTATCCGCTTTTCAAGCCAAACATTAACAACACAGTTCCATATTCCTGAAACCCAAATAGTCGGGATCAAAAGAAAACCAAAAATCCCAAGAGCGCAAGATCCAGCATAGATTCAGAACAGATCTTACTTCATGTGGTTGCCTTCACAAATATAGGTATCGAAATGAAAACAAGAACGTGTAACAACATTCCCTAATCAGCAAAATGTTCTTCTTTAGGTCCCGGTAGCGCTAGACAACGCTGACATGCCAATGTCAACAAACCTCTAAGGCAACACCCTCCAACTGACAAGCCGAAACCAATGTGACCCCTTATCAGCTCCGGGACAGGACTCGAACCCCCAACTACTGTCAGTGCAACTCACTTAGAATAAATACAGCGCAAATAGTATGGCGGGCACATATACCCAGGGATTAACAGAACAGTAGACTGAACTAGAATTAACCTTAATAATACAACACTAGATCTTGGGAGACAAGGAACTAACTCCCCACCCGAAATTCTGCAACCACAGGGCGGGAGGATGAACAACCAAAAACATAGAAGTGCAAACGTACACAAATAACTACCGAAATACACCAGTACACCGGTTAGCAACGATGCGTGGAGGAATCTGCACTGTCAGAATTGCACCAGTGAACAGAACAGAGGATTGTCACAGCGGTGCCCACAAGGAAGGAAAGACGACTGGATGAACTCAATCCCAAAGGACGATCAAGTTGAAACATTCACACTTAACTTCACTTCTCCTTTCCCTCGGCGCACTTGGTCGTTTGTCCGGACCGAGCGAGGTGGCGCAGTGGTTAGACACTGGACTCGCATTCGGGAGGACGACTGTTCAATCCCGCGTCCGGCCATCCTGATTTAGGTTTTCCGTGATTTCCCTAAATCGCTCCAGGCAAATGACGGGATGGTTCCTTTCAAAGGGCACGGCCGACTTCCTTCCCCGTCCTTCCCTAATCCGATGAGACCGATGACCTCGCTGTCTGGTCTCCTTCCCCAAAACAACCAACCAACCAATCGTTTGTCCGGGACTGCTGTGCACAATTCTGAGCCGTCCCCAGTCGTTCCGGCAGACGCCGACCCAGCCAAACTGCTCCCGGACTCAAACCCTCGCCGAACGGCGGCTCCACCGCCCCATTATGATTACTGTTTGTTTGCCTTCGTCGATGTAGGCGATGATTAGACTGCCATCCGCCTCCCGCAGACAACCAGTGAAGAGCGGACATAGGGGCCCAACCAGGCCGGCGTTCCTCCACGGGTTGAAGTGCGGGTTCGATAACAACATCCGTACGCGGAAGGCAGGATGTCGTCAGCAGAGCAGACACGAAGGCCACTGCGCGACAACCTCCTCCAGCGTGACCGCGCTCGCCTATAAATAGTACAGGACAAACAGTCTGCTGCAGTAAACACGTGTGTCGGTCGTGTTACCAACTTACGGTTTCTAAGTACACCAAAGACAGAACTCGCAATCGATAGTGGGTACACTACATGCGGGAGTTCAAACGAAAGAGCTTCATAAAGGACCAACCCCGAACAACCGCGGAAAAACGAAATAGAAGCGAAGCAATAAAAGACAGCAACGAGATGCTAGAGGCCGATCGCGCCCAAATACTGTCGATTACCAAAAATATTGGCTCCACACGACGCTCAGGAAACTAGCCCTGGAAATATGGAAGTACACACGGCTCAATTGCGGTTATGGCATCTCGTTTCTTATTCGACTTACTGGCGTCACTAAGTTGCTGGCTTGCCCGTCCTTGAGTGGCAGCAGCAGTGGTTATCGATACGAGTACGGTGGTACTATCTTTGGAGCGGCCGCTAGTATTTCCGGGTCATATTGTGTGGAGGGGGCGTGGCGAACGGACGTCAGTTCGGTTGGGATGCAGCAGCGAGCAGGTCCGAGCCGCACGAGGGGAAACAGGGGCCGGATCAACGAGGAGTAGCTGCGAGAGCGACAGCTTCGTTGTACACCGAACCCTGGACGTATGAGTGAAGAGTTAACTGCTAATGCAACCTCGACTATTCTGAGATCTCGCCTTTGGTCGGCGGGTTGTTGCTCCCAGGGCCGCTGAGCCTGGCGGCAACGAGTGAAGTGTTTCGAGGTGGTGAAATATTGCAGCAGTCTTTCTCTATTTGTTATTCATCATTGACTTTAGTATTATTCTTATTAGTGAATTGCAACGAGCGGTATTTGCTGCCTTGTGGCCGCTAACGCCCCAGTTACCTGCCCTGGAGGTTAGCGTACTTTTCCAGCAGTGTACCTTTCCTCGTCGTGTTGATGCTGTCCGACATGGCGTGTAGTTCGACTGCCTTTTGTATTGTACTGTGCATATTTTTTGAGGAGGTCTACTTTGGTTCTAGTGTTTCCTTCGGCCTTGAGCGTTTTCTGAAGACGTAGTGCTGTCTGTCACTTCGCCCTTGCTTAAAAATATTCCATCGTTGTACCCGTGATCGGACGTTAGGCGGACTGGTTAGTCGGTCGGTCGGCGCTTAAGCTGCCCCTAGTTTGAGTAGCCGTCCTGTTATGTGAGTACAACTCTTGGCTGCCTGTCTCACATTACCTTAGGTTTGAGTTACCTTCCCAGGCCGACACTTGCTGAGAACCGCTTGTCCTGATTCCTTAGATTGTGGTTTGTTTTAAGGATATTTGTAATTTTCTAATTATTGTTGGTGTGGCCTTCAGCCGAGCAATAATTTCACTTCTTTCGTGATAAGGTCTTTAGCCGGGTTACAGTAAGTTTTTTTTTAGGCAAACTTGTTCTAAAATCAAAGGATTTATTTTAAAAGTGCTATTTTGAACTGTTTTCCTCACTTCTAATTCAGGCCTTTAGCCGTCAGTTCTTTGAAATTGTTTGTGGCCTTCAGCTGAGTATTAATTTCACTTCTTTCATAACAAGGCCTTCAGCCATGTTACAGTTCGTTTTAAAACGAAGTATTTATCTTAATATGTGCTACTTGGAATTGTTCTTCTGACTTCTAATTCAGGCCTTCAGCCGTTTGTATTCTGTCGTTAGTATTGGTGGCCTTCGGCCCTAAAATTGTGGATTTTTTTTCTGTGATAACACCTTCAGCCGTCATACAGTCATCTGTGTTTTTGTTAAGAGACTGCTTTAAAATTTTAATTTCTTTCATGAAAGTTTGTGTATTTGTTGCGCAACCGAGAGTAACTGATTACGGCCCCAATCGTAGCCTTATCCTGCCCCATCCTGAGAAATCAGCTCTGAAGGATGTGTATAAAATATGCTGTAATAAGCTAATATACTCTACACTATCGAATAAGTGGTTCTTTATTTCATCAAAACCATACAGTGATGCAGCACTGGTACTACATTCTGCAACGATATGGACTTTCACTTCCAATGAAATCTTTTTCATAATTTTTAAATGTTTATTATTGTCTGTTATGAGTACTGAACATACTTCAGCTCTTTTCTAACATAAATGGTATTCACTCTGAACATCAGTTTTTTAAATCTAGTATTTTAATTTTATTTTCTCCCAAAATAAGATTAAATTTTCCACCAACATAAACTTCACATACATAAAATCTAAGGTCATGGCTGAGAGGGACAATTACTATATTGTGTATCCATTTCAGCCAGCTTACTGTGATGAAATCTTTGTTTCCCTCTAAAGTTTCTACTTTACCATACTTCCATCCATAGCCAGACTATTTCTTCACGCCTTGTAATGCATCCTATAAATCGAATTCTTCATTTAGTCCTGACATCACTGTCTAATCTTCAGCATTTCAACAGTTGTAATTCTAATCATGTTTGGACTGTTTATCATCCACATTTCACTTTACAACTAGGCTACACGTTAGATAAACACTTCCAGAAAAGACTTCTTAACATTTAAATTTATATTATTGTACTATTGTATTATATTGTATGGGCAATAATGGATAAATCAAGGATCCTAAACATCTAATTCAGGTCGCAAACAGCCTATATATGAACGCCAGAATTAGAATTGACGCTGGTAAAGAGATGATACCTCAAATGCAAACAAATCAAGAAGTGAAAAAAGGATATAGCTTGTGACCAACATTGTTCAACATCTATATAGATGACATGATCAGGAAATGGAGTACAGCTAGAGCACCATGAGGCATAGATATTGGGAGGAATAAAGTAATGGCAGTACCTACTTTATTATAGAGGTAGAAAGTGGGACGCTGAGAAACAAAGATTTATGGCAATTAGAAGCGTCAGAAATTAAATTTCTAAGAGTTGTTAAATTATGCGCTTGGGAAGACAAAATTAAAAACGAAGTCATAACGGACGAATTAGGAATTCAACGAATAACCCAAAAGTCAACCCAGTACAAAGAAAAATGGAGAGAACATATATGGGGTGATTATAATTCAAGTTAAACTTTCAAAACGCTGCAAAAATAACACCACTAGTCAGAATGACATCAAATTGCAATGGAATATTATCGGAGAAAGGGGAAAACGTATGGCAGAAGAAAAAAATAGCGTGAAAAGTGATCAATAGATGACACTCTCTGTGTCAGAATACGTAAATGAAAACATCTGTCATGTACACGACCTACTGAAGTTGGTATAAACACGGCTTTCCCTCCTTTCGCGTCTGCGACGTTCGCCATGACTGTCTCAATGCAGGGTCGCGCTCTGCTAGTAAAGCTGCATTACAAGAATGACGACTGTGCACACGTCGCTTTGGAGAAGTTCCGGACGCTGAGGGTTTGAAAAAAGGGGTTGGTCCGATGACTGCCGGGGGTCTGGAGAAAATGATTCGGAAACTCGAAAGGACGGGTACTTTTGGTGTGCAACCTGGTAGAGGGAGGAAACGAACTGATTCGACGCCAGTGGAAGCAGTGGCCACAGCAATACAGGAGGAGACGTGTGATGGTGTGCAAACGTGTAGTGCCCGAACACTGAACATATCCGTCAGCACGGTGCGTAAAATTCTACGAAACAACCTTATTTGCTACCAGTTCAAAAGTGCTCATGTGCACGAGTTCTTTCCTATTGACCTGCCAGCAAGAGAGATCTTTGCTTTATAATTTCTTGCTCACATGGAAGTGGACAATCGTTGGGCACAGAAGATTTTGTGGACAGACGAAGCCCACTTTCATCTGGCAGGATACGCCAATAAACAGAATTGTCGAATATGGGCGACGGAAAATCCACACGCGGATCAACTAGTACCAGTTCATCCTAAAATGGTCAGTGTGTCTTGCGGGTTTACGGCATCGTTTATCACAGGGCCATATTTTTTCGAAGAGACAGGCGCTTCCGGTCCTGTTACCTGTACCGTCACTGGTAAGCGCTACGAGTGTCTTGCGGAACCACGTCATTCCAGCTCTACAACATCGCGATGGGATCTTTTTTATGCATGATGACGCACCTCCGCACATTGCAAACCCAGTTAAGTAGCTGCTGAAGCGCCATTTGGAAATGCTAGAATTATCAGCCTGGCCGTCCCGTCCACCTGATCTTAATCAGTGTGACTTCTGGCTGTGGCGCTGTCTGAAAGATGTTGTGTTCTGTGTTCCGATTGCAAACTTATCTGCATTGAAGGCACTCATTGCGCAACACATTCTGAACGTGACCCTGTAAACACTTCTATCACTTGTGGAACATGCTGTTTCCTGATTTCAACTTATTGCAGAAAACGGTGGACAGTATACTGAACATGTCTGCGACAGTCACACGGAAATTAATAATCCGATTTGATTTTTATTGATGCTTTTTATGCGATTTTTTGCCTCAGGACAGTTAAAAACCGATGTGATTGATGCTTTTTATGCGGTTCCTGGCCTCAGGGCAATTAAATACCGATTCTTCCCATCCAATGTGATATGACCTTGCCGTGGTGGATGGGCTGACGTAAGTAACAGTTTCACACGTGTGCACCCACGTACACTGAGTAGTGCAGTTTGTTTACACTCAAACGTACAGCTTAGGTATGATTCATTTGTCATTTGTAGTCGCCCACTTTTAAATTACGATGCTTAAAGCGCCATCTATTGCTGCATTTTGTAACTATTTATTTTTCTTCTGCCATACGTTTTCCCCCTTCTTCGATAATGTTGCGTTACAATTTGACGTCATTCTGACCAATGGGGTTATTTCAACAGCGGTTCGAAAGTTTAACTTTAATTATAATCAACCTGTACTTCGTGCATCATCGTAAAGACTTTCTAAACTAGAAATGGATTATAAATCAGGGCGCAATAGAGGAGTGGAGAGACCGAAAAACCTGTGGTTCCTTAAGTTTCTCTATGTCCCCTCTCCTTAAATTCCTATTTTCCTGCAGTTTCTGTAGTTTCTATCACAAGCAATTAATTATGGTCATAATCCACGTCTTCCACTGAAAATCGTTTGAATTTTACAAATGTGTAATCTGCCTGAAATATCTTCTGTTGTTCTCTTCCACGTACACGATCTTCTTTGAAGATTCCTAAGACCAATTTTAAAGGCTTCGTTCTCCTGTTCTCTTTTGCATAGATCATCCTGCTATGTCACCGGTTCTTCCGACTTCTCTTCTCTGTTGACAATATCAAATCTTGTTATCTCTGCTTACACTTCGATGATTCATTGGCACAGTTAAGCCAAGACAGGCTTCTGGCTGCTGTTGTGCTCGTCTCTGTTCTAAAATAAACTGCTTGTGCTGTCTGAAAATTCCAACTCTCGTCTTCTCATTACATCATCGAATTAACCCTGCAAATGACTTCTTTCCACAAAATACTACTCTTTTCTCCCCTAAAGGTCTGTCGTCACTTATAAGCCCGTCTTTACTCCTCACTCCCATCTTCAACAGTTTTCCGTCTTGATAAAAATTACAAGGATGAAGTTTCAACCTATAGGGCCAAAGCAGTTTGTACATACATCCAAGATTACATACAACATAATAGACAAATTTATCGATGACATTGAATACGTTCACATTTATACAAAATAAAATAAAAACTGCATTTCGGGTTGTATTACTGTAATGAATCACACATATAAGACACTGCGGTATTTACAAAGGAGAGAATCTCTGTCACATCAATCTTTCGAAATTGTAGAAAGGTACACTCATACTCATAAGAATTTCTGATTTACATTGCGCAGGGCTCCCACCGGTGTGTTTCTGCAAGTGGCGTAGTGTACGGCGTGTCAGAAGACATGCGTCTACCCTGCAACTTCAGATAGAGTACACACAGTGCAGTGGTGCAGCGCATACCGGACTGATGCAACATAACGTGAGTCGTACGGCATGCCACGCCACTACCAGATGAATGCAGCAAACATCACTTTGCACCACGCACCAAGTCAGTGCCACCTACATTTTAGGAACGTTTCCCTTTTGATTTCTTCAAGGTTAATAAATCCACTCCAGTTGTACTTGACTAATCCTGTGCTTTGGATAAGATCGTCTGTCGATCGGTCTTGATTGGATTCCACAGTATACGGCGGGCTGGGCACATAAGTGGGCCAGTTTACCCTTTGTAGTACGTTTCGCTCAGAGAACCTTTTCATGCCTCACTTGCACGGGATCTCGTATCCTACTTGATAAATTTTCTGGATTTTTAACGTGACTGGTATGACTTTCTTACATGCAATAAAGCGCTTGAAGATGGGATTTATATACTGAAACGTCGGTCGTGTGTATGATTTTGTACAAATAAAGTATTGGCCAAGTACAACTGGAGCGGATTTATTTCTCATCAAACAATTTAGCAACAGTTGTGGATGCCCCACAAAGAATGTATTGTTTCTCTTTTTGTTGCGGGACTGTCTCTGTATCTAGGAAAACGAGAAATGCTTCTTAGTTAAATGTTCATTTTTTTTGTCCATTGCAAAAAATAACCATGCTTTTATGATCACAGTAGTGCTGAACCCAGCAACAGGAAATTTCAAAATCAAGTGTGAAGTATCAGATAGATACACTAAATGAAATTCGTTTGATTGGTTTTTGGAAGGGAATGAACATACAGTGCTAAATAGAAGGTGATTTTCTGTGAAACATGTCTGCAAATCCTTCTACCGACTTTCTGATTCTGAAATAATATTATATCCTTTCGGTATGTAGCTCCACGCGTACTTTGCTCTTTAAGGACAAAACTCCACTTAGGTTAAGACACAAATTACAAAGTGGATCATTCAGTTCTGTAGCACTGTTCGTTGTCGCGGATAGTTTTCTGGCTTTTGATGTGAGTTCTCAATAGGATCTTCTACACTGTGCTGCCTGCACAGATAACTTACAATATTCACCGTCATAAATCAGTATAGAGTTATGAGACACAAATAGCTTGAAATCGAGCACACTTCGCCTCGACATTAATGTACCGAAATAACTTTCTACAGACCTTGTCCCTTTGAATAGTCCGTAATTAAACATACACATTTCATTAGTTAGTTCTCTCCGTGGAAATAGTATCACGGTGAGTTTCGTGAAACGAATAGCAGAATTTTCTTGGCGAAGCGTTAGCGCAAGAGGAAGCTTTAACTTTGATGTGCTCTTCATAGAAACTACCAACACAGTTCAGTAGATTCAATGCCTGATACTTTCCACTAACGATCAGATGTTTCCGTCCTGACTTACTAAGTGGTGTTGGTTTGCATTTGATGTGTCACTCAGTTCCCTTCATATGGCAGTGAGTACTTAGAAAAAATAAAAGGGAAGCGGAATACATATTCAACTCTTTAAATAGCTGAAGGCTGACAAGGGGATCCCGCCATAGGCCACAGTCTACATCTACATCTACATTCATACTCCGCAAGCCACCCAACGGTGTGTGGCGGAGGGCACTTTACGTGCCACTGTCATTACCTCCCTTTCCTGTTCCAGTCGCGTATGGTTCGCGGGAAGAACGACTGTCTGAAAGCCTCCGTGCGCGCTCTAATCTCTCTAATTTTACATTCGTGATCTCCTCGGGAGGTATAAGTAGGGGGAAGCAATATACTCAATACCTCATCCAGAAACGCACCCTCTCGAAACCTGGCGAGCAAGCTACACCGCGATGCAGAGCGCCTCTCTTGCAGAGTCTGTCACTTGAGTTTATTAAACATCTCCGTAACGCTATCACGGTTACCAAATAACCCTGTGACGAAACGCGCCGCTCTTCTTTGGATCTTCTCTATCTCCTCCGTCAACCCGATCTGGTACGGATCCCACACTGATGAGCAATACTCAAGTATAGGTCGAACGAGTGTTTTGTAAGCGACCTCCTTTGTTGCTGGACTACATTTTCTAAGCACTCTCCCAATGAATCTCAGCCGGCCGAAGTGGCCGTGCGGTTAACGGCGCTGCAGTCTGGAACCGCAAGACCGCTACGGTCGCAGGTTCGAATCCTGCCTCGGGCATGGATGTTTGTGATGTCCTTAGGTTAGTTAGGTTTAACTAGTTCTAAGTTCTAGGGGACTAATGACCTCAGCAGTTGAGTCCCATAGTGCTCAGAGCCATTTGAACCATTTGAACCAATGAATCTCAACCTGGTACCCGCCTTACCAACAATTAATTTTATATGATCATTCCACTTCAAATCGTTCCGCACGCATACTCCCAGATGTTTTACAGAAGTAACTGCTACCAGTGTTTGTTCCGCTATCATATAGTCATACAATAAAGGATCCTTCTTTCTATGTATTCGCAATACATTACATTTGTCTATGTTAAGGGACAGTTGCCACTCCCTGCACCAAGTGCCTATCCGCTGCAGATCTTCCTGCATTTCGCTACAATTCTCTAATGCTGCAACTTCTCTGTATACTACAGCATCATCCGCGAAAAGCCGCATGGAACTTCCGACACTATCTACTAGGTCACTTATATATATTGTGAAAAGCAATGGTCCCATAACACTCCCCTGTGGCACGCCAGAGGTTACCTTAACGTCTGTAGACGTCTCTCCATTGATAACAACATGCTGTGTTCTGTTTGCTAAAAAATCTTCAATCCAGCCACACAACTGGTCTGATATTCCGTAGGCTCTTACTTTGTTTATCAGGCGATAGTGCGGAACTGTATCGAACGCCTTCCGGAAGTCAAGAAAAATAGCATCTACCTGGGAGCCTGTATCTAATATTTTCTGGGTCTCATGAACAAATAACGCGAGTTGGGTCTCACACGATCGCTGTTTCCGGAATCCATGTTGATTCCTACATAGTAGATTCTGGGTTTCCAAAAACGACATGATACTCGAGCAAAAAACATCTAAAATTCTACAACAGATCGACGTCAGAGATATAGGTCTATAGTTTTGCGCATCTGCTCGACGACCCTTCTTGAAGACTGGGACTACCTGTGCTCTTTTCCAATCATTTGGAACCCTCCGTTCCTCTAGAGACTTGCGGTACACGGCTGTTAGAAGGAGGGCAAGTTCTTTCGCGTACTCTGTGTAGAATCGAATTGGTATCCCGTCAGGTCCAGTGGACTTTCCTCTGTTGAGTGATTCCAGTTGCTTTTCTATTCCTTGGACACTTATTTCGATGTCAGCCATTTTTTCGTTTGTGCGAGGATTTAGAGAAGGAACTGCAGTGCGGTCTTCCTCTGTGAAACAGCTTTGGAAAAAGGTGTTTAGTATTTCAGCTTTACGCGTGTCATCGGCACTTCGTAGGGTGGAAGAAGGATGAAAAGGAAAAGACACCGATTTAGTTTCAAGTGCCGAGACCCAATGGTTTTCCAAAAAATAAACGTCAGAGTTTCGAAGCCAATTTATCAGATCGCTTGTGCATTGTGCGTCTGTAACATAGTTGGTAAGAGTACCACTTACAGTTTGTACGACGTTTGTCTTAATGCAATCTTATGTTTCAGTTTTCTTTATTTTTTGCTCTCGAGGAAGTATGAAACATCAATATTTTTTGTGTCATCGTGAAATACAATGAACTTATTGACGAAAGAAGTACCATCTTTTACGGGCTATAACACACTACAGACTATAAGATGCACTTTAATTTTTTAAGCACAATTTTCATTTTTGTATTGCAAAACCAGACTAGAAGAAATTCTTAGTTTATAAAACCGAACTAACCTTTAAAATCCCTGAACATCGTCATCTGAACTTTCTTCTTCTTCCTCCTCTTCGTTTCTATCTTAGCCCTCTTCATATGTGAGACGGTCTTCACTGCTGTCTAGAGTGTTACTTATGCCGCTTACTTTGAAAGGTTTAACAGTAATGTCTTCTCTCACTTTAGACTGTGGTGTCACCGCCAGACACCACACTTGCTAGGTGGTAGCCTTTAAATCGGCCGCGGTCCGGTAGTATACGTCGGACCCGCGTGTCGCCACTGTCAGTGATTGCAGACCGAGCGCCGCCACACGACAGGTCTAGAGAGACTTACTAGCACTCGCCCCAGTTGTACAGCCGACGTGACTAGCAATGGTTCGCTGACAAATTATGCTCTCATTTGCCGAGACCATAGTTAGCATAGCCTTCAGCTACGTCATTTGCTACGGCCTAGCAAGGCGCCATTATCAATAGATATTTAACTTGTGATGCCTGTACCGTCAGACCGATGTTCTCCACTTATGGATTAAAGTTAAGTATTCCAAGAACTACGTACTTTTCTTATTAGACTCAACTCCTTTAATTGTTCCAGACCTCACGCCAGTCTGCGTGAGCTTTGAACGCGTGTATTTCGGCCTCCTCTAGCAACGCTACATTGGCAACTAGGATTTAGCGTTTGTATTGCCCTAATTTACTTGTCATGGCTTCGCCACAATCTCCAGATGTACTGTCCGAATTTTATCGCTTGCAGAATCAGCAGACGCAGGCCTTATTGGATGCCCTTGGACAGCTTGTCCAGGGTCACCGTGCACTGCAAAACGATGCGGCAGCTTCACCGCTACCGCAGCCACAACACGCAGTTGCACCACCTTTTCGTCCTTTTGATGCGGCACTGGACAGCTGGACGGAGTGGTCACGCCAATTTGGATTCCATCTCGCCGCCTACAGTATTCAAGGTAATGAGCGGCAGCCTTTTTTGCTTTCTTGCGTCGACGTATCCACGTACCGAGTGATAGTGAAATTATTTCCCCGACGCGACATAGCAACTCTGTTCTACGACGAAATTTTGTCTGCAGTAGATGCATATTTCAAAGAACCAGTCAATGTCGTTGCAAAAAGGTATACGTTCTTTCGTACAAAACGTACGGCCGGTCAGACTAATCGGGAGTGGGTTGCAACTTTGCAAGGCCTTACTAGGGATTGTGCTTTTGAGTGTGAATGTGGACTCCCTTATTCAGATACTATGGTACGTGATGCAATTGCACAGAACGTTTCTGATGTTCGTATCAGGGAACAGATTTTGAAACTAGTCAATCCCTCCCTTCAACAAGTGGTGGACATAGTGGATAGGCAAGACACACTTGACTTTGCTCAGGAATCATTTGAAACTTCACCAGCCGTGTGTCACGTTAACCGGCCCGCCGGGTGCGCTGCACGGAACAGTAAACAGCCCTCACGCCTGACCGCGCAGCTGCCGCCAAGCTCTCCACTACGTGTGCCGCGCAAGCACGCACATGCAGTGCTAAAGTCATGTCCGCAGTGTGCTACTAGACATTCGCGTGAGAATTGCCCATCACGCCAAGCTATTTGCTTTTTCTGTAATAAAAAAAGGACATGTTCAAAGTATTTGCCAGAAAAAGCTTAGATCGGACACTACCAACCATTCCAGGCCCTTTGCTTCGCGCCGGAATCGAACCAAGAATACTCGGGCTCGTGAGCCTTCGCCCATGGACATTCATGTAGTTAATTCCACTCTGCCCAGAGCCACTCTCTCTAACAGTGACTGTGTTCGTCCCACAAAAAGTGTGTGTCGACGTCGCAGGAAATCCCGTCAAGTCGCAAGTGATTCTGTACCAGTGTCAGTTCACGTTGCACGAGACAGTCGCTCTTGTCGTCAGCAGGACAATAAACTTTTTGTAGATTTGAATTTTCATGGCAAGGTCATACCATTCTAGCTCGATACCGGAGCTGCAGTTTCATTGATCAATAAAGACACATACAAACAACTGGGCACACCTCCGTTGCATGCCGCACGTGTTAGCTAGCTATTCCGGTAAGAATATCCCTGTGTAAGAACAGTGCAGCCTTCTTGCAACATACAAGGGACAAACAAAACTTGTGTCATTTTACGTACTTAGTTCTTCTGCTGCAGTGAACTTGTTTGGTTTAGATTTATTTCAGTTGTTGTCTATAGTAAATCAGGTCCTATCAGTGAACCAGACTGTGCCTTCAGACAGTGTTTCTCGTCTATGTGAAGAATTTGCAGACATTTTTGCACCAGGCCTTGGTTGCGCTAAGAACTATAAAGCACATTTGGAACTGAAAGTCAATGCGCAACCGAAATTTTTCAGAGCGCGCAATGTTCCCCACGCATTGCGTCTGAGGTCGCAATAACATTACACGATTTGGAATCACAAGGTGTGATTGAACGTGTGCAGGCTTCTCTCTGGGCATCACCTTTAGTAATTTTGCCAAAACCTTCCGGAAAATTGAGACTTTGTGTGGACTTCAAGGCAACAGTGAATCCACAACTAGTGATTGCAACTTTTCCTTTACCCCGCCTGGAAGATATTTCGAAGTTGGACCTCGCAGATGCGTACTTGCAGATACCAGTGGACGACGAATCCCAGCGCGTCTCGGTGGTTAACACGCATCTTGGTTTGTATCGATTCAAAAGACTGCCATTCGGGTGTGCATCCGCCCCTGCATTGTTTCAGCATTATCTGCAAACTGTTTGTGCGTCGGTCCCTACGGCAGCAAACTATCTGGACGATATTGTGGTCTCCGGAAAGACGGAAGAAGAACATTTAGCCAATCTCATAACATTATTTCAGGTCTTGCGACAAAATGGTCTTCGCTTGCGGAAGGACAAATGTGTGTTTTTGGCTCGTGACTTACCCTACCTGGGACATGTAATCAATGCCCAGGGCATACATTCCAGTCCCGAGCACCTCCGTGCCATTCGCCGCGGAATTTGAAGCAGCTACAGTGTGTGCTGGGAAAAATTAATTATTACAACAGATATATGCGCCACGCCTCTTCCATTTCAGCTCCGCTTCATCGCTTACGCCGTAAAGGTGTTCCGTTCGTCTGGACGACGGACTGCGAACGCGCCTTTCGCCAGCTGAAATCGGCGTTGCTTTCAAATACTTGCCTTACGCCATTCGATCCCCAGAAACCCCTTTTGTTGATGGTAGATGCATCGGATTTCGGGATCGGTGCTGTGCTTGCGCACAAAGATGGATCACACGATCGCCCTATTGCCTTTGCGTCCAAATTGCTGTCGTCTGCGCAAAGACATTATTCACAGATCGAGAAAGAATCTTTGGCTCTCGTGTTTGGTGTTACTAAGTTTCATGATTTCTTGTATGGTCGTCACTTTACCATCATCACAGACCACAAACCTTTGACATCGCTGTTTCATCCGAACAAGCCTGTACCTCCACGTACAGCGCAGAAATTCATTCGCTGGTCTATTTTCCTCTCGCAGTACCGCTACGATATCTTGTATCGGTCCACTGCTAAGCATGGAAACGCCGATGCGTTGTCCCGTTTGCCTGTTGCTGAGGATAGAGCATTCGATTCTTCCGAACTTACTTGCATGTTCATTGATGCGGAAACCGATGACGTGGTCGAATCGTTTCCGATAGATTTTCGTCGTGTAGCTACAGCCACAGCTGCTGACCCTGTCCTTGCTACCGTTTTGCGTTTTGTTGCCTCGCAATGGCCCTTGTCAAAGTCAGGGATCGAGGATCCGTTGGTTCGCCGATTTTTTGCTCACAAGGAGAGACTTTTTGTTCGACGTGGTGTTTTGCTGTTGCGTTCTGATAATGATCAGTCCAGGGTAGTGGTCCCACGTTCGTTACAGTCCTCTGTATTACGGCTTCTCCACCAAGGACATTGGGGTATAGTGCGAACGAAACAACTTGCTCGTCAGCACTGTACGTGGTTCGGCATCGATGCTGCGATTACGACTATGTGCTCTTCTTGCATGGCGTGTGCCAAACAACAATCCGCACCACCGCGGAAATTCTTTGCATGGCCAAACGCCACTTCCCCTTGGCAACGCTTACACATCGATTTTGCTGGTCCATTCTGGAATGCTCGATGGTTGGTTGTGGTGGATTCATTCAGTAATTTTCCTTTTGTTGTCCGGATGTCTTCCACGACGTCCTCTGCCACCATCCAAGCGTTATCCGCTATCTTTTGCATTGAAGGTCTTCCACAGACTATTGTTTCCGACAATGGCCCACAATTCATGTTCGCAGAATTTCGGTCATTCTGCAAGGCCAATGGTATTCAACATCTGACATCCGCGCCGTTTTCCCCTCAGTCAAACGGTGCCGCTGAACGATTGGTCCGGACTTTCAACTCACAGATGTTGAAGCTGAAAGAGTCGCATTCTCGGGAGGACGCGTTATTGCTCTTTTTGTCCTCGTATCGCTCTCAGCCCCGAGATGGTCGCTCGCCGGCTGAGTTGCTCCACGGTCGTCCTCATCGAACCTTGATGTCTTTGCTACATCCGCCGCAGCAGGTTCCTGTGCAGCGGCAGCCACCTGCGTTTGCTCCAGGCGACGTTGTATACTATCGCAACTATCGCGGTTCACGGCGTTGGCTCGCAGGGCGCATTCTTCGCTGCCTCGGCCGCGCTATGTATCTGGTTTTGGGGGCCTCTGGTGAGGTGCGTCGGCATCTCAATCAGCTGCGCCTCTGTCGTCGCACGGGTTCTGCCGCTCCCCGTCTGCTTTCAGCGACGGTGCTGTCAGGTCAGCGCCCTGGGGACCCATCTACTGGCTCGCCTCATCCCCAGGTGTTACCGACGATGCCTTCTATTTTGCCCCATGGCGACGCGCCGCCGCCGCCGCCGGTCCTACCGCTCGCGCCGCCCGCAGTGGACGCGTCGCTGCAGCCGCCGGGCGCCTCCCTGGGTCACGCGCCGCCGATCGCTTCCCGTGACCAGCTGTCCTCCGACATGGAACTCTTGTCCGCTCCGGACCAGATGTCGTCTTCGCCCGTCGGGTGCTCCGACGCGATGGAGGTCGACCTGTCCTCTCCTGTCTCTCTACGGGCGCATACACCACATGTTGGCGTGCACCCTGGACTAGGTTTTCAGGCGTTTCCTAGCTCCCCTCGGACCGAATTTCCGGGTGCGGGTGGCACAGCCTCGCCTGTTGTTAGGCTCCCCAACTCGTCGCATACGTCAACATGGGGTCCTCCCCATGGCGGGCGGAAGTCTTATAACACAACCGTACGCCGATTTGCGGGGGAGGAATGCGGTGTCACCGCCAGACACCACACTTGCTAGGTGGTAGCCTTTAAATCGGCCGCAGTCCGGTAATATACGTCGGACCTGCGTGTCGCCACTGTCTGTGATTGCAGACCGAGCGCCGCCACACTGCAGGTCTAGAGAGACTTACTAGCACTCGCCCCAGTTGTACAGCCGACGTGACTAGCAATGGTTCACTGACAAATTATGCTCTCATTTGCCGAGACGATAGTTAGCATAGCCTTCAGCTACGTCATTTGCTACGGCCTAGCAAGGCGCCATTATCAATAGATATTTAACTTGTGATGCCTGTACCGTCAGACCGATGTTCTCCAATTATGGATTAAAGTTAAGTATTCCAAGAACTACGTTCTTTTCTTATTAGACTCAACTCCTTTAATTGTTCCAGACCTCACGCCAGTCTGCGTGAGCTTTGAACGCGTGTATTTCGGCCTCCTCTAGCAACACTACATAGACGACGACTGTTTTGTTCACTGACACGCTTGTTTGATTGTAGGTCGTTTTAAAGCTCCCTTCGGTGTGAATTGATGTTGGGTTTCATCCAGCGTCCATTTGTTCCATTCCTCTCTCATATACCGAGCGAGGTGGCGCAGTGGTTAGACACTGGACTCGCATTCGGGAGGACGACGGTTCAATCCCGCGTCCGGCCATCCTGATTTAGGTTATCCGTGATTTCCCTACATCAGTCCAGGCAAATGCCGGGATGGTTCCTCTGAAAGGGCACGGCCGACTTCCTTCCCCATCCTTCCCTAATCCGATGAGACCGATGACCACGCAGTCTGGTCTCCTTCCCCAAACCAACCAACCAACCAACCTCTCTCATATACACTTTAAATGGTTTGTTTATCGACACATTAGGAGGTTGCAGTTATGAAGTAAGTCCTCCCAGAATAACAAAGAGCTTTGTATTCGCCTGTCGCAATTACTCTTTCACAGATTTTTTCAAATGTCAACTAAACTGGTCTTGCACAAGGAGAGAACTCTTCTTCCATAAAGCACCTTTCCTTCTCTCCCATTCTCTGTTAATCCATAGTTTTGTACCATCCTCGTCCACCCAACCCTTGTCATGTGCGTGAATAATAACATCTGCCGGTATTTCAGAAGGTTTTGGCATTGTTTCGCGCTTGAAAGTGATCATTGGTTTAAATTTAGTACTGTCATCACAACTTGAAGGGACAAAAGTGTACTGAATTTTTTCGCGCCTACTTGTTCTATAGTTATAGTTTTAGCACCTTTCATGAGAACAGTTCTGATACTCGGCACATCAAATGTCAGAGGAATTTCGTCCTTATTCGCTATTTGGCTTAGTTCCACATTGGTAGAGACAGCCGGCCGGAGTGGCCGAGCGGTTAAAGGCGCTACAGTCTGGAACCGCACGACCGCTACGGTCGCAGGTTCGAATCCTGCCTCGGGCATGGATGTGTGTGATGTCCTTAGGTTAGTTAGGTTTAAGTAGTTCTAAGTTCTACGGGACTTATGACCACGGCAGTTGAGTCCCATAGTGCTCAGAGCCATTTGAACCATTTTTTTGGTCGAGACAGAAAAATAATATTTCCTCTTTATAGTCTTGTAGCATTTTGGGATATAGTTTGTTTCTTGTTCACAATCTAAGTCCATGACGCTTCATAAACCCGTAGTACCAACCAACTCCACCCTTAAAGTCTGTTAAGTCCCACCGCAGCGCTAGCCTACGAGTGTGTCTTTGAGTTATTTTTGTTCTAATTCCAACGGCATTTTGTCGGTGTCCTTGAATCAGTTTCAATACGTCATCTAGTTTCGGCCATTTTGCTTTCAGTCCTCTACTTGTAATTTAGTCTTCCTCATTTTTTTTCTTTCTGTACTAGTCCGTCAATCGCGAATTGTTTTTTCTGTTGGTGGAAGGCCTAAATGCGCTCGGCTGCTCTGTTTCCATGTTCTTCTGCATATGCTATTACTTTCAGTTCATAACCCGCATCATGGGAATACCTTTTATTTTTTTTTCTCATTATGAAACCAGCTACTAACAAAAATACTGTACTGTTACCGATAACACATATTACTTTCAATTAAAGTTCACTGGCACCGTAGACTTCATCGAGGCATCATAGGCTAGACAGTGTTCTGGATTTGTGATGTCGGGGCGGAGGGAAACAGTGTTAGCAAGCTTGTGAATCCTCGCAACTCGTGTTCGTCGCATCGGTGTACTGCTGCTACCTGTTGAATCCAGTGTTGCCAGACAGGTTTCGAATATATGGAATCGAATATATGGTAATTTTTAAGAATGGCGGGAACTTTAAATCAAATATTCGATATTTTTGTATTAATTTCGAGTTAAGACACACCTGAATTTTGGAGAGAAGTTTTCGAAGAAAAAAGTGCATCTTATACTCAGTAAAATACGGTAATCATCTCAAGTCTGATTATAAACATCCTATATAATCTTACACCACGATCAGTAATTGAAAATGAAAAACATATAAATCTTAGTACTTTAATTTTTTGCTTTGATGTGCCCTCCCCCCCATATTGATATCAATCACAAAACATTCAAAGCATAAAAATTCAGATCACCACGAGGAGCAATGTGCGATGGCACACATGCCACAGGCATATTTCTTAGCGTGAATATCGTTAGTGAAAGCAACATCGTCAACATTGCGTAATACCTAGCGATCTGGCGATAATTTCGCGGAAGACTACAATGCACTGCGAAGCATTTTCTCGAAGACTTGCTACGGCAGATGGATCAAGGCGTGTATGTTAATTGGTTAGCTTTTACTTGTGATTTCCCTTTGATGTGGGATGAGAATAGGGCACTTCTGTAATTAGCGCATGTAATTCTTCACCTATTGGTAAAAGTATATGTTGCAACGTTGACAGAACGGCGTACAGTTTAGCAGATTTAATGAACACGTCGGATTCCAGTTTTATGACAAACTATTCATCGTACAAGAAAATAGAAATACTAGAATTTATATTTTTCATTTTCAGTTACTGTTACTAATATAAGGTTACATAAGATCTATGATGATGAAATCTCTTTTTAATCAGAGGTGTAATAATTATTTCTTTTGTCACTAACACCACAGCACAGCTCAAAAAATATTAATCTCACATACTTCCGTAAAAACAAAATATCTAGAAAACCAGTGTAAGTCTAAATTTCATTACGGGCCTCAAAAATACAAATCTCCACTGTTAATCACTACACTACGGACTCATTCTTCCATACGTCGCGCGAGTAGAACGATAAAGCAGCGTCGAAACTTTAACCACTATTTTTTCGAATCTATCGAGTGTCGGCACCTAAGCCAAAACAGGTGTCCTTAACTCTCGCCCTTCTTTCACTTTGCTGCGAAGTTTAATCTGTCGGAGAGTGACCTATGATCGGTACCCCTTGCGAGTTAACATGTGCGTAATGCTTGCGGAATGTCAGCTGCGCAATAAAGTTTTGGGAAACTCCTACATTTCCATTGCTTTAAACAAGGTATTTCACCAGTCTCACTTACAAAAAAATTAACCGTTGCATCTCTTGTTTCTTGCTGGTGAGACATTTCTTCTTCTTTCACCCAAGTTTGAGGTAGATTTAAATACTTGTGATTAGTGACATGCTGAACACAGTACACTTTAGTTATATCAATTGAAAACTCTCATTCTCCAACCATTGTTTACTGCAATACACGCCATTTGTTCGACAATATGTGAACAGAAACGATATTGAATATTTTGTGAATGAAACTGTTTGTGCAGACAAGTAAAATTGACGTATACATTACATAGGTACGTCTGTTACTGCATCTGCTATTGTCTAACACTAGTTTTAAAACAAAGATAGCTCTTAATGCTATGTTTGAATGATATTTCTGCCATTTGTGTGTACAAACCTATTTTATTATACACTGTTATCAAGCTGTGATATCAGACTACAAGGTCTGAGAGGGTCACTCTTTTTTATCTAACAGTATCCACAACATCGAATGAGAAATATTGAAGAGTAGATAACATGCACAAATCTCAACATAGTAGTTATTCATTTTTTTATACCAAAAGTTAAAGTTTAATCCAGAAACTATCAGCTGAGACGCGCTACGTCGGTGGATGCCCTGCCTCAATCTATTACAGTTAGATTTACAAATTTGATAGAATTAACAAACTTAATTAACTCACACACACACATACACACACACCAGAGCTGCCTCACACTCTACCGTTTCATTAACCACTCTCATGTTCCTAAATAATGTGTGACGTAACTTCGCTTCATTTGTCTGCACCAGCTGGCGCTCGGTAGCAAGTGACTGGGTCCATAGCGCGTCATTTATCCATCTCTCATTGCTGCTCTCTCAGCAGATGAATTACTGTCTACGATTCCAATATGGCATCTGGGGCTTTCAAAAATCAGTATTTTACCACTCCAATCAGCGCACACTCCGCTGCAGAGTGAAAATCTCATTCAGTATTTTGCCACTGTAATTAGCCATCATAACTGCAGCAGTAGCTCTAATCCCACGGGATTCCATCGCACACTCCCATGTAATTACTGCTACAACGAATCATTACATATTTGGTCATTTTTGGGAAGGTCTCATGGGACCATACTACTTAGGTCATCGGTGCATAAGCCTACACACTACTTAATCTAACTTAAACCAACATACGCTTGGACAACACACACACCTATGCCCGAGGGAGGACTCGAACCACCGACGGGAGGAGCCGCACGGACCGTGACAAGGCGCTCTAGACAGAGCGGCAACCCCGCGCGGCTCATTTTATATCTGATGAAACAAATTAACAAAACAGCTTTGCGAAATCCTTTCTTCTAAATAAAATCTCATAACCAATCGTTTTTTCACTGAAAAGCGGCCTACTTAATTGACTCTTCCTAGTATAATGTGCCTACGAATTTGCAATACTAGGTATATTTGCTGCGATTGCGTAAGAATTCTGAGAAGCCATGTGTGCACCATTTAAGAAAGCTTTGTCGTCCTCCTTCGCTTGCTACATTACAAGAATTATTTACATAAGAATACAAGGCCCTTTCAGGTATATGTGTCCTCACACAATAAATATACTCCTTTTTTATAATTTGTTTCATAAATATATTGTGTTCTTTTAGGTCAGTACATAAATTATTAATAGTAATATCATTCAGATGAGTATTATTTCTGATGCACGTAAGTACTAAAAAGCATTGAAGGATTGACGGATAATACAGTGTGTGATGTTTTTGTGTACTGTATGTTGTGCCAATCAATTGATCCATGTAAGGCTGATTTGCTTTTGGTGTATTTTCAAATAGAGAACTTCGTCATTTATTTTAAAGATTGTAGCGTGTTGGGGCTTGCAACTAAAGAGACATGTCTCATAGTCATATGCTGTCATACAAAGCAAGCAAATATCAGATCCCTTATTCTTCTTTTAAGTACATTCCAAGTTATACCAGGCACCTGTACAGGGACCGCAATATTACTGTTGTAAGTCAGTGATGTTTCTTGTAACTGAAAGTTGTTCTTGTTTCTGTTTCATGAATAACATCTTCAAGGGAGGACATATACCAAAAGGAGTAAAACAGATTGGCACACCAAGAGCAGAGGAATTTTTGTTGAGGGAAATGGCTGCAAGTTTGGAAATTTTAGCTAGTCCTATTCCGTCTTGCTTGCCACCAAGTTGCTCCCTTGCAATAGCTAAGAGTTCAGCCCGGTAGTAGTAGGCAGTTTCTATTGTAGCTAAATACTGTATTTAGTAAATTTACTTATTTGGCTCTGCACGTCATGCTGACAACAAGAGCAGGCTCTGCTGGATTGTACTTTCTTTCAAAGCTGATTATGACGCAACTACCATTGTTGTCAGTCATTGTGTATGGCAGTAAGTGGTGTTATTAATCATTCTAGTATAACGGAAGTTTTACTGTTGAGATTTTGTTTGAATTCATCTTATGATGAAAGTTCTGAAACAGCTGAATGTGGACAGTGAAGTGGAATTTAGCCCCGCAGTGGAAGAATCTAGCACTCATGAAATTTAATTGACTTATCCATTGACAGACGTTTTTTATAGATTGGAGTTAATGTCTGTTACAGTTTCCATAGTCTCACAAGGCAGAGATGAAATTTCGTCAGCGCAAGTGACTATGTCTGCAGTGTAGAAAGAAATTTCGGAAAAGGGGGACGAAATCTCTTTGGCACAGAGAAAAGTTATCAAGATATGAGGCTCTGGTGTTAGAAACTTAAGAAAAAGAGGAGGAAATCTTGAAAGAATTATCAGCTAAAATCTTAGCATTACGTTCAACAGAGGCTGGTTGACAAGAAGATGTGCAGAAATTAACTGTAGAAGTCATCAAAATCAAACAACCGCAATTGATACCACCTGAAACTGTTTGTGTGCTCTCAGACACAGAAAAAAGTATTGCTGCCGAACATGAAAATGCGATTCATGAACAGTAAGAATTATATCGGAAAAAAACTGCTGATTTATTAGCTTCTTGGATGTCCAAAAAAACTCACACATCATTGAAATAATAAATAAAAAATTCTAAGAAGCAGTCAGCAGAACCACAAATTAGGCGAAGACTGTGTCGTTCAAGCGATTAGTTAGAAACCGAATTGCGAAGTCTGACACTGAAATTATATCAAGATTTTTCATTCTGGTGTAGTTTTGACAGTGAGGAAATCAAAACTGTGAAAAAAGTATTAGTCAAGATAAAGGACATAGTAGACGGTAATGAATCAGCTGCGCAGGGTGCGTAAGACATTCACACTCCTGTAACAACGTCAAAAAGGCCACAACGGGGGCAGTGTGGGCCTGTGGCTCAATTGTGGCACGATTCACCATGTAATGCGGAGGCTGCACCACTGTTTGCTTCTGTTCTGCTGTAGAAAGATTTGGTCAACCATTTGCAGTCCAAAGTGTTTTTCCCTGACAAAAGAACTATTCATCTGGCTGTGTTCATTCTAGCATTTTGTGGAACACTGTTACTTTCATGGGCTGATACTCAGAAAATAGGTTTGTGAGCAGCTACATTTAGAGTTATGCCGCATCTGGGACACAGAGCCAGCTGAGTTTGAGAAATGCATCCTAGCCTAATAATTGTCTAATGGATTCCAGGCATAACTCTACAGAGAGGTTTCCAACTTGGAACCGTTTCGAGCTCGTCAGGGTAGCTTAAGGAGATAGTTCGAAAAATTTGTCAGTAAGATAAGTTATAGGGGTAACCCTACGTCTTATCGCGACGTATTGAGAATATTAATGGCGAAATTTCTATACACATTATGAGGGAACAGCCCTATACAAGTAAATGCAAACATTAAAGAGCAGACATTGCCCTGGTGTGCATTCTGTCGTGGGGAGAGAGAGAGGCGCAGCTGGGCGAGCACATGAGTTTTGGCAGCTAAGGAACCGAGCCAGCCATAGTGGTTGAACTCAGAGGATTGGGCGAGTGTCACAGTGTCGCCAGTGGATGACGACGGCCTCGAGCCTCAGTGATTGTGGGCGCTGAGAGTATAAGGTACACAGTATCTACAAGACGGTGGGAGGTGTACTTATACTCTGGTGTGTGATCTAGGGAAATCCCAGGTGCGGTGGCCACTGGCGATAAACAGGAGGGGCCAAGTGCCGTACCTGAACTGAGCGATCAGTAAAGGTGCCAAATAAACCTAAAATCCAATAAAAACTGATCCAGAGTAGTCACCGAGTAGCCAGGAACGTCGTTATAAAGAGAAAAATAAAACGAGCTTCTTTCGTTAGGTAATGTCAAAAGATTTATAATGAAAATGAATTTTGAAAATTAACATCTCAAAAGTACCTTGTGCGATTTTCGTAAACCACGTGTTCAAGGACAGGGCTCATTTATTAGATACTTTATAAATATTATTTATTTTAAATTGCAGGCCGATGTATGCATTCCACATATAAAGGTGTGAATTATCAGTAAAATGAGTAGCAAGCAGTGCAAAATTTAGTTTTATTTGTTTTTATTTATTAACAACAAAACAAATTAAAGTAACATTTATACTAATAAAATTCCAATTATAGTAGAAACTAATTAACTTAAGACAAAACTGAGGACAGCAGTAGAGCGTTGAGTAATTTCATACACTAGCTGGTGTGTCATATGTATGAATATTATATAAATTACTAGTATGTACTACAAGATGGAGGATTGTTGATTCGACTAGTGACAATACATCTAGCTCAAGAGCATTTAGACATTTGTGCTGGGTTCATTCATCATTTGGTGGCCTTAGGTGATGGTTCGCCTGGGTGAACTGCAGAAGTGAAGTACATATGAGCGACGATTAGATCACGTTTCGGTAATGACTGAAAAAATTTGCAAGTGCTAACTCAGGGATAGTGTATTTCGGGAGTGCCGGCAACAAATACTTAAAGATATTTCAGCGAGTTGGGTTGTACCTACATCTACATGATTACTCTGCAATTCACAGTTATGTGCCCGGCTGAGGGTTCGTCGAATCACTGAAAGGTGGCTACACTGAGCCACAGCGCCAGAGATCGCGCTAGAGAGCATTGTTCCGCCGCCTCCACTGGCAGTGATTATTGAGATGTCGTAGTGAGCAGTGCTTGGGGAGAGCTCGTGGTAGTCAGTGCTTGTTAAGAACTCGTAGCAGAGAGTGTTTGTTGAGATGTGCTAGTAGGGAGTGCTTGCTGAGATGTGATACTGAAAAGTTCTTGTTGAGATGTGGTAATAGCGAGTCGGTGTGGAGATATGTTGTAATGATTAGAGTGATTTTGGTCAATATATGAAGGTAACGAAACTTGATTTATTTTTCATTATTTAATGTCGTAAATAATGCTTCATTACAGGTTCAGTCAACAAAGCATCTGGCTTGTGTTCTGGGATTAGAGTATAATTCTGGTTTTCTTGAGTAATTATGGTATTTTTATTTTTTTTAGTTACTTCAGTATAAATGGTATTTAAAAATTCCTGTCTTGTTGAAGAAGAACCGTGCCAGATGTGCGTTGAGTCATACTTCCACATACAGAACAGTTACACTTGTGCTTTGGTTTCGTAGGTTTTATAGTTGCTGGGGACTTAATTAATTAATTGTGTTAATGAAAATTTCCATTGCATTCTTTGTTGTTGTTCTATGCAGTCAGATTGCGTAATAATACTAGTCAGGGCCAACCGTTTACGAGACTTCGTAATCGAACAGACAGCTACTAAAGCAAAAAAATAAAATTATTTTAATTACATTTAATTAAGCCCCCATGCATCACCTACCAGTTTCTCTATCGTTCCGTTCTAGAATGGCGTGCGGGAAAAACGAGCGCAAATTCTTCCGTGCGACCTCATATTTCTTTTATTTTATAACGATGATTATTTCACCCTATGTAATTGGGCGCCAAAAAAATATTTTCACGGTCGTAGGAGAAAGATAACTGAAATTTCATGATAAGCTCCTGCAGCAACGAGAAACTCCTTTGTTCAAATGATTGCCACCTCAATTCGCGTATCATATCCGTTGCCTTCTCTCCCCTATTTCGCGATAATACAAAGCAACCTGCCCTTCTTTGGACGTTTTCGATGTCCTCCGCCAATCCTCTCTGATGCGGATCACACACCGCTGAGCAGTAATTCAGAAGAGCGCGAACAAGCGTGGTGTAAGCATTCCCTTTAGTAGACCTGTTGCACTTTCTGAGTGTTCTGTCGATAAACTGCAGTCTATGGTTTGCCCTTCCCCACAATATTTTCTAGTGACCGCTACATTCAAACTTATTCGTAACCGTAATCCCTACGTTTTTAGTTGAGTTTACAGCTTTTAGATTTGTTTGATTTATCGTGAAACCGAGATTTAGCGAATTCTTTTTAGTACTCATGTGGATGACTTCAGACTTTTTATTATTTAGAGTCCACTGGCACTTTTTGTACCGTACAGGTATCTTGTCTAAATCATTTTGCAATTGGTTTTCTTCATCTGCTGACTTTTAAAAGACCGTAAACGATAGCATCATATACAAACAATCTAAAAGGGCTGTTCAGATTGTCTCCTAAATCGTTCATGTAGGTGAGGAACAGCGGACGGGCTATAATACTTCCTTGGGGAACGCCAGATATTACTTCTGTTTTAGTCGATGAGTTTCCGTCAGTTACTGTTAACTGTGACCTTTCTGACAGGAAATTACAAATCCAGTCACACAACTGAGACGGTACTCCAAAAGCATGCAAATTTATTTGGGGCCTCTTGTGAGTAACGGTGTAAAAAGCGTTCTGGAAATCTAAAAATGTGGAATCAGTTTGACATCCTATGTTGATATTACTCATTACTTCGTGAGGACAAAGAACAAAGGGAAGCTGTGTTTCATGAGAACGATATTTTCTGAATCCTTGTTGGCTGTTTGTCAATATATCGTTTTCTTCGGGGTAATTCATAACGTTCGAGTAAAATATATGTTCCAAAATCCTGCTACAAATCGACATTAGTGGTACGGGTCTGCAATTCAGCGAATTCCTTTCTTGGATATTGGTGTGACTTGTGCAACTTTCCAGTCTTCACGTATGGATATTTGTACGAGCGAGCGATTGCTAATTATGGACCTCATCACTTAACACTTCCGGGTTGAGATGCCGTGGTCCATACATAAGACTCTTCCCTGACGTTTCGCCTCCGACTGCGGAAGGCATCCTTCGAGGACAATCGGCGAACTGCAACGAGAACACGAGTGAGCGCTGTATATATAAGCCATCCAGAGGGCGCCGCTGTCAATCACGTGACGTCGGCTGTGCTATGATCTCTGACATTGCCAACTCTTTTCTATTAAAATTTTGCAGTTTTTGGCAATCTCAATGGCTTCTCTGTACATTCGCGCATAATAATGCTACGTTTTTGCTATGACGGTCGTCTCACTAAACTTTATTTCATGATCACTTTCCTGAAACACACGATCCGCTACAGCCGATTTATCAATATGTCCGAGGCGGCAGTTCCTTTTATGTTCACTCAGACGGAGTTGACGCTTCTTTTTGTTGTGCCTATTCAGACCTTTCCACAATTGCCCGGAATTTTATAGACACCTGGTGTAGCTAGAGGATGTCGTTCATCTTTTGCAGATTTCAAACTTTCTTTTATTTTCGTGGTGGGTCTGAAAACAGTCTCCACATCGTACTTGCTTAAAATTTTTCCAATGCGATCAGTGACCTTACTGATGAATGGTAAGAACACTTTCCCCTTGGGTTGGTGTCGATCCTCGTCCGTCCTGGTTGTCAGTCTAGGGCGTAGTGCACGATCTATCTCTCTGTTGAAATACCAATTCTTCTTGAAGGTCGCTCTAAGGTGTTCAATCTCATCATCTCTCCATGAACGAGTTAGCCACAGCTGGACTAAGAGGACTTCCCATAGCCATCCCGTCAATCTGTTCATAAAAAAAACATCATTATATTGAAAATAAGTTGTTCTAAGGCAATGCCTGAATAATGCCAAAATATCACCAGGAAAAATGTCCGCTATACATGCGATCGCTTCATTCATCGTCAGGGGATAGTCTTATGTATGGACCACAGCATTTCAGCCCGGAAGTGTTAAGTGATGACAACACCTGCCGTGAAAGCCTTCGTTGCAATTATGGAGCTGTTTATCAGCTTACTCCGGTAGAAGCCTCAGGAGCCTCACTGGTATACAATCTGGGCCGGAGACCTCTCCTTTATGAAGTGTTTCAAGCTGATTCGCTACACCGAGGATACCTACTTCTGAGTTACTCCTGTGGCAGTAGTTCTTGATTCAAATTCTAGAATATTTGCTTCGTTTTCTTTTGTGAATGAACATGGGAAAACAGTGTTTAGTAACTCTTTTTCAGTTCCACTGTCTTCAATAACAGCACAGTGCTACCGCGGAGTGAAAGTGCTGATTGCTGGTATGTTTTACATACAAGCTGCATCTCTCTGAGTTTCCTGCTAGATTTCGAGACAGTTTCGTTGTGGAAGCTATTAAAAACATCTCGCATTGAAGTTCTTGCTAAATTTCGAGCTTCCGTTTAACTTCATTAATCTTGAGTTCGCATTGTTAATTGTTCTTCCTCTATAAATCTGATAATTGTGGTTAACTTTCTCTGATAGCGCCCTTTAGTAATCCCACCAACTTACAAATGAAATGTGCAGGGTATCTTTGATTCTGTGTTTGCACACACGCGTCTGACCACAGAAGTTTGCGAAGATATAGACGCTTTATCGTGATGGGGTCGTGATGTTGTCCTAACAGCCTACCAAAAGTGTACAAAGGTCGAAGTGATGATCGGTTATGGAGGGCTGAATTATATCTTCTGTCCACATGCCATGCTTTAAGCTGGAATTTTCATTAATACTCATCCTGTCAATTTTCTTTTAGTTAAATGAATTGCTAAGCGACTTGCTTATCGTTTCTGTTTGTCAGGACCTCTCACTTATTGGGGCGGGCTAGTTGCCAAGTGAATTAATACTATTCAGTATGATGATGATTATAACTGTCTCAAATTACTACTTAATAGCAATCTAGGCCATTTTTCCACGAGGTTAAGGTGGTCATAATTGTAGCTGACATAATCATACACAGCAATCCAGTCAAAATACGTTTCATATGAACGCTGTTTTTTAATACTGTGAAATGTGAGGGCACTTTGAGGCACACGTGGAGCAACAGCATGGTTTTCTATGCGAAATATCTACAAAACAATTTTGTCTCTGGCGTCATGTGCGTTGACGATACACGTTGAGGTAGCCACTAAACGGCGTTGTACTACCTATCTATGTCGTTCAAACACAACGAAATTTTCAATTAATCTGATTTCAGTGGCACTGGGGAGAGAACATCTCCACGTAGCGCCTGTGGGGCCCCACACGAGTAGTTTGTATTTACTTTCTCGTCACTCGTGGGTTAACTTTGTTCTTACATTCAGCGCTCTGCGGCACATTTCTATAGGCTTGACATGACAAAGATTACTTTTCAACCGGACCATGCAAAGTGCTTTAGAAGCTGAGCAATATCTTTCGAAATCAACTCAGACAGGATCCATTTTCCATCGCGGTCAGTATCGTCTACGTAAAGATGATATCAGTGGCCACGTGCACTAAATTTGTCCACGACCTAAGTTCAAACCCTCTGTCAGTACCTCGGAGCAATCGTGGTGGACTGCGCGTGACTTGGCCTGCAGACGCTGTGAGTATTTGAGCTTCCTTTTGAGGCGCTGCAAGAAGTGGTCAAGGGAGATTTTTCACCTGCGTGGAAATGTGATCAGCCACATGGCGGAAAAATGGCAGACTTTCAAAACATAAAAATTCTACAGCATGCTATGCCACGTGAAAGTCAATCTGTCGAAACATGTCCCGTCATAGTGGAACAGAAGAGGAGGTCATGACGACATCATCTGTGATGAGAAACATGGAAAGTTTCCCGCCTGGAGGCAAGAAGGCCATGTTAGATCGATGTGCCGTCATTATCGTCTTGTGGAGTCTCCAATCAGGATTTTGTTGTACCCATTGAGACTACTATTACCTGCAAAATGGCTCAAACAGCTCTGAAAGGGAGGTAATGACAGTTGCACGCAAAGTGCCCACCGCCACACACCGTTGGGTGGCTTGCGGAGTATAAATGTAGATGTGGATGTGGAGCACCACCATCAGTACTCTTCATGGCTGCCTGAAAGGAACCCTCCACGTAAACTGTTCTGCTTGCCACGGCTGTCCTTTACCTACACTGCTCTATGCTTTAGCCTTGGAACCTTTGCTATGTGGCACGTGTCAGTGATCAACAAGACTCCAGTTTGGCAGCTCAGCTTACCAGTGTGCAGCATATGCCGATGATTTGATGCTCGTCGTCTGTGGAGCCCACAACATGACAGAGGCCACGTCCCGGAATGAAACATACGCAGCGGCATTGGGAAGTAAACTCTACATCCACAAGTCGGTCGCACTGCCTACACGGTCAGCTGTGTCATGAGAGTGTAATACTCCCTTTCGGCTTACCGACACACGATGAAGCCAAGGATTGGATTTGACAGCCGACATCCAGAAGACGATAACAATGAACTACAGACGCTTATTGCAACACAAACGGGCTAGCAGTGTGGATCAATACTTACGGTCCGTCAACATCGTACAGCGAGCACGATGTCGGTGAGTGCTTGCCATTGTGGCTTCCACGCATCGCACGAACTCTAACATTCATGTACTACTGGGTTGTAGCAAGATGGCCTCTTCGGGTCCTCTTGTCAGCACACGGATGTCTACTCAACGACACAGGGGGCTGAGGATTCTCAATGTCTATGACAGTTCACTGGGCCTGTACGTCAGTAAAGCTGTGGCTTAGATGCCCGTTGAGCCATACGAGCTTGGCACTCGTCGCGCGATGGAACCGGTCTCTCTCGATCCATCAGCTATGTTAGACCTCCCCTTCCCTCTCTCCCCCCCCCCCTCCCCCAACAACAACAACTCTTCTTCAAGGTGTGACGAGGACACGGTGGCCAGGCATCGGGCTGAGACCCCTGCTCACCCTGCCAACTAACGCCATACTGTACACCGCAGATCGGCAGAAATAGCGCGTAAAGCGTGTATCTGGCAACCAAGAAGTCGCGGGATCGATTCCCTACTGTGTCTGCGTTTTCATCAAGCCGTCATCTCTCAGCGAACAGAGGAGTTGCCAGAAACGACACGTAGTTGGCAATCCACGTGAAACTGTAGTTCCCCTTTCCCTGGTGGAATAACTGGGATGTACTAGGAACACGAAAGTCGCGAAAGCGGCGTGCAATTGAAAGGCCTGCACCAGGCTGTTGAGCCACAAGAGATTTTTTTTTTATTATTTATCGTTACCACCACCAATCTGACACCCAGCAACATTCATCTTTGCACTAATCAAAATCAACTGTCGTCATGCTAGTCATGAAACACATCTTTCCTTACGCAACGCAAAAAAGTGCCTAGTGTGTTCCTTCGGCCACTTGTTTTCATCTGTGAATTGTGAATTATGGTGTATTTATCTCTTAATATACATAATCTAAACCATTTGATTCAGGTACAGGGCGCACTTCAAAATTACGGCAAAATTTCACCATAAACCCGGAACAGCTGATGTTGTAAACAGCAATATAATAATAATACTGTCCCGTGTGAGGTTGATAGATCCTCCATCGGGCGCCTCCCCAGGTGGCGGATAGGGGAAAGCCTCCCAGATATGGGTGGCACCGAGGAAATCAAATACTCGGGGCGGACCAAAACTATCACATCCTCGAGGATAAGTACCCGGAGTAAAAACCGGCGAAACGAAGAAAACTAACACAAAAGCCCAGACACGTCTGTGTGGTAACCACTGGTACTCTGGCCAGCGTCTGTCACCAATGGTGCGGCTGATACGAGCTCCAGGAACTGAAAATCCCTGGTTCTACCAAACTGGCGCAAGCCAGACGAATTACAAGCATAATGGCAAGTACACCTGAAAACAACATTACCCCAGGTGGACGATCCACCCGTCGCAAGACGGCAACCAGGCACTCGGATTCTGGGGGACCTGGAGATGTACTAAAGGGCGAGTCGGAGCGCTCTGGCAAACTACCCAAGAAAACACACACATACTTCGGCACCTTCAACATACAGACACTAATACAAACGGGAAAATTACACAATCTAACAACGGAACTCACCAGTCAAAAGATCTCGATCCTAGCGCTACAAGAAACAAGATACACGGATTCAGACACAATAGACTACGGAAACTACAGATTCTTCAAGAGTGGAACCAACAGGAAAATCGGCAAAGGAGGAGCACTCCTCGGCATGGCCTTCGCAGTAAACAAAAACATCCTAGACTCAGTAAAAGAAGTCAACGCGATCAACAACAGGCTCATGACCATGCGAATCAAACACGCCAACAAGAACTACACCCTCATCAACGTACATGCCCCCTCGAACGCAGACAACAAGGACAAACCGGAAGAAACAGACAAATTCTGGGACAAACTCGAAACCACCCTGGCAAAAATACCCCAAGACAACGCGAAAATTCTACTAGGCGATTTCAACGCACAAATCGGCAGAGAAAAACGCTACAGAAAAACAGTAGGAAATTTCCCTGCACACAAATTCACCAACAAAAACGGCACCAGACTGATCGAACTCTGCCAGCAAAACAACCTCAAAATCATGTCAACCTCCCTGATGAAAAAGCCCAAGAAACAAAAGACGTGGCGATCACCAGTCCACTCACTAGGCGAATTCCAGATAGATCACGTGGCAATCTCCTATGAATACCAGAAAGAAATCCACGACGTCCAAGTGAGAAAAGGCGCCAACATAGATTCGGACCACTACCTAACAAGAATCAAAATCAAACTCACACCAAGAAGACAACACAAAAAGAAATTGACCTCACCGAAATTTGATACAAGAAAGATCAGAGAATCGAACATCACAGAACACTGGGAAAAACAAGAGGCGAAAGATTGGACCAGCTTTAAACAAAAAATTGTGAACACAGCCAAAGAACTGATCCCGCTGACTAGAAAACCCAGGCACCCTTGGTGGAACACTACCTGCGAAATCGCCCTACAAAATCGAAGAACAGCTTTCACAAACTACAACAGCAACAAAACACAAGAAACACAGGACAACTTCTATGAAATTCGAAGACAAACATCGAAAACAATAAGACAAGAGAAACGCAAATACATAAACGATCAGCTAAACTCCATCGAAGAAGACTTCAGAAATTTCAACACACGGGATTTCTACAGGACGTTCGCCAACCAAGTCAAAGGATACTCACCACAGAACCTCTGCTTCAGAAAAGAAGACGGAAAACTGGCACTTACCAACAAAGAAAACTGTGAAGAACTCGCGAAGTACTTTTCAAAATTACTAAATTGCCCGGAACCTAACTCAACCTTCGAACCCCGAGAACCGGCCAACACACCGGAAGACTCACCATCACCAACAAAAGAATAAATCCTCCACTGCATAAAGAAAGTGAAAAACAACAAGGCAGCCGGTGAAGACGGAATAACGGCAGAACTGCTGAAGAACCTAGGACCAAACTCGCTAAACGAAATCACACAAATCATACAGAACACCTGGACAACCGAAATCATACCTGACGACTGGAAGACCGCACTCATTCACCCGCTGCACAAGAAAGGTGACAGGACAGACACAAACAATTATGGAGGAATTTCCCTGCTACCGGTCATCTACAAAATTCTATCAACCTGCCTTCTCACCAGAACGCAAGGACAACTGGAACCCGCCATCTCGGAATACCAAGCGGGTTTCAGACCCAACAGAGCCTGCCACGAACAAATCTTCAACCTGAAATCAATCATAAAATCCCACATGACAAGCCCCAAAAAAATCATCTGCACTTTCGTCGACTTCAAAAAGGCTTACGACTCTATCGACAGAAAGTCCCTCATCCAAATCCTCAGAGAAAAAGGCCTAGACCAAAAGACCCGAAGACTAATCGAACAGACACTAACCAATACAAAATCCAAAGTCAAATTCATGGGCGAAATCTCGGACCCCTTTGAAATCCACACTGGCCTAAGACAAGGAGATGGACTATCCCCGCTATTGTTCAACATCGTCCTGGACAAAGTAATGAGCGAATGGGAAGCTGAAGTCAGGAGACAAAACACCTGGAGACCAGTCACATTAGGAAGGAAAAGACTGGAAATCCCTTACCTAGTATTCGCAGACGACCTAGCGATACTGACCTATGACCCAACATCAGCAAAAACACAGATCGAAATCCTGAAAGAATGCGCCGAGAAAGTCGGCCTACAAATCTCTTTTGAAAAAACGCAAGTCCTAACAAGAGAAGGCGACGACATCACAACCAAGTACGGCAAAATTAAAGGGGTCACACACTTCAGATACCTAGGCGAAATCATCGAACCGACCGGAACAGAGAAACTGGCTTACGAAGACAGACAACAGAAGACACGGAAATCACTAGGCATGGTACGAAACGTCTACAACAAACAATGCATTTCCAGAAACACCAAGATCAGACACTATAACACAGCGATCAAACCCGCCGTACTGTATGCCAGCGAAACACTAGCACTCAACAGGAAAATCAAAATTGAAGAAATCAAAAAAGAAGAACGCAAAATCATGAGGAAAATTTTAGGAGGAAGACCCACACCAGATGGCTACAGATTACAGAAGAACTCAACAGTTGAAGCATATTCGAACACCGAGAACGATATGAGAAAAAGGCGCCTTAAATTCTACGGACATTTAGATAGACTCCCTGAAACAAGACTCACCAAGAAAATTCTAGAACACATCAAGACACTTAAAGTCTCGACACCCTGGATGGAAGGAGTCCGAAAAGACCTACAAGCAATTGGCACCACTAACACCACAGACAGAAGCACCTTCCGAAAACACATAGACAATTGGGAAGTAAAGTCAGAAGCGCTAAAACAGCGGACCAAACAAGAATGGTCTGAGGAGAGAAAAGAGGCCCTCTCCAAGAGAATGAAGGAGTACTGGAAGGACAAGAAGAACAAGCCTTCAAAGTCATAAGCTTAACGATTTCCTTTTAGGGAAAATCCGCCAATAATAATAATAATAATAATAATACTGTATTACTATATACATATGCAGTAAAATCTAATACTTAATTACCCTTGCTTAAATTAGCGTTTCATCCTTTATGAATTTTTTTATTGAATAGTAGCGTTTCTCCCACTGAATCTGATGTAGCCCCGTTTTTAAAATTTCTGGCCTCATGTTAAATTTGTTTTTCACCATTAACTTGTCATATTTTGTCATCCCCATATACTGTGGAGAACGTGCGTGTAATTTCAACTGGTCTGTGCGTAGCATTAAAATATTTTTATTTCTCGTTTTATATGGGTGGCTAAAATGATACTCCTCAAATAATTTTCGTCTGCTATGTAGGAAGATTATAACTTCATAAATGATACACAGAGACTTGGTAGTTTCCGAAGTAAGGAGCGACAAGATTCTGTTTGATGTGCAGTACGTATGTATCTCAAAATTTTCTTTTGCAGTTTCAGTATTCGAGACACACTACTTGAACTACCCCAGAAAATTGTCCCGTATCTGATAACAGATTTAAAATAACTATGCTAAGCATCGACATCTACATGAATACTAAGTGCATGGCAGAAGGTTCAGCGAACTACTTTCACACTATTTTCTATCATTCATCTCTCTAACAGCGTGTAGGAAACACTTAAATCTTCGTGTGAGATATAATTTCTCGTATTTTATTCCTATGAACGGTTGGAGATTGAAATTTCTTGGAAAGGTCTCGCGGCCTCGAAAACTGCCTTTTTCCTTTCTTTCTTTTTTTTTTTTTTGAAGGATGATTGCCACCCTTACGTATCATATTCGTGAGACTATCAGACCTAATTTGCGACCGGACAAAACAAGCTCCCCTTCTTTGCACTTTTTAGGTATCCTGTTTGGTAAGGATTCCATACCGCACAAAAGTACCTGAGCAGAGGACGGACAAGTGTAATGGACAAGTTTAGTGGATTAAGTGTTCTGCCTATAAAACTCAATCATTCGATCTCCATTCCCACAGCGTTATATATACAATCAATTGAGTTTAGGTTTTCCTAGTCATCCAATTTCCCACCTGTGCTCTTGGGGTGGTGTCGTCTATTCATAATCAAAACGTCTTCGGTCCCATGTTTGAAACAAGCCGCTTTTTAAATTTTGATTAATACTCAGCATTGGCGTCCGAACACTTCCGACATAAGAAGACACCCTCATTCTGCTAACGGCTTTGTCAAAGAGGGCGGAGGAGAGGACAGAGGTTCCGTCATGACGATCTTTCCGTTAGCAAAAGATTCCGGAATAGTCCCTCATTCGCGTCTCCGGGAGGCGGCTGCCAAGGGGCAGGTTATCAAGAAAAAAAGACTGAATAATCAACGAAATAATAACATTCTACGAGTCGGTGCGTGGAATGTCAGAAACATGAACGTGGTAGGAAAACTAGAAAATCTGAAGAGGGAAATGCAAAGGCTCCATCTAGATATAGTAAGGGTCAGTGAAGTGAAGTGAAAAGGAGACAAGCATTTCTGGTCAGATGAGTTTAGGGTAATATCACCAGCAGCAGAAAATGGTATAACGGGAGTAGGATTCGTTATGAATAGGAAGGTAGATCAGAAAGTGTGTTACTGTGAACAGTTCAGTGACAGGTTTACTCTTATCAGAACTGACAGCAAACCAACATCGACAACGAAGTTCAGTTATACATGCCGACGTCGCAGGTTGAAGATGAAGAGAGAGAGAAAGTGTGTGAGGATATTGAAAGGGTATTACAGTATGTAAAGGAAGATGAAAATCAAATAGTCATGGTGGACTGAAATGCAGTTTTAGGGGGAGGATTAGAAGAAAAGGTTACAGGAGAATATGGGCTTGGGAAAAGGAATGAGAGAGGAGAAAGATTAATTGAGTTCTGTAATAAACTTCAGCTAGTAATAGTGAATACTCTGTTCAAGAATCACAAGAGGAGGAGGTATACTTGGGAAAGGCTGGGTGATACGGGAAGATTTCAGTTAGATTACATCATGGTCAGACAGAGATTCCGAAATCAGATACTTTATTGTAAGGCGTACCCAGGAGCAGATATAGACTCAGATCACAACACTGTAGTGAGGAAGAGTACGCTGAAGTTTAAGACATTAGTCATGAAGAATCAATACGCAAGGAAGTGGGATACGGAAGTACTAACGAATGACGAGTTACGCTTGAAATTCTGTAACGCTATAGATACAGCAATAAGGAATAGCTCAGTAGGCAGTACAGTTGAAGAGGAATGGACATCTCTAAAAAGGGCCATCACAGAAGTTAGGAAGGAAAACATAGGTACAAAGAAGGTAGCTGCGAAGAAACCATGGGTAACAGAAGAAATACTTCAACTGATCGATGAAAGGAAGTACAACAATGTTCCGGGAGACTCAGGAATACAGGAATACATGTCGCTGAGGAATGAAATAAATAGGAAGTGCAGAGAAGCTGTTGCCATCTTTCATCTGCAAAGCATTAACGGCTGCAGGAGAAAATAGTAGCCATCGACAGAGCTGTGAAAACACCAATGCTTTGCCCTAGAGGCGTTTACAAAGTCGTGTTACGCTGTAGGTCGAGTCAGGCCCGCGAAGCTGCCGCGCCCAGCCCACTGCAACTGTCAGGGATCAGTTTACGCCGACTCAACTGCCGGGTGTTGTGATGAACTGACAGCGGTTAAATTTGTCTGATCTGTCGCCTAACAGAAATTTGACGGACTGTTTTACATAATCATGGGAAAAACTTCCCACTTTTCATTGTTTGGAGTCAACTGCCAGTTTTTGTAGATTCTCTGATAACTTTACTGCATGGTGAATGACAACACCATTAGCAAACAAAATGTGTTCGTGCACTGAAGAGTCAAAGAAACTGGTAAACCTGCATAATTTCGTGTAGGTCCCCAGCGATTACATAGAAGTGCCGCAACACGACGTGCCATGAACTCGACTAATGTCCAAAGTATTCCTGGAGGAAACTGACGCCATGAATCCTGCAGGATTGTCCATAAATCCGTAAGAGTAAGAGGGGGTGGAGATCTCTTCTGAACAGCACTTTGCAAGGCGTCCCAGACATGCTCAAAAACGTTCATATCTGGGAAGTGTAGTGGACAGCGGAAGTGTTTACATTTAGAAGACTGTTCCTGGGGCCACTCTGTATCAGTTCTGGACGTATGGGGTGTCGCATCGTCCTGGTGGAAATACTCAAGTCCGTCGATATGCACAATGGATGCAGGTGATCAAACGGGATGCTTACGTACGTGCCAGCTGTCACAATCGTATCTACACGTATCGGGGGTTCTATATAACTCAATTGCACACGCCCCAAACCATTACAGAGTCTCCATCAGATCGGTCACCTGTTGACATGCAGGGTCCATGGATTCATGAGGTTGTCTCCATATCCGTACTCGTCCATCCGCTCGATAGAATTTGAAACGAGACTCATGCGATCAGGCAATATGTTTAGAGTCAACAGCCTAATGTCGGTACTGACGGGCGCAGGTGAGACGTAAAGCTTTGTGTCATCCAGTCATCAAGGTACACGAGTTGACCTTAGGCTCCGAAGGCCCATACTTGTGATGTTTTGTTGAATGGTTCGCACGCTGACACTTGTTGATGGTCCAGAATTGAATTCAGCAGCAATTTGCACAAGGGTTGGACTTCTGTCACGTTGAACGGTTCTCTTTAGTCGTCTTTGGTCCCCGTTCATCAAAAGGTCAGAATAAATTGCAAAAGGATTTAGCTAAGGTATCTGTATGGTGCTAAAACCGTCAGTTGACCCTATATAATGAAAAGTGTGAGGTCATACATATAAGCGCTGAAAGGAATCCGTTAAACTTCGATAACGCTATAAATATGTCAAACCTGAAGGCTATAAATTCAACTAAATACCTAGGTATTACAATAAGGAAAATATTAAATTGGAAAGAACACATAGATAATGTTATGGGGAAGGCGAACCAAAGGCGGCGTTTTATTGGCAAAACACCTAGAAAATGCAACAGATCTACTAAAGAGACTGCCTACTCTACCCTTCTCCCTCCTGTTTTGGAGTACTGCTGCGCGATGTTGCATCCTTACCTGATAGGTTTTACGCAGTACATCGAGAAAGTCCAAAAAAGGGCAGTTTATTTAGTATTATGAAGAAATAGGCGAGATAGTGTCACGGACATGATATAGGATGTAAGGTGGAAACCATTACAACAAAGGCGTTTTTCGTGCGGCAGTATCTTCTCACGAAGTTTCAATCCTCAACCTTCTCTTCCGAATGCGAAAATCGTTTTTTAATGACACCTACATTGGAAGAAACGATCATCATAATAAAGTAAGAGCCCGCACGAAAAGAGATAGGTGTCGGTTTTTCCGCTCGCTGTTCGAGGGTGCAATAATAGAGAATTAGTGTCAAGGTGGTCGGATGAATCTTCTGCCAGGCACTTAGACATGATCTGCAGAGGAGCCATGGTGCAGCTTTGATGCTAGTTCCCTTCAGCTTCTTCATTCCATGTGTCTCTCATAATTCTGTAAAGAAAACACTTAAAATACGTAGAGGCAGGTGTTGTGCAAAATCGGTTGTTATTTACTATCATTACTAAAATTAAAATCTTGTTACGAAACTTTGTAATACGAAGTGATGGCGGCACATGATTCAGTGCAACAATATAAGATAAAATACTCTCTATGGTGTTCCTTGCAGTAGAAGAAACTGGAAAACATTATGTAGTGGCTAATTAAAAGTACCAAAAAGAATTTAAGGAAATAATGTAACGAAAAGATGCTAAATTCAATTTTTATCATGTGACTGGGTGACTTAATACAACAAAACAGCCAGCCGTTGTGGTCGAGAGGTTCTAGGCGCGTCAGTCTGGAACCGCGCTTCTGCTACTGTCGTAGTTTCGAATCCTGCCTCGGGCATGGATGTGTTTGATGTCCTTAGGTTAGTTAGGTTTAAGTAGTTCTAAGTTCTAGGGGACTGATGACCTCAGATATTAAGTCCCGTAGTACTCAGAGCTATTTGAACTATTTGAACAACAAAACGCAATATGTACCGCATGTAAGTAGAACTAGAATAATTTTCAAAATTTAGCGCCTCGAACTAAAGGACTTTGGATGTGCTTGATGACTGAAAACATACACTCCTGGAAATGGAAAAAAGAACACATTGACACCGGTGTGTCAGACCCACCATACTTGCTCCGGACACTGCGAGAGGGTTGTACAAGCAATGATCACACGCACGGCACAGCGGACACACCAGGACCCGCGGTGTTGGCCGTCGAATGGCGCTAGCTGTGCAGCATTTGTGCACCGCCGCCGTCAGTGTCAGCCAGTTTGCCGTGGCATACGGAGCTCCATCGCAGTCTTTAACACTGGTAGCATGCCGCGACAGCGTGGACGTGAACCGTATGTGCAGTTGACGGACTTTGAGCGAGGGCGTATAGTGGGCATGCGGGAGGCCGGGTGGACGTACCGCCGAATTGCTCAACACGTGGGGCGTGAGGTCTCCACAGTACATCGATGTTGTCGCCAGTGGTCGGCGGAAGGTGCACGTGCCCGTCGACCTGGGACCGGACCGCAGCGACGCACGGATGCACGCCAAGACCGTAGGATCCTACGCAGTGCCGTAGGGGACCGCACCGCCACTTCCCAGCAAATTAGGGACACTGTTGCTCCTGGGGTATCGGCGAGGACCATTCGCAACCGTCTCCATGAAGCTGGGCTACGGTCCCGCACACCGTTAGGCCGTCTTCCGCTCACGCCCCAACATCGTGCAGCCCGCCTCCAGTGGTGTCGCGACAGGCGTGAATGGAGAGACGAATGGAGACGTGTCGTCTTCAGCGATGAGAGTCGCTTCTGCCTTGGTGCCAATGATGGTCGTATGCGTGTTTGGCGCCGTGCAGGTGAGCGCCACAATCAGGACTGCATACGACCGAGGCACACAGGGCCAACACCCGGCATCATGGTGTGGGGAGCGATCTCCTACACTGGCCGTACACCACTGGTGATCGTCGAGGGGACACTGAATAGTGCACGGTACATCCAAACCGTCATCGAACCCATCGTTCTACCATTCCTAGACCGGCAAGGGAACTTGCTGTTCCAACAGGACAATGCACGTCCGCATGTATCCCGTGCCACCCAACGTGCTCTAGAAGGTGTAAGTCAACTACCCTGGCCAGCAAGATCTCCGGATCTGTCCCCCATTGAGCATGTTTGGGACTGGATGAAGCGTCGTCTCACGCGGTCTGCACGTCCAGCACGAACGCTGGTCCAACTGAGGCGCCAGGTGGAAATGGCATGGCAAGCCGTTCCACAGGACTACATCCAGCATCTCTACGATCGTCTCCATGGGAGAATAGCAGCCTGCATTGCTGCGAAAGGTGGATATACACTGTACTAGTGCCGACATTGTGCATGCTCTGTTGCCTGTGTCTATGTGCCTGTGGTTCTGTCAGTGTGATCATGTGATGTATCTGACCCCAGGAATGTGTCAATAAAGTTTCCCCTTCCTGGGACAATGAATTCACGGTGTTCTTATTTCAATTTCCAGGAGTGTAATATTATGTAGGAACCGAATCATTAAAGGTTGACAGAAAAAAATCGACTAAATATGAATATTAGCTGTGAGCCTTGTAACTTAGGTAGCAGTGCACAGTACACGCTGCTTTCGCCAGTCCGTTCAGAGAGCACTCGTATAGCGAAACCGCTACTTTCGCGCTGGATGACTGCGAACTGCAGGTAAAAAGCGATGCAGTCACGTTCCCTCCGTAAGCAAGCAGCCCCTAGCGCCCTATATAGAGGTCCTCGTCCCTCAACCTTCAAGCAAGGCAGAGTTCGGCAGAGCGCAAGTTTAAGAGTCCGAGAGTTCCTGCGAAGAGGAGGGATCCAATGGCGGCAGTCTCGGGTGAATGAGCCTACAGCAGGTATGATGTGAGTAAGTACTGAACTCAGTTAATTGTGTAGACTAAGAAGGCCTTGCAAAGTTTACCTGTATGTAATTTTGAACTAGGGCTATTCGTTTCCTTCACACATTTGTCTACATGTATCAATATCTGTATGTCACTTTCGTTCCGAAAGCAGGTATGATGTGAGTAAGTACTGAACTCAGTTAATTGTGTAGACTAAGAAGGCCTTGCAAAGTTTACCTGTATGTAATTTTGAACTAGGGCTATTCGTTTCCTTCACACATTTGTCTACATGTATCAATATCTGTATGTCACTTTCGTTCCGAAAGCAGGTATGATGTGAGTAAGTACTGAACTCAGTTAATTGTGTAGACTAAGAAGGCCTTGCAAAGTTTACCTGTATGTAATTTTGAACTAGGGCTATTCGTTTCCTTCACACATTTGTCTACATGTATCAATATCTGTATGTCACTTTCGTTCCGAAGAGTAATACTATGTATACCCAAATCGTAACAACGTTAAAGGCATGGGTGGCCATTTGTTCAGGTAATTTGTTGACGAATCTAGTAAGCCTCATATATGTTGTGCACTGACTAAAGTTATAACCTAGTGTCTGTGCTCTTCTGCGTGTTCAATGGATACACGTGAAGAAGTAATAAAACCCACATCAGTAAGCCAACTCAGAGTCTCATTTCCCTATCATCACCATATCTACCTCCTTAGTCTGACATCCAGGTCTGCCTGTACTGTCTACAAACACAGACACCTGAAGAATTTCAGCTTGACCATTCCGCCGTTTCACTCTTGTACGCAGCCGCCCGTGTACCGAGAAACGGATGACCTAAATTCCTGCTTCACCTCTGGTCTGAGCATGAGCTCCTAAGCAAATCGTGAGTTATGTCGGGTCACGACAGTCATATTTTCATTATCAAGTTTTATCAAAATTCACCACAAGAAATGATATAGGACTCAAGAAACCTTGTCGGTAACAGAGTTATACTTTCAGCACCGTAATTTGAAATAATGTTTCACATGAAACATGTGTGTGTAGTAATACATATTTGTAGTGTTCACTAAAGTACTTGCGGGGAGAAAGTGTACAAAACAGAGAAATTGCTTTTTCATTGTGACTGACGCACTTTAACTACGCACTTTGACTTATCGTCACACAAAGAAAGTTTAATGCATCTGGGGCGTCATGCATGTGGCTGTTTCGGTGGTGTTTTGTTTTGATCAAACCTAATGTTTATGCAACGAACCTGTTACTAGATTAATAAATGAAATCGTTGACTGAAATCTTTTTAATAAAAATATTTATTTCTATCATAGCTGTGCAGGATTACTTAGCGATGATGTAACAAACTTTCAGAGAAAATGGAGAAGGATAAATGCATGCATCTGAGAGAAGGAACACGATCCGGAAAGATCGAGTCGAATGTTGTATGTGGAAAACGTTCTTGTACTTTTGACAACAGAATACATGTACTGATACTGTTACTGTTAAGATTGGAGGGTAGGTAACTATCAATGGCGGTAGTAAGGATCAAAACAAGAAAAAGGGTGTAGAAAACATGAGTTCTAAAATGCATACCTTAAGAACTATGAGCACTTTCTCATCTTCGATACTTTGAGACACCCCTCTTCTATTAGAGGTTCTTTGGTTTCCATATTTTTGGAGAGGTAGTAGGGACCAAAAACATAAAAATTTCAGTAAATACGAGATCTACAATGCACACCTTAAGAGTTATGGGCATTTGTTCAATAGAAGACATGTATTTCACAGTAGCGCAGTTAACAACTGGTCGTAGCTCTGAAGGTCTGTGTTGTAGAGCCATTATTTGTTGGACCTTTTTTTTTTTAATCTCGGCCATACCATTTTCTTTGAAAGTTTCCTTCCCTAAAATCGTAGCACCAACAGTACCTGTACATGCATTCCACTGTCAGATGTATCAGAACGATTTTCGTTTGTAGTTTTCGAAGCGAGCTTTATGGACCAGGGTTCCTTATCCCAAATCGATTCATATACCCTTCTCGCTCGAACATGAAAATGAGTAACATTATGACGGAATCTTCGTGTTTATTAATGAAAGCCTTCATTTACGTTTTTACAGATCCATAGAATGTTAAACTTATCACACGTCATAGTGTGCTCTCTTCATGGGTAGGTCATTGAAAATGACTCCTTTCTCAATAAATTCCATTATTTGAAAAAAAACGTGTTTTGTGATATGGATCACATGTGTATTTGTTGCATATCAAATGGTGCCAATAATCTGTATCTACATTTTGGTACCTCAAACCACTTGGTTGGCACGGGGAAAGTAGAGCCTCGCCATTGGCGAAGTCGTTCAGGTAGGAACACTCCGCAGTGACTGAACTTCCGGAGAGGCCAGATGTGCTCTCAGAGCGTTTTTCCACGGTAGGTTAAGGTAGTATACAATGGAGGTAACAGTCACACAGAACTGAGATATGGAAGACTCAGTGATATGAAGTTTCACAGAGATAGGAGACAATAAGTAGCTATCAAGATTGCGCAGGCACGCTTTTAGAAAGGAACGATCTTCTCAGTTGTGTCCTGTGTGAGAAGGAACTTTTGTATGTAACAGCAACAGCGATGAAAATTGCTAGCAAATTACACGCTAGGAGATAGGAGTGATGTGAACTAGCCAGTAACACTTATAACTACCTATAACAAACTTTACATAATATGAGGAGGGGGGTCCTTATAGAGAAAGACATTTCTTTGCTGAGGCTGATGTAAGGTATTTTAACTACTGATTAGACGCCACTCCAGACATTGCTTCTGACCCTATAACAGTCAGTGTGAGTTGCTGCTTGATAATACCCAACGCCAGCTCCATCAGCGAACAAAAGAGCCAAACCTCTACCATCGCGCCTGCCCTTCATAAAACTGGCATCCCAGTCTTATCATGTTGAAAGCCTCATGATAACTCACTGCCATCGCTAACTTGGTAATGGCATGCTGTAAACCACTCCAGTACAAGGAAGACTGCCAATGTCCTGTTGATTTGAAGAAAGTAAAATATATCCAGGAAAGTAACACTGAGAATTATTTTTAATTATAATGTGTAATGAGAAGATGAATCTGGTCATGATCGATAAAAGAGATGTTTTTTTGGAAATAAAAGTATCGTAATGTACACTATTTACATTCCAGCAGCTGGAACACTTAAGTGGGGTAGGACGTCAAACAGGCCGACTTGGAGCAGAAGAGGAACACAGGACATTTTAATTTTCACTCTATACTTTTACAAATAAATTTATAAAACTTGGTCAGCATGACCAGGAAGTATTCAGAATTCGCACTCATAGCAGTGGAAGTTAAACATAATGAAATAATTTTTTTTACACGTGAAATTTCATAATTTTTTAACTTACTATTCGCTGCATTTGTTGCTATAGGTACATTTTTCTTCATAAGTAAGTGAGATTCTTCTATGAATTTTGCACAGCATACAAACCATACTTACAGGTGTAAGAAACTCAAGAATTTTCCAAATCTATTAGTAACTGCAATAAAATTGAGATAATCAACTATAGAATTTGAGCTTTTCTTAAACGTGAAGTTTAAAATGTAACAGCTCATTCATTTTATCGTTAATTAAATAAATTCTAGAGTTTCATACACCTGTAAGTATGGTTTGCATGTTGTGCAAAATTCATCGAAGAATCTCTCTGTTACTTACGAAGAAAAGTGTACCTATAGCAACAAATGCAGCCAACAGTAAATGAAAAAATGATGAAATTTCACATGTAAAAAAAATTATTTTGTTACATTTTTGAACTACCACTGTTATGAGTGTGAATACTGTGTCTTTCCTGGTCTTTCTCACTAAGTTTTATGAATTTATTTGTGGAAGTATAGACAGTGTAAATTAAAATTTCCTGTGGTGCCTCTCCTGCTCCAAGTCGGCCTGTTTGACGTCTTACCCCCTTAATCATTTTCATAGTTAATAACTGAAAATTGTACAGTGAAAAACATACAGTTCATAAATACAGTTAACATTAATTAATTTCAAATGTAGGGCTTTAGCGAAGTCCATCACTGCGAAAATCAGCTTTCCAGTGTAGAATTTTGACAAATGCTGTCTAATTGACATCCAACATAGGGCATAATAAAATTAGTCTCTGAAATGTAGTTTTGTTAGTGTATGGTGTTTGAGCCATGGCTGGCTCGCGTCATGTTTTTTTTTAATTATCATTGGTTGCAGTCCTATCTTATTTCTTCTTCGGTTTCCGCTATAACCTTCCTTTCTTCTCTCCCCTGAATGGCAGCAGCAGCGTGTGTCAGTACTACTTCTGCTGTACTATCTTTGGGGTGGCGGATATATTTTCTGGGTGTGCTGCGTGCGGCAGTCAGTCGGTTGGCACAGGGCAGCGAGGAGGTCCCCATCGCGCGTGGTCGGGCCGGAGCCGCTGGCGGCGGGCACACACTGTTGGACTTGTGAGGCGCTTCCTGCGAGAGTTACGAAGTTTGTCGCCCACCAATCTTGGACTCTCAAGTTGAGTGCTCACTTAACCTACTATCAAGCCTCAACTGCTCTCACTTCTCTTCGTCTGATCCTGGTCGTTGCTTTCTGCGAGATTCCTGCGAGCAACAACATGTGTGCATTCAAGTTGGCTAGAATTGCAGCAGTTTTCTTGCTTGGGGTTTACCTTAAGTTAATTTAATTCACTCCTTCATCTTCTGCCTTGTGGCCGTTAACGTTCCGGTGACCTGCCCTAGGCAATGACGTAGTTTTTGGCAGTGTATTTTCCTCGCAGTGTTGTTGCTGTCCAGCATGGGGTGTAGTTCGGCAGCTGAGGTGTGTTGGTAGTTATGGGCGTTTATCCTGACTTGGCTGGATTGGGCACCAGTATCCAGAACGTTGTGCTATTGACGTCTTGTAGTCGTTTTGCTCGTCAGGTGGAGCAGAACTGATTTCGTTGGTTGTTTTGTCTGCTGGCCTTCGGTTGGGTTGCCTTCCGATTAAGAGGTTGTCGGTCTGGCTGCCTGTCTCACCTAAATGTGCGTTAGTGTTACTTCCCAGGCCGCTCCTTATGTTTTACATAGTGAATTCCTTTCAGTCTTAAGTACTCTGTGTGGCCTTCAGCCGAGTTTAGCTTATTAAAATTGTAAGCTTTCTACTCTTTAGGCCTTAAGCCGTGAAATTGTTTTCTCCAGGGTGTGTGGCCTTCAGCCTAGTTTTAATATCTATTAAATTAAAATTCCAAAATTTGTGTCTTGCCCTTAGGTCATAAGATTGCTATTCTTTAGTATGTGGACTTCAGCCGAGTTGAATCTCTCTTAAATTAAAAATTCAAAATTTTGTCTTGCCCGTAAGTTATAAGATTGTTATTCTTTAGTATGTGGCCTTCATCCGAGTTTTAATCTCTTGTCCAGAGATGTAAACTTGTCACTGCACTTTCAATAGAAGCAAGAATTACGAAAAGTCAAGGTGCCTTCATAGGATATGTCGACCTAAAATGGTGCAAGGTGCTGAAATTCTTAGAATAACAATTGTAAACTATAGGAAAAGACGGGTATTGTAAAATATGTATCAGAACCAAGAGAGAGTTATAACAACTGAGGACCAAATATGAAAGCCTCGCTTAAAAATAAGACAGGGATGCAGTCTTTCGCCCCCTACTGTTCTATCTATACAAGCATCGAAGAAGCAATGACGGATGTAAAAGAATGATTCAGAAGCAGTATTAAAATTCATCGTGAAAGGGTATGAATTATAAGACTCTCTGACGACGTTACTATCGTCGGTAAAAGCGGTAATGAATTGCAGAATATGTATAATGGAATGAGCAGTCTACTGAGCACAGATTATGGATCAAGAGTTAACCAAAGAAAGGTGAAAGTAAGTAGGAGTAGCAGAAATTTCATTAGCGAGGGACTTAACAACAAAATAGGGGACCACGAAATAGACGAAGTTAAAGAATTCTCCTACCTTGGAAGCAGAGTAACAGATGACGGACCAAGCAAGGGATACACAAAAAGCAGACTAGCACAGGCGAAGAAGGCATTCCTGGCCGAAACAAGTTTACTAGAGTGAAACAAAGGCTTTAGTTCGAGAAACAAATTTCTGAGGAAGTTCGTTTGGAGCACAGCACTATATGGAAGTTCACGGACTGTAGTAAAACCAAAAAAGAAGAGATTGGGAGAGTTTGAAATGTGCTGATAGAGAAGGATGTTGAAAGTTGGTTTGAATGACAAGATAAAGAACTGGCGAAGCGAGAAACATGTGGGAAAAATTGACAAGAAGGATGTACGCGATGATAGAACATTTGTCATGAGGTCAGCGAATGTCTTCCAAGGTACCAGAGGGAGTTGTAGACGGTACACACTGCAGAGATAGAATGAGATTGCAGGATTTCCAGCAAATAGTTGATGGTGTAGGGTGCAAGTGCTACGCTGAAGTCTAGCACGAAAGAGGACAGCGCTCGTATGAGAAAAGGATAGAGATCTTATTTTTGAACTCCTAAAATAGCTTACTTCAGGTACATTTGCACTTCGAATGGTTGCAATCTTGTCAGAAGACATGCCTGTAAGTTAACATACATGTGTATTTTCATTCAACAATGTCATACTCAGTGATGTTCTAGGGTAATTCATTTTTAAGAATTAATGTTTTTATGCCCAAATACGTGATATAAGAATTATATGTGGTAAACATCTGTTGGAGGCAATTTGACTACTATTTCACGGTTTATGTATACCACAATGGACTGCGTTGTAAATGGCCCACTACACTTCAGAACGAACAATAATGTACACATACATAATACCAGCAGAAAAAATGACATTTATTATTCCACGTTAATGTTGCCTTTAGTACAAAACGGGTGCACAAAACTGCCAACAAAATGTTTGATAACGTGCGCAATGATACAAATTGTCTGGCAGATTCCAAAATTAAGTCTGAAAATAAACTGAAACGTTTCTCTTCGACAACACCTTCTATTCTGTAGAAGAATTTTTATTTGTGTAATATCCTAAAAGTCACTAGGTAGAAATTACTAATTCACATCTGCGTCAAAAAATTAAAAAAACTTGTAAATGGCCGGCATGTGGAGATAGTTACGGGTGAATGTGTAATCTGAACGTAAAATGACTCATTCCACAGCATATCGGTTAATCGTATAAATGATTGATGTGATATGAAACTAACTAAAAGAACACAATTAATTTAACCTGGCAGATTGTTGAATACACATTGTACGCATGTAGCCGATTCCTTTCGGTATTAATGTTAAACCCTTGAAGTCATTATAAAGACTGTATTCCTAAGACTATAGCCATGAAGAGTGAAGCCAAAAACACTGATCTTAATAGACTTTAGAAATGCATGTCATAGCGTCAACGTTTACACATTGCGTGGACAAATAAGTCATATAATGTTTTCAGATAGTGCGCTGAAATAGTTTGAAAGTTACCAGCGAAACAGGTATCAGCGTGTTGTCTGTAGGAATGGGAGCTCCCCCTGTCAACATGTTCCCTCAGTAGGGCTGCTAGGTCAGTCTTGGGCCCATTGCCCTTCACACTGTGTGTGAGATGTAGTCTTTCTGTCCTGTGAACATGTCCGTGCCGATGAACTCCAACTTCAGCTAAGCGCTGGACTATATGATATCAACACTACCATCGTCCAGATAAAAGACTACCACTGTGGTCAGATGGTTCCAAACACGTAACTTAAATGCAAAGAAGTCAAAAATGATTTCAGTATCCCATGAGAAATTAATTAATTCTCAATGCAACGAAAAACTGCCTCCTATTTTCTCGACGGTGTCGGAATACGATATTAGAAAAAGATGGAGAACTTCGGTGTGGTTTCGGATGAGCGCCTCAACTGGGCAAAGAGAATGTTACCATGTGCAAGCAGAATTCCGCTTGCTTCTATGCACTCCAAGAATTTATAAATATATATGCACAGGATGTGAGACTTATATTTGTGCAGTCACTGATTCTACAGAACCTCCACAACTGTCAAGTAATCCAAGACTATACGAATACTGAGAACAACAGACGGTTGCAACGAACCATGAACGCTTGCGTGCGTTACGTGCGTAACATCCGTCTATCTGATCATGTCAGCAGTACACAAGTCCAATTAGCACTGTTGCTGCCTTACAGGTTACCTAACTACAAAACGGTACGTCTACGTCATCAGCTCCTTAGTCCGCATGCGCCCTGGTACCTCTCATCAGGAATTAAGCACCTTACTTCTCATCACCATCCCAAGGTCTCAATTATACGGTTTCCTAGATCTGGCCTTTATGATGTATCAGTTATTGTCAAGGGATGTTTCTTTTTATAACTTTGCACATCAAACATTATAATAAAATTTTGATTTACACGGGCCATGTTTCAATTTCATAAATAGTAAATTTATCAGTCAGTGGTTTAAAATGACAATACGTGAATATCTTCACTCATAATACAGTGCTAAGAGTCAAACAATTCATTCACAAAGTTAATACACTGAAGCGCCAAAGAAACTGGTATACGCAGGCGTACTCAAATACAGAGATATGTAAAGAGGCAAAATATGGCGCTGCGGTCGGCACCGCCTATACAAGACAACAAGTGTCTGGGGAGTTGTTGGATCAGTTACTGATACTACAGTGGCAGAATATCAAGATTTAAATGAGTTTGATAGTGGTGTTATAGTCGGCGCACGAGCGATGGGACACAGCATCTCCGAGGCAGCCATGAAGTGGGGATTTTCCCGTACGACCATTTCACGAGTGTACCGTGAATTTCAGCAATCCGGTAAAACATCAAATCTCCGACACTGCTGCGGCTGGAAAAAGATTCTGCAAGAACGGGACCAACGACGTCTGAAGAGAATCGTTCAACGTGACAGAAGTGCGACCCTTCCGCAGCTTGCTGCAAATTTCGGAGCTGGCCCATCAACAAGTGTCAGCGTACGAACCATTCAACGAAATATCATCGAAATGGGCCTTTGGAGCCGAAAGTCCACTCGTGTACCCCTGATGACTGCACTACACAAAGCTTTACGCCTCGTCTGGGTCTGTCAACGCGGACATTGGACTGTTGATAACTGGAAACACGTTGTCTGGTCGAACGAGTCTCGTTTCAAATTGTATCGAGCAGGTCAACGTGTACAGGTATGGAGAAAACGCTATGAATTCATGGACCCTGCATGTCAGCAGGAGACTGTTCAGGCTGGTGGAGGCTCTATAATGGTATGGGGTGTGTGCACTTGGAGTGATATGGTAACACTGATACGTCTAGATACGACTCTGACAAGTATTCTGTCAGATAACCTGCTTAGATTCATGTCTATTGTCCATTCTGACAGACTTGAGCAATTACAGTAGGACAATGCAACACCGCACACATCCAGAACCAACAAGACAATGCAATACCGAACACATCCACAGTTGCTACAGAATGGCTCCAGGACCAGTCTTCTGAGTTTCAACACTTCTGCTGGTCACCAAACTCCCCAGACATGAACATTACTGAGCATATCTGTGATGTCTTCCTACGCGCTGCTCAGAAGAGATCCCTCCCACTTGAGATCTTACGTATTTATGGACAACCGTGCAAAATTCATGGTGTCAGTTCTCTCCACCACCACTTCAGACATTAGTCGAGTCCATGCCGCGTCGTGTTGTGGCACTTCTGCTTGCTCGCGGGGACGCTACACGGTATTAGGCAGGTGTATCAGCTTCTCTGACTAAATTCGTAGTGTTTCTTTTAATAAAGCTCTGAAACCTAAATAGCGTTCTGTCTCCTTGCAGAAATGTACGATACATATTATGGCAATAGCTCAGGTGTGATTCTGCATAGTTTTCGTTTCTCTAGCAGCTTCTTTGCCCTTCTCGCCAATCCTTCTGTTACTACACTGTTCCTCTTTCTTTGCCTCTCCCAGCACCTCTCTCACATCCACTGGCGGAAATTTAAATCTACTTGTGTAATTGTCTTTCTTATTCTACATATGTTGAACAGAAACATTAGCAAACCCATTCTCTCTAGCTTTTATACTTTTCTGGAACGATCCAACCTATACTCCTGGCATGATTCAATACTCTGTTACACTTAAGAAGTAGATGAAGCACTTATTTCGACAAAAGCGTAAGTTTTCCGTAAACGTCAATGGATGTTGTCAGTTTTCCTCTTCATCCAATAGTGAAGAAAAATGTTTTATAGCTCAAAATCTTCTAGCCATTCCAACTTAACTTCAGTGAAAATCATGCAGACCAAATAAAAAAAAAATGGTTCAAATGGCACTGAGCACTATGGGACTTAACTTCTCAGGTCATCAGTCCCCTAGAACTTAGAATTACTTAAACCTAACTAACCTAAGGACATCACACACATCCATGCCAGAGGCAGGATCCGAACCTGGGACCATAGCGGTCGCGCGGTTCCAGACTGTAGCACCTAGAACCGCTTGGCCACCTCGGCCAGCTACCAAATAAAAGCACTTTGATGTACAGAATAAATTAATAACAATGAAGAGCCCATTTCTGTTTAATTTTTCTCTTGTGAATCTCATGAAACGAGGTGCAAGCAGTATTGATAATTTTCTTTGGGATGGTCTCCAGTTACGTTGCTCGGAATCTTGAAAAGTGAAACACGGTGGTCTGCACACAAACAGGAAGTCTACCTGTGGCATGGGAATATGGCCGTTGTTCTAAGGACAGGAAGACGCTGCGAACGTTCACACTGTCTGCATCCTTCCTAGCGAACGATCTCCCACGAAAAATACGCAACGAACTTGTGACGTCACGCTAGTCGCCTTGTCCGGTATACTTCGCGAACGCTCTCTCCTTGCAGGGCCCATGGGAAATTAATATGTAAGTATCTACTAAAAGTCTGAACACCGTAATTTACTATAGAGAGCCTACATGCATTTAAACGTGCAGTGAAGAATTATTAAACTCGTCTGAAATAGTTACTCGCTCCACGCCGGAGATGCCGGCCGGCATTGGTAAGACCTGCAGTGTCACGTGCTGTGACGTCAGCGCTGTGGCTTGTCTTTCCCGTGGGCCTCGCTGGCGACCGAGTGGCGCAACGACCAACAGCAGTGGCCCGACACAACGGACTCTGAACAATACGGCGTGTCCGTAAATGCGTTAAAAATGGCACGCCCTGCTGGCTCGACTGCACAGTTTTATGGCTTTTGTCCACTAGAGAAATGTTGAAATGCCAGATTTTTCTACAGAATGAGAGAATCTAAGAACGAGAGGTGACAGCTGAGCCCGTGTCAAAAGGTAGCATTCAGCAGACAAATATCTTCCAACCGTCCTAAAATACAGCTAACCCTTCCTGCCTGAAATTTTTGTTGTTGAGTAGGAAGCCGACTCCAGCGGACAGAACAATTTTTTCCTTTTTTGCTTTCCCACCGTGCTGGACCCCTCAAGAACGCAGATTGGTGTAAATTTTGTGACACAGTAATGACGTATTGATAGTCCTCAGTTTCTAAGAAAGAGCGGCGGCAAGCCGGCTGATTGGAGTTGTCGTTTTTCTCAGCCTCCGGTGGGTGATTTGCAACAGCTGAACAATTATCCCATTGGTGGCAATTATTGTAACTTCTTGGGAATGGTGACTTTTTGGGAATGGTGACCATAGTTGCTGTGAAGAGTTGCGGACGTCCAACCATATAGCGCCTTACTTTCCGTTTTCGAAATAATTGTTCACAGCCTCTACGTAATAATAATCTGCCGTTTGTCAAAGTCGGTAATCTCAATGGATTTCCCCACTTGCGCCCCCTGTCTTCGCTATTGTGATCCCAATCTGTATCTGTTCCACTTACATATTTATGCTACCACGTGACGTGCCCGCAACGCCACCATGCGGAAACCAACGCCACGGTAGGCAGTGGTCATAATGTTTTGGGTTATCTGTAATTATTATTACTATTGGCATACGGTTTTATTTTTTGCCCTGAAATCGTTAGACATACTAGATACTTACCATTGTCGTTTTTTTCCTTGTAAAATACTTGAGAGAGCCATCCAGATGTGAATTTGAGGCAGCAGCAGCAACACTGCCCCATAACAGCTAATTGATGTGTCCAGTGCCGCCGCCACCATCTCCAGGTCCCTCATGGATGCTGAAATCCCCCAGTTTAAAGCTGCCCATGACGACTTCATCACAGCCAGGATGCTGCCCATCCTGGGACCATCTACGGTGCTACCACCATGTTCAGGCGCCATATGAGTGCACTACCCATGTGTGCGGCTGTTTTGGATGAACTCCCCTCGGGCGCTGACACTTCACCTGGGACTATCATGGCTGTGGTACCCATCTACAAAAACTTCTATGGGGTAGTCATGGCATCACTACCCTTCTCCTTTTCAGGGGTCGTCTAGTTATAATTATCTATATTTGACTGGATATTGGCGTGATAACGCAGAGTGAGTCAACTACTTACTGGTTTCATGATTTCATTTCGAGTGCCAGTTTTCTGAATGCAGGGAAAGGGGGCCTTGTAAGACACTCTGCCGCAATCTTTACTTCGATGTACACACCCACGTTTTTCATCCATTAAATGAAGCGTCTAGCTGTGTCAAACTTACAAGGGATATAGCTGCTAAGAGGCATTTATCAGTGTCCAGCATCACGAAGACAAAGTCCGCTTTGTATGATCAATACTTGCTTGTGAAAGAAATTGTACTAATAACCATCATAATCCACAGTGATACAGGACAAACAATGTTCGTGGAATTTTTAACTTTAATAGCATCTCGTTCTCTAAGACACTTCAGGATATACCTAAATTTGAGAGGCAGGCCTCGTGTTATTCAGTTCATGTTTAAGGACTCAAGACAGATGAAAATGAGCCAGAAGAGCACAATGTGCAGGAAAAGGAGGAAGTGAGCATAAAGTTCTCAGAATCCACTACGTTTCCAAAGAAACTGACCTTCACGCAAGCTGTGACAAATAGCACTATGTTGTCATCAATAACAAAAAAAAAAAATGGCTCTGAGCACTATGGGACTTAACTTCTGAGGTCATCAGTCCCCTAGAACTTAGGACTACTTAAACGTAACTAACCTAAGGACATCACACACATCCATTCCCGAGGCAGGAATCGAACCCGCGAGCGTAGCGGGCGCGCTGTTCCAGACTGTAGCGCCTAGAACCGCTCGGCCACCCCTGCCGGCATCAATAACATATCCCACTTATTTTCAGTACAACAGAGTAAATGAACACAAATGTCATTATTACTCTAGAGACCTCACCTCTTTCACTGTGAGTAGGGCTCTACAGAATCATCTGACTGATTGTTCCACCCAGAAACCAGTAGGTGTGGAAATGCCGAGGAAAACAATTTTCTGAGCTTTAAGAATTTCCACGACAAGGAGAGTTGACCCTTCGTAGTAGATGCTGATTTCGAATGCCTGCTCTCTCTCCTGTAGCACACTGTGGGGCACTATGAGGGAGAAGAACCTGCCTCCTATTTGAGACGGTTGCTCACTGAGCTCGTGAAAACTTACATCGCATGTGGATCGCATTTATGGCACTAACATTCCCATGGCCAACATGAGGGAGAATAAAGGTTTATACGAAAAATCTGTCAAATGTCATATTTATGGGTTGCCATTACACAGAAAAGCGGAAACTCTGTGCAGAAGCCACTATCATCTCACGGGAATATTGTGTGGTGCAGCAACACACAATGCATATAACTAAAACTACTAAGTTCCATGGAACATATCCATCTTTTTCCACAGTCTTAGTGGGTATGACGCCCAGTTCGTCACTGAGTATTTGGGTGATTTTGGATTGTGCAACAATCTGATTGGTATCCTGCCTGATAGCGTGTAAGCGTATTGTCATATCGCTCGCTTAGTTGTGGAGTATCTTTGCGGGCAGCCGCGTCTGTAGAGAGTCGAGCGCGGGACACGGTACTGTTTTGTAGTGTGTAGCTCTGCATGTGAGAGGCTTTTTTTAGTATTCAGGTTGAAGTGTTGCTACAAGTGCTGTTACAGTAAAGTGATGAAATATGGAAGTAATTCAGAGGAAAGTGCGTCAAGATGTAATTCAAAATGAGCAGTGCCGTCGATAACGTATTTATGTTTCCTCTCGTTGCATGTCGCACAGCATCGAGCATCCGCGCCGTGTTAGGTCTCCCGGAATTAACTAATGTGAATCAGTAAAAATTAGTTACCATAAAAGAGTGCGGTCAAGTGCCAGTGTCTTGTAGCGAGCGTGAGGACGTGCGTTCGATCATCGCGTTTCCGCATTATCAACAATCAACCGCGCCGCGACGGTTACGCGCACGCTCGTACAAGTGAGAACTGAGAACTGAAAAATTAACTTTACGAACAGTGTTATATCATTACTAGTGACTAGGAGGACTATTACCAGGTATCTGTATGTGTGACGAGCGTAAGAACTTTCGTTCGATCATTCGGCTTCCGCATCAACAATCACCCGCGTCGTGTCGGTTACGCGTACGCTCGTCTAAATGATATTTTGTGGACTGTTAATCATCCATTAATTGGGATAACACTTCTGAATTAGAATGTAAACAGTGCAGCCTGTGGTTTCCATATCGTCTCAGAATATAGATGTTCATACCAGACATAGGACAGTGTTGTGTTTAAACGTTAAGTGGCTCCCCTAAACCCGCTTGCATTTTTACGCCAGCAGCAGTGTGGAGCAGAACAGTACGACCGCCGCGGGATTACCAGGTACATGGTGTGGATAGGGCGCACGGACGAGAAAAGCAACGGCCACGAAACGAGAAGTCACTTTAAAAGGTGCACTCCACCCATTCGTACTCCCGGGCGTGTTACAAGCGTTGAGATATACATGCCGTTATCCAAGCGGATGACGCCGAACTGTACTTTATGGTTTCTAGACTCACTTCTGTTTACTGAAACACTGCTTCAGAAACTTACTGAGACAATGCGTCAGGAGTACATGCACCTCACTAACGCTACATTTCCCGATGGTGCAAAGTTTCAGCCCACGACGAAGGAGGGATCTTTCCTTACGAATACATGGGTTCTAAGGAGAGACTCAACGAAACCGAATTCCTAAGACAAAACCGCATTCACAAGCAATCTTACAACTGTGCCATAATGGATGCAGAGTATGAGCTTGTGGTGAATGTTTGGCAAGAATTAAACTTGCCTCATACCCTATGGACATAGATAGTAAACTTATAGTGGATATTTTCGAGAAATTCTGGAGCGTAAGCATTCTACTAAATCGCGGCGGGGATTTTGTGGGGTGCAGTGTTGATAAGAACACATGTCGTCATTGGATTATTGACTGATGTTGACATTCCGCTGTTTTTTGAACGCAGGATTTGAGGGGAGCTTGGCCAATGCGTACATAGCCACGCCAAGCCGAATAACCCGCAAATGGGTGGACGGATCAAAGCATCTGAGGATGAGAGTTACATCACGTACCTTAATGTCAATTTGGATAAGACATGCAACAATATCTGCCTGTTGGGGATTTTCAGTGGCTGTCTGATGAGGACATGCGCAGATCAGGTAATCTCACTGGTGCGGCAGCTGATTCTGGTGAATTATATGTCGTGGAAGCAGACCTAGTTCATACTGCTAGATTGCCTAATGCACACAGCTAACTGACACTCTGTCCAGAGCACCTATTCCAGTGCAACGATTTTCTCCCAAACTGATGTCGAGACTGAGGGAAATCAGAGACACATTATGCAATATAGGAACCTTCAGCAGTGTATCCGTTTGGGAATGGTACTACTTAAAGACATGTGCGGCATCTCCTTCAAGCAGACACACTTGTTGAACGAGTTTATTGAAGTTAATACTGAACGGAGGGCCCTCACGAAGTGTGACTTACAGTAAGGTTTTCTTAAGTTAATGGATGATGCTATTTTCGGGAAAACAATGGAGAATTTAAGAAACCACCGTGGAAATCACGTAGTTTACTGCTGGAAGGGGCCTTGTGGTGCACATAATTATGTCGCTAGGCCGAATTTTAATCAGGCCACAGTCTTCAGTCAAGGTATAGTCGTTCTGAAAATGGCTAAGATGTCGACAACGTTTACGAAATCTATGTTTATTTGACCTTTTGAAACTCCACACATACAATTTTCACTATGACTTTGCAACGAAAAATTCGCTGATCCAAAGTTATGGATACAGACCGTTTGATCCACTGTGTAGAAGGCAGCGATCAAAATGAAGTAATTAGGTAAAATCCCGAAACATTCGGCATCTCTGGATATGTGGCTCGTAATCCTTTTGGTGTAAAACCTCAAATCAAGGTTATCGGGCTATGAAAGACTAGGCGAATGGGTCACAGGTCTTTTACAACTTAAAATCAGTCTTTTGCGTTATGTTTACAAACGAGTCATCTGTGAAAACGGAATCGAGATTCTTCTGTACTCATACTATCACCTTAAGTGATTGTGCGTGTGGATGGGTACTTGTCTGTAAATAGCAGATGTGTGTGTGTGTGTGTGTGTGTGTGTGTGTGTGTGTGTGTGTGTGCGTACGTGTGTGTGTGTGTGTGTGTGTCTGTTCGCGCGCGCGTGTGTGTGTGAGCGCCCGCGTGTGTGCTCATGCAGATGTATGTGTGTGCGTGTGTATGGATTAGTTGTGTAAATCATTTGTCACTGTTATGTAAACAGGTGTACAAATATACGTGTGTTCGTATGGGTTCATTGCACACTGTGTGTGCATCTAAATTATATATAATGTAAACCAACGCACTTAATTCTCTATTTCATTTGCTATATAAATGTGAACAATTGTATTCGAATGGTGGATATTTGTGTTCAAAATTTACTTCAGTATTGAAAAGGGGAAACTACAACTGTAATTCTTCCCGAAGGCATGCAGCTTTACTGTATGATTAAATGATGATGGCGACCTCTTGGGTAAAATATTCCGGAGGTAAAATAGTCCGCCCTTCGGATCTCCGGGCGGGGACTACTAAAGAGGACGTCGTTATCAGGAGAAAGAAAACTGGCATTCTACGGATCGGAGCGTGGAATGTCAGATCCCTTAATCGGGCAGGCAGGGTAGAAAATTTAAAAAGGGAAATTGATAGGTTAAAGTTAGATATAGTGGGAATTAACGAATGTCGGTGGCAGGAGGAACAAGACTTTTGGTCAGGTGAATACAGGGTTATAAATACAAAATCAAATAGGGGTAATGCAGGAGTAGGTTTAATAATGAATAAAAAAAATAGGAGTACGGGTAAGCTACTACAAACAGCATAGTGAACGCATTATTGTGGCCAAGATAGACACGAAGACCACGCCTACTACAGTAGTACAAGTTTCTATGCCAACTAGTTCTGCAGATGATGAAAAAAAGGTGAAATGTATGATGAGATAAAAGAAATTATTCAGGTAGTGAAGGCAGACGAAAATTTAATAGTCATGGGTGACTGGAATTCGAGAGTAGGAAAAGGGAGAGAAGGAAACATAGTTGGCGAATATGGACTGGGGCTAAGAAATGAAAGAGGAAGCCGCCTGGTAGAATTTTGTGCAGAACATAATTTAATCATAGCTAACACTTGGTTCAAGAATCATGAAAGAAGGTGGTATACATGCAAGAACCCTGGAGATACTAAAAGGTATCAGATAGATTATATAATGGTACGACAGAGATTTAGGAACCAGGTTTTAAATTGTAAGACATTTCCAGGTGCAAATGTGGACTCTGACCACAATCTATTGGTTATGAACTGTAGATTAAAACTGAAGAAACTGCAAAAAGGTGGGAATTTAAGGAGATGGGACTTGGATAAACTGAAAGAACCAGAGGTTGTACACAGTTTCAGGGAGACCATAAGGGAACAATTGACAGGAATAGGGGAAAGAAATACAGTAGAAGAAGAATGGGTAGCTTCGAGGGATGAAATAGTGAAGGCAGCAGAGGATGAAATAGGTAAAAAGACGAGGGCTAGTATTTACCCTTGGGTAACAGAAGAAATATTGAATTTAATTGATGAAAGGAGAAAATATAGAAATGCAGTAAATGAAGCAGGCAAAAAGGAAAACAAACGTCTCAAAAATGATATCGACAGGAAGTGCAAAATGGCTAGGCAGGGATGGCTAGAGGACAAATGTAATGTTGTAGAGGCTTATGTCACTAGGGGTAGGACAGATACTGCCTACAGGAAAATTAAAGAGACCTTTGTAGAAAAGAGAACCACTTCTATGAATATCAAGAGCTCAGATGGAAACCGAATTCTAAGCAAAGAAGGGAAGGCAGAAAGGTGGAAGGAGTATATAGAGGGTCTATACAAGGACGATGTACTCGAGGACAATATTATGGAAATGGAAGAGGATGTAGATGAAGATGAAATGGGAGATATGATACTGCGTGAAGAGTTTGACAGAGCACTGAATGACCTGAGTCGAAACAAGGCCCCCGGAGTAGACAACATTCCATTAGAACTACTGACAGCCTTGGGAGAGCCAGTCTTGGCCAAACTCTACCGTCTGGTGAGCAAGATGTATGAGACAGGCGAAATACCCTCAGACTTCAAGAAGAATATAATAATTCCAATCCCAAAGAAAGCAGGTGTTGACAGATGTGAAAATTACCGAACTATCAGTTTAATAAGTCAGAGCTGCAAAATTTTAACGCGAATTCTTTACAGACGAATGGAAAAACTGGTAGAAACGGACCTCGGGGAAGATCAGTTTGGATTCCGTAGAAATGTTGGAACACGTGAGGCAATATTGACCCTACGACTTATCTTAGAAGAAAGATTAAGGAAAGGCAAACTTACATTTCTATCATTTGTAGACTTAGAGAAAGGTAAAACTTTGAACATAGCTGCTAAGGTTCAGTGACCGTGTCAGAATCATATTCGAACAAATAAGCCCTCGGTCACAAATATTAAGTCAAAATTGCAATCCTTGTTCACAGTACGAGCAGCCCTTAGCGGCTCGCCATCTCACAACTGTTCATGACGTCGCCTTTCCGGCTTAGATCTTTTTTAATATGTGACTTGTAAGTACTGGATCATTTCCAGTCAGTACAAACTTTAATTTTATTAATGTACTATATACCTAATATGTTTTAGAACAGTTAGTCTAATTCTGAAGACAACGCTCATAGTAGCGTCGAAACCAGGTCAATTTTGACTTAATATTTGTGACCGAGGGCTTATTTGTTCGAATATAACTCAGAGAAAGCTTTTGACAATGTTGATTGGAATACTCTCTTTCAAATTCTGAAGGTGTCAGGGATAAAATAAAGGGAGCGAAAGGCTATTTACAATTTGTACAGAAAGCAGATGGCAGTCATACGAGTCGAGGGGTGTGTAAGGGAAGCAGTGGTTGGGAAGGGAGTGAGACAGGCTTGTAGCCTCTCCCCGATGTTATTCAATCTGTATATTGAGCAAGCAATAAAGGAAACAAAAGAAACGTTCGGAGTAGGTATTAAAATCCATGGAGAAGAAATAAAATCTTTGAGGTTCGCTCATGACATTGTAATTCTGTCAGAGACAGCAAGGGACTTGGAAGAGCAGTTGAACGGAATGGACACTGTCTTGAAAGGAGGGTGTAAAATGAACATCAACAAAAGCAAAACGAGGATAATGGAATGTAGTCGAATTAAGTCGGGTGATGCTGAGGGAATTAGATTAGGAAATGAGACACTTAAAGTAGTAAAGGAGTTTTGCTATTTGGGAAGCAAAATAACTGAATATGGTCGAAGTAGAGAGGATATAAGATGTAGACTGGAAATGGCAAGGAAAGCGTTTCTGAAGAAGAAAAATTTGTTAACATCGAGTATAGATTTAAATGTCAGGAAGTATTTGTATGGAGTGTAGCCATGTATGGAAGTGAAACGTGGACGATAAATAGTTTAGACAAGAAGAGAATAGAAGCTTTCGAAATGTGGTGCTACAGAAGAATGCTGAAGATTAGATGGGTAGATCACATAACTAATGAGGAGGTATTGAATAGAACTGGGGAGAAGAGGAGCTTGTGGCACAACTTGTCTAGAAGAAGGGATCGGTTGGTAGGACATGTTCTGAGACATCGAGGGATCACCAATTTAGTATTGGAGGGCAGCATGGAGGGTAAAAATCGTAGAGGGAGACCAATAGATGAATACACTAAGCAGATTCAAAAGAATGTCGGCTGCAGTGGGTTCTGGGATATGAACAAGCTTGCGCAGGATAGAGTAGCATGGAGAGCTGCATCAAACCAGTCTCAGGACTGAAGACCACAACAACAACCCAATTATTGCAGACTGCAGCTGATTCACTTCACCTGCCGTTGCTGTGCTCCTCGACATCTTAGCCCTTTGCCAGTTGTCTTATGAGTGGGTGAAATATTCAGCGATCGCTAGTTGTGTACCTATTTTGCTCTAGTGCATGCACCTTTTACAGAATAAAAAAAACCTTGTATAAGAGACGAATAAGCTGACCTATACTGCTTGGTCATTGTCAAACTGAACAAGGTAATGATCGTCTGTGGAGCGACTGTTCTTTTCATCAACTTAAGTGACGGCAGTGAGTGTATATTGCGAGTGAGATCCGCTGATATGCCGACAATTATCTCGCTGTAGGGAGGATAATTACTCCACAACTTTGGTGTATTCAAGAAAACGGCTTAACCTAGGTGTTCTGGAATTCCCGACTATGTTACAACACTTGAGCTGGATGACTATGGCTTCGAAGAAGACGATGAGTGACTTACCACTGACTATTCCATTTTCAAAAGGCTGAAATCATGAAATATTTGTGAAGTGCTTCTGAACACATATAAGAAACTTACTGAAAGATGTACCAGTTTAAATGCTGTAGACTGTAAATTGCTTCCTACACAACTTACGCCTCACCTATTTGACACAGATTTCCATTACTGCCTCTAGTATTTAAAAATGTTCTTCTTTCTATGTATGAGATCTGCTATAGCCATTATGATCTGAATGCATGGTGCCAGATGGAACTCCGCCTATTACACTGCGCTGTGTTGCTTGTAAGATGGAAATAATAATAAATGATTTTTTTCCTTTGCGTAGTGGCAATATAACATTTTGAAAACACTTGCCCTCTGTAGGCCTTAAACAGGGATTGATGATGTTCAATCCGACAGGTGGCATTAACCACATAGGAATTCTCTCTGCTGACCTCGCCCTCTGCAGTCTTGACAGGTCCTACAGTTACACGCTTTGACACAAGGGACGTACAGGACTTTATACACAGCTCCACTTGGCTCATTGTAACACTATTTTTGCTCAAATAGTCTACTAACTCATAGACAGCAGCTCCTACATACGGCTGCCAGTGGCGATCGATATTGCACTGTACATGTCAAACAATTTCATAAAACGTGATTGTTTTAAGTATTTATTTGCGGCCAGTTAAGTTAGTTCTAACATGGCCTGCCTTGACACACATATCAGCTACGGTGCTTTACGTCCTAGCACTTGAATGTCATCCACGGTGTGGGATGGATCAGACTCGTCTGTCGTCTTACTCTTTATATAATCCATCATGTTACACAGATAATCGCACTCGTATCATCAATATTGAACTTAGTAATCAATGAGTTCCGCGTTTTCAAGTTTAATAACCATGGCAAAGTGTTTGCCCAGTCCCAGACTCACGTTTAGTCATTGGATCCACATGCAGTATAGTTGTATGTACTAGTGAACGCCGGCCGCCGTGGCCGAGCGGTTCTAGGCGCTACAGTCTGGAACCGCGCTACCTCTACGGTCGCAAGTTCGAATCCTGCCTCGGGCATGGATGTGTGTGATGTCCTTAGGTTAGTTAGGTTTAAGTAGTTCTAAGTTCTAGGGTGCTGGTGACCTCAGAATTTAAGTCCCATAGTGCTCAGAGCCATTTGAACCATTTGCTAGTGAACTGTAAGACTCTTGATAGGCCTGCTGTTCTTTCAGCTTAGGCAGCTGAACGATGATTACAGCTGTGGCGGCACAGATAGTTACACAGTACCAGAAATCAGAAAACCCATCTGCTGCTGTGGCAATGTGACCAACAGTATGTAGGGGTCCTTGTCCAGCAGTTCCACTACCACCAGTTCAGGGACATCTTGCATTGCTAGAACAATAACAAAACTATAATCGCACCTATATTTATTTTATAATAACAATAGTAATAATTATAATATTATTAGGTACTTTCTATCTAATACTATAAGATATTTCTTTTAAAATTCAAATCTTACTCTTCCTGCGCCCGGGGGTGCTGTCTAGTTCCTGCTGGTGCTGGTGCTGCTGCTGCTACCACAGCTGGCGCTCCTTTATCCTCTCAGTACGAAGATCAGACCTCAGGTGTGCTGGGCTGGGGCAGCTGTATTCAAATGGTATAACAAAAGGAGGAGTGAGGGGAGCTTGCGTCCTATTGTTCCAGCCATCCTATTGGTCCGGGGGGAGAAGGGAGCGGGAGGTCATTGCCCTGGATGACCGTCATCAATTCCTGGTCGATCCTGGAGGGGAGAGAAATGACCTTGATTATAAGAGGGCTTTCGCTTCGTAAGCTCTTTTCTGTTTATTTTGTTTTATTATTATTATTATTATTATTATTATTATTATTTGCGTAACAACGCATATACGAAAAGAGCCGCGAAATACCTTTTAGTAATGCTGTGCCATGAAGTTCTGTATAATCATTAATTCTCAACAAAACAGAATATATGGTATTCTTACTGTTCTGTATCTGGCTTTCTATTAAAGGAACATTTTTTATTACTGTAACTCACTATAAAACTCAATATCTCTTCCCTACTTTATAGTTATTGAAAATGTTAATGAAAATTACTTTGTTATGAATACTGATGTTACAGGTCGCAATGATTGTTCAACAACAAAACTTTGCAGTGGATTTTTGTTATCAGTAAAACACCCATAGGTACCACGACTGCCCGCATCTCGTGGTCGTGCGGTAGCGTTCTCGCTTCCCACGCCCGGGTTCCCGGGTTCGATTCCCGGCGGGGTCAGGGATTTTCTCTGCCTCGTGATGGCTGGGTGTTGTGTACTGTCCTTAGGTTAGTTAGGTTTAAGTAGTTCTAAGTTCTATGGGACTTATGACCACAGCAGTTGAGTCCCATAGTGCTCAGAGCCATTTGTACCACGACTAACACAAGAACATGAGACTATTATCGGAGAAAAATACGTTTTTTTTACTATAAGGTTAGCCAGACCAGAACTAAGCACTGCAAGATTCCTATTATATTACGAAGGTAAATTATCTTTTTTGTACTGTTAGTAATACACTCCTGGAAATTGAAATAACAACACCGTGAATTCATTGTCCCAGGAAGGGGAAACTTTATTGACACATTCCTGGGATCAGATACATCACATGATCACACTGACAGAACCACAGGCACATAGACACAGGCAACAGAGCATGCACAATGTCGGCACTAGTACAGTGTATATCCACCTTTCGCAGCAATGCAGGCTGCTATTCTCCCATGCAGACGATCGTAGAGATGCTGGATTTAGTCCTGTGGAACGGCTTGCCATGCCATTTCCACCTGGCGCCTCAGTTGGACCAGCGTTCGGGCTGGACGTGCAGACCGCGTGAGACGACGCTTCATCCAGTCCCAAACATGCTCAATGGGGGACAGATCCGGAGATCTTGCTGGCCAGGGTAGTTGACTTACACCTTCTAGAGCACGTTGGGTGGCACGGGATACATGCGGACGTGCATTGTCCTGTTGGAACAGCAAGTTCCCTTGCCGGTCTAGGAATGGTAGAACGATGGGTTCGATGACGGTTTGGATGTACCGTGCACTATTCAGTGTTCCCTCGACGATCACCAGTGGTGTACGGCCAGTGTAGGAGATCGCTCCCCACACCATGATGCCGGGTGTTGGCCCTGTGTGCCTCGGTCGTATGCAGTCCTGATTGTGGCGCTCACCTGCACGGCGCCAAACACGCATACGACCATCATTGGCACCAAGGCAGAAGCGACTCTCATCGCTGAAGACGACACGTCTCCATACGTCCCTCCATTCACGCCTGTCGCGACACCACTGGAGGCGGGCTGCACGATGTTGGGGCGTGAGCGGAAGACGGCCTAACGGTGTGCGGGACCGTAGCCCAGCTTCATGGAGACGGTTGCGAATGGTCCTCGCCGATACCCCAGGAGCAACAGTGTCCGTAATTTGCTGGGAAGTGGCGGTGCGGTCCCCTACGGCACTGCGTAGGATCCTACGGTCTTGGCGTGCATCCGTGCGTCGCTGCGGTCCGGTCCCAGGTCGACGGGCACGTGCACCTTCCGCCGACCACTGGCGACGACATCGATGTACTGTGGAGACCTCACGCCCCAAGTGTTGAGCAATTCGGCGGTACGTCCACCCGGCCTCCCGCATGCCCACTATACGCCCTCGCTCAAAGTCCGTCAACTGCAAATACGGTTCACGTCCACGCTGTCGCGGCATGCTACCAGTGTTCAAGACTGCGATGGAGCTCCGTATGCCACGGCAAACTGGCTGACACTGACGGCGGCGGTGCACAAATGCTGCGCAGCTAGCGCCATTCGACGGCCAACACCGCGGTTCCTGGTGTGTCCGCTGTGCCGTGCGTGTGATCATTGCTTGTACAGCCCTCTCGCAGTGTCCGGAGCAAGTATGGTGGGTCTGACACACCGGTGTCAATGTGTTCTTTTTTCCATTTCCAGGAGTGTATATTATCAGCAGCCCGCGTCAACCTGCAAAACACATCATAAAATCTGCTGCTCTGCTCTGCAAGTCCGGAAGCTGAAAGAAATAATTTTATTTCACTATTACCTTCCCGCTTCTTTGCGGTATGATAGATTTCATTTAATGCAGTTTGAATACGCCGCGGCAGCGGCTCGTTCGTTCGTAGCGCAACTCTGCACCACGGATAATATTTAAATAACTGAAAATGTCTTAAAGGGATGGGATAATATGCCAAGCAAGCTACTACAAATAATAATGCAAGGTTTCATTAAATAACTCTATTCAAAACATTTAAATATGTTAATTATTACACACCTTTAAAATGAGTACGTAATGGCGTACATCTCTCAGTCTCGACAAAAGAATGCGACGTTAGCATACAATACAACGTCACAGGCTATCCTACTCACGTAACTCCAAGAAGAAGACAGAGAAATTAATGTTCGTTCTGTATTATTTATACTAGTTGCATATTCTCATCTTTGTTTGATATTTATCGTCTGTGGCGGTTTCAGTACTCGCCGACACAGATATTATCTAAAATAAATAATAAAAAAGTACATAATTCCATACAATAACAAAACATGATACACAATGTTTTCTCTTTATCACATAATATGTCTTTTGCTAAGAGACGTTACAATGCCCCTGGCAGCAATTGACTAACGTTAAGAATGTTCGGCAATATGCTGCCACTAACGTCCGTTTTGTCATTGTCTGTCACCTTATTTGGAATATTCACTGTTCACTTCTTTGCTCTTTTGCACTATAGTTTTAATTAGACTCTTTATAGTTTTCTCACACCTTGCGAGGTGACCGTAAACCTAGTCCCAGGGTCATTACAGTTTTCTGGCTCCCCCATTCTGGCTACGTGCGGTCAGAAAACCTGGGAAAACAGCGCCGGAGCCATAGTCATCTCGCCTGGTTTGTCTTAACACACAGTTTGATTGTTCATCAAAAAAGGTTGGACTTTATCCAATGTCCACAGATAACAAAGGTTATTTATGACAAAATGTTAAACCTTTAGTCTCCTTGTTAAAAATGTACCTTCTACACTCTTTCACATTTGTGTTCTGTGTCACACTGAAAGTCAATCATTAAACAGTTTTACAGTAATGTAATGGATTGTCTCTACACTTACTCACGACAAATGTTCTACCATGGTATGGCATTCGTGTCAGTTTGCTTCACTAATGTGACGAAAACATATAACATATGTCACTGAACTAATGAATATTTTGAGTCTATACACAGTAACTAAAGAAAAAAAATGTTTGTCACGTAATTTCGTGTCCAGTAAATCATTTTCATATTAGTAGATTAACAACGTAGTTGGTAATGTTTGGTTCAGTGTCAATAATGTACGGAGCGGGCGGCGCGAAGCAATTGTTGCGTAGCGTCGTCTGGAACGCGGCGTGCCAACGACCGCTGGGGTCGACGACCTGCTCACAGTAACAGCGACGGCGTGCTGGGGTGGCGCCCGAGTAGTCGCGGACCGCGCCGAACCATTCACCAATGTCGGCGTGTTGCAGTGGTTTCCCGCGACCGGCTGGCTGGCGGCACGGCACCCGTCTCTGCTTCTCCGCATGGCTCCCCGTCACAATGCATGAAACAAATATTCCACAACGGTGTACTGTCTTTAAGGATACAGATTATTAGCTGTGGAAGAAAATGCGACTTGGTTAAAAGCGTTTATTGTTCAGTAGGCCGTCGTTTCGCTGGTATGCACAGGATGTTTTGGCGTGATAACGGGTTTCTTGTGGCTTCACAAGTGAATCGCATTGTGACACTGGTATTCAAGGTTCGTCACACGCACGTTGTACTACACACTTTCACTTGTTCTCACGGTTGATACGCTGCCAGAGCGTCTCTCAACGCGCGAAAATGTTTCGGTTCACACACACTAAATGTTTCCGTCGAGTGGTGTTTGTTTGCATCGTCTCCGAACGGATCCCTAAGTACCGTTTTTACACACAGTATATTGTTCGTTGAGCACTGCACTATGACAGTTAGTCACTCAACACTTGACTTATACCGACGTATATATTGGTGCAGATACAACAGTCATTTTCTGTCCCTACTACTCACAATATTCCGTCCTTTCCGAGATTGTTTACGCACACAGTTTATTTTAAATGCATATCAAATGTTCTTAGCATAATCACTCTCATTTACATTGAGTCCATTGTGTTTACCTTGTCATTACACACTTTTAATACTATTACTAGTCATATATGGCTTTTTTGTAATTATTTAAAGGTGTGTGATTTTTGTTACATAGCTTTCTTTTCCTTTTTCAGTGTAGCTTGCCAGGTTATCACCCATCTAGCAAACAGATTTTACCATGTGCATGACAGCTTGACTTGGGCATATTGCTCAATAAATACTTCATTTAGTACTAGTATTATTTTTAATGATCTGTCATACAGGACTACAATGTAGTTTCCGCGTTGATTGACTTAATTCGCGTACCGCGTAATGAATATTCAAGGATGTGTACCAAGTACACAGGCTTCAATTGAAGCATCGATACATACAAAGCGTAGGTTACACGGAACGGGTTTGTTTTTGATTGAATTCTGCTCCAGTGTCGTTCTCAGATCACTATTGGCAGTAAACATTACATCACATAATTATTTCGTACTACAAAGTCAATTTATGGCTAGTAGAGACTCTCTCTCAGGGTTCCTTAACTCTAACACAATTACATCTGTTACATTACTATATGAGATTTCATCATTAATTGCACTTACTTACTACAAATGAAAAATGATTCAAGAAATTAATCCTTATTTTATCACAAAAAGATTGTTCATTGCTTGATGAACATATAGTATTTTAATGACACTAATTGTCTGTAAACAAAGTCTTCCATTTGCATGCTGTTACTCAGTTTACTGATTCTACTTCCTCAAGGTTTAATTACACACAAATTCTTTCTTACAACTAACATACTTATCCTCTAAAACACAATTGAAATCTTCTCATAACTACTACTATTTACATCTGACACGTCACTGAATAAATAATTTTACCTCTTTACGTGGATATAGTCCTTTTATTTTCCCCGTCTGGGGATGTGCTAACAAATAGCTACATTCGTGTGGCACCTTTATTACTTCAAAGGGCCCTGAATATACCAATTGCCACTTACTATTTTGCTTTAGGGTGGCTGAGGATTTGGGGTGGTTACGAATAAGCACAATGTCCCCTACATTGTATTTCTGTTTGTTAGTTACACCTCGGTCGTACTTCTTTTTTCTCTTTTCAGCACAGCTGGTTAGGTTGTCCCATATCTTTTTTATCTTCTCCTCTCTTGTTTCTGCCCTGGCTGGTAGTCTCGGTAAAGGCGTGAGCCATTCATTCTGTGTCTCATTAACCCCTTTCAATATCTCTACCGGTGGGTATCCTGTACTTGAATGGAGTGTTAAATTGTGTATCTCTACAAATTTAGGGACCAACTCAGGCCATTTTGTGTGTCGGTTCCCTATGTAAATTCTAAGGAACTGATTCAATTCTCTGAATGTTCTTTCGACTAAACTTGCTTCTGGATGGAACCGGGATACCAGAATATGCTGTATACCTTGTTCTAATAGGTAATTTTTCCAAGTGCGACCCGTGAAATAAGTGGCATTTTCAGTCGTTATGGCTTCAGGTTTCCCCACTTGAGGTAAGTATTCTTGATTGATCCGTCTGACTATGGTTTTGGCAGTAGCTGATTTTATACAATAAATTACCAAGTATTTGGAAAAAATATCGTACATGGCCAGTATATATTTCATACCTCCTCTGGCCATGGGATAGGGACCTGCTACATCCAAAGATACTAATTTAAGCGGCCGGAGTGGAACTATGGGATGAAGTTCAAATTTTGTGGACCTATTATAGTGTTTTGCTTTCTGGCATATAGCGCAAGTCCTAACTGTTACCTGAATTTGATGTTTCATTCGGGGAAAGTAGCAGTATCTCGCCATGATTTCTGCGCACTTCCCGATCCCTGCATGGCCCCATGCCAAGTGCGTGTGCCATATTATGACTTTTACGGACTGGTTAGGTATGCATACTGCCCAGCAGTCTTCTTTCGTGCTAAGTTTATGATACAAAATATTGTCCACAATTTTAAAACCCTGCTCATCTCCATTGTTGGCACCACTTTCAATATAGTTAATGATTTTTGCCCACATCGGGTCTGATCTCTGTAGTTCAAACATATTTTTACATATGTATAGAAAATCCTTCCTGTAAGCATTGTCTCGTACTAAAAGCACTTTATACTCGGCGGATTGTTCTAACATTTCTGCTAACTCCGGTAATCCTACCGGCAGTCGCGACAAAGCATCCGCTACTATGTTATCTTGGCCTTTTATGTACATAATCTTTATTCGGTATTCTTGTAAGGTAAGCATCCATCTCCTTAGTCGGGTATGGAATAGCTTGCATGACATCAAAAAACTTAACGCCTGGTGGTCACTATACACTTTAATCTCCTTCCCATATAGATAGTAATTGAACTTTTTTACCGCCCAGACTACGGCGAGCGCTTCCAGTTCGGTTGCCGAGTAGGCTCTCTCGCAGCTAGTTAAAGTCCTACTGGCAAAGCCGATAATCTTTATTGTTGCCGGGTCGTTGCCTTCCTCCCACTGGAACAGGCACGCTCCCAAGCCATAGGAACACGAGTCCGTCGCAAGACAAAAATTTTTTGATAGATCCGGGTGCTGCCAAAATTTGCATTCAGCAGGGCGGTTTTAATTGCTTCGAAAGTTTGCTGAAATTTGTCAGTCCAAACCCACTGCACATTTTTTCGTAGTAGATTTAACAATGAAGAGTCATTTAACAACTGATTAGGTACGAACCTTCTGAAAAAAGACGTAAGTCCAATGAACGCTTTCAATTGTCTCTTAGTTCGGGGGCTCGGAAATTCGCGGATCGCCTCTAGTTTTTTGTTATCTGGGCTGACACCAAGCGGTGTGATAAGGTGGCCTAGAAATTTAATTTTATTGCGTCCGAATTTTGACTTTTTTAAATTTGCTGTCACACCTGCTTGCTTAAATTTCTCTAATACTCTATGCAGCAATTCCATATGTTCGTCCCAAGTAGCAGTAGCGATTACAAGGTCATCAACATATACTGTGATTTTTTCTAACAAGTCTGGACCCAGTACCGTATCTAGAGCAGTAATAAATACTCCAGCACTTACATTCAATCCGAAGGGAAGTACCTTGAATTGGTAACTTCGCCCTCCGAATATGAAGGCTGTGTACTTCCTTGATTCTGGTGTAAGTGGGATTTGCCAGTACGAACTTTTAAGATCGACCGAGGTCAAGTACTGCACTCCGTGGAATTTTTGTATCTGCTCATCTAAATTTCCTGGACGAGTTCTGACAGGTATAATAATTTTATTGATGTCCCGCGCATCTAACACTAGCCGGATTTTTCCGTTGGCTTTCGCCACTGCTACAAGAGGACTACTGTATGGAGAGAAAGAGGGCTCAATGATATCCCACTCTAACATCTTCCGAATCTCTTTAGCCACTACTTCCCTCCTCGACCAAGGGATGGAGTAAGATGCGCGACAGTATGTTTTGTGGGGCATCACCTCTATGTGATAGTGGTACCCTTTGACTATTCCTGGTCGGTCGGTAAATACCATTGTATATTCCGATAGCAGCTGCGTCAACTGTTGCTTTTGTATGTTGCTTAAACTTTCAGATTCCTGTACTTTGGTCTGAAATGCATGAACATTTGTTTCAAAATTTCTATCTTCTATATTCGGATAATAGAGATCTGTCACAGGTGAATAATCATTGACGTGTAGTACCCAGGGGTTCCTACATTTGATATTAATTCGGTTGCAACATGGCACAAGTACCTCCTTCGATTTCATCATAGACAACTCAATCCTCCTACCTTTATTAACTATGCTTAGTTTTCCTGAGGAGAGGTCGATCACTGCGTCCCTCGCACGGAGAAAATCTACTCCCAGAATGCAGGCCACCTTTAACCCTTTAACAATGAGGAACGAGCTCACTATGGCTTCGCCCTCCTTACAAATCTCCACCTGCACCTGGTACTTAACTAATTGGCTCTGTGCACTTATAGCTCCAGACACCTTGCAATTATTAACCGGGAAAGTCGGTATGCTACGTCCCTTCCCCAGCGCTTTAAACAATTCTGTACTCATTACACTCACTGAGGCACCTGTGTCGATGATTATATTCACAGCAACATAATTGATTTTCGCTTCTATTATGGCTTGCACATTTTCGTTGCTATCTTTCTTACATTCATGCGGTTCGGTCAGTAGATCTCTATCCATACTGATACCGTCGTTGTATCTCAGCATATGTATTCCAGCGATATTATTGTCAATCGTGTTGCTCTCACTCCACCCCTCGGCCAGCGATGGAGAGCATATCGAGGTCGATTCTAGTTTGTTGGATTGCTTGCTTGCGAGGTACTTGGACGTCTATTGTCCGCGACCTCTACTATGTGTACGTTTTGATTTGTAGGCCGCCACGACTGCGCAATAGGCGCGTTTTGCCGTGGTGGTCTGTTGTTGTCGTACCGGTCATTACCCTGCCGCTCTGGGCTTGGTCGCTGATTCTGATTCCAATTGCGATTACTGTCACTGTAATTGCTATGCCACTGACCTCGCGCATTTTTCCAGCGGTTGGTCCCTGGCATTCCGGAATCGTACCGGTCGTTAAATCGACGCTTTATATTATGGGACGGTTGACCATACCCGTTCTGACTTCTCCCATTATTACAATTTTGCGAATGCTCTTGCCGCTTATTACCACCCCCACCATTTCCATGGTTGTGGTTTTGTGCACTATTATTTCTGTCATGTTTACACCCTGATCCATTATTCCGCGAGTGATCACACGCTGCTTTCGCGTCTTCCTGGATTAAGTCTATTGAATCTAGAACAGACAGGAAATGTTCCATGTCGCTTTCTGTTACGTGTATTAATTTCTCTTTGATATGAATGGGTAAATGTGATTTTAGGAGTCTTATTATGTCTCTTGGTGAGATAGGCTCGTCCCAGTAGCGCGTTTTGTTTATATATTTCTCGAAATACCGTCTCAGATTCCCAAGACGGGGTGAGTACGGTTCGGGATTGTATACTTCTTTTCTTAGCCGCTCTTGTATACAAGGCGACCAGTATTTCGACAAAAACGCTCTTTCAAACTGTTCATACGTCATGCAGCTGTCTGCTACTTCCGTAGCCCACAACGCTGCATCGCCCTGAATGTATGACATTACGTATTGAATTTTCTGTGCTTCGTTCCACACACTAGGCAAGATATTTTTAAAGCTTTTTATGAATACTACTGGGTGTACTGACTTTCGTTCAGTAGTAAACGTTTGAAACTGCCTATTTTTGATCAAACTTTCTTCAACTAATATTTTTGGACTATACCGGTTTGCTCCTGGGACATAGGCTGTGTGCTCCGAACCGAATCTACAGCTCTTCGCATTATCGCCTAAAGATTCACCATTGTTGCGTCGCGTATAAGTTTGTGCGTTGCCAAAAACATTGGCTGTCGGCGACATAGTTTCATGTTCAAGAGGTTTGCTGCTCTGTGCTAAACCCTTTTCCAAGTCGGATATCCGTTTGTTAATATTCACTTGCCACTGCGGAATATCCTCACTGAGTATTTGTTTGATGGTTTGCACGTCGTTCTGTACCTGACTATTTACTGCGGTACTGAACGATTCGGAATCTCTATCTGCCATGGCTGCTTGTACCTTAGAATTAATATTTTTGTCGATCTCACTCTCCTTCGCTTCTAGCCATGAGTTGAATTCGGTTTCAATTTTAGTCGCTTGTTCGTTCCACTTCTGCTCTACAAGCTGGGTGGAATCTATTTCTAGCTTTTCTAATCGGTTGGCTAAGACCCCTATCTCGTCTACCCTGTTAGTGTTTGCTACTTGCAGGTTGTTGACCTGTACAGTCAACTCCTGCACGGCCTTAGGTATCGACTCATAATTCTGTTTCATACAGGCAATCTCTTTTTTCATGTTGTTTAACGATTGCACAAGTTGCTGGTCCCGCTCAGCTTGCTGGCGATCCCGCTCAGCCTGCTGGGCAAGAAACTTTTCCTCTAACCGGCGATCGCGCTCAGCTTGCTGGGCAAGGAACTTTTCTGTTAACTGGCGATCTCGCTCAGCTTGCTGTGCGAGAAAGATCTCAATTTTTTCGTCCTTTTCAGCTTGTTGTTGCGCAAATTTTGCCTGGTAATCCAGCACGCGCTCTAATATCGCCTGAAGTGAATATCCACCAGGCAGATTACCACTCTCTGGTTCCTGCTTTTCTGTAGGTGGTGCAATTTCTGTATCTACCTCTCCTTGAGCACTGGTGGGCGGTGGCATCACTTCCTGTGTTCCTGCCCCCACATTTTCGCATGGTATATCCTCAAAGAGAGTACTTGTACTGCTTAATGCACCCGTTTCTACATTTCCTGCACTAACTAATGGCTGTTCCTCAGTATCCATATTGCTCGGACGTTGACTACGCAATTTAACCACGTTGGGCGCCAGTTTCGCTTCGTAAGCTCTTTTCTGTTTATTTTGTTTTATTATTATTATTATTATTATTATTTGCGTAACAACGCATATACGAAAAGAGCCGCGAAATACCTTTTAGTAATGCTGTGCCATGAAGTTCTGTATAATCATTAATTCTCAACAAAACAGAATATATGGTATTCTTATTGTTCTGTATCTGGCTTTCTATTAAAGGAACATTTTTTATTACTGTAACTCACTATAAAACTCATCATCTCTTCCCTACTTTATAGTTATTGAAAATGTTAATGAAAATTACTTTGTTATGAATACTGATGTTACAGTTCGCAATGATTGTTCAACAACAAAATTTTGCAGTGGATTTTTGTTATCAGTAAAACACCCATAGGTACCACAACTAGCACAAGAACATGAGACTATTATCGGAGAAAAATACGTTTTTTTTTACTATAAGGTTAGCCAGACCAGAACTAAGCACAGCAAGATTCCTATTATATTACGAAGGTAAATTATCTTTTTTGTACTGTTAGTAATATATTATCAGCAGCCCGCGTCAACCTGCAAAACACATCATAAAATCTGCTGCTCTGCTCTGCAAGTCCGGAAGCTGAAAGAAATAATTTTATTTCACTATTACCTTCCCGCTTCTTTGCGGTATGATAGATTTCATTTAATGCAGTTTGAATACGCCGCGGCAGCGGCTCGTTCGTTCGTAGCGCAACTCTGCACCACGGATAATATTTAAATAACTGAAAATGTCTTAAAGAGATGGGATAATATGCCAAGCAAGCTACTACAAATAATAATGCGAGGTTTCATTAAATAACTCTATTCAAAACATTTAAATATGTTAATTATTACACACCTTTAAAATGAGTACGTAATGGCGTACATCTCTCAGTCTCGACAAAAGAATGCGACGTTAGCATACAATACAACGTCACAGGCTATCCTACTCACGTAACTCCAAGAAGAAGACAGAGAAATTAATGTTCGTTCTGTATTATTTATACTAGTTGCATATTCTCATCTTTGTTTGATATTTATCGTCTGTGGCGGTTTCAGTACTCGCCGACACAGATATTATCTAAAATAAATAATAAAAAAGTACGTAATTCCATACAATAACAAAACATGATACACAATGTTTTCTCTTTATCACATAATATGTCTTTTGCTAAGAGACGTTACAGGGCCTAGTGTAATTCTGTCAGAGACAGCAAAGGACTTGGAAGAGCAGTTGAACGGAATGGACAGTGTCTTGAAAGGAGGATATAAGATGAACATCAACAAAAGCAAAACGAGGATAATGGAATGTAGTCAAATTAAATCGGGTGATGCTGAGGGGATTAGATTAGGAAATGAGACACTTAAAGTAGTAAAGGAGTTTTGCTATTTAGGGAGCAAAATAACTGATGATGGTCGAAGTAGAGAGGATATAAAATGTAGACTGGCAATGGCAATGAAATCGTTTCTGAAGAAGAGAAATTTGTTAACATCGAGTGTAGATTTAAGTGTCAGGAAGTCGTTTCTGAAAGTATTTGTATGGAGTGTAGCCATGTATGGAAGTGAAACATGGACGATAACCAGTTTGGACAAGAAGAGAATAGATGATTTTGAAATGTGGTGCTACAGAAGAATGCTGAAGATAAGGTGGGTAGATCACGTAACTAATGAGGAGGTATTGAATAGGATTGGGGAGAAGTTTGTGGCACAACTTGACTAGAAGAAGGGATCGGTTGGTAGGACATGTTTTGAGGCATCAAGGGATCACAAATTTAGCTTTGGAGGGCAACGTGGAGGGTAAAAATCGTAGAGGGAGACCAAGAGATGAATACACTAAGCAGATTCAGAAGGATGTAGGCTGCAGTAGGTACTGGGAGATGAAGAAGCTTGCACAGGATGGAGTAGCATGGAGAGCTGCATCAAACCAGTCTCAGGACTGAAGACCACAACAACAACAACAACAACAGTGTGTAACCAACACTGGAATTCAGTGACCTTGAGATAAGAAACCGCTTATAACAGGACATCGACGTGAGCCTGCAACGATATTGCACCGACAACCTGGTTGAATTTACAGCTTCAGAAGAGAAGAGTTATCAAACTGGCATTAACTCGAGCAACGCTACGAATGTATCCACCTATGGCTGTTTTCGAATATGTACACTCCTGGAAATTGAAATAAGAACACCGTGAATTCATTGTCCCAGGAAGGGGAAACTTTATTGACACATTCCTGGGGTCAGATACATCACATGATCACACTGACAGAACCACAGGCACATAGGCACAGGCAACAGAGCATTCACAATGTCGGCACTAGTACAGTGTATATCCACCTTTCGCAGCAATGCAGGCTGCTATTCTCCCATGGAGACGATCGTAGACATGCTGGATGTAGTCCTGTGGAACGACTTGCCATGCCATTTCCACCTGGCGCCTCAGTTGGACCAGCGTTCGTGCTGGACGTGCAGACCGCGTGAGACGACGCTTCATCCAGTCCCAAACATGCTCAATGGGGGACAGATCCGGAGATCTTGCTGGCCAGGGTAGTTGACGTACACCTTCTAGAGCACGTTGGGTGGCACGGGATACATGCGGACGTGCATTGTCCTGTTGGAACAGCAAGTTCCCTTGCCGGTCTAGGAATGGTAGAACGATGGGTTCGATGACGGTTTGGATGTACCGTGCACTATTCAGTGTCCCCTCGACGATCACCAGTGGTGTACGGCCAGTGTAGGAGATCGCTCCCCACACCATGATGCCGGGTGTTGGCCCTGTGTGCCTAGGTCGTATGCAGTCCTGATTGTGGCGCTCACCTGCACGGCGCCAAACACGCATACGACCATCATTGGCACCAAGGCAGAAGCGACTCTCATCGCTGAAGACGACACGTCTCCATTCGTCCCTCCATTCACGCCTGTCGCGACACCACTGGAGGCGGGCTGCACGATGTTGGGGCGTGAGCGGAAGACGGCCTAACGGTGTGCGGGACCGTAGCCCAGCTTCATGGAGACGGTTGCGAATGGTCCTCGCCGATACCCCAGGAGCAACAGTGTCCCTAATTTGCTGGGAAGTGGCGGTGCGGTCCCCTACGGCACTGCGTAGGATCCTACGGTCTTGGCGTGCATCCGTGCGTCGCTGCGGTCCGGTCCCAGGTCGACGGGCACGTGCACCTTCCGCCGACCACTGGCGACAACATCGATGTACTGTGGAGACCTCACGCCCCACGTGTTGAGCAATTCGGCGGTACGTCCACCCGGCCTCCCGCATGCCCACTATACGCCCTCACTCAAAGTCCGTCAACTGCAAATACGGTTCACGTCCACGCTGTCGCGGCATGCTACCAGTGTTAAAGACTGCGATGGAGCTCCGTATGCCACGGCAAACTGGCTGACACTGACGGCGGCGGTGCACAAATGCTGCGCAGCTAGCGCCATTCGACGGCCAACACCGCGGTTCCTGGTGTGTCCGCTGTGCCGTGCGTGTGATCATTGCTTGTACAGCCCTCTCGCAGTGTCCGGAGCAAGTATGGTGGTTCTGACACACCGGTGTCAATGTGTTCTTTTTTCCATTTCCAGGAGTGTAGATAATCCATCAACGTTATAATTTTGACTGCTGCCACTTAATACTGTTTTATGTCTTGGTAATGGGGTGCTAACTAGATCATCCATTAGGCGATTTCATATTTTGGAAGTAGTATTAATTAAGTGTCCTATCGGGGTTGGAGTTTGGAACCAGGCCCAGAACAGGTTACTGTTTTCTACTCGAGTAGTTTCGATATTTTCTTTTTCTCTCGCCTGTGCGGTTTTGAACGTATTTCAGTTAAATATGGGCAGCATAAATAAACTCAAACAGTCCATTAAAAAGAAAAATATACAATTAGCATTAACAAAGGTTACACAAACTTCTTTAAAAAATTTAGGATTAATCTTTCTGTCAACCGTATGTCCGGTTTTAGAGTCACCGCTGTTGGGGATTTTCCTGCCTAGAATTTAGAAATTATTGTGTTTCGCTGGTGAATTTGATATCGCGATTTTTTCCCCAGACTAGAGGGAAAATCGCGTGTATCGTCAGAAAAAGTACAAATTTCGTTTTGTATGCTACAGTGTTTTAATTAATGGAATGATGTATTTCTGCGACAGTGCACCAGCCCCGTGTTTTCCATGACTGCTGTGTTAAGCAGATCTAAAAATCGCTAAGAGGATTCGATCCGAGTTCGGCTCAGACCCTCCCCTACATCCGTTTCCTCTACTCGATATGTTATACCGTGGGTTTCCTGGGAACCGTATGTTCTCTACTGAAGTGTGTGTGTGTGGCGCCTAGACAGTGTCTGCAAAGGACGCTCATGATCGTGTGAGCCAGCCGGCAGCAGAATGATCTGCGGAGCATGTACCACTTCCAGTGGGAATCCTTCACTGGTAACTGAAGGTTCGTGCGATGAGTGGTAATTCTCCGTCGAAGTAATGATCCCGTGTTTGCACATAACAGAGGCAGGAAAGGGATGTTCAATGGAAACGATCTACATCGTGATTATTATCAGTCAGAAGAAATTAAACCACTGAAAAACATTTGGAAGTCCTTGATATTTTCATGAAAACTGAGTCAGTCGGAGTGTGACTGGTTCATTAACGCAATGGATGTTTGCGCTTCGTGTGGATGAAGAAGTGTCAAAAATAACGTTCTTGGTACGACAGGAAAGCGACAGGAATAACTTGCCGTAGTAGCAAAGCAATTGCAAACTGTTCGTCAGCATAGTATGATCACATTCATCCAGATTTCATACTCTTTTGAGTAATGATAAAACTTTTTTGAACAAAAATAGACGTAACAGCAATAAAAATTTGCAAGTAGTGAACATGAGCGAATAAAGAACCTTCTCAGACAGAAAACTGGTTAGTTCGTAATGCCTACTAAATACGTGAAGTAAAATATTACGTAATTTTAAGAGAAAACAGGTTGATCGCTTTAGCGTGCGACTACGGCTCCGAAGTTAAAGTAATTAAGGCGGAGAAAGTGTCGCTACATCTTTGCCTTCAGCGTTTTACGAGTCAGTTACCAGACTGTTGTCCACCTTTCAATGCCATGTAAAGACGAAGAAAAGTTCAAAGTTCTTCACAGCTTTATGTTGGAGCGTGTGATTAGCTTTCTAAACGAGGCTCCTTATGTCCAACTAGAAAATCGACTAACTTAACGAGAAACTAATACTTAGAGTTAAAAGTTCTTGTTGTGCTGACACTGCAAGGCATCTCTTAAAATTAAGGTTGTTTGTCCCAGAAGGTATAGCTCTCCTGACCACTAAATAGCACGAATAGTTTTTTAATGTCCCTCTCCGTAAAGTTAGAAAAGGAAACAGCGGGAAAAGCGCTGGTAGCTTTCGACTTTCGTGCGGAAGAGAATCTGGTAATTATACTACGCACTTTAAATTTCTTAAATTATTCGAAACAAAATACATGGTGTGAAAGGTCATCTACAACTTGCACAGAAATCAGACTGATGTTACAACAGTCGAAGGACGTGAAAGGAGGCAGTCGTTGGGAAGTATAATGGCCTTTCCCCGATTTTACGCAGTCTGTATATTGAGCAAAGGATAAAGGAAATCAAGGACACTTTTGGAAAGGGAATTGAAGTTCAGGCTGGTCGATAACACTGCATTATCGTAATTCTCCCAGAGATGGCATAAAACTTGGAAAATTTTTTGAATGAGACAGATTGTGTCTCGGAATCAGGTTATGAGATACATGTTAAAAAAGTACAAGAGAAATGGAATGTACGACTAGTTCTAATTAAATCAGAAGATGCTGAGAGAATGAGGATATGAGACGCTAGAAGTAGTAGATGAGTTCTGTCCTTTGTGTAGCAAGCAACTGAAGATGGCTGATGTAGCAAGGATGTAAAGTGTTGACTAGAAGTAACAAAACAAGCTTTACTGAACACGGAAACTAAGTTTACATCGAATACAAAATTATGTGTTATGAAAACTTTGGTGAATGTATTTCTGTAGTCTGTAGACGACCAACAGTTAAGTGACGAAAACCAGACCGCCTGGTTCTGGGCTCTGCACTGTCCCGAACTCTAGGGAAACTAGCTATACATAGTAGTTTAGGCTTCTGTCACTCAGTAGGGGGAATCACAAGTCGCCCACCTCAATTATTACTAATTAGTTCGCCAGTATATACATATATATTTTTTAAAAAAATGGAAAAGTTTTTTCATTCTGCTACATTTTTCGTTATTGCTACTAGATATTGGCAGGCAAGCCTTTCAGAGATATACGTGGCTTTGAATAGTAGGTTTATTAACTGCTTATGATTAAACGATGGCATTTAGGTGTTTGGTTAAAATTTATTTGGTTAAGAGAATTTAGGTTGTAGATGCATACAGTGGGCCTCCTTCAGTTGCTAAAACCGGACCTCTTCCTTGCATGATTAATGCCTGACTGCGTTAGTACACAGTCTTATTCTCTTGAAATTCTATTGAAGATTCGAAGAGGATAATAGAGAAAGTTGAACAAAGAAAGTTGAACAAAGAAAGTTGAGTCCCTTTAAACTAATGAAATCTATTGATTTAGTTCAGAAAGAGATGGTTCAAATGGTTCAAATGGCTCTAAGCACTATGGGACTTAACATCTGAGGTCATCAGTCCACTAGACTCTTAGAACTACTTAAAACTAACTAACCTAAGTACATCACACACATCCATGCCCGAGACAGGATTCGAACATGTGACCGTAGGAGCAGCGCGGTTCCGGACCGAAAGAAAAAGATGGTTGGAAGAAATAAACAGTTTAGTGTTCCAAAAATATCACTTATGAAGCTGTTTTCAATGAAGTACGGTACGTACACCAGGGGAAGCAGCAAAATCAAAATAGGCAGACCTACAATTTTGGATAAAGATCTAGAAGAATAGCTGGTTTAATATTCTCATGATATATATAACCTTCCTTCTTTGGGTTTACTCGTAAAGACTTGTGAAAAATAACCACACAATTTGTAGAGAGAAGTAACACGGAACAAATCGTGAGGGTATATTTGTTCTGTGGTTGTGATTACAAAAATGCGTGTTTTGTTTCCACCAGACGACTTTCGCTTTATTGAGGTAAAGCATCATCAGGGGTCTGTAGTTAAGCTATTAACGTTTTTATTTGCTTTAAGATCGAAAACCAGTTCGCTAACAATATGTTGGTTTGTACTTACGGTGATTTTCGCTTGCTTTCTTGCTAACATCGGAAAATGCCGTCTTTAGCACATCGTTTATGTTTTTCTTCTTTAGACACTATTACTTTTCACCTAATTTTTAGTTGTTCTACAGCACTATGCATTTTCTATGTTTTTCACACCACACGTTTTCGCACACCACTGTTTACTGTTTGTTGTTTGTGTTTTCTAGTGCTGCCAACCTAACTTTGCCACTAGATTGTCTTTGACCTACAATTTTTTTCTCCCTTTTGGATTATTGTATGTGTGAAATTCTATTTAATTATATTGCTGTGTATTTATGTGATGTGTGAGAGTAGGAAATGAATAGTGATGGTGTATTTCTTTTTGGGTGGGGGGAGGGAGAAACCATTATGAGTGGACATATGTTTATAGTGGTGTGATGGAGTGTAATTTGGAGGAAAAGGTTAGTAGTAAGAAGTGAAATGAAATTCGGAGGGGGAGGGGGGTTGTGTGGGAGAGTGGGAGGTGGTTAAGGATGGGAAAGACTCTTCGCTTTTTCATATAATTCCACCAATTTTTTATATACAGTCTGGTTTCCAGTATTTATTTGGTCATTCAGCATCTGTTTATTTTTTTAATGTTGCTTGTGTGTGGAAATTTTGTTGGACAGGCAGTAAGTGTTTCTCTGTACTGATTCTTATGATACTCATATCTTTTCCAATATTGCTTGGTCCATGGTGTTCTGGTTTTAGCTGATCTGCAAATGTTGAATGATATGTACCGTATTTAAATGCTCTGACATGTTCTTTGTATCTTGTCTCGAATGTAATGCCAGTCATTCCAATGTATATCTTTTTACAGTCTCTGCAATCGAGCTGATAGATAGCAGATTGTTGGTGTCTGTCTGGTTTTGATTTCAGTTTTGAGATTTGATTCTGTATTGAATTGTTTGTTTTGTAAGCAACGCTTGGCCCTTGTTTTTTGAATATTTTACTTATTCTATGTGTGAATTTGTTGTGGTAAGTCGTTATATGTCATTTTTTGTAGTAGTGCAGGTTGTATGTATTGATGTGGTATTGCTGGTTTTTTCATTATTTGCTTCTTTATTTCTCTGTTTAGTTTGTTTACTATTGTTTCTTTGTGTCCATTTTCAATGTTATTTGTTTTATAATGGCTAGCTCTTTTCGGTAATCAGAAGTGTTTAGGGGGATCCTATTCAGTCTGTTTAACATGCATCTGATTACTAGAAAGAGCTAGACATTATAAAACAAATAACATTAAAAATGGAGACAAATAAATAATGGTAGCCAAACTAAACAGAAAAATAAAGAAGCAAATAATGAGAAAACTAACCAAGCCACATCAATACGTACCACCTGCACTACACCAAAAAATGGCATACAATGACTTCCCACAACAAATCGATGTATAAAATAGCTTAAATATTTAAAAAAAGGCCCAAACGTTGCTTACAAAACAAACAATTCAGTGCAAATGCAAATCTCAAAACTGAAATCGAAACCAGACAGATACCAACAGCTCGATTGCAGAGATTGTCAAAAGATATACATTGGAATGACTGGCATTACATTCGACACAAGATATAAATACGGTACAAACCATTCAACATTTGCAGATCAGCTAAAACAAGAGCACCATAGACCAAGCAATACTGAAAAAGATATGAATATCATAAGAGTCAGTAAAGACAGATACGTCCTCCCTTTCCAAGAAAATTTCGCACACACAAAGCATTAACAAAAAATAAACAGTTGCTCAATGAACAAATAAATATTGGAAACCAGACTGCATATAAAATAATTGATGAAATTACATCAAAATGCAAAGAGTCTTTTCCATGCTTCACCCCCTCCCACTCCCCCACCCAACCCCCCTCTCCCTCCCAATTTCATTTCACTTCTTGCTCTTCAGCTTTTCGTCCAACTCACACTCCATCACACTACTATAAACTTATGTCCACTCATAATGGTTTCTCCCTCCCCCACCCAAAAATGCTCTTGACTACTCCTTCCTTTCTCTTACACATTACATAAATACACATCAACTTAATTAAATAAAATTACACTCATACAATATCCAAATGAGGGAGAAAAAAGATTGTAGGTCAAAGACAAACTAGTGCCAAAGTTAGGTTGGCAACACAACAAAAGACAAACCACAGCACATACTCAGAAGTATAAAACAGATAGTAAACAGTGGTGTGCGAAAAAGTGTGGTGTGAAAAACAAGAAACGCATAGTGATGCAGAACATCTGAAAATTAGACCAAAACTGCCATCGTCAAATGAAGAAAAACTTAAACGATGTGCTAGCAGACGGCATTTCCCAATGTAAGTAAGTAATCAAGTGAAAATAACCGTAAGTACAAACGAACATATTGCTAATGACCTGTTTTTCAATCATAATATAACTTATTACAGAAACCTGACGATGCTTTACCTGAATAAAGCGAAACGCCTCTGGTGAAAAAAAACACGTATTTTTGTAGCTGCAGCGACAGAACAAAAATACCCTCAAGAATTGTATAGCAACTACCGACAACATGGCCAAACGGATGAAGAATTTAACACTGGACACCCTATCAGAGAAGAAACTGCTGGCGAAAAGTCATTCAGACCTTGTCTTAAATGTCTCAAAACCAAACTGTCAGAAGGAAAGCCTGCAGAAACACTCTACAACAGGGCTCTTGGGTTCAGCAAAGTAGCCACATAGAAATTCTCCTTCTGGAAATAGCTATGTTATATCTTCTTTGTAATTAGATTATGTTTTCTCTAGTTTAATACCTCTTCCAATTTTGTTTAGTGTCATTTAGCTTATTTTTAGAAGGGGTCTGATTTTGGTAACTATTTTTCGAACTCGCCAAGTGTAAGGTTTCTGAAAATAAGTTTTTCGTAATAATTTCCAAGATATACTTAAGAGTGAAAATTAAATGGCGCATAACATTAAAAAGTATATATTACATGCCTTTAAAACATTAATTTTTACTGTTTTCTATTACCTAAATATTGAAAACAAAATGGGTCCGGTTTTGAACACTTTATTCGACAAACAGTAGCATACTAGAAGCTTTTGAAATGTGATATTACGGAAGAATTCTGAAGTTTAGGTTGGTATGTCGAATATCAGTTAGTTATGATGTACTCTTTTTTATCTCATCTGGTTCGTTATTGTTTGTTGTATTTGTTCAGGACGGACGTTCCGTGACGCTTGTTCAAGTTCATCGTTGATCCATTAACTCAGTTTTTTTTCTTACAGAGGTCAGCTAACCCTCTGACCGAACACGCTGAGGTACCGTGCCGGCGCACTGAGTCAAACTAGTGGCAAAAATAGTGTTACAGCACAACAAGAGAACAAGAAGTGATGGGCTGGAAGGTCAGATTCTTAGACATCTGGAAATCGTAAATATACCAATGGAGGGAAGTGAGGAGGTGTAAATTGTAGGTTGAAATGGATGTGGGTTGCGGTGGCTGCCCAGAGATGAAGAAGGCTGCCCAGGAGAGACTAGCCTGTAGCGCTGCAAGAAACCAGTATTTGGACCGAAGGCCACAAAATGCTGACCACTGCAGGCGCTCATGTTTCGCAACCTACGTCGGGCTGCACGGGCCGATATCGCAGCGTCAGCCATCCCGGATACGTAAGCGGCGGCCGACTGCGCTCCCAGGCTCGCGGCGGAGAGAATGCTGCGGTGTGGCTTTCTGATTGGCAGCCCTCGTCTGCGGTTCTTGCGGCGCAGCTGCAGCAACCGAACACCGCTATGCGGCTCACGTTGGAACAGTTCCATTGGTCTGCTTACTGCTGCCCGCATACGATTGGTTCTCACGCCCGCTCGTCGATTGGTGCTCTCTGGGAGGTGGGACGTTTAATTGGTCTCCAGTACTGCAACTTAACGTTTTTATGAAGACGCATTTATGCAGATGCTGGAACCCTAAAACGTGAGCGACGTAAATGAGCACATGAACTGAGTGGCGCTACGTTTAACTTTCGCTTAACATTTGTAACAAGAGCAGCTGGTCAAGGTAGGCCAGGGTTTCTTTCGCGAGCAGTCCTTCCTTTACGGGTTCGGAATTAACAGCATTAAATACAATTGTATAACGAAACCTTTCTCCTCAAGAAGTAATTAACATAGTTAAAAGAAAATATATCCAAAATTAAAAAATAACCAACTCAACACGAAGGGATGATCCGAATGGGACGGAAATCGGTAGATGTGATGTACCTACATGCACAGACAAACGAACGACTACAATTTCGGAAAAACTGGATGCCGCGCGGGATTAGCCGAGCGGTTTAGGGCGCTGTAGTCGTGGACTGTGCGGCTGGTCCCGGCGGAGGTGCGAGTACTCCCTCGGGCATGGGTGTGTGTTTGTCCTTAGGATAATTTAGGTGAAGTAGTGTGTAAGCTTAGGGACTGATGATCTTAGCAGCTAAGTCCCATAAGATTTCACACACATTAAAAAACTGGATGATTTGTTCAAGAGAAAGAGCTTCACAAATTGAGCAAGTCAAAAATTCTTTGGTCCACCACTGGCCCTTATGTAAGCAGATATTCGGCTTGGCATTGATTAATAGAGTTGCTGGATCTCCTCCACAGGAATACCGTGGCGAATTTTGTGCAAGTGGAGCTTTATATCGTCAAAATCACTAGTTGACCAGCCAATCATTCTCTAGAAGTTTTCAGTTGGGCGGGAGATCCGGTGATATTCCTATGCCAAAGTATGGTTTGGCAAGAACGAAGGCAAGAGGCAGAAACGCTCTCCTTCATCTACATCTACATCCATACTCCGCAAGCCACCTGACGGTGTGTGGCGGAGGGTACCTCGAGTACCTCTATCGGTTCTCCGTTCTACTCCAGTCTCGTATTGTTCGTGGAAAGGATTGTCGGTATGCCTCTGTGTGGGCTCTAATCTCTCTGGTTTTATCCTCATGGTCTCTTCGCGCTGTATACTTAGGAGGGAGCAATATACTGCTTGACTCTTCGGTGAAGGTATGTTCTCGAAACTTCAACAAAAGCCCGTACCGAGCTACTGAGCGTCTCTCCTGCAGAGTCTTCCACTGGAGTTTATCTATCATCTTCGTAACGCTTTGGCGATTACTAAATGATCCTGTAACGAAGCGCGCTGCTCTCCGTTGGATCTTCTCTATCTCTTCTATCAACCCTATCTGGTACGGATCCCACACTGGTGAGCAGTATTCAAGCAGTGGGCGAACAAGTGTACTGTAACCTACTTTGTTTTCGGACTGCATTTCCTTAGGATTCTTACAATGAATCTCATTCTCGTATCTCCTTTACCGACGATTAATTTTATACGGTCATTCCATTTTAGATCACTCCTAATGCCTACTCCCAGATAATTTATGGAATTAACTGCTTCCAGTTGCTGACCTGCTATATTTTGGGTAAATGATAAAGGCTCTTTTTTTCTATGTATTCGCAGCACATTACACTTGTCTACATTGAGATTCAATTGCCATTCCCTCCATCATGCGTCAATTCGCTGCAGATCCTCCTGCATTTCAGTACTATTTTCCATTGTTACAACCTGTCGATATACCACAGCATCATCCGCAAAAAGCCTCAGTGAACTTTCGATGTCATCCACAAGGTCATTTATATATATTGGGAATAGCAACGGTCCTACGACACTCCACTGCGGCACACCTGAAATCACTGTTACTTCAGAAGACTTCTCTCCATTGAGAATGACATGCTGCGTTCTGTTATCTAGGAAATGTTCAATCCAATCACACAATTGGTCTGATAGTCCGAATGCTCTTCATTTGTTCATTAAACGACTGTGGAGAACTGTATCAAAGGCCTTGCGGAAGTCAAGAAACACGGAATGTCTCTGGGAACCAGTGTCTCGTGGACGAATAGCGCGAGCTGGGTTTCACACGACCGTCTTTTTCAAAACCCATGCCGATTCTTACAGAGTAGATTTCTAGTCTCCAGAAAAGTCATTATACTCGAACATAATACGTGTTCCAAAATTCTACAACTGATCGACGTTAGAGATATAGGTCTATAGTTCTGCACATCTTTTCGACGTCCCTTCTTGAAAACGGGGATGAACTGTACCCTTTTCCAATCCCTTGGAACGCTACGATCTTCTAGAGACCTACGGTACACCGCTGGCGGTGCGGGCTGGCATTATCTTGCTGAAATGTAAGACGAGGATAGCTTGCCACGAAGGGCAGAAAAACGGGGCCTAGAATATTTTCGTACACTGTTCTACATGGGCGCCACGGATGACAACCAACGGGGCCTGCTATGAAAAGGAACGACGCCACAGACCGTCGCTCCTGGTAGTGCGCTGTGTGGCTGACGAAATTCAGGTTGGTGTCCCACCGCTCTCCAGGAATCTCATTGACTTGAGTAGAACTGCCTTCCGTGATGAGTCCCTCTTCGATGTGTGCCCCAGTGATCAGCGAAGACATGGCTGGAATGGCGCTGCACAGCGGCGAGGTAACCAACATCACTGTCGCCCGACAACCAAGAGTGATGTCCTGGCGTGCCATTTCTTTTCATAGGAGGACACCTCTGGTTGCCATCCGTGCACACCTACAGCACGTGGTACGTCGACGATATTCTACTCCCCATTTTGTCCGCATTCATGGTAAGACATCCTGGGCTTACATTTCAGCTACATAATGCGCGCCCGCACATAGTAAGAGAGTCTTCGCGTTTGCCAAACCCTAACATGGATAGATTCGTCGTCGGATCTACCCCCAATTGAGGACACTGGAAGTATTATGTGCAGGAGTCTACAACCAGCTCGGCATTTTGACGATCTAACGCTCCAGATGGACGGAATTTGGCATGATATCCCTTAGGAGAACATCCAACAAGAAAATGAATCAGTGCCAAGCCGAATAACTGCTTACAAAAGAGCCAGCGGTGGACCAACGTGTTACGTCCTTGCTCAACTCGTGAACGTATTTCTCTTGAATAAATCATCAATTCTTCTCAAATTATAATAATTTCCTTGTCCGTGCATATATGCTATTTTTTTGTCTAAGAGGGTACATAACGGGGAGAAACATACAGGGAGCAATCAAATCAACAGATAGATGGGGAAAAAGTAAACACCTTACGATATCAAAAGTAAAAGCCGTAACTGTTAACACATTTATCCCAGCCCAAGTCATGATTGCACCTCTTAGTCCGAAGCAAATTGACGGCCACCAATATCTTTCTTTCAGGGCTCCAAAAATATGGAAGTGGCATGGGGAAAAATCGAAACTCTATGGAAGACGTGTAAGAGCTCCTCAGCAAAGCTTTTGCATTCTAGTCGAAAGAACAGGCACGCCAGTCGTGTAGACCTTTTTCTTTATCTGCAACGGTCCGCTATTCATTGACTTTCTGGAACACGGTGGCACAAGTACTGCCCAGCTGTACGTGAACACTTTGCAAACACTGAAACGCGCCGCAAGTCCACGGACGGCTTCTGTCGCAGGATAAAGCCCGTCCACGTGTCGCCAAGGATACTTCGACTACGCTGCAAAAGTTCCGCTGTGAAGCCCTTACACATCTTGCACACAGTTCCGATCTGTCCCCATGCAGTTTCCATATTTTTGGAGCACTGAAGGAAGACACCCGTAGTTATCTATTTGCTTCAGACGAGGAGGTGCACGTCTGGGTTCAATCACGTTCCCGTAGGCAACCACACACATTTTTCCATGCAGGTATCCACCATCTTGTCTTGCAGTGGGATAAAAGTATTAACAGCTGTAGCAATTGTTTTTGGAATAATGAATGGTTTACTCCTCTCGTTTCTGTTCGACTTTCCCTTACAATGAATTCAGTATCTTACTGCATAAAACGCTACGATTATTAAGAATACCGTAGCTTATCGATCCTGCACTTACAATCGGCGTTTATGAGATGCGGGGGAACTCTAAGGATACCTTGTAGCACATACAGTGCAAAAATGTGCTTTTAATAACAAATTTCTCATTGATTCATATGCTGCATACGCCGATTTAACCTGCGATGTTTCTGCATGGGTCATTTTGTCAAGCATCCAGCCGAGCTACTGAGCTCGGGTATGTTTTGGTTTCCATCCTGAAGACCTTTTTTCTATCTAATCTTACACGTTGGAGATGTTCTAGAATCATGAGATTCTTTGTATATCGAAGTTGCCTTGCTTAAAACTCTGCTTTATATTGTATCTATGTTTCCCCTAGAGTAATGATTCTTGCTATTCGTGTCGGGTTCGTCATTGCATCTTAAAAACAAACGTGGCGTAAAATTCGGAGGTCCTTTTGTCCCTCATCTTCAGGCCAGAAAGTGCCGCTGAGTCTCGCCGAAGGGATGGAAAACTTCTGATGGCCTCCATCTGTAGCCCTTGACAAGAACAAGATGTGTGGCCGAGAAGGCGACATTGTTGTCGACAAAGCGATGTGCCAGCATAAATCAAAAGCTGGAAAAATCTGTAAACCACAGATGAAAATGGTCATCACAAACCTTCATTTGATCTATTTAGAGGGTGTTGTTTTAGAAAATCGATACGGAGTCGTTCCTAGAGAAACGTCCTTATCTCCGTTAATAAGATGTCTGCCAATAAATGAAAGTCGATTCCTCTCAGTAAGTGGACGCAGCAAGACAGTCCATGTATCTACATGTTCCGTTCCGTATCCCTCAGTTAAGCACCGTGCTATCTCCAACAGCAGATATTCCTCAACTTGTCTCGGATGAAGCGAACAGACAGCCTTATTTAAGCATCCCTCAGAGACCGGTGCTTTTATATACAATGGGATTCTTTATTTTCCGATCGTCGCTCACAGATTAAAATGGTTCAAATGGCTCTAAGCACTATGGGACTTAACATCTGAGGTCATCAGTCCCCTAGACTTAGAACTGCGTAAACCTAAGTAACCTAAGGACATCACACACATCCATGCCCGAGGCAGGATACGAACCTGCGACCGTAGAACCCGCATCGTTCCGGACTGAAGCGCTTAGAACCGCTCGGCCACATCGGCCGGCCACAAATTAAAGAAGAGCTGTGTTGCAGCTAGTAGCGACACACGTTCTCTGCGCGAAATATCCGTAAAACGTTCCCCAGTTGCTGAGGAAACGCTCCCATGATAGAGTAGTAAGGAGCTGATTTACATTTATGTTCCCCTGGTAGTGACAGACTTCAAGGCTCGACAATCTGCTTCTAGAACTTTCCGTTCTGTCTAAATACATATTTCAGTTGTCCAGCTTTCCAAATTTCTTATCCATTTCATAGTAATTGATTACGACAGCACCATCGCTTGAGGAGTATCGCTTATTGCACCTCTCCCGAATCGTGAAATGTCTTCTTTCATCCCACATATGAATATTATGTTTTTGTTGATAAATGTTAAAGAGCAAACCTAATTTTTAATCACCTCTGAAAAGCCACCGATACCAGGCGTATTTTCGTGCCCTATTTCCTGTGCACAGTTTAGAGATGTAACCTTTCTCCATTTAACTCTATTAAACAAGTTTGTTTGCGTGGCCATCATCCGCAGGAACCACAGAAGTAGTCGTTTTGTAAATAAAATCTGTCTTCTTTTTTGCTGCAACTTATTTTGTTTGTTGTAGACGCTTTTCGTCGCGAAACGCGTCTGGAACATATAAAATACGCTGCAGGAGGAAAAGGTGGTTTTTATTTAGAAAACGACTTTCTCTATTTAGCGGCGAATTTTTGGTGATTTTTGTTTAATTCTTTGGATGCAATAATGCCAGCGACAGACTGTAGCCATTTAATGTATGGGGAAAGGTATGTAGAAGACGAAAATTAGAAACGTGAGCTCCTTTTTTTCCAAAGCAGCTATTACGTTTTCACTAAAATAATGCTCAATAAACTGTTAGCCAAATATCTGTGATGACACCTAGACTTATAGCCAGATAAAACATGGTATGCTGATCGTTTAAGAAAGTTTGGATAGCAGAAAGGAACACAAAATGCCTTCTGCATTCGAATACGGTTATTATTATCGCATAGGATGTATTTAAGAATGGAATAGTTGGAAAGGTAGAATTCCAACATCGCTCTAGTGTGTAAATAAAATTACAATGTGTCACATGCGGAACGTAGACGCGATAGTGCACAATGTTGGCTTTTGTTTTATTAGGCAAAAATGATCTGCAGATTACAATTCTAATGTTGAACGCTGTAAGTAGATCAGGGGTGTTCTCCAAAAGTGATCCAACAGGTTTGCGATTGTTGCACTGGAGACTCTGTATTGAATGATGTTAAATACCCAGTATCAAAAATTTCATCAATAAAATGTAGAGATTCTGTTTCTGAATGGCTGGAAAATAACGAAGAGCTTCCATCTAACGTCAGATTTGGTAGGGTTTTACAGGTCAACTGGAAGTCGAACGCTGCTGGTCAGAAGAATTCCTTTCGACGAGATTGTTGCGACTACTGGGCAAAGAAATGAAAATTACGTGATTAGCCTTGACACACTGCGACTTCCACGCCTTTTTACTTAATCGTATTTGGTTCTTTAAAAGAACATGGTAGAATAATGCATGTGGCATTCTACAGCTGTGTTACTCCCCAACGCAAGGTCTTTCGTCAAGTGACTGGAGGAATAATGTGAATCAAGTGCACTAACTCGAAAATCAGTATGCATAATCGTATGTTGATTGACAAGACAACAGAAATTCTGCTGATTCAAGTGATTTCTCCTTTTTCAAATTCATCATTTTGTCCCCCACTATTTATTCCAACCCATCACCGCAGATAATAGTTAGATTTTTCATTCAGAGCTACGAATGAGCGGTCCATTTCATCGGTCAGTTATTAAGAGGTACTTGTATATCGATCACTGATATGCCAATGACACTTAAAAGTCTGCCTCTGGCCTTCTATGTGCGACAGCGATTGACAAAGCTATATTAGAACACAAAAACGAAGTTGTCCCTCTTTGCAGCAGGGAAAGGTGCTAGTCGCGCGGTAACAATAGTTGCAACCACGCTCAACCAGTCTCACATAAACTGAAAAAACAGACGCAACTGCCTTACGAATTCTAAGTCACAGACATGGCGATTACTCATTAATATGGTACGTGACGTTATTAATAAAAGTTATTGTTCACAGTTAAAAACGAAATTACTCCTGATAATAGCGGCGAACACTTGATATATATCGTCATTCAGCAGTGATTATAATATATGCATACAAATTGTGTGACATTCGGAAATACACGATCTGGAAAACTTAGGTCTAATGTCAGTCTTCGTGTGGTTTAATACACCCTTTACTATACACACAGATCATTGTACACAGGAAAATTCCAAAATCCGTTGGACATATGTGTAATACAGAGATTTCAGGTAACAGAGACAAACGTTCTTGAAAAAGTTTTCTTTCATATAGACTATATGTAGCGTATGGTTAAATTTCTATCTAATTTTGAAATATACTCTACAACAAAAAGAAAACGAAGCATCACGAAGGAATTATCCGAATAGGACGGAAATCGGAAAATGTGATGCACATATACAGACAAACAAATGATTACAGTTTCAGTCAGTTGGATGATTTATTCAAGAGAAAGAACTTCACAAATTGAGGAAGTCAGTAACGCGCTGCTCGTTCTCTGGTCCCTATGCAAGCAATTATATGGCTTGACATTCATTGATAGAGTTGGCTCGTTAAGTCGTCAAATGGTTGGAGGAACCTGTCCATAACGCCAAATGTTCTCAACTGGGTAGAGATTCGGCGACGTGGCTAGCCAAGGTAGTGTTGGGGAAGCACGAAGGCAAGAAGCAGAAATTCTCACCATGTGCTAAAGAGTATCATCTTGCTGTAATATAAGCCCCGGTTAGTTAGCCGTGAAGGGCAATAAAACAGTGCCTACAATATCATCGACGTACCGCTGTGGTGGAAGGGTGCGGCGGATGGCGACAAAGGGACGCTGCTATGAAATAAAATTGAATCCCAGACCATCATTGTTGGCTTTTGGGCCGTGAGCCGGCCAAAGGTCAGGTTGGCATCCCACCACTGTCCGGGACGTCTTCGGATACGACTTCAGCCTGGAATCTGTCCGGAGTAGACCTCTCTTCAGTGACGTGTCCGATTCTATCTGAGTCCCGACCACCAGCGAAGATGTGTCTGCAGACATCCCCAGACACTGTCGGGATACCAATCTGTCGGTCGCCCGCGATAAGGCCGGACAATCGGGAGCACCAGCCCTTTAGTTGTTATCCGCGGTACCCCTAAAGCACAGTGGTATGTCAACGATATTCTACGTCCCATTCTGTTGCCCTTTTTAGCAAGCCATCCTGGCCTTACATTCCAGCAAGATAATATCCGCCCGCACACGGCGAGATTCTCTGCAACTTGTCTTCGTGCTTACCAAACCCTTCCTTGGCCAGTAAGGTCGCCGAGCCTCTCCCCAGTCGAGAACGTTTGGAACATTATGGGCACGGGCCTGCAGCCAGGTCGGGCTGTTGACAATAGGGCGGAACGTGGCACAAAATGCCTCAGGAGGACATCCAACAAATCTGTCAATCAACGGCAAGCCGAATAATTGCTTGCTTTATTGGCTTTCTCAGGTTGTGAAGCTCTTTCCGTTAAGGCTAAGTCAACCAATTTTCCTGAAATGCGGGTAATTTTTTCCTCAAGCGTCATTTTTGTTTTGTTTTTTGTTTTTTGTTTCAGAGTGTAAGTGAAATACACTGCGTGTTGCATGTGTCGATTACGTAAATACCGATTCGCAGATCAAGTACAACACGACCTGACCCACCCATTCAGCTGAATAAGCTACGAAGTTGTTAGCTGATCGTAAGTCTAACATGTTGCTACTTATGACTCTAGCTGAAGTATCTGTCTTCAGAACCGGGCCGGCCGCGGTGGTCTCGCGGTTCTAGGCGCGCAGTCCGGAACCGTGCGACTGCTACGGTCGCAGGTTCGAATCCTACCTCGGGCATGGATGTGTGAGATTTCCTTAGGTTAGTTAGGTTTAAGTAGTTCTAAGTTCTAGGGGATTGATGACCACAGCAGTTGAGTCCCGTAGTGCTCAGAGCCATTTGAACCATTTTTCAGAACAGGTTTGTCATCTGCTCATTATATAGGTCTAAGTTTTGTAAACTTACTACTCATATACAAAAGGATAATAAGGTTGTTTCATAGGGTAATTTACACTTTGCATTGTTCCCTTTGCATACCAACAGCTAATCTGGAGGTATAATTTAAAACTAACAGCTATCTGCTCACAGGAAATTACAGGCCTTTCCGTCTGTAATCAGTACTTCAGAACGTAGCGAAAACTAGTATTATACTAATGAGTAGTGTAAATGTGAAAAGTTGAATCAATTTATGATAGTCATACAAAATAGACGTAATTCACCATACCTTCCATCCAGCAACTATGTTTCCAATCACAAAAAAACTTAGAGTTTTGTGCTTCTGACATTTGGGAAACATTACAAAGTATACTCCAAGCTTTTGTTATATTTTTCCGGCGTCATAAAATTATGAGAAAATCATATGCCTGAAGGTATATGGTATGATGAACGTGATTCAGTATCGATCGACAATAGGAAGTGGAAATCAGTTCTAAGTAACTCACACAAGCTTTGATACATTTTGTAAAGAAAATTATGTTCCAGAAACGCAAATGCTGCTACAGACAATTTAAAAACCTATCCCCTTTTCGTCACTTTTGCACAGAACTTCCAAGGTTCAAATGGCTCTGAGCACTATGCGACTTAACTTCTGAGGTCATCAGTCGCCTAGAACTTAGAACCAATTAAACCTAACTAACCTAAGGACATCACACACATCCATGCCCGAGGCAGGATTCGAACCTGCGACCGTAGCGGTCGCTCGGCTCCAGGCTGTAGCGCCTAGAACCGCACGGCCACTACGGCCGGCAACTTCCAAGGAAACAGCGTCATGCTGTATGTAGTGGATACTGAACTGCGTCGAAATATAGCGTCATTTGCGGCATTCATTTTACAAAAAACAGCTACATGTTCCAGTCTGGTGATATACAGCTGCTGAGAGATGACACTGTGCCGGCCGCTGTGGCCGAGCGGTTATAGGCCCTGCAGTCTGGAACCGTGCTGCTGCTACGGTCGCAGGTTCGAAGCCTGCCTCGGGCATGGCTGTGTGTGATGTCCTTAGGTTAATTAGGTTTAAGCAGTTCTAAGTCTAGAGGACTGGTGACCTCAGATGTTGAGTCCCATAGTGCTCAGAGCCATTTGAAAGATTTTAGATGATGCTGCACCGAGTATATTCAGTTTTCCTTTCCTCTTCCTTTTCAAGTGAAAATCAGTTAGAGAAAGCCACTTGTTTAGAACACAAAATCAGTTTCTGAGCTAAGATAACCTGTTTGACCATCAGTGGTGGACACTGCTGTTCCTACATCTTTATGCTGTTGTGGTAGCTCGCAATTGTTGTTCATGGATTGCTTTAATTTGGTTCCAGGAAATTAATTTGATCCAAACGATAAATAGTTCGTGTCAAACTCCATGATGTCAGTCGTGTTAAATGTGATGCAAGTGTTCAGACTCCAATATCCCATAGAATTGTGATCTTTAGGAAGCAGGTAATAAGACAGCAGAAGACACTTAAGCGGAATGAAAAAAAGACGGAATCAGTGGCACAACTGATCGTAATACTGAATAAAAGAAACAGTGTAAATGATGACCCAGAAATTGTACTTCAGAAACATTTTAGTGGTTTTACTCTACATTTAATTAAACTCTGTATTTCTGTTTCCCAAGGCATACAGATTTCTACGCTCAGTGTTTCTTTTGCCCCACCCCAGTCTCCTTCATGACAGAGTATCTTCTGTAAATTGTGAACCTGGCTATCGAAAAGAGCTTTCCCGTTATCTAAAACAGTATACCAGTGACAAATAATATCTTAAAGAGTGTGCACATACTTTTGATAGTATGTCAGCTCCAAAGCAGCTTGTCCCGATCGGTAATAAAATCTGCATTAAGGCTCTGGTGACTTGGGAAGCATACTAAATGTACAAGGTATTTTTAAATGTCCACTTTTTTATTAATGAGTATTTGCACAGGAAACAAGGTGTAGTCATTTTCCAGGAGCATGAGAATATGTGTACCACATTACAAGTAGGCCAACGCTCCTGCGTTGTCGACCAAACGAGGTGAAGGTATAGAAATGTCATCAACTGAATTCTGCAGGGAAGTCAAAGACAGATTTCTGAGGACAACTGTAAAACTCTCCATTAATACGTCGAGAGTGCGTGGGTTCGTTCGTACACCTTTTATTTAAACCATACTTACAAAAAGAGGTCACAGTGGGTTAGATCGGAATTTCTCGGAGACCATTCATGGGGTCTTCACCGTCCCAGCCAACGTCCAGGAAAGTTTCGTCCAACCAATCACGAATGATGCAGGCAAAATGAGAAGGTGCTTCCTCTTGCTGGAAAAAAGGATATCCGGAACGTTGTTTCATCGCAATGTGGCCACACACACTCATTCAACTTCTAGCTGTACCGGTCGCTGTTCATAGTGTCTCGCAATATGAATGGACCAATGAGATGACCAGCTGCCATACCGCACCAGACTGTCAATTTTGATCGACTTTGTGATTTTTCAGTTGTCATTGCAGAATATTTTTATGCCCAGTAATTGCATTGGTTCGATTTACGAGTCCCACCATATGAAACGTCGACTCATCGCTGCAATGTTCTTTAAAAACTCCGGCCAATTCTCATGCCATGACAGCATAATTTCCCGCCTGTCACAGTCCTCTGACGATAACTCCTGAACATAATGCGGTTTCCAGGGTTTCCGGACCAGGTCCTGCTTTGTCACGACACGCGCCGTGTGGCAGCTGATTCCACTCTCACGCACAGCCTGGCGTGTAGATGCAGAAGATCGCACGTAAATATGTCCCTCACTGCCGCTACATTTTTCTGGAGATCGCACCACTGAAGGCCCTCCCCCCCACCCCCCACCCCCCACCCGTGGTTTATCAACAACTGACCCATTTGTCATTAGTTTGGCGTGACAACTCCTAGTGGTCTAGTGGTTTTAGCCTCGAGTTTGGCTCGAGGGCCATGATAACAGCGCCGCCCTCCCTGTTACAGGCCACCACGCGAAGCGACCTGGGCGCGCTCATGTAAATTCAGCTTTCCTGCCACCTCGTCGTTCATCGTAAGAAGATGTTGCGGACGTCCAAGTTATTCTTAGGGATCCTGTAACAAAGCACAATAATATTCGTTAATAAATACCAGCGATCACAAAACTTATGTACATTTAAAACTAGGGAACGACTTCTCATCCACCCTGCAGACTCTGGTGAATTGGGTAGTGAAACTTTAATTTTTCAAATAGTGCTGTAAACAGAAAATTGTAGGTATCCAATTACATATTTTCTTGTGAATAGACCGTTATAAAAATAATAAAAAATTGTTGGAATAAAATTACCGGCTGTGAAGCTGTAATGTGAACTGCAACTTCATTTTGAAGTTACAGTATCTGCAAGAGCACGAGTCATTAAAATCCCTCATTTTTCTTTCCTGTTCATATGCGAATTTCTCTAACAAGAAAATGAATGTCTCCTTAGCGACTCAAACAATGAGCTCCACTGTTGCTGATGCCACTGAATTTCTAGAACTTTCCCAGCACGTTGGGATTCAGGACGCCTCTGCCACTGCAATGTTCATCAGAATTATTGATAAACTTTCTCATTTGTGCGATTCTGGAAATGTGAATGCCAAGGGTTGCAAACAACGATTGAGAGCTGAAAATTTAAATTATTGTAAAGAATATCTTTATCGCGCAGAGAAGATGCTGCAGACATTAGGGATTTATGGTACGTAATCATTAGCACACCAACGAAAAGCATTTGCGTTGGGATTTTTAATGTTAACACATGATATTAAAAGCCTGCCTCATTATTTTCTGTATCGGCATAGTGAACCACTAAAGTATTTCTTAGTGAATACAGTTTGTGATAGGCTAGATATTACGAGTAGTTGCTATGAGGATTTGATTCATCAATACTCACCGAATATCACGAAAATATTATTTGCTATATTATTTATTTGTTACTGTGTTGGGTGCTATGATGTTAAGATGTGCACACTGCGAAGCACTTCTTACTGTACGCTACATGTGACCAGATTATCACACTTCCTGCAAGATGCCTGTGACAAGTCCAGCTGCGTTTACTACGAAGGCTGACAGTGGTGGTTTGCTATACCCGTTTGAAGCAGTGTTTAAAATATTGCAGAACGTAAGAGAAAACTGTCGTTCGGTTGTGAGCATCTAGTTTGAACAGAAAGGATTTTTTGGACAGACTTATTAAATCTGTGTATTGTTTCATTGATGACAAAATAAAATATAATGCTCATACTTTGTTAATTTGATAACTTCCTTCCTACCTGAAATTTCTTGTTTTTAATTTGTTAGCTTAACAATCTGTTAAGTGATTCACAAAAATGTTAACCCATTTTATTCCTCTGTCTGTAGTTAGATTAATGACTGAAATGTGGAACAAACCAATGGTTCAGCAATTTCATTTCCTAGAGATTTGTAGAGAGGTTTTCCTTTTTTGGTGTAGACAGAGAAGGACCGAGAAACTATAATAACAAGGTCCTGATGTCAATGATTCGCTCATTTTGTGCCGCCATGTAGTCTCGTCATTAAGGAAATGAAATGCGAAAAGTGAAAGCAAAAAATCCCTTGCACAGAAATAAGATTCTTCAGAAATATTACTTGTGACTATCTTTAGCGGCGACACGAAAGTTACGAATGTAAGAAACTCACTGCAATGAAGGATTAACAGATATAGAGCAGTATTAACCATTGAACTACAAACTAAAGCCAGACAGCGTAGCGTGGTGTCCGTAAATGGTAATTATATTTCTTTTGCATAGCAGAACAAATTGAAGCTTGTCCCAACTAAACATGGCGTCTGTGATGTAACGTGTCACAGCTTCGCTTGGTGCAGTGGTCCCTTCATCTTAGTAAAGCGAGCTCATGTATTCTGTACCTCTTTAGTCACAGTATCTATATCTACATCCATACTCCGCAAGCTACTTGACGGTGTGTGGCGGAGGGTACCTCGAGTACCTCTATCGGTTCTCCCTTCTATTCCAGTCTCGTATTGTTAGTGGACAGGAAGATTGTCGGTATGCCTCTATGTGGGCTCTAATCTCTCTGATTTTCTCCTCATGGTCTCTTCGCGAGATATACGTAGGAGGGAGCAATTTACTCCTTGACTCGTCGGTGAAGGTATGTTCTCGAAACTTCAACAAAAGCCCGTACCGACCTACTGAGCGTCTCTCCTGCAGAGTCTTCCACTGGAGTTTATGTATCATTTCCGTAATGCTTTGGTGATTACTAAATGATCCTGTAACGAAGCGCGCTGCTCTCCGTTGGATCTTCTCTATCTCTTCTATCAACCCTATCTGGTACGGATCCCACACTGGTGTGCAGTATTCAAGCAGTGGGCGAACAAGTGTACTTTAACCTACTTTGTTTTCGGACTGCATTTCCTTAGGATTCTTACAATGAATCTCATTCTGGTATCTCCTTTACCGACGATTAATTTTATATGGTCATTCCATTTTAGATCACTCCTAATGCGTACTCCCAGATAATTTATGGAATTAACTGCTTCCAGTTGCTGACCTGCTATATTATAGCTAAATGATAAAAGATCTTTCTTTCTATGTATTCGCAGCACATTACACTTATCTGCATTCAGATTCAGTTGCCATTCCCTGCACCATGAGTCAATTCGTTGCAGATCCTCCTGCACTTCAGTTCAATTTTTCATTGTTACAACCTCTCGATATACTACAGCATCATCCGCAAAAAGCCTCAGTGAACTTCCGATGTTATTCACAAGGTCATTTATATATATAGTGTGAATAGCAACGGTCCTACGACACTCCACTGCGGCACACATAAAATCACTCTTACTTCGGAAGACTTCTCTCTTGCGTTTGCCGTTATTGCGATGGAACGACTAGTCAGTAAACGATGAAAATCCATCAATACATGGCCGAGGAGTCTATCTTAAAACTTTCCATAGTAAATTGTTTTCAGTTAGACACTTCCCCTCCAAAATGCTAAGAAAAGGCACTCTACGTTGTAAATATTTTCACGTATGCCACCCCAGCTTCAATCAAAATATAATACGCCTATTCCAAATATTTTCATCCTCCAGACTAGACATTCGACGACTTCGGCTAGGTGCTACACATTGCTGATACCATGCTACGTCCCCAGAAGAGGAGACTGAAACTAATCGTTATAAAAGGGATAATAGTTGTTAAAATCATTGATAGTTCGATAATGTCCCAAGGATCCGGTTGCGTTGCTACAGCAAATGCACGTTACTTTACATCGGTCAGTATCTAAAAGTTTGCAGCGAACTTTATACTTCACGTCCACCATTGGTTCTGTAGGCCACTAGACCCTACACTTAACAGGGATATTTCAGTCATTTATAACTTTCATCGAGAGCTTAATTCTGGGAGGAAGAAAATTAAAATGCCCAGGAAGTGCTTAACATCGTATCTATGTGGTGAACGCTTCTGCAAGAACACAGACTTTAAAGTAAACATCCCCTGCCCACTACACTCACAATTCTCCATGAGCAATTTGATAACTGTAGTTGATATTGGACTTCCACAGTCATGTCCGGATACTCAATATGAAAGGGTCCTGAAGTCCCCTTTAATTATCGTTTTATTTACTTTCCACTGATACAAAAATCTCTGGCAGGCGTGAGTGAGTGAATGTGGGTGTGTTTCATGTTGCTATAGGGTGGTTTAGTCTGCTGCAGAGAGTCAGCGGTAGTCGTACAGAATGGCGAACCCCTGAAAAAAAAAAATGGCTCTGAGCACTATGGGACTTAACTTCTGAGGTCATCAGTCCCCTAGAACTTAGAACTACTTAAACCTAACTAACCTAAGGACACCACACACATCCATGCCCAAGGCAGGATTCGAACCTGCGACCGTAGTGGTCGCGCGGTTCCGGACTGAAGCGCCTAGGACCACTCGGCCACCGCTGCCGGACCCAAACTTTCACTCTGATGTCAATGTCAGACAGCATTTTCTTATTCAAAGTGAGCATCACGCAACTTACACATAACGCCAATTTTTTCCGCAACTTACACATAGTGACCATGACGTAAGCTAACTTACAGATGAATTAAACACTTGGTAAAAACAGACTGAAGTCAGCACATGATGCCGGCCGCGGTGGTCTCGCGGTTCTAGGCGCGCAGTCCGGAACCGTGCGACTGCTACGGTCGCAGGTTCGAATCCTGCCTCGGGCATGGATGTGTGTGATGTCCTTAGGTTAGTTAGGTTTAAGTAGTTCTAAGTTCTAGGGGACTAATGACCACAGCAGTTGAGTCCCATAGTGCTCAGAGCCATTTGAACCATCAGCACATGATGACAAACTCCCATAATTTTCACTAGCAACTTTTCATAGATTAAGCTGAAAGACTTTTCGAATAGAGCCTGAGTAAAAGCGATAGCACATTAAAACCGAAAAGCAGATCCGAGGGGCCTAGTGTGAGGTGTGGGTTGAGCTGTTTAAAACACCCGTAAGATAAGATAAGTTTCTACGCCGGCGACCTACAGGGATGGAAGTCCCCTATAAGACCACTCAAATTGATGAGCAACAGTGTCATATAACGGATGTCTTAATAAATCAGATTTACTAGAAGTGGCCCAACTAAGCTACTAATGAAGGGGCTCTTATGACAAAAGAAAACAATCAATCACTTTAAAAATTTGGTTTATTACCAAAGGGCACCAAGCAACGACCTGGAGCAACTGCTCATTTCAGCCTCTCTAACGCAGGTTTTTTCTGACTTTTCTCTCCGAAACTTACCTGGATCTGCCAGCACAGACATCTCGCACTAGCAGACCTTGCGAGTTAACACTAATCATAAATATAGGAGCAAGTTTTAACAAATCCCTAATCGCATGGATTTTGTCACTGTTAACCAATAGTGTTGTAGTGCAAGGAGGAACGCAGAAAATCTCTCCTGCTACATAACAGGTTCTAACCCCACGGAACCAAAGACTTCCACATAGACACATATGGGAAAGACGTGCCGTCTACTGAAACAATTATTGTGAGGCAATCGCTCTCTGTTACTCGGATTGAAACGAACGTTCCTTCGTGGGATGTCCGCAAACAACAGCTGTTCCCACAGTCTCCAGTCCTGAGTGCTTCACCAGAGTTTCAGGTCTTTATTTCGCCAAAAAGGATTCCTTCTGGCATCTCACACAATACAGTTTTTATGGCACGCAGGCCCCACTGTGAGGAGATCGGACACAGTGACTTCCCTGGCCTGTACCTGCGCGGATGCTGCTTCCAGTATCAAACACATTAGTGCCTTTCTGGTTCCTTGTAAGTTAACTTCCCTATCATGATACAATTAAAGAAAACTCTCAAGGCTGCAGAAAATAACAGCCATTCCTCATCCCAAAAAAAAGAATAAGACGGAGAATAAGTAACTAGCTGTACAATCATTGGCAGTAGTAAATATAGTCTGCAGTTAATTATGCAGCGTGAACGACTCGAGAATACGGACTATTTGAATGCGCAAATTACATTTATAAAGTGAAATGCGTGGCACTTTGGGCATAAACTGCCACTTAACACTGGGCACAATGACTTCAGCTCCAGAATATTTTCTGCAGAGTGATAAATACGTTGTTAACATTTTCCGGCGAAGGCGAGAAAAAAATCTTTCAAATACTTTATCAGATTGCCTAAGTGACAGCGCCAGGGTGAAGTTTCTTGTACATTTCCTTGGACAGCAGGTTATCTGTCACAATTAAAAGAATAATCCCTTTCATTTCTCCACTGGGTAGCGTACCATTTTTCAGTAGTCTGAGACATTAAGAAGAAAAATATTAACATAATAATTAGCCTCAAGGGTAACTGTACGTTTTTTTTTTTTTTTTTTTTTTTTTTTGTAGAAGAAAAATGTCAACACAGATTGACGATACTTATACAGTTGGTGGGCAACCGTTTTTTCTTTATTCCACTCTGGTCTCTGGTGGCCTGGAAACCGCTTAGTTCACAGAAGACATAAGTTCGATTGTTATCTTCTAAACCAGCTCTGAGGACATTGAATTACCGATTCATCGTAGCCCGCCCGACTAGCCGCGCCGTCTAACGCGCTGCATCCCGAACGGGAACGGGTGGCGGTCCCCGGCAAGAATACGCCCGGCGGATTAGTGTCGAGGTCCGGTGTGGCGGGCAGCCTGTGGAAGCGCTTTACCATCTGACTCGGCGAATGCGGGCTGGTTTCCCTTATTCCGCCTCAGTTACACTATGCTGGCGATTGCTATGCAAACACTGTCTCCACGTACGCGTACACCATAATTACTCTAACACGCAAACATTAGGGGCTACACTCGTCTGGTATGAGACTTTCTCGATGACGAGGGGGGGGGGGGGGGGTGGACACTGGGGGCTGCACCGCACAGTAGCCCTGGGTTCTGTGTGGGGCGGCGGTGGGATGGGTGGACTGCTGTGACTTGTCGTGGAGTTGTAAACCACTGATGGATACTGGGGGACGAAGCCTCTCCGTTGTTTCTAGATCCCCGATTCAATACACAATACACATTCCGATTCATCGTAAATGCGCCTAAATATTTAAATAAGAACTGTAACTAAACAAAATCTACTTACTTGCTAACAAAACAGGAAAACTCTTTTCGATCCAAGATCCAGACAAACTGGAACATTGTCCAATGATGAATATAGACATTCATGACTTTGGAAATGTTGCAATGTAACGATTGTCAGAACATAAACTCGAGTTTCTGTCATCGTACAGCGGTGAGAAATAAAATTCCGACTGTCTGTAGATCTTAAAGCAGTGTAAAATAACCTAATACATTTCATTTCGTGGGAGGCAGAAGCGTAAAGACAGATGCCACAGCTCATGCACACATACATATAAATACAATACTTATATACCTACAATCACCTAACAACATAACTGAACACAAACAAGCCCCAGCACATCCACGGGTAAAGATACATATAAAGACAAATATAAGCGAAAAGTGGCAAATATGGTAAACAATAGTTGTAGGGAAGTGATATGGCAAACAATGATAACATGAATTTTTGAAGCTATTGCTGTACAATACATTTGTTCAACGAAACACCTATTTGATGAAGTGAGTAAAATAAGAATTATTTGGACTGCTTTCAGAGTTTTCAAGGATGAAGAGCTTTATGACGAAGAAAAATTCTGAAACTGCGTATCTGTGCGTGATGGATGATGTTGAGGTATTTTTGACAGCTGGATGGCGGTGGTGGCGAAATTGTAACAGGTCTGTCAATGTTCAAATACAGCTGTTAGATCCCCTTGACGAGCGCATAATCTACACTGATGCAAAAACTCCCAAAGAAAGACTTCTGTGACATAAACGAAAGTTGGTAGGCGTGTTTCTACATTTAAAAGACGACGTCTATTGAGATTACGCGACAGTTACACAAGAATGGCGCTAGTTGCAGAACTATTAGGTTGTAAATCCGGTTTTGTTTAAACATGTGCTGTAAATATGGTAAGCGTTGGAGGTCTTTATTGGATAGTGAGTTGGTTACTCAAGAATGCCTTTAAGACGACGAAGACGCTATTACCAGCAGCTTACTGCTGTTGCACAGCTGAAATACGAAAAGATGGATGTTCCTTCTGTGATAGTGCAGAAAGTCTTGGCGGGAATGGAACCACTGTACATGATTTCTGGCACCAGTGGTCACGGGAATGCACTGTGGGACGGAGACCGGTCTCCGGGCGGGCTCGTGGCGCTACCGAGAGGGAAGACCGTCGTATTCGGCGTACGGCTGTGGCCCATCGTCCTGCGTCTGCAGGAACAATTCAAGCAGCGACAAAACGAACCGTTACGAATCAGTTACTTCAAGGACAGCTCAGAGCTACACGTACTGTAGCGTCCATTTCACTGAACCCAAACCACCGCCGTTGGCGACTTCAGTGGTGTCAACTGAGAGCTCGTTGGAGGACAGGGTGGAGGTCTGCTGTGTTTCCTGGTTGAAGCTTGCTCTGCCTTCGTGCCAGTGATAGCCGTGTGCTGGTGAGGAGGAGGCCAGGAGAGCACCTGCCACCAACCTGCCTGCAGCCCAGACGCACTGGACTTACACCTGTAGCTATCATCTGGGGTGCAATTTCATTCGACAGCAGAAACACTCTCGTCGTTATCCCAAGCACCGTAGCTGCAAATCTGTACGCAGGTCTGGTGATTCTACCTGTTGTGCTGCCATTTATGAACAGCATTCCAGGGGGCGTTTTCCAACTGGATAACGCTCGCCCACAGACCGCTGTTGTAAACCAACGTGATGTACAGAGTGTTAACGCGTCGCCTTCGTCTTCTCGATCAGCAGATCTGTTTCCAACCCAGCACATATGGGACATCGTCTGACAACAATTCTTGCGTCATCCACAACCAGCATTAAATGTCCCTTCATTGACCGATCAAGTGCAACAGGCATGAAACACCTGCAACAGGCATGAAACACCATCACACAAACTGACATCCGGCATTTATACGATGGGTGTTTGCACGCTTGTATTCAGCTTTCTGGTGGTTACACTGGTTATGAATGTACCAGAATTTCATATTTGCAATGGCTTTTATCATGTTAACATTAAGTTGTGAACTTGCAACATTTATCATTTAAATATGTTACCTAGACAAATATACTCCTGAAATTTCGTTTCCTAATATTAATTATTTCATGTTGCTGGCACTGTTTTTCATCAGTGCAGTTAGTGATGATAACAGTTGTCCACTGGACGTAGGCTGGTTGGAAGCAGCTAGAGCTGCAGCCACGGACGATGGCGGTCGAGTTTAGGCTTGTCCTGTGCAATTACGTCACGCATTCCCCGCCAGCCAATCAGCGTTCAGTAGTGCTCTGCGCGCTCTGCTCTGAATGCCGTAGCTAATGAGAGCATTAACTGTCATCGTAGGGAGTTGTTTAGTGAATTTGTTCCATTTGTTGCTAGTTGTCATCGCTGATGTTGGTGGTAGGTGATATATTCCGCATAAGGAAGTGAGAAACTTCATTTGCAGGATATACGCTTTCTTCAAGAGGAAAGCACGCGCATGCGCGTACTGCAACTGTCGCTTGGAATCCTCAGCAACGCAATCCTCGTCCGTGCCTCGTCATCCGCCAACCGCCATCGTTCGTGGATAAGACTGTAGTGTTGTACATCATTGACGTTGTTATATACACAACAATAACATTTACGTCACATAATACAACTGTCAGTGTCAAGATGACAGCTTTACAAGTGTGTAAAATTCACGTCAAGTCGCAGAAAGTGAAATCACAGTTCATCCGCGTCCTTGCCAAATGTCGCTACTGCGACACCACAACAACAGATAATACACAAGTATCGGTAAACCACTTTCAGCTTCCTAAAGTGCACCAACTCACTTTAGATTGAAAATAAATAAATAAAAATCACCGGTTTTTGCTCCCCACGCACAATAACCAATTCTGTCCGGCAAGGCCGCTCGCGTTGAGACGCAAGTACGTCATTGTAGTGTAGTTAGTGAAGCTGCTCCACAAACGTTCTCAAAGTGTATATATAGCGCAAGTTCTCTCCCAGTTTGTAACTCCTGCTCCAAAGTGTTAGACAGATGCCGTATTTCCTTTAGGAGAGTAGCTCTCCCAAACTGCAGTGGAGTCCATTTCTAAGTGGGACAGCATCACCGCCAACGTGTGGGTGTGCTACGGACCAAACACAACTGGTGTGGCTGCTGCCGCAGATTTGGAAACGCTGCGGTCCCAAACGGTACGGCAGCTTGCTCAACCGATGAGATCGATTTTCATCATCGTGAGGTATAGCAGCCGTTCTGACTGTGTCACAAGCTCCGCCAACGCCCTCCTAGTCGACGAACACATTCATTTATGAAATAAGTGATCCATGTAACGAACCTAAAAAGAGGAACGAGAAAAAGTGGCGCGGAGAAGTGCTATACTTTGGTTTTGCATTATTTTTAATTTCGCGGACATCAGATCTACATCTACATCTATACTCCGCGAGCCACCTTACGGTGTGTGGCGGAGGGTACTTATTGTACCACTATCTGATCCCCCCTTCCCTGTTCCATTCACGAATTGTGCGTGGGAAGAACGACTGCTTGTAAGTCTCCGTATTTGCTCTAATTTCTCGGATCTTTTCGTTGTGATCATTACGCGAGATATATGTGGGCGGTAGTAATATGTTGCCCATCTCTTCCCGGAATGTGCTCTCTCGTAATTTCGATAATAAACCTCTCCGTATTGCGTAACGCCTTTCTTGAAGTGTCCGCCACTGGAGCTTGTTCAGCATCTCCGTAACGCTCTCGCGCTGACTAAATGTCCCCATGACGAATCGCGCTGCTTTTCGCTGGATCATGTCTATCTCTTCTATTAATCCAACCTCAGTCTGAGCACTTACTATAAACTAGACGTAAAACTGTTTTTCCAACTATTAAGTGCTTAACAGCTGACGTATTGAGCGATAATTTTACAGTATCGAAAGAATTAGTGAAATTATTTTTCGTTGGACAGTGTTTGTCCTTAACCCCGGCTAGTCGATTTCCCGGTGCACTTGAAGAAAACGTTTCTCAGATATCTACTTTGCGTAATTTTCACCTACAATTAATTTAAACTCAGAAGAACCCGTATTACTTCCTGAATAAAATAAAGTAACCACGTCACGGTTTGGTAACGAACTCCAAAAAACGGAAGACACAAAAAAAGGAAAAATCTCGCGGATAATTTCGTAAACTTTGACGAAACAGATTGTAATCTGACTCACTTATACATGAAGAGCCAAACAAATTCGCACTTGATGATCAGTATGCCGTAACAAACGAGTTCTGCCGAATCTAAACACAGTTCACTTAACTGACGGCTGTCACACCCAAAGTTCTCACTTTTAGAGTGCCTTGCATCAATAGCGAACGAATAACCTTACTATGACTGGTCGGCGGTGGGAATCTAAGGGCGGATGCCGCAGCTTAGGCGCACAGCCACATGGCACAACTGCAAAACACGTATATTTGCATAATAAACGTACTGTACACACGTATTGCAACAAACCCCTCCGAAAGATACGTTTAAACACAAGCGATAACAGCTACAATAGAATAAATGAGTACGGCAATGAAGATAAGTAGTAATAACTACTGTTAAGGATGGAATCAACAATGTCAGCTCTAATATTTATTTTGTAAAGAAAAACCGCCTCCTCATGTTGCCGCGTTTCGCCTTTTTCATTTTCAGGCATCCTCAATGGGACAGTTCTTCGTCATGTTTGGTTGGCGTCTGCGTGTCCTCTCACCTGGTCACTATGCGAACTCACAGCAGTCACGTCTTGAAAACACAGTTTTCGACCGAATATCTACAATTAGTGACAGAAGACTGATAGTGCACCACATCAATAAGGGCAAACAAGATGAAAAGTTCGGAACATACACAAGTGCTTATGTTTCGCAAATAGAGCTGTAGTGCGAGCTCCAGCATCTGATCAGATGAGAGGAAATGCGGATACCAAGCAGAAACACGAAGAACTACCCCACTGCTGATGCATTGAAGTGAAAAAGATGAAACATTTCTGGGAGAAATAAAATACAGTGCAGCAAGAAAAGGCGGTTTTTATTTAAACAATAAATGTAACTGTGCTTGCCGCGGAGTATGGCCTCGCAAACAAACTCGTTAATGTCAACACTGACTGCGAACGCACTTTACTAAAACTACGTTTATTTAAGGAAAGAGAATGATAAGAGTAGTTAGTTAAAACAAAAAAAAAAAGATAAAAAAAGGTATTGTGATGGACACAAAATGAAATGCTTTAAGTTTTTACACGGGGAGAGCGCTTGGCGTTACAGCTTATCTCTCTCTCTCTCTCTCTGTGTGTGTGTGTGTGTGTGTGTGGTTGCTGCCATTTTACGTCAACGGCAGTTTATTGATGCTGGCGGTGTAATTATTGTACCTCCATCAGTCGTAAAACTGCCATGTATACATCCTCTTGCTTAGTATATTATTCTTCTTGCGTATTTATCGTCATCTGAGGCTTCCCCTTTTGACACGGCTGGTCGAGCTTAGTTGTTACTGCACAGATCAAAGTTCATATGTGTGCAGTTACCACTTTCCTTACACAGTTTTACTATCAGCGACCAATTAGCAGTTATAAAACAGTATAAAATTCACTTTGATTCGCCGATCTCGAAACTACACTCCATCTGCTTTTAGCAATCACGATCGTAGATTCGCAGTTCTGGGGAAACTCGGCTCTTTTCATGTCTCCACAACAGTAGTTGATGTTTTAACACTGGCAGTAGTTCATTTAGTGTCAAACAAGACACTAAATTTAAAGTACATTACTTTATGCAACTCAGCTGCACGCTAAACCTCTGATTCTACCAACGACAATCACTGTCCATTCGTGTACATTGTCACTGCTGTTTATAGCGCTCCACGAAGCTCGCAGTATACTCGCAATCTAACATTTTGTTTCATAACGTCCACGTTACAATTTAATGTAAGCCGTAATCGAAAAGTAAGAATGCGTCCATAAATTTTCACGTGTTTCCGTCTAGGGCTATTACGCGCCATAAACGTTCGTCCGCCGCGCCATTGCACATCCTCACTTCCTGTTACTGATCGACTAGCACTATCGATACTGCTGTCGTATCACAGTTCAAACAACAGTGCCTCATATTAAATTTGACTGGCACAGCACAGTTCCAAAAGCATTACAATTAAGTTCAAACATAAATTGAAACTTTGCATAGTTAATTAAAAGAGTTTCATGCAGGAACAAAAATACAGCGAAAAACAATTACATTTAATACTACACAACAAAACGAAAGGACGTTCTAAGATACCAAAGATATGCATACTGAATAAAATGAAACAAAAGAAAACAAAGAAGAAAAATTTGTTTTCTTTAATATCAGGAAAATATTCACAACTTATAGCATAAGAATATCAGTTACCATTAAGTCTTTTCTGTGGTACTAGGACTGTCATTTTACCACGTGGAATTCATCCCAGTAAGTCAAGAATATTATAAGAAACTAAGAAATTGTCTACAATAAACAGAACAGTGATGTATCAAAAGTTTTCCTATCACTGCAGGAACAAAACGGATTTACATAGATTCGTAATGTGTAGCAAAAGGAAAACCGGGGAAAGCATATACGAAACAGTTACTCAGCACTATATGAAAGACTCTTGTACCTCAAAACAGTGTGCCATAGGGCCTTCCGTGGCGAGAATATTAATGCAGCTGATGATGAAAATCGTAAGTGTACTACAAAATCACTGCTTTTCGTTTCTTTAAAATTCTGAATAATTGTAAATAATGTAAATATAAATCCCGCTTAAACCAAGTTAAGAACTATAGTGTGAACAATTTACACTCCGAAGCAGATAGTTTAATCATCTCCTACAAAGGTGACTCTGTACTTTCGAAATATATTACGTACCTGAAATATAAATGTACGCCGAACGTTTGTATCGTTTTTACAATTTTGCGTAGACGTTTTTATGTTTTATCAATAACAAAAATATAGTACAGTTTTTAACGTCAGCTACAAAGAACTCTTCAGTGGCTACACTTCTTAAAAACTGGACGTAACAAAAGCCAGACTTCAAATCAACAAAGATGATAAGGACAATTGTCAATTCTGTACTGAAGTCTATGAGCGAAATGGGTCAGCGGAAAAGTAGTAGTATGACGTCGACATCATCAGGCTGCAATCTTCTAACTTCGTGAAATCTTCACAACCTGATGGGCAGAGTTCGCATTCGACAGCGAAACCAGAATCCCATTGGAAAACTGCTGCTCTTGTTTCGTGAAATTTCTAATCCATGAAAATAATCACTATCCACTGACGGAAGTCAACATCTGATGTTGTCGGGTGTCAAAAAAAGACAGCAAGTTTCGAAGACTGCCTAGGTGCAGCGTTCCAGTACACCATGCGTAACAGATGCAACGTGTCACGATCCCTGTGTATCACGACTTCTCATTTCTCAAGAGACAGTGAGAAACAGCTATTGCAAGTAACACGTACATTATAATGTCCAGATATCTACGATCAAAACGAATGTACTTACTCACTGAAGCAAGATTAATCTTATAAATTTTAACGAGAAGGCGACTCCACTCAATTGCAAAGTTCATTGAACAGACGTACGAGATCCCCATCACAGGTTGGTACGACTCAGCAACAGCGTTCTCATCAGGTGTGAAACATATGGACCAGTTACATTTGATACGGCTGTAAACCCGACCAGAACAACATAGCTTAACTGAATGAAAAAATAGGAAACAATTTTCGCACACTCGCCATACTGGCTCAGCAAAACACAGTGACCTTCTCGTAAAGTTTTTAATTATATATTTCAGCCTTCTGTCTCACAGGTGGTACCATTACCGGTTTCTACTTACTATCAGGTTTCCATCAGATGCTCTGATTAAAAACAAAGAAAAGGAGATACTAAAATTCTATGAAACAATGTTACGAAACAATTACGTGTTAGCTCGCCAAGTAAGCGAGACTCTGAGTGGATCTTACATTGTTAACATAATTGCGCTTTCATTGTTCTACCTGAAAGCTGTAGCTGATTAAGCAATAATATAATATTCTAGCTCTTAAACAGCAAATATATGATTTCAGTATTAACGATGAGCAATTGGTTGTGAGCGAAAGACCTCTCAAAGAGCAAAATAGTAAAAATACACTGACGGGAAAGAAACTGCAACAGCAAAACATAATTAATGTAGAGTAATCAAATTTCACCAGTACATTTGTCTAGGTAACACATTTATGTGATTAACACTGCAAGAAGCCGCGCGGGATTCGCCGAGCGGTCTACGGCGCTGAAGTCATGGACTGTGCCGCTGATCCCGGCGGAGGTTCTACATCTACATCTACATTTATACTCCGCAAGCCACCCAACGGTGTGTGGCGGAGGGCACTTTACGTGCCACTGTCATTACCTCCCTTTCCTGTTCCAGTCGCGTATGGTTCGCGGGAAGAACGACTGTCTGAAAGCCTCCGTGCGCGGTGTAATCTCTCTAATTTTACATTCGTGATCTCCTCGGGAGGTATAAGTAGGGGGAAGCAATATATTCGATACCTCATCCAGAAACGCACCCTCTCGAAACCTGGCGAGCAAGCTACACCGCGATGCAGAGCGCCTCTCTTGCAGAGTGAAAGGTGGCTACACTGAGCCACAGCGCCAGAGATCGCGCTAGAGAGTATTGTTCCGCCGCCTCCACTGGCAGTGATTATTGAGATGTCGTAGTGGGCAGTGCTTGGGGAGAGCTCGTGGTAGTCAGTGCTTGTTAAGAACTCGTAGCAGAGAGTGTTTGTTGAGATGTGCTAGTAGGGAGTGCTTGCTGAGATGTGATACTGAAAAGTTCTTGTTGAGATGTGGTAATAGCGAGTCGGTGTGGAGATACATTGTAATGATTAGAGTGATTTTGGTCAATATATGAAGGTAACGAAACTTGATTTATTTTTCATTATTTCCATGTTTTAAATAATGCGGCATTACAGGTTCAGTCAACAAAGCATCTGGCTTGTGTTCTTGTATTAGAGTGTAATTCTGGTTTTCTTGAGTAATTATGGTATTTTTATTTTCTTTAATTAATTCAGTATAAATGATATTTAAAATTTCTTGTGTTATTGAAGAAGAACCGTGCCAGATGCGTACGTTGAGTCACACTTCCACACACAGAACAGTTACACTTGTGCTTTGGTTTCATAGGTTTTATAGTTGCTGGGGACTTAATTAATTAATTGTGTTAATGAAAATTTCCATTTCATTCTTTGTTATTGTTCTATGCAGTCAGATAGCGTAATAATACTAGTCAGGGCCAACCGTTTACGAGACTTCGTAACCGAACAGACAGCTACTAAAAAGCAAAAAATTAAAATTATTTGCATTCAATTTTAATTAAGCCCCCATGCACGTGGCGACCGCTGCTTCGGATCGTCCCTTGGAATCTTCTGATTGTAAAAATAGTAGACAGTAGTATTGTTGTAGTAATTTGTAGTTTAGTAATTGTAATCTATTTTGCATGTGTAGATTTGGTAATTGTCATTCTTCTAATGGTATTTTTTCCAGAATTTAATTTTGTTGTCTTGTCTATGGGTTTGACAATTTAGTGCAATTATTTCAATTGTTCGATTAATCGTGTTTGAGGGAAACATTTCGTGTGAATGGTATTGTTGGTGATAACGTGTTATATTCTCTGTGTAATTTTCATATAGTGACGAGTTTTGTATGTTTTGTAAATGATTACGCGATCAATGAAAAAGGCAAAAATGATGAATAGTGAGAATGACGAAATTGTTGACATGGCGAACTCGCCAACACAGGACAACAGTATGATGAATAATGGTGTGGAAAACAATGTAATAAGTCGCGAAAATAATCCGGAAACAGTTCAAAATTTTTCACAATCGAAAAATTCTCAGATTACGAGATTAACGACAGAAGAAATGGAGCAGTTGATGGGTGCTATACTAAATCTGGGATCTGAAATAAAATCATATAGGGAATTAATGGAAACATGGTTAGACTCACTGGGATCACAGTTACGATCTGAAGTTAAAACAGAGATAGGAACAAGTAAAACCGAGATGGAAACAATGACAACACAGTTAGGCTCACGAACAGGGACATGTTTCAAAAACATGAAAGATGAATCAAAGAAAGAAATTAGAGAAGAAGTACAACCGGTTTTGAATGCTCACAATAATAGTTTAATTTCAACAGGAATTAGACAAGAGGAACAGGACAGGGAACAGGAAGAAAAAGATCGCGTGATAGTACAAAAATTTTCAGAGTTAAATTTACAATGTGCACACGATAAGGAAGAAATATTTGAGAGAATCGAGGAATCCGTACCAAATGACAGAATAAATAATCTAACACAACAATATGAACAGTTAACTACCAAATGTGTCAATACTGAAACCCGAGTCGCGACACTTACTGAAGACGTAAATAATCAGAAAGAACAAATCGGTGACTTATCGGAAAGAGTTGAGGAGATTACAGATAAATCGAGAAGTCTTAGCTTAAATGGGGACAGAGATTCGGATGATACAGCTCCATTGCCATTTGCAAAAACAGAGGAGTACCAGAGCATAAATAAACATGTTGACAATCAGGGAAAATTTAATGAACACGTTAAAAGGGAAGTTGAAGCATTACGAATGCAAGTGAAACAAACTGAAGGCGAAATTGTAGGAAAAGACAGTAGAAGAAATTTAAAATCACAGATAGCAGAGGGGTTTCAAGAAAGTAATTTATTTCATTTACGAGACGCAACAAGAGAGCGCCAGGCGCGCGAACTTGATAATAATCGACATTCGGACTGGAACAGTCGCGGTAGGTCTTTGTCGCCACGAGGCGAAAACTTCGACTATAAACACTTTTTGACTGTTCGGAAATTTAAGATCTTCCGCAGTTCTAAGAATGACATACATCCATGTGCATGGTTAGATCAATTTACGTACGCACTTCCGCCGAATTTGCCACTAAGTCACAAACTGAAATTTATGTGCAGCTATTAAAGTCCTTAGGGGATTCACTACACTAAGTGAATATGTGCAGTAGCGTTCACAGGGCCCCGAGCTGTAGTGGTGCTATTTCCCTTTTAGTTTTCTGCACCGCTGCCTACTCTTATACTATTCTTTGCATCTATCAAAACAACTCTTCGACTATCAATCTATCTAGACAGTAGGTAAAGATTAACCGGATATGACGATTTTACCCAAAAGTGACTTTGGAAAGTACCGTTTGGACTTACTATATTTTCTGCAGCATTCATTCGTAGTTTAAACGAAATTTTACTGTTTATCTTCGTGACAATATTACTTCATATGTTGACGATATTCTTATTGCTAAACGTTCTTGGAGTGAGCATAACAAAATTTTGGATTCATTATTACGTATTTTGCAAGAGTTGGCATTACAGTGAACTTGGAGAAATCTGAATTTGGTCGTTCTCAGGTGAAATTTCTCGGTTACATTATTTCTACAGAAGGTATTCTTCCTGATCCAGAGAAACTAGATGCTATTCGTAATTATGCTGTTCCTTCCACAAAATGTGATGTTCGTAGTTTCCTTGGTGTCTGTAATTTTCTTAGACGCTTTGTTAGATTGAATGATTTGCCCACACCTCGTTTACACATTTCAGTTATGCACATTTTGGTCCCAGAAAATGCTTTCATAAATTACGAGAAAATTGTCACTTCAGTAATATGGAAAAACGTATTCGATCTGTTCTTGCCAAATGCAAATTATGTCAAAAGGCTAAGCCGCCAACTGTTTCTCACAGAGCACCGTTGTTTCCTATCATTCCAGCGGAATTAAAGGACATGGCTGCAGTCGATTTGTTCGGTCCAGTGGTTCGTTCTACTAATGGTTTTGCGTACACTTTCGTAGCAGTGGAATTGACATCAAAATATGTGTGTTTTACACCTTTACGCAAGGCAACAGCTCGTTCAGTATCTAATGCTTTCATCAAACATTTTCTTAAAGAAGTTGGTCATGTTGATAAGGTAATATCAGATAATGGATCACAGTTTCGCTCTAAAATTTGGCTTCGTACTCTACGGCGTCGTAAGATTAAACCAATTTTCATTTCACTTTTTCACCCTCAATCTAATGCTTCAGAGAGATGGATGAAGGAAATCAATAAATTGTGCCGTCTTTATTGTCATCAGAATCACAGAACTTGGGATCAGTATCTTCATATTTTTCAAAACATTCTGAATGAACTTCCTAATGACTCAACTTCTTTACCACCTCTATTGATATTGAAAAATAAAGTACCAACAAATCGCATTTCTGAAATTGTTCCTTTTCCGCCTACACGGAAACTGCGGCATTCTGAAGTTGTCAACCTGGCTCTACAAAATATTGCATCTGCGGCCGCTAGAAGAGAGAATTCAGCGAAAAGTCCTGGTCGTTTAAAAATTTTGTCAGTTGGTCAAAAGGTGTTAATTAAGTCTCACCGTTTGTCTCATAAAGGAAAAGGCTTATGTCGCAAATTTTTTCTGCTTTATAACGGTCCATATAGAATTCGCAAAATTATTCATGATAACACTATTGAAGTAGAAACTCTTAAATCTCGACGCTCTAAGGGAATACATCATATATCGAACGTAAAAATTTTTGTGGGATGACATACTTTTGAGACCTCAACAGTTGTACGTAAACACACGGAGAATGCAAGGATACCGCGCTGTGTTCTGGCGGCGGCGCGTACTCAAAGCAACAGTGAAGTCTGCGCGCCGCACAAGGCAGTCGTTGACCGCAAACAATCACTTTCTACGTCACGCGTCTACAGCTGATCGAGCGCTCAGTGCGAATGCACTGACAGACGTAAACAAATACACAGTCTAATTTCTCGGATTAAATTCAGTATAAAGCTATGGTGACTTTATAAATTATGTTATTAACGTTCAGTATTTTTCAGGATACGGTTGTGTAAAATAGTTGAGACCTTCAGGTAAATTCTGTGCGTGTCCGACGTTAAGACGACTTGCTAAGGAGAAAATTTCAGGAAGAATGTAATTTCGAAGAAAAAAAAGTAATAAATTGAAAAGGGTAACTATTAATTGAGTTTATTTTTCAGGTAACATATTTCCTTTTAGGTACGTACTTTAGACGTAATTTGCTGCTCGCGATTACGTGATTCATACTTTGTGCTAAATTTCATGTTCTATGAATTTACTTGTGAAGCGACGTGCTTGTGTACATTTGCTGATTTTGACAATTATTGATTAATGAACAGGCTTGTTATTTGTATATATTATGCATCGCTTGGCTGCACTGCTCTTTTACTGATGTCATATTTTTTTTTAATTATGTGCCTGCTATGCTTATTTATTTAAATTGTAATTGACAACTGATTAATTGTGCTGACTGGGGTTATGTATGTAAGATATACTTTGTGATTTATCTGCTTGCGCCTTCATATTTACTTATTAAGGTTACGTATGAACATTTATTTGCTTATGCTGATACAATGCTAATGACCTGCTTATTATGTTAGATAACATATTTGCTGCCTTGCGTATGGATTGCATATTTACACATTTCTGTTTTGTTGTCATAACTACCCTTTAATTTAGAATATAGAAATGCTGATATACTGTGTACGAACATAGAGTTTGCCGGCCGAAGTGGCCGTGCGGTTAAAGGCGCTGCAGTCTGGAACCGCAAGACCGCTACGGTCGCAGGTTCGAATCCTGCCTTGGGCATGGATGTTTGTGATGTCCTTAGGTTAGTTAGGTTTAACTAGTTCTAAGTTCTAGGGGACTAATAACCTCAGCAGTTGAGTCCCATAGTGCTCAGAGCCATTTGAACCATTTGAACATAGAGTTTAGGTTACACTGTGGTATTAATTATAGATTGTTTGCTTGGCAGAGCCTCGTTGTAGGGATTGTGCTGCATCCACTTCTTGACATTCTGTTCTCTACTGGTATATTTACTCGCTATCGCATGTTTTGCTTACGCTCAGTGCTTTATATTTTTAAGATAAGAAAATGAACTGCTATAATTCTACGAACGACATTGGTACAAGAAACTGCATAGAAGTCACATGAGCTGGAGGTTTTTAGGAAGCTGTATAAATTTATGCTAATGGGAAGGAAGCTAACGACATGACATACCAACACTAGGTTTAAACCATTGACAGTTATTACACTGCATTCTTCGTGAGAAATTGAAATAGGAAGTGACACTTGACACAAGAAATACTCCACATGTTTGCTTCTGCCATGATTCTTGAAGTGGTGTACACACTGTGAAATATTATGATCATTCACACTCCATAATCGTAATTAATTACTGAGAGTTATTCGAACTAAGTCTGTTAGAGGTCATGTACGCATTTCTTTTATTTAATGATGGACAAGGTAAACAAAATGTATCTTATAATTTATAATGAGTAGCAGATTTGGATCAGATGGATTACACGAGAGGTTGTGTGTTGACATTGTGTCTTGGGATTGTATGAGATGATGAATTGAGGTTTGCATTAGGATTTTGTCTGCACTTGTTCGAGGAGACTGACTAGAGGAAAGAGTTGTTATGGAAGTGAAATGATATTGGCAATGAGGTTTATATATATCGACGTATTGAAGAGGTATGATTGAGGTATTGAGATTATGTGAAGTTGATGATTATTGGAGTTTTCGTGGACAAGAGGTAAGGTAAATGATATTGATGATCGACGTATTGAAGAGGTATTATTGAAGTATTGAGATTATGTGATGCTGATGATTATTGGAGTTTTGGTGGATAAGAGGTGAAGTAAGTGAGGAGCATATTTTTTTTGTTGGTTTATATGGAACAAGGAGGATAAAGATGGCAGACTAGAACACTCAAGCAGAAGGAAGATTGTCTACACACACACTTTGTTAAATCACTAAGCAGTATATACTATTTTGGAGAGAGGAAGTAATTGCATATCTTGGCTCACTGACAGTTGTTCGGCAACCGTACAGTTTGATCTGGCTTGGCAAACATTGGTCTTGACATGATGACTATGACGTTGACTAACTATTATTGACTGTTATACATTGCTGCCACTACTACTTGATACACATGATGAACACAAAATTTTGACAGAATTGCATTTACACAGTTAACACTATTCACTTACACAGTAGCACTAATGTGGATGAAAGATGAGTGAGTGTGTTTTGTGTGTTTTCCTTTTATAATCCCAGAGAAGTGATCCCAACCTATCTCCTAAATATTATTTTACTTGTTTGTTGTGGCTTGCACTGACACCCATAAATATTATAGGTTTACTGGTATTTGTGTATTGTAATAGTTAATAGGACAATTATCTGATATCATTTGTGTGTTTGTTATGATTTGTATGTTTAGTGTAAAAGCATTGTATGTGTATTCAAACTATTGTTCATGCCTGAACTGTCTGATTAGTGATGGTGCTGCACTTTTCAACATGATGTGTGACATTTAGTCATGTTTAATTTCTGCTGATGAACAGTGTGATTAGTGAAAGTGAATATTATGGACTGCGGTCTGCACCTGTTCAACATTGCTGGTGCCACTAATGGAACTGCTTATACTGAAATGGTGTTACTTGTTGGTGTCTGCACCTATTCAACATTACTGGGTGCCACTGATGGACTACTGCTACTGAAAAGATGTCACCTGTTGATATCTGCACCTGTTCAACATTGCTGGTGCCACTGATGGAACTGCTTATACTGAAATGGTGTTACTTGTTGGTGTCTGCACCTATTCAACATTACTGGGTGCCACTGATAGACTGCTTCTACTGAAAAGATGTCACCTGTTGTTGTGTGCACCTGCTCAACATTGCTGGTGCCACTAATGGAACTGCTTATACTGAAATGGTGTTACTTGTTGGTGTCTGCACCTGCTCAACATTGCTGGGTGCCACTGATGGACTGCTTCTACTGAAAAGATGTCACCTGTTGATATCTGCACCCGTTCAACATTGCTGGTGCCACTAATGGAACTGCTTATACTGAAATGGTGTTACTTGTTGGTGTCTGCACCTATTCAACATTACTGGGTGCCACTGATGGACTGCTTCTATTGAAATAATGTTACTTGTTGGTATTTGCACCTGTTGACCATTGCTGGGTGCTACTGCTGGAACTGTCAACTACTTGTTTCTTGGGCTATGGAAAGAGTTTATGTGAATATTTGTATAAACAGATTTTTTGTGTATTACTGTTTGTGAAAAGCTATGAGACTCTTACCTGCACATATTCGTCACTGCTGACGCTATTGATTGAATTGTTTAACCACATAATACTTGTGTAAACTATTATGTAAAGTCACATGTATGAAAGAATTTGTATTGATTACTGTATTCTATATAATAGGTTATAGAAAGGTCAATGCAAAGCCAAAATTTTATCTAGTTATATGACATTTACGCATTACTATTATCTTTTATTTTTGTCTGTATTTTTTTGACGAATTTGGTGGTATTTTCACCACCAATGCTGGCAAAAATACCATCAAATTCTAGCCTGTGGAGGAAGGGCATATGAAAGGTGGCTACACTGAGCCACAGCGCCAGAGATCGCGCTAGAGAGTATTGTTCCGCCGCCTCCACTGGCAGTGATTATTGAGATGTCGTAGTGGGCAGTGCTTGGGGAGAGCTCGTGGTAGTCAGTGCTTGTTAAGAACTCGTAGCAGAGAGTGTTTGTTGAGATGTGCTAGTAGGGAGTGCTTGCTGAGATGTGATACTGAAAAGTTCTTGTTGAGATGTGGTAATAGCGAGTCGGTGTGGAGATACATTGTAATGATTAGAGTGATTTTGGTCAATATATGAAGGTAACGAAACTTGATTTATTTTTCATTATTTCCATGTTTTAAATAATGCGGCATTACAGGTTCAGTCAACAAAGCATCTGGCTTGTGTTCTTGTATTAGAGTGTAATTCTGGTTTTCTTGAGTAATTATGGTATTTTTATTTTCTTTAATTAATTCAGTATAAATGATATTTAAAATTTCTTGTGTTATTGAAGAAGAACCGTGCCAGATGCGTACGTTGAGTCATACTTCCACACACAGAACAGTTACACTTGTGCTTTGGTTTCGTAGGTTTTATAGTTGCTGGGGACTTAATTAAATAATTGTGTTAATGAAAATTTCCATTTCATTCTTTGTTATTGTTCTATGCAGTCAGATAGCGTAATAATACTAGTCAGGGCCAACCGTTTACGAGACTTCGTAACGGAACAGACAGCTACTAAAAAGCAAAAAATTAAAATTATTTGCATTCAATTTTAATTAAGCCCCCATGCAAGAGTCTGCCACTTGAGTTTGTTAAACATCTCCGTAACGCTATCACGGTTACCAAATAACCCTGTGACGAAACGCGCCGCTCTTCTTTGGATCTTCTCTATCTCCTCCGTCAACCCGATCTGGTACGGATCCCACACTGATGAGCAATACTCAAGTATAGGTCGAACGAGTGTTTTGTAAGCCACCTCCTTTGTTGATGGACTACATTTTCTAAGGACTCTCCCAATGAATCTCAACCTGGTACCCGCCTGACCAACAATTAATTTTATATGATCGTTCCACTTCAAATCGTTCCGCACGCATACTCCCAGATATTTTACAGAAGTAACTGCTACCAGTGTTTGTTCCGCTATCATATAATCATACAATAAAGGATCCTTCTTTCTATGTATTCGCAATACATTACATTTGTCTATGTTAAGGGTGAGTTGCCACTCCCTGCACCAAGTGCCTATCCGTTACAGATCTTCCTGCATTTCGCTACAATTTTCTAATGCTGCAACTTCTCTGTATACTACAGCATCACCCGCGAAAAGCCGCATGGGACTTCCGACACTATCTACTAGGTCATTTATATATATTTATTGGCTGACATCGAAATAAGTGTCCAGGGAATAGAAAAGCAACTGGAATCACTCAACCGAGGAAAGTCCACTGGACCTGACGGGATACCAATTCGATTCTACACAGAGTACGCGAAAGAACTTGCCCCCCTGACGAGTCCTCCCTCGGGCATGGGTGTGTGTGTTTGTCCTTAGGATAATTTAGGTTAAGTAGTGTGTAAGCTTAGGGACTGATGACCTTAGCGGTTGAGTCCCATAAGATTTCACACACATTTGAACATTTTTGAACACTGCCAGATCACAGGTTAATGAGAGTAATCTGACCGCGAGGAAAGCCATTGTAAATTCGAAACGTAATCGCTAGAATGTTGAACGTAAGCATGCAAACGTGCCAGCAATGCGCTGTACAGGTGCCACATATCTTTTCTTTGGAATCGAATTCCATTCCTGTTGCACTTGGTCGTTCAATACAGGGACGGTTAATGCTGTTTGTGGATGAGGCTGCAGTTGTCGTCCGATGTTGTCCTACATGTACTCGACTGGAGACAGATTTGTTGATCGTGGAGGCAAAGGTAACATGTCGGCACATTGTAAAGCATGTTGGGAAACACGCCCTGGAATGCTGGTCACGAATGGCAGCACAACTGGTGGAATCACCAGATGAACGCACAAATTTGCAGTCAGGGTGCGTGGGATAACCACGAGAGTGCTCCTGCAGTCATACGAAATCTCACCCCAGACGATACCTCCAGGTATAGGTCCAGTGTGTCCAGCACGCAAATAGGTTGGTTGCAGGCAGTCAAGTGGCCTGCCCCTAACCAACACACGTGCCATCACTGACACCTAGGAAGAACCAGATTTCACCAGAAAACACCTGCCTTCCAATGAGCTCTCACTTGACACCACTGAAGTCGCAAACGGTGGTGGTGTAGTGTCAGTGGAGTGCACGGTACAGGGCGTCTGTCTTGGAGCTGTCCTCGAAGTAAAGATTTGCTACAGTTTGTTGCATCAGTGTGATGCCAACTGCTGTTCGGATTGCTGCTGGAGATCCAGTACGAAACGCCAGAGCCAAACGCTGGACACTGGGTAGGGCCACGTGGCCATATGGAGCTCGGTCTTCTTACATTCTCGTGATCATCTCTGCCAGGTCGTATACAGTGGCTAAAATCTTCCTTATCTTTGTGCGATATCGCAAAAGGAAGATCCTCCTTCTCGTAGCCGTATTACACAATCTCGTTCAGACTCAGTAAGGTGTTGATAATGGCGTCTCTTGTCGCCTTAAAGACATTCTTGACTAACACCACCTCACCAGGTCCAATCTCAAAAATAACTGATGTTTACGACCGTTACAGCATGTATTTAAAGCAAACATGATTTGCTCCCTCAACGTGGCGCCACTAACACCACACCTATGTGACAGGTGCAAAACTGCAGTAGACATCCGACCGAAAAAGGATTCTCAACAAAGGGAAAATGATCTGTTATGCAGCCTCTTCTCGCTTTTTTTACATAAATAGTCAAACTGTGTACCTAAAACGGAGTTATCCCCAAATATATAAAAGTATTAGCCTCTGTGTGGGTAATTTGTCTTGATATGACAGGACAAAATAAAGTAGTTGTTTAGAAGAGCGACTACTGTTCCGGTTCGTGCCATGTGTTAAAATAAAAATAATATTAACAAAAAATGTAATAATATGTGGCAGGAATAGTTGTGCACAAACTATGTAATGTATTTGGTTGAAGAATTTGAATACTGTGTGTGTAAACGAATGGTGGTAATACATGGATACTGATTTGACTAGGGTAGTGTGTCTTGTGACAAAATCAGGGCAGAGATGCAAGACACAGCTCGAGGTCTTTCGGTGGCAGGAGCCGTACTATTAAGTTGGGATAGAGGATCCTGGGGGCCCGAACGTGTTGGAGGTCCGAGATCGGAACATGTGTATACCAGTATTTGGCAGCTAACCTTCGATTTATCAGATTGCGAGCTGAGAATTTGAATTGTTAACGTAGAGCAATTCACATTTCCTGTGATATAGTGAACGGTTTATATGTCTGCAACTGCTCTGCTAGAATTATTTCAGATTTAGATTGGACCATTGCGTACAGTATGTGTAGGACCATCATTCATAGCAAAGTAATGTCCTATGAATAAAGCAACAACATATTCCAAACGTATGCTAAACGTTCATTAATAACCCAAGGGATCATTGCCTTAATTCTCGATCTCATTAACCGCGCGGGATTAGCCGAGCGGACCAAGGCGCTGCTGTCATGGACTGTGCGGCTGGTCCCGGCGGAGGTTCGAGTACTCCCTCGGGCATGGGTGTGTGTGTTTGTCCTTAGGACAATTTAGGTTAAGTAGTGTGTAAGCTTAGGGACTGATGACCTTAGCAGTTACGTCCCATAAGATTTAACACACATATGAACACACATTTCAATCTCATTACTAAATTTACTCTCCTCTTATACACCTGGCTGAAAATGACTTAAAAGTTCGTGGTGCCCTCCATCGGTAATGCTGGAATGCAGTATGGTGTTGGCCCACCCTTAGCCTTGATGACAGATTCCACTCTCGCAGGCGTATGTTCAATCAAGTGCTGGAAGGTTTCTTGGGGAATGGCAGACCATTCTTCACGGACTGCTGCACTGGGGAGAGGCATCAGCGTCGGTCGGTGAGCCCTGACACGCATTCGGCGTTCCAAGACATCCCAAAGTTGTTCTATAGGATTCAGGTCAGCCGCGCGGAGTGGCGGCGCGGTTGAGGCGTCATGCCACAGACTGCGCGGCCTCTCCCGCCGGAGGTTCGAGTCCTCCCTCGGGCATTGGTGTATGTGTCGTTCTTAGCATAAGTTAGTTTAAGTAGTGTGTAAGACTAGGGACCGATGACTTCACCAGTTTGGTCCCTTGGGAATTCACCAACATTTGAAAATTTTTGATACAGGTCAGGACTCTCTGCAGGCCATCCCATTACAGGGATGCTATTCTCGTGCAACCACTCCGCCACAGGCCATGCATCTTGAACAGGTACTCGATCGTGCTGAAAGATGCAATCGCCATCCCCGAATTGCTCTTCAACAGTGGGAAACAAGAAAGTGCTTGAAACATCAATGTAGGCCTGTGCTGTGATAGTGCCATGCAAAACAACAAGGGGTGCAAGCCCCCGCCATGAAAAACAAGACGACACCAATAACACCACCGCAACCGAATTTTACTGTTGGCGCTACACACGCTAGCTGATGACGTTCACCGGGCATTCGTCATGCCCACACCCTGCCATCGGATCCCCACATCGTGTATCGTGATTCGACACTCCACACAACGTTTTTCCACTGTTCAATCGACCAATGTTTACGCTCCTGACACCAAGTGAGGCGTCGTCTGGCATTTACCGGCGTGATGTGTGGCTTATGAGCAGGCGCTCGACCATGAAATCCAAGTTTTCTCACCTCACTCCTAACTCTAATAGTACTTGCAGCGGATCCTGATGCAGTCTGGAATACCTGTGTGACGGTCTGGATAGATGTCTGCCTATTACACATTACGACCCTCTTCAACTGTCGGCGGTCTTTGTCAGTCACCAGACGAGGTCGGCCTGTACGCATTCGAGCTGTACGTGTCCCTTCACGTTTCCACTTTACTATCACGTCGGAAACAGTCGACCTAGGGATGTTTAGGAGTGTGGAAATCTCGCGTACGGACGTATGACACAAGTAACACCCTATTACATGACCACGTTCGAAGTCCATGAGTGCCGCGGAGCGTTGCATCCTGCTCTCTCACGATGTGTAACGATTACTGAGGTCACTGATATGGAGTACCTGGCAGTAGGTGGCAGCACAATGCACCTCTTATGAAAAACGTATGTTTTCGGGGGTGTCCGGATACATGTTTTCACTTTGAGAAGGTTTTGTTCAGTCATTTGTATATTACGAACACTCTTAATCGTGTATGGCTACGAAGTCTTTCGCGACGTATTTCTTGAGTAAAAATCCCTCGGTGTACATGCCGCGTCAAATCAGGATAAAACTCCAAGCTTTCGACCACTACCTCCATGGTCGTCGTCAGGGCCAAAACTGACTGTCGTGAACTAGCGAGGTTCCCACTTTTATATGCAAAGGACGGCTTCTGTTTGGCTGGAATACGTCAGCAATATGGCGCGTAGTGAAGTAGTGTCCTCTACTTCCATAGATGTAGTTGCTATCCCGCGTTGCTTGCAGCCCCATCCCTTGAATCAGGAGGTAAAGTGCAAGAAGTGTTTCTCTGCGATTTTTCTTTATCCAGTGCACTCTTTTAGATGTGTTGGTAGAGTGAAAGCCGGATGGACGACTGGGCCATTCTGTGTACGGGAAGCCAACCCATACAGTCTTATATCTGCATAGCCATAGCTTCCATCATCCGTCTCAGAAGAGAGCTATGCTGAATACTTTAGTACACAGAGCCAGGACTATTTCCGACAAGGACCACCTCGGTCCCGAGATTAACCATTTGACGACTGTTTTCAAGAGGAATGGTTATTCTGCCGGTGAAATTAAATCAGTATTGTCCAAGAAAGTAAGACACGATGCCGGCCACATACAAGAAGAGGACCAACACATAGCGCGGCTTCCTTTTTGCGGTGCTACAACGAGCAAGATAGCCAGAGTCCTGAAGAGGGAAGGAATAAAACCAGTTTTCCGACCACCTAGGAAAATTAAGGAAATGTTGAGACCAGTCAAAGATAGTCTCGGCTTAAGAGTGCCGGGAATTTATACTATTCCTTACGAATGCGGCAAGAATTACGTGGGCCAGTCTGTAAGAACCGTTGCCGACCGCTGCATCGAGCACCAACGCCACCTGAAATACAGGTATTTGGAAAAATCTGCGGTGGCTGTTTTTTTTTTCCTTTATTGTAATTTTTATCACCTATACAGGCGGGCTGGCAGCAGCATAGTACGCTGCTCTTCAGCCTTAAGTGGAACAAGAACATGACAGAGGTGATACAGTCAATACAAAAAAACGGCGGGCAAAAAATGGAGATACAAAAAACAAGAAACAAGAAGCCGTTCACGTTGGACGATAAAAACACTAACACTTGTTGACACGGCGCACAAAACACGGAGAACGGCGACGGCACATGTGAACAGTTGAGTTGGAACTGCACGAAACACAAAACGAAGCACACACACTAGACACTGATGGCGATGATCTCCGGCGCGCGAATGTTCACTATGCGTGTGCGAGTCTGGGGACCTGCCAACAGAGGAGGAGGAGGAAGGGGAGCGGGAGAGGGAGAGGGAGAGGGGAGAGCAGAGATGCCACGGGCAGGGGAGAAAGGGGGGAGGGAGGAAGGGGGAGGGGAAGCCTGGGGGGAAGAGGGGTGGAGGGAGGGGACGGGGGAAAAGGAAACAGAAGGGAAGGGAAGGGAAGGGAAGAGAAGGGAGGGAGGGAGGGTGCCTAAAGGAAAGGACACCGGAAGTGGGGGGTGGGGCAGGGTCAAAGTTGATAGGAGGGGTAGATGGAGGGGAGGAGGACATCATCAGGGAGGGGGAGCTGGCGGAAGCCACCTTGGGAGAGGGTAAGGAGGGTGGAGAGATGGAGACCAGGTGGGACGTGGTCATACAGGCGCGGCAGCGGGCGGGGGTGGGAGAGGATTGGGGAGACGAGCGGGTGAGGAGGATCGAGTTTGTGGGAGGTGTACAGGATCCGTATCCTTTCAAGGAAAAGGAGATGCGGTGGCTGAACATAGCCTGCTTAACAAGCATAAGATTTTATTTGAAGAAACCAGAGTAATAGCCCACACATCGAATTACTGGGACTCTGTGATCCGGGAAGCAGTCGAAATTAGACTTAGCGATAATAACTTTAATAGAGACAACGGCTATGCACTTAGCAACACTTGGAAGAGTGCACTGGATAAAGAAAAATCGCAGAGAAAAACTTCTCGCACTTTACCTCCTGATTCAAGGGATGGCGCTGCAAGCAACGCGGGATAGCAACTACATCTATGGAAGTAGAGGGCACTACTTCACTACGCGCCATATTGCTGACGTATTCCAGCCAATCAGAAGCCGTCCTTTGCATATAAAAGTGGGAACCTCGCTAGTTCACGACAGTCAGTTTTAGCCCTGACGACGACCATGGAGGTAGTGGTCGAAAGCTTGGAGTTTTATCCTGATTTGACGCGGAATGTACACCGAGAGACTTTTACTCACTCTTAATCGTGTATTTGCAATTTAAGAACTACCAACATTATACTATTACACAGATACCCGTGGTCTTCAGTTTCAACAATCAGAGTGTAGATACGTTTCGGCTCTTAGCGCTCTACTACAGCTACATGACTATCCTGCAATTCACACTTGAGTGCCTGGCAGAGCGTTCGCCGAACCACTTTCACCCTTTTTCTCTGCCATTCAACTGTCAAACAGCGTGCAGGAAAAACGAATACTCAAGTCTTGTCGTGGGAGCTCCGATTACTCTTATTTTATTTTAAAGACATTTCTCTACAAAATATTTTTGCATTCTGAGGAGAACGTTGGACATCGAAATTTTGTGGAAGGATCTCGCCGCAACGAAAAACGTCTTTGTTGTAATGATTGCCATCCCAACTCGCTTACCATTTCCGTGACACTCTCTCCCCTATTTCGCGGAAGTAAAAAACAAGCTATCCTATCTGATTAGAATCTCATACCGCACAGCAGTACTCCAGCAAATGACGTACAAGCCTAGCGTAGAGAGAGTCCTTAGTAGACGTGTTGCATCTTCTAAGTGCTCTACAAATGAAACAGTCTTTTGATCGCTTTCTCTACAACATTGTGTGTCCGATTGTTCCAATTTAAGTTATTCGTAACTGTTAATCCTAAATATTTAGTTGAACTGGCTACCTTTAGATTTGTATTATTTATCGTGTAACCGAAATTTAGCGGATTCCATTTAATACGCGTGTGGAAAACATCACTATTTAGAGTCAATAGCCACTTTTGGCAGCATAGTGATAACTTGTCGAAATCGTTTTGCAATTGATTTTGATCTAATGATAACTTTACTAGACTGTAAATGGCAGCATCATCTATAAACAATCTAAAATATCTGCTCAGATTCTTTCCTAAATCTTCTATAAAGATTACGAGCAGCAGAGGGCCCATAACACTTTCTTGGTGAACGCCAGATGTCACTGCTGTTTTACTCGATAACTTCGCGTCAATTACTACGAACTGTGAACTTCCTGACAGGAAATCACGAATCCAGTCGCACAACTGAGGCGATATCCGCAGAGTAACAAATTAAATTTTGTCGCCGATTTCAGTAACATACTGAAATATGTATATCCTTGAATTTAGTGTGGCAAGAGTCGGTGGAATGATTACGTTCTTTTGTGTAAAACAAATAAGTTCTTTTTCAGTCCCTCTTTCTACGTCTCTTTCTTGTCTTGATGACTGCAAGAAAGCATATTTCGTAACTCCTAAGATAACTATGAATTCTAATGTTACTATCAGTTAAAATGACCTACCTTTTTTATTGAATATGTACCTTAACCATCGCTTACTGTCTGCACAGGTATATTGTATGTTTCACGAGCTTAACTGCGTTGGTAAGCAGAAGTTTGCTGATGCGACGATTGCGCACCATCAGTGTGCTGTGGTAGCATGCAAGCACCCTTTCTCTTAGAATCTGCTGTCTAAGTTGATTGTTGCACTAAGTTCGACTATTCTTGCTACACACTGCAACACACGTTACCGCGTTGCATTGCATGTTAACAGGGTCCAACCTCTACCCAACTTATTGCTCGCCTACAGAGATTTCAGTGCTTGGATTCATCATAACAGGAAATTTAAAAAGAAACAAAGCGCAGAAACAGGTCCAGCTGGGCTGTTTTGTTTAAATATAACTGCTAAATAAAAATGATCGTTTTTGCTCCCGCTTTATCTTTCGTGGCTCTTTTTCAAAAACCTCGGAATAATTAGTGTGCGGACGCAAATGCAATCTAGGATGCCATCTGTATTCTGATTCCCCCCCTCCCTCTATTCCATTTTTAAAGAGCCACAATAGGTTCGGAAATTGCGAAGTTGCGGAGTTAATACGTAATGTATACAAGTGTGTATGACTGTGTGTAGATAATACACTCCTGGAAATTGAAATAAGAACACCGTGAATTCATTGTCCCAGGAAGGGGAAACTTTATTGACACATTCCTGGGGTCAGATACATCACATGATCACACTGACAGAACCACAGGCACATAGACACAGGCAACAGAGCAAGCACAATGTCGGCACTAGTACAGTGTATATCCACCTTTCGCAGCAATGCAGGCTGCTATTCTCCCATGGAGACGATCGTAGAGATGCTGGATGTAGTCCTGTGGAACGGCTTGCCATGCCATTTCCACCTGGCGCCTCAGTTGGACCAGCGTTCGTGCTGGACGTGCAGACCGCGTGAGACGACGCTTCATCCAGTCCCAAACATGCTCAATGGGGGACAGATCCGGAGATCTTGCTGGCCAGGGTAGTTGACTTACACCTTCTAGAGCACGTTGGGTGGCACGGGATACATGCGGACGTGCATTGTCCTGTTGGAACAGCAAGTTCCCTTGCTGGTCTAGGAATGGTAGAACGATGGGTTCGATGACGGTTTGGATGTACCGTGCACTATTCAGTGTCCCCTCGACGATCACCAGTGGTGTACGGCCAGTGTAGGAGATCGCTCCCCACACCATGATGCCGGGTGTTGGCCCTGTGTGCCTCGGTCGTATGCAGTCCTGATTGTGGCGCTCACCTGCACGGCGCCAAACACGCATACGACCATCATTGGCACCAAGGCAGAAGCGACTCTCATCGCTGAAGACGACACGTCTCCATTCGTCCCTCCATTCACGCCTGTCGCGACACCACTGGAGGCGGGCTGCACGATGTTGGGGCGTGAGCGGAAGACGGCCTAACGGTGTGCGGGACCGTAGCCCAGCTTCATGGAGACGGTTACGAAAGGTCCTCGCCGATACCCCAGGGGCAACAGTGTCCCTAATTTGCTGGGAAGTGGCGGTGCGGTCCCCTACGGCACTGCGTAGGATCCTACGGTCTTGGCGTGCATCCGTGCGTCGCTGCGGTCCGGTCCCAGGTCGACGGGCACGTGCACCTTCCGCCGACCACTGGCGACAACATCGATGTACTGTGGAGACCTCACGCCCCACGTGTTGAGCAATTCGGCGGTACGTCCACCCGGCCTCCCGCATGCCCACTATACGCCCTCGCTCAAAGTCCGTCAACTGCACATACGGTTCACGTCCACGCTGTCGCGGCATGCTACCAGTGTTAAAGACTGCGATGGAGCTCCGTATGCCACGGCAAACTGGCTGACACTGACGGCGGCGGTGCACAAATGCTGCGCAGCTAGCGCCATTCGACGGCCAACACCGCGGTTCCTGGTGTGTCCGCTGTGCCGTGCGTGTGATCGTTGCTTGTACAGCCCCCTCGCAGTGTCCGGAGCAAGTATGGTGGGTCTGACACACCGGTGTCAATGTGTTCTTTTTTCCATTTCCAGGAGTGTAACTTGATTCGTAATTTATTTTCCTAGTCTTTTACTATTCATCTTTTCTTTATTATTACATCTACATCTACATCATTAATCCGAAATTCATAATTAAGTGCCTGGCAAAGGGTTTATCGAACCACCTTCAAACTGTTTCTCTACCGTTCCACTCTCGAACGGCGCGCGGGAAAAAAGAACATTCAGACTTTTCCGTGCGAAGTCGGATTTCTCTTATTTTTTTTATAAGGACCGTTTCCTTCTATGTAGGTGCGCGCCACTCTGAAGAAAAAATTGGTAATTGAAATTTTATGAGAAAATGCTGCCGCAACGAGAAAAGACTTTGCTTTAATGATAGCCTCCTCAAATCGTATATCATGTCTGTGACGATGTCTCCCCTATATCGAGGTAATAAAAAAGAAGCTGCCTTTCTCTGAACTTTTTGGATTTCTTCCGTCAATCCTGTCTGATCCAGATTCAACACCGCACAACAATATTCCACAAGAGGGCAGACACGCGTGGAGTAAGCAGTCTCTTTGGTAGACCAGTTGCATTTTCTAAGTCTTCTCCCAATAAATAGCAGTTTTTGGTTTGGTTTTCCCACAACATTATCTACGATATCGTTCTAATTTAAGTTATTCATTGTGGTAATCCCTAATTATTTTCCTGAATTTACAGTCTTAGGTTTGTGTGATTTAACGTGTAATGAAATTTAGCGGATTTCTTTTAGTGCTCATGTGGATGACTTCACACTTTTCATTATTTGCATTCAATTGCCATTTTCCGGACCATACAGATATCTTGTCCAAATCATGTACGAGCGGATGGAAATCTCTTCCGAACAGCACGTTGCAAGGCATCCCAGATACGCTCAATAATGTTCATGTCTGGGGAGTTTGCGGCCATCGGGAGTGTTATTGAAGCCACTCTGTAACAGTTCTGGACGTGTGGGGTGTCGCATTGTCCTGCTGCAATTGCAGCCAAGTCCGTCGGAATGCACAATGGACATGAATAGATGCAGGTGATCAGGTAGGATGCAAACGTACGTGTCATCTGTCAGAGGTTTATCTAGACGTATCACGGGTCCGTTATTACTCCAACTGAACACGCTCCACACCATTACAGAGCCTCCACCAGCTTGAAGAGTCCCCTGCTGAAATGCGGGATCCATGGATTCATGAGGTTGTCTTCACGCCCGTAGACGTACAGTCGTGGACAAAACGAGCGAGACCCCTCGCCTTTTCGTTATGCTGATCCGCACGGCTTTAAAGTCTGCTACACAGCATAACAGGCAAGGCGACGAAGTGCTACCAACATACTATGCGCAGGCGTGAAATTGACAAACTATCTGAACTTTTTTAGACTGTATTCCATAATTTCTAAGACTATATTAATGCTGATTAGTGTGTTAAATACAACACGTAAATATAAGACAGAACTGAAAGAACAAACGCTAATTGGTATGAACTGGACAAATAAAAATGAATTTCAACTTATCGAGATGACTTAACTGTTTCAGTAAGACAAAGAACCCCAGATCGTTACGAAGTAGCAAAATATTATCCGCATTCGGCCGCGAAACGGTCTGTGTCAACGTTCAGACCAGTCATACTGGATTACCGTTGCTGACCTACCATGAAAGTGTGCAAATTTAGCAATGCGTGAAGATTCATAACGAAATTCAGTTAAAAATCATTCAGTGCCACGCTTAAGTCAATTCCATTATTGACAGAAGCGGAAAAAGTAGGCAGTAACATGTATGAAATTCTACAAGAGTGTCATATTGACATGCACAGGGCGTCAGTACAGAATAAAGGTAGCGATAAAACGTATTGGGTGCGCGAGAATTTCTTAAAATTGCTTTACTGATATTCTACCTGCCTCCATAGAGATTAGAACCGAAAACAAACCAGACCTTCCTTTCACTATGCTAGCAGACAACCTAGGCAAACAGCCCTCTATTATTACCCCAGACATGAACAAGCAGGCAATTTCGAAATGAAAATCTGCAGTTTCTGTTGCATAGAGCTTTCTGGACTCAAAAACATGAATTTTCTTCCTTTATGTCACCGCTTATGTGACAATCATTCGGGATGTTAATCGAAATAACAAATTACTGTTATTAGAGAGTAAATTTTGTAGGATAATTCTGCACCACCCCAGGAAATAAACGGCTACATAGCTGCCAAACGTATTCTGCATTGTTTCGAATTCTCCACTAGACTCGCCACAGCCAGAAAACGTTCATTAGCAGAAGTGTTTCTTAAGCTAGCTAGCAATGAGAATGTTCGTACTTCTAAAACGCGGTGGCATTAATACTGGGATGTGAATTACCACGTGTATAGGCAAATACATTCTATTTGCATTCCTGTAAACGTGATTTGGATCGAAAACGTAGCTACGACTAATATGCTTATGTATCGACAGCAACTAGAACATTTCGAATAAAGAGTAGCGGGTGTTATTTATGCGGCCCTCATCTTCAGTGTTTTCGTTGTTAGGATTTCGTCACCTAAACCGGTAAAAACGGAACCCTACTAGTCTCACTTTCTTGACCGTCTATCGGTCTACCCAACCCTTAAAACCCGTTTACCTCCAGAACGGGTGGACATAATAAGCGGAAATGTATCGCACTTCTTGCTGTAACCGGTCCCTTGCTGGTGTAAAAAAGTGAGCTTCTATGTCAACGCAATCAAAAGATACGACGGTTTATGTAAAGAAAATTTACGCGAAAGGTCAAAAAATGGCTTCAAGAACTATGCGACCTAACTGCTTAGGTCATCAGCCCCTAGACCTAGAACTACTTAAACCTAGCTAGCCTAAGGGCATCACAGACATCTATGCCCGAGGTAGAATTCCAACCTGCGACTGAAGCAGCCGTGCGGTTCGTCACTGAAGCGCCTGGAACCGCTCGGCCACCGCAACGCGGCGAAACCCTACTCACCTCATGTATAATGATAATATATACTGTCTAGTGAGGATAAACTGTATTCTCCAGCAACTCAGATCGTTTGATCACGGAACTTTTACGAAGCTACATTCAAACTTTGTCGAAGTCGTCTGCAATATCCATTACAAACACCCTAGGAACTTCGTATGCGATATCCACTTCTGAATACGCTGGCAGATAATGCAGTACTATAACAAGTAGGTGGGAACTTATTGTTATTGGTCCATGCATGACACTTTATTTCAATATCACTTTAACGCGCCTAGGTGTTCGTATATGGCTGAAATTAATGAACAAAAAGTAAATAAACAGTAAACAACTTCGATGTTCAGATCAAGTGAAAGTCACATGTCGTAATTACAACATAATTTCGTTGTTACATCTACATGACTACATCAACAGGATTTCTTTGCAATCCGGACTTACGTGCCTGGCAGAAGGTTCGGATTATTTCTCTACCGTCCCACTCATTAACAGTGTGCGGGAAAAGGGACTACTTAAATCTTTTCTTGCGAGCCTTGAATTACATTATTACTATGGTTTCTTCTTGTGTAAGTACCCTAGGAAATAATGTTTTGGCATTCAGAACATATGGTGGTGATTGAAATTTCGTGAAAAGATCTCGTGGCAACGAAAAACGCATATGTTTTCATGAATGTTACCCCAACTCGATTATCAAATCTGGGATCCTCTCTCCCCTATTTCGTGACATTACAAAGCGTGCTACCGTTCCTTGGACGTTTTTGCGTGCACAGTCAATCACGTCTGTCAAGGATATTATAGCAGTGGACGGACAAACGTAGTGTAGGCAGTGTTTTCAGTTGGCCTGTTGCGTATTCTTAGTGTGCGGCCAATAAAACGCAGTCATTCGTTTGCCTTCCCCACAAAAGTATGTTTTCGATCTTTCCAGTTTAAGTTTTACTGGGTACTGAGATGAACTGACAGTGCTTCGACTTGTGTTTTGTCATGTAACCGAAAGTTAATTATTGTTATTGGACGCAGCTTTCGTGTTTAAGGGGATACGGAATCGGATTTTGGGTTAAAAAATCGAATTTTTTTTTATTGGCGTATTATATTCTGCCATGTTTCCTCTTTAAAATGACGTATCATACATAGCTCTACTACAATTATAACTATTTTATTTTTATATATTTGTGAGATCGGGTATTGCGCTCTTCACAGTGGTATAATGTTCGCTATGTCAAATATCTGGGAGATGGTGACTCTAAAGCATTCAAAGAAGTTTTGGAAAGCAAACCATATGGGAACAGTGTAAATATAAGCAAACTTGAATGTATAGGACATGTGCAGAAGAGAATGGGTGCCAGGCTGAGAAGGTTAAAATCAGTTATGAAAGGGAAAAAACTAGATGATGGGAAAACCTTGGATGGCAGAGGAAGATTGACTGATTCCATAATAGACCACATTCAGAACTGCTATGGCCTTGCAATCAGGCAAAATACAGGCAATCTTGAAGAAATGAGGAGAGCTATATGGGCTTTATATTTCCACACCGCATCCACGGATGAGCATCCACAACATGGTTTGTGCCCCAAAGGTGAAAACAGCTGGTGTAAATACAATAGGGGACTAACAACAGGAGAGAAATACATTCACCACCACAGTCTACCATCAGCCATCATGGCAGAAATAAAGCCCATTTTCAGAGATCTGGCTGACAGAAGTCTTCTGATGAAATGTCTTCACGGAAAAACGCAGAACCCCAACGAGTGCTTGAATAGTGTGATATGGCATCGTCTCCCAAAAACAGTGTTTGTCGGAATTAATACACTACATTTTGGTGTGTATGATGCTGTGGCAACCTTCAATCTTGGAAATATAACTAAATGCCAGGTCCTTCAAAAGTTGGGTATGTGTGTTGGTTCCCGTACGGTACGTGCTATGTTCTTTTTAGATCAGCACAGACTAAGGCATGCTGATAATATAATCAAGACATTAGTGAAAAAAGCAAGACAGGTGCAGAGGGGTGCCAAAAGAAGACTTGAAGATGATTATGAAGACTGTGAAGGGGGTATTAGCTACGGATCAGGAATGTTTTAATCTTCTTTCTCCGTTTCCCGTAAGTTTACTTTTTACTTCATCTAGGAACATTATCTCAGGTACTGGTCAACCTAGAAGTCTGAAATTTTTATGACGTAGTGACATAGGTCCCTATTACATACTGAAACAACGATTTTTTAATTACTTGATTTACAAAAGACTTAGGGGTGATAGTCTAGTAAAAAGCGATGGAAAAAATTTACTTAAAAATAAATGTACAATATCTCTGTAAGAAAATACTTTGACAATAAACTGTTGTTTCAGTATTGTTGTAACATATGAATGCACATACAGTAAAATTTTTACCTCTCTGTCTCCAGTAGTTTGTGAGAAAATGTTCCCTATAGTAGGCATATATTAACATTGCGGGGATAGGTGATTCCGTATCCCCTTAATGTATTCCTCAGTCAACAATAGTAGACTCCTCGTACACCACACATAACTGTTTCAAAGTATTAAATTGTTACTGATCTTACCATGTTGCAGTGGTCATCTTAACTTGCCGTTTTGAAAAAAAGGAAAATATTTTAGCGAAATGTAGCAACTAAGAAGCGGAGTATCCAAACAAACAAACGTTTCCGGTTTAAGTAGTTGCAGTAGGTCTACTACACAGTAACGTAAATTAGGAGCAAAGTCCATAAGTAGATCCTCATCAGGAAAACCAGCCCTCATAATGCAAAGTGCAACTACAACAAAGAAAGTTTCCAAACATGTCAATGAGTAGTCGAGGAAAGTGGACGCATTCTGTCTACTGAATCCCAACGCACGCAATTTACGAGGGGGCACGCCAAGTGTCAGACCCCGATCTTGCTTTTAACTACGCTCATTGAAAGAGGGGACAAAATAAGCTTAAACTCTACCGCTTCTGAGAAAACGACGGTCAAAGTGTTCAATGCGTTGTTGCTATAGTGTAGATACCGCTTAGCGGTTAAGGATTCAACTGAAGCGGTGGCTCTGCGGCTACCATAGCGACTTCGGAACTTTGCGCTGCGAGTTCGAAACCCGGTTTTTCCTTTTTTCCCCCCTCACTCTCTGAATTATCTATGAATGTTTATTCCAATTTATGATGAAACACTGTTGTCGTTATTCGTCAGTTAATTTACTGTGTAAAGAAATAAGTTAAAAAGGGAACACACAGTGCGTAGTGGGGCGATCACTCTGTTGTAGAAATAATTCAGAAGCCAAGATCGCTTAAATACTGTCTACTGGATAACCGGTTTCAACACACTAAAGGTGCCATTATCGGATCTAAATGTAGATTAACATTGATAAACCATTTGGATATAACGATACATGAGGCAGACGAGATGATTTTATATCAGCTTGTCTCATTCGTTTATTATTTTTTTAATTCATTAATTACACATAAAGTTAATTGTCGAGTAATGACAACATTATTTCAACATAAATTAGAAAAAAAATATTCGAAGATAATTCTGATAGAGAGGCAGGAAAATAAAATAATTAAAAAACCCAATATGGTCTCGAACACGGGAATCAATGCTAAGAAGGAACGACGGTAGCCACTGAGCCACCGCTTCAATTGCGTTCTCGGCTGCAGAATGTATCTACACTAGAGCAACAGCGCGTTGATAACTTTGGCCGTCGTTTTCTCGGAAACGGTCGAGTGTCTGCAGATAAGCCGAAACACAAGTTCGCTTATTTTGTCCTCTCCTTCACTGACAAGGGGAGGCCGCCAATTGTGAAATTCAGATTCGATTCATACTGCGCATAATAAAAGCTCATGGCCAGAGGTGTAATGTGGCAAAGCACCAAGATGCACTTCTCAGCCGTTGTCGAGAAAATCGACAGTTAGAAGAAACCGCTGCGGTGAAATACTCTCTACGATTCACAATTTTCTACAGCGTCGTGGCGCAGCGGTAAGCGCTCGAGTTCGTAATCCGAAGGTCGGCGGATCGAATCTCGCTCCATGCAACTTTTTTTTTTTAGTATTTGTTTTTTGTAATTCAAATGTGTGTATAAACACACACACACACACACACACACACACACACATATATATATATATATATATATATATATATATATATATATATATATATATATATATATATAATTCCCGGCAACAGGTTGCAACAATTATGCATATAATAAGTTGTTGAAAGTCGTTTGTCGTGGAAAAACTGGCGACTTCGAACATCATTATGTTTTCCGCAAACAAATTTGTATTTCACAAATGTTATTAATTGTCTTCATAATGTTAACCACGTATAGTTAGCGGAAGACGTAGAAACGATATTCCGAAACGAATACGTATAGCGTAAGTCAAACGTTCGAATTAGAATAGAAACCCCACGAACACAAATTTGCTGTGGCAGGTATGAAATATAAACTCCGTTAATCGCTCGTTACACTTGAAGGACAGATGTTGAATGGGCCGAAACGAGCCGCCGCATAACAGCGTAGTTGCCTGCTAACTTCGAAAGAAGGTAGATGCGGTCCCTAGCACAACTTATAACACCGTCGAAAATCAGTGCGGACGTGAGAGCTTTGGTACACCCTGTTAAACAAACGGTAAAATGGAGGCGGTACAATTGGAGAGCGATCCGCCTTCACCAACATGCATAAGCAATTCATTAATAGTTTATATATATATATAAACTGTAGAAAATTATTAATCGTAGAGAGTATTTCACCGCAACGGTTTCTTCTAACTGTCGATTTTCTCGACAACAGCTGAGAAGTGCATCTTGGTGCTTTGCCACATTACACCTCTGGCCATGAGCTTTTATTATGCGCAGTATGAATCGAATCTGAATTTCACATTTGGCGGCCTCCCCTTGTGAGCAAAGTTTCGGGACAATCAGCCTATGACACTTGGCGAGTTCCCCTCGCTCGTCGAGTCGCTTCTTACGCCCGGCGAGAATTATGTATGCCTCCGAGTAAACTGCGCCACCTGGAAACACGGCGAGCGGGGATAAACACGTTTTCCTTCTTATAAGGCAACCCTCTACAGATAAAATTCATGAAGTGTTCTTCAGGTTGCCTCAGATATTTCAGAAATGTTTCTTGCGTCAGGCCTGCCGCATATGCAAAACGTAAACATTTCATTTCATGTAATATTTATCAGGATAAGACATGACAAGAGTGGACCAGTCCCTTCTGAGAAAAATTAGAGATTTTAAGTTGCTCCACTATGTAATGACACGGGTATGGGCTTGCGATCTCTCTTTTATGCCATCGATTTCCGTGTTACACATACTTGGCCACTGCGTTGTGGCTGCCATCGTGGAGGAGGCAGTCTGTTTCCTGCCAGCGCTGTTTCCGCAGCCAATATTAACCGCGACGAATCATTCAGTCAACGCTAAATGGCCCATCTGGCTGAGGCAGACAAGGGCGCTATAATAGAACTCCATGCAGAGGGATCTTCAAATGCCGACATAGCAAGAACTATGGGTCTTCACAAGTCGACGGTAGCCAGGTGGATCAGACGAAAGGAAGAGAGTGGTAACTTGAATGGGAGGCCTCATGGCCGTCGCCGCAAAACAACAGCAGCTCAGGATCAGCAGATACGCCGTTTCAGTGAGAACCACCCATTTGTCAACGCACGACAAATTCAGCAAACTTTGGGTCTCAATGTTAGCAGTAAGACCGTCACTCCTCGTGTAAGGGAAGGTGGACTGAGAGCAAGAAGCGCTGCTGTGAAAGAGACATTGACTGTTTCCCAAAGAGAAGCTTGCCTTGCTTTTGCTACTGAAAATGGCGACAAACCTCTCCAGATTTGGAGGCGAGTGATTTTCACGCACCAAAAAGTTTTCTCTACGGCATCATCCGGAAAAGTACTAGTTTACCGGCCTAAATGTGCTAGGTATAATCGAAAATATATTTACAGTTGCCGAAGGAGTGGCAGGTTGTCGGTGCCGGCCGGTGTGGCCGTGCGGTTCGAGGCGCTTCAGTCTGGAACCGCGTGACCGCTACGGTCGCAGGTTCGAATCCTGCCTCGCGCATGGATGTGTGTGATGTCCTTAGGTTAGTTAGGTTTAAGTAGTTCTACGTTCTAGGGGACTGATGACCACAGATGTTAAGTCCCACAGTGCTCAGAGCCATTTGTAGTCGGTAACGGTATGGGCGTGGATATCGGCCGTAGGGTGTGGGCTCCTGTGGGAAGTGGAAGGAAGATTCGATGCGCGCAATTACATATCAATTCTGGAGAACGTGATGTTGCCTGCTGTGGCAGCAAGATTTGGCGATGATCAGATCATGTTCCAACAAGATCGCTCGTCTATTCATATGGCACGTGTGGTTAAGAGGCGGGTCGACGACCATAGTAATATTACTGTAACGGAATGGCCACCTAAAGGAGCTGACACGAATCCCATTGAGAATATCTGGGCAGAAATGGTCAGAGTAATACGAGAAAAGGGCAGTCACCGTCGACTCGCTGACAGCTTTCTGATGTGATTCATGACGCTTGGAATGAGTTACTTGAATCTCCTAGTTATGTGGCTCGAGTTGTGGGCTCAATGCCCAACAGACTTCGAGCTGTTGTGGAAGCCAAAGGAGGCTTCACCAATCAGCTGTTTCAAGCTTTGTTTCTTTCTTCTTCGTCTTTTTTTTTTTTTTTTACTTACAGACGTATATTTTATATAATTTCAAGGAAACGCAGTAAATGGAATGTGGACTGATTTTTGAGGCTTCATTTTGTGACGGCTAAACAGTGCTGCATCATGGGACCCGCTATTTGTCCACATGTGGCTGAACATCAGAGGTGTAAAAAATTTTGAGGTGCCGAAGTTCTCTGGAAGAATAACGTCTTTTAGACAAGGAGATGATTTTTAGTTCATTTCATTTTAACCATTCACACTATGATTTGACATTCTAATCTTTGATTTCATTTTATTATTATGTATCTTTTCTCCAGTGAAAGTCAACGGTAGTAAGTTTCAAGATATGAAGAATAACTGGAAGTTTCTAATTTGTGGAAAGCGTATTTAACAGTTAATATTTTCGACAAATCTGTAGTTATAGGACATATTAAGAAGCGAGTCAAAAATGGCATTGTGGAATGATCAGGTTGGTCTCTAAAGGGTAACGACGATAAAATAGCAAATATGAAACTATGGGTAACAACTATTGTTGATGGTGAGGAGCCATAATCGATATGTCACTTTTCCGTAATTGTATTTCTGAAGTTTATCGTCAATCCTAGGACTGACACCGATACTCTGTTTTACGTAAAGAATACAACCTTCAAAATTTATTTAGCAGCGCAGAATATTAAATCACAGTTTATAGATCAGGAACCTAATCCAACTGCCTTTAATTTTATTTTCACGGATGACATTGAGACAGTAAATAACAAGAGAAATAAGAAAACTCTCAGAATCAATATAGAGAATTCAAGTATCATGTGAATTCAAAAGTTTGCTATAATAGCGATTAATTGCTTTTTACAGACCCCTTCATGCCTACGTTTTCCGTCAGACAGACAATGTTTGAAACTAGGACTAACGAGGTAAACAATTTTTCCACAAATTATCAAATTGGAAGTCGGAGAGCCAGTTACATAAATTACGATGACAACAAACGTTTTTCAAGTAAACTGATCACAGGAGGCATCCAACGCATTTATTGTGAGTTACATGCACAGTATGTAAACTGGCAACGCCACCAACACACAATACCACTAACAAGGGAACATCCCCATCGCACCGCCCTCAGATTTAGTTATAAGTTGATACAGGGGATAGGCCTTGAAAAACTGAACACAGATCAATCGAGAAAACAGGAAGAAGTTGTGTGGAAGTATGAAAAAAATAAGCAAAATATACAAACTGAGTAGTCCATGCGCAAGATAGGCAACATCAAGGATAGGGTGAGCTCAGGAGCGCCGTGATCCCGTGGTTAGCGCACGCAGCTGCGGAACGAGAGGTCCTTCCGTCAAATTTTCCCAGAAGTGAAAAGTTTAATTTTTATTTTCAGACAATTATTATCTGTCCGTCCGTCCGTCCGATGCGAGGTAACCGCGCCGTAGTATGATGACGCTACACCTAAAAAACATCGAAAGACATGACGTCAGTCGACTATAGCGCACGGAAGAGAGAGTATTCCTGCTAATGAGGCTCCCTGGCTGGCAGTTAACTGTTCGCTACTTTGGACGAGAGTGCATTAAATACGTGCGATGCATTGCGTGGGCAATATGAATCCAGCAAATATAGCTCGTGACTCCAATAACAATGTCAATGAATATTTTCCGAACTGTAAGGCATCGGAAAGTTCCTTAAGGGATCGAACGATTGTCGAACATTTGTATGATTATTTCCTACATTTGTTGAATAACAGTACGTGTGGTGATGATTGTCTGAAAATAAAAAAAATCAAACAACTAACCCGAGGGAAGCCTTAAACCAACGACCTCTCGTTCTGCAGCTCCTCACGCTAACCACGCGACCACTGCGCTCCCGTGCTCAAGCTATCCTTGATGTTGCTTATCATGCACACGGACTACTCAGTTTGTTTGGTTTGAATATTTTTTTCATAGGTCCACACAACTTCTTCCTGTTTTTCGAATGATCTGTGTTCAGTTTTCAAGGCCTATCCACTGTGTCAACTTATAACTAAATCTGAGGAGGGTGCGATGGGGAGGTTCCCTTGTTAGCTATGAAACAACTGTAGCAAAACGGAGCATCCTCGTTATCCATGTGATGGATAAGACGACTAATTCGCAACATAAATGTCAATGTAAGCATCAGTTTCTGTTGGAACGTGCTTCCCGGACCAAATAACATACATTTCCTACGTCTTCAATGCGAATCATGTAGCAAATGTAATTTAAAGGACATAAAAATATCGAGTGAATTTACTAAAATAATTATGAACCACTTGAATTTGCATTCAACAGGCAATGTTCAGAAGTCTGGTGTAGGAGTACTGCATGCTCTAATTCGAAACAACAAAAATCAACAGAGTAACTATTATTGAACGTCATCAGGTCACTCATCGAGCATTCCTATGCAGTACTGTTACTGGTGACGTGTTATGATGCCTTTATCGTTAACTTCCTAAGAAGAAATGAAAGGCTGAGCCCCACCAAAAGACGTAAACTCGAGGAAAGAGTTGCGTGAACATATTATTTTACATCTGATAAATCCAAAAGTGTGTTTTGGGCTACGAATTCTGCCCCCAGGGTGTGTGCAACACAGCTGGAATTTGTTGCCAACAACTGAGACACCTTTCGGTCACAGTGTAAGAAAATCGAGCAACAAAACTACATCACCTGTGCTACTGCATGATAACGCACTATGTTGATTTGAGAAACAAAACTATCCAGGAGATTGATAGGAAAGTCGTCTCTCAGGCACATTTGTATTGATAGGGAAGTCCTCTCTCAAGCACTTGTCCCTCTCGTCATATATTTGTAAAATTTTACCTTTCCCACTCTAGATCGATCAACCGTCAAGGCAATTCATTTCTAGACGAAAATACTTTTAAAACTACTCTTGTTTATTGACATCGTTAGAACAAGTAGGTTTCTACAGGCGTAGAATTTGTAAACAACTTTAGCATTGTCATATCGTTTTAGATATCGTGAAAGAAAATTCTGCTGCTAATTAATTTCTCTTTGATAATTACTGTTGCGTTTAGTAAACTAATGGAAAATGCAATTAAAATATTCACTGTACTAATACAAACTAAAGTCAGCTTAATACAGAAACATCACGACGGCAGTCTATCTTAATAAAGCATTAAGTTTCTGTGAGACAATTGGGCTTATTTTAACACGAATTAGTAGGATATTACAGACTTTACACTTAGAAAAGATCTGTATTTATTTCATTTCCTGTACCATTCGTAAGTGTTATGAAAATGGGGCTTTTCATAGATAAAATTATGTATTCACAACAACAAAAAAATGTCGGCAGAAAACAAAAGTGGCATTATGAATCTGGCAGTACCGTAAGGTTTTCACTCTGACACTAAGAGTTACTGAAAGTAGCAAGAAGAATTTTGCTCGAGCGTTGTCTTACGATTCCCTTATTAAGTTTTTATCTGCCTGCTTGTAGCTGTGCTACAAAAGAATTAAAAATCTGGCTTTCAGCAAGTCTCGAAAGGCGAACAAAAGCAGCTTGCACCTGGTTACTAAGCATGTTACCTGGGGACTGGTTTTTTCTTAAAGCGGGAAGACATCCTTTTGTGGTTCAATTGGCAAATGTCAGTCAGACGTGTGACGTTAGTCTAAGCGTTTCGGTGTGTTGAATTTGTACCAATGATTTTTCTACACGTTTTTTCTGTCCCAAATAGAGTTGAAGTCTCCCATTAGTATTTTCACGTCATCTTGGTGAATTTTGCTCATGGTATTTTCGAGTGTGTTCCAGAATTTTTCAACATTGTGGGTGTTTTTCTTATTTTCGATGTTGGTGGGTTCAAATGGTTCAAATGGCTCTGAGCACTATGGGACTTAACTGCTGTGGTCATCAGTCCCCTAGAACTTAGAACTAGTTAAACCTAACTAACCTAAGGACATCGCACACATCCATGCCCGAGGCAGGATGCGAACCTGCGACCGTAGCGGTCGCGCGGTTCCAGACTGTAGCGCCTAGAACCTCTCGAACACTCCGGCCGTCGATGTTGGTGGGGACACGTGCATTGATGAGTGTATATGTTTTACTGGGGCTCTGAATGACCATAGTCATAAGTCGCTTGTTGACGGGCCAGCCGCGGTGGCCGAGCGGTTCTTGGCTCTTCAGTCTGGAACCGCGCGACTGCTACGGTCGCAGGTTCGAATCCAGCCTTGGGCATGAATTTGTGTGATGTCCTTAGATTAGCTAGGTATAAGTAGTTCTAAGTTCTAGGAGACTGATGACCTCCACTGTTAAGTTCCATAGTGCTCAGAGCCATTGGAACCTTTTGATTGTCGATCGGTGTGAATTCTTTGGCAGAGTTGATAGATCGGTGTTCGAGAAATGCAATGCCGAAGATTGGTACGCCTTTCGTTACCTTTTGTTGTATTCTGCTCTTGAAGATGCAATGGTTTCCCTAATACACGGTTTCATTGTCAGTTAGTCGTGGTTCTTGAAGTGCAAGGATGAGAATTTTTTGTCGGTCCATTTCTTTTGTGAGATTATTTAGTTTTCGTGTTTGGATCAAGGTATCGATGTTTACTTTTAAATGCATGTTTTTTGCTTGTAGGGAAATTTACCAGAGATCTTCGATATTCTCTGTCGTGCTAACCTGGACTCCCCAGAATCCGAAAATCCAACTGCCGCCTGTCGACAGCCGGGTTGTGTACCACCTGGGATAAAGTTGACTTTGCTTGCATAGTTTACGTTTGCTTGTGTTTCATTGGTTGTGCTTGGGTGATACCAGGACCGGACAGGACCAGAGGGTGTTGAAGCCTTTGAAAGCAAATATTTTCAGCCAAGCTCATTGAGCTAACACGGTGACCAGAGTAACGGTGATTTTCACTCAGACGTGTCTGGATTTTGCGTTCAACGGATTGAGTAGCCGTTCAGGATTGTGTTAGTATTTGGTTCACCCCTAGTATTTGATTTCCTCGGTACCACCCATATGGGGGAGGGTTTCCACTATCCGCCACACGGGATTATTATTATTATTATTATTATTATTATTATTATTATTATTGTCATTATGTCTCAGCAAATCCCATATGGTGTATCTTCCCACCACTGAAATAGATGTGTATTGTTCGATTCAGTATTTCCATCACATAAATGTGGTTTATAATTACGTTACATTGCTACTAGTAGACATATTTCTCACTTTTTCTTAGACAGTTGCTACCTGTTACTCCATCATAGGAATTTATGTGCGAAGCATTGTTGAAATACAGACGTTCAAATTATCCGATTTCTGTAATTTCATTTCGATACCACATCGTTCTAATCGGATTCAGCCAGGTAGTCTTAATGTGGATATCCGACCACGACTGTCATCATATGATAGACTGTGTAAACCACATTCTTTATCGGACTGTTGAATATAGATCACTTATCTATGACAGGACCTGAATTCTTAAACACTGTGGAAAATAATAATCCGATGTGCTTATTACAAATACGTTATTCCAATATAAATATGTGAACTAACGAGATAACAGTTTATTTACAGGAGCAGAACTAATGTTCAAATGTTCAAATGTGTGTGAAATCGTATGGGACTTAACTGCTAAGGTCATCAGTACCTAAGCTTACACACTACTTAACCTAAATCATCCTAAGGACAAACACACACACCCATGCCCGAGAGAGGACTCGAACCTCCGCCGGGATCAGCCACGCAGCTCATGACTGCAGCGCCCCTGACCGCTCGGCTAATCCCGCGCGGCTACTAAAAGTATACTCGTCCACAAAACCCATGTGGACAATTATCTGATAATCGGTCAAGCTTTGCTTTGTCGCTGCTCTTTAGGACAAAAGAATGGACAGCTCCCTGCTTTTTGCGTTTCCGATAGCGCCTACGATAAGAATCTGGTGTCATATTATGTTTCAGAGCCGTAAACTGTTTATTTTTTCACCTCATACTAAAACAAAAGCTATGATATGAGACGAGGAAATGACTTATATGCTTCTCAGGAACTTAAGTTTTTCGCGTTAATTTTCTCACTTCATTCTAAAACAAGGACGTTAATATGAGAAGAGGAAATGAAATATACGCTTCCAAGACATATTATTTCCTTGTGTGCTACTACTGCATACATGAAAGCCCTGCAGTTAATTTTTGTATGTTGGATAAATTTTGATATCACCTCACATTCCTTTGTGAGAAGGTTCCTATTTTCTTAGGATTCAAATAGAGTGGACATTTCATCACTGGTTAATATTCTCATGACTAATGACATGATACCCGTTGCAATTGCTCCATGGCACCTGTGAGTAGAGTCTCACGTTGGTTACTATAAGAACACGCAGGCAGTGATATCCGCTCACTGCAGTCAGAGCCAAGGTGATTTCTTTCTGTTTATGGCGAAGCGTCTGCTGCAGTGTCCACGCTCAGCCAACATAAACAAATCGCGGCGGAATTGGGCAGTGCTGATCGCTGCGCTTGTCGCAGGCCTCGACAACAAGAGCGCACTCTCTGCTAACGATACTATGGAGTTAATACATCTTACTTAACGTAATATGCAGGACGTGGGTTAGGTGAAAATTCAGTTTGTAACTTCCCATCGCATTAACATACTTTACAGTCATATTTGATGCCCGGTTGTCTGTCTGATGTTAATAGTATTGATTCAGATTGTGCATTAACACGAAAACTCACTCACACACACACACACACACACACACACACACACACACACACACACACACGCACACACTCATTGATTCCAGTGAGGGTGACAACTACTGTGTGTTGAACAACACATGCACCAGTCAGTTCCTCAGTTGGCGTCGAGTGGATGAGTTTTTTCAATTACCTTGCATTGCAAGAATTGTATGTAAGAGCCTGAAAGTAAATGGACTTGTATCCTAAAGAGCTGCGACAAAGCAAAGCTTGACCGATTATCAGATAATTGTCCACATGGGTTTTGTGGACGAGTATACTTTTAGTAGCCGCGCGGGATTAGCCGAGCGGTCAGGGGCGCTGCAGTCATGAGCTGCGTGGCTGATCCCGGCGGAGGTTCGAGTCCTCCCTCGGGCATGGGTGTGTGTGTTTGTCCTTAGGATGATTTAGGTTAAGTAGTGTGTAAGCTTAGGTACTGATGACCTTAGCAGTTAAGTCCCATACGATTTCACACACATTTGAACATTTGAACATTAGTTCTGCTCCTGTAAATAAACTGTTATCTCGTTAGTTCACATATTTATATTGGAATAACGTATTTGTAATAAGCACATCGGATTATTATTTTCCACAGTGTTTAAGAATTCAGGTCCTGTCATAGATAAGTGATCTATATTCAACAGTCCGATAAAGAATGTGGTTTACACAGTCTATCATATGATGACAGTCGTGGTCGGATATCCACATTAAGACTACCTGGCTGAATCCGATTAGAACGATGTGGTATCGAAATGAAATTACAGAAATCGGATAATTTGAACGTCTGTATTTCAACAATGCTTCGCACATAAATTCCTATGATGGAGTAACAGGTAGCAACTGTCTAAGAAAAAGTGAGAAATATGTCTACTAGTAGCAATGTAACGTAATTATAAACCACATTTATGTGATGGAAATACTGAATCGAACAATACACATCTATTTCAGTGGTGGGAAGATACACCATATGGGATTTGCTGAGACATAATGACAATAATAATAATAATAATAATAATAATAATAATCCCGTGTGGCGGATAGTGGAAACCCTCCCCCATATGGGTGGTACCGAGGAAATCAAATACTAGGGGTGAACCAAATACTAACACAATCCTGAACGGCTACTCAATCCGTTGAACGCAAAATCCAGACACGTCTGAGTGAAAATCACCGTTACTCTGGTCACCGTGTTAGCTCAATGAGCTTGGCTGAAAATATTTGCTTTCAAAGGCTTCAACACCCTCTGGTCCTGTCCGGTCCTGGTATCACCCAAGCACAACCAATGAAACACAAGCAAACGTAAACTATGCAAGCAAAGTCAACTTTATCCCAGGTGGTACACAACCCGGCTGTCGACAGGCGGCAGTTGGATTTTCGGATTCTGGGGAGTCCAGGTTAGCACGACAGAGAATATCGAAGATCTCTGGTAAATTTCCCTACAAGCAAAAAACATGCATTTAAAAGTAAACATCGATACCTTGATCCAAACACGAAAACTAAATAATCTCACAAAAGAAATGGACCGACAAAAAATTCTCATCCTTGCACTTCAAGAACCACGACTAACTGACAATGAAACCGTGTATTAGGGAAACCATTGCATCTTCAAGAGCAGAATACAACAAAAGGTAACGAAAGGCGTACCAATCTTCGGCATTGCATTTCTCGAACACCGATCTATCAACTCTGCCAAAGAATTCACACCGATCGACAATCAAAAGGTTCCAATGGCTCTGAGCACTATGGAACTTAACAGTGGAGGTCATCAGTCTCCTAGAACTTAGAACTACTTATACCTAGCTAATCTAAGGACATCACACAAATTCATGCCCAAGGCTGGATTCGAACCTGCGACCGTAGCAGTCGCGCGGTTCCAGACTGAAGAGCCAAGAACCGCTCGGCCACCGCGGCTGGCCCGTCAACAAGCGACTTATGACTATGGTCATTCAGAGCCCCAGTAAAACATATACACTCATCAATGCACGTGTCCCCACCAACATCGACGGCCGGAGTGTTCGAGAGGTTCTAGGCGCTACAGTCTGGAACCGCGCGACCGCTACGGTCGCAGGTTCGCATCCTGCCTCGGGCATGGATGTGTGCGATGTCCTTAGGTTAGTTAGGTTTAACTAGTTCTAAGTTCTAGGGGACTGATGACCACAGCAGTTAAGTCCCATAGTGCTCAGAGCCATTTGAACCATTTGAACCCACCAACATCGAAAATAAGAAAAACACCCACAATGTTGAAAAATTCTGGAACACACTCGAAAATACCATGAGCAAAATTCACCAAGATGACGTGAAAATACTAATGGGAGACTTCAACTCTATTTGGGACAGAAAAAACGTGTAGAAAAATCATTGGTACAAATTCAACACACCGAAACGCTTAGACTAACGTCACACGTCTGACTGACATTTGCCAATTGAACCACAAAAGGATGTCTTCCCGCTTTAAGAAAAAACCAGTCCCCAGGTAACATGCTTAGTAACCAGGTGCAAGCTGCTTTTGTTCGCCTTTCGAGACTTGCTGAAAGCCAGATTTTTAATTCTTTTGTAGCACAGCTACAAGCAGGCAGATAAAAACTTAATAAGGGAATCGTAAGACAACGCTCGAGCAAAATTCTTCTTGCTACTTTCAGTAACTCTTAGTGTCAGAGTGAAAACCTTACGGTACTGCCAGATTCATAATGCCACTTTTGTTTTCTGCCGACATTTTTTTGTTGTTGTGAATACATAATTTTATCTATGAAAAGCCCCATTTTCATAACACTTACGAATGGTACAGGAAATGAAATAAATACAGATCTTTTCTAAGTGTAAAGTCTGTAATATCCTACTAATTCGTGTTAAAATAAGCCCAATTGTCTCACAGAAACTTAATGCTTTATTAAGATAGACTGCCGTCGTGATGTTTCTGTATTAAGCTGACTTTAGTTTGTATTAGTACAGTGAATATTTTAATTGCATTTTCCATTAGTTTACTAAACGCAACAGTAATTATCAAAGAGAAATTAATTAGCAGCAGAATTTTCTTTCACGATATCTAAAACGATATGACAATGCTAAAGTTGTTTACAAATTCTACGCCTGTAGAAACCTACTTGTTCTAACGATGTCAATAAACAAGAGTAGTTTTAAAAGTATTTTCGTCTAGAAATGAATTGCCTTGACGGTTGATCGATCTAGAGTGGGAAAGGTAAAATTTTACAAATATATGACGAGAGGGACAAGTGCTTGAGAGAGGACTTCCCTATCAATACAAATGTGCCTGAGAGACGACTTTCCTATCAATCTCCTGGATAGTTTTGTTTCTCAAATCAACATAGTGCGTTATCATGCAGTAGCACAGGTGATGTAGTTTTGTTGCTCGATTTTCTTACACTGTGACCGAAAGGTGTCTCAGTTGTTGGCAACAAATTCCAGCTGTGTTGCACACACCCTGGGGGCAGAATTCGTAGCCCAAAACACACTTTTGGATTTATCAGATGTAAAATAATATGTTCACGCAACTCTTTCCTCGAGTTTACGTCTTTTGGTGGGGCTCAGCCTTTCATTTCTTCTTAGGAAGTTAACGATAAAGGCATCATAACACGTCACCAGTAACAGTACTGCATAGGAATGCTCGATGAGTGACCTGATGACGTTCAATAATAGTTACTCTGTTGATTTTTGTTGTTTCGAATTAGAGCATGCAGTACTCCTACACCAGACTTCTGAACATTGCCTGTTGAATGCAAATTCAAGTGGTTCATAATTATTTTAGTAAATTCACTCGATATTTTTATGTCCTTTAAATTACATTTGCTACATGATTCGCATTGAAGACGTAGGAAATGTATGTTATTTGGTCCGGGAAGCACGTTCCAACAGAAACTGATGCTTACATTGACATTTATGTTGCGAATTAGTCGTCTTATCCATCACATGGATAACGAGGATGCTCCGTTTTGCTACAGTTGTTTCATAGCTAACAAGGGAACCTCCCCATCGCACCCTCCTCAGATTTAGTTATAAGTTGACACAGTGGATAGGCCTTGAAAACTGAACACAGATCATTCGAAAAACAGGAAGAAGTTGTGTGGACCTATGAAAAAAATATTCAAACCAAACAAACTGAGTAGTCCGTGTGCATGATAAGCAACATCAAGGATAGCTTGAGCACGGGAGCGCAGTGGTCGCGTGGTTAGCGTGAGGAGCTGCAGAACGAGAGGTCGTTGGTTTAAGGCTTCCCTCGGGTTAGTTGTTTGATTTTTTTTATTTTCAGACAATCATCACCACACGTACTGTTATTCAACAAATGTAGGAAATAATCATACAAATGTTCGACAATCGTTCGATCCCTTAAGGAACTTTCCGATGCCTTACAGTTCGGAAAATATTCATTGACATTGTTATTGGAGTCACGAGCTATATTTGCTGGATTCATATTGCCCACGCAATGCATCGCACGTATTTAATGCACTCTCGTCCAAAGTAGCGAACAGTTAACTGCCAGCCAGGGAGCCTCATTAGCAGGAATACTCTCTCTTCCGTGCGCTATAGTCGACTGACGTCATGTCTTTCGATGTTTTTTAGGTGTAGCGTCATCATACTACGGCGCGGTTACCTCGCATCGGACGGACGGACGGACAGATAATAATTGTCTGAAAATAAAAATTAAACTTTTCACTTCTGGGAAAATTTGACGGAAGGACCTCTCGTTCCGCAGCTGCGTGCGCTAACCACGGGATCACGGCGCTCCTGAGCTCACCCTATCCTTGATGTTGCCTATCTTGCGCATGGACTACTCAGTTTGTATATTTTGCTTATTTTTTTCATACTTCCACACAACTTCTTCCTGTTTTCTCGATTGATCTGTGTTCAGTTTTTCAAGGCCTATCCCCTGTATCAACTTATAACTAAATCTGAGGGCGGTGCGATGGGGATGTTCCCTTGTTAGTGGTATTGTGTGTTGGTGGCGTTGCCAGTTTACATACTGTGCATGTAACTCACAATAAATGCGTTGGATGCCTCCTGTGATCAGTTTACTTGAAAAACGTTTGTTGTCATCGTAATTTATGTAACTGGCTCTCCGACTTCCAATTTGACAATTTGTGGAAAAATTGTTTACCTCGTTAGTCCTAGTTTCAAACATTGTCTGTCTGACGGAAAACGTAGGCATGAAGGGGTCTGTAAAAAGCAATTAATCGCTATTATAGCAAACTTTTGAATTCACATGATACTTGAATTCTCTATATTGATTCTGAGAGTTTTCTTATTTCTCTTGTTATTTACTGTCTCAATGTCATCCGTGAAAATAAAATTAAAGGCAGTTGGATTAGGTTCCTGATCTATAAACTGTGATTTAATATTCTGCGCTGCTAAATAAATTTTGAAGGTTGTATTCTTTACGTAAAACAGAGTATCGGTGTCAGTCCTAGGATTGACGATAAACTTCAGAAATACAATTACGGAAAAGTGACATATCGATTATGGCTCCTCACCATCAACAATAGTTGTTACCCATAGTTTCATATTTGCTATTTTATCGTCGTTACCCTTTAGAGACCAACCTGATCATTCCACAATGCCATTTTTGACTCGCTTCTTAATATGTCCTATAACTACAGATTTGTCGAAAATATTAACTGTTAAATACGCTTTCCATAAATTAGAAACTTCCAGTTATTCTTCATATCTTGAAACTTACTACCGTTGACTTTCACTGGAGAAAAGATACATAATAATAAAATGAAATCAAAGATTAGAATGTCAAATCATAGTGTGAATGGTTAAAATGAAATGAACTAAAAATCATCTCCTTGTCTAAAAGACGTTATTCTTCCAGAGAACTTCGGCACCTCAAAATTTTTTACACCTCTGATGTTCAGCCACATGTGGACAAATAGCGGGTCCCATGATGCAGCACTGTTTAGCCGTCACAAAATGAAGCCTCAAAAATCAGTCCACATTCCATTTACTGCGTTTCCTTGAAATTATATAAAATATACGTCTGTAAGTAAAAAAAAAAAAAAAATACGAAGAAGAAAGAAACAAAGCTTGAAACAGCTGATTGGTGAAGCCTCCTTTGGCTTCCACAACAGCTCGAAGTCTGTTGGGCATTGAGCCCACAACTCGAGCCACATAACTAGGAGATTCAAGTAACTCATTCCAAGCGTCATGAATCACATCAGAAAGCTGTCAGCGAGTCGACGGTGACTGCCCTTTTCTCGTATTACTCTGACCATTTCTGCCCAGATATTCTCAATGGGATTCGTGTCAGCTCCTTTAGGTGGCCATTCCGTTACAGTAATATTACTATGGTCGTCGACCCGCCTCTTAACCACACGTGCCATATGAATAGACGAGCGATCTTGTTGGAACATGATCTGATCATCGCCAAATCTTGCTGCCACAGCAGGCAACATCACGTTCTCCAGAATTGATATGTAATTGCGCGCTTCGAATCTTCCTTCCACTTCCCACAGGAGCCCACACCCTTCGGCCGATATCCACGCCCATACCGTTACCGACTACAAATGGCTCTGAGCACTGTGGGACTTAACATCTGTGGTCATCAGTCCCCTAGAACGTAGAACTACTTAAACCTAACTAACCTAAGGACATCACACACATCCATGCGCGAGGCAGGATTCGAACCTGCGACCGTAGCGGTCACGCGGTTCCAGACTGAAGCGCCTCGAACCGCACGGCCACACCGGCCGGCACCGACAACCTGCCACTCCTTCGGCAACTGTAAATATATTTTCGATTATACCTAGCACATTTAGGCCGGTAAACTAGTACTTTTCCGGATGATGCCGTAGAGAAAACTTTTTGGTGCGTGAAAATCACTCGCCTCCAAAACTGGAGAGGTTTGTCGCCATTTTCAGTAGCAAAAGCAAGGCAAGCTTCTCTTTGGGAAACAGTCAATGTCTCTTTCACAGCAGCGCTTCTTGCTCTCAGTCCACCTTCCCTTACACGAGGAGTGACGGTCTTACTGCTAACATTGAGACCCAAAGTTTGCTGAATTTGTCGTGCGTTGACAAATGGGTGGTTCTCACTGAAACGGCGTATCTGCTGATCCTGAGCTGCTGTTGTTTTGCGGCGACGGCCATGAGGCCTCCCATTCAAGTTACCACTCTCTTCCTTTCGTCTGATCCACCTGGCTACCGTCGACTTGTGAAGACCCATAGTTCTTGCTATGTCGGCATTTGAAGATCCCTCTGCATGGAGTTCTATTATAGCGCCCTTGTCTGCCTCAGCCAGATGGGCCATTTAGCGTTGACTGAATGATTCGTCGCGGTTAATATTGGCTGCGGAAACAGCGCTGGCAGGAAACAGACTGCCTCCTCCACGATGGCAGCCACAACGCAGTGGCCAAGTATGTGTAACACGGAAATCGATGGCATAAAAGAGAGATCGCAAGCCCATACCCGTGTCATTACATAGTGGAGCAACTTAAAATCTCTAATTTTTCTCAGAAGGGACTGGTCCACTCTTGTCATGTCTTATCCTGATAAATATTACATGAAATGAAATGTTTACGTTTTGCATATGCGGCAGGCCTGACGCAAGAAACATTTCTGAAATATCTGAGGCAACCTGAAGAACACTTCATGAATTTTATCTGTAGAGGGTTGCCTTATAAGAAGGAAAACGTGTTTATCCCCGCTCGCCGTGTTTCCAGGTGGCGCAGTTTACTCGGAGGCATACATAATTCTCGCCGGGCGTAAGAAGCGACTCGACGAGCGAGGGGAACTCGCCAAGTGTCATAGGCTGATTGTCCCGAAACTTTGCTCACAAGGGGAGGCCGCCAAATGTGAAATTCAGATTCGATTCATACTGCGCATAATAAAAGCTCATGGCCAGAGGTGTAATGTGGCAAAGCACCAAGATGCACTTCTCAGCTGTTGTCGAGAAAATCGACAGTTAGAAGAAACCGTTGCGGTGAAATACTCTCTACGATTAATAATTTTCTACAGCGCCGTGGCGCAGCGGTAAGCGCTCGAGTTCGTAATCCGAAGGTCGCCGGATCGAATCTCACGCCATGCAACATTTTTTTATTATTATTTTTTTGTAATTCAAATATATATATATATATATATATATATATATATATATATATATATATATATAAACTATTAATGAATTGCTTATGCATGTTGGTGAAGGCGGATCGCTCTCCAATTGTACCGCCTCCATTTTACCGTTTGTTTAACAGGGTGTACCAAAGCTCTCACGTCCGCACTGATTTTCGACGGTGTTATAAGTTGTGCTAGGGACCGCATCTACCTTCTTTCGAAGTTAGCAGGCAACTACGCTGTTATGCGGCGGCTCGTTTCGGCCCATTCAACATCTGTCCTTCAAGTGTAACGAGCGATTAACGGAGTTTATATTTCATACCTGCCACAGCAAATTTGTGTTCGTGGGGTTTCTATTCTAATTCGAACGTTTGACTTACGCTATACGTATTCGTTTCGGAATATCGTTTCTACGTCTTCCGCTAACTATACGTGGTTAACATTATGAAGACAATTAATAACATTTGTGAAATACAAATTTGTTTGCGGAAAACATAATGATGTTCGAAGTCGCCAGTTTTTCCACGACAAACGACTTTCAACAACTTATTATATGCATAATTGTTGCAACCTGTTGCCGGGAATTATATATATATATATATATATATATATATATATATATATATATATATATATATATATATATATTGTGTGTGTGTGTGTGTGTGTGTGTGTGTGTTTATACACACATTTGAATTACAAAAAACAAATACTAAAAAAAAAAAGTTGCATGGAGCGGAGATTCGATCCGCCGACCTTCGGATTACGAACTCGAGCGCTTACCGCTGCGCACGACGCTGTAGAAAATTGTGAATCGTAGAGAGTATTTCACCGCAGCGGTTTCTTCTAACTGTCGATTTTCTCGACAACGGCTGAGAAGTGCATCTTGGTGCTTTGCCACATTACACCTCTGGCCATGAGCTTTTATTATGCGCAGTATGAATCGAATCTGAATTTCACAATTGGCGGCTCCCCTTGTCAGTGAAGGAGAGGACAAAATAAGCGAACTTGTGTTTCGGCTTATCTGCAGACACTCGACCGTTTCCGAGAAAACGACGGCCAAAGTTATCAACGCGCTGTTGCTCTAGTGTAGATACATTCCTGCAGCCGAGAACGCAATTGAAGCGGTGGCTCAGTGGCTACCGTCGTTCCTTCTTAGCATGATTCCCGTGTTCGAGACCATATTGGGTTTTTTAATTATTTTATTTTCCTGCCTCTCTATCAGAATTATCTTCGAATATTTTTTTTCTAATTTATGTTGAAATAATGTTGTCATTACTCGACAATTAACTTTATGTGTAATTAATGATTAAAAAAATAATAAAACGAATGAGACAAGCTGATATAAAATCATCTCGTCTGCCTCATGTATCGTTATATCCAAATGGTTATCAATGTTAATCTACATTTAGATCCGATATGGCACCTTTAGTGTGTTGAAACCGGTTATCCAGTAGACAGTATTTAAGCGATCTTGGCTTCTGAATTATTTCTACAACAGAGTGATCGCCCCACTACGCACTGTGTGTTCCCTTTTTAACTTATTTCTTTACACAGTAAATTAACTGACGAATAACGACAACAGTGTTTCATCATAAATTGGAATAAACATTCATAGATAATTCAGAGAGTGAGGGGGGAAAAAAGGAAAAACCGGGTTTCGAACTCGCAGCGCAAAGTTCCGAAGTCGCTATGGTAGCCGCAGAGCCACCGCTTCAGTTGAATCCTTAACCGCTAAGCGGTATCTACACTATAGCAACAACGCATTGAACACTTTGACCGTCGTTTTCTCAGAAGCGGTAGAGTTTAAGCTTATTTTGTCCCCTCTTTCAATGAGCGTAGTTTAAAAGCAAGATCGGGGTCTGACACTTGGCGTGCCCCCTCGTAAATTGCGTGCGTTGGGATTCAGTAGACAGAATGCGTCCACTTTCCTCGACTACTCATTGACATGTTTGGAAACTTTCTTTGTTGTAGTTGCACTTTGCATTATGAGGCTGGTTTTCCTGATGAGGATCTACTTATGGACTTTGCTCCTAATTTACGTACTGTGTAGTAGACCTACTGCAACTACTTAAACCGGAAACGTTTGTTTGTTTGGATACTCCGCTTCTTAGTTGCTACATTTCGCTAAAATATTTTCCTTTTTTTCAAAACGGCAAGTTAAGATGACCACTGCAACATGGTAAGATCAGTAACAATTTAATACTTTGAAACAGTTATGTGTGGTGTACGAGGAGTCTACTATTGTTGACTGAGGAATACATTAAACACGAAGCTGCGTCCAATAACAATAATTAACTTTCGGTTACATGACAAAACACAAGTCGAAGCACTGTCAGTTCATCTCAGTACCCAGTAAAACTTAAACTGAAAGATCGAAAACATACTTTTGTGGGGAAGGCAAACGAATGACTGCGTTTTATTGGCCGCACACTAAGAATACGCAACAGGCCAACTGAAAACACTGCCTACACTACGTTTGTCCGTCCACTGCTATAATATCCTTGACAGACGTGATTGACTGTGCACGCAAAAACGTCCAAGGAACGGTAGCACGCTTTGTAATGTCACGAAATAGGGGAGAGAGGATCCCAGATTTGATAATCGAGTTGGGGTACATTCATGAAAACATATGCGTTTTCGTTGCCACGAGATCTTTTCACGAAATTTCAATCACCACCATATGTTCTGAATGCCAAACATTATTTCCTAGGGTACTTACACAAGAAGAAACCATAGTATAAATGTAATTCAAGGCTCGCAAGAAAAGATTTAAGTAGTCCCTTTTCCCGCACACTGTTAATGAGTGGACGGTAGAGAAATAATCCGAACCTTCTGCCAGGCACGTAAGTCCGGATTGCAAAGAAATCCTGTTGATGTAGTCATGTAGATGTAACAACGAAATTATGTTGTAAGTACGACATGTGACTTTCACTTGATCTGAACATCGAAGTTGTTTACTGTTTATTTACTTTTTGTTCATTAATTTCAGCCATATACGAACACCTAGGCGCGTTAAAGTGATATTGAAATAAAGTGTCATGCATGGACCAATAACAATAAGTTCCCACCTACTTGTTATAGTACTGCATTATCTGCCAGCGTATTCAGAGTGGATATCGCATACGAAGTTCCTAGGGTGTTTTGTAATGGATATTGCAGACGACTTCGACAAAGTTTGAATGTAGCTTCGTAAAAGTTCCGTGATCAAACGATCTGAGTTGCTGGAGAATACAGTTTATCCTCACTAGACAGTATATATTATCATTATACATGAGGTGAGTAGGGTTTCGCCGCGTTGCGGTGGCCGAGCGGTTCCAGGCGCTTCAGTGACGAACCGCACGGCTGCTTCAGTCGCAGGTTGGAATTCTACCTCGGGCATAGATGTCTGTGATGCCCTTAGGCTAGCTAGGTTTAAGTAGTTCTAGGTCTAGGGGCTGATGACCTAAGCAGTTAGGTCGCATAGTTCTTGAAGCCATTTTTTGACCTTTCGCGTAAATTTTCTTTACATAAACCGTCGTATCTTTTGATTGCGTTGACATAGAAGCTCACTTTTTTACACCAGCAAGGGACCGGTTACAGCAAGAAGTGCGATACATTTCCGCTTATTATGTCCACACCGTTCTGGAGGTAAACGGGTTTTAAGGGTTGGGTAGACCGATAGACGGTCAAGAAAGTGAGACTAGTAGGGTTCCGTTTTTACCGGTTTAGGTGACGAAATCCTAACAACGAAAACACTGAAGATGAGGGCCGCATAAATAACACCCGCTACTCTTTATTCGAAATGTTCTAGTTGCTGTCGATACATAAGCATATTAGTCGTAGCTACGTTTTCGATCCAAATCACGTTTACAGGAATGCAAATAGAATGTATTTGCCTATACACGTGGTAATTCACATCCCAGTATTAATGCCACCGCGTTTTAGAAGTACAAGTACGAACATTCTCATTGCTAGCTAGCTTAAGAAACACTTCTGCTAATGAACGTTTTCTGGCTGTGGCGAGTCTAGTGGAGAATTCGAAACAATGCAGAATACGTTTGGCAGCTATGTAGCCGTTTATTTCCTGGGGTGGTGCAGAATTATCCTACAAAATTTACTCTCTAATAACAGTAATTTGTTATTTCGATTAACATCCCGAATGATTGTCACATAAGCGGTGACATAAAGGAAGAAAATTCATGTTTTTGAGTCCAGAAAGCTCTATGCAACAGAAACTGCAGATTTTCATTTCGAAATTGCCTGCTTGTTCATGTCTGGGGTAATAATAGAGGGCTGTTTGCCTAGGTTGTCTGCTAGCATAGTGAAAGGAAGGTCTGGTTTGTTTTCGGTTCTAATCTCTATGGAGGCAGGTAGAATATCAGTAAAGCAATTTTAAGAAATTCTCGCGCACCCAATACGTTTTATCGCTACCTTTATTCTGTACTGACGCCCTGTGCATGTCAATATGACACTCTTGTAGAATTTCATACATGTTACTGCCTACTTTTTCCGCTTCTGTCAATAATGGAATTGACTTAAGCGTGGCACTGAATGATTTTTAACTGAATTTCGTTATGAATCTTCACGCATTGCTAAATTTGCACACTTTCATGGTAGGTCAGCAACGGTAATCCAGTATGACTGGTCTGAACGTTGACACAGACCGTTTCGCGGCCGAATGCGGATAATATTTTGCTAATTCGTAACGGTCTGGGGTTCTTTGTCTGTTATCTGGATAAGCTGAAATTCATTTTTATTCGTCCGTTTCATACAAATTAGCGTTTCTTCTTTCAGTTCTGTCTTATGTTTACGTGTTGTATTTAACACAGTAATCAGCATTAATATAGTCTTAGAAATTATGGAATACAGTCTAAAAAAGTTCAGATAGTTTGTCAATTTCACGCCTGCGCATAGTATGTTGGTAGCACTTCGTCGCCTTGCCTGTTATGCTGTGTAGCAGACTTTAAAGCCGTGCGGATCAGCATAACGAAAAGGCGAGGGGTCTCGCTCGTTTTGTCCACGACTGTACATCCGTTCGAGAGAATTTGAAACGAGACTTGTCCGACCAGGCCACATGTTTCCAAAATCGTTAAGGTTTTGCCGGCTGCGGTGGCCGACCTGTTCTAGGCGCTACAGTCTGGAACCGTGCGACCGCTACGTTCGCAGGTTCGAATCCTACCTCGGGCAGGGATGTGTGTGATGTCGTTAGGTTGAAGTAATTCTAAGTTCTAGGGGACTGATGGCCTCAGAAGTTAAGTCCCATAGTGCTCAGATCCATTTGAACCACTTTTTTTGTTAAGGTTTTCGTGGCCACTTGTTGAAAAACTGTCTATTGGCTTCTGTCTCAGGTTTTTCGGTCAACGTTCATCTGATGATTTTACTGATGTTTCGCCAGCACGAGTCGCTGGCATTGTCAAAGCTTCACCCTCATTGCCGGTGGTGAACTGGAGCCGAGCTCGCGGCCGCAGACTATATGTACCTGGCGCGCCAACTTCCGAGGGCTTCTCCACGGTCATTTCCGGCGCGGTTCTACTCTTGCTACCTGCGACGGTCGTTCGCTGCAGTACTGGAAGCCACTTTCCGTTTACCTTAAGGCTTTCCTCTTTCTTGTTGAAGCTGTTCGCGTGTTTTTGTACTTCTCCAGCTACTCTGAACAAGCGGGTGTGATAGTGCTTGTCTACAGCCAGAACTTCCGTGTAGGCGAATTATTTGTGTTTCGTAGGATGGTTCGCAAGCTGACAGTTGTTGATGAGCCAGCATGGAAACTGCAGCAGTTTGTGAAAGAGTTGCACTTATGTCACGTTGAACGGTTCTCATCTGTCGTCGTTGGTCCCGTTGTTGCAGGATATTTTGCCGGCCTCAGATATGTCGGAGATTTGATGTTCTAGCTGATTCCTGGTATTCACGGTGCACTCGTGGAATGGTCGTACGGGAAAATCCCTACTTCTTCGCTGCCTCGGAGGTGCTGTGACCCATCGCTCGTGCGCCGACTATAACACCAGGTTCAAACCCACATAAATCCTAATAACCTAGCATTGTAGCAGCAGTAACCGTTCTAACAGCTGCGCCAGAAGTTTGTTGTCTTATATAGGCGTTGCCAACCGCAGCGCCGTATACTGCCCGTTTATATATCTCTGTATTTGAATACGCATGCCTTTACCAGTTTCTTTGGCGTTTCAGTGTATAATACGCTAAATTATCTACATGAAAATTTGAAATATTGTACTATGTACATTTGACAAATAACTTGAAGATGGCAATGGCGTCTGAGTAAAAGTGTAATTAAAAAAAATGGCTCTGAATACTATGGGACTTAACATCTAAGGTCATCAGTACCCTATAACTTATAACTACTTAAACTTAACTAACCTAAGGACATCACACACATCCATGCCAGAGGCAGGATTCCAACCTGCGACGGTAGCAGTCAGTCGTAATAATATAGTCAAACACAGCAGCGCGTATGGTCCCATAACGTAATACACTACCGGTCATTAAAATTGCTACACCACGAAGATGAGATACTACAGACGCGAAATTAAACCGACAGGAAGAAGATGCTGTGATATGCAAATGATTAGCTTTTCAGAGCATTCACACAAGGATGGCGCCGGTAGCGAAACGTACAAAGTGCTGACATGAGGAAAGTTTACAACCGATTTCTCATACACAAACAGCAATTGACCTGCGTTGCCTGGTGAAATGTTTTTGTGATGTCTCGTGCAAGGAGGAGAAATGCGTTCCATCACGTTTCCGACTTTGTAGCCTAACGCGATTACGGTTTATCGTATCGCGACATTGCTGCTCGCGTTGGGCGAGATCCAATGACTGTTAGCAGAATATGGAATCGGTGGGTTCAGGAGGGTAATATGGAACGCCGTACTGGATCCCAACGGCCGCGCATCACTTGCAGTCGAGATGACAGGCATCTTATCCGCATAACTGTAACGGATCGTGCAGCCACGTCTCGATACCTGAGTCAACAGATGGGAACATTTGCAAGACAACAACCATCTGCACGAACAGTTCGACGACGTTTACAACCGCATGGACTATCAGCTCGGAGACCATGGCTGCGGTTACCCTTGACGCTGCATCAGAGACAGCAGCGCCTGCGATGGTATACTCGACGACGAACCTGGGTGCACGAATGGCAAAACGTCATTTTTTCGCATGAATCCAGGTTCTGTTTACAGCATCATGAGGGTCGCATCCGTGTTTGGCGACGTCGCGGTGAACGCATATTGGAAGCGTGTATTCGTCATCGCCATACTGACGTATCACCCGGCGTGATGGTATGGGGTGCCACTGATTACACGTCTCGGTCACCTCTTCTTCGCATTAATGACACTTTGAACAGTGGACGTTACATTACAGATGCGTTACGACCTCTGGCTCTACCCTTCATTCGATCCCTGCGAAACCCTACATTTCACCAGGAGATATTGCACACCGCATCTTGCAGGTCCTGTACGGGCCTTTCCGGATACAGAAAATGTTCGACTGCTGCCTTGGCAAGCACATTCTCCAGATCTCTCACCAGCTGAAAATGTCTGGTCAATGGTGTCCGAACAACTGGCTCATCTCAATACGCCACTCACTTCTCTTGATGAACTGTGGCATCGTGTTGAAGCTGGATTGGCAGCTGTACCTGTACAGGCCATCCAAGCTCAGTTTGACTCAATGCCCAGGTGTACTGAGGCCGTTATTACGGCCAGAGGTGGTTGCTCTGGGTACTGATTTCTGAGGATGTATGCACCCAAATTGCGTGGAAATGTAATCACATGTCCGTTCTAGTATAATATATTTGTCCAATGAATACCCGTTTATCATCTGCATTTCTTCTTGGTGTAGCAGTTTTAATGGCGAGTAGTGTATAAATACAAAAGTCGGTCTGTCGAGAACGAGCCAGAAGCGGCGCAGACAGGCGGACGGTTCCTTCTGCGGCAGCGGCCCGGCACTTGGGTACCGCGAATACCGCGGCCGGGTGTCGAGTTAGCGGGCCTTGAGTTTCTCACGGTCCGGGACAGGTATTTTTCTGCGGTGGCGGCAGCGGCTGCACGCCCTTGGGACGGTCACCTGCCAGTAGGATGTATCGCTTCCGGTGGACCAAGGCTGGTGGCCGAGTTCCAGAGGGCGTGCGTGCGGGCCGCCGCCTGCTGCGGGGCAGGCAGGTCGAGAGACGAAGCGGCGACCAGGAAAACGAGCCGTCCAATGGCGGGCCGCGGGCGCGGCTCTCCCACGCAGCCGCAGCCGCAGCGCAGGCCGCCAGCCTGAGCTACCAGTCCACACCGCACCGCGGCTCCCAGGCCCGCGCGTAACGCGGCAGCGCAGCGCGGCCGCGCCGGCCGACACCCGATCAGGTGCGGGTCCTCACACCGCAGAGCGCCCCGCCGCCATCATTCCCCTTGCAACGACCTTCACTACCTTGTGTCACGTCCACACTGCGACGACTTCCACACGAGAAAAATGTCGGGTGAACACCTTTCGCTGCAGTACGTACACTTCCTGAAGTGACATATCTTCGAACTTGTACCTGTTCCAACAAATCTATCTGAGACAATATGTCGTCTTCGAATTTATCCATAATGGATTAGAGATAGTGGTCGTAACGGTCAATATTAAAATTTCGCCTCAGCTACGTGTTTGTATTGTAAAAGAGGTGGAATTTACGCCATTCGAAGGTCAAGCCTTTGTCATCAGAAGTGCTGTAGAAGAACGTCGAAAAGTGACGTGTATAAAACTTAGGCAAGAACAATAAAAACCGATTAAAAACATATTCGACCGCAATAAAAATTTATTTGCAATGATACCGGTTTCAGTCAGAATGTGACCATCTTCAGACCATTTATGCCATAATGGTAGGCAGTGTTGAAGAAAGGAGCAGGTGATGCGATCCCACGAATCTCACCTCGTCAGCTGACATTCCTGGAGTCACACCACCTGCTCCTTTCATCACCACTGCCTACCATCATGGCATAAATGGTCTGAAGATGTTCTATTTCTGACCGAAACACGTAATCATTGCAAATACATTCTTATTGCGGTCAAGAATGCTTCAAATCCATTTTAAAGCATTTTAGGCACGCCAATGTTTTTCTTCACGAGAACTATTGTCAAATATTACTAAAAATAAACATCTTAGTCTCTTCCATTCCAGCCATATCCCACACAGCAAGCGCATAAAAAATGCGAACGAGCACTTGGTGAATGTGGAAATGAAATCAACGAGATACTGAAGAAACGAAGATGATGTATAACCGTGCAGGGCAGCCCAGAAATTCAGTCTCGTCGTGAACAAAAAGCTATCAGTGCACTATAATTAAAGTCCCTAAATAATTACATTTATTAGAAAAGATGTGCTAAGTTCCAGAAAAAGCTGTCTGCCACATATAAGCTGTTCATTTAGTGTATGATGATTTCCGACGGTAGTAATGTGGCTGTCACTAAGGTACACCGACGTACACGCATGTGCCTGTTACTATGACGCTGGAAGTACCAACGACATCATATAACATTCCATTTTAGTCAACTTTATCACTTCCCGGTGATATCAACGTACTTCTTATGAAGACACAGTTGCAAGGAAAGCATCATTCAATTTGAATATTTTTAATTTAATTTCATGTTGTCCCTCTTTTATGTGTATTTTTCCTATTTATCTTCTTCGAGAACTAGAGCTAATAAATAATTTTTTTATCATTCTCGGTTACTGTGTTACTGCCTTATCGGAAGGAATAATACTGCCAGCTAACTCTACGAGAGTACATTTCAGCCCGCCTAGCAGGTTGCTTACATAAACTGCCAATGTAGAGCGCTCTGTATAATCTTTATAGTGGTGTGCACGGTGCCCCTTTGTCTCGTGTATCAGCAACGCTCTCACAGCGCCCAGAAAAAAGCTGCCACAAGTCAGACGCCTTAGAGTGAGTGCTACACAAAAATGGAGGAATCATTGGCTGTTTGCTCCATTATTGGTAAAAGGCAGTTTAAATTACAGCTGTGGCACAATTTGTGTGTAAGATGTGTACCCTTTGTTAGAGTCCATTCAGGAGCGCTGACCGACTTTCGTCGTTTCGACAGGACTCAAATGACGTATTCCTTGCTTTCTGAAATGTGAAACACTCGCTTGAAGGACATAGCTCATACAACTCCTAGCGACCTCTTGCGTAACTAATCGGAACTTGGGACGGAGTAGAATTGATGGCGGCTCACTGAAATTTTCTTTGTTGAAGTGTACGCGAAGAGATCTTGTCGTCTGTAACATGGAATAAGCCCTGGAACTATTTTGCAGATTAAAACTGCGTGCTGGAAGAGGACTCGAACGTTAGATCTTTCCCCGCCGCATGCAAGTGTTCCACCAACTGAGCTACAGCTCCACTTTCAATGCTATTTCTTCCAATACCTTTGTAAACTTCACAGAAGTTTTCGCGCATATCTTACGGGGCTATTATTTCCTGAAAGAAAGCATATCTCGGCGAAATGCCTCAACCACGGTCGAGAGGATCTTTAATAAAATGAATTTTCATTTTGCAATGGCGTATGCTGAAACTGAACCGATTTGACAAGATGTCATCACCTACGTTGCATGTAAAGGCATTTGCTCCTTGATTATTAAAAGCTGGAAGAGGTATCTGACATCTGTTTCATAGTCGAAATACGTAGCCAATAATTACGTTCTTTTTGATGTTTGAGAATTACAGAAAAAAAGACTGATCGCTCTTTTCGAATCTTATGTCAGTTTTTACGGGAAGCACCACCAACATTAAGGATACCGTTCTTATCTTTTTACCTTCCACGCAATGTTTTATTATTTTTCTTTCATTTTTCCTTCACGTCGGGCTTGCTCCACGAAACTATGGTATTAATGTATGTCCTATTCGTTCTCTTACTATTGGGAGAAGGTTAAGGCCGACAAAGGAAATGCTATGTTTGTCACTATTCGGCGCAAGCTTGCTTATTCTCGACAAGCGCTCCAATATTTTGTCATGAATTCATCTCAAATCTGATTTTCTTAGCAATGGCTTTATGTCCACTAACACTTCTCATCCTCGCCAATTACTTTAACCAGAAATTCCGTATCTTTACAACGAGAGAGTATCGAGTGAAACAGGCTTGTTATTATTCCTGATTCGGATATAGCTCATGTGATTGATGGTAAAATTTCATTAGATGTATGTGGCAGCAAATATTAACAGAACTTTTGTACGTTAGCACGTAGGGAAATTTTGCAATATTTATTTATAAAGACAACTGTTGCTGACATTGTCAGCTAGTTTGCTCATACGCTTTTAGGCGTAACACCTGTCACTGGTTACCTGATTAGCCTCCAAGAGAGGTAAAAAAGTGGTTAAGATTTTCAGGTGGCAATGAGAAATGATTGTTGGATATTTTTAAAACGTCATTTTTAGTATGCACCTGTATAAATTATCTTTCATTACAACCAGTTTTGGTCTATAACAAGCACTGAATATTGTTAAGGTATTTATTGTAAGGCATTTGTACGACTGTTGCTTGCGCAGTCAAATGTAAACGTGTGTTTCGTTTATTCGATGGACAGATATCAAATAGACGACTGAAAAAAGTCTACAAGGGATGTAACAAAAGGAAATTGCTCAGCTGATGTGGTGTTTACTTTCAGAAAGTTGGCTGCTGTCTTTTTCCGTTAGACACTACGCTTGTAGTTGACATTCATCGTGAGCACAATTACAGAGAGGGGAGCCGCGAAAATGTGTAAAGGAAACGCAAAGTTTAAATTCCGGCCTGGCCAACGTGGTATAAATTTTTTGCATTTCTTTGAGTTACTCTCCGTCACCTATAATGGCAGAATCACAGAGTGAGAAACATTTTCTTTTGAAAATGAAGGTGCTAAATACTTTCTCTAAAGCAGTTAGGGGGTCTTTCATTTTCATGGCTTTTCTATTAATATGGCCCCTACTTCATGTGGCAGTACTCAACAGACATGTACAATGTGCGAAGATGTTCCATCAAACACTGACATGTAGATTAATTTGTGAGACGCAGAAAACCATATAGCTATTTGAAAAAATTCTGTCATAAATTCGAAAGAGGCTTAAAAGATTATGCAGGGTACCGATGTTCTCCTTACTCAACGAAGTTGAACATTATACTTTTAATTCATGCATTAGTGATGTGTTAACTAAATACAGAAGGAAGCGCACTGACATGACAGCATCTTTTCAAAATGTTACCAACAGATCTTTCCTGGGAAGAGAAAATAGGTTCGTACAAGTCTGCAGTTGGAATAGCGTAGATGGAGGAATACTGTGAAAAATACAGGGTCTGTTGATAAATATTATGGATTACTCAAGGAAGAGTTAGCGCGAGGACCGGAGAGATTATAGCGATGGCTTTCACGCTGAACGCGAAGTGTGCATCAGGCTAACCATAGGCAGTGAATGATGCGATATGTAAAATTTTACGAGTAATCTGTATACTCTTGTGACAATATTTTTGGGACGCATAAACAATAGGTTTATAATATGGTTGGTTCAAATGGCTCTGAGCACTATGGGACTTAACTTCTGAGGTCATCAGTCCCCTAGAACTTAGAACTACTTAAACCTAACTAACCTAAGGACGTCACACAGATCCATGCCCGAGGCAGGATTCGAACCTGCGACCGTAGCGGTCACGCGGTTCCAGACTGAAGCGCCTAGAACCGCACGGCCACATCGGCCGGCTTTATAATATGAAGTAACATTTTTCTCATATTTGTGAAGACAATGGTTGAAATCTCCGCACTTCCATCTAAAATTGAGTTATGTGTAATTTCCCCAAATCGCTTAAGTCGAATGGCGGGATGTTTCCTTTGCAAAGAACTTGGCTAGCTTCGTTACCTTTCCTTCTTCCTGTTTGCGTTTCTGTTCCGTCTTTAATGGCCTAGTATTTGTGTCCTTGTAGAAAACGCTGATAGGGACAAACTTAATGCCAAATACAATTGTAAAGGTAGTCACTAGCATCGCACGGGTATTCATTGATTTACATTTTCGGCGCCGTTTTTCCCGAGTTCCAGTGGTTCATTGAGACATGACGCTGTGTGCTGATCAGCCATATCGACAAGTGGGTTCCAGTCAGCTTTATATGGAAGACAAGCCACGTTCAACGCTTCGAGTGGCGAGCAGTGTAATTTTTATTCCAATGACGCTGTGGGACACCTGTCTACGGCAGCCGTTATAAGTATAGTAGAATCTTGATGAAGTTGTGAGGGGCTGAGCATCGAACATCGTCACAGGTGATCCAACATGAGTTCGTGGCTTACAACTGGAAACAAAGCGGCAGCCCAAGGAGTGGCGCTGCACCACCTCTCCTCCGAACAAACAGTTCAGAGCCGCACCCAGCCGGCAAAAGCACGGCAGTGAGCTCGCTCTGTAAAGGGGTTCCTCCTGGTGTAACGATCGACTCTGAGCTGTATTGTGCTACCCTCTGGAAACTGGGGAAACTTCAGCGTGTTCGAGTTTGTCCTCCTCCACGAGAACGCAGGCCTAACACAAGTCTGCGTACCTAAGAGGAGCTCACAAAACTTCACTGGACGGCTCTTCCTCTTCCACCTTACAAGTCGGATCTCGCACATTCCATATCTTTGACCCAATGAAGGATATAGCCTACGGGAAGCAGAGTGTGGGTTACTGACGCAGCAAGACGCTGCCATCGACGTCGACCATTAGAGTGGAACCTTGTGGTAATAAAGGCCCTCCCGGGAAGGTTGCCTAAGGCCAACATGCTGAACGGAGATTATGTTGAAAAATATGGTTTTGCACCTGAAAGAGTCGAAATAGCATAGTGTACTGGAATCTTGGATAAAACCTACGTAATCCAGAAAAAAATGTGCTACATTAATAATGTTGAGCGCCCCTTGTACTATTGACTTGAATCTAGCTACATAATAGTGTTACCTTCGCCCTGAACATTTAAAATACAACTTCCGCTTCATATTTTGGTATCGATACGCCATTCTATTTAGAAGTTAATAACGTTAATAATGCGTGTAATGGTTTCATAACCAACTCAGAATCATTAGATAGAGCTCAGTGTATCGTGACTATTACTACGAAATTTCTAGCTTCAAAATGCTAATCACGGTAAAATCGGACAGTGCGTCTTTTGTATGTCATAACATGGTCTCATCTTCCCTTTCCGGGGTAGTTGAGGACGCTTGAACAACTGTAAAGTCTGACGTTAAACGAAACGAGATAAAGCTGTGGATCCACGCTTCATACCAAGAGATGTGCTGTCGCTAGCATATTCGTCGACTGTACCCCGCGAGTCACACACCTCTCGTAGCTACGCGGAAGACGGACGGCACATTCATGAACTTCCTCCAGCGCGCCGCCTGGGAGCACACGCTTACTTCAGTAGCTATGAGGGGCGCCACACGTGCTCGACACCAGAGGACGCTAAATTCACATCAGCTCAATGCAGACACGTCATTTTAAACTGACACACTCAGAACTTGGACCAGGACGCAGTGAATCTTCGGATTCTTAGCATTATTAGTACAGAAGACTGCAATGAGCAAACTACATCAACGTGGTACAACAACTAAACGTTATTACTTAACACTGACTTACCTGCATTCAAGATCATCAGTTTCTATCAAGCATATACCGTCACTCTATATAACTCACCACAACAGAAGCACGAACACCAAATTAAGTACACTACTGACCATTAAAATTGCTACACCAAGAAGAAATGCAGATCGTAAACGGGTATTCATTGGACAAATACATTAAACTAGAACTCACATGTGATTACATTTTCACGCAATTTGGGTGAATAGATCCTGAGAAATCCGTGCCCAGAACAACCACCTCTGGCCGTAATAACGGCCTTGATACGCCTAGGCATTGAGTCAAACAGAGCTTGGATGGCGTGTACAGGTGCAGCTGCCCATGCAGCTTCAACACGATACCACAGTATATCAGGAGTAGTGACTGGCGTATTGAGATGAGCCAGTTGCTCGGCCACCATTGACCGGACGTTTTCAATTGGTGAGAGATCTGGAGAATGTGCTGGTCAGGGCAGCAGTCGAACATTTTCTGTATCCAGAAAGGCCCGTACAGGACCTGCAACATGCGGTCGTGCATTATCCTGCTGAAATGTATGGTTTCACAGGGATCGAATGAAGGGTAGCGCCACGGATCGTAACACATCTGAAATGTAAGGACCACTGTTCAAAGTGCCGTCAATGCGAACAGGAGGTGACCGAGACGTGGAACCAATGGCACCCCATACCATCACGCCGGATGATACGCCAGTATGGCAATAACGAATACACGCTTCCAATGTGTGTTCACCGCGATGTCGCCAAACACAGATGCGACCATCATGATGCTGCAAACAGAAACTGGATTCATCCGAAAAAATTACGTTTTGCCATTCGTGCACCCAGGTTCGTCGTTGAGTACACCAACGCAGGTGCTCCTGTCTGTGATGCAGCGTCAAGGGTAACCGCAGCCATAGTCTCCGAGCTGATAGTCCGTGCTGCTGCAAACGTCGTCGAACTGTTCGTGCAGATGGCTGTTGTCTTGCAAACGTCCCCATCTGTTGACTCAGGGATCGAAACGTGGCTGCACGATCCGTTACAGCTACGCCGATAAGGTGCCTGTCATCTCGACTGCTAGTGATAAGAGGCCGTTGGGATTCACCACGGCGCTCCGTATTACCCTCCTGAACCCAACGATTCCATATTCAGCTACTGTCATTGGATCTCGATCAACGCGAGCAGCAATGTCGCGATACGATAAACCGCAATCGCTATAGTCTACAATCCGACCTTTATCAAGTCGGAAACGTGATGGTACGCATTTCTCCTCCTTAGACGAGGCATCACAACAACGTTTCACCAGGCAACGCCGGTCAACTGCTGTTTGTGTATGAGAAATCGGTTGGAAACTTTCCTTATGTCAGTAGGTTGTAGGTGTGGCCACCGGTGCCAACTTTGCGTGAACGCTCTGAAAAGCTAATCATTTACATATGACAGCATCTTCTTCCTGTCGGTTAAATTTCGCGTCTGTAGCACGTCATCTTCGTGGTGCAGCAATTTTAATGGCCAGTAGTGTATATTTCTGTAATTAAGTGTACATATCGTAAACAAAATTTTTTTAACGTGTTACTTTGTTGGAGACGTCTGACTACACACACAAGTCAGCTGCAACATTAAGGCCACCGACCTACTATCGATACACCCCGTTCAGGAGACAGCAGCTTCACTCGGCTAGGAACTACTGCTAGTCAGACGCACGCACTATGCATGTATTATCAGTGAGCGTGCTGTCCGTGTGTAGACTGGGGAAGGCCCGCGATCTGTCGCAGTTTGACCGAGGCCTGACTGTGATAGCCAGAAGGCTCGGCATGAGCATTTCGGAAACTGGACGACTTGCCGGGTGTTGAAAAGGTGCTGTGGTGAGTGCCTTCAACACGTGGCGCATCAAAGGAGCGACTCCTAGACGTTGTGCGGCTGGGTGGCCATTCCTCATTACAAGGTGTCTCACGTCGCACCCTGGGCAGACAGGTCAAATAGGACAGGCGCCGAACTGTAGCGGATCTAACATCAGACTTTAGTGATGCGCAGAGGACAAGTGTGCCTGAACCCGCAGTGCACCGAACACTGCTGACGATGCGCCTCCGCAGTCGACGACCCAATGCAGGTGCTGACGTTAGCACCCGCACACCGGCAACTGCGACTGAAGTGCGCACGTGACCATGGGCACTGGACGCAGTCACAGTGGCAAAGCATCGTATGGTCCAATGAATCGTGATACCTTCTTCATCATGCCGATGGGAGGGCACGATCCGTCGTCCTGCAGGGGAACAGCACCCTGACATGTATGCTGCGGGATGGATACAAGCGTCGGCGGCTCCGTTATGCTGTGGAAAACATTCACATGGGCGTTCATGGGTCCAGTGGAGCTCGAACAAGGCACCACCATGGCCAAGGAGTATCGTACACTGGGTGCAAACCACTCACACCGCTTCCTGACGATCAGCAGTAGCATTTTTTAACAAGAGAATGCCCCATGTCACAAGGCTAGGAGTGTGATGGAGTGGTGCGAGGAACACAATTGATGTGTTGGCCCCCAGCTCACCAGATCTGAACCCGATCGAACACATCTGGCGTGTGATTGAAAGTGGCGTCAGAGCTCATCGCTCCCTCCCCGGAATTTAAGGGAATTATGTGACTCGTGGGCGCAGGCGTAGTGCCTGCGAACGACTTGGCAGGGCCTCATTGGTTCCAGGCCACGACGCGTCGCCGTTGTTATCCACGCCAAAGCTGGACATCCCTGCTATTAGATAGGTGGTCACGATTTTGTGGCTGATCAGTTACATTGCACACTCCAACCACCAACACATCAGATCCCCATTGACAATGAGTTTGGTGCTTAAGTGTGACACTTGTCGAAATTTCGTGTAACTTTCCATAATTTTTTGTATGGAATAAATTTTACAGTGTTTTAATTGTGTATGCCAGTGGCGGCCGGTTTGTGCTAATGTGCTACAGCACAATGTAAATTTCTCACGAAAACTGTCTATTTCTGTTTGAATGTGAGATGTAAATTACACTAAAATCACGCTACTTCTCTAAGATTCGTAGTAAAAATACGCCATTTCTACTCGAATGCATGCTAGGATGCAAATAAAGCGGAAGCAGCGCTCTCTCCGAGATAACTAGAAACCAATGTTGAGTGCTGAAATGATGGTCAGTGGCGCTACAATCAATTCAGAGATGGGACGCAGCTATCTGTTTCCAACTGGACATGCTCTGATGTGACGCCATCCTCCTTCTGGCACTATGAGTGCTATGTTGTTCACGCAGTATGTCACTACGTTAATTTGAAAGTGCATGTAACCTTGAGTATGAGGGGCTTTCGAGGATTGCTGGCAGTGGGTGGGTGGTTAGCTGCACTAACTGGTAATTTCTTTACCTGCGCACCATTTCTGCTATTATCAGCTTTTTTCATTTTATTTTATTTCTCGCAATGTTAAACGTCTTTTTGGACAGCTTTTATGAACTAAAATGAGCCGGCCGGAGTGGCAGAGCGGTTCTAGGCGCTACAGTCTGGAACCGCGCGACCGCTACGGTCGGATGTTCTAATCCTGCCTCTGTCATGGGTGTGTGTGATGTCCTTAGGTTAGTTAGGTGTAAGTAATTCTAAGTTCTAGGGGATTGATGACCTCAGAAGTTAAGTCCTATAGTGCTCAGAGCCATTCGAACCATTTGAACCAAAATGAACAGAAAACACAAATTTAAAGGCGCTAACATTTCAATATGTGAGGTATAGTTTTCTATTGCAGAACCACAAAGTCAATTGAGAATGGCCTAAAAGGCTGAAACCAGCCCTGAACAAATAAGATTATTACAGGAAAAGTGGAAAACAACTTCTCTTAGTATGAAAGTGTGTTCTGTAGATGTTCTTCAAATGAGGCCATTTCCCAACAGATCTTACGGGAGAAAGAGACATTTAAGAAGTTAGGTAGAGATGAAAATGTAAGTCTAACAACAGGAGGGCGGGGTAAGAGGCTCATCGATTTGGTTCAAAGGATGCGAACAGAAGCAGGTAAATGTCCCTTCCAAGTTTCTAATTCATTTCGCCTGAGTGTGCTATAGGAAAAGGTAAAACGCTGGCTAAGGATTCTCGCGTAGAGAATGAGAAATTTTGAGCAAAACGATTTGGAACGGCACGATAGTAAAGCAAAGTCGGCATTAGGGAATGAGGTTCAAACCTATTGCCCCAGCTACGAGCTCTCGTGGAAGAGGAAACGTTTACGCCGCTGATACTAGGGCGTGTTGTCTGAGTAGACCGACATAGAACGTAATTTCAGAATGATTACGATTCAATTTACTTTTGACAACGAATATGAATAATTATGAAATCGAGCGTTTTTTGAGGAATGGGGTTCGTTTATCTGCTACAGACCTCATTGAGATACACCTATCCACTGTAAGCAGCGCAATGTACGTCAAGATTGAGCCGTGGTAAAAAATTGCTGTTTTGAAGAGCGCGCCGCAGCGGGTTGTGTGAAGCAGTCGCCCTCCGTTTCTGGTGGTGGCGCCGCTGTGGCAATCGCAGCCATCGTGTCTCCCTCTGGTGGCTATCAGCTCGTCTGGGGGTCAGTCGGAGTGAGGCTAGGTCAGTCTCCCATCACCAGTTGCTGGTCTGTCTTTCGTTTGCATTTGTGCGGCAGTTGGTGTCTGTCTGTCGTCGGAGTGCTAGTATGTCTGTCGTTTGGATCAGACCTTAAAGCCAGAAAATGAGAGTCTTGCCACTCTGCCAGTAACAGAACTCAGCTAGTGGTCGCCCGGTCGGGGCTGAGTTCCTGCATCTGAGTCTGCGCGTTAGGCCGCCAGTCTGCTCGAGTTGCTCGGGCAACGGTCATTGGCGGTTTGGTTGGTCAGTTGGTTGGTCGCGCACTGAGACACGAGATGACACGTCCGCCGTGAGCGTCGGCGCATGTGAGGTCCCCACGTGGGTCCAGTGGGCAGAGCCGTATAGAAAGGGGTAGTGGCTTCACGGTTCTCAAGAGAGCAGCAGGAGCGAAACCACGACATCGGTCTGGCCGGGGCGAGCTGCGACGCCGTGCGACGGGAGATCGACGCGCCTTCCGTTGAAGCGGCTGGCAGCGGACGGTTCGGGAGAGCGTTGGGGGTGCTGCGGCAGGTCTTCGCCAGAAATCGCAGTTTATTAGAAGTTACGTGATTGGAGATATGTTGTTTCATTTACTTGTTAACTCTACTTGTTTTCTTGGTGGGGTCACCAGCCGCTTTGTTTTGGGGTCGTCCCACCATTCTTCTCCGTTTGCCCACCCGCGGGAAGGTGGTTATTGTGAATTGGGTGGTCCGGTTTTTCCTTGTGGAATTGGGGAAGTTAAAAGCAATCTGCGGTTCGGGTTGTTTAGTAACCCCCCCCTCCCTGTCAATCTGCCACACGCTAATAGCTGCCTCTGTCATGGTTGTAGGATTCACTGCTGACGAATTTATTGCTTAAAGGCTGAATTCTTGAAATATGTTTCTATCTTGCTTATCATCTTGCGAGGTGGTATATGTGTGTAATGTAGAGCATGTTGTACATTTTATGTAAGTCTGCATTTTATGAATTTTATTTAAATAGTTATTTTAGGTTATAAGCTTGCCACCCTTCCACCGTAAGAGTCCTTAAAAAATTAAAAATAAATTGCACTTTCGGTGGCAAATAATTTGAGGGTTCTACCATTTAAATTCCTCTTACGGGGTGCATAGTTTACATATTGGTGTGAGTTGTTAAAAATTTTTTGTTTAAAGTAATCTGGTGTGTTGCAGATTTTCACCAGTGTACTGTTTCAGAGGTTTTTATGAGCGGTCATTACTACGGCCGTGTTGAAAGGAAGCAGCCCGAAGGCTTCTACTCTTAATATCGTTCTTTGCCTGTAAATAAAACTGTAACTTAATATTTCGAGAGTTCTTTTCTGCTCATAGTTTTAAATCCCTTTTGAGAAAGCTTTTAGGAATAAATTAACATTCGTTAAAAGTAATTTTCCATCAGTTACTTCCTAGCAACTACTTCCATGCTCACCTACTGTGATTAAATGTGTCAATTTTCTTTATGAATCGCCAGTAAATAAAGTAAATTTTTTAAAAAATTTTAAAGTAAATTCACGGTTCAAAGATGATCGGTAAAATGGCATGTGAAAGAACTATTGCCGCGACATGTACGTCATCGTCAGCTGCGTGATGGCCATATCTGCTATATATCAGGGTTCCTTCAGGCTTGGGAGTGAGGAACATTCGGATCCTTGAACTGCAGTTGGACGTACCAGAAGGGACGGTTGTTGAATCGCTGCGACGGTATGGGACGGTACTCAGTCATACGTCTGAACTCTGGACGAGTTTTAAAACCTATCCCGTGCTGAACGGCGTCCGACAAGTGCACATCGTCCTTAACAAACATATCACTTCATACTTACAAATTGGAGGAGACCGAGATATTGTAACTTACAGCGGCCAGCGTGCGCAGTTCCACTCGGAGGAGCTTGCGCCCCTATTCTGTGGTAGATATGATCACATTTTGATAGGAGGGGATTTTGATTGAACTCTCACGTCGAAGGATGAAACCCCGAATTTTAACTCAGCTATGCGCCTCGCACGGACTGCCGAAACACGACACTAATGGACACATCGGAAAACATCCATTGAAACGTCGCCTTACAACAATTATACAGGACTGTGCTTAAACTGAAACACAATATTTTTAGCGCAACGCAATCTGACTTTCCCTAAAAAAGAATGGCCCTGACTAACATTAACCTATACCTTTCACAAATCACTTACCTCACAAAAATCTTCGTTACTCAGGCTACTGCAATACAGCGAGCGCCACTACTGCCAGCTAAATAAAAGATTCAAACTACTGAAGGCACTAACTACTGATGGGCATAGTTAGCAAATGAAAGATTTTAATAGAGAACAAACAATGTATTTACCTTAATAGTCATAATATATATAGCAGTTAATGACATCCAGTCTTACAAATTTCAAAACTCCGCCATTTCTCTCCCCACATCCACCACTGCTGGCGGCTCACTTCCAACTGCGCAACGCTACGCTCTGTTCACATCCAGCTGCCCAACACTACAATGGCAGACAACAATGCAAACTAGCCACAGACTGCACACAGCACAGCCAGTGATTTTCATACAGAGCGCTAAGTAACGTTAACAATATAAAAACCTAAACAGCCTACTTACATAGCCCCCATGTTCCCCACAAAAAATTTTACAAATTGTTTTGGGCAGTGGCCAAAAATGATTTGAAGAAATTTTTCATAATTACAATAACAAAGATATCAAATGCACACACTTATTGATACAATGTTGGTCAAAAGCTAAAATTTTCTCACAGTCCATAAAGACAGTCCTGATCATTCATAACAGTAAAATTGCAGTGTTTTTTTTTTTCTTTCTCAAAGTCTGAGCAATAAAAGAGAATGCACATGGAAGTAGTGGATTTCCATGCAGTCTAGAAGAAGTAGTGTTGTCCTTTCAACGGAAAGTCAGTGCTGACTCTTGACATGCAGACAGGTAATGCTCCACAACAGAGCAAACCCACAGCAGAGTCATTCGACGTTTTGAAGAATATTGGTAGGTAGGTCATCACAGAGCAGACACACTGTAGTCCTGGTAGGGAGTATGGTATTGGTGGGCCACCAGAGGTGCAGCCCCACTGCAGTCCTTGTAGAAATAATTGTATTGGTGAGTCATAGAAGGTGCAGACCCACTTCAGTCCTTGTAGAGACGGCCAGCACCCATCTGTTGCGACTGTGCAGGTGCACAATCACCATCGAAGAGTCTTGTGGACAATATAGCAAGTCCATAAACCACCACTTGTGCACTCACAAAGTTTTTGGAATTGTCCTTAGAACCAGCAATGCTGTTATCCAGTCCGTTGCTGAATTATTAACACACGTGCAAACTCTTAACAGTCCCTACTTCTCACATATTGTCCATATACTATGACCAACAGAAATGTGTGCAGTGAAATATAACTTACAAGTTACTTAATTTGATGAACTGGTGTCAATTACAATTTTATAACATAAGAATACAATTACAAAGGTACAAAATACATCATTAAAGAACATAACAATACAGATAAATTTGTAGTAGTACAGGCTTTACAAAAGAATAGGAATAAACAGATACATCAGTGTTACAGGAATTATGACATAAGTGAATATATAAAATAAAGAGAATAGTTTTCGAAACATTAATTTCACACATGAGCATTAAAACAAAACAGAATAAATAATGTCTAAATATCTTTACAAAGAAAATAACATATTATTAGAAAAATTCCACAACATAACTCATATCAGCTAAACACATAAAGACAGGAAAAACACAAATGTACAAGAGTACACAAACACATAGCAGAATAACACAAGAGGAAAGGGTAGGGTTTGTTTTCAGTGTAACACGTGGTACTGCAGTCCAACCTAAAACTTCATTCCATAGATCTTTCGTCTTATTTCAACATTTGTTTCCACCAAAAAAAATCCTATCCAAGCATGCTTTCTGTATTTATATGTTCACATATTTCTTACCTCATTATTTATTTTCCATTATCTTACCTCATCATTTATTTCCAAGAAAATCCTACCTAAGCCTGTTGTCCCTAAACCCTCCTTTTTTGCTCATATCATCTTTCAAAATACTTTTTTGGCCAAACCATTTTCTTATAGCTTCTCAATGCATTTCTTCCAATTCATCACAACTCGTTCTCTCATATAGCCTACCTTTTCTTAAGCTAACTTAAATCTACTGAGTTCAGATGCTAAACTAAGGGACGAGGCAATGCAGCAGCACAAAACAATTAACACAAACAGCAATGATAAAAAATACAAATGGCAAAGCAAGCAGCATAAATTAGCAAAGCAAATGCAATATTACAACTAATATAAGGCAATGCGCAGCAAACAAGAAAAATAAATTCGTAGTAAAACTGGCTTAACACAGTAATGTATAGTGAAATTTAGTAGCACTATGCCTGGCAAACAGCAGCAGCAAATGCAATAACTTATATCTAAACAAGACATAGCTCAAGCAGAAAAAAATATTACACTAAAAATGGCCATGTCTAATACCTATGTCACATCTTAACACTAGAGTGATGCATTACAAAAACGTACTCCGCAAGAAAGTTACCAAGTCATTAAAAAAATTATTTATGCAATTCCTGTGAATGGAAATGTCTATTTGCGCTCTCTTTTCTAAGAAAGTATATGAGAAACGTATTCTTTACCGGGTCTGTAGACAGAAAATAGTGATATTAGTACATCTATTAAATTTTATAATAACCAATGCTGCAGTGCACCTAGAAACTAGATATTAAAGAAAATGAGCAAATATGTACAAAGGAAGGCATGAAACATCATTCAATAGCAATATGGCATTTCATAAGGTAGTAAAAAAAAATCTCTGAACTAGAAAGACAGTAGTCATAATAAGGTGTATAGACATAAAATATTTCTCGTCATTTCATTAGACATTTCAGTAAATATAATAAATTAAGAGCTCCACAGTGTTATCATATGTTTTCAAGTTTGTGCGTCTCGTATTTGCGATGCTTTCGACAAAGAAATGTCAATAGTGAGGATAATGGCCTCCTTTGTTTTGCACCTAATGGCTTTCTTTTGTCAGACGACTACCTCTCAGCTGGACGCCCAAAACGCATTACGTCAAGGTCACTTACCTTTCTTACTGAAATATTTACGACAGCAGTTTCAGCTACAGTGGCAGTCTCAAAAAAAAAAAAAAATTCACAGGTTGAGAATTTGCGTTACAAATGTGTAGAAACAAAATCCTATTGCTATAACAGTGTCCAAAAAATTTTCGTCGACATTGTAATACACTCACGCATTTACATACATTTCATAACTCTTAAAGTACGATTCTTGGTTTTCAACAACCTTTTCCACAAACCAGAGTCCCTAACCACTACTCATTATTCCTTACCTTATTATACATATCGTCGACACTTCTACAATATTTCATCATAACCGATACGTAGCATAATCAAATTCCTCATATAGCATCAGTTTATTTATCATAAACATACCTCAACAGCATAATACACATCGTTGTCGTAATAATGTCATAACACCCCAGTCAAATCTCAAAAACGTCGTAGCTTTCTGCAATAATTTCAAAACTTAAAAAAAATTCTCTGCTCATATCAATAGTGTCATCTACCTCAAACATACTTTAAAATCATGCTCCCTTACCAACTACATCATTCAAAGCTCTCATAGTATCACAATGGTTCCGAAAAAATAAGAACAGTTCACAAAGTACAGACATAATACAATTTCATAAGTGTGAAGTTATCCAACTGTGTAACTGCGTAAACATGAGTCACTGATGTAATAAAAAATGTTTATCTCTCAGTCAAATGATCAGATAGCTGTGTAATTTGTGTGTTAGAGAAATATGGTACCGATGTGTAAAGTTGTATAAGCAAATACCATATTAGCTAGGGCTCCTTGTGCTTGCCAAACACATGGTACACAAAGTAAGCGTATACCCCCCTGAGAATTAATGTAATTATACCCTCAGGTCCCCCCCACGAACCATGGACCTTGCCGTTGGTGGGGAGGCTTGCGTGCCTCAGCGATACAGACAGCCGTACCGTAGGTGTAACCACAACGGAGGGGTATCTGTTGAGAGGCCAGACAAACGTGTGGTTACTGAATAGGGGCAGCAGCCTTTTCAGTAGTTGCAAGGGCAACAGTCTGGATGATTGACCGATGTGGCCTTGTAACAATAACCAAAACTGCCTTGCTGTGCTGGTACTGCGAACGGGTGAAAGCAAGGGGAAACTACAGCCGTAATTTTTCCCAAGGGCATGCAGCTTTACTGTGTGATTAAATGATGATGGCGTCCTCTTGGGTAAAATATTCCGGAGGTAAAATAGTCCCCCATTCGGATCTCCGGGCGGGGACTACTCAAGAGGATGTCATTATCACGAGAAAGAAAACTGGCGTTCCACCGATCAGAGCGTGGAATGTGAGATCCCTTAATCAGGCAGGTAGGTTAGAAAATTTAAAAAGGGAAATGGATAGGTTGAAGTTAGATATAGTGGGAATTAGTGAAGTTCGGTGGCAGGAGGAACAAGACTTCTGGTCAGGTGACTACAGGGTTATAAACACAAAATCAAATAGGGGTAATGCAGGAGTAGGTTTAATAATGAATAGGAAAATAGGAATGCGGGTAAGCTACTACAAACAGCATAGTGAACGCATTATTGTAGCCAAGATAGATACGAAGCCCACACCGACTACAGTATTACAAATTTGTATGCCAACTAGCTCTGCAGATGACGAAGAAATTGAAGAAATGTATGATGAAATAAAATAAATTATTCAGGTAGTGAAGGGAGACGAAAATTTAATAGTCATGGGTGACTGGAATTCGAGTGTAGGAAAAGGGAGAGAAGGAAACATAGTGGGTGAATATGGATTGGGGCTAAGAAACGAAAGAGGAAGCCGCCTGGTAGAATTTTGCACAGAGCACAACATATAGCTAACACTTGGTTTAAGAATCAAGAAAGAAGGTTGTATACATGGAAGAACCCTGGAGATACTAAAAGGTATCAGATAGATTATATAATGGTAAGACAGAGATTTAGGAACCAGGTTTTAAATTGTAAGACATTTCCAGGGGCAGATGTGGACTCTGACCACAATCTATTGGTTATGACCTGTAGATTAAAACTAAAGAAACTGCAAAAAGGTGGGAATTTAAGGAGATGGGACCTGGATAAACTGAAAGAACCAGAGGTTGTACAGAGTTTCAGGGAGAGCATAAGGGAACAATTGACAGGAATGGGGGAAAGAACTACAGTAGAAGAAGAATGGGTAGCTTTGAGGGATGAAGTAGCGAAGGCAGCAGAGGATCAAATAGGTAAAAAGACGAGGGCTAGTAGAAATCCTTGGGTAACAGAAGAAATATTGAATTTAATTGATGAAAGGAGAAAATATAAAAATGCAGTAAATGAAGCAGGCAAAAAGGAATTCAAACGTCTCAAAAATGAGATCGACAACAAGTACAAAATGGCTAAGCAGGGATGGCTAGAGGATAAGTGTAAGGATGTAGAGGCCTATCTCACTAGGGGTAAGATAGATACTGCCTACAGGAAAATTACAGAGACCTTTGGAGATAAGAGAACGACTTGTATGAATATCAAGAGCTCAGATGGAAACCCAGTTCTAAGCAAAGAAGGGAAAGCAGAAAGGTGGAAGGAGTATATAGAGGGTTTATACAAGGGCGATGTACTTGAGGACAATTTTATGGAAATGGAAGAGGATGAAGATGAAATGGGAGATATGATACTGCGTGAAGAGTTTGACAGAGCACTGAAAGACCTGAGTCGAAACAAGGCCCCCGGAGTAGACAACATTCCATTGGAACTACTGACGGCCTTGGGAGATCCAGTCCTGACAAAACTCTACCATCTGGTGAGCAAGATGTATGAAACAGGCGAAATACCCACAGACTTCAAGAAGAATATAATAATTCCAATCCCAAAGAAAGCAGGTGTTGATAGATGTGAAAATTACCGAACTATCAGTTTAATAAGTCACGATTGCAAAATACTAACACGAATTCTTTACAGACGAATGGAAAAACTAGTAGAAGCCAACCTCGGGGAAGATCAGTTTGGATTCCATAGAAACACTGGAACACGTGAGGCAATACTGACCTTACGACTTATCTTAGAAGAAAGATTAAGGAAAGGCAAACCTACGTTTCTAGCATTTGTAGACTTAGAGAAAGCTTTTGACAATGTTGACTGGAATACTCTCTTTCAAATTCTAAAGGTGGCAGGGGTAAAATACAGGGAGCGAAAGGCTATTTACAATTTGTACAGAAACCAGATGGCAGTTATGAGAGTCGAGGGACATGAAAGGGAAGCAGTGGTTGGGAAGGGAGTAAGACAGGGTTGTAGCCTCTCCCCGATGTTGTTCAATCTGTATATTGAGCAAGCAGTAAAGGGAACAAAAGAAAAATTCGGAGTAGGTATTAAAATTCATGGAGAAGAAATAAAAACTTTGAGGTTCGCCGATGACATTGTAATTCTGTCAGAGACAGCAAAGGACTTGGAAGAGCAGTTGAATGGAATGGACAGTGTCTTGAAAGGAGGATATAAGATGAACATCAACAAAAGCAAAACAAGGATAATGGAATGTTGTCCAATTAAGTCGGGTGATGTTGAGGGAATTAGATTAGGAAATGAGGCACTTAAAGCAGTAAAGGAGTTCTGCTATTTTGGGAGCAAAAGAACTGATGATGGTCGAAGTACAGAAGATATAAAATGTAGACTGGCAATGGCAAGGAAAGCGTTTCTGAAGAAGAGAAATTTGTTAACTTCGAGTATAGATTTAAGTGTCAGGAAGTCATTTCTGAAAGTATTTGTATGGAGTGTAGCCATGTATGGAAGTGAAACATGGACGATAAATAGTTTGGACAAGAAGAGAATAGAAGCTTTCGAAATGTGGTGCTACAGAAGAATGCTGAAGATTAGATCGGTAGATCACATAACTAATGAGGAAGTATTGAATAGGATTGGGGAGAAGAGAAGTTTGTGCCACAACTTGACCAGAAGAAGGGATCAGTTGGTAGGACATGTTCTGAGGCATCAAGGGATCACCAATTTAGTATTGGAGGGCAGCATGGAGGGTAAAAACCGTAGAGGGAGACCAAGAGATGAATACAGTAAGCAGATTCAGAAGGATGTAGGTTGCAGTAGGTACTGGGAGATGAAAAAGTTTACACAGGATAGAGTAGCATGGAGAGCTGCATCAAACCAGTCTCAGGACTGAAGACCACAACAACAACAACAACCCTCAGGTATTACAGATTACAGCAATGGAATGAAATGTATCACGGAAAACTTTCTTTGTAATTCAAAAACCTTTAAAAATAAATGTTTTAAGTATAAAATTAATCACTCAAATACGTGTACTGTAGCGCTAAACTGTGCGTCCTGTTCTCTGTGGAAGTGTCGTAGTTATCGTCCTCCGAAAGCTAAGTTCTGCAGAAGCCAAAGTACTTACCTCATGATAAACAAAAGTGAAATGCTTTGCGTATAGATATCTTAGTTATTACGCTTATTGCTGTGATGAAGAAAGTACTGTGCTGTAACGTATTGTTGTGCTACGGAAAAGGCTGTCTCATTGTTGATATACCACAAAAGTTACTACTAAAACATGTTTTACTTTCCAGAATAATGCAGAAAGACTGTGCAGATATAAAACAGAAACACCGCAAAAGCAACATTGTAAATTGTCACTCATTAGTAGCGTCGTGATAAAACCGTGTAGTTGTCACATAAACTAACCACTGTGTCATCTGGTATCTCACTGAGAGTACTTTAAATCCTGAATGTATTTTCAAGTAAACCAAAATGTTGCATTAAAATCTCATTAGCAGTACTGGTAAATGTTCTAAGTATGTGAGCCTTATAGTCGTTACGTAATCGTGCAACTAACAAGCAAGAATGTACAAATAACAACACTGTGTCGTCTGTTCACTATAACAATGCATTCGTAATTACTTGTCTAAGTTCCCTAGGTTCTTGAATGGATAGTTAACTTTAAAACATGGTTGCATGTTAACAGCTTGTAAGTGTGACAAATATTTCCACATTCGGAGGACAAAGTTGGTGATTGCAATTTCGTGAGAAGATCCCGTCGCAAAGTAAAACTTCTTTGTTTTAATGATTTCCACCCCAAATCCTGTATCTTGTCCGTAACACTATCTCCACTATTTTTCGATGATATAAAACTTGCTGCCTTCTTTGAACTTTCTAGGTGTACTGAGTCAATCGATCCCACACCATGCAGCAGAACTCCAAAAGCGGACGAACAAGCTTAGTATAGGCATTTTCTTCAATAGATCTGTTGCATCTTCAAAGTTTTATGCCAATAAAACGTGGCCTTTGGTTTGCTTTCCCCACAACACTTTCCACGTGTTTTTTTCAGTTTAAGTTGTTCGTAATCTTAATTCCTAGATATTTAGTTGAATTTTGGGCCTTTGGATTTGATTCATTTATCGTGTAACCGAATTTTAACAGCTTCCTTTTAGCACTCATGTAGATGACCCCACACTTTTCATTATTAGGGTTAAATGCCAATTTTCGCACCGTACATATATCTTTTCTGAATCATTTTGCACTTTTTCCGATCTAGTGTTGACTTTACCAGGCGATGAACGACAGCATCGTCTGCAAACAGCCTAATTCGGCTGTTCAGATTGTCTTCTGAATCGTTTATATAGATAAGGAACAGCAGAGGGCCTGTAACACTACTTTGGGAACGCCTGAAATTACAAGTCGTATAACTGAGGCGAAATTACATACGCATGTAATTTGATTACGAGCCGATTGTGAGGTACGGTGTCAAAAGTCTTCTGGAAACCTAGAAATAAAGAATCAGTTTGAAATCCCTCGTCGATAACATTCAGTGCTTCGTGTGAGTAAAGAGCTAGCTGTGTATCACAAGAACGACATTTCCTAAATCCTTGTCGACTGTGTCAATAGACCGTTCTCTTCGAGGTAATTCATAATATTGCGACACAATATATGTCCCAAAATCCTGCTGCATATCGACGTTGACGATATGGTCCTGTAATTTAGTGGATTACTCCTATTGCCTTTCATGAATGTTGGTGTGACCTGTACAACTTTCCAGTCTTTGGGTACGGATCTTTTGTCGAGTGAGCGCTTGTATATGATTATTAAGTATGGAACTACTGCATCAGCGTACTTTGAAAGGAACCTAATTGGTATACAACCACCCCAGAAGAATTGATTTTATTAAGTAATTAAAGTTGCTTCCCTACTCCGAGGATGTTGTTGTTGTCTTCAGTCCAGAGACTGGTTTGATTCAGCTCTCCGTGCTACTCTATCCTGTGCAAGCTCCTTCATCTCCCAGTACCTACTGCAACCCACATCCTTCTGTATCTGTTTAGTGTATTCATCTCTTGGTCTCCCTCTACGATTCTTACCTTCCACGCTGCCCTCCAATGCTAAATTTGGGATCCCTTGATGCCTCAGAACATGTCCTACAAACCGGTCCCTTCTTCTTGTCAAGTTGTGGCACAAACTCGTCTTCTCCCCAATTCCATTCAGTACCTCTTCATTAGTTATGTGATGTACCCATCTAATCTTCAGCATTATTCTGTAGCACCACATTTCAAAAGCTTCTATTCTCTTCTTGTCCAAATTATTTATCGTCCATGTTTCACTTCCATACATGGCTACTCTCCTTACAAATACTTTCAGAAACGACTTCCTGACACTTAAATCTATACTCGAAGTTAACAAATTTCTCTTCTTCAGAAACGATTTCCTTGCCATTGCCAGTCTACATTTTATATCTTCTCTACTTCTACCATCATCAGTTACTTTTCTCCCCTAATAGCAGAACTCCTTTACTACTTTAAGTGTCTCATTTCCTAACCTAATTCCCTCAGCATCACCCGGCTGAATTCGACTACATTCAATTATCCTCATTCTGCTTTTGTTGATGTTCATCTTATATCCTCCTTTCAAGACACTGTCCATTCCGTTCAACTGTTCTTCCAAGTCCTTTGCTGTCTCTGATAGAATTACAATGTCGTCGGCGAACCTCAAAGTTTTTATTTCTTCTCCATGGATTTTAATACCTACTCCGAATTTTTCTTTTGTTTCCTTTACTGCTTGCTCAATATACAGATTGAATAACATCGGGGATAGACTACAACATTGTCTCACCCCCTTCCCAAACGATGCTTCCCTTTCATGCCCCTCGACTCTTATTACTGCCATCTGGTTTCTGTACAAATTGTAAATAGCCTTTCTCTCCCTGTATTTTACCCCTTCCACCTTTAGAATTTGAAAGAGAGTATTCTAGTCAACATTGTCAAAAGCTTTCTCTAAATCTACAAATGTTAAAACGTAGGTTTGCCTTTCCTTAATCTATTTTCTAAGATAAGTCGTAAGGTCAGTATTACCTCACGTGTTCCAACATTTCTGCGGAATCCAAACTGATCTTTCCCGAGGTCGGCTTCTACCAGTTTTTCCATTCGTCTGTAAAGAATTCGCGTTAGTATTTTGCAGCTGTGACTTATTAAACTGATAGTTCGGTAATGTTCACATCTATCAACACCTGCTTTCTTTGGGATTGGAATTATTATATTCTTCTTGAAGTCTGAGGGTATTTCGCCTGTCTCATACATCTTGCTCACCAGATGGTAGAATTTTGTCAGGACTGGCGCTCCCCAGGCCGTCAGTAATTCTAATGGAATGTTGTATATTCCCGGGGCCTTGTTTCGACTCAGGTCTTTCAGTGTTCTGTCAAACTCTTCACGCAGTATCGTATCTCCCATTTCATCTCCATCTACATCCTCTTCCATTTCCTTAATATTGTCCTCAAGTACATCGCCCTTGTACAGATCCTCTATATACTCCTTCCACCTTCCTGCTTTCCCTTCTTTGCTTAGAACTGGGTTTCCATCTGAGACTCCGAGGATATCTATTTATAAGTTACTCATGTTCTTGATTCGAATAGAATGAGTGACTGCCCCCTGGAAATTCAGAATGGCAATACCAAACTTGGCAGGGAGCGTCAGTACCCATCAGTTTCGACCGTTGACTATGCTCAGTACTGACTGTAAAATTTTTGCACGAATGTTGGTGACAAGGCTCCAGACTGTAATATCCAATACACAACGCCCAGTCCAGGCTTATATAGGGGTTCGGAGCAACATCGAATGTGTTTAAGGTCACTACCCTCACATCATTGCTGTGATAGATGCATGTCCCATCGAGCGGCGTTCACGTCAGTGGATTTTTATCGTGCATTTGACAGGATCAACCATGATTTCCTTGACTCTACCATGCGACACATGGCGATACCCCAGGATTTCATTACCGTCCCCATGCGCCTCCTTCTCAGCGCTCCTTCGGCGGTGAGAGTCAGTGGCAGGGAGACGGGCACCATTCCTGCTTGTAGCTTAGTTAGGCGAGGATATCCTTTGTCGATGGCGCTGTTTGCAACAGGACTGGAACCTGCGATGCAGACTCTTCGACAGACTTTTATGGGCGTGCGGTTCCGTGCGAGATCCTTCATGTGCAAATGACTTGATGATACTCGTCCGGTCGGAGAGAGAAACACCTTGTTCCATATGGGTTGGGGCCTGGTAGCAGGATCAACATGAATAAAACGAAGGTTGTGCACATCGGGCGGAGGCTGGACACTCTGCACAGCCCGTCCGTTTACGAAGGTGAACATGAAGCAATGCTTAGGACCTTTCTTCACCCGACCGCTACAGCAATCACCGGGGACTGCTCCAGTAATTTCGACTGCACATACGCAACAATTCGCTCCGAACCCACGCCTTGCTCCAAAGGGTGTAACATACCAATGTTCATCTTGCCTTATTCCTGCCACACTTGGCAATGCCAAATGGTATTGCTGACAGTTTGATGGCGGCCTTTGGATGCTATGTCAGCCAAGGGGAGCTGTTTAAGGACAAATACGAGACTTTATCATACCATTTGAAGGATTTATATCACGAATGTGTGGAACAAGGCTCTCGCTCTACACCAGTGAGCCATGGTACGGGCCTGGAACCAACGGCAACACGCCATCACGGCGGCGATCTTCGACGTTCTCCTTCGCCCGACCTTAGAACAACCATGGCGGTAGGCACTATAATGCCTTCTTCATCCCAAGATTCTTTGTTTATTTTACACTCCTGGCCATTAAAATTGCCACACCAAGAAGAAATGGTCATAAACTTGTATTCACTGGAAAAATATATTATACTAGAACAGACATGTGATTACATTTTCAAGCAATTTGGGTGCATAGATCCTGAGAAATCAGTACCCAGAACAACCACCTCTGGCCGTAATAACGGCCTTGATACGCCTGGGCATTGACTCAAACAGAGCTTGGATGGTGTGTACAGGTACAGCTGCCCATGCAGCTTCTACACGATACCACAGTTCATCAAGAGAAGTGACTGGCGTATTGTGACGAGTCAGTTGCTCGGCCACCATTGACCAGACGTTTTCAATTGGTGAGAGATCTGGAGAATGTGCTGGCCAGGGCAGCAGTCGAACATTTTCTGCATCCATAAATGCCCGTACAGGACCTGCAACATGCGGTTGTGCATTATCCTGCTGAAGTATAGGGTTTTGAAGGGATAAAATTTAGGGTAGAGCCACGGGTCGTAACACATCTGACATGTAAAGTCCACTGTTCAAAGTGCCGTCAATGCGAACAAGAGGTGACGGAGACGTGTAACCAATGGCACCCCATACCATCACGCCGGGTGACACGCCAGTATGGCGATGACGAATACACGCTTCCAATGTGCGTTTACCGCGATCTCACCAAACATGGATGCGACCATCATGATGCTGTAAACAGAACCTGGATTCATCCGAAAACATGACGTTTTGCCATTCGTGCAACCAGATTCGTCGTTGAGTACACCATCGCAGGCGCTCCTGTGTGTGATGCAGCGTCAAGGGTAACCACAGCCATGGTCTCCGAACTGATAGTCCATGCTGCTGCAAACGTCGTCGAACTGTTCGTAGATGGTTGTTGTCTTGCAAACGTCCCCATGTGTTGACTCAGGGATCGAGACGTGGCTGCACGATCCGTTACAGCCATGCGGATAAATGCCTGTCATCTCGACTGCTAGTGATATGAGGCCGTTGGGATCCAGCACGGCGTTCCGTATTACCCTCCTGAACCCACCGATTCCATATTCTGCTAACAGTCACTGGATGTCGAAAAACGCGAGCAGCAATGTCGCGATACTATAAACCGCAATCGCGATAGGCTACAATCTGACTTTTATCAAAGTCGGAAACGTGATGGTACGCATTTTTAATCCTTAGACGAGGCATCACAACAACTTTTCACCAGGCAATGCCGGTCAACTGCTGTTTGTGTATGAGATGGCTGGTTCAAATGGCTCTGAGCACTATGGGACTCAACTGCTGAGGTCATTAGTCCCCTAGAACTTAGAACTAGTTAAACCTAACTAACCTAAGGACATCACAAACATCCATGCCCGAGGCAGGATTCGAACCTGCGACCGTAGCGGTCTTGCGGTTCCAGACTGCAGCGCCTTTAACCGCACGGCCACTTCGGCCGGCTGTGTATGAGAAATCGGTTGGAAACTTCCCTCATGTCAGCACGTTGTAGGTGTCACCACCGGCGCCAACCTTGTGAGAATGCTCTGAAACGCTAATCATTTGCATATCACCGCGTCTTCTTCCTGTCTGTTAAATTTCGCGTCTGTACACGGCTTCTTCGTGGTGTGACAATTTTAATGGCCAGAAGTGTAGTTGTGTTCGGTCACAAATATATTCCACGGGGATCCCCAACACTAACGAAATATATCGATACTTGAGGCGTTATCACGGCAGACACATTGTGGAACCTAAATACCCAACGAGAGATTGACGACTGATCTTCCGAGCTGTCCATAAGCCTCTCCTCGCTATGGCAGCGAGATCGTCTGGATATACATTTTTCAACCACAAGACAGTCACACGCCGACGTTGACGGTTGTACAACATTCACATAGTCGATTCCAACTGTGAATTATACAGGGTGTTTCAAAAATGACCGGTATATTTGAAACGGCAATAAAACCTAAACGAGCAGCGATAGAAATACACCGTTTGTTGCAATATGCTTGGGACAACAGTACATTTTCAGGCGGACAAACTTTCGAAATTACAGTAGTTACAATTTTCAACAACAGATGGCGCTGCAAGTGATGTGAAAGATATAGAAGACAACGCAGTCTGTGGGTGCGCCATTCTGTACGTCGTCTTTCTGCTGTAAGCGTGTGCTGTTCACAACGTTCACGTGTGCTGTAGACAACATGGTTTATTCCTTAGAACAGAGGATTTTTCTGGTGTTGGAATTCCACCGCCTAGAACACAGTGTTGTTGCAACAAGACGAAGTTTTCAACGGAGGTTTAATGTAACCAAAGGACCGAAAAGCGATACAATAAAGGATCTGTTTGAAAAATTTCAACGGACTGGGAACGTGACGGATGAACGTGCTGGAAAGGTAGGGCGACCGCGTACGGCAACCACAGAGCGCAACGCGCAGCTAGTGCAGCAGGTGATCCAACAGCGGCCTCGGGTTTCCGTTCGCCGTGTTGCAGCTGCGGTCCCAATGACGCCAACGTCCACGTATCGTTTCGTGCGCCAGAGTTTACACCTCTATCCATACAAAATTCAAACGCGGCAACCCCTCAGCGCCGCTACCATTGCTGCACGAGAGACATTCGCTAACGATATAGTGCACAGGATTGATGACGGCGATATGCATGTGGGCAGCATTTGGTTTACTGACGAAGCTTATTTTTACCTGGACGGCTTCGTCAATAAACAGAACTGGCGCATATGGGGAACCGAAAAGCCCCATGTTGCAGTCCCATCGTCCCTGCATCCTCAAAAAGTACTGGTCTGGGCCGCCATTTCTTCCAAAGGAATCATTGGCCCATTTTTCAGATCCGAAACGATTACTGCATCACGCTATCTGGACATTCTTCGTGAATTTGTGGCGGTACAAACTGCCTTAGACAACACTGCGAACACCTCGTGGTTTATGCAAGATGGTGCCCGGCCACATCGCACGGCCGACGTCTTTAATTTCCTGAATGAATATTTCGATGATCGTGTGATTGCTTTGGGCTATCCGAAACATACAGGAGGCGGCGTGGATTGGCCTCCCTATTCGCCAGACATGAACCCCTGTGACTTCTTTCTGTGGGGACACTTGAAAGACCAGGTGTACCGCCAGAATCCAGAAACAATTGAACAGCTGAAGCAGTACATCTCATCTGCATTTGAAGCCATTCCGCCAGACACGTTGTCAAAGGTTTCGGGTAATTTCATTCAGAGACTACGCCATATTATTGATACGCATGGTGGATATGTGGAAAATATCGTACTATAGAGTTTCCCAGACCGCAGCGCCATCTGTTGTTGAAAATTGTAACTACTGTAATTTCGAAAGTTTGTCCGCCTGAAAATGTACTGTTGTCCCAAGCATATTGCAACAAACGGTGTATTTCTATCGCTGCTCGTTTAGTTTTTATTGCCGTTTCAAATATACCGGTCATTTTTGAAACACCCTGTATGTGCAATGCTGGACACGACGACCATCGTCTGCTGTGCGGTGAGGCAAAAGACGTTTGGTGGCTGACTCAACACATCATGGCACTCCTCCAAAAGGCTCTCAGCACAATGGGACTTAACATCTGAGGTCATCAGTCCCCTAGAACTTACAACTACTTAAACCTAACTAACCTAAGGACATGACACACATCCATGCCCGAGGCAGGATTCGAACCTGCGACCGTAGTGGTCGCGCGGTTCCACAAAGAAGCGCCTAGGATCGGTCGGCCACAACGTCTGGAGGCACTCCTCCAACGCACCGACGACTCCGCGATCATCATGAACGCTTTATTCTTCTCAAACGCGTTCCCGCCCTCCCTCCCCCTCCATAGGAAACGTCGGCAGTCCCATGGATGCAGGACACGCATCACACTAACTGCTCTCACGGACCGTGATGTCTGGCATGGCTTATATGCTCTACGCACTACAACATTGTACGCTCTACCTACTACAACATTATACGCTCTGTCTACTAGAACATTATATGCTCTACCTACTACAACATTATACGCTCTGTCTACAACAACATTATACGCTCTACCTACTACAACACTGTACGCTCTACCCACTACAACATTGTATGCTCTACCTACTACAACATTATACGCTCTGTCTACTAGAACATTATACGCTCTACCTACTAAAACATTATACACTCTGTCTACTAGAACATTATACGCTCTACGTACTACAACATTGTATGCTCTACCCACTACAACATTGTACGCTCTACCTACTACAACATTATACGCTCTGTCTACTAGAACATTATACGCTCTGCCTACTACAACATTGTACGCTCTGTCTACCAGAACATTATACGCTCTACCTACTACAACATTATATGCTCTACCTACTACAACATTATACGCTCTGTCTACTAGAACATTATACGGTCTACCTACTACAACATTGTACGCTCTACCTACTACAACATTATATGCTCTGTCTACTACAACATTATACGCTCTACCTACTACAACATTGTACGCTCTACCTACTACAACATTATTCGCTCTGTCTACTAGAACATTATACGCTCTACCTACTACAACATTGTACGCTCTACCTACTACAACATTATACGCTCTGTCTACTAGAACATTATACGCTCTACGTACTACATCATTGTACGCTCTACCCACTACAACATTGTACGCTCTACCTACTACAACATTATACGCTCTGTCTACTAGAACATTATACGCTCTGCCTACTACAACATTGTACGCACTGTCTACCAGAACATTATACGCTCTACCTACTACAACATTATACGCTCTACCTACTACAACATTATACGCTCTGTCTACTAGAACATTATACGGTCTATCTACTACAACATTGTACGCTCTACCTACTACAACATTATACGCTCTGTCTACTAGAACATTATACGCTCTGCCTACTATAACATTGTACGCTCTGCCCACCAGAACATTATACGCTCTACCTACTACAACATTATACGCTCTACCTACTACAACATTGTACGCTCTACCTACTACAACATTATACGCTCTGTCTACTAGAACATTATACGCTCTACGTACTACAACATTGTATGCTCTACCCGCTACAACATTGTACGCTCTACCTACTACAACATTATACGCTCTGTCTACTAGAACATTATACACTCTGCCTACTACAACATTGTACGCTCTGTCTACCAGAACATTATACGCTCTACCTACTACAACATTATACGCTCTACCTACTACAACATTATACGCTCTGTCTACTAGAACATTATACGGTCTACCTACTACAACATTGTATGCTCTACCTACTACAACATTATATGCTCTGTCTACTAGAACATTATACGCTCTACCTACTACAACATTGTACGCTCTACCTACTACAACATTATTCGCTCTGTCTACTAGAACATTATATGCTCTACCTACTACAACATTGTACGCTCTACCTACTACAACATTATACGCTCTGTCTACTAGAACATTATATGCTCTACGTACTACATCATTGTATGCTCTACCCACTACAACATTGTATGCTCTACCTACTACAACATTATACGCTCTGTCTACTAGAACATTATACGCTCTGCCTACTACAACATTGTACGCTCTGCCTACCAGAACATTATACGCTCTTCCTACTACAACATTATACGCTCTACCTACTACAACATTGTACGCTCTACCTACTACAACATTATACGCTCTGTCTACTAGAACATTATACGCTCTACCTACTACAACATTGTACGCTCTACCTACTACAACATTATTCGCTCTGTCTACTAGAACATTATACGCTCTACCTACTACAACATTGTACGCTCTACCTACTACAACATTATACGCTCTGTCTACTAGAACATTATACGCTCTACCTACTACAACATTGTACGCTCTACCTACTACAACATTATACGCTCTGTCTACTAGAACATTATACGCTCTACCTACTACAACATTATACACTCTGTCTACAAGAACATTATACGCTGTACCTACTACAACATTGTACGCTCTACCCACTACAACATTGTACGCTCTACCTACTACAACATTATACGCTCTGTCTACTAGAACATTATACGGTCTACCTACTACAACATTGTACGCTCTGTCTACTAGAACATTATACGCTCTACCTACTACAACATTATATGCTCTACCTACTGCAACATGATACGCTCTGTCTACTAGAATATTATACGCTCTACCTACTACAACATTGTACGCTCTGTCTACCGGAACTGCATGAGATCATCCGACGTCACTCAAAATACAAAGTGTACTTTGCAAACATTCTGGGCAGTATGTTGCATGAACCCGTCCCCCCCACTTAATGACAAGGATTTCATTTGAGCCCTACATTGAGCCAGATCTCCAAGCAGAACCCCGGCCCACTCTCCTATGCCGAGCTACTACTTAAAAAAAAAGGAACGATTAGTTGCTACTGGTTGCCTTAAGTTTTCTCTATCATTTTATTTTATTCCTCGCAATGTTAAACAAATAATTACAAAATTTTAATTATTTAAACAGTTCAGTTTATGTACGTAAAATTAATATGTTGAGTTTAGGTACAAATACTCCTCTTATAAGTCAAAAAGCTATAGACCACCACATGGTAACACATTGGTAAGATTTTACCGTCGATGGTGTATGTAATAGCAACTGCTGGAGAGCAGTCACTGAGTGCAGTTATTCCGATTCAGTACCAACAAATTATCTTTTTGCTAATGGCTGAAGCCAGATCGATGGACACCCAGAAAATTGCAACAACTGAAGCACATAATGCCGGTGCTCAGATGCCACCTCCCTCGTTCCGCTGTTTTGCTAATAAATGAGAGCTATGAACAGATTGCTGCCTGCAGCTAGAAAAACTTTCCGCAGCTTACAATGTATGAAGTGAAACACGATGCTCTCTCTTTCTTCTGTGGGTAGGAGTGTACATTTTTAGGTTGTGTAGGAAGTTTTTCTCTCAGTTAGAGGCCCAAATCGTAACAAGAAGACCTTGTCAGCAAACTGACTGACTCCTTTGAAGCCCAGATTCACGTAGCTGCTGCTCGTTTCCAATTTTTCTCGTATGCGTCGTCATAATAACCAGTCTTACAAGGTATATATCGCTAAAATCAAGGGCATGCTAAGGAAGTGTAAATTAAATTGCTCTTGTGAAGCTTAGTTTCAAGACGAAATGCTTCGCGGCACCATTATTCAAACCTTTGCTGAAACAAAATATGGTCTGAGATTCTAAAGCATGTCAACCTTGGTCTAGCTTAAACGAATCGGAGCACTCGAAGTTCAAGACTACTCTGAACTTGACTTTTAATGTGCCTGTCGTTGCAACACTGACCGCGGAAAGCTCGCAGCGGCCCTCGTTTCATATGACACGAGGCGGTCGCCACCACAGGTAACAGATGACCACAGCGTGAGGCGACCAGCCGTGTCCTCGCCCAGTTTAAAGCTTCCAGAGTCTAGTGTGAAACGTTGTGTAACGGACGGCCGCAAAAACTCCTTTCTCCACCACCAATACTGCCGTAAATCAGGACACACACAGCAAGTGAGCGTGCTACAGAATCGCGAAGTAAATTCTGTTCCACAAAATCTCTGCTTACGAAAATGGAAGTAAATATTATGTCTCATTCTGAGTTGTACACCCTCCTCGTGGAAACCGACAAGGGAAAAATGGACGAAAGCGACGGAACCGCACAATGAAATGCACATTGCAAAACTTGCCTCTCCTCTCTAACAGGCGTACAGCTTCACGCTTCGTCAGTCATAATTCTCCGCGGGTGAGAACAGATAGTCACATTCAGGGGTCAAACCATAAACAGTTCACCTATCTACAGATCTGCAATCAATCTGTAACATTTCAGTTAGGTACTAGTGGACCAGTCATGCAGTGGCCGACGGCCTTCATTTAACGACCGAGAACAGCGGCGTTTGCGTAGCGTTTTTAGCGCTAACAGACAAGCATCACTTGCCTGTAATAACCGCAGAAATCAGTTTTGGACGTACGACTAAAGTATCCATTAACACAGTGCGGCGAAACCTGGCGTTCATGGGCTGTGATAATAGACGCCAAACCGTGAGTGCGTTTGCTAACAGCACGACATGGCCTGCAGCACGACTCCTAGCCTGGTGACCATATTGGTTGGTCCTTCGACAACTGGAAACCGTGGCCTGGTCAGATGACTCCCCGTTTTAGTTTATACGAGCTGATGGTTCTGTCCGAGTGTGCCGCAGATCACACGAAGCCACGAAACCAAGCTGTGAACAAGGTGCTGAGGAAGCTGGTGGTGGCACCATAATGGCGTGGCCTTTGTTTACATGGAATGAACTGGGTCTTCTGGTTACGGTACGCTATTTGAAGACCATTTTCAGCTATTCATGGACTTCTTGTTCCAAACAGGGTTTGATTTTTTGTGGATGACAATACGCCATGACAGGGAGTGACAGTTGTTCGCGATAGGTTTGAAGATCATTCTGGACATTTCGAGTAAATGGCTGGGCCATCCAGATCGCCTGACATGAATTTCATCGAACATTTGTGGTACATAATCGATAGGTCCATTCGAGCACAAAATTCTGCATCGACACGACTTCCGCAGTTATTGGTGGCTTTTTGAGGACATGACACTTTTGCTGCACTGCGCCGGGCGATAGGAGGTCCGACACGATATTAGGAAGTACAATTGGGAAACACTCATCTACAAAAATCTATCCTGCGTCTCACGGCCTTCAACAGTGAAAGCATCTCCGTTCTTGAAACGTGCACTTTGAATGCTTGCATGTCCAAAGGAACGTTGGATCGTAATCAGAAAAATACGGGCACTGCAATATCGTGTTTGTCTACCGATACCAGACAAGCAACTTTCAAGTACAATGTCTGCCCTGTACGGGAACATACGTAATGGATGTGCGAGTACAGATCATAATCGTATGGTTGTCGACTTACAGAAGTTATCGGGTGACCGTAAGTCGTACACGGAGAGCCAAAAGGTAAGGCGACCACTTGTGATAAGCGGCGAATCCGGGTTCTTATCCCGGTCAGGCACAAATTTTCTCTGTCGTCATTCCATTCTACAGCTGATAGTAGTTCTTATTCGCAATTACGAATTCATTTGATGTCCTTTTTTTTTTTTTTGGTCATCAGTCTACTGACTGGTTTGATGCGGCCCGCCACGAATTCCTTTCCTGTGCTAACCTCTTCATCTTAGAGTAGCACTTGCAACCTACGTCCTCAATTATTTGCTTGACGTATTCCAATCTCTGTCTTCCTCTACAGTTTTTGTCCTCTACAGCTCTCTCTAGTACCATGGAAGTCTTTCCCTCATGTCTTAGCAGATGTCCTATCATCCTGTCCCTTCTCCTTATCAGTGTTTTCCACATATTCCTTTCCTCTCCGATTCTGCGTAGAACCTCCTCATTCTTTACCTTATCAGTCCACCTAATTTTCAACATTCGTCTGTAGCACCACATGTCAAATGCTTCGATTATCTTCTGTTCCGGTTTTCCCACAGTCCATGTTTCACTACCATACAATGCTGTACTCCAGACATATATCCTCAGAAATTTCTTCCTCAAATTAAGGCCGGTATTTGATATTAGTAGCTCTGGGCCAGAAATGCCTTTTTTGCCATAGCGAGTCTGCTTTTGATGTCCTCCTTGCTCCGTCCGTCATTGGTTATTTTACTGCCTAGGTGGCAGAATTCCTTAACTTCATTGACTTCGTGACCATCAATCCTGATGTTAAATTTCTCGCTGTTCTCATTTCTACTACTTCTCATTACCTTCGTCTTTCTCCGATTTACTCTCAAACCATACTGTGTACTCATTAGACTGTTCATTCCGTACAGCAGATCATTTAATTCTTCTTCACTTTCACTCACGATAGCAGTGTCATCAGCGAATCGTATCATTGATATCCTTTCACCTTGTATTTTAATTCCACTCCTGAACCTTTCTTTTATTTCCATCATTGCTTCCTCGATGTACAGATTGAAGAGTAGGGGCGAAAGGCTACACCCTTCTTAATAGGAGCACTTCGTTCTTGATCTTCCACTCTTATTATTCCCTCTTGGTTGTTGTACATATTGTATATGACCCGTCTCTCCCTATAACTTACCCCTACCATTTTATATTGTCGAACGCTTTTTCAAGGTCGACAAATCCTATGAAAGTGTCTTGACTTTTCTTTAGCCTTGCTTCCATTATTAGCCGTAATGTCAGAATTGCCTCTCTCGTCCCTTTACTTTTCCTAAAGCCAAACTGATCGTCACCTAGCGCATTCTCAATTTTCTTTTCCATTCTTCTGTATATTATTCTTGTAAGCAGCTTCGATGCATGAGCTGTTAAGCTGATTGTGCGATAATTCTCGCACTTGTCAGCTCTTGCCGTCTTCGGAATTGTGTGGATGATGCTTTTCCGAAAGTCAGATGGTATGTCGCCAGACTCATATATTCTACACACCAACGTGAATAGTCGTTTTGCTGCCACTTCCCCCAATGATTTTAGAAATTCTGATGGAATGTTATCCATCCCTTCTGCCTTATTTGACCGTAAGTCCTCCAAAGCTCTTTTAAATTCCGATTCTAATACTGGATCCCCTATCTCTTCTAAATCGACTCCTGTTTCTTCTTCTATCACATCAGACAAATCTTCACCCTCATAGAGGCTTTCAATGTATTCCTTCCACCTATCTGCTCTCTCCTCTGCATTTAACAGTGGAATTCCCGTTGCACTCTTAATGTTACCACCGTTGCTTTTAATGTCACCAAAGGTTGTTTTGACTTTCCTGTATGCTGAGACTGTCCTTCCGACAATCATATCTTTTTCGATGCCTTCACATTTTTCCTGCAGCAATTTCTTCTTAGCTTCCCTGCACTTCCTATTTATTTCATTCCTCAGCGACTTGTACTTCTGTATTCCTGATTTTCCCGGAACATGTTTGTTCTTCCCCTTTTCATCAATCAACTGAAGTATTTCTTCTGTTACCCATGGTCCTAATCGGGTTAAATAACTATATGAGATAAAAAATAGATATTGTATTGATTTCGATATCAGTATTGGATAATGTCATGAAATCAGAGTTTCGTATGTATCGAACGGTGTGTTTTTCGGGGAGGGAGGAGAGAACCTTTCACAATAACTTACATGAGAATAAAGGGTGTGCAGTATCTAATCAATGTACAGAAAACACAAGGCAGTAGTAAAAGTTATGTACTGTGTATAGTCTATAAGAAAATATTAGATTTCATCAACTTGTACAAGTAATATTATGAACCCACTAACTTGCAAAACACTCCGATTACTGGTTTTATAGTAGAGTTGATTCATACAGACACAGCGTGATCACCACATTTTGCCATGTGTTAATGATGAATGTTTTTCTGTTAATAGAAGCCTGCTTATTGTAAATAACTGCTTCCGTCTTAAAGAAAAGCTTGCAATATGTACTGCACTAATGACAGGTCTGATACCACAAAATTTATACCAACCTCTATACTTCGTTTGTGGGTGGAATATCTGTGCTTCGCTCATTACGTTTCTGTTTGATTTTACACTCACACTGGTTCACGAAAACACAGCAAAATTCCGTATTTCGCCCTATATTGTAAACAACGCCTACTGTTTTCAAGGATATCTAAAAAGTAAAAAAAAAAAATGCTTCAATATCGTGCAACACTTTTGTAATCGATAATTTATTTCGATAATATATTACTTGCATATTTTAGTTATTGGCATCGATACTCAATACCGTATAGTATCGGAACGTCCGTAATTCCATAGCATCATGCGACAATGTCGGGAAGGGTAATTACCTCTAGAACAGCGGACAGTGCGCTGATATGAAATTTCCTGTCAGATTAAAACTGTGTGCCACAGTGGAGCTCGGACACGGGATCTTTGCTTCTCGCAAACAAATGCTGTACCAGCTGGGCTACCCCAGCACGTCTCACGAGCCCTCCTAACAGCTGTACCTCTGCCCGTGCTTCTTCTTCGACCTTCCAAACGTCACAGAAATTTGCCAGTACCTCATCTCCCAACTTCCAAACTTTCTCTGAAGTTAGGAAGGTAGGAGGACAGGTACTACCGGAAATAAATCTTAGAAGACGGGTCCTGAGTCGTGGTCGGATATCTCTTTTGGTAGAGCAGTTCCCCGTGAAAGGCAAAGGTCACCGGTTCAAGTACCGGTCCGGCACACAGGTTTAATTTTCCAAGAAGTTCCACATTTATCAATGTCTCTCAACGTTTAAAAGCTGTCCAGTATCTACCTTGAAACTGATGTCATCACGAAACGATTATATGCAAACATACAATCGTATGTCCCACAATATTACCGATTTGTCACTTAAATAAGCTGTTCCATTTATTGATTTCGGTATATGCCATACACATTATATCTTCAAAAATCTGCGTCATACACAGGGCATTTTTTTTTCCTTTATTGTAATTTTAATCACCTATACAGGCGGGCTGGCAGCAGCACAGTACGCTGCTCTTCAGCCTTAAGTGGAACAATAACATGACATAGAGGCGATACAAACAATACAAAAAACGGCGGGCAAAAAATGGAGATACAAAAAAACAATAAACAAGAAGCCGTTCACGTTGGACGATAAAAACACTAAAACTTGTTGACACGGCGCACAAAACACGGAGAAAGGCGACAGCACATGTGAACAGTTGAGTTGTAACTGCACGAAACACAAAACGAAGCACACACACTAGACACTGATGGCGATGATCTCCGGCGCGCGAATGTTCACTATGCGTGTGCGAGTCCGGGGACCTGCCAAGAGAGGAGGAGGAGGAAGGGGAGTGGGAGAGGGGAGAGCAGAGATGCCACGGGCAGAGGAGAAAAGGGGGGAGGGAGGAAGGGGGAGGGGAAGCCCGGGGGAAGAGGGGTGGAGGGAGGTGACGGGGAAAAAGGAAAGAGAAGGGAAGGGAAGGGAAGGGAAGGGAAGGGAAGGGAAGAGAAGAGAAGGGAGGGAGGGTGCCTAAAGGAAAGGACACAGGAAGTGGGGGGGGGCAGGGTCAAAGTTGATAGGAGGGGTAGATGGAGGGGAGGAGGACATCATCAGGGAGGGGGAGCTGGCGGAAGCCACCTTGGGAGAGGGTAAGGAGGGTGGAGAGATGGAGACCAGGTGGGACGTGGGCATACAGGCGCGGCAGCGGGCGGGGGTGGGAGAGGATCGGGGAGACGAGCGGGTGAGGAGGGTCGAGTTTACGGGAGGTGTACAGGATCCGTATCCTTTCAAGGAAAAGCAGGAGGTGGGGGAAGGGGATGAGATCATACAGGATCCGCGTGGGGGAGGGGAGACGGATGCGATAGGCGAGGCGGAGAGCATGGCGTTCAAGGATTTGGAGGGATTTATAAAAGGGAGGGGGGGCGGATATCCAAGCCGGATGGGCATAACAAAGGATAGGGCGGATGAGGGATTTATAGGTGTGGAGGATGGTGGAGGGGTCCAGACCCCACGTACGGCCAGAGAGGAGGTTGAGCAGATTGAGTCGGGAGCGTGCCTTGGCTTGGATTGTCCGGAGGTGGGGAGTCCAGGAGAGGCGACGGTCGAGGGTGACGCCAAGGTACTTAAGGGTGGGAGTGAGGGCGATAGGACGGCCATAGATGGTGATGTAGAAATCAAGGAGGCGGAAGGAAGGGGTGGTTTTGCCTACAATGATCGCCTGGGTTTTGGAGGGATACACAGGGCATCTTTACAGGATTCTTTTAGCCTGTGATGAGTCATCAGTCCCTTAAATTCACTAATAGTATGCGCACTGACTAAAAGTCACACTAAAATGTTTTTGCGCAGCCAAAAAACTCACATAAATTTTCTTCACCTCTTACGCCCTGTAAAGCGCCGTATCGTACTTGTTCTGTCCGCCTAATCTGTAGTATAATTCTGGACCACTATGTTTGAAATGATCCTTGTTTCGCAAATCTGAATCGATCACTGATCAAATTTCATTTTCTGTGTCGTTTTGGATTTCACTATTACACGTCGTTGGTGGTGATGCAAGTGCGAAACTATTTTCATCTTTCGTGAGTGACACTTCAATCATCACTTTAAATGATAGTGTTAATAAAAAACAAGTATGTTTGTAAATTACAAGTTTCTCTCCAGTCATCGACGTGGCTGTTTTATTTTCCACTTTAGTAACAAAAAATGGTTCAAATGGCTCTGAGCACTATGGGACTCAACTGCTGTGGTCATAAGTCCCCTAGAACTTAGAACTACTTAAACCTAACTAACCTAAGGACAGCACACAACACCCAGCCATCACGAGGCAGAGAAAATCCCTGACCCCGCCGGGAATCGAACCCGGGAACCCGGGCGTGGGAAGCGAGAACGCTACCGCACGACCACGAGATGCGGGCCTTTAGTAACACTTGATGACTGCAGTTTAGTTAAATAGCTGGTCAGCTGCCTCAGAACAGTGTGTATTAGAGACATCTAGCGGGAAATGCCTCACTACTGCTCCTCCACCAGCGAGAATAATTGTCCTTAGTTGTACCTTGATGATAAAGTCGTTTTCGGTACCACGGATTTCTGATCTGCAGTCCTTATTTTAAATTAGTAGCTAGTTCACATTCGTAGAATAAAATAAAATAACAAGCACTAACCGAATGCAATAAAAAGGGCAAGGCTTCTGATAGAGCGCCGGTTACGCCCTGTTATCCAATGTGTAGTAGGCAAACCAGTTGGAACTGTACGCGTACGCAGACGTAACTTTCTCATTTAGCATAATTCGCGACTCTTTTTTACCAGTTTCACAACAAATTTTATCTAGGTTAACATCACTGTAGCTTTCTATTACTGCAAACACTTACATAATTTACTCGCATATTAGGAATCGTATTTGCTTTGGCACCTCAGTAGACAAAATAGAATTATGTACATGAAACATACGGGAAAACATTCCACTTTTGCGACCTGTCAGCTTAAAACAAAACTGCTATTATTCCGATTTTATCCAGAACGCATGATCATTAGTACTGTATTATTCACTATCGCTGTGACTGAACAATACATCACCTGCTACGACTCAACCACATGAGGGCAACAAAGTTAGCATGCAATGTATTTACGGCGATCATTTTTGTTGCTCCTCTTTTCGTCGTGACGTGCTTGATAAACAATTGAGTAGAACTGCAATATAAACAGCAGGTAATTATTTCGCCGCGCGGGATTAGCCGAGCGGTCTGGGCGCTGCAGTCATGGACTGTGCGGCTGGTTCCGGCGGAGGTTCGAGTCCTCCCTCGGGCATGGGTGTGTGTGTTTGTCCTTAGGATGATTTAGGTTGTGTGTAAGCTTATGGACTGATGACCTTAGCAGTTAAGTCCCGCAAGATTTCACACACATTTGAACTTTTTTTTGTAATTATTTCCGCGTTGTAAACAAAAATAGAGCTGTACTTCTTCTTTCATGATTTAGAGAGACGAACGAATTTACTTCGCGAGTTAGTCGAAGACAGCGAGAAGTATTTAGCCACAAGAAAATCGAATTCTGTACACTGAGTTGACAGAAGTGATGGGATAGCGATATGCACATATACAGATGGCCGAAGTATAGCGTGGAGAAGGTATAAAGGAGCAGTGATTTGGCCGAGCTGTCATTGGGACTCCTGTGCGTCACGTGAAAAGGTTTCACACTTGATTCTGGCCGCACGACGGGAATTAATAGACTTCGAAAGCGAAATGGTGCCTGGAGCTAGACGCATGGGAAAATTCCATTTCGGAATCGGAAATCGTTAGAGAATTCAGCATTGCCAGATCCAAAGAGTCAAGGGGGTGCCGAGAATAACGAATTTCAGGCATTACCTCTCACTAGGGACAAAGCAGTTGGCGACGATACTCACTTAACGACCGAGACCAGCGGCGAATGCATAGAGTTGTCAGTGCAGAGAGGCAAGCAACACTGCGGGAAATAACCGTAGAAATTAATGTCGGACGTACGGCGAACGTATCCGTTAGAAGAGTGTGGCGAAATCTGGCGCTGATGGGCTGCAGCAGCAGACGTCCGACGCGAGAGCCACTGCCAACAGCAGGACATGGCCTGGAGCGACTCTCCTGGCCTCGTGACCATATCGGTTCGATCGTAGACGACTTGAAAAGTGTAATCTGGTCATATGAGTACCGATTTCAGTAAGAGCTGATGGTAGGGCTGGAGTTTGGCGCAGACCCCACGAAGCCATGTAACCCGTTTGCCAATAAGGCACGGTGGAAACTGGTGATGGCTCCATAATGATTTGGACTGTGTTTGTACAGAATGGAATGGTTCCCCTGGTCCAACTTAACAGATCATGAACTGGAAATAGTTATGTTCGGCTACCAGGAGATGATCTGCTGCCATTTCTGGATTTCATGTTCTGAAAGATGTCACCGGGCAACTATTGTTCGGGATTGGTTTGAAGAACATTCTGGACAGTTCGAACGAATGATCTGGAGACCCAGATGGCCCGACATGAAACCGATCGAACATTTACGGAACTCAATCGAGAGGTTGTTTCGTGGACAAAATCGTCCACTGGCAACACTTTGTCAACTATGGACAGGTGCTCGATATTTGTGCAGGGAACTTCCAACGACTTGTTGAGCACACGGCACTTCGAGTCGCTCCACTACGCCGAGAAAAAGGAGGCCCAGCACGGTATTAATAAACTGTAACCTCTTGCTACGTACTGTTGATGAGCCGCTCCTTACTGTAGAAACTTAGTCGAGTAACTTTCTGTCGACCAGATATTCATAGTAAGACGTCTGAAAGTATGAATAATTATGTATACTGAAAATACTGTTGTCTCAGTATCGGGTGTATGCACTGATTTGCCTGCCGCCGTAGAAGTGTCTTGCTATGATGTATTGAAAGTCAGACAGTAGTCACTCCTACACTCTCAGACATTTGCTTGTGAACGCTACTTTTGTTGATCCACACCAGCCGAATTTAGTTTGATACTGTTCAAACGAATGATGTGCATTTTCTATGTTTTCATACTCCACCGATAGTATAACCAAAACCAGATCCATGATGTTATAATTCAAAAGTAATGCTGTACATAAAATTCGCTAATATTTTCAAATGCAGATTATGGCACTTTAATTGTATTGGATTGGGAGTTACGCAACAGAAAAATGATCTATAGGACACATACTGATTGTACATAACTCACTAGCAAAAGCCGTTGAACAACTAGGAAGTGCAGAATGTGTGTGAGCAATTGTACCTTCCAACATCTACTATTCATCCGTACACAAGCGAAAGTGAATGATAGGCAAGTAGAATTTCTGTTCCGAGTTACTTAGGAATGTTCCAACTTTTTAAAATGCTATTCATCCAAAATGTATTTCTAATTTTCTGAAAGTTTCTGTGCGCTAAATACAGGGTGAGTCAGGAGGAAAGGTACAAGCTTTGAGGGTTGGTAGTAGTGGTGATTCTGAATAAAAAAGCTCCTAATAAACATATATCCTTTCCTAAACCCATGAAAACAACTAGGATCGGAAACGTGTAGCGTCGTTCGTACTAACCGCGTCAGTACGCAGTTCACTTGTGCATGGCGCATTTCTTTACCTCAAGTCTCAGTCCGACAGTGCTTGTCGTAGTGAACGGTACTACAGTGTTGTTACGTGAACAACGAATATAGTTTTGTGCAGTGAAAATGCACGGATCTTTACACATGCAGAGTATGCTGACATGGCGTTTGTCTCTGGTTTGTGCAATGAGTATTCCAGAGCTACTGTGCGAGAATACCAACAACGATTTCCGAATCGCAGAATACCAGATAGCAGGGAATTCCACGGATTGCGTGAGAGTGGTACGCTTCCCAGGTTCAATGTTGTCTCTGAACGTCCCGTACAACAAATCTTAATGAAGTTGAGAATATTCTTCAAGTAGTGGAACGCAACCGTGCTACTAGCTGTAGAAGAATCCCTGCCCAACTTGGTATTCTACAAACACGAGTGATTCACACAGTAAAAGAGCACACTCTGCATCCGTTTCATCTGCAGAGTGTGCAGCATTTGCATGAAGGAGATGTTGCCGCCCGGCATGAATTCAACAGTGGATCATTGCCAATGAGCGATTAATTCCACGTATTCTGTTCACTGATGAGTCATCTCTCATGTATGGGCAAATGAAAATGAGCACGATATTCTGGAAACGAATTTTCAACGACTTTTCTCAGTCAACGTGTGGTGCGGTATTATTGACGACGAACTCATCCGTCCAGTTGTTTTAGATAACCGTCTTACTGGAACACGGAACCTTCCAAATGTGTTACCATAATACGTGGAGGATATCCCTTTGACAACACGAGCTCGTGTGTACTTTCAGCATGACGGAGCTCCTGCACATTCCGTATGGCCAGTGACACAGTATGTGAACACAATGTATCGTGGTCGTTGGTTCGGTCGCCGTGGACTGATTGATTGGCGCCGGCCGTGGTGGCCGAGCGGTTCTAGGCGCACCAGTCTGGAACCGCACGACCGCTACGGTCGCAGGTTCGAATCCTATCTCGGGCATGGATGTGTGTGATGTCCTTATGTTAGTTAGGTTTAAGTAGTTCTAAGTTCTAGGGGACTGATGACCTCAGATGTTAAGTCCCATAGTGCTCAGAGCCATTTAACCATTTTTTTGATTGATTGGCCACCGGAGACCCGATCTTACACCATTGGATTACTGTTTGTGGGGGGTGCCTGAAGAGCGAGGTCTACAAGCGCAGAGTGGACAAAAGACAGAAAGTTCTCGCTCGTATTTTACGTGCTTGTGCCCAGGTAATGGAATGCAAAACTGAGCTCCCATCGGCGACACAACACCTGCCTACAAGAGCAGCAACATGCATTAACGTTGACGGTGGACTTGTTGAAGATCTTCTGTGAGGAAACATACACAATTTGTAACAACAACGACTCTGTACTATTGTACATATAAGTAATTCTTTTCAGCTGATTTTACGATAAACTTGTGTAATTGATGTTATGAATCCATTTCTTTTTCTTTCATACCATTATGTTAAGAAACCTGTAAATAAGTTTCAATGTGAATATTAATGTTTATGTCAAATGTCAAGTAATTTTGTAATAGAATTGAAATAAAGCAAATGTTGCAACTGTTGTAAGATATTTAAAATTGTAACTGTGCGTCTGGTCCATACGTAGGCAATGTGTTAGGATACGTAGAACGCAAAACCTCGGGTGAATACCCGGTCTGTCAGGGAGTGGCAAAAGGTGGATGGCAGGCGAGCGCGGGAAAATGCGCGCGGGCACTGCAAGGCACAACGGGCACAGTAATAGTTGGAGTTTGGCACTGGTTTGAGAAACACCTTCTGGAGCGAGGAGGCTCTCCTGGAAGACATAGCTTCACTGACCCTCGGGTATGCCGTTCTAACGCCCACACAACATGGCAAAATTCCATAGGCACTAAATGGAAAAGTATTGCGACGCTAAGAAGAACTAAATTGCCGATACATCAACAGCCATAGCTGTGGTTGTATGTGTGCTCTGTGCCTCGCCATCTGGCCGCCACCCAACCGACGCATCGATACTAGCAGGTTGAAACGTTTAGTACTGTATTCGTATGGATCAGAGAGTGAACTGTGTTTGTTTGGTGCAATGATAACCTAAATTTTACCAGAACTTTTCCATCATTTAATTATGTTCACAACTAACCTAGACAGGGTCCTTTCCAAACGTTGTGCAATCCGAGTGTCCCGAAATGAAAATTAAAATTTCTGTTAATAATAATTATTTGCAGAACTAGCTATATTAGAATGGTGTTTAAAGAAATGTTTTGTTAATGAACCAGTAAATGAATAGTGAAGGTTTAACGAAGTCGAAAGATAACTTTAGTATTGATATAGTAACGAAGTTTCTTATTTCGCGACAGATTTATAGGCATTTAAATGAGTAGAAAATAAGATGAAATGAGTACTAACTTATATACCGGAAATCTTGAATGAATGATAAAGTCGGTAATCATTTTTTTTAAAAATACAGCGATCATAACAGTTTCAGGGTTCCCCCCACCCCTCCATTCATTTGAATTCTGAAGTGTTCTAAATTGGTTTGACCAGCAAAAGTTAAAGTCACTATAGAAGTCAAAGTTTATCAGTGTTTTACCTTTATCAAAATTGACATTTTGTGTGTGGCATGAAAGTACAATTTCTAGGGTAACCTATGCCCGATTTTAATCAGATTAATAGACAGTATAAAGTTTTGTAGTAAACATTATAGTGTACTGTTATGTATTAATGATTTTCCATATCAGTACAGAACGTGAAACTATCAGTTCAATAGATTTTCTGGTTCTAAAATTCTACTATATTATACAGTGTTACAACTTGTTGTTTTGCATGAATATATACCAACTTGTACAGGGAAGAAACTCAGTTAATGCCTAATTAGGCTGGTGACCGTATTATTGTCACATTGGTAGCATCTTCTGGTTTGCTTTTGATCCATCGTGACGTGTGACTGAATTTCGAACTTACTTCACGTATCATTGTTATTATAGTGTGGTTGTAAGTCTGATTTGCCACCATTCAGGTACACGCGGTCGATATCTATTCGAAAATCCTTTCTCATAAGGTAAATTCCGCTCACTTACCGTAGCACAGGCTTTAACGAGTACTGTGTCAGGGATTACAATTGGCTTCCATGTGACAGAACATCCAGTTGTTTTCGGTCACAAATTAATGTGAATGTTCAGTGGGACGAATTGCAATAATATTCAGTGAAGTAAATTGCAGTGAACGTCAAGTGCGGTAGTGAGGTGTTCAGTGGGATGAATTGCAATAACATTCAGTGAAATAAATAGCAGTGAACGTCAAGTACAGTAGTGAGGTGTAATTTGCGTTCAGTATGGACAAGAACGTAAACACAGTAGATGCGCCGAGCGTAATGGTAGTTGCGGCTGCAATGACAGGAGTTTACGCGGCCAGATAACAGATGGCGTTAGCGGTAGACAATTGGCGTAAGTATAATACCACGAACATGTTAACGAACAGATTGAAATGTCGAGATCGCCTCGAACAGAGCAAGGAATAAAACAGAAAATAGAGAATGATTTTGTAGATGATAGTGTATACGTGAACGAATCAACTGACAAGTTTGATTCACCACAGATAAAGAAAGAACCGAAAGAAAATTTTGAAGTAGAATCGGAACACACCGATACCGTAGAACAAGACAGTGTGAAAATTTTAAGCATGAACGACTTATTTGAACGATTAATCAAACAAATTGCGGGACAGAATGAACAGCTTCAAACACAAGTCAGTAATTTGGTTAGTCAGCTTAAAACACGCATTGACGAGCAGCTTAAAACACAAAGTAATCAGCTCAGAACACATGTTGATGTTCACCTCAAACACAGGTTGGTCAGCTTAAAGCACAGGTCAACGAACAAGGAATTAAAATTAGTAAACAAATCGAACAGGTAGAACAAAAAGTGGGTAATTTAAGTTCTGCAGTAAATACTATGAAATCTGAAATTGACACAATTAATAAAAATATCAATACTATGCAGGAGGAAATTGACGACATTAACAGTAGGTTTGATGTTGAAATTCTCAACATCCAAGAGAAAGTAGAGCCTCTAGTTGAAACAAAAGTAGACGAAAAAGTTTTCGGTCTTAAATCTGAGATCGTAAACGAATGCCAACATGGACTCTCACAGTTGAAAAAGGCAGTTTCAGATACTGAAAGAAATTTAGGCGAAAAAGTTACCGGATGTGTACAAAAGAGTGAACAAAATACATCGAAAATTCAAGGAAAATTTTTCCATCTCGAGAGTAAAATCAAAGATAGACCAGGTGTTGTCTGTAATGGCACGTCACTTACGAAGCTGTTGGAAGGTGAGGAACGCTGCGATCCCGCCAAGAAACATAACGGATGGCATCCATTGGATTTCATCAAAAGTTGCGAGAGGATGTTTCCTAAACACTTTTCTGGTCAGGAGAAGATAAACGTAGTAATTAGCGCCTTAGCAGGTGACGCTAAGTGCTGGGAAATTAACTTGAATACCGAACCAATGACGTTCGAAGAGTTTAAACAAACTTTTACCGAATAATACTGGTCTGAACAAAAACAGGATCATTTGTGGTGCGAGTTTATCATGGCCAAACTTCATGATAACAGGGGCAGGAATTCTTTGAAAGATTTCTGCGAATATTGGTACCGAAAGTTGACACACTTAAGAGGGAGAAGATACGATTCTGAAATCATATGGGAGCTATATAAAAAGCTTCCAGAAGATTCGAAGAGATATGTGGGAAGCAATCATCGCAGCTTCCAAGCGTTTCTCGAAAGGGTCGAAGACGAAGACCACTGGCACGAAAGTCGTGCCAATTATCAGAATTTTAGTAACAGGAATAACCGCAATAATGACGAGAGGAATTACAGCGACGGTTTTCGCGTCAACATGATACAGAGAGGTAGAGGCAGAGGAAGAGGAAGAGGAAGAGGGAGTTATCCAGGTCGCGGTAGAGGGTACACCGCGTAAAATAATAACGTCGCGGGAAACTCATTTCCGTGAATGTTGCAGGCCAAACGGAAGCGGACAGAACATACCGCCCCGATTTAAGAAGCAATGCCGGACTGACAGTAAAGTTATGAGACAGGTTAGGGACAGGCGTGGAACGACAGAGCGTGTTGTTGCGAAACAAGCATCAGGTGCGTGCGCAGATGATTCATCTTCGCCGCGCAGTGCGCTACATGTTAACAGGCGAGTGGAGCATCAGAGAGAAAAGGTCCAGCCTAGCAGATCAGCTGTTCAGAGAGAAGCCGCTAGCAAGGCGGCAGAATACATTACGTGGCGAATACATTACGAGTGGTAATACCATGGCGAAGGAAATAGTGGTCGCAACAGTGGATACACAGGGGGGTGCGGTTAGCAGTGTTAGCAATGAAGTAAATGGCGAGAACGAAATAGCAGAAGTAATTGATTGGCGTGTGCAGATCGACGACCTGTACAAGGGCCTCAAGCAATGTGAGTGGGAGGATTTTAAGAAGGAATATGAGGCAAGGAGGTTAATTAGTGATAAAGGAAATAGTAGGGACGTCGATAAGGTGACGTGACCCGAATTTAAGGAGGATAAATAGCGCTGCGCAAAGTACACAAGCTGCCAATAGGACGATGGTTACAGATAGGAAGGAATTGGAGGATGAAATCCTAATCATTGAGGAGGAAGTAACGTCTGTTAACGATCCGCCAACAGTACAAACTGTTACCGAAAGGCACCTTGGGGAAGGGGCAGGTAATTACCTATGAGTAACTGAAGTCCATGAGGATTACACTAAATATGAAGTAACAGTGGATGTGAATAGAGCTGAGAATGAGGTCGTTTTGCCAAAAGAGGATATTGAATTAAAATCAAAGCCTGACGAAAATGCAGAGGAAGAACTTAGTGCCCGTCTCAGAAAAGCTTTTATGTTAGAACCTGAAAGCGATCCAGAACGGTCGGATTCTGACGATAGTTCAGATGACGAGTATTTATGTACTAGTGAAAATAATGGGAATACAACTAATTGCGATATTGTACCTACTGATGATGAAGTTTCAAAACAATATTGAGACTGAACACAGAAAAAAGGAGCCACTGGACGACTCAGTGTCAATGTTACAAAGAGTTCAAGTATTTAATGACTTTGAACTCTGGGAACTAAAGAAACCGCCAGATATAGGTGATGTGCAGGCCAAAAGCATATCTTGGGACGATGTTATCGTCGACCCGGATTTGCTTAGGGGAGAACACAACAGTGAAAAGCATTTGACGGTTAAACAAACTGTAATACCAGTTGAAATTTATAATATGAAATTGCAAGTACTTCTTGATACTGGATCTCATATAAGTGCTATCTCCCAATCGTTTTTCGAACACATCTGTGATAAGTCTGGACTAGTAATTATGTTAGTGATTGGTGTAAAAATTGTTGGTGCTACTGGCAATACTAGCAAGCCAGTAAAGAACCAGATATTGGTTTATTTAGTATAAAAGTACAAAAGTTTGAACACGATTTTTTGGTTGTGCCAGACTTGAATACTGAAATGATTCTGGGTATAGATTGGATAGATAAAGAAAAAGTTATTATTGATTGTAGCCAGGAAGTGGTCGAAATTAACGATTCATCTATGAATTTGGAAATAAAATTTGAGGAAAATGGGAAGGTGTTGTCGCTTCAGAAATTGGTTCTTTATTGTTGGAGATCGAACAAGGGATTGATGGTTTGACAAACATGTATGAAATGTACTATGTCAAGAGGTTAATAGATGAGAGTGACAGGCAAGGGCATGCCTTTAAAGAAATTGTGGAAAATTTGAATAAGATATCTCCTGATCAGAAAATAGAATTGCTTGATCTTTTAGAAAGTAATAGCACCGTATTTTCGGACAAACCTGGAATAGTTAAGAACTTTGAATACCGGATTGAGACATTAGAGCATAAACCTTTCTTTGTAAGACCGTTTTCGGTACCCATATCAAAGAGGCAGGCCGCTCAAGTGGAAATAGATAAAATGATAGAATAGGGTGTAATTGAATGAAGTAACAGTGAATATAATAGTCCCCTTATCATCGTGAATAAAAGGAATGAGGGAGTAAGAGTAGTCACTGACGCCAGGACTTTAAACAAAATTGTAAAAAAGGAAACAGACAGGCCTGAAAATCCAGACGAAATGCCCCAAAAGTTTTATAATGTGAAGTATTTAACCAGTCTGGACATGACCACCGCATACTGGCAAATCCCAATGAGCAAAGAATCCCGTAAAAATACCGCTTTTCTATTCGCCAGGAAATGCTGTCAGTATAAAGTAGTGCCATTTGGGCTTAGCACTTCTGTGGCAGTATTTATTAGGGCACTGGAGTTTGTATTAGGGAGAGAATTAAGTTACCGGCTAACCATTTATGTAGATGACTTAATGATTGCTACTGAGGAATGGCTAGAGCATTGTGAATTATTTTGTTGCTCTACAAGCAGGGGGCATGACACTAAAGTGGAAGAAATGTGAATTCGTAAAGTCGGAAATAAAGCTTTTGGGGCATATTATTACTACGACTGTGATTGGCAAGGACCCAGAAAACTTAAGTGCAATAGCAGATTGTCCAGCTCCTAGGAATAGAAAACAGTTGAAAGCCTTTTTAGGTCTGTGTGGGTTCTATAGAAAAATCGCCAAGGGGCAAGCTTTTAATAGTCCTCATTTTAATAATCTTAAGAAAGATAGTGCTTTTGTTTGGACTGAAGGGTGCATGAGAGATTTTGAATATTTAAAAAGTGAACTCCAGAATGACAATATTTTGTATCACCCCATACTGACAGAATTTTTCCACATGAGTACTGACAGTAGTGCTTATGGGATTGGTATAGAAGTTTTCCGAAAAATCTGTGATGGAAAAAAGTCGAACACAGGACTATCGCGTTTGCAAGCAGTACTCTAACAAAATACAAGAGAAACTACACTATATCGTAAAAGGGGGCTTTAGCCATAATATGGGAATTAAAAAAATTCAGGAACTATCTGTGGGGCCATAAGCTCATCATACATACTGACCATTAACTTTTCTTAAAGATTGTTGTTTACTTATTGGTATGCTAACCCGCTGGGCTTTGTACCTACAGCAGTTTGATTATGAGATTTACTATGTTAAGGATACTGATAATTACGTGGCAGATGCTTTATCTCGATTACCTAATGGTATGAGTGAAGCGCCCAATGACAATGGTGAAGAGGGTACTTTCCAGATAAGGTATATGAAAGAGGTTTCAGGAAAAAGGAAAATTTAGCAAATATGTAAAAACATGAGGTACCATCAGAATGAGGATCCGACATGGAAATCCGTGAAGGTAAATTTTGACAGTGTGCAGTATCCTCAGATTAAGAAATACTACAAAATCTATAAAGGCATTTTATACAGGAGGAAAGATTTAGTCACTGAGGAATGGAGAGTATGTTGGCCACCCCAGTTTGATACTGATGTCATACACTATTTCCATTTAGCATTGGGACATAGTGGACCAAAGAAATGTTTGGGTAAAATGAATAATGTAATAGTGATTGCTGGTGGTGTCAGTAAGAAGGTAAATGAACGAATTAAGTCGTGTGATGTATGTTAAAGAGCCAAAGTACCTAACAGAAGTAGTCGAGGTCCAATGCAAAGTACATTACCTGAGGACGCCCTACAATTATTATCAGTAGATTTGTATGGTCCCCTCCCAAAGACTTTTGGAAACTGTGCATATATTCTAGTAATTTTGGAAGTATTCTCAAAGTTTGTAAAATTATACCCCTTGAAAAAGGCAATGGCAAAAGCTGTATTTAATAGGATGGTCGAATACTTCAGAACCATTGGCAAATCCAAGGCAGTACTATCTGATAATGGACCCCAGTTAATATTCAAAATTTGGAAAGAAGGAATAAAGCAAAATGGTGTGGAGGTTAAATATATCTCAGCCTACCACCCAGCTAGCAACCTGGTTGAGAAGTACATGCGAGAAATCGGGAGATTGTGTAGAACATACTGCAGTCACAACCATAGAGCCTGGGGCAGATTTATATCAGACGTTGAGAATGTCATGACTTCCTTACATCATGAGTCTACTGGGTTCCCACTGGAAGAAATTTTGTTATCCAGCAGAAGTAAAAGTTTAATAGAGGAAAAACTAGTTTCCTCTTCGTACAAGCTTGGGGTTGAGTCAAAAGAAAGAATTAGTCAGAAAAAGAGCAAAGAAAAAAGCTGAATCTTGATCTAAAAGACATGATAAATACCTGAAAGTTTCAAAATTTAAAAATTGGGGATTATATTCTTTTAAAAACCCACGAAAAATCTAGTGAACTGAACCATGAAATTTCCAAATTTAAATATATTTATAATGGACCATATATAATACAGAACATTCCACCTGATGTGCCCAAAATCCAAGAGACCTTCAGGTGTATGAAACGTTGCGGACCTGAAACTGTATGTTCCTAGGAGTGAGTGACCTAAGTACACCCAGAAAGCAATCTGCAGTAAATGTGTTGTATCTTAAAATGAAACTAATTTATTCTAAATGTAACAAACCTTTGTAAATGTATGTATACCAATGTCAGTGTGCTAATGTACTTATGTAAGTTTCAGATTACCAAATGAACTATAAATGTAAAGGTGTATGGAAAAAAGGGCTGAAAAGAATAAGCAAATTCTGTAAGCCAAATAAAAAATGGGACTGCCAAAAATCAAAGTGGGCAGTATGTGAGCCAATGAGGGCAGATAAATAGTCAAAGGAGAATTGCAAGTGTGGTACAGGTGATGTGATAAAATGATGCACAATGGACTGCGCAAATCTGAATAATAGGCGCAAATATATCTAGTGATTTTTCTAAATAGTATTGTGTGTTTATTAGTAAATAAGGAAATGGACTGCCATTCAATGCAAGCAGCAACAAATTGTTTTATAGAGTATATAGGTATTTGTATATGCTTTGTAGTTGTGTTAGTGTTCCAAATTTTGATTTTATTTATCTGAGAAATTTAATAATAATAAGTAATTTGCTACTTAAGTCATGTTGTGATAGGAGGTTGCACTATGCCAAAGGCACTTAAGTAAATGATAGGTAAATTTTCTTGATATATTAAAAGGTATAGATATATATACATACAATGTGAGTGAAATGAAGTTTTGTGATGTAAAATTTTATGATGGTACATTCACACAAAGATTCAGAAACCCTATATAAAAATGAAGTTTAGTGTTCCCATCAAATTGGCACTTAGTGAAATTTACTGGAAACAGGGGCATGTGTAACAACAACGACTCTGTACTATTGTAACCATTAGTAATTCTTTTACGATAAACTTGTGTAATTGATGTTCTGATTTCATTTCTTTTTGTTTCATGTCATTATGTTAAGAAAACTTAAATAAGTTTCAATGTGAATATTAATGTTTATATCAAATATCAAGTAATATTGTAATAGAATTGAAATAAAGCAGATGTTGAAACTGTTGTTGTTGTTGTTGTTGTTGTGGTCTTCAGTCCTGAGACTGGTTTGATGCAGCTCTCCATGCTACTCTATCCTGTGCAAGCTTCTTCATCTCCCAGTACCTACTGCTACCTACATCCTTCTGAATCTGCTTAGTGTATTCATCTCTTGGTCTCCCTCTACGATTTTTACCCTCCACACTGCCCTCCAATGCAAAATTTGTGATCGCTTGATGCCTCAAAACATGTCCTACCAACCGATCCCTTCTTCTAGTCAAGTTGTGCCACAAACTTCTCTTCTCCGCAATCCTATTCAATACCTCCTCATTAGTTACGTGATCTACCCACCTTATCTTCAGCATTCTTCTGTAGCACCACATTTCAAAAGCTTCTATTCTCTTCTTGTCCAAACTGGTTATCGTCCATGTTTCACTTCTATACATGGCTACACTCCATACAAATACTTTCAGAAACGACTTCCTGACACTTAAATCTATACTCGATGTTAACAAATTTCTCTTCTTCAGAAACGATTTCCTTGCCATTGCAAGTCTACATTTTATATCCTCTCTACTTCAACCATCATCAGTTATTTTGCTCCCTAAATAGCAAAACTCCTGTACTACTTTAAGTGTCTCATTTCCTAATCTAATCCCCTCAGCATCACCCAATTTAATTTGACTACATTCCATTATCCTCGTTTTGCTTTCAAGACACTGTCCATTCCGTTCAACTGCTCTTCCAAGTCCTTTGCTGTCTCTGACAGAATTACAATGTCATCGGCGAACCTCAAAGTTTTTATTTCTTTTCCATGAATTTTAATACCTACTCCGAATTTTTCTTTTGTTTCCTTTACTGCTTGCTCAATATACAGATTGAATAACATCGGGGAGAGGCTACAACCCTGTCGCACTCGATTCCCAACCACTGCTTCCCTTTCATGCCCCTCGACTCTTATTACTGCCATCTGGTTTCTGTACAAATTGTAAATAGCCTTTCGCTCCTTGTATTTCACCCCTGCCACCTTCAGAATTTGAAAGAGAGTATTCCAGTTAACGTTGTCAAAAGCTTTCTCTAAGTCTACAAATGCTAGAAACGTAGGTTTGCCTTTTCTTAATCTTTCTTCTAAGATAAGTCGTAAGGTTAGTATTGCCTCACGTGTTCCAACATTTCTACGGAATGCAAACTGATCTTCCCCGAGGTCCGCTTCTACCAGTTTTTCCATTCATCTGTAAAGAATTCGCGTTAGTATTTTGCAGCTGTGACTTATTAAACTGATAGTTCGGTAATTTTCACAACTGTCAACACCTGCTTTCTTTGGGATTGGAATTATTATATTCTTCTTGAAGTCTGTGGGTATTTCGCCTGTCTCATACATCTTGCTCATAAGATGGTAGAGTTTTGTCATGACTGGCTCTCCCAGGGCCATCAGTAGTTCTAATGGAATGTTGTCTACTCCTGGGGCCTTGTTTCGACTCAGGTCTTTCAGTGCTCTGTCAAACTCTTCACGCAGTATCGTCTCTCCCATTTCATCTTCATCTACATCCTCTTCCATTTCCATAATATTGTCCTCAAGTACATCGCTCTTGTATAAACCCTGTTTATACTCCTTCCACCTTTCTGCCTTCCCTTCTTTGCTTAGAACTGGGTTGCCATCTGAGCTCTTGATATTCATACAAGTGGTTCTCTTCCCTCCAAAGGTCTCTTTAATTTTCCTGTAGGCAGTATCTATCTTACCCCTAGTGAGACAAGCCTCTACATCCTTACATTTGTCCTCTAGCTATCCCTGCTTAGCCATTTTTCACTTCCTGTCGATCTCAGTTTTGAGACGTTTGTATTCCTTTTTGCCTGCTTCATTTACTGCATTTTTATATTTTCTCCTTTCATCAATTAAATTCAATATCTCTTCTGTTACCCAAGGATTTCTATTAGCCCTCGTCTTTTTACCTACTTGATCCTCTGCTGCCTTCACTACTTCATCTCTCAGAGCTACTCATTCTTCTTCTACTGTATTTCTTTCCACCATTCCTGTGAATTGTTCCCTTATTCTCTCCCTGAAACTCTCTACAACCTCTGGTTCTTTCAGTTTATCCAGGTCCCATCTCCTTAAATTCCCACCTTTTTGTAGTTTCTTCAGTTTCAATCTGCAGTTCATAAACAATAGATTGTGGTCAGAGTCCACATCTGCCCCTGGAAATGTCCTACAATTTTAAACCAGGTTCCTAAATCTCTGTCTTACCATTATATAATCTATCTGATACCTTTTAGTATCTCCAGGATTCTTCCAGGTATACAACCTTCTTTTATGATTCTTGAACTAAGTGTTAGCTATGATTAAGTTATGCTCTGTGCAAAATTCTACAAGGCGGCTTCCTCTTTCATTTCTTCCCCCAATCCATATTCACCTACTATGTTTCCTTCTCTCCCTTTTCCTACTGACGAATTCCAGTCACCCATGACTATTTAATTTTCGTCTCCCTTCACTACCTGAATAATTTCTTTTATCTCGTCAAACATTTCATCATTTTCTTCGTCATCTGCAGAGCTAGTTGGCATATAAACTTGTACTACTGTAGTAGGCATGGGCTTTGTGTCTATCTTGGCCACAATAATGCGTTCACTATGCTGTTTGTAGTAGCTATCCCGCACTCCTATTTTTTATTCATTATTAAACCTACTCCTGCATTACCCCTATTTGATTTTGTATTTATAATCCTGTAATCACCTGACCAAACGTCTTGTTCCTCCTGCCACCGAACTTCACTAATTCCCACTATATCTAACTTTAACCTATCCATTTCCTTTTTTAAATTTTCTAACCTACCTGCCTGATTAAGGGATCTGACATTCCACGCTCCGATCTGTAGAATGCCAGTTTTCTTTCTCCTGATAACGACGTCCTCTTGAGTAGTCCCGCCTGGAGATCCGAATGGGGGACTATTTTACCTCCGGAATATTTTACCCAAGAGGACGCCATCATCATTTAATCATACAGTAAAGCTGCATGTCCTCGGGAAAAATTACGGCTGTAGTTTCCCCTTGCTTTCAGCCGTTCGCAATACCAGCACAGCAAGGCCGTTTTGGTTAATGTTACAAGGCCAGATCAGTCAATCATCCAGACTGTTGCCCCTGCAACTACTGAAAAGGCTGCTGCCCCTCTTCAGGAACTACATGTTTGTCTGGCCTCTCAACAGATACCCCTCTGTTGTGGTTGTACCTACGGTACGGCCATTTGTATCGCTGAGGCACGCAAGCCTCCCCACCAACGGCAAGGTCCATGGTTCATGGGGGGGAAACTGTTGTAAGATGTTTAAAATTGTAACTGTGCATCTGTTCCATATGTAGGCAATGTGTTAGGATGTATAGAATGCAAAACCTCGGGTGAATACCCGGTCTGTCAGGGAGTGGCAAAAGGTGGATGGCAGGCGAGCGCGGGAAAATGCGCGCTGGCACTGCAAGGCACAACGGGCACAGTAATAGTTGGAGTTTGGCACTGGTTTGAGAAACACCTTCTGGAGCGAGGAGGCTCTCCTGGAAGACATAGCTTCACTGACCCTCGGGTATGCCGTTCTAACGCCCACACAGCATGGCAAAATTCCATAGGCACTAAATGGAAAAGTATTACGACGCTAAGAAGAATTAAAGTGCCGATACATCAACAGCCATAGCTGTGGTTGTATGTGTGCTCTGTGCCTCGCCATCTGGCCGCCACCCAACCGACGCATCGATACTAGCAAGTTGAAACTTTTAGTACTGTATTCGTATGTATCAGAGAGTGAACTGTGTTTGTTTGGTGCAATGATAACCTAAATTTTACCAGAACTTTTCCATCATTTAATTATGCTCACAACTAACCTAGACAGGGTCCTTTCCAAACGTTGTGCAATCCGAGTGTCCCGAAATGAAAATTAAAATTTCTGTTAATAATAATTATTTGCAGAACTAGCTATATTAGAATGGTGTTTAAAGAAATGTGTTGTTAATGAACCAGTAAATGAATAGTGAAGGTTTAACGAAGTCGAAAGATAACTTTAGTATTGATATAGTAACGAAGTTTCTTATTTCGCGACAGATTTATAGGCATTTAAATGAGTAGAAAATAAGATGAAATGAGTACTAACTTATATACCGGAAATCTTGAATGAATGATAAAGTCGGTAATCATTTTTTTTAAAATACAGCGATCATAACAGTTTCAGGGTTCCCCCCACCCCTCCATTCATTTGAATTCTGAAGTGTTCTAAATTGGTTTGACCAGCAAAAGTTAAAGTCACTATAGAAGTCAAAGTTTATCAGTGTTTTACCTTTATCAAAATTGACATTTTGTGTGTGGCATGAAAGTACAATTTCTAGGGTAACCTATGCCCGATTTTAATCAGATTAATAGACAGTATAAAGTTTTGTAGTAAACATTATAGTGTACTGTTATGTATTAATGATTTTCCATATCAGTACAGAACGTGAAACTATCAGTTCAATAGATTTTCTGGTTCTAAAATTCTACTATATTATACAGTGTTACAACTTGTTGTTTTGCATGAATTTATACCAACTTCTATAGGGAAGAAACTCAGTTAATGCCTAATTAGGCTCTCGATCGTATTATTGTCACATTGGTAGCATCTACTGGTTTGCTTCTGATCCATCCTGATGTGTGACTGCATTTCGAACTTACTTCACGTATCATTGTTATTACAGAATGGATGTAAGTCTGATTGGCCACCATTCAGTTACACGCAGTCGATATCTATGTGAAAATCCTTTCTCATAAGGTGAATTCCGCTCACTTACCATAGCACAGGCTTTAACGAGTACTGTGTCAGTTGTTACAAATTAAACAAACCACATCATAACAGTATCTTAATTTACCTGCACCTGCCCCTTTCCTGTTCCTAGCTGTTTTCATTGGTTCACCCGGAGATGGTTAGTGAAGGGAACCACTGCCTTGTGTTGGAGAAGAAACTCCAAAGGCTCAGGGAGACAACCCCAACAGAAAATCCTTTCTTGCACTAGGCCTAGCAAGCCAGTAGGAAAGTCTTCATATATCGCTCTCAAAACAAAGACGAGCCTCGGAACGAACCACTCAGGATTTGACCCCACTGCTTCTTCAAGTTCTGGTGCGAATGATGGGAGATATTCATCAGTACAAGAAGATAAAACCAGCTGGACTAAAAAATAACCTAAATGTTGGCATCCTTAATATATTAACCCTCAATGGAAAAATGGAAGAAATGACAGATGTACTAACAGAGAGGAAGTTAGATATATTGGGATTAAGCAAAACAAGTTGTAAGGGGAAAGGTGAGAAGAATTTGAGAGGAGGAGAAAACTGTACTGGAGTGGGAATAACAAGTCTGGAAGAAATGGTGTGGCAGTGATGGTGAGTAAGAACGTACAAAGCTGTATTGAAAGTGTGAGATATATATCAGACAGGATCATAATCTTAAACCTGAGATTCCAAAAAGAAACACTAAAAGAAATCCAGATTTATGCACCTCAAGTAGGATGTAGCGGAGTAGAGAAACTGGACTTTGAAAATGTGTTAGAAAACCATATGGAGAGTGCTAATATAGTGATGGGAGATTTTAATGCATAGGTAGACAAAGACAGAAAGGGATTTGAACAAGTATTGGGTTTGTTTTGGATATGGAGGCAGAAATGAAGAAGGGGGAAGACTCCTGGATTTGTTTCAGAGGAATGGAATGAAAATAGCAAACAGCTGGTTTACAAAGAGAGAAAGTCATGTTACCACCAAATACAGTTGACATGGAAGAACCAAAACTGTGATTGATTATATTCTAGTAGATAGGGAATGGGGAGAGAAAGTAACAAATGTGAAGGTAATTCCAAGTGTGAGTGCAGATGGAGACCATAGATTACTGGTGGGACAATGGAAAATAAATCAGTGTGTGAAAAATAGAAAACAGAAAAAGTGATGAGGATACGGGATTGGAAACTGAAGGAAAGTGAATGTGGTGATACGTAGAGAGAATTAATCACACAAAAATTTCCAAAAGAAGTTTTCTGCGATGTAGAAAAAGAATGGAGTTTATTCAAAGACACTTTAGTCGAAGCAGCACAAAAAGTATGTGGTAGAACATCTGGAAAGGAAAAAGTAAGACAGAGAAGTTGGTGGGAGGATACAACAATCCAAGCAGTTAGAAGAAAAAATGGAGCATGGAAAAAGTGGTGGCAAACTAAAAATGACGAAGACCATAGAAGATATATGGAGGAAAAGAAGAAGTGCAAAGAAATAGTGGAAACAGCAAAGAAAAAGGCATGGGGAGAGTTTACAAAAATCTTGAAGAAGATGTGAAGAGCAATAAGAAAATATTGTATAAAATTATGAAAAATAAAAAGAAGGCTTCTGAAGTACCAGTAAAGATGGAAACAGAGGACGTTACCGTGATTGAAGATCCAGGGAATATAAAAGATCTCTGGAAAGAACACTTTAAGGTGCTGTTAAATGCTGAGGAGCAGGTACATGAGGAAATAACAAATAATGGAGAAGTTCAGAAGCAGAATTAGGACAAATTACACTGGAAGAAATGGAAAAAGTTGTGAAGAAGATGAATGGGGGGAAAGCCCCAGGACCTGACGAAGTATCAGTGGACACGATAAGAGCAGCAGGTCCAGTGGGAATGCAGTGGCTGTATAGAGTACTATCAAGCGTGTGGGGAAATAGTACAATACCTGACGATTGGAGAACAGAAGACATTGTTCCCATCTTCAAGAAAGGGAATAAAAGGCTTTCTAAAAACTACAGAGCGATAACCCTTATGAGTCATACAGCCAAGACTTTTGAAAGAATATTACTAAATCGAATAAGTGAAAAGATAGAAAAGGAACGGAGTGAAGAACAGCATGGGTCTAGGAAAGGAAGAAGCACGATCCACCTGATATTTTCTATCTGTCAACTGATGGAAAAAAGTGGGGAGTATAACAAAAGGGTGATAATGGTTTTTATAGACATAGAAAAGGCATATGACTCAGTTAACAGGGAAAGACTCTGGGAAGAAATGAAGAAGATAGATATAGAAGATGGATACATTAATGTAATGAAGATAATGTACAGAGGACACAATTGTAGAATTAGAACACAATTGGGGAACTCTGAATACTTCGAAATAAAACAAGGACTTAAACAAGGAAGTATTCTATCTCCTGCACTTTTTAATGTTGTGATGGAGGGAATGAAAAGGGCAGTTAAAGATATAGTAAAAGAAAAAGACAAAAAGATGATTTTTGCAGATGATATGGTAATATGGGGTGATAAATAGGTAGATGTACAGTTACAGCTGGATGCGTGGAAGGATATAATGAAAAGGTAGGAATTAAAAATAAATGAAGATAAGAGTGAAGTAATGGTATCTGGAAGAGAGAAAGGGATCAACAGAAACATTAACTTGAATGGAGAACGCCTCAAAGTGGTAGAAAATTTCACTTATTTAGGGAGTGAAATATCTAGGGATGGAAGAATAACTAACGAAATTAATAGGAGGCTACAGAAAGGAGGCAGTTTCTACCAAACAATAAAACAGCTGGTTTGGAATAAGGAAGTTTCATAAAAAGCAAAACTCCTTATGTATAAGAATTATTACTTCCCTATTGTCTCATATGGTGGAGAAACATGGACACTGACTGAAAGGGACTGAAGCGGACTGCAAGCAGGGGAAATGATATTTTTCAGAGCAGTTAAGGGAGAAATAAAAATGGATAGAGTAAGGACTGTAGAGATTAGAAAGGACCTTAAACAAGAAAGTATGAGAGAAGAAATTGAAAAAAAAAGAGATTAAGATGGTATGGGAATGCTAAGAGGATGCGTGTGCAGAGACTCCCCAAAATTATGGAAGAAATAAAGATGGATGGGAAAATACATAGAGGGCGCCCAAGAACATGGTGGAAAATGGGAGCGAGAATATCTGTAGAAAGAAGAGGCAGCAAGTGGAGGAGAAACGTGGTAGGAGGACCGAGCCAAATGGAGAGGCCTCGTCAGCAGCCAGACCCGACAGTAGCCGGAGCGGGATTCGGATATAGATATACCTGGAGACGGTTAAGAAAAGGGAATATGTTTATTGCAAGTTTTTTGTTCAGAATCACCAATAGTATCACCCATCACAGCATGTACCTTTCCTCATGACTCATCCTATCTGCATATACGCTGATATATACATATTGTGCCATGCTGTAATGAACGAGGCGAAGTGTTATTTCTGGGGTTTAATATGAGTGATTTAGTTTTACTTTTAATTCTCTGCGCCATAAGATAGTACAGGCTTATAATTTCTTCGTGTACAGGTCCACAGCCTTAGTGTATCGCCTGAAATATTGAATATTTTAACCACTGTCGGCTGTCAGTTGTATTCCTTTAATGCACTACGCATATACACAGAAGAGCCAAAGAAACTGGTACACCTGCCTACTATTGTCCAAGTTCACCGAGATCTTTCTTTATCCCTTGCAACCAAGAGTGGTATGTTTTCTTCTGTTGAATTATATTGAAGATTTTCTTCGTTAATCTGCCATCATCTATTCTCACCAGATGACCAAAGAACATCAGCCTTCTCTTTCTCATTTCTATTGTGAATGGTTTAATAAATTGGTAGATCTTCTCATTGCTCATATTTACCCATTTTTCAGCAACTTTTTTTTGTGTCCCCCAAGAACCTACCTCATAATTACTCTTTCCTTCTTCTTGAGCTCATCTACTAGTCCTTTGTTCTTGAGTGAGAGTGTTTCTGCTGCATATTGAACTTCGGTTCTCGTCACTGTATTGTAGTTTAATAACTTTACGTTTCAAGAGAGGCATTTTTTTGTACAGCTTTTGTGTTAAAATGTGTGCCCTCTTAAGTTTACCTACTCGAGTCTGACAGTTTCTTTTTCTATGCCAGTATCCTTTATTGTTTATCCCAAATATTTAAAGTGTTTGACCCTTCCGATACATCCAATAATTGTAATTATTTGATTTCCTTATATTTGTTAAAGATGAATTTGGTTTTTTCTTGTGATATCTGTAATCCAAATTTAGCTGCATGCTTTGCTAAGATTTCTGTTTAATTGCATCTGCTATATTTGTGGATAGGAGAGCAACATCATCTGCAAAAGCTAGTGCATGTATCGTAAGGCCATTTACTGATCCTTCAAAAGAAGTTCCCTTTACTCTTTGCTGTGTGAATTCCTTCAATGTCTCCCTCATAATCTTTCCCAAAGTAATGTTGAACAGAACTGGGGAGAGTCCATCCCCATGTCTCAAACCCAATTGGATTTTAAAAGGTTCCGAAATCTTCCCTCGAAATTTGACTTTGATCTGTCAGTGTTTACTTTACTATCTCTCTAGTTTTTCTTTCAATTCCAAATTCGTCCCGAGTTCTAATGAGGCTTTCCTGTCTATGGAGTATTACGCTGTTCTAAAATCAATAAGCATCGTAACATGTGGTTGACCAGCATATGTTCTAACTATGTTTTGAAGGTTAATAATTTGCTCCTAACAGCTCCTCCCTTTCCTAAATCCACCTTCGTATTCTCATATCTGTGCATCGAGAACTGGTTCAATCCTATTTAATAATATCTTGAAGAGCATCTTGCATGGAACAGATAGAAGGAAAATCCTCCTGTAATTGTTCGCATCTGATCTGTCACCCTTATTGTTAAATGGATGTATAAGTGCCGTCCTCCAATCTTCTGGGATATTCTCAGTTCTCCAAATTTCCTTAATAATTGTACTGAGGTGTAGTACTACTTGTTCCTCACCTAGTTTCAAAAGTTCAGCTGTGATTCCATCTTCACCGGAAGATTTGTTGTTCTTGAGGGATTTTATAGCTTGCCGAACTTCATTTACAGTTGATGGATGTGATTCTGCAGGATTTCTTCTGGAGTTTTGAATTCCGGTTTCTCTGGAGGCGCTTTACATTTGAGAAGGTCTCCGAAATAGTATGCTAAAATGTTGCAGTTTTCTTGGTCATTTGTACCTAATTTCCCCTATTTATCACGATTATGTAGGAGGCTATTTTTCTACCTTCTCTGAACCTTTTCAGGTTATTCTGTGTCTGATTCGATTTAAATTTTTGACAAAGCTTTCGTCTCTTTCCAAAGTTTCATTGCACTTTCCATTCCCCCAGATATTCTTCTGTTTATTTTTGGTTGGAAGAGATTCTTCTGCAGCTTACATTATTTGAGACTTCATTTTGTATCATATCTCACCTTGCAATTTTTATTTGAAATAATTTTGATTATCTACGTCAGTATTCCTGGTTTCAAAATGCTTTCTCACAGCTTTATTATTATTTTTTTTACTGAATATGGGATGAATTTAATCTTAGTCTTAACAAGATGGTGATCCGTTTTGTTTATGCAATGCAAATAATGAATTACCAACACGTAGTTGTGGAATATGTGTTTTACTTGTAATATTATTCTGCAAATTTTCATAAATGCGGAGTAAAATCAACAACTAATTTATGCCGTTATTACTTGTCATTGCCAATAGATGGAAGCAATTTTAAATGTTATAAATTGGATTAATTCACCAAAGTGAAAGGCTCCACATAGCCTCAAATTAATTACGATGCTTTGCAACTAATACAGTGCTCTAAAATACCTGCAAAAAATGTTATAAATACAAAAGAGTTAATGTTTAATTAAGTATCACAATTTTCCACATACACACACAAATGGTATCTAAGTACGTAAAGGATGCTCAATCTGATGGTGTGCATTATCATCACCTAATGTTATTCAGTGATGTTTCATCACTACTTTATGTGGAACGAAGGTAGTGGACAACTAGAGAAAAATAATTGATAGGAATTATGGCTTTTTATTAAAAACGTTTGGGTCCAGCCGATGCTATGTGTTAGACGAATTACCGCAGTATTTACCAATGAAAACATGGCTCTCTAAAATGTTTACCAATCATTACTAGGCTCGATAAGACTTTTACAGAGTGTATTTCCTATAATCAGCTACTAAATAATACCAACATGTAATAAAAATAATTAACACATACACACATACAGACAAACACACACACACACACACACACACACACACACCATACTCAGACACCATTTTAGAAAGGAACTCTCGTTATCTTTTCAGCAACTACACGTTAGTAATTCGTTAATTGCATTGCATAAACTAATGTTGACTTTTAAATTTTTATGGAGAGTTTATTTATACTGGTTCTCATATACCACAGCAAGTGGCATGTCATTTCCAATGAAATTTACAGATTTGACACTTATTTCGTGAGATATTTGGTCCAGTCACGATCAATGGACCACCCTCTATAAACGCGAGCTGCCCTTCTTTGAAATTTTTCAGTGTCCACCGTCAATCCCCTCTGGTAAAGATCGTTTACCGCGATACAATACTTCAGAAGAGGACGGAAAAGATTAGTGTAGGCAGTCTCTCTAATTTATTTGTTGAATTTTCCAAATGTTCTGACATAAAATGTCGTGTTTGTTTCGTCTTCCCCACAACACTTTCTATGTGATGGTTCCAGTTTATGTAAGTTGTTCATAGTCGTAATCCATAGGTTCAAAAATGGTTCAAACGGCTCTGAGCACTATGGGACTTAACATCTGAGGTCATCAGTCCCCTAGAACTTAGAACTACTTACACCTAACTAACCTAAGGACATCACACACATCCATGCCCGAGGCAGGAGTCGAACCTGCGACCGTAGCAGTCCCGCGGCCCTAGGTATTTAGCTGAATCGATCAACTTTAAATTTGAGTTATATATTGTGTAACCGATACATCCCGGAATTTCTATTAGTAGGGGAGAATACTGTATCAAGACGTTAGTGTACCAAGCATCATGTCGTTTAGTCGGGACTTCGAACTAGTGACTGATTTTAGAATCGTAGAAAGGAAAGTGCACCAGGCACAATCATCATGAGTTTCCACTATTTCATAGAGTTTTTGTTATTACTAAACAAGAGGTCGCGTTTTGTGCGGCAATTTGGAAATATTTCTATTTCTACACATTTCAGTGTTGCGTAATATATTAAAGCTCTTTGAAATACGTTATTAATTCTGCATTTACAGAATTTTATAGGAAATAAAGTTCTATATATCTGTAAAACTAGTTATATAACGTACGGACGGTAAAGCCATAAGCCGTTGGTGCTGCACAATCTTGTACCGTGAAAAAGATCTTTTGTCATGAAACATGGGATATTTGTAAATTAACTGCGCCTCATTAATATCTTAACAACTTAGTATGACTTGAAAATGAAAAGCTGGGTTAGTTCCCAACAGCCAATTTCAAAATGTGTTTAACTTGAAACTTTTGATAATACTTCTTGTTAATTTCATTTCAATCACGGATTATTACTGTGTAGTAGAGTAATTTTTTAACAGGTAAACGGCTAAATACGGTACTGAGAAGACTACAACGCTATTAAAAATACTTCTTCTTAATTTCATTTCAATCACGGATTATTACTGTGTAGTAGAGTAATTTTTTAACAGGTAAACGGCTAAATACGGTACTGAGAAGGCTACAACGCTTTTAAATTTCAATCCAATATCTGTTCTCAGATACGTAACCACGCTGTACATTTGGAAGTACTTTAACTTTCCAGAGTAATATTTGTTGTTTCAGAAAGAGACTGTAGCACATAAAAATTGAATGTCATCATTTAAATATGGAACAAGAAAATATGTTAAACTTCTGCTACAGAGTTTGCTAGAGGCGAAGGTTAGAATGTGTTCCAATGTAAAAGCTCTGCTCGACTCATGTAGAGGACCGCACACATGTTATTGATCAGAGTCAAACAAATGGTTACAATTTCAGAAAAATTGGATCGTTTTTCCAAGAGAACGAGCTTCGCAAATTGAGGAAATGAAAAACGCATTGATTCAACTCTGGCCTTACGAAACCTGTTATTCGGTTTCGCATTGATTGATAGAATTGTTGGATGTCCTTATGAGAAATACCGTTCCAAATTCTGTCCATTGGGCGCGTTACATCGTCAAAATGCCGAGCTGGCTGGAGGGCCCTCCCCATAATACTCCATCCTCAATTGGGGTGGATCCGGGGACCTGGCCTGACAAGGTAAGCCTTGGTAAGGACGAAGACTAGTAGTACAAACTCACGCCGCTAGCGAGCAGGTATTATCTTGCTGAAATGTAAGACCAGGATGACTTGTCATGAAGGGCAACATGAGGGAACATGAGGGTATGGGGTCAGATGATACGGCACAGAAACAGCCAGAAGACGGTATTGGCCAGGTGTGGGAAAAAATCGATCGACACTGTGGATGCACGTAAGCTCTTTCACGACATAAAGCTGCTATTGACAAAGAGCTGGAATCTGTGATACATCCTGTGGAAGTGAGCAGTTTGGGCGATGAACTGGTAGCACAGTACAGTAAATGGTATTTTGTGTGATTGAATGTGTGTGTGTGTGTGTGTGTGTGTGTGTGTGTGTGTGGCTGTGAGTGTATGAGTGCGTGTAGGTGTTTTGGTATGTGTCTGAGTGTTTCTAAACGTCAGTTTTCCGTTAATGCTAGTGGGACGAAATTTCATATAGCTCCTGAGAACATTTCTCTTGGAGAAAAGCGGTTTTTTTATTATCTTAAAATGAACGTAAACAGTCACAACCACTCTTGAATTGCACATGAGAAAAACTAAAGTCTACATGTTTCCCTGTGAGCTCTGATTTCTCTGTTTCTAGGTACGAATCCACATTTTTTTTTTTTCATTTGGAGGAGAAAGTTCGTGATTTAAATCTCGTGGAAAGATCTCACCACAAGCCGCCTGTGTTTTAATGACTGCTATCCCAACTTGCTTTTCGTCTGCATGAAGTCAGGGTAGCAGGTGAAACGTCTATGACGCTAATAAAACATTGTCAGAGTTCAATTAATTATTAGCTACCTTTACAGTCGTCTTGTTCTACACGTGTTTTGTAGCCGATGCCTCATTCAGCTGCCTGTTGGACTCCCGCTGGCGGCTGCTGAGTCAGCTCCTCGTTGCAGGCCAAGGCGATGAATGAGTGAGCTCACGCTTTGCCGAGCTGCGGCGGGCTACGGTCCAGAACGACTGTTCCCGTACTAGCTGCTGGAGTGTGCTCGATCCCTCTCTGAATTCAGTATTCACCCTTGTTGACCCTTCCACGAAGTGGTGTTGTCGGAAGTCGTGTGGTCGGTCATTCTCTCTCCTACCAGCCAGTTAGGTTTCAGCACCCGGAGGGGCCTAAGAGTTCAGCAGGAACGTGAACCCCACAAGGCCCTGCTGCCGTTTTCCGCGATACAGTTCGGTACTGTCAGCAAACCGCGACGTGGTTTTGTTGGAAGAGAGTCAGCTTCTCCAAGGGTAGGCTGCGAACAGTATGAAGTTCATCAGGCAAAGATCGTCATCTCAGCTATATCTTCCCCTGGTTCGTAGACTATTCTGGAGTATCTAGGACACAGAGTCGCTACTGTATCGCAATCATTGAATCGAGTGCTATTACTGTGAACGCCACAGATCCCAATAATCAGCTCCTTGAGAGCTAGAGAACTAAGTATTCACAGGGAGCTAACGTCAGGCTATGACGCGATGCTCGAATCGTAATGACTGCATGTGTCCTTGTTCTGCTATATTCGCTTAACAAGCTCTTAGCTGCCGTGTAGGTTCTTTGATACTGGTTCTTATGAAACAGGTACAGTTTCTTTCGACATCTCTTACAAGCCCAACGAATAAGTGTGTCACGTTTCCGTTGCTCTTCTGTCCCTAACTATTTTCTACTGAGCTCGTCCTCTTTCTCTCTCTCGGCGCGGTACTGTTTCACGTGCTCGGGACTGAGGCCTGACCCCCTTACAACATGCCGCTTATTTTCTGGTTCTGTCTGTGCCTCTGGCGGGACCGCACATTGCTTGTTGCAAGGTGAGTGAGCTACTATAAAATTTTCTAAATTTTAACAGCTTACTATCTGTGTCACAACTAAGTTAATAGTGACAGTACATGCAGTACTGCAGTTACTGCAACTATTACTGATAACGTTAATGACAATAGTAATGATAACAACAATAATAATGATAGTGGTAGATTTGAAAGGGATGTATAGGTGCGCAAGATGATGTTTCCAGATATATTATGTTCTGTGGAAAGAATATTTAAGAACGCTGCACCATCTAAGAATACCGGGAGGAGTAAGATCTGGTTGGAAAGTAGGATGTATAAGGGTAACCAGTAGGTAAAGAGACGATGGTAATCTTTATTGTTGCTTTAGTAGATATGTCATTAACTGTTTTCTAATGCTAGAGATGTCACTCAGTTCTCTAATACACTACTGGCCATTGAAACTGCTACACCACGAAGATGACGTGCTACAGACGCCAAATTTAACGGACACGAAGAAGATGCTGTGATATGCAAATGATTAGCTTTTCAGAGCATTGACACAAGGTTGGCGCCGGTGGCGACACCTACATCGTGCTGACATGAGGAAAGTTTCCAACCGATTTCCATATACAAACAGCAGTTGACCGGCGTTGCCTGGTGAAACGTTGTTGTGATGCCTCGTGTAAGGAGGAGAAATGTGTACCATCACGATTCCGACTTTGATAAAGGTCGGATTGTAGCCTACGACGATTGCGGTTTATCGTATCGCGACATTGCTGCTCGCGTTCATCGAGATCCAATGACTGTTAGCATAATATGGAATCGGTGGCTTCAGGAGGGTAATACGGAACGCTGTGCTGGATCCCAAAGGCCTCGTATCACTAGCAGTCGAGATGACAGGCATCTTATCCGCATGTCTGTAACGGATCGTGCAGCCAAGTCTCGATCCCTGAGTCAACAGATGGGGACGTTTGCAAGACAACAACCATGTGCACGAACAGTTCGACGACGTTTGCAGCAGCATGGACTATCAGCTCGGAGTCCGTGGCTGCGGTTACCCTTGGCGCTGTATCACAGACAGGAGCGCCTGCGATGGTGTACTCAACGACGAACCTGGGTACACGAATGGCAAAACGTCATTTTTTCGGATGAATCCAGGCTCTGTTTACAGCATTACAATTGTCGCATCCGTGTTTGGTGAGATCGCGGTAAACGCACATTGGAAGCGTGTAATCGTCATCGCCATACTGGCGTATCTCCCGGCGTGATGGTATGGGGTGCCATTGGTTATACCTCTCGGTCACCTCTTGTTCGCATTGACGGCACTTTGAACAGTGGACGTTACATTTCAGATGTGTTTCGACCCGTGGCTCTACCTTTCATTCGATACCTGCGAAACCCCACATTTCAGCAGGATAATGCACGACTGCATGTTGCAGGTCCTGTACGGGCCTTTCTGGATACAGAAAATGTTCACTGCTGAACTGGCCAGCACATTCTCCAGATTTCTCACCGATTGAAAACGTCTGGTCAATGGTGGGCGAGCAACTGGCTCGTCACAATACGCCAGTCACTACGCTTGATGAACTGTGGTATCGTGTTGAAGCTGCATGGGCAGCTGTACTTGTACACACCATCCAAGCTCTGTTTCACTCAATGCCCAGGCGTATCAAGGCCGTTATTACGGCCAGAGTTGGTTGTTCTGGGTACTGATTTCTGAGGATCTATGCACCCAAACTGCGTGCTAATGTAATCACATGTCAGTTCTAGTATAATATATTTGTCCAATGAATACCCGTTTATCTTCTGCATTGCTTCTTGGTGTAGCAATTTTAATGGCCAGTAGTGTATAATGCGGGAGGTTATTCCAGAGTCCGGTCCCTACTGCTGAGAAGCAGTTCGAGAAGGTGGCTGAACGATGTAGTGGGAAAGGAAGGATTTTGTTCAGATGGAAACTGGCGTCTTTGTCATGTTTTTAAGTAAGAGCGTTAATATCGAGGCGTGATATGGGAGACAGTGCTCGTTGATATGATAGTAAAGAAGACAGAGGGTATTGAAAACACTGCATTTGTCTGCACGCAGCAAGGATAACTATGCACATAATGGTGAAATATTATCAAAGAGTCGAACATCATAGATAAATCAAACAGAGGCATTTATAACCACTTCTGGGCACTATGAGTTTTCTGACAAAGACCTTGTAGGATAACATCGTCGTAATCAATAAGTACAAGTTTTTGTACAAGTTTATTTCTCAGGTAAAGAAAGAATAGCCTTTTAAATTTATGTAGGGTATGGACAGATGATGATGTCTACATCCCCAATGTAGTTACACGCTCAGTCTGATTTAGATTTTCATCTATTATGACTCCTAGACTCTTTGCTGAATGAGAGAGTTGCAGGATTAAAGATGATAGAAACTTACAATAATTCGAGCTAATTATCCCAGACTGAGCAATCAGTATCACTTGGGTTTTGGATGGTATGAGCTTCAACCCTATACCCTGCGCTGATTTTGACAGTGCACAAAGGTCGATATTGAGATTCTCGATAGCTGTCTCCACGTATACTGGTTTTGCACCTAGATACAACTGGAGGTCATCAGTGTACACGTGGTATTTGCAGTAGGACAAAACTGATGAGACAACATTTATGTACAATGAAAAGAGTAGTGGACCTAATAACAGACGGCAGGGGAAGACCTGATGCCGGCCGGAGTGGCCGTGCGTTTCTGGGCGCTACAGTCTGGAGCCGAACGACCGCTACGGTCGCAGGTTCGAATCCTGCCTCGGGCATGGATGTGTGTGATGTCCTTAGGTTAGTTAGGTTTAATTAGTTCTAAGTTCTAGGCGACTGATGACCTCAGAAGTTAAGTCGCATAGTGCTCAGAGCTATTTGAACCATTTGAAGACCTGATGTTACCTACCTCCATTAGCCTCCTGGCTCCAATAGAACACAAGATATGAGCAAAAATGTTCATTTTCTGCCCCCGCTGTATAGGCTGCCCCAGACGAGTCTGTACAAAAAGTATAGTCATTCCAGACCCACTTTTCAGGGCAGCCTAAACTTCAGGGGCAAAAAATGGCTGCCCTGCATGACAGGTCCGTTGAGTTGTATAAGTATCCACCTGCTTTATGAAACTGCTTCAGAAACCTGATATGTAGGCTGTCCTGCACGAGTTTGTGTTGTGGGATTATAATCAGACTGCTTAACGACCTGCTTGTCAGTTGAATGGTTGGGAGAAGGTTGAGATGGATAGAGGTGGGAACAAGCAGAGAGAGGGGCAGAAGGTGATGGATAGGGAGAGAGGAGAAGGTGTGAGAGGGCAAGGAAAGGTGTCACAGATGGGGATGGATAAAGAGAGGGGAAGAAAGGGATAGACAGATGGAGTTAACGAGAAGATCGATGGGAGTGATTGGAGATAGAGGCGGGAGAAGGAGCAGGTGGACATAGAGAGGGCCACATAGGAAACAGCACAGAGAATGTGAAAGAGGACGACAGAAAAGAAAGAGAGGAGAGGCACGTGGAAGTGATGGACAGAGAGAGAGGAGGAGGACAAGGATATGGACAGAGTGAGTGCGGTATATGATAGGAGAAAAGGGGCAGAGGAAGTGGATAGGGAGAGGGGGGAGGATGAGACGACGAGACAGAGTGGGGTGGAGAAGATGTGTGCATTATATAGGGTGTTAGTAGTATACGTGAAAATATTGTGCTCATTGGTACCTTAATATGTACCCACTTCAGTCAATTAGTCGTTTTTTTTCTCTGCATCTGCAAACATGTCACTTAATTTACTAACTGCCGTTTTCTGCACAGTGGTAAATGCACCACTAAGTGCCTGTCGGTGGAGACTAACCGTTTTGCGTCCACGCATCCACACTTCAACACCTGACCTACTGCCCACTGGAGCATTAAGGGCTTGTTCTTGCCACGTGTACTTGAGGCCAATAAGCGAGCGAAAACGTATGACTCCTAATACCTATAATTACTAGTCTGCAAATTAATTAAATCTTGATGTAATATTGTTCAGTGTATGGGTCGAATAAAAATGCTGGCGAAGACGTGATGGAAAAGACCAGTCTTGTTCATAAACTAGAGTATCGAAACTGGCTGTGTAAATTGAATCTGTACCCTGTTATTGTTTTCCAACAGTTTTTGTACTCCTTAATGCCACAGACACCTCGTAACGCAAGGTAACAATTTCTCCATTTGTCCATGAATATTTATTTCGAAGCTATACTTATTTTTCGTTTATGTCAATCCGCTCTGCCCAGTGTTTCCCCATCCCCTCAAGTGATTGCCTGGAAGGTGTGTAATTGCCCCCAACGATTTCTAGCAAGGAAGAGGGAAAGAACTGGAATCATAGGACATCACATCTAGTGAAGGAGGTGGAGCTGCCAATAATTCAAGTGGCAAATCTGTTTTTTGTCCCTATGGGCACATAATTCTCTTGCTGTCTTTTATGGCATTTAGTTCTGTCTGTTGGTACAGAAAAAATTATTAGTGTTCAGCAGTTATTGTTTTAAAGATACCAAAGTAATCAGTAAGAAATATTACTTTAGCGTTTCTGAAAACGTTGGCTATAACATGTCTGGCAAATAGACTCACATCTCCTTATAGTGTCATCCACCCATTCTTCGTATTGGTGCCGGGTTTACAGAGTGAAGTTGTGGAGCCATGTCTCGTCCATAGTAACAAATTGGTGATCGAAATGATTTGGATTCTTTTAAAAATGGTTCCAACATTTCTAATAAATGTTTTATACATTTGATTTTGATCCGAACTTCTGTAAAATGTTCTTGTTTTGTTTCTTCATGTAAAATGTACCTTTCCTCTTGTTTTACCTAAGGAAGCAGTTTGGATACATAACTTTTATCAAATTTTGTACATTACTTTTTGTGCAGTTTATTCATGTTTACGTAGTTGATTTCAATATTAGGATTTTATGCTTGTAGATCATCTCCCACAGAAATATCTCCATGTTTGAAAGCAGTCGCTGGTTTTTATAGCAGTCGGTAAACAACTAGAAGGCTTTATGAACCTTCAACAGCTCTGAGTGAATTTCCCTTGGAGAAAAGTTATTCAAAACTAAGAACTTCGATGCTGATACGGTATTCCAACTTGTCAGTTCGAAGGAATAACGTACAACCCTGCTGCCTCCCTCAGAATACTACGATAGTGTGCTGGGTACAAATTAACCTAACGAGGCAGTGAAGTGAATAAGCGCACCTTAGAATCTGGTTTACCAACCTATGTCTTAGGGGTTTTTAAGCGCTTATTTTGAAGAATAATGATGTGATTGCCAACTGGAACGGCAACGAAAGCACACACAATGTACCACGCATTATGCTAAGGAAAGGGACACCGCCTCACTAGCAGACAGAGTCGTGAAGGAACAGGTAGGGATCCCGCTACGCGGCGTGGACTTTCTAACAGAAGGTTAACAGTATTCACCGGGTCGGCCAATTCCTATTCAAGTGGCTTCGGCGCCTAATGAGAGAAAAACACCGAACGACGTCGTGGGTAGCATGTCGGTCGGTCGCATTTACTGCATAACAGTGTGGCGCGAAGGAATCTCGAGTGTGCACACGCTGCAACGTGACTGTAAACGAGATGCGGGCTGAGTGGAGTCGCCTAGGCGGACAAATTGCACTCTGGGTCGTGTGGCGCAGCCGCGAAGGAGGGACATATTTTCCATCGCATCAGGCTTTGCTCTTGCCGCATCTCACAGAACGACTTGTTAAGTACAGTACGAATCAAACTTTTTTGACAAGTCAAGTGGATACTGCGCCCTTGGATAATCGTACTCACATTGACGAATAGCTCTGTTTTTCTTTGGTAGACAGAAATCCAAATTGTTAAAAAGAACAGTCTTCCTCTGCGTACTTCTACGGTATTACTCTACGGTTATAGCTTAGGTGATTCCTTTCATCCTTCCGTCAGTATTTTGAAAACATTTCTTGGTGCATTCGTTATGGTCTGCATTATTAATAATATCGTAGTAGGGGGCCCTCTACTCAACCAGGATAGGAGAGAGCACGGGCGACTTTTGGCCGTGGTCACGTGCGGACTTCCTCAGCGTCCCAGGTATCGCACCGCTAACCGAGTTGTTTACTTCCGCGCCACGGTATTTGTGCTGCATAGCAAATAAATAAATAAATAAATGGTTCAAACGGCTCTGAGCACTATGGGACTTTACATCTATGGTCATCAGTCCCCTAGAACTTAGAACTACTTAAAACCTACCTAACCTAAGGGCACCATACAACACGCAGTCATCACGAGGCAGAGAAAATCCCTGACCCCGGCGGGAATCGAACCCGGGAACACGGGCGCGGGAAGCAAGAACGCTACCCCACGACCACGAGCTGCGGACGCTGCATGGCACTCTTACCGCCGAGCGACACTTAAAGTTACATTTCAAGACGAACTACGCGCTTATGCGATCGAAAAATTCATTCGCCTCGGCCCACAAGAAGTGATACAAATTCACTTCTCTGTTACCGGCAGCATCGTCTACATTAAAATGACGACGGAGGAACAAACGCTGACGTAACGTGACAATATACACACAGACTAAAATTCAGACATTCTTACGGGCATACTGGGCAGGTGACGGTGGACCACACTGGTTTCGGCCTTCGAACAATTCGGGTGTTTGAGGTCCCTTTCGTGGTGCCCCAAGTCGTGATCGTTGAAACCTTCTGACCTCACAATGCTGTGAGCCAGATTGCGGAAAAATTTCAGATCTTCACAACGTGTTAAATGGTGCCCCACAGATCAAGACTGACCTGTCAAAATACGTACCATCCTATCTGCTGATAAGTGGTGTGTGAGCCATCGTCATGTATGATGGCCAGCTGCAGACGTGTATACGATGTGGACAAGAGGACCATGTGAGGTCTGATTGTCTCTGTCGCTGTTTGATCCAGATCCTGACCGGTGTCATTTTGGCGTACTCTCCCAGGGTTAGGTGGTCTAAATTCAATTGATTGTTCCCGATGCCTGTTCTTCATTCCACCCCATGATGCGCCATTATTTTGTGTCTCCCATCTGCGATCATTTTGTTGCCTGTATTTTCTGCCATAGTTCTTCCAATGTACATTGTTCCCACTACTTTATCTATGGTCCATGTTTTGGTGAGGCGGACGATTTGCATTGTTTTGCCAATTACGGCCTCTATCATCCCCTCCGTTGTTCTCCCTTCTTTCACTCTGCACGTCTCTCTGAATGCGCTTTTCTCGCGCCTGCTTCTCGTTGAAAGCGAACTCCAACTCTCTTAGGATACTCTTGAATCCCTCTACATCTCTTCCACATCGGCCGACGAGCGTTTGCTGGCGGGAAATTGGCAGCTTCATGTAGCGCAATCTTATGATCTCCTCCGGTGTGCATGGGTCGTCCAAATACTGATTTTTCTTGGTCAAGTTTTCGAAATACTTCACCGGACTACGGAACCCTGCATACTCTAAGTCTCTGCTCATCATTATTTCCTGTTTTATCCTGTCCTTTTTCTCCATGGACCAGTATTTGTTTAAAAATAAGTCACGAAGCTCTTCGTATTACATGTAAGTTTTTGCAATGTTCCGCTTGCATTCGGCCGATGTTCCCTCGATATGTGAACAGTTTGTACATCATTCGCCAGTGAGGAGATAATGATAAATCAAATTATCCAATAAAAGTTTTTGGATGTAAAACATCAGCATCGTCTTTGTAATGCTGGAATTCTCGTACAGAGATAAAATGCCTAAAATCGAAAATTTCATTAGAATTCTTCCCGTTCGGCCTACCACATTCTCACTTGGTATTATCGGGTAACAATTATGCGTATGAAATATCGCATTGCCGTTCTCCGTACACGCAAATTGCGACCCAGTCGTGCCCTGTGTAGACGCGGAGGCCACCTCTCTAGCGATATTTCGTTGCTCTGCAGATACGCTTTCAGTCTGTGGTTGACGAGCAACTCTTACATTCGAGCATATTCTAGTATCGTCTGAGCTTGGACATGATCGCGCTGAATTTGAATTGGCTTTTCCGGTTTCTGTTATTTCCTAATCGCCTACTATTTCTTTTCTGAGATGTGATTTCTGACTAGGTTTCGACCTGACATCCTGGGATAACTGCTTAATTTCGCTTTCTATGTTTTATTAAATTTGTGAGAGCTCCACGGTCAATGCCTTATTTGGTGCAATTTCTGTCTTTTGCAGCTGCTTTGTTTCTAGTTGTTTCAAGCTCCTCCGCAACTTCGTTAATGCAACTTTACTATCTTTCTCGCACTATCTGTCTTCTCTAATGTTTCAAGAGCAATCCGCTTTGTGCTCCTCGCTAGTAATCGCGCCTCGTTCGCGGTTCTTCTGACCTCCGCAATCTCGCGTTCTGGTTTTGTTCGGAGCGTCACTACCTCATTTTTCACTTCCCTCGTTTCATGATTTACCAACTGAATTTCGACACTAGAATTCTGAATTTTACTTCCCATTTCAGGGCGTACTTCATCATTCTCCTATTTTATTTGGCTTGCCAATCCAGAGCTGACCTTTTGAATTTTACTTCCCATTTCAGCACGTACTTCATCATTCCCCTTTTTTATTTGGCTTCCCAATTCACTTGCCATTGATTTTAGGTATGCAAGTATGTCCAACACACCTGTGTTATCTAAATCTTCTTTCCTATTGCGACTTTCTCTTCCTCTACTCTTCGGTGTTCTTCTGCCCTTTTCCCTTTCCATTTCTTGGTATTGAAAAATGTCATCACCGCGTTCCCCTGATATGCCGCCTCGTGACGAACCACTGACGGCGATCTACCACGATTCTTAGTTGTTCTGCGTTCACTTGGACTCCCTCCATTAGAGTGCCGTATCTTTACGATTGCCTCAGTGTGTCTCTGTTCCTCATCTTCGCTATCAGATTGCCCACCACGGGCTTGACTGTGTCAATCATCCTCAAAAAGTTCCCTAGGATCGGTATTCTCCTCACCTGTGCCTTGTGCAGCTAACAAAGCTAACCCTTTCTCATTCCATAGATACTCTTGATTACCCCGTATATTGGCCATTTTTATATTGTTGCACTAGTGATATGTTGTGCTACTAAGCGCGTTTTCGCCCTAGTTATCATGGACTGATCCCTGATATGAGTTCTCTTAAAAATACACACAATTCACGCTACCCACATTTATTATGCAACGGACGTTTAACGTAAAATATCTACAACAAACAAGCTAAATTAATGGCAACGTCGTGAACGAGCAGTGTCGGTACAAGACAAACAAAATATAACGACACGTGGCATAACAAATATCAATAAATTGCAGCCAGCGGGCTGATGCGCAACTCTTCTGAAAAGAAATACAATAAAATACACAAATATTATTTTTAATGTTACCGCGTGACTTTACCAGTGCAGTCTATACATGCAGCTCTGTCTTCTGCATTTAAAAGTGGAGTTCCCATTTAACTCTTAATGCTACCACACTTGCTTTTAATTTCACCGAAAGATGATTTGACTATTCTACATCCTGAGCCAATTCTTCCGACAGTCATTTCTTTTTCGAGTTCACATTTTTCATGCAACCATTTTCCCTTAGCTCCCCTGCACGTTATATTTCTTTCATTCCACAGCGACTTGAATTTCTGTATTCCTGAGCTTCCCTAAACAGTTTCCCAATTCCTTCATTCATGGATCAACTGAAGTATTTCTTCTGTTCTATAGTTTTTTCGCACTTACCTTCTTTGTACCTTTATTTTCCTTTTCAGCTTCTGTAATTGCTCTCTTAGAGATGTCCTTACCTTTCCAAATGAATTGCCTACTGAGCTGTTCCTTATCGCAGTATCTATAGCTTTGGAGAACTTCATGTATATCTTTTCCATATCCCACCTCTTTGTACATTGATTCTTCCTGATTGGTCTATAACATCAACGCTTCACAGTTAAGCCTCAAATATTACACCGGCATGCAGTGTGCCCAGTGACAGCATTCTCAATTCTGCCACCAGGAGCCACGTATAACACTAAATGGATGACAATTGCCAAATGTGGCCTCAACCTGCAGTGTTACCCTCTGCGAGGATTTTTGCATTGACCGTGCATTAACGTAACGGATAGAGGGAATCGAACCTGAATTTCGTAACTATGATAGACATTAAAAGGACTTGAATTTTTGTAAGAAATTACAGTAACAGATTTAACGTAAATGAAATAATAAACGGTCGCCAGCCTAATTAGGCATAATAATTTGAAAACATTATTTTCAATGAGTTTGCATATACTCTTGCAAAAGTGACTTTCATAGATTCTTTCTCAGAAAAGAGCAATTAACACCTACTATAACCAGACGGAATTACACAGAGCGTAGCAGTAGCACTCAATTGCATAGACTAGCATTCCCAGAAACAAAATGTAGACTTTATCCTTGTTGACTACAATCATTACTTTAGTCTTTAAATAATTCAGCAAAAAAAAAAGTTCTCAAAGACTAAAACGAGACTAAATAGCATCTGACCAGAGTTCAGTTTAGGTTAACACACTTATACAAATCACAAATGCAGTACAATTCACAATGTTCACATTTCATATGCATTCCACTTTCTCAGTGTTTTAGGTTCATTAACAGAAACTTGCTTTCAATATGACTTTTTCTGTTATTAAATATTATAGTGGAAGCCTACAAACTGACCACTCCTTTATCCACAAATAAGCATACTTTACAGAAAATCCTTACATTATAATAAGTGCTTAACTGCAACCCCAATTAAGATCATTTAGCCCTCAAAGCTTGAAAACAATATACACTAGCAATATTTGTACCTAGGTTGGTAAAAAAGTTCAGATTAAACCAAATATTCAAAAGGTTTAAAATTTTTCTGTCTCTTTCATCACTTGTGAAGCAAGTGATTTTAACCAATCACATTTAAATTCATTGGTACTAACCATTTGGCACTTTCCTATTGAAGTATTTCATAGCAATTATTTTCATGAGGTAAGTATTATGTGCCCCTTATATTACTGGTGAAGTTACTAGTTTTCACTGACAGTCTTAATGTTCCTACACATTAAGCAATGACACTGGTAAATCAGAAGCTATTCAAACTGGAGCTTTTCATAAATTCAACGTAAAATAAAATAGATTAATTTCAGTCTTTCACAAATAGGATATTCGGACTTCTTTTGAGGAAAGGACCTTATGTTGAGGAAAGGACCCTGCTTGGTTCATTGAAGGGGAAATTTTCATGGTTCAAATACCAGTTTTTGCAACACTTGGGTTATTACTGCAAAATTAAACACAGACAAACACAATGGTTCATACTGATATACAGTTCTAACCTCCAGAGGTTGTTGGAGCAGTGGCCCAATAGCGGCGGCGAGCACGTGGTGGCTACCTGGTCTCCTCTCTAGCGGGTTGCTGCTCTATTTCATTTCTTCTTATTAATTTTAGAGCCATTCCCAATGCGAGAGCACCCTTTTACAGCAGTAACCACATCCGAGGCCGTCCCATCACAGGTGAGGATACCGAACGCCTCACTCGGCAACTGCGGTGTTGACTCCACATCTGCTGGCCACTGACTGCCTATTGTGCTCTCTCGCTTCCCGCTCAGCCTGACCGCCACTTCCACCTTTCCTTTGCGCGCCAAACCACTTCCGTAGCGGAGGGGAATCACTATGTCTTTTATATTATACAGTACAAAATCCCTAAGTATGAACCAGTTTTTACATTACAGTTTCTCATACATAAACAAATATAGTTAATAAAATTTCATTATTTAAGCACACTATTACGTTAAACAATTTATACATCATAAAGTACCACCTCCCTCCAGTGATCCAAAGAACTTAACTAGTAACGAGTAACCACTTCATAAATTAAGTTGCTCTATATCGATTGCTCACAATCGATTGTTGTGTTACAAGTCTTGTAAACGTCAGCCCACTCTTCATCTCACTATTTGGGATCAGAGTCTATATCTGCTCCTGCATACGCCTTACAATCCAGTATCTGATCGTGAATCTCTTCCTGACCATGATGTAATCTGACTGAAATCTTCCCGTATCTCCCGACCTTTTCCAAGTGTACCTCCACTCCTTCTTGAACAGAGTATTCGTTATTCCTAACCGAAATTTATTGCAGGACTCAATTAGACTTTTTCATATCTCGTTCCTAAAAGCAAGCCCTTTCTTCCACTCCTCCCCCTGTAACCGCATTCCAGCGGCCTACGACTATTATATTTTCATCTCCATTTACGTAATGAATTATCCGTTCAGTATTCTCATATACTTTCGCTGTCTCTTGGTCATCCACCTGTGACGTCGGCATGTACACCTGAACTATCGTTGTCGATGTTCGTTTGCTGTCAGTTCTGATAATAACAACCATGCCGCTAAACTGTTTACAATGGCTCACTCTCTCTCCTAATTTCCTATTCATAACGAAACCGACTCCTGTTATACCATTTTCCCATGCTCTCACTCATCTCAGAAGAAATCCTTGTCTTCTTCATTTTACTTCATTGAACCGTCTTATATCTAGACTGAACGTTGAAATTTCCCATGTCAGATTTTCTATCTTCCCTGTCACGTTCAGAGTTCTCAAAATTCACTTCACGACTCGCATAACATTATCCTTTAGTTAGTTGTTCAAACTTTTCCGTATTTCTGGCCATACGCCCATATCACCTTTTCTGCCCCATGTCCTCACAGGAATGGTTTCCTGCTTTTTCCCCCTTTTATCCAAGTCATTCTGTATACTGAGTCACTTTTGATTAAGTTGATAAGCGGTAATAAAGTAATGGGTATGTAGCGTGCTGAAAAATAATGCGACCGAATTTCTTATGTGTTTATTCGTAAAGCATTTTAAACAGAAAAACTCTTATTAACATTCTACACCTTTGCTCTTCATGTCTACATATTTATTTCCCAATATAGTCACCGTGGTGACGAAGACATTTCTACCAACGAGAGACCAATTTATTGATAGAGTCACTGTAGAATGTTTGACTTTGTTGACGGAGGTGCAACCTCACCTCTGCTTGTAGCATAACTGTCAAAGTGAAGTGCTGGAAGGCGTTCTTTCAGTTTCGGAAACTTTTTGGGTCAAAATGTGGAACCCAGATTTCATTACCTGTCACAATATTTTTAAGGAATCCATCCTCTTCCTCACGATCAAACTGCATAAGAAACTGTGGACGGATGTCGAATCTCATCTGTTTCAAGTCAGAAGTGCGTTCGAGGCACCCACCGTGCACACAGCTTGATGTACCGCAGTTCTGTAATTATGGTCTGTAACTATATAGGGAAGTCAAAACAATCTTCGATGAAATTAAAAGCAAGGGTGGTAACATTAAGAGTGCAACCGGAATTCCATTGTTAAATGCAGAGGAGAGGGCGGATAGGTGGAAAGTGTACATTGAAGGCCTCTATGAGGAGGAAGGTTTGTCTGATGTGATGGAAGAAGAAACAGGAGTCGATTTATAAGAGAAAGTAGATCCAGAATTAGAATCCGAATTTGAAAGAGCTTAGGAGGACTTAAGATCAAATAAGGCAGAAGGGATCGATAACATTCCATCAGAATTTCTAAAATCATTAGGGGAATTGGCAACAAAAAGGCTACTCACATTGGAGTGCGGAATCTACGAGTCTGGCAATACACCGTCTGACTTTCGGAAAAGCGTCATCCACACAATTCGGAAGAGTGCAAGATCTGACAAGTGCGAGAACTGTCGCACAGTCGGCCTAACAGCTCATGCATCCAAGTTGCTTACAAGAATAATATACAGAAGAATGGAAAAGAATATTGAGAAAGTGGTAGATGATGATCAGTATAGTTTTAGGAGAGGCAAAGGCACCAGAGAGGCAATTCTGACGTTGCGGTTAATAATGGAAGCAAGATTAAAGAAATATCGAGGCACGTTCATAGAATTTGTCGATCTCGAAAAAGCTTCCGATAATGTAAAACGATGCAAGATGTTCGAAATTCTGAGAAAATTGGGGAGAGCTATAGGGAGAGACGTGTCACATACAATATGGACAAGAACCAAGGGGGAATATTTAAGAGTGGACGACCAAGAACGAAATGCTCGGATTAAAAAAGGTGTATGACAAGGATGTAGACTTTCACCCCTAATGTTCTATCTGTACATCGAGAAGCAATGATGAAAATGAAAGAAAGGTTCAGGAGTGGAATTAAAATACAAGGTGAAAGGGTATCACTGATACGATTCGCTGACATTGCTATCCTGAGTGAAAGTGAAGAATAAGTACATGATCTGTTGAATGGAACGAGCCGTCTAATGAGTACGGAATATGGATAGCGAGTAAATCAAAGACGAAAGTAATGAGAAGTAGCAGAAATGAGAACAGCGAGAAACTTAACATTAGGATTGATGGTCAGGAAGTAGATGCAGTTAAGGAATTCTGCTACCTAGGCAGCAAAATATCCCATGACTGAAGGAGCAAGGAGGACATCAAAAGCAGACTAGCACTGGCAAAAAGGGCATTCCTGGCCAAGAGACGGCTACTAGTAACAAACATAGGGCTCGATTTGGGGAAGAAATTTCTTAGAATATACGTCTGGAGCACAGCATTGTATGGTAGTGAAACATGGACTGTGTAAAAACCGGAACAGAAGAGGATCGAATCATTTGCGATGTGGTGCTACAGACGAATGTTGAAAACATGGTATGAAATGAGGAGGTTCTGCACGGAATCGGAAGGAATTTGTGGAGAATACTGAGAAGGAGAAGGGACAGTATGATAGGACATCTATTAAGACATCAGAGACTGACTTCCATGGTACTAGAGGACATAGAGGGCATAAACTGTAGAGGAAGGCAAAGATTGGAATACATTCAGCAGGTGATTGAGGACATAGGTTGCAAGTGTTGCTGTGAGATGAGGAGGTAGGCACAGGAGAGAAATTCGGAAAGCACGTGATATGCCACACCCACGTGAGAGCTTTGTCGGTGTTACCCGACGACTTTCTCTCATAACTTCATCAGCCCGATTACGATGAATTTCGTCGGTTGCCGTAAGCGGTTGTCCACTCTAAACTCCGTCACATATGTTCGAGTTAGGACCACCGTTACTTCATTACGAGCGCGAACAACCGAAAGTCGCACATTTGTGTGGATTTAACTTGGAGGCACGTGTTCTGCGGTTAGAAAGTCGATTACAGCACGCCGCGTTCCTCACACACGGATTTGGTTGCGCTACACAGCGGCATGTTACATGCTGTAATTCGGAGCCCTCAAGCTTCAAAAGGTTGCAGCTTGCGTCAGCGAAATGAGAAAGTCACCGAGTAATACGCATGTCATGTAATACCTCAACCGACACAGAGAAAATAATTAAAAATATCAGAGACATTACTTTTCAGTACTAATAAAAACGAAACCACAGAAGTTCCTCATAAATAAAATTAACACCATTTGTCCTAGAAATGGCAGATGTTATATACACTCCTGGAAATTGAAATAAGAACACCGTGAATTCATTGTCCCAGGAAGGGGAAACTTTATTGACGCAGTCCTGGGGTCAGATACATCACATGATCTCACTGACAGAACCACAGGCACATAGACACAGGCAACAGAGCATGCACAATGTCGGCACTAGTACAGTGTATATCCACCTTTCGCAGCAATGCAGGCTGCTATTCTCCCATGGAGACGATCGTAGAGATGCTGGATGTAGTCCTGTGGAACGGCTTGCCATGCCATTTCCACCTGGCGCCTCAGTTGGACCAGCGTTCGTGCTGGACGTGCAGACCGCGTGAGACGACGCTTCATCCAGTCCCAAACATGCTCAATGGGGGACAGATCCGGAAATCTTGCTGGCCGGGGTAGTTGACTTACACCTTCTAGAGCACGTTGGGTGGCACGGGATACATGCGGACGTGCATTGTCCTGTTGGAACAGCAAGTTCCCTTGCCGGTCTAGGAATGGTAGAACGATGGGTTCGATGACGGTTTGGATGTACCGTGCACTATTCAGTGTCCCCTCGACGATCACCAGTGGTGTACGGCCAGTGTAGGAGATCGCTCCCCACACCATGATGCCGGGTGTTGGCCCTGTGTGCCTCGGTCGTATGCAGTCCTGATTGTGGCGCTCACCTGCTCGGCGCCAAACACGCATACGACCATCATTGGCACCAAGGCAGAAGCGACTCTCATCGCTGAAGACGACACGTCTCCATTCGTCCCTCCATTCACGCCTGTCGCGACACCACTGGAGGCGGGCTGCACGATGTTGGGGCGTGAGCGGAAGACGGCCTAACGGTGTGCGGGACCGTAGCCCAGCTTCATGGAGACGGTTGCGAATGGTCCTCGCCGATACCCCAGGAGCAACAGTGTCCCTAATTTGCTGGGAAGTGGCGGTGCGGTCCCCTACGGCACTGCGTAGGATCCTACGGTCTTGGCGTGCATCCGTGCGTCGCTGCGGTCCGGTCCCAGGTCGACGGGCACGTGCACCTTCCGCCGACCACTGGCGACAACATCGATGTACTGTGGAGACCTCACGCCCCACGTGTTGAGCAATTCGGCGGTACGTCCACCCGGCCTCCCGCATGCCCACTATACGCCCTCGCTCAAAGTCCGTCAACTGCACATACGGTTCACGTCCACGCTGTCGCGGCATGCTACCAGTGTTAAAGACTGCGATGGAGCTCCGTATGCCACGGCAAACTGGCTGTCACTGACGGCGGCGGTGCACAAATGCTGCGCAGCTAGCGCCATTCGACGGCCAACACCGCGGTTCCTGGTGTGTCCGCTGTGCCGTGCGTGTGATCATTGCTTGTACAGCCCTCTCGCAGTGTCCGGAGCAAGTATGGTGGGTCTGACACACCGGTGTCAATGTGTTCTTTTTTCCATTTCCAGGAGTGTATTTGATCTCAGATCAGAAGTATATTATTTTCTGTTTGAGTGGCAGAAGTAAAGAAAAAAAGAAATGGGTTTCGTGATATGTTTCACCGAGAATGAAAAGTGGTCCGTAAGTGTGGAGATAATGCACCAGAAATTTTTTTTTTTGAGCAACATGTTTCAACCAAGTAGAGTTCTTATCTGACATAACAGGTTCGAGGGCTGTTAAAGAAAACATTACGTCTCCACAAAAAAATTTCCTCGCCAGAAAAAAGTACTTCCTCCAAAGACGACAAATATGATGAACCCTCACTACTAAAGAACATCATTCACTTGCTTCGCAGCAAGTAACGACGTCGTTATAAATGTTCCAAAGCAATGTAGTGAACCATCGATAACAGATTCTCATCCATCGCATCAACGTAAAAGAGTCATTGATAAACGTGACCTTGACGAACCATTTCTTAAACCATGAAATTCAAAACTGGCGTGTTTACTGAAAAGTGAGCCATTTTTGCTTAGTCTTTTATCGTTTCTCCAGAAGATTCCTTCTCGTCGAAAATCAGCTGTAAGGAACGGAGTCCAGTGAGTTTTTTTGTAGGCGAAGAAGAATCACGCTAATCTTTACACCCTTCTGCATCGCATTTGCACCCTTCCCCGTCGTCGTGGGACGTCGTCTACCAGAGGGTCTGATCGACAACTTATTCGAATCATCTAATTGATAGAGGGACAAAGCGGTTGTTTCAGACATTTCAGGAAGCAACACATTATTGCATGTTTTCTTTTATCTTATCTACACCTACAGGGTGAAAAGTATTTAAACCGACAAATTCTGGGAGGTTGTAGGGGACATCAAAACAAATATTTTTCCCTAATGTCATTATTTCCTATGAGGATTATTTAAACCAGTGGCCTCTCTTCAGTTGTTAGAGGCCGTATTACGATCTTTAGTTGTTAGAGGGCGTCTTACGCTCTTCAGCACTGCTGTGCACCAGTGTAGCAGTGCATTGTCTCTGTATACTAATGGAGCGATACACCTGGAGTGAGTACACTGATATGGTTGGTGCGTACTACGTAGCGCACCACAACGGACGAGCTGCACGGCGGGTTTATCAACAACAATATCCTAATCGCAGTATCCCGCATCATACGACCTTTGCTGCTGTGTACCAACATCTGCGTGAGATTGGGTCATTTAGGAGATTACCTGGACAGGGACGCCTTCGCACTTTAAGAACGCTGCAATTTGAGGAAGCTGTCTTGCAGCATGTGGAGCGGGGTCCTTCAACCAGCACTCGTGCAATTGCAAGTAACATGGGGACGAATCAGACGAATGTATGAACAGTCCTTCGAGAGCAGTTGTAACGTCCGTTTCACTTACAGCGTGTCCATAGCCTGGAATCAGTTGATTATCCACACAGAGCACAGTTTTCGCAGTGGTACCTGGAACAGTGTGAAATGCATCCTACATTTCCATCCTCTGCGTTGTTTACCGATGAAGCAACGTTCGGACGTGATGTAGTCTTCAACATGCACAATTCGCATGTTTGGAGTAAGGGTAACCCACATGCCACAGTTACCAGCGCTCGTCAAGTGCGGTTCTTCGTTAATGTGTGGGTCGGTGTTGTTGGGGACTGTTTAATTGGTCCGTTTCTGGTATCTAGGCCATTAAATTGCAGGCACTATTACAATTTTCTCGCCAGAGCATTGCCAGAATTGCTGGAAGACGTTCCGCTCCCTACAAGACAACACATGTGGTTACAACATGACGGGACGCTGGCACATTTCAGTCGTCGTGTGCGTCGATTCCTGGACCGACGGTTCCCAGAAACGTGGATTGGCAGAGGTGGTCCTGTACCATGGCCTACACGATCCCCGTATATGTCCCTTCTGGACTTTTTTGTGTGGGGAGAGATGCGCAACCTTGTTTACGCAACTCCTGTTGCATCAGAAGAGGATCTGGTTGCCCGGATAGTAGCAGTAGCAGGAACAATTCAGGATACACCTGGGGTTTTTGCCCGTGTCAGACAGAACATGATCCCACGATGTAAACTTTGTTTACATGTCAATGGAGGCATTTTTGGAAATCTACTGTAATTGAAATTGTGTTGTGTTAATGTGTTGTCTCTTGGTCATAAAAATGGAAGAGTATTTGTTGGTTTAATTAATTTGCCACCAGAGAAATCTTCCTCTACCGGTTTAAATACTCCTCATAGGAAAAAATGACATTAGAGAAAAATATTTGTTTTGGTGTCCGCTACAACCTCCCAGAGTTTGTCGGTTTAAATACTTTACACCCTGTATATCTGGTGCCACTAATTGATTCTCTCTTCTCAGTTACACTCGCGAATGGCGCGTGGGACGAACGTGCTATAACAGAACTAATTTCTCAAGTTTTCTCATTGTGTTCATTTCGCAAGATGTATTTGGGAGAAATTAGCATGTTGTCTCACGCTTCCCGTAAAGTATTCTCTCCAATATTGAATAATAAACGTCTCGGTGTTGCACAATGCCTCTCTTGTCACGTCTGCAGATGGAGTGTGTTGAACAGATCTGTAACGCTCTCACGCTAACTGATTCCGTGACGAAAGACGCCAGTCTTCGTTGCATCATCTTTATCTCCTCTATCGGTCCTATCTGGTGAGAATCTCATATTGATGAACAGTGCCCAGTAATCGGTCGAACAAGCGCCTTATAAACCATTTCCTTTGCGGATGCTTTACATTTCGATTCTTCCTTTCAATCTCAGTCAGACGTCTGCTTTTCCTACTATTTATTTCGGTACTGTCTTCTGGCGTTGTTGCTCTCTCATAGACAACCGCATCGTCTACTACCAGTCTTAAAGAGCTCCCTACGCTTTCTACTATATTATTTGTACAGGGTGTTCGGAAATTCGCATTACAGTCTTCTAGGGCCTGTAGAAGGCAATGAGTACGTAATACTTTCAGTAGGAATTCGTATCTGGAACTGTATCGTTTCCCTTCTACGACGGTTTCATTTCAAACTTTCACTCATCCACTTCTGCTTCAGGAACTGAATTAGGCCTGACGCAGTCCAATTATTAGGTAACATAATGAAACGTCCATTAACACTTAAGCACATTTGTTTGTATTAATACTTAAACATTACGTGTTTACATTATTTCAAAATGCAAAGGATACAGTATGCTGAACGTGCAGAACGGTATTAATGCATTACGACAGCAGCTCGATGCGGCGACCACCGACGTTGTTACGAACACTGTACCTAGGGCGCATATTCTGGTACACACTCTCCATCCCACATGGCGTCTCTTCTGGTGCAGCGGTCAGAACTCGTGCCAGCAGATCTTCCTCTTTCTCTGCAGGAGTTTCTTAAATGAAACTTTGAAGATGACCCCACAAGAGGTAATCGATAGGATTTCAATCCAACGATCACCGTGGCGAAGCTGTTGGACCAACTCAGCCTACTCGTATTTTATCACATAGTCTGCTGAGACGTCTCCGAACAGCACGTGAAAAGTGAGGTGGTGCGCCGTCGTACTGAAACCACATTTCTTGACGGACGCTCAGTGGCACAGCTTTCAAGAACGGGCTCAGTACGTTTTGTAGGAAAATTAAGTATGTAGGACCAGTTAGCTTGAGTGGAAGGAGATATCGCCTAACCACGTGACTGTCCAGAGAATGACTGCCCATACGTTTAAACCAAACCAATGCTGAAATTTCTGAACATGCACGGCACGAGATTTTTCGTCTCCCCAGACACGGCTGTTTTGCGAATTCAGAACACGGTCCGTAGTGAACTTACGTTCGTCTAGACTTGGAAACAGGGGTGTGTCGATGCAGTGGTGTAGGAACCACGTGCAGTAGGCAACGCGTTATGGAAAATCCGCTGGACCCATAGCGTGTACCCTTGTTAAATGGTACGGATGTAATTGTTGCTCACGCAGAACGTCCCCGACGACATTGTGACTAATATCCACTCGTTGACGGGTTCTCTCAAACTCGATGCAATACGAGGTGTGGCTAGAAAAAAACGGGACTAGTACTGGTGAAACAATAAAACGAATGCAATAAGGCTGAAAGTCGCGTGGCTTGTCACGTGACTCTCGCTCCGCCTACTGCTCGAGTTTCATCTGCCTCCTGCACTCAGTCTGCCCGTGGCGTCTGTTTTAAGTAGTTGACGTTTTGTCTGTGCGTCGGAAAATGTTGAGTGTACAGAAAGAACAGCGTGTTAACATCAAATTTTGTTTCAAACTAGGAAAATCTGCAAGTGAAACGTTTGTAATGTTACAACAAGTGTACGGCGATGATTGTTTATCGCAAACACAAGTGTTTGAGTGGTTTAAACGATTTAAAGATGGCCGCGAAGACACCAGTGATGACACTCGCACTGGCAGACCATTGTCAGCAAAAACTGATGCAAACATTGAAAAAATCGGTTAACTTGTTCGACAAGATCGCCGTTTAACAATCAGAGCAGTGTCTGAGTTAACAGGAGTTTCCAGGATGTCAGAACAAATCATTCTTCGGCGTTCCTTCTGTTCAATTGTGAGACACTTTGGAACCATTTTTGAACACATTTTGTTCATGTTGAAACTTTCATGAAGAATCTGCCTAACACTTTCCTTGTCAACTCCTGTTAACTCAGACACTGCTCTGATTGTTAAACGGCGATCTTGTCGAACAAGTTTACCGATTTTTTCAATGTTTGCATCAGTTTTTGCTGACAATGGTCTGCCAGTGCGAGTGTCATCACTGGTGTCTTCGCGGCCATCTTTAAATCGTTTAAACCACTCAAACACTTGTGTTCGCGATAAACAATCATCGCAGTACACTTGTTGTAACATTACAAACGTTTCACTTGCAGATTTTCCTAGTTTGAAACAAAATTTGATGTTAACACGCTGTTCTTTCTGTACACTCAACATTTTCCGACGCACAGACAAAACGTCAACTACTTAAAACAGACGCCACGGGCAGACTGAGTGCAGGAGGCAGATGAAACTCGAGCAGTAGGCGGAGCGAGAGTCACGTGACAGGCCACGCGACTTTCAGCCTTATTGCATTCGTTTTATTGTTTCACCAGTACTAGTCCGGTTTTTTTCTAGCCACACCTCGTACATAATCAAATGTGGGCGTGCGGCATTGCCGGGTGCACGACGTTCCTGCCTCCTCACGGTGAAGGTACCTGTTTCTGGGAGCCGCTGCTTAACTTGGGCGAACGGTTTGTGCTGCGCTCTGCTACGCTGCGGAAAACGTTCGTGATAAAGCCGAATAGCAGCTCTTGCGTTACCTCGAGCTTCGCCATGCACAAGGAGCACATCCGTGTATTCTGAAAGCGTGTACCGAAACCGTGTTTACTGTATTGGAGGCTCGCAGGCACTGAGTAAATCTCTAAGCAAGGCAGACATTAAATGACATCAGGTGACCAACTGACGTACGTACTACCCTTCATCCTATCTACTCTGCTGCAAGCCGGAACAAGCACGTCTGAGACTCTCCTCTTTCCCTCAGCAGAAGTAGACGCCTTTCACATCTGAATTGAAAGCGTCGTAGACTGGAAATGGTACGTCTCCGGACATGCGTTCTCCCCGCTACAAGTCCTAGAAGTTTGTAACGGGAATTTCCGAACACCTTGTATGCGTTGCAAACGGCAACGGTCCTATCCCACTTCCCTGGGGTACTCTGGAAATTATCTTTACATCTGTCGATTATGCTCCAGTTTATCTAAATATTTCGTTTGTAACGTAGCAAACTATTACGAGATGTCATCTTTCATTGAAAACGTAGCTCGCCTTGGAGCAGGGAGGAGGGGAGATGTCAATTCTCACGCTCGCACAGCTGAAGCTTGCTACTGGGCTCAGAGAGAGGTGTACTTGCTTAACACTGCGTGCAATACGCTACATATACTCTCTATGAATCTGAAGAAGTACTGTTAAATATAATAAATGAGCTGGCATTGTGAAACCGAGTTAGAGACTGTAATGTACTTGTCTATAGTATCAATGCAAACTATAACCAAGAGGATAGGTTTATGTAATCTAATTTTCTGGAAGTTTCTTTAGTTTCATTGCCACAGGTTTCTGACTAATTAACAGAACATTGGAATATTATTATTTCATTGTGTTTTGGTTATGTGAGTGTTTTGGAGAGAAAGAGAGAGTGAATGGAGGACATACGTAAAGTGAGAATGTGATACTTTATTAAAACTATGTACACTACTGCCCATTGAAATTGCTACACCAAGAAGAAATGCAGATGATAAACGGGTATTCATTGGACAAATATATTATACTAGAACGGACATGTTATTACATTTTCACGCAATTTGCGTGCACAGATCCTGAGAAATCATTACCCAGAACAGCCACTTCGGGCCCTAATAACGGCCTTGATACGCCTGGGCATTGAGTCAAACAGAGCTTGGATGACGTGTACAGGTACAGCTGCACATACAGCTTCAACACGATACCACAGTTCATCACGAGTAGTGACCGGCGTATTGTGACGAGCCAGTGCTCGGCCACCATTGACCAGACGTTTTCAGTTGTTGAGAGATCTGGAGAATGTGCTGGCCAGGGCAGCAGTCGAACATTTTCTGTACCCAGAAAGGCCTGTACAGGACCTGGAACATGCGGTCGTGCTTTATCCTGCTGAAATGTAGGATTTCGCATGGATCGAATGAAAGGTAGAGCCACGGGTCGTAACACATCTGAAATGTAACGCCCACTGTTCAAAGTGCCGTCAATGAGAACAAGAGGTGACCGAGAGGTATAACCAATGGCACCCCATACCATCACGCCGGGTGATACGCCAGTATGGCGATGACAAATACACGCTTCCAATGTGCGTTTAACGCGATCTCACCAAACACGGATGCGACAATTTTAATGCTGTAAACAGAACCTGGATTCATCCGAAAAAATGACGTTTTGCCATTCGTGTACCCAGGTTCGTCGTTGAGTACACCATCGCAGGCGCTCCTGTCTGCGATGCAGCGTCAAGGGTAGCCGCCGCCATGGTCTCCGAGCTGATAGTCGATGCTGCTGCAAACGTCGTCGAACTGTTCGTAGATGGTTGTTGTCTTGCAAACGTCCCCATCTGTTGACTCAGGGATCGAGAGGTGGCTGCACGATCCGTTACAGCCATGCGGATAAGATGCCTTTCATCTCGACTGCTAGTGATACGACACCGTTGGGATCCAGCACGGCATTCTGTATTACTCTCCTGAACCCACCGATTCCATATTCTGCTAAAAGTAATTGGATCTCGACCAACGCGAGCAGCAATGTTGCGATACGATAAACCGCAATAGCGATAGGCTACAATCCGACCTTTATCAAAGTCGGAAACGTGATGGTACGCATTTCTCCTCCTTACACGAGGCATCACAACACCGTTTCACCAGGAAACGCCGGTCAACAGCTGTTTGTGTATGAGTACTCGGTTGGAAACTTTCCTCATGTCACCACGTTGTAGGTGTCGCCACCAGTGCCAACCTTGTGTGACTGCGTCTGTAGTACGTCATCTTCATGGTGTAGCAATTTTAATGGCCAGTAGTCGCGAAAAAGTTGTTGTGTAACAGTGGTATTTGTCACGTGTGTCCGAGTGAGCTTGATTTTGTAAAGGGCATCCAGAAGGGGTGTTGAGTAATAAATTTATTAGTGATTTATTTTGTGGAAAGGAATCGTATTTTTTCCATTAAATTTTATCTACTTCCGGATTCACGAGATTTCTGGTCTAAATTACGTGTAGTAATCTGATTGGCTGACATTAGAAATATCGCGAGTATGGAAGTGTTCGGGACGATCTGACTGTCGGCTTATCATACTAGCCAATAGGAATCAGCATTTCCCGCGTGTTTGAGTAGGGCTTTGTAATTCAGCTCTATGAGTCGGTATAGTCTCTCGGGGAATGTCTTCTGGTAAACACGTATGTTAAATCGCGCTGATCAAATTTGTACCAAAATGAAGAAATCCGCGCGTTTCTTCGGTTCTCGTGTAGTTGTAGCTACCACAGTTTTGAGTGTTTTGAGGAAGTTTGAGCTTTGTGAGTGATTTATTTAAGGAGATTTCGCGTGTGAACCTTTCAAGTCGTCGATAAACCCGCGTGGCGTGTTTCGTACAGATTACGATAAATCATGGCGAGCACTTCTGTGCAAGAAAACTACTGAACTACTGTGTTAACTCGTAAGTAGTCGTGGGTCAGTGACTGTTTAGGACGTTTAAAATAGCGGGTCGGACGAAATGTCTTCTGACTGCTTTTGGGTGTGAACTCATTACAGAGACAGTTAGTAGCATTGCACAATGGACGTCGGGGTATGAAATACGGACTCGATAGCCATTTTCCTTGCTTTAAAGACAATAAACCAAATAAAAGGAAATTTTTGACATTTTTTTCGAACGCCGAACGCAAGAATTCCAAACGCTCGATAGTGCAGCCAACTATCAGATGCTAACTAGTTATGTGGCCTTTGTGTGGTAGGTATTTAGTCGATTTTCATCAACGCTGCTTTTGTCGGCTAAACCAGTATCTGACATTGCAGAATGAGGGGGCAGACAACCTGAAGCCCACATCGATTAAAGGATAGTAAGAGGGCAACCCGCCCCGTTGCACGTTAATCTTGTTATTCTTATATCTACTTATCATGCCTTACACCTATATGCTGAATTGCTAACCATCTTAACAGAAGTCTTAGAATTCCACTGGGGCTATTATCTCTTTGAAATTCGACGTTTTGGTTATTGGCGGCAGTATAACATTGAGAATATAGTGAAACGTCTCTGGATGCATCCAGTACTAATCTAAGAACATCTGGGTGTCATTCTGCAAATCACCGTGCAGGTTATCTAATTCTAATGATTTCCTTCTCTCTAGAACTGGATTATCCAAACGTCGATTTATTGTCTTAATGGTTTGTATTGGCGCCTCCTGACGTAGTGGCTCTCCAAAACAATAAATAAGTCCTCTCCATCGATTTAAAAAGTCGCTGGAGGACTGAAAAATTCACTGTACTACAGGGCTCAGTGATCTGTGGAGCACAGACACGAACTGACAGCAGTGACGGGTAGCTCGGAATGGACAACACCAGCCGTCAGCGCACCGCCGCCTCATTCACAGTCAGCTGCAGTCGCCTCAGCACTGGGTCGCTCGTTGTCGATTCCAGGGACGGCCGGCCTAGCGAGCAGGCAGGGAACGGCAAGGCGGTCTCAGTGGGGCTGTCGAGACAATTAGAAAGTCTACTGAAGGCGGAGGTAGAATACGTAAAGCTCAGCTCTGAAACTAACCGTTAGCCTTTGCTTACCACCGTCTATAACCAGGAAAACTGACTCCAGGCGGCCGGCCGAAGTGGCCGTGCGGTTAAAGGCGCTGCAGTCTCGAACCGCAAGACCGCTACGGTCGCAGGTTCGAATCCTGCCTCGGGCATGGATGTTTGTGATGTCCTTAGGTTAGTTAGGTTTAACTAGTTCTAAGTTCTAGGGGACTAATGACCTCAGCAGTTGAGTCCCATAGTGCTCAGAGCCATTTGAACCATTTTTGACTCCAGGCTACACGGAAGGTTTAATCGAATCCCATATTAACCCTGTATATTCACATCTAAGCCAGCCCCTGCTGTTCCTACCTTCCTTTAATTTCTGACCCGCGGATTTCTTCTTCGACTCGTGTCGTTGTTTACGGCCTCTACGTCTTCGAATCAATATATTTTTTTTATTAGGTATATTTAACCGATGCCTTGTTGCAAGACATTTATTACTGCATCAATTCACTTGAACCTCAACAGTCTTCTGCAACACTTTCTACAGGCTCTTTTCATTCCTATCTTCCTCATTTTTTATGTTTTGCACCCATATAGAGCTGACCTCGACAGTAACGTTTTATTAACCTGGTCTCGTGTTTCGCTAATGCTGTGATAGTGTCGTTCTCGCTGCCAAAAAAGTCTTCATCAGTCACCGAATATATATATATATATATATATATATATATATATATATATATATATATATATATATTTTTTGCGCTTGTCACGGGGGGCGTTTCTGCAGAAAACATACGAACGTGTGCACCAGGCTGCAGATCACTCATCGTTACTGTTAAGTGGCGGGTAAAGTCAAAGAAGAAGAAACACGAAGCGAAAATACCACTGTAGCGACGCTAGCGTGTTTTGTGTAGCGTAGTGGCAAGTGCTGTCTAAGGAAGGAGGGGAAGCTCCTTCTGTGTCTAACGAGTCATTTTAAATTCAATTTATTCCATTACACCGCTCCTATTTCACTGTTGACCGAACCTAGGGAGCGGCCACTACATCCCTGAGCGGTTGAGTGCTTTTCTATGTTTCCCATCCGCCACCTAGCTAGCGTTCACGCTCAGTTATCGGAAAAGGCTTTCGATTCATTTACTCGTTACGGAGAGGACTCCTTAGGTGTACTGTGAAAGCTGATCCTCGGTTCTCTAAAGAAAGAGACTTGCGAGAACTGGAATCGATACTGTAAAACATCTCCAAACTCCATTCAAGTAACATTTATGGGAACTGCTGATATTTCGACAAGAGCACACCCTGCCATTTACAATGCAAAACTGCGGCAAGTAAACGCTGTGGAAGACCCTTTAAAACCTCGGTTCTTAGGGAAACTCCAGGAAGGTAAGACTCACATATACTGTAAACACTAGCACCATCACAAACAAAAGATGACCGACGTCAGAAGTTATCGATAGTGAAATTAGTAATCAGTGGGTGAGGTAGCATAAACTCTGACCTTCTGTTTCTTGACAAGGGGGGCACCAAGATCCCATGTAGAATTTAAACAAACACCATCATCTCTATTTATAACATTACTTGCAAATTTAATTTCAACAGTTTCATTAAAAACGCTGTCCTAACAGCTAGAAGTGCATGGCAGTATCTCCGTGTTGTTATATTCCATAGAATGATAGGTGTAGAGATAGTGTTCTGCAATTCTGGATTTGCCCAGCTGTTCTCTGAAGAGCGAGGTTTTTAATTCCCTTGCGCAGTGCGCCCTTGCTGCAGTTTTGCCTTGAAAATGGCCGAGTGTGCACCTGTCCAAATATCGGCGGTTGTGGACGACGCCACCATGCTCCATTCCCACAAGTTGTTTAAACTTTGTATACGGCGGGAGAAACTCAGGTGTCGCATCTCCAATTTTTCCTGTGAATAGGGAACAGCAGAACATCGCTTACTGGCAGATTTTCTTAATGTAATCCTTCCGTTTCTTAGATAGTTTCATTACTTTCCTCCGTTCTGAGAACAACTAAATTTTTAACTAAAAATTCTGCGTCAGAAGAGTGAATTGTTGTTCGTCAAGTACTGTGTACATTCAGACGATACAGGGCCACAATATTTTACAATGAGCGCTGCGCCCAGCAGGTACAAACACCATTAACAAGCCACGCTGTGATTCTCTTGGGACTTTGTCCATGAGTTAGCGTTGTAAGCGCCACATACAGATTTCTCTGATAGTAGTGCGACTCGATAGTACGCAGCTCCAATGCCTTTCTCATCCATAAAGACGAGTGGTATTGATCGTCAGAAGTAGACAAATGAAGGGCTGTGACACAAATACTAACGCTCGTAACAAGCGGTCCAAGTCGTTTCTGTGCGAGGCTGAGTTTTCACAGTATTGCACGAAAATTCAGGATCGTCGAGGCCTTCAAACAGAAAAACTGTCTCGATTGTTGTTGTTGTTGTTGTTGTTGACTTCAGTCCTGAGATTGGTTTGATGCAGCTGTTCATGCTACTCTATCCTGTGCAAGCTTCTTCATCTGCCAGTACTTACTGAAACCTACATCCTTCTGAATCTGCTTAGTGTATTCATCTCTTGGTCTCCCTCTACGAATTTTACCCTCCACGCTGCCCTCCAATGCTAAATTTGTGATCCCTTGATGCCTCAGAACATGTCCTACCAACCGGTCCCTTCTTCTTGTCAAGTTGTACCACAAACTCCTCTTCCCCCCAATTCTATTCAATACCTCCTCATTAGTTATGTGATCTACCCATCTAATCTTCAGCATTCTTCTGTAGCACCACATTTCGAAAGCTTCTAAAGCTTGTCTAAACTATTTATCGTCCATGTTTCACTTCCATACATGGCTACACTCCATACAAATATTTTCAGAAACGACTTCCTGACACTTAAATCTATACTCGATGTTAACAAATTTCTCTTCTTCAGAAACGCTTTCCTTACCATTGCAAGTCTACATTTCATATCCTCTCTACTTCGACCATCATCAGTTATTTTGCTCCCCAAATAGCAAAACTACTTCACTACTTTAAGTGCCTCATTTCCTAATCTAATTCCCTCAGCATCACCCGACATACTGCGGCTACAGTCCATTATCCTCGTTTTGTTTTTGTTGATGTTCATCTTATATCCTCCTTTCAAGACACTGTCCATTCCGTTCAACTGCTCTTCCAAGTCCTTTGCTGTCTCTGACAGAATTACAATGTCATCGGCGAACCTCAACGTTTTTATTTCTTCTCCACGGATTTTAATTCCTACTCCGAATTTTTCTTTTGTTTCCTTTACTGCTTGTTCAATATACAGATTGAATAACATCGGGGACAGGCTACAACAGGCTGTCTCACTCCCTTCCCAACCCTGCTTCCCTTTCATGCCCCTCGACTCTTATTACTGCCATCTGGTTTCTGTACAAATTGTAAATAGCCTTTCGCTCCCTGTATTTTACCCCTGCCACCTTTAGAATTTGAAAGAGAGTATTCCAGTCAACATTGTCAAAAGCTTTCTCTAAGTCTACAAATGCTAGAAATGTAGGTTTGCCTTTCCTTAATCTACTTTCTAAGATAAGTCGTAGGGTAATGGTGTGCCGGCCGGTGTGACCGAGCGGTTCTAGGCGCTACAGTCTGGAACCGCGCCACCGCTACGGTCGCAGGTTCTAATACTGCCTCGGGCATGAATGTGTGTGATGTCCTTAGGTCAGATAGGTTTAAGTAGTTGTAAGTTCGGGGACTGATGACCTCAGATGTTAAGTCCCATAGTGCTTAGAGCCAATATTTTTCTTTTTTTTTTTTTTTTTTTAATGGTCTGGGTAGTGTGCAGTTGGAGTGATATGGGACCCCTGATACGTCTAAATACGAGTCTGAAAGGTGACACGTACGTAAGCATCCTGTCTGATCACCTGCATCCTTTCGTATCCATTTTTCATTTCGACAGACGTGGGCAATTCCAGCAGGACAGTGCGACACCCCACACGTGCAGAATTGCTACAGAGTGGCTTCAGGAACACTCTTCTGACTTTAAACGCTTCCGCTGGCCACCAGACTTCCCAGACATGAACATTATCGAGCATACCTGTGATGCCTTGCAGCGTGCTGTTCGAAAAAAATGGCTCTGAGCACTATGGGACTTAACATCTGAGGTCATCAGTCCCCTAGAACTTAGACCTACTTAAACCTAACTAACCTAAGGACATCACACACGTCCATGCCCGAGGCGGGATTCGAACCTGCGACCGTAGCGGTCGCGCGGTTCCAGTTTGAAGCGCCTAGAACCGCTCTGGCACAGCGGCCGGCTCGTGCTGTTCGAAAGAGATCTCCACCCAGTCGTACTCTTAGGAATTTATGGACAGTGCTACAGGATTCATGGTGTAAGTCCCCTCCAGCACTAAATTAAACATCAGTCCAGTCCATGCCACGTCGTGTTGCGGCACTTCTGCGAGCTCGCGGGGGCCCTACACGATATTATACAGGTGTACCAGTTTCTTAGGGTATTCAGTGTATAACGGCGTTGACTTATTTAGGGGAGGCGTTAAATAAGCTGCTGTCGAGGAATTTGAAACCTATCATCATCATCATTATTAGATTTAGAGAAGCGTCGTAAGCCTTAAGAATTACGTGTTTGCAATAGGACTTTCGCCCCCACCCCACGTGCGGGACACGCGCGGCTGTTCGATGTGCCGCATGTCTTCCGTGCCACTGCAGCCTCCTCTCTCCGAGAACACAGTACGTAATTTGTGCCGTTGTAGTGGAAACGTTCAGAGTGTAATGGTACTTCAATTACGTAACCATTACGGCACCTCACCTCAACCTCTCGATACCAGCAATATTCTACTAAATGGTTCACATGGCTCTGAGCGCTATGGGGCTTAACAGCTGTGGTCATCAGTCCCCTAGAACTTAGAACTACTTAAACCTAACTAACCTAAGGACATCACATACGTCCATGCCCGAGGCAGGATTCGAACCTGCGACCGCAGCAGTCGCGCGGTTCCGGACTGCGTGCCTAGAACCGCGAGACCACCGCGGCCGGCGCGATATTCTACTATGTTTCTGTAAAATAATTAACATATTTCTGTTACAACATTCAGATTTGATTTCATTAATGTAGAGATACTTCGATACATCGATATGTTTATATTGCAATGATATCATTCTTATGTTTATTCTTTCTTTTTTCACTATGATCTTTGACGTACTTGTAACTATGATTTTTGGGCGCGTAAGCGATTATTAGTCAAGTTTTGGTCCACATGTTAAAAAGACGCAAATTGTAGTCAGTTTATGAAATGTGAACTTTAACAGTGAGGAAGATATTTCCAAGTATGTTTTATATTGTGAAGTGATGTTTTGGAACGAGTTACGTGATATTGCAACAAAAGTAATAAAAAAGAAGTGCAACTTAAATTCGGATTGCTGATTACTTTTTTTACATCACCATTGTGCTAACTTGCAAAAGTTTCATCTTCAAGAATGGTTTATGAAACATCTATAAAACTTTTGAATATCGCCGAATAACACCTAGGCCTCTTAGCATCCGAGCTTGGTGAAGTATCGGTAGAAGTGCCAACACCGAGTTGTTTGAGGAAGCCGAAATGCACGCTATAAACTCACGCAGGCTGGCGTGAGGTCTGAAACAGGATACGTAATGAATGCTATAAAGAAAAGTACGTAGCTTCTGGAATACTTAACTTTAATCCCATCCTCGTCGCCAATATGAAGTGTCGGCAGAACTGCCAACACCGTGTTGTTTGAGGAAGCCGAAATGCACGCTATAAACTCACGCAGGCTGGCGTGAGGTCTGAAACAGGATACGTAATGAATGCTATAAAGAAAAGTACGTAGCTTCTGGAATACTTAACTTTAATCCATAATTGGTGAACATTGGTCTTGTTACTGTACATGCTTCATTAGATACATAGCAAAGGATAAATGGCACCTTGCTAGGTCGTAGCAATTGACTTAGTTGAAGGCTATGCTAACTATCGTCTCGGCAAATGAGAGCGTAATTCTCAGTGAACCTTTCCTAGAAACGTCGGCTGTACAACTGGGGCGAGTGCTAGTAAGTCTCTCGAGACCTGCCGTGTGGTGGCGCTCGGTCTGCGATCACTGACAGTGGCGACACGCGGGTCCGACATGTACTAATGGACCGCGGCCGATTTAAAGCTACCACCTAGCAAGTGTGGTGTCTGGCGGTGACACCACACTTGGAATCATCACTACCTAGATTTTCGACGATTGAGCCATGAGTTCACAACGAGACCAGCGTGGGAAACACAAAAAGATGAGTGTCTAGTTTATCCATTATTTCAAGAAATCACTTTATTAACTGTGCCTTAATGACACCTGCCACATAATATAACTTTTTTGTTGCCCGAAAATGCAATATTTAGCAGCGTGAGCAATACTACAATCATAATTAATTTTTGACCTTTGTTGTGGTAGGGTTGTTAGAAGAGGTTAGACGAAAACATGGAAATAACCAAACCACAACCAATCATCTTTCCTAGTGTGATGTAAGAAACTCGTTGCCATTAAAAAAATCTTGCGTTTGTCTCAGAATGGATTAAAACAGGGGCCCCGTCGCCTTGGATCATGGCATCACCATTTGGGAACCAACACTGTACCACTGGATGGACCTAATCAGCCGAAATTGACATTTTATCCACAGCAGTAATGCGACCATGAGACACATGGAATACCACGATATGGCTGCTCAAATCATCACCGAATTCTCGCCGTATTCCACTCTTGGGGCGTAAACTAAGGCCGACCTAGGTGGCCGAGCGGTTCTAGGGGCTACAGTCTGGGTCCGCGCGACCGCTACGGTCGCAGGTTCGAAACCTGCCTCGGGCATGGATGTGTGTGGTGTCCTTAGGTTAGTTAGGCTTAACTAGTTCTAAGTTCTAGGGGACTGATGACCTCAGAAGTTAAGTCCCATAGTGATCAGAACCATTTTTTTCTTTTCTTGCGTAAACTAGGCCAGAAGTTGGAAATAGAGTGAAAGAACACCTATGCGACCAACTGGCTTTCTTCCATTGCTCCGTAGTCCAAGAAGTATGGTTTCGGCACCACGTTTCCCTGTAACAGGAATTTGCATCACTGAGGAATGGTTTCGGGATTCCAGCTCGCTTTGTTCTTCCCTGCCAGTGGAGCTCCCTTCATGTTGTTTTGGTGCCGACAGGGTTCACGAATGTGACATTCAGTTATGCAGTGATTTTTGCAGCTGTCGACTCCTTATTTTTTGTCACAGGCCACTTCAAAGACCGTCTGTGATAATCTCTCAACACACATTGTCTTCCAGTGGTTATTTACCTGATGGTCTTTGTGGTGTCACCGCCAGACACCACACTTGCTAGGTGGTAGCCTTTAAATCGGCCGTGGTCCGTTAGTATATGTCGGACCCGCGTGTCGCCACTGTCAGTGATTGCAGACCGAGCGCCGCCACACGGCAGGTCTAGAGAGACTTCCTAGCACTCGCCCCAGTAGTACAGCAGACTTTGCCAGAGATGGATCAATGACAAATACGCTCTCATTTGCCGAGACGATAGTTAGCATAGCCTTCAGCTACGTCATTTGCTACGACCTGGCAAGGCGCCATTACCAGTTTATATTGAGATTGTAATAAATATCAACAAGAGCGATGTTCTCCAATTATGGATTAAAGTTAAGTATTCCAGCAACTACGTTGTTTTCTTACTAGACTCAACGACCTTGTTCCAGACCTCACGCCAGTCTGCGTGAGCTTAAACGCGTGCATTTCGGCCTCCTCTAGCAACACGGTGTTGGCTCTTCTGCCAACACATGTCTTTCTCCGCTTTCCACGTATGCGGTGTAAATCTTCGACACGGAGCCTGTTGAAACACCCAACACTTCGTCTCCCTTGGCTATGGAAGCACCCGCCGTAAGTTCATCTACAATCTGCTCGCGTTCGAATTTAATTAGCTCCGACATGATGAACTCACAAATACATAGAACCCCGTTCTCACCAATATTCACACTTGAAAACTTATTGAGGTAATAATTATGAAAAATCCGCCTCGACTGCACAAACTACCTGGTGTTTACCTAGTTTCAGCGTGGGTAACCATGCCTTCTTTAGAAAAAATATGAAACAGCTTGCCTAAATAGGTAAACACCAGGTAGTCTGTGCAATCGAGGCGGATTTTTCATAATTATTTCGATACTTACGATTGCTGACGCGCTGCAATGCTGGAAGTACTTACTGAGGGCATTGCACATGTGTCGAATGCTGCAGCGCAAACCGTACACATAGCTGGCATCTGTGTTTATGTTCATGCATTCATTTCTCGCGATGCATGCATTTTCAAATTTTAGTCCAACACCTGTAGATTAACCAATAAATGAAGTTCAATGTGTTAGATGCTAGTAAGGCGAACAAGTCTACTGTTAGAACGGCAGTTATTAGAACAGTGATGTATGCCGTACTGAGAAAATTTAAATCTCATTTTTATTTAAATAAACTACGCAGCGTGTTCGAAAAATATTCTTCGCTTTCGCAGGACTGAATCTTCCGCATGAATCGAGATTGGAACTAGGGGTGTATTTTAAGTTTGGCGTCGAATTTACCTGAGCTCCAGTTTACGCTTGTGGTTCTTGTGGTTGCCGGTAAGTGTCTTCTTCGTTCAGATAGCTCCCTCTCTAGCTCGCACACTTGTTCGTTACGGATCCTTTCACAACTTTGAGACCATGCTGAAAATTTAATTTTTCAACAGGGTGGTCTCCGTGCATGTAAGAAAATCTCTTAAATATAGACTTCCTCCACTATGTGTTTGGATGTAAGGGGCATTCGCATCTAGCATTGCACCAGGGCGGCCTCCAAGGTCGCCTGACCTCTCGGTGCTCGTCAAGACCGCCCCTCCTAAGCTCTGTAAGTCCTTCCAAATCCTTGAACCCCATGCCCTGCAACTCGCCTTCCGCATTCGATTATCTTCACCCACAAGAATCATTTACCGATTCATCAAATGCCACCTCTACTAATTCACAATGTATACCTCCTATCGACCTACATCATCCGGTAACTCCGATAATCCTACAATTTACATTCTGCTTTCAAACTCTAGTACGCTGCCGCGTCTCTACCAACACATTCCACCCACGCTACACCTACGTAAACACCACATACTGTTGGCCGGAGTGGCCGAGCGGTTCCAGGCGCTACAGTCTGGAATCGCGCGACGGCTACGGTCGCCGGTTCGAATCCTGCCTCGGGCATGGATGTGTGTGATGTCCTTAGGTTAGTTAGGTTTAAGCAGTTCTAAGTTCTAGGGGACTGATGACCACAGCAGTTGAGTCCCATAGTGCTCAGAGCCATTTGAACCATTTAGTAGAATATTGCTGGTATCGAGAGGTTGAGGTGAGGTGCCGTAATGGTTACGTAATTCTCCATGCCATGCCCTCTTGTATCTCAACAGCTACATCTACCCCATCGATACTACGCATCAGTCCCCCATCTTTACACCACCACACTTCTACGTTTCTTAAGCACCAACCCTTTGCCGTTCAACAACAGTCTACCCATCCCAGGGCAGTTCCTTGCAGTGATAGTGACAGTGTAGTACTTCTTCTTAACATCAGTGCTCCGCATCTTGTTTTTAAGTGTACTCTTATTGTGTTTTATTTTCACCTTTTTCTACTACCCTTGTAACTAAGTTCGAAGGAAGACATGTCTCTTACATATAAAAATATATTATTGTCACATTTAAAATTTTTTAAATTTATAGCAGATGTCTTCCCTTTCCGTTTAAAGTTTCTCATCTAGTTCTTTTTTTTTCGCGTCACTAGTCTAAAAAGCAGGTTGACTGTACCGCTGACAGCCCCTCCCCCCCTCCCCTGTCTTGCCCATATGCGGCAAGGGGGGATGAAATAACAATAAAGGAAAAAATGATGGAGGGAGGAGGTAGGAGGACATGATATGTGAAACACTCCGGCTATGGCGCTTCCCTTGCAGTCTTCAAACGACACTGGGTGAATTGCAATTCAAGACAGCAGAAGCAGTGAATGCAAGAACTTCGCAAACGTACGTGACGAGATTGAGAATCTTCCGGTGGTGGACACGGTGAACATATGTTGTTGTTGTTGTGGTCTTCAGTCCTGAGACTGGTTTGATGCAGCTCTCCATGCTACTCTATCCTCTGCAAGCTTCTTCATCTCCCAGTACCTACTGCAACCTACATCCTTCTGAATCTGCTTAGTGTATTGATCTCTTGGTCTCCCTCTACGATTTTTACCCTCCACGCTGCCCTCCAATGCTAAATTTGTGATCCCTTGATGCCTCAAAACATGTCCTACCAACCGATCCCTTCTTCTAGTCAAGTTGTGCCACAAACTTCTCTTCGCCCCAATCCTATTCAATACCTCCTCATTAGTTACGTGATCTACCCACCTTATCTTCAGCATTCTTCTGTAGCACCACATTTCGAAAGCTTCTATTCTCTTCTTGTCCAAACTATTTATCGTCCATGTTTCACTTCCATACATGGCTACACTCCATACAAATACTTTCAGAAACGACTTCCTGACACTTAAATCTATACTCGATGTTAGCAAATTTCTCTTTTTCAGAAACGATTTCCTTGCCATTGCCAGTCTACATTTTATATGCTCTCTACTTCGACCATCATCAGTTATTTTACTCCCTAAATAGCAAAACTCCTTTACTACTTTAAGTGTCTCATTTCCTAATCTAATCCCCTCAGCATCACCCGATTTAATTTGACTGCATTCCATTATCCTCGTTTTGCTTTTGTTGATGTTCATCTTATATCCTCCTTTCAAGACACTGTCCATTCCGTTCAACTGCTCTTCCAAGTCCTTTGCTGTCTCTGACAGAATTACAATGTCATCGGCGAACCTCAAAGTTTTTACTTCTTCTCCATGTAGAGGGTAAATGGAAACTTTGATGCTATAGGCATCCCGAAGCATGCCGAAGTAGTATACGTTTGTAAGCAAAAGACATACCCTTGTAAAATTGGATGATTCCTTTGAAAATAAAAACCTTGTAGTCAGAATCCAAAATTTACCCGATGCTTCTATGTTTACTTGTGAAATTGGATGAATCTTTGTGAATCAATCTGTATTTTTGTGTTAAGAACTATTTATGGCCTTTTTGCACGGTCGTTTACTTCTTCATTTTCCGCGGCAGTAGTGGAATGCGAATGTTGTCATTACTAAAAATAAAAATGTTTCCCGTGGAGTGTTAGGTGTTGGTCTGTCACTCCAGTTATCTTATGCTGTGACGGACTTCACCAAAATGGATCCACTGGACTGAAGTGTACGAGCACCTTAACACAAATCCGTTCTTGCTTGCTCTCCATCTGAAAATGCGTTGTACGAGTTACGGTATGAAAAGGAACGAGAATAGTCGTGAAAGCTTATGTGCTTACCAAACATTTTTTACTTTCAAGCAGGGCCAATGTGAATCCATACACGTTTGCATTCGCTGCTTCTGCTGCTCAAAATACTACTGCATGCTGCGCCGGTGTAGCGATTTTGTTTCCTTGCTTTGAGTTGATAGAACGCTCCAGTTGATTGATTTTCATGAAACAGCGAAAGAAAACAATCTGAGATTCAAGAACAGTCGCACAGTGATACATGACGACGACTACTTATTGATGTGAGCAGTCTCGTAGTTTTCGTCGGCATTCGTGTTTTCTCCAGTTATTCTTACTGCAGCGAACATCAATTGTTTCTTTCTCCGAATCTCTACTTTCCTACAGAGCTGTGAACCATCTGAATACATTAGCCACTCGTCTGCAGACTGAAAAATCTAGTCGAGAGGTCTTATGGACGGTGTAATTAATCCATGCAATATTTTGCGAAAGAGTGGACCACTATGAGATTGAGAACACCTGCATTCCTGTTGATTAAAGTTGCGTTTTCAAAACAATGATTTCCTTGTGCCTACCCATCCCTTGCTGAGTCACAGTTTTCCATCAGAAGAGGAAAACCTTTATTTGCTCTTTAATTTCCTTATTTTTACGTGGTTGTTTGCATCAATACAGAAAATCTTCTGTCTTTGTTCAGAATCATATGAGCTTTCCAACATCATCGCAAAAAATAATTTCGGCTCAATAATGGGTAGTGTAATTCTTTCACTAACGCTGTACCCTATTTCGTTTAAACCTTCATAAATTCTTCTGTTTTAAAGACACTTCAGATTAGATAAACTCGTTCAATATTCACTCAATGGAAACAACTGTGTCGTGAGAAGTAGATTTAATTTCTGCCTGGACAAACAACGTTCACTTTTTGTGGACAAAACTTAAGCTCCGAGAAGTCGTCACAGTTAATTTGAAATACGTACACGAGGGAATGTACTCATGACGGAGGAGACGGCTCCGCCCATTCGGTCCTGCAGTGCAGCTGAGTCCGAGCAGGCCGCAGCCGACAGGAGGTGGCTCAGGATCAAGTGACGTCACAGTTGGCAGGGTGGTACCATCGACACTGCCATTCTTGCCCCCTCATTCTCCCCTCTCTACCGTAACAGTGAAGCCTCCTTACAGAGGGTGCGGAGTCCGAATCCAACTATAATCTCCTGCTGTTTGACTCTAACCTTTGTTAAATTTTCTACTTTTTTATGTATCTTCAGTACCCCATTTCACTGTCGAATACCACTAAAGTGACGCTCTAGTAAGGCCATTTATATTTTTCATTTGTATTTGATGTCCATTCTTCTGCGATATGTTCGATAAAGTCCATTTGTGCAGCTTCTAGTTTTCTACGTGGTGTACTTGAGCAGTACAACGTTCAGCGAAAGTGGGGCCAGTTTGCTTAACGCAGATACTGTCCTCTCGAAAGAACGTGAAACTCTATTACGCTGTCTTCAATGGAGAGTAGCAATCAAACATGTAGCTGTGGAGAATGTTTACGCCACTAACAGTACAGACAAAGTGAATCGCAAAATCAATTAAAAAAAATAGGGACACACAAACAAACAGATCATCATCAACATACGAACACAGACACACAGAACACAAACACACAGAAAAGCTTACTTGAACAAGAAACACCCACCACAACAAGCAGATGGTACACTCTCACGTACAAGAATAAAGCAGGTCACAAGACAGGGAGGACACTCAAAAATCAAGAACTAAAAATAACCTTCGGGGCCGGCTGCGGTGGCCGAGTGGTTCAGGCCGGAACCGCGCGACTGCTACGGTCGCAGGTTCGAATCCTGCCTCGGGCATGGATGTGTGTGATGTCCTTAGGTTGGTTAGATTTAAGTAGTTCCAAGTTATGGGGGACTGATGACCTCAGATGTTAAGTCCCATAGTGCTCAGAGCCATTTGAACCATTCTGAATAACCTTCGGAAGAGATAACTCAACCCAGAGAAAACTAGGGACGAGTAATACTAAAGTAGAGCAACACACCATACGTCGTATTTACCAAGTGACATGTAGGTACTGCATTTCTATTGGACAGACAAGCAGAAAGCTGAGTATTAGGTACAAAGAACACAGAAGAGCACTAAAAAGTAACAGCTGTTGTACTAAATTCGCAGGATACCTTATGATCAACTGGCACCTGCTGCACACCTGCAGAGCAGGAAGTAAAATTTAGCTTTTTCTGTATTTTCTTAGTAGTTGTTTCTTAAATTCCGTGAGTGTTTTTCTGTTTAAGAGATGTGATCTCGCTTTTCTGTAACAGCAGTGTGTAGTGTCAGGTAGTCTGCAGCGCAGTTGTCATTTCTTCTAAGTACTCTTTAAGGCGTCAGCCTCCATTAGTGACACCGGTTGCTTAATAAGGTGCCAATGCGTGCTTTTTTAGTTTACTTCTTACATCAGTCGTGCTGGGATAAGCAGGACCTGTGTATGGTGAGCTGTCGCAGCTCGCGAACACCTGAAGTACCTCTTGGTGTTCAGGCTGCTGCCTCGGAGTGTAGCGGTGGCGCAGAATCTGGCGCGTGTCACCTGCTTCAGCCACAGGCACTGTTGCCGAGGCATCTTCCAGTATACCCGATCCTCCTCAAGGCCCAGGAGACGGCTTCACTCCTGCAGCAGGGTCCGAGCAGGAAGTCGGCTTAGGGAGTGGGGAGGGTTGATAGTTGGAGCGGTTTATGGAGCCTGTTAGGGAAGTAGCATTCAGGGCCGATAGTAGGATAAAGTGCTCTCGGTATGTCTGCGGTGTGGCCTCATCAGAGTTGTGGAGGAGGTCCTGCCTGCGGCTATCACGTGCAGTCATAAGCAAGTTGGGGCTCGCGGTGGCACCGATGACGCCTGTCGCTCGGGTTCTGACGCCATCAGCAGTTTATACCGGCGGCTACAGAAGTAGTACAGGCTGTTGCTCTTGTGCGTGGGTCCAAGCAGAGCTCGCAGTTTGCAGCATTGTTCCCAGAGTTGGTCGGGGTCTTTCGGCTTGGCGCAGGGTGGAGGGTAAAAACCAAAGGCTTCCTTGACTCTCCGACAGTCTTGGCTGCAGATTTATGGACTTGCGTCATCGGATGGACAATTGTAGGACCACCCTTCATATGTCAGCAGTGCACTATACTCCGGTAGCAGAGTTCTTGTGGAGTGCACATGGGAAAAGGAAATTTAAGGAGACTACGCCGGCTAAGAATACTGGGAAATGAGGAGATGAGATTGGAAAGATAACGACTGTGAACAAGGACAATGGTAATCTTATTGTTGACTAAATACACTAGTGGCCATTAAAATTGCTGCACCACGAAGATGACGTGCTACAATCGCGAAATTTAACCGACAGGAAAAAGATGCTGTGATATGCAAATGATTAGCTTTTCAGAGCATTCACACAAGTATATACGAAGACAGTAACTTGTTCTCGAAAGAACAGTTACTGTTGACGACCGTGCAGCTTTTCCCTGGAATAAATGATGACTAACTAACAACCTCAGCTGTCGACAGGTGTTGCTGGTATACCTCGATGTGGACAGCTGAAAATGTGTGCCCCGACCGGGACTCGAACCCGGGAACTCCTGCTTACATGGCAGACGCTCTATCCATCTGAGCCACCGAGGACACCGATGAATAGCGCGACTGCAGGGACTTATCCCTTGCACGCCACCCGTGAGACTCACACTCCCAACTGTCCACAATTCTACATATGTATTGTACCTTATAGACATTTGGGAGTGTGAGTCTCACGGGAGGCGTGCAAGGGATAAGTCCCTGCAGTCGCGCTATTCATCTGGGTCCTCGGTGGCTCAGATGGATAGTGCGTCTGCCATGTAAGCAGGAGATCCCGGGTTCGAGTCCCGGTCGGGGCACACATTTTCAGCTGTCCACATCGAGGTATATCAACAACACCCCACGGTCATCAACAGTAACTGTTCTTTCGAGAACAAATTACTGTCTTAGTATATGTAGTTAAAGGCTAAGCAGCCATTGACCTTCGTCTGTGCGAATGCGCACAGGTTTCCCAAACTCTTACGGGAATCGCCAAAGCGTGCGCGAGTAATGAGTGCGTGGGCAAATGTCTATAAGGTACAATACATATGTAGAATTGTGGACAGTTGGGAGTTTGAGTTCCACGGGAGGCGTGCAAGGGATAAGTCCCTGCAGTCGCGCTATTCATCTGGGTCCTCGGTGGCTCAGATGGATAGAGCGTCTGCCATGTAAGCAGGAGATCCCGGGTTCGAGTCCCGGTCGGGGCACACATTTTCAGCTCTCCACATCGAGGTACATCAACAACACCTGTCGGCAGCTGAGATTGTCAGTTAGTCATCATTCATTCATACAAGGTTGGCGACGGTGGCGACACCTACAACGTGCTGACATGAGGAAAGTTTCCAACCGATTTTGCATACACAAACAGCAGTTGAACGGCGTTTCCTGGTGAAACGTTGTTGCCGTGCGGTTAAAGGCGCTGCAGTCTGGAACCGCAAGACCGCTACGGTCGCAGGTTCGAATCCTGCCTCGGGCATGGATGTTTGTGATGTCCTTAGGTTAGTTAGGTTTAACTAGTTCTAAGTTCTAGGGGACTAATAACCTCAGCAGTTGAGTCCCATAGTGCTCAGAGCCATTTTTGAAACGTTGTTGTGATGTCTCGTGTAAGGAGGAGAAATGCGTACCATCACGCTTACGACTTTGATAAAGGTCGGACTGTAGCCTATCGCGATTGCGGTTTATCGTATCGCGATATTGCTGCTCGTGTTGGTCGAGATCCAATTACTGTTAGCAGAATATGGAATCGGTGGGTTCAGAAGGGTAATACTGAACGCCGTGTTGGCTCCCAACGGCCTCGTATCACTAGCAGTCGAGATGACAGGCATCTTATCCGCATGGCTGTAGCGGATCGTGCAGCCACGTCTCGATCCCTGAGTCAACAGATGGGAACGTCTGCAAGACAACAACCATCTGCACGAACAGTTCGACGACGTCTGCAGCCGTATGGACTATCAGCTCGGAGACCGCGGCTGCGGTTACCCTTGACGCTGCATCACAGACAGGAGCGCCTGCGATGGTGTACTCAATGACGAACCTGGGTGCACGAATAGCAAAACGTCATTTTTTCGGATGAATCCAGTTTCTGTTTACAGCATAATGATGATCGCATCCGTGTTTGGCGACATCGCGGTGAACGCACATTGGAAGCGTTTATTCGTCATCGCCATACTGGCGTATCATCCGGCGTGATGGTATGGGGTGCCTTTGGTTCCACGTCTCGGTCACCTCTTGTTCGCATTGACGGCACTTTGAACAGTGGACGCTACACTTCAGATGTGTTACGACCCGTGGCTCTACCCTTCATTCGATCCATGCGAAACCCTACATTTCAGCAGGATAATGCACGACTGCATGTTGCAGTTCCAGTACGGGCCTTTCTGGTTACAGAAAATGTTCGTCTGCTGCCCTGGCCAGCACATTCTCCAGATCTGTCACCAATTGAAAACGTCTGGTCAATGGTGGCCGAGCAACTGGCTCGTCACAATACGCCAGTCACTACTCTTGATGAACTGTGGTATCGTGTTGAAGCTGCATGGGAAGCTGTACCTGTACACGGCATCGGGGCTCTGTTTGACTCAATGCCCAGGCTATCAAGGCCGTTATTACGGCCCGAGGTGGTTGTATGGATACTGATTTCTCAGGATTTGTGCATCCAAATTACGTGAATATGTAATCACATGTCCGTTCTAGTATAATATATTTGTCCAATGAATACCCGTTTATCATCTGCATTTCTTCTTGGTGTAGCAATTTTAATGGCCAGTAGCGTAGATACGTCATGTCTTCTGAAGCTGAAGATGTTATTGAGTTCGCCGGCCGAAGTGGCCGTGCGGTTAAAGGCGCTGCAGTCTGGAACCGCAAGACCGCTACGGTCGCAGGTTCGAATCCTGCCTCGGGCATGGATGTTTGTGATGTCCTTAGGTTAGTTAGGTTTAACTAGTTCTAAGGTCTAGGGGACTAATGACCTCAGCAGTTGAGTCCCATAGTGCTCAGAGCCATTTGAACCATTTGTTATTGAGTTCTGTAATATAATGCGGGAGGTTATTCCAGAGTCGAGTCCCCGCTAAGGAGAACGTCAATATAGTGGCTGACGATGGGGTGGGACAAAAAGGAGTTTGCTCAGATTGGAACGTGTATTTTTGCCGTGTTGTTCAGGCAAGAACTTTAAGGCCGAGGACGGATAAGAGGGACAGTGTTCAGTGATTAGATAATAGAGAAGACACAGGGTACGGAAATCTCTGTTCTTGTCTGCGCGGAGCCACGACAGCTGTGCATATGATGATGAAATGTGATCAAACAGTCGAACATCACAGATACAACGAACACAGGCATTCATAACTAGTTCCATGATCCTTGAGCTATCCTGAGAAAGGCATTGCAGTGTAACATCGCTGCAATCAATCATAGGAAGAAAAACGTTCGTACAAGTTTCTTTTTGTGCTGACATCCAGGAAGACCACGCGAGTCACCTCCTCGGTAGTGGTCTGTACGCTTTCGGCACCATCAAACACGGTGCCGGCGATCTGAAAGTGTCAACGGAACACAACGTCCAAGTAGTCGGCAAAGGGGCCGCGCCCAGAGGTCGGGTGGTTTGAGGCGCCATGTCACGGATTGCGCGGCCCCTCCCGCCAGACGTTTGAGTCTCCCTCGGGCATGGGTGTGTATGTGTTGTTCTTAGCATAAGTTAGTTTAAGTAGTGTGTAAGTCTAGGGACAGATGACCGCAGCAGTTTTGGTCCCTTAGGAATTCACACACATTTGAACATTTTTTGTCAGAAAAGAGACCAACCCGACTCAGTTGCCGTGGCACTATGGAGCGTGAGACTGCGAGCCTTGCAGTCCTGTTAAATGTGGTTACAGTTGAACTCATTCTTTGTTATTGGTCCCTTCTGCACAGTGTATCGGTCTCTGCTGCATGCCGTAGTTGACCGTGGACGACCCCCTCCTCTCCTTCGTGCAGCAGTTCCTACCGTCCGGAACGCTGTCTACGCGCGTGAAACAATGTTGTGAGCAATACCAAACATCTGTTGTAAACTCGCGACACGTCGAAATTTTTGCAGTTTTCTGGTGTGTCTCCCCTGTCTCAAGTCCTGTAGATGTTAACTTCGGGGCGTGCTGGGATGAGAAACACCTTAACTGATCGCTGGTTGAGACACGGTGTCTTTTCTCATTCCTTCAAGAGCCTCGTTGGCGTTGCAATTACTGTGACGTCACGCCATGTGTTCCAGCTTTCTATGCACGACTGAGAGACCTGCAGCTACATTCTCGCTCACTTTCATACGTTTCCACCGAGATGTTGATTTTTTACTTTACCTGAATGAAATTTTGACTCTGCAGTGGGATTGTGTGTCATGAAACTTCCTGGCAGATTAAAACTGTGTGCGGGGCCGAGACTCGAACTCACACACATCACGCTCTTCCCTGGCAGCAAGACCATTTGAGCTCTTATTCTGTTGTGGTGGAACAAAACTTGACCAAGCTCTTGAATCAATAGAATAAGTCAGGCATGTAACTTCGTGAATTATGTCAGTATTTCATTGAACTCACAGGTAAGGAAAGTATATGGGTCCATCGAGAGGGTCACACTACAGCAGTCTTTATTACACAACATTGAGAATTACTTTAGAGCACTCAAAGAATTGTGTGTTAGATATCTACGTGCAACATCGGGGTTGTTTTCGTGCATATCAGGAAGACACATTTCTCGTCTCAATGAATGATCGAAGGAGATAGAGCAGCTGCCCGAGTGATTCACTGTGTTTCACACATCACCAATATTTACGTCATTAATTAAAAGAATTTTCTAAACTTTTAAACTTAAATCTCTTTGATATCTTTACATAACGTCGAACAAGGCTCTCCCGTTTTCTGTGATGGCTTACGAAAAGGTTTTTTATTCGGACGTACAACTGACGCTGCCGGCTGTAGTGGACGAGCGGTTCTAGGCGCTACAGTCTGGAACCGCGCGACCGCTACGGTCGCAGGTTCGAATCCTGCCTCGAGCATGGATGTGTGTGATGTCCTTAGGTTAGTTAGGTTTAAGTAGTTCTAAGTTCTAGGATACTGATGACCTCAGAAGTTATGTCCCATAGTGCTCAGAGCCATTTGAACCATTTTTGAACAACTGACGTAGCAGCCCCAGCTCACGTTTCTTGTCTTGCTAATGTTTTCCTCCAGCTGAGCTTATCTCTAATGCATACTGTTGGAGAAGGCTATTTCTGTCATACTAAAACTGCTGGCTTAAGTTGAGAAAGGCCAATGAAATTCCACAGAATATAACCAATTCATTTGATTGTGTGACATCATTCACGATTGCATGAGCTGGATCTAGTCCAGTATCTTTTGATATAACGTGCCTCATAAATCGCGATTTAGACAAATAGCCCCTTCCACCACAACAACTGTTTCTAGAAACTACGTCTATCAACAGCAGTTTTACAATACATTCCTTTCAGTATGAATTTAATCATTCGCAACAGTTCGAAAATTATAATACCATCTATACCATTACCAAAAATTACATTTCACTGCATTACAAGAAGGAAATAGGTAAACATATGACAAGTACTGGGCAGCTGCATTAACCGCTACGTCACCCGGACACAGTGTTTACCGCAAAGGCGCGGACTGCCTCGGCGAGCTCCACAGCTGACGTACACTCCCTCCTACCGCCGCCTGTCCAGTCCCTGTCTATGTCCGCCATGCTCGCTAATTTTAGATTCGCTCTGGAGGTGGAATGTAAATGTCCATCCACACTGAAGGTTGCTCATGGAGAGAAATGGACTGCATGAATTCACAGCTGTGGTGCGTATTATATGAACTGAAGCTGTAGGGGGAGAAAGGGACCGCAGATAGGTCACAGTTGGTGGGAGCGTGAGTGGGGTGGGAAGCGTGTTGAGACAGTCCGCGATTCTACGATACACACTTTGTCGGGGTGGCGCAGTGGTTAACGCAGCCGCGTGGTAAGCGGAGATCCCGTGAATTAGTCACAGCCCAGCACACTTTTCACACGTCGTGATCTGTCTGCATACAATCCGGATGCAACTGAAATGATTAGTTCGTTCCCATTCGTTTCCCTTCTCCATCCTCCGCCTTCAATTCACGTAATATGTATCCCAGTCGCGGATTTTGCGGGTGCCTGTTGTTTCGATCATATCCAAAACAACAGGAACCACACAATTGTATAATTAATTCGTTTCGATAGGCTCAACCTCAAGTGCGGACACACATTTACATTCGACCTCCAGCAGGAATATAAAAGTAGCAAGCGTGGGAGACATGCACGTGGAGTGCGGATAGGTGGCTCTAGGTGGCGTTGTGAGTCAGTCGGGGATGTACCGTGAAACGCGTACGTCGCGTACGTATTCAGTACCAGCGATGGCGAGGCATGACAGAATCTCTGACCAGAGAGTTATTTATCGTTGCTAGTCTGCGCTTGACCGCGCGAGTGTGGAGTTGCACTCTGTCTGCAGTAGTAGTCAGTCGGTAGTTGTGAGTTGGGCTCAGTCGTAAGCAGTTGCGAGTAGGCAGTTGCGTGTAGCGAGTCCGCAGGAACAGTAGTTGTGTGTGAGGAGTAGGCGGGTAGTCGACATGGGTCTCTGGTCATGGTTCTGGACGAGGTATATTGTTATCGAAGGTAATGAAGCAGCATTGCGCTCAGCTAATAACATATGTTAATTGTAATTAATTTGTTCAAGAATGGCCCCAATAATAATTTTCTTTTAAAGTAATTGTTTTAAAGAAAAATATTCATTTCAAGTTAAATAATACTTCCCATGCATTCCCTCCAAGAATCAAAAATTAAACATGGGCCAGCATTGCACGGAGCTGTGCCGATAAATAAGAGCAGATATAGATGCAGTTTACTGAGGTAAGAATTTTAGTTTTTGTGTTCAGGTTTAATTATTGCACAGGGCCGAAGGTCAGCGCAGCTGCCCTTATAAAATTTATCAGGTTCATCTTAACGTTAATTTTGTGGGGATTCAACATTTTTGCACATTTTTATTATCTCATCCTGACAGCAACAATTGGTTATTATGCATTCCTGACGAGCTTGTTAACAAATTAATCTGGTATACTCATTTAAGTTATGCACATTACGGAGCTAGAAAATGTTTTCTTATACTGAGACAGAACTGTTATTTTGCCAACATGGAGAAACGTATACGACGAGTTTTAGCGTCATGTAAAATCTGCCAGAAAGCTAAGTCAGACACAACTTCACATATTCCTCCATTATATCCCATTGTACCTGTTAAATTGTAGACATTTTTGGTCCGATTCCCAGAACTAATAGAGGTTTTTGTTACATCTTTGTCGCTGTTGAACTTACTTCAAAATTTGTTACCTTCACTCCGTTACGCAAAGCTACTGCTAAAACTGTTTCGAAAGCATTTGTAAAACATTTTCTATTTCATGTAGGGCATGTGTTGAAAGTAATTTCCGACAATGGATCACAGTTTCGTTCTGCTATATGGACACGTATGTTACGAGCTAGAAACATTTCTCCGATCTATATATCTAGGTACCATGCTTCTTCGAACCCTTGTGAACGATTAATTAAAGAAATTGGTAAACTGTGTAGAATATACTGCCACAAAAGACATATTGATTGGGACACACACATACTCTCATTCCAGGATGTAATTAATTCCATAACAAATGAATCTACTATGCTATCTCCGTCTGTTATACTGAAAAATGTTGAACCACCTAACAAAATTAAAGAATTAGTAACATTTCCTACATCTCGTCGACTACGATACCATGATATAATTGACATTGCGCTGAACAACATCAAACGTCCCGCAGAACGCCGGAGAGGACAACAAAAACAGGTTTGTACACGCCGTGACTTTCACATTGGACAGAAGATATTAGTACGTACACACCATTTATCTAATAAAGGAAAAGGTAGGTGCAGTAAATTTGAACTTCTATACGCAGGACCGTATCGGATTCGCAGAATTCCTCACCCCAATGTTGTACACGTCGAAACTTTGAGAACCAGAAAATCGAAAGGAAACCACCACTGGTCAAACATCAAACCTTTTATTGAATAAAGATACTTTATGATTTAACATGCTATAATGCCATTTGCTAATTTTATGATCGCTTATGCAATTATATTCACATGAACACCTACTGATGATTGTCGTATTTTTTCTTGGCAAGTGCCTGGCAAGGTAAGGTTAGCAGGTCGCTCTTCTTGTCGTTACATAACAGACTGTGCACATTTTTCCAGATAATCTTACGTATGCTATGAATAATTATGCAATTTTATTTAGTGACATATTAATTTTATTAAATTCTCTCTCCATTAAAGTCTTTAATTCTCGCCTCTATTAACTACACAACATAGAAGCTGAACTCAAAGAAGGTCACATTTCTTGTCATCATTTTTTTAAATGTATGTACGATTGTTTTCATATTTTCTTTGTATGCACTATGAAATAGTGAAGATATAACACACACCAGTTGACTTTGACATTTTTGCCCGATGATATCTCAACATCGTGACTGTTTTACATTTTTTGCTGCTGCATTGTGATATTCTGTGTACATTTTGCTTTTGAACACTGTCTATTTTTTTTTTGACATATTACGTTTTCTGTCATGTTATGCTGTATGCTTAATTATATTACTATAAACCAGTTTTTATCTAATGGGTATATGAATTAAATGCAAGACATTAATCTTTGTTCGTCATTTTCAGAAAGAAATAACGTGTAAAGGAAATAAATTAAACAGAAATGGGAATTTCACCTTCGGAATGATCGAAAGAGAATGCAATACTTCGTGAGGAAGAGTAAATGGATCAGAATTAACAAGCATTAACAAGAATATACTATACACATCGTAGAATAGCAGTCTTTATTATGGATAATGAAGTTTTTCTTTACAGGTGATGATAATAATGGAGTTATGATAATATGGATAATGAAGTTTTTTCTTTACAGATGAGGATAATGTTGAAGTTATGTATTTATGCTAAGTAGTTATTTAAGTATTTGTTGCAGTTCGTTTCGACAGTATGTGTTACATTGCATAGTAGGATGAATGAAGATTTTGGAAGGGACAGTTATGGAACACATTGTTTTATACACATTTCACTACCTGTCAATTTGAAGTTCACTACTTTTCAGCATAATATGCGTTTCTTCTTTCAGTTTAATAATCCATTTTGTATTTTTTGCAGGAGAAATTATTCATGAAATTAATGTGCTATAAGCAGCTGGTCATTAAACCTGTGTCACTTATGAATGTGATTACATATACTCTATTTGTTTCATAATCTTGCTACAGCTGACTCATGACGAATGACGTTACACATTTTCATTTACAGCAACAACCCAAAAGCAATTTTTTTTCCCCTGTAATTACCCAACGCAATGCATTGGTAACAAAAAATGTATTACCAGTCCCAAATAATGATACCAGTTTAAGAAAGTTCTGGGTAATACTGCTCAGCTCTGAATAGTATGTCACTTGCATAATGAATAATAATGCTCTGTAACTGGGAAATGAATGCTACTGATTACTGTATTGAAATCAGCAATGATTAATTATGAACATTATTCTGTAATACTATGTTATTGACTACCTCCTGTTTTAAGGGTTTATTAGTTATTGGGAGCTCCAACGTTAGGCGGGTGATGGAGCCCCTCAGGGAAATAGCGGGAAGGTCGGGGAAGAAGGCCAGTGTTCACTCTGTCTGCTTGCCGGGGGGTCTCATCCGAGATGTGGAGGAGGCCCTACCGGCGGCGATAGAGAGCACTGGGTGCACCAGACTGCAAATTATTGCTAATGTCGGCACCAATGACTCCTGCCGTCTGGGTTCAGAGGTCATCCTCAGTTCGTACAGGCGGTTGGCGGAATTGGTGAAGGCGGAAAGCCTCGCTCGCGGGGTGGAATCAGAGCTAACTATTTGTAGTATCGTTCCCAGAACCGATCGCGGTCCTCCGGTTTGGAGCCGAGTAGAAGGCTTAAACCAGAGGCTCAGACGATTCTGCGGAGATCTGGGGTGCAAATTTCTCGACCTCCGCTATCGGGTGGAGAAATGTAGGGTCCCCCTGAATAGGTCAGGCGTGCACTACACGCCAGAAGCGGCTACAAGGGTAACAGAGTACGTGTGGAGTGCACATGGGGTTTTTTTAGGTTCGAGAATCCCCTCCCTAGGCCCGACAAGACGCCTCCTGAGACGCGGCAAGGTAGGAGTAGGCAAAATGCAACAGGGAATAACAATATTAATGTGCTAATAGTAAACTGCAGGAGCGTCTATAGAAAGGTCCCAGAACTGCTCTCATTAATAAACGGTCAGAACGCCCATATAGTACTAGGGACAGAAAGTTGGCTGAAACCAGACGTAAACATTAATGAAATCCTAAACTCAGATTGGAATGTATACCGCAGAGACAGGCTGGACAGTGAAGGGGGAGGCGTGTTTATAGCGATAAGAAGTGCAATAGTATCGAAGGAAATTGACGGAGATCCGTAATGTGAAATGTTTTGGGTGAAGGTCACGGTTAAAGCAGGCTCAGACATGGTAATTGGATGTCTCTATAGGCCCCCTGGCTCAGCAGCTGTTGTGGCTGAGCACCTGAAGGATAACTTGGAAAATATTTCGAGTAGATTTCCCCACCATGTTATAGTTCCGGGTGGAGATTTTAATTTGCCGGATATAGACCCTGGAGACTCAAACGTTCATAACGGGTGGCAGGGACAAAGAATCCAGTGAAATTTTTTTAAGTGCTTTATCTGAAAACTACCTTGAGCAGTTAAACAGAGAACCGACTCGTGGCGATAACATATTAGACTTTCTGGTGACAAACAGACCCAAACTATTTGAAAAAGTTAACGCAGAACAGGGAATCAGCGATCATAAAGCGGTTATGGCATCGATGATTTCAGCCGTAAATAGAAATATTAAAAAGGGTAGGAAGATTTTTCTGTTTAGAAAAAGTGACAAAAAGCAGATTTCAGAGTACCTGTTGGCTCAACACAAAAGTTTTGTCTCAAGTACTCTCGTGGTCGTGCGGTAGCGTTCTCGCTTTCCACGCCCGGGTTCCCGGGTTCGATTCCCGGCGGGGTCAGGGACTTTCTCTGCCTCGTGATGGCTGGGTGTTGTGTGCTGTCCTTAGTTTAGTTAGGTTTAAGTAGTTCTAAGTTCTAGGGGACTTATTACCACAGCAGTTGAGTCCCATAGTGCTCAGAGCCATTTGAACCATTTTTTTTTTTTTGTCTCAAGTACAGATAGTGTTGAGGATCAGTGGACAAAGTTCAAAACCATCGTACATTATGCATTAGATGAGTATGTGCCAAGCAAGATCGTAAGAGATGGAAAAGAGCCACCGTGGTACAACAACCGAGTTAGAAAACTGCTGCGGAAGCAAAGGGAACTTCACAGCAAACATAAACATAGCTAAAGCCTTGCAGACAAACAAAAATTACGCGAAGCGAAATGTAGTGTGAGGAAGGCTATGGGAGAGGCGTTCAATGAATTCGAAAGTAAAGTTCTATGTACTGACTTGGCAGAAAATCCTAAGAAATTTTGGTCTTATGTCAAAGCGGTAGGGGATAAAAACAAAATGTCTAGACACTCTGTGACAAAAATGGTACTGAAACAGAGGATGACAGACTAAAGGCCGAAATACTAAATGTCTTTTTCCAAAGTTGTTTCACAGAGGAATACTGCATTGTAGTTCCTTCTCTAGATTGTCGCACAGATGACAAAATGGTAGATATCGAAATAGACGACAGAGGGATAGAGAAACAATTAAAATCGCTCAAAGGAGGAAATGCCTCTGGACCTGATGGGATACCAGTTCGATTTTACACAGATTACGTGAAGGAACTTGCCCCCCTTCTTGCAGCGGTGTACCGTAGGTCTCTAGAAGAGCGTAGCGTTCCAAAGGATTGGAAAAGGGCACAGGTCATCCCCGTTTTCAAGAAGGGACGTCGAACAGATGTGCAGAACTATAGACCTATATCTCTAACGTCGATCAGTTGTGGAATTTTGGAACACGTATTGTGTTCGAGTATAATTTTTCTGGAGACTAGAAATCTACTCTGTAGGAATCAGCATGGGTTTCGAAAAAGACGGTCATGTGAAACCCAGCTCGCGCTATTCGTCCACGAGACTCAGAGGGCCATAGACACGGGTTCACAGGTAGATGCCGTGTTTCTTGACTTCCGCAAGGCGTTCGATACAGTTCCCCACAGTCGTTTAATGAACAAAGTAAGAGCATATGGACTATTAGACCAATTGTGTGATTGGATTGAAGAGTTCCTAGATAACAGAACGCAGCATGTCCTTCTCAATGGAGAGAAGTTTTCCGAAGTAAGAGTGATTTCAGGTGTGCCGCAGGGGAGTGTCATAGGACCGTTGCTATTCACAATATACATAAATGACCTGGTGGATGACGTCGGAAGTTCACTGAGGTTTTTTGCAGATGATGCTGTGGTGTATCGAGAGCTTGTAACAATGGAAAATTGTACTGAAATGCAGGAGGATCTGCAGCGAATTGACGCATGGTGCAGGGAATGGCAATTGAATCTCAATGTAGACAAGTGTAATGTGCTGCGAATACACAGAAAGATAGATCCTTTATCATTTAGCTACAAAATAGCAGGTCAGCAACTGGAAGCAGTTAATACCATAAATTATCTGGGAGTACGCATTAGGAGTGATTTAAAATGGAAAGATCATATAATGTTGATCGTCGGTAAAGCAGATGCCAGACTGAGATTCATTGGAAGAATCCTAAGGAAATGCAATTCGAAAACAAAGGAAGTAGGTTACAGTACGCTTGTTCGCCCACTGCTTGAATACTGCTCAGCAGTGTGGGATCCGTACCAGATAGGGTTGATAGAAGATATAGATAAGATCCAACGGAGAGCAGCGCGCTTCGTTACAGGATCATTTAGTTATCGCGAAAGCGTTACGGAGATGATAGATAAACTCCAGTGTAAGACTCTGCAGGAGAGACGCTCAGTAGCTCGGTACGGGCTTTTGTCAAAGTTTCGAGAACATACCTTCACCGAAGAGTCAAGCAGTATATTGCTCCCTCCTACGTATATCTCGCGAAGAGACCATGAGGATAAAATCAGAGAGATTAGAGCCCACACAGAGGCATACAGACTATCCTTCTTTCCACGAACAATACGAGACTGGAATAGAAGGGAGAACCGATAGAGGTACTCAAGGTACCCTCCGCCACACTCCGTCAGGTGGCTTGCGGAGTATGGATGTCGATGTAGATGTCACAATGGAGGAGGTTTCTCTACTTGAATTGAAATGAACTCATCTTAAAGCCTGGAGGATCTGGTTTACGACGAGGTCGTGCACCCTTGTGACCACAGCCCTTCCATCCGGCAGTGTTTCGCACTGCGTGGACCCGGCTACTCCAGAGTCCCCAACCGAACTGCCACACTCACCCGACATGGAAAAACAACGATGTCGTCCCAAAGATAGGGCAACAGTTACTACATATCGACAACCGCCGCTGCTGCCACTAGCGGACAGGCAACGCTTGCGAAACGGAGTGGCGCCAGTCAACACGAGAAGACCAACAACCGCAACCGTGCCAACTAAACGATCCCGTCTGGCCAGCAACAGAGGGCGGAAATCCACAATCAGCACCAACGCGAGCCGCAGCACGCTCAGTGTGATCAAAAGTATCCGGACACCTGGCTGAAAATGACTTACAAGTTCGTGGCGCCCTCCATCGGTAATGCTGGAATTCAATGTGGTGTTGGCCAAAGCTTAGTCTTGATGACAGCTTCCACTCTCTCAGGCGTGTATTCAATCAGGTGCTGAAAGGTTAATTGGGGAATGGTAGCCCATTCTTCACGAACTGCTCCACTGAGGAGAGGTATCGATGTCGGTCGGTGAGGCCTGGCACGAAGTGGGCGTTCCAAAACATCCCAAAGGTGTTCTATTCAGTTGATGACTCTGTGGAGGCCAGTCCATCACAGGGATGTTATTGTCGTGTTACCACTTTGCCACAAGCCGTGCATTATGAGCAGGTGCTCGATGGTGTTGAAAGATGCAATCACCATCCCAGAATTGCTCTTCCACAGTGGAAAGCAAGAAGATGCTTAAAACATCAACTTAGGCCTGTGCTGTGATAATGCCACATAAAACAACAAGTGGTACAAGCCCCCTCCATGAAAAACACAACCACACCATAACTCCACCGCCTCCGAATTTAACTGTTGGCAGATGGCAGATGCCGTTCACCAGGCATTCGCTATACCCACACCCTTCCATCGGATCGCCACTCTGTGTAACGTGATTCGTCACTCCACACAACGTTTTCCTCCGTTCAATCGTCCAATTTTTACGCTCCTTACACCAACCGAGGCGTCATTTGGCATTTACCGGCGTGATGTGTGGCTTATGAGCAGCCGCTCAACCACGAAATCCAAGTTTCCTCACCTCCCGCCTAGCTGTCATAGTACTTCCAGTGGATCCTGATGCAGTTTGGAAATCCCGTGTGATGGTCTGGATAGGTGTCTGCCTATTACACATTACGAGCCTCTTCAACTGTCAACGGTCTCGGTCAGTCAACAGACGAGTTCGGCCTGTACGCTTTTTTGCTGTACGTGTCTCTTAATGTTTCCACTTCATTATTACATCGGAAACAGTGGACCTAGGCATGTTTAGGAGCGTGGAAATCTCGCTTACAGACGTATGACCCGAGTGACACACATCACCTAACCACGTTCGAAGTCCACGAGTTCCGCAGAGCGTTCTCTCACGATATGTAGTGACTACTGAGGTCGCTGATAGGGAGTACCTGGCAGTAGGTGGCAGCACACTGCACCAAAAATGAAAAACGAATGTTTTTGGGGTTGTCCGGATACTTTTGATCACATAGTGTAACTGAACTGATACTGAGAACAGGATAAAAAGTTCTCAGGCATTCCTTTTGAGCACGCTCTCGTATACTACTTTTCTACTTCTTAGGTGTCGTGGTTCGGGGACGGTGAGGGCGGGTGGAAGAAGGAAGAGGTCGCTCACACGATAGAAAGCCATCGTGGTTCGGTGTGCAGATATCAATATGCCACCGCTTGTTCTTAGCAACGGCTAAGCTGCTGAAGGTTACGCCATGGTCCTGTTGCGTTAACAGAGATAAGGCAGATGACTAAAATGGGCAGTAGATAAAACCAGAGAAACCCTTGCGTAAGGGGCCTTCAAAAAGTTGCCGTTCGAAGGCGTACAGTCCACAATCGGCTCGTGAGTCAGGTAGAACCGCTGTGAGGACTGAGTTAACCATCCACACTGACACACCAGGTTGACGAAGCTCGTTTGGTAAAATATCGTGCCCTGCTGCGTGAACGTAACTGCCCGCTGCACGTTCTCGTCCTTCAAGGCCTCTTTTAAGGGACCGAATACGAGGTAATAGCATGAAGAGAGATCAAAACTATAGATCAGTTGCTCGAGTGTCTCCCACTTGTTTTGGTGTAACTCAGGCTTTACGGCGTACGCTATAAGGGAAAGTGAGTTACGACAAAGCAACAGTCCTTCACGCATCATTCCACAGCTGTGCTTTCTGACAGACATGCTGCCGCACACACACACATTCTTCATTATCCGGTTGATGTCTACCGGTGTTCGTCCTTCGGCAGCCAAGGAAAGAATTAAAGCACGTTAGTTCTGTATGGACGCATTTGGTAATAACTTCGCCTGTTTCATGCTCCCGCATTTACTGCACGCACGTCGGAAAGACACGAATGCCACACTGATCCCTTGTCTGCACGTCGGTGCTTATGTGCACCAATCAGAACCGCGCTACGTTGCTTGTATGCTGGAGCAATGCCTTCAAACGGAGTCTTTTCGATCGCTCCTTATGGCTAAATAAAAATATATATACAAACGATCGTGAGTTTTACAGAATGAGTCTCCTTATACAGGGTGATTAACAGTAAAACTAAATGAAAAAGTTCATATAAACATATGTTCGCAAATGGTTAGTTACGGAGTTACGGCTAACAAAAGATTTTGCCTGAAATTTAGCAGCTTCGCTAATATGAAGCCATCGCAAAACTGTACGAGATTAAAGTAAACCACGAGTTCCATTTGTTTTGTTGTTACTGATTTGGTGAATGTAATAAAACATGTCCCAAACGTGTATCCGCAGTAGTTTCCCAGAACATCGAGAAAAGCAAAGATTATTATACAAGTAAATTTGTTTACTTTCCATTAAGAATGTAGAAATGTTTATGTCATGGTCGGCAACCGTTAGTGAGTTGTTTCAGTCGTTTCCTAACCTTGAAACGAGTTAGTTTTCTGTATTGTTCAGTGTCAGATCATAATAACAACAGTGCATTTATTTGAAACCACATAGTAACTGTTGTAGTTTGCATATTATTTTTGACATAGGGATGCCTTTCAAATTCATACAGTTTCAGTGAACGTTATTACCATCATTTTTCCAAAATTAAATTCTCTAAAACTTCTGTTGAAAACTTTGTGCAATTATCTGGAATTTAAAAAACAAACTGGGCCAAGTAGTTAATAAATAAAAAATTTCGCGAAATTACTTCTTTGCTTCTGTGGATGTTCTGGAAAACTACTGCAGATACTCGTCTGGGAGATGTTTTTTTAGATTCCTCAAATCAATAACAACAAAATAAATGGAAAATGGCTCTTACTTTAACCCCCTACAGCTTTGCGATGGCTACATATTAGCGAAGTTGCTAAATTTCAGGCAAAATGTTTTATTAACCGTAACAAAACCCTTGTGGACCTATGTTTATATGAACTTTTTATTTACTTTTACTTGTAGAATAACGTATTGAAATAGTTGCATATCTTCGTGAATCACACTGTGTAGGTGCAACATTCGTCTTCCTTTTTTGAGTTTAAAGTCCAGCGCTACCTGTGATTTCTGTCAGTAAATATGATACTCTAAAAGCTCACAACAGATTTGCGATTCAGCATAAAACAAGAACGGGAAAGAAAACAACATCGCGCTGTTCGCTTTAGAACCTGGCTGCCTCATTAATTCAACGCAATTTTCTCACTCTGAACACCGAAACCGGAGCATCCGCTTTGACAGCCAATTACAGAGTAATCCATAATAGGCCGGCAGTACACTTTCAAGGGTAAAATGAGCTTCTAGCACAGCTGCACGCAGAAAGCAGTCTGCGGGAGTAAAAGCTCAAGGCAAGATCTGCGCCGGAGTGCGGCGTTTTGCAGAGTGCAGGAAAAGGCCGTTGTGGGCGCAGCGAGATCGGCTACCCACCACCTGCGAACGTCCTGATTAACGCCGCCGAGCCGGCGGGCAGGCCGGGGGCGGCCCTCAGCGGCCGAGTCGGCGTCCTGGCAACGACCGCTCAGTTTCTTTCCCGAGGCGAACGAAAAGTAGAGAGAGTGAAGGAGGTGGGAGAGAGCTGTGGAGCCATGCACGTGTGTCAGTAAAGTTACCGTTTCTCCACAGTATACTTCCCATCGGCATATAATGCGTGGCATACAGACTGACAAATAGGCGCGCACAATCTTAGTAGGCTGCAACGCGTACCGGCAAGTTTCTTCGCCACATGTGTACTACATTAATGTGACCATCACCTATGTTCGACTTCAGCGTGCAATTACCACTTACAGACGGTAGGTGGCAGCATTAGCAGTCGAGGGAATATAAAGTGTGTCGGGGGACAGGGAAAATACTGCAGTCGTTGTAGTAATGCGGAAACGGATAGATCTGCAGTGATCAGCGAGAACATTATGACCACCGACCGACTAACGATATAAATCCGTCCAGGCAATAGCAGCATCACCTGTCGAGCAATGACTGCTAGTCAGACACATGCACAGTGCATGTACTGTCAGTGAGCGTGCTGTCCGTTTGTAGAATGTGGAAGGTGTAAGATCCTTATGGGTCTCACCGAGGGCAGCTTGTGATGGTCCGGAGGCTCGACACGAGCGTTTCGGAAACTGCACCACCTGTCGAGTGTTGGAAGAGTGCTGTAGTGAGTGTCTTCAACACGTGGCGAAACCAAGTGAAACCACGTCCAGACCCCGAGGGGTTCGGCCGTCCTTCATTCCAGACGTTGGACGTCGTAGTCTGAGAAAACAGGGCAGGCGGCGAAGAGTGGCGGAGCTAACATCAGGCTTTAATGCTGGACAGAGAACATGTGTGTCTGAACACACAGTGCACCAAACACTCCTAACATGGGCAGCCGCAGCCGACGACCCATACATGTGCCGATGTTAACGCCACGACATCGGCAACTGCAACTGAAGTGGGCACCTAACCATCGGCACTGGACTTTGGCACAAGGGCAAAGCCTAGCATGGGCTAATGCATCCTGATATCTTCTTCATCTGGCCGACGGGAGGGCGCGAATCCGTCGTCTTCCAGGGCAACAGCTCCTTGACACTTGTACTACGGGACGGAGACGAGCTGGCGGTGGTTCCGTTGTGCTCTGGGGAACATTCACGGTATCCATGGGTCCAATGAAGCTCGTGCAAGATACCATAACGGCAATGGAGTACCGTACACCCCTTTCAGTCCTTCATGACGATTCTGCTTTACCGACTTAGTGGCATTTTTCAATAAGATAATGCGCGATTCGCAAGGCCAGCAGTGTGATGGAGTGGTTAGAGTAACAACGGCGACGTCCTATATATGTGCTGGTCCTCCAGATCCCCTGATCTGATCCTTAACAAACGTAAACATGGTCCTTGGTAAGCTGTTATGAGATGTTTATTTAATCGTGCAATTAGCTTATTTAGACTAAGCGTCATTGTAAAGCACATTTGTAACACCTATATTTCACGTCATTTTCAAATCACTCTGAATTACAAGTAACTAGTACCCATATTCCGCAATATTACGATAGGATCCACACCAAATTACACCTTCTGAGAATGTATTCAGAACTGGCTCTATTTTCAAGAACACGGTAACCATTTTTACTTGTAAGTGAGAGTGATTTGAAAATTACATGGAATACTGATGCTACAAAAGTGCGTGGTAATGATACTTAGCGAAATTAGCTAATCGTACGATTAAATAAACATCATATTACAGCCTGCAACAAATCATTCTTTTCTTTTCTTTCTTTTACTACTGCCGTTGTCCCGCATTGTGCGCGGGGTCGGTAGGGTTAAGTACGGAACTGGTATGGTTAATTTTAGGGGGTGGCCGAATGCCCTTCCTGCCGCCACCCCATACCCCCTGGGATGGAAGTACTGTACCCCAGCTGTCTGCGTCTAGTGTAAATCGTGAGATAGTGTGAATGTGTTACAAATGTCTGCGAGTAGTGTAACTGAGGCGAGACGTGGGGACCAGCCCGGTATTCACCTAGGAGCATGTGGAAATCCGCCTAAAAATCACTTCCAGGCTGGCCGGCACACCGGCCATCGTCGTTAATCCGCTGGGCGGATTCGATACGGGGCCGGCGCGCCTACCCGAGTCCAGGAAGCAGCGTGTTGGCGCTCTCGGCTACCCTGGCGTGTACAAATTGCTACGGATCATGTTTACGTTTATTAAGAATCTGGAGGCTGTGGATACTCACAAATGTAAAATTTTAAGATCTGATCCCTGTCGAACACATGTGGGATGTGATTAAAGACAGAGCTCATGAACCCCTCCCCAGAATTTACGGAAATTAGGTGAAATTGGAAATTTGTGGTAAGGTGATATGGGACCAAACTGCTGAGGTCATCGTTCCCTAGGCTTATGGACTACATAATCAAACTTAAACTAACTTACGCTAAGAACAACACACACAGCCGCACGGACCGTGACAAGGCGCCCAAGACCGCGCGGCGGAACGGCGGAACGGCGGAATTAGGTAACTTGTGTGTGCAGGTATAGTGCCAACTTCGTCCAGGGGTCCTGCCAACATTGATTCCATGCCATGATGCGTTGCCGCTGTTGTCTGTGCCAAATGAGGACATACCGGCTATTAAGCAGGTGGTTACAATGTTCTGGCTGACCGGTGTATTTGATGTCGAAGAGGGTATGATCATTGGCTTTCAGGCCAAGGGTGTAAGCGTAGACATACAACTATTGAGGCTAAGAAGGGCTACCAACAATGTCTCCTCAACGAACATTCAGCGATCATTATTGCGCGTGGGCCTACGAAGCAGGAACCCAGTTCATACATCCATGCTGACCTCTTCGGTGACGAAGGCTAGAATTTTCATGCCAATATCGCATCTGGACGCTCACTGATTGGCGACAGGTGGCCTTTTCAGATGACTCACGTTTTATACTCCATCTAACTGTAATTCTTGGCTTGTACTGCGTGAAACGTCTGAAAGTAAAGGATCCAGGCTAGAGAGGTGAGCGTTATTTTTTTGTGTGTAGAATATTCTCGTGGTATTGGTTCAGAGAGATCATCATTCTGGGAGGCTCAATAGATCAACACAAGTACGGGTCTATCCTTGGGGCCCATATCGATACATACATACAGTATGTTCTTCCTCGGTACGAAGGCTATTACTAGCAGAATAATGCAACGTGTCGCACAACTCGAAGGTACGTGCGTGGTTCGAAGAGCACCAGAATGAGTTTATCGTACTTCCCTGTTCACCATACGCCCGGAATTTAAACCCGATCGGGAATCTGTGAGACCAACTGGACTAGGGTGTTCGCGCGCCATGGAACGTTCTCAGCCGAGAAACCTAGCTTGCTTGCCACAGCGCTGGAGTCAGCAAGGCCCCCACTTCCCTCACTGACCCTCTTCCCGCAGCGGTCCTCGCTGCAAAGAAGTGGTTGTGCAGGCTTTTGACAGGACTGGACAATCTAGCTTCATGCCATCATTCGTAGTGTACTGCAGCGTATAAAAGAATAGCAGAGATGCCACTACTATGACAAACAACACCAGTAATTCGAATCTTGCAAGGAAGTGGGCCAATGATGCTCATATTTACGGGAAACTATTTTTTGTTGAATGGATAATTCTAGTTTAGAACGAATACTCCAGTTTGATGAAGATTATTATATGATTGTTCCTTTCAAGATTATTTTTTAAATTTATTTGTCTGTATTGAAGGTCCATCACGCCGATAACTAATATGGACCTTTCTCATGGCATTTTTGAAACAAATAGTGTAAATCTATGGTTCTTATAGTGAATATACAGTACTGTTATTGAATAATTCGTTCATCTGTTATATTTGTGGTATTTACTCCATGCGATCTATTTCGAAACTATACTGTTTCATCTTCAGCTGTACATTTGGCAGCCCAACTCAGCTGAAACACTGAAGCACATAAAGTGATCCAAAACGTAGCCACACAGGAAATCTCTAGTGCTACCTACAGTAAGCATGAAACATGCATCCAATGCAAAGTTAAGTAACTGGTGTTTCAAAGCCGCTCAACTCAGTTTTCGCGGAGCAACCAGAGGTTGTAGAGAGTTTCAGGGAGAGAATAAGGTAACAATTGACAGGAATGGGGGAAAGAAACACAGTAGAAGAAGAATAGGTAGCTCTGAGGGATGAAGTAGTGAATGCAGCAGACGCTCAAGTAGGTAAAAAGACGAGGGCTGGTAGAAATCCTTGGGTAACAGCAGAAATATTGAATTTAATTGATGAAAGGAGAAAATATAAAAATGCAGTAAATGAAGCAGGCAAAAGGGAATAGAAACGTCTCAAAAATGAGATCGACAGGAAGTGCAAAATGGCTAAGCAGGCATGGCTAGAGGACAAAAGTAAGGATGTAGAGGCTTATCTCACTAGGGGTAAGATAGATACTGCCTATAGGAAAATTAAAGAGACCTTTGGAGAAAAGAGAACCACTTGTATGAATATCAAAAGCTCAGATGGAAACCCAGTCCTAAGCAAAGAAGGGAAAGCAGAAAGATGGAAGGAGTATATAGAGGGTCTATACAAGGGCGATGTACTTGAGGACAATATTATGGAAATGGAAGAGCATGTAGATGAAGATGAAATGGGAGATACGATACTGCGTGAAAAGTTTGACAGAGCACTGAAAGACCTGAGTCGAAACAAGGCCCCGGGAGTAGACAACATTCCATTGGAACTACTGACGGCCTTGGGAGAGCCAGTCATGACAAAACTCTACCATCTGGTGAGCAAGAGATATGAGACAGGCGAAATACCCTCAGACTTCAAGAAGAATATAATAATTCCAATCCCAAAGAAAGCAGGTGTTAACGGATGTGAAAATTACCGAACTATCAGTTTAATAAGTCACAGCTGCAAAATACTAACGCGAATTCTTTACAGACGAATGGAAAAACTGGTAGAAGTCGACCTCGGGGAAGATCAGTTTGGATTCCGTAGAAATGTTGGAACATGTGAGGAAATACTGACATTACGCCTGATCGAAGAAGAAAGATTAAGGAAAGGCAAACCTACATTTCTAGCATTTGTAAACTTAGAGAAAGCTTTTGACAATGTTGAGTGGAATACTCTCTTTCAAATTCTGAAGGTGGCAGGGATAAAATACAGGGAGCGAAAGGCTATTTAGAATTTGTACAGAAACCAGATGGCAGTTATAAGAGTCGAGGGGCATGAAAGGGAAGCAGTGGTTGGGAAGGGAGTGAGACAGGGTTGTAGCCTATCCCCGATGTTATTCAATTTGTATATTGAGCAAGCAGTAAAGGAAACCAAAGAAAAATTCGCAGTAGGTATTAAAACCCATAGAGAAGAAATAAAAACTTTGAGGTTCGCCGATGACATTGTAATTCTGTCAGAGACAGCAAAGGGCTTGGAAGAGCAGTTGAACGCAATGGGCAGTGTCTTTAAAGGAAGATATAAGATGAACATCAACAAAAAAGGGAGGTTTGCTATTTGGGGAGCAAAATAACTGATGATGGTCGAAGTAGAGAAGATATAAAATAGACGATAAATAGTTTGGACAAGAAGAGAATAGAAGCTTTCGAAATGTGGTGCTACAGAAGAATGCTGAAGATTAGATGGGTAGATCACGTAACTAATGAGGAGGTATTGAATAGAACAGGGAAGAAGATGAGTTAGTGGCACAACTCGACAAGAAGAAGGGACCGGCTGGTAGGGCATGTTCTGAGGCATCAAGGATCACAAATTTAGTATTGGAGGGCAGCGTGGAGGGTAAAAATCGTAGAGGGAGACCAAGAGATGAATACATTAAGCAGATCCAGAAGGATGTAGGTGGCAGTAAGTACTGGGAGATGAAGAAGCTTGCACAGGATAGAGTAGCATGGAGAGCTGCATCAAACCAGTCTCAGGACTGAAGACCACAACAACAACAACAATGAGTGTCCACAAGAAATCACCTGCTTTGTACCCACAATAGGTAGCACCTCTTATACGTAGCTACTTTTTGGATCACTTTATGTGCTTCAACATTTTGGTTGAGTTGAACTGCAGCGAGCATGTCTTACGACGAAATTACTTGATTGCGTAATCGATCACATGCATTAAATATCGTTGATATAACAGCTGAATGAATTGTCGTATGACTGTTCGTTAATGAAATACATTTGAACGCCACTATGTTTCCATCCATGAAAATGAAACACACTAACATAATTTTAAAGTTACTTCTTGAAATGTCAACTCGAATTCCTTGTGCATTAGACGGTAGTATTTTCATGTTATTGATGAAATAGTGAAATATTTTGAAACAAAACATAGTAAAAATAGTGATGTCTGCACTCGCGTGCGAACTCGGGAAACATAAGGCTATTACGATTATGTATGGACGAATTTATTGTGAGTATGGCACAGTTAGAGGTAGTAATGAACATTGGGCTTTACATATGTGGCATGTGTGATTTACAACATTCATCAACGAACTTTGCTCGCAATGCTTCATTTATTCTGAAAAATTGTGAGCATCTTCTTTATGAATCATGTGTGGAAAGCACTTTTCTTCATCTTTTATCTTTGTGGGTTTGTCCTCTGAATAAACAAATGGCTCTGAGCACTATGGGACTCAACTGCTGAGGTCATTAGTCCCCTAGAACTTAGACCTAGTTAAACCTAACTAACCTAAGGACATCACAAACATCCATGCCCGAGGCAGGATTCGAACCTGCGACCGTAGCGGTCTTGCGGTTCCAGACTGCAGCGCCTTTAACCGCACGGCCACTTCGGCCGGCTCTGAATAAACAGGAGTACGTCATTTTACTATCATTAATTTTAAGGGAGTGATTTTATACTATAACAGTAAAAATTGGTAGCATTCAACTATTTATGGACTAAGCATAAGAATGATTCCGAGTTCCAGATTCTGTTCATCGTGATAAAACACTAAAGAACATAAAAATCGTCGTCTCGTGTCCTTAGTCGTCCCACCTCACACCGCACGCACCAGGCGTCACCCTCCTGACCAGCTGAGGACTGTAAGTCTGTCGAGCTGACGCTTCTCCAGGTGTCCGGGAGGCGTTGTGAGCTGATATGTCCGAGCTGTTGTCTCCTAAGTACATCAATTGAGTCTAAAACACCGTCAGAACAGACCTTGGAAGACCCAACGGAACCGATCGGCCGCCGTGTCATCCTCAGCCCACAGGCGTCACTAGATGCGTATACGGAGGGGCATGTAGTCAGCACACCGTTCTCCCAGCCGTATGTCAGTTAACGAGACCGGAGCCGCTACTTCCCATTCAAGTAGCTCCTCAGTTTGCCTCACAAGGGCTGAGTGCACCCCGCTTGCCAACAGCGATCGGCAGACCGGATGGTCACCCATCCAAGTGCTAGCCCAGCCCGACAGCGCTTAACTTCGGTGATCTGACCTGAACCGGTGTTACCACTGTGGCAAGGTCGTTCGCATGTATTGAATCAAATGCATTATTAGTCCATTGGTCACATACTTTCCGCAATTTTACAAATATTTTAAAGCAGATGCGTAATTATACATGTAGAGTCCTTCTGTGACGAAACAGCTGGTGTCTGATGATTGTAGACGACAACACGCTAGCAGCATCTTTGAAATGAACGTAGGTGACCAAATGGAATAGCAATATGGCTGGTACAATAGCTGCACTAACACAAAAATACCTCAGATATGCCAGCTGACAACAACATCTCGAGATGTGTCCACTTGACATTCTTGGAGACTACAGCAGATCTGAAGGACGCGACCTGGCGCGGTGTGCGGTGTGAGACGGGGCGACAACAGGACAGAAGTCTATGAGAGCCGTCTCTCCACTATGTTTTTCATCCATTTTATCTTATGATTGCCGCAAATGTATTGGAACACATATTCCATAACAAATCCCGCATTTATTAAACCTAAAGTTTTAGAGAAAAATGTATATGAGGGTTAGATGGCCAGTAACGAAAGGGATCGATGACCAGCTGACAAAACACTTTAAAAACTAAGAGGAAATAGGAATATCGAATAATCTTAACATGTTTATATCTGAACAGCTCTTTACAGGTAAGCAGGTACGTTTTGCACAGAACATTATCGAAAATCACACAATTTTTAATGAAACAAACTTAAAACTGAAATAACAAAAGGTTCACTATGTGATCAAAAGTATCCGGACACATGGATGAAAATGACTTACAAGTTCGTGGCGTCCTCTATCGGTAATGCTGGAATTAAATACGGTGTTGGCCTTGATGACAGCTTCAACTGTCGCAGGCATACGTTCAGTCAGGTGCTGGAAGGTTTCTTGGGAGAATGGCAGCCGACTCTTCACGAAGTACTGCACCGTGGAGAGGTATCGATGTCGGTCGGTGAGCCCTGGCACGAAGTCGGCTTTCCAACACATCCCAAAGGTGTTTATAGGATTCAGGTCAGGACTCAGTGCAGGCCAGTCCATTACAGGGATGTTATTGTCATGTAACCACTCTGACACCGGACGTGCGTTATGAACAGGTGCTCGATCGTGTTGAAAGATGCAAGCACCATAACCGAATTGTTCTTCAACAGTGGGAAGCAATAAGGTGCTGTGATAGTGCCACGTGAAACAACAAGTGGTACAAGCCACCTCCATGAAAAACACGACCACACCATAACGCCACCGCCTCCGAATTTTACTGTTGGCACTACACACGCTGGCAGATGACGTTAACCGGTCATTCGTCATACTCACACTCTTCCATCGGATCGCCACATTGTGTACCGTGATTCGTCACTCCACACAACGTTTTCCGCCGTTCAATCGTCCAATTTTTACGCTCCTTACACCAACCGAGGCGTCATTTGGCATTTACCGGCGTGATGTGTGGCTTATGAGCAGCCGCTCAACCATGCAATCCAAGTTTCCTCAGCTCCCGCCTAGCTGTCTTAGTACTTCCAGTGGATCCTGAAGTAGTTTGGCATTCCTGTGTGATGGTCTGGATAGATGTCTGCCAATTACACATTACGACACTCTTCAACAAAAAATGGTTCAAATGGCTCTGAGCACTATGGGACTTAACATCTTAGGTCATCAGTCCCCTAGAACTTAGAACTACTTAAACCTAACTAACCTAAGAACATCACACACATCCATGCCCGAAGCAGGATTCGAACCTGCGACCGTAGCGGTCGCGCGGTTCCAGACTGAAGCGCCTAGAACCGCTTGGCCACCCTGGCCGGCACTCTTCAACAGTCGGCGATCTCTATCAGTCAACAAACGTTGGTCGGCCTGTACGATTTTGTGGTGTACATGTCTCTTCACCTTTCCACTTCACTATCACATCGTAAACGATGGATCTAGGGACGTTGAAGAGTGTGTAAATCTCGCCTACAGACGCATGACACAAGTGACACCCAATCACCTGACCACATTCGAAGTCCCTGAGTTCCGTGTAGCGCCCCATTCTGCTCTGTCACGATGTCTAATGACTACTGAGGTCGCTGATATGGAGTATTTGGCATTAGGTGGCAGCACAATACATCAAATATGAGAAATGTACGTTTTTGGGGGTGTCCGGATACTGTAAATCACATAGTGTATGTACATTGTAATTTCCACTACCACGTCGATGGCACACATCAATATGCGATGTGCAGGATTCGTGTAGCCAACGCCTGCACCTAGCACACTGAACCCAGTCGTACTTTTCCTTTGTTTTTAGGTTTTAGGTAATCCTTCCAATAACGAGCACACTCTTCTTCTTCATAAAAGCTATCACTCTACCCTGACACGCACTGAACTTCCTCTTATGAATCTTTTCTCTTCTTCTCAATTTTTTTGCCATTATATATAGCTTTTCTTCCTTTCTCATCAAGTTTTATTTTCGACTTTCTAATTTTTTCCCCTAACGTCAAATTCGCAAGTTTCATTCTTCTGCTTTTATTATTTCGGGTTTTGAGTCTAGCTGTTATACGTGATATATTGTTCAGCGTTTTGGTTGGTGTGATTTGGTTTATTCCATTGAAACGTACGGGCTTAATATCGACTACTTTGGTGGCAGGGCTCTTCTTTCAGGGAGTATTTCGCCACATTTGTCTGCAGTAGTAGGAGTGTCTACTCCAGTGGTGGACTAAGGTTAAGGTAACGAGGTTCTTCTGTCGGGTCTTTGGCCTGGTGGGCTGATAATTTCATTGTCTGCAGATCCAGCTCAATCAGCTGTAAAAGCGTAGTCTTGATTTGCATCTGGATGGAAGGAATCGATGTCCTTTGCTTTGAGCCAACACGTGACATTCGCTGGCGTTGCCGCTTTCTCCCAAAACTCATGAAGAAGCTCGCCAAATTACAATCTTCCTAGCTTCCGATCTGGTTGATTCCTTTGAAATTTTGCTGCAGCCCTGTAAAAATAATGTTTCAAAAATTTAAGTACAGAACACTCTAACAGCAGCACATAATGTGTGCCGTGTGTGCTGTGACTGGGAAACTAAACTAAAATCTTATTGTTCATCTCAGCGAACTCCAACATCTGTACAGAGCTAGAGCGTGAAGTATGGCCATCCAGAATCAGCATAACATTTCCAAGGGGATTACGACGCATAACAGATCCCTTAGCCATTAGAAAAAAATCTCAGTATCCACGTAGGTATATTTCCTTGACATCAGAATTTTACTACGTGGTGGGATGTTGTCCTCTCACTCTTTTTCTGTTGTTAACTCCCTTCATGACAGCATAAGGAAGAGGAACGACCCTTCAGCGTTGCAATATGCCAGTACCGTAATAGTTTCTCCCTTTTCTGACGATGAAACTAAAGGAGCTGCCTTTGAGTCTCTCTCAGCTATAACATGCCTTGCCGGTTGCTTAACTGAAGTCCCATCTCAGAAACATCGTGATGTCTAGACAAGGATAACTGCAACCAGCCGTTACTTGCTTTCTCGATATCAAATTTATGTTTTAGGTGAAGGCGAAGTGCAAAATTGTAAGCTAAATTCCGTACGCTGCCTTTGTGAAAGGAAACACATGGTGCTGCATCTTTTTTATATGGTGGAGAAGTCGTTCTTCGTTGGATAAACCCAAACGTAAACCATTGCAGTTTTTGAATCGCAGCCCGCATCTCGTGGTCGTGCGGTAGCGTTATCGCTTCCCACGCCCGGGTTCCCGGGTTCGATTCCCGGCGGGGTCGAGGATTTTCCGTGCCTCGTGATGGCTGGGTGTTGTGTGCTGTCCTTAGGTTAGTTAGGTTTAAGTAGTTCTAAGTTCTAGGGGACTTATGACCACAGCAGTTGAGTCCCTTAGTGCTCAGAGCCATTTGAACCATTTTTGAATCGTAGCCGTTGTTTTTTTTCGCTCTAGGGTTTTCCTTGGACTACTGAACATTATTGAAGCTTTGCTGCCTGAATAACAATCATTTTTTACTTTATTAACAACAAATTGAAGGTCTTCTCCTCTCCATATGCCTATAGCAGAACCAATCTTGAGAACGCACTTAGCTGGCGCCTCTAAAAAAAATGAATTCGCGTCAAAAGTAAAAAATAAAATTTTACTGGATGGGTAACTGTCCCAAAGACGGTGTGGCCATCTCTCCCAATCGGCAGGGAGAGATGGCCGTAGCGTGTCATCAAACATGGCGGTCTGGAACCCAACCATAAACAGCACGAGTGTATGCAGCGAGCAGCGAGACCTGTACAGCCCTGAAACGTGTTTCCGTAATTACTCACAGTCTAACTTACGGAAACATTGAAGAAATACTGACACGCTGTATAATATTAACGTGTATTAAAAACTACAATCATGACAATTACTACCTTCTTGTTGAACTAAAGACTCATGAGAAACATCGACGAGTAACTGACAACAAAGTCTTTCAACTACCTGGCAGCGGTGTAAAGAAGGTAGCTGGAGAACCACATCTGCTGGCGATCTCTCCAGCATGGCCATCTATCCCTGTTTTACCCTAAGTTACGCTGAATCAACATTAGGTACAACCTCTGTTACCAAAATACTTCGTATTTATTAGCACCGGAGGAAATCCGCCTTATAAAAATCTGTCTGCTTATCCCCCCCCCCCAACCCCCCTCGGCCCCTTTGTCATCTTTTCCCCAACCCTTTAATCAGAGCCGGCCGTGGTGGCAGAGCGGTTCTAGGCGCTTCAGTCCGGAACCGCGCGACTGCTATGGTCGCAGGTTCGAATCCTGCCTAGGGCATGGACGTGTGTGATGTCCGTAGGTTAGTTAGGTTTAAGTAGTTCTAAGTTCTAGGGGACTGATGACCTCAGATGTTAAGTCCCATAGTGCTCAGAGCCATTTGAACCTTCAATCAGGCACAAATTGTGTTCACGTGTTGTACCTAACATACAAACAATTAAGGTACTATCGCTGAGCGTAAGGGCCGTGTCGTCTGTATGAAGATAGGTTTTCATGCAGTATTTGGAGATTTTAACAATTTAAATTGCAAGCTTCGTGGGTTTGTAGGGGAGACATAGTAGATAAAGTTTCGATACGGATGCCATCTCCTGAAGTATACCGTTTGGATGTAAAATAAGTTTGAGGATCGGCTCACTCTGAAATCGCCCGCTTTACTATACGCACACAATGGGGGCACTGAACTGTGACCTATTTTTCTGGAGCCCATCGCACAGGAAATGTCTGGAATACTCGTCTTGGGATCCTCTTTTAAATGACGTCGTACTTCTTCAATGTCGAGAGTGCATGGACAATGGATCACTGCAGTCTATCATCCCAGTCGAAAATGTGCCTGACCTTCGCAGCCGTTGTTCTAGTAGGGCGGAAATGGTATGTTACGTCATAATTACGACAGGGGCTTATGACCGCTTCCGCTTCTCAGTTTGTGTGCGTGCCGTGAAGTTGAAGATTTGAATATGATCTGATCTTCAGTTTTATCCCACATTCAATCAGCGCTACATTTTGTTAAAGAAACTTTATCTACGAAGCGTGGTGGAAAGTAATGCCTCCGAGTTTTCCGTTCTGTTCTCAATTTAGGTGGTATTGTTACGTGTCATCCACATTATCTGTCGACATCCCTTCTCCGCTGTCGCAAACTGCAACCCTATGCCGCTACAAGTCTGCGAACTGTAGCGTGTAACATAGCGGTGTGTGACTTAACCATGCCAGCGCGTAAGAAACAACCTTCTGTAATGGAGTTTCTAAACGCAGAAAACGTTTCTCCAACTGAACTCCGTAAAAGAATGAAAGCTGTGTGCGGTGACGACTGTATCGACGTTAGTAACGTGCGACATCTGCAACAATCCGACGCAATGTGTTCATTGTCATCGATCATCCTCCATACAGTCCCGAATTGGCCCCATCTCATTTTCATCTGTTTCCAAAACTCAAAGAACACCTTCGAGGACTTCATTCTGGTAGTGATGAAGCGGTGCAAGCAGAGGTGAGGATGTGTCTCCGTCAACAAAGTCAACCATTGTACAGTGACGGTATCAACAAACTGGTCTCACGTTGAGAGAAATGTGTTCGTCGCCAGGGTGACTATGTTGAGAAATAAATATGTAGACATAAAGAATAAAGATGTAGAACGTTAATAAGGTGTTTCTTTTAAAAGCTTTAAGAGTGTCGCGAGCTAACATCCCAAAGATGTTTGGGCTCACATGCGGTTCCCCTCCATCGAAATGTCTTGGCTCAAACTCGTCTAGGCGTTGAACCGCACGTGTCACATTAAGCACTCCGTCTTCAGGCCACAAATGGCCCATCGGGACCATCCGACCGCCGTGTCATCCTCAGTTGAGGATGCGGATAGGAGGGGCGTGGGGTCAGCACACCGCTCTCCCGGTCGTGTCACATTACACGTTCTAAATTAGACACTTGTGACCCTTTGGTTAAATAGTGTGGCCGATGGCAAGTTTGCGAAACAGAAAGTTAATATAACACATAATAACAGTAACAATATTATCGGGAACTAAACGACCCAAAAATGATGTGGGCACACAGTTGCGGTTTGGTTAGAATTATGTTTATTCAGAAAGAAAAGTAATAGCGAAAGTGGTCGTATTTAGAGTTACTGCTACACTCTAGCGCAAATCCATTTGACACAGTTCGATGATTCACCATCTCGTCGTGAAACGCAAGTCCGATACTCCACCTCGTCATTTACAGGCGCGCGGCTGCTCACCGCTCAGAGACTAAGTCCCGCGATGCCACACAACGCGAAATTTTCTAAGTCGTTTCACTTCCTAGGAGCCTAAAGACTGACTGTCCGCTTTCGCGTCTCAATCCGAACTGTACCCTTTGATGTCCTCTGCTCGTCCCCGGCCGCACTTGCCGCGCGCCGAACATACTCGCTCAACTGACTAGTGCAGTTCCCTTTCCTGAAGCGGCCCGTCTGATTGGCTACAGCTTATTCTACATAATTTGAATTTTAAAATATTTAAATAGTCAAAGCTTGACCACTTTCACGTTCTAAATAAAGTAACAATAATACCCATTGTTAAATTCCTTTACATAAAACCTACAGAGTTTCCTTCTTAATCTTGAATGTCACGGCCAGTAGCCTTGCACCAAAGTGCTTCCTGATGAATAAATAAAGAACAAAAGTAACTATCATGCACTAAACTTTTCAACAAATACTCTATTACCTAATGATTCAATACGGTGGCGTGCTGTCATCATTCAATGTTCCAGAATGAGATTTTCACTCTGCAGCGGAGTGTGCGCTGATATGAAACGTCCTGGCAGATTAAAACTGTGTGCAGGACCGAGACTCGAATTCGGGACCTTTCCCTTTCGCGGGCAGGTTTTAATCTGCCAGGAAGTTTCATATCAGCGCACACTCCGCTGCAGAGTGAAAATCTCATTCTGGAAACATCCCCCAGGCTGTGGCTAAGCTATGTATCCGCAATATTCTTTCTTTCAGGAGTGCTAGTTCTGCAAGGTTCGCAGGAGAGCTTCTGTTAAGTTTGGAAGATAGGAGACGAGGTACTGGCAGAAGTAAAGCTGTGAGGACGGGGCGTGAGTCGTGCTTGAGTAGCTCAGTCGGTAGAACACTTGCCCGCGAAAGGCAAAGGTCCCGAGTCTCGGTCCGTCACATAGTTTTAATCTGCCAGGAAGTTTCATCATTCAATGTGTTTCGTGTGGAGGAAATGATGGTCTGATGCTTAATTGAAAATACTGATAATTTAAATTTACTATATCTTTTAAACAAATAAAGTCACAGAGTTGATATTTACAACCTTTGTCAATTTAATGATGCGCTTCTATATGAAATGTCGATCGTTAAGATCGACCAAACAGTTCAGATTTTAGCATTAAGGTCTTTGTTACAAAACTAGCCAATTTCACTTTAACGGTAAATCCTAAACATTGATATGATCAATATTCAAGTTTCTTTGGGACCACCATGAAGATGTATGAAGGATGGTAGATTAAAATTACTGTGGCTTCATTCCCTGCATTACTACAGAATTAAATAGTTTTCATAAATGTTTTCCTTTATGGATAATCTTAGGTCCGACATATTTAACACTGCTACGTCTCCTTGGCCACAAACGGCTTCTACTGGGTTTCCCTATGACATAGGTTCTCGTCTGTCTCACTCACACACTACAGCACTTAGGCCTCAATAGACAATAGACGTGTCTGAGTTTCCCCACTTCGCAGTGAAACTGTACTCTTTGTGGCACACTGCCCTGAATGACACGGTTCATTTCACAATTCCTGAAGGCTGACTCTTTGAACCAGATATTTAAATGTGTGCGAAATGCTTGTTAACTCACAGTTTTCAAAGAAAAAAATTCGTATGTATTGCGTACTAAGACACTAGAAGCCTGTAATACGAATTGTGAACTATCCTGTATGCTTCCGTTTCTTTGTTTAAATCAAAGCACTAATTTGAATGAAATACTAGTCATGACATTGACTAGCGGTTTATTGCACCAGCAATAATGATCACCCCGACGAAGCCTAGATACTCTGGGTCTTCATGTATGCAAAATTCTCTGTTTCATTCACTCTTAAGTTAGCCCATTATAATTTTCATTACATTCTATTGTAATAATTTTGCAGAAATAAAACAGTTTGTAGCACACTTGCGTGATGTGTCATTGCCAAGATCATGTTCTAGATTTCACATTCATTTTGCAAAGAAGTCCTTCCAGCACTTTTTTTACAATATGTAGTTTTTCATTGCACTGCAAGTTCCAAACTATGCAAAAATGGTCATTGGTTTATTAAGAAATATGTTTCATTTCTTGCCCTCTATTATTTCAGAAAACTAGAAATAATTATGGTGATACACCTTGTATAATGCTCTATTACAGTCAGAATAATTTGGAATGAAGTCCAAATAAATAGTCGTAAACTAAGCTTCCAGTTTACCGCGGCTTTGAAAGAACACACCAATCAGATGTGCAGAGGTTGAATTGGAGTATACCGAGAAAGAGTACCTGCCCTATGACACTTCCGTGGAGTAGGGTACTGAAAGAATAGCAATAAATGTTTGTTTGAAAAGTAGTGATGAGGACAGTTATTAGGAACCCAAGATCACCACAGATAGAGAACTAGGTGATAAGTGACCGAGAGCTGCATGGCAAGAGAGAAAACTGATACCACTGATAAATCTACAAGTTTGACTTCAGATCCTACTCTATAACGAATCATTGTAAAATGTACGTGCTCTCCATTTACTTTAATTTCTTGGTTTGGTTTAATTTACTTTCGCTTTACTTTGAAACAACAGGTTAAGTGTTACACTGTTTTATTCATTGGGGAACGTCTGGTGTCATCAACGCTGGGATAATGACTGTTGTGTCCCCCCTCGTCCCTGGCAAGCCGCGCGCACTTCAACAAACAGACATCAGTACACTCGCTTGTCAACCGCAATGAGTCGTGCAACGGGTACCGTACTGTTATAGTAACCTCCTTCCCTCTAACACTGTCAATGCCGCTTTGCGAGCCCTTCGTTCGGCAAAAATTCCAATCTCTGCATGAGAATCTCATTGCCTTGTCATATTACGTTCAGTTGCTTTGGTCCCAAAACCTGTGAGACGTTGTTATTGCATAGTTGATTTGAGACAGTTTTTAACACGAACCAGGGTGTTCAATTGCCTCTCTGCTTCTGCTACAGCCGCAAAAGACTGCAAAAATTCGCATAGCTATGCATATGCTCTGAAACCAGCTTGGACATTTAAATTCGTGCATCTTATTCAAGAGGTCTAACTGTTTCAGAGCAATGAATGGAAACTTTGAAGTATGAATAGTGACGCAATATGATTTATTTATTTATTTAGCTTATGGCATATAACACATCATATATAAAAGACATAAAAATCATAAGACACAGAAATAAAGAGTATTCACAGTGTGTAACATATACACTCCTGGAAATGGAAAAAAGAACACATTGACACCGGTGTGTCAGACCCACCATACTTGCTCCGGACACTGCGAGAGGGCTGTACAAGCAATGATCACACGCACGGCACAGCGGACACACCAGGAACCGCGGTGTTGGCCGTCGAATGGCGCTAGCTGCGCAGCATTTGTGCACCGCCGCCGTCAGTGTCAGCCAGTTTGCCGTGGCATACGGAGCTCCATCGCAGTCTTTAACACTGGTAGCATGCCGCGACAGCGTGGACGTGAACCGTATGTGCAGTTGACGGACTTTGAGCGAGGGCGTATAGTGGGCATGCGGGAGGCCGGGTGGACGTACCGCCGAATTGCTCAACACGTGGGGCGTGAGGTCTCCACAGTACATCGATGTTGTCGCCAGTGGTCGGCGGAAGGTGCACGTGCCCGTCGACCTGGGACCGGACCGCAGCGACGCACGGATGCACGCCAAGACCGTAGGATCCTACGCAGTGCCGTAGGGGACCGCACCGCCACTTCCCAGCAAATTAGGGACACTGTTGCTCCTGGGGTATCGGCGAGGACCATTCGCAACCGTCTCCATGAAGCTGGGCTACGGTCCCGCACACCGTTAGGCCGTCTTCCGCTCACGCCCCAACATCGTGCAGCCCGCCTCCAGTGGTGTCGCGACAGGCGTGAAAGGAGGGACGAATGGAGACGTGTCGTCTTCAGCGATGAGAGTCGCTTCTGCCTTGGTGCCAATGATGGTCGTACGCGTGTTTGGCGCCGTGCAGGTGAGCGCCACAATCAGGACTGCATACGACCGAGGCACACAGGGCCAACACCCGGCATCATGGTGTGGGGAGCGATCTCCTACACTGGCCGTACACGACTGGTGATCGTCGAGGGGACACTGAATAGTGCACGGTACATCCAAACCGTCATCGAACCCATCGTTCTACCATTCCTAGACCGGCAAGGGAACTTGCTGTTCCAACAGGACAATGCACGTCCGCATGTATCTCGTGCCACCCAACGTGCTCTAGAAGGTGTAAGTCAACTACCCTGGCCAGCAAGATCTCCGGATCTGTCCCCCATTGAGCATGTTTGGGACTGGATGAAGCGTCGTCTCACGCGGTCTGCACGTCCAGCACGAACGCTGGTCCAACTGAGGCGCCAGGTGGAAATGGCATGGCAAGCCGTTCCACAGGACTACATCCAGCATCTCTACGATCGTCTCCATGGGAGAATAGCAGCCTGCATTGCTGCGAAAGGTGTATATACACTGTACTAGTGCCGACATTGTGCATGCTCTGTTGCCTGTGTCTATGTGCCTGTGGTTCTGTCAGTGTGATCATGTGATGTATCTGACCCCAGGAATGTGTCAATAAAGTTTCCCCTTCCTGGGACAATGAATTCACGGTGTTCTTATTTCAATTTCCAGGAGTGTAGTTGTAGATATAAAAATGTTTAAAAATAGTGTATATAACAAACAAAAGTTCACAAACAAACATCCAGATTTGTGACATAGTCTATTGCACTTTCAGTCGCGGTCAGAAACTCATTGGGGTCTCCTGCAAAACGTCTCAGAGGGCAAAATTCCACGATGTGACGAATCGTATGCCGGTCCGCACCGCAGTCACATCTCGGGGTGGTGATTTTACCCCACCTGTGGAGGCTGTCTGCACATCTGCCGTTATTTGTCCGAATTCGATTCAGGGTCGTCCACGTTTTCCTTGGCAAATTGAATCCTGGTGGTTGGACATTGATGCATGGCATATTCTGCAGGTTTTGGGGCACAGATTCTCTCCACAGCATTTTTCAGAGGTTGCCATAATCCGCGTTGAGAGGATGCGTATTTTTTGCCTTTTTTAAAGAGGGGTGTCTTGAGCGCAATCTGTTCATCTCCAGGGCAGGAACATCCTTATGGATTGGCAGTTTCTCGTTGTTCAGCACTTTTCCGTACTCGCGTAAGAAAGCGTTCTCTCTGCGCAGGTCCGGTGGGGGGATGTTGCTCAGTATAGGTAGCCAGTGTAAAGGCGTTGGCTTTATTGTTCCTGATATCATCCTCATTGTGTAGTTTAGTTGAGCATCGATCAAGCCTGTGTGTTTACTGTTTAGCCATACCGGTGCGGCATATTCTGCTGTTGTGTAGACAAGTCCCAGAGCCGAAGATCTCAGTACAGCCGCGGAAGAGCCCCACGTGGTCCCACATAGCTTCTGTATGATATTATTTCGAGTTTTAAGTTTTGCGGCTGTATTACGTAGGTGTTCCTTGAATGTTAGGGTTCTGTCAAAGGTGACGCCTAGATATCTGGGGTAATTATTGTGGTTTAGCTGCCTGTTTTCGAAATGAACGTTGAGCTTTCTTTTTGCTTGGGCATTGTCGAGGTGAAAGCATGTCACCTCCGTTTTTGTCGCGTTTGGCCGTAATCTCCACCTTAGGAAGTAATCTCCCAGCTTTGTTAGATCCGCAGTTAATGTGTTTTCCGTTGCCTCCATTGATCTGCCTCTTGCAGCTATTGCCCAGTCGTCAGCATATCCGAATTTTTGAGAAGTGGTTTCAGGTAAGTCAGATATGTAGAGGTTAAACATCAATGGCGCCAGAACGGAGCCTTGTGGTAAACCATTGTTGAGCTTCATTTGGTCACCCATTATGACTCTGAAACTTCTATCTGTGAGCATGTTATCAATGAGGTTGGCCAGCTTATTACATGGTATAACCCGCAGCAACTTAAATATCAGGCCTTGTCGCCAAACGGTATCATAAGCGGCTGATAGGTCAATAAAGGCTACTGATGTTTTGAGTTTTTCCTGAAAGCTCGCCTCTATATGAGTTGCTAGGGAGAGGATCTGGTCGGTGCAACTGCGGTTGGGTCGAAAACCTGCCTGTTCAATCGGTACCACTTCAAGAATTTTTCCGCTTATTCTATTGTAGATGATACGTTCCAACAGCTTATAGACACAGTTCAGCAGAGCGATAGGGCGGTAGTTTTGGGGCACGTCATTAGGTTTACCTGGCTTTAGTATCGCTATAATCTTTGCTCGTTTAAGCTGGTGTGGGATAATCCTGTGCTGGATCTCCTGGTAAACACATCATGAATGATACCGACGCAATATGAATAGTGCCGCAACACGACGTGGTATGGACTCGACTAATGTCTGAAGTAGTGCTGGAGGGAACTGACACCATGAATCCTGCAGCGCTGTTCATAAATCCGTAAGAGTACGAGAGAGTGGAGATCTCTTCTGAACAGCACGTTGCAAGGCATCCCAAATATGTTAAATAATGTTCATGGCTGGGGAGTCTGGTGGCCAGCAGAAGCGTTTACCTCAGAAGAGTATTCCTGGAGCCACTCAGCAGCAATTCTGGTCATCTGGGTGTTACATTGTCCTGCTGGAATTGCCCAAATCCGTTGGAGTGCACAGTAGATGCAGGTGATGACACAGGATGCTTACGTACGTGCCATCTATCAGCGTCATTAAAGAGCCTCCACCAGCTTAAACAGTCCCCTGCTGACATGCAGGGTCCATGAATTCATGAGGTTGTCTCCATACCGGTGCACGTACATCCGCTAGATACAATCTAAAACTAGACTCGACCGACCAGGCAACATGATTCCAGTCATTAACAGTCCAATGTCGGTGCTGACGGGCTCATACGAGGGGTAAAGCGTTGTGTCGCGCAGTCGTCGAGGGTACACGGGGACCCTCGGCTCCGAAAGCCCATATCGATGATGTCTGTCATGGGTTATTTTGGTGCCTACGTAGAAGAATTAACTTCTTCAGCTTCGTGGTCACCATCCCTGATGTTAAGTTTTTGTTGTTTTCATTTTTACTTCTTCTCATTACTTTCGTCCGCCTTCGATACTTTCAATCTGTATTCTGTACTGATTAGGCTGTTCATTCCATTCGTGATATCCTGTAATTCTTCTTCATTTTCACTGAGGACAGCAATGTTATCAGTGAATCTTGTTATTGATATCCTTTCACCTTGACCTAAATTCCGGTCTTGAAACTTTCTTTTATTTCCGTCATTGCTTGTTCGATGTATAGATTGAACAGTAGGGATTAAAGGCTACATCCCTGTGTTACACGCTTTTTTATCTAAGCTCTTCGTTCATAGTCTTACACTCTTATTGCTCCCTCTTGATTCTTGTAAATATTGTATATTACCCTTATTTCCCTATAGCTGAACAATATTTTCCTCAGAATTCCACCATTTGACATTGTCGAACGCTTTTTCCAGGTCGACAAATCCTATGAACGTGTCTTGATTTTTCGTTGGTCTTGCTTCCATTATCAACCGCAACGTCAGAATTGCTTGTCAGGTCCCTTTCTCTTTCCTAAAGCCGAACTGATCCTTATCTAGCACATCCTCAGTTTTCTTTTCCATTCTTCTGTATTATTCTTGTCAGCAACTTGGATGCATGAGCTTTGAAGATGATTTTGCGATAATTCTCGCACTTGTCGTCTTTTGGAATCGTCGGAATTGGGTGGATAATGTTTTTCCGAAAGTCAGATACATTCTACACATCAGTGTCCATAGTCGTTTTGTTGTCTCTTCCCCCAGTGATTTTAGAAATTCTGGTGGAATGGTATCCATCCCTATTACGAGGGTAATCCCAAAAGTAAGGTCTCTTATTTTTTATAAGTACATAGACCTGTTTATTTCTACAATGGTTTACATCAGTTTAATGCTTGAATATTTAGCTATTTTTCGACATAATCACCATTTTTGTCGATGCATTTTTGTAGCCGCTGTGACAGTTTTTGTATCTCCATGTCATACCAGCTCGTCGCCTTGCTGTTCAGGAAGTTATGAACCTCTTCTTTCACCTCGTCGTCGGAGCTGAATCGATTTCCGGCCAAATGTTCTTTTAACCTAGGGAACAGGTGATAGCCACTGGCACCAAGTCAGGACTATAGGGTAGGTGGGTGATTATGTTCCACTGAAACTGTTGCAGGAGAGCAACGGTTTGCCGAGCGATGTGTGGGCGAGCGTTGTCATGGAGAATGTGTACGCCCTTGCTCACCATTCCTCTTCTCCGGTTCTGAATTGCCGGTTTGAGTTTTTTCAGAGTCTCACAGTACATGTCAGCGTTAATTGTGGTCCCAGCGATTCAGCTCCGACGACGAGGTGAAAGAAGACGTTCAAAACTTTCTGAACAGCATGGCGGCGAGATGGTATGACATGGGCATACAAAAACTGCCACAGCGTGTACAAAAATGCATCGACAGAAATGGTAATTATGTCGAAAAATAGCTAAATATTCAAGCTGTAAACTGATGTAAACCAATGTGGAAATAAACAGGTCCATGTACTTATAAAAATATAGGGGACCTTACTTTTTGGGATTACCCTCGTACGTTATTCCATTTTAAGCCTTCCAATGCTCTTTTAGGTTCTCATTCTAATATTGGATCCCCCATCTCTTCTATATCAACAACCGTTCCTCTTCTACCATGTCATCAGAAAAAGCGTTAGCGCTCACAGAGGTCTTTTTTCACCTATCCGCTCTCTCCTGTGCACTTAACACAGGAATTCCTATCGCATTCTTAAGGTTAACACATCTCCTTTAAATTTCACGGAAGGATGTTGTGATTTTTATATATGCTGAGTCAGTCCTTCCGAGAATCACTTCTTTTTCGATTTCTTCACATTTGACATGCAGCCATTTCGTTTCCTTGCACCTCCTATGTATTTCCTACATAATAGATTTGTTTTTCTGTATTCCTGACTTTCCCGGCGCATTCTTGTACTTCCTTCTTTCATTGAGCAACTAAAATATTTCTCACGTTACCCATTGTTTCTTCGATGTTACCTTCTTTGTACCAATATTTTTCTTTCCAACTTACGTGGTTGACCTTTTTAGAGATGTCCATTCCTCTTCAACCGAATTCCTACAGGGTTGTTCCTTACCGCAGTATCTATAACCCCAGAGAACTTCGAGGGTCTCTCTTCATTCCTCAGTAGGTCGATATTCCACTTGTTTGCTTATTGATTTTTTCCTAAGTTGTCTCTTAAACTTCAGCCTACCCTGTATCACTACTAAATTGTAATCTGAGTCCATATCTGCTCCAGGGTACAACTTACAATCCAGCATCTGTTTTCGGTATCTCTGCCTGACCATGATGTATAACTGAAACATTCCCGTATCTCCCGGCCTTTTCCAGGTATGTCTTCTCGTCTTGTGATTCTTGAACACAGTATTAGCTATTACTACCTGCAGTTTATTGCAGAAATCAATTAGTCTTTCTCCTCTCTCATTCCTAGTACTAAGCCCATACACCGATGGCTTTTTGATTACTAATGGAAAACGCTGCGCCTAGACCTCAGGTCTTATAGAAGACGAAGCTAGAACGGTAATATTTATCGAGGGTATGCAGCTCTACTGTATTTTTAAATGATGATGACATGCTCTTGGGTAGAATATTCCAGTGGTAAAATAGTCCCTCAGTTCATCTCCGTGCGGGGACTACTCAGGAGGATTTCGTTATCAGTAGAAACAAATCAAGCGTTCCATGTTTCACAATGGGGAAAGTTAAATCCCTTAATCGGGCAGCTGGGATGGAAAATTTAAAAACGGAAATGGAAAGGTTGAAGTTAGATGTAATAGGAATTAGTGAATTTTGGTGGCAGGACGAATAGGACTTCCGTCAGGTGAATACAGAGTTATATAAACGAAGTCACATTGGGGTAGTGCAGGACTGGTTTTAATAATAAATGAGAAAACAGGAATGAGGGTAAATTACTATGATCAGCATAGTGAAAGCATTATCGTAGCCAAGACAGACACGAAGCCTACGAATACCACTGTAGTACAAGTTTATATGCTTTATATGCAAACTAGCTCTGCAGATGATTAAGAGAATGAAAAACTGTTTGATGAGATAAAATAAATTATTTTGATGTTTAAGAGAGACGAAAATATAATTGTGATGGGAGATTGAAATTCGATAGTAGGAAAAGCAAGAAAAAGAAAAATAGTGGATGAATATGGACAACACACCATAATTTAATCGTCGCTAACAATTGCTTTACAGATTATAGAAGAAGGTTGTATATGCGGAAGAGACCTGGAGACACCTGAAGGTTTCAGACTAATTATATGATCGTTAGACAGAGATTTAGGAACGAAATTTTGAATTTCAAGACATTTCCAGGTCTAGAATTGGACTCTGACAACAGTCTATTGGTTATTAACTGCAGATTAAAACTGAAGAAAATGGAAAAGCTTGGGAAGTTAAGGATATATGACCTGGATAAGTTGAAAGAACCAGAGGTCGTTGAGAATGTCAGAGGCAGCGTAAGGCAGCGGTCGACTAGAACAGGCTAAAGGAATACAGTAGAAGAAAAATGTGTAGCTTTGAGAGATTAAATAGAGAAGGCAGCTGAGGATCAAATAGGTAGATTGACAAGGTTAATATAAATCCTTGGTCAACTATAGACATATTGAGTTTAACTTATGAAACGAGAAAATATAAAAATGCAATAAATGAGAGAGGGAATGCAAACGTTTAAAAAATGAGATTGTCAGGAAGAGCAAAATGGCTAAACAGGAATGGCTAGAAGACAAATGTAAGGATTTTGAAGCATATTTCGTTAGGGTGAAGATAGATACCGCCTACAGGAAAATTAAAAAGCCCTATGGGGAAAAGAGAAGTAACTGAATGAACATCAAGAGCTCAAAAGGAAATCTAGCCTTAAGCAAAGAAGGCAAAGCTGAAAGGTGAAGTACTATACATAGGGTCTTTAAATGGGAGACTTGAAAGCAATATCACTGAAAGGGAAGTGGACGTGGATGATGAAGATGAGACGGGGAATATGACACTGTGAGAAGAATTAGATAGAACTCTGAAATATCAAAGTCGAAACAAGGCACTTGGGGTAGACGATATTCCCTTAGAGCTACTGACAACCTTAGGAGACCCAAGACGGAACTCTTCCAAATGGCTTGCAAGATGTACGAGACAGGCAAAATTCCCTCAGACTTCAAGAAGAATGTAATAATTGCAATTACAAAGAAAACAGTTGCTGACAGGTGTGAATATAACCGAACTATCCGTCAATAAGTAATAACCGCAAAATATTAACACGAATTGTTTACAGAAGAATTGAAAAACTAGTACAAGCCGACATCGGAGAAGATCAATTTGGATTCCGGAGAAATGTAGGCACACGCGAGGCAAAACTCACCTTAGAAGATAGGTTAAGGAAAGACAAACCTATGTGCATAGTATTTGTTAACTGGTATATTCGCTTTCAAAGGATGCGGGGGTAAAATACAGGGAGCGAAAGGCTTTTACAAGTTGTAGAGAAACCAGACAGCAGTTATAAGAGTCGAGTTGCCTGAAAGGGGAGCGGTGGTTGAGAAGGGAGTGAGATAGAATTGTAGCCCATCCCAGATGTTATTCAATCTGACTACTGAACAGGCAGTAAAGGAAACTAAAGAAAAATTTGGTTTAGTAATTAAAGTCCATGAAGGAGAAATAAAAACTGTGAGATTTGCCGATTACATTCTAATTCTGTCATAGACAACAAGGGACTTGGAACATCAGTTGAAAGGAATGGACAGTGTCTTGAAAGGAGGATATTCGATGAACATGAACAAAAGCAAAACAAGGCTAACCGAATGTAGCAGAATTAAATCAGGTGATGCTATAGGAATTAGATTAGGAAACAAGACACTTAAAAAAGTACTCGAGTTTTACTATTTGGGCAGTAAAATAAATGACGATGGCCGACGATGGGAGGATATAAAAAGTAAACTGGAAACGGCAATAAAAGCAGTTTTGGAGTAGCGAAATTTGTTAACAGCGAGTATAGATTTAAGTGTTAGGAAATCTTTTCTGAAGATTTTCATCTGGAATGCAGCTATGTGTGATGGTCAAACATGGTAATAAGCAGTTTAGACAAGAGGTCATTAGAAGATTTCGAAATGTGGTGCTACAAGAGAATGCTGAATATTAGGTTAGTTGATCACGAAACTATTTGGGAGGTACTGAAGAGAATTTGGGAGACAACAAATTTGTGGCACGCCTTCACCAAAAGAAGTGATCTGTTGATAGGACACAAGAGACAGTCATAACATACTATAGTCAGAACTTTACATAAGCATTAACACTGCAAAAGCAGAAATATAAAAAAAATGTGTTTGTAATTTGACCCCTCATAAAATTCTCAAAACTAAAAGTAATTTAAATCAAAATTTTCAACATGGCTGAAACAGCAACTGTTGAAAATCTTCACGGTAGTTAAAATTAAAATATCACCTCCATCTGTACAGCATATTTATGAAGAGATGGTTGATGCGAACACGGCATACTATCAGTACTTAGCCTGTCAAGCAGCGTGAAGAGGGTGTGGATGCACCAGGGCAGACAGTTTCACCGAGGGAGGGCACTTGTGGTATGCGCGAGACACTAACGCGCATTGAAACATTGTTTCTGTAGAAGTCTCCTTATCTTCTACAGGCATAACTGTTCCAGTTTCGTAGATTTTACATTATCATTTCCTTAGACAATAGTTCATAAAGAGAATCACTTTGATCTATGCGTCTATGAAGTTCACAGTCTGTAAAGCTGCCGTTATAAAAACGCCATTTCGTTGATTACGCTCGACAGTTATCAACCTCTCCACCACTCTCCAGACTCCTCCTTTATCACTTCTTATACCGACATATCGAATACATTTCAAAGCTCTTGTCTCTCGTTACATATTACAGTAATTACAATTTCACATTAATATAAAATTTTATGCATGTGTAGTTCTTTTAACATCACGTAAATAAATGTGCCCCCCATGAACCATGGACCTTGCCGTTGGTGGGGAGGCTTGCGTGCCTCAGCGATACAGATAGCCGTACCGTAGGTACAACCACAACGGAGGGGTATCTGTTGAGAGGCCAGACAAACGTGTGGTTCCTGAAGAGGGGCAGCAGCCTTTTCAGTAGTTGCAAGGGCAACAGTCTGGATGATTGACTGATCTGTCCTTGTAACAATAACCAAAATGGCCTTGCTGTGCTGGTACTGCGAACGGCTGAAAGCAAGGGGAAACTACGGCCGTAATTTTTCCCGAGGGCATGCAGCTTTACTGTATGATTAAATGATGATGGCGTCCTCTTGGGTAAAATATTCCGGAGGTAAAATAGTCCCCCATTCGGATCTCCGGGCGGGGACTACTCAAGAGGATGTCGTTATCAGGAGAAAGAAAACTGGCGTTCTACGGATCGGAGCGTGGAATGTCAGATCCCTTAATCGGGCAGGTAGGTTAGAAAATTTGAAAAGGGAAATGGATAGGTTAAAGTTAGATATAGTGGGAATTAGTGAAGTTCGGTGGCAGGAGGAACAAGACTTTTGGTCAGGTGATTACAGGGTTATAAATACAAAATCAAATAGGGGTAATGCAGGAGTAGGTTTAATAATGAATAAAAAAAATAGGAGTGCGGGTTAGCTACTACAAACAGCATAGTGAACGCATTATTGTGGCTAAGATAGATACGAAGCGCACGCCTACTACAGTAGTACAAGTTTATATGCCAACTAGCTCTCCAGATGACGAAGAAATTGAAGAAATGTATGATGAAATAAAAGAAATTATTCAGATAGTGAAGGGAGACGAAAATTTAATAGTCATGGGTGATTGGAATTCGAGTGTAGGAAAAGGGAGAGAAGGAGACGTAGTAGGTGAATATGGATTGGGGCTAAGAAATGAAAGAGGAAGCCGCCTGGTAGAATATTGCACAGAGCACAACTTAATCATAGCTAACACTTGGTTTAAGAATCATGATAGAAGGTTGTATACATGGAAGAACCCTGGAGATACTAAAAGGTATCAGATAGATTATATAATTGTAAGACAGAGATTTAGGAACCAGGTTTTAAATTGTAAGACATTTCCAGGGGCAGATGTGGACTCTGACCACAATCTATTGGTTATGACCTGTAGATTAAAACTGAAGAAACTGCAAAAAGGTGGGAATTTAAGGAGATGGGACCTGGATAAACTGAAAGAACCAAAGGTTGTACAGAGTTTCAGGGAGAGCATAAGGGAACAATTGACAGGAATGGGGGAAAGAAATACAGTAGAAGAAGAATGGGTAGCTTTGAGGGATGAAGTAGTGAAGGCAGCAGAGGATCAAGTAGGTAAAAAGACGAGGGCTAGTAGAAATCCTTGGGTAACAGAATAAATATTGAATTTAATTGATGAAAGGAGAAAATATAAAAATGCAGTAAATGAAGCAGGCAAAAAGGAATACAAACGTCTCAAAAATGAGATCGACAGGAAGTGCAAAATGGCTAAGCAGGGATGGCTAGAGGACAAATGTAAGGATGTAGAGGCTTATCTCACTAGGGGTAAGATAGATACTGCCTACAGTAAAATTAAAGAGACCTTTGGAGAGAAGAGAACCACTTGTATGAATATCAAGAGCTCAGATGACAACCCAGTTCTAAGCAAAGAAGGGAAGGCAGAAAGGTGGAAGGAGTATATAGAGGGTCTATACAAGGGCGATGTACTTGCGGACAATATTATGGAAATGGAAGAAGATGTAGATGAAGATGAAATTGGAGATACGATACTGCGTGAAGAGTTTGACAGAGCACTGAAAGACCTCAGTCGAAACAAGGCCCCCGAAGTAGACAACATTCCATTGGAACTACTGACGGCCTTGGGAGAGCCAGTCCTGACAAAACTCTACCATCTGGTGAGCAAGATCTTAGAAGAAAGATTAAGGAAAGGCAAACCTACGTTTCTAGCATTTGTAGACTTAGAGAAAACTTTTGACAATGTTGACTGGAATGCTCTCTTTCAAATTCTAAAGGTGGCAGGGGTAAAATACAGGGAGCAAAAGGCTATTTACAATTTGTACAGAAACCAGATGGCAGTTATAAGAGTCGAGGGACATGAAAGAGAAGCAGTGATTGGGAAGGGAGTAAGGCAGGGTTGTAGCCTCTCCCCGATGTTATTCAATCTGTATATTGAGCAAGCAGTAAAGGAAACAAAAGAAAAATTCGGAGTAGGTATTAAAATCCATGGGGAAGAAATAAAAACTTTGAGGTTCGCCGATGACATTGTAATTCTGTCAGAGACAGCAAAGGACTTGGAAGAGCAGTTGAACGGAATGGATGGTGTCTTGAAGGGAGGATATAAGATGAACATCAACAAAAGCAAAACGAGGATAATGGAATGTAGTCAAATTAAATCTGGTGATGCTGAGGGTATTAGATTAGGAAATGAGACACTTAAAGTAGTAAAGGAGTTTTGCTATTTGGGGAGCAAAATAACTGATGATGGTCGAAGTAGAGAGGATATAAAATGTAGACTGGCAATGGCAAGGAAATCGTTTCTGAAGAAGAGAAATTTGTTAACATCGAGTATAGATTTAAGTGTCAGGAAGTCGTTTCTGAAAGTATTTGTATGGAGTGTAGCCATGTATGGAAGTGAAACATGGACGATAACCAGTTTGGACAAGAAGAGAATAGAAGCTTTCGAAATGTGGTGCTACAGAAGAATGCTGAAGATAAGGTGGGTAGATCACGTAACTAATGAGGAGGTACTGAATAGGATTGGGGAGAAGAGGAGTTTGTGGCACAACTTGACCAGAAGAAGGGATCGGCTGGTAGGACATGTTCTGAGGCATCAAGGGATCACCAATTTAGTATTGGAGGGCAGCGTGGAGGGTAAAAATCGTAGGGGGAGACCAAGAGATGAATACACTAAGCAGATTCAGAAGGATGTAGGTTGCAGTAGGTACTGGGAGATGAAGAAGCTTGCACAGGATAGAGTAGCATGGAGAGCTGCATCAAACCAGTCTCAGGACTGAAGACCACAACAACAACAACACAAATAAATGTGTAAACAACAACAGCAGAATATGAAAAATAAAGGTCATCATCATCATCATCATTTAAGACTGATTATGCCTTTCAGCGTTCAGTCCTACATGATCCTCTACTCAGTGCTAACATTGGTGCCTCTTTTGATGTTAAGCCTATTACTTCAAAATCATTCTTAACCGAATCCAGGTACCTTCTCCTTGGTCTACCTCGACTCCTCCTACCCTCTACTGCTGAACCCACGAGTCTCTTGTGTAACGTTGCTTCTTCCATGCGTGTAACATGACCCCACCATCTAAGCCTGTTCGCGCTAACTGCTACGTCTATAGAGTTCATTCCCAGTTTTTCTTTGATTACCTCATTGTGGATACCCTCCTGCCATTTTTCCCAACTAGTAGTACCTGCAACCATCCTAGCTACTTTCATATCCGTAACCTCAACCTTATTGATAAGGTAACCTGAATCCACCCAGCTTTCGCTCCCATACAACAAAGTTGCTCGAAAGATTGAACGGTGCACAGATAACTTAGTCTTGGTACTGACTTCCTTCTTGCAGAAGAGAGTAGATCGTAGCTGAGCGCTCACTACATTAGCTTTGCTACACCTCGCTTCCAGTTTTTTCACTATGTTGCCATGCTGTGAGAATATGCATCCTAAGTACTTGAAACCGTCCACCTGTTCTAACTTTGTTCCTCTTATTTGGTTCTCAATCCGTTTATATCTCTTTACCACTGACATTACTTTCGTTTTGGAGAAATTAAATTTCTTTCAGAATGAAATTTTCCCTCTGCTTCGGAGTGTGCGCTGATATGAAACTTCCTGGCAGATTTAAACTGTGTGCCGGACCGAGACTCGAACTCGGGACCTTTGCCTTTAGCGGGAAAGTGCTCTACCATCTTTTTTTTTTTGTGGATCTAATTTTGTTCGTTATTGTTCGTTCTATTTATTCAGGGCGGACGTCCTGTGCCGCTTGTGCAAGTTCATCGTTGATCCATTAACTCAGTTCTTTATTACAGAGGGTAGATAACCCTCTGACCGAACACGCTGAGCTACCGTGCCGGCAAAGTGGGCACTAAACCATCTGAGCTACCCAAGCACGACTCACGACCCCTCCTCACAGCTGTAATTCCGCCAGCTCTTTTACGCAGCCGGTTGCCTATTATTTCGTTACAGATTCCACAGATAGTAGTTACGGAACATATGCAAAAAGAAACAGAATTCTTGCACCATTTCAGTTCCCTCTGATGCGAGAAGAAAGCAAAACTAGAAGAGAATAAAAGTTATATCGGACTACAACACTATCTTCACAAGACATCCATGTGATTGTAAATGTTATGCAATTACAATGTTACACAGTCGGGTACAGCTGGAACAGCGTGTTAATTGTTTTCAATATCTATACTCCGCAAGCCACCTTATGGTGCGTGGCGGAGGTTGCTACTCTGTCTTTCCCCAACTTCCTGTTCATTCAAGAATGGCGCGTGGAAAAAGTGACCATCGTAAATCTCCGTATTCATCTAATTTCCTCATTTTCTCGTTGGTATTATTTGTGACACGCATGACTCTTCGAAATTTCAACGATAAACTTCTCTGTGAGGCACTGAGAATCGTGGAAATTTTTATTCTCTAGCAAGACGTAGAATTTATTTCCTAGTTGTCTTCTCCTTGCGCCTGTTTCATGACAGAGATTTTAATCCATCTGTCAAACAACCGCTTGGAACTCGATATTGACGTATATATAGGAGTTGCATCTGGAGTGTACTAATTTTCTGGGTTTATCTTGGATCTGCGTAAGCGGTGGTGTTAAAAATGGCCACTTGCCGTTGATTGATCGATATGTCTTTAGGTGTTGCTTCAAGAACACTGACTGCGACTGCTACAGAAAGCTTCTGGATTTACGAAGTTGTCATACCGACCTGTACTGTGTCTGTTACTAGCGCTCGGTGAAAAGTAGCTGGACTGTGAAGACTGAACTTACCCAGGTTTGCCGAATCGATTTACGCTATCATCGCGTTCCGACGGCTGAAGGCAACGACAATGTATATGAACAGCGTGACGGATTGCACACCGAGCGACGACCCTGAACTGGTTACCGTGTAAAAGGACACGAGGCAGGTAAGAGATCCGCTCTCGCCAGTTTACATCAAAACTTAAGTCGAAATGGACAGAAAAAAGTTTATAAACGGTCTAGAACTGCTGTGCGATGCACCTCTTGCGCTTCTGTAAAACATCAGACAACAACTGATTCCTGTTCCAGCCTTAGAACAGGAACGACATTGACGAAGAGTTAGCATAATCTTGCGGTGGCCATCATTGTGATCCCACCCACTGTTCCTTATAAATCCCTCAGGCTCTCCCATAATGCCATGGGATTTATTCCACTCGGTGAATGAATTAGAGTGCTTTTCTGCCGCTTATAAATATTACTGAGACACGATTCTGTCTTCTGGTAAGGTATACGCTGTGCTGATTATATATGAGAGAGTTACAGTATGAAATCCCAGTCTGGAACACTGCGTTAATTGTCCCTTGGAATCAAAACCAACCAAACGTCTCAATCATTGTGAAACATTTAAATATTTTTGCATAGTAAATCGATATTCTATTGGTACCCCTAGTGGCCGCTGGCGCCTTAGCTATACTCGCGTCATTCTAAATATGTGGGTATATTCAGAAAACATTTTACTTTGTTTTCATAATTAGTTAGGGCATCTTGTGGTGACCGTGACGTGTGTATTTGTTTGGGAAGTACTCAGTCCCTTCCATGTCCATGTCTGCACTGATGTCGGAAGCCATGTGTCATACTGAACTCTGAATCTGGCCCACCAGTGCAGGAGGCAGTCAGGCTCATGCGATGCTGAACTTTCAGGGCAGCTTCTGTCCTGTAAAGGAGCCGTGTTGGTGGATGCCTGGACTGTTCATTAGTGCTGGTCGCTGTGCTGCCTTCAGTACTGGATGCTGGACCTTTTTATATGACTACGCATTGCAGATCTTCTCGTAAGGTGTCAAGTCTAAGACTTACACTAGGACAAACTCACACACAAGTAATTGCCACAACATAACCAGAGAATCAAGTGCGAATGACATGAACACCATCACTCCACTCATCGAATGCTCTAGGCTAGTGGAGATGGAGTATTTGTGTCATCTAGGACATGCTCTACTCAACGACATAATACGTAATGAGTATGACAGAACTGGTTCTCCTCTTCTGGGGTTGTCACTGGTCTTCTACATTTCCTTAAAGGATATGTTACAGCGCTTCTACTGCTTTGTCAAACTCCTGATGGGCGTTTTTGCGTCCTGCCTAGTGTCTCTTGCATAACATTACAAAGGCAGTTCGGTCTTCGGTCTTCGGTCTTCTACCGAATTTCTGCTGAGCTTGCTCACAGTCTCGCTCAAGAATGTCCAAGTTGCTGTCTTCCTGACCGAGTAACAGTGTTAAAATATTTACTCTTGCCGCTGGGGCTGTTGATATGATACTCCCATGTGGATGAGTAGCTCCGGCTTAGAAAATTTTGCTGTCCCGTTTCCTTACTAATTTGTTGAGTAACCTAGTGATCACTGATAGATGCCCAGACACATGCGATAAGACCGAGCGCCGCAGCGCAGTTAGCACACAGGACTCGCATTCGGGAGGAAGAAGGTTCAAACCCGCGTCTGGCCATCATGATTTAGGTTTGCCGTGATTTCCCTAAGTCAGTTTAAGGCACAGGCCGGGATGGATCCTTCGAAAGGGCACGGCCGCTTTTCTTCTCCATACCTACCTAACCCGAGCTTACGGTCCATTCCTAATGATCTCGTTGTCGACGGGACTTTAAACACTAATATCCCCCTCTTCCACATTTGATAAGATAGTGTGTATTATCGTCACGAAATTATTGCTCAGAGATAATCATAATAACATTTAGTTGTAATAGTCTGACACTATGGGGTCAAGGTTCCTCTATATCTACATCTACATGGAAACTGAAAATCTCATTTAAGTGCCTGGCAGAGGGTTCATAGAACCTCCTTCACAATTCTCTAGTAATCCAATCTCGTATAGCGCGCGGAAAGAATGAACACCTATATCTTTCCGTACGGGCTCTGATTTCCCTTATTTCATCTTGGTGAAGCTCGGGTTAGGTAGGTATGGAGAAGAAAAGCGGCCGTGCCCTTTCGAAGGATCCATCCCGGCCTGCGCCTCATTTAAGTGCCTGGCAGAGGGTTCATAGAACCTCCTTCACAATTCTCTAGTAATCTAATCTCGTATAGCGCGTGGAAAGAATGAACACCTATATCTTTCCGTACGGGCTCTGATTTCCCTTATTTCATCTTGGTGATCGTTGCTCCCTATGTAAGTCGGTGACAACAAAATATTTTCGCATTCGGAGGAGAAAGTTGGTGACTGAAATTCCGTGAGAAGATTCCGTCGCAACGAAAAACACCTTTCTTTTAATGATGTCCATCCTCTAATCCTGTATCATTTCTGTGACACTCTGTCCCATATTTCGCGATAATACAAAACGTGCTGCCTTTCTTTGAACTTTTTCGATGTACTCCGTCAGTCCTATCTGGTAAGGATCCCACACCACGCAGCAGTTTTCTAAAAGAGGACGGACAAGCGTAGTGTAGGCAGTCTCCTTAGTAGGTCTGTTACATTTTCTAAGTGTCCTTCCAATAAAACGCACGTTGGTTAGCCTTCCCCACCACATTTTCTATGCGTTCCTTCCAGTTTAAGTTCTCCATAATTGTAATACCTAGGTATTTAGTTGAATTTACGGCTTTTAGATTAGACTGATTTATCGCTTAACCGATGTTTAACGAGTTCCTTTCAGCACTCATGTGGATGACCTCACACTTTTCGTTATTTAAGGTCAACTGCCACTTTTCGCACCATTCCGATATTTCTTCTAAATCGTTTTGCAGTTTTTTTAGATCTTCTGATGACTTTATTAGTCGATAAACGACAGCATCATCTGAAAACAACCGAAGACGGCTCCTCAGATTGTCTCCCAAATCGTTTATAATGCAGCAAAGGGCCTATAACGCTACCTTCTGTTTTACTCAATGGCTTTCCGTCAGGTACTGCGAAATGTGACCTCTCTAACAGGCAATCACAAATCCAGTCACATAACTGAGACGATATTCAATAAGCACGCAATTTCACTACGAGCCGCTTGTGTGATACAGTGTCAAAAGCCTTCGGGAAATCCAGAAATACGGAATCGATCTGAAATCCCTTGTCAGTAGCACTAAGCACTTCATGTGAATAAAGAGCTTGTTGTGTTTCACAAGAACGATGTTTTCTAAACCCACGTTGACTGTGTGTCAATAGACCGTTTTCTTCGAGGTAATTCATAATATTCGAACACAATATATGTTTTAAAATTCTGCTGCTTATCGACGTTAACGATATGGGCCTGTAATTTAGTGTATTACTCCAACTACCTTTCTTGACTATTGGTGTAGCCTGTGCAACTTTCCAGTCTCTGGGTACGGACCTTTCGTCGAGCGAACGGTTGTATATAATTGTTAAGCATGGAGCTATTGCATCGGCATACTCCGAAAGGAACCTAATTGTTATACAGTCTGGACCAGAAGACTTACTTTTATTAAGTGATTTGAGTTGCTTCACTACTCCGACGAATTTACTTCTACGTTACTCATGTTGGCAGCTGTTCTTGATTCGAATTCTGGAACATTTACTTCGTCTTCTTTTGTGAAGTCAGTTCGGAAGGATGTGTTTAGTAACATACTTCGCATACGACCAGAATCTCATTGGATTTTCTGCCAGGTAGCGAGATAAAGTTTCGTTGAGGAAACTGTTATAGGCATCTCGCATTGAAGCCCGCGTGAAATTTCGAGCTTCTGTAAAAGATCGCATATCTTGAGGATTTTGCCTCTAAATTTCGCATGTTTGTTTTGTTGTTTCTGCAACAGTGTTCTAACCCGTTTTGTGTACCAAGGAGGATCAGCTCCGCCGTTAGTTAATTTATTTGGTATAAATCTCTCAACTGCTGCCGATATTATTTCTTTGAATTTAAGCCACATCTGATCTACACTTATATTATTAATTTGGGATGAGGGGATATTGTCTCTCAGGAAGGGGTCATGTGAATTTTTATCTGTTTTTTTGAACAGGTATATTTTTCGCTTATTTTTCGAGGTGGCGGTGACCCTGCTCGCTTCTATCGTACGGATATAAACTTTGATACTTTAGTAATATAGAATGGCTGTGTCACATAAAATTATCCACTAAAACAGTCAACGTAACACTATCTCCCATACAATGACGTTGGAAATTCTATATGGCAAGGAACCAGTGGTGGATAAATTTAAGTGTTATTAACAATTCCAAAATATTTGCTGCGTTGACTCTAAACATAAGATTAGAACTATCTAGTCTCATCACAAGGTAGTTACACGCTCATTAATTTCGTTTTAGCTTTCTTTGTGAGACTTTTTTCCGTTTCTATACCCTTGAAATAACAAAAATAGAGAAAGGAACAAAGAATGGGGAAAATATCCTACAGACCTAGATAAGAGACATTATAAAAATAGGTATTATTGTCAAATAACTCGACATAAACAGAAATACGAGCTGTTTCCTGGAGTACATGTCAGGAGAGTCATCGAACAAATGAAAACTTGTGGCAAGTCAGTAAAGGGTCGTGCAGTGATGGCCAGATACGGAGTAGAGATATTCTGAAACCAAAACTACACTTTAAGAACAGTAACAAAACAAAACAAAAAATTAGTACCAGCGCATTAAGCCGGTACTAGCTGCGACAGATTCTTAGCAGTGAGGTGTAGGAGTCTGTGAATGGGGCTGCCGGGATGTAATTCACTTCTCTACTTGTAGCAACACTCTCTCCACAGGACTATAACCCAGAGATCGACCTCCTCAGTCCATATGGTGCACATCTTATCTTGAGAGAAAGACATCCACCAATGCATTTCGTATGTCTTCCTTCAGCTGCACGTCCAGTTAATCGCCCTTTCACTTATACAGCCTCTGGGCTGTAACTGCATTCTATACTTCCAGTGAAGGTGTGAAGCTCTGAACTCCACGCAAAATAATTCTTCCGTATAACAAGACCCCATAACTACTATACTGCCGTATTTTCACTATGTTTCTATCGATTTCCCCACAGACGAAACGACAACAAGACAAACTGAAACAGGATTTCTCTGTGAAGAGGACAACAATCCATTCGTTTGATGTTCAGACCACATACGATAAACAGACCTTATGTTCAGACACTTCGCTATTGCCAGCTTTAAGGTTTGCTGATAACTGTCTGTCGAAATCTATTGATTTCGGCGTGCAATTGACACACATAGATGCTGGAAAAGAATAATTACTTATTTTCGATCGCGTACTGCCCTGCAACGATCTTGCGCTGTTCTCTGGAAGTGTCGCCAAAGCCGTGAATTCACTCTTTGTACTATTGAGACAGTCATCTACAAAAGGTTTAATGGACTGTCGAGCAAATATTCGAATTGGAAACGATGGGCAAAGAAATAGGTGACTCTCTTCTACATGAGGAATCCCAGCATTTGACTTAAACGATTTTGGGAATACATGGAACAGAAACATTTGGACAGTCTGGTGAGTGAGTCCAGTGGCTTAACCGGGTGGTCCTAACTGAAAATTAAAAAAAAATCGATTCTTTTGTGCTAAAAGTGGTCACTAGGATGTATACATTATTGTAATGTTCATCCCAAGTTCGCAAAAGACGCCGATATCGAGTTACGAGGCGATTTGTGAAGAAGTGTCTACAAAAAGCACGGCGGGGAAAATGTAGTCGACCTCGCGGCCAATATGGCAGCATGTAAGTTTAACGACGGCCTAACAGGCATTATTGAAATTATGAAAGCCGAACTTGAGATCGAACCATCCTGTTCAAACTTCAGCTCAAAAACGGACGACAAGCGTATCGAACGAGCACAGCAGCGGATGACATAAGGTGCCAGATAGGTCCGAAGTATCATAATGGCGACGAAGAAGCTCGAAGAAGTCCTCGTTTTGGATCTAGAGAGATTGCTGTATGAACCAATAATCGCTGACAAGAATTATGTTTAAGCAAACTAAAATAAAATGTAACGGAAAACTTAAAACGCATTTTTCCGCAAGCCGTTTTTCAGATTGGCAGGAAAGATAAATTGAGAACGGGACAGACGATTTTGATCGGAATTTGATCCCGGAATTTTAAATTAAATTCCCTGTCAGCTTAAGTAGCCGCTTGTAATATCTTCAGAAGTCTATTTCCGGTACATGCTTTTGTCTGTATTTTGTGGGTGAAGAAGAGGACTTTGTTTCAACACATCACCATTTTGTTAGATGTTAATGTTTTTCACTCATTCTGTGTATGCTAATGGAAAATATGTTGAAAATGATATACAAAACTATTATGTTACTAGTCCATCAGGAGGGCTTCGGGAATCCCCACCGGTAACTGATGTTTCGGCTACAAAGGGTCCGGCAACAGTCCGAGGTGGACAGAAAACACATGCGTGTAAGGAGTAAAATTACTTTTTATTGTGCTAGAAAGAATCACGAAAATCACCAAATTTACATCCGTTCACTTTTAAGCAGTGGGCCACCTCTCTGTGTGTCTCTAATAGCTTTGCCTCAAGGTATCTGGGGCCACCGCCCATCTAAACAAGCTTCGAGTGTGGGAAAACGTAATACGGTCTTACATTCACTATACGCATGAACGCCGACGCAATATTGCAATATTGGAAGAAGAGACTTGGCAGCAATGTGGCCACTGTTCATGACTACTGGTGAGACCGGTCACGAGAAAGTACGGTCACGAAAAGACTTAGTTCCGCACGGCCACGTGGAAATACCGAGAGGGAAGACCACTGTGTTCGGCGTATAGCTCTGAAGCATCGTACTGCATCTACAGCAGTAATTTGAGCAGTAATTGGCACCACACTGACACACGTACTGATGCAAATCGGTTAATTCACCGACAGTTCCGAGCCAGACGCCCTGTAGCGCGCATTCCACTGGAGTCTCAACCACCCTCATTGGCGACTTCAACTGTGTCAAGCGAGAGCTCATTGGAGGGCAGGTTTGAGCTCTTTTGTGTTTACTGACGAAAGCTGGTTCTGTATATTGGTGACAGTTATGGCCGTATGTTGGTTAGAAAGAAGGTTGTTAGGGGGCTGCAACCAACCTATCTGCCTGTTAGACACAATGGATCTACATCTGAGGCTACGGTCTGAGGTATGATTTTGTATGGAGCACACTCGTAGCTACTCAGCGCACCTTGACTAAAGTTCTACGTCAGTCTGTTGATTCGACCTGTTGTACTGTCATTCATGGACAGCATTCGAGGAGTTGTTTTCCAACATGTTGCACTGGCCTGATCGACCACCAGATGTGTCTCCATGCGAGCACATTTGGGACATCAAAGGACGACAACTCCAGCGTCACCCACAAACAGCGTTAGCCGTCCCTACATTGACCGACCGAGTGTAAAAGACGTGGAACTCCAACTCACAAAGTGACTTACGGCACCTGCAAAACTGGATGTATACACATTTGCATTCTTACACTCAACATTCTGGCGGTTGTACCGGTTATTAACGTTTCAGCATTTCAAATTTGCAATGGCTTATCTCGTGCTTACGTTAACCTGTGATCTTTCAATGACAATCACATAAGTATGTCATGAATAGAAATGTATTCCCGAAATTACATTAGATTGTTTTTTGATACAGCAATTTTTTCGTCGGTGTATTTCGAGGCTGGTTACTGCATCATTTTAATTTTTTCTATGGTATCTATGACGTTTCCATTTTAAATGTGCAGGAAGTGAAGGTCTGTTTTTATGGTCAATATTGCATTAGTTTTGTAACGATAGAAATTTGTCCTGTAAAGAGTAACGTGGGTAGGGTTCTAATCACAAAATATTAGTTTGGGTCTACCCTTATGACGAACCTCCATCAGCAACAGTACGTGTTAGTGATGGCTGAGGTGGAAGACATTCTGACGATTTAGCCATCGAGCCATGGTTGGAGGTTAATGGTAAATTTTGAGTACAATCTCTTCGCATATTAGTAAATTTTTCAGGTATTGAATGAGGTAAGACGACAAATTATATTGCTGAGCAGCTGGTCCCAGCGTGTTGCGCACGATAAAAATGTATCACTGCATTATCACCATTTGACTTACGACAGCTTTGTTAAATAACTTTTCAGATAGCTGACTGCTACTTTCGGTCTGAATTGTGAAGTGTGCTAATGGGGAAACTGCCCCATGGCAGAGCAGGTCGCTGTAAGACCGGCACATGTTATTAAAGTCTGTTGACCTCGCCATGCTATACACTGACATAATCTGTATTATTTTGAGGCAAGCATGAATTGTTCATCACATTGGCCAATTAATATGAAAGTATGTGCAGTGTGAGTACTTTGAGGTGTTTATTCTAGTTAGATAATTAGAAACGTTTTCCTGGCCGTTATATATCTCATACTGCGTATGATGAAAATGTCAGTGCGTGCTCATCGCTACCTATGAGAACGGTTGCAGTTTTTTTTGCAGCACGTCCGCAGCTCGTGGTCGTGCGGTAGTGTTCTCGCTTCCCGCGCCCGGGTTCCCGGGTTCGATTCCCGGCGGGGTCAGGGATTTTCTCTGCCTCGTGATGATTGGGTATTGCGTGATGTCCTTAGGTTAGTTAGGTTTAAGTAGTTCTAAGTTCTAGGGGACTGATGACCATAGATGTTAAGTCCCATAGTGCTCAGAGCCATTTGAACCATTTTTTTTTTTTTTTTTTTTTTTGTTGCACAGACACATCTTTCGCGGTCTGCAACGCTGAATGACTGTAGTGAAACGCAAAAAAACGCAGAGGATCAGTGATTATTGCAAGGGCTGGCAGTTAAACGTAAATGAACATGAAGTATTAGCTGAGTATCGGCATTGGCGGGCAACGTATTTGCTCCAGTCTTTTGCCAGTCTCCTTCTCCCAGCAGTTTCTTGCTCACTCCTGCTGTCCAGCTGCTTCCCCCACCCCCCCGCTCCCATACCGCCCTCTCTGTCCACCTCCTCCTGCCTTCCTCTCTGTATATCAGCTTCTTTCCCGTCTCTCTGTTCATCTGCTCCTCCCCCTCTGTCCATCTGCTCTTTACTTTTGTCCCTGTCCATAAGCTCCTCACCACCTCTATGTAAGTGTCCTCATCTTCCCTCTCTGTCAATCTCCACCTCCCCATCTCTCTGTCCAAGTCCTCCATCCCCTGTCCTCGTCCAGCTTCCCTTCCTGTCTGTCAATCCCCTGCTCCGCACTTTCTGTTTCCATCTTCTCCTTCCCCTCTCTGTCCTTCTCCCCATCTTCCCAAATTATGATTCCACCCCAGACGCAGGATGGCGGATCTTACTCACACAGTAGTTCTTTCCAGACAGTAACGACTTCATGTTTCAAGGTTGGTTGAAATCGATGCAGTGGTTCAGGAGGTGATTTCTACCCACAGCTTTGCCAAAGTACGGTTGGTTCTGAGCACTATGGGACTTAACTTCTGAGATCATCAGTCCCATAGAACTTAGAACTACTTAAACCTAACCTAAGGACATCACACACATCCGCGCCCGAGGCAGGATTCGAACCTGCGACCGTAGCGGTCGCGCGGTTCCAAACTGTAACGCCTAGAATCGCTCGGCTACCCCGGCCGGCTTGGCCAGAGTACGCATAAGTCACAAATATTTCACATTATTTAACATATTTCACACATTTATACACATATTTCACCTGTATCTGTAACGAATTCCGCCCTGCAACTTGATTTTCAAGCAGTTCTGTTGGTATGACGTCATAGATCCTGAACAATGTGTCGTACAATGATATAATTTCTCATGTGCATTCAGTCAAATTTAGATACTGTGTGCAAAATATGTTTCTAATAGAAAATGTAGCAAAGTTGGAATTAATTAGTACTTCATGCATGATGCGTCGTTTTTCACGCATCTCAGTGTCTCTAGAACTATTTGTGGTACGACGAACTGAGAGAGACGTTCAGTAAGTGTTGCAAATTTTTTTCCTGAAAGCAACCTGGTGTAATTCAGGATTCCAATTCTTTACATTATTTCGCACTCTTAGGAGTACAAAACTCTAACTTGCAACATAATCTGTGTTCAATTACGCCACATTAATGGGAGGGACTGAATGCCACACGGTACTACGTAGCTGGTCGACGTCTTAGCCAACATGTTGCTGCATCAATATGCTCCCCATCACTCACATACTGCTTCCTGAGGAGTGCGTCCTTCATTGGGCCAAACAGATGGAAGTCTGAAGGAGCGAGATCCTAGCTGTAGGTTGGATGAGGAAGAACAGTCCAATGAAGTTCTGTGAGTTCCTCTCGGATTAGCAGACTTGTTTTGTCAAGGAGGAATTCGTTTGCATTTTTGTGGCGACGAACATACTGAAGCTTCCAGAATGAGATTTTCACTCTGCAGCGGAGAGTGCGCTGATATGAAACTTCCTGGCGGATTAAAACTGTGTGCCGGACGGAGACTCGAACTCGGGACCTTTGCCTTTCGCGGGCAAGTGCTCTAACATCTGAGCTACCCAAGCACGACTCACGCCCCCCCCCCTCCCCCTCACAGCTTTACTACTTCTGCCAGTACCTCGTCTCCTACCTTCCAAACTTTACAGAAGCTCTCCTGCGAACCTTGCAGAACTAGCACTCCCGAAAGAAAGGATATTGCCTTGGGGATGTTACCAGAATGAGATTTTCACTCTGCAGCGGAGTGTGCGCTGATATGAAACTTCCTGGCAGATTAAAGTCTCGGTCAGGCACCCAGTTTTAATCTGCCAGGAAGCTGATTCAGATTGTTGAGAGTTGTTCAGAGTTGATCGTTGCAGCATGAGGGAGGACATCAAACAGAATAACCGCCTTGGAGTCCCAGAAGACCGTCACCATGATTTAACTGGCCGAGAGTGCGGCTTTGTACTGTTTTGTTTATTGTTCGAAGTGATGAACCGATGTTTCATCGCCTGTGACGATCTTCGAAAAAATTTGTCACGACCAGCCAGATGGTCGTTAGTTGCTCTTTATGTACTTTATGTAAGGCGGCGAGGAACCCAGAGGGCGCACACCTTGTGACTGTGATTCTTTGATGATCTCGAAAGAGAGTGTCCGCACGTTCCAACATCGCAGGAGACATAGCTATGTGCGGCTGGCCGGCACATGGAAGACTGGACAGGTTTGCGCGATCTGGTTGCGATGATGACAGACGCCTCGCCCTAGGCTCACCGTGGTTTTGTTCACTGCCAGATCTCCGTAGACATTCTGCAAGCTCCTACAAATATCTGAACCCTCTAGTTTTGCGCCAATAGGAACTCGGTGACAGCTCTGCTTGGAACGCACCTCCGTCACACACGACATTTTGAAGACTGGGAATTGCCCCACCACTTATCGGAGCTTCATATAACTATAGCGTCTGAACCAGGAACAGTCCACGTTTCCCCACAACAAATTCCGCATTGTTCAGTCGAAATTGACCGAGATGCGATGCACCTAACTCCAAATGCCATTTCCGGCCAGAGCGGCCGAGCAGTTCTAGGCGCTACAGTCTTGAACTGCGTGACCACTACGGTCGCAGGTTCGAATCCTGCCTAGGACATAGATGTGTTTGATGTCCTTAGGTTGGTTAGGTTTAAGTAGTTCAAAGTTCTAGGGGACTAATGACCTCAGAAGTTAAGTCCCATAGTGCTCAGAGCCATTTGAACCAACCAAATGCCATTCCGCTTCAAAGTTTGTTAATTCCTATTGTGCAGCCCTGATAACGTTGGAATCCTTTCCAAATCAATCACCCGAGTACAAATGACACTGGTGGAGCAGTGCGCTGCCCCTTTACACCTCATGTACGCGTCACTACCGCCATCTGTATATATCGCTATCCCATGACTTTTGTAATCTCCTTGTACATCCGCGACTAGTTCTTATTTTAATATATCACTGTACTGTGAGGCAGCAACCACAGTTCTTTCGTATTTTTAGTGTAAAATAATACTATTTGGGAAATACAGCCTTAGAGAATATTGCTGTTTTCAGTGGTGTTTTGCTATGCTTACTTTATTTATCTGTATTTTTTACCCTTTTTTGTATTGTAGTGAGCTCAAAAATTATTAATAACGTCACGGAACATAAAATTCCCAATGAGATCGCCCAACACTGTGACCCAATAATTAAATGACATCAGTTATTAAATGAAAAAACACAAAAAAGTTGTGACATTAAAGGGTAGATATATGAATAAAACATATTACTTGATGATTAAAACGTGAAAGAAATGTGTTTATTTCAGTGCTGTTTATGCATACCAGATCAAAATTACAAATCTCAGGCCCTAGTTGACTGGGCATGGACACAACTCAGTTACAGAAGAGAAAGGGGGGACGAATCATCTTACGATTATTTGTCATCATTCGTCGTGAAGTATGGCGGCGGCAGGCGCTGCGTCGATCCGGCGCGTCGCCTCGGAGCTGTGTGGCGCGTGTCGGCTGACCTCATCAGCAATCGAAGCCTTTGTGGCGAGGCCCAGGTACGAGTTCTGCACTGTCTGCCCGTTGTCGGTTGCGCGGCCAAAGTTGTGCAATCACGGCGTCGGAAGGCGGATGTTGGCGATGGATGGAAGAGCCACGTCCTCCCGCTTCCGCGCTGTCTCGGCGACTGCCTCTTCTCCCCTCATCCATTTCCCAGCTCAACTCTTCCTCGAAATTTTCAACTCTCGCGGCGTTGTCGTTGGGAGACTCAATTTACAGTGCAGCCCAATGGCAGGTCGCCATTTCATTGCCACGCGTCTCTCGAAACAAATGGAAATACACTACTGGCCATTAAAATTGATACACCAAGAGGAAATGCAGATGATAAACGGGTATTCATTGGACAAATGTAATTTGCCAGAACTGACATGTGATTACATTTTCACGCAATTTGGGTACATAGATCCTGAGAAATCAGTACCCACAACAACCACCTCTGGCCGTAATAACGGCCTTGAAACGCCTGGGCATTGAGTGGAACAGAACTTGGATGGCGTGTACAGGTACAGCTGCCCATGCAGCTTCAACAAGATACCACAGTTCATCAAGAGTAGTGACTGGCGTATTGTGACGAGCCAGTTGCTCGGCCACCATTGACCAGACGTTTTCAATTGGTGAGAGATCTGGAGAATGTGCTGGCCAGGGCAGCAGTCGAACATTTTCTGTATCCAGAAAGGCCCGTACACGACCTGCAACATGTGATCATGCATTACCTACTGAAATGTAGTGTTTCACAGGGATCGAATGAAGGGTAGAGTCACGGCTCGTAGCACATCTGAAATGAAACGTCCACTGTTCAAAGTGCCGTCAATGCGAACAAGAAGTGACCGAGACGTGTAACCAATGGCACCCCATACCATCACGCAGGGTGATATGCCAGTATGGCGATGACGAATACACGCATCCAATGTGCGTTCACCGCAATGTCACCAAACACGAATGCGACCATCCGGATGCTGTAAACAGAACCTGGATTCGTCCGAAAAATGACGTTTTGCTATTCGTGCACCCAGGTTCGTCGTTGAGTACACCATCGCAGGCGCTCCTGTCTGTGATGCAGCGTCAAGGGTAACCGCAGCCATGGTCTCCAAGCTGATAGTCCATGCTGCTGCAAACGTCGTCGAACTGTTCGTGCAGATGGTTGTTGTCTTGCAAACGTCCCCATCTGTTGACTCAGGGATCGAGACGTGGCTGCACGATCCGTTACAGCCATGCGGATAAGAGGCCTGTCACCTCGACTGCTAGTGATACGAGGGCGTTGGGATCCAGCACGGCGTTCCGTATTACCCTCTTGAACCCACCGTTTCCATATTCTGCTTACAGTCATTGGATCTCGACCAACGCGAGCGCAATGTCGCGATACGATAAACCGCAATCGCGATAGGCTACAATCCGACCTTTATCAAAGTCGCAAACGTGATGGTACGCATTTCTCCTCCTTACACGAAGCATCACAACAACGATTCACCGGGCCGCGCCGGTCAACTGCTGTTTGTGTATGAGAAATTGGTTGGAAACTAACCTCATGTCAGCACATTGTACTTGTCGCCACCAGCGCCAACCTTGTGCGAATGCTCTGGAAAGGTAATCATTTTCATATCACAGCATCTTCTTCCTGTCGGTTAAACTTATCGTCTGTAGCACATCATCTTCTTGGTGTAGCAATTTTAATGACCAGTAGTGTACATCTTGCGTGAGCTGCTGTGCACTTGGGAATGGGCATCTTTCTCACTATTTCGCATTCTTACGATGTTTTTGTACATTTTGGAACTGTTGCGAGAGCAGCTACAGTATTCTTTGTAACCGCTATCACTGCGTGAGGCCTTGACAGACTCACGTTTGGGCTTCATCTCAGACTCTGCTAGCGTCCGTGATTTATAAGGAACGTCCTTACTGTCGAGAAAAACATTTTCTTACGATTGCTGAATTCTTTCACACGCATCCCTGTGCGAATTCTCCGGGTTTTGCGTAAGCTCTTCTCTGTGCCCATGGGGTGCTGGAATTGTCGGCACATTCTTGGTTTCTAAGCCAGGTAAAATGACTGCTGTCAGGCCAGGAGAACTCACGTGCTTTCGCCCGTACGTTCTTAACGTTCCGTCGTAATGGCAGCAGACGTCCACCAGCTCTCGGGACGCTTCTCGTTGTCGGCCGGGCTCTTCGCAACGTATCCCTTACTAAGCGAGGCGAGGGTGTCCGCCGTCCACCCGGCTTCCAGAATGCCGGAGCGTCGCTTCCAGCATGGCTGCAGCGACCTCTGCTCGGGCGCCCGCCACAAGGTGTCCGGCTTCATCCCCTTCCTCCTCCTCCTCCTCCGCCACCTCCTCGGCCGCTGGCTCTGCGGGTTGGCGAAAGTGGCCTCGGGTGGATGTATCGCATTATTTCCCATTTCATGCAAGGATACAGCACCATTACTGCTCAAGTGATTTTTCTGGGTTTTTGAATTCCACTTTCTTGACAATGTGTCCTCGGGTTCATTATAATGAATTTTCGTTGCTATCTAATTTATCCCCTTTCCTTAGTGAGATTTTTAGGTGTTGTATTCATGTCGGGTCTCCAGCCGAAACATATCGTCACCTGGACACAATATTTCGGCGATGCACCTGGCCGCCATGTTCAGGTGAGTAGGCCGTCGCACTATTTCACCCGAACTGAAATCAAGCGCGCAGCGGCGGTTCCTTTATACACGGATGGTGGGACCACCGCGCGTGCCCGAACGTAACTGACATCTAGCGACACACAGCAAACCTGTAGAAACGATATATCGTTATCAAACACTATTGACAGTTTTTGATGACCAAAACAAGGACCGTTGTTTTTTGATGTCAAAGGAAACAGAGTTTCAACTCTTACTTAAAGGATACCCCTTATCTGTGTTTATAATATTGTCAGATAGCCGGATTTCTATGGCTTATTTCACTACACAGTTCCAATACCGCGACGCAGAGGCAACCACTTGTGTCTCATGGTACAACGTTTTTTGTCCTGCGATAAGACAATGTTCCACCACTGCAGGTTTTTCTGGCTGAAATAAACGCGTATGGTGATGATGCTCTACGCAACGATCCTGGACCGTACGAATCGTTTGTGCAATATAGGATTTTCCGCAATGGCAGGGAATCTTGTAGACCCCGGGCTTTCTCAAAACCAAATCCTCCTTCACTGATATTTACTATCAAAAACAGTCTTGATCACAATTTATTGATTACGGTGACCGGTTTCGACCACTACTGTGGTCATCTTCAGACCAATGAGTAAGAACCTCCTTCTGGTGGTAAATCACTTGTAGGATTTACAACCAGAAGGAGGTTCTTACTCTATGGTCTGGAGATGACCACAGTAATGCTCGAAACCGGTCACCGTAATAAATAAATTGTGATCAAGACTGTTTTTGATAGTAAATATTTGTAACACATTGATCACTGTTCACTCCCAAAATATATTCAAAAGTAACTCATTCACTGAGGCCAGCAGAGCTCTGGTCTTACCTGGCGGACGGACTACACTTCTAATATCAAATTTCATTAAAATTCTTCCTGTGTTTGAAGATATACTCCCCGTAAAAAATGGTTCAAATGGCTCTGAGCACTATGGGACTTAACATCTATGGTCATCAGTCCCCTAGAACTTAGAACTACTTAAACCTAACTAACCTAAGGACAGCACACAACACCCAGCCATCACGAGGCAGAGAAAATCCCTGACCCCGCCGGGAATCGAACCCGGGAACCCGGGTGTGGGAAGCGAGAACGCTACCGCACGACCACGAGATGCGGGCTCCCCGTAAAAGGTACGAATGCCACAGGTATGCTTGTATCTTCTGTTGGTTCCGCGAAGGTCGAATCTGTAGAGTACGACGAATCTGATTGTCAGCATAACCATCCTACTTGAACACAGCTATTAGATGGTCCAGCTCTTGTGTCAAATTATCTGCATCTGCGATTTTTAGTAATTTGATTTAGAATGTGCCCTTTTGATTTCCTGTATACTGTGGGGATCCCGTGTGACCCAATGCGATCTGGGAATTTTACTGCTTTTTCAGAACTTCCACAGAAATTGTCAGGCGATTTCGCGCCAGAATGTGAGCGTACTCTTATCTCACACTAAGCCGCGTCCACACGTGACGCACAGCGCTGCGGCGCGCCGGACAGAACCAGGGAAAGAGTCTCGGCACAGCACGGCACAACCACTGAGGGCGTGAAACCGCACCGTCCTGCGCCACTCTGCGCAAGAACAAATAAATTCTGCGCTGAGTCGATATGTCACACTGTTTGGAGGGCGTTTCGCGTTTTCCATATTTACTGAAGCGTGCGTGCGCACACTGGAACATTGCTGAGCACTTACAGACACTGTGCTCCATTCTGCTCAGTTCTTCCCAAGTCTGCACCGGTCTGCGCTACCCTACGCCGCGCGTTTTTGTGCAAAATGTGTTCAAATGTGTGTGAAATCTTATGGGACTTAACTGCTAAGGTCATCAGTCCTTAAGCTTACACACAACCTAAATTATCCTAATGACGAACACACAGAGCCATGCCCGAGGGAGGACTCGAACCTCTGCCGGGACCAGCCACACAGTCCATGACTGCAGCGCCAGAGACCGCTCGGCTAATCCCGCGCGGCGTTTTTGTGCAGGCTGCGGCGATGCGCGGCCCTGCGCGCCCGGTGCTCATAGAAAGCAAGCGGATAACCTGCGTAGCAGGGTCCAGCTCGGGGCGCCTTGATCCAACACGGGAAATATCGCCTTGTTATCTAATGAGGCAGAGGCCCTCAATGGCAGCCGGTTGGGAGAGCCGGCTAGCACGTGCCCACGCCTCGCGGCCAGTCGGGACCAACGACACATTTCGGCGGGCTTGTTGGCGACGCGCTGCGCTGACAGAATCGAGATGCGCGTCCACCAATTCTTTTTCAAACGGTCTTACACTAAGTATTAACTAATAAATTATGACTTTCACTTTATTTTTGGCTTTATAAGACAGCTTCATGATGAAGTGCCCGTCACATCGCTAACACTGATAGATATTGTGATATTTTACGTATGAGTAACGTGGCAAGGAAAAATAAGAATGACTACGGATTTCATTTCGTTCATTTTAGACCATATATTGCTGCATATGAAATGTAGCTAACTTGGGGATCAGCATCTGTACCCAGTTTTCGAGAAAATGGCTTTTATATAGAGTGTATTCTGCCGACCGTGTCCGTGCTAAAATGAAATATTCATAACAACCCTCGTACCTCATAAACTGCTCGAGATACCGAAATTAGATTTTGGCAAATGACAGTACACAGAGGGGAGAGTATTTTGCCATATATCTAACACACAGAACTTTCTTCCCTACGGCGACAGAACAGTAGCTGTTGCTTTTACTGTATTTTTTCATTCCAGTAATATTCAGTTATTCAGAGAATTTAATATTTGATCAGTGAAAACATATATAGCATTTTCTGTTGAGAAGTCTTTCTGAAAACCAAATTGACATTTTGGTAGTACTCCACTTTTCAAAATCTCTGATGCTACTCTTGAATAATTCCTTTTTGAAGAATTTTGGATAAAGCTGTCAGAAGTGAGATTGGGTGGTAGTCGTTAGCATCAGACCTTTTTTATGGAATGGTTTAACAATAGCAGATTTCAGTCTATGTGAAAAAATGCCCTGTTTCTGTGAGCTACTACATACGTGGCTGAGAATCTTTCTTAGCTGCTGGGAACAAGCTTTCAGTGCACTGTTGGAAATGCCATCAATTCTGGGTGAGCTTTTACTTTTGAGTGAATTTATTATTTTTCTAATTTCACTAGGAGAAGTGGGTTGAATTTCAATTTTATCAAATTGCATAGGTATTGAATGTTCCATATATTGCCTTGCATTTTCTAATGAATAGCTGGATCCCATTTTCTATAGAACACTTACAAATGATTATTAAAAATATTTCTACTTCTTAACAAACTTTTCATTGAGTTTGATAGAACTACAGTCTTCCTGTTCTCTCAGTGTCCTTGTTTTCCTTCCAACAATACTCCAAATTGTTTTATTCTTAATAACGGATGTGCTAATCTCAGGCATAATGCACATTCTTCTGGACTTTTTAGTAACTTTTCTTAATAAAATGCAGTAGTTTTTGTAATGGCTCTGAGCACTATGGGACTCAACTGCTGAGGTCATAAGTCCCCTAGAACTTAGAACTACTTAAACCTAACTAACCTAAGGACAACACACACATCCATGCCCGAGGCAGGATTCGAACCTGCGACCGTAGCGGTCGCGCGGTTCCAGACTGAAGCACCTAGAACCGCTCGGCCACCAGCGGCCGGCAGTTTTTGTAATGTTTCACTGTTTCGTGATCATTAATCCCTATAGGTATAAGATACATTTCCATTTCCTGTTTATAAAATATTTTATCCTTTTAGTAAGCCAAGGTTTTTAGTTGATTTCTTACAATTTCATTTCACTGTTTTCTTAGGGATACTGTTTTCAAAAATACTCAAAGGTATCAAGAGATAAGTTAAATTTTAAATTAGCATGGGGTTCCGTGTACACTTCTTCCCAGTCTAATTGTTTCAAGCTTTCCCTAGAATTTTCAATTGTTAAATCGTTAACTGGATGCACTATTTTGAAGGACTGTTTTGTATTACTGTTTGGAGTTATGTCATATCATATAGCTGTGCATCATGATGAGACAGACCATTCTTAACACGAAAAGTTTTTATTTGATTAAATTTATCTTTATCTATAAAAACGTTAGCTGTCTTTCTTGTACCACCTTGATAGAAAATCAATAACTGATGTCAAATTGAAAGAACCAAGTAATCCTTCAAGATCAAGCTTTCTATCTGTCTCTCTCAGGAAATTTACATTGAAATCCCCACAAACAATAATTTGCTTCCCTCTGACTGACCGATAGCACAACAAAAAACACAAGTTTCTTCAAAAATAGCAGAAAATTTACCAATGGATAGCTATAGACAGCTACAGTTATAAAAGTACCATTATTAAGTTTAAGCTCACACACACATATTTCTGAATGTTGGGTTATACAAAATCTTTTAGTTTCCAAATTTTTTATACTGTGATAAATTTTAACATATGTGGCTACTCCTTCTCGCTTCACTGCATCTCACATGTTCTGAAAGCTTATATCCACCTATATTTGATTTTTCCATATTTGTGACTATATGATTTTCAGATAGGCATAGTACATCTCTTCCACCCTCAGTTTCTAAATCCTCTTAACAAACAAGAAGCTCACCTAGTTTGTTTTTGATCTCCTGATATTCTGATACAATATACTAACATCATTTTTCACTGTGCTTTTATTAGAATCTTGTGCCACACTAACGTTATCTTTCACTGTACTTTTATGAGAACCTTGCGATATTTCAACATCTCTACTACCAGCCTGTCTTATCTTCTCAGGAAGCTTAATTTCATTCAATGTTGAACCACTGAGCACTGATCTTAGCCTAAAAAAGAGGTTCTCCCATGAGTTTCAGTGCCCCTTCATAGAGATTTTTCTATGAACCCGGCCAATCATCCCGTTGCTATTGAGATGCAGACCATGTCTTGTGAAGTCCCACCTACCAACAGCCTGACAAAGTATCTGCCCAAAGCAGCTGACCTAACTCCATATTGACCCTCCTGACAGAGCTGTTCAATTGGGGCAAATCATACCACATGAAATCAGGAACCAAGCAAACATTTGTGCGGTTCGTTGCAGATGCTTTTTGCCAAGGCAAACTCAGTACTGAAACTTCCTGGCAGATTAAAACTGTGTGCCGGACCGAGACTCGAACTCGGGACCTTTGCCTTTCGCGGGCAAGTGCTTTACCAACTGAGCTACCCAAGCACGACTCATACCCCGTCCTCACAGCTTTACTTCTGCCAGTACCTCGTCTCCTATCTTCCAAACTTAACAGAAGCTCTCCTGGGAACCTTGCAGAACTAGCACTCCTGAAAGAAAGGATATTGCGGAGACAGATTATAACTGTGTACCGGACCGAGACTCGAACTGCCAGGAAGTTTCATATCAGCGCACACTCCGCTGCAGAGTGGAAATCTCATTCTGGAAACATCCCCCAGGCTGCGGCTAAGCCACGTCTCCGCAATATCCTTCCTTTCAGGAGTGCTAGTTCTGCAGGGTTCGCAGGAGAGCTTCTGTAAAGCTAGGAAGGTAGGAGACGAGGTACTAGCAGAAGTAAAACTGTGAGGACGCGGCGTGAGTCGTGCTTGGGTAGCTCAGTTGGTAGAGCACTTGCCCGCTAGAGGCAAAGGTCCCGAGTTCGAGTCTCGGTCCGGCACACAGTTTTAATCTGCCAGCAAGTTTCATATCAGCGCACACTCCGCTGCAGAGTGGAAATCTCATGCTGGAAACTCAGTACTGTTTCCCGCTCCGCCCGCTACCACAACATGATTCTGCTTTACAAAACCCTTGCACAATGATCCTAGATCCTATGTTACTTGGCTAAGACATGCACTGCGTTTGAAAAACCTGGTGACTTGAAGAAGCATAAAAGCAAATGTGTAATATCTTCACTTACATTACTGCAAAGCCACGCTAATGCTATTTTCACCTGCTCTTGATGACCCTTAAAAATTACATTATACCATTGTAGAAGTCTGTAGGTCTCTTACATCGCAGCAGATCAGAAAGTTCTACGTGCTAACCATTTAAAAAAAAATTCTTTGCGTGCTATCAGTTACTAAAATCTCGTTTCTATATCTCTAACGGTTTAGGAAATATGAGGGGTGTTATGAATACTTCATTTTTACGCATGTGCGATCGGAAGTGAACGCCGTACGTAAAATCTGAACTGGAGGCAGATATCGATACTGTCCCAAGTTTAAAGAAGAATGCAAAATGGTAGCTACATTTCTTATGCATCAATGTATGGTCTAATATCTACCAAACGCAAATTTATACGGAACCTCCTTTTCACTGCAACGTTTTCGAATTTCGTGCAGAATGTGACTTATATGTGAAATATCACAATAACTATGACCAGTAACGAAATGGTGGAGACTTCACCAAGACGCTGACACACAGAGCTACAAGTAGCATAAAAATAATTTTTTTTTACCTAATAGTTTCTGCGAAATACTTTGAGGGAAACTGCAGAGCTAACGGAGCGCGCACAACGTTCGACCCCCGTAATGGCACGGCTGCATCATGCCTAGCAGGCTAAGCGGCGCGTTGCGTTCTCTGCGTGGAGCCGTAGGCACGGTGGAGCCATACTGGAGGACGTGGCGAGTCAGCTCAAAAAAATGGCTCTGAGCACTATGGGACTCAACTGCTGAGGTCATTAGTCCCCTAGAACTTAGAACTAGTTAAACCTAAGGACATCACAAACATCCATGCCCGAGGCAGGATTCGAACCTGCGACCGTAGCGGTCTTGCGGTTCCAGACTGCAGCGCCTTTAACCGCACGGCCACTTCGGCCGGCACGAGTCAGCATGCAGACTACGTGCTTTCTTTCTGTTCTTACTCTGTACACAGTATTTGAACAAACCATGAGTAACGTGCCGGTGCTTGAGGTCTGAAATAAGGCTGGGCTTTGTCGCGAACGTGGACAGGAGACAAGCAGCGTTGTCAATTCGACTGATTTTCCGTCATATCTAACGGATCGGGTAAGGAAAAACGTGAATTTTTTTTCATGGCTGACGGATTTTTTAACGAATGTTGTTACATTGCTTCTTACTGAAAAATCCACCTGCGACTGCACGTTCATTGTACAATGAGATTAAATATTAAAATTTTGCATGATTGATCTGTGTTGAGTTCTGCAGTAAACACAAGAATGGAGTTAATTTATGTTGCAGCATTACTGAGCGCAAATCTTCCTTCGCCATATTCGTAAAGGAGCAGGCTAGTACCCCAGACCTCTCACTGAGCACCAAAAGAACTTCAGTTGTCGTCTCTCTCTAAATGGAACAGTTAGTTATAGGTTTTCCTAGGTTCATTGCGTTATCTGTTAAAAACGCCTAAAGTACAGTAGAAGCAAAACGACTGGTTTCTTGCTTTCAGGCTAACGATTACAATGAAGGCTAATTACACTGAAGAAGCGGAGAAACTGGTATAGGCAAGCGCATTCAAATACAGAGATATGTAAACAGGCAGAAAACGGCGCTACGGTCGGCAACGGCTATATGAGACAGCAAGTGGCTGGCGTAGTTGTTAAATCGGTTACTGCTGCTACAATGGCGGGTTATTAAGATTTAAATGAGTTTGGTTCAAATGGCTCTGAGCACTATGCGACTCAACTTCTGAGGTCATCAGTCGCCTAGAACTTAGAACTAATTAAACCTAACTAACCTAAGGACATCACACACATCCATGCCCGAGGCAGGATTCGAACCTGCGACCGTAGCGGTCACGCGTAAATGAGTTTGAACATGGTGTTATAGCCGGCGCACGATCGATGGGACACAGCATCTCCGAGGAACCGATGAAGTTGTAACGTCTACGCTCGGGCGTACGTTAACTCTTTAAAGCCTGTACTATGGTAAGTTGACGGGCTTCACCTTATAAGAAAGGATTTTAGTAAATATGTTGACCGCGTGTACCTGAATGGAGGCAAAATCAGACTTACACCCACTCAGTAACAACAATGATACGTCAAGCAAGTATAAAGTGCAACTACACGTTAGGACGGGCAAGAAACATACACAGCAGATGCTACCAATTGTTAATAATACGGTCACCAGCCTAATTAGGCATTAAGTGAGTTTTTTTTCCTTGTACAAGTGGATGTACGTACAAGCATAACAACACGTAGTAATACTGCATTATATGGTAAATTTTAGAACCAGAAAAATCTACTGAATTAATATTTTCCCTTTCTGTACTAATTTGGACAAGCTATAAATACACAACATTACACTATAATGATTACTACAAACTGCGTTTTGTCTATTGATCCGACTGAAATCGGGCATAGGTTACCCTAGAAATATCACTTTTGAAACACACATACAAGGTCAATTTTAATAAGGGTAAAACACTGATAAATTTAGGTTTTATATTGACTTTAACTTTGCAGGTCAAATCAGTTCAGTACACTTCAGAATTTAAATGAATAGAAAAGAAAAGAGTGGAGGGGGGAGACCCTGAAACTGTTATAATCACTGTGTTGAAACTATTAACTATTGAAAGCATTAAGCACTCAAGATTTACAATATCTGAGTTACTACTCTTTTTGTCTTATTACTTCCTCATTTAACTACCATTGTTTCTGTCTCAAATTAATGAAGCTTCATTACTAAACCAATTCCAAAATTATCTTCAAGCTTTGTCAGACCTTTGTTCTTTGCTTATATTTTCATTAACAATAAAACTCCTTAAACATCTTTCTAGCATAGATAGGTCTGCAGGTAATTCTTATTAACATAAACTTTAAATCTTCATTTCGGGACACTCGGATTGCACAACATGTGGAAAAGGACCCTGTCTAGGTTAGTGATGAGGATAATTAATTTATAGGACAATTCTGGTAAAAGTTAAGATGTTATTGAACAGTCAGGAACAAAATTAACACTGGTCCACACGAATACAATTCTAAAGATTCAACCTGTTCGTGTCGATGCGGCGGTTGGCGGGCGGCAAGACGGCGAGGCGCACAGCACAGATACAATCACAGCTATGGCTCTTGGTGTATCGGCACTTTGCTTCTTCTTAGCGTCGCAATCCTTTTCCGTTTAGTGCCTATGGAATATAGCCATGCTGTGTAATCGTCGGAAACGTCACATCCGAGGCTCAATGAAATCATGTTTTCCAGGAGAGCCTCCTCGATCCAGAGCGTGTTTCTCAGACCGATGCCCAACTCCGACTATCTTGCTGAGCCCGTTATGCCGTGCCGCGCCCGTGTGCATTTTCCCGCGCTCGCCTGCCATCCACCCTTTACCACTCCCCTACAGACAGGGTATTCACCAAAGGTTTTACATTCCACATATCCTAATACATTGCCTACGTATGGACCAGGCGCACAATTACAATTTTAAACATATTACAATAGATTCAACATGGGTTACACTTCAATTCTGTTCTAGCATTGCTTGAGATTTGACATAAATATTAATATTCACATCGAAAGTTGCTTACGGTTTCTTAAACATAATGACATGAAAAGAAAAGGAAATGAAATCAAAATATTGCTTACACTAATTTATCGAAAATCAGAAGGAAAAAATTATTATATTTACAGTTGTTGTTACAAAGTGGGTTCTTCCCGTCCGACCATTTCACGAGTGTACAGCGAATATCAGGAATCGGATGAAACATCAAATATCCGACATCACTGCGGCCGGAAAAAGATCCTGCAAGAACGGGACTAACGTCAACTGAAAAGAATCGTTCAACATGACAGAAGTGCAACCCTTCCGCAGGTTGCTGCAGATTTCAATGCTGGGCCATCAGAAATTATCAGCGTACGAACCATTCAAGGAAGCATCATTGATATGGGCTTTCGGAGCCGAAGGCACACTCGTGTACTCTTGATGACTGCACGACACAAAGCTTTACGCCTCGCCTGGGCCCGTCAAGACCGACATGTTACCTGGTCGGACGAGTCTCGGACGTGTACGGGTATGGAGACAACCCCATGAATCCGTGGACCCTGCATGTCAGCAGGGGCTGTTCAAGCTGGTGGAGGCTCTGTAATGGTTTGGATCGTATGCAGCTTGAGTGATATGGGACCCCTGATACGTATAGATACGACTCTGACGGGTAACACGTAAGCAAGCATCTATAGATACGACTCTGACGGGTAACACGTAAGCAAGCATCCTGTCCAATCACCTGCATCCATTCATGTCCATTGTGCACTCCGACGGACTTTGGCAATTACAGCAGGACAATACGACACTCCACACGTCCGGAATCGCTACAGAGTCGCTCCAGGAACAATCTTCTGAGTTTAAACACTTCCGCTGGCCACCAAACTCCTCTGACACGAAATTATTTAGCATATCTGGCATGCCTTGCAACGTGCTGTTCAGAAGAGATCTGCAACCCCTCGTACTCTTACGGATTTGTGGATAGCCCCATTGGTGTCAGTTCCCTCTAGCAGGACTTCTGGCATTAGGCGAGTCAAAGTTACGTTATGCTACGGCACTTCTGTGTGCTCGCGGGGGCCCTATACGATATTAGGAAGGTGTACCAGTTTCTTTGGCTCTTCAGTGTACAAACGTTAGAAAAGGCAGAGGGTACAGCGGGTTGAACATCAGAAGTCAGTGCCAGTGTCAGTGTCTGAGTCCATAGGCTGAGAGGCAACAAAAATAGCAATCACTTGAAGTATTGTCAAGCAAAAAATTTTGAGAGCAGCACTCCAATTGACAAAAAGCCAACTCGTCTGAGATTATCCTAGGCTGGTGACGAGCGACACGAAGTTGGCGTCCGCAGGATCTGACTGAGAACTCCCTCTGAATACAAAAACATGGGTTTTTAAAGACTGAGGTGGCGCACTGTCTCTCCCTTTCTACCGTGGAGCCGCCAATCAGGCAGCGGACTACCTGGCGTGTATATCTGCTACTTCCTGCTTTCTCTGGCCAACCACTTTCAGGTCCTTTCCTTCCTCCGACTCTGTAGGTGGGGATGTTTCTGGCCTTTTCACGTTAACAGCTCCAAGTTTTGTAGCAACAGCGTCAGCTGGAAGATAAACGTCATTGCTCTCCCTGTTATTCCTAGCAACAAGTGATATAGGTCACTGCCCTGAGGCTTCTTATGAGTGGTCGCAGTTGCAGGGGTTCTACCCATTTCCCATCACACTCTAACCTGTGAGTACCTACTGACTTTGCGGTACTGAGGGGCAAGTATCAAGCTTGCAGATATGCTAATGCGTGCCTGCTTGTGACCACCTCTTACTACGACGCCTTACAAAAGCGACTAGATGGTGAATACAGTTAGGTAGCTGTTATTTCTCTGAAGTGAGATTCGTACTCTGGGAAAGCTGCCAGAGCGTTTGCGATTCGCAGGCGCCTCTTGTTACTGTTTACCCCTAAAGTTAACACATATGTCTGCTCTCGGTTCTGTGTCTGACTTCTTATCAAAAAAATGGCTGTGAGCACTATGGGACTTAACATCTGAGGTCATCAGTCCCCTAGAACTTAGAACTACTTAAACCTAACCAACCTAAGGACATCACACACATCCATGCCCGAGGCAGGATTCGAACTTGCGACCGTAGCGGTCGCGCGGTTCCAGACTGAAGCACCTAGAACCGCTCGGCCACACCGGCCGGCGATTTCTTATCTCGGAGTGCCCTCACTGGGTTCCTACAACATAACGTTTAACAATGTACTCGTCAATTCGTCGTCAATATATGACGATTTGACAGGAATAGTTTCTGAAGGGGCCTGGTGACCCTGGAGTACACTTTGTGTAACTGTTCTGTCGCTGAATGTGAAGTACATCTGTGTGAAAATGACACGTAAAAATAACATTTTACTAACGGAAAATGCTATACGCCAGATTGGTACATGAACTCAATTGTCTAAGCGGGAAATCCAGATTCGAGTCTCGATCTACCACAGATTTTCATTCTCGTCCTTCCATTATGCAGCTGATGGTTGCCCGTATTCGCAATTGCGAACACATTTTATGTATCTCACAATTGCCGTAGTCAGCGCAGTGCCTGTTCCTGACATGCTTCTCCGAAGGAACTTTGCTCGTTCTTCTTAAACAACAAAAGCAATGCCGTTCCATAAAAGTTTTGAAGCTAAAAATGCTGATCCTTGTGAATTTTTCATGGATTTATCAACAATAATCGGATTCACGGTCTCGAAAGTGGTCGTACCACGTCCGAATATTGATCGCCCAACTATACTTGTTGAACATTACTTGGACCCAGAACCCTACCTTGGTTTTGGATTCGATTCAAAGATAAAGCAATTGAAAAGAAGAAATTCCGTAACCGAGCAAGGAGAGCACTAACTTCCTCAACGATGCATTAGATTTGTGATAAATTTACTACATCAGCCCAGTTCAAGGTAAAGTAGTATACTATCTGCAGTTGATTATATAAGCATACGTATTATTAACCTATTTTCGGAGTCATGCTATTAACTGATCCTATCTGATAATATTGAAGTGCTTCAGGAAACTAATTTCCTGTCTTATAAAAATGTACTAAACGTTCATAAACAAACTTCGGTTCCCATGTTGTCCCGTTTGCAATACTCAAATAACGAAATATCGCTTACAGAAATATAGAATTTTTGTCAGAGATTAAACAGTATGAAGATGGAACTGGGAAATATCCATTCAAGTAATGCTAAAGTCACAATATTAGTAAAATTTAAACAAAAAATGAAATGAAGATAAATAAGGTAAATGTTTTAAATGCGACCATTTTAGGTTAGGTTTTTCAGTGACTATTACTGACATTAAATGAAACAACAAGTTTACTATTACCAGTCACTGTTTCTCCACCACGCGTTTCAAAGGTTTAAACCTCCATCATCAGGTGGATTAACATTTGTTAGTACGACACTGTTTCACAGAACATGCTCTGAAATAGCGTTTTGTTTCTCCACTAGACGGCGCCACAAGTTCCTCCAAAAAATCGTGACACAACACACACATGACGTACTAACAAATGTAAATTCACCTGATGATGAGATTTAAACCTTTGAGACTGGTCGCGGAGACAAATAAACAGTAACTGGTAACAGTAAACTTGTTTTTTCATTTAATGGTAAATGCAGTTTTTTTACAACCTGTCAGGACTAAAACGAAGTGACAAAATTTGTTATGCACACGAATTGGCTCATAAAGTAATGAATATGGATGGAGCGATGAGCCTTTGACTTCTGCAGTTCCCACTGTAGACCAGGACCCCAGTATTGAAAGTGACGAACGTTTAGATCTAGCTTTTTAATAAATTTCAGTGTTAAATGTGACTGAAAATCTGTAAGAAATTGTACCTACCGCAGTTTTATTTTGACGGATTTTTATTGACAGAAACAATATTCCAATGTATTTCTGAAGGGAACTTCCAATATGATTAACTCAAAGTTAAAGTTATCATTGCAGACACTGTGTAGCCGTTCTGTGTCGGGATCCGCGTCCGTACGGAGCCAGTGTTGTATCGGAACGTGAATCGCGTTGTGTTGAACGTGATAATGCTTCTCCTAAAGTTGTAAGTGTTGTTGCAATGGGACTTGAATGTTGTGAAGAATCGGGTTTCTTATCCAAGTGTGCTGTATCGACTAATAAATGAAAAGTGTTCTAGACTGCACTGTTTATGTACACGCCATCACGATTTATGATCGGGATATTTATGACTGTCTCGCTGGCCTGTCACACCATCCAACTGAACTGTGCGCACAGCGGATCAGGAAGACGCGCCTCCCTACGCCGTGCGGTCTGAGATGGGACGACTACCGATTGAAGTCGATGCTTTCAATATAAGGCTACGAGTCACAATTCAAGGCGATTTATTCTATCTTATTTGACGAACGCCGCGAATCTAATGGTATGCTTTTTAGTCTTTTAACTTCATGAACTGAGCCGGCCGGAGCGGCCGGAGTGGCCACGCGGTTCTAGGCGCTACAGTCCGGAACCGCGCGACCGCTACGGTCGCGGGTTCGAATCCTGCCTCGGGCATGGATGTGTGTGATGTCCTTAGGTTAGTTAGGTTTAAGTAGTTCTAAGTTCTAGGGGACTTATGACCTCAGCGGTTGAGTCCCATAGTGCTCAGAGCCATTTGAACCATTTTTTTTTTTCATGAACTGAGATTAACAACCTGACGACCATGGCATTGTCTGTCGAAACGGGTTGTTGTTTTTAGGACATAAAACGGTTGAATACTATCAATTATTATTGTTCACTAATACGTTTTGTCTGAAACAGCTCCATACGTCCCACTTTTATACCCTCCCATCTCCAAATCCCGCAGCCGCACCCACCTCTATGTTTCATTTGTCACTCTGGCTTTTTCCATGCAGTCTACAAAACTCGCATACTAGAAGTTCAACACTAGTATTCGTCAATTTCGGTTATTTTTGTTACACCCTTCCTGCTCCCATCACTATTTCAATAGCCGGCCGCGGTGGTCTAGCGGTTCTAGGCGCTCAGTCCGGAACCGCGAGACTCCTACGGTCGCAGGTTCGAATCCTGCCTCGGGCATGGATGTGTGTGATGTCCTTAGGTTAGTTAGGTTTAAGTAGTTCTAAGTTCTAGGGGACTGATGACCACAGATGTTAAGTCCCATAGTGCTCAGAGCCATTTGAACCACTATTTCAATAGATTCGTAAGGGTGAGATGTCCTCGACACTGCCACAAGACAATCAGTACGACAACCCCCTTCCTAGAGATGCTAGGGTACTTTCACCCACAGTATTTTATTCTAGACCAGCTAAGTTCTCGCCGTTCGCAAGGTATTTATTTATTCCAGTCTTCTTTTAGTCCATCTCCTACTCCTTCCTCTGCCTATCTCCTCCTCCCGCCTCGCTCTGCTTATCTCCTCGTTTTTGTTTTCTATTTCCATTTCCTGCTCTTCCCTTTCCGTTTCCTTCTCTCCCCTCTCTGTTGATCTCGTCCTGTCCGTCTCTTTGTCCACCTGTTCCTCCCCCATGTGTGTCCTTGTCCTCCTTTTTCTATTCTGTATTTGCTTCTCCCTCCCCCTCTGTCCATCTGTCCATCACCTCCTCCCTCCTCTTTCTGCTCCTCACACCTCTCTTTGTTCATCTCCTCCATTTCCCGTACTTTGCCCATCTTTACCTCTCTGTTCTCTCTGTTCATCTTCTCTTTCCTTTCTCTGTTCATCTGCTTCTCTCCCCTCTCTTATCCATCTTCTTCTCTTCCCATTCTTTTCATTTCCCCTCCCCGATCCCTCTCCATCACCTTCTCTCTCTGCTTTCTCCATCTCCTTCCACCCCCTCTCTGTACTTCCATTTCCTCTCTCAACTTTATCACTCCCGCCCCATAGAATGTTGCTGGTTCTTATAAGGTATGGTATTTATTACCACAAAGTAAGCGATAAGTCTACTGAATATGGTTGAAATCTATCTAGGGGTTTAGGAGACGCTTTGCCCATATGCACACATACACCAACGGAAAAAAATTGCAACATCAAGAAGGAGTTGTGTGACAAGTGGTAGGCGTGTTTCGACATCTGAAACATGATGTCTAACCAGTCGTATAAGAGCAGAGACAATAGCGCTTCTATGAGGACGCAAATCAAGGTTGCTTAAATACATGCTGTAACCGTCGTGATCATTAGTTAGACTTCGGATTGGACGAGGTTAATTGATAGTAGTCAAAAATGCCTTTAACATGTCAAAGACGCCATTATCAACAGATAATTAAATTTTAAGGAAGTCGTGTGATAGCTCTGCGAGAAATTGGATGTTCCTTTTGCGACACTGCAGAAAGACTTGGCAGAAATGAAGCCACTGTACATGAACACTGGTAGCGTTGGTTATGGGGATGCTCTGTCGCAGGAACACCTGGCTCTGGGCGGCAACGTAGCACCGCCAAGAGGGAAGACAATCGTGTTCGACATATGCAGCAGCAATTTGAGCAGCAGTTGGCACCACAGTGAGGCAACATGTCTGGGTCTGGTACGTTAATAAGCGGTGTAACCACCAGAATGTAGAATGCAAGCATGCAAAAGTGCGCGCATTGTGTTGCACAGGTGCGGAAAGTCAGTTTGTCGGACAGATTTTCATGCCTGTTGCCCTAGGTCGGTTAACACAGGGACAATTAATACTGGTTGTGCATAACGCTCGAGCCAGACCCCCCGAGCCGGCCGGTGTGGCCGTGCGGTTCTAAGCGCTTCGGTTTGGAACCACGTGACCGCTACGGTCGCAGGTTCGAATCCTGCCTCGGGCATGGATGTGTGTGATGTCCTTAGGTTAGTTAGGTTTAAGTAGTTCTAAGTTCTATGGGACTGATGACCTGAGAAGTTAAGTCCCATAGTGCTCAGAGCCATTTGAACCATTTGCACCAGACCCTCCGCTGCGTGCAATGCACTGGTCCCAAACCACCACCATCTGCAATGTCAGGCGAAAACTCATTTTAGGGCACGGTGGAGGTCTCTTGCGTTTTCTAATGATAGCTGGTTCTAGCACTGTGTCGATTAGGAGGGCATTTTAGGGCCCGCAATCAACCTGCCAACCTTTCTGCTTGCTAGACACGTTGGACTTACACCAGGAGTTATGCTGGGAGTGCGATTTCGTACGACAGCAGCAGCACTATCGTGGTTATCCCACACACCCTGGCTACAAATCTGTACGTCAGTCTGGTGATTCGACCTGTTGTACTACCACTGATGAATAGCGTCCAAGAGCGTGTTTTCCAAACGACCACTCCCGCCCACGTGCCTTTGTTGTAACACAACATGCTCTACAAAGTTACGCTATGTTGTCTTGGTCTGCTCGATCACCAGATCGGTCTCCAATCGAGCACATGTTGGACAACACCAAACGACGGCTCGAGCGTTATGCACAACCAGTACTATTTGCCCCTGTGTTAACCGACCTAGGGCAACAGGCATGAAAATCCGTCCGCCGAGCTAACATCCCGCACCTGTACAGCACAATGCGTGCACTTTTGCATGCTTGCATTCTACATTCTGGTGGTTACACCGCTTATTAACGTACCAGCATTTCACATTTGCAATGGCTTCTCTCGCTGTGATGTTGCAGTTTTAATAACCGACGTATGATGCCTAGAGAAATGTGCTCCAGATATTTCATTACTCTACATTATTTACTGTTTGGTGTTGCGTTCTTTTTCACATAAATTTAACATATTTCACTCATATTTGTACACATAGTTCTCTTGTATCTCTGTCGAATTTCCCCCGCAGTTTCGTTTTCACGCAGCACAGTTTCTTTTTAGTCTACTGACTGGTTTGATGCTGCCCGCCACGATTTCCTCTCCTGTGCCAACCTCTTCATCTCAGAGCAGCTCTTGCAACCTATGTACTCAATCATCTTCTGCATGAATTCGAGTCTCTGTCTTCCACTACAGTTTTTGCCCTCTTGTACCACGGAAATCCCTGATGTCTTAAAAGATGTCATATTATCCTATCCCTTCCCATTGTCAGTGTTTTCCACATATTCTGTTCCTCTCCGATTCTGCACAGACTCTCCTCATTTTCACCTTCTCAGTCCACTCAATTTTTAACATTCGTCTGTAGCACCACATCTCAAATGCTTCAATTATCTTCTTTTCCGGTTTCCCCTCAGTCAATGTTTCACCACCATCCAAAGCTGTGCTCCAGATGTACATTCTCAGACATTTGTTTCTCAATTTACGGCCTATGTTTGACACTAGTAGACTTCTCTTTCCTAGAAATGCCCTTTTTTTTCGGTGCTAGTCTGCCTTTGATGGCCTCCTTGCTCCATCCATCACTGGTTATTTGCTGCAGAATTCCTTCATCTTCTTCAAGACCATCAACACTGATGTTAACTGTCTCGCTGTTCTCATTTCTGCTAATTGTCATTACTTTCGTTTTTCTTCGGTTTACTCTCCATCCATACTCGTTAGACCGTTCATTTCATTTAGTAGATCCTGTAATCCTTCTTCACTTTCACTCAGGACAGCAACGTCATGGGCGAATCGGGTCATTGATATACTTTCACCTCGAATTTTAATTCCACTCCTCTTTCATTTCCATAATTTCTTCTTCGATGTACAGACTTAACAATAAGGGCGAAAAACTACATCCCTGTCTCACACTCTTTTTAATCCGAGCATTTCGTTCCTGGTCGTCCACTCTTATTATTCCATCTTGGTTCTTATACATATTGTATATTACCCGTCTCTCCCTGTAGCTTACACTTATTTTTCTCAGAATCAGGAACATGTAGCACCATCTTACACTGTAGAACGCTTTTTCTAGGCCGCCAAATCCTATGGACGTGTCTTGATTTTTCTTTAATCTTGCTTCCATTATCAACCTCAACGTCAAAATTGCCTATTTCTTGCCTTTACCTTTCCTGATGTCAAACTGATCTTCGTCTAGCAAATCCTTAGTTTTCTTCTCCATTCTTCTCCGTACTAGTCTTGTTAGCAACTTGGATGCATGAGCTGTTAAGCTGATTGTGCGATAACTCTCGCACTTGTCAGCTCTTGCAGTCTTCGAAATTGTTTGGAAGATATTTTTCGAAAGTTAGGTGGTATGTCACCTGACTCGTACATTCTACACACCAACGTCAATTGTCGTTTTGTTGCCACATCCCCCAATGATTTTAGAAATTCTGACGGAATGTTATCTATCCCTTCTGCCGTATTTGATCTAAAGTCATCCGAAGCTCTTTTAAATTATAATACTGGATCACCTGTCTCTTCTAAATCGACTCCTGTTTCTTCTTCTATCACATCAGACAAATCTTCCCCCTTATAGATGCATTCAATCTATAAGTGTAAGTGATGAGTGTATCAAATTTGACTGAAATTGATCCAGTGATGTAGCAGATGTGGCATGTACGTACATACATACATATACACACACATACATACATATCAACATACACTTTATGGAATATCCACACATACCGATACGCAAGTACACTTTCATAACATGCATGGACATATCGATACGTAAGTACACATTTATAACATGTATGGACACCAAGTCTTATGAAAAGCAAGAAGCCTGCGTAACGCCATAAAGGACTTGAATCAGTTGACACAATAAAAGAAACTGACTGAAGCAGCAGGTTATGTACACAACCAAAAGTAAGTGGTTTATACGACGATCGCGTTCTTCTAAAACAAACTTCTTGCTTTCTATATGCAATTCATTTAAATATAATCAGGGCCAGCCGGCTTTCCATAGACGTCAGATGCCAAAGAGATAAGTCGGATAACCCTGCTCTGTAGGACGTGATGCTATGTTTCTTCTTTTCAACAAACTAACAGGTAAACCTGACGTTGAATTATTATCTGTCATACGAGTTGGACTGGTTTACAAGAGCATGGAGATCTGATTTTACAGCGTAAGTAGTAAACGAAAATTTCTCTACGGTTTTACTAAAAATGGAGGTATTTGAGAATGAACAAATAAAAATCTCACTGATAAAAACATCAGGAAGCATCTTCTTTATATATATATATATATATATATATATATATATATATATATATATATATATATATATATATATATATATTTGCTTCTTGTTTGTAATTCTTAGGAATTTACAATTTTATTCCCAAACTGATGAAATTTTGCGCACTTTACCTTCAAGACGAATTGTCTACATAAAACTTAGTAATCTGTCTTCAAACATACACGTACGTAATATGTAAAGTGGACAGGTTGTTCCAAATATCTCTAATAATTGTTGCCCAATTTACTTCAGATTTCTACACGATCTCCAGATGGACAATTGGACGAACATAGGCAACAAGGATGGCAGGATAACTTTTTCCACTCTAGGGATTGATCGATGAAAGGATACGGAACAAAAAAGATCTAATGCACTTATATCCGGCACTGCATGTTTTACGTGCTAGATACCAGTTATTCAATCATAATTTGTTACAGAAACTGCGGTCTGATACGCGCTGTACCATGCATCCATAGTTACAGTATGCGTGGTTTCCTGCAAGAGGGTGGTACTGTTCCTCATACGTCATGCCCTAGCGCCTTCTCCTGCCATAGTCATTGTTGTGTCCGATTCACTTCTCTTGCTGACTCACCTTGTGGTCGATGTGATACAGCGTTGTACACAATGGTTCCGTATTCGAATAGAGAGCTTGCCGACATGGAATTTACTTACGGAAAGTTAAATGGCAACGGACGGCGGGCATCAAGGTTGTAGCGTGCGACCTATCCCCGCCGACAACAACCACAGCATTCAGTGTTCAGAACAGTGTTTCGTCCTTTGAGACAGGGTCATTTCGGGACGCAGGAAATCATGAAGGATGTACCCGAAATGCTCAGACACCAGACTAGGAACCAAAGAGCATGGTTCCGTGCACTGTGGACGGCTGCCGCCTTGTCAGTACCGGACAGTTGGTCCGCCAGTACAGTTAACCCAGACAGACGTGTGGGACATTCTCCATGACAACTGTTACTACCTTTTTCATTTATAGCGTGTGCAGGGCTTACTAGCGACAGACTATCCACATTGGGAGCAGTTAATTCACTGGTTTCTCCACCAGGCAACTATGATTATGGTATTTATGTTATCCATCCTATTCACAGATGAGGCCACGTTTACGCGGAGTGGTATCTTCAACTTACATAACAGTCGTCTGTTGGATAGTATGCAGAATTCCCATGGTATGTGACAGCGAATCATCAGCTTCGGTGCAGCCCAACTGTGTGGGACGGGATGATTGGTGACCGTATTTTGAGATCGGTCTTCCTTCCACGTTACCTAACAGGCTGGAACTTTCGGCGTTTCTTGCGGGTGACTGTGTTTCCCCTGCTGGAAGCAGTGCCATTGACGATTCGAAGGGTTATGTGGCTGCTACACGATGGTCTTCCAGCCCACTTCACCGCTAACGTACAGAGGCATCTCAATCGTGTCTTCCTTTGTCGATAGATCTTGCAAGCGGGTTCAGTTGCATGACCTGCTCTTTCACAGGAACTCAATCAGTGCGGTTTATGGTTATTGGGCCATCTCAAAAGTATGGCGTATGCAGAGCGCATTCCAGATGTAGATACACTGAAGCAGTGTTGAAACGTCCCCTTTGGAATATTATGTATTACTGTGCTGGTAAACACGTTACTTGTTTTTCAAACAGCCGAGCAGAACTGAACGTACTCAGACATTTCTCTCTTTACTTATTCTGATCATCACTAAACTGACACACAATATTTTTAGCGTAACGCAATCTGACTTTCAATAATGCCAACAAAAGAATGGCCCTGACTAACAATAACCTATACCTTTCATGAATCACTTAGCTCACAAAAATCTTCGTTACTCGAAGTACTCAATACAGCGAGCGCCAATACTGCTAGCTAAATAAAATATTTTAACTACTGAAGGCACTAACTACTGGTAGGCATAGTTAGCAAATGGAAGATTTTGATAGAGAACAAACAACGCATTTACCTTAATAGTGTTCAAAAGTCATCATATATATATCTTTCAATTCATGACATCCATCCTTACAAATTTCCTTTTTCTGGTGGACACACTTCCAGATCGTCCGTTCTCAAAACTCTGCCATCTCTCTCGCCTTATCCACCACTGCTGGCGGCTCACCTCCAACTGCACAACGCTACGCGCTGTTCACATCGAACTGCCCAACACTACAATAGCGAATATTTCAACAAGGCCAACCAGCCACAGACTGCACACAGCGCAGTCAGTGATTTTCATACAGAGCGCCACGTGGCGTTACCAACATAAAAACCTAAACAGCCTACTTACAGCGTATTCATGCTGCCTTTGACACTATTCGGATGCAGCCTGACCGATGTGAACGTGTGAGACATTAACATGCTATGCGTGTACAAGGATGCGTTGAGGCACATGGGAACCATTTTCAACACTTACTGCAACTATGGCTGCATAGTACGGCGCGTATTAGACCGCAGTCTCCGTAACAATGTTTGATTGAATAAGTGACCTCTAGAATGAAAACCAAGCATTTCCGGACATAAGTTCATTAGATTTCTTTTTTGTTCCGTATCCTCTCATGGATAAGTTGTAACGCCGGAAATGCATATCCTCCTATTTCCATCTATTGTACTATAATTTTTTTCCTTGTTTTGCTACCTCAAGATATGACATTTCTGTGTCTTTGTATATTGTAATTGTTTTACTATTTGTATATATATGCATTTATGTCGATGTATAATTGGTTTGTTTTGTGAATATTATTTGTAGTTATACGCTGGGTCTGGCCTAGGGAAAACTATGCTATCGAACGAATACATCGATAGGTCGTGTGGAGAACTAAAGTGTTTAGGATCTTTGGTAGTGTTAACTCTGCCGCGTGGAGCGCGGGCAGAGAGAGTCTGGCTGGAGTAGTGCGGTGGAGCAGGTGTGTTGTGTGACGCTCCCGCGAGTTGCCGCGCTTTCGGGGTTGGGCAGCATGTAATTGCGCTCGACTTGCTATAATAGTTTCTGACACGGTGTCGCGGACGGGAAGCATTAGCTGGCGCGCATCAAGAGCCCGTTTCGTCTGGTGACCGTGTCGAGAAGAAGGCGCGCCAACATCCAGCTTCTGCAACAGCGACGGCCGACAATGAGTGACTGTCGCCACCTCCTCGATCGACGGCTTCAAACCTTCAATCAACCAACAAGGAAGACTGGAAGCACGTAAAGTTTTAGAACTGTAAGGCAGACCTCAGCTTTTCAAACTTTTAAAATTGTTGCATCACAAAATTACAGCAACTTAGCATGAACGTTTGTTGCTCATTGTCCCAATTGCATTACCAAGCAGGGTCTCTTCCTTTTCCGGAATGAACCCGAGTGTCGTTGAAATTCAAACGCCAGCATCATTCGATTTCACTGCTTTAATTTCAAAGTTCAGTTAAGGTATTCATAGCTGGCTACAATATTTAGATTACACAAGCACAAATTAAGAGTGCGAGTTTTGTTACCGTATTTTAGCTTACCTGTGACTGCAGCTCAGCTTGGTACGTACTAAATTTTACTATTGTTAATTGTTCAGAATCGTTTAATTCAAGTTCAAAGTTAAATCTCTTATTTCTAAATTGCGTAGATTCAAGTAGCTTTTGAAATGATTGTTGAGGTAGTCCAAGACTAACCGTATCTTACTGAATTTCGATGTGCTTCAGAAAGAAAGCTCACTATTAACTTCAGTCACTAAATTAACTTTCGATTTTCCGGTTTTATTAATTCTTTCGCTGAATTAAGTCAGAGTGTAGCGAAATTTATTACTTCTGACAAACTTTCAGTTTTCACACTACACGTGTCAACCTGCAGTTGCCACGCTTCTAGTGCTAATTATATGTGTAATAACCTTTCATTTTCAGTTACTACAGTAATTGTCCATAGTACTGGCGACCGTAATTTCCCCCAAATCTCAAATATCTAATTACCGCTAGTTAATTGTTAACGTAACGGCCGCACATTTACTTTCTTTATTAACTTTACCCCTTTTCAAAATTAATTTCCACCAATATCATTTGCATTTTTCCTTTCATTAGATGTAACCCTTTCCTCCCTCTTTACCGACAGATTAACTTCGGTGACGATTGCTTTTCCCAAATTCCCATTAGGTACACGCAGTTTAATTTTTCACTGTCATTAAGGTCGATAAGTGAGGGGGAGGTTACAAAGTCCCTAGTGTTTGTACACGGCGGAAAAAAATCACCCTGTATATAAAGGAGAAACTTTGTTACCGATCATTTCTATGAGTACTTGACCTATTTACTTCAAAATTTCCCGAACTGTGACGTTAACTACTCGAGTAGTTCGAGTTGTACTCAGACACATCCTGTAATAATTTTACTTCACAATCTTCTTGGTTGCACATCAACTTAACCCACAGATTTGTCGACGGATACATGTTTGCTTGCCCATTTCATTACATTTCAGTTGATCCAGTGAGAGCTTAGCATACAATTTCTTAGAACTATCTATTAATAAATACTCCTTCTCTAGTTATATATATGCATATTGATCTCTGCCATGGTTTAATGGTAACGTTTTATAAAGGCTGAATTCCTTATTTTCACTTAGAGATACGCTAATGACGTAACCTAATATATCATTGGGTACAAACAAATCACGCTCCATGACTTTTAATAATATGTAGCCATGCTTGACTATTATCGGTACTGGAAATCGTACTCCTCTTAACTCTGTCTGAATCTGTTATTGGCAATGGACAGTTTAAACTGGGTATACCATGTGTGGTGCTAGGATGCCTTTCTTTTAGTAAATTATAGCACTTACTAATTCTTCATATTCCCTACTTAGTTTATTAAATAGGATAAGTAACTGTAGGAGTTATTCTTTAATCGTCATGATTGCCTCAGTTGTCTTTAGACCCTGATCTGTGGTCCTTACAGATCAAGCAATAAATTGTTTTAGCTTGGTAATTCCGTTTTTGTGCAACTGCTCATTTGTGGCTACTGATGCTACTATTCGATTCAATCCAGACAATGTGGCTCTGACTACTGGTACTTGTTCTTTGGTTAATTTCAAGAACTATTCTGATCTCGAATCTATACTATCTATGTGAGACTTACAACAGGAACCATCGACCTCGTTGAATGTTCCGAAAAACACCTTGCAGACTTCTCCCGCAAAACTCAGAACTCTTCTCTTTTGTCTCGTCGCCGCTCTTGGTAATTGATTCATTAGTGACGTGGTTACTTGTAAGCTTTCTACATTGTGTGTAACTCCATTCATTAGCATATTACATTCTCACTTGCTAAGGTCTGGTTGTTCCAGTTTCTCCTTACATAGTCTACTTAGTGTGTGAAATCTTTCGTCGAGTGTCGTCAGATTCACGTAGGTTACAAATTTACAAGCGGTACTGGATAGTTCTATAGATCCTTGATGATGGTAATGTAGTTCGGGGGATGTTTTAATGGTGTGAATCTCCACAATATTATCCATCTCGCTTTGCACTTGACGCTGGAAGACCCGCCGCCCGCCAGTCATTATCAAAATCCACGTGCTAATGGTTGAGGACACCATGATGAGTCTGTAATCAAAATTTTGGTATGAAATGTCTTAATAATAAAGTTTCAATCTATTACCAGGCACTGGCAGCTGATAGCGGCAAACACATGGTTCAAGAACGATAAGAGGAGGCTCTACACTTGGAAATCACCAGGGGATAAATACAGAAACCAAATCGATTTTCTACTGGTAGAAGAAAAATACAGGAATGGAATCAAGAAGGTGCACACATTACCAGGTGCAGATATTAATAGTGACCACAACTTACTTATGGCAGAAATAGAAATAAGAATGAAAAAACTGAAAAAGGCGACAATGGTGAAGAAGTGAGATTTAGAGAAGATAAGGTCCAACAAAGAACAAATTACAGAAATGCTGTCTCGGGACTTTCTAAACACATTACGAGACAAAGAAGCACCTGATAATGCCAACGAGTACTGGAATATGCTGAAAGAAGGAATCATTAAAGCAGGACAGCAAAATATAGGATATGTAAAAGGGAAAAGGTCAAAAAAACCATGGGTCACACAAGAAATGATTTCCAAGATGGAGGAGAGAAGAAAATTGAAAAACAAGAACACTGAAGATGCAAGAAAGATATACCGAAGGTTAAATAACGAACTGCGAAGAGAAACAGAGCAGGCTAGGAAAAAATGGCTAAAAGCAGGAAGTGCTACTATGGAAATTTTGAGTAAAGACGAAGAGGCAGTGTACAAAGATCGTGACGATGTCCTCCAGAGATGGGAAGAATATATAAAAGAGCTATATGACACAAATAGCAAACCAGAAACTCTGGAACTTGAATCACACAACAGTGTAATTGATGAAGAGAAAGGACCGACCATCATAATGGAAGAAGTAAAGTCTGCCATTGCTGCAATGAAAAGTGGCAAAGCAGTAGGTACAGATACAATACCGGGAGAAATACTAAAATGCTTGAACCACAATGGAATAAGAGAAATATTGAGGTTATAATAAAATATATGACAGTGGTGAATGGCCTGAGGACTTTTTGACAACAGTAATGATTCCATTACCGAAAAAACAAGGAACCAAGAAATGCAGCGAGCACAGGACAATCAGCCTCATTTCACATGCAGCCAAAGTGATGTTAAGAATAATTAATAAAAGATTTGAAAAAGTAATAGAGGAGAATGTCGGCGAGGAGCAGTTTGGCTTTAGACGGAATACGGGCACCAGAGATGCAATACGGCTCTTACGAATCTTGGGAGAAAGGTTCTTTGAAAAAGGAAGATACCTATATATGTGCTTCATCGATTTAGAAAAGGCATTGGACAATGTGGTTTGGGACAAGCTGGCGACTATTATGAGGGAAAAGAGAGTGGACTGGAAAACCAGAAGACATATAAACTCATTATACCTTAATCAAAAAGTTTCAGTTAAAGTGAGAGGAGAAAGTACAAACTGGATCAGACTAGGGAAAGGAGTAAGACAAGGATGCTGTTTATCACCTACTCTTTTCAACCTGTACTTGGAAAATATGATTGACCAATGCTCATTAGATGACAAAGGAGTAGAAATTGGAGGAAGAAGAGTAGGGTGCTTGAGATTTGCTGATGACATGGTCCTTCTAGCCACAGGGGAAAAAGAATTACAGGATTTGGTGGACACCATTGCAACTAACGGAAAAAAATATGGAATGAAAATTAACACAAATAAAACAAAAGTATTGGCAATAGGAGGAAATAAGGAAATAAAAATTGTGCTGAATGGAGAAACACTAGAACAGGTGCAAAATTTTAAGTATCTTGGAAGCAGGATAGACACCGACTGGAAGTGCACCACAGAAATTAAAACAAGGATAGCAATGGCAAAAGAGGCGTTTTATAAGAAAAGGAGAATCTTCTGCAGCGGTCTGGACAGAGAACTCAGAAAGAGACTCATAAAATGTCTTGTATGGAGTGTTCTTCTATATGGCGCTGAAACATGGACTATGAGGAAAAAAGACAGAGAAAGGCTGGAGGCTTTTGAAATCTGGACATGGCGGAAGATGGAAAGAATAAGTTGGATGGACAGAGTAAAAAATGAAGAGGTACTGAGAAGAGTGGGAGAGAAAAGACAGTTACTAGATGTAATAAAGAGAATAAAAAGAAATTGGATTGGGCATATATTAAGAAAGAATGACGGACTGATAAAAACAGTTTTAGAAGGTTATGTAGAAGGGAAAAGGAAGCGAGGAAGGAAGAGATTCCAGATACTGGATGACATGATGGACGGTACAACATACAGCAGCCTTAAGAGGGAAGCAATGGATCGCAGAAAATGGAGAGGCAAAGGACCTGCTAAAATAGCAGATAACTGATGATGATGATATTATAAAGGTTGTGAAAAGTGAATCCTATTTCAGAAAAGCACCCAACGCCATGATTGCTCCTCGTGGGTAATACTAAGTCTGTAGTGGTGAAAAGCACCACCTGCGCTGGGATGCGACAGTAAAAATTTGGTGTCAGATCTGGGGTTTGCATAAGAGATGTGGGATGAGGAACTGAGTATAAATGTGGGATGTGGATAGAGGTCAGCAGAGAAGCAGCTGGGTCACAGACACTCACCGTAAGAAGAAGAAGCCATTACGAGTAGCAGAGCCCAAGATTACGAATAGCAGCGCCCCAGATTCGGAGAGCCCAGCAGGCGCCATGCAGTACGAGTAGCAGAGCGCAAGGCTACGAGTAGCAGTGCAGCAACCCAGCAGGGCAGTCGAGGGTCACCGGTTCCAGACGGCAACACAACGCAAACCATCAACTATAAGATCATTTGAGACGTCCTCCAGTAGTGATAACATAGGAATAAGTGATAAGGATACGTTAGTTTTAGTCCCCAAAAGCTTTGAACGGAACAAAATGGAGTTGCTGAAGTTTATTGAAAAGAAAGAGCCGTATTTGATGCACTGAAAATAGAACAGATTAAGCAATTATTGCAATATGTGAAGTCAACTGTGCTAGACCAAAATTCTTGGTCAGCGAGAATACAAATAACTGGCAGGAAAATTCTGCGGACAAACGAACCATTGCTTTCTGGCAGTTAGAAAGTTTCAAGTCAGATACTTATCTGGGGAGTCAATAGCCTCATGGGGAAATAGGATAGACGAGCTACCCAAATCGTTGCTGTGGCGAGAGTAACTCCCCCAGAACAAATAAAGGGTGCAATCGAATTGGTGTAGCCACTTAGCTGTACGTTCTTGCCTCAAGGGTCGGTAAACGAGAGATTTTAGACGACAGTACGCAGTCGAGGCCACAATGTTAATTTAAACGTGGCTATGAAAATTGCACAACAGGAAGAGAGCGCAATCTGTCCACCTGAGAAAAGACTCAGGCAACAAGGGGAATAGTGGGCCCAGTTAAGATTAATAAGTAAACTAAAGGTGTTAAGTGGTATAAGTGTGGGAAAATGGGACATATAGGAAAACGTTGCCGAAAGAAACCCAAGGTAAGGATGGTGTAGACACCCAAGAGGGCAGCCGGAGCTGTACGGTTTCAGGATTTTTGTTCTCACTGCGATGAGAAAGGACATACCGATGCCGCATATACCAAGATTATAATGCGAACGCCGTGGCCATAGGGCACAGGATTGTCGATATCGATCTGCGGACATACAGCACCTCAATATCGAGAGAAACACGGAAAGATTCCTACTGTCGGGAGAGGCACGAAAAGATACCAGGAGAATGGCCAGGACACTAACCAGATGGTACGGGCAGCAGTCTCGCATAGCCTCCGAGCGATGGCCCAAGATAGTGTAATTGGCTGCGAGGCTGAAAATGATGTGCTGGTGATCAAATGTGGCGAATTTGGCAAGGAATTGAAATTTTTGATAGATACTGGAGCACACATCAGTTTACTCAAAGAAGTAGAACCGACTACCAAATTACTAACAGATCGGGAAGAGGTACGAAGATTAAAAAGAGTAACGCAGGGCACAATGACTACACTACGTACAGTGGAGCTGCACTTACATACATAAGGGAAATGTGTCAGGAGAAATGGAGCAGACTTCCCTTGTAATGGTTTGGTAGGCAGGGATTTCGTACTAAGACTAGGAGCCATTATCGATTATCGAGATAGACGATTAAATGTGAGTGGATATGACGCTCAATTATTGATTGTACACGAACGGAAGGAACCACAGTGACAGACAGGAACATGGGTAAGAAAGATAAGGATGCGTCAATGGAGCTACATGAACAGAAACAAGGACACAGAAAATTAAAACGACAGAGAACTGAGTGTGAAATTAATGAAAGAAAACAATATTCAGTGAAAAAAAAGAACACACGTCAAAAAATTTGAAAGTCGTATCACGGAGAAACGATAGGACCCAGGGAATAATGTTATGAGATTCAGATTAGAAGGACATGACAGGATTCCAGAAGGAAGAAGTTATAGTACCAAAACAGGAAGTAATGAAAGGTGTATATATACCTGAAGTATTAGTGCGAAATGTACAGGGGACGTGTGTTATCAGTATGGTAAACGCAAATGAGGTCGAGTGCGTCGTTAGTTCTGTGTGGTTAATCAATGAAAACTTCTGCAGAGAAGCAACCATAAGGTGTGTGAAAGGAACGCTAGAATGCGCACAAGACTACAAAACATGAATAGTATAGGTGAAAGGCACGTTGCGAACGGAACGTTTAAACGAGAAGGGGTGACATGAGTTAGACAAATTGTGCAGTACATATTGCGATGGGTTTCGCTTCATGGGTGACAGGTATTACCCCAAATATTTATACCTAAGGAAAGAGTATATTTCAAATAGATTGCTTAGTTAAAAAAAATGGGTAGCATTATACTTCTTATTTCCCCAGTGATTATTATTAAGAGAACAATAATACAAATGAGAAAGAAATGTATTGCAGCACATTGTTAGCACAAAAAGGTCAACAAGACCTAATGATGTAAATAGAGAAATAAACATCTATTTATGAGTTACTATTTCAATCTATTTCATTCATAATTTATCCACTCACAAACAATATTAAGTCAGGTACAAAATTATCTCATGAGGTTGTTATCGTCCTCATCACATACAGCACACAATATACAGCATACAGCGTTTACAGTTCCGACATCTTACCCACCCAATCTTTGCCTGCCATTTCAGACTCTTTGTTGAAACGTTATGGTATTTTGCTGTGCCTTGCCAACTGGAATGACAACTACCGCAAGTCATTCACCGTAATTCCACAAAATTGCTTTTCTATTTGAGAAATGTAGTTAAGGATATTTTGCCCTTGTTCTTCGCTGAACACTATCCTTAAGCTCCGCGTAACCTTGTTACTGCCAACTGCACCTCTATTTTTCCCCAGAGCTCTTCGTTTTAGCGTATTACTCGGAAAATTGTATTGTTTTGCTGCTGCTGAGAAAGACATGTTACCATTCTTTACTGATTCAATTACCTTTTGTATCGCAGCAAGCTGCCACATTTGTTGCTCTTTTTTCTGGATGTTTTCTGTATGAAGCTCTTGGAAACCCTTGCAGAAGAACAGTACACGGTTATTAGTTTTCTGTATAAAACGATCTCTGATGTTTTAACTTCAAATGATACACTATGCGTAAAATATGGAATTAAGTAATTGTCATTGGGACAGGGAGACAGAAAATGAATTGTAGGGAATAGTGGCTATCTGTCGGGAAGAGTCGTCACCTTGGCCACTTTTGCCGATGTGTAGCGTGACCAGTTTCCCCATCGGACGCTGTGTCTGTATCAGTGGTTCGCACGCGTAACAATACAACCGAAGGAAACGACATTGACATATTTGTAAGCCAAAAGGCACCGCATGAACAGTGACCTCGCAAAAAACCTATTGCTCTACATAAGAGTGAAGTAAATAAAGCAATATGAGTGACTTAATTTACATCAAACGACAGAAAAACCTCAATGTTTTCACAGAAAGATAATGGAGAAAGCTTACTTTGTCACCGTCACTGACAACACTAATGGTATCGATTACAGCTAGTTTGGCCACTTCTCTGTAGGAAGCAGCAGTGTTGAAGACATTAAATAAGCAGTGGCTACTTTTCCCAACCTGGCCACTTAACCCTTCTTTTCCCTACTTCCTCTTTTCATTGATTAAACATGACTGATAAGATACTGGTTTGCTGCCATACGACAATCAGTCAAACCGTTTTGTATGGAGTTCATCTGTTTCGTGAAAGACTGCTGACATTAGTGCAGTCAGTACTATGCAAGATGAAATTAATATTGAAATATGCACTCACAATAACTTCCTAGCTGTATCTCCTTTCCTTATATTATGCCTATTGTAATTAGATACTGACTATTGTCCATTTAGGTGCATCTGATCAATATCCACTATCTACAGAAATAAGTTTTGATTTTTCAGTTACCTGAAGTTACATGAGAAGTACTTCAATTAACAATATGCTTATAATGAAATGCGTATCACTTTTCCTGTCAGTATATACAGTGTGTGCTCATACACCACCACTTCGGCTCATAGCTGAGTGTGACACCACTGGTTTTTATATGGTGTGCCTACATTAATTAATCGTGTTCTAGTACCAGTATGTAGCTACTTCTTCATCCTGATTTATTAGATGCTAATGCAAACTACACTTTTTGTATGATATTAGATATATGTTGGGTGAGTTTTAACGACATCTGTATTTCTAGTATTCAAGAAATGAGATATTTTGTCTTCATTTCTGTTATGTTCTGCTATACCACTCTGTGGTTCGAAAATATTTAGTACTCCTGTAAGCCGTAACAGATTTCTGCGTTTCCAGGATTTTTATTTCAGTGAGGTACAGGACCATTTTGGATACTTATACAAATATCTGCAGGATTATTTTCGTCAATAATATAAATATGGCTTTTCTTAAGTAATTTTATTGTTAAATTAACTTCTAAACATGTTGTGATGAACATGCACCGCTTTACAGATTAAGCAGTGTAGGAAATTACGAGGCAAATGCTTCATGATCAAATTAGTAGCTCTCTCTGACAGGATTTTTAGTCAAGGATATAAAACACAAAAATGTTTCATGTTTAAGTTTCTTACGTGTCTGGAAAATCAGTGAAGTAAAGGATCTTTGTCGTGTTATTTGAGTTATTGAACATTACCTTAGGAGATGCTCCATTCCGTCGAATGATATGGGTTTCGTGTGCACGTGAGAATAATAAAAAGGAAAATTTGCTGGAAACGGGGAAAATGAACACTTATATTACGTAGGAACCCTGTTGCTTCATTAATAATGAGAGATTTATGCTTCTTGTTGTATATGACTGATTTCCTATTGCAGGAAAAGGTAAATCATCGAGACGAGAGAGAAAGAACGAATTTAAAATTACAGTTTGTCTTCGGGCCTACAGATGCATATTTACAATAAAATATCAAAACAACTTTGCATGCTAAGAAATTATAAAGCAATCTGTTCAGTTATTTTACGTAATAGTACAAATTTTCTTAGATTCGTTACAAGGCTATTTTCTTAGTTTGTTTATAAGGCTGTGTAGGAGAAGAAAGCACGGAAAAACAGATGCAGTTTCAATTAGGAAATTCCCAAATTCCGTATTGCTGCAGCGTACTTCCAATACAGGCTCGATCGTTAGTGTGTGACGTCACTAGGGTGCGCCCAACCTGTAGTCCGGATGGTGTTGCTTTTAGGCGGTTTCCCATTTACAATATGTTGGATACGGCCTGATACGTCCAGACACAGGTATACCCAAAGCAATCATATGCAAAATGAATGTAAAGGGGGGGGGGGAGGGTGTCGTCTGGAATGGGATTAGGCCACCAACTGCCACTAACGTTGCCTTTTTACATATAATAATGCCGACCCCTTAGACCGCAGAAAATGGTTCAAATGGCTCTGAGCACTATGGGACTCAACTTCTGAGGTCATTAGTCCCCTAGAACTTAGAACTAGTTAAACCTAACTAACCTAAGGACATCACAAACATCCATGCCCGAGGCAGGATTCGAACCTGCGACCGTAGCGGTCCTGCGGTTCCAGACTGCAGCGCCTTTAACCGCACGGCCACTTCGGCCGGCCTAGACCGCAGAGAAAGGGAAAAAGGCAAGAAGTACTTCTCAGTTATAACTGAGCATTCTTCATGTTTTTAAAGGGCTTAGTAATATAGAAACACCTCTCGATCCCCAATTCTATGTATTTTCTGTTTAGATAGTTTTCACTGTGAAAACTTTATTAATGTGGCCAAAATCAATCGATGCCACTTATCATCATTTGTTTACCCAGTTGTTGTCTTTAAGTGCTCTAAATACAAAATATCTTAATCTAGTTGTATGACTTTGCGCGTAGTTTGTATTATTTTCTTTTCAGTGTGTTGATTGTACATTATTTTGTTCTTATAATCGATGCCACACAAGTCTAATATCAAACTTGCTGTATTAGTTTTTTTTGTAACTAGAGTTGTTGAAAGTGGGTAACCGAGGCTGCGATATAAATTAATAATTTTGCAAGAGTAAAGTCCGTCTACTGCCTTTTCAGTAGTTAGTTTACGTCACCAGTATACATTTCGAAGCACAGCTTCATCATCAGCGTTTCAGCTATTTATCGAAAGACCATTACTGTGCCGTCAACGCACCAGAAATGTCTATCAGTGGTATATTATAGTTCGTTATGAATCGACATTTGCGAAATTATGGTGGAACACAAACACAATTAGAGAAGAGTACCAGGTTCATAATAAAAGTAATAAGACAGATTTTTTATCAGTCACAACTTTTTTTTTTTTTTTTCAAACAGCAATTTTGTCCCATTCAAAACAGTTGTCCTCGGCAGCTATACACTTCGGAGTCGTCCCCGGTCTCGGTAGCATCGCTGAAAGCCTGCAACTGGTAGAGCCTTTAACATCTCGGTCAGATTCTTCTGGCAGTCCGCCAGAGTCACAAAATGGAGCCGTTTTAAGACTTTTTCGACTTCTGAAAATAAAGTCGAAAGAACTCAGATCCGGTGAATAAGGGGGCTGTGGAACAATAGGAATGCCTTTCATTGTCAAAAATTCCGTGATGGGGGTGGCCGTTTGAATCCAATATCACCTAGTACATCGAGAATGATATGCCCCATAATTTGAAACACTGAATACTGTGATGAAAACTGATAATACGTGAATGTGACGGAAATGCAAGGACGTGCCACTGGCTGTAAACAGCCACAACATTTCTCATCTTTTTCACTGATCATGGGACCATTGCATTACGCCTTTGGTACTGTGGGTCTTCATATGAATACTCATCATTCCTCCTTTTTGCTTCCTGCAGACATTACTTGCCTTTCCTTGGTCGCTTGGTGAGACCTTTAAAAATAAATCTAAATCTGCTTAACGGGGAAGTGGGTTTCTTTTTATTCGAATAAAAAATAAATTTCTGGATCTTGGCCCTCTGCTAAATATTAAAAAATAAAAAGTTTAATTTCCAGTTAAGCTAATTTATGAGATCTTAAATTTTTTTTAGTGAAAGCAGGGAGATTGTGACTTATTATTTTGTTCTATCTTAAATAAAATTGTGCTATCTATTAAATAAGTGAAGAGAATAAAAATACAGAATTTCACGTCTTTACTGCAATAACGAAACATTTTAATCCCGTAATTTGCAAATTATATATATATATATATATATATATATATATATATATATATATATATATATATATATATAAATATAAAGTATCATGTAATTTCATAATGAGTTGTTTGACCTATAACACTATTTAACTGCTTGAGTTTTATGTTACAGGTCAATTAAACTCACCAGTCACTCGTTAAACCTTACAAAATTTGTTGTTAAAATAGTTGAAAGTTGATAAACCTGGCCAAATTTTGTGTGTGTGACGATAGAGAAATCTTGTATTAATAAAGTCATGTATAATTCCTGCAGCTGTTCAGTATATGCATTGACAGTTTTTTTCTAGTTGACCAGTATGTAGTGGCTTCTACACTGTCCAGTAATATCAATGTTACCACCTGTCAACAGTCTGAATATCAACTTTTGAAGCGCGGACCGCGGACTTGCGAGAAGAGGGTGAGTGAGATTCTGGAAGGAGTCTGCGGTGATGTAGAGCCATGCTGACTCCAGTGCCATGGGGAGCTGCGATACTTTTCTCCAAGGTGCGAACAGCCCGAACGAGTTGCTCGCACAGATTTTCGATTTGTCTTAAATCCGGGGAGTTGGCTAGTCAAGGGAGTACAGCAAACTCACCCTGGTGATCTTCGAACCGCGCACGTGTACTGCGAGCTGTGTGACTAACTAATTAAACCGAACTAACCTAAGGACATCACACACATCTATGCCCGAGGCAGGATTCGAACCTGCGACCGTAGCGGTCGCGCGGCTCCAGACTGTAGCGCCTAGAATCGCTCGGCCACTGCGGCCGGCGAAAGACAAATAGCACCGCATGGGCGAGCGTGGTCCCCAAGGATAGACGCATACTGGTGTTGACACATCGAGCCTTTCAGAATGACGAGATCACCCAGGGAATCCCACGATGGTATTCCTGAAACGCCTGGGTAAATCTGCAGGACAGAACAGGTAGTTGGAATTGTGGAAAGGGGCCAAAATTGAGCGGCTGTGGGTTACACTCGAACACATACAACTTCATTTAGTTGCCCAAACATTACAGTCCTAATTTCCGAGCTTAACTATCGACTGAATATGTCACACGAACTTTTTGCTTAAGGACACAACCTCTTTAATTTTTAAAACGGCTGAAGGCCCGTGATTTAAACACAACTACAATAAATTTTCAAAAGGCAGATAGCGCAAGATTTTATCCTTAAATAATATTTCAAATGAGCTTGAAGACCCAAACAATCTAAGAGTTGACAAGTAAGGAATTTTAATTATATTAGAACAAATAAGCCCTCGGTCACAAATACTTGTGACCGAGGGCTTATTTGTTCTAATATAATTCTGACACGGTCACTGAACCTTAGCAGCTATGTTGAAAGTTTTAAGGAATTTTAATTTTAAAATGGCTGGAGGCCCATGATTTAAAAACACAACTACAATAAATTTTCAAAGGCATAAGGCCCAAAGCTTTATCCTTACATAATTTTCAAAAAAGGAAGCTGGAGGACCAAACAGTCTAAGACTTAACAATAAGGAATTTTACTTTTAAAACGATTGAAGGCCCATGAGTCAAAGCACAACTACAATAAATTTGTACAAGCTAGAAAGACCAAGGCTTTATCGTTAAATAATTTTTTAAAAATGAGGCTGAAGGTGCAAACAGCCTAAGATTTAACAAGTAAGGAATTTAAATTTTAAGACGGCTGAAGGCCCATGATTGATAAACACAACTGCAATGAATTTTCAAAGGCAGAAGGTCCAAAGCTTTACCAAAAAAATATTTTAAATGAAGCTGAAGGCCCAACCAATGCGAGACTTGACAAGTAAGGAACTTTCAATTTTAAAGCGGCTGAAGACCCATTATTTAAAACCCAACTAAAAGTTCAAACCATCGGCTATGAGCCATTGAAATACACAATCAAACACCAATAAGAAAAGGCAGTACAGCCGCCGGCGCTGAGAAGTTTCCGGGGGTCGGTCTGCACTACAAATGTTAACGTTCGCTTTGGGGAGACAGGTAGTCGGCCCAACTATATCCGATCCGCTGGCAACCCAACCAAGGGACAGTCAACGGACCCACCGACAAGACGACTTGCTTTCCACCCGACCAGTACACAAGGAACTCAAAAGCGTAAACGTAAAAGGAGTAGTCGCCCACAACCAAGTATGCATAAGCTGTCAAAACTACACACACGTGTTGGACAGCGACAACTCAGTGAGGAAAGGACACTGCCTAAATTTTACATCCCAGGTCAGGTAACTGGAACGCTAACGGCCACAAGGCAGAAAATTCCGCTGGTGCACTTGGACTTCAAATAACCAAAATACAGTTAAACTCTACCGGATTGTGGCCAAACTTCCGCCAACTCGAACACTCGCTGTTGCTCAGGGGAGTACCCCCGACAGCCAACAATGAAAACCAATGGCACAATGTGAACAGACTGGCTTCCGTAATTAAATCGCCACTCAACTTTGATGTCTTGGGTCGGTGAACCACGAACCTCGTAGCAATCGGAACAGCTCCCACACACTCCGACACTGCGTAGAGACCACCAGCGGGCCGGCCGCGGCGGCCGTGCAGTTCCAGGCGCTGCAGTCCGGAACCGCGGGACTGCTACGGTCGCAGGTTCGGATCCTGCCTCGGGCATGGATGCGTGTGATGTTCTTAGGTTAGTTAGGTTTAAGTAGTTCTAAGTTCTAGGGGACTGATGACCTAAGATGTTAAGTCCCATAGTGTTCAGAGCCATTTGAACCATTTGAACCAACCACTAGCGGGCCCGGCCCACTGCGCTGCGCGGACATTTCCTGGCTGGCTAGCCGGAAACTACACTACTGGCTATTAAAATTGCTACACCAAGAAGAAATGCAGATGATAAACTGGTATTCATTGGACAAATATTTTATACTAGAACTGACATGTGATTAAATTTTCACGCCATTTGGGTGCATAGATCCTGAGAAATCAGTACCCAGAAAAACCACCTCTGACCGTAATAATGGCCTTGATACGCCTGGGCATTGAGTGAAACAGAGCTTGGATGGCGTGTACAGGTACAGCTGCCCATGCAGCTTCAACACCACAGTTCATCAAGAGTAGAGAATGGCGTATTGTGACGAGCCAGTTGCTCGGCCAACATTGACCAGACGTTTTCAATTGGTGAGAGAGCTGGAGAATGTGCTGGCCAGAGCAGCAGTCGAACATTTTCTGTAGCCACAAAGGCCCGCACAGGACCTGCAACATGCAGTCGTGCATTATCTTGCTGAAATGTAGGGATTCGCAGGGATCGAATGAAGGGTAGAGCCACGGCTCGTAACACATCTGAAATGTAACGTCCACTGTTCAAAGTGCCGTCAGTGCGAACAAGAGGTGTCCGAGACTTGTAACCAATGACACCCCATAACATCACGCCGGGTGATACACCAGTATGGCGATGACGAATACACGCTTCCAATCTGCGTTCACCGCGATGTCGCCAAACACGGATGCGACCATCATGATGCTGAAACAGAACCTGGATTCATCCGAAAAAATGACGTTTTGCCATTCGTGCACCCAGGTTCGTCGTTGAGTTCACCATCGCAGGCCCTTCTGTGTGTTATGCAGCGTCAGGGGCAACCGCAGCCATGGCCCCGAGCTGATAGTCCATGCTGCTGCAAGCGTCGTCGAACTGTTCATGCAGATGGTTGTTGTCTTGCAAACGTCCCATCTGTTGAGTCAGGGATCGGGACGTGGCTGCACGATCCGTTACAGCCATGCGGATAAGATGCCTGTCATCTGGACTGCTAGTGATACGAGGCCGTTGGGATCCAGCAAGGCGTTCCGTATTTCCCTCTTGAACCCACCGTTTCCATATTCTGCTAACAGTCATTCGATCTCGACCAACGCGAGCAGCAATGTCGCGATACTATAAACCACAATCGCGATAGGCTACAATCTGACCTGATGATAGGCATTTCTCCTCCTCAGTCGAGGCATCAAAATAACGTTTCACCAGGCACTGCCGGTCAACTGCTGTTTATGTATGAGAAATCGGTTGGAAACTTTCCTCACCCCAGCACGTTGTAGGTGTCGCCACCGGCGCCAACTTGTGTGAATACTCTGAAAAGCGCAATCATTTGCATATCACAGTATCTTCTTCCTGTCGGTTAAATTTCGCGTCTCTAGCACGTCATTTTCGTGGTGTAGCAATTTTAATGGCCAGTAGTGTATAAGCACAAGACCGTAGATAGTACAAGGTGCGAATATCGATAGACACCGCTGCTGCCACACGTAGAAAGAGGAAGAACCACGGCATAACTGCAATAAATGCGGGAAACCAAACGCAGAGTAACAGTCAAGGTTTAAACCAACGGATAAGCCGATGCCAGCACGGCTGAATCCCACAGACCATAAAGTTCCTTCCTTCGGCATGGACTCTTTCAACAACTGTTTTAGTATGTTTGCCTCCAGCTGTTACACGCCGTTCATGTCAATGGCCATGTGTCTAATGGAACAAAAAACATGATTCGTCTGAAGAAGCAATCTCTCGCCATTCATCGGACTTGCAGTTGAGGTAATGGCGTACAAATTCCAGCCTTGGTCGCCGATGAAGAGCGGTCAGCACGTGTGCGTGAACGAGGCGCCCGCTGCAGCAGCATTCGCTGGACATTGACTGAGGAGACACTGTTCGCAGCCGCTTGGTTCATCTGGGCGGTCAGCTGCTCATTTTTGCGCACCTGTTCAGCCTGGTGTGCACCTTCCTCCACAACCGCCAATCACCTCCGTCATCTACGTCCCGTGGTGCACCACAGTTGCGACGGCGTCAGTTTTGAATAGCGCCATTTTGCCATTTACGAACGCAGCCGTTCCGGAAATGCTTCCACCCTTGACCTGAAAGACAATGATCATACCCTTTAACGTCAGCTCCGTTCCCACATCAAAATGACTGCACCGTTTCTCGTGTCCCCTCTCCCCTCCCAGCTCCCCCCCCCCCGCCCCCCTCCCCCCCACGACGCTCTTTTTACACCCACCACTGTTGGTATTGCCCACTGTCGTCTGAGAGAGGTTACTGAACTTTACTTTGACGTCGCAAGTAGGCAGTGGTCCCCATGAATGTGATTCAACCGTGTATTTTCTTACGTTCTCACTGGTGTCAGTTTACTCTACTAATAATGATATACCCCGTGTACAAATTGTTGACTTACGCTCCTCCCGCGCCCCACTCTTCTTGGCGCCACAAGCGGCCTCTTGTGTAGCGTGAATCTAAAACCGGCCCTGCTTGAAGGAGAATATACACTGATCAGCCAGAACAATATGACCACCGGTGTGTCCATCTTTGGCACGGATAATAGAGACGGCGCGTCCTAACACGGAAGCAATGAGGCCTTGATAGGTCGCCGGAGAGAGTTGGCACCACATGTTCACACACGAGTGACCTAATTCCCGTAAATTTCGGGGAAGGGTACGATGAGCTCTGACGCCACATTCAATCACATCCCACATGTGTTAGATCGGCTTCAGATCTGGCTATTTTGCGGGGACTGTATGTGATGTCACCGCCAGACACCACACTTGCTAGGTGGTAGCCTTTAAATCGGCCGCGGTCCGTTAGTATACGTCGGACCCGCGTGTCGCCACTATCAGTGCCTGCAGACCGAGCGCCGCCACACGGCAGGTCTAGAGAGACTTCCTAGCACTCGCCCCAGTTGTACAGCCGACTTTGCTAGCGATGGTTCACTGTATACATACGCTCTCATTTGCAGGGACGTCAGTTTAGCATAGCCTTCAGCTACGTCATTTGCTACGACCTAGCAAGGCGCCATATTCAGTTACTATGAATGTATTCTAAACAAGATAATATTGTGAATCATGTACCGTCAAGAGCGACGTTCATCATTAGTGGATTAAAGTTAAGTATCAAGCTAATTACGTTCGCTTTCTGAATTCTAATTCCTTGTCATGTTGCAGACCTCACGTCAGTATAGTTCTTCCCTCCTCACGCCAGCCTGCGTGAGTTAAAACGCGTGCATTTCGGCATCCACTAGTAACACGGTGTTGGCCCTTCTGCCAACACAACAGAATGTCCCACACACCATAATGGAGCGGCCTCCAGTTTGCGCCATCCTGCAGTATAGGTGTCAAGGAGCTGTTCCGTTGGAACACGACGAATTCGCTCTCTCCCACCGGTGTGATGAAGAAGGTATCGGGATGCATGAGACCACGCAACTCTATGCCACAGCGCCAACGTCTAGTACCCACGGTCACATGGCCTTTTAAGTCGTAGTTGCCGATGTCGTTAACATTGCCCCATGCACGGTCCGTCAGCTGTGGAGGCTCATATTTGGAGCGTTCGGTGCACTTTGTGCTCAGACATACTTGTATAATGCCCAGCATTAAAGTCGATGTTAGTTCCGCCACAGTTCGCCGCCTGTCCTGTTTTACCTGTCTGCCCAACATACGACGTCCGACATCTGTATTGAGGGTTGGCCACCTAACCCCACAACGCCTGGACGCGGTTTCACCTCGGTTTCGCCACGTGTTACAGACCCTCACCACAGCACTCATCTAACAGCCGAGCCGACATAGTTCGCGCGCCTTCCCCATTCTACACACGGACAGCACACTACATGCACCGTGCATACGTACGACCAGCAGTGGTTCCCCACTGCTATCGCCAGGACGGGTTTATATCGATAGTTGGTCGCTGGTCATGATGTTCTGGCTGATCACTGTATGCAGATGTATGAGCTGCTAGGTAGCACTAGGCAATGTTGCAACTTTACGTAGCACCATTGTAGTGACATGCGTGTCTGCTATACTCGTCACTAAAGAAAAGTTGGTGAGGAAGCAGCGACTTGCGTCGTATGAATGCATTGTTTTTTTTTTTTTTTTTTTTTTTTTGTGTGTTGTGCTGTGATACAGTAGCCGCCTCCATGGTCTTTCCGACAGTTTTGTAGTTTCCGCGGATACTGTAGCACTTCCGACCACTCAATGTTGCACGGTGGTGTTGTAGTGTTTCCCCCCCCCCCCCCCCCCCCTGCACCTTCCTTTGACGCGGTAGCAGAGAGATGTTACACTCGCAGCCGTTTAAACTATACTCTTTGGTTTCTGCCTAACCACACCCTCGGACACAGCAAAGTACTCGTAAAAACTGCGAAATATTTGTGACAAGGAAGAAAACATTACGTCACTACTTCTCGTTTCACTCTCAGCAGTTTAATATTTCGTTTTTTAATAAGACTAAAGATAAAAATAAAAACATCGAATATGCACATATGATTTGTGCATAGCGAGTGTTAAGCCTGGAAAAATGTGGTGTTCTTACTACAAAAGGTTCGGAAAGCCATAGATAACACCAACGGGGTTTGCACCGTCGTACCTGCTAGACCTGGGTTTCTTTGGAATCGATCCGCTGCTTTCACAAGTGAAGAGTGTGTAGTTCACACCTAGTAGACAATTTTGCTTTCTTTTGTCCACAACTCGGTTCACGTGAAATTGTTGGTTTATTCCACACATACATATACCTGTAACGCGATATCACAACGTGACTTTCGTCGTGTTTCTTTCACATCTGTAAAAAACTGACGTCCAGGCGAAAAACTATGCACAGAACATTGAACTCACGTTGGGTAGTTACGTCACACCAGTCAATACTCAGAGCATTCGTTACAATGGTGTACATTTGTCTTCATATATTTACATCATAAGGTACAAAAAATTCCAGAAGAAATTACTGTTGCAGAGTAAGACTGCTTTCTTTGTTATTTTATCTCTTTCAGCATTGTTAAGTACGTATAACCTTACCTCCCTTGAGTAACACCCATATTTCGAACGAAAGCATATGAATTAATGATATTTTGTGACTCATTGTAATCTGGGCACCTAGCTTCGGTGCACACTAACTCTATAACATTGTGCGAGGTATAAATTCAGTTATTGTCTTATCGTACTGTAACACGCATGATATAAACTGGGGAGCGACTGATCTATGAGCCATAAACTGTCATCTCTCGATTACAAGAAATGCCACTTCTCAGTGCATCACTTCTGTGAGGTATAAAGTGACACAGCAGCCACATACGTTGGGGAAACAAGATATACTGTCATTGACTAGTTGTGGCTGCAATTTCTCCTCGATTCGTTGCTTATCGTTTGATGTCCGTCGGAGTTCGATTTGTCTGCGTTGTAAACATGTTGAAAAGGCAAAGAAGTGCCAAAAATGTTGGGAAAAGGAGGAACTTAATTAAAAGTTTATTAAGGAAAGCTGCTTTTATAGCCTCTGATTTATTTTTTGTCATACACTAGCTTTTAGGAAACGCCCGAACGTCCCGCGCGGCGCTAACTAGCAGAACGGGACCCGTGTAGGTCAGCTGGAGTATCTGATGCCACACCTAGCGCCGCGTACGCGGGCTGAATAGCGATGACACACTTAGCGCGGGCCCGGGGGGCCGCTGGCTGCGCGGCCGCTGTCCTTGTTCGCCAGCTTCCAGAAATCCAGCGCAGACACGTGGAGGGTACAAGGCCCACAGACTCTGCACGAGTCAAGGATCCACTGCAACGTGAGCGGCACCGGAGGCAGCCTTCGCGGCATTATGAAGGAGAGAGCGAGCTGCATTTCATACGATCTTTGTTCACGGAGGAGCCGGCAACACGATTTCTATCCGGGCACGAGACCTACGTCACTGCTGCTTATGTAACCCACTGACCGGCCGCCCATATGGGCGACCACGAGAGAGCGTTGTCTTTCTCCTCTGCTTTCTCTGTCGAACTGATTCTGGAAAGCTTTGATACGTCGCTGGGGCGCCGGAGGTATACCACCTGATGTCCACGCTAAGGTCGTGACGTTATTATACACAGCAAGTGCCTTTTTTCTGAGGTATGACCTTAGGAAACGTAACATTCCAAATGTCTTCGATAGGTACGAAATCTCGCAAATTCGGAGAACAAACCAACATCTGTAATCTTGCACCTCAAATAACTGAACAGACCACTGTTATTGCACAAAAGGGGATGTCAGTGGGTGAAAACCTGCGGAGAGGAGCTGTAAATGGGATTGAAACGTGAACAAAAAATAGACCAGATAAGGAGGGAATAGACGCTTTTCAAGTGTGTTGCGCCAGAGCAATGTGGAAGAATCGGTAAGTTGATAGGCTACCCAATGAATGGGAGAGAGAAATTACTGTAGCGTACGTCCAGCGTTCACGTAACCGCTTACAGTTTCGAGGCCTTAAAAATACAATAAATAAGCTACCTGTAACACACCAAACATATACCTACACAAATAGAGTTAATACTCACATACAATAAAATAACCTGTCCTCACTCCAACAACTCAAAGTAATTAAAGCTTGAAAATACACTTTATTACACAACGGCCACATCTGAATGAGCCACCAAAGATACCGTTCTTTGCTTAAAATAATTTTCGAACGGCTCAGAAAGTTTACAGGCCAAAACAAAGAAGTACAAAGTAACGTCAGCAGTACTCGCCGGTCGGATTTAAACAGCAACTTCTGATAAATGACAACTCTTTCTTAAGCGTAAAGCAGCGGAACACATTACTTGATGCTACAGTTTATTCTAAATACAGCTTATATTACGCTGCACTATCAGTGAGCTCTAGGTAAACCTAAATGGCCGGCCGTTGTGGTAGAGCGGTTCAGGCGCTTCAGTCGGGAACCGCGCGACCGCTACGGTCACAGGTTCGAATCCTGCCTCGGGCATGGATATGCATGATGTCCTTAGGTTAGTTAGGTTTAAGTAGTTCTAAGTCCTAGGGGACTGATGACCTCAGATGTTAAGTCCCACAGTGCTCAGAGCCATTTGAACCATTAAACCAAAATGCAGCAGATTGAAAAACAGACTGATATTGTAAGTAGGCTGTTTCTGTTTTCTTATTGGCAACGTTACGTAGCGCTCTGTATGAAAATCACTGGCTGTGCTATGTGCAGTCTGTGGCTAGTTTGCTTTGTTGTCTGCCATTGTAGTGTTGGGCAGTTGGCTGTTAACAGCGCGTAGCGTTGCACAGTTGGAGGTGAGCCGCCAGCAGTGGTGGATGTGGGGAGAGAAATGGCGGAGTTTTGAAATTTGTAAGACGATGTCATGAACTGCTATATATATTATGACTATTAAGGTAAATACATTGTTTGTTCTCTATTAAAATCTTTCATTTGTTAACTATGCCTATCAGTAGTTAGTGCCTTCCGTAGTTTGAACCTTTTATTTAGCTGGCAGTAGTGGCGCTCGCAGTATTGCAGTAGTTCGAGTAACGAAGATTTTTGTGAGGTAATTGATTTGTGAAAGGTATAGGTTAATGTTAGTCAGGGCCATTCTTTTGTAGGGATTGTTGAAAGTCAGATTGCGTTGCGCTAAAAATATTGTGTGTCAGTTTAAGCACAGTCCTGTATAATTTTTCTAAGGGGAAGTTTCAATATAGACTGGTAGGCTCCCTTAAACAAACAGGATAACTTCTGTATAGAACGTAGTAAAGCAGATGCTCACCGTGCTAAAACCAACACAACCCGCTCAAAGTTAAGTTATAAATATAAATGTCGTAGTCTGTACCAGGGCGATATACTTGAGGGCAATATTATGGAAATGGAAGAGGATGATGGAAGATAGGATGGAGATAGGATGAAGAATTTGACAGAGCACTAAAAGACCAAAGTCGAAATAACGCCCCGTGAGTAGACTACATTCTATTAGAACTACTCATAGTCTTGGGAGAGCCAGCCCTAACTAAACTATACCATCTGGTGAGCAAGTTGTATAAGACATACCAAATACCCTCAGAATTCGAGAAGAATATTATAATTCCGATCCCAAAGAAATCAGGTGTTGACAGGTGAGAAAATTACTGAACTATCAGTTTAATAAGTCACAGTTGCAAAATACTAACACGATTTCTTCACAAACTAATGGAAAAACTGGTGGAAGCCGACCTTGTGGAAGGTCGGTTAGGATTCCGCAGAAATGTTGGAACACGCGAGGCAATACTGTTCAAATGTGTGTGAAATCTTATGGGACTTAACTGTTAAGGTCATCAGTCCCTAAGCTTACATACTACTTAACCTAAATTTTGCTAAGGACAAACACACACACACCCATGCCCGAGGGAGGACTCGAACCTCCGCCGAGACTAGCCGCACAGTCCATGACTGCAGCGCCCTAGACCGTTCGGCTAATCCCGCGCGGCAGGAAATACTGACACTACGACTTATCATAGAACATAGATTATCATTTGTAGACTCAAAGAAAGCTTTTTATGATGTTGACTGGAATACTCTTTCTAATTAATACCTTTTCTAAAGCGCCGAGCGGTTCTAGGCGCTACAGCCTGGAACCCCGCGACCGCTACGGTCACAGGTTCGAATCCTGCCTCGGGCATGGATGTGTGTGATGTCCTTAGGTTAGTTAGGTTTAAGTAGTTCTAAGTTCTAGGGGAATGATTACCTCAGAAGTTAAGTCCCATAGTGCTCAGAGCCATTTGAACCATTTTGAACTCTTTCTAATTCTGAAGGTGGCAGGTGTCAAATCCAGGGAACGAGAGGCTGTTTACAATTTGTACAGAAACGAGATGGCAGCTATAAGAGTTGAGGGGCACGAAAGGGAAGCAGTGATTGAGAAGGGAGTGAGACAGGATTGTAGCCTATCCCTGATGTTATTCAATCTGTATATTGGGAAAGCAGTAAAGGAAACAAAAGAAAAATTTGGAGTAGGAATTAAAATCCATGGAGAAGAAATAAAAGCTTTGAGGTTCGCCGACGATATTGGAATTGTATCAGAGACAGCAAAGGATCTGGCAGAGCAGTTGAAAGGAGTGGACAGTGTCTTGAAAGGAGGATATAAGATGAACATCAACAAAAGCAAAACAAGGATAATAGAATGTAGTCGAATTACATCAGGTGATACTGAGGGAATTACATTAGGAAATGAGACACTTAAAGTAGTAAAGGAGTTTTGCTAGTTGGGGAGCAAAATAACTGATGATGGTCGAAGTAGAGAGGATATAAAATGTAGACTGGCTATGGCAAGGAAAGTATTTCTGAAGAAGTGGGATTTGTTAACATCGAGTATAAATTTAAGAGTCAGGAAGTCATTTATGAAAGTATTTCTATAGAGTGTAGCTATGTATGCAAGTGAAAAACGGACAATAAATAGTCTGGACAAGAAAAGAATTGAAGCTTTTGAAACTTTGTGCTTAGTGCTACAGAAGAATGCCGAAGATGGGTAGATCACGTAATTAATAAGGATTGGGGAGAAGAGGAATTTGTGGCACAATTTGACTAGAAGAAGGGATCGGTTGGTAGCACACGTTCTGAGGCATCAAGGGATGACCAATTTGGAACTGGAGGGAGGCGTGGAGGCTAAAATTTGTAGAGGGAGACGAAGAGATGAATACACTAAGCAGATTCGGAAGGATGTAGCTTGCAGTAGTTACTCGGAGATGAAGGGGCTTGCGTACGATTGGGTAGCATGGAGAGCTGCATCAAACCAGTCTCTGGACTGAAGACCACAACAACACAATAGTAGGATGACAGCGAGAGTGAGTGTAACTACGAATATAGAGCACAACTGCCGTGCCGTCCTCGCAACCTCTGCTACCAAGGTACAGCACACCACTGTACAATTAGATACGTCCGCTGTGGGCCTGGCTAGCGAACCCTCCCGCACAATTCACTGCTCTTGGCGGGAGTCTGCGCCCTGTTGGTTACTCCCTGCTATCAACTGGACTCCATGCTGCACTAGGCCTATCCTGCACCAGGCCAAACCCATTAACACAGCCGAGCGTTCTCGCAGAGAACACGGCGCTTACACTGCTTACAGACCAAAGCATTATTACTTGTTACCGCTCCATGTGCATTGTCACCACGCGCGCCTCTACATCCCCCGCTACACTACTGGTGGCAACAACCGAAGATCCACCTATCGATCAAGAGCAAATATCTCTTAGTACCCACAAGCTTAATCGAAAAGTTGTGCACCATGGCTCAATATCCGATCAGAAAACTGCCTTTTCTTGTCCAACTGTTTATTGGTACTGTTGCAACGCCATCTGAATAATAATTGAGAACGTGTTTGGGTGAAGAATTGCCAGCAAGGTCCCGTAGTTAACAATACTAACCGAAACGTATGCGCTCTCAGCCTCCCTACAGACCTATACTGCCCTGTTACTTGCGGTTCAGATTCCTGCGCATTTCCGTTTGTAGAACGGACACTGTGGCTGTGGCAAGGGCGTTCAATCTCTTCATTATCACTTGTTCATGTCCAATATATACAATGCAAGACAGCCAATGGATCTTCTCTGTGGCTGCCATTCTTTTTACTTATTCTTAATCTTTGGCTCTTAAAAATATAGTCTTTGTCACGTATCAGTAATTTGTTCCAACTTCTACACATGGGATTTAGTGACTCTCTATCCAGTTTCGTATTGGGCCACGTATAGTTCTAATATCAAAGGATATTTTTATTTGCTGCCACATAGTGAATTAGAAAGACAGTATTTTCACAAAGGTGAATTGTACATATACATAAAATGAAGGAAATTTAGTTTCTCAATGTTTAAAAAAGTTGCAGCTTAAATATTTGGAAACCTAAAACTCATCAGGAAACAGAAGTGCTTAAAATTAACAATTCTTATGTACTAAAAGACTAGGAAAATAGTAAAAAAGGAAAAAAAAATTTTATCTGTAGACAACTTATTCCCTCGAAAACTTTGTTATTCTAATATTCTACAACATCAATTTGAGCGCACTGGCATCTAGATAGGTTTCTGAAATTACAGGAAATCAAACCCACAGATCCAGGTGGATTATGTCTATAAATTCTGATTAGCAAAAGAACGTACAGGATCATTGGTTCGATCCCAGCCACTGCTTAAATTCTCGATAATTAAGTCATCAGTACTGACGGTCAAAGACATACTTCATATGCAGTCATCGTTTCTGCGCCAGCTGCCTTGTCACAGAGGGCGGGAGAGCGGAAAGAGGCCCCTGGGACAGGAATTAACGAACAGCATGAGTGCACGGAAGGAAGCGGAAACCATTTATCTAGAGGACATATGGACTGCATCTGAGAAAGCGTTGTGATTTCTCTATCGGCAACAGATTTCGGATGAGCACCCATTCTGAACACCGGGGCAGGGTTGCCAAAGGGGTGGTAACCATTAGAACAAGATTGAGTGGCCAAAGATTAAGATTCTATGAGTCAGATCATGGAATGTCAGAAGTATGAATATGGTAGGGGAGGTAGAAAATGTGGAAAGGGTAGTGTAAAGCGTTAATCTGTATATCTCTCCTAAGAGTTAAAAATTCAAATGGCTCTAAGCACTATGGGACTTAACACCTGAGGTCATCAGTCCCCTAGGCTTAGAACTACTTAAACCTAACCAGCCTAAGGACAGCACACACACCCATGCCCGAGGCAGGATTCGAACCTGCCATCGTAGCAGTAGCGCGGTTCCAGACTGAATCGCCTAGAACCGCTCGGCCACAGCGGCCGGCTCTCCTAAGAGTCGTCAGACGCATTTTCGCTGCTGTTTCGGCAGATGTCTGCAATTTCGCGCGCTGAGTATCTGGAGTCAACCCAAACAACTGCAGTCCGTCACGTTTCCATGCGACCCCCAGTGCCAACAGAATGCGTCCGTTTGTTTCCCATTACAAACAACATTATTTTACCTCAGTATTTTACGTTATCATTAGATAAAGCGCTCCTAATTCACTCTAATCCGATAATCATCTTAGCGATTTGTGTTAACAGGTACCGTAAAACACCGAGAATAAACAGCAATCCAGTAGCGACTCAGTAGCGCTGCACGCTTGGCGGCAGCAGTCAGCCCGGGCCAGGGCAGTGCTGTTGCTTCGAGTTCTGCTGTCCTTGTTAACACTTATCTATAAAACAAGTGCCGCATTACACTAACCTGAAGCCGCTCTATCGAATGGGCACGTCAAATTTCTCTTTAAAAATCGTTTTGTATGTAGCGGGACACAAACTGACGCTTTCAGCTGATACTGAGTGTCGAATGAAAGAGATGATCAGCACTATTTGTTTGGGATGACTCAAGCTGGACGTTGCAAAAAGGAAACTGAAGATATATGTCTAAACATTAGAGAAAATGAGCCTGACAACTCTTAGGAGAGACACCCTGTGTACAGGACGTTCAAAAAAAGTGTCGAATACTTTGCGAGGTGGTAGTACTCATCGAAACAAGACAAATAAGTCTAATAAACCTGGGGCCGGAAATGCTTACTTTCCGAGATAAGCACGTGTTTATAGGAAGGGACGCGCGACGCTTGGCTGAGGAAATTAGCACAGTCCTCGCATTGGCGCTCTGTCAAATGTGTCGGCAGGGTATTATGTCTTACAGTACTCTACCTACCATTACGTGGTCTGCAGTCAGTTGCGTGGTTCGACTCGTGTTGTAGGCTACGTCATGTTTGTGTGCTTTACCGTACAGTACTGTTCAAATGGCTCTGAGCACTATGGGACTCAACTGCTGTGGTCATAAGTCCCCTAGAACTTAGAACTACTTAAACCTAACTAACCTAAGGACAGCACACAACACCCAGCCATCACGAGGCAGAGAAAATCCCTGACCCCACCGGGAATCGAACCCGGGAATCCGGGCGTGGGAAGCGAGAACGCTACCGCACGACCACGAGATGCGGGCGTACAGTACTGTTAGCCCGGGGTACGTAACATGGTGCCAAACGCGGATTCACTTTAAGTGTGTACTCGTGTTGCGCTGTCTGTATGTGCAAATGGTGTAATACCTTTACATTTCAGCCCTTCCACCACTTGTTAACAATGGAAGCCTCTTAATCGACTAATGAAAAGGCGGATATGATATTCTGTTACGGTTTAGCAAATGGAATTAGTTTGCAAGAACGTGCCCTCTACGCTCAATAGTATTCACAGCGCAGAGCGCCCTCTTATACGCTGTTCGACAGTCTTTTTCAGAGTCTGAGGGTCTCAAGTAACCTTGCACTTCGGAAGATTGACAGTGGAAGTCCCAGCAGAGTCCGTACGCCTGGAATGGACGGACGTGTTTGTGCTACGCTCGGTGGGAGAAACACAGGGGACCAGTGTGCGACGATTAGCAGCAGAAATAGTGTGCCTCACTCTATTATTTGAGGGGCATTTCATGAGCAACTGTTGTACCCACATAATCTACAGCGCGTTCAGGTCCTAAGACGACAGGATCATCAATGGCTGTTGCAGAAGTGTGCTCCAGATGCACCGCTCACATTCAACATTTTATTTACCATTGAGGCGGGGTTCAGAAGACACGGTGCTGTGAATTTCCACAAACAGCATGTATGGGCAGATGTAAAGCTTGCTGGAGGCTGTGCCATTGCGGCAACGATTGCAAATGTGGTTCATGAATGATGACGCACTACCAGGCTTTCGTCATAATATGCGCGAACGTCTGAGGCTGACATTTCATGATCGCTGGATTAACCTGGAGGGGGGCCCCTCCTCGTTCCGCAGATCTCAATCCGTTAGACTTTTGGTTATGGGGACACTTGAAGGAACTGGTCTGCGTCACGCCAGTCAATGATGTGCGGACAGTACAGGGTCGCGTCTTGAGTGGATGCCAGCAGGTACAACAACAACCGAGTGTAATTCAAAGGGTACATCATTCCTTATGCCGGAGGGCAGAGGGATGCGTTGTCATGAATGGACGCCACGTTGAACACCTCTTATAAACACGTGTTTATCGCAGAAAGTATGCATTTCCGGATACATGTTTATTGGACTTATCTCTGAAACTATGCATTTCCGGACCCATACTTCTTGGACTTAGTTTTGTGATTCGACGAGTACTATAATTTCCAAAATAGTCGACACTTTTTTCCTTGAACACTGGGGGTGTATAATGGTGGTGAGTGAAGTGAAATGGAAAGAGATGTAGATTTATAATCAAACAAACATAGGGTAATATCAACAGCAGCAGAAAATGGTATAAACGGAGTAGTTATCTTTATGAATGGGAAGGTAGGTTAGTATCACTTACTTTGAACTGTTACTTTGAACTATAGGATTATTATCATTACATTCGAGATGAAACAAACGCCAACAATTGACGTAATCATGACGGCACTACACACAGTGGAAGAAGAGAGAGAGAGAGAGAGAGAGAGAGAGAGAGAGAGAGAGTAGGAGGGATTTGGACACGTAGATCGGTATGTGAATGGTTATCATAGGGGACTGGAACTCAGTCCTAGGCGACAGAACTGAATATGATGTTACGGGAAAATATAGGATTCGTAGTGAAATGAGACAAGAGATGGAGTAATCAAGTTCTACAAAAAACAACAGCTGGTAAAAGAGAATACACTGTTCATAAGCCACACCGGAAGATGCTAGCTTGAAAAATACATCACAGCCTCACAGAGATTCCAGAATCAGATATTGTCGTACCTAGACCACAATTTACACTTCGTTGCAAATCTTAGAGACGAGCTACATCAAGTAACATATGTTACGAACTCTGTGCAAATGAATAAATGCGCGGGAGGTCACCCAGTCGTGCACAGAATGTTGGACGTCACGTGCCGTGAGGCCAGCGTGACCACAAAGCCAAATGGGACTGGCCACGCAACACGAGGCGGTTGAAGGAGTGGGGAAAGACAGTGTCAATCGGCCAGCACTTACAGTGCACCCATGTGGCGTTCTTCATTACAACATTTGGATGACTTCCTATGGGGAGGAATCATCGGAAAATTGGAAAGACGAATTGAGTCGAGTGAAGCCCAGGAGTTTGGTATCGATGACAACACCGTTTCACGAGCATCGACGGAATTCCGAGCCACAGGCACTCCTTCATGAAGGAGCGGAGGTTGTCGGCCACGCACAGCTACAGCAGCTGATGACCGCTAAATTCTGCAACAGACATAAAAGGCCCAGCGTCAAACTGCGGGAACAATTGCAACTAAATGTAACAGGACTGCAAGTCGTGCTTTTGCACGCCCCAGAGTAGCACGGGGTGATCTCTTTGCCCGACGACCAATACCTTGAAACTTGCTGCCAGATTAAAACTGTGTGCCGGACCTAGACTCGAACTCGGGACCTTTCCCCCGATAGGCAAAGGTCCCGAGTTCGAGCCTCGGTCCTGCACACAGTTTTAACCCGCTAGAAAGTTTCATGACAGCGCACACTGCTCTGTAGAGTGGAAACTTCAATCTGGACGAATACGTTGTTTTTCTTTGATACCCGCACATCTGGACCAAAGAGGGATGGAATGGCATGCTCTTATTGGATGAGTGTAGATTAATTTGAGTAGTGATTCTGGACGTACCCACATAGGTGAAAGGTGAGAACACTTTATGCACCCAGGGACAACATTCTACATCTACATCCATACTCCGCAAGCCATCTGACGGCGTGTGGCGGGGGGTACTTTGAGTACCTCTGTCGGTTCTCTCTTCTATTCCAGTCTCGTATCGTTCGTGGAAAGAAAGATAGTCGTTATGCCTCTGTATGGGCTCTAATCTCTCTGATTTTATCCTCATGGTCTCTTCGCGAGATATGCGTAGGAGGGAGCAATATACTGCTTTACTCCTCGGTGAAGGTATGTTCTAGAAACTTCAACAAAAGCCCGTACCGAGCTACTGAGCGTCTCCCCTGCAGAGTCTTCCACTGGAGTTTATCTATCATCTCCGTAACGTTTTCGCGATTACTAAATGATCCTATAATGAAGCGCGCTGCTCTCCGTTGGATCTTCTCTATCTCTTCTATCAACCTTATCTGGTACGGATCCCACACTGGAGAGCAATATTCAAGCAGTGGGCGAACAAGTGTACTGTAACCTATTTCCTTTTTTTCGGATTGCATTTCCTTAGGATTCTTCCAATGAATCTCAGTCTGGCACCTGCTTTACCGCTCTAAGCTTGTTGACACCAGTGCCTACCAATTTAAATTGTATATTACAGCATTGAGGATGCGAAAATCGATTTTGCATTTAATGAAAAAAAAAAAAACAAAAAAAATACGACCAATGCTGTCTCTCCTTCCAAGTATTTCCAAAAAAAAAACTTTATATTATCATTCCATTTTAAATCACTCCTAATGCCTACTCCCAGATAATATATGGAATTAACTGCTTCCAGTTGTTGACGTGCTTTATTGTAGCTAAATGATAAAGGATCTTTATTTCTATGTATTCGCAGCACATTACACTTGTCTACATTGAGATTCAATTGCCATTCCCTGCACCATGCGTCAATTCGCTGCACATTCTCCTGCATTTCAGTGCAATTTTCCATTGTTACAACCTCTCGATATTCTACAGCATCATCCGCAAAAAGCCTCAGTGAACTTCCGATGTTATCCACAAGGTCATTTATGTATACTGTGAAAAGCAACGGTCCTACGGCACTCCCCTGCGGCACACCTGAAATCACTCTTACTTCGGAAGACTTCTCTCCATTGAGAATGACATGCTGCGTTCTGTTATCTGGGAACATTTCAATCCAATCACACATTTGGTCTGATAGTCCATTTGCTCTTACTTTGTTCATTAAACGACTGTGGGGAACTGTATCGAACGCTTTGCGGAAGTCAAGAAACACGGCATCTCTCGGGGAACCCGTGTCTATGGCCCTCTGAGTCTCGTGGATGAATAGCGCGAGCCGGGTTTCACACGACCGTCTTTTTCGAAACCCATGCTGATTCCTACAGAGTAGATTTCTAGTCTCCAGAAAAGTCATTATACTCGAACATAATACGTGTTCCAAAATTCTACAACTGATCGACGTTAGAGATATAGGCCTATAGTTCTGCACATCTGTTCGACGTCCCTTCTTGAAACGGGAATGACCTGTGCCCTTTTCCAATCCTTTGGAACGCTACGTTCATCTAGAGACGTACGGTACAACGCTGCAAGAAGGGGGGCAAGTTCCTTCGCGTACTCTGTGTAAAATCGAACTGGTATCCCACCAGGTCCAGCGGCCTCTCCTCTTTTGAGCGATTTTAGTTGTTTTTCTATTCCTCTGTCATCTATTTCGATATCTACATTGTCGACAAGATCGTTTTCATAGTCCAGGTATTATGCAGTGGGGTGCGACATAACGTCACAGAGGCCTACTGATCGCCAAGCCTTGGAACACGGCACACCCACAAGTCAACGTCACTGTGAAACTTCACTACTTCCTAACGTGCGCCTTTTCAGGATTGCATTCAACCTTGACTTCATTTTTATAGATGAGATTGCGCGACTGCATCTAACACGCCGACCGATGTGGCCAAGCGGTTATAGGCGCTTCATTCCGGAACCGCGCTGTTGCTACGGTCGCAGGTTCGAATTCTGCCTCGGGCATGGATGTGTGTGATGTCATTAGTTTAGTTGGGTTTACGTAGTTCTAACTCTACGGGACTGATGAAAAAAAATGGATCTGAGCACTATGGGACTCAACTGCTGTGGTCATCAGTCCCCTAGAACTTAGAACTCCTTAAACGTAACTAACCAAAGGACATCACACACATCCATGCCCGAGGCAGGATTCGAACCTGCGACCGAAGCAGTCGCACGGTTCCGGACTGCGCGCCTAGAACCGCGAGACGACCGCGGTCGGCACGGGACTGATGACCTCAGATGTTAAGTCCCGCAGTGATTAGAGCCATCCAACGGCGCAGGTGGAGCTCTTGGAACGAGAGGACATCTATATCTACATCAACATACCGCAAGTCACTTGACGGTGTAGGGAAAGCGTACTGCCGGGCAGTGTGGGCGAGCGGTTCTAGGCGCTTCAGTCTGGAACTGTGCGACCGCTACGGTCGCAGGTTCGAATCCTGCCTCGGGGTATGGATGTGTATGATGTCCTTAGGTTAGTTAGTTAGTTCTAGGTGACTGATGACCTCAAAAGTTAAGTCCCATAGAGCTCAGAGCCATTTGAAAGCGTACTTCTGGTATCACTATATGATCTCCCCCTTCCCTGTTACACTCGCGAATGGTTTGTGGGAAGAATGATTGTCGGTAGTCCTCTGTATTAGCTCTAATTTCTCGAATTTTCTCATCGTGACCATTTCGTGACATGTATTTGGTAGGAATCAATATGCTTTCGACCGAGCGAGGTGGCGCAGTGGTTAGCACACTGGACTCGCATTCGGGAAGACGAGGGTTCTAACCCGCGTCCGGCTGTCCACATTTAGGTTTTCCGTGATTTCCCTAAATTGCTCCAGGCAAATGCGCGGATGGTTACATGAAAGAATAAGGCCGATTTCCTCCCCCATCGTTGACACAATCCGAACTTGTGATCCGTCTCAAATGACCTCGATGTCGACGGGACGTTAAAGCCAGTCTTCCTTCCTTCCGGAAAGTATTGTCTTGAAATTTCAATAGTGAACCTTTCCGTGATGCACAACGCTTATTTGTAGTGTCTGCCACTAGACTATCAGTTCTACCTGGTAAGGGTCCCATACTAATTAACAATACTCAATAATCGGTCGAACAAAGATCTCATATGGAACTTCCTTCAAGGATGAGTTGCATTTCCATGAGATTCTTTCTATGAATCTTTTCCTATTATTTGTTATATGAGGTCGCTCTAGATCGTTACTCCTAGATGTTTTACGGAGGATAGCGTTTCCAGCAGTTTGTCAACAAGCGTGTTGTTAAACAGCAGTAGATGTCTTGTCCTATTTATATGGAATATGTTGCATTTATTTACGTTCGGAGTCCACTGCCAGATCCTGAACCATTCATCAATCCTTTGAAGGTGATTTTTCAGATCAGTGCTGTTGCGTGGTGTTGCCACTTTCTCATAGGTAAGCGCGTCATCTGCGAACTCCCTTAAAAAGCTTCCGACGCTTTCTGCTGGATCATGTATAAACATGTTAAACAATAACGCTCCTATCACACTCTTTGGGGTACTCCGAAAATTACCTTACACCTGTCGATTATTAGGAGCGACTTGTTGAGTTCTATCTGCGAGGAAGTCTTGGATCTGGTCGCCAGCCTGGTTCGATACTCGGTGAGTCCCCACTCTTTTCAGTAAATGGCAATGCGGGATGGTGTGAAATGCCTTCTTGACGTCAAGGAACGAATTATTAACCTGGGCTTCGTTGTCTAAAGCGCTATGGATTTCACGGAGGAACAGACCGAGCGGAGTTTCAAAATATCTCTGTTTGTGGAATCCATATTGATTTTTTCGAAAGGAAATTTTCGTTCCGCAAAACCGTCATAATTCTTAGGTATAAAACATGTTTCATAGTTGTACAACAGATCAATGTCAACGATATAGGCCTATAATTACGTGCATGTGTTCTGCGACCCTTCTTGAAAACGGGAATGACCTGCGCTATTTTCCAGTCACTAGCTACTCTTCGATGCTCCAACGAACTCCGATAAATTGCTACTAGAAGGGAAGCAAGTACTTCCGCATAATCTTGGTACAATATTACATGTGTGTCATCTGGTCATGATGTCTTACCACTACTAAGAGATTGTAGTTGCTTTTCCGTTCCGCGTTCGTTTATCTGAATTTCTGCCATTTCGACGTGCTAGCGATGTTTAACTGAAAGGATCGTATTGCGATTTTCTGTTATGAAACAGTTTCGTATGACCGAGGTCACTATTTCAGGCTTCTCCCTCTTAACTTTCGTTTCGGTGGCTATTGGTCACTGAGTGACTGAAAAGATTATTTCGAAACGCATGCCGATTTTATGTTAGACCAAAATCTCGTAGAGTCTTTGGTCAAATTAGTTGTTAAAATTTTACTTTCGAAGGCACTGAACGTTTTTCGCATTTCTCTCCTTACGCTCATTTTCGCTTCGTTCAGTCTTTGTTTCGTGGTTTTAACTTTTCTTGAGTCTTTGACGAAGACTCCTTCTTTACGTAGCAGTTTTTTAACCCGGCTATTAAATAATGGTTTATTCTTTCCCGTCCATTAAGACCTTACTCGGAACATATTGGTCTAATGCATATTGAACGATGATTTTCATTTTTCCGTTCGTGCACCACATCTTCGTCTTCAGCACACAATAATTGATGTTGGCTACTCAATTGTCCTGTAATATGTATCCTGTCTTTTTGCCGAGCAAAAAATATATTCCTTATTTCTTAATATACCTTTTAATACCCTTACTAATAGCTGCTATCAGCCTCACGATCACAAACACCTCCCTCTACATAAACGTATTCGGTAAGCTGAGTTCTGTTTGTTGCTAACAAGCCTAGGTCCTTACCGTCCCGAATTGATATTCTTATTATCTGCTCCAAGTAATTTTCGGACAAGACATTGTGAAGAGAATGAATAAGTGGTAACACGAAATTTGAACATAACGTAAATAACCTGCTGTATAACTTAGCCCTACCACAAAATCAACCATATATGAAGAAATCCTTTTTCAGACATCTCTTTTAGATAATTTTGACCGTAAATTTTGGTTACAGAAACTCAAAAGCGTCTATTTTCCTTCCAAAGCTTACTAAAGTAACGCGTCAGAGTTTATTAACTAACTTCAAGACAACACAAATTTTAAAAAAATCCCGCAATTAATTTCGTAAATGGTAATGAGACAGTCTGAAATTCGGTTCAGTCATACATGAACAGTCCAACAAATTATTACCTGGTCATCATTATGCGGTAACGTGACGTCCTAATGAATGCAGACACAGTTTACGTAGCTGACAGCTGTCAAATTCAAAAATTCCACTCATAGCCTGTCTACAGCCAATAGATTTGCTAGAACTGGTAAGGATAGGTTAAACACGGTTGGCTGTGGCGTGTTTGTTGCTGTTAGAAGTAGTTTAACTTGTCGCGAAATTGAAGTAGATACGTCCTGTGAGTTAGTATGGGCAGAGGTCATTGTTGGCAACCGGAATAAAGTAACAATAGGATCCTTTTACCGACGTCCCAATTCAGATGATACAGTTGCTGAAAGGTTCAAAGAAAACTTGAGTTTAATTTCAAACACTTACTCGACTCATACGATAGTAGTTGGTGGTGACTTTAATTTACCCTGGATATGTTATCGAAAATACATATTTAATTCCGGAGGTACGCATAAAATATCATCCGAAATTGAGCTACACGCATTCTCTGAAAATTATTTCGAGCACTTAGTTCATGATCCCACGCGAATAGTAAACGGTTGTGAAAACATACTCTTAGCAACAAATAATCCTGAGTTAATAACGAGCTTCAAAACCGATACAGGGGTTAGTGAATACAGGGTTGTCGTAGCGAGATTGAATATTGTAATCCCCAAATCCTCCAAAAATAAGCGAAATATACCTATTCAAAAAAGCAGATAAATATTCACATGACGCCTTCCAGAGACACAAACTCCACACTTTGCAAATTAACAATATAAGTGTAGACCGGATGCGGCTTGAATGCAAAGAAATAGTATCGGCAGTAATTAAGAGATTTATACCAAATATGTTAACAAAGGACGGAGATGATTCTCCTTGGTACACAACACGGGTTAGATCACTGTTGCAGAAACAACGAAACAAACATGAAAAATTTAAACAGACGCAAAATCCCCAAGATTGGCGATCATTTACAGAAACTTGAAATTTAACGCGGGCTCCAATGGGAGATGTTTATAATAGTTCCCACAGCGAAACTTTATCTCGAAACGTGGCAGAAAATCCAAAGAGATTCTGGTCGTATGTGAAGTATGTTAGCGGCAAGACACAATCAATGCCTTCTCTGCACGATGGCAATGGAGAAACTACCGAAGACAGTGCTGCCAAAACAGAACTACTAAACACAGCCTTCCGTACTGCCTTCATTAAAGAAGACGAAGTAAATATTCCAGAATTCTAATCAAGAACAGCTGCCAACATGAGTAACGTAGAAGTAAATATTTTCGGAGTAGCGAAGCAACTTAAATTAATTAACAAAACCAAGTCTTCTAGTCCAGACTGTATACCAATTAGGTTCCTTTCAGAGTATGTTGATGCATTAGCTCCATACTTGACAATCATATACAATCGTTCGCTCGACGGAAGATCCGTACCCAGAGACTGGAAATTTGCACAGGTCACACTAATATTCAAGAAAGTTAGTAGGAGTAATCCACTAAATTACTGGCCCATGCCATTAACGTCGATATGCAGCAGGATTTTGGAACATATATAGAAAACGGTCTATTGACACACAGTCATCATGGATATAGAAAACATAGTTCTTGTGAAAGCCAACTAGCTCTTAATGCGCATGAAGTGTTGAGTGCTATTGGCAAGGGATTTCAGATTGATTCCGTATTTCTGGATTTCGGGAGGGCTTTTAACACTGATTCACACAAGCAGCTTGTAGTGAAATTGCGTGCTTATGGAATATCGTCTCAGTTATGTGACTGGATTTGTGATTTCCTGTCAGAGAGGTCACAGTTGGTAGTAATCGACGGAAAGTCATCGAGTAAAACAGATGTGATTTCTGGCGTTCCCCATGGTAGCGTTATAGGACTTTTGCTGTTCATCATCTACAAAAACGATTTGGGAGCCAATGTGAGCAGCCGTCTTAGGTTGTTTGCAGATGACGCTGTCGTTTATCGACTAATAAAGTCATCAGAAGATCAAAACAAATTGCAAAGCGATTTAGAGAAAATATCGGAATGGTGCGGAAATTGGCTGTTGACCCTAAATAACGAAAAGTGTAAGGTGATCCACCTGAGTGCTAAAAGGAATTGGTTAAACTTCGGTTGCACGATAAATCAGTCTAGTCTGAAAGTCGTAAATTCAACTAAATGCCTAGGTATTACAATTACGAACAACTTAACTTGGAAGGAACACACAGAAAATGTTGTGGGGAAGGCTAACCAAAGATTGCGTTTTATTGGCAGGACACTTGGAAAATGTAACAGATCTGCTAAGGAGACTGCTTACACTACCCTTGTCTGTTCTCTTTTAGAATACTGCTGTGCGGTGTGGGATCCTTACCAAATAGTATTGACGGAGTACATCGAAAAAGTTCGAAGAAGGGCAGCACGTTTTGTATTATCGCGAAATATGGGAGAGAGTGTTACAGAAATGATACAGGATTTGGGCTGGACATCATTAAAACAAAGGCGTTTTTCGTTGCGACGGAATCTACTCACGAAGTTACAGTCACCAACTTTCTCCTTCGAATGAGAAAATATTTTTTTGACACCGACCTACATAGGGAAAAACGATCAGCATGATAAAAGAAGGGAAATCAGAGCTCGTACGGAAATATATAGGAGTTGGATCTTTCCACGCGCTATGCGAGATTGGAGTAATAGAGAATTGTGAAGGTGGTTCGTTGTACCCTCTGCCAGGCACTGAAATGTAATGTGTGGTGTATCAACGTAGATGTAGATGAACGGGTCGGCGCTGGGAATATAGTGACGGATGCCACAGTTTATGGAGAACGCCACATACCACAGCAAAATACGTAAAAGCGCCTGACAATATCACTATACGATTCGAAAAGAATACATTTAAACACATCCAATAACAGCTAAAATAAATCATTAAAAGAAAAAGAAAGATGGAAAATAGAACTGGCTATTGTTAATGATGAAATCAACAATGTCAACACAGATTGTAATACACTTCACTGAAATTACTTCAGTGTTTAAGGAAAGCCAATATTAGGAAAGTTTGTCTCAGTAGTGAAAGAAATTACATTTGAAACTATATGAAATGTCTGTATAGAAAGAGAGCGCTTGTGTTTGTAGTTTACATTTTTGTCGACGATGCCTTATGACGTCAGCGGCATCTCGTTGATAATGGCAGCGTAGTTATTGTAGGTGCATCATTTGTCAAACTATAGTGAATTTGTCGTATTCTTTGGAATATGATTCTCCAGACGACAACATCCCTCGCGAAATTCCCTTATTCACAAGCCAGTCGGACGTAATCATTGTTTTATAGAATCAGTTTCGTATGCTAATGTCTCTCACACACGATTCTGTTATCAACGTCCCGTACACAGTGTTAAAATAATATAAAACTCGCCGATCTCCAAGCTACAGCTCATCCGCTTCCAGCAGTCACGATCGGAAGTTCACTATTCTGGCGACAACAGTACCACACGTCATTAATAGTTTGAAAGAATCCACGACAGATCATGTCTCCACCACAGATAATGTTTTAACGAGCGTGGCATTTCATTGAACACCAAACAAGATAATGACTTTAAATTACATTGGTTTATGAAACTCAGTTCTACAACGACAATCACAGTAAGCATGGTACTCTATGAAGCTCAATTCAGACAGTCCAACCTTTCGTTTCACAACGTTCACATTAAGTTTAGTCCAAATCCTGTACAAAATGCAAGAACGCGGCCGTAAATTTTGCGTGCCTTTCTGTCTAGCATAACTGCACAAAACAAACGCACGTGCGCCACGCCACTGCACACCCACTGACTTTCAATGCTCGACTGCAGCTTTCGATATCGCTCCAGCATCGCAGTTCATACAGCAGAGCTGCATAATAGATTTAGCTTTACACAGAGCATTTATGAGAGTAATTACAAAGAATGTCAAACACAAATTGCAATTTTGAACACGCAATTAATAAGGGAGTCATTTAGCAATATAAGTGAGGCTAAACATAGTCGCTTTCCATACTGTGAACAAATCCAAAAATATGTAGCCCGTCAAAGAAACGTGTACAGCGTAAAATGAAACGAATGAAAAGAAGTTGATTCAGACATTCGGAAAAAGGTCACGCGAATTCCTGTTTCTGGCACCAGTTTTGCCAACATTACTCTCCCTATATACACTCCTGGAAATGGAAAAAAGAACACATTGACACCGGTGTGTCAGACCCACCATACTTGCTCCGGACACTGCGAGAGGGCTGTACAAGCAATGATCACACACACGGCACAGCGGACACACCAGGAACCGCGGTGTTGGCCGTCGAATGGCGCTAGCTGCGCAGCATTTGTGCACCGCCGCCGTCAGTGTCAGCCAGTTTGCCGTGGCATACGGAGCTCCATCGCAGTCTTTAACACTGGTAGCATGCCGCGACAGCGTGGACGTGAACCGTATGTGCAGTTGACGGACTTTGAGCGAGGGCGTATAGTGGGCATGCGGGAGGCCGGGTGGACGTACCGCCGAATTGCTCAACACGTGGGGCGTGAGGTCTCCACAGTACATCGATGTTGTCGCCAGTGGTCGGCGGAAGGTGCACGTGCCCGTCGACCTGGGACCGGACCGCAGCGACGCACGGATGCACGCCAAGACCGTAGGATCCTACGCAGTGCCGTAGGGGACCGCACCGCCACTTCCCAGCAAATTAGGGACACTGTTGCTCCTGGGGTATCGGCGAGGACCATTCGCAACCGTCTCCATGAAGCTGGGCTACGGTCCCGCACACCGTTAGGCCGTCTTCCGCTCACGCCCCAACTTCGTGCAGCCCGCCTCCAGTGGTGTCGCGACAGGCGTGAATGGAGGGACGAATGGAGACGTGTCGTCTTCAGCGATGAGAGTCGCTTCTGCCTTGGTGCCAATGATGGTCGTATGCGTGTTTGGCGCCGTGCAGGTGAGCGCCACAATCACGACTGCATACGACCGAGGCACACAGGGCCAACACCCGGCATCATGGTGTGGGGAGCGATCTCCTACACTGGCCGTACACCACTGGTGATCGTCGAGGGGACACTGAATAGTGCACGGTACATCCAAACCGTCATCGAACCTATCGTTCTACCATTCCTAGACCGGCAAGGGAACTTGCTGTTCCAACAGGACAATGCACGTCCGCATGTATCCCGTGCCACCCAACGTGCTCTAGAAGGTGTAAGTCAACTACCCTGGCCAGCAAGATCTCCGGATCTGTCCCCCATTGAGCATGTTTGGGACTGGATGAAGCGTCGTCTCACGCGGTCTGCACGTCGAGCACGAACGCTGGTCCAACTGAGGCGCCAGGTGGAAATGGCATGGCAAGCCGTTCCACAGGACTACATCCAGCATCTCTACGATCGTCTCCATGGGAGAATAGCAGCCTGCATTGCTGCGAAAGGTGGATATACACTGTACGAGTGCCGCCATTGTGCATGCTCTGTTGCCTGTGTCTATGTGCCTGTGGTTCTGTCAGTGTGATCATGTGATGTATCTGACCCCAGGAATGTGTCAATAAAGTTTCCCCTTCCTGGGACAATGAATTCACGGTGTTCTTATTTCAATTTCCAGGAGTGTATTCCTGGCAGCCGGCAAGTTGAAGTCACCGGCCGTTACCACAGTATGGTCAGGAAAGGTATGAATAGCATTCTGAAAGTACTCTCTGAAGTGCTCTACCACTAGAGCTCCTGGCCCAGGCTTTCTATGAAAGCAACCGATCACCATTTGTGACCGATATTCGATGTTTAATTTCGCCCAAACTAATGCGCCTTCGGAATCGGTGATATCCTCGCTTGATATTTTCGAATTCATTACTGCAATCAATAAGCCGTCACCGTTGATGACTGTCTATCCCAACAACAAATACTGCAGTCTTAACTTAGGATTTCGTCGCTATTCACGTCAGGTTCCAACCAACTTTCTGTTCCTAGTAAGTTAATTCTGTGACCTATCTTTGGATGTTCCTGCAATTTATTAATATCATACCAATCTTCTCTATATCCGATCTGCGAGGACCAGCATTCTCTGAGAAACTTGCAGCTGATGTATCTTCGATTTTGACCAAAAAAGGAAAAGCCATGTGCACATACAACACACGTACTTTGCTACCCTAGTAGCCGTTTCCTGCGTGTAGTACACGCCTGACACAGTAAGGAGAACGCTGCAATTCTCCAACGGGTAGTGGATATCGAGAAATTCGCATTCGATACAGTCGCAGAATCGTCTGTGCCTTTGGTTTAGACCTCCGCGATCGATCCTGGATGCAATGCTACAAATATTCAGGATATCCTGCACCCAGCTTACGGATCTAATTATCTTAGTTCTGAACGCGATCTATCGTGAGTACAACGCTACAAATATTCAGGTTATCCTGCACCCGGCTTATTGAGCTAGTTATCTTCAACATTGCAGTCCACCAAAATACCTAGTTATCTTCAACAATGCAGTCCTCCACCAAAATACCTAGTTATCTTCAACAATGCAGCCCTCCACCGAAAGGAACTGAGGATAGCCTGGGAACCTAAGCAGGAGGCGTTATACTTGGCGACATCTGCCAGTATTTACACCCGGTTGCGCTCGGTAGCCGACGGTGAAGCCTCTTCCACGTTTGGGCGAGGCCGACCGTCAAATCTGCAGAAGGCAATCTGGCATCCCTTCCACCTTTCGTGCTATTTGCTTCAAGGTCTCCATTACCCACCTAACGTTGGCGCTCCCAATGAATGACATACCCGCCCTCGGCACTTGTCCGAACTGGGTAGGAAAATAGACCGCTGACCCAACAGCAGCGGCATACTCTGATGGTTCATTAGAATTATCAACAATGTGCAGCACCTCGAACCTATGCTGACAAGGGAACCTCCCCATCGCACCCCCCCTCAGATTTAGTTATAAGTTGGCACAGGGATAGGCCTTGAAAAACTGAACACAGATCAATCGAGAAAACAGGAAGAAGTTGTGTGGAACTATGAAAAAAATAAGCAAAATATACAAACTGAGTAGTCCATGCGCAAGGTAGGCAACAACAAGAGTCTGTTAGCTTATGATCGCCGTGGTCCCGTGGTTAGCGTGAGCAGCGGTGAAACGACAGGTCCTTGGTTCAAATCTTCTCTCGGATGAAAATTTTAATTTTTTATTTTCAGATAATTATCAAAGTTCAGGCACTCACACATAATCAACATCGCTTTCCAAAATTCCAAAACATGTTCAGCTTTGCTTGGACATATACAGAATTTGACGGTCTACGCACGGAAACATTTGAAAACGTAAAAAACATATGTTTTGACAGAGAACAGGGAAAACTGTGCGACTCTGAAACTGTTGCATTCATTTGATGCAGTTTATGTGACCAACTCTTATGTTTTCATCACTTTTTTTGGAGTGATTATCACATCCACAAGGAAACCTAAATCGGGCAAGGTAGAATAATCTTTTTACCCATTCGCCAAGTGTGCAAGTTAGGTGGGTCGACAACATATTCCTGTCATGTGACGCACATGCCGTCACCAGTGTCGTAAAGAATATATCAGACGTGTTTTCCTGTGGAGGAATCGGTTGACCTATGACCTTGCGATCAAATGTTTTCGTCTACTAATCGCACGGTTTTGCGGTGCGGTCGCAAAACACAGACACTATACTTATTACAGTGAACAGAGACGTCAATGAATGAACGGACAGATCGTAACTTTGCGAAAATAAAGAATGTAAAATGTTCAGTCGAGGGAGGACTCGAACCAAGGACCTTTCGTTCCGCAGTTGCTCTCTCTAACCACGAGACCACGGCACTCCTCAGCTAATATTGTCCTTTATGTTGCCTATCTTGCACATGGACTACTCAGTTTATATATTTTGCTTATTTTTTCATAGTTCCACACAACTTCTTCCTGTTTTCTCGATTGATCTGTGTTCAGTTTTTCAAGGCCTATCCACTGTGTCAATTTATAACTAAATCTGAGGGGGGTGCGATGGGGAGGTTCCCTTGTGAGGCCTAAGGAGCCAGAGGTACGGCTCCTTCTCCCTGTCGTCTTCCGAACAGCGAGACGCGAACCCACCATTGAACATTACTGGCTTTCGAGTGAAGACGGACCGGTTAAATTACGCATATCTGAAGATGCAGCGACGACCAGGTCACCAGGGGAATCCCAAGGCGTCGCAGGTCTCGTCACTGCTGCCCCGATTTCGCAGCAGCCTTAAGCAGTAGCCCGAAGATTTACTACCGTGTCCAGCGCAACTTGCAGCTGTTAACAGATAGCCGCCAGTTCTCCTCTTGTCGGCTCACCTTGGGCACAGTTCCTATCCATACTGCACTGTGCAAGAAAATACAAACAAAGCCCTCAGGAGTAAGAGAGACAGGACAAAGAGAGCCCGCCAAAAGACAATATCACCCGACTGTGGCGCTACAGTGAGCTGTACGTACGCAGGGTATAAATGAGGAGAAAAAAAAGAGAAAAAAATGTCTGCTCTGCAGAATTCCAACTGTAGCCTAAGATCCTAAGTCCACAGTTCTCTTAAAACAGAAATACGTTTCTCTACTGGAAATGGATGCGACAGTTACTATTTACTAGAAACACTGCTTACACAAGCTGGTGCAGCAAATAAATACGGAAATCTAAAGCAGTGGTCTAAACTGTACGCTTTACTAAAGCTAGATTTAAAAGGATTCACGCGGCGTTGTACTTCTGGTGGCAGGACGGTACCCGAGATATCTGCCTATCACGAAGATATGCTCTAAAATTTACGGTAGTAGGCTGGAGTAAATAAGTAAACACTAGTCTATTCAGAAGTGAGTTAGAAAGCCACTAAACTGAACGATGTACTTAGCTGTGTACTACACTACTAAGTAAACTCTCACCGCAAACTATCAAAAAATACGGTAAATCTTGCAACAGGAATAAATAGCACTGCTAAAAACAGCTAAATAATGAGCTACTGTTCGTTTCTACTCAGAGGTAAGTAAGGATACCACTAAACTAAACGATGTAAGCAAACGGTGTCCAATAGGTAAGCTGCTTCTGATATCCACTGTGCCAGCAGGCTGGAGGTCGGCCTTCGCGGTGCTCAGACTGAAATCTCTTGTGGGATGTGGGACGTGTTGGGGAGATGTATTGCACCAGATCCGCATGCAGCGACGACCATGCAGCAGTTGTCAGTTGGAGGCTGGGGCGCCCGCCACAAGGACTCCTCACCGACCTCGTGGTCGGCACGGGAGCACGATGCAGGGACACAACGCTACCCGTGGTGGCCACACACACACACACACACAAACACACCACTAAGAACCACGTCCTGCCCTTTTTAATGTCCAGGGAATCATCGCAAATCGCAGTGACTTCAATGTCATAAAAGTGCCATTTCTGTTCATCTCATTGCGTCTTCCTATCTGTTACCCTTTGTACTATAGTGTAGCAGATATTTATATGTGTAATGATAATTAAATGAACACCCTAGCTGCAAGCAGGCGTTGATGTACTTCATTGGGGACATGTTGAAAATGTGTGCCCCGACCGGGACTCGAATCCGGGATCTCCTGCTTACATGGCAGACGCTCTATCCATCTGAGCCACCGCGGGCACAGAGGATAGTGCGTCTGCAGGGACTTATCCCTTGCACGCTCCCCGTGAGATCCACATTCCCAACATGTCCACAACACTACATTCGTAGTGCGCCTAATAGATGTTTGCCCATCATACTCATTACTCGTGGCAGATTAATCTACCAAGTCCCGCACGAGTTCGGGCATAGCGTGTACTACCGTCATATATAGTTAAAAATATGGGTTCCCGGCCTTTGACCTTCTTGTGCGAACGCACACGCTATGCCCGAACTCGTGCGTGACTTGGTAGATTAATCTGCCACGAGTAATGAGTATGATAGGCAAACATCTATTAGGCGCACTACGAATGTAGTGTTGTGGACATGTTGGGAATGTGGATCTCACGGGGAGCGTGCAAGGGATAAGTCCCTGCAGACGCACTATCCTCTGTGCCCGCGGTGGCTCAGAAGGATAGAGCGTCTGCCATGTAAGCAGGAGATCCCGGGTTCGAGTCCCAGTCGGGGCACACATTTCCAACATGTCCCCAATGAAGTACATCAACGCCTGCTTGCAGCTAGGGTGTTCATTTAATTATCATTTCATTTCTAGCAAAGCTGCATGGTCATCCACAGTAACTGTTCTTTCGGGAACAGATACTACCGTCATTTATATGTGTAGTACAAATTTATCCGAGCAATATCGCTGGGAAATCACACATCAGTAATTTTGTACAGTTCGACGCACCAGTATAGTTATGACGTACAGTAGATTGAAGTTTACGACAAACTTAGCGAAAAATCATCATGGAAGAAATTGAGATGATGAGACACTGAGGACTAATTATGTTCGTTTGAAATTCTGTAAGTCTGTTCATATTGAGATAATGAATAACGTAGTAAGTAGCTTCGCTGGAGAGCAATGGAGTCTCTGAATCTGGCAATTACAAAAGTTTCACAAACAAATATTGATACAAGGAAGGTAAATGGGTATCATGAGTAATAGAAGAGATCACACAATTTATAGACGAAAGAAAGAAGGGCAGGATTACTCATAAAAAGTGAGGAACACAGCGTCATAAAACACTTAATAATGACATAAATAGAAAGTGCAGGGAACTTAAGGCGAAATAACAGCAGGAAAACTAGTAAAGAAATCGAGAAAAAAATAGCCATCAGAAGCATCGGGTCTCTAGAACGAAAAATCAAAAGAATCTTCTTTGAAATTCAGAACGAAGGGGCTAACGTTAAGAGTGCTGAAGGAATTCCACCGTTGAACGCAAAGGTGAGAGCGTTACAGAATAGAAACACATTAAAGGCCTCAACGAGCTGAAGGAACTGCCAGCTGACTTTATAGTTGACGAAATTGAAGCGGATCCAGTATTGTAGTTCGTTAAAGCTTTCGAAGCCTTGCAATAAAATAACGTAGAAAGCCAAGATATCATAACTAGGGAAAATGGCAACTAAACGACTATTCAAGTTGGCCAGTGAATTTATGAGACTGGAGACAAGCCATCAGACTTTCGGAAAAGTATCATCTACTCAACAGCGTGATAGCAAGGGCAGATGATATGCAGAAGAAATGAAAAGAAAATTTAGGACACGTTAGACGACGATCTGAAGACACCGTCATCGCATCTGTTAGTCTAGAAAAAGCGTTCGAGGGTACAAAATGGCACTAAATGATCGAAATTCTCAGAAAAAAGAACAACACGGTTAATACAGTATATAAGGGGCATTTGAAAAGCTTTAGTTTGAGGACGTTGCTGAGTGTATATGCAACATATGTAAGTACTAATACTATTTCTTTTTTTTCCTGATTGGTTTTATGCGGCCCGCAACGAATCCCTCTCCTGTAACAACCTCTTCATCTCAGAGTAGCACTTGCAACCTACGCCCTGAATTATTTGCTGGATGTATTCCAAACTGTGTAATCATCTGCAGTTTTTGACCTTTACAGCTCCCTCTGGTACCATGCAAGTCATTCCCTGATGTCTTAACAGATGTCCTAGCAACCTGTCCCTTCTCTTTGTGTTTTCTACATATTCCTTTACTTTTCGGTTATGCGCAGAACCTCCTCATTCCTTACGTTATCAGTCCAGCCAATATTCAACATTCTTCTGTAGCACCACATCTCATATGCATAGATTCTCTTCTTTTCCGGTTTTCCCGCAGTTCATATTTCACCGCCATACAAAGCTGTGCTCCAGACGTACATTCTCAGAAATTTGTTTCTCAATTCAAGGCCTATGTTTGACACTAGTAGACTTCTCTTGGCTAGAAATGACCTTTTTGCAGATGCTAGTCTGCTTTTGATGTCCTCCTTGCTCCGTCCATCACTGGTAATTTGCTGCAGAATTCTTTAACCATCTTCTTCGTGACCATCAACACTGATGTTAAGTTTCTCGCTGTTTTCATTTCTGCTACTTCTCATTACTTTTGTCTTTCTGCGATTTACTCTCCATCCATATTCTGTACTCGTTAGACTGTTCATTCCATTCAGTAGATCGTGTAATTCTTCTTCACTTTCACTCAGGACAGCAACGTCATCGGCAAATCTTGATATACTTTTACCTTGAATTTTAATTCCACTCCTCAACCATTCTTTTATTTACATCATTTCTTCTTCGATGTACAGACTAAACAGTAAGGGCGAAAGACTACGTCGATGTATCACACCATTTTTAATCCTAGCATTTTGTGCTTGGTCGTCAACTCTTATTATTCCCTCTTGGTTCATATACATATTGTATATTACCCGTTTCTCCCTATAGCTTAGCCTATTTTCTCAACTTAGGACATCTTGCACCATTTTACTTTGTCGAACGCTTTTTCTAGGCCGACAAATCCTATGAACGTGTCTTGATTTTTCTTTAATCTTGCTTCCATTATCAATCGCAACGTCTCGTGCCTTTACCTTGCATGACGTGTTAAACTGATTGTGCCATAATTTTCGCACTTGTCAGCTCTGTCAATCTTCGAAATTGTGTGGATGATATTTTTCCAAAGACTCATACATTCTGCACACCAACGTGAATGGTCGTTTTGTTGCCACTTCCCCTAGTGATTTTAGGAATTCTGATGGAATTTTATCTATCCCTTCAGCTTTATTTGATCTTAAGTCCTCCAAAGCTCTTTTAGATTCTAATATTTGATCCCCTATTTCTTCTAAATCGACTCCTGTTCCTGCTTCTATCACATTAGACAACTCTTCTCCCTCTTCATTGTACTGTTTCACCAATTCGCTGTTTCCTCTGCATTTAACTGTGGAATTCCCGTTGCACTCTTTATGTTACCACTCTCGCTTTTAATTTCACGGAAGTTTATCTTGACGTTCCTGTATGCTGAGTCAGTCCTTCCGACAATCATTTATTTTTAGATTTCTTCACGTTTTTCATGCAGCCATTTTGTCTTAGCCTCCCTGCACTTTCCATTTATCTCATTCCTCAGCGGCTTGTATTTCTGTATTCCAGAATTTCCCCGAGTATTTTTGTACTTTCTCGTTTCATCGATCGGCTGCAGTATTTCTTCTATGAAAGTGCCTTGATTTTTCTTTAGTTTTGCTTTCATTATCAACCGCAACGTTAGAATAGCCTCTTTGGTGCCTTTACCTTTCCTAAAGCCAAAGTGATCGTCTTCTAACACATCTTCATTTTCTTTTCCATTCTTCCGTTTATTATTCCAGATCTATATATTATTTCTTCGTAGTTACCTTCTATGGACCTATGTTTTTCTATCCAGCTTCTGTGATTGCCCTTTTTAGAGATGTCCATTCCTCTTCAACTGTACAACCTATTGAGCAACTCGTTTTTGCTGTATCAACAGCATTAGAGAACTTCAAGCGTGTGTTATCCCTTAGTACTTCCGTATCCCACTTCTTTGCGTATTGATTCTTCCCTTAAAGCTCAACAAACTCTTCATCACTACTACATTGTGATCTCAGTCTATATCTACACCTGGGTACGCCCTACAATTCAGTATCTCTGTCTGACCATGATGCAATCTAACTGAAATCTTCCCATATCACCGATCTCTTCCAAGTACCCCTCGTCCTCTTATGATTCTTGAAACGAGTATTCACTATCACTCGCTGAAGTATATTACAGAACTCAATTAGTCTTGAATGAGGTTTTCACTCTGCATCGGAGTGTGCGCTGGTAGGAAACTTCGTGGCAGATTAAAACTGTGTGCCTGACTGAGACTCGAACTCGGGACCTGCACTTGCCCACGACAGGCAAATGTCCCGAGTTCGAGTCTAGGTCCACCACACAGTTTTAATCAGCCAGGAAGTTTCAATTAGTCTTTCTCCTCTCTCATTACTTGTCTCAAGCCCATGTTCTACCGTAACTTTTTTTCTGCTCTTTACCCTATAACAGCATTGCAGTCCCCTACGAGTATTAGATTTTTCATCTTTATTTACATACTGTATTACCCTTTCAATATCCTCATATACTTTCTCTATTTCTTCATCTTCAGCTTGCGACGTCGGCATGTATACCTGAACTATCGTTCTCGGTGTTGGTTTGTTGTCGATTCTGATAAGAACAAACCTATAACTGAACAATTCACAATAACACATTCTCTGCCCTACCTTTCTATTCATAACGAATCCCACTCCCATTATACAGTTTCCTGCTGCTGTTAACATTACCTTATACTCACATGATGAGAAATCCTTGTCTTCTCTCCACTCCACTTCACTAACCCCTACTAACTTCTAACATTCCAGCCCCCCCCCCCAATTCGTAGAATGTTATCTTTTTGTTGATTATTCAGTCTTTTTCTCGTTATCACCTCGCCTTTAACTGTCCCCTCCCGGAGATCCGAATGGGGACTGTTCCAGAATATTTCGCCAATGGAGAGATCACCATGACACTTTTTTTTACTTATTGGCTATATGTCCTGTGAATACACGTTATGTGACTTTAATGCAATGGTTTCCATTGCCTTCTGCATCATCATGCCGTTGATCATTGCCGATTCTTCCGCCTTTAGGGGCAGTTTCCCACAGCAAGGACAAGAGAGTGCCCTTATCCTCTGTGACAAGGCTGTTGGCAGAATGAGGGTGACTTCTTACGCTGTAAGTCTTTGGTCACCAATGTTGATAGTTAGTCAAAAATGAAGCATTGTCGGGTTTCGAACCCAGGACCGAGGACGCTACCCCTAGACCAATATGTAGACAAGGGATTATGGTAACATTCGTGACTTTCCTACGAAGATGCTTTGCATGTGCTTGGGTCTGATGCAGTTTAAGAGGCTCGAGATTCTTATTGACAGCAGCTTTTGGGTCAATCTAATTCTGCAAGACTTCTCAGGCAAAGAGTGTCAAGTTTGCAGTCCAGCGCTCTTCTAAACCGCAAGGTCTACACTAGTATACTCTGTTGAGAGCCCATACGGAGTTGCTACATTTAAACCTGATATGTGGAAACAATTTTGTTGATTGAATAGCTTCTCAAAGCTGATGAGTTGTGTATCTTAGCCGTTGTCGGTCAGCTGCTTCCTAACGAAGGAGACCTGGTGGTGCTACACTCGATGAGAATGAGACCAGGTAACTGCTTTTGAATTTAGCATACATCTGACTCTTCTCATTCTCATTTAGCTGGACAACAGTCGTATTGACGTGACTAATTGTAGCAAGAGACAGCGCACTTAGTGACAAGAGAGAATAAAGTTCTTTCTCCTGCAGTACATGAGGTGTCTACTGCTTCTCCCCAGCTTGGACCAATCAGCGTTCATGGCAAATAAATTCAGCAGAGCATTTAAGGTTTGGCTTTCAATTCATAAGAACCGGCCGCGGTGGCCGACCGGTTTTAGGCACTTCAGGCCGGAACCGCGCGACTGTTACGGTCGCAGGTTCGAATCCTGCCTCGGGCATGGATGTGTGTGATGTCCTTAGGTTAGTTAGGTTTAGGTAGTTCTAAGGTCTAGGGGACTGATGACCTCAGATGTTAAGTCCCGTAGTGCTCGGAGCCATTTGAACCATCAATTCATAAGATTTCCAGTAATCTAATTTAAGAAAAAAAATGTAGGTCAAAGACAAAGTAGTGGAAAGGTTACATTCAAATGGTTCAAATGCCTCTGAGCACTGTGGGACTTAACATCTGACGCCATCAGTCCCCTAGAACTTAGAACTATTTAAACCTAACTAACCTAAGGATACCACACACATCCATGCCCGAGGCAGGATTCGAACCTGCGGCATTAGCGATCGTGCGGTTCCAGACTGAAGCGCCTAGAACCGCTCTGCCACAACGGCCGGCAAAGGTTATGTTGACAACACTAAAAAACACAAACCACAACACACACTTGAAATATAAAAACAAACAGAATACAGTGATGTCCATAAACGTGTGCTGTGAAAAACATAACAAAAGCCTAGTGCTACAGAACATCTAAAAATTAGACCATAATTATCAGTGTCTAAAGCAGAAAAACAACGATATGCTAGCAGACGGCATTTCCCGATGTAAGCGAGAAATCAACCGAAAATCACCGTAAGTACAGATTAATTTATTCTTAACGGACTGTTTTTCGATCTAAAAGCAAATCAGAATTTAAATAACTTAATTGAAGACGATTGATCATGCTTCGCCTCAAACGCGTCTGGTGGAATAAGTCAAGCATTTTTGTAGTTGAAACGACAGAACAAAGATACCCTCAAGAATGTCTTTATAAGTTGGATATTGCACATATACCAGATTGTGATAGCGGCAAAATGAAAAAAAAAGGATGATACATTATTTCTGAACGTCCAACAAGAAGCTCTGAACGGTACTAGGAAGCCTTCATAAAAGTAACTCAAAAAACTATTGCTTGGATAAGTTCCCTGGAGATAGAATTATGATTGAACTGTGATACCATTAATCTCTGTAATCGCTGATTACGATTCTTAATTAGTTTATCATTGTTCGTCGTGTGTTTCCCTTACATTTTATTGTATGGTCCATTCTTCTGTAGTTTAGTCATATGCTACATAAATAAAAAATGAAATAAACAGAAAGCAACTGGAGATAGTTTGGAAGATGAGAAGATGTGATATTAAAAATTGCATTATACAGCACACAAGAGTTACAATACACTAAGACAGACTGTACGACGAAGTAGAAAACTTGTTGTTGGAAGCAGCTGAAATTTATGTCAGACTGAAAGTCCCGGTAGAGGTTGGCAACCATCACGACAAATGTAACAAAAATGACTAAGATGCTTGTCGGTTGATGTAAACATGTCGTGGCTGGTTTTGGATATTTTATTGCTCCCACATTCACAACATTCACAGCATTTTTCCCCTGTTTCGACATATTTGATTTTTTTTATGATTTCTGCGCGTTTTTTAACCTTGCTAATGTGTATATTTGCGTTTGTGTTATTCGAAGATTTTGTAATCCAAAATTTTCGTTACTGGCAGGTTACCAAACGATGAGCTGGGTCCGAAAAATGTTGTGAATGTTGAAGTTTCCAAAAACAGCTACGACCCACTTTCAGCAGCCAAGAAGCATTTTTAGAGTAATTTTATTGTACTTCGAAATAGATGAAATTTAGTGGAGCGGAGATGTTGAGTTTGATCGTCTGAAAAAAAAATGAAGACTCTGCTGAATAGGGCAGGAGGCTGCTACACGGGAGCAAGGGCTGTGTGGCGTGGACTGGGCGGTGTTTTAGGTTACAAGGTCTCGGGAAAACCCAAAAGGTGCAGGCCGAACACAGGAAGAACTTAGGTACAGGAAGCATCGGTATAACAGTTGTAAATTGTCGTAGCTATGTTGTTAAAGTACCAGAGCTGCAAGCGTTAATTGAAAGCACTGATGCTCAAATCGTTATAGGCACTGAAAGCTGGCTAAAGCCGGAGATAAGCTCAGAGGAAATTTTTGCAAAGAACCTAACGGTGTTCCGAAAGGATAGGCTAAACACGGTTGGCAGTGGCGTGTTTTTTACTGTTAGAAGTAGTTTAACTTGTCGTTAAAATGCAGTAGAAACTTCCTATGAGTTAGTATAGGCAGAGGTCATTGTTAGTAACCGGAATAAAATAATAACTGAATCCTTTCACCGACCTCCCAATTCAGATGATACAATTGACCCAGGGTTCAAAGAAAATTTGAGTTTGATTTCAAACACGTACCCGACTCATACGATAATAGTTGGTGGTGACTAATTTACCCTCGATATGTTGGCGAAAACACATGTGTAATCCCGGAGGTACGCATGAAACATCATCCGAAACCGTGCTAAACGCATTGTCTGAAAATTATTTCGAGCAGTTAGTTCATGAGCCCACGCGAATAGAAAATGTGGTGTCACCGATAGACACCACACTTGCTAGGTGGTAGCCTTTAAATCGGCCGCGGTCCGGTAGTATACGTCGAACCCGCGTGTCGCCACTATCAGTGATGGCAGACCGAGCGCCGCCACACGGCAGGTCTAGAGAGACTTCCTAGCACTCTCCCCAGTTGTACAGCCGACTTTGCTAGCGATGGTTCACTGCCAAAATACGCTCTCATTTGCCGAGACGATAGTGTAGCATGGCCTTCAGCTATGTCATTTGCTACGACCTAGCAAGGCGCCATTATCAGTTACTATTGATATTGTGAATCATGTACCGTCAAGACCGACGTTCATCATTAACGGATTAAAGTTAAGCATTCCACCAGCTACGTCCGTTTTTCTAAATTCTAATTTCCTTGTCTTGTTCCAGACCTCACGCCAGCCTGCGTGAGCTAAAACACGTGCATTTCGGCCTCCTTTAGTAAAACGGTGTTGGCTCTCTTGCCAACCACAACGGAAAACGGTTGTGAAAACACACTTGACTTGTTAGCAACAAATAATCCTGAGTTAATAACGAGCATCAAAACCGATACAGGGATTAGTGAACACAGGGTTGACGTAGCGGGATTGAATATTGTAACTCCCAAATACTCCAAAAATAAGAGAAATATACCTATTCAAAAAAGCAGATAAAAATTCACTTGACGCCTTCCTGAGAGACAATCTCCACTCCTTGCAAATTAATAGTATAAGTGTAGACCGGTTACGGCTTGAATTCAAAGAAACAGTATCGGCAGCAATTCAGAGATTTATACCAAATAAATTAACAAACGACGGAGCTGGCCCTCCTTGTTACACAAAACGGGTTAGAACACTGTTGCAGAAGCAACGAAACAAACATGCCACATTTAAATAGACGCAAAATCCCCAAGATTGGCAATCTTTTACAGAAGCTCGAAATTTAGCGAGGACTTCAGTGCGAGATGCTTATAATAGTTTCCACAACCAAACTTTATCTCGAAACCTGGCAGAAAATCCAAAGAGATTCTGGTCGTATCTGAAGTATGTTAGCGGCAAGATACAATCAATGCCTTCTTTGGGCGATAGCAATGGAAATACTATCGAAGACAGTGCTGCCAAAGCAGAGCTACTAAACACAGCCTTCCGTAATGCCTTCATTAAAGAAGACGAAGTGAATATTCCAGAAATCTAATCAAAAACACCTGCCAACATGAGTAACGTAAAAGAAAGTATCATCTGAGTAGTGAAGCAACTTAAATTACCTAATAAAACCAAGTCTCCAGGTCCAGAATGTATACCACTTAGTTTCTTTTCAGAGTTTGCTGATGCATTAGCTCCATACTTGACAATCACATACAACCGTTCGATCGACGAAAGATCCGTACCCAAAAACTGGAAAGTTACACAGGTCACAACAGTATTCAAGAAAGTTAGTAGGAGTAATTCACTAAATTACAATCCCTTATGAATAACGTCGGTATGTAGCAGGACTTTGGAACGTATATTGTGTTCGAACATTATGAATTACCTCGAAGGAATAGGTGTAGTGACACACAGTCGACATTGACTTATTCGCACGAAGTGTTGAGTGCTACTGACAAGGGATTTCAGATTGATTCCGTATTTCTGGATTTCCGGGAGGCTTTTCGCACTGTAGCACACAAATGGCTTGCAGTGAAATTGCGTGCTTGCGGAATATCGTGTCTGTTATGTGGCTAGATTAATGATTTCCTGTCAGAGAGATCACAGTTCGTAGTAACTGACGGAATGCAATCGAGAAAAACAGAAGTGATTTTTGGCGTTCCCCAAGGTAGTGTTATAGCCCCTTTGCTGTTCCTCATCTATACAAACGATTTGCGAGCCAACATGAGCAGCCGTCTTAGGTTGTTTGCAGATGACGCTGTCGTTTATCGACTAATAATGTCATCAGAAGATCAAAACAAATTGCAAAACTATTTCGAAAAGATATCTGTGTGGTGCGAAAATTGGCAGTTGACCCTAAATAACGAAAAGTGTTAGGTCACCCACATGAGTGCTAAAAGGAATCCTTTAAACCGAGGTTACACGCCAAATCAGTCAAATGGTTCAAATGGCTCTGAGCACTATGGGACTTAACGGCTGAGGTCATCGGTCCCCTAGAATTTAGAACTACTTAAACCTAACTAACCTAAGGACATCACACACATCCATGCCCGAGGCAGGATTCGAACATGCGACCGTAGCGGTCGCGTGGTTCCAGACTGAAGCGCCTAGAACCTCTCGGCTACAAAGGCCGGCAAATCAGTCGAATCTAAAGGCCGATAATTAAACTAAATACCTAGGGATTACAATTACGAACAACTTAAATTGGAAGGAAGACATAGAATGTGTTGTGGGGATGGCTGACAAAAGAATGCGTGTTATTGGCTCGACACTTGTAACAGATCTACTAAGGAGACAGCCTACACTGCGCTGGTCCGTCCTCTTTTAGGCTACTGCTGTGCGGTGTGGGGTCCTTACCAGATACGATTGACGGAGTAAATCGAAAAAGTTCAAAGAAGGGCAGCACGTTTTGTATTATCGCGAAATAGGGGAGAGATTGTTACTGAAATGGTACAGGATTTGGGATGGACACCATTAAAACAAAGGCGTTTTTTGTTGCGGAGCAAGCAACTCACGAAATTCCTGTCACCAATTTCACCCTCCGAATGCGAAAATATTTTGTTGACACCGACCTTCATAGGGAGAAACGATCACCATTATAAAATAAGGAAAATCAGAGCTCGTACTGAAAGATATAGATGTTCGTTCTTTCCGTGCGCTATGCGAGATTAGAATAATAGAGAATTGTGAAGGTGGTTTGATGAACCCTCTGCCAGGCACTTAAATATGATTTGCAGAGTATCCATGTAGATGTAGATTTAGTTTTAGACAAATACTTATTGACCTCAGAGGTTGCCACTCTCATCACCTTCCATCCCTTGTTTGCCAAATGCGCTTGTCGAGGCCATCTGCGAACGTTGCTTTATTCCCAAAAAAAAAAAAAAAAAAAAAAAAAATATATATATATATATATATATATATATATATATATATATATATAGAATGAAGATCAAAGTTGACATGAAGATCATTTCAGTTGGAATAGTGTTAACGGAAGATTCAGTCGTAACCTGCTGTAGGATTCTACTCAATATTCGTCTGAAATGATTTTTAAAAAAGTACAGAAAATCTAAAATTTTGTGTACGAATGCCGAAGATGCAAACCAAGCCTCGTAGCCACTGCGAAGACCAGATCTGTATAAAGCGGTAACACTTTCGATGATAGACGAGATTAAAACGAGAAAAAGGAAATTCTTCCGCAACACCGAAAGCTACTTTCCTGCTCGCTTGTTAAGTTCTGCCGTGACTCCAACCTTTAGCAAAGACCCGTCGATCGGACCCACGCTGGCGAGAGGGAGAAGTCTGCCGAGGTCAGCCGACTGCAGCGGTGGCCTCAACACGTGGCAGAACCGGTGCGCACGCGGCATGCGGACCTTCGCCTAGCTGTGAGACATCGATTGTCCGCGCGAGGGCCGTCCACTTCCCTGGACACTGGGCACCCACCCCAGCCTGAGCGACGTCTTCCATAACGAGCAGCCAACGCCTGTGGGCTCTCCTGAGGCGTTTGGTGGCCCTACCCATGCACGTCTGTTTCCACTAGGCACCCATTTAGGATCTGTGAGTGCGAAGGCAATAAAGGTTGTTAAATTTTTTGTAAAGTGTACGTTCTAATTATGGCACCAAAAGGTAAAACGGACAATAAAATGAGTACACTAAAAGATGAAAGACTAGGCTCGCTGCTTGTAAATCCAGAAAATACGAGTATGTATATTTAATTTCAATAATGGTAATGCCGTATGACCACAAGTATGCAATTTAAACTGCTTATTCCTTACCAAAAACAGAGTAGAAACACTGTCAGGGACTGCAAAGAATGAAATGACCTGTATGTCTGAACCACATGTATCGTTGGTAGTGACACTACTCATAGTGATAGACTGTCAGGTAAATAAGACGCAATAGGTGTAAGGTATGTTACACACATACATAAAATGAGGGCTTTCATCAGAATGATGATTACCATAATGTATTGTATACTGTGCTCACATCGAGTTGTGTTACACAACACACTTTCTTCAGGTGTGGAACAATTGGCACTTTCCTTATTTCTGTTTTCTTACTTCACATAAGCACAGTATACAATACACTACGGTAATCATCGTCCGGGTTTAGCTGTGTGTGTAACATACATTATACCTGTTGCATTCTACTGACCTGACAGCGTATGACGATGAGGATTCTTACTACTACTACTACTACTACTACCACCACCAACAGTAACACATATAATTCAAACATATAGGGCATTTCATTCTTTCCAGTCTAAGGTACTTGTACTCGAATTTCTTATAAGAATAAGCAGCTTGAATTGTGTACTTGTTGTCATATGACTTTATTTAAAAAAAATAATTTTAGTGGTGAGCCTAGCCTTCTATCTTTTACTTCACTCATTTAATTGCCATTTAACCTTTTGGTAGCATAATTAGAACGTAGACTTTATCATCGGTTATCCACATTCGGAGGCTTTTCCTTTGTTATATCCACACATGGAAGATAGCTTGAGCGACCTTCTTATTATGTGGAGACTGCATAATGTGAACGTACTCATGTTTTATTGATTAGTTACCAATATAATTTCATGTATCTACAGATATTATCCTTATTCAATGTAAATTTTGTCGGTAATATTGCTGTAAACTTTTTTAGGGCCTGATGATGGTGTATTATATCGCCGAAACTTGAAGCCTATTAAACAAATCGGAGATAAACATACACATCACGGCTGTCTTGATATTTGCTACATGGCCCACATATCGGCTGCTCTCCCGTCATCCAACATAGCTGAAACGGATGCACCTAACAAACCTTAAGCTATATATTTCCTTTACGTTACGTCTATGGTCACAAATTTTTTTTGGTATCAGACTACCGATTTCTGTCTATAATGACCATTTTCGGGGGTCTGCGTTGCTTCACGTCCGTAGGTATAACCTTTAAATACCCTACACGTGACCCCTGGGTGGTGCTAAGAAAGCAACAACGATAAGATGAGACCGAACTGTCTGAAAAGACCTCTCGGTCAAAGAATGACGAAGGACACGTGCGGTCCTATTCAGGACCCACAAGCTCGTAGAATTGGACCATCTCTGCGCATCTGTCAACTGAATATCGAAGGGATAAGTCGAGCAAAATGTGAGTATCTTTCCAGGCTCACACAGAAATATGCAGTTGATATCATCGCACTTCAAGAAACGCACACAGCTGATGAACCACAGCTACAGAGTAGGGGGAAAATACCGGGCTTTAAACTGATAGCCTCTAATCACCATCAAAATTATGGCCTTGAAACTTACGTCAAGAATCACATAACAAACTACCAGCTGCTGTCAGAAAATTCTGAAAATGACATTTTTACAACTGCTGTTGAAATTGAAAACCTAACGATAGTTAACGTGTACAAACCCCCAGGGACTAATTGGCCTAATCCCGTTCTACCGTCTCTGCAACATCCAACTATATACCTCGGTGATTTCAACAGTCATCATCACCTGTGGGGATATATGGAGAATGACCTCAACGGTGAAGCGCTTGAGGACTGGATGGAAACTGAAAACCTGAATTTAATTTACGATGCTAAAGATCTGCCTACCTTCCACTCAGCTCGCTGGTCCCAAGGCTATACCCCAGATCTGTGCTTCACAACTCAGTCTCATAATTCCCTAAATCAAGTACGACGAACTGTGCTCAAGGAATTCCCACATAGTCAACACAGACCTGTTATATTGGAGGTGGGGATGTCTATACCTGTTGTACGATCACATCCTAAACCGAGGTGGAACTTCAAGAAAGCCAACTGGACTGAATTTGCAAAGCAAACAGATTCCAATATCAGATGGATCAAACCAACGTACAACAACTACAGCAGATTTGTTGGGATTATCAAAGGTGCAGCCAGACGAAGTATTCCTAGAGGGTACCGTAAAGAGTATATCCCTGGTTGGAGTTCCGAGAGTGAGGAGTTACTAAAAGAATATGAAGACCATCCTAACTCTGACAATGCAACAAGCCTCCTCCAGTCCCTGGATGATAATCGAAGAAAGATCTGGCATGAAACTGTGGGGTCCCTAGATTACACCCATTCTAGCAGAAAAGCCTGGTCTATCATCAGGAAATTAGACTCTTCAAACCCTACAACAAAAAGATCAAAAAATGCCATCAATCTGAATGACTATGCTAAACACCTTGTGTCAGTTACAAAGAATATAAAGGACAAGCAAGCCAAAAGGGATATCAAACTACAGTTGAACACCAAGAAAAGAGCAGCCCTACAGTCTTCCGAATTCTCTACTCCATTTCAAGAAGAGGAAACTAAAGCTGCAATCAAAAGTATGAAACTTGGGAAAGCAGCTGGATATGATGGAATATACCCAGAATTCCTGGCTCACTGTGGACCAGCTACAGTAAAATGGTTGACCAACTTCCTTTCAAACATCCTGCAAACTGGAAACATCCCACATCTGATGAAGAAATCAAAAATATTAGCCATACTGAAACCAAATAAAGATCCCACAAAAGTGGAAAACTATCGTCCAATAGCACTCTTAAGTATCACTTATAAACTCCTTGAGCGTCTGATCTACAACAGAATCTGTGAAACAATCAACCATCATATTCCTATTGAGCAAGCAGGATTTAGACCTGGGAGAAGTTGTAACGATCAGGTACTATCTCTCACTACGCACATTGAAAATGGGTATGAGAAGAAATCAGTAAGTGTGGCTGCCTTTCTGGATCTATCTGCTGCCTATGACACTGTCTGGCGAGAAGGACTCCTTTTAAAATTTGTGAGTGTTATCCCATGTCGTAAACTCACGGCCTTACTCAACAATATGCTAAGCAATAGGTACTTTCAGATCTACTCAGATAATGATAGGAGCAGAATGTTTAAACTAAATGACGGCTTACCTCAAGGGTCTGTTCTGGCTCCCCTCCTTTTCAATTTGTATACACACGACTTACCAGAAACATCTTCAAGGAAATTCATATATGCTGATGATATTTGTCTGGTGACTCAGTGCCCCAACTTTGCTGATGCTGAAACTATTCTATCCACTGATCTGGAAGCCTTAGACAAATATTTCAAGAAATGGTGCCTCCACCTAAATCCTCAGAAAACAGTTATATCCGCATTCCACCTACGTAACAGACAGTCAAATTACAAACCAGAAGTTGTATTCAGAGACCAAGTGTTGCCATACTGTAGTACACCAAAGTACCTGGGATTAACACTAGATAGAACTCTGTCTTTCAAGCAGCATTTATCAAATGTGGCTGCTAAAGTTAAAACTAGAAATAATATTCTTCAGAAGCTTGTTGGTACATCATGTGGAGCCAATACTAACGTCCTGAGATCTACAGCATTAGCTCTGTCATATTCTGTTGCTGAATATTGCTGCCCAACCTGGATCAACAGTGTTCACACTAAGAAGATAGACGTGCAACTCAATCAGGCAATGCGATTAATCACAGGATGTATTCGGAGCACAAACACGCTGTGGCTGCCGGTTCTAAGCAATATCCCACCTCCAGCCCTAAGAAGATCAGAAGCTCTCCTAAAGACGTGGAAAAACATTCAGCAGAACCCCCAGCTCCCCATCCATCAAGACATTGTACAAGGAACACACCAACGCTTGAAATCGAGGAAACCACCATGGCGCACAGCACTCGACCTTGAAGGATCCGCTTTCAACATTAACAGTTCATGGAAACTCCAGTGGGATCAGTCTTCAGTAGCCAATAAACATCTAGTCGAGGACCCTTCCAAGCAGACGCAAGGATTTGATCTTCCAAGGCGTCAGTGGAGGATCATTAACCGCATTCGAACTGGACAAGGCAGATGTGGCTATCTACTGCACAAATGGGGATGGGCTGGCTCTGCAAATTGTGACTGTGGTGCCCCCTCACAGACGATTCATCACATTGTTGCTGACTGCCCTCATCGTACTTTCAGAGGAACTTTAATGGACATTCATCGTACATCGGATGAAGCAGTCAAGTGGATTGAAGAACTAGACATAGAGCTGTAAAATTGTACGAACTTGCGACTGTACATTTTAGTCCTGAAAATATTGTATATAAATGTAAATCAATGTACACATCATACGATAAATAAATAAATAAATGACCATTTTCAGATCCCTTTTGTGAAAGCATGTCGTAATGTACTGGGGCCATAGTGACATCGTCAAATGTTAAATAAAAAATCAGCACCAGCGTCGTCAAATATATATAAATAAAAGCATATGCAAGAGTCATTTTTAGGTGCTGCTGACAAGATGACTCTTGCATATACTGCTGTTTATATATATTTGACGATGCTGGTGCTGATTTAACATTTGACGATGCCATTATGGCTGCAGTACATTAGGATATGTTCTTATAAAACAGATCTGATGATGGTCATTATAGACCAAAACCCGTAGTCTGATGAGTGCCCACCCAACAAAGTTGTAAAGCGCACTAGCCGGGAGTTTCCGAGAAAAAGGCTCTAAAGAGTTACGCACAGCACATGAACTGGTTAACTGACACGCGCTGGCAGTACAGCGAAACGGCTGCCCCTGTAACGGACTTGCGTACCACGTGGGCGATCCCTGTTCGACCCTACCTCGAAATAACTTTCTTTTTGAATTGTTTTAAAAATTATAAGAATTTTTAAATAAAGTTAACTAAGTAGAATATTATGAACTAAATCGTAAGGAATTTTATTTTATGTACGAAATGACTGTTACAGCTAATGTCAATTACAGTCGACATTTCCTTTTCAAACAGTTATACTATTTCGAATGCATTTTAAATGGAAGTAAATTAAAACTTTAATTACCACAAAATTTCAGTTAGGGTTTTATTTATATAATTTTTTACAGTATCATACTTATTTTTAAATTTCGTATTTCACATACAGGCACCCGAATAATTACCATTAAAACATTTTAAAAAGTTTTTTTTACACCTTGCAGAGTTTACGAAGGACGATTGTTTACAGGAACAAGTTCTTTTAATAAAAGATCTCTTGGAAAATAAATGGTAACGGTCATGAAAACTTCTCTTTCATCAGATAGCCTGGAAATGTAGCAGTCATACCGGATCATTTCACTAAAAGTTGACAATGACAGTTGATGTTACTTTGTTCATATGCTGTTTGTTGTGAACGGAAGAAATCTCGCCCATTCTTTCACTTATGGACAACACTCTTCCATATCTAGAAATCTGATTAATGAAAATCTAAAAGGAAGGGAACTATGGATTGAGCCTGAAAATAAACGTGAGAATACGAACCGAAATTTTGTTCTCAGTCGTATGGATCAATATTTTTTCCAAATTAGTTTCTGTACAGCAATCTCCCACATACCTTGTAAGCATTGTCTCCCCATCTCGACCTTCAAATCACGAAATAAATTTTGCAGGGACATATCGGAAGAAGCGAAACATCATCACCATCGACTTCAAGCATTACCCATCGCTTCCTCGGTCTTCCTTGACTTTTACTTCCAACTAGCTTAAATCTTCTCATCTGGAGAGCTAATCTTTCTCTACTTATTCTTTCAATATTTTCGTTCCAGTTTCTCCTACGTTCTTTTAATTTATTGAAACGAAACATGGGAAAGTAATAGACGGCTGTTGAAATGAGTGATCAGGAAAAAAGTGAAAAAGCGAAGGATTCAAAGGAGATTCACAACTGAAAATTAGCAAGAGTCCTTGGATAAATAAAGACCTCAGTTAAAGGTTATGCGTCAACTGCATATCTGTAAACCTATGGGCACTTATACTGAAGCGCCAAACGAACTGGCATAGGCATGCGTATTCAAATACAGAGATATGTAAAGAGGCAGACTACGTCGCTGCGGTGGGCAACGCGTAACTAAGACAAATGTCTCACGGAGTTATCAGATCGGTCACTCCTGCTACAATTGCAAGTTCTCAAGATTTAAGTGAGTTTGAACGTGGTATTATAGTTGGCGCACGAGCGAGTCTCTCCGAGGTAGAGATGAAGTGGGGATTTTCCCCTGCCACCATTTCACGAGTGTACCGTGAATAGCAGGAATCCGGTATAACATCGAATCTCCGACATCGCTGAGGCGGGAAAAGATCCTGCAAGAACAGGACCAACGACGATTGAAGTGAATCGTTCCACATGACAGAAGTGCAACTCTTCCGCAAGTCGGTGCAGATTTTAATATTGGGCCGTCAACAAGAGTCAGCGTACGAGCCACTTAACGAAATTTCAACGATATGGGCTTTCGGAGCAGAAGGTTCACTCGTGTACTCTTGATGACTGCACGAGAAAAAACTTTACACCTCGCCTGGGCCCATCATCACCCACATTGGACTCGAGCGGATGGACGTGAACGATTATAGAGACAGCCTCAAGAAACCATGCACCCTCATGTCAGCAGGGGAATGCTTAAACTGGTGGAGGCTCTGTGATGGTGTGGGCTTGTGTAGTTGGAGTGATATGGGACCCTCGACACGTTTAGATTCGACTGTGACAGACGACACGTACATGTTCTGTCTGCATCCATGCTCATCCAGTATGCATTCCAGCACGACAATGCGACAACCAATACGTCCAAAATTGCTATGGAGTAGCTCCAGGAACACTCTCCTGAGTTTGAATACTTCCCTTGGCCACTATACTTCTCAGACATTATTAACATTATTAACCATGTTTGGGATTCCTTGCTACGTGCTGTTCAGAAATCTCCATCCCCTCATACTCTTACGGATTTCTGGACAACCCTGCAGGATTCATGGTGTCATTTCCCTCCAGCACTACTTCGGACATTATTCGAGTCCATGCCACGTCGTGTTGCGGCACTTACGCGTGCTCGCGGGGGACCTACATGATAATAGGCAGGTGCACCATTTCTTTGGCTCTTTAGTGTAGATATAGTGGGAACTAGGAATTGAACATCGATACTTACTGTAACTCAGAAGCCAAAATAGGGGCACACTGAACTTGAATAAAACCACAAAAAGCTGTTAACTGACGATTTATTCACAGCAGCATGTTTAGACGGCAAGAAGTGTCACACAGGTAAGCACACGGGAACGCCACCAGCATTCGTACTCACAGAATGCAACACCAAGAAAGGAAGAAGTCATCAACAAATAGTAATCAACAGAGAATTGGGACGAATAGTGTAGGGGCTAAGGCACAATGACAGTTTAGTTGAAACAGAGAACGAACATATGAGATGGCAGGAGACCCCATTTTTAATGGCAAACCCTGTAGTTTGTTGTCGCGAGGGTGTGATCCTCTGAATATATAATAAATATTATACAATACACATGTCGTTTTTCATAATATATTGTTCCTTATTTAGTTCTTGGAAGTTATATGACTTCGACATCAAATGCAATCTGTGCACGTGGCTTCTTCGCAAGTTATTTTTTGTTGTATGCAGGGGCAACATTTCCTTATGGTCTACTAAAATGCCTTTTTCCCACATATTGTTGATAATCGATTTATTGTATTTATAATATATACGTTAATGGAAAGTGGGTCAAAGATAGGCCCTAATAGGATGGTAGATTTATCTGAAGAATATAGAAGCGTTATCGACTACGCGCTGCCTTCTAGAGGTTTCGGTTGTAAGTTGCTTTGAATGCGATAGGTATCCGTAAGTTATGGACAAACAATGTCGTCTGAAGGTAAGTTCCACTTCAGCGCTCTCAGTGGCCTTGTTACTTCTTATCTTGTCTGGAAGAGGCAGCATTCTCTCCGTAAATTACTAATGACAAGTAACAAGAGACGCCCTCGACAAGGAGGCGCCCGATTTCTTCCCCGCCCCTCTCCCCGTCGCCCTTATTGTCCATTCCGATTTAATGTGCTTCGCTAATAACCCGACCATCGACAGATCTTTAAATACCTGATCTACCTACCTTTTCCCAACAGATACTGCTTACCCAGTTCGTTTCGACGTATGCTGTCCATCCTGATGCCTTAGTGGACAACTCAATTCACACTGGTTAGCGACTTCGCGTGTCCCCGAGACCTGTGTTATCTGAGGCCACTCGGGTGGCTTGCATATCGTTTATGTAGCTTACATGTTCAGTCTGATTTCACAAAGATGAATGGTGCCTTGTCATCATAGAATAAAATCTGAACAGTGACAGGTAACGGAATACTGAACTTCAGAATCATTAGCCAGCAATTCTAACGACCAGGTCACGAGTGCGTTAGAGTTTGAGAGGTATATAGGCATAACGAAACAAAAGTTATTTTCAAAAGCGAATTAGCGTTTAGTAATCTATGAGCTACTATAAAATAATCACACAGAGTGTGTACTCCAATTTTATGCACAACAGCTTTAGCTACGAAAAATTATTATGGTGGCGTGTAATAGATGTCACAGATACTTGTCTAAGCAGATATCTTAACTGTCAACGTTTTATTATTAATGATAGTGAGCAGTTTATTGCCTTCGTATGAAAATTGATAAACGGCGCATCAGTGAGAACAAATTTTACCATCAAGAATATATTTTGTCTAACACTTCATTGAGACGTAAGCCGTACTGATTGAATAAACAAGAGGGGCCAGGCCTGCATATGTAACATGAACTACGATCTCGCACGTGTCAGAGCCGGTGTTCCAGAAGCTTTTGTGTAACGAATACACGCTCACATAAGCATGGGAAGCCTTATATGACCCGCAGACCTGATTTACATACCTACTTAGGGGAGGAGGTGGCGGGGAGGACGTACATGAAATTGACCGAAAATGTCAATTTTCACTTTATTTTTTATTTATTGGTAGAACTCATCGATAATAAGTTTCTTAAGTTTCAATTTGAATTCTCATTTGAAGTGCCTGAAAAATAATGAATGTGCGATGTGACATTACTGCCATGCCAACTTTTTGAAGAAACACTTCAATACCAGCTCAGTGAGCAACGATTCCGTGGATTACTTCCAAGCAAACTTGCATGCCGTACCTCTAAAGGCTGTGTGATACATACTCTATGGTGGATTCCGTGGATTACTCCGAAGAAAACTTGCGTGCGGTACCTCTAGAGACTGTGTGGTACATACTTTTTGGTTTTGTGTATCATCTGTGACTCTATTCCATATCTTCGAAACTATAAAAATCTGGCTGCTTTGTGTATGAAGAAGCAATTCTTGATTTGCCATGTTTTCATTTGCTACAGTTCACCGAATTACAACTATTAATACAGTTCTTGTATTTAATGATGGGAAAATAGGGAGAATGAAGCTATTAGAGAGAACTAGCCATAAGATAGGAAATTTCACTCAAGACATATTGAAAAGAAAAAAAGATTTACAGCGCCTCTCAGTATCTGAAAAGTCATTCAAGACATGGTAAAAGAAAGAAGTCAGAAACCACGAAACTATGAGAGACCTCTTGAAGGGAAAGAAGACATGAGTAGGCTACCTCTCTGGGGTTTCCGAAGAGGTTTTGTGAAGTTTATGTATATTTCTCTCAGAATTCACGAAGGCTAGAACTATGATTTTTTAATACTTATTTCTATAATATAAGTGTTGTCTTAAGAGCAAATTTCGAAATTCTAATGTGATTAAATTTCTCCTGTTCGATATATTCAAAAAACTTTATGAGAAAAGCTTACAATACGCAAAGAGATTAAAAAGAGAATGTTTTGTAGAAATCTTTTTAATAGTTTCTGAGGTAAATGTACATATATTATTTTCTAAAAATAAAATGTTTGAATTAAGTAAGAAAGTAAAATATATCTAAAAAAGGAACCTGACAGTAAATGTGTTAACCCCATTTAAAGCATGATAGAATTCATGTATTTAGCATCTTACACTTGCAGATCTATTATGGATAAAGGAGGAGTTGCCATTTTCATAAAACCAAGGTATAAATACAGAAATGTTGAAGTAAGCAAATTTTGTGTTGATCAGCACTTTGAGGTTTGTGCATGCGAACTTCAGCTAGATAATGTTGTGTTGATATTAGCAGCAGTGTACAAGTCTCCACTAGGAGATTGGGAGCCATTCGTAAAAAAAGTTTGACTCCCTATTACGCTGTCTGTCAGACAAAAAAAAGAAGTTATTAATCTATGGTGATGTCAATGTTAACTTTCTAAGCAATTCTGATAGGAAAAATGAACTAGAAGTGTTGTTAACAACATAGAACTTAGAATCAGTGATCAATTTCCCTACACATATAGCTCAGGACAGTATTACTCTAATAGATAATGTATTTGTTCAGCAAGAGGATGTAGAACAAACACATGCTTTCCCTGTGGTAAATGGATAATCTGACTATGATGCACAACTGATTAACTTACAAAACCTAACAGGATGTACACTTCAGAAACCATTAAGTAAAAGTGTGAGGGTGCTCAATCCAGTATCTATAGATCACTTCAGAGAAAGTTTAGGAAATGTAAAGTGGGAAGATTCATAAATTGAGCCTAATGCTAATGACAAATGCACGTATTTCTTGATAAATAAATATCCCTTTTTGAACTTTGTTTTCCAAAGAAAATATCTAAATGTAATACCACAATCTTTTCAAAGAAACCTTGGATTATTCCAGGTATTAAAGTGTCTTCAGAAAGAAAAATAAAACTGTATGAGACAGGAAGAAATAATAAAGATCCAGAAGTAGTTTTACACTATGAAAATTATTGTAACAAACTGAGAAAAGTTTTAAGGAAATCAAGAAATATTTGTTTTAGAGAAGAAATTAACAACTCGGGAAAGAAAATAAAATCAATATGGAATGTTGTTAGAAGGGAGACAGGAAAAGTAACTGGTGTAGTTAGTATTACTGTTAAAGAGAATAAGACCATCTTAACCAACAGTACACAGATGATTTAACAATCACTTCCTAAGTGTAGGAGAAAAAATTGGTGAGAATAGTTCAAAAGAAAAAGCCAGGCAATACATGGAAGAGTGAGTTTTGAAAAATTTTAGTCAGATTACGTTTCATCTAACAACCTCTTTTGAAATAAGGAAAATTATTAAATCTTTGAAAAATAAATGTTCTGTTGGAGTAGATGACATCTCTAACAGGTTATTAAAACAATGTGAAGCAATAACAGATGATGTTTTGAGTCACATATGTAATGCATCACTGACTCAGAGTATTTTTCCAGACAGGTTAAAATATGCCTTTGTCAGGCCTCTTTACAAAAAGGGGGAACCACAGATGTCAATAATTACCAGCCAGTATCGTTGCTTAAAGCATTTTCAAAAATCTTTGAGAAAATAATATACTCAAGAGTGGTTAGTCATCTCAACAGTAATGGGATACTTAGTAAATCACAGTTCGGATTTCAGAAATGCTGTTTCACTGAGACAGCAATATACAATTTCACTGTCCACATAATAGAGTCTTTAAATAGTAAAATGTCACCGGTAGGAATATTCTGTGACTTATCTAAAGCATTTGATTGTGTGAACCATGAGATTATATTAGAAATATTACAATTCTATGGTATCAGTGGGACAGAATATGAGTGGCTTAAGTCATACCTACAAAACAGGAATCAAAAGGTCTCTTTGTATGCTTCAAGTGATTCAAATGAGTTTGCCACTTCATCTTACTGGGGTGAAATTGCATTAGGTGTTCCACAAGGTTCGATCATAGTTCCCCTGCTATTCTTGATATGTGTGAATGACCTCCATTCTTATGTGAAACAAGATGCTGAACTGACACTGTTTGCTGATGATACAATCATAATTATTAATCCAGTAAACGAAAGTCCGATAGAAAATGATACAAATAAGGTCTTTGGAAAAGTTTTTAACTGGTTTTCTGCAAATGGGCTTGCTCTGAACTTTGAAAAAACACAGTACATCCAATTTTCTGCTGGAAAAAGTATAATTCCTTCAATAAACATAACACATCAAAAGAAGTCAGTAGCCAGGGTAGAGGATACAAATTTTTTGGGTGTACATATAGATGAGAATTATATTTTGGATCTCCTAAAGCAACTATGTTCAGCAACTTTTGCAATCAGAATAATTGCCAATTTTGATGATGTAGAAATTAGTAAGCTAACATACTTTCCATATTTCCACTCTCTGATGTCATACGGAATAATATTCTGGGGCAAGCCAACACTTAAGCAAAAGGTATTCACCGCTCAAAAGAAAATAGTTAGAATAATGTGTGGGGTTCATAGTCGCACATCTTGTAGGCATCTGTTTAAGAAGTTAGGAATTCTTACAACTGCTTCATGCTTCACAGTACATTTACTCAGTAATGAAATTTTTTCTATACAGCATGGACCAGTTTAAAATCAACAGCAACATTCATTGTTACAATACCAGAAAAAAGAAAGACCTACGCTATCCTTTACTTACCTATCTTTGGCACAGAGAGGGGTAAAATATGCTGCTATAAAACTCTTTGATAGATTATCAGATGAAATAAAATGTCTGACAAACAGCAGTAAAAGTTTCAAAAACAAATTGAAATCATACCTCCTTGACAACTCCTTCTATACCATCGATGAATTCTTGAATATGAGTAAATAAATCTGGCGATATAATATATGCATTTTGTGCCATTTTAGGGGAATGGGATAGATAATAGAAATATTTATGTACAACACTATACTGTAAACAAAAAATAAAAAGATAAAAGATCTTGTTTCCTGTGCGCATTTCTTCTACATTTGACACGTTCCACATCATAACGGTTTTCCGTGCTATTTATCAATTAAACACGTAACTAACCAACAAACTAACCAATTTGCCGTATCTTCAAAATTTGAGGATTTGGTGCACCTGTTATATAGTGTCTGTCTGTCTCATGAACGTCTCCACTTCAGCTCGCTGACCACCTCGTCAAGTGACGCGACAGCACTGCTCCTAGCGCATAAAATCTAAACTGTAACGTCCATGATGTTTATGGGATAACACAAGTCGTGAACATCGTCTTTTTACTTCCAACATGTTACAAAAAGTGTCTCAAAAACATCCGTTTGATTTCCGTTATTAAAGAAACATTATTCTGGATATGTAAATGAATGTACACATCTGAAGATGGGAGGATAGGTGTCTTGAAATCTCATCATTCGAAAATAGACACCTGGAAAGCAACTGGCTGCAGGTAATTCATTTCAAATGACGTTCAGTTTTACGATCAGTATTTTGATACGTCCACGCCGAACAAGAAGTATGTACTATAATCCGTTCATCATAAGAATAAATGTCATGCACACATTACACTGTGTATTCTTCCGGTTATGCTGAAACGTCATTGGATTTAGTTCCACCACAAGCGGAAGCTAAGCTGTCTCGAGTACAGTCAGGCACGATAATGAGGATACGCTTTAGCCTCTGCGTTACGCATAAATCGACTCAGCGATGATTTGGGCACTGCTTTACCGCTGCGTTTAACTTGGGCAGCACCGGACAGGTAAGAGTTCCAACTAACCTGCGGTAACGTGAACGGTTGCAGTAAAGACGTAAAAAGAGACGGCCAATGAACAATATAGCTTTGAATTTTAAACAGAAGGAAATTATATATGGCAAAACGCTTCTCAAATATGCCCTTGATCTTAGCTAACATAGTACTGTAATTTCTTACTTTTTCTGCATGGGCTATGCGTGCGGTAAAGGCGCACTGCTGATTTCACATGTAGTTAAATATTGAAGCCACTAAAGGTATTACAGTCAGTTGACTCGTAATCTCTAAGATCCTTCCATATCGGACTCCGAGAAATACATTTCAGTACTGTTACGTTGACAAACAGGCGATCATTAACAGAATCCCTTGCCACCAAAAAGCCCACATTTCCTCCTCCTCTTTTATGAGGTGCTGTTCTGCATTTCCGCATCGTTAGGCAGTGACGTGACAAAAAGCTTCGTGCATCAGTTCCAGAACGCTTGGCAGCTTAAATGTCTAGTTATTTCTCGCAACAAATCCCTTAACTTGGCTCCAGATCCGTTCCATTGGGTTCAAATATCAGTGGCGCGGAGACAACTGTAAAAATTCAACATTTGTACTGAGTGCTCGGCAACATGAAAAAACATTGTTTTCCATGTTTTACGACGCTTATCACGCTGACTCGTCTGAGACCACATCTATCCTACAAAACAGCAGGCCTATTCAAATAAAATTTGATTTTTATTTTTCTCCAAAAAATTTGGTTACGTCATTTTTTCTTAACGACAGCAGTCTTTGACAATTCTTCATAAAATATCGATCTTGAGAACTTATATTTGCTAAGAAAACCATATTTTTGCGTGCCGTATGTAATCAGAAACTAGAATACATGCATTTTTCTTTAGAAATGACGTTTTATTATGAGTTAATTAACATATATTTGATGAATTTCCTGTTTAAATGATCTAAGTATTCAAAAAGAAATTAAAAAATTGTAGACTTCAAGAAGATTCAAACTGTCGTCCCAAAACACAAAATATTAACACACCACGACGGTACCGATTACGCCATGCGTGTAACTGAAATATTAGCTCTTAACTGTTATCTAGTCTTTCTCGAAAAACGTCAGAGCTGTTTTTTTTCTCTGGACGCTTGTGAAAAACGTTAGGAACAACTGGTTTCTCGCCATTAAGGGTGTTCCGTGCTCGTGTTTCACTAGGAAGCGGGAAGAAATGTCATCCATTTCCACAGGACCTATTAACAGCGAAACAATTAGAGCATAAGTAGCATTTACGGAGACTGTGACTGACACGATTTTTGAAATGAAAATTACGTAGCTAAAGTATGATTAAGAGAAACGTTTATGGCTGTTAATACACCAGAATGACATTAAGTTTGGTACAAAATGGCATAGTAATAACATACCTAATACATAATTTGAGTCTACTTCCAAGAGCGGAACAACACCAGTGTTCGAGAGTTACGACTGCTGACTAGTCATTGCACATGTGTTTGCTCCAATCAGATTTATTTATTTATTTATTATTAATAGAAAAACTGAATACGGCAATGATATAGTCACTAGCAATCGACAAGCAGTTAGGAGTAACTTGGCGAATTTTTGCCACAGACAGGTGAGTGGAATGTTATACAAGTCCAGCGGTTGCGAAATGGTTGTTTGCAAGCGCGGAGAATGCAAGACTTTCACCAGTCTTCGTCAGGAGCTGCAAACCCAAAATGTAGGCTGGTGCATCAGAAAATTAGACCCGGTCGGAGTGCAGTATGAGCGCCTCTCTCTCTGTCCCTTCCTCCCCCCCCCCCGCCCCCCTCGCTCTCTCTCTCTGTCTCACTCTCACTCTCTCTCCCACAAATTCCTTCCACAGGCCGGACTGAACCAATCACGGGCGAGATACGGTCGCCGGTTGCCCACCTGTGCGTCACCAGGCGGGCTGTGGGGTCAGCCACAAGAGCTACCGCCGTGCCATTCGCGGCCACGTCCGACAGCACGTCCTCTGCGATGCAGGCACGTGTAGCCCGCCAAGGCCCTCGTCTCCAGTATCAAAGGCCTCGCAGAAATCCCCGAAACAAGTCGCCGCAGCCCTGCTGACTACGACCTCACCATCCTAAGCGCGTGCTGCTCGGGAAAGGAAACGCGTACGTGTTTCCTGACTTGCAGGGATGCTCACTTTTAGCGCAGTACTCAGTCTTCATTTTTCATTAGGCGAAGGAAATCGCACACGAAAGAGAAAGTGCTGAATCTGTACACTACGAAAAGTCACAATCCGAAACACATACATTGCGATAGTACCTAACGGTTACTGCCAAGAAGAGCTACTCTTCCGAGCAACGTCCAATACGAGCAAACCAGTTGCATCCTTATCTGTGGGTATTCGTACTTTAAGTGCTTGGGCTATGCTTCACTCTGTTTAAAAATAATAGTAACACATAAGCTGTTTGCTCTCAGTTTCGTAACACAAGTGGAATAAATAGTCCTGTTCTGGAGCGCATTCATATCTCTCGAAATAAAAATTCCCTTCAGAAGATACAGTATTATAGGGTCGAGCCACGCACATCTGCTTTCATGCCCCACAGCTAATTCGCTGCGAATAATAACCAGTAGCTGTGATCCTGCAGTGAAATAGTCTATGCAATGGCTAGAACTGTGAATTAATAAACCACATAAAATAAAAGTTAAATGAATGATTTAATAACAAGGGCTCTATTCTAACGTCTGTATTGATGCAAATGACACAGAACTATATTGAATAATGTTTATTCAACACAGGAAATCTCAAATAAATGGAAAGTGGTCCAATGATACTCGATTAAAATGCAGACTGAAAGTACCCTTGTCAAATACAGTAAAGTTTTGTTACGAGAACGCTAGCCAAATCTCCATACTAATTAGTCATCAAACATACGCGGAATTTAGGTCCATTTCGTAATCACAAAGCACGCAATATTCACTACCTCAAAACAGTTCAGAGTTCAACTTGATGATTAACAGATTATCACGTGTGATACAAAGAATAGTAACACATGCGCTGTTTGCTCTTAGTTTCGTAACACAAGCGGAAAAAAATAGAGCCCTGTTCTGGAGCACATTCATATCTCTCGAAATACAAATTCCCTTCAGAAGGTAAAGTATTGAAACGGCTGTTCGCCACCCAGAATCAATCGCTCCACAACTGGATACCACTCGTTACCACCGACAGGTCTACTGCTTTCCAGAACTCACCTAAGATTGTCCAGAATCGCTCCTATGCGCTCTTGCCTCGAAAAGTTCCAGTCTCCACATGACTCCCATAGTGCTCCACTGCTGTCTGCTTCTGCATTGGTTAAAGGCCGTCCCCACCAAAAATGCGTCGTCCTTAAGCTCTACAGATATGGGAGTACACCAGTATATTATAGCAACATTTAAAGAAAAAGGTCACAAACATTCTGTTGCACTCAGATCATTTAAAATAAATATAAGTAATAGCTGGTTCATGAATAAATAAGCCAGCCTTATTGTCAGTAGCGTCTTTTGGTTCTCTTTTCAATAATGGTATCCCCTAACACATGCTAGTGACCACCTATAAATTAGCAGAGCTTTTTATAGTACTTGCAATCGACATTTAAATAAAGTTACCGGAATAACAATAAACTGTTCCTTGAATTAAACTTCCTGGCAGATTAAAACTGTGTGCCGGACCGAGACTCTAACTCAGGACCTTTGCCGTTCGCGGGCAAGTACTCTACCAACTGAGCTACCCAATCACGACTCACGACCCCTCCCACAGCTTCAAAATGGTTCAAATGGCTCTGAGCACTATGGCACTTAACATCTGAGGTCATCAGTCCCCTAGGACTTAGAAGTACTTAAACCTAACTAACCTAAGGACATCATACACATCCATGCCCGAGGCAGGATTCGAACCTGCTACCGTAGCGATCGCGTGGTACCAGATTTAAGCGCCTAGAACCGCTCGGACACCCTAACCGGCTAACTAGTAGCCTCTCAAACTGTGGCCGGAAACTGGTGACCAGAGAAATATGTGGAAGACTACAAAGAAAAAAGGAAAATGTACTGGACGAAAATCAGTTTGGTTTCAGAGATGAAAAAGCGTTTTCGGTATTCTATTTGGTAATCGAAGGCAGAGTGAAGAAAAATGAAGATTTTTTTAAGGATACGTGGATCTACGGAAAGCCTTCGACAACGTGAGGTGAAATAAGACGCAGTCCTTAAAAGATCGAACCTTTAGTACTGAGGCAGAGGAATAATCGACAATGTCTACGAAATCCAGATGCTAGTAATAAAGTAGGATGGGAGTGAATGACAGATTGGTATTAAGAAGGGTGTAAGGCCGAACTGCAGCTTGTTTAGCACTTTTGTTCAACTTGAACGACAAAGAAGGCTCACTGACAGCAGCGAAGGACAGTTTACGAAGAGGAAAACAGTGAAACTGGAACAGATCGCTGTGTTAATTATCGCAGTGATTTCTGACCGAATGCAGGGCAGGATTAGAATACCTGTTGAAATGAGTGGGTAGTATTGTTTGGGAGAGAGTGTGGCTTAAGGATAAACGAAACAAAAACAAAGATGATTAAGAATAATAGAAAAGAGAATACCGACTTATTCTTCTTGAAAATGAGAAAGACACAGATAATTTTCGTAGGTAGGAAGCAACATCACACAGGGAGGTCGAATCAAGTAACGTACCTCAGTTAAAATGAGACAGATAGTTGTTTAATTTCGTGTTCCATGGATGATTTCTGTGATCAATCGTAATAATGTGGAACTAGTCAACTCATATTCAAATTACATATTCATATGCAGCTGTGGCTACGTGTTAATCATTTACAGTATTTCTATTTGGGGGTTAATTCAGATATTAGTACTTCCTACCGACCCCCTTTTACATATTCCAAAAGTAGAATTTTTTTATGGGATAGGAGGAGTTGTAAAAAATAAACAGGTTACGTTTGTTTTCAAATTTAAAATTTTGTCTCTCAGACATTTTATATCAGTGAGTAGATGATCAAACATTCTGTTGACAGCATGAGCTCCTCTTTTTGTTTTAAATACAACCCTAAAGTGCAGTAACAAATGTCATTTTTACTTCTGATATCATTGTTCCTTTCTAACTACAGCGAACTATTTACAACAAACTTCATGGGCGAATAGATGCATTGTGAAGCAGTAGTCAAAATTTGTTAAACTGATGTTTACAAGACGATGGTGGGTGAGCACTACATATTATTCTTGCAGAACATTTTTGATCAGTGAAAACTCTTTTTAATAGACGCGTTACCCCATATCGTTTTTCTATATTGAATTACCGAATAAACATACGCAAAAGGTAGCCCAATCAATGCGGATATCATAAAAGGTCGACAGGGGGGGGGGGGGGGAAATTTGTGTAATAGCAAATTTCTGTTCAGGGGCAGTGACATGAGTAACATACTACAAATCTAGACCAGTGAAGTGTGTGCGTGGAAAATGGGCGGGGATGGGGGGGGGGGGAGGGCGGAGGAGCAGGTGCCATACTGTGGACATGTACTTCCTCCTTTCGTAAGTCTGCGAAGAACAAGCAGGCGATTCCCCACTCTCTCTTCCCCACAATGTCACAAAGTTATACCGACCCTTTCGCAACTCGCACAGGTGACAGTGTGCAGACATTCCGAGGTTTGGGTGGGGGGGGGGGGCAGGAGTGTCCTTTTCACAAAGAATTTTAATACAGATATGAGTTGCTAAGTGGAGTTACAACACTAACGCAAGGAAAGCATATGGGCAGCCTCTACGTAAATCTCTACTCACTGTTCTGCGTTGCAAGATGGAAAACTGACTTTTATTCATCCTGTGCAGTAGCTTCAGAATTCTTCCGGGAAAGACGACTTCCCACACCACGAGCGCTGCTTGCTTATCAGTTTACAGACAGACCATATACCGCACCAGCATATCCTGGCCAGTTCTCTTAATTAAGTACACAAAAGAGCTATTTTCCGTTTATTGAGTATTTATTTTTAGTTGTTAAGTGAGCTTTTCTGTGAAATACATTCCTATAAGCAATGCTTAATCTGAACTGGGTGATGTCGTCAATGACCTATGTTCTGTTGGTGGGACTGACTGATAAATGTGGTACCTTTCTGTTGGTTGTCGTGACAGTACATGCTAATGCCGTGTAACATGGTGAAGTCACTTGAATGTGAATTAATGAATAACCAGAAAGCTAGTGCACTTCGCTACTATTAATTGTATTACTAGTACACTGAATAAATATATTCAGTTGAGGAATTACTGGCAACTACAGAGTGGGATACACCGAGTGGAGCCACTTACAGCATCTCCACAATATATCTTGCATGGGGGATATTAATATGTCTGATTGGATAGGACTCGTCACGTCAGATCTAGAATATCAATCTGCTTACACTGATAAGCCAAAACATTATGACCACTGCCCACTGGTGGCTTTGCGGGCACGTGACGCGGTAACAGAGGTATGTAAGGAGAGCAGACACCAACCGAGGGTCATCCTCGCGAAGGTGTGCCCTGCATATAGGGAAATGCATTGATATAAGCAAATTCGACAAAGGGCAGACTATTATTACGCAGAGCCTGTGAACAAGTATCCCGAAAGCGGCAAATATGGTCGAATGTTCGCGCACGACGAAAAGAGGTAGACGAACAGTGAAACTGCCTCGAGGCATTAAATGGTTGGACGTCCACGACGCTTCACAGAACGTGGGGTTCGAAGGCTTGTCTGCTCTGTAAAGTAGGATAGATGGAGATCCGTGGCATCTCTGCCGAAAGAGCACAATGATGGTGCACGGGAAAGTGTTTCGGAGCACACCATTCATTATGCATTCTTGTACATGGAGCTTTGCAGCGGACCACCCCCCCCCCCCCCCCCCCCTACATGTTTACATGTTGACCCGACGACGTCGTCCGTTACGATTGAAGTGGGCACGAGACCATCGGGATTCGACTGTCGATCAATGGAAACGTCTCGGTTCTTCGGATGAATCACGTTTCTGCTCCATGAGATCGATGGTCGTCTCTATAAACACCGTCATAGAATGAACGGCGGCTCGACACATGCATTGCACCACTCACCACTGGCCCAGGCTGGTGGGAGCAGTCTTATGCTATGGGAGACATTCTCCTGCGCTTGCACGGAACCTGTGGTGGTAACCGAAGAAACGCTGACGGCTGCGAACCATCTGCATCTTTTCATGCCTGATGCCTTCCCCGACGGCGATTTCATCTTTCACCCGTATAATTGTCCGTGTCTCGGAGCCAGAACCATGCAACCACGGTTTGAGAAGCGTTATAGTGAACTCACGTTGATGCCTCGGCGACCAAATTCGCATGATGTGAATCCTATGGAACCCATCCGGAAAGCGATCGGGCATCATCACCGTGTACGCATATCATCGGCCCGCTATTTACACGAATCGCGTGAACTGTGAGTAGAAATCTAACACCGGATATCTCCACAAACCTACCAACAAACTGTCGGATCCCTGATACTCAGAATCAGTGATGTATTTATTTCCAAAGACGGACAGATAAGATATTAAGTAGATGGCCATAATGTTTTGGTTCATCATAGGAAGTTCTGTAACACAAAAGTGACCTACATCAGTTACAGAGGGTGCCAGTTTCAGCCCCTAGGCCACATCGGATGTTGGATGAGCTGAGGGTGGGACGGTGCATTTGATACCCCTCACGCTTCTTGAAGTATTCCGGCCATTGACAGAGACAATGAAATCAACATTGTCGAATGCATTTTGCTAGCATGTTACACTTAGGATAGGCTCTTCAGTGAGACAGACGGTTGACAGCAATAGCTGGGGAGCTTGGTTTTGCTTAATGAGCTTGTTTTTGCTTAATAGCTCACACAGCAACTCCAAGCAAATAATTATTTAATAAACTGAAACAGCTTTACTATATCAACACGAGCTTAGTGAAGTCATTTTGTGTACTCACCTAAGAAAACTGATAGGGAACTCTGGGGAGGTACAGTCTGTAACTGATAAACGAGCAGTGCTTTTCATGGGGGTAGTTGCCTTGCTCAGGAAACGTGACAGCTGCGTACAGGAAGACTAATAACTAGTTTACCCTCTATCAGTACATAACAGTGTGCAGTGATTTACGTAGATTGTCCTTACGTGATTCTTGCATTACCATTGTTAGTAATTTATATTTGTATTCGATGTTGTGTCAACGCTCCTTCGCGCCCAGTCATGTCTGAACACTGACTCGCAAGTGATTCATCTGACGAACTGCAGAAGGGTCCGTATCTCTTTGTGAAACACAATGTAGTTGTGGAATGACCTTCTCGTTCTTCAGTTTGCAGATCTGTGTAGGAGACAAGTGTTTGACCACAATCTAGCGACCTATCTTCCCCCATGCAGCTAATATCCACTCCCCTCTCCCCCCCTCCGCCCTTTTTCTCCCTCAGAACACAGTTTATCCCTTAATCCGGGTTCTGCTGCACTTAGATGTGGTACACTCGTGTAATATCTGTTCACAATCCGTTTCATGTAACAATCATTAAGAGGGTGCCCTTAAAAGTAATGCCTCCGAATTTTTTGTACTGCTCTCAATATCGGTCTGTTTATTACATATCGTGCACATTACGTGGCCGACTTACCCGTTTTGCTGTCGCAAGTTGAAGCACTAGAGGGCTCCAAACTGTAGCGAGCGACACGACGGTGTCTAACGTGACTACGCCGGATCCAGTGACAGCGGGCCGCAGTCCAGTTTCTAACGCAGAGGACGCGCGTCCTCTGATGGAGCACTCTCTCCTTCAGCATGACAATGCTAGACCACTCACGAGCTCTGCGACATCCGCAACAGTTCGGTGTCTTGGGTTCACTGACTTCGATCACCCTCCATACAGTCTGATTTTGGTCCATCCGATTTTCATCTATTGCCAGAAATTAAAGAACAGCTTCGAGGACTTCACTTTGAGAATGGTGAAGCTGCACATTCCACTGTGATGGTGGTATCAACAAATTGGTCCCTTGTTGGAAGAAATGTGTTCGTCACCAGGGTGATTATGTTGAGATATAAAAATGTAGACACGAGCAATAAAGATGTAGAATATTAATTAAAAATTCGGAGGCATTACTTTTCAGCAAGTCTTCCTATTAATTATGTACCATTGAAACACTGCTTTTAATAATCTGGAATTTTTCAACCCCTTTCAAACTGAAAACTGTCAGTCCTAAAGGAAAAATGGATACGTCCTTTTTGAAGAACATTTTACCAGAGGATGCAATTTTTGAGATATTCGAGAAAAACAATCCTCCCCTCACCAACCACTCACTCCCTACTGGTCAAGATTTTCAGTTTCTACTACCCGCGACTACTTTAAAAAATTTGCGATTACCTAATCTTTTCCCCCTAATTGCTGTCTGTTGACTAGACTAATATGTCAAGTTGCAGATCTGTCTGCCGCCAAGATTTGTAATGACTCGAAGTGTAAATGTGGCTGAACTATGTTGGTGTAGGAGTTCCAAAATGTGTTATTTTTTTCTCAATTTAAATATCAACAAATGTCAACACGTAAAAAGTTTGATGTGTCCATCCTAGTTACTATGTCCCCACCATATTCTAGACTTATAGTTACTGTAGTACGTTTAGGTGTGCAGAACTGAACGTGTTGTGTCTTTTTGAATATAAGAGTGAGACCACTTGCAGAAATCCACACTATAATACTTCGAATAACATTATTTGCCATTCCTTTCTTAATGTATATATGTTCCTCTTGAGTAAAGCATTAGTGTCATCCGCAAAAGAACTAATTCTGCTTCTAAGTTAGATGCAACATCATTACATACATATGAAAGACAGTAGTGGAACTAAGATTGAGTCTTGTGGAACCCCATAAGTGATTTTTTTCCCCTCTGCTTTCGCTGGTTAAATTATTAAGTACATAGAAGTAACTTTTGGCATTCTTTTGGTTTGGTTTCCTTTTGTTATCAGTATTGTGACTGGTTTGACGTAGCCTGCCACGAATCCCTCTCCTGTGCGAAACTATTCATTTCAGAGTAGCAATTGCAACTGTGTCCTCAACTGTTTGCTGGATGTATTTCAGTCTCAGTCTTTCTCAACATTCTTACCCTCTACAGTTCCCTCTAGTAACATGGGTGTTATTTCCTGGTGTCTTAACAAATTTCCTGTCATCCTGTCCCTTCTTATTACTGTTTTCCATATATTATTTTCCTGGCCGTTTCTGTGGAGAACTCCCTCATTCTTTACCTACAGTACACCGAATTTTTAGCATTCGGCTGTATCACATCTCAATAGAATCGATTCACTTCTGCTCCGATTTGCCCACTGTCTCTGTTTCACTATTACACAATGCTGTGCTACTAGGCACATGTAGATGCTGATTATTTTTTATCGAGTTACCTAATATTCAGCATCGTTCTATAATAGCATCACCTAATATTCAGTATTCTTCTATAACAGTACGTTTCAAAGGTTTCGATTGTCTTCCTTCCCGGTTGGTTCAGAGTTACAGCGGTTGTCGTGCCTGATAAACAGGGTATGTACCTTTCTCTGGGAATGTACAAGCAATAATTCAGTCATGCAGGAAAGTGACGGATTCGAAGCAGCAACTACCGCAGCAGTACTGATGCGTTCTCGTTACATGACCATTTTAACATTTGACAGACATTCAGCGTTCGGTACAATCTGTCCGAAATGAGAGTGTTCTGTATTTGTTGCAGTTATGTTTGCGCAATGCAGAATTTATCGCTTTGTTACGAGCGGTACGGCCAGAACCTCACTGTTGCATAATGCGACTGCGGAGAGTCCGGTGTCTCGAGTTACATAACAGTTATATAACCCAAATTCTGTTTCAGGCCAAGTATTCCTCCGCGTTACCGAATTTGTATTTCTGTTGTAATTGTAATTCGAAGAGTCCGCATTCCCTCACTTCAAGTTCCACTGATTCCAGTTCACTCTGTCGCGAGCCTAAATAAATTCTAACCATGATTATTGACTTATGAATCACGGGGTTAAAAGCACGAACGTTGAATGAATTGTATTATAAGCTGCTTTCCCTAAATTGAATATTAAGTGATTGTCGAAACAAACGCTGTTCACAAATTATTATTTCTATAATAGTTGTCTAAACTAAATAACTTCACGCTATTTATTCCGATAGGCAATTTATTATTATTGTTATTATTAAGTAACACTACGACTTTTAAGCCTCGTCAATAATTAGAGGAAGCATTCACTCCTTTCAGCTTCAGACCAAGCATTTCAATTTTTGATTACACAGAACATTCAAGAACATTCACAGATTTCGACCATTTGATACAGACACATACTCATCTTTCTCTGCCGATGCTACAATTCACTTTGTTTAATCTTGTAGCAGCTGGAACTGCTTTTAAACACACGTATTTCTTCCCATTCTAGTTCAATGGATTTTTAACCACACGCATAATTTTTCACTAAGATTTCTAATATAATAAATAAATTTCGTGTTGCTCGGTGGCTTATTTAGATTGTTTCCAGTATGTTCTTCACCACGTTTCCACAGTGCACGTCTCATTTTAACGCCATACAGTGGTCCTGACATGCAGATCCAGAACATTTTCCCTAATTATATACCACTTTTTGACAATAGTAAACAAATATAACATTGATATCTCGAACTGCGCCGAGTGGTAGGAAGTAATCAGAGTGATAACAAAGAACCGTCCAGTTTCACTCACGTCCATCTGTTTTAGAATCTCAGGACGTATTCTGAGCTCAGTCACCATGAGCTATCTCGATCAGAGCGATTTCCCATAAGCCAACTAGCGTGGATTCCGAAAATATCGGTCATGTGAAAGGAAAGTGGCCTTGAATGTCATGGATCAAGGCAATCAGGTAGATGCAGCATTTATTGACTCCTGGAAAGTGACACAGTAACACAACAACGCTTATTAACGAAAGTAATATCGTATGATGTAACTGATTAAACTTGTACTTCGACCGAGGATATCCAGGAATGGCAGACGAACATGTTAGTTTGGATAGAGACTCATCGACAGAAGCAGAAGTAACAAACATTACTTGTGCCCCAGGGATTTATGCTGGGACCGTTACTGTTCACATAGTAAATTCCGTGGTAGGAAATACTACCAATAATCTCAGACCTTTGACATGTGAGCATGTTATTTATAATCAAGAATTCTCTGAAAAATTTGCACACAAATCAAGTCGTATTTTGATAAGATTTCGAAGTAATGTAAAGATTTTCGGTGTTCCCTAACTGTACAGAAAGTAAAGTAATGCAATTTGCAACATGCAGAACGTAGTACCATATGAAGTCGATATCAATGTATCACAAATGGAACCATTAAACTCACAATAAACACCTGGGAGCAACTATTAATAGGGATGAAAAATGGAATGATCACATAGGCTTTATAATAAGTAAGAAACTAACAGATGATATTGAACGAATCCAACGAAGTAGCGGCACGAATGGTCACATGTTGGATTCACGGTTAGACATCACCGAAATCAGATGCTAGCTGTCTCGCTAAAACCTATTTACCAAGTTTAAAGAACCATTATTGAGTACGAAGCCTAACAACAGACTATGTATAGCTCATATCGGACGTACAGTATTAGGTTAACTGTAGCGTACAATTTATGCGTGCTTTTAAACAGTCACCTTTCCCGTGATATCTGCGCGAATGAAAATGGAAGAAACCCTAATATGTAGCACAATACGAAGCGCCCTATGGCAAGCACTTCACAGTGATTTGCCGACTACACATGATAATCTAAACAGTGACCAGTAAACGACTTAAGTGATCCCGATAATCTGTTACGTCTTCCCTACGTCCGCGATGTTACACAGTCTTCCTCCATAGCCAGTAACTATGTTTGATATTTTTTAAAGGAACACACAGCCATTTGACTGTTTTATTGTTTATTTAAGCACAACCCTGGTTTAGGTCTTTTATGGCATTTTCAAGTATTTGCTTTTATGTCTTTTTCATACATTGCAGGACATTTGATATGTTGTCAAGCTCAAAGCTGGTCATAAATGAAATAACAATTGGCTCCCCACGAAATTGGGAAGCCAAGATTTTTCTTAATTTACGCCCAATTGTGAGCCTGAAAACATGTAAAGTGTCATGCAATACAGGGCAAAGACATAAAATCAAATACTTGAAAATGCCATAAAATTCCTTAACCTGGATTGTACTTAAGTAAACAATAGAACAGTCAAATGGCTGTGTGTTCCTTTGAATAGCTTTGTATGACTGTTGCTCAGCAACATCCAAAACTATATGTGATATCTTCGGTGACGTTGTCCATCGCAGTGATAACGTCCGTTATGTGACAACTTTTGGTTCCACTGTTCGTGTTCGTTTCCTCGCCGCGAACATCAGGATAGTATACTCCTTTATTCTTCTTTTGACATGTATAAGACAATTAGGTCATAAAATTCTAATACGATAATTTTGAACAAGGATAGATTTGAAGAAGAAAGGTGAGTTAAATGGTAATGTACAAGATTTTGCCATAAAATTGAAGAAAATTATTTTGGAAGTGGATACAGCACAACTGACCGTTTGGAAGTCACGAGCTAAGTGATAACACGAAGCAGTGCGTGCCAGTCACCACCGCCTCTGTCATGTGTAGGTTAAGAAATAGTTTTTGAGATAAGTCGAAAAATATGTAGTGACGGTCACTGAGAAACAACATATTGATTCAGCCAATTCTAATATTCTTTATTGCGTCTATTGTCGCATTTATTTCTATAATGATCACCTGTTTCTTTTAAATTACTTCATAACAATGGAGTGTATAGCAAGCCCCATAAGACACACGTGTATATCAGCATGTCAAGTTTTGATAGATTCAAGCACTGCTAGTATGTGAAAGAACAGACTCGTATTATCTCAGAATTACAGCAAAGATTATTATCAGGATAGTAAGAAGTTCAGAACTGAATGAGAATTCAGAAAAGGTTGGTCTAAACACCGCACAAGTTGTAGACCGTATTTTCAGATTCCTGAGTTGGGAAAAACAAAGGATTAAAGTTAATGAAATATATCTGAAACACTGTCTTCTTTACAAAATTGTGCAGTTAAGTTTCAGCAGCTGATAGTAGAACTTAACAAAGCGCATTGAATACATGTGAGTACAAAGTATCAGTAGAGACGTAGACTTAGTTTATGTATATTAATTTCATGTTCCATTTATCATTTGCGTGATAAACCATAATGGTGTGGAATGAGTCATTTTACATTCACACAGCGGTAATTTCCAACAATGATGGCCTATCAAAGTCGCGGGGTCCAAACGATATATATCGAACGTGCGATCGTAAATCGATCATGCGACCCCGGTGGCGGGCGTTGTGATCGTCATTTTTATCTGTTTTCCGTCGTTCCCTTACTTTCTCTAAATTACATACCTCCGCGAATTATTTGTGAGTTGCTAGGGAAACCCAGACGACTTATGTCGCTAGTGAGTGGGTTGTCTGGTGTTCTTGACGTTTCTTCGGTAGATTCTCTCACATGGAAGAATTTAATTCCATGTTTATGCAGCGTAGAAAATTGTTCGACTTTTTGTAGCAAATATGGAATACTACCGGACGAGGAAAGAAGGGACTGTGTAGAGTGTCGTGGTGCGAAATACGTAAAACTTCGTAAGAACAGTTTCGACGCTGAAATACTGTTACAATTTCATTGCGGACAGTGCGAAAAACGAACGAGTATCAGGAAGAATACATGGTTCGTCTCTTCCAAATTATCCATCCAGACCACCGTAATGGACTTTCACATGACGACAATACCGACAACGAGTAAGGTAAGTCGTTTCGTTTGCAATTACAAGTATTTTGGTATCGCTCTTCCTTTGCAGTTGCTGTAGTGACGATCGTAAACATACTCATAACGCCCGATAGAGTCGCATGATCGATTTACGTCCGAACGTTAGATATGTATCGTTTGGACCCCGCGACTTCGATAGGCAAACATTCTTGGAAATTATCCACACCGCAAATTCATTCTTAAATACGGCTAAATGCTGAACATTTGTAAGTTTTATTTTATTTTATTTTATTTCATTTTTTTAAAATATACAGATGTGAGTTAACAATTACTAACCACCACCTTAGACACATTACAATAACAGGCTCTTGTACAAAATAGATGTTGTTGTCAATGAGAAACTTTCTGCAGTTTATTTTCAAATCTTACTGTGCTTGCTGTGAGACATTTTATATCACTGGGAAGTGCAAAAAATGTTTCATGCAACATTATGCATCACTTTTTGTGCTAAAGATTAACGTAAAGTAATGAAAATCGTGTATCCTTCTGGTATTGTAATTATGTAGATCATTCTTCCTTTTGAACAGTAGTGGTTTATATACAATAGACTTCATGAGGGAATAAATATACTGTGAAGCAGTAGTCGCAATGCCCAACTCCTTTAACAGATGTGTAAAAGATGAACGTGGATGAGCACCATACATTATTCTCGCAGTACGTTTTTGGTCAAGGAAGACTTTCTTTCTTAACGAACAGTCACCCCCGAACATTATTCCATTTGACATAACTGAATAATAATGTGCAAAATATGTCATCTTATTGATTTGTCACTCCCCAAGACTTGAATTGATTCGAAGTGCAAATGTGGCGGAACTAAGTTGTTTTAGGAGTTCCAAAATGTGCGTTTTCCAGTTTAAATTCTCATCTGTATAGACGCCTAAGAATTTTGAAGTTTCCACCATATTAATTATTTTCTTTGCGTGTCATTATTATCACTGATGTATTACCCCTAGATGCACAGAACTGAATAAGTTTTATCTTTTAAAATTGATTGAGAGACCACCCAGAAGAAAGCTGTCAATGTTACTTTTAAGTACATTAATATATTGTCTGTTTCTGTGTGGATACTTGGGTTAGTTAAAATACTAGTATTATGTGCAAAAGGATCTAATTCTGCTTGTTGTATAGTGGACGGTAGATAGTTTACATATATAATGAACAATAGTGGACCTAAATTTGGCCTTGGGGAACCCCAGACGTCATTTCTCCCCAGTCAGAATTACGTCCCCAGGCTATATTTGTTGAATTACTATGGACAAATTTCTCCATTCTTTTGTTTACATATGTCTTTATCCATTGATTGGATATACCATCAATTTCATAAAGCTTCAGTTGATCTACAAGAATAGAAGTCTGTACAAAAAAATCCGGAACTTTGACCACAAACTTTTTCTACGCTTACCTTTTATTTATTGTGGATGATAGCCTTCGAAACAGCCTCCTTCACAATTGATACGCCGCACCCAACACCGTTTCCACTTCCGAAAGCAGGGTACGCCTCTTGCTAGATTGCACGATGCGCCGTCTGCGAACTTTCTCTTATCTCATCTATAGTTGCAAATTTTCGTCCTTTCAACGAGGTTTTTAACATTGGAAATGAAAAAGTCAGCAGGGCTCAGGTCTGCCGACTACGGAGGATGAGGCAATACAGCAATTGCGTTTTTTGTGTAATAGTCACGCACCATCAGGGATGAATGTGCGGGTGCTTTATCGTGATGCAAAAACCATGAATGGTCTCTTCACATTCCGGGTCGCTTTCTTCTCACATTTTCTCGCAGGCGCCGCAACATCTCGCTATACTCCGGTCGATTAACAGTTTGTCCCTGTGGCACGAATTCATGATGAACTGATTCTTCGAAGTCAAAGAAAACTATCAGCAAGGCTTTGACGTTTAACCTGACCTGACGAGCTTTTCCTTGTTTTTGCGAACCTTCCCCGACCAATTGGTCTCAACAGCATAACCGTAGACCGCGTCATCACCGCTTTTTATTCTCTCAAGCAATATCTCGTTCCCAATTGTGCTATCCAAAAGCTCTTCATAGATTGCTGGGCAAAGGTCTTTCTGGTCTTCAATTATGAGCAGTGGGACGAACTTGGCGGCGACACGCTGTATTCCGACATGCTATGTCAGGATTTCATGACATGATACAACTGAAATGTTACATTCTTTTACAGTCTCTCAGTCTTTGATTGTCACGCACAATTTCGTTGAGGTTCCCGAAGTGAGCGCCGTACGTAGACGTTGAAGGATGTCCTGAACAAGGGTCGTGTTTAACATCTGTCCGGCCATTTTTTGACCGTGTGAACCATTTGTAACACCGAGCATGGCTTAAGCACTCATCACCATAGGGGTCCTGTATCATTTGGTGTGTTTCCATAAAAGCTTTCTCGAATTTCACGCAAAATTTAATGCAGACACGTTGCTCCTCTAACTCTGCCATCTCGAAATTCGCAAACTATGCGACACAGCGTTTTACTCAATACTGAACTGAACAGTAGCTAACAGAAAAATAACAATGAAACTTCTGGCAGTTATACATCAAACACAAGCTTGTGCAGGGATACCAACTGCATTTCGCTTAAAAGTTTTATTACGATTGTTCCGAAATTTTCTGAACAGACCTCGTACTATGATTCACACAGTCAAATGCCTTAGTCAGCTAGCAAAAAATATCAATCAGAGCTGTAGAGAAACTCTTCCAAAACCCTAACTGTGATTTGCTGAGGAAATTATTGTTGCTAAGGTGTGATATTATCTAAAATACATGACCTCAATGATTTTGGAAAATGTTGTCAGCAGTGAAAAGGGTCGGTGTGGTGTCACCGCCAGACACCACACTTGCTAGGTGGTAGCCTTTAAATCGGCCGCGGTCCGTTGGTATACGTCGGACACGCGTGTCGCCACTGTCAGTGATTGCAGACCGAGCGCCGCCACACGGAAGGTCTAGAGAGACTTCCTAGCACGCGCCCCAGTTGCACAGCCGACTTTGCTAGCGATGGTTCACTGACAAATTACGCTCTCATTTGACGAGACGATAGTTAGCATAGCCTTCAGCTACATCATTTGCTACGACCTAGCAAGGCGCCATTATCATTTGCTACTAATCTTGTGATGCATGTACTGTCAGACCGATGTTCACCAATTATGGATTAAAGTTAAGTATTCCAGAAGCTACGTACTATATTTGCTACTATACAGACCTAGTCCTGTTCCAGACCTCACGCCATCCTGCGTGAGCTTAAACGCGCGCCCTTCGGCCTCCCGTCCTAGTGCATTGGCTGTCTTGCCAGTCCACAACAGTCGGTAATTATTGTATTGTTTCTATGGTGGCAGTTTAAGCAGCAGAAGAGGAAAGTATCTGGGCGCGAATTTGATTTTCAAACAATGCGCCTAAACCGTACATTTACAACTCGTGTTTGTCATCAGTTTTGAGAAAAGAGAAACATGGCCTTTTAATAAGGAACCCGTTCCATTCTTGAGGGTTGCTTTGCAGGAAACTCTTTGTAAATTAATAGGAGAGAGAGAGAGAAATTTAAACAAGTGATAAAGGAGCAGTGTGGGTTGGCTGTCGCAATTATAAATATAGTTAAAATGAAACGGAAGCAGACAGGCAACTTAAGGAGGCAGATGGGTGGCAGTGGGACCATAATTCATTGGAAAGTCTGGAGAAGGCCTCTGTCTGCCAGAGGCTGTGGAATGGCTCTTGACGATAATGATGATAAAAAGCAAAGGAAACGATAGTTTCAAAGTCTGCCAAACAAATTACATTATGTACTGACGGGTAGTTATAATGATACTTTCCCTATTTAACAAGTTATAACACGGGAACTAACTACCGTACGAGTACCAAACTTGGTAGCATTAATGTCGAGGACATGGGGAAGAGAAGTAATCCAGAATCAGTTCAATTTAAACACTTTTAATGTGCTGCTACAAGACGTTATACCATTACATACCGGTACCATTACTGTTACAAAAGAGCTCAGTATGGCGCCAATCAGGCAGCGCAGGATTGCGTTCTGCACAGCAGAACGAAGCATATCAGTTGAAAGGTGGCTACACTGAGTCACAGCGCCAGAGATTGCGCCAAAGAGTTTTATTCTGCCGCCTCCACTGGCAGTGCTTGTTGAGATGTGGTAGTGGAGAGTTCTTGTCGAGAAGTCGTCGTGGAGAGTGCATATTGAGAAATGGGTAGTAGGAGTTCCGATGTAGCCGTGACTAGTTGTGAGCATGTTGTATGCAGTTGTTCTGATGGGCTAGACAGCCGATGCTGTTCGATTGCGGATGTTGTAATGATCAGAGTGTATGTTTCGTCAATATATATGAAGGTAATAATTTTTTTTATTTTTATTTCAAATGTCTTAAACAATAATGCCTCTTGGTCACAGGTTCAGTCAACAAAGCATCTGGCTTGTGTTCATGTATTAGAGCGTAATTCTGGTTTCTATGTGCAAGTATAGTATTTCAGTTTTATTTAATTAATTCAGTGTAAATGGTATTTAAAATATCTTGTCTTTTTGAGGAAGAACCGTGCCAGATGTGTACGTTGAATCACACTTCCACACACAGAACAGTTACACTTGTGCTTTGTTGTTCGTAGTTTTTGTTTCGTAGCTTTTATAGTTGCTGGGGAGTTAATTAATTAATTGTGTTAACGGAAGTTTTCTTTCATTCTTTGTTGTTATTCTATGCAGTCAAATTGCGGAGTAATGCTAGTCAGGGCCAACCGGTTACGAGACTTCGTAGCCGGACATTCAGCTACTAAAATTAAAATTATTTGCATTCTTTATAATTAAGCCCCCATGCACGTGGCGACCGCTGCTTCGGATCGTCCCTTGGAATTCTTTTGACAGTAAAAATAGCAGATAGTAGTATTGTTGTAGTAATTCGTAGTTTAGTAATTGTAGTCTATATTGCATGTGTAGATTTGGTAACTGAACATTTCTAGTTGTCTTGTTATTCTTTTAATGGTATTTTGGCAGAATTTAATTTTTGATGTCTTGTATACGGGTTTGACAATTTTGTGCAAATATGAAGATTTCAATTGTTCGTTAATCGTGTTTGTCGGGAAGCATTTCATGTGAATGATATTGTTGGAGATAAAGTGTGATTGTGTGTAATTTTCGTATAGTGACGAGTTTTGTATGTTTTGTAAATGATTACGCGGTCGATGAAAAAGGCAAAAATGATGTACAGTGAGAATGACGAAATCGTTAACATGGCGAACTCGCCAACACATGAGAACGGTATGATGAATAATGAAGTAGAAAATAATTTAATAAGTCGGGAAAGTAGTCCGGAACCAGTTCAAAATTTTTCAAAATCAAAAAATTTTCAGAATTCGAGGTTAACGACAGAAGATTTTGGAATAGTATCGAACACAGATAACTTTACGGCTATTTCGAAGGAAGTTAGTTTTGCGGGAAATGTTAGGGGTGAAAAGAATTTCGAACCAGTTAATATGGAGCAGTTGATGAATGCAATATTTAATTTGGTATCTGAATTAAAAACAGTGGGATCACGGATGGGAACAATGGAAACACGGTTAGACTCACTGGGATAGCAGTTAGGATCTGAATTAAAAACAGAGATGGGAACTTTGGCAACACGGTTAAAAACTGATATGGGAACAATGGAAACACGGTTAGACTCACATATAGGAACAATTAAAACAGAGATGGAAACAATGGAAACACGGTTAGACTGACGAATAGGGACATGTTTCAAAAACGTGAAAGATGAATTAAAAAAAGAAATTAGAGAAGAAGTACAACCGATTTTGAATTCTCACAATAATAGATTAATTTCAATAGAAATCAGACAAAAGGAAAAGGATAGAGAACAGGAAGAAAGAGATCGCGCGATAGTACAAAAATGTTCAGAGTTAAATTTACAAGGTGCACACGATAAAGGAAGAAATATTTGAAAGAATCGAGGAATCCGTACCAAATGACAGAATAAATAACCTAACACAACAGTATGAACAGTTAACTACTAAATGTGTCAATACTGAAACCCGAGTCGCGACACTTACGGAAGACGTAAATAAACAGAAAGAACAAATATGTGACATATCGTAAAGAGTTGAGGAGATTGCAGATAAATTGACAAGTCTTAGTTTAAATGGGGACAGAGATTCAGATGATACAGCTCCATTGCCATTTTCAGAAACCGAAGAGTACCAGAACATAAATAAGCATGTTGATAATCAGGAAAAATTTAATTATCGCGTTAAAAGGGAATTTGAGGCATTACAAAAGCAAGTCAAACATATTGAAAGCGAAATCGTAGGAAAAGACAGCAGAAGAAATTTAGAATCACAGATAGCAGAAGGGTTTGAAGAAAGTAATTTATTTCATTTACGAGAAGCAACAAGAGAGCGCCAGGCCGCGAACCTGACAATAATCGACATTGCGACTGGGACAGACGCGGTAGGTCTTTGTCACCACGAGGCGAAAACTTTGACTATAAACACTTCTTCATTGTTCGGAAATTGAAGATATTTCGCAATTCTAAGAACGACATACATCCATGTTCATGGTTAGATCAATTTATGTACGCACTTCCACCAAATTGGCCACTAAGTCACAAACTGGAATTTATGTGTGGATATTTAGAAAACGAACCGGCGACGCGCATGCGCGCACTTATTAGAGATTGTAATAATCTAAATGATTTTTATCATGCTTTTCTATCGGCATATTGGTCCGAAAACACGCAAGACAGAGTCAAACATAGTCTTATTATACAGCGTAATTTCAAACAGTCTGAGTTCCGCATGCCGGCAGAATACTTTGAAGACATGATTCGAAAGAATCAATTCCTGTCCAATCCATAGAGCCCGACTGAATTAATTCGCATTTGTTTAACTAAGCTGCCACAATCCACAAGACAAATTGCTTTAGACGGAAGATGTAAAAGTCCTCAGGGGATTCACTACACTAAGTGAATATGTGCCGTAGCGTGCACGGGCTCCGAGCTGTAGTGCTGCTATTTCCCTTTTAGTTTTCTGCACCGCTGCCTACTCTTTTACTATCCTTTGTATCTATAAAAACAGCTCTTCAACTATCAATCTATCTAGAGAGTCAGTAAAGAATAACCGGATATGACTATTTTACCCAAAAGTGATTTCGGAAATTACCGTTTGGACTTACTGTATCTTCAGCAGCATTCATTCGTAGTTTAAACGAAATTTTACCTGTTTATCTTCGTGACAATATTACTTCATATGTTGACGATTTTCTTATTGCTAAACGTTCTTGGAGTGAGCACAACAAAATTTTGGAATCATTATTACGTATTTTTGCAAGAGTTGGCATTACAGTGAACTTGAAAAAATCTAAATTTGGTCGTTCTCAGGTGAAATTTCTTGGTCATATTATTTCTACAGAAGGTATTCTTCCTGATCCAGAGAAACTAGACGCTATTCGTAATTATGCTGTTCCTACTACAAAACGTGATGTTCGTAGTTTCCTTGGTGTCTGTAATTTTCTTAGACGCTTTGTTAAATTGGACGATTTGACCACACCTCGTTTATGTGAACTATCTGGAAAGAAATCTAATTAGTGTTGGGATGAGGAAGCTCAATCAGAATTTTAGTATCTTCGTGATGCTTTAGTTGCTGCTCCACTTCTTTCACATCCGGATTTATCTAAAGATTTTTGTTTGGCGACGGACTCATCATACAAAGGCCTAGGTGCACACTTATTTCAAGAGATAGAAGAAAACGGCGTTGTAGTACAGAAAACTATTGCATTTGGAAGTCGTGTTCTCTCTAAATCAGAAAACAATTATTCGATTACGGAACTTGAAGCTTTGGCTGTTGTATGGCCTTTCACAAAATTTCGCTTCTTTTTGTATGGCAGACATACTAAGGTTTACACCGATCATCGAGCTCTGGAATTTCTTATGTCAACAAAATTAACACATGGAAGATTGTCACGATGGGCGTTGTATCTACAGGAATTTGATTTTAGTATTGTTTACATACAGTGTTCTTCAAATATTATTGCTGATGCTTTATCACGTGCACCGATAGGTTTGAAACAAAGTGCTGAGGAGGACTGCAAAGAAAACAATTATTGTTTGATGTATATTCAAGTTGTTGCGTTTGAGAATTTTATTTCGTCTTCGCTCCAGGACATCGCTAAGGAGCAAAATAAGGATCCAATCTGGAAGGACATTAAGGAGAAGTGGAGGAGAAAGGAAAGCGTAGCGATTAGACAGTATTATTTACTTCGAAATGATATTATTTTTAAACGAAAATCGGTTGACAACTCTGTTTGGTTAGTTTGTATTCCTGATGAGTGGGTTAATAAATTGATTTGGTACACACATTTCAGTTATGCACACTTTGGTCCCAAAAAATGATTTCGTAAATTACGAGAAAATTGCTACTTCAGTAATATGGAAAAACGTATTCGATCTGTTGTTGCCAAATGCAAATTATGTCAAAAGGCTAAGCCGCCAACTATTTCTCACAGAGCACCGTTGTTTCCTATCATTCCAGCGAAATTAAAGGACATGGCTGCAGTCGATTTGTTCGGTCCAGTGGTTCGTTCTACTTATGGTTTTGCGTACATTTTTTAGCAGTGGAATTGACATCAAAATATGTGTGTTTTACGCCTTTACGCAAAGCAACAGCTCGTTCAGTATCTAATGCTTTCATAAAACATTTTCTTAAAGAAGTGGGTCATGTTGATAAAGTTATATCAGATAATGGATCACAGTTTCGCTCTAAAATTTGGCTTCGTACTCTAAGGCGTCATAAGATTAAACCAATTTTCGTTTCACTTTTTCACCCTCAATCTAACGCTTCAGAGAGATGGATGAAGGAAATCAATAAATTGTGTCGACTTTATTGTCATCAGAATCACAGAACTTGGGATCAGTATCTTCGTATTTTTCAAAACATTCTGAATGAACTCCCTAATGATTCAACTTCTTTACCGCCTATATTGATATTAAAAAATAAAGCACTGACAAATCGCATTTCTGAAATCGTTCCTTTTCCGCCTACACGGAAACTGCGGCGTTCTGAAGTTGTGAACCTGGCTCTGCAAAATATTGCATCTGCGGCTGGTAGAAGAGAGAAATCAGCTAAACGTCCTGGTCGTTTAAAAATCTTGTCAGTTGGTCAAAAGGTGTTAATTAAGTCTCACCGTTTGTCTCACAAAGGAAAAGGCTTGTGTCGCAAATTTTTTCTGCTTTATAACGGTCCATATAGGGTTCGCAAAATCATTCATGATAACACTGTCGAAGTAGAAACTCTTAAATCTCGGCGCTCTAAGGGAGTACATCATATATCGAACGTTAAAATTTTAGTGGAATGACATACTTTTGAGAGACTAACAGTTACATGTAAACACGCAGAGAGTACAAGGATAGCGCGCCGTGTTCCGGCGGCGGCACATACTCAAAGCAACAGTCAAGTCTGCGCGGCGCACAAGGCGGTCGTTGACCGCAAACAATTACTTCCTACGTCACGCGTACCTACAGCTGATCGAGCGCTCAGTGCGAATGCACTGACAGCAGTAAACAAATACACAGCGTAATTTCTCGGAATAAAATCAGTATAAAGCTATAGTGACTTGACAAATTATGTTATTAACGTTCAGTATTTTTCAGGATACGGTTGTATAAAATATTTAAGAACTTCAGGTAAATTCTGTGTGTGTTCGACGTTAAGAGGACCTTCTATCGAGAAATTTTCAGGAAGAATGTAATTTCGAAGAATAAAGTAATAAACTAAAAAGGTAACTATTAATTGAGTTTATTTTTCAGGTAACATATTTCCCCTTAGGTACGTACTTTAGACGTAATTTGCTGCTCGCGATTACGTGATTCATACTTTGTGCTAAATTTCATGTTCTATGAATTTACTTGTGAAGCGACGTGCTTGCGTACATTAACTGATTTTGACAATGATTGATTAATGAACAGGGTTGTTACTTATGTATATTATGCATCTCTTGGCTGCTATGCTTTTTCACTGATGTCATATTTTTCTATTATGTGCCTGCTGTGCTTATTTATTTAAATTATAATTTTCAGCTGATTAATTGTGCTGATGTGGTTATGTATGTAGGTTATACTTTGTGATTTATCTGCTTGCGCCTTCATGTTTACTTATTAAGATTACATATGAACATTTATTTGCTTATGCTGATATGATGCTAATGACCTGTTTATTGTGTAAGATATATATTTGCTTTGCGTATGGATTGCATATTTACACATTTCTGTTTTGTTGTCATAACTACTCTTTAATTTGGTATATAGAAATGCTGATATGCGGTGTACGAACATGGAGTTTAGGTCACACTATGGTATTAATTATAGATTGTTCGCTTGGCAGAGCCTCGTTGTAGGAATTGTGCTGCATCCACTTGTTGACATTCTGTTCTCTACTGGTATATTTACTCGCTATTGCATGTTTTGCTTACGCTCAGTGCCTTATATTTTAAGATAAGAAAATGAACTGCCATAATTCTACGAACGACATTGGTACAAGAAACTTCATTGAAGTCACATGAGCTGGAAGTTTTATGGAAGCTGTATAAATTTATGCTAATAGGAAGGAAGCTAACGACATGACATACCAACACTAGGTTTAGACCATTGACAGCTATTACACTGCATTCTTCGTGAGCAATTGAAATAGCAAGTGACACTTGACACAAGAAATACTCCACATGTTTGCTTCTGTTTTGCCATGATTCTTGAAGTGGTGTACACACTGTGAAATATTACGATTTATTCACTCAAAGTCTTATGTGATCTTTCATACTACGTACTTGCACCTACTTACTGAAAATTATTCAAACTGAAGGCTGTTAGAGGTCATGTATGCATTTCTTTTATTTTATGATGGACAAGGTAACCAAAATGTATATTATATTTCATAATCAGTAGAAGATTTGGATCAGATGGATTACACAGAGGTTGTGTGTGGACATCGTGTCTTCAGATTGAATGGGATGATGAACTGAAGTTTGCACCAGGATTTTATCTGTACTTGTTCGAGGAGACTGACTAGAGGAAAGAGTTGTTATGGAAGTGAAATGATATTGGTGATAAGGTTTATATGTATCGACGTATTCAAGAGATATTATTGAGGTATTGAGATTGTGTGAAGTTGATTATTGGAGTTTTGGTGGACAAGAGGTAAGGTAAATGATATTGATGATAAGGTTTATATGTATCGACGTAAGAGATATTATTGAAGTATTAAGATTATGTGATGATAATGATTATTGGAGTTTTGGCGGATAAGAGGTAAAGTAAGTGAGGAGCATATTTTTTTGTTGGTTTATATGGAACAAGGAGGATGAAGTTGACAGACTAGAACACTCAAGTGAAAGGAAGATTGTCTACACACACACTTTGTTAAATCAATAAGCAGTATATATTTTTTTTGGAGAGAGGAAGTATTTGGATATCTTGGCACACTGACAGTTGTTCAGCAACCGTACATTTTGATTTGGCTTGGCAAACATTGGTCTTGACATGATGACTATGACGTTGACTAACTATTATTGACTGTTACACATTGCTGCCACTACTACTTGATACACAAGTTGAACATAAAATTTTGGACAGAATTACATTTACACAGTTAACACTATTCAATTACACAGTACTACTTAATGTGGATGAAAGATGAGTTAGAGTGTTTTGTGTCGTTCACGGTAGTAGCCTGCCTAGCTTTTGTAAGGCTACATTTAAAAATAAATAACGACTTGATGAGAATCGTAGACGTTCAGATGTGTGAACCCAGTTCAGGGGAATGCTCAGGGTAATGTCAGCAACGTAGCACGTATGAGGACGCTGCACCTGCTGTGATGTAGTCTCAGGTCAAGACTCATCCCATCGACTGCTGGAAATGGCTACCCTTCTCCCAAAGCTACGAAGCCACTGAAATGTTTACCAGCGGCTATACATCTAGCACACTTTCGTTAAAAAAGTTTGACAGTCAAAATTGTGTTAAACATTTCAGAGTTTTGACCATCAAACTTAATTGTTAAAAAGCGTGCTGGTTGCTGATCTCTGCTTAAAGACGTGTCCACGCTGAGTTGGAAACATGTTGTCTGTGGCTAATACTGGACTACCGACGTTCGCAAAAGGTTGGCAACACAAAACCAGTGTTCCATGATTGTTTCGGTTGGGATCAAAGGAACATTGATCCCGGCCTGCTATACAAAATACCGCTACACATCGCTATTGCTTGTTTTTGCTCTGTCCATATTGTTTTGTTGTTTACTGTCTTCGTGTGTGTACATTTACGAAATGGAGTAGATAAGGAGCACAATTTACGAACTGCTTCTGGAATTTTCAAACTCATAGTTATAAAAATACTAAGCAGAAGCATGACTTCCAATAAAAATCTGCTGCTACTTTTGGCAGAAGCGAGGATGACATAGATAAAACAAATTAACTCACATATTTTTCAATACCAAAGTAACAACAACGGCAACAGGATTCATTATCTGACGTTGAAAAAATTGCCGTCAGCAAGTCGCGTGAGCTGCCGCCCTACAAAAGGGCGACGACAAATAAAGAATAACAAACAGTTTATAAAACTTTCTATGAGTTATAAATTAATGTATGTAGGAGACAGAAATCATGATGTGTCAGGGGGATCACAAACTGCTGACTCCCTTGTCACCAGCACTGTGAAGCCTAGTGCAGGGTTGGTTCAAGTGACTGAGAGCATTTGGGAATTATGTAGGAATTTTACGAAGGAGGATCAGGTAGTGATAGTGGGTGGAGCAGGGGTCTTGATAGGGATGGGGACTGTGATGTAGGTGGTTTCCTGATAAGGATAGCTACTCAAACTGGTGGCACTAATGTGCATTTCGTGCAACTGTTTCAGCGTCATGATCGGTCTCACCTTAATGCGGCTGTTAGACGGGATAACATGGGGCTGGGGAGGGCGCTGATGGCGGAGGGCATGGGTCATCTCAGTTGTGCCTGTTGGGTCTATCAGTAGATCGGGTTTCACTAGGCATGGCCTGCACCTCAATAGGTATGGCTAGGGGAGGCTGGCTAAGCTTATAGGTGACAGGGTGGTGGTGGTGGTGAAGTCACTCATGGAAAAATTCCTGTAGTAGTTGGTGTTAGAGCTGCACCTTCCATTTGAGTCCATAGATGTATCACGACACTGCACTGAACAGATATTTGTATGTTGTGCAGGGACAGTTGAATTTAGTGCAACTAAACTTCTAATTGTTGTTGTTTGTAAGTCCCCTAACTCCGACTTCAGAGCATTTCTGTTCAAGCTAGAGAGGGTTCTTGATTCACTCTGTAGCAAGTACCAGAAGTTTGTTGTATATGGTGACTTCAATATTTATTTTGTATATGATGGTGCAAGAAAAAAGATGTTGGTAGATCTCCTAAATTCATATCATCTGATGCAGTCCGTGTTTTTTCCAACCAGGGCGCAGGGGAACAGTAGCACAGTCACAGACAATATTTTTATTCATTCTTCGTTACAATATGGGCATTCTGTTAGTAAAAGCGTCATTGGCGTTTCAGACCATGATGCACAAATTTTAACAGTAAAAGGCTTAACCATGATGCACAAATTTTAACACTAACAGGCTTTTGTACTCAAACAATATCATATTTAACTACAAACTATGTAGGACTGTTAATCCAACAGCAATAAAGAGTTTTTCAAAACTTGTCAAGGAAAAAGAGTGGCAGGATGTTTATTGTGTTGATAACATAGATGATAAATACAGTACTTTTCTTAACACGTTTCTCATGCTCTTTGAGAGTTGCTTTCCATTAAAACGTTCTAATGGGGTATTAGCAGTAGTGGACAGCCCGGTTGGCTGACTAATGGGGTAAGGATATCACGTAGAACAAAGCAGGAATTATATAAAAATGTTAGAAGTAGTCACAATCAAGCTACAGTAGCCCATTACAAACAGTATTGTAAGGTGCTTAAAAATGTTATTAGCAAGGCAAAGAGTATGTGGTATGCAAATAGAATAGCTAATTCATAGGATAAAGTTAAAGCCATATGGTCAGTTGTGAAGGAAGTGTCTGGTTAGCAGCACAAGGTCGATTATATAAGTCAGTTCACAGTAATAATATTTCTGTTACTGGTAAATCAGATACATGCACAGTATTTAACAATCATTTTCTAGGCATTGCTTGTGAATTAAATAAAAATTTACTTTCTACCGGAAATCATGTAATTTTCTTGGCAAATGCCTTTCCGAGATTGATGTCTGAAATACTCCTCTGTGGTACAGACAAGAGGGAGATTGTGTCAATAATTAAATCACTGAAGACTAAGGAATCTCATGATTATGATGGAGTGTTTAGCAGAATATTGAAGTACTGTGCTGTACATGTTAGCCCTGTATTTAGCCAGATCTGTAATTTTTCCTTCAGGAATGGTCAGTTTTCTGAGCGATTAAGGTACTCAGTAGTAAAGCCGCTCTATAAAAAGGGGGAAAGGGATAATGTAGATAATTTTAGACCTATTTCTATGCCATCAGTGTTTGAAAAAGTGTATGTAAGGATAATTGACCATTTCATATCATACGATTGGCTATCAAATGTACAGCTCGGCTTTAGAAGTCGTTTAACAACTGAAAATGCTACATTCTCTTTTATCTGTAAGCTACTGGATTGGCTAAGCAAATGGTTTCGAACGCATTGCATATATTTTGATTTTACTAACGCATTTGATTGTGTTGAACACAAAATACTGCTCCACAAGTTGGACCATTACGGAATATGGGGAGTAGCTCACAATTGGTTCACCTCTTACTTTAGGAACTGGCAGCAAAGGTCATCATTCACAATGTTGATAACGGCTGTGATTTGGGATACTGTCAAGTGGAGGGTGCCCCAAGGTTCAGTGTTTGAGCCACTCCTGTTCCTTATTTATATAAATAATATGCCCTCTAGTATTACGGGTAACTCTAAAATATTTATGTTTGCTGATGACACTAGCTTGGTAGTAAAGGATGTTGCGTGCAACATTGGCTCGGTTTCAAATAGTGCAGAACATGACCTAAGTTCATGGCTTGTAGAAAATAAACTAACGCTAAATCACAGTAAGACTTACTTTTTACAGTTTCTAACACACAATTCAACAAAACCTGCCTTATCTTCGTGGTCCTTACGCGCAGTGTATGTTGGTGGGAGTAGAAACATTCGGCAGTCAGCTCGAAATGCCGGTTCTCTAAACTTCCTCAATAACGTTTCTCGCTGAGAACGTCGCCTTCCCTCCAGGGATTGCCATTTGAGTTCTCGAAGCATCTCCGTAACATTTACATGTTGTTGGAACCTACCGGTAACAAATCTAGCAGCCCGCCTCTGAATTGCTTCGATGCCCTCCTTCGATCCGACCTGGTACTGATCCCAAACACCCTAGCACTATTCAACAATAGATGCGGTATCGTTTACAGATAAACCACATGTTACTAAAATTCTTCCATTAACCCGAAGTCGACCATTTGTCTTCCCTACCTCAGTCTTCAAATGCTAGTTCCTTTTCATATCGGTCTGCAACCTTACGCCCAGATATTTAAACGACATGACTATGTAAAGCAGTACACTACTAATGCTTTATCAGAACATTACATGTTTATTTTTCGTACTCATCCACATTAACTTGCATTTTCCCACATTTAGAACTAGCTGCCATTCATCACACTAGAAATTTTGTCTAAGTAATTTTGTATATTTCTACATTCCCCGAAATTTGACATCTTACACTACACCACAGCATCATCAGAAAACAACGGTAGCTTACTGTCCACAGCGTCCGCCAAATAATTTATGTGTACTGCGAACAACAACGGTCCTATCACAAATCCTTGAGGCACTCCTGACATTACCCTTATCTATCAGCTTAAAAGCTCATGCGCCCTATTTCCTAAAAAGAATACATACAGAAGAATGGAAAATGATGTTGGGGATCTATTAGAGTTGGTGATCTATTAGATGACGAACAGTTTGGCTGTACGAAAGGTAAAGGCATCAGAGAGGCAATTCCGACGTTGTGGCTGATAATGGAAGCAAGAGAGAAGACAAATCAAGTTACGTTCATAGGGTTTGTCGACCTGGAAAAAGCGTTCGACAATGTAAAATAGATGTTTGAAACCAAAATAGGGGTAAGGTAGAGGGAAAGGCTAGTAGGATAAAGTGTACAAGAACCGAGATGAAACAATAAGACTGCAAGACCACGAATGAAGTGCTAGGGTTGAAAAGGGTGTAAGACTAGTCTGTCTCCCCAATAGCAATGAGGAATGCAAGAGAAAGGTTGAAGAATGAGATTAAAATTAAAGTTGAAATGACATAGGATTCGCTGATGACATTGCTATCCTGAGTGAGAGTGAAGAAGAATTACAGGAAATGTTGAATGGAATGAACAGTCTAATGAGTACAGGATATGGACTGAGAGTACATCGAAGAAACACAAAAGTAATGAGAAGTAGCAGAAATGAAAACAGTGAGAAACTTGATATCAGAATTGGGGATCACGAAGTAGCTGAAGTTAATGAATTCTACTACGTAGGCAGCAAAACAACTTTTCGTGGACGGAGCAAGGAGAACATAAAAATAAGACTAGCTTTCGCAGAAAGTGCTTTTCTGGACGAGAAAAGTCTACTAGTATCAAACATAGGCCTTAATTTAAGGAGGAAATTTCTGAGAATGTACGTTTGGAGCACAACATAGTATATTAGTGAGCCATGGGCTGTGGGGAAACCACAACAGAAGAGAATCGAAGTCTTTGACATGCGGTGGTTCAGACTAACGTTGAAAATTAGGTGAAATGATAATGTAAAGAAAGAGGAAATTCTCTGCAGTACCGGCGAAAAAAGGAATATGTGGAAAACACAGACAAGATGAAGAGACAGGATGGCATGACATGTGTTAAGGCATCAGGGATTAACTTATGTGGACTAGAGGGAGTTGTAAAGGACAAAAACTGTAGAGGAAAACATAAACTGGAATACATCCAGCAAATAACAGACGACGTAGGCGGCAATTGCTACTCTGAGATGAAGAGATTGGCTCAGTAAAGGAATTTTTTAAAGTACACTATCTTCACAATTGAATGCAGACGTTGTTCATTTCACAATGACAACTTGGACTTTCGCTCCTTTTCAAGTAATGCTACAAAAGATTTTGCTTCAGCACATGTCAGACTTTATAAAATCCTCCTACATATATAATCGTTACTGTCAAAAATAAGCCTTTTCACAATGGCAACATGCTTCACATATAATGCCTACAAATCAATGTTCTAACACACTGTTTCCAAGTGAACTAAGTCCTTACGTGTGAACTAAGGCTTTAGTTTAGCTGTAAACACTGTGTTAGAACACTGATGTGTAGCGATTTATTTGGATGTTACTGTTGACATAAAAGTTTTCTGGGCATGGTACCGCGTTATATTGTATAAAACTATTGCTGGAGAAAACCAAAGTTTCGGCCACGGTTGCAGCGGCCTTCTACACGCTGCAACCGTGGCAGAAACGTTTGTTTTCTCCAGCAATAGGTTTATACAATATCACGCGGTACCATACCCAGAAAACTTTTATGTTGACTGACTGTGGCCGCGGAAGTCTAAGCAACGATATTAATGTTGTGAAAAGGGTTATGTTTGACTGTGACAGATATACACATTGGAGAATTTTAAAGTCAGACATGTGCTGAAGCATAATCTTTTGTAGTACCACATGAAAACGGGCCAGAGGCCGAAACTGTCATTGTATAATAAATAAGATCTACAGTCAACGGCGAACATGATGTTCTTTAAAAAAATCTGCATGACTGTGAACCCCAAACACGAGAAGTCAATCAGGAGAGGAATTTGTGGCGGGCCGAATCAAACCAATCAGAAGCCGATGACTCAAAAAATAAATTCCTGAAGCCGTAGCCCCACACACCGCAGGAACTATATGAGATATGGATGGCTCTGAAATGTGGAATCAAGGCTTTGAGAGGAATCTTCCGTTGCCAAAAAATTGAGCTTAAGAGCAAGATTTTGCTTCGGAGGATATGCTTTTATGAACCTTGTGTCTTTTTTTGAAACACCTGGCGCTGTGCTACTCATTAGAATTTGAAAATCGGACGGCGACATCCTAGTGCAGTTTCGAGAACCAGAACCGTGTCCCAAATTCACTTCAAACAGCAAGGCTTTCCCGCTACATCTCCTCTGTTATGGTTATTACCACCAACTACGTCGGTTGCTTGGTATGCTTATTTCGTCGAGTATTATTAATGTAGCACAATATATCATTAATTCTTCCTCCTCACTTTTCTTAGCATAGGTCTTGATGCGAACACATAATGTGAAATGTATGCTGACCCTCCGAAGACGTATCTAGAAATGTTCGTCTCTAGTGTAGACGGGAGCCCGAACAACGAATAATGTTACCGACATGTCGCGGAGCAAGTTGCAAACAATGTTGCGAACGGAAACGTCTTTTTAAACTCAGTGTTAACGCAGCTTAACACGGGAAACATGAACAAACTTGTTGCCAACCGAGAGATTTTCCGTTATCTTTGCTTCTTTTAGAAATAATTTTTGGGATCCTGTTTGAAGAACTTTACTCATTTCGTATTTCAGGCAGTTTCCCATGCAACATGTCTTGCAATTCTGTTTTACCTGATCATGCAGCCAACGTCCTGTTCAGGATAAATGATTTAATTTCCACAATAGACCAAACAGTTGGTCACTAGTGAAGAACGGAGTAGCGCCAGTTTGTCAGTCTCTATTAATGTGTGAATGTTGGTCATTTACCTTCAGTAACAAGATATTATTTGTTTGGATCCATCTTTTTACCTGAAGGCTGATCGGCTTGCAGAGACACGTGTCTCTTTTGAAATTTCTTTTATAGTTCCACCTAATACCCTTAGGGCATTGCTGACTTACGAAGATGAATATTTAATACTGCCACAGACAGAGTGAAGCAACTTGAGATGTCTTCCCCGTTGCGCCAGAGAGTGGAAGGTCATACCAGAAGCTGCCCACGGACAGTAGCGAAAAGGCTCAGGAGCTACTGTACACGGACGGTGTGACGTGGAAAATTTCCATCGCTGTGGCGGCAGTACAGTTTACGGCTCTCAGCGGCCGTAAAACGGCAGTCCATTAAGGGAGGATGGGAGCGATGGCTATCTCTGAAGTCCACGTGCTGAATGTCAAGATTTTTTCTGTCTTTTAAATTTCGCGAGAGAAGGTTAACAGCCGTGCAGTGATATCTCTGCAGATTGTGGAAGACGTACTAAATAATATTATTGTTACTAACAAAGCGGTAGATAAACACTAAAACAAAAAGGAAATAAAGGAAATTAACAATGAAGGCATAGTGAAAGTTAATGGGTTACTGTAGTGAGAGGAGTTGAACCCGCCAACTGATTTTACAGCAAAAGCAATAAACAAAAGAGAAAAGGTTGTCTTGAAAGCTTATGGTTTACTAAATAGTGTTTTGAGAACTAAGCTTCGGACGAGTCTACGAAGGGAAGGTTAGAATAAATTATTGATGGCAATGAGGCTTGGGATTATTTCGACCTAGGACAGGAAAACGAGCAATTGAGAAATGTTCGCTAAAATTTCTGGAAGAGACAAGAAAACAACCAAATGGATGAGAGAAAAGATAGCGTCAGGAGATCTACTCCACACTATGAGGAAGACTAAATGGAGGTGAACCAGATACATAGGCGGAGTAACGGATGGTAAGCGGACCGAGAATGTTCTGTGGGACTTTTCAACAGATAAGAAACCACAGATATATGGACATATTCGAAGGTGGGTAGATCACACTAGAAAACATACACGGGCTGCGTGGATGCATAGAAATAAAGACAATAATGAGTAGAATAACATACATTTTAGTACTTGGACAGTGTTATATTTTCTTGCACTTTTTTACATTATTTTGCTACGTGTACCACAGATTTCAGCTACTATTTCGCTAAAGTTTGCACTTCATACTCTTGAAAGGAGACAAAAGTCTCCGTGTCTAAACTGAATTGATCTCGGTTGTGAGAAACTTCTGAAGCTCGTAATAAGCGCGGAACAGAACAGTGTTTAGTTTGGCTTTCGAATGATGATGTTTAATGTAGTTACAACCCAGCGAGTCTCCTGAGGGTTTGCTCATTGTATCCGCTCTCTAGTGGTGCACCTTCATGCTTTGTGTTAGATTTTTTCTCTCTTTCCAGTGCACATCAGCAAGCAAACATTACTGAGCGTAGACAAGGTCTCAACATGGATATGGAGATGCTAATGAGATGTATGTGTGATAATGGTGAATTTCGGTATTTGCAGAAATGTCTCTCTCTCCTTTCTTTCATGTATGCCGAGCCGAATGCTCTGTATTGTTTTGTTTCTATTTACCTAGTTGTTTCTGTCCTCTTTTTGACTGAATCCAAATCACAGTTCTGGCAACGATGTCAATGGATTGTGATTAAACTTAGCAGATGTCTACAACATGGCACAAGCAAAACATTGAAAGTACACATAACGAATTTATGTTGGAAAGTATACGAAATCTACAAAATCGTCTCTTTACTTCAGTTCATATTGCAAAGTAACTGTACAGGCCACATACTTACAGATAACACATACTGAAATTAAGTAAACTTTACTACCTCACGCTTGAAAATGTATTACTGTCCTAAAGAGTGAGAAGTAAAACATTTAGGTCCTATATGCCATATCAGGTCAGTAATAGAAAACTTTATCTAATAGTTTATGAGTACAAACAAGTATAAAGCAACTAAAACATAACTCCTCACTAGTTCCTTGGCTGAAGTACAAGAGATCATAAACCAAGGTTCAGGAAGACGAAAAGAAAAGTGGTAGGTAACAAAGAGCTTCATTAAATAAATCTGCTTACGTCCTATGTAACGGAGTCTTATTAAGGAATACAGTAGCACATCTATGTCCATTAGTTCACGAGTGCATTTTCCTGTAAAGAAACTGCAGTACATTAGACCACGGACCCGGTATGGCTCTGTGGACGCGATATCACGTCAGTTCTTCAAACATATTCTCATCAATAAACTGGAATACATGAGTCTTTCCTTACTCATCTCAAAATAACTGATCATCCAGAGGCATATGAAAACCTACACTAAACGGCAAGCCAACAAATGAAGAAAACATAGGGAGCTTCATAATGTTGTCACACAGCAATGATTTCCTTGTAACAATGTTACATACAAAAAAAAATAAAATTACCTAATTAATTAGAAATACCGCACAGTCCTAAGGGCAAAGATATTGCGAACAATTATTCCTCCCGAATTTATCTTTAACGAAAGAATAGGAACCGTCACAACACAAAGAACGTCAGTTAAGAAATCTGATACACCACTGTAGCCACAGCGATGTTTCTACGATACCCGTGGCAATAGAGTTCCAGTATTCTGGTAGATCTATGGTCGTCACCTCAAATAATCTAGAGAGATGGTTGCGTCTCTTACGAAGATTCCAATAGTTGTGCGAGACTATGTTTGTTAGGTCAATGTGGGCAAACAGTGCTGAACGTTTTGATTCTCAAGTTATACCGAGTAGTTAAAAGGGGGAGGAAGGCACTGGCGGTGATGTTGGTCGTCGGCCCTGAAACCAGTGTTGTGCATATGTCCCCGTACAGTCCCTGTAGAAACGTGTTCCTCACTCCCCACATTGCACTAGAATAGCGATCGCCGGGTATGGCTCTGTGGAAGCGACGTGACGGTGGTTTACGAATGTAATAACATTGTCTCTGCAGTACTCGTGACATGTTGACATGTTCACTTCACACACCTGTTTGTAACAGACTACTCAGAGTGACTACGCTCCCGTCATGAGCCGTAGATATTTCAACATTCGTTTGGCATATACGGTACATCTTTACAGGGTACAACACTTCTCCTTCATCTTTGCCTGCTCAGTTTATACGGCCATAGAACGACTACTTGTGAAGTCTAACTTTACTGCCATATATGATGGAAAATCAAAACTTTTGTTGTCGAGCGGAATGAATTACGTAAGTCTTTACTTTATTGACGTGCAGAGTAGCAACACTATACGGAATGACGAGGTGGTTTGTTCGTGAACAAATCGATTATATCCCTACCACTGAAGTTTAGTGACCAATAACAAATTCCAGACAACTGTCAAACAAAAACGAGTCTAACGTCACCGACGTGCAGGGATTTGCATGAAAGAGGAACGGGCGGGAACTATTATTATGGGCGAACTAGCCCGCCCGGTTAGCAGAGCTGTCTAACGCACTGCTTTCCGGGCGACGCCTCGGCGAATGCGGGCTGGTACCCCTTATTCCGCCCCAGTTACACTATGTCGGCGACTGCTGGGCAAACACCTTCTCCACGTACGCGTACAACATAATTACTCTACCACGCAAACATTGGTGTTACATTCGTCTGGTGTGAGACGTTCCCTGCGGGTTGGGGGGGGGGGGGGTCCACTGGTGGACGAACCGCACAACAACCCTGGGTTCGCGATGGGGTGAGTGGAATGCTGTAGTCTGAGGGTTACTGCGGGTACGAAGCCTCTCCGTCGTTTCTAGGTCCCCAGTTCCATAAAATACAATGTCCAAACTGATCGATATTGTTTACACTCATAACTAACTATAGAAATAAAGAAACTCTGAATATAATAGGGCATCTCAGAAGAGATCAGGAAGAAAATGAGTTGCTGACCCATCTCTTTGGAAAAAAAGGAAATTTCACACGATTTTGGCACGTCACCGCTGCTATTTTATTGTTACAGAGAAGCGAGTGGATTAAAAATTCAAGTGGAGGAGGAAATAAAAGAACGCCAGTGTTTCGTTTCGTGAATGTCATTGTCAAGATGATAAATGATCTATCACAGTTTGAGAACAGTAAGTAAAAAAACTGTCGCTGGCAAGTAAAGTAACAGTTCTGGCATTTAGTAGTAGTACGTAGTTTTATTCATCTATTGCGTTCCAGAAGAGACTTTTCTAACCAGATTGTGTATGTCATTGTGTTATAGATTCAGAAGAAAAATTCTCCAGTAATAGCATTCGTATACTTAGAGATGTACTTCGACGACCATGAAATAGGTAGTCGGTTGTTGCCGAATGATTCTACAGTTTTCCTGAAGATATTTAGGAACCCTGCAGAAAATATAAGACTTGATAGCTGGACGCGTGTTAAAGTCTCCACCCAAGCGAATACAAGGCCGAACACCCCAGTGAAGCTCCGTCTGTTCCTAGTGAACAACGCTGCTTTGTTTATATACTTCTGCAAAGAACTTATTTCATAGCACAAGAAGCTGTTGCCCCACGCTTATTCTTCAACAGCCGTCACAGCACACACTATCAGGTGAAATTAAGGCCATGGCAATTACATTTGACTTCATTTTCCTCTACAACAGTTTTCTGCTTACTTGTCTTAAAATTGTGCCACCGGTTTTCCTCAGTGGTAACACAGGTTCCCGTCATTTCTACGTCTAAATCACACTCCGAGCGTCACCTAATGGTATGTGGCAGAGGGTACTTTTTTATGAATAACTGAGTCCTTCAACTCTGTTCCACACGCGAATAGCGACTGGGAAGAATGAGTGTCGGAAAGTCACTGAATTCACTCTAATTTCTCGAATTTTCTCCTCGTAGTCATTACTCCAGACGTATCTGTAGAAAGTAATATGTTGTCCGATTCTTCGGCGAAAGCGCTCTTTCGAAATTTCAATATTAAATCCATCCGCGACCCGTATCGCCTCTCTTGTAACGTCTGCCAATGCAGTTTGTTGAGCAGCTACGTAACGCTCTCGTGCCGGCTAAACGATCCTTTGACGAAACGCGCCGCTATTCGTTGGATCTTCTGTATCTCTTCTATCAGTCCTACCTGGTAGAGATTCCAGATAGATGAACAATACTTAAAAATAGGCCAAACAAGCGTCTTATAACCCACCTCCTTCATGGATGACTTACATTTCCTTAAGATTCTTCCTATGAATCTGAGTCTGGTGTCTGCTTCAACCATTATTTGTTTTATTTGGTCATTCCACTTGAGGTCACTCTGGATATTTTCTTCGAGATATTTTACGGTAGATACTGTTTCCAGTTGGTCGTCGGCCCTGAAACCAGTGTTGTGCATATGTCCCCGTACAGTCCCTGTAGAAACGTGTTCCTCACTCCCCACATTGCACTGTCAGATCCCTTAATCGGGCAGGTAGGTTAGAAAATTTAAAAAGGGAAATGGATAGGTTAAAGTTAGATATAGTGGGAATTAGTGAAGTTCGGTGGCAGGAGGAACAAGACTTTTGGTCAGGTGATTACAGGGTTATAAATACAAAATCAAATAGGGGTAATGCAGGAGTAGGTTTAATAATGAATAAAAAATAGGAGTTCGGGTTAGCCACTACAAACAGCATAGTGAACGCATTATTGTGGCCACGATAGACACAAAGCCCATGCCTACTACAGTAGTACAAGTTTATATGCCAACTAGCTCTGCAGATGATGAAGAAATTGATGAAATGTATGACGAGATAAAAGAAATTATTCAGGTAGTGAAGGGAGACGAAAATTTAATAGTCATGGGTGACTGGAATTCGTCAGTAGGAAAAGGGAGAGAAGGAAACATAGTAGGTGAATATGAATTGGGGGGAAGAAATGAAAGAGGAAGCCGCCTTGTAGAATTTTGCACAGAGCATAACTTAATCATAGCTAACACTTGGTTCAAGAATCATAAAAGAAGGTTGTATACCTGGAAGAACCCTGGAGATACTAAAAGGTATCAGATAGATTATATAATGGTAAGACAGAGATTTAGGAACCAGGTTTTAAATTATAAGACATTTCCAGGGGCAGATGTGGATTCTGACCACAATCTATTGATTATGAACTGCAGATTGAAACTGAAGAAACTGCAAAAAGGTGGGAATATAAGGAGATGGAACCTGGATAAACCGAAAGAACCAGAGGTTGTAGAGAGTTTCAGGGAGAGCATAAGGGAACAATTGGAATGGGGGAACGAAATACAGTAGAAGAAGAATGGGTACCTCTGAGGGATAAAGTAGTGAAGGCAGCAGAGGATCAAGTAGGTAAAAAGACGAGAGCTAATAGAAATCCTTGGGTAACAGAAGAAATATTGAATTTAATTGATGAAAGGAGAAAATATAAAAATGCAGTAAATGAAGCAGGCAAAAAGGAATACAAACGTCTCAAAAATGAGATCGACAGGAAGTGCAAAATGGCTAAGCAGGGATGGCTAGAGGACAAATGTAAGGATGTAGAGGCTTGTCTCACTAGGGGTAAGATGGATACTGCCTACAGGAAAATTAAAGAGACCTTTAGAGAAAAGAGAGCCACTTGTATGAATATCAAGAGCTCAGATGGCAACCCAGTTCTAAGCAAAGAAGGGAAGGCAGAAAGCTGGAAGGAGTATATAGAGGGTTTATACAAGGGCGATGTACTTGAGGACAATATTATGGAAATGGAAGAGCATGTAGATGAAGAAGAAATGGGAGATAAGATACTGCGTGAAGAGTTTGACAGAGCACTGAAAGACCTGAGTCGAAACAAGGCCCCGGGAGTAGACAACATTCCATTAGAACTACTGATGGCCTTGGGAGAGCCAGTCATGACAAAACTCTACCATCTGGTGAGCAAGATGTATGAGACAGGCGAAATACCCACAGACTTCAAGAAGAATATAATAATTCCAATCCCGAGGAAAACAGGTGTTGACAGATGTGAAAATTGCCGAACTATCAGTTTAATAAGTCACAGCTACAAAATACTAACGCGAATTCTTTAAAGACGAATGGAAAAACTGGTAGAAGCGGACCTCGGGGAAGATCAGTTTGAATTCCGTAGAAATGTTGGAACACGTGAGGCAATACTAACCTTACGACTTATCTTAGAAGAAAGATTAAGAAAAGGCAATCCTACGTTTTTGGCATTTGTAGACTTAGAGAAAGCTTTTGACAATGTTAACTAGAATACTCTCTTTCAAATTCTGAAGGTGGCAGGGGTAAAATACAAGGAGCGAAAGGCTATTTACAATTTGTACAGAAACCAGATGGCAGCTGTAAGAGTGGAGGGGCATGAAAGGGAAGAAGTGGTTGGGAAAGGAGTGAGACAGGGTTGTAGTCTCTCCCCGATGTTATTCAATTGTATATTGAGCAAGCAGTAAAGGAGACAAAAGAAAAATTCGGAGTAGGTATTAAAATTCATGGAGAAGAAGTAAAAACTTTGAGGTTCGCCGATGACATTGTAATTCTGTCAGAGACAGCAAAGGACTTGGAAGAGCAGTTGAACGGAATGGACAGCGTCTTGAAAGGAGGATATAAGATGAACATCAACAAAAGCAAAACGAGGATAATGGAATGTAGTAAAATTAAATCGGGTGATGCTGAGGGGATTAGATTAGGAAATGAGACACTTAAAGTAGTAAAGGAGTTTTGCTATTTAGCGAGTAAAATAACTGATGATGGTCGAAGTAGAGAGGATATAAAATGTAGACTAGCAATGGCAAGGAAATCGTTTCTGAAGAAGAGATATTTGTTAACATCGAGTATAGATTTAAGTGTCAGGAAGTCGTTTCTGAAAGTATTTGTATGGAGTGTAGCCATGTATGGAAGTGAAACATGGACAATAACCAGTTTGGACAAGAAGACAATAGAAGCTTTCGAAATGTGGTGCTACAGAAGAATGCTGAAGATAAGGTGGGTAGATCACGTAACTAATGTGGAGGTATTGAATAGGATTGGGGTGAAGAGAAGTTTGTGGCAAAACTTGACTAGAAGAAGAGATCGGTTGGTAGGACTTGTTTTGAGGCATCAAGGGATCACAAATTTAGCATTGGAGGGCAGCGTGGAGGGTAAAAATCGTAGAGGGAGACCAAGAGCTCAATACACTAAGCAGATTCAGAAGGATGTAGGTTGCAGTAGGTACTGGGAGATGAAGAGGCTTGCACAGGATAGAGTAGCATGGAGAGCTGCATCAAACCAGTCTCAGGACTGAAGACCACAACAACAACAACAACAACTGTTTCCAGCGGTTTGTCATAATAATGCAGCTGTAAATTAGTGGATTTATTTTCCTACGTACACCCAATATGTTACATTTATTAACGTTCAGGGTCAACTGCCAGAGCCTCCACTATTCATCAGTTCTCTGGAGGTCATCCAGTAAATCGTTACTATCTTCTGGCGTTGCTACTTTGTTATACACAACCACATCATCTCCAAACAGCCTTAAAGAGCATCTGACGCTTTCTGCTAGATTACTGATATAGAACGTAACACACCACTCTTAACGGGACAAAATCATCAGATGTAAATGTAATATCCGGAGTACCCCAAGAGTAAAGTAACGGTCTTACCACACTTCCTTGGATTACTCCGAAAATTACATTGACATCTGATGATTTTGTCCCCTTAAGACTGATGTGTTGAGCTCTATCTGCAAGGAGGTCTTTAATCCAGTCTCAAATCTGCTTAGATACTCGGTAAACTCGTATTTTTTTCTCCGAAGTTAAGACCTGTCTGTCTTGGCTAGCACTTGACTGGGTGACTGTCCTGTCTGCTGAGCACTGTTGCAAGCGGGCTGTAGTCAGCTCTTTTGAGGCCACTTCAGCAACTGCTTGATTCTCGAAGCAGCGATTCCGGTTGCGAAAAACGACAATGGCCGGGAGAGCGGTGTTCTGACCATATGCCCCTTCATATCCGATCCAGTGACACCTATTGGCTGGGTATGACACGGCGGTCGGTTGGCATCGTTAGGCCCTCCGAGGCCTGTTGGGACGTAGTTAGCGAGAGTTGTCTGACAAATGTCAGTGTCTATCGAAAAGAGTGAACTGTTGAGCCAAGAAAGTGAATGAAATGATAAGAATACTCACTGATTGCTTTGGATACTGTTCTTCAGAAAAATAATATTATAGCGATATAGAAATTTTAAAAACATAGTAAATTAAGGAAATGGGACCTGGCTAAGTTGAAAGAATCAGACGTTGTTGGCAATTTGACATGGAGCATTAGGCAACGATTGACTAGAACAGGGGATACTAATACAGTGGAAGAGGAGTGGGTAGTTTCGAGAGATCAAATAGATAAAAAGACAGGGCATAATAGAAGTCCTTAGATAACACTGGAGCTATTGGATTGAACTGTTGTCAGGGGAAAAATAAAAATGCAGTAAGTGAAGCGGGCGAGAAGGAGTACAAACGTCTAAAAATGAGATTGACAGGAAATTTAAAATGGCTAAGAGGGAATGGCTGGAGGCCAAATGTAAGGATTTAGAAACGTGCTTTACTCAGGGAAAGATAAAAATCGCGTACGGAAAAATTAAAGAGGACTTTGGAGAAAAGAGGAGCGGCTCTGTGAATATTGATAACTCAGATGAAAAACCAGTCCTACCCAAAGGAGACAAAGCTGAAAGGTGGAGGGAATATATAGAGGGTCTATGCAAGTGAGATGGGCTTGAGGGCAATATTGCAGAGGGAATATATAGAGGGTCTATGCAATGGATCTGTACTTGAGGGCAGTATTACAGAAATGAAAGAGGACGTAGATGAAGATGAGATGGGAGATATGATACGCCGAGAAAAATTTATGAGAAAACTGAAAGACTGAAATCGAAACGAGGTCCGGAAAGGAGACGACATTCCGTCAGAACAACTAATAGCCTTCTTGGGAGACGCAGCTATGACAAAAGTCTTCCGTCTGGTGTGCAAGATGTTTCAGACTGGCGAAATATATTCAGGCTGCAAGAGTAAAATGATTCCAGCTCCAAGGAAATCAGGTGCTGACAGATGTGAATATTACCTACAATCAGTTTAATGAGTAGCGATTTCAAAATACTAACGCGAACTAGGTTAAGAAATGGCAACTAGGTTAAGAAATGGCAAACTTAAGTTTCTAGGATTTGTAGACTTAGAGAAAGCTTTTGACAATGTTGGCTGGACCTCATTCTTTGAAGTTCTGAAGGTAGCAGGGGTGAAAGAGAGCTAGGGAAAGGCTTTTACAACTTGCAGAGAAACTAGACGGCAGTTATAAGAGTCGAGGGCCATGAAAGGGATATAGTGATTGAGAAGGGTGAGAGATAGATTTGTAGCCTATCCTCGTCGTTATTCAGTCTGTGCAATGAGCAAGCAGTAAAGGAAACTAAAGCAAAAGTACATGAATTAAAGTTCAGTGACAAAAAATTAAAATAAGTTTGTCTATGACACTGTAATTCTCTCAGATACAGCAAAGAACTTGGAATAGCAGTTGAATGGAACTGACAGTGTCTTTGTAGGAGGATATAATGAACAAAAGAAAAATAAGGATAGAGCAGTGCAGTCGAGTTATATCAGGCGATGCTGAAGGAATTAGATAAGGAAACGAGACACTTAAAATTTATATTAGATTTGATTCAGTTTTCGTTCCATAGACCCAAAAATGAGACGATTCTCTTGAATGGGGAACATGTCAGAAAGTATGACATAAAAATATAAAACATTTGAATATAATACTTACTACCCTTATCATGTGTCAGGAGATAGTCGAGAATAAGTTAATACAATGCAGTGAACTGTGACAGCTAATAGCTACAGAATTAACACAATGTCAAAATGAAACACTGTTATCCACTATTATTATTATTATATATTTTATGGCCTTCATTGGACCACTGTAGTCAAAAATACAAAGTTCTAAACAAGTTGTTACACAGGGATAGAATTTGGCTCGAGAATAACTTAATATGATATTTAGGTAATATAATTATTAGAGGATATTCTTATATGAAAGGTGTTTTGCTCTTCTGTCTGCCCAATATTTCTTCGTTCTTCCAGATATTTTCTTTCTTTCTTCATCTGAGACAACTCTTCCTGTACTCCTTTTATTGATTTTCATTTGTAGTCTGGTTTGCGGGTCTTGCAGTATTCTGGTTTTCTCTGTCTTGTTTTTTAGGTCATCTACTGTAATTTGAAGTTCTTTTATATCTTCCCTAATTTCTGTGATCCATTTAATGTCGCTCTTGCTATTCCACAATTTTTGTATTATTTTTTTACTAATTCGGTTTTCTGGAGTTCTCATCAGATGTCCAAAGAATGAGATGCGTTTCTTCCTGGTTGTGCTCATGACTGGTTCTGTTTTCTTATATACTGTTTCATTTGATGCTATTCTCCAATGTCCATTTATTTTATACTGTTTATTTATACATGTCCTAATTATTCTTCTTTCTATTTTTAGTATTCTGTCAATTTCTGCTGTATTAGTTGTTTTGAAGATAGTTTCAGCTGCATACGTTATTTCTGGTTGTGTAACTGTTTTATAGTGTTTTAATTTTGCATCTATAGATAGGCTTGTTTTGTTGTATGTAGTTTTGGCAATGTAATTTGCATAGTCCAGTTTTTTATTCTATTTTGCCATGATGGCTTCTCATTTATATTGTATGTTATTATTTCGCCTAAATATTTAAATTTATCAACAATTTTGATTTCCTGTTCTCCTATTGTAATTTTGTTTGCAAGTGGTGGATCAGTTAGCATAATCTTCGTTTTTTCAAATGATATTCTAAGGCCTACTTTCTCTCCTATTTCTTATAGTGATTTCACTTGTTGCCTGGCTTCTTGAACGGTGTTGGCTAGGAGAGCAAGATCATCAGTGAATCCCAAGCAGTTTAAGCTAATATCATCTTTTGCACTTCCTATTCTTATCCTCTTTGGATTGTCCTTGTACCATTCTCTCATTATGTATTCCAGTGCACAGTTGAAAAGTAATGGTGATAGGCAGTCACCTTGTCTTAAGCCTGTTTTTATGAGGAATGGTTCCGAAATTTCTCCTCTAAACTTCACTTTTGATTTGGTGTTGGTTAGAGTGAGTTGTATTATTTTAATTAGTTTTGGATGGAGTCCTAGATTTCTTAAAATTTTTAATACTGAAGGTCTGTGGAGACAGTCATATGCCTTCTCAAAATCTACAAATGTTATTGCCAGAGGTTTGTTCCGTTTCTTGTAGTATGCCATAATCAATTTTAAACTAATTATCTGCACAGCTTCTCCATTGTCTGAAACCTCCCTGATATTCCCCAAACTCCTGTTCTAATTGCTCCTTGATTCTTTCATATAGGATCTAGGATAGAATTTTATATGTGCAATCTGGGAGAGAGATTCCTCTGTAGTTGTCTGGGTTGCTCTTATCTCCCTTTTTGTGTAGTGGGTGGATGATAGCTGTGGTCCAATGTTCGGGAAATTGTTCTGTTACCCAAATTTTTGTTAGAGCCATGTGTAAGGAGGTCCTGACTGTGTCACTTGCATATTTCCACATTTCAACAAAAACCTGATCTTCTCCACATGCCTTATAATTTTTTGTTCTTTAAGAATTTCATCTACTTCTTGGAAAGTTGGAGGGTCTAGTTTGTTAGGTTTGGTTTTTATTGGGGTATTTATGTTGATTTGTAAGGGTTCTTTGGGTTCCTCGCAATTCAGAAGTTTGTTAAATGCTTTTGCCATGATTTCTGCATTTTCCTTGTTACTGTGTGTCATTCTTCCATCTTCATCTTTCAGTATTAGTGTAGGGGCCTCATATTGTTGTAGTTGTTTCCCAAAGATTTTGTAGTAGTTACTGGAGTTGGTTTTATGATAATTACCTTCTATAGACTTTATAATATCTTTATGAAATTCCCTCTTGATTGTTCTAATGTTATGAGTGAATTTTTTTCTTTCATTTTTTTAGGTTTATGGCATTTTCTTCAGTTTTATGTGTTTGAAACTTTAACCATGCTTGGTGTATATCTTCATGGAATTTGTCACATTCTGATGTCCACCATGCATGTTTCCTTCGTGGGTTCAAGGGAGCTAGATTCTCTGCTTCTTTTTTAAGATTAGGCACTAGTTGTCCTAGATCATCCGTTAATTTGATGGTTTGTGTTATTTGTTGGTACTTATTATTTTTAATTAGCTGATGTGGGTCAAACCTCCTTTTTATTTTATTACTTTTTCCGGTCCTCTTCTTTAACGATGTGAATTTGATTTTAATTTTAACAATATAATGGTGTGAGCCTGTGTCTACTCCTCTCAGTACTTTAACATTGTGGATCTCCTTATGAAAATTTTTGTCCATACAGACATGGTCTAGCTGCCACTCGCCCTTCCTCCAGTCTGGATGTTTCCATGTTTTAAGTTTACTTGGCTTCCTCTTAAAGTACGTTGATTTAGATATAAGGTTGTGTTCTCTGCAGAGTTCTACAAGTCTTTGACCGTTTTTGTTTGTAAATTTATGTGGACTCCATTTTCCAATTATATCATTATATATCCTTTCTTTTCCCAACTGAGCATTGAAATCTCCCAATAAGATTCTTACATTCCTATTATTTACTCTATTCACAGTTTGTTCTAGAAGGCCCCAAAATTTATCTACCTCTTCCTTTGTTTTTGTTAGACATTTTTTTCATTTGTTGGGGCATGAGCATTTATTATTGTATAGGTTTTATTCATTGTTTTAAAGGTTAGAATCGCAATTCTTGGTGATACTGCTTGGAAATCCGTTACTGAATATTATTTTTATGTTTACTAAAAACCCTGTTCCAAACTGGGATATTGTTTCATTGCCCTCGGTCCTGGTTTCCCATTATAAATTCTATATCCTTGTGATTCGAATGGGTCCTCTGTGGTGTTTCTCATTGCTTGGATCCCTGTTATTCAAATTTTTTGTTTATTTAGTTCATCTGTGAGCTCCTTCAGTTTTCCGGTCTGAAGTAGTGAGTTTATGTTGTGTGTTGCTATATAATTTATTTGCTCATGTTTAATCTTCTTTTTGTGTTTTAGTGTGCATTTGGATGGTTGCAAACGCTCCGATTCGTTGCTGTCTTCTAGTTGACTACCCACCGAATCCGATGTAGCCTTTTCCTGCCTTTTTGAGCAGGACGGTGGAATTTTTTTCCTAAAAGACCTTTCCATTTTTGACTGTCGAAGGTTGTCAACCTTAGTTGGAGCAAGCTCCGATTTACAATTACGGTTGTTAACCGCAGAGGGTGTGTTTGGTGGGCGAGAGCTATTTAAGTCCGCCAGTAAACCGGTGAGGACTTCCCTATCCGCCACCTGGGATGCGCCACGTAGGAGTATCACCTCTCCTCCTACTATGACAGCATATTAATAAATTTATCATGCGCAAAATACCTTATCTTGATTGCTGTGACCAAGTGTTGCCAAAACTGAAATCTAACAGATATTTTTACTTAAGCTGACTTAACAGTCTCTGTTAAGATATTCATATATGGCGTAGTAGATGAGTTTTGCTATTTGGGCAGCAAAATATTTGATGATGGCCAAAACAGAGAAGATCTAACATGTGGACTGGGAATGGTGAGAAATCGTATCTGAAGAAGAGTAATTTGTTAACATCGAATATAGATTTTAGTTTCAGGAAGTCTTTTTTGAAATATTGGTATGGGATGTAGCCTTGTATGGAAGTGAAACATGCAATTTACACAAGAAGAGAGTGGAAGCATATGAAATGTGGTGCTACAGAAGAATGCTGAAGATTAGAAGGGTAGATCACATAGCTAATGAGGATGTTTTGAATAGAATTAGGGAGGAAAGAAATATGTGGCACAACCTGACTAGAAGGAGGAACCGGTTGATAGGGTACATTCTGAAACGTGAAAGGATCACGAATTTTGTACTGGAGGGATGTGTGGTCGGTCAAAATCGAAGAGAAAGACGGAGAGATGAAAACAGCAATAAATTCAAAAGTATTTAGGCTGTAGTAGTTATTTGGAGATACAGATGCTTCCGCAGGACAGAGTTGCATGGAGATTTGCAACAAACCAACCATTTAACTGAAGACCACAACAACAGTGGTACAGTTTGTTGGGAGATGATCCAGATGTCTATAATTTTTAATAGTATTACATTTTAACCAAATCCATACTCTGTGTTATCTAAGTTATCCTTCACAGAATAAAATCTACGTCTTAGCACGTATCGGTAATTTTTATGTAAGTTTGCATCACTAATATCTGTAGTCTTCCTAGACAATATTTTGTACAATTTTATAACAAGGTAAGTAAATCAGTTCTGTGTTGTTTGTTTATTCATGATTAGTGAATGTAAATTCAGTCTTGCTCTTGTGCTATGATTACAGATAGAATTGTTTGTACAGTAATTTTCAAGCTTATGTGCATAATAACATAATTGTACCCAGGTGGTATGGTAAATTTGTATGGTTGATTTGTTCCCCATAAAAGAATACCACACTTAACAATGGAGCATGTAAATCATGTAGCTAAAAGACACTGGTTGTCTATAGAACTCGACGTCCTAACATTAATTACATCTGTTCTTGAAAACCAGCGAAATTTTAGAAAATTTTGATGGTAACTGCGCTGTATTGATGAAAAACCTTTGTATACATTACAGGCGTTAGCGCCGAGAATCTTGAGAAGTAATACTGAGAACACAGTCTAACAACTGCATAGAGCAGCAATCCACAGGCGAAACAAATGTTTTAGGACTCTCCGTTGCAAACAGCCCCTGCATTTTTGGGAGAATACTCAGAAGGATGTTGTCATCAGGGAAAGTACAGAAAAATTTAAAAGGGAAATAAGTTGACTGAAGTAAGATCTAGTGGGAATTGATGAGGTTCAATGGCAGTATGAACTGGTGAGTACAAGGCTATAAACGCAAAATGAAATAGGGGTAATACAGGATTTGGTCTAATAATAAGAAAAGAGGAACGCAGGTAACTTACTATTAAGAGCATACGGAACGTGTGTATGGTGGCAGAATAACTGAAGATCAATTGTGCACCTTACATAAGAGTACATACATCATAACGGTAGGGTAAATATGACACGTAACTTACTTTGGTGTTATGAGCAGATTCGCCTACAAGTATGTATTGCAAAAGGGATGACACTCAGTCGACGGTATTAACACACCACTCCTATATAAATGCATGCCAATGAGCAGAAGATGAAACAAGCAGCGAGAGGAAACGTTTTCTGTGGAAGCCAGCACCGGCATATGCAAGGCCGCACCCCAGGAGGCACTACAGAAAGCTCTTAAGGGAGCGCATCCCGCAGCAGTGGGTCAGAGACCGGACACGTGACGCATACTGCAGGGCGAATAACGGACCGCCAGAAGTAGCACAGAAAGAAGCTTTAGAAAACTGCATTTCGGAATGCCAAATGGATACGGGCAAAACCAGTGACGCATTCGATCACATGAACTGCAAGTGGTACACACATGATAGACACATGTAACTTTTTAGGCATCTGGGGCAGGCACAAAACGTCCAAGTGGGGGAAACGCAGTGGGAAGGAGTAAAATGCCGAGATTTCGATGCAGTTTAATGGTAGGAGCCTTGCGATTGGAAGAGAGAGTTACCACAAAAAAGAAGGAATGCTCCTATTGGTCGAAAGTAGCAATGACGTGGAGAACGAAAGAATCCAGGAGGGGAGAGAGTTTGGCTACAAGAAAAACAAGACGGAAATTTTTGGAGACTCGTCTCTGAACTGGCGTTAAGTGCAGAATCGAGTGCACAACACTCTGTATGACGCAGAGGAGAAATTTGTGTGAACACTGCGTTCACAGCGGCTGACCTCCAGCTAGAAATTAGCTGTAGCATAGTTGAGCTCCGGCTGTGGAGAAACGAACCAGCCAGTTAGTTAATTGTTCTTGCGAGAACTGAGAGGGTATTATAATATGCACGCTGCTCCAGCCATGCACATGTATATCACCATAGTATGAGACTAGGGATGATTTCATGTTCTCTCGCATATTGAGAAACATAGGGGGAGTTTCTGCTGGAAAATTCAGCAAAGGTGTAATTAGCTTTTATAGGAATTTCAGTGGGCGAGAGCAGCCATATAGACAACCCATTACAGCTAAGGTAAATACTGTATTCAGAGGCGTAAATTTGTTGGTTGACCAGCTCCGCCCACTGTAGACTCGAGCGACCTTGGGTAATATTTTGCTCGACTTGTCACAAAACTAACCATCCTAAGCAGACTTGTCATCCTAAAAATGGTATCGTACTTTGAACTAGAATTGGATTATTTATCATAGTACTGGCCAATAGCATAACGTAACTGTAAGAATAAATTGGTAAAGAAACTTGTAGTTAAAATTTGATATTGTTGTGTTTAGCATTAGTTCACTTTCAGAGGGCGAGATGCGTCATTTTGACAACTGTCCTAACAGTGTTACATTGCAAACTGTGTAAAAACGTGTATTTACATGACAAAATTGCAATATTAAACAATGTCGTTACAGATTACACAGTTGTGTTCAGTCATAGTGTAACAAACCACCTAACCATAAGCTTACAAATGGCGACCCTGCCAGGATGGCAATTGGTCTGCCTGGATGGCAATTAGTCAAATTAGAATGAGAAATTAAAATTTTGAATTGAAAAACAAATTGTGTTGTTGTTTCTGTGATGAGGTCACCCAATGTATGTAAAAGTATACTGGTCAGAATACAGCAAATGTGTGAGCCATTGGGAAGGAAAGTTGCGTTAATGGATGAGATAAAGTTAATTTTGGTGTAAAAATAACTTGTGCATGACTGTGCTGGTGTGCGCAAAGTTTTTCACGGCGTTGTTGATTTGGGTTGAAATTCTACCAACAGTGAACAGCGTTGATAATGATGTGTACACAGTCTAAGAAACTTTCTATGATATTTTGGAAACGTGTAAGATCACATTACTTGATGTTTACGAGAGCGCAAGCTTGCGCAATTTGAGAAAGACAGAGTTTAGTTAGACGGTCGGACATGGAGGAAGAACGGAGATTATCACAGACAGAGCAAACTGAAGATCTTGAGAAGATAGAGATTGATGCACAACAAAAAGTATCGAGGGAGTCACGGAACGGAGCGTAGGCTATTTACAATTTGTACAGAAACCAGATGGCAGCTGTAAGAGTGGAGGGGCATGAAAGGGAAGAAGTGGTTGGGAAAGGAGTGAGACAGGGTTGTAGTCTCTCCCCGATGTTATTCAATTGTATATTGAGCAAGCAGTAAAGGAGACAAAAGAAAAATTCGGAGTAGGTATTAAAATTCATGGAGAAGAAGTAAAAACTTTGAGGTTCGCCGATGACATTGTAATTCTGTCAGAGACAGCAAAGGACTTGGAAGAGCAGTTGAACGGAATGTATAGTGTCTTGAAAGGAGGATATAAGGTGAACATCAACAAAAGCAAAACGAGGATAATGGAATGTAGTCGAATTAAGTCGGGTGATGCTGAGGGAATTAGATTAGGAAATGAGACACTTAAAGTAGTAAAGGAGTTTTCTACTTGGGGAGCAAAATAACTGATGATGGTCGAAGTAGAGAGGATATAAAATGTAGACTGGCAATGGCAAGGAAATCGTTTCTGAAGAAGAGGAATTTGTTAACATCGAGTATAGATTTAAGTGTCAGGAAGTCGTTTCTGAAAGTATTTGTATGGAGTGTAGCTATGTAAGGGAGTGAAACGTGGACGATAAATAGTTTGGACAAGAAGAGAATACAAGCTTTCGAAATGTGGTGCTACAGAAGAATGGGTAGATTAGATGGGTAGATCACATAACTAATGAGGAGGTATTGAATAGAATTGGGGAGAAGAGGAGTTTGTGGCACAACTTGAGTAGAAGAAGGGACCGGTTGGTAGCATATGTTCTGAGGCATCAAGGGATCACAAATTTAGCATTGGAGGGCAACGTGGAGGGTAAAAATCGTAGAGGGAGACCAAGAGATGAATACACTAAGCAGATTCAGAAGGATGTAGGTTGCAGTAAGTACTGGGAGATGAAGAGGCTTGCACAGGATAGAGTAAAATGGAGAGCTGCATAAAACCAGTCTCAGGACTGAAGACCACAACAACAACAACAGGAAATAAAAGATTTCCGGCTCTGCAGAACATATAAATGTCTCTATGTACATAGTACGAAGTACATAGACATGAGATATGATACTGCGAGAAGAATTTGACAAAGCACAGGAAAATGTAAGCCAAAATAAGACTCTTGGAGGAGACGACATTCCCTCTGAACTACTGACATTTTAGGAAGAGCCAGAATCTACACAATTCCACCTGGTGTGTAAGATGTATCAAACCGAGAGAGAGGAGTACTGTAATTTCAACTGAAAAAAATCAGGTGCTGATATGTGTGAATATTAACGGGCTATGAGTTCAATAAACTCCTACTGATACGAATTATTTACAGAATAATGGAAAAACTACTAGACGCCGACCGCGGGGAAGATAAGTTTGGATTCAGAAGGAATGGAGGAATACGCCGGTAGATAATGAACATATCTTAGAATAACTTATCATTGCATCTTCCTAGTAGTATATATTACTTTATTGTAGTTGGTACAAGAAAGTTAATGTTGTTCCCAATGATTTTCACCGTAGTTAATATCAATAGCGACTCTCGATTTCTACAGCCCCTTCAGCAAATCCTCACTAAATAGCATTCGAGCGTGATTAGAAAGTTCTTCTCAGCATTATTTCTTCACCACAGTTTCCCGGCATACAGAATAGTCGTTCACTGGTGGTTTTAACTTACTCTGACAATCCTCTTTTTAGGCTATGAAACGGAACGAAAAAAACTGTATCCAAAGGAAACTGTCCTAACAAAAGCATGGAACTGAAACTTGTTAATCCTTCACTGCGGCGTGTATCAGTGTCATAGCTCTGGTATGTTAGACACTACACTATAGTGCTCTGTTGCTGCTTTGGTAATATATAAATCAGCAGGCAGCAGAAATTAATTTTCTAGGCTTCCGCTTTTGAAGCACTGTTATGTAATTGAATCCAGCACTGCTTTTCCTTTTCATCAGAGTGAAACTGTATTTTAAACTGTAATTAGGCTGTTGGTGATTTTCTTGTCATCTTCTAACTAGCCACTCCAGCGTCTCGCTGCTTGTTTTGACAACTTAATGAAGTTATTCTTGAAAGTAACGTCCTTCTGGCTTGGGTCGTTACAAAATATTTAATATCCGTCCATTAACCAGGTAGCCTACCGTCAGGACGACTACAGCAGATTATCATCATTTTGCTTTAAGCAATCAATGTAGCTGAGCGAACAGCAAGTACCTTTTTTTGTGTAAGCAACACTTCGTATTTTAACAGGAAATAGTTAATAAAGAATTAAACTTTTGTTGATTCGAATGCCGTCTGTCACTTTTGGCTGTAAACTCTTTTAGTTTAGCAGTGATGCGGTTGTGATGTTGAAAGGTTTATAAAAAGTGATAATACTATAACCCTTGAAGACGCGAAGGATTTTTAGTTACTAATTTTTATTTTGCATCTGATTTTGATGCCTACAAAACTCTCATTAAGTTGCTTTAACAAAGGATAGTGCACACTTGTATATTTCTGCGCAGTCACATTGGCTGCAATATTGATCTGTTTAAATATGGGCGTACCTTAAGACGTAGTAACGACACACTGAATACTCACGTCTGTACCCGATGTCGGTGCGAACAAACCGCGTAGGGCCGTAGATTCGTGATTATGTGCATATTACTAAAACACAGAACAAAACCACAACCACGTTCACAGGTGTTTTTTTCTCTCTGTTAAACGTAACTAAAAATTGTGATCACAATCAATGATGGTATCGTGTTACAAAGTGAGTTTTATTAATGAAATATAAACAAAAATACAATGTAACCAGTTACTAAATTCTCACTTTATATGACACTTTTACGAGGCTATGTTCCATTACCAGGTGAAGTTTTGATCCTCAGGTGCGTCGGCCCGTGAGACCAGCTATGTCGAAATATCTAAAATTATTAGTTATTCCACGGAAGGTGCTGATTCCCCAACTGTTATTCAGTTCATCAAAAGCCGCTCCAGCTGCTTAATTAGAACTTTATCAAGTCCACAGATCGGTTTCGGCTTTTGTTCTAGGCCACTAATAATTGTTTCTGGAATTTACGATGTAGAGAAGCAACGTATTTGACAGGGTAGCTATCAGATACACTTGACAGTGGCCTAATATATAGTCCGATTTCATGAAGTTTTAATTAAGCAACTCGAGAGGCTTTTCATTAATTAATACGTAAAATGTTTTCAGTTTATAATTTGACTGCAGAATGCCGTTAATGGATTAGTAAAAAGAATTATAAATATTAATTATAAAACCATTTCCTCTTATAAGACCACTTGAGTTTAAAATTTAATGATTGGTTACATTGTGTTTTCATTTATATTCTAAACACAGAATTACAGGAACAGCGCACGAAATGTGTGTAAAGACATACACATCATTCTCTGAGCTATGGCGCCAATTTGTTGCGTGAGATAGATATGGCAGAAATGGCAGTCTGTGAAGCAGACATCTAATTAAGAGATACCTCACCAGCTATATTGGGTAAAGACATGCTGTAAACAATTATATGTATTACGAATTTCCGTGATGCGCTTCGATTTTGTTTCAACGTTTTTGTAATGTCATGTACCTGCATTTGATTGCGTGTCTCCTTTGTTGTTACTTATACTTTGGATTTCAACAAAGAACATCCTTGGTACATGATCATTTATTGGCATGGCTGCTGTGTCTAATTGTAAAGAGAATTTCCTTGAACATTTGTATATAACTAACATGTTGCCTCCATATGTGTCCCATTCTTCTTTCTGTTTTATCAGTTCATTGTTTCAAGTATTTTCTATGTTAATATAAAATTGGCAATCATCTGATAAAAATTGTTGTTTTCTGATCGGTATTCCTATAAATAATTGAAACGAAGAGTTAATTGGTATTGTAAATTACCTTGAGAAACACGCGGGAGAGGAATTTGGTGGTATATAATTGAAGTGACTCGAAGTGGAGCCTGTGGAAGGATAATTTAGTTACCGTAGTGTAATCAAAAGTGGCGGACTGTTTCATTGTGCAAAGGGACGAGAGTAAAAACTAAAAAAGTATATCTAGAGTCCACGGGAAGAAGAAAGTGAACAAGCAGAAGCAGAACGAGATGAGTACGGTAGTACACCAAACGGATTATAGAAGTGTTGAAGGTATCCGGCTGCAAATTGTGTTCTTCGAAACTGCGTTATGGGACAGTGAAAGTTCAGTCGATTAATGATTACGGGTGTGCTAGATGACGATTGTAAATGTACTAAACCTATGTAATCGCTCCATTTCGATCCCCAACAAAGTGATACATACGGGTATCTGTGTAAGTTGACTATTTACAACGGATACTCGTTGATTCTGTAGTGATATGCCACTATGGTTTTTCGTATCCTGAAGCACACAATTTTTTCTGAATATTTAAAACAAGTTGCCGATATTTGTACCGGTTTGAAATCTTTTCAAGTTCCGACTGAATACAAGGGCAGCTTTTCTCATTCAGAACTACACTATAGATGTCTGTATCATCTAGAGAAGTCTAATGCTGCTATCAACATTGTCTCTAATGTCACTAATATAAAGCATGAACACATACTTCCTGGTGCACACACGAAGTTGATTCTACATCTGTCGCTGTCTTTTCGTCCAAGATAAAATGCTGCATCCACCCTACCAAGAAATCTTCAATTCATTCACAAATTTCGCATGATTCCCGATACAATTGTACCTTTGATAGAATGTGTAAGTGTGGTACTGAGTCAAATGCCTTTTGGAAATCAAGAAATATTGCATCTACCAGTCTGCCTTTATTCGTGGCTTTCAGGGTGTCATGTGATAAAAACCCGGGTTGGATTTCACATGATCAGTGTTTTTGAAACCGATGCTGGCTGGCATGGAGATACCTCATTTCGTTTGAGCTCATAATGCATTCTAAGTTTGTAAAATAAATGCATGTCTTGGATATTGAACATTAGTTTTTTTTGGAAGACTTCAGCTACCCTTCATGTTGATGCATGTGACCTGTGCTTTCTTTCCAACTAGTCAGCACGGTTGTTTCTTTGAGGGATCTGCGGCAGATTATGGTTAAAAGAGCGGCCAACTCTCACTGAAATTCGGAAATAGAATCTGATGCGGACTTCATTGGGCCCTGTACCCTTGTTCAGTTTTAGTGACTTCACTTTTTGTCGACGCCTCTGACAATAATATCTGCATCACTCATCTTTCCTGTAGCACTAAACTTCAATGGGACAATATCCCTTGATTTTCATATGTAAAGGAACATTTGACAGCGGAGTTATTCATTTCTGCTTTCGCTTTGCTACCCTATTTTCAGTTCCTGCCTCTCCATGAGTGTCTGGAGACTAATTTTAATACCACTAACAGCCTTTATGTATGACCAGAATTTCTCTGGGTTTTGTGAGAGATCTTTGGGTAATATTCTGTTACGGTAATGACTGAAGGCTTCACGAATTACGCCCTTTCACAGCCAAAAACCATTAATCCAGCACCTGCCTGTCTATAGCCTTATGCTTCATTTTGCCCCTATTATGCAGTAGCCTCTGTTTCTTTTGAAATTCCTTTCAATGACTATACCAGGTGATCAAAAAGTCAGTATAAGTTTGAAAACTTAATAAACCACGGAATAATGTAGATAGAGAGATAAAAATTGACACACATGCTTGCAATGACATGGGGTTTTATTAGAACAAAAAAAAACTAAGTTCATAAAATGTCCGACCGATGCGCATCGTTTGGTGATGATCGTGTGCTCAGCCGCCACTTTCGTCATGCTTGGCCTCCCAGGTTTCCCAGGTCCCCAGACCTCAGTCCGTGCGATTATTGGATTTGGGGTTACCTGAAGTCGCAAGTCTACCGTGATCGACCGACTTCTCTAGGGATGCTGAAAGACAACATCCGACGCCAATGCCTCACCATAACTCCGGACATGCTTTACAGTGCTGTTCACAACATTATTCCTCGACTACAGCTATTGTTGAGTAATGATGGTGGACAAATTGAGCATTTCCTGTAAAGAACATCATCTTTGCTTTGTCTTACTTTGTTATGCTAATTATTGCTATTCTGATCAGATGAAGCGCCGTCTGTCGGATATCTTTTGAACTTTTGTATATTTTTGGTTCTAATAAAACCCCATGTCATTCCAAGCATGTGTGTCAATTTGTACCTTTCTATCTACATTATACCGTGATTTATTCAGTTTTCAAATTTATACTGACTTTTTGATCACCTGGTATATCATGGAGAGAGCCTCTCCGCATGAACTGTCCTACTAGGTACAGATCTATCAAGTGCATGGTCCACTACTTCTGTAAAGTTGAGCCACAGTTGTTCTACATGCTCCTCGCCAGAGCTAGATGTTTGAAGTTCCCTACTGAGATACTACACTACTGCTTCATTATCTAGTTAGAGGAACTTTTAAAACTTCTACGTTTTATTAGTAGTCCTTTGTACGAGGCCGTGCTGAGAAGCAATGCCGCTGAATTTTTCACGTGAAAATTCTTGAAGCTTTTTAATAAAACAAACATTATTAAAATTATTCACCTTTGGTATTCATATGTACGTATCCATTTCTTAACACAGTCATCCAGGAGACGAACACATTTCTGCCACTCGAGACCAGTTTGTTGATACCGTCAGTGCAGAATATTAGACTTTGTTGACAGAGCCACAATCTTACATCTGCTTGCGCCGCTTCATCACTGTCAAAGCGAAGTATTCAAGGCGTTCTTTAAGTTACGGAAATAGATAAAAATCGGATGGGGCTAAATCTTGAACATATGGAATATGATGTATTACAGTGAACCCAAGGCGTGGGATTGTTGGAGATGTCGCAGCGCTCGTGTGGTGTCTGAGTTTGTCATGCTGAAACAGAGGGTGATACATGTGTGGACGAATTTATCGAATGTGAAACTCGACTGCAACACGCTGTTTCTCATGTTAGGCAGAATTACCTTACACACCGCCATGTTACGTGCTCCAATTCGGCGCCCTCTAGCAGCAGAGGACTGAAAATTTGTAGACATGAAGAACACATATGTGGAACGATAATAAAATTTGTTTTACTTAAAGTGCCTTAAGAGTTCTTACATAAAAAATTCGGAGGCATTACTTTTCAGCAGGCAATCGTACTTTGGTGATCATCGATGCTAAACCGCCTCATGGTCACTGGTATCACATTTTATAAGATCGTCAAAGAGGTAAGGTCTGTTTGTTCCTATAGGTCTATGGAGATGATCCAGGTGATTATTCTCACGGTCAGATGATTGAAACAGATAATTCGAAATATAGACAGTTTACTTTCCGATAGCAACGCTTGGAAAGGGACGTTCGTGTACAGAACGAAAGCGCAGACCGAACTGAGGCAGTGATAATGACACAGCCGAGAGTTGCGCCGCTGTCAAAAGTTTTTTCGATATTAGCTAACGCAACCTCAATAAACGTCCGCGACTGTGCCAGAAATAGAAACTGGAAACACAAGCTCGTTGTAACGTTCATGTTTACTCATATCGGATGCTTAACTATGAAAATTCTGTTTACATTTCTCGCAGCATTCTTTGGCTGTATCTCGCTTGTCCAACCCGCCATTCTCTACAATTTCCGTAATTACTTAAATTACAGAAGTACATTACTTGTTTCTGTGGCTTCAGTGTCAATCTGTACACTTTTTTTGCGATTGAAAGATGTTGCTTTCGTTTTGTTATAAAAGATACGCGAGCTTACTTTCAACTTTTGTTATCGAACTTCTGCTCGATGTTGAAGCCGGTTCAGTTATTTACCGCTAATATGTATTCCTAATTTCAGAATTTTAAACATCTTCTACAGCTGCAGGCGATAACGTAACTTGGAATCTTTTTCTATAACTTAATTTTTAATTGTGAATAATCTAATCATTACCATTACCGGATAGTTCTTGGGTTCACTAACATAGGTTGAATCACTGAGATTTTTTCAGTTTATTATTTGCCCGGATATTGTGCCACATAAGTTAGAAACTGCTTTTAAATACACGTGTGACAGACTAAGTGGTAATTCATACTCATTATTCACGACTAAGTTTCCTCCAATACCGAACCTATCTTTTGTTTAGCTTGATTAAAATTCTGTACCTATTACAGAGATGAGAGCTGTAGATCTGTAAATTTAATGTCTTATTTCTATAACTGATTTATTAAGTTCTTTTATATTGGAGTAGAAGCTGTTTTAACCTCCAGACGCCTTTCTCCAAAAGGCTTTGTCACCTTGATTACTTAGGGAACATCATTATTTCGTTGTTAACTATAGTTGTTTGGTTCCTCTTTTCAACGGTAAAAACATAACGAAGTTTAGAATGCCTGTACAGTTTTCTTATATTGTAACTGCAACATGCCATCTGATGTAGCTATATATATAGCTTCTACCCAACATTGCGGGTGACCAAAAAGTCCGTTAAAACTTGAAAACTTAATACCTCACGGAATAATGTAAACAGAGAGGTAAAAATTGACAAACATGCTTGGCATGACATGCGGCTTATTGAAACCAAGAGAGATGGACAAAGTGAGCAAACGATGACGCTCCATGTGATATAAAAGCAATGATGAGCATAATGATTGATTTTTAGCAGCCGGCGGGTGCGGCCGAGCGGTTCTAGGCGCTTCAGTCTGGAACCGCGCGACCGCTACGGTCGCAGGCTCGAATCCTGCCTTGGGCATGGATGTGTGTGATGTCCTTAGGTTAGTTAGGTTTAAATAGTTCTAAGTTCTAGGGGACTAATGACCTCACATATTAAGTCCCATAGTGCTCAGAGCCAGTTTTGATTTTTAGCAAAGAACATTCTTTATAACAAATGGTCAACATGTCGACCGTCATTCTTCAATATTTTTAGCCTAGGGACAAGATTGTAAACAGCACTGTACAATTGATCAGTAGGTATGGCAAGAAATTGCCGTCGGATGTTGTCTTTTCCTATCCCTAATGAGGTCGGACGACTGCGGTAGACTTGCGACTCCATGTGAAGTGGCGGCTCAGCACGCGATCCTTACCGAAAGATCTTTCACTCTCGCAGCAATCAGCAATATGGGGTGGAGCGCCGTCCGGAAGAAAGTCGTCCCCTCCAGCAGGCGTTCATCAACCAGGTTAGGGACGAAGCGATTTTGTAACGTACCGGCGTTCTCGCACCCGTCAAGCTGACAGTTTCAAAATCAGCATCCGGCATTTCCTCGAAGAAGAAGGGTGCAATCACGATTGATGTGGTAAATCCACGACACACCGTGACTTTCTGCGGTGGGGAACCCACAAAAGTTCTAGGATTTTCAGTAGCCCAAATACTGAAGTTGTGGATGTTAACAGAGCACTGAAATGCGAAATGGACTTCGTCATTCCACAAACGTAAGAAACCAGCCGTCATCCTCCCCCATATACTGAAGTGCTCGCACCGAAAATACACTCCGCGTCACCAAATCTATGGCTAGCAGTCCACGACGATGCAGGATTTTGTACCGATAGCATTAGAGTGTATGCCTTAGTGCTCTCCAAACAGACGTGCGTCAATGCCGATGCGACGTGCGACTTCACGAGCACTGGCTTCACCATTTGGAGATGAACTGGCTAAAGTCTCAATTTCTTCCTGTACTCTCTAAGCAGCAGTAGCACTTGCCTGGTCGCCCATTAGGGGATGGATTGTCTAAACAACCTGTGGCTTCAAACTCCATGATCATTCTCTTCACAGAGACACTTTTCTTTTTCTTTATTGTAATTCAGTTCCCCATCCAGGGCTGGTTGGCAGCCGAGAGACATTAAGTACATAACAGAAAGACATTTTAAACAACATAAAGGAGAAAATATGGCGGAACACAGATATAATAACGGGGGACATAATGGAAGAGAGCATACAGAAGAGAGTGACAGCAGAAATGGAGATAAAAGTCTAAAAAAAATTTTACACATAAAACCACACACTGTAATTAAAAGAAAACGACGCAAATTACAGCCGAAGTATAAAGTCAAACAGACGATTAAAACCACAGCACTTGACTTTATGGTAGAATGGCACGGAACACAACACTCACACAGCATACTGATTGGGGGTGGTGTTACTTTTGGGACAGGTGTGCTGAGGAATAGGAAAAAGGTCGCCTTAGATCATGGGGAGGAACTGATGCCACTATCACATGGTGGCAGGGGAGCAGCTGTGGATGTTGATGTCAGCTGCAATCACATAGGTTGAGCAAGTGCAGTCAACATGAGAAATGAGTCATAGGAAATAGGATCAGTGGAGCAGACTAGATGGTGGCCCAGGTGACGGTGAGGGAAGGGAAAAAGATGCTGTGGGTGAGGTGTTCAGTGGGGTCATTGAGGAGGGATTGTGGCTGGATGGGGATGTGCTGAAGGGGGCCGATGGCATCTCCAGCCAGCACATGGAGACCAGGAGCATCAGTTTGGTCAAGGACATAGAGAGAGATGCGGACAGTATGGTGTGGCTGGAGAAAGGTTTCATTCAGGAGGAAGGTGTCAACCCGGTGTTGGGAGAGGGCAATCATGAGGAGGTATTTGTTGGTATGGAAGGAGCAGATGTTCTGGAATAGAATGAGACATTGGTACCACACCATGATGGGAAGAGAGGAGAGGTGAAGGGAGGGTAGAGGAGAGGCTTAGACTAGAATGTCAAGGTGGGGGAATGTGAAGTGGACTTGGTTATGGGAATAATTGGCGAAGATGGAGCAGGTGGCGAGGAAGATCTGTCGGAGGGTGTGGGGGCATTGGAAAGGGTGGATGTTATGGAGGACTATGGTTACAAAATGGCTGATGGCTTCAGCTGTAGGGGGCAGACAGAGGGAATTGTTGGGATGGGTGGGGGGTCGATCGAGCAGAAGGGGACAGTGAGCTTGGGGGTGACAGAAGGTTAGTTTAGCCTTACATTTGTGGAAGTAGGTGGGATATGGTCCAGTGCAGGTGTTACAGGAAGAAGAGGAAGCGAGGTTGAGGCAATTTTTGAAAAAATGGGAGGCCTTGCAATGGGCAATGGGGAAAGGTGGGGAGTATTTTACAGTTGGGGGTCAGGTGATCATCATGCATGAAGCAGTGTTGGTAGCGGTAGGACTGGGGAGGAGATTTGGAGGATTCAACTGAGTAGCGGCAGTGATTATCAGAGCATCCTGGGTGAGGAGGTCGATGATGGAGGGGCAGACTCCGAAAAGGCCTACATGAGGTATGTGGGACCTGAGGTATTGTGGATTGGCAAGCAGAGCAGATTTCAAGGTCAGGGTGAGAGTTAAGTTCAGCCAGTACCTCATCCTCTGTGATCGCCGGGCTTACCTTGGTGATCATCGTGGTGTAGGTTACGGGGAAATGGGAGGCTGGAGATGTTTGGGAGAGGAAGAGGAGAGGAAGGGTGTCGGGAACATGTGGGGGCCAAACATGATGCATGGGAATGTATGGTGGAGGTCCATTTGAAAGGAGGGGGAGGAGGAATTGACGAATTGATGAGAACTGGGTCCCTACGAGAAATCAGCTGGGAGATGGGAGCACTTTGGAGATATTTTCGCAACTCCATGGTGAGGGTACGGGTGTCGAGGAACTTGGTGTCTGGGATTGACAGGACAAAGATGTAGAGAGTGGGGCCGGGGTACGGAGTATGCGTGACAGGAGGAGGGGTGGTATCCACAGAGATGATAGTGGGAGGGGAAGAAGGTGATTTTTTGTTGGAAGTGATGGGAGCAGAGGCAGCATTGACATGCTTCTGGGGTTTTTTTGGTGAGGGGAGCCTGGGAGGAGGGGAGAGGAACAGGGAAGAGAGGGAGGTGGTGGGTGGCACATCCTTTAGGAATGGTGGAGATACTCGGAGATGTGGTTGTTCTGGGGTGGCTATTGTGGCGCAGTGTGATGTGATGTGGGCAGGGTAGGTAGAAGATGAAGAGGTTGCAGCTGAGGCATATGTGAGGATGGGGGCAGGAGTGGGTGCCATTACAGGTATGGAGGCTGGGGGAACGGAGTACAGGTGGGGGTAGACAGCAGGGGAGGAGATGGGGAAATGGGGGAGAGGGGGGTGGGGAGGCGAGGTGTAAGGGCAGAGTCTAGGGGCGGCACTCCAGGAAGTGGTAGTGAAAGTGGGGGACGGGGTGGGGGTGTAGATGACAGTGGAGTTGGGAGGACTCAGGGCGAAGGCGGCGACGGACGGAGAGCGGGCGACGACGGACAGACGGACAACGGGCGGCGACTGCCGTGGCGGAGGCGAGCACCGGGCTACGTCGGCGCCGGCCGCGGCTGACGGACGGACAAATAGACGACAGCGGCAGACGGCGACGGGATCGGCTCTTCCAAAGACGTCAGTTGCATCTTGAGAGTAGCCCAGGCGGCGTCATCTGCCTATTTGGAAGTTGAGGGGATTCAACCCTCGAGATTGCGACAGGGACACTTGTCACACGACCTTTATCCACCTTTACCCCTCTTGTGACAATATTATTGCAAAGCTGCAGTAGCAGATTCTCCATTTTGATAGTAAAGCTTCATAACAGTGTATTTTCTGGTAAAGCCAACGTGCTGCGAAAGCTGGCGCCTCCGACTGCCCTTCCACCACAGCACATTTTACACGTGTTGCTCATGCTGCGTCGCTGACGTGTTGCTGTCCAGTCCATCTGTTGGCTGGTTTTTGCACTCGTTTCTGATTTCTATAGACCCCATGTCATTTCAGGCATTTGGCATTTGTGTCAAGTCTCTGCCTACATAACTCGGTGAATTGACCATTTTCAAATGTTAACGGACTGAGGTAAGTAATGAGGAGGTTCTGCGCAGAATGGGAGAGGAAAGGAATGTGTGGAAAACCCTGAAAAAGAAAAGGGGCAGGATGACAGGACATCTGTTAAGACATCAGGGAACGACTTCCATGGCGTGTGAAGGAGCTGTAGGGGGGCAAAAAGTGTAGTGGAAAACAGTGATTGGAATACACCCAGCAAATAATTGAGGATGTAGGTTGCAAGTGCTACTCTGAGATGAAGAGGTTGGCACAGGAGCGGAATTCGTGGCGGACCGCATCAAACCAGTCAGGGGACTGATGACTCAAGAAAAAGTGTAAAAAGTTGCTTGGGGAGTTAACTTCTATTCTGAAACACGAAACACTGAACATTGAATTCGTCACGGCTGGCCGTGGTCAACGTCGCCAGCTATGACAGTTGCCTACAACTTGCGGCCGCTAGGAGAATGTCAGAGAACTGTACGTTACCATGTTATTAAGCAACTTGGAGAGCTGTGACGAATAAACTTGTACTCTAGATGTTCCTCGCTAACAACAGTGCAAATACCTTAAGACCAAAGAGCGCCATGAAATTGGGAAAGGGAACACTCTGAATGGTAGATGGATCAGAGGCATCGGTTTATCTCGACCGGCGGGTGTAGGTCTGGTCTGTAGCTTGATGATAGTCAGAGAAGAGTAGTACGGTGAAGGCCAGGCATTGCACATACGTCGCAGACGTGCGATCTCACCTGATATTCAAGGACACGGCTCAACTCTAGATCTGGATCAGTTTCACGTACGTGTTGACGCAATCTCTCTGCTCTTCGTGGGGTAAACTGGGCATAGTTCAAGGCCTTTACAGCTCCTACAAGCTATTGTCCAGTCTTACAATCTACATTACGGCAACTCATTTGCTTATCAAGATGACAATGCAGAAGCGCACCGTACCTTTCTCGTTAACACCTTCACCCTGGGGCCAAGAATGGAATTTCGCTTCCGCTCTTATGAAACCGGTGGAGTATAAGGGTTTTCATAAATATCGCCAACCAGTCGCCTGTTGCGATGGTTCAATTTTTTACAATCACTGTGTAACATCATAGATAAAGGGTCGACCTGCGACAGCAATCACACAACTTGCGTACGGGTCGCTAGACGCCGCCGCGAGCGCTAAGAGTGCATTGTGATCGCAGGCGCGCGTGTTGCGTACGGGCCGCGAAGTGCCGCCACGAACGCAACCGTATATAAGTGCCGACGGAGTTCGGCCAGCTCTCATTTTGATCGCATCTCAATTTTGCCTATTCTCTTATTTGCTTGGATCTTATTCGTTTATGGCTCATGTCTTAGTGCTCTCTTTCAGCCATTCTGGTTGTTTTGATTTACTCCCAATTGAGAAGTGCTCATTTTGGCATTTCACTTTTGCACATTTCTCATTTTACTAATAATATGCTCCTTAGCTATTTACAGTTCAATCGATTAACATAGTCTCATGTAGTGTTTGTTCATTTCAGCCTGTTCATATTTTGATGTTCTTTAAATACTGTAATAATTATCAGAAGCATTTCTTCCCTTAAACTTGTGTAAAGTATTCTCGATGTAGAATTTGTTCTGTGACACAGGTGTAAGGTTTTGAATATAAATTATATATGAAACTGTGCTTTAAAATGAATTTATTTTTTCAGTTTGTGCTACATCAGACGACAATTTTGTGATATGTGGGAGAAATATGAGGGGCGAACCCATGGAAATATTCTTAAGTGATCCCCTTTAAAATTAAAAATTTGTGGACACTGAAAGACGTGACACCGTGGGCAGCGAATATATATATATATATATATATATATATATATATATATATATATATATATATATATATATATCAAAAGTATACGTCACATCTGGTTCGTAGCGTTGACGGGGTGGTTGTGTGGCTGTGGCAAGACTGCAATTCGGATTGATTATTCTTAAGACTAGTTTAGGCTAGCAGTACCTCATGACGGGAACCTTTTTTACACACTGGATGGTGTCCGGGAGGGGGGAGAGGATTCTGAAGAGCTAGATACAATCGAGCAACAAATTCCAGATCATCTCGTGGACAAGATGCCATGGCATGCAAGCACGTTATAAAGCGTGGGATGGAGCATCATGGTTTTGAATGTAAACCTGTATAATATTTTGACTTCACTGAGCTGCACATTCGGACATTATGCGTTTCTTTTGATTGTTATTTCGTTTTATTTCAAATGGAGGAACTTATTTTTAGTTTAAAAAAGCTTATTGTTTTCTTCCATGGTCCTCTTCAGTCTAAGCCCTTATACCACCACGGATATGCAAGTGGTAGGGAGCTGGTTTTTGAGCAGTTTATAGCGATAAATGGTTAATAATCCTATCTTCTGAGGAATAGAGTAACAGTTCCAGAAGGATAGTGTTACGAAAGACGAGCATAAATGACGTAGTTTGGGAATTCCAACTGCTACCTTTATTTTATAAGTTCTAGAAAGACAGAGAATGTGAAGAGTCAGAAACAATAAAAATCAAACTCTCTGCTGTAACATGGGAACAAATGGAGCACGTAACAAGGAACAAATCATAGAAATGTGAGAAAAGAAGAGGAAGGTTAATTATACGAAGTTAATATCTACATTACAACCTATGAAGATTAGAGCACATCGAAGTTATCATTCTCAAGCGAAACCATTGAAAATTACTACTGTGAATCAGGCCTTATTATGGGTAGAAGGTAATAAAATAAAAGTTGAAGCATGAGATCAAATTATACAGGGTGAGTCACCTAACGTTACCGCTGGATATATTTCGTAAACCACATCAAATATTGACGAACCGATTCCACAGACCGAACGTGAGGAGAGGGGCTAGTGTAACTGGTTAATACAAACCATACAAAAATGCACGGAAGTATGTTTTTTAACAAAAACCTACGTTTTTTAAATGGAACCTCGTTAGTTTTGTTAGCACATCTGAACACATAAACAAATACGTAATCAGTGCCGTTTGTTGCATTGTAAAATGTTAATTACATCCGGAGATATTGTAACCTAAAGTTGACGAAACCTCCGACGTTCAGTTGCGTGTTCTAACAAACACGGGCCACGGTCGGCGAGCAGCATCTGCAGGGACATGTTTACGATGACGACCGTGTTTACGAGTGTGGCTGTAGTGCACTGTTGTGGTTTGGTCTAGCTGTCGCAGTGTCCGCATGTAGCACTTGCTGCTATTGTTATTCTGCATTCGTCTCTGCACGCAGACCAACTGTAGTACACCGTGTTACCAGACGTCTGTGATAGTGTAGTGTTGTAGGAACTGTGACCATGGTGTATTCGAACTCTGAAAAGGCGGAGATGATACTCATCTATGGCTAGTGTCGACGAAATGCAGCTGAAGCCTGCAGGGTGTATGCAGAACGGTACCCGGACAGAGAGCATCCAACGTGCCGCACATTGCAAAACATCTACCACCAACTGTATGCAACAGGTATGGTCGTAGCACGCAAACGGGTCCGTAACAGGCCCGTCACAGGAGAAGCGGGTGCTGTTGGTGTGTTAGCTGCTGTTGCCATGAACCCACACATGAGTACACGGGACATTGCGAGAGCCGGTGGACTGAGTCAAAGTAGTGTCATGCGCATACTGCATCGTCACCGCTTTCACCCGGTTCACATCAGCAATTACATGGTGATGACTTTAATCATCGAGTGCAATTCTGTCAATGGGCATTAACAGAGAATGCGCTGCAGTTCTACCTGTTTACCCAGGAAGCGGGTTTCACAAACCACGGGGCAGTGAATCTACGGAACATGCATTACTGGTCCGTGGACAATCCTCGCTGGCTCAGACAGGTAGAGCGACAGCGACCGTGGACTGTAAATGTATGGTGCGGAATCATTGGCGACCACCTCATTGGTCCTCACTTCATTTCAGGGGCCCCAACAGCTGCAACGTACATCGCGTTTCTACAGAATGATCTGCCAACGTTGCTCGAAAATGTCCCGCTGGAAACGCGTCGACGTATGTGGTATCAGCATGATGGTGCACCTGCACATTCCGCAATTAACACTAGGCTGACCCTTGACAGGATGTTCGACGGGCGTTTCATAGGACGTGGAGGACGCATAAATTGGCCATCCCGTTCTCCTGATCTTACACCTCTGGACTTCTTTCTGTGGGGTACGTTAAAGGAGAATGTGTACCGTGATGTGCCTACAACCCCAGAGGATATGAAACAACGTATTGTGGCAGCCTGCGGCGACATTACACCAGATGTACTGCGGCGTGTACGACGTTCAATACGCCAGAGATTACAATTGTGTGCATCAAATGATGGCCACCACATTGAACATCTATTGGCCTGACATGTCGGGACACACTCTATTCCACTCCGTAACTGAAAACGGAAACCACGTGTGTACGTGTACCTCACCCCTCATGGTAATGTGCATGTGCATGTGCATCAGTGAAAAAGACCAATAAAAAGGTGTTAGCATGTGGACGTAATGTGCTGTTCCAGTCTCTTCTGTACCTAAGGTCCATCACCGTTCCCTTTGGATCCTTACGTAAATCGGTGCTCTCCGATACACACGATCGAACAGCAGAGGAGTGGTACTCAAGCGTCAACTTTAGGTTACAATATCTCCGGATGTAATTAACATTTTACAATGCAACAAACGGCACTGATTACGTATTTGTTTATATGTTCAGATGTGCTAACAAAACTAACGGGGTTCCATTTAAAAAAACGTAGGTTTGTGTTAAAAAACATACTTCCGTGCATTTTTTTATGGTTTGTATTAACCAGTTACACTAGCCCCTCTCCTCACGTTCGGTCTGTGGAATCGATTCGTCAGTATTTGATGTGGTTTACGAAATATGTCCAGCGGTAATGTTAGTTGACTCACCCTGTAGACTTTGAAAAATTGAAGTTTTAATGACGTAAAATACTGACAGCGATTAGAAAATTGCGAGGTTTACAAACTTCAGTGAAGTGCTACGATGGGAGGAAAAAAAGACATGAGTGATGAATGGAGAGTTCGGAGATTTCGTGACCTCTTAATATAACCTTCAAATCAGTAGTCTATATAGAGACATGTGGCGTGTAAAAGGATCCATGTACCTTGTCAGAGGCTCTTTTGACCTTTACCTTCACCCAGATCTCTCCGCATGCCGTGTAGTTATGAACTGCGTCCCTGCGGAAATTAGCCAACGGTTGTGTACATCGTAAATCTATGACCCGCTTACATTTAGCCTGCGCTACACCTACGTCTCTGCCATGAGCGGACTGGGTGGCGGTTAGTCACAGGGTACGATATGTACGTGATACTTAGCCTAACGGTGCGGAAACAGGACACGAGTGTGCTGCCTACAAATTTCGTTCATTAATCTGTAGAATAAAATATGATTTTTTGTATAGGCTGATTCATATTTCCAGGAACGAAAAACTGGTAATATGAGTGAACCGATACTGGGAATCTCCGCATCTGAAGAGTGCACGTAGTGGATAGATCATTTTGTTTCGTTTTATTACTGAAAGCGGTCTCCTGTTTTGCACAGTCACAAATAACTGGCGCTAGATAAGATTAAAATGTCGTGTAGCATATACTGGTTACACGTAATGCTTCCGGCCAGAGTGCTGTGTAGGAATTTTGTGCAAGTTAAGCTTTAAGCCAAACTTACCATCGCTTCATAGCATAAATCTAGCCAAACCTTGAAGAAATGGCAGCACCATATTAAGCTGGAGTACGCGATATCAACAAAATAGGCACAGAATAAACTGCATGGAAAGAACGCTGTAACATAAGTATAGGAAAAGATTTGAGAGCATTGAATTCATTGACCTCAATATGAGACAACTAAGAAACTCTTAACTACTGAAATTACATTCTCCATCTCCTCCTGCAACCTCTTTCACTGGATCTCTTCCTATCACTTCTTCCCCTCTCTATGTCCATCTTCTCCTCCACTACTCTCTATATCTATTTTCTCCTCCCCTCTCTCTGTATATCATCCTGCACTATCACCTGAATGTGTGTGCGTTATGGGCTGCGTATACTATCCGCTCACTTGTATGTTCCTATTCGTACTACTGTGTGCACAGCCGGAAGCATGAGCAACTGCGCGTCCTACGTATTTACTGTGTAATGCATCTATGTAGCCTTGATGAGGACGGCAGCACATATCTAACAAGGTAATTTGCTCACTGTCTATACAGACTACGCCGGTTATTTTCTTTGTATACTTCTTGACTATTCTCGAGCTGACGTGTTTTATAGGACGCCACGCGAGGCCTTTTTAAAAAAATTGAAAAGCGCAAGGGGGCTTTCTTGTGGCGTTAAGCGCAGTTTCTCATGTATTTAACAACTTCTGTATCAGTAAGTTGAGTTTTATATTTTTTAATTTTTTTTATTTACCTTGGGGCTTTTAGTTCAATAGACACTTTACTGGCTTCTGAACATTTTAGCGGCAGTATTCCAATATTCACTGGTGTCCAAAATTAAAGTAACAAACGGAAATTTTGCAAAGTGGTGTTTGGAAATATGGAAATTTGTAGTAAGTTCCTATGAGACCAAACTGGTAAGGTCATCGGTCGCTAGGCTTACACACTACTTAATCTGACGTACACTAACTTAAGGCTAACGACAAGACACACATCCATGCCCGAGGGAGGACTCGAACCTCTTGGGAGGGGGGGAGGGGGGGGGAAGCCGCGCGAGCAGTGGCAAGGCGCCCTGGACCGCACGGCTAGCCCACACGGCCAAAGTTGTGTTTCTTTTTTTTACAAAACGGGATAAACATGTGATAGTAAGGTAGAAACAATGTAAAGGACACATAACGTAAACAACTGCATTATGCATAACGGTAGACAAAAACGTTCTTCGTTGTTTCGAACTTTACGGGTTTTCAACCACATTACTACAGCTGGTTAATGTGCACAGTATTGGGTGTGACCACCTCAGGCAGCAACACAAGCCTGCCAACGACGGGGCATGCTGTGAATGATATTATCAATCTTATGTTGAGGCAACAACGCCCATTGTTAATGGAGAGTTGCTCGCAACTCTTGGAGAGCGACTGGTCGATGCTGACATGATGCAACGCGTCTACCTAGTACATCCCAGACATGCTGTATGGGAGTCAAATCGGAAGAGCGAACAGATCACGCCATGCGTGCAATATCTTCCGTTTCTAAGAACAAACTCTCTTCCTCTAAGAGGTCCATCATTATCTTCTATCAACACGAATTCTGGGCCCGCACCACCTCGCAACAACCGCACATGAGGTTCCAAGATCCCGTCACGATGCCTGACTGCAGTTAAAACTTACCGATTCACCCATAAAATTTGATGAGGAGGTGTTCATGTGTTCAACATACTCCTTGCCCACAACATTATGGATTCTGCTCGATATTGGTCTCTTTCCATAATTTTTGAATTCCCAAACCGTGTTACACGTTCCCTCCAGATGCGAATGCGTCGAGAATCTCCAGGCCGAATCGGGACTCATCAGTGAAAGGAACATGGGCCCACTGTTCCATCGCCCAGCTGGCATGTTGACGACTTCACTCTAGACGTTCCCTTCTGTGAAGAGGAATCAGGAGTACATATACAGCAGGTCTCCAACAACGAAAGCCACTCTGCCGAAGCCTTCTTTACACCGTTTATCTCCAAACAACATGTCCAGTGGATGCTGCGAGGTGAGATGCCAGGTGTCGTGCAGTACTAAGGTGTACTGTCGTGTCCTTGCATCCAAATAAGGGTCCTCTCTTTCTGATATCACAAGTGGTCGCCCTTGCCTTGGCTCTGTTTCGATCTCTATAAATTGTTGGCACATCCGAGAAACAACAGAACGACTCACGTTGAGCCATCGGGCCTCATCAGTTTACGACTGTTCTGCTTCCATTCTTCTTACGGTCCTCTACCATTTAGTGTCTGGTAGGCGGCTTCTTTGAGCCATACTGCACCGTCGGTGACTGTGTACACAGCGATTCTAGATGTGGGACTACCCGGCAAACAATATCCCACCTGATGGGTGCCCTGACGTCATCGTTCATGTGACTGTCCGTTGACCGGAATGCCATTTTCCGTGCAGAACACGATTGTACGGACATCTGTTGACAGTTTGATGACTAAACGGTGAATCAGACACAAGACGAAGATATAGCAGTTGGTTGCTTTAATTTTTGATATCTGTGTATTTTATTCGTCTTACCGAACGCTGCACAAAGCTTTTTAAAAATTTTACCACGGCGGTTTCCTGCTAAGACATTACCATGTGCAGCGTCCTTTGTGCTTATATCAATATTTTGCATGGGACCTGTTTTATTTTTTCTAGTTAGTTCAGTTTTGCCTTTATAAAGGATATTTTTTTCTCGTAGGCCAGTCTGAAGGTGCCCTGTGTAACGCGAAACGCGTCGTGGAGGATAAATGAAACAAAAAAGTAGTTTTGCAAGCAAGATTGTTTATTCTTTCATACTGTTATCACTGGTTGCTGTACAAAAGCGCCATCGATTGGAAAAAGTTCTTTGATTTAAATTTTTATTTATGTGGAATATATTACATTTAGGTTCATTTTCTAAACTACAAATAATGTATTGTGCTGCAATTATTAAACACTACCTACTTCTTACATGGTTACATTACGATATTAATTACGATATGTTACAGCTGGTGAAATCTCGACCTGTCTAGACCTGCTGGGCCAATACCAGAGAAAAGGACCTCGAGGATCTCAACACCCCTGCTCTAGGTTATGTTTACTTACTACTTGTTATTTTACAATACCTACTATTCTACTCCTAATACAGTGCTCCGGCAATTATAGTTGTTATTGTATCAACTACTGAGCGCAATTGACCGCATCATTACTGGTGTCTAGACAGAAAGGAGGCCACCAACTGGGCTCCAGATCGCCGTTCCAAGGCAGCCCGTGGTGTCCGAACCACCCAGGCGCCAACACTGGAGGCCTTCCTGCGGCCCACTTTCCCTGACAAGCAGGAGAGGGAGCACCCACCTTGCACACCCGCCTCCGTCTCCATCTTATGGCCTCGTCCAGTAAACGCCAGAGAGATCAGCAAGCCAGACCTGCTGCCAGAGCTTTGACCAATTTATGAGAGGTATTGTGTATCTTTCATGCTGATACTGGCATAAATTTGACACTTTTCACCGATTTATCTAAAATAAGTAGTCTATCGTTGTCATGTATAAGTTTTATGTCTATCAGTTGCAGGTATCTGCCTTAATACACCACAGGCTCTGTGAGAGTGGGACATTGAGAAGGTACGTGCTTTGGGGTATCTGCAAAGGCATCACAAGCACACTCTTGTGATGCCCTTCTCTCAGTTCCGTGTAGATGCACAGGATGAAGCCCTTGACCAGTCAACTGTACGAGATGAGATCATAAAAAAACGGGAAATTTTTAATTTTGCAGGCTTTATACATCCACCCCCCCCCCCTCCCCCCCTGCTCGATGAATCATGGACCTTGCCGCTGGTGGGGAGGCTGGCGTGCCTCAGCGACACAGATAGCCGCACCGTAGGTGCAACCACAACGTAGGGGTATCTGTTGAGAGGCCAGACAAACGTGTGGTTCCTGAAGAGGGGCAGCAGCCTTTTCAGTAGTTGCGGGGGCAACAGTCTGGATGATTGACTGATCTGGCCTTGTAACACTAATCAAAACGGCCTTGCTGTGCTGGTACTGCGAATGGCTAAAAGAAAGGGGAAACTACAGCCGTAATTATTCCCGAGGGCATGCAGCTTTACTGTATGGTTAAATGATGATGGCGTCCTCTTGGGTAAAATATTCCTGAGATAAAATAGTCCTCCATTCGGATCTCTGGGCGGGGACTACGCAGGAGGACGTCGTAATCAGGAGAAAGAAAACTGGCTTTCGACGGATCGCAGCGTAGAATGTCAGATCCCTTAATCGGGCAGGTTGGTTAGAAAATTTAAAAAGAGAAGTGGATAGGTTAAAATTAGATATAGTGGGTATTAGTGAAGTTCGGTGGCAGGAGGAACAAGACTTCTGCTCAGGTGAATACAGGGTTATAAATACAAAATGAAACAGGGGTAATGCAGCAGTGGGTTTAATAATGAATAAAAAAATAATGGTGCGGGTAAGCTACTACAAACAGCATAGTGAAAGCATTATTGTGGCAACGATAGACACGAAGCCCATGCCTACCACCGTAGTACAAGTTTATATGCCAAATAGCTCCGCAGATGACGAGGAGACTGATTAAATATATGATGAAATAAAATAAATTATTCAGATAGTGAAGGGAGACGAAAATTTAATAATCACCGGCGACTGGAATTCGATAGTAGTGAAAGGAAGAGCAGGAAAAGTATTAGGTGAATATGGACTGGGGATAAGGAATGAAAGAGGAAGCCGCCTGGTAGAATTTTGCACAGAGCGTAACTTAATCGTCCGCAGCTCGTGGTCGTGCGGTAGCGTTTTCTCTTCCCGCGCCCGGGTTCCCGGGATCGATTCCCGGCGGGGTCAGGGATTTTCTCTGCCTCGTGATGACTGTGTGTTGTGTGATGTCCTTAGGTTAGTTAGGTTTAAGTAGTTCTAAGTTCTAGGGGACTGATGATCAAAGATGTTAAGTTCCATAGTGCTCAGACCTATTCGAACCATAACTTAATCATAGCTAACACTTGGTTCAAAAATCATGAAAGAAGGTTGTATAAATGGAAGAGGCCTGGAGATACTGGAAGGTTTCAGATGGATAATATAATGGTAAGACAGAGATTTAGGAACCAGGTTTTAAATTATAAGACATTTCCAGGCGCAAATGTGGACTCTGACCACAATGTATTGGTTATGAACTGTAGATTAAAACTGAAGAAACAGCAAAAAGGTGGGAATTTAAGGAGATGGGACCTAGATAAACTTAAAGAACCAGTGGTTGTAGAGAGTTTCAGGGAAAGCATTAGGGACAATTAACAGGAATGGGGGAAAGAAATACAGTAGAAGATGAATGGGTAGTTTTGAGGGATGAAATAGTGAAGGCAGCAAAGGATCAAGTAGGTAAAAAGATGAGGGCTAGTAGAAATCCTTGGATAACAGAAGATATATTGAATGTAACTGATGAAAGGACAAAACATAAAAATGCAGTAAATGAAACAGGCAAAAAGGAATACAAACGTCTCAAAAATGAGATCGACAGGAAGTGCAATGTGGCTAAGCAGGGATGGCTAGAGGACAAATGCATAGATGCAGAGGCATTTCTCACTAGGGATAAGATATATATTGTCTACACGAAAATTAAAGAGACCTTTGGAAAATGGAACACCACTTGTATGAATATCAGGAGCTTAGATGGGAACCTAGTTCTAAGCAAAGAAGGGAAAGCAGAAAGGTCGAAGGAGTATATAGAGGGTCTATACAAGGGCGATGTACACGAGGACAATATTTTGGAAATGGAAGAGTGTAAGTAGGCTGTTTATGTTTTCTTATTGGCAACGTTACATAGTGCTCTGTATGAAAATCATTGGCTGTGCTGTGTGCAGTCTGTGGCTAGTTTGCATTGTTGTCTGCCATTGTAGTGTTGGGCAGCTGGGTGCGAACAGCGCGTAGCGTTGCGCAGTTGGAGGTGAGCCGCCAGCAGTGGTTGATGTGGGGAGAGGGATGGCGGAGTTTTGAAATTTGTAAGACTGGTTGTCATGAACTGCTATATATATTATGACTTCTGAACACTAGTAAGGTAAATACATTGTTTGTTCTCTATCTAAATCTTTAATTTGCTAACTATGCATATCAGTAGTTAGTGCATTCGGTAGTTTGAATCTTTTATTTAGCTGGCAGTAGTGGCGCTCGATGTGTTGCTGTAGCTTGAGTAACGAAGAGTTTTGTGAGGTAAGTGATTTGTGAAAGGTATACGTTAATGTTAGTCAGGGCCATTCTTTTGTAGGGATTTTTGAAAGTCAGACTGCGTTGCGCTAAAAATATTGTGTGTCAGTTTAAGCACAGTCATGTATAATTGTTCTAAGGGGACGTTTCATATGTCGACCCTTAGCTGAGGATACCTCACTGGAATCTTCTGATTTTGTCTTGTAGTTTGTGTAATTAGTGTAGCTTTAGTTTATTGCTAGCGCGTAGTTGTAGAGAGAATCTCCTTTTAGTTGCAGTCTTTCATTATTGTACAGTAAAACAGTTGTGGCATGCATGTAAATTTGCACCAAGTATTTCGCAGCTGCGCTTGCAATTAACTAGATTTTTTTTTTCAGTGCTACGTTAATGTGTTCTCTTGTTTTTGCTCTTCAAATTGTGCTTTTCTGTGTTATCGTGTGAAATATTGTGACAATAATGGCGTGTGAAAAACGTAATACTAGGCTCCAAAGTAAACTGATAAATGACAGTGAAGACGAAAGCAGTGTGTTAGCGCCACCGTGTAATGAATTAACTAATGTTCAAACTAGTGATTTGGTAATTGTGCATAGGGAAATGGAGCGGGCGGCAAATAATGGCGTAGACAGTGAAACAATTTGTGAACAGGGAAGCATTATCGATCGATCGGTCGGCAATAGCTCGCCTCAGGAATCCGAAATGACAGGACACAATCTCGGAAATACTGTAGATTCTCAAATAAGTCAAGACAAATTTTCTGCTTGTCATAATGTGAATGTTGCCGGTGCAACTTCACTGCCGAAAAGCACCGAGGAACATGTTTCAGACACCAGTGCATTGTTATTACAGTTAATGCAACAAATGGGACAAAGGCTACAAAAGTTAGACACAATGGAACAAAATCTTCAAAAGTCGGACACAACGCTTGAACAAAATCAGAAACAAATGGCACAAAATCTTCAAAAGTTAGACGCAATGGAACAAAATCTTCACACCACGCTTGAACAAACACGTGAAGATTTAACTACTGAGTTACATAAAATCGAATCGAAATGTCAAAAAGTCTGTAACGACGTAAAAACACAAATTTGTGAGCATTTCCAACCTATTTTTTCGCGTCATGAAAATGCATTACAGAATCACGAAGCAGCCATAAAGGAACTGCAAACTATTGTTCATGAAAATCACGACATCTTGCAAGCTAAAATTGACTCAGCTGCATCGACCGATTCGGTTATACAACTTGCAAAAACTCAGGAAAACTTAAAAGACACAGTAGATACGATTTCAACACAAATGGAGACTCAAACTTGGTTCAGAAAAACACACAGAGGAAATAATTTCACTAACGGATAAAGTAGCCAAACTTTCAGATCAGTTCACTAACTTATCTACAAAGGTAGACGAAGATCTGAATGACTCAAGACCTGTAGCCTTCATGGACACTGAAGAGTATGAACAAATTAGAAAATTCAAACAAAATCAAAATCAAATCAATACACAGTACAAAAGAGAAATCCGGGAAGTACAAGATCAGTTGGCACAAGTAATACTAGAATTACATATTTCAGAGGACACTCGGGCTCCAGTACGGGAAGAGGGACATAGAAATAGAGAACAACCACAAAATAATAACACAGGACACTTCGGAAATTATGAAAGAAATTGGCAAGGCGCATTGGATTTTGAGATGGAACCGCCGAAACAAAGTGATGTGCGACTCGCCGACACGATGATTTTGACTATAAGCTGTTCTTTACTACACGTAAATTCAAAACATTTAAGAATTCTGACAAAGACATTCATCCACGAGCATGGCTTCATCAATACTCTCATGGTTTTCCTCCCAACTGGTCATTGCAGCACAGATTAGAATTTATGTGTGGCTACTTAGAGAATGAACCAGCTGAAAAAATGCGATCGGTCATTCACGATTGTCACAGTGAAGGAGAATTTTACCATGCCTTCCTCTCAGCATATTGGTCTCAAGCCACACAAGACCGAGTAAAATATATCATCATAATGATGAAACATTTCGACCAATCTGAATTTTCCAATCTTGTGAAATATTTTGAAGACATGTTGCACAAGAATCAGTACCTGTCAAACCCATACAGCCCCTCAGAACTAATCCGCATTTGCTTAATGAAATTGCCTGAACATTTACGACATATTATTTTAGCAGGACGTTGCAAAGACGACATTGAAGCTTTTCAGGGACTGTTACAAGAACTGGAAATTGACACTGACAATCGCGGAACGCGAAAACAGGAACACAACAATTACAGGTCACATCTGTCACAATTCCGCGATGACAGAAATAATACACGACAAGGCCATTCTTACAGCATAAATCGTGACCAAAACAGACACCACCCGTATGACAACCGTTGGCAGAGTAGTAATAATTACAGTGAAAGATCACCTCTCCGCAGTAATGACTATCACAGAGACAATCAGAGAAACAGACAATATGGAAACCAAAATAATTGTTATCAAGGGAGACAGAATAACTTCAGACGCAACGGTCCACCGCGCAGTTACGATTCAGGGAGAAATTCTCCACCACGTGACCAACAAGAAAGAAACTATGGAATCTACGGACATGACGACAGACGATATAATCGTAACGACAGACTTGAGTTGCATCAGAACAGGCGAGATTCAAACAGAGCAGAGCACTCTCATCAAGGTGAATTTGTAGACGTTAGGTCTCCAAATCCCAATAACGACGCGCGCCAACAAAGAAACAGACAATGACCCGCACCGCAGGGAGCCACGTGTGCCGGCTGGCTCAGAGAAAAATAACATAGATGCTAACCTTGAGGAAAAATTCCAGTATTCTTTACCGACATATACCACACGATGATTCCGTTGAAGCTGGAGCTCTGTATAGTAGTAAGAGTAAAGGCTTGCACCACATTTCACATGTAAAACCGTTTATTGAAAGACAATCTGCTTTTTAACTTTGTCTTTGCCATATAACTTATCACTTTACATTACTAGTATGCTTTGTCAGACTTAGAATCTGTGAATATGATGCAATGTTTGAAGTTAAATATCCAGTCAAGAACCAAGAGAACTTATTTAAACAGAAATTACGAATGCATTGTTATTGTTAACAGACGACACAGTGTTATTGTGTGTGTACATCCTTGCTTGTTAGTTACACGATTACGTAACGACTATAAGGCTCAAATACTTAGAACATTTACCAGTACTGCTAATGAGATTTTAATGCAACATTTTGGTTTACTTGAAAATACATTCTGGATTTAAAGTACTTCCTGTGAGATACCAGATGACACAGTGGTTAGTTTATGTGACAGCTACACGATTTTATCACGACGCTACTAATGAGTGACAATTTACAATGTTGTTTTTGCGGTGTATCTGTTTTATATCTGCAAAGGTTTTCTGAATTCTTCTGGAAAGTAAAACATGTTTTAGTAGTAACTTTTGTGGTATAGCTACAATGAGACAGCCTTTTTCGTAGCACAACAATACCTTACATTATAGTACTTTCTTCATCACGGCAATAAGCATAATAACTACGATATCTATACGCAAAGCATCTCACTTTTGTTTATGATGAGGTGAGTACATTGACTTCAGCAGAACTTTGCTTACAGAGGACGATAACTACGACACTTCAACAGAATTATCTTACAGCAAGACGCACATTTAGCGCTACAGGACAGGCATTTCAGTGATTAATTTTGTACTTAAAACATTTATTTTTCAAGATTTTTGAATTACAAAGAAAGTTTTCCGTGATACATTTCATTCCATTGCTGTAATCTGTTAACACCTGAGGGTATAATTACATTAAGCCTCAGGGGGGTACACGCTTACTTTGTGTACCATGTGTTTGGTAAGCACAAGGAGCCCTAGCTAATATGGTATTTGCTTATACAACTTTACACATCGGTACCATATTTCTCTAACACATAAATTACACAGCTATCTGATCATTTAACTGAGACAGACAAACATTTATTTTACTACATCAGTGACAGATGTTTACGTAATTACACAGTTGGATAACTTCACACTTATGAAACTGTATTTTGTATGTACTTTGTAAAATCTTCATATTTTTTCAGAACCATTGTGATACTATGAGAGCTTTGAATGATGCATTTGGTATAGGATCATGATTTTAAAGTACGTTTGAGGTATATGACACTATTGAAATGAGCAGAGAATTTTTTATAGGTTTTGAAATTATTGCAGAAAGCTACGACGTTTTCAAGATTTGACTGAGGTGTTATGATGTTATTATTACGACGACGATGTGTATTATGCTGTTGAGATATGTTTATGATCAATATGATGATGCTACCGTATATGAGGAATTTGATTATGCTACGTATTACTTATGATGAAATATTGAAGACGTGTCGACGAATATGTATATGTGTAATAAAGCAAGGAGTAATGAACAGTGGTTAGGGTCTCTGATATGTGGAAAAGGATGTTGGAAACCAAGAATTGTACTTTAAGAATTATGAAATGTGTGTACATGCGTGAATGTATTACAATGCCACTGAAATTTTTTGGACACTGTTGTATTTATAGGATTTTGTTTCTACACATTTGTAACGCAAATTCTCAACCTGTGAAAATATTTTTATATGAGACTGTCACCATAGCGGAAACTGCTATCGTAAATATTTCAGTAAGAAAGGTAAGCGACCTTGACGTAATGCGTTTTGGGCGCCCAGCTGAGAGATAGTCGTCTGACAAAAGAAAGCCATTAGATGGAGAAAAAAAAAGAGGCCATTATCCTCGCTATTGACATTTCTTAGTAGAAAGCATCGCAAATACGACACACTCAAACTTGAAAACATGGATTATACTGTGAAGCTTTTAATTTATGATATTTACTAAAATGCCTAATGAAATGACGAGAAATATTTTTATGTCTATACACCTGATTATGACTACTGTCTTTCTAGTTGACAGATTTTTTGCTGCCTTATGAAATGCCATATGGCTAATGAATGATGTTTCATGCCTTCCTTTGTACATATTTACTCATTTTCTTTAATGTCTAGTTTCTAGCTGCACTGCAGCATTGGTTATTATAAAATTTAATAGATGTACTAATATCATTATTTTCTGTCTACAGGCCCAGTAAAGAATACGTTTCTGATAAACTTTCTTAGAAAAGAGAGCACAAATAGACATTTCCCTTCACAGGAATTGCATTAATACTTTAATGACTTGGTAATTTCTTTTCTAGAATAAATTGTGATGCATCACTCTAGTATTAAGATGTGAAGTAGGTATTAGACATGGCCATCTTTAGTGTAATATTTTTTCTGCTTGAGCTTTGTCATGTTAAGATATAAGTTATTGCATTTGCTGCTGCTGTTTGCCAGGCATAGTGTTACCGAATTTGACTTTGTATTACTCTGTTAAGCCAGTTTTACTACGAATTTATTTTTCTTGTTTGCTGCGCATTGCCTTATATTAGTTGTAATATTGCATTTGCTTTGCTAATTTATGCTGCTTGCTTTGCCATTTGTATTTTTTATCATTGCTGTTTGTGTTAATTGTTTTGTGCTGCTGCATTGCCTCGTTCCTTAGTTTAGCATCTGAGCTCAGTGAGATTTAAGTTAGCTTAAGATGGGGTAGGCTATATGAGAGAACGAGTTGTGATGAATTGGAAGAAATGCATTGAGAAGCTATATGAAAATGGTTTCGCTAAAAAAAAGTATTTTGAAAGAGGATATGAGCAAAAAAAGAAGGGTTAGGGACAACAGGTTTAGGTAGGATTTTCTTGGAAATAAGTGATAAGGTAAGATAATGGAAAATAAATAATGAGGTAAGAAATATGTGAACATATAAATACAGAAAGCATGCTTGGATAGGATTTTTTTGGTGGAAACAAATCTTGAAATAAGACGATAGATCTAAGGAATGAAGTTTTAGGTTGGACTGCAGTACCAAATGTTACACTGAGAACAAACCCTGCCCTTTCCTCTTGTGTTATTCTGCTATGTGTTTGTGTACTCTTGTATATTTGTGTTTTTCCTGTCTTTATGTGTTTAGCTGATATGAGTTATGTTGTGGAATTTTTCTAATAATATATTTTTTCTTTGTAAAGATGCTTAGACATTTATTCTGTTTCGTTTTGATGCTCATTTGTGAAGTTGATGTTTCAAAAGTTATTCTGATCTTTTATGTATGTACTTATGTCATAATTCCTGTAACACTGATGGATCTGTTTATTTCTATTCTTTTGTAAAGCCTGTACTACTACAAATTTATCTGTATTGTTATGTTCTTCAATGATGTATTTTGTACCTTTGTTATTGTATTCTTACGTTATAAAATTGTAATTGACACCATGTCATCAAATTAAGTAACTTGTAAGTTACATTTCACTGCACATGTTTCTGTTGGTCATAGTATATGGACAATACGTGAGAAGTAGGGACTGATAGTGTTTGCACGTGTGTTAATAATTCAGCAAGGGACTGGATAACAGCATTGCTGGTTCTAAGGACATTTCAAACAAATTTTTTGTGAGTGGACATGCGGTGGTTTATGGACTTGCTATATTCTCCGCAAGACTCTTCGATGGTGATTGTGCACCTGCACAGTCGCAACAGATGGCTGCTGGCCGTCTCTACAAGGACTACAGTGGGTCTGCATCTTTGATGGCCCACCAGTACCATTATCTCTACAAGTACTATAGTGGGTCTGCATCTTTGATGGCCCATCAATACTGTAATCTCTACCAGGACTACAGTGGGTCTGCTCTGTGACGACCTACCTACCAATATTCTTCAAAACTTCGACTGACTCTGTGGTGGGTTTGCTCTGTTGTGGACCATTACCTGTCTGCATGTCGAGAGTCAGCACTGTCTTTCCGTTGGAAGGACAACACTACTTCTTCAAGACTGCATGGAAATCCACTACTTCCATGTGCATTTTCTTTTACTTCTCAGACTTTGAGAAAAACTCTGCAATTTTACTATGATGAATGATCAGAACTGTCTTTATGGACTGTGAGAAAATTTTAGCTTATGACCAACATTGTATCAATACGTGTGTGCATTTGATATCTTTGTTATTGTAACTATGAAAATTTTTTTCAAATCTGTATTGGCCACTGCCCAAAACACTTTGTAAAATTTTTTGTGGGGAGCATGGGGGCTATGTAAGTAGGCTGTTTATGTTTTCTTATTGGCAACGTTACGTAGCGCTCTGAATGAAAATCACTGGCTGTGCTGTGTGCAGTCTGTGGCTAGTTTGCATTGTTGTCTGCCATTGTAGTGTTGGGCAGCTGGGTGCGAACAGCGCGTAGCGTTGCGCAGTTGGAGGTGAGCCGCCAGCAGTGGTGGATGTGGGGAGAGAGATGGCGGAGTTTTGAAATTTGTAAGACTGGTTGTCATGAACTGCTATATATATTATGCCTTTTGAACACTAGTAATGTAAATACATTGTTTGTTCTCTATCAAAATCTTTCATTTGCTAACTATGCGTATCAGTCGTTAGTGCATTCGGTAGTTTGAATCTTTTATTTAGCTGGCAGTAGTGGCGCTCGCTGTATTGCTGTAGCTTGAGTAACGAAGATTTTTGTGAGGTAAGTGATTTGTGAAAGGTATAGGTTAATGTTAGTCAGGGCCATACTTTTGTAGGGATTTTTGAAAGTCATATTGCGTTGCGCTAAAAATACTGTGTGTCAGTTTAAACACAGTCATGTATGATTGTTCAAAGGGGACGATTCAAGAGCATGATGAAGATGAAATGGGAGATATGATTCTGCGTGAAGAGTTTGACAGATCACTGAAAGACCTAAGTCGAATAAAGGCCCCATGAGTAGACAGCATTCCATTACAACTACTGACAGCCTTGTGAGAGCCAGCCCTGACAAAACGCTACCAGCTGGTGAGCAAGATGTATGAGCCTTTCGAAATACCCTCAGACTTCAAGAAGAACATAATAATTCCAATCCTAAAGAAAGCAGGTGTTGACAGTTGTGAAAATTACCGAACTATCAGTTCAGTAAGACACGGCTGCAAAATACTAACGCGAATTCTTTACAGACGAATCGAAAAACTGGTAGAAGCCGACCTCGGGGAAGATCAGTTTGGATTCCGTGTAAGTGTTGGAATATGTGAGGCAATACTGACCCTACGACTTGTCTTAGAAGATAGATTGAGGAAAGGCAAACCTACGTTTCTAGCATTTGTAGACTTAGAGAAAAAGTTTGACAATGTTGACCGGAATACTCTCTTTCAAATTCTGAAGGTGGCGGGGGTAAAATACAGGGAGTGAAAGCCTATTTACAATTTGCACAAGAACCAGATGGCAGTTATAAGAATTGAGGGGCATGAAAGGGGAGTAGTGGTTGGGAAGGGAGTGAGAGAGGGTTGTAGCCTATCCCCGATGTCATTCATTCTGTGTATTGAGCAAGCAGTAAAGGAAACAAAATAAAAATTCGGAGTTGAAATTAAAATCGATGGAAAAGAAATAAAAACGTTCAGGTTCACCGATGACATTGTTATTCTGTCAGAGACAGCAAATGACCTGGAAGAGCAGTTGAAAGGAATGGACAGTGTCTTGAAAGGATGATATAAGATGAACATCAACAAAAGCAAAACGAGGATAATGGCATGTAGTCGAATTAAGTCGGGTGATGCTGAGGGAATTAGATTAGGTAATGAGACACTTAAAGTAGTATATGAGTTTTGATATTTGGGGTGCAAAATAACCAATGATGGTCGAAGTAGAGAGGATATAAAATGTAGAATGGCAATGGTAAGGAAAGCGTTTATGAAGAAGAGAAATTTGTTAACATCGAGTATATATTTAAGTATCAGGAAGTCGTTTCTGAAAGTATTTGTATCGAGTATAGTCATGTATGGAAGTGAAACATGAATGATAAATAGTTTGGACAAGAAGAGAATAGAAGGTTTCGAAATGTGGTGCTACAGATGAATGCTGAAGATTATATGGGTAGACGTCATAACTAATGATAATGTATTGAATAGAATTGGGTAGAAGAGAAATTTATGGCACAGCTTGACTAGAAGAAGGAATCGGTTGGTAGGACATGTTCTGCGGCATCAAGGGATCACCAATTTAGTACTGGTGTGCAGCGTGGAGGGTAAAAATCGTAGAGGGAGACCAAGTGATGAATACACTAAGCAGATTTAGAAGTATGTAGGTTGCATTAGGTACTGCGAGATGAAGCAGCTTGCACAGGATAGAGTATTATGGAGAGCTGCAGCTTAGCAGTCTCTGCACTGAAGACCACAACAACATTATACATCCGAGTTTCAAAAATTTTTTATGTTGTTGGTGCACATGTTCCCGATTCATGTTTGCATTTTCAGTTATGTTTATTGATGACAGTCGAGAAGGTTATGCGTGTTTTTGGCTGCTCGGCGAATTTTTGCTTTCGAAAACGATCGATCAAAGATTTTGCGCATTATATTTTTCTTGAAAAATGTAATAATGTGCAGCACCGTGTTCGAAATATTGGCTGTGGCTTTTGACGAATCTACTATGAGTGAGACAAGAGTTAATGAGTGGTACACATGTTTCAAATAGAGTAGAGAAGATGTTGAAGACGACGACCGCCCTGGATGTTCTAACATGTAAATTGCTGACAGAAATGTGGAAAAACTAAAGAAAGTGATTCCGAAAGCTGCCAAGTCACAATCAGAGAGGCTGATGACTACGTCGGCGTTTCCTTTGGCTCATGCCAAGCAATTTTGTAGGATGTTTTGGACGTGAAACGTTTAGCAACAAAGTTTGTTCCGAAATTGTTGAATTTCCACCAAACATGACGTCGCTAGGACTTCGTTCAGGAGTTGCTGAATGAAGTCGACAGCGAGCCAGAACCTATAAAGAAAGTTGTAACAGGTCACTAAACGTGACGTCGAAACCAAGGCCCAATCGTCCCAATGGAAACTGCCTGAAGAGCCACGACCGAAAAAATTTCAACAAATTGGATCAAATGTTAAGGGGCTGCACACTAGTTTCTTCAATAACTACGAGATAGCGCATCATGAATTCCTGTATTATGGTCATACTGTCAATATGGAATATAATCTGGAAGTTACGCGTCTTTTGCGTGAAGCAATCCGAAGAAAATGACCAGAATTTTTGCAAAACCGATCGTGGAAGTTTCATTACGATAGTGCTCCTGCTCACATCTCAATGCTTGTTCATAGTTTTTTGGAAAAAGCAAAACCAATATGTTGCTTCACCCACCGTATTCGCCTGATATGGCTCCCAGAAACTTCTTTCTGTTCCCGAGGTTGAATAGAATCATGAAAGGAAGTCGTTTTTACCGTCATTTGATGAGATGAAAACAGTATCGCTTAAGGATCTGATTACCACATCGAAACTTGAGTTCCGGAAGTGCTTCCAAGATTGGAAAAAGCGATGGAACAAGTGTATTAGATCTCAGGGGGATTACTCTGAAGCGGACAAAGTTGATGTTGAGGAATAAATAAAGGTTCATTGACAAAAACAAAGAATTCAGTTACTTTTTGACCACACCTCTCGAATGCCATACCAGTCTCCAAGCCAGAAGTTCTAAACTGATGAATGTCTGCCGTCGCATCCCAGAGTCGAAATTTGAATCTTGAATCGCGAATCACGAATAAGTCCCGAATCCTGTTTAAAACTAAAATTTGCGCTCCAATGCACCTTTGCTCATGATGCTGCCAAAATTATGTATAAGTCAGTCTGAAGAATTATCCCAGCCGCGACCAGTGAGAGCCGACGTCTCTAATATTTCTCTCCGTTACGCAGAATATTGGTACCATTTTAGCCAATGGTATCGTTTTTAATAGCCTAATCAAGTAGTGGAAGACTGCTGCTTCAGAAAGTTTCGAGTTAACAAACAGCAGATCTCTCTGCCTACAGTTTGAGGGCCTATCAGAGAGAATGTGTTCTGGTTTCGATGTGACCTAACAGAACGTGGTCTCATTTCTGTGTGACCAAATAGAACATGGCTCGGTTTCTGTGTCACCATACAGAACGCTGCTCATTTTCTGTGTCGGAAGTCCACATGGACTATTCTTAAATAGCTGCGCCAGCAATATATTGACAACGTTGTCCCTTAACGGTGGTGCTAAGCATTTCCCTCATTATGAACCGGTCTCATCACGCTGGGGGGCCAGAGGAGTTTGTTGCTCTTGCGCAAAGTCCAGTCGGCCCCACACAACCTGCTTGTGGTCGCCATCAACCGCGAGACACGCTATTGATAAGTCATAGTCCCGCAGATTGCAGATTTGACTGTAAAGCCGCATATTCGTGGGCCGATCAGTCGACCAACCACCACTCCCGCAATACTGGTCTGCTCCGACTTGTTCGCCTTTGTGGTGTACGATTTCATGGCGGTCAGGTTCAGGGTCTGGGAGCGTCGGATCCACCAGTGCACTTCTACCTGCTACCCTCGATGTCCACCTGCCACCCCACAGTCCGTACTCACCGGTTCTCATTTGGTACACTAAAACTGCCGTGGTACTGGGTGTGGATGGGGTCCGCGATGCAGTCGCAGTGTAGCCACTCACTGAGGCTGGTCGGCGATCTGCTAATTGGTGGCGGGGATTAAGAGGACCACGCCAACTGGGTGCGCCCTGTTCGCTGAAGCATTATTTCCCTGAAACTGCGTTTATCGACCTCTATCCTGAGTGTGGACAGCACGAAATGGCAGACAGTCGTTGCCACACAGTAGCCCAGATCCCAGCCCAGTTTGGGCCTTGGCCTTGGCCAAGTATTAGCTGCTACATCAGTAACTACATGGAGCCTCATTACAGAAAGAGACATTACAGACTAGAAAAGTGTGACCCCCACAATTATCATTCCTGCCCATATACGAACCAAGTACATGTTACTCTTACATTACTTTACCGACAGGAGATCTGCATTTCACATTACAAAGTCAACTGAAAAGCTCTATAAATGGAATGTCAGATGTATTTTATTACTAATCAATTATAAAAAGTCGTTTAGGCGCTCTGGGTAAATTACGTGGAAGGAATGGACCGCGGTTCGGGTGAACATCATTCACCGTCTGTGAAACGTTTATTACAAAGGAAAGTATATACATTCACTTTTACAACAGGCAAACTTTCTGAATATACACAACGTCTGTTGCGGCTTAATAAATTCAAATTCCCTAACTGTTTATCAAGAAGCCCACAGCGCACGTAACTAAAGGTTGAACTACAAATAACGAATTTACTCTAATTTAGAGTTCAGACATTTAAGAAAAAACTCTCAATGACAATTATTCCGATAAAGAGGATAAGCTGGGCTTCAATTACGTTACACCACAATGCATATCTACAGACGGGATGCCGACTAATATGAAACCAAGAATATGATGTGTAATAAGGATAGCTACTTATAAATGCATGTCATTAACATATTGTCCCTACACGTAAAAGCCCCTTTAATTAAGAAGACTTTGTATGTGTTACATAATAAAACTTCAAAAATTTAACAAATTTAAGAAACGGCAAATCACAGCTCTTCAACAATTTAATCCTGGCCTGCGGCAGATGATTAAATTTAAGGAAATTTCTCAATCCGCGCAGCGGCCGCCCAAGGTCTTGCAAAACATTAATCCAACAAAGTGAGACCCTTAAACTTATATTAATTAAAACTTGAAGTAGGATAATGTCTGTTTTAAAAAGTATAATTAAACAAAATTATTACAATTAATCCAACAGACGCTTGTAACGGTTACATATCAAAATACTCTGCGGCGTGAGTTGATGCAGGAGGCGGCAGGCTCGGCAAATATGTCGTGGGCAGCCGCTGCACGCAGGCGGCCGTTCCACTAGAGAACTGTGGGGCCGACAGGTTTCGGGTCCTCTGCGCGTGTCACAACGGCAGTAAGAGTGGAACAAACTATGGGAGCGTCTAAGTTGCGGAACCACTAGCCCCTTCACAATCTGTCGTAAGTTGGTGTTCAGTCAGGAAGTATTTCCCTAAGCAGGCACCACCTCCACAAAAGTCGACAGTTCCCCACACAAGGAGTCGCCAATTGTTAACACAATTTTAAATGTTTCTTACCCTGTCAGATTTATTGCTGAACGTAGAACCAACAATACGATTACTAGAACCAGGCCTCAAGCATTGCAGCCCCTTGATTCTGCCATGAACTGGGAGACAAGATACCGGAACAGGAAACAAACCCAGATACTGTACTGTATCTCCTGAGGTGGTCAGGTACCTGAAGTGTGTGAATGCCATGTACCGATAATTGTATGAATAGCTTGCGAAGCATGCCAGGGCCTAAACAAATGCATTATATAGAATTCCATGGACATTCGAGATTATGTGTGTCTATTATTTTGTTGTCTTCTTCTGTTATTGGACTTTAAGAGAAAATAAAGACTGTGTGAAGTTCGTCTTGCCGTAGTAGTCTATGTAAGTTGAAAAAGAAGAAAAATAATATAGTTGTTCATAACTTAAAATTTGTGTACGGTATTCAATAATGTATATTCTTGTTCTGAGTAGATGTGGCCTTAACGGAATATTGACCATTATTAGGCGCCATACTAGAAAATAATTAGTAATTTTCTTTCAGTTCATCTTCGAGACTTGCCGCTGGTTAGGACCATAAACTTTCTTTCACATCCTACGAGCTATGTGGCCGCTACGAAAAATTTAATATATTTCACTTTCAGATTTTCTCAAGGTTGCGAGATAATATCCCAGGCAGAAAGGCCTGGTTACAAGATTCTAGTTCTAATATAAGATGTCATCTGCAAAAGATTGTGTTTGTTATCTTATATTGGTATTCGAGACGAAACCACGATCCGGAGTTACGGATTTTATTACTTCAAATTGTATTGTCATTCGAAATATTTTCTGGTGCTATAAGTTTTATATCGTCCTTTGGTATACAGCATTCTTGATGATACAAGTGAGACTATCTTGTGATACATGCAATGGTACAAATGGCGCCTTGCTAGGTCGTAGCCATTAACTTAGCTGAAGGCTATTCTAACTGTCTCTCGGCAAATGAGAGAAAGGCTTCGTCAGTGTAGTCGCTGGCAACGTCGTCGTACAACTGGGGCGAGTGCTAGTAAGTCTCTCGAGACCTGCCGTGTGGTGGCGCTCGGTCTGCGATCCTGACAGTGGCGACACGCGGGTCCGACATGTACTAATGGACCGCGGCCGATTTAAGCTACCACCTAGCAAGTGTGGTGTCTGGCGGTGACACCACATTCCTCCCCCGCAAATCGGCGAACGATCGTGTGATAAGGTTTCCGCCCGCCGTGGGGAGGATCCCATGTTGACGTATGCGATGGGGTGGGGAGCCTAACAACAGGCGAGGCTGTGCCACCCGCACCCTGCCATTCGGTCCGAGGGGAGCTAGGAAACGCCTGAAAACCTAGTCCAGGGTGCACGTCAACATGCGGTGTATGCGCCCGTAATGAGATAGGAGGGGCCGAAGGGTCGACCTCCATTGCGTCGGGGGATCCGACGCGCGATGACGACATCTGGGCCGGAGCGGGCAAGAGTTCCATGGCGGAGGACAGCTGGTTACGGGGAGCGACCGGCGGCGCGCGACCCAGGGAGGCGCTGGGCTGCTGCAGCGAAGCGTCCACTGCGGGCGGCGCCGGCGGGAGAACAGGCGGCGGCGGCGGTGGCGGCGGCAGCGGCGCGTCGCCATGGGGCAAAATGGAAGGCATCGGTGGTAACACCTGGGGATGAGGCGAGCCAGTAGATGGGTCCCCAGGGCGCTGACCGGACGGCACCGTTGCTGAAAGCAGACGGGGAGCGGCAGAACCCGGGCGACGACAGAGGCGCAGCTGATTGAGATGCCGACGCACCTCACCCGAGGCCCCCAAAACCAAATACAGCGCGTGGCCGAGGCAGCGAAGAATGCGCCCTGCGAGCCAACGCCGTGAACCGCGATAGTTGTGATAGAATACAACGTCGCCTGGAGCAAAAGCAGAAGTCTGCCGCTGCACAGGAATCTGATGCGGCGGATGCAGCAAAGACATCAAGTTTCGATGAGGACGACCATGGAGCAACTCAGCCGGCGAGCGACCATCGCGGGGCTGAGAGCGATACGAGGACAAAAAGAGCAATAACGCGTCCTCCCGAGAATGCGACTCTTTCAACTTCAATATCTGTGACTTGAAAGTTCGGACCAATCGTTCAGCGGCACCGTTTGACTGAGGCGAAAACGGCGCGGATGTCAGATGTTGAATACCATTGGCCTTGCAGAATGACTGAAATTCGGCGGACATGAATTGTGGGCCATTGTCGGAAACAATAGTCTGCGGAAGACCTTCAACGCAAAAAATAGCGGATAACGCTTGTATGGTGGCAGATGACGTCGTGGAAGACATCCAGAAAACAATAGGAAAATTACTGAAAGAATCGACCACAACCAACCATCGAGCATTCCAGAATGGACCGGCAAAATCTATGTGCAAGCGTTGCCAAGGGGAAGTGGCTTTCGGCCATGCAAAGAATTTCCGCGGCGGTGCGGATTGTTGTTCGGCACACGACATGCAAGAAGAGCACATATTCGTAATCGCAGCATCGATTCCGAACCAAGTACAGTGCTGACGAGCAAGTTGTTTCGTGCGCACTATACCCCAATGTGCTTGGTGAAGGAGCCGTAAGACAGAGGACTGTAACGAACGTGGGACCACTACTCTGGACTGATCATTATCAGAACGCAACAGCAAAACACCACGTCGTACAAAAAGTCTCTCCTTGTGAGCAAAAAATCGGCGAACCAACAGATCCTCGATCCGTGACTTCGACAAGGGCCATTGCGTAGCAACAAAACGCAAAACGATAGCAAGGACAGGGTCAGAAGCTGTGGCTGTAGCTACACGACGAAAATCAATCGGAAACGATTCGACCACGTCAGCGGTTTCCGCATCAATGAACATGCAAGCAAGTTCGGAAGAATCGAATGCTTTATCCTCAGCAACAGGCAAACGGGACAACGCATCAGCGGTGCCGTGCTTAGCAGTGGACCGATACAAAATATCGTAGCGGTCGGCGACCTCATAACGCAATGCGTGGGGAACATTGCGCGCTTTGAAAAATTTCGGTTGCGCGTTTACTTTCAGTGCCAAATGTGCTTCATAGTTCTTAGCGCAACCAAGGCCCGGTGCAAAAATGTCTGCAAATTTCTGACATAGACGAGAAACACCGGCGGAAGGCACAGTCTCGTTCACTGATAGGACCTGATTTACGATGGACATGTTAAACAACTGAAATAAATCTAAACCAAACAAGTTCACTGCCGAAGAAGAACGAAGAACGTAAAAAGACACAAGTTTTGTTTGTCCCTTGTATGTTGCAAGAAGGCTGCACTGTCCGAACACAGGGATGTTCTGTCCTGAATAACTCGTGAGCTGAACATTTGCGGCACGCAACGGAGGTGCGCCCAGTTGTTTGTACGTGGCGTGATTGAGCAATGAAACTGCAGCTCTGGTATCGAGCTGGAACGGGATCACTTGTCCGGCAAAGTCCAAATCTACAAAAAGTTTATTGTCCTGCTGACAACAAGAGCAACTGTTTTGTGCAACGTGAACGGATACAGGTACAGAAGCACTTGCTACTTTACGGGATTTCCGGCGACGTCGACGCACACTTTTTGTGGAACGAACACAGTCACTGTTAGCGAGAGGAACACTGGGCGGAGTGGCATGAACGACATTAATGTCCATGGGCAAAGGTTCACGAGCCTGAGTGTCCTTGGTTCGATTCCGGCGCGAAGCAAAGGGCCTGGAATGGTTGTGAATGTCTGATCTGAGCTTTTTCTGGCAAACACTTTGAACATGTCCTTTCTTGTTACAGAAAAAGCAAATAGCCTGGCGTGACGGGCAATTCTCACGCGAATGTCTAGATGCACACCGCGGGCATGATTTTAGAACTGCATTGGCATGCTTACGCGGCACACGTGTTTGCGAGCTAGGCTGCAGCTGCGCGGACGTGCGCGAAGGCCGGTTAGCGTCCCATGCTGCGCGCCCGGCGGGCCGGTTAATGTGACACACTGCTGGCGAAGTTGCAAATGAGTCCTGAGCAAAGTCAAGTGTGTCTTGCCTATCTAAAATGTCTATCACTTGTTGAAGGGAGGGATTGACGAGTTTCAAAATCTGTTCCCGTATGCGAACATCAGAAACGTTCTGTGCTATTGCATCACGCACCATAGTATCTGAATAAGTAGTCCACAGTCACATTCAAATGCACAATCCCTAGTAAGTCCTTGCAAAGTTGCAACCCACTCCCGATTAGTCTGACCGGCCGTACGTTTAGTACGAAAGAACGTATACCTTTTTGCAACGACATTTACTGTTTCCTTGAAATAGGCATCTAAAGCAGACAAAATTTCTTCGTATGACAGAGTTGCTACGTCGCGTCGGGGAAACAATTTCACTATCACACGGTAGGTGGACACACCTACACACGAAAGCAAAAACGGCTGCCGCTCATTACCTTGAATTCTGTAGGCGGCGAGATGAAATCCAAATTGTCGGGACCATTCCGGCCATGTCTCGTTGGCCGCCTCGTAGGGCCTAAATTGAGGTGCAACAGCATGGTGTGGCTGCGGTAGCGATGAAGCGGCGGCGGCCGCATCGTTTTGCAGCGCACGTTGACCCTGGACGAGCTGTCCAAGGGCATCCAATAACGCCTGCGTCTGCTGATTCTGCAAGCGATAAAATTCGGACAGTACATCTGGAGAATGTGGTGATGCCATGACACAAGCAAATTAGTGCAATACGAACGCTAAAGTCCCTTTTGAGACTCGTCGCCAATTTAGTGGACTGACAAGGCAGCCAGTCCACAGAGACGGGTAGCCGAAAGGGCACACGTACACACACGCCGACTGGCGCGAAGTCTGGAACAGGATTCGTAATGAATGTGATAAAGAAAAGAACGTAGCTACTAGAACACTTAACTTTTATATCGTCCTTTGGTATAGAGCATTCTTGATGATACAAGTGAGACTATCTTGTGATACATGCAATGGTACAAATGGCGCCTTGCTAGGTCGTAGCCATTAACTTAGCTGAAGGCTATTCTAACTGTCTCTCGGCAAATGAGAGAAAGGCTTCGTCAGTGTAGTCGCTAGCAACGTCGTCGTACAACTGGGGCGAGTGCTAGTAAGTCTCTCGAGACCTGCCGTGTGGTGGCGCTCGGTCTGCGATCCTGACAGTGGCGACACGCGGGTCCGACATGTACTAATGGACCGCGGCCGATTTAAGCTACCACCTAGCAAGTGTGGTGTCTGGCGGCGACACCACAAGAAGCAAATGAGTTTCAACTATACTTTTGCTACATTAATATTGAGGAATATCTGTGATGATTCAAGAGAGAATTAATTTTTTATAGTCCCGTAACCACACTGAGTGCTGAGCTCGTCTGCTTATCGCTTATCCGCGTCAGGCTAAATTAAATTACATTACACTCTTCATAGTATTATTAGAGTTATTTCTCTTTTGTTTTGGCGTCACTTTATTAAAAGCTATCAAAGCAGATATAATAAATTCAAAATTTTATTAAATTACATTACAACCCCACAAATGTTGTCTCCTCCTGACTTAGCCCGTCTAACGCGCTTAACCAGCTACAAGGTCAGTGGGCCGACGGAAAGCACGCTAATCCCACAATCCAGAGGACAATCAGCCAATAAATCGGTCCAAAACACTAGACTCTCCGCTCATTAATTTACACTAATTGAATCTCCAAATGAGAGGAAACTTAACGTGCAAATGAAATAAATTACATACAGGGACAAGATTGTTCATAATAATGCGCACTCGCGAATGTCGTTGCAGAACTGCCGTGTCAACCGATACTTACTAAATACCAACGGCCAACGTGACCAAATACGGATTCCACTCACCACATCACTAGCCGTCGGCCCGACTTCGACTGGAGGCCGCGAACTACGCCACCGCTGCCAGCAGCCGCGCGACCACAAGCGGCGACACGACCACCGCGCCCCAGCTGGGAAGCGCCTCCTGTGGCGAGTAATCGATACTTCTCTTCTACGCACGGCCGGAGATTTGAAAGAAAGAAGCCGCAGCGCTTCAATTTACTAGGCTTCAAGTGTCTTAGTTTAAGTCTATGTCTGACACCGTGAAACATTTTATGAACTGTTCTTGCAGTGCTTCATTTGGCCCGTTCTGCTGCATTATATCCAAAATCTCTTCTCTAATTTCTCTTTTGTTTGCTAAGTATTTTCCCATTAACGCTCTAATTTTTTCCACGTTGTCCTTTCATTTCCAGTAATTGACAGACTCTTGCCTGTAGGCCAGTCCAATGTGCGTAAGTCCATAACACCTAGAAATGCCGAAGTCGTTCACACATCTTACTAAGATGTTTTTCAGCATCCTCTTCACTGCCATGGAAGGCCTCAAAAAAACGCAGTCTGCGTGCCCACAACCCAGAACCATGCCTCACCAAGGATACCAAGGCTGCTACCGTGATTTAGTCGTGTATTTGTTTCGGAAGATGCTATCTTCGTCGTCATACACTCACTAGTTTACGCATTACAACAAGCGCTTATCCGCCTGTCTGGTCGATGTGTGACGTTCAGTTGTATTCCGACTAATCTGTTTACCGTTTTCCGTGTTGTCTGTTTTTATAGATGGGTTTTCTTCAAGTACGACTTTTAGTAACACACATACTTATTCTTGAAATTTCTTACCATCGTGTTAGTTCTATCACCGCTCCACTTCTCGCCTTCAGCTTATGTTGACTGTTTCCTTGGACCATGATCAGCAAGTCATCGGAGTAAGCGATGGCTCCTAACAACAATCTGACGTCTGTCTGCTCTGGAGTGTGCAAGCTGCTCCATTTTTATATAAGCTAACTAGAGTGTTATGGTTGTCAGAATTTTAATAGACAATCGTATTTGATAATTACGACAGCACGGAGGGGGAACTTACTCCTAAGGTACACGCGCCAGTTCGAGAACGTGCTTAAACATTTGCCAGTTTATATGTACTCTATCAATAATTTCGATAATTTTTATCAGAATTCCCACCAAAATACTATCATTAACACGACCACGTTGAATGAAGTTCATACTGGTTTGGCAACACTTTAATTACAAGCACAATTGAATCAATAATTTGGTTAAGGGGACGAATCAAAAATCTCCTTTTGTGATGAAATACAGAAGAAGAAGCCCACTCACCTGTTCATAATTTTAATTTTGTCTTAGCAAGACAGTTATATGGGATTCTTTACATTAACCTCCTGCTTGGCATCCCGGAGAGATGAAATGCATTGTCCCGAAGGTCGCGTCATGATATTAAAAACTGAGGATTTGTTCCCTTCTTCAAACTGTTTATGAATTAGGCATTAAAACTTCATATTACATCAGCAAGAGTTATATTTCATAGAACATTCGTAATAAAACATACACCTGAAATGTTTATACTATTCGCGAGTTTTGAAAGCATTATCCTTCCCCCGTCGGGGGTTCGAGTCCTCCCTCGGGCATGTGTGTGTGTGTGTGTGTGTGTGTGTGTGTGTGTGTGTGTGTGTGTGTGTTGTTCATAGCGTAAGTTAGTTTAAGTTAGATTAAGTAGTGTGTAAGCTTAGGGACCGATGACCTAAGCGTTTGGTCCCACACGATAAAAAAAAGAAAAAAACCATTATCTGTGAAAAATACTCTGAAAATCCTACCTGTTCCTCACTTTCACCGTCCTCTGCAGTAGCTATCGTTGGTCTCATCAGCACCTCCTCGTAAAATATGGGACTGCAGCGCCCGTGTTATTCTGAATTACGATTCAATGTTCCTTCGGGCGTGCCTGCACGTCCTAAGGAACAGGCACTGCAGTGACTACAGACGTTATGAAACATATTAAATGAATTCGCACTTTCGAATATAGACAATCATAACCTGTAAAATGGAATGGCGACAGTGAAATTTATGCCAGACCGGGACCCGAACCCGTATTTACCGCTTTACGCATGCCTGTATATCGGAAGGAACATTACATCGTAATTTAAAATACCACAGGCACTGCAATATCTAACTTATCCGCCGAATCAGGGCAAGCGACTTTCAAGTAAAATATCTCGCCTGTACAGAAATATACACAATGGACGTACGAGTACAGGTACTGGACAGATGGCTGACGACATGGAGAAATTTTGGGTTTGGCCTTGAGCCATGCTCAGATAGCCGAATGGTTCGCCGGCATGATAGCTCAGCGTGTTCGGTCACAGGATTAGCTGCAAACTGAGTGAATGGATCAACAATGAACTTGCACGGGTCTCATAAGATGTCCGCCACGAACATATATAACGGGAAATAGCGAACAAAATGAGATTTAAAAAATGGCTAGGCGAGCGCTCACGGTTAGCGGAAAACCCAGGTTCGAGTCCCAGTCAGCCACAAATTTTCATTGAAGTCATTCCATTACACAGCTGATGGTTGTCCGTATTTCCATATTCGCAACCGCGAACACAACTCGCTTATCCCCATAAAACAGACTGGACCTCCTTTTTCCCTTTGAGAACTTAGGTCACCAGTTATTACTGAATTCCAGGATGCTTTCCGCAGAGGTCTACATAAGACTAAATCCAGTCTTCCTTGAGGACTGAGTCAAATTAATGTATTGCTGTGGTGGATAAATTCCACCTAATCTCTGATTTTCCTCTTCCTAGTCAGAAACTTGCGATCAAATTGAAGAAAAAAGTGCCTTCACAGTGGGATGTACTGATAAATCCTTATAAATCGTCCTGTAGCATCCAATGCAAGGAGAAAGCGCACGAAAGTGTGGTTGAGGCTTCGACCTCCTCAGGCTTCAATGCAAAGGTGAAGTTCTTTAATCTGAAGGTCCATTTTGTTTACTTTCAACCACAGCATGCTACATACGTCGTGAGGTCCACGTTTAGCTTCTCCTTCCGGATGAACACAGAAATTTGCAGAATACGTTTTCATATCGTGAAGGGTACATATAACTGAAGTTTCTTCATCTAGAATATTTTCTGAATAGGCAATTTTAGTAAAGGAAATTTTTACACGTAGTCGAAACAAGTATTCTAACCTTCACATCATTAGCACAAAGGATTTTCATTTCCTTGTGTTATAAAACTTCTGAGCCCGACGAACATGCATGATCTTTCCTGTGACAGCAGCTCGCTTTGCATTATCGTTGAGATGTGGACTTTTTACCTTTGCAGTTACTTCTTCACAAGTACTACAGCCATAGATTTGAGGACGTCCAAGTCTATAATCATAATATATAAAGAAGGTTATATTGTACTTCCTTGGAAACATCTGGATCTTTTTTACAAAAGAGATCATCCGTGGCTTTGATGTTAAGTTCAGTCCTCAAATATGTTATATTCTGATTTCTGTAGTGTGTTTCTTTACTAGCGAATTCGTTAATGCGTTCACAGATAAAAGTGCGAATGTTGTTCAGCATTGCATTGCCTAATGTCCATGTGTGACCTTCTTACCCACGGGAACCTGGTTTGCAGTTATTAGTGAAGTTCAACGAAAAATTGTTTTTTTTTGTCGTACACAATATTAAATGCATTTTTAAACACAGTCATGCGTTCACTGCATTTTATTACAAGATTTTAAAAAATCCTACCTCGTTTGAGCAGTGCATCTCTGAGAACATCTCCGTAATGGCGATATTCGATCAGTCAGCCCCATTAAGAGTATGTCGTCATCGCTTTTAGAACGTATATTAAGCAAAGCTTTCTAGCAAAGTGGCTTCTGGTCTACACATAATCTTTCAGTACATTTATGTTTACAAGAGCAAACACCACTATTATTTGCCTCTGACAGTATCGTTACACCTGTGCCGACACTCATGTATTGGTCACCACGAAGTCGTTTGTTTTGCTGCCATTTCATAACGATACGTTCGTGGTCGACGAATGCCTTTCTAATTTTTTAGTAAAGTACAGTCAATAACACATTCATAGGTGATGAGAGACATTGTACCAAGAACCTCAACACCAAACAATTGAAGCGTAGTCTTGCAAGTAAAAAATAACATCACATTAGAAAAGCCAAACTGACACGGTTTTAGAACATCCAGAATAGTTACTATATGAAAAACTATGAACCATTTATCTCCAGTGAAAAATAGCTCAGCTCACACGTCAGACATTAAACACAAGACAATATTCTTATGCACCGCAAAATCGAGGTTTTAAGGAATTCAACAGCAGATACAACCATCAGCTGTTAGCGCTACCACAGATTTGTGGAAAGACTAACTCGGAACTGGAACATGTTCTCCTCTTTAAACTGACTAATCTTACCAAGTCCGATTAAGGCGAAACATGAGCGCTGTTCGATTCCTTCTTACTGCTCACAATGTGCATCTACATGCTGATATATGTTTCCTGAGAGAAAACAAAAATCAATTTTTTGGCGCTTGTTCCCTACTTCAAACTATCGATCCAATTATTCCTACTCGCCTTATCTCACGTGCTCTTCGAACGCATTCATGTCCTTAACACTTTTTGAATATAGTTTTCCATTGCTGGTAAGTTTCTAACGGTCATCCGTAATTTAAAATCATTCCCTGACTATCGAAACAATTTCTGTTCCACAAATTATTGACTTTTATTCTTGATAGCGCACCGCGCTCACACGCATTACCATCTCTTTATGAAGGCTCAGGCACAAAGAACTCACTAATGCGCCAAAGCAGGCGACGGGCGACAAGCAGCCCCAACCCAGTACAACGGTGCTCCCCCATCAGCGACGCTTACTACCTGGATCAAAAACGCGTAAGGGTAGATAACGGTAGATTCGATATGTCAGTCTCAGGTTCGGTATCTGAACCCTTACATCCCCTTACTAAATGCTTCCGAAATCGGCAAGAATCCAGGATCTCGGAAATATAATATAAGTACGCCAATATAATGAAAGAAGGAGAATAAGCAACAAAATTGGCCAAATGTAATGGAAAAACCCTGGGATTAGAACTCTAATCCCTGATTGTAATGGCTTCCTCGTTTTCACAATTGTAATATTTTCGAAGACCACACATATCGAATTCGTACAGCCCTGCCAAATTACAACTCTTACGAAGTTTGTTTGTACATGACCATAACTGTTCAAGAAAAATCATGACTTTTTAGTTTGAGTCAGTTTCAAAATCTATTGGAAACTTTTTTTTTTTCAAAACTGCAACAAAATAGCATATCAAACGCATACCGATTGTCTAGAATGAGAAGGTGTCAGCTAGCACTTCATTCGTTTCGTGTAAATTGGTGTAAGTTTCATTAACTTAGTATTCTGCTGTCTCTCCACCTACAGTAGTGGTTTTTGATATGGTACTACTCAATGCTTTTCACAATGTACTGTAAAGAACATTTACAAAAAAATTAAATCAAAAGTGCAACATAACTGTGTTGCCTCTCCCCTAACTCTTTCTCTGTAAAACTGTTGATGCAAAGGACCTCCGAAAAGTGAAAGAAATTGCTACCTAATCATTCTGTTAAAGCAGCTCATCCATTTTCGCGTGTTACTTACTTTTATGCTTGTTTCTTCAGTCATTTTATAAGAACAAACGTCATTTTTCTAGTTTTTCTTTCTTCTAGAAATAAACAATTTACAAAATAGATATTTTTCCTGTTTAAATCCTAATGTTTGTTACTACGATAAGATTTGATTAATGAAAACTGATAATTATACAACTATTCAACCTTATTTATCATTATTTACAAGGTCCGCCCCTGGTAGCTTAGTGGTCAGCGCGACGGAATGTCATACCTAACGGCCCGGATTCGATTCCCGGCTGGGTCGGAGATTTTCTTCGCTCAGGGACTGGGTGTTGTGTTGTCCTTATCGTCATCATTTCATCCCGATGGACGTGAAAGTCGCCGAAGGAAAGAGTTGCACCAGGCGAACGGTCTACCCGACAGGAGGCCCTAACCAAACGGCGTTTCCATTTCCATTATTTACAAGAGAAATAATTCAATAATAAAAGTAATTAAGTTTATTTAAATTTAGTACAATTAAGGTAGCCTTTGTATCATTTTTTCGGAAGGTAATTCATCCCCATGATAGCTTTGTAATATTCCTGATCCACATACTTCAACATGTCACTAACATCTTTCTTTTTATATTCTGATAGTAATGGTTTAATATTATTGACGTGTTTTAGTTTAGTTAACTGTTCATTCATTCTGTACATTCGTTATCATCAGAATGGGAAGTTTTACCGTCTGAACGTGTCACTCCTCGGCGAAATTGTTTATTTGCACGATCTTTTAAATGAATGATGTTTGGTACGAAATGTGTGCCAAAATTTCAATCATGTTACTGGTAAGAATGGAATAAGTTGAAGCTTAAATTTTTTTCAACACGAATTGAAAGCCATAAAAATCCACGTTGCAGAGCTATATTTGTCGATAAGGATTTTTTTGGTTCACTCTTTTCAATAATCGTCTGAATCCAACAAGGGAGAAGAACTCAATTTTTACCACGGCTTTCTCAACTGCAATGTGGGCATTATTAACTTCCTGAATGCATGAATGTCTAAGCTCCGAATAAAACATTGGAATTTAATTCACATGAAGATTGTCATCGAGGATATTCAGAATAATACAGGAAATAAAAGATTTCCGGCTCTGCAGAACATAGAAATCTCTCTATGTGATGAGCTCAGTAAAATCATGTTCGTCACTTACCTTTTCGATAAAGGATTTAAAAGTACAAACAAGGATATTTCTGGGTCTGCCAGACAATTCTATTCCACAAAGCATAAAACACGCTTTTACTGCTTGAAAAATGAACGGTAAATAAATTAAAATATTTTTCTTTTGTAAAAAAATGTACTACCCTCTGGTGTTTGACATGAAAGTACATTTTACAAGTCAAAGAAAAGCACAGGAATAGACTTCTGCTTCCTGTGCTTGTCTCTTAGTTTTCTCATTACTTCTTTTTCTGTAATATGTTTACAGTAATTTTTGAAAATTTCCGATGAGTCTATTATATATATTTGACACTTCATGCTTTTTACATAGGTCGCACATATTATATTTTCTCTCACTGAATCCTAAATAAAACTACGTGAAAAATTATGCCTATATGTACTATATTTGACAAGTGTTTTAGTTTCTTCTGGACACATATCAACAAAAGGGAATACATTTTAAAAAGAGATAAACCAATCGAGATGTTTTCTTGGTGTCAGAGCTCTGCAATAGTGAGACACTACAACTGGAGAAGAATATTTATTTTGAAACATCCTGGAAGATTAAAACTGTTTGCTGGATAGAGTCTCGAACTTTGCACCTTTGCCTTTCATGGCCAAGTACTCTACCACCCAAGCACGACTTACGATCCGTCCTCAAAGCTTCATTTCCTGCAGTACCTCGTCTCCTACCCTCCAAACATGACACTGAAAGGCAAAGATTCAGAGTTCGAGTTTCGCTCTGGCACACAGTTTTAATCTGCCAGAAAGATTCACATCAGCGCACATTCCGCTGTAGAACGAAAATTTCATTTTAGAACTTATATGTTCTTCATACATTCTTTTTCAGCCTCACATAGCTTCCTAAAACTACTGTGATTCAAACCTCTGTTGTCATGTGGTGCTGTATTACGGACAGGATTCTTATTTTCATGGAAATGGTATACGAGTCTTAGTGAAATGTCAAGCTTTCCTAGAAAATATTTAGTACTTAAGGGAATATACTACATAAAAAGTAAACGACAAGAGCAACGCCTTTAATGATTCACGAGTAACAGAAACAATGCCGAGTTACCGAAACGATGGATCTAAACTCACTTATCGTTGCGTATTTGCATGACCGCGTTCCAACTGAGCACTGGAACTGTAGAAAAACACAGTTTCATTTGTCACATAGACCCTTGTCATCCCAAAGCGTTATACAAATTGATAATACTTCGAACGTCGACAATCTTGTGAGTCTGCTAATTTTTCAGAGATGGCAGCATGACTACCTTCTACACGTAGTAGAAGTCGTACAGAAAGTTGTCATTGTCTTCGATTTAGTCCTTTGGAACCTTGTAATTGGAAAGGGATAATATATCAAAACTAAAAAAAAAAAGATTATCGATGTGATTAGAAAAGCCTACAGAAGATTCATTTTAATAGTGAAATTTTTATTAACTACATGGACAGTCATTAGGCTGTTGCTTTCTAAACAGCCTTATTTATGCTGAGAGTTTGAGAGGCACCAACATGCCTTGCTCATACTGTGGCATCAAGCAGTCAGGCCTGCAAGATGAGTGGTCTGCCAAGCGAGTGGATTTATTCTTATTTATCGTGCAACATCAATGACTGCCGGCCGCGGTGGTCTCGCGGTTCTAGGCGCGCAGTCCGGAACCGTGCGACTGCTCCGGTCGCAGGTTCGAATCCTGCCTCGGGCATGGATGTGTGTGATGTCCTTAGGTTAGTTAGGTTTAAGTAGTTCTAAGTTCTAGGGGACTGATGACCACAGCAGTTGAGTCCCATAGTGCTCAGAGCCATTTGAACCATTTGAACCATCAATGACTAGTACCCACAATTAAGCTACAAATTATTCTCCTGTTTGAATATTACGCAACGGAAACGGATAACGCACATCTGACTATTAGTAATTTACACAATTCTGATTGTTCACTACGCACTGGCAATACCACGTTTTTTTCTTACCTATCGGCTTTGATCAGCATGTGGCCATCGCACTGAATATGAATGGCGCACACATAATAAATTCTGGATGTCATGAATACACACTATTCGAAGAACAAGGCCACCAATCTTTTTCTTTTCACTATCTTTTTTATTCCGATAAATTCTATCATGATTCATAGATAACCTAAACACAGCATTACATTTTATACAACCGTTACAAATGAGAAACTCCGCCCAGTGGGCATGGCTTTACATTGGTGATTCTCCATCTTATGGTCTCGTAATTATCTAACGCTACAGTGCACTTTCTGGATAGGATGGTGGATCGTTTACTATATCTCACTTCGACTCTCACACCCATCATCACGAAAATTTCCTCCAGACCGGGCGGTACAAAAAGGAACATGCATAACCCACTACCTCTGAACCTATCTTGCTACTCTCCCATGCAAACCACACATACTTAAATTACATGAAATACATCACACTGGCAACATACAATACACCACAAAGAATAGTCACAACGTTAGAATCACATCACTTTCAGCTTTCCCACTTCAATTAGTATTCATCCCAGTTTCACACGACACTGCCCCACTTCGTAACTTTTCTTTCCTACGACGAACTCTGGAGGATATTTGCACTCTTCCTGTGCAATGCAAGCCAAGCTGGATAGACGGCTGACTCACCTTGCTTCTCTCTCGGAGTATTAGAGTTTGAATCCAGCGTCACACGGAAAAATAACGCGCAAAGTAATACTAAGATCATAGTCGTCACACACGCGAGTCCTCAACTGATACCTTGGACGAGCACTTCTCTGTCTCATACTCAGATTGAGACTCAGACAGTACTCACCACGTGGAAGTACTTGTCTCTAATTTCAAGTCCTGCACATGACATTTCTTAAATATTTCCAACTTATAGTACACACGCCAGTAATTCAGCTTAACTGTAGCAGTCGCAAGTACACTCCTGGAAATTGAAATAAGAACACCGTGAATTCATTGTTCCAGGAAGGGGAAACTTTATTGACACATTCCTGGGGTCAGATACATCACATGATCACACTGACAGAACCACAGGCACATAGACACAGGCAACAGAGCATGCACAATGTCGGCACTAGTACAGTGTATATCCACCTTTCGCAGCAATGCAGGCTGCTATTCTCCCATGGAGACGATCGTAGAGATGCTGGATGTAGTCCTGTGGAACGACTTGCCATGCCATTTCCACCTGGCGCCTCAGTTGGACCAGCGTTCGTGCTGGACGTGCAGACCGCGTGAGACGACGCTTCATCCAGTCCCAAACATGCTCAATGGGGGACAGATCCGGAGATCTTGCTGGCCAGGGTAGTTGACTTACACCTTCTGGAGCACGTTGAGTGGCACGGGATACATGCGGACGTGCATTGTCCTGTTGGAACAGCAAGTACCCTTGCCGGTCTAGGAATGGTAGAACGATGGGTTCGATGACGGTTTGGATGTACCGTGCACTATTCAGTGTCCCCTCGACGATCACCAGTGGTGTACGGCCAGTGTAGGAGATCGCTCCCCACACCATGATGCCGGGTGTTGGCCCTGTGTGCCTCGGTCGTATGCAGTCCTGATTGTGGCGCTCACCTGCACGGCGCCAAACACGCATACGACCATCATCGGCACCAAGGCAGAAGCGACTCTCATCGCTGAAGACGACACGTCTCCATTCGTCCCTCCATTCACGCCTGTCGCGACACCACTGGAGGCGGGCTGCACGATGTTGGGGCGTGAGCGGAAGACGGCCTAACGGTGTGCGGGACCGTAGCCCAGCTTCATGGAGACGGTTGCGAATGGTCCTCGCCGATACCCCAGGAGCAACAGTGTCCCTAATTTGCTGGGAAGTGGCGGTGCGGTCCCCTACGGCACTGCGTAGGATCCTACGGTCTTGGCGTGCATCCGTGCGTCGCTGCGGTCCGGTCCCAGGTCGACGGGCACGTGCACCTTCCGCCGACCACTGGCGACAACATCGATGTACTGTGGAGACCTCACGCCCCACGTGTTGAGCAATTCGGCGGTACGTCCACCCGGCCTCCCGCATGCCCACTATACGCCCTCGCTCAAAGTCCGTCAACTGCACATACGGTTCACGTCCACGCTGTCGCGGCATGCTACCAGTGTTAAAGACTGCGATGGAGCTCCGTATGCCACGGCAAACTGGCTGACACTGACGGCGGCGGTGCACAAATGCTGCGCAGCTAGCGCCATTCGACGGCCAACACCGCCGTTCCTGGTGTGTCCGCTGTGCCGTGCGTGTGATCATTGCTTGTACAGCCCTCTCGCAGTGTCCGGAGCAAGTATGGTGGGTCTGACACACCGGTGTCAATGTGTTCTTTTTTCCATTTCCAGGAGTGTATTTCAACCTAGTACTAGCACTCGCAAGTATTTCAACCTATTGCTACACGTGGTTTCACTGTGGCCGTTGGTCATTTCCGAAGATTACTACGATTCCCATAATATTACCCGCCTGTCATTTAATTCTCCCCCCAAAAACTCCTGAAATAGAGAAATAATTATTCCAAACTACTTTTAAGTATTTCACATGCATACCATCTCTCCACTCTTTTGTCTTTACGGAGCACACCTAAGACAGGTCATAGCAACACAAGACCCAGCGCCAGTGTGCCGAAACATGGCCGTTCTTCAGGTCATCTCGCACCTCTGTCGAGGTGGGGGATGACCATGCTACCGTATTTGTCAGCCACATTTCAGGCGCTCAAAGCTTTGGTTCCACCAAAGGTGACCAAAGGACTGTCTCAAAGATGATCGATCATATATTGCACATTCACTATCTACGGTTAGCAGACGACCATACATTCATTCATTTCACAGTTCTCACCAAATTGGTTGTAGGGATTTATTTTGTGGGAGTGCACATAAATTAAATAAATAAATTGTCATTCTTTCCTACACTGGTATCCGGATTCAGTGTATTAAGTGAAATTGAGTTATTATTACAAAAAATATGTTGTTGTGACAAGACTAACGAAGAATGTTGTACCTATTTTCAATGTCTGGCGGTACTGTGCCCTTTCAAGTTGAAATTAAGTAAACATTAAAAACTAGCTTTGACGATATGAAAATTTCTTGAAAATCTCAGTATTGCTGGAAGGAAATACGGGAAAGAAGCATTAAAGATTTCATGAATTGAGTAGCACATCTTTTCATTGAAATCCTCACACACAGGGAGATACTAGGCTGTTCTGCTGTGGAGCACACACGCTTACTTCGTTGTTAGTGAGCTCCTACTTCGCCTTCCTCGAACGCCGCTTGGTACGGCGACTTGCTGCATAATTACAGCAATGAGACAGCACGCTGCACCGCCCAGGTGCTTTGAGGTCGTCGGCCGCTCGCTGCTGCAAGGCGTGCAGCTGCCGGCACAAGGCCCCTTCCCACTGCTCTCCTCTGCGGCTGCAGAAGTTCCCAACACTGCCACGGCCGAGTGCTATGCCCTGTTGCCTTCAGCAAGCGTCATGTAATACAGGCGATACGCCAGGCTTGCCCTCAACTTCTGCTCGCAGATACATTATGGCCGCTCACATCTGCCGCAAGACCTAGCAAGTGTTGACGGTGCTGCGCCCACACTTTCCTTACTCCTATATCACTATGCCTTAATGGAACTGCCTAAACAAATCTGTGTGTACATATTTACGAATATAGGAAATTAATTTTAACTCATTTCAGGTTTGCGCTTACATCGCTTCTTTTTCCATATATGGTAACAAAATTAAAATAAACTAGTAGGATTGTCAGTAAGAAATGGGGTATTTAATACTAAACTTATTGGTGTTGTTCGTTCGTGAGAGTCACGGATACCTAGTACCTAAGTTAACTGTTATATATGTCACTGTCCTTTTCATTCTCCTCCGGTAGTACAAGGTTCTTGGTGTAATACCTCTTTATATTTTCAACATGTTCACGGCAATGCCAGTGACTGCTTTGACGCTCTTCAGGCTCCAGTGGGTTTGTTCTGTGGTTCTTTATAAACATGATCGAACTGTTGTTTCTATCAACACTATATCACCGACGTTCTACGTTATTGTTTTATCAGTTTATCGTATTGCTTCTTGCATGCCTCAGCCCTTCTGATAATCATTTGTTTTGCTTTTTCGATTTATTGCCCCACGTAACATACTCCTCTGGCATATTCCTAATGTTCTTCTGATTAGCCTGTCTGGTAACTGTTTAAAGAACATTTCTCCAGGTGAATGTTCTGTGGAGTCAGTACTAACACATTATGCACGTCGACGATGCCTGTTGCGTGAATACGCTTGGCGTAACCTATTTACTTGGTTCATCCATCATTCAATAATGTTAGAGACCACCCGGTTTCTTGGAAAATATGTCAGCCCCACACTATGTTGGGTCAATGTTTCCGGCCACGCTTTACTAGTGAATCGGCTGCCATTGTCACTAATGATTCATTTTGGCATGCAAACCTTGCTAGAGTAATCCTTGATTAACTTCCAGCCATTTTCCTCAAGGTGGATTTTCTTCGATGGTATAACCGTACGTAATGATAGAACAACTCAATCGTTACGTTATATACCCCCAGTAGATTTCAGCTAAGGCCCTACAAGATCTGCAGTGATAATTTTCTTAGGTTCTTTTGGCAATAACATGTACATGGATGGACAAGTCTCCAGTACATGCCGTTATGACATGGCCCACACTTCTCTGGACCGAAATGCCCACAGCTGCGGTGGGTATACAACACTATAGTTTCACTGCCTGGTCCAGGGAAACAGTCTCTCCACTCCTATTTATTTTCGTTATTCCTTAAGTATAACACACCATCATGTATAAGTAACAATTACTGAGCCTTTCTTCACTCACTCTATTTTATTTATTTTTGATTGTTCTCAGTTTCCCGCTTTCAATCTGCCCTCTTCTAATGTTCTTTAATGTCCTCCGCGCTATTATTTCGCGGATGACCACTTTCATCAGGCAAATTTTGTTATCCTGCGTGTCTGGAGGTGTGATTTGATTTTCTAGGCTTCGTAACAAGCGCGGAAGTTCATCTTGCACTACCCGTTGTGCACCTGATACATCTGTCCATCAAAATCAAGTTCTTGAAGAGCATATATCCATATCGTTAATCTGCCAAGGTACATTGTCAGCATACAGGATAGAGGTTAATGATTCATGACTGCAACTGACTTTCGTCTGGCAATGTAACACCTAAATTTCATTAGACCGGAAGCTGCGACCAACGCCTCATTTCCGGTCAAAGAATACTCTTGCTCATGCGTGGTTAACACATGACTAGCAAAAGCCACTGTGTTTATCAAAGCTTCTCCATTATGTTCTTCCTTTTGATGCAACTGAAAGAATCTTTTAAATTTTTTTCTGTTTTTCGGTATCAGGGATTCCCGTATACATGTCAACTTGTCTGGGCCGGGGTTTATTTCTTCCTGATCTCTCACGTGTCTTAATAACGGTATCACTTTCCGGCCAAACTCAGATTTTTTTAACTTTCTCAAATACCTCTTACAACGTCACCATGTGCCCCTCACACATGCAACTACCTTTTAAAATATCATCCACATATAATGTAATCTTCTTTAGTGATCCCTTCCCCATCAGTTGATCCAACATCCTAATGAGCAACGAAACACACAATGAAGCCAAATTCTGTACTGATCACACTGCCCATGATTTAAAAAGGCGATGTATGCTCTTGATTTTGGATCTAAAGTGTTTGTGACATCCGGACATTTTCTGTCCTCTAAACTTTTATATGATTTTATTTATATTTACTGGGTGACCTCTTCCTGTATCGAATTTGTTAACTTTTTGAAAGTCCAGGGGAAGTCTCATATTGCCGTTGTTCTTTGCCACGATGACCATTGACCGCTAAATTGTCTACGAGCTCTTTCTATCACACCTGATGCAAGTATGTTCTGTAATTTTTTTTTACTACAGCTTCTTTCCTTGCCTGAGGTATTTGATAAGGCAATGTAACATACTGTTTACGAGGTTTTATCTTTATCCTGTTAGGTGGGATCTTGATTACTTCTGATTCCCTTGCACAAACTTCTATGTATTTTCCAACAAATCAGGTCAGCTGTTCAGCTTCTCCAGATCCTAAATTTTTCTGATATTTTTATTCCCTAGCGACTTGACCTTCCTTTTTCTCACTAGTCGGAGCTACCCAGTTACAGTTAGCGTCCACCAAAATTTCTTCTTTTTGCCTTCATACATTGCTACACGGTGTATTTGGAAAAACCCTGGTATGCTGCCTACTGTCCCTTTCTCAAAAAAAATTAACGTTTACTCCTCCTCTTCGTAGAGCCATATTTCATTTCTTCCACGTCTTATTTCAGGCCAGTGGCCTGTCAACCAGTCGGATCCTACAGTTAATTTCTCTTTCCAATTAGGTACAACTTCAGTGCCCACGTGATACAACCTCTCCTATTTCGGCGTCCAGTGGTACTTGACATTCAATTGTTTCTCCATATTTACCACAGCGCTTTTTATCTTAAACCATTTAACTGGCAGACTGTGCATTAGCTGCCGTCCCGAGTTTAGTAGTTCATTGTAAATGTTACTCGTTACTAAACGTTGGTCAGTCCTAAAAAAAAAGTTACAAAATAATTGAAGCAAAATATTCATTTTACAGGATCTAGGTTACAGAGATCATTCCTTTGCTCAGAATGCGATCTTTTGCACTAACCATCATAGTGGTTATTAACGTTAATGCTCGTTAATACCATCATAAATGCCTACTGGCAACATTTATGGAACAGAAAATTGCTGGAACATGCTTTCGAAAATGAATTTACCGTTTTTTGCTATTATTCCCCACACATTTTGAATGATACTAATAGGTAAGATTTCAAAGAGTGATTTGTTAATTACAATGGCACAGATGCACTCACACTCTAATGAAACAAGAACTCAGTTCTGAATATGTTTTGAAGGTTGAAAATGTAACAAGTAAGAATCAGTACCAGTAAGCAAACGAGAATAGTTTTCGGTGTTTCAGCTTCGTAATCTATCGACATAAAACCAGTGAAAGAGGATTTAAGTCGCTTATTATAGCTTAATTTTCACATCACATACTTGTCTTCTTGGTTATTTAAAAAGTATAAACAAAAATAAAGTTAAGCTTACGGGGACAAATGCGTCATATTTCTGGGTCAGATACGAATTTGAAACCAGAAAAACGAGTGAAAATGTTTTCCTGACTATGTTAGCAGCATAAGCACTCTAATATTTACTATTTAAAGCAACACTCGCGAGCACACGAGAGAAATTACGAAGAAAGCAACTATAAAGAATCTCTTTGTATGCAATACTCTGCTAATGTTTTGGAACATGTTACATGGCGGCGCCGGTTTCAAAATAGTGTACGATATAAGCCTGTAACACCATCTTCCCTTTTTTCCCTCCATGGTTGAGTGCATCATTGTATTCGGTGGGTATATGAGTAACGATAAGAATCTACAACTGTATTACGAATGCTTCAGGTAGAATCATGCAGTAGAAAATAAGGGTAGTGGCGCTACAGACTTAATCCACACTTCATTCTGAAGCCAGTGGCACCATGACACGTGCCTCAAAACATTAGCAAACTATTGTTTACATGGAGATTGTTTGCGACTGCTTTTGTTCTTAAATTCTGTCGTGTGACCGCACCAGTTGTTTTATAAAGTGCCGGCCGCGGTGGTCTAGCGGTTCTAGGCGCTCAGTCCGGAACCGCGCGGCTGCTACGGTCGCAGGTTCGAATCCTGCCTCGGGCATGGATGTGTGTGATGTCCTTAGGTTAGTTAGGTTTAAGTACTTCTAAGTTCTAGGGGACTGATGACCACAGATGTAAAGTCCCATAGTGCTCAGAGCCATTTGTTTTATAAAGCGAATATTGTAGTGCTTAAGGCAATAACATAGCTTCAGGAAGACATTTTCAAAAGTTTCTATGGACTTAATTGCATATTTTATCCATAAATACGTCGCATTTGGCGTCATAAATGTAACATGATTTTTGTGTATCCATTTCAAATACCCATGAAGAGAATTACGTGATGTGAAAATAATGCTTCCGTAATCCATTTAAATCCTTTTTTACTGTTTCTGCGTGGATGGGCGATGAAGCTCCGAAAACAATAGCTGTTTGTTACTGGTATTGACTCTGAATTGTTACATTTTCAACTTTCAAATCATAAGCATAACATGATGGATGGTCACGTTTGCAGAAAAACTTAGGTTTTCTTTGTTCGCACATAAGTGTGTGCCGTGTGGGAAGAAGTAGACAAGGAATGTTATTATGACTTGTGGATGTCAGCAAAAAGAAAGATTCTCAAAATGTTGAAGGAACAGAAATGCGTGAGGTACACTTTCGCAAAGAAATTTCTTTTTTTATTAGACCACCAGTGTGTCATTGTCATAGCAGTTTATACACCGCCCCCCTCTGACATCTTATCTTAGTCATTTAGTGTAGAGGCAAATACCAAGAAATGATAAATTCAGTTTTTGAAGCATATTCCAAGAATTTATAATCCAACAAATGTCACCAAAAGGCAGTTCTGATGATACAAGGGGTCTTCAATGAGTAATGCAAGCCTTTTTCTTCTCGGGCAGTTTTAGTTGAAAAATGAGGAATTTCATCTACATCATACTCAGCAAGCCACCTAATGATGTATGGCGGAGGGTACTTTCGGTACCACTATCTGATCCCTCCAACCCTGTTCCACTCGCGAATAGTGCGTGGGAAGAATGATTGTCGGTACGCCTCTGTATTGACTCTAATTCCTTGAATTTTCTCCTCGTGGTCAATATGCGAGATGTATGTGGGGGGAAGTAATATGTTGCCCGACTCCTCCTGAAAAGTGATGTCATTAAATTTCAGTAGTAAATCTCTCCGTGATGCATAACGCCTCTCTGCTAGTGGAGTTTTTTTTAACATCTCCGTAACGCTCTCTCGCCAGCTAAACGATCCCGTGACGAAACAAGCCTCTCTTAATTGGATCTTCTCTATCTCCTCTATCAGTCGTACCTGACAGGGATCCAAGGTAGATGAATCGGGCGAAGAAGCGCCTTATAAGCCACTTCTTTCGTGGATGTGTTACATTTCCCTGAGACTCTTCCGGTGAATCTGCGTCTGGTGTCTGCTTTTCCGACTATCTGTTTTATATGGTCATCCCACTTAAGGTCGCTCTGGATAGTTACGCCTAGATATCTTACGGCAGACACTGTCTACAGTTGTTTGTCATCAATAGTGAAGCCGTACATTAGCGGATTTCTTTTCCTATGCGCAGTATGTTACATTTAGCCGGCCACGGTGGCTGAGGGGTTCTAGGCGCTTCAGTCAGGAACCGCGCGACTGCTACGGTCGCAGGTTCGAATCCTGCCTCGGGCATGGATGTGTGTGATGTCCTTAGGTTAGTTAGGTTTAAGTAGTTCTAAGTTCTAGGGGACTGACGACCATAGATGTTAAGTCCCGTAGTGTTCAGAGCCTTTTTTTTTTTTTGTTACATTTATTTACGTTTAGGGTCAACTGTCAGAGCCTGCACCATTCATCTATTTTCTGCAGTTCGTTCTGCAATTTCTTACTATCTTCTGGGGTTGCTAGTTTGGTACAGACAAATGCATCATGGTTGCTGTTGTACAGCGTGGAATATTTCTCCTTCAGTCCCTACAGGTGTATGAAGTTGCGATCGTTGTTGCCGCTATAAGTAGCCTTCAAAATAAGTCTGTAACGGAGGTGCACTCAAAGCGGGGAGCCGTCATTGAGTTTCTTTTGGCGAAAAAACATAATTTCACAGAAATTCATAGACGCTAGCAGAATTCTACAGAGACCTGACAGTGAACCAAACCATGGTACGTTACTGGGAGAGGTCTCTGTCATCGCAACATGACCGCGCAAACTTGGCCGAACTCTTGTGTGACTACGGGCGCACGCAGCTGTGACTCCTGCAATGTTGCAACGTGCGGACACTCTCATTACAGGTGATCACAATCAAACATTTCGTTGCTCAACCGGACGTCTCTGATGGTAGTGCTGACACCCATGTCCACCAGTTCTGTTACCCAAGCGTGTGTCCCCCCAGGGTTTCTCGCTACCTAACGAAAGACCATAAAAAGACCGTCTGTGCGGAGCTGCTTGTGTATTACGACGCTGATGGTGACAATTTTTTGTCGAACATCGTAACAGGTGATGAAACATGTGTTCATCACTTGAAACCGGAAACAAAACGCAAATTCATGCCTCCCCTTCGAAGAAAATGATCAAAGCATCACACTGAGCAAGTGAAGTCATTGCGATGGTCTTCTGAGACTTTGAAGGGGTTATTCTGTTTGATGTCCTCCCTCATGGTGCAACGATAAAGTCTGATGTGTATTGCGCTGCACTCAGGAAACTGAAGAAACGACTTCAGCGTTCTTTTCACAAAAAAATGGCAAATGAACTTCTCCTTCTCCATGACAACGCAAGGCCTCACACAAGTCTACACACCCAATAGGTGCTCATAAGACTTCTTTCGTCCTCTCTCATTCACCCTACAGCCCAGACCACGCATCTTGGCCCAATGAAGTATGCAATGGAGGGCAGTGAGTGGATGATGAGGAGGTTATTCATGCAGCAAGAAGTCGACTCAGACCACGACCAGGGAAATGGTACCACACAGGTATAGATGGTCTCCCAAGGCTTTATAAAGTCGTCGCACTGACCGGAGATTTTGTCGCAAAATTGATAGTCGGGAATAATATGGTGTGTTGGAATCCTGAATATAACCAACCTGCTTCCAGGAAACGCCCTTCGCACTAATGAGCATTTGAACTAATATCTTCTGTATTACTTAGGTCAAAATTTCGCACTGTGAATAAAGGAATGGTCCCAACAGCCTAGACATTGTAAATTGGAGGTTTTGCTTCAACAACTGCGTGAGTAATGTTAGACCAACCTAGGTATAGGCCATGTCATACGTATTGACATTCACCGTAAGCTTACTTGCTGGCTAGTGCGATGGCTCCCTTGTAGGATCTGTTGTCTGCTGGCTGGCTGCTCTGCAGGGAGCTGTGCATGTTTTCTGTGATAGCCAGGATGTTAATTTCCTTGTGAAGCCTTGTAAGATTCCCTGAATGCTACCTGTGCTGTACAGTCAGAAGTCCTGTCTGATGTCTCACGTCACAGCCTACCTCTTTGATGCCTGACGTTAAATCCTAGAAAACTGGAACCCTTGAGGCCAAACAGAATTTCACGTGCCCACTGGCTGATCAGCAATCTTTCTCAGGTGAGTGTAAAGAAATTATTTGGTAAAAAAATTTTCACACATCTTATAGTTCATTCATCAGCTTCATGATGATCTGCCTATAATTTCCTTAATGATGATAGTTACTGTGATATTTCGGTATTAAATGAACTACTGTAAGGATTTCATAAAGTTTGCAACGTTATTGCAAATACATTGGAGTAAACGATTCAGCTGAAATTCAACAGAAGTAGAGATTTATTTTCCCCATTATTATTACCTTTATTTTTCTTCATTGAAACATTATCGTTGAGCAGTTTTTTTCATAATAGGTAAGTTCCTTTTTCGCCATGTTAAAATCTGTTTCTTTCGCCAAAGCACAATATTCCAACGCATTTGAAACTGAGAGAAAGCAAAGTTAATAGTTTATGAAAATGCCTATTCTTAGTATTAAAATAAACTGTAACTACTTCACATATATTACCTCAAACCCACAGCAGGCCTCGTTTCACCAGCCGTCTATGGCCCTTAAAAAATTACATTATTTCGTTAAAAAAATCTGTAATCGCTCGAGTATTGCGCTGGACGTAAAAGTTACTCACATTAATCATATGGTAAAATACCTATCTCTCTGGGTAGTGTCGTTTGCCAATATCTTGTTTTGAAACGTGAAACCATTTCTGAGCTACGAGGAATTTTGTGACTTTCATTCTGGTTTTTTTCACTGGTGTGAGAGTTCGGTATCAAGCGCTTTACATACAATCACAGTTTAAAGAATAATCCAATATGTTAGCTACATTTCATAAACAGCAACATACGACCTAGTATGCACCAAATGCAAATTCATAGCAAGATCTATTTTTCAACGCAGACTTCCCGAAATTCTTGCAGTAATTTATTTAATTTAGAAATATCCCGGTAATTATCACCATTACCGAAGTAATAAATTGTTCATCGCGGAGCTGACGCATGCAGCTCTAAATCATGCGAGAATCAATATTTTTTACCGATAGTCTCTTTACAATCATTTGACAAAGGTTGCAACTGATCTGTTTGCATGCCTTGCAGTTAAAGGGTTGTAGCCTGCTAGCTTCCAAGCCGAAGCACGCACTGCGTGAGAGGTTCAGCATGCGGATGATGATGATGTTTGGTACGTGGGGCGCTCAATTGCCCGGTCATCAGCGCCCGTACAAAGTAGCCTGCTAGCTTCCAAGTCGAAGCACGCACTGCGTGAGATGTTCAGCATGCGGATGATGATGATGTTTGGTACGTGGGGCGCTCAATTGCCCGGTCATCAGCGCCCGTACAAAGTCCCAATTTTTACACAGTCAATTTTCTTTTCACAATCCTATCTAGTCACACTCACAAATGATGATGATCACGAAATGATGGAGACAACACAAATCCCCAGTCCCCGGGCAGAGAAAATCGAGCCCGGAACCCCGTGATCCAGAGGCAGCAACGCCAGCTAGTCACGAGACCACGAGCTTCAGACTCAGCATGCGGGGAAACAGTCCCCTGCCCCCCTCACCCCCCACCCACCATCACTTGCTAACTCGCAATGAGGTATGCCATCTATCAAACTTACGACGAACTTTCCTCTGTGTGAGATGGGCTCTACATGTACATATGTCTCGAACGGTGCTTCACATACATTTTAAAGGGGATTTACTTAACAGCATGTAGTTTCGCCCTTGATTTTGACGCTAAGTTATAGAATCTTCTGAACAGCGGCCTATTTGCTTCAGTTCTCATAATATTCGTTGCCAGATCCTTTTTATGTCAGTTTTTCAGAAATAACCTGCTTGATTTTACTGCATAGTAATACTAGACGCCATGCAACTACTTATTTCATTTATTCATTTATCCTTCATACACGAAATCAAATTTGGTACAATGTACATGTCAGATACAACCACGAATATGAGCGTGCGTGTTAAGAAATATTATGTATAGATGAAGGGTACTGGAATAACGATCAAGATCTATCAAAATTTAAAATTTACTTCATAAACTCATTTTATAGAGGAATGGAGGTACTATAACTTGGCAAGGAATTTTCAAAAAGGAATCAAGGTGCTCTAAAATTTATGATAAAGTCTTCATGTGCTGGAGAAAAACAATCGGGGTCCAGTCGGTGCCATGGAAGAACGATCCATTTTCTACTTAGGACTTTTTATTCTCCTTACGTTTCATCTTATAACGCTGTAGCTTCATGTTATTGCCACTTGCCAGTCACTCACACTTTTAAAAAGAAGTTGTCAGTATTACATTCTCTAGTAATAAGGCAAAAGCCGATATAAAACTGCGACACATTGTGCATCCAAAGTAGGCTGGAAAAGAAGTTCATCTCTGTTGATGAACAGAAGCACTCATGTATTACTGTTATCGCGATTGTGTATAAAATAGTTTCTTAAGTGAACAGAATACATCAGAAATGTTGCAGAAAAACATTACAACCCTGTGCACCATACAATTACAAGGAAGAGAAAAGTGGTGGGGCGTATTTATGATTCTTCAAAAAGGTTATGGGTCATGAATCGCGTTACAGGTGACAACTGTTTGAGACCTTACAATTTAAATGTTTTCAGACTGTCCCACTTTCAGAAAGTAACAGATTCCTGAAGGAATTCGCCGGCCGGAGTGGCCGAGCGGTTCTACGCGCTTCAGTCCGGAACCGCGCGACCGCTATGGTCGCAGGTTCGAATCCTGCCTCGGGCATGGATGTGTGTGATGTCCTTAGGTTAGTTAGGTTTAAGTATTTCCAAGTTCTAGGGGACTGATGACCTTAGATGTTAAGTCCCATCGTGCTCAGAGCCATTTCAACCATTTAATACAGACACTGTACAGCAAGGATTAGCCACAGAAAGCCGCTGGTACGAACTATTTCTGAGGCTACTGTAAGTTCTGCGTGGAGATACCTGCTGAGTTCTCATACTGCTAGTGGAGAACTTCGTAGGGATCGACATTGGCCGTTGTTGGCTGTTCGAAATTTTATCTTGTTTAAAAGTTGTTAGAACCCTTATTGCTGTAATGGTATGCGACTACACGTGGCTTTCAGATTCAGGCAAAATTTGCCCTCGTCCTACGGTTTATCTCATTAAGTTCTGCGTTGAGATTGCAGTACAGAAAGAAAGAATACATCAGGGAAGGGAACTTAATTACTCCGCATCAACTACTGAGCTGTGGAACCGAATTAACATTTCTATTTCAGTTTATATATCTAGTAAAAATTTATGAGAACTTCTCACTTTATAATGAAGCCACACACGCTAACTAGGTTCTCTTTTTTTCCTCTCATGACACTCAGTCACGCTCGTATGTTGTGAAATGAGGTGACGCTCCCAGCGTCTACTCTAGTCACGCTATTAAATTGTTGTCCCTGCAGGGGGTTCTGTAGCCCACAAACGTGATTCAGGTCAGGAGCAGACTCAAGTAGCCTGAAATATTAAAATCGTTTAATCAGTGGTCCAATGCTTGTTGCCAGCTCCATATCTTCAGCTTTCTTCAGGAGTTCAGCAGTTAGATACTGGTAAATACAAACTAACTCTAACTTATAACGATATGTTTACGTAATGTGTATACATAAACATACAGTTACAAATGTCCCCGTTCGTAGTCGCTAATTATATCAATATGTTTACTTTTGTGCTGTAACATATAGCTGCCGGCCGCGGTGGTCTCGCGGTTCTAGGCGCGCAGTCCGGAGCCGTGCGACTGCTACGGTCGCAGGTTCGAATCCTGCCTCGGGCATGGATGTGTGTGATGTCCTTAGGTTAGTTAGGTTTAAGTAGTTCTAAGTTCTAGGGGACTGATAACCACAGCAGTTGAGTCCCATAGTGCTCAGAGCCATTTGAACCATTTTTAACATATAGCTAGAATCACCGGTGGAAATATATTTGCGAACGTCGACCGTGTGCGGTTGTTTCTTGTTGGATCGTCTGATCAGTCGGAAGTTGAATTGCAGAGGAGAGTATATGCCTATTCAAAATATAATTATTTTTGGATAGCTCAACATGAATCTCCTAAGGGACCGTAGGTTATCATGCATTTACCAGTAGAATATGGCGCGGAGAAAATATTTAGCCTCATGCAACTTCCGTCCGATTTCGACGAAGGAATTCGTGATGTGAACTCTCTATTTGGCAGAAACATAAAGAAAATTAAATAACTTCATGAAGGAGTGAGACATAGATTCTATTTTAAATAAATAGTCCATACACCAGTTCCATTTAACTCCGAATTTACGGCAATTAATAGATGAACTTACACTGCAATGAAGGATTTAACATGGATGCCGTTTTGATTGGCACTTCTCTTCTCGTAATGAAAATAATTCGTTTGACATTTTCACATACACGTCGCACAATATATCTACTGCTATGCAGTATTGCATTTTCAGTATTGCACTTTTACTTTACACTAAAATAATATTATTTTTAACGATAATAATACGGCGGCAAGACATGCGCGTCCGACACAAGTTACAAGAGACAAGAGAAGAAAAAAATGACTAACTGAGTAACGGTTAATCGAGAATATCTCGTACATCAAAAGAATGTGTAAAAGTGTTCTTCTGTCCGTTTTTCGCGCCGCGGTTTTCAAAGTCAGTAACTCACTGCATCTCTGACGGCGCTTCGACAATAAACAAGTTACGTCACAGGTCGTTCATCTTTTACATTCTCGCAAAATTATTTGCTAACTGTAGCTGTTGCCGAGCGACTGCGCGATTAGTGAATGATTTAAAATGATAAGGCAATCACATAATGTTACAAACTCGATGTATATTATTTGCGATACGACACACAGAAGCAGCAAGCTAATGTTCCGCTCTTTGTGATGAGAATTTACTGAATTATATGCGCTGGAAATTCTACGAGGAAAGACATGACTATAGTTCTCCACGCTTTTAGGAATTTTTCCCGAACAAAGCAACAGGCAGTGCCCCCTCGACTGGAAATGGAAAAATAAATACCGCTTACTTAATTAATTAATTAATAATGCAAACTACAGTCTTTGAAAATGGTGTGAAAATTTCGTGTTCTCAGAAAATTTAAGATCCAGTAATAAGATGATTGGAATTTTAACTTACGGGTTCGGAGACGGAAGAAAATTTATGGTAAATACGAAGTGGACAGTTCGAGAAACAGGTATCAGGTGTTGGAGCTTTGTCTGTCATAGTGTAAACTCTGTAGGACCACACTGAACTGACGTTTCATGTTTCGCCGTTGTCAGGTACTACGTAATGAGGACTAAACATCAGTTCATGAGCGGAATGATTTGTATCTCTTGTTATATTTTGATTGCGTGACAATTATTAACAAATTTAAAGTTATTGTTTTCCTGAGTGTAAGATTTTCCACCGCTCTCAAGGCAGTTACGCGTAATCAGTAGTGTAGTATGTTTCGGTGATACCAGTTCTCTCTCTCTCTCTTCACCTTGCGCCAGTTGTTGTGACTTATGAAATGTCACAGTGTTCTTTTCGATATCGGAAATTGTCAGTAACAGATCGAAAGTACAGTCATCAATCAAAGTAAAGTTACGGTCACACGTCTAAGGATTCATGCAACCACCGCTGATATAGACACAGCAAATAGTTCAAATGGCTCTGAGCACTATGGGACTTAACAGCTGTCGTAGTCAGTCCCCTAGAACTTAGAACTACTTAAACCTGACTAACCTAAGGACATCACATACATCCTTGCCCGTGGTAGGATTCGAACCTGCGACCGTAGCAGTCGCGCGGTTCCGGACTGAGCGCCTAGAACCGCTCGGCCACCACGGCTGGCTAGACACAGCATTTCATGGAGTAAGCGACATAGCGCAAAATGTATGAATGACTTTTATCGAAGTTTGACAGCAACTGGTATCCAGTATCCAAAATATGACAGATAAGATAGACAATGAGAAATGTCCATGACAAAAAAATTCGCTCGTATTGTATGCGATAAATCTTACAGATTTTTCTCTGAAAACTATTTATAAAGTGGACTTTTCGATAAGCTATAGCCCTACATGCAACACACTCAAAGAAATGAGGATTATGTCTCTGTGCACTTACTGGTCGAAGCTGATCTGGTGGCCTTCAGTTTCCTGTTACAGACGCTTTCTGTATGAATCTTGTCTTCCCAACTCCTTCTGTAGGTCACATTCATTTTACTATTTTTGGATATTAGAATGTGCTTTGTGTAGGCACAACGCACTTAAGACCACAGCCCGGTTTAGATTTTCTACGCGGCACGAAGTATTCGCCTGTCTGGAAGATACGCAACAACATAATATTCAGCTTCAGAGTGAAAGATCTGCAATGTATACTGAAAAAAGATTTCGCCTTCGAGTTCGTGTTAAAAATTATCATTCGTGGTAAATACATTTGAACAATGAATCCAGAGGTTTTTCTGTCTCAGGATATAAATAATTTATGGATTAGTATCCTAGCTGTTATCTGCGGATCAACGGCCCTCAAGTTTACCGCTGGCAATCAGACTTTCGAATCACGATCGCCGGAAAGACAGTCTTCCAGAACCTTCTCGCCACCCCTCACCATCCCACCCCCACCTCAGCCCACAAGCACAGTCTTCCCACTATGGCTATCCTGTAGTTGTACTGTAACCACAGTGAGGAAGCGCTACATGACCAGAGGTCCTCTGAAGTGCGGCAGCAGTTCCTCGAGAACATTTAACCAGCTTCTTTCAATGCAGCAAAATTTCCGAATGCACATTACACTGGAGCGACAGTGCGTTTCAAATACAGAGGTATGTAAACAGGCAGAATACGGCGCTGCGATCGGCAACGTCTACATAAGACAACAAGGGTCCGGTGCAGTTGTTATATCGGTTACCGCTGCTACAATGGCAGGTTATCGAGATTTAAGCGAGTTTGAACGTGGTGTTATAGTCAGCGCGCGAGCGATGAGACGCAGCATCTCAGAGGTAGCGATGAAGTGGCGATTTTTCCATACGACCATTTCACGAGTATACCGTGAATATTAGGAATCCGGTAAACATCAAATCTCCGACACAGTTACGGCCGGAAAAAGATGCTGCAAGAAAGGGACCAACGACGACTGAAGAGAATCGTTCCATATGACAGAAGTGCAACTCTGTAGCCAATTGCTGCAGATTTTAATGCTGGGCTATCAACAAGTGTTAGCGTGCGAACCATTCCATGAAACTTCATCTAAATGGGCTGTCGAAGCCGAATGCCCACTCGTGTACCCTTGATGACTGCACGACACAAAGGTTTGTGCCTCGCTTGGGCCCGTCAACACTGACATTGGTCTGTTGTGACAGGAAACACGTTGAATGTTCGCACAAATCTCGTTTCAGATTATGTTAAGGGACTAGTATGGAGACAACCTCATAAATCCATGGACCTGTGTATCAGCGGTGGACTGTTCAAGCTGATAGAGGCTCTAATTGTGTGAGATGTGTGCAGTTGGAGTGATATGGGATCCCTGATACGCCTAGATACGACTCTGACAGGTGACACATACGTAAACATCCTGTCTGATCACCTGCATCCAATCATGTCCATTGTGCATTCCAACGAACTTGGGCAATTCCAGCAGGACAATGCGACATCCCACACGTCCAGAACTGCTACAGAGTGACTCCATGAACACTCTTCTCAATTTAAACACCTCCGCTGGCCACCAACATGAACGTTATTGAGCATATATGTGACGCGTTGCAACGTGCTGTTCAGGAGAGATCCCCACCCACCCGTACTCTTACGAACTTATGGACAGCCCTGCAGCACTACTTCACACGTTAGCCGATTCCATGCCACGTCGTGCTGCAGCACTTCTTTAGGCACCCGTGGACCCTACACGGTATTAGGCAGGTGTACCAGTTTCTTTGACTTTTCAGTGTATGTCATCAACCTGGTAACTACAGGGCTGCCTCGTCTCGTTATAACGGTTCTCATATTGAAGGTGTGCCACTCTTACGTTGTTCCATGCTTTCCGCCATTTCTCACTGGTAGGAAGAGAAGAGTTCTTGTGAGGGAGCATATCGTCAATTCCACACAGACTAACTAACAGGGAATTAAGTGCATAAGAAAACATGAAGGTCTCGGTAGTGTTCTGATTACTTTCATTTGTAGCTGTGTTAAGCCCATATGCAACCACTTGAACGCCATCTGTTTCTTATGATGATACGCAATGACACGAAAACCAGTTTGGCCTTAGGAAAGGTAAAATGCGTCAGAGAGGCATTTGTGACGTTGTGGTTGATAATGGAAGCAAGACTAAAGTAAAATCAAGAGTCGTTCGTAGGATTGGTCGTCCTGAAAGAAGCGTTCGACACTGTCAAATGGTGCAAGATGTTCGAAATTTTGAGAAAAATGGGAGTCAGTTGCAAAGAAAGACGGGTAATATACAATATGTTCAAGAGCTGAGAGGGAACAACAAGAGTGGAAAACCAAAAACCAAGTGATAGAATATAAAAGAATGAAACACAAGGATGTAGACTTTCGTCCATGCTGTTTCATCTATGCGTCGAGGGAGTAACGAGGCAAATAAAAGATTCAAGACTCGAATAAAACTTGAACGCGAAAGGATATTTTATATAATGATAAGATCTAATGCTATCCGCAGTGAAAGCGGAGAAGAATTACAGGGTCTGCTGAATGGAATGAACAGCCTAATGAGTACAAATAGGGATTGACAGTAAATCGAAGGAAGACCAAAGTAATGAGAAGTAGTAGACACGAGAACAGCAAGGAACTTTTCAGGATTGGTAATCACGAACTAGATAAATTTAAGGGATTCTGCTACTGAGGCAGCAAAATAACACATGAAAGTTGGAGCAAAGAGAACATGAAAAGCAGAATAGCGTTGGAGAAAAGGGCATTCGTACTCAAGAGGTGTCTATTTGTACCAAACATAGGACTTAGTTTGAGGAAGAAACTTTTGAGAATGAAATAGGATCCTACTCCAGCGAAACATTCCAAATATACCTTTCAATGTATTTACCGTTGTACCACCGCTACTCTGGTAGGAACAAATCAGGTGAATCTAGAGAAGGTTTCTACTGCAAAAAATGCCGGCCGGAGTGGCCGAGCGGTTCTAAGCGCTACAGTCTGGAACCGCGTGACCACTGCGGTCGCAGGTTCGAATCCTGCCTCGGGCATGAATGTATGTGATGTCTTTAGGTTAGTTAGGTTTAAGTAATTCTAAGTTCTAGGGGATTGATGACCTCAGAAGTTAAGTCCCATAGTGCTCAGAGCCATTTTTCTGCAACAAAAACTTACACATTTCCTCTTTTGGAACATGTTAACGGTCTGGCGAAATCTAGCAACACCGATTTCATCGGTTTCTTTAGCTGCTTGAAAGCCAGATGTCTGTTCAAGGTATTATGAGCAGATTTACTTAACGCACACATGTAATTTCCTAAAAAAAATTCTTTACATCAGTGTACACTCCTGTCCAAATGACACAGTCTGTCAATTTTCGCCGGCCGCGGTGGCCGTGCGGTTCTGGCGCTGCAGTCCAGAACCGCGGGGCTGCTACGGTCGCAGGTTCGAATCCTGCCTCGGGCATGGGTGTGTGTGATGTCCTTAGGTTAGTTAGGTTTAAGTAGTTCTAAGTTCTAGGGGACTTATGACCTAAGATGTTGAGTCCCATAGTGCTCAGAGCCATTTGAACCATTTTGTCAATTTTCCGTAGTCTTATAAAACCCCATTTGTCCTCCCACAGGCGACTCATGGAAGGGCTGCGAAGGGCAAATGATAGTATTAGCAGACACCACGATTTTTGGTCTGTGGCCACCTCGTTTTCAATAACAATTCATTACTGAAGAAGGAAAACAATACTCAGCCCAATTTATTTTCTCAACACTATTGTTAATCTTCTGGTCTTTATACTAAGAACTATGTTCTCAAGAAGCGCCGGGAACTCCGATAGTACAACATTAAACTCCCCGGAAACTGCCTTCAAACAGTGTATCTAGTATATGAAACAAAACAGTCGCCCCCGTCGACAGCCCAAAGGAGACTCAATAAAATTCGAAATGGTTCAGTCTGTGCTGAAAGCGGTTAAAAACTTAGAATAACCTCCACAAGGGATATCAGCTTGATACAAATCCAGAATTCTTGCACTTTATTTTACAGGTCCGTCTTGAGCACACAAACTTTTACACTTCACTATTACCGGTTTCGGCTACCGTCATCTTCAGATCTGTTACAAACCAAAATATTGTGTAAATAACTAAGTTCGGTTTCCTGACGCTAAATATATGAAAGGCCTCGTGCTACATAAGAAAGATAAAAAGTGTTTACATGATTACCGGCCATGTATACCAGCCATACAAACCTTTAAATTATTCTGATGTAGTATCAACGTCAAACTAAACATGTAGGTACATAGTGCTGGTGATGATCAGAATGCGGCTGGCATTTATGCAAAGGATCTGAGACCAGTAGAGCGCACTGTAGCTAGGGTGTAACCTCCCCACAGAAAAATAAAATAATGAATATGGACCTTGAACCAAATGTAACCTCCCAACAAAATTAATAATTAAATGAACTTTTCTAATATTGTAACCTCTGAACAAAATTGGTTTCAATGTAACCTCTGAACAAAATTGGTTCCCATTTATAATCTGTGTGCAAAACTGCATTCACATTTAATGCAACCTCAAAATTCAATTCGTAAATCCGGAAATAATAATAAAAAACAAATTAGTAACCTGATAAATTTTATGAGGACAGCAGCGCTGCCCTTCGGCCCTGTATTCTGAATAAAAAAGCAAAAATTCTTACCTCAATAAAAAACTGCAAATATATCTGCTCTTATGTAGAAATTTTTTGACACAGCTTCGTGCAATGCTGGCGTATATATATTTTTTTGATTCTTGGAAGGAATGATCATGCATTGGAAATATTCTTTAAATTGAAATGAACGCTTTCTTTAAAAAAGTTACTTTATATTGTAAAAATTATTATTGGGGCATTTTTAGGAACAAATTAAATGACAATTAACATACATTATTAGATATGCGCAAGGCTGCTTCTTTACCTTCTACAACAATACTCATCCTCGAGAGTCCTGACCAGAGTCCCGAGCAGAGCACACAGCCGACACGCGCCGACTCCCGCCGACTCACGCAGACTACTCAACACTACTGTCGACTCGCGCAGACAGGCGCAGACTAGCGACAAGCAACAACTAACGACATACTACTCTCTGGTCAGAGACTCTGTCATGCCTCGCCCATCGCCGGCAACGCATACGTCTTACAAGGGTACAAGATTAATCTTGACATTGTTAACCTGTATACCAACGTCCCAGTAAACAATACGTTGGAGATTATAAGAAAGAACTCACTAACGTATAAGAAGAGTAGTCAAGACGAAATAGTAGAACTCTTGGAAATTTCAGAACTTGTGTTGTCATTTAATTATTTTAAATTTAACGATAAGATTTATCAAAAGTTTGTCTGGTATTGTAGCTGAGATATTTGTAAATGAGTCAGAAAATAAGTTTTTTGAACAAAATCCTGACGTCTGCGAAAGAACTCTATTTCAGACGTTAGGTAGACCACATCAAACTAATATACAAAGGCAACATAAGTGAAATACGCGAGGTTTCAGAAAGAGTGGGGGAGATGCACGACAAAATTAAGTTCTCAGTGGAACTGGAAGCAGAAGGAAGTATAAGTTTTTTGGCTCTTGGGTTAAGCAAAAGAGATGGAAAGCATAAGATTAGCGCGTTTAGGAAGACGACGACTACTGATTCGATTATGAATGTGAAATCCTGTCGCCCAAAGAAGCATAAATGGGCATACTTCAGGGCCATGATCAACAGGATGCTAAAACTTTACTCACCCCTAATGACGAGGTAGAAGAACTAAGTGTGATTAGACAAGTAGCCAAGGCAAACAGATATAAGGATCAAGACGTAATGAAATTTTACAGTGAACTAAAACCAAAAATATGTGACAGGCAGAAAATAGAACCAGAAGGAAAGATGTTTGTTGCTATGTTGTACAATGGTGTATTTTCCGATAGAACTGCTCAGGCTATCAAAATGGATTTCAAACGAAAAGTACAATTGGTTGTAGGCTATGCCACAAAGTTGGCAACAACAGCAACAAAATTTGGAATCTGGTGTCTATGAGATAAGCTGCCAAGACTGTGATAAGTTTTATATTGGTCAGACAGGAAGGAATTTCAAGACTGTTTTAGAGAGAATACGTACAATCAAAATAAGAGCACTTTCGGTGCACATCTGAACAGAGAAAAACATTCGGTAGGAAACATACAGAATAATATGAAAGTGTTGCATAGGGCGCCAAATGGCAGTTACTGAGTATACTCGAGAAAATGATGTACACCGGAAAAGGCAACCGGAATTACTCCTGAATGAACAGAATGAGTTTAATCTAAATGTTTACTTTGATGTATTCAGAAAAGTACTGCTTTGAGTGGCGTCGGGCGCCCCAGCGGATTGTCGTGCGGTCGTGTGCGCCGGCCAAGTTCCACCGTGGGAAGACAAGTACGCCATACAGAGAACCCACGACGTGCCGCCACTGAGATCCCACTCCGGTTGTATTACCGACTGTCGTTTTTTAATTTTTAATTAGTAATCACTGTTCCGTGAATTTCCCTACTATCATGGTTACAGTAATTGATTTGTTATGCTGGAAGATTTCATTGTACAGATGTGATTTTAATCTTACATTTTTTGTACTGTCTTTCACACAATTGTATGTTTTCCTTTGCCTGGATAGGAGCTTCATATTAATAATATCTGTACTTTTTATGTGGCTTTTAAGCATGGATGTAATTCCAAGTATAGTATGCCAGTACATGTTTTATTGTCAGACGCTCGTTTTGCTATGAAGTAATTTCTGTTCATGACTACACATACCGAATTTCATCCATTATATTTGAGGTACTGATTAATAATGTAGACTAGCTATAGTGCCCTCTGCTGGCCTCAGTTCCTTTGTATGAACACCAGACGCATTCTGGTCATCACCAGCACTTAATATGTACCTACATGTTTAGTTTCACGTTTCAGAATATTTTAATGGTTTGTATGGCTGGTATACAAGGCTGTTAATCATGTAAATTTATCTTTCTTGTGTAGCACCAGGCCTTTTATAGATTTAGAGTCAGGAAACCGAACTTAGTTAGTTACACACTATTTTAGTTTGTAACAGATATGAAGATGGCTGCAGCCAAAACTGGTAACAGTGAAGTGTAATAGTTTGTGTGATGAAGACGGACCTGTAAAATAAAGTCCCAAAATATGATCACGGACTCAGTTTCAGATTTTTTGCCTTCAGCTGACAAAACCAGAATGGTAAAAATTGTAGCATCCCTGAACCAGACGAAACATGAGTGCAAATCGGGGAGAGGAGTGGAACGTAAAATAATCTTCTAGTTCACTTCTCTGTAATTAACTTTCGACCTGTCTCCTCCGTGTTGATTACTCACCGTAGAAATAGGTGACCAATAACGAGATGATGGTCGCCGAATCAACCTCTAGTAAACTATCTGCTCCATCACCTGCTTCAATTGCTTCATGACGGGAGTTGTAACGCCGAAAATGCAGGATGCATGGCACCTGCTACCAATGTATAACTTTTTTTCTGAATTGTATGTAAATATTTGTAATTTAAATGCTTTCTTTTAATAAGTAAGGACGTTGCTTCACTGTATGTGTACATTTAGGTAGAAGTCTGTTGGCGTTTCATTGTATTTATCTGTGTTTTACTGTGAAACTTATAATCTCCAGGAAAAAGCCAAAGGAATTGTTATTTGCATCGACTAGCAACGATAATAGCAGTGCTTGTGTGTTGTAAAATCTTTGGGTAGAGAGTTGTTGCGCAGAGCCCGTGGAGAGAGGGAGAGACGGGTTCCAGCGCTTGTAGTGTGCGGAAGTGTGGTGTTATCGCTTTCTCAGTAGAGAGTACCATTTCCGGCGGCATCATGTACGCCCGCCGGCCAGATGTCTAGAGCAGGAGTATGGACAGTGGACGGGCGGAAGAGGCTGTATTAATCACGATTGCCTGTTCCTATAATTAGCCGTGGCGCCACAATATGCTACCGTCTTCAACAACAACAGGAGTTCCAGCAACACAGATTCGTCGTCGGCTCCGAGTTTCGTCGTATGCACAGCACTGAAGTAAATCTGTTCATTGGTAGAAAGTATTAACGGCTAACCCAGCAGCACAACTGAATGTGATTTGATTGATAAGATTTATTTAAATAATAATCAGTTAAACTCAGGGCTATTGTGTCCTCATTGAACCCAGACATTGTTACCAAGCAGGATTCTTGTTCCTTTTTTTTCCCTAATATGCTGACTGAGTGTCATAAGAAACAAATTGAATATTTACAGCCAGTTTATTAATGAATAATTCCTCTTTTAAGAATTTTAGCCCCAGTCTTCTTTCAATTAACTGTTGTACACCAGAGACTTCAGTATATGACTAAAGTAAAGCAATTTCATTTTTCAACTTATCGAATCAATCACTGGAAAAAATCCAAATCTAAAGTAATGCACGAATTAAGAATGCGGAAGTTTTATTTATTTTACATATAGCCTGGAGCACATGGCTGTTTGGTTTGGTACGTATTCTAGTATTTAATTCTGATCAAGTCAGTAAAAAAGGCTCAGTTGTTCAGACAATAATATGAAATCGAATTTGCAAAATAAGTAATGGCAAAGTAAAAAGTGCTTGTTTTTCTTTTCTAAATTTCTTTGATGACGTTATGCTGAGGTCACTGAAAGTCATTGTTCACATAACGAAGTTCAGTACTAACATACAGTTTAATTGCATATTTTCAAATCATTACTCCATTGTCTTTTTCAAAATTTAATGCCAAACATACCGTAAGAGTGACTTCTCAGTTTTCTTTATCATTACACAGTCACTTAAAATTAGTGTAAAAAAAATTAAAAAAAAACGTGGCAACCTTTAGTTGCCTCGTCAGTGTTTAATAATACATGTTTTTCTTTCCCATCATCTTGTACAGGATTTTGGATTTAAATTGCCCTATTGGCCTGGCGACCGTTCAGTACTTCCTTTTCGTTCATTATTGTAGCTTTTGGATTCATGATCAGTGGTACCCCTTTCCGTCCAGTGTTTTTCGTGAGTGAATGCACAACATAACTTTGATTTTCCAAATTATAGCGCTGTTCGGTTTAATTACTTTTATTTTTAGTAGACTTTTCATAAGAAGGGTCGGTTGTACACTTTCCGCCTACTTATCGGTATCAGTTTTTCGGGAAAGGTAGCCTTAATCAATTAGAAAAAATCCATTAGGCATACACGCGATCCACGGTCATATTTTATATCGCAAGCAGTATAGGCCGATTAGTAAGAGGGACGTTACAGAGTGACACAATCTGGACTGTGATGGCACTAAGAGGAATGTTATCTGTGACCTCGATTTTGTACTTGGTAAGCTGAGTAAGCCCTAACATTCCCGTAAGCACATCAGTTAACTTGACACCTAATGACTTAATTTTCTGCTTATGTTGACTAGACAAATATTAAGACTGGTCAAGAATTTCTCACACTCCCATTTGCTGTCATGACCGTAGCTTCTTACAGTGTACAGATTCTTGACATTCCGTACCTTGATGCTCAAGAACAATAGCTGTTTACCTTTACAAAACTTGAATTCAAAATATTCGATCAACCGATTCGGCAAGAGAATTACTTTGAGTGTCGCATCAGAGCCAAGAATTACCTTGCTCGTAAGATTACTCAGCACCCAAAAAGATCCTTCAAAGTAAAACCAGTCATCCAAGGTCGCAATTACGCTGACGCGGGAATTTTTGGCTGTCAGGTACCGGTGTACATCACTGCTGTAGCTGATGCACTTTCAACCAACGGGCATCAACACAGAGATTGCACGTCTAGAATCCAGAAGCGCGGGAACAGGTTCGTAATTAAGTTGACAACAAATGAAAGGCACCGCGCCGGCTATGGGATTCCCTATACCAGCAGTGCCTCGACCACGAATAACCTTCGCCCTCCGCCGTTTTCTTAGTTGTCATCTCCCTCTGCTGGCTTTAATTTGGGTACAGAGTCGGCGTATGTGCCCAGTCGTACAGCACTGATAACATTTAATGTCACTTTTGCGCGAAGTGTCTTGCCACCTCTCCTTCCGTACGGGCGTGTTGGCTTTTTGCCCATGTACAGCACGCCTTGAATACTGCGGGTTAAGTTATCTAACTGTAGGTAGTATGCCCACATTCCGGTCTCATAAGCTCTACAATGGGGCTATCGACATAATTTAATCCCAGGGCCCTATCACTTCTTTTCACCCTACGCCCATAATCATCCGTCGTCTCATCGACTTCCTGTTCCCTCCCAGAATGTAGGTGACCGATTCTTGCACGGAACGTCCGGCTATCATGTCAGTGATAGTGTGTCGCCGCACTTGCTGCCATATTTGGCCCTAAGCTGTATCGCCCTTAAGAAATTGTAACAACATCCCTTCACCCTTAATTGTAACCAAAGTTAACAAGTCCTAGTCGCTAATACCAAGAAAACATACTGAAATTGTTATCTAGAGACAATAAATATTAGGAAAAGAAATCACTATTGTGCCAACAGCTGTACAACTTTTTATTTATTCCCTAGCTGTTTCGGTAGGGAATATTATACAATGATGTGACAGTAGTCATGGGATACCTCCTAGTGTCATGTCGGACCTCCTTTTCCCAGCATTATGTAGCTGCCTGACGTGGCGTAGGTTCAACAAGTCGCTGTAAGTCCCTTGTAGAAATACTGAGCCATGTTGCCTCTATAGTCGTCCAGCGAAAGTTTTTTTTCGGGTTTTTTTAGGGCGCTCAACTACTGAGGTGATTAGCGCCCAGTCACAAATGTAAGTGCACATATAATCCGGTAAAACTCAAGGGGGGGGGGGGGGGGTGGCACAAGAAATTTCTTACAAAGACGCAGAAAAAAATAATTAAAAGAGTTAGATGTCTTTGGATAAGTCCGTCAAAGTAATAAAACGAAGAACACGAGCAGCTGCTCGAGCGTCATCAGCTAAAATTTCCTGTAGGGTAGAGGGCAGAGACAGGACAACACGGGATTGATTAAAACGGGGACACGACAATAAAACATTGCGCACTGTCAATGCATTACCACAAGGGCACTGTGGGGCGGGGTCACCGGATAGCAGGTAGCGGTGGCTAAACCGGCAATGCCCAATCCGCAATCTCGCCGAGATGATCGGGAGGAGGTTTTTCAAGCTGTTGGGAACGGTTTTATGGCCTGGAGCTTATTTTCTTGAAGTGACGACAAAGTATCCCACCATAATGACACAAACCTCTTACAAACAACCCCACTAATGTCAGACGATGGGATACAAAAGGAGGCTGGCCGAGGCAGGAGGACTGCAGCCTTGGCCACAGCATCAGAAGCCTCATTCCCAGGCTGGAACCCACATAAAGCTAACAGGAGAGTCAACATCACCAAACGAATGGAGGGATTGCTGGATCCGTTGCACCAAGGGATGGACTGGATATGGAGCTCCAAGGCTCTGAAGAGCACTGAATGAATCAGAGCAGAGTACATATGGAGAATGGCGGTGGCGGAGGACATACTGAACGGCCTGAGAGAGAGCAAAAAGCTCGGCCGTAAAGCTGGAACACTGGTCGAGGAGCCGGTATTTAAAGGTGACGTCCCCAACGACAAAGGCACAGTCGACACCATCGTCAGTTTTGGAGCCATCAGTGTAAATTAAGGTGTTATTGGCGAGTCGCGCACGAAGTTCGACAAACCGTGAGCAATACACTGCATCCGGAGTAGCCTCCTTCGGGAGCGAGCGGAGGTCAAGATGAATGTGATCCAGAGACTGGACCCAAGGTGGGTTCAGGCTCTCACCCTCTCTGAAGGTGGTTGGGAGGGTAAAATCCAATTGTCGAAGCAGGCGACGAAAGCGGACTCCAGGGGGCAGCAGGACAGACACATACAACCCATACTGACGGACGAGAGAATCGTCGAAGAAGGGCCGATAAGGGGGGGGTGGTCGGGCATTAGCAACAGCTGGCAGGCATACCGACAAAGCAGTACGTCGCGCCAGTAGGTCAATGGTAATTCGGCAGCTTCAGCATAAAGACTCTCGACAGGATTGGAATAGAATGCTCCGGTTGTAAGACGTAACCCCCGATGATGGATGTAGTTGAGACGGCGTAAGAGGGATGGCCGAGCAGACGAGTAGATGAGGCTCCCATAATCCAGCTTTGATCAGACTATGGACCGATATAAGCGAAGCAGGACAGTGCGATCCGCTCCCCAAGATGAACCACTAAGAACACGGAGGACATTAAGAGAATGTATACAATGGGCAGCCAAATAAGAGACATGCGGAGACCAACAACGTTTCCTGTCGAGCGTGAGCCCTAAAAACTTCGTTGTCTCCATGAAGGGGAGAACAACGGGACCGAGATGTAAGGATGGTGGAAGGAATGCTTTATATCGCCAAAAGTTGATGCAAACCGTCTTCTCCTCAGAGAACCGGAAGCCAATAGCCACACTCCATGAGTATAGGCTGTCAAGACAACGCTGAAGGCAGCGCTCCAGGAGGCATGTTCTCTGGGCACTGCAGTAGATCGCGAAGTCATCGACGAAAAGAGAGCCAGAGACGTTAGGTGGAATGCAATCCATAATGGGATTGATCGCTATGGCAAAAAGGGCTACGCACAAAACTGAGCCCTGAGGCACTCCGTTCTCCTGGAGGAAAACGTCAGACAATACGGAACCCACACGTACCCTAAACATTCGATCTGTTAAAAATTAATCAATGAAAAGGGGCAGGCGACCACGTAGGCCCCACCTGTGCATAGTGCGGAGGATATCTCCTCTCCAACAGGTATTGTAAGCCTTCTCCAAATCGAAGAACACAGCTACCGTTTGGCGCTTTCGCAAAAAGTTGTTCATGATGAAAGTCGACGAAAGCCGCATTGAACATTCGTAAGTAGCCATCGAGATTCAAGAATCCAAACCAACCGAGCGTTAGCCATGCGCTCCATCACCTTACAGACACAGCTTGTAAGAGAAATGGGGTGGTAACAAGAAGGAAGGTGTCTATCCTTCCCTGGTTTGAGTATGGGAACAACGATGGCCTCACGCCAACGCGTGGGGACCTGACCTTCGGTCCACACGCGGTTATAGGTATGAAGAAGAAACCATTTGCCTGCCGGAGAAAGGTGTGTCAGCATCTGAACGTGAATGGCATCTGGCCCCGGAGCAGAGGACCGGGACAGTGCAGGTGCACGTTCGAGTTCCCGCATGGTAAAGGGGGCATTATAAGCTTCCAGATTAAGCGAGTGGAAGGAAGGTCGCCGAGCCTCTTCTGCCTCTTTTCTGGGAAAGAAGGCAGGGTGGTAGTGGGCGGAGCTTGAAACCTCCGGGAAAAAGCGACCGAAGGCGTTGGAGACATCGACAGGGTCCACAAGTACCGCATTACCTGAAGTCAGGACAGGTATCGAGGAGTGGGCCATAATGCCCGACAGCCGGCGCAGGCCACCCCAGACGACAGAAGAGAGAGTAAAACTGTTAAAGGAGCTTGTGAAAGAGGCCCAACAAGCTTTTTTGCTGTCTTTGATGACTCGACGACATTGCACTCGGAGCCGTTTGTAATTAATACAATTCGCCAGCGTAGGATGGCGGCGAAAGGTGCGTAAAGCACGTCGTCGAGCACGGATAGCGTCTCTGCAAGCCTAATTCCACCAGGGGTCTGAAACGCGACGTGAAGAAGAGGTAGTACGAGGAATGGAACGTTTGGCAGCATTGATGATAACAGCCATGAGGTATTCGACCTGACTGTCAGAGCTGAGAACATCTTGGTCCGGAAAGGTCGCCAGGGCGGAGTAAAGTCACCAGTCAGCTTTCGGTATGTTCCAGCTCGAGGGATGTGGGGATGGGGTGTGGTGCAGGTGACGAACGATACATGGGAAATGGTCGCTCGAATAGGTGTCAGAAAGGACATACCACTGAACCGATGGGCAAGATGGGTAGAACAGATCGAGAGGTGCAAGTGGGAGTAGGTATGAGTAGAGTCCGAGAGGAAAGTCGGGGCGCCAGTATTGAGGCAGACAAGATTGAGATGGTTGAAAACATCCACCAAGAGGGAGCCTCTCTGACAAGATGCAGGAGAACCCCAAAGGGGATGATGGGCATTGAAGTCGCCAAACAATAAAAAGGGCGGAGAAAGCTGAGCAAACAGATGCTTCATGTCAGCCCAACTAACTGCGGATGACGATGGGGTGTAGACAGTACAAACAGAAAAAGTAAAGGCAAAAAGAGTAATACGGACAGCTATTGCTTGGAGTGAGGTGGTCAATGGAATGGGATGGTAATAGACATCGTCCTGAACGAGCAACATGATCCCACCATGAGCTGTAATACCGTCCACAGGGGTTAGGTCAGATCGCTCGGAGGTATAGTGGGTAAAAGCAATACGGTCAGTTGGGCGTAACTTCGTTTCCTGGAGACCAATGACGAGCGGACAGTGCAGGCGGAGGAGCAGTTGTAATTCCTCTCGATTAGATCGAATACCTCTTATGTTCCAATGTAACAGAGCCATCGTGAGTCAGAGAAAGGGGGAACGAAACGGGGGAAGAGCTGGTCACCTCCACGGCTGCGGAGGGTCAGGGTTCGAGGGGACATGGCTACAACCGTCACGAGGCGGATTCTGTTCCATCGAGTCATCGCCAGCTGTGGCCACATTCCTGGGTTGCGCAGGAGGGCTGCATTGTCCGCTGGCGACAGGCCTGCTGAGCGCCTGGCAGCAGAGCGTCCCGTCGAAACTGAGGACGGCCGGGAGCAGCGACTGTCGGATGGAGCATCAGACGAAACGCACCGGGATGGAGAGGGGGATAAAGACTTCTTCTTTGAGGCCTTCTTGGAAGACCGATGAGTCACAGGGATGGTGGGCTGTGGGGGCTGGACCCCAAAGAAAGTCGTCACTCTTGGGGTCCTATTTTGAACGCCGGACCTCGGAAGCCAGGGTCCGTAACGTTTCCCCGATCGACGCCTGAAAAGAGGATCTCTTCTCAGGTGGCGGAGGAGGAGGAGGAGGAGGAGGAGGAGGAGGAGGAGGAAGAGGAAGGGTGGCCCCTGGGGCAGAGGGGGCAGGGGCCGCGAGGGAGGAGGATTTGGAAGGGAGGGATTTGGGAGGCGGAGGCATAGACCCCAGATGGGGTGAAGATGTGGAGGAGGGACAGAATAGGGGTGAGGATACTGTGGAAGGAGTGGACACGACTGAAGCAAATGACGTTGTCATCATCACGGGACGGAGGCGGTCATATTTCTTCCTGGCCTCAGAATAAGACAGACGGTCCAAGGTTTTCAATTCTTGTATCTTCTTCTCCTTCTGATAGGCGGGGCAGTCGAAAGATCTAGGCAAGTGGAGGCCAGGACAATTGACGCACCGAGGTGGTGGGCTGCATGAATGTCCATCACGAAGAGAACATCCACAATCGCCACAAAGGGGCTCAGCTTCACACCGTGACAACATATGCCCGAAGCGCAAACATCGAAAGCATCGCATAGGAGGTGGAACGTAAGGTCGCACATCACCTTTACCTTCTCCGGAAGAACATCCCCCTCGAAGGCGAGGATAAAGGCCCCAGTGTCGACACGAAGATGTTTGGGGCTGCGCTGGACTTGCCAGACGAAATGCATGCCACGGCGCTCCAGGTTGGCCCTGAGCTCCTCATCAGATTGCAGCAGGAGGTCCCGAAGGAAAATAATCCCCTGCGTCCTATTGAGCGCCAGATGTGGGACAATGGACACTGGGATGTCCCCTAGTCGGAGTGCCGCCGACTGTGTAGCGGAGGTGGTCTTTATGAGAATGGACCCCGAACGCATTTTACTAAGAGCCTCGATTTCTCCGAAGATATCCTCGATATGCTGTACAAAGAACAAGGGCTTGGAGGTGGCGAACGTCCCCCAATCGGTCCGAGAAGAGACTAAATAGCGGTGGAAGTACTTCGCGGCAAGCCGGCGGGCCTGTCCTTCCTCCCAGGGAGTGGCCAAGGGGGGAAGTCAGAAGGACCATAACCAGAGACAGAGACAGAGACAGAACCTTTCCTCTTAGAAGACTCGGCCGGAGGGCGACCTGAAGCATGTTGACGTTTCATCTGCGAAACGTCCGCCCCAATACCAGGGGCTCTCCCCACGGGCGCCACGCAGCCTCAGCAAGGGCCACCCGGCAGGATGACCATTGCCGGGCGTCCTGATGCCCCAGGTAGACGTGCATCTACTCCTTGGCTTTCGTGGGTAAGGTGCAGCTCAGGTATTGGCAGTACAATCCCTGTGTTGTCAGGGGGCTACAACATAGAGGGTACATGACGACCCCACCACAGTGGGCTGGCTATCGTGCTGGATTTTGGGTGCCATGGAAAGTCCATCATAATCGAAGGTGCAGATGGGGACGTACTACGGGCGTAACCTGTGCAACCCATCAGGTGTTTAGGCCCAAATCGATGAACAGTGGGTGCAGTTACGACGCCATTACGATGATGAGTGTCAAGGTCTTAGTGCACTGAGGACCGGTGATACACCACGTAAGGTGTCCTTCCCCAAAAGGCTCGTACTTCTGTAGAATTTTGAAAAATGGAGGTCAAACCCCAATGGGGACCATCACATTGAAGGCCGAAACGATTGAAACTCCTTTTAGTCGCCTCTTACGACAGGCAGGAATACCTCGGGTCTATTCTTACCCCGGACCCGCAGGGGGGTCCAGTGAAAGTGTTGCAGTGTAGGATCTTCTGCACAAACTGATCTCTCGATTACGTCCCATAACTATTAGTTGGGATTCATGTGGGGCGATTTGGATGGTTAAATCAATCGCTCGAATACCAGAATGTTCTTCAAACCATTCTCAAACAGTTGTAGCCCAGTGACATGACGTCTTTGTTTGGAAACACGAACGCCACCAGCGGCTGCATATGGCGTCCAGTCAGTAATCAGTGGGGCCAGAGAATCCAGTTCATTCAGTGTAAACGTGGCCTACACCATCATGTGGTCACCACCAGCTTGCACAGTGCCTTGTTGACAACTTGGTTCCATGGCTCCGTCGCGTGTACACCACACTCTAACGCTACCACAATCCATTACCAAACTGAGTCAGGACTCATCTGACCAGGCCACGGTTTTCCAGTCATCAAGGGTCCAACAGATATGGTCATAAGCCCAGGAGAGGAGCTACAGGCGATGTCGGGCTATTAAAAAAGGCACTTGGGTCAGTCGTTGCGTAGTCGATTAACGCCGCATTTTGCCGCACTATCCTAAAATATACGTTTGTCCTACTTTCCGCATTGATTTCTGCGGTTATTTCACGCATTGTTGCTTGTCTGTTAGGACTGATATCTCTATGGAAACGCCACTGCCCTCGGTCGTTAAGTGAACACCGTCGGCCAACGTGTTGCCCGCAGTGACAGATAATGTCTGAAATTTGGTATTGTGGGCACACTCTTGACCCTGTGGATCTTGGAATACTGAATTTCCTAACTATTTTAGAAATGTAATGTCTCTTGCGTCCAGCTCCAACTACAACTCTGGTTCAAAGTCTTAATTCCCGTCGTGCTGCCATAATAACATTGGAAACCTTTTTACATGAATCAACTGAATACAAATGGCAGGTCTACAAATGCACTACCCTTTTATACCTTGTGTAGGCGATACTACCATCATCTGTACACGTGCTTATCGCCTACCCCAGACTTTTGTCACCTCAGTGTAGCACACAGATCATAATACATCCCAAAGATAAAAATATAGCATTAAAAGAAGAAGATATTCCATGTTTATCAAAGAATATCAAGTTATAGTTGTGTGCTGCGGTATATCTGCTGTAACGTTTCTTAGACCGCAGAGGAAATGGATAAACATTCAAGTTAAGATCACTTCTATTACTAATAGTGTCAAGGATACATTACCCCAAAATGTACGCCACATTTGCAGATAGTACTGAATAAACAGATATTTTTCACATCCTAACTTGGCAAATCTAAAATAATCGAATACTCCATACATATGTGTTTACAACGTTACACAGCATTGTGAAGAAATAATTTTAATTTTATTTCGAAGAACATTTAATAACAAAATTCTCATTAAGTTAACAAAACATGGTTGTGTGGTGGACTGCACTATTTGAGGATACCTAACGGTTATAAAAACAGTATACAAATATCTTCTAATGTGCTGGAGTAGTGCATATGATGATCGTGATAAGTTTTACGTGTAACAGGACTGAAAGTATTGGCAAATATCGTATTCGTAAAATACACAAATACCTAGAAAACCACGTAAATAACAAAATGTTCAGCCTTACCTTGTAAATCCACCAATAGATATAGAAATTTCACCACTTAATCAATATAGCTATCCCTCAAATTTCCTATACTACTAAGAAATTCCTTCGACTGATTTGACATCTTGAAAAAAACATCAGGGTTCCTAATCTCTTGCGCTTGCATTACTGGACTGTTTATAAGTTCTTCTTCCTCAGTTCCGTTCTACTTTCTACGCCAACCGATCCTTACCACTCCGTCAAGCCACAAAGGGAAATGTTCAATTGTTCCATTGGTTAATATGTCTTCTTAGCCAATAGTCTAGCTTATATCCCTCCATGTATTCTGATAGTGCAACACCATGGCCTTCAACTTTCGCTTCTTTGCTAGTAATGGTCGCCCAACGTCAAAACGATTTCTAATAGTAGCTGCTCTTATAGGCGCCAACAAGTAACTCGCCGTTTTACGCTGTCAGCCAGGATCACCACCGGGACAGCGAGGACTTCTTTAACTACATTAATCTGTTCTGGTACCGTTGCCTTCTAATCGCTTTCTCAAGACCTTTCATCATACCACAGTTCCTTGCTGTCTGAGTAGTTGCATATCTCGTACAGTACGTGTACATCCATACTGAAAGAGGTCATAACGTATTACAAACAAGCTCTAACCTACCAGCTCAGCCTCTTTCGGCCCACTAGCATAACCACGTTCTGCAGTTACCAGTTGATCCGAAGGTTTATGGTTGGGAGTGGAGGACTGAACTTTTATTAACTGACGATGTTGAGCCCAATAACATTTATTGAAATATTTATTTGCAGCAGATTCAATTACTTGGCAAAACTTCCACCTTATCTGCAGGCCAACCGTCTTGGAAGGCGATGGCGGGCACCACAGATGCCCCAGTAATGGCCACACACCTGTGAATGAGATCGGAGAACCGCTGCCCAATTATGACGTCTCCTTCCTGTTACTTACGGTAGGCAACACAGTGTGTGAGATGAAGACGGAATGAGAGGGCAATCTTACGTCAAGTACATCCAAAAGGGATATGATGTTTAAAATTTCATAAATGCCACATTAATCCAATTCAATAGCCTTAAAACATTCTAAAATCCACAGAGTTTCATTTAAAAGAAGGTTTTCGAAACTGAGTCCAAATTAATGATGCAGTATTACAAAAATTTTCTAGTCTTGAAAAAAAATTAAAAGTTCTTTTTGAGGGGCACCATATTTTCCGTTGACTGCAGAGATTATTTATTTCACAGTTACAGTTTCGACCCTTGGGCCATTTTCTAGCAGTGCAGTGATAGATTTTGCTTCAGAAAATGTCAGTGTTTAAAATTCTCCAACATGAATACAAGTCATCGTCAAAAAATAGGCCTTCTCGCTGTAGAAATGCAGTAACATCAGACTGTTGCGAAGCTCTGTACTCGTACAATGTGAAATGACATTTCACGACGTGCAGATCTTCGCATTCGTCTGATGTTAGTGCATTTCTACAGCAAAATGGCCTATTTTTTTACGATGACTTGTATACATGTCGGAGGATCTTAAGGTCTGGCATGTGCTAAAGCAAAATCCTTCGTAGTACCACTTGAAAATGGTAAGACCGAAATTGCAGTTGTGAAATAATTTCTACTGTCAACAGCGAGAATACGACGCTCTTCAAAAATGTAACTACTAGTGTTCAAGGCACAAATTTAGTCGTACGACGTGACGGCCAATGTTTCAGCAGCCTAAGCAATTCATTTCTTGTGCAGCACAGTTTGGATAGATTAAGGTAGATTTATACTAAAGCAGGCCAGGAGAAAAGCTCTTAGGTTCTCGTAGGCGTTCTTATCCTAGATAACTTGTGGGCATACTGCGTAACGGTCTGTGGTGCTCCGCATCTAAAAGTAAAATTTGGGGTAAGTCCTACTTAGACGCAAGGAAAATTCTTATACTAGTGCTTGTAATTAAATTAACTACAAAACGGACCAACAGTATAAAAAGGCTTGGAACACAGCACTTCATCACCACTTACAAAATCAGTTTTCTGCTCAGAATGTGACAAAACCGTAAATACACTTCCTGGCGTTTTTCACCAGAATGCATAAGGTACACAGACTACTGCAAACGGCCAAACCCCCTGCTATTATCGTGTGTGTAGCGCCAGAAAATCAGTTTCAACGAGAATGTTAAACACTGTATCGTCTCGGACCCTCAGCGCACATGCGTAAATTAAGGACTCATATTCCTACATGAGAGTGTAAAATGTCACTGAAAAACATCCTTATAGCAATCAGCACAGAAATGGAGAATGAGCAACCTACGATTTGCTATTGACTCAAGCAAAACAAACGGAACAGCAGCAGTACTATACTACAACGCCGAAATATCTGATGTAGATCGCTCTCCGTACAAACACATCGCATCGCATCGCATGCCCTGCGCTCATAGATGGTGCACTTGACCCACCACATGAAGTTTGTAGTGTCTGCTGCCAAATGATTCCATAAAATTCCAGTCCTGATCGCTGCACACACAATGGCCCCTCTCTTGACTACAAGATCCTTTCCCTTGTCCAAAAGTGAAGTCTCTCCAAAATAGTGAAATAAAGAGCTAGCAGTAACAGCAAGAATGGAATAAAATCCAACTGAACGACACACTCAGTTTGTAACCTCCCAATGATAAACGATATAATTATAACCACCCAAGAGTAAAAAATATAATTATATCAATCACATTCTGCGTAACCTACCAACAGGTAAATTCCGTAACCATGGAACAATAAAATGTGACTAATCTCCTAATAAAAATTGTGACTCATACATAACCTTTCAATAATTGACTGGACGTCAGCAGTGCTGCGTCATGGCCCTGAAAGATCATACTGAATAAATTGAAAATTCTTGCCTCAATGAAGTCGACGGATAACGCATATATATCTGCTCTTATAATAATTTTTTCTGGCACAGCCCAGTGCAATGTTGGCCGATAGATTTGTCGTGTATAAAAGAAAACAACTGATTTTTCTTTACAATAATCGGGATGACCGTGGATTGGAGAAACTAGTAAATTCTTTAAATTGAGATGAATGATTGTTAAAAGTTAATTTTTATAAAAAAGATTATTATTAAGAGATTTTTTTAAACATTTACATGGGACTTGATATAACAATATTACTTATGCGCGAGGCTGCTTTACCTTATATTATATCGCTCAGGCTCCGCCATCGCTCCCCACGACCTGCCCAGCCAACTCCATACACCAGACTGCCCGCTACTACTACTAAAACTGCTACACAGTTCCTGCTGCAGTCAACACTGCTCTCTGGTCTGAGATTCTCTTATAGCTTACGTATCGCAGGCAGCGCTTGAGCAATCCATCGAAATTACATTTGCTCGAGTGCGCTAGTAACAAATTCTTTAATGATGGACCTCTTACATAACCCTCCACTGGGTGGTGGGGGGAGGCAAAAATTTGGCAGCGATGGTGAGTCAAGTGGACTTGCCATGAGCAACAAATTTTTCTATAATCTATTTAGTTTACTAAATCTACAGTCAGAGAGTATATACATATAACATTATTGATAGATAATATAAGTACAGAACATAGTAAGAAATGAAATAGAGTGCACACACACTGAGTACAAAATATATTAAGAAATGACATAAAGTGCACACGCACTGTAAAACTCTTTAGCATTTTTACATGAATTAAACATATGAAGGAGTGAAATAAAGTGCAGACGCACTGTAGAATTCTTTACCATTTTACAAAAATTGAAACATATTCAGAAATGAAATAAAGAGCACATGGACTGTATAAGTCTTTACCATTTTACAAGAATTTAAAGATATTGAGAAATGAAATAAAAAGCACACACACTGTAACAGTCTTAACCATTTTACAAGAATTTAAACATATTGCGAATGAAATAAAGTGCACACGCACTGCATAAGTCTTGAACTAGGAAAGGAATGGGAAAGATAGCATCATGGTTGTAGCACAGTGGGTTGCACGTAGCTGTGCTGGAAGTCCATTTCGTTTTACAGAAGCACAACACCAAGTGAGACAATCTGAAGTTCTCTTCCCTGAAGTATTCATCAGTGTAGCCAAGACACTCAAATCTTGTATTAATATTGTATGTTATCATTTTGGTAGTACATTATGTACACCAAACAGTAGGACCATAATAACATCTCCATCTTTTAAGGTGGTGGACAGCTTGATATGTCGACACCACATTCTTGTAGAATCCATACCCTTACATCAACACAGAATTAGTGCAAAAACCAAATATAGTGTTCCATGATCATGAGGATGGACAGGACATATGGATATTGCAGTAATTGTTGGTAATTACGTCAGAAGGTGAAGGACATTAAATCTTATGCTAGTCATCATTCAGAATTACACTAGTGTATCAACCGATTTGAATAATTATTGGCACCCATTATCTTGTTACTAAACATGTAGTAAGTATTGACTATTACAAAACACTATTCATAACTCGGCTCATTACAGTAATTATTGGCATGGCATTTATGCAATAGTCATCTCATTACAGTAATCATTGGCATAGTATTTATGCATTATTACAAAACATCATTGAGTATTACTCAGTAGTCATCATTCAAAACAAGAGTTATTGCATGTAGCATCAAGCTGTTAGCGTTTATATATGATATCATGCAAGTGACATAAGACATACTTAAAATGTAACACATTGTAACTATTACTAAAGATCTGTAGTCCAATAATACATAGATATAATGGATTCAATACATCCGAGAAATTTGCATTATATTTAGGACTTGAGACATATCTTAAACTGGTAGCATTATTTAGTTGTATACTGGTTATAGTTGGGACTGTGGCATGAAAATATTTACTTTTGACTTATTGCTGGAAATAAGGATTAATAACATCATTTGTCATGAGTCAGCTCTAGCAAGGTTATGAAACAGGTACAGTATATGTGATCACATTCAGAAATGATAGGCACAACTGGGTAAAAAAATGCAAGTATTAGAACAGGTTTAATAAGTAACTGCTTATAGCATATTAATATCATGAAAAGCTTCTCCTGGAAAAATACAAAATGGATTATTGAGCTGAAAGAAGAAATATATTCATATTAAGTGAAAAGTAGTAAACTTCGAATTAACAGGTAATGAAACGTGTACTTAATATCTATGTACTCTTGCTGTCTTTCCCAAAACATTCAGTCATTATACTATGCGATGTAAGACGTACTGTCAAAAGGAACTTCAACAAATACTTAAATAACTACATAGCATCTCTTAACTAATAGTAAATAAATAAACTTCATTATCATCATCTGCAAAGAAAAACTTCATTATTCATATTACCATATTCTTCATATAACTATTCATCATCATTTATTATCATCTGCAAAAAAATAGACACTTCATTATTCATATTACCATTTACTACATACAACTATTCATAGTGTAGAGTTTCTTACTTCTAGCATATTTCACCACTAAATTAACATGTGTAGTTCTGTCTGACGGCCAGCATCAATCGCCTCGTATTCTGAAAGAAAAATAATTAGTTAAGACCGCTATTATACAGTGTGTATAGTATATTCTTGCTAATGCTCGTTAATTCTTATCCATTTACTCTTCGTGACACGGTATTACATTTTCTTTCGTTCAGCCTGATGGTGAAATTTCTATTTCATAGTAAACCACTGTGGTTTAATTTATTTCTTTTACACGTTATTGCCTTCTGAAAATGATAAATATGGATTAATATCTTGCATTTAATTCATATACGCATTAAATAAAAACTTGTTTCTAGTGATATAACTAAGCATACAGCATTGCATGACAGAAAACGTATTAGGTCAAAACCAGAGACAATTTTCAAGTGCAAAAAATGTACATACAGTATCATAATGTAGTAGCAAAATGTAGAATAGTTAAGAGATATCACAAGGAAAAATGTCAAAGCCAACTGGTGTTTGTTATATCTTAAAGATTTCATAGTGCATACAGACAAAATTCTACTTTCGTTAGGAAAACAATCATACATACACAAAAAAATGGAAAATGTGCACTGTCTGATATACAACGACAGGAAAAGCGACCTGCTAACCTTACCTTGCCGGGCACTTGCCAAGAAAAAATACGATCATCATCAGTAAGTAGTCACACAGATGTAATTGCATGAGTGGTCATATAAATATCAGGAAATGGCATTACAGTGTGATAAATGATAAAGTATGTTCATTCAATAAAGGTTATAATATTGGAAATATGTGATTTCCCTTGCTTTTTCTGGTTCTCAAAGTTTCGAAGTGTACTACATTGGGGTGAGGAATGCTGCGGATTCCATATGGACCTGCGTATAGAAGCTCAAATTTACTGCATCTACTTTTTCCTCTGTTGGATAAATAGCGTGTGCGTACTAGTATCTTCTGTCCTATGTGAAATTCACGGCGTGTACAAACCTGTTTCTGCTGTCTTCTCCGGCGCTCTGCCGCACGTTTGATGTTGAGCGCAATGTCAATTATTTCATGGTGGCGTAATCGACGAGATGTAGGAAAAGATACTAATTCTTTAATTTTGTTAGGTGGTTCAACATTTTTCAGTATAACAGTCGGAGATAGCATAGTAGATTCATTTGGCATGGAGATAATTACATCCTGGAATGAGTGTATGTGTGTATCCCAATCAATATGTTTTTTATGGCAGTACATTCTACGTAGTTTATCAATTTCTTTCATTAGTCTTTCAGAAGGGTTCGAGGAATTGTGATACCTGGATATGTAGATCGGAGAAATGTTTCTAGCTTGTAACATACCTGACCATATCGCAGATCGAAATTGTGGTCCATTGTCGGAAATTACTTTCAATACATGCCCTACATGAAATAGAAAATACTTGACAAATGCATTCGAAATGGATTTCGCAGTAGCTTTGCGTAACGGAGTGAAGGTAACAAATTTCGAAGTGTGTTCAACAGCGACAAAGATGTAGCAAAAGCTCTATTAGTTCTGGGAATTGAACCAAAAATATCTACAGCGGCCATGTGTCTCAATGTAACGGGTACAGTGGGATGTAACGGAGGAATATGTGAAGTTGTGTCTGATTTAGGGTTCTGGCAGATTTTACATGACGCTAAAACTCGTCGAATACGTTTCTCCATGTTAGCAAAATAACAGTTCTGTCTCAGTATAAGAAAACATTTTCTGGCTCCGTAATGTGCGTAACTTAAATGAGTATACCAAATTAATTTGTTAACAAGTTCGTCAGGAATACATAATAACCAGTTGTTGCTGTCAGGGTGAGAGCGGCGAAACAGAATGTTCTTGCGTACAGTATAATGGTTTCTAATAGTAACATTATTCCTATCTTGCCAAAGGTGTTTAATTTCTTTCCATACGTTGTCTTTGCTCTGCTCTTGTGCTATGTCTCGTAATGACGACGAAATGAAATTTTCAAATGCAACTTGTTGAATATACATCACGCTGAAATTTGCTTGGCAGATGTTGGTTGCGATGTCTTGCCGATTTTTGCTGAGAGAATGGGATAGTGCGTCTGCTACAATATTTTGTGTACCGGGAATGTGAACAACAGTAAAATTAAATTCCTGCAAATAAAGTTTCCATCTGCTTAACCTGTCATGTGCAAATTTAGCGGAAAGTAAAAACTGTATAGCTCTATGGTCTGTGTAAACTGCAGTATGTCTTCCATAAAGAAAATGCCTAAATCTGGTAAATGTCCATACAACACATAATGTTTCAAGTTCTGTAACAGAATAATTGCGTTCAGCAGGTGACAGAATGTGACTCGCAAAGGCTATGTTTTTAATTACTGTAGTGCCATCTTCTTCAATTTCCTGAAAAATGTATACGCCTAAAGTGGTGTTAGAACTGTCGGTGGCAATGGAAAAATTTCTGGTAGGATCTGGGTGTGATAAAAGTGGTGCGTTCAACAAGGCATGTTTCAGATTAACGAACACAGACTGTGCTAGGCTATCCCAGGACCAAATAGATTTTTTACCAGTCAATTGGCATAAGCTAGCGCTGTCTAAATCAGAGTAATGAATAAATTTACCGAAAAAAGTTAACTAAACCCAGTAAGCTGCGTAGTTGTTTCTTCGTCGTTGGGACAGTAATGTCACGTAAAGCCTGAACTTTTTCCGGGTCAGGCGCAATGCCTTCTGCTGAAATTACATGTCCAAGAAATTTTATGGAAGTTTTGCCAAAGGGCGATTTGATGAGATTAACTGTGAGTCCTTGTGCACGAAAAGTTTGTAACAGTTGTTCAAGAATCAAATTATGCTCAGACCAATTACCTTCTGCAATAAGGATCTCGTCTACATACGTTGTGATTCTGTCTAAGTTCTGTCGGAAGTATAGTATTCAAACCGCCAATAAATGCTGCTGAAGAAATTGTTAAACCGAACTATAATTTGCCAAATTGCTAACAAACACCAAAACAGAGAAATGCTGTGTACATCCTGCAGTTCGGATGGGGCTGAACTTGCCAAAATCCCGATTATAAATCTAATGTGGAACAAATAGCAGTACCATTAAATTTCTGTAAAAGTTCTTCTAGTGTCTGTGGGCGATCTGTTTCATTAATAATAATGTCGTTGACATGGCGCGAATCAAGTACGAGTCCAAGTGATCCATCCGTTTTCTTAACGATGTGGAGCAGGTTTATGTACGGACTAACTGCCGGTTCAATAATTCCTTTGTCAAGCATAGCTTGCAATTCTTTCTTAACTTGTTCTCTGTGTATATACGAAACAGGATAATGTTTGGCTTTAAATGTGTCATGCTGTTTAACTTGAAATTCATACATAAAACTGGACATAGTACCAGGCACGTTGTCAAAATCTGGAGCTTGCTGTAAAAGAATTTTGCGTAGTTGAGTACGTTCGTCAACTGTATTTGCGTTGCTCTGTTTTACTTTATCAGAAATCATTTGCATAACGTCATAGTCAGCTACGTCTGGTGTATTGTAGTTGTGTACGTACGTATCTGCGAACAATGTTGAATGACAGTTTGTATAACGCCATGTCGAAATGACCTCTGTTCGATTAATTGCCTGTTCATCTGCAGATAAAGCGTGCTGAAATTCTAATGCCAGTTGTACTTTTTCATCCTTTAACATTAAATAGGAATTTAGAAAATCAATAAATGCGTCGTGTTGTACCAAAAAATTCGTACCTAAAATGACGTCTGTTGTCAGTAAGGGAACAATCCAAAAATTTGAGTTGAACCTACGACCTTCGATACAAAATGATAAGTGTGTCTGTAATTTTACATCCACTCCTTTCCCAGATACTGCTCCTTTTATTTTAGTTTTGCCTAATGGTAACGTAGGATAAGTATTCTCTCTGTTACATTCGTTGGAAGTTTCTTCATTTATAACTGACATAGGTGATCCAGAAGCGATTACTGCTGAAAATGTGGATGCTCCAATCTTTACTTCAATTACAGGGTGGGAAATAGCTTTTTGAATAACTTGTTTTTCACGCAAAAGTGTGTCTCGGATGTCGCCAAAATAACATTTTCGTGAACAAGAGTCTGTGTATCAGAAGTGTTGCTTACGATGCTGGAGGATGCAAACTGAACTGTATCTAGTCCAATTCTTTTTGACGTGCTGTTATTTGCAGGAGGATGCTGTAGCATTTCAACTATTTGTACTGTTCTGTTATTTCGTCCTGACGTATTTGGCTCGGGATGATACCGACTGTCTGGTTCATTCATGATAATCTATTGTTGCGGATGATTCTGCTGCTCGTAAGACCTACTGTTATTAAATGTACGCTAATATCTGTCCTCATTACTTTTACGTCTGTGATAATAGTCATTGCTATACGGCGCGTTGCCATAGGAATTGAAATGATATGTTGTCTGTACGCACTGATTGCCTTGTTGCGGTGCGTTACTATTTGGTGGAGCCGACGCTATACGTGTAGGCGGCAAAACATTAAAGCTTGGTTGACCTTGCACATTATATTGTTGGTTAGGTATGCCAACTGGCTGATTTTGTTGCTGTTGTGGTGAAAACCTCTATTGTGGCTAAAATGTGTCTGCAATTGCTGAAAATTTTGTACGTATTGATGATTAAAATTTTGTCTATTATTAAAATTATATTGATATTTCTTGTCATTTCGGGAGTGTATAATGAAAACTGTCACTTTCAGGTAAAACGTGTCATATCAGGTTTTCTTTACTCATTCTTAATCCTAGATAGATCGATAGTTGAAGAGTTGTTTTGACTGATATAAAGGATGGTAAAAGAGAACGTAGCAGTGCAGAAAACTACTACTGCTCGGGGCCCTGTGCACGCTACAGCACATATTCATTGAAGTGTAATGAATCCCCTGAGGTCACTTACGCTCTGCAAACAAATTTTAGTTTCTGCATTACAGGCCAAGCTGGTGGAAATGCGAAAGCAAATTGTTGTATCTATGTTCTGTCATTCTTAAATACCTTAAATTTTCTCACAGACAGAAAGTGCTTATAATCAAAATTGTCGTCTCTGAATGTCTGAGCAGGTTCAGGATTGTATGATAATGTGATTGCCTGTGACTGTTCGGAATCTAACTCACGTACTCTCTGTAAATTACCTAAATTATACTGGCAGTGTGAGTGTGAGGAATGTTCGGAATGCGGCGTATGCTCTGTCGTGTTAGAGGCTGAAACGTTTTTCATCTCTGTCACTTCTTGCTGTAAAGATGACAATTTTCTACGTAATGTATTTTTGGATGAACCTATCTCACTGATTGCCTGCTGTAAATTTTGGAATTCGGGTGTTTGATTAAACGAAACTGGTGACGTATCGTCTGATTTGGTGTAATTGTTATTTTCGATAACGTCAATACGACTGGCCAATTCATCAAATTTTTCAGTCAGTGCTTTTACCTAATCATCGTTTTTAGTGTCACAAGCATTAATTAGTTTTTGCATTTTACGTGTGGTTTTGTTCAATTTCTTAACGTCTGCTTTGATGGCATCAGGATCCTGTATTAATTCTAATTGTTCAAGTCTGTTGGTCACTGTCTGAAAATCTTTTGTGTGTGTGTGTCTGTTTTTGTTGTAAGATCGGAGGTTTCATCATGCAATTCCGTGTTCAACTGTTTGATTTCGTCTGATACTGTAGCAATGTTGTTGTCTACGTATGTTTTTGCTTTCGTAAACAATTTACGCTTATCTTCCTGTCTCTGTGCAGTAATTGTTTCCGTGACTTCTTTCTTCACTTTGTTCTGTTCCTGTATGAATTTACGGGTAACGCGTTTCACTGTTTTGTAGGTTGTGATTAAAACGTTCGTCAATTTGGCTGTTTTGTCGTTCAAATTTCTTGTCGACTTTCGCATCCAGTGTGCGTGAAAGTTCTGCTGACATTAATTTAAACTCGTCGCCTACCTGTGTTGCGTTTTCAGAGCATTGTTTAGCGACTGCACTAATTTCATGTCTAAGTAATTTCGTTGTGGCTGCATGTATATTACTTAATTCTTATGCAACAGATCTATTTTATTCACTACTGTTCGTAGCACAAGTCTTAATTTCCTCACGAAATTGTTCTTTAGTATCATGACATTGCACGGCAACGGCTGTAATCTGTTCACTAAGTTGTTTGTTCCGTTCATTGAGATTGTCGTGTTTCTCATTCAACTGTTCAAGATTTTCACTAAGTTGTTTGAAATTGTTGTCTTGTTTTTCATTCGACTGTTTCAGATTTTCATTAAGTTATTTGTTCGATTCACTGAGTTGTTGTTTGAGGTTTTCATTAAGTTGTTGTTTGAGATTTTCATTAAGTTGTTGTTTGAGATTTTCATTAAGTTGTTGTTTGAGATTTTCATTAAGTTGTTGTTTGAGATTTTCATTAAGTTGTTTGTTCGATTCATTAAGTTGCTGTTAGAGATTTTCATTAAGTTGTAGCAATAGTTCCATAACGTGATCCATGCCAATATTACCTACTCTATTCTCTGTGCTGTGTGATGGTGTATCTGCATTTGTCACGTTTTGTGTAACCATTCGGTTATTCTCTAATTCTTGAAAAGGTTTGCCAATTGGATGTGCACTGTTGGTCACTACATCGGAATCAAATAAATCTGACATATTTTGACTACATTGTTCATCTTCGTCAGAAACATTTATCTGTTTACTGTGTAAATTTTGCAAGTCAGGTGTGTCAAACTGGACAGCGTTCATTGTAACGGAACGTGCCGCGTCATCAATTGTCGTAAAATTAAGTGTGGCCATGATTGAATTTGTTTGTTCATCATTTGAAATAAAATCATTACTAGTGATCGGCATGCACTGATTATCTGTAATCAGAAGATTATCACTATGACACTGAGTGTCGCTAGTATTATCGGTCAAATTATTTAAGTCGGCTTTTTCACTCATTACGGATCACGATGTACTGTTAGCAGTTTTTCGTGGCATTTTCACAACTCAAAAGTAGGCACAAAATCAAACAAAGACAAAGCAAAAATGGAACAAATACAATAACAACAAAGAGCAATAAATTGCCGATGATCTGTAAAAAAAAAAGAGTGACAAATTAGTAAATGCATTGCGCCAGATGCAAACTACAGTTAATATTATGTAAGTAAGAACAGATATATAACTGACTACTTCCCAGAAATTCACAAAAATACGATCCTGGCCGGTTGTCGCCAAGTGTAACCTCCCAAAGATAAAAAATATAATTATAACCTCCCAAGAGTAAAAAATATAATTTAATCATTCACATTCTGTGTAACCCACCAACAGATAAATTCCGTAACCTTGGAATAATACAATGTGACTAATCTCCTAATAAAAATGTGACTCATAGATAACCTTTCAATAATTGACTGCGAATTTAAACTGGTAAATTTTGGACGTCAGCAGTGCTGCGTCATGGCCCCGAAAGATCATACCGAATAAATTGAAAATTCTTACCTCAATGAAGTCGCCAGATAACGCATATATATCTGCTCTTATAATAAATTTTTCTGGCACAGCCCAGTGCAATGCTGACCGATAGATTTATCATGTATAAAAGGAAACAACTGATTTTTCTTTACAATAATCGGGATGACCATGGATTGGAGAAATTAGTAAATTTTTTAAATTAAGATGAATGATTGTCAAAAGTTAATTTTTACAAAAAAGACTATTATTAAGAGATTTTTTAAACATTTACGTGGGACTTGATATTACAATACTACCTATGCGCGAGGCTGCTTTTACCTTATACTACAACGCTCAGGCTCCGCCATCGCTCCACACGACCTGCCCAGCCAACTCCATACACCAGACTGATAGCTACTACTACTACATCTGCTACACAGTTCCTGCTGCTGACAACACTGCCCTCTGGTCTGAGATTCTCTTATAGCTTACGTATCGCAGGCAGCGCGTGAGCAATCCATCGAAATTACATCTGCTCGAGTGCGCTAGCAACAAATTCTTTAATCATGGACCTCTTACAAGTTTCGCCCACAAGAGCCCGCCTGCACAAAACGAGCACCAACTATTGCAACGATGTTAACTAAAACAATTAACGGTGTGGCTTTCTTTAAAAGTTACGTAGTGTAACGTTCTTTAAAAATTATCTAAATGCTTAAATGAATGCATGGACTGGGAATGCATACAAAACTAGAGTTATTGTGTAGCGTGTTGTAAGTGCATGTGGTGCGCTTACTCTATCTATTGTTAACAAAACATTATACGGACAGATTGGGCAATGCAATTGCCAATACCAGTAACGAAATTCAGTCACTGCAAAATACATTCAGCCGCTTAGGTACTGAACATCTGGCCCTGTTCAAAACTGATAACTTTGCTCCCTGTGCACATAACAAATAAATAAAATTGTCTTGCCTCTAAAGCAGCAACGGTGGATCGCGTTATACTTTGCTGTCTCATGAAGAATAATAAAATATACTAGCTACAGGCTCAACAGTGTGCAATGGTGGCCGTAATACTTTGGAATACGCATGTAATTCTTTTCGCTGATAAATGAAAACATTAAAGAAAAACTGAATGTCTTCGTAAAAGATATGACCTGTACAGGGAGGCAGTACTGATGTGGGTGAGTTACTAACACTGACTTTTTCCATAGTGAAGTTGCTTTTGAAGTTAAGTTCAGCTTTTCAAAAAAATCTGGCAATTGAAATTACATTACACAGAGAAATTACAACCCTTTTATTAGATGAAAACCTATCTTTGCTGACGTGGCCAAAAAACAATGAGATTTGTACAGCAAGTATTATGTAACATCACTAAAAATCATAAAAAATCATGAGATTATATATACCTGCGTTAACAAATCTCAGAAAAATTACAAAAGGGAAATATTTAACTAGCCGACGCATCAAATCTGTTTACGTTCATTCTGGGGTTACTCAACATAGTACTCACTGTTACCAATTACCAGCCAACTCACTTACACTAACAAGCTGGCAAAAGGAAAAAATAAAAAATTAACTTCTTCACCTTAACTACGAGAAATCTTATGCTTCCACATTTATATTTCCAATAATAAATGTACTCGTAAAGATTCTTTGTAATTTCAATCCATTAATCCTCTCTTGTCAAAATTAAATTTACATTTCAACACTGAAGTTTACATCGCATTATAAAATCACTTATCATTTTAAACTACCTATTTTACTTGCGGTGTAACACAAAACATTAGTAAGAGAAATCTCCTACATTATAATCTAACACTTGGTGGCTTTACAGAGCACTCCACAAAAAAGTGCCTATGCTTCCTCCCTCGCTCACAGACTACAACACACTCACTGCTGTGCGTCAAGCGGTCTCTGTCCCCAATACTAGAATCTCAGACCAGAAGCAGAATCTTTGGCTCTGCTGTCGTGCAAAGTCAGCTACCCACTTTATAGAGCCCATCAGCGACATACACCGTTTACAATATAATAGTTTCATTTTAGTTTACATTAGTATTATTACAATATTCGGGTGCGACGTATACATGTACCCTAGTACACGTCTTTCGATGACACACCTAAGATATAACACAAACGGGTCAAACTCAACATAAAGAAACGCCGACCGGGGTGGCCGAGCGGTTCTAGGCGCTACAGTCTGGAACCGCGCGACTGCTACGGTCGCAGGTTCGAATCCTGCCTCGGGCATGGAAGTGTGTGATGTCCTTAGGTTAGTTAGGTTTAAGTAGTTCTAAGTTCTAAGGAACTGATGACCTCAGCAGTTAAGTCCCATAGTGCTCAGAGCCATTTGAACCATAAAGAAACAGTATCCATTCAATAATCGGGTATCTGCATTTTAGATCAACACACCCGCACACTATTGTGCAGGACTTTCGTGGTTGGCAGTGGAGGATCGGGTAATTAACTGACGAGACTAAGATGAGTACTAAACTTCCTGACAGATTACAACTGTGTGCCCGACCGAGACTCGAACTCGGGACCTTTGCCTTGCCCGCGAAAGGCAAAGGTCCCGAGTTCGAGTCTCGGTCGGGCACACAGTTTTAATCTGCCAGGAAGTTTCATATCAGCGCACACTCCGCTGCAGATTGAAAATCTCATTCTGGTAAGATGAGTACTATTTATTAACAAAAACATCTTTTAGATGAAGCTAGTACTCTTGGTCGCCATCACGGTTGCAAGATCATCAGCTCAGGGTGACACGCTGGGCACCACGATTTCTCCAGTCATAAGCACCGATCTCAACCTGCAACTAAGACATGTATAAAGCAACGGCCCACTTACTATGTTCCCAGAGGTTTTAACCACAACGAAAGTAGTTAAACCAGCAGCGATACAGACAGATTGTGAAAGTACTACAAGTAGTTAAAATTGAATTTAAATGACCAAATGATTTTAATTAATTTAAGCTCTCTGTAACTTAGGTAAAAAAAATTTATATCATCTATGTTGAATGGCTAACATTATTATCCTTAAAGTATATCCATTGATTAAGTTTTACTCAATAAACATTCATTAATAAAAATGACCAGAAATAAAAGTTGAGTGTAATTACTTTGGCCCCATGGACAAGAATCATATTACACCAAAATGAAATACTACGAATACGCACACACATTTGACATCAACCACTAGAAACCAGACACGTCCAGCACAATTACTAATGCCCACTGCACCGGCTAATCATTGCAGTTTAACTCTTTACAGCCCAAACACCGCAACACAAGCAAAAAGCGCAACGGTATTTGATGGCTGAGCGCAGCTTAAGATAAAATTATGCTTAAGAATTCTTACCGAACAGCCTTACTCCTCATTTAAATTATCTTGCACCAAAAAGTACATAATAAATCACCGTGACGCACCACTTCTAACAAGGGATCCTCCCCATCGCACCTACCTCAGATTTAGTTATAAGTTGGCACAGTGGATAGGCCTTGAAAAACTGAACACAGATCAATCGAGAAAACAGGAAGAAGTTGTGTGGAACTATGAAAAAAAGAAGCAAAATACACAAACTGAGTAGTCCATGCGCAAGGTAAGCAACATCAAGGATAGTGTGAGGTTAGGAGCGCCGTGTTCCCGTGGTTAGCGTGAGCAGCTGTGGAACGAGAGGTCCTTGGTTCAAGTCTTCCCTCGAGTGAAAAGTTTACTTTCTTTATTTTCGCAAAGTTATGATCTGTCCGATCGTTCATTGACGTCTCTGTTCACTGTAATAAGTTTAGTGTCTGTGTTTTGCGACCACACCGCAAAACCGTGCGATTAGTAGACGAAAGGACGTGCCTCTCCAATGGGAACCGAAAACATTACATCGCAAGGTCATAGGTCAACCGATTCATATTTCCCACGGAATACATCTCACATATTTAATGCACTCTCGTCCAAAGTAGCGAACAGTCAACTGCCAGCCAGGGAGCCTCGTTAGCAGGAATACTCTCTCTTCCGTGCGCTGTAGTCGACTGACGTCGTGTGTTTCGATGTTTGTTTAGGTGTAGCGTCCCCATACTACGTATCGGACGGACGGACGGACAGATAATAATTGTCCGAAAATAAAAAATTAAACTTTTCACTCCAGGGAAGACTTGAACCAATGACCTCTCGTTCCGCAGTTGCTCACGGTAACCACGGGACCACGGCGCTCCGGAGCTCACATTACCCTTGATGTTGCCTATCTTGCGCATGGACTACTCAGGTTTGTATATTTTGCTTATTTTTTTCATAGTTCCACACAACTTCTTCCTGTATTCTCGACTGATCTGTGTTCAGTTTTTCAAGGCCTATCCACTGTGCCAACTTATAACTAAATCTGAGAGGGGTGCGATGGGGAGGTTCCCTTGTAAGATTAAAGAGGTGACCCTTTGAGGTACCAGCGATTCTAAATCTTTTCATTTTTAGGATTTGAAAGCCCACTGACCAGCAGAAAAACTGCACACTGGCATACCGCGTCTTAAGCCTTGGATTTAGTTAGAATCATGCTGGACAATACTGCGACATCGTTAATATTTAACCCATGTAATACTTACGGCATATAACACCTTAATCAATCTTATTATTACAGGTAAGACATTCACTGCATCGCCCGCGAGGGGCCAGACGTAAACGCTTCAATAATTTAGCAAAACTGTCGAGTCCTTTGCACAGACAAAGCACACTGGGAAGATGTGTGTAGCCACATTCCCACGTAAGAGTGTAAAGCAACACTGCCGGCCCTTACCGCAGTGAACAGAATAGAAAAAAATTAAGAGACCACAACTTTCCGTAACTTCGGGAAACCAGACCAGTAGCAGCAAGCGACACGACAACGACGGAACAGCTAAAAGGGCCGGATTTCATGGTATCACTTCGCATCAAACTCAAAGAACACTAACCTTGTTTCGAGCCAATCGGTGCTGCACGAAGCCCGTTGGCGCCCAGCAGAATTTGCTGTGTAGTGCCGACTGTCCAGCAGTTTACGCAATTCTCAACGCTGGCTGTCGGTGACACAAGCAAATCACCTTCCATTACGGATTCCGATTCTACATCAAAAGTGAACACTCGGAAACACAATGGAACAAAAGGCTTCAGTAATGGACCACACAGTGGCAGATGCATCTGTATGCATCAGCAAGTATCACCTCAGAGGACGTGCCTGGACAAATCCGGCAGACTGTTACAACGACGTAAAGAACCCTCTCTGAGGAACTCTATAACTATCCAGTCAACAATAACATTAAAAAAAACATTCTTTCAACATGTTATGTCCGTTTTTGTATTATCAGTACTGAATGCACAATAAAACAATTTCATTAGACGGATGTTTGAAAAAACTAGGTGGAATCCGCAGTTCTTATTGCTGGCCAACAACGTGTTCCCAGAAGAGAAACATTTAACACCATGCTCGGACGCGATGCTATACGCCACATCGGCGACTGACAAACAGATGTTCTCGGTAAGTCATTCCCAGAGCCAGCTGCCGCTGTTTGCTTGCCGCAAGCACTCCACAGAGGGCGCCCCGCCGACAACGTAGAGGCAAGGTGCAGACCAGCGCCATCCAAGTTTGCTGTCGGGCGGACGTGTCCTGCAACTCAAACCGCCGGAACGAAGAACATCCCGGACACTAGCCTAACATAGTGCTCTCAAACTGATAACTCACACGAATCACGTGGAATTCACAGTTATTAAGGAGTATCTCTGTGAAATCGACAGGCAGTCACTAATTTGTGTCTCTTGTGTATATAGTGATTTTTGTGTTTTTTGTATTTTAATATGATAAAATCTCTTACAGAGAAGTTAAAATTTTATACGTTGCAAATAATTTAAAGAATGTGCAGAACTTGCATGTGAAATTCAAAGGTTCTGAGCCCGAGTACCGGTCGAGCATTCAGTTTCAATCTGCCAAGAAGTTTCAAGTTAATTAAACTGTCCAGCGTCCTTCCACGAAAGTGGTATTAGCTGTATGTGGTTAGGTGAGTATAAATTAATGAGTTCTTGGAAAAATTATTTCTCACTATTCAATAACTAAATTTTGAATTTAGAAGTTCCTAGACCATGTTACGCCGATTGTTTCACCTCACCTGAGTTCATGAGTCTACTTATTTGGTGACGTTGTTGGAGACAGTGTTTTGTACCATAGTTTTTAGAGATAAGCGAAATGTGGCAGAAGTACTGGTGTCATTCTTGTACATTACGCAAAGTTTTCGCTTTCTTTTATTTAACAATATTTTTATAACACTACGGTCCTGGGTATCCTTAAACTACAGTTTAAAAACAATGAGGTGAATTCGTATATGATTTTGCGATAGTCTGGTCTGTTGCATTCACACTCGCATTATTGTTACTATTAAGTGAAGTATTTATGCATATAGAGTAGATTGAATGAAACGAAGCGTGATGTCCATCCACTCCAACTGATACTAACATTATAACTACAAATCAGACAGTTGTACTAAAGAAGTAGAAAGAAGTAATATTGATATTTGAAAACTTCAACAGAAAACCATTACTGTCGATCAACGGACTAAAACTTCGTGAAATGAAATATTGAATAATGTGTGTGAGTGATGCATTATTGCTTTTCTAACAAGACTGACAATATGCTGCATATACACTCCTGGAAATGGAAAAAAGAACACATTGACACCGGTGTGTCAGACCCACCATACTTGCTCCGGACACTGCGAGAGGGCTGTACAAGCAATGATCACACGCACGGCACAGCGGACACACCAGGACCCGCGGTGTTGGCCGTCGAATGGCGCTAGCTGCGCAGCATTTGTGCACCGCCGCCGTCAGTGTCAGCCAGTTTGCCGTGGCATACGGAGCTCCATCGCAGTCTTTAACACTGGTAGCATGCCGCGACAGCGTGGACGTGAACCGTATGTGCAGTTGACGGACATTGAGCGAGGGCGTATAGTGGGCATGCGGGAGGCCGGGTGGACGTACCGTCAAATTGCTCAACACGTGGGGCGTGAGGTCTCCACAGTACATCGATGTTGTCGCCAGTGGTCGGCGGAAGGTGCACGTGCCCGTCGACCTGGGACCGGACCGCAGCGACGCACGGATGCACGCCAAGACCGTAGGATCCTACGCAGTGCCGTAGGGGACCGCACCGCCACTTCCCAGCAAATTAGGGACACTGTTGCTCCTGGGGTATCGGCGAGGACCATTCGCAACCGTCTCCATGAAGCTGGGCTACGGTCCCGCACACCGTTAGGCCGTCTTCCGCTCACGCCCCAACATCGTGCAGCCCACCTCCAGTGGTGTCGCGACAGGCGTGAATGGAGGGACGAATGGAGATGCGTCGTCTTCAGCGATGAGAGTCGCTTCTGCCTTGGTGCCAATGATGGTCGTATGCGTGTTTGGCGCCGTGCAGGTGAGCGCCACAATCAGGACTGCATACGACCGAGGCACACAGGGCCAACACCCGGCATCATGGTGTGGGGAGCGATCTCCTACACTGGCCGTACACCACTGGTGATCGTCGAGGGGACACTGAATGGCGCACGGTACATCCAAACCGTCATCGAACCCATCGTTCTACCATTCCTAGACCGGCAAGGGAACTTGCTGTTCCAACAGGACAATGCACGTCCGCATGTATCCCGTGCCACCCAACGTGCTCTAGAAGGTGTAAGTCAACTACCCTGGCCAGCAAGATCTCCGGATCTGTCCCCCATTGAGCATGTTTGGGACTGGATGAAGCGTCGTCTCACGCGGTCTGCACGTCCAGCACGAACGCTGGTCCAACTGAGGCGCCAGGTGGAAATGGCATGGCAAGCCGTTCCACAGGACTACATCCAGCATCTCTACGATCGTCTCCATGGGAGAATAGCAGCCTGCATTGCTGCGAAAGGTGGATATACACTGTACTAGTGCCGACATTGTGCATGCTCTGTTGCCTGTGTCTATGTGCCTGTGGTTCTGTCAGTGTGATCATGTGATGTATCTGACCCCAGGAATGTGTCAATAAAGTTTCCCCTTCCTGGGACAATGAATTCACGGTGTTCTTATTTCAATTTCCAGGAGTGTATGTAGGTACAAGACGAGCTCCTAATCCATTAAACCCTTTCCTATCCTTATAACAGATAACAAATTTAATGCAAATCTATTATGCACAGAGAGATATAAAACTCACTAAAGGAATGGCCTTCAGCTAAAAACGTTGTGGCACTAGAATGATACAATGAAAGCAGCTGTATTTAGTACTTACAAATTTATACAACAGTTGGGGCTATTACACTAACGGAAAGCGAAATCGCAACACGAAGAAGGAGTTGTCTGACGTAAATGAAAATTCATATTCGTGTTTCTACATCTGAAAGATGATGTCTATAAAAATTTCACGTCGGTCGCATAAGAGTGGCCTTACCAAAGAGTCAGCTTTGCTTAACACGCTCTAACGGTCGTTAGGGTTAGTTATCTTTGAGCCCGGACGTAGCGAGTTGATGTTAGCAAGAATGAGGGTAAGGTGACAAAGACGCCATTATCAACACCTCGCACAGCTTGATCGAGGTCGAGTAATAGGGCTACGAGAAGCTGGATGTTCCTGTGCGATATTTCCGAAAGACACGGCAGGGTTGCAGCCACTGTACGTGATTGCTGGCTGTAGAGATCACGAGAGGAGGAAGACCGGGTGCCGGACTACCCATGTGGCACTACCGAGACAGAAGACCAACGTGTTCGGTGTATGTTTCAGTCGTGTCGCTGTGCATCTGTGAACTGTTATATATCGATTACTTCAAGGCTAGCTCCGTGCCAGGCGCCCTGTAGCGTGGAATCCATTTGCGACTTCAGTGCTGTCAGGCGAGGGCTCATTACAGGATAGGGTGGAGGTCTGTTGTTTTTTCTGATGAAAGCCGGTTCTGCCTCTGTTCCAGAGATGATCGTCTGTTGGTTAGAAGCAGGCCGGCTGAGGGCCTGCAACCAGCCTGTCTGCTAGACATACTGAACCTACACACGGTGTTTCGGTCAGAGTGTGACTTTGTTGAAGTGAGTAGCTCTCTCGTGATTATCCCACACGCCCTGATTGCAAATTTGTATACCATGCTGGTGATTCGACCTGGTGCGCTGCCATTAATGAACAAGAGTCCAGGATAACGCTCTCCCACACACCACTGTTGTAACCCAACACACTTATTGGCTTGGCCTGCTCGATCATCAGACCTGTGTCCAATCGAGAACATATGGGATATCACTGGGCGACAACTTCGTCACCACAACCAAAGTTAAGCGGCCCTGTATTGACCGACCTAATGCAACAGGCATGGAAACCCATCCCACAAACTGACATCCGGCACCTGCACAACGCATTGAATGCACATTTGCATGCTTGCATTCACCATTTGGCGGTAGCACCAGTTGTTAATGTACCAGCATTTCACATTTGCAATAACGTACCTCACACTTACATTAACCTGTGATCTTGCAATGTTAATCACTTAAAAATATTACCTAGACAAATACATTCCCGAAATTTCGTTACTCTACATTCTACATTCGTGTGTGAGTCAGAATTTGTTTGGTAGCGTTTGACACATTTTATTATCGCTGCCGTTCTTCGTCTGTCAGACAACTTCTTGCCCGATATGAGCTAATGCATGTTACATTTCAGCTATTGTTTTCCTTAGGTGAAGGACGTAACTGGTTGATACTGCCAATTACAGACATCTTATGTAGTGATATGATTGTACTGGCTTCACTGAAATTGATCGGTTGTATTAACCGTTAGCAAAAGCTTATCATAACATATTTTGGAGCATGTAAAATTAAGCAAATTAAATAAAGGAAACTTGATACTCTCTATCAGCGGAGCAACATGTACATGCATTGCGCTGGGAATGATACACCACCAGCTACAGCTGTGTAATTAAATACAGATGTGTCCAACAAAAGCAAGGTAAAGTAAAAATAAGTAATAAGCTGCCTTCGTAAAATTGAAGAAAATATCACTCTTGTTAATTTGCCGTTTCACGTACAAGTACTTAAATATAAAGATCATAATTCCAAAAAAATTGATTTCAATTAGCGTTCAGAAATATTCAGCAAATAACATTCGAAAGAGAATTAAAGAGAGGGTTATATTATTGATTTGATATTTCGTTGTGAACGAGCCTTCATATTTCTTAGCTATTCTGAGAGAGACTCAGACTAAACGGATAGTCGACACAACATCAGCGAGAACTTACAACTGTGTAAAGATTCTTTTTCCAGTGATACGTGACAATTTTACGACTATATTGCTATATGAAAAAAGACAAGTATGTTGAAATACAAAACGAAGCTATCCTCAAAGTTCAAAAGAATGAGACTATAAAAGCCAAAACAATGCCTAAATGACTGTGGTACAGAATATTATATTATGTGGACAACATAACTGCTAAGTGTGATGAACAGACGGAAGTGCAGGAGCACAGACCACAGTGTGCTGTGCTTGTGGACAGGCAGCACCTGACAATGAAACAAATCTTCCAACATTTAAATTCACACAACAGTAAAATAATGTTTACATCAGAGATGGAAGGTGACTCAACCTCTGAGACCTTACAACTGACATTAGCAAACAAAAACATTTGTTTAAAATACACAGCAAATATCATGCAGTAAAGGTTTCCCTAAATGACAACGTACTTGGCTGAGAGAAGAGACAGAGGATAACAGAACTACGGTATCATCTTCAAAAGGCATTAAACCAACTTTCAAAGAATGGGCCCTCTTATTTTACATAGGTAGGACTTCACAGGTAATTGCTAGCGAATTGTGTTTGAGGAAACATACAACAGATTTCTATGCTAGAAATATTTTTTTCTGTATTCTGTTCTAAATATTTTTTAAGAGAGCAACCGTAGCTGAAATATTCCATGTTTCATAAACAAACCGCCTTCAGCTGTGTATGAACTTTTATTTACAAGACCGGTATCGTGCTGTAAAATCACATCTTCAGGAGTACACACGACAGTAAGACATTAACCCCACAATACGTGAAGGAGGGACACTCAACCTACTCAAAATAAAATACTGCTACCCGCAGCAAACAAAGCGTCATAGAAAATAGATCACATTATGTTCAACGATAAGAACAACATTGCGTCTATACAAGAGAGTAGAATTCATAGGATTTCCTGCAATTTTTGTGACACTTTGTATGTAGCTGAATCATACAGGGTAATAACTACTAGAATAAGTCAACATGAAAAAATTCGACTAAAGAATTCAGGTTTTCTAATTATCGTATGAATGAATGTCATACACGTGATATTAAATGTGATGTTGAAATAAAGGGAGGAAACTGACATTACTTGAAATTCAGGATATCAATAAACGCAAGTCACACTATCCTAACGTATTTCTTAATGATTAAATAGAATTCCATTATTCACCCTTACTACAGTAGCAGCAGACAGATAACATTTTTCTCACTATGGTTCTATTGAAATGAAAAGTATATCTAATCTATTCTAATTTCACCATAAGATAATATGCTTGTTATAAATGGTATAGCTGTTCCCGACTCCCCACATTTCATTGAGTATTTCCTCCCCTCTGATCCCCCCCCTTTTCTTTTTTTTTTTTTGCTTGCTCGGCGCTTTTACCCGTTATTTTCCTTTACCCTCTCATACTTGTAATGCCTGTGTATAATGTAATATAAAGTTTATTTGTTAATAGCTTTTTCAGTATTTAACTATACTTTTATTTTTCTTATAGATGTATAGTAAAATGGCCACATATCTTTAGAAGTCATCATATCTCACTGATGATGTTTGAACCATATGCTTAAGTTGTCTGGGGATGGTACGGAAAGCAGATATCCGGTTCACAATTAACTATAAAATAAAGAGTATGTGGAACACTAATATTGTGTACTTCAGTTACCGACGGAATATACCTTAAATCCCAGAGGATGTTATGGATTGTATATCGACAACCATTTGACATGAAATCTCAAAACTATATGGTGTTTTACGTAAGTCTCAAACGCTGTCTCCGGAATTGAGAGCACTCAGACTGCCATCACCGTATGATACGCCGGCTCGTTGCTCGGACAGTGTGGCAGGTGACTTATTAGATTTAACCGAGAAGCAGACCAGATGAATTGTGAGCGAATATAGAAACAAGTCAGAGAAAACAGTTGGGCCATTTAGTGCTTCTTTCTTTTGAGTCAGAAGCATTTGTTCCAAGAAAAGGGCGCAAACTCAATCTGAATCCCACAAAGAAACGGTAGTGCATGCACTTTGCAATTTATGCTCACATGTACTACAGATCGAAATCAGTCCTGCAGGAGACTATTACAGGTTCTTTGTATTATGGAGAGGTGCTGAAATGCTCTTTTCTGAACAGATCAGTCCTTGTTTCCAATAAGAGGGGTTTATGTATGGCTCCTGTTCAGAAAAATGTGTACATCGAGAAACTGTCATTCTGTTAAAAGACGTAAGCTGGGCAGCATTCAATTTCAGTGTACTCCGTTACTGTTAGTGTCGTCTCCAAGCATTATGGATAATATGAATACATCTCTTTTAAACAACTGTATGCCTATTTAGGTACAGATGTTTCTCCATTTCCTAAGTTATAATTTTTGTGTCCACAAAAATAGCACAATGCACATCTACATTGGATTCGATTCAACATTTAAATGATCTGCAGGTTTTTATAGGATATGTGATGGCCAGAATTTGCTTACCCTCTTGTCTGACGGAATTGTAAACTAGATAGGTTGCGGAATGTGTCAAAAGTTCCGTACACCAATTCAATATTTTCACGCAACCATTCTGTAGCGAATTCCAGATGTGCCATTGACGACTCTACACACTGACATTATTTGAAAATACTTTTTACTTCGTAATTTTAGACTCATTACTTCCCTGACTGACACATTTGCCCTCATCTATCATCTTTGAACACTTGCATCATCCAGACGGAAACGCAACGTGTAATAATTGCAATCCTTTCAAATGGTTTCATGCGACGGCGTCGTTATATTCCTACATCATTACCGGTGTTACCATCATCGGCTACGTAGTTATTGTCCTCAGGTGCCTCAAATACAAAAACTCATCAACTGGTTCTGTGACTTCTTTGTTAATTGATACTGTTTCATGTTCGTCACGCATAAATTTGGCCTTATCACAATTAATTTCCAGCCCTACTCTCAGATTTTCTCTGCATAGCACTTCCGTTTGTTGCGTAAGCTTATTTTGGCAAAAGGAAGTCAATGCAGTGTCATCCGTGAAACGAAAGTGGTTAAGATGTTATGTCCCACTAACGTGTATTGTTTCCTCATTTTTTTCCAGTTTATGTATCTGAAAACTTCTGAGAATCTTCAAAAAAGCTGTTTCATATGGAATCTCCTTGACTACTTCTATTAATACTTAATTACTCAATGTACTGTTGAAATTATTCTTCAGTATATTAGAACATTAGACACTAAACCTTAATTTCTCCGCGCTGTTTAGTACAAAGTTCGTTGAAATAAAATCATAAGCTTTCTCAAAATTCTCTTCTGTGTCTTGGTCAAAAATGTTATATTTCTTCTTAAGTGGTTGGTGATAATATCAGTACACTGTGATTAGGGGATTAGAAGATCTATAGGTTATGTCTTACCTGCCCCCATTCTTGTAAGAGAGAATACTTTCGTTATTGCTACAATTACAGGTATCTGCCTTATGGCGCAAAAATTTTCAACACAGTTTAGAAAATTTCTTTTGAGTTCTTGTCATCTAGTCTTAATAACTTCTGTTCAAACACAATATTCTCAGGAGTTTCCTCTGTCTCCACATCTTTAATGATTTATTTTCGTTATAAATTTTCTTCCTTTCTCATTGTCTTGTTTTTTCAAAGTCTTAGATTGCTTGCAAGATCTTCTCTCCTATGTAAACTGCACTGTGTCTCAGTTTAACTGATGAAATGTTATGTCTATTCAAAATAAAAATTTCTGTTTTGTTGTCTTGATTCGTTATTAGTTTTGGTTGTTTCTGTTACCAAATTTTTATTGTATCTTTTCCGACCATCTCTAAGGCATTTCCGATTTGGAATATACATCCTATTTTTAATTTCACTGCGGTCGTGTTGGAGCATACCCAAAAGACAAATATCTTGATTTTTTTCCTTTTTTCCGTATCTTTGCCTCTCCCTCTGTACATAACCTACATTTTTCACTACGTGCCCTGCATTTAATAACTTCGTTATTTAAAGTAAATAGAATTTGCAATTTCTAAGCATCCACAATCTTTTATTGTTATTCATATTGTCTTTCATCTTTGGCCTTTGCTCTTCAGTACTTCAACAGTGAGCATAACATTGTATGTACACTTCCCAAATTTTCGCCTCTGTCCGGTCCTGTAACTGTAGTTTACCATACGTTTTTATTCTAGTTTTTAATTTTTCCATTCACTTTTTATATGTTGCGTCCTTTTCTGAAATTACAAAAATTACCACAGAAAAATAAGGTTTTTTTACAAATCTGAAAACATGTTCCAAAGTGCAAGATGGCTAAGTACCGAGGAAAAAATATACAATTGAAATTTAAAAGCGTTGTCATCGAGAAAATCTTGTTAATACTGTGTTTAATAGTTACCTGCAACCTTATTATTGTACTACACACCAATAATTAGTACTTGAAACCAACTTAAACAGAAGTATTATCAAAAACCAGTTACCAATTAAACACATTTTGAAACAGAAGCTATTGGTATCCAGCACAGATATACGACAGGCAAAATTATTAAGACTTTAATGAAACTCAATTCATTTGCAAGTATCACCTTCGACCTTTTTCTGCTTCATGGTTCAAGATGGTCCTCTGCCGAAGAAGGGCGGCTTACCTCTCCACATGGCATATAAAATGTTTTAAAAACATGTAGCATAATTCTCATGGTAAAATGCTGTAACACGCCAAATAGCTTTAATATATCATACAGCACTTAAATGTGTAGAATTCGAAATATTTAAAAAGCCGCGCAAAACAGAACCATATATTTAACAACAATGGAAACTGTGTAAGATGCCGAAAAGTGATTATGACCGACTTTTGAGCACATCCTTTCATGTGATTGTAAAATTAGCCATTACACTAAAGTACCGACCAAAAAACATGGTGTGTTCCTAGGTACACTATCTTCTAGGTTCAACACTCTCCAATATTAAACTATTTGTATATGTTATTACCACATTACTTGCGTGCATATGTTCAGTTATATGTTCTTAAACGCCAAAAATATGGTTACCTTGTACTGCATCTCTTTCTTTTACTTTCATTTTCAGGGTTGATCTCTAAATAACTTTACTCTTCCTAACATTTAAATAACTGCCTGTTGTCTCTTACGTTCTTCTATGATTTATTCTGAGTAATCATTTGACTGTTGACCAATTCGAACATTTACTTGAAAAATTTCTAATTGTACTTCGTAGACATTTCTGTTCTTGCACTGTTGCATTCCTTTTGCATTAAGTAATTTTATGTGGACAAGTTCCCAAAGTGAAATATGCGCGCAACTGAGGTTTATGCTAAAAGCATGTCTGCAATAATATGCTTCAACTTATGAAAACCCAATGCCTGTATCAGTTTGAGGGAGTATACTTGTCATTGTGTATTTTTGTGATTTTCTCCTGGAGGTTGTCAGTGAAAAGGCTGTAGACCGAGTGACTGTTACGCGGTCGTTAACAACAGATAACCGACATTAAATCTCGCAAGCGTTCCTGGGCTTTCTTACGTAAGCGGTCGCTTGTTCCTGACCTTCGAGAGACTGACTCGTGTCCGAAACTGGTTTTGGGCCAGCGAGAAACTCAGTGCTGAAATATATAGTCGCCCAGACCACTGATTTACTACTTCTGATGCATCGGAACATTCTAGAAGAACTATGCGAGCCGCGTGCGGCCTATCAGCCACCTCCTGTTGTAGTCCAGCCTGCTGCTGTGTCATTTCCCTACCGCTGGCTCTCTTGCATTCCTGCAACCCTTTGCAGTGTAATTTTATGGTCACATTAATTAGATTTTAATCAGAATTTCGAATAGATTAACACTGTAGTAGCTTTGCGCAAAAGTAAGTTCACGTCCTCATAATTACTTTTGTAGAACTACTGACGTGTGCGTCATTGTGTTATTAATCCGGTAAATACATATAGATCTCGCTGATTTCGTACTTACAAACGTTACATACACATTTAAAAAGCTGTAATATTCATATTAGGGAAATACCAAAATGCTTTCGATTAACTCTCTGCCATAAGGTAATGTGGAAACGTCACCTAATGACCATCCAATAAAAGCCTCTTAACAGACTACTAGCGGGACGATCATGGAGACTGAACAGCCAACTATCCTCCACACACACACACACACACACACACACACACACACACACACACACCCACACAGAAATCGTTGATCCGATTCATTCTGTTACGCATAAACGTTGTCTGAGTTCCAATAGCTCAAAATCGTATCACTTGCTGCAGAACCTTGAACGTCGAATACTCATTCTCAGTTTCTGGGAAACGTAACCTCCTTCAGTTTAATCCATTACAAACTGACTTTCCTCCTTTCCTCCCCCGTGAATAACACCTATAGATTTCCTACAATTCCCTGATAATTTGATGCCAAACACCCATTGAACAGTCTCAGTACTCTCCCACAATTATTTCAGCATTTCCTCCATTTTAAACTTAGAAGAACTCCACAGCCACAGTCAAAGAGGTTTTAATCACTTCCCCTTAAGTGACATTTAAATCCGCGCAAATTCTTTATAACCTTGGACATCACAGAGAACACCATTTTCTTCTCACCCTTTTCACTTCCCATTCTTCCAATTGCTCTTCCATTAACTTTGATCGTGGTTCTCACACAAGCAAACCTCTACATAACATCTACACCCTCTTTCCGTGTACACCAAAGTCACACCAACTTCCCATCTTATCTTCTAAATGTATAAAACGCCACTTCTCATCTGTAAATACTCCCTTATGGTCACAAAAGCCTTCCGCTGCCATGACCACCAACAGCTGCGAACTTACTGCAAAACAACAGCTGTTACAACTTTACTTCATGTATCAGCAATGAATTAGCTTTCTGCGTCTTAGAAATCACGAAAAAGTACTTGCGATTTTTTAATAAATGTCACACGTGTATTTTTTACGTTAACGTAATTTTAATATATGAAAAACAATTTAATACTTTTTAAAATATTTTGACACATGAATGGTACTAAATATTATTTTGGATGATCATATCCCCCTCCACTTTTCCACTTGTATGGGCGAGAATCATTAAATAAGGAAAACCTGTCGTCAGTTCAATAAATTTTCAGTGACAGTCCTGTTTCGTCCGACTATTCACCTTCATTCGTCAAATGTCATTTTGATAATCGTGCACTTCTGACTTTCATACCTTCGCGGTATCCGACAGGTGTGCCCGCTCCAACATTTATTTTCCAAGCGCTGGACGCTGCTCTCCTTGAGTTTTAAGAACTCACAGCGAAATTCCGCAACTAGCGTTTTGCATTGACATGTAACCGCATGCACTTCTAAGTAATTAGGTTAACTAGATGATTAAATATTTCATTGCCGCTTCACTTGGCTCTGATTGTAGTTCAAGACCAAAATCACTCTGTGTTACACATCTGCATGTAAATTTTTGTTACGCAGTAACAAAGACATTTTAACCGTTTCACCTTTTTTTTTTAGTGCATGCATTTTCTTATAAAATGAACTGAAGAGCGTGTATATCCTAGGAACTTAACGTCATAAATGTGTGTCAGATAACTCTTAGAAACGCACCACAAGTGATATTTCTTTTTTACGTTTTGGTGAAGCTAATACTAAACGTGTATTTGTGTTCCCTCGTAACATCTCCAGCATCTCCTATGAGAGCTGTACTTGATAAATTTAAAATTGTCGCTTTACCTCTTGGGTCACCCTGTAAGTATCATCCCATGCCCATATTGTGCTACAGGACTCGAACAGTGTTGCTCAAAGCATTTCCATATTAGTGAGAAATGAACTACTAGGTGGCATGCAGGTGACATCGGGCCAAACAAGTACAGGTGACGGCTTGTATATTAGGATACAAGATCTGATAAGTACACCTATCTTTTCTGATTTTAAGCTTCTTTTAGAGATAGATGACCGGTTCTGAGTACTCATTCACCAACAGTTCATAAGGCTGTAGCTACAAATGCTGTCATTCACTGTGGGCTATGTATGATCATCTGTCATGCATAGTATTTTTGTAGAGGTTTCGAAGTAGAAAAAAAGAAAATAAGTTTTTTTATACGATCTTGGATTCCTCTGCCAGCAGTAAACTGAAGAACATTGACATTTGGATCTAGTATTAGGTGGAAAAAAGCTAAAAATTAGAAAAAGCACAAAAATAGTAAAGTTTGCTTGAATCTTTGGAATTTTGGGAAATCAAAAATATTATCAAATACTATTTCTTAAATTTTCGTGAAGTAGACATAGCTGTATGAACCACTCTACAGTGAGGTGTACACCCGTCTGTTTCGAGACTCCACAAGTTACCTAATACTGTGTGGCAGGTAAATCAGTGCGCTGTAGGTAGCAGCGTCGAGGACACAAAATATTCAAATGTATGCACATGACAACAGCTCGAAATTTGTAAATGATGTACTATGAAATTGTTTCATTAGTCACACGAGAACGACTCAGGTAATGGTTTGAAAATTAACGACTACGTTCGAAACTAGTCATCATTAATCAGAAATATACGCGACTAAGACAGAAAAAAAGAAATAGTAAGATTATTAACCTGACGCATCTTAATGTTGGACCTTTCGTTACAATATTTTTCATTTCCTTGAGCAGAAATAATATCGTTTTGAGGCGCAACAAAACTGCTTCCTTCTACTTGAGATTGCTCCGCTCTACAGAAATGATTCTTTCTGGTCGTGAAACAGGTTACCCGCGTATCCTGATGTCAAAAGAGGAATTAAAATGGATAACGTAGATGCATACATCAGCTGAAAATCTGAAGCTTGTGGGAAAGTGCCTAGATAACAGAAACGCAGAGTTATGCTACAAATGACGATCCGAAGAAAGATTACCATCCAGGAACAGAAAGATGCAATCGTAGTTCACCGGACAGTAAGTAGAGTAATCCAACTGACGGAGCACTGACATCGCACAAATAACGTCTACAGCTTGACAGAAGACTAACATTTCTTTTTTTAGTCGTTAGGTTTTCTTATGGTTTGATACTGTCCTGCACCTTTCGCTCGTTCATGCTAATTTTAATCTCTACGTAAATACTGTATTCATAATCCTTTTATTCTAGCCTTGGTATGCGTATTCCATTTTCCCTACACAGCTGCTTCCAAAGGCACCATAACTATTTCGGAGTGCCGTAGCAGGTGTGCCCCACACATGTCTCATCTTCTTGTGTGTTACGGAGAGTTCTCTGCTCATTTATTCGCAGCTTCGATAGTTATAGAATCAGATTCTTATTCTACTACTTGTATCGTTATCTATTAATGGGCGCTAAAGTAATTTACGTTGAAAAGTTTTTATGTAGATAGATGCACGTTAGGTAAAGCAGTCAGCAACCCGAAGGTGTATTTGAAGACTACAGTACTTTACCTGGCATGGTCGTCTTGGAAGTGCTATGCCTTCCTTCGTCATATCAGCTAATTTACCCACATAGATGTAGGGGGGACCCACATTTTAACGTAGACACTCAACCGCACGTAATAAGGCATGTTTTACGTTAGCAAAGGCTAGAGATGAAGGAAGTGAAAAACTGCAGATAAAAATCTAGGGCTAATCGTGTTGAATCCTGCCTAGTCGTCGAATTTGCGGTGTCTAGGGAACCTACTTTCTCATTCTCTAGACATCAATTCAAGCAAATCGTATTATTGAGTTTTATTACGAGAAATAAATGACAATACTTAACTTTGATAACTACAACAGACGTGTCGCAAGCAAAGGGGCGACATAAACAATAAGCCAGTTCTTCAATATATACAATTCTAATACAAGCAAAGTAATGGGGTAGTCGCTGCAGTACAAGTGCCTAATCTTGAGGCTGCTGTAGAACTGGCCGCGACTAGTCGGGAGCGGCGCTTATGCCCTCTCCGCATAGAGGCCGCTGCTGTCACGTTGTCGTCCTGGAGTGGGGTCGGTCAGCGGGCAACTGGCTGACGTCTTCTTCACAGCCCTCTCTGCTCACTCGTTCCCGAATGGCATGCCAGCGCTTGACTTTACGCTGTAACATTCCTCTCCCTCCCACCAAAGCGATGGACCGTCGTCGTATAGGGAGCGCGACAAGACGGGGGAGGCAGGAGCGTGGGTGCTGTGATATACTGGAAGCTGTGGCTATACTGGAAGCTGTGGCTGCAGGGTACGTCATTCTTCCAGTTGTACCCGCCATCCGTTCTTCGCTCTGGCGGAAACGACCCCCGAAAAACGACCAGGAGGCTACGCATCCACCTCCTGAGGCCCATAACAAGATGGCGTCAGCTGCTGCGATGAGGGCGGTAGGATGAGAGGGGGCGGAGGTGGAGAAGTTTCCGTCTCCATAGGGTTGTCCCGCGGTGTCGTGATGACACCCTCTGGCGGCTGCTGTGGCCGCGCCGTCCTCAGGATCCGTGAATCTGGGTTAAGAGACACAGATGGATCACCAAACACATGACAGTGGCGAATTTGATTGTGAAGTCAGCGCTGCAATCCTTCCCGGCCTCAAATGAGATACATGCATGCGCCAAGTCGACGAAGGACCTCGCATCGCGCCCACCGACTGCTGCCGCTAAAAGCCCCGAAAAACACAATATCATGCTGCGCAAAGCCTTACTTGCGGCTTTGCTTTGGCTCCGGATGCTGAGGATGGGGTGGAGCAGGTGGAACAGTGTCCGATGGCGGCGGCCATGAAGCAATTCAGCCGGCGATGGTCCATCTCGTGTATGCGAACGATAGTAGGCGAGAAACACAGTTTGTTCCCTGCTGTGGGCGGTGCGAAGTTTGGCTATCTGCTACTTGAAGGTTCTGACAAAACGTTCCGCTTCGCCGTTCGACTGTGGATGGAACGGTGCACTAGTTAGATGCTATATGCTATTGCGTTCACAGAATGTTTCAGATGCATTTGACGTGAACTAGGGCCGTTGTACTACACTATGACTTAGGCAAACCTTCGGGGCGAAAAGTAAAGGAAAACGCCTGAATTGTGTTACGGGACGATCTCGAGTTCATTCGCACAGCAAAAGGGAACTTGCTATAAGAGTCTACCACAATCAGCCAACGAGTCTTCCAAATAGGTCCCACAAAGTGTATGTACACACGTTGCTATGGCGATTGCGACTTAGGACAAGCGGAGAATTTTTATGGTGGAGCAGACTGATTTTCCGCACAGGCGTGACAATGTGACGTCGCCTGTTCTATTTGGAAGTCCATACCCTGCCAAGTACAGTGACCGACCAGGGTAGCCGAGAGCGCTAGTGCGCTGCTTCCTGGACTCAGGTAGGCAATCTGGCCCGGCGGATTAACGACGAGGGCCGGTATGCCGGCCAGCCTGGATGTGGTTTTTAGGAGGTTTTCCGCATCCCGCTAGGCGAATACCGCGGTGGTCCCCACGTTCCGCCTCAGTTACACGATCCGCAGACATTTGCAAGCGTTCGCACTGTTCCATGGCTTACACTAGACGCAGACAGCTGGGGTACACTAATTCCATCTCAGGGGATTCGGGGTGGTCGCAGGAAGGGCATCTGGCCACCCTCTGCAACTAACACTGCCAAATCAATAGTAACACGGCCAACCCCGTGTGACGCGGGACAAACGCCCCAAGAAAGAAAGAAAACCCTGCCAAGTACAAAAAATGGTTCAAATGGCTCTGAGCACTATGGGACTCAACTGCTGAGGTCATTAGTCCCCTAGAACTTAGAACTAGTTAAACATAACTAACCTAAGGACATCACAAACATCCATGCCCGAGGCAGGATTCGAACCTGCGACCGTAGCGGTCTTGCGGTTCCAGACTGCAGCGCCTTTAACCGCACGGCCACTTCGGCCGGCCCTGCCAAGTACAGTGTCTCCACAGTGTTCTGTATGAAGAATGCCCCAGTGTCCTTGGTGTAGTAAGTGCAACACTTGTTTTTCCAAAGCTTCGGGGATCAACACACGTGATTGTCCGCTGTCATTTTGAACAACAATTACACCTTGCTGTATAGCGAGTGTATGCCAACGTGCAAAGTATCGGCGCACTACAGATTTCTTTACGCAATGAGCCAGACCAAGATGTGTGAATGTATTTGAGCAAAACATTCAAATCTGAATCAGCTTCCGTCACCTGTGCATTTTTCCTGTAGTTCAGAGCAAAGGATTGAAGCAGTTCAGGATCCTGAGCATCGATGTAACAACAAGACGCAGGAGAAGCGTCAGAGTATGTATCAGGGCCAATGGAAGACGTGAAGGTGCGTCCGCATTAGCATATTGAGCTGTCGGATGATACACAATCGCTTACTGGTCCTGAGACAACAAAAAAGCCCGTCGGTGCAGTTTTTGGGCGGTTCGTACTGGAACCGGCTTCGTCGGATGAAACAAAGACTGCAATGGGTTGTGATCCATTACTAAGAATAATTTTCTACAATACAAATAGTGGTGGAATTTGGTGATGGTGGAATTTGGTGACACCATTTGAGATGACTAGGTGTTTTGCGTCGCCTTCATGATCATCATTCATCCCCATTCCGAGGAAGGCAATGGCAAACCACCTCCGCTCGGACGTTGCCTAGTACGGCGGTGCGGGTCTCCCATCTCGTCCTCTACGCTCCTCGGAGTATGGGACCTCATGATCATCATACAAAATAGTCAATGATTCTTTATTTGTGAATAGTTACACTGAGCTTTGGACAACAGTATTGATGCGAAAACAATAGGCTTGTCTTTATCACCAATTCTGTGCGAAAGCACCACACCGATTCCGTAAGAGGAAGTGTCGACTTCCAACACAACTGGTTGGTCAGGGTCAATGTGAACCAAGCATCAAAATGGTTCAAATGGCTCTAAGTACTATGTAACTTAACATCTGAGATCATCAGTCCCATGGACTTAAAACTACCTAAACCTAACTAACCTAAGGACATCACAAACATCCATGCGCGAGGCAGGATTCGAACCTGAGACCGTATCAGCAGCGCGGTTCCTGACTGAAGCGTGTAGAACCGCTCGGTCACAGCGGCCGGCAATCAAGCATCGAAACTGAGCAATGCATACTTAAGATTTTGAAAAGCTTTTTGGCACTCATCTGTGCAAACGAAGGGGATGTTCTTGCGACCCAAGCGATACAATGGAGCTGCGATTTGTGCAGCATTCAGTATGAACCGAATATAGCAGTTCATTTTCCCTAAGACTTACTGCAATTCCGTGGCATTGCGAGGAACGGGAAGGTCTCGTATGGCAAACAAATGTGACTGAAGAGGATGTACACCTTGATTGTTTATGACACGACCAAGATACTACAACTGAGGTTTAAAAAATCGCTCTTATCCAGTTGACGCTGTAATCCTGCATCAGATAACACGCGAAACAAAGCACGCAAATTCGCAATGTGTTCTTCAGGTGTGTGAGCTGCTACGACAAAATCGTTCAGAGAGTTTGAACAGTTTGGTACTTGAGGAGTCAGCTCAGTTCCAAATAGGTTGGAAATTGGAGGTGCGGAAGCACTGCCAAAAGGCAAACACAAATATTTAAAGAAGCCCAAATGAGTGTCACAACACAAAATTTTAGAAATTCTTCATCTATAGGTATTTGAAGACATGTGACGCGTAAATCAATATTTGAGAAGTAGCGACCAGCGCCTAATCTGTCCATGAGATCCTCTGGGCGTGGCAATGCATAAGTATCAATCACAGTTTGTGGGTTGACTGTTGTTGTTGTTGTTGTTTTTTTGGGGAAGGAGACCAGACAGCGAGGTCATCGGTCTCATCGGATTAGGGAAGGAAGGGGAAGGAAGTCGGCCGTGACCTTTGAAAGGAACCATCCCGGCATTTGCCTGGAGCGATTTAGGGAAATCACGGAAAACCTAAATCAGGATGGCCGGACGCGGGATTGAACCGTCGTCCTCCCGAATGCAGCCCAGTGTCTAACCACTGCGCCACCTCGCTCGGTGGTTGACTGTAGACTTAAAGTCAACACAGAGGCGAATGTGACCTGAAGGTCTGGAGAGCAAAACCAGTGGACTTGCCCATTGAGTAGCTTGTATGGTCTCTATTTATAACAGGGCAGATCTTCACGAAAGCACGGGCAAATCGCCACTGTATGAATAAGATAAACTTTCATCTCCAAATACTACGACCCTTCACAGTTAATTAGAAACGCTCTTGATTCATTACCTCGCTGAGGACCAAATTCTAGCAACAGAGAATCAATAAACAGCTACAACCTCTGACAGTGCAGAACACAACAGCCACAAATCAGTTCCCTCTGCGTGCGCTTCCAGGACCATTAGAATTATACCATGGAAGTCCGGTATCTTCAATCAAAAATCACCACCTGTTATCAAGTCTTGTTCTTCACAGCCCATTATCATCCATCGCCACTAATATATAGTTGCAAGCAGGCACCCCTGCATAATATGAACTGTTCGGAGAATGATAACTTCTCAACCACCAGATCATCACAAAATTTATCTTGGCAGGATACTCGAAAACACTGATTGCACACAATAGCTCTCTCACGACAGAGACGAATGGTTGTCCCTTCACGACTCGAACCGACTTCTCGTTCGGTTGAAATGACAATGCTTATCTAGACCATTTGAAAAAGAATGGGAACCATTAATAGACAAATGTTTAGCACCACTGTCACTTTTAACAATTTAAAGATTGTTGCTGAAAGAATTCGGATGCTTTCTCAATGGCAAACTGTAAGGTTAGGCTGTAACGTCTCTGTACTGCGGGGGTGACAGGTTGTAGCGCAACGCAGTTACCCTGGAACATGCACATACTGCATCTCGACATTACTGAATATACAACACAGTACAAAACACGTATTGGAAGACGTTGACAAATATTTGTTTTTACACTTTCCTGGATACTGACCCGCTTCCAGATGCAGATTTCAATAAGTACGGCCGATGTAAAAAAAAAAAAAGATATGTGCGTTTTCAACGGGACACAACACAGACGTTCTCGTACATCCGGGTCTATTCCAAAAATACCTGTTTCTGTTGTGATTATTGATCAGAGTATTCGCTATTACTAGCTGAAATTCATTTCAGAACTTAATTAATCTTGTTTCTCTCTCTGATTCCTGCTACCAAGCCCATGTTGTCCCGAACCCCATTCTTCTGTTCTTTCCGCCGCACCGACATTCCAATCCTCCAATTATTATTAGATTTCATCAACCTTTACAAACAGAATTAACCGTTCTGTATCAAATACTCTACCTTTTCTGCTTGCAGCGTCGGCATGTATAATGGAATGCCGGTCGCAGTGACCGAGCGGTTCTAAGCGCTTCAGTCCTTAACCGCGCGACTGCTATGGTCGCAGATTCGAATCCTGCCTCGGGCATGGATGTGTGTGATGTCCTTAGGTTAGTTAGGTTTAAGTAGTTCTAAGTTCAAGGGGAGTGATGACCTCAGAAGTTAAGTCCCATACTGCTTAGAGCCATTTGAACCATTTTTATAATGGAATATTAGTTTATTTTCGATTCTGATGATATTAACCCTATCACTGAACTGTTCACAGTAAATCACTCTGTTCCCTACCATCTTATTCTTAGTGAATCCTACTCCCTATGTACCATTTTCTGTTTGTCGTTGATATCACCCTGTATCCGTCGGACCTGGAACACTTATATTGTTTGTAATTCACTTACTGACTTCACTGTATCTAGATCGGACCTTAGCATTGCCCTTTTCAGAATTTCTAGCAGTCCTACCACGTAGAAACTTCTGACATTCGACTGTTTCTTAGAAAAAAAAAATTTCCCTGTTGAAAAGCAGCTTTCTGCTTCTAATGTAGTCATGGAAACTGTCAAGAGGATTTTTATCAGCTTCGTAATATCAAAAGGAACATCATCTAGATTATTTTACAAGCCGGCCGCGGTGGTCTCGGGGTTCTAGGCGCGCAGTCCGGAACCGTGCGACTGCTACGGTCGCAGGTTCGAATCCTGCCTCGGGCATGGATGTGTGTGATGTCCTTAGGTTAGTTAGGTTTAAGTAGTTCTAAGTTCTAGGGGACTGATGACGACAGCAGTTGAGTCCCATAGTGCTCAGAGCCATTTGAACCATTTTTTTTATTTTCCAAAATAAATCTCAGCAGTTCAATTAATTGGCGATATTCATAAATATCAGACCTACAACACAATACTTTTAGTTGAGTTTCAAGCTTCTCTTCGTCATGCATATAATTAATAGTATCGAGTGATGATTTGAACTAGGAATCTCAGTGGGACGCGTTACACCAACAACTGAAGAGATTTTAATTTTGATCTGAACGGTTCAAATGGTCGTGGCATCTAAGTTTTTTGTTTGTTCTTTTTGTTGATTATTGCTGTGGGTCTGGGGGACTCACATTTTTTGCTTGTACTTGTACTCTTACGATGCGCTCGCTGCACTGAATTTTGAAATAAAAGTAACTGAATGAAGCCACGGTATCAAAAGTGAACACTGTTTCTCGACTTAGGATTTAAAATAAGATACCCCACATCGACCAATTTTATGAAAATAAAATCAAGACAGAAATTATTAAGAAAATAAGAACTTCAGAAAGTGTTATCAAATGAAGCAAACACACTGAATATTCACTGGGTAGTACGATAAAACTGACACAACCCGCCTCCGCGCCAGAAGTTGCTAACGGACGCATGTGCGGTGGCGCTCGACCCTTTAGTACACTGGTTCGATTTCTGGTGGTGGAGAAAACTGACGGCAAGGGCAGGAGAGGTGATGGCGTGAAGTTCTCGATCACAAGACATCGCTCCAGCGTCATGGTTGAAACACCAGACCCCTCTGCAGTTCCTCAAGGGGTGAGGGAGTGCGGCACTGTTGATGGTGACCCGTCCGTCAGATGCGGACGTTAAGCTTGTCGGCCGCCGTGGTGCTGCCAGCTATGAGTAGGAGCAGGCCGCCAGACGGCAGGGGGTTTCAGCGTCTCCCTTCTCTCATCATCGAACAAAACCATATCATTGCACCACACACACACACACACACACACACACACACACACACACACACACACACGCATACATGTAGTACACTACTGGCCATTAAAATTGCTACACCACGAAGACGACGTGCTACAGACGCGAAATTCAACCGACAGGGAGAACATGCTGTGATATGCAAATGATTAGCTTTTCAGAGCACTCACACAAGGTTGGCGTCGGTAGCGACACCTACAACGTTCCGACACGACGAAAGTTTCCAACCGATTTCTCATACACAAACAGTTGTTGACCGGCGTTGCCTGGTGAAACGTTGTTGTGATGTCTCGTGTAAGGAGGAGAAATGCGTACCATCACGTTTCCGACTTTGATAAAGGTCGGATTGTAGCCTATCGCGATTGCGGTTTATCGTATCGCGACATTGCTGCTCGCGTTGGTCGAGATCCAACGACTGTTAACACAATATGGAATCGGTGGGTTCAGGAGGGTAATACGGAACGCCGTGCAGGATAGCAACAGCCTCGTATCACTAGCAGTCGAGATGACAGGCATCTTATCCGTATGGCTGTAACGGATCGTGCAGCCATGTCTCGATCCCTGAGTCAACAGATGGGACGTTTGCAAGACAACAACCATCTGCATGAACAGTTCGACGACGCTTGCAGCAGCATGGACTGTCAGCTCGGAGACCATGGCTGCGGTTGCCCCTGACGCTGCATCACAGACAGGAGCGCCAGCAATGATGTACTCAACGACGAATCTGGGTGCACGAATGGCAAAATGTCATTTTTTCGGATGAATCCAGGTTCTGTTTACAGCATCATGATGGCCGCATCGGTGTTTGGTGACACCGCGATGAACGCACATTGGAAGCGTGTATTCTTCATTGCCATACTGGCGTAACAACCGGCGTGATGGTATGGGGTGCCATTGGTTACACGTCTCGGTCACCTCTTATTCGCACTGATGGCACATTGAACAGTGGACGCTACATTTCAGATGTGTTACGACCCGTGGCTTTACCCTTCATTCGATCGCTGCGAAACCCTACATTTCAGCAGGATAAAGCACGACCGCATGTTGCAGGTCCTTTACGGGCCTTTCTGGATACAGAAAATGTTCGACTGCTGCCCTGGCCAGCACATTCTCCAGGTCTCTCACCAACTGAAAACGCCTGGTCAATGGTGGCCGAGCAGCTGGATCGTCACAATACGCCAGTCACTACTCTTGATGAAGTGTGATATCGTGTTGAAGCTGCATGGGCAGCTGTACCTGTACACGCCATCCCAGCTCTGTTTGACTCAATGCCCAGGCTAACAACGCCGTTATTACGGCCGGAGGTGGTTATCCTGGGTGCTGATTTCTGAGGATCTATCCACCCAAATTGCGTGAAAATGTAATCACATGTCAGTTCTAGTATAATATATTTGTCCAATGAATACCCGTTTATCATCTGCATTTCTTCTTGGTGTAGCAATTTTAATGGCCAGTAGTGTATTACAAATACTGTAATGGAGCTTGTTGTAAGTAAATAAACAAAATGTTGACGCAAAGAGTTTAATTATATTAAGGCTATCTAGTCTGAGAGAGATAATTATTATTAAACCAGGTTAACCAAGAGGCACAGATTGACATATCCTGTTTAAATAATTAATATTAAAAATTGAATGCTTACGGCAAAAATAGAAACCAGAAGAAATCAGATTTATACTCATAAAAACAATATAAAAGACAGGCGGTATCGGTAACCCGACTTGTAGCTTAATCTCTGATATTGTACCACATTTACAGAAGAGAAGAGCGCAGTTCTCGCTGAACTGAATTTAGATTAATAGAAAGTTTATGTAAGTAGTTTATACTGCTGCGCCGGCCGCGGTGGTCTCGCGGTTCTAGGCGCGCAGTCCGGAGCCGTGCGACTGCTACGGTCGCAGGTTCGAATCCTGCCTCGGGCATGGATGTGTGTGATGTCCTTGGGTTAGTTAGGTTTAAGTAGTTCTAAGTCCTAGGGGACTAATGACCACAGCAGTTGAGTCCCATAGTGCTCAGAGCCATTTGAACCATTTTATACTGCTGCAATTTGCATGTCAACAGTGAATAGAAAGTTTTGTTCAGTGCCCATTCCTCTATTAGTTTCGAATGGGATTAATCTAAATAGATTTTCTATCGATATGAGGCTGTGATGGATAATTCGCTCACTGCGATAAGCTTTTAAGGTATTTCTGTTCCTTATCACAGGGAAATAAACACCAGTAAGCTGGAGACTGCATTATTATGGTTCAAATGGCTCTGAGCACTATGGGACTTAACATCTGAGGTCATCAGTCCCCTAGAACTTAGAACTACTTAAATCTAACTGACCTAAGGACATCACAAACATCCATACGCGAGGCAGGGTTCGAACCTGCGGCCGTAGGATCTCTTCAAATTCAATAGTACGTATAAACATTCCATTATGAACTAGGGAATCTATATGGTAACACAAAAGTTCAGATACGTTAACCATAAACAATGCTTATACGTATAAAAACTCCCTTCTGCTGTAGAATCTATCTACAGTTGCATAAAGCGTCCATCATACTTCGATCTTAATTGGTTCTATAGCGTTATTCAAATTATAAATCGTACTGGGTTATTAAAGTGACACAGTACATGAAGTAGAAAAATTCTCGACTCTGCTTGTCGATGATGTGGTCCATAACCAAACGCATAGCTTGCTCCTCAGTGGTTCTAGTTGTGTTTGGATGACATCACATAGCGAGGAGTGAATTTTAAGGGTTGAATGGTTGCGAAAGGTATATAAGTTAGCTAAAATGTGGTTGGACGCAGTGTGTAAGTTTGTCCGTGGTTACTGTCAGTCGAAGTAGTGATGCACTTGTTAGTGGGTAGCCATACGTCCTGAGTGAGCTGGTCTACGACACTGATGCACGCTCAAGCCACGACCGAGACATCGCAACAGTCGAGACGACGACCACGAGAAGGTAGCTACTGAAAGACTCATGAGTATGATATTAGCTAATTGTGATTACTTCCGAGTAGCATCATCCCTCTAAATTCACGAGCACGTATGAGCATTCCGTTACGAACTAGGGAATCCTTATGATAATATAGGGCGTGCAGCAATCTGCGGTTGTTCGCTGATAATGCTGTGGTGTACATCAAGGTGTGGAAGATAAGTGACTGTAGGCTGATACGAGATGACCTAGACAAAATTTTTAGTTGGTGTGATGAATGGAAGGTGGCTCTTAGTGTAGAATAACGTATGTTAATGCGGATGAGGAAGAAAAACAAACCTGTGATGTTATGATACAGCGCTGGCAGTGTCCCGCTTGACACAGTCACGTCGTTTAAATATCTTGGCGTAGCTTTGTGAAGCTATTTGAAGTGGAACGAGCAAGTGAGGAGTGTGGTAGGGAAGCCGAATGCAAATGTAATGAATATGCTTCGGGAGTTTAACTGGGAATTCCTGTAGGGAAGAGACATCCATTTCGAAGAACACTACTGAGAAAGTTTAGAGAACTGGCGTTTGAAGCTGACTGCAAAACGATGCTACTGCCGCCAACATATATTTCGCTTAGGGACAGCTAAGATATATGAGAAATTAAGGCTTATACGGAGGCGTATAGACAATTGTTTTTCCCTCGCTCAATTTGCAACTGGAACAGGAAATGAAATGACTCTTTGTGGTGCAAGGCATCCTCCGCCACGCACCGTACGGTGGCTTGCAGTGTATGTATGTAGATGTAGATGTACCGTGCTATATTAAGTGCTGTGGCAGAACTTAAATTGTCTAGGGATAGTATTAAGTTGTGGCGTCATGGTTAGTCACCTAGACGAAGAAATATTGCCTTGGACAACGCTAAATTTGAGCCGATTTGCCACGGTTGATGAATTTTCTCGGCCATTCAAAGCTCAGTATTGGTCAGATAATGCACAGAGGAAACTCAGACTTGAGTTATTTGGACCACAAAAGGATAATAATAATTAGGGAGTATCTGGATGAAACCGCAAATGAGCTCTATTTGATAGAAGAGTTAATAACTACCTTGCGAGGCAAAGTGAGAGAAAGTTTGTAACCTCCCAGCAGAAAAAAAATTTAAATAATTAAATGAAATGGAGCCAAGCGTAAACTCCCCACAGAATTAAAAGGAATCGTAATTGACCATGAAAATGGACCACACAATAATATTGATCAAATAATGAACCATGAACGAAATGTAACCTTCTAACAGAAATAATAATATCTGGTAAATTTTAAAGGACAGCAGCGCTGACCTTCGGCCCTGTATTCTGAATAAAACAAGCAAAAATTCTTACCTCAATAAAACTGCAATTATATATCTGCTCTTATGTATACATTCTTCGACACAGCTTCGTGCAATGCTGGCCTATATATATATATATATATATATATATATATATATATATATATATATATATATATATTTTGGATTCTTGGAAGCAATGATAATGCATTGGAAAAATTCTTTAAATTGAAATGAATACTTTTCTTTAAAAGAGTTACTTTATAAAAAAATTATTATTGGGGCATTTTTTCTGAACAAATTAAATTACAATTAACATACATTATTAAATATGCGCAAGACTGCTTCTTTACCTTCTACAACAATACTCATCCTCCATAGTCCTGACCAGAGTCGCGACCAGAGCACACAGCCGACGCATGCCGACTCCCGCAGACTACTACTGTATCCGACTGACTACTACTGCAGACTCGCACAGACAAGCGCAGACTGACTTCTACTGTCTACTCGCGCAGACTACTACCGTCCACTCGCTACTAAAGCCGACCGACTACTACTGTAACCGACTGACTACTACTGTAGACTCGCGCAGACTGACTTCTACTGTCGACTCGCGCAGACCTGCGCAGACTCGCGACAAGCAACAACTAACAATAAACTACTCTCTGGTCAGAGATTCTGTCATGCCTCGCCCATCGCCGGCGAAGCCTACACCTTACATAACCCTCCACTGGGGGGGGGGGGGGGGGGGCAAAAATTTGGCAGCGATGGTGAGTCAATTGGACTTGCCATGAGCAACAAATTTTTCTTAATTAATTAACTTTATAATCACAGAATATTTACAGATATATAAGTGCAGAACATGAAATAAAATATAGTGCACACGCACTGAGTACAGACATATCAAGCAATGGCAAAATGTATACACAATGAGTACAAAACATATTAACAAATGGCAAAAGTGCACACGCACTGTAGTAGTGAACATATCAGGAAATCACAAATGTATAGGCAACGAGTACAAATCATATTGAGAAATGAGAAAAGTGCACACGCACTGTAGTTCAGAACATATCAGCAAATCACAAAATGTATAAGCAATGAATACAAATCATGTTAACAAAATGACGAAAGTGCACACGCACTGTAATACAGAACATATCTGGGAATCACAAAATGTATACGTAAAGAGTACAAATCATATTAACAAATGACATAAAGTGCACACGCACTGTAAATCTCTCTACTATTTTTACAACAAATAAACATAATGAGTACAAATCATATTGACAAATGACAAAAGTGCACACGCACTGAAGTTCAGAACATATCTGGGAATCACAAAATGTATACGTAATGAGTACAAATCATATTAACAAATGGCATAGAACGCACACGCACTGTAAAACTCTCTAGCATTTTTTTTACAACAAATAAACATATCAAGGAGTCAAGTGAGACAATCTGAAGCTCTTTTCCTTGAAGTATTAATCAGTGTAGCCAAGACACTGAAATGTCGTAATAATATTCCATGGTATCATTTTGGTAGTACACTAGGTACACCAAACAGTGGGACCATAATAACATCTACATCGCTCAAGGTGGTGGACAGCATGTCGTGTCAACACCATGTTCTTGTAAAGTAGACCAACGTAGAATTAGTGCAAAAACCAAATATAGTGCTCCATGATCATGAGGATAGACAGGACAAATGGATATTGCAGTAATTTCTGGTAATTAGGTGAGAAGGTGAAGGACATTAAGTCACATAGTAGTCTTCATTGAGAATTACACTAGTCTAACAACTGATTTGAGTAATTGGTGGCACTCATCGCCCAGTTACTGAACATTTCTGTACCATGTATGTAGTATTACAAAATAATGTTCATAAAATTATCTGAATATAGTAATTATTGGCACTCATTGTCCAGTTACAAACCATCAGAAGTCATCATTCAAAACAGAAGCTAATGAATGGCATAGTATTAACATAATTCACTTAATTATAGTAATCATTGGCACTATAGGTAATCTTATTACAATAAACAGTGGCATTCATTGGCCAGTTACAAAGCATTTATTTGTATTATTCAGAAGTCATTACTCAAAATGAGTTAATTATTGGCATAGCATTTATACATAATTAATATAATTATAGTAATCATTGGCATCATAGGTAATCTTATTACAATAAACAGTGGCATTCATTGGGCAGTTACAAAGCATTTTTTTGTATTATTCGGAAGTCATTATTGAAATGACATACTATTCAGAGCTGATTGGTATTATTCAGAACTGTCTTAAACTAGTAGCATTATTTGGGACTGGTAATTACTTTGTTTGCTTTTGAGTTATTGCTGCAAATGAAGATGTGTAACGTCATTCGTCATGAGTCAGCTGTAGCAAGGTTATGAAACAAGTAGAGTATATGTGATCACATTCATAAACGACATAGGTTTAATAAACAACTATTTATACCACATTAATTTCATGAATAATTTCTCCTGCAAAATATACAAAATGGATTATGAAACTGAAAGAAGTAACGCATATTATGCTGAAAAGTAGTGAACTTCGAATTAACAGGTAGTATAATGTGTATAAAAATATATATGTTCTCTAGCTGTCCTTCCAAAACCTTCAGTCATCATACCATGCGATATAAGACATACTGTCAAAACGAACTGCAACAAATACTTAAATAACTACATAGCATCTCTTAACTAACAGCAAATATATAAACTTCATTATTTTCATCGGCAAAGAAAAACTTCATTATCCATATAACCATAACTCCATTATTATCATCACCTGTAAAGAAAAACTTCATTATCCATAGTAGCATATTCTTCATCATTATTCATCACCATTCATTGTCATCTGCAAAAGAGTCACTTCATTATTCATTATACAACTATTCCTTATTTCAATCATATTTCATCACTAAAACTAAGATGTGTAGTTCTGTCTGACAGCCTGCATCAATCGCCTCGTATTCTGAAAGGAAAAATTAGTTAAGACTGCTATTCTACGATGTGTATAGTATATTCTTGTTAATGCTTGTTAATTCTGATCCATTTACTCTTCATCACGAGGTATTGCATCCTCTTTCGTTCATTCCGAAGGTGAAATTCCAATTTCTGTTTAATTTATTTCGTTTACACGTTATTTCTTTCTGAAAATGATGAACAAAGATCAATGTCTTGCATTTAATTCATATACCCATTAGATAAAAACTGGTTTATAGTAACATAATTGAGCATACAGCACAGCATGGCAGAAAACGTAATATGTCAAAAACATTGACAGTGTTCAGAAGCAAAAATGTGCACAGTATATCACAATGTAGCAGCAAAAAAAAGTAAACTAGTCACGATGTTTAGCTATCATAAGGCAAAATGTTAAAGTCAACTAGTGTTTGTTATATCTTAAATATTTCATAGTACATACAAACAAAACAGGAAAACAATCATACATACATAAAAATGGAAAATATGCACGGTCTAGGGTGTATAACGACAAGAAATGTGATCTTGTTTGTGTGCAGCTTGTATGTTGTGTAGTTAATGGAGGCAAGAATTGAAGACTTTAATAGAGAGAAAATTTGATAAAATTAATATATCACTAGATAGAGTTGCATAATTATTCGTAAGATACGTAATTTTATCTGGAAAATGTGCACTGTCTAATGTGTAACGACAAGAAAAGCGACTTGCTAGCCTTACCTTGCCGGGCACTTGCCAAGAAAAAAATGCGATAATCATCAGTAAGTAGTCACATAAATATAATTGCATAAGTGGTCATAAAATGTGTAAGTTCATCTGGAAAAATATGCACGGTCTGGTGTGTAACGACAAGAAAAGCGACGTGCTAACCTTACCTTGCCGGGCGCTTGCCAAGAAAAATTACAATAATCATCAGTACGTGTTCATGCGAATATAATTGCATAAGCGGTCATAAAAAATTAGGAAATGGCATTACAGTGTGATAAATCATAAAGCATCTTCATTCAATAAAAGGTTTGACGTTCGATATGTGGTGGTTCCCTTTGGTTTTTCTGATTCTCAATGTTTCGACGTGTACTACATTGGGGTGAGGAATGCTGCGAATCCGATATGGACCTGCGTATAGAAGCTCAAATTTACTGCATCTACTCTTTCCTTTGTTGGATAAATAGTGTGTACATACTAATAATATCTTCTGTCCAATGTGAAATTCACGGCGTGTACAAACCTGTTTTTGCTGTCTTCTCCGGCGCTCTGCGCCACGTTTGATGTTGTTCAGCGCAATGTCAATTATTTCATGGTGTCGTAGTCGACGAAATGTAGGAAATGTTACTAATTCTTTAATTTTGTTAGGTGGTTCAACATTTTTCAGTATAACAGACGGTGATAGCATAGTAGATTCATTCGGTATGGAATTAATTACATCTTGGAATGAGAGTATGTGTGTGTCCCAATCAATATGTTTTTTATGGTAGTAAATTCTACACAGTTTACCAATTTCTTTCATTAAACGTTCACAAGGGTTCGAAGAAGCATGGTACCTGGATATATAGACCGGAGAAATGTTTCTAGCTCGTAACATACGTGTCCATATAGCATATCGAAACTGTGATCCATTGTCGGAAATTACTTTCAACACATGCCCTACATGAAATAAAAAATGTTTTACAAATGCTTTCGAAACAGTTTTAGCAGTAGCTTTGCGTAACGGAGTGAAGGTAACAAATTTTGAAGTGAGTTCAACAGCGACAAAGATGTAGCAAAAACCTCTATTAGTTCTGGGAATCGGACCAAAAATGTCTACAGCGGCCATGTGTCTTAATTTAACAGGTACAATGGGATGTAATGGAGGAATATGTGAAGTCGTATCTGATTTAGCTTTCTGGCAGATTTTACATGACGCTAAAACTCGTCGTATACGTTTCTCCATGTTGGTAAAATAACATTTCTGTCTCAGTATAAGAAAACATTTTCTGGCTCCGTAATGTGCATAACTTAAATGAGTATACCAGATTAATTTGTTAACAAGTTCGTCAGGAATGCATAATAACCAATTGTTGCTGTCAGGATGAGAGCGGCGAAACAGAATGTCATTCTACATCTACATCTACATCTACATATATACTCCGCAAGCCACCCAACGGTGTTCGGCGGAGGGCACTTTACGTGCCACTGTCATTACCTCCCTTTCCTGTTCCAGTCGCGTATGGTTCGCGGGAAGAACGACTGTCTGAAAGCCTCCGTGCGCGCTCTAATCTTTCTAATTTTACATTCGTGATCTCCTCGGGAGGTATAAGTAGGGGGAAGCAATATATTCGATACCTCATCCAAAAACGCACCCTCTCGAAACCTGGCGAGCAAGCTACACCGCGATACAGAGCGCCTCTCTTGCAGAGTCTGCCACTTGAGTTTATTAAACATCTCCGTAACGCTATCACGGTTACCAAATAACCCTGTGATGAAACGCGCCGCTCTTCTTTGGATCTTCTCTATCTCCTCCGTCAACCCGATCTGGTACGGATCCCACACTGATGAGCAATACTCAAGTATAGGTCGAACGAGTGTTTTGTAAGCCACCTCCTTTGTTGATGGACTACATTTTCTAAGCACTCTCCCAATGAATCTCAACCTGGTACCCGCCTTACCAACAATTAATTTTATATGATCATTCCACTTCAAATCGTTCCGCACGCATACTCCCAGATATTTTACAGAAGTAACTGCTACCAGTGTTTGTTCCGCTATCATATAATCATACAATAAAGGATCCTTCTTTCTATGTATTCGCAATACATTACATTTGTCTATGTTAAGGGACAGTTGCCACTCCCTGCACCAAGTGCCTATCCGCTGCAGATCTTCCTGCATTTCGCTACAATTTTCTAATGCTGCAACTTCTCTGTATACTACAGCATCATCCGCGAAAAGCCGCATGGAACTTCCGACACTATCTACTAGGTCATTTATACGAGGGCGGTTCAGAAAGTAACCTCCGATTGGTCACAGTGCGGGTTGTGGGGGGAGTAGCGACGCCATCTGTGCGTTCACGCACTCAACAGGTCAGTTGGCATCAAGCCGTGGTCGAGTGAACGTCGTACCTGCGCTAGTTTAGTTTTTGTAGCAGTTTGAAATGTGTGCTGCAATGGAAAACCCCGCCAAATGTGAAGTGCGTGCTGTCATAAGGTTTTTTACAGCGAAAGGATATTCTGCAGCAGCTATTCATCGTGATCTTTGTGCCGTGTACGGACCAAGAGTTATGAGTGAAGGAGTTGTCCGTGAATGGGTACGTTTATTTAAAAGTGGACGAGAAAACGTTCATGATGAAGAGAGGAGTGGTAGACCATCATTGGTGACTGACGAACTCGTTCAGACAGTTGATGCAAAAGTTCGTGAAAATCGACGTTTCTCAATGTCGGAGTTGTCTACTGGTTTTCCACAGATTTCTAAGACTCTCTTGTACGAGATAGTGACAGCAAGATTGGGTTACCGTAAGTTCTGTGCACGATGGGTGCCCAAAATTCTTACCGACCACCACAAAACTCAAAGAATGGCCTCTGCATTAGACTTTCTGTCACGTTATGAGGACGAAGGAGAACCATTGTTAAACAGAATCGTGACCGGTGACGAAACCTGGATTAAGTACGTGAACCCTGAGACAAAAGAACAATCAAAGATGTGGGCACATTCAAATTCGCCTACCAAACCAAGAAAAGCCTCGCAAGATTTTTCTGCCAGAAAACTGATGGCAACGGTGTTTTGGGATGCCAAAGGGGTGTTGTTGGTTGAATTCATGGAACGTGGTACGACCATTAATCAAGACGTGTACTGTGAAACAATAAAAAAGTTACGACGGGCTATACAGAACAAACGCCGTGGTATGCTGACTTCCGGTATCGTTTTTTTGCACGATAACGCCCGTCCTCACTCTGCTCGCAGAACAACGGCCCTTCTTGAGTCCTTCAAGTGGGACGTTATCAACCATCCACCTTACAGCCCAGATCAGAGATACGATAAGTGCCTCAATCGCTATGGAGACTATGTAGAAAAATAGTGCAAACATGTAGTTGTAAGATGTATATATTAAAATATTTTTATTTAACTTGGTGTATTTTTTTAAATCAACCGGAGGTTACTTTCTGAACGGCCCTCGTATATATTGTGAAAAGCAATGCGTACAGTGTAATGGTTTCTAATGGTAACATTATTCCTATCTTGCCAAAGGTGTTTAATTTCTTTCCATACGTTGCCTTTATTTTGCTCTTGTGCTATGTCTTGTAATGACGACGAAATGAAATTTTCAAATGCAACTTGTTGAATGTACATGACGCTGAAATTTGCTTTGCAGAAGTTGGTTGCGATGTCTTGCTGATTGTTGCTGAGAGAACGGGATAGTGCATCTGCTACAATATTTTGTGTGCCGGGAATGTGAACAATTGTAAAATTAAATTCCTGTAAATAAAGTTTCCATCTACTTAATCTGTTGTGTGTAAATTTAGCCGAAAGTAAAAATTGTATAGCTCTATGGTCTGTGTAAACGGTGGTATGTCTTCCATAAAGAAAATTCCGAAATCTGGTAAAAGCCCATACAACACATAATGTTTCAAGTTCTGTAACAGAATAATTTCGTTCAGCAGGTGACAGAATGCGACTCGCAAAGGCGATGTTTTTAATTACTGTAGAACCATCTTCTTCAATTTCCTGAAAAATATGTACGCCTAAAGCGGTGTTAGAACTGTCGGTGGCAATAGAAAAATTTCTGGTAAGATCTGGGTGCGATAAAAGTGGAGCATTCAACAAAGCATGTTTCAAATAACATTCTCGTGAACAAGATTCTGCATATCAAAAGTATTGCTTGCGTTACTGGAATATACAACCTGTACTGTATTTAATCAAATTCTATCTGGCGTGTTATTATTTTCAGGAGGATGCTGTAGCATTTCAACTATTTGTACTGTTCTGTTATTTCTTCCTGACGTATTACGTTCGGGATGATACCTACTGTCTGGTTCATTCATGATTATTTGTTGTGGCGGATGTTCTTGCTGCTCATAAGATAGACTGTTATTAAATGTACGCTGAAAATTGTGCTCATTATTTTTACGTCTGTCACGATAGTCATTTCTATACGGTGCACTGCGATAGGAATTGAAATAGTGTGTTTTCTGTACGTACTGATTTCCTTGTTGCTGTGCGTTACTATTTGTTGAGGCCGACGCTATACGTGTACGCGGCGAAACATTAAAGCTCGGTTGACCTTGTACATTACATTGTGGGTTAGGCATGCTAACCGGCTAGCTTTCATGCTGTTGCTGTGAAAAACGTCTATTATTACTAAAATGTGGTTCCTGTTGCTGATAATTTTTATACACATACTGATGATTAAAAATTTTGCCTGTTATTAAAGTTCTGGTGGTTGTCATTTCCTGAGCGTCTAATGATAAATTGTCACTTTCGGTAAAACTTGTCTTGTCGGGTTTTCTTTACACGTTTCTTAATCCTAGGTAGAGCAATAGTTGAAGAGCTGTTTTGATAGATATAAAGGATAGTAGAAGAGAATGCAGCAGTGCAGAAAACTAAAGATGAAACAGCACTACTACGGCTCGGGGCCCTGTGCATGCTACGGCATATATTCATTAAAGTGTAATGAATCCCCTGAGGTCAATTACGCGCTGCAAATAAATTTTAGCTTTTGCGTTACAGGCAATGCCATAGAAAATTTAAAAACAAATAGCTGTATCCATGCTAATTGTAGTTTCTGCACTACAGGCCACGCTGGTGAAAGTACAAAACTAAATCGACGTATCCAGTTCAATGCGTGTACCTGTGCTCTGTCATTTTCAAATACCTTAAATTTTTTTACAGATACAAATTGCTTATAATCAACGTTCTCGTCACTGAATGTGTGAACAGGTTCACGATTACATAAGAATCTGTTTGTCTGTGTCTTTTCGGATTTTAAGTCACGTACTTTCTGTAAATTACTTAAGTTATACTGGCTGTGTGATTGTGAGAAATGTTCGGAATGTGCAGTATGCTGTGACGTGTTATTAACTGAAATTTTTTTTCTGTCACTTCTTGTTGTAAAGTTGACAATTTTCTACGCAATGTATTATTAGACGAATCTATCTCACTGATTGTCTGCTGTAGATTTTGGAATTCAGGTGTTTGATTAAACGAAATCGGTGAAGTATCGTCTGATTGGCTGTCATTATTACTTTCAATAACGTCAATACGACTGGCCAATTCATCGTATTTTTCAGTCAGTATTTTTACCTGATCATCGTTTTTAGTGTCAGAAGCATTAATTTGTTTTTGTATTTTACGTGTGGTTTCGTTCAATTTTTTAACGTCAGCTTTGATGACATCGGAATCCTGTGTTAGTTCTAATTGTTCGAGTCTGTCGGTCACTGTTTGAAAATCTACTGTGTGTGTATCTGTTTTTGATTTAAGATCGGAAATTTCATCACGCAATTCGGTGTTCAACTGTTTGATGGTATTAATTTCGTCCGATACTGTAGGAATATTGTTGTCTACATAAGGTTTTGCTTTCGCAAACAATTTACGTTTATCTTCCTGTCTCTGTGCAGTAATTGTTTACATGACTTGTCTTTTTACTTTATTTTGTTCCTGTATAAATTTACGGAAACGCGTTGCACTGTTTTGTAGGTGATGATTAAAACGTTCGTCAATTTGGCTGTTCTGTCGGTCGAATTTCGCGTCTATTTTTGTATCCAGTGTGCGCGATAGTTCTGCTGTCATCAATTTAAACTCGTCGTGTAACTGTGTTGCTTTTTCAGAGCATTGTTTACCGACTGCACTAATTTCGCCTCTAAGTGATTCTGTTGTAGCTGTTTGCATATCCCTTAATTCTTGAGCAACTGATCTAATTTCTTCACTACTTTCCCTAGCACAAGCCTCAATTTCCTCACGTAATTGTTCTTTAGTATCATGACACTGTGTGGCAATGGCTGTAATCTGTTCGCTAAGCTGTCTGGAATTGTTGTCTAATTTTTCATTAAGGTTGTCTTGTTTTTCATTAAGTTGTTTGTTCTGTTCACTAAGTTGTTTGAAATTTTCATTAAGGTTGTCTTGTTTTGCATTAAGTTGTTTGTTGTGTTCACTAAGTTGTTTGAAATTTTCATTAAGGTTGTCTTGTTTTGCATTAAGTTGTTTGTTGTGTTCACTAAGTTGTTTGGAATTGCTGTCTATTTTTTCATTAAGTTGTTTAAAAAATGCCATAACTTGATCCAACCCAATATTACCTACTCTATTCTCTGTGCTGTTTGATGGTGTATGTGCATTTATCACGTTTTCTGTAACCATTTGGTAATTCTGTAATTCTCGAAAAGGTTTGCCAATCGGATCTGCACTGTTAGTCACTACCTCGGAATTAAATAAATTTGTCGTACTCTGATTACACTGTTCATTTTCATTAGAAAAATTTGTCTGTTCATTACTTAAATTTTGCAAACCGGATGTGTCAAGCTGGGCAGCGTTCATTGTAACAGAATGTCCTGCATTATCAATTGTCGTTAAATTAACAGAGGACACAATTGAATTCGTCTGTTTATCACTAGGATCAAAATCAACATTAATAATCCGCACACTCTGATTGTCTGTAAATCGAGGACTGTCATTAAGACACTGAGTGTCGCAAGTACTATCGGTCAAGTTATTTGAGTCGGCTATTTCAATCATTGTACATCGCGATGTACTGTTAACAGTTTTTCGCGGCATTTTTCACAAATCAAAAAATCAAAATTATTCACAAATGAAACAAACACAGTGCAACATACACAAATACAACAAAGAGCAAAAAATTGCCGATGATCTGCGAAAGAAAGAGCGACAAATTAGTAAATGCGTTGCGCCAGATGTAAACTACATTTAAGTAAATAAGAGCAGATATATGACTACTTCTCAGAAGATTCCCAAACAAATACGATCCTGGCAGGGTCGCCAAGTGTAACCTCCCAGCAGAAAAAAAAATTTAAATAATTAAATGAAATGGAGCCAAGTGTAAACTCCTCACAGAATTAAAAGGAATGGTAATTGACCATGAAAATGGACCACACAATAATATTGATCAAATAATGAACCATGAACGAAATGTAACCTCCTGACGGAAATAATAATATCTGGTAAATTTTATAAGGACAGCAGCGCTGACCTTCGGCCCTGTATTCTGAATAAAACAAGCAAAAATTCTTACCCCAATAAAACTGCAATTATATATCTGCTCTTATGTATACATTCTTCGACACAGCTTCGTGCAATGCTGGCCTATATATTCTTTTTTTTTATTCTTGGAAGCAATGATAATACTTTTCCTTAAAAGAGTTACTTTATAAAAAAATTATTATTGGGGCATTTTTCTGAACAAATTAAATTACAATTAACATACATTATTAAATATGCGCAAGACTGCTTCTTTACCTTCTACAACAATACTCATCCTCCATAGTCCTGACCAGAGTCGCGACCAGAGCACACAGCCGACGCATGCCGACTCCCGCAGACTACTACTGTATCCGACTGACTACTACTGCAGACTCGCACAGACAAGCGCAGACTGACTTCTACTGTCTACTCGCGCAGACTACTACCGTCCACTCGCTACTAAAGCCGACCAACTACTACTGTATCCGACTGACTACTACTGCAGACTCGCGCAGACTGACTTCTACTGTCGACTCGCGCAGACTAGCGCAGACTCGCGACAACCAACAACTAACAATAAACTACTCTCTGGTCAGAGATTCTGTCATGCCGCGCCCATCGCCGGCGAAGCATAGACCTTACAAGGTTAGTTGGTGAAAGATGGTCCCAAACTCAACTATAGTTAGAATTATTAGATCAAGTCGATTATTTAAATAAAGCAAAAGGCAAACCGGTAATTAAATGTCAAATCTGGTAAGTGTTGATTGTAAAAAAGTAGCCTTTAATAATGGTAACAGTAGATCCCGAAGGAATGACCGCAACTATAGAAATGATCATTTAAGATACAACAAAACATAGCAGATATATTGGTAGAGGTAGAAGGAACCATTGTGAATTGGGAGTCAAATAGGTATAACAATCATTCACAGAATAACAGTAGTTGTAATCAGAATAGTGAGCCGAGTAATTCGAAAAGAAAGGAACAAATTGTGGTAATCATAGACAAACCATTAACATTGGAAACAGTCAAAACCCGAATGGTGTAGCAATATAGGAAATTACTGATAATAACCAGGCTATTCCTACGTCTAGTTGTTCACACTATAACAGTTCCGAACATAAAAATACTTTCTTGAGATATCATGTCAATAAGCTTTGGAGGAAGAGCTATTTTTAGAAAAAGAGGAACGTATGACGAGTGTGTTAATTTCTGTAGTGAGGTTGTAACCTCCCCCTCACTTATCGACCTTAATGACAGTTAAAAATTAAACTGCGTGTACCTAATGGAAATTTGGGAAAAGCAATCGTCACCGAAGTTAATTTGTCGGTAAAGAGGGAGGAAAGGGTTACATCTAAATGAAAGGAAAAATGCAAATGAAACTGGTGGAAATTAATTTTGAAAAGGGGTAAAGTTAATAAAGAAAGTAAATGTACAGCCGTTACGTTAACAATTAACCAGCGGTAATTAGATATTTGAGATTTGGGGGAAATTATGGTCGCCAGTCCTAAGGACAATTACTATAGTAACTGAAAAAATAAAGGTTATTACACACATAATTAGCACTAGAAGCGTGGCAACTGAAGGTTGACACGTGTAGTGTGAAAACTGAAAGTATGTCAGAAGTAATAAATTTCGCTACACTCTGACTTAATTTAGCAAAAGAATTAATAAAACCGGAAAATCGAAAGTTAATTTAGTGACTGAAGTTAATAGTGAGCTTTCTTTCTGAAGCACATCGAAATTCAGTAAAATACGGTCAGTCTTGAACTACCTCAACAATCATTTCAAAAGCTCCTTGAATCTACGCAATTTAGAAATAAGAGATTTAACTTTGAACTTGAATTAAATGATTCTGAACAATTAACAATAGTAAAATTTAGTATGTACCAAGCTGAGCTGCAGTCACAGGTAACTAAAATACGGTAACAAAACTCGCACTCTTAATTTGTGCTTGTGCAATCTAAATATTGTAGCCAGCAATGAATACCTTAACTAAACTTTGAAATTAAAGCAGTGAAATCGAATGATGCTGGCGTTTGAATTTCAACGACACTCGGGCTCATATCGGAAAAGGAACGGACCCTGCTTGGTAATACAATTGGGACAATAAGCAACAAACGTTCATGCTAAGTTGCTGTAATTTTGTGATGCAACAATTTTAAAAGTTTGAAAAGCTGAGGTCTGCCATACAGTTCTAAAACTTTACGTGCTTCCAGTCTTCCTTGTTGGTTGATTGAAGGTTTGAAGCCGTCGATCGAGGAGGTGGCGACAGTCACTCATTGTCGGTCGTCGCTGTTGCAGAAGCTGGATGTTGGCGCGCCTTCTTCTCGACACGGTCACCAGACGAAACGGGCTCTTGATGTTCGCCAGCTAATGCTTCCCGTCCGCGACACCATGTCAGAAACTTATCATCGCAAGTCGAGCGCAATTACATGCTGCCAAACCCCGAAAGAGCGGCAACTCGCGGGAGCTTCACACAACACACCTGCTCCACTGCACTACTCCAGCCAGACCCCTCTGCTCTGCCCGCGCTCCACGCGGCAGAGTTAACACTACCAAAGATCCTAAACACTTTGGTTCTCCACACGACCTATCGATGTAATGGTTCGATAGCATAGTTTCCCTAGGCCAGACCCAGCGTAAAAACACAAATAATCTTTACACAACAAACGGATTATACATCGACATAAATGCATATATATACAAATAGTAAAACAATTACAATATTCAAAGACACAGAATCGTCATATATTCAGGTAACAAAATAAGGAAAAAAAATTATAGTACAATAGATGGAAATGCGATGGTATGCATTTCCGGCGTTACACGCGCCCCACATTGTCTGAGGATGTTCGTGTAACCTAAACAGACTCAGAAAATGTCCCAAAAGGAAAAAAAAAACAGCGGAAATGCATATACTCAAAACATCAAGAAATTTTAGCATCAGGCTGAGTAACCATAAACCAATTTTTAGACCATAATAATTGAGCGGAGACACTCCTAATCTTATTCCACTCTGTCATCTTGCACAAAATAAAACAGGTTGACAACATACTGAAATTCATAGAAAACATAGAAAATGGTTTAGCTATTCCAAAATCATTAAAATTCGTAACACTATCAAGAAATGGAATACTATTTACAAAATTAATCAGAGTGCATGGTCATAAAAACAGGTAGATCAAAATACGCAAATTAATTATTAATTACATAGAATACACATTTTTATTAACCTTTTCAAAATTAATCTTCTCGTCATGGGAGTCCACTTAACGCTAAACAAGAAAATAATATATGGCAGATCAACAAAAACATAAATATTGACAGCAGAATTCTTTCACATAGGCTGTCCGGGAAGAAAAACAACTCCGCCTTCCGTACTCGCAAGTACAAAGAATGCCGACAGCGGCACAAGAGCCTACAGCGACCCAAGAGCCGACAGCGGCTCCACCTTGCCAGTATTGTTGCGCCCGCGTGTGCGGCACGCTTGATCTCACTCGCCCTTGTAACGGCAATCTCAAGGAGTCCATTAACACTATCACAGTGGATAACTCAACACTGTCCATCATCACACGCATGTACTAGCCTGAAACTTAAAACAGCGTCTAAGTACATCGGCAATGACTAGTAAAACACACAATTCATGAAATCTTACAGCTAGTTACAAAATCATATTTACATTCCTTAATCTACTGTGACTCAGCTGAAAACTCAAACTAGCATCTTCGATTTTTCGATTGATTAATAATCACTCTCTCTTTAATCATTTAGTAAAATTTAATTACTTGTTAATTACAACTTCTTTAATGTCCTCTTGGTCAGGCAAAAGCATGGCAATCTAGCAAACCTTAAATCTTACACTCTGTATTTACATGCTGTACAAATTACCCCTTCTGTGGTATTAATCAATTCTAGGTTGGTACAATTTCAAGACTACAATGTTCCGTATACCTAATAGTTTTCCAGAGCTTGGATACTCTAAGCAATAAGCATTTGTGTGAGGTATACCAATGACTTTATATGGTCCATTATAAACAAACTTATATTTCGAGATTTCATTGTCTATCTCGCTCGATTTCTCATGAGCTTTTACAAATACTAAGTCTCCGATTGCAAATTTAGCAAAACGCGCTTTAGCGTCATGACGACGTATGCGAGCATCGGCTTTTAGCTTCATTACTTCTCGCAAACGATCTTTTTTCACACCAATACTAATGTCAATCCGTGGAGGGAATTTGATTATCTCTTCCACTAAACTTTTACTTCTGTCATCCAACAGGATTTCCTCTGGAGAAAATCCCGTAGATTCATGTCTCAAGGTGTTTATAATTCTCTCAAATTCTGCTACATATTTGCCCCATGCCCTATGGTTGTGATGGCAATAGGCATGGCAAAGTCGGCCTAGCTCGCGCTGGCCTCGTCTTTGTTCGTATGTTACGTTTGACACACCGTCTACAATACTTTCCAATTCACTTTATACAATATTGTCAATGCCGAGATTCCTCACGTTACAGTAGTTCAAATTCATACCTACGTCAATACCATCCGGCCAGTTAACAATGTGTATAGGCTGGTATTGCCTATGCACACCGTCTCCTGCCTCGTCAAAACTAACTACTATTGTTTTATCTTGTGACGTACATGTCAAAGTTTTGCTGTCGCAATTAATCACTGCACGGTACTTTAATAGCCAATCTAACCCGAAAATTACTTACGTAGTTAAGTCTGGCACGACGACATACTCTTGTTCAAATCGTGCCCCACATATCTCGAAGTTGACAAAAATCTGTTTTGTGACCGGTTTACTGGCCTTCGCAGTAACACTGATAATTTTCACTCCTGTTACTGGCATAACTACGATGCCGGGTCTGTCTTTCAGTAACTCAAAAATTTCCCAGATACAGCACTCAATTCTGCGCCGGTGTCAATCAGCACGTTTAGTTGTAGGTCGTGCATACTAACAGACACTACTATCTGCCTACACTTGTCTTCGACTGTTTATTTTCCCACAATAAATCCTCGTCTATATCCAGGTCATTCCAGAAAAAACCATCCGGCTTTGATCCTAAAACCGGCTTATCTGGCGGCTTTTTCAGCCTCTGTTCACATACAGTTTTAATTTCAACACGTTTGTCCTGAGGATTAGTCTGTAGCTTCGCCTCCAATACCGAAACCTTTTCCTGTAACTCGTCAACTAGTGAGTGTTGCTTTGCTATCAGTTCACTAATTGTCACCTTCATTGATTCCACTCTGGTCAGATTGATCTCATCTGCCAATCTACCTGGAGGAATGTGCCCAGTAGTATCTGCAATAACTTCCTCTGGATCTGCGCAACCCACACTGCTACCGCCTGACCGTATAACGTCAGCTCTAACCTCATACACGTTGTAATCTACGTGCTTATCTACCAATCGTGTCCGGCTATCACTAAAATTTTCGTAATCTTTCTCCTTAAGACTCTCGCAATGTTTAAACTGGAGGTTTGCGTCGGATGGGTCAGCTACTTCTACCACTATAACTTTCGGTAAAGTCTGCCGGTTAGGGCCAGAACTTTCCGTTACTACTTCAACATCTAACTCCTGCGGGACGAAACACGACGAATCTTGCTCGTGCTCCCCATTAACATCAACTGTTTCTGGTAAAGTCTGCCGGTTAGGGCCAGAACTTTCTATCATTTCACAAACACTATCTTCCTGCGGGACGAGACGCGGAAAATCCTGCACGCGCTCCCCATAAACACTTCTCCCATACAGGCCCGTATAATCTCTTAGTTCGTCGTATAAGCGACCGAACTGCCTTAACCAGACCTCATCCCTCTCTGCATCCCCTCGCTCGATGACGGACGTTTTATCCGACATCTGATCTTCTCTCAACAATTGCGAATCATTCTTAAACTCAATCTCCAGTTCCGCTGTGGATATTACAGCTGCCACTTTATAATCGATTTCCGGAACACTACTTAAATTGTTCTCACTGACAGTGAATGTACTTTCAACTGCCGTGTATACAGCTGATCTACTACTTGTGGGCGCACTCCTTTCTCTTAACACTGGCACACTCTCCCGCCGTTGATTATTCCATACGGAATTTTCATAACGATGACACCTGGGTTTTCTCTTGTTGTTGGGCCTCCAAAATTTCTCCACGTCCGGTCGGCCCCTCACCGGCGCGGCTAATGGTTTCCCTGTCTCGTCCCAGCAGATACGCTCCCCGGATGCTGCTGAGGCGGCTGATCACACCCTCTGACGTTATTGCTATTCTGCGAAGCCCGTATCACGCCAGTATGATACTGGTTTCCGTCATTCCTGTTATTATTTGAATTGTACCAATTGTCATTACGGCCCGAACCACTATTGTTATTGCTGCCATGGTTGCGGTATGCATTATTCCCATGGTTATCGTTGTTGTGGTTCCCGTTGTTGTTACCACGGCCTCTACCACTGTCGCGATTATTGCGCCAATTGTCCTCGTCCGCAACTCTTTCCAGGAAATCATTGATTGTCTTGTAATTGCTTCCTACGTAGCGTTTTGTATCATCTGGAACCTTCTTGTAGAGTTCCCAGACTATTGCGGATTCCGTGCGGCGATCACGCAAATATTCCAACTTGCGGATCCAGCCCTCACAAAACTCCTTCATCGAGCCGCGCGAATTCGCATCGAAAGGCCTCGATACGACAAATTCGCGCCAGACACTTTGCTGTTTTTACTCTGACCAGTATTCAGCCAGAAACAGATTTTTAAACTCGTCAAAAGTCAGGTTCGTAATGTTGAGGTTTAAGCCCCAACGCTTGACATCACCAGCCAACACATCAATAACCGTATTAATTTTTCTCTCATTACTGCATGATCTGGGTAAAACTCTTTCACAATTTTTAATGAAATCCGTCGCGTGTATACCGCCTTTTATCATGGGGTCGAACCACTCCTCCTTCCTCAAAAATTCCGAACTATGTTCACAGATTGGCACATAGCTCTGTTTTTCGTCAAGTTTCTTTTCTAATTCCGACACTCTCGTAATTACTTGGCAAGTGGTTGTCGCAAGCGTTTCTACTTCCCTTTTTTTCTCTTCGTAGGTATTAGCCTGCTTCGTCACTTTGGTATCTACTTCAGATACTAAAGCCTTTAAAGTTTCCACCTTCTTTTGATCCTCTTTTTTCACTAATTGAATTTGTTCCGTCACCTTATTCTCGATGATCGGAGCAACTGCTTCTCCTACACTTTAAGATTACCGATTTCAGTATTAATCACAACAATATCTTTTTTGGTTTATCAACTTTAGTGTTAACAACTACAACATTGTTGTTAACAACATTAATAGCTTTGTTCTGATTGTCTAGCTTTCGTTCAACTTTTTCAGACTGAGCTTCTTGCTTGGCAGCCGGAGCTTCTTGCTTGGCAGCCTGAGCTTCTTGCTTGGCAGACAGAGATTTAATTTCTGCCGACTGACTCTTGATTTCGTTAATCAAAACATTCAATAAATCAGTTAAATTCCCGGAAACTACCGGTTTTACTTCCGTAGCGGCTTCCTCTTTAATTGTCCCCCCCCCCGTATTCGTCATCAAAGGATTCAGATTTGATTTTCACTTCTGACTCCGAAACATTTTCTAAAGTTTGGAATTCCATTTCCGCTCCTTGTTGCGTTTCGGCGGTCGCGTCTTTCATGCTAGCCGCCTGCCCCTGAACGATGGGTATCGCGGTGCGCGTTTCCCACTGTTCGACCGATTGTTCCGTATCCAAGTCTACCAAATTTTGGCAATTGTTGCCTTCACTCATTTTAATAATTTTGAATGTAAATGCCAAATCTCAAATCTAATTAGAATTCCTCACACTAATATTCTCGCCGACGTATCGACCATTTCGTAACCAGGACTTTGTTACGAAATTTGCACAATGCCAAATTCGTGTCCAGAACAACGTCAAATCCCAAGATTGTCCTGTCACCAGGTCGCCGCGTGTAACCTCCCCGTCACTTATCGACCTTAATGACAGTGAAAAATTAAACCGCGTGTACCTAATGGAGATTTGGGAAAAGCAATTGTCACCGAAGTTAATTTGTCGGTAAAGAGGGAGGAAAGGGTTACATCTAAATGAAAGGAAAAATGCAAATGAAACTGGTGGAAATTAATTTTGAAAAGAGGTAAAGTTAATAAAGAAAGTAAATGTGCGGCCGTTACGTTAACAATTAACTAGCGGTAATTAAATATTTGAGATTTGGGGGAAATTATGGTCGCCAGTCCTAAGGACAATTACTATAGTAACTGAAAAGAGAAAGGTTATTACACATATAATTAGCACTAGAAGCGTGGCAACTGAAGGTTGACACGTGTAGTGTGAAAACTGAAAGTATGTCAGAAGTAATAAATTTCGCTACACTCTGACTTAATTTAGCAAAAGAATTAATAAAACCGGAAAATCGAAAGTTAATTTAGTGACTGAAGTTAATAGTGAGCTTTCTTTCTGAAGCACATCGAAATTCAGTAAAATACGGTTAGTCTTGGACTACCTCAACAATCATTTCAAAAGCTACTTGAATCTATGCAATTCAGAAATAAGAGATTTAACTTTGAACTTGAATTAAATGATTCTGAACAATTAACAATAGTAAAATTTAGTACGTACCAAGCTGAGCTGCAGTCACAGGTAACTAAAATACGGTAACAAAACTCGCACTCTTAATTTGTGCTTGTGCAATCTAAATATTGTAGCCAGCAATGAATACCTTAACTAAACTTTGAAATTACAGCAGTGAAATCGAATGATGCTGGCGTTTGAATTTCAACGACACTCGGGCTCATTTCGGAAAAGGAAGGGACCCTGCTTGGTAATACAATTGGGACAATAAGCAACAAACGTTCATGCTAAGTTGCTGTAATTTTGTGATGCAACAATTTTAAAAGTTTGAAAAGCTGAGGTCTGCCATACAGTTCTAAAACTTTACGTGCTTCCAGTCTTCCTTGTTGGTTGATTGAAGGTTTGAAGCCGTCGATCGAGGAGGTGGCGACAGTCACTCATTGTCGGTCGTCGCTGTTGCAGAAGCTGGATGTTGGCGCGCCTTCTTCTCGACACGGTCACCAGACGAAACGGGCTCTTGATGTTCGCCAGCTGATGCTTCCCGTCCGCGAAACCATGCCAGAAACTATCATCGCAAGTCTAGCGCAATTACATGCTGCAGAATCCCGAAAGCGCGGCAACTCGCGGGAGCTTCACACAACACACCTGCTCCACTGCGCTGCTCCAGCCAGACCCCTCTGCTCTGCCCGCGCTCCACGCGGCAGAGTTAACACTACCAAAGATCCTAAACACTTTGGTTCTCCACACGACCTATCGATGTAATGGTTCGATAGCATAGTTTCCCTAGGCCAGACCCAGCGTAAAAACACAAATAATCTTTACACAACAAACGGATTATACATCGACATAAATGCATATATATATACAAATAGTAAAACAATTACAATATTCAAAGACACAGAAACGTCATATATTCAGGTAACAAAATAAGGAAAAAAAATTATAGTACAATAGATGGAAATACGATGGTATGCATTTCCGGCGTTACAAGGAGAACAAAGAGTTTGATTATAATACCGCTACCTAGTTTGAAAGAGAAAGATAATAATTATTAAAACAGGTTAACTATGAGGCACGGATATTAGAAACCAATTGCATATGGCAACGATAGAAAACCACAGGTAATGAGATTTATTTTCACAAAAGCAAAATAATGGAAGGTCGATGTAGGTAACAAATTGTATCAGTGGCCTGGCTTTTAGCTTAATCTCTGATATTGTATCATATTTATAGAACAAAAGAGAGCAGTTTTTGCTGGACTGAATTTACAGTAATCTAAAGTTTGCGTTAGTAGTTTTTCTACTGAAATTGCCGTGTTATACTCAGTAAAACGTTTTATTTTCAGTACCCAATTCTATGTTATTTCGAATGGGATTAATCAGAATAGGTCTCCTATTATATATTGATATGGGTTTGCGATAGATAATTTGCTCATGCGATAAGTTTATATTTCAGTTTAATACCACAGTGATATAAACACAAGTAAGCTGGAGACATCATTATCAAGCAGATACAGGAAAACCGCGAGGAAGTGGAAATAGAAATGATTATCGGAAGAAGACTGAGCATACAAAAATTAGAACACCCTTCGGTGAAATTCAAAGCAATGGTGGAACCACTAAGAGCGCAACAGAAATTCCACTGCTAAATACAGCAGAGAGACTGAATAGGTACACTGAAGGCCTTTAATGGCGGGGAGGCTTGTCTGATGACGTGATAGAAGAAGAAACGGGAGTCGATATAGGAGGGATAGAAGAGTTGATATGGTGAACGTAGAGGATCGAGTGTTAGAGTTAGAATTTAAAAGATCTCTGGAAGAATATGATTAGATCAGTCCAGAGGTGTACATAATATTCCATCGTAATTTCTACAACCAATAGGGGAAGTGGCAATCAAACGAGTATTCAAGATATTGTGTAGAACCGATGAGACTGTCGACGTACCATCAGCCTTTCCGGAAAATATTATCCACTCAGGTTCTAAAATAGAAAGCACAGATAAGTGCAAGAACCAATGCACCATCAGCTTTAACAGCTATTGCATCCAAGATGCTAACAAGAATGATATACAGAATAATGGAAAATAAAATAAAAATCTATTAGATGTCAACCAGTTTGGCTTTTTAGGAAAGTTAAAGGCACCAAAGAGATAGTTCCGACGTGGCGCTTGATAATGGAAGCAAGACTGAAGATAATTATAGGACTTCTCGACCTAGAAAAAGCGTTCGACAGTGACAATGCATAATGGCAAGATGTCGAAATTGTGAGAAAAATAGGAGCGGCCTCTAGGGAGATTCCGATAATCTCCAGTATGTACAAGGGTGCAGTAAGACTGGAAGACCAAGAAAAGGGATGTAATCTTTTTCCACTTCTATCTGTACGTCGAAGATGCAGTGACTTATTTATGTCACTGAATCGGAGTAAGATTCAAGTGTTGGACTCAAATTGAGTGTGAAAGGATACGAATGACGAGATTCCCCGACGGCAATCCTCAGTGAACTGAAGAAGAATTACAGAATCTGTTGACTGAAATGAACAGACCAGTGATTACAGTATATGGATTGAGAGCAAACTGCAAAAAGACAAAAGCAATGAGAAGCAGCAGGAATGAGAATAGCGAGAAAATTAACAGAGTAGACGAAGTCAAGGAAATCTGGTGACTTTGAAGCAACCCATGAGGGACGAAGTAGGGGAGACATAAGAAGCAGACTGGCATGGGCAAAGAGGACATTTCTGGCCAATAGAAGTCTACTGATACCAAAAATAGAGCTTAATTCGAGGAAGATATATCTGAGAACGTGATTTTGGAGCACAGCATTGTATGACAGTGAATGATGGAGAGTGAGAAGAGAGTCGAAGCCTTTGAAATGTGGTTCTGAAGAAGAATATCGAAAATTAGGTGGACTTACAAAACAGAGAATGAGCAGGTTCTCCGCAGAATCGGTTAAGAAAGCAACTTATGGAGAACACTGACAAGAAGGAATGGTAAGATGGTAGGACATCAGGGAATAATAACCAGGAGACTAAAGAGAGCTGTAGAGGCTAAAAAGTGTAGTGGAAGAAAGAGATTAGGATACAACCAAAAACTGTCGAAGACGTAGTAGGGTGCAAGTGCTTTTGTGTGAGATGAAGAGGAATTTCGGCCGACATACAGAAAAGCTCGTATGACAGATCGCGTTTTCGTAGTAGAGCACAAGAGTAAAGAAATTCACTCCTCTGCTCGGACGATTCGCTACGATGGCGTTTTAATGGGAGGCAAGTCTGCTGATAGTGTTGTTTAGATGGCGAAAGGTGGCCGGAGTCAGACGGTGACTCCACACAGCTATACAGTTGCTGGGCGCCCACCAGCTGTTTGGCACGTTCACTGGCCTCTGTATTTCGTTGCTTTTCGACTTGCTCTCAAGCTTGCGCCCTCCCCACAGTGAATCTACATGCCAGGGGTCTGCCGGTCCGCTATCCACAGTATGCTCTCCCCGCATCACCAAACAGTGAATTTCATAGGTGAAAAACAACCTCTATGTGTGCCTATATTGTTATTTACATAACGGCTATACTGATCAAAAACTGTACAACCGCCGGCCGGAGTGGCCGAGTGGTTCTAGGCGCTTCATTATGGAACCGCGCGACCGCTGCGATCGCAGGCTCGAAACCTGTCTCGGGCATGGATGTGTGTGATGTCCTTAGGTTAGTTCTTGTTGTTGTGGTCTTCAGTCCTGAGACTGGTTTGATGCAGCCCTCCATGCTACTCTATCCTGTGCAAGCTTCTTCATCTCCCAGTACCTACTGCAACCTACATCCTTCTGAATCTGCTTAGTGTATTGATCTCTTGGTCTCCCTCTACGATTTTTACCCTCCACGCTGCCCTCCAATGCTAAATTTGTGATCCCTTGATGCCTCAAAACATGTCCTACCAACCGATCCCTTCTTCTAGTCAAGTTGTGCCACAAACTCCTCTTCTCCCCAATCCTATTCAGTACCTCCACATTAGTTATGTGATCTATCCATCTAATCTTCAGCATTCTTCTGTAGCACCACATTTCGAAAGCTTCTATTCTCTTCTTGTCCAAACTGGTTATCGTCCATGTTTCACTTCCATACATGGCTACACTCCATACAAATACTTTCAGAAAAGACTTCCTGACACTTAAATCTATACTAGATGTTAACAAATTCCTCTTGTTCAGAAACGATTTCCTTGCCATTGCCAGTCTACATTTTATATCCTCTCTACTTCGACCATCATCAGTTATTTTACTCCCTAAATAGCAAAACTCCTTTACTACTTTAAGTGTCTCATTTCCTAATCTAATACCCTCAGCATCACCCGATTTAATTTGACTACATTCCATTATCCTCGTTTTGCTTTTGTTGATGTTCATCTTATATCCTCCTTTCAAGACACTGTCCATTCCGTTCAACTGCTCTTCCAAGTCCTTTGCTGTCTCTGACAGAATTACAATGTCATTGGCGAACCTCAAAGTTTTTACTTCTTCTCCATGAATTTTAATACCGGCTCCGAATTTTTCTTTTGTTTCCTTTACTGCTTGCTCAATATACAGATTGAATAACATCGGGGAGAGGCTACAACCCTGTCTCACTCCTTTCCCAACCACTGCTTCCCTTTCATGCCCCTCGACTCGTATAACTGCCATCTGGTTTCTGTACAAATTGTAAATAGCCTTTCGCTCCCTGTATTTTACCCCTGCCACCTTCAGAATTTGAAAGAGAGTATGCCAGTTAACGTTGTCAAAAGCTTTCTCTAAGTCTACAAATGCTAGAAACGTAGGTTTGCCTTTTCTTAATCTTTCTTCTAAGATAAGTCGTAAGGTTAGTATTGCCTCACGTGTTCCAACATTTCTACGGAATCCAAACTGATCTTCCCTGAGGTCCGCTTCTACCAGTTTTTCCATTCGTCTGTAAAGAATTTGCGTTAGTATTTTGCAGCTGTGACTTATTAAACTGATAGTTCAGTAATTTTCACATCTGTCAACACCTGCTTTCTTTGGGATTGGAATTATTATATTCTTCTTGAAGTCTGTGGGTATTTCGCCTGTCTCATACATCTTGCTCACCAGATGGTAGAGTTTTTAGGTTCTATGGGACTGATGACCTCAGATATTAAGTCCCGTAGTGCTCAGAGCCATTTGAACCATTACCGTACAACCCACCTGGCTTGACAACAACCCAGTCTCACCATACATTCCAACTCCAAGACCACGAGCCACTCTCTGCTCACCATTTCCAGTCTTTGGTCAAATGACCAACTGTTGCAGTCAAGATTGATACTTTCCCTGGGCCAGCTTATTTTGATATACTTTTACATTGATCTGTATACCTTATACATATTTGATAAACATATTCACAAATCTACGTATATTTACATGTTCTTCCATATTTAAATATCTACATTTAAGTTTTTAGTTTACTAATTTGCATTGTTTCTGAAAGAAAGTCACAGAACCTAGTCAAGTACATGTTGGAGTTCTTCCTGCCATAGCGAGACTACTTGACTCAAAGCACATTTCTTAATTGTTACAAAACACGACAAACTCTATTTATATAAGTTATCACATCCTAGTACCTAGTGCAATATCAACCTGCTGGATCTGATGATGGGGAATTGTTTGTTTTTGAAAAAGTGAATTAAATATGGTAAATAATCGGTTAAACAATTTAGCTTAGTGCAGATCCCCTATCCATGATTGTTCATCATGAACCTGAAGTCATTACTTACCCTTTGTTGTGTCGTATGTGTTAGTAATTTATCTGCAGAAGAGTATTACTTTGTTTCAAATAAATAATCGTTTAAATTGTAGTAACTTCCGAACACGACGTTATCCAAATATGGTGCCAATTTTATTTAGTTGTAAAGCTTCTGCTGATTTCAATGATGTCCATACATTCTCTGTAGGCAATTTTGAGTGTTTTAGCGTATATTCGCAGAGTTCACTATACCGTTTTCAGTCGCCGGGCCATCTTGGCATCCATTCGCCTCTCGTGCAGGAGCTGTTCCGCCAGGCGTGTTGGCCTTGGGACTTCCCCGTGTCACACTCTCTGTCTACCTCACCTGCCGGCCATGAGCAGCCTCACCGACACTGCGGCGTCGTTCAACCCCCCCCCTGAGCCGTCTCGCCCGGGCGTACACGGCAACACGTCAGCTCTCCGCTGCTCGTCTCGATACTCGCTGAGGTATCTGGCCGCGCTGCTGTTACTCTCGCACCATTATACATGTCACAGACAATCGCAACACTGATCATATACATAACCGACCAATTAGTGTGAGTTTTCTGACTTACATTGACGTCCGACCATGTCTGTGGGTGCTTCACATTTTTGTCTATTTTAAAAACGACGTAAAAATAATGACGAACAAAATAAGTAATTTAGCGAAAGTAAGTTTAAATAAATCATAAGGTGAATGGCCAGGAAAATTTGCAATATATGTAAGATTTAGTACAACGGAAAGAACAGATGGTTTACATAAAAACGTCTACAACAAGAACTGCATCTCACTATTCGCCAGTGTTTAGACAAAATTTTTTATGTGCATGCGAGAGATTAAAGATGGACCATAAGTTTACAAAATAGAAGACATCGAAGAAGGATAGTTACAAAAATAATGAGTGCAACTCCTACTACAGATACCTCGAAAACAAGAAGTAATGAGATCTACAGAAATACGCAGAAAGTATCTGAATGTATGGCAAAGCGAAGTATAATCATTTATAGACACATCTGCGGATGAAAGAGAATAGGTTAAAGAAACAAATAGTCCTGTGTTTCTGGGAAAATAAGGCAGTAATAGCACGAATTGCGGCAAAATAACTAGAAATAAACAAAATCAAATAATCATAAACAACAGCAAATTTTTTTATGAATAATAACTTAATTTACAAGTCTTTCAGTAACAACTTAAACAGAAGAAGGGGAAGACATCGCGTGGAGAAAATAGAAGACAAATAGGAAACAACAAAGAGAAAGGTGGAACTGAGGTTGTTATGTGTCCGACATCGTGAACACAAAATAAAAAAAATACTAAAAGAGCGATTCCTTTGAAACTAGTGTTAATTATTCATCTTCAGCAAATTTTATTAAAGTTTTCAGTGTAGAAAGTTTAAAAGATTATAAAAAATACAGGTATGCATTAAAAGCTGGCAGGTACTGAAATGACTGGGTATAGGAGGCGGCAAGCGAATTGGATTCACACACTAATAGCTGGAGACGGACGGCGGGCAGAGGTGTAAAAAAATATCTGAGATATGTGTACAGTTCTGTGAGCACTGTGAGCTGAAATAGCGAGGAAAGAGAGAAATACGAGACCCGTAGATAGAGCCACAGTAGTTATAGCTGAGGGCAGCTTATTCACAGCGACCAACGAGACGCTAATAATACCAGAACACTTAACGAGCGGGCGAACAGCGGTGCTGACTCGCCGCGATGCTATCTGTGGACGTTAAGCACCAACGGGCTTCACCTCCCCGTTCCAGCGCATAAATTGCCCACTGCTAACGCGCTCATACGTTGCACTCAATAGGCGGACACGTACAAAGTGACTTGTTAGGTGGACAAGAAGCTCCCCGTGATGCAGCGCACTTCGTCTTTCGGAACGCAGGCTGAACTATTCAGTACTTCTGTGAGCTAACTGAAAATAAACTGCAGAACAAACGTGTAATAGTGGCTGCAGATGTGAGAACGCAAGACTGAGACAGAGATATTGCCTTATATGTCTGTTAATGCCTGTTACTTAAAGCAGCACCAGAACGAAATCAACTAGACTTCGAGTTGAGATTCACATACACCCCTGATAAATATTATAGCAACCGTTAAAGGTAATGAGGAGTAGCAGAAATAGAACAGTGAGAAACCTGACATTAGGATCGGTGATCACTATCACTAGCAAAAAGGGCATTTCTGACCAAGTCTTAATCCGAGGAAAAAATTCCTCAGAATGTATGTTTGGAGCACGGAATAGTATGTTAGTGAAACGTGGACTGTGGGAAAATCGGAAAAGAAGAGCGTCGAAGCTACAGAAGAAGTTTGAAAATTAGGTAGACTGATAGGGTCAGGAACGAGTAGCTTCTCCGTAGAAAAATATGGAAGACACTGACAAGAAGAAGGGCTAAGAGGGTAGGACTCCTATTAAGAGATCGCTGAATATCTTCTGTGGTACAGAGGGGGATAAAAGCAGTGGAGGTAGACAGAGATTGGAATTCATCCAGAAAATAATTGAGGACGTAGGTTGCAAGTGCTACTCTTGAGATGAAGAGGTTGACGCAGGAGATAAATTCGTTCTGAGCCTTATCAAGCCAGTCAGAAGACTGATGACTCCTAAAAAAGTAAAAAAAAAAGGTACTGACCCCTTGAGTCTCTAGCCAGTTCTGTAACTGAAGTTTAATAATTTTATTAATACATTTTATTATTCCATATAAAAATGATAGTATTTACATGTGCTAAGTCAACTTCGAAAATTACAAAAATTTCTCAACAAAAGTTTTTCCAAAGAGCAACATAGTCATGTAACTAATTACAAACATTCTGTTCAAATGAGAAAGCTCTTTAAGAACATTCTGTAATTATAATTCCAAGTACGCTGCTAAGTTTGATTGCTTAGGCCTGTTTTGGCTGAAGTGCTATCATCAGGTTAGCTGTAAGTATACTGTACATAATTTTCGTAAATTATTTTTAATTACATAGGTATTTATTACACTGATATTTTTATTATGTATTTTTATAAACGTCTGGCAGTTTTGACATCCGTGATGGCTGCCGCCTGGGTTCATAGGCCACCCTCGGTTCCTGCAGGCTGCGGGCTGGTTTTTTGAAGGCAGCTAGCCTCACCTGCGGACGGGAAAGAGACCGACCGTTTTGCAGTATCGTTCCACGAAGCGTGGGTGGAAAGTCTAAACAAGAAGCTCAGACGATCCTGCGACGGTATCAGACGCAAATTTCTTCTCCGATATCCAGTGGAGAACAGTAGGGTTCTCCTTAGGAGGTCAGTTGTGCACTACTGGCACGAAGTGGTTTAGCATGGTAGCGGAGGTAGGTACAGGGCGCAAACTGAGTTATTTTTGGACAGAATATCCCTCCCTAGTCCCGCTAATATGCATTTTCAGTTGAGACAGAGTAACATTCGTCACAGGACAAGGAAAAAGATGATATAGTATTATTTAACTACACGAGCGTCTATGGAAAGGTCTCAGTTGTAAGCGTATACAGTTTCCACAGAGGATTCGTGACAGAAATCTGGCTGAAACGAGATGCCAATAGCAATGAAATTCTGAATTCGGGTTGGGATCTACACTGATGAAAAAAATCGCAACACCAAAAATAATGAATGTAGAATAATGTGATTTAGGGAATGTATATGTTTAGGTAAGATATTTAAAGTGATTAACATTGCAAGATTGCAAATTAATGTAAGAGCAAGATAAAAAATTGCAAATGTTAAGTGCTTGTACACCAATAATCGTTGTAACTACAAGGATGTTGAATTTAAACATATGAACGTGCGTGCATTGTGTTGTACAGGTGCCAGATTTCAGTTTGTGCCTAAAATTCCAAGCCTGTTGCGCCTGTTCTCTCAAAACAGGTACGGTTAATTCTGTTTGTGGATGACACAGGAGTTGTCCTCTGATGACGACCCATATGTGCACGACTGGAGACAGATCTGCAGATCGAGCAGGCCAAGCCAACATGTCCTCATTCTGTAGAGCATGTTGTGTTACAACAGCTGCACGTGGTGACTGTTATCCTGTTGGAAAACACCACTTAGAACGCCGTTCCTGAATGACAGCAGAACAGGACGAATCACCAGACTGAAGTACAAATTTGCAGTTTGGGTACGTGGGATAGCCACGAGAGTGGTCCTGCTGTCATACGAAATCGCAGCCTGCACCGTATCTCCAGGTGTAGGTCCAGTGCGTCTAGCAGGCAGGCAGGTTGATTTTTAGGCTCTCAACTGGCCTGCTTCTAACCTGCAGACGGCCATCACCGTCACCGAGGCAGAATCAGTCTCCATAAAAACAAACAACAAGCGCCTACCCTACCATCCAATAGGCTGTCGCCGGACACCACGTAAGTCGGAAATGACGATGCTTTCGGGTAAATGGAATACACACTACAGGGCGTCTGGGACTGAATCGTCTTTGAAGTAACCAATTTGTGACAGTTCGTTGTGTCACTGTGGTGAAAACTTCTGCTCAAATTTCTGCTGCAGATGAACTACGATGCGCCGGAGCCATACATCAAGCACGATCGTCTTCCCTCTCGATAGTTCCACTTATTAGTCCAGAGCTGTGACTTCCTCTGACCGTACATTCTAGTGACCACCGCTGCCAGCAACCACGTAGAGTGACTACATTTCTGCCAAGTCTTTCTGCAGTATCGCAGAAGGAACAACCAGATTCTCAAATGGTTCAAATGGCTCTGAGCACTATGGGACTTAACTTCTGAGGTCATCAGTCCCCTAGAACTTAGAACTACTTAAACCTAACTAACCTAAGGACATCACACACATCCATGCCCGAGACAGGATTCGAACCTGCTACCGTAGCAGTCTCGCGGTTCCAGACTGTAGCGCCTAGAACCACTCGGACACGACGGCCGGCCCAGATTCTCGCTGCCCCGTTACACGACCACGTTCAAACTCAGTGAGGTGTTGATAATGGCATCTTTGTCGTCTTAAAGACCTTCTTGACTAACATCAAATCACCTCTTCCAATCTCAAATGTGACTAACGCTCACGAGCGTTACTCCATGTTTTCAAAGCAAATCCATTTGGCATCCTCATAGTGACCTACTAGCACCACGCTTATTCGAATGGTTAGAAATTTGAATATACGTCATCTGTCAGATGTAGAAACACGCCTACCAATATTCCTTTATGTCGCACAATTACATCTTGGTGTTGCGTCTCTCTTCTTTTTTTTCCTCAGAATATATCGCAAAGATAAACTGAACACTGATGGTGGTAGCGTTTTTAAGGCCACAAGAAATACGATACATAATTTTTAGTACAGATTCCAATAATTTAGCTGAAGACCAGTGTTAAAGGTGGATCAAACAGTCATTCGATTGTATTACAGACCCCGGCCTCAGCAGCTGTAGTGGCGAAACAGTTACGGAGAAACTTCCGCGCAGATGTATTATAGTTTTAGGTGGAGAGTTTAACTTGCTAGTTATAGCATCGGAAACCAAGCGATAAGGACGGTCAGTAGAGACAGAGAATCATGAGAAATTTTGCTTTGTCCGAAAATTACCTTAGCACTTAATCAGAGAACTGACTAATAAAAACGGTATTGTACACCTGCTGATGACGAACCGACCCGAACTTTTCGACTCAGCAGAACAGGTAACCAGTGATCATAAGGGCTTTACAGCATCAGTGAATACGGCTGTAAATAGGAGCATAACAAGGTCTATAGCACCCAAAACATATAAATAAGTTAATTATAAGAAAAACTGAAAAAGCACGTGATTGGTTCAAATATCTAAACTGAACTTTAAATATGATAACTGAATAATCTGAAGGAATATGTCTGACATCGGCAACGAGGAAATCATTACATCGAAGACAGGGCTGGCCAAATGCTGCACACTGTGCGAAAGTGCGGGAGTGCGAAACCGGTGGGCACATCTCAGCCAGCGGGCAAACCGGAACAGCACCTATGACTGGACACGTGTACGGAATGGGAGGCGACGGTTCCGCTTCCTTGTTTACTCGGCACCAGGAGGACCGAAGCACAGCCAATCTTGCGTCCCTATGGCGACCGTAGCCTCATGTGAGACGTACCGAGAAATGGAGAGTATCGTAAAAATGCCGAGAACGGCAGATCTATGTTCTCAGTCATTTCAACACGACTGGTAACTGCAGTTTTTGCTTTACTGCAGTCGGTGAAAACTCACAGCGTTTGCTGTGCGGCCGAATAATAGGCGACCAGCGCAGCTTCATGACTTATAGACAAAATGGTTCCAATGGCTCTGAGTACTGTGGGACTTAGCATCTTAGGTCATCAGTCCCCTAGAACTTAGAACCACTTAAACCCAACTAACCTAAGGACATCACTCACAACCATTCCCGAGGCAGGAGTCGAACCTGCGACCGTAGCGGTCACGCGGTTCCAGACTGAGGCGCCTAGAACCGCACGGCCACACTGGCCGGCACTTATAGACACAACTACTCATTTCATTAAGACGATGTAGTGTACTGAATAGAGAAGAACGACAAGACAAATTAAGTACGCTTAAGAAGATTGAAGGGGGAACATCAACAGGTTTTTGATGTACGTTATTTTAATTGATAGCTCTTATTTACTTTACTGTACAACGTACTGTTTTCAATTTTTCAGAATGACAATCATAGTACAATTGCACTGCTAGCATTAATAACAGCGAGATCCGTGAAACCGTTTTCCTCAGAGGAGTTCGTAAAAGACTGCCTCACTGGTGTTGCAGACCTTTTGTGTCCCCAGGTTTCAAGATATCGGCCTTTCCAAACAGAGAGACAGCGTATAAGTGTTATGGCCGGTGATGTGCGCAGGTGGTCAATAAATAAGGCTATGGACTTTGTTGTGTTGCATGAAGCGACAGATCTTACAGATACAGCTCAGATGGTGTCGATAAAGCTCTGCGTGTAACAGAAGACTTTCGGACTTGGTGTCTTTGAAAGGGATACGACTGGTGTAGAGTAGGCGACTGATGGTGTCGATATGGATTGGAATCGGTTAATCCCAGCGACCATGGATGGAGCACCGGCAATGTGAGGCCATCAGAGAGGAGTCATAGCACTGATGAGTAGAAAGCTGGGACGCCCAGAAGAGATATTGTATGGCACTGCCGGCAGCGGTGGCCGTGCGGTTCTAGGCACTTCAGTCCGGAACCGCGTGACTGCTACGGTCGCAGGTTCGAATCCTGCCTCGGGCATGGATGTGTGTGATGTCCTTAGTTAGGTTTAAGTAGTTCTAAGTTCTAGGGGACTGATGACCTCAGATGTTGAGTCCCATAGTGCTGAGAGCCATTTGAACCATTTTTGTTTGGCGCTCATTGCATTCTAGATCGAGAGGCGCTTTGTACAAAATCAGTAACGTTAGCAAACGCCATGACATTTGTTGTGTGTACCGTAAACTATCTTAAAACACCTGGGCTTATGCACCGTTAGTTTCGTAAGTTCTTGGAGATATTAGGAGAGGAGTACGGCGACATACTTCGCTATACCGATGCACACTGGCTCAGTCGTGGTAAAAAAGTGCAAGGATTTTTTGATTTACGTCTGGCTATAGAATATTTCTGCATGAGAAGGGAAACAGTAAACCGGAATTCGAAGACCCTTGGTGGATATCAGACCCTGCATTTCCCAAGGACGTTACATCTCACATGAACAACCCCAACGTCAGTTTTCAAGATGAAAATAATTTAATTTGCGACATGTTGAGAAAAGTAAATGCGTTTGAAAGGATGCTTGATTTGTAGATGTTGCTAGTGTGTCTCCTATCACTCAATGCTTGGCACGGCCGTTTTGAACATCTGCTGAAGATGCTCCAAATAATCTACAGTTGGAACTGATGGACCTGCAGTACAATACATGGCTGAAGGATTTTCTTTGCAGTAAGATCTACAAAAGACTTAGCTATACGAAAACTTTTCACAGCAAGAATTTCTACGGCTGAATCACGAACATGGGAGAGTTATGCCCACGTCCGGATATAATTAGGTGTGTGAAAGATTTTTCTCCACAATGAAACTTAATAAATCAAGTTTTCATTCGAGTATTAGTGATGCAAATCTTCGCAGTTGCTTGTGTTTATCAATGTGCTGTGCTTTTGTGCCAGATATGAATTTCATCATTTCTTATCAGTAATGAAAAACATGTTTCCGATTTCGTTGAGTTTCTAATTTTAAATTGTTATTTACTAACTGTTCCTCATCCCGCTCAATGTTACATAGGAGAACACTGTGATCTAAGAACTTTGGTATCACATCTTTTGTTTAAGGTATACTTACATGTTTGAAAATTATCCTTTACTTATTGAGAGAAACGTTTGATACACTTGCCACGAAGGATATATAGGGACCTAACACGGGCGTAAATCCAGTCCGTCATATATATGCACTATTTGTTTTTATGTTTTGTTTTGGAACCGTGAGGTTTGCTAGTAGAGCGATAGAATAGAACGATACCTTCCCAAGATTGCATTCCACAATCTGAAAAGAGCACGAAAGTGCCCCAGGTGCGGTATATTCCAGCTAGTGGCAGACACACTAAATGAACGGCGACTTTTCCGTTTCCCTGTTTACACGTCTGGTATGAGTGAACACTATGAGGTCAAATGGCTCTGAGCACTATGGGACTTAACATATATGGTCATCAGTCCCCTAGAACTTAGAACTACTTAAACCTAACTAACCTAAGGACATCACACAACACCCAGTCATCACGAGGCAGAGAAAATCCCTGACCCCGCCGCGAATCGAACCCGGGAACCCGGGTGCGGCAAGCGAGAACACTACCGCACGACCACGAGCTGCGGCCAGTGAACACTATGGCCAGGAAGTTGTGGATGTGAGCAGCGCGGCACGTGTGCAAAATTTCTAACTGGCCCTGATGTAAGGTTGGTTGGTTGGGTGATTCGGGGGAAGGGACCAAACAGTGAGGTCATAGGTCCCATCGGATTAGGGTACGATGGAGAAGGAAGTTGGCTGTGCCCTTTAAGAGGAACCGTCCGGCATTTTCCTAAAGCGGTTGAGGGAAATCACGGAAAACCTAAATCACGATCGCCGGACACGGGTCTGAACCGTCGTCCTTCCGAATGCGAGTCCAGTCTGCTAACCACTGAGCCACCTCGCTCGGTTAGTCTATGGAATACGCCATATCGGGGTGCGAGGCTCGAAGTTGAACTTCTAAGGTTTCCTTCCCTCCTATGGCGCCTATCAAGGTAAACGGCATCATAGACACAAACATACAACATAACATCACAAACGTAGAACTACGTCCACGTAAAGTAAAACAAACAGTGCAATCGATCTGCCCTACATAAGCAGTTAAAAGATGTAATATGTAGTACTAGTTCATAGTAGAAACAATGCACACACAGTCACACGTGATGTACTTAATTTAGTAATGTAAGAAGACGTAACTTTCTATGCTATTTCAGGTGGGACATGCTCGATGTTTCTGCCGAGGTCCTCCCACTTGGAACAACAACAACACGTAGAACAGTTTATACGCTATACTCCGTTTTAAAACTAAAATGAAATTTGCAGATCATATGTTAGCGATTTTTCTACTGTTTTGTTATTAATTACTAACATTTGTTATTTTAATACTCCTATTCCTACAACTATTTTAATTTTCTCAGTAACTCGTCGTTATTACTCTTGTTTTATTGCTGAAAACAAATTTTGCAAGTAATGTAGAAGAATGTACTATTACATGTAAAACTATATAATGTACGACCTGCTTTTTAAAATATCAGACAGCAGTTCTTTAAATGGGCAATAAATGAATTTTACCTAGAAATACAAGGAAAGGCAGGATGATCTTCTGGTTTGGTAAGAGCGAAAAGAAACAATTTCAGATTATCTGAGCGGTCATCACGAAAACTTCATCCCCAACACTACCAACCCAACGTTGAGTATTAATGGATAAAGTTCAACAGCACTAGATAAGAATGTGCCGAGCAAAGTTTTGAGGGATGGAGAAAACGCGCCGTTGTCCGCCAGCCATGTTAGAAAACTATAACGAAAGCAAAGAGAGCTTCACTGCAAACATAAACATGGCCAAAGCCTTACAGACAGAAAAAAATTAAACTAAGCCAGAATTACAGTAAGAAGAGCCATGTGTGAAGCTTTCAACGAATTCGAAAGTAAGATTCTGTGTACCGACTTAACACAAAATTCCAAGAAATATTGGTATCAGGTTATATAAACAAACTGATCGAAGCCATCTGCCCAGACGTTTTATGACCGCAGTGTCAGTGAAACGGACGATGGCACAGAAAAGATGGAAATATGAGGGCTATTCGGATAGTTATTCCAATGGGTTGAGAAATGGAAAGTATTGTGAAATTCAAAATTTTCCTATTTGCAACTGTTAACTACTTCTTCCAGCTACTTCTCTACGTAATTGCCGCTCCGACTTGTACCAACTTTCCGATACACTCGTCACAGAAGGCAGCCGCTTGAATTTTCCGCCAGTTCTCGACGCTGCTCTATAGCTCACAAGGGGAGGCCGTCAATTGTGAAATTCAGATTCGATTCATACTGCGCATAATAGAAGCTCATGGCCAGAGGTGTAATGTGGCAAAGCACCAAGATGCACTTCTCAGCCGTTGTCGATAAAATCGACAGTTAAAAGAAACCGTTGCGGCGAAATACTCTCTACGATTAATAATTTTCCCCAGCGTCGTGGCGCAACGGTAAGCGCTCGGGTTTGTAATCGGAAGGTCGCCGGATCGAATCTCGCGCCATGCAATATTTTTTATTATTAGCTTTTTGTAATTCATATATATATATATATATATATATATATATATATATATATATATATATATATAGAAGGCGGATCCCTCTCCAATTGTACCGCCTCCATTTTTCCGTTTTTTTAACAGGGTGTAACAAAGCACTCCCGTCCGCACTGATTTTCGACGATGTTATAAGTTGCGCTAAGGACCGCATCTACCTTCTTTCAAAGTTAGCGGGCTACTACGCTGTTATGCGGCGGCTCGTTTCGGCCGATTCAACATCTGTCCTTCAAGTGTAACGAGCGAGTAACGGAGTTTATATTTCATACCTGCCACAGCGAATTTGTGTTCGTGGGGTCTCTATTGTAAATCGATCGTTTGACTTACGCTGTACGTATTCGTTTCGGAATATCGTTTCTACGTCTTCCGTTAACTATACGTGGTTAACATTATGAAGACAATTAATAACATTTGTGAAATACAACTTTGTTTGCGAAAACATATGATGTTCGAAGACTTTCAACAACTTATTATATGCATAATTGTTGCAACTGATTGCCGGGAATTATATATATATATATATATATATATATATATATATATATATATATATATATGTGTGTGTGTGTGTGTGTGTGTGTGTGTGTGTGTGTGTATATACAAATTTGAATTACAAAAAAAAATACTAAAAAAAAAGTTGCATGGTGCGAGATTCGATCCGGCGACCTTCCGATTACAAACCCGAGCGCTTACCGTTGCGCCACGACGCTGACGAAAATTATTAATCGTAGAGAGTATTTCACCGCAACGGTTTCTTTTAACTCGATTTTCTCGACAACGGCTGAGAAGTGCATCTTGGTGCTTTGCCACATTACACCTCTGGCCATGAGCTTTTATTATGCGCAGTATGAATCGAATCTGAATTTCACAATTGGCGGCCTCCCCTTGTCAGTGTCAGTACCAAAATGTTGTTTTCATAGTCAGCTGTTCATGTGAGCAGAGACGAAACTCAGTGGTGCCCATTACGGAGTGTATTGTGGTGATGAAACACTTTCCATCGGAAACGCTGCAGGAGCGTCTTCACTGCCCCTGTAGAGTGCGGTGGAGAATTGTCAACAAGAAGGAAACACGTAACAGTTACAGTAAGTGGGCTGCATGACATCAAGCGAAATCTCTCACCAGGTCCTCGTATTAGGCAGGAGGCGCTATGTCCTAGGCATTTGTATTTGCTCACAATGTGCTCAGAACTGTAAACAGCGATGTGATGTGGTCGCCGAGCGTACGACAGACACTGCCAAACATTTCTGTGGAAAGCTTAATAGGACTTTCACTGTAATTTCCATTTCCCGACCCATTGGATCTCGCTTTGCGAATAGCCCTCCTACTAAATATCTTTCTCCAAAACTGTTTCACAGAGGAAGACTGCACTGTAGTGCCACCTTTAAATCGTCGAACAACCGACAAAAGGCAGACATCTAAATAAGTGGGCACAAGATAGAAAGGCGACTGATACCGCTCAGCAGATGGATGGGCACTGGACTTGAAGGGGTACCACAGAGTAGACGGAAGAACTAGCCCCTCTTCTACCAGCAGTGCATCCTACGTCTTTGGAGCGGCGAAGCTTTCCTGATGATTGGGAAAAGCACGGGTCATCCTCGATTCCAAGAACGGTCTCGAACAGACGCACAAAACTATGGGCCTACATCTCTTACAGGACGCCAAATAAAAAACTTTCCCAGCCGTCTACTTTCCAAACTTATTTTATTTGGCTACCAGTTTCGGCGATTTACTAGGCCATTTACAGGCCTCTGTTTGACGTTCAGGAAGATTCCCCCTCGGTTCTGGTCAAAACACGGCCCAGCAATACTGGTGTTAGTAGATTTTTGCTATAGCGATCACTTCAAATATCATCTGCCGACTGTTAGAAAAACATTACCTAACAGTCGGCAAATCATGGTTGAAGTGATCGTGATAGCCTTCTGCCGCCGTGCAGTGTGTCAGCAGTACGCAAGTAGCAGCAAGTGGCTTATTTAGCGTTTGAGTGTTGGAGTCAAGTTGAAAATTTGTTTGAGTGTTCTTAGCGCACTTGTTTAGTTAAATCAGTCAAATCATTGTGTAGTTTCGTATTTAGCAGGGGCAGATTTGCATTTTAATATCTGTGACGTGTAAAGTCTCGTAGTCGTTTGTCATTTGTTTATTTCTTTCAAATAGTCTTTGTACGTTACTGACAGTACAGTTAGCCTTCTGCCGCCGAGTAGTGTGTCAACAGTGCGCAAGTAGCAGCATTACAGCATCTACTAGGCAGTCTTGTATTTTAATAACAGTTTAAATTTTATGTTGGATTGTTTTTGCTCTCTGTAGATTAGTTCAGACGTTCTTTGCACAATAGTATTTAGCATGGATAGGGACTGTGACTGCTGTGTTCGGATGTGGGCTGAGTTGGCATCCCTTTGCTCCCAGCTTCAGGCAGTGTTGGCTTCGGTCACACAGCTTGAGGCTGTTGCCAATGGGCATCACTGTGGGGGTCCGGACCGAGGTTTGTCGGGGACGGCCAGCTCGTCCCACGCATCCCCCGACCGGACTACGGCTGTGGCTGCCCGGGATACTGCCCACATTGAGGCTGACCCCTCACCCTTGGCAGAGTGGGAGGTCGTCTCGAGGTGTGGCAGGGGGCGAAAGACATTCTGGAGGGCTGAACAGAAGGCCTCTCCAGTTTGTCTGATGAACCAGTTTCAGGCTCTGTCTCAGGCTGATACTGATCTTCGGCCGGACATGGCTGCTTGTTCTGTTCCAGAGGTTGCCCCTAAGTCTGCAAGATCCAGGCGGTCGCAGAGGGTGGGCTTACAGATAGTTCGGAGCTCCAACATCAGGCGCGTAATGGGGGCCCCTTAGGGATATGGCTGCAAGGGAGGGGAAGAAAACCAATGTGCACTTCGTGTGCATACATGGGGGAGTCATTCCAGATGTGGAAAGGGTCCTTCTGGATGCCATGAAGGGTACAGGGTGCACCCATCTGCAAGTGGTCGCTCATGTCGTCACCAATGATGTGTGTTACTATGGATCGGAGGAAATCGTCTCTGGCTTCCGGCGGCTATCTGATTTGGTGAAGACTGCCAGTCTCGCTAGTGGGATGAAAGCAGAGCTCAATATCTGCAGCATCGTCGACAGGACTGACTGCGGACCTTTGGTACAGAGCCAAGTGGAGGGTCTGAATCAGAGGCTGAGACGGTTCTGCGACCGTGTGGGCTGCAGATTCCTCGACTTGGGGTTTCGGGTTCCGCTGGATAGGTCAGGAGTCCACTACACACAGCAGGTAGCTACACGGGTAGCAGGGGTTGTGTGGCGTGGACTGGGCGGTTTTTTAAGTTAGATGGCCTCGGGCAAGTACAGAAAGGGCAACAGCCTCAAAGGGTGCGGGGCAAAGTGAAGATACGCGAGGACCAAGCAGCAATCGGTATTGTAATTGCAAACAGTCGAAGCTGCTTTGGTAAAGTACCCGAACTTCAAGTGCTGATTGAAAGCACTGAAGCTGAAATCGTTATAGGTACAGAAAGCTGGCTGAAGCCAGAGATAAACTCTGCCGAAATTTTTAAAAAGGCACAGGCGGTGTTTAGAAAGGATAGATTGCATGCAACCGGTGGTGGCGTGTTTGTCGCTGTTAGTAGTAGTTTATCCTGTAGTGAAATAGAAGTGGACAGTTCCTGTGAATTATTATGGGTGGAGGCCATACTCAACAACCGAGCTAGGTTAATAATTGGCTTCTTTTACCGACCTCCCGACTCAGCAGCATTAGTGGCAGAACAACTGAGAGAAAATCTGGAATACATTTCACCTAAATTTTCTCAGCATGTTATAGTCTTAGGTGGAGATTTCAATTTATCAGATATAGACTGGGACACTCAGATGTTTAGGACGGGTGGTAGGGACAGAGCATCGAGTGACATTATACTGAGTGCACTAGCCGAAAATTACCTCGAGCAATTAAACAGAGAACCGACACGTGGAGATAACATCTTGGACCTACTGATAACAAATAGACCGAAGTTTTCGACTCTTTAAGCGCAGAACAGGGAAACAGTGATCACAAGGCCGTTGCGTCATCCCTGAATATGGAAGTAAATAGGCATATAAAAAAAGGGAGGAAGGTTTATCTGTTTCGCAAGAGTAATAGGAGCCAGATTTCAGACTACCTAACAGATCGAAACGAAAATTTCTGTTCCGACACTGACAATGTTGAGTGTTTATGGAAAAAGTTCAAGGCAATCGTAAAATGCGTTTTAGAAAGGTACGTGCCGTGTAAAACTGTGAGGGACGGGAAAAACCCACCGTGGTTCAACAACAAAGTTAGGAAACTACTCCGATAATAAAGGCAGCTTCACTGCAAATTTAAACGGAGCCAAAACCTCTCAGACAAACTGAAGCTAAACGATGTCAAAACTAGCGTAAGGAGGGCTATGCATGAAGCGTTCAGTGAATTCGAAAGTAAAATTCTATGTACCGACTTGACAGAAAATCCTAGGAAGTTGTGGTTTTACGTTACATCACTAAGTGGAACGAAACAGCATATCCAGACACTCTGGGATGATAATGGCACTGAAACAGAGGATGACACGCTTAAAGCTGAAATACTAAACACCTTTTTCCAAAGGTGTTTCACAGAGGAAGACCGCACTGCAGTTCCTTCTCTAAATCCTCGCACGAACGAAAAAACGCTGACATCAAAATTAGTGTCCAAGGAGTAGAAAAGCAACTGGAATCACTCAACAGAGGAAAGTCCGCTGGACCTGACGGGATACCAATGCGATTCTACACAGAGTACGCGAAAGAACTTGCCCCCCTTCTAACAGCCGTGTACCGCAAGTCTCTAAAGGAAGGGAAGGTTCCAAATGATTGGAAAAGAGCACAGGTAGATCCAGTTTTCAAGATGGGTCGTCGAGCAGATGCGCAAAACTATAGGCCTATATCTCTGACATAGATCTGTTTTAGAATTTTAGAACATGTTTTTTGCTCGCGTATCATGTCATTTCTGGACACCCAGAATCTACTATGTAGGAATCAACATGGATTCAGGAAACAACGATCGTGTGAGACCCAACTCGCTTTATTTGTTCATGAGACCCAGAAAATATTAGATACAGGCTCCTAGGTAGACGCCATTTTCCTTGACTTCCGGAAGGCGTTCGATACAGTTCCGCACTGTCGCCTGATAAACAAAGTAAGAGCCTACGGAATTTCAGACCAGCTGTGTGGCTGGATTGAAGAGTTTTAGCAAACAGAACACAGCATGTTGTTCTCAATGGAGAGACGTCTACAGACGTTAAAGTACCCTCTGGCGTGCCACAGGGGAGTGTTATGGGACCATTGCTTTTCACAATATATATAAATGACCTAGTAGATAGTGTCGGAAGTTCCATGCGGCTTTTCGCGGTTGATGCTGCAGTTTACAGAGAAGTTGCAGCATTAGAAAATTGCAACGAAATGCAGGAAGATCTGTAGCGGATAGGCACTTGGTGCAGGGAGTGGCAACTGACCCTTAACATAGACAAATGTAATCTATTGCGAATATATAGAAAGACGGAGCCTTTATTGTATGATTGTATGATAGCAGAACAAACACTGCTAGCATTTACTTTTGTAAAATATCTGGGAGTATGTCTACGGGACGATTTGAAGTGGAATGATCATATAAAATTAATCGTTGGTAAGGCGGGTGCCAGGTTGAGATTCATTGGGAGAGTTCTTAGAAAATGTAGTCCATCAACAAAGGAGGTGGCTTACATAACACTCGTCGGCCGGTGTGGCTGAGCGATTCTAGGCGCTTCAGACAGGAATCGCGCGACCGCTATGGTCACAGGTTCGAATCCTTCATCGGGCATGGATGTGTGTGATGTACTTAGGTTAGTTAGGTTTAAGTAGTTCTAAGTTCTAGGGGACTGATGACCTAAGATGTTAAGTCCCATAGTGCTCAGAGACATTTGAACAAAACACTCGGTTGACCTATTCTTGAGTATTGCTCATCAGTGTGGGCTCCATACCAGGTCGGGTTGACAAAGGAGATAGAGAAGATCCAAAGAAGAGCTACGCGTTTCGTCACAGGGTTATTTGGTAAGCGTGGTAGCGTTGCGGAGATGTTTAGCAAACTCAAGTGGCAGATTCTGCAAGAGAGACGCTCTGCATCGCGGTGTAGCTTGCTGTCCAGGTTTCGAGGGGGTGCGTTTCTATATAAGGTATCGAATATATTGCTTCCCCATACTTATACCTCCCGAGGAGATCACGAATGTAAAATTTACAGAGATTCGAGCGCGCATGGAGGCTTTCCGGCAGTCGTTCTTCCCGCGAACAATACGCGACTGGAACAGGAAAGGGAGGTAATGACAGTGGCACGTAAAGCGCCCTCCGCCATACACCGTTGGGTGGCTTGCGGAGTATAAATGTAGATGTAGATGTAGATAGCAAAAATCTTCTAATTTTAGTACTGCTGAACCATGTTTTGACCAGAACAGGGGTGGAATCTTCCTACACGTCGGTCAGGGGTCTGAGGACGGCGTGGTATATGACAAAAACCGTTAACCAAATAAAATATGTTTGGAAACTAGACGGCTGAAAGGGTTTTGATCTGACATCATGTACCGAACAGCCGGGTCCCGCAACTATCTCCGGAAAGATGGACATACAGAGACTACATCCCTTACGTCGGTCACTTGTAGGAGCTTGGGTTTTATGCTCGTGTAAAATAGCATACCTAGAGGCCACCAATCTCGTCTGTAGGAACCATCATGGGTTCCGAAAACAACGATCGCGTGAAACCCAGTTCGCTCTGTTCGCCCACGAGATCCAGAGAGCAGTAGATAAAGGCGCCCATGTAGGTGCAATCCTCATTGACTTCCGGCAGGCATTGTGTAAGGTTCTGCACTGCCGCCTAATGAACAAAATACGAGGCTACGGAACATCAGAGAAACTGTATGACTGGACTGAAGAGTTTGTGACAGAACACAGTATGTCATTCAGAACCGAGAGAAGTCTTCAGGCGTAAAAGTAATTTCGGGACCATTATTTTTGGTAATATATATAGATGACCTATTAGAACGTTTCGTGGGGCTATTCGCGAAAGATGCTTTTGTGTACAGAGACGTCGCGACGCTAGAAAACTGTTGCGAAGTGGAAGAAGACCTGTAGAGGGTCGGCTCTTGGTGCAGGGAGTGGCAACTGACCCTCAACATAAACGAATGTAGCGTATTAGGAATACATAGACAGGAAGACCAGTTACTGTGTGATAACACAACAGCGGAACGATCACTCGAAGTAGTTATTTCCATAAAATATCTACGGAGAATTTTGAAATGGATCGATCACACATAATTAATCGAGAGTGAGGCAGATGACAGAGTTCATCGAAGATTCCTCAGGTAATGCTGTCATTGACTAAGGCAGTAGCTTATAAAACACTCTTTCGACCAATATTTGAATACTGTCCGTCGGGATGGTCATAGTTTCATTTAGTAAGCCTGAAAGCGCCACAGAGATGACCAGCCAACTTCAGTGGCAGACGCGGCAAGAGAGGCATTGTACATCATGTTGTGGCTCCCTGTCAGAGTTCCGAGAACGTACGTTCCTCGACGAGTCAACATACGCTACTGGCCGTTAAAATTGCTAGACCAAGAAGAAATGCAGACGATAAACGGGTATTCATTGGACAAATATATTATACTAGAATTGACATGTGATTACTGTTGTTCATTGGCAGGAGATCAACCCACTAAACGGAGAGGAAGCCGAAAGGCACGCGATTTAGTTCACGCAGGCTGGCGTGAGGTCTGGAACAGGTCAAGGAAAGTAGACTAGCAAAAAATGTACGTAGCTGCTGGAATACTTAACTTTAATCCATAAATGGTGAACGTAGCTCTTGTCTGTACATTATTTACAATATCAATAGTAACTGATAATGGCGCCTTGATAGGTCGTAGCAAATGACGTAGCTGAAGGTTATGCTAACAATCGTCTCAGCAAATGAGAGCGTATTTTGTCAGTGAACCATCGCTAGCAAAGTCGGCTGTACAACTGGGGCGAGTGCTAGGAAGTCTCTCTAGACCTGCCGTGTGGCGGCACACGGTCTGCAATCACTGATAGTGGCGACACGCGGGTCCGACGTATACAAACGGACCGCGGCCGATTTAAAGGCTACCACCTAGCAAGTGTGGTGTCTGGCGGTGACACCACATTCCTCCCCCGCAAATCGGCGTACGGTTGTGTTATAAGGCTTCCTCCCGCCGTGGGGAGGACCCCATGTATGCGACGAGGTGGAGAGCCTAACAACAGGCGAGGCTGTGCCACCCGCACCCTGCCATTCGGTCCGAGGGGAGCTAGGAAACGCCTGAAAACCTGCTCCAGGGTGTACGCCAACATGCGGTGTATGCGTCCGCAGAGAGACAGGAGGGGCCGAAGGGTCGACCTCCATCGGGCCGGGGCACCCGACGGGCGAAGACGCCTTATGGTCCGGAGCGGGCAAGAATGCCATGGCGGAGGACAACTGGTCACGGGAAGCGATCGGCGGCGCGTGACCCAGGGAGGCGCCCGGCGGTTGCAGCGACGCGTCCACTGCGGGCATCGCCGGCGGGAGAACAGGCGGCGGTGGCGGTGGCGGCGCGTCGCCATGGGGCAAAATGGAAGGCATCGTCGGTAACACCTGGGGATGAGGCGAGCCAGTAGATGGGTCCCCAGGGCGCTGACCGGACGGCCCCGTCGCTGAAAGCAGACGGCGAGCGGCAGATCCCATGCGACGACAGAGGTTCAGCTGGTTGAGATGCCGGCGCACCTCACCAGAGGCCCCCAAAACCAGATACATAGCGCGTCCGAGGAAGCGAAGAATGCCCCCTTCGAGCCAACGCCGTGAACCTCGATAGTGACGATAGTAGACAACGTCGCCTGGAGCAAATGCAGGCGTCTGCCGCTGCACAGGAACCTGATGCGGCGGATGTAGCAAAGACATCAAGGTACGATGAGGGCGACCGTGAAGCAACTCAGCCGGCGAGCGACCATCTCGGGGCTGAGAGCGATACGAGGACAAAAGGAGCAATAACGCGTCCTCCCGAGAATGCGACTCTTTTAATTTCAATATCTGTGACTTGAAAGTCCGGACCAATCGTTCAGCGGCACCGTTTGACTTAGGCGAAAACGGCGCGGATGTCAGATGTTGAATACCATTGGGCCGGCCGAAGTGGCCGCGCGGTTCTGGCGCTGCAGTCTGGAACCGCGAGACCGCTACGGTCGCAGGTTCGAATCCTGCCTCGGGCATGGATGTGTGTGATGTCCTTAGGTTAGTTAGGTTTAACTAGTTCTAAGTTCTAGGGGACTAATGACCTCAGCAGTTGAGTCCTATAGTGCTCAGAGCCAATACCATTGGCCTTGCAGAATGACTGAAATTCTGCGGACCGGAATTGTGGGCCATTGTCGGAAACAATAGTGTGCGGAAGACCTTCAATGCAAAAGATAGCAGATAACGCTTGGATGGTGGCAGATGACATTGTGGAAGACATCCGGACAACAAAAGGAAAATTACTGAATGAATCGACCAGAACCAACCACCGAGCATTCCAGAATGGACCAGCAAAATCGATGTGTAAGCGTTGCCAGGGGGAAGTGGCTTTTGGCCATGCAAAGAATTTCCGCGGTGGGGCGGATTGTTGCTCGGCACACGCCATGCAAGAAGAGCACATATTCGTAATCGCAGCATCGATTCCGCCAAGTACAGTGCTGACGAACAAGTTGTTTCGTTCTCACTATACCCCAATATCCTTGGTGGAGAAGCCGTAAGACAGAGGACTGTAACGAACTTGGGACCACGACCCTGGACTGATCATTATCAGAACGCAACAGCAAAACACCACGTCGTACAACAAGTCACTCCTTGTGAGCAAAAAATCGGCGAACCAACGGATCCCCGATCAGCAGCTGTGGCTGTAGCGACACGACGAAAATCAATCGGAAACGATTCGACCACGTCATCGGTTTCCGCATCAATGAACATGCAAGCAAGTTCGGAGGAATCGAATGCTCTATCCTCAGCAACAGGCAAACGGGACAACGCATCGGCGTTTCCGTGCTTAGCAGTGGACCGATACAAGATATCGTAGCGGTACTGCGAGAGGAAAATAGACCAGCGAATGAATTTCTGCGCTGTATGTGGAGGTACAGGCTTGTTCGGATGAAAAAGCGATGTCAAAGGTTTGTGGTCGGTGATGATGGTAAAGTGACGAGCATACAAGAAATCATGAAACTTAGTAACACCAAATACGATACCCAATGCCTCTTTCTCGATCTGTGAATAATTTCTTTGCGCAGACGAGAGCAATTTCGACGCAAAGGCAATAGGGCGATCATGCGATCCATCTTTGTGCGCAAGCACAGCACCGATCCCGAAATCCGATGCATCCACCATCAACAAAAGGGGTTTCTGGGGATCGAATGGCGTAAGGCAAGTAGTGGAAATCAACGCCGATTTTAACTGCCGAAAGGCGCGTTCGCATACCGTCGTCCAGACGAACGGAACACCTTTACGGCGTAAGCGATGAAGCGGAGCTGAAATGGAAGAGGCGTGCGGCACGTATTTGTTATAATAATTAATTTTTCCCAGCACACTCTGTAGCTGCTTCAAATTCTGCGGCGAAGGCAAGTCTTGTATGGCACGGAGGTGCTCGGGACTGGGATGGATGCCTTGGGCATCGAGTACATGTCCCAGGTAGGGTAGGTCACGAGCAAAAAACACACATTTGTCCTTCCGCAAGCGAAAACAATTTTGTCGCAAGACCTGAAATAGTGTTCTGAGATTGGCTAAATGTTCTTCTTCCGTCTTTCCGGAGATCACAATATCGTCCAGATAGTTTGCTGCAGTAGGGACCGACGCACAAACAGTTTGTAGATATTGCTGAAACAATGCAGGGGCGGATGCACACCCGAATGGCAGTCGTTTGAATCGATACAAACCAAGATGCGTGTTAACCACCAAAACGCGCTGGGATTTGCAAGTACGCATTTGCGAGGTCCAACTTCGAAAAATATTTACCCGGGCACAGTTTGTCAAAAAGATCTTCCGGGCGGGGTAAAGGAAAAGATGCAATCACTAGTTGTGGATTCACTGTTGCCTTCAAGTCCACACAAAGTCTCAATTTTCCGGAAGGTTTTGGCAAAATTACTAAGGGTGATGCCCAGAGAGAAGCCTGCACACGTTCAATTACACCTTGCGATGCCAAATCGTGTAATGTTTTTGCGACCTCATCATGCAATGCGTGGGGAACATTGCGCGCTCTGAAAAATTTCGGTTGCGCGTTTACTTTCAGTTCCAAATGTGCTTTGCAGTTCTTAGCGTAACCAAGGCCCGGTGCAAAAATGTCTGGAAATTCTTCACATAGACGAGAAACACTGTCTGAAGGCACAGTCTGGTTCACTGATAGGACCTGATTGACTATAGACAAGTTAAACAACTGAAATAAAATCGAAACCAAACAAGTTCACTGCAGAAGAACGAAGGACGTACAATGACACAAGTTTTGTTTGTCCTTTGTATGTTGCAAGAAGGCTGCACTGTCCTAACACAGGGAGCCCGTGACCTGAATATGCAGTTAGCTTAACATTTGCGGCACGCAATGGAGGTGTGCCCAGCTGTTTGTACGTATCTTGACTGATCAGTGAAACTGCAGCTCCGGTATTAAGATGGAATGGTATCACTTTGCCGTTAATGTCCAAGTCTACAAAAAGTTTATTGTCCTGCTGACGACAAGAGCGACTGTCTCGTGCAACGTGAACTGACACTGATACATAATCACTTGCGACTTGACGGGATTTCCGGCGATGTCGACGCACACTATTTGTGGGACGAACACAGTCACTGTTAGAGAGAGTGGCACTGGGCGGAGTGGAATGAACTACATGAATTTCCATGGGCGAAGTTTCACGAGCCGGAGTTTCCTTGGTTCGATTCCGATTCCGTTGCGAAGCAAAGGGCCTGGAATGGTTGTGAGTGTCCGATCTGAGCTTTTTATGGCAAACACTCTGAACATGTCCTTTTTTATGACAGAAAAAGCAAATAGCTTGGCGTTATGGGCAATTCTCACGCGAATGTCTAGTAGCACACCGCGGGCATGATTTTAGCACTCCATTTGCTTGCCAGCGCGGTACACGTGGCTGAGAGCCAGGCGGCTTTGGCGCGGTCGGGCACGAGGACTGTTCACTGTTCCGTGCAGCTCGCCCGGCGGGCCGGTTAACCTGACACACGGGTGGCGAAGTTTCAAATGATTCCTGAGCAAAGTCAAGTGTGTCCTGCCGATCCAATATGTCCATCACTTGTTGAAGGGAGGGATTGACTAGTTTCAAAATCTGCTCCCGTATACGAACATCAGAAACGTTCTGTGCAATTGCATCACGTACCATAGTATCTGAATAAGGGAGTCCACATTGACACTCAAAAGCACAATCCCTAGTAGGGCCTTGCAAGGTTGCAACCCACTCCCGATTAGTTTGACCGGCCGTACGTTTTGTACGAAAGAAGGTATACCTTTTTGCAACTACATTGACAGATTCTTTGAAATATGCATATAATGCAGACAAAATTTCGTCGTAGGACAGAGTTGCTACGTCGCGTCGGGGAAACAATTTGACTATCACACTGTACGTATTCACTCCGACGAAAGATAATAAAAAAGGCTGCCGCTCATTACCTTGAATTCTGTAGGCGGCGAGATGGAATCCAAATTGGCGTGACCACTCCGTCCAGCTTTCCAGTGCAGCATCAAAAGGACGAAAAGTTGGTGCAACTGCATGTTGTGGCTGCGTGAGCGGTGGAGCGGCGGCCGCCACATCGTTTTGCATTGCACGTTGACCCTGGACGACCTGTCCAAGGGCATCCAGTAAGGCCTGCGTCTGCTGATTCTGTAATGAATAAAATTCGGATAGTACATCTGGAGATTGTGGCGAAGCCATTACACAAGTAAACCAGGGAAGTATAGCTACGAACGCGGTGTGGCCTCGTCGCAAAAATTTTTGTGGATTGGCAGGAGACCAACCCACTAAACGGAGAGGAAGCCGAAAGGCACGAGATTTAGCTCACGCAGGCTAGCGTGAGGTCTGGAACAGGGCAAGGAAAGTAGACTAGCAAAAAACGTACGTAGCCGCTGGAATACTTAACTTTAATCCATAAATGGTGAACGTAGCTCTTGTCTGTACATTATTTACAATATCAATAGTAACTGATAATGGCGCCTTGCTAGGTCGTAGCAAACGACGTAGCTGAAGGCTATGCTAACTGTCGTCTCGCCAAATGAGAGCGTAATGACGTTTTGCCATTCGTGCACCCAGGTTCGTCGTTGAGTACACCATCGCAGGCTCTCCCGTCTGTGATGCCGCGTCAAGGGTAACAGCAGCCATGGTCTCCGAGCTGATAGTCCATGCTGCTGCAAACGTCGTCGAACCGTTCGTGCAGATGGTTGTTGTCTTGCAAACGTCCCCATCTGATGACTCAGGGATCGAGACGTGGCTGCACGATCCGTTACAACCATGCGGAGAAGATGCCTATCATCTCGACTGCTAGTGATACGAGGCCGTTGGGATCCAGCACGGCGTTCCGTATTACCCTCCTCAACCCACCGATTCCGTAGTCTGCTAACAGTCATTGGAGCTCGAACAACGCGAGCAGCAATGTCGCGTTACGATAAACCGCAATCGTGATAGGCTACAATCCGAACTTTATCAAAGTCAGAAACGTGATGGTACGCATTTCTCCTCCTTACACGAGGCATCACAACAACGTTTCACCAGGAAACACCGGTCAACTGCTTTTTGTGTATGAGAAATCGGTTGGAAACTTTCCTGATGTCAGCACGTTGTAGGTGTCGCCACCGGCGCCAACCTTGTGTGTATGCTCTTAAAAGCTAATCATTTGCAAATCACAGCATCTTCTTCCTGTCGGTTAAATTTCGCGTCCGTAGCACGTCATCTTCGTGGTGTATCAATTTTAATGGCCAGTAGTGTATGTATTGCTTCCTCCTACGTACAACTCGCGAAAAGACCATGGAGATAAAATTAAAGAAATTCGAGCCCACACGGAGGATAAGCAGCAATCATTCTTCTCGTTAACTATTCACGACTAGAACAGGAAAGGGGAGAAATGACGGTGCAACACAAAGTATCCTTCGCTACACACCATAAGGTGGCTTGTTGAGTAGAGATGTAGGTGTAGATATGTATAGGCACACTGAAGCGACGACGAAAATTTGTACCAAGGCCTGGTTTCAAAGTCGGGCCTCCTGCTCACTAGGCAGATGCGTTGACCACTTCTTTTTTTTTTTTTTAGACACTTCGATATTGTTTTAAAATAAAAAAAAATATTTAGCATTGCACAAGGTTTGAACTCTTTACCTACCACTTACTAATCCAACGCCTTAACCGTTTTATATATATATATATATATATATATATATATATATATATATATATATATATATATATATATATTATTGCATGGACAAAAGGCGTCTTTCAGTTACAACAAACAAAATTAGAATATTACAGCCGTAGCAACAACAGAACAAGAGTTTCTTCTAAACTATGAAAAAGAATTTGAAACTAATAGTGTGATGATAGATAATAACGAAAGAAAAATGTAACCAAATCCCGCACGCCATTCCATGGGCATGGCCCCTCGGCGTACAGATGCCATGTTCCAAATTGTTACAACATTTCGCGGCGTGTGGAGCCCCATGTCGGCGATCATCCTCTGCCCGGTACTCCCCATTTGTGAGGGGGGTTGTCGAAGACACTCCGCAAATAGTTCGCGAATAGCTGTCGGTATCGGGGTGTACACTCAAGTGTGCTATGACTGTCCTGGAGAAATTGCCAGTAATCAAGCACCATCTTCTCATCATCGCGAAAGATGTAGTATATGGACATGCCTTTAAACCATGTGAGAGCGTGAGTCTTCGCAGGTGGGAAATAAGTATCCTCTGGACAAAGGAGGAGCCGTGGCTCAATTGTGCGAGGCGCGATACGTAGGTAGCAGGCGAGGATCTTCTGCACTAGCAGCCATACCTCTAACGCCGATCCACATGTTAAACGGTGTTTGTCAGTATCCACGAGGTGGCAACGTGGGCAAAGGGGGGAATCCGTCATCCCAATCACGTGCAGCCGTTGTCGTGTTACAACCTTCCCGTTCACCACCTGGTACCACGCGGCTCGTACCCGCGTGGGGAGGAACGGCTTCTGGACCGCTCTCCACACTGCCGGCCATAGGGTCGTAGGGCTCTTCCTCTCAATCACATTCCGAGGTATGGACCTTAGCAGCAGTCTGTAAACGTCTCTCGCCTTGGGAGTGCGAGTGTTGGAAAGGTCTGGGTGCACGTAACTGTATTCAAGAATAAATGCCGAGAGGTGCGAGAGTGAAGGTGTAATGTGCGCAACCGTGACAGGTGGCAGAAGAGACGCCGGCAGCAATTCCTATAACAGACGTCCCGTAAGGGAAGCATCTTTGTGGGTCCACAATTTCATCATTGTGCACAAGTATAACGCTGTAGCTCTTGCTCGTACATTTATAAGTCCCAGTCCGCCATCACGCGGAGGGAGGGTGAGTGTTTCGTAGCGGACTTTGAATAGGTGTCCGGCGGTAAGGTAATATCCAAACGCTGCTTGCAATCTGTGTGCCATCGCTGTCGATATCGGTAGGACCTGGGCCATGTGGATCATCTTAGTCGCCACGTGAAGGTTGAGGTATTCCACACGCTGTAGGAGGTCCATCCGTCGAAGTAAGTTCCGGCGAACTTCTGTGCGTATGGCCTGTAGTAATCGTGCATAGTTCATTGCAGCCGTGCGGCGCACATCCTGTGTAAATGTTATGCCTAAGAACCGGATCTTGTTAACTAGTGTGAGTGGGGCTAAAGCGTCCTCCTGTAGACCTCTCCCAATCGGCATCGCTGCCGACTTGGCCACATTCATGAGGCTGCCCGCTGCCAATCCATAGCGATTGATCCATTGTATCACCGATCGTACCTCGTCACCAGATCGGACAAGTAATAGCAGGTCATCAGCATAGATCCTGCAGTGAAAGGTGTGATCCCTCAATGACATTCCCGAGAGCCTGTTTTTCAACCCTCCGACAAGTGGTTCGAGTGCGATCGCGTAAAGGATCATGGAGAGTGGGCATCCTTGGCGAACTGACCGTCGGATCGGAAAGGGACCCGCAATCCGTCCATTCACCAGTACACGGGATGCAGCTCCACGGAAAAGGCGCTGAAAGATGTCGAGAAAGTCAGGCGGGAAGCCCATTCGGGCCATAACGGACAGAAGGAACTTGTGGTGAACTCTGTCAAAGGCGTGGTCGAAATCAATGGAGATCAGAGCAGCTCGAAGGCGACAGCATGTGGCGATGGCTATTAAATCCCTGCATTCGCTGGTTGCCGTTTGCATGTTGGTCACTCCGCCCTGTGTCGTTTGCTCCATTGAGAGGAGTAGGGGCAGAACCTGCTTTATGCGGCTGGCGAGTAGTCGGGCGAAGATTTTATAGTCCGAGTTGAGCATTGTAATGGGCCTGTAGTCCTCGACCGTCCGACCTCTGGAAGGCTTGTGTATCGGTATAAGGAGACCTTCCACGAATGCAGGTGGCACGTGGGAACCGGGGGTCATCAGTTCTCGGTACATGCTGATCCATCGGGGCATCATTAGATCGCGGAACGTCCGATAAAACTCGAGCGGCAGTCAGTCTGGCCCGGGAGATTTGTTGAGTGCTCCCTTGTTAAGCGCGTCCTCGATGTCGTCCCGTGTAATTCCACCTAACAGCGTCGCCGCTGCTGCATTGTCGAGGGTGTGCGACACGTGCTGCAGTATGTCGTGATCGTCTGCGTCCTCTTCCTCTGTATTCACCTCGTCGTAAAACTGGCGATAGTGATCTGCAAAGGCTTCTGTAACCGCGGCCTGAGTCAGTACGACCCTACCACCTGGCAATACGAGGTCCGTGATCAGCTGCTGTCGGCGTCGGCGGCTGTCGAGCACGATGTGATGCATAGACGGGTTTTCTCCGTCCGCTCGGTCGTGACGTCGCGATCGCACGACGACCCCCTCCAAACGGTTCCTCGTAAGAGACAATATTTGACCTTTAATTCGGCGGCTTTCCATTTGTCGGTTTGGAGATGGTGGTTGGCCGTCGAGTTCGCGAAGCATCGTGTAATAAAAGTCCAATGTGTGACGACGCCAAGCTGCGATATCTTTACCGAATTGAGTTAGCACACGCCGAAACGCTGGATTTGCACAGTCCACCCACCATGCTAGAGTCGAAGGATATCGGGGAAGACGACGTTCGCAATCCAGCCATGTGTTGGCGATAATTCGACGGCATTCCGGGTCTTGAAGATGTGTCACATTCAGCTTCCAGGGTCCTCGGCTGCGCCATATTCATTGCTGTTGTAGAATGAGTGTGCATATGAAAGCGCTATGATCGGAGAAGGCAAGCGGCCAACGTTCGGCGTCCAATACTCCCGGCGCTAGAGCTCGTGAGACATAAATGCGGTCTAGGCGACTGGCCGAGTGACTAGTAAGGTATGTCGGCCCGGGACGGTCACCGTGCACTGTCTCCCACGTGTCAGTGAGAAGCAGATCACGAACCAGGAACCGAAGTTCTTGACAAGTCGAGAAGTGTGGGACTTGGTCTTTGGGGTGGAGCACACAGTTAAAGTCGCCGCCGAAGATATATTGATCGTAGCGGCTGATAAAGAGGGGGGCGATATCCTCCGAGTAGAACAGCGATCGTTCGCGGCGTTGGTCAGTTCCTGATGGAGCGTAGATGTTAATGATGCGTGTGCCCAGTGCTGTGATCGCTAGCCCCCTTCCTGACGGAAGGTAAGTCACTTCTTCGATGGCAATTCCGTCGCGCACTAGTATTGCCGTACCGCTGCCATTCCGGTCCGCCGGTGACATATGTGTCACGTAACCGTAGAAAACGGGGAGGGCCGCTATATACACTTCTTGCAACAGGGCAATGTCAACATCCGCAGAACGAAGCATCTCACGCAGCAACTGGATCTTCACTGCCGTTCGTATCGTGTTGAGGTTAAGCGTGGCGATACGATATGCTTGTTGCCGAACCGCAGGTGTTAAGTTATCCATTAAGACTGGAATTGCCTATGGCGCTTCTGACTCTATTAACACCTCCGCATCCCCACAAACCGCACCTGCCGTCCTTTCTAGAGAGCCGGCGCCAATGGCGTGGGCCCTGTTGGCGTAACTTGCATGGTTCCGTCGTCGTCGTGGTCATCCGCCCACGTCGGGGAACTCAATGCAAGATCTGCTTCCCTAGCGTCCTCAGGACTCGGCATGGGTGCTTGCACTCCAGAAGGTGGTGGGCAGCATCTGTCCTGCATATCGGCATCCGATGTTGCCACTGTAGGTATATGTGGTTTGTCCTCAGTTCCGTTCGGTGGTGCCACACTGCAGCAAATGGCGGCTGCCTCTGTGGTAGCGTCGTCATTGAAGGTGGAGTCTTCGTCCTCTGGAGGCTGCGTCGCATCCCGTTCGGAAGTTGCTCTACGCCTCCGCTTCCGTCGCTTCGGGGAGCGTTGCTTCCTGGAGTGTCCTTCAGTGTCAGACGACGGCAAAGATTCCCGACGTTCCGGCACAAAGGCAGCTGTAGGCACAATAAGCGAGTCTACGGCCATGCTATCGTCATGTATGTTGTTATCCGTCGACGGGGGCGGCGGCATCGGAATTGAATCCGTAGCTTGTGGAACGGGTGTGTCGTCATCGTCCTGTATTGGAGGATGGAGCCGCGACCCAACAGTGGATGTCGGCCGTCGTGGTGAAGTGGTAGCTGTCGTGAGGGCTGCTGCATAAGTCACGGGAAGCATCGTCGGCTGCGATGGCGGGTCTGCGTCAACCGGCGGCAGTTGTGTGATTCGACGTTGGAGACATTCTGATCTAAGATGTCCCTCCTTCCCACAACCAGAGCAGGTCTTTGGTTGCCCATCGTAGATGACGATGGCACGGCAGCCACCGATAGTCAGATATGAAGGTACATGTCTTTTAAGTTCTATTCGGACCTGGCGGACTCCATTCAGCACAGGATATGTCTGGAATTGCGTCCATTTTTCCGCAATATGATCATGGACCGTGCCGTACGGGCGCAGCGCTGTCACGACGTCCTCCGCCGGTAATTCGAAAGGAAGTTCGAAAATTCTGATCGTGCGAAGTCCCATGCCAGAATAATCGACGTGTACAGTCCCCACATTGCCATCAGCATGGCAGAAACGGAGGCCCTGTTTCGTGTCCCGAAGGATCCGTTCACATGTTGCGTCGTTGATGATCTTGACATATACGATACTACTCACAATGGACAAGTGAATGCCGAGAATGTCGGTCGCCGGGATTTTAACTTCTTCTCGTAGAAATCGTTCGACTTCGAGTGCTTTGGGCCGTGCGAATTCGTTGCGGAACGTAAATTTGAGCGTCGATTTTCTGTATTGGTGCGCCATGGTGATCTATATGCTGAGTACGGCACGCGCGAAACGGCCGAGTACGATGTAAACAACACAAGCGCTCGCTCCGTGGCAGGAACACAAACAGCGCGTCCTCACCGCAGCACAGCCAAAGGCCAACTGTCGTCACTGAGCCATTATGGCACAGCGCCTATGCACAAGTATGCGGACCATCCTATCACGAATCCCTCCTGGATCCGAATTCCCATTCACACCCATTTTATGTACCTGTAAACTAGAGCAGCGTTTCAGAGGCTCACCGTGTTGGAATAGCGCCTCTTTATCGAACGAAGAGGGAGTTACTACCTGAAACCCAGGCATAGATGCTTTAATCAATTGAAACTATATTGTTCCAGGGACCTTTTCAAGTATCAGACAGCTATGATGTCCGGGTGCATGCTGCAGTGATGAATGAAAATTAATACCAATGCCAGGATTTGAAACCGGGTCTCCTATTCACTAGGCATGCTAGGGGAGTAGGTGCAGCTGAGAAAAGACACTGCGCCAGGATGGCGTAGAGATTAGCACACCTGCCTAGTGATCGGGAGACTCAGGTTCGAATCTCGGCCGTGGTACAAATTTTCCTTCGTCACTTCAGTCTGCATATATATTCGTTCATCATAGATGTTTGAGACTTGAATAGTCTCTGTAACAACACCGTTTCATCTGAGGTGGTGTATAATAATAACGCTATTTATGGAAGGCGAAAGGTATAAAGGAAAACATAACGTAATGCTACGAGATTCTATGGCTTACTTTAACCTCTATTCAATTTCATTTCCAACGTGACTGGAATAGATCGCTTCACAGTCTTATATCAGTTACTAAAATCACACAGCACAGATTGTTGCGTGGTGGCTGAAAGACTCTCACATAAGGATGATGATGATGTTTGGTTTGTGGGGCCTCAACTTCGCGGTCATCAGCCCCAATTTTTAACAGTCCACTTCCTTTTTACAATCCAATCTAGACACTCTCACAAATGATGATGAAATTATGAGGACAACACAAATACCCAGTCCCCGGGCAGAGAACAACCCCAACCCGACCGGGAATCGAACCCAGGACCCCGTGATCCACAGGCAGCAACGCTAGCCCCTAGACCGCGAGCTGCGAAGCAAGGAGGTGGACTCTTAGACAACACGCGTTTACTGTAGAGTGCGACGGAAAAGCTTGCCCTGTGTAGGGTGATATCCTGGAAACAGGACGTTTGTGGTAAGGTCTTATGGGACCAAAGTACTTAGGCCTACGCAGTACTTAATCTAACTGAAACTAACTTACGCTATTGACAACACACACACACATGCCCGAGGGAAGACTGGAACCTCCGACGGAGTGAGCTGCAAGGACCGTGACAAGGTTCCTAAGACCGCGCGGCTACCCCGCGCGGCGGTGACATCCTCGGAAGGTTCCGTGGACCATATCGTGAAGTTACGGTTTCCAGGAATTAATCCCTTATGGGTGTCCACAAGGAGGCCTTAGTTTCTAAGTGTCCGCTTGAGGCGCAGCAAGAACCTATTCACATGGATTACAGTGAGAATCCCACCTTATCGTTTCCATGAAATATGAGAAATTTCGCGCCATCTCAACGGTTTTTCTGTTGGTCCAGTCCTGTTATTGCCTCCCTACTAGACATTTCTTTTGCTATGTCGATCAATAATGAAAGACTGGTCCACATTAATACCATCCAAGTAAATGGATTATGCACATTTGAACGCTGTATTAAAAAACGTTTGCAGTTCGAAGGTGTACCACTTTTTCTAATTGTTTGCAGTGTTAGTTTAATATTTCCTAGTCTGTACCTTGTGAAAGTTCGTATGCAGCTGGTTCTTTGAGCACTTTGTACTTGGAGTTCATTGGTTTACTTTCCACTGTTAACATGGAAAGTTTAAAACTTTGTTTTTATTTTACTTTCAGTCTCCCTACCGACGTCAATCAAAATCCCAAATAATTAGCTTCAGTTTTAATGTCATTTTTCTGAGTTTTTGTTTTCCAAAAGTAACATTGCAGTATCATTCCGTGTTGGATTTTTAAAATACGGATAAATATTTGTTAGTTGTGGAATTGATGTGACCTGGTACCAAGGAAGGGAGGATTGGGTTGCGAATTTGGACGGGGCCGTAATCAATTACTGTTGGTTAGTTTATTTGTCAATCACGTACACTCTGTTTGGAAACAACAACAAATAAAAGGTGACAATGAATTAATAAGTGTTCCACGGCTGAAGACCTTATAACAACAAATTCCTACTATTTCTCGGCTGAAGGCCCCAATAGTGATAATTTAAACTGTTGCGCGGCTGAAGGCCTGAATAGAAATCTTTTAAGAACCAGTTAACTTCATCAACATGCAATTTCAGTTATTAAAATATTTTTAAGGAACAATCACCAAAATCTCACTGCTAGAATTAAAATTTTAAGAAAAGTAACAGTCATGGCTGAAGGCCTTAATGACAGCAAATTCAACTATTCCTCATCTGAAGCCCCCAATAGTAATAATTTAAAACTGTTTCACGGCTGAAAGCTTGACTAGCAATCCTTTTAAGAACCAGTTAAACATCTTCAAACTTGAAATTACAGCCATTAAAATATTTTTTTAAAAAAAAGCAATCATCAAATCTGACCAAACAAATGGGGAAAGGGGGGCTGGCACAGACGTTACTCCAAGGATCGACCTGGGAAAGCCCCTCACTTCTTCGCAAAGGATGAGACAGGCAGCCAAGAGTTGCATTCACTTCACGAGATGGCAGCTCAGATTAGTGGCAGTATAAACGCGTGACCAATAACCGTTTGCCTAATCTACCTAACGTGCGATGACCAATGCAACGATGGAATAACACACGGACCTGGCTGCTCGTCTGTCCCCAACCGAACTGCCGACTCACACGACCTGGAAACGCCGCAACGTCGCGCCAAAGGTAGTACCAGCGTTACTAGTTATCGGTAACCGCCGCTGCTGCCACTAGCGGACAGACAACACTTGCAAACGGAGTGCCCCCAATGAACACAAGAAGAAGACGACTATACCAACCAAACGATGCCAACCTAGCAACGGCACCAACGAGAGCCGCAGCACGGCTCAATTGACTTCCATATATAAAATCGTGGTCTTGCGGTAGATTTCTCGCTTCCCGCTTGGGCCCCGGGTTCGATTCCCGGCGAGCTCAGGGATTTTCCCTTCCTCGAGATGACTGGGAGTTGTGTCGATCATCATCATTCATCCCCATTACGGTCGGAGAAAGGTAACGGCAAACCACCCCCGCTAGGATCTTGCCTAGTCGGCGGTGCAGGTCTCCCGCATCGTCCCCTACGCTCCTCGGAGTATGGGACGTCATCCTCATCATCACATAAAATCTACTTCCTACAACTTCTCCCATGCGATCTCCAGCGATCCTCAATTAATAAATATAATCGGGAATATACTCTGTTGTTATTTCAACGAGCTGATTTTTCCGTTGTGTGTAGTGGCCAAATTATGAGTGGAAAACTGCATATATGCAAAGCTGTTAGTTGTGACGAGTGGGTGGCGCTCTCACGTTCTTATTTCAGAGCTCGAACCAGTTACTGACGGAGATTAATTTCTTGGTGTCAATTCTTATTTCAGATCTCAGACCAGTTACTAATGGAGACCAGTCTCCTGGTGACACTGTGAGAATGCTTTCCTCAGATTTCTTCTGTGTCCAGTAGGTTTCAGTGCGTTCTCTGCTGGCGTTTAGTATTTTGCGTTTTATTCTCATTTTTATTTTGTGTTGCGTGTGAAGTTTTGCGTGTGATGACACTTTATCGTGTGTGTAGGGTTTGCGTTTCTTAACTAATTTCTTTTTTTTTTTAATGAAGCAATACTTCTGAGCATTTGTGATCAAGTTTTTCTACTTGTGTGATGGACAGAGCTAGTGGGACTCGTTCGATGGAAACGAGAATAATTAATAAATAGTAAAGATTTTATGGAATTAGAGGGATTTTTCTTGAGAGAATTGTCAGCGTCTACCCCGATACTTGAAAGCCTGGAAACAGCTATAATTTTGCAGAAAAGTGAGGCTAGTTAAGCTTGCGATAAAGATTGTGGCGCAGATCAGCACAAATTGTGGAATCAAGGGCGACATTCCATTTTGGATTAGACAGATGCTGGAAAAAGCAGAGGTGGAAAGAAGGAAAGCAAAGCAAAGAGATACAAAAGCACAGGAAAGAGGTAAGAAAGCAAAGGCATATAATAAGAAAGCAGAGGAAACACAAAAGCAGACGCTGGTAGAAAGGAAGCACAGGACAGAGATAGAAGGGCAGACGGTGACAGGCAAGAAACAAGGCTGATAGAGTGGAATTCCGGTTAGATACGGAAGAATTGCACAAAAGCTTTGATTCCATGTAAGTTTTAGTCAGTTAATAACTGGATGGTGTAACAAAAATTGCTAGAACACGCTAAATCTAACTTGAACACGCTATGATGAAGGTAGACGAAATGAACTCCTCCCTTTAACAGTGGTTGCATGCAATGAATGAGCGGACAGTGGCAGAGGAAACAGAGGCAGTTCAGTTTTCAAACCAGCGGGCTGTCACGCTCAGACGAGAAGTTGACAGAATGGAACGGAAATGTCAGAGATCGCAAATCATGAGACCGATAGCATCAAGTATAGGAGTAATACGGAGGCCAAGTACTGCAAAATGCATTTCTTAACGTACTCAGACACGTGTTACATTTTCGCCGGTAAGAAACAGGCTTTTGGCGTAAGAGGCGTGTTTTCCATAAAAACCTGTTTCAGTCGCTGTACAAAATTCCGATGACGAGCACCTCTTCTCGCTACGCGAGTTTCTTACCTACACAGGGTGGTAGGGGAGGAGGGGCGGGGAAGGGGGGGCTCTGTACATGAAACGACATCTGTCGGTCAACTTAGAGATAGTTTGCTGAGCTCCTCGCGTTTCACCGCAGATTCGAGTTCGTAAGTGTCCTCATGAGCAGTGGAGCAACTGCGCAAGCACTGCCAGTAATAAGAGACAACGGAGGATGTGCTGATTTCGAAGAGAAGGACATGAAATTATTCTAGTTGACCACAGGGCAAAACAGAGTACGAACAGGTAGTATCGAGGCTCTTCACTGTCAGTGAGTATATTTAAAACACATTTGGAATACTTTGATGAGATGTTAAGCAGAAATTAGCAGTTAGACCTCCCCTGTAACAGTGGCGAGTTGATTGAGCTATTTATCAGCAACATGTCGACGGAGAACAAGAAGTCCCCATTATGTGTAGGAAAAACTGATGTAGAAGGGTTCAGCTTAATTTTAACCGACTTGGTCGAATACATAAGGGGAGACAGGAAGGAAAACTTTGGACCGAGAAGCAATATGTATGAAAACTTGGGTAGGGATGAGCGTGCAAATGGAGGTTTCTGTGGAGAGAGACAACAGTAGCAGGTTCCAGAACCATGGAAACAATGGTCCAATCAGAGGCAACGATATAATGACGAGACATTCCATCGGCCACATTTTGTACAACAACAAAGAGAGTGGGATAACGAAGGAGTGGAAATCCGGAATCCAACCCCATGCAGGAATCAGCAGGCTTAAGTTGCAAGTGGGTGGTAAACAGGTGAAGATGATGGCCAAAATTAAGCCTTCAATATGTTGAAGAATAATGACTTTCTGGAGGATATCGACAATACTGAAATGGCAGCGAGTCCCATCACCATTATAAATCAGACGAATAACCATTTAGATTGGTCAGGTTTAAGCAGTATGCATCTTCCCCAGCAGCTGGGTGCATCTTCCCCAGATGATGTCATCATAAGGTGTCATTCGGTACTGTGTAAGTATTATTACTATGCTGTAGGTGTTTAAGAAACAAGTTTGTTTTTATCAGTCAGTAAACACTTGGAATACATACGGGGTGAGTTACTTAAGACGTGACACCCCTTTTATTTCGTGAACAGTTACACATATTGACAGTAATATTTGGCAAATGGTAGAGCTTCAAGGGGCACTTTTTTATTAATGCTGCTAGTTCTGGTATCAACGGTAATGCTGAAGCAAGTACGTTTTATCAAATGGAACCGAGTACTCTTTATAGCTGCAGTCAATAGCTCTTGAGAAGACAACTATGGTGCTAAAGCGTTTGTTAATGTTGACATTGAAACCTTTCGTAAGAAAATTCCAGAATTGCCCTAGAATGTGAGAGCACGGTGGCCGCAATATGCTTTCGTCGTGCAAACACCGCCAATTAGAGCTCTCGTGCTAATACGAGGGGCGTTCAGAAAGTAAGCTCCGATCGGTCGCGAAATGGAAACGACTATGAAAATTCGATAAAGCTTTGCACAGATGTGTTGGGTAGTGTCTCTAGTATAACCCCAGTTAGCATCACGTCGCTCTTCTCATTTCTGAGCTCGCAGTGAGTGCGTAAAGATGTCTAGAAAATAGTGTCTGCCGCCAAGTACGAGGGCCTGGTGAGAAATTTCGCCTGAAGTTATGCAGCTAACATTACATAACTGTCGTGCTGTTTCTTCTTCAAGACAATTCTCAGCCGCATTCTGCAGGGGCAATGAAGATGCTCCTGCATCGTTTTCAAATGGAAATGTGAGATTACCCACAATACAGTCCGCAATTGTCTCCCCCTGAGTTTCATCTCTGGTCACATGAACCGCTGTCTTTGAAGACAACATTTTGACACAGACAACGAGGTGTAGGCCAGCGTGGAGAATTGGCTTAAAGCACTGGCGGCTGCCTTCTATGATGAGGCTATTGAAACGTTGGTACAACGCTATGACAAAAGTCTAAGTCAGAACGGCGACTACGTAGAGAAGTAGCTGAAACGTGTAGCTAATTGTTACAAGTAAAACATTTCTGATGTTCACTGTGGTTTCAATTTGGCAATCAATCGGAGCTTACTTTCTGAACAGGCCTCGTATATGTCAGATCGACAACATATTTGCTTGTTTACATGTCTGCACTGCAGACTGCTCGTTTATGCTTCAACTTTCTTTGCGTACAGACATGTACACCAATGAGGAGAAGTTGGATAGCATACTTTTGTATGCTCAATGTAAGAGAAATGCCGTAAAAACAGTAAAGCGTATAGGGCTGTGTAGCTGGATCGCCAATGTCCGACGCGCCAGCAGTTGCATGAGTTATTAAGACGCTAGTGTGGAAAGGCTACTTGAACGTCAAAAAGAGGACACGAAAGAAGACTGAAACTGACAGAAAACACGAAGAAGCTTGTCTGTCTATGACGCTAATGAATCCCCATAGTGGCACGAGAGATATTGCCAAGGAATGAGGAATCAGTCAGACGAGTGTCATTCGCATCCTGCAGAATTTTCATCTCTATTATCTCTCAATACATCGGGCACTCGACAGCTGTGAGTTCCACCGTCGTGCAGAATTTTGTCGGTTTGCGCTTCAGTAATTGAGACACGACGCTACTTTTTCCAGCGTGTGCTCTTTACCGATGAAACAACGATTACTAACCACGCTAATGAAAATTTGCATCACTTGCACTACTGGTCAGCCGAAAATACATACTGGTTTTGTCAGGTGCAACATCTACGGCTGTGGAGCGTAAACGTATTTACATTGTGGGACCTTACTTCATCTCAGGGGTTCTAAATGGACATACGTAGGCACACGATGTGACGAACATTCTGCCGGTTCTTCTAGATGAGGTACCACTGGATATTGGGCAGTGTATGAGGCCGCAACACGAACGTTGTCCGGCTCACTCATCCAGCGTTGCAAAGCAAATACTGAATGAGGACTTTCCTGGATGTTGGATAGGATGAAATTCTGTTGCCAAATAGCCTGCGATGTCAACCGATTTTGGAAATGTGCAATTCAGTCCTTGGTCAACAGTTTTAACACGTGCTTAAATAAAGTATAAAGTTATTGTTTTGGATGACAAAATTTATGTTATGTGATGTGGATGGCTATCAAATCATTCGTATTAAAGTGTTTATTTTATTTACGTGTGTAACAAATTGCATGCAATGTCAAATAAATCGACAGCGTGTATTGCACGTAGCTGGTAAGACTGTCATTACTCGTTTACATTTGTCATGGAACGACGTTTCGTTAAGAAGAATATTTATTTTACGGTCTACCTGTGCCGACCAGTGGATTTTTAATAAAATGTTTAACTCAACGATTGTATCCCATATGATATAATTTAGAGCAGAGTAATTAGAGACAATTTTTCGACAGCATGTGTTTTACCTTTTTGAAGCACACAGCCATGCACAGGAAAAGATAGGTCAAACCAATCTTCTAACACATACATTTTTAATACAGTAGTTGCTTTTTGCAGCGTATAACACCTCTTTATTTTTGAAGAATGAACAGTAGATTGCTCTGTTTCAGTTCACCTAAATCTAGGAGAATACAAAAATGTGAAATAGTTTTCCTAAGTCCTTTGCGATGCGTTGGATTCCAGCCTATGTCGTATTTCCATATACACTGAAGAGCCAAAGAAACTGGCACACCTGCCTAATATCGTGTAGGGCCCGCCCTCGCGAGCACGCAGAAGTGCCGCAACACGACGTGGCTTGGACTCTGTAAGAGTACGGCGAGGGGTGGAGACCTCTTCTGAAGAGTACGTTGCAAGGCATCCCAGATATGTTCAACAATGTTCATGTCTGTGAAGTTTGGTGGCCAGCGGAAGTGTTTAAACCCATAAGAGTGTTCCTGGAGCCGCTCTGTAGCAATTCTGGACATGTGGGGTGTCGCATTGTCTTGATGGAATTACCCAAGTCCGTCGGAATGGACAATGGATATAAATGGATCCAGGTGATCAGACAGGATGCTTACGTACGTGTCACCTGTCAGAGTTGTACCTAGACGTATCAGGGGTCCCCTATCACTATCACTTCACATGCACCACACCATTATAAAGCCTCCACTGGCTTGAACAGTCCTTGTCCTTGTCATCAAGGGATCCGAAAACACATTTCGATTACGTTTCGTTGAACGACTCGCACGCTGACACTTGTGGTCCAGCATTGAAATCTGTAGCAACTTGCGGAAGGGTTGCACTTCTGTCACGTTTAACAATTCTCTTCAGCCATCGTTCGTCCCGATCTTGCAGCATATTTTTTACTTCGTGCACGTTCTTGGGTTTTGTTTGTATTTTTTTAATATTTTGAAGGAATCGCTGTGGTATTAAATTGATATTTCTGACAACAACTTAACATTAATCCAGCCAGTATGGTCCAGCAACACGCTGGTGACCATCCCACTCTGCCTTTCTGAATAGTTCGCTCTTTGAGTGGTGGTGTAAAGTCAAGGTCTGAAAAATTTATTCCTTTATGTTTTATTCGTGGGTTAATAAGTGTCCGTTATTAGCAAATCAAACACTATTATTCAAGTCTTTATCTTATAGTTAAATTGCCAACGCCCTCCAATCACAAACGCTTGAGTGAGGCAACCTGATGAAATCAGGATTTGAATTACCACTTTCTGTAAGCGCCACAGTTATATTGACAATAATTCTTAGTGTTTCATGGGGTTATGCTATCCACTTATGATCTGCGACGGTTGTACCGTCAACTGAATTTATTTAGGCATCCACAGATGATCGTAGCAAGTCGGAGGTTTAATCTCTGAATACACCCCCTTCTGACTTTGGAATGCTTCAAAAAAGAGAAGTAGTGAACTGATTCTGGATACATACCTCTTCCAAAAATTTATCAGAATTTTCGAACATCTCATACAAGCACTTAGACCGAGAACTGGGTAAACCTTTACAAATAGTATAGGGAGAATATACCGAGCAAAACCCGACTGATCGTCACTTTTCGGTGTTTAGCTAAAGATGATTCGTACAGAAGTTCAACGCAAAGTACCTTTTTAAATTCCACTATTCATTAATAAGTCTCATGGCACCAGAAGTGTACAGTCCTTTGATAGAAGGGCTGAAGCATTTCACTAACGGAAGTTGGCCACAATAATAAGCTTATTATTCAATTTTTGTTCACCATCACACACCCCTTTTTTTACAATCAGTTACTGCTTACTGAGTCTCCAGACGAAAAGAGATTCCGAGCTCATTGGCAACAGCTTGCCCCTTCCCCCTTTTTTCCACTGCCCCACAGCTCTGGTCGTAGACGACTCGCATATATAAAAATTTATAGTTTTCTTATTTGCCCATCTTTCCATTACGGTGCACAACAAACTCATAACAATAAACTAGGTAGCATGTGGCTAGATGCATGCAACCAAATTTCCGAACAAGAGCGAAACAATATTGTTTTCATTTTAATAAATTTTTAACAACGAAGATAGTGTTGAATGCTATTTATTCCAGATGACCTGTTCAGACAGTTAAGGCTGTAATCTTCTGATTTTAAAAAGAAAACCTCACTCTTACACGTCGTGTTCCATTATGAAGGTATCACGCCTGCCATGTCGACATAGCAGCGGTTAGTGTATAGCACATTCCACACACGTTTGTTAAAAATAAAGACAGGTCTGTCACAAATAAAAACAATACAGTTAATAAGCACGTTGCGCAACTACAATTGTCCACATACGTACAGTTCGCTCCTTCCAGTGTCTAATTACGAGACATTTCAGTCGATTTTCGCTCAGACTTCGGTACGAGACGTAGGAAACAAAGGTGAGAGCAAGAGCGACGCATCTGCAGAAAAAGACACGGAATTAGTTATTTCCCTGCAGTACGAAATACTCTCCTCTCTTGGTGGAGAACCTGGGCAAGCCCTCGTCAATACGTCGGCAAGTACCTGCAACAAGCCTGAGACATTGTAATGTGCCCGACTATACCGAATAATTGCCCTCTATTGTAGCCAAATTACAGAAGTGTTTACGGCAACGCTATTGCTGCCAAATATTACCGTAAAATGTGGGTCACCTGAACGCACCTGCAGCAAGTGCCTGGGACACAGCTGCTGCCGTCCAGTAAGCCTATGGCGCAGAGTCTCGCCACTGCACAAGCCGACCTCCGATAGCGGAATATTCGCGTCAGCCGTAGCGTCCGTCCTACGTGAGATAGCTGCGTGGCGGCTCACTCTGGATTTATTTCGATGTGACAACAAGCTGGTCTTTTGCTGCTTCAGATGTTAGAATTAATGCCATTGCAGCCACGGTTACTGGTCAGCGGTAGGTAGTAGAGAAGAAATGTTCGTCGTAGGGGAATGGTTCCCACCCGTTTTGAGACGTTTACCCCCGAACGAGGTCAGATGTTATCGAATACCCTGAACAAAGTTTGGGTCCTAATCAAACATTAGACAGAAAATATTAACATTCCTATTTTTAAAGGGAAACAACCAAAACGTACACGATCTCTGTTTTCCACTTAACCAAGGAAAATTGAATGCATGGAGTGTCTCGTTCCACATATTTCCAAATATCCTCTTTACTATTTGGTTTGGTGTCCACCAATACAAATCGTAACTCGTGCTCCAAGTTCATTTAGTTTTCACTTTTGCTTTGATCGCTGTCGTAGTAGAAGATCAAGATTGGCACTAGTAAATTGTGGCGAACGGAATCAGTATTTGTAAGGGTTCTTCCAATAATAATTATTTGTAAGGGTTCTTCCAATATAAATAGTTACTAACCACAGACTCTAACACAATGCCACTCCTGTTTTATGTCAGTCAACTTATTTTCGAGTTCAAGAATCTGAAATTCTACTTTAATAACACTCTCAGAAATTATTCCTTCGTTCACAGAAACTGGTTAGATAACATGTACATTACTTCTCATTTCACTGTTTTATTGTTTATTCAAGTACAACCTAGGTTTCAGCCGTTCATGCCATTTTCAAGTATTTGAGCTTACGTCTTTAACGTACATTACAGGACACGTAATATGCTGTCAAGCTCAAAGTTGGCCGTAAGTTAAGAAAAATATTGGCTCCCCACTAAATGCCAGATGTACAAGATGGTGATTTTACATCTGGCATTTCGTGGGGAGCCAATATTTTTCTTAACTTATTTTCAACGCTGACCTTGACAACTTGTTAAGCGTCCTGCAGTATATGTTAAAGGCATAAAATGAAATACTTGAAAATGGCATAAAAGGCCGAAACCAGCGTTGTCCTTAAGTAAATAATAAAACAGTCAAATACCGGTGTGTTCGTTTAAAAAATATTGTCTGAATTTTGCACAGCAACATTATTTACTACTCAGTTTTCCGAATGAGAATAAGGGTTGCCACTGGAATTTATTGCTGACGACGAATAATAACAGCTACCACAGGATGAACACCAAAAGAAATAAGTAGTGCTCGTGGTACACTAAGGAAGTTTTCAAAGTGAAGTTTTGAATGCGTGTGAAACGGTACAAACAGTCGGTTCCAGCAATTGATACTCATGGCAGAAGACCATTAAAAATTACTGATGGTTCAGCTACCAATGGAGAGATGCATGCTGCAAATTGTTCCTCGATACAGCAATGCGAATAAATGGATTACAAAACACTGTAAGAGACTGGAATGAAATATTTAACTAAGACAGTGGTAAACGCAGAAGTGGCACGACACTAGCCAGTAATATGGGTGATAGATGACCAAAGGATTTTTACAAATAAAAAAGACTGAGAGGACAAGCTAATGAAAAGTGAGCAGATGACTTTAGAAACTATGCAGAAGCAACAGGGATCCATACAGCTGAAGATCACACTGCATAGAAATGCCTAGAGGAGGCTTTTACCTATCAGTGGTTATCATAGGGTGATAATGATGAGCTATTGTATATGAGTACCGTTATAGTGATAACAGCGACTGTGGAATTAGACTGCTCACAAAGTCTTCATCGAACTTACTTGCTTTTTACCTCTCACAAATTTTCGTTTCACTCTGCAGGGGTAATTACCCAAACTTGAGAACCACTGATCTGGACACCTCACTCAGACAGTTCAGGCACGAGAACGACTACACCCACAACTCTCTAGGTTAAGAAAAATGAACTTTAGTGAAACGGCTACGTCAGTAATCGTTCACTAACGGGTAACGAATAATTTGCTACTGGTATGGCTCTCGACAATACCGAATACACAGGATATACTGGTGAGTGAAAGTTCTGGCGACGTCTTAACCACTTTTCATGCTGAGCTCTTTCGGTCACCGTGTATTCGGAAGGGTTCGGTCTGCAATACAGGTCACATTGTAATTGAACCCTAGATTTCTTGCACTTCAACACGGGAATTATCAGTTGTATTGTGACGTATCGCCTATGTCGACCGTCATGGGCACGCGATGGTAGTTCCTGGGGTTCTGAAAAACATGACTGCTGAGAAGCCAACGAACTGACAACATGGCGGATTTTCTGTGTGTCAGAGATATCAATGCTTCTTCAGAATGTTGTACAAGGGCGATTCAAATATTTAATTGTAACAATGAACAAAATACTTACGTGTCGTTTTTCCGACATAGTCTCCGTGACATTGAATGCACACATTCCATTGCGTCGGAAGTGCATAGATACCACGACGAAAGAACTCTTTTGTGTGTGTGCAGCCGGTCGTGCAGCTTGGTGTTCACATGTTTGTCAGCTCTGAAATGCCTACCTCCCATTGGCTCTTTGAGTGCACTGAACAGATGGAAGTCACCTTGAGTAATGTGCTGTGGGTAAGGTGAATGTACAAGACATCCGAATTTAATTTCTAACCGTCTTGCAGGCTGTATGCAGTCTGGCGTTGTCATGCTGAAGCAATACTCTTGAAGTCAGAAGTCCTGTTTGCTTACTCCTAATTGCAGGGAGAAGCTGATTTTTCAGCATGGCTGAATAAGATTACCGACACAGCTCCCCCCCACCCCCCCTCTCCATGTTTTTTTTTCTATCGTTTCGGCCTGCTATGGACCACGAAGATTTTTCTCTCTTCCCTAATTGTGTTTTCCTCTTTTGCCAGTAGATTTTCATTTTGGCTGACTGTGCTTCTTTTCTCTGTCTTGAGCATTTTCAGGCATGATGTGGAACTGGCGTAGGAAGAGAAATAAGGTTTTCAGTAATTTTGACTTTTTCTCTGAAAACTTATTGATACTGAATGTCATCAAATGAAATTTCAGCTTCCTATAAATCCTTTTTAACTTGGCTTGCCCATTTTGAATACGATTTTGTTTTTCAAATTTATGAATGTATGTCATGAGTAAGTCTTTACGGGTTCATTCTTTCCAGATGAGCAAAAAACATCATTCTCCGCTTCCTCATGCTGGTAACAATGTCTTCTGTATGTTCGTGTAATTCACAGTTGTGTCGTCGACAGAATTCTCCGTTTTCTTGGATAGGGCCAAGGATTTTCCTCAAACTTTTCCGGTCTGTTATTTCAAGTTTTTGTAGTGGTCCTTTCTTCGTCATGTTTAAACATTCTGATGCATACAGAGCTGACGGTCTAATTACGGTGTTATAATGACAAAGTTTTAGGTTTAAAGACAGCCTTTTGCTTTTGTATGTCTTTGCACAGATGAAAAGCACCTTCTAGTTCAGAACACCTACTTTCTACAGCTGCATTTTCTGAACCGTCAGGTGTAATTATTTCTCCAAGATATTTAAATTTCTTCGACTGCTTGACTTTCTCTTGTTGTATTTCAGTATGAGGAGGAGCGTGTTTGATGTTTATGATGAATTCATTTTTGTTAAATGCTATTTTTAGGCCAGTCTTAGCAGCAATTGATTGTAGGCCAGACACTAGAACCTTAGCTTCGTCAATATTATTTGCAATGAGTGCCAGGTCATCAGCAAAAGCCAAACAGTTTCCACTGAGGCCATTTCTTTTGTGTCCAATTTGAATCCCATAACCTGGTTGTTTTCCACTCTCTTTCTATCTTTTCCAGGACACAGTTGAAAAGTAATGGAGAGAGCAGGGCACATTGTCTCACCCCTGTACAGATTTCAAATGGTTCTCATAGTTCGTCTCTGAACTTCACCTTTGCCACTGTGTTATTTAAAGTGGCGCTTATGAGATTGATTGTTCCTATCTATTGTTTCTCTTACGCTTTTTGAAAGTCGACAAAGGTCACAAAAAACGTTTTTGATCTTGATTTGCCGTTTGACTTAACACATTTCAGGTTATGGATATGCTCTACACAGGACCTTGATGTACTGAAACCAGCTGGATATTCGCCCAATTGTTGATCTAAAATTGATTCAGCTCTTTTAACAACAGTCTGGAAAAGATCTTGTACGTCGCTGGTTGCAAAGAGATTCCTCGGTAATTATTCAGATAACTCTTATTGCCTTTTTTATGAAGTGGGTGAATAATTGCTACGGTCCAATCTGGAGGTAGAGTTTCAGTTTCCCAAATCTTCACTATGATATCATGGAGATGTTTTATTGTATCATGATCTGCGTATTTCCACATTTCAGCCAAAATGCGATCCTCACCTCCAGATTACTTATTTTTCAAGCCTAGTATATTTCTCATGATTTCATCTAATGTGGGAGAAGGACTATCTGCAGGAGGAACAGTAGGATAGAAATCAAGCTTTTCATTTGGATTTTCAGCATTCAGTAGGGATGAAAAGTAATTTCCAAAAGCTGCAGCACACGATTTGTCATTCAAATTTAGTTTTAAATCGAGTCCTCTTATATGTAACGTTGGAAGTTTAAACTTCGATAGTTGTGATTTAAAGGCTTTATAAAATTCCCAGCGTAATGTCTTGTAAAATTTGCTTCCATTTCATCGATTTGGTATTTGTTGAAGAGTCTCTTAGTTGTTCTCAACACTCTTGATGTATCTTTCATAATCTTCAAGACGTTTTCGTGATTTTCGGAGGTTTTCTTGCTATTCCATTTTATCGAAGCCCGTCTTCGCTTTTCAATTGCTTCATTACAATCTTCGTTCCACTACGAGTGTTTATATTTTTTGATTGGTCAGTATAGTTTTAGTGTCTGATTGTACCATGGCTTCTTTAATTCTGTTTCAGTCTGTTTCATTTGGTTTGCTCTGTAGAGTTTCTGTCAATTCGTTGTTGACATCTTTCAGTTTACTTATATCAAATTTTGGAGGTCTGTTTTTTCTTGAAATATTGGAAAGGTTCTTTCGGCTATCTGGGATGATATTCATTTTTACCAGAGACAAGTAATGATCAGAAATAATGTTGGCATTCCTCAAAATTTTAACATTGAAAGTTTCCCTGGTGGATTTCTTAGAAATAGCTACATGTTCCAGCTGGAATTCTCCAAACATTGCATTAGGGTGTTTAGATCACAGTTCTTACAAATGTCAATTAGTCGCTCACCATTTTTATTTGTTCTTCTATGTGCAGGGTAGTCACCAACAATTTGTTTATACTTTTTTTGCTACCAATTTGTGCATTAAAATCGCCCATCAAAATTATGGAAAGGTCTTTTGGAACTTTGTCAATTGTTTCTTCAAGTTTTCCCCAAATTTTGTCGACTCATTCTGATTCTTTTTTGTTTGATTCATTTGTGGGAGCATGGAAATTTACTATCTATAAGCTTTATTCATAGATTTGAGAGACAATGTTGACATTCTTCCACAGCTTGAAGAAAAATCCAAGACTGAGTCGATCATTTTGTTGTTGACAATAAAGCAAGTGCCTAGATGTGGTATATTTCATATGTGAATCTGGTCTTCTGTATAGCTGATATCATTACATTTCTTTCTCTTAATATGTCTTGCGTTTGTTTCAATTTTCCAACTTGAAGAAGAAAGTTTGTATTTATGGTTGTCAAGAAACGGGAGTGGATTGGTTACCACCTGGGGTATGTAATCCAAGAGGTTGTGTTTCCATCATGAAAAGAGAGTAAAAATAAAATAAGGAAATTTTGGGTTATCCCGTAGGATACCGGGGTTTTGACTAATGAGGTAGTGAGCCCCACAATGTGTGAAATTCAGCCGCCCATTCTGGGCGAGACGCTGTTTGCAGCCGCTCATTCTGGGACAGACGCCACAGTTTACTAGTTTTGGTCCACCCTGGCTATTTTATTTCAGCAGTATCACCGTTATCTGAGAGACATTCCCCTATCCGCCACCCCACATATCATTATTTTAGTGATGGTGGTTCTTCCGCCCTTTCTGCCGTTGAGGTGTCACTAATCACCCTCTTCCGTCTTCCAGGCCGTTGGCCATCCCAGATGAGAAGTATAGGTTGGGAAATGAAAGACCCCTAGCCCTCGAAACCTAATAGCATCAGGGTCTGAAAGAAACAAGAGGTGGCCGAGGATGGCCAGGTAGGAAAGACAAAAGTGAGGAGCCTGGCATAAGCAAGTGGAAGGAATGCCAGGACTCAGCTCGGGGCCACAGCGACCTCATAGAATTTACGTCCTAGCAGATTAGAAATAGGAAAGATTAATATGATTTTAGTAAAATGGAGGAGCATCCAAGGAAAGGTTATAATGCACACATACCATTGGGAACAGAAAGCTGGTTGAAACCAGACGTCAATGACAACGAAATCCTAAGTTCAGACTGGAATATTTATCGTAAGGATAGGTTAGTCAACAATGGTGGCGGCGTGTTTATTACAGTAAAAAATTCAATAAAATATAGCAAGGTTATTACGAATTTCGAATGTGAATTAGTCTGGGTGAAATTGAGTATCAAGGAACGGTCAAAAATGGTGATCGGATGCTTTTATGAACCACCTGGGTCAGGATCTGTAGTTGTAGAGTGCTTCAGACAGAGATTGAAGAATATCATTGGTAATTCCTGATCATGCCGTTGTAATAGGGGGTGACTTCAACTGGCCAGGTATAGATTGGGAGTGTTACGGCATCAAAACTGGTGCCAGAGACATGGAAACGTGTGGCATTGTTCTGGACGTTTTGTCAGAAAATTACCTTGAGCAGATAGAGAACCAACTCGTGAGGGTAACATCTTAGACCTCCTGGCAACAAAAAGATCTGAAGTTACCGAATCAGTTAACGTGGAGGATGGTATCAGTGATCATAAGGCTACGACAGCACCTATGACGATGGGTCCTACAAGGAATGTTAAGAAAGGTATGAAGATATATTTGCTCAGCAAGGGTGACAGGGTACAAATTTCAGAATATCTTAGCAGCCAACATCAAATTTTTTGTGGTGAGGACGAAGATGTGGAGAACAAATGGAAAAAATTCAAAGGTATCGTTCAATATGCTATAGACAAGTAAGTTCCGAGTAAAGTTTCAAGAGATGGGAAAGATCCACCCTGGTTTAATAGCCGTGTTAGAAAATCGCTACGTAAACAAAGAGCACTTCGTCTCAGATTGAAGAGAAATAAAAACCTAGCTGACAAACAAAACCTGAAGGAAGCGAAAATGAGCATAAAGAGAGCAATGAGAGAAGCGTTCAATGATTTCAAAAGTAAGACGTTGTCAACCAACCTTTATAGAAAGCCTAAGAAATTTTGGTCGTATTTAAAAATCAGTAAGTGGGTCAAAATCGTCTATTCATTTTCTCAGCGACCACACCGGTACACAAACGGAAGATAACAGAAAGGAGGCCGAAATACTGGTTTCTGTCTTCCGAAGTTGTTTCACCGCGGAAGATAGTAACACTGTCCCTCCTTTCAATCGTCGTGCGAACGTCGAAATGGCAGATATCGAAGTAACCGGTCACGGAATTGAAAAGCAGCTACAATCGATTAGTAGTGGAAAGGCTTCAGGACCAGATGACATACATATAAGATTCTATAAATATTATGCGAAAGAACTTGCTCCCCTTCTAGCAGTAATTTATCGTAGATCGCGTGAGCAACGAAAGGTACGTAACGACTGGAAAAAAGCGCAGGATATTCCCGTTTTTAAGAAAGGCCGTAAGACAGAGCCACACAATTATAGACCTATAACGCTGACGTCAATGTGTTGTAGAATTATGGAACATGTTTTATGCTGAAGAATTATGACGTTCTTGGAAAATAAAAATCTCCTCTATAAAAATCAACATGGATTCCCTGTCGTGGTTGGCAAGAGAGCCAACACCGTTTCACTAAAGGAGGCCGAAATGCACGCGTTTTAGATCACGTAGGCTGGCGTGAGGTCTGGAACAGGACAAGGAAATAAGAATTTAGAAAAACGGACGTAGCTGGTGGAATACTTAACTTTAATCCATTAATGATGAACGTCGGTCTTGACGGTACATAATAATGGCGCCTTGCTAGGTCGTAGCAAATGACGTAGCTGAAGGCTATGCTAAACTATCGTCTCGGCAAATGAGAGCGTATTTTGTCTGTGAACTATCGCTAGCAAAGTCGGATGTACAACTGGGGCGAGTGCTAGGAAATCTCTCTAGACCGTCCGTGTGGCGGCGCTCGGTCTGCAATCACTGATAGTGGCGACACGCGGGTCCGACGTATACCAATGGACCGCGGCCGATTTAAAGGCTACCACCTAGCAAGTGTGGTGTCTGGCGGTGACACCACATTCCCCAAACAGAGATCCTGCGAAACTCAAATCGCTCTGCTCCTACTTGACATCCACAGCGCAGTGGAAAACAGCGCTCCGGCTGATGCCGTGTTCCTTGATTTCAGTGAGGCATTTGACACCGCCCCGCATTGCCGTTTAGTGAAAAACATACGAGCTTAGGGAGTAGCGGAGCAGACCTGCGACTGGATTCAAGATTTTCTTGCAGATAGAACTCAACACGTCGCTCTTAACGGAACTAAATCGACAGATGTAAAGATAATATCCGGAGTACCACAGGGAAGTCTGATAGGACCATTGCTGTTCACAGTATCTATAAATGAACTAGTAGAAAGCGTCGAATGCTCTTTAAGGCTATTCGCATATGATGCAGTTGTCTATACCAAAGTAGCAACGCCACAAGACAGTAAGAATTTGGAGAACGACCTGCAGAGAATTGATGAATGGTGTAGACTCTGGCAGTTGACCCTGAAAGTAAATAAATGTAAGATACTGCGCATACATAGGAAAAAAATCCACTACTGTACAGCTACACTATTGATGACAAACAGCTGGAGACAGCGTCTGCCGTAAAACATCTAGGCGTAACTATCAAAAGCGACCATATAAAACAGATAGTGGGAAAAGCAAACACAAGACTGAGATTCATCTGAAGAATCTTAAGGAAACAATCATCTACGAAGGAAGTGGCTTATAAGGCGCTTGTTCGCCCGATCATTGAGTGTTGTTCATCTATCTGGGATCCCTGTCAGGTAGGAGTGATAGAGGAGATAGGGAAGATCCAACGAAGAGCGGCGCGTTTCGTCCCGGGATCGTTTAGCTGGCGAGAGAGCGTTACGGAGATGCTAAACAAACTCCACTGGCAGACGTTCCAAGAGATACGTTGTACATCATGGAGAGATTTACTATTGAAATTTCTGGACAGCAGTTTTCAGGAGAAGTCAAACAACATATTACTCCCCCCACATACGCGAGGGGAAAATTCGAGAAATCAGAGCCAATACAGAGACCTACCGACAATCATTCTTCCCACGTACTATTCGCGAGTGGAACAGGGTTGGAGGGATCAGATAGTGGTACTGAAAGTACCCTCCGCCACACACCATTAGGTGGCTTGTGGAGTATGATGTAGATGTAGAACAAGTAGCTGTAGCATCCATGGAAGTTATTACTTTTAGCTATCGTATTAATCGTGATTTCTTTCTGCCCTGATAGATGTAGTCAGTTAATTCAAATATTTCAGGGCAGTTAATTAACACAGTTGGTGAATATTAGGGGTTCAGTTGGTCCCTCTTGTGTGCTTTCCCCTCGCAACGGCCGACCGGTGTGGCCGTGCGCTTCTAGGCGCTTCAGTCTGGAACCGCGTTACCGCTACGGTCGCAGGTTCGAATCCTGCCTCGGGCATGGATGTGTGTGACGTCCTTAGGTTAGTTAGGTTTAATTAGTTCTAAGTTCTAGGCGACTGATGACCTCAGAAGTTAAGTCGCATAGTGCTCAGAGCCATTTGAACCATTTGAACCCTCGCAACGAGAACGCAGTGTTGGTACATCAGATTTCGTGTGGCTGTTCGTGAATTAAGACCTAAACCCTCAGAATAAATTAAAGACCATACTATATTAACTGCTAGTCTACACCAGAAATTCCCTACCCCGTCTCTCGCCCCTCCCCCCCCCCCTCACCCCCACCACCCGAGATTTCCTTAGGTGTTGAAATACTGAATACTACGTTGTAATCTGAACGGACTCCTCAATATTGTAACAAAATTACTTAGACTTTAAGTCCTGAAGTTTGTTTGCATGACTGTTTTCAAAGTGAGCTCAGATTTTTTTAAGTCTTCTCATTCTCTACCCTGAGCAATGTAGTGGGCTGCTCGACATAAGAGTGCTATAGTTTGATTGTCTGACTTTTTCCAAAGTGAGCTCAGAAATATTTTTAAAAAAATCTTCTCATTCTCGCCCTAAGGAGTGGAATGTGCTGTTCTACATCAGGCCTATTAAACGGTCGCAGTGTTTTTCAGTCAGTTGCCAGACGAGCTGATAGCAGTGCGCACGTGGGATCCCAACTGGGAATAAATATGAGAGGACTAGCGGTTCCAGCTTTCGCTTTACAACCAAGGGAAGTCACAGAGAATCCTTATACACTAGTGGCCATTAAAATTGCTACACCACGAAGATGACGTGCTACAGACGCGAAATTTAACCAACAGGAAGAAGATGCTGTGATATGCAAATGATTAGCTTTTCAGAGCATTCACACAAGGTTGGCGCCGGTGGCGACACCTACAACGTGCTGACATCAGGAAAGTTTCCAACCGATTTCTCATACACAAACAACAGTTGACCGGCGTTGCCTTGTGAAACGTATCGCGATTGCGGTTTACCGTATGGCGACATTGCTGCTCACGTTGGTCGACATCCAATGACTGTTAGCAGAATACGGAATCAGTGGGTTCAGGAGAGTAATACGGAACGCCGTGCTGGATCCAAACGGCCTCGTATCACTAGCAGTCGAGATGACAGGCATCTTATCCGCATGGCTGTAACGGATCGTGCAGCCACGTCTCGATCCCTGAGTCAACAGAGGGGGACGTTTGCAAGACAACAACCATCTGCACCAACAGTTCGACGACGTTTGCAGCAGCATGGACTATCAGCTCGGAGACCATGGCTGCGGTTACCCTTGACGCTGCATCACAGACGGGCGCCGGTGATGGTGTACTCAACGACGAACCTGTGTGCACGAATGGGAAAATGTCATTTTATCGGATGAATCCAGGTTATGTTTACAGCATCATGATGGTCGCATCAGTGTTTGGCGACATCGCGGTGAACGCGCATTGGAAGCGTGTATTCGTCATCGCCATAATGGGGTGCCACTGGTTACACGTCTCGGTCCCTCTTGTTCGCATTGACGGCACTTTGAACGGTGGACGTTACATTTCAGGTGTGTTACGACCCGTGGCTCTTCCTTTCATTCGATCCCTGCGAAACCCTACATTTCAGCACGATAATGCAAGACCGCATGTTGCAGATCCTGTACGGGCTTCTCTGGATACAGAAAATGTTCGACTGCTGCCCTGGCCAGCACATTCTCCAGATCTCTCACCAATTGAAAACGTCTGGACAATGGTGGCCGAGCAACTGGCACGTCACAATACGCCAGTCACTACTCTTGTGAACTGTGGTATCGTGTTGAAGCTGCATGGAGAGCTGTACCTGTACACGCCATCCAAGCTCTGTTTGACTCAATGCCCATGCGTATCAAGGCCGTTGTTACGGCCAGAGGTGGTTGTTCTGGGTACTGATTTCTCAGGATCTAAGAACCCAAATTGCGTGAAAATGTAACCACATGTCAGTTCTAGTATAATATATTTGTCGAATGAATAACTATGTATCATTTGCATTTCTTCTTGGTGTAGCAATTTTAATGGCCAGTAGTGTAACTCAAGGCCAGCAACTAGCAAGCGAGAAACAGTTTCCGTGTAGAAGTTTTCCTATTTAGATCATAAGTAAAGTAATTATATGTTTGCTAGAAGATTCATATAATTATACTGCGCGAGTTAAACACTCCTTTAAACGACCAGGAACTGGTGTGCCCAGAGCAACACACTTCGCTTATGTAAGGTATAAGCTGTCAGATCCTTCCTTTGTAATAAACTGTACTAAAATAAATTAAAAATGATTGTCAGATTTTATCAAAGGTGAACGTTCCCTCTCTTAATTACATTTCTGATAATTAAGTGAGTACCTAAAAATCCGTGGTGATTTTGAGTTGCAGATCGATGCAGAATGAAGCGTTATCAGATAGTATAGAGCGTGTCCTTAGATAAAGCAAATTATCTTTCCTCATTGGTGATTCAGTTTTCGAGATGCTGGGTCTGAGTCTGGATTTAGATAAAGGAAAGAACACTAATGAAACCTTACCACATGTGAGAGGCCGTTTCATTATACATGCAGTTGTAGCAGTAGTACATCGTTCACTACAGTGTCCACAGCCAACGAAATAATTATATACATACAACGAAATCAATCTCACAGAAATTTAAGTGCCGACACAGAGTGCTGAATTTCACTGTAAATGCCCGGAATGGTAACGTTTCAGCAGTTGGTTATGCTCCATATCCCTTATCCCTAGCCTCATATCTAGGTATAACTCGATACTGTGTAGAATGTGTCACTTACTATGACAAATGAAAAAGTTTTTCCACCAGGTTAAATTAGTTCATGTCCACCGACAAAACCACGAGCACTTCGCAGTATTGTGAAGGATGATCTCAGAGAAAGCAGATCAGGGGTACATCACATTCCATGCTAGTTACTCACCAGAATAGCTACTAGCGTTAGAACGTCGCTTTCGGGATTCGCGGAGGCGCACCAGCCCCGCATAGAATCCACTCGTCAGGTTACGACGAAGGCAGGTGTACCGGCCGTCCTGTATGTAGTTTTAGGTGATTAGCCACATCCAACTAGGTGAATAAGAGGGTGATACCCATGTACCATCTCAGTTACACGATTAACAAACATTACGAACACGTTCTCACACATTCATATGCTTCACACGGCTAACAGTAGACGCAGTCTAATGGCATACACAATTTATGTACCGTGTGGGTTTGGGGTTTAGGGTGAGAGGGGGGGGGGGGTATGGAAAGGGAGTGAAGGTGAAGGTCGGGGACGCACCCTATGCCACTAATATACTAAATTCAGATCAACAAGTGGACCCGGTGTAGATAGATACGAGAAACTCGTAAAAAAAGCAGTATGAATGAATTAGGCGTGTAGAGGAAAGACAATCTACAGGTACACTAGTGAAGATCGCTGCCACAAACACCTGCGGCATACTCGTCTACTACCGCCAAAGCAACCTGCAGTCGCAGAGCATTTATTCGCACAGCCAGACATCGTTGACCAAGACAGTACAAAGGCTTCGATATTGACTGCAAACTGTTGGGTCTGTTGTAGCACATCATTCCCGGCCGCAACCAGTAGCTAAGAGATGGAATTATTGTTTATCTTAAAATGGGGAGTTGGTTCAAATGGCTCAAATGTCTCTGAGGTCATCAGTCCCCTAGAACTCAGAACTACTTAAACCTAACTAACCTAAGGACATCACACACATCCATGCCCGAGGCAAGATTCGAACCTACGATCGTAGCGGTCGTGCGGTTCCAGACTGTAGCGCCTAGAACCGCTGGGCCGCCCCGGCAGGCATGGGGAGTTGTCTTTCTGCTTTTTCGACTGCGTTGAAGTGGCCCTCTACGACTTTCATCTCTGTGTAGCACTTGCACCCAGTGCACACAATTAGTTGTTGGCTGCTTTCCAATCCTCCCCTGCAGTTTTTATCCTTTATCGTCCCTCTAGAAGCATGGATATTATTAATTATTCCCTGAAGCGTAACACAGGTTTGAACTTTCTCTACCGCCTGTCTGTGGTTGATTTCCACAGATTTCTTTACCCACTGGTTCTGCAGAGAATCCCATCGTATCGGGCCACCTGGTTTCTAACATCCCTTTGTAGGACCTTATCTCTTCTTTTCCAGTAGCACCTTATCTCATCTTCCCCAGTTTTCCCGCCGCTGATGATTCGCTTCCGTACAGTGCAGTGCTCCAAATGTCCATATCAAAAATTTCCTCTCCAAATTACGGCCGAACTTTGATACCACTTATTTTGGTCAGAAATTCCCTTTTTGTCTGTACTAATCCGCTTCTTATGTCCTTCTTGCTTCGTCTAACATGGCTTATTTTGCTTCAATGCTTCCATCTCCCTTCGGGTTACCGTCGGTCCATGTTCTGTACTCATTCGACTGTTCGTTCAGGAGCTCGTTCAGTTTTTCTTAATTACACTGAAGATATAAATGTCACCAGTGAATATTATCACTGATATTCTTTCACACTGGATTTTAGTCTCGCTCCTGAACATATCTTTTATTTTCATCTTTTCGTAATCCGTCTAAAGCGGTCGTGATGTAGCCTTACTAGCTTGCTTCATGGCCAATGAGTGACGTGATGTCAGGTGTTTTCTAGCGCTTTGAAAGCCCTGGCAGGATCACCTTTCAGCTGTAGAGTTCTGTTAGCTGTAGTACGAAATGGCCAGCGAAAGGGGTTGAATTCTGTTTACAGGCTGAATGAAAGGCCTGTACGTTACAAGAAATTCGTGTATATGCTGGGTGCTTGCGATAACTATCTGTCGGTGGGTAACCTCCAGGGAAGTAGTTGTGGGGCTCTTGTGATGAATGTGATGTTTGAAAATTTCTGAGTGTATGAGATCCGAGTAAATGATAATCAATGAGGAAGCAAAGGTTCCGAATTCGAGTCTCGGTCCGGCACACAGTTTTAATCTGCCAGAAAGTTTCATATCACTGCACACAGCATTGCCCAGTGAAAATTTCATTATAGAATGACAAATCAAGTTGTTTCGACTGAGTGGAAAGTTTTAAAAGAGTACACAATGGTGCTTTCGGCCAGGGTGTAGACTTCCACTTGATCTGTTGCCAGTTTCATTAGCTACTGTTGCTGCTGAGAGAGCAAACGTGTACACTGTAGGTAGCGTAGTAGAACGTGGAGTCATTAGCTAGCTGAAAGTGTTGTTTAATGAACGAGATGGAATTGGTCCTATTTAAGAAAACACAGCAATATCCGTGTGTTTCCGTGGAAAGTTGAAACTGGGATGTTTTTGTGTGTGCCTTCCCCATTTTGACTTTGAACGGTTAGCCTCCTATTTACGGAGGCAGAGGGTGGTGTAGCAACTCCAGTTCCCGTCTTTCAATCCTATGGTCGGGTATGAGAGTCTTTTGAAAATAATTAGATTTATTAGTGATGCTGGACTGTTAACAACTCTAAACCCGTCTCGCGGGCAAAAGCGTGGCTGCTGCGCAGCCTTATTTAGGTAGATCTGAGTGCGCCACAGCGCTGAGGATTAATCCTGGTCTGTCTCCTCGAGTATACGTGCGGAGCAATACGTCGTGTAATTAGCTTCGCGCGCCAGTCACCGCTAAAGCCGGATTTTCCTAAGAGCACGCAAGACTTAAATACGTAGCGGATCTGGATTTTCGCAGAAAACGAAAATGGAAGAGCAGTAAGTATTCAGTCCACGTGTGCTGTCTGGGAAGTATACTGTGTAAAGGTAGTTTTTTGAAAGTTGTATAAATAATTAATTGTTATTTGCAAGAAATTCAATGAAAAAGTAAACGGTTTACAAACCTGTACCACACAATAGAAACCTCTGCTCTATGCAACCGAAAAGCAATTTTTATAGATTCAAGGTAGTTTTATAAAACAAATAAATATGAAACCTTACACAAAACATTGTCCAGCTTTGCATTTCTTGTTGTGTTAGTACTGCTCATTGTTGAGGTCACTTAGTGAAAAAACGAGTGCTTCAATGGCTGTGTAACCTACCTGAGTAACTTCACTAACGTGGGGACCGCACATATTCGCCTTCATCGATCTCGTTCGAATTTGTGGCATGTGCAGAGCTGGGCAAGAGATGACAGTGATAGGAGTGGGAGCTCCAGGTGGCCGAGTGTTTGGAAAAACTTCGTCACTTGCGGGTAGCACACGCGCTCTGAGGGCTCTGCACGAAATTTATTACGTATACACACAGTTCAGCCATGTCTGCGAATCGAGAATGTCGATAACTTTTGATGTGTTGGCAGAAGAGCCAACACCGTGTTGCTAGAGGAGGCCGAAATGCACGCGTTTAAGCTCACGCAGACTGGCGTGAGGTCTGGAACAAGGTAACGTAATTATAGTAGCCAAAAATAGTACATAGCTTCTGGAATACTTAACTTTAATCCATAATTGGAGAACATCGCTCTTGATGATACATAATTACAATCTCAATATAAACTGGTAATGGCGCCTTGCTAGGTCGTAGCAAATGACGTAGCTGAAGGCTATGCTAACTATCGTCTCGGCAAATGAGAGCGTATTTGTCAGTATATCATCGCTAGCAAAGTCTGCTGTACAACTGGGGCGAGTGCTAGGACGTCTCTCTAGACCTGCCGTGTGGTGGCGCTCGGTCTGCAATCACTGACAGTGGCGACACGCGGGTCCGACTTATACTAACGGACCGCGGGCGATTTAAAGGCTACCACCTAGCAAGTGTGGTGTCTGGCGGTGACACCACAACTTTTGCCTGTTATCGATACTGATACTGACAAAATATCGGTCCTGGGAATAACTAAACTTCCGAAAACGTTTCGATTTGAAGTTTGGGGTCGAATGTCAAACAATAAAAAGAAAAGTGTCTGTTTACTTGGCCGTCTTCCGCGGCAGCTCCCAAAATTATCACCAGTGACATAGGCTTGGAAATCATAAGGATAAACAACAACAGAAAGCACTTCCTCACCTTACAAGAACGCTACCACGTTAGGAAAATCATAACAGAAAGGAAACAACGTACAAAAACTGGCAAACCACACACTCTTTGAAATGATTTACCACTTAATAACACATTAAATATACACATATAACCACTACCATCTTCCCGCAGTTTCTTTCCTAAAATCACCATCCCCCCCCCCCCCCCCAAAAAAAAAATCACTGCCCGTCCAGCTCCAGTCACCACTCGCATCTCTGCCGAACACACAAGTCATTTTTCACTAATTTACACTAACTGACTTTCTCTCTCTCTCTCTCTCTCTCTCTCTCTCTCTCACACACACACACACACACACATACATACTCGTAGTTTCACCCGTTGGCTATGATCTCAATCTACGCCAAAACCAAACGAACAAGCAAAAACGCTATAAAACTGTGCTGACTGAGAACACACATAACTTCAGTTCTGTTTCCAAAAGTAAGGTGAAATGATTGAACACTTAATAAAAGATTAAAGATACACATATAACCACTACCATCTCCTCCCAGATACACATATAACGACTACCATATTCTCCATTTCCTATAACCACCATCACTTTGACACCAGCCTATGCTAACAAAGAGGAAAGACGCAGCAGTTTGAAGAATACGTGGACAAGACGCAGAAACACCGAACGTAAATGGCAACTTTACAAACAAGATACGCTTTTTAATGTAAAACAATCCAAAATGCTCAAACATATGTATCAAATTTGCAGAATTCTCTTTAATTGATTGCAGTAAGCTTAAGGTGGAGAACCAATAATGACTGAAAAAAGTATAATTTTAGAATGAAATTTTCACTCTGCAGCGGAGTGGGCGCTAATACGAAACTTCCTGGTAGATTAAAACTGTGTGTCGGACCGAGACTCGAGTTCGGGACCTTTGCCTTTCACGGGCACGTGGTCTACCATCTTTTTTTTTCTTTCTTTTGGTAATTTTTTTCACGATTACTACTTCTTTCTTCTTTTCTTTTTCTTCCTTTTTTATGGGAGAGAGGTTTGGTTTGCTTGATGTCAAAAATAATTACTTCATTTCTTCTGCCTCTTGTATACGGAAATGGAACAGTAAAATAAAAACAAATGCATCGTCCTGGAATCGAATCCGGGCCACCTACTAACATATTTTATATATTTATTTTTTCTTGAGGAGCACAGTCAGTGGCAGGCCGGAGGAGGCAAGGCGGGGGTGGGGGGAGTCGAATTGCACTATCACTTTTTTTTAATATAATAAGCAACTAATACAAGGGAGCCATACGCCAAAACCTATTACGATAATGTGAACTAAAAAGGACCATCTTGCTCGCTGTGATCACCTTATCGAAGCGGGCGACCAGTAAGAGGCGGTCGTCATTACAATGGGCGTCACCAGTCATCAACTGTCGGAGTGTCCGAGGTCGCTACACACAGTCAGAAACTGTTTCCGTAGGGGAATCGTGGAAATATCACGTCTGCAAGTCAGTTTCTTCTCACACCCGGCACACCCCAGCTCGGTGGTGAGTCCATGAATGGCGACCCCAAATAGTTCGCGAAAAGGTTCCGGTATTGCGTTCTGTTTGTTAAGATCAGGAACTCGTCGATCACGTATTGCCACAAATCGAGGACTTCCTTTTCGCCGTCGCGGTACATATAGTGTCTCACTATTCGGTGCACCCAGTTGACCGCATTCCAGTTCTGCATGCATGCATTGTGCCACTCCATGTATCGTGATTTCCGTAGGTTGATCACACTGCCTGCCACCGCCCCATACTGTTGGAGCCAGGAAAGCGCCGTTCGTATTTCGTCACCAGTCCGTGTTAAGAACATCACATCATCGGCGTACGCGCCACATCGAAAGGTCACACAGCGGAGGCTAAGACCTTCCAAGCGTCTCCGCAGTCCGTGAAGATCTGGTTTGAGGGCAGTGGCGAATAACATGGCAGAAAGAGGACAACCCTGTCTGGCGGAGCTGTTGATAGGACAGGGGGGGACAGCCGGCCGGAGTGGCCGAGCGGTTAAAGGCGCTACAGTCTGGAACCGCACGACCGCTACGGTCGCAGGTTCGAATCCTGCCGCGGGCATGGATGTGTGTGATGTCCTTAGGTTAGTTAGGTTTAAGTAGTTCTAAGTTCTAGGGGACGTATGACCACAGCAGTTGAGTCCCATAGTGCTCAGAGCCATTTGAACCATTTGAACAGGGGGGGACAGATAGCCGTTTACCGTAGTTTTCGTGACCGCCCCATGGATCAAACGAAGCACAACAGATTATGTCGTGCGTGCGATACCGATGTGTTCCATAACTGCACACTGAAAACCGTGTCCGACGCGATCAAAAGCGTGGTAAAAATCTAGCGCAACAAGAGCGCCGTGGAAGCGGCATGTTTGCATCAGCGCCACCCCGTGCTCAAAGTCGCGAACACATCAGTGTTGCCACAGAGGCAGGTTTCATCAGTGTGAATGGCTGGCATTGCCGTAGATCTGAGCCTCTCACGGAGGATGCGTGTCAACAGCTTGTAGTCGGTGTTTGGCATTGTCAATGGTCGAAAATCAAGTGGGCGACAGCCTCCTCCGGGTTTGGGCATCGGAATCAAGAGGCCCTCAGTGAATTCAGATGGTACTTGAAAATCGAGGTTTAGGAGTTCTCTGTACATCTTGAGCCACATTGGGCCCATAAAATCAAAAAACCTTTTGTAAAATTCAAGAGGGAGTCCGTCAGGGCCTGGCGTTCTGCTGTGAGCACCGCGCAACATAGCCTCTCGTAGTTCTTCCAAAGTCACCTCCGACAAGAGCGTAGCATCATCTTGCGAGTACCGCGAGACGGGTGGGTCAGATAGGACTTCCCTGACTCCTACACCCATGTTGTACTCTCGCTCGTAAAGAGGTGTATATGACTGTGAACGCTCGGACGATGTCGACTTGCGTTTCAGCTCGTCGTCCATCCTCCGTCTCGACATCCGTAATGAGCTGCCTCTTCCGCGTCCTCTCCTGTCTCGAATAATATGGTGGAGCGAAGGTCGTTCTCCTCTTACATCATCAGTTGTCCACATACCCTCGAGACGTACGGCGGTGATACGTAGAATTGTGCCTTTACGTAGTGTTCTGCCGATTGTCGTTCCGGCGACGGCGGTTGCACAGCCAGTTCGCGGAGCGGAGTGTAGTAGAAATCAGTGGTCGCAGTATACCAAAAAAATGGCTCTGAGCACTATAGGACTTAAAAGCTATGGTCATCAGTACCCTAGAACTTAGAACTACTTAAACCTAACTAACCTAAGGACATCACACAACACCCAGTCATCACGAGGCAGAGCAAATCCCTGACCCCGCCGGGAATCGAACCCGGGCGCCGTCTCAGTATACCAGCTCGCTCCATCTCGTCCATAGCTGGCTAATGTTCGGCACAAGGCGGGCTTGACATACCGTAACCGCCATTGAAGTATTTAACCGTAGGCGGGTAATTGCCTGTGGCATCTGCGCCATGTGGACTCAACTTCGCGTCTACAATTTACCTCATCAAGAAGGGCCACTTTGAAACGCCACGCACCTCTACTTCGTCGGATGCTTTGGCGGGGGAGGGTGAGAGTACACGCATACACTAGATGCTCCGTGAACGCTGCCGACAGCATCTCAGCGTCGACAACTGCCGAGCGATGGACGCGTGTGACGTAAAGACGATCCAAACGGTTCCCGGAATGACTAGTAAAGTAGGTGTATGCCTTTCGGTCTCCGTGTTGTGTGACCGAAGTGTCTGACAAAGCCAAGTCCTTCACAAGCGCCTGAACTGCGGCATCTGGGCGGATGGTCTGAGCACACTATTAAAATCTCCGCCTACTACCATGTGGTCGGCATTTCCCTGGAAGAGCAGTCAGAGCTGTGTCTTCGGCAAAAAGGCGCAGCGTTCTCTTCTCCTGTCGGTGCCGGAAGGAGCACACGGGTTCACCAGACGAACTGTACCAATCGTGAGTGCGATCCCCCGGGCCGACGGTAAATGGGATACAACAGTTGCCACAGTCCCTTCCCTCAGCAAAATAGCCATACCTCCTCCGCTCACATCTGAAGGCATAGCGTAGGCGTCATATTCGTAAGTATCGATGCAGAGTCCTGATCGGACTTCATGAAGAAAAACCACATCCAGATCTGTAGCTCCTAACGTATCTTGCAACAACATACGGGTTTTGAGAGCAGAAGTAACACCGTTGACGTTGATCGTGGCAAGGCTGTATGCCTGTTTCATCGAGTCGGTGCTTTTACTTGGCATTGCAGGTGGGCAGTATTAGCATTGTGGAGCGTCTTCACGGCATAGAGATAGGAAGCCATGGGTGTGTGTCATGCCGGCCTAGGCGTATGTCGCCGGCAACGTAGACGCTGCCAATGGCATCGCTGTGTCGTCAGGGTCCAGAACTGCATCCTGCATCTCCATCTCCTGCGCCGAGTCTCCCAGGGAGATCGATACCACTGGATCTCGAGAGGCAGACGTAGTCGTGGGTGCTCGTGGGTGCTTCCCCGGGGGCGTGGCTTCGGTGATCTCTCGCATCCCCACAGTGCGCGGACCCACCGGTAGCGGGAGAAGACAGCGAACCGTGTGATACGTTAGTATCCGCCGTGTCGGATCGGTTTAGCGGCTGATACACCTCATCATCCGTCGTTGCTTCCTCGGGTCGTTCTTCTGCGGCGGTCGTTACGGGCCGTTTCTTATGGCGCTTCGGCGATTTCTGTTTACGCTGCCTCGCCTCTGTGTCCGACGCAGGGCAGGGGGCGGAAGCGCCATCCTGTTCTTCACCTTCCACCGCACCGTCGGCTTCTCGTTGTGGCGGTGAGCCTGGGCTGGACGAGACGGCAGCCGAGGCTTCGGCGCTGGAAGACGCTAGGGGCTCCTCAGGAACTGTTGCAGGGGCCTCCAAGGCTTGCATCAACATAGAAGGGTCGTCAAAAACAGCTGGCGTGTCCCGTATCGCCGCCACAACATACGTAATCGGTATAGAGGTCGCTATCGACGGTCGAATGTGATCGGCTGTGGGCGTCTGAACGAGACGGCATTGCAGACATTCGGTACGCATATGTGCTACATGTCCCCATTCGGAGGAGGTCCTCGGCTGACCGTCGTAAATCGCTCGGCAACCAGCGATTGTGAGATACGTTAAGGACAGGGCAAATTTCGAAGGTTTTCCGTTTCTCGGCCTTATGGCCGAGGACTGTGCCATAAGGTTGAAGAGCAAGGGTGACCAAATACGCTGGAACTTCAAATGGTAGCCCAAACACGCGCACATTTTGTATCCACAGTCCAGCATGTACGAGCGTTACCACAGCCACGTTGCCGTCAGAGTGGTAGAGCCTGTAACGTTCCGTCGAGCCGCTGAGAAGTTTGTCACAGACCTCATCATCAGTGAGCTTAAGATAGACAACGCTGGAGATGACAGATAAGTGGGTATCTAATAGGTCTGTGGGGTCAAAATGTATCACATAGCGTAAGAATCTATTTAGAGGGCCTTGAGTCTAGAGGACGTAGTGTCAAACTGATGCTTGCCGTGGCTTTCGGATACGAAAGAGCCATCAGATGTCAGGAGCGTAACTATAACACTCAACACTAGCGTTGTGGCGCGATAAACAACAACACACCCGGAGACGCGACATGGAGCGGCCGGGACGTACCGCACCGCACCACACCCAAAGGCCGACTTTCCATCTGAGCTATCCGAGCACGACTCAGGACACCCTCCTCACAACTTTCATTCCGAGTCTCGGTCCGGCATACAGTTTTAAGCTGCCAGGAAGCTTCATATCAGGACACACGCCGCTGCAGAGTGAAAATTTCATTCTGGAAACATCCCCCAGGCTGCGTCTAAGCCATGTGTACGCAATATCCATTCTTCCAGGAGTGCTAGTTCTACAATGTATGCAGGAGAGCTTCTGTGCAGTTTGGAAGCTAGGAGACGAGGTACAGGCGGAGTTAAATCTGTGAGGACGGGTCGTGAGTCGTGTTTGCGTATCTCAGAGCCGGCACGGTAGCTCAGCGTGTTCGGTCAGAGGCGAAACTGCCCTTTGTAATTAAAAAAAAAAGACTTCACTATTCTACTATGAATTCTTGCTTCCTACCATATTGATTCGCGACTCCGTGGAGTGTTGTGTGCACAACGACCATATATGTTGAATTAAAAGGTCAGCTTTACGGCCAACGCTGACCTTTCTTTTAATCCTACCATATTTCATGATTCCATGTTCACGGGAAGTACCCTGTACATTTCGATGAGTGAGTTTGCCAGTGACAAAATAGACGACATACATGGCCGTATTTTCCGAGTTCTTTGCCTTGGAAGTTTATATTTATTACACCGCGTAGGGCTGTAGACCATAGTACAAGACGCAAAGCTCAACTTGATACGTCCACTCATCCCTGAGAAAATGGGGTCTTAACAGACGGAGGGGCAGGCAGACAGTCGTATAAAAAATGAGACAAAAATTGTTTTCATGTGATATAATTAAAAACTAGCAATTTTAGGATTTTTTTGTCCTTTCGTTGTACTCTCAAACCTTACTTCTTGCCGAATTTCATGATTCTGGGTCAACGGGAACTGTCCTATAGCTTTTAATGAGTGATTTTATGAATTTAAAAGTATGTGATATAAATTCCCGTATATTTCGATTGCATTGACTTAGAAGCTTACATTTACTACACAGCCAGCAGACTACAGACCTTAGTATGAGACATAAAATTCAACTTCTACGTCTACTCGTTCCTTTTTTAACAGCCGCACGGACAGACGGACGGACGTACAGACGAGAAAATCTCTGTTGTTCCATTGTGGAATTGGGGCAACGGCTGGTCAAATATTTAACAAAGAAATTCACCAAACAGCCGTGTAAACTGAGTAGTTCTTTTATTTTATTTTCGCTATCAGTTTCGGCAATTCATTGTGCCATCTTCAGGCCCCAAGGCAAGATTTCGATGGAAGCACTTGAGAATTCACGACGTACAGAAACATAAAAAATGCTTCAAGTGGCTCTGAGCACTATGGGACTTAACAGCTATGGTCATCAGTCCCCTAGAACTTAGAACTACTTAAACCTAACTAACCTAAGGACATCACAAAACACCCAGTCATCACGAGGCAGAGAAAATCCCTGACCCCTCCGGGAATCGAACCCGGGAACCCGGGCGTGAGAAGCGAGAACGCTACCGCACGACCACGAGCTGCGGACACAGAAACATGAAGCTCCAAAATTCCAATATCGATTATTTATTATAGGTGCGTTTGGTGCCCGAACATAGCAAAATAAATTTCCGAAACCGACAGCGAAAATTAAAAAAAAATTCTCAATTTGGCGAATTTCTTTGTTAAACAGACGACAAAGTGATCCTATCAGGATTCCCCTTTTACCGACTGAAGTAAGCATTTTTCGGTCGGGTCGGGTGAGGTATGGGCCATTTATGTTAACGTAGTTTAGATACACGTGTTGGCATAACTGAAAGAACGTAGAACGGTAACTTAAGGCCGGTGATCGAATCCCTCTCTGAGACCTCTTCTTTTACTTTCAATTTTTACGGTACGTAGACCGCAGCTCGTGGTCTAGTGGTTGCCGTTGCTGCCTCGAGAGCACTGGGACCCGGGTTCGATTCCTGGCCAGGTTGGGCATTTTCTCTGCCTGGGGACTGGGTGTTTGTGTTGTCCTCATCATTACCATCATTTTTGATAAAGGCTAGATTGGACTGAGTAAACAATTGGACTGTAAATGAACGGAAATATTGCTCAGTTTATTGTATACATTTATATTTTACAAAAGGCATTAAAGGGAAAGGCTTAGGAAAACTTGGGATAGCAGTTTCCAAGTAAGGATTGTAGTTACAGCATCTTTGAGGACTGTGCGAATAAATTTCCGGTAAAGGATTCAAATGCGTACACGACAAGTCCGATTATAAAACTAGGTCCTTTTACTATCGTATAGTTGAAGATTTGCACTTTCTGGTGTTAAACTCATTGTAAAGCAGCGGAAGAAGTAATATTCTCGGCACCTTGCACAAGTCATAGACGCTGCGTTTTTACTGTTACATGTTTGTTGCAAAGTTTCTACAGAAAAACAGACTTGGTTTACGTTCATCCACGGTTCTTTGTCATCTCACAGTCACCGGAAAAGCACGCGTAACGCTGTTCGAAAGTGAAAACGGAACTAATGGAATACGAAGACCTATACGCTTTAATTAGAATCCTTTCTTGAAAAGTTATTTGCAGGTATGTCGTGGACACTGTAAGTATAATCTCTTCTCGGAAATTTATTTTCTGTCCTAAATGTTCCTTTGCCTTGCCATTACAACCATTTTATAAGAGAATTAAGAAATTCAGTATATAGAGTATACCGATTTATTTGCACCTATAGTACAAACTGAAAATTGTAGAAAAGTCCGCATAGGCATCGACCACATGATCTTTGAATTACCGTTCCGCATTCTTTCCGTTGCGCCAGTCACTGCCTGGAAACTAAGCTCAACGTAAATAGTTCTTACCTCGCTCAACTCGCGCCAGAAATGCTGCTTCTTTATAAACGTTTGGTCGTCTGGAGCTACCACTTCTGTCAGTTTCATTTCTGGCCACGCCCTGCGTATACCATTAATCTCGACGACATCGATGATGATTGGTAGGCGTGGTCGCCTTGGAAGAGGTATTGTACGAACGTCCGTGGTACACCCGAAGAACGGTACTCAAGACTGCTGCGAGGTTTCATTTTAATTTATTAATGGACTAGAACCGCATTGACGCTGTTGGTTTAAAACTTCCATCTCTGTGACGATTCGAAAAACTGCAGTTTTTTAATGCGTTATGGGATCTCTACGAAGTTTTTACACGGTCGTACCTCTAATTTTGAAGAACATGTCCATTTCAACTTTTTGTGGTGGTGGTTTAGACTGCTCTTCGGTACAGTTTTTAATGTGAAGTCTGTCTTCTTTGTTCTCATTTAAATATTTGAGAAGCATATCAGTTCTTTCCCCGTTTTGGGTGGAGGACATTGGCATGTGTCTAAAAGAGATGGTTCCGTTTTTCGCTGAGATTCGGTGGGGGGGGAGGGGGGAGGAATATTTCACACTCAGTTATTTTTGGACACGTCATCAGTGATGTATCAGAGACCATTATTGGGTTCCGATTCCTGTTTGTTATGCAGGATGATTCAGCTGCCCCTACCGATGCCGCTTTATGCAACCCGCAATGTTAACGCTGGCCTTTATTGGTTCAAAATGGTTCAAATGGCTCTGAGCATTATGCGATTTCACTTCTGAGGTCATCAGTCGCTTAGTACTTAGAACTAATTAAACCTAACTAACCTAAGGACATCACACACATCCATGCCCGAGGCAGGAATCGAATCTGCGCTCGGCTCCAGACTGTACCACCTAGAACTGCACGGCCACTCCGGCCGGCTGGCCTTTATTAACCACGCGCGAAATTTTCGTATTCTGTAGCTCGGTAAGCGAGAAAAAATGAGCAGGACCCGTTGTAGGATATTTAATACACTTCAATTTTTTACTGTTAAACGTTTTAGATCGAAGCTACGATTTTCGAGTTATAAAAAAAAAACGTACCGACAGACAGACAGACACCTCAACCTCAGACTCATTCCTCACACCCACGATTTCTAGTACCAGTGAACAACAACTTCCCACTACACGAATTAATCCCGATATTCGATCATTTTGGCCCCTATTCGTAGGGCAGGCACGCCTCGAGCATAGTCGGCTACTTCGTTGACATTATTAATTAAACGTGCTCTTGAGGATTATGAACGCAAAATAGCTATTGTAAACACTACCCTGAAACTAAAGACGATGACAGTTCCATTCGAACTTAACGCTTACAAGCAAAGCACTTTCGTAATGAGAAGGCCTGACAAATACAACGATGTAATTGTTCATGACATGCTGTTAAAATTCACAAACTTGTGTCAAAATTTATTCAATCATCAGTTCTACAATTTGTTAGGGCCCGAATAAGCCGATGGCGTAATAGGGCCAGCCAGTGAGGACCAAAAATGTATAATGAGCAAACTAATTTGAGCAGAAGCAAATTTTTGTTCAGTGTTAGAAGGGAGTGCCCTGAAGAACATACCAGAAATACTGACCCGTGGGAGCTTAGTGTGGAAGTGGGGATACGTTTGAAGGTAAAAATTTGTACGCTTTTCTTGAATAACTCGAAAACTACGGCCTCCAACCAAAAAATATCCCAGTACAAAATTTAACTACATTAAAGATCCTACAAAAGGTCTTGTTCATTTTTTTTCTAGGACTAGTAGTTTGAGCGTAGCGAGTGAGAGAATATGAAAATCCCCTGCGTGGTTTATGAAAGCCATAGATAACATTGCAGGTTGCATGATACCACAGCGGTAGGGGCAGCTGAGTCACCCTGTATTGTCTATGATTTGTAATGATCGCGAATACTCTCCCACCGTGTTGGCGCTCAGTCAGTAGAACGCAACGGTCTACATACGAGACTCGACAAGGACCAGTCGACCTGTCACATCTGATGTAAAGCTTTGGCTCACTACGCAGCGTGTGCTCTGTCAGGTAAAACTTTCACTCCTCGGTCACTGTTGGGCGGACGGCAATTCGCCGGGCGTATTACGTAGCACACGGTGCAGAATTCCCGCTCCTAGGAAAACCTGCCTCAAGAGATCGTGGACTCTGGTTTGTGGCCGCGAGTGCATTGCCACAAAAGTCGCTGGGACGAGAAAGAGGAACGTGACGCAGCGTCACAATGTAATCCCCAGGAAAGAGGCAAGTTATTCAGCCACGTCAGGAGCTACAGCCTTAACGAGAAAAGCGAACATGCATTTTCATTGATTAGTAGTCGTGTACTGTGTCCCTGCAACGAAAACGAACTGGTTTCTGGTGCAACGAACAGGTTTCGCGTTGAGTGCACATCTGGTTGCGGACCTCGGACGAAGCGGAAAAGTACCGGCCAAGGACTACGTGTGGCGTGTGCGTGGTGATTAGGGCACTCCGAAATAAAATCGCCGTACCGTTGGGAGTCATTCCTCTATAGCCCAGAACATGAACCGAAACCCAATTCTGAGATTAATTGTGATTTTGTTTTATTCTTTGTTCAGCATCCATATACTTATCTTTGCAGGTAGACAGAAATACCTAACCGAACATTAGACGAAGATGGAGCTACAAGCGCTTATTATACAGTGAAGTGCAAGGGAACGTTGTTGTTGTTGTGGTCTTCAGTCCTGAGACTGGTTTGAGGCAGTTCTCCATGCTACTCTATCCTGTGCAATCTTCTTCATCTCCCAGTACCTACTGCAACCTACATCCTTCTGAATCTGCTTAATGTATTTATCTCTTGGTCTCCCTATACGATTTTTACATCCGCGCTGCCCTCCAATGCTAAATTTGTGATCCCTTGATGCCTCAGAACATGCCCTACCAACCGGTCCCTTCTTCTGGTCAAGTTGTGCCACAAACTCCTCTTCTCCCCAAACCTATTCAGTACTTCCTCATTAGTTATGTGATCTACCCATCTAATCTTCAGCATTCTTCTGTAGCACCACATTTCTAAAGCTTCTATTCTCTTCCTGTCCAAACTATTTATCGTCCATGTTTCACTTCCATACATGGCTACACTCCATACAAATACTTTCAGAAACGACTTCCTGACACTTGAATCTATACTCGATGTTAACAAATTCCTCTTCTTCAGAAACGCTTTTCTTGCCATTGCCAGCCTACATTTTATATCCTCTCTACTTCGACCATCATCAGTTATTTTGCTCCCCAAATAGCAAAACTCATTTACTACTTTAAGCGTCTCATTTCTTAATCTAATACCCTCAGCATCACCCTACATAATTCGACTACATTCCATGAGCCTCGTTTTGCTTTTATTGATGTTCATCTTATATCCTCCTTTCAAGAGACTGTCCATTCCGTTCAACTGCTCTTCCAAGCCCTTTGCTGTCTTTGACAGAATTACAATGTCATCGGCGAACCTCAAAGTTTTCATTTCTTTTCTATGGATTTTAATACCTTCTACGAATTTTTCTTTTCTTTCCTTTACTGCTTGCTCAATATACAGATTGAATAACATCGGGGAGAGGCTACAACCCTGTCTCACTCCCTTCCCAACCACTGCTTCCCTTTCATGCCCCTCGACTCTTATAAGTGCCATCTGGTTTCTGTACAAATTGTAAATAGCCTTTCGCTCCCTGTAGTTTACCCCTGCCACCTTTAGAATTTGAAAGAGAGTATTCCAGTCAACATTGTCAAAAACTTTCTCGAAGTCTACATATGCTAGAAACGTAGGTTTGCCTTTCCTTAATCTTTCTTGTAAGATAAGGCGTAAGGTCAGTATTGCCTCACGCGTTCCAACATTTCTACGGAATCCAAACTGATCTTCCCCGAGGAGGAAAGTATCCCTAGTGATTATGCTGACTGCGGCTGCGTCGACAGTTCATCAACACATATGGTGATGCTCATTGGTTGAAATATTGCGTGTGTTCCACAGCGATATAATGACAAACCAACGATTAATATTCTGTCATTTGCGCTACTATATTTACATTTGTTTTAACCTACTTCTTACAATGTTGCCCATTTAATTGAATACTAGAATGGCGGTGTACGACACACGTCAAATTAAGAAGGACCTTCAATAACTAATACAACGTTTTTCTTCTTCGCCAATTTCGTTTTTCAGAAATGTGAAATTCGTGGTGAGATATCGCGAAGCGCCGCTCCCTCAATCACTACAGTTTCATGAAGTTCCGGTCGGTGGTGGCGGTGACCGCAGACTTCAGAGTACCGTGCGTAATGGAGGTGCGTCCCAAGCATGGAGCTGTCATAGTTTCTTTTGGTGGAAAAACAGAGCATCGCATATGTTCATGGGCTCTTGTGGGATGTTTACAGAGACGTAACGGTGAATAAAAGCATGCCGAGTCGTTCGGAGAGGCGTCTGTCGCCATCGCAACAAGGTCGCACAAACACCGGCCGCACGCAGCTGTGACTCTTGCAGTCTTGAAAAGTGCGGACACACTGATTCGAGGTGGTCGATGGATCACAGTCGAACACATCCTGATCAATCGGGCGTTCTGTTGATAGTGGTGACACACTCGTTGGGGTACTAAAAGATGGGTGCCTTATAGAAAAAGAACATAATGAGCAACGAAGAACCATATGTGAGGAAATGCTTGCGCGTTACGTGGCTGATGGTGATGAGTTTGTCGTCACTGGCGATGAAACACGGGGTCATCTCTTAGAACCGGAAGCAAAACAGCAATCCATTAGGTGGCGTCACACCACCCTCCTCGGAAGAAAAAGTTCAAAGTTTCAGCCGGTAATTCATGACGACGGTCTTCCGTTTGGCATCCTCCCTCATGGTGCAACGATCAACCCTCTGGCAACTGCAGAAACTTCATCGTGTTCGTCGCCACAAAAAGGCAAAGAAACGCCTCCTCCTCCACGACAACGACAAACGACAGGCCCCACACTAGTCAGCGCATCACAGAGCAGCAGCCGCGCTGGATTAGCCGAGCGGTCTGGGGCGCTGCAGTCATGGACTGTGCGGCTGGTCCCGGCCGTAGTTCGACTCCTCCCTCGGACATGTGTGTGTGTGTTTGTCCTTAGGATAATTTAGGTTAAGTAGTGTGGAAGCTTAGGGACTGATGACCTTCGCGGTTAAGTCCCATAAGATTTCACACACATTTGAACATTTTTGAACAAGTGAAGCTCACAAAGCTTGTCTGGACTGGTCTCCTTCGCACTTAAAGAGTTCCATTTATTTTTCAAAATAAAGTATGCACTTCGACGGACGCAGTACTTGGATGATGGGGAGTTTACTGAGACAGCAAGACGTTGGCTCCGATGTCGACCAGCAGAGCTGTCCTCCCATTAATATACCGTACGTCTTCCGCACTGAACGTGAAATGTAGCTGTCCTGTGTACCATGAGGACTTTCAAGAAGTTTTGTCCATAAATGTGAATGAAATTCAGAATTTGATAAATGTATTCAATATCTGTAGTAGCGAAGTAACCATACTCTTTGTAAATCTGTTCTTGAGACCACAGATGTTGGTCAGTTTACTACTTCTTTTGAAGGGAGTGGCAGGGTGTCTTGGACGGTCTGGCTATGCACTTGGTTTGAAAAGGATGGAAACTGCCCCGTCGTGTAATGGAGGCAACGTTATTTAAAAAGCTTTTTGTAATAATATTTTTGAGAAAAAAGCTTTGAGGAAATGAGACGATATGAAAGCAGTGACAAAGCCATTTTTTATGGGAATCGAGTCTTTTTATATTTGTAACTGTGTAGTTTCTTATAGTTAGAACATTGTGTATGGTTCAAGTTTGTAACATATGGTTTCGTTTTATAATCGAAAGAAGTGTCAAGAATAGTAAATACACAAAGAAAAGTTATTAACGAGATATTTTGCTAACGTCTGCCTCTTCGGAAGACGCCAGAGTACTTATGGAGCCTATCTGCAAGGAATCTGAACAGGTTAGTGAAGTGCCGCATCCCGTTTCAGTGCGCGATTCTGATAGCGTACCCACCGGTCCCCCCAGTGACCCTGCTCTACAGCGTGGCGTGTTTCCTGCCACAGATGTACGCCCTTCCATGTGGCCACTTTTTGTGCTGTTGGCGAGGGTACTCTTCATCGTGTAAACACAACACCCGCGGCTCCTGTCCGTCATAGACCTCGGCGTCTGCCCCCCCCCCCCCAACAATATGATGGTGACCTGGTAAAGATACTGTATTTACGTAAACTATGTGCACTTAGTGCAACTGTTTCAGCGTCATGATCGGCCTCATTTTAATGCTGCTGTTTGGCGTGTTAACATGGGGCTGGCGGAGGCACTGATGGTAGAGGGCATGGGTCATATTGCAGTGGTGCCAGTTGAGACTATCAATAGATCGGGTTTCACCAGGCATCGCCTGCAGCTCGGTAGGTATGGGAAGGGAAGCTGGCAAAGCTTGTAGGTGACAGTGTAGTGGGTGCTGGTGGGTTCACTCAGGAAAAAATTGCTGCAGAAGTTCGTGCTAGAGCTGCAGCTTTTTTAGACTGAAGTCAGCTGATAGGTATACCTGCTTAAAGGGAGTCGCTGAAACTAAGGGTTCACCTTCAGAGGAGGTCATGTTTCCACGTAAAGAAGGTTCAAAAATGGTTCAAATGGCTCTGAGCACTATGGGACTCAACATCTTAGGTCATAAGTCCCCCAGAACTTAGAACTACTTAAACCTAACTAACCTAAGGACATCACACACACCCATGCCCGAGGCAGGATTCGAACCTGCGACCGTAGCAGTCCCGCGTTTCCGGACTGCAGCGCCAGAACCGCTAGACCACCGCTGCCGGCCGTAAAGAAGGAATTAGCATATGTCAACAAAATATAAGAGGTATTATACATAAAGTTAGTGAACTGCTTATAGATGTTTACTCTGAAATTATTGGTATATAGGAAACCCACTTAAATAATTTTACAATTCAGAGGGTTCCTTTAGCAGGACACGGATTAGCTGGCTGTTTTTCAAGGAGTTCCTTGCCGGGTGGGGGAGTGGCCACGTACGTTAACAACAGTATCCCGTTTCAGTACATAGACGTATCACAGCACTGCACTGAATAGATATTTGAATGTTGTGCAGGGGCAGTTAAATTTAGTGAAACCAAACTCCTAATTGTTGTTGTTTATAGGTCCCCAACTCTGACTGCAGAGCATTTCTGTTCAAACTAGAGAGGGTTCTTGGTTCACTTTATAGGAAGTACCAGAAATTAGTGGTATGTGGTGACTTCAATATTAATTTTGTATATGATTGTGCAAGAAAAAGGATGTTGGTAGATCTTCTATATTCGTATAATCTGATGCAGACTGTGTTTTTCCAACTACGGTGCAGGGGAACAGTAGCTAAGTCAAAATGGTGCAAATGGCTCCATGCACTATGCGACTTAACATCTGAGGTCATCAGCCCCTAGACTTAGAACAACTTAAACCTAAATAACCTATGGATTTCACACACATAAATACCTCAGGCAGGATTCGAACCTGCGACCGTAGCAGCCGCGCGGTTCCGGACTGAAACGCCACGAACCGCTCGGTCACAGCGGCCGGCAATAGTTCAGTCACAGACAATATTTTTATTCATTCTTGATTACTAGTTGGGCACTCTGTTAGCAAAAGGGTGAATATCCTTTCAAACCATAATTCACAAATTTTAACTCTAATAGGGTTTTGTACTCATACAAATGCCACTCTCTGCTGCCAAATGGCAGTAGAGAGTTTTTAAACCTCGTTAAGGAACAAGAGTAGCAGGATGTTTATAGTGCTGATAACATAGATGACAAATATAATGCTTTCTTAACACATTTCTCATGCTCGTTGAGAGTTGCTTACCATTAGTACGTTCTAAAAAGGGTACTAGCAGCAATAGGCAGAATGGGTGGCTGGTTAGTGGGACGAGGATATCACGTAAACCAAAGCGGAAATTATATCAAAATGTCAGAAATACTCACAATCCAGCTACAGTAGCCCATTACAGACAGTATTATAAGGTGCTTAAACACGTTATTAGGAAGGCAAAGAATGTGTAGTACGCAAATAGAGTAGCCAATTCAAAAGATAAAATTAAAACCGTATGGTCAGTTCTGAAGGAAGTGCCTGGTCAGCAGCACTAGGTCGACGATATAAAGTCGGTTCGTAGTAAAAATATTTCTGTTGCTGATAAGTCAGATATATATGCACAGTATTTAAAAATCATTTTCTGAGCATTAGTTTCTTCAGGGCATCATATAACTCTGTTGGAAAATTCCTTTCCGAGACTGATGTCTGAAACACTCCTCTGTAAAACTGACAAGGGGATGATTGAGTCAATAATTAAATCACTGAAGACTAAGGACTTTCATGGATATGATGGACTGCCTAGCAGAACATTAAAGTATTGTGCTGCACATGTCAGCCCAACCATATTTGTAACTTCTCCTTTAAGGAAGGTCAGTTTCCTGAACGATTAAAGTACTCAGTAGTAAAGCAGCTTTATAAAAAGGGAGAAAGGGAAAAGGTAGACAGTTTTAGACCTATTTCTGTGCCATCAGTGTTTACTAAAGTTATAGAAAAGGCCGTGTATGTAAGGATAATTGATCATTTTATGTCACATAATGCGCTATCAAATGTACAGTTCGGCCTTAGAACACGCTTAACAACTGAAAATGGTATATTCTCTTTTCTCTGTGAGGTACTGGATGGATTAAAGAGAAAATTTCGAACGCTAGGCATATTTTTTGATTTAACTTAGGCATTTGATTTGTTGATAACAAAATATTGCTCCAGAAGTTGAACCATTACAGAATACGGAGTGTAGCTCACAGTTGCTTCACCTCTTACTTTAACAACAGACAGCAAGGGCTCATTGTTCACAGTGTTGAGAATAATTGTGATGTGGGGTCTGAGAGGGGTACGTTCTAATGCGGGGGTGCTCCAGATCACTGTGTTGAGGCCACTCCTGTTATATTAATGATATGCCCTCTAGTATTACGGATAATTCTAAAATATTTCTGTTTGCTGATAACATTAGCTTTGCAGTAAAGGATGTTATGTCGAACATTGGCTCTGTTCCAAATAGTGCACTTCATGACATGGCTTATAGAAAATAAAGTATAGCTCAATCAGAGTAAGTTTTTACCGTTTCTAACACACAATTCAGCAAAACTAGACGCTTTAATTTCACAGAATGGGCGTATTATTAGTGAAACAGTTCAAATTTCTAGGTGTTCAGATATATAGTAAACTGTTGTGGGAAGCCCACGTTCATGATCTTGTTCAAAGACTTCATGCTGCCATTAGTACTATTCGAAAGGCATCTGAAGTCAGTGATGGTTCGACACGCAAATTAGTCTAGTTTGCTTATTTTCATTCGCTTATGTCGTATAGTATTATATTTTAGGGTAACTCTTCCCAGTCTAAAAGGACATTTTTGGGCTCAGAAATGGGCAGTTAGGGCAATAACTAGTGTAAGTTCGCGAACCTCTTGTAGACCCCTGTTCACGAGTCTGGGTATTTTGACATTGTCCTCTCAATGTATGTATTCTTTAGTGTTCTTTCTTTTTAACAATATCAGCTTATTCCCAGGAATTAGCAGCTTTCACCAAGTTAATACTCGGCAGAAATCCAACCTGCATTTGGTTGCACTTCCTTAACTCTTATGCAGAACGGTGTGCAGTATACTGCTGCAACCATTTCCAATAAGCTACCACAAGAATTAAAAAATCTTAGCACTAATCCACGCGCCTTCAAATCAAAACTGAAGAGTTTCCTCGTGGGTCGCTTCTTCTATTCAGTTGAGGAGTTCCTTGAAAAATTAAACTGATTCTTATGTTATGTTGTTGATTGCATTTACTTAAACTTATGGCTTGACTTTTTGGGTTCATAAACATTTTATTTTATCTGTTATTACTTTTATGTTGTAATTTCATGTAGCGGGACATCCCATGATGTTGGAGATTTGCTCCTCAATTTAGTCCCATGGAACTAGACCTGCAAATAAATAAATAAATAAACTTAGAGCCTCGAAGACCGCCGTGCACAAACCAATGGAGGCAGCCGTCGTCCGCCAGCCTGACACTCCCTGGTCGTCCATAACAAAGCTCGGCTTAAAGAAACGTAAATCGTGGCGCCTGTGTGGAGACTACCGTTGGCTCAACTAATACAGACCGTTATCCAGTCCCTAACTTACAGGACTTCGCTCAAACGTTAGCGGGCGCCAAAATATTCAGCGTTATTGACTGTAAAACATTATACCTCCCAATTCCCATGGCGGAAGAGGGCATACCGAAGACTACACGTTTTGTATATCCCTTACGGATTAAAAAACGCGGTGCAAACGTGGCAGAGATTTATGGACAAAGTTTTGTTCAGTTCAAATGGCTCAAATGGCCCTGAGCACTATGGGACTTAACATCTGAGGTCATCAGTCCCCTAGAACTTAGAACTATTTCAACCTAACTAACCTAAGGACTTCACACACATCCATGCCCCAGGCAGGATTCGAACCTGCGACCGTAGCAGCCGCGCGGTTCCGGACTGAAGCGCCTAGAATCGGCTCTGCCACCAGGGCCGGCTTTTATTCAGTCTACCGTTTTGTTATGTCAGCAGAAAAGCACGAGGCTCACTTACAGAAAGTCCTCGACAGGCTGGCCGCCCGCGGGGTCGTCATTAACGTGTGTTACGGCAAGCCCGCGCGACGTGCGCCGGACACCACGCAGATGCCTCGGGCATCCGCGCGACACTTGAGAAGACTGACGAGGATACGACTCGTGCCACCGCCGTCCACCTACCAACACTTAGGTGTCGTAAACTTCTTCAGGAGACACGCAGCTGAGACTCTTCTTTCTCTGAACAGTCTTGTGTGGGCAGAATTCTGTGGAAAACACCGTCTCAAATGAACACAGCCTGTCCAGTCTGCCTTTGATAAAATCAAGGAAGACTTCACGCGACTACATTCGTTCATCCGTCTCCGGACGCCTTGCTTATTATGACAGTGGGCGCGAGTGACCTCGCTGTTGGTGCCGTGTTACAACAGGAGATAGCCGGCACTCCCCATGCCTCTGCAGGTTCTCTCTCGTAGACTTTCAGACACGCAGCGTAGGTGGTCAACGCTACTCGTCATCTACGAGGCCGCGCGCTACTTTCGAGAAGAGATAGAGGGCAGACCTCTTACCGTTAACATGGATCACCGTCCCCTGCCACACGCGTTACGCAGCTCATCTGAGGACCCCTCCCCCAGGCATTTCAGATTTAATTTCACAATTTACCACCGTCGTGCGCCATGTCGGAGGCGCTGACGACATTGTCGCGGGCTATTTATCGGTCATCACCTCTTCCTCCGCCCAGCTCGACTACGACGGGGTCGCCGAAGCGCAAGACTCGGATCAAGACGTACGGAACCTCTTTTGTGACCCGGGCACAGGCCTAAAACTTGAGCAACATACCTTCCCTGGCTTTATCAAACCCATTCGGTGCGACGTTCCCCGTGACAGGATCCGATCAGTCGTCCCGAAACCTTTACGTTAACAAATCTTCGATCTCATCCACAATCTCGCACACACAGCGATACGAACCTCTGTAGGTTTAGTGACAGAACGTTTCCTGTGGCCCCACGTGTGCAAATTCTGTACCACATGGACCAGAGCACGCATCCCATGCCAGCAGAGGAAAACAGGCCGCCAAGCTCCCCCATTGGGAAAATCCCAATGCCCGAGGAGGGGTTACAACAAGTGCACATGGACATAAAAGAACTACTTCCAGCATAAGATGGACAGCGTTAAGTTATATCGCTGTGTGTTAGAGTTACGCAGTGGGTCGACGCACACCTACTGCTGATACACTGAAGACACAAAGAAACTGGTACACCTGCCTAATATCGTGTAGGACCCTCGCGAGCACACAGAAGTGCCGCAACATGACGTGACATGGACTCGCCTAACGTCTGAAGTGGTTCTGGAGGGAACTGGCACCATGAATCCTGCAGGATTGTCCATAAATTCGTAAGAGTACGGGGGGGAGGGGTGGGAGATCTCTTCTGAACAGCACGTTGCAAGGCACCCCACATAGGCCAGCGGAAGTATTTAAACTCAGAAGAGTGTTCCTGGAGTCACTCTGGTCGTGTGGGGTGTCGCACTGCCCTGCTGGAATTCCCCGTCGGTGACCACAATGGATGTGAATGGACGCAGGTGGTAAGATAGGATGTATACGTACTGTCACCTGTCAGAGTCGTATCTAGACGGATCACGGGTCCCATAATACTCCACGTCCACACGCTCCTCACCAATAAAGAGCCTCCACCTGCTTGAACAGTCCCCTTCTGACATGCAGGGTCTATGGATTCGTGAGGTTGTCTCCATACCCGTACAGTTCCATCCGCTGGATACAATTTGAAACGTCCGACCGGGCAACATGATTCCAGCCTCAACAGTCCAACGTCGGCTCAGACGATCCATAAATCTCTGTGTCGTGCAGTCATCATGGGTACACTAGAGGGCCTTCGGCTCCGAAAGCCCATACCGATAATGTTTCACTGAATGGTTCGCACGCTGACACTTGTTGATAGCCCAACATTCAAATCTGCAGCAGTTTGCGCAAAGGTTGCACGTCTGTCACGTTGAACGACTCTCTTCAGTCGTCGTTGGTACCGTTCTTGCAGGATCTTTTTCCAGCCGTAGCGATGTCTGAGATTTGATGTTTTACCGCATTCCTGAGATTCACGGTACACTCGTGAAATGGTTGCACGGGGAAGTCCCTACTTCATCTCTGCCTCGGGATGCTGTAACCCATCGCTCGTGCGCCGGTACCACGTTCAAACTTGCTTAAACCTTGATAACCTGCCATTGTAGCAGCAGTAAGTGATCTAACAACTGCGCCAGACACTTGTTGTCTTACATAGGCGTTGCCGACTGCAGTGCCGTATTCCGCCTGTTTTCATATCTCTGCATTTGAATACGCATGCCTGTACCAGTTTCTTTGGCGCTTCAGTGTATATCCTCTGCAACTGTTGTCAAAGTCTTGTGTCGCTCACTACCGATCAGGACAGACAGTTTGAGTCCTCTCTATGCAATGTACTGTGCCATCTTTGCGGCTTCTACCGCCTCAATAACACCGCGTACCACCCGCAGTCGAACGGTCTCGTTTAAAGATGGTGCCGCACTTTAAAAGCGTCCCTTATGTGCTAGACTGAATAATGGACAGAAGCCCTTCCCTGGGTATTTGCTCGGCATCTTGATGCATCTTTAGCCGAGATCCTGTACGGCGAGACATTACCTCCCGATTTCGTCATAGAGGCTACACCCCCACCGATCGTGACCTGCCAGATCTCGTCACCCGCGTCAGGTGCCACATAGGGAACCTGTATATACCTTCCCCGCCCCCCGCCCCCCGCCCCCACGGCTTCACACCGGGCAACGGCGCACGTCTTCGTCCATAAGGACGTGTCCACCTCCTCGTATGTGATACTCTACACGTAGACTCTGTGAGACCGGCCCTGTACCCGCCGTACACAGGCCGTCATCAAGCATCTACTCGCCGTACGACCACATTCGAAATCATGATCGGGGACAGACGATCGACACTATCTGTTAACAGACTGAAGCTGGCTCGGACCATCGCAGAACGATCTCCGTATCCGCCATCTAGCCCTACAATCGACCAACCTCTCCAACTTGCTCCCTGATGATATATCTGTGACGCTCATCGACGAAAACCTGGTCGTCTTCGCGAAGTACGAAGACAGGAGATCCGGGGCCAGCACGATTTCGCATCGTTACTGAACCGTGAAATTACTACTGGTTCACCAAAGGTTATTAATCTCAATCAATACACAAAATGTAAAATGGAAGTAGGTGCCAAGGAATAACTGGTGAAATTACACACAATTTTCAATAACACTCTTTATTCAAATTTATTCAAATTTGGTGCAAGTCTTTACGATAGTTAAAAAAAAAGACCAACAATCATTTAACAAATAAGTCACAATTTACGATAGGAAAGAACTTTTAAACTATTAAATTATTATAAAAGATTTCAGGCCAGTAAAAGGCAAGTACAGGTAAGCAATTTAACGTATACAACGCGACGCTGTATAATATTTCAAGCTCAGCCAAATTACAGGTCAATTTCACTCCATTCATTAAATGGCGCAGAATCTAACTTGTCTGCAACATCTAAAGACCATCCTGTTTACAAAAGTTCTCAAAATAGAAAAACCAAAACGCATGAGTCATGCACACGGGGGAGACACTCACACTTAATAACATTAACATTTCCAAAATATATAAAAAAACAAATTTTACAAATTTCTGCCAGTTAACCTGCGGCAAACACACACGCTCGCCAGGTAGGACTTGCGAACTTTTACAACATTTTCCTTTCAAGGCAACAATTTCTACCAGTAATAAAATGGCAAACTTTTGCATGGCAAGAAAACACACTAATAACCAACTACCTGTGTAAAACACATAAGCACTTTGAGTAAAAGCCTTAAAAGGTATTGAATTGGAAAAACACACAACAGTTTTTGCTGACTAGAAACAATATAAAAAATTCACTATGGCGGACACTAACAGCCTTGCTTGATTATAGCGAAATATACATAAACACAAATTTACTTAAGTTACAGCTTCCAGATGAGCAGGAATTCGTTATGCAATTGGCTAGTTGTTACTACGAGGCAAAAGAAATTTTTCTTCTTTCTTAGAGTACCTTTTACACATGAGTCTAGTAATACTAGTTAAGGTAGGCGAGAGAATGGATGGGGTCTTAGTGCCTTGCATTTTAAACAGTACAGTCATTGGTGCCTTAGACTTTCACAGACATGGCAGAGGCTAACAGTCGAATAAACCCGTAGATAAGCTGGGAGGGGAAAGAAGTAATCCGAACCACAGATTTACTCTGACTGCCCCCCTTTCGTCCTCAAAAGGGGACAAACGGACCACCCTTTCTAATATTACCACCTTCCCGCGGGTGGGCAGACGAGAATGAATTGCGAGAAACCCCCAAAAAATACGGCTGGTATCATTAACAAGAATAAGTAAATTGAATTCAGTTAAACTTCATAAAATCTGTTAACAGTCAATACTCAAATTCTGGTGCGTTACGACTCCCAGGACTGAACCAACGCAGCATCTCCAAATGCTCTGCCGAGCCGCCCGCTGTCAGCTGTTTCAACGGACTCAGGAAGGCGCGCCGATTTTCAGAACCTCCTCGCCGGTCGACAGCATACGGCCGAACTGCAGATTAGGCCCCTTGGGGACCCACGCTCAGGAAGAATCCTTTCGCGACGAGCAGTTAACGCCCCATACCACGGAGCCGCTGCTCGCGTCGCTTACGCTGATGCCGCGGTCTGCGTGCTGTCCCTCTAGCACCGGCAGAGAAGTCGCTTCTTGATGCCCCGACTGCCAACTCTCCACGAAAGCCCATACAGCCAACTCTTAAACCCACACAAACAGCCCACTTTTCCCCTTTCCCGCTAGAGGGAGACACCGAAGCCTTCAATTGCGACAAAGGCGCGCAACGAAGGGCGACTGCTTCACGCTACGCGCTGCGCCGCGCTTTTCAAGGCTAACTTTACTACGGCTAAGTTACACCACATCTCGCCTGTACCGACCGATGTGGACACGACGGAACCCATTACCGAGGGCTCCCGCATCCTAACCTCACCGGTTTACAGCACGGCTGTCCCAGCTACAGTCGACAATCGAACTACACTGTCGGCCACTCCATCTCCGACGCCCACCACCGAGGCTGCTACCGACGACAGAGCACAACATCCCGCTATGGACGCGTCCTCCGGCCTCCTGCCGCGTCAGAGACAACGAGATCTCCGGCATCACTGTGGCCCTTGACACACCACAGATCAACGCGGACACCTCGCCTCCTAGCATCGCCTCCTGTTCTCCTACGCTCTGCACTAACGGAAAGGGGGGTGGGGGTGCGGGAAATCCTGTGGCCACATAGCGACTATTCATGGCCTCTAACTGACAAAATAAACATCGCTGCCCTGTGACAGTTTTGTACTAGCCGAACGTCCATCATATAAAGTAATGATCTTTCCATCACACCATGCCATTAAAATAGATACACCACGAAGGTGACGTGCTACAGACGCGAAACTTAACTGACAGGAAGAAGATGCTGCGATATGCAAATGATTAGCTTTGCAGAGCATTCACACAAGGTTGGCGCCGGTGGCGACACCTACAACGTGCTGACATGAGGAAAGTTTCCAAACGCTTTCTCATACACAAACCGTGGTTGACCGGCGTTGCCTGGTGAAACATTGTTGTGATGCGTCGTGTAAGGAGGAGAAATGCGTACCATCACGTTTCAGACTTTGATAAAGGTCGGATTTTAGCCTATCGCGATTGCGGTTTATCGTATCGAAACATTGCTGCTCGCGTTGGTCGAGATCCAATGACTGTTAGCATAATATGGAATCGGTAGGTTCAGGAGTGTAATACGGAACGACGTGGTCTGTCCCAATGGCCTCGTATCACTAGCAGTCGAGAAGACAGGCATCTGATCTGCATGGCTGTAACGGATCGTGCAGCCACGTCTCGATCCCTCACTCAACAGATGGGGATGTTTGCAAGACAACAACTACCTGCACGAACAGTTCGACGACGTTTGCAGCAGCATGGACTATCAGCTCGGAGACCATGGCTGCGGTTACCCTTGACGCTGCATCACAGACGGGAGCGCCTGCGATGGTGCACTCAACGACGAACCTGGGTGCACGAATGGCAAAACGTAATTTTTTCGGATGAATCCAGGTTGTGTTTACAGTATCATGATGTCTCATCCGTGTTTGGCGACATCGCGGTGAACCCACATTGGAAGCGTGTATTCGTCATCGCCATACTGGCGTATCACCCGGCGTGATGGTATGGGGTGCCATTGGTTACACTTCTCGGTCACCTCTTGTTCGCATTGACGGCACTTTGAAGAGTCGACGTTACATTTAATAAGTGTTACGACCCGTGGCTCTACCCTTCATTCGATCCCTGCGAAACCCCACATTTCAGCACGACAATGCACGACCACATGTTACAGGTCCTGTACGGGCCTTTCTGGATACAGAAAATGTTCGACTGCTGCCCTGGCCAGCACATTCTCCAGATCTCTCACCAACTGAAAACGTCTGGTCAATGGTGGCCGAGCAACTGACTCGTCACAATACGCCAGTCACTACTCTTGATGAACTGTGGTATCGTGTTGAAGCTGCATGGGCAGCTGTATCTGTACACGCCATCCAAGCACTGTTTGACTCAATGCCCAGGCGTATCAAGGTCGTTATTACGGCCAGAGGTGGTTGTTCTGGGTAGTGATTTCTCAGGATCTATGCACCCAAATTGCGTGAAAATATAATCACATGTCAGTTCTAGTATAATATATTTGTCCAATGAATACCCGTTTATCATCTGCATTTCTTCTTGGTGTAGCAATTTTAATGGCCATTAGTGTATTTGTGGCTATATACGTGGGTTTCCCAGAAAGTAATGCAACGCATTTTTTTATGGGCCCAAACAATGCTACGAGTGAGAAACGTTATGTACGTATTATTTGAAGCCTCCTCAGTGAGAGGGCCAAGTTTCCGTCACTTCCGTCAGATAGCGTAGCTGCAGGGCAGTTTCAAAATGGCGTCTGTTGGTCACGTACGTTGTGATATACCTTATACCTTTTGCATTTCTTGCTTTTGTGTTTTGGTTTCCTTTAAAGGCAAAGAGAAAAGGTGAAGTGGTAGCTCAGCGTAGAGCCAGCGCCTACTGTCATGTATTTTTTATTTTCGAATCTCTTCCTGTTCCTCGGTAAGAGGAAGGTCTCGCTCTCTGCCAATGAACCAAGATAGACGCACGTCATTTTAGAGCGTAATCAGTGGTAGCCATTTTGGGTTGAGAGAATAAGTAAAAAGTCTGTATTTTTTATGTATGAAGAAGAAATAATGCGTTCGTATTTCATTAGTGAAAAATTGAGTTGTTATTCCAAGAACAATTCAAGAAGCCCACCTGTGTACGTCGGAGCTAATAAGAAGATCCGATTACAAAGGAAATGATGGACACGGTCAAGATTTTGTAGTTGTATACGACGATCGCACGTAGTATTACTAATTAGTAAGCATAAATCTACAGCAAGAGAAGGACTATTTCGTCCATGCAGAAATAATGTGAGCCAATTTACAGGCACAGCTTATTGTGTCTGTCCGAGCGCCGAAAAATTAAAGTCATTATTTCCATATATTATACAAGGTGTTACAAAAAGGTACGGCCAAACTTTCAGGAAACATTCCTCACACACAAAGAAAGAAAATATGTTACGTGGACATGTGTCCGGAAACGCTTACTTTCCATGTTAGAGCTCATTTTATTACTTATTTTCAAATCACATTAATCATGGAATGGAAAGACACAGCAACAGAACGTACCAGCGTGACTTCAAACACTTTGTTACAGGAAATGTTCAAAATGTCCTCCGTTAGCGAGGATACATGCATCCACCCTCCGTCGCATGGAATCCCTGATGCGCTGATGCAGCCCTGGAGAATGGCGTATTGTATCACAGCCGTCCACAATACGAGCACGAAGAGTCTCTACATTTGGTACCGGGGTTGCGTAGACAAGAGCTTTCAAATGCACCCATAGATGAAAGTCATGAGGGTTGAGGTCAGGAGAGCGTGGAGGCCATGGAATTGGTCCGCCTCTACCAATCCATCGGTCACCGAATCTGTTGTTGAGAAGCGTACGAACACTTCGACTGAAATGTGCAGGAGTTCCATCGCGCATGAACCACATGTTGTGTCGTACTTGTAAAGGCACATGTTCTAGCAGCACAGGTAGAGTATCCCGTATGAAATCATGATAACGTGCTCCATTGAGCGTAGATGTACGAAACTAAAATGAGCTCTAACATGGAAATTAAGCGTTTCCGGACACATGTCCACATAAGATCTTTTCTTTATTTGTGTGTGAGGAATGTTTCCTGAAAGTTTGGCCGTACCTTTTTGTAACACCCTGTATATTTTTTATTATATTATAACGTTACAAGCAACGTGCCGCCTTTGAATTTCTCACTGCAGGGAAAGTCACTGTGGGGAAATCCACAAACGCTTGTGCAAAGTCTATGGAGCATCTGCTGTCGGCAGAAGTACAGTTAGTCGCTGGGCACGGAGGGTGAGGTCATCAGAAGGCGGTTCGGCGGAGCTCCACCATCTGCAGCGGTCGGGGAAACCATCCACGGCTGTCATACCTGGCAGACATGCTCTTGGTTCGCCCTCAAGGAAGGCCAAAGAACGAACGGGACGGAGACAACGTGGAAAAATTTGGAAATCTGTGGTATGCGACCAAACTGCTAAGGTCATCGTCCAGAGGCTTACACGCTACTTAATCTAACTTAAACTAACTTCCACTAACGGCAACACAGACGCCCATGCCTCAGGGAGGGGGGGAGCCACGCTAACCGTGGCAAGGCGCCTCAGACCGCACGGCTACCCCACGTGGCAAACAACGTGGAAAAATAGGGTATGTAGATACAACACCCTTTTTCCATGTGTGTAATTCTCATTATGGCCAATAAAGAATTGTTGAACAAAAAAATGCGGTGCATTACTTTCTGGGAAACCCTCGTAGAATCTGAACCAGTCAGAAGAATGAGAGCAATCGAACAAGAATGCGAAATGGAAGATGGATTTTCTCATACACTCTTGTCTGGATACTGGTCTGATACAACACAAGACAGAGTAAAAAAGCAGTATTATGTTAAAGAGTTTTGATGGATCAGTTTTTTCTGCCCAGCAGACTACTTTCAGCTCATGATGCGCAAGAATCGCTTCTTATCGAATCCACAGAATTGCGCTTAATTAATAAGAATCTGGTCGACTAAACTACGGACACGCTTGCGACATATCATTTTGGCAAGACGTTTTAAAGAAGACATTGAGGCTTGCCAAAATTTACTGCAAGAACTCGAAGTTGACAGTGAGAAATTTTACTGGTGAAATAAATACAGAAACAGAAACAGATAAAATTTCCAGTTACAACGAAGCAGATCAGATGACGTATATTCCGCAAATCGTAACAACATTGATCAACAGAATAATCAATATTCTAATAGCTGTGATCACAATTATTCATACAACTGGCATGCATGAGAACAGTGTAACAATCGCGGCAATTTCAGGCGCTGAAACAGAGGCCGCAGTTTAGGAACCAAAGACGTTACTGCAATAATGGTGATTCCAAAAGAAATCAGTATAATGAAAGGAATAATAGTAATTGGCGCGAAAGGTGAAATTTCAATTCAAATCGAGTAACTAAGAGCACTGATTTCAGGTAATATGACAATCATTATAACCAAACACGAGATGGTTCGTGTGATCGTTAACAGTTATTAGAAAAGAAATAATCATGAGAGGCACGGTCGCGGAAACTTTAGTCCTGAAAGCCGTGCTGTAGCACCTGATCCTTGTGATGATATTAGACGTGACGATCGACTGATGACAATGCGGTAAAAGGCTCGTTCGTCGATACAGAGAATTCCTCCATTCACACCACAAAAATCGTACATTGAGAACCCATTATAAGTGTAATGGTAATGAAAACAAGGAACACAGGTGATATCGATCATACTCCTGTTAATGTAGAGACTGATGATGACGCAGCACTAAACGTAGAGGAAATTAGTGTTATTGACTGGGTAGCTTTAACTTGTCTTGGTCAGATGATGACAGTGGACGTGAAAACAGATGTACCTCCACAAGCAGTAGGGGACATGACTAATGATACGGTAGTGGATTGTGGTGACACTTTCTTAGGAAAACATTTTATGACATGGATTCAGAGGAGAGTCGAATAAATTTTGTCCAGTTTGGTGATATTAGAGATACCTTGTTGGAAGAGAAAGTAAACAATCAGAACATCGTAACCCATCCTATAATGTCAATTTGTGTTGGAAAAGTCACTTTATCAATGGTGTTAGGTAGTGCTGCTTTGGATATCAGTGAGGCAGCTTTCAGTAAATGTCTGAAGTCAACTGTTTATTTCCACTGCAATGAGCCAAAATTAATGGTAAAATTATTGGAATAAGTGTAAAGGTTAAGAAACAGACACGTTTAGATTTCATTTGCCAAGCTCATCAGTTCTATGCCAACTTCTTAATTGTGCCCTTTCTTACTACACAAATGACATTAGGTGTTGATTTCTTGACTGAATACAAGGCTATTCTAAACTTTAATGATGCTAAAGCGAGAGTCGAAGTCGATGGTAAGCTAGTCTGTTTGCAGTTTGAGGATTCAATTTCAAAGGAGGAGGAAGATATCAACTATTTGAGGTTTTTATCTCCGTCAAAATCAAAAACTTCCAATGAAGCTATTGGTTATAAGCACTTATGAGAAGATGGAACTGTCTTTTCATATCTCTGAAATTATACATGATTAAGTAGACAATGTAAACGCAGTGTAAAGGACGCTTCTGAAGTAGATAGGCAAGAGTTATTAGATGTCTTACAGTCACATTCCGAAGCCTTTGTCAACAATCCTGATACCACATAAAATTTTCTATATGAATTTAAAGTCACGGAACATGAGAAGTGACCGGCCGGGGTGGCCAAGCGGTTCTAGGCGCTACAGTCTGGAACCACGCGGCCGCTACGGTCGCAGGTTCGAATCCTGCCTCGGGCATGGATGTATGTGATGTCCTTAGGTTAGTTAGGTTTAAGTAGTTCTAAGTTTTAGGGGACTGATGACCTCAGAAGTTAAGTCCCATAGTGCTCAGAGCCATCTGAACCATCCAGATGAACCAACATGAGAAGTTTTTTGTGTGGTGTCACCGCCAGACACCACACTTGCTAGGTGGTAGCCTTTAAATCGGCCGCGGTCCATTAGTACATGTCGGACCCGCGTGTCGCCACTGTCAGTGATCGCAGACCGAGCACCACCACACGGCAGGTCTCGAGAGACTTACTAGCACTCGCCCCAGTTGTACAGCCGACGTTGCTAGGAAAGGTTCACTGAGAATTACGCTCTCATTTGCCGAGACGATAGTTAGCATAGCCTTCAGCTAAGTCAATTGCTACGACCTAGCAAGGCGCCATTTCTCCTTTGCTATGTATCTAATGAAGCATGTACAGTAACAAGACCAATGTTCACCAATTATGGATTAAAGTTAAGTATTCCAGAAGCTACGTACTTTTCTTTATAGCATTCATTACGTATCCTGTTTCAGACCTCACGCCAGCCTGCGTGAGTTTATAGCGTGCATTTCGGCTTCGTCAAACAACACGGTGTTGGCACTTCTGCCGACACTTCATTTTGTTCCACCTTATGTTATTCCATTGGTATACAAGGAGAGAGGAAACAATGAAGTCCATTGTATGTGGAGAATCTATCTCTGTATGATGGGTGGATCAGTTAGCGACTGATGCCTCCTCGAGCTGGGTGTTACTATTTCTTCTTTTAATTCATTTTGTACTCGAATTCTAGGTTATAAGTGTAAATGACTCTTCCTACTATCCTAGTAAGTATAGTGAAATAAGTTTTGATACTGTTTGACCTTCCACTACAAGAAATTACTTTCTTAACTGATCACAAATGTAATCTGCCATGAAATTTTGGTAATTTGTGAATGATGTTTCAGAAGTATACCGTACTGATGCCATTTTGAGACGTTTGAAGACAGTTGTATGAAGCTAACAATCCTCATCTGTTGACTACTGGCAACACGAAGATATTAGCTGACAATTTCCAGATGAATATGTGTATAGTGAGAAAGTGAACATGTGTTAAAAGAAGTACTGCAATCAAAAGGTAGGAGATAATGTGATTATGATGTAGCTAAATTTCTGTGATAAAATAGGTTTTGATATTATACAATAAGGTAAATGGTACTTATGCTGAGCAATAATGAAGGAACAATATCCATTGAATTATGATTTTTATGTAGGTGAAGAGATGTTTTTATGAACAAGTATTTGAGAAAGCCAATGACAAGCAAAGATGATGTTATTTCAGTAGTGATGACGCACGTGGATGTTTTTATGGACAATTATTTCAGGGGTAAAGGAAGATATTTGTCCCAGTAATTCTACTGTATGTGGCTTAATATTAACTTTTCAGGTACGGTGTGTAGCAGAGAAACAATAACTTAAATACATATAACATGAACATTTTCTTTCAGAACTGTGCTTTGTATATATATCTTTGTGAGGAATCGCTCAACACATCATAGAGCTATTTTGTGGTTGCTGCTGATCTCCGTAGTTTCAAGAACTTGCAGATTGTTAATGAAAATTTTCTATTCTAAGAGTGTCCACACAACAACTACCTGCTCTGGTGATCACCATAGTTATTCCTAAAGTTGCAATATATGGTATACGTGGCAGTTAACATTCTAGCAAGACAGATACAAGGCTACAACTAGAAAACTGGATCCAAATCCTTTCATTTACATTATGTACTTTACGAATAAAGATGAATACTTAACAGTGACAACTGACGCCAAACTGATGATCAATTGTATACATGTTTGAGCAATCTGATTAAAATAACATGTGAATTTTACTGACAGGAGATATATATGATTCATATGACAACCAGGTTATAAGATAATTGTTCATATTGTACATTACATAAGAACTTTGAGTAAGGGACTTGTATATGGAATAACATATTAGGATAATTCATTGCAGTATTAAGATGGATGTACCCAGTTACCTAATTACTTTGTAAATATTTTTCATGTATTCTGGACATGCGTGGAGGTGATCTTCGTTAACATGCACGCACAAACCTTAATGGAAAGATAATGCTGGATGGCTTCATGCTTTTTACTGTGGTACTACGTTGAGTGTCACACCATGTCTCACTCACACTAAGTCTCTGCTTATGAAAGATGGACCAATGGAAACACTACTCATTATGGCAGTTCTACAGCAATGATTGTAGCTCTTCAGATTATGCGTTGTCAGTGGATGTTGTGACACGACACTTCATCATCCCTGAGTCTTCCTGGATATCGTACTTATTTTGAGCCCTGTGGATTGTCAGTGGAGAAAACGAAGGCGAAGTAACATACTCCCTAAGTCTGTCCCGGGAATGTGTTCAGGCTACCGTGTTAGTGCAACTATGAAAAGCGTGTGCGACAAAACAGCGATGCGTCTGATATTTTGCTGTGATACTCTGTTTCTCCCATGGCATGAGGTTGTCCTCGTAAGTTTTCTTAATAATTGTGAACAGACAGTTCTATGTATTTTTCTATCATACTGTAAACGTGTATAACTTTCTTGTTTTATTTGAACTGACAAGAATATTCACTTGTCTTCGTATCATTTTCTTAAACATTTGAACAAGCAATTGTAACTGCTTTGTAAAGTTTTGTACCATGTTGCATGAAAGTCGTGTATCTTTCTTACTTTTCATTTGAATTGACAGGAATTCTTATCTGTCGATACTGGTTTCTTTTAAACATTTGTACAGCTAATTGTAATGACTTTTTAATGCTTTGTACCTTATTGCGAAACTGTATGTATTTATGCCACTGCTCTTGACTGAAATAGATTACTGACTTACCACAGCAAGCTTCTTGTTATGGCATACCTTCTGTGTCACGACAAATAGGGTTAAAATTACTTATTACTTGAAGTTTTGTACACTTGTTTGCATGTCTATATTATTACTCGCAATTCAACTTAAGTACCACATTTTTCTCGCTTCGTATCTGTTCACAGAAACCATTCTGCGAAATTCTTGTTCAATAGGGGATGGGTGATGAAAGGTAACCATCCTATTTGCCATGAGGATTTTCAAGAAGTTTTAACTGTAAATGTGAATGAAGTTGCGAATTTGATAAATGTTCTTAACCTGTGTAGTTTCGATAGAACCATATTTTGAGTAAGTCTGTTCTTGAGACCACAGGCATTGGATAGAGATTTCTTCTTTTGAAGAGAGTATCAGAGAGTTTTGGACAGCCTAGCTATGTACTTGATTTGTAAAGGATGGAAACTGGCCTGGCGTTTAATGGAGGCAACATCATTTAAAAAGCCTTTCGTAATAATATGTTTAGAGAAAAATCTTTAAGGAAATGAGATGGTATGAGTTCAAGAATGATAACGTCAATTTTTAAGGTAACCCAGTCTTTTTGTATTTGCAGCTGTGTAGATTCTTATTGTTAGAAATACGTGTATGGTTAAAGTTTGTTGTAGAAATCCTATAATGCAACATTTGGTTTAATCTTGTGGTTCAAACGAGTGTCAAGGATAATAATTGTGCGCCTAAAAGTTATTAAGAATTATTTTGCTAACCTATCTAGGAACGAGAACTATGAAAACATGTATTGTTGTCATGGCTTAATGAAGCATAGTTAAACTTGGAGTCTTCCTCTCACTTTTTTTCAGTTGTTAAGATTTGTTCCCCATTTTCATTCAGTTTCATGGCCGTTTTTTCAAACCCCCATTGCACACCGTGAATTGTTTATTGAGAAGCATTTTTGTGAAAGCTGGTTACCATCAAAGTTTATGTCCATTGTAGGGCACAGTGATCGTCAGCGTGTTTTTGTGAAAATATCAGTATTAGTTCTGAGGCTTACCACCAGTAAAGGGTTTCAGTAAAGTGCCAGCTTGTGAATTTTCAAGCAGTTTTATCAGAAAGTCAGATGTGTTAATTTATATGTTCATTTACTCTGTAATTACTATAACAGTTCTGATACAGTGATAGTTGGCAAGTTTAAAGGTAAAGATTAGCAATCTTCAGGACCAACAATGTAATATGAGTCATTTGTTTTGCATTCAGATAGCATATCTAAGTTTCATTGAAAACTCATTGCTTTCTTGCAGGCGAATTGTTTGATTTAGCGGTTAGTTTGGATTTCGCATCGGGTAGTGTGTGTGCTCCACGTCCATTCAAAATTAAATTTTGACATTGTTCTGTTGCCCTGCATCGAAGTTTGTACATTTGGATAACAAAATAAGTTTTACCACTACTACGTAACGAGCTTGTAAGAGTGAATGCCCCCCCCCCCCCCATGACCCGTGGACCTTGCCGCTGGTGGGGAGGCTTGCGTGCCTCAGCGATACAGATAGCCGTACCGTAGGTACAACCACAACGGAGAGGTTTCTGTTGAGAGGCCAGACAAACGTGTGGTTCCTGAAGAGGGGCAGCAGCCTTTTCAGTAGTTGCAAGGGCAACAGTCTGGATGATTGACTGATCTGGCCTTGTAACAATAACCAAAACGGCCTTGCTGTGCTGGTACTGCGAACGGCTGAAAGCAAGGGGAAACTACTGACGTAATTTTTCCAGAGGGTATGCAGCTTTACTGTATGATTAAATGACGATGGCGTCCTCTTGGGTAAAATATTCCGGAGGTAAAATAGTCCCCCATTCGGATCTCCGGACGGGGACTACTCAAGAGGATGTCGTTATCAGGAGAAAGAAAACTGGCGTTCTATGGATCGGAGCGTGGAATGTCAGGTCCCTTAATCGGGCAGGTAGTTTAGAAAATTTGAAAAGGGAAATGGATAGGTTAAAGTTAGATATAGTGGGAATTAGTAAAGTTCGGTGGCAGCAGGAACAAGACTTCGGGTCAGGTGACTACAGGGTTATAAACACAAAGTCAAATAGGGGTAATGCAGGAGTAGGTTTAATAATGAATAGGAAAATAGGAACGCTGGTAAGCTACTACAAACAGCTTAGTGAACGCATTATTGTGGCCAAGATAGATACGAAGCCCACACCTACTACAGTAGTAAAAGTTAATATGCCAACTAGCTCTGCAGATGACGAAGAAATTGAAGAAATGTATGATGAAATAAAAGAAATTATTCAGATAGTGAAGGGAGACGAAAATTTAATAGTCATGGGTGACTGGAATTCGAGTGTAGGAAAAGGGAGAGAAGGAAACGTAGTAGGAGAATATGGATGGGGGGTAAGAAATGAAAGAGGAAGCCGCCTGGTAGAATTTTGCACAGAGCACAACTTTATCATAGCTAACACTTGGTTTAAGAATCATGATAGAAGGTTGTATACATGGAAGAACCCTGGAGATACTAAAAGGTATCAGATAGATTATATAATGGTAAGACAGAGATTTAGGAACCAGGTTTTAAATTGTAAGACATTTCCAGGGGCAGATGTGGACTCTGACCACAGCCTATTGGTTATGACCTGTAGATTAAAACTGAAGAAACTGCAAAAAGGTGGGAATTTAAGGAGATGGGACCTGGATAAACTGAAAGAACCAGAGGTTGTACAGAGTTTCAGGGAGAGCATAAGCGAACAATTGACAGGAATGGGGGAAAGAAATACAGTAGAAGAAGAATGGGTAGCTTTGAGGGATGAAGTAGTGAAGGCAGCAGAGGATCAAGTAGGTAAAAAGACGAGGGCTAGTAGAAATCCTTGGGTAACAGAAGAAATATTGAATTTAATTGATGAAAGGAGAAAATATAAAAATGCAGTAAATGAAGCAGGTAAAAAGGAATACAAACGTCTCAAAAATGAGATCGACAGGAAGTGCAAAATGGCTAAGCAGGGATGGCTAGAGGACAAATGTAAGGATGTAGAGGCTTATCTCACTGGGGGTAAGATAGATACTGCCTACAGGAAAATTAAAGAGACCTTTGGAGATAAGAGAACCACCTGTATGAACATCAAGAGCTCAGATGGAAACCCAGTTCTAAGCAAAGAAGGGAAAGCAGAAAGGTGGAAGGAGTATATAGAGGGTCTATACAAGGGCGATGTACTTGAGGACAATATTATGGAAATGGAAGAGGATGTAGATGAAGATGAAATGGGAGATACGATACTGCGTGAAGAGTTTGACAGAGCACTGAAAGACCTGAGTCGAAACAAGGCCCCCGGAGTAGACAACATTCCATTGGAACTACTGACGGCCTTGGGAGAGCCAGTCCTGACAAAACTCTACCATCTGGTGAGCAAGATGTATGAAACAGGCGAAATACCCTCAGACTTCAAGAAGAATATAATAATTCCAATCCCAAAGAAAGCAGGTGTTGACAGATGTCAGAATTACCGAACAATCAGTTTAATAAACCACAGCTGCAAAATACCAACACGAATTCTTTACAGACGAATGGAAAAACTAGTAGAAGCCGACCTCGGGGAAGATCAGTTTGGATTCCGCAGAAATACTGGAACACGTGAGGCAATACTGACCTTACGACTTATCTTAGAACAAAGATTAAGGAAAGGCAAACCTACGTTTCTAGAATTTGTAGACTTAGAGAAAGCTTTTGACAATGTTGACTGGAATACTCTCTTTCAAATTCTAAAGGTGGCAGGGGTAAAATACAGGGAGCGAAAGGCTATTTACAATTTGTACAGAAACCAGATGGCACTTATAACAGTCGAGGGACATGAAAGGGAAGCAGTGGTTGGGAAGGGAGTGAGACAGGGTTGTAGCCTCTCCCCGATGTTATTCAATCTGTATATTGAGCAAGCAGTAAAGGAAACAAAAGAAAAATTCGGAGTAGGTATTAAAATGCATGGAGAAGAAATAAAAACTTTGAGGTTCGCCGATGACACTGTAATTCTGTCAGAGACAGCAAAGGACTTGAAAGAGCAGTTGAACGGAATGGATGGTGTCTTGAAGGGAGGATATAAGATGAACATCAACAAAAGCAAAATGAGGATAATGGAATGTAGTCAAATTAAGTCGGGTGATGCTGAGGGTATTAGATTAGGAAATGAGACACTTAAAGTAGTAAAGGAGTTTTGCTATTTGGGGAGCAAAATAACTGATGATGGTCGAAGTAGAGAGGATATAAAATGTAGATTGGCAATGGCAAGGAAAGCGTTTCTGAAGAAGAGAAATTTGTTAACATCGAGTATAGATTGAAGTGTCAGGAAGTCATTTCTGAAAGTATTAGTATGGAGTGTAGCCATGTATGGAAGTGAAACATGGACGGTAAATAGTTTGGACAAGAAGAGAGTAGAAGCTTTCGAAATGTGGTGCTACAGAAGAATGCTGAAGATTAGATGGTTAGATCACATAACTAATGAGGAGGTACTGAATAGGACTGGGGAGAAGAGGAGTTTGTGGCACAACTTGACCAGAAGAAGGGATCGGTTGGTAGGACATGTTCTGAGGCATCAAGGGATCACCAATTTAGTATTGGAGGGCAGCGTGGAGGGTAAAAATCGTAGGGGTAGACCAAGAGATGAATACACTAAGCAGATTCAGAAGGATGTAGGTTGCAGTAGGTACTGGGAGATGAAGAAGCTTGCACAGGGTAGAGTAGCATGGAGAGCTGCATCAAACCAGTCTCAGGACTGAAGACCACAACAACAACAGCAACAACAAGAGTGAATGGGAATGACAGAAGAGAGCGATTGAAGTTCTCAATGCCACCCAGAACTTGGACCGCACAATGGGAAGTGCTAGTGACGTCAGGTTTTCACGGAATGAACTGACAGTCAAAAAAGGAAAAGTAGGGTAAATAAGAATGTCAGTGGTGTTATTTGCAGGATTCTAGCGCCAACAGTTTACGAGACATCGCATTTTGAATAGTTTACACACCGACATTTGTTTATGCCATTCACCCTAAGTAGTAGATTCACTATATGCAATTCAAAACCTGTAAGAGGTTTCCACTCAGCATATGCATAAAGTATGAAGAAGAGCAGATAGAAGAGGTCGACAGTCTTAAATTCCTGGGATTACAACTTGATAATAAATTCAGTTGGGAGGAGCACACCACATAACTGCATAAACGCCTTAACAAATCTGTATTTGCAATTCGATTTTTAGCAGACATAGGCGACATAAAAATGAAAGAGCTTGCATACTTTGCCTACTTTCATTCCATAATGTTATATGGTGTAATATTTTGGGGTAACTCTTCAAGTCAAACAAAAGTTTTCAGAGTCCAAAAGCGTGTAATACGTATTATTTGTGGAGTAAATTCACGGACGTCCTGTAGAAACCTCTTCAAAGCACTGGGTATACTAACTACTGCCTCTCAGTATATTTACTCCTGAATGAAATTTGTCCTAAATAATATATCTCTTTTTCCAACAAACAACTCAGTTCATACATACAATACCAGGAACAAAAATGATCTGCACAAGGACTTACAAGCACTTACTTTAGTTCAAAAAGGAGTCCACTACTCAGGAACACTCATTTTCAATAATTTGCCAGCAAACATAAAAAATTTAGTTACAAATAAAGATCAGTTTAAAAGGAGCGTGAAAAATTTACTAGTGGCCAACTCCTTCTACTCCATTGATGAATTTTTTAATAGAAACAAATGATGTATTGTATATATTCATACTATTAGTATTGTTATTTCAACTTAAAAAAAAAAAAAGAATTGACATGTTCCACATCCACGAGGATCTCCTCAGCACGGATCTATGGAACGAAAAACTAATCTAATCTAATCTTGCGACTTTGTTTTGTTTGCTTACATCGTGTTTGAGTGTACTTGAGTGCATTGCTACTTGCTAGTCAGTTTGTGTGTGACAGTCCAAGCAGTAGGTCGTGAGTAGACCATGGGATTTAACAATGCAGGAAAAGCCGATGCGGTCATGGTCTTCAGAGAGTGTAGGAAGAATGTAGTTTCTTCTTGTACTGTGTATACGACAAAATACTCCGGTAGACATCAATTATTTACCAATCTCTTCAATTAGTTACGTGACAATGGTAGTACAACACCTAGACAACGTAGTAGAAGGAAACAGATGACGACAGAAGAGGGGGAAATTAACTCTCTTGCTTCTGTTGCAGTTGATCTGCACGTTAGCTCCCGCACAATCGCTCGAGGAAGTGTCATGAGTCAGGCAAGTGTCCTGTGTATTCTCCATCGACATACGTTCCCTCCTTATCACATCTCCCTCCATCAAGAGTATCATGGAAACGATTATGAGAACCGTGTTAACTTCTGTACGTCGGCATCAAGACAAGAAGTCCCAGATGTGTCATGTATCTTATTTAGTGATGAAACCACTTTTACCAATCGTGGCCACGTAAACCACCGAAACATGCACTGATGGTCTGTTGACAGTCCACGTTGTCTTCAACAGGTTGAACGTCATCGATTATGGAGTGTAAACGTGTGGTGTGGGATAGTGAACCATCAGCTCAGGCCCGTTTTTCATAGAAGACCGAACGCGCACAAATATCGCTGCCACGTGTCACACACAGATGCTAGAAGACAATACTCTGCAGACTAGGAGGAAGCTCTGGTACCAACATGATGGCCGTCCAGCACATAGTACACGAAGCAGTACGGCATGTCGTCGCGAATTGTTTCCAAACAGTTGAATTGGGTGCAGAACACCTGTATCTTGGCACGCCAGTTCCCCGGCTTTGACCGCTGTAGACTTTTCTTCTGTGGAGAAAACTGAAAGACGCTCTCTACTAGGACATGCCAATACACCCAATGATATGCAAACTGGAGCCTGCTCGGACATCGCCCAAACCTAGCGCGTGTGCAGCAGTCGTTCATTACCAGTCCGTAATCTTGTATTGCTCCTGCCGACGGTCATGTTGAACACAATCAGTGATGGCCAACTCGTTACTGGTCAGAATTCACGTAACTAGTATATGCAATAGTGTCGGTCTTTACTGTGCGCTTGTATAGGCTTTGTACAAATGTCGGTGTGAGAACTTTTCAGAATATGATATCTCGTATAAGACATTCACTAGAATCCACTGATATTCTAATTTACTCTACTGTTAGTTTGTTAATGTCAGTGAGCATTGTTTCATTTAAAAAGCGTATATTTGAAAATAAAATAAACTTTGTAAGTGTTATTAAAATCTGTTTATTGGCTCACAATAATATACCTGACTACCAGTCCATTCTGTGAAAACCGGACGTTATTGGCTCTTCCCATATCCGTGACTCACCCTGTATATCAGGCAGTGGCATAAGCAACGGGTACTGCAAATTTGCTATGAAACTATATTACAATACCATGCAGAAAGAATTTAATGATTTAGTTGACGAAGAAACAGCAAAAAGGGACTTTGATCGACAGACGGGATTCATTGCTCCGTACACCAAGAAGTACTTTACGCTGTGCTGAAGCATGTGAAGAAATTGATAGTATTATTGGTAAAATTTCTGAACTGGCACTCTTTATTCTACTGGCAGTTGCAATAGTTTTGTATGAAACTGAGCGAAGAGTATAGAGACTTTACACACACACATCAAAAAAAGTCTTGCATGATCCCTGTTCAAAGAACTCCTGAAGATAGACGTTGCCCGTGGATATTGCATCACAGACACACTCCATTTGACTGTTCAGAGATGGAACTAAATCCGCCCAAAGATGTAAACAACCATGCATGAACAGTGCCTATTAGACGGTGGGGGTCCGACAGCCCATCAGTTCCCGTCATTCCACTGGGAAGGAGGTACACGGCTCGTGTTGTCTGTGGTTCAACCATTCTTACACAGTCAATACCGCGGTATGATCGCGTCAGCATTGTTACTTTGTGCCAGGAAGGCCTCTCAACAAGGGAAGTGTCCAAGCGTCTCGGAGTGCATCAAAGCGATGTTGTTCGGACATGGAGGAGATAGACAGAGACAGGACTTGTCGATGATATGCCTCGCTCCGGCCGCCCAAGGGCTACTACTGCAGTGGATGACCGCTGTCTACGGATTATGGTTCGGAGGAACCCTGACAGCAACGCCACCATGTTGAATAATGGTTTTCGTGCAGCCGCAGGACGTCGTGTTACGATTCAAACTGTGTGCAATAGACTACATGATGTGCAACTTCACTCCCGACCTCCAAGGTGAGGTCCATCAGCCGGCCGCTGTGACCGAGCGGTTCTAGGCGCTTTAGTCCGGATCCGCACTGCTGCTACGGTCGCAGGTTCGAATCTCGCCTCGGGCATGGATGTGTGTGATGTCCTTAGGTTAGTTGGGTTTAGGTAGTTGTAAGTCTGGGGGACTGATGACCTCAGATGTTAAGTCCCATACTGCTTAGAACCATTTGAACCATTTTGACGTCCATCTTTGCAGGCACGACACCATGCAGCGCGGAACAGATGGTCCCAACGACATGCCGAGTGGACCGCTCAGGATTAGCATCACGGTCTCTTCATCGATGGGTGTCGCATATGAATTCAACCATACAATCGTCGAAGACGTGTTTGGAGGAAACCTGGTCACGCTGAACGCTTTAGACACACCGTCCAGCGACTGCAGAAAGGTGGAGGTTCTCTGTTGTTTTGGGGTAGCATTATGTGGGGCCGACGTACGCCGCTGGTGGTCATGGAAGGCGCCGTAACGGCTGTACGTGAATGCCATCCTCCAGTCGATAGTGCAACCATATTGGCAGCATATTGGCAAGGAATTCGTCTTCATGGGCGACAATTCGCGCCCCCATCGTGCACATCTTGTGAATGACTTCCTTCGGAGTAACGACATCGCTCGACTAGTGTGGCCAGCATGTTCCCCAGACATGAACCCTGTCGAACATGCCTGGGATAGACTGAAAAGGGCTTTTTATGGACCACCAATCACTCTGATGGATCTGCGCCGCATCGCCGTTGAGGAGTGGAACAATCCGGACCAACAGCGCCTTGGTGAACTTGCGGATAGAATGCCACGACGAATACAGCCATGCATCAATGCAAGAGGACGTGCTACTGGGTATTAGAGGTACCGGTGTGTACAGCAACCTGGATCACGACCTCTGAAGCTCTGGCTTTATGGTGGTACAACATGCAATTTGTGGTTTTCATGAGCAGTAAAAAGTGAGGAGACGATGTTTATGTTGATCTCTATTCCAATTTTCTGTACAGGTTCCGAAATTCTCGGAACCGAGGAGCTGCAAAACTTTTTTGATCTGTTTAATGTTGCACAGTATGTTGGTTAAGTTAAGAGGCAACGATTTTTCGAATTAAAACTCGGTATGGTTGAATTTATAAAGGAAAAAGGAGTGCAGGAGTGGATTGTAGACACTTTGGTGAATTTTAATGTACGCTGCCCACTTTAAGACACAGGAAGGTGAGAAACATTTCTTTGTAGGGTTGCATTTAAAAAGAAAAAACGCATTGTAGAAGGGACATATTCTGTTAAGTAACATAATATGTTTACCTAAGTGCCCCTGAAAGAATTACAAGGATATTTTACTAAATGTTTTGGGAACACAGTCAGACTTACATCTGTATTCAAGCTGTTTTCGAGAGCGTTTGCCGTTTAAGTTGAAACTGCTCCTGTGCATGCACAGGTGTAACTGACTGACTTGCTATGTAGTTCCTGTTTTAACGACTAATCATTTTGTGGTGTCACCGCCAGACACCACACTTGCTAGGTGGTAGCCTTTAAATCGCCCGCGGTCCGTTAGTATACGTCGGACCCGCGTGTCGCCACTATCAGTGATTGCAGACCGAGCACCGCCACACGGCAGGTCTAGAGAGACTTCCTAGCACTCGCCGCAGTTCTACAGCCGACTTTGCTAGCGATGGTTCACTGACAAAATACGCTCTCATTTGCCGAAACGATAGTTAGCATAGCCTTCAGCTACGTCATTTGCTACGACCTAGCAAGGCGCCATTACCAGTTACTATTGATGCTGTAAAACATGTACCGTCAAGAGCGATGTTCACCATTTATGGATTAAAGTTAAGTATTCCACAGCTACGTCCTTTTTTGCTAGTCTCATTTCCTTGACCTGTTCCAGACCTGACGCCAGCCTGCGTGAGATAAAACGCGTGCCTTTCGGCTTCCTCTCATAGTGGGTTGGCTCTCTTGCCAATCCACAACACGTTTTACGTTAAAACTGCCCAGGATATCTACGTTGGTTTCCTCAGATAGAGTTTCTCTATTTGCATAATGAGGGTGCAAAAGTGCTACAATATGTCGAATGACATAATCGTATGAAAAACGTTTTTCGATTATGATACTAAATAAATCACGACTACGTGGAAACCACAGCGTGAAAATCTGTGAAATTTTTCTGTGTCTATCTGTATGCCAGCAGTTTATACCAGATAAAAATTATGTCTTCAGCCCATCAAAAATACTTACATAAACTGAAAATTGGTTTTGTTTGTTATTGGGAAATATACACTCCTGGAAATTGAAATAAGAACACCGTGAATTCATTGTCCCAGGAAGGGGAAACTTTATTGACACATTCCTGGGGTCAGATACATCACATGATCACACTGACAGAACCACAGGCACATAGACACAGGAAACAGAGCATGCACAATGTCGGCACTAGTACAGTGTATATCCACCTTTCGCAGCAATGCAGGCTGCTATTCTCCCATGGAGACGATCGTAGAGATGCTGGATGTAGTCCTGTGGAACGGCTTGCCATGCCATTTCCACCTGGTGCCTCAGTTGGACCAGCGTTCGTGCTGGACGTGCAGACCGCGTGGGACGACGCTTCGTTCAGTCCCAAACATGCTCAATGGGGGACAGATCCGGAGATCTTGCTGGCCAGGGTAGTTGACTTACACCTTCTAGAGCACGTTGGGTGGCACGGGATACATGCGGACGTGCATTGTCCTGTTGGAACAGCAAGTTCCCTTGCCGGTCTAGGAATGGTAGAACGATGGGTTCGATGACGGTTTGGATGTACCGTGCACTATTCAGTGTCCCCTCGACGATCACCAGTGGTGTACGGCCAGTGTAGGAGATCGCTCCCCACACCATGATGCCGGGTGTTGGCCCTGTGTGCCTCGGTCGTATGCAGTCCTGATTGTGGCGCTCACCTGCACGGCGCCAGACACGCATACGACCATCATTGGCACCAAGGCAGAAGCGACTCTCATCGCTGAAGACGACACGTCTCCATTCGTCCCTCCATTCACGCCTGTCGCGACACCACTGGAGGCGGGCTGCACGATGTTGGGGCGTGAGCGGAAGACGGCCTAACGGTGTGCGGGACCGTAGCCCAGCTTCATGGAGACGGTTGCGAATGGTCCTCGCCGATACCCCAGGAGCAACAGTGTCCCTAATTTGCTGGGAAGTGGCGGTGCGGTCCCCTACGGCACTGCGTAGGATCCTACGGTCTTGGCGCGCATCCGTGCGTCGCTGCGGTCCGGTCCCAGGTCGACGGGCACGTGCACCTTCCGCCGACCACTGGCGACAACATCGATGTACTGTGGAGACCTCACGCCCCACGTGTTGAGCAATTCGGCGGTACGTCCACCCGGCCTCCCGCATGCCCACTGTACGCCCTCGCTCAAAGTCCGTCAACTGCACATACGGTTCACGTCCACGCTGTCGCGGCATGCTACCAGTGTTAAAGACTGCGATGGAGCTCCGTATGCCACGGCAAACTGGCTGACACTGACGGCGGCGGTGCACAAATGCTGCGCAGCTAGCGCCATTCGACGGCCAACACCGCGGTTCCTGGTGTGTCCGCTGTGCCGTGCGTGTGATCATTGCTTGTACAGCCCTCTCGCAGTGTTCGGAGCAAGTATGGTGGGTCTCACACACCGGTGTCAATGTGTTCTTTTTCCATTTCCAGGAGTGTAAATTGAATCTGTTTGCATCGCGACTGGACTGCCATTTAAATGCAGTCCGTTCGCAGTTTTCTGTTCGTTCCCCTCCTCGCGCTCAGGCAGCGTGCCGTACGAGCAGGGGAAATGTTCAGCGAGGCTGAGTGCCATGGCACTCATGCCAGACCACAGCACGCGGCGTAAATTCTTGGCAGCCCCTGATCTATACGGATAATGTGACGATGTATAGACGGTCATGGACTGCCAGCACGGCGACCACTGCTGCACCTTCTCAATTAGTACTCTGGAGACTCGGATGACGTCACTTTCTCTTTTACGGCGAGTTCCAAGTCTACGTATCACAACACGATGGACGTATCCATGTTGCAGGCTCCCAGGAGAACGACCGTCACCGGAATGCATTCATTATCGTCCTACAGGTCCAACAGCGGGCATCACGAACTGGAGTACCAGTGGATACACAACACAAACTCCTGAGGTTTGCTTACCTGGTATTCTGCACAGTGTGCACTACGCTTCCGACATGTCATAGCCGGTGGCTGTGCCCTATCTTCGCCTTTTCCGTGACGTCACGTCTGAACAAGATAACACAAGACCAAATGCTGCTCGTGCTGTTCTGACCTACCTCGATCTAGCAGGTGTTTTCCTGTCACCAAGACCAGCATCTCTCAAACATGGTTCAAATGGCTCTGAGCACTATGGAACTTAACTTCTTAGGTTATCAGTCCCCTAGAATTTAGAACTACTTAAACCTAACTAACCTAAGGACATCACACACATCCATGCCCGAGGCAGGATTCGAAACTGCGACCGTAGCGGTCGAGCGGTTTCAGACTGTAGCGCCTAGAACCGCTCGGCCACTACGGCCGGCCGCATCTCTCACCCTTTAAAACATGTGTCAAGCAACTGTCCGCCAGCCGGCCGCGGTGGTCTCGCGGTTCTAGGCGCGCAGTCCGGAACCGTGCGACTGCTACGGTCGCAGGTTCGAATCCTGCCTCGGGCATGGATGTGTGTGATGTCCTTAGGTTAGTTAGGTTTAAGTAGTTCTAAGTTCTAGGGGACTGATGACCACAGCAGTTGAGTCCCATAGTGCTCAGAGCCATTTGAACCAACTGTCCGCCATCCACAAATCCTGATGACCTCGGGCACACAGTAAAGTAGCGTAAATTTATGCATCTGTGTTAATCAGTCAAGCACATTTCGACTCGATGGCCAGTGGCGTGGGAGCCATTTTTGCTGCCACAGGTGAAGTTTACCAGCCTGTATAGATCAAATCACCTACAAATTTAATGAAACAGTCTTGTTATTATACTTTATATGCATAGTAAGTAAAATTTTGTAGCGTTCTATCCTCTATACGCTGCAATGTTAATGGTGAGAAGTGTAATATTAATGTGTAATCTCCGCCTCTCTCTCTCCCTCCCTCCCTCCCCCCTCTCTTATGCACGTACACACACAAATTTTGTAATATACTCTAGGACAAAAAAAATGACCCACTGCAAAGGACTTATCCGAACGAGAGGAAAATCAGCAGATGTGATACACATATGCAAACAAATGATTATAATTTCAGAAAAACTGAATGTGTTATTCAGGAGAAAGAGCTTCACAAACTGAGCGGTTCAATAACGTGCTGGCCCACTTCTACTTGGCACTAGCAGATAGATTTTAGAATTTAGATCGTCAAAATCCCAAGCTGGTTGGAGGGCCCTTCCCATAATGCTGAACCGTCCTCAGTTGGGAATAGGTCTGACGACCTTGCTGTCTAAGTAGGGGCGACAATCACGAAGACAAGGTGCAGAAGCTCTAGCCATGTGCAGACGGTTAGTATCTTGTAGAGATGTACGCCGAACAGGGCTTGTCATGAAGGGTAACAAACGGGGTGTAGAATGTCGTCGAGGTACCGATGAGCTGTAAGGGTGCAGCAGATGACTACCAATGGCGTCCTGCTATGAAATCAAATGGACCCCGGCCGTCACTCCAACTCGTCGGGCCGCTTGGAGGCTGCCAGACACGCTGGTATCCCACCGCTGGTCATCGGGGCTCAGTTCGAAGCGGGCTTATCACTGAAAACATACCAACCTGTCTGCGAAGGCCAAGCGGCCCGAGAGCCGGGCCTGATGGTCTGCAGCGTCATTTCTCTTCATAGCAGGTCCCCTTTGATTACAGTATTGAGATAAATAACAAACCCTTGCAAAATGTGTCAAATTTCAAATACCTGGGAAGCCAAATTAGAAGTGACAACAGCCTGACAACGGAAATCGCAGCGCGTATAGCCAGCGCAGCCTCAGCCTTCGGTAAGCTTAATGACCGAGTATGGAAATCACATGATCTCAAACTACAAACAAAAATTGCAGTCTACAAAGCAGTAGTATTATCCACCTTACTCTATGCCTCGGAAACCTGGTGCTGTTACAAAGCTGACATTAAGAAGCTAGATAAATTTCATCTTCGATGTCTGAGATCAATTCTGCGCATCAAATGGGAAGACCGTGTCCCAAACACGGAGATTTTGCGCCGCGTTTAACTGGCTGGTATTGAAGCTTTAATAATGAAACATCAACTGAGATGGAGTGGTCACATAGTACGCATGGATGACAGTAGGCTACCTAAAGCGGTGTTCTACTCGCAGCTCTCGTGCGGGAAGAGGAGGAAAGGTGGCCAACACCTGCGATATAAAGACACCATTAAACGCCACCTTGCAGCCTGTGGCATTCCAAACAACCGTTGGGAGGAGCTAGCATTGCGCCGATCGGAGTGGCGATCAACTATACATAAGAGCATCGAACAATTCGAGCAAAAGCGTCTAATGAACCTGGATGCTAAAAGAGAGCTCCGAAAATCTCAGTTCAAGCCTGTCTACACGTATACTTACAACTCTGCTGGTCAACTTCACTGTGCTTCATGCAACAGGATATTCAAAGCGAAATTCGGATTCGCGAGCCACATCCGAGCCTACCACAACAAGGACAGAGAAGATTGACGGAGTCGCTGTCGCCGGACACGGCGAGGAGGACATCATCATCATGACTTCGACGATACTGAAGGCTCCGTTTCGTTCCCCTTCATGGCAAGCTATCCTGGGCTTACATTTCAGCAAGATAATTACCACCCACACCCGGAAAGACTTCCTACTGCTTGTCTTCGTGTTTGCTAAACTCTGTCCTGACCAGCAAGGTCATCAGATCTTTCCCAATTGAGAACATGTGGAACATTATGGGCAGGAGCCTCCGACCATCCCAAGATTTTGAAGATCTAACGCACCAGTTGCACAGAATTGGGCACGATATCTCTCAGGAAGACATCCAAAAACTCTGTCAATCAATGTCAAGCATAATAACTCCACGTATAACGGCGAGAGGCGGACCAACTCACTGTTGACTTGCTTAGTTTGTGAAACACTTTCACTTGAATAATTCAACCAATTTTTCTGAAATTGAAATCAATTTTTTGGCTGTACATACACATCACCCATTCGGATACTTCCTTTGTGGTACGTCGCTTTTCTTTTTCTTTCTTTTTAGTGTATTACATATTTAGAAATAGAAAATATGAGATGCATTTAATCAGAGAAATTTTTTGTTTTGTTTAGTAATGTTTTGTGAAGAAGATGGCCAAAGAAGCGCTAAATTCACTATCGCTTTTGCAAGTCTTATACATTACCGCTCTATATCGACACATTGAACGGCGACAGAATTTTCATCTTCGCGTTGCGGGCTGGATGCCAGTAGAATAAATCCTGTAAGTGCAGGCGACACTCACTAATATCCAAGACTGTAGAGCATAGTTAGAAGATTTTGTAATGATGACCGGGACTTTCAGTCAGTCGGTTTGGTGAAAGTAAAACTCGTTTCAGAAATGATAATGCGTCAAAATACCTAAGTCTTTCTTTAAATTTAGACATTAAAATTAATGATAAAAGGGATAATTTTGCTGCTGTTTACTCCAAAGCAAGTGATTTAGTAATAGAGCCCAGTAGCTAGTCTTTTTCATGAGTAGGAACTGTATCGTGAGAGTGGAGTGTATGTTTTGAAAACGAATTGGTTTTGACCGATTTCGAGGTCGACCTGTTCTTGAATGGTCAGAGATAATGTATCGTGTGAGAGGAATTATTAGATCGGAAATCGGTTTAACTTCAAAGACATTCTGTGTCCACTAGTTGAAATGTAGAGATGTTGTGAAGTGGTTAGTGTTATGATTGTGTTATAACTGGTAGGATGGGTATATTACATGAAGAGATGAAATGCATTTGTAACCGCGAATATAGGCTACCAGCAGCTGTACAGTGGAATGACGGCAGCGAATGTTTCTGCTGGACCGGGCCTCGAAAACGAATTTTCCGCTTATCGTCATCGGTCGCCTCACCATTAGGCTGTCCGAGCACGCTCCACGGCCACATGGAAATTTGCAACCACGTATCTACAACTTACATTCGCGCATTCCTTATGTATATTCCTGTAGAGGGGACACATTTGAATTGAAAGTCGCTTCTCCGTTGTCGGCGAATTAATACGACATTAGAGCGTATTCATGTTCATAGGTAACTGTCTACACTCAGTAGACGATATGTAATGAAATGTATATGTAATGAAATTAGAGGCCTTCAATCTCTTAGGGATTTTTAAGTACTGCTAGGAACTAGCTCGAAAGCACTTCAGAAATGCTAATCGATCGTAAAGCCGCTTATTTGTTAAACTCTCTGGTGAACTAAAACAGAAACGCACGGGAGACACTCTTAAGAACATCACTATGTATTGAAGTTTTAATGTTCGCAAGTGCAGGGTAGCTTATCCTCCAGTTTTCACAAGTACAAAGACGTATATAACGTATGGCCAGGTATTTTACAAAGGAACAGCTGATTGCTGTAGTCAGACAAAACGGTTCACGAACTCTTCACCAGCCTATTCAGCGACAACGATACGTCGTCCGTAAGAATTGCGACTATTGTAGTTAACATTTCTGCCATTTAGTGTATTCCGTATATAAACCAAATATATACCACGTAACTGCAAACGATGTTTTTTTTCTGTTTCAGGAGCTTCGCAGATAGAAGTAGAGCACGACGTTCTCCCAGTCAGTGACTGCAGCCACTTGACATTTTCGCCTCATGGGCTACTGCCACAGGGATAAAGAATATGCCGAGAGCGTCAATTATTTTGAAAAAAAAAAGAAATAATGGCCTGCAGAGTCACGTTGTACAGAGTAGTCCGTTTTATGAGGTGGAATTGTGAAAAAGAATTGCTTCTATTCTGTTGTATTAACAGCCACTTTATTTCATTATATGAAAGTTTTACGTGGTAATAATTTGTACAAGAAGAATACAGTATAAAGTTGTGAATCAATATGAAGACTTAGAATTGTGTTTTCTGGAAGTATATGGAACGAAGAACTATTTTAATTATTTAAAGAGTGCCCCTAATTAACTTGAAGTTCAAAATTTGGCATTTAAAGTCAAGGTTAGTTTCACACAGGTTTGCAACGAATGTATGCCAGGAATTTTAAAATGAATGGTTAAGTTTTGAGCCAGCAATTAAATTTTATGTGAAAGTCAAACATTACGACTCAGACAAAAGTATTCAGCAACTGTGATCTAAGGGTATGTGCTCTTACGCTAATGTACTCACAAACTGGGATGAAAATATTGCATAAAGAAATCAGCATTTAAATTACCATTAGTGGCTGAAATTTGGAAAGAAGTGAGTTAGAAATAAATCACTTCTTTTCGCGCTGATTGTGTTCAAAGACAATCTGTGACTCATTCAAGATGTTGTGGTGGTCTTCAGTCCAGAGACTGGTTTGATGCGGGTCTCCAGGCTACTCAATCCTGCGCAACCTTCTTCATCTCCAAGTAACTATTGCAGTCTACATCCTTCTGAATGTGTTTAGTGTATTCATCTCTTAATGTCCCTCTACGATTTTTACCCTTCACGCTGCCCTCCAATACTAAATTGGTGATCCCTCGATGCCTCAGAATATGCCCTACCAACAGATCCCTTCTTCTAGTCAAGATGTGCCACAAATTTCTCTTCTCTCCAATTCTTTTCAATACCTCCTCATTAGTTATGTGATCTACCCATCTACTCTTCAGCATTCTTCCGTAGCACCACATTTCGAAAGCTTCTATTCTCTTTTTGTCTAAACTATTTATCTTCCACGTTTCACTTCCATACATGACTACACTCCATACAAATACTTTCAGAAACGACTTCCTAACACTTCAATCTATACTCGATGTTAACAAATTTCTCTTCTTCATAAACGATTTCCTTGCCATTGCCAGTCTACACTTTATATCCTCTCTACTTCGACCATCAGCAGTTATTTTGCTTCCCAAATAGCAAAACTCATCGACTACTTTAAGTGTCTCATTTCCTAATCTAGATACGCATAGACATTAATTTTTGGCAAGAGCGCGAAATATTAAAATACGACAATTAACAGTGACCTCTGGCAGCTCTGGCAACGAAGATAAACACCATTACTACAGTGCACTGAATTGAAGTTGGAAACCATTTTATTTATCTGCCTACATAACTGCCCACATTTAAACTGCGAGGTAACAAGAACATGATTACGTTGATAAATATGTTCTGATGAAAATGGCTTGCGATCTTCGTATGTGTATCGAGCAATATAATGAGAGGTAATCACGCTATATAGATACGTACTACTGATTTCACAACGCTGTTGCCTTAATTAGGAAGGTTGTACCAATGCTGAACTAACAAACAACAACTGACAACTATATCAATACTTGCGTAAATATTACCCTGTTCATACTACTATACTGGACCTCTATTAGACCTAACAATATGAGTAGAAAGCTGTGCAGTATTTTACTAACTTGAGGTGTCCAAAAAGAAAACAGAGACTGCCACCGGCAAGGACCAAAGAGTGATGGACCGTCAAGGAAATGTCATTTTCACTTACGGTGGTCGGTATCACATTTGCAAAGTAAGTTTACACAAATTTTGGCTCTCTTGCAAATGTTAACGTGACGCATGAAATTTTATGCACTACGCAAAGTGAACAGTGATATACTGGCCGATAGTGTCTAAATCATAGTATTTACTAAGGTATAAATGTTCATAGCTTTCTAACCAAAATGTGAAAAGGAAGAAACCAAGACCGTTAAGGAAGTTAACGAATCTAACGCACAAACTGCAGCCAAAAAGACAGTTGATTGGAAGTGTAGTTATGAAATTATACATAAAACTATTAGTATTTTCCATGTTTCGACGGAATTGCTTCTAAAGCAGCTGAAGGACAACTATTTACGCAAGTCCACCTCTGTTGCTTCAGAGAAGATCTTACTTGGAAGAGGAAGATAAAAATTACGAAAGATGTGCGAAAAATTTTGGTAGAATCTGTATGCCCGATACGCTTAATCATGGGCACAACCAAAAGATGTAGAGACCGAACAACATACGATTAGAGCGACCTTTTATGACAAATGCGCGCTATGAACCAAATAGGATGATCGAAAAGATTAGGCCATTCCACCAGGAGTAAATACAGAGAAGATTATATGACTACAGGTATTCTACATCGAAATTCAAATAAACTATAGAACTTGAAAACGGGAAGAATCACTAATTTAGAAAGATTAACAATGTTACGTCGTAGTGGAGTAGACCGGATCTGTTTCCTAACATGGTCAGCATTGATGCAATTTTCTTACCGAAGTAGGACGTAACGAGATCTGATAGTCTATTCTTCGTTCTTCGGTAGTATACGGTATAGCTCCCGAAGGACTTAATAGAATGAATGTGTGATCGGTATCTACACTCCTGGAAATGGAAAAAAGAACACATTGACACCGGTGTGTCAGACCCACCATACTTGCTCCGGACACTGCGAGAGGGCTGTACAAGCAATGATCACACGCACGGCACAGCGGACACACCAGGAACCGCGGTGTTGGCCGTCGAATGGCGCTAGCTGCGCAGCATTTGTGCACCGCCGCCGTCAGTGTCAGCCAGTTTGCCGTGGCATACGGAGCTCCATCGCAGTCTTTAACACTGGTAGCATGCCGCGACAGCGTGGACGTGAACCGTATGTGCAGTTGACGGACTTTGAGCGAGGGCGTATAGTGGGCATGCGGGAGGCCGGGTGGACGTACCGCCGAATTGCTCAACACGTGGGGCGTGAGGTCTCCACAGTACATCGATGTTGTCGCCAGTGGTCGGCGGAAGGTGCACGTGCCCGTCGACCTGGGACCGGACCGCAGCGACGCACGGATGCACGCCAAGACCGTAGGATCCTACGCAGTGCCGTAGGGGACCGCACCGCCACTGCCCAGCAAATTAGGGACACTGTTGCTCCTAGGGTATCGGCGAGGACCATTCGCAACCGTCACCATGAAGCTGGGCTACGGTCCCGCACACCGTTAGGCCGTCTTCCGCTCACGCCCCAACATCGTGCAGCCCGCCTCCAGTGGTGTCGCGACAGGCGTGAATGGAGGGACGAATGGAGACGTGTCGTCTTCAGCGATGAGAGTCGCTTCTGCCTTGGTGCCAATGATGGTCGTATGCGTGTTTGGCGCCGTGCAGGTGAGCGCCACAATCAGGACTGCATACGACCGAGGCACACAGGGCCAACACCCGGCATCATGGTGTGGGGAGCGATCTCCTACACTGGCCGTACACCACTGGTGATCGTCGAGGGGACACTGAATAGTGCACGGTACATCCAAACCGTCATCGAACCCATCGTTCTACCATTCCTAGACCGGCAAGGGAACTTGCTGTTCCAACAGGACAATGCACGTCCGCATGTATCCCGTGCCACCCAACGTGCTCTAGAAGGTGTAAGTCAAGTACCCTGACCAGCACGATCTCCGGATCTGTCCCCCATTGAGCATGTTTGGGACTGGATGAAGCGTCGTCTCACGCGGTCTGCACGTCCAGCACGAACGCTGGTCCAACTGAGGCGCCAGGTGGAAATGGCATGGGAAGCCGTTCCACAGGACTACATCCAGCATCTCTACGATCGTCTCCATGGGAGAATAGCAGCCTGCATTGCTGCGAAAGGTGGATATACACTGTACTAGTGCCGACATTGTGCATGCTCTGTTGCCTGTGTCTATGTGCCTGTGGTTCTGTCAGTGTGATCATGTGATGTATCTGACCCCAGGAATGTGTCAATAAAGTTTCCCCTTCCTGGGACAATGAATTCACGGTGTTCTTATTTCAATTTCCAGGAGTGTATATTGTGGTCATTACTAATGTGGTAACCTGTTTTCACAATGGTCTTCCCCGCATTAACCCTTTACCTACCATCGGGCCCCATAGGCCCGTCCTTTAATATCATCTATATTTGTAACTACACGTTTTATTTTGATGAAATTTTATGATTTTTCCTAATTTACCAAGTTGGTTGTAATTTTGGAAAAAAATTTATAAAATTTTCTTGTGTCATAAAAATTTTCTTGTGGCTTTGTGTTCAAGTGTTGATGCATCGCAGGCTCGTGTGGTTGAAATGAATTTTTCAAAAACGAGACATCTGTCTGCGAATCGTCTGTTGCGTCATTTTCCATTGTTGACTACCGCTGTTTTTCTTTCAGTGTTCAATAGTCAATCTTGTCATAAGCGCATGTTTATTTTGCTGTATTATTTCACAACAGTTGTCTGTTCTACAAACTGAAAATGTTGCAAGAAGAAGACTTTCAGATGAGGAGTTAAGGGATCTGTTGGAGCAGGCTTCTAATTCTGAAAGCCCATCTAGTGAATGTGAATCTTCCAGTGAATGAGGTAGATGTCACTGAAAACTCAGAACTACACGAAAATGATGACGCGAAGAATCCCTTTACGGAGATGGAGAACAATTCAGTGCAAATTCTGTTACGTGTGACTAATTGTTTGCACGCGATGGGAATGAAATATGCTACAGCTCCTCGAGGTGGAATTTCTGGCAGGCGGAGCAAAAAGGGTGCATTGACAGAGAACCAGAGACTTACAAGTTATTTCATTATGAACTGTGATACTGAAAAATCTTGTTTTATGTTCTTCCGTACACCCTTAATTGAAAAATTGTGTATGTGGACCAACAAGGTTGGTCGAATCGTATACGACGACTGGGAGGTTGTAGATATGCACCAAAAGAAAAAGTTTCTTGGTATTCTGATCCAGACTAGAGTTTAAAAGTCTGGAAATGAAGATATCAGTCAGATATGGAATGTTGAGAACGGCCTAACACTGTTCAGTGACAATGTGTCCCTCATCCTCTTCCATGCTTTACTGAGGATGTTGCTCTTTGACAACGCAGCAGCTCGGTGTGAACCTAGGTCAAGTGACAAATTCGTGCCAATCATAGAATTTTTTGAAATAAGGGGAATTACCCTTATGGATGTCTACATTCTAGGATGAAGCACGACCGTGGGTGAACAGTTGGTCACATTTCGAAGTCGCTGTCCATTTCAACAATACATCCCGTCAAAACCTGGTACACATGGAATAGACTTTTGGTCAGTTTATGACAGTGCGACAAGGTACTGCTGGAGGATGAAGGAGGAAAGAACCAGCGCCGTGCGATTTGGAGAGAATGTTATGAAAACCCTGGTGACTGAACTTGAAAAGTCTGGATGTAATGTCACCTGTGATATTTTTCTTGCATCTCTAGATTTAGCTCGTTATTTAGCGTTAAGAGATATGATACTAGTCGGTACTGCCTAGAAAAAAAATAAAGGTCATCTGTCTGACAATTTTGTTACACCTAAAGGACGTGAAGTGTATTCTACATTACTTGGTTTTGAACTACATGTGATGATAGCGTCTTATGTTACTAAGAAAAACGAAGTTGCTGCCGTGCTTCGCTCTCTTCATAACCAACCAGCGGTGTCATTGTGACAAGTGAAGAAGCCTGAAACTATAATGACATACAATGCCACCATGGAACAGAAGACGCGATGCTGCAGTGTGAAGAGAAAAACTAGGCGCCGGCCTCTGGTGGTTTTCTTCAACATGATCGATATAAGTGGAATGAATGCATACATCATTTGGATGATGCTGGCTACGATTAAAAAATGAGATGTCGGACTTCCAGCATCAGTTTGGGAAAGGAAGGAACTAGCAGTGTTAAAGAATTCAATGAATTCATTGGTAACACTTGATGCAGGAAGGGCAGTGAAACCATCAGTTAAGAGAAGGAGATGCTGTAAGTATTGTGTAGACAGGAAAGGCAGAAAAAGTCAATTAACACGTTATACGTGCACCGAACCTATATGCTCTGAACATTGTGCTATTCCCTGTACACCCAGCGCAAATTTGCAATAAGAATAAAAGACACCAATAAAAGTATAAAAATTGTGTTTTTTAAATGTAAACTTTAAATAAATAAAATAATTTCAAAAGTATTTATACCTCAGAAGTCGTTCACATCATAAGTAGTCAAAACAGTGTCAGTTTTTGTCAATTTAAACAACACGGGCCTGAAACACCCGACTAGTGGGCAACGCTATACTGATTTTCTGGTAAGTAGAGGGTTAAACTTGGAGAATAGATTATTTTACGATGTAACGCTGCACATGTAGGAAATGGACAGGGCTGACCATAGAACGTACTTATTTGTGCTATTGTCTTTGCGTTACGTTACAAATAATAACTAATTCTGATTACCACAGAGAACTGAAGGAGATAGCTGAGAGAAAAACCATTAGAATAGGATATGATGATAAGTTCACAAAGGTACATGTATCACATTGGAACAACCGAAATAACATGTTCAAACGTACCTACGTTCTGTATTTTAATTTAAAAAACCTACCTGTTAGCAACTGTTCTTCTAAAATTGTGAGCCATATATTTGTGACTATTACAGCGCCATCTATCACAAAGCGAAAAATGTGGTCCAACTAAAATATTCATACTATGGTTCACTTAAGTTTACCTGTATAATTTGAAGACATGAGAGAGAGTGCACTTATACAAATGAGTTCTAGCATTAGTATTCCTGGTCAGGCAGTTAGTAGGATACGCGACATCAATCTTTATATCTTCTGTTCATCTAAGTAAAGCCCATGTCCTTACAAGTGCCTATAATCTCATAAACGTATGACCTGCTGTACTTAGGTCCAGGATTCTACTAATTAAAGCAAAAACCTTTACAGATGAGTGATATCTTCTATTTACTCACAAACTTATCTCCTGTACTTAGTTCCTTGAGTCAAGAAGGTGTTTCCACCAATAATACTGTTTCTCTGCATATGCTACATTTTATTCTACCTTCAAATTTTACCCAAAACACTTTATTTCAGAAAAAGATAATTTAAAATACTTTTTGTCGCAAATATCGAGAGAAGCATTTCAATATAATCTGAAGTTAATGACTTTTCTTCATTACTTTGGTATTTTATGGATTATTGTCATCACAGTAGAGGATTTCTGTGTGGATCTCAGCAACAAAAATAAATACATTCCAGGACATTTACATACCGGAGATGGTAATGGTATGGAACTGTAGTTTATGTACGGTCCCTTGCCTAAAGATTTTACTGTTCATGAAATAGCACATAAAATACAAACGTGTAAACGAATGTATAAACACCTGAAGATGGGCGCAAGCCCGAAACCGGTCGTGTGACGAATAAACAACCTTTTATTGTGACTGATAGCGGATATTTTTTCTACAACTCCACAAAGGAACAGTCACGGAGTTCGACAGCATCCACTATGGATAAAATTCATCAAATAAAATACGCTTTCTGGCTGTTTATTATGCGGTATGGTGGAAAGCACAATAGATGGAGGCCTAGTCGTAGGGCAGCGGAAATTGGGTTCAGAGAGACTGTGAATGCAGAAGAAAAAGAACGTGTAGTGCCAGTCTGAGAGCAACGTGTGACACAAATATGTTTATTCATGTACTCAGGTGTTGTTTCCTTCATTTTATCGAGGTTGAAAACGCCTAGGCCTTGCGTAACCTGCTCGGCAGACGTAACGAACTAGTCTTTCGACCTTTCTCACAAAAGCCTTCTCCAGTGGAAAGTGCCCAGAGTTACCCTCTACCAACTTCTCTGGGTCGTAAATAGCAGCAGGAAAAAATTCTCGAGTTTCCAAGAGGTTAGAAAACAGGTTGTGGACATTGTTTCCTGGTGACTGCGATCAGCAATCCACAGCCCCTTCTCCCATTCGCAGCCAAAAGAACAAATATGAGCAAACAACAACCCCTGTTCTCATTCGCAGCCAAAAGAAGAAATTACACCGTTATTTAGCTTAACATAATTGAAACACTACAAGTAAATGAGGCGCGCAGGTAGCGTCCTATAGGTAGAAGTTAATGAGTAGCTAACATTTAGCTACAGAGTGAATGAAATCAAACCAGACATACGGTGCTACAATTACGGAAGCAAGTGAAGTGGAGACAGACATGTACTGTATATTACAGAGAAACTGTAAAAGATAGAAACACATTGCTCACGTCGCTGGATAGAGGAAGGTTCAAAGTATTGACACAGCTCCGTTGTTTCTTTATACTAAGATGGCCAAGTACACCACAAGAGGAATCATTTTGTGTGTGCGCCAAGACAATCCATTGTTCAAGTGCAGCGTGCATTTCGCCGGTGATTTAGGAAGAACCCGCCTCGGCAAAAGCAGATTTATGACTGACATAACAAATTCTTTGGAGCTGGTTGCATATGCAGAGGGAAGATCACTGGTCAGCCAAGCACGTCTGATGAAAATGTCGAGCGTATCCGAGATGCGATCACACACGGAGCCCCTAGGTAGCCCACAAGACGGGCAGGCCAGGGATTTCAGCTTGGCGAAATAATCGTGTGACGTGTTCTGAAACGACGCCTGCAAATGGAGCCTTGCAAGTTGCAGTTACTGCAGCAAATTGCGTCCCGGTGGCCATAACAGAGGGCACGAATTTTGCATTGCTGTTCTCCAGGAAATGGCAGAGGACAGTTTCTCCGAGCGACTCATGTTTTCGGACGAATCGACATTTCACCTATGGGGCAAAGTAAACCGTCGTAACGTAAGAATTTGGGGGTCTCAGAATCATGTCGTCAAACATGAGAGAGACTCATCTAAACTGGACGTGTTTCGTGATGTTTCTTTTCACAAAGTTTATGGACCTTCCTCTCTTTCAGAGGGAACTATGAATACAAAATTGCAAAATTGGTTGTTTCCTTAGCTTCACGATGGTACCAATGATTTCATTCTTATGCATGACGGCCCGTCGTCTCACTTTCACATACAGGGGCGGCATTAACGCCATCCCAAAACGTTGAATTGGAAGATATGGATAACGAGATTTTTTTCACTGCTTTCACCCTCCAGGTTGCATGGGGGCTTACTTATAATGAAATGCAAATAATTTTAATTTCTGCTTTAGTAGCTGTTTGTCCGATTACGAAGTCTCGTAAACGGTTGGCCCTGACTAGTATTATTACGCAATCTGACTGCTTAGAACAATAACAAAGAATGAAATGGAAATTTTCATTAACACAATTAATTAATTAAGTCCCCAGCAACTATAAAAACCTACGAAACCAAAGCACAAGTGTAACTGTTCTGTGTGTGGAAGTATGACTCAACGTACGCATCTGGCACGGTTCTTCTTCAATAACACAAGAAATTTTAAATATCATTTATACTGAATTAATTAAAGAAAATAAAAATACCATAATTACTCAAGAAAACCAGAATTACACTCTAATACAAGAACACAAGCCAGATGCTTTGTTGACTGAACCTGTAATGACGCATTATTTAAAACATGGAAATAATGAAAAATAAATCAAGTTTCGTTACCTTCATATATTGACCAAAATCACTCTAATCATTACAATATATCTCCTCACCGACTCGCTATTACCACATCTCAACAAGAACTTTTCAGTATCACATCTCAGCAAGCACTCCCTACTAGCACATCTGAACACGAACTGACTACTACGAGTCCTCGACAAGCACTGCCCACTACGAGTTCTCAATAATCACTGCCAGTGGAGGCGGCGGAACAATGCTCTCTAGCGATCTCTGGCGCTGTGGCTCAGTGTAGCCACCTTTCATATGCCCTTCCTCCACGGCTAGAATTTGATGGTATTTTTGCCAGCATTAGTGGTGAAAATACCACCAAATTCGTCAAAAAATACAGACAAAAATAAAAGATAATATTAATACGTAAATATCATATAACTAGATAAAATTTTGGCTTTGCACTGACCTTTCAATAACCTATTATATAGAATACAGTAAGCAATACAAATTCTTTCATACATGTGACTTTACATAATAGTTTACACAAGTATTATGTGGTTAAACAATTCAATCAATAGCGTCAGCAATGACGAATATGTGCAGGTAAGAGTCTCATAACTTTTCACAACCAGTAATACACAAAAAATCAGTTTATACAAATATTCACATAAACGCTTTCCATAGCTCAAGAATAAGCAGTTGACAGTTCCAGCAGTAGCACCCAGCAATGGTCAACAGGTGCAAAAACCAACAAGTAACATTTTTTCAATAGAAACAGTCCATCAGTGGCACCCAGTAATGTTGAATAGGTGCAGACACCAACAAGTAACACCATTTCAGTATAAGCAGTTCCATTAGTGGCACCAGCAATGTTGAGCAGGTGCACACAGCAACAGATGACATCTTTTCAGTAGAAGCAGTCCATCAGTGGCACCCAGCAATGTAGAGCAGGTGCAGACACCAACAAGTAACACCATTTCAGTAGAAGCAGTCCATCAGTGGCACCCAGCAATGTTGAGCACGTGCAGACACCAACAGGTAACACCATTTCAGTAGAAGCAGTCCATCAGTGGCACCCAGTAATGTTGACCAGGTGCAGACAGCAAGAAGCAACATCATTTCAGTAGAAGCAGTCCATCAGTGGTACCCAGCAATGTTGAGCAGGTACACAGAGCAACAAGTCACATTTCTCAGCAGAAGCAGTTCCATAAAATTCAGTATCACTGATCACACTGTTCATCAGAGTTTATAAGCAGAAATTAAACATGTCCTAGTGGCACCAATCATGTAGAAAAGGCACAAGTAACAGTCCATAATTTTTACAATCACTGATCACACAGTTCATCAGCAGAAATTAAACATGACTAAATGTCACACATCATGTTGAAAAGTGCAGCACCATCACTAATCAGACAGTTCAGGCATGAACAATAGTTTGAATACACATACAGTGCTTTTACACTAAACATACAAATCATAACAAACACACAAATGATATCAGATAATTGTCCTATTAACTATTACAATACACAAATACCAGTAAACCTATAACATTTATGGGTGTCAGTGCAAGCCACTACCAACAAATAAAATAATATTTAGGAGATAGGTGGGTAGGATTAGGAAAGGAAAACACACGAAACACACTCACTCATCTTTCATCCACATTAAGTGCTACTGTGTAATTGAATAGTCTTAACTGTGTAAATGTAACTCTGTCCAAGATTTGATGTTCATCATGTGTACCAAGTAGTAGTGGCAGCAATGTATAACAGTCAATAATAGTTAAGTCAACGTCATAGTCATCATGTCAAGACCAATGTTTGCCAAGCCAGATCAAAATGTACGGTTGCTGAACAACTGTCAGCGAGCCAAGATATGCAAATGCTTCTTCTCTCAAAAAAAAAAGTATATACTGCTTTGTGATTTGACAAAGTGTGTGTGTAGACAATCTTCCTTCTACTTGAGTGTTCTAGTCTGCCATCTTCATCCTCCTTGTCCCATATGGACCAACAAAAAAAAATATGCTCCTCACTTACTTTACCTCTTATCCACCAAAACTCCAATAATCATCAGCATAATCTCAATACTTCACTAATACCTCTTCAATACGTCGATACATATAAACCTTATCATCAATATCATTTACCTTACCTCTTGTCCACGAAAACTCCAATAATCATCACTTAATCTTAATACTTCAATAATACCTCTTCACTACGTCGATATATATAAACCTCAGCACCAATATCATTTTACTTCCATAACAACTCTTTCCTCTAGTCAGTCTCCTCGAACAAGTACAGACAAAATCCTAGTGCAAACTTCAATTCATCATCCAATACAATCCGAAGACACAGTGTCCACACACAACCTCTGTGTAATCCATCTGACCCAAATTTTCTACTCATTATAAATTATAAGATACATTTTGGTTCCTTGTCCATCATTAAATAAAAGAAATGCATACATGACCTCTAACAGACTTAGTTCGAATAACTCTCAGTAATTAAGTACGATTACGGAGTGTGAATAATCATAATATTTCACAGTGTGTACACCACTTCAAGAATTATGGCAAACAGAAGCAAACATGTGGAGAATTTTTGTGCCAAGTGTCACTTCCTATTTCAAGTGCTCACGAAAAATGCAGTGTAATGACTGTCAATAGTCTATACCTAGTTTCGGTATGTCATGTCGTTAGCTTCCTTCCTAGTAACATAAATTTATACAGCTTCCCTAAAAACCTCCAGCTCATGTGACTTCTATGAAGTTTCTCGTACTAATGTCGTTCGTCGAATTATAGCAGTTCATTTCCTTATCTTAAAAATATAAGGCACTGAGCGTAAGCAAAACATGCAATAGCGAGTAAATATACCAGTAGAGAACAGAATGTCAACAAGTGGATGCAGCACAATCCTTACAACGAGGCTCTACCAAGCAAACAATCTATAATTAATACCACAGTGTAACCTAAACTCTATGTTCGTACACAGTATATCAGCATTTCTATATTCTAAATTAAAGAGTAGTTATGACAACAAAACAGAAGTGTGTAAATATGCAATCCATACGCACAGCAGCAAACATATATCTTACGTAATAAACAAGTCATTAGCATCATTCAGCATAAGCAAATAAATGTTCATATGTAATCTTAATAAGTAAACATGAAGGCGCAAGCAGATAAATCACAAAGTATAACCTACATACATAACCACAGTCAGAACAATTAATCAGTTGACAATTACAATTTAAATAAATAAGCACAGCAGGCACATAATAAAAAAATATGACATCAGTGAAAACGCATAGCAGCCAAGCGATGCATAATATACACAAGTAATAACACTGTTCATTAATCAATTGTCATAATCAGTAAATGTACACAAGCACGTCGCTTCACAAGTAAATTCATAGAACATGAGATTCAGCACAAAGTATGAATCACGTAATCGCAAGCAGCAAATTACGTCTAAAGTACGTACCTAAGTGGAAATATGTTACCTGAAAAATAAACTTAATTAATCGTTACCTTTTTGGTTTTTTACTTCTTTTTGAAATTACATTCTTCCTGAAAATTTCTCGATAGCAAGTCCTCTTAACGTCGGACACACACAGAATTTACCTGAAGTTCTTAAATATTTTATACAACCGTATCCTGAAAAATACTGAACGTTAATAACATAATTTATAAAGTCACCATAGCTTTATACTGAATTTAATCCGAGAAATTAGACTGAGTATTTGTTTACGTCTGTCATTGCATTCGCACTCAGCGCTCGATCAGCTGTAGGCGCGTGACGTAGGAAGCAATTGTTTGCGGTCAACGACAGCCTTGTGCGGCGCGCAGACTTCACTGTTGCTTTGAGTACGCGCCGCCGCCGGAACACGGCGCGGTATCCTTGTATTCTCCGCATGTTTACATGTAGCTGTTAGTTTCTCTAAAGTATGTCATTCCACAAAAATTTTAACGTTAGATATGTGATCTACTCCCTTAGAGCGTCGAGATTTAAGAGTTTCTACTTCAACAGTGTTATCATGGATAATTTTGCGAATTCTGTATGGACCGTTATAAAGCAGAAAAAATTTGCGACATAAGCCTTTTCCTTTATGAGACAAACGATGAGACTTAATTAACACCTTTTGACCAACTGACAAAATTTTTAAACGACCAGGACGTTTAGCTGATTTCTCTCTTCTAGCAGCCGCAGATGCAATATTTCGTAGAGCCAGGTTGACAACTTCAGAATGCCGCAGTTTCCGTGAAGGCGGAAAAGGAACGATTTCAGAAATGCGATTTGTCGGTGCTTTGTTTTTTAATATCAATAGAGGCGTTAAAGAAGTTGAGTCATTAGGAAGTTCATTCAGAATGTTTTGAAAAATATGAAGATACTGATCCCACGTTCTGTGATTCTGATGACAATAAAGGCGACACAATTTATTAATTTCTTTCATCCATCTCTCTGAAGCATTAGATTGAGGGTGAAAAAGTGAAATAAAAATTGGTTTAATCTTACGACGCCGTAGAGTACGAAGCCAAATTTTAGAGCGAAACTGTGATCCATTATCTGATATGACCTTATCAACATGACCAACTTCTTTAAGAAAATGTTTGATGAAAGCATTAGATACTGAACGAGCTGTTGCTTTGCGTAACGGTGTAAAACACACATATTTTGATGTCAATTCCACTGCTACAAAAATGTACGCGAAACCATTAGTAGATCGAACCACTGGACCGAACTAATCAACTGCAGCCATCTCCTTTAATTTCGCTGGAATGATAGGAAACAACGGTGCTCTGTGAGAAATTGTTGGCGGCTTAGCCTTTTGACATAATTTGCATTTGGCAAGAACAGATCGAATACGTTTTTCCATATAACTGAAGTAGCAATTTTCTCGTAATTTATGAAAGCATTTTCTGGGACCAAAGTGCGCATAACTAAAATGTGTGTACCAAATCAATTTATTGACCCACTCATCAGGAATACAAACTATCCAAACAGAGTTGTCGACCGATTTTCGTTTGAAAAGAATATCATTGCGAACTAAATAATACTGTCTGATCGCTACGCTTTCCTTTCTCCTCCACTTCTCCTTAATGTCCTTCCAGATTGGATCCTTATTTTGCTCCTTAGCGATGTCCTGGAGCGAAGATGAAATAAAGTTCTCAAACGCAACACCTTGAATGTACATCAAACAATAATGGTTTTCTTTGCAGTCCTCTTCAGCACTTTGTTTCAAACCCATAGATGCACGTGATAAAGCATCAGCAACAATATTTGAAGACCCCTGTATGTAAACAATACTAAAATCAAATTCCTGTAGATACAGCGCCCATCGTGACAATCTGCCATGAGTTAATTTTGTCGACATAAGAAATTCCAAAGCTCGATGATCAGTGTAAACCTTAGTATGTCTACCAAACAAAAATGTGCGAAATTTTGTGAAAGCCCAAACAACAGCCAAAGCTTCAAGTTCCGTAATCGAATAATTCTTTTCGGATTTAGAGAGAACACGACTTCCAAATGCAATAGTTTTCTGTACTACAACGCCGTTTTCTTCTATCTCTTGAAATAAATGTGCACCTAGGCCTTTGTATGATGAGTCCGTCGCCAAACAAAAATCTTTAGATAAATCCGGATGTGAAAGAAGTGGAGCAGCAACTAAAGCATCACGAAGCCGCTCAAACCCCGACCGAGCCCCCTCATCCTAACACCAATCAGAACCCCCTCCAGACAATTCACATAAACGAGGTGCGGCCAAATTGTCCAATCCAACAAAACGTCTAAGAAAATCACAAACACCAAGGAAACCACAAACATCACGTTTTGTGGTAGGAACAGCATAATTACGAATAGCGTCTAGTTTCTCTGGATCAGGAAGAATACCGTCTGTAGAAATAATGTGACCGAGAAATTTCACCTGAGAACGACCAAATTCAGATTTTTCCAAGTTCACTGTCATGCCAACTCGTGCAAAAATACGTAATAATGAATCCAAAATTTTGCTATGCTCACTCCAAGAACGTTTAGCAATAAGAATATCGTCAACATATGAAGTAATATTGTCACGAAGATAAACAGGTAAAATTTCATTTAAGCTACGAATGAATGCTGCAGAAAATATAGTAAGTCGAAACGGTAATTTACAAAGTCACTTTTGGGTAAAACAGTCAAATCCGGTTAATCTTTACCTACTGTCTAGATAGATGGATAGTAGAAGAACTGTTTTTATAGATGCAAAGAATAGTGAAAGAGTAGGCAGCGGTGCAGAAAACTAAAAGGGAAATAGCACCACTACAGCTCGGGGCCCTGTGATCGCTACGGCACATATTCACTTAGTGTAGTGAATCCCCTGAGGACATTAATAGCTGCACATAAATTTCAGTTTGTGACTTAATGGCAAATTTGGCGGTGTAAATCGATCCAACCATGAACATGGACGTATGTCATTTCTAGAATTGCAAAAGATCTTAAATTTCCGAACAGTCAAGAAGTGTTTACAGTCAAAGCTTCCGCCTCGCGGCGACAAAGACCTACCGCGTCTGTCCCAGTCCCAATGTCGATTATTGTCAAGTTCCCGCGCCTGGCGCTCTCTTGTTGCGTCCCGTAAATGAAACAAATTATCTTCTTCAAAGCCCTCTGCTATCTGTGATTCTAAATTTCTTCTGCTGTCTTTTCCTACGATTTCGCCTTCAATTTGTTTGACTTGCTTTCGTAATGCCTCAACTTCCCTTTTAACGCGTTCATTAAATTTTCCCTGATTTTCAACATGCTTATTTATGTTCTGATACTCTTCGGTTTCTGCAAATGGCAATGGTGCTGTATCATCTGAATCTCTGTCCCCATGTAAACTAAGATTTGTCAATTTATCTGAAATCTCCTCAACTCTTTCCGATAAGTCACCTATTTTTTCTTTCTGTTTATTTACGTCTTCCGTAAGTGTCGCGACTCGGGTTTCAGTGTTGACACATTTGGTAGTTAACTGTTCATATTGTTGTGTTAGATTATTTATTCTGTCATTACGGATTCCTCGATTCTCTCAAATATTTCTTTCTTATCGTGTGCACGTTGTAAATTTAACTCTGAAAATTTTTGTACTATCACGCGATCTCTTTCTCCCTGTTCTCTATCCTGTTCCCTTTGTCTAATCTCTACTGCAATTAATCTATTATTGTGAGAATTCAAAATCGGTTGTACTTCTTCTCTGATTTCTTTCTTTAACTCATCTTTCATATTTTTGAAACATGTCCCTATTCGTGAGTCTAACCGTGTTTCCATTGTTTCCAACTCTGTTTCTAATCGTGTTGCCACTGTTTTTAATTCAGATCCTAACCGAGTTTCCATTGTTCCCATCCGTGTTTCCATTTGTGAGTCTAACCGTGTTGCCAAAGTTCCCATCTCTGTTTTTAATTCAGATCGTAACTGTGATCCCAAATTTAATATTGCACTCATCAACTGCTCCGTATGATCTGGTTCGAAATTCTTTTCGCCCCTAACATTTCTCGCAAAACCAGTTTCCTTCGTCATAGCTGTAAAGCTATCTGTGTTCGATGCTATTACAGAATCTTCTGTCGTTAATCTCTTATTCTGTGAATTTTCTGATTGAGAAAAATTTTGAAATGGTTCCGGACTATTTTCCCGACTTATTACATTGTTTTCCACTTCATTATCCATCATACTGTTTTCCTCTGTTGGCGAGTTCGCCATGTTAACAATTTCGTCATTCTCACTATCCATCATTTTTGCCTTTTTCATTGATCGCATGATCATTTACAAAATATACAAAACTCGTCACTATAAAAAAAATTACACACAATGACACTTTATCATCAACAATATCATTCACACGAGATGTTTCCCTCAAACACGATCATCGAACAATTGAAATAATTGCACTAATTGTCAAACCCGTAGACAAGACAACAGAAATGAAATTTTGCAAAAAAAAAAAAAATACCATTAGAAGAATGACAATTACCAAATCTACACATGCAATATAGACTACAATTACTAAACTACAAATTACTACAACAATCCTACTGTCTACTATTTCTACAATCAGAAGATTCCAAGGGACGATCCTGGCAGGGTCGCCACGTGCATGGGGGCTTACTTATAATGAAATGCAAATAATTTTAATTTCTGCTTTAGTAGCTGTTTGTCCGATTACGAAGTCTCGTAAACGGTTGGCCCTGACTAGTATTATTACGCAATCTGACTGCTTAGAACAATAACAAAGAATGAAATGGAAATTTTCATTAACACAATTAATTAATTAAGTCCCCAGCAACTATAAAAACCTACGAAACCAAAGCACAAGTGTAACTGTTCTGTGTGTGGAAGTATGACTCAACGTACGCATCTGGCATGGTTCTTCTTCAATAACACAAGAAATTTTAAATATCATTTATACTGAATTAATTAAAGAAAATAAAAATACCATAATTACTCAAGAAAACCAGAATTACACTCTAATACAAGAACACAAGCCAGATGCTTTGTTGACTGAACCTGTAATGACGCATTATTTAAAACATGGAAATAATGAAAAATAAATCAAGTTTCGTTACCTTCATATATTGACCAAAATCACTCTAATCATTACAATATATCTCCACACCGACTCGCTATTACCACATCTCAACAAGAACTTTTCAGTATCACATCTCAGCAAGCACTCCCTACTAGCACATCTGAACACGAACTGACTACTACGAGTCCTCGACAAGCACTGCCCACTACGAGTTCTCAATAATCACTGCCAGTGGAGGCGGAGGAACAATGCTCTCTAGCGATCTCTGGCGCTGTGGCTCAGTGTAGCCACCTTTCAAGGTTCACTTGATCTCACATTTTGCGCTTTTTTCTGGAGACTACATAAATGACAGAGATTTTGTCTCAATTATGGCAGCGACTCTTCAGTATCTGAGACATCGAGATGTTGAAGCTATTGATTCAACAAACAGGAACCTGTTGAATAATGCATGGGATGAAACGGACTACCGTTTCGATGCTTTTTGAGCAATGCGTGGTGGTCATGTTGAGTGAATGGTATAGTGTCTGCTCGAACATAAAACTTTTACCTTCCTCTATCCAGTGACATGCGCAATGTGTTTTTATCTTTCATAGTTTGCCTCTAATTAACAATTAAAGTCTCTTCTTCCCTTCTGAATCACTCTTTACAATTTCTTCGTCCCCACCAGTTCGGTTGCAGATAGAAAATCTTCGTCATTCTATCTTAAACATGTGGAGCATGCTCCAGCGCTAAAAGAGAAAGGCAAGATACAATTCCTTCTCCCTGTCCATGTTTGCTTTACAAAAAAATGAAAAATGGGACTGCATTAGAGGTGCAAATTGCTAGAGTGAGCACCAAATACACTCCTGGAAATGGAAAAAAGAACACATTAACACCGGTGTGTCAGACCCACCATACTTGCTCCGGACACTGCGAGAGGGCTGTACAAGCAATGATCACACGCACGGCACAGCGCACACACCAGGAACCGCGGTGTTGGCCGTCGAATGGCGCTAGCTGCGCAGCATTTGTGCACCGCCGCCGTCAGTGTCAGCCAGTTTGCCGTGGCATACGGAGCTCCATCGCAGTCTTTAACACTGGTAGCATGCCGCGACAGCGTGGACGTGAACCGTATGTGCAGTTGACGGACTTTGAGCGAGGGCGTATAGTGGGCATGCGGGAGGCCGGGTGGACGTACCGCCGAATTGCTCAACACGTGGGGCGTGAGGTCTCCACAGTACATCGATGTTGTCGCCAGTGGTCGGCGGAAGGTGCACGTGCCCGTCGACCTGGGACCGGACCGCAGCGACGCACGGATGCACGCCAAGACCGTAGGATCCTACGCAGTGCCGTAGGGGACCGCACCGCCACTTACCAGCAAATTAGGGACACTGTTGCTCCTGGGGTATCGGCGAGGACCATTAGCAACCGTCTCCATGAAGCTGGGCTACGGTCCCGCACACCGTTAGGCCGTCTTCCGCTCACGCCCCAACATCGTGCAGCCCGCCTCCAGTGGTGTCGCGACAGGCGTGAATGGAGGGACGAATGGAGACGTGTCGTCTTCAGCGATGAGAGTCGCTTCTGCCTTGGTGCCAATGATGGTCGTATGCGTGTTTGGCGCCGTGCAGGTGAGCGCCACAATCAGGACTGCATACGACCGAGGCACACAGGGCCAACACCCGGCATCATGGTGTGGGGAGCGATCTCCTACACTGGCCGTACACCACTGGTGATCGTCGAGGGGACACTGAATAGTGCACGGTACATCCAAACCGTCATCGAACCCCTCGTTCTACCATTCCTAGACCGGCAAGGGAACTTGCTGTTCCAACAGGACAATGCACGTCCGCATGTATCCCGTGCCACCCAACGTGCTCTAGAAGGTGTAAGTCAACTACCCTGTCCAGCAAGATCTCCGGATCTGTCCCCCATTGAGCATGTTTGGGACTGGATGAAGCGTCGTCTCACGCGGTCTGCACGTCCAGCACGAACGCTGGTCCAACTGAGGCGCCAGGTGGAAATGGTATGGTAAGCCGTTCCACAGGACTACATCCAGCATCTCTACGATCGTCTCCATGGGAAAATAGCAGCCTGCATTGCTGCGAAAGGTGGATATACACTGTACTAGTGCCGACATTGTACATGCTCTGTTGCCTGTGTCTATGTGCCTGTGGTTCTGTCAGTGTGATCATGTGATGTATCTGACCCCAGGAATGTGTCAATAAAGTTTCCCCTTCCTGGGACAATGAATTCACGGTGTTCTTATTTCAATTTCCAGGAGTGTAGATCTTAAAGGAGATCTGTTAAATTTCATGCTTTTTAATCGATTAACGAAATACCCTTCACTAGGAGTACAGTTTACACATTTCCCCACAAATATTCTCAACAAAGAGCTTAAATGTTTGGCTATCTAATAAGTAGGTGCACCTACATGTGTTACTACTGTCTTCGAAGTAAAGGCTTCAGTATCTGCCCTGAGCATGGGTTATGAATATTTGTTTCCGCATAGCTTGGTGAACCATAAGAATTCCGTTAAAGGCTAAGATACTGCCACAGCCTGATCAAATTGTGACTACGAAGACAAGAAAGCCGTGGGAATAACAAGGTCAGAGAACGCCGCTCAGCCGAGACGAGGGCCTCCATCTAGACAATTCATTGGAGACTCTCATTTCGGTCTGGGGTATCAGAGGTATTTCCGTTCTGAATGCTCTCTGACTGGTATTTCAGCACCTGTTAGCCATTTTAATGATTAACCAAATGACGAGAACCTTGGATCTCCGCACTCGGCCTATGTACAATTCTTTTCTTAGACGCATGAGTTGTATATGTGGGTGACGGTCTTGTGCCGACCCTAATATTTGTGATGCTTGAGGAATTTTTTCTCCACAGTATATCTTTGAAATACGTTATTTGAGTTATCAGTATGTAGGCAGACACTTGTATTTCAGTCGTTGACTGACCCTTCAGGTGGCTGTGAAGTTCACAGCAGAAATATTGACTGAGGAAGTGATGCAGGCTTGAAAGATGTTGGAAAAATTGATCAGCCAGGAAAACAATGTAAGTAGGCTGTTTAGGTTTTTTTATTGGTAACGCCACCTCTGTATGAAAATCACTGGCTGTGCTGTGTGCAGTCTGTGGCTGCTTTGCATTGTTGTAATACTCGCCATTGTAGTGTTAGGCAGCTGGCTGTGAACAGCTCGTAGCGTTGCGCAGTTGGAGGTGAGCCGCCAGCAGTGGTGGATGTGGGCAGAGAGATGGCGGAGTTTTGAAATTTGTCATGAACTGCTATATAAATATATATATATATGATGATATCAAGGTAAATACATTGTTTGTTCTCTATTAATATCTTTCATTTGCTAACTATCCCTATCAGTAGTAGTGCCTTCCATAGTTTGAATCTTTTATTTAGCTGGCAGTAGTGGCGCTTGCTGTATTGCAGTAGTGGGAGTAACCAAGATTTTTGTGAGGTAAGTGATTTGTGAAAAGTACAGGTTAATGTTAGTCAGGGCCATTCTCTTGTAGAGATTATTGAAAGTCAGATTGCGTTGCGCTAAAAAATATTGTGCGTCAGTTCAAGCACAGTCGTGTATAATTTTTCAAAGGGGACGTTTCATAAAACTTTGTGAGTGCACAAGTGGTGGTTATGGACTTGCTCTATTATCCGCAAGACTCTTCAATGGTGATTGTGCACCTGCATAGTCACAACAGATGGCTGCTGGCCATCTCTACAAGGACTACAGTGGGTCTGCATCTTTGATGACCCACCAGTACCATTATCTCTACAAGGACTACAGTGGGTCTACGTCTTTGATGATCCATCAGTACCATTATCTCTACAAGGACTGCATTGGGTCTGCACCTCTGGTGGCCCACCAATACCGTAATCTCTACCAGGACTACAATGGGTCTGCTCTGTGATGACCTACCAAACGATATTCTTCAAAACTTCGATTGACTCCGCTGTGGGTTTGCTCTGTTGTGGCCCATTACCTGTCAGCATGTCAAGAATCAGCACTGTCTTTCCGTTGGAAGGACAACACTACTTCTTCAAGACTGCATGGAAATCCACTACTTCTGTGTGCAATTTCTTTTACTAATGAGACTTTGTAAAAAAAAAAAACTGTAATTACTATTATGATGAATGATCAGGACTATCTTTATGGACTGTGAGAAAATTTTAGCTTTTGACCAACATTGTATCAATAAGTGTGTGCATTTGATTTCTTTGTTATTGTAACCGTGAAAAAAAAATTTTTAACAAATATGTATTCGCCAGTGCCCAAAAAAATTTGTAAAATTTGTGGGTAGCATGGGGGCTATGTAAGTAGGCTGTTTAGGTTTTTTTATTGGTAACGCCACCTCTGTATGAAAATCACTGGCTGTGCTGTGTGCAGTCTGTGGCTGCTTTGCATTGTTGTAATACTCGCCATTGTAGTGTTAGGCAGCTGGCTGTGAACAGCGCGTAGCGTTGCGCAGTTGGAGGTGAGCCGCCAGCAGTGGTGGATGTGGGCAGAGGGATGGCGGAGTTTTGAAATTTGTCATGAACTGCTATATATATATGATATCAAGGTAAATACATTGTTCTCTATTAATATCTTTCATTTGCTAACTATCCCTATCAGTAGTTAGTGCCTTCCATAGTTTGAATCTTTTATTTAGCTGGCAGTAGTGGCGCTTGCTGTATTGCAGTAGTGGGAGTAACCAAGATTTTTGTGAGGTAAGTGATTTGTGAAAAGTACAGGTTAATGTTAGTCAGGGCCATTCTCTTGTAGAGATTATTGAAAGTCAGATTGCGTTGCGCTAAAAAATATTGTGCGTCAGTTCAAGCACAGTCGTGTATAATTTTTCAAAGGGGACGTTTCATAAAACTTTGTGAGTGCACAAGTGGTGGTTATGGACTTGCTCTATTATCCGCAAGACTCTTCAATGGTGATTGTGCACCTGCATAGTCACAACAGATGGCTGCTGGCCATCTCTACAAGGACTACAGTGGGTCTGCATCTTTGATGACCCACCAGTACCATTATCTCTACAAGGACTACAGTGGGTCTACGTCTTTGATGATCCATCAGTACCATTATCTCTACAAGGACTGCATTGGGTCTGCACCTCTGGTGGCCCACCAATACCGTAATCTCTACCAGGACTACAATGGGTCTGCTCTGTGATGACCTACCAAACGATATTCTTCAAAACTTCGATTGACTCCGCTGTGGGTTTGCTCTGTTGTGGCCCATTACCTGTCAGCATGTCAAGAATCAGCACTGTCTTTCCGTTGGAAGGACAACACTACTTCTTCAAGACTGCATGGAAATCCACTACTTCTGTGTGCAATTTCTTTTACTAATGAGACTTTGTAAAAAAAAAAAACTGTAATTACTATTATGATGAATGATCAGGACTATCTTTATGGACTGTGAGAAAATTTTAGCTTTTGACCAACATTGTATCAATAAGTGTGTGCATTTGATTTCTTTGTTATTGTAACCGTGAAAAAAAAATTTTTAACAAATATGTATTCGCCAGTGCCCAAAAAAATTTGTAAAATTTGTGGGTAGCATGGGGGCTATGTAAGTAGGCTGTTTAGGTTTTTTTATTGGTAACGCCACCTCTGTATGAAAATCACTGGCTGTGCTGTGTGCAGTCTGTGGCTGCTTTGCATTGTTGTAATACTCGCCATTGTAGTGTTAGGCAGCTGGCTGTGAACAGCGCGTAGCGTTGCGCAGTTGGAGGTGAGCCGCCAGCAGTGGTGGATGTGGGCAGAGGGATGGCGGAGTTTTGAAATTTGTCATGAACTGCTATATATATATGATATCAAGGTAAATACATTGTTCTCTATTAATATCTTTCATTTGCTAACTATCCCTATCAGTAGTTAGTGCCTTCCATAGTTTGAATCTTTTATTTAGCTGGCAGTAGTGGCGCTTGCTGTATTGCAGTAGTGGGAGTAACCAAGATTTTTGTGAGGTAAGTGATTTGTGAAAAGTACAGGTTAATGTTAGTCAGGGCCATTCTCTTGTAGAGATTATTGAAAGTCAGATTGCGTTGCGCTAAAAAATATTGTGCGTCAGTTTAAGCACAGTCTTATGTATAATTGTTAAAAAGGGGACGTTTCAACAATAAATACTAAAAATAAAATTTTTAAAGTTAAAGTAAGATAGCAACAAAATAACGACAAAACCTCCAAATAAACAGTGGAGCAGCATCTCTAGATTTTAAAAAATGTCAAGAAGGTAGGTATGCACAAACGTCAAGCATTTGTAAATTTACTTGTTCAAAATTATGGGACACGTATACTTACTTAACGAAAGTCAGGTGATCAGCAATATTAATGTGTCCTCAACAGAATATTCCTTTCTTAGGCACAGCCATAGTGATAGTTTTTGTTCATCTCGCTATTGAAGGCCTAGAGAAGCAGCGTTTGGAACGTAGCAAATAGGGAGCAGCAAAATGGAGCATGTACAAACAAGGAAAGACATCATATTGCCTCCAAAGATAAGTGAAAAATTTTAATTAGGAATCCACGCCAAACACGTAGAGAAAAATAATAACGCTCTGGAAAATGCCACTTGTCTGCGCCTCAGCATCGTAATTCTGTGTTAAATAAGCAGACGTATGGAGTAGGTGCCCAAACAGCGGAATCGGCTAGTGGGCTAGCGCTTATGAATATAGTAATACAGGCAGTTCATACAAATTAGATCTAAAATTTTTTCGATACAGTTATGTGTGGAACAACGTGTAAGTTCATGTCCTAATGAAAGAAGCCGGCCGAAGTGGCCGTGCGGTTCTAGGCGCTGCAGTCTGGAAGCGCGTGACCGCTACGTCGCAGGTTCGAATCCTGCCTCGGGCATGGATGTGTGTGATATCCTTAGTTTAGTTAGGTTTAACTAGTTCTAAGTTCTATGGGACTAATGACCTCAGAAGTTGAGTCCCCTAGTGCTGAGAGCCATTTGAACCAACCATAAATATTTGCATGGGTTTTCAGTTTACTTAGTGCATGGTAGTATAGTCGAAAATATTCCCCAAAACTGAGGAAAAAATGATCGCTCAAAAACCCGAAAGCTCTAATCGTTTCCGATATTCGGTTGGTTATCTTCCAAAAGAGAAATAATCATGCGTTGTTAGTCGATTACTTTTGTTCCCATCAATGTCAGCCTTTTTGTGGAGATTGTAACATCGTAACACATACACCAGTCTTACAAACCACTAGTACTAACTGGCACCACGTATGCACCAGTCAAGATAACGGTCGACATTTACGTCTACCACCTCATGAAAGTCGTGTCGTACATGCCCAGAGCCCACCAGTGTCTCTAACTGGGATAATAAACTGCACGTTGAGATATCAGAAATTCTCGATAACTCTGTTGGATCTGCCAGTCGACACTTCATTTTAGTAGTACGACCTCGTTATAGAGAAAATGGTAGGGATACATCAAACTACACCTGTAGAACTTCAACATATAAGAGGTGATGTACAAATTTTCCGTTTGAGGGCATTACTGCTGCCTGTATGCAATGTGGCCCTACCCCTGTGCGCTTATACAATCGCCGACATGTAGGAAAGGGATCAGTATGGCTTTCACGTCTTTCTGATGCGCCTGAGGTAAATGCAGAAACGTGAATTATGGCGACGTTATTACCAAATGCGTACAAACACCACTAACATGTTATTCTTTTCTTGGCTGCTGAAGGACTAGCACTGGTTGAGATCTGTCAGAGAAAGAAAGAAGAGGGTGGGACCACATGTCTGTCGAAAACCACCACTGTGGAACGATGCTCCAAGGTCTATGGTGGTCGCGATTCAGTACAGGACCCCGGTCGGCCTGGGAGGCCAGCCACTTCCGTTATGCCGTATCAAGTGGTGGGAGTCACTCGAGCACCCGCCCTGTAGTCCTGATCTCGGCTCATGCGATTAGCACGCCTCCGGTCCCGTAAAAAAGGGCTTGCAGGGTCGACGAATCCTGTCAAACGAGGATTTTCCTAAGAAAAGAACTTGAAGATCGGCCATTCCTGTCGGACGAGGGTCTGCAGCAGACAGTTACAGACTTCTTCAGCAGGAGGATACGGCGTTTTTCAAACAGGTATCTCAACCTGGTACGTCGCGGGAATGATTGCCTCAATGTTCACGGCACTTTTGTGTGACACTGTACCGATTCTGGAGTGTACGGCCTTTCAACGGAAACATTTTGATCTCCCCTCATAATACAGATCTAGGCGGATGTCTAATTAGGTAATATCTATGTTGCAAGAATTCCTACTAAAAGGCCATCAGTATAACCATTGTCAAATTATAGCCTATGAGCAGTTCGAAAGAAGGTTTCATTTTTTCTCGTGATTTTATTTCGTCCAGAAGCCTTGTTTGTTTGCTTTCTGCAGGGTACTTAAATATGAAAACTCGGCGTTCTTACTATGGATACAAAACTCTCTTCAGAACATTTTCCTCACTTGAAAACGACTTTTCCTCTACGAAAGAGGCACATACCTGTATGATGGATAAAGAATTATCTGGGTTGGTCTGACACAGCTGTATATTTGCGCTGCACCAGAAAACGAATTGCGGCACGATATCCATCCTTTTCACTGGTCCGTGCCATTTTGATTTGATTCATTGATACTGACGCTAATTGTGTGGCCCAAATGAAAACAAAAATTGCGTTGTCCTCGTATTAACTCTTCTTCGGTGCCTTAGCACTTGTCCTTGTTGCTATACTCTCGCACACTTTCTCTGACCATTTTATTTTCATAAAGTATTTTAGCTGTTACTTTAATTTCTGAATTGCAGTTTGCGATATATACCGGAATATTTGTAAGAAAATGTAGGACTAACATAGCAGAGAGATCAAATACAGAGAACATGAATTTGACGTCCGTAACTTCAAAACATAATGCTACTGCGAATTTCCCCAGATGATATGCAACATGGAAGGTTCCTAAGTTTTTGTTCCGAATGATCGTAAACTTTTTATTTTATTTTAAGGCGGGAATTCTCAGAATTTTGAAATCTCTCTCCACAAATAGTTTATCCTTAAATATGTAGTACTTCCACTACAAGAGTAGAATACTACGAGAAAAGTAAATGTCAGTAGCGAACAAGGTTTACAATCTGTGGTTTAGTGGAAAGTAGCTGAGAAACCTGGCGTCGTCCGGGTATTTATTTACTTCAGTCTGCTATTAGTCCATCTCCTCCACCTCCTCCTCCTCCTCTCTCTTCCCAATTCTCTGTTCATCTCCTTCTCTCCATCTGACCATCTCCTCCCCCTGGACTGTCCCTTCATTTCCTCCCCCTTTCTCTCTCCGTCCATTTGCTCTCTACCATTTCTATGGATGGTGGTTCTTGCCCTTACAGTATTTCTTTCCAGACAGATAATAATAAAGGTGTATATACCGAGTTCGGTTGAAATCGATCCAGGGGCATAGGAGGATATGTTGAACGTGGGCACATGTGAGATGCATTCCACGTATGTGTGTCTGATTCTCTGCTGTTTTACGTAGGAGGATTTTAATTTTGTCAGTGGTATTCAGCCATATAGTTTGATCTTCGATCACAAAACAAAGAGACAAAGTTATTGGCCCGCTGCTGTGCTCGGTCTTGAGACGCACTTCATACAATTAAGAGTATTCCAAGTCAAATCTACACAGGAAATAAATACCAAGAAGTCGTTTTCAAATATTTTTCCACTACTCCTCGTCCGCGCTTCTATACCAAACGATATTGGGAAATTTTCCTCCCTCTGTATTTTTATGTAAATAGTAAGCCATGTACCTAACAAATTTGCTTGAAATTGTTCCAGGTGTTCCTGAGTTATGATTCAATGTCACCCTCCCTTTCATTACCGCTCTCATTGGATGTAGCTGGTTCTTAAACCAAAGCTCTTCTTTCCAGATAGCAACCAGAAAACCCCCGTTTCCTTAAATCATCTACTTCCGCTGTATAAAACAGCTTCAAACTTAAGATTACTGTACACATGAGTTAATGTGTTACATATTTGACGTTAAGCGCTCCAAGCAAGAAAGATTTGTAAATGGAATGGAATTATGTTTATAGTTGGTTGGAAAAAAATGGAAATGAGCGTATGGCAACGATAGCCGGGAGGCCCCTGATTCGGGAAAGTTCACCCGCCAAGTCCAAGTCTTATTTCATTCGACGCCACATTGAGCGACTTGCGTGCCGGTAATGAGGATAAAATGATGGCGAGGACAACACAACACCCATTACCTGAGCGGAGAAAATCTCCAACCCTGCCGGGAGTCGAACCCTGGCCCGGTTGCCTGGGAGGCGAGCACGTTACCACCCAGCTAAGCAGGCGGACAAGTCCCTTGGAAGCCGACCGCCGTGCGGATGTGGCAGCGCGGTTAGAGGCGCCATGTCACGGGTTGCGCTGCCCTTCCCACCGCCCACCGGAGGTTCGAGTACTCCCTCGGGCATGGGTGTGTGTGTTGTTCTTAGCATAAGTTAGTTTGAGTAGTGTTTAAGTCTAAGGACCCATGACCTCAGCAGTTCGGTCCTTTAGGAATTCACACACACACACATTTGAAGCTAACCAGTGCTATCATTATCAAACTCTGGATGAGTGTGGTCTGTGTGATATTCGATCCGTTTTAAGAAAAATACCGACTGCCGAGGCGCGGCCGCGTCCACCGCACTTGATTATGCGAGATCCAGGCTGTAGGACGGATGAGAAGTAACAGTCCAATGAAGTATTGTGAGCTCCTCTCTCGTGATCAAACTTGTGTGAGGCCTTACGTGTGTCTATCACATCATATCTCATGAACTATGTGTCGTACAATGAAATAGTTTTGCAGGTGCATACAGTGATATATGTAGACTCTGTCTAGAGAAGGTATTGAGAACAGAGTTAGTAGTAGTAAAGAAAGCTTCATGTGTGATAGGACAGTTTCGCTTCATGAACTGATAAAACCTGGTGAACGATAAAAATTTTTTCTTTCATAATATTTCGAGGGTTTCACAAAGGAGAAGTATCGTAAAAGTTTCAAATTGTGTATATAGTTCGTGGTAAGTCACTAAGTGCTCTCATTCTCAAGTACCGGATGCACATAGCGTGATCAAACTTGTGTGAGGCCTTTTGTTGTCATGAAGGACGAAAACTTAATTTACTTTTTTATGGTGACGAACACGCTGCAGTCGTTTCTTCGATTTCCCTAGGACAGCACAATACACTTCAGCTGATCGTTGCACCATGGAAGGTGACATAAAACATAATAACCCCTTCAGAGTTCCAACAGAGACGTCCAGTTGAAGTGCGAGGTGTTTCAGTCTGATCCGTCGATCTCCTCGAAAGAGAGTGTCCACACGTTCTAACATTTCAGGACTCACAGCTGGGTGCCACCGGACAGATTTGCGCGTCGTTTTTGCGATGACAGACATCTCGCCCAACTACTGACGGTGCTTCTGTTCACTGTCAGACCTCCGTAACTATTTTCCAAGTGAATAAGAATATCTACGATGCCCTGCTTTTCTGCTAAAACAAAGTCACTGACAGCTCTCTGCCTGGAATGCACGTCTGTTACAGACGCAATTTTGAAGGCCACGTATCGCGCCGTTACCTATAGGAACTTCATGAAACGTTAGGGGCTGAAGCATCACTATTTCCATATTTTCTCAACCGAAACTAGCTGAGAGAAAGTGTTGCCTTACCTACTGAATGCCCTTCGTACATTCCAAAACCAACAAAAGAGCTAGGCATTTACCAGAAAAAGCTATGTATCAATTATAGTGTAGCACATGTGACGTGATGTATGTATGGCAAACAGGCTTAAAATTTGATACAAAGATTATATGAGAAGATGTAAATACAGGACACATCACTCAAAAAAAAGCTCAATGAACTTAATCAAAAACCACTCTTTAGGAAAAAACACACGAGAATAACCTAAATAAACATTATAATGAACTACTTGCCTTGAAATAAAATTATCGTATGCTCAAAACCAAAGAATACAATTAATGACTAACGGAAGAAATCCAACAACTCAGTATTTACGGTAACAGAGAAAATAGTAGAGTAACATCCCATCAGATGACTGCCACACAAGTTTCGCCTCGATGTTCCCTGATACTCTCCAAACAACATACGAACGAAAAATTCAGCCGTAGAAACACTGAAACAGGCCACCCTCTGTCAGCTATTCCGTCAAAAGTCAACAATGTGGAAACCCCGCTCCCCCCAAGAACGACAACCCCAATATCAGAACATCACAGTAGAAAATATGAGCACAAGCACGCACGCACGTACACACACATATATACACACACACACACACACACACACACAGAGAGAGAGAGGGAGAGACTCACGCACAAACACATACACACACGCGCGTGATGAGAGAAATAGAGAACCCACGGATCATACGATGCGTTGAAACACTTATAAACACAAATTGGTATAAGATGGTTCAAATGGCTCTGAGCACTAGGAGACTTAACATCTGAGGTCATCAGTACCCTAGAACATACAACTACTTAAACCTAACTAACCAAGGACATCACTCACATCCATGACCGAGGCAGGATTCGAACCTGCAACCGTAGCGGTTGCGCGGTCCAGACTGAAGTGCCTAGAACCGCTCGGCCACCCTGGCCGGCTCGGTATGAGAAATCGGAAACACTAGGCAGAGTAGCAGCGAAGTTTCCAGAATGAATTTTGCATTGGGCAGCGGAGAGTGCGTTGATATGAAAGCCCCTGGCAGGTTAAAACGGCTTGGCAAACGGTACTAGAGCCCGGGAACTTCGCTTTTCGCGGGCAAGTGTTCCACCAACTTAGCTACCCAAGAACGACTCACAACCCGTAATCACAATTCTGCTTTCACCTGTGCCTCATCTCCTCATCTGCTATCTTCCTAACCTCGCAGAAGGTCTTCTGCGGAACTTGTAGATTCATTCTGGAGACAATTCCCACCGAGCAAGATGGCACAGTGGTAAGCACACTGGACTCGCATCCGAGAACTACAATTCAAACCTCCGTGGTTTCCCTAAATCTCTTCAGGCAAATGCCGGGATATTTCCTTTGAAAGGGCACGGGCGATTTCCTTACCCTTCCCTAATCTGATGGGACCGATGAACTCGCTGTTAGGTCCACTCCCCCAAAACAACATACCAAACAACCACGCAGGCTTTGGCTGAGCCACGTCTCTTTAATACCCTTTCTTCTAGGAGTCTGCAAGTTACACAGAAGAGCTTCTATGAAGTTTGCAAGGTAACAGATGAGATACTGGGTGAAGTGAAGCTCTGAGAAGAAGTCGTGAGTGGTGGTGAGGTAGCCCACTTGAGCACTTGCTGACTAAAAGCAAAGGTTCCGGATTCGAATCCCGGTCCGACACACAGCTTTAATCTGACAGCAAAATTCAGTAGTTAAGTGTGTGATTTAGCTAACGAAAAATGAAGTATGAAAACGACGCAAACAATGCATTTTGACGTGAATAAGCGCCAATTTTTGTAAGTGTAGATTAAGTGCGCCGCCACCCTCTGACTAAATGGAGAAAACGCAGATATTTGCACAAGAGACGAGTAACCATAACTAAAAAGTTAATCATATGAAAATTACGGTGTGATCCGTATTCGAAACTACAAGTAAGAATAATACTGAGTTCTTTCAGAAAATATCCACTAAAAATTCGTGCAGTATGAAAGACGAAACCCACCTGGAAAATAAACATATGTAATACTGCTACAAGGGAAAGGCGCTTGGAGTTATAAATGTATAGTGATAACATATAAAAACATATCTATTTAATTATTACTCGGATCTTCAAATAAAAGCTGCGACTTTTCCATAACTGCAAACTTCACGAATTTTCACAAACCTAAAGAAAGTGCTGCACAAATCGTTAATGCTCACGGGGTTCCAAAAAAGTACAGTATGTGATCAAAAGTATCCGGACACCCCCAAAAACATACGTTTTCCTTATTAGATGCATTGTGCTGCCACCTATTGCCAGGTACTCCATATCAGCAACCTAAGTGGTCATTAGACATTGTGAGAGAGGAGAATGGGGCGCTCCGTGGAACTCAAAGACTTCGAACGTGGTCATGTATCTGGGTGTCACCTGTGTCATACTTTTGTGCGCGAGATTTTCACTCTCCTAAACATCCCTAGGTCCACTGCTCCCGATATGATAGAGAAGTGGAGACGTGAAGGGACACGTACAGCACAAAAGCGTACAGGCCGACCTCGTCTGTTGACTGACAGAGACCGCCGACAGTTGAAGAGGGTCGTATTGTGTAATACGCAGTCATCTATCCAGAGCATCACACAGCAACTCCAAACTTCATCAGGATACACTGCAAGTACTATGACAGGCGGGAGGTGAGAAAACTTGAATTTCATGGTCGAGCGGCTGCTCATAAGCCACATATGACGCCGGTAAATGCCAAACGACGCCTCGCTGGGTGTAAGGGGCATAAACATTGAACGATTGAACAGTGGAAAAACGTTGTGTGGAGTGACGAATCACGGTACACAATGTGGCGATCCGATGGCAGGATGTGGTTATGGCGAATGCTCGGTGAACGTCATCTGCCAGCGTGTGTAGTGTCAACAGTAAAATTCGGAGGCGGCGGTATTATGGTGTGGTTGTGTTTCTCATGGAGGGGTCTTGCATCCGTTGTCGTTTTGCGTGGCACTATCACAGCACAGTCCTACAGTGATGTTTTAAGCACCTTCTTGCCTCCCACTGTTGAAGAGAAATTCGGGTATGGCGATTGGATCTTTCAACACGCTCGAGCACTTGTTCATAATGTGCGGCCTGTAGCGGAGTGGTTACAAGAAAATAACACCCCTGTAATGGACTGGCCTGCACAGAGTCCTGACCTGAATCCTATAGAACACCTTCGGGATGTTTTGGAACGCCGACTTCGTGCCAGACCTCACCGACCGACATCGGTACTTCTCCATAGTGCAGCACTCCGTGAAGAATGGGCTTTCATTCACCAAGAAATCTTGCAGCCCCTGATTGAACGTAGGCCTGCGAGAGTCGAAGCTGTCATCAAGGCTAAGGGTGGTCAAACACCATATTGAATCAAGCATTACCGGTGTAGGATGCCAAGGCTCGGCTCTGAGCACTATGGGACTCAACATCTTAGGTCATAAGTCCCCTAGAACTTAGAACTACTTAAACCTAACTAACCTAAGGACATCACACACACCCATGCCCGAGGCAGGATTCGAACCTGCGACCGTAGCAGTCCCGCGGTTCCGGACTGCAGCGCCAGAACCGCTAGACCACCGCGGCCGGCTAGGATGCCAAGAAATAAGACATTTTTAGCCAGGTGTCCGGATACTTTTGATCACATAGTATAGAACGGTATTAGTTCAACCTACCTTTAAAGTGAACTAAATTTAGAAAAGATGGAAACTAACTGCACCTATTTCGCTCTAAAGCAAAAGTGAATGCAAACTACTTATCGAAATCATGTTTAATATATGTTGAAGACCGTAAACTTTGTAGATCATGACGTAAACTTTGTAGATAATGACACCGGTGGTGCGGTAACGTTTAATATTCATGCAAATGTAAAGGAATAAAAGCACCGGTGGTTCACACACCCGTGTTTAATATTGCTTTCACTAGGTTCAAAAATGGTTCAAATGGCTCTGAGCACTATGGGACTTAACATCTGTGATCATCAGTCCCCTAGAACTTAGAACTACTTAAACCTAACGAACCTAAGGACATCACACACATCCATGCCCGAGGCAGGATTCGAACCTGCGACCGTAGCGGTCACGCGGTTCCAGACTGAAGCGCCTGGAACCGCACTGCCACTCCGGCCGGCTTTCACTAGGAAGTACTCGACATATTTACAATACATGGACACTGATTAAGCCACTCTAAATATGCCTTGTATTTAATAATTGTATCATTAACAAAGCCATATCCAGACGTACTAATTATACACGTAAGAAGTATATTCTCATCGTCCTCCACACACATTAAAATGTTGCGTTCATGTCCCGCCTTTCAACGACCACGTATTTCGCTAATGCACGTCAGTGAAGTATAATTGTGTGTATCTCACGCTTTCAAGATTTCATTGTCGAGTAATGACTTCTATATAATTATATATTTAAAAATGGATCGTGTGAAATGTGCGGAAGGAATAATTTGTGAGTTCGGAAATGTTTACAGTAGTCCATCTAGCACAACATCGGTGCGCAGGCAGGTAAAATGTGTGCGGTCGAACAGTTCGTCATGTGTCATACACGTTTGTTTTCAGTGCTGACCGATGCTTCAGAAGGTGTGAAGGGGAACACCACTAGACAGTAGATGACTGGAAACGAGTGGAGCAGTGATTCACGCTCTAATCTGTGGCAATCCCATGGAATGATTTGGGTTTCGCAAATGCCTGGAGAACATTATCTGCCATCATGTGTAGTGCCAAACGTGAAGCGCGGAATAGGTGGTGTTGCGGTATCGGTGCTTTCCATGGTTAGGTTACGGACATAATACTACGCGTAAGAAGACGCCGAGTGTAGAAGCGCCAGGTGACCCCAAAAGTCCGTTAATATCAGGAAATATCACGGAATAATGTAGGTAGAGAGATAAAAATGTTTAAAATGGCATGGGATTTTATTGAGACACAAAAAATGGAATGAAATGACTAACAAACCATACAAAATAAATAGCACAACAACCGATTTTTAGCAAAGATGATGTTCTTCATAAAAGACGCTCAGCATATCGGCCGTCAGTCATCAGCAAAATCTGTAGTGGAGGGACGACAGCTTGAACAGCATTGTATGGCATATCAGTAGGCAAGATGGGAAATTTCGGTCGGATATTGTCTTCTGGCAGCCCTAATGAGGTCGGACGATCGCGGTTGACTCGCGATTCCGGTAACACCACCACACTGGCTGAGGTTTGAGGACCTTGGAGGTCAAGCGTGACGGAACTGGTGATTCAGCACGCGATCCTAGCTAAATTATGTGCGCAAGAGGTCTTTCACGCTTGTAGCAATACGAGATAGGGCACCATCCTGCATAATAGTGGTCCCGTCCACCAGGTGTTTATCAGGCAGGCTACTCCGTGCCATTTCGGCGTACCTCGCACCCTTCACGCTGGCAGTTTGGCAGGCAGCTCCCTGCTGTCCAGTTCCATCTGTTGGACGGTTTTTGTACACATTTTTGGTTTGAATAAGAGCCCACGCTATTTCAGGCATGTGTGTCAGTTTCACCTCTCTATCTACATTATTCCGTGAATTAGTGTATTTTCAGTTGCTAACGAACTTTTGGGTCACCCAGTTTTTTAACACTGCATGCAGTTGAGGAAAAGTTCGAAGAAGATTGTGATACGTGCGTACCGATTGGATCTTTCAATTGGCCATGCAGTCGAATCTACGCCGCTAAATTCAATATGGTGTTGGCCCACCCTTAGCCTTGATGACAGCTTCGACTGTCGCAGGCATTCGTTCAATCAGGTGCTGGATGGTGTCTTGGGGAATGACAGCTCATTCTTCAAGGAGTTCTGCACTGAGGAGAGGTTTCGATGTGAGTCGGTGAGGTCTGGCACGAATTCGGCCTTCCAAAAGATCCCAAAGGTGTCGTATAGGATTCAGGGCAGGGCTCTGTGCAGGCCAGTCCATTACAGGGATGTTATTGTCGTGTAACCACTCCGCCATAGGCCGTGAATTATGAACAAGTACGCGACCGTGTTGAAAGATGCAATCGCCATACCTGAATTTCTCTTCAACAGTGGGAAGCAAGATTGTGCTTATAACATCAATCTAATCATGTGCTGTGATAGTGTCACGCAAAACAACAACGGGTGCAAGTCCCCTCCATGAAAAACACGACTACACCATAACACCACCGTCTCCGAATTTTACTGTTGGCACTAGACACGCTGGCAGATGAATTTCACCCGGCATTCGCCATATCCACATCCTGTCATCGGATCGCCACGTTGTGTAGCGTGATTCGTTACTCCACACGTTTTTCCACCGTACAGTCGTCCAATGTTTACGCTCCTTACACCAAGCGAGGCGTCGCTTGGCATTTACCGGTGTGATGAGTGGCTTATGAGCAGCCGCTCGACCATGAAATCCAAGTTTCCTCACCTCCTGCCTGTCATAGTACTTGCAGTGTATCCTGATGCAGTTTGAAATTCCTCTGTGATGGTCTGGATAGATGTCTGCTTGTTACACATTACGGCCTTCTTCAACCGTCGGCAGTCTCTGTCGGTCAACAGGCAAGGTCGGCGTTTACGCTTTTCTGCTGTACGTGTCCCTTCACGTTTCTACTTCACTATCACATCGGAAACAGTGGACCTAGGAGTGTGGAAATATCGCGTACAGACGTATGACACAAGTTACACCCAATCACCTAACCACGTTCGAAGTCCGCGAGTTCCGCCCCTCACGATGCCTAAAGGCTACTGAGATCGCTGATATGGAGTACCTGGCAGTAGATGGCAGCACAATGCACCTAATATGAAAAACGTGTGTTTTTGGGGTGTCAGAATGCTTTTGATTACATAATGTATGTGGGAGCTTGTGTTTGTATGTGATTGTGTGCAGTCTTGTGTCTTCTCTTTTATTGTCTTTTATATTCTATGTTGTGATGCCGAGTGTGCTTGTATCCGTTGGATTACATATTGTTGTTTTCTGGTTCATTTGCGAGAAAATGTTAAAGCTATTCCAAAATGATTCTTACTCTGTCCTTGTGTTTGAAGTCAACATTCTCCTGATATTGTCTACCCTACCAATGTGGACACTGGGTTACGTTTCATGGTCTTCAATAAGTCAAACACTAATCTCTGATCTTTTTTATTATACGGCAGCATTTATCCCTCTGTACGCCTGCTCGAATTACTGTCGAATTACTGCTAGGTTCATTGAAACTGGTAGGCATTTGGACTTGGAGAGAGGAATGACGGCCCTCGATTCCAAGCAGTCCTCGTATGTAACCATATAACAACTCAAGTGCGTACAACATTGCTTTCACGTATGATGTTCAGAATCTAATTCGACGTTCTTGGATTCTGTTGCGATGTTTGTACACAGGCATCTGGCTGTACTGCGTCCACTTGTATTGGTGAGCAATCGTATCAACGATACATTTTCGGTAACCGATCTGCAGAACATATCTGGACAGTAAGGCGCAAGTCGTCGGACAGCCGTGGATTGTCTGCGACCGCACATAGGCTTGCTCCAGTTACCAGTAAGACAGCAGTGAGAAGTGGACAAAAGAGTGTAGTCCTCGGCTGTTGGGTGTCTTCCCGATATACATAACGATAAGATTTCGTGCTGAGTGGACTGGCTTAAGGGGCTCCGGAACGCCCTATACTTGCAATGTTAAAATAACGCTTATAAATTACATCTTCCCTCACAAAGTATTTTTTTAAGTAGGAAGTTGAACTTTTTACAGATTATTTATTGGAATATGGGCTGCAACGTAACATAGGGATTTTACAAAATTTTAGTTCAGTTATTAAAGATGATTTTTTTTCAATTGTAATGAAAATTCACAACATTTTTTTGCAATTTTTTATTTATATATTCAAAAATATACAGTTTTTTGGAAAAAAGGCTGTGTTAAATTATGCAGAAGGTACTGTGTAACATTTACTGAAAGTTTGAAACAAATATGTTTGGAAGATCCTTAGAAAACATGTAATTAGTATGAGAAAATAAAAGTTTTGGGAATCGAGCGACAAAGATTGGATTAACTTTTTAGTGCATTCCAGGTCCATAGGATGGATTATCTTCATCCTCTGCAAACTCCTCCTCCAGCTTCCTCTTGTTCCTCCTCCTGTTTACTCTTGCTTGTATTTCTAGACTCTTTACAGCCCTGTCTGCAGCCCGAAGGCGTTCCTTGTCTAAAGCAAGCATCGCTCGTACCATTTTAGAACCTATCTTCATTCCCATATTACTAAATACCTTGCACCTTACAATGTTGCCATCATTGAAAGTCGCAACAGTATCATACACACCAAAGTGAAGTGTTTCCATTCCAACAAATACAGTCTTGGGGATTCTCGACCATATAACACTATTTACACTTTCATTGGGGTTTTGTGTTTTTCCGTGAATACACTTTTTCAACAGTTCAGGTGCTGCTAAGTCTCTGAAAATAGGTTTTATCACCCCCATTATTGCATGAGGCAGTCTATGCGGCCGGCCGGTGTGGCCGTGCGGTTAAAGGCGCTTCAGTCTGGAACCGCGTGACCGCTACGGTCGCAGGTTCGAATCCTGCCTCGGGCATGGATGTGTGTGATGTCCTTAGGTTAGTTAGGTTTAATTCTAAGATCTAGGCGACTGATGACCTCAGAAGTTGAGTCGCATAGTGCTCAGAGCCATTTGAGCAGTCTATGTTTATGAGTGTACACTTCACAGTTAGCAATCCTTTGTTATATTTACACCAACTGTCTTCTTCTTTGGGACACAAGCTATGTTGGGGATTTTCATCGTCTTTATGGTTTACAGTAATAACACATACCTTTGGCTTTCCAACATTTCTCCTTTTCTTAAAAGCCTTCAGAGGATTTCTAATAACTTTACTTTTACTCATTATTATACTTCAACAAAACAGAGACTCAAGAAACAGAATTAATTACGAATATTTTCGAGATAACGACAGAGTAAATAAACAAGAAACAATCGACAATCACACCAGCGATATATATTGAACCATCACAGGTTAGCCACAACACATACTTTATCTCACATCACTAAAATGTACCTGATGAACACGGACGCTAATAATAACACCATTTGACAGCAGTTTAACAGCGCCACAGTGGGTCACGCCCATGTAGAACACATTTCAAAAAAAATTTATAAATAGTTGTAGTCTTCGGAATTGAATAAATTATATATCTATTAAAAGGTAATAGTCTGCAGATTCAGAAAACGCAAAAAAGTAAAAATTGAACTTTTCATGATTTTGAGCCTTTCCGGAGCCCCTTAAGAGGGAAAGACAGGCGAAGATATGGAAATAGCAAGGGAAGACACTGAACTCCGCCGCGCTGAGTGGCCGCGTTGTTTGAGGCGCCATGTCACGGATGGCGCGGCTCTTCCCGCTGGAGTTTCGAGGCTCCCTGGGGCGTTGGTGTGTGTGTTGTACTTAGCGTAAGTTAGTTTCAGTTAGTTTAGGTAGTGTGTGTGTCTAGGGACCGATGACCTCAGCAGTTTGGTCGCTTAGGAATTCACACACACACACTGAACTCAATCGTAAACTAAGCACTTGAAGGGTGGATGTCTGGCAACGGGGGTGGGAACAAGTGACAGACGCTATAGAGTATAGCCACCTGCTCGGTTCGCCTCCAAAATGCGTTTCGCTTTAACTTGTTTCAAAAATGGTTCAAATGGCTCTGAGCACTGTGGGACTTAACATCTGAGGTCATCAGTCCCCTAGAACATAGAACTACTTAAACCTAACTAACCTAAGGACATCACACACATCCATGCCCGAGGCAGGATTCGAACCTGAGACCGGCATACGGTTCCAGACTGAAGCGTCTAGAACCGCTCGGCCTTACGGCCAGCTTTAACTTGTTTGTTCATGCCAGTCCATATATTGGTAGATATTGTTTTGTTAGTTTTCTGTGCATGAGGTTTACTGCAGTTGCCTTTTGTTGATATAATATCATTATTATTTTCTGAGGATCTCATACTGTATCTTCCTGTCGTTATGGATCAAGCTCATTTAAGGTTTGTAAAATCCGGACGCCTTACACTGGGACCAAGAGAAGTTTACTAGTATCAAATATAGGCCTTATTTTGAGGAAGAAGTTCCTGAGAATATACGTTTAGAGCACAGCATTACATAGCAGTGAGACGTGTACTGTGGGAAAACCGGAAAACAAGAGAATTTAAGAATTTGAGACGAGTTGTTACAGAATAGTGTTGAAAATTAGGGGGACTCATAAGGTAAGGAACCAGGAGGTTCTCTATAGAATCGGCCAGCAAAGGAACTTACGGGAATCATTGACAAACGGAAGGGACAGGATGGTAGGACACCTGTTAAGACATCTCGGAGTAACATCCGTTGTACTAGCAGGGGCTGTAGAGGGTAAAGCTGTATAGGAAAACAGACTGGAATACTGGAATTAAACCAGCAAAAAACAGACGTAGGTTGCAAGTGCTACTTCGAGGTGAATAGGTTGGAACAGGAGATGAATACGTGGCGGGTCGTATCAAATCATTGAGAAGACTGATGACTCAGAAACGAAAAAAAATAAAAGAGTAGGATGCACACAGCACGCAGTCGGAACAGTACACCGAAGATCTGTGCCCTTATCGATCATTTTAGACCTTGTATGTTATTGTATTCCATAGTGTTGTCGCATAGCAGTTACTTCACATTGTGCATTGTGTCGTGTTGACGCAATGTTTTATCGTGGTTATGGAAAAATTCTGAACTTCTTACAAATTTACATACTAATCCATGTAAAATGCTGGCTGAATTGTTTGTAGACTACTTTTTGCATAACAGGAAAACACAACAGCAATATTTCGATAGTGACTGTTCTGTAAAGTGTCTTCTAAAATGGTCATGGTGCTAGAAGAGGGCTTTGGGAAGAAAAATATGCGTGACGTTTAGACAACACTGAAGTCTAACTTAAATAGGTAGGATTCCCAAACATTACGAACAAGGAAAGAGAGATAACACACTGTGATATGGAAGTAACTTCGAGTATAATGGTGGGCGTTAGTACTAACACATTCATTACATATGCGTACAAATGGAAGTAAGTAGGAGCCTGGAAACTTGAAAAGAATATCTTCAACACCAGTGACTATAACATATTCTCTAAAACATTGTCAAGAAATCTGTATAAGCAATTTAAGTCACAAATTGATGACTGCCATAGAAAAAGGTAGGGAGGACGACGGACGATGACTACTGACGTCTAGTCGGCAGCGAAGTAACGAGGGGCGGAGCACAAGCTCATATTGTTTCAAGGATGGGCAAGGAAATCCGCCGTGCCCTTTCAAAGGAGCCACCCCGGCATTTACCTTGAGCTATTTAAGAAAATCACGGGAAATACAAATCTCGAAAGTCGCACGCGAATTGGAACCGTCGCCCTACAGAATACGAGTCCAGTCTGCTAACCGTGAATTTCAGCGAGGCTTCAGAAAGATCACGTACGGAGCAAATTTTGAATCTCGAACTGGTAATCACGTATTAAATTCAAGTAAGTAACGATTTAATTCAATAAAATTCTTTAAGCTATATAAGCACACTGTCAATATGTGAAATAGCTCCGAAGTCTCCAGCGGCGCGGGGTAGCCGCCCGGTCTGGGGAGCCTTGACACGGTCCGCACGGCTCTCCCCTTCGGTGGCTCGACTCCTCCCTCGGGCATGGTGTGTGTGTGTGTGTGTGTGTGTCGTCCTTATCACGTAGGTTAGTTTAAGTTAAATTAAGTAGTGCGTACGTTTATGGACCGCTGACATCAGCAGTTTGGGCGCATAAGCCCTTACCAGAAATTTAAAAAATTCCGACGTTTCTACCGCTGTTGCAAACAGCCTTCTTCAGGGTGTTCTGCTTGACAAAGACCAATTGCAACATTTGTCGAAAAGTCAGACGAATTTAAAGTACCGACAATGCAGTCACGCAGTCTGAAGAATTTTATGGAGAATGACAACTACCGTGGAAGCCTACGTTAACAATAATTTTGTAATTATATTCGTGGATGTCAAGAAAGCCTGTAATTCAGTAGCTAGATTACCATTGTTCCAAAATTTTCTGGAGATAAGTTAGTACAGGAATGACTAAACAGACCTTAGCGTTCATGACAGTGGAAAGCTAAAAGAGTCTTTCAAGATAAAAACTGGAGTAAAACAGGGAAACGGAATCTCATCTTTGCTCTTTAACATGTCAAGGTAAAGGTGATTAACGAGAGGCCATGAGAAATCGTGGGTGGAATGCTTTGGATGCAAGACTGAAACTACACAACTGGCCATTTAAATTGCTAAACCAAGAAGATGACGTGCTACAGACGAAATTTAACCGACAGGAAGACTAGCAGTCGAGATGACAGGCATCTTATTCGCATGGCTGTAACGGATCGTGCAGCCATTTCTCGATCCCTGAGTGAACAGATGGGGACTTTTGCAAGACAACAATCATCTCCACGAACAGTTTCACGACGTTTGCAGCAGCATGGACTATCAGCTCGGAGACCATGGTTGCGGTTACCCTTGACGCTGCATCACAAACAGGAGCGCCGGCGATGGTGTACTCAACGAAGAACCTGGATGCACGAATGGCAAAACGTCATTTTTTCGGACGAATCGAGGTTCTGTTTAGAGCATCATGATGGTCGCATCCGTGTGTGGCGACATCGCGATGAACGCACATTGGAAGCGTGTATTCGTCATCGCCATACTGGTGTATCACACAGCGAGATGGTATGGGGTGCCATTGGTTACACGTGTCGGTCACCTCTCTTGTTCGCATTGACGACACTTTGAACAACGGACAAAATTCAGATGCGTTACGACCCGTGACTCCACCCTTCATCCGATCCCTGCGAAACCCTACATTTCAGCAGGATAATGCACGACAGCAAGTTGCAGGTCCTGTGTGGGCATTTCTGGATACAAAAAGTGTTCGACTGCTACCCTCGCCAACACATTCTCCAGATCTCTCACCAATTGAAAATGTCTGGTCAATGGTGGCTGAGCAACTGGCTCGTCACAATACGCCAGTCACTACTCTAGATGAACTGTGGTATCGTGTTGAATCTGCATGGGCAGCTGTACCTGTACACGCCATCCAAGCTCTGTTCGACTAAATGCCCAGGGGTATCAAGGCCGTTATTACGGCCAGAGGGGGTTGTTCTGGATACTGATTTCACAGGATGTATGCACCCAGATTACGGGTAAATGTAATCACATGTCAGTTCTAGTATAATGTATTTGTCCAATGAATACCCGTTTATCATCAGCATTTCTTCTTGATGCATCAATTTTAATGGCCAGTAGTGTAATAGTGTAACTGGGTAACCTCTTTTGATGCTAGTCAATTGTCAGGATGAGCATTACTGCAAAGGGCATTTGATTTTAAGGCATTATGTCAGGGTTAAAAACACTAAATAAATTACTTTTTCTCTCTCAAGGACATGTGGGCAGGGTGGGTTCTTCCTTGGTAGAATGAAACAGCATTTTTACACAAGATAACTTTTATTGAAAGATATGTTCAATACTTTCCCTAATGGACTGTTCTGGCTGGGAGAGCGATAGCTGTGTCGTTTGCGAAGCCTTCTGCTGCGTGGGCGGCGGCGTCTGATTACGCCTGGCGGTGTGTATCTCGTGTCGCTGTTTCGCCCAGTTGACTGGAGACGCGCCTCATGAGTACGCTGGTACCTTGCATGTGACGTCCCAGTGTTTCTCTTCTCTATGCGGCCACGTGTGACAGTGTTGTGCGTCGGTCAGCGCAGCGGCACGACTGGGGAAGGCCAGTGTCCAGGACTTGAACAACGGACTCCAGCTTGCCAGTCTTCGGCTGTCAGATCTTCATCACCAGCTCACAGGTGACTGCTGATGTGAGGCCGTCTCCTTCCCATCCTCACGAGTCACCCGGGTACATAAAAATCAGTCTTCAAATACCTTCTAATTTCTGTCTTCTGACTGCGAGGCTGCTGCTTGCTATTCCATTACAGCGGCGGACTTGGTGCTCCTGTGTACGATGTAGTCTCTTCCTGCATGATGGTCTTTAGCGCCGACTGAACTGTACTGGAACTGAAAACTACTGTCAGGCCCACTGTGTCTCACATATTTATTTACTTCAGTTCACTGCCTCTTCTGTCACGTTGAAAAGGTTCTCAAAGAATCTTCTAAAAGTCGGTCATTGGCTCTTGGAATGTAGGCGAGGGTCATTGATCACATGTGACAATTGAGAAACACGTGAGCCGGTCACTGCCTCTTCTGTCACGTTGAAAAGCTTCTCGAAGAATCTTCTTAACGTCGGTCATTGGCTCTTGGTATGTAGGTGAGGGTCTTTGATCACATGTGACGATTGAGAAACACGTGAGCCGGTCATTGCCTCTTCTGTCACGTTGAAAAGCTTCTCGAAGAATCTTCTTAACGTCGGTCATTGGCTCTTGGAATGTAGGCGAGGGTCTTTGATCACATGTGACAATTGAGAAACACGTGAGATGGTCAGGCGATGCCCTGACAGCTGAATCGACAGCTTCCGCTTATGTGGGGAGGGTGATGGCTTCTCCTGAACGTGCTGTCTTGCAAGCGCCGGCCGTTTCCACTGCTGCTCTGCCCGCTGTTTGCCAGTGTGTAATTCTTCTAAACAAAACTAAGTTTTTCATTTACTTTCTAATTTCTACTTCACTTGACATTGATTTTACTAATTTATTTACCTATCTTAAGTACCACTCAACATTCCTCCTCTCTTCACACAGCAAAAGCACTAACACAAGCAATGAAAACTCTTGACTTAGACGATTACACACGCTTCCCATTAAGTATGTCGAGAAAACTTTGTCACTTTACTAAAGAACTGTAGGCTCATGAACCACGTAGTTCACACATAACTCGTTAGAATAAGTGAAACACATCTTGATGACAATGAATAAACAAAAATAGAATTTTCACTTAGAAAATTACAAAGAAACACCTGTTTATTCTACCCTATGTTAATGCAAGAATATCTATTCTATAGTATTGTTTGTTTTAATAGGAGACTGTTTAATAAAGACTAAGTACAATTAACGAAATTAACACACTAATGCTCATAAGTTACCAATGAAGTACACCAGTTAAGAGTGTGGTATCCAGTTAAGAGGGATTTGATGAAGTGGTATATTATTATTTGGCTTATTTTTTCGTCTTGAATAAAACAAAACTGTTTGACTTTAAGACATGTTGCATCATAACATTGGCATCAATTTTGCCTTGCCGTGCGTTTATGAACATATCTAATGACTTCAGAAGGCAACTGTCAAGGGAGTCATTGAGGTAGAATAGGTTTTGTGAAGGAAATGCTTGCATGGCGATTTCTGAAAAAAGCAAACAACATGGTTATGGACCTACCAACCTAGTAAAAACAAAAATAAAGAAAATAAGGAATACATTATTAACTGCGAGATCTACATGTTTCTATGTTCAACTCTTTTTTCTTAAAAAATAAACTGTTATCATTTATTAATTATTTACATTTGTATAATATCCACAGTCTACTATGATTCAACTAGGACATTCGCACACTTGGTCGAAGACTGTATGGTGCCATGTCATGTTGTGCTGGCGTGGTCACTCTCTTTCCTTTTCGGGCACTTCCTCCACCCTTCGGAAAAGCAGACACTATTGTTGGAGGAATTACATCTGGAGCGCCCTTAAAAGGTTTTAGACGACTTGCATGGACAATAGTAGTTCGGGTGGGCAGTTGCAGTTTAACGTTGACTGGTGACATGATGTCAGTAATTTGATAAGGACCTCTGTAGTTTGTTACTAATTTCTTCGTTTTTCCTTTCGCAATGTATGGGGTTGACAGCATCACCCACTGACCGATTTTGTAATTTGGATATTTAGCTTGGGCATTACCTAATCTTTCCTGTCGTTCCAAAGCCTTTGTATTAGATTTTTCAACCTTTTTCCATACATCCTTCATCATTCGACAGAAATCTTTTACTGTTTCTCCGGCTTTTCCGTTTTTCTGCCTGATTACATCAAAAGGGGGCGGCATTTTTCTCCCTTAGACTACTTAATAAGGTGACATGCCAGTTGCTTCATGAGTTTTGGCGTTGTATTCCGACACGATTATTGGTAAATACATATCCCAATTAGAATGTTGTTCGTTAATATAATAACTAAGCATCTTGCCAATTGTTCGATGAAATCTTTCTGTGCATCCATTGCACTGAGGGTGTAATGTAGTTGTGCGTAATTTACGTATTTTTAGTAAGTGGCGTAGCTGTTTCATTAATTCAGACATAAAATTAGATCCCTAATCTGTGATAATAGCTTCAGGTACGCTAAATTTAAGTATCCAGTTGTTAACTAAAGCTTGGGCAACTGTATTTGCTTGCTGATCTGGGAGACTAACCATAGCTAAATAGCGTGAAAAGTGATCTATAATCGTAAGAACATACTTATTACCAGCAGGTGTTTTACGAAATGGTCCATAGATATCTACTCCGTAGATATTAAATGGGTATGAAGCCTCAGGGAGCCTCTGTAAGGGTATTTTTGAACGAGAAAGTTCAGTTCGTTGTGCGCACGCAATGCAATTACGAACGTACTGCGCAACATCCTGCTCTCTGGTTTGCCACCAAAATCGCTCTGCTACGCGTCTTTCGGTTGTCCGCTGTCCACCGTGTCCTGCAAGGATATGATCGTGGGCCTCTGCCATTATTTCTTGTCTAAGGTGTTGGGAAACAGCAATTCGCGGTCCAAGTTTTGTTTTACGTCATAATACACCAACTTCAAAGCAAAATTGTTTTTGATTTGCATATTTTTTGCATTCTGTATCCTCATCTTGTGCCTTTCTCCAGCCCTCAGTATCTTGGCCTGTTGCTTCCAAAAGTGCTATTTTCCGACTTAGGCAATCTACATTCGTGTGTTTTTTGCCTGGTTTTTGGATAACTTAGAAATCCATTTCGGAAAGACATAGGGCCCAACGGGTGAGACGACTAGATGGATCCTTTAAGCCAAGCAACCATTTTAAAGCTACGTGGTCTGTAATAACCTTGAATTTCCTACCATACAAGTAGCATTTTAAGTATTTGATGCCATAAATAACACTTAACAATTCTTTATCCATTATGGAATAATTTCTTTCTGCCGTTGTTAGTTGTCTCGAAGCATAGGCTATGGGGTGTTCCACGCCATTAATATTCTGGCTCAAAACAACTCCTACTGAATGACCACTTGCGTCACAGGATAAAATAAATTCTATATTATAGTCTGGATAGGCTAATACTTGACTGTGCGTTAACTTATCTTTAAGGGTTTGAAATGCTGATTCACAATCTTCAGATCAATGAAATTTTGAATCCTTTTTCAATAATTAAGGGTCCAGCAATTTAAGCAAAATTTTGAACAAATTTTAGGTAATACAATGCGAGAACAATGAAACTTTGTACCTCCTTAACGCTTTGTGGTGTTGGGAAGTCCTTAACTGCCGAAATTAATCGAGGATCTGTTTTAATTCCTTTCTCACTACTGACATGCCCTAGGTATGTAACCTCAGTCAATGCAAAACTACATTTTTCCATATTTAATGTTAATTTAGCTTTTCTATGTCTCTGAAAAACGTTACGCAGAGGTACAGCATGTTCATTAATGTCTTTGGAGAATACAATAATGTCGTCTAGATATACTCAACATTGCTTAGTTTTGAGTCCTTGCAATACTCCATCGAGTAGTCTTTGAAAAGTTGCTGGTGCATTTTTCAAACCGAAAAGCATTCTTTTAAATTGCCAGTGGCCTCCAGGGGTAGAAAATGCTGTTTTATGACTGTCTTCAAGTGCAACTTCCAATTGATGATATCCGCTGCGTAAATCGATTGTTGAAAAGCATATACTGTTACCCAAACTGTCAATGACATGCGTAATGTTTGGAAGAGGATAAACATCTGAGATAGTTTGTTTGTTGAGGTGTCTATAGTCACAACAAAATCTAAATCGTTTCGTACCGCCGGGAGACTTCTTTGGAATAATTACAATATTTGAATGATAAGGCAAATCAGAATATTCTATAATTCCATCTTTTACATGCTGTTCTAAAAATTCATCCAGTACTGGCTGTAAGTGATGCGGAACTCTATAAGGCTTCCTATAAATGGGGGTTGGGGGGCTATTTCCTGTTAGGATCCTATGCCGTGTGATATCTGTTGCTAGGAGTGTACCTTCTGCATTAAATAAATCTTGGAACTCAACTAAAACTGCTTCTATCGTGTCTCTATCATTTCCTTTCAAATGTTCAATCTTCTGGCGTAATACGGTTTTATAGGCGTCTGGTTTCTGACCATCAGTAATATCTGACCAAATGAAATCTTCTTCTTCAAAAGTACTGACTGTAGCTACTAATATTCCTTTATGCAACTCTTTGTCCTCCACTCCGAAATTGTCAATATGTACCGGTACTTTTCTTTCTCCCTCAACGTCTTGAACCCATACAACACTTCTACATACAAAACAATGTGATACATCTAATTCCTCATTTTCCTCTAATGGCTCTATTAGACACATTGTATCTGTAGGTATCTCGGGGTCAACGGTCATCCAAAAAAGCTTTCCTGAGCCAAATGGTATCTTATTCCTCGAATCAACCTTCAAGGATGTTGCACGCAGTGTAGTTGATTTCGCCTTCAGGTTGGGGAAATCTTGCGGCAGCGGGCCCTTTGCAGCGTTGTCACCTAGCTGAAACACTATTCCGCAAAGTTCTACAGTTTGCTGTCTGAGGTGGATTTTAGCGTGATGTTTATTCAGGAAATCCAGCCCTATGATCGGGTCATACCCGTCAGTTACCTTTGTTACCACTTCTACATCTTCTTGAAATTGTACACCGTGAATATGATGATGTACATCCTAATGACTTCAATGAACCTCCTCCTACCCCACTCAATCTATACCTTGGAGGGTCATATTTCTTTTCTCCAATGCATCCATTACTCACAATTGATACGTTTGCGCCTGTATCCACCAGTATCCTTGCCTCATTATCCTTTATGGTAGCAGATAACCTGCATTCCGCCTCCACATTCGCTTAAATGGCATGAAATTTTATTGGGAACACCTGGCGGCGGCTCCGACATTCCCGTTTGTTTAAATGATTTCTATTTCCAAAAACTTTCTTAGACCTGCATTCCTTGAATGTGTGACCTATTCTTTGACAATTAGTGCATTGAGGTTGTCTGCAGTTTTTTTGCTATATGTCCCTGTCGATCGCACCTAAGACATCGTACTCCTGCTGAAAATAAATTTCGCTTCTCCTTGTATCTGGTGGCTATGTCTATTTCTTCGAAAGCCGTCGCCACAGATAAAGCTTCCTCTAAATTGTTAGGAAACTCTGCCCTGACACGACGGGACGTTTCAGGAGGTAACCCACGTAAAAATGTATCCAGAGCTCTATCTTCTGCCTCTTGTAAAATAACTTTATTTGCTTCACCACTAGTTGTCAACTGATAGGTGTAAATATTAACTCTAAAAGGCTTTCTAACGCCTCGTTTTGCCTATGAGTGATAGTGTTTAATTTTTCCCTATAAAATCTACAGCTGCTCTGTTTTTGAAAACGTTTAAGTAATCCTTTCTTCAGTTCCTCAAATGTTGGAGCATTCTTCATGGTATAATACGTGTGCTTTAGCCTCTCCTATCAATTTTAAGTTTGTCATTTGTAAGAGCTGTTCATCTGACAATGATCCTAACTTTGCAGCTGCTACTAAATCATCAAAAAAAGGCTGTTATGTCCTCGCCAGGTTTACTTGAAAAAGGAGTTACCATGGCTGCTGCTGAGGAATCTAGGGTGGGAGTGATTGAACCGGTTTGCCTAACCTCACACAACTGTTTAAATAATGCATTATTATCATTTTTAAGCTGCGCTATTAGATTAACTAAGCTATCAATAGCTTCCTCAGCAGCAATCGCTTGTGGTGCTCCCTCTGACTTTGTATGATTTCGTGTCATCATTTTACAAACTATTAGTTACACAATCTTACTACACTGATTAAAAAGACGTTTAAATATTTTCGACAAACTCTTAAAATTATGAGAGAAAATACACTTCTAAATGAAGAAAATATTACGACTGTTATGCAGACCTCTAACCTTTCACACATTAAACAATACTAACTGTGGTCCTTTATTGACTGTCATTCACACCTCATATTGAGCCAAGGGTTTTTTCTCTGACACCAAATGTAACTGGGTAACCTCTTTTGATGCTAGTCAATTGTCAGGATGAGCATTACTGCAAAGGGCATTTGATTTTAAGGCATTATGTCAGGGTTAAAAACACTAAATAAATTACTTTTTCTCTCTCAAGGACATGTGGGCAGGGTGGGTTCTTCCTTGGTAGAATGAAACAGCATTTTTACACAAGATAACTTTTATTGAAAGATATGTTCAATACTTTCCCTAATGGACTGTTCTGGCTGGGAGAGCGATAGCTGTGTCGTTTGCGAAGCCTTCTGCTGCGTGGGCGGCGGCGTCTGATTACGCCTGGCGGTGTGTATCTCGTGTCGCTGTTTCGCCCAGTTGACTGGAGACGCGCCTCATGAGTACGCTGGTACCTTGCATGTGACGTCCCAGTGTTTCTCTTCTCTATGCGGCCACGTGTGACAGTGTTGTGCGTCGGTCAGCGCAGCGGCACGACTGGGGAAGGCCAGTGTCCAGGACTTGAACAACGGACTCCAGCTTGCCAGTCTTCGGCTGTCAGATCTTCATCACCAGCTCACAGGTGACTGCTGATGTGAGGCCGTCTCCTTCCCATCCTCACGAGTCACCCGGGTACATAAAAATCAGTCTTCAAATACCTTCTAATTTCTGTCTTCTGACTGCGAGGCTGCTGCTTGCTATTCCATTACAGCGGCGGACTTGGTGCTTCTGTGTACGATGTAGTCTCTTCCTGCATGATGGTCTTTAGCGCCGACTGAACTGTACTGGAACTGAAAACTACTGTCAGGCCCACTGTGTCTCACATATTTATTTACTTCAGTTCACTGCCTCTTCTGTCACGTTGAAAAGGTTCTCAAAGAATCTTCTAAAAGTCGGTCATTGGCTCTTGGAATGTAGGCGAGGGTCATTGATCACATGTGACAATTGAGAAACACGTGAGCCGGTCACTGCCTCTTCTGTCACGTTGAAAAGCTTCTCGAAGAATCTTCTTAACGTCAGTCATTGGCTCTTGGAATGTAGGTGAGGGCCTTTGATCACATGTGACAATTGAGAAACACGTGAGATGGTCGGGCGATGCCCTGACGGCTGAATCGACAGCTTCTGCTTATGCGGGGAGGGCGATGGCTTCTCCTGAACGTGCTGTCTTGCAAGCGCCGGCCGTTTCCACTGCTGCTCTGCCCGCTGTTTGCCAGTGTGTAATTCTTCTAAACAAAACTAAGTTTTTCATTTATTTTCTAATTTCTGCTTCACTTCACCTTGATTTTACTAATTTATTTACCTATCTTAAGTACCACTCAACAATAGAGGTAGTCTGTCTGGTATTCGCAGACGGTGTTGTGGGACCCCTTAGAACAGGTTGAGAGTTAACGAACATTGCACTCTCATTTAAATATATGGCCGAAAGAGTCAGCCTACAGGAATTGTGAAACGAACCCTGTTGTCCATGACCATGTGCCACAAAGGGCGCAGAGTCATCACAAGGTGGAGAAACTCAGAGATGTCTATTGAAGCCTAAGTGCTGTAGTGTGCGAGTGAGATAGAGGAAAACCTATGTCATAGGGAAACCGAGTAGAAGGCGTTTGTGGACAGGGAGATGTAGCAGTGTTAAATATAGCGGACCTAAGATCGGCCATAAAGGTAACATTTATGGAAACTATTTAATTGTGTAGTAATCCAGGGAATGAAGCCACAGTAATTTTAATCTGGCATCCTCCATAAATTTTCAAGGTTATCCCTATAAATTTGAATATTGATCATATTTATAATAGTTCAGGATTCACTGTTAAAGGAAATTAGTTAGTTTTGTGACAAAGAGATGACTGCTAAAATCTGGACGCTTTATATCACGTAATTTTAAATTATAATAAATGATTGGTTAAAAAATTCATGCAACCATAACCATGCCATTATTCTCATTGTATGAAATAGTTTTGCAAAATAGGAATAATGAATCTTTTCTCTTTTATGTGTGTTAAAAGCCACAGATGGGTTTTTCTCAGGGCGTTATCACCAACAATAGCATACATATCCTAACGTGAAGACATCCGTCCTACTCACGATGGATTAAAATCTTTTTTAACTATTATGTGATAAACATTTAATAATTCTTAGTTATTTTTTCTGAGGTACTGGATGTTCCAGGATAGCTGCCTATGTGCAATGGCAGTGTAAGCATTTATTGATATTGTTATTACTAAAAACTGTACCTCTGGCTTTATATGAATTGAAAAATATTGCAGGTCGCCGTTTTCCGATTATTAAAATTATTCTTTACCACTTTTAGTATTATATGACTGTTGGAAGGACTTACATAATTTTGTCATTAATGGCGTCGCTACAACACTCAGCCTACACAGAAATGGGCTGGGCAACATTTAATTTTTACGTACTGAATCATATACAGGAGAGGTACTAGCTACTCACAAAAATATGCACTACAATTACTAATCTCATATGTATTCAACAAAATTATATTCCTACTATAAATAACTGTATCAGATACAGATTGTGAAAATTTAACGTCCGTCAGTGAGGACCGAAGAATCGCCAAGACAATGAAACAAAAACCACGTATCCTTCCTCTACAAAAAATCACAGATAATAATATTTGTAACTCTGACAGCACAGATAACTCTTCTCAATTGTTAAGTCTCTGCAATTTATTTCTACTATTTTTTTTACCGGAGACAATGCTAATATTGGTCGATCTTAACGATCGACATTTCATATAGTAGGGCATCATTAAAATGCTAAACGTTGTGAATAGCAACTCTGTAACTTCGTTTGTTTAAAAGATATAGTACATTTAAATTAGTAGTATTTTCAGTTAAGAATCAGATCATCATTTCCTCCGCACAAAACACACTGAACGATGACAGCATGACACCTTATTGAATCATTAGGTAATAGAATATTTGTTTTAAAGTTTAGTTCACAATAGTTACTTTTTTCTTTGCTTATTTATCAGAAAGTACATTGGTGCAAGGCTACTGGCCTTGACATTTAAAGCTAAGAAGGAAATTGTATTGATTTTATGTAAAAGAATTGAACGTTTGTTATGTAATGGATATTATTGTTACTTTATTTAGAACGTGAAAGTGGTCAAGCCTTAATTATTTAAATATGTTAAAATGTAAAATAATGTAGAATAAGCTGCAGCCAATCTGATGGAAGGCTTCAGGAAAGCTGAGCGAGGATATTCGGCGCGCGGGATACGCGGCCGGGGACGGGCAGAGGGACAGTGTTGGAGTAGGCGCGAAAGCGGACAGTTCGGCTGGAGTGAACAGTTCGAATTGAGACGCGAAAGCGGACAGTCTGTCTTTAGGCAGCTGGGAAGTGAAACGACTTAGAAAATTTCGCGTTGTGTGGTGTCGCGCCCGGTGTGAATTCGAACCTTCCGTGTAAGTGACGAGGTGGACTTTCTATTTCGCAATCTTGCCATCAGCCAGACAATTTAACCAAAGGATCACAGGGGTCTAATTTAGGGCGTGTAATGCGACACGGGCGGTTCAACCTGTAGACTAATTTGACCCAAGACATTCCGATGAGGGGAACCGCATGTGAGCCCGAACATCTTTGGGATGTTAGTTCGCAAGGTGTCCAACCAAATAATTCATCTCCAAGGACAAGCAGCTGAAGCACGTCTACAGATTTCTGTAGAGAAGACGACTACGACGTAAGATGACATTTCCGAAAGATGGTCGACGCTGATAAGTGCTTTTCAAATGCATTTCTTACCTAAACTAGGAAAATGTAAAACAATATGGTTCGATGTTTAAACGTCAGGCAGAGTTTGTATTTACAGTTGTTCTGCAAAATTCGTTAAGAAAATTAGAAGTTTTATGGTTCGGACACGAAATGAATCTAGTAACTAAACCTACCGAAAATTTCAATTGTGTGATTTCAAATGCGTGATATCGCAATGCCGTTAACGCAACATCGACCCACTGTAGTATCTTGATTCAAATGCTGCCCCAGTGGAGATGGTGGTATTGGTATAGCATTGTATACAGATCTGCAAGAACTCTTTCTACTTTACTCATTATCTGTCACTTGTAGTTGGCTTGAGAAGTGGGCGTCAAACGTGGAAACATTTACACGAGAGAGTTCTTTTTCGAACGTTTCTTGGGGAGTGTCAGTGTTATGTTATATTGTTATGTGGATAACTCTACATAAAGCGGTTGTTTTGGCACCTTCAGGCACCGCATACACGTGAAGGCCTTGTTCCCGGATGTCTGAGCTGCATTCGGCCTCTAATTGAGGCTCTTTATACGTCGGGGGTCCACGGTATGTGGGTAAGAAATGTGCTGTCATTTATCTTTATGTTCTTGTGTGCGATAGTCATACGTGTACAGGTGTGTTGCTTTGCCTCGCACAGACTGCAGGTACTCAAGAAACTGGTTTACACTCTGTTAATCGACAAACATGGGGATTGTTCACTAATAATGACTAGCAGAAAAAACACTCCTATCGGAGCACAAAAAGGCGAACATGCTTCTGCTTCAAAGACTGACTGAAAATCAGGGTACCAGCTGCCTCATTCTACCTTCCTCAGCACCTTTTCTCCCAAATATTTTGTCATACGAACATATTCACACTCTTTTTGACATGCAGATCATCTCTCAATCCCACGACCTTCCCTAACTATGACCGTCTGACACCCTCTAATCCATCGCAGCAAGTCGCTCAGGCCCATCCACTCTCACTCACTCACTCAGCCCATCTCACTGTCATTACATTTCTGTCTCTCTTGCTGTCACTGCCTCCTGTCTCACAGCCACCGTCACTGTCGTACTGTCCTAATACTACTGTATCACTGTCACTGCCTCCCCCTTGCTCTCTCTTACTGCTACTGCCTATCTCCTGCATTCATTTCAACTGTTACTGTCTCTTTTCATTATCACTATCTTCGTCGCTGCCACTTTCACAGATTTTATTTCTCATCATCACCACTTCCACTTTCTCCTCTTCATTCCACTCCCAGTGGAACTGTTTGCTGCACTCTTTTCCTAGCGCTATTCTGGCATATGTCCCTCTCTTTCTCTCACACTGCCATTGTCCCCTTCGCTCTTTCTGAACCACAATCATTGTCTACTATTTTCCAGAATTTATTACTTTTCTTTTTCTTTCCCAACCACACAGTCTCCTTCTCCTCTCTCAGCATAAAAAAAGGGAAAATGTTAACGTGCCAAACTTGCACGGAAAATTTTTAATGTGCTACGAAAGTTAGAATTATGCATCTGGTATCGCACTTTTAAGCCAGATTCTTTTAAAAAGGAGTATATTCGCCTTTTAAGCTCTGGTAGGAGCCTTTTTATGCTTGTTTGCCTTCCTTTTCCACTTACAGCAGGACGTGTTAAATGAAAAGAGCGTTATGGATCAGTCAAATTTTGATTGTTTACATGCGTAAAATTGAAATGACGCAGAACTAATTTTACACTTCAGACAGAAATTAACGTGGAAACATCCCCTAGGCTGCGGCTAAGCCATGACTCCACAATATCCTTTCTTTCAGGAGTGCTACTAGTTCTGTAAGGTTCGCATGAGAGCTTCTGTGAAGTTTGGAAGGTATGAGGCGAGGTACTGGCAGAGGTAAAGCTGTGAGGACATGGCGTGAGTCGTGCTTGGGTAGCTCAGTTGGTAGAGCACTTGCTCGCGAAAGGCAAAGGTCCCGAGTTTCTGTCTCGATCCGGCACACAGTTTTAATCTGCCAGGAAGCTTCATATCAGCGCACACTCCACTGCAGAGTGAAAATCTCATTCTGGAAACATCCCTAGGCTGTGGTTAAGCCATGTCACCGCAATATCCTTTCTTTCAGGAGTCCTAGTTCTGTAAGGTTCGCATGAGAGCTTCTGTGAAGTTTGGAAGGTAGGAGACGAGGTACTGCGAGAAGTAAAGCTGTGTGGACAGGGCGTGAGTCATGCTTGGATAGCTCAGATGGTAGAGCACTTGCCCGCGAAAGGCAAACGTCCCGAGTTCGAGTCTCTATCCTGCACACAGTTTTAATCTGCCAGGAAGTTTCATATCAGCGCACACCCCGATGCTGAGTGAAAATCTTATTCTAGAAATTAACGTGCACAAACATTTTGCATGTGCTTGAGTATTACAATATGGGGTTCCCAGAACTATTCTGATGATAACGGAGGCACTTCACAACATATTCCTCCATGCTACATCACTTAATAAACTACGTCTTTGTCCAATGCCGGACTATACAGGTGTATCTTATGTGGGCAAGTAGGGTAGCTTCGAACCTCTGTATCCCAGAAAGGGATAAAGAAAATTTTCAAGGTTATTCGAGATCGGTATGTTAGAAATATATCGTACAAATTCCAGTTACTTGCTGTGCATATTCGGACTTTGACCCCGTAGTGTAATATAGAGATACTAAGAGCTATACAAATGGTCCCTAGGCCAAGGCTATAAAAAACATTTGATCCTGCCTTTCTGTCACGAATAGTTCAAATGGCTCTGAGCGCTATGGGACTCAACTTCTGAGGTCATTAGTCCCCTAGAACTTAGAACTAGTTAAACCTAACTAACCTACGGACATCACAAACATCCATGCCCGAGGCAGGATTCGAACCTGCGACCGTAGCGGTCTTGCGGTTCCAGACTGCAGCGCCTTTAACCGCACGGCCACTTCGGCCGGCTGTCACGAATAGTACTGGAGGTATCAGACCAGCAAGAATCCTAGTTTTATGCTTAACGTTTTGGAAAATACTTACGTACCGCATGCTGTTCCATGCGTACCGATATGTGATGTAACCAAGATTTTACAGCCATGACCATAAATTTAGATGCATGATTTCGAAATTGACTTTACTGAGATGAACGGACTATTTAGAAAACTAAATGATCTAGTAAACAGGGAAAAATTTGTATCTATAAACTGTGCGCAAGTGATTTTTCGGGAAAGTGTAATTTGATGGCCCCGAAGAACTTGCGTAACAGGCATGCTTTCTTGAAAATATTTACTCATATGACGCTCTCTATACAGCCCAAATATAACATTCTCATACGAAATAAAACAAAAATACACATTTTAACACTTCCGGGGGTAGTGCAACACACCGACATTCGTCAGACGATGAAGCCGGAAGAAGAGCCCAAACGTAGGGTTCATTCGTTATGAAATATTTTATTAGAAACGGCTAGCACCATTTCTGAAACATACTAAGACAGATATCTACATATTTATCTGTACTCCAGAAGCCACCTAACGGTGGTGGAGAATACTTTGGGTAGCACTGACATCTATCTCTGTCATTCTGAAATCGTAAGCAAGGTTAAAGCTTCTATACTGAATGTTGCTATGAATTAAAATTTCTCTTTTTCCCGACGAAGCTACTTCACAAGCTGTATGTGGGAGGATGCAGAACGTTGCCTGACACTTCTTGGAGTGTTCCCACAAACATCGGGGCTTTGAGCAGGTCGTCGTTTAATCCATCCCACGATATTTCGACTGGGCACCTGGCAGTCACCTTCAGCTGAGCAATCGCAATCTTCGATGGCTCACCTGAAAACGACTGGCACGTGCCCAGTTAAAATATCGTGTTATGCATTAAACGACGACCTGCTGAAAACCCGAAATTGGTTTAAATATTCAATATGCCGGGAAATTTAAAAAAAATCACACTTCTCGGACTCTATTTATCTTCTATTTATTCAAATGGTTCAAATGGCTCGGAGCACTATGGGACTCAACATGTGTGGTCATAAGTCCCCTAGAACTTAGAACTACTTAAACCTAACTAACCTAAGGACATCACACACATCCATGCCCGAGGCAGGATTCGAACCTGCGACCGTAGCAGTCACGCGGTTCCTGACTGAGCGCCTAGAACCGCTAGACCACCGCCGCCGGCTTTTATTTATTCTGATCTGATCAGGGCTATTAGGCCCCCTCTTACATCGTATTAGTGTTCCACGCGTACAGTACCTTTTTTACATCAGAGTTTCTTAAGAAATTAACAATTGGAAAATTACAAATAGAATTAAAATGATTTAACTGTTTGAACTGGCAATGTCAGTAAACAATATTCACTATGAACTAATTACGATAATACTGGCAGTTTGCTGCCACTAATAGTGGTAGCACTAATAATAATAATAACGATAATAATGAAGACAATAATAATGACAATCATAACAATACTGATAGTGGCACATATAAAAGAATTTATAGGTGCACAAGATAGAAGTTCTGGCGAAAGGAAATTTAAGGAGACTGCACCATCTAGGAATGCCGGGAAAAGGGGAAGATTTGTTTGGAATGAAAGGAGAATGGTAATTCTTTTTTTTTGTTGCTTTATTAGATATGTCAATAACCGTCTTCTGAAGCTGGAGATATTATCATTTCTCTAATATAAGGCGAGAGCGTATTCCCGTGTCAGGTTCCTGCTACTGATAAGGACTTCGAGAAAGTACCTGAACGATGAAGTGCGACAGAAAAGATTTTTTACTGATTAGAAAGGCTGTTTCAAGAGGGTTAAGTTCGAACTGAGATAGGAGGGACCGTGTTCTCTGGTAAGACAGTAGAGACGACAGCGGGTACGGAAAAGTCTGCGCTTGTCTGCACGCAGCCAGGATTGCTGTGCATGCGAGGCCCACGACAAAGACAGACCCAGTCTTTCTCGTGGGCCTCGCGTACGTGATAGTGAAATATGATCAAAGAGTCTAACATCGCAGATATAACGAACTCAGGCATTCATAACCAGTTCCAGACACCGTGAGCTTTCTTGAGGAATTCCTGGCAGGATAAAATCAATGTAATCAATGACTGGAAGTTTAAGTGTTGCTACAAGTTCCTTTTTCAGGTCAAGGGGGAATAACTTTTTATATTTTTGTAGGGCATGCAGGGGCTTTGATGTCTTCTTGCTCATTTCAGCTACGTATTCAGTCCTATTCAGATTTTCATCCGTACGCTATCAGAATTTTAACAGTTCTCCCCTTGATGCAAAATATCGCTCATCAGACGTCTGATGTTGTAATCGGATAAGTAGCATATAATGTTCTCACGCACTGTTAACCAATAACTTTCGTTCGTAGATTAGATTTCCTTTCGATTATCGGTGTTGCGTCTCTTTTTTGTAAAAATAATTTTACGTGCTCGTTCCACCTCAGTTAGCCGTAGATAAATGCTCTTTCGATTTACTCCCCAGGGACGTCAGTTCGACCATCGATGGAGGGAACTGTCCCAGCCGTTTCGCCTGTAGGAGACCACCATCTGGTCAACCCCTGTGAACCTCCTAGTTGCAAGCGAGAAACAGCGCTCCTGGTTTACATGAGGTACTTCTGTGCACCTCTGATGTGACAACACCATCAATTGTCTTATGATGTGCTCCATGTTTCCCCCATTTGTTGCCACGTATTTCGTTCATTTACGTTTTACCGTGTTCTTGAGACAAAATACGGCAGGCTTGCACACTCAACGGGTTAAGTGAATAGCATATGATGCTTTAGAAATATTCTGGTGCGTAGAAATCTTAAAATAAAGGGATAATCGAACAGTTGCTGTAAGTATTGTCTCAAATCATTCCTAATTTGGCTGTTGAAAGTGTTAGTTATTGCGACTGATGTTTGGACACACAGTCATTGTCAACCATTCTACAGCACAGAGCCATTAAATAAAATACGCTTAAAAATTCAGTAATAGAGCTTTAAAACTAAAAATATAAGGGAATTTACTCGGAGTGCTGAAACTGACTCAACGATCTGTGACGTGCTGAAAGGTAGTTTCCAGCAGTATGTAACCAAATACAAGTAGTAGCATAAATCTACCAGCTGTTCCTCACACCATAGGCTTTACACCTTTTACGTCGGCATACTGAAAAGTTATGTATCCGAATTTTTAAAGTGAAAACTCTTGCAACTTGTCAAATAGCTCTGTTAACATTCTACGCCTTTATTTTTAATGTCTGTATATGTATTTCTCAACATAGTCGCCCAGGCGACGAACACATTTCTCCCAACAAGAGACCAAATTGTTGACACCGTCACTGGAGAATGTTTGACGTTGTTGACGAAGTCACTATATCACGTGTACTTGCAGCACTTCATCACTTTCAAATTGAAGTCTTAGAAAGCGTTCTTTAGAAAACAGAGGAAAATCGGATGAGACCATGTCGATGTTATTTGGCGGATGATGGAGACAGTGAAGGCAAGACGTCGGATTATTGCAAATACCGCAGCGCTCGTGTGCGGGCTGCCATTGTCACGCTAAAGAAGTGGGTGATTCATATGTGGACCAACTCTTCGATTCCGAAACCCGATTATAGGATGCACTGACATACACTCCTGGAAATTGAAATAAGAACACCGTGAATTCATTGTCCCAGGAAGGGGAAACTTTATTGACACATTCCTGGGGTCAGATACATCACATGATCACACTGACAGAACCACAGGCACATAGACACAGGCAACAGAGCATGCACAATGTCGGCACTAGTACAGTGTATATCCACCTTTCGCAGCAATGCAGGCTGCTATTCTCCCATGGAGACGATCGTAGAGATGCTGGATGTAGTCCTGTGGAACGGCTTGCCATGCCATTTCCACCTGGCGCCTCAGTTGGACCAGCGTTCGTGCTGGACGTGCAGACCGCGTGAGACGACGCTTCATCCAGTCCCAAACATGCTCAATGGGGGACAGATCCGGAGATCTTGCTGGCCAGGGTAGTTGACTTACACCTTCTAGAGCACGTTGGGTGGCACGGGATACATGCGGACGTGCATTGTCCTGTTGGAACAGCAAGTTCCCTTGCCGGTCTAGGAATGGTAGAACGATGGGTTCGATGACGGTTTGGATGTACTGTGCACTATTCAGTGTCCCCTCGACGATCACCAGTGGTGTACGGCCAGTGTAGGAGATCGCTCCCCACACCATGATGCCGGGTGTTGGCCCTGTGTGCCTCTGTCGTATGCAGTCCTGATTGTGGCGCTCACCTGCACGGCGCCAAACATGCATACGACCATCATTGGCACCAAGGCAGAAGCGACTCTCATCGCTGAAGACGACACGTCTCCATTCGTCCCTCCATTCACGCCTGTCGCGACACCACTGGAGGCGGGCTGCACGATGTTGGAGCGTGAGCGGAAGACGGCCTAACGGTGTGCGGGACCGTAGCCCAGCTTCATGGAGACGGTTGCGAATGGTCCTCGCGGATACCCCAGGAGCAACAGTGTCCCTAATTTGCTGGGAAGTGGCGGTGCGGTCCCCTACGGCACTGCGTAGGATCCTACGGTCTTGGCGTGCATCCGTGCGTCGCTGCGGTCCGGTCCCAGGTCGACGGGCACGTGCACCTTCCGCCGACCACTGGCGACAGCATCGATGTACTGTGGAGACCTCACGCCCCACGTGTTGAGCAATTCGGCGGTACGTCCACCCGGCCTCCCGCATGCCCACTATACGCCCTCGCTCAAAGTGCGTCAACTGCACATACGGTTCACGTCCACGCTGTCGCGGCATGCTACCAGTGTTAAAGACTGCGATGGAGCTCCGTATGCCACGGCAAACTGGCTGACACTGACAGCGGCGGTGCACAAATGCTGCGCAGCTAGCGCCATTCGACGGCCAACACCGCGGTTCCTGGTGTGTCCGCTGTGCCGTGCGTGTGATCATTGCTTGTACAGCCCTCTCGCAGTGTCCGGAGCAAGTATGGTGGGTCTGACACACCGGTGTCAATGTGTTCTTTTTTCCATTTCCAGGAGTGTAGTTACGTTACACACCGCCATCTTACACGCTACAATTCGAAGACTTCTAGAGGCAGAGGGCTGCAAATATGTAGACATAAATAATAAAGACGTATAATTTTAATAACAATTTTATTTAAAAAAGTTTCCGCAAAAAATTCTGAGATGTTGGTTTTGTATCACGCCCTCGTAGCTAAAAAAAAATAACAATAAACAGCTAGCACGTTAGTGAAACGATATCCACTGTATACGCCGAAGTATAACGGTCGTGCAGCCAACATGGTGGATGGATTACAACGGCGGTAAAATGCCAAAGATGTAAACGTATAAATATGGTGAGCTTTAAACCACAGAGATGTTAGACTGTGGAGTCGATATGGTACGGCTGGAAGAATGTGACAGCGGTCCATTGTTAATAACAAGAACGTTAAAGTAAAGGGAGATGGCGTTATATATGCTGAGTACAGGGACTAGCTAAAACCATGGGGCGTGATCAAAGCAAGCGTTTTCTCCATTAAAACCCTGTATGAAACTTGTCCTGTGTACATAAAGCCACTTCGCTTGAAGATGATGGGTACGAAACCCTTCGAAACGTTGCGAGAAGACGACGCCTTTACTCGGCTGATCACCCGAGAATATTTCACGAATGGAATACGCCGAGAAAGTCTCAAATCACATTTCAGATCATTCTGCATGACAGCTACTTCGTTTCTTAATTTTTCATATGGTAGAATATATACTAGTCATGAATTTAAATTTGTACGTATGTGGACTACAAAGCACCAAACAAAATGTGGTGCAGTCAGAATTCTGTTGCATCTGCAAATGATAAATCTAAGGCCAGGATCAAAACAATGGTTAGTACAGGAAAACGACAACAAATGCTGTATGGTGAAAAAAGGCATTGAATAAGAAGCTAAAATCCCCGTCTCACCCCGTTTGGAACTACTGCTTCCCTTTCATGCCCTTCAACTGTTATTACTATTTTCTCATTTTTATTTTAGTTGTAATATATAGTTCGTAACCAATAAATCACAGTCAGAATCCATGTCTCCCCCTGAAAATATTTTACAGTTCGAAATTCGATTGCGGAATCTCAGTCTTACCATTATTTAATCAATCTGATATCTTCCAGAATCTTCAGGTCTCATCCATGAATATAACTATTTTATGATTCTTAAACCACATGTTACCGATGATTAAGACCTGTTCTGTGCAAAATTGTACCAAATGAGTTCCTCTTTCATTCCTTCACCCCCCCCCCCCCCAGTTGATATTGCCCTATTATTTATCCTTCTGATTTTTCAATCTATCCATTTGCAAATACAGCGAACAAAAAAACATGGTAAAGGCGTGAACTGAAAAAACTAAAATGCATTTTACTGCTATTGCATGTTCATTTCAAACTACCAACACAACCCGCAGCTAAGGAAACGTTTTACAGCAAATATTTACAGGCGAAAAGACTTTACCGGAAGGATGTATAAGGACCCAAAAAGAAGAGCAGCGAAAGGCTCATTGTAGCCCACATGCAAGGCAGCCTGGGTCCTGATCAATGAACCCAGAAAGAAACGCACCGCTCCCTTAAGGTTGTGTAGTCCACAGGATTTTCCCAATTATTTTGGTGGCACTGTGTAAAAAACCCCTGGGTTCGTACAAAAAAAAGTGCAGTCCCAGATCTGAAAATAAACCCTGTAGCTGCAGTAGGAAATGACTCAGTGCACATCAATGAACTGGAGGGAATTAAAAGAAATGAAATAATAAAAATAACTCGATCTCACAAGCCAACTTATAGAATATGTATAGGATTTCTACTACGTCCTCAAAAAATTGTCTATGAAATTCCAGACTCACTGACTGTGGTAATAACTGTATCTCTGGTGGTGTATACCTGGACTTTCTCAAACTTGCAGGGACAATCCCAGCATGTGTGTTATAAAGTGTCACAATCATTTACTTGAAATGAAACATGTGATAAAACTGGACTACTGTTAACCCATCTTCCTACGTCTGGGACTGATGTCTTCAACTGTCTCAGACCGAGCGAGGTGGCGCAGTGGTAAGACACTGGACTCACATTCGGGAGGACGACGGTTCAATCCCGCGTCCGGCCATCCTGATTTAGGTCTTCCGTGATTTCCCTAAATCACTCCAGGCAAATGCCGGGATGGTTCCTCTGAAAGGGCACGGCCGACTTCCTTCCCCATCCTTCCCTAATCCGATGAGACCGATGACTACGCTGTCTGGTCTCCTTCCCCAAAACCAACCAACCAACCAACCAACCAACCAACTGTCTCATGTACGTGAAGAGAAATTAAGATGCATTCACCAAAAATAGCGATATTCGCAATTTCAATGAACGAAATAAGGAAAGCAGACATGCCAAGCTGTCGACTCTCCATAACACGTGACAGTTTTCCAGCAGTGGCTATTACAGTGTTCAACCATCAAATACTGACGCACAGACCATGGAACTGGTGAAGTTTTGAGAAGAGATATCACACAATCTATGCTAGAACCAGTGTGCATTTCAAATGAGCTCTTTGATGAAGAGATAGCAAATTGGACTGTCCAAACAGAGCATTACTATATGAAATGTACTTCTTAAAATACTCGCACTCTGTATGTCTTTAAGTGTTGTGGTAGACTATATTAACGTGTTCATATATTATTATGCACACTACACTTATGCAGATTCTTTTTTATGTCATAATACTTGTAATCTTAGCCTTGTAACACTGACACAGTCTATCAAGGCACGAATGGTGAAAGACGTAGGTGTGGTAATAATTCTGATCAATAGTACACAGCTGATCGGTTATAAACTCTGTAAAAAGAAATTTCATCAGTTGGGAGCACAATTAAATGATCAATTTATTTACGACATAATACTCTAGTACTTAGTCTCACAAAATCTTTATTTCACATCCACAAAGTTAACAAGTAACTTACTTTAATAATAATTGAGAGACCAACTTTGAGTTGTGGTTGTAATGATTTTTGCAACTCAGATGCAACATCTAGATGGCCAGTAAACTTACCAGCAATTACTTTTAGGGTAATTTTAGTAAAGAAACTGATAGCGAGGTCACATCACCCAGTTGTAGTTCTCAGGATGAGACTGGCAATTCAGATACAAGATTAATGATGTTTTAACAGGAGTCATTAAACCAGTTTTTTATTAGAATATTTAAAACATTTGTCAATTTGTGTTCATTTCTCATAGCCCATATGTCATTTATACGACTTCCATATTGACTACATTTTCGAATTGTTTCATCCTTATATTTTTCACAATGTCAGATCAATTCCTAATGTGAAATGCGACATGCATTCAGGCACCCACTTAAATACTACACTCTACATCACACAATTTAAAAGTAAATAATGATTTTTTTTTCATATCGACATCTACATCTACAGTACATCTACATGGATAGTCTGCAAATCGCATTTAAGTGCCTGGCAGAGGATTCATCGAACACCCTTGACAATAATTATCTGTTTTCCAATCTCGTACAGCGCGCGGAAAAAACAAATACCTGTATCTTTTCGTGTGAGCTCTGATTTCACTTATTTTATTATGATGATCGTTTCTCCCGACGTTGATCGGCGTCAACAAAATATTTTCGTTTTCGGAGGAGAAAGTTGGTGACTGGAATTACGTGAGAAGATTCCGCTGCAACAAAAAATGCCATGGTTTTAATTATATCCACCCCAAATCTTGTATCATTTTAGTAACACTCTCACCCGTAATTCGCAATTATACAAAACGTGCTGCCCTTGTTCGAAATTTCTCGGTGTACTCAGTGAATCCTATTTGGTAAGGAACTCACACCGCACTGCAGAGGACGGGCAAGCGTAATGTAGACAGTCTATTCAGTAGGTGTGTTTACATTTTGTAAGTGTCCCGCCAGTAAAACGCAGTCAATGGTTAGCCATACCCACAATATTTTCTATGTGTTCCTTCCAATTTAAGTTGTTCGTAATTGTAATTCCTAGGTATTTAGTTGAATGTACTACCTTTATTTTTGAGTGATTTATCGTTTAACCGAAGTTTACGGGATTATTTTTAGCACTCATGTGAATGACCTTACACTTTTCGTTATTTGGGATAAATTTCCAATTTTTGCACCCTACACGTATCTTTTCTAAATCGTTTTCGATAAACGATACTCGCATCTTCAAACAACCTAAGACAGCTGTTCAGATAGTCTCCTAAATCGTTTGTATAGAGAAGGAACAGCAAAGGACCTGTAAAACTGCCGTGAGGAACGCCAGAAATCACATCTGTTTTACTCGATGACTTTCCATCCGTTACAATGAACTGTGACCTCTCTGACAGGAAATCAGGAATTCAGTCACATAACTGAGACGATTCTCCATAAGCACGCAATTTCACTAGAAGTCGCTTGTGTGGTACAGTGTCAAAAGCCTTCTGAATATGTAGAAATACGGAATCAATTTGAAATCCCTTGTTAACTGCACTCAGCACTTCGTGTGGGTAAAGAGCTACTTGTGTTTAACAAAAACTATGTTTTCTAGGTAATTCATAGCGTTCGAACACAACAGATGTCCCAAAATTCTGCTGCGTATCGATGTTGATGCTATGAGCCTGTAATTTAGTGAGTTTGTAACGCCGGAAATGCATATCCTCCTATTTCCATCTATTGTACTATAAATCTGTTTTGCTTATTTTTGTTAACTGAATATATGACATTTCTGTGTCTTTACATATTGTACTTGTTTTACTATTTGTATATATATATATTTATGCATTTATGTCGATGTATAATTGGTTTGTTCCGTAAATATTATTTGTATTTTTACGCTGGGTCTTACCTAGGGAAAACTGCTATCGAACGATTACATCGATAGGTCGTGTGAAGAATCAAAGTGTGTAGGATCTTTGGTAGTGTTAACTCTGCCTCGTGGAGCGCGGGCAGAGCAAAGGGGGAGTCTGGTTGGAGTAGTGCAGTGGAGCAGATGTGTTGTGTGACGCTCCCGCAAGTTGCCGGGCTTTCGGGGTTTGGCAGCATGTAATTGCGATCGACTGGCTATGGTAGTTTCTAGCACGGTGTCGCGGACGGGAAGCATTAGCTGGCACACATCAAGAGCCCGTTTCGCCTGGTGACCGTGTCGAGAAGTAGGCGCGCCAGCATCCAGCTTCTGCAACAGCGACGGCCGACAATGAGTGACTGTCACCACCTCCTCGATCGGCGACTTCAAACCTTCAATCAAGCAACAAAGAAGACTAAGAGCACGTAAAGTTTTAGAACTGTATGGCAGACCTCAGCTTTTCAAACTTTTAAAATTGTGGCAACTCAAAATTACAGCAACCTCGCATGAACCTTTGTTGCTCATTGTCCCAATTGCATTGCCAAGCAGGGTCCCTTCCTTTTCCGAAATGAACCCGAGTGTCGTTGAAATTCAAACGCCAGCATTAAAATAATATAATTAGATTTCACTGCTTTAATTTCAAAGTTCAGTTAAAGTATTCATAGCTGGCTACAATATTTAGATTACACGAGCACAAATTAAGAGTGCGAGTTTTGTTAGCATATTTTAGCTTACCTGTGACTGCAGCTCAGCTTGGTACGTACAAAATTTTACTATTGTTAATTGTTCAGAATCATTTAATTCAAGTTCAAAGTTAAATCTCTTATTTCTAAATTGCGTAGAGTCAAGTTGCTTTTGAAATGATTGTTGAGGTAGTCCAAGACTAACCGCATTTTACTGAATTTCGATGTGCTTCAGAAGGAAAGCTCACTATTAACTTCAGTCACTAAATTAACTTTCGATTTTCCGGTTTTATTAATTCTTTTGCTAAATTAAGTCAGAGTGTAGCGAAATTTATTACTTCTGACAAACTTTCAGTTTTCACACTACACGTGTCCACCTTCAGTCGCCACGCTTCTAGTGCTAATTATATGTGTAATAACCTTTCTTTTTCAGTTGCTATAGTAATTGTCCTTAGGACTGGCGACCGTAATTTCCACCAAATCTCAAATATCTAATTACCGCTAGTTAATTGATAACGTAACGGCCGCACATTTACTTTCTTTATTAACTTTACCCCTTTTCAAAATTAATTTCCACCAGTTTCACTTGCATTTTTCCTTTCATTTAGATGTAACCCTTTCCTCCCTCTTTACCGACAGATTAACTTTGGTGACGATTGCTTTTCCCAAATTTCCATTAGGTACACGCGGTTTAATTTTTCACTGTCATTAAGGTCGATAAGTGAGGGGGAGGTTACACGTGGCGACCTGGTGACAGGACAATCTTCAGATTTGAGGTTGTTCTGGACACGAATTTTGTTTGGTGCAAATGTCGTAACAAAGTATTGGTTATGAACAGATAGTTACATCAGCGAGATTAAGTAGTGGGAGGAATCCTAATTAGATTTGAGATTTGTTATTTATATTGAAAATTATTAAAAAGAGTGAAGGCAACAATTACCAAAATTCGGTAGACTTGGATTCGGAACAATCGGTCGAACAGTGGGAAACGCGCACCGCGGTACCCATTGTTCAGGGGCTGGCGACTAGCGTGAAAGACGCGACCGCCGAAACGCAACAAAGAGCAGAAATGGAATTCCAAACTTTAGAAAATGTTTCGGAATCGGAAGAGAAAATCAAATCTGAACCCCTTGATGACGAATACGCGGGGACAATTAAAGAGGAAGCCGCTACGGAAGTAAAACCGGTAGTTTCCGGGAATTTAGCTGATTTATTGAATGTTTTGATTAACGAAATCAAGGCTCAGTCTAGCAAGATAGAAACTCAATCGGCAGAAATTAAAGCTCAGGCTGCCAAGCAAGAAGCTCAGTCTGAAAAAATTGACAGGAAGCTAGACAATCAGAACAAAGCTATTAATGTTGTTAACAACAATGTTGGAGTTGTTAACGCAAAAGTTGATAAAATCAAAGAAGATATTGTTGTGATTAATACCGAAATCGGTAATCTTAAACAGGAAATGATAGGCGTTCAGGCGGAAATTGCGAGCATAAATACGCGTTTTAATTCCGAAATTAGCAGAATCGAAAAAAGTGTATGAGAAGCAGTTGCTCCGATCATCGAGAATAAGGTGACGGAACAAATTCAATTAGTGAAAAAAGAGGATCAAAAGAAGGTGGAAACTTTAAAGGCTTTAGTATCCGAAGTAGATACCAAAGTGACGAAGCAGGCTAATACCTGCGAAGAGAAAAAAAAGGAAGTAGAAACGTTTGCGACAACCACTTGCCAAGTAATTACGAGAGTGTCGGAAATAGAAAAGAAACTTGACGAAAAACAGAGCTATGTGCCAATCTGTGCACGTAGTTCGGAATTGTTGACGAAAGAGGAGCGGTTCGACCCCTTGAAAAAAGGCGGTATACACGCGACGCATTTCATTAAAAATTGTGAAACAGTTTTACCCAGATCATGGACTAATGCGAGAAAAATTAATGCGGTTATTGATGTGTTGGCTGGTGATGCCAAGCGTTGGGGCTTAAAATGTAGTGTCGGCAGACTTGCCAACACTACGCACACTAATTGAAAGAGGCGGCCAAGATGCACGCGCTAACTCACGAAGGATGGCGTGAGGTCTGAAACAGGATACGTAATGAATGCTATAAAGAAAAGTACGTAGCTTCTTGAATACTTAACTTTTAATCCATCCTTTGTATACATCGTTCTTGATGAGACATCTGGAGATTGTGGCGATACAAGTGAGACTCTTTCGATACAAGCTATCTAAGGCTAATGGCGCCTTGCTAGGTCGTAGACATGGACTTAGCTGAAGGCTATTCTAACTGTCTCTCGGCAAATGAGAGAAAGGCTTCGTCAGTGTAGTCGCTAGCAACGTCGTCGTACAACTGGGGCGAGTGCTAGTACGTCTCTCGAGACCTGCCGTGTGGTGGCGCTCATCTGCGATCCTGACAGTGGCGACACGCGGGTCCGACATGTACCAATGGACCGCGGCCGATTTAAGCTACCACCTACCAAGTGTGGTGTCTGGCGGTGACACCACATAAACTTCAACATTACGAACCTGACTTTTGACGAGGTTAAAAATTTGTTTCTGGCTGAATACTGGTCAGAGCAAAAACAGCAAAGTGTCTGGCGCGAATTTGTCGTATCGAGGCCTTTCGATGCGAATTCGCGCGGCTCGATTAAGGAGTTTTGTGAGGGTTGGATCCGCCAGTTGGAATATTTGCGTGATCGCCGCACGGAATCCGAAATAGTCTGGGAACTCTACAAGAAGCTTCCAGATGATACAAAACGCTACATAGGAAGCAATTACAGGACAATCAATGATTTCCTGGAAAGAGTTGAGGACGAGGACAATTGGCGCAATAATCGCGACAGTGGTAGAGGCCGTGGTAACAACAACGGGTACCACAGCAACCACAACAACGACAACTATGGGAATAATGCATACCGCAATCTTGGCAGCAATAACAATAGTGGTTCGGGCCGTAATGACAATCGATACAATGCAAATAATAACCGGAATGACGGAAACCAGTATCATACTAGCGTGATACGGGCTTCGCAGAATAGTAATAACGCCAGAGGGTGTGATCAGCCGCCTCAGCAGCATCCGGGGAGCGTATCTGCTGGGACGAGACAGGGAAACCATTAGCTGCGCCGGTGAGGGGCCGACCGGGCGTGGAGAAATTTTGGCGGCCTAATAACAGTTGAAAATCGAGGTGTCGTCGTTATGAAAATTCCGTATGGAATAATCAACGGCGGGAGAGTGTGCCAGTGTTAGGAGAAAGGAGTTCGCCCACAAGTAGTAGATCAGCTGTAGACACGGCGGTAGAAAATACATTCACTGTCAGTGAGAACAATTTAAGTAGTGTTCCGGAAAACGATTATAAAGTGGCAGCTGTAACACCCACAGCGGAACTGGAGATTGAGTTTAACATTGATTCGCGATTGTTGAGAGAAGATCAGATGTCGGATAACACGTCCGTCATTGAGCGAGGGGATGCAGAGAGGGATGAGGTCTGGTTAAGGCAGTTCGGTCGCTTATACGACGAACTAAGAGATTATAGGGGCCTGTACGGGAGAAGTGTTTATGGGGAGCGCGGGCAGGATTTGCCGCGTCTCGTCCCGCAGGAAGATAGTGTTTCTGAAGTGATAGAAAGTTCTGGCCCTAACCGGCAGACTTTACCAGAAATAGCTGATGTTAATGGGGAGCACGAGCAAGATTCGTCGTGTTTCGTCCCGCAGGAGTTGGATGTTGAAGTAGTAACGGAAAGTTCTCGCCCTGACCGGCAGACTTTACCGAAAGTTATAGTGGTAGAAGTGGCCGACCCATCCGACGCAATACCCCAGTTTAAAAATTGCGAAAGTATTAAGGAGAAAGATTGCGAAAATTTTAGTGATAGCCGGACACGATTGGCAGAAAAGCACGTAGATTACAGCGTGTATGAGGTTAGAGCTGAGGTTATACGGTCGGACAGTAGCAGTGTGGGTTGCGCAGATCCAGAGGAAGTAATTGCAGATACTACTGGGCACATTCCTCCAGGTAGATTGGCAGATGAGATCAATCTGACCAAAGAGGAATCAACGAACGTGACAATTTATGAATTGATAGCAAAGCAACACTCGCTAGTTGACGAGTTACAGGAAAAGGTTTCTGTGGTGTCACCGCCAGACACCACACTTGCTACGTGGTAGCTTAAATTGGCCGCGGTCCATTAGTACATGTCGGACCCGCGTGTCGCCACTGTCAGGATCGCAGACCGAGCGCCACCACAAGGCAGGTCTCGAGAGACGTACTAGCACTCGCCCCAGTTGTACGACGACGTTGCTAGCGACTACACTGACGAAGCCTTTCTCTCATTTGCCGAGAGACAGTTAGAATAGCCTTCAGCTAAGTTAATGGCTACGACCTAGCAAGGCGCCATTTGTACCATTGCATGTATCTCAAGATAGTCTCACTTGTATCATCAAGAATCCTGTATACCAAAGGACGATATAAAAGTTAAGTGTTCTAGTAGCTACGTTCTTTTCTTTATCACATTCATTACGAATCCTGTTCCAGACTTCGCGCCAGTCGGCGTGTGTGTACGTGTGCCCTTTCGGCTACCCGTCACTGTGGACTGGCTGCCTTGTCAGTCCACTACAGTTTCGGTATTGGAGGCGAGGCTACAGACTAAGCCTCAGGACAAACGTGTTGAAATTAAAACTGTATGTGAAGAGAGGCTGAAAAAGCCGCCAGATAAGCCGGATTTACGATCAAAGCCGGATGGTTTTTTTCTGGAATGACCTGGATATAGACGAGGATTTATTGTGGGAAAATAAAGAAACAGTCGAGGACAAGTGTAGACAGATAGTAGTGTCTGTTAATGTGCACGACCTACAACTAAACGTGTTGATTGACACCGGTGCAGAATTGAGTGCTATATCTGGGAAAATATTTGAGTTACTGAAAGACAGACCTGGTATTGTAGTTATGCCAGTAACAGGAGTGAAAATTATCGGTGCTACTGGGAAGGCCAGTAAACCGGTCACAAAACAGATTTTTGTCAACTTCGAGATATGTGGGTCACGATTTGAACAAGTGCCTGTCGTCGTGCCAGACTTAACTACGGAAGTAATTATCGGGTTGGATTGGCTATTAAAGTACCGTGCAGTGATTAACTGCGAAAGCAAAAGTTAGACTTTTACGTCACAAGATAAAACAATAGTAGTTAGTTTTGACGAGGCAGGAGACGGTGTGCATAGGCAATACCAGCCTATACACATTGTTAACTGGCCGGATGGTACTGACGTAGGTATGAATTTGAAGTACTGTAACGTGAGGAATCTCGGCATTGACAATGGTGTAGACAGTGAATTGGAAGCTATTGTAGACGGTGTGTCAGACGTAACACACGAACAAAGACGAGGCTTGTATGAAGTAATAATGAGGAATAAGAGTGTGTTTCCAGACAAACCGAGTATTGGTGTGAAAAAAGATGGTTTGCCAGAAATAATGAAGCTAAAAACCGATGGTCGCATACGTCGTCATGACGCTAAAGTGCGTTTTGCTAAGTTTGCAACCGGAGACTTAGTACTTGTAAAAGCTCATGAGAAATCGAGCGAGATAGACAATGAAATCTCGAAATTTAAGTTTGTTTATAATGGACCATATAAAGTCATTGGTATACCTCACACAAATGCTTATTGCTTAGAGTATCCAAGCTCTGGAAAACTATTAGGTATACGAAACTTTGTAGACTTGAAATGGTACCAACCTAGGATTGATTAATACCACAGACTGGGTAATTTGTACAGTATGTAAATATAGAGTGTGATATTTACCGATTTGCTAGATTGCCATGCTTTTGCCTGGCCAAGAGGTCGTTAAAGAAGCTCTAATTAATAAATAATTAATTTTGATTAAATGATTTAAGAGTTACTGATTATTTGTCAATTGAAAAATCCAAGCTGCTAGTTTAAGTTTTCAGCTGAGTCACAGTAGATGAAGCAATGTAAATATGATTTTGTAACTAGCTGTAAGATTTCATAAATATGTGATATACTAGTCACTGCCGATGTACTTAGACGCTGTTTTAAGTTTCAGGCTAGTACATGCGTGTGATGATGGACAGTGTTGAGTTATCCACTGTGATAGAATTAATGGACTCCTTGAGATTACTCGGGAGTGAGTTGTTCCGAAAGAACTCAGTGAAACCGACGTTCTGGAAATGCCGTTACACAGGCGAGTGAGATCAAGCATGCCGCACACGCGGGCGCAATAATATTGGCGAGGCGGAGCCGCTGTCGGCTCTTGTGCCGCTGTCAGCTCTTGTGCCGCTGTCGGCATTCTTTGTACTTGCGTGTACGGAAGGCGGAGTAGTTTTTCTTCCCGGACAGCAGATGTGAAAGAATTCTGCTGTCAATATTTATGTTTTTTTCGATCTGCTGAATATTATTTTCTTGTTTAGCTTTAATTGGACTCTCATGACAAGAATATTAATTATGAAAAGGTTATATAAAAATGTGTATAATATGTAATTAATAATTAATTTGCATATTTTCATCTAACTGTTTTTATGGCCATGTACTATGATTAATTTTGTATTCCATTTCTTGATACTGCTAGGAATTTTGATTTTTAGAATAGCTAAACCATGTTTTCTATGTTTTCTATGAATTTTAATATGTTGTCAACCTGTTTTATTTTGTGCAAGATGACAGAGTGGAATAAGATTAGGAGTGCCTCCTCTCAATTATTATCGTCTAAAAATTGGTTTATGGTTAATTAGACGAATGCTAAATTTTGCTTGATGTTTTGAGCATATGCATTTCCGCTGTTTATTTTTTGGGGCATTTTCTGAGTCTGTTTAGGTTACACGAACATCCTCAGACAATGTGGGGCACGTGTAACGCCGGAAATGCATATCCTCCTATTTCCATCTATTGTACTATAAATCTGTTTTGCTTATTTTTGTTAACTGAATATATGACATTTCTGTGTCTTTACATATTGTACTTGTTTTACTATTTGTATATATATATTTATGCATTTATGTCGATGTATAATTGGTTTGTTCCGTAAATATTATTTGTATTTTTACGCTGGGTCTTGCCTAGGAAAACTGCTATCGAACGATTACATCGATAGGTCGTGTGAAGAATCAAAGTGTGTAGGATCTTTGGTAGTGTTAACTCTGCCTCTTGGAGCGCGGGCAGAGCAAAGGGGGAGTCTGGTTGGAGTAGTGCAGTGGAGCAGATGTGTTGTGTGACGCTCCCGCAAGTTGCCGGGCTTTCGGGGTTTGGCAGCATGTAATTGCGATCGACTGGCTATGGTAGTTTCTAGCACGGTGTCGCGGACGGGAAGCATTAGCTGGCACACATCAAGAGCCCGTTTCGCCTGGTGACCGTGTCGAGAAGTAGGCGCGCCAGCATCCAGCTTCTGCAACAGCGACGGCCAACAATGAGTGACTGTCGCCACCTCCTCGATCGGCGACTTCAAACCTTCGATCAAGCAACAAGGAAGACTAAAAGCACGTAAAGTTTTAGAACTGTATGGCAGACCTCAGCTTTTCAAACTTTTAAAATTGTTGCATCTCAAAATTACAGCAACCTTGCATGAACCTTTGTTGCTCATTGTCCCAATTGCATTGCCAAGCAGGGTCCCTTCCTTTTCCGAAATGAACCCGAGTGTCGTTGAAATTCTAACGCCAGCATTAAAATAATATAATCAGATTTCACTGCTTTAATTTCAAAGTTCAATTAAAGTATTCATAGCTGGCTACAATATTTAGATTACACGAGCACAAATTAAGAGTACGAGTTCTGTTAGCATATTTTAGCTTACCTGTAACTGCAGCTCAGCTTGGTACGTACAAAATTTTACTATTGTTAATTGTTCGGAATCATTTAATTCAAGTTCAAAGTTAAATCTCTTATTTCTAAATTGCGTAGAGTCAAGTTGCTTTTGAAATGATTGTTGAGGTAGTCCAAGACTAACCGTATTTTACTGAATTTCGATGTGCTTCAGAAAGAAAGCTCACTATTAACTTCAGTCACTAAATTAACTTTCGATTTTCCGGTTTTATTAATTCTTTTGCTAAATTAAGTCAGAGTGTAGCGAAATTTATTACTTCTGACAAACTTTCAGTTTTCACACTACACGTGTCAACCTTCAGTCGCCACGCTTCTAGTGCTAATTATATGTGTAATAACCTTTCTTTTTCAGTTGCTATAGTAATTGTCCTTAGGACTGGCGTCCGTAATTTCCCCCAAATCTCAAATATCTAATTACCGCTAGTTAATTGTTAACGTAACGGCCGCACATTTTTTTTCTTTATTAACTTTACCCCTTCTCAAAATTAATTTCCACCAGTTTCACTTGCATTTTTCCTTTCATTTAGATGTAAACCTTTCCTCCCTCTTTACCGACAGATTAACTTTGGTGACGATTGCTTTTCCCAAATTTCCATTAGGTACACGCGGTTTAATTTTTCACTGTCATTAAGGTCGATAAGTGAGGGGGGGGTTACAAGTTACTCCTATTACATTCCTTGAATATTGTTTTTACCTGCGGAACTTTCCAGGCTTTGGGTACGGATCATTCGTCAAGCGAATGGTTGTAGGCCTATATAATTGTGAAGTATAGAGCTATTGTATTAGCATACTTTGAAAGGAACCTAACTGGTATACGGTCTGGAGCGGAAGTATTAAGTGATTTACGTTGCTTTCCTACTCCGAGGATATTTACTTCTACGTTGTTCTTGTTGGCAGTTGTTCTTGATTCGAACTCTGGAATATTTACTTCGTTTTCTTTGGTGAAGGAATTTCAGAAGGTTATGTTTAGTAACCTGCTTTGGCGGCACTGTCTTAGTATCTCCATTGCTATCGCGCAGAGAAGGCGTTGATTGTGTCTTGCCGCTAGCATACTTCACATACGACGAGAATCTCTTCGGATTATCTGCCAGGTTTCGAGAGAAAGTTTCTTTGTGGAAACTATTATAAGCATCTCGCACTGAAATCCGCGTTAAATTTCGATCTTCTGTAAAAGATCGCCAATCTTGGAGATTTTCCTTCCGTTTAAATGTAGTATCTTTTTTACGATGTTTCTGCAGCAGTGATCTGACCCATTTTGTGTACTAGGGGCAATCAGTTCCATCGTTGGCTAATTTGATATAAATCTCGCAATTGCTGCAGATACTATTTCTTTGAATTCAATCCTCATCTCGTCTAAACTTCCATTGTTAATTTGGAAGAAGTGTAGATTGTCTCTAAGGAGGACGCCAAGTGAATTTTATTTACTTTTTTGAATAGGTATATTTTTCGTTTATATTTGGAGGATTTGGCGGTTAAAATATTCATTATGCTACGACGACCCCTGTATTGACTAATCCCTGTATCCATTTTCATGCTTGTTGTTAGCTCAGGATTATTTGCTGCTAAGAGGTCAAGTATGTTTTCACACCTGTTTAAATTCGCGTGGGCTTATGAACTAACTGCTCGAAATAATTTTCAGAGAATGCGTTTAGTGCAATTTCACATGATGTTTTATGCGTACCTCCGGATATAAACACGTATTTTCGCCAACATATCTAGGGTAAATTAAAGTCCTTACCAACTGTAACTATATGAGTCAGGTACGTGTTTGAAATCAGACTCAATCTTTCTTTGAACCTTTCAGCAATTGTGTGATCTGTAGTACGAGGTCCGTTAAAGGATCCAGTTATTATCTTATTCCAGTTGCCAAGAATTACTTCTGCCCGTACTAACTCACAGGCAATATCTACATCTTTTTCGCGACGAGCTAAACTACTTCTAACGGTAGCAAACACGCCACAGCCAACTGTGTTTAGCATATGCATTCGGAACACCATTACATTCTTCGCAAAAATTTAGGCTGAACTTATCTACGGCTTTAGCCAGCTTTCAGTGCCCATAACGATTTGAGCATCAGTGCTTTCTTGCTTGGATCTTCCCGTTTGTACATTAAACAGTATATTAAGTTCTATTGCACAAATAATTATGGTTATACATAATATAAAATGGGACTTATTGGGGATTATGGCCTTTTTATTAGCAAACTACAATGAGACGAGGTTAAAGAAAGTTGTTGAGTTCCATTTCCATATACTTCATAACTAGCAGAGTAGCTGGAATTACCTACTGTCAGCATGCAACTTCTGCGTAGTGAAGTCCTTTGAATTGCAAATAATTACAAATAACGCAATTATTACAATCCTTTTTAAACTGTGATGTATAATTTGAACACCAGTGTATTTGGAACAGTTGCATTGGAAGTGGTATGGCCTTGCTTTTTACGGCCCTATGAACTACTGCTTCAGCCAATTATTGGACTTCCAGTTTATTGTGAACTCTAACCATTCACATTATGGATGACAAAAACGGGGATATGTTAATCCAAATATCAGTGGTAATACAATGAGACACAATTGTAACTGAGTAAATCTAATAAAATGTAGTTAGTAATATGGGGGAAAATAGGGCCAGAAGCAGAATAAACAATTATCTTTCCTTTAAATTGACTGCAAGTGTACTTAACAATAACTCCATCAATAGGAGAAGATTAAATTCATGAGATCTCATACAGAAAGGAGTGTCCTCATAAGTAAAAAACTACTTGGCAAGCGGAAAAGGAAATTTTCCGCTAAGAACAGAGCAATGGCAGAAAGTATGAGACAAGAAAAGGAATAAAGATATTTAGAAAAAAAAAGAATCATCATTTCTAACATTCTGGGTGGTGTCTGTTTGTTCTAAGTCGTGTCTCCCTACCACTTTCGCGCAACAACGCACTGACCGTGATTTTTAGGGAATTGACTAGTTTGAACCTGGGACCTGCTGCTGGTAAGGAGACGCCAGACCACACATGTGATTTCAGCGTCAGCTCCACTGCACTCCCTGTAAAAGAATCTCAATACTAATTAAATTTAGTGAAGGGGTTCAAGGCTTTCCTATTTTAAGTTAGCTGGTAAAGTAACGTCGAAAAAGCAGTTAAGTTTACCATTGGCAATTTTATTCTACTCTCAAAACATTGTTTATAAATTGCACTATTGATAAAAGGAAATATTTTAATACAGGATGATAAAAAACAACTGCGTTCAACAAAAATGTGAAGGAATATTCCATGAATGGGTTTCCAAGTTCTACAATGGATCGAAGGATGACCTATGCCATATCACATCTATAATCTAGGTTTAAATTAAGTTTCATAAAAGAGAAAACTATCAAGTACGGTCTACAGAGACTTTCAGTTGTCTTTAACTACTTATTTAATTTGTCGTAAATTACAGTGGCTGATGTGGCTTCTCAGTAATTAATAACAGAAAAATCTTCGCATTTCAGATTTTAACTTCTAGTAGCAAATGTGAATACCATGAGCTTTAATTGACGATCGACATTAGTATTAAGCAAAAAGGGGGTGTAACAGATGAGACTTTTGCAGTTCTGAGTGAAGCTATATGTGGCATCATGTGCGTTCATTACCTTGTCGTTGGTAAGGCAGCATCAGGGGGCGGCGGGCGGCACAGCTCCACACATCTCGGAAACAACTCTCTTTTCGCTTCTCCTTACTACAATTTACCGAAGTTGGTTTTTAAAAAAAAGGTATCTGGCTGTGTTTTCAACTGACCAATCAGGGTCTCAATGTTAACTTTAAGCTCCGCCTACAAAAATTCTGTCCATCCAATGAGAAACTTTTCGTGGTGGTCCAATGTTTTTAACGTTTGCAACGTAACAGAGACGTGTATAGTCTCACGCTAAAACTTTCAGCTGGTGTGGTCCTTTTAGTGCTATCGTAAGATCTATACTGTTCTTCTGGAGGGCTCTATCTTTTAACATGGGCTGGGGGGTGGTCCTGGCGGTCAGCTGGAAACGTGGGTGTCCGTCCCTTATCGTAGGGCCTCCTAGCCTACACGACTCTGCTCTCGGTTTCTGTTCCACTTAATGTCAGGATTTATTCGGAGCTATGTGACACTGCCGGACTTGCTATCATGTCAGGGCTTTCATGGAAGGTGTTGGATTTGCCTGACACCTTACATACCACCACCCTTCAAACTTAATTTTTGCACTGAAGTTAGGCAATGATTGAATCGTTGTCTAAGTCAGTCAAAAATTATTCCTTTATCTAAATTTTGTTGCCTACTGTTCAGCCATGTTATCTAGTTCTGTTCTAGTTTGTATGACTAATTTATAGTTTTATATTCTTCCACATTATTCTCAAAAATATGTTTATATTGACAAGAGAAGAATATTTTTATGCTATTATCATTATTAATTTTTAATTATTTTCCTTCTTTATTTAAGTGTGATGTTTGTTATAGAAAGTGAGGAGTCTTTCACATAGATTTACCTTAGAAATATTTTTTTAGAATAATTTTTATATAAATGTAGTACTTAAGTAAAATCTATTCCTAACACATTTTCTAAATATCATGTACAAGTAAAATGTTTTTGTTGCTAGACACTTATTTCAACATTGTTACACTAACAAATAAGAATTATTTCCAAGAATTGTTTTGACAAAGAAATATACATACACAAGTATTGAGATATTATCCTAACAAATGGTACAAATGTTAAAAAAAGGGAAAATATCCAATAAGATAGTTTTTAATTCTTTGTTTTTATAAGGAGAAAATAAGTAAAATATAGTTATTCTTTTATTTTTATGAGGAGAAAATAAGTGGCATAGTGTTTTAGTGTTCATTATGCCTTACTCTTGTTCTTTATATACTATCCATTTCAGAACTAATGACTTATTTTTATCGATAGTCTATTTTTTACTTAAGTCCATAGTCAATGACTGTTATTTTGTAGTTTATTAGCTGTCTGGTGTGCTTTACTTATTTAGTTTTTCACACACGTCTTCTGCACAATTCCTACATGACATGCTTTCACACATTTTCATTATCCTATAGATGTTTATGCATGAGGTTGATGAATGTTGTTGCACGAAGTTGATGGACTTGAGCGAGATGGATATGGGCACGTATTTGATGTACAGCCTCTTTCGTCATTCCTTGTTGGTTTTGCAACTGTGTGTTGCTGTTGTGGAGGTCCCATAATGGAATGGAGCTGTGAGTGCAGAATTTCGTGGTTTGCTGGCTTTGTATGCGTGAAAGTCATCGTTATGTGTCGCCGAAAGCGGTCGTTTTTCGTTGTAATACTTCGCAGACAACTAGTTTACAATAGCATAGGTATTTGGGAAGGTATGTCGTCTATTCTTCACCCATCTTCTTTCTTGGTCTCAATCTTGCATATCTTCAACTTCTGTTCTTCCTGCTTTTTCTCTGCTTCTTACTTGATCCTTGGTTCTTCTCTGGGCAGGATATGCGAATATTTATTGATAACTAGTCACTTTGAAGTTCTCCTCTTAGTAACAGTTTGATAAATTGTTTGGATGTGTCAGTTCTACTTTGTGGAAGTTATCTTCAGTTTCATGCATCAGCGTGCTGTTTAATAGCAGTAGCGTGACTTTTACACATATTTTTTGCCAGTGGTGGCTTGCCCAAGTGGTCTTCTCGTCGGGCCGTTTTATGCTCACTAGACTGAGTCGGGGTGTCTCGGGACCTTTCTGGCCTTCTGTGTCATGTCGTGTCCCAGCAGGGTTCACCTTAGCTGTAGATTTACTGCCGACTTCGGATACAAGTGCCTTTTGTTGATTTCGCTGTCCTTTTCCTTCTCTCGACGCTTCTGCCTTGTAGGAATCGTGTCTTGCTAATTACTTCCTTTCCTTTGTTGATACTTCTCTCGTTGCAACTTGTGGGTCGTTGCATTTGCTTCTTGCTGGAGTTTTTACAATGGTTCTTACAAAACGTTTTACTTATAATCATCTAACATATGTCTAGTACCTACATTGTTTTACGCCTTTTTAAAAAGCTTTACAAATTTCGGTGCCCTTTCCATGTTACAATTCTAAGATAGTTTGAGTCTTAATTACTACAAGAATCCTCAAATTCGTTTTTTATTATTGTGTAGTGTCATGGTGTATAGCATTTTAGTATTTCATGCTGTTATACTATCTACACTTATCCCTTCACTTTAATCTATGCTACTATTGGTGTTATTTTTGTTTTTGTTTTTGTTGAAACTACTTTCTTTTCCCCACCTTCCTCTCTCTTCATTCTTCTTTCTCCTGACAATCTTACCTGCAACATAAACTTGAAATATTGTGCTAATTATTTACCAGTAATAAAATTAATCTTCAAACTTTTTGATATTTCTCACATGGTGAAGTCCTAAGGTTTTGCCTGTTTTTGGGTTCATTAGTTCCACAGCATTATCATGAGCAATTCGGCTAATTATGACCAATCCTTTGTATGCAGAGTAAAACTTATGTATTTTGTGTTTCTGTTCGCTGGAGAGATGGTGTGTTTTCACAAATACTTTCTGGCCTACTGAGAATGTTCTTTTAATTGCTGTTCTATCTCCTCTTTATTTTCTTTTAATGGCTGCCTTTCTGATGTTGGAGAGTGCTGTTGCTATGACTTGTTTGTGCTGTCTACGTGGTACAATAGGAAATCTAACATTTTCTCTGGTTGTGTTTGGGGGATCAATATTTTTAAGTACAAGAACTGGAGGTAGTAGTGTAGTGCTATGTGGCATTTCATTTATTACTTCTAGAAAATCTTTAAGGTATATATTCCAAGTGTTGTGTCTTTTGCCCGCATATAATCGGCATAAAGTGCCTATGTCCTCCATAGATCGTTCTGCTGGATTTACGCTAGGTTTGTGCTTAGATATGTAGATGGGTTTTATTTTGTGTTGTTTTAACGTGTTCTGCTATTGCACAGATTTGTATTGTGGGCCATTATCCGAAATTATTCGTTCCACTCGACCTACTTGTCTAAGAAAATCTTGTCTAAATGCTTTACTTATAGTAAGACCTGTTGCCTCTTTTAATGGTGTCAAGGTAACATATTTAGAAGTAAGTTCCAAAACGCAAATATGAAAATATATACATTTTTTTGCGTGGGAGGGTCCCCATCAAATCTGTTGCAGCTATTTGTTTTAATTTTTAAGGGATTATTGGAAACATAGGTGGTTTGGTTTGGAAATTGACGTGTTTAGACCTCATACATTTTTGCATTTGACTAATACTCCTCTAACTCGTCTTTCCATATTAGGAAAATGGGTTGTTTGCTTTATTTTTAAAAAGCATTTCTTTGGTCCTAAGTGGCCATTACTTAAATGTGTATACCAAATGTACTTATTAATTAGTTCATCTGGGATATATATTAACCATTCATTCGTTGCAACATTTCGTCTAAAAATAAATCATTGTTTTTTACGAAATAGTGCTTTCGAATGTCTGGATAATCCTTACTTCTCCACTTTTGTTTGATTCCTAGTATTTTGGGATCATTGTCCTGATCTTTGCCTATCTTTTTCAATGCTGCCGTAATGTAGTTTTCGGAAGGTACTTGTTTCATATAGTACATTTGTAAACTCGTCTTCTGCTGCTTCCAAACCTATGTTATTGGATGCACCCTGTGGACATCGTAATAAAGCATCTGCTAATACATTCGCTGGTCTGGTATGTGTGTAATAGTGAAGTCAAATTCTTGTAGTATTAACATCCATCTGGCTAACCTCCCATGAGTTAGTTTGGCGGATAACAGAAATTCTAATGCTTTGTGATCAGTGTATACTTTTGTTTTTCTTATGAATAGGAAGTATCGAAAACGTGACTGAATAGTTTTTCTCGCTTTTTGTGAGTGACCGACTGGCAGATGCAATTGTTCTATATGATCTTAGCCCTGCCTGTTCGTATTCTTGGAATAAAACAACTCTTAAACCTGTTTTCGCACTATCAGTGGCCATTCAAAAATTTTGTGTTAGATCAGGATGTGCTAAAATCGGTACTGTTGTTAGTGCGTTTTTCACTTTTAAAAATTCTTCATTGGCTTGTTGATCTCATACCCATGGCGTGTTTTCTCCAGTCAATGCACATAGGCGTTGTGTTGCGAGAGAGTCGATCCAAATAAATTTTTTATAGAATCCGTTGAGACCTACAAATCCTCTGAGAGTTTTCTTGTTATATGGAGTACAGAATTCTTTAATTGCCGTTAGTTTTTCTGGGTCGGGCATTACCCCCTTCTCTGAAATTATGTGTCCTAGAAATTTGACCTCTCGCCTTCCAAATTTGGATTTTGTTATATTTACTGCAACCCCATGCTCTTTCATGGTCTGTAAAAACTGATTTAATGTGTGGTTGTGATGTTCCCAAGAGGGTTCTGCTATAATCACATCATCAACATAACAAGTAATTTTTTGTAAAATTTCAGGACTGAGTATAGTATTAAATCCCCTAATAAACGCTGCTGATGATATGTTTAAACCAAATGGCAATCGTTTAAATTGGTAACATCTACCGAATACGATAAATGCTGTAAATTTTCTTCATTCTGCGGCCAATTCTATTTGCCAGGAACTACTCCGTAAATCAATTGATGAAAATATCTTAGCACCGTGGAAGTTTTGTATCAATTCCTGTAATTTTTCTGGGCGATCTGTCTCAGTGATTATGATTGTGTTGATCTGTCTGGAATCAAGCACTAACATGATGTTCCCATCTCGTTTTTGTACAATATGGAGCGGGCTGATATATGTGGAGGTAGCTGGTTCAATAATATCATCATCTAACATTTTAGATATCTCCTGGAATACTTTATTCTATAGCTTAATGGGATTGTATAGGGTGGCACTCTAAATGGTTTGTGCTGTTTTACTTCAAACTTGTACTGAAAGTGTTTAATACTGCCGGTCTTAGGTAAAAATACCCCTGCTTTATCTCGTAAAATACCCTCTAATTCTCTTTTACTGTGTTCCGAAATACCTTGAACTTCTTGCAATTTTTCGTCGATTTCTTTATGGACTTGTAACATCAGTTGAGGCGATTCCCCCTTTTGTGCATACCATTCTAATTCTTCATTCTCTTTATCTTGTATCATTCTGAATTGTTTGTTTATAACTGGTATTTCTTCTAATTTTAGCTTTTCCTCAAAGAGAAGTGTGACATTCCCGAATGTTACGGTACCTTTCCCCATATCTATTATCGCTCGTCTCTCATTTAAAAAATCTGCACCTATAATCAAATCTACAGTTAGTTTAGGTATAATCACGAAGTTGCCTTCGATCTTTTGACCTTGACACGAAAGAGTTAACCTTGTTGTCTCGTAACTTCCGCAGCATTGTTTCTAATAGGACCTCTTACTTTAATCTTACATGTTTTCAAAACTGGCAATTCCTCATTGGCAGTACACTGCATGAATAAATTTTTTGAGATCGCGGTCAGTTCCCTTCCGCTATCAATTACAATATTGACTGGGATATGCTTTACCATGGCCTTCACAATTGGTTGAATTTGAAAGGGTTGGTTCTGTTCTTCTTCTTCTTGCAGCAACGAATCCTCCACTGAATCATACATGAGTCTTTTCAGGAATTTCCCTTGTGAATTCGAACTTTCTGTAGGATAAGTCTCGACTGCTACTTCTCTCTCTTTTATTTCCTATTCTCTATTTCCTCTTTCATTTACGCTTTCTTTAACATCCTCTAATTTATCCTCATCTTCTCCTTCTTCGTCGTAATCGCATCTAATTGCTCAAATTATCGCTTCATAACTTCCTTCATTATATACGTTGGGTTGTGTGCCCACTAGTAACTTATTTTCAACTTCTGTCAACTGCGCATTATCCTCATGGAATTCGCTTTCCCTGGGTTCCATCTCAAATAGCTCTGCAGTACTCATTACTTCGTCCTTTCCTCCTACATTCGTTGTGCATGCCTCTGGTAATTCATCTTCCTCGTCAGTATTCTCCCAATTAATTTCGTCCAACACGATATTGTTATTATCCTGTCTTCGTTTTCATCTGGTCCCAGCGGTTTTGTTTCTCCCTTCTTCTCTTCTCGTGATAAGGTATTTATGAGGTGCATTCAAGTTCTAAGGCCTCCGATTTTTTTCCTAATTAACTACTCACCCGAAATCGATGAAACTGGCGTTACTTCTCGACGTAATCGCCCTGCAGACGTACACATTTTTCACAACGCTGACGCCATGATTCCATGGCAGCGGCGAAGGCTTCTTTACGAGTCTGTTTTGACCACTGGAAAATCGCTGAGGCAATAGCAGCACGGCTAGTGAATGTGCGGCCATGGAGAGTGTCTTTCATTGTTGGAAAAAGCCAAAAGTCACTAGGAGCCAGGTCAGGTGAGTAGGGAGCATGAGGAATCACTTCAAAGTTGTTATCACGAAGAAACTGTTGCGTAACGTTAGCTCGATGTGCGGGTGCGTTGTCTTGGTGAAACAGCACACGCGCAGCCCTTCCCGGACGTTTTTGTTGCAGTGCAGGAAGGAATTTGTTCTTCAAAACATTTTCGTAGGATGCACCTGTTACCATAGTGCCCTTTGAAACGCAATGGGTAAGGATTACGACCTCGCTGGCCCAGAACATGGACACCATCATTTTTTCAGCACTGGCGTTTACCCGAAATTTTTTTGGTGGCGTTCTAGATTGAAAAATGGCATCCACGTCTCATCCATTGTCACAACTGACGAAATGAAAGTCCCATTCATGCTGTCGTTGCGCGTCAACATTGCTTGGCAACATGCCACACGGGCAGCCATGTGGTTGTCCGTCAGCATTCGTGGCAGCCACCTGGATGACACTTTTCGCATTTTCAGGTCGTCATGCAGGATTGTGTGCACAGAACCCACAGAAATGACAACTCTGGAGGCGATCTGTTCAACAGTCATTCGGCGATCCACCAAAACAATTCTCTCCACTTTCTCGATCATGCCGTCAGACCGGCTTGTGCGAGCCCAAGGTTGTTTCGGTTTGTTGTCACACGATGTTCTGCCTTCATTAAACTGTCGCACCCATGAACGCACTTTCGACACATCCATAACTCCATCACCGCATGTCTCCTTCAACTGTCGATGAATTTCAATTGGTTTCACACCATGCAAATTCCGAAAACGAATGATTGCACGCTGTTCAAGTAAGGAAAACGTCGCCATTTTAAGTATTTAGAACAGTTCTCATTCTCGCCGCTGGCGGTAAAATTCCATCTGCCATACGGTGCTGCCATCTCTGGGATGTGTTGACAATGAACACAGCCTCATTTTAAAACAATGCGCATGTTTCTATCTCTTTCCAGTCCGGAGAAAAAAAAATCGGAGGCCTTAGAACTTGAATGCACCTCGTACTTCTCTGTTCAAGGTGCTGCAATTATGCTGGGTCGGTGCATCATTCTTTTTGGCATGGGCGCTTAGCTGTCAATTCGAACGTTTTTCGGGGTTTGGGGGTCTTGCCTCCACTTCTTCTATCTGTATTCTCTTTTCATGTTCTGCTTGTTGATATTGGTTTCTTTGTTGATAATTTGTCGGTGCATTGGTTCTCCAATACCCGTTCCGGTTGTCATTGTTCCCTCTGTAATAGTTGTTGCCGTTCCTGGGTGAATTATAGTTATTGCCGTATTCTCTTCTAAATCCATAAAAGTTTTTTTGTTGGGTTCTGTTGTCGTTTCTTGGTGCGAAGTTATCACGTGGTTCGTAATTATTGTTTCTTCGTACTGTGTCTTGTGGATTCCACTGCTTTTTGCTTTCGTTTTCATGTGCGCTTCGTCTGTTTCTTACGTCATCTTCCGAAAATATAAACTCTAGTTCCCTTAGAAGACCTTTAAATGCTTCGACGTCATTGCCTCCGCGACCTACTAATGACTGCTGGTATTTCAATGGTAACTTCATCGCGCATAATTTAATCAACTCTCCGTCATTGTATGGTACATCTAAGCATTGATTTTTCTTTGCCGTTACTTCGAAAAATTTCACGGGACTGTTCTCTCCTGAATTTTCGAAATATGGGTTCTGTAATAATTCGTTCTTCACTCTGTTCTGTTCTTCACTGGACCAATATCGTGAGAGAAACATCTCTCTGAAATCTTCGTACGATCGGCATGTCGCTGCAACATTCTGCATGGTTTCTGCGACTGTTTCTGACATGTGTGCACATATAAAGTCTAATTTATGTGCTAGCGTCCAGTGTTCTGGTAATCCTACTCGGAATTGATCAATAAAAGTTCGTGGATGTAATGAGTTTCCTTCTCGAAAGTGTTGAAATTTTCTGTGAGGAAATGATCGTTGTCGTACTTCGTCATAGTTCCATATGAAATTCGCGATTCTTCGCCACTTTTGTTTCTGATCATTTCTCCCGTCGTTCTTTCCAGTTGTGGTAGATCTATTGGATATTCTCCACTGTAACTTTCGCCTACCCTTGCATAGTATCGCTGGAGTGGTACGCAATAATTTTCTTTCATCGGCTGTGAAGGTCTAGCTGAATGCATTGCACTGTAGTGGCGACCTGGCTTCCCATTGTCACGTATTGGTTCGTTATCTCGTCTGGCTAACCTTGCCGCTTCATTTCACGATCCAGACTGTCTTGAAACATACATTTGTGGTTCTGCATACGTTTGTGGTGCCGTTTTTCATCAAGAATTTCGAAATGTGTTTGTTGCTGTGCAGGCTGTCTGATTTCACGTGTGTTGCTTTCCGCCTGTGATTGGAATCGCAAATGCGTAATATCTTCGTTAATTGCTTGTTTTTCCGTTGCTGTTACAGATACGGATATGGTTGTAGACTCAGTGCTTGTTCGACCCTGTTCACTACGTTCTTCAATAGTTTGCAACAACTGTGTTCGCAATTTCTGAAATTGTTGCTTCGTTTGCGCTTCTATTTTGACTATGCGATTATCATATCTTTTCAGTGCTGCTTTTGTGATACGTTTGTGTAACACACTGTTTTCAACAATTTCACGCGCTGTACCTTCTGCTTTTCTAGTAATTACGTTTATCTGTTTCTCTAGTTTCTTCACTTCTCCCTGGGAGTTGTGTAATGTTTTGATCTCGTCCTGAATGTCATTACGCAATGTTTGTACGTCCGCTTGTACCTTGTCAATGTCTGTTCTCAATTGATTGTGACCTGTTATTAAGTTTACTATCACTTCTCGAGATTCTTTTGCCTCATCTTCAATATGACTTAGGTGTAACTGAATTTTTTTGTTTTGTTGTTTAATCTCACGCATTTGTCTCGTGGTTTCTGCAATTTGTTTCGTCATTTCCGCATTCAGAATTTTAATTTGGTTCACAATTTCTTTATTTCGTCTTGTCATGGTTTCCGTCATTTGTTGTAATATTTCTGCCAGATTGGTGGGTCCTATTGCGTTTTATTCCGACGTCCTATGCTCTGTACTTTCGCCAAGTGTTGGTTTGCAACCGATTGCATTGAACTGTGCGGTGAGACGTTTCTGCTCGAATTCCTTGTACTCTGTGGTGAGGGAGCTCTGATTACTTGTACTAAGGGTTCTACGTATTCAAGACGCAAGTTAGAATCCTCATCGACTCTTGTAGTAGCAAATGTGAATACCATGAGCTTTAATTGACGATCGACATTAGTATTATGCAAAAAGCGGGTGTAACAGAAGAGACTTCTGCAGTTCTGAGTGAAGCCTATGCGGCATTGCGTGCGTTCATTACCTTGTCATAGGTTAGGCAGCGTCAGGGGGCGGCGGGCGGCGCTATTCCACACATCTCGCCGTCTCGGAAGCAACTCTCTGCTCTCTTCTCCTTACTACAATTTACTGAAGTTGGTTTTAAAAAAACGTATCTGGCTGTGATTTCAACTGACCAATCAGGGTCTCAATGTTAACTTTAAGCTCTGCCTACAAAAATTCTGTCTATCCAATGAGAAACGTTATACTTTTCGTGGTGGGCCAATGTTTTTAACGTTTGCAACGTAACAGAGACGTGTATAGTCTCACGCTAAAACTTTCAGCTGGTGTGGTCCTTTTCGTGTTATCGTAAGATCTATACTGTTCTTCTGGAGGGATCTATCTTTTAACATGGGCTGGGGGGTGGTCCTGGCGGTCGGCTGGCGACGTGGGTGTCCGTGCCTTATCGTAGGGCCTCCTAGACTACACGACTCTGCTCTTGGTTTCTGTTCTCGTTTCTTCCCTCGGAACTGCGTCTGTTTCACAGTGGGAAGGTATGACATGCATTTAGGCGTTCTTATGTTAGTCTGTGGTATTCCATTTGCTCACTCGTTGATCGTATTACTTTGGTTAATTTAATGTCAGGAATTATTCGGAGCTCTGTGACATACTGCCGGATTTGCTATCATGTCAGTGTTTTCATGGAAGCTGTTGGATTTGGCTGACACCTTACACATTGCTATACTGTAATGGTGAGTTCGTACTGAGATTCGGTTATGTAGCATCACAAACAATCTGTTTAAGTCTATACATTTTTTTCAAAAGAGGGTGTTTTTGGCACATTTCATGCCATGGGGACGCTGGAGAAACTCATAGATGCAATAGGAGTACCAGTCAGTAATGAAATTCAGGTATTAAAGACCTTCCTATCTGTTTTCATGACATTTGGTTTCTTTTCCTGGAAGTTATCATGAAATTAGCTCCAGATCCGCATTTGTAGCGTAACACACATCATGCTGCCTTGTGTAGTGCACTAACAACTGCGGGATGGGGCGCTTCCCAGCCTGAGTGTGGTTTTCAGTCAGCTTACCCTGCACTCCCGAAGGCTAATGGATCGGCTGCTCCCCAAATTCAGCCTTAGAACATATGATACACAAACAGTTAAAATAAGATAGCCCAAGAACAAAGTTTATACAGGTAATATACAGGGTGTTACAAAAGGGTACGGCCAAAATTTCAGGAAACATTCCTCACTCACAAAGAAAGAAAATATGTTATGTGGACATGTGTCCGGAAACGCTTACTTTCTATGCTAGAGCTCATTTTATTATTCTTCAAATCACATTAATTGTGGAATGGACACACACAGCAACAGAACGTACCAGCGTGACTTCAAACACTTTGTTACAGGAAATGTTCAAAATGTCCTCCGTTAGCGAGGGTACATGCATCCACCCTCCGTCGCATGGAATCCCTGATGCGCTGATGCAGCTCTGGAGAATGGCGTATTGTATCACAGCCGTCCACAATACGAACACGAATAGTCTGTACATTTGGTACCGGGGTTGCGAAGACAAGAGCTATCAAATGCCCCCCATAAATGAAAGTCAAGAGGGTTGAGGTCAGGAGAGCGTGGAGGCCATGGAATTGGTCTGCCTCTACCAATCCAACGGTCACCGAATCTGTTGTTGAGAAGCGTACGAACACTTCGACTGAAATGTGCACGAGTTCCATCGCGCATGAACCACATGTTGTGTCGTACTTGTAAAGGCACATGTTCTAGCAGTACAGGTAGAGTATCCCGTATGAAATCATGATAACGTGCTCCATTGAGCGTAGGTGGAAGGGCATGGGGCCCAATCAAGACATCACCAACAATGCCTGCCCAAACGTTCACACAAAATCTGTGTTGATGACGTGATTGCACAATTGCGTGCGGATTCTCGTCAGCCCATACATGTTGATTGTGAAAATTTACAATTTGATCACGTTGTAATGAAGCCTCATCCGTAAAGAGAACATTTTCACTGAAATGAGGATTGACACATTGTTGGATGAACCATTCGCAGAAGTGTACCCGTGGAGGCCAATCAGCTGCTGATAGTGTCTGCACCCGCTGTACATGGTACGGAAACAACTGGTTCTCCCGTAGCACTCTCAATACAGTGACGTGGTCAACGTTACCTTGTACAAAAGCAACTTCTGTGACGCTGACATTAGGGTTATCGTCAGCTGCATGAAGAATTGCCTCGTCCATTGCAGGTGTCCTTGTCGTCCTAGGTCTTCCCCAGTCGCGAGTCATAGGCTGGAGTGTTCCGTGCTCCCTAAGACACAGAACAATTGGTTCGAAGTCTTCCTGTCGGGACGCCTTCGTTCTGGAAATCTGTCTCGATACAAACGTACCGCGCCACGGCTATTGCCCCGTGCTAATCCATACATCAAATGGGCATCTGCCAACTCCGCACTTGTAAACACTGCACTGACTGCAAAACCACGTTCGTGATGAACACTAACCTGTTGATGCTACGTAATGATGTGCTTGATGCTAGTACTGTAGAGCAATGAGTCGCATGTCAACACAAGCACCGAAGTCAACATTACCTTCCTTCAATTGGGCCAACTGGCGGTGAATCGAGGAAGTACAGTACATACTGACGAAACTAAAATGAGCTCTAACATGGAAATTAAGCGTTTCCGGACACATGTCCACATAACATCTTTTCTTTATTTGTGTGTGAGGAATGTTTCCTGAAAGTTTGGCCGTACCTTTTTGTAACACCCTGCAGATGGTGCACCCAAACTACATCTCTTGGAGCACTTTAAAACTGTAACAGGATGAAGGAAACGACGTAGTATTCATAAATTTTAATGTAAGAAACAACTGGCACCGAAGATTGCATGAAAAACGGAGAGAAATTAATATTATACAACGAGAAATATTTAATGGTGCTAAGCTACTTACATCACAGAACTTCTTGCAGTATGTCACTTGTATTTATGCAGTGTAATAGCACTAAAAATATAAAATAAATGTTACTAATCATGCACCATTTTACTTTTATCCTTCACTACACATATCAAAACTGTAACAAGTTTCTAGAATTATTATGTATTTGTTTGATTTAAAAAGTGGTATTTAACTGGAGTACCTCTCTTTCCTGATAGTTCTGACTAAGCAGCTACATAGTAATAATACAAGCATTTATAAGCGAGTTAGTCTTGTACCAAAATTTTTAAATCTAATAACATGTATTACTGAACTTGAAAAATAATTGCGTTGGTGTATTTACATTTCTTTTTGTTTTTGTGGGCAAAATCATTTTTCATTCTTGCCCATGGGCCATTTTCGATTGTAAGTAATTTTTAGCAATGCGTTTTAAAATTAAAACCAGATGACTGTCCAGACGCAGTTGGTCCTTCACATCAGCACTCAAAGTAAGGAATAATGGTTTATTTATGCATGTCCGTAGAACTTCATTTACCACGAAATCAATAGCGTTCTTCGGACAGATAATATATTTGCCACCCTTATTGCTATAACGAAAAAATTGCTCTAACCTAAACAAACTTCAAGTACGTCGTCTGCAGGCATAATAAGAACACCACGGTTCTTTGTTTGTATCAGGGAGAAGGAAGGATGGTCGTCACCACTCCTCAGGTCAGTGAAAAAGATATTACACTTAACTTTCTGCTTCAGACATTTAACTACAGAACCAGCTCTGTATACAGCAACACAAAAAGGAAAGTCAGACAGACTACCATTGCTTGGGATGTAGACATGATCATGGGTAACATAATAGTCACTCTCGGCTGAAAGCTAACACTTCCTGTTTGTTGTTAATTTGACACCCTCCAAGATGTGAAGGGGATAGCGACAGTAAAGATTAGTTAAGCATAAGTGTACATCCCTCACCTTGTACTGTTGTTGTTGTAGTCTTCAGTCCTGAGGCTGGTTTGATGCAGCTCTCCATGCTACTCGATCCTGTGCAAGCTTCTTCATCTCCCAGTACCTACTGCAGCCTACATCCTTTTGAATCTGCTTAGTGTATTCATTTCTTGGTCTCCCTCTACGATTTTTATCCTCCACGCTGCCATCCAGTACTAAATTGGTGATCCCTTGATGCCTCAGAATATGCCCTACCAACCGATCCCTTCTTCTAGTTAAGTTGTGCCACAAATTTCTCTTCCCTCCAATTCTATTCAATACCTCCTCATTAGTTATGTGATCTACCCATCTAATCTTCAACATTCTTCTGTAGCACCACATTTCGAAAGCTTCTATTCTCTTCTTGTCCAAACTATTTATCGTCCACGTTTCACTTCCATAGATGGCTACACTCCATACAAATACTTTCAGAAACGTCTTCCTGACACTTAAAACTATACTCGATGTTAAATTTCTCCTCTTCAGAAACGCTTTCCTAACCATTGCCAGTCTACATTTTATATACTCTCTATTTCGACCATCATCAGTTATTTTGCTCTCCAAATACCAAAACTCCTTTACTACTTTAAGTGTCTCATTTCCCAATCTAATTCCCTCAGCATCACCCGACTTAATTCGACTACATTCCGTTATCCTCGTTTTGCTTTTGTTGATGTTCATCTTATATCCTCCTTTCAAGACACTATCCATTCCGTTCAACTGCTCTTCCAAGTCTTTTGCTGTCTCTGACAGAACTACAATGTCATCAGCGAACGTCAAAGTTTTTATTGCTTCCCCATGGATTTTAATACTTACTCCGAACTTTTGTTTTGTTTACTTTACAGCTTGCTCAGTATACAGATTGAATAGCATCGGGGAGAGGCTACAACCCTGTCTCACTCCCTTCCCAAACAATGCTTCCCTTTCATGTCCCTCAACTCTTATAACTGCCATCTGCTTTCTGTGCAAACTGTAAATAGCCTTTCGCTCCCTGTATTTTACCCCTGCAACCTCCTGAATTTGAAAGAGAGTATTCCAGTCAACATTGTCAAATGCTTTCTCTAAGTCTACAAATGCTAGAAACGTAAGTTTGCCTTCCCTTAATCTTTCTTCTAAGATAAGTCGTAGAGTCGGTATCGCCTAGCGTTTTCCAACATTTCTACGGAATCAAAACTGATCTTCGAAGAGGTCGGCTTCTACCAGTTTTTCCATTCGTCTGCAAAGAATTCGCGTTAGTATATTGTAGCTGTGACTTCTTAAACTGATAGTTCGGTAATTTTCACATCTGTCAACACCTGCTTTCTTTGGGATTGGAATTATTATATTCCTCTTGAAGTCTGAGGGAATTTCGCCTGTCTCATACATCTTGCTCACCAGATGGTAGAGTTTTGTCAGGACTGGCTCTCCCAAGGCTATCAGTAGTTCTAATGGAATGTAGTCTACTCCCTGGGCCTTGTTTCGACTTAGGTCTATCAGTGCTCTGTCAGAATCTTCACGCAGTATCATATCTCCCATTTCATCTTCATCTACCTCCTCTTCCGTTTCCATAATATAGTCCTCAAGAACATCGCCCCTGTATAGACCCTCTTCCACGTTTCTGCTTTCTCTTCTATGCTTAGAACTGGGTTGCCATCTGAGCTCTTGATATTCATGCAAGTGGTTCTCTTTTCTCCAAAGCTCTCTTTAATTTTCCTGTAGGCAGTATCTATCTTACCCCTCGTGAGATAATCCTCTACATCCTTACGTTTGTCCACTAGCCATCCCTGCATAGCCATTTTGCACTATCTGTCGATATCATTTTTGAGACGTTTTTATTCCTTTTTGCCTGCTTCACTTAATGCATTTTTGTATTTTCTCCTTTCATCAATTAAATTCAGTATCTCTTCTGTTACCCAAGGATTTCTACTAGCCTTTGTCTTTTTACGTACTTGATCCTCTGCTGCCTTCACTATTTCATTCCTCGAAGCTACCCATTCTTCTTCTACTGTATTTCTTTCCCCCATTCCTGTCAATTGTTCCCTTATGCTTTCCCTGAAACTCTGTACAACCTCTGGTTGTTTCAGTTTATCCAGGTCCCATCTCCGTAAATTCCCACCTTTTTACAGTTTCTTCAGTTTTAATCTACAGTTCATAAGAAATAGATTGTGATCAGAGTCCACATCTGCCCCTGGAAATGTCTTACAATTTAAAACCTGGTTCCTAAATCTCTGTCTTACCATTATATTATCTATCTGAAACCTTTAGTATCTCCAGGGTTCTTCCATGTATACAACCTCCTTTCATGATTCTTGAACCAAGTGTTAGCTATGATTAAGTTATGCTCTGTGCAAAATTCTACCAGGCGGCTTCCTCTTTCATTTCTTACCCCCAATCCATATTCACCTACTACGTTTCCTTCTCTTCCTTTTCCTACTACCGAATTCCAATCACCCATGACTATTAAATTTTCGTCTCCCTTCACTACCTGACTAATTTCTTTTATTTCATCATACATTCCTTCAATTTCTTCATCATCTGCAGAGCTAGTTGGCATATAAACTTGTACTACTGTAGTAGGCGTGGGCGTCGTGTCCATCTTGGCCACAACAATGCGTTCACTATGCTGTTTGTAGTAGCTTACCCGCACTCTAATTTTTTTATTCATTATTAAACCTACTCCCGCATTACCCATATTTGACTTTGTATTTATAACCCTGTATTCACCTGACCAAAAGTCTTGTTCCTCCTGACACCGAACTTCAATAATTCCCACTATATCTAAGTTTAACCTATCCACTTCTCTTTTTAAATTTTCTAACCTACCTGCCCGATTAAGGGATCTGACATTCCACGCTCCGATCTCTAGAACGCCAGTTTTCTTTCTCCTGATAACGACGACCTCTTGAGTAGTCCCCGCCCGGAGATCCGAATGGGGGACTATTTTACCTCCGGAATATTTTACCAAAGAGGACACCATCATCATTTAATCATACAGTAAAGCTGGATGCCCTCGGCTAAAATTACGCCTGCAGTTTCCCCTTGCTTTCAGCCGTTCGCAGTACCTCAACAGCAAAGCCGTTTTGGTTAGTGTTACAAGGCCAGATCAGTCAATCATCCAGACTGTTGCCCTTGCAACTACTGAAAAGGCTGCTGCCCCTCTTCAGGAACCACACGTTTGTCTGGCCTCTCAACAGATAACCCTCCGTTGTGGTTGCACCTACGGTATGTCTGTCTGTATCGTTGAGGCACGCAAGCCTCCCCACCAACGGCAAGGTCCATGGTTCATAAAACATAAATATGTCTTAAACTTGCGATGCAAACTAAGAAGCAGACAAATCCAGTTCTTCTGTGTGACAGAATGACTGGGTCACCAGTGGCTTTCAGTTTTAGAGTAAGCAAGTATTTATTCGCTTCAGTGAGGAATCTGTTTACTTCTTCATAGTTTCCGGTATTTATACGTTTCTTCCAACCACTTTGGACCACTCTTCGAATTTATTAGGGCGAAAAGACAATTCATTATTCTTATGAATCTAATTTAAGCAAAAAATGTTCAAATGTGTGTGAAATGTTATGGGACTCAACTGCTAAGGTCATCAGTCCCTAAGCTTACACACTAATTAACCTAAATTATCCTAAAGACAAACACACACACCCATGCCCGATGGAGGACTCGAACCTCCACCGGGACCAGCCGCACAGTCCATGACTGCAGCGCCCTGGACCGCATGGGTAATCCCGCCCGGCCGACTTTAGCAAAACAGCCAAGAAAACCTGGTTTACCTAGGGAAGATGCTTCTTCTAGAGCATCACCAACTAAATCGCTCAAACAGGTGAGTTGCCAGTGACATTTTCATTTTACTCTGCGCCGAATTAAGATGACTTGCACGTAGTCACCTCCGTAAACATGTTAGTTTTTGAATCAGGCATCACAGGATGCAGGCTGTGATGTTATCCATACGTCTGGGTAAGATTACTCATTAACATGGTCCATCAGGAGATAGAAGTGGTCGAAAACGATTGAAGGGTAGCGGTTGTAAGGGCAGAGGAAAAAAAGTGCCAAGGCCAGCGCCAAGGGAAAAAAACCTCTGCGACAGTAGGACGGGTAGTAAGGGCAGTAGCGGCTTGCTAGCTGCGACAGAGCATGCAAGGTGAGGGAAGGTTAGCGTGAGGTATCGTGCATCGTTACCTATGTGCTGCGTGGTCGTTAGCTGGGTCTGTCCGGGTACTGCGGCTGGGCTCGCTTGTAGTCTCCTGGGCCGGCCGCAGTGGCTTCTTCCCTGTAACATAAGAGTCCGGCGCGGCAACGCATGCGTTGCTGTTAGGCCCTCTGCTGCGCCTTGTCGTCAGTGACTTGGTGCAGCTTCATCAGGCTGGTGCAGAACGGCGGCGATCGGCTACCGTTCAGCGTCCTCCTCTACTGCATGGCGCAGGACTTCTGCACTGCAGCTTCGAGCAGCTCCGCTTGTTCAGTGAGCTGCGCCGCTTCAGCGTCGGAGAAATGCAGGCCGTTCGCTCTCGCTGTCGCGATGAGGGTCGCTCCCGCAGTCGTCGGCGTCGCCACCGGTTCCGATGGGGCGGCGGTTGTCTTCTTTGCGCCTCTCACCTGCGGTGCTGCTGGGACAACCGCTGGGATAGGCGCGCGAACGTCCTTCTGCGAGGTCGCAGGAGTGTTCGCAGGCACGACTGCGCTGAGGCCTCGGGCGAAGACTGCACGCAGTTGCCTCGAGGCCTCTTCCTTCTCTGCGGCTTTGAGGGCTGCTGTGGTCTCCTTCACGGCGGTGCCGAGTTCGAGGTCACATCTCTTCACGGGAGAGCGAGCTGCGTCCTGGCTGCCCGTTTCCGAGCGGCCGTCCCCGCCCCTGGCAGGTGGATCTGCTGCTGCGCCGTCCCTCAGCTGCGCCGGGCTGTTCTACGCCCTACGCCGTTTCCGACGTCGTCTTCTCTTCTGCCGCTGCGTCGGTGCGGCCGCGGCCGCTTCGCCGCCCCCGGCGGTTGCGGCTCGAGAAAGCTGCACAACGGCGCCAACTGGCGACGTGCGGGCCGCCACACCGGACACAAGTCGGCAGAGTGTTGCTGCCGCGGTCGCAGGCGCGGCTGTCGTGCTCACCTGAGCACTTCACGCACCGCGCCGCGTTGCGGCAATACTTCGCAACGTGGCCCTCGCCCTGGCACCTGAAGCACTGGGGCTGAGGGTCCGTGGCGGTCGGGAGAGCCTCTGTCGTAACCGGGAAGCCCAGCAACTTCCGCAAGTCGAAGATGTCGCTCCCGCCGTCGACCGTTTGCACGGTCACGGCATAGAGCGGTGCCCGCTTCCTGTTGGTCCGGTTGTGCAACCTTGCGGCTGCATTACCAAACCCGGCTCGCAGCAGCCCTTCCCGGACCGCTGCCTCATCACAGCACCGAGGTAACCCCCTGAGGAGTGCCTCGGTCGTCTTCATCCTTCCTACGGAAGGTGCCTTCTCGCGCGCCGGCGGCGCGTCGACGATGTGGTCGGCCACTGCAACCACGATCGCCCTGTGGTCGGCCACGTTTGCCGCTCGAACGCAGATCAGCGAGTCTGTATCGACAGACTCGTAGACCCCCTTTGCACTTGACGTACAAAGGGGGGACAGGCCGCGACTCGTCTTCTCGGGAGTTCTTTGCACGGTCGGCAGACTCAGTGAGTCGCACAACCGAAGGACCCTTCGTAGCGGCAGGTTTCCTCTGCGCACCCTTCTTCCCCATGCTGCGAGGCGCGGAACACGACAATTTGCACGCGTTGTGACAACAACGCACGACAATTTGCTCTCCGCAGCGCCCACAGCACAGAAAACCTCTTCACGAGCTCTCAACGGCCGAGTAAGCGAAGCGCGCAACGGCAACGATGCGCTCGCCTCGCCAGCTCAGGCCGCTCTCTGCCGCCGCCATCAAGGAAAAGGGACACAGAATGGTTATTGTCAGAAACATGAAAAGTAGTGCGTAAAGTTAACGTGTCCAGACAATAATCGAGATAAGTAGCCGCGCCAGAATTCGATGCAGCGCCATCAGTATCCAAGATACAACATGGACACATGTAGACCCTACGAGATCAATGCAGTTCCTTACTAAGCTAGTCCTTTGGGCTCCACTCATACCTGCACCTAAAAAATATCCAATGGGAAATTTCCACAAGCATAATAATCACTGCCTCTTTAATGTGTAGTAAGCTATCTGATTCAACAGCAGAACCTATGTCATGTCAACATATCAAAAATATTTATGACCATCAAATTCAATACGCTGCTTATTGCCATGTGATCCATTATGAAACTACACAGAATAGGATAGTCTGAATGCTGGAAGCGACTTTTGCTTTCAGCAGACCAAATGCCTCACTCGTGAAGCCCGGCGCTGCATCCACACTTTGATACCATTTACTATTTGTCCGGGGATGAGGCAAACAGGTATCAGATGTGGCCCTGACATAATTATAACCTCTTGGTGAATAGAAGTTAAGTGTCAAAGCAAAGGATCTCAACGCTGAGTCGTATTTTCGAGGACAACGGAACACGCGGTCTTCTTAGTATGACGAGATAGTAGCTGTTCACTGTGAGCAGCAGCAACTTTACTGTTTTTTGTGATAAAACAGCTTCACGAATAAAGCCAAGGGCACCTTGTCCAGCCTGACGTTGACTGCCCGCAACAGTAACGCAGACTGACGTTTATGTTTCAACCCCAGGTCTCCATATAACTATCGGTACCTAAAGGCAACTCGTCACACTAACACTATTAACAACGCAAATGCTGCAGCGCAAAGTGTGAACGTCATTCCCATGATTTTGGGAACCCATATGGCAAACAGTTTTCCGTCTAGGGAAAGTTTAATTAGAACATCCTTGTACTTCTGTGTATATGGTGGATGTTGTTTTTACTTCCATGCCAGCTGTTTTTGTTATTGTATTAGCTACATGGCTAGTGGTCACGTGGTGTGGAACTGCGGGGAGATTTATACCAGCAATTGTACTTCATTTCAGTCTGCTGGGAACTATGTTCCTCATTTCACAGCTTAATGTTGTACAGTGGGTATCAACATCCTGTGTAGGTACCCTTAGGTGTTAGTTAACTTTTAACCCTGGCGTATATTATTCGGTGACTGTTGCAGAAATTGATGGAAGTAGTTCACAAAGTGATAACTAAAGTATGGAACTCAGAGATGATACCTGAAGAGTGGCAGGAGTCGATTCTGATCCCTATTTTTAAGAAGGGCGACAAAATGGATTGTAGTAATTATAGAGGGATATCGCTATTACCAGTATGTTCCAAAATTTTCTTGAATATTCTGCTAAGCAGGCTTACACCATATGAAGATGAAATTGTGGGGGATTACCAAGCTGGCGTTCGAAGGAACAGATCAAATATAGACCAAATATTCACCCTGGCGTAACTGGCGGTTGGCCAGAGAAATGGGAATACAATAAACCAGTTCATAATCTTTTCATAGATTTTACAAAAGCATATGTTTCAGTATTTCAATCAAAATTGTACAGAATTCTTTTGGAACTTGGAATACCAAAGAAGTATGTTAGACTTATAGAAACGAGTTTGAAAAACACAAAAGGTAGAGTACTCATGGGGAAACTGGAGTCAGAAGAATTTGTAATAAAAAACGGACTTAAGCAGGAAGATCCCCTGTCTCCGCTACTTTTTAATTTAGTCCTACAATATATTGTACGAATGGCAGCAGATAATTCAGAGGGTGTGGAGTTAAATGGAAATATTAAGATATTAGGGTATGCAGATGATCTAAACATCATTAGCGATAGGAAAGAATCTGTAACAGCTAATGCGAATGCGTTAATCAAGGCTAGCGAAAATGTAGGTCTAAGGATAAGTGAAGACAAAACTAAATACTTGGTTACTACTAGAATGCCAACAGCAGTACATTAGGAAATGTTAAGTGTTGGAGACATGCAGTTTGAAAAAGTGAACACATTTAAGTATCTAGGCGTGGATATCACTTCGAGAAATGAGATTGAATCCGATCTGAAGAAGAGATTATGGGCGGGAAATGCGTGCTACTTCTCACTGAATAGATTACTTTCATCACGGATATTGTCTGGGAATTTAAAGATCAGAATATACAAAGCTATTATTCTACCAGTTATGCTGTATGGGTGTGTAACCTCCCCCTCAGTTATCGACCTTAATGACAGTGAATAATTAAACCGCGTGTACCTAATGGGAAATTTGGGAAAGCAATCGTCACCGAAGTTAATCTGTCGGTAAAGAGGGAGGAAAGGGTTACATCTTCTTGAAAGGAAAAATGCAAATGAAACTGGTGGAAATTAATTTTGAAAAGGGGTAAAGTTAATAAAGAAAGTAAATGTGCGGGCGTTACGTCAACAATTAACTAGCGGTAATTAGATATTTGAGATTTGGGGGAAATCACAGTCGCCTGTCCTAAGGACAATTACTATAGTAACTGAAAAAGAAAGGTTATTACACATATAATTAGCACTAGAAGCGTGGCAACTGAAGGTTGACACGTGTAGTGTGAAAACTGAAAGTTTGTCGGAAGTAATAAATTTCGCTACACTCTGACTTAATTTAGCAAAAGAATTAATAAAACCGGAAAATCGAAAGTTAATTTAGTGACTGAAGTTAATAGTGAGCTTTCTTTCTGAAGCACATCGAAATCCAGCAGAATACGGTTAGTCTTGGACTACCTCAACAATCATTTCAAAAGCAACTTGACTCTACGCAATTTAGAAACAAGAGATTTAACTTTGAACTTGAATTAAATGATTCTGAATAATTAACAATAATAAAATTTAGTACGTACCAAGCTGAGCTGCAGTCACAGGTAAGCTAAAATATGCTAACAAAACTCGCACTCTTAATTTGTGCTTGTGTAATCTAACTATTGTAGCCAGCTATGCTTTAACTGCACTTGGAAACTAAAGTAATGAAATGCAATGATAGTACTTTAATGCTGGCGTCTGAATTTCAACGACACTCGGTTTCATTTCGGAAAAGGAAGGGACCCTGCTTGGTAATGCAATTGGGACAATGAGCAACAAAGGTTCATGCTGAGTTGCTGTAATTTTGCGAGACAAATGGAACAATTTGAAAAGCTGAGGTCTGCCATACAGTTCTGAAACTTTACGTGCTTTTAGTCTTCCTTGTTAGTTGATTGAAGGTTTGAAGCCGTCGATCGAGGAGGTGGCGACGGTCACTCATTGTCGGCCGTCGCTGTTGCAGAAGCTGGATGTTGGCGCGCCTTCTTCTCGACACGGTCACCAAACGAAACGGGCTCTTGATGTGCGCCGGCTAATGCTTCCCGTCCGCGACACCGTGCCAGAAACTAACATAGCAAGTCGAGCGCAATTACATGCTGCTAAACCCCGAAAGCGCGGCAACTCGCGGGAGCGTCACACCACACACCTGCTCCACTCGCTACTCCAGCCAGACCCCAACTGCCCTGCCCGCGCTCCACGCGGCAGAGTTAACACTACCAAAGATCCTACACACTTTGATTCTTCACACGACCTATCGATGTAATCGTTCGATAGTAGTTTTCCCTAGGCAAGACCCAGCGTAAAAATACAAATAATATTTACGAAACAAACCAATTATACATCGACATAAATGCATAAATATATATATACAAATAGTAAAACAACTACAATATACAAAGACACAGAAACGCCATATATTCACGTAACAAAATATGGAAAAAATATTATAACACAATAGATGGAAATAGGAGGATATGCATTTCCGGCGTTACACGTGCCCCACATTGTCTGAGGATGTTCGTGTAACGTAAACAGACTCAGAAAATGTCCCAAAAAAGAAACAGCGGAAATGCATATGCTCAAAACATCAACAAAATGTAGCATTCGTCTAATTAACCGTAAACCAATTTAGACAATAATAATTGAGTAGAGACACTCCTAATCTTATTCCACTCTGTCATCTTGCACAAAATAAAACAGGTTGACAACATATTAAAATTCATAGAAAACGTAGAAAATGGTTTAGCTATTCTAAAAATCAAAATTCCTAGCAGTATCAAGAAATGGAATACTATTTACAAAATTAATCAGATTACATGGTCATAGAAAACCGGTATATCAAAATACGCAAATTAATAATTAATTACATAGAATACGTATTTTATATAAACATTTCATAATTAATATTCTCGTCATGAATGTGCACTTAACGCTAAACAAGAAAATAATATACAGCAGATCGACAAAAACATAAATATAGACAACAGAATTCTTTCAGCTGTCCAGGAAGAAAAACAATTCCGCCTTCCGTACTCGCAAGTACAAAGAATGCCGACAGCGGCACAAGAGCCGACAGCGGTTCCGCCCCGCCAGTATTGTTGCGCCCGCCTGTGCGGCACGCTTGATCTTACTCGCCCTTGTAACGGCATTTCCAGAACGTCCGTTTCACTGAATTCTTTCGGTAAAACTCACTCCCGAGTAATCTCAAGGAGTCCATAAACACTATCACAGTGGATAACTCAACACTGTCCATCATCACACGCATGTACTAGCCTGAAACTTAAAACAGCGTCTAAGTACATCGGCAATGACTAATAAAACACACATTCATGAAATCTGACAGCTAGTTACAAAAGCATATTTACATTCCTTAATCTACTGTGACTCAGCTGAAAACTTAAACTAGCAGCTTGGATTTTTCAATTGGTTAAAACGTCTAATCAAAAATTAATTACTTGTTAATTACAAGTTCTTTAATGACCTCTAGGTCAGGCAAAAGCATCGCAACATGGCACATCCTTAAATCTTACACTCTATATTACATACTGTACAAATTACCCATTCTGTGGTATTAATCGATCCTAGGTTGGTACAATTTCAAGTCTACAGTGTTCCGTATACCTAATAGTTTTCCAGAGCTTGGATACTCTAAGCAATAAGCATTTGTGTGAGGTATACCAATGACTTTATATGGTCCATTATAAACAAACTCATATTTCGAGATTTCATTGTCTATCTCGCTCGATTTCTCATGAGCTTTTACAAATACTAAGTCTCCGATTGCAAATTTAGCATAACGCGCTTTAGCGTCATGACGACGTATGCGAGCATCGGCTTTTAGCTTCATTACTTCTCGCAAACGATCTTTTTTCACACCAATACTAATGTCAATCCGTGGAGGGAATTTGATTATCTCTTCCACTAAACTTTTACTTCTGTCATCCAACAGGATTTCCTCTGGAGAAAATCCCGTAGATTCATGTCTCAAGGTGTTCATAATTCTCTCAAATTCTGCTACATATTTGCCCCATGCCCTATGGTTGTGATGGCAATAGGCATGGCAAAGTCGGCCTAGCTCGCGCTGGCCTCGTCTTTGTTCGTATGTTACGTTTGACACACCGTCTACAATACTTTCCAATTCACTTTATACAATACTGTCAATGCCGAGATTCCTCACGTTACAGTAGTTCAAACTCATACCTACGTCAATACCATCCGGCCAGTTAACAATGTGTATAGGCTGGTATTGCCTATGCACACCGTCTCCTGCCTCGTCAAAACTAACTACTATTGTTTTATCTTGTGACGTACATGTCAAAGTTTTGCTTTCGCAATTTATCACTGCACGGTACTTTAATAGCCAATCTAACCCAATAATTACTTCTGTAGTTAAGTCTGGCACGACGACAAACTCTTGTTCAAATCGTGCCCCACATATCTCGAAGTTGACAAAAATCTGTTTTGTGACCGGTTTACTGGCCTTCCCAGTAGCACCGATAATTTTCACTCCTGCTACTGGCATAACTACGATGCCAGGTCTGTCTTTCAGTAACTCAAATATTTTCCCAGATACAGCACTCAATTCTGCACCGGTGTCAATCAACACGTTTAGTTGTAGGTCGTGCATATTAACAGACACTACTATCTGTCTACACTTGTCCTCGACTGTTTCTTTATTTTCCCACAGTAAATCCTCGTCTATATCCAGGTCATTCCAGAAAAAACCATCCGGCTTTGATCCTAAAACCGGCTTATCTGGCGGCTTTTTCAGCCTCTGTTCACATACAGTTTTAATTTCAACACGTTTGTCCTGAGGCTTTGTCTGTAGCTCCACCTCCAATACCGAAACCTTTTCCTGTAACTCGTCAACTAGCGAGTGTTGCTTTGCTATCAATTCACTAATTGTCACCTTCGTTGATTCCTCTTTAGCCAGATTGATCTCATCTGCCAATCTACCTGGAGAAATGTGCCCAGTAGTATCTGCAATTACTTCCTCTAGATCTGCGCAACCCACACTGTTATCGTCTGACCGTATAACGTCAGCTCTAACCTCATACACGCTGTAATCTACGTGCTTTTCTATCAATCGTGTCCGGCTATCACTAAAATTCTCGTAATCTTTCTCCTTAATACTTTCGCAATGTTTAAACTGGAGTTTTGCGTCGGATGGGTCGGCTACTTCTACCACTATAACTTTCGGTAAAGTCTGCCGGTCAGGGCCAGAACTTTCCGTTACTACTTCAACATCCAACTCCTGCGGGACGAAACACGACGAATCTTGCTCGTGCTCCCCATTAACATCAATTATTTCTAGTAAAGTCTGCCGGTTATGGCCAGAACTTTCTATCATTTCACAAACACTATCTACCTGCGGGACGAGACGCGGCAAATCCTGCACGCGCTCCCCATAAACACTTCTCCCGTACAGGCCCCTATAATCTCTTAGTTTGTCGTATAAGCGACCGAACTGCCTTAACCAGACCTCATCCCTCTCTGCATCCCCTCGCTCGATGACGGACGTTTTATCCGACATCTGATCTTCTCTCAACACTTGCGAATCATCCTTTAACTCAATCTCCAGTTCCGCTGTGGGTATTACAGCTGCCACTTTATAATCGATTTCCGGAACACTACTTAAATTGTTCTCACGGACAGTGAATGTACTTCCTACTGCCGTGTATACAGCTGATCTACTACTTGTGGGCGCACTCCTTTCTCCTAACACTGGCACACTCTCCCGCCGTTGATTATTCCACACGGAATTTTCATATCAACGACACCTGGGTTTTCTCCTGCTATTGGGCCGCCAAAATTTCTCCACGCCCGGTCGGCCCCTCACCGGCGCGGCTAATGGTTTCCCTGTCTCGTCCCAGCAGATACGGTCCCCGGATGCTGCTGAGGCGGCTGATCACACCCTCTGGCGTTATTACTATTCTGTGAAGCCCGTATCACGTTAGTATGATACTGGTTTCCGTCATTCCTGTTATTATTTGCACTGTACCGATTGTTATTACGATCCGAACCATTATTGTTATTGCTGCCATGGTTGCGGTATGCATTATTCCCATGGTTAACGTTGTTGTGGTTGCTGTGGTACCCGTTGTTGTTACCACAGCATCTACCACTGTCGCGATTATTGCGCCAATTGTCCTCGTCCTCCACTCTTTCCAGGAAATCATTTATTGTCCTGTAATTGCTTCCTACGCAGCGTTTTGTATCATCTGGAAGCTTCTTGTAGAGTTCCCAAACTATTTCGGATTCCGTGCGGCGATCACGCAAATATTGCAACTTGCGGATCCAGCCCTCACAAAACTCCTTCATCGAACCGCGAGAATTCGCTTCGAAAGGCCTCGATACGACAAATACGCGCCAGACACTTTGCTGTTTTTGCTCTGACCAGTATTCAGCCAGAAACAAATTTTTAAATTCGCCAAAAGTCAGGTCCGTAATGTTGAGGTTTAAGCCCCAACGCTTGGCATCACCAGCCAACACATCAATAATCGCATTAATTTTTCTCTCATTAGTCCATGATCTGGGTAAAATTCTTTCACAATTCTTAATGAAATCCGTCGCGTGTATACCGCCTTTTTTCAAGGGGTCGAACCGCTCCTCTTTCGTCAACAATTTCGAACTATGTGCATAGATTGGCACATAGCTCTGTTTTTCGTCAAGTTTCTTTTCTAATTCCGCCACTCTCGTAATTACTTGGCAAGTGGTTGTCGCAAGCGTTTCTACTTCCCTTTTTTTCTCTTCGCAGGTATTAGCCTGCTTCGTCACTTTGGTATCTACTTCGGATACTAAAGCCTTTAAAGTTTCCACCTTCTTTTGATCCTCTTTTTTCACTAATTGAATTTGTTCCGTCACCCTATTCTCGATGATCGGAGCAACTGATTCTCCTACACTTTTCTCGATTCTGCTAATTTCGGAATAAAAACGAGTATTTATGCTCGCAATTTCCGCCTGAACGCCTATCATTTCCTGTTTAAGATTACCGATTTCGGTATTAATGACAACAATATCTTCTTTGATTTTATCAACTTTTGTGTTAACAACTCCAACATTGTTGTTAACAACATTAATAGCTTTGTTGTGACTGTCTAGCTTTCGTTCAATTTTTTCAGACAGAGCTTCTTGCTTGGCCGATTGATTCTTGATTTCGTTAATCAAAACATTCAATAAATCAGTTAAATTCCCGGAAACTACCGGTTTTACTTCCGTAGCGTCTTCCTCTTTAATTGTCCCCCTGTATTCGTCATCAAGGGGTCGCATTTGATTTTCACTTCCGATTCTAAACATTTTCTAATGTGTGGAATTCCATTTCTGCTCTTTGTTGCGTTTCGGCGGTCGCGTCTTTCATGCTAGCCGCCTGTCCCTGAACAATGGGTACCGCGGTGCGCGTTCCCCACTGTTCGACCGATTGTTCCTTATCCAAGCCTACCAAATTTTGGTAATTGTTGCCTTCACTCATTTTAATAATTTTCAATATAAATAACAAATCTCAAATCTAATTAGGATTCCTCACACTTATATTCTCGCTGACGTACCGACCATCTCGTAACCAGTACTTTGTTACGAGATTTGCACAATGCAAAATTCGTGTCCAGAACAACCTCAAATTTGAAGATTGTCCTGTCACGGTCGCCACGTGTAACCTCCCCCTCACTTATCGACCTTAATGACAGTGAAAAATTAAACCGCGTGTACCTAATGGGAAATTTGGGAAAGCAATCGTCACCGAAGTTAATCTGTCGGTAAAGAGGGAGGAAAGGGTTACATCTTCTTGAAAGGAAAAATGCAAATGAAACTGGTGGAAATTAATTTTGAAAAGGGGTAAAGTTAATAAAGAAAGTAAATGTGCGGGCGTTACGTCAACAATTAACTAGCGGTAATTAGATATTTGAGATTTGGGGGAAATCACGGTCGCCTGTCCTAAGGACAATTACTATAGTAACTGAAAAAGAAAGGTTATTACACATATAATTAGCACTAGAAGCGTGGCAACTGAAGGTTGACACGTGTAGTGTGAAAACTGAAAGTTTGTCGGAAGTAATAAATTTCGCTACACTCTGACTTAATTTAGCAAAAGAATTAATAAAACCGGAAAATCGAAAGTTAATTTAGTGACTGAAGTTAATAGTGAGCTTTCTTTCTGAAGCACATCGAAATCCAGCAGAATACGGTTAGTCTTGGACTACCTCAACAATCATTTCAAAAGCAACTTGACTCTACGCAATTTAGAAACAAGAGATTTAACTTTGAACTTGAATTAAATGATTCTGAATAATTAACAATAATAAAATTTAGTACGTACCAAGCTGAGCTGCAGTCACAGGTAAGCTAAAATATGCTAACAAAACTCGCACTCTTAATTTGTGCTTGTGTAATCTAACTATTGTAGCCAGCTATGCTTTAACTGCACTTGGAAACTAAAGTAATGAAATGCAATGATAGTACTTTAATGCTGGCGTCTGAATTTCAACGACACTCGGTTTCATTTCGGAAAGGGAAGGGACCCTGCTTGGTAATGCAATTGGGACAATGAGCAACAAAGGTTCATGCTGAGTTGCTGTAATTTTGCGAGGCAAATGGAACAATTTGAAAAGCTGAGGTCTGCCATACAGTTCTGAAACTTTACGTGCTTTTAGTCTTCCTTGTTAGTTGATTGAAGGTTTGAAGCCGTCGATCGAGGAAGTGGCGACGGTCACTCATTGTCGGCCGTCGCTGTTGCAGAAGCTGGATGTTGGCGCGCCTTCTTCTCGACACGGTCACCAAACGAAACGGGCTCTTGATGTGCGCCGGCTAATGCTTCCCGTCCGCGACACCGTGCCAGAAACTAACATAGCAAGTCGAGCGCAATTACATGCTGCTAAACCCCGAAAGCGCGGCAACTCGCGGGAGCGTCACACCACACACCTGCTCCACACGCTACTCCAGCCAGACCCCAACTGCCCTGCCCGCGCTCCACGCGGCAGAGTTAACACTACCAAAGATCCTACACACTTTGATTCTTCACACGACCTATCGATGTAATCGTTCGATAGTAGTTTTCCCTAGGCAAGACCCAGCGTAAAAATACAAATAATATTTACGAAACAAACCAATTATACATCGACATAAATGCATAAATATATATATACAAATAGTAAAACAACTACAATATACAAAGACACAGAAACGCCATATATTCACGTAACAAAATATGGAAAAAATATTATAACACAATAGATGGAAATAGGAGGATATGCATTTCCGGCGTTACAGGTGTGAGACTTGGTCTCTCACTGCGCAAAATGAAAAGCCGTTTCGAGTATTTGAAAACAAAATTTTGAGGCAAATTTTCGGAGCAAAAAAAGGGATATTAGCGGAGAGTGGCGAAAACTGCATAACGAAGAGTTTCACGAAATCTGTTCAAGCCCTGACATAATCAGTATTATTAAATAACGTAGGCTGCGACGGGCGGGTCACGTAGCTCGAATGGATGAGGGCAGGGCAGCGCACAGAGTACTGGTAGGGCACTCAGAGGGAACACGTCCTGTGGTGAGACCGAGGAGTAGATGGGAGGACAATGTGAAGGCTGATTTGAGGAGCCTAGGTATTGAAGGGGAATGGAAGGAAATAGCCCAAGACAGGGACAGATGGCGAAAATACGTTGCTGCGGTAATGGACTCTCGAGTCCGGTTTGACCAGTGAGTGAGTGAGTGAGTGAGTGACTGCTTTCGGAATGCTTGACATTGACCGTCTGTCTAAACTGCAGTCTCAATATTTCAATAACGCGTAGGTAGGCGAGTTACTCGGCCTCCTGGAATTGGTACGAAGTGAGAGGATTTCGTGAAGTTGGGGGCAATGGAGGAGAGGCCCCATGGCCGGAAAAAGGCGAGGCCGGCCACCACAGGCGACTGTTGCTGGTGAGCCCAGGTAGAAAGGCTTGACAGCAAGTGGGTCATTCCCTGTACGGGGAATCTGCACGACGGTCGGTCGCTTCAGGCACCTGCAATAGCGGAGTGTCAGACAAGCTGCGAGAAGGTCTCCACAGCTCTGTAAAATTCCATTGTAAATCACTGTCAATTAAGAGAGTGAGTCAAATGAAAACCTTAAATATTTTTTTAAATATTATTTATTGTGCAGAAGTGGTACAAAGCAGTATCACTTTTCAACATAATCTCCACCTCGCTCAATGCAAGTCCTCCAGCGCTTACAAAGTGCATAGAACCCTTTAGAAAAAAATTCTTTTGGTAGTCCGCGCAACCACTCATGGACCGCGTGACGTACCTCTTCATCAGAACTTCTTTCCTCCCATTGCGTCAATCAATGTCACTCGGCGGTTTCCTTCACTATGGCTTCAACTGCTGCAATGGTTTGTGGAATCACAACTCGTTGTCCCTGACCTGGACGGGGAGCATCTTCCACTGAAGTCACACCATTTGCGTAGTTCCTACTCCATTCGTAAACTTGCTGCTGTGACAAACATGCATCACCGTACTGAACCTTCATTAGTCGATGGATTTCAATATGTTTCATACCTTCATTACGCAAAAACCGAATAACAGAACGTTGTACTTCCCTGGTGCAAGTCGCAACTGGGGCGGCCGTCTCCATACTGATACTGCGACGGTACGTGTGCATCTGCAGTATGCTGCCACCTACAGGCCATTCTGCACGCTTTTTGTAGCACACTTACCAACAAACCAGGATAACGGCGCGAAATTCCGATTTCTTATTAGAAATTTAGAGATTTCATTTGACTCACCCTCGTAATAAATCAAATCTGAATACATCTGTGTTCTCAGAAAAATTAGTCGCACCCAAGGATACAACAATATTTTAAGTATCTTTACAACTATTGAAATTAATGTTTCATAGAGACTAACCATTTTCACAATGATCCTGTGAATTAACAACCTTCAAATTTTTCGTGTGATTTCAACAAACAGTATGTCATATGATAGCATTGCACTATAGCTATCATCCATGAAAGCTATGTATATGTTGCATGGGGGCTTAATAAAAATATTAATGCAAATAATTTTAATTTTTTTTTTGCTTTAGTAGCTGTCTGTCCGATTACGAAGTCTCGTAACGGTTGGCCCTGACTGTTATTGTTACGCAATCTGACTGCTTAGAACAATAACAAAGAATGAAATGGAAATTTTCATTAACACAGTTAATTAATTAAGCCCCCAGCAACTATAAAACCAACGCAACAACAAGCACAAGAGTAACTGTTCTGTGTGTGGGAGTGTGACTCAACGTACGCATCTGGCACGGTTCTTCTTCAACAACACAACAATTTTTAAATAACATTATACTGAATTAATTAAAGAAAATACAAATACCATAATTACTCAAGAGAACCACAATTACACTCTAATCCAAGAACCCAAGCCAGATGCTTTGTTGACTGAACCTGTAATGACACATTATTTAAAACATGGAAATAATGAAAAATAAATCAAGTTTCGTTACCTTCATATATTGACCAAAATCACTCTCATAATTACAATATATCTCCACACCGCCTCGCTATTACCACATCTGAACAAGAACCTTTCAGTATCACATCTCAGCAAGCACTCCCTACTAGCACATCTGAACACCAACTGACTACTACGAGCTCTCCCCAAGCAGTGACCTCTAGCACATCTCAATAATGACAGCCCGTGGAGGCGGCGGAACAATGCTCTCTAGCGATCTCTGGCGCTGTGGCTCAGTGTAGCCACCTTTCATATGCCCTTCCTCCACGGCTAGAATTTGATGGTATTTTTGCCAGCATTGGTGGTGAAAATACCACCAAATTCGTCAAAAAAATACAGACAAAAATAAAAGATAATATTAATACGTAAATATCATATAACTAGATAAAATTTTGGCTTTGCACTGACCTTTCAATAACCTAATATATAAAATACAGTAAGCAATACAAATTCTTTCATACATGTGACTTTACATAACAGTTTACACAAGTATTATGTGGTTAAACAGTTCAATCAATAGCGTCAGCAATGACGAATATGTGCAGGTAAGAGTCTCATAACTTTCCACAAACAGTAATACACAATAAATCAGTTTATACAAATATTCACATAAACGCTTTCCATAGCCCAAGAATAAGCAGTTGACAGTTCCAGCAGTAGCACCCAGCAATGGTCAACAGGTGCAAATACCACAAGTAACATTTTTTCAATAGAAACAGTCCATCAGTGGCACCCAGTACTGTTGAATAGGTGCAGACACCAACAAGTAACACCATTTCAGTAGAAGCAGTCCATTAGTGGCACCAGCAATGTTGATCAGGTGCACACAGCGACAGGTGACTTCATTTCAGTAGAAGCAGTCCATCAGTGGCACCCAGCAATGTTGAGCAGGTGCACACAGCAACAGGTGACTTCATTTCAGTAGAAGCAATCCATCAGTGGCACCCAGCAATGTTGAGCAGGTGCAGACATCAACAGGTGACATCTTTTCAGTAGAAGCAGTCCATCAGTGGCACCCAGCAATGTTGAGCAGGTGCAGACACCAACAAGTAACACCATTTCAGTAGAAGCAGTCCATTAGTGGCACCCAGCAATGTTGATCAGGTGCACACAGCAACAGGTGACTTCATTTCAGTAGAAGCAGTCCATCAGTGGTACCCCGCAATGTTGAGCAGGTGCAGACATCAACAAGTAACACCATTTCAGTAGAAGCAGTCCATCAGTGGTACCCAGCAATGTTGAGCAGGTACACACAGCAACAGGTGACATCTTTTCAGTAGAAACAGTCCATCAGTGGTACCCAGCAATGTTGAGCAGGTACACACAGCAACAAGTCACATTTCTCAGCAGAAGCAGTTCAATAAAATACACTGTCACTGATCACACTGTTCATCAGAGTTTATAAGCAGAAATTAAACATGTCCTAGTGGCACCAATATTGTAGAAAAGGTACAAGTAACAGTCCATAATTTTTTTTTACAATCACTGATCACACAGTTCATCAGCAGAAATTAAACATGTCCTTGTGGCACCAATCATGTAGAAAAAGTGCAAGTAACAGTCCATACTATTCACCATAACTACTGAGACAGTTCAGTCATGAACAATAGTTTGAATGCACATACAATTTCTTTAACAAAATATAATCAATGCTCTTACACTAAACATACAAATCATAATAAACACACAAATGATATCAGTTAATTGTCACATTAACTATTACAGTACACAATAACAGTTAACCTATAATATTTATGGGTGTCAGTGCAAGCCACTACCAACAAATAAAATAATATTTAGGAGATAGGTGGGTAGGATTAGGAAAGGAAAACACACAAAACACATCCACTCATCTTTCATCCTCATTAAGTGCTACTGTGTAATTGAATAGTGTTAACTGTGTAAATGTAACTCTGTCCAAGATTTGATGTTCATCATGTGTACCAGTTGTAGTGGCAGCAATGTATAACAGTCAATAATAGTTAGTCAACGTCATAGTCATCATGTCAAGACCAATGTTTGCCAAGCCAGATCAAATTGTACTGTTGCTGAACAACTGTCAGTGAGCCAAGATATGCAAATACTTCCTCTCTTCAAAAAAAAATGTATACTGCTTATTGATTTAACAAAGTGTGTGTGTAGGCAATCTTCTTTCTACTTGAGTGTTCTAGTCTGCCATCTTCATCCTCCTTGTTCCATATGGACCAACAAAAAAAAAAATATGCTCCTCACTTACTTTACCTCTTATCCACCAAACTCCAATAATCATCACTTAATCTTAATACTTCAATAATACGTCGATACATATAAACCTCAGCACCAATATCATTTCACTTCCATAACAACTCTTTCCTCTAGTCAGTCTCCTCGAACAAGTACAGATAAAATCCTAGTGCAACTTCAATTCAGCATCCCATACAATCCGAAGACACATTGTCCACACACAACCTCTGTGTATTCCATCTGACCCAAATTTTCTACTCATTATAAATTATAAGATACATTTTGGTTCCTTGTCCATCATTAAATAAAAGAAATGCATACATGACCTCTAACAGACTTAGTTCGAATAACTCTCAGTAATTAAGTACGATTACGGAGTGTGAATAATCATAATATTTCACAGTGTGTACACCACTTCAAGAATCATGGCAGAAGCAATCATGTGGAGTATTCCTTGTGTCAAGTGTCACTTCCTATTTCACTTGCTCACGAAAAATGCAGTGTAATACTGTCAATGGTCTAAACCTAGTTTTGGTCTGTCATGTCGTTAGCTTCCTTCCTATTAGCATAAATTTATACAGCTTCCATAAAACCTCAGCTCATGTGACTTCTATGACTTTCTTTTACTAATGTCGTTCGTCGAATTATAGCAGTTCATTTTCTTATCTTAAAAATATAAGGCACTGAGCGTAAGCAAAACATGCAATAGCGAGTAAATATACCAGTAGAGAACAGAATGTCAACAAGTGGATGCAGCACAATCCCTACAACGAGGCTCTGCCAAGTGAACAATCTATAATTAATACCACAGTGTAACCTAAACTCTATATTTGTACACAGTATATCAGCATTTCTATATACTAGATTGAAGAGTAGTTATGACAACAAAACAGAAATGTGTAAATATGCAATCCATACGCACAGCAGCAAACATGCCTTACACAATAAACAGGTCATTAGAATCACATCGCCATAAGCAAATAAATCTTCATATGTAATCTTAATAAGTAAACATGAAGGCGCAAGCAGATAAATCACAAAGTATAACTTACATATCTAACCACATCAGCACAATTAATCAGGTGACAATTATAATTTAAATAACTAAGCACAGCAGGCACATAATAAAAAAAATATGACGTCAGTGAAAAAGCATAGCAGCCAAGCGATGCATAATATACGCAAGTAATAACACTGTTCATTAATCAATAATTGTCAAAATCAGTAAATGTACACAAGCACGTCGCTTCACAAGTAATTTCATAGAACATAAAATTTAGCACAAAGTATGAGTCACGTAATCGCGAGCAGCAAATTACGTCTAAAGTACGTACCTAAGTGAAATTATGTTACCTGAAAAATAAACTCAATTAATAGTTACCCTTTTTAGTTTATTAGTTTCATCTTCGAAATGACCTTCTTCCTGAAAATTTTCTCCAAAGCAAGTCGTCTTAACGTCGGACACGCACAGAATTTACCTGAAGGTCTTAAATATTTTATACAACCGTATCCTGAAAAATACTGAACGTTAATAACATAATTCATCAACTCACTATAGCTTTATACTGAATTTAATCCGAGAAATTAGACTGTGTATTTGTTTAGGTCTGTCAGTGCATTCGACTGAGCGCTCGATCAGCTGTAGGTACGCGTGACGTAGGAAGGTAATTGTTTGCGGTCAACGACTGCCTTGTGCGGCGCGCAGACTGACTGTTGCTTTGAGTATGTGCCGCCGCCAAACACAGCGCGGTATCCTTGTACTCTCTCCATGTTTACGTAAACTGTTGGTTTCTCACAAGTATGTCATTCCACAAAAATTTTTACGTTAGATATGTGATGTATTCCCTTAGAGCGTCGAGATTCAAGAGTTTCTACTTCAACAGTGTTATCATGTATAATTTTGCGAACTCTATATGGACCGTTATATAGCAGAAAAAATTTGCGACACAAGCCTTTTCCTTTATGAGACAAACGGTGGGACTTAATTAACACCTTCTGGCCAACTGACAAGATTTTTAAACGACCAGGACGTTTCGCTGATTTCTCTCTTCTAGCAGCCGCCGATGCAATATTTTGTAGAGCCAGGTTGACAACTTCAGAATGCCGCAGTTTCCGTGAAGGCGGAAAAGGAACGATTTCAGAAATGCGATTTGTCGGTGCTTTATTCTTTAATATCAGTGTAGGCGGTAAAGAAGTTGAATCATTAGGAAGTTCATTCAGAATGTTTTGAAAAAGATGAAGATACTGATCCCACGTTCTGTGATTCTGATGACAATAAAGACGACACAATTTATTGATTTCCTTCATCCATCTCTCTGAAGGATTAGATTGAGGGTGAAAAAGTGAAATGAAAATTGGTTTAATTTTACGACGCCGTAGAGTACGAAGCCAAATTTTAGAGCGAAACTGTGATCCATTATCTGATATAACCTTATCAACATGACCAACTTCCTTAAGAAAATGTTTGATGAAAGCATTAGATACTGAACGAGCTGTTGCTTTGCGTAAAGGTGTAAAACACACATATTTTGATGTTAATTCCACTGCTACGAAAATATACGCAAAACCATTAGTAGAACGAACCACTGGACCGAACAAATCGACTGCAGCCATCTCCTTTAATTTCGCTGGAATGATAGGAAACAACGGTGCTCTGTGAGAAACTGTTGGCGGCTTAGCCTTTTGACATAATTTGCATTTGGCAAGAACAGATCGAATACGTTTTTCCATATTACTGAAGTAGCAATTTTCTCGTAATTTATGAAAGCATTTTCTGGGACCAAAGTGCGCATAACTGAAATGTGTGTACCAAATCAATTTATTGACCCACTCATCAGGAATACAAACTAACCAAACAGAGTTGTCGACCGATTTTCGTTTGAAAAGAATATCATTGCGAACTAAATAATACTGTCTGATCGCTACGCTTTCCTTTCTCCTCCACTTCTCCTTAATGTCCTTCCAGATTGGATCCTTATTTTGCTCCTTAGCGATGTCCTGGAGCGAAGACGAAATAAAGTTCTCAAACGCAACACCTTGAATGTACATCAAACAATAATGGTTTTCTTTGCCGTCCTCTTCGGCACTTTGTTTCAAACCCATAGGTGCACGTGATAAAGCATCAGCAACAATATTTGAAGATCCCTGTATGTAAACAATACTAAAATCAAATTCCTGTAGGTACAACGCCCATCGTGACAATCTGCCATGAGTTAATTTTGTCGACATAAGAAATTCCAGAGCTCGATGATCGGTGTAAACCTTAGTATGTCTGCCAAACAAAAATGTGCGAAATTTTGTGAAGGCCCATACAACAGCCAAAGCTTCAAGTTCCGTAATCGAATAATTCTTCTCTGATTTAGAGAGAACACGGCTTCCAAAGGCAACAGTTTTCTGTACTACAACGCCGTTTTCTTCTATCTCTTGAAATAAATGTGCACCTAGGCCTTTGTATGATGAGTCCGTCGCCAAACAAAAATCTTTAGATAAATCCGGATGTGAAAGAAGTGGGGCAGCAACTAAAGCATCACGAAGTTGTTCAAATTCTGACTGAGCTTCCTCATCGCAACACCAATTAGAATTTTTTCCAGATAATTCACATAAACGAGGTGTGGCCAAATTGTCCAATCTAACAAAGCGTCTAAGAAAATTACAGACACCAAGGAAACTACGAACATCACGTTTTGTGGTAGGAACAGCATAATTATGAATAGCGTCTAGTTTCTCTGGATCAGGGAGAATACCTTCTGTAGAAATAATGTGACCGAGAAATTTCACCTGAGAACGACCAAATTCAGATTTTTTCAAGTTCACTGTCATGCCAACTCGTGCAAAAATACGTAATAATGAATCCAAAATTTTGTTATGCTCACTCCAAGAACGTTTAGCAATAAGAATGTCGTCAACATAAGAAGTAATATTGTCACGAAGATAAACAGGTAAAATTTCATTTAAGCTACGAATGAATGCTGCTGAAGATACAGTAAGTCCAAACGGTAATTTCCGAAACTGGTAACAGTTACCAAAGGCTAAAAAAGCAGTATATTTTCTACAATCAGGGTGGAGTTCTATTTGCCAAAAACTTGCGCGCATATCAATCGTGGATAAAACTTTAATTCCATGGAAATGTTGAAGAAGTTCATCTAAATTTTGTGGACGGTCAGTTTCAGGAATAATAATATTATTTATCTGTCTGGAATCCAGAACCAAACGAATTGACCCATCCTTTTTAAGAACAACGTGTAATGGGCTGGTATAAGGACTGACTGCTGGCTCAACAATGCCCTGATCTAACATGTATTGAAGTTCATTCTTAACCTTGTCTCTGTAAGCCAAAGGAATAGCGTACGTTTTTCCGCGAAATGGTGTGTGTTCTTTTACTTTAAATAAATATTGTAAGCCTTGTATAGTTCCTGTGTGATGACTAAACACTGTAGCATGTGAAGTCAAAATATGGTGCAGCTCTTCTCTTGCAACGTCATCTGGCACTTCAGCTTTCTTAACCTTTTCATTAATTAATTCTTCGCTATTAATTACATCATCCATCGCGTCCCTGTATCTATTGTCATTGTCATGAATAAACACACTGTCGTCATAATGCTCAACAAAAGCATCAGAAGTAAGAAACCTTAAACATTTTGTATCTGATTCAGATCTTGCTAAACACTCGAAAAATTTCAAACATTTCAGCATTCCGGCAACAGTCAAATTCACACTTCCTTCTTTAAAGTTCAAAATTGCCTTATGTGCGTTAAGAAACTCCATACCTAAAATAATCTGTGTACTGAGTAATGGAACAATAATAAAATTAGCAGAAAATTCGTATCCTTGACAAATGAAATTTAGGTTGGTCTGTTGTTTAACTTCCACACCTTTTCCAGAAATCGCTCCTCGAATTGTAGTTTTAGAAATAGGTAACACGGGACAGGCAATAGTTCTTTCACATATACGAAAAACTGATTCACTAATGACGTTCAATGGGCTCCCAGAATCTAAAACTGCAGTGAACTTATTCTTACCCACACATACTTCAATAACAGGATGTAAAAATGCGTCTACATTAGTTTCCTTTTCGTCTAACAAAATGTCTCTCATGTCTTCCAGTCGTACGTAGTGTAAAGTCGAAGTGTCATTACTTTCTGAACCGTCTATATTGCTGCCAGAAGCCGAAGCTGCTAGTCATTGTCGATTGTTTGCGTCACGTCTTTGATTATTCGCGTCATTTCGCGGATCAATTTCTACTAATTGCACTTGTCTCTCTGAAGTTCTGTCACGTGGAGGATGCCAATTAGGTCCTTCCTGTCTGTTAGATGCAAATTCTTGGTTGTGTCTGTTATTAAAATTTCTGTTTTCCTGTCTGTCTGCATAACTACTTCTTGTGTAATTTCGACTGTCACTTCTGAAATTATTGTTGTATCTACTACCCTGGTTATTTCTGTAGTAAGAATTTCTGTTACTGTATGAATAATTTCTATCTTGATGATACCGATTACTGTTTCCGTATGGTTGATCATTCCGGTAGGAATTACCGTTATTATAATTGTCTGTGTAATTTCTGTTAGAACGTCTGTTATTGTCATAATGCTGGTATCTATTGTCCTGTCTGTTACGTCTGTCATTCTCAAAGTTACCCAAATAACGTCCGTTCCGATCACTATCCCTTTTCTCTGAAAATGTATTGTAATTATTGCTACTGAAAAAATTACAAGAAGTCCCGTCGTCGTTGTCATACTCAAGTTCTTGTAGCAAAGTCTTAAAAGTCTCAATGTCGTCTTTACATCTTCCGGCTAAAGCAATTTGTCTTATGGATTGTGGCAGCTTAGTTAAACAAATGCGAATTAATTCAGTCGGACTGTAAGGGTTGGAAAGGAACTGATTCTTTCGAATCATGTCTTCAAAATATTCTGCTGGCGTGCGGAATTCAGACTGTTTGAAATTACGCTGCATAATAAGACTGTGTTTGACTCTGTCTTGCGTGTTTTCGGACCAATATGCCGATAGAAATGCATGATAAAAATCATTCAGATTATTACAATCTCTAATGAGTGCACGCATCCGCGTCGCCGGTTCGTTTTCTAAATATCCACACATAAATTCCAGTTTGTGACTTAGTGGCCAATTTGGTGGGAGTGCATACATAAATTGATCTAACCATGCACATGGATGTATGTCATTTTTAGAATTGCGGAAGATCTTAAATTTCCGAACAGTCAAAAAGTGTTTATAGTCAAAGTTTTCGCCTCGTGGCGACAAAGACCTACCGCGTCTGTCCCAGTTTGAATGTCGATTATTGTCAAGTTCGCGCGCCTGGCGCTCTCTTGTTGTGTCCCGTAAATGAAATAAATTACTTTCTTCAAACCCCTCTGCTATCTGTGATTCTAAATTTCTTCTGCTGTCTTTTCCTACGATTTCCCCTTCAATTTGTTTGACTTGCTTTCGTAATGCCTCAACTTCCCTTTTAACGCGTTCATTAAATTTTCCCTGATTTTCGACATGCTTATTTATGTTCTGGTACTCTTCGGTTTCTGCAAATGGTAATGGAGCTGTATCATCTGAATCTCTATCCCCATTTAAACTAAGACTTGTCAATTTATCTGAAATCTCCTCAACTCTTTCCGATAAATCACCTATTTGTTCTTTCTGTCTATTTACGTCTTCCGTAAGTGTCGCGACTCGGGTTTCAGTATTAACACATTTGGTAGTTAACTGTTCATATTGTTGTGTTAGTTTATTTATTCTGTCATTTGGTACGGATTCCTCGATTCTCTCAAATATTTCTTCCTTATCGTGTGCACGTTGTAAATTTAACTCTGAAAATTTCTGTACTATCACGCGATCTCTCTCCTCCTGTTCTCTATCCTGTTCCCTTTGTCTAATCTCTACTGCAATTAATCTATTATTGTGAGCATTCAAAATCGGTTGTACTTCTTCTCTGATTTCTTTCTTTAATTCATCTTTCATATTTTTGAAACATGTCCCTATTCGTGAATCTAACCGTGTTTCCATTGTTTCCATCTCTGTTTTAATTGTGCCTATTTGTGATCCCAACTGTGATCCCAGTGAGTCTAACCGTGTTTCCATTGTTCCCCTATCTGTTTTTAATTCAGATCGTAACTGTGATCCCAGTGAGTCTAACCGTGTTTCCATTGTTCCCATCTGTGTTTTAATTGTTCCTATTTGTGATCCCAAATTTAATATTGCACCCATCAACTGCTCCATATTAGCTTGTTCGCAATTCCTTTCGCCCCTAACATTTCCCGCAAAACCAGTTTCATTCGTCATAGCTGTAAAGCTATCTGTGTTTGATGCTATTCCAGAATTTTCTATCGTTAATCTCGTATTCTGTGAATTTTCTGATTGAGAAAAATTTTGAAATGGTTCCGGACTACTTTCCCGACTTATTAAATTGATTTCCACTTCATTATTCAACATACTGTTCTCCTGTGTTGGCGAGTTCGCCATGTCAACAATTTCGTCATTCTCACTATTCATCATTTTTGCCTTTTTCATTGATCGCGTAATCATTTACAAAATATACAAAACTCGTCACTATATGAAAATTACACACAATGACTCTTTATCTCCAACAATACCCTTCACACGAAATGCTTCCCTCAAACACGATTAACGAACAATTGAAATAATTGCATTAAATTGTCAAACGCGTATACAAGGCAATAAAAATTAAATTTTGAAAAATACCATTAGAAGAATGCTAATTACCAAATCTACACATGCAATATAGACTACAATTACTAACTACAAATTACTACAACAATCCTACTGTCTACTATTTCTACAATCAGAAGAATTCCAAGGGACGATCCGAAGCAGTGGTCGCCACGTGCATGGGGGCTTAATAAAAATATTAATGCAAATAATTTTAATTTTTTTTTTGCTTTAGTAGCTGTCTGTCCGATTACGAAGTCTCGTAACGGTTGGCCCTGACTGTTATTGTTACGCAATCTGACTGCTTAGAACAATAACAAAGAATGAAATGGAAATTTTCATTAACACAGTTAATTAATTAAGCCCCCAGCAACTATAAAACCAACGCAACAACAAGCACAAGAGTAACTGTTCTGTGTGTGGGAGTGTGACTCAACGTACGCATCTGGCACGGTTCTTCTTCAACAACACAACAATTTTTAAATAACATTATACTGAATTAATTAAAGAAAATACAAATACCATAATTACTCAAGAGAACCACAATTACACTCTAATCCAAGAACCCAAGCCAGATGCTTTGTTGACTGAACCTGTAATGACACATTATTTAAAACATGGAAATAATGAAAAATAAATCAAGTTTCGTTACCTTCATATATTGACCAAAATCACTCTCATAATTACAATATATCTCCACACCGCCTCGCTATTACCACATCTGAACAAGAACCTTTCAGTATCACATCTCAGCAAGCACTCCCTACTAGCACATCTGAACACCAACTGACTACTACGAGCTCTCCCCAAGCAGTGACCTCTAGCACATCTCAAAAAGCCCGTGGAGGCGGCGGAACAATGCTCTCTAGCGATCTCTGGCGCTGTGGCTCAGTGTAGCCACCTTTCAATGTACCGTTTTATTTATTCATGTATTATGTCTTTTTTATTACGAAAATGCCTGTCAGAACATCATATTTTCCACAATAAGACAGCAAGGGAACGCAGCATAAATTTCAATCCATTGATGAGAACTTAGTTGGTTATATTGAGAGGATTCACACAACTGTGACCACCTTAGAGCTTCCAGTCTTAGACATTTTTCGCAATGAATGGTGCGCTCCATGTGGTTCCGAAGTTGTGCAGCGACCGTAAACCATAAAATTACCTAATATACAGCAACCAGTCGCAAAAATCATGTTGTACTTATTCACTTTTGCAAATCGATTGCAACTGATTAACAGCCATCATCGGTGTTTTCAACCAATATGTGCCCTGAGTAGTAATACTGTCTTAAGCAGAGGTCAAATACAAAGGTTATGTTTGACCTCTGCTTAAGACAGTATTACTACTCAGGGCACTGATGATGGCTGTTAATCAGTTGAAATCGATTGGCAAAAGTGAATAAATAAAACATGATTTTGCGACTAGTTGCTGCATATTTGGTAATTTTTCGCAATTTTCTTGGGGAGATGAAAGCAGAGGACCGTTCATGGATTACCTTTCACACTAAACCCACTTCTCTGGCTGAACCTGATCATTCTCTTGTCTCAATTGAAGAAATGCTGTGACAAAACCGGGAATGCCCTTCCTATTTTTTGCCAGAATCATGAGAGTCCAGAAAGAGTTCCTTCTGTTTAACCTAAGGTCAGGAACCGCAATTGGTGTGAGATTGCAAGGCAAAGCGAAGTCCATGTACTAGCAGCCGACGCCAGAAGAACACATGCGTCGGTAACGCCCCTAAACCACCTAAACGGTGCGCCCGTGTTATAGCGGCAGTGGGTGAAAGATTTCCTTATGTCTGTGTGCTGTTTAACGAAGAGACATTTTGTGCTCTTCTTGTCTCTGGTATTACCTTTTCCTTGCTTAATTATCAATCGTATCTCGAGTTTCGTGACATTTGCAACTTGCGTGCTTCTGATCAGGGATGTCGTGCTGTCAATGGGCAGATGTTGGCCCTGATAGGTGAAGTACCAGGAGGCTTAGTAGGGATTGTAAATCTGTTAGTAGATGATGGACTCACGGTTAATTTAATTTTGGGGTGTCATTTTATACACCGTATTGGACTTCTACTTGATTATGTGGGTAATACGCTTTATTTCGAGTTTTGTTCTGGTGTATGTATTGCTCTTTCCTCTTCTCGTGAACGTTTTCTTGTTGATATGTTCATGCTCTCGATGTTACTCACTTGGACGTTGACCGAAGTAGGAAGTTGTTGCAAGCTCTTCAGGGTTTCCGAGATGTTCTCAATAATAGACTTGGTATTACTAATACGAGGGCTATCCACAAAGTAAATTACGTTTTGGAATTAAAAATAAATAAAGTATTGGAAATTTTTTATGATATACAGATGAAAGCCACACTTAAATACTACTTTTCTACATAGTTGCCATTTAAATTAAGGCACTTATCGTAGCGATGGACGAGCTTGGAAATTCCTTCGTCGTAAAATTCGGCCGCGTGCGCCTTCAACCACGTAATGACTGTCTTTTGGGACCGAAAAGGTGTGATTTTTGTGGATTTCCTGGGAAGAGGCACTACAATAAACTCTCAAAGGTATTGCCAAACTCTGCACAACCTCAAAAGAGCAATACAAAACAAGCGCAGGGGAAAGTTGGGCTCAAAGGTCTTGCTGATTCACGACAACGTCCGGGCCCACACGGCAAATGCCACTCGTGAAGTTCTCGAATCTTTTAAGTGGGAGTTGTTTCCTCATCCGCCGTACAGTCCCGACCTGGCACCGAGCGACTTCCACTTATTCCCAGCAATGAAGAAGTGATTGGCTATGCAGAGTTTTGATGACGACGCACAGCTTCCAGAAGAGGGAACCACGTGGTTGAAGGCGCAGGCGGCCGAATTTTACGACGAAGGAATTTCCAAGCTCGTCCATCGCTACGATAAGTGCCTTAATTTAAATGGCAACTATGTAGAAAAGTAGTATTTAAGTTTGGCTTTCATCTGTATATAATTAAAAAAATCCAATACTTTATTTATTTTTAATTCCAAAACGTAATGTACTTTGTGGATAGCCCTCGTATGTTAGGATTGGACCCTTATTCTAGGAAAAAGGACATTGGTGTTTAGCTGTAGACAATTTGTTTCAGAATTATTGTCAAAGAAGTACACGAATTTACATAGGTTGTGACATGACAATGTTAGGACAGTTGTGAAGATAACGCATTAAGGCCTGTTTAGCCGAAAGTACACTGAAGACAACAATATCAAATTTAAATAGATAGTTCTCTACAAGTTGAAGTTGGCCAAAATTACGACAAATCATCCGATTCCGGTTCTAAGTTCGATACTATTTTAGGATGACAATGAAGTCTACGAAGGATGGTTAGTTTTGTGACAAGATGATCAAAAGATTGCTCAAGGTTAATTGACTTCACAGTGGACGCAAGTTGGTGAACCAACAAGTTTACGCCTCTGCTAGCAGCATTTACCTTAGCTGTGTTGAGCTGTTGGCTGCTGGGCTGCTCTCCACGTTTGAGAATCCTATAAAAATGTTAATCAAAATCTTTATTGATTTTGACAGCAGAAACTGTCCTTTGTTTCTCATTAGGCGAGAAAACATGCACTCATCCCTAGTCTGGAAAACATGGCGATATACACGTGCATAGATGGAGCAGCGTGATACTACAATGCCCTCTCAGTTCTCGCAAGAACAGTTAACTATGTGGCTATTTCATTTCTCCACTGCTGGAGCTCAACGGCTCTTCAGGTAATTTCGAGCTGAATGTTAGCCGAACTGAAGGCAGTGTTTACACAAAATTCCTATTTTTGCGTCGTGCAGAGCGTGATGCATGCCGTTCTACACTTGATACAGGTTCAGAGGAGAGTCCTCGAAGTTTTCGGGTTTGTGTCTTTCGTAGCAAACTGTCCCTCACCTGTGTCCTTCATGTTTCAGGTCATGGCTTTTTCAGACCAGTGGGAGAGATCCTTTCATTTTTTGGAAACTACCTCTGCCAATCGCAAAGGGCCTACCTTAAAACTGCGTCGAAATTTCGCCCCTTTCTGCTCCTTCCGCGTTTATTTCAGCCAATCGGACATTTTGTGCCTGCTCCTGATGCGTAAAAGTTACACACGTACATCAGAAGCGCACGATGCGCATTTCATGTGATCAACTGCGTCGCTGGTCTGTTTGTATCCGTCTGGAAATTGACCAACAAAGTATTCTAAAGAATATCTCCGTAGCAAGCAGCGCTAACCTGCTACCTGCTCTGCTTGATGTATTGCGTGGCGTGTTCATTGTCCCTCTCGCCACTGGTCACCAACCCCTTTTTAAAAGCGTTCCGTTGTACTCGGACCGTGACGGCACAACTCGCGTCTGCCCCCAAACTATAACGTTTCCCCCAGCAGCTTTTTTCACTTTCTGCTCATTGACATGCACGATTTGGGTTCGGTGTGTTAATACTGTCTAATCGAGTGTCATCCCCGCATTACATACTGTACATTTTATTAGGCAAATTTTCTCATTATCAATAAAGTATGTCAGGTGACATACTCATCTACTTGTTACGACATATAAAACCTCTCATGTAAGGTGCGAAATTGACATTCATTCAGTCTGCCACCTTACATCCTGTTAGGCAACCTCTTTATAGATTACTCCTCCCCCCTCCAAGATGAAGGCCGTTAGGGGAATAATCAATGGTATGATTTGTGAAGGGATTATTGGTGCGTCCATCTTTGCTCATGCCTCTCCTGTCATTTTGGTTTCCAAGAGGCAGCGACTATGGACTTCTCAATCAAAGTGTAATCTTAGAGTCTGTTCCTTTTCAGAATCTGCACAGTTGCCTGACTTGGTTTCCAGAGCGCACTGTTTTACTGTTTTAGATCTGAACCAAACTTGTTATCAGTTACTCATAACTGGAGACTGCAGATACATAACCACCTTCTGTACCGGTTGGAATCTTTAAGAATTCAGTCGTGTTCCATCTGGGCTTTCCACCGAGGCCGCGGTATTGTCTCGGTAATGTGCTCGGAGACATTAAATGTAAGTACATCTACAACTTACCTGGGTGATGTTGTTGTCTACAGTGCGAGTTTTGATGAACATTTGGTTCACTTTCAGTGTTACTTTGTTTTAGAGAGGTGGGTCTTACGGTCAAACCATCAAAGATCATCTTAGCTAGATCGCACGTTTCGTTTACTGAGTCGTTTAGTTTCAGCTGATGGAATCACAACAGATCAAGGGTGTACACATGATCTGCATAACTTTCCAACACCTAAGAATAAGAAGGCGCAGCCAAGTTTGTTGGCATGGCCAATTCTTTTTCGGAAATTCTTCAGAAATTTTGCTCAGTTAGATGCTCCCCTCAATAAGTCATGTAAGAAAGGAGAAGTCTTTGTTTGGGGTCAAAGCCAACAAGACACATTTGACGTCATTAATGAAGTTCTGGCTAGCTCTCCCATTTTCCGAATTCCTGATTTTGAACTTCTTTTTATCGTTTAAACTAATGCTTCGAATTCCGGTGTGGCCACCGCTCCTTTGCAGGAGTTTGACGTCATATAGCTTACGCCTCGAGAGGATTATCACCTGCTGAATTAAAATATTCGGCATATGAATGGGAAACTCTCGCTGTTGTGTTGGCTCTAGAGAAGTTCAAATTTTTTTAGAGCGTGGGGAGTTTCGGCTTGAAACACAAATCAGGCATTAAATTGGGTTCTGGAGCGGCACAGAAAAACGGGAAAAATCACTCGTTGGGCTGTCCATATATATTCGCATTTAAATTCACATTTAGGCACATGAAAGGCACTGACAATCAAGTCACCGAGACTGTTAGCAGAATGTTCAAAGAACATGATCATACCTAGCCAGGGGATGTTTGTAAAGTCGGGCATACAGGAGTCGCACACACGGAAGTAACGGAGTTATTTGCTGTTCTTAAACTGAAGCAGGACAAAGACACAGATATTCGACCTATTACATACCGCTTATTAGGGGGAGAACAGATTAACGATAATGTTCTGAGAAAGGGCATTGTTTGTCGTAAGGTTAGCCAAGGCAGGGGACTAAAGATTTATCTCGCTATTGAGTTAATACCTGCCATGTTTCATCATTTCGATAACTCAGTTATAGGTGGTCACTTGGGACTACATAAAATCCTTGTTAAGATTAGGGAATATGTTACCTGGCCTTCATTGTACAAGGATGTTCGTTCGGTATTTGGAGGGGAATGCGAAAAATGCAAATTAACTAAGCCTAATCCCAACTCTAGGAAGGATTTTTTGCATTTTACTCGCGAAGATCGCCCCGTAGACAATATTGATCATGTAGGTCCCCTCCCTCGTACCAGGAATGGGTATCTTTATATTCTTGTGGTAGTAGACGTATTTACCCGTTTTAGTTGGTTGATTCATAGTCGGGGGGGGGGGGGGGGCTCTGCTGGCTTGACCATCGACACCTATCTTAGATTTTTCTGCTTTGCGGCGACCTAAGAGTTTGGTTAGTGACAATGCTCCCGCATTTACCCCTAAGAAGTTCAGAAAATTTTGTTTTAAAAATTGCATTCAGCACCTTAAAATTACTCCTCATTATCGGTAGGAATCTTTTGCCGACGAGTTAATAGGAACCTTAAATTGGCGCTTATTGTCCTCCATGTTAAGGCACAGAAGGAGTGGGACGGTTCTATCCCGTGACTTAATTCTAGATGGGATAAGTCAATGCACTTCCTAGCCAATCCATTTACGTTCTGTAAGGTCCTATTCGATCTTTCTGCTAAAATTTCATCAAGGGAGCATGAATTAGCGAAGGACGAGTAAAAACGATAAGGCGTTTAATACCGCCCAGCATGGTCCCTTGATGAAATTTTGGCAGAGAAGATCGAATAGGACCTTACAGAACGTAAATGGATTGGCTAGGAAGAGCATCGACTTATCCCATCTAACGCAGCGCTCTTAGAGATAACCTCAGCAGGCACACCTGTAAGATTAAAATTGGTGATAATGTGCTTATAATTAACTTCACCATAGACCAAGGACGACAGCTAGAATCTTCTGGTAAATTGTCTCCGCACTTTGTGGGCCTTTCTCGGGTTTTTCATTTATTGATCCCAGTCAATTCACTAGTGCGTAACATTAAGACTAGCAAGTTATCTAGGCTACATGTTCGCCAGGTTACGAAAAGTAGTGACTTTTAGGGCTACTAACAGATTTACAATCCATACTAAGCCTCCTGGCACTTCACCTATCAGGGCCAACATCTGCCCATTTACAGCACGACATCCCTGATCAGAAGCACGCAAGTTGCAAATGCCACGAAACTCGAGATACGATTGATAATTAAGCAAGGAAAAGGTAATACCAGAGACACGAAGAGCACAAAATCTCTCTTCGTTAAACAGCACACAGACATAAGGAAATCTTCCACCCACTGCCGCTATAACACGGGCTAAACCGCAGTTTGGAGGGGGAAGCTAAGCTGTGGCGGCTTTCTCCCAATATATCGATATCCCTATTCATACGATCTTTGAGTAACATGTTGCTGTTGGAGCGGAGAGTCCTCTTGTGTGGCGGCTCCGGGCGTGGTGACCGGTTTGGTGGGAGTATGAGCTGAGGAACGAAGCTGTAACAGGTTTTCCGTGGGGCCTCTTCGCCTTGTTGTTAACTGTTGGCGGGCGACAAATACTGGGGCGATGTTACCCCGTGTAAGTCATCGAGTATCGACGCGGCCTGTGCTTATTAGAAGGGTGCCGAGCTGTCAGGGCAGTGCTCACTGTCATTTTGGTCCGTCCTCCTCCCGTTTGTTGGGTATGGATGCCCGTGTCTCCATGGTATTCAAATGGCTACGTGATTGCAAGATCTGATAATCAGTTTAAATTTATATTATAGTGATATCTCATTATAATTTGTTTTATTTGTTATCCTTGTTTATCTATGGTGCTTTTGAGCATTTAGCTAGTGTTAAGCGCTGTGTTCCAGAGGAAAGCTTATTTTGAAGGTTGGGTTGGGTTGAGTTGTTTGGGGGAGGAGAACAGACAGCGAGGTCATAGGTCTCATAGGATTAGGGAAGGAAGTCAGCCGTGCCCTTTCAAAGGAACCATCCCGGCATTTACCTGGAGCGATTTAGGGAAATCACGGAAAACCTAAATCAGGATGGCCGGACGCGGGATTGAACCGTCGTCCTCCCGAATGCGAGTCCAGTGTGCTAGCCACTGCGCCACCTCGCTCGGTTTGAAGGTTGGGGGCTTGCATCCAGTATATGTACTATTCTTCCGATTTTTAAAGCAAATGACAGGTCATGCGATTTTCAATTGGAGGCACAGTAAAATGTTTAGTATTACAAGTAAACACAGATAATGAATTTTTCGTGTCACAATGTGTGCTTGTTAGCTATTTTATGGGCCTCTTTATAATTTGCTTTTGTGTCATGCTTTCTTTGAAGCTAACGCCAAGGTCCTATATGGTCAAAGGAATTATATACTGCATCTGGAATATGTAAGTGGGTCACATAAATTTTAGTCTGTTCCAGGACGGATATATTCTCTCCGAACTGCTATGGACTAATGTGTGTACTGATGAGGTTTGACTGCCATGAGAGTGTCCTTGGGGCTGCTTTAATGGTTCGGTGAAGAAGAGAATTTTTCTGATATTATCTTATTGCTGAAATTATATTCTTAAAATATTTTAGCTGGTTTCTTAACTTCTTTGGTTAAGTTGTTAAGACAATTAAATTATCATGACTTTTCATAAGGTCTCAGATTAATTAATTCTGACCTAAGGGTATTTCATCTACATCTACACTTATACTCCGCAAGCCACCCAACGGTGTGTGGCGGAGGGCACTTTACGTGCCAGTGTCATTACCTCCCTTTATTGTTCCAGTCGCGTATGGTTCGCGGGGAGAACGACTGCCGGAAAGCCTCCGTGCGCGCTCGAATCTCTCTAATTTTACATTCGTGATCTCCTCGGGTGCTATAAGTAGGGGGAAGCAATATATTCGATACCTCATCGAGAAACGCACCCTCTCGAAACCTGGACAGCGAGCTACACCGCGATGCAGAGCGCCGCTCTTCATTGGATCTTCTCTGTCAACCCGACCTGGTACAGATCACACACTGATGAGCAATACTCAAGTACAGGCCGAACGAGTGTTTTGTAAGCCACCTCCTTTGTTGATTTACTACATTTTCTAAGGACTCCACCAATGAATCTCAACCTGGCACCCGCCTTACCAATAATTACTTTTATATGATCATTCCACTTCAAATCGTTCCGTACGCATACTCCCAGATATTTTACAGAAGTAACTGCCACCAGTGTTTGTTCCGCTATCATATAATCATACAATAAAGATCCTTCTTTCTATGTATTCGCAATATATTACATTTGTCTATGTTAAGGGTCAGTTGCCACTCCCTGCACCAAGTGCCTATCCGCTGCAGATCTTCCTGCATTTCGCTGCAATTTTCTAATGCTGCAACTTCTCTGTATACTACAGCATCATCCGCGAATATCCACATGGAACTTCCGTCACTATCTACTAGGTCATTTATATATATTGTGAAAAGCAATGGTCCCATAACACTCCCCTGTTGCACGCCAGAGGTTACTTTAACGTCTGTAGACTGCAAACTCTTCAATCCAGCCACACAGCTGGTCTGATATTCCGTAGGCTCTTACTTTGTTTATCAGGCGACAGTGCGGAACTGTATCGAACGCCTTCCGGAAGTCAAGGAAAATGGCATCTACCTAGGAGCCTGTATCAAATAAAGTGAGTTGGGTCTCACACGATCGCTGTTTCCTGAATCCATGTTGATTCCTACATAGTAGATTCTGGGTTTCCAGAAATGACGTGATACGCGAGCAAAAAACATGTTCTAAAATTCTAAAACAGATCGATGTCAGAGATATAGGCCTATACTTTTGCGCATCTGCTGGACGATCCTTCTTGAGAACTGGAACTACTTGTGCTCTTTTCCAATGATTTGGAACCTTCCGTTCCTATAGAGACTTGGGGTACACGGCTGTTAGAAGGGGGGCAAGTTCTTTCGCGTACTGTGTTGTGTAGAATCGAATTGCTATCCCGTCAGGTTCAGTGGACTTTCCTCTGTTGAGTGATTTCAGTTGCTTTTCTATTCCTTGGAAACTTTTTTCGATGTCAGCCATTTTTTCGTTCGTGCGAGGATTTAGAGAAAGAACTGCAGTGTGGTCTTCCTCTGTGAAACAGCTTTGGAAAAAGGTCTATAGTATTTCAGCTTTACGCGTGTCATCCTCTGTTTCAAAGCCATTATCATCCCAGAGTGTCTGGATATGCTGTTTCAATCCACTTACTGATTTAACGTAAGACCCGAACTTCCTAGGATTTTCTGTCAAGCCGGTACAGAGAATTGTACTTTCGAATTCACTGAACGCTTCATGCATAGTCCTCCTTACTTTAACTTTGACATCGTTTAGCTTCTGTTTGTCTGAGAGGTTTTATTTATTTATTTATTTGATGCATGGCTGTGTCTTGGAATTTTGTCTAATTAAAATTATTTGCGTTGCAGGAAACTGTCGTTAATAATCTCTCGTACTCCATTGCTGGTACTTGTTAGGCAGAATGTGGCCCCACTTACTCACGCCTCGTCGGCTTGCTTATCCGGCTCTTTATGTCATTTGGAGTGCATACGCCCGAAGCTCGTGGTCGTGCGGTAGCGTTCTCGCTTCCCACGCCCGGGTTCGATTCCCGGCGGGGTCAGGGATTTTCTCTGCCTCGTGATGGCTGGGTGTTGTGTGATGTCCTTAGGTTAGTTAGGTTTAAGTAGTTCTAAGTTCTAGGGGACTGATGACCATAGATATTAAGTCCCATAGCGCTCAGAGCCATTTGAACCATTTTTTTTGGAGTGCATACGCTCGGCGGCTCTCGCCTCTGTCTGTCCTTCACGCTCTTTCCTCCAACCGCAGCCGCGCTACTTAAAGTTCCTGTTCAAGTTAAGTTCATACTTTGAATAATTCTGAATTTGTATCCGTCAGCTTGTGGGCTTCATCTGAAGCATACCGGTACTTTGATGTGCTTGGGGATCCCAATATATACCTTAATCTGTTGCAACTTAATTATTGTGTTATTTAAATAAAGGCTTAAATCTTCATTTGATGTGTGTTTCTGGGTTTAAATTTATGTTGCGTAGATATTTGTGTTAAATTGTTTTTCATTGTTTTTAGTATGGTTTTAGGTTTTTATAATCAGTCTAGTATAAATCAAATTTAATTCTCACCATTTTATAACTGAGGCCATTCTGCTCTGTTCTGGTACTGTTGTTTAGATTTACTTCTGCCTTTATTACACCTTATTATTATTATTGGGTTCTGTGATTTATATAGGGCGTGTATTTGCCTTAAATAATATTAAGTCTTTTTTGGGTTAAAATTGGTGTTGAGAGTTTCTTATTACTTGGATTACTTGATTATTAATTAAAAACGTTTAATTGGCTGCTGTGCGTGGTAGCGCTGAGTAGCCGCGAGGTATTAGACGCCTTGCCACGGTTCGCGTGGCTCCCCCCGATGGAGGTTCGAGTCCTCCCTCGGACATGGGTGTGTGTATTGTCCTTAGCGTAAGTTAGTTTAAGTAATGTGTAAGCCTAGGGACCGATGATCTCAGCAGATGGCCCCATAGGAACCTACCACACACACACACACACACACACACACACACACACATACAATTTGAAACTGCATAAAATAAATTTGAGTTTACCATTGAAGTGTGTAAAATTCTCATTGGTCCAGCCCTTCCCGGTTTTCCTTCGATTTGAGTTAAGAGGCTGTAATTAAGAACATTTCAGACTTGTTCCCGTGCCATTGCGGTATGTAACTGGAAGTTGATTATCCGATGTAAAAGGAGTCGTGCTCAGATTGTTAAAAGTTGTAGTTGTCACAAGTAATTGAGAAGGAAGACTGATATTTGTGAAAATCTTGATTCTAAAACAATGGTTATTTTTCAAGTGTGTTGATTACAGTCAATGCAATAAATAATCAAGTTAAAAAAGCGAGTCACAGAAAAAGCAAAGCACGGACCTGAATAATGGAATATTAGAATATATTACTGTTGCGTCTCGACTACTGAAGCCGTTATAAAATAAGAGTTTGTAAGTTTCGTTCTACCATCACTACAGTCAATTAATCTACACTCGTGCTCATAAATTAAGGTTAATGCTGATACATGGTGAAACAACGCTCTGGTGGGCGGTTTGCGGGATTAAATCACCTCGTGGTGTAACCAAGCGGTGCATTTGACCTGTGGTCGTCGAACGGTGGCGCTGGCAGCAATCCACATACGCAGTGTGTCGGTGCATGTCAGAGTACGCTACAGCGAGTAGGTGTGCAGACGTTTTCAGAGGCGCTAATGGAGACTGTGTGTTGCAAATGGCTCAAAGAACACATATTGATGACGTTATGAGGGGTAGAATACTTGGGCGACTGGAGGGTGGTCAAAGACAACAGCTCGTAGCACGAGCCCTCCATGTGCCACATAGTGTGATCTTAAGATTATGGCAACGATTCCAGCAGATAGGCAACGTGTCCAGGCGCTACAGTACAGGACGTCCATTGTGTACAACACCACAAGAAGACCGATATCTCACCATCAGTGCCCGCAGACGGCCACGGAATACTGCAGGTAGCCTTGCTCGGGACCTTACCGCAGCCACTGGAACAGTTATATCCAGACACGCAGTCTACAGACGACTGAACAGACATGGTTTATTAGTCCAGAGACCTGCAAGGTGCATTCTGCTGACCCCTGGTCACGGGAGAGCCCATGAAGCCTGGTGTCGAGAACACAGTACATGGTCATTGGAACAGTGGTCCCAGGTTATGTTCACGGACGAGTCCAGGTATAGTCTGAACAGTGATTCTCGTCGGGTTTTAATCTGATGTGAACCAGGAACCAGATACCAACCCCTAATGTCCTTGAAAGGGACCTGTATGGAGGTCGTGATTTGATGGTGCTGGGTGGGATTATGACTGGTGCACGTACACCCTTTTCAGGGGTGCAGTGGGTCCTACCTTCCTCCTAATGGATGATGACGCACTCCCGCACCGAGCTGCCATCGTGGAGGAGTACCTTGAAACAGAAGATATCAGGCGAATGTAGTGGTCTGCCTGTTCTCCAGGTCTGGTACGCTCTCGGTCGACGTATCGCTGCACGTCTTCAAACCCCTACGACACTTCAGGAGCTCCGACAGACACTGGTGCAAGAATGGGAGGCTATACCCCAGCAGCTGCTCGACCACCTGATCCAGAGTATGCCAACCCATTGTGCGGCCTGTGTACGTCAGCATGGTGATCCCATACTGACGTCGGGGTACCTTCGCAGGAAACAGTGGTGTTTTTAAGCACATGTGTTTCGGGGCGGTTTTCTCAACTTATCACCAATACCGTGGACTTACAGATCTGTGTCGTGTGTGTTCCCTATGTGCATATGCTATTAGCGTCAGTTTTGTGTAGTGCCACGTTGTGTGGCACCATATTCTGCAATAATCCGTAATTTATATCATTTATATCATTCATAAAAAGTAGTTTTCACTTGAAGTGCAGTGCTGACTTTAAATTTGTGCTTGGGTTACAAAGTGGCTATGGACACGCAGAATATACAAAGAAAGAACTACACAGACTTTCAGAACCATACACCTTGGGATCAGAGTGCTTAAATACATATAGTACACCAGATTTTGTAAACGCCTGTCACTGTCGCCTATAAAACAAAAAAGAACTATGCCTCTTTGAGTATCTTCGTAACAGAGTAAAACAGGACGACTTCCAGGAAGGGACACATTCAGTTTCTCTAGGTTTTGTGGTAATGGTTTTGCTGTGCACAGAAGAAACTTTTAATGAAATTACATTAAAGAAAAATCAGTTACCTTTTTTAAATTTGTTTTTAGTTAATTTGCCTTTCTTTCCTTCTGTACGTACGAACTTTGTTGTAGAACCTCTTATTTACGTGTGATAATAAAAATTCATTTACACAGAATTAAGTACGTTTAAAATTACGTGAATTCATATTAACTGATTAAGAATATTTAGTTGAGAATTAAATCCTTTACATAATTCCGCCTTGGCACACATTTTCTAAATGCAGTGGTTTTTTTTAAATGTTTACTGAATTCTTACCCGGCGTTAGCTATGGAACACAAGACTGTCTCTATTAGCAGAAAATGGTTAAATATTGCCAAGCCGACGTTTAATTATCATTGATAAAACACACTTCACTATACATTTAAGTTATTTGAAAGAACCAAAATTGTTAAATTTCAAAGTTAACTATCCGCCTATGAATGCACAAACGTGAAACTAGTAATAAATTCCGTCAGTCTCAGGATCGCTGTAAAAGAAAAACATTTTCTTAATTCACTGCTAATTTTTATCTGCTCCCGATTTACGGGTTTGGTTAATTTTTCTTAGCGGAACAATATTTTAAATGTGCCACCGCTGCAAATCGTTCGGTCGCGGCACAGCCCAGCAACACCGCTAAAAATGCTGAAAATTCTTCAAAGAAATATTATAGATGACATGGGCAAACTAATTTACATTAGTAATACACACTTTTGTTAAATTATAATGTATTTAGACCACAACAATAATTCAACTTACATTAGTTTGTAATTTCTCCTCTAATGGCGGCTAAATCTAGATACAGACAAAAGAAGTCTACCCATTCATAAAATGCTACGTCACAGGTTCCTCTCACTTTCAGCTCTCCAGGAAGACGACAAAGAATACACGCTACGTGGTGCTTTTTATACTACTGCTGACCATTAACATCTCTTTGTAACCTTACATTATTTTCCTCCGTGGCTGAATTTTACATTTTTGTTATCGCAGATATTGACACATTTCGCAATTACATTATGAGTATAGAAATATTACAATCATAAATACATCGAAAATATTACTACAGAAAATATTACAATAATAACGAATGTTCTTTACACAAAATTAAATAATATTTTTTGTTAAATAATTACAGTGTATACAAATTGCTTCATAGCGGCGTATATAGTACAATCAAATTTTAGTTTATTAATATTGTGAGTGTTGCCAGGGAACGTTACATTGCCCCCTGGCAGCATTTGGCAAAGAGTTTCTATACTTTGACACAATGGTGCCAGTAACGTTCTTTACAATTATGTATTTTTTTATGGAATGGCTCTTTTAATTAGTCCCAGGGTTACATATGTTCATGGCTCCCCCATTTGGGCGAAGGCAGACAGGAAACCTGGGCAAAACTGTGCCGGAGCCCAGCCATCCCAGTTGGTTCATGATTAATCTTGTCTCTTTAACAGTCATTCTTTTGAATTGATTTAGCAGTTTGTCATCAACGGTTACATAATATCACAGTCACATAAAGTTCAACGAAAGTTTGTTGTGTGTGATTAACAACTCGTTGTTATTATTTTTGCGATATACTGCAAGGTCACTCGTCCTAGGATATATCACTTAGTTTTTTGAAATCATTTAGCACAACGTCACTTTTCATAATGTTCCCACTACCTACGTGTTACAAATCCATCTCCTACACTTGTTAGTGTTCATTTTCTCTTGTCAATTTACGGGTATACCTAATAAATGTTCAATGTTTATCAAACATCGAGTTCATTGACATGTTATGCAGTTTGTGTAAATATTTTGGAATATTTCAATAATGCTGTAGTTGGTGAGCGGTGCGGAGTGATTGTTGAGCGGCGCTCGGCGCGGCGCGTCGGCTCCGTGTAGGTCACCGCCCCCGGTGTTGACAGCTACGGCGCGGAGAGGCGTGTGGCTGTCTGGTCTGCTACGGGCTGCTGCGGCCGCTGCATGGCTGAGGTAGCGTTGTATATCAGCTCGCCCGTGTGACATCTTCTTACAGTGCTCCAGCAAACATGCAACAAGTTCACAAACAGTGTACTATCCTAATGGACATTTTTCCTGCTGTGGGAAAAAACGCACACAGTTATTGGCAGTTATTATTCAGTAGGCCTTCACTAGTCTGGTTTGCACAATGTTTGGTTGTCACAGTAACACTTTTTATGGGCACACAATATTTTTTCACCATGTCATGACTTGTCATTAGTCACACGCAAGTTTTCACCTTAGGACAAAATGTATCTCTGTAGTCAATGCGCTTTACTGGCGTCCCTTGACACACAAAGAGTTATAGTTTGACACTAACTTGGTCCACCGTCTGTTATCGGCTCACTGTTCGTGTCGTGCTAGTTCCTTGTCCACTTGCACACACGGCGATGATACAGTTTCTTATTGGTTGTTCAAAACAACCTCGTGACGTATTGCTGCAGGTTTAACAGTCACTGTCTGTCTCTGCCACACAATACTGCACTTTTGTTTAAGTTTTTTCATTTACAATGTCCGTTGTGCAATTTTTGTAACAGCACATACGTAACTTCTTTGTTCGCTCTTTACCAAGGTGTGTGATATTTGCGTACATGGTAACAAATATTAAAATATCGTATTAGTTGGCCCAAAAATCATCTATATATATGTTCGAGTAGATTTTATTTGTGCATTCCAGCCGGATTCAGGCATATTGTTCAATAACTCCTTTGAAATTATATCTCACTTTACTTGCAAGGTCCTACGTAACTACAGTGTAGTCTCTGTAGGTTAAAATTGACTTGGACTGTATCAGGCTAGCTCCTTTTTACTGATTGGATCTGCACATGATTCAATTGAAGCTTCTTTGTGCGTAACCTTGCGCTACTTAAATTTGTAATACGTTTGCCTCCCATGGTGCCCTCGGGTCACTACTGGGTGCATTATTCTCTTTGATAACACTGGTTTGAAAATAAAGTTCTCAGGGTCTCATATTATTGATATTACTCTGGGTTCGAATCTGTCAATCTGACAGCTATATATATATATATATATATATATATATATATATATATATATATATATATATATATATATATATATATATGTTGTTGTGGTCTTCAGTCCTGAGACTGGTTTGATGCAGCTCTCCATGCCACTCTATCCTGTGCAAGCCTCTTCATCTCCCAGTACCTACTGCAACCTACATCCTTCTGAATCTGCTTAGTGTATTCATCTCTTGGTCTCCCTCTACGATTTTTACCCTCCACGCTGCCCTCCAATGCTAAATTTGTGATCCCTTGATGCCTCAAAACATGTCCTACCAACCGATCCCTTCTTCTAGTCAAGTTGTGCCACAAACTTCTCTTCTCCCCAATCCTATTCAATACCTCCTCATTAGTTACGTGATCTACCCACCTTATCTTCAGCATTCTTCTGTAGCACCACATTTCGAAAGCTTCTGTTCTCTTCTTGTCCAAACTATTTATCGTCCATGTTTCACTTCCATACATGGCTACACTCCATACAAATACTTTCAGAAACGACTTCCTGACACTTAACTCTATACTCGATGTTAACATATTTCTCTTCTTCAGAAACGATTTCCTTGCCATTGCCAGTCTACATTTTATATCCTCTCTACTTCGACCATCATCAGTTATTTTACTCCCTAAATAGCAAAACTCCTTTACTACTTTAAGTGTCTCATTTCCTAATCTAATCCCCTCAGCATCACCCGATGTAATTTGACTACATTCCATTATCCTCGTTTTGCTTTTGTTGATCATCTTATATCCTCCTTTCAAGACACTGTCCATTCCGTTCAACTGCTCTTCCAAGTCCTTTGCTGTCTCTGACAGAATTACAATGTCATCGGCGAACCTCAAAGTTTTTACTTCTTCTCCATGAATTTTAATACCTACTCCGAATTTTTCATTTGTTTCCTTTACTGCTTGCTCAATATACAGATTGAATAACATCGGGGAGAGGCTACAACCCTGTCTCACTCCTTTCCCAACCACTGCTTCCCTTTCATGCCCCTCGACTCTTATAACTGCCATCTGGTTTCTGTACAAATTGTAAATAGCCTTTCGCTCCTTGTATTTTACCCCTGCCACCTTCAGAATTTGAAAGAGGGTATTCCAGTTAACGTTGTCAAAAGCTTTCTCTAAGTCTACAAATGCTAGAAACGTAGGTTTGCCTTTTCTTAATCTTTCTTCTAAGATAAGTCGTAAGGTTAGTATTGCCTCACGTGTTCCAACATTTCTACGGAATCCAAACTGATCTTCCCCGAGGTCCGCTTCTACCAGTTTTTCCATTCGTCTGTAAAGAATTCGCGTTAGTATTTTGCAGCTGTGATATATATATATATATATATATATATATATATATATATATATATATATATATATATATAATAAAAAAGATTGTACCAAGAAATATTTCAAGTTTGACACACATATAGAATATTATGCAGTACACAAACTAATCATTACTAAAATGTTCCTCCTGACTGATCTCTGTCACAATTTAACACTATAAATAATTGCACTAATCAGGTTATCTGTGCAGACATTTAGAGCATGTTTAAGCTAACACTAATTAAAAGAAGACATAACACAAATATTCATAAACAAAAGAGAAAGTCAATCATATTCTTATAACTAAATACTTCTACACTAGTACATTATCTCTTCAGATCACACATAATTAATGTTCATTCATTTTCAAAAGAATGGTGTCCCTTTTTTTACACATAACACATAGGACTAATAGTCATTTACTGTAGGAATATTATCACATCCTTACGCGGATACAGTCCCCGTACTCTCCCTGAGTGGGGATCTGCTAAGAGATAGCTACTATTTCCTTCTTGGACTAAGGAATGGAGTATGAGCCTCGACAGTAGGTTTTGTGATGCTTCACCTCGATATTGTATTGATACCCCTTAACAATTCCTGGTCGTTCTGAAAATACGTCTGCATAGTTAGATCATAACTGTAACAAATCCTGCTGTTGCATTGAGTTCAAATTTTCGGACTGTGATACTTTGTTCATAAGTGCGTCCACATTTGCTTTTAATTGATCACTTTGTACGTCTGGATAATAGAGATTTTGTCCTAGAGAATGGTTGCCTAAATGTAGTATCCACTGATTCCTACATTTTATGTTAATAACATTACAATTAGGCACAGGTACCTCTCCAGATCTGAGCATGGACAATTCTATCCTCCTACCCGCGTTCATCAAACTTAATTTTCCCCGAGAAAGGTCGATTACTGCGTCCCTTTCTCTCAAAAAATCTACCCCCAAAATGCAGGCTACCTTTAAACCCTTTACTACCAGGAATGAGCACGCTATGGCTTCACCCCTATATACATCTCTACCCGCACTTGGAATTTAATAATTTTTCGCTGTGCATTGATGGCTCCAGTGACTTTGCAATTGTTCACAGGAAAAGTCAGCATACGCTTTTCTTTCCCCAGTACTCTGAATAAGTCCATACTCATGACACTGACAGTAGCACCTGTATCTACGATTGCTTGCACATCAATATTGTTAATATTGATCTCTATTATCGCTTGTACTTTGTCTTTGTGCTCCTTTATGCACGTGGGTGGTTCAGTTATTCATTCATGTCCCATCTGTACCCCGTCATTATACCTGAGGATACAGATTCCCGATGTTTTGTTCTGTGTCGGGCTGCTCTCACTCCAAACCTGAGCCGACGATGGAGAGCGTATCTCGGCTGAATCTAGTTTGTTGAATTATTACAGGTGGATGGGTGTGGCTGCTCTGTGTCGCTGACCTCCACTATGTGTAAGTTGCGTTGCGTCGGCCGCCACGGTTGCGCAGTTGGCGCATTTTGTGGTGGCGGTCGGTTATTGTCATATCTTTCACTGTTTTGTCGGTCCGGACTGGGCCTCTGGTTCTGTGGCCAAGTTAGGTTTGCATCGTTATAGGTATTAGTGTTCGACGGCCCCCTGGCATTTTTCCATCTACTATTGCTTGGTGGGCCTATTTCATATCCGTCATCAAACCTCCTTTTCCGGTCATTGTTCACCGGCGGACTATTGCCGTTCCGGCCCCTACCTCTATTCCCGTTTTGTACATAATCTTGTCTCCTATTGTTACCTCCGCCGTTTCCATTATTTGGTGGAGGCGTGTTATTTCGACCATTTCTGTAACCGTTTCCGTTACTTCTAGTCTGTTAAGAGGCTGCCTTAACATCCTCCTGAATCAGGTCAATTGAGTCCAGAACAGACAAGAAATGTTCCATTTCGTTCTCCGGTACGTGTATAAGTTTTTCCTTTACGTGTATCGGCAGGTGTGATTTCAAAAGTCTGATCAAATCCCGGGATGAAATCTGCTCGTCCCAGTAACGGGTCTTATTTATGTATTTCTCAAAATATTTTCGCAAATTGCCTAATCTTGGAGAATACGACTCTGGATTATATACCTCTTTCCGTAATCTCTCCTGAATACATGTACCAATATTTGGCCAAGAATGCCGTTTCAAATTGCTCATATGTGTCGCAACTGTCAGCTGCTTCGGTTGCCCATAATGCAGCATCTCCTTGTATGTAAGACATAACTAACTGTATTTTCTGTGTATGACTCCAAACGCTAGGCAAAATGTTTCTAAATCCCTTGATAAACACTACAGGGTGAACAGATTTCTTCTCCGTTGTAAAGATCTGAAACAGCGGTTTTTAATCAGGCTTTCTTCAATCACTATTTTGGAGTGACATTTGTTTGTTTCGCTAACATTGGTTGCCTGTTCTGTCTCGCAGTCGCAATTTTTCTCTGCTGTACTTATATGCCTATCATTGCTGGACATGGCTGGAGTGACATTCGCCTGTGCGTCGCCGTGCATCAAGCTGTTTTCCAGCTCCGTAAGACGACGGTAGACATTCCGCAGACCTGTGCGTCGCCGTGCAGCAAGCTGCTTTCCAGCTCCGTAAGACGACGGTTGACATTCAGCTGCCGTAGCGGAATGTCAGTGTGCACCGCCTTTTTAAGGTCTTGCACTTCCGCATTGGAGCCCAAGTCTTTGGCCTCAATCGCGGTGTGCACCTTCTTGTCTATTTTTTTTTTATAAATTCGTTTTCAATTCTGTGCACTTGTTCGGACATTTTCCAATCAATTACTTGACTTGTGTCAATTTCTAATTGTTCCATTCTGTTAGCCAGTACATTAATTTCATCTACGATACTGGCGTTAGCCACTTGGATATTATCTACTCTTTCGCTCAGTTCGTGCACCGCTTTGGGTATGGTTTCATACTCGTAGTTTTGTTTCAAACTAACAATCTCACTTTGCATAGCTTCCAAAGATTGCATTAACTGCAAATCTCTCTCATGCTGGCGTCGATCACGCTCTGCTTGTTCATGCATAAACGTAGCTTGGAAATTGAGCATGCGTTCGAACATAACTCTTATCCCCCCCATGAACCATGGACCTGGCCGTTGGTGGGGAGGCTTGCGTGCCTCAGCGATACAGATGGCCGTACTGTAGGTGCAACCACAACGGAGGGGTATCTGTTGAGAGGCCAGACAAACATGTGGTTCCTGAAGAGGGGCAGCAGCCTTTTCAGTAGTTGCAGGGGCAACAGTCTGGATGATTGACTGATCTGGCCTTGTAACATTAACCAAAACGGCCTTGCTGTGCTGGTACTGCGAACAGCTGAAAGCAAGGGGAAACTACAGCCGTATTTTTTCCCGAGGACATGCAGCTTTACTGTATGATTAAATGATGATGGCGTCGTCTTGGGTAAAATATTATGGAGGTAAAATAGTCCCCCATTCGGATCTCCGGGCGGGGACTACTCAGGAGAACGTTGTTATCAGGAGAAAGAAAACTGGCGTTCTACGGATCGGAGCGTGTAATGTCAGATCCCTTAATCGGGCAGGTAGGTTAGAAAATTTAAAAAAGGGAAATGGATAGGTTAAAGTTAGATATAGTGGGAATTAGTGAAGTTCGGTGGCAGGAGGAACAAGACTTCTGGTCTAGTGATTACAGGGTTATAAATACAAAATCAAATAGGGGTAATGGAGTAGGTTTAATAATGAATAAAGAAATAGGAGTCCGGGTTAGCTACTACAAACAGCATAGTGAACTCATTATTGTGGCCAAGTTGGACACGAAGCCCACGCCCACTACAGTAGTACAAGCTTATATGCCAACTATCTCTGCAGATGATGAAGAAATAGATGAAATGTATGACGAGATAAAAGAAATTATTCAGGTAGTGAAGGGAGACGAAAATTTAATAGTCATGGGTGACTGGAATTCGTCAGTAGGAAAAGGGAGAGAAGGAAACATAGTAGGTGAATATGGGTTCGGGGTAAGAAATGAAAGAGGAAGCCGCCTTGTAGAATTTTGCACAGAGCATAACTTAATCATAACTAACACTTGGTTCAAGAATCATAAAAGAAGGTTGTATACCTGGAAGAATCCTGGAGATACTAAAAGGTATCAGATAGATTATATAATGGTAAGACAGAGATTTAGGAACCAGGTTTTAAATTGTAAGACATTTCCAGGGGCAGATGTGGATCCTGACCACAATCTATTGGTTATGAACTGCAGATTGAAACTGAAGAAACTGCAAAAAGGTGGGAATTTAAGGAGATGGGACCTGGATAAACTGAAAGAACCAGAGGTTGTAGAGAGTTTCATGGAGAGCATAAGCGAACAATTGACAGGAATGGGGGAAAGAAATACAGTAGAAGAAGAATGGGTAGCTCTGAGGGATGAAGTAGTGAAGGCACCAGAGGATCAAGTAGGTAAAAAGACGAGGGCTAATAAAAATCCTTGGGTAATAGAAGAAATATTGAATTTAATTGATGAAAGGAGAAAATATAAAAATGCAGTAAATGAAGCAGGCAAAAAGGAATACAAACGTCTCAAAAATGAGATCGTCAGGAAGCGCAAAATGGCTAAGCAGGGATGGCTAGAGGACAAATGTAAGGATGTAGAGGCTTGTCTCACTAGGGGTAAGATAGATACCGCCTACAGGAAATTTAAAGAGACCTTTGGAGAGAAGAGAACCACTTGCATGAATATCAAGAGCTCAGATGGCAACCCAGTTCTAAGCAAAGAAGGGAAGACAGAAAGGTGGAAGGAGTATATAGAGGGTCTATACAAGGGCAATGTACTTGAGGACAATAGTATGGAAATGGAAGAGGATGTAGATGAAGACGAAATGGGAGATAAGATACTGCGTGAAGAGTTTGACAGAGCACTGAAAGATCTGAGTCGAAACAAGGCCCCGGGAGTAGACAACATTCCATTAGAACTACTGATGGCCTTGGGAGAGCCAGTCATGACAAAAGTCTACCATCTGGTGAGCAAGATGTATGAGACAGGCGAAATACCCTCAGACTTCAAGAAGAATATAATAATTCCAATCCCAAAGAAAGCAGGTGTTGACAGATGTGAAAATTACCGAACTATCAGTTTAATAAGTCACAGTGGCAAAATACTAACGCGAATTCTTTACAGACGAATGGAAAAACTGGTAGAAGCGGACCTCGGGGAAGATCAGTTTGGATTCCGTAGAAATGTTGGAACACGTGAGGCAATACTAACCTTACGACTTATCTTAGAATAAAGATTAAGAAAAGGCAAACCTACGTTTCTAGCATTTGTAGACTTAGAGAAACCTTTTGACAATTTTAACTGGAATACTCTCTTTCAAATTCTGAATGTGGCATGGGTAAAATACAGGGAGCGAACGGCTATTTACAATTTGTACAGAAACCAGGTGGCAGTTATAAGAGTCGAGGGGCATGAAAGGGAAGCAGTGGTTGGGAAAGGAGAGAGACAGGCTTGTAGCCTCTCCCCGATGTCATTCAATCTGTATATCGAGCAAGCAGTAAAGGAAACAAAAGAAAAATACGGAGTTGGTATTAAAATTCATGGAGAAGAAGTAAAAACTTTGAGGTTCGCCGATGACATTGTAATTCTGTCAGAGACAGCAAAGGACTTGGAAGAGCTGTTGAACGGAATGGACAGTGTCTTGAAAGGAGGATATAAGATGAACATCAACAAAAGCAAAACGAGGATAATGGAATGTAGTCAAATTAAGTCAGGTGCTGCTGAGGGAATTAGATTAGGAAATGAGAAACTTAAAGTAGTAAAGGAGTTTTGCTATTTGGGGAGCAAAATAACTGATGATGGTCGAAGTAGAGAGGATATAAAATGTAGACTGGCAATGGCAAGGAAATCGTTTCTGAAGAAGAGAACTTTTTAACATCGAGTATAGATTTGTCAGGAAGTCGTTTCTGAAAGTATTTGTATGGAGTGTAGCCATGTATGGAAGTGAAACATGGACGATAATTAGTTTGGACAAGAAGAGAATAGAAGCTTTCGAAATGTGGTGCTACAGAAGAATGCTGAAGATTAGATGGGTAGATCACATAACTAATGAGGAGGTATTGAACAGAATTGGGGAGAAGAGGAGTTTGTGGCACAACTTGACGAGAAGAAGGGACCGGTTGGTAGCACATGTTCTGAGGCATCAAGGGATCACAAATTTAGCATTGGAGGGCAGCGTGGAGGGTAAAAATCGTAGAGGGAGACCAAGAGATGAATACACTAAGCAGATTCAGGACGATGTAGGTTGCAGTAGGTACTGGGAGATGAAGAAGCTTGCACAGGATAGAGTAGCATGGAGAGCTGCATCAAACCAGTCTCAGGACTGAAGACCACAACAACAACAACAACTGCCACAGCGGAATGTCGGTGTGCAAACCTTTTTTAGGTCTTGCACTTCCGCATTGGAGCCCAAGTCTTTGGCCTAAATCGCGGCGTGCACCTTCTTGTCTATTTTTTTTATAAATTCGTTTTCAATTTTGTGCACTTGTTCGGACATTTTCCAATCAATTACTTGACTTGTGTCAATTTCTAATTGTTCCATCCTGTTAGCCAGTACACTAATTTCATCTACGATACTGGCGTTAGCCATTTGGATATTATCTACTCTTTCGCTCAGTTCGTGCACCGCTTTGGGTATGGTTTCATACTCGTAGTTTTGTTTCAAACTAACAATCTCACTTTGCATAGCTTCCAAAGATTGCATTAACTGCAAATCTCTCTCATGCTGGCGTCGATCACGCTCTGCTTGTTCATGCATAAACGTAGCTTGGAAATTGAGCATGCGCTCGTACATAACTCTTAATGATTGCACTTCTGACACCTCACCACTCTCTGGTCCGTGTCTAGTGCTTGTGGGTGGTACAGTATTTCTACTTTCAACTGAATCACTGGCGGGCGGCGGCAACATTTCTTGCCCTTCTGCCCCCAGATTCTCACATTGTACTTCCTGAACTACGCCACTAACATTACTTTGTGCCCCACTTTCTAACTCGGTATCACTGCTTGCTAACTGTTGTTCATTATGCATGTTTATATCTTTCTGACTAGGCAATCTAACCATAGTCAACAAAAGAAACAAAATCTGAACTAAATATCCTAACACTCAGGTTTCACTGACTTAATCACACAAGAAATGGTCATTTGTTGAAACACACTTATTATATACTACAATGACTAACTACTCAAATGTTCTGTTATTTAAAAAAAACACTAACAACAAGCACACCACTAATGATCCGAGAACACTGCACTGAGGCTACTTTACTACCAACAGGACAACTACACTCTAGCTTTACCTTTTGGTGATCTATCTTGGGTGCAGCTGCCCCCTGGTATTGTGGTAGGTAATTAATTTTTCGATATAATGAGCTCTCTTCTTCAGCTTGCCTCTGCTTATATAGTGTTCTCATGCAAAAAATCATATACAGGTATTACCACACAATATTGGTTAGGCAATACATACAATACATGAAAAAAAGTATTAATTGTTCTCCAACAAAGTTCGACTACAATAATTCCCTAGTTATCTCATGGGTATTTTGTGGCCACTGCATATTCGAGCCCGACGTTGGGCGCCAATTTAAGGAAATTAAATTAAAGAATAATCAGTTACCTTTTTTAAATTTGTTTTTAATTAATTTGCCTTTCTTTCCTTCTGTACGTACGAACTTTGTTGTAGAACCTCTTATCTACGTGTGGTAATAAAAATTCATTTACACAGAATTAAGTACATTTAAAATTACGTGAATTCATATTAACTGATTAAGAATATTTAGTTGAGAATTAAATCCTTTACATAATTCCGCCTTGGCACACATTTTCTAAATGCAGTGTTTATTTTTAAATATTTACTGAATTCTTTCCCGGCTATGGAACACAAGACTGTCTCTATTAGCAGAAAATGGTTACATATTGCCAAGCCGACGTTTAATTATCATTGATAAAACACACTTCACTATACATTTAAGTTATTTGAAATAACTAAAATTGTTAAATTTCAACGTTAACTATCCGCCTATGAATGCACAAATGTGAAACTAGTAATAAATTCCGTCAGTCTCAGGATCGCTGTAAAAGAAAAACATTTTCTTAATTCACTGCTAATTTTTATCTGCTCCCGATTTACGGGTTTGGTTAATTTTTCTTAGCGGAACAATTTTTTAAATGTGCCGCCGCTGCAAATCGTTCGGTCGCGGCACAGCCCAGCAACACCGCTAAAAATGCTGAAAATTCTTCAAAGAAATATTATAGATGACATGGGCAAGCTAATTTACATTAGTAATACACACTTTTGTTAAATTATAATGTATTTAGACCACATTAGTTTGTAATTTCTTCTCTAATGGCGGCTAAATCTAGATACAGACAAAAGAAGTCTACCCATTCATAAAATGCTACGTCACAGGTTCCTCTCACTTTCAGCTCTCCAGGAAGACGACAAAGAATACACACTACGTGGTGCTTTTTATACTACTGCTGACCATTAACATCTCTTTGTAATCTTACAACATTATTTTCCTCCGTGGCTGAATTTTACATTTTTGTTATCGCAGATATTGACACATTTCGCAATTACATTATGAGTATAGAAATATTGCAATCATAAATACATCGAAAATATTACTACAGAAAATATTACAATAATAACGAATGTTCTTTACACAAAATTAAATAATATTTTTTGTTAAATAATTACAGTGTATACAAATTGCTTCATAGCGGCGCATATAGTACAATCAAATTTTAGTTTATTAATATTGTGAGTGTTGCCAGGGAACGTTACAAACTGCAAGGAAAAGAGCAAGCGTTTTGCTCGCATTCGCGTAAGGAAATAAGGTAGAGATTTGTTCGCACCCAAGACCAATAATAGTATGACATCAATATGGCACATAGACGGCTTTGAAAATAATTTAGTATTCAACCCTCCGCGTGGGTAAAGCTGCTGTTACTCCAGGCAGTTTGTGCGAATTGCAGTTTTGATTATTTGCAGCAACTAGGTGCCAACACTTTCCCCTTCAGACTTTTTATTTGTAATGTGTATTTATTCTGGACAACTGAGCTGGACCAGTAAGTCATGTTGCAGCAATTTGGATACGCCACGAAAATGCGACACGTGAGGTAGCGAAATATAGACGCTTGAAAATCCACAAAAGACACACAACTACTTCAGACCATCCATTATGAGGCCGCCATCAAGGTACTTAGCATATTACAACAAAAATACTTCGATAACTGCCAGTTATAAAAATGCGATTATTGCTCTGAATATTAAGTCACTGTTATTGTGTCAAAAATTAAAAACATTTGTCGTCCAGTGTAAATACAAATAAACCAAACGTAAGATCCTACTGCTATGTCTCAACATAATGTGAAGCAATCTTAAGCCAAGAAGAAGTATGGCTTAATGAAAGTGATAAAGAAATCGATCCTGGCTAACCTGATAAAATATTTTATGCCATTGTTTCTCTACAGTATACTTTATTGTTCAATGAATTTAACAATAGTTACTGTGGTGTCACCGCCAGACACCACACTTGCTAGGTGGTAGCTTAAATCAGCCGCGGTCCATTAGTACATGTCGGACCCACGTGTCGCCACTGTCAGGATCGCAGACCGAGCGCCACCACACGGCAGGTCTCGAGAGACGTACTAGCACTCGCCCCAGTTGTACGACGACGTTGCTAGCGACTACACTGACGAAGCCTTTCTCTCATTTGCCGAGAGACAGTTAGAATAGCCTTCAGCTAAGTTAATGGCTACGACCTAGCAAGGCGCCATTAGTTACTTCATGAATCTAAAGAGTCTCACTTGTATCATCAAGAATGCTGTATACCAAAGGACGATATAAAAGTTAAGTGTTCTAGTAGCTACGTTCCTTTCTTTATCACATTCATCACGTATCCTGTTCCAGACTTCGCGCCAGTCGGCGTGTGTGTACGTGTGCCCTTTCGGCTACCCGTCTCTGTGGACTGGCTGCCTTGTCAGTCCACTACATTGGCGACGAGTCTCAAAAGGGACTTTAGCGTTCGTATTGCACTAATTTGCTTGTGTCATGGCTTCGCCACATTCTCCAGATGTGCTGTCCGAATTTTATCGCTTGCAGAATCAGCAGACGCAGGCGTTATTGGATGCCCTTGGACAGCTCGTCCAGGGTCAACGAGCGCTGCAAAACGATGCGGCCGCCGCCGCTTCATCGCTACTGCAGCCACAACCGGCAGTTGCACCACCGTTTCGTCCGTTTAAGGCGGACGAAGAGTCTTGGACGGAATGGTCACGACAATTTGGATTTCATCTCGCCGCCTACAGAATTCAAGGTAATGAGCGGCAGCCGTTTTTGCTTTCGTGTGTAGGTGTGTCCACCTACCGTGTGATAGTGAATTTGTTTCCCCGAGGCGACGTAGCAACTCTGTCATACGAAGAAATTTTGTCTGCTTTAGATGCCTATTTCAAGGAAACAGTAAATGTCGTTGCAAAAAGCTATGCGTTCTTTCGTACAAAATGTACGGCTGGTCAGACTAATAGGGAGTGGGTTGCAACTTTGCAAGGACTTACTAGGGATTGTGCGTTTGAATGTGACTGTGGACTCCCTTATTCAGATACTATGGTGCGTGATGCAATAGCACAGAACGTTTCTGATGTTCGCATACGGGAACAGATTTTGAAACTAATTAATCCCTCCCTTCAACAAGTGATAGACATATTGGATAGGCAAGACACACTTGAATTTGCTCAGGAATCATTTGAAACTTCGCCAGCCGTGTGTCACATTAACCGGCCCGCCGGGCCCGCTGCACGGAACGCTAACCTGCCCTCGCGCATGTCCGCACAGCCACGTGTCCCGTGCAAGCAAGCAAATGCAGTGAAATCATGCCCGCGGTGTGCAACTAGACATTCGCGTGACAATTGCCCGTCACGCCAAGCTATTTGCTTTTACTGTCATAAGAAAGGACATGTTCAAAGTGTTTGCCAGAAAAAGCTCAGATCAGACAATCACAACCATTCCAGGCCCTTTGCTTCGCGCCGGAATCGAACCAAGGACACTCAGTCTCGGGAACCTTCGCCCATGGACATTCATGTAGTTACTGCCACTCCGCCCAGTGTTCCTCTCGCTAACAGTGACTGTGTTCGTCCCACAAAGAGTGTGCATCGACGTCGACGCAAATCCCGTCACGTCGCACGTGATTCTGTACCAGTGTCTGTCTGTTCACGTTGCACAAAACAGTCGCTCTTGTCGTCAGCAGGACAATAAACTTTTCGTAGATTTGGACTTTGCCGGACAAGTGATACCGTTCCAGCTCGATACCGGAGCTGCAGTTTCATTGCTTAATCACGCCACATACAAACAACTGGGCGCACCTCCGTTGCGTGCCGCACATGTTCAGCTCACGAGTTATTCAGGACAGAATATCCCTGTGTTAGGACAGTGCAGCCTTCTTGCAACATACAAGGGACAAACAAAACTTGTGTCTTTTTACGTTCTTCGTTCTTCTTCGGCAGTGAACTTGTTTGGTTTAGATTTATTTCAGTTGTTTAACTTGTCTATAGTCAATCAGGTCCTATCAGTGGATCAGACTGTGCCTTCAGCCAGTGTTTCTAGTCTATGTGACGAATTTGCAGACATTTTTGCACCGGGCCTTGGTTGCGCTAAGAACTATGAAGCACATTTGGAACTGAAAGTAAACGCGCAACCAAAATTTTTCAGGGCGCACAATGTTCCCCACGCATTGCGTGATGAGGTCGCCAATCGCTACGATACCTTGTATCGGTCCGCTGCTACGCACGGCAACGCTGGTGCGTTGTCCCGTTTGCCTGTTGCTGGGGATAAAGCATTCGATTCTTCCGAACTTGCTTGCATGTTCATTGATTCGGAAACCGATGATGTGGTCGACTCGTTTCCGATTGATTTTCGTCGTGTAGCTACAGCCACCGCTGCTGACCCTGTCCTTGCTACTGTTTTGCGTTTTGTTGCTACGCAATAGCCCTTGTCGAAGTCGCGGATCGAGTATCCGCTTGTTCGCCGATTTTTTGCTCACAAGGAGAGACTTTTTGTACGACGTGGTGTTTTGTTGTTGCGTTCTGATAATGATCAGTATAGAGTCGTGGTCCCACGTTCGTTACAGTCCTCTGTCTTACGGCTTCTTCACCAAGGACATTGGGGTATAGTGCGAACGAAACAACTTGCTCGTCAGCACCGTACTTGGTTCAGAATCGATGCTGCGATTACGAATATGTGCTCTTCTTGCATGGCGTGTGTTGAAGAACAATCCGCCCCGCCGCGGAAATTCTTTGCATGGCCGAAAGCCACTTCCCCTTGGCAACGCTTGCACATAGATTTTGCTGGTCCATTCTGGAATGCTCGATTGTTGGTTGTGGTCGATTCTTTCAGTAATTTTCCTTTTGTTGTCCGGATGTCTTCCACGACGTCATCTGCCACCATACAAGCGTTATCTGCTATTTTTTGCATTGAAGGTCTTCCACAGACTATTGTTTCCGACAATGGCCCACAATTCATGTCTGCAGAATTTCAGTCATTCTGCAAGGCCAATGGTATTCCACATCTGACATCCGCGCCGTTTTCGCCTCAGTCAAACGGTGCCACTGAACGATTGGTCCGGACTTTCAAGTCACAGATGTTGAAGTTGAAAGAGTCGCATTCTCGGGAGGACGCATTGTTGCTCTTTTTGTCTTCATATCACTCTCAGCCCCGCGATGTTCGCTCGCCGGCTGAGTTGCTCCACGGTCGTCCTCATCGAACCTTGATGTCTTTGCATCCGCCGCATCAGATTCCTGTGCAGCGGCAGACTCCTGCTTTTGCTCCTGGCGACGTTGTATTCTATCGCAACTATCGCGGTTCACGGCGTTGGCTCGTAGGGCGTATTCTTCGCTGCCTCGGCCGCGCGATGTATTTGGTTTAGGGGGCCTCTGGTGAGGTGCATTGGCATCTCAATCAGCTGCGCCTCTGTCGTCGCCCGGGTTCTGCCGCTCCCCGTCTGCTTTCAGCGACGGTGCCGTCCGGTCAGCGCCCTGGGGACCCATCTACTGGCTCGCCTCATCCCCAGGTGTTACCGACCATGCCTTCCATTTTGCCCCATGGCGACGCGCCGCTGCCGCCGCCGCCGCCGCCGCCTGTTCTCCCGCCGGCGCCGCCCGCAGTGGACGCTTCGCTGCAGCCGCCCAGCGCCTCCCTGGGTCACGCGCCGCCGATCGCTTCCCGTGACCAGCTGTCCTCCGCCATGGAATTCTTGCCCGCTCCGGCCCAGATGTCGTCATCGCGCGTCGGATCCCCCGACGCAATGGAGGTCGACCCTTCGGCCCCTCCTGTCTCATTACGGGCGCATACACCGCATGTTGACGTGCTCCCTGGACTAGATTTTCAGGCGTTTCCTGGCTCCCCTCGGACCGAATGGCAGGGTGCGGGTGGCACAGCCTCGCCTGTTGTTAGGCTCCCCACCTCATCGCATACGTCAACATGGGGTCCTCCCCACGGCGGGCGGAAGCCTTATCACACGACCGTTCGCCGATTTGAGGGGGAGGAATATGGTGTCACCGCCAGACACCACACTTGCTAGGTGGTAGCTTAAATCGGCCGCGGTCCATTAGTACATGTCGGACCCGCGTGTCGCCACTGTCAGGATCGCAGACCGAGCGCCACCACACGGCAGGTCTCGAGAGACGTACTAGCACTCGCCCCAGTTGTACGACGACGTTGCTAGCGACTACACTGACGAAGCCTTTCTCTCATTTGCCGAGAGACAGAATAGCCTTCAGCTAAGTTAATGGCTACGACCTAGCAAGGCGCCATTAGTTACTTCATGAATCTAAAGAGTCTCACTTGTATCATCAAGAATGCTGTATACCAAAGGACGATATAAAAGTTAAGTGTTCTAGTAGCTACGTTCTTTTCTTTATCACATTCATCACGTATCCTGTTCCAGACTTCGCGCCAGTCGGCGTGTGTGTACGTGTGCCCTTTCGGCTACCCGTCTCTGTGGACTGGCTGCCTTGTCAGTCCACTACAGTTACTATAGGCAGCGTGACATATGAAAACGAAATTTCAGAAAGCAATTTATGTAATTAATGCTAATTTTACAGAGGAATTCAACTTCAGCTCAAAATGATATTCGGTAGTTGCCACATCGTAAAATGGTAGTCCAGCCACAAATCTCTGTCTCTATCTCTCTCGATGTGTGTTTATGTCACACAATTTAAAGCACAAAATATACAAGAAAATGTGGCCAGAATAATACCTTTATTCAGAAAATTATTTTCGTTGAGTATTTCGCTGAAGAGTTTCGATTCACTTGTTGAGATGAGTCAATGCTTTTTCAAGTTGTTGCTCTTTAAGTACAAAATGAGCACCCAGAACACTCACTTTAGTCACTGAATACTTTATTTCCATAATACTGCGTGGTTATGAGAAACCACAGATTTCTATGAAAGAGTAGTACCGTAGTAGCCTTTTGTATCTACGTTTACTCACTCATTCAAAAAAAAAAAAAAAAGAAAAAGAAAAAGCCGTTATATAAGATCGTGGTTTTAGGTTAGGAATGTGGTGGGCTATACTCCCGGTAGCATATATCGTAACTTTAGGCGTTTCACGTCCGTGACATTTACGGCTTCACAACTGCTTCATTCTATTAGAGTAGGTGGAAATTCTGAAACTTGGTAGGAACGTGTGCTGAATCAGAGAGCTTCCTTGACTGTAGAGTAGCGCAAGCGATGGCTTCTCTTTTAATGCCAGCTGGCGTTCGAAAATCATTTACGCGGTAACTACTCTGCTTCAGTTTAGAGGTTTGCTAGAAAGCGTTTAACAAGAGTAACGCCATTTCTCAACATGGGACAAGCCACATGCTCAGAAGCTTAGCCCCACCAGTTGTTCAATCTGGCGCACATCCCATTCCTACGTCACTTATAACCTCAGCCCAGTTTTTTCTCTCCCCCTCCCCCCCCCACCCCCAACACACAAACAATTACATCACCACGAATAACGTAGATTTTGTTATTCCCTAGCAGAGATATCGAGAATTATATAGACACAAACACACACACACACGCACGCAGGAAAATGTGTATAATGGAGATACGTTTCACATTCTCCCCCTCCTCTCCATCTGATATAAAAAATTCAAGACAAAGGTATACGTGAAGAACGTTATGAGTACAGTATTTTGGAAAACTCAGGGTGAGCTGCTGGAGGGATTTTGTACAAGAGGAGTACTTAGTCCACTCTGGATCTGTTGTAACATCCAATTCGGAGGAAAAGACCGAGACAGCATTCGAAATGTGTCATGTTGTTGCACGGCAAGGCCTGATGTTGTACTGTTTCAGTTGTGCGTAATTTGGTACGTTGTCCCCAATGGACAGATTTGGAGGACCCACCTTAAAGTCTGGGAGAGACATAGCCGGAGTAATATTCTTCTCGGGTATGCAGCCGGATCATGACGTCTTCCAGACACAATATTTCCGCGGTCCAACTGGCCGCCATCATCAGGTGAGTGCGCTGGTGCACAATCTCGCCGGAACTGGTCAGTTCCGGCGAGATTGTGCACCAGCGCACTCACCTGATGATGGCGGCCAGTTGGACCGCGGAAATATTGTGTCTGGAAGACGTCATGATCCGGCTGCATATCCGAGAAGAATATTATCAATTATTACGCCGGGAAAGCCTTCGTAGTCACACAGCCGGAGTGTTTAGTAAAACATCATAAAAATTACCAGATACTGTGAGAGCAGGTGACCTTGGAGCCCAGTGGGGCAATTCAGGATATGTATGCCGCTTTCAGATGATCAAACGATGAGGCAACGCAATGTTAAGAAATGTGCATGTAGGTGTAAATGGCGTGGTGCTCCGTTCTGTCTGAAGAAAGGAATTTCCGACATGTTCTAAGAATGTGGAGGAATCCGTGTACCTATAACCGTACTTCTAGCTAAAAGAGACTGTTAGTATATCTTTTCTATGGAAACTGTGGGAAACGTATGAAGTTTCGAAGACACCCACTCGTGCTCGAACGTGGCGGCTGTGTTCCCTATGTTTATCTTTTACAGCGCTTCAGTTTTCCACTTGAGGGTCCATTCTCCTCTGTCAGCCTATAAAATAAGCGGTTTTTAAATCGACGTAAATATTTTGCATCTTATTTATTGATTCTTGGAGAACAATATTCACTTTACAGATAATATGAAGATAAAATATTAAATGAAAAACTTGAAAGTGAACCAGTGAATTTCTTCAGATGTTTCGATAATATACTTAAATAAAAATAGCAAACAGAACTGGTCTCAAAATTACAGCTGAAAAAACAAAATGCATGACAAATATAAAAAAATGCACCAAAATACATAGAAACACAAATAGGTAAAATAGAGCGAGTAAATAAATTTAAATATCTTGGAGAAACTATACAACAGAATGGAGTAGAAAGATCTGCAATAGATGTAAGAACTAACAAAATGGAAAGAGCATATGGTTTGACCAACAATATTTACAACAAGAAATGTATATCTAGAAAAACAAAACTAAACCACTACACCTCAGTGGTACGACCAGAATGTTTATATGGATCTGAATGCCTAACGATGAACTATAAGATGGACAAGCTAGAGGTACTGGAAAGAAGGATTATTAGAAAAATAATGGGTGCAATGAAAACTGCAGATGGTTGGAAAATAAGAAGTAATGAGGAGATCTACAAAAATATAGAGAAAATATCTGAAGTAACAGCCAAACTAAGATTAAGCTTTTTTGGACATCTCTAGCGAATGGGTGGAAATAGACTAATAAAACAAATACTGCTATATTTCTGGCAGAAGAAATCGACAATAGCATGGATTACAGAAGCAAGAAATGTTCTTTAAAGAAACAACACCAAAGCATCAGAAATATCAGAAAGAAAGCATTTTAAAAACAAAATACTAAATTTGGAAGGCTTTCAAAGCTGAAGAAATAAAAAATCGGGAACAACATGGAGAGAAGAAAGGAAGAGACTTCATGGGGAGAAAATGAGGGAAATACTGGAAAAATAGGAAACAGCAACAAAAGAAGAAGAGGAACTGAAGTTGTTAACGTCATCCTAGTTGGTAAATACGATTGTAAAAAAAATAGAAATAAAGAAATAAGCACAATTGTAAAATCAATATAAGTAATTTATGAGCCAAATTGTTAGATAAATAACCTCTGAACAAAAGCATATCATAATCTGTGGAAGACCTATAATTTTATCCCTGTGGACAACCTGTAAGAAGATCTTTGTAACTGTTTTGTTTATATAAGATATTTTCGATGTGTAAAGTGTAGAACTAGTTGTGTGTGATGCTTAGTGTGTGTGAAACTTTGCACAAATGGACCATTAGAAAACTGTAAGTACAAATTCTTCTAAATTTCGCCTCTAACTTCACCAAAAGAATTGATACCCAATTAAAAGAAATGCGTGTTTCTTATGTATTTCAGTAAAAGTCAACGAAATAAAGCAGACTCACACACACTGACAACATCAAAAGACATGGCTTAATACACACAAAAAACGCACTTGAAAATGGAAATTATTTCTCGAAACGCGTCATGCGAAAAGTAAAATAAAGAAAAATCGTGACTGTTAGCGGAAGATTTATTTATTTATAAACAAACCTATTGTTTCTACAGTCACAGGCTTTCAAAAACCATTTATAATCGATCATATCAGAATCTCAAGAATATCAGTCCACACAGCAAACATTAAACCAGCTTGGTGCACATAACAGTTCGCTACATAGGAAAGTTAATAATTTACATCAGGATGCAGCCAACATCAGAAATTTTTTCTCAACGTAATCAGTTTCAAAGTAACATGCAACAGCAACAATCACCTACTTTTCAACCTCACAATAATATGAGCAGACTACAAAGAGTGCGTGACATTGTTGCAAACCAGTCATTACACAATCAGATTTTTCACGCCGCTAAACCTTCTCAAGATCTACAACACGAAGGATTCGACTATAAACACTACCTATCGGTAAAGAAATTCAAGGAATTTAGAAATAACGGCACAGACCTGCATCCCCTTGGTTAGGTGCAGCGATTTTCATTTTCGGTGCCACCAAACCGGTCAGTGATACACAACCTCGAATTTATCTGTAGGTTTTTGGAGGGAGAACCTGCGATGCGTATGAGAGCCATAACAAGGAAATGTCACTCCGTCGAAGACTTCCAAACTGCTTTTCTATCTGCGTATTGGTCGGAAACTATTCAGCGAGGCATTAAAGACAAGCTAATCAGTTTACCCAATTTTGGACACTACAGTTTTCCCACTATCACCCAGTTTTTTGCGTATATGGTTTAACAATACCAGTACCTGACCGAACCGTATACCCAATCTGCACTCATACAGTTATGCATCTCGAAACTTTCCGCGTTCTTTCCGAGTTTCCCTTCTCATCAGACAGCAAAAGGAAAGGATTTCAGCATTCAGGGAGTTATTGCAATTATTAGAAATTCAGCAATTGGACTACTCATTTGTTAACAAGAATTTTAATAACAGCAATCATGCTTACCACGACCAAGCACGCTCACTCCATAGCAAAAGAAATAAAAGATTTGGTACTGACAACTATTTCCATTGACATTTTAATAAGAGATAACATTTTGACAACTAGTATATTCAACAGCCCAAGAGTATCAGAATCCAGACGGCAACAGTCACAGTTTCCAGCCGCAGTTCTTTACGCAGCAGCAGCAGCCCAGAAATATTCAACAACAATACGGTCTACTAGCTCAACCGAAGGCCAATGTGCCACCGCCGAGCCTTGTGAGTACAGCCCTACCTAATAGTTTTAGGCAACCCCAAGCGAATAATTTCTCCCACAAAAACCAATGGTCGCAGTCACATCGAAACGATCAACAGCAAAGTAATTTTCACAACTAACATAAAGAGAATGACCACCAATTTAAGGTAATTTCGGCAACAGCAGCTTTCATAAGAATCAGCCTCAGATCGTTATTAATGAACCTAATGCTCGTTTCCTCCCACGGCGGCATTCTGCAGACCAAAACAACCGCACAGAATCACCACAGCCATCTTCTGCCACTAATCAGTCCACTAACAATGCACGACTAGAATCTACCGACGTAGTTCAATCGGACAGTATGCAGTGTTATTCTGCTTCTCATGATACTGTTCAGAAAAACATAACTTTCGATTACATTAGGGACACACTGTTGCAAGAGAGACACCACACTCAAAAGAATATTTCTCATCCCATAGTTAAAATTAAAATTGGCTCGTATTTATTTTCTGCAGTGATAGACTCTGGTTCACTAGTAACAGTTATAAATGAAACAGCATTTCAAAAATGTAACGCCGATAATATTGTATACACGAAAGTTCGAGGCGCAATCTCTAACAACGGAATAGATGTGAAACTGCAAATCCACCCATCTTTTGTACGTACTGATCACACATTTAATGCTAATTTCTGGATCTTTCCCCTCTTAACAACCAACGTCATCCATGGTATGGATTTCCTTGTCGAGCATAACGCTGTTGTCCACTTTAAGAAGTCATTGCTTACATTGAAATCCGATACGCAACAACTAGCTGTCACTTTTCACAATAGTTTGTCAGCTAAGGAGCAAGATATTAACAGAGTATAAGTCATTTCAGCATCTGAGAAAACTAATTGGTATACAACATTCTTTACAGACACGTATTTACGTAGTAACAATATCCCTAATGATTTGGACTACGACGTTGTGCAGATCACCTACAGTAATGTAAATGATGTAAGGCTTCGACCGACGATGAGCGCGAGCAGTTGCACTATAGTCTGTTACAGCATTCTGAAGTATTTAGCGCTGTACCAGGAACCTTGCCCAGTTTTGTTTACGAATTTCGAGTAAAATCGCATGATACATTTAAGGCAAAATGTTATTCCATTCCGTTCATCTGCAGAGTTAAGCAAGAATTTCAGGCCATTTTAGACCAAGGTTTCATTGAACCAGCCGTTAGTCAATATATTAACCCTCTTCTCCTTGTTAACAAGAAAGATGGCTCACTTCGCCTTGTGTTGGATTCACGTGAGATCAAAAAAATCATCCTTACTGAAACCGATCGTCCGCAAACGCTGGAAGAGCTCTTGCAGAAATTTCACGGAACGTCAATCTATTCCACTTTGGACCTAAAATCTGGATTCTGGAAATATTGACGACGTTCTAATTGCAGAACCTTCATGGTCGGAACCTCTGTTCTTCGCATGCTATTCCAAACATTTCATACAGTAGGTGTATCCGAGAATGTCAGTAAATCTCATTTTAGCAAGACTTCCATTAAATTTCTAGGTCATGTAATTTTGGCAGGCGGCTTCACGCCCTATCCCGACAAACTACAAGCCATCCGTGACATTACAATTCCGTCTACCAAAAAAGAACGTCGTAGCTTCCTTGGTTTGACCAATTTTTTTCGACTTTCCATACCCAACTCTGCACTACATACCCCTCGGTTATGTCATCTTGAAAGAAATTATTCTATCACTGAACTCTAAACATTATGTGTCGTTTGGGCGCTGGATTAGCCGAGAGGTCTAGGGCGCTACAATCATAGACTGTGCAGCTGATCCCGGCGGACGTTCGAGTCCTCCCTCGGGCGTGGGTGTGTGTGTTTGTCCTTAGGATAACTTAGGTTAAGTAGTGTGTAAGCTTAGGGACTGATGACCTTAGCAGTTAAGTCCCATAAGATTTAACACACATTTGAACATTTTTGTGTCGTTTGGGCTTTCACTAAGTTTCGTCACTTTATCTACGGCAGACATACAACAGTATACACAGATGATAGAGCTATTCAGTTTGTTATCAGCTAAATTCACACATAAGAGATTTAGTCGTTGGAAACTTTATTTACAGGAATTTGATTTTATGATTGTCCACATCCCGGGAACCCAGAATACTGTAGCAGATGCACTTTCACGCTCACTATGCAGTAATAAGCAAGAAATAGCCGCTAATTACTGTCAAACTAATTTCAGCCTTCCCTACATTAAACAAGTAGCTTTTGAAAATTTTATTTCAGCATCATTAAATACACCGCGAGAGAGCACAACAAAGACGACGCCTGGAAAGAAATCAAACTACTGTGGCGTGACATGAGCCACACAACAATCAGAACTTACTACACCGTGCTCAATAACATTCACTGCGCTCGCCTTAACAGAAGTAATTGGACTCTCTGCATACCTGAAGAACTTGTCAATAAATTAATCTGGTATACACACTTGAGCTACACCCATTATGGTGCTCGCAAATGCCTTTTGATACTACGACAGAAATGCTATTTCACAAACATGGAAAAGCGTATTCGACGAGTCTTGGCGACTTGCAAAATTTGTCAAAAAGCTAAATCCTCTACGATGTCTCACATATCTCCTCTGCACCCTATTGTACCCATGAAATTAAGACATATGGCAGATGTTGATCTACACTCCTGGAAATGGAAAAAAGAACACATTGACACCGGTGTGTCAGACCCACCATACTTGCTCCGGACACTGCGAGAGGGCTGTACAAGCAATGATCACACGCACGGCACAGCGGACACACCAGGAACCGCGGTGTTGGCCGTCGAATGGCGCTAGCTGCGCAGCATTTGTGCACCGCCGCCGTCAGTGTCAGCCAGTTTGCCGTGGCATACGGAGCTCCATCGCAGTCTTTAACACTGGTAGCATGCCGCGACAGCGTGGACGTGAACCGTATGTGCAGTTGACGGACTTTGAGCGAGGGCGTATAGTGGGCATGCGGGAGGCCGGGTGGACGTACCGCCGAATTGCTCAACACGTGGGGCGTGAGGTCTCCACAGTACATCGATGTTGTCGCCAGTGGTCGGCGGAAGGTGCACGTGCCCGTCGACCTGGGACCGGACCGCAGCGACGCACGGATGCACGACAAGACCGTAGGATCCTACGCAGTGCCGTAGGGGACCGCACCGCCACTTCCCAGCAAATTAGGGACACTGTTGCTCCTGGGGTATCGGCGAGGACCATTCGCAACCGTCTCCATGAAGCTGGGCTACGGTCCCGCACACCGTTAGGCCGTCTTCCGCTCACGCCCCAACATCGTGCAGCCCGCCTCCAGTGGTGTCGCGACAGGCGTGAATGGAGGGACGAATGGAGACGTGTCGTCTTCAGCGATGAGAGTCGCTTCTGCCTTGGTGCCAATGATGGTCGTATGCGTGTTTGGCGCCGTGCAGGTGAGCGCCACAATCAGGACTGCATACGACCGAGGCACACAGGGCCAACACCCGGCATCATGGTGTGGGGAGCGATCTCCTACACTGGCCGTACACCACTGGTGATCGTCGAGGGGACACTGAATAGTGCACGGTACATCCAAACCGTCATCGAACCCATCGTTCTACCATTCCTAGACCGGCAAGGGAACTTGCTGTTCCAACAGGACAATGCACGTCCGCATGTATCCCGTACCACCCAACGTGCTCTAGAAGGTGTAAGTCAACTACTCTGGCCAGCAAGATCTCCGGATCTGTCCCCCATTGAGCATGTTTGGGACTGGATGAAGCGTCGTCTCACGCGGTCTGCACGTTCAGCACGAACGCTGGTCCAACTGAGGCGCCAGGTGGAAATGGCATGGCAAGCCGTTCCACAGGACTACATCCAGCATCTCTACGATCGTCTCCATGGGAGAATAGCAGCCTGCATTGCTGCGAAAGGTGGATATACACTGTACTAGTGCCGACATTGTGCATGCTCTATTGCCTGTGTCTATGTGCCTGTGGTTCTGTCAGTGTGATCATGTGATGTATCTGACCCCAGGAATGTGTCAATAAAGTTTCCCCTTCCTGGGACAATGAATTCACGGTGTTCTTATTTCAATTTCCAGGAGTGTATTTGGATCCATTCAAAGAACTACTAAAGGTTTCCAGAATGAGATTTTCACTCTGCAGTGGAGTGTGCACTGATGTGAAACTTCCTGGCAGAAGTAAAGCTGTGAGGGCGGGGTGTGAGTCGTGCTTGGGTAGCTCAGCTGGTAGAGCACTTTCTCGCTAAAGGCAAAGGTCCCGAGTTGGAGTCTCGGTCCGACACATAGTTTTAATGTGCGAGGAAGTATCAACTACTAAAGATTTCTGTTACATATTCGTTGCTGTAGAACCAATTGCGAAATTTTTGTCTTTCACTCCGTTACGTAAAGCCACTGCTAGAATTGTTTCTAGCGCTTTTACGAAACAGTTTTTGCCTCATATTGGACACGTTCAGAAGGTAATCTCCGACAATGGACCGCAAATTCGATCAGTAATATGCAAATGCACACTGCAAGCTAGAAATATTACACCAATTTTTATCTCCAGATGCCTCTTCCAGGCCATCAGAGCGCATAATGAATGAGATTGGAAAACTTTCTCGTATCTGCTATCACAAAAAACGTACTGATTGGGACAAGCACGTTCCAGATTTTCAAGACGTCATCTATTCCATACCAAACGACTTCAGCAAGCTTTCGCCGTATCTTGTGTTGAAAAATATAGATCAACGTAACAAAATTCGTGAAATTGTTCTTTTCCTACAACAAGAAGATTGCGTCACCATGGAATTATAGACATCGCACTTAACAATTGTAAGTAGGCTGTTTATGTTTTCTTGTTGGCAACGTTACGTAGCGCTCTGTATGGAAATCACTGGCTGTGCTGTGTGCAGTCTGTGGCTAGTTTGCATTGTTGTCTGCCATTGTAGTGTTGGGCTGCGGCAGCTGAATGTTAACAGCGCATAGCGTTGCGCAGTTGGAGGTGAGCCGCCAGCAGTGGTGGATGTGGGGAGAGAAATGGCGGAGTTTTGATATTTGTAAGAATGGATGTTCTGAGCTCCTATATATATTATGACTTTTGATGACGATTAAGGTAAATACATTGTTTGTTCTCTATCAAAATCTTTCATTTGCTAACTATGCCTATCAGTAGTTAGTGCCTTCCGTAGTTTGAATCTTTTATTTAGCTGGCAGTAGTGGCGCTCGCTGTATTGCAGTAGTTCGAGTAACGAAGATTTTTGTGAGGCAAGTGCTTTGTGAAAGGTATAGGTTAATGTTACAGTCAAGGCCATTTTTTTTGTAGGGATTTTTTGAACGTCAGATTGCATTGCGCCAAAAAATATTGTGTCAGTAATTTTTCTAAGGGGACGTTTCATATGTCGACCCTTAGCCGACGATACCTCACTGGAATCTTCTGATTTTTTCTTGTAGTTCGTGTAATTAGTGTAGCTTTTGTTTATTGCTAGCGCGTAATTGTAGAGAGAATTTCCTTTGTAGTTGTAGTTTTTCATTCTTGTACAGTAAAACAGTTGTGGCATGCATGTAGATTTACACCAAGTATTTCGCAGCTGCGCTTGCAATTAACGAGATATCATTTTCAATGCTTGTTAATGTGTTTTCTTATTTTGCTCTTCAGATTGTGCTTTTCTGTTTTCTCGTGTGAAATATTGTGACAATAATGGCGTGTGAAAAACGTAATACTAGGCTCCAAAGTAAACTGAGAAATGACAGTGAAGACGAAAGCAGTGTGTTAGCGCCACCGTGTAATGAATTAACTAATGTTCAACATAGTAATTTGGTAATTGTGCATAGGGAAATGGAGCGGGCGGCAAACAATGGCGTAGGCAGTGAAACAATTAGTGAACAGGGAAGCATTATCGATCGATCGGTCGGCAATAGCTCGCCTCAGGAATCCGAAATGACAGGACACAATTTTGCAAATACTGTAGATTCAGGTTTTGCGTCCTCACAGTTTTCTCAAATAAGTCAAGACACATTTTTTGCTTGTCAAAATGTGAATGTTGGCGGTGCAAATGCACTGCCGAAAAGCGTAGAGGAACAGATTCCAGACACTAATGCATTGTTATTACAGCTAATGCAACAAATGGAACAAAATCAGAGACAAACACAGCAAAAGCTTCAAAAGTTAGACACAATGGAACAACACCAGAGACAAACACAGCAAAAGCTTCAAAAGTTAGACACAATGGATCAACGCCAGAGACAAACACAGCAACAGTTAGACGCAATGGAACAAAATCTTCACACCACGCTTCAACAAACACGTGAAGATTTAACTACTGAGTTACATAAAATCGAATCGAAATGTCAAAAAGTCTGTAACGACGTAAAAACACAAATTTGTGAGCATTTTCAACCTATTTTTTCGCGGCATGAAAATGCATTACAGAATCACGAAGCAGCCATAAAAGAACTGCTAGCCATTGTTCATGAAAATCATGAGACCTTGTGGGCTAAAATTGACTCAGTTGTATCTACCGATTCGGTTACGCAACTTGCAAAAACTCAAGAAAACTTAAAGGACAAAGTAGATTCGATTTCAACACAAATGGACACTCTGAAACTTGGTTCAGAAAAACACACAGAGGAAATGTGTTCACTATCGGAGAAAGTAGCCGAGCTTTCGGATCAGTTCACTAACTTATCTACGAAGGTAGATGATAATCTGAATGACACAAAACCGGTAGTCTTTAATGACACAGAAGAGTGCGAACAAATTAGGAAATCCAAACAAAATCAGAATCAAATTAATACGCAACACCAAAGAGAAATCCGGGAAGTACAAGATCAGCTGACTCAGGTAATACAAGAATTACGTATTTCAGAGGCCACTCGCGCTCCAATACGGGAAGAGGGACTTAGAAATACGGAACAACCACAAAATAATAACACAGGACACTTCGGAAATTATGAAAGAAATTGGCAAGGCACACCGAACTTTGAGATGGAACCGCCGAAACGACGTAATAATGACCGACAAGCGACTCGCCAACATGATGATTTTGACTATAAGCTGTTTATTACTACACGTAAATTCAAAACATTTAAGAATTCTGACAACGACATTCATCCACAAGCATGGCTCCATCAATTCTCTCATTGTTTTCCTCCCAACTGGTCATTAGAGCACAGATTAGAATTTATGTGTGGCTACTTAGAGAATGAACCAGCTGTAAGTATGCGATCGGTCATTCACGATTATCACAGTGAAGGAGAATTTTACCATGCCTTCCTCTCAGCATATTGGTCTCAAGCTACAAAAGACCGAGTAAAACATAGCATCATGATGATGAAACACTTTGAACAATCTGAATTTTCCAGTCTTGTGAAATATTTTGAAGACATGTTGCACAAGAATCAGTACCTGTCAAACCCATACAGCCCCTCAGAACTCATCCGCATTTGCTTAATCAAATTACCTGAACATTTACGAAATATTATTTTGGCAGGACGTTGCAAAGACGACATTGAAGCTTTTCAGGGACTCTTACAAGAATTAGAAATTGACACAGACAGTCGCGGGATGCGAAAACAGGAAAACAATCACTACAGGTCACATCCGTCACAATTCCGTGACGACAGAAACAATAACTGGACACGACAAGTCTATTCTTACAACGCAAATAGTGACCAAAACAGACACCACCCATATGACAACCACTGGCAGAGTAATAATAGTTACAGAGATAGATCGCATTTCCGTATTAATGAATATGACAGAGATTACCACAGAAACAGACAATATGGGAACACATACAATTATTATCAAGGGAGACAGAATAACTTCAGACGCAGCAGTTCAGCGCACAGTTACGATTCAGGAAGAAATTCCCCACCACGTGACCGGCAAGAAAGAAACTATGGAATCTACCGACATGACGACAGACGATGTGATCGTAACGACAGAGCTGAATTGCATCAGAACTGGCGAGCTTCAAACAGGGCAGAGCCTTCTCGGCAAGGTGAATTTGTAGAAGTTCGGTCTCCTAATCCCAATAACGCGCGCGCCAACAAAGACACAGACAATGACTCGCACTGCATAGACGCTAACCTTGAGAAAAATTTCAGTATTCTTTACCAACATATACCGCATGATAATTGCGTTGAAGTTGAAACTCTGTGTACTAGGAAGAGTAAAGGTTTCCACCACATTTCTCATGTAAAACCGTTTATTGAAAGATAATCTGTTTTTTAACTTAGTCTTTGCCATAAAACTTTCACTTCACGCATTAGTACAATTTGTCACACTGAGAAACTGTTAACATGCAACAATGTTTTGAAGTTAACTATCCTGTCTAGAACCTAGGGAACATTTTTAAACAGAAATTGCGAATGCATTGTTATAGTGAACAGACGACACAGTGTTGTTATTTGTACATTCTTGCATGTTAGTTGCACGATTATGTAACGACTATAAGGCTTACATACTTAGAACATATACTGGTACTGCTAATGAGATTTTAATGCAACATTTTGGTTTACTTGAAAATACATTCTGGATTTAAAGTACTTTCTGTGAGATACCAGATGACACAGTGGTTAGTTTATGTGACAGCTACACGATTTTATCACGACGCTACTAACGAGTGACAATTTACAATATTGCTTTTGCAGTGTTTCTGTTTTATATCTGCACAGTTTTCTGTTTTATTCTGGAAAGTAAAACATGTTTTGGTAGTAACTTTTGTGGTATAGCTACAATGAGACAGCCTTTTCCGTAGCTCAACAATACGTTACAGTACAGTACTTTCTTCATCACAACAATAAGCGTAATAACCACGGTATCTATACTTAAAACATTTCACTTTTGTTTATCATGAGGTAAGTACATTGATTTCTGCAGAACTTAGCATTCGGAGGACGATAACTACGAGTCTTCCACAGAGATTATCTTACAACATGTGGCACAGTTTAGCGCTACAGTACATGTATTTGAGTGATTAATTTCGCACTTAAAACATTTATTTTTAAAGATTTTTGAATTACAATGATATAAAGGTTTTCCGTGATACATTTCATTCCATTGCTGTAATCTCTAACATCTGAGGGTATAATTACATTAATCCTCAGGGGGGTACACGTTTACTTTGTGTACCGTGTGTTTGGCAAGCACAAGGAGCCCTAGCTAATATCGTATTTGCTTATACAACTTTACACATCGGTACCATATTTCTCTAACACACAAATTACACAGCTATCTGATCATTTTGTTTGCTACATCAGTGACACATGTTTACGCAATTACACAGTTGGGTAACTTCACACTTATGATATTGTATTTTGTCTGTACTTTGTGACCTGTTCATATTTTTTCAGAACCATTGTGATACCATGAGAGCGTTGAATGACGTATTTGGTAAGGGAGCATGATTTTAAAGTACGTTTGAGTTAGATGACACTATCGAAATGAGCAGAAAATATTTTTTAGGTTTTGACATTATTGCAGAAAGCTACGACGTTTTTGAGATTTGACTGAGGTGTTATGATGTTATTTTTACGACGACGATGTGTATTATGCTGCTGAGGTATGTTTATGGTCAATAAGCTGATGCTATATGAGGAATTTGATTATGCTACGTATCTGTTATGATGAAATATTGAAGAAGTGTCGACGAATATTTATATGTGTAATAAGGTATGGAGTAATGAATAGTGGTTAGCGACTCTGACTTGTGAAAAATGATGTTGGAAACCAAGTATCGTACTTTAAGAGTTATGAAATGTGTGTAAATGCGTGAATGTATCACAATGCTGGCGAAAATTTTTTTGGCACTGTCATATTCATAAGATTTTGTATCTACACATTTGCAATGCAAATTCTCGACCCGTGTAATTTTTTATATGAGACTGCCACTGTAGCGGAAACTGCTGTCGTAAATATTTCCGTAAGAAAGTTAAGCGACCACCTGCACGTAATGCATCGTGGGCACCCAGCTGTGTCAGACGCCTGGAGAAAAAGCCATTAGTGTGTGCCTTTTCAGAGACACAGGTAGAAAAAAAAAGGGAGGCCATTATCCTTGCTATTGACATTCCTTTGTAGAAAGCATCGCAAATACGACACGCTCAAACTTGAAAACATATGATTATACTGTGGAGCTCTTAATTTATGATATTTACTAAAATGCCTAATGAAATGATGAGAAACATTTCACGGCTATTGTCTTGCTAGTTGAGAGAAATGCCATATGGCTTGCTTTATGTATTTATTTACTCATTTTGTTTAATATCTAGTTTCTAGCTGCACTGCAGCATTGGTTAAAATAAAATTTATAGATGTACTAATATAAATGAGGGAGCACAAAAAGACATTTACCTTCACAGGAGCTGCATTCATAATTTTATTTTCAAGTACTTGGTAATTTATTTTGTAGAATAAGTTGTGGTGCACCACTTTAATTACATAGACATTAAGATGTGAATATACATTTCCCTTGTCTGCATTGTTGTCTTTCATGTAATATTTTTTCTGCTTGAGCTTTGTCATGTTTAGATATAAGTTATTGCATTTGCTGCTGCTGTGTGCCAGGCATAGTGCTACTGAATTTGACTTTGTATTACGCTGTTAAGCCAGTTTTACTATGGATTTATTATTCTTGTTTGCTGCACAGTGCCTTATATTAGTTGTAATATTGCAATTGCTTTGCCAATTTGAATTTTTTGTCATTGCTGTTTGTGTTAATTGTTTTGTGCTGCTGCATTGCCTCGTCCTTTAGTTTAGCATCTGAGCTCAGTAGATTTAAGTTAGCTTAAGATGGGGTAGGCCATATAAGAGAACAAGTTGTGATGAATTGGAAGAAATGCATTGAGAAAATATAAGAAAATGGTTTGGCCAAAAAAGTATTTTGAAAGAGGATATGAACCAAAAAAGTAGGGTTTAGGGACAACAGGTTTAGGTAGGATTTTCTTGGAAATAAATGATGAGGTAAGATAATGGAAAATAAATAATGAGGTAAGAAATGTGTGAACATATAAATACAGAAAGCATGCTTGGATAGGATTTTTTTGGTGGAAACAAATGTTGAAATAAGACGAAAGATCTATGGAATGAAGTTTTAGGTTGGACTGCAGTACCAAATGTTACACTGAAAACAGACCCTGCCCTTTCCTCTTGTGTTATCCCACTATGTGTTTGCATACTCTTGTATATTTGTGTTTTTCTTGTCTTTATGTGTTTAGCTAATAAGATTTATGTTGTAGAATTTTTCAAATACTATGTTATTTTCTTCGTAAAGATGTTTAGACATTATTTATTCTGTTTTGTTTTAATGATCATGTGTGAAATTAATGTTTCAAGAACTATTCTCATTATTTTATTTATTTACTTATGTCATAATTCCTGTAACACTGATGTATATGTCTATTTCTATTCTTTTGTAAAGCCTGTATTACTACAAATGTTATCTGTATTGTTATGTTCTTTAATGATGTATTTTGTACCTTTGTAATTGTATTCTTATGTTATAACATTGTAATTGACACCAGTTCATCATATTATTAACTTGTAATTTCCATTTCACTGCACACATTTCTGTTGGTCATAGTATATGGACAATATGTGAGAAGTAGGGACTGCTAGTGTTTGTACGTGTGTTAATCATTCAGCAAGGGACTGGATAACAGCATTGCTGGTTCTAACGACAATTCCAGAAACTTTGTGAGTGCACAAGTGGTGGTTTATGGACTTGCTATATTCTCTGCAAGACTCTTCGATGGTGATTGTGCACCTGCACAGTCGCAACAGATGGCTGCTAGCTATCTCTACAAGGACTACAGTGGGTCTACACCTTTGATGACTCACCAACACCATTATTTCTACAAGGACTGCAGTGGGTCTGCACCTCTAGTGGCCCACCCATAACGTAATCTCTAACAAGACTGCAGTGGTCTGTTCTCTGATGACCTACCTACCAATATTCCTTGAAACTTCGACTGACTCTGCGGTGGGTTTGCTCTGTTGTGGCCCATTACCTGTCAGCATGTCAAGAGTCAGCACTGTCTTTCCGTTGGAAGGATAACACTACTTCTTCAAGACTGCATGGAAATCCACTACCTCCGTGTGCATTGTCTTTTATTGCTCGGACTTTGAGAAAAGAAACGGCAGTTTTACTGTGATGGAAATGGAAATGTCGTGTGGCTAGGACCTCCCGTCGGGTAGACCGTTCGCCTGGTGCAGGTCTTTCGATTTGACGCCACTTCGGCGACCTGCGCGTCGATGGGGATGAAATGATGATGATTAGGTCAACACAACACCCAGTCCCTGAGCGGAGAAAATCTCTGACCCAGCCGGGAATCGAACCCAAGCCCTTAGGATTGACAGTCTGTCACGCTGACCACTCAGCTACTGGGGCGGACTTTACTGTGATGAATGATCAGGACTGTCTTTATGGACTGTGAGAAAATTTTAGCTTTTGACCAACATTGTATCAATAAGTGTGTTCATTTGATTTCTTTGTTATTGTAATTATGAAAAATTTTATCAAATCATTATTGGCCACTGCCCAAAACAATTTGTAATTTTTTTGTGGGGAGCATGGGGGCTATGTAAGTAGGCTGTTTATGTTTTCTTATTGGCAACGTTACGTAGCGCTCTGTATGAAAATCACTGGCTGTGCTGTGTGCAGTCTCTGGCTAGTTTGCATTGTTGTCTGCCATTGTAGTGTTGGGCAGTGGCAGCTGAATGTTAACAGCGCATAGCGTTGCGCAGTTGGAGGTGAGCCACCAGCAGTGGTGGATGTGGGGAGAGAAATGGCAGAGTTTTGATATTTGTAAGAATGGATGTTCTGAACTCCTATATCTATTATGACTTTTGATGACTATTAAGGTAAATACTTTGTTTGTTCTCTATCAAAATCTTTCATTTGCTAACTATGCCTATCAGTAGTTAGTGCCTTCCGTAGTTTGAATCTTTTATTTAGCTGGCAGTAGTGGCGCTCGCTGTATTGCAGTAGTTCGAGTAACGAAGATTTTTACGAGGTAAGTGATTTGTGAAAGGTATAGGTTAATGTTATAGTCAAGGCCATTTTTTTTGTAGGGTTTTTTTGAGAGTTAAATTGCTTTGCGCTAAAAACATTGTGTGTCAGTTTAAGCACAGTCTTGTACAATTTTTCAAAAGGGGACGTTTCACAATTTAAAGCGTGCAGCACAGCGCCGAGAACGTAAAAAAATTTACAAATATAGAAGAAAAACAGGTTAGTAACCTCCAGGAATTTCGCAAAGGCAAAAAGTGTTGGTACCCACTCACTACCTGTTCAACAGCAGAAAACGTTGTTGCAGTAAATTTGAACTTTTATATTCTGGACCTTTTAGGATACGTTATCTTCCCCATCCCTATGTGGTTCATATTGAAACTTTACGGACGAGAAAATCGCGAGGCAATCATCACATAAGCAATAAGCACTTTATATAGTAACTTCTGCATTGGGTCATTTCACATAGCTAGATAGAAACTTGATGATCACATACCACTACTATTTATTTTTCCTTCGTTCAGCTGTGTATAATTTTTTTCTTTTTTTTTTTTTTGCTATTTTTCATTAACTTTGCTAATTGCCAGTTTTTTTTTTTTGTTACAGATGTGCGTATGTATATTGCCAGCTTTAATATATGCTTATTCTGATTTACATATAAGTGTACATTGTAATATGGAACAACACAGGTTCATTTAACTTGATACATTTCCCATGCTTATACAAATTCTATTCGTACCTCGTCTTCACAATTCTGTAATTATTCAGGATTTTATTAGCTGGCGACGTGCCCAGTAGGGAGAATCCTGCAGGTCGGTTCTCTTACCGTACGTTTACGCTTTGCACAATTTTCTGTTTTCATACGGGTGTACATGGAAACAACAACCGAAAGAGACCACATTTATTTTGACGTGTGTCCAGCCGATCACATCCTTTGGGTGGTCGGACCGCTACAGACTGTAAGTCAAACAGTTTTTCATAATAAGAATTAGTGTCCTTTTGTATATTGCCTCTATAAATCTTATCAACTGAAGACATAAAGTCTGTATATGAGTCCGCGATCATTTTATTTTGAGCCCTTTTATTTTCCCAAGTCCGTCTTGATCACATAGATTTCTTTTAACTTTGTAACTGAATTCGGCTTATCGTCATGTTTAACTTGACGATGATTTATGTCAGAAATTTTAACGATCTGAAGATGGCGATAAGCCGTAACCAGTCATAAACTGTAAAGAACTCTATAGATCTAATGATCACTTATTTCCAATGCTACTTTGTCTTTGCTGATACCATGTAATGTTATATATTTTATGATGCTATGCTACTCCACTATGCTGTTATTGCACACACTATGCAAGATATTATTACTGCTGCCATTTACGCTACTGCCTGATGAATTATTATTAAATATTTTGTTAGGTCAGACACTCTTCGTATTTTATAATGTTGCCATGTTTCATTTATGACCATTCTTGTGCTCTATATTGCTATATATCTCTTGTACTTGGTGATGTCACTAGTTTACTTGTTTTCACCTATGTAGATTTAAGAAATGAATGTATCCTGTAGCTCATGTCCATTGCACATACTCATCCATTTCTATAATTTGCAGAATCAATATATTGAAGTCTCATTGTATCCAAGCGAGCCATTATGCTCATAAATAGAACCACATGAAAGTGTGAAATGTGCCACCTATAAGGAGTGCAAGAAATGCATTACACAGAAAGCGTGACATACGCAACTTATGTGGAATACTGAACACCACTAGGTTGCCTACAAAGATTTAGGATTAAGGATATTTTTTCTCTGCATTTTGTGTTAGATACAAGAGTATTATTAGAATATCTAATGAGTGTTCATGCCCAAGGCTGCACTCCAATAATGAGGATTACATTTACATACTGATAATTTTTCTTAATGATATTGTATGATGCTAACATATACACTCCTGGAAATGGAAAAAAGAACACATTGACACCGGTGTGTCAGACCCACCATACTTGCTCCGGACACTGCGAGAGGGCTGTACAAGCAATGATCACACGCACGGCACAGCGGACACACCAGGAACCGCGGTGTTGGCCGTCGAATGGCGCTAGCTGCGCAGCATTTGTGCACCGCCGCCGTCAGTGTCAGCCAGTTTGCCGTGGCATACGGAGCTCCATCGCAGTCTTTAACACTGGTAGCATGCTGCGACAGTGTGGACGTGAACCGTATGTGCAGTTGACGGACTTTGAGCGAGGGCGTATAGTGGGCATGCGGGAGGCCGGGTGGACGTACCGCCGAATTGCTCAACACGTGGGGCGTGAGGTCTCCACAGTACATCGATGTTGTCGCCAGTGGTCGGCGGAAGGTGCACGTGCCCGTCGACCTGGGACCGGACCGCAGCGACGCACGGATGCACGCCAAGACCGTAGGATCCTACGCAGTGCCGTAGGGGACCGCACCGCCACTTCCCAGCAAATTAGGGACACTGTTGCTCCTGGGGTATCGGCGAGGACCATTCGCAACCGTCTCCATGAAGCTGGGCTACGGTCCCGCACACCGTTAGGCCGTCTTCCGCTCACGCCCCAACATCGTGCAGCCCGCCTCCAGTGGTGTCGCGACAGGCGTGAATGGAGGGACGAATGGAGACGTGTCGTCTTCAGCGATGAGAGTCGCTTCTGCCTTGGTGCCAATGATGGTCGTATGCGTGTTTGGCGCCGTGCAGGTGAGCGCCACAATCAGGACTGCATACGACCGAGGCACACAGGGCCAACACCCGGCATCATGGTGTGGGGAGCGATCTCCTACACTGGCCGTACACCACTGGTGATCGTCGAGGGGTCACTGAATAGTGCACGGTACATCCAAACCGTCATCGAACCCATCGTTCTACCATTCCTAGACCGGCAAGGGAACTTGCTGTTCCAATAGGACAATGCACGTCCGCATGTATCCCGTACCACCCAACGTGCTCTAGAAGGTGTAAGTCAACTACCCTGGCCAGCAAGATCTCCGGATCTGTCCCCCATTGAGCATGTTTGGGACTGGATGAAGCGTCGTCTCACGCGGTCTGCACGTCCAGCACGAACGCTGGTCCAACTGAGGCGCCAGGTGGAAATGGCATGGCAAGCCGTTCGACAGGACTACATCCAGCATCTCTACGATCGTCTCCATGGGAGGATAGCAGCTTGCATTGCTGGAAAGGTGGATATACACTGTACTAGTGCCGACATTGTGCATGCTCTGTTGCCTGTGTCTATGTGCCTGTGGTTCTGTCAGTGTGATCATGTGATGTATCTGACCCTAGGAATGTGTCAATAAAGTTTCCCCTTCCTGGGGCAATGAATTCACGGTGTTCTTATTTCAATTTCCAGGAGTGTATTTTGTCTATGTTGACTTCTCTCTACGAAAATATGTCTTCTCTTGTGCCACGTCATTAGAGGTGTTTGTGGGAGACTGTCAGAGAAGCTTTGCACCTAAAAACATTTTTTCTCACCATTCCTTATGAGACTGCATATGATACTGCCGGCTTATGTCGGAATGTATGATTCCTTGCTTAGGTTTATAATCAAATTTCCAGGTTCCACTGTTTCTGCTATTCATTCGCATTTTTGCATATTTATCTCATGATTTACTGTGGTATGTTAGATTTATCTAGTCAGTAAGCTATATTCCACTTAGTCCTCCTGTCTTTATGGTTGTGTATACTATAATCATATTTTCTCTGCTCTGGCCTTACCAGTTCTTGACTCAAGACGAATGACAATTGACTCTTAATCATTTTCTTTACAGATAAAGTGCACTGCCCTTATCTATAATTTCCATATCCTTCCCTGTCGCTAGGCGCATTGTTAGAGACATAGGTCATTTAGTAGACTGAAATGTATGAAGCCCTAAGGGTGCTATAAGGCCTATAAATATTGTCATTCTGGAAACATCCCCCAGGCTGTGGCTAAGCCATGTCTCCGCTATATCCTTTCTTTCAGGAGTGCTAGTTCTGCAGGTTCGCAGGAGAGCTTCTGTAAAGTTTGGAAGGTAGGAGACGAGATACTGGCAGAAGTAAAGCTGTGAGTACCGGGCGTGAGTCGTGCTTCGGTAGCTCAGATGGTAGAGCACTTGCCCGCGAAAGGCAAAGGTCCCGAGTTCGAGTCTCGGTCGGGCACACAGTTTTAATCTGCCAGGAAGTTTCATATCAGCGCACACTCCGCTGCAGAGTGAAATTCTCATTCTGGAAACATCCCCCAGGCTGTGGCTAAGCCATGTCTCCGCTATATCCTTTCTTTCAGGAGTGCTGGTTCTGCAGGTTCGCAGGAGAGCTTCTGTAAAGTTTGGAAGGTAGGAGACGAGATACTGGCAGAAGTAAAACTGTGAGTACCGGGCGTGAGTCGTGCTTCGGTAGCTCAGATGGTAGAGCACTTGCCCACGAAAGGCAAAGGTCCCGAGTTCAAGTCTCGGTCGGGCACACAGTTTTAATCCGCCAGGAAGTTTTATAAATATTGTGTCTTTACTCATATAATACCATACTTTGATTTAATGATCCTATTTATCTAATATGTACTTATACAGGCCATACAGAGCCACACTTTTCTATACTACTGCTATTTATGCACTTTGTTCTTGTAAAAGCCATGTCGAATTATGTATTCTTTTCATGAATTATGCATGGGCCTCTGAGTGCCATACGAAGTTACAGGTAAATGATATTTATGAATATTTTATGATAATTTCTCAGCTTTGATCTTCATGCTATGTACATCCAATCAACTGTGAGTCACAAAGAAGATTTTTGTCACTTTTTAGTTATTAAGGTCAGCAATTATTTCATGTAATACTAGGCCACTTGGAGCCCCAGTCATTTTATGGCTATTAAGACCAGCATTTATGTATGTAGGAAGGTCACTTTGAGCCTATATTTATATTTTTTATGCAATTCTTTTAAACATTAAGATTTGTGTGTGTTCTAAGCAGAAGGCCACCTGGAGCCATTCAATTCTTGATTTTACTGTAAGGTTTTCTTAAGTAATTGTGTCACAATATTGCATAAACAAGGCCACTGAGAGCCAGAATTCTAATTTTCATGACGTTTTATGTGTAATCATTTAACTAAAATGACCATTGAGAGTCAGGAACTTTAAATTTACACTCCAGTTTATGGAAGTTATGTACCCATGCGTACATCTTATAATAGCCACTTGTAGTCAACTTACGACCTTCAATTAATATGTATACATTAAATAATGGTCATATGCAGCCCTACCATGAGTATTTCTTATTACCTTCTTAAATATTTTTTCAGGATGTATACTATGTAAAATGAACTTGTAGCTATCTTGCTATTTTTCTAATATATCTAACCACTGCTCTGTGCATTATGATAGGTATATGGGCCATTGTAGGTTACTATGTTGTATTATCCATTACCAATAATTTTGTCTTGCCTTGTTTGCTTAAATATTTTAGTCTTGTTTATTTAGCATGTATGATAGTATTGATATACTCACAGAAAGACTAATGCCACATTTTTTAATAATTATTGTATGCAGATTATTGCCACACTTGTCATTATATTTTATAAAACTGACATGTCATAATGTACAGCACTATGGCTTAGTCCAGTTCATGGTTTTATTAGGATATTGTATGTTTACTGTTCACTGTTTATTTATTAGAAGTTAACATGTTGCAACACTCAGTGTAGGCTCATTTGGAACTTACACAGACATTTTGCTACAGTTATTAGGACCTTACCTGTCTTACTGCTTCCCACCTTCCATCATCCAATTTCCTCCCTCTGCTCATGGCATTGGAGCTATTGGGTATCATCATTGTGGCTATGCACAATATGGAGCGATGAAGAATCTTCAATTTCAAATGTAGTGATAATGATCATCATCACAATACAGATGTAGTGAGAGCAACTAACTTTGGGTCTTGGTAAATATAGTGCCAGGTACCAATTATACCTTTGTACTGGAATGAGAGTATGGTGACATGTTTAGCTCTTCTTTGACGCTGGACTTTATAATGCAGCCACATCTACATCGTTATAAGCATCAGTCATTCACCTACCTTTCCTTAACCATTTTCCCAATATTTTTATTGACAACTAGTGATGTACTTTACTCTTAGTTTCAATGATGTTATGCATCTTCCAGCAACATGAATTTATATCATTTTATATATGACATGACCACACTTTAAATTTACTACTTATGCCCCAGACCACCAGTTTGCTCAAGAGCTCAATGATCCTTACTGTCTTTAGGATGATATTGTAATGAATATTCTATACCTATTGTTCATATTATAAATACTGATGTAAAAATTTGGCCTATGCCTGGTGTCCAGTGCACCGCAAAATGGAATGACAAATTTAACAATCCCCACTGGAGGGTTATTCAAGGGGTCCACTTGTATGTGGAGCCCGATTTTGTAATATAATTCATGAAAAATGATCTGAAACGATTGTTATATGTGCAAGAGATTGTATGTTTTACACCACTGAACCAAAGATGTTGCCTGAGCAGCAAAACGATGTTGCCTGTGTAGCAGAATCGATTGTACGTAGGGCAGCACAGAGTGCAGTAGCAGTTGCTGTTGCACTCTGGCGTAGGTAGGCTGTAAGACTTAAAGCTAGTGGCTAGCTGTGAGAATTTAGTTGTTGGTGTATGGACACAACATAAAACAGTTTTTATAAAATGAAGTGATGAATGATACTGTAACTAAAAGGTAAAGCAACTGGAACCTATTCGTAAGATTATGAAATTTTGTATATTTAGTTTTAAGTATGGAGCAACGCAATGTGAATTTTTCGAATTCTAACAGTACCGACCCTTGACTGTACGAATCAAGTATCTTCCATCAGATTTAATGTACAGGTTGATTAGGTATATCCATTTGTAATAATTTGTGTATTTTGTAAAGCTGATACACTGAAGTTAAATTTTGGAATGTATTCTGTCAAACCATGTCAGACCTTTTATCGTGTAACAATATAAGTGTTTTTAATTACGACAGTAAGTGAGAATTGCAAAACAGTTGAGAAGTCTAGTGATATTGAAGTTAATGTAAAATGTTCCATATCAGATTTTGTGTAGGTGAAACCTTATTTTGAATAGAATTTTTAAACTGAAGCTTTCGGTCTTAGCATATACCCTTACCAGTGTTTATTTAAATCAAATAAATATGTTTTGAAGAAATCATTTTTCAGAGTCAGTAAAATATTAATGTGCTAGAATCAGAAAAGTATTAATGTTTGTAACAGCTTCATTGCGGGCAGCAATGATCAGCGCCGAGCCAATATCCAGTAGTTTCACTGACAATTTGCAAGGTTATTCAGTTATCAACCAATCAACCAATCTACTGACATTATTTGTACGAAGATATTTTACGGCTGGCATTGCACTTCGCTGTGCCAAGATTGAATATTTTCTATGCCTACTGTGGAGATACCAGAATACCAAGATTACATCCGTTGCGACTCTTGAGTTAAGGAAAATTTATTTCATAGTTTATTTGGATAGGGAATTTTATCAGTTTATTGCACAGGACCATAGAACTCGGTGCTCACGGGACTGAGAAAATTGCAGAGGGATTAATTTCATTATAGGCATTGCATAATGGTTTCCCAGATTAAGTTGTTTGACTTTTTTTTTGCTACAGTAAAACTGATTAAGCACACCATCTGCTCAACAACAAATCACACAGTAAATCTGCGTAAAACAAACATTACGCATTGCATATTCATTGGCAAACAAAAATATCAAAACTTTTATAAAAGAACGTTACAAGTTGTTCCTGTAATATTCACACTATGGCTGAAAGCTATTTAGAATTATTGAGTGAACATCCTACCAGCGCATTGGTCTTTTAAATACTGTGACCAACACAGTTAGTCCAGATTTAGGTAACAATATGCCCAGGATACTTAATTCTCTTCCCCATTCAGTGTGGCCAAAGGAAAACCCTAGCTGAAAACCTGGATGGAAGCCTTCGGACTACCTGTGTGACTTTCGCAATATGACACTTAACATTCATTCAGATAATAAAGAAACAAATTACACCATCATATTACAAGTTAATATCAAATAAAAAGATCAGATCATTAATAACCTATTAAGTGCTCAAGTTATTGGGTGCCACAGGGCTGATTCTGTAGGGACATGCATATCAAATGCCATTATTCATTCGGTCATTTTTAAAAAGTTCAGTGCTCTTTAGCAAAAGAAAGAAGTCCTTCAAGTGCGAATTATTAATGACAGTTCATCCTTAGTTTAATTTCTATTAATAAAAAATATAGTTTGATTGTACATGGATGCACATTAAAGTTCAAATTTTCTAGTTCACACATCACTTCGTACACAAAAATGTACGGTGCAGACTGACACAAGCTATCTGTTAATGTGTATAAGGTACTATGTAAGCTTTCTAGTAATTCACTCCATTACAAGGAAAATGTCCAGTACCCACTGGTACTGTCTATTATTAGTCATAATACTGAAGTTCTGTGATCTATTTTCTTACGACATTAATGTTTAAAGGTTATACACACCAGTTATTTTGTTAGTTGGTCACATAGAGTTTTATAAACTGATGTAAGACGTGTATATTTCTATTGTCTATTGTCAAATCACAATTTATGAAAGATGTTTATATTTTATTAATAGGGTTCAGTAGGAATAATTAATATTTGTCATGTTGGAAATAATTGTGGTAGCAGGAAATGTCTGCACCAAAGTATTGTTGGCAAGAGAGACCGCAAATTGATATAATTTTAAATAGGGCGGGAGAGACCGCGTATGGATACATTTTAAGAAAAGAGCGGGAAAGACCGCGCATTGATACATTTTGTAATGGTAGCTGGGATTGTCTGCACCAGAAAGCATTGTTGGCAGGAGAGCGTTCGTAGGAAGTCAGTAGTAAGCGAGATGTGAAGCGAGTCGGTAGCAGGTCTGAAGCGAGAGGTTGAGAGGAGCAGTGTGCCTGCCAGCCACCAGCTATGATTTACAAGAGATTATAAACGGATGTACAGAGACATCAACTAACTATTATCATAATAGGAACTAATATTAGTGAATTATTTTCTTTGCGAAACTCAAGACTACTGAAGGTATGTTTGCGCAATGCTAGTTGTAAGGTTATTGTAAAAAGTAAGTCCCATTTGAACGTTTGTAAATTCATTTCATTCAGAATATAATTAACTTTTGCCAGAAATGTTGCATTTCTAATTATAATCCATCCCAAAAACCATGAACGTGAAACTTTGCAAAATTTTATTGTTGTCAATAAAAAGTTTAACAATGAATTCGTTACTTCAGTCAAATTAATTAAAGAATAACGTCAGCTTTGGTATTAAATACAGCCACTTATTATGAAAGCCCACCAGCAGCTAACAGAGTATAGTAAAACAGAGTAAGTATATTCATGTCACAGTTCGATGTAGCAGTCAAATGGCGATCCAGTAACAGTAAAAGAGGTAAGGAACAGTTTTGAGTTATTTCAGATAACGACTGAGGGCCACACGACGACGACACATTCTATGTTTCGTCGAAATAATCCGAAAATCGCTTTTAAAAAGCAGCAATTAAATTTGTATGTGAAGATTGAGAAAGAGAATAAATTTCAAAGGGAAGATTTGATTTGTTATTAAAAAGCAAGAGATAGAAATCTTGAGGGAAGGTTACATAGGTTATTGTAAAAGGGAGGATTATCATTAACAAAAGAGGTATAGAGGAGACGGGAAGGTTTCACTGACAACAGTGGGAATATCGCCGTCGTCGTGTCGGTAGCAGGCGACGTGAATGACCAGACGCGGTCGTTGGTAAGTGGCCTTAATGACCGGAATGCGCTGATCGGTGTTTGTGTTGTCGATGACCGTTATGTGGTCGACGGCGGGAAGCATCGATGACCAGGGTGTGGTCGGCGGCCCCCGCTGCTGGTTGAGCCGCCGTCCGTTAGGCTAAGCGCCAACTGAGACGCGTATAGCACGTGTCTCGTGATACGAAGCTACTGCGCGACGCGCACGTTCCGCACACGTCGCGTTGGTCCTGCGCATATTGCGAAGCGTGCACATAATCCGCACGCGCCGATTGGCGACTCTCTGCGCTGGAAGAGCCGTAGCGCGCGCACCCTGCAATGTTTTTCAAACCACTTTACAGAAACTATTCAGTGAAAAGATTAGATTTTTGCCTTACTTATAGCGTTATATGTCAGCTTCCTGATGAATTGCCCGTTTCCTCGCTAATGGTCATACTTATTGTTAGGTACACATTTTAGTAAGACACTACGCAAAATTCTAAAAGTTTGCAATGGCAAATAGGGTTCGCTATGACTTTGCGTTTGGTACGTAATACTACACATGTTACTGCGTATGAAATTAAGCGAACATGTTGAATTATTCTTTAGACTTGGGGGGAGGTCTCTATCTGCCTCCGATCTCGAGAAAATGGATCCTATGTAGTGCATTCACTATCGATCTCACGCCCGCGATAATGAAATATTTACATCCCTCATATCTCCTAAAGCGCTCGAGACATCGAAACGAGATTTCGTCGAATGGTGGCACACAAGGAGGAGAGTACTTTGCTAGTTCGTAAACGCACTGAACTTTCTTATCTATGACGATATAGCAAAAGTTGTAATTTCTATTTATTTTTTTCATGCCAGTGGCTGTAATTCTTTGAGAGTTGTCGACAGCTAGTGAAACAAAGAGTTTCCTAGTATGAAAATAAACATGAAATATCTTCTCTTATGTTAATGCAAACCGAGATAATGCGGTTTTTCGTAAGCTGTTGAGCTCTTTGGTCGGCAATTACTTGTTTAATGAGGCACTGTTTCAGAATTCTGTCACAGTAGCTGCGGCAAAAATGAGTTTGTGCAAATTATGCTGTGTTTTGGCAAAAGAAGTACAATTAAAGCTGTCAACAAGAGAAATGTGTCCATAATTCATAAAAGGTGATTGCATCTTCGAATGAGAAAAGGTTAACAATTCACACAGTTCTGTTGCAGTTTTGGTTGAATTCCATAACCCATCGTATTTTTAACGCTAAGCGACTGGAATGGAAACTTACCAAAGGATTTTATTCCTTTTCTTCATTTGTGCAATATTAAAATAATGACGAGCCTACCCTTCATGTGGAATGACACGCACATGCCAGATGCTGATTGTTCACGTATGCCTTGCCAAACTGACAATGCGTGATTCGCGAATAAAGTAGTTGTTACTGAGAAAAGTAAACAATTAATACGTGGCACGACACAATGGTCAGCTAAAAATATGCGCGCGACATGAATGCGGAAGCTAGCCAAGTGCGTTTTGCCACAGGAAGAGTTCAAGTCGTTCGAAAAACATTGTCATGAAAGTAGATCTGCTTTGTCAGCAATACATTTCAACAAATTAAATATATCAGATAAGCACACTCTTTCAGAATACTCATACTTTGGGAATAATACCGATCACTACTTCATTTGTCTAGTCTGTTGTATTGAAATGTCCCCGTAGAAAATTAAGAATGACAGTGCTGGAAAAACTCTTACGTCATTTGATTTTCAAACAGCTGATCAAAACTAAACGCACTGAGACTATTTTATCTTTACTTATTCTGACCATGTCTAAACTGACACAATATTTTAGTGCAACTCAATCTGACTTTCAATAATCCCTATGAAATAATGGCCCTGACTAACAATAACCTATACCTTTCATGAATCATGAATCACTTACCTCACACAAATCTTCGTTACTCGAACTACTGCAATACAGCGAGCGCCAATACTGCCAGCTAAATAAAAGATTCTAACTACTGAAGGCACTAACTACTAATAGGAATACTTAGAAAATGAAAGATTTTGATAGAGAACAAACAATGTACTTACCTTAATAGTGTTCAAAAGTCATAATATATGTATAGATTCGTGACATCCAGTTTTACAAATTTCTTTTTTCTGACGGACACACGTCCGGATGGTCCACTCATAGTAACCTCTCAAAACTCTAGCATCTCTCTCCCCACATCCACCACTGCTGGCGGCTCACCTCTAACTGCCCAACGCTACGCGTTGTTCACATCCAACTGCCCAACTAGCGAATATTCCAACAATGAGTCCAACCAGCCACAGACTGCACACAGCGCAGTCAGAGATTTTCGTTCAGATCCCTAAGGGGCTTTACCAACATAATAAAAAAAATTACAAATTGTTTTGGGCAGTGGCCAGTACTTATTTGCGATTTTTTTTAATATATTTCGATCCCTACTATTCACTTAATTTGAAGAACTGGCGTCTATACAATTACAAATTTACTTTGGCATCTCTCTCCCCATATCCACCACTGCTTGCGGCTCACCTCCAACAGCCCAACGCTACGCGCTGTTCACATCCAACTGCCAAACGCTACACTAGCGGATATTCCAACAATGAATCCAACAAGCCACAGACTGTACACAGCGCAGTCAGCGATTTTCGTACAGAGCACTACTTGGCGTTACCAACATAAAAAAACCTAAACAGCCTACTTACAGTATAATTAATTTGTTAATGCTGATTGTGTATATGCAACCACGGAAATGATTTTTCTCATCACAACGAGCCGATTAAAATATCGTTATTCGTGAGGGCTTCTCGACCGTTTCTAGCTTGCAGCGGAAATGTGATGTCCACATGTACGTAGAAAATGTCTCTTATTCTATCCATATCCAAATAATGACAGTGAAACTTACGTACTTCATATCTGGGATGCTTTTTACCAGGAGTACAAAGAGGCCATACTTGTGGAAGATAAGCCTTTTCCACGTTCTGTAATAGTTCGTAGAGAACATCAGCTTAACAGGCAGCTAGTATGTAACCTTGTTATGCTTTCCTGCCTTGATTCTAGATCAAATGATTTTATAACATTCCTTACTTCCTTCTTCACTACCCTCACGATGTATCGTCCGTCCCTTCTTACGATCTGGAAACATTGTGGAGGTAGAAGATAATTCCACTGGCTAATGGCTCACAGATTTTGAACTGTGCATTGTTCTTCACAAAAGAATAAACAAAACAAAAAAGTATCAGATATATGTAACTGAAAACTATTATGTACTAACGGAAAGAGGTGGAGCGCTTAAACGGCGAAAAACGAAACACTACTCAGTGACAATAAAATTCAGTATACCGTAAGGCTGACTTTTCGGATGGGCAATGCTTCTTCTGCCCATATGTGCCATGCCGAAGTGAGCAGCATATATCAGGACTGTCTTCCCGCTCCCCGTCTCACCCCTTCCGCCGCAGTATTCGAGTGACGCGCGGCGCGGGAAACTGTGCCACAAACACAACGCCGCGCGACCTGGCTCAGGCGCGTGTCCCAGTCGCGTCGCGTCGCACTTCGCGCGGTTCCATTTGAACCTGTGCAGTTACATAAAAAGCGCGCTGCGCTGCGTTACACGCGCTGTACGCGTCTCAATTTGCACCTAGCCTTAAGACGGTAAACTCTCCCCTCGTCGTAGACAGCCGAAGAAGACGACTGTGCAGGATGAGGAACGCAGCTCCCGGATGAGTTGCAGGAACTCGGCACTGCTTCCTGGAGACCTCCGCAGAAACTCGACTGGGATAGTGAACATGAAAATCATCCAAAGGGGCATCGGAATCCATTCATACCTTAATGTCCGCTGTAAAGAACTCACAAATTAGTACATTATCGCACGTAAGATGTCTAGTACATAGTACGTCTGCGAAGTTTTTCATGTTAAGCCACTGTAGAAATATCGCCAGTTTCCTAGTTCATGGAAGTTGCTTACAGATTCACATTAGTTCACTGATCTCATTGCACTTAAATATAATTTTACAGTTTGTACTGGCTTCAGGTAAATTAAACATATTAACACCTTACAGTGGCTGCAAGCATCTGCAGTGTCCTATTTGCCGCAGAAATGTTTATTTCAGTTTAAAACTTTTGCAATGTTTAAATTCTTAGACAACATAGTTATGTGGAGATAACAGCGATTGGATTACTTATAATCAGTTATTCAAAATGACTGTGGCATTAGCACGGTTGGTAACTATCACCAACCGTGCACAGGCAGGGTGACGACTCCAGCGAGGGACCAAATGGTGTAAATTGCCCTGAAGATGACCCCACCGCGGGTTGAAACCGGTTGGCGACAAAATAAATAATGCGATTGTGACTGTCATTTTGAATAATTGATTTTGCATTGTTATTAATAGCACCTTCAACGCCATTTTATTTAACAGTTTACGGAACGCCGCTGCGCTTTCAGTGTAACAGTCCTCCTCGCAAGTCTTCAGACATTCGCTGCGCTGCCGTCCGAAATGCATCGTATTCAACGGGTAGTCTCCCTATCACTGTCACGATTTTGATTAACATCACCGACGTACATTATTGTTTGATGAATTAATAATACAGACGCGTAAATAGTCGATTTACAGATACATATTTTGCTTACATCAACTCATGTATGTACCTCTCCACTCCATAGGCTATGATCAGTTGACCATCTTGAGTCTTGTTAGACGAGGCTCTGGCTTGACTTCTACAAAGCAAATGTCAGTCTGTTGTCTGTAAGTGCGATTATATGAAGGGGACACCAGTGTGTGTGTTCCTACAATCACGTGGGTGTGTTACTACATTCACGTGAGAGAACTACTGGGGCCTAAACACGAAATAATGTTGTCGCGAGGACATCAGACACGCATAACTCAACTGGCAAATCTGCCATTCAGATTGGGTAAGTACAGAATCTATCCCAATTTCAAAAGAAATTCAGACCTTGATATACCATGGTGCATCTTACAGTGTTAATCAAGGCACACAATGTAATCTAAGCTAGTTATGTTTCAAGTGGTTTGAGAAATTTAAACTTATGCAAAAAACCTATACTGTAGCGTTAAAAAACATTATAAAGTTTATTATACTTAATGAAACTTTAAAGAGATGTTAATTTGAATTGAAATATGGATTAACTATCAAAAATCTTCGTTTTCAAGCAAATAGCATTGAATGTGTTTTGGTTCCTATTCACAATATTACATAAAATGCAATGACAATTATTGGAAAACTTTTTCATAATCAATAGTCAAAGGCCACAGATAATATCTGTCTCCACTAGTTATGTCTTGAGCTGCTACCAGTGCATTCTCTTAATCGTCGCATTTTAAGTGATACATGAAATGAAAGACTTATGATTTACTACTACATAGTAAAAATATGTACAAGGGAAAAAGTAACAAGGTTATTCAATAAACTTCTTTAACTTTTTATAAGGGTATAAACCTTTGACAATCATGTTGTCTGGTTGTGCCAGACTGTAGCTGCCCCCAAGGGTAATTTCTACAATTTTGTAGGGAGCAGCATACAAAAGCAGCCATTTTTTATTCTGCCATTCTGGGCTTAATGACTTACGATCGTCCGCAGCTCGTGGGCGTGCGGTAGCGATTTCGCTTCCCACGCCCGGGTTCCCGGGTTCGATTCCCGGCGGGGTCAGGGATTTTCTCTGCTTCGTGATGGCTGGGTGTTGTGTGATGTCCTTAGGTTAGTTAGGTTTAAGTAGTTCTAAGTTCTAGGGGACTGATGACCATAGATGTTAAGTCCCATGGTGCTCAGAGCCATTTGAACCATTTTTGACTTACGATCGGATGAGCACCAGTTCTCCAATTTCATAGTTTCTCACACCTTTTACATTTTTCGCGTACTTTTTGTTGCGTTTCTCTGCGTCTTGGGTTAGTTTAATCAATGTGTGCCTAATTTTAGTTTCTCGTTTCTAGAACCAGCCTCACACTACCCGTCTGCCTTTGCTACTGCCAGCAGAGGTCTTCTGTACTGAGAAGAGGAAGGCTCTATTATATCCCATCTCATCCCATCTCTTATCTTCCTAAGTTTTTTTGTTACCGCTTTCTTCTTCTTTAGTGACAGGATATGTAGCGCGGCAGTATGATCCATGTGGTTACACATCCATGTTATATATATAACCTTTTATTGTTCCTAGTTTTTCAGGAAATTCTTTTGTATACATACCTTTAAAGTTAGGTCATTATTCATCAAAGTCTTTAATTATGGTTGGGGTGAATTACTAGGTGGTCAAGGTTTATATAGCTTATTGGTTTAAATCCGTTAACTGTTTCTGTTGCTGCATATCTAGACGCACCGACTCGACTAACTATTGCCAGATCAACTCCTTTGTGGCAATTAGCTCATCGCTTTGACTAAGCCGTGAAGTACAGTACCACTGAGTAGGTATATTACTGTCTAGAAACAATGTTTCAGGTCTGGTATACTCGACACGGTGGTACTTGCTGTTGTGGGTTGGCAGGAGAGCCAACACCGGGTTACAAGAGGAAGCCGAAAGGCAAGCTGGAACAGGACAAGGAAATTAGAATTTAGAAAAACGGACGTAGCTGGTGGAATACTTAACTTTAATCCATTAAAGGTGAACGTCGGTCTGACGATACATGAATCACAAGATCAATAGCAACTGATACTGGCGCCTTGCTAGGTCGTAGCAAATGACGTAGCTGAAGGCTATGCTAACTATCGTCTCGGCAAATGAGAGCGTATTTTGGCAGTGAACCATCGCTAGCAAAGTCGGTTGTACAACTGGGGCGAGTGCTAGGAAGTCTCTCTAGACCTGCCGTGTGGCGGCGCTAGGTCTGCAATCACTGATAGTGGCGACACGCGGGTCCGACGTATACTAACGCACCGCGGCCGATTTAAAGGCTACCACCTAGCAAGTGTGGTGTCTGGCGGTGATACCACATTCCTCCCCCGCAAAACGGCGTACGGTTGTGTTATAAGGCTTCCGCCTGCCGTGGGGAGGACCCCATGTTGACGTATGCGACGAGGTGGGGAGCCTAACAACAGGCGAGGCTGTGCCACCCGCACCCTGCCATTCGGACCGAGGGGAGCTAGGGAACGCCTGAAAACCTGCTCCAGGGTGTACGCCAACATGCGGTGTATGCGTCCGCAGAGAGACAGGAGGGGCCGAAGGGTCGACCTCCATCGGGCCGGGGCACCCGACGGGCGAAGACGACATGGTCCGGAGCGGGCAAGTGTTCCATGTCGGAGGACAACTGGTCACGGGAAGCGATCGGCGGCGCGTGACCCAGGGAGGCGCCCGGCGGTTGCAGCGACGCGTCCACTGCGGGCGTCGCCGGCGGGAGAACAGGCGGCGGCGGCGGCGGTGGCGGCGGCGCGTCGCCATGGGGCAAAATGGAAGGCAGCGTCGGTAACACCTGGGGCTGAGGCGAGCCAGTAGATGGGTCCCCAGGGCGCTGACCGGACGGCACCGTCGCTGAAAGCAGACGGAGACCGGCAGATCCCATGCGACGACCGAGGCGCAGCTGGTTGAGATGCCAACGCACCTCACCAGAGGCCCCCTAAACCAGATACATAGCGCGTCCGAGGCAGCGAAGAATGCGCCCTTCGAGCCAACGCCGTGAACCTCGGTAGTGACGATAGTAGACAACGTCGCCTGGAGCAACAGCAAGTGTCTGCCGCTGCACAGGAACCTGATGCGGCGGATGTAGCAAAGACATCAAGGTACGATGAGGGCGACCGTGGAGCAACTCAGCCGGCGAGCGACCATCTCGGAGCTGAGAGCGATACGAGGACAAAAAGAGCAAAAACGCGTCCTTCCGAGAATGCGACTCTTAACTTCAACATCTGTGACTTGAAAGTCCTGACCAATCGTTCAGCGGCACCGTTTGACTTAGGCGAAAACGGCGCGAACGTCAGATGTTGAATACCATTGGCCTTGCAGAATGACTGAAATTCTGCGGACATGAATTGTGGGCCATTGTCGGAAACATTAGTCTGAGGAAGACCTTCAATGAAAAAGATAGCAGATAACGCTTGGATGGTGGCAGATGACGTCGTGGAAGACATCCGGACAACAAAAAGAAAATTACTGAATGAATCTACCACAACCAACCATCGAGCATTCCGGAATGGACCAGCAAAATCGATGTGTAAGCGTTGCCAAGGGGAAGTGGCTTTTGGCCATGCAAAGAACTTCCGCGGTGGTGCTGATTGTTGTTCGGCACACACCATGCAAGTTGTTTCGTTCTCACTACACCCCAATGTCCTTGGTGGAGAAGCCGTAAGTCAGAGGACTGTAACGAACGTGGGACCACGACCCTGGACTGATCATTATCAGAACGCAACAGCAAAACACCACGTCGTAGAAAAAGTCTCTCCTGGTGAGCAGAAAATTGGCGAACCAACGGATCCCTGATTCGTGACTTTGACAAGGGCCATTGCGTAGCAAAAAAACGCAGAACGGTAGCAAGGACAGGGTCGGCAGCTGTGGCTGTAGCTACACGATGGAAATCAATCGGAAACGATTCGACCACGTCATCGGTTTCCGCATCAATGAACATGCAAGCAAGTTCGGAGGAATCGAATGCTCTATCCTCAGCAACAGGCAAACGGGACAACGCATCGGCGTTTCCGTGCTTAGCAGTGGACCGATACAAGATATCGTAGCGGTACTGCGAGAGGAAAATAGACCAGCGAATGAATTTCTGCGCTGTACGTGGAGGTACAGGCGTGTTCGGATGAAAAAGCGATGTCAAAGGTTTGTGGTCTGTGATGATGGTAAAGTGACGACCATACAAGAAATCATGAAACTTTGTAACACCAAATACGAGAGCCAATGCTTCTTTCTCGATCTGGGAATAATTTCTTTGCGCAGACGAGAGCAATTAGGACGCAAAGGCAATAGGGCGATCGTGTGATCCATCTTTTTGCGCAAGCACAGCACCGATCCCGAAATCCGATGCATCCACCATTAACAAAAGGGGTTTCTGGGGATCGAATGGCGTAAGGCAAGTATTGGAAAGCAACGCCGATTTAAACTGGCGAAAGGCGCGTTCGCATTCCATCGTCCAGACGAACGGAATACCTGTACGGCGTAAGCGATGAAGCGGAGCTGAAATGGAAGAGGCCTGTGGGATATATTTATGATAATAGTTTATTTTTCCCAGCACACTCTGTAGCTGCTTCAAATTCTGCGGCGAAGGCAAGTCTTATATGGCACGGAGGTGCTCGGGACTGGGATGTATGCCTTGGGCATTGATTACATGTCCTAGGTAGGGCAAGTCGCGAGTAAAAAACACACATTTGTCCTTCCGCAAGCGAAGACCATTTTGTCGCAAGACGTGAAATAATGTTCTGAGATTGGCTAAATGTTCTTCTTCCGTCTTTCCGGAGATCACAATATCGTCCAGATAGTTTGCTGCAGTAGGTACCGACGCAAAAACAGTTTGTAGATATTGCTGAAACAATGCAGGGGCGGATGCACACCCGAATGGCAGTCGTTTGAATCGATACAAACCAAGATGCGTGTTAACCACCAAAACGCGCTGGGATTCTTCGTCTACCGGTATTTGCAAGTACGCATCTGCTAGGTTCAACTTCGAAAAATATTTACCTGGGCACAGTTTGTCAAAAAGATCTTCCGGGCGGGGTAAAGGAAAAGTTGCAATCACTAGTTGTGGATTCACTGTTGCCTTGAAGTCCACACAAAGTCTCAATTTTCCGGAAGGTTTTGGCAAAATTACTAAGGGTGATGCCCAGAGAGAAGCCTGCACACGTTCAATTACACCTTGTGATTCCAAATCGTGTAATGTTTCTGCGACCTCATCACGCAATGCGTGGGGAACATTGCGTGCTCTGAAAAATTTCGGTTGCGCGTTTACTTTCAGTTCCTAATGTGCTTTATAGTTCTTAGCGAAACCAAGGCCTGGTGCAAAAATGTCTGCAAATTCTTCACATAGACGAGAAACACTGTCTGAAGGCACAGTCTGGTTCACTGATAGGACCTGATTTACTATAGACAAGTTAAACAACTGAAATAAATCGAAACCAAACAAGTTCACTGCAGAAGAAGAACGAAGGACGTAATATGACACAAGTTTTGTTTGTCCCTTGTATGTTGCAAGAAGGCTGCACTGTCCTAACACAGGATCTTGTGAGCCGAATAGCTAGTTAACTTAACAGTTGTGGCACACAATGGAGGTGTGCCCAGCAGTTTGTACGTGTCTTGATTGATCAGTGAAACTGCAGCTCCGGTATAGAGCTGGAATGGTATCACTTTGCCGTTAATGTCCAAATCTACAAAAAGTTTATTGTCCTGCTGACGACAAGAGCGACTGTCTCGTGCAACATGAACTGACACTGGTACAGAATCACTTGCGAATTGACAGGATTTCCGGCGATGTCGACGCACACTATTTGTGGGACGAACACAGTCACTGTTAGAGAGAGTGGTACTGAGCAGAGTGGAATGAACTGCATGAATTGCCATGGGCGAAGTTTCACGAACCTGAGTAACCTTGGTTCGAATTCGGCGCGAAGCAAAGGGCCTGGAATGGTTGTGAGTGTCCGATCTGAGCTTTTTCTGGCAAACACTCTGAACATGTCCGTTTTTATTACAGAAAAAGCAAATAGCCTGGCGTGACGGGCAATTCTCATGCGAATGTCTAGTAGCACACCACGGGCATGATTTTAGCACTGCATTTGCTTGCCTGCACGGCACACGTGGCTGAGAGCCTGGCGGCAGCTGCACGGCCAGGCGCGAGGACTGTTTACTGTTCCGTGCAGCTCGCCCGGCGGGCCGGGTAACCTGACACATGGCTGGTGAAGTTCCAAATGATTCCCGAGCAAAGTCAAGTGTGTCCTGCCGATCCAATATGTCCATCACTTGTTGAAGGGAGGGATTGACTAGTTTCAAAATCTGTTCCCTGATACGAACATCAGAAACATTCCATGCAATTGCATCATGTACCATAGTATCTGAATAAGGGAGTCCACATTGACACTCAAAAGCACAATCCCTAGTAAGGCCTTGCAAAGTTGCAACCCACTCCCGATTAGTTTGATCTGCCGTACGTTTTGTACGAAAGAAGGTATACCCTTTCGCAACTACATTGACTGATTCTTTGGAATATGCATATAATGCAGACAAAATTTCGTCGTAGCACAGAGTTGCTACGTCGCGTCGGGGAAATAATTTGACTATCACACGGTACGTTTGTACCGCGACGGAGGAAAGGAGAAAAGGCTGCCGCTCATTACCTTGAATTCTGTAGGCGGCGAGATGGAATCCAAAATTGGCGTGACCACTCCGTCCAGCTTTCCAGTGCAGCATCAAAAGGTCGAAAAGTTGGTGCAACTGCGTGTTGTGGCTGCGTTAGCGGTGGAGCGCCGGCTGTCGCATCGTTTTGCATTGCACGTTGACCCTGGACGAGCTGTCCAAGGGCATCCAGTAAGGCCTGCGTCTGCTGATTGTGTAAGCGATAAAATTCGGACAGTACATCTGGAGATTGTGGCGAAGCCATTACACAAGTAAATCAGGGCAATATCGATAAGAACGCGGATTGGCCTCGTCGCCAAATGTTGTGGGTTGGCAGGAGAGCCAACACCGGGTTACAAGAGGAAACCGAAAGGCACACGTTTTAGCTCACGCAGGCTGGCGTGACGTCTGGAACAGGACAAGGAAATTAGAATTTAGAAAAACGGTCGTAGCTGGTGGAATACTAATCCATTAATGGTGAACGTCGGTCTGACGGTACATGAATCACAAGATCAATAGCAACTGATACTGATGCCTAGCTAGGTTGTGGCAAATGACGTAGCTGAAGGCTATGCTAACTATCGTCTCGGCAAATGAGAGCGTATTTTGTCAGTGAACCATCGCTAGCAAAGTCGGTTGTGCAACTGGGGCCAGTGCTAGGAAGTCTCTCTAGACCTGCCGTGTGGCGGCGCTCGGTCTGCAATCACTGATAGTGGCGACAAGCGGGTCCGACGTATACTAACGGACCGCGGCCGATTTAAAGGCTACCACCTAGCAAGTGTGGTGTCTGGCGGTGACACCACACTTGCCATATATCCCTCCTGTGTCAATCAATTCAAACACGACTCTTTTTCCTACATTGTCCACCGTACAGGTTCCAGACGAGAGGTCGATCTTTGCGTTCCTCCCTGCGATGAAATCCCTACCCAGGATACAGGCCACTGATAAATTAATGATGACTAACTGACAACCTCAGCTGCCGACAGGTGTTGTTGTTATACCACGATGTGGACAGCTGAAAATGTGTGCCCCGACTGGGACTCGAACCCGGGATCCCGGGTTAGAGTCCTGGTCGGGGCACACATTTTCAGCTGTCCACATCGAGGCATAACAACAACACCTGTCGGCAGCTGAGGTTGTCAGTCAGTCATCATTTATTCCAGGGAAAAGCTGCACGGTCATCAACAGTAACTGTTCTTTCGAGAATAAGTTACTGTCTTCATATACACTGATAAATTGTTTATCACCAGGAATGTGCACTACAAGGCTCCATTTTCCCTTAACTGGAAGTGACGGTATCTTGTGTATTCGACATAATTCTTTGTATAAATCATATCTCACAGCGCTTGTTGATGCTCCTGTGTCCAAGATCACGGTCAATAGTACATTGCCTATTTTTCGTGTGTACTGCAGCTAGCACTAAGGATTTACCTGTCTTGTTACAAGTTTTCGGCTCATAAGTCATTGCGTATATCCTGGTCGATGTTGTAACGCAACATGTTTACAGAGTTTATAGAGGTGCCTTCACATTTCTCCTTAACCACTACCGGGAGACATGGGGTGGTCGACTTTAGTTTAAATGAGTGGACGGGCCGAGTTGTTGGTCCTGATTCTGCTGCATCATACGACTGTTCTCTTCCCTCACACTATTCTGCTCATAATTACTTCTGTATTGGATGTTTCCATCAGGTGGCACCCAATTCTGACTCGGCTGAATCGCCTGTTGGTTAGCCCACCTGTCGGCATGAGATCGATTATTTTTAGGTTACTGGAAGTTAGGATTGTTGTGTCCCCATTACTTCTCCGCGTCTCTTCCAATTATGTCCTTACTGATTATTGACGTACCCGTTCCAATTTGAATTCATGTACGCCGCAATCTGTTATGGTTGCTTATAACCACAGTTATTATGGTCACTATTGTTATGGTAATCGTTCCTTTTTCTGTTTCCGTTACCATTGCTGTTTTCATTATTATTATTATTATTACCGCCGTTCGGCGGAGGGTAACTACCGTTACTCGAACTAACTCTTTGTTCTATCTTCGTGGATCAATCTAGGGAATTTACGATGACTAAAAATCTTTACAAGTTACCTTAGGCACATTAACTAACTTTGACTGAAATAGGTAATTCCGGCTTTAATATCCTTAACGCCTCTCTGGTTGTCATGGGTTCGTCCCAGACCGAGTTTTACTAATGTACCTCCCTATATATTTTCTCATGCTGCCTAACTTCGGTTGCACATGGTCTTAGACGTTCTTGGGTACAAGCACTCCAATATTTTGCTAAGACAACGTTCTCAGATTCTTCGAGTGTTTGACAACTGCCCGCTGTTTCTATTGCCCATAGCGCGGCTTCGCCTGTGATATGTGAAGTCACAAATTATATTTTTTGTCGCTCCGTTCAAATCTTGGACAGAAAGTGTCTAAAACTTTTAATGAAAATCACCGGATGCATGGCCTTTTTCTCTGCAGAAAATGTTTGAACAGCCTGTGTTTTATGAGGCTTTTTTACAGTTTAATCTCAGCGTAGCTCGTGTTTTGTTCATTAGCTACCGCTGCGATCCTATCTGGAGCAAGTCTGTAAACATAAACACTTCGTTCAGGGAAAGTTGTTCACAGATAGCAGCCTTCGTTTCAGTAACGCCTACGACCTTGAATCATATTTCGCTCGGTTTCTTGCACACTGGATCCACCACGTTCTAGCAGTGCAGTTTTATCTTGTATTTAAGTTCTTCCACTAAGGTGTATTGAATCTGGTTTACTTTATTTTGCAATTCATTTGCTGCTTCGCCACTACCGATTGCATCTTCGTTTGACACCTTTGTACCGCATCTTGTAGCTCAGTGGTCACGTGTTCCTTAATCCCTACATCCTTTAGCTCTAACCACTGTGTCTTTCCGGTTTGAGCCGTTTCCGATTGAGCCTTCAAGTGCTCTTAGACCTGCTCAGTTCATTTTAAAGAAAACTTGTCTGATTTGTTTGTCAGTTCATTTACTTGTGTCCAGCGCGTTTTGTGCATCCTGGCACTTTTTAACATTATTAACAACCTCAGATACTGCTTCAGGTAAGCCATTATGTACTTCCTTCATAACAGTGATATCGGTTTTAAGAGTGTCTAGCTGCTCGTCTACGTTTCGTAACAGAGCATCGTAATGCTTTGTTACAATTTCGTTTAATTGATGGGCGATGTTTTCATCACGTAATTCCCCTCTGGCCTCTTGTCTCTCTTCACGTTCTTTGCCTTTAACAGCCAACTGTTCTTCGCGGGTCTCGAGTAGTTCATTAAATTGTTCGAGCTTTGCTTTATCTCGTTATTTTTCTTTTTCTTGTAACTTCTAGAAGAATATTGTAAGGAAATCATCACATGACATTCCTGTCGGCGATTGTTTCAGTATTGTAGCGTTTGACCTTGCTTCTGCAGAGGTCGATGCTGACGATTTATTATCGTCAGCCAAGACATCCATGTGGTGCTACAGAGGAATGCTGAAGATTAGATGAGTAGATCACATAACTAATGAGGAGGTATTGAATAGAATTGTGGAGAAGAGGAGTTTGTAGCACAACTTGACTAGAAGTAGAGATCGGTTGGTAGGACATATTCTGAGGAATCAACGGATCACCAATTTAGTATTAGAGGGCTGCGTGGAGGGTAAGAATCGCAGAGGGAGACCAAGAGATGAATACACCAAGCAGATTCAGAAGGATGTAGGTTGCAGTAGTTACTCAGAGATGAAGAAACTTGCACAAGCTAGAGTAGCATGGAGAGCTGCATCAAACCAGTCGCCGGCCGGAGTGTCCGTGCGGTTCTAGGCGCTACAGTCTGGAGCCGCGAGAGTGCTACGGTCGCAGGTTCGAATCCTGCCTCGGGCATGGATGTGTGTCATGTCCTTAGGTTAGTTAGGTTTAAGTAGTTCTAAGTTCTAGGGGACTGATGACCTCAGAAGTTGAGTGCTCAAAGCCATTTGAACCATTTGAACCGTCAAACCAGTCTCAGGACTGAAGACCACAACAACAACAACAACAACAAGACATCCATATCAGATTCACTGGGTATCAATTACTCCGATTTTAATTCTATTCAGAGTTTCGTGTGTACTTTCAGCTGGCTGTTCTTTTATGTTATTAAGAGATTCGGAATCGGAGTATACTTATTCCTTTCTCAATTGGTGTCTAGTTCTGGCACGATGCATGATATAAATAAATGCAGTCTTTTTCGCGCTAGCTGTGGCTGGCAGCTCAACAGTTAATTTTTGCGCCAGCTGTTCTTTCGCCTGCAAGTGTTGCTCGCTACTAAATGGAATAAAATCTCAAATAAAACTTCACACGAATACAGCCCCTTCCTGCTATGTACTCAACACACACACACCAAACAATACCAAAATCACAATAATAAAATGTACCATTGGGTATCTAGGTGCGTTCCTGACTTATCAGCACGGAAAACAGAAGGTAACACTCATTAGTTCCTTTAGTTGCAGACAGCGATAGGTCCATGCTGTATGTTATGTATCCTTGTCCTGGTATACAATTCCTTGTCATTATAATTTCCTCTCTTATCAAGGAAGGTTTCGGGATTTCAGTTACCCAAGAGATGATCATGTGGAAAGAAACATTCGTCAATTATCATAAATACAAGATAAATACAATACAGTACAATAAAATAGTTATTCCTGTTAAAATTTGTGTCTTAAGTTTAGTCGGACCCCACGTTGGGCGCCACTTACATCGTCTCTCTCCCTCTCTCTCTCTCTCTCTTCCTTTTTAACATGAAAATGCTTTGATTTTTTTTAATATCGGATGTGGTCGGGAGAAAGGTAAAGGAAATTTAATATCCTGTTGGCGTCGAGCATATTCTGCACGTGCGTAAATGCAGCTTACATATACACCGACGATAGTTAAGGTTGCTGCGCACGCACAAATGTTAGTAAAAATGGGTACAGTTTTGCTTGTAACGGTTTAATTACGTTATCCAAACTCGCGGCCAGCTCAAAGGTAATCAGAAGTAGCATGAAATATTACCATTCTTGCCCGTTAAATTATCTGTTGCGAAAGAGATAGACGATATAATCATCTACATGGCGTAAGTATTTTTACTTACGATCAATAATTTTCATTGGGAGCAAGTTGGCTTCGATGCAGGTTAAGCATTTCCTTGAAAAAAATAAATTTAATTGCGAACTAAAAGATATCGTAAGGCAAACACAAGCCTTGTTGCATACTATAGTCAAATTTGTCTATACAATTCCGTAAAAATTCTCACAAAATGAACTTGCAAATATTAATACCTGAAAATTACTATCAATATCCAAAGTATTTATTATGTTAATTTGAGAGTGAAGTGCAATATTTAATATTTAATTAAATATTACGTAATGGCCGCCTGTGAGCTATTACGACAAAAGAAAACCAGTTGGACACTCTTATACGCAACTAATTTTAAATAAATATTTTTCACTTAAATATTTTCACATGGAGAGAGAGGTTTTGTATAAGAAAAGAAAAAACTCACTTTTTACCATATATTTAAAGTATAATACGTACATCATATACTTAGTGCGTCAAACAGCTAAGCGACTTAATTCTTCAACAGCGGAGAAAAAAGTAGTAGTCGAACTTTGAACCAAGTATTTTTTATCCGTAAAGAGGTAACAAGTCCATAGTTACAAAGAATGGTTTTACATCGTGAAGTTGCTCTTTATTTACATATTTAACACGAAAAATCTCATATTGACGAGTTATAGGTTTTCTATTTGTGTGTCGTATTAGCCATGGTTTTTATCGACAGAAATATACTTGCTTTTGTACCTTTCTTAGACTTCATATTTACACCTCTGGTATAGGCTTATCTTAATTTTTGTTGGGCTTTCCAGGAGGCGTCAAAACATTCGTATCTGCTCTCCGACTCGCCACATGGAGCCGGTACGCGCTCAAACTAAGTAGTACGTAACTTTGTTTTTATTTAACGTATCAACTTGGGGTTTAGAAACGTTTTTCAATAATTTTCTGCAAGCAGTTGCGTTTCCGGCCAGCATACGGGAGATCAGACAGGACTGCGTGACCTTGTTACAATGATGAAAAGAGGCCTCTCCTAACGACTCACCCTGCATTTGTCCACTGCCAGACCTCTGTAGAGATTTCACAACCGCCTATGAATGTCTTCGATACTTTGCTCTTCCCTCAAAAGAATCTCAATGATGTGTTCTGCTTGGAGGACACCTTCGTTACAGACGTCATTCTGAAGACTATGTACAGCTCCGCCGCCTGTCGGAACTTCACGACATATAGGCGCTCAATCGGGAGTATTCCACGACGCTCGACAAAAAATTTCGCTTTTTTTTAACCGAATTTGACACAGAAAAGAGGGTTGCTTTAGTTTTTGAATGCCTCTCGTGGTTTCAAAAAATCACACAACGAAAAATAGATTTTTTGAAGCTGACTGAGGAGTTTTGCCCCTTAAATGGAATGATCCTCATCACCGAATACAAACCTGAAACGAAATTGTTAAACTGAAACTCTACGCTCAGAAGACAATCACAGAATGATTTGTAGCAATATAATAGGGACTTGGGTATTTCTTACTTCATATCTAACCAGGCGTTTTCGTTGAGAACAAGGAATCATCGTAAAATTTGTGAACAGGATAGTGTGCGTTTGTGGATTAAAGGTGCAGGAAGATGTGCGAAAGTACAAGTAACTGGAGATGTAATACATTATTATAGAAATTAAAATAAATCTTATAATATACTTTATTATGTTTTTATTAGTTATACCTTTCCAAAAATTTGTAGCAATTAACTCTGACATCGACGCTAGACACGCCAAACAGACACACAAGGAGCACCTAAGTATTGGCTGGCTATATGAGTAGGCCTTGTGTGGGCTTTGTATTAAACTCTGCTAAATGTTCTCTACGTGTGGAACGAGAACAAGGAGGCAGCCTGTTGAGTTATCCTTACCTCAACAACCAGAGTCTGGTGTCACCATCAAATAAGGTACAGTGGCCTACACTCGACGAAAATCACGCCGCACTCTTGTACAGATGCACTTTTTAAATAGCGAACGCAGAAAGCCTTTTACCACTGTGTTGTTGACACACACTGGGTAATTGATGAGAGATCGTCCTCCGCTGCACGTACAGGACACCACCTGAACCAGAAATTTAAAGCAGCGGCAAGTCAAATGGTTGGTTTAGCTGCTTAGTTAAAATTCACCCAGGTTTCTGTAGTCAGGATACGGACTTGTGAAATAGGATCGATCTTACCGCAGCTAAAGCTTTAATCAAAACTCTTCGCTGGGTTCGGCATTTCACGTAAAGAATATCCAAAATATCTCTTATATAACTGTCTGTTTGAAGAATTGTAGCTTGTAACACACTAGCGACAATAAACTTAAAACTGAGAAAATGAAGAAGGGGAGAAAGAGAGAGAGGGGGGGGGTAAGGGAGATGGGGGCGGGGGTAAGTAAGTTTGCTGCAGGAAACAGCTAAACCATATAACATTTGATTAGTTACCTAGAAGTTTACTTCGCGTCGACGTTTTGAATATGCCCATCGATTGTTCACGGTAAACGGCCGCTCGGGATTAGCCGAGCGGTCTTAGGCGCTGCAGCTATGGAATGTGCGGCTGCTCCCGGCGGAGGTTCGAGTCCTCCCTCGGGCATGGGTGTGTGTGTGTTTGTTCTTGGGATAATTTAGGTTAAGTAGTGTGTAAGCTTAGGGACTGATCACCTTAGCAGTTAAGTCCCGTAAGATTTCACACACATTTGAACACGGTAAACCGTCCACAATTCAGCTCGCTCCCATTAACATACAACCTCCTCAAAGAAGAGGATAACGGAACCACATTCTGTTGTCTGTAACGCGTGTTTATTCACGTACAAGCAGCTCTGGCCAAGCTACTATCTTTGAGTCACGGACAAGCATTACATCAGGTTAGAAGATGGTTTCCTGGAGTCAAATACGCAGGGAGTTCAGAAGTCAAGTTATGAATGTCCTCCCACGCTAAGACCACCGCGCTACAAGAATTACGTATTGTCAACAGACAATCATGTTCCGGCTTTCCTGCAGACACACTTTTACTTCGCTGTGGGTAAGAGGTGCTTGGCTGTGCGCCAATGAAACGGAGTGGCAATTGGGAACTTATTCTAAAGTTGAAACAAGCGGAACAGTAAGATCCTTCTACAGAAAGCGTCTAAATATCATATAAATCCACGAAGAAATTCTGATAGTAGACTTAACGACTATGTTGTAATATACCGCCGCGTATCTGTGTTACTTCAAAGCACAGTTCAGCATTCAACCAAACTTACTTCGCCTACCACAATGATGCGTAACTTAAGTCCTCTCGTTCATAGTTATTACCAGCTGCAGCATCTGTCACTTGTCTGTGACTTTCAAAAATGGTTCAAATGGCTCTGAGCACTATGGGACTTAACATCTTTGGTCATCAGTCCCCTAGAACATAGAACTACTTAAACCTAACTAACCTAAGGACATCACACAACACCCAGTCATCACGAGGCAGAGAAAATCTCTGACCCCGCCGGGAATCGAACCCGGGAACCCGGACGTGGGAAGCCAGAACGCTACCGCACGACCAAGAGCTGCGGAGAAGTCTGTGACTTTGAAGTGTCTACAGCATGTAGCACTTGTCTGTGACTTGAAAGTGTCTGTGACTCACCAAAAAGCAGCTTTTGTTGGTACCTTGATGCCGTTCTGTAATTCCTTTGAAGCTGTGCACCACTTTTTACAGAAAACACAAACTCCTCCTCCAGTGCTTCAGAGGCTAAACTCGTTTGCTTCTTTCTAAGCCTTCGATTTTAAATGTAAATAGGACAGCTACGTGCTGGCTAACAGTGAGAGCCGAGAATGGCTTTGTGAGCAGGTTCAGTGAGGCGGGGGAAGCAAGCCGTCCGGTACTGGGTTTAATGATTACGCCCAAGTTGGTGTGTCCGTCGGTTCACGCTAAACTTGGGCTGTGTCCAAGACAAGCCGTTTCTCACCGGTCCCGTAAGCTGACAACTTGCTGCTGGACGTCTGCGATAGGTCGGTGAAGCACTCGTTACCAAAGATTATAAATAAAATACACTCCTGGAAATGGAAAAAAGAACACATTGACACCGGTGTGTCAGACCCACCATACTTGCTCCGGACACTGCGGGAGGGCTGTACAAGCAATGATCACACGCACGGCACAGCGGACACACCAGGACCCGCGGTGTTGGCCGTCGAATGGCGCTAGCTGCGCAGCATTTGTGCACCGCCGCCGTCAGTGTCAGCCAGTTTGCCGTGGCATACGGAGCTCCATCGCAGTCTTTAACACTGGTAGCATGCCGCGACAGCGTGGACGTGAACCGTATGTGCAGTTGACGGACTTTGAGCGAGGGCGTATAGTGGGCATGCGGGAGGCCGGGTGGACGTACCGCCGAATTGCTCAACACGTGGGGCGTGAGGTCTCCACAGTACATCGATGTTGTCGCCAGTGGTCGGCGGAAGGTGCACGTGCCCGTCGACCTGGGACCGGACCGCAGCGACGCACGGATGCACGCCAAGACCGTAGGATCCTACGCAGTGCCGTAGGGGACCGCACCGCCACTTCCCAGCAAATTAGGGACACTGTTGCTCCTGGGGTATCAGCGAGGACCATTCGCAACCGTCTCCATGAAGCCAGTAGCACACAATAGGCGACTGACAATTACCCACAGTCGTAACTGATGACGTGGCATAGCAACACGAACGCAAAGCTAGCTGCGACACGCACAGGTGGAAGTGGAGTGTGTGGTAAGTGAACACTGTTTGACGTCATGTGGAACACAAACTGCAGTCGCTGATACAGGATACAGTGATGATGGTGTGCAGCAACTGTGGAGGTTCGGCGCACTGTGTGTCGGTGGGCTGCTGTAAGCACTGTGACTGGGTCACGCTGTCTTCCCGCACACCGTTAGGCCGTCTTCCGCTCACGCCCCAACATCGTGCAGCCCGCCTCCAGTGGTGTCGCGACAGGCGTGAATGGAGGGACGAATGGAGACGTGTCGTCTTCAGCGATGAGAGTCGCTTCTGCCTTGGTGCCAATGATGGTCGTATGCGTGTTTGGCGCCGTGCAGGTGAGCGCCACAATCAGGACTGCATACGACCGAGGCACACAGGGCCAACACCCGGCATCATGGTGTGGGGAGTGATCTCCTACACTGGCCGTACACCACTGGTGATCGTCGAGGGGACACTGAATAGTGCACGGTACATCCAAACGTCTCCATTCGTCCCTCCATTCACGCCTGTCGCAACACCACTGGAGGCGGGCTGCACGATGTTGGGGCGTGAGCGGAAGACGGCCTAACGGTGTGCGGGACCGTAGCCCAGCTTCATGGAGACGGTTGCGAATGGTCCTCGCCGATACCCCAGGAGCAACAGTGTCCCTAATTTGCTGGGAAGTGGCGGTGCGGTCCCCTACGGCACTGCGTAGGATCCTACGGTCTTGGCGTGCATCCGTGCGTCGCTGCGGTCCGGTCCCAGGTCGACGGGCACGTGCACCTTCCGCCGACCACTGGCGACAACATCGATGTACTGTGGAGACCTCACGCCCCACGTGTTGAGCAATTCGGCGGTACGTCCACCCGGCCTCCCGCATGCCCACTATACGCCCTCGCTCAAAGTCTGTCAACTGCACATACGGTTCACGTCCACGCTGTCGCGGCATGCTACCAGTGTTAAAGACTGCGATGGAGCTCCGTATGCCACGGCAAACTGGCTGACACTGACGGCGGCGGTGCACAAATGCTGCGCAGCTAGCGCCATTCGACGGCCAACACCGCGGTTCCTGGTGTGTCCGCTGTGCCGTGCGTGTGATCATTGCTTGTACAGCCCTCTCGCAGTGTCCGGAGCAAGTATGGTGGGTCTGACACACCGGTGTCAATGTGTTCTTTTTTCCATTTCCAGGAGTGTATATAAATGACCTTGTGGATGACATCGGACGATCACTGAGCCTTTTTGCGGATGATGTTGTGGTATATCGAGAGGTTGTAACAATGGAAAATTGTACTGAAATGCAGGAGAATCTGCAGTGAATTGACGCATGATGCAGGGAATGGCAATTGAATCTCAATGTAGACAAGTGTAATGTGCTGCTGAATACATAGAAAGAAAGATCCCTTATCATTTAGCTACAATATAGCAGGTCAGCAACTAGAAGCAGTTAATTCCATAAATTATCAGGGAGAACGCATTTGGAGTGATTTAAAATGGAATGATCATATAAAGTTGATCGTCGGTAAAGCAGATGCCAGACTGAGATTCATTGGAAGAATCCTAAGGAAATGCAATCCGAAAACAAAGGAAGTAGGTTACAGTACGCTTGTTCGCCCACTGCTTGAATACTGCTCAGCAGTGTGGGATCCTTACCAGATAGGGTTGATAGAAGAGATAGAGAAGATCCAACGGAGAGCAGCGCGCTTCGTTACAGAATCATTTAGTAATCGCGAAAGCGTTACGGAGATGATAGATAAACTCCAGTGGAAGACTCTGCAGGAGAGACGCTCAGTAGCTCGGTACGGGCTTCTGTTGAAGTTTCGAGAACATACCCTCACCGAGGAGTCAAGCAGTATATTGCTCCCTCCTACGTAAATCTCGCGAAGAGACCATGAGGATAAAATCAGAGAGATTAGTGCCCACACAGAGGCATACCGACAATCCTTCTTTCCACGAACAATACGAGACTGGAATAGAAGGGAGACCCGATAGAGGTAGTCAAGGTACCCTCCGCCACACACCGTCGGGTGGCTTGCGGAGTATGGATGTAGATGTAGATGTAGAATTATCCCAAGATTAAAATTGTGAGATACTTCTAAATTTGCCCGTCCTCCATTTAAAGTGGTAGGAAATTAATATATCTAATACTCAAAGTTTATAATGATGGAAATTCCACTGTTTGTGCGAATGAGACAACTTAACTTTAAAACTGAATAACTCACTGGTCCAACATTTATGGTTGTTAAGCACTTGACACAATCGTGCATAGCAGGTTGGGAGTGGGACAGGTATGCACTTTTATTTTATGTATTTAAACGCACTACACAGATCCATTCACGGAACTAGCTAACACTGTACCAATCAACAGAAACTACATGGTGTGCTGCCATTCTACACCGTGTACCCAGCTGCACTTCGTTGCTGGCAGTTGGTCAACGGCATGCTGCGGGCAGCTGATGCGCCGAGTAGCATCATTCCCGGCCATGGCCATGCTCTCACCCATGGTTAGAGTACCTATGCTGAACTGCTAGTCGGGCTGACACGTCAGGTAGTAAGGAAGACAGCGTGACCCAGTCACAGTGCTTACAGCAGCCCACCGACACACAGTGCGCCGAACCTCCACAGTTGCTGCACACCATCATCACTGTATCCTGTATCAGCGACTGCAGTTTGTGTTCCACATGACGTCAAACAGTGTTCACTTACCACACACTCCACTTCCACCTGTGCGTGTCGCAGCTAGCTTTGCGTTCGTGTTGCTATGCCACGTCATCAGTTACGACTGTGGGTAATTGTCAGTCGCCTATTGTGTGCTACTGGCGGTGCACCTCCACCACAGATCGCTACATTACTTCACACTCACACGCACTCTTATTTTAGCGTAGGGCGTTGCCTGTTGTGCTAAAGTACGCAGTGTATCAGCAGAGTCTCTGAAACGTTTGTGGGAGCTATTTGTGGTCCTTTAGTCGTCTGAAATGTGATGTTATTAACATCCCAATTGAGGAAATCCATTTCCAGCGTCTGATATTCTATCACCTAAGAAAGGTTTTCTGCATAGGGTTTCATAAACTTTGGTTGCGAACTTTAAGGGGTGACATTCCAGTACGCTAATAGTATAGTGATTACAACAGCAACACACTTTATGAAATATTACAGTATTATTCACCGATTTTTTGTTGTATAAGGAGCAGTCAAAAGAAAACGGTGCAGATGGAAAAAAGTAAGTAAACTGACTGTTATTCATAAGTAATCGCCACATGTGTTAGTACATTTATCCTACTATAATACTAAATAGTCGTTGTGTTCATGGAAAAATGTTAGCAGTTGCCTACAGAACCGTGATTGTACCTAGGCGTGCACAACATCCGAAACAATCGACAGCCACGAATGTCTTACATCAGAATTTAAAAAAGTATGGAAATCGCATGGGGAGAGGCCTGGAGTGTATAGAGGATGTTTAAGGGCTTCCCAGCAAAACTTCTGCAGTGTAGTCAAAACTACCTTGGAAATATATACAAATTGCATTAAAATGTTATGTGTCCTGAATGAATTTCCTACTCAACGCAATACTGCAACATTAGAATAGTGCAGAGACACGTCTGCTAATGGGACGGCTTACAAAGCAGAATACTAACTGCCACATTAAAGTTATGGCGTGTCGATGTGACTTTATCATACAACAATATGTCGTGGAGAGTTGCGAATCCAGTGATTGTGGAAAGACGGATTTACCGAGTGAACAAATTTCATTAACTGAACACATACCCCCAAGCGTGCATCTGTCTCGATGTGTCTGTAACTGCCGGCCGGAGTGTCCGACTGGTTCTAGGCGCTACAGTCTAGAACCGCATGACCGCTACGGTCGCAGGTTCGAATCCTGCCTCGGGCATGGATATGTGTGATGTCATTAGGTTAGTTAGGTTTAAGTAGTTCTAAGTTCTGGGGGACTGATAACCTAAGAAGTCCCATAGTGCTCAGAGCCATTTGAACCATTTGTCTGTAACACATCTTGGAAGAATGTGAAAACAGGGCTGTAAAAGGCAGATTTACCTGGTGAGGTAGTTTCAATATTGAGCACATAGTGTGAATTTTGTATCGAACTCGAACCAGTTATAATCATGGTCACAAGTGTCTATTACATGCAGTGACGTTGCTAACACTGTTGATGCTACTTGACGTGTCGATACTGACAGTAGAATTAATGAAAGAACTGACTGACCTCTGGCCTTACATGCTAACTCACTGCCGTCTCAACCGTGGCCACCATCCGATCCCATCTCGTCTGTAAGGGGCTTATGCTAACTAAATGAATAGTTCCAGGAGGCAACATGGGTGTTCAACAGGCCAGAAGTATGACAGATCTGATAAAATCTTGCATATATTGTACCAAAGAGAATACATGGAAAAGAGAGGGAGCCTGTTCGTCGTTAATTGAGACTTATCTGCGCACAGCTGATGAGCGTAGCCTGAAAAGGCTTGCTGCTGGACAAGACAAAAGAGTCAGGTAATTACAACATGAACGAGCATTTTGCTAACTCGTTCAGACTGTGATCAGAGAGAGACTACACCGAGAGGTTCATCAAACTGATTAACAGGCAAGGGAATTGAACAGACTGTATCCCAGGGGGGTCAGTACAAAGTCTATCGCTAGGGCTGTTTTAGTTTTATTTCTAAACCCTGCCCTCGTAGACATATTATAGAATCAGGTTTATCTTCTGACGAAGACTCAATTGCTTGGGCTGAAACCCAGGTAAAGGTTGGTTTCATTACCGCAATCGAGGCTGATAGTTACTTATATATTCTGTCGCTAAAGCTTGGCTAGTTTCGTAGTGCCCTCCAACTGAGATGCAAACCAATACATTTCTACGTATTCACAACCGAAATAACCGCAGTCGCATTACAATGAATGGGAATCAGCACTTTCCCGAGCTGTGAGGTCCACGGTTGCTACTAAAAACGGTGAGCATGCACAAGGACATATACGTATATGACAACGCCTGCGCTTTTGGAGAAACGCGCCGACTCCAACCAAGAACTGCAAGCGATTGAAAACGAGAGGACTTCTCCCGTGTTCTGGTGTTCCGTTACAGAGGACGTTGCACCTCAGTATGCGTCCCCTGGCAGAAAGACACGCTCGTAGACAACTTAAACAGTTTGTACAATTTTGGTAAATATTTTTGAAGTACAGTGATCAATAGATTATTATAGTTTGACTAAAGTTCAGTCTTGATCACACCATTTATGTTACCTATATCATTGAAACATAAATGGTGTGATCAAGACTGAACTTTAGTCAAAATATACTAAACAGTTTGTTTTGTTCCAACCAGTAAAGCCTGGTCTCTCGGTTCAGAAGTTGTGGTTCCTGGAGTGACGTCAATTCTGCGAAAGGGCAGGATTGACAAGTGTCCCTGGGCCAAGGAGGCGTGGCAAGAAATTCAAAGTAACGGCCCTACCAGCCATTGTAGAAAGTCGCCACGTTGGTAAGTACTAAGAATAATTAAACTAATGCTCGAAAAACTCCTCCACCCCCTCGAGACAACAGTCCTCTAACTAGGCAGGCCTATGGTGATCACTGAGTGCCGGAGAAAATTTGGTTGACATCAGTTATTTAGCAAACAGTTTCATCGGCTTTCAGAATATTAATCGGACCGATCCAACAAATAATATTAAGCGATTCGTAAATCTGTTACCATCGGAATTGCGAATTGTATTTTATTGGGACATAGACACCTTGCGGTAGGCCAGAGCAAAGTATCTGCTGTACAGCACTACGTCATTCAGTACAGATTACGTATGTTCTGCATCGTTGGCCGCCCACGCTTCAACCACCAGGTATAGATGGAACACATTTTTTACTGTATGTTTTGTGATATTATCCATCACTGTTACTGGACTATGTCTGTGTGTCGCTAGTGTGGAACAACGACTCACTGTTTCTCGCTCCGAAGTTCCTTGAGTGAACTCTTCTATTGCGTTTGAACCTTTTGAAATGATTTGTTAAATAAAATGAAATTCGATTTTCCTGCATTCACAAGCACAGTTTCTCATAATTATCATCCATATTACATGAATACACATTCTTGACGTCCTGCAGTCTTATATCTATATACACTAAAGAGCCAAAGAAACTGGTACACCTGCCTAATGTCGTGTAGGGGCCCCGTTTGCACATAGAAGTGCCGCAACACGACGTGGCATGGACTCGACTAATGTCTGCTGATGGAGTGAACTGACCTGCAGCACTGTCCATAAATCCTTAAGAGTACGCGGAGGTGCAGATCTCTGCTGAACAGCATATTGCAGGGCATCCCAGATATGCTCAATAATGTTCATGTCTGGCGAGATTGGTGGCCAGCGGAAGTATTTAAACTCAAAAGAATGTCCCTGGAGCCACTCTGCTGATGTGTGGGGTGTCGCATTGTCCCGCTGGAATTGCCCAAGTCCGTCGGAATTCACAATGGACATGGATGCAGATGATAAGACAGGATGCTCAAGTACGTGTCACCTGTCAGAGTAGTATCTAGAGGTATCAAGAGTGTCATATCACTCCAACTGCACAGGCCCCACACCATTACAGTGCCTCCACGAGCTTGAACAGTTTCCTGCTGACATGCAGGGTCCATGGATTAATGAGGTTGTCTCCACAGCCGTACACGTCCATCCGCTCGATACAATTGGAAACAAGACTCGTGCGACCAGTCAACATTATTCGAGTCTCAACAGTCCAAAGTCGGTGTTAACGGGCACAGGCGAGGCGTAAAGCTTTGTGCCGTGCAGTCATCAAGGGTACAAGAGTGGGCCTTCCATTCCGAAAGCCCATATCGCTGATGTTTCGTTGAACGGTTCGCGCGCTGACACTTGTTGATGGCCCAGCACTGAAATCTGCAGCAGTTAGTGGAAGGGTTTCACTCCCGTCAGCTTGAACGATTCTCTTCAGTCGTCGTTGGTCCCCTTCTTGCAGGGTCCTTTCCCAGCCGCAGCGATGTCGGAGATTTGATGTTTTACCGGATTCCTGGTATTCGCGGTACACTCGTGAAATGCTCGTACGGGAAAATCCTCCCTTCATCACTATCTCGGAGATGCTGTGTCCCATCGCTTGTGCGCCGACTGTAACACCACGTTCAAACTCACTTAACCTGCCTTTGTAGCGGCAGTAACCGATCTAATAACTGCACCAGACACTTGTTGTCTTATATAGGTGTTGCCGATCGCAGCGCCGTATTCTGCCTCTTTACATATCTCTGTATTTGAATACGCACACCTACAGCAGTTTCTTTGGCGCTACGGTGTGAAAAACAGTGTTCTGACTGAGTGATTCATCGTCGCCCAGCGAAAACCGCTGAGGACAGAAACTTGAAATTTGGGTAAGGTGAGGATCTTATACGGTAGGTGTCGTTTAAGAGGGATTTTTCGAAATTCCAACTCTAAGGTGGTAAAATAGGGATGAAGGGTTTTTTGAAAAATGTCGCTATTTAGGTAATTTTGAAGCTACACCTACGGAAATAGGTATTTGGCTTCTCGGTCAGAAATAGCCAGTTCCTGTTTCAGCATTTTCGAAATTTAACCCTATGGGGGTGAAATAAAAGGAGAAATCTTTTTTAAAAATATGTGATTATCAAGGAACTACTAAAGTACTTTTACAGGTACATCTATGAACATGGGTATTTCACTTCCTGTTGCAAACAAAAAAATACGTGTTTCACTGTTTACGGAAATTTAACCGCTAAGGGGGTGAAATAGGGAATGAGTTTTCTTTTGAAAATATTGTACTGTGAAAGCTAAATCTATGAAAATTTAAGTTCAACTTCTCATTTCGAAATTAAAAAAAAATTTGTGTTTCATTGTTCTTGCAAACTCAACCCCAGTGGAAGTGAAATGGCGATGTAAGTTTCTACGGACATATTTGATTGTCCAAATAGTCTTGAAGCTAAATCTATGAAAATGTATATATGGCTTTTCGGTTACAAATAAAACAGACGCATGTCACTGTTTCTGGAAATTCGATCCCTGAGGGGATGAAATAGGGGGTCAAACGTTTTATGAAAATATATCATCGTGAAAGCAGTTTTTAAGCTAAGTCATTGAAAACTGGCGTTTGGCTTGTCAGTTGGAGACGAAAAAACACGTATTCACTGTTTTTGGAAACTGAATCCTTAAGGGAGTGAAACAGAGTCATTCACTGACTCTTCATGCCCCAGCCCAAATCGTTATGAATAGAAATTTAATGTATGGACAGGTCTTGGATCTGTAGGCATCGTTTAAGAAGGGATTGTCCAAAATTCCATTCCTAAGGGCGTGAAATAGGGAATGAAAGGCTTTTTGAAAGTATGTCACTATTAAGGGAATTTTAAAGCTAGAACTAGGACAACTGCTATTTGGTTTCTCACTCAGAAAATAAACAAAATGTGTTTCAGCGTTTTCAATTTCAACCACTAACGGGATAAAATAGTTGGAGAAAGATTTTTTGAAAATATATAATTACTAAAGAATTACTAAAGGATTTTTAAGCCTACTTCTACGGAAATTGGTATTTGACTTCTCAGTTAGAAATTAAAAATTCCTGATAATTCAACCCTTAAGGGAGTGCAATAAGCGATGAGAACATTAAAAAAAATATTTCGTTACATAAAATTTTGAAGCTAAATTTGTGAAAATTTGTATTTATCTTCTCGGTTAGATGTAAAGAAATATTAGTTAGGGGATGAAAGTTGCTATGGAAGCATCTCCACAAGAACGCAAAAGCCATGACTGACAAAAACTGGACACCCGCTACCAGAATCACATTTTGGTCGGAAGTATATTCGGAAAAGACCAGCTCGTATGGTCTTAATTAGCGTGAAAAGCTTAGAAGGTGTTGCAGTTTGCGGACAACAAAAATATTCGATTAAAATAAATCTCTGCAGGCTACATCGCCTACGCCAGCGAAGCAGCGGCGCTTAAGCAAAAAAATTGTTCAAATGGCTCTGAGCACTATGGGACTCAACTGCTGAGGTCATTAGTCCCCTAGAACTCAGAACTAATTAAACCTAACTAACCTAAGGACATCACAAACATCCACGCCCGAGGCAGGATTCGAACCTGCGACCGTAGCGGTCTTGCGGTTCCAGACTGCAGCGCCTTTAAGCGCACGGCCACTTCGGCCGGCGGCGCTTAAGCTCGCTGTATACAAACTGGTGACAGCAGCGTCTGTGAGTGCTGCTCTTTCCTCTTTCGTTTGTTTGTTTGGGAACATTTGCAGTAGATAATGCAATATTTCATTGAAAGTGATAGTGAAACGTTCGCGTCTTTAGGTGTTTCTCATTACCCCAGTTAGCTTCTACCAACCAAAACAGCCTTATACTTAGCAGCCGAACTATGTTAATAATTGGCTCCTTCTACCGACCCCCAGACTCCGATGATATAGTTGCTGAACAGTTCAGAGAAAATTTGAGTCTCATAACAAATAAATACCCCACTCATGCGGTTATAGTTGGTGGGGACTTCAACCTTCCCTCGATATGTTGGCAAAAATACTTTTTCAAAACCGGTGGTAGGCAAAAAACATCTTCCGAGATTGTCCTAAATGCTTTCTCCGAAAATTATTTCTAGCAGTTAGACCACGAACCCACGCGAATTGTAAATGGTTGCGAAAACACACTTGACCTCTTGGCCACAAACAATCCAAAGCTAATAGCATCATGACTTATACAGGGATTAGTGATCACAAGGTCATTGTAGCTAGGCTCAATACCGTTTCTTCCAAATCCACCAGAAACAAGCGCAAAATAATTTTATTTAAAAAAGCGGATAAAGTGTCACTAGAAGCCTTCCTAAGCGACAATCTCCATTCCTTCCGAACTGACTATGCAAATGTAGACGAAATGAGGCTCAAATTCAAAGATATAGTAGCAACAGCAACTGAGAGATTCATACCTCATAAATTGATAAGAGATGGAAATGATCCCCCGTGGTACACAAAACAGGTCCGAACGCTGTTGCAGAAGCAACGGAAAAAGCATGCGAAGTTCAGAAGAACGCGAAATCCCGAAGATTGGCTAAAATTTACAGACGCGCGAAATTTGGCACGGACTTCAATGCGAGATGCCTTTAATAGGTTCCACAACGAAACATTGTCTCGAAATTTGGTAGAAAATCCGAAGAAATTCTGGTCATATATAAAGTACACGAGCGGCAAGACGCAGTCAGTACCTTCGCTGCGCAGTGCCGATGGTACTGTCACCGACGACTGTGCCGCTAAAGCGGAGTTATTGAACGCAGTTTTCCGAAATTCCTTCACCAGGGAAGACGAATGGAATATTCCAGAATTTGAAACACGAACAGCTGCTAGCATGAGTTTCTTAGAAGTAGATACCTTAGGGGTTGCGAAGCAACTCAAATCGCTTGATACGGGCAAGTCTTCAGGTCCAGATTGTATACCGATTAGGTTCCTTTCAGATTACGCTGATACAATAGCTCCCTACTTAGCAATCATATACAACCGCTCGCTCACCGATAAATCTGTACCTTCAGATTGGAAAATTGCGCAGGTCGCACCAGTGTTTAAGAAGGGTAGTAGGAGTAATCCATCGAACTACAGACCTATATCATTGACGTCGGTTTGCAGTAGGGTTTTGGAGCATATATTGTATTCAAACATTATGAATCACCTCGAAGGGAACGATCTATTGATACGTAATCAACATGGTTTCAGAAAACATCGTTCTTGTGCAACGCAGCTAGCTCTTTATTCGCACGAAGTAATGGCCGCTATCGACAGGGGATCTCAAGTTGATTCCGTATTTGTAGATTTCCGGAAAGCTTTTGACACCGTTCCTCACAAGCGACTTCTAATCAAGCTGCGGGGCTATGGAGTATCGTCTCAGTTGTGCGACTGGACTCGTGATTTCCTGTCAGGAAGGTCGCAGTTCATAGTAATAGACGGCAAATCATCGAGTAAAATTGAAGAGATATCAGGTGTTTCCCAGGGAAGCGTCCTGGGACCTCTGCTGTTCCTGATCTATATAAATGACCTGGGTAACAATCTGAGCAGTTCTCTTAGGTTGTTCGCAGATGATGCTGTAATTTACCGTATAGTAAAGTCATCCGAAGACCAGTATCAGTTGCAAAGCGATTTAGAAAAGATTTCTGTATGGTGTGGCAGGTGGCGGTTGACACTAAATAACGAAAAGTGTGAGGTGCAAAAAAGGGCAGCTCATTTTGTATTATCACGTAATAGGGGAGAGAGTGTGGCAGATATTATACGCGAGTTGGGATGGAAGTCATTAAAACAAAGACTTTTTCGTCGCGGCGAGATCTATTTACGAAATTTCAATCACCAACTTTCTCTTCTGAATGCGAAAATATTTTGTTGAGCCCAACCTACATAGGTAGGAATGATCATAAAAATAAAATAAGAGAAATCAGGGCTCGAACAGAAAGGTTTAGGTGTTCGTTTTTCCCACGCGCTGTTCGGGAGTGAAATGGTAGAGAGATAGTATGATTGTGGTTCGATGGACCCTCTGCCAAGCACTTAAATGTGAATTTCAGAGTAATCATGTAGATGTAGATGTAGATGTAGAACACATTAGGTATATTTTGATTGGCAGAGCGTTTGGACCGCGGGAAAACAATAATTTGGACAGCAGCATGCTGCATAATGTCTGTTTATATACAAAAATTTGTTATATTGCAGTGTTTCAGAAGGACTGTGGGAACTTGCCTGTTTGTGTTGATGGGTGTCAATGATCACTGTACTACACGTCATAAATCTATTCCGTAACATTTAGGAACAATTAGATTTTTTATTGTTTTTATTCAATATTATGTGGGTCAGATTTTTTACTCGTTTCAGTGGAGAGCAATCGGGTTTCTTCCCCGCTCTTCAACACTACTTTTATTTAACAGACCAACTAAATTTCGTTCAATTTGGCATGAACACGATCATTGCTGTTAGGAAGATTTATTGAGTGGTGGATTCTGTTCCGCTGCAAGACGGCCACAGCCTCAGCTGTAGTTTACTGTCTGATTCTCTGAAGTTGCTGTCATGTTGTCGCACATCTGCCGTGTCACACTATGACGCCATTCCACCGAGATGTTACGTGAAAAAAATTCGTGGGACATACAAGAGTGCACCGCTAGTTGTACGCTTTGCGTCAGAGATTTGAAGTGACGAGCGCACTTTGTGTGCACTGGAGTATACTAACCTAAAGCTGTTTGAGAAAGTAGAAGGACCTTCGCAAAACTTGTTGGTTACATAAAGGTACTTGCTGAGGAGCAAGTGAAACAAAAACACTGTTGCTTCAATGACAAATGGCGTCCGATCTTTAATAGGTGTTAAAATAGAGATCGCGTAGATGCCTGCATACCACGCATGATACGTTCCCTATTACACAGTTCATACCTTCAACTAACAGATAATTTTACAGTCCACCTTTTCATGCGTTTCTTCTTTTATATATTTTGCACGCACCGACGTTACTATTTCTTCAAAGAAAACAGCTTAGCTAAAAATGTACACATTTCTTGCAGAGAACACACAATTTTCTTACACATAACAAAAAATCTGACGTATATGTCATATAGCTATAACAATAAATCAGTATCCTTAATTTACAGGCGTGCAGAAAAACTTTGAGGAAGCTGAGAGTGTAGAAAATGTTCACAATATATCGCTGGCTATAAGAGTTGGCCAAGTGAGGATATGGAAGAGAACAGCCACTATCATTTCACAAAACACTTACAGTGTTATCAGTTGTACTATAGATACCGCTAACTCTGTAAGTATTCAAGTGTATTTTGTCGTTACAATGGCCAAGAAATCAGTTTTCAGTTTCTTTCTAGTTATTCGAGGATTGATTAATTAGTACTTCAAATAGTAGCAATTATGTGTACACAAATCAATGTTAAAATCCTGAACCGCCGTTCGGATGTAGGCTTGCTCTTAACTGAGGCGAATACTGGGATGATTTATTTGAGAAGGATACTGGCAACTTATTTCCTCATCCATGTCTAGTAAGAGTTTGTATCTCTTGAATGTCGTTGTCAATGTGACGTTATACCGGGTGAATACTGGCAGAAGTAAAGCTGTGAGTAGCGGGCGTGAGTCGTGCTTCGGTAGCTCAGTTGGTAGAGCACTTGCCCGCGAAAGGCAAAGGTCCCGAGTTCGTGTCTCGGTCGGGCACACAGTTTTAATCTGCCAGGAAGTTTCAATATAATTAAAGTCCAACTACTCACAGAGTACGCTGAAAACAATTAATTCCAGTTTTTGCCACCAGGTACAAACTGGTGCTATTCAGAATACCGTCGACATCCGGTGTTCACGTTGACCAAATTGTGAAAGTGGCAGTTAATAATAAAATTAACATTATGCCTTCCTTACTTGTGAGCTTTCCAGACCACATCCCATTCCTAATCCATCACATATGAAAACATTTCCATACGTCTTCCTTGAATTCACACCTGCAGGTTTGCAACTTGTGAACAAAATTGGATTTAATTTTTTTCGGCCTGAATCTTTAACGCATTAGATGTTTAGCAAATTTCGCTGCCATACGATAATTACAGCCCTGTCTGGATCCCTGTGAGTAGGTGCACTTTAATTGCAACCACCCGGTACAACACTCCTCTACATAGATACCAACAGAGAGGATATATTTATCATAGGAATTTTGTTGGCTGAATGCAGCAGAGATGGCAGAATGCAATTTTGCCAGCCAGACCCTTGTCATCAAACAGTGGATGATATAATGAGTTAATTCACAAACCACTCTGTTCTGTATCATGCAGTAAAGGCATGACTCACTGTTGACACTGATGGAAGCAAATTTCAAGCTCGGATGCGTTGTTGGTGTTATCTGAGAGGATTTTGCACTGGCATCAAGCCCCAACCTCTGCCTACACTCATATAGAACATTACTCCCTATACATACACATCACATGCCGATATTCATAAGTACTAATTTCACGAGAGAAACTGGTTAACACTACTTTACCATTTATTTTATTTATGTCGTTTGATTCACATGACATGCAACCAACGCCATGTCATATATGTAGTGTTACCGATGTCTGAAAAAAATTATTTAAGTGTATAGTAGTGCAACATATCATAACTACACACGAAAACTAGCAACATGTACAGCTGTTTAACATTAGTGAGAAAACGTGGTTAGGAGCAGTGCAAATATCTTAATTTGTTCCGAAGTGGCAATGCATTACTGTTGATCGGTGGCATCGAAATGGTATAGATGAAACAATGTAACTATTGTATTATAACCAAACAGGCATTCAATGGGATGTTACAGATGACCTTCCAGGAATTTCATTACAACCTCGTAAAAAGCCTGTGTTAATTTTGTGAAGTGTTGCATTTTGTAATGTGAGTATCTTTTCACCACTAATGAAAAACTACTTTTCCTTTTAATATGCCTCTCGAGCGAAGGTTCTTGCTGACCTTGACACCAATCATATAAAAGAACAAACCTGTGGGTTTTATTCAGTCTGCAACACTTTCAAATAATGTGTAAGATCTTTATATTCTCTCGCTTGTTACACGCAAGTTATTAGTCCTGCAGAAGAATTAACAAGACCTTTTCGCAGGGAATTTTATGTAGTTAAATTTTTGACTGGAATTATTTTTTTGCCATGTTGTTGTTGTTGCGGTCTTCAGTCCTGAGACTGGTTTGATACAGCTCTCCATGCTACTCTATCCTGTGCAAGCTTCTTCATCTCCCAGTGCCTACTGCAACCTACATCGTCCTGAATCTGCTTAGTGTATTCATCTCTTGGTCTCCCTCTACGATTTTTACCCTCAACGCTGCCCTCCAATACTAAATTGGTGATCCCTTGATGCCTCAGAACATGTCCTACCAACCGATCCCTTCTTCTGGTCAAGTTGTGCCACAAACTTCTCTTCTCCCCAATTCTATTCAATACTTCCTCATTAGTTATGTGATCTACCCATCTAATATTCAGCATTCTTCTGTAGCACCACATTTCGAAAGCTTCTATTCTCTTCTTGTCCAAACTGTTTATCGTCCATGTTTCACTTCCATACATGGCTACACTCCATACAAATACTTTCAGAAAAGACTTCCTGACACTTAAATCTATACTCGATGTTAACAAATTTCTCTTCTTCAGAAACGCTTTCCTTGCCATTGCCAGTCTACATTTTATATCCTCTCTACTTCGACCATCATCAGTTATTTTGCTCCCCCAATAGCAAAACTCCTTTACTACTTTAAGTGTCTCATTTCCTAATCTAATTCCCTCAGCATCACCCGACTTAATTCGACTACATTCCATTATCCTTGTTTTGCTTTTGTTGATGTTCATCTTATATCCTCCTTTCAAGACGCTATCCATTCCAATCAACTCCTCTTCCAAGTCCTTTGCTGTCTCTGACAGAATTACAATGTCATCGGCGAACCTCCAAGTTTTTATTTCTTCTCCATGGATTTTAATATCTACTCCGAATTTTTCTTTTGTTTCCTTTACTGCTTGCTCAATATACAGATTGAATAACATCGGGGAGAGGCTACAACCCTGTCTTACTCCCTTCCCAACAACTGCTTCCCTTTCATGTCCCTCGACTCTTATAACTGCCATCTGGTTTCTGTACAAATTATAAATAGCCTGTCGCTCCCTGTATTTTATCCCTGCCAGCTTCAGAATCTGAAAGAGAGTATTCCAGTCAACATTGTCAAAAGCTTTCTCTAAGTCTACAAATGCTAGAAACGTAGGTTTGCCTTTCCTTAATCTTTCTTCTAAGATAAGTCGTAAGGTCAGTATTGCCTCACGTGTTCCCCGAGGTCGGCTTCTACCAGTTTTTCCATTCGTCTGTAAAGAATTCGTGTTAGTATTTTGCAGCAGTGGCTTATTAAACTGACTGTTCGGTAATTTTCACATCTGTCAACACCTGCTCTCTTTGGGATTGGAATTATTATATTCTTGTTGAAGTCTGAGGGTATTTCGCCTGTTTCATACATCTTGCTCACCAGATGGTAGAGTTTTGTCAGGACTGGATCTCCCAAGGCCGTCAGTAGTTCCAATGGAATGTTGTCTACTCCCGCGGCCTTTTTCGACTCAGGTCTTTCAGTGCTCTGTCAAAGTCTTCACGCAGTATCGTATCTCCCATTTCATCTTCATCTACATCCTCTTCCATTTCCATAATATTGTCCTCAAGCACTTCGCCCTTGTATAGACCCTCTATATACTCTTTCCACCTTTCTGCCTTCCCTTCTTTGCTTAGAACTGGGTTTCCATCTGAGCTCTTGATGTTCATACAAGTGGTTCTCTTATCTCCAAAAGTCTCTTTAATTTTCATGTAGGCAGTATCTACCTTACCCCTAGTGAGATAAGCCTCTACATCCTTACATTTGTCCTCTAGCCATCCCTGCTTAGCTATTTTGCACTTCCTGTCGATCTCATTTTTGAGACGTTTGTATTCCTTTTTGCCTGCTTTATTTACTGCATTTTTATATTTTCTCCCTTCATCAATTAAATTCAATATTTCTTGTTACCCTGGGGTTTCTGCTAGCCCTCGTCTGTTTACCTACTTGATCCTCTGCTGCCTTCACTACTTCATCCCTCAAAGCTACCCATTCTTCTTCTACTGTATTTCTTTCCCCCATTCTTGTCAATTGTTCCCTTATGCTCTCCCTGAAACTCTGTACAACTTCTGGTTCTTTCAGTTTATCCAGGTCCCATCTCCTTAAATTCCCAACTTTTTGCAATTTCTTCAGTTTTAATCTACAGGTCATAACCAATAGATTGTGGTCAGAGTCCACATCTGCCCCTGGAAATGTCTTACAATTTAAAACCTGGTTCCTAAATCTCTGTCTTACCATTATATAATCTATCTGATACCTTTTAGTATCTCCAGGGTTCTTCCATGTATACAACCTTCTTTCATGATTCTTAAACGAAGTGTTAGCTATGATTAAGTTATGCTTTGTGCAAAATTCTACCAGACGGCTTCCTCTTTCATTTCTTTTCACCAATCCATATTCACCCACTACGTTTCCTTCTCTCCCTTTTCCTACTCTCGAATTCCAGTCACCCATGACTATTAAATTTTCGTCACCCTTCACTATCTGAATAATTTCTTTTATCTCATCATACATTCCTTCAATTTCTTCGTCATCTGCAGAGCTAGTTGGCATATAAACTTGTACTACTGTAGTAGGTGTGGGCTTCGTATCTATCTTGGCTACAATAATGCGTTCACTATGCTATTTGTAGTAGCTTACCCGCATTCCTATTTTCCTATTCATTATTAAACCTACTCCTGCATTACCCCTATTTGATTTTGTGTTTATAACCCTGTAGGCACCTGACCAGAAGTCTTGTTCCTCCTGACACCGAACTTCACTAATTCCCACTATATCTAACTTTAACCTATCCATTTCCCTTTTTACATTTTCTAACCTACCTGCCCGATTAAGTGATCTGACATTCCACGATCCGATCGGTAGAACGCCAGTTTTCTTTCTCCTGATAACGACATCCTCTTGTGTAGTCCCCGCCCGGATATCCGAATGGGGGACTATTTTACCTCCGGAATATTTTACCCAAGAGGACGTCATCACCATTTAATCATACAGTAAAGCTGCATGCCCTCGGGAAAAATTACGGCCGTAGTTTCCCCTTGCTTTCAGCCGTTCGCAGTACCAGCACAGCAAGGCCGTTTTGGTTATTGTTACAAGGCCAGATCAGTCAATCATCCAGACTGTTGCCCCTGCAAGTACTGAAAAGGCTGCTGCCCCTCTTCAGGAACCACACGTTTGTCTGGCCTCTCAACAGATACCCCTCCGTTTTGGTTGCACCTACGGTACGGCTATCTGTATCGCAGAGGCACGCAAGCCTCCCCACCAACGGCAAGGTCCATGGTTCATAGTTTACGAATTCTTCAAGAAAAATTTGCAACAGTGACCTTCAAATACGTTTTTCTTGAATAATTCGAAAACCGTGGGCTACAGTGAAAACATATCACAATACAATACTTAACTAGGTCAAATTTCCGAAAAAAAAGGGTCCTGCTACTTTATTTTTTCTGTAGGACTAATAGTATGACCGTAGCAACCGAGAGAATATGAAGATATTGTGAGTTGCGCAAAACCTATCGGTATGGACAGCTGAAGCACCCTGTACCAATAAATTGCCGTCTGATGTTTGGATGCACGAAGGAAGGGGAAACCTCAGATGTACAGCCTGCAGAGTTAACTGGGAAACCTTATCATGGCTGTCAGGTATAATACGCTGCGTGTTCACTTAATGATCTATGCTGTAGCAGGAGAAGGTTACAGGCAGCGTTGTTTCGTACCACTTTTATTTCCATGCGTTACATGCCGTCGCTTTAAATTCAGGAACATTGTCGGATGCACTGAAATCAGAGAGAGGGAAGTGGCAGTCGTTTGTTGTGTCCTTTGCGAGACAAGTCCACGCACACATCTCCAGTTAGGTAGTTAAGTAGTTCCTGGAGATTACCAGCCAACAGAGGCGAAAATATTCGGCTTTCGCGACCATTCATCCGTTCTCCATGGAAACAATTCATGTGGAAACGTAAGAATACTTGTAAGTCGTGGCATCTACAGTAGATGATCTGAAGAGCTATGGCGATTTTGGACTTTGTGTGCCACCACGCCTGCGCAAAAACAGACGGATTACGCACTGCAAGTCACGTGCATCATTCCACAAAGCAGTTTGAGGGACAATACAGTCTTCCTTTCTACGTTAGTATAACGTCGTGCAGTTGTGAGCGTTATTTGGTTTCAAAGGTGTACTTCAGCACCCACATTTTTGTGGAGTACATTGTCTGTCTTGTATCTAGTGTGCTTATTAAGCAATTACTTCTATCTAGCGTGCTTATCATGGTATTAAATCATTACGCCTTACTATCTGTGTAGCTTTAATGAAGTCAATTAACTGAAATTCCGGTTGATGTTTTTGCGGGATTCATTATGCTGCACCAAGATTATAGCTGAGCAAAAAATGAGAAAAAGAACGAGGACGGCGTTGCCAACAGTCCACCGGCTTCATAGCGCAGGCGCAAGACGACGTGGCGTAACTGCGTACTTGCTGGTGTCGTGGACTTGTCTCGGAGGTCGTTAGCGACTCTGGAAAGAACTATGAGTGCAACATTAAGTGTATAGAGAGTAAGAATCAATGGCAAAGAAAATGACGCCGTCCCACGACAAAATTAGGTGGTTAAGATATGAGGCAGTTCAGACTATCGTTTCTTTGGAGGAATTGAATATTTCTGAAGACACTTATATACTTACGTACCTATTATAACTTCAGGGATGTAGCAGTTAAAACGAATGTTTTATTCATTAGTATCCTCATTAGTATTCTCGTTAAGTAGAATAAATTCAAAATATTCTAGTTAAGTAGAGTAAACTTAAAAAAGGTAATTGTCTTACACACACTTATACGACAGAAGGAAACCAATTAAAAAATAATGTAACAAGCTGATTTTTGAGTACATGAACATACAAAAGTATGTGCAAATTGTTTCTTCCGAGAAACGTCAATTATCATACAAAATGTTGGTTTTCTTGACTATTTAATTCTTTATCATGCATTGTGACAGAACAAATCACATAAGAATACGGTACTTTATAGAATTCCTAGAAGTTGTGTGAAAATTATTTGTGTCTTTTGTTTCATTTTTGGACTATTTTGTTAGTATTTTCTTCAGCTTCCTAAAGTAAGACACTAGAATGTACAAAAAGTGGGTAAATAAAACTCTCTGTTCACTATGTACCCCTCACGATCAACACATTCATTCTTTTCAATCTAAGAACTATAGTCTCATCTAACACAGTGTACCTCTCATGGGAATCGGAGAGACGAGGGTGCGTTTATATGGAACATATACTAAACGCTTCAGATGATACATTGCTGTCACTAAAGCAAAGGACCTGTCCTAAAAACTAACTAATTGTAGACGCCACTGAAAAGTTTTGTACGTAGTTACGGATCGTCAGAGGCACGTACAATATCGCAAACAGATGTGACACTTCTTACGATATCTGGAATAACTGAAAACTTGTTGTGAATTGATGTTGTTAATATTACTATAACGTATGAGTAAATAGAAGCTATTTCACATTCCTCGGGTAAACAAGTATTAAAATGTCATACAATAGCACTAAAGCTATTCAAAACAAACAAAAGCTTTCTATAATCAGTTAAAATGTAAGTTCTGTCGAGAATGGGAGGTGATGCAGTGCTGTTATTTCTGTCGGAATTCTGAGACTGCTCTCATGTAGTAATTAATGTACAACTTAAATATACAAGGGCTAAAATTTATCGTTGTAACACCCATTTCACTGCAAAGTGATGGCGCTTAAGACTGAGTTTAGGAATTTATAGGTAGAATCTAGTCTAATCATTTTTGCCGTAATTATATACAAGCATAAAACTATATGAAACACGATGTGCTTGTTTGAAAGAACATGCACTACCACAAGTATTTTTAATTGCAAAAATGATATGTTTCGTCCTGCTTCCTATCGTTAAGGCGTTATAGCCTCACAGTTTTGGAAGAAATATTCTTCGTGAGGAAACTTTTCATTTCGTATAGTAGCGCAATAAGGGTAACGTGTGGCGCATGTTCAGTATCACTTTGCAGAAAATTATATAAAGAATTCGACATTTTAGCAGCAATTTCGACGTATAACGTTTTTGTAACTAGTTTTAATGCAAGTAGCTCATTGGGGATTGCCAAAATGGTCCAAAATTACTACATCCAAATATCTTCTCTTCATTATACCTGAATGCAGATTAAAAAGAGGCAACTTATTATCCATATATTTTTTGACCAGAATCCTGATTACCCTAGAGAACCTGTCTAAAATGAATCTGAAAATGTACGAGAGTTGCTTTCATTTTCTTAAAAGCCTCACACTAATTTGTCTGCAGCTAGTGGCCTAATGGCTAGCATTTCTGCCTCTGGATCACCGGGTCCCGGGTTCTGTTCCCGGCCGTGTTGGGGATTTTCTCTTCCCGGTGACTGAGTATTTGTGTTGTTCGCATCATTTCATCATCATCATTTATGACAGTGGCTAGATCGGACTGTGTAAAAAATTGGACTGAGAAAATTGGGAATCTCTACGGGCGCTGCTGACCGCGCGGTTCAGCGCCCCACAAACCAAACAACAACAAACAACTCATACTAATTTCAGAAAATATCTTGCTGGAGGAGCAGAATGGTGTCAGGAAGGGTAGGTAGTCTTCAGACAACACGTTTGGTATGAGACAAATAATTGAAAAACTCGTAGAATTTAATAGAGGACAACTGCTATTTATTATCAGTTCGAAAGCCTTTGACAGCGTAGACAATAAAATACTGTGCGAAAAACAAGACTCGGGTGCACACAACATGACTTACTAAGAGTATCACAATAAATATCTTAAGCCGATAAATTTCCCTTGCTCGAAAAGCGAATATTAAAGTAGCAACAACTTTAAGCTTACTAAAAAGACACAGTTTGTCTCCGATACTTTTCAATATCTGTGTTCATGGTATGTTGAGACAATGGCTAAAATATATAGAGTTTTATGCCCACAATCAACAAAATCATCTAATGAGAATCGTCTTTGATAATGGTCCACTTCTTATAGCACAACCCAGAAAACAATAGCCATGCTCTTAACGGCCAAGACATGATCCCAAGTAAATTTGTAATAAAAGACCAGAAAATAGAGAGAATGAATGGATTCATCTCCTTGGGAAACGCCATTTGCTTCACAAACGAAAAAGACAAGCAGCAAATTATTGTGATTTCAGCCATCTCTCTGTGCTGGTGTGCAGCTTGTTGTCTGTTGTCTTCATAGCGAGTTGCACTTGTGAGTAGAGATGAAATTCAGAGACAGCCAAGTCCACGGTATATGCTGTGTGATCAAAAGGGTCTTGTTGCCTCTGCAGCGGGCGGCCGAGAACTGTAGGAAGAAAGTTCCAATGGTTCAAATGGCTCTGAGCACTATGCGACTTAACTTCTGAGGTCATCAGTCGCCTAGAACTTGGAACTAATTAAACCTAACTAACCTAAGGACATCACACACATCCATGCACGAGGCAGGATTCGAACCTGCGACCGTAGCAGCCGCTCGGCTCCAGACTGTAGCGCCTAGAACCGCACGGCCATTCCGGCCGGCCTCGGAAGAAGGAAACGTGTGACGTGTATGATACGTGGACTGCCTGAAATCTAACGAAATCTCTCAGCAGGCACTGGCACTTGGGGGGGAGCCACTATTTCCTAGGCATATTTACGCGGTCGCTGAGCGCTCAGAACTGAAAACACGACATGACGAGACCGACGAGCTTACTACAGACGGTGTCCAACACATCTGTGCAAAGCCTCATCGGATTTTCATTATAATTTACATTTTGCGACTGATCAGACGTTAATAAATAACTGGACAACATAAACAAAGCTCAAAAAAATTTAAGGAAAAAAACAACAATAGAGCTCAACAAAACAGTGGAAGTGCCATATACACTTCGTAGCAGTGAGGCTAGAACAATGAGAGCTTGCTATGAACAAAGAATTAAAGTTGTGCAGATGGGGATTTTCAGAACGGGAACTAGCGACAGATCGATATGATAATGAATACAAAAACCAGACAAGAACCAGGACATAAATGCGCTGGCGGACAGATCGAGGAAAATACAATGCCTAAAATACTAATGAATTATCGACCAACAGGGGAAAAATCAAAACACAGTCCAAGGTAAAGATGGAGAGACCAAACAATAACTAACTATAGACAACAGAGGCACTAAACATAAGGATGTAACAGGCAAATGTCTAACACCTGAAGTAAGAAGTACAGCTGTTATTTCTGTGGTGGATTTTGAAATCCTCAGAACCTACGAAGCACTGAATACCGAGGAATAATTTTTGCTGTTTTGCACATATCTGGATCGAGTATCAACTGAACTGTTTGAGCTAATCTGTGAACGGACAGTATATACTGATGTACAGACTGTAAAGCGTATCGTTTCGTACCATTACAGTACTGAGACAGAATTTTTCAAGTTATGCTGGTGATAACTACATGTGGCTAGTTCAAATTGCTAGCTGGAGCAGCGCTCGATTCTGGACACCTGTATTCTGGAAATCGTAGCTTAAATTTTGGAAACGGTTTGTTAGTGATTCATTCTCGAATCGCTTAACTGGACAAAGTTTGAAGTCCCAGTCAGTACAATATACTGTGCGAAACGTGCACGAGCCATGCAGTTCATTAGTGGCATTGCTTGAAGTGAAAATAGATATACTATCCCAAGATACGTAACTGTGACTGAGCCGATGCTACTCGGCTGCGGCGTATGAGAGGATCTGCCGAACAGATATAACAATCGTCTGCCGCCGGAAATGAGTCAGTCCAAGTGTGTCACGAGCGGAAATGTTGCTTCTCTGGCCGAACACTCAGGACTTGTTGTCACCAACAGATAGGAACAGAGCCGTATCACTTACATGATTGGTAAAAAATAAACCAAATAAAAATTTCACTCGACGCTTTTCTATGAAATGATCTCTGTTCCTATCATATTAACTATGTAAGCGCCGACTGAAGTGGTTTAATTTCAAAAATATCTGATGCCGTTGACTGAGCATTTCATACAAAGTAAATTAATAAAAGACGGAATAGCTTAACAGTACGCAAATCAGATTACAACAGTGGTGCACATTGACACTAAAACAGAGAGTGCATGACGTCAGATTTGAAAGAAAACCAAAACTCCATGACGTACAGCCGTTTACAGACTCTCGAAATTTAGCTTCTTGTAACAATTTAGACTAGGAGAACTGGTCTCAAAATCAAGCAGAAAATCCAATGAAATCCTGGTCGTCAGTATATTACCACAAAAAACTGCATTGCATTTATTGCACATTAATGTGCCCACCTGTCAGAAGCCTGAATAACAAAGTCTAAAATGCCTTCGCGAGTCGTTCACTGATTAACTGCTCAATATTATTTTCGGATAAGGCTCTTAGAACAATTTCACGCTATCCCCTGTCCTGCTACCCGTCCTACTCACTTGAAACTTCCAGGCGATAGCTGGTAAGTTAAAATCTCCGTCTAAAATTATAACCTGACCAGGAACTGTACGCAAAATGTTATCCTGGTTTCCCTTCAACTGTTAAGCCACTACTTCTGCTGTGGTAAGGGGTCTATAACAGCGTCCGATGGCCGTCTTTGATCCACTTTCAACACTTGACTTCATTCAAACTGTTTTGCATACATAATCTGCTCTAATCTCACACGCCTCCACCACCAGCTATAGGTGGCATATATTCGTATCGGAATACAGGATTTCTTTGCTATTGATGCGGCATGACAGAGATGATGAAATCAAATACATTTTTCTCCTGAATTACACGTCGAACAGTCCAGCTTAGTGATGGCTATTGAGGTATCTCTGTCATCATCCACATGAGTACTTGCATCAATACACTTCGGTGAGTGGCGGAGGGTATTTCGTGTACCACTGATACTCACTCCCTCCCCCGTTCCAAATGTAAATGGTGCACCGGAAGATCGGCAAATGTTAAACCTCCGTGAGGGCTTGAATCCTTATAATTTTACTTTCATGATCTCTTCGAGAAGTATTTTGCAGGAGGAAGCAATATACTGATTGACTCTTCAAACAAGACACGGTCTGAGAATTTTGATACCAAACTTCTCTGTGATGCACAACGTCGCCTTTGTAGCTGCAATCGCTGGAGCTGGATGAGCATTTCCGTGACCCATTCGTCCTTAAAAACCCAACACGCAACATAAAGCGCTATTATTCTTTCAATCTCCTCTATTCCTCTGTCAGTATTATCAGGTATAAGTCAAAGACTAAGCTCAATATCCATGTATCAGTCGAATGAGTGTTTTTTAAGCTACCGCCTTCCTAAGAAAAAGTAAGAAAGATTTTAACGTCACGTCTTTATAGACGGAGAACAAGCCTGGATTATGGAAAGATGAAGTAGGAATTCGGCCGTGCGCTTTCACAGGAACCATCCTGACATTCGGATAAGACCAGTTTAAGTAAATCACGGCAATATGAACGGCTGAACCGCTGTCCTCCTAAACGTGAGCCCGTTTGTCTTCAACCGAGGCACCTCCCTCACTGTACGCTATCTGAGGAGTCCTTCAGTGACTCTCCGTCTCGCATCTGCCATTCCAACGATAGGTTTTATGTTGTCGTTCACTCCAAATCACGCCGAACGCAAGCTGTCCGATATTTCAATGATGTGACGTTTTATAACAATTTTGTAACAAAACGATAACGGGTCTTAACGTCTAAGTGCAAATTGGCTAAACAGGAATGACAACAGGGCAAATGTAGAGATTTAGAAGCATGTATTACTAGCGGAAAGATAGACACCTACTACAAATAATTACAGAGACCTTTGGAGCAAAGAGAAGCACCTGTATGATTATCAAGAGCTCAGGTGGAAACCTAAGCGAAGAACAGAAAGCTTAAAGGTGGAAGCAGTGTATAAAGGGTCTACAGAGATGGAAAACAACATACCGTCAGAAGAATTTGACAGAGCATTGGAAGACCCGAGTCGAAACAAGGCCCTGGGAGTAGATGACATTCCGTCAGAACTACTGATAGCCTTGGGAGAGTCGGCTATGACAGAGCTCTTCCATCTGGTGTGCAAGATGTATGGGCCTGGGGAAATCACCTCATACTTCAGTAAGATATGTAGTAGTTCTAATTTCAAGGATATCAAACGCTGACAGGTGTGAACATTACCGAACTTTTTTTTTTCTTTTTGGTCATCAGTCTTCTGACTGGTTTGACGCGGCCCGAATGTATTCCAATCTCTGTCTTCCTCTAAAGCTCCCTCTAGTACCATGGAAATCATTCCCTCATTTCTTAACAGATGTCCCATCATCCTGTCCCTTCTCCTTATTAGTGTTTTCCACATGTTCCTTTCCTCTCCGATTCTGCGCACAACTTCCTCATTCCTCACCTTTAGTCCACCTAATTTTCAACATTTGTCCTTAGCACCACATCTCAAATGCTTCGATTCTCGTCTGTTGAGGTTTTCCCACAGTCCATGTTTCACTACCATACAATTCTGTACTCCAGACGTGCATTCGTCCTCAAATTTAGGCCGAAATTTGATATTAGTGGACTTCTCTTGGCCAAAAACCCCTTTTTACCATTCCTATTCTGCTTCTGATATCCTCCTTGCTCCGTCCGTCATGAGTTATTTTGCTGCCTAGGTAGCAGAATTCCTTAACCTCATCTACTTCGTGACAATCATACCTTATGTTAAGTTTCTCGCTGTTCTCATTTCTACTACTTCTCATTACCTTCGTCTTTCTTCGATTTACTCTCAGTCCATACTCTGTTCATTCCGTTCAGCGGATCATCTAGTTCTTCTTCACTTTCACTCAAGATAGAAATGTCATCAGTGAAGCGTATCATTGACATCCATTCACCTTGAATTTTAATTCCACTCCTGAACCTTTCCTTTATTTCCGTCATTGCTTTCTCGATGTACAGATTGAACACTAGGGGGAAAGGCTACATCCATGTCTCACACTCTTTCTGATACGAGCACTTCGTTCTTGGTTATCCATTCTTATTATTCCCTCTTGGCTCTCGTATGTATATTGTGTATTACCCGCCTCTCCCTATAGCTTACCGCTACTTTTTTTTCAGAATTTCGAACATCCTGCACCATCTTACATGGTGGAACGCTTTTTCCAGCTCAACAAATCCCATACACGTGTCTTGGTTTTTCTTTAGTTTTGCTTTCATTATTAATCGCAACGTCAGACTTGCCTCTCTCGTGCCTTTACCTTTCCTAAAGCCAAACTGATCGTCATCCAGCGCATCCTCAACTTTCTTTTCCATTCTCCTCTATACTATTCTTGACAGTAACTTGGATGCATGAGCTGTTAAGCTGATTGTGCGATAAATCTCGCACTTGTCAACTCTTGCTGTCTTCGGAATTTTGTTGATGATGCTTTTCCGAAAGTCAGATGGTATTTCGTCAGACTCATTGATTCTACACACCAACGTGAATATTCGTTTTGTTGGGACTTCCCCCAATGATTTTAAAAGTTCTGATGAAATGTTATCTATTCCTTCTGCCTTATTTGACCTGAAGTCCTCCAAAGCTCTTTTAAATTCTGCTTCTAGTACTTGATAATTATTCTATCACATACGCACTCTCGTCTGCATTTAACAGTGGAATTCCCGTTGCACTCTTAATGTTATCACCCTTGCCTTTAATGTCACAGAAGGTTGTTTTGACTTTCCTGTATGCTCAGTCTGTCCTTCCGAATATCATATCTTTTTCGATGTCTTCACATTTTTCCTGCAGCCATTTCGTCTTAGCTTCCCTGCACTTCATATTTATTTCGTTCCTCAGCGCAATGTATTTCTCTGTTCCTGAGTTTGCCGGAACATTTTTGTGCTTCCTCCTTTCATCGATCAGTTGAAGTATTTCTTCTGTTACCCATGGTTTCTTCGCAGTTACCTTCTTTGTACTTATGTTTTCCTTTTCAACTTCTGTGATGACCCGTTTTAGAGATGTCCATTCCTCTATTGAGCTATTCTTATTGTTGCATCTATGGCCTTAGAGAACTTCAACCATATCTCGTCATTCCGTAGTACTCTCTTATCCCACTTCCTTGCTTACTGAGTCTTCCTTACTAATGTCTTAAACTTCAGCCACTCTTCATCACTACTGTATTGTGATCTGACTATATGTCTGCTGCTGGGTACACCTAAAAATCCAGTATCTGATTTTGGAACCTCAGCCTGATCATGTTGTAGTGTAAATGAAATCTTCCCGTATCAACCAGCCTTTTCCAATATATCTCCTCCTCTTGTTATTCTTCAACAGAGAATTCGCTATTACTAGCTGAAACTTGTTACAGAACTCAATTAGACTTTCTCCTCTTTCATTCCTGGTCCCTAGCCCATTTTCTCTTGTAACATTGTCTTCTACTCCTTCCCCCACAACTGCATTCCAGTCTCCCATGACTTAGATTTTCATCCCCCTTTACATACTGTATTAGACTTTCAGTATCCTCATACACTTTCTCTATCTCTTCATCTTCAGCTTGCAACTCGGCATGTATACCTGAACTATCGTTGTCCGTGTTGGTTTCCTGTAGATTGTGATAAGAACAACCTTGTCACTGAACTGTTCACAGTAAAACACTTTATACCCTACCTTTCTATTCATAACGAATCCTACTCCCGTTATACAATTTTCTGCTGCTGTTGACATCATCCTGTACTCATCTGACCAGAAATCCTTGTATTCTTTCCATTTCCCTCACTGACCCACTCTATATCCATATTGAGCTTTACCATTTCTTTGGTTATTAGAGCTTTTTCTCATGGTAACCTCCCCCTTGGCAGCCCCCTCCCGGAGATCCGAATGGGGGACTATTCCGGAATCTTTTGCCAATTGAGAGATCATCATGACACTCATTCAGTTACAGACCACATGTCCTGTGGATACACGTAACGTGTATTTTATCCAGTGGTTTCCATTGCCTTCTGCATCCTCATGTCGTTGATCATTGCTGATTCTTCCGCCTTTAGGGGCAGTTTCCCACCCCTAGGACAGTAGAGTGCCCTGAACGTCTGTCCGCTCCTCCGCCCTCTTTGACAAGGCCGTTGGCGGAATGAGGGTGACTTCTTATGCTGGAAGTCTTCGGCCGCCAATGCTGATTATTAATCATAATTTAAATAGCGTTGGGATTCGAACCCGGGACCGAAGATGTTTTTGGTTATGAATCAAAGACGCTACCCGTAATAAATCATAGTTATAAATGATAACACTATATCTTTACAGAAGAAAGGCAAAAGTGGTAGGAGCCGACAGCGGGGAAGATTAATTTGGATTCCGGGGAAATGTAGGAACACGTGAGGTAATACCAACCTTACGACTTCTCTTAGAAGCAGGCAAGACTACATTTGTAACATTTGAGTAACTTTTGAGAATGCTGGCTTTGAAATTCTGAAGGTAGCAGGTGTAAAATTTTTATGGCTTTTTACAACTTCTAGAGAAACCAGATGGGCTATGAAACGGAAGTTCCGGTTGAGAAGGGAGCGAGACAGAGTTGTAGCAGGTGCCCGATATCATTCAGTCTGTGCACTGGGCAAGCAGTGAAGGGAATCAAAGGAAAATTTGGAGTAGGTATTAAAGTCTAGGTAAAAGAAATAAAAGCTTTAAGTTTGCCGACGCCGTTGTAATTCTGTCAGAGCCAGTGAACCAGTTGAACGGATTAGAGAGTGTCTTCAAAGAAGGCTATAAGAAGAACATCCGCAAATGGAAAACGAGAGTAATAGAATGTAGTCGAATTTAAGGAAGTGACGCTGAGGGAATTAGACGAAGGAACGAGACATTTAAAGTAGTAGATGAGTTTTGCTCTTTGAGCGGAAAAATAACTACGATGGGGGAAGTAGGGAGGATGTAAAATATAGACTGCCAATGATAACATAGGAGTTTCTGAGAATAGAAATTTGTTGACATCGAATATAGATTTAAGTGAGAGAAAATTTTTTCTAAAAGCATTTGTATGGAATGCAACCATGCAAGGAAGTACTACATGGACGATAAACAGTTTAAACAAGAAGAGAATAGACGCTTTTGAAATGAGGAGCTACAGAGGAATGCTGAAAATAATGTAGTAGTTTTTGTAAGTAATGAGGAGGTCTTGAAGAGAACTGGAGAGAAAAGAAATTTACAGCGCAACCTGATTAGAAGAAGGGATCTGTTGGTAGGCCTCATTCTGAGATTCAAGAGAACACTTATTTGTTATTGGAGGGAAGCGTTTATGTGTTTGTGGTGGGCGAGGGGAGGGAGGGGGGGCGGAGGGCGAGGAGGAGGGGATAAAAATCATGGAGGGAGACCCAGGGGTGAATAGAAGTATGTCGGCTGTAGTATTTATTCGGAGGTGAAGAATCTCGGACAGAGTAGAGTAACATGGAGAGCTCCATCAAAGTATTTATTCGGAGGTGAAGAATCTCGGACAGTGTAGAGTAACATGGAGAGCTCCATCAAACCAGGCTTCGAATTGAAAACCACAACAACGCCTATTTGTAGATAAGATTGTGTGTATCTCTATACTTCGCATATATTAGAAACGTGTAGTGGTATAGCAATGTTGCCATCCATCTTCGTTCCATACTGGACGTTCCGTTGAATACAGGTACAAATGTGTTGCAATTTTAGCTACATTCAAAAGGTCTTCTGATTTTATACTTTCAAGAGAGGCAGCAACATGTGAGGCTTAGATTGTTCCTTGTACACCGCCTCTTCAAAAGTTACGAGTACTTCGTCATTAAGTGGTTGGCTTCACTTTTGGGAAATTTTCCAGTTCAGTTCAGGAAGCGTTTTAGTCACATCTTTCTGCAAGTCTACAAAGTCTTCAGCTATTCGTTGTGACCTCACTTGGGTCAGCTGATATCAAATGTTGATCCAACCAGGTGCAGATGCAATAAGTCCAATTCTTACCATAAAAAAATAGGAAAACTCCAGTATTTTACCTGTGAATCGAAGGTTTCTTTCTCGTGTTTTCCTTCCGACTGAATCTATGTGCTATTTCATATGTCAACTGATTTTCATCCCTGAGCGTTTCCATGCCAAACTTGCTAGTTGTGACCCATTAATCACGTAGCCCAGATTGTTTTGTTTCGTGTCATTCACAACTTTGTTTATCTGTTTTTAGGGTCTTTCACTGATAGTTAGGCGAGCACAGGCGCATGTGATCTAACGTATAGTCTAAACCGTCCAAAGGTATCATCATAATGTTTCTGAATGCGGAATATCTTGCAGGGTTACGATTAAGATGTACTGGTGTAGAGTTGTTTTTATATCGGCTATTTCCTCCGCATTTCTTGAGGACTGTTCGAAATGTGCCGTCTTCCAGCCATTGCAAATACTTTTTTGTTAAATGTATATTTAGTACGCTCGACCACAAATTCGTATACAACGCAAAAGGATTTCTGTTGAGCTCTTGGTTCTCCACTACCCTGGCATTAATACGCAACTCACTTAACAGCAATAGAAATGGTAACTAGAAAGACAGCTTTGCTCGACGATTAAGGCAATAATTTGTGTAATATCCGCGTCCTACACGCGAAGACGTTAAACATTGCGTCGAGAAGTCTGAGAACCGGTTCGCAATGAGGAGTATAGAAGTCTACTGCGGCCAACTGATTATTGTACCAGTAGGAAACAGTAAACGGAGTATAATAAACCATTTCTCCGATCAGCTGTGAATCTAAAGAGGGAAACTTCATTTCCAGCGTTAATGCTATCATTTGAGTTACGAGGAGTTGCGGTAGACACCGAGATGAAGAGATAAATCCAGGTGGAGAGGATAAACGCAACTTGCTTGAATGGACTGAGGCGGTAATTGCAAACTAATATCTGTACTTAATGGTTAATGACGAACGAATGGGTGCTGTCATACACAAATTATGGGTTTCATTTTAACAGTTCGACGTAGTTTGTTCATTATTGGATATTTACAATGTGAGAAAAGACTGATGAGGGGGAAATGGAGGTGAGGCCAGAGTGATATCTGCTTAGGAAGTCCATCAATATAAACCAGTGTTCTTAGAATACCAGCAGACATATAAATGAGACTATATGGTTCACAAGCAGAAGGTCTTCCCTACCTTCATTACCGTAGCTTAACGCGTTCGCGGATACTGAAACGAAGTAAGATTAAAGGCAAAATTAATATTGGTTAAAATCATAATTATTCTTATTAGAGTTGTAACACATTAGTAACAACCAATAAAAACTTCTAGTATGTCACTACACCTGACATTATATTGTGCAGTATTAAGTTGTATTGTCGAATTCGTCAACAAAAAAGAAATCTCTGCTCCAGTTGTAAGACTCAAGACACTGTTTCTGGAAGACGATTAGCCCCTATGTACAAATGTAATTTCAGAATTTCTATACTGGTCTTAGTTTTCATGTAATAACGGTTTCTAGAAACGTTTACGACAATCTGTGCATTATATGTATGTAGAAAAATGACATGCAATCGTAAAAAGACTTACACATGCAAACAGCAAAATACCTGTTAATACAAGAGAATCAAAGAAATGAGTAAAATAAGAGCAATGAAAAAAAAAGAACCACACCTAAAAATACTTATCCCGTGATTTTCTGCGATACTTCGCCTCAGAAATGTCACTTCGTAAGAACCAGAACATGGCGATACTCCGTTTGCCTTCGCAGCACTTTTCCATTTGAGAAGTGTCCGGTGGAACAGTTCTCTAACTTCGTCGCTATCGGTCCCGATGTTACTGACGAATAAGTCCAAATTATCAATCATGAAACGTAGTTTAACTGATATATTACATCGCATAAGATGATATGATCTGACCTGTTTGTGAACGGTGTCAATCTCGCGGTTGCTAACTTCTCTATAGTTGGCTATAAAGACAACCACGTTAACATCGTGTGTTGCTCTCTCAAATTATTCAATGACGAAGACAGACATGAGTTATTTAAAATGAATTATTTTTTCAGAAAGTCACTGAACTATGAAATTTGATCGTTAAAGCACTGAATTCAATATAACACTGTGACAAGAGAGAGAAGCCGTCAATGACGATGAACCTGATCCAGAATTTTAGACAATCTTATTGTTGTGGTCTTCAGTCCAGAGACTGGTTTGATGCAACTCTCCATGCTACTCTATCCTGTGCAAGCTTCTTCATCTCCGAGTACCTACTGCAACGTACATCCTTCTGAATCTGTTTAGTGTATTCATCTCTTGGTCTCCCTCTACGATTTTTACCCTCCACGCTGCCCTCCAATACTAAATTGGTGATCCCTTGATGCCTCAGAATATGCCCTACCGACCGATCCCTTCTTCTACTCAAGATGTGCAACAAATTTCTCTTCTCCCCAATTCTGTTCAATACCTCCTCATTAGTTATGTGACCTATCCATCTAATCTTCAGCATTCTTCTGTAGCATCACATTTCGAAAGCTTCTATTCTCTTCTTGTCTAAACTATTTATCGTCCACGTTTCACTTCCATACATGGCTACACTCCATACAAACACTTTCAGAAACGACTTCCTGACACTGAAATCTATACTCGATGTTAACAAATTTCTCTTCTTCACAAACGCGTTCCTTGCCATTGCCAGTCTGCATTTTATATCCTCTCTACTTCGACCATCGTGAGTTATTTTGCTCCCCCAAATAGAAAACTCATTTACTACTTTAAGCGTCTCATTTTATAATCTAATTCTCGCAGCATCACCCGATTAAATCGACTACATTCCATTATCCTCGTTTTGATTTTGTTGGTGTTCATTTCATATCCTCCTTTCAAGACACTGTCCATTCCGTTCAGCTGCTCTTCCAGGTCCTTTGCTGTCTCTGACCAAATTACAACGTCATCGGCGAACCTCAAAGTCTTATTTTAATTCCTACTCCTAATTTTTCTTTTGTTTCCTTTACTGCTTGGTCAAAATACAGATTGAATAACTTTGGCGATAGGCTACAACCCTGTCTCACTCCCTTCCCGACCACTGCTTCCCTTTCTTGTCCCTCGACTCTTATAACTGCCATCTGGTTTCTGTACAAATTGTAAATAGCCTTTCGCTCCCTGATTTTAGCCCTGACACATTAAGAATATGAAAGAGAGTATTCCAATCAACATTGTCAAAAATTTTCTCTAAGTATGCAAATGCTAGAAACGTAGCCTTGCATTTCCTTAATCTATTCTCTAAGATAAGTTGTAGGTTCAGTATTGCCTCACGTGTTGCAACATTTCTACAGAATCCAAACTGATCTTCCCTGAGGTCGGCTTCTACCAGTTTTTCCACTCGTCTGTAAAGGATTCGTGTTAGTATTTTGCAGCCGTGGCGTATAAACTGATAGTTCGGTAATTTTCACATCTGTCAACACCTGCTTTCTTTGGGATTGGAATTATTATATTCTTCTTGAAGTCGGAGGGTATCTTGCTCACCAGATGGTAGAGTTTTGTCATGGCTGGCTCTCCAAAGGCTATCAGTAGTTCTAATACAATGTTGTCTACTCCCGCGGCCTTGTTTCAACTTAGGTCTGTCAGTGCTCTGTCAAACTCTTCACGTAGTATCATATCTCCCCTTTCCTCTTTATCTACCTCCTCTTCCATTTCGTCTTCCATTTCCATAATACTGTCCTCAAGAACATCGCCCTTATATAGACCCTCTATATACTCCTTCCACCTTCCTGCTTCTTCTTTGCTTAGAACTGGGTTTCCATCTCAGCTCATGATATTAATGCAAGTGGTTCTTTTTTCTCCAAAGGTCTCTTTTAAATTTTCTTGGAGGCAGTATCCGTCTTACCCCTAGCGATACATGCTCCTCCATCCTTACATTTGACCTCTAGCCAACCCTGCTTAGCCTTTTTGCACTTCCTGTCGATCTCATTTTTGAGACATTTGTATCCCTTTTTGTCTGATTCATTTAGTGCATTTTTGTATTTTCTCCTTTCATCAATAAATTCAATATCTCTTCTGTTACCAAAGGATTACTATTAGCCCTCGTCTTTTTACCTACTTGATTCTCTGCTGCTTTCACTACCTCATCCCTCAGATTTCCCATTCTCCTTCTACTGCATTTCTTCCCCCCATTCTTGTCAGTCGTTCCGTAATGCTCTTCCTGAAACTCTCTACAACCTCTGGTTCTTTCAATTTATCCAGGTCCCATCTCATTAAATTCCCACCTTTTTGCAGTTTCTTCAGTTTTAATCTACAGTTCATAACGAATAGATTGTGGTCAGAGTCCACATCTGCCCCTGGAAATGTCTTACAATTTAAAACCTGGTTCCTAAATCTCTGTCTTACCATTATGTAATCAATTTGACACCTTCCAGTATCTCCAGGCTTCTTCCATGTATACAACCTTCTTTTATGATTCTTGAACCAAGTATTAGCTATGATTAAGTTATGCTCTGTGCACAATTCTACCAGGCGGCTTCTTCTTTCATTCCTTAACCCCATTCGATTTTCACCTACTACGTTTCCTTCTCTTCCTTTTCCTGCTATCGAATTCCAGTCACCAATAACTATTAAATTTTCGTCTCCTTTCACTATCTGAATAATTTCTTTTATCTCATCATACATTTCATCAATCTCTTCGTTAGATGCGGAGCTAATTGGCATATAAACTTGTACTAATGTGGTAGGCATGGGCTTCGTATCTATCTTGGCCGCAATAATGCGTGCACTATGCAGTTTGTAGTAGCTTACCTGCATTCCTCCTTTTTCCTTCATTATTAAACCTACTCCTGCATTACCCCTATTTGATTTTGTATTCACATGACCAGAAGTCTTGTTCATCCTGCCACCGAATTTCACTAATTCCCACTACATCTAACTTTAACCTATCCATTTCCCTTTTTAAACTTTCTAACCTACCTGCCCGATTAAGGATTCTAACATTCCACACTCCGACCCGTAGAGCACCAGTTTTCTTTCTCCTGATAACGACGTCATCCTGAGTAGTCCCCGCCCGGAGATCCGAATCAGGGCTATTTTACCTGCGGAATATTTTACCAAGAGGACGCCATCATCATTGAACCATACAGTAAAGCTGCATGTCCTCGGGAAGAATTACGGCTGTAGTTTCCCCTTGCTTTCAGCCGTTCGCCGTACCAGCACAGCAAAGTCGTTTTGATTAGTGTCACAAGGCCAGATCAATCAATCATCCAGACTGTTGCCCCTGCAACTACTGAAAAGGCTGCTGCCCCTCTTCAGGAACCACATGTTTGTCTGGCCTCTCTACAGATTCCTCTCCGTTGTGGTTGCACCTACTGTACGGCTATGTGTATCGCTGAGGCACGCAAGCCTCCCCACCAATGGCAAGGTCCATGGTACATGGTGGTGATTTTAGACAAAGGAAAATAATAACTGCTCATGATATCAGATAATTACGCATTAGCGTAATACGTCGCGCTACTGTACGTTGTTATTGTGAAACTGTACACACCAAGCCAGTGAAGCGACTGCCGACGCCGTCGTTCGAAGGTAACTGACTGATCAACCTAAAAAACAGTTCTTACTTAAAAAAATACACGCAAAGAACCGAAAGAAATTATCGGCTCGTCAGTCTCAGGGAGGTTCTGCTTAGCAATACGCCACGAAAAACGAAAGAACACGTAGTATGTTCAGTCTTTACACCCTCCAACAATTCGTTACCAACCCTTCTTTTGCAACGTCTAAAACAATAAAAAAAATCTATAGAAAGTCCATTAATAGACTGTATGGTTATTAATGTGGGAGTTATTCGGGTATAACATTACTAAAAGAATTCCACATATACAGTAATAATAGTACTCTCTATTTAAGTCAAAATTACGGTACATAGGAACATGGATACTTACTTTACAACAGCTAGACGATAAAAGATGCCTAATTATGGCGAGGATAAATGAAGTACAATATTTCGTTTGTTTTAAAGAAAAAGATACACAGACTTCCTCCCCGTTTGGCATTGTTAGCAAAAGTCTCTGCCCATACGTCATTATATTGGTTTTAATTACGTGATGTTTTCACAAAGAAAAAAAAGAGATTCCTACACTATCACAGTAGCAATATTTATTCATTGATATACGTGTATTTTATTCTTTATATGTTTATACATAAATATACTTCGTAGCTAACATACATAATGGTATAAATACCTGAGCAGTGTGACTCAGTTTCCTTCGTATTACCGGGGTCTATTTGTCCTTTGATTTTTGGCTTCAGAGATGTTGGTGTTCTGGCGGAGGCTACCGCCTCGCGGCCGCACCTCAATTTCTGCGACGGTGGCCACGAGAGAGCGCTGTCGATGCAGGGCAGTCGGGTGGAGCTGTTCTGGCCAGACGCAGGTGGCAAGAGGACGCGACCACCGGTACAGGCAGAGGGCCCCGTCATTTTTCAGATCGAGAGGGTCACAGGTGTTGGCGTTTGGTGCAAGGGGTTCATCGCCCGCCCCGGTCTTGTTTTCACTGCTTGGTGACCTTCAACTTCCTTTATTTGGTGGAGTGGCCGTTTTGCTGTGAATCCGCATACGAATTTGGTTCCTAGTAATAAAACTGGATTTATGGCTTAGTTTTTTGCTTACGTGCATTCCTGGAAGAATACGTCTGGACAGTTTCACTTTGCTGGCTTTTCTTACACTACTGGCCAATAACTTGCTACACCACTAAGATGACGTTCTACAGACAAGAAATTTAAGCGACAGGCAGAACTTGTTGTCATATGATACTGATTAGCTTTTCAGAGCATTCACACAAGCTTGGCACCGGTGGCGATACCTACAACGTGCTGACATGAGGAAATTTTCCAACCGATTTCTCATACACAAACAGCAGTTCACCGGCGTTGCCTGGTGCAACGTTGTTGTAATGCCTCGTGTAAGGAGGGGAAATGCGTACCATCACGTTTCCGACTTTGATAAAGGTCGGGTTACAGCCTATCGCCATTGTGGTTTATCGTATCGCGACATTGCTACTCGCGTTGGTCGAGATCCAATGACCGTTAGCACAACATGGAGTCGGTGGGTTCAGGAGGGTAATACGGAACGCCGTTCAGGATCCCAATGGCCTCGTATCACTAGCAGTCGAGATGACAGGCATCTTATTCACATGGCTGTAACGGATCGTGCAGCCACGTCTCGATCCGTGAGTCAACAGATGGGGACGTTTGCAAGACGACAACCATCTGCACGAACAGTTCGATGACGTTTGCAGCAGCATAGGCTATCAGCTCGGAGACCATGGCTGCGATTACCCTTGACGCTACATCACAGACAGGAGCGCCTGCGATGGTGTACCCAACGACGAACCTGGGTGCACGAATGGCAAAACGTGATTTTTTCGGATGAATCCAGGTTCTGTTTACATCATCATGATGGTCGCATCCGTGTTTGGCGACATCGCAGTGAACGCACATTGGAAGCGTGTATTCGTCATAGCCATACTGGCGTATCACCCGGCGTGATGGTATGGGTGCCATTGGTTACACGTCTCGGTCACCTCTCGTTCGCATTGACGGCACATTGAACAGTGGAAGTTACATTTCAGATGTGTTACGACCTGTGGCTCTACCCTTCATTCGATCCCTGCGAAACCCTACATTTCAGCAGGTAAATGCACGACCGCATGTTGCAGGTCCTTTCTGGATACAGAAAATGTACGACATCTGTCCTGGCCAACACATTCTCCAGATCACTTACCTATTGAAAACGTCTCGTCAATGGTGGCCGAGCAACTGGCTCGTCACAATACGCCAGTCACTACTCTTGACGAACTGTGGTATCGTGTGAAGCTGCGTGGTCAGCTGTAGCTGTAAACGCCATCCAAGCTCTGTTACACTCAATGCCCAGGCGTATCACGGCCTTTGTAACGGCCAGAGGTGGTTGTTCTGGGTACTGATTTCTCCGGATCTATGCACCCAAATTGCGTGAAAATGTAATCACATGTCAGTTCTAGTATAATATATTTGTCCAATGAATACCCGTTTATCATCTGCATTTCTTCTTGGTGTAGCAATTTTAATGGCCATTAGTGTATATTTATCCAGTTAATCTGGAGCACAACCGCTGTTATATTGTGGATACTGTGGTGTCACCGCCAGACACCACACTTGCTAGGTGGTAGCTTTAAATCGGCCGCGGTCCATTAGTACATGTCGGACCCGCGTGTCGCCACTGTCAGTGATCGCAGACCGAGCGCTACCACACGGCAGGTCTAGAGAGACGGACTAGCACTCGCCCCAGTTGTACGGACGACGTAGCTAGCGATGCACACTGACGAAGCCTCGCTCATTTGCAGAGCAGATAGTTAGAATAGCCTTCATCTAAGTCAATGGCTACGACCTAGCAAGGCGCCATTAGCATTACATAGCTTGTATCTAAAGAGTCTCACTTGTATCGTCAAGAGCGATGTAGCACAAGGATGGATTAAAGTTAAGTATTCCAGGAGCTACGTACTTTTCTTTATAGCATTCATTACGTATCCTGTTTCAGACCTATCTACTAGCCTGCGTGAGTTAACGCGTGCCTTTCGGCTACTTCCAAGTGGCGTGGTTGTCTTACTACGCCACAACAGATACTTCTCGACATTTTCATTAACTCCACCCGTGCACTGTAAAAGTTGCTGCCTCCTCCGAGTTTATCTAACTTTTGGCATTGTTTGGTTTAACATTTGAGTCTGTCGGCCACCGTTTGAGTCTTTCTGCGTTTCGGCAACATCTCTGTGGTGTTTTGGTTGAGTTGCGGGCCCTGGTTTCCGCCCATTCCCTTTCAGCCCCTGGTAGCGTAGCATTTTCATGTTGATTGCGGTTTTGGAGAGGCACCGTGTTGTTTTTGAACGGACTTGTAGTTCTCTCCTGTGTGTGTTTATTGAAACTACTTGGCAACCAGTGGTATGGAACCCGCCGTTAACGGACGCCTTAGTGTGTTCTAGTCTTGCCAGCGTGAGGCCACACCTTGTAGAAGACGACGCCGGTCTGGCGGGGTGGCAGGACGGCGGCTCAGCAGCCGCCTCACCCAGTCAAGAGTTACGTTAAGCGTTACACATACTTAAAGGCTTGGCTTGGTGTACCTTGGCCACGGCTCTCAAATGTTTCTTTCTCCTGCTTTGCTCGCATCATTAAGATTTCAGCGCCGGCCGATGTGGCCGAGCGGTTCAAGGCGCTTCAGTCCGGAACCGCGCTGCTGCTACGGTCACAGTTCGAATCCTGTTTCGGACATGGATGTGTGTGATGTCCTTAGGTTAAGTTAGAGGACTGATGATCTCAGATGTTAATTCCCATAGTGCTTAGAGCCATTTGAGCCATTTAAGATTTCAGCACTTTTCTTGTTGTTTAACTGAAAGGAGTTATAATATTTTAATATGGTGGCAATCGTACATAACAGAAGCTTGCCTTGAACGTATATGTGGCTGGTCCCTGAAGAAGCTCTTTCTCTTAAATGCTTGGAACCTTTTTCAAAAATGTTGTTGCTCTTAAACTGCAGAAAGATGTAAATTTGATGGTTATTGTTTCTCTTAAGAATTGTGTAATTGTGAACCTTCCTCAAGATCTTGAATTAAGGTGCGGGTTAGGTTACTTGCTTTTATTTAAATTATGTTTATTACAACTCTGGGGAATTTTTAGCTGAAAAATATTGGCTTATTTAAATGACATATGTTACTAAAAGTTCAAAGATACTTTCCCTGAACTTTGCCTAACGGTTGCACGTTCCCTTGGCCTTTTTAAATTATTATTATGTTTTGTTTGGACAAGTCACTATCACTCAGCAAATCACGTATGTGTGAATCAGACAGCCGCCTGGAGTGGCCGCGCGGTTTGAGGCGTCATGTCACGGACTGCGTGGCCCCTCCCGCCGGAGGCTCGAGTCCTCCCTCAGGCATGGATGTGTGTGCTGTTCTTAGCATAAGTTTAGGTAGTGTGTAAGACTAGGGACCGATGACCTAAGCAGTTTGGTCCCTTAGGAATTCACACACATTTGAACATTTTTGAATCAGACGTTAACACCATAATCTGCCCCCTCTGCAAATATGTCTTATTTTATCTTTGATTGAGTTATCCCTAGAAAAGTTTTTCATAAGTGCATGAATCAACTTAAAGTTTTGTTACGGCTTTTTTAAAGTTCTCAACAACACCCAATTTTACGAGCAGCAGAGGCAGATACACATTTTTTGTTTTCAAGAAGAGCTGTGTTCACCATATTCTTCTGTTCGGAGAGTATTTTATTCCGTGCCATTTTCCCCATAATACTGCTTTCATCTGTCTCCACTGTCCAACAAGCCTAGTAAGCTGCAATTCTTCGCGTATTCAAGTTGCACGTCGAAGAAGAATTTCTGTTAACCTCATACCCCCATTCATACGCAATTTCTAGTCGGATTTCTCATTCTGACTAAGTGGGAATAGTAGATTAAATCGGTTATATGTCACCTCGATATTAACTTAATGGGCACTCGGAAGCACCGGGAGGTTATGACTAAAATTCAGCAATGTAGGCTCTAATTACAGTAAGGCAGCGAAAGTTGGTAGATAAAATAATGCTCTAATAGAGAACCGATTTAGGTTGCAAAGAATTAGTTTGTTTTGGCCACACAGGACATTGCACTTTAATTATAACTACCCTGTAAATTTATTCCCGCTATGAAGTAGTACTGCTTTCATCTACATTTACAGCTGCATATGTACTCCACAAATCACCATACGGTGTGTACCGGTCGGTACCTTGAGTCACAACTAGTCATTCCTTTTCCTGTTCCACTCATTCTGTAAGAGCTCTAGCTCCGTAGGGTTCAAGTGAAATGTACCATCGTTCTACAGTCTCCCAAATGGTAGTTCCCTGAACTTCATCAGTAATTATTACTTAATATCGGTTAACTGGTACAGCTGTTAAGTATTTTAAGAAAAGGATTTGTATAACCATCAGCTGTACACGTTCAACTTTATTGTTTACCGTTTACGGTTATTAGAATCATCATCATTGGAAGATAATCAGTACATCAGATGGTTAAAAATGCATATTATTCGTAAACGACTCAACAGCATACCAAAATTCATAGATGTTTCACAGTGGTATGTGTAGATGAATAAGTATAGTCCCATACTCTGGGAATCATTGTAGGGACAGCAGGTGTAAGAAATCTCGCCGCGCGGGATTCGCCGAACGGCCTAGGGCGCGGCAGTCATGGACTGTGTGGCTGGTCCCGGCGGAGGTTGGAGTCCTCTCTCGGGCATGGGTGTGTGTGTTTGTCCTTAGGATAATTTAGGTTAAGTAGTGTGTAAGCTTATGGACGGATGACCTTAGCAGTTAAGTCCCATAAGATTTCACACACATTTGAACTTTTTTTTTTGAAACCTCCACCGCCGCTCATGGCGGTATCCTAGTGGAGGTGGTTTGCTGTAGCGTACCTCCGACCTGTTATGAAGTGCCAAGTGTGTACCTCTGTCGTGTGGATGAATGTAACGAGTGTTTGTAGAGTGTGGTTTTTGGTTTTTGTCATTGTGGAGGAAGGGATGAGAGACGTTGGAACCTGGTGTTCATACATAGGCTTCTCCTCTCTAAAAGCGTCTCGGGGCCTGCTGATGTCAACGTGTCCATCCGATGGACGGATCACCACCAAAAGTGTCACATCCACTCACTTCAAGAGACACAGCGAGGGGTCTGGACTTTAACCCAGGACATTGGTCAAAGATATTAGTGGTTGGTTGGTTGTTTGGTGGAAGAGACCAAACAGCGAGGTTATCGGTCTCATAGGGTTAGGGAAGGATGGGGAAGGAAGTCGGCCGTGCCCATTCAAAGGAACCATCCCGGCATTTGCCTGGAGCGATTTAGGGAAATCACGGAAAACCTAAATCAGGATGGCCGGACGCGGGACTGAACCGTCGTCCTTCCGAATGCGAGTCCAGTGTGCTAACCACTGCGCCACCTCGCTCGGTAGATATTAGTGACGAGAAAACTTACACCACCACCTCTCCTCGCCTTACCAACCGAATACTGGCAGAGAAAATTTCATCAACCATGAGAATTCGAACCGGCTTTCCTCCAGGTCAAACACCACTGGGGAGGTGTGCGTTACCGACCTCGGCTACAGAGCCGTGTTACTGACACGCGACATACATATAATTTGGCTAATGTCAATCACACCAGTAGGCTAAACTCCAATATATAAAGGTTGGCTTAAAGGCTGCCGGTCAGCATTAGTGTTCTATACGCGGTCTCCTTTATAGATCAGCCACACTTCCCTACTATTCTCCTGGTAAACAGAAATCGACCATTCGCCTTCCCTACTACCGGCCTTACGTGCTCATTTCATTGCGCGTCGCTTTGCAATGTTACGTATAGATACATTTAATCGACGTAACTGTGTCAGGCAACACACCGCTGTAACAGCATTGGAACAGTACTTCGTTGTTTCTCCTACTCATGTGCAGTTTTATACGTTTACAGAATTTGCCGTTCATCACACCTAATTGGTATTTGGTCTGACTCATACTCCTATAGTCACTAAATGACGACACTTCAATTAGATATTACAGTGTCATCAGCAGTCACAGATTGTTACTCACTTACAGTAGTGTGACTACAGTGACGCCAGCCCACGTCGCACTCTTACGATTTTGTAGAGTGCAGCTGTTAGTGCGTGTTGACTGCAAGCCAGCGGCAAACGCATCAAGTCAAAATCCACGCCACCACTGCGTGTAACATCACTGTCATGAGACAAACCACCTCCCTCCTTAGATATTAAATCATCCACAATTCAAGTGGCCACACCGCGTTTATTCGAAAGGTTGCGGCCATTACAATAAAAGAGTCATTGACCTCCCAGTTATTTACAGGCCATTAAAGGAGACCGCTAATCAGAATGTAGCACCAGAGTAGCATTTACGACGCCACGTTCAAAAGTATTCATACTATGGAAAATCTGCACCGTCTTCAAAAGTATGCGAAGATATTGACAACACTGCAGTATTTCTATGTCATAAATACATTTTCACCTGAGTTTTCATAAACTGCTATCATGTTAAAAAATTGACTACTTATGAAGAATATCTAATGGTATTGACAATACCCTTGTCGCCGGCCGAAGTGGCCGTGCGGTTAAAGGCGCTGCAGTCTGGAACCGCAAGACCGCTACGGTCGCAGGTTCGAATCCTGCCTCGGGCATGACTGTTTGTGATGTCCTTAGGTTAGTTAGGTTTAACTAGTTCTAAGTTCTAGGGGACTAATGACCTCAGCAGTTGAGTCCCATAGTGCTCAGAGCCATTTGAACCAATACCCTTGTCATTTAGCACTACTGATCCAATTTATAGATTAAGCTTCACTTGAGAAGCCCATGGTTCGGCCTCTGTACTGTACTCAGTGTAAGATACAATAGACAGTCAAACATTTCCGCATCTACACTGAAGCGTCAAAGAAACAGGTAGAAGCATGCGTTTTCAGATACATATAAACGTAAACAGCCAGAATAAGGAGCTGCTATCGGCAACGCCTATATAAGAGAACAAGTGTCTGGCGCAGTTGTTACATCGGTTACTGCAGCTACAAAGGCAGGTTATCAAGATTTAAGTGAGTTTGAACGTGGTGTTATAGTCGGCGCACGAGCGATGCGACACAACATCTCCGAGGTAGCGATGAAATGGGGATTTTTCCGTACGACAGTTTCACAGCGTACCATAAAATCAGGAATCCTGTAAAACATCAAATCCCCGACATAGCAGCGGCAGGAAAAAGATTTTGCAAGAACTGGACCAAAGACGACTAAAGAGAACCGTTCATCGTGACAGAAGTGCAACTCTTCCGCAAATTGCTGCAAATTTCTTTGTCAGCGTGCGAACCATTCAGTGAAACATCATCGATATGCCCTTTCGGAGCCGAAGGCCCACTCGTGTAACCTTCATCGCTGCACAACACAAAGCTTTAAGTCTCGTCTGGGCCAGTCAATAGCGACATAGAATTGTTGATGACTGGAAGTATATTGCCTGAGCGGAAGAGTTTCGTATCACATTCTATCGAGGGGATGGACGTGTACCAATGTGGAGACAACCTCATGAATCCATGGACCTTGATGTCAGCAGGGGACTGTTCAGGCTGATTGAGGCTCTGTAATGTTGCGGATCGTGTGCAGTTGGAGTGATATGGGACCCCTGAAACGTCTACATACGACTCTGACAGGTGACACGTACGTAAGCATCCTGTCCGGTCACCTGCGTTCCTTCGTGTCGCTTCTGCATTCTGACGGAATTGAGCGATTCCAGCGGGACAATCCAACACCCCACACGTCCAGAATTGCTGCAGAGTGGCTCCAGGAACACTGTTCTGAATTTAAACACTTCCGCTGGCCACCAAACTTCCCAGACATGAATATTATTGAGCCAACTTGCTGTCCAGAAGAATCTCCACCCCTTTCCTCGTACTCTTACGGATTTATGGACAGCCCTGCAGATTCATGGTGTCAGTCCTCTCCAGCACTACTTCAGACGTTAGTCGAGTCCATTCCACGTCGTGTTGCGGCATTTTGCGGCATTTCTGCGTCCTCGCAGGGCTCCTACACGATATTAGTTAGGTGAACCAGTTTCTTTGGCTCTTCAGTGTATATTGATCTGCGATGCTTTTTCAGTATGGCTCTCTTACTTCGAAATCTAAAATGTCTACAAAAATACACATATTAAGTGCCCCCCTACAATTTCCACATCTAAATTGTTACAAATGACCTATCCTATGGATATAACGGAAATTACATGTTTGTGCCTAAATGAGCCGATGCACCAAACATATAACTGCACAAAATATGTGTTGGCTAAAGTTCTATGATAAGTACGGAGACACACAACCAAACAGGCAGTCTAAACCGTCAGCTACTAGAAGAATGTAGTTAATCCGAGCCTAGGTCTAAATGAGAACACGCTGAAAATAAGAATGAACAAGCGCCATTTTAGGGGATGCAGAAGATAACACACGCACAATGTATATGTCGATTGTCAAAATGGTCTTAGGACATTTAAAATGTACATCAAAAAGCATAAAGGGTTGTAACTTACAGTCTATCTGCGTCAAAAATGTCTCTCTGTATATCTGTAGAGCTTAATCTATCACTTCACTAATCATCTTATAGGGGGTAGAAGAAAATGAATCATCGTACTCAACACTGGAAAAGTACACTATGTGATCAAAAGTATCCGGACACCTGGATGAAAATGACTTACAAGTTCGTGGCGCCCTCCATTGGTAATGCTGGAATTTAATATGATGTTGTTCCATCCTTAGCCTTGATGACAGATTCCACTCTCGCAGGCATACGTTCAGTCAGGTGCTAGAAGATTTTTTGGGGAATGGCAGCCCATTCTTCACGGAGTGGTGTACTGTGGAGAGGTATCAATGTCGGTCGATGGGGCCTGGCACGAAGTCGGCGTTCCAAAACACCCCAAAGGTATTCTATAGAATACATGTCAGGACTCTGTGCAGGCCTGTCCATTACAGGGATGTTACTGTCGTGTAACCTCTGCGCCACGAGCCGTGCATTATGAACAGGTGCTCGATCGTGTTGAAAGATGCAATAGCAATCCCCGAATTACTCTTCAACAGTGGGAAGCTAGATGGTGCTTGAAACATCAATGTGTGCTGTGATAGTGCCACGCAAAACAACAAGGGGTGCAAGCCCCCTCAATGAAAAACACGACCACACCGTAACACCACCGCTCCTAATATTACTGTTGGCACTACACACGCTGGCAGGTGACGTTCACCGGGCATTAGCCATACCCACACCCTGCCATCGGATCGCCACAACGTACTTGACCTCTTAGCAACAAATAATCCTGAGCAAATAGGGAGCATCATAAGGGATACAGGGATTAGTGACCCCCCCCACCTCCCCAAGGCTGTCGTAGCGAAACTGAATACTGTAACATCCAAAACCACCAAAAATAAACGCAAAATACATTTAGTTTAAAAAGCAGATAAAAATTCCCTTCACGCGCTAAGAGACTGTCTCTACTCCTTCCGATGTGACTATGTAAACGTATACCAGACGTGGTTTGAATTCAAAGAAATAGTATCCAAGGTAACTGAGAGGTATAACCAAAATAAATTAATAATCGATGGCACTAATGCCCCGTGGTACACTAAAGGAGTCATAACACTGATGCAAAAGCAATGAAAAAAGCATACCAAATTTAAAAGAACGCAAAATCCCGAAGTTTGGCGAAGTTTTACATAAACTCGAAGCGTGAACTTCAAAGCGAGATGCTTTTAATAGTTTCCAAAACAAAACTATTCTCTTGAAATATGGCAGGAAATCCAAAGAGATTCTGGTGATACGCAAAGTATACCAGCGATAACATGATTGCCGCCAAGAGAGATCACAGGTATTTCCTTCGTCCGCTAAAAGGACTTATTTAAGAGGAAATAGTGTCAAATTTAAATTTTCTTTGTTTTGTATGCTTGCTGTAGTGTCAGTTCTTGTCACACAACTGAATATTAGCGTGTCAGCAGAGCTTTTTCTTGAAAAAACTTGTTCTTTAGCTGAAGTCCCGATAATCGCGACATAACCCGAAATTTTGCTGACATAAACACAAAAAATTCTATTCAAGTTTTCTAGATAGTGCAAAATTCGTTTAAAAAAGACAGCTACTAGTTTCATCAGTGTCTACTGTCGCAATAAAAGTGTAATTAAACGTTTCTAAATCGTATTTAAATAACACATTTCGTATTGTTAACTAGTTAGATAGACGCGATCTAGGCCTAAATGTCCGCAGCTCGTGGTCGTGCGGCAGCGTTCTCGCTTCCCACGCCCGGGTTCCCGGGTTCGATTCCCGGCGGGTCAGGGATTTTCTCTGCCTCGTGATGACTGGGTGTTGTGTGATGTCCTTAGGTTAGTTAGGTTTAAGTAGTTCTAAGTTCTAGGGGACTGATGACCATAGATGTTAAGTCCCATAGTGCTCAGAGCCATTTGAAACATTTTTAAACCTATGCCAAAATTTTCCGACTTATAAACGTTTTAAAAACCTGACAAAACACCCCTGATAACGTAACTTCTCTAAAAGCAAAGTAATTACAAATTAATTCTTTTGTCATTGTATCTCTAAATCAGTACACACTGTCAATCTCACGTCCTTGACAAATTTAAAACATTCTTTAAACTTAATTATTCTTTTGACCATGAGTGAGAAATGTGGGAGCTGTTATATGGTTATATGGGATTTGTTGCCAATCTTGTAGGAAATATTTTCACTGGTGGGAATGCAGTGGGGAGAGTGTTGGGAGAACAGAACATGCTCTCTCCTGGAACTGCAGAGTATGCAGATGGAACATTTTGATTGGGTATCAGGAAAGGAAAATCTGTGCCCTTCAGGCACAGTTGGAGGAAGCAAGGAAGCAACTCGTAAGGATCAAGGGAGATAGGGGGAGGAGGGTGGTTGGGAACTGACAGCTGGTAGGAAACTCGTAAGGATCAGGGGAGATAGGGGGAGGAGGGTGGTTGGGAACTGACAGCTGGTAGGAGAATAGGAAGAAAGAGAACGCGATCTGATAGTTTTATCATCAACACCAAAAACAGGTATCTACCACTGCCAGAGTTAAGTGGAGAAGAGCCTCAGGTAGAACGAGGAACAGGAAATGTGCACCACACTTCAACCTAGGCCAAGAAGCCCAGGAATGTACAAAGTGTGTGGAAGAAGAAAGTGCTGCTGCTAGGTAGTAGCCATGGGCGAGGTGCTGGTCCTCAGTTATAGGAAAGTTTAGGGGCAGCGTACCAGGCCACCAGTATCTTAAAGCCAAATGCAGGGCTGCTAAGTCATGTGATAGAGGACCTAGGGTTTTTTATGTAAGGACTTTACAAAAGAGGACCATGCAGTGATGGTGGGGCGGGAAACAGTTTGGACAGGGATGGGGCATATGACATAGGTGGTGACCTGGAAAAGATAGCTTCCCTGACTCATGGCACCAACGTACACTTTGTTGAGCTGTTCCGGTGTCATGATCGGCCATACCTTGATGGAGCTGTGAGGTGAATCAATGTAGGGTTAGGGATGTCTCTGATGACAGCCAACTGTTCTCATGTTTCTCTGGTGCCTGTTGGGACTATCAACAGATGGGGTTTAACTAGGCATGGCCTACACTTAAGCAGGACTTGGAAGGGAAGTTTGGTACAGCTGATTCACGAAAGAATAGGGGGTGGATCTCAGGCCACACATGGTCAAATACCTGTTGTCATAGGTAGGAAGAGTAGATCTATTTTAGCGTAAATCCAGACAACATGTTCCCCTGCCTAAAGAGTGTCTCCAGCACTTTAAAAAATACTGAAACAATCACTCATAAAACAGATTTCAATACTTCAAATATCATATGTACCAGATGCCACAAAGAAAAACAAACCACTGGAAATAGTAACATGGGGAATTTCACAGAATTAACAATCCTCCATCAAAACATGCAATCAATAAAAAATAAAATACAACTATTAGAAGTTGAGCTCCAATCTTTGAACTGCACTGTAGTTTGTATTACTGACCACTGGTGTAGAGACACAGAAATCCAACATGTAGCACTATCATTGTATGAAAAGGCTAATTCTCACTGCAGAACTACTTCAAGGGGTGGAGGATCATGCATTTATATCAGAAAAGGAACACAGTTCAAATCAAGACATGACCTCAGTACAGTAAGTTAAGACAAACACTTTGAAATATCAGCTATTGAATTAACAGGGCTTCATATCACCAAGAAATTATCATTTTGTGAGTGGATAGATCTCCCAGTGGTAGTGTGAACACATTTTTCAATAAGTTAACAGAAGTTCTAGATAAAGTCTCAAGTAGAAAGGTCAACATAATTCTGTGTGGGGACATTAACATCAACACTAATATCTTAAATGAATCCCGCAGCACCTTCATAAACATTCTTCAAAGTTTTGGCATGTCCCTATTGATCAATAGTGCAACAAGGGTTACTACAATGACTGCATCAGTAATTGACCATGTGGCCACAAATATGGACAGGGAAAAATGTGATATAGCTGTAAAATATCTCAGACTATCAGACCATCTCTGTCAAATAACGATAGTAAAATCAGGCAGCGAATCATCCCCTAAACTACAAGCCTACAAACGACATCTATCAGAAATCAAAATAAAAGATTTTTCCAAAGAGATAGAAAAACAAAGCTGGGATGAAGTGTATAAGGAAACCAATGGGAATATGAAGTTCACTAAATTCTCCACATTGTTGAAATTGAACTTTGAAAAAGCATTTCCAAAAATATTCATGTCTATATCAACATCTCACAAAAACAGATGGATAACAGCAGGTATTAAGAAGTCCTTCCAAATAAACACCTCAGTTCCATGAAAAGATCCACAATGATACAGAATTCTTAAATTTCTATCATAGATACAAAAAGATCTATAGGAAGGTGCTGATTGCTGCAAAAAAGTCATTTAACGGCATAATAATATATAAAGCAGAGAATAAAAGCAAAGCAGTCTGGGATGTTATAAAAAAGGAAACAGGAAGAGGCAGACAAACGCAGAATAACATACTGCTAAGGGAGGTGGTAAGGTAATAAATAAATGATCCACAATATTTAGCAAACTACGTAAACAAGCTTTTTTCAAGTATTGCAGAGAAGTTACACCAAAATTCCCCAAAATAAATATAACACTTGTAAATAATGTTGCACTAAATACAATGATGTTACTTCCAACCACAGAGATTGAAGTCAATAAAACTGTCCAAAACTAAAAAATTAAAAGTCTGTAGGCTTAGATGAAGTACCAATGTGTGTACTGAAACAATGCACAGGGATTATACAAGGCCCCTTAACAAATATAATAAATGAATCCTTCACATCAGGGACGTTTCCAGAGCAGTTAAAACAGGCAAGAGTCCTACCTTTGTTTAAGAGAGGTAATGCAGAAGACATAGAAAATTACCTGTCCATTTCCCTGCTGTCAGCATTCTCAAAAACAGCAGAAGCAATTATGAAAGACAGATTAATGAATTACCAGAATAAATACCATCTTTTAAGCGAAACACAGTTTGGTTTCCGAAGTGGGAAAAATATGGAGTGAGCCATAGTAGAATTCACAAAAGTTGTACTTGATGCTCTTGATCAAGATGAGTGTTCCACAGGCATATTTTTGGATCTTTCTAAGGCATCTGATACAGTCGACCACAACGTTCTATTAAATAAATTTGAAGCATTAGGAATAAGAGGGGTAGCTAATGACTGGCTTCTATCATACCTAACAGATAGGGTACAAAGAGTAGAAACGACACATACTTCAAATAGATCTAAACATGTAGTAAAACACTTACCAGAATCAAAATACATTGATATAGGGGTTCCGCAAGATAGTATGTTAGGATCAATACTGCTCCTGATAGACATCAATGACTTTTCAAGTAGTGTTACTCATGGTGAAAAAATTCTCTTTGGTGATGACAGCAATATTACAGTCACTGAGAAAACAAAAGAACTCCTTGCCGAGAAAACAAATGTTACTCTCAAGGAAGTTTATGATTGGTCAATAACCAATAAAGTGACATTGAACATAAAGAAAACTAACGCCATGAATTTCAGTTTGAAGAGGAAAAATGACAATGTTAAATTAAATATAAATGACACCTCTATAGACTGTGTAACAAATGCAAAATTTCTAGGAATGAATATTGATTCCCATTTGAAGTGGTGTGAACACACAAAGGTACTTGCAAACAGAATGTCATCATCATGTTGTGCCCCTAGAATCCTATCATCAGTATGTAACATGCAGTGTCTTTTAGTTCATACAGGGTGTTTCAAATATGACCGGTATATTTGAAACGGCAATAAAAACTAAACGAGCAGCGATAGAAATACACCGTTTGTTGCAATATGCTTGGGACAACAGTACATTTTGAGGCGGACAAACTTTCGAAATTACAGTAGTTACAATTTTCAACAACAGATGGCGCTGCAAGTGATGTGAAAGATATATAAGACATCGCAGTCTGTGGGTGCGCCATTCTGTACGTCGTCTTTCTGCTGTAAGCGTGCGCTGTTCACAACGTGCACGTGTGCTGTAGACAACATGGTTTATTCCTTAGAACAGAGGATTTTTCTGGTGTTGGAATTCCACCGCCTAGAACACAGTGTTATTGCAACAAGACGAAGTTTTCAACGGAGGTTTAATGTAACCAAAGGACCGAAAAGCGATACAATAAAGGATCTGTTTGAAAAATTTCAACGGACTGGGAACGTGACGGATGAACGTGCTGGAAAGGTAGGGCGACCGCGTATGGCAACCACAGAGGGCAACGCGCAGCTAGTGCAGCAGGTGATCCAACAGCGGCCTCGGGTTTCCGTTCGCCGTGTTGCAGCTGCGGTCCAGATGACGCCAACGTCCACGTATCGTCTCATGCGCCAGAGTTTACACCTCTATCCATACAAAATTCAAACGCGGCAACCCCTCAGCGCCGCTACCATTGCTGCACGAGAGACATTCGCTAACGATATAGTGCACAGGATTGATGACGGCGATGTGAATGTGGGCAGCATTTGGTTTACTGACGAAGCTTATTTTTACCTGGACGGCTTCGTCAATAAACAGAACTGGCGCATATGGGGAACCGAAAAGCCCCATGTTCCAGTCCCATCGTCCCTGCATCCTCAAAAAGTACTGGTCTGGGCCGCCATGTCTTCCAAAGGAATCATTGGCCCATTTTTCAGATCTGAAACGATTACTGCATCACGCTATCTGGACATTCTTCGTGAATTTGTGGCGGTACAAACTGCCTTAGACGACACTGCGAACACCTCGTGGTTTATGCAAGATGGTGCCCGGCCACATCGCACGGCCAACGTCTTTAATTTCCTGAATGAATATTTTGATGATCGTGTGATTGCTTTGGGCTATCCGAAACATACAGGAGGCGGCGTGGATTGGCCTCCCTATTCGCCAGACATGAACCCCTGTGACTTCTTTCTGTGGAGACACTTGAAAGACCAGGTGTACCGCCAGAATCCAGAAACAATTGAACAGCTGAAGCAGTACATCTCATCCGCATGTGAAGCCATTCCGCCAGACACGTTGTCAAAGGTTTCGGGTAATTTCATTCAGAGACTACGCCATATTATTGCTACGTGTGGTGGATATGTGGAAAATATCGTACTATAGAGTTTCCCAGACCGCAGCGCCATCTGTTGTTGAAAATTGTAACTACTGTAATTTCGAAAGTTTGTCTGCCTGAAAATGTACTGTTGTCTCAAGCATATTGCAACAAACGGTGTACTTCTATCGCTGCTCGTTTAGTTTTTATTGCCGTTTCAAATATACCGGTCATTTTTGAAACACCCTGTATGTACACTCAATTGTTAGCTATGGCACTGGGGAACAAATGCCCAAAATATGAACACAATTTTCAAACTCCAGAAAAGAGCGATAAGAATAATAACCAAAAATACTGGTCGAAGTCATTGTAAAGATCTGTTCAAAACACTGGGGTTTTTAACTGCTCCATTTGAATACATTTACCAGTCAGTTGTACACATCAAAAATAACACTGGTAATTACTGCACAAACAGCTCTGTCCATGAGCATGCAACAAGAGATCGACTCAACTTATGTTTACCAAGAAAAATAGCAATAAAACTCAAAACGTCGTCTTCTACCAAGGAATAAACTGTACAATAAATTAACAAAAGAGACTAAAGAAATTGAAAAATACACTTACTTAAAGACGCAGTTAAAATGTACCTGTTATGCAATACATTTCATTCATTGAAGGATCATTTAGATAAAACAGTGCAGAGGTTTTATAAAAAAAATGTTATACAAATAAATAATAATAACAATAATAATAATAAAGATTATAAAACATCCAACATTCCACATAACACCTTCACTTTATGTTTTTTTCCTTCTTTTTTTTCCTTTTTAGAAATACTTACCCCCAAGCTATCCATAACATAATAATAACACCTCTTCCTCTTTGTGAGCTCAACATGACACTCATTATGGATGGATGCCGACTCAGTTTTTCAGGAAAGCAAATGGGAAGTTGCGGTACAGAAAATGGCCCAAAGAGCACCAGTGTGTGTGTGTGTGTGTGTGTGTGTGTGTGTGTGTGTGTGTGTGTAGTGAGTGAAGTGTTATGAAACAATGTGTGTATAGTGTGTGCAGAGACTGATAGTGAGGTATGAGTGAACAGTGTGGCATTATATTATTTAATAATTTATTTGTAAAAAAGTATTGTATACCAGGAGTAAATCTAATGATTGTCTCTAGCTAGACGTCTGTTAATATATGTGTATACGAATTAGCTTATTTTAAATTGATCTAAACTTGTAAATACTTCGACATGTCCTGTATCCTTGTAAAAAGAGATGTATGGATGAGTAAAGCTACTACTACTACAGTGGTGAAGTCACTGACTAAAGTTCACCTAAATCAGAGTTACTAAACACGTTTCTCCGAAATTCCGGTGCCAGAGATGACGAAATAAATCCAGAATTCGAATCTAGAACAACTGCCTACATGCGTAACTCTGAAGTAGATATCCTCGATGGCACGAATCAGCTTAAAACAATTAATAAAGGCATGGCCTCCATTCCAGATTGTATACCAGTCAAGTTCCTTGCAGAGTATGCTGTTACTGTAGCTGCATACTTATTAATTACATTCAACCTCTCGCTCGTCGAAAGATCCGTACCTAAGTCTGGAAAGAAGGGAAATAAAAGTAATCAGCTGAATTACAGAATCCATACTACTCACGTAGATTTACAGAAGGATTTTGGAACATATACTGTACTCGAACATTATTAATTACATCGAAGGAAACGATTTATTGATAAATACATGAGACTCAGAAATCCTTGTTCTTGTAAAACACAACTAGCTCTTTATTCTCAAGAAGTAATAAGTGCTATCGACAAGAGATGTGAAACTGATTCCGTAGGTTTCCAGAAGATATTTGACATCGTTCCTCACAAGAGTCTTCTAATCAAATTTCCTGCCTATGGGGTATCGCCACAACTGTGCGACTGGATTCATGATTTCCTGTCAGAAACATCACTGTTCGTGGTTAATCGACGGAAAGTCATCGATTAAAACAGAAGTAATAACTGGCGTTCCCCAAGGAAGCGCTATAGCCCCTCTGCTGTTCCTCATCTACATGAAGTACGTATGAGACAATCTGAGGAGGCATCTAAGTTTTTTTGCAGATGATGCTATAGTTTACAGACTTGTATAGTCATCAGATGTTCAAAACCGGGTGAAAAATGATTTAGACAAGATATCTGTACTGTGCGAAAAGTGTCAATTGACACTAAATAATGGAAAGTGTAAGGTCGACCACATGAGTACGAAAAGAAACCCGTTAAACTTCTGTTACGCGATAAATCACAGAGATCTAATGGCTGTAAATTCAACTAAAGGCTTAGAAATTGCAGTTAAGACTAAGTTGTAAAGATCGCAAAGATAATATTGTGGGGTAAGCAAAACAAAGACTGCTGGTTAGTGAAATTTCAAACACTAAGTTTCTTCTCCGATTGTGAAAACATTAAGTTGGGACCCACGTTCATAGGAGGACATGTTCATCAGGATAAATAAGAGAAATCAGAGCTCGGTTAGAAAGATTTATGTGCTCATACCCTGCGTGTTGTTCGAGCGGAACGGCGGAGTTGTAGGTGGTTCGATGAAGCCTCTGCCAGCCACTTAATTGTGCAATGCAGAGTAATCATGTAGATGTAGGCGTGCATGCAAAGCACTGTCTTATTTATCCTAACGAAGTATGCCTCATTATCAGAGAGATCATTTGTTACTGGGTAAACAGTTATTTCCTTTGAGCTTTATCGAATAAAACGTTATCAGCTAGGATCCCATTATCTTTACCCACCCGTGTTGGAAAGTTAATTACCGAGCAAATTGCGGGATCCATATAAGTTTTCCAGATCATTCTTCCTATTAGAGTCCTTAAGAAAATCTACATTGAAATCACTATATACTGCTAACTGCTTGCTGCTGTCTGACAGACTGCATACTAATGAATGCAGACTACTAGTAAACCGTTGAAAATTTCCAAATGGGGGATACATACACAGCTATAATTAAAAATACTGCATTTTCTTTCACGTTGATGGTTTACACCCTCCTACATGAGAACATACTTATAAAGCTATGTAATATCTAGTTCTTTAATACAACTATTGTTCACAAACGAGGTAGGCTGTATTCGTTTCATCATAGCAAAGCGGCTGTCTCTTAATTACTGCCGTACCTTTTTACATCGTCTACCTCATTCTCGCATTTTGCTGACTGTGATGTAAGACCCGACGCTTCTAAGGCAAATGGGTGATTTACAGTAGCCATTTCAAGTGGAACTTCAAATTTCACTTAAAATATCTTTACTTTGTCATGAATGTTGGATGATTTCTCGTCATATCTCATTCAGCCAGTATTAATTGAAAATACGTTCTGGTATTTCAGAAGCAAATTATTTAACTTTATTTGCATACCTGTGTTAGTCATTTTAGTTTGTTTTACATCAAACCTTATTTCCCTTTGTAAGTAGGCTGTTTAGGTTTTTTTATTGGTAACGCCACCTCTGTATGAAAATCACTGGCTGTGCTGTGTGCAGTCTGTGGCTGCTTTGCATTGTTGTAATACTCGCCATTGTAGTGTTAGGCAGCTGGCTGTGAACAGCGCGTAGCGTTGCGCAGTTGGAGGTGAGCCGCCAGCAGTGGTGGATGTGGGGAGAGAGATGGCGGAGTTTTGTAATTTGTCATGAACTCCTATATATATTATGACTATTAAGGTAAATACATTGTTTGTTCTCTATGAATATCTTTCATTTGCTAACTATCCCTATCAGTAGTTAGTGCCTTCCATAGTTTGAATCTTTTATTTAGCTGGCAGTAGTGGCGCTCGCTGTATTGCAGTAGCTTGAGTAGCGAAGATTTTTGTGAGGTAAGTGATTTGTGAAAGGTATAGTTTAATGTTAGTCAGGGCCCATTCTTTTGTAGGGATTATTGAAAGTCAGATTGCGTTGCGCTAACAAAATATTGTGTGTCAGTTTAAGCACAGTCGTGTATAAATTTTTCTAAAGGGGAAGTTTCATATGTCGACCCTTAGCCGAGGATACCTCACTGGAATCTTCTGATTTTTTTTCTTGTAGTTTGTGTAATTAGTGTAGCTATAGCTTATTGCTAGCGCGTAATCATTGAGAAAATTTCCTTTGTAGTTGTAGTTTTTCATTGTTGTACAGTAAAACAGTTGTGGCATGCATGTAGATTTGCACCAAGTATTTCGCAGCGGCAATTAACTACATATTTTTTTCAGTGCTATGTTAATGTGTTCTCTTAATTTTGCTCTTCAAATTGTGCTTTTCTGTGTTATCGTGTGAAATATTGTGACAATAATGGCGTGTGAAAAACGTAACACTAGGCTCCAAAGTAAACTGAGAAATAATAGTGACGACGAGCGTAGCTTACCAGCACCGCCTTGTAGTGAATTAACAGACATTCGAAGTAGTAATTTGGTAACTGTGCATAGGGAAATGGAACGGGCGGCAAATAATGGTGTAGACAGTGAAACAGGTAGTGAACAGGGAAGCATTATCGATCGATCGGTCGGCAACAGCTCGCCTCAGGAATACGAAATGACAGAACACAATATTGCAAATACTGTAGACTGAGGTTTTGGGTCCTCACCGTTCTTTCAAATAAGTCAAGACACATTTTCTGCTCGTCAAAATGTAAATGTTGCCGGTGCAAATGCACAGCCGAAAAGCATAGAGGAACAGATTCCAGACACTAACACATTAATATTCCAATTAATGCAGCAAATGAAACAAAATCAGAGACAAACACAGCAACAGTTAGACACAATGGAACAAAATCAGAGACAAACACAGCAAAAGCTTCAAAAGTTAGACACAATGGAACAAAAGCTTCAAAAGTTAGACTCAGTGGAACATACGCTTGAACAAACACGTGAAGATTTTTTTTCGCGGCATGAAAATGCATTACAGAATCACGAAGCAGCCATAAAAGAACTGCAAACTATTGTTCATGAAAATCATGATACTTTGCAAGCTAAAATTGACTCAGTTGCATCTACCGATTCGGTTACGCAACTTGCAAAAACTCAGGAAAATTTAAAGGACACAGTAAATACTCTGAAACTTGGTTCAGAAAGACACATGGAGGAAATTAGTTCACTATCAGAGAAAGTAGTCGAACTTTCGGATCAGCTAAATAATTTATCTACGAAGGTAGATGATAATCTGAATGACTCAAGACCGGTAGTCTGTAATGACACAGAAGAGTACGAACAAATTAGGAAATTCAAACAAAATCAGAATCAAATTAATACTCAACACCGAAGAGAAATCCGGGAAGTACAATATCAGCTGACACAGGTAATACAAGAATTACGTATTTCAGAGGACACTCGCGCTCCAACATGGGAAGAGGGACTAAGAAATACAGAAAAGCCGCAAAATAATAACACAGGGAATTTCGGAAACTATGAAATAAATTGGCAAGGTGCACCGAATTTTGAGATGGAACCGCCGACACGACGTAACAATGACCGATATGCTACTCGCCGACATGATGATTTTGACTATAAGCTGTTCATTACTACACGTAAATTCAAAACGTTTAAGAATTCTGCCAACGACATTCATCCACAAGCGTGGCTCCATCAATTCCCTCATTGTTTTCCCCCCAACTGGTCATTAGAGCACAGATTAGAATTTATGTGTGGCTATTTAGAGAATGAACCAGCTGTAACAATGCGATCGGTCATTCACGATTGCCACAGTGAAGGAGAATTTTATCATGCCTTCCTCTCAGCATATTGGTCTCAAGCTACACAAGACCGAGTAAAACATAGCATCATAATGATGAAACATTTCGAACAATCTGAATTTTCCAGTCTTGTGAAATATTTTGAAGACATGTTGCACAATAATCAGTACCTGTCAAACCCATACAGCCCCTCAGAACTCATCAGCATTTGCTTAATCAAATTGCCTGAACATTTACAACATATTATTTTGGCAGGACGTTGCAAAGACGACATTGAAGCTTTTCAGGGACTCTTACAAGAATTAGAAATTGACACTGACAATCTCGACACGCGAAAACAGAAACACAACAATTACAGGTCACATCCGTCGCAATTCCGCGATGAAAGAAATAATAACTGGACACGACAAGGCTATTCTCACAACACAAATCGTGACCAAAACAGACACCACCCATATGACAACCGTTGGCAGAGTAGTAATAATTACAGGGAAAGATCACCTCTCTGCGGTAATGACTATCACAGAGACAATCAGAGAAACAGACAATATGGGAACCAAAATAATTATTATCAAGGCAGACAGAATAACTTTAGACGCAACGGTCCAGCGCGCAGTTACGATTCAGGGAGAAATTCTCCACCATGTGACCGACAAGAAAGAAACTATGGAATCTACCGACATGACGACAGACGATATGATCGTAACGACAGACCTGAATTGCATCAGAACTGGCGGGACTCAAACAGGGCAGGACCCTCTCCGCAAGGTGAATGTGTAGAAGTTAGGTCTCCAAATCCCAGTAACGACGCGCGCCAACAAAGAGACAATAGGCAATGACTCATACCGCTGGCAGCCACAAAAAGTACTTATGAAACTGACGACGCAGCTGCCGTAGCTAGTAATTACGTAAAAATGGAAGACATTAGGGACATCTTACTCCAGGAACACGACGTAAAACATAACAACATTGCATATCCTGTGATTCACATTACAGTAAATGACGTAAAATTTACGGCAGTACTTGACTCTCACAGTCCCAATTCAGTAATTAGTGAAACAGCCTTTAGCAAATGTAACAAATGGAATGATTGCCCCACACTTCCGTTACGTAAGATTAAATTACAAGGTGCAATCTTTGGAAAAAGTGTAGATGTGCGCCAACAAACCAACTTAGAATTCTTTTGTCAAAGCCACAGCTTCTCTATGAACTTTCTTATCGTTCCATTATTGTCGACGGGAATTATATTGGGAGTAGACTTTTTTAATGAATGCAAAGCAATCTTAAACTTTCACGATGCTGAAATAAGTTTAGAGAAAGAAGGTAAGTCAATAGCTTTGAAATTTGAAGATTGGCTCTCAAACCATGACGAAAAAATTAATCGGCTTTACCTCCTGTTAGACCACAGTATGGAATTTTCGACGGAACTTGACACTAACAATCACTCTGCAAGTACTGACAGGGATGATATCGACGACATATTTGAAACTAATGAGTTAATTCAGAACAAAATTCAAACAATTCACAATTGTAGTGACAGTGATAGGCAGGACCTTTTTGAGATTTTACAAGCACATTCCACAGTTTTTACTCACAAAACAGGAACAATCAAGGGATTTCAATACAAATTTCGTGTTCGTGAGCATATTAAATTTTGTGTTAGACCATACGTAATTCCAGCACATTATAGGGACCGTGTTAGAACAGAAATACAATCTATGCTTGACGAGGGCATTATTGAGCCTGCAGTAAGCTCATACAACAATCCATTACATATTGTTGAGAAGAAAAATGGATCGATCAGGCTTGTCTTAGATTCGAGACAAATCAATACTATCATTATTCCTGAAACAGACAGGCCGCAAACGTTGGAAGAACTTCTTCAAAATTTTAATGGTGAAAAAGTGTTGTCTTCCATTGATCTCAGATCCAGCTTTTATCAGATCGAACTTCATCCAGAATGTAGAAAATACACAGCTTTCCTTTGTTTCGGCGTTTGTTATCAGTTTCAGAAACTTCCTTTTGGTTTGAACATTTCTTCGGCAGCATTCATTCACGGGCTAAATTCCATATCACCTGATTTCTTAAAACGTCACATCACCTTATATGTGGACGATATTCTAATAGCAGAAGCTTCATGGGAACAACATAATCGCATCCTCAACAGTTTGTTACGTATTTTTGCAGAATCTGGAATTACAGTTAACTTGGAAAAGTCTGAATTCGGTAGGTCAAAGGTGAGGTTTCTGGGACATATTATTTCTTCTGAAGGCATTCAGCCGGATCCTGAAAAGTTAGAAGCAATCAGAGCCATTCCAGTTCCATCCACAAAAAAACAAGTCCGCAGTTTCCTAGGTCTCGTAAATTTTAACCGTCGTTTTCTGAATATGCAAATTCTTGTTACACCAAAACTTTGTTCTCTCACTGGAAAAAATACTATTTGGAACTGGGACGAACAAACACAATTGGAATTCAATTCTTTGAAAGAATCGCTACTTAACGCGCCAATACTAGCTCATCCAGATCTGTCACAAGATTTCTGCCTTAGCACAGATTCTTCTAAAGTCGGTCTTGGTGCCCATTTATTTCAAGAAGCCATAGAAAATCACTCTACCGTTCAGAAAACCATTGCTTTTTCTAGCCGAGTGCTAACAAAATCTGAAAAAAATTATTCCGTTACTGAATTAGAAGCTTTAGCTGTCGTTTGGGCATTTAACAAATTCCGTTTCTTTCTTTCTGGTAAGCACGTAAAAGTATACAGTGATCATCGTGCATTACAATTTCTTATGTCTTCAAAATTAAATCATGACAGGTTAAAACGTTGGGCATTGTTTCTGCAAGAATTCCGCTTCACAATAGTCTACATTCCCGGCAAGATGAACATTGTTGCGGACGCGCTGTCACGCGCACCGGCTGGGCTTGAGAAAAGTAACACAGAAGGCAACATTGAGAAAAATTTCAGTATTCTTTACATTCAGAAAGTCGCCTTTGAAAACTTCATCACCACATCTTTAAAGGACATTGCTCATGAACAAGATAAAGATCCGATTTGGAAAGACATCAAAAGTAAATGGCATGAAAAGACACACACACAGATTCGGCATTATTACCTGGTTAGAAACAACATACTCTTCAAACGCTGCACTGTTGATGACAAGCTATGGGTACTTTGCATTCCAGACGATTTTGTTAATAAGCTCATTTGGTACATTCATTTCAGCTACGCACATTTTGGTCCACGAAAATGTTATCATATTCTTCGAACGACTTGTTATTTTAACAATATGGAAAAGAGAATTCGAAGAGTCTTGTCTATTTGTAAACTTTGTCAAAAGGCGAAACCATCTACTATCTCCCATCGTGCTCCACTGTTTCCTATCATTCCTTCTAAATTAAAAGAATTTGCTGCTGTTCATCTCTTGGGACCGCTTGTCAGAACACCTAATGGATTTTCGTACGTTCTAGTCGCTGTTGAACTTACTTCAAAATTTGTTTCTTTCACACCGTTACGTAAAGCCACTGGACGGTCTGTATACAACGCTTTTGTTAAAAATTTCTTACGTGAAGTTGGACACGTTAGTAAAGTCATTTCAGATAACGGACCGCAATTCAGATCTGCTGTTTGGTCACGCATGCTTCGCAACCATAAAATCAAACCTGTTTTTATTTCATTGTACTCACCACATTGTAACCCCTCCGAACGGATTATGAAAGAAATCAATAAGCTTTGCAGACTTTATTGTCACAGAAAGCATCAGCATTGGGACAAGTATTTACACCTATTTCAAAACGTGCTGAATGAAATGCCTCATGACTCCACTGCTTTACCACCTACTCTTGTACTGAAGAATGAAAAACCACCGAACAGAATCAGAGAGCTTGTACCTTTCCCGAATACACGTAAACTTCGACACAAAGACATAATTGATTTGGCTCTTAAAAATATAAAATCTGCAGCAGACAAAAGGAGAAAACTACACGGTAAAGCAGATGCAAAGAAATTGTATATTGGTCAGAAAGTTCTCATTAAAGCTCATTCATTGTCACATAAGAAGAAACACTTGAGTCACAAATTCTTTCTAGTTTACAATGGACCTTACAGAATCCGACGTATACCACATGATAATTGCGTTGAAGTTGAAACTCTGCGTACACCACATTTCACATGTAAAACCGTTTATTGAGAGATGATTTGCTTTTTAACTTAGTCTTTGCCATAAAATTTTTCACTTTACATTACTAGTATGCTTGTCAGATTTAGAATCTGTTAACATGCAACAATGTTTGAAGTTAAATATCCAATCAAGAACCAAGAGAACTTATTTAAACAGAAATTACGAATGCATTGTTATTGTGAACAGACAACACAGTATTATTGTGTGTGTGCATTCTTGCTTGTTTGTTGCATGATTACGTAACGACTATAAGGCTCACATACTTAGAACATTTACCAGTACTGTTAATGAGATTTTAATGCAACATTTTGGTTTATTTGAAAATACATTCTGAAATAAAAGTGTTTTCTGAGAGATACCAGATGACACAGAGGTTAGTTTATGTGACAGCTACACGATTTTATCACGACGCTACTAATGAGTGACAATTTACAATGTTGCTTTTGCGGTGTATCTGTTTTATATCTGCACAGTTTTCTGAATTCTTCTGGAAAGAAAAACATGTTTTAGTAGTACCTTTTGTGGTATAGCAACAATGAGACAGCCTTTTTCATGGCACAACAATACGTTACAGTACAGTACTTTCTTCATCACAACAATAAGTGTAATAACTAAGATATCTATACACAAAGCATTTCACTTTTGTTTATCATGAGGTAAGTACATTGACTTCTGCAGAACTTAACTTTCGGAGGACGATAACTACGAGACTTTCACAGAGGTTATCTTACAACATGACGCACAGTTTAGCGCTACAGTACACGTATTTGAGTGATTAATTTCGCACTTAAAACATTTATTTTTTTAAGATATTTGAAGTACAATGATACAAGGGTTTTCCGTGATATATTTCATTCCATTGCTGTAATCTGTAACACCTGAGGATATAATTACATTAATCCTCAGGGGGGTATACGCTTACTTTGTGTACCATGTGTTTGGCAAGCACAAGGAGCCCTAGCTATTATGGTATTTGCTTATACGACTTTACACATCGGTACCATATTTCTCTAACACAGAATTACACAGCTATCTGATTATTTACCTGAGAGAGCCAAACATTTATTTTACTACATCAGTGACAGACGTTTACGTAATTACACCGTTGGATAACTTCAAACTTACGAAATTGTATGTTGTTTGTACTTTGTGAACTGTTCATATTTTTTCAGAACCATTGTGATACTATGAGAGCTTTGAATGATGTATTTGGTATGAGATCATGATTTTTAAGGTACGTTTGAGGTAGATGACACTATTGAAATGAGCAGAGAATATTTTTTAGGGTTTGAAATTATTGCAGAAAGCTACGACGTTTTTGAAATTTGACTCAGGTGTTATGATGTTATTTTTACGACGACGATGTGTATTATGCTGTTGAGGTATGTTTATAATCAATAAGCTGATGCTATATAAGGAATGTCATTATGTGTTTATATGTATATGAATAATGAATAGAAGTTAGGGACTATGGTTTGTGAAGAAGGTTGTTTGAAACCAAGAATCGTACTTTAAGAGTTATGAAATGTGTGTATATGCGTGAATGTATCACAATGCTGGCGAACATTTTTTGGACGCTCCTATATTTATAGGATTTTGTTTCTACAGATTTGCAACGCTAATTCTTGACCTGTGAAATATTTTTATATGAGACTGTCACTGTAGCGGAAACTGGTGTCATAAATATTTCGGTAAGAAAGTTCAGTGACCACCTGCACGTAATGCGTCGCGGGCACCCAACTGTGAGACGCCTGGAGAAAAAGCCATTATTGCGAGCCCTTTCAGCGGCACAGGTAGGAAAAAAAAAGGGGAGGCCATTATCCTCGCTATTGACGTTCCTTTGTAGAGAGCCTCGCAAAAACGACACGGTCGAACTTGAAAACATATGATTACACTGTGGAGCTCTTAATTTATGATATTTACAGAAATGCCTAATGAAATGACGAGAAATATTTTTACATCTGCACACCTGATTCTGACAAGCGTCTTTCTACGAGAGTTGAGAGAATTTCTACCAACTTATGAAATGTCACATGACTATTGAATGATATTTTTATGCTTTGGTTTGCGTAATTGCTTATTTCATTTGATATCTGGTTTCCAGCTGTCTTGCAGCATTGGTTTCATAAAATAAAATTAAATGCATTTGCTAATGTGAACACTTTCTGTCAACAGATCTATTAAATAATAATTTTGTGATGCACATTCTTCAAAAAAGGAGCACTTGGAAAGGAAAGAACAATAAGAAGGGACTAGTAACAGTAAATGCATACATAATATTCTTTTCAAGTACATGGTAATATTTTTTTTACAATAAAATGTTGTGGTGCACCACTTGAATTACTTAGACATTAAGATGTGATTATACATTTCCCTTATCTGCATTGTTATCTTTAGTGTACTATTTTTTTTTGCTTGAGCTATGTCATGTTTAGGTATTTCATTTTCTGCTGCTGTTTGCCAGGTATAGTGTTGTTTAATTTGAATTTTTGTTACTCTGCTAAGCCAGATTTATTTTTCTTGTTTGCTGCGTGTTGCCTCATATTAGTTGTAATGTGAATTGCTTCGTAATTTAGATTTACTGTAGCTTGCTTTGCAAATATCCATTTTTTTTGTCATTGCTGTTTGTGTTAATTGTTTTCTGCTGCTGCATTGCCTCGTTCCTTAGTTTAGCATCTGAGCTTGGTAGATTTAAGTTAGCTTAAGAGGGGGTAGACTATATAAGAGAACAAGTTGTGATGAATTGGAAGAAATACATTGAAAATCTATAAGAAAATGGTTTGGCCAAAACAGTATTTTGAAAGAGGATATGAACCAAAAAAAAGTAGGGTTTAGGGACAACAGGTTTAGGTAGGATTTTCTTGGAAATAAATGATGAAGTAAGATAATGGAAAATAAATAATGATGTAAGAAATATGTGAACATATATATATATATATACAGAAAGCATGCTTGAATAGGATTTTTTTGGTGGAAACAAATGTGGAAATAAGACGAAAGATCTATTGAATTAAGTTTTGGGTTGGACTGCAGCACCAAATATGACACTGAAAACAAACCCTGTCCTGTATTTTTGTGTTATTACACTATGTGTATTTGTGTTTTTCCTGTCTTAATGTGTTTAGCTAATAAGAGTTATGTTGTAGAATTTTTCTGATAATATGTTATTTTCTTTGTAAAGATGTTTAGACATTATTTATTCTGTTTTGTTTTAATGCTCATGTGTAAAGTTGACGTTTCAAAAGTTATTCTGATCTTTTATGTATTTACTTATGTCATAATTCCTGTAACACTGTTGTATATGTTATTTTGATTCGTTTGTAAAGCCTGTACTACAAATGTTATCTGTATTGTTATGTTCTTTAATGATGTATTTTGTACCGTTGTAATTGTATTCTTATGTTATAAAATTGTAATTGACACCAGGTCATCAAATTAAGTAACTTGTAAGTTCCATTTCACTGCACACGTTTCTGTTGGTCATAGTATATGGACAATATGTGAGAAGTAGGGACTGTTAGTGTTTGCACGTGTGTTAATAATTCAGCAAGGGACTGGATAACAGCATTGCTGGTTCTAAGGACAATTCCAAAAATTTTGTGAGTGGACAAGTGGTGGTTATGGACTTGCTATATTATCCGCAAGACTCTTCAATGGTGATTGTGCACCTGCACAGTCACAACAGATGGCTGCCGGTCATTTCTACAAGGACTACAGTGGGTCTACACCTTTGCTGACTCACCAGTACCATTATTTCTACAAGGACTGCAGTGGGTCTGCACCTCTGGTGGCCCACCAATACCACAATCTCTACCAGGACTACAGTGGGTCTACTCTGTGATGACCTACCTACCAATATTCTTCAAAACTTCGATTGACTCCGCTGTGGGTTTGCTCTGTTGTGGCCCATTACCTGTCAGCATGTCAAGAGTCAGCACTGTCTTTCCATTGGAAGGACAACACTACTTCTTCAAGACTGCATGGAAATCCACTACTTCTGTGTGCAATTTCTTTTACTAATGAGACTTTGTGAAAAAAAAACTGTAATTACTATTATGATGAATGATCAGGACTATCTTTATGGACTGTGAGAAAATTTTAGCTTTTGACCAACATTGTATCAATAAGTGTGTGCATTTGATTTCTTTGTTATTGTAATTACGATTATGAAAAATTTTAACAAATATGTATTGCCCAGTTCCCAAAACAATTTGTAAAATTTTTTGTGGGGAGCATGGGGGCTATGTAAGTAGGCTGTTTAGGTTTTTTTATTGGTAACGCCACCTCTGTATGAAAATCACTGGCTGTGCTGTGTGCAGTCTGTGGCTGCTTTGCATTGTTGTAATACTCGCCATTGTAGTGTTAGGCAGCTGGCTGTGAACAGCGCGTAGCGTTGCGCAGTTGGAGGTGAGCCGCCAGCAGTGGTGGATGTGGGGAGAGAGATGGCGGAGTTTTGTAATTTGTCATGAACTCCTATATATATTATGACTATTAAGGTAAATACATTGTTTGTTCTCTATGAATATCTTTCATTTGCTAACTATCCCTATCAGTAGTTAGTGCCTTCCATAGTTTGAATCTTTTATTTAGCTGGCAGTAGTGGCGCTCGCTGTATTGCAGTAGCTTGAGTAGCGAAGATTTTTGTGAGGTAAGTGATTTGTGAAAGGTATAGTTTAATGTTAGTCAGGGCCCATTCTTTTGTAGGGATTATTGAAAGTCAGATTGCGTTGCGCTAACAAAATATTGTGTGTCAGTTTAAGCACAGTCGTGTATAAATTTTTCTAAAGGGGAAGTTTCACCTTTTTGATACTTCTGTAACATTTTTCTAACGACACTTTTATTTTTGTGAGGTAATTTCATTCCTGCATTTATCCGATTGAAAAGATTCGCATATCGCTTTCAAGTAACGTCGATTCCGTGTTTCTTTGAGAGGGCTCACTCGATATTTTATCTCAATTTTTGAACTGCTTACTATCTCAGTCACACTACGATTCTCAAAATCTGCAACAGACCCATCGCTTACCAATAGATCCAGTCCAATGATGAAAATGATACATTGATCCAGTACCACTATGTCACAAGCTTTCAATATTGTTTCTTCATCAAAAGCGTCTGGTAATAAATGTTTCCTTTCGATTTGCTGTTATCACCTATGGCATCTACGCCGCTGAAACTCTGCATTAGTAAAATTGATACTCTCCGTCTGTTATTTGCCCATGAAGTCCTTCTGCAATGATACATAATTTGCTATCCGAGTCAGTTACGTCCACTGCTTCAATATCGTTAATCTTAATACTTATAATAAGCTGTTAATCCTCGTTACTTTCATTGTCTCTTTTTTACCTCATAACCATTTTCTTTGTCATCACAACTATCCATTATTGTGAAAAGGTGCATTCCTTTCAAAGTTTTCTCTCTCGCATTCATTATTTCGTGTACTATCAAGAAAATGTGAGCCCTTATTTCCACCAATTTGTTTTCTAGGTAGACCTTTTATGAGACTTCCGTTCCATTTTTTTGGATTTTCTTTACGTTTTTATTGTTTCCTTTACACTTTCCCTTTTATTTCCATCTTCTGCACTCCCAACCATTACCCTTTGTTGCATTTACTGACAAAGCAACCCACATGAGACAGTGCCTTCACAATAAGAAAACTGGGAAGTTTTCTTTCTGTGATTCCTCACAGAGTTTAATTATCTTTAACAACTAAATGGTGTAAATTACCACTTTCCGAATAGTGTGCTTCATTGACAATGTTTCCGTTATGTTCCCTTACTGGAACCCATTTATCAAATTTGACTTCAACTTTTTTATACTTTCAGCCGAACGATCAGATTCTGTATTTTTAAAATCATAGATCTCACTTTGAATACTTTCTCAAACTCCTCCTCTACATTACTGACAGGTGTTTAACAGAGTCTACTATAATAGATATTGCGGACAGAACATATTTATCGTTCTAACTTATTATCTATATCCGACACTGTCCTTTGGCATGACTTGAAATCATCACTAAAAGTAGTTTTCAAAGAACTAATAGTTTTCACAGTTTCATTGACATCTTCTTTTATATCTTTATATTCTTTGTTAGTGGTTTCCATTTTACTATGAGTACCCCTAGCACATGTTTCAACTTTTTATTAACACACTCCAATAATTTAATAGTGTTCCTAGTTCATTCTTCTATTTCTTTCATTGAGAGTTTCCAGCTTTTCATAAATACAATACAGCATTTTGTTAGTCTTCCTAGCGGATACTTACATTTTTTTCATTGAGAGTCTCTACATTTTCGTCTACATAATTTTTTAATATTCTTAGAAGATTGCTCAATTTTCTTCATCGATATGATTACACTTTTGTTAACATAAATGACAGATTCTTCTATTATATTATCGATGCAATCCTACATTTCGCGAATGTTATTCATATGAAAGCTTTCTGGATCCATTTACTACTCTCCAGTATTATCTAAATTATTAGTCTTGTCTGTGTTATTTTATCCTACCTCAACGGGAACTTGCCCTACAGTATCTTTTAACTAATTTTCCCGATTGTTTTACTGTAACTGTAAACTTGATTTACTTTCTGTAAGTTCTCGCACTCTCCAGATGATAAGTTTGCTGAATAGTGCGTCTAAAAATATTAACAAAAAACCCTATTAAATACATATTAAATATTTATATATGGAGACTGAAATGACGAATGAAAGTTTTTACCAAGGCTGGGATTCGAAAATGGGTCTCCTTTTCACTAGGAAGATGTGCTAACTACTACGCCACTTTGACACAGTGGCACGGCCTCTGCAAAGCCGTTCAAGTTTTTGGGGCATACCAAGTGGACTCAGGCGTGAATTGGAATTTGGATTAAGGAGAGAGATATGCCTGGGTAGTCCGTGCAGTTGTGCAAAGCCGCTGCTCCACGGTGGTGTAGTAATTAGTCCATCTGCCTAGTGAGCAGGAGACTTGGGTTCGAATACCCCCTGGTAAAAACTTTCATTCGTCGTTTCAATCCGAATATACACATCATAGATGTTTGAGAGGTGAAAATGTCTCTCGAAACGTATAATTTCATTTAATAAATATTTGTATTGTGCTGTAAGGCAAGATAATTAGTAACATTAAGTAAGGTTATTTGGAAAGTCTGAAATTCTAATTTTTTCATCTTATGATTGTGAATACTTGACTCAGGTATATTTACAATAGATATGTTGCAGAAATGCCTAGAACTTCTGAAAGAGTGAGGTCAAACCTCGTCCAACTGAGTGATCCAGAATGGAATCCGATTATCGTAACACCAAGCACTGACTTCATAAGGTCCGTCCTCACGTATTTCACAAAATAAATAAATACAATTATTAATTTAACACTATAGGTCTCATAATACCGACAATTTATAAATAAAAGTAGATAACTGGCTTCTTGCTACACTACTTGATAACTACGAAGGAGAAAATCAATTGGAAGGAACACATAGGAAACGTTATGGGGAACGGTAACCAAAGACTGCGTTTTATTGGCAGGACACTTAGAAAATGTAACAGACCTACTAAGGAGACTGACTACACTACGCTTGTCCGTCCTCTTTTAGAATACTGCTGCGCGGTGTGGGATCCTTACCAGATAGGACTGACGAAGTACATCGAAAAAGTTCAAAGACGGGCAGCACGTTTTGCATTATCGCGAAATATGGGAGAAAGTGTCACAGAAATGATACAGGATTTGGGCCGGACATCATTAAAAGAAACCGTTTTTCGTTGCAACGGAATCTTCTCACGAAATTACAATCACCAGCTTTCTCCCCCGAATGCGAAAATATTTTGTTGACACCGACCTACATAGGGAGAAACCATCAAGACGATAAAGTAAGGGAATTAACTACGTATACATACACAACATCGACGTATGTGTATTGGCCAGCAGAAATCAGTAAGTTTGTTTGTGTTTAGTAATGTTACCGAGGGCACGGACGGCGTCAGATGTTGTATGATTACTGTGAAGGACACGAGATGCTGAGACACCGTTAGCAGCACCTGACATCGTCTACGGTAGGCTTCATTGTAGGTCTTTTCTGTTCAGCTGGTCGGATCGTGCAATGTCAAGATTTGTGAGGCATTCGATTGGGACAGTCGCCCCATGTTGAAGTACATGGGAAAGTGAGGGCGGGATTACTGGTCGTAAAGGTTGCAGAGCATCATGTCTGACCACCACGAGGACGGGCTGCCAAATTGTACAATAGGTGCTTCACATACGAGCCTCCCCACCGCAGGGCAGCAAACGATTCTCTGCGACATTCTGTGTTGCCCTGCACCATTGGTCGGAGTATGCTAGCAGCCGGACTAGCGAAATCTCGTCTTATGCTTGTTGTTGTTGTGGTCTTCAGTCCTGAGACTGGTTTGATGCAGCTCTCCATGCTACTCTATCCTGTGCAAGCTTCTTCATCTCCCAGTACCTACTGCAACCTACATCCTTCTGAATCTGCTTAGTGTATTCATCTCTCGGTCTCCCTCTACGATTTTTACCGTCCACGCTGCCATCCAATGCTAAATTTGTGATCCCTTGATGCCTCAGAACATGTCCTACCAACCGGTACCTTCTTTTTGTCATGTTGTGCCACAAACTCCTCTTCTCCCCAATTCTATTCAATACTTCCTCATTAATTATGTGATCTACCCATCTAATCTTCAGCATTCTTCTGTAGCACCACATTTCGAAAGCTTCTGTTCTCTTCTTGTCCAAACTATTTATCGTCCAAGTTTCACTTCCAACGGCTACACTCCATACGAATACTTTCAGAAACGACTTCCTGACACTTAAATCTATACTCGATGTTAACAAATTTCTCTTCTTCACAAACGCTTTCCTTGCCATTGCCAGTCTACATTTTGTATCCTCTCTACTTCGACCATCATCAGTTATTTTGCTCCCCAAATAGCAAAACTCCTTTACTACTTTAAGTGTCTCATTTCCTAATCTAATTCTCTCAGCATCACCCGACTTAATTCGACTACATTCCATTATCCTTGTTTTGCTTTTGTTGATGTTCATCTTATATCCTCCTTTCAAGACGCTATCCATTCCGTTCAACTGCTCTTCCAAGTCCTTTGCTGTCTCTGACAGAATTACAATGTCATCGGCGAACCTCCAAGTTTTTATTTCTTCTCCATGGATTTTAATACCTACTCCGAATTTTTCTTTTGTTTCCTTTACTGCTTGCTCAATATACAGATTGAATAACATCGGTGAGAGGCTGCAACCCTGTCTCACTCTCTTCCCAACCACTGCTTCCCTTTCATGTCCCTCGACTCTTATAACTGCCATCTGGTTTCTGTACAAATTGTAAATAGCCTTTCGCTCCCTGTATTTTACCCCTGCCACCTTCAGACTTTGAAAGGGAATATTCCAGTTAACATTGTCAAAAGCTTTCTCTACGTCTACAAATGCTAGAAACGTTCTATAATATTGTCCTCAAGTACATCGCCCCTGTATAGACCCTCTATATACTCCTTCCACTTTCTGCTTTACCTTCTTTGCTTAGAACTGGGTTTCCATCTGAGCTCTTGATAATTATACAAGTGGTTCTCTTTTCTCCGAAGGTCTCTAATTTTCCTGTAGGCAGTATCTCTCTTACCCCTAGTGAGATAAGCCTCTACAGCCTTACACTTGTCCTCTAGCCATCCCTGCTTAGCCATTTTGCACTTCCTGTCGATCTCATTTTTGAGACGTTTGTATTCCCTTTTGCCTGCTTCATTTACTGCATTTTTATATTTTCTCCTTTCATCAATTAAATTCAATATTTCTTCTGTTACCCAAGGATTTCTATTAGCCCTCGTCTTTTTACTTACTTGATCCTCTGCTGCCTTCACTACTTCATCCCTCAGAGCTACCCATTCTTCTTCTACTGTATTTCTTTCCCCCATTCCTGTCAATTGTTCCCTTATGCTCTTCCTGAAACTCTGTACAACCTCTGGTTCCTTCAGTTTATCCAGGTCCCATCTACTTAAATTCCCACCTTTTTGCAGTTTCTTCAGTTTTAATCTACAGTTCATAACCAATAGATTGTGGTCGGAGTCCACATCTGCCCCTGGATATGTCTTACAGTTTAAAACCTGGCTCCTAAATCTCTGTCTTACCATTATATAATCTATGTGATACCTTTTAGTATCTCCAGGGTTCTTCCATGTATACAACCTTCTTTTACGATTCTTGAACCAAGTGTTGGCTATGATTAAGTTATGCTCTGTGCAAAATTCTACCAGACGGCTTCCTCTTTCATTTCTTCCCCCCAATCCATAGTCACCTACTATGTTTCCGTCTCTCCCTTTTCCTATTCTCAAATTCCAGTCACCAATGACTATTAAATTTTCGTCTCCCTTCACTACCTGAATAATTTCTTTTATCTCGTCATAAATTTCATCAATTTCTTTATCATGTGCAGAGCTAGTTGGCATAGAAACTTGTACTAGTGTAGTAGGCGTGGGCTTTGTGTCTATCTTGGCCACAATAATGCGTTCACTATGCTGTTTGTAGTAGCTTACCTGCACTCCTATTTTTTTTTTCATTACTAAACCTACTCCAGTATTACCCCTATTTGATTTTGTATTTATAACCCTGTATTCACCTGACCAGAAGTCTTGTTCCTCCTGCCACCGAACTTCACTAATTCCATCTAACTTTAACCTATCCATTTCCCTTTTTAAATTTTCTAACCTACCTGCCCGATTATGGGATCTGACATTCCACGCTCCGATCCGTAGAACGGCAGTTTTCTTTCTCCTGATAACGACGTCCTCTTGAGTAGTCCCCGCCCGGAGATCCGAATGGGAGACTATTTTACCTCCGGAATATTTTACCCAAGAGGACGCCATCATCATTTAATCATACAGTAAAGCTGCATGCCCTCGGGAAAAATAACGGCTATAGTTTCCCCATGCTTTCAGCACTTCGCAGTACCAGCACAGCAAGGCCGTTTTGGTTAGTGTTACAAGGCCAGATCAGTCAATCATCCAGACTGTTGCCCCTGCAACTACTGAAAAGGCTGCTGCCCCTCTTCAGGAACCACATGTTTTCACTTAAAACTTCCGGGCTGATAGGCCGTGGTCGAAGTATAAATGTCTCTCCTGACGATTCGTCTCCGACTGCGGGAGACATCCTCGGAGGTAAAGCGGCGAACTGCGAAGAGAACTCGTGGAAGCGCTGATTATATAGGCAGTACAGAGGGCGCCACTGTCGATCACGTGACGTCGGCTGTGAGATGGTCTCTGGTAATGCCAACATTCTCGATTGAAAGTAATCGATCGTCACGCTTGCGGTGCAACGCTGACATCCAAATTTTATCCAGTTTAACACCTTGTCTTTCCTGTTAAACTTATTACGATGTTTATCAATCTCGATAGCCTCTCTATTCAAGCGTGCATAATAATGCGAGGTTTTTGATAGGACGCTCGTGTCGCTGTATTTTATTTCATGATCACCTTCCTGGTAAACGTGTTCCGCTATGGCCGATTTATCCGCGTGACGCATGCGGCAATTCCTCTTATGTTCAACAAGACGGGTGTTCACATTTCTCTTTGTGGTACCGATGTAAATCTGTCCACAAATACAAGGAATTATATATACCCCCGGTGTAGCCAAAGGGTGTCGTGCGTCTTTTGCCGACCTTAAAAATTCTTTCAGCTTTACCTCCGAGGATGTCTCCCGCAGTCCGAGACGAAACGTCAGGAGAGACTTTTATACTTCGACCACGGCCTATCAGCCTGGAAGTTTTAAGTGAAGACAAAACCGGCCGTGAAAGCTTACATTGTATGATCAACCACACTTTTGTCTGGCATCTCAACAGATACCCCTCCGTTGTGGTTGCACCTACGGTACGGCCATCTGTATCGTTGAGGCACGCAAGCCTCCTCACCATGGACTGTCGGTGAATGGTGTCAAACTGTGTGCAGCAATGACTCGAGGTCTGCACAATCGTGAACGGCCATCGTCTGCGAGTATGGCGGTGGCCTGGGGAAAGGTCCTATTCTTCCAATATTTTGAACAGTCACAATGGTGTCTCTCGAGGCGTCATGATGTGACAAACCATCGGGTACGACGTGAGGTCGCGGCTGACAAAACTCTGACGGCACGGTAGTGCATCACAAACATCATGCGTTTTCAATTGTTAGTCTAATGTGACAATACCGTGGTGCCAATTTTAGCAGGCAAATGGTCGTTCACACATGGCACGTGTCTCTATGAATCGTGCATGATGCTGAGGTATTGCGTGGCCAGCAAGATCCACATATCTTTTCCAGATAAAACATACGTTGGACCAGCTAGGACGTGAACTTTATCCCACCGCCAGACCATTTACAACAGCTTTGTGCTAGCATGCCTCAGGTATTGATTCAATGGCTTCATGACACCCTTCCCAAACGAATCAGTGCATGCCTTCCACTCCAGAAAGGATGCGTTGTTATACTAATAAGTGTGCTCGTATTGCCAAGTTCTTTGTAAATTTGTCTTGAACTTTCCATAACTGAAGTAGCAACAGTCTCAACCCATGGAGTTTCATATCGTTTCGTCCAGTCCTTCGGGGTGCTTGACTTCTTTTGTAGAACAGTGTACTTAAAGTCACTCAGTTTCGTTCTTTTTACCCTTACCAGAAGATGTCGAAGCACTAAGAGTGCCGTCCACATTGACAAGTGATTTGTAAACCAACATTCGCCGGCGAATGTTGATTTACAAATCACTTGTCAATGTGGACGGCACTCTTGGTGCTTCGACATCTTCTGGTAAGGGTAAAAAGAACGAAACGAGAGGAGTTTCTAAAACTACTCAATTTGTTCTTATTCATGGGCCTACTTTATTTTGTGGTGCGAGGTTAAATTTTTCTTTAATGAAAGTTTCTTCTTCCTCCAGTTTGGGTAACGGATGGCTAACTGTTGCTTTCGTTGCTTGTAACAATGCAGGTAGAGCCGGTTTGGAATCCTTTGAAAGCCGGGAAATCTTAGCTTACCGTACTACACCTGTTTCTGAGATTATTATAGCTAGTGAGGGTTCCTACCTTTTTCCGCACGGGATTATATAAAGATTTAATTTTCAGGGCTCTTTAATTTTTGAAGCTTTTTCTGTCACGACCTATTCACTCCCACACCATCACTAGTAACCTTCTCATATACGTACACACATATACTAACACACACACCGAAATTTTGTGTTGTCCGGTACCAATGTTAGCATTGTTCCAGGAATAATATCGTTCCAACTCATCCGTCCGACCAAGGTCGTTGGGAGACTTCCCTTTGTCAGTCAAATGCCAAAAGTGGTGACCCCCCCCCCCCCTCCCATCTATATGCAGTTCTGAACATCTCTGCTCCACTACCAGCGCCAGGTAAACGGCTGAAAAGACAGAGACTCTAACGGGTCGGATTACGGTGACCCAGACAGTTCCCGTATTTACGCAAGTCTAATGCGCCATCCAATGTAATGTGTTTCCCAATTTTAAAATTTAGAATAAAAATAATTTCTGGTGCATCACTGGTAGGCTAAATTTATTTTACTAAACAATGAATGTATACGTGAGCTATCAAAACAACATTTTTAAGTGATCCTGTATTAAATAACATACTCATTATTAAAGAAAGAGCGCCTAGATTGATTAAGTATATGCAAACAAACTTATAGGCATTACTCAGCGCTATTCACTAATGTCATCGTTACAGGTATCCTCGGAGGAATCTACGTAAGTAACAGAGTCAATATCCTCTTTCCCCATCATCCTCGGTGTGGTTCTAGAGCACGTCTTCACTTTCGTCCAGAATATTTGAAATACAGCATTCCTTGAATGATTTTACGATCATTGGTGCTTCGATGTTCTTTCAGGCAGCCGAAACCCAACGTTCAATAATGTGCTACGCAGCGCATTTGGTTTTTCCCGTCGGAGTCAGTTCACGGTTTGGTTCCCAAAACTATTTTTCGTACTATTCCTGAACGTAACCTTCGAAAGGTTCATTTATGCAAACATCCGAGGGTTACAGCACAGAAATTATTCTACCAGGCCCACCTGACGGAGTACCCATACGTTTCGGAGCCAGTCAGACATTAAAATTTCAGACGCCCATCCCCTCTCTTGATTTCAAACAATCACATCAACAAAAACAATTTTCATTTTTAGGGGTCTTGGGGCTTGTTTTTCATTTAAGATTAAGAAAGGGGAAAGTTTGCGCCCATCTGCTGATACTGCCAGCACTACAATTGCGCGCCGTTTTTCAAACCCCGATGTTTTGATGGTAGCTTCTTCTGTTCCCATATCATCAGTGATGTTATTCCGTGGCATGTTAAACTCAAATGGCGTCTCATCAGACTTGGCTATGAGGACCATCGAAAAATTCTTCTCTTTCCGAAGTGTGATGACATACCACTATCACTCTCGAATTTCTTTCTCAAGATCCAGTGGAAGCTTTCGGCTTACTGTCGTACGGCGTTGTAGAGATAAGGCCGGCTGTTTTGTAAAGCGATCAATCCATCCACCGCTAGCCGTGAACTCTGGCCTCGGTACATTAAGAACCGCTCTGTTTCCTGTGGTGTCACTAGCCACAGGCTGCCCTTTCTTCGTCCTTTACAGACGAATTCTAGAACTGTCACTTCAGCGTCAGTATCTCTTCCCTTCCTAGCGTGAGAGAGTTTTTCTATTAGTGACAGTTTCAAAATAATGCCAGTGACCGCGCGGTTTGAGGCGTCATGCGCGGCGCAGTCCCTCCCGCCGAAGGTTCGAGTCCTCCCTAGGGCATGGGTGTGAGTGTTGTCCTTAGCGTAAGTTAGTTTAAGTAGTGTGTAAGTTAGGGACCGATGACCTAAGCAGTTTGGTCCCTTAGAAATTCACACACATTTGAACAATGCCAATTTCTGTTTCTTCTGCAAGCGAAAGTTATATCGTCCCAACCTCTGTTAAGATATTTTTCAGCATAAAGAATTACTTTACGCTAGGAATAAGCATCATATGATGATCTTGTCTGCTGAGTCTCGTTTCTTGACAACGCAATGCAAACCCACTAAGCATTAATAGGACAATAGTAATGTAACGAAGGTGAGAGTTCCAGCAGTGTATTGTGATGTAAGTAACAACACCTAAATTTAAATGATATTGCAGGTGAACGATGGAGTCAAGTTTGCACTTGAATGTAATGCGCCATCGAATATTATGGGCACCCCATTTCTGAATACCACATATGATAAAAAAAATGTGCGCTTTAGATTCGCGTAGATACTGTACATTAGCAGCTACAGCTCTGAAATTTGATGGTCTCAAAGTAAAATAATTTTGTCATCATAGCAACTGACATGAGTAAAATTAATAGCGGTACTGAGCATTTTATATAGGCGAACCCGAAACTATGCTGACTCTTTTTACAACAAAATGGTGGTACTCATACGCTGACCTTACTCTTCTTCAATCCAAATATGAAAAAAATGAACTGCATTTCCGTTGCAAACTTATACCTATCACTTACAACTAGATAACAAACCCTTATGTACGTTACAGCAGTCTTAACCATCGGTCTTGGCTGTGAAATCGTCCATTAAATGGTATCTGATTTTTTCGTGCATTCGTGGCAGTATTGTATAATTCCTGGGGACTAGCGCTCATAGTAACACACGTAGTCATATTGACAGATAGTTTGTTAGTGAGCGTTGCTCCATCACAAATGCAAATAAAAGAATAGGACAGGAATCTCACACGTTTCGTTTCCCATCCCAAAACCCAGCATCCGCACAGATGTTTTCTTACTGAAAGCTTAAACCTACTTTTCTCCCTTCATTTTGTTCGTGGCATTTGGTCACATGACACCCGTTCAAGTTCATCGCCGATTCCTTGACAGTTTGTCTTACTACAGATGGGCGCCATCAATCTCACCGAACACGTTGAGCTACCGTGCCCCGGCCCCTCTGATCCGTTGTGAAGAGTTCGCAAATGAGATCTCGAAGACGGCATTGCTATTCAGATTATTCTTTTCGCGCAGTCCATCTCGTGGAATATGCAATGCCTTCTACTTAGTGTCCACATACCTTCAGCGCGCTGCAGACGTCAGCAGCCCTGCACTGCAGCCTATTATGTAAAGCCGAATGCATTTCGCAAACAGCTCGGAAAGTCACGCTCAGCTGAAATGGCAGATTGCCGTATTCGGCAGCACTTGTCTGACGTACAACAGGCTCTTAATACAAGAGAGAAGTAGGACGTCGCATATCACAGCGATGCGTTATGAATAATTTATTACTCAACTATTTTTCCGGAGATTCGAGCCTTGGCGCAAGGTGTGTGTTTACTTGCAGGTTGCGCAATAGGCACGCATGATTGTACGTGTGTGTGTGTGTGTGTGTGTGTGTGTGTGTGTGTGTGTGTTGGAGCAATCGAATGCAGCGTGCTTCCACCTGGCCTCAAATCGGCCTGGATTAGAGATAATCGCTGGTATTCCAGCAATTACACCTATGTTATCGCTTTCCTCTAAATATATCTCCGCATTTACCGGTTGAGACAATGTGTCTTGTAAAATTATTGGCTGACGAGACCGCCGGTCTTGGCAGTGGCGTTGATTGATCGGGAAATACAGTTAATATCTCGCTCGCTTTAAATTGCATGTTTCTCATATCTTTTTTCCCCCTGTAAAGCTTTCTTTTTCTGTAGATAGATCTTAATTGCTGTTTGCGGTTGAGCTTTTTTAGGAGAATTGCATGCAAAGTTAGAAATTACGCTTACAAGGAGACCGTGCCTATTCGCCTTCGTCATCGACTAGGTCCAGGTTCATGCTATACGCAGAGCTTGGCCAGAAATTGGACAGAAATGGGAGCTATAGGCGTCCAAGAGCTTAGAAAATACCTGCATGAGCCACTTACGTTGGACTTCTATTCAGGCAGTGGTTGCCGCAGCGGGAAGAGTATGGAAAGGTAATCCGTGAGTCAAGCAGTCGAGTCCACTTGCGGGGACTTCTTTATCATCAATTTTAAGTTGTAAACATGGTGTTACAAAAAGGTACGGCCAAACTTTCAGGAAACATTCCTCACACACAAATAAAGAAAAGATGTTACGTGGACATGTGTCCGGAAACACTTAATTTCCGTTAGAGCTCATTTTAGTTTCGTCAGTATGTACTGTACTTCCTCGATTCACCGCCAGTTGGCCCAAATGAAGGAAGGTAATCTTGACTTCGGTGCTTGTGTTGACATGCGACTCATTGCTCTACAGTACTAGCATCAAGCACATCAGTACGTAGCATCAACAGGTTAGTGTTCATCACGAACGTGATTTTGCAGTCAGTGCAATGTTTACAAATGCGGAGTTGACACATGCCCATTTGATGTATGGATTAGCACGGGGGAATAGCCGTGGCGCGGTACGTTTGTATCGAGACAGATTTCCAGAACGAAGGTGTCCCGACAGGAAGACGTTTGAAGCAACTGATCGGCGTCTTAGGGAGCACGGAACTTTCCAGCCTATGACTCGCGGCTGGGGAAGACCTAGAACGACGAGGACACCTGCAATGGAGAAGGCAATTCTTCGTGCAGTTGACGATAGCCGTAATATCAGCGTCAGAGAAGTTGCTGCTGTACAAGGTAACGTTGACCATGTCACTGTTCAAATGGTTCAAATGGCTCTGAGCACTATGGGACTTAACATCTATGGTCATCAGTCCCCTAGAACTTAGAACTACTTAAACCTAACTAACCTAAGGACAGCAGCACACAACACCCAGCCATCACGAGGCAGAGAAAATCTCCGACCCCGCCGGGAATCGAACCCGGGAACCCGGGCGTGGGAAGCGAGAACGCTACCGCACGACCACGAGATGCGGGCCATGTCACTGTATGGAGAGTGCTACGGGAGAACCAGTTGTTTCCGTACCATGTACAGCGTGTGCAGGCACTATCAGCAGCTGATTGGCCTCCACGGGTACACTTCTGCGAATGGTTCATCCAACAATGTGTCAATCCTCATTTCAGTGCAGATGTTCTCTTTACGGATGAGGCTTCATTCCAACGTGATCAAATTGCAAATTTTCACAATCAACATGTGTGGGCTGACGAGAATCCACACGCAATTGTGCAATCACGTTATCAACAAAGATTTTCTGTGAACGTCTGGGAAGGCATTGTTGGTGATGTATTGATTGGGCCCCATGTTCTTCCACCTACGCTCAATTGAGCACGTTATCATGATTTCATACGGGATACTCTACCTGTGCTGCTAGAACATGTGCCATTACAAGTACGACACAACATGTGGTTCATGCACGATGGAGCTCGTGCACATTTCAGTCGAAGTGTTCGTACGCTTCTCAACAACTGATTCGGTGACCGATAGATTGGTAGAGGCGGACCAATTCCATGGCCTGCACGCTCTCCTGACATCAACCCACTTGACTTTCATTTATTGGGGGCATTTGAAAGCTCTTGTCTACGCAACCCCGGCACCAAATGTAGAGACTCTTCGTGCTCGTATTGTGGACGGCTGTGATACAATACACCATTCTCCAGGGCTGCATCAGCGCATCAGGGATTCCATGCGACGGAGGGTGGATGCATGTATCCTCGCTAACGGAGGAACATTTCCTGTAACAAAGTGTTTGAAGTCACGCTGGTACGTTCTGTTGCTGTGTGTTTCCATTCCATGATTAATGTGATTTGAAGAGAAGTAATAAAATGAGCTCTAACATGGAAAGTAAGCGTTTCCGGACACATGTCCACATAACATATTTTCTTTCCTTGCGTGTGAGGAATGTTTCCTGAAAGTTTGGCCGTACCTTTTTGTAACACCCTGTATACTGCAAATAAAATGAAATAATTGTCAATATGTCTCGCATATTACATTTTAGTTACAGGCTTGAGAAGTAAAGGAAATAGAAAAATAGGGACTGAAACAAATATTCAGGATGGGCTTTTAATGCTTATTGAAAACGGAAATGCGTGGTAAGGTCTTATGGGCCAAAAGTGCAGAGGTCATCGGTCCCTAAGCCTACACACTATTTAATCTAACTTGAACTAAGTTAACCATGGACAACACACACACACACACATGCACGAGGGAGGACCCGGACCTCCGACGGGGGGAGCCACACGGACCGTGGCAGGGCTACCCCGCGCTGCCGAGAACTTTCTACATAAAACTAAATACTTTTTCTATCTTTCAGTTGACAATTTACACGTACTGAGGTGATACTCACTCTAAAAACTTAAAATTAAAAGGAACGTTTCCGCATAGGGACTCTACCGCACGACTCTCGGATTGCCGGTCTCTCCTCTTTCCACTGTTGCAGACCGATGCCGCAGGAAACCTCGATAACTTAAATGGCTAATCCCTGGCCCGACTCGCGGCAGAAATGCTATTTTTGTCTACACGCTTGGCTATCTGAAGCTTCCCCTTTGTCTGGCTTCCATTTCTGGTCGAGCTCTGCGTACACGACAAATTTGGTCGTAATCGGTGAAGATAAGGTGGGACCGTTACTGCGAACCGGGATTACGAAAAGAAATATTAATCAGAAGACGCACTCTTGCTCTATACAGGGTGATTCAAAAAGAATACCACAACTTTAAAAATGTGTATTTAATGAAAGAAACATAATATAACCTTCTGTTATGCATCATTACAAAGAGTATTTAAAAAGGTTTTTTTTTCACTCAAAAACAAGTTCAGAGATGTTCAATATGGCCCCCTCCAGACACACGAGCAATATCAACCCGATAACCTTCTGTTATGCATCATTACAAAGAGTATTCAAAAAGGTTTTTTTTTACTCAAAAACAAGTTCAGAGATGTTCAATATGGCCCCCTCCAGACACACGAGCAATATCAACCCGATACTCCAACTCGTTCCACACTCTCTGTAGCATATCAGGCGTAACAGTTTGGATAGCTGCTGTTATTTCTCGTTTCAAATCATCAATGGTGGCTGGGAGAGGTGGCCGAAACACCATATCCTTAACATACCCCCATAAGAAAAAATCGCAGGGGGTAAGATCAGGGCTTCTTGGAGGCCAGTGATGAAGTGCTCTGTCACGGGCTGCCTGGCGGCCGATCCATCGCCTCGGGTAGTTGACGTTCAGGTAGACGATAAGGTTTCATAACTAACCTTTTTCGTAGGACTCTCCATACAGTTGATTGTGGAATTTGCAGCTCTCTGCTGGCTCTGCGAGTCGATTTTCCTGGGCTGCGAACAAATGCTTGCTGGATGCGTGCTACATTTTCATCACTCGTTCTCGGCCGTCCAGAACTTTTCCCTTTGCACAAACACCCATTCTCTGTAAACTGTTTATACCAACGTTTAATACACCACCTATCAGGAGGTTTAACACCATACTTCGTTGGAAATGCACGCTGAACAACTGTCGTCGATTCACTTCTGCCGTACTCAATAACACAAAAAGCTTTCTGTTGAGCGGTCGCCATCTTAGCATCAACTGACGCTGACGCCTAGTCAACAGCGCCTCAAGCGAACAAATGTACACCTAAATGAAACTTTATAGCTCCCTTAATTCGCCGACAGATAGTGCTTAGCTCTGCCTTTTGTCGTTGCAGAGTTTTAAATTCCTAAAGTTGTGGTATTCTTTTTGAATCACCCTGTATTTTACTCTACGGCATGAGGTACCGCCGATATGAAAAGAGTGCACTTTGCAAATTAATCAGATGTTCCCACGCGCTTGATTTATATGCATACTGGTTCTGAATAAATCAATATGCGAAAAACTACAAATGGGCAATGTAAATGGCTGTCTTGTTGACGCATGGGAAACTGCGCGCAGGGGTAATTCACGGCATAATAACAGCTTCTTCTGTAATAATTGCTTTCCTCAGAAAGGAACACAGACTACCGTAGCACAGTACAAAGAACAATCCGTACTACACGGTGATCGTTGGCATTGGCGGCCGAAGACTTTTGGCATAAGAAGTCACCCACATTCTGCCAACGGCCTTGTCAGAGAGGGCAAAGGGGCGGACAGAGGTTCAGGGCATACTCTTGTCCTTCGGGTGGGAAACTGCCCCTAAAGGCGGAAGAATCAGCAAAGATAAATCAACGGCATGAGGATGCAGAAGGCAATGGAAACCACTGGATAAAATACACGTAACGTGTCTCCACAGGAGATGTGGCCTGTAACTGAAGAAGTGGGTTCAAAAAATGTTTCTGAGCACTATGGGACTTAACATCTGTGGTCATCAGTCCCCTAGAACTTAGAACTACTTAAACCTAACTAACCTAAGGACATCACACACATCCATGCCCGAGGCAGGATTCGAACCTGCGACCGTAGCGGTCACGCGGTTCCAGACTGAAGCGCCTAGAGCCGCACGGCCACACCGGCCGGCCTGAAGAAGTATCATTATGATCTCTCCATTGGCAAAATATTCCGGAATAGTCCCCCATTCGGAACTCCAGGAGGGGACTGCCAAGGGGGGAGGTTACCATGACAAAATACTTGAATAATCAATGAAAGGATAACGTTCTACGAGTAGGGGCGTGGAATGTCAGAAGCTTGAACGTGGTACGGAAACTAGAAAATCTGAAATGGGAAATGTTAAGGCTCAATCTAGAGTAGGGGTCAGAGAAGTTACGTGGAAAGAAGACATGGGTAACTGTCAGATGTGTATAGGGTAATATCAGCAGCAGCAGAATATGGTATAACTGGAGTAGGATTAACTATGAATAGGAAGGTAGGGCAGAGAGTGTGTTACTGCAAACAGCTCAGCGATAGGGTTGTTCGTATCACAATTGACAGCAAACCAACACCGACAACGATAATTTACGTATACATGCCAATGTCGCAAGATGGAAATGAAGAGATAGAGAAGTGTATGAGCGTATTGAAAGGGTAATACAGTATGTAAAAGGGACATGAAAATCTAATAATCGTGGGAGACTGGAATGCAGTTGGAGGGGAAGGAGTAGAAGAAAAGGTTACAGGAAAATATGGGCTTGCAAAATCAATGAGAGAGGAGAAAGACTAACTGAGTTCTGTAACAAGTTTCAGCTAGTAATAGCGAATACCCTATTCAAGAATTACAAGAGGAGAAGGTATACTTGGAAAAGGCCGGGGAATACGGGAAGATTTCAGTTAGATTACATCATGGTCGGACAGAGGTTCCGATATCAGATACTGGATTGTATGGTGAACCCAGGATCAGACATAGACTCAGATCACAACATAGTACTCATGAAGAATAGGCTGAAGTTTAAGACATTGGTCAAGAGGAATCAATACGCGAAGAAATGAGACACGGAAGTACTAACGAATGACGAGATACGGTTGACGATTCTAGGGCTATAGATACACCAATAAGGAATAGCTCAGTAGGCAGTACAGTTGAACAGCAATGGACATTTCTAAAAAGGGCCGCCACAGAAGTTGGGAAGCAAAACATGGGTACAAAGAAGGTAACTGCGAAGAAACAATGGGTAACAGAAGAAATACTTCAATTGATCGATGAAAGGAAGTATAAAAATACTCCCGGAAACTCAGGAATAGAGAAATAGAAGGCGCTGAGGAATGAAATAAATAGGAAGAACAGAGAACCTAAGATGAAATGGCTGCAGGAAAAATGTGAAGACATCGAAAAAGAAATTATTGACGGAGGGACAGACTCATCATACAGGAAAGACAAAACAACAATAAGAGTGCAACGGGAATTCCACTGTTAAATGCAGAGGAGAAAGCAAGTAGGTGGGAAGAGTACATTGAAAGCCTCTATGAGGAGGGAGATTTGTCTGATGTGATAGAAGAAGAAATAGATTTAGAAGAGATAGGGGATCCAGTATTAGAAGCGGAATTTAAAAGAGCTTTGGAGGACTTACGGTCAAATAAGGCAGAAGGGATAGATAACATTCCATCAGAATTTCTAAAATCACTGGGGGAAATGACAACAAAACGACCACGTTGGTGTGTAGAATGTATGATTCTGGCGACATATCATCTGGCCTTCGGAAAAGCATCATCCACATAATTCCGAATACGGCAAGAGCAGGTAAGTGCAAAAAATCACGCACAGTCAGCTTAACAGTTCATGCATCCAAGCTGCTGACAAGAATATTATACAGAAGAATGGAAAAGAATATTGAGAACGTGCTAGATGATGATCAATTTGGCTTTAGGAAAGGTACAGGCACGAGGGAGGCAATTCTAACGTTGTGGTTAATAATGGAAGCAAGACTAAAGAAAAATCTAGACACCTTCATTGGATTTGAAACCTGGAAAAAGCGTTCGACAACGTAAAATGGTGCAAGATGTTCGAAATACTGGGAAAAGTAGGAGTAAGTTATAGGGAGGGACGGGTCATATACAGTATGTACAACAGTGAAGCGAAAATGATAAGAGTGCATGACCAAGCACGAAGTGCTCGTATTAAAAAGGGTGTAAGACAAAAATGTACCCTTTGGCCCATACTGTTCAATCTGTACATCCAGGAAGCAATGATAGACATAAAAGAAAGATTCAGGAGTGGAATTATAATTCAAGCTGAAAGGATATCAATGATGCGATCTGCTGATGACATTGCTATCCTGAGTGAAAGTGAAGAAGAATTACAAGATCTGCTGAACGGAATGAATATTCCAATGAGTACATGAGTATGGATTGAGAGTAAATGGAAGAAAGACGAAGGTAATGAGAAGTAGCAGAAATGAGCACAGCGAGAAACTCAACATCAGGATTGATGGGCTCGAAGTAGGTGAAGTTAAGGAATTCTGCTACCTAGGTAGTAAAATAACGAATAACGGGCGGAGCAAGGAGGACATCAAAAGTAGACCAGCAATGGCCAAAAGGGCATTCCTGGCCAAGAGAAGTTTATTAACATATCACACTTAATTTGTGGAAGAAATTTCTGAGCATGTACCTGTGGAGTACAGCATTGTATGGTAGTGAAACATGGACTGTGGGAAAACCGGAACAGAAGAGAATCAAAGCATTTGAGATGTGGTGTACAGACAAATGTTGAAAATTAGGTGGACTGATAAAGTAAGGAATGAGGAGGTTCTGCTCAGAATCGGAGAGGAAAGGAATATGTGGAAAACACTGATAAGGTGAAGGGACAGGATGATAGGACATCTGTTAAGACATGAGGAATGACTTCCATGGTACTAGAGGGAGCTGTAGAGGGCAAAAACGGTAGAGGAAGACAGAGATTGAAATAAATCCAGCAAATAATTGGGGACGTAGGTTACAGGTGCTACTAGTGCTACTCTGAGATAAAGAGGCTGGCACAGGAGAGGAATTCGTGGCGGGCCGGATCAAACCAGTCAGAAGACTGATCACAAGAAAAAAGAAAAAGAAAATACTTTCGGACTCTCAGCAGACTTCCAGATTTTCTACGTGGTGTGCAGGAGGAAGTCTGTGCTTCAGCGAATGGGTGACTTGCAAATCTACAGGCCAACTCCCTGCGTGGAACCTAAAAAGTGCTGTCTGAGACTTTTCCTTGTTATTATTTGTTATTATTCACCGACCGCATTAAGTTTTGGTAAGTGTTACTTTGTATTCCATATCCATATGATTTTCTAAAGTGTAAGTGTGCCATGTATAAATATTTAAACTAAGTCGATAGTTGAAAGTGTTTTAATCTTCTACGAGCTCTTATCGTGGCATCTCGTTTCGGATAAATATATTTTGAATATTTTGGTACGTTTCGGAATTTCGCGTAAAAGGTATTTTGCTAGGAATCGACGTCTGTGACCTACATTTGCTAATGTACTGCCCTCTGCAGAGGTGTTGGGAATGTCATGGAAAAGGTATTCCGTTCTAAATACTTGAGTAATAACGACAAAACCAACGGCTGTATCTGAATCCAACGTCGTTCACTATTTTTAAAACATGCTATCAGTTTTGACACCAAACGGCGTCATCTTCGGGCCCCAAGCGTAACCTGCAATCAACAATGGTTTTCATATGCAATGAACAGAATCGTTTGCAGCGGGCAAAAATTAACTGGATTCTCTAACTTCAGTGGCAATAACAAACCCAACATGACGGTCGGGGGTATTGTTTTGGGTAACACATTGTGCTTGGTTTTTAACGATGCGCACCTGTGCCTGTGACAAAAAAAACAAAAAAAAAAAAAAACCCACAGAATTGCAGACTTTGAGTCGTGGTACAGTAGACGTTTTTTTCCCTTTTTCACTATCTTCAAATTGATGTGTCTTCATCTTACTGCAATTTCTGTTGTGTCTAGACAAGACAGCCTAGACACAATGAGAGGAAGCCGAAAGGCACGCACTTAAACTCACGCAGGCTGGCGTGAGGTCTGAAACAGGATACGTAATGAATGCTATAAAGAAAAGTACGTAGCTTCTGGAATACTTAACTTTAATCCACATTTGTAGAACATCGTTCTTGATGATACATTGATAGAATCTCAATATCAATTGAATACGGCGCCTTGCTAGGTCGTAGCAAATGTAGCTGAAGGCTATGCTAACTATCGTCTCGGCAAATGAGAGCGTATTTGTCAGTGAACCGTTCCTTGCAAAGTCGGCTGTACAACTGGGGCGAGTCCTAGTACGTCTCTCTAGACCTGCCGTGTGGTGGCGCTCGGTCTGCAATCACTGACAGTGGCGACACGCGGGTCCGACGTATACTAACGGACCGCGGCCGATTTAAAAGCTACCACCTAGCAAGTGTGGTGTCTGGCGGTGACACCACAATTTCTTATTTGTAACACATTGTAAAGTGACAAACAATAAATTAATTCATAAATCATATAATAAAAGATTTTTTATGCTAATGTGTCTGCATGATTAAATGATGATGGCGTCCTCTTGGGTAAAATATTCCGGAGGTAAAATAGTCCCTCATTCGATCTCCGGGCGGGGACTACTCAAGAGGACGTCGTTATCAGGAGAAAGAAAACTGGCGTTCTACGGATCGGAGCGTGGAATGTCAGATCCCTTAATCGGGCAGGTAGGTTAGAAAATTTAAAAAGGGAAATGGATAGCTTAAAGTTAGATGGATTTAGTGAAGTTCGGTGGCAGGAGCAACAAGACTTCTGGTCAGGTGATTACAGGGTTATAAATAAAAAATCAAATAGGGGTAATGCAGGAGTATGTTTAATAATGAATAAAAAAAACAGGAGTGCGGGTTAGCTACTACAAACAGCATAGTGAACGCATTATTGTGGCCAAGATAGACACAAAGCCCATGCCTACTACAGTAGTACAAGTTTATATGCCAACTAGCTCTGCAGATGATGAAGAAATTGATGAAATGTATGACGAGATAAAAGAAATTATTCAGGTAGTGAAGGGAGATGAAAATTTAATAGTCATGGGTGACTGGAATTCGAGAGTAGGAAAAGGGAGAGAAGGAAACATAGCAGGTGAATATGGATTGGGGGGAAGAAATGAAAGAGGAGGCCGCCTTGTAGAATTTTGCACAGAGCATAACTTAATCATAGCTAATACTTGGTTCAAGAATCATAAAAGAAGGTTGTATGCCTGGAAGAATCCTGGAGATACTAAAAGGTATCAGATAGATTATATAATGGTAAGACAGAGATTTAGGAACCAGGTTTTAAATTGTAAGACATTTCCAGGGGCAGATGTGGATTCTGACCACAGTATATTGGTTATGAACTGCAGATTGAAACTGGAGAAACTGCAAAAAGGTGGGAATTTAAGGAGATGGGACCTGGATAAACTGAAAGAACCAGAGGTTGTAGAGAGTTTCAGGGAGAGCATAAAGGAACAATTGACAGGAATGGGGGAAAGAAATCCAGTAGAAGAAGAATGGGTAGCTCTGAGGGATGAAGTAGTGAAGGCAGCAGACGATCAAGGAGGTAAAAAGGCGAGGGCTAATAGAAATCCTTGGGTAACAGAAGAAATATTGAATTTAATTGATGAAAGGAGAAAATATAAAAATGCAGTGAATGAAGCAGGCAAAAAGGAATGCAAACGTCTCAAAAATGAGATCGACAGGAAGTGCAAAATGGCTAAGCAGGAATGGCCAGAGGACAAATGTAAGGATGTAGAGGCTAGTCTCACTAGGGGTAAGATAGATACTGTCTACAGGAAGATTAAAGAGACCTTTGGAGAGAAGAGAACCACTTGTATGTATATCAAGAGCTCAGATGGCAACCTAGTTCTAAGCAAAGAAGGGAAGGCAGAAGGGTGGAAGGAGTATATAGAGGGTTTATACAAGGGCGAAGTACTTGAGGACAATATTATGGAAATGGAAGAGGATGTAGATGAAGACGAAATGGGAGATACAATACTGCGTGAAGAGTTTGACAGAGCACTGAAAGACCTGAGTCGAAACAAGGCCCCGGGAGTAGACAACATTCCATTAGAACTACTGATGGCCTTGGAGAGCCAGTCCTGACAAAACTCTACCATCTGGTGAGCAAGATGTATGAGACAGGCGAAATACCCACCGACTTCCAGAAGAATATAATAATTCCAATACCAAAGAAAGCAGGTGTTGACAGATGTGAAAATTACCGAACTATCAGTTTAATAAGTCACAGCTGCAAAATACTAAGGGAATTCTTTACAGACGAATGGAAAAACTGGTAGAAGCGGACCTCGGAGAAGATCAGTTTGGATTCCGTAGAAATGTTGGAACACGTGAGGCAATACTAACCTTACGACGTATCTTAGAAGAAAGATTAAGAAAAGGCAAACTTACGTTTATAGCATTTGTAGACTTAGAGAAAGCTTTTGACAATGTTGACTGGAATACTCTCTTTCAAATTCTGAAGGTGGCAGGGGTAAAATACAGGGAGCGAAAGACTATTTACAATTTGTACAGAAAACAGATGGCAGTTATAAGAATCGAGGGGCATGAAAGGGAAGCAGTGGTTGGGAAAGGAGTGAGACAGGGTTGTAGCCTCTCCCCGATGTTATTCAATCTGTATATTGAGCAAGCAGTAAAGGAAACAAAAGAAAAATTCGGAGTAGGTATTAAAATTCATGGAGAAGAAGTAAAAATTTGAGGTTCGCCGATGACATTGTAATTCTGTCAGAGACAGCAAAGGACTTGGAAGAGCAGTTGAACGGAATGGACAGTGTCTTGAAAGGAGGATATAAGATGAACATCAACAAAAGCAAAACGAGGATAATGGAATGTAGTCAAATTAAATCGGGTGATGCTGAGGGAATTAGATTAGGTAATGAGACACTTAAAGTAGTAAAGGAGTTTTGCTATTTAGGGAGTAAAATAACTGATGATGGTCGAAGTAGAGAGGATATAAAATGTAAACTGGCAATGGCAAGGAAATCATTTCTGAAGAAGAGAAATTTCTTAACATCGAGTATAGTTTTAAGTGTCAGGAAGTCGTTTCTGAAAGTATTTGTATGGAGTGTAGCCATGTTTGGAAGTGAAACATGGACGACAACTAGTGTGGACAAGAAGATAATAGAAGCTTTCGAAATGGGGTGCTACAGAAGAATGCTGAAGATAAGGTGGGTAGATCACGTAACTAATGGGGAGGTATTGAATAGGATTGGGAAGAAGAGAAGTTTGTGGCACAACTTGACTAGAAGAGGGGATCGGTTAGTAGGACATGTTTTGAGGCATCAAGGGATCACAAATTTAGCATTGGAGGGCAGCGTGGAGGGTAAAAATCGTAGAGGGAGACCAAGAGATCAATACACTAAGCAGATTCAGAAGGATGTAGGTTGCAGTAGGTACTGGGAGATGAAGAAGCTTGCACAGGATAGTGTAGCATGGAGAGCTGCATCAAACCCGTCTCAGGACTGAAGACCACAACAACAACAACAACAACATGTGTTTTCTTATTTATCAGTACAAGTGATCGTATCCACACTTTTAAAATGAGCAGAACAGCCTTAAGTTAACGTTTCAAGAAGCCTGAATTTCCAAAACACCACCCAGAAGGTCGCAGTACCGGAACCTTTTATTTTAGGAATCATATATTAGCAACATGGTTAAAACGAATGAAAGTGCAGGAGCTTGTTGCCAGAGGTCTCCCAGTCGTTTATAGAAAGAAAAGGAAAGTTGGACGACACATGGTGTCGTCTCTATACCGGACGAACAGCACGTAGTGTTCCGTTGAGTCTCACTCATCGGCGGGCGGCACCGTTTGTGATGATGACGAGAGCACAGGACCTGGACCAACCAAGGTGTGGGTCGCCTACTGTTCTCGGATGAGTGCACATAAAATCTGACTAGTGATTTTGGACGTACCCTCATACAGGGAGAGGTGGGAACACGAAATTGCCGCAGGAACATCGTCGAACATAATCGTTTTGGTGGACCATGTGTAACGGTGTGTTGAGGCATCATGTTGCTTTGTCGTACTGACCTACAAATCGTCGAACACGGTACTTTCACCGGTCAACGCTCCTGTACACTGTACTTCCTCCCAATGTGCGTCTTTTCATCCTCACGCGTGACTTTTCAGGGGTGCATTCGGACGTTATTTCAATCTTATGGAAGACAGTGCGCTACCGCGTCGATCAGTGCAGGTGAAGGAGAGCTTGGAAGGAGAGGATATGTGAGCGAATGGACAGACCTGTTCATTTTCCCGAGTTAAATGCCACTGGGTACGTGGGGGATGCGTTAGAAGGACGTATTTCTGCACGTTCGCATGCTCCAACGACCATCTAGCAGTTGCGAAGGAATGGAACGTCGTAACATGATAACTTGTTAGCAATCTCGTGTCCAACGTGGTGTACTTCGAGACCATGCAATGCCGTCCGTGGTGATCACACACTCTACTACGAACCATGTATCATCTGTTGTAATAATCAGGGGGATATCATCAGTTGCGGTTACTTCAGTGTAATTATTGCCTTTGGATGAAAGTGTCATTTTGTTCGTCTCATTTCATATTTCCTTCAGTGAACTTCTATACTACACTCTAGTAGACCTTTCTACGTATGGTGTAAGTTTCATCAAGCTATGTTACTCGGCAGTGACTTTCGTCCTTATATTATTGTCGTCTTTAAGTTTCGCACACTAGTATAAGATACCCTTACCGAAGGCAGGTCAAATTCTTGTCAATAATGCGGTGCGGGCAAATGAATGGACGCCAGATATTTCTTAGTCGGGTAGGCTAATGCGTTCTCTGCGTAGAATGAGGACTTGGTATTCGATAATTGGATTGTGTGTAAAAACTGACACCATACTTGGACATTGTGCCGGATAATACAAAACGTTCTGCCTTTCTTTGAACTTTTTCGATGTACTCCGTCAGTCCTATCTGGTAAGGATCCCACACCGCGCAGCAGTATTCTAAAAGAGGACGGACAAGCGTAGTGTAGGCAGTCTCCTCAGTAGGTCTGTTACATTTTCTATGTGTCCTGCCAATAGAGCGTAGTCTTTGGTTAGCTTTCCCCACAACATTTTCTATGTGTTTCTTCCTGTTTAAGTTGTTCGTAATTGTAATACCTAGGTATTTAGTTGAATTTACGGCTTTTAGATTAGACTGATTTATCGTGTAACCGTAGTTTAACGAATTCCTTTTACCACTCATGTGGATGACCTCAGACTTTTCGTTACTCAGGGTGAACTGCCACTTTTTCTCACCATTCAGATATTTTTTCTAAATCGTTTTGCAGTTTGTTTTGATCTTATGATGAATTTATTAGTCGATAAGCGACAGCGTCATCTGCAAACAACCGAAGACGGCTAATCAGATTGTCATCAATTGGAGAAATAATTTTTTTTTGTTTGACTTTGGCGATGAAAGAGTGATAGGGTCCTCTAGGATCTTCTTGGAAGAAGTGAACCAGCTGTTCCTGTGGTAGCGATACCTCACACTTTCTGAAGAACAAATAGTAGTGTAATGAGTCATAATATACAAAATGAAGGTGAAAGACTATCCTAAGATGTTATGTGACAAAACCAGATGTACAACGTCCACTTCCACAATTTACAGTATTCAACTACCTGAGTAACATTCTTGCCTCACAGCCCATTTGCTTCGTAAATGTATTCGTCACAGTCCATTTGCTTTGTAAATGTATCAAAGAGTTCCACGTACGGGCTGCCGACTAACACACGTTCTTTGAACAAACAGATGTGTGCATTGACTAACAGTTCGTTTATGTACCTAATGGGAATCACCTTTCCACTGTGACTAATTCGTGAATCCGGCCGGATATCCGTGCTTGTTGAAGAGCGGCTTTGAGGGACGGGGAAATGCACCGGCCCTGCATCAATCCGCCCGGGGGCTTAACGACGAGGGTCTGTCTGCACATGACAAATAAATTCTACCTGCAGACAGTTCTGGTACATATATTCCGTACCGACTGGTAACAAGGTGGTAACAAGAAGTGCATCCGGCCACATGTTGAATTAAACATGCCAAATCCGGTTAATAACCTTGGCGAACCTGAGCCGAAGAGGAACAGAGGCGGAAAAAAAGGCCTGTTACTCTCCAGTGAGAGTCGTGATGTATCACCTTCTATTTGGAGCACATGCCCCCGTGGTACCACTCTACTGGACAACGTCGGAGCCAACGTCTCACCACATCAGTAAGCTGCCCATTATCCACAACTGCTCTCCGCGAAGTGCATCCCAGCATTGGGACAAACTAGCATTTCGCTAGTTACCACTGCATACTCTCGTGTAATGTGAAGACGGTATGACAGAAGAAGGAATAATACGAAGAACATTCAGCAAGTAATGTACCACTTTTTTTCTGAAAGTAGGTTGGTTTTACTTAGGATTCCAATACAACAAATTACTTCCCACTCCTTAGGCTACAAAAATATTTTCCAACATAAAGCGAAAGTCTTACACTAACCTACTGTGAGGGCCTGCATGCCCCCGTGGTACCACTCTACTGGACAACGTCGGAGCCAACGTCTCACCACATCAGTAAGCTGCCCATTATCCACAACTGCTCTCCGCGAAGTGCATCCCAGCATTGGGACAAACAGATGGAGGTATGAAGGTGCGAGTTACGGCCTGTAAAGTAGATGAGGAAGAAATGTCCAATGAAAATTTTTAGCTCCCCCGGGTGCGCAGTGTCGTGTGAGGCCTTGCGTTGTCATGGAGAAGCAGAAGTTCGTTTGCATTTTTGTGGCGACATCAAACAGAATAACTCCTTCAGAGTCGTAGAACACCGTCGCCATGACTTAATCGGCTGAGGGTGTGGCTTTGAATTTTTTTCTTCGGAGGAGACGTGGAATGGTGCCATTCCATGGATTATAATTTTGTTTTGGTTCGAAGTGATGAACCCTTCCAGAATGAGATTTTCACTTTGCAGCGGAGTGTGCGCTGATATGAAACTTCCTGGCAGATTAAAACAGTGTGCCGCACCGAGACTCGAACTTGGCACCTTTGCCTGACGGGGCATGAGTCGTGCTTGGGTAGCTCAGATGGTAAACCACTTGCCCGCGAAAGGCAAAGTTCCCGAGTTTGAGTCTCGGCCCGGCACACAGTTTAGATCTGCCAGGAAGTTTCATATCAGCGCACACTTCGCTGCAGAGTGAAAATCTCATTCTGTAAACATCCCCAGGGCTGGGCTTAAGCCATGTCTCCGGAATATCCTTTCTTTCAGCAGTGCTAGTTCTGCAAGGTTCGCAGGAGAGCTTCTGTAAAGTTTGGAAGGTAGGAGACGAGGTACTGGCAGAAGTAAATCTGTGAGATCAGGGCTTGAGTCGTGCTTGTGTAGTTCAAATGGTAGAGCACTTGCATGCGAAAGGCAAAGGTCCCGAGTTCGATTCTCGGTCCGGCACACAGTTTTAATCTGCCAGGAAGTTTGATGAACCCTTGTTTCATTGCCTTTGACGATGTTCTACAAAAATTGCCATGCTCAGCCTCGCAACGCGCAAGCAATTCCGAACAGATGGTACTTCGTTGTTCTTTAGGGTCTCTGTTAAGCAGCGAAGAACCCAGCAGGTACACACCACTGACAAGGGAACCTCCCCATCGCACCCGCCTCAGATTTAGTTATAAGTTGGCACAGTGGATAGGCCTTGAAAAACTGAACACAGATCAATCGAGAAAACAGGAAGAAGTTTTGTGGAACTATGAAAAAAATAAGCAAAATATACAAAATGAATAGTCCATGCGCAAGATATGCAACATCAAGGCTGCTCTGAACTCAGGAGCATCGTGGTCCCGTGGTTAGCGTGAGCAGCTGCGGAACGAAAGGTCCTTGGTTCAAATCTTCCCTCGAGTGAAAAGTTTAATTTTTTATTTTCAGACAATTATCAGTGTTCAGGTACTTACACATAATCAGCTTCGCTCTCCAAAATTCCAGGACATGTTCAGAATTCCTTGGACATATGCAGGATTTGACGGTCTACACAGGGAAAAATTTGAAAACGTTAAAAACAAATGTTTTGACAGAGCACAGGGAAAACCGTGCGACTGTGAAACTGTTGCATTCATTTGTTGCAGTTTATGTGACAAACTCTTATGTTTTCATCACTTTTTTGGGAGTGATTATCACATCCACAAGAAAACTTAAATCGGGCAAGGTAGACGAATCTTTTTACCCATCCGCCAAGTTTACAAGTTAGGTGGGTCGACAACGTATTCCTGTCATGTGATGCACATGCCGTCACCAGTGTCATAGAGAATATGTCAGACGTGTTTTCCTGTGGAGGAATCGGTTGACCTATGACCTTGCGATCAAATGTTTTCGGTTGCCATTGGAGAGGCACGTCCTTTCGTCTACTAATCGCACGGTTTTGCGGTGCGGTCGCAAAACACAGACACTAAACTTATTACAGTGAACAGAGACGTCAATGAACGAACGGACGGATCATAACTTTGCAAAAATAAAGAAAATAAAATTTCCACTGGACGGAAGACTTGAACCAAGGACCTCTCGTTCCGCAGCTGATCACGCTAACCACGGGACCACGGCGCTCCTACGCTCATAGTAGCCTTGATGTTGCCTATGTTGCACATGGACTACTCAGTTTGTATATTTTGCTTATTTTTTTCATAGTTCCACACAACTTCTTCCTGTTTTCTCGATTGATCAGTGTTCAGTTTTTCAAGGCCTATCCATTGTGCCAACTTATAACTAAATCTGAGGGGGGTGCGATGGGGAGGTTCCCTTGTGAGTATCCTGCATGGTGGACGACGGTGCCAGCACTACCAACATATCCAGATGAGGAGCGCGGTCGTTTAGTATGATCCGTCAGCCACCTCGGATGGGAGTGTCTACACGTTCCAACACTACAGGAGTCACACCTGTGTGTTGTCGGCCGGCACGCGGGAGATGGGACAGGTTTGGGCGATCGTGTTGCGATGATGACAAACGCCTCACCCAAGCCTCGGCGTGCTTATGCCCACTGCCATTCTCCGTAGGCCTTCTGCAAACGCCCATGAATATCTGCGGTGCTCTGGTGTCCGCCAAACGAAACTCAGCGACAGCTTTCTGCCTGGAATGCACTTCCGCTGCAGAAGCCATTTTGAAGGCACTGTATAGCGCAGCCACCTATGCAAACTTCATGAAACTGAAGGGTCTGAAACGGGAATATTCCAGGAAGTCTCACAACAAATTCTACATTTTTCCAATCGAAACTGGTCTAGAAAAAAAATTTGTGGTATTGCTTATTGAGTGTTCCTCGTACACAGCAACATCTGCTAACAATGCTGCCTGGGTAAACTTTCCACATGCGAACCTATCAAAACTATTCTGAAGCTAAATTTTATCTCTTTAGCATACAATACTGCATTTCCTTTTCAGTTAAAACTTTACTTTTAAAGTTAATTTCATTATTTTAGACCTATAATTTGTTACCACATACATCTTATAATGCTCATGCTGACATTTAAGTCCACACTTTGGCAAACACTTTGCAGTGCGTGGCAGAGGGTACTGTACGAGGTGTGGCTAGAAAAAAACCGGACTAGTACTGGTGAAACAATAAAACGAATGCAATAAGGCTGAAAGTCGCGTGGCCTGTCACGTGACTCTCGCTCCGCCTACTACTCTAGTTTCATCTGCCTCCTGCACTCAGTCTCTCCGTGGCGTCTGTTTTAAGTAGTTGACGTTTTGTCTGTGCGTCGGAAAATGTTGAGTGTACAGAAAGAACAGCGTGTTAACATCAAATTTTGTTTCAAACTAGGAAAATCTGCAAGTGAAACGTTTGTAATGTTACAACTAGTGTACGGCGATGATTGTTTATCGCGAACACAAGTGTTTGAGTGGTTTAAACGATTTAAAGATGGCCGCGAAGACACCAGTGATGACACTCGCACTGGCAGACCATTGTCAGCAAAAACTGATGCAAACATTGAAAAAATCGGTAAACTTGTTCGACACTTTCCTTGTCAACTCCTGTTAACTCAGACACTGCTCTGATTGTTAAACGGCGATCTTGTCGAACAAGTTTACCGATTTTTTTAATGTTTGCATCAGTTTTTGCTGACAATGGTCTGCCAGTGCGAGTGTCATCACTGGTGTCTTCAAGGCCATCTTTAAATCGTTTAAACCAGTCAAACACTTGTGTTCGCGATAATCAATCATCGCCGTACACTAGTTGTAACATTACAAACGTTTCACTTGCAGATTTTCCTAGTTTGAAACAAAATTTGATGTTAACACGCTGTTCTTTCTGTACACTCAACATTTTCCGACGCACAGACAAAACGTCAACTACTTAAAACAGACGCCACGGGCAGACTGAGTGCAGGAGGCAGATGAAACTCGAGCAGTAGGCGGAGCGAGAGTCACGTGACAGGCCACGCGACTTTCAGCCTTATTGCATTCGTTTTATTGTTTCACCAGTACTAGTCCGGTTTTTTTCTAGCCACACCTCGTATCACATGTCAGCGTTCCTTCCCATTCCAGTTGTGTATAGACTATGTTAATAAAGAGTGCATGTATGCCTGTGTGCGCGCTCTAGTTAGTCTAAGCTAGTCTATCCCATCCACAGGGCATCAATGCGTAGGGGACCGGTTTGTAGCTTTTCTTTACAGGATACTTGCCGTCTATCTCCAAGCGTCTGCTACCTCCGATTCCTCAGCGTCCCTGTGCTGCTCTCCCGTAAGTCCAACAAAGTTGCGACCATTCGTGCTGCTTGTCTCCCTATACATTCAACACACCCTGCTTGTCTTATTTGGTATGGGTCCTCAACATCTGAGCTGTAATCTAAATGGCACGCACAATGTCTCGTATGTAGAGTCACGGCATTTTCCTAGTATGCTGCCGAAAAACCGAAGTCAGATGCCCGCAGTACCTGCGCCTGAGCCTATGTCATCATTCTACTTCATATCAATAGAAATTATTACACTGAATCATTTGTACGAGTTGAATTATTCCAGTGGCACTTAACTGATATAGTAGTCGTAGGATCCTATCTTCTTCCATTCGTGAAACGAATATTTTACATTTCCGTCATTTAAACAAGTTACGAATCGTTCCACCAATTAAAAATCTTATAAAGATCTGACTCGATATTTGACAGTGGTTTATTATTGTAGATAAGTGCATATTATGTAAAATGACTGAGGTTAGTGCTGTTGCCAGGTCATCAATATGGAAGACGTACAGCAGGAATTCCCACACATTTCGCTGGGACAAGACGGAAGAAACAGAGGATAGACAAAAATATGGAAACACCCAAAACACAAGACAATGCCATGCCAAATGCGGTGTAGGTAAAACGCTTCCAGTAGTCTCTGAATGGACAACTACAGGTCCTGTACAGTTTTCAAGGGATCTTATTCCATTCTTCCTGCTAAATAGTGGCAAGTCCTGCTAACGATGACGGAGCTGTATCGAGACCACGCACGCTTCCCTCCAAAGTAGACTCCAAAGGCTCTATAGTACTGACGTCCCTGGTGTCCAGAGGAGACGCAATACTTCATCCTCGTGCTGACAAAACCAGTCCTGTGTCAACAAGGGCCCTCTCGTCTTGGAGCACATCATCGCCATTGGGGAGCAAACACTGTACCATGGGAAGGATCTGATCACCCAGAATTGTCACATAATCCTTGGCAGTAATGGGACCTTGCAAAGTAAGCATGGGCACATGGGACGCCACGGTACGGATGCCCAAATCATCACCGAACCCCTCCCATGTTTCACTCTTGAGACGTAAACTCAGCCCGAAGCTGGAAACAGTATGAAACAAGACTCATCCAAGCAAATGACATTCTTCCACGCCTCCATAGTCCACATTCTAAGGCTTCGGCACGACGTCTTCCTGTTACAGGCATATGCATCACTGATACGTGGTCTGGAATTCCAGGTAGTCCTTCAGTTCCTGCTTATGGTGCTCCATCCGTGTTGTTTTGGTGCTGACATGGTTAAACAGTGCGCCGTTCAGTTCTGCAGTGACTTTTGCATCTATGGTCTTCTTTTTTTTGTCACAATGCCCTTCAATGACCGCAGATGTTGTTTTTCCACTTTCCCGGTATGCGGTATAAATTTTAGTTACGGTGCTCCCTGAAACAGGCAACACTTTGGCTACCTTAGTTAGAGAAGCGTCCGCCATACGAGCACCAACAGCTTGCCCATGTTCGAGTCCTCTTTGCTACGACATAAAGTACTCACAACTACATGGCTACATGGAATACTGTCCTAGGCACGGCTGGAACTTGTAAAGGCATTGACGGCATTTCACAAGTGCCGCTCGTGATCACATACAACAGCTTCAATGACCGCAGATGTTGTTTTTCCACTTTCCCGGTATGCGGTATAAATTTTAGTTACGGTGCTCCCTGAAACAGGCAACACTTTGGCTACCTTAGTTAGAGAAGCGTCCGCCATACGAGCACCAACAGCTTGCCCATGTTCGAGTCCTCTTTGCTACGACATAAAGTACTCACAACTACATGGCTACATGGAATACTGTCCTAGGCACGGCTGGAACTTGTAAAGGCATTGACGGCATTTCACAAGTGCTGCTCGTGATCACATACAACAGCTTGGCTAGCATCAGCATCAGTTTTCGTGGTGTTTACAAATTCTACGTCCGTTGATGAACATCCATCAAATTTGCTGGACCCCTACGATACTACAATCGTAAAACAACTTTGTTGATGTACGATGCAAATATTTCTCGGAAGTCAGCAAATACTGCATTTAACTGGCTTCCCGAAAGTCACGTGAGAAAACCACTAACTGCCCTAATCCATAGCTTTCAGGATGTCATACCAGTAACGCAGATGTAGGTTTCGCGTGACTGACGTTTCGAAATTCATTTCGAGCTCTCAAAATAAAGTTCCACAAGAAATGATTTCAATGATATTGGACGCTAGTATCTTGAATCACTAACGCCATCTTTCTTCAGGACGGGTGCGACCTATAGTTTCTTCTAACCGATGGCTACAGTTTTTTTGCCAATCACGCCAACGTGGGCTGGTCGGTGGCCTGTGTACTCCCGTGCGCCCAGACCAGATAAAAGCGAATGCCGCACCGCGCACGGCAATGCGAAGTCAGGCTGCAGGCTCGCTAAGTGTTTGGACTCACCGCTTTTAACTGAGCACATATATAGACTTGAAGTGACAGTGTTGTATGATTGTGATAGGGGCTCGGTGTTCAATTCCCTCTGGCAGTGTTTTATTCAGATCTCGTGTCAACTTCAACTGAGAGATTAAACATGTTTTTCTACACCCGGCTACAACACTTGAATTTTAATTCCACTGCTGAACCTTTATTTTCATCATTGCTTCTTCGATGTATAGGTTGAAAAGCAGAGCGAAAGGCTACATCCCAGTCTTATACCCTTTTTAATCAGAGCACTTCGTTCTTGGTTTTCCACTCTTATTATTCCCTCTCTTGTACTTGTTGTGTATTACCCGTCTCTCCATGTAGCTTACCAACATTTTTCTCAGAATTACAAACATCCTGCACCATTTCACATTGTCAACCGCTTTTCGCAGGGCGACAAATCCTAGGAACAGGTCGTGATTTTTCTTTACTCTTGCTTCCAGTATCACCTCCCACGTCAGAAATGCCTCTCTCGTGCCTCTACATTACCTAAAGTCAAACTGATGGTCATCAAACACATAGTCAATTTTTTTATACATTCTTCTGTATATTTTTCTTGTGAACAATATGGATGCATGGGCCCTTAAGCTGATTGTGCGATAATTCTCGCACTGGTCAGGTCTTACAGTCTTCGGAACTGTGTGGATGACATTCTTCCGAAAGTCAGATGGTATAGAGCCAGACTCATACATTCTACACATCAACGTGAGTAGTCGTTTTCTTGCCACTTCTCTCAATGATTTTAGAAATTCTGATGGAATATTATCCACCCCTTCTCTCTTATTTCGTCTTCAGAGGTCCTGAGCTCTATTAAATTCTGATTCTAATATTGGATACCCTATCTCTTCCACATTTTCTTCTACCACATCGGACAAATCTTCCCCTCAGAGAGGCTTCAATGTACTCTTTCCACCTATCCGCTCTCTCCCCAGTATTTAATAGTGGAAATCCCGTTGCACTCTCAGTGTTACCATCCTTGCTTTTAATTGTAGAGAAGGTTGTTTTGAGTCTCACCTATACACTGAAACAAACTTTTAGACAATCATTCCTTCATAGTTTTCATGCAGCTATTTCGTCTTTGCTTCCCTCCATTTCCTATTTATTTCACTAATCAGTGAGTTGAATTTTGTGCTTCCTTCTTTCATCGATCAACTGAAGTGTTTCCTCTTTTAATAGTTTTACTTAATTCACGAACACTGTGCATCTTTTCTTTGAATATCATTTGTAAAATGTAACTCTCTCGCAAGCAGTGGCTCCAGTGAGTGCACGTCTTTTACGCGAATGGGAACAATACCAACAGGTTCACAGAACTTAAACTTAGCCATCAGATAAACAGATCATAATGAATAACCTGACACACCCCAAACGCCAAATTTCTGGGAGACGTTACAGATTTGATACATTATCAGAACTATCTGGTGGAGCACTATATGGTGGAAACCTCTTCCCACCATCAGTTCTGCCTCTGTTGTAGGCCACATGCGGTTGAGAAATAATTTTCCTTCCACCAAATTCTAATTTCACACCTTTTCCCCAGGCGACGTTACGCGTTGTGCCAACGGCTATACAGCCGAACGACAGTCAGACAGACAAATTACACGAGGTTCACGTGCTGTGCACCAGCACAGTCTGTGGCCTGAGGCAGAGACACGCCTGTTTACTCTTCTGATTACCTACCACTCATTAGGATGCTGAATTAAATTGGGGCAATCGGTCACGTTTGTAGGAGAATAAAGCGAGCCGCCACAGTAGCCTGAGTGGAACGTCTACCTGTGAGGAGTGATTACTTCCGGCCGGTGTCCGTGTCGTGTGTCGAGTCGCGGCCTTAAAATTGGGCCCCTTCCCCATCTCCTTCTCGTTCTCCTTCTCCTTCTCCTTCGCGGTAGTATGTGCAGGCACGTGGCAAGGTCGACAGGCGCCAAGTTCAGCGGTCAATTACAACCAGTAGTTCAGTGAGTGGAAATTTAAAGAAACACGGGGACGCCCATACGTTCCACAAATTAATTACCACCTCCTTCACTGGAAAATTCGCTGCTAAGAAGGGCATTGTGAAGTCCTTTTCTACCCAACCTAAAGCTTTTTATGAGCCCTATGTGTTAGTGAAGTATACATTTATTCATAATTTTCATCTATTTATATATAACAGACTATCATTACAAAATCGTTTTTCTACTTGTTACATTACGTATGGATAAATTCGGTTGAAACAGGAGCTCACTAATGAAACCACATACTGTGGAACAACATTACATAGTGCCTCTGAAAACTTGGAACATATGGTTCGGAAGCCCAAACATATCATATGTGTATGAGATCTAAATGCAGGTGACAGAGCTCACCTCTGTTAGGTTGTCAGTACTGAAACTGGTACCAGTAGCCATGAGGTAGTTTTCGTGGAAAGATATACATTTTCAGTATGAATCATCTGGGTGCAAGCGACAGCTCCGCCAATGTACTGCCCTTCTGTACTTGTGTACGCGATACTGCTGCCATCTATATATGTGCTTCCCACGACTGTTACGTCTATGTATCATACAGAGTATCGCGGACACAAGTATAGAAGGGCAGTGCATTGGATGAGCTGTCAGTTGTATCCAGGTGATTCATGTGAAAAGGTTTCCGACGTGATTACGCCTGATGACGGGAATTCAAGGTCCGCAGTGTTAAGAATATATCGGGAATACCAAACATAAGGCTTTACCTCTCACCATGGACAACGCAGTGGCCGACGGCCTTCACTTAACAACAGAGAGCAGTGGCGTTTGCGTGGAGTTGTCACTGCACGAAATAACCGATTAACTCAAAGTGGTACATACGACGAACATATTCATCAGGACAGCGCCACGAAAATTGGCTTTAATGGGCTATGGCACCAGACGACCGATGCTAGTGTCTTTGCTAATAGTGGAACATCGTCAGCAGCGCCTCTGCTGGGCTCGTGACCATATAGGCTGGAGCATACACGACTGGAAAATGGAGCCCTGGTCAGGTGAGTCCCGATTTTATATGGGGAGAGCTGATGGTAGGGTTCGAGTAGCGGAGATCCCACGAAACCATGGACCCAAGTTGTCAAAAATTCACTGTGCAAGCTGGTGGTGGCTCCATAAAGGTGTGGACTGTATTTACATGGAATGGACGGCCTCCTCTGGTCCAACTGAACCGATGATTGACTGGAAACGTTTATGTTCGGTTACTAGGAGAATATTTGAAGCCACACAACGATGGAATTATTACGGAAGATAATGCGCCATGTCACATTACTACTATTGTTCGCGATTCGTTTGAAGAACATTCTGGAAATTCGAGCGAATGATTTGGCCACCCAGACCGCGCTACATGAAAACCGTCGATTACTTACCCGACGTATTCAAGGTTAATTACAGTGGCGTAGGGCCGCCAGCACGGTAGCTCAGCGTGTTCTGGCGGAGGGTTAGATGCCCTCTAATAAAAAAAAAACTGAGTAAATGGAACAACGATGAACTTGAAGGGGTGTTATTCGGCGTCCGCCCCGAACAAATGCAATGAACAGTAGCGAACAAAATAAGATGAACAAAAAATGGAGTAGCATATTTGTTTAATAATCGAAATGTCCTCGTTCCTCGATTCGAACACTGGCGTCGCTTATATTTTGAACAAAAATCAACGTTGGCGGCCGAAGACTCCTACCATGAGACGTGACCCTCATTCTTCCAACGGCCTTGTCAAAGAGGACGGAGGATTGGACAGAGTTTCAGTACGCTATCTTTCTATGGGGTGGGACACTGCCCCTAAAGGCGCAAGAATCAGCCGTGATCAACGGCATGAGAATGCCGAAGCAAAAAATGGCTCTGAGCACTGTGGGACTTAACTTCGAAGGTCATTAGTCCCCTAGAACTTAGAACTACTTAAACCTAACTAACCTAAGTACATCACACACATCCATGCCCGAGGCAGGATTCGAACCTGCGACCGTAGCGGTCCCGCAGTTCCAGACTGTAGTGCCTAGAACCGCTCAGCCACTTCGGCCGGCATGCCGAAGCAATGCGAACCACAGCATTACAGACATATAATGTGTATCCACAGAACATGTGACATGATGATCTGCCAATTGGCAAAAGATTTCGGAAAAGTCCGCCATTCGGACCTTCGGGAGTATACTCCCATGGGGGAGGTGACCATGAGAAAAGGATTTAACGATCAACGAAAGGATAACGCTCTACGAATCGGAGGATGAAATGTCAGAAGTCTGAACGTGATAGGGAAGCTAGAAAATCTGAACATGGAAATGCAGAGGCCCAATCTAGATATAGTAGGGGTCAGTGAAGTGAAATGGAAGAATTTCAGGTCAGATGAGTACAGGGTAATATCAGCAGCAGCAGAAAATGGTATAACGGGAGTAGGATTCGTTACGAATAGGAAGGTAGGGCAGAGAGTGTGTTACTGCGAACAGTTGGGTGACAGCGTTGTTCTTATCAGCATCGACGGCAAACCAACACTAACAGCGATGGTTCACGTATACATGCGGAAGTTGCAAGCTGAAGATGAAAAGATAGAGAAAGTATATGACGATAATTCAGTATGTAAAGGGAGATGAGTATCTACTATTCACGGAGGATTGGAATGCGGATGTAGGGGAAGAAGTAGAGGAAAAAGCTGCGGGAGAATATGGGCTTGGGAAAAGGAACATGTAACACGTCAGCCTCAGTTGCAAATAGAAACCAATCTTTATCCAGGTTTCAGCAAAAATAATTTGGTCTTCTTCAGAAGCCAGTGACACTAAACTATTGCATGCCAAACTTTGGCACCCCTTGGTGTTTTGCTTGGCACTATCATAGCACAAGCCTACACTGATGTGTTAAGCACTTTCTTGCTTCTCACTGTTGAAAAGTTCGGGGATGGTGATTGCATCTTTCAACACGATCGAGCACCCATTCATAATCCACAGCCTGTGGCGAAGAGGTTATACGATAATAACGTGCCTGTAATGGACTGGCCTGCACAGAGTCCTGACCTGAATCCAATAGAACACCTTTGGCGTGCCAGGCCTCACCGACCGACATCGATACCACTCAGTGTAGCACTCCGTGAAGAATGGGCTGCTATTCCCCAAGAAACCTTGCAGCACCTGACTGAACGTATGCCTGTGAGAGTGGAAGCTGTTATCAAGGCTAAGGGTGGCCCAACACAACATTGGATTCCAGAATTATCGATGGCGGGTGCCACGAACTTTTAAGCCATTTTCAGCCAGGTGTCCGGATAGTTTTGATCACATAATGTATATGGGGTGTGAACAGTCTCATATGTTGAGTGATATCTCTGAAAAACAATGAGATGTTGTGTACTTTTGCAAGATAGCGTTATCGGTACCTGAGTGAGTCTCAAAGTGGCCTCATTGTGAGTGTCTATTTGATCAGTTGGTCGAATCGTTCGATATCGAGGTCCGTGGGGCAGTGTAATGTGACAGTGGCCCGGTGCTGGAATAAATGGGAACGTGAGGGCAAGCAGGCTCCTCCTCAAGCTTCCGGTCGACCACTCTTTCCCACCACATTGGAGCAATGCCGTATTGTGCCACTACCACATCGTAACCCCTTCAGATCCGCGCTTTCCGTCCGAGGTACGGGCTCCCTGCAACGCGTCCGTTGAGTATAGCGGCAGCTTTCAGAGAAGCGCTATTCTTCCAGTGTTTTGGAGAGGCCCAGCAGTGTTACTCCTAAGGCCATGGTGTGGGTTCGACTTCAGATCACAGCTGATAGTGTCAGATGGAATTCTGACGACACAACGGTACATCACGGCTATCCTGCGTACTCATGTGTTGTATGTCATGCGACAATATCGAGGTTCAGTTTTGAGTAGGAAAATGCTCTTCCACGAGCTATCTGCGTGAAGTTCAGGTGCTTTCGTAACCAAAAAAGATCCCCATATCTGTTCCCGATGGAGCTTGCGTAGGACCAGCTCGGAAAACTCCGTCTCAGTGCCACTGTTCAGTACATTAAATAACAGTGACAACGGTTGTGGGCCGTCTTGCCTCAGAGGAGGACACGACAGCTACGAGTGTGAGTCAAATGAAAACCTTAATTTTTAAAAAAATATTATTTCTTGTGCGGAAGTGGTAGAAAGCTGTATCACTTTTCAACATAATCTCCCCCACGCTCAATGCAAGTCCTCCAGCGCTTACAAACTGCATAAATTCCGTTAGAAAAAAATTCTTTTGGTAGTCCGTGCAATGACTCATGCACCGCGTGGCGTACCTCTTCATCAGAACGGAACTTCTTTCCTTTGCGTCTTTCAGTGGTTCAAACATATGGAAATCACTTGGGGCAAAGTCTGGTGAGTATGGTGGATGAGAGAGACACTGAAAATGCAGGTCTGTGGTTGTTGCAACTGTTGTACGGGAAGTGTGGGGCCTTGCATTGTCATGTTGCAAAAGGACGCGTGCTGACAGCAATCCATGTCGCTTTGATTTGATTGCAGGCCGCAGATGATTTTTTTAGGAGATCTGTGTATGATGCACTGGTGGCAGTGGTCCCTCTAGGCATGTAATGCTTCAAAATTGCGCCTTTTTCGTTCCAAAAGAGAGTCAGCATAACCTTCCCTGCTGATGGTTCCGTTCGAAACTTCTTTGGTTTTGGTGATGAGGAATGGCGCCATTCCTTACTCGCTCTCTTCGTTTCCGGTTGGTGGAAGTGAACTCAGGTTTGGTCCCCAGTAACGATTCTTGCAAAGAAGCCATCACCTTCTCGTTCAAAGCGCCGAAGAAGTTCTTCACAAGCATCAACACATCGTTCTCTCATTTCAGGAGTCAGTTGCCGTGGCACCCATCTTGCAGACACTTTGTGAAACTGGAGCACATCATGCACAATGTGGTGTGCTGACCCATGATTAATCTGTAAACATGCTGCAATGTCATTCAGTGTCACTCGGCGGTTTTCCTTCATTATGGCTTCAAGAGTCACAACTCCTTGTGCCTTACCTGGACGAGGAGCATCCTCCACTGAAGTCACACCATTTGCGAACTTCCTACGCCATTCGTAGACTTGTTGCTGTGACAAACATGCATCACCGTACTGAACCTTCATTCATCGATGAATTTCAATAGGTTTCACACCTTCACTACGCAAAAACCGAATAACAGAATGCTGTTCTTCCCTGGTGCAAGTCGCAAGTGGGGCGGCCATTTTTATACTGATACTGCGACGGTATGTGTGCATCTGCACTATGCTGCCACCTACAGGCCATTCTGTACGCTGTTTGTAGCACGCTTACCAACTTACAGGATAACGGCGCGAAATTTCGATTTGTTATTACAAATTTAAGGTTTTCATTTGACTCACCCTCGTATATGATGTTTTTACCAACCTATTCAGTGCATCTATCCATGCCAGAGGGGTAGCAACGTCATTCTGATAAGTGGTTTCATATTACCAAGTTCATTGGAAATTTCAATCTATTTTGTAATCAGTGATATAACATTACGTAATTTCATTACGCATTGTGAAATTTGATTTAGTTTCCTCCTCTCCTACTGCGTGCTTCTCTTCTTTGTCAGACAGATGCATGCAGGGTGAATCGTCTAAAACTTGCAACGCAAGTATTGCGGAAATGAGAAGTGCTATTGATGTGCGATTTTCTCAGAATGGATTGGTAGTCAGGGGCTCGTATTGTTAGCCAATAAACAGTGCAATAATACTTAAAAGAGTGTATAAGTGTATGTTTCCGTAAATATAGACCAAACACACACTTTCAATTGGAGCAGTGCCTATTGATTTGAACAAAGTAAAAGTTGCTTAAATTAGACAGTCCGTGATGTTTATTGCAGGATTGTAGTGCGAATCGTTTACGATATATCGTATTTTGAAAAGTGTCCACACCGACACTTGTTTGTGCCATACAACCTGCTTAGTTGCAAGGTACGATGGCGTCCCTTGAGCGCACTGTGCGACTTACTAGTCAGTTAGTGTATGACAGTCCACGCAGTAGGTCATCAGGATTTACCTACGCAGAAAAAGCCGACATGCTTATGGCGTATGGAGAATGTGGGAATTCCATCTTGAACGTTGTATGCGGCAAGCTATCCCAATAGACGTCAGCCATCTCTGCAAATTATCATCGGCCTCTTCCGTTAGTTACGCGAGAGTGGCGTGGGACAACGTAACAGAAGGAGACAAATGACTACAGAAGGGAAAGAAATTAGTATTCTTCTTGCTGTTGCAGTTGATACGTATGTTAGCTCCCGCGCAATCGCACAAGGAAGTGGCATAAGTCAAGAAGGAGTCATGCGCATTCTCCATCAAAATATCTTCCATCCCTATTACATCTCTCTCTATCAAGACCTGCATGGAAACGGTTACTGGAATCGTATTAACTTTTGCACATGGGCACTAAGAAAGGATACTCCAGTTCTGTCGCGTATCTTCTTTACTGATGAAGACACATTTACCAATCATGGCCAGGTAAACCACCGAAACAATTGGTATTGGTCTGTTAACAATCCCCATTGACCTTTTCAAGTGGAGCCGGCCGCGGTGGTCTCGCGGTTCTAGGCGCGCAGTCCGGAACCGTGCGACTGCTACGGTCGCAGGTTCGAATCCTGCCTCGGGCATGGATGTGTGTGATGTCCTTAGGTTAGTTAGGTTTAAGTAGTTCTGAGTCCCATAGTGCTCAGAGCCATTTGAACCATTTTTTTTTTCAAGTGAAACATCACCGGGTATGGAGTGTAAATGTATGGTGTGGGATACTGAACCATCAGCTCATAGCCGGCCGAGGTGGCCGAGCGGTTCTAGGCGCTACAGTCTGGAACCGCGCGACCGCTACGGTCGCAGGTTCGAATCCTGCCTCGGGCATGGATGTGTGTGATGTCCTTAGGTTAGTTAGGTTTAAGTAGTTCTAAGTTCTAGGGGACTGATGACCTCAGAAGTTAAGTCCCATAGTGCTCAGAGCCATTTGAACCATTTGAGCCATCAGCTCATAGGCCCGATTTTTATAGACGGGACACTGAACACACACAGTCTTACATATTCCACAGAAGCTAGGAGATGTTTCTCTCTACACTAGGAGGAACGTGTTGTACCAACATGATGACTGTCCAGACTATAGTGCACAAAGTACAACGGGCATTTCCTCACGAATAGTTACCAAATCTTTGAACTATACGCAGGGTACCTGTATCTTGGTCGGTCCGTTCTCCGGATTTAATGTCTTCCGACATACTGTACCAGTTGTACCCGATGATGTTACTGCAGCCTGCTCGGACACCTCCGCTGAAATGCTAGCACGTATGGAAAACCTTCCATCCATAACAGACTGGAAGCGTGTATTGCTGCTCCCGGTGGTCATACTGAATACAACGTGTGTTGGTCGGTTGTCTCGTTACTAGTCAGAATCCGTGTAATTATTGAATGTATTTGTTTTGTGCTGCAATGTTTGCTACCAAAGGTATTGTTCAAGTGTTGGTGTGGGAACTTTTCAAAATATGATATCTCGTAAACAAATTCCACCAGAAACCTGCGAAGTCCGTGATCATAAAAAGTGTGCCATCAATTTCCAGAGTGACTGATATTTGCTTTTGACGCTCATGGACACATTTTAGTGTTAATGCGAACCTAGGACAATCTCAGCACAACAGTGGTACTTGTGATACGAAATAACGCCGAAATGGTGTGCTCTTTCATGGTGTTCCACATATCGGCTGTGTGAATTACGTTCCAACTGTTGAGGAGCAATTCTTAACAACCTGCTCGAGAGTAGTTTTAAACAATCCCACAGTAAGAATTCGTATTATTTTACGATACGCAAATAATAATACAGGCCGACATAAGTTCTGGAATTTAAAGAGTTCATTGTGTTCTTTACTAATTTGGCACTCCTGAACATAAAAGTGACACGTTCTTTTTTTTTCTCATCGCCACCACTTTTCCCTGCAGAGCGACCTCTTCTCCCAACTTACTGTGGGCTATTTACTATTTTCTGCGAAATCTGTTATGGAGTGTTACTTTCATAATTGTGGGAACGTCGCTAGTTTGTAAAATGATGAAGTAGAAGGAGAGAATGAATTTCAAAGCTGACGTTCCGTTATCGCCGCAGAAATCAATAGATGAGTGAGTGCAATAGCTGTAAGAAGGTGCTTAGATGCATTGTTGTGAGTGGTGTGATTAATCGAACTCGTATTCAAAACATCAGGCAGATGGTGTGTGAATAGCCAAGATACATTTTGTTGCAGATGTGGATTCTATGCGATGAATACAAGACGTCGACAAATTACAGAATTTATGCAGGTATAATATTTTGCTTATTTCGGCAAGGAGCTCAGAAATCAGAACAAATAATTTATTCCACACATTGTGTTTCACACATGTATGGAGCACTTCAGGAAATGGACTGAAGGAAAAAATAAGTATTCCCATGGTATGGGGCGAATAGAAGAATCACATCGATGGTTGTTAGTTCTGTATGACGAAACTAGCGTGATGCAACAAATGAAACATGAACAAAATCTCCATCTGAACTTAGATTCGTAGATTTGACCTGTCCCTCATGCTCCAGGACTGCAATACCCTTTCGATCAACACCAATTGATGCATTTGAATTCTTTGAACCGATAAATCATGAAAGTAGTAAAACTGACAATTCTGATAGTGGTACTGATAATAACCCAAAACCTCTTACTTAAACAGAACTTAACACTTTGATAAAAGACATAGAACTGTCAAAAGACTCAGCACAGATCCTGGGATCACGGCTCAGTGAAAATAATTTACTTGCACACGACACATAATATTCAGTGTAAGAAATCTGGATGAAGACTTTAGGCTAGTTTTTCGTTGTTGAAGATGATTTAGTGGTGTTCCCCAAATATATCACCGGATTACCGACGAAAGTGTGAGCTCCAAAGTATGGCAGTAAACGGTGGAGGTTTTTTTATTATTCAAAGCAAGGCTAAAAAGCGGTATTGCCACAGGTTGTTAATGAGCTGGAACAGACTCTAATTGAGCATTCCTCACGCCCAAAATAGACGTGCATTACTGTGAAAGTATTCCTTCATAATTTGAAGTATGAAGAACACCAGTGTCCTGTATGTGGTGACTTTAAAGTGGTTGGTTTCCTTCTAGGTCAGCATACAGGGTACACTGAGATGCCTTGCTATATGTGTGGATGCTATATGTGTGAACGGGACAGTACTGCATGTCAAGAACATCAAGAACATTGGGGTAGGACAGAGCCGTCTAAGAGGGATCGCAGAACATTGTGAATGAGCATTTGGGTAATCCAAATCACATTTCAATACCTACACCGCACAACATATTAGGCCAGATGAAGCACTATGTGAAAGTATTCGACAAAAATATCACTCCAGCCAACTCCTAAATCAACCGTCTGTAATGCTGAAAGAACGGATGTTTGTTGGACAGGATATCTGTAAGTTGATGTCCGACGAACACTTTGAAAGTACAATGACTGATATAAAAGAGCAAGCTTGGAGAAGTTTAAACAATGACTTGCCAAATTTCTTTGGCCAGAATAAGTGTGTGTGTGGGTGGGTGTGTGTATGTGTGGCTTCCTAAGGGACCAAACTGCTGAGGTCATCGGTCCCTAGTCTGACACACTACCGAAACTAACTTATGCTAAGAACAATACACACACCCATGCTCCATATGTAGCAATTATATACAACAACTCGCTCACAGAAAGATCCGTACCTAAGGACAGGAAATTGCTCAAGTCACACCAATACCCAAAAAGGGAAGTAGTAATAATCCGCTGAATTACAGGCCTATATCACTAACGTCGATTTGCAGTAGGGTTTTGGAACATACACTGTATTCGAACATTATGAAGTACCTCTAAGAAAACGATTTATTGACACATAGCACCGTTTCAGAAAATATCGTTCTTGTGAAACACAACTAGCTCTTTGTACACATGAAGTAATGAATGCTAACGACAGGGGATGTCAAATTGATTCCATATTTTTAGATGTCCAGAAGGGTTTCGACACCGTTTCTCACAAGCGTCTTCTAACCAAACTGCGTGCCTACGGAGTATCGCCTCAGTTGTGCGACTGGATTCGTGATTTCCTGTCAGAAAGGTCACAGTTCGTAGTAACATACGGAAAGTCATCGAGTAAAACATAAGTAATATCCGGCGTTCCTCAAGGAAATGTTATAGGCCCTCTGTTGTTTCTGATCTATGTTAACGACATAGAAGACAATCTGAGTAGCCATATTCGATTGTCTGCAGATGCTGCTGTCATTTACCGTCTTGTAAGGTCATCAAATGATCACAACGACTTGCAAAATGATTTAGATAAGATATCTGTATGGTGCGCAAAGTGGCAATTGACCCTGAATAAGAAAAAGTGTGAAGTTATTCACACAAGTACTAAAAGAAATCAGCTAAATTTCGATTACACGATAAGTCACAAATCTGAACGCTGTAAATTCAACTAAATACTTAGGTATAACAAGTACGAATACCCTAAACTGGAACGAACACATAGATAATGTTGTGAGTAGAGCCAATCAAAAGTTGCGATTCATTGGCAGAACACCTACAATTTGCAACAGGTCTACTAAAGAGACTGCTTACACCACGCTTGTCCACCCTATTCTGGATTATTGCTGTGCGGTGTGGGATCCGCATCAGGTGGGACTGACGGATGATATCGAAAAAGTTCAAAGAAGGGCAGCTCGTTCTGTATTATCGCGAAATAGGGGAGATATTTTCACAGACATGATACGTGAATTGGAGTGGCAATCATTAAAACAAAGGCGTTTTTCGTTGTGACGGGATCTATTCGTGAAATTTCAATCACCAGTTTTCTACTCCAATTGCGAAAACATTCTGTTGGCACCCACCTACATAGGGAGAAATTATCATCACGATAAAATAAGAGAAATCAGGGCTCACACAGAAAAATTTAAGTGCTCGTTTTGCCCGCGTGCCGTTCGAGAGTGGAACGGTAGAGAGACAGCTTGAAGGTGGTTCATTGAACCCTGTGCCAGGTGCTTTATTGTGAATCACAGAGTAATTACGTAGATGTAGATGTATATGCCCGAGGAAGGACTCGAACCTCCGGCGGGAGGGCCGCGCGGTCCGTGACATGGCGCCTCAAACCTCGCGGCCACTCCGCGCGGCCCGGAATAAGCAGCCTGGTTACAAGGACGTAGTGGAAGATAGGCTACAGTCGTTTAAACAGCTAGGAAGCAAGGTTTCCGTAAAACAAGATTTTCTTATGCGATACCTAGAGAATTTCCAGGATAATTTGGCTCACACATCAGTGGAAAATGGTGATGGATTCCATCTGGAGCACGAGGTCGTTTGTCAATAAATATGGTGCCTTACCGCTGCTGGTCAATCACACGTGAAGAAATGAAACACAAAACGAAGGACATTAAGCACTCATTCATGGGCAAAAGAAAACGAATGTAACACCACCGGCTGGTAAGTGTGCCAGCCTCCATATTTGCTTTCTCCAATTCAATATCTTTCACGTTACTTTTTAACCATTTTATCGTTCCATTTCTCCTCCCTCTTCCTGTAATTATTTTCCGATTTCATCGAGTACAGATTTGGATGATGATGATCATCATGATGTGCAAAAACCTGAAGTGCTGTTTAGAAACGCTTCAAATTCGTGGTCAGTGCAGTCGGTTTGGTCAGAAATTCACATTTTTATGCAAACTCCAGATAAAAAGTCAAAATTAGTCGATCTATGCAATGTTTCGTACATTTGTGCAAAAAGTCATATTGCGTACAGTATGTTCACACATCATTTACAATGGATTTGTACATCGAAAGTAGTTTTTGAATATAAGTAAGAGTTAAAATCTTCTGTCTATCGTAACAACAATTTGCTGCTTAATTAAGACTAAAAATTTACGTATTGTGCTACAACAAGTATTCCAGAGGACGCTGCCAGGTGACCGAACATGAAGTGACTATAATATTCCACGCGTACATCACACTATACATACAGACTACGAGCATGTGGCAAATGGCGTCTAAACTTAGGTCGTTGACATTCTAGATGTTTAAGTAGGATTGATACCTAGTACATTTTGGAGCCGTCGTAACAGTTAAAACTCCTGACCGCAGCATGATTCTAGCTAGTTAACTCAGCACTCCTGTGGCCTGGAATTCTTACGCTAGTCGCGTGTGGGGTGTAATACAACCCATGTAGTTTTTTACATATTTTGAATGTTTTAACATGGAAATTGGTGGTTTAATCGTCTTTAAGTTATTATTGTGGGTCAATGTTATTTTATATTATTGATACACACAGACAAGAATAAACGGAATTTTACTTCTTACTTATCAGTCGCCCAGCAGTTACAAATACTGCGTGAAAACTTACTGAAATTAATGTTTTTTGTCCAAAGCTAATGTACTGAAGTAATTAAGTTTACAATAAAAAAATATGGTTTATGTACATACAGTGCCACAACACAGCCATTTAGCAAAAAACATGGTTTGAGCATTTTATTTATCATAACTGACGCAATTCTTTTCTTCCCGTGATCGTTACATCTTTTCCCAGATAATGTCTGTCACTGACCTCACCTTCGTCACTTTCATCTCCTCCCTTTTCAGATGTGTCGTAATCACTGACAATACCATCACCTTCTCCATCTCCGCCATTACAACCAGAAATCAATACTCGCACTTGGCCCCCTTTAAGCCCATAAGGGTTCAAATGTAAGACATTTGCTCTTAATTGTACTATCAGACAACGTATTTAACGCAAAACACACACAAAAATGCAATGATATAGGAACCTTGACTTTTCTTCTTGCGGAGCGAGAGTGATGTGTTGGGGTTTCACAAACCCTCGGACCCTCAAACTTACTTCAACAGTACCTCACGAAGTCCTGTGCACAACTAAAGCTACCAATACATACTTATACCACTCTACTGACATCTCGTAGCAGCTACCTGCTACTACAAAGTAGCATGATATCCCATCTAGTAATTTATTACAGAAATTTGTCATGAGATTCCCCCCCCCCCCCCTCTCCGTCCAAACGCACATCACAGACAGATTAAGACAATTTCCTTAAATGAAAATACCGTGTCTTCTCCCAATGCATTTAACTAGTAACCTACATCTACCGGCTGAAAAAAAGAACCTTATTTCGACAAGCGTATCATACGCAGACATCGACTTGTATTGCATTACATTGTCAGCAACGTGTGTCGAACGGCGACTTCCGCCACATTAGTGCGTTCCACGCTCTTCCATTTCATGCCAGTTGCACGGTGCCGCCAGATTTTGTGACACAGCGCAAAGCCTGCAACTCTTCGAATGGCGAATGCCTTATCGATAATTGACTTTCATTGTCCTATTTCAAGAACGTGATCACCTGACGTGCTTTCCATTTCCGTTATATGAACTTGTACTGTTTGGTTGTACCCCACTATCTGCATACCCTACGTCACAAATACGGCAGTCAGATAATTTACAACAACTCATTTGAGTTTTTATTTACATATGTGCAAAGAATATTGCTCTATAATAATAAAGACGAGGGCTAGAAGAAATGCTTGGGTAACAGAAGAAATATTGAATTTAGTTGATGAAAGGAGAAAATATAAAAATGCAGTAAATGAAGCAGGCAAAAAGGAATACAAACGTCTCAAAAATGAGATCTACAGGGAGTGCAAAATGACTAAGCAGGGATGGCTAGAGGACAAATGTAAGGATGTAGAGGCTTATCTCACTAGGGGTAAGATAGATATTGCCTACAGAAAAATTAAAGAGACCTTTGGAGAGAAGAGAACCACTTGTATGAATATCAAGAGCTCAGATGGAAACCCAGTTCTAAGTAAAGATCGGAAAGCAGAAAGGTGGAAGAAGTATATAGAGGGTCTATACAAGGCCGACGTACTTGAGGACAATATTCTGGAAATGGAAGGGAATGTAGATGAAGACGAAATGGGAGATACAATACTGCGTGAAGAGTTTGACAGAGCACTGAAAGACCTGAGTCGAAACAAGGCCCCGGGAGTAGAAAACATTCCATTAGAACTACTGTCGGCCTTGGGAGAGCCAGTCCTCACAAAACTCTACCATCTGGTGAGCAAGATGTATGAGACAGGCGAAATACCCTCAGACTTCAAGAAGTATATAACAATTCCAATCCCAAAGAAAGCAGGTGTTGACAGATGTGAAAATTACCGTACTAACAGTTTAATAAGCCACAGCTGCAAAATACTAACGCGAATTCTTTGCAGACGAATGGAAAAACTAGTAGAAGCCGACCTTGGGGAACATCAGTTTGGATTCCGTAGAAATATTGGAACACGTGTGGCAATACTGACCTTACGACATATCTTAGAAGAAAGATTAAGGAAAGGCAAACCTACGTTTCTAGCATTTGTAGACTTAGAGAAAGCTTTTGACAATGTTGAGTGGAATACCCTCTTTCAAATTCTGAAGGTGGCAGAGGTAAAATACAGGGAGAGGAAGGCTATTTACAATTTGTACAGAAAGCAGATGGCGGTTATAAGAGGCGAGGGACATGAAAGGGAAGCAGTGGTTGGGAAGGGAGTGAGACAGGGTTGTAGCCTCTCCCTGTTGTTATTCTATCTGTATATTGAGCAAGCAGTAAAGGAAACAAAAGAAAAATTCGGAGTAGGAATTAAAATCCATAGAGAAGAAATAAAAACTTTGAGGTTTGCCGATGACATTGTAATTCTGTCAGAGATAGCAAAGGATTTGGAAGAGCAGTTGAACGGAATGGACAGTGTCTTGAAAGGAACCAAATGGTTCAAATGGCTCTGGGCATTATGGGACTTATCTTCTGAGGTCATCAGGCCCCTAGAACTTAGAACTACTTAAACCTAACTAACCTATGGAAATCACACAAATCCATGCCCGAGGCAGGATTCGAACCTGCGATCATAGCGGTCACGCGGTTCCAGACTGTAGCGTCTAGGACCGCTCGGCCACACCGTCCGGCAATACAAAATCAAATAGGGGTATGCAAGAGTAGGTTTAGTAAAGAATAAAAAAAATAGGAGCGCGGCTAAACTACTGCGTACAGCGTAGTGAACACATTATTGTACCCAAGATAGACACGAAGCCCAAGCCTACCACAGCAGCAAAAGTTTATACGCCAACTAGCTCCACAGACGACGAAGAGACTGAAGAAATGTATGATGAGATAAAAGAAATTATTCAGATTGTGAAGGGAGACGAAAATTTAATAGTCATGGGGGACTGGAATTCGATAGTAGGAAAAGGAAGAGAAGGAAAAGTTGTAGGCGAATATGGAATAGGTTTAAAGAATGAAAGAGGAAGCAGCCTGGTAGAATTTTACACAGAGCATAATGTAATCATAGCTAACACTTGGTTTAAAAATCATGAAAGAAGGTTGTATACGTGGAAGAAGCCTGGAGATACTGACAGGTTTCAGATATCCAGAACGAGATTTTCACTCTGCAGCGGAGTGTGCGCTGATATGAAACTTCCTGGCAGATTAAATCTGTGTGCCGGACCGAGACTCGAACTCGGGACCTTTGCCTTTCGCGGGAAAGTGCTCTACCAACTGAGCTACCCAAGCATGACTCACGCCCCGTCCTCACAGCTTTACTTCTGCCAGTACCTCGTCTCCTACCTTCCGAACTTTACAGAAGTTTGGAAGGTAGGAGACGATGTACTGGCAGAAGTAAAGCTGTGAGGACGGGGCGTGAGTCGTGCTCGGGTAGCTCAGTTGGTAGAGCACTTTCCCGCGAAAGGCAAAGGTCCCGAGTTCGAGTCTCGGTCCGGCACACAGTTTTAATCTGCCAGGAAGTTTCAGGTTTCAGATAGATTATATAACGGTCAGACCGAGATTTAGGAACCAGGTTTTAAATTGTAAGACATTTCCAGGGGCAGATGTGGACTCTGACCACAATCTATTGGATATGAAATGTAGATTAAAACTGACGAAACTGCGAAAAGATGGGAATCTAAGGAGATGGGACCTGGATAAACTGAAAGAACCAGAGGTTGTACAGAGTTTCAGGGAGAGCATAAGGGAACTATTGACAGGAATGGGGGAAAGAAATACAGTAGAAGAAGAATGGGTAGCTTTGAGGGATGAAATAGTGAAGGCAGCAGAGGATCAAGTAGGTGAAAAGACGAGGGTTAGTAGAAATCCTTGGGTAACAGAGGAGATACTGAATGTAATTGATGAAAGGAGAAAATACAAAAATGCAGTAAATAAAGCAGGCATAAAGGAATACAAACGTCTCAAAAATGAGATCGACAGGAAGTGCAAAATGGCTAAGCAGGGATGGCTAGAGAACAAATGTAAGGATATAGAGGCGTATATCATTACAGGTAAAAGGTGGAAGGAGTATATAGAGGGTCCATACAAGGTCGATGTACTTGAGGGCGATATTAGGGAATTGGAAGAGGACGCAGATGAACATGAAATACGAGATATGGTGCTGCGTGAAGAATTTCACAGAGCACTGAAAGACCTACACTGAAATAAAGGCCCCAGGAGTAAACAACATTCCATCAGAGCTACTGATACCCTTTGGAGAGCCAGCCCTGACTAGCCTCTACTATCTGGTGAGCAAGATGTAAGAGACAGGCGAAATATCCTCAGACTTTAAGAAGAATATAATAATTCCAATCCCAAAGAAAGCAAGTGTTGACAGGTGTAAAAATTAGCGAACTATCAGTTTAATAAGTCACAGCTGCAAAATACTAATATGAATTCCTTACAGACGAATGGAAAAACTGGTAGAAGCCGACCTCTGGGAGGATCAGTTACGATTCTGTAAAAATGTTGGAACACGTGAGGCAATATTGACCCTACGACTTATCTTAGAATTAAGGAAAGACAAACCTACGTTTCTAGCATTTGTAAACTTAGAGAAACCTTTTTACAATGCTGATTGGAATACTTTCTTTCAAATTCCGAATGTGGCAGGGATCAAATACACGGAGCGAAAAAATTTGTACAAAAGCCAGATGGCAGTTACAAGGGTCGAGGGGCATGAAAGGGAAGCAGTGTTTGGGAAAGGAGTGAGACATGGTTGTAGCTTATCCTCGATGTTATTCAATTTGTATATTGAGCAAGCCGATGATATTGTAATTCTGTGGCTGGTCCTGGCGGAGGTTAGAGTCCTCCCTCGGGCAGGGGTGTGTGTGTTTGTCCTTAGGATAATATAGGTTAAGTAGTGTGTAAGCTTAGGGACTGATGACCTTAGCAGTTAAGTCCCATAAGATTTCACACACATTTGTTTTGGTAATTCTGTCAGAGACAGAAGATAACCTAGAAGAGCAGTTAAACGGAATGGACAATGTCTTGAAAGGAGGCTATAAGATGAACATCAACAAAAGCAAAACGAGGATAATGCAATGTCGTCTAATTAAATCAGATGATGCTGAGGGAAATAGATTAGGAAATGAGACACTTAAAATAGTAAATGAGTTTTGCTATTTGGGGAACAAAGTAACTGATGATGGTCGAAGTAGAGAGGATATAAAATGTAGACTGGCAATGGCAAGGAAAGCGATTTTGAAGATGAAAAATTTGTTAACATCGAGTATAGATTTAAGTGTCAGGAAGTCCTTTCTGAAAGTATTTGTATGGAGTGTAGCCATGTACGGATGTGAAACGTGGACGATGAGTAGCTTGGACAAGAAGAGAATAGAAGCTTTCGAAATGTGGTGCTACAGAAGAATGCTGAAGATTAGATGGGTAGATCACGTAACTAATGAGGAAGTACTGAACAGAATTGGGGAGAACAGAAATTTGTGGCAAAACTCGACTAGAAGAATGGATCGTTTGTTAGGACACGTTCTGAGGCCTCATGGAATCATCAATTTAGCATTGGAGGGCAGCGTGAAGGGTAAAAATCGTAGAGGGAGACAAAGAAATGAATACGCTAAGCAGATTCAGAAGGATGTAGGTTGCAGTAGGTACTGGCAGATGAAGAAGCTTGCACAGGATAGAGTAGCATGGAGAGCTGCATCAAACCAGTCTCAGGACTGAAGACCACAACAACAACAACAAGAAACTATTTAAATTCGTTCTGTGTAAAATGATGATCTTCATTACCGAAAAATTTTTGCACTCGTCGGGTAGTTCCGAACTCTGTAACTAATCTGCATGGAAAACGATGCTAAGCAATGATTACAAACCGACGCTTCGGCCACTACTGCGAGTGACCGTCTTTGTCTACGGCATACGTTTCATCTCTTACGTTACATAGAACATACACTACATGATCAAAAGTATCCGGACGTCTTATGTAATATGGATGACCTCTATATGTCACGAGAGGTGGGGACTACTGTGCTGTCGGCAGTGAAGTAGTGACAGCAGAACGGGTAGGTCAGGAGAGGTCAGTGTCCTCGAATGTGGAGTACTCGTTGGATCTCACCTTAGCAACAGATTCATTAGCGACATGTTCAAGTCGGTTGTTGGTGAACTGGAAACGCGAAGGAACAACCGCAGATAAACCAAGACGAGACAGTTCCTGTACTGTGTAACAGGGATCGTGGAGCACTGGGCAGGGTGGTTGTAAAAAATCGTAGATGGAATCACTTTTGAGTTCGAATGTGCTACCAGCAGATTGAACATCACAATGACCGCGTAGCGACACAGTAAGAACTGCGTACAACGATCCAGCTTCTCCTCACAAGCCACACATTTCTGTAGTCAGAGGGGATGGTGTGAAGGGCAGCGCGAGTGTTCCTTGGATTACCGGAAACGAATGATTTGGAGTGACGCATCACGGTGTACCTGTGGCAATTTGATGAAGGAACTGTGGTTTGGCGAAATTTGCCTGCCGTCATGTGCAGTGCCAATAGAAGAGTACGGAGAAGGTAGTGTTACAGCACGGCAGTGGCCGTTTGTCAATGATTTGTGTAAAATAACGTCCCTAAAATGGTCTGGCTTCCCCAATTTCAAGACCTGAACCTAATGGAACAACTTTGTGATGAATTGTAACATCTACTTCGCTCCAGGTCCAGCGTCCAATGATTCTACCTTCCTTGATTCTGGCTCTTGAAGAGGAAACGGCCGACATTTTTCCACAAAAGTTCAGACACGTCCTTGAAAATGTCCCAAGCATACTTCATGCAGTCATAATAGTGAATGGTGGAAACATCCCATATTAATGTCTACTAACATTTTTCCCGATACTTTGTGATTAGAAAACGTACATTAAACATTTTACACTATCACTTGCTGCAGAGCCAACAAGAATTTTATGGCCTGTTTCTTGGACTTGCCACCAAAATCTACGAACAGAGTTTATAAATATTTTATGATGTCTGTTTCATACTGTGGTTCATATATGTGACTTTGCAGAACCTACTAAAGAGACGACAGTGGTTAATAATTCCCAGACATTTTCAATTCACAGCGACCACGGCAATAGCGAACACCAATAACTGTACCACATTCGTAACTCCGGTCGCTTAGGGCAGGTAGTCTAGATATAGAATATTTGGCTGCTAACCACAATATCACATACACTCCTTAAACTTCAAATAAAAATCACTAGCAATGGCGGCCGAAGACTTCTGGCGTAAAAAGTCACCCTCGTTCTGCCAAAGGCGTCGTCAAAGAGGGCGGAGGAACGGACAGAGGTTCAGGGCACTCTCTAGTCCTTGGGCTGGGAAACTGTCCCGAAAGTCGTAAGAATCAGCAATGATCAACGACATGAAGATGCAGAAGACAATGGAAATCACTGCATTAAAGACACAAAGTGTATCCACAGGACATGTAGCCTGTAACTGGAAAACTGTCATGATGACCTATGCATTGGCAAAGATTCCGGATTAATCTCCCATTCGGACCTCTGGAAGGTAACTGATAAGACGTAGGTGACCATCAGAATAAAATGGAACAACCAACGAAAGGCTAACTTTCTACAAGTCGGAGCAAGCAATATCGTAAGCTTTAATGTAGAAGGAAAGTTTGAATATCTGAAAACGAAAATGCAAAGTCTCAATCTAGATGTACTGGGAATCAGTAAGGTGAAATGGAAAGAAGATACGGGTTTCTGGTCAAAAGAATGTAGGTTAATATCAACAACAGCAGAAACTGATATAATGGAAGTTGTATTTCTTGTGAATAGTGACGTAGGGTAAGGAACGAGCTACTGTGAACAGTTCAAGTATACATGGCGACGTCACAAGCAGAAGAGGAAGAGATAGAAAAAGTGTATGAGAACATTAAACGGATAATTCGGTATGTAAGTGGTGATGAGAACCTAATAAGCAAATGGAAAGCGGTTTTTCGATAAGGAACCGAAGAAAGGCTTACAGGAGAATATGGGCTAGGCGGTAGGAATGAGAGAGGAGAAAGAATGAGTTCTGAAATAAATTGCAGGTGGTAATAGGGAATACTCTGTTCAAGAATCACAGTACAAGAAGCGTACTTAGAAAAAAACCCGGAGACACAGAAAGATTCCAGGTAGATTAATATAATGGTCAGAGAGTGATTTCGAAATCGGATACTGGATTGCAAGGCGTACTCAGGAGCAGATATAGACTGTGATCATAATTCAATAATGACGAATTGTAGACGGAAGTTTAAAGAAGCGCACGGAAGAATGTTTGGAAGGAAATGGGGTAGTGAACTATTAAAGAATGATGAGACGAGTTTGAAGTTAGCTTAAGACTGGATACTGCGATGAGAAATATCACAGTAGACAGATCAGTGGAAGAAGGGTGGAAGTCTCTACAGTTGGACAGTCATACATAAGTACAGGGAAAGTAACTCCAAAGAAACCTTGGGTAACAGAAGAGGTACTTCAATTAGTTGACGGAAGGAGGAAGCGCAAAAATGTTCAGGGTAGACAGAAATAAAGAGATTAAATCCCTTCGGAAAGAAAATATAGGAAGTTTAGAGCAGCTAAGACGAAATGGCTGGAAAGATGTCAAGAAATCGAAAAACAAATGATCGTCGGAACGATTGATTCAGCAAACAGACCATTCCAGACAACTTTCGGTGAAATTAAAAGAAAGGGTAATAACATTAAGAGTGCAATGAGAATTCCAGTGGTAAATGCAGAGGACCGAACAGAGTGGTGGAAAGAGTACACTGGAGTCCTGTGTTAGGGGAGGACTGATCCGATGAGGTGATGCAAGAAGAGACTATAGTCGATAAGGAACACAAGGGGGATGCAGTAGTAAGAGTCGGAATTTAAAAGCACTCTCGAAGATTTCGGATCAAATAAAGTAGAAGGGACAGAAAATATTCCATCAGAATTTGTAAAGTCATTGAGGGAAATGGTGAACAAAAAACTATTCAAGTTGATGAGTAGAATATATGAGATTCACACATTACTTTAGGAAAACTACCGTCCACATAGTTCAGAAGATGGCAACGGTAGATAGGTGCTAAAACTGTCGCACGATGAGTTCATCGTCTCACGTATCCAAGCTGCTGACAAGGACAATATACAGAAGAATAGAAAAGAAAATTGAGATTGGTAACATGACAATCAGTTTGGTTTTAGGAAAAGTAAAGGCACCAGAGATTGAGTCCTGACGTTGGACTTGAAAGCTGGAAGCAAGACAGAAGAAAAATCAAGACAAGCTCATAGGATTTGCGGGTCTAGAAAAGCGTTCGACAAAGAAAATGGTACAAGATGTTCTACATTCTGAGAAAAAAAGGAGAAAGCTGCAGTGAAACAAGGATAACACAGAACATGTACAAAAACAAGAGGGAAAAATACTAATGGAAACACAGGCACTGTTCACTCTATACGTCTAAGAAGCAATGACTGACGTAAAAGAAAGTTTTAAGCGTGAGAATAAAATTAAAATTGAAAGGATATCAACGATAAGATTCGCTGAAGGTATTTTATCCTCAGTGAATGTGAAAAAGAATTACAGGGTCTGTTGAATGGAGTGAACACGCAGACCGCTACGAAACACAGACTGAGAGTAAACCGGAAAAAGACAAATATAATGAGATGTAGCAGCAAAGGGAATATCCAAGATGGTGATCACGAAGTAGAAGACGTTAAGGCAATCTGCTTCCTTGGAATCAAAATACGCCGTGACGGACGAAGCAAGGAGGACATAAAAAGAAGACTAGCACTGGCAAAGAGGCCGTTCCTGGCCTGGAGAAGTCGTCTGGCATTAAACATAGGTCTTAGTCTGAGGAAGAAATTTCCTGAGAATTTACAGTCGGAGTACACCATTGTATAGAAGTGAATTATGGGTAGTGGGGAAAGCGGAACAGAAGAGAATCGAGGAGTTTGAGATGTGGTGCTATAGAAGAAGTAAGAAATGAGTAGGTTCTCCACAGAATCGGCGAAGACAGAATAATACGGAAAACACAGGCAAGGAGAAGGGCCAGGATGGTAGGACATGTGATAAGGCGTCATGGAATAACATGAATACTACTACAGCGATTTGCCGAGGGTAAAACTGTGGAAGAAGACAGAGATTGGAATACGTCCAGCAAATAACAGAAGGCGTATGGTGCAAGCGCTCCTCTGAATTGAAAATGTTGACGCAGGAGTGGAATGCATGGCGGGCTGCATCAAACCAGTTAGAAGAATGATGACTATTTAAATCATTCTGAGAGAAGACAGCGTTATGATGTATTGTGGTACGCCTAGCGACACCATAAAGGCTGTTGTTGCTTTGGATAAGAATAAGTGTAATCGTGGGAAGTCTTATTATGAACTAGTATGTAGACGCAGCTGCGTGAATACAACATGGCAGGGATTACCACATGGAACCACCACAGCTGGGATAGATGGCTTCAAATGGCTCTGAGCAGTATGGAACATAACTGCTGATGTCATCAGTCCCCTAGAACTTAGAAATACTTAAACCTAACTAACCTAAGGACATCACACACATCCATGCCCAAGGCAGGATCCGAACCTGCGCCCGTAGCGGTCGCGCGGTTCCAGACTGTAGGGCCTAGAACCGCTCGGCCACTCCGGCCGGCTGGGATGTTACGTCGCTGAAGGCAGGTGGGTGACACATGTGAGGAAGGAAGTTTGCCTTTAACGACGTAACATGCGAATGCCACAACACTTTGCACCCGGCTGACATATTTTTTATAAAAATTTGTCGCGAGCAATGATGATATATTGCGAGGACCATGGGGGAAGCTTAACCTGATATTGTTAATATTAAAATATACTTAAGTGCATAAAGGCTTCTAATATGGAAAGTTTTAGACTTGTACATTGTTGGTAGAAAGCAGACAAAGACATCTCAAAGTAAACAGGATAGTAACTGGGCCACTTTTCTGCATGGAGGTGTGAATGGACGGTGGGGTAACAGGAAGAGCTGAACGTGAATAAGTTGAAATGTGGTTACACTACCAGCGGTTGCGAAGTAGAATGGAGGCCACAGGGCTGTAGACCCTCTGAAAAGAGTAAACACAGTGGTTTGCATGGCGTAAGTTACAGGTAGAAGGGGCCCACTACCCCAATCCAGGTGTTACGAGTACATAACTCAGAATGGCGTGTTAGCAAAACAGAGGCGCAAGCCACGTATAAATAGGCGCCGATTCACAAACAAGGCATTCAAGTGTGACAGCTCTCCTGGATAGTGGGGCGTGGCACACCACTGGCAACACGCAGCAGTAGATGGGGCGCCAGTGTTCCAGTCTACAGTAGGTTGTTGGTTCGACCCTCTGGGGTCAACTTGGGGTCCGCAGCCAGCCAGCAACGGGCCACGCTATGGTTCGCTGCTGTGGGCGGTCTTGTTGGCTCCCAACACACGCTGAAGGCATCCCAAGGCGAGGGCTCAGATTCGGGCGCCAGATCGCAGGCACTTGTTATCGCCATGATCTTAGCCACGCCGCGGGCCGCCTTACAGCTCCCAACAGGCGCCATACAAGGCCGACACACAGCAGGGCATTGCATGGGTCGCTGAGGCGGCCATTCCATGCCAAGCCATTTTGCAGACAGCAAAGTGGTGTCCTCAGCATTGCGGGACGCGGTGATGCAGACCAAGGGGAACGGGGGCACTGTAGCTGGAAATAATCAGTCACTTGGGAAACTAGGACGAGTTTTTACACGGTGCATCCTGACAACCCATCCTCGTCCAACATTCCTCTACAATACTGTTGAAAGACGACATTACCGTTGGGGAAGACATTGAATGTGAAGGGATGCAAGTTGTCTTCGATTACTACCACAGGTCTCATGTAAATGCAGAGGAATCTGCCCCCCATGGCATTATACCTCTCGCACCAGTGTGTATCCTTTGCGCGCTGCACGTTTGGAGCCGCCGTTCACCTCGATGACGACGTTTCTGGAGACGACCAGTGACCTAGTGTAGCAAAAATGTGATTCACCAGAAGAGCAGACATCTTTCCATTGATCGATGGTTGAATGCAGATGGTCCAGTGCCCACTACAGTCGTAACTGACGATGTTGCTGAGTCAACAACATATGAACACGTAGGGTCGTCTCCTGTTGCGCTCCATGTTCAACAATGTACGATGAACAGTGTGCTCTGAAACACTTGTGCGTGCACCAGCACTGTGCTCTTCCGGCGGAGATGCCACAGATCACCATCTGTCCTTCTTTACAGAGTAGACGAGCCGCTGGACCTCACGGTCTGCGAAGAGTCGTGGAGGTCTAGCGATTTAGAACTAATGGTAGTTTCACTGTCCTTTTACCTCTTTCCATAGATGCCCACGACAGTAGCATATGAACATTCGACCAGCTTCGCCATTTTCCAGATACTCGTTTACAGGCTCTGCATAATAATAATCTGCCTTTGTCAAAGTCGCTTTTGTCAATGGATTTCCCCATTTGCAGCCCTTATCTTCGATAGGGTGACTTTCCACTCGTGTCTGCTCTGCTTACATACTTTTGTTACAGCATAACGTTCCCACGACGCCATCAGTTGGCATCCAACTTCACGGAGGGCAGAGGTCGTAATGTTTTGGCTCATCAGTGTATATGCATTTGAATCTGCTTACTGCAGTCAAACTTACTTTACCTGTATAGTTCTTGTTCCCAACAAATTCATTCATAGGCTATATACGTTGCAGGAAATGTGTTCACAGATGCGAAAATGAATCATCTTCGGCTGCTTATTGGAATGATGACAATGAAAATTTTTGCTGGACTGGGACACGAACCAGGGTTTCCTACTTTATATGAGCGATTTCCTTAACAGCTTCGGCCAACTGAGCAGGAATTATAGCCAACCACTACCTTTCATATGTCTTCGTATATGTGTCACGACCAGTAGTTGTTCGTTCCCTATATTCCCGTCCAGGAAGACATATTTATTCAGATTCGAGGGCCTGGCATTAGCAAACAAATACGAAATAGCCGCACCTGCGTTTTTAAGAAGTACGATGCAATGTTCCTTTGGACATACGTGAACGTCCGACGGAACATCATTTCTTAATAACACAGGCACATCTAATTCGTATAGAATATACTTACGCCGCATTGCACACAATTGGATGACTTCTATCACCAAGTGCGCCTCGTGGATAATATACGCCTCTGTGACATACCAGTGCTCTTGTGGTGGAAGAATTTGGTCGTATTTCGAGGCTGTCACCGACAACAAAGTTCAGTCATCCGTGAATAACACAAAAATCGTAACTGTAAGTGGTAAAGTAACTGAAGAAATACTGAACTTCGTTTTTAAATTTTTCTTTAATAAGGAAGATACAGATGTACTGCTTCTGATGGATTCCCGCGCCACTGCAAATTTGAGTGATATTTTCTGGTGACAATGGCGTTGAGAACAGCTAAAAGAGGCCCCATAGTCCGATGGGACCCTGTTCGATTGTATACAGAATTTGCAGCTTACTGAGCTCCCCTTACTCCTATATTTCTGCATTCTGTGCCTGTCAACTAGTTCGTTTCATTTAGTACTTTCAATATATCATATTTATTTTAAGCTCCAAGATCAAAGCGATCTATGTATTTTCATATTCTCGTATTCTCTTTCTCAATTTTCTTTATTCCTTTCACATCCTTTTCGATGTAGAATTAGAAAGCTATATTACTTCAATGTAGAACAATAGTTCGGTTGTTTCTATTTTTTACTTTCAAAACTCTCATTTCACTCCAGTTGTGTTTTTACCAGGAAAGTTCTGGGGTAGTTCCGATTTCTTCCATTCTAGACGTTGTATGGGGTGCTCAATCCATATCTGACATTAGCCAACAAAATTTCGTGATGTGACACTGAACAAAAACGCACAAGATGTAAAAAAATCTCACTTGTGCCTTTTTTTAAGTCGGCAACTATCAACTTTTCGTAAATACCCGTCCCGTTCTACATTAAAGTACATAAAATTTCCTACAAATTTCACTGTTAAGGTTTCTTTTTCTCTCGAACTGTTGCAGCTGAAGCGATAGTTCATGCAGGTGTATTTCGGCTGTCTCAGCAAAAAACCCATTTTTTTCAATTCCGAAACTCTTATTTTTAAAGAATGTCATTGAATTGTTCCAAATTCTCTGAACATACCTCACTTAGATCGTATGTGTAAAGTTACAGGTAATTTTTCTCAAAATCACATGAGCTTCAACCTGTTTGATTAGGTACCAAATTGTACAAATTCACATACAAAAAAGAAAGCCCAATGAAAATTCTTGGAGCATTATTACATATTATTACATCAATTACGATTGTATATCAAAATGTTTTATGAGCAAGAATTATAAGTACCGTTGTCGTTCAGAGGATCGTGGCTTAGGTTCTTCGAAGGCAGCGGGTCCTAGCGCAAGTTCGGTTTGTTGTATCATCGGCGTCGTTGCTTGTTCATGTGGAAAATTGAAGAGGTGGTGAGAGATGGTGATCGAAACTCAAGGAAAGAATGATTACTAAATAGCTAGTGTAATTGGACATAGCTTCGACATTGTGTAAGCACCTTCCTTCAATCTCTTCTTGCTTTCTTTCTACAGCCTCGTCTCAGTCTGTGTCAGCTCTGTGTTCCTGAGGCTTGGCGATTTCACAAAGCCTCTGCACGATGTGCAGATTTTGGAGCTATAAGGTCCTGCCTTCCTGCGTCCACAAGTGTGCTGACAGCCCTTTATACATTTACAAGAATTGGCCGGAGTATCGCGTCTGGTGCAAGGTTCAAAGTGGTTGTTCTCGACGCACCACGTCGGGTCTCTTTGTTGATGATCGACTGTAACTTGAAAGTAAATTCTCACTGAATTTATTATGCAGCAGATTTGGTGGGGGCTATGAAATTTTGTTGACAAACCTCAGATTGGGATTCAGCACCCCGAAAAACGTGTAGAATGGAACAAATCAACACTACTCCACAACTTTCCTGCTAGGTACTCTTTTTAGGACAAATTGACTGTATTATCTACTACAGGGAAAGACAGGTAACATACAACATGTGAAACATGTACAAGAACGAAGAGGTAAAAATAAGAACCAAAATGGAGAAACAGTGCTGATATAGGCGATGAATGATTGATATGGGGCGACTGGTTTGTTCACTGGTTTCGGTTATAATCATCATCATAAAATCACATTTTGGAATGTTTCACATTCACATTACCCCTAAAGTATGTATGATGTTCTTCTCCCCGCACTGATTATCTAATAATCGTTTCTTCTCCCTGCACTGATTTCCTGATGATGATCAAAGTCAGAGCGCGTCGATAATCCAATCAGTTGCCACACATCCAGTGACTTACAGAAACAAAACTTTTTATTCAGCGTGCATATCAGCATTGTTTCTCCATTTTAATTCATAAAATGGGGGCTCACCTCTTGCGTGACTCTGTGTCACACCTTGTAAAAATAAGAACGATTAATCAACAGAGAAGTGCTCGGATTATGGGCGGTGTAATACAGGGATGGAATATTTTTACTCAGCTGCTCAACCTGTATATTGGACGAGCAATAAAGCAAATAATGAAAGGTTCAGAAGTGAGGTAAAGATTGAGAGTGATATTACCTCAGTAACACGGTCTTCAGTTCCACGAAAACCGGGTCGAGTGATTAGCTGTACTCGTATATGAGAATAACTACGGTCCGCAATGACAACTAGTTTTCTGACGAGCAACTATTATGGATCCTGTTGCTTACGTCGTCACTGTATCATAAAAAATGTGGTTGACGTGCGAAATTAGATATTACTGGAAATTAATCAATAAAGCAAAACGAATGTTAGGAGCGAACGTAATATATTTGAAAAAAATCCTAAATCGCAGAGAAAAAAATTGCAGTGCAGTTTGTGGGCGACGCTATTAACCGGCAAGCAACACTTTTATGTAGGCGGAAAAAGGTGTTGTGAGGCTATAATATGGCGCAGGTGCAGTGCTGTGGAAGAATTTATGTGCCGAGTGCTGCGGGAAGGTTGGTGCCTCGCAGTTTCTGACATCGTCACTCAGCCAGTGCGAAGAATTCGGCGTAATTAGGCTTTAGTGCGCCAAGGACCAGACACCAGCAAATTGTGAGGTGCGCGCGCCGCACATGATAGATGGTTATTATCCATCACAGGGCATTTAGAGGCTGTATTTGGGGTGCTAATTAGTTCTGTTATTTTTTATTATCTTCACTGTTCTGGGAATAACTGGTTTTAAGTCTAGAATATAAATCCGAAAGTCAACGATGAAAAAGGTCCTTCAGGGAAGTTTTCTGGACATTTTGGGGCAGAGGATCTGTGGTCCCCAGTGGCTCATTACAGATTAATTGCATTTCATTTGTTTTCTTACCATCATACAGTTTTGTATCCGTATTACACAAACAATGTCAGCAAACAGTGCCAATATAGATGGTATGTGTTGAGTATTTTGTTCCGAAAGAAACTTGCATCATTTAGTTATGGTATTGTTGTTAGCAACAGGCACTGAACACTTTAAAGCAATAGTGGCAGTAAATCGAACGTGACTCTTTAAAAATATTCAGAAGTTCTTTCAGAGACCGCTAACAATCACAGAAATTTTTATTCTTTAATGAATCATGGAGTTACGAGGTATAAACTTAATCTTTATATTGCAATGGCAATGCAAAAACATTAAACAGAAGTAAAGATATACAAAAGATAATTATTACCACCATTTCGCGGCCTCGAGAAACTTGAGTACAACACTTAGTTCTTTAAAGATAGAAAACTTACACGGGACCATACCAGGGAAAGAATACATAGATATAATTACATACTAATTTTGAAATATACTGGACAATGTCAGTATAAAATACTGGACATTGTTTATAATACGACTGAAATAGTTTAACTGATATATGTGCTACATCTTGTTCTCTCCCAAAACTATTTCACTTTCAGTGGCAAAATATGTAAGCAGGATGTAGGCGTAGCAGTGGGTAGTCCACTCATTGGTATCAGCGGAGAAATCTTTATCAGGCAACTTGAAAATAAACTTATGAACAATAATGACAACTTCACTCAGAAATCAGTGCACTGGTGCTGATATGTAGATGAATCGCGCATTGCGACTGAATAAGAAATAGAAGCTTTCTTTACAGAGTCAATAGTTTCCACAAAAACATCCTCTTCACTATAGAACTCCATAAACTAAACAAAATAAAACTTTTAGACATGAGATTAGCTAATAAGAACCAGACACGAGATTAGCTAATACAAACTACATCCTAACGTAATGCACAGAAACCAACATATACAGATACTGCCACACATTAGTGCTGTACACACTCCAATTCTCATAAACAACCTGCATTCGGAGCTTTGTTAAACGGAACACAGAAATTTCCACTTAGTACTGCCAACTATTGTAATAAATTGCACTTAACAATTGTTACAATGGACATGAAATTTATGCACTTTGGCAACATGTGACAAAAAGTAAAAGCAAGCAAACTGCCACAGCTACCAAAGACAACAACACACAAAAATCTGAGTATATAACTGTACCGCATTTAAGAGTAATTTTAGACGAAATAGCCAAGCTGATATCACGATCGCTTTTGCCACCGCTAACAAGGAAGAAACTAGTGCATGACATGTCACAACCAGCTGAGAAACTGAGGAAAGCAAGAATTTATAAAACAACATGATATTATTGCAGCAAATATTACACTGGCCAAACGGGCAGAAATGTTATAATCCGTTTTAAAAGACCACTAACTATTTCTAGTACTAGAAGGTATCAGATTATATAACGCTAAAACAGAGATTTAGGAACCAGGTCTTAAATTGTAAGACATTTCCAGGGGCAGATGTGGACTCTGACCATAATCTATTGGTTATGAACTGCAGATTGAAACTGAAGAAACTGCAAAAAGGTGGGAATTTAAGGAGATGGGACCTCGATAAACTGACTAAAGCAGAGGTTGTACAGAGTTTCAGGGAGAGTATATGGGAAAAATTGACAGAAATGGGGGAACGACATACAGTAGAAGAAGAATGGGTAGCTTTGAGGGATGAAATAGTGAAGGCAGCAGAGGATCAAGTAGGTAACAAGACGAGGGCTTTTAGAAACCATTGGGTAACAGAATAAATATTGAATTTAATTGATGAAAGGAGAAAATATAAAAATGCAGTAAATGAAGCAGGTAAAAAAGAATACAAACGTCTCAAAAATGAGATCGACAGGAAGTGCAAAATGGCTAAGCGGGGATGGCTTGAGGACAAATGTAAGGACGTAGAGGCTTATCTCACTAGGGATAAGATAGATACTGCCTACAGGAAAATTAAAGAGACCTTTGGAGGAAAGAGAACCACTGGTATGAATATCAAGAGCTCAGATGGAAACCCAGTTGTAAGCAAAGAAGGGAAAGCAGAACGGTGGAAGGCGTATACAGGGAGTCTATACAAGGGAGATGTACTTGAGGACAATGTTATGGAAATGGAAGAGGATGTAGATGAAGATGAAATGGGAGATATGATACTGCGTGAAGAGTTTGACAGCGCACTGAAAGACCTGAGTCGAAACAAGGCCTGGGGAGTAGACAACATTCCATTAGAACTACTGACAGCCTTGGGAGAGCCAGTCCGGACAAAACTCTACCATCTGGTGAGCAAGATGTATGAGACAGGCGAAATACCCTCAGACTTCAAGAATAATATAACAATTCCAATCCCAAAGAAAACAGGTGCTGACAGATGTGAAAATTACCGAACTAATAAGTCGCGGCTGCAAAATACTAACGCGAATTCTTTACGGACGAATGGAAAAACTGGCAGAAGCTGACCTCGGGGAAGATCAGTTTGGATTCCGTAGAAATATCGGAACACGTGAGGCAATACTGACCCTACGACTTATATTAGAAGCTAGATTAAGGAAAGGCAAACCTACATTTATAGCATTTGTATACTTAGAGAAAGCTTTTGACAATGTTGACTGGAATACTCTCTTTCAAATTCTGAAGGTGGCAGGGGTAAAATACAGGGAGCAAAAGGCTATTTACAATTTGTACAGAAAGCAGGTGGCAGTTATAAGAGTCGAGGGACATGAAAGGGAAGCAGTGGTTGGGAAGGGAGTGAGACAGGGCTGTAGCCTATCCCCGATGTTATTCAATCTGTGTATTGAGCAAACAGTGAAGGAAACAAAAGAAAAATTCGGAGTAGGAATTAAAATCCATGGAGAAGAAATGGTTCAAATGGCTCTGAGCACTATGGGACTAAACATCTATGGTCATCAGTCCCCTAGAACTTAGAACTACTTAAACCTAACTAACCTAAGGACAGCACACAACACCCAGTCATCACGAGGCAGAGAAAATCCCTGACCCCGCCGGGAATCGAACTCAGGAACCCGGGCGTGGGAAGCGAGAACGCTACCGCACGACCACGAGCTGCGGAGCATGGAGAAGAAATAAAAACTTTGAGGTTCGCCGATGACATTGTAATTCTGTCAGAGACAGCAAAGGACTTGGAAGAGCAGTTAAACGGAATGGATAGTATCTTGAAAGGAGGATATAAGATGAAAATCAACAAAAGCAAAACGACGATAATAGAATGTAGTCGAATTAAATCGGGTGCTGCTGGGGGAATTAGATTAGCAAAGGAGACACTGAAAGTAGTAAATGAGTTTTGCTATTTGGGGATCAAAATAACTCACGATGGTCGAAGCAGAGAGGACATAAAATGTATATTGGCAATGGCAAGCCAAGCGTTTCTGAAGAAGAGAAATTTGTTAACATCGAGTGTAGATTTAAGTGTAAGGAAGTCGATTCTGAAAGTATTTGTATGGAGTGTAGCCTTGTATGGAAGTGAAACATGGACGATAAATAGTTTGTACAAGAAGAGAATAGAAGCTTTCGAAATCTGGTGCTACAGAAGAATGCTGAAGATTAGATGGGTAGATCACATAACTAATGAGGAAGTATTGAATAGAATTGGGGAGAAGAGGTGTTTGTGGCACAACTTGATTAGAAGAGGGGATCGGTTGGTAGGACGTGTTCTGAGACATCAAGGGATCACCAATTTAGTACTGGAGGGCTGCGTGGAGGGTAAAAATCGTAGAGGGAGACCAAGAGATGAATACACTAAGCAGATTCAGAAGGATGTAGGTTGCAGTAGGTACTGGGAGATGAAGAAGCTTGCACGGGATAGAGTAGCATGGAGAGCTGCATCAAACCAGTCTCAGGACTGACGACCACAACAACAACAACTGTTTCAGAGTTGATTAATTTTTTAGGTCAGCTGTAGCGAAACACATAGACGAAGTACAACACTACTGCAATAGTAAACGATCTTAAAATATTCCATACTTCAGGGAAAATCTGGGAAATGAACATCTTGGAGAAAATGGAAATATTCTTCCGTGGAAAAAATTGGAGAAACGAAATCCTAAACGAAATAACAGCACTCAGGAACACACGTTTATTTACCGACTCTAGTGCTATATTGTTTGCACGGAAAATATATAAAAATTAATAATATTTTTGAATATCTCTTAGAGAAATATCTTTCTCATCCTTCAAAACAGCCTTCATACTGTCATATTTAACATCAAACTGCCACACTCGTTCTTACTACACAACACAGAATGATATGAAAGGCGGTTAACATTTCAAAATTCTTTACTTGACGAAATAGTGTAAGTAGAGGAGAAGCATGCTTGAAATGATATGAGGCGTTATTGAAACCAAAAATAAAGAAACGGTGCTTCATATGGTCCAAAACAATAATTACAATTACAATTGATCTTTAGCAAAGAAGATGTTCTTTACAACAAATGTTCAACATGTCGGCCGTCATTCATCGACAATACCTGTAGTCGATGGACAATGTTGTGAACAGCACTGTATAACATATCAGTAGGTATGGTGAGAAACTGCCGTCAGATTTTGTCTTTTAGTTTCGCTAATGAAGCCGGTCGATAGCGGTAAGTTTGCGACTTAGGTAGCCCCACAGTCAATAATCACACGGACTGAGGTCTAGGAACGTAAGAGGCCAAGCATGACGGATGTGCTGGCTAAGCACGCTATCCTGACCAAACGCTGTGTCCAAGACATGTTTCACTCGTGTAGCAGTATGGGGCTGGAGTGCCATCCTGCATAACAGCAGTATATTCCAACAGGTGCTTTATCAGCCAGGCTAGGGATAATGCGATTCTGTAACATACAGCGTACTTCACACCTTCCGTGCTCGTAGTTTGAAAAGCAGCAGACGCTGATAGTTTGAAAAGCAGGTCTCCACAGTGACCGATCACGATTGATATGCTATGTCCATACCACTGTGATTTTCTCGTCATGCCGTGGGGTTTCCTGGACAGTTCTAGGCTTTTAGGTAGCCCAAATTCTGCAGTTGTTGATGTTGACAGACCTTCGGAATATGATATGGGCTTCGTCGGTCTTTAACACGATCGACAACCAATCGTCATTTTGCACAATTTTCTGAAGTGCCCACATTACAAATGCTCTTTGATTCATGAAATCGGTGGCTAAGAGTTGGTGAGATGCTGTATTTTGTACGGCTAACATTAGAGGGTACGCTTTAGTGGTCTCCAAAGAATAGAGCTTTGAATTCTGGTGCCACGTGCGACTTCACGGAGGCTGACTTCACTGTGGGGAGTCGAACCCGCCAAAGTCTCCATTTCTTCCTAAACTGTCTAAGCAGCGGTAGCACGTGTATGGTCGCCCACTACTGTACCGATCGTCTAAACAACCCGTGGCCTCGAACTTCGTGATCATTTTCTTCACGGGAAAACTTGCTACAGGATCTTTACCATTCGAATACCCTTCTTATGGAGACAGGATCGTAAAGCTGCTATAGCGGATTCTTTGTCCTGATAGTAAAGCTTCACTAACAGCACCTTTAATGGAAAAGTCGACATACCGCGATTGCTGCCGCATCTGATCCCACACTACAGCGCGCTTTGTACACAGTTCTCATGCGGCGCCATCTGTTAGCCGGTTACTGCACTCGTTTTCTATTTGAATGAAACCCCATGTCTTTTCAGGCATGTGAGACAAGTTTTACCTCACTACCTACATTATTCGTGATTTAGTGAATTTTCAAAAGTTGACGGACTTTTGGGTCACACAGTATTTCGCCACCCAACAGCACAGATTCGACAGCAGGACAGTAGAAGACATTGCAAGCGACTTACAACACCAGGATCGACATATCGGTTGTTAAACTGAAACAAGCTTTGTTTTGAGCGCCATTTTGTTTTTGATGCGCAGTAGAGTTCATTGTTATGTCGTGTTTTAAGTATCCTTCCCAGTTTTATAAGCAGTCGTCAACAAGATCCAAGAAGCCATAGTAATAGAAGTAACTGAACACGTGACAAGATAACATTCATTTGATATGAACAGGGCGAGTGATTATTTAAAATATTTATGTGAACAACAGACCAACATACGAACTGAATATTCCCTCATATTAGGGTGCCCTTCCCTTCTCCACAGGATGGCCACAGCACATACCAAGACTGTAGAGAACAACTTTGATATCAATTTATCGATTTGTACGAAGTTTTTGTGCTGCAACTTTAGTCTGAAGGTGAGATTTATATCTTGAAATGTGTTTCTTGGTTAAGTAGTTGAAGTAGTCAACAAGTTTTGTGACTGTTAGGAGTCTGTGAAAACATGTGGAATGCACACTTTTCTCTTACCCTCAACCTGCTCAGCTCAGTCTCGTGTTCGCTCCTCGGACGCTGTTAGCTGCACGTTAACAGTTATACACAGTAGCATGGTGGGCTTACTGATTAAGAGTTGGCGGATATGCCTCTCTTGTGTGGCTTCACTGAAAGCAATGCAAGAGCAGCACGGTGTTTGGTGCCTTCTGGTGGCGCTGTGGGCACACGACGGGAGGGTCATCCTAGCGGAGATACGGGCCGCAAATGGAGAAATCCATTGAGATAAGCGATATGACAAAGGGTGGGATGCAGAGCCTATGAACGAGTACCTCGGAAACAGGGAACTGGTCGAATGTTCAGGTGCTGCTCTCGTGAACATCTAAGGGAAGAGGTGGAAGGACAGGGAAACCAGCACTAGGCGCTAAATGGTGTAACCTCCCCGCAAAAATTTGTAAGGACAAAAATTTGAATGACAATTATAATCGTGCTAAGTGTAACCTTCCCGCAAAATAAATAATTTATTGACAATGACAATTAAATGAGAAATAGTAATCTGACCCATGTGTAAGCTGCCCACAAAAAATGTAAGACAATTCAATGATAATGAAATCTCAGTGACAATGAAAACGCAAATAGACCGAAATGTCGATCTTAGGCCCTGATTAAACTCAAATTCTTACCTCAGTAAAACTGCATCTGCTCTTATTTTTCGCCATAGCTTGGAGGAAATGCATCGCAATTATTCTTTGAATTTAAGTAAATTTTTTCTTTAAGGAAATGCATGGGAAATTTTCTTTCAATAAAATGTTTGTTTTGTTAAAATGCATGGTTTGAAAACAAAATTATTATTGGGGCGATTCTTGAACAAATTAGTTACAGTTAATTTACATTACATTATCAAATGTGCGCAATGCTGCTTCATTACCTTATTTAAAAATATACCTCGTCCTGAATCTTGACAAGAGGGCCATGTCGACGCCTGCCGACTCCTCACACAACTCCGACTGTCTACATGCAACTGCACTCTCTCGCAACTCGACCGCAACTGAACTCTCGCGCGGTCAAGCGCAGACTGGGAACGACAAACAGCTCTCTGGTCAGAGACTCTGCAATGCCTCGCCATCGCTGCTACACAACATACGTGTTTCAATGTTGACCATTGAACATCGTCAATCACGACTGCAGTGGGCCCAGAACCACTGGAATTTGACCATCGATCAATGGAAACGTGTCGGCTCTATGGGTGAATCATATATTTGATACACTATGTCTAGGGCAGTCTCCATAAACGGCGTCATCGAGGTGATCGGTGGCTCCAAACCTGCGATGTGCCACGGACGCAAGCTGATGGAAGCAGTATTATGCTACAGGAGACATTCTCCTGCTTTTGCATGGGACGTACGGTAGTAATCGTAGACACGCTGACAGCTGCGAACCATTAATATCGCTTCACACTGGATGACTTCCCCGACGGCGATGTCATATTTCAGCAGTATAATTGTCCATGTCTCAGAGCCAGAACCGAGCAACAGAGGTTTGAGGAGCATTATAGTGAATTCACGTTGCTCTCGTCGACCAAATTCGTCTGATTTAAATCCTGTGGGAACCATCTGAGTCGCTATCGACCGCCATCATCGAGTAGGCAAATCAGGGGCCCGTTACTTACCCGACAATACCCGGCAGGAAATCATCATTGACACACAAGTCGCTGAAGTGGCATCAACTAAAAAGACTTGCACTAGGCGCCCGAACCCCGAAAGGAGATATACCGGCCAATAAATGCCATTCGATCATTTCATTTCATTCTAGCACAGTTTTCCCGGGTTGATGTTCGTAGCCACAGTTTGTAGTGGAGATCAGCCTGCGAGGCTTAGTCTTTAAGTGGAGTCGCCTTCAGCCTTCGCATAGGGAGAAGTGTTTACTGCAGTGATCGACAGCGTGGCGCAATGAACGAACGTAGCCTTGTTGACATTGTTTTCGGTAACGCACGCTTTGACAAGCCACTGCTTCGTTGTATCTGTCCGCAAGCACATCCAAGGACTTGCTGTACAGCCTTAGTTACGTATCGCAGCGCAATAAAATGCATATTTGTGAATCACTAATCTGTTTGCACTGTCACAGTTCCTCCGTCCACTTCGGAGCACCTAAACATGACAGGCTACGACGCGTAGACACCATTAGGTTAAGCTAGTGACCCGACCTCAGTTTCAACACTCAAACTTGAGTATTTTGTATCAGTGCTTCTAATAAATTACAGCATACTGATTATTACTTTGTGGCCATCTATTGACAACCGAATAAAAAACATTTTTTGTTCCGTATGTGTTTCGCCATTATTCTTTGCAAGGCAAGGCCTTCCACATTTTTATACTATTTAGTTTACATTTAGGACGCTGTATATATAGGCTGTAAACAGTACTAATGCTACGATGTAGTAATAATTTGAAGTTGTACACAAAGATTTCGTGCATCGAAATGGTGTTCTTGTTTCTTTGTTATACTTGTTCATGTTTTGATAATTGCCACCTGAAATATATTTTACTCTTCACAGCATTAGGTGTTGAGCAGACATTTCGATGTTATATTCTCGATGGTGCTCCGAAGTGTACAATATTATTGCCAAATACTGAATGTATTTTTTTGTGTCTGTGATACCTCTCTCCCTTTCATCCTCTCTCTCTCTCTCTCTCTCTCTCTCTGTGTGTGTGTGTGTGTGTGTGTGTCTACTTATTTTGATATGGCAGCAGGTACAAATGGTATGTTTTCTATCTTAATATTTCGTTAAGTTTTAGTACAGAGTCTCTTTTGATATTCGTCTGTTCATTAATCACGTGTTTGTTTCAGCAATGACCTTTTGACAATGGTAGATTTCCTACGTTTGCACAAAGCATTTTTTGTGGCTGTTTATGCTACTTACTTTCATATCTTGTTCCATAACTGCAAGATTGGTGTTTATTCTGCCTATTTCTATATCCTGTTTCACGACTGTCGGGTGATGGTTGGGGTGCTTTAAGTGCTGTACAAATATGGAATGTTTTGTTTCATACTGTGTTCTTTGTACGGTGTTTTAAAATTCCTGCATTTTATGCCCATGCGTACTGTTCCAAAGTAATAATTAGCAATGTACTGTAATACTATACGCAACTGAATCGGGTAAGACTACGAAAGTTGAAGCTTTTCATAATTGTTTATTACTAGTTTCATTTCATGTTGCTCATATTATCATTTTAAATATCACGTTCTGCGAGCACATAGTAGAAGCCAACTATCACGTACAGCCATAATTATTCTGTAGTTGGGGGTTTACTTCCTGTTGCGGCAGAGTGGCGTCGTTTGGTCGTTCGTTCGTCTCCTTTGGTCTCTCACAGTCACTTTTATCGAACAGTTCACCTACCTCTATATTTCTTCCTTCCGATGTCCCTTCACTCTGCAGTAGTAGATACACGCTAGGCAGTGTAAAGCAACGATGATGAAACCACTACGTAATACTTACCAAACAGAGGCCGCGTAGCTCAAGTTGCAAATCAGTTCATGTAACTTCATTTTCACCAATTTGGGGCCCTAGCAGAATGCAGTTTACTTCCAGTAAGTATTTTAAAATTCTATTAGAGTATTTTTATTCATAAAGAAGCACATGAAATGGCTATCAAGTCCGTATTTAATGATTCAGATGCTTTACCATTCCAAGTTCACTGTTTATCCAGCATATTTCATACTTAAAAGCAGCCAGTATTCCTGTAAGTCCGACCCGATTAATTTTGCGATCAAACAATCAGTGACCTACTACTATTAGAGAGTTGAACATTCGGTCGTTTCAGTGGTCTTCTATGTGAGAAGTGCTCGCCAAAGTTTTCCACAAAGAACACGGAATATGCAAAGCGGAATTATCTCTATGACCAAAATATCAGACGCTTATATAATTTCAACTAACTTATTCAGAAACATCTAACTTAACTCAAAATGTTCATAACTTAAGCCGCCTTAGTCACGACACGTTTTAAACGCAATGAACTCAGTAGTTCTTTATTTTACGTATTATTTTCTCGGAGACATCTAACACGGTGTTATTCTGAAGCAGGTTAGCAACTATGTCGATGCCCTCTGCTCTCTGCCTATCAATTTGCGCAAGGGAATCGCTTAATTGTAATTGGCTATTGATCTGAATGACCAATCAGAATGACCCTCCCAGATCATTCTCGCGGCAAAACTTGCCTTAGCCAACCACTAATCAGATAGTCATATATGTCATTACAATTTCAGTTTCTAATATATTCTTTAACAAAATAGAACGAAATGCAAAATCTGCTTTAAATTGATCTAGAAACTTTTTCCGCTTCAGACTTTTATTCTGGCTACTCTCTTACAAAAGCAAGCACACATTGACATATGCCATCAGCATCGTGGTTGTAACACAATTTTCCCACACTTCAATTTTATAAGGTTTTACATAAAATGGTGGTGGTGGTAGTTAGGGTTTAACGTCCCGTCGACAACGAGGTCATTAGAGACGGAGCGCAAGCTCGGGTTAGGGAAGGATTGGGAAGGAAATCGGCCGTGCCCTTTCAAAGGAACCATCCCGGCATTTGCCTGAAACGATTTAGGGAAATCACGGAAAACCTAAATCAGGATGGCTGGAGACGGGATTGAACCGTCGTCCTCCCGAATGCGAGTCGAGTGTGCTAACCACTGCGCCACCTCGCTCGGTTTTACATAAAATGACATTAAGTTTTAACGTATGTCCCGCATACACTCTCTCATTCATTCTCATGTGTTCACACAACAAAATAATAAGCAAATAATAATTTTGAATGATTTTTGTACTACATAATGTAGAGTAATTAAGGTATTGAAAATAAAATTCCAGTTAAGTGATTTTATATACTGTGAGCTTTGTTATGACTTCAGATGATAATAAAAGACATTTGGATATAGCCCCCAACTGAGTTTTCAAACATAAGTGTCGGTTTTAGGATATTTAAGTAATTTTCTCAATCTGTGCGGCTGTAATAGATAAAAAATCTGAAATTTTGTCAGGCTCCCTTCCTTAATAACAAAAGATTGCGTACCAAATTTGAACAAAGTGTGATGGTAATAACTATGGTCTATTTAGATTCGTAGAGTGTATGAATGTTACTTGAGACCGTTCTCACGGCTGGTAATGTCAGCTGCGCTGAGTCAGAGCGAAGAAAAAACATAGCCATCCTGAAGTCACCGTGCTACAAGGCTATTTGCCTAACTGTATTGAATGTTATCTCGCAATAACTTGCTACGTTACACTGTCATCTCCGAAGTCGGTCGTCACGGCTGTTTAGATGACCAGCTGTTTTTCTAACATCTTCTGGGGATGAGGACAAACCACCACCAAAATTGTGAAGGTGTTATTACAGAAACAAAGGTAATTATGGCAATAAACCAAATAAATCATAATTACATTGTTACTCTATGATGAAACACCAGAGATCAGAGATCCCATTTACTTAAATACTCTGAAATTATCTCTGAACAACCTTCCAAATCTTGTCAGCGAACTTCACCTTGCATATCTGTATTTCGAAAACTTTAGTTCGAGGGATGAAGGAGAGCATCGTGTTTATCAGAATAATTTTTTCTTCTGACTGTTGGAAGAAGGAAAAGTTTTGCAACCGAGTTCCATAATTTTAGCCTAGCAATCACTAGGTGAGTTATAAGTGAAGAAGCTAATATGATTTTCAACATAAATGCGGCGTGAAGTCGCAAATGAGGTTTGCAAATTGTTAAATAGGCCGCTGAGGGAAAAGTCATTGATTGGATACAAGCTGGCATTATTATTCCAACATTAGGTGTTTTGGACATTGCCATCATCAGGTATCCTGGAACATCACGTTGAACATAGATACAAAAGCTACATTTTGTGATAGCAACGATCATAAGCAGACTGGTCAGTCTGTTCCAATTTGTATCTATGTGAAACATAGATGATGGCAAAGTCCAAAACGTATAATATTGGTATAATAAGATCAGCTAATAACCAGTAAATGACTTTTCCCTCAGCGAGCTAGTCAGCATTTTGCAGACTGATTTTTGACTCCCATGGAAGCGAAGGCTTCTGGAATTTCAAAGTAAAGCTATCCACAGTGCATGGAGCATTTTTCTTACCACGTACAGCTGAAGTTTGGTAAAATGTTTCTAGAACACTCTCACACAGAATACACGAATCCGTAACGAAATACTTAGCTTTTCTTTGAAACTAATGTACCTCTTACTCCATCATGATAAAGAATTCCAGGTCCACTTAAAGTTCCCAGTATTGACCAGTTTAGAGCCTCATAAATTATTTTTTTCTACATCAGAAACTGACGGTTGATAAGGTGACACAAGTTTCATTTTTAGTTGTCTACAGTTCGTATGTAAATCGTCTATTTTTTCCATAAAATTCTTCTCGGCGGTAAATAGCGTCATTTTGCATAACATACCAACGGCGCAGCCACTTACAACAGTTCCGAAATGTGGGTATATTATAAAATACTATACTGTCAATAGCGGAGATACCTTTTTCCGTAACTGACTTCAAACGTGAAAGCCTACGAACTTATATAAGCAACCTGCTGTTAATCTTCAGTACCGCTTTAACTTCGAATAAAGCTGGGGCAGGTTTACAGGAGATACGCTGCCAAGTACTACGTCTTATACAGGTAATGTCTTTCAAATAAAATACCGTGGCATGACATGTGGACGCTGTTTAATTCTGTCACGTACACTGTTGAGATCCATGTCAGTTACTAATATGAAACGAACTTAGCAGGTAGTTTTATGTGACATTTTGAAGTGTCTAGCGCTACTGTCAACACACTCCATTAGTAACAATCTGTAAGCTTACTGTGAGAGCAAAAACATAGCTTTCTGTACACAAACTAACTAACAGCCTCGAGGTCATAAGAAACTGAAAGATTTTTACTGCAATATACATTGGTTGATAGAATTGATAGCGTTCTTCTTCTTGTCGGTATTTATTTTCCCTAACAACGTCTAGTTTACAAACAAGACTTACTTAGGTCTTTACAAATACAGTATCTACTCAAGGATAAGTACTGCAATGGAATGAAAATAGAATTCCGTATCACTGAAACTATCTTTTGAAACCTTTTTCTTTTTATCAATACAGCTACTCTCACCCAGCATTAAATGAAAGTACATTGTTCATGGTTTTCTAGTTCAGTTTCTGATGGCACGATTATCCTCAAACGGCAAGAAACAATAATTGCTAAATTTCAACAAAACCGATTTCATAAGGGATAGTCAAATGAGAAGAAGACATGATGGAAAAAGGAAGTAAATTGTTTATTATTTCCAAAGTAACCGCTATAATTGTTAATACATTTATTCTACAAGACAAGATGGTCAGTACCTCCATGGAAAATGACTGTGGTTGCCCAAGGAACCCTGATTGTACCCTGGCATGCATCTCTTCCACCAAAGCAAATCAACGCCCATGAATATCTTTCTTCAGCGCTCCAAAAATATGGATATTGAATGGGGGGGGGGATATACCAGCTGTATGGAGGAAGTGTAAGGACTTCACTGCAAGGCATCAGTTCTGTAGTTGGAACAATTGTGACAACATGTGTGTGAGAATTATCCTGCAACAAAAGGATGCGATCTTTGAACATTCCTTAATATCTGGACTTGATGGCGTGCTTTGACGCAAACAATTCCTGGTACTCAGCCATTGCTAGAAGCAATAACTGCAAAACAATCACAGTGAATACTTGAATGTACTGCGATCAATAATATAAGCTCTAAAGCTACTGTCTTCACCAGAAAACTAAGGCACCCAACTATCCACAATGCTACCAAACTAACCACGATTATGTCAGAATATGATCTTATAGAATAACATATGTGACAGTTCATCCAAATAAAGGCAATGACAAAAGAAAGCCTTAATACAACAGGGGTGAATCACTGACTCAGTCACATAAAATCGCTAACATTAACTCTTAAAACCACTGGAGTAAACAAATGATTTATCATCATGACAATAAACTAATCAATTTCTGCTTAATTTATTTCCTCATGCCCACAACCTAAAATATCCACAGATACGCCCACGTTGTATCATACAGAAACCGTTGTCTTGTTTAGCAACAGTCATTCATGCACCACCATCTGGAGGCCCTCGCTCTTTATTTTACTCAGCTCACGACTCTTTGTGTCACTGCACCAACTGACTACCTTCAGCAACACAGGCCCAGTTCGCCATTAGTGTCTCCTCAACTGCCACGCAAAACCAGTCGTTGGCGACGTACAGCAGATGTGTCCATCCCTCCAAAGCTGGCAACAGTGCTGGCCTCAGGAGGCGTTGCCAGTTACGGTCCCTCCATCTGACTAATTACCCTTGTCTTTGCCTTTGTCAGCCTGGTAACGACGGTGCTTGCATCCATCACGTGTCCACCTCATCCATCCTCTTGCAGAACGAGCGCTATCCTGACTTGAAAGAATCTTTGGTGGCATGGATATCGATCACACCATTCGTCATGGCAAAATCTCCCTCCCCTCCTCTGGTAACACCCCGGCCTCCTCCTGCACCACTACGAGATGGCAACAAACGTCTTGTCTACAAATAAAAACCATCACAATCAATCATGACTACAAAATTCCATGCCATCGTATAACCTTATCCGAGTTGTGTCTCTTTAAATTAGATTCATACGTACTTAACATTGCAATCCCTGGTCAAAACGTATAATCATAAATAATGAATATTGAAATCTTAGTCACTGGTCCTACCTTCACTGTCTGGAGCGCAAATGGGGAACACGTTGCCCCAGGCCTACCGAAAAGTTGACAAACTGGCCCTGAGTGTTTCATCATGCATGGCGACTACAATGCAGTGGAAACTGATACCAGACAAGCACCTCAGTCTATCCCCTACAGAAAAAGTTCTCACCCATGAAACCAAACAACCATCTCTTTGATGGCAATGAGACCACAACAACGTAACTCATCTCTTCCACAACCCAGATCAAGTTGGTTCAGCTTCCTTGCACTGAACTGACTAATAATAATTCCGCGATTGTTATTTCTAATGTGGTCAGTCTTTCTTGCAACACTTTTAACAAAGATCTGTTCTCTTCCCCATTAATTCTTAATAGATCGATATCGCTGTTTTTGCAAATCCTAGTTCATACTTGTAACATACGGACCTGGCATGCGAAGGTGATTTCACCTTGTAAGAATTGCACCACTAGTTCAAATCCCGAGAGGGCCGAACTAATAAGACTTACGGCAGTACTCGGGTCCTTGGGCTGTACTTCAGTCAAATGCAGTGGCTCACCCATTGCCTGCCATAGCTCCTGGGACAGCTCTAGATCTGTATTGGCCAGAAACTGCCCACACACCATCAACTCATACACGAGCTTCTCATTCCTAAGTCACGCCTTGCCCAGCATATTCCTCACCTTCATAACCGAAACAGCACGTAGGAGTCTATATTTAAAAGCTACCTAAGTATGCACCAGCACAATGGAAACCGTGCTCTGCTATCAAAATGTAGGCTGGGATTTAGGTGGAGTGGGGTTCTGGGTGGGAGGGGGGGGGGGGAGGCGATGAGAGGGTGGTTCTGCAGATGTGGGGCTCAATTTAACAATTATTTTACTAAATATCAAATGTCACATAACAAACCAGTAATCCACTTACAATAACACAACATCTATATATTTCTGTAGCCTGAAAAAAATCTTAGGAGAGTTAAGAAATCAGTAACACAATTATCCCTATAACAATAATTTAAGAAATTCAAATACAGAAAAGTTCAACTGCTGCCTTACAACGGAAAACTGGGCATCGGCGTAACCAATATAAAATATCTTGCACTTGGCCATTACCAGAAACAATAAGTGGGAAACTTATGAACCCAGAGAATACTTAAACTTATCTGGGATCAGTTACATATCTGTTTATATATCTGTTTATATCTGTTTATATATCTGTTTACATCTTGATTTATTGTCACTGTCAACATCAGACAACTAAGACACCCACCTATCCATAATGCTACCAATGTACCCATCTTTGAGTCCGAATAAATTCTTACAAAGTAACATATGTAACAGTTCATTCAAATAAAGGTGATAACAAAACAAAGTCTTAACGCCACAAGGGTGAACCACTGATTCAATCACGTAAAATCGTCGACGTAATAAACTCTTAAAATCACTGGAGTAAACAGCTGGTTTATGATAACAATTGGAGACAAACCAATTTCTGCTTAATACACTTAGTCACACCCACAGCTTGTAATAACTGCATTATCCCCACTGTGCCGCACAAGACACACTGCCGCACACCTTGCATGCTGTAAATAATAAGCAGCTGGTTACACAGCACATGCAGACAGTTGTTTACAAGCAGCTATGTTCAGTGTATCGTTTGCATAAAACACAGTGCACCGCCTCAGTACCAAGACCTGCAGGATGCGACCATCCTAGCGGTTCTGGCGCTGCAGTCCGGAACCGCGGGAGTGCTACGGTCGCAGGTTCGAATCCTGCCTCGGGCATGGGTGTGTGTGATGTCCTTAGGTTAGTTAGGTTTAAGTTGGTTCAAATGGCTCTGAGCACTATGGGACTCAACTGCTGAGGTCATTAGTCCCCTAGAACTTAGAACTAGTTAAACCTAACTAACCTAAGGACATCACAAACATCCATGCCCGAGGCAGGATTCGAACCTGCGACCGTAGCGGTCGCGCGGTGCCAGACTGAAGCGCCTAGAATCGCTCGGCTACACCGGCCGGCACGGCGGACTCGAACCTACCGCGGGAGGGGCTGCGCAATCCGTACATGATGCCCCAAACCACGCGTCCACTCCGCGCTGTGAACAGTTTACAAACTTAGCCGTTTCGAAAATGCTTCCACCCTTCACATGAAAGCCAATGCTCATGCCCTTTCGGACATCAGATAAATTGCTCAGTTCCCGCATTGCGGTAACTTCTGCACTGTTTTCCTGCATCCCGATCACACGCAGTATATTCCCTCCACTCCTGGTGCTGCCATCTGTGAATGATTATTTCACGTTAGCGTCGAACGTAGTGGTGGTCACATTAAATGTGACTGGACCGTATATAAGGTTAGTTTATGCTAGTGACGTATCTTGGATAATATCCAGACAGATTACAAAAATCGATGTGTGTATGTGTGTGTGTGTACGTTCCAAATCTCCTCCTAAACAACTGGACCGATTCCAGTCAAATTTGGCACACGTATCCTTACTGCCAGGTAACAATTGTTGTGGAAGTAATAACCATCTATCTTTTGTAGTTCAGGAATACGACATCAGAAACTACAAGATTGAAAAACTGTCACATTATGCATGACGTTTATGTTTATTACCCATGTGCTACTAAAGCTATTAGCAATAAATTTGTCAGACGGTATCAATATGTGTCGCTAAGTGCACCTACAAAATTAAATCATGGTACCACACATAGTTCAGAAGATATAATGGGCCGGCCACGGTGGCCGAGCGGTTCTAGGCGCTTCAGTCCGGAAGCGCGCGACTGCTACGATCGCAGGTTCGAATCCTGCCTCGCGCATGGATGTGTGATGTCCTTAGGTTACAGTAGTTCTAAGTCTAGGGGACTGATGACCTCAGATGTTAAGTCCCATAGTGCTCAGAGCCAAGATATAATGTCCAAACACTGACATGTGTGAAAAACTGCCGCATTACGAATGAGGTTTAAATTTATTACTTGTGTCCTAGGAATTCTATTCGCAACATATTTCGCAGACAGTGTCCACATGTGTTGCTGATTGTTGCTACACATTTTCACGAATACATGGAAATGCATTTTTTTCGATATTAAAAACCAACGCAATTTTTTTTCGTTTCTAATAGAATATTGGCAAGGTGAAAAACTGGGAAATGCCGGTTTTGTCAGCTAGTTTGCAATAAAAACGTATACGGAAGTCACAATGACCAGCAATTAAGTGGAATGTACGGTGGCCGTGGAACGGACAATATTCTGCCTGAAATGGCTGTATGTCCTTCGAGCCAAAAGAGGCAAATTTTAAATAAAGAAAGAGGCTTTAAGACAAAAAATGCAAAGACATAGTGGAGAGTTATCCATTCAAGTACGAATCTTTCCACCCCAGGTAGACAGAAACAAATTTTGGAGCAGACAGCCGGCCTACACTTGTCACTGGGACTGACGTCATGACGGTGGCGACGTCTCCGACAGTGCAGCCAACGAAGTGCGCCGTTTCCTCCCAGCGACAGTCTCGAGCGGGTGGCCTCGGCTAAGGCAGACCCCCCCTAACCAGACGTTTCCCCGCCGCTAACCCGCCCACAGTAGCTGTCCAAATCAGTGGTTTCCAACCAGCGGCTCTCTCAGACCGCAGACGAAACTCGATGCACGACCGCAAACACTGACCGCACGCCGGAGCACACTCACCTCTGTCGCTCTTACAAAACAACTACTGGGAAAGCAAGAAGAAGAAGAAGAAGAAGAAGCTGCTTGTGGGACCCACGCACCGACAACAATCTGCGGGTATCAGCGTTAACATGTTGGACCTGAAAAAAAATGCATCGTTTTGAAAATTCTCATACTTTGTATGAATGACATCGTAATAAATCTCTATTTTCTGGAATTACTATTATATCAGTCACTTAATGTACTTTTCATTGTCATCGCAAAGTCAAATTTAACAAGCCTTCCATCTACATTTACATCTACATCTGCATTTATACAGAAACTCCACCATACAGCGTACGCCACGTGGAGGAGCGTACCCGGTATCACTGCTAATCATCCCTCAACAGAATGAAACTACAGAAACTAAAGTTAGTGGTATTCAGATGCAACAAATTGTGATTTATTTACGTATTTGGTAATCTAACAAGAAAACAGACAGATGGAATTATTACTCTATGATATAACTTACGGCTTTCTGTGTTTGATTTGAATATTATGTTTATGTCAATGAAAAAGACTTTGAAGTGCCAATCACTACGTATAATATTAACCATTATCCCATAGAAGGCAAAGGATCAAAATTAATGCAGAAATGAATCGTAAGAAAATGTTAATTGGAATACTCTCTCTCAAATTCTGAAGGTGGCAGGTATCAATTACAGGGAGTGAAAGAGAGAGTGAAAGGCTAATTTGTACAGATACCAGACGACAGTTATAGGAGTCCAGGGGCATGAAAGGGAAGCAGTGGTTGGGCAGCGAGTGAGACAGGGTTGTAGGCTATTCCAACGTTATTAAATCTGTATATTGTGCAAGCAATAAAGGAAACAACAGGAAAATTTGGAGTGGGAATTAACACTCATGGAGAAGAAATAAAAGTTTTGAGGTTTGCCAGTGACATCGTAATTCTGGCAGAGACAGCAAAGGACCTGGAAGAGCAGTTGAAAGGATTGGACGGTGTCTTGAAAGGAGGATTTAAGATGATCATCAACAAAAGCAAAACAAGGATAATGGAATGTAGTCGAATTAAATCAGGTGATGCTGAGGGAATTAGATTAGAAAATGAGAAACTTAAAGTAGTAAATGAGTTTTGCTATTTGGGGAGCAAAATAACTGATGATGGTTGACGTAGAGAGGATATAAAATGTAGACTGGCTATGGTAAGGAAAGCGTTTCTGAAGAAGAGAAATCTGTTAAGATCGAGTATTAAGTGTCAGGAAATCTTTTCTGAAAGTATTTGTATGGAGTGTAGCCAAATATTGAAGTGAAACATGGACGATAAACAGTTTAGACAAGAAGAGAATAGAAGCTTTCCAAATGTGATGCTACAGAAGAATTCTGAAGATTACATGGGTACATAACGTAACTAATTAGAGGTACTGAATAGATCTGGGGAGAAAACGAATTTGTGGCACAACTTGACTAGAAGAAGGGACACGTTCTGAGGCATCAAGGGATCACCAATTTAGTACTGTAGGGAAGTGTGGAGGGTAAAAGTCATAGAGGGAGGCCAAGAAATGAATACACTATGCAAGTTCAGAAGGCTGTAGATTGTAGTAGGTACCCCTAGATGAAGAGGCTAGCACGGGATAGAGTAGCATGGAGAGCTGTCAAACCAGTCTCTGGACTGAAGACTACAACAACAACAACAACAACAACAACAACAGTTAACTAAAGGCAAAGTACATACACTAATAGAACTGTCCGGTGACGCCCAGATCAGTGTTACAAATACCAATTCATTTCGTGTTCTCTCCCGTAGAAAGTTCGAAACCATTGCCGCAGATGTCAACTGCCCGTATCGTCACAAACCTCAGAGAATTCTAGACATGACAATGAAGGCCCACTGCAAGTATTCCGCACGATATCAAACGAAGCTGTGAGCTAGCTGACAGTGCCCGGTGGCGTAACTAGTGGTGCGAGATTTTTGCCGTTCTTATAATCAACATTGTATGTAATTGGTGGCGCAGATTCAGAACTGTGTGCATAAGAATAACGAACAAAAGGTTTTTGTCATCCCCAGCAGACATCAAACAGCCTTGTTAGGCCGTGGGTGCATTCGACGCATTGCCACATTTGAAAAGAGGAAAAATCGAATATCTTCGCCATTACTCACCTGTTGTGTCTTTATCGCTCGGTTCTTTGAAAAGGTGCAATTTTAGAATCCACTGTGAGCAATGGCGCTTTTCGATGTATCTGAATACAACAGTCCACTTCAAGCAGCTTCATTGGTCATGCTCTTTCCAAAACTGGTTAAGACAGACCTGCCGCCGCGCGGTATTAGCCGAGCGGTCTGAGGCGCTGCAGTCATGGACTGTGCGGCTGATCCCAGCGGAGGTTCGAGTCCTCTCTCGAGCATGGGTGTGTGTGTTTGTCCTTAGGATAATTTAGGTTAAGTAGTGTGTAAGCTTAGGGACTGATGACCTTAGCAGTTAAGTCCGATAAGATTTCACACACATTTGAACATTTTTGAACAGACCTGCAGAACTGTCACTGACAACGCGTGTCACTCGTCTCCCGTCACTGCCGGTTGGGTTCTTCTTGCGACCTCTTTTCTTACGTCGTGTAGACGTCTACACTGTTCTTGTGGGTAGGAAGTCAACGCACGTTGATACTCCAAAAGACACGGCAACTCCGGTAAAATAAATGGGCAAAAGAAAAAAAGAAAGAAAAAAACCAACGCAGCACGAAGGAAGTATCCGAATGGAACAGAAATCGATAGATGTGATATACATGTGCAGAAACACAAATGATTACAATTTCAGGGAAAATTGATTTATTCGACGGAAGGAGATTCCGAAGTTGAGCAAATCAATAACGCGTCGGCCTACGTGTCGCCGTTATGCAAAGAGTTATTCGGCTTGGTATTGATGTCCTCCTGAGCGATATAGTGCCAAATTGTGTCCATCGTCAAAACCACGAGCTGACTGGAGGGACCTGCCCATAATGCTCCAAACATTCTCTATCGGGAAGAGATCCGGCGACCATTCTGCCAAAGGTAGGGTTCAGCAAGCTTGGGGAAAAGCAGTAGAAATTCTCGCTGCGAGTGGGGGGACATTGTCTTGCTGAAATTTAAGCCCAGGATGGCTAGGTGTTGTGCTGTAAGGGTGCAGCGGAGCACAACCAGAGGGGTCGTGCTATGAAAGGAAATGGTACCATTACCCCTGGCTGTAGGGTCATATGGTGGGCGATGGTCATGGTGGTATTCGACCTCCGTCCGGGACGTCTTCAGACACACGTCTTCGGCCTGGCATCTTATTGATTGGAGTAGAATTGCCTTCGATGAATAGTCTCGCTTCGAAATGAGCCCCGATGACCACCGTAGATGCGTCTGGAGACCACCTGGACAGCAGTGGGACACCAGTCTAGCTGTTACCCCCCGTACGGACCGATAACCAGGAGTGAGGGTCTAGGGTGCCGTTCAGCACAGCGGTACGTCCAGTCATATTCTACGCTGTGTTTCGTTGTTTTGCATGGCTAGCCGTCCTGGGCTTACATTCCAGGAAGATAACGCCCACCTGCACATGTCGAGAGGTTCTACTGCTTGTCTTCGTCCTTCCCAAACCCCAGGTTGGACAGCAACCGAGAACGATCGGAGCATTATGGGCAGGGCACTCGAACCAGCTTGGAATTTTGACGATGTAACGCGGATGGCACGATATCGCACAGGAAAAGATTCAGCAACAACTTTCACCGAAGCCAAGCCGAATAGCTCCTTGCATAACCGCCAGACGTGATCTACTGATTTGCTGAATTTGTGAAGATCTTTCTCTTGAATAAATCATCCAATTTTTTAAAATTATAATCATCATTTCGTTATATCTGCCCCACGCGGATAATTCCTTGGTGGTGCGTCGCCCTTTTTTTATCTTACATCGTATAATAAATTTTCTTGAGACAGAAAAACTTCAGTCCACGAAGTTTTAGTAATTAGTTCGTCTGCACGTGTACATCACGTCTGCCGATTTCTGTCCCATTCGGATAATTCCTTCACGGTGCGTCAATTTTTTTTTTTTTTTTTTTTTTTGTGTGTAGTGAATTTTCTTGAGACAGAAAAGCTTCAGTCCACGAATCAGCATGGCTTTAGAAAGCTCGTACGAAATTCAACTTGGCCCTTTTCTCACATCAAGTTCTGCGAACCATGGATGAAGGGCAATAGGAAGGCTCTATATTCTTAGAGTTCCGAAAAGCATTTGACACGGTGTCCCACTGCAAAATGTTAACGAAGGTACGAGAATACGGAATAGGATCCCAAATACGTGAGTAGCTGGAAGACTTCTTAAGTAACGGAGTCCAGTATGTTATCCTCGACGGAGAGTGTTCACCAGAGACAAGAGTACCTTCAGGAGTGCCCCAGGGAAGTTTGACAAGACCGCTGTTATTTTTTATATACATAAAAGGACGGGCATCAATCTGCGGCTCTACACTGATGATGCTGTGGTGTATGGGAAGGTGCCGTCGATGAGCGAGCGCAGGAGAACACAGGATGGAATTCCTATTGGTGTCAAGAATGTCAGCTAGCTCTAAATGGAGAATAATGTAAGTTAATGAAGAAGTGGAGGAAAAACAAAGCCGTAATGTCCGGTTACAGTTTTAGTGAGGTGCTGCTTGACACAATCACTTCGAATAAATATCTATGCGTAACGCTGCAAATTTATATGAAAAGGAACGTGCATGGGAGGATTGTGTAAAGGAGGACTTCAGTTTGTTGGGAGAATATTAGAAAGCGTGGTTAATCTGCGCAGAAGAGCGAATAGACACTAGTGAGACCCATTCTTGAGTACTTTTCCAGTGCTGGGATCCGCACCAAGTCGGAATGAAGTAAGACATCGAAGTAGGTCATGGGCGAGCCACTAAATTTGCTACCGGTATGATCGAACAACACGCAAGCAATAAGTAGATGCTTCGGAAAAAAATGGGAATCCCGGGACAGAAGTCGATGCTTTTTACAAGAGGCACTATTGCAGAAATTTAGAGAACTGCCTTTCGAGGCAGAATGGGGAACGATTCCACTGCAGCCAACATACGTTTCGCGTAAGGACCACGAAGATGAGAGAAATTAGAGCTCACAAAGGGGCGTATAGATAGTCGTTTTTCCCTCACTGTATTTACATGTACAACAGGAAATGTAATGACCAGTAGTGGTACATGGTACCTTCCTCCACGAAAAGTACAGTGGCTTGCGGAGTCTATATGCAGATATGCATCTGCATCTACATCTAGATGGGTACTCTGCAAATCACACTTAAGTACCTGGCAGAGAGTTCATCTAACAACCTTCACAATAATTCTCTATTATTCCAATCTCGAAAAGCGGGCGGAAAAATACGAACAACTATATCTTTCTGTGAGAGCTCTGATTTCTCTTATTTTATTCTGGTGATCGTTTCTCACTATGTAGGTCAGCGTCAATAACATATTTTCGCATTTGGAGGAGCAAGTTATGATTGAAATTTCGTGAGAAGTTTCCGTCGCAGTAAAAAATTGCTTTGTTTTAATGATGCCCCCACAAATCCTGTATCATCTCAGTGACACTCGCCCTTGCTTCGCGATAGTACAAAACGTGCAGGCCTTCTTTGAACTTTCTCGATGTACTCCGTCAGTACCTTTCTAAAATGTACGTTGTTAATATATTTCAACAACAATTAACGAATTTAGTATTATCCCAGAGGGGGTAGGTCATGTATCTTGACGAGACCTTGGGACCTCACTTTCCGTTCTTTAGTAGACCTGTTAAATTTTTTAAGTGTTCTGCCAATAAAAGGCAGTCTTTGGTTCACCTTCCCGACAACATTTTCTAGAGTTCTTTCCAGTTTAAGTTGTTCGCAATTATAATTCCTAGGTATTTAGTAGAATTTACTGCCTTAGATCGATTTCTCGTGTAACCGAAGCTCAACAGATTCCTTTTAGCACTCATGTGGATGACCTGACATTTCTCATTATTTACAGTCAGTTGCCAATTTTCGCACCATAGAGATATATTTTCTAAATCGTTTTGCGATTTGTTTTTATCTTCTGATGAGTCTACTAGACGATAAACGACAGCCTCAGTTGCAAACAACCTAAGACGGCTGCTCAGATCTTCTCCCAAATCGTTTATATAGATAAGGAGCAGCAAAGGGCCTATAACACCGCCTTCGGGAATGCCGAAGACACTTAGATTTTACCGGATGGCTTTCTGTCAGTTACTGCGAACCGTGACCACTCTGATAGAAAATCATGAAACCAGTTACATAACTGAGAAAATACACTATAAGCATGCAATTTCACTACAAGCCGCTTGTCTGGTACAGTGACAAAAGCCTTCTGGAAATCTAGAAATAGGGGATCAATTTGAAATCCCCTGTCAATCGCACTCAGTACTTCGTGTGTGTAAAGAGCTAGCTGTGTTTCACAAGAACGATGTTTTCTAAATCCGTGATGACTGTGTGTCAATAAACAGTTCTCTTCGAGTAAATTCATAATGTTCCAACAAAATATATGATCCAAAATCCTGCTGCATTTCGACGTTAATGATACGGACGTAAAATTTAGTGGATTGCTCCTACAACCTTTCTTTAATATTGCTGTGACCTGTGCACCTTTCCAGTATTTGGGTACGGATCTTTCGTCGAGCGACCTATTCCTTCAACGTATTCAGAAAGGAACGTAACTGCGGTTCAATCTGGACCAGAAGAGTTGCTTTTATTAAGTGATTTACGTTGCTTCAGTAGTCCGAGGATTTCTAATTCTAAGTTACTCATGTTCGCAGCTGTTCTTGATTCTAATTCTGGAATATTTACCTCACCTTCTGTCGTGAAGGAATTTTGGAAGGCTGTGTTTAATAAATCAGCTTCCGCAGCACTGTCGTCGATAGTATTTCCATTTAAATCGCGCAGAGAAGACATTTATTGTGCCTTGGCGCCAGCATACTTTACATACGACCAGAATCTCTTCGGATTTTCTGTCAGGCTTCGAGAGAAAGTTTCGTTGCGGATACTGGTATAAGCATCTCGCAGTGTGTCCCGCGCTAAATTTCGGACTTCTGTAAACCACTGCCAATCTTGGGGATTTTGCGCCTGTTTAAATTTGGCATGCTATTTTAGTTGTTTCTGCAACAGTGTTCTGACTTGTTCTGTGTACTAAATGGCATCACCTCAGTCGATTATTAATTTATTAGGTATAAATCTCTCAATTGCTGAAGACACTCTTTTTGTGAATTGAAGCCACATGCGGTCTACACTTACATTGTTAATATGGATGGTGTAGAGATGTCTCTCACTAAGAGGTCAACTGAATTTTTATCCGCTTTTTTGAATATGTATGTTTTCCGTTTATTTCTGGAGGTTGTAATATTCAGTATTCAGTCTCGCTACGACAATCCTGTGTTCGCCAATCCCTGTATCCGTTTTGATACTCGTTATTAGTTCAGGATTATTTGTTGCTAAGAGGTCAAGTGTGTTTTCACAACCGTTTACTATTTGCTTGGGCTCATGTACTACTCGAAATAATTTTCAGAGAAAGCGTTTAGCACAATTTCGGATGATATTTTATGCGTACCTCCAGATTTAAACATGTATTTTCGTCAACATATTGAGGGTAAATTAAATTCATAAACAATGTATGAATCGGATGCAATTTGAAATTAAACTCAAGTTACCTTTGAACCTTTCAGCAATTGTATCATCTGGTTTGGGAGGTCGGTAAAACGATCCAATTATTATTTTATTCCGGTTGCCAAGAATGATCTCTGCTCATACTAACTCACAGGAACCACCAACTTCAATTTCGGTATAAGATAAACTACACGCCAGACCCTACTGTGTTTAGCCTATCCTTTCGGAACACCGTTAGGTTCTTCGCAAAAATTTCGGCTGAACTTATCTGCGGCTTTAGCCAGCTTTCGATGTCTATAACAGCATGAGTTGAGCATCAGTCCTTCCTGTTAGCGGTTTGAGCTCTGGTATTTTCCCAACACAAGTTCGACAGTTTCCTCTGGAAAGTTTTAGAAATTTGTGGTAAGGTCTTATGGAACCAAACTGCTGAGGTCATCGGTCCCTAAGCTTACACACTACTTAACCTTACTTACGCTAAGGACAACACACACACATCCATGCCCGAGGGAGGACTCGAACCTCCGACGGGAGGAGCCCAGCGAACAGTGACAAGACGCCTAAGACCACGCGGCTACCCCGCGCGGCACAACTCTTGTGCCGATGGTTCCGTATCTATATTCTTCCTGTGTTCGACCTGCACACTCTGAGGCTGAAGCCCTCTTTTTGTGTTTTCCCGAGACCCTCTAACCTAAAAAACCGCCCAGTCCACGCCACACAGCCCCTGCTACACATGTAGCCGCGTCCTGTGTGTAGTGGGCTCCTGACCTATTCAGCGGAACGCGAAACCCTGTCACCCTACGCCGCAAGTTGAGGAATCTACAGCATACACGGTCGCAGAACCGTCCGAGCCCCTTATTCATACCCTCTACTCGGCTCTGTGTCAAATGTCCGCTATCGCTCCTCTCGACTTTACTGCAAATGGTGAGCTCTGCTTTCATCTTGGAAGCAAGGCTGGAGGCCTTTACCACTTCTGTTAGCCGCTCGGAACAATAGAGAATCTCATCCGATGCAAAGAGACACATGACACACAGCATTGGTACCAACGTGAGCCACCGCCTGCAGCTGGCTGCACCCTGTGGTTTTCATGGCATCCAGAAAGACCCGTTCCCCGTCTAGAATGACTCCAACCGGTATGCACACGGAGTGCGCATTGGCTTTCTTCCCCTTATTGGCAGCCATGTCCCAAAGAGGCCCCATAACGTGCCTAACATTGGAGCTCCCGACTACCAATACGAGTTCCTAACACGGTGTGGTTGTGGGCGTGTCCAAACACGATAGTTTATTTCTGCTGCGCAGAAAGACACAATCGTGTTTGGACACGCCCACAACGACTGGCACTTACACAACACTTTTCCGCCAGGAATTACGTCAGCGTTCGAGACTCATACGGTCGCCTGTTACAAATTCTAATCCTACTACAGCACTCTAAAGCGCCCATTGCATTGTTTTCAGAGGGACGACTAATATTTTGTGTAGTGAGCCTGTTGAACTGAGTTGCGGTATTGGGTGATATACGACTGTCCACAAGACAGTCCTCAAGAAGGATCCGTGGAAACACAGTTTGACAGTCTCTGATAAAATACTACGGCAATGATCATTAGTTTGTTGACGATCGTCGTCAAACTCCTATGACGACAGGATGGCTGAGGCATAAATTCGTATAAGTTCGGTTGGTACTTGCTTACAGCTGTACCCTCATTGCTGGTTGTATATTGACTTGACGAACCCATTCATCTGAACAAGAATTGCTGCTGCAAAAAGTTGGGTATCGCTTCTTCGTATTGTTATACCTGACGGAAAAGAATATCAGAAAATATTATATACTTGTCCAATAAACAGCACTGGCCCTGGTTTACGTTCATCAGCGAACAGAAGTTTGAAGTGCTAAATAGAAAGCAATATCGATAAAGTAGCATAGTTACATTTAGCTGATACTGAAAGGTGTGTGACTGTAAACGATTGGTGATTCAGATTATTGAAAAATTGTTTAGATAAAGTACGTAACTGTGTTCGTGAGATGCGAAATCTTAACTTTTTATGAGAGTAAATAACTGACAAGAACGATTTAATATGTATTCTTTAGCTTTGACAACCGCTCTTTCCATTAACGAAGGTTGTAACGTTCTTTTAAAATGATTTGACATAATAACAATACAGTTACGTAGAATGAAGTCTGATCAGCGGAATGAGCACTGAACGCAAATTGTCGTGTGGCGTGTTGTAACTGCAAGTGGTGTGCTTATTCTGTGTTATTGTTAGCAAAACTTTACACGAATCGATTGGGCAGTGCAACTCCCAATACCAATAAAGAAATTCAGTCACCGCAAAATACATTCAGCCCCTTGAGCACTGAATCCTAAGGCCCTGCTCAGAGCTATTAAGTTTGGTCCCTGTGCAGATAACAAATAAATGAAATTGTCTCACCTCTAAAGCAGCAACGGTGTAGCGCGATATGTTCTGGTCTCTCATAAAAAAATGTAAATGCCAGCTACAAGCTCAGCAGTGTGCAACACTGACCGTAATACTTGAAATGCACATGAAATTCATTTGGCCGATAAACGAGATTTAAGAAAATTCAACTACTTTAAAAAATATATGACCTGGCTTGGGATGCGGTACTGATTATGGTGAATTACTAACACTCAGTTGTTTTAGCAAAACTATATTGTAAATTAAGTTTGTCTTTTAAAAAACATCTGACAATTGAAGCTACATTACTCAAAATTGATTCACAAATAATGAGATTCAAACAGCACGTATTATCTGACGTCATTAATTCAACATAAATGTAAACCATCAAATTACATACAATTCTTAACAAATCTTAAAACCATAAAAAAATGAAATGACAAACTAGTCTTTTCTCAAAACAGTTTACGTACATTCTGGGGTTACACAACAATTACAAATTATCAGCCAACTCATCTATACTATCGCGCTGGCAAAAACAAAAATCATAATTATTTAATATTTTTTGCCTTGGTTGCCTGAAGACTTCTGTTTCCATGTTCAACAATACTGAAATGCCTAAATTAATTTAACTCTTGGTGGCTTCACACAGCGCACCACAGAGACTGCCTACTCCATCGTCTTTCCCTCACAAACAGCTACCTACGACTGTGCGCCCAGCGCTCTCTTACTCCAACAAAGCAGTACTGTATCTTTGGGTCTGCGGTCGCGCACAGTCAGCGATCTGCATTATCGAGCCTACCAGAGGTATTCAGCGCACAGTCATCGACCTGCATTATCGGGCCTATCAGAGACATTCATTATTTATAGTATACTAGTTTCACTTTAATTTATTAATGTTGTTGTTGTGGTCTTCAGTCCTGAAACTGGTTTGATGCAGCTCTCCATGCTACTCTATCCTGTGCAAGATTCTTCATCTCCCAGTACCTACTGCAGCCTACGTCCTTCTGAATCTGCTTAGTGTATTCATCTCTTGGTCTCCCTCTACGATTTTTACCCTCCACGCTGCCCTCCAGTACTAAATTGGTGATCACTTGATGCCTCAGAACATGTCCTACCAACCGATCCCTTCTTTCAGTCAAGTTGTCCAACAAACTCCTCTTCTCCCCAATTCTATTCAATACCTCCTCATTAGTTATGTGATCTACCCATCTAATCTTCAGCATTCTTCTGTAGCACCACATTTCGAAAGATTCTATTCTCTTCCTGTCCAAACTATCTATCGTCCATGTTTCACTTCCATACATGGCTACACTCCATACAAATACTTTCAGAAACGACTTCCTGACACTTAAATCTATACTCGATGTTAACAAATTTCTCTTCTTCTGAAACGCTTTCCTTGCCATTGCCAGTCTACATTTTATATCCTCTCTACGTCAACCATCATCAGTTATTTTGCTCCCCAAATAGCAAAACTCCTTTACTACTTTAAGTGTCTCATTTCCTAATCTAATTCCCTCAGCATCACCCGACTTAATTCGACTACATTCCATTATCCTCGTTTTGCTTGTGTTGATGTTCATCTTATACCCTCCTTTCAAGACACTGTCCATTCCGTTCAACTGCTCTCCCAACTCCTTTGCTGTCTCTGACAGAATTACAATGTCATCGGCGAACCTCAAAGTTTTTATTTCTTCTCCATGGATTTTAATTCCTACTCCAAATTTTCTTTAGTTTCCTTTACTGCTTGCTCAATATACAGATTCAATAGCATCGGGGAGAGGCTACAACCCTGTCTCACTCCCTTCCCAACCACTGCTTCCCTTTCATGTCCCTCGACTCTTACAACTGCCATATGCTTTCTGTACAAATCGTAAATAGCCCTTCGCTCCCTGCATTTTATCCCTGCCACCTTCAGAATTTGAAAGACAGTATTCCAGTCAACATTGTCAAAAGCTTTCTCCAATATTGGAACTAATTGCAAAAACTATTGATGAGGTATGAATGCATGGTCTTGTGGCGATATAAATTAGCAAAATATTTGCGATGGTTAAAATTCCACGAACTTTCTACCGAGCCCTCCTCGCGCATTGTCACGGGGCCTCTCCGTTATATAGCCGCGCTGCTGGCTGTGACGTCACTGGTGCTCCCTCTCTCGCCGAGTAGGGTCATGTTTCAATCCTGTGTCCGTCGCGCCCGCTTGAACCTCGGGATGCATGGTTTCCAAGCTGCGCGGAGCTGCAAACCGCCATCCTTATTGTTGGTGATATAACGGTTAGTTTTGATGTGGTCTCCCTATTAATGCAAGTTCCTGTCAAAGGCTGTGGTTATCTCCTCTCCCAGTTATTTGATAGTACAATTGCGAGACTGTTTAAGTACACGTTGACATCGCGATATTTCCTAAATTGTGGCCAGTATTTCAACCCGTTGGAAGCAGTGGTGATGGCAAGCCCGTTAGTTCCATGCATAGCCAAACATTTACACGGATCCAGCGAAACAAAATTCTTTTTGTCACGAAGATTTCTTATAACACCTCAACTGCATTCCCGAACACATTTTCTCGATAAAAGGCGGCGTTGTGTATACCATTTTTGGGTTGACAGAAAACATCTTTACTGTTAGTGTTATCATGCTTAATATGGTGCTTGATAACTTCACTATTAAGTGTTTCAGATGGCGTGGGTGGCTCAGCAGAGCGGCCATATGCCTCACTCCAGTCGGTATTGTCGTCAGTATCAATGGAATGTAATGAAATTTCTGACGTGGTAAGCTTAACTTTGTTTTCCGATTTGGTCGGCACAATGGGTTCATTAATGTTTTCCCAGATTATCAAACTGCTGCCGCTAACCGTAGTGTCGGAGGAAAAACTGACGATGTCATGCCTCTATTAAGAGGTCATGGTTAACTTCTCAGCAAAATTTTGGTAGGTGTCACTACGTTGACGTCTTATAGCATTAGTGTCGTCTCTTAAAGGTTTGGTACTGTCTGCGCATTTTATCGCAAAGACATTTTTCACTAGCCTTAATTTCTGTATCTATCTGTTTCAAATGGTTATCTGTCGTTTCTCTGTATGATTTAAGCTCGTCACGTATGTTGGAAAACCGTTCATTGAACTGAATGGTGTTGTCATCTTGTTTTTCTCGTATTTCTCGTATGATGGAAAGCTGTTCACTGAACTGAGTGGTGGTGACATCTTGTTTCTCTCGTATGATGGAAAATTTTTCATCATTTTTATTGAGCTGTTCATTGAACTGAGTATTTTGTTTAACCATCATTTGATCAGTCTCATTAAATCGTTCATTGAACACGTGCATGAGATTTTGAAACATCGCTTCCATATTACTTACAATTGATGAGTCGGATGTCACCTGTGTTGAGTTTTGAGATGTGGGGACATCTACAACCATGGACGTTTCGTTTGTTGCATTGTCTGCATAATTACCGTTAAATGAGATTTGGCGGACTTTTTAAAACAGATTGAGTATTTTGCACTATTGTTTCCTCTGACATACTATTGGCAATCTGATTAATTGTGTGAGAAGTAGGTAAATCACTGACCTGATTCGGTAAACAATAAATTTTGAATTGTGCACATCAGCCATGTGCAGATCAGCGGCGTCCACAATACCGGAATCTAAAAAAGACAAAATTTCAACACTCAACTCAATGAAAAAAAAAACAAGGCGGAGCATAAGAATGCCAACGAAGTGTGGAAATTTTTTTTATACTAATTAGTTTACTGCGTTGCGCAAAAAATCTAACTACTTTATCGCTACAGAGTGGTTGAGGGAACAAAATATATTTATCTATTTTAATATCAAAGATTTCACAAAGCGAACGTTCTTTTAAAATGATTTGAAATAATAATCTTTACAATTACGCAGAGTCCTCGGTTCTATTCCCGACCAGGTCGGAAATTTTCTTTGGTCGGAAACCGGGTGTTCGTATTGTCATCATCTCCTCATCATCGTTGCACAAGCCGCCGAAGAGGCGTCAAGTAGAAGGACTTGCACTACACAGCCGAACTATCGCAGACGGGGTCTCCTCATACAATCATTTCATTAATTTGTCTGCACATCTGTCAGTTGTGTTGGAATTAGAAATGATGTTTGCCACCAAACTTCTGGTGAAAATGTGCCGTTACGTTGAGTATCTGGATTGTTTGATCAAGTAATTAGCCGATCACTGGCTTCCTAGCACATTCCGTCCACTGCTTGACGATGTTGTTCGAGAACATGTTACACTTGCTGCAGTCACCGAATCTTTATGTTACCGATTACTTAGAGGAAAATTTAGTTCTCTTAACGATATCTTGTGAACATCATCCATGCTAGAGTGGTCCTCAGAAACCCACTCTAGTACTAAAAGCTTAAGGTGGGACACCCTTCTTAAAGTGAGCTGAACTTATTACTATACAGGGGAGGAAAGGCATGAGAAGGGTTAACTACAAGTAAATGACGCAGCTAATACTGAAATTAATAGCAAGATGGTGCAATCATATGGACAACATATATGGTCCAAGAAGGTAACTTTCTTCTGTTAGTATTAATTGCACCATTTACTTGCAGTTAACCCCTCTAACGTCTTTCTCCCCTATGTAGTAACAAGTTCAACTCAATTTCAGACGGATGTCCGACTTTCAGCATTTAATACTCGCGTGGGTTTCTGAGGACCACTCTAGCATGAATGATGCTCACCAGGTATCTTTAAGAGAACTAAAGCTTCCTCTGAGTAATCGGTATCATTAAGATTCGGTAACTGTTCTCCAACAAGATGGTGAAGCAGTGGACGAAATGTGCTAGGAGGCCAGTGATCTAAGTAATTAATCGATCGAACACTCCAGATAACGTAGCGGCGCATTTTCACCAATATTTTGGAGACCTGAGCGTCTAAATCAGCATTAAAGGTATGTGAAACATGATTTCTAATTCCAACACGTCTGACAGCTGTCCAGCCAAATGAATGGAATGACAGTATGACACTAATGGCCAGGAGGCCCTGTATGCGGTAGTTCGATCGTGTAGTGCAAGTCTTTCTATTTGACGCAACTTTGGCAACTTGTGCGACGATGATGATGAGATAATGACAACACAAACACCCACTTTTCGACGAAAGAAAACTTCTAACTTGGCCGGGAGTAGAACCCAGGACCCCAGGACCTAGAGGCAGCAAAGCTAAATACTAGACCACAACATTTAGACGACTTGCCGTCTTCGTGAGGCAATCACCGAAAAAATGTGTATAATACGGAAGCATGGTATCCAACGTATTCGACCCAAAAGCCTGTTCTTCACTACGTTATATGACTACTAAGATTGTCATGTTGTTGTTGTTGTGGTCTTCAGTCCTGAGACTGGTTTGATGCAGCTCTCCATGCTACTCTATCCTGTGCAAGCTTCTTCATCTCCCAGTACCTACTGCAACCTACATCCTTCTGAATCTGCTTAGTGTATTGATCTCTTGGTCTCCCTCTACGATTTTTACCCTCCACGCTGCCCTTCAATGCTAAATTTGTGATCCCTTGATGCCTCAAACATGTCCTACCAACCGATCCCTTCTTCTAGTCAAGTTGTGCCACAAACTTCTCTTCTCCCCAATCCTATTCAATACCTCCTCATTAGTTACGTGATCTACCCACCTTAACTTCAGCATTCTTCTGTAGCACCACATTTCAAAAGCATCTATTCTCTTCTTGTCCAAACTGGTTATCGTCCATGTTTCACTTCCATACATGGCTACACTCCATACAAATACTTTCAGAAACGACTTCCTGACACTTAAATCAATACTCGATGTTAACAAATTTCTCTTCTTCAGAAACGATTTCCTTGCATTGCCAGTCTACATTTTATATCCTCTCTACTTCGACCATCATCAGTTATTTTGCTCCCAAAATAGCAAAACTCCTTTACTACTTTAAGTGTCTCATTTCCTAATCTAATCCCCTTAGCATCACCCGATTTAATTTGACTACATTCCATTATCCTTGTTTTGCTTTTGTTGATGTTCATCTTATACCCTCCTTTCAAGACACTGTCCATTCCGTTCAACTGATCTTCCCAGTCCTTTGCTGTCTCTGACAGAATTACAATGTCATCGGCGAACCTCAAAGTTTTTATTTCTTCTCCATGGATTTTAATACCTAGTCAGAACTTTTCTTTTGTTTCCTTTACTGCTTGCTCAATATACAAATTGAATAACATTGGGGAGAGGCTACAACCCTGTCTCACTCCTTTCCCAACCACTGCTTCCCTTTCATGCCCCTCGACTCTTATAACTGCCATCTGGTTTCTGTACAAATTGTAAATAGCCTTTCGCTCCCTGTATTTTACCCCTGCCACCTTCAGAATTTGAAAGAGAGTATTCCAGTTAACGTTGTCAAAAGCTTTCTCTAAGTCTACAAATGCTAGAAACGTAGGTTTGCCTTTTCTTAATCTTTCTTCTAAGATAAGTCGTAAGGTTAGTATTGCCTCACGTGTTCCAACATTTCTACGGAATCCAAACTGATCTTCCCCGAGGTCCGCTTCTACCAGTTTTTCCATTCGTCTGTAAAGAATTCGCGTTAGTATTTTGCAGCTGTGACTTATTAAACTGACTGTTCGGTAATTTTCACATCTGTCAACACCTGCTTTCTTTGTGATTGGAATTATTATATTCTTCTTGAAGTCTGTGGGTATTTCGCCTGTCTCATACATCTTGCTCACCAGATGGTAGAGTTTTGTCATGACTGGCTCTCCCAAGGCCATCAGTAGTTCTAATGGAATGTTGTCTACTCCCGGGGCCTTGTTTCGACTCAGGTCTTTCAGTGCTCTGTCAAACTCTTCACGCAGTATCTTATCTCCCATTTCATCTTCATCTACATCCTCTTCCATTTCCATAATATTGTCCTCAAGTACATCGCCCTTGTATAAACCCTCAATATACTCCTTCCACCTTTCTGCCTTCCCTTCTTTGCTTAGAACTGGGTTGCCATCTGAGCTCTTGATATTCATACAAGTGGTTCTCTTCTCTCCAAAGGTCTCTTTAATTTTCCTGTAGGCAGTATCTATCTTACCCCTAGTGAGACAAGCCTCTACATCCTTACATTTGTCCTCTAGCCATCCCTGCTTAGCCATTTTGCACTTCCTGTCGATCTCATTTTTGAGACGTTTGTATTCCTTTTTGCCTGCTTCATTTACTGCATTCTTATATTTTCTCCTTTCATCAATTAAATTCAATATTTCTTCTGTTACCCAAGGATTTCTATTAGCCTTCGTCTTTTTACCTACTTGATCGTCTGCTGCCTTCACTACTTCATCCCTCAGAGCTACCCATTCTTCTTCTACTGTATTTCTTTCCCCCATTCCTGTCAATTGTCCCCTTATGCTCTCCCTGAAACTCTGTACAACCTCTGGTTCTTTCAGTTTATCCAGGTCCCATCTCCTTAAATTCCCACCTTTTTGCAGTTTCTTCAGTTTCAATCTGTAGTTCATAATCAATAGATTGTGGTCAGAATCCACATTTGCCCCTGGAAATGTCTTCCAATTTAAAACCTGGTTCCTAAATCTCTGTCTTACCATTATATAATCTATCTGATACCTTTCAGTATCTCCAGGATTCTTCCAGGTATACAACCTTCTTTTATGATTGTCATATACAGAAAATATTACAGGATACAGACAAGGAGCTATGCGAGGAACATCAGTTAATTAGTCGACTGAAGCATAAAGCCAATAAGGTACGAAAAATCTCGAATCTGTTGAAACAAAAATGCTAGAAAATATCTAAAGTCGGCACAGAAGTTTTAATCCAAGCAAAACTTAGGTTCTGGATCTCGATTTATTGACTCTTGAATACATTCTCATGTCTCAGGTCGAAAATACCAATTTTACGTAAATGTAACGGAACGGCTGAGCAACACTCCGAAACAAATTCACACCGTTGATACCAGAGGGTACCGAGACTCGAGCTCGGTTATAAATTCTCGCACGATCCAAATAGTACCTCAAGTAGCAAATACGATAGTGAGTAGCACTAGCTCGTGGATTACAGTCCTGTCCTGTAACTGTAACAAAATAGTGCATGCGCTTTCTAAAAAGGAACTCTTGTAGAAGCGGCACCTCAGTCTCACAGGATGGTTGAATAATCAGTGCATTAGAACACTTTAAATCCTTGGCACTGAAGCTCGTTTAGAAACCTCACACCCGGGCCCCTGCGCCGTATGTAAATGCTGCTCTTTTTACTATGGGAGTAATATCCAATTTCTCTGACACTAGAATTGGGAAGTTTTTTTTTTCTGTTTTTGCTTATTTTCATTCTGCTGTACCCTACGGTATATTTGGAAGGAAATGCTGACATTCACAGAGACTATTCTTAACCCTTTAAAGGCTGCCAAGAAGATCTTGCAGAGTTTCGCGCTGACTGTTGTTCGAGCATTTACCAGTACATGTTTCCTTCATTAAATTTTTGGTTGATAATAGCGGCGCATTGAAAACCAACTATGGCACATACTTGGATGATTTACTCTTGGATTACTCTTCTTTAGCAATTGTACAGTAGAAACGTAAAAGTTTAATTGATAAACGCCAGTTTCTACTATCAATGTTGAAAGCCTCCCTTTTGGCACACTCCTTTTATTGTGCATAGGAGTTCTTCAGTAGTTCCGTGTGTTTGGCGTGTTGCTTATACTATCATAAATCTTTATTATGTTTTTAATGTTTAATTTCTGCAACCTTACTTCTGGGTTCTTAAACTTTCCTATAAGTTTCCTGCTACCTATGTAGTGATTCGCCATTGGCCAAGTACTGCGGATCCCATCATTCTACGTAAACTGTCGAACTGAATTAATTTGTACTGGGACCTCTTTTCCACGCAGACTATTCTGAAGTGAGGTGAAGGAGGTTCGAGTCCTCCCTCGGGCATGGGTGTGTGTGTTGTCCTCAGGATAATTTAGGATAAATAGTGTGTAAACTTAGGGACTGATGACCTTAGCAGTTAAGTACCATACTTGAACATTTGAAGTGAGGCGGGCACGACCACGATCTATCGATGGAGACGCTTGGTTGTCTCGTGCGTCTTCATTCGCTGGTGAATATAGGAAGTAGTTTTTGGGAGCCTGCATCATTACTTTACGATGACTCATAGCAATCCTAGAAGCGCCACATCCGACAATTTGGACACAAAATTGACTGAAATGTCACATACCGGAGAGCCAGACCTATTGTTAGGTAATCAACACCCGATGCGTGAAGACGTTAAGTGAATAATAATAACGACAGCCAAATAATAATATTTCTGAAAAGGAGATAAAATTTCGTATTCACTTTTGCTGACTTCAAGAAAGGCCTGACCAAGTTTACAGGGAGCCATTTTTTAATATGCTCAGCGAACAGGGCTTAGATGGTAAAACAGGAGACCTAATTAAGCAGTCACTAACAAACACCAATTCTGAACCGAAATTTCTAGAAGTTTTGAAGAATTGGGATCAAAATTGAATGGGGCAGAAAGATGGTCTATCCTCGCTGCTCTTTAACTGTTTTCTACAAAAATTCATCAGGAAATGGAGAATGTCAGTAGGAGAAAGCTATACCAACGAGGAACTTATTTCATTACAAAAGGGACAGTCTATGAATAGACTGTTTAGCATTTGTGGAAGACCCAGCTATTTTTTCAGACTCAATAAAACAGCCGCCAGACAATTAGAATAGCTGAAACAACAAGCAAAAAATGCAGACTTACAAATCTCCTTCCAGAAAACGAAATTTATGACCAACCTTAAGGAAGCCCCAAATGTATTGTAAACTAAATATGGAAAAGTTGAGAGAACCAACAATTTCTGGTGTCTAGGACAACTAACTGAACAAGATGTTTCGGAGAAACAAACCATTCAAGCAAGAGTTAATAAGATGAAAAGAGCATCCTGCCTCACAAATGACGTATATAATTAGGAAGCAGTATCCATAAATACTAAACTTACACCCAAATCCACAGAAGTACTTTATGATGCAGAATGTTTAACTCTGAACAAAAAGACAATGATGGAAGCACTGGAAATCACAGAAACAAAAATGACAAGAAAAATTCTGGGATCAGTTAAAAAGCAAACATAACACAGGAGGCGTGATAATAGTAAACTTTATACACATATTGAAAAATTTACAAATATGATTAGGGAAAGAAGAGTAGTTTTCTAGGGCCACATCCAAAGGATGAATCTTAACAGACTACCAAAAAGATTGTTCACTTACTTCGGTTGATCATAAATGGATCACATGAGGAGCAAAGAATTTGAAAGGTACATGAACGAACTCCACATTGCTGCACAAGGTACTGAGAAACGTCTGCCACTCAGAAAGAAATTACAAGATATCAATGTTTTCCAAGAAAAAAATAAAAAGAAGACTGGAGCCATTTGGAGGGAAGAAAGAAGAGAAACACATAGACACAAGATGAGAGAAATGTGGAGGAAAGAAGGAAAAATGGTTGAAATGGCTCTAAGCACTGTGGGACTTAACATCTGAGGTCATCAGTCCCCTAGACTTAGAACTACTTAAACCTAACTAACCTAAGGGCATCACACACATCCATGCCCGAGGCAGGATTTGAACCTGCGACCGTAGCAGCAGTGCGGTTACGAACTGAAGTGCCTAGAACCGCTCGGCCACAGCGGCCGGCAGGAAATAAGGAGAAGCAGTTGAAATAACCGTAGTCCATTGCGGCTAGTACGTAAAAGAAGATGATGAAGAAGAAGAAAAGAGAATTAGAGGCAGTGCACTCATCACCAGCTACTCGGAAGGGGACGAAAACCCGAAAGCTTGCGGACTTCAACATAACTGGAGCACACTGAAGAAGACCCTGCAGGTTTTCCATGGAATCTTAATGTTTCATTACAGCCCAGGTAGCGATTATACGTAAGACCGTTGTCCACAACACATGACAAGGCAACTGGAGCAGCCGCCGAATATCTGTCTTAAAAACGAAAAGACCAACTTGACTGGACAAAGAAATATGTACTTTGTATACCTATTATTTGTAGGAATGTAATTAAATCTTAAAGCCAAAATATTACTGACACGTGCTTCCATTACCTTAATGTTACCGAGGAGTAAAGTGAGGCCATGCAAGTAAATAATCTGGTTCCAAATGTTATCGTTGAAACAAGAAAAAATACAGTTTACTGGGATTATTGATATTTAACATTAAATACGAAACACTTTCCTGCCTTCGAAAGCTGAAATTGACCTACGACACCAACAGCCGATTCGTGACTAAAATTGTAGAACATCGGCAAAGTGTTTCCTTTTGATATTGTTGGCATATTCTCGCAACCACTGACGGAAAATTCAGTTAACATTAAAGGTGTATATTTTAAATGGGCGATGATTTACGGCTTCTAAATATACGTATTTTTGGAAAATCATGCTTTGCGCAACAGCTATATGTCAGTTTGTTAGACCATACTCTGGTGATTACAGGACATGTGTCAGATAAAGCTCCCATGAACTTATTGACTTTTGAGTGTGTTGGTTGCCTTCTTGCATGCTTTGATTTTAATCCAGCAGCAATTTAGTACCGATGTAAATACAAGTAGTCGTGACCTTATTACATCTCTTCTAATCTATGTCTTTCATACCTGCGGATGGTCTATCATGTGACCAAAATTGGTTTTTGTAATGAAACTACTGTGCACATCATGATTGTTTTAAAGACAATTGTTTGCAGAGTAGCAGTGAGGATTGATAATTTGAGTTTGTATCCAAAACAAATTTTTCGTACTGCAGCATACTTTGCACTGTGTTGAATCTTCGTACTATAGATGTGTGCCGGAGAAGGCTGAGACTCTGAACCTGGTCTGTCGAGAGCTGTGCTGTTATCGACTGAAGTTTGTAAGCACGACTAAATACCGTTCGTCACACATACAATATGCCAGTACATTGCTGTTAATCTCCACATTCACGAAAGCTCCCTTGCCAGATTTGTTGGTCTAGCTCCCCTAACAGAAATGATCAGGCAGAGATAGGACTCATCCAGAACGTAGCGAATTTTACTGAAAGAAATGAAGCTGTGTGTCGTGCCTGGATAGCTCAGTCTTTATTAGTATCTTGCCCGAAAGACTAGGGTCTGGATTTGAATCTCTGTAAGCTCTTATTTCGTTGCAGACTAAAAAGTTCTTGCTGAAAACGACCCTAAACATTTGGCTCACTCAATTCCCAGCGATATTCTTTCTTCCAGTTGTCCTAGCGTAAAATGGTAATGCAAAATCGCGCAACCTGCACCACGCAAGTAACGAGCAGCCCTTAGTGGCTCGCCATCACAGTTTTCATTATTTTAAATATCTTTGTGACTAATGCCCTTTTGGCATATTTATTATTTTATAAATGACATATAAGTACTGCCAGTCTTTCACGACGATTCCGTTATTATACTCTATCATACACTTTTAGTCACAATTCTGTGACCACGTTATAGAATATAGACCATTCTTTGTTTTAAATTCTGAGGAAGACACCCCTAGCAGTGTCGAAACCAGGTTAATTTGTTAAAAATATGACCGAGGGCTGAACTTCTTTCAATTGTAACTATTCACGGTCTCTGAACGTGCAGCCATGTACAAGATTTTGTGAAGTCGTGAGGTTGGATCGTGGTCTACTATACGATTACTTTTACATTTTGATGGGAACAGTTTTAACCTCTTTTTCGAAATACACTCCTGGAAATGGAAAAAAGAACACATTGACACCGGTGTGTCATACCCACCATACTTGCTCCGGACACTGCGAGAGGGCTGTACAAGCAATGATCACACGCACGGCACATCGGACACACCAGGACCCGCGGTGTTGGCCGTCGAATGGCGCTAGCTGCGCAGCATTTGTGCACCGCCGCCGTCAGTGTCAGCCAGTTTGCCGTGGCATACGGAGCTCCATCGCAGTCTTTAAACTGGTAGCATGCCGCGACAGCCTGGACGTGAACCGTATGTGCAGTTGACGGACTTTGAGCGAGGGCGTATAGTGGGCATGCGGGAGGCCGGGTGGACGTACCGCCGAATTGCTCAACACGTGGGGCGTGAGGTCTCCACAGTACATCGATGTTGTCGCCAGTGGTCGGCGGAAGGTGCACGTGCCCGTCGACCTGGGACCGGACCGCAGCGACGCACGGATGCACGCCAAGACCGTAGGATCCTACGCAGTGCCGTAGGGGACCGCACCGCCACTTCCCAGCAAATTAGGGACACTGTTGCTCCTGGGGTATCGGCGAGGACCATTCGCAACCGTCTCCATGAAGCTGGGCTACGGTCCCGCACACCGTTAGGCCGTCTTCCGCTCACGCCCCAACATCGTGCAGCCCGCCTCCAGTGGTGTCGCGACAGGCGTGAATGGAGGGACGAATGGAGACGTGTCGTCTTCAGCGATGAGAGTCGCTTCTGCCTTGGTGCCAATGATGGTCGTATGCGTGTTTGGCGCCGTGCAGGTGAGCGCCACAATCACGACTGCATACGACCGAGGCACACAGGGCCAACACCCGGCATCATGGTGTGGGGAGCGATCTCCTACACTGGCCGTACACCACTGGTGATCGTCGAGGGGACACTGAATAGTGCACGGTACATCCAAACCGTCATCGAACCCATCGTTCTACCATTCCTAGACCGGCAAGGGTACTTGCTGTTCCAACAGGACAATGCACGTCCGCATGTATCCCGTGCCACCCAACGTGCTCTAGAAGGTGTAAGTCAACTACCCTGGCCAGCAAGATCTCCGGATCTGTCCCCCATTGAGCATGTTTGGGACTGGATGAAGCGTCGTCTCACGCGGTCTGCACGTCCAGCACGAACGCTGGTCCAACTGAGGCGCCAGGTGGAAATGGCATGGCAAGCCGTTCCACAGGACTACATCCAGCATCTCTACGATCGTCTCCATGGGAGAATAGCAGCCTGCATTGCTGCGAAAGGTGGATATACACTGTACTAGTGCCGACATTGTGCATGCTCTGTTGCCTGTGTCTATGTGCCTGTGGTTCTGTCAGTGTGATCATGTGATGTATCTGACCCCAGGAATGTGTCAATAAAGTTTCCCCTTCCTGGGACAATGAATTCACGGTGTTCTTATTTCAATTTCCAGGAGTGTATGTAATCTAAGCAGCTGTTAGTATTTAAGTAACAGAATTTGATGCTACATTTCGGGTGTCTGCCAAACACAGGGCTAAGCTTCTGTCTTAATAAAATTCACGGCAAATCGCGGTCAGGATTTCCGCCGGTAACTTTATCTGCTGTTAAATCTAGACAGAATTACTGAGGAGGTTTCCGCAACGATTTATTTAAAGGAATCACAGTTAATTTTCTGCTGCCAGGTTTAATGAACAAGCCAACCGTAAGGAGGTGCCAGAATCAGGGTCGTAATTGTTCTGAAAAATGAAGAGTCGGGGAAGCGACGATCGATTAGCTCACTCCCAGATGAGAAATGACGCACGAAGGTGCTACAAAAGTGCAAGTCATTAGTGGAATAATGTCTCTAGTGACATTCCAGTAAATAAACGAGTGTTTCATGAAGACAGTCTCGTGTCTAGAATTATCTCGTACGTCAGCTAGGAAGCTAGTTCATCGGTTCTTTTAGAGGGCTGCTGCAGTCTCATTGATAATCTCATCTCAATTTCCCTGACAGCGTACAGTCATATGTAATTTGCAAGCAACCAGACCTTGTCCCACGGACGGACAGCAACGTGTTATGTCATCCCGGCTGTCGACCAAGAACATGCGGGAGATAGAGTGGTAAGCAAGTAAGATGTATCACGAGAGATCGTTATACAGCAATTTGAATGCCAGGCGATAACATCAAAGCGTAGATTTTCGCGGCGATATTCTTGAATGAACGCTCCACGGAGTACTTGCGGCGTCAAACTGGTATTCAGTCGCCGGCCGGTGTGGCCGTGCGGTTCTAGGCGCTTCAGTTTGCAACCGCGTGACCGCTACGGTCGCAGGTTCGAATCCTGCCTCGGGCATGGGTGTGTGTGATGTCCTTAGGTTAGTTAGGTTTAAGTAGTTCTAAGTTCTACGGGACTGATGACCACAGATGTTAAGTCCCATAGTGCTCAGAGCCATTTGAACCATTTGGTATTCAGTCTCAAAGCTTACTACTACTGACTCCATCCTCATCATCAGATTGACATTTTATTTAGTTTCCCAACTACATTAGTCTAACAACTGCAGATAACGGGCAACAGTTAAGGTACCCTGAAAAAAGAACGGCTAACAATAAGCAAACCCCACATTTACCACCAAAGCACCACTTTCTGTACGCCACCTACCTTCGATGGATCCATCCAGTGGGGGCTGACATCTGACCAGTACATGTAATTCTGATGATAGAATGCCCTCACGACCGGATGACGTTGCTGCTGCTAAACCCTTCGGACTGCGAAAGCTAATTTTAGATTTCTGTTTCTGATTTTAACATGGAGAAATTCCGATCGTCAACTTTAGAAAAAAGCAAATAAGAAACCATCTCGCTAGTATCGCCTAGATGACACATTTGTGGTCTGACGACATGATAAAAAGGATTTAAACGAATTCTTTGGTTTTCTAAATAATAATAATCCAAAAATCCAGTTCACCACGGAAATATAAGATGATACCGAAATACATTTCTTGGATGTTATAGTTATGAGACAGATCGATGGAAGTTTGGATCATTAGGTTTTTCCAAAAATAACGCACACGGAGAGGTATTTACATAAGAACTCCAGTCACCATCCACTACGAAAGAGAGATGTCATTACAAATTTAGTTGATAGAATGGGTATGATTTGCTCGCCTGAATACCTAGACACCGAGTTAAAACACCTGAAGCAGGCTTTTGAGAAAAACGGCTATCGAAGATAGAAGTAAACAGAATTCTACGACGAAATAACGGAAGTCCGAAATACAAGAAAAAAAAGGAGATCAGATAGGAAACATTTTACAGAACCATGATATTAGACAAGTTTTTAGACCACCAAAGAAAACAGGCCAAGTTCTCCGATCTGTAAAGGATAAACGCCCTTTTCTGTTAGCATGTGAAGTATCTGAAATTTCGTGTACGTGTGGTTAAGTTTATATTGGAACAACTTAGAGAACCGACGATACACGACTAAAGGAAAACAAAGATCTTTGCTGATCAGGAAAAAATAGACAGGTTGGCGATAGCAGAGCATGTGCTTCAGTCAAGAAGTCACTAAGTGAAGTTTTCTGAAACAAAAATTGTATCCACGACGATAAACTATGAGTACTGTCTGTAAAATAAGGTTCCCAATAAAAAATATGGTTTTTGGCATTGGATAATACATGCGTGAAAAGCTTAGATTTTTACCTATTTTTCGACATAATTGCCTTTGAGATCAATCCATTTTTACATTCGGTGTGCCTGCGGCGTATAATCCTCCCACCGCGCCACAAAGGTAGCTGAAAACCTCTTCTTTCAGCTCCTCTCTGGTTGGGCAATGTGTGCCACCCAGTGTTTCTTCAATCCAGGGAAGAGATGGAAGTCACTTGGGACTATGTCTGGGCTGTAGGGCGGATATGTGGCAGTATCCATCCAAATCTGTTTATGAAATTGGTTGTGACACGGGCGACTTGCGGACGAGTGTTTCGTGTTGAAAACGCACTCCCACAGTGAGCATGCCTCTCCTCTGGTTTTGGATCTTGCGGCGAAGGTTCTTCAACGTTCCTCAGTAGCGGTCCATATTGATTTTTGGACCTGCAGGCAGGAATTCACACAACAATAACCCCTTCCTGCCCCAAAACACCCTCGCCATCACTGTGGCGGCAGACAGGTGGCACTGTATGTTCCCACTGACGGGACTGTTGTATCATTTCTGGTGTTGTCTAGTGGACCCAGATCTCGTCCCCACTGACAATAAAGAATTCCTCGCCATCAGTTGTGTAAGCAAGGTGAAATTCGCGACCCGCTTCCACGAGTTTCCGTTTGTGGTCTTACGTAACATTCTCAGGACCCACCTTTCACATACTTTGGCGTACCCTAAATGATCCGTCAAAATTTTGTCAATGCTGGTGCTGCTGACATCGCTGAACTTTCGAACCGTCACCCTCCGATCTTTCAGCATTGCTTCTCCACTTTCGCAATCGTTTCGTCAGAAACCGATGGCTGTCCAGAACGCTGGAACGTCTGTACGTCCATCTATGAATTCTCTGCACATCTTGTACGCTCATACACATTTCTCCGTAGACTTTACGTAGTTGGGAACGAATTCCCACGGGCGCGCTCTTTATTTGCACACAAAAAACGAATCAGAGAGAGTAATTCGCACCTCCAGTGAGACTGCGAGTGGGAGTTGCATTTTTGACGGCTGCCGAGCCAACACGGAACGCCACAGACAGCTCGCTGGAGCGGGAAACGGGAGAGGGGGAGCCAAGCTACAAACCAGTGTTGCCGGATACCGCGTAACAGCGTTACTCGCTTCTGGAGGTCCTTGGAAACCTCGTATTACGGACAACTCTCCTATCATCCACGGCTATGTAGAGAAGCTACTGAAATATATAAACATATGGATAATTTTAATAGGAAAGAAGAGACCACGAAACTTAGCGACATATGGACAGCAGCTCTGCAGAATGGCTAAACATTTTTTTTTTTTTTATCACGTTTAACTGCGACCACGTCCCCCTTTCACAGACGTCCGACACGTCAGTCGGCAAGATTCAGCGGATGAGTAACGCCGCTGAAGATGTCCAGCGCAGTTATGGACAAAACATTAGGAACAGAAGAGTTTCGTGGATTACGACCTTGTACCCCAAAAGATTTATCAGCAGCGATGTGTAATTCCGTTCACTTCCCTCTGCGTTCACATAGAAATTATCTGCATCTGTAAGCCGCGCGGGATTAGAAAAGCGGTCCAAAGGCGCTGCAGTAATGGACTGTGCGGCTGGTCCCGGCGGAGGTTCGAGTCCTCCCTCGGGCATGGGTGCATGCGTTTGTTCTTAGGATAATTTAGGTTAAGTAGTGTGTAAGCTTAGGGACTGATGACATTAGCAGTTAGGTCTCATAAGATTTCACACACATTTGAACATTTTGCATCTGTAAACAGTACGTCACAGAGGAAACGACAGTTTTTATCCAGTGTGCGTTTCATCCATTCTGAAAACTGAACACGACTTGTTAGATAGTTCACGGTGAAGTGTTGCAACTTTTGCTTTTTGTAAGTGCGCCATTTATCTGTGGTCGAAATTTTAATTGCTGATGTATGGCTGAACCCAGTTTGCTGTGAGATGCGGTGAGTGCTGTGGCCTGGACTCTTATTGGACGCTGCCAGAACGGCGGTTAATGTTGCTTCACGCGTAACCGTTTTGGATCGTCAGCTTTCGGTTAATCGGCTGCAGAACTACATTAATGGAATCTGGCGAGAACTTTCGTCACTGCGGCGTGGGTAGTGGATGGCCGGTCTGGGTGGAATTTGTTGAAATCCTCTGCGATAACAAGGACACTCCTCTCTTCTGTTACCAGAACGGTGTCAGCGCGTTCGTCTTGCGTTAACGCTATCAGCTTTTACGTCACCTGTAAGGAAGAAGCCTAGGGTGAATGGAGCTATGCTCAAATGAAAGGCACCATTCTTTTTCTCGTGCAGTTCTCTGTCTGTTTGTTATACGAGGGCAGTTCAATAAGTAATGCAACACATTTTTTTCTGAAACAGGGGTTGTTTTATTCAGCATTGAAATACACCAGGTTATTCCCCAATCTTTTAGCTACACAACACTATTTTTCAACGTAATCTCCATTCAATGCTACGGCCTTACGCCACCTTGAAATGAGGGCCTGTATGCCTGCACGGTACCATTCCACTGGTCGATGTCGGAGCCAACGTCGTACTGCATCAATAACTTCTTCATCATCCGCGTAGTGCCTCCCACGGATTGCGTCCTTCATTGGGCCAAACATATGGAAATCCGACGGTGCGAGATCGGGGCTGTAGGGTGCATGAGGAAGAACAGTCCACTGAAGTTTTGCGAAGACTTGTGTGAGGTCTTGCGTTGTCATGAAGAAGGAGAAGTTCGTTCAGATTTTTGTGCCTACGAACACGCTGAAGTCGTTTCTTCAATTTCTGAAGAGTAGCACAATACACTTCAGAGTTGATCGTTTGACCATGGGGAAGGACATCGAACAGAATAACCCCTTCAGCGTCCCAGAAGACTGTAACCATGACTTTACCGGCTGAGGGTATGGCTTTAAACTTTTTTTGGTAGGGGAGTGGGTGTGGCGCCACTCCATTGATTGCCGTTTTGTTTCAGGTTCGAAGTGATGAACCCATGTTTCATCGCCTGTAACAATCTTTGACAAGAAATTGTCGCCCTCAGCCACATGACGAGCAAGCAATTCCGCACAGATGGTTCTCCTTTGCTCTTTATGGTGTTCGGTTAAAGACAACGAGGGACCCAGCGGGAACAAACCTTTGAATATCCCAACTGGTGAACAATTGTGACAGCACTACCAACAGAGATGTCAAGTTGAGCACTGAGTTGTTTGATGGTGATCCGTCGATCATCCCAAACGAGTGTGTTCGCACGCTCCGCCATTGCAGGAGTCACAGCTGTGCACGGCCGGCCCGCACGCGGGAGATCAGACAGTCTTGCTTGACCTTGCGGCGATGATGACACACGCTTTGCCCAACGACTCACCGTGCTTTTGTCCACTGCCAGATCACCGTAGACATTCTGCAAGCGCCTATGAATATCTGAGATGCCCTGGTTTTCCGCCAAAAGAAACTCGATCACTGCTCGTTGTTTGCAACGCACATCCGTTACAGACGCCATTTTAACAGCTCCGTACAGCGCTGCCACCTGTCGGAAGTCAATGACACTATACGAGACGAAGCGGGAATGTTTGATAATATTCCACAAGAAATTTCCGGTTTTTTCAACCAAAATTGGCCGAGAAAAAAAATGTGTTGCATTACTTATTGAACTGCCCTCGTACCATATGATCCGCTTTCTGTTTAAAAACTACCACATGTATTACTTCTCCATTCAACATCCATGTTTCTCCTCACATGTTAATCGTACAGCGATGAATAAGGTATAGTTAGAAATGTTTTTAACAGGAAACACACCTATTTTGCACTAAGACCTACTATTTGTGGAAAGTTTTGTCATAAAAGAGACTTTTATTATCAAAGGCAAAAGGGCATCGTGCATGCCCAGCTTCATGCCTGTAATTTAGGAAGCTGACATGTTATTCACGAACAAGAAATTCCTTGTTCATATGACCCTATTACAAATACCATTTTATTTGTTTTAAAGTACTTATTAACTTTATAATTTGTATGCAGCATTGTCATAGGTAACAACAGTGACCACTGGTATTCCAATATCTCTGCCCGTCGTATAACTTGACTTCTCGAAAAGAATATACTTTCCCAAACAGCAAACACGTTTTTGGTATTGTATTGTGATCTACCTAATGCTGCTATGGCCTAACGTGCTACCTGTAACTGAGAATGTTTGTTGAGTTAAGGTTATAGGCTTTGTAGCGCTACTGAGAGTCGCCGATCTCTACCCGTGCTGCAAGCGGGGACAAATAGTCCGAATGCAAAATATATTTTTGGACACCTGGAAATGTATATACAAGGTCGTATCATAAATTTATTGTTATTATTTCACCTCGTTCGGTTCATTTCCGAAGATGCTTTCTCTCCATTCCTGCAACCACCCATACACCAACGACTACACTTATTTGATATACTGTCATTACTCAAAACTACAAAATTCTGTGCCGGCCGGAGTGGCCGTGCGGTTCTAGGCGCTACAGTCTGGAACCGCGTGACCGCTACGGTCGCAGGTTCGAATCCTGCCTCGGGCATGGATGTGTGTGATGTCCTTAGGTTAGTTAGGTTTAAGTAGTTCTAAGTTCTAGGGGACTGATGACCACAGCAGTTAAGTCCCATAGTGCTCAGAGCCATTTACAAAATTGTGAGCGTTTCACACAGGTCCTCTGGTTGCAGTAAACAAGCAAACGCCGTATAATCACTTCTTTTTTTACCGAATGCCGGCTTCAGTGTGAGCTGAAGATCATCTTTAGGCCTAGTGGGAGCAGGAAGAAAGAGGCAATAATAATAAAAATGACAAAAGTGTGATATTACAAACACTATCATCAGGTTTGCACAATTAACAACAAAATGTTATCAGAAGTCACAGATACTTGGCGCTACAAATTGCATTTTGCCAAGTAACATATAATACAGAGGTTGTGGAAGGGCTACAGAAATGTGCGTATATCATAGGCCACTATATTAATACAGTATCACAGAGATCCTCCATTATAAAATAAATTAAATAATATAATCAAGAATTAAAAGATGTGACACTGTAATAAAATTCATTATCTATGATGCGTTGTAGAGTAAAAGGTAAAATGAGAACGTCGAAAACAAACACATGATGGGCCTATATTGTGCATTGCACATTTTTATTCTTGTTTGTATATTTTAAAAGAGGGTGTAATATTAAGGAACATATCTAATCAGTACAGTTTATGTCGTAGCGGCCCATTATCAGTTAGAGGGCCCACACAACAGACAAGCAAGGTGGGCTACCGACCTCCCTTCAAGAGCTGAGATCGAAACATCACCCGTGGATGTAAACAATAACAGGCTTTCCGCATAAACATGGAAGTACTTAGTGAAAAGCCAAGTGACAGTGGTCCATAAACTGGAACTAAGTGACCATGTGTAGCGCTCCGCCGAATCGGCATTATAAGCACGCCAGCAGAGTCAGACCGGCAGTGTGCGCCTACAGCTAGGATAGCTCCGGCCAATACTTAGGCCGGCTCTAGCATAGTAGACACCTGCCGTCGCACTCTGTAGAACACTGTATCTTTGTAATTGGTAGAGTAGTATTTTGATCATTATTTTCTTGTCATTGTCTTGTACTCTTAACTGTTTTTTTCCACCACAAGAGTAGTTGTGCCTCATTTGTACCTGCATTTGGAAATTACTGCACGCCAAGAAGGCGTTTTCATTATCATAATAAAGTGTCCTGCCAAATGCAGGACTCTACAGTTTGAGGCTTATACCTGTTAAAATACAACTTTAAGAACTGGGCGTCATTTTAACGAATAAGAATGAAAATGAACTGACAACCCTTGCTCTAAGATAAATAATGGGAGAAATAGAGATGGAATACAGTTCCAAAAATTACGATAGAGTTTGGCATGTACTACAAACTGCAAAGGCGTTTAATGTTACCAGCGTGGTATGTGTGGATCGTCACAATATTTTGTTGTTAGTTGTGCACCCCCTGTTGGTAGAGTCTGCAGTATCACACTTCTGTAATTTTTATTGTCATTGCCTCCTTTTCTTGTTCCAACTAGATCTGAAGATCGTCTGCAGCGAGACTGAAAGCGGTAGTCGGTAGTAAAAGAAGCGATCTAAACCGTGTTTGTTTATTTATTATAACAAACGAGATCACGATCCCTCCGGAAAGACGTCAATTATGAATACTGTTAGTTATATCCAATGTGGCTTCCACAATGGTCCCTATATATGTAAATGTATGTAATATGGCCTCATATATATTCCCTGTCTCACATTTGTAAATTCAAACTCCGTCCATAGTTCTGGCGGGCTCAGCAATAGCGGCCAGCGTTGTTTCATTCTCAGTCAGTGGCGTCATTGGTTGCGGTACGAGCCCGAGGTGGGCGTAGGATGGGCTTTCGGCCACCACTTAACCATGCCAAATCCGTTCGTGACTACGCCGACCCTGCGCCGATGTGGGACAAAGGCATATGAAAAAGTAGTATCTCCTCTGATTCATTATCTAAACGTACGCTCACAGAATATCAGCGAATCTCTCCGTGAGCCGCAATGTCTTTCTTATATTGTGTGTAACTAAAATTCGAAGAACAGCTCGCCTTTTTATCTTCTTTGTCTCCCGTATTAATGCAACCTGGTAATGGTCCCAGACATATGAACAGTGCCGGCCAGTGTGGCCGTGCGGTTGAAGGCGCTTCAGTCTGGAACCGCGTGACCGCTACGGTCGCAGGTTCGAATCCTGCCTCGGGCATGGGTGTGTGTGATGTCCTTAGGTTAGTTAGGTTTAATTAGTTCTAAGTTCTAGGCGACTGATGACCTCAGAAGTTAAGTCGCATAGTGCTCAGAGCCATTTGAACCATATGAACAGTACCCAGAAAACGGTCAAGTGCGTGTTTTGCAAGTCAAAGTGCGTTCGGAGATGATTTACATTCTATTAAAATTTTATTTTTATGGACGTCCACAGCCTCAACATGTTTTGAGAATGGAAACGTGGTTCAAGTAGGCTGTAATCGGTTCATTATACTTTCAATTGACCAGTTTCAGCCGATAATCGTTTTCAAGCACACATTATAAGCTTCACGCTTTATTTTTCATTCTGATACGTACATATGGACAGGTATACATCGTATACCTGCCATGCCAGTACACAGCTGGCACATGTGGACAGGTAAAAGTGGAGTCTAATACATATGTAAGATGTATAAATGTCTGTATGTAATAGCTATGTATTAGAATCGATGTATACCTTTCCCCATGTACCATCTTTGTACTGGAATGTGAAATGAAACAGATTGCAACTTACTCGGGCCAAGTTTTCATTCCCAAAATACATTTTACTAGCACTAACCAATGAATCGCAGCATGCTATCACGTTCCTTTCATTTAGTTTTGAGTGGTCGTTTAACTTCAGGTCATTCGGGATGGTTTTTCCGGCTGGTACTGTTTTTCGACAATAATAGAATAGAACCTTAATTGTTCTCCCCACCTACTGATATGGTAAACTCTACCGTCGTTTACGTTGTCGGCTGCCTGTACCTGCACAAAATGACGTGTCTCTGCAGGTCGTTCTGCATTTCGCTGGCATTTTCTATAAACAAAACCGCTAACAGGCTGACGGAACTTGCGACGATAACCATCATGTCATTTACACATACTGCGAACTTTTGCATCTGAAGTCGTCGACCAGTTGATAACGACATTTGGAAATGTGCATGACGCAGTGCCATCTTGTAATACTTATTTATTACGAGCGGTTCGGGACGAAGGAATACAATCACAACATCAAGTGTCACAGTAGAAATGTGTAAAATAATGATCATAAGTTTCCTGTAATAAGGCAGTGCAGCTCAGTCTGTGGCAAGAGGTAACATAGACTGAGCCTCATTTTACTATTATTTATTATACTTATGCAATAAGTAATGTAACACTTTTTTCTGGTTGGTTTTATTCAGGTTAGGTCATACTATTCCCTACTCTTTCCACAAAACCCTATCTTTCAACATAACCTCCTTTCAATGCGACGGTCTTACGCCACCTTACTGGGAGAGCCTGTATGCGCGCATTGTACCACTCTACACGTCTACGTCGGAAGCAACATCTTGCTGCATCAACAACCTCCCCACCGTGCATGTAATGCTTCCTGCGGAGTTCACCCTTCACTGAGCCAAACAGATGGAAGTCGGAAAGTGCGCCGGCCGTTGTGGCCGTGCGGTTCTAGGCGCTTCAGTCTGGAACCGCGTGACCGCTACGGTCGCAGGTTCGAATCCTGCCTCGGGCATGGATGTGTGTGATGTCCTTAGGTTAGTTAGGTTTAAGTAGTTCTAAGTTTTAGGGGACTGATGACCACAGCTGTTGAGTCCCATAGTGCTCAGAGCCATTTGAACCAGCCAGTCGGAAAGTGCGAGAGCCGAGCTGTAAGATGGATGAGGAAAACAGTCCAATGAAGATTTGTGAGCTCTTCTCGGGTGTGCAGACCTGTGTGAGGGCTTGCGTTGTCATAGAGAAGGCGTGTGGCTAGGGCCTCCCGTCGGGTAGACCGTTCGCCTGGTGCAGGTCTTTCGATTTGACGCCACTGCGGCGACCTGCGCGTCGATGGGGATGAAATGATGATGATTAGGACAACACAACACCCAGTCCCTGAGCGGAGAAAATCTCCGACCCAGCCGGGAATCGAACCCGGGCCCTTTGCATTGACAGTCCGTCACGCTGACCACTCAGCTACCGGGGGCGGACAATAGAGGAGAAATTCGTTTGCCTTTTTGTGGCGGCACTGAAGTCGTTTCCTCAGTTTCCTAGGGGTAGCAAAATACACTTCAGAGTTCATCATTGCATCAGAAGGCAGCACATTAACCAGAAAAATCTCTTCAGTGTGCGAGAAGACTGTCGCCACGGCTCTACCCACTGACGGTGCGCCTTTGAACTTCTTGTTTGAGGAAGAGGAGTTGTAGGGCCACTCCATGGATTACCGTTTTGTTTCTCGTTCGAAGTGATGAACCCATGTTTCATCGTCTGTGACAACAAAATGTCACGATCAGCACCGTAAACCGCAAGAAATTCCACAAAGATAGTTCTTCGTGGCTGTTTATGATGTTGTGCTTGGCAGCGAGGAACCGAGTTGGTGGACGAGTGTGTCAGCACTACCAACAGAGATGTCCAGTTGTGAAGCAAGGTGTTTGATTCTGACCAGTCGATCACCTCGAATGAGAATGTCCGCACGTTCCAACACTGCAGGAATCATACTGTAGTTGTGTGCAGCCGGCCGGCTGCCAGTAGATCGGACAGGTTTGTTCAACCTTGTTGCGATAGTAATATACACTTCGCCTGTCCACTCACCGTGCGTTTGTTCACTGCCGGATCTCCGTAGCCGCCTATGATTATCTGCGATGCTCTGCTCTTCTGTCAAAAATAAATAAATAAATAAATAAATAAAAAAATAAAAACCTCAGTGACATTTCTCTCCTTGGAACCCACCTCCGTTAAAGCCGCCATTTTTAAGGCTACACATAGCGCCACCACTTAGCGGAACTTTATGAAACTATAGTGGCTAAAGCGAGAATATTCCATTATATCTCCGGACAAAGTCTGCATTTTTTAAACCGAAACTGGCCGAGAAAAGAAGTATAGCGTTACTCACTGAACGCACCTCGCACAACGGAGAACACGATGGATGCTACCAGCCACTCGTTAGGGGTCGTTCGGGGTCAATCTGGGATACTACCTGAAGGAGAGAAGACGACGATGTCTGAACCGGATCCCTCTAGATTCTCCGGTGCGAGAAATAAACGGACTAGCGAAGTTAGTCTGGTTTTAAGAACTTCAAAATCCTTCCTTTCAGAAGGTAACCAAGTCTCGTCAGCTACTGTTGCTTCAGATGTAACTGATCATCTTGTAAACAGTACCTTTTCGTTCAGCACCCAACCAAGAAGATGTTATCAACTCTCTTTCCAAGGGAACTGCTACTACTTAGTGATCTCCTAACTTCTACAACCGTACAGACAGTTCAAGTGGCTCTGAGCACTATGGGACTTAACTTCTGAGGTCATCAGTCTCCTAGAACTTAGAACTATCGAACTTAAACCTAACCAAACTAAAGACATCACACACATCCATGACCGAGGCAGGATTCGAACCTGGGACCGTAACAGTCGAGCGGTTCCAGACTGCAGCGCCTAGAACCGCTCGGCCACCTTGGCCGGCGTACAGTCAGTGTGCCGTACATCGTTTATATATAATGTTTGGACAAAAATAATAGGCCATCTGCACCCTGTGGCTCTCGCAACTATTGTATCTTTCCTTACCAGAACTCAAGAATGCTACAATTAATATCTCATCTCTGGCAGAAACAAAAGTAAAGGTCGAACTCAAAACTCCCAATAAGGCTAATATCTTAGTAAGCAGTGGGGCACTAAAATCTAAAAATACAGCAGCTTATAACCTACCGGCCATTAAAATTGCTACACCAAGAAGAAATGCAGATGATAAACGGAGTGGACAAATATATTATACTAGAACTGACACGTGATTACATTTTCACGCAATTTGGGTGCATAGATCCTGAGAAATCAGTACCCAGAACAACCATCTCTGACCGTAATAACGGCCTCGATACGCCTGGGCATTGAGTCAAACAGAGCTTGGATGTCGTGTACAGGTACAGCTGCCCGTTTTCAGAGATCCAGAGATCTGGAGAATGTGCTGGTCAGGGCAGCAGTCGAACATTTTCTGTATCCAGAAAGGACCGTACAGGACTTGCAACATGCGGTCGTGCATTATCCTGCTGAAATGTAGGGTTTCGCAGGGATCGAATGAAGGGTAGAGCCACGGGTCGTAAAACATCTCAAATATAACGTCCACGGTTCAAAGTGCCGTCAATGCGAACAAGAGGTTATCGAGATGTGTAACCAATGGCACCCCATACCATCACGCCGGGTGATACGCCAGTATGGCGATGACGAATACACGCTTCCAATGTGCATTCATCGTGATGTCGCCAAACACGGATGCGACCATCATGATGCTGTAAACAGAACCTGGATTCATCCGAAAAAATTACGTTTTGCCATTCGTGCACCCAGGTTCGTCGTTGAGTACACCATCGCTGGCGCTCCTGTCTGTGATGCAGCCTCAAGGGTAACCGCAGCCATTGTCTCCGAGCTGATGGTCCACGCTGCTGCAAACGTGGTCGAACTGTTCGTGCAGATGGTTGTTGTCTTGCAAACGTCCCCATCTGTTGACTCAGGAATCGAGACGTGGCTGCACGATCCGTTACAGCCATGCGGATAAGATGCCTGTCATCTCTACTGCTAGTGATACGAGGCCGTTTGGATCCAGCGCGGCGTTCCGTACTACCCTCCTGAATCCACCGATTCCATATTCTGCTAACAGTCATTGGATCTCGACCCACGCAAGCAGCAATGTCGCGATACGATAAACCGCAATCACGATGGGCTACAATCCGACCGTTATCAAAGTCGGAAACGTGATGGGACTCATTTCTCCTTACACGAGGCATCACGACAACGTTTCACCAGGCAACGCCGGTCAACTGCTGTTTGTGTATGAGAAATCGGCTGGAAACTTTCCTCATGTCAGCACGTTGTAGGTGTCGCCACTGGCGCCAGCCTAGTGTGAATGCTCTGAAAAGCTAATCATTTGCATACCACAGCATCTTCTTCCTGTCTGTTAAATTTCGCTTCTGTAGCACATCATCTACGTGGTGTAGCAATTTTAATGGGCAGTAGTGTATTCCTTCTTCTGCTGTCCAAAAACTGGGAGTAACTTCAGAAGTCTAAGTAGTGAAGATTTTGGAAGTAATGCAATCAGGTTTCCCCGTTATCGGTGTTCGAAGGTTTACGAGGAGCTATGATACAGAACAAACCGTCAAATTGTACACCTGCTTATTAGTCTTCCAGTCTCAACTTTTACTATACGCTATGTTTATGGAGCTAGTTGTCCAGCAGGTATGCATCTGCCAGCTGCCAGGGAGCGCTTTAGTAACGCTCTCGCTATGGGCACAACAGTAAACAATGTCGGTCCTAGATCAGATGCGTGAAATTCACTCATTCTATTGACTTCTGCGCCTCTCCAATTGCTACTTATACTTACTGTGAGGGACAGTACCCGCACAGCTATCAGTCCTGTTCTGAATACCATACACGGCGACGATAACATCCACTTCAGGGATGCGTTTGCTATTGTTCGCATGCCAAGCTACGCGTCCCTCGCTGGTCAACAACAACATATCTTGTCTGCGCTGGGCATTGATGCTCCGACAAACTTCTGCGCTAACGATATTCAAGACACGCCACTTTTTTCCGCCACAAGCAAGCAGCGCGGAAGCAGAGACGGAACTTACTGTGCTGATCTGCGTCAGCAGACAGACCGCACTCATCGACATCACCGGTGGCTAGTGGAAGTAAGCGAACAGTGACGACAGTCTCCCGTTCACGCCGACTTCATCGATTAGATAATGAATGTTATTGGCGTTGTCCTTCAGAATATTCGACAAAGGATAACCATAACGATATCCCGCACGTCGTCACAGACATATTTTATTCTCATTCTGCCGAAATTATGAAGCCTCAAAGTACTGCAGTGGAAAGCTAGACTAGCTAACTCAAATAGCGAAAGCTTTCAACGAGAATTATTCATTAGTCACCCTGAAACATGACTGAAGCCTCAGCACACTGTCGCTTCCAAAATTGATATAGTATGAGGGAGGATCGCCTCGATGAGAAGGGTGGAGTTGCTTCGTTGGTAAAAAATCAACGATCACAAAGGAAATTTCCACAGTTTAGTGACAACACGATGAAATTTGTGAAACTCATTTGACCTTGTAATGCAGTTCTCCAGTAATGTTGCGTGTGATCCAAGTTCAACATTGGTTAAGATTTGTTGAAAAACACCGCACAGGCCAACAGTGTTATTGATATACCACACCCATTAGTTGACGATCAAAATAATGTCATTAATGATATTTCCTGCAATATTGTTAAATTCAGCTATTCTACCACCAAAAATAAATGAAGATTCTGCTACATTAATAACGATATGCTCAATGATATGCAAGGTGAAGCAAAAATTTATAACAGCTGTGATAAATAATTTGTGATAATGAACACAAAATTAATAATTACTATACAGCAAAGCTTTTGGCTTCTCTATCAGTGGTTCACCGCCACACAAATTATAATTACAATTACAATTACAAATTAACTGAATTGTTCAGTTTGCATTACAAATGTTTATATATTAATGCTATTGATTCCCAAATTTTAACTGGAATCACGCGAAATAAGCAAGTTTTGACTGCATATGTACATATGACTTTTTTGGATACTATTTTACTTTTTCAGTTACAAAGGACACACTTCTCAATTAATCCTGTATTTGCCGCTACCATTAATAATTCACTAGGATAAAAAAACCAGTTCTAACACATGGTCAATTATATGTTGCAACCAGTAGAGTTCAATTTTCGAGGGTTTGAAATTTTATATTTTTGAAAGTAGGGACTAACGACATTTAGCGGATGACGAAATAACATTTGCTAAAATATTTTTTTACTGAGTTACTGTATCGTTAAATTGTAAAATAAAGCAACCATTTCCCTAAGATATTGCAAGATCCCTTTCCCTCATTTTTGTCTTTCATTTCCTTATGATTCCTCTTCGCCCTTCCTTATTCTTTTCATCATAGCGTTCCGGCAACACCTAAAATCTGCATGGAGTTGAGATAAGAACTAAGAACCTGCATAGTATGAAACGTCCCCTTTTGAAGAATTATATACGACTGTGCTTAAACTGACACACAATATTTTTAGCGTAACGCAGTCTGACTTTCAAAAATCCCTACAAAAGAATGGCCCTGACTAACATTAACCTATACCTTTCACAAATCACTTACCTCACCAAAAATCTTCGTTACTCGAACTACTGCAATACAGTGAGCGCCACTACTGCCAGCTAAATAAAAGATTCAAACTACTGAAGGCACTAACTACTAATAGGCATAGTTAGCAAATGAAAGATTTTAATAGACAACAAACAATGTATTTACCTTAATAATCATAATATATATAGCAGTTCATGACAAATTTCAAAACTTCGCCATTTCTCTCCCCACATCCACCATTGCTGGCGGCTCACCTCCAACTGCGCAACGCTACGCGCTGTTCACATCCAGCTGCCGCTGCCCAACACTACAATGGCAGACAACAATGCAAACTAGCCACACACTGCACACAGCACAGCCAGTGATTTTCATACAGAGCGCTACGTAACGTTGCCAATAAGAAAACATAAACAGCCTATTTACAAGTAATACATTTCAATTAATTACAAACTATGAGTTTCATTACTTTATAAACGCAATTGGTTGAATTTCGACCACAGGTAATACTAGTTTTCTTGAAAGTGTATAAACGTCTTCGAAAGTAAAATTTCAGCTGAACTTGTGAATCCAGAAACAAGACAACTTTTCTAGGCATATATGATATGTCATCACAAAACCATATCTTTTCGACAGTTATATTGAGGTGACTGCGATGTTGTCCTAGAGTGATGGACACCTGTGGTGGTAAATTCCTCTCCCACGTCATGTAGGTTCCGCAACGTCTACAACCACTGGTGAACGTAAATTGCGTTAAACTGTTCCCTCGCAGAACTCAAAAGTATCCGACAGTGTGTGATTAACCAAATGTAGACGAAAAAACGTAATATTTCAGCGTTCCTAAGTTCACGTCATAACTGCTAAGTGACTATATCTTCAGACTGAACTACCATTTTAACGAAACAGAAAACTGAATTGTTACTTACAGTGGGAAAGATATAGAGATTCCGACAGTAATTCAATTTCACGCTGCGGCATACTAAGCAGACGCCGGTCATTCAGCATTACGAATGTTTATGTGTGTATGTGATGAGCCCACAATAAACTGAGCGGTTTCTGCTGTCAGTGACTCCGAGGCGTCACACAGAGTTACCATTTTTTTAGACGAGACTACAATCAGGCGATTAGGTATCTAACAGTCATTGCCTCGCATACTCCCATATTTCTTTCCATTGTGCTTAATTTGGCAGTTTAAACTGATATCTGAGCTTCCTGACCTCAGAAAAATTTGTTACTTCTTGACCCTAGTTTTGTGCTGTGGGTATATGTCTAACTAAACCACATAACGTGAGCTATCGCACGGATAGAGCGACCTCTTACGTAAGAATTCTAAGTGGCCCAATCACCGTTTAGATTAAAGATATTTCGCCGCGGCCTTGGTAAGACTCGTTCGTTACGTAACCGTGCTTTCGAAAGGAACCAAGAGAAGCGACTACTATTTACTGCCTTCATCCATTCCATGTAAATCAAAGAATGCATTGTTCCGCGTGTCTTCTCATTCTCAATTTTTTCATCCATCATTTGTTATTTTTCATTGTACTTTATGCTCTTTGATTATTTCTGAAACGTGTTCCTCAGGTTGTTTACTTAATCTCACTTTTGTTTAACAATGATAAGGTGAAATAATAGGGTATTTAGAAAAGTTTGAGGAATCAGCACCAGATGTCAGTGATGGCGCAGCGAGGTTCTCACGTAATAACAGATCCTGCTCCATGAGGTAACAGACACGCGATGCGTCTTTCTGAGTAGAGAGCTCTTGTCCGGATGTGTCTCTGTTATTCCCATGTAGTGATTTGTGAAGAGGGAAAAATATCGAGATTCGAGCAGTGACTAAGTACTTCGTGAAGAGATGCACGAAAGCAAAGAAAATTCATGCCGATTTTCAGAACGCACTGGGAGACTCTGCTCCTTCATAATCAGCTGCTGCCAAGTGGACAGTTTTAAAATCAGGGCCGGGACAGCTTAGGTGATGATCCACATACTGCTACCCCCGCAACAAATTATTGCAAAAGGGCATGAAAGGTTCACGGAGGATCGCCGACTGAAAGTGCAAGAAACTGTTGAATCTGTAGGGATTTCATCCGGATGGACGTATCACATGTTAATAGTGGAATTGCATATGAGAAAACTATCTGCTGCGTGGGTGTCAGGACTCAACTCAGGATCAGGTACACATCAGAATGGAAATGTTAGAACAGTGTTTAACCCGTTTTCAGAGCAACCAGAATATTTTGCGCCAGTTTGTGAATTTGGGTCTACCAATAATCTCAGAGACCATCAGCAGCCAAAGCAGTGGAAACATGTTGGTTCGCCACCAACCACAAAAGAAAGCAAAGGCAGTATGGTCAGTCAGAAAGTATTATCTGGGATGTTTAACATATTCTGATGATAGATTATCTTCCCACCGGTCCACCAGTTAAGAGAGAATACTACTCTAATCTCCTGGACCAACTATAGCAGAACTGAAGTGAAAAAAGGTCAGGTTTGGCAAGGAAGAAAGCCATTTTTCATCAAGACAATTGACGCCCACGCAGAAGTGTCGCTGCTAGATCAAAAATACATTAACTAAGACACGAAGTGTTGCCACAACCTCCCTCTTAGCCTGATTTGGCTCCAACAGACAACCATATTTTTTCCTTACTCAAAGCTTTCCTCGGTACGTGGAGGTTCTCTTCTAACGAGGAACTGGTAGTCGAACTTGACAGGTCAGTTTGCAGGCCTGTAGGACTCTAATATTCAAGAGGGGATCAGGGAGTTGGATCATCGCTGGACCAAGGGCATTACTGCAGAAGGTGACTACACTGGAAAGTAATTTCACTGAGGTAAGTCATTTCTTTCTGTTCCATTCCGAGAATTTTTCAAACTATCCTCATATCAATCTAACTGAATAAACCAGCAGAATAATGTTTCTACACTCCTGGAAATGGAAAAAAGAACACATTGACACCGGTGTGTCAGACCCACCATACTTGCTCCGGACACTGCGAGAGGGCTGTACAAGCAATGATCACACGCACGGCAGAGCGGACACACCAGGAACCGTGGTGTTAGCCGTCGAATGGCGCTAGCTGCGCAGCATTTGTGCACCGCCGCCGTCAGTGTCAGCCAGTTTGCCGTGGCATACGGAGCTCCATCGCAGTCTTTAACACTGGTAGCATGCCGCGACAGCGTGGACGTGAACCGTATGTGCAGTTGACGGACTTTGAGCGAGGGCGTATAGTGGGCATGCGGGAGGCCGGGTGGACGTACCGCCGAATTGCTCAACACGTGGGGCGTGAGGTCTCCACAGTACATCGATGTTGTCGCCAGTGGTCGGCGGAAGGTGCACGTGCCAGTCGACCTGGGACCGGACCGCAGCGACGCACGGATGCACGCCAAGACCGTAGGATCCTACGCAGTGCCGTAGGGGACCGCACCGCCACTTCCCAGCAAATTAGGGACACTGTTGCTCCTGGGGTATCGGCGAGGACCATTCGCAACCGTCTCCATGAAGCTGGGCTACGGTCCCGCACACCGTTAGGCCGTCTTCCGCTCACGCCCCAACATCGTGCAGCCCGCCTCCAGTGGTGTCGCGACAGGCGTGAATGGAGGGACGAATGGAGACGTGTTGTCTTCAGCGATGAGAGTCGCTTCTGCCTTGGTGCCAATGATGGTCGTATGCGTGTTTGGCGCCGTGCAGGTGAGCGCCACAATCAGGACTGCATACGACCGAGGCACACAGGGCCAACACACGGCATCATGGTGTGGGGAGCGATCTCCTACACTGGCCGTACACCACTGGTGATCGTCGAGGGGACACTGAATAGTGCACGGTACATCCAAACCGTCATCGAACCCATCGTTCTACCATTCCTAGACCGGCAAGGGAACTTGATGTTCCAACAGGACAATGCACGTCCGCATGTATCCCGTGCCACCCAACGTGCTCTAGAAGGTGTAAGCCAACTACCCTGGCCAGCAAGATCTCCGGATCTGTCCCCCATTGAGCACGTTTGGGACTGGATGAAGCGTCGTCTCACGCGGTCTGCACGTCCAGCACGAACGCTGGTCCAACTGAGGCGCCAGGTGGAAATGGCATGGCAAGCCGTTCCACAGGACTACATCTAGCATCTCTACGATGGTCTCCATGGGAGAATAGCAGCCTGCATTGCTGCGAAAGGTGGATATACACTGTACTAGTGCCGACATTGTGCATGCTCTGTTGCCTGTGTCTATGTGCCTGTGGTTCTGTCAGTGTGATCATGTGATGTATCTGACCCCAGGAATGTGTCAATAAAGTTTCCCCTTCCTGGGACAATGAATTCACGGTGTTGTTATTTCAATTTCCAGGAGTGTATATGTACAAGAATTCTGCACTATAGATTATTCCTCTTAACCTACGTTTCTTGTGTGCCTGAGGGGGCTTACAGATGTCTGTCTGCATGTTCTCGTGCTGTCTTTCATAAGCGTTGTTCTACTTTTTATAATAGGTGTAACCTTAGTAAAGAGAGATGTAATGAACTGAAGAGTGTAATAATAAATTCTTTACGGACGAATGGAAAAACTGGTGGAAGCCGACCTCGGGAAAGATCAGTTTGGATTCCGTAGAAATTTTGGAACACGTGAGGCAATACTGACCCTACGACTTATCTTAGAAGCTAGATTGAAGAAAGGCAAACCTACGTTTCTAGCATTTGTAGACTTAGAGAAAGCTTTTGACAATGTTGATTGGAATACTCTCTTTCAAAATCTGAAGGTCGCAGGGGTAAAATACAGGGAGCGAAAGGCTATTTACAATTTGTACAGAAAGCAGATTGTCATATTTCTTTCCATTGTGCTTAATTTGGCAGTTTAAACTGATATCTGAGCTTCCTGACCTCAGAAAAATTTGTTACTTCTTGACCCTAGTTTTGTGCTGTGGGTATATGTCTAAACCACACAACGTGAGCTATCGCATGGATAGAACGACCTCTTACGTAAGAATTCTAAGTGGCCCAATCACCGTTTAGATTAAAGATATTTCGCCGCGGCCTTGGTAAGACTCGTTCGTTACGTAACCGTGCTTTCGAAAGGAACCAAGAGAAGCGACTACTATTTACTGCCTTCATCCATTCCATGTAAATCAAAGAATGCATTGTTCCGCGTGTCTTCTCATTGTCAAATTTTTCATCCATCATTTGTTATTTGTTATTTTTCATTGTACTATATGCTCTTTGATACGTTTTGTAGGAATAATATATCTGTTACTATTTTCAATTTATTATCATTTAGTAACTGCGACCTTCGTGTAAGGGAGAAAATCCCGATAGTAAACAGGCAGGTCAGAACACCTCAAGGTGGCCATCCCATCGCCTGACTATCATAGCAACATGCTAGTATCTTGTTATAGGAGAACTTGAACACATAAAAAAAGGAATCAACCAAAGCACAACAAGGACAATCTATACTGAATCTTGAACATGATAAAAATAGGCAGTTGGAATGTACAAGGAGTGTAACCAAAAGAAAAACGACCTAACACTGAGTTAAAAGCTAGAAACATCAGTATGGCAGTAATAACTGAAACTAAACAGATACTGAAACGGACTAAGTATTTAGGTGATTATCTGACGGTTTACAGTGAAGACAGCCCAAAAAATAGAGTGAAGTGACAACAAATGGACTAATAGTATCAGTACGGCTAAAAAGAGATTATTCTAAAGAAGGAAGGAGAGAAGGAACTGAAGTTTTCTATGATGACCTGCAAAAGCACGTAGACCAAAACAAGAGAGACTATCTGTTAATAAGTGGAGACATTAGGCACATGAGAAAATTTGCGAATACCTGCAACAATAGTAACATTTGGAGAGTAGGTAATAAAGAATAATGGACAGGACTTACCCTGGAGATACTGAAAGGTATCAGATAGATTATATAATGGTAAGACAGAGATTTAGGAACCAGGTTTTAAATTGTAAGACATTTCCAGGTGCAGATGTGGACTCTGACCACAATCTATTGGTTATGAACTGTAGATTAAAACTGAATAAAGTGCAAAAAGGTGGGAATTTAAGGAGATGGGACCTGGATAAGCTGAAAGAACCAGAGGTTGTACAGAGTTTCAGGGAGAGCATAACGGAAAAATTCACAGGCATGGGGGAAAGAAATATAGTAGAAGAAGAATGGGTAGCTCTGAGGGATGAAGTAGTGAAGGTAGAAGAGGATCAAATAGGTAAAAGGACAAGGGCTAGCAGAAACCCCTGGGTAACAAGAAATATTGAATTTAATTGATGAAAGGAGAAAATATAAAAATGCAGTAAATGAAGCAGGCAAAAGGGAATACAAACGTCTCAAAAATGAGATCGACAGGAAGTGCAAAATGGCTAAGCAGGGATGGCTAGAGGACAAATGTAAGGATGTAGAGGCTTGTCTCACTAGGGGTAAGATAGATACTGCCTACAGGAAAATTAAAGAGACCTTTGAAGAAAAGAGAACCACTTGTATCCATATCAAGAGCTCAGATGGAAACCCAGTTCTAAGCAATGAAGGGAAAACAGAAAGGTGGAAGGAGTATATAGAGGGTCTATACAAGGGCGATGTACTTGAGGACAATATTATGGAAATGAAAGAGGATGTAGATGAAGATGAAATGGGAGATAAGATACTGCGTGAAGAGTTTGACAGAGCACTGAAAGACCTGAGTCGAAACAAGGCCCCCGGAGAAGACAACATTCCATTAGAACTACTAACGGCCTTGGGAGAGCCAGTCCTGACCAAACTCTACCGTCTGGTGAGCAAGATGTATGAGACAGGTGAAATAGACTTCAAGAAGAATATAATAATTCCAATCCCAAAGAAAGCAGGTGTTGACAGATGTGAAAATTACCGAACCATCAGTTTAATAAGTCACAGCTGCAAAATACTAACGCGAATTCTTTACGGACGAATGGAAAAACTGGTAGAAGCCGACCTCGGGGAAGATCAGTTTGGATTCCGTAGAAATTTTGGAACACGTGAGGCAATACTGACCCTACGACTTATCTTAGAAGCTAGATTAAAGACAGGCAAACGTACGTTTCTAGCGTTTGTAGACTTAGAAAAAGCTTTTGACAATGTTGATTGGAATAATCTCTTTCAAAATCTGAAGGTGGCAGGGGTAAAATACAGGGAGCCAAAGGCTATTTACAATTTGTACAGAAAGCAGATTGCAGTTATAAGAGTCGAGGGGTATGAAAGGGAAGAAGTGGTTGGGAAGGGAGTGAGACAGGGTTGTAGCCTATCCCCGATGTTATTCAATCTGTATATTGAGCAAGCAATAAAGGAAACAAAAGAAAAATTCGGAGTAGGTATTAAAATCCATAGAGAAGAAATAAAAACCTTGAGGTTCGCCGATGACATTGTAATTCTGTCAGAGACAGCAAAGGACTTGGAAGAGCAGTTGAACGGAATGGACAGTGTCTTGAAAGGAGGGTATAAGATGAACAACAAAAGCAAAACGATTATAATGGAATGTAGTCGAATTAAATCGGGTGATGCTGAGGGAACTGGATTAGGAAATGGGACACTTAAAGTAGTAAAGGAGTTTTGCTATTTGGGGAGCAAAATAACTGATGATGCTCGAAGTAGAGAGGATATAAAATGTAGACTGGCAATGGCAAGGAAAGCGTTTCTGAAGAAGAGAAATTTGTTAACATCGAGTATAGATTTAAGTGTCAGGAAGTCGTTTCTGAAAGTATTTGTATGGAGTGTAGTCATGTCTGGAAGTCAAACGTGGACGATAAATAGTTTAGACAAGAAGAGAATAGAAGTTTTCGAAATGTGGTGCTACAGAAGAATGTTGAAGGTTAGATGGAAAGATCACATAACTAATGATGAAGTATTGAATAGAATTGGGGAGAAGAGGAGTTTGTGGCACAACTTGACAAAAAGAAGGGACCGGTTAGTAGGAAATGTTCTGAGACATCGAGGGATCACCACTTTAGTATTGGAGGACAGCGTGCAGGGTAAAAATCGTAGAGGGAGACCAAGAGATGAATACACTAAGCAGATTCAGAAGAATGAAGGCTGCAGTACGTACTGGGAGATGAAGAAGCTTGCACAGGATAGAGTAACATGGAGAGCCGCATCAAACCAGTCTCAGGACTGAAGACCACAACAACAACATACCTCACTTTGTAACGTATAACGAAAAGAAAACTACACAGAGTTTCTATAGTAAGAACGAGATTCATAAATTCACAGTAGTCATAAATTCTCATGGATTGCAAGATGCTATAGATCGACTATAGCTACCTCATAGCTAATAGCAAAAGTTGAAGGACTAAAAATGCAAGTGTACTTAGAGACAGCGGCATAGAGACAGAAAATTTCCTGGTGCTTGCCAAGGTAAACCTCATTACTAGACGGAAGAAGGAATCTGTTACGAGGAGTAAACTCTAAGATCAAGTTTTCAGATTCTATCCTCTGCACGAAGGCAGTGTATAAGTCTATTTCATGAACGTCTCGAGCATTATTTACAAAATAAATTTGCAGAAAATAATATAAATAGAGATACGCAAATGTGATTCGAGCGGCGAAGGAGGCAATAGGGAAGAAAAAGAGAGTCAGGAATGAAATTTTGTTTCGAGATATAGCAAATGCAATTAAATAGAAACATAAATCTTACGTTACAGATATACAGCATAATAAAAAAGAAACTGAAGCGTAATATAAAGAGAACCGTAACTACGCTTAGAAAACGGTGCGAGAATCCTATCAAGAACATTGGGGTAGAATATCAAAGACTGACAATGATCTACATGACAGACAAGACATGACTACTAAACTATTGACGAAACACACAGGGAAGTAAGTCTGCACGGTTACACGTAATAGACAAATAAAGTTGGGTTGCACAAAGGATTGCCGGCCGGAGTGGCCGTGCGGTTCTAGGCGCTACAGTTTGGAAGCGCGAGACCGCTACGGTCGCAGGTTCGAATCCTGCCCCGGGCATGGCTGTGAGTGATGTCCTTAGGTTAGTTAGGTTTAATTAGTTCTAAGTTCTAGGCGACTGATGACCTCAGAAGGTAAGTCGCATAGTGCTCAGAATCCATTTGAACCATTTTTTGACAAAGGATTACGGGTAGAAAAAGATAAAATTGAACTAACAAAAATACACCAGGGAAAGAACGAGATGACGAAACATATTAACGATACAGAATTACATTGGAGGAGGTACAAGAAGCTTAAAAAAGATGAAGAACAGAAAACAACAGGACCTCATAATATTAATTCAGAACTTATCAAATGTGGAAGATTAATGTTGGAACTGAGACTGTTACAGTTACCAAATAAATATCGGAAATTGAAGATGATACCCGACCTCAGGAGTCTAACGGAAGTAATATCCCTCTCTAAAAAAGAACTAGAAATAGACATTTTTGCCAAAATTACCGAGTAATAAATCTGTTGAATACTGGCTTCAAATTATATGCACCAATAATTAGTAACGAAGTGAAAAGAGTAGCTGGCGCCCTCTTACTGGAAGAACAACATGTTTTTAGAAAAGAATTCTCATGCAGTGACAGTATTACAATACTGCGGCAGGTAACTGAAAGAGACAAGAACACAATCTGAAGGCTCATGTTGCGATAGGAGATAATGAAATATCATTCGACCGAGGGAATAGCTATATGCTGTGAATTATAACGGAATGACGTTTAATACAAATGATAAATAGTTTGTACTTAAAATAACAAAATTTTAATTAACACAGACAAAGAGAGAAAAGGACCAATAGCATTTAACTAAGAAGTACGACGTGAGTGCAGTCGCTTAGCCGCTTTATTTAATACAGAATATTGACGACATTGTTATAGAATCGAAAAGGTAACACAGAAATAAAACAATTCCTAGAAACACACGTTTAAATACTGTTCTCCTTGCTGATGACCAAATAAATTCTATAAAAGACGGAGGATGGTTTTCAGTTTGCTCTACATCGCTTGGACTTTAGAGACAAATTCTATAACTTGAAAACATGACGATGAAATGAAAGGAAAATATCCAATTTGTTCTCTAATAGTGGCTAATGGAAAATCAGCTACTAGGATGAGGTATGCAAGGGGTCGACAAAAATATGGAAACACCAAAAACACACATATAGTTCATGCCTGTAAGAAAACACTTTAAATTGTATCGGAATACACAAATACAAGGGATCGTTACATGATTCTTCTTGCAACATCCTGGCGCCTTCAACTAACGATGATGGAGATGGATAGTGATCACATGTCCTTCTTTCCTGAGCAGAACGAAAAGCCTAATTGATATTGAGATCTGGTAATTACGGTGAATAGAGAAGACGCGACAATTCATCCTCGTGCTCGCAAAATCAGTCGTGGACGATGGCAGCGTGAATCGGGGCGCTGACCTCCGGGAACACCTCTGTACCACCATCAACGAACATAACACCAGGGGATGCACCTGACCGGCCATAACTGGCACTTCGTCCTTTGCAGTAACGCGACCTTACAGAGTATCCAAGATACTAATGTGATACCACGATATGGCTGCACAAATAATAGCCGAACTCCCACCATGTTTCAGTCTTGTTGAGTACACTCGTCGAGAAGTAGGAAATAGTGTGAAGCAAGATTCATTCGACCAAATGATTTTGTTCCATTGCTCCAAAGTCCATGTTTTATGGCTACGGCACCACGCTCTCCAATTACGGGCATTTGCATCACTGATGAATCGTTTTGGAATTCCAGTTCACCCACCGGTTCTGTGCTTACGTAACTCACTTCGTGTTGTTTGATGCTGACAAGATTCGCGAGGTGTGCGACATTCAGTTCTACAGTGACTTTGGCAGCTGTGCCACTCTTATTTTTCGTCACAGTCCTCTTCAATGACCTTCTGTCACCATCTATAAACACATAGTGTCGTCCGCCTCCTGACTTAGCGACTATTTAAACTCCAGATACTTCAGGTACGAAAGAATCCACCGTATGAACGTCAAAAATTTCCCCACGTTTAAATTCACTTAGACATCGTGCCATCACAAGTACACAGAACACTTTTCGGACTGCGACTAACCCCTTCAACGTATTGGGGACACAGCACAGCTTCCGTTCGTGGTCAATTACAACAGCGTAACATGCGGGCTTGGCCAGCATCTGGACTTATGTTCAAGCATGAATTTTACACTACGTTTCATATTTTTGTGCAGCTAATCTAAGTTATGAATATGATAATGACATCTCCAGTAAGTTAAACAAATTTCAAATTATATGTGGCGCTGTAAATGGGACATTAGACAATAAAACCAGTAAAGACACAAAGAGAAATTTATACAAAGTAATGGCAACACTTATGCACACATACGAAAGTGAGGCCTGGAGAATAACTAAGAAAGACCAAAGACAAATACAGTGAGCTCAGATTAAATTTGTAAGGACAAGAAAATGATGTACTCTGAGAGATCAAATAAAGAACTCTGAAATAAGGAATGAATTAAATACCGGGCGATCAGAAAGTCAGTATAAATTTGAAAACTGAATAAATACAGAATAATGTAGATAGAGAGGTACAAATTGACACACATGCTTGAAATGACATGGGGTTTTATTAGAACCGAAAAAATACAAACGTTCAAAAAATGTCCGACAGATGGCGTTTCATCTGATCAGAATAGCAATAATTAGCATAACAAAGTAAGACAAAGCAAAGATGATGTTCTTTACAGGAAATGCTCAATACGTGCACCATCATTCCTCAAAAATAGCTGTAGTCGAGGAAAATGTTGTGAACAGCACTGTAAATTATGTCCGGAGTTATGGTGAAGCATTGGCGTCCAATGTTGTTTTTTAGCATCCCTAGAGATGTCGGTCGATCACGATACTCTTGCGACTTCAGGTAACCCCAAAGCCAATAATCGCACGGACTGAGGTCTGGGAACCTGGGAGGCCAAGCATGACTGAAGTGGCGGCTGAGCATACGATCATCACCAAACGACGCGCGCAAGACATCTTTCACGCCTCTAGCAATATGGGGTGGAGCGCCATACATAAACATCGTACGTTCCAGCAGGTGTTTATCAGTCAGGCTGGGGATGATGCGCTTCTGTAAGATATCGGTGTACCTCTCACCCGTCACGGTTGCAGTTTTGCTGTCCGGTGCCATCCATCGGACATTTTGTGAACTTTTTTTTTGTTCTGATAAAACCTCATGTCATTCCAAGAATGTGTGTCAATTTTTACCTCTCTATCTACATTAGTCCGTGGTTTATCAAGTTTTCAAATTTATACTGACTTTTTGGTCACCCTGTATATTTTACATGAACGGAATCATAATATACGAGGTAAAAAAATGGAAGAAGCATATTGAAAGAATTGGGACTATAAGAATAGACAGACGTAGCAGACTAAAGGTCTAAAGGAAAGAGACATACAAGAAGAACCAAGGAAAATGTGGCCTTTGTGAAGACGGAACAGGTTATAAGGCCACTTAAACAGTCGCTATCCATTATACAGGGCGTGAAGGACAACTATTTACAACTTACCACTACAGTGTAGACGAAGGCGCGAAGAACAAATCCATACAGGATACTTGCGGTCTGTCAAGCGCGGGAACAGTCTCAAAGTGGCCTACGAACGCATTTGCGGTCTGTCTAGCAGGGAAATAACCTCAAGCAGGCCTAAAAAACTAGGTAAGCTACCGCGACATGGGCGCCGCCCGACGTTCTTGCTAAAATCGTCCTGTAATACAAAAGGCCACTTGTTCTTGCGCTTACAACGGTAAAACTGAAATATGTTTAAATTTTATTGTAGCGTAGTGTGAATTTTAACAGCGCAAAATTACACATTATAAATTCTGTGTAAAGTTTACAAAAGCCTTCTTTCTTTCATAACGCTCACGGTAAGTGGTAAATTAGTAATGATGACGAAGAGCCGAGTAAGCCGGTGGCGTAAGCGACGGAATACTGAAAACCTCAGGCTCAGGTGGTTTCTTAGGCATATTTGACGTTATTTACCGGTTTGGCACGCTGCAAGTCTCCTTTATCATATTGTTCGTGTCTAACTCGCGTGCACCAATGTGATACGTTCTAAACTGTTACCATTTAGATTCCGTATACTGTAAGTATATGGAAAGTATTAGGAACAGAATATACACATTTCACATGAAAATATAAAAATATTTTAGTAGCTACTAACAAAACATTTCTGGTTGAAGTATCTCTGACACAAACTAGTATATTGTCACATTACTATCACAACAACACCAAGATTTATACAAACTGTAGTAACATAAGGACGTTATGCACACTGAATAAATACGTTTTATTTCTGGACAAAATATCACTCACGTCCTTAAGAAAGGACGCTGGTCGCTTTAGAACACTCTAGAGCTGGAACCAGGCTGCCATGTAACACTCCACCACTGACATTCTGCCATGGCACTTCAGTGGCGTATATGTGCCAGTCGGTTGAATGGAATGAGAGCACTAAGATGGCGGAATGCACCACACCATGAATGAAGTTGCCCTATCGACGCGAACTATCCAACGTGTCTACAAGGAAGCGTGTTCGATTCACGACAGTGCGACACTGCGTAAGAACAGCGCTCGTTAAAAGAACCTAGACGCTAGGAACCGTTGACGGATGTCTGTCTCGCCTCGCCAATGAGAGTCGGTTTCAAGTTATACTGTAATTGCTGATGTTAGTGCGTGCAGGTTTATTTCAGCCATTTCCTATTGAACTTTGTGAAGCGAATTGCGTTCACTCGGCATTTGCAATTCAAAGAACATAGCTTACAAGCTTCATGTCTTGTAAGGGCCAAAAAATGGAACTGGACAATATCTAACTGGAGACTGTAACCTCCCCCTCACTTATCGACCTTAATGACAGTGAAAAATTAAACCGCATGCACCTAATGGAAATTTGGGAAAAGCAATCGTCACCGAAGTTAATTTGTCGGTAAAGAGGGAGGAAAGGGTTACATCTAAATGAAAGGAAAAACGCAAATAAAATTGGTGAAAATTAATTTTGAGAAAAGGGTAAAATTAACAAAGAAAGTAAATGTGCGGTCGTTACGTTAACAATTTATTGGCGTTAATTAGATATTTGAGATTTGGGGAAAATTACGGTCGCCAGTCCCATGGACAACTACTATAATAACTGAAAATGAAAGATTAATGCACATATATTTAGCACTAAAAGCGTGGCAACTGAAGGATGTTTGTCAGAAGTAATAAATTTCGCTACGCTCTGACTTAATTTAGCAGAAGAATTAATAAACCAGGAAAATTGAACTTTGTTTCTGAAGCACTACGAAATTCAATAAAATAATGTTAGTCTTGGGCTACCTCAACAATCATTTCAAAAACTACTAGAATCTACGCAATTAAGAAATAAGAGATTTAACTTAGAAACTTGAATTAAATGATCCGGAACAATTAGCAATAGTAAAATTTAGTACGCACCAAGCTGAGCTGCAGTCACAGGTAAGCTAAAATATGGTAACAAAACTCGCAATCTTAATTTGTGCTTGTGTAATCTAAATATTGTAGCCAGCTATGAATACTTTAACTGAACTTTGAAATTAAAGCAGTGGAATGGAATGATATTACTTGAATGCTGGCGTATGAATTTCAACGAAACTCGGGTTCATTCCAGAAAAGGAAGGGACCCTGCTTGGTAATGCAATTGGGACAATGAGCAACAAACGTTCATGCTAAGTTGCTGTAATTTTGTGATGCAATAATTTTAAAAGCTGAGGTCTGCCATACAGTTCTAAAACTTTACGTGATCCAGTCTTCCTTGTTGGTTGATTGAAGGTTTGAAGCCGTCGATCGAGGAGGTGGCGACGGTCACTCATTGTCTGCCGTCGCTGTTGCAGAAGCTGGATGTTGGCGCGCCTTCTTCTCGACACGGTCACCAGGCGAAACGGGCTCTTGATGTGCGCCAGCTAATGCTCCCCGTCCGCGACACCGTGTCAGAAACTATCATAGCAAGTGGAGCGCAATTACATGCTGCCAAACCCCGAAAGCGCGGCAACTCGCGTGAGCGCCACACAACACACCTGCTCCACCGCCCTACTCCAGCCAGACTCTGATCTGCCCGCTCTCCACGCGGCAGAGTTAACACTACCCAAGATCCTAAACACTTTGGTTCTCCACACGACCTATCGATGTAATCGTTCGATAGCATAGTTTTCCCTAGGCAAGACCCAGCGTAAAAATACAAATAATATTTACAAAAGAAACCAATTATACATCGACATAAATGTATAGACACACACACACACACACACACACACACACACACACACACACACACACACATATATATATATATATATATATATATATATATATATATATATATATATATATATATATATATTGTAAAACAATTACAATATATAAAGACACAGAAATGTCATATCTTCAGGTAACAAAATAAGGAAAAAATTTATGGTACAATAGATGGGAATAGGAGGATATACATTTCCGGCGTTACAAGACCTGTGAAAAAGAAAGAGGAGTTGCGGTTTTGCCACTTTTCAAATGACGTTATGAGTCAAGTGCAACGGCGACCTAATGAGGCTTTCAACCCGCAGTGTGTGAAGGGTGATGTTTGTGCCGTGATTTTCGGACCATGGCTTCTGCACACAGTTTGGGGTACTGCGAGAATGAACCAGAATGTTTACTTCAACATTCTGGGCGAAGCAATGCTGGCCTTTCTCTTACATTTTCATAACTAGTATGTCGTGGACATGCCCGTTCTCTACGATGACAGCAACTGTTCACACGTCTGGACGCGTAAGTTGCTCATTTGACGAGTAGACGGCCTATCGCACCCTGACTGGGTCTTCGCAAGCGCGCAGGCTGCGCTCACGGTGCCACAGGCAACGGTCGTCAGATGCCGTCACCAGAGGTCGCCCGACAACGTCGGCAGATCGCTCAGTCACAGTGCGTCCGAATTCCTTCGTCAGTGTTTGACTGTGTCAGCGAGATTAGTTTGGAAAAAGTTAGCTTAGAATCTCTTCTTTGTATGAAGTAAGTTAAATTTTTAACGTCCTAGGGTGGAATGGATGCCACGACGCCTCTGTGCTTGGTGACGAGCGCTGCACTGCGGCTTTCACTATTAAAGAGTCGCCGCATGCCTATGAATGAGCCGTATCTGTCCCAAAAAGATCGAGGAGATTACTTCGCACTCTGTCTCTACCAGAGAAGTCTTACCAATACAAGAGATGAAAGGAGAAACGTTTTGTTACGTAGTGGCGACGATAACTCGTAACATTGAAAAGCAAAATTACATTCGGTTTTGTTCAATTTATTCGAAGTTGTGAAAACATACGTCAAATAACCTTCAATAACTGTCATTCCGCATACGTGTGAAAGACGAACAAACTTTACAATAAGATAATCGGAACACCTAAAGCACTGAAACGTGGAAACAGAAACACCACAGTTGCAAACCTCTTCATATAACAGAAACACCATCTTACAGCAGAAAAACGAGTCCATCGCCTCATTTGGTTTCCAATTTTACCGTACTCTAATACTAGCACGTATACCACAACTCGGTAGGAAATTTTGTAATATATCTAGGACTAACCATCCGGAGCCACCTAAAGTGAAATGACGCCATAAAATAAAGCTGATACCACGAAAAAGTGGCTTACAAAAAACTTGGTCAATTGATTCTCATCAGTCTGGATCGTTGTCAGATTGGATTAATAGAAGAGAGAGCAAGAGAAATAGAGAGAGAAGTTCCCATAGAGAATGGCGCATTTCGTCACTAGATCGTTTATTTGTTAAGAGAACGTGACGGAGACGCTCAACAAACTCCAGTGATGTACGTATGTCAACATACAGATTGTGGCGGACAATACATCGTACTCATACTTCCTATTCCGTTCTTGTATTGATCGAGGGGAAACGGCAGTCTATGTACTTGGCCTGATCTGCCTCATTAAGTCCTAATGGTACGCCCATTATAGTTGGTAGGACTCCAAACAGCGAACTAACATTCTACATCGAAATAGTGCCTTGTATGTCACTTTCTTTTCATACTGAGTTTTCCACAACTCTTCCGGCAAGTCTAAATCTTTCAATGGCTGTTAATACTAATGCGATCCGTTTCTAACACATTTAATTATAAATCAAATCTACGATTACTACAGAGAGAGACCGAGCGAGGTGGCGCAGTGGTTAGACACTGGACTCGCATTCGGGAGGACGACGGTTCAATCTCGCGTCCGGCCATCCTGATTTAGGTTTTCCGTGATTTCCGTAAATCACTCCAGGCAAATGCCGGGATGGTTCCTTTCAAAGGGCACGGCCGACTTCCTTCCCCGTCCTTCCCTAATCCGATGAGACCGATGACCTCGCTGTCTGGTCTCCTTCTCCAAACCAACCAACCAACTACAGAGAGACACACGAGAAACTTCTGCTCAGCTCGATGCGGACAAGATAAGAAGTGGGTCTCAAATTATTTGAGAGAAGCTTCGCTCCTCGCATCTCCTAAACACAATCTGCTTGATTTGTTTCAGCCACAGGTTCATTTCCTTGATATCGTTGGTCTGAATTTACAGTTCATAAGGGTTTCATTACGTTTTTCATAGACGACTTGAAATATTTCTTTAGTAAAAGAGTGCACTGTCACTCAAAAAAATTGTTTTGAATTAACTGTGTACTTAAAAGCAGATGACGTTTTCAAGTAATGCTTTAGTGTCTCGCTTCAGTGTGTGTCTCCTTGTGTGGATTTTCCAAGAACGTGTTGGTGACGAAAGCCAAGCCTTTGCGAGCGTTAAGTTAGCTGTACTTTTCTTAATATTTCTGTATTCATAATGCAAACGGTGGTGCGTGTAAGTTCAGTTGTTGCGGTGCGTTGATCAGTCTTTCGTTTGAGTCTGTCGTTGAGTGTTTGACATTACATGTCTATCAGTGTCGAGCGTTCGAGATTTGTTCTAAGGGACTAAGTATGGTAGAAATCACGGTTCACTGTTAGCTCAATGGATATCTTGAGCTGTTAAACGCAAAAAGTCTATGCTCATAGTGATAGCAATTATATCTGTAATAAATCACCGTTAGTGCACTAACTACCAGCAAGGCTACTGCCGTATGTCACTAATTTTACTATTAGTACTGATCAGTCTAGAGCAAATGTCGTTATAAAAGGGTTGTTCTCCCTGCTTAATGGAAACGTATTTAGGTTATGACCGGTGCCGTCTTGGAATATACAGGGTGATTCAAAAAGAATACCACAACTTTAGTAATTTAAAACTCTGCAACGACAAAAGGCAGAGCTAAGCACTATCTGTCGGCGAATTAAGGGAGCTATAAAGTTTCATTTAGTTGTACATTTGTTCGCTTGAGGCGCTGTTGACTAGGCGTCAGCGTCAGTTGATGCTAAGATGGCGACCGCTCAACAGAAAGCTTTTTGTGTTATTGAGTACGGCAGAAGTGAATCGACGACAGTTGTTCAGCGTGCATTTCGAACGAAGTATGGCGTTAAACCTCCTGATAGGTGGTGTATTAAACGGTGGTATAAACAGTTTACAGAGAATGGGTGTTTGTGCAAAGGGAAAAGTTCTGGACGGCCGAGAACGAGTGATGAAAATGTAGCACGCATCCAGCAAGCATTTGTTCGCAGCCCAGGAAAATCGACTCGCAGAGCTAGCAGAGAGCTGCAAATTCCACAATCAACTGTATGGAGAGTCCTACGATAAAGGTTAGTTATGAAACCTGAACATCAACTACCCGAGGCGATGGATCGGCCGCCAGGCAGCCCGTGACAGAGCACTTTATCACTGGCCTCCAAGAAGCCCTGATCTTACCCCCTACGATTTTTTCTTATGGGGGTATGTTAAGGATATGGTGTTTCGGCCACCTCTCCCAGCCACCATTGATGATTTGAAACGAGAAATAACAGCAGCTATCCAAACTGTTACGCCTGATATGCTACAGAGAGTGTGGAACGAGTTGGAGTATCGGGTTGATATTGCTCGTGTGTCTGGAGGGGGCCATATTGAACATCTCTGAACTTGTTTTTGAGTGAAAAAAAACCTTTTTAAATACTCTTTGTAATGATGCATAACAGGAGGTTATATTATGTTTCTTTCATTAAATACACATTTTTAAAGTTGTGGTATTCTTTTTGAATCACCCTGTATTTCCCGATAGCTGTGATATCATAAGACAAACTGCCTTAGATGTAAACGTAGCTGTTCAATAATGTTAATAAACATCAAAGAGGGGCGCAAGTTAAGAACTGCCCTATACGATGAAAAGTATCCGGACACCCCGAAAAACATACATTTTTTGATGTTAGGTACATTGTGCTGCGACCTACTGCCAGGTACTCCAGATCAGCGACCTCAGTAATTAGACATCGTGAGAGAGCAGAATGACCGCGCTCCGCGGAACTCACGAACTTGCAACGTAGTCTGGTGTTTGGGTGTCACTTCTGTCATACGTCTGTACGCGAGATTTCCACAGTGTTAAACATCCCTAGGTCCACGTTTCCGATGAGATAGTGAAGTGGAAACGTGAAGGAACACGTACAGCACAAAAGCGTACCAAGCCGACCTCGTCTGTTGACTGACAGAGACCGCCGACAGTTGAAGAGTGTCGTAATGTGTAATAGGCAGACATCTATCACACAGGAATTCCAAACTGCATCAGGATCTACTGAAAGTACTATGACAGTTAGACGGTAGGTGAGAAAACTTGGATTTCATGGTCGAGCGGCTGCTCATAAGCCACACATCACGCCGGAAAATGCCAAATGAGGCCTCGCTTGGTGTAAGGAGCGTAAACATTGGACGACTGAATAGTGGAAAAACGTTTCTGGAGTGACGAATCACGGTACACAATTTGGCGATCCGATGGCAGGGTGCGGATATGGCGAATGTCGGGTGAACGTCATCTGCCAGCGTGTGTAGTGCCAACAGTAGAATTCGGAGGCGTTGGTGTTGTGGTGTCGTCGTGTTTCTCATGGACGGGGCTTGCGCCCTTTGTTGTTTTGCGTGGCACTATCACAACACAGGCCTTCAACGATGTTTTAAGCACCTTCTTGCTTCCCACTTTTGAAGATAAATTCGTGGATGGTGATTGCATATTTCAACAGGATCGCGCGCCTGTTCATAATGCACGGCCTATGGCGGAGTGGCTACACGACAATAACATCCCTGTAATGGACTGGCCTGCACAGAGAACTGACCTGAATCCTATAGAACACGTTTGGAATGTTTTGGAACGCCGCCTTCATGCCAGACCTCACCGACCGACATCGATACCTCTCTTCAGTGCAGTACTCCGTGAAGAATGCTCTGCCATTCCCCAAGAAAACTTCCAGCACTTGACTGAACGTATGCCTTTGAGAGTCGAAGCTACCATCAAAGCTAAGGGTGGGCGAACACCATACTGAATTCCAGAATTACCGATGGAGGGCGCCATTTTCAGCCAGGTATTCGGATACTTTTGATCACATAGTGTATCTTTGTTGTAGCTAAGTGAGTGTCGCTACAAATTCATAGGTATATAGGTGTGCTATAGAAGTGATCTGTTAATTCTAACTTCTTGTGACCATTTAACCCGTGTGGTAATCAGTATCACTAGATGGTGGTGGTTGTGTTTGCGTCAAGCGGCACGTACAGATTACCAACTCTAGCAAATTACCATTTATTAGGTGGCGATCAGTTCGGCTTTAGGAACAATAAAGTCACCAGACATACAGTTCTAACGTTGCCGTTGATAATGGAAGCAAAACAGAGGAAAAATAAAGACACCTTCATACGATTTGTCAACCTAGAAAAAGCGTCCGACAATGTAAAAGCCGGCCGCGGTGGTCTCGCGGTTCTAGGCGCGCAGTCCGGAACCGTGCGACTGCTACGGTCGCAGATTCGGATCCTGCCTCGGGCATGGATGTGTGTGATGCCCTTAGGTTAGTTAGGTTTAAGTAGTTCTAAGTTCTAGGGGACTAATGACCACAGCAGTTGAGTACCATAGTGCTCAGAGCCATTTGACAATGTAAAACGATGCAAGATGTTCGAAATTGTGAGAAAAGCAGGAATAAACTAGAATGAGATATTCACTCTGCAGTCAAGTGTGCGCTGATGCGAAACTTCCTGGCAGATTAAAACTGTGTGCCGGACCGAGACTCGAACTCGGGACCTTTGCCTTTCGCGGGCAAGTGCTCTACCATCTGAGCTACCCAAGCATGACTCACACCCCTCCCTCACAGCTTCAATCCTGCTAGTACGTCTCCTACCTTCCAAACTTAACAGAAGCTCTTCTGCGAACCTTGCAGAACTAGCACTCCTGGAAGAAAGGATATTGCGGGGACATGGCTTAGCCACAGCCTGGGGGATGTTTTCAGAATGAGATTTTCACTCTGCAGCGGAGTGTGCGCTGATATGAAACTTCCTAGATTAAAACTGTGTGCCGGACCGAGACTCGAACTCGGGACCTTTGCCTTTGGCGGGCAAATGCTCTACCATCTGAGCAAGCCAAGCACGACTCACGACCCGTGAAAACTTGTCCGCGAAAGGCAAAGGTCCCGCGTTCGAGTCTCGGTCTGGCACACAGTTTTAATGTGCCAGGAAGTTTCAGGAATAAACTATATGAAAAGACGGCTAGTATAAAGTAAGTATTTGAACAAGAGGAAACAATGACACTTGAAGATTAAAAAATGTGTGATCGATTTCCGCAGCTTGTGACTGGTGGCTAGCGTTGCTGTCTCTGGATCTCGGAGTCTCGGGTTCGATTCCCCTCTTGTTTGGGGATTTTTCTCTGCCCGGGCATTATCATTCGTGACAGTGGCTCAACTGGATTGTGTGAAAACTGGGACTTTGTACGGGCGCTGATGACCGCGCCGTTGAGCGCCCCACTATCCCAACATGATCACAAGTGAAGTGATCGGATCAAAAAGCGTGTAACTCTGCCATGCAGTCTTTCGCCCCTACTGTTGAGTTTGTATACTGGAGAAGAAATGATGGAAATCGAAGAACGGGTCAGGCGTGAGATTAATCTTGAAGGTGAAAGGATATCAACCTAAGTTACGCTAATTTTGCTACCCTCAGGGCAAGTCTGATGAGTAAAGAATATGGATGCAAAGTAATGCGGAAAAAGACAATAGTAATGAGAAGTAGCAGAATAGAGAACAGCGAGAACTTAACATCAAAATCGGTTATCACGAGGCAACCGAAGTCAAGGAATTCTCCTCAACCGTGGCGGACGAAGCAGTCTACCATAGGCAAAGAGGGCATTCCTGGCCAAGAGAAGTCTACTGGTATCAAACATAGGAGTTAAATCATGGACAGTGGGGAAAGAAACAGAAGTAAATCGAAGCGTTTGAGATGTGGTGCTTCAGAAGAATGTGGGAAACTAGGTGGAGTACTAAAATATAGAATCGGCAAAGAAACGAACATATCGAAAGATTGAGAAGGAGAAGGGCAGGATGATGGGACATTTGCTAAGACATCAGGGAGAACCTCCATGTACTAGAGTGAGCTGTAAAAGATAAAGAAAGTAGGGGAAGACAGAGACTGGAACAGATTGAACAAATAACCAAGGACGTAGGGTGCAAATGCTTCTCTGAGATGAAGAGTAGCACACGAGAAGAATTAACGGCAGGGCGCATCAAACCACACAGAAGAAAGATATCGGAAAATTTTGAAAAAAATTAAGTAAAGAATAACGAATTGGAGTGCTCGTACGTTGTTGACATCTTATATCCTTCGATACTAGAATTTCACCTTCTTGAAGTGGTCAATTAATTGTTATCAGTGAATGTATAGATGATCCAATCCTCTAACTCTTTGTTAATCGCATTTTTTCACTGGGTACGTTTTAAATAGGAGGATGCCCGGCCAGTTTTGCCGTTAGCTGGAGTGAGAAGAGAGTTACAGCGTTCAATAGATCACAGTAGTTGTTACTCAGATAGTTGTTTCAGAACAAAATCCCTTGTTCCTTCCATTCATCACACACTCTCACCAATTCTGATGTTCTCGCCGTCGTTGCTACTGACGCCGAGCCGGTCGACCTGCGTCAAGTTCTGACATCTTGGAGCCGGGTTCACTCTCAAGGCGGTGGAAGGTCGAAATTCTGGGATGATTTCGAACACTGAAAATTGTGTGCTTATGAAATTCGGAACTGAAGTATTAAGTCAAAGACCGTTTTAGCATAACCTACTGCCACAAAAAGTCAGCGTTCCAATCCCCAATCACGTAACCTTTACAGATGTTCACTTAGATCTGGATAATGTTTCAGAGTGATGCGAAAAATGACGACTTGCTTTCAATTTACAGAAATGTAAAATTACGCACTTCACTGGACAAAAAACTGTTATCCTCTGACTATAATATCAGTGCTTCACATTTAGAATCTAGCAAAACATTTAAAACACCTGGGTACAAAAATTTGTAAGAATATGAAATTGAATAAAGACAAGGGATGTGTTCTATGTAAGGGACGTGGCAGACTTCGTTTCACTGCCAGGGTTCTTGAAAAATGCAGGTAATGTATAAGAAAGGATACATAAAAATAAATGTCTGTTCTACCTTAAAATAATGCTAAAGTTTGTGGGATCCATACTATATAGGAGTACCGAAGGATTTTGAATGAATACGTAGAAGGACGACACGGAAATGCTGAAAACCTGTATTTGGCAGAAGCTTGACGGTAAACGGAAATTACCCCGTAAAAAGCTACTTATAAAACTTCAAGAACGAATATCACGTAATTTCATCAACAGCCTCCATACCGTTCCCGTAGGGACCGAGAGGAGAAATCTGTGCGCCAGGGCTGATTAATACAAATGTCAATAAAAACCACTACAATTGTCCATGCAATAAGATGGACATCCATAAATTGTACTGTACTTCACGTACGTCACAATAATAAACGTACCTGAAATACAGTTTTGGTGCTTTTCTTTTGTAATTTAAATTAGACTGATCATAGCACACGTTTAAGCAATTTTCCGCACTCCAGAGGTGATAAGAACGAGAGAAAACTCTGACATATGATGCTATACTAAGTATCTTATGCCACGCACTGCACAGTTATCTGCAGAATATATATAAACGTGTTGATAATCAAGATATGCAGTTTAGTCAGTCGGTTATAGATAGAAAACGGAGAGTAGAAGTGATTCTCTACTGCAGAATACTCTGTCGCAGAGACCGTGTGACATCTAGCATTCATATGAATGTAAGCATATTCGCTCATTTGAACTGCGTGTAACCCTTTCTGTACATATAATTTACTTCACTGGATACAGTACATCTACATCTGCATCTACATGATTACTCTGCAATTCACATTTAAGTGCTTAGCAGAGGGTTCGTCGAACCAAAATCATATTATATTCTCTACCATTCCACTCCCGAACAGCGCGCGGGAAAAACGAACACCTAAACCTTTCTGTTCGAGCTCTGATTTCTCTTATTTTGATGATCATTCCTACCTATGTAGGTTGGGCTCAACTAAATATTTTCGCATTCGGAAGAGAAAGTTGGTGACTGAAATTTCGTAAATAGATCTCGCCGCGACGAAAAACTTCTTTGCTTTAATGACTTCCTTCCCAACTCGCGTATCATATCTGCCACGCTCTCTCCCCTATTACGTGATAATATAAAATGAGCTGCCCTTTTTTGCACCCTTTCGATGTCCTCCGTCAATCCAACCTGGTAAGGATCCCACACCGCGCAGCAATATTCTAACAGAGGACGAAAGAGTGTAGTGTAAGCTGTCTCTTTAGTGGACTTGTTGCATCTTCTAAGTGTCCTGCCAATGAAACGCAACCTTTGGCTCGCCTTCCCCACAATATTATCTATGTGATCTTTCCAGCTGAAGTTGTTTGTAATTTTAGCACCCAGGTACTTAGTTGAATTGACAGTCTTGAGAATTGTACTATTTATCGAGTAATCGAATTCCAACGGATTTATTTTGGAACTCATGTGGATCACCTCACACTTTTCGTTATTTAGCGTCAACTGCCACCTGCCACACCATACAGCAATCTTTTCTAAATCGCTTTGCAACTGATACTGGTCTTCGGATGACCTTACTAGACGGTAAATTACAGCATCATCTGCGAACAAACTAAGAGAACTGCTCAGATTGTCACCCAGGTCATTTATATAGATCAGGAACAGCAGAGGTCCCAGGACACTTCCCTGGGGAACACCTGATATCACTTAAGTTTTACTCGGTGATTTTCCGTCTATTACTACGAACTGCGACCTTCCTGACAGGAAATCACGAATCCAGTCGCACAACTGAGACGATACCCCATAGGCTCGCAGCTTGATTAGAAGTCGCTTGTGAGGAACGGTGTCAAAAGCTTTCCGGAAATCTAGAAATACGGAATCAACTTCTGATCCCTTGTCGATAGCGGCCATTACTTCGTGCGTTGCACAAGATCGATGTTTTCTGAAACCATGCTGATTACGTATCAATAGATCGTTCCCTTCGAGGTGATTCATAATGTTTGAGTACAGTATATGCTCCAAAACCCTACTGCAAACCGACGTCAATGATATAGGTCTGTAATTCGATGGATTACTCCTACTACCCTTCTTAAACACTGGTGCGACCTGCGCAATTTTCCAATTTGTAGGTACAGATCTATCGGTGAGCGAGCTGTTGTATATGATTGCTAAGTAGGGAGCTATTGTATCAGCGTAATCTGAAGTAGATACCTATGAAGAATCTGATATCGGAGCTGGATGTTTTATTGATGATAATGACTATAATGGTCATGGTGTTTGTGTTGTCATTATGCAGGATGTGAACGATAACTGTTTACATGGCACTGCAGTGATGTTATGGACGTCAAAATGAACAATTCGATAGCAAAAATATCATATCTAAGAACTTTCTGTCTTTACTGATTGCATAATTCGAATTCTATAATGAAAAATGTAAATATTCGTGATTTATTTTAATCCTAAAGCCTTTTTCTTTCATTTCTTTAGCCCACATAATCACTGATAACTCTGCAGTGTGTACCACGGTTTTCTAACACTCCTAAATTGTCAGCGACCCCTGGCATTTTCCGTTTGAATGTTGCAGTTGTCACAGCACACATTCGATCCAGTGTTGTGACACTTGCACTTAAATAGCGTAAAGCAATGCTAGTTCATATTTGGAGATATAAAAAAGGTGAAGAGGCAAGTAGCAGTGGACTTACAGGGTATATTGAATTAAATGTGTTTAACAGCAATGAAACTGCATAACGTGGCCAAAATCCACAGCAAAATAACGGACAACATGGTACAGCGTACAAGTGAACATCGGAAAGCGTGCGTGCATTACCAGCTAAATAAAAACAAAAACCTTATCAGTCTCTTAAAGGCAAAGATGCAAATTAGTTCCAAATTGACTAGAGAGTGTTTATTACTTTGAGCATTGAGGAAACGTGTAATGGTTTCTGAAATTACCTGCACCTTACAGCGTCGTAAACTGTTCCGCCGGGATATGCAAACGAGACAATTGCGAATAGCGGCGAGATCCAGTTGGTAGCATCCGAGCCTACTTTAACTGCCAGTGGTTTCATCGTTAAGCAGTAATTGAACAACGAACATGTTTGATCTCGACTGGTAAATTTACTTCGAAAAATACCTCTCACAATTCCGGATGCAATCTCATTTCAGGTTCTTGACAACACTTGAAGGTCGTTTGCAGTCCTTTTACATATTGGCATGGAAATTACTAAGAAGCCAACAACACTGGAAACATTTTGTGGTGGCCCGCTAATTTTCTTTGCATTTAAGGAAAACATGGACTGCACGGACTGTTACAGTCACAGGATGGCTCTTAGTCGATTCCTCGGAGCTGGTTGGCAATAACTACAGGGCTGTGATATTAACGTACAGGGAGATTTATGGTAACAAATAAATGAAACTGAAAGTAATTGTCAGATGAAACCACTTTGGGGCTGTGTAACAATCCGAGGGCGGGCTCACAGCCATATTTTACTTTAGTGGTTCGACTGATGGCCCAGGTGCGTGGTTGTACACTGTTTCATTTTGCCCTAATGAAATCTTTTAAATAACGAAAGCCCATCCTAATGGAGAATCAAGAAAACTGTAAAGCACAAATAAATGTGAAATGTTAAAGAATATGCTACAGAGTCAAAACAAGGGCCGGCCGGCTGAGCGGTTCTAGGCGCTTCAGTCTGGAACCACGCGGCTGCTGCAGTCGCAGGTTCGAATCCCGCCACGGGCATGGATGTGTGTGATGTCCTTAGGTTAGTTAGGTTTAAGTAGTTCTAAGTCTAGGGGACTGATGACCTCAGATGTTAAGTCCCATAGTGCTTAGAGCCATTTGAACCATTTGAACCAAAACAAGGGGCTGCACTGTCAGCGGTGCTGAGATTCACTTTCAGTTTTATTTAGCACAAGAAAAAATGTAATCCTAAGCACAGGTTGATATCATTCACAGTGAAACAAAATGGGAATGGCGTATGGCATTACTGGCAGGGAGGCCCCATCCGGGGAATTTCGACCGCCAACTGCAAGTCTTATCGCAGTCACCGAGCGAGGTGGCGCAGTGGTTCGACACTGGACTCGCATTCGGGAGGACGACGGTTCAATCCCGCGTCCGGCCATCCTGATTTAGGTTTTCCGTGATTTCCCTAAATCACTCTAGGCAAATGCCGGGATGGTTCCTCTGAAAGGGCACGGCCGACTTCCTTCCCCATCCTTCCCTAATCCGATGAGACCGATGACCACGCTGTCTGGTCACCTTCCCCAAACAACCAACCAACCAACCATCTTATCGCAGTCGACGCCACATCGCGTGACTTGCGCGCCGGTAATGAGGATGAAATGGTGATGAGGATAACACCCAGTCCAACAGCGGAGAAAAATCCATCCCGGCCGGGAATTCAACTCTGGCCCGCTGCGCGGGAGACAAACACGTTAGCACCCAGCTAAGCAGGCGGACACCGTGGAAGAAATTAGCCGGAACGACTGTGCAAGCAGAGCGTGCACAGGCACTGAGAAACGCACCAGATCTTTAATCTGAACAAAATCCTAACATTAAACCAGTTCACTTGAGTCTGTTTGCGATAAGCAATGCTCCAAAGCAGAGTTCAGTAACAGGTGTCTATACTAACACACGCTGTTAAAATGTTTTCTAACCTATACTTAACTGTTGCAATGGAAAAAATGACTAACTGTAACTCCTGAGTCAGTGCACATCAAAATACTCCTAAGGCCAAAACACATGAACACATGTGGCTCTTTAGCCACACAACTTTACCAATAAACTTACCCAAAAAGCCGAGAACAGCACGAAGACCCCTATCTATGCTCTATTTGGTTATTTAAAAACTCTGTCTTGAGACTGACAGCTTTAGTCAAAAGAATAACTGCAGATATGCCCACCATTTCATCAACAGAGTTCTTCACACGTTTTTAATATTCTCAATAATATACACTGCTGGCCACCGTAAATGCAACACCAAGAAAGACAAGAGGTAGGACAACAAAATTTATTTTGTAGATAACATGTTGACCAAGTATCAAATGATTACGTTTACAGACGTCTGTGACATGTGGTTCCTGCCAGAATCAGTAGCCAGAGTAGCCGCCATTGTTGGAGATCACCGCTGCCACACGTCTCGGCATTGAGTCAAAGAGACGTTGGATATGTTCCTGGGGTACAGCAGCCCAAGCAGCTTCCACACGTTGCCAAAGATCATCTGGTGTGGCAGCTGGGGATGTAATCAGGGTCACTCGTTGAGCAACCATGGACCACATGTTTTCTATCGGCGAAAGATCCGGAGAGCGAGCCGGCCAGGGAATCAATTCAATCTGGTTATTCACGAAGAACCTTTGGACAATGCGTGCCACGTGTGGTCGCGCATTATCCTGTTGAAATATGGCTGTGGCCGAGCCCTGCAGGTAAGGAAGGACAACTGGCTCCAGCACCTCGGATATGTAGCGCCGGCTATTTAAAGTACCGGCAATGCGTACTAGAGGCGTGCGAGAGTAATATCCAATATCGCCCCATACCATAATACCCGGTGCAAGAACAATGCAGCTGTCCAGCATCCTCTCTCCACGGTGTCTCCACACTCGAATCCGACCATCGTGGTGCTGCAGACAGAAGCGTGCCTCGTCAGTAAAGACAACGTCATTCCATTCTGCCGTCCACATCCGTCTGTCATCACACCATTGGCGACGGAGAGGTCTGTGGTTCTGCGTCAATGGTAGACGAAGCAATGGACGTCTTACGGACAGACCACTCTGCTGTAAACGGCGTCGAATGGTACGCGCAGACACTGGATGATGCGTTACAGACGCAGTGTGCCGTGCTATGGTTCGGGATGTCACTGAGCGATCCGTCACTGCCATGCACACAATTTGCCTATCAGCACGTGCAGTGGTGCACCGAGGTGAATGCGATCGACCACGTCGGTCCGTCGTACCCTCCTGCATCCAACGGTCACATATCCGCATTACAGTTGTTTGGTTTCGTCCAACACGACTAGCGATTTCTCTGTATGATAATCCACAATCTCGATAAGCCACTATCCTTCCTCTGTCGAACTCGGATACTTGATCAAACGATGTTCGCTGTTGTCTACGAGGCATAACTGATCGTCTTGTGAAACAACCACAAGGTAAACACACGTGCCGAACGTACACTCGTCGAAATCGCCAAGCCTTAAATGGCGCTATGAGGTGGCGCCACAGGCGCGCGTGATGTGCGTCTGCGCTGAAATTTTAATCAGTTGCATATCTCATCGCTGCAAACCCATGGTGTAAATTTCACTTGATTCGGATGCTTCCTTCAGGGTGTTGCATTTACGGTGGCCAGCAGTGTAGAAGTACCAACAACTTCAGCTGAATATTACTTCCTTTTATCAAAACTAGGCCAATTCGTCATTAGGGATTGTCTGCGATCTTAATTTATAGAAAACTGTCCAATTTCAGTCTGCAGATCGCTTCTCTTTATTTTCAAACAACTGGTTTCATGTCATTTGTTACAGTTACGGAGTAACTTGTCAATACGGCACTGTAAGTTCATTGTGAACTTAGAGTTACTTCATAACTGTAACAACGGATCCGAAGACAGGCAACTGATACGGAACCGATTACTTGAAAATAAAGAGGAACGATCTGCATAATGAAACTGGACACTTTTGCATATCTTTTTAGCTATGTAATGGGGACTCCGATGAAATCGAGACATACGGAAAAAGAAGTAAGTCAGCTCTTTATTATCTCAGAAGTAATACTCTCCCATTGTGAGACAAGATGATCAGTGCTTTGAGAGAAAAATGTTTGCGATTGTTTACGGAACCATGATTGTGCCCAGGCGTACACTTCTTCTTCCAAAGCAAATTGACGAACACGCAAGTCTTTCTTCAGGTTTCCAGAAATATGGAAATCGCCCGGGAAGAGATCGGGAGCGTATGGTGGATGTGTAAGAGCTCCCCAGCGAAACTTCTGCAGAGTACGCGAAACTACCTCAGAACCATGTGTGCGAGCATTGTCGTGCAAGTGACTGACGCTGTCCATCAACATTCCTGGGCATTTTGACATGATAGCGTGCTTTAGTTCTTGCAATGCGTCCACGTACTGCTGTGTGTTAATTGTGGCGTCGTGTTTCAGAACGCCAATGAGCAGCGGGCCCTTCCAGTCAAAGAAAAACGTCATCACGACGTTTCCCGAGATGGAGTGCCTGTTGTTTCGACGTCGCTGGAGGAGTTTCGCTGCGAAGCCGTTCACATCCTCCATACAGTCTCCATCTTTCCCCACGTGATAATCGTATTTTATGAGCTCTGCAGAAAACCTTTCGGGGACGTCGGTATGCTTCGGACGAAGAGGTGCAGACCTGGTTGCGCAGGCAACGGCAAACATTTTTCCATGAAGGATTTCATTGCTTTTTCCCACAGTGGAATAAATATTGCACAAAGCGGAACAGCGATTGATAGTAAACTGAGAATCTTTATTCTTTTCGCCAATTTCTTCACAACGTTTTCAAATGGATATGTTACGAACATACACGCACAAATTCGTTGTTACATAAATGTAAAAAATTTGAAACAGTAGTATAATTATTTCACGCACAGTCTAATCTTTTTGTGCAAATAAGGAGAACACGTTACTTTGGCACTTTAGCGACAGTTATATAGTAATTTATTTGTAACAGATATGTAGTTCATTTGTTGTTATGTTTAATAAAGTCCAAGGAAAAGAAGAGCCACGCGCCATGAATTATCTGAATGGGACGGAAATTAGTAGATGTGATGTACATGTACATACAAATAAATGATTACAGTTTCAGAAAATGTGGATGCTTTATTCAAGAGAAAGAGCTTTAGTAATCGAGGAAGTGAATAACGCCGTGGTCCGACTCTGATCGATACGGAAGCAGTTATTCAGCTTCGTATTGATTGACAGTGTTGTTTGAGGTATTGTGCTGTTGCCCTTCATGGTAAGCCATCCTGGGCAAGATACCGCCATCCCACACACTACTTGTCTTCATGCTTTGCAACCCCTACCTTGGTCAGCAGGTCGCCGGATCTCTCCCCAGTTGGTTCCAGTCCGGGATTTTGACGATCTAACGCGCCAGTTGGACAGAATTTTGCACGATATCCTTCAGGCGGACATCCAACAACTCTCTCAATCAGTACCAAGCCAAATAACTGCTTCCATAAGGCCCAGAATTGGACCAACTTATTATTGACTCACTAAATTTATGAAGCTCTTTGTCTTCAATAAATCATTCAATTTTTTTAATTTTTATTTTTTCGTAGAGTCTATGTTCATTTCCTAACTGACCTCATGCTCTTTCAAATGGCACATATGTAGTACATATGTATATATAGTTTATAGTATGTAACTTTTGCCACTTTCTCTCATGAACAGTCTTACACTTAAACAACAGTAACATTGCCAATATTAGTTGTACAACCATGATGATAACTTTATTGGAATCGGCTCTTTGTTACGAATTTAAAGTTGTAGTCAGATTCACTGTAGCTATTCTGGGACTAAATTTTAGTGCTTGTGCTGAATGTTTTGAGACTTCATACATTGTCAGAGCCTCTCCACGTTAGCCTACTGCTGGCCCGCATAACGAGGCGGACATTCCGGCCCGTTAGCGGGCAGCAGCTACCCACCCTCACTGTCGTGTCAGCCACAATGCTTCTTACCGAACTGAGGTTCGCTTCCTCGCAGCGTCCAGTCAGCGACACGACCCTCAACTCTACGTTCCCTCTTTATGATTGGTTTAGACCACAACTCCACTGACAAACTTTCAGAAGTTGTTCAGCGATACGCTCTGAGTATTTAGTTGTAAGAGACTTACTGACCGAGCGAGGTGGCGCAGTGGTTAGCACACTGGACTCGCATTCGGTAGGACGACGGTTCAATCCCGCGTCCAGCCATCCCGATTTAGTTTTTTCGTGATTTCCCTAGATCACTTCATGCACATGCCGGGATGGTTCCTTCGAAAGGGCACGGCCGACTTCCTTCCCCGTCCTTCCCTAATCCGAGCCTGTGCTCCGTCTCTAATGACCTCGTTGTCGACGGGACATTAAACACTAATCTCCTCGTCCAAGAAACTTACTGACTGCAACGGCTCGTTCAAAAGTAATACTATAATTGTGATTTATTCTGTTTGTTACTGTAATCATCCTTGTTTCTATCAAACTATCTTCACAACGTTACAATCATCATCATCATCATCATTTAAGACGGATTATGCCTTTCAGCGTTCAGTCTGGAGCATAGCCCCCTTATAAAATTCCTCCACGATCCCCTATTCAGTGCTAACATTGGTGCCTCTTCTGATGTTAAACCTATTACTTCAAAATCATTCTTAACCGAATCCAGGTACCTTCTCCTTGGTCTGCCCCGTCTCCTCCTACCCTCTACTGCTGAACCCATGAGTCTCTTGGGTAACCTTGCTTCTCCCATGCGTGTAACATGACCCCACCATCTAAGCCTGTTCGCCCTGACTGCTACATCTATAGAGTTCATTCCCAGTTTTTCTTTGATTTCCTCATTGTGGACACCCTCCTGCCATTGTTCCCATCTACTAGTACCTGCAATCATCCTAGCTACTTTCATATCCGTAACCTCAACCTTGTTGATAAGGTAACTTGAATCCACCCAGCTTTCGCTCCCATACAACAAAGTTGGTCGAAAGATTGAACGGTGCACAGATAGTCTTGGAACCGACTTCCTTCTTGCACAACGTTACAAAAACCCGAAAAATGCAACAACCAAAGCTTACACAACACAACAAAGAGTAATGCGAAAATTATCATACGAAACACCTACACTTTTACCATAGCGCGTTCATTCTGTTCTGTCAGCGTGCAATATAGCACGTAACAAATGCAGAAACGTTCGCTTACAGGTATTATTCAAAATATCGACCACCATTATCACGGCAGAGCGTACAGCGACGCACCGTTGACTTGCACACTCAAGAACTCCAGAATTTTGGCGTGCGACTTCCGCAGCTGTGGTAATCCTAGCAACTAGGTCCGTGTCAATATCGACCGGAGTCCGGAGTCTCGTAAACTAAACTCTTCATGTGCCCCCAGGAGAATAATACTATTTGAGTCATGGTTGGTGATACAGGTGACCATGAATCAGGATCATAGTGGCCAAAACACTGTCGTCCAAACTGTAATTCAACGTCGTTCTCCCCATCGATTGCAATGTGTGTCGAGCACAGGAGTGTTGAAACTGTGAGCGAATGGAAACAAGATACGTACAACATACCGTCGACATCTGCCATTTTGTGCGGTACTTTCAGAGCATACAGATACAAAGATAACTGGAGCCAGAAACCAGACGAAATGCAGTAACTTTGTACAAGCTGCCAGAGACCATGCAGGGTTGGACAAACAGATGGTAACACAAAAAACACATACCACCCATACTACAGTAAAGAAAAAACAGTTGACACTCAAAACAGATTCCAGTCATCTCATGGATAAACACAGGTCGTGCATGTTTTCTACGGAGATCTTATACCATTATTCCTGCAAAAGAGTAGCGAATTCAGGAAACGATGACAGAGGTGTATCACAAAACCAGTCTTGCACGATGCGATGCGAGCTGTGTGATCAGAGTCGCCATAGTTTTGGTACACAGCGTCAGCGTTGGGTAAGAAACATTGTACGAGGAGCGAACATGATCACTTAAAATGGTTACGTAATCCATGGCAGTAATGCGGCCTTGTAGAAGTAACCATGAGGTCCACGGACCACCACGACATCGCTGCCTAATCTTCATCGAACCCCCGCCCCCCCCCCCCCTCGGCACATTTCATTCTTGGAAAGTTACATTGGATGAATTTGAAAACCCAAACGCAGTATAGTGCCTGTGCATATGTTTATGTTCAGTAAGTGCAACGTTCCATCATTTCCGATTAGCTACGTCATTTCACGCTTGGAGTTTCAAGTTTCCTAGTTTCCACTTGGAGTCTGAGAGTAGGTTTCGAGTGCTATCCGTGCCTGACAAAGATACTGATCCAGATGCAGTCGCTCGCCCCGCGCCCGTCCACTCGACCAGCAAAATTTGGACATTCACAGAGGACGGGATTAATTGTAGCTGGGAGCTCCAGCTTTAGGCCCATAATGGGGCCCATTCGGGGCACAGTTTCAAACGGAGGGAGGAGTCATTCCAGATGTGGAACAGAGTGCATCCTACTTTTGGTGCTGGCTCATCTTGGTACTAAAAATGTTGTCGCTTTGGATCGGAAGAGAGTCTCTCTACTTATGGGGGGCTACCTGAACCGGTAAAGACTGACAGTCTTTCTTGCGAGATAGAGGTGGAGCTCACCATTTGTAGCCTCGTCGACAGAAGTGATTGTGGTCCTTTACCACAGAGCCGTGTGATGGATCTGAATCAGAAGCTCATAGGATTCTGCGACCTTGTAAACTCTATATTCCTCGACTTTCGCCATAGTTTCCGGGTTCTGCTCTATAGGTCAGGGATCCCCTACACACAGGAAGTGGTTACCCGGGTAGAGGGGGTTGTTTTGAGAGGACTGGGCGGTTTTTTAGGTTAGAGGAAAGAACAGGAAGAGTTTCAGTGTCAAAGTGTGCACGTCAAACACAGGATAAAGGTTGATGTAGCAATATACAGTTTTTGCAGTGTTGTGAAAGAATCACACCTCCAGGAGTTAGGAGCAAGGACTGAAGCGCAAATAGTTGCACGTACGGAAAACTGACTACAGCCGGAAATCAGTTCAGCCAAAATTTTTACAAAAGGCCTGACGGTTTTCAGAACGGATAGATGAAATACAATTGGTGGTGGCGTGTTTGTTGCTGTCTGAAGTAGCCTATGTTATAGCGAAATTGGCGTAGGTAATTCCTGTGATTTGTTATGGGTACGGTTTATACTTTACAACAGGGAGAAAATAGTAATTGATTCCTTTCATCGACTCCCGATTCAGATGATACAATTGCTGAACAATTCAAAGAAGACTTCAGTCTCATTTCAAGTAGGTAGCCCCACTCATACAACTTTAAGTAGCGGTGACTTGGTTCAAAATGTTTCAAATGGCTCTGAGCACTATGGGACTCAACATCTTAGGTCATAAGTCCCCTAGAACTTAGAACTACTTAAACCTAACTAACCTAAGGACATCACACACACCCATGCCCGAGGCAGGATTCGAACCTGCGACCGTAGTAGTCCCGCGGTTCCGGACTGCAGCGCCAGAACCGCTAGACCAGCGGTGACTTCAATGTACCTCGTTTTTTTATTTATTTTAGGTATTGAAAACCAATGAAGTCTAGATTGCATATGAGATCTTCTTTATTTGGTGGATTACTGGTTTCGGCTAAAAATCTAGTCATCTTCAAATCATAAAACATCCTTGATTAGTATAGGTCATAAAAGCGTAATGCCGTTAAGACTTAGTAATTGACACAATCAATACTTACACCGCCTCGTAAGAGAGACCATCAGGTATAGGATTCTGTGACGTGGTACATATGAATAGTATGGCAGCTGATGCCCATTTCAACGTTCAAGAAACGTAACAGTCGCCTGAAATTATGCCTGGTCGCGCACTTAGAAATGAAAACAAGGTGGACAAGCAAACAGTGATCAGGACTATTATCGGTTTTTAAGTGCATTAAAAATGGCCGCAATATCTCACAAAGCATTTCTCCTTTTTGCTACTGAAATTATGCCTGGTCGGGCACTTAGAGGTGAAAACGAGATCTACAACCTAACAGCGGTCAAGACTAATAACAATTTTTGAGTGCATTAAAAAATATCTCCAACAAGTCACAAAGCATTTATGCATTTTGCTGCTGATATAAGTAGTAAATTGAAGGTTGTATGTGCTATTATGGACACTACAAAAATACATGGAAGTCACAGGTTGTGTGGTAACTACTCTCTTTTTATGACGGTTCTCAATTTATACAACAGATTAATGAAGGTTAAGGAGAAACTCACATTGTCTTATAAGATATCTGACTCCATGGCGTGTTCTCCTTAACTTTGATTAGTCTGGGGGTATATCAATCGAAACGTGTCATTAAAGAAAGTAAGTCATCACATGATCTGTGACTTCCATGTATTTTTATAGTGCCCGTCAAACCATTGATACAACATTCAATTTACGGAAAAATGGGCACATACCTCTTAAGCGACTACACGTCACACCTGTTACAGACATACTTTGCTGTCCTCATTTCACTATAGGTCGGCCCCACAGATGTGTATACTATGTCTTTCTCGAATCTTGCTTTTCATGAACGTTATGATAGGCGTCAGTTGCCTTACTATCCATACTATTCACATGTACCACGTTTCATTACGTATATACAATGATTTCTGTTAAAGGATAATGTAAATACTGATCGTTTCAGTTACAAGGCTTTAACAGCATAACGCCTTTGCTTTATGACCATCGTTCAATTCATTGGCCACGGACGATGAAAAACTGTTTTCACTGTGCCATGTACGGTGTTGTCATTTTAAGAAACACTTTAACGAGGTGTGAAGCCGTAATAGCACCAACGCAAATCAAGAACGGTTTATGATCTGAAGATGGCTAAATTGTTAGCAAAAGTGGTAATCCAACTGAATAAAAAAGATTTCATGTGCGATCTTCACTTCATTGGTTTTCAATCCCTAATATACATAAAAAATTTACAATAGATCGCGTATCTACAGATTTAAAATGTCAACAAATGTCAAACCTTCGATCCGTTGGCGAAATTACATGTTTAAAGACGGTGTTAGGCATAAAACTTAGTCCAGAATCCTACTAAATGCTTTCTAGGCAGCAATTAGTTCAGGAGTCCGCTCGAAGTATAAATGGTTGCCAAAACATACTCTGTGTCTTAGCAACGAATAACGTCCAAGCTAATAGAGAGCACTAAGGTGGATACAGAGATTAGTGACCACCAGGTCGTTGTAGCGAGACTTAATAACACAATACCCAGACACATAAAAATACGCGCTAAATACAACTTTTTAAAAAAGCAGACAAAAATTTTCTTGATGCCTTCCTAACGGACAGGCTCAATTCGTTACGAATTATGACAGTGTAAACAAGATACGGCTTCAATTCAAAGAAATATTATCGACAGCATTGGTGAGGTTTATGCTAAATAAATTAATATCTGGCGGAACTGACCCAGACGGTACACAAAGCAACTCAGAACACTGTTGCAGAAGCAAGCAAAAAAGCATACCAAATTTAAAGGAATGCAAAATACACAAGATCCACGAAGCTCTGAATTTAGCACGAACTTCAATGCGAGAATGCGAGATGCTATCAGTAGTTTCCACAACGAAGCGCTGTCTCGAAATCTAGCAGATAATCCAGGGAGATTCGTTACCGATGACAGTGCCACCATAGCGGAGGTACTAAATACAGTTCTCCGGAAGCCCTTCACCAAAAAAGACGAAGTAAGTATTCCTGATTTCGAATCAGGAACTGCTTCCAACATGAATTACTTAGAATTAGAAATCCTCGGTGTAGCAAAGCAGCTTAAATCATTGAGTAACGAAAGTCGTCTGGTCCAGGTTGTATACCAATTAGAGTCCTCTCAGACTATGCCGATATAATAACTCCATATTCAACAATCATATACAAGCGCTTGCCCGATGGAAAATTTGTACCTAAAGACTGGAACGTTGCAAAGGCCGCACCAATACCCAGAAAGGAAATAGAGTAATCCACTGAGATATAGACCATGTCGCGGGCATCGATGTGCAGTACTAATCTGGAAGATATTTTGTGCTCGAACGTTACGAATTACCTCGAGGAAAACGATCTGTTGACACACATTCATCACAGATTCACGAAATATCGTTCTCGCGAAACACAACTACGTTATTCTCAAGAGGTAATTAGTGCTATCGACAGGAGATTTCAAATTAATTCCACATCCAGATTTCCAGAAAGCATTTGATTCCGCCCCTCACAAGCGGCTTATAATGAAGTTGCGTACTATGTAGTATCGTCTCCGTTGTGCGACTGGATTCGTGATTTCCTGTCGGAAAGATCACAGTTAGTAGTAACTGACGGAAAGTTATCGTGTAAAACAGAAGTGATACCTGGCGATCCCAAAGATTTGTTATAGGCCCTCTACGATTCCTTATCTATAAAAACGTTTTAGGAGACAACCTTTGCAGTCATCTTAGATTGTTTGCACATGAAGCTGTCATCTGCATAAAGTAAAGTCATAAAGTAATCCAAAACAATTGCAAAATAATTTAGACAAGATATCTGTATATTACAAAAAATGGCAATTGACGCAGAATAATGAAAAATGTGGGATCGTGTACCTGAGAATTAAAAGGAATCTGTTCAGCTTCGGTTACATGATAGATAGCACAAATGTAAAGACAGACAGCTCATCCAATTACAGTCATGAACAACTTAAACTGGAGCGATCTTATACATGATATTGTGAAGAAAGCAAACCAAAGACTGCGTTTTATTGGCAGAACACTTAGAAGATGCAACAAATACACTAAAGAGACTGCCAACCCTACGCTTGTCGGTCTCGTCCTAGAATAGTGCTGTGCAGTGTGGGACCCCTACCACACTGGATTGACGAAGGATATCGAAAAAGTTCAAAGGAGGGCAATTCGTTTTGTATTATCGCGAAATAGGGGAGGGGATGTCACGGATATGAAGCGCGGGTTGGGGTGGAAGTCATTAAAACAAAGGCGCTCTTCGTTGCGAAAAGATCTTTTCACGAAATCTCAATCTCTAACATTTATTTACTATTAAAAACAGTCCTGATCACGATTTATTTATCAAGGTGGCCGATTTCGACCACTGCTGTGGTCATCTTCAGACTACTCGAAGCAGTGATTCTCCACCAGAAAGAGGTTCCTACTCAGTGGTCTGAAGATGACCACAGCAGTGGTCGAAACGAATCACCTTGATAAATAAATCGTGATCAAGACTGTTTTTAATAGTAAATATATGTAACACATTGATCACTGCCACTCCCATAATGTATTCAAAAGTAATCAGTCTCTAACAAGGTTCTCTGAATGCGAAAATATTTTTTGGACTCCCGATCATCGTAATAAAATAAGAGAAATCAGAACTCGCACGAGAGGGTTTAAGTGTTCGTGCTTCCCGCACTCAGTTAGAGAGTGGAACTCTATAGAAACAGTGTGAACGTCGTTAACTGTGAACTACGGAGTATTCATGTAGATGTAGATACAGATATCCCGATCATCGTAATAAAATAAGAGAAATCAGAACTCGCACGAGAGGGTTTAAGTGTTCGTGCTTCCCGCACTCAGTTAGAGAGTGGAACTCTATAGAAACAGTGTGAACGTCGTTAACTGTGAACTACGGAGTATTCATGTAGATGTAGATACAGATAGAGTGAGCATGAGAGCACCATATCCTCAGCGGAACGTAATTTACCACACAACACTGGCAGTCTCTTTCCCGTTCCAAATACGTACTGTGGGAAAAGGCCGTGTCCTTTCATAAAGTGAACCATGCCTCTGCTTGCGACGACACTATAACCCATATACTTTTCGTGGAGAAGTCGCCCAACTGTCCTTTCCAGTACCAGGAAACAAAGAGAGACAGAGAATTAAAATTAATTCAGAAAACCCGAGCTGGCTGGTGTTGCCGTGCGGTTCTAGGCGCTTCAGTATGGAACCGCGTGACCGCAACGGTCGCAGGTTCGAATCCTGCCTCAGGCATGGATGTGTGTGATGTCCTTAGGTTAGTTAGGTTTAAGTAGTTCTAAGTTCTAGGGGACTGATGACCACAGATGTTCGGTCCCATAGTGCACAGAGTCATTTGAACGATTTTGGAAACTCGACTGCTGATCTATGATGCCGACAATAATGAAGCGTTATTGGTCCCGAAAACTGACTTACAATTATGTAATTGAAAAGCTCACTAATTGTATCAAACAACTTGAATTCAAAACAAATTTTCTCGTGCCACCAATGTCATGTCTGGTTGGCGGACTGACAGGTGGAAGAGGGGCTGTACGTTTTCCCGTTCATCATTCAGTTTACCCTGATCAGACAGAACATTATGACCATCGACCTACTATCGATATAAATCCGTCTAGGCGGCAGAAGCGTTACCTGGGGAGGAATGACTGCTAGACAAACACATGTATGGTGCGTGTAGTATCAGCGAGCGTGTTGTCGACGGTATAATGGGGAAGAGGCGTGATCTGAGTTTGACCAATGGAAGATTAAGACAACCCAGAGGCTCGGCACGAGCATTGCAGAAACTACACGACTTGTCGGGCTTTCGAGGAGTGTTGTGCTGTCTCCGACTCGTGGCAAAACCAAGGTGAAACCACGTCCAGACGTCGTGGGGTTGGGCGGCCCCCATCAATACAGACGTCGGACAGACTGGTAAAACAGGACAGGCGGCGAAGTGTGGAGGAGCTAACATCAGACGTTAATGCTGGGCAGGGTGCAAGTGTGTTTGAATACACAGTGCGCCCAACTCTTCTAGCGACGGGCCTCCGCAGGCGATGACACGTGCATTTGTCTCTGTTAACACCATGACATCAGCTGTTGCGAATGAAATGGGTAAGTGGCCTTCGGCAGTCGACGTTGGCGCAGTCGTAGAGTGTTGCATGGTCTGATGAAACCCCATACGTTTCTCATTATGCCGATCGTAGGGAGCGATTCTGTCGTCTTCCATGGGAACAGCTCCATGTTATCTGTACTGCGGGACGGAGACAACCTGGCGGCGGCTCCATTATGCTCGAGGCAACATTCACGTGGCCATCCATGGGTCCAGTGGAGCTCACGCGAGGCACCATGACGACCAAGAAGTATCGTATACTGGTTGCACATCACGATCATGTTTCCCAACGACACTGGCATTTTTCAAGTAGGTGTATGTGCAGGTCCCCATCTCGCCATATCTGAATCCGATCGAACACGTTGGGATGTGTGAGTGCAGATGTGGTCACACTCCACCCAAGACGTACCAAGCATTGCTTCCAAGCTACGACACGTCGCCAGAGGTGGACATAATGGTCTGGCTTATCATTGTGTATTGAAGTCGGTCAAGATGGCGAGCTTTCTGTAAGCTTGCACCGTCATTTTCGAAAGTTACGAGAGCGCATGCTGGCACGTTAGGACACCAACTGTCAGGTAGTTCGTAGAACTGGCGCCGAAACAGCCTCGTAGCCTAAACTTGATACGACCGAGCCTCTGCGCTGGTCTGCACTATAGGAGCCGTTAATGCCGCCTTCCGGATCTACAGGGGCTACGGGCATTTCTTTATCTCCTCAGGGAGCATACTGTGAGGTGACGCCCGAGTTGACAGAAGTACGGAAAACCGGTGTTCGGCTGTTGTACGAAGTGGCTTGAATATGTTGGGTGTTTCTCTTCCCGAGTAACAACGAAAGTTACCGCCAACTTAGAACACAGCTGTCTCTCAATCACCATGGAAGCAGCAATGTTGAAACGTCCCCTTAGAACAATTATACATGACTGTGCTTAAACTGACACACAATATTTTTAGCGCAACGCAATCTGACTTTCAAAAATCCCTACAAAAGAATGGCCCTGACTAACATTAACCTATACGTAAGCGTAGGCTTCCGCGGCCGTTGTCTTCTTCAATAAAATTCTTCAGGGTATCAGAGCGCATCGTCATAATTTAAAATGCGCCAACGTTTCGGCCAGCGTTGCAGTTAGCCTTCATCAGGGCCTTACGTTAACTGCTAAATGAACACACTTGGTTCCTTAAATAGCTGCACGAGAAAACCGTGTCGTTACTTGATTGGCTGTAAAAGGAGGAGGAGGAGGGGTGAAAGGTATGCTTTATTGGTGTTTCCTTTATTATCTGTCATTGGCTGAAATAGCTGTTTTCTATTGGTCTTTATATTAATCCACCCCATTGGAGGAGACGGACGAATAGCGAACAGGTGATGGCTGTGACGTCACACTGTTTCCATGCTGTCCAGAAGCCGGCTGCGGCGTGCCATTGCTTTGTGTGCTCGCGACCACTACTGCGGCTCTCCGCGTGTCTGCATGGGCCGCCACGGCTCTGCCGCCGCTCCGTAGCCCTGCTATTGCAGGCAGCCAAGACCTCGGAAGCTTGTACCCGTCCTCTCTATTCATGTTGGCGGGTCTTTTGGCTATTTCTGTGTTAAAGCCAGTAAAGCATTGCTACGGGAAAGGATCCGCCACATCCGCATAAGTCTCGATGCTCACAACAGGAATTTGTGTGATCTGCACCTATTTCTGGCCGGAAAACTTCAGATGGAAGACTGGGATAAAGTCGACAGGTTAACCTTTCAGCAAGCATCGAGGACCAGCAATAGTATTACTAACCGCCAGATGAGAAAGTACGACAAACTACAACAGAAAGCCACGGACGAAACATTGACGCTGGACAGGCGACGGACAGTGGTCAATCTCTCCAGCCACACCTTGAGCGAAGCAACCACAGCAATTCTGGCCAAAGGGATGAATTTCGCAGTCGCACCTAAGCGAGTTCCAAAAGAAGATATCATAGAATCCGTAGAGGCTTCGGTACGTCATCTGCCACAGGCCGAGGCGGAGAAGATCCGGCAGGATACGGTCAGAGTTCTGAATAAAGCAAAGCCACCGAAGCAAAACATCAACGCTGAGGAATACCATGCCATCAAGGAACTCAGGGACAACCCCCACTTAGTAGTGGTACAGGCAGATAAGGGCAACGCCACTGTAGTCTTGGACACAACTGATTACAACAAACGAATGGAAGATATTCTCGCAGAACCTATCTACAAGAAACTTCAGGGAGATCCGACGGCCAAGGTAATCAAAACGACGCAGGCATTGCTCAAGCACTCTAGAATCAACTTCGACAAGGCCAGAAGATTCATCCCGCAAGTGACACAGGCACCAAGGATATATGGTGTACCGAAGGTACACAAAACCGACTTCCCCTTAAGGCCCATAGTAAACAGTATAAATTCGCCGACCTACTACCTAGCGAAAGAACTGGCACCTAGGCTCCGACACCTAGTGCATCAAACCGAGTCCTACGTTAAGGATTCCACTCACTTCGTGTCTCTCCTAAAGGAAATGCGTGTTACGGACCAAGATCTGATGGTTAGTTTCGACGTCAAATCCCTATTCACGAATGTCCCAGTGTCAGATACTGTGAACATCCTAGAAGAACGCGTGGCACCTGATATATGTGAGCTTGTGCGCCACTGTCTGACGACCACCTATTTCAAGTGGAGAGGTCAATTTTATGAACAAACTGATGGTGTAGCTATGGGCTCACCCCTATCGCCTATCGCAGCAGAAATTTTCATGGAGGCATTTGAGGAAACAGCCCTCCAGTCCGCACCATTACGTCCAAATTGTTGGCTTCGCTATGTCGATGATACTTTCGTCATCTGGCCCCACGGAGAAGAGGAGTTACAAAACTTCCACAAGCACCTTAACCAACAGCATAGGAAAATTCAGTTTACAATGGAAACAGAGAAGAATGGGGTGCTGCCTTTTCTCGACGTGGAAGTTTATCGAAAACCTGATGGTAAACTTGGCCACAAAGTGTACAGGAAACCAACCAATACGGACAGGTACCTTCACGCCTCCTCCCACCATCACCCCACGCAGAAGAAGTCCGCCCTGCACACGCTAACGAAGAGAGCGTACAGGATAAGCAACGAAGAACATCTGAAGACAGAACTTGAACGCCTCAGGTCCATCTTCGGAACTAATGGCTATGGGAAGCAGATGATAGACAGCACCATGTCGACAAGGGAGAAGACTAATAGGAAAGAGGAGAAGGAGGCTCAGAGCATTGCTGTGTTACCATATGTACAAGGGGTTACCGAACGTATTGGCAAAATTCTACGAAAAGCCGACATCAAACCAATTTTCCGAAGCAGAAGCAAAATATCAGACATGCTCGGTTCTACCAAAGATGCAGTTGACAAACTACACACAGCTGGCGTGTATGAAATTGGTTGTGCGTGTGGATTAGTCTACATAGGTGAGACGGGACGTCCGATTAGCACAAGGCTCTCGGAACATGAAAGATATATCCGCCTGAAACAACACACTAAGTCAGCAGTGGCGGAACACCGAGACGAGTGCGGGAAACCAATATTTTTTCAAGAAGCCCGCGTCCTGGAGAAACAGCCTCTCACTTTCAAAAGAAAGATTAGAGAGGCGATAGAAATAGCCAAAAGACCCGCCAACATGAATAGAGAGGACGGGTACAAGCTTCCGAGGTCTTGGCTGCCTGCAATAGCAGGGCTACGGAGCGGCGGCAGAGCCGTGGCGGCCCATGCAGACACGCGGAGAGCCGCAGTAGTGGTCGCGAGCACACAAAGCAATGGCACGCCGCAGCCGGCTTCTGGACAGCATGGAAACAGTGTGACGTCACAGCCATCACCTGTTCGCTATTCGTCCGTCTCCTCCAATGGGGTGGATTAATATAAAGACCAATAGAAAACAGCTATTTCAGCCAATGACAGATAATAAATGAAACACCAAAAAGCATACCTTTCACCCCTCCTCCTCCTCCTTTTACAGCCAATCAAGTAACGACACGGTTTTCTCGTGCAGCTATTTAAGGAACCAAGTGTGTTCACTTAGCAGTTAACGTAAGGCCCTGATGAAGGCTAGCTGCAACGCTGGCCGAAACGTTGGCGCATTTTAAATTATGACGATGCGGTCTGATACCCTGAAGAATTTTATTGAAGATTAACCTATACGTTTCACAAATCACTTACCTCACGAAAAATCTTCGTTACTCGAACTACTGCAATACAGCGAGCGCCACTACTGCCAGCTAAATAAAAGATTCAAACTACGGAAGGCACTAACTACTGATAGGCATAGTTAGCAAATGAAAGATTTTAATAGAGAACAAACAATGTATTTACCTCAATAGTGTTCAAAAGTCATAATGTATATAGCAGTTCATGATATCCAGTATTACAAATTTCAAAACTCCGCCATCTCTCTCCTCACATCCACCACTGCTGGCGGCTCACCTCCAACTGCGCAACGCTACGCGCTGTTCACATCCAGCTGCCCAACACTACAATGGCAGACAACAATGCAAACTAGCCACAGACTGCACACAGCATAGCCAGTGATTTTCATACAGAGCGCTACGTAACGTTGCCAATAAGAAAACATAAACAGCCTACTTACATAGCCCCCATGCTCCCCACAAAAAATTTTACAAATTGTTTTGGGCAGTGGCTAATAATTATTTGATAAAATTTTTCATAGTTACAATAACAAAGATATCAAATGCAAACACTTATTGATACAATGTTGGTCAAAAGCTAAAATTTTCTCACAGTCCATAAAGACAGTCCTGATCATTCATCACAGTAAAATTGCAGTGTTTTTCTCAAAGTCTGAGCAGTAAAAGAAAATGCACACGGAAGTAGTGGATTTCCATGCAGTCTTGAAGAAGTAGTGTTGTCCTTTCAACGGAAAGACAGTGCTGACTCTCGACAAGCAGACAGGTAATGGGCCACAACAGAGCAAACCCACAGCTGAGTCATTCGACGTTTTGAAGAATATTGGTAGGTAGGTCATCACAGAGTAGACCCACTGTAGTCCTGGTAGAGATTATGGTATTGGTGGGCCACCAGAGGTGCAGACCCACTGTAGTCCTTATAGAAATAATGGTATTAGTGGGTCATCAAAGATGCAGACCCACTGTAGTCCTTGTAGAGATGGCCAGCAGCCATCTTCTGTGACTGTGCAGGTGCACAATCACCACTGAAGCGTGTTGCGGATAATGTAGCAAGTCCATAACCACCACTTGTGCACTCACAAAGTTTTTGGAATTGTCCTCAGAACCAGCAATGCTGTTATCCAGTCCCTTGCTGAATTATTAACACACGTGCAAACACTAACAGTCCCTACTTCTCACATATTGTTCATATACTGTGACCAACAGAGACATGTGCAGTGAAATGTAACTTACAAGTTAATAATATGATGAACTGGTATCAATTACAATTTTATAACATAAGAATACAATAACAACGGTACAAAATACATAATTAAAAACATAATAATACAGATAACATTTGCAGTAATAGGGGCTTTACAAAAGAATAGAAATAAACATATACATCAGTAGTGTCACAGGAATTATGACATAATACATAAAAGATCAGAATAACTTTTGAAACATCAACTTCACACATGAGCATTAAAACAAAACAGAATAAATAATGACTAACATCTTTACAAAGTAAATAATATATTATTAATGCAAATTATATTTTAGGATAACAGTATTCCTCATCATAGTTCATGTAGCTGAGTATTAGAAAAATTCTATAACGTAAGTCTTATCAGATTAACATATAAAGACAGGAAGAACATAAATACACAAGAGTATACAAACACATAGCAGAATAACACAGGAGGAAAGGACAGGGTTTGCTTTCAGTGTAAAATTCGATACTGCAGTCCAACCCAAAACTTCATTCCATAGATCTTTCAACTTATTTCAACATTTGTTTCCACCAAAAAAATCCTATCCAAGCATGCTTTCTGTATTTATATGTTCACATATTTCTTACCTCATTATTTATTTTCCATTATCTTACCTCATCATTTATTTCCAAGAAAATCCTACCTAAACCTGTTGTCACTAAACCCTACTTTTTTGTTCATATCCTGTTTCAAAAATAGTTTTTCTCCACCGTACACTACTTTTTTGACCAAACCATTTTCTTATAGCTTCTCAATGCATTTCTTCCAACTCATCATAACTCATTCTCTTATATAGTCTACCCCCTATTAAGCTAACTTAAATCTACTGAGCTCAGATGCTAAAACTAAGGGACGAGGCAATGCAGCAGCACAAAACAATTAACACAAACAGCAATGACAAAAAATGGAAAATTGCAAAGCAAGCTACAGTAAATCTAAATTACCAAGCAATGCAACATTACAACTAATATGAGCCAATGTGCAGCAACAAGAAAAATAAATCAGTAGTAAAACTAGATTAACAGAGCAATACAAAGTGAAATTTTGTAGCACTATGCCTAGCAAACAGCAGCAGAAAATGTAATAACTTATATCTAAACATGACAAAGCTCAAGCAGAAAAAATATTACACTAAAGATGGCCATGTCTAATACCTATGTCACATCTTAACACTAGAGTGATGCATCACAATTTATTCTACAAAAGAAATTACCAAGTACTTGAAAAGAAAATTCTGTATGCAATTCCTGTGAAAGGCAATGTCTTTTTGTGCTCCTTCGTTTTTTGGAAGTACATCATAAAGTTATTCTTTACTGGGTCTGTAGGCATAAAATATTTATATTTGTACATCTATAAAATTTTATTTTAACCAATGCTGCAGGGCAGCTAGAAACTAGTTATTAAACAAATTGAGCAATCTCTCAACTAGAAAGACAATAGATGTAAAAATGTTTCTCATCATTTCATTAGGCATAAATTAAGAGCTCCACAGTGTAATCACATGTTTTCAAGTTTGAGGGTGTCGTATTTACGATGCTTTCTACAAAGGAATGTCAATAGCGAGGATAATGGCCCCTTTTTTTTCTCCACCTGTGCCTCTGAAAGGCACACACTAATGGCTTTTTTTCCGGGCATCTGTCGCACAGCTGGGTGCCCACGATGCATTACGTGAAGGTGGTCACTTAACTTTCTTACCGAAATATTTACGACAGCAGTTTCCGCTACAGTGACAGTCTCATATAAAAATATTTCACAGGTCAAGAATTTGTGTTACAAATCTGTAGAAACAAAATGCTATTGATATAACAGCGTCCAAAAAATATTCGACAGCATTGTAATACATTCACACATGTACACACATTTATAATTCTTAAAGTACGATTCTTGGTTTCCAACAACCTTTTTCACAAACCAGAGTCCCTAAACACTACTCATTAATCCTTACCTTATTCATTGACACTTCTTCAATATTTCATCATAACAGATACACAGCATAATCAAATAACTCATATAGCATCAGCTTATTGATCATAAACATACCGCAACAGCATAATACACATAGTCATCGTAATAATAACATCATAACACCTCAGTCAACTCTCAAAATCGTCGTAGCTTCCTCCAATAATTTCAAAACCTAAAAAACATTCTCTGCTCATGTCAAAAGTGTCATCTGCCTCGAACGTACTTTAAAAATCGTGATCCCATACCAAATATATCATTCAAAGTCTCATAATAGCACAATGGGTCCATAAAAATATGAACAGTTCACAAAGTACAGACAAAATACAATTTCGTAAGTGTGAAGTTATCCAACTGTGTAATTACATAAACATTTGTCACTGATGTAATAAAAATATGTTTGTTTCTCTGTTAAATAATCAGATAGCTGTGTAATTTATGTGTTAGAGAAATATGGTACCGATGTGTAAAGTTGTATAAGTAAATACCATATAAGCTAGGGCTCCTTGTGCTTGCCACACACATGGTACACAAAGTAAACGTGTACCCCCCTGAGGACTAATGTAATTATACCTTCAGGTGTTACAGATTACAACAATGAAATGAAATGTATTATGGAAAACCTTTGTATCATTGTACTTCAAATATATTTAAAAATAAATGATTTAAGTACAAAATTAATCACTCAAATACGTGTCCTGTAGCGCTAAATGTGCGTCTTGCTGTAAGATCATCTCTGTGGAAGTGTCGTAGTTATTGTCCTCCAAAAGCTAAGTTCTGCAGAAGCCAATGTACTTACCTCATGATAAACAAAAGTGAAATCCTTTGTGTATCGATATCTTAGTTATTATGGTTATTGCCGTGATGAAGAAAGTACTGTGCTGTAACGTATTGTTGTCCTACGGAAAAGGCTGTCTCCTTGTAGCTATACCACAAAAGTAAAACATGTTTTACTTTACAGAAGAATTCAGAAAAACTGTGCAGATATAAAACAGAAACACCGCAAAAGCAACATTGTAAATTGTCACTCATTAGTAGTGTCGAGATAAAATCGTGTAGCTGTCACATAAACTAACCACTGTGCCATCTGGTATCTCACAGAAAGTACTTTAAATCCAGAATGTATTTTCAAGTAAACCAAAATGTTGCATTAAAATCTCATTAGCAGTACTGGTAAATGTTCTAAGTATGTGAGCCTTATAGTCGTTATGTAATCGTGCAACTAACAAGCAAGAATGTACACACACAATTACACTGTGTCGTCTGTTCGCAATAACAATGCATTCGTAATTTCTGTTTAAATAAGTTCTCTTGGTTCTTGACTGGATAGTTAACTTCAAAACATTGTTGCATGTTAACAGTTTCTCAGTGTGACAAACTGTACTAATGCATGAAGTGAAAGTTTTATGGCAAAGACTGAGTTAAAAAACAGATTATCTTTCAATAAACGGTTTTACATGAGAAATGTGGTGGAAAACTTTACTCTTCCTAGTACACAAAGTTTCAACTTCAACGCAATTATCGTGCGGTATACGTCGGTAAAGAATACTGGAATTTTTCTCAAGGTTAGCGTCTATGTTATTTTTCTCTGAGCCAGCAGGCGCACGCGGCTGCCTGCGGTGCGAGTCATTGTCTGTCTCTTTGTTGGCACGCGTCGTTATTGGGATTAGGAGACCTAACTTCTACAAATTCGCCTTGACGAGAAGGCCCTGCCCTGTTTGAAGCTCGCCAGTTTTGATGGAATTCTGGTCTGTCCTTTTGTCGGTAGTTTACATAGTTTCTTTTTTGTCGGTCATGTGGTGGAGAATTTCTCCCAGAATCGTAACTGCGCGCTGAACTGTTACGTCTGAAATTACTCTGTCTCCCTTGATAATAATACACTCCTGGAAATTGAAATAAGAACACCGTGAATTCATTGTCCCAGGAAGGGGAAACTTTATTGACACATTCCTGGGGTCAGATACATCACATGATCACACTGACAGAACCACAGGCACATAGACACAGGCAACAGAGCATGCACAATGTCGGCACTAGTACAGTGTATATCCACCTTTTGCAGCAATGCAGGCTGCTATTCTCCCATGGAGACGATCGTAGAGATGCTGGATGTAGTCCTGTGGAACGGCTTGCCATGCCATTTCCACCTGGCGCCTCAGTTGGACCAGCATTCGTGCTGGACGTGCAGACCGCGTGAGACGACGCTTCATCCAGTCCCAAACATGCTCAATGGGGGACAGATCCGGAGATCTTGCTGGCCAGGGTAGTTGACTTACACCTTCTAGAGCACGTTGGGTGGCACGGGATACATGCGGACGTGCATTGTCCTGTTGGAACAGCAAGTTCCCTTGCCGGTCTAGGAATGGTAGAACGATGGGTTCGATGACGGTTTGGATGTACCGTGCACTATTCAGTGTCCCCTCGACGATCACCAGTGGTGTACGGCCAGTGTAGGAGAGCGCTCCCCACACCATGATGCCGGGTGTTGGCCCTGTGTGCCTCGGTCGTATGCAGTCCTGATTGTGGCGCTCACCTGCACGGCGCCAAACACGCATACGACCACCATTGGCACCAAGGCAGAAGCGACTCTCATCGCTGAAGACGACACGTCTCCATTCGTCCCTCCATTCACGCCTGTCGCGACACCACTGGAGGCGGGCTGCACGATGTTGGGGCGTGAGCGGAAGACGGCCTAACGGTGTGCGGGACCGTAGCCCAGCTTCATGGAGACGGTTGCGAATGGTCCTCGCCGATACCCCAGGAGCAACAGTGTCCCTAATTTGCTGGGAAGTGGCGGTGCGGTCCCCTACGGCACTGCGTAGGATCCTACGGTCTTGACGTGCATCCGTGCGTCGCTGCGGCAAGTATGGTGGGTCTGACACACTGGTGTCAATGTGTTCTTTTTTCCATTTCCAGGAGTGTAGTTCTGGTTACCATATTGTCTGTTTCTATTATTGTCTCTGTCATATTCATTACTACGGAAATGCGAACTTTCTCTGTAACTATTACTCTGCCAGTGGTTGTCATACGGGTGGTGTCTGTTTTGGTCACGATTTGTGTTGTGAGAATAGCCTTGCCGTGTCCAGTTATTATTTCTTTCATCGAGTTATTGCGACGGATGTGACCTGTAATTGTTGTATTCCTGTTTTCGCATTCCGCGATTATCAGTGACAATTTCTAATTCTTGTAGGAGTCCCTGAAAAGCTTCAATGTCGTCTTTGCAACGTCCTGCTAAAATAATATGTCGTAAATGTTCAGGCAGTTTGATTAAGCAAATGTGGATGAGTTCTGAGGGGCTGTATTGGTTTGACAGGTACTGATTCTTGTGCAACATGTCTTCAAAATATTTCACAAGACTGGAAAATTCAGATTGTTCGAAATGTTTCATCATTATGATGCTATGTTTTACTCGGTCTTGTGTAGTTTGAGACCAATATGCTGAGAGGAAGGCATGATAAAATTCTCCTTCACTGTGGCAGTCGTGAATGACCAATCGCATTCTTACAGCTGGTTCATTCTCTAAATAGCCACACATAAATTCTAATCTGTGCTCTAATGACCAGTTGGGAGGAAAACAACGAGAGAATTGATGGAGCCACGCTTGTGGATGAATGTCGTTGCCAGAATTCTTAAATGTTTTAAATTTACGTGTAGTAATGAACAGCTTATAGTCAAAATCATCATGTTGGCGAGTCGCATATCGGTCATAGTTACGTCGTTTCGGCGGTTCCATTTCAAAATTCGGTGCACCTTGCCAATTTCTGTATTTCTATGTCCCTCTTCCCGTATTGGGGTGCGAGTGTCCTCTGAAATATGTAATTCCTGTATTACCTGTGTCAGCTGATCTTGTACTTCCCGGATTTCTCTTTTGTGTTGCGTATTTATTTGATTCTGATTTTGTTTGAATTTCCTAATTTGTTCGCACTCTTCTGTGTCATTAAAGACTACTGGTTTTGTGTCATTCAGATTATCATCTACCTTCGTAGATAAATTATTTAGCTGATCCGAAAGTTCAACTACTTTCTCTGATAATGAACTAATTTCCTCCATGTGTCTTTCTGAACCAATTTTCAGAGTATCTACTGTGTCCTTTAAGTTTTCCTGAGTTTTTGCAAGTTGCATAACCGAATCGGTAGATGCAAATGAGTCAATTTTAGCTTGCAAGGTCTCATGATTTTCATGAACAATAGTTTGCAGTTCTTTTATGGCTGCTTCGTGATTCTGTAATGCATTTTCATGCCGCGAAAAAGTAGGTTGAAAATGCTCACAAATTTGTGTTTTTACATCATTACAGACTTTTTGACATTTCGATTCAATGTTATGTAACTCAGTAGTTAAATCTTCACGTGTTTGTTCAAGCTTATGTTCCACTGAGTCTAACTTTTGAAGCTTTTGTTCCATTGCGTCTAACTGTTTCTGCGTTTGTCTCTGGTGTTGTTCCATTGTGTCTAACTTTTGAAGATTTTCTTCCATTGTGTCTAACTTTTGAAGATTTTGTTCCATTGCGTCTAACTTTTGAAGCTTTTGCTGTGTTTGTCTCTGATTTTGTTCCACTTGTTGCATTAATTGCAATAATAATGTATTAGTGTCTGGAATCTGTTTCTCTACGCTTTTTGGCAGTGCATTTTCACCGGCAACATTCACATTTTGACAAGCAAAAAATGTGTCTTGACTCATTTGAGAAAACGGTGAGGACCCAAAACCTAAGTCTACAGTATTTGCAATATTGTGTTCTGTCATTTCGGATTCCTGAGGCGAGCTGTTGCCGACCGATCGATCGATAATGCTTCCCTGTTCACTAATTGTTTCACTGCCTACGCCATTGTTTGCCGCCCGCTCCATTTCCCTATGCACAATTACCAAATTACTACTTCGAATGTCTGTTAATTCATTACACAGTGGTGCTGATAAGCTACGCTCGTCGTCACTATTATTTCTCAGTTTACTGTGGAGCCTAGTGTTACGTTTTTCACACGCCATTATTGTCGCAATATTTCACACGAAAGCACAGAAAAGCACAATTTGAAGAGCAAAAATAATAGAACACATTAACATAGCACTGAAAATAATATCTAATTAATTGCAAGCGCAGCTGCGAAATACTTGGTGCAAATCTACATGCATGCCACAACTGTTTTACTGTACAACAATGAAAGACTGCAACTACAAAGGAGATTCTCTCTACAATTACGCGCTAGCAATAAACAATAGCTACACTAATTACACAAACTACAAGAAAAAAATCAGAAGATTGCAGTGAGGTATCCTGGCAGGGTCGCCATATGAAACGTCCCCTTAGATCAATTATACATGACTGTGCTTAAACTGACACACAATATTTTTAGCGCAACGCAATCTGACTTTCAAAAATCCCTACAAAAGAATGGCCCTGACTAACATTAACCTATACGTTTCACAAATCACTTACCTCACGAAAAATCTTCGTTACTCGAACTACTGCAATACAGCGGGCGCCACTACTGCCAGCTAAATAAAAGATTCAAACTACGGAAGGCACTAACTACTGATAGGCATAGTTAGCAAATGAAAGATTTTAATAGAGAACAAACAATGTATTTACCTCAATAGTGTTCAAAAATCATAATGTATATAGCAGTTCATGATATCCAGTATTACAAATTTCAAAACTCCGCCATCTCTCTCCTCACATCCACCACTGCTGGCGGCTCACCTCCAACTGCGCAACGCTTCGCGCTGTTCACATCCAGCTGCCCAACACTACAATGGCAGACAACAATGCAAACTAGCCACAGACTGCACACAGCATAGCCAGTGATTTTCATACAGAGCGCTACGTAATGTTGCCAATAAGAAAACATAAACAGCCTACTTACAATGTGTGTGCAGAAGGTAATGGTCGTGTAACATGATAGGTTGTCGGGAGCAAACACGAACTGCAGTAATCTTTACTGTGCAGTCATACCGAATGGGTCGTTCACATTTGGAACAATGAGTCCATCAGCAGTAATGCAATAAGTACGATTCCAGTGGCTTCCATTTCTTATTTTTGAGGCTGAGCTCTCGCCATTATTTGTCTTCCTAGGTGCTGGTTTTCAAAATGGTTCAAATGGCTCTGAGCACTATGGGACTTAACTGATGTGGTCATCAGTCCCCTAGAAATTAGAACTACTTAAACCTAACTAACCTAAGGACATCACACACATCCATGACCGGGGCAGGATTCGAACCTGCGACAGTAGCGGTAGCGCGGTTCCAGACTGTAGCGCCTAGAACCGCTTGGCAACTCCGGCCGGCGGTGCTGGTTTTCCATATCATTTTTGCACTGAACTTCATAATCTGTTTGTCATGTGTAATATCTGGCCTACACCAGGAAGGCTGCTCGCTAAACCGTTGATAACAGTGCGTAGACAAGTGTAATTGTGTTACACGGCTACCTCAACTTATATTTCTTTTGGTTTAAAATGTACTTTTACGTTACTCTGCACTGAAAGTCTTTCACTTGCTGCACCTTTCCTATACAATAGACTAGGCAACAAAGCCCGGTAGGCAGGTGATGAAGACAGATGCTTTCGTGGTCAAGGGATAGGAGATCAGCAGGTGAGCGACTCGCTCTCAGTCTAATAGGGAAAAGAAGTTAGGCTGTCCTTCGTTCGCTTAATCTCAGTCGCCCATGACTTGACGAGACCCACGATCATTTTAACACTCCGTTAAAAATATGTAACAAAAACTCCAGTTGCTACAGAAGGTGGTGACCATGCCAGGGCTACGATTGTTGGTTAGAATTTCGATCGGTGAATTTGCTAGGCTGTCCTGTTCCCACGCTCTTCCCCACAGTTGCTGCAAGAGAAGCTTGTTGGTGGCCATATTTGACATAGGAAGTAGCAGTAGCAGAAGGACAATCCTTTTCTCGCTAGCTACACTTTAGGTGGCGACCATATGTTTTTGATTAACCGAAGTTTTCCAGAGTGTATTTTCTTGTCTTTTGTACTGTCGATGCAAACGCAGCAGTGATGGGTAGGTCGTGAAACGGGAAAGGGGCTAGGCTGATGACGGATGCCTCGCATGACGAGTCATCACGCCTCTCAGTCTTCCAGAAATTGACACTACTGTCGAGGCCGGTAGCATCTTCTGTGTAAGGTTTATGACGTGTATGGAAGAGCGGACGGGTATCGACGAGTTCGCAGAATACCAAAGCGCTCACATTTTCGCTCGGATGCGGACTGCTTGAATATTTACGACCGTACATACTACATAAGCAGGCCTCAAATTTTCGAATTTGATCTTCTCGAAAATGATTGAGAGATACACATTCCCGGTTACCTACGTGAAAGTCCTAGTCGTCCCCTACATACCCTGTCATTATGAATCAAGCCGACAAGGGGAAGTTCGTACGGACCTCTTGTAAGCTTCACCCCAAGTGCCGCACCAGTTTCTGCCAACGTAGCTCGATTCCCGTAGCTGGCTTGCATTTGTCGTTTTCGAGGTTCATCTCTCGCCTCAGTTCCCGATCTCTCCGTCCACGTACACGTTTTCCAAATCATTTTTTCTACTGAACATTTTAATGTGTTCGTCATGTGTAACACCTGGCCTACACCAGAAAGGCAGCTCACCACATCATTGGAAACTGCGAAGAAACAAGTGTTTATGTTTCTTTTGGTTTAAAATATACTGTCATGTTCTCTGAAAGCCATTCACTTCCTGTACCTTACCCATGTTCCTTTTTTATTAACTATATCATCGACTATGTAACAAAGCTCAGCAAGTTGGTTATAAAGAAGGAAGCCTACGGTGTCAAGGTGCGAAACAAGAGCAGCTGAACGACTTACGGCAAGTTGGAAAAGAAAGTGTAACAGAGAGAGGGGGATATATACATGCGTAAGATAAACCCCTTCCCTCAAAACCATTTTTCTTTTTCGCTCCGCCTCTGTTTTACCACAGATGACGTGTCACTGATCTCATTTGTACTAAGATTGCAGCACACGCGAGGTGCCTATTTGCTTCCACTGCCCTGAGTGGAATGCATTAGTTCTAACAAATGTTCACCAGCCTGCAGTCTTCTATAGTTGTTGCACCCTGCGCAGTAAGCAGCACCTAGGTCGTGAATCCGTAATCTTGAGGCTAGAAGAAACTCTTAACGAGGAACTGTTGTTTTATAAATGATTAAATTTACGATCAGTTTGTTTATACGGGATTCCACTAGCTTTTTACTGGCAGAACACGAGAAACTGCACAATTACATTCCACTTTAGAGTCACAGATACTTTCCATTCTTAAACAAAATAATTAACTGTTTATTTCTTATTTTTATTACAGTCATACTGTTCTCAACTAGATACTGCAAGTTTAGCCTTAACTGATACCGCGGCAGACAACATCTCTCTCCTCCGCAGCTTCCCAAACAGCTCTCACAGACATGGAAAATTAAGTCTTAACCTATACCACGGTGGACAACACGTCTGTTCCCCGAGAGAGCCTTCCGATGTGGCCGAGCGGTTCTAGGCGCTACAGTCTGGAACCGCGTGACCGCTACGGTCGCAGGTTAGAATCCTGCCTCGGGCATGGATGTGTGTGAAGTCCTTAGGTTAGTTAGGTTTAAGTAGTTCTAAGTTCTAGGGGACTGATGGCCTCAGAAGTTAAGTCCCATAGTGCTCAGAGCCATTTGAACCATTTTTTTGTTCCCCGAGACTGCTGAACGAGCTCTGATTTTACAGCCGAACCATTTCGCCCGCCAACCAGGTTAGGCGCCGTCCGGAGATCACCGAAGTGCTTGCCTGCCTTTTCGTTTTGCAGTTTTTTGTTATTCTGCTGGTTATTAATACTTTTGAAACTGAAAGATGCTTTTGAAATTAAAGTAAATACGCTGTTCAATTCTTCAAATATTAATAATGGAAGACTACCATTTTGGCGCGCAACTTCTGAAAGCAGCAGCCAATCGTGGAGAAGGACTACAATTTAGGCGGTCTTTCTCGCGATACCCGTACCGAGCTAACCATCTGTCATCGGTACCTCTCACCACATTACTTCATCTTACCGCAGCTGCCTTCTCAACTGCTCTAAAAGAGCTTCATGTAGCCGAATGTGATGGCTGGAAAGCCAGAAATATTACAGACCCCCTCGCCATCTGATAGGTATAAAGGAGTTAGGTCATCCTTCATTCCTTTAATCTCAGTAGCCACTGATTTGACGACAGCCACATTCACTGCAACATTTCATTACGATTGAATAATAAAAATTCCAGTCGCTGCTGTATGATTAATTAGCAGTCTCCGTCTGATGTCCGGAAGGAGACGGTGCACCTGGCGCCCTGTAATTCCACTGTCCCTATGCCGGTGCAATTCATCAAGTGTTCAGTCTCGAAGACCAAACTCATTACTTATTCTGGAACCTGTAATTCCTTGAACTCTATTTACGACATCTCGTCGCAACAAGTTTGCTGCGGCGAGATGTCGTATTGAGATGTCATCGGGACGCATTCCTAGACTGATGAGGAGAGTCTTTGCTGATGTGGTACTGTACGCTGTCGTCAGTCTTAGGGGAACGCCTCGCTGCGTTCGTCTTAGCGTCACCGAAGTGGTGAGTCCGAGCGCTTCCTGAAAAGTGCACAGTGGAAACTTAAATTGCCATGTGGTACTGTTTTATAATCTCCAGGGATGCTGGCATTGCCGGAACTGGAAATTTTGTGCCCGGTTTTGGGAGCCTTTACACTTATTGTATCTACATAAGCCGAAAAGATTCTTCTTTCGTCAAGGAAAACTCACAAATACATGCGTATAGAGCTTCGCATCGCGTAATTGGGCTTTCATCTAACCTAAAGGTTATATTAGTGCTTACGGAGAGTTTGCTATTAAGCTGCATGTGTGTAGTTTTATTGGCAGCTACTGTTAATTTGTTGCTCCTGCACAACCTGCATCTTTGTGAGCACGTGGTTTGCATTTTCCTCAAGTTTGCGTCTGGAATCTCCAGAGATCCCCACCAAGATATCATCTACAGAAGCGACAACTCCATCCGCTTCATCAGTCCCACCCAGCTATTTCAGGAGCGACTCGATTTGACAATCCCAAAATATTGGCCTACGTATCATGCCTTACGGGCGGCCCTTTGTAATCCTTTTCAACGACTTGTGCCAAGCAAGCCATTCGATTATGCGTCCCTCACTGCAGTCCATGAATCTCAGAAAAAAGGCAATTTGGAATCCAATCGCATCCTAGGCTATGTTGGCAGTTGGGGATACTCAGCCGCCAAATGGTTGTTAAAGTTCATGGTGAAACCTTCAGTTGTCATTTATTTTGCACAGTTCGCTACTAGCTTCTGTCAATGTCTATTATCAAGCTTAGCCGCCATAAACAGTACGAAAGTTAAACCATAATTTGAACAAGTAGTTTGGTATTATAAGCCAATCATAACAGGTAAAAATTTCCCACAATAATAACTATGTACAATACTTTTCGTCAAGAAGCAAGTCCACATAGACAGCTAGTGTTACTGATGAGTAAGTGTTTCTTTACACTTTGTTATTGAAAAGAAAATACAGACGGCAACGACGTCAACGTCAGTTGTGGGTTCATACTTTGTAAACAACTCGAGAAAACACAGGCTTTTTTCTACAATAAGGAATATCGAGAAAACTCTGCAAAATTTCTTAACTGTTTCGGAATGTCTGACGTCTTTCGATGAGTTAAGCGCTGTGCTGAGGGATAATCTAACAATGGGAAGTACAAAATTTTACATACACATTTATTATTAAAGCAGTTTACTTAACAGTAATTTGTTCAAATGTATGATATTGGCTACAATGAAATAACTATTTAATGTTTAAGCTCCATACAGGGTAACAATTATTGAACTATATGAAACAAAATGTAAATTAGTTAGAAACTAAGGTGTCCACACATTTTATTCAACATGTAAACGTCATCAAAGATATTCAGATTTAGGTTATGACATGTTCGATATGTCTGCCATCATTGGCGATGAAGCGGCGCAGACGAATATCGAAATTCTGCCTGACCCGCTGATGTGTCAGAACATTGATGCTGTCGATGACCTCCTGAATGGCTGTTTTCAACTCAGCAATGATTTTGGGGTCATTGCTGCACATCTTGTTTTTAATACAGCCCCACAACAAACAGTAGCATGTGTTCAGATCCGGAGAATATGACGACCAATCGATGCCCATGGCAGTGGCCTCTTGGTACCCAAGAGCCAGAATACGATCTCCAAAGAGCTCTTCCGGGACATCACTCTCCTGTTTCGGTGGGATCGATCTCCGTCTTACATGAACCGTATCTTGTCGAAATCAGGTTCACTTTGGATAACGGGGATGAAATCATCTGCCAAAACCTTCACGTACCGTTCGGTAGTCACCGTGCCATCAAGGAATATCGCACCGATTATTTCGTGACTGGACATTGGATACCACACAGTCATACGTTGAGGGTGAAGAGACTTCTAGATTGCGAAATACACATTCTCAGTCCCCCAAATGCGCCGTTGTTGCTTGATGACGAACCCATGCAAATGAAAATGGGCTTCGTCGCTAAACCAAACCATATATGAGCATAATAATTCCCATCATGACCAGCGGCCAACTGTGCATTTTGAATGTCCTAATGCAAACTGTTCAGCAGTTATGACGATTTTATTTCATATAGTTCAATAATTGTCACCCTGTATATAAAATAAATCATTAAGCCCTGATGAATCGGATGATATAGGTGAAATTGCAGTATCACTATTTAACGTTCTTGGGATTGGGTTAGGTTAGGTTAGGTGATTTAGGTGAAAGTGCAGTATCACTATTTAAAGTACTTGGGATTGGGTTAGGTTAGGTTAGGTGATAGGTGAAAGTGATCACTATTTAACGTACTTGAGGTTTAGTTGGCAAGAATTGTTACGGCCGGATCTGTATATAGAGGTACCGAACGACATGTATGTGAACTGAAGTGAAAATTACAGTTTTCTAGTGAACTGTAAGACCTGCTGTGCTTCCAGAAAACTGACATTATTTCAAATGTAGCGTTTGTGTTCAAATGCTGTGGCACAGATTTCAAGACGCCTAATAATGATAGTGGAAAATGCTTGTCAGGTTCGTCTATTTCAGACATTAGTGATGTTTTTTCTTGATGTTTGCTCCAAGTAGGCTCCTTTGTCGTCCTTTGTCTCTTACGAGAATTCGAGCTTCTCCATCCTGAATATCAGCAGCATTTGTCTTAAGCCGTATAAGAAGCAGCTTCTCTATGATATCTTAGTAACAGTTAAAGGTGACAGGACATTTACCCTAGCAAAAGATACACACTTTATGTGAGATTCTGCTGAAGAACCAGTTTTTGAGGCTTTCCAATTGTTGAATTCTGTTGTGTCACAATCGCTAATGTTTTTTCACTTCTTTTGTAACGGTGTTGATCCATTAAAATAAACATCTCATGCTTCAGGTACCTCGCTACAGGCTTACACTTACTAAGCTGGGTAATTTCTTCAAATAATATTTCCACTACATCCATAATCGGGCATGACACTTCTCAGAAAAATTGGGTAACCTCTAAAGTATATGCACGCCACTTGTATCGGAACATACGTTTAAAAAGTACGCTGGTTTTCCGAACTGCCAAGTTGTAACAACGGGAAGCATGTTAGAACGTAAAACATGTACTCACTTGTCAGTGGCTCACCAGTAGAAACATATTTTTCAGTGATGCTACTAGCAATTTGTGACACTAACTACTAATTTACATTCAACGACGTGAAAAAGTGGGGATTCACAAATTAGTAAAGACAGTTGCCTTTATAAAAAATGAAAAATAATAATTTTAATTTGCCGAAGTCTCGACCTCTGTCTGACGTAGGTGATCCTCTTCCATTCTCTTGTGTCGTAGATGAAGCATTTCTGTTCAAGCCAACTTTCAACTTTGTTCGTAAAAGAGGTGGGCTTCGTGAGTGTACAGTGCGCAGATTATTTTGATAGCACTGAAGGTGCTGTTGTGTGGCAAATGCACAGGATATAACATGCGTTTCTAATAATAAACAACATAACACTTACCACATTCGTTTACCTCCTAACAGTTTCCTTTTCGAAATCCGTAACAAATATTTTAGAGGGGTTACTATATTTTGGAACCCCTAAACGAGTACACCCTCAATGGGATCAATCAGTGCACTTTTAGACCGGAGGACAATTCTAGTCCGGATATCGATAAGATCGTAGATAAAGGTAAATATTGCTGACGTCATTTCATACATAGCGCTGCTAGATTTTTTTATCTGACTGTCGCAGATTTGCCCAGGTAATCGGTAACAGCTTGGGACGTTTTTTGGTTTCAAATAAGAATGTACGAGAGCCGTAAAACAGCGGTTATCATGTTCCTATCGTGATCTTTCGTATCGAGATCCGTTTTGGACAGCCGAATTAAATATTATTAGTTTCATTTTGTATTGTAAAACGTCGCATATCACTCACACTTACATAATTCTGATTTTTCACTGGACTGAACCTTGTTTAAAAACTTCTTTTGCTGATACAGATATAATTTGACACATTTTACCATTGCGATCCCTTTTACAGTTTCAGCGGCCAGTCTGTTTCTCTCCTTTGTGTAATTAGCCTGTATTAAGAAGAACGAGCTCACAACACAAGTGTAGTTGGCCTGCTCTCTAAAAAAGAGGTGCATAATTTCAATTATGTCGCTACATTGTTCTTCACTAGCACACAAATCAATGTTCCGGATGATCAAAACGTCAGTATAAATTTGAAAACTTAATAAACCACGGAATAATGCAGATAGAGAGGTAAAAAGTGACACACATGGAATGACATGGGGTTTTATTAGACCCAAAAAAACCGTTATCGGACCTTTTTTCTTCGAGGAAATGCGTGATTCTGGTTTCGTAACTGCTACCGTGACGGGTGAGAGGTACGCCGATATGTTACAGAATCGCATCATCCCCAGCCTGGCTGATAAACACCTGCTGGAACGTACGATGTTTATGCAGGATGGCGCTCCACCCCATATTGCTAGACGCGTGAAAGATCTCTTGCGCACCTCGTTTGGTGATGATCGTGTGCTCAGCCGCCACTTTCGTCATGCTTGGCCTCCCAGGCGTGCGATTATTGGCATTGGGGTTACCTGAAGTCGCAAGTGTATCGTGATCGACCGACATCTCTAGGGATGCTGAAAGACAACATCCGACGCCAATGTCTAACTCCGGACATGCTTTACAGTGCTGTTCACAACATTATTCCTCGACTACAGCTATTGTTGAGGAATGATGGTGGACATATTGAGCATTTCCTGTAAAGAACATCATCTTTGCTTTGTCTTACTTTGTTATGTTAATTATTGCTATTCTGATCAGATGAAGCGCCATCTGTCGGACATTTTTGAACTTTTGTATTTTTTTGGTTCTAATAAAACCCCATGTCATTGCAAGCATTTGTGTTAATTTGTACCTCTGTATCTACATTATTCAGTGATTTATTCAGTTTTCAAATTTATACTGAGTTTTTGATCACCCGGTACTTGCACCGTATCAGCTGGCTTGGTTCTAGTTTTTCCCCATATGTAGCTATGACTTCTTTTTAAATTTGAAAACTAATAAAAACATTTTTCGACAATAATTTCAGTATTCTTATGCAACAAAGTTTTGATAGATTCTTCCACATCAGTCCATGATGATGTAACTCAGTACAGATGTAAGAAGTTATTACATTGTTGACAACACTATTTGAAAACAAAATTCAAAAGGTCGTGATTTCCAAAAAGTGCGGATATTAACAGAAATCGAAACAATGTATGCGGACGCTACTTCAAATGTCGAAAATGCAGATACATCCACAGAAATGTGGTAAGCCTATTCAAAAGTAAATTATTTTTGTAATCGTTATTCCTGGAATTTCGATTTACATGACCACTTTCTACTTCAGTGTTGAAAAGTTTCATGTCGGAAATCATTTTTGCAGCTGGAAAGCGCACAACATTCTTTAAAATGACGCACGTGATCATACAATCGTAAAGTGCAACAATCGACAAATCCAGAACAACGTGGCGAGGCACGAACTATTCTCGTCTTCTGCAGTGTACCCGCGCTGCTGGATCGCCACGAGAAGAAATAATCGAAAGGCTGGACGGACGCGACCAGTTGCGGTGGTTGGCGGGTGGACAGCGGGTCGCGCCTGCAAATTGCCAGTGGGTGACGCCTTTCAGGAGCTGCGTGTTAAATGGGGCGTGGCTATCGCTACCGCTACTTCCTCCTGCGCGAACTCATCTGGTCACGCAGAAGTGATGGATAGTCGTCTGGATTCGTAGAGTCGTCCTCCGAAAGAGGATTGGCAGAAATCCTCTAGCCATTTGTCATGTTCGTCCTTGGTGTCTCTGATCAGGTCACTGTATACCGGTACATATTTAGCCTCCTATCTCTCTGTTCCCTTTCTAGTGAGTGCTCGTAATTCGTCCTTGTGTTGCGGCCGTTTCTGCGCAAATGCGTCTGCTCCGTACTTCACGGTGTCTTTGGGACAGTTCCATTTTGCCTCCTCGGGATGTGATTTACCTGCCTCCGCTGACGGAGCTCGGTGGGAGTATCTACATCTACATTTATACTCCGCAAGCCACCCAACGGTGTGTGGCGGAGGGCACTTTACGTGCCATTGTCGTTACCTCCCTTTCCTGTTCCAGTCGCGTATGGTTCGCGGGAAGAATGACTGCCGGAAAGCCTCCGTGCGCGCTCGAATCTCTCTAATTTTACACTCGTCTCCTCGGGAGGTATAAGTAGGGGGAAGCAATATATTCGATACCTCATCCAGAAACGCACCCTCTCGAAACCTGGACAGTAAGCTAAACCGCGATGCAGAGCGCCTCTCTTGCAGAGTCTGCCACCTGAGTTTGCTAAACATATCCGTAACGCTATCACGCTTACCAAATAACCGTGTGACGAAACGCGCCGCTCTTCTTTGGATCTTCTCTATCTCCTCTGTCAACCGGACCTGTTGCGGATCCCACACTGATGAGCAATACTCAAGTATAGGTCGAACGAGTGTTTTGTAAGCCACCTCCTATGTTGATGGACTACATTTCCTAAGGACTCTCCCAATGAATCTCAACCTGGCGCCTGCCTTACCAACAATTAATTTTATATGATCATTCTACTGCAAATCATTCCGTACGCATACTCTCAGATATTTTACAGAAGTAACTGCTACCAGTGTTTGTTCCGCTATCATATAATCATACAATAAAGGATCCTTCTTTCTATGTATTCGCAATACATTACATTTGTAATACAGTAGTTGCTAGACTTACCTGTGCAAAATAATCATGTGAGTTTAATTTGGTACATTGTTATCTTAACTTAGCTTGGGTCGCCACCTGAATGAACCTACTTAAGTAAATTGTATATTTGCTTCAAGATGATTAGTGAATATGTCCCAACCAGGAAAAATAACGAAATCTTGGTATGCGCAGATAACTTCTTGATTAATTCTGGAGGAGATCAGTTTCGGAAAATGTTCTTAAAATATGTTAATAATCATACACTTTTGATCTACGCAGGGCTGGAAGAGGTTCGATAGGAGTTGGATAACCAGCGGATGAGTTATTAAACATTAGGAATGCGTTGTACTGTAAATTTATCATTTACCCTTTTGATTATGATACTTAATAGGGTGCACAAGAACAACCACGTTACTAACAAAAAAAAGAAAAAATGCAGCTTAACTTATTGAGGAGTGTTTACACTGAAACGTTACTGGTAAAGCGCAGGAAAATGAATACATATCTAACATGGTCATTCGGAAATAGGGTTTGTGGTGGGATATGTGTATTACACACAAACACATATTCAGACTAGAGAAAGAATTTATTCAATAATCCAAAAAGGAAACTAGATCTAAATTGAGTTAGAGAGAGACTAGCCTCGATGGTTGCGTACTTTAACACTAAATTACTCCGAAATTTGTAATAAAATTTGCGAGGAATTTTAGTTAAGGAACATAGAGTATGAATTACGTCCTGTGAACGATTTATCCTAAAGTGGGAGCCATTGTATATCAGTTGGCTACCCACTAGAAAGAAACATCGATTAAATATAAAAATCACAACAAGGAAAGATCAGGAAATGACACATTAGTGGACGAGAATTTATTTGAGAAACGAAAACTGATTCATAGATAAGTATAGAATGCTAAAAGTACAATCTCACGAACAAAGTTGTGGCAACACCTATTCAACCAGTGGCCGAAGAAACCCCACACAAATCACCACAAACACAGTGCCTTTTTGTAATATGATTACTCAATGTTAAAACCACAAGCACATCTCATAACCATTTACATGATTTGTTCAGGCAACTGGTCACACTCATACATCAACGTGACCTCATGCCCCTCAATCGCAAAGTTATAGATCACAAAGAAACAATTCCCTTTTGAGCCACCTGTGTTCCGACTTGTTTGATGCGGCCAGCCACGAATTCCTATCCTGTGCCAACAACCTCTTCATCTCAGAGTAGCACTTGCAATCTACATCCTCAATTATTTCCTGAACGTATTCCAGTCTCTGTCTTCCTCTACAATTTTTACCTTCTACAGTTCCTCCTAGAACCATGGAACTTATTCCGTCATTCTTAATAGATGTCCTATCACACTGTCCCTTCCCCTTGTCAGTGATTTCCACATATTTCTTTCTTCTTCGATTCTGCACAGAATTTCCTCATTCCTTACGTTATCAGCCCACCTAATTTACAACATTCGTTACAGCACCACATCTCAAATGTTTTCCCAAAGTCCATGTTTCACTACAATACGATGTTCTGCTCCAAATGCACATTCGCAGAAATTTCTTCCTCAAATTCAGGCTTTTGTTTGATACTAATAGACTTCTCCTGGCCAGGAATGCCCATTTTTCCAGTGCTAGTCTGCTTTTAATGTCCACCCTGCTCCATCCGTCATTGGTTATTTTGCTGCCTAGGTAGTAGAATTAAGGAATTCTTCGTTACCATCAACCCTAATGTTAAATTTCTCGCTGTTCTCATTCCTGCAACTTGTCATTACTATCTTTTATTTTCGATTTACTCCCAATCCGTATTCTGTACTCTTATACTGTTCAATCCATTCAGCAGATCATGTAATTTTTCTCTACTTTCATTCAGGATAGCAATTTCATCAGCGAATCGCATCACTGACACCCTTTCAGCTTGAATGTTAATTCCATTCCTGAATCTTTCTCTTATTTCCGCCATGGCTTCATCTATGTACAGAATGAACAGTAGGGGCGTAACACTCCATCCTCGCCTTACACCCTTTTTCCTCCTAGTAGTTCGTTCCTGGTCGTCCACTCTTATTATTCCCACTGGGTTCTTGTGTACAGGGAGGTCCATTGATCGTGACCGGGCCAAATATCTCACGAAATAAGCGTCAAACGAAAAAATTACAAAGAACGAGACTTGTCTAGCTTGAAGGGGGAAACCAGATGGCGCTATGGTTGGCCCACTAGATGGCGCTGCCACAGGACAAACGGATATCAACTGCGTTTTTTTTCAATAGGAACCCCCATTTTTATTACATATTCGTGTAGTACGTACAGAAATATGAATGTTTTAGTTGGACCATTTTTTTTCGCTTTATGATTAGATGGCGCTGTGATAGTCACAAACATATGGCTCACAATTTTAGACGAACAGTTGGTAACAGGTAGATTTTATAAATTAAAAACAGAACGTAGGTACGTTTGAACATTTTATTTCGGTTGTTCCAATGTGATACATGTACCTTTGTGAACCTATCATTTCTGAGAACACATGCTGTTATAGAGTGATAACCTGTAAATACCACATTAACGCAATAAATGCTCAAAATTATGTCCGTCAACCTCAATGCATTTGGGAATACATGTAACGATATTCCTCTCAACATCGAGTAGTTCGCCTTGTGTAATGTTCGCACATGCTTTGACAATGCGCTGCCGTAACGATACCAAATATCCTTCAACTTTCCCCACAGAAAGAAAACCGGAGACGTCAGATCCGGTGAACGTGCGGTCCATGGTATGGTGCTTCGACGCCCAATCCACCTGTCATGAAATATGCTATTCAATACCGCTTCAACCGCCCACGAGCTATATGCCGGACATCCATCATATTGGAAGTACATCGCCATTCTGTCATGCAGTGAAAAATCTTGTAGTAACATCGATAGAACATTATGTAGAGAATCAGCATACATTGCACCATTTAGATTGCCATCGATAAAGTGGGGGCCAATTATCCTTCCTCCCATAATGCGGCACCATACATTAACCCGCCAAGGTCGCTGATGTTCCACTTGTCGCAGCCATCGTGGATTTTCCGTTGCCCAGTAGTGCATATTATACCGGTTTACGTAACCGCTATTGGTGAATGACGCTTCGTCGCTAAATAGAACGCGTGCAAAAAATCTGTCATCGTCCCGTAATTTCTCTTGTGCCCAGTGGCAGAAATGTACACGACGTTCAAAGTCGTCGCCATGCAATTCCTGGTGCATAGAAATATGGTACGGGTGCAATCGATGTTGATGTAGCATTCTCAACACCGACGTATTTGAGATTCCCGATTCTCGCGCAATTCGTCTGCTACTGATGTGCGGATTAGCCACGACAGCATCTTCAATTGTTGCAGGTCGTGGTTGACGTTTAACATGTGGCTGAACACTTCGTGTTTCCTTAAATAACGTAACTACCCGGCGAACGGTCCGGACACTTGGATGATGCTTCCAGGATACCGAGCAGCATACATACCACATGCCCGTTGGGCATTTTGATCACAATAGCCATACATCAACATGATATCGACCTTTTCCGCAATTGGTAAACGGTCCATTTTAAGACGGGTAATGTATCACGAAGCAAATACCGTCCGCACTGGAGGAATGTTACGTCATACCACGTACTTATACGTTTGTGACTATTACAGCGCCATCTATCACAAAGCGAAAAATGTGGTCCAACTAAAACATTCATATCTCTTTGCGTACTACACGAATATGTAACTAGAAATGGGGGTTTCTTTTTAAAAAAACGCAGTTGATATCCGTTTGACCTATGGCAGCGCCATCTAGCGGGTCAACCACAGCGTCATCTGGTTTCCCCCTTCAAGCTAAACGAGTTTCGTTCTTTGTAGTTTTTTCGTTTCATGCTTATGTCGTGAGATATTTGGCCTGGTCACTATCAATTGACCACCCTGTATATTGTATATTACCAGTCTCTCCCTAGAGCTAACCCCTCTTTTTCTCAGAATTTCGTAGATCTTGCACTCCTATAAATTCGAAACTCGCTGAAGTACTGTCAATTCCTATATATGCTAAACATCCAGAGCTAGACTATAACATCTGAAACCTAGTAAGAAATGAATTACAGACACCGTTAAGCTGAACTTAAGTGCACACAAAATTACAACACTAAGTGCTGAAACTAGGTATTACCTCTCCGACGATTCCCAGGCTAGTGAGGCTTTTCGCTTCTCACTGTGAGTCCCTACCAGAGACCGGAAACCGGCGCACGGGCAATATGCGCGTTCTACCTGTGCCATCTTCAACAAAAGAGACGGATCATCGGTCGCCAGTGTCTCTCTGAGCAGAAAAAGTTCCCCTTTTCTGTACACGATAGTTAGCCTATTTTGTCGCTACGTTCAGAAAAACGTTACTCGGAGCCCAAAAACACATATAAACACGACTCGTGCATATGCTGTTATGTATATGTATTTGACGATGCTGATGCTGATTTTGCATTTAACGTTTGACGATGTCACTATGGATGCAGTACGTTAGGACACTGTTTCTATAAAACACAGATCTGAAGATGGTCATTATTAGGGCCAGATTTTAATTACCTGAAAAACAGTGAAATATGCAAGCATTTATAAGATAAAACTTACATAAATATGACCTTAAAAATAAAAATATGACTTAATAGAAATTTATTTAAAGCATTCTTGTTTGTTTACTTAATTTTTTATTCACCATATAGTTATACAAAATTCACTTCTCAAAATATTGTAAGTATAGTTCTTTCTTTCTGTAGGGTTTGTGGCTAATTTCCACCTATTTTTTGAATATCTGTATGTTTTATATTGTAAACACAAAGTACAGTGAAAAGATCATCTATCGAAATGGTAAAACAATGTTTTTATATCTACATAGCATTTAAAGGTTTTCACATTTTTTAATACCATATGTGAATCTTCAGTATCTGCAAAGTTGCACTGGATCACAATGTGCGTTTTCAGGTTTTCCATTGTCAAAGATCTATGGTTGTTGCGGAGGATAGTTTTGTAACTGGAAAAGATCCTCTCCACAAGACGTCACTGGAGCGTATTTGAAGGCAGCCAGGTCACTGGAGTTCAGCTTTGTTTCAGTATCTTCAAATGTTGCGGCATTCCCTGAAAGACTGTCACTAGTTTTGCACAGTGTAGAATATCCAGGAATCCGTTGGAGAACACTTTGCAATTTGGTTTTCACTTTGTCAGGCATATGACCACGAGCTCGACCCAACTCACTCTGCACATGTTGCACAATAAACTGAGTGCCAACGGCTTCCAGTCGTTTGATGGCTTTTGATATCACTGAAAAATTGGCGTTGATGTATGCCAAGTTTCGATACAATGTATCTGTAAAAACTTCTTTCACAATTTTGATAGCACTTGATTCATCGCTATCAAGCTCACAGAAGATTGTCTTTATTTGGTTGTAGTTGGTCCAGTAATACTCAGCACCATTAAGCCAAGAACCCCATCGTGTAAGAAGAGGTTTAGGTGAGCGGAGCGTTGAAGATGCTTGTTCCTTGAATTTCTGCACCCGTAGCGGAGCCTTCACATAGATTTTCTTGCCACAGGAAATTAACTTGTCCACGTCAGGGTAATTTCATCGCACCTCTTTGGCAACTCTGCGCAACGCATGTGCAAGGCAAGTGGCGTACACCATACTGGGGTACAGAATCTGAAGCCCTTTGGATGCTTTAGCCATATATGAAACACCATCTGTTACAAGCAGCAAAACGTTGTCTCTTTTCACACCATCCGGCCACAGCAGCTACAGAGATTTGTCAAACAATAGAGCAATCGTCGAATTGTTTACTCTATCGAGAGCTTCACACGTTAGTAGGAACATACCTCCATGGCCATCAACGTTTAGAACACCAACAACAACATTTGCAATATATCGCCCACTGATATCCATAGTTTCATCTATCGACAGCCAGATGTTTTGCTCAACAATAGTAATTCGTATTTTGTTGAGCAGATCATTGTAGCATACGGGTAAATAGTTCTTTCTCAGTGTAGATTCATCTGGAGCTGGATGTGTTGTGTACTTCTCCAAGAACCGTCTGAGGCGTAGATTCTTCAGCTTTTCCAATGGGATGTTGCAGGAAACCATCATCTCACACAAATCCTTGCAGAATGCTTGCACAGTTGACGATTGACCTGTCTGTTCAAATAACAGCGTTTGCCTGCTGTTATTTTCAAGACTTCGTTTCACACAGCTGCTGTGTTTAGTGGTAATGCAGTGTTGTTCCACATTGAAGCGCTTTTCTGCACTAACTTTAACTTCAGACAGTTTACAAAATAATTTTTTCCCATCAGTACTAAAGAACTTCTCTCCAAATTCTCGAACATATCGTAGCAACTGTTGGAGTACTTTCCTTTAGGCATGTTGAACAAGGCAAAGGCTGTATTCAAACTGGTTACTGGGAACACCTGTGCGACTGCGATGATTATTACAGCAGAAGCCGCCTTTGTTGGCTCTGAGAGCGTATTCTCGACTCTGCGCAACAATGTTTTATCTTCGCGAAACGACTGTTGTGGTACACCCATTTTCTGCTACTGTCCTGAAAAATAAAGCCGTTTACTAGTTTATCTGTTTATCTTTCATAATAGCACGTGAACAATTGTCTCGTGAACAAAACATTCCATTTCTTATTCGTGTGTCCCGTAAGATACGAGAAAAACGATATATGCAATTTTTGGCAAAAGTTGACGGAAATATGATCTATTATATTAATAGTTACCCGCAATATGACGTATTACTAAAATTTGTTGAAACATGACTTTATATACACAATCAAAATACAATTTCCGACACTAAAATGTCTAGATTTTTGTATAAATTGTTCTAAAATTCACCCTATAGTTCAGAAAAATATCTGACTTGTCATTAAAATCCGGGCCCTAGTCATTATAGACCGAAACCGGTATTCTGTGAATAAAAATTTGCGACCATAGACGTAAATTAAAGGAACTTTATTCTAAATATGGGTCACTGTTTTATTCGTGACAATGTCGCAGCTTGTGACATATAAACACTGCAGCAGACGACAGAAACGCTTCCAAGCAGACACCCAGGAGGTTCAAACAAGGGAAAATACGTATATCGCAGATACGTGATGATTGCTTTTTAGTATCGAATTACACTCTTAATAATAATATAGCTAATGTGGAAAATAATTTAGATATTACATACGGTTCAGATGTAGCAGTTTAGCACATTACTAAGGCTGCCAAATATGTCACCCAGCCGAACATCTTTCCATCAGTTTCAATCTTTATGAGTTGCGACACACAGACGATGCTGTTAAGAATTGTCAAAGTGTAGATCAACCGGGGCTACAATAGAAAACTTCGGCAGCCAATATCGCTAATTATAATTCATTGTTCATGACCCGTTTCAGAAAATCTAAATTGCAATAATCGGATCTGTACAGCACTTAGATCGCATATTATAAGCATAATATAATAAGATATAATAAAGTACAGACCCCCACAAAATGGATACATACAACATACCTTACGCAAATAAACTTCAATATACTTCCATCATATGTAAAATATATCGTATCATGTCGTAACAGGTTATTCCAGGAACAGGAACAATGTGACACATAGGTATGTCAATAATAAAATAAGATTTACACAAAACGTATTGCACCGACTGCACAAGCTCATGTTATCATAACATATGAAAGGAGACGGAGGAACACAGTCAAAGCATATATGTCACGATCTATTAGTAGGTGGCACAGTAGTAGTAAACGTACAGAAATACAATCGTAGCACATGAAGCATAAGGAAGATTTAAGAAGTCGACAAAAAAGTATACATTTTAATAAGTAATTGCATAACACACACCAAATCATAGTATAGTGGAACAACGAAATTACTTTAAAAATTAAATTTACAGGTCTCACAAAGTTATAAAGTAGCGATTGTACATTAACTATACGACCTACTGCCGATATATGGTTGTAAGGTATGTTCAATATGGAAAATACACTGAGGTGAGAAAAGTCATGGAATAGTGATATACAGGTGTACAACTAGCGTTACTAGCGCGCGCACGCAGTATAAAAGGCCAGTGAATTGGCGAAACTGTCATTTGTACTGAGGTGACACATGTGGAGAGGTTTTCGATGTGATTATGGCCGCACGAGGGTAACTGACAGACTCTGAAGGCGGAACGGTAATTCGAGCCAGACGCAGTTCAGAAATCGTTAGGTAATTCAATATTCCGACATCCACGGTGTCAAGTGTACTGAGAACAGCAAATTTCAGGTATCACCTGTCACCACGTGCAAGTCACTGGCCGACGGCCTTCACCTAATCACCTAGATCAGCGGCGTTTGCTTAGAGTTTTCAGTGTTAACAGACAAGCAGTACTAAGTGAGTAGCTGCCTAAATCAATGTGGGTCGTATGAAGAACGTACCCGTTAGCACAGTGTGGCAAATTTCGGCGTTTATTGAGCTACGGCAGTAGACAGTCGACGCGAGTGCCCTTGCTAACAGCACGATATCGCCTGCATCGACTCTCCTGGGCTCGTGACGATATCGGTTGGACTCTTAGACTACTGGGAAACAGTGGCCTTGTCAGATGATTCCCGATGTCAATTGTTAAGAACTAATGGTAGGGTTGGAGTATAGCGCAGACTACACGAAGCGGTCGAACCAAGCTGACAACAAGGCACTGTGTAAGCTGTTGGTGGCTCCATAATGGTGTAGGCTTTGTTTACACTGAATGGGCTGGGTCCTCTGGTCCCATCGAGCCGATCATTGGCTGGAGATGGTTATGTTCGCCTTCTTGGAGACCATTAGCAGCCATCAATAGCCTTAATTTTCATAAACATGTCATCTGGTTCCAGTTGTTCGCGACTGGTTTGAAGAACATTCTGGACAAAACGAGGGAACGATTTGGCCACAGACGTGAATCACATCGAACATTTATGGGATACAGAATGAAATTTCCACTCTGCAGCAGAGTGAATGGCTCTGAGCAGTATGGGACTTAACATCTGAGGTCAGCAGTCCCCAAGAACTTAGAACTACTTAAACCTAACTAGCCTAAGGACATCACACACATCCATGCCCGAGGCAGGATTCGAACCTGCGACCGTAGCAGCCGCGCGGTTCCGGACTGAAGCGCCTAGAACCGCTCGGCCGTGCAGCAGAGTGAGCATCGATTTGAAATTTCATGGCGGACTAAAACTGTGTGCCGGTTCGACACTCGAACTCGGGATCTTTGCCTTTCGCGGGCAAGTGCTCTTTCTTCGAAAGGTGCTAGTCCCGCAAGTTTCGCAGGAGATCTTTTTTGAAGTTTGGAAGGTAGGAGATGAGGTGCTGCCGGAAGGAAATTTGTGAGGACGGGTGTCGGTCGTGTTTGGGTAGCTAGGTCGGTAGAGCACTTGCTCGCAAAAGTCAAAGGTCCCGATTTCGAGTCTCAGTCCGTTAAGCAGTTTTAATCTGCCAGGAAGTTTCATTTATGGTGTCGCGGCGTATCGACAAGCGCCGTCACAAAGTTAGAGAACGCAAGAACAGAGAAGACTGTGAGACGCCACCAGCCAATAGCCCGCTGACTAGGACCGCACCACGACAGGAGCGGCCTCTAGGAGAGGAGAGTTTAAGCGCCGCTGCTGCCAGCCTCGGAAGTAGAAGACGGACGCTAGCAGAGAGGCCTAGAAGAACAGTGACATTATCACCGATAGCAGTGACTCATGATCTAGTGTGAATGGTTACATGGACATTTTATATAGTGAAGGACATTCATTGTTTGCATATCGCCCATCGCTTGCGACAACTCGTTGTAAATCCAAAGTTAAGTACTGTCAATCAAACCTTCAATGTGATTTGCTCGAATTGTTGTATAGTTATCCGAGAAGGCAGCATCTTTTAGGCACCCTGTAAGAGACGAGTGGGCAGCGCCCCACATATGAGACATAATCAAGAGGTCAGATGGTGTACAGTATCGTGCGCTGGCAATTATGGACGGCTACAGAAGCGGCATGGCTCAGTATTTCTGCAGGGGACTTCCAACTATTTGTTGTTGCTGCCACGTCAAGTCGCTACGCTACGTCGCACAAAAGGAGGTCCCACACGACAGTAGGAGGTGATCCGCGACGTCTGTCACCGCAGTGTGTTTTGCCATTGGATAAGCTGACTGATTATTCCTCGAGGTCTAGGTGACAAGCGTCCGGAAACACTGCACCAAGGGCAAGTCACAACTTATGTGAGTAACAAAGGGGAACAACTAAAATATTGCATTCTTAAAATTCCCTATACAAATAACATTATTGTAGACGAAAATCAGTACAACACAAGGTCTAGGTGCTGCTGTAATATGTTGCTCGAAGTCTTGGTGTCATAAGCTTCTAGTATAAGAGCAGATAACGACTAATGAAAAAAGTGTAAACAAAGAACTTAAAGTATAGTGGTGCCAGTACAATATCAAACTAACTGTGGCTAAGTTACATAAAGCTATTACGAAACAGCCATAAAAGGTCATGGTGACTTGAATGAAATCAAGTATATATGATACATTTATTAGCTGCTGCCCTATTTGCCACTATACCTCAGCCCTCTTATGTGACGTGTCCACGACTGTACAATGCTGCAGCTTTTGTTCAAAAATGGCTCTGAGCACTATGAGACTCAACATCTGTGGTCATCTGTTCCTTAGAACTTAGAACTACTTAAACCTAACTAACCTAAGGACATCACACACATCCATGCTCGAGGCAGGATTCAAACCTGCGACCGTAGCGGTCACGCGGGTCCAGACTGACGCGCCTAGAACAGCACGGCCACACCGGCCGGTCTGCAGCTTTTGTGAAGGTTACGAATCAGTCAGGTGTTAGTCTACATGCGTACGCAGGTAATAAGTATTTTACATTGAAGAGTACACACCTCTGTTTATGAGCTATGCTTATGGTACCTTCGCGTGACTTTAGTGACATGGTAGCAGCAGTTGAGAATGATGATTTCTCCCTTGGAATTCTAGTTTGCAACTAATGCGGCCACGTGTGTTTGGGAAATCTGGGCGTTTCCCATTCCTCTTGTATGTGGACTAGTACGGCATGGACACCAGGTTCATCCATTATCTTTCCACACATCACACATCGCCGATGCGCAATACATAGCGTTGATCTTTAGAAGTATAATGCTGCTAGATGTATTTTATATTGACATAGCTCTTGGGTGAAGCCAGGTTGAGGTCGAAATAACTCGTCCATGGGGCTTCACGAAGTAAACTCTGACGTGTATGAAAAAAAAAAAAAACGAGTTTTGTTTCACACCAGCGACTATTTTCTGAATCCATGTGGCCTCTTTGAGAGAGGCTTGTTGGCTGCCAGAAGTGTCTTAATGTTTGAGCTTAGAATATGGTCTAGGGTCATACAACACACGTGTGTCAGTTGTGTTCAGTAACACACTTCTCGCAAAAAGCAGCGTCCTGCGCTACTTTCCAGTCACGCGTGACTATTCGTTGCGTAAGACGATCTCGACCAATATCGGCTAGCAATGGGGATAACTGCGCATTGTATTCAGTCTGATTAGAACTCTGCAGAACATGGTGTCTTGCTGTCTTAAAGCTGTCTGAGTTGTTTTCGAATATACTGCCGGAAAAATAACACTACATCCATTTAGAGGTTTCCAATTCACTCGAGATTTATTGCTGCAACAGTGCATACAGACTACGTCAAATTATTACTTTTACATATCAATAGTACAACCGATTCCGAGGACCAGGTATCAACTCATGCTGGAGCACCCATATTAGTATTTGATGTAACCTCCAAGGGCAACAATGCAGGCGCTGACTCTGGCATGCAGTCGATCGCACAGATTTTGAATACTGTCCTCGGATACGTTATGCCATGCCTGCTCGAACTGTTCACGTAGTTCTGTGGAGCTGTTGGCTGACGAGACGCATGACTCACTTCTCGCCCCATTGCAGACAGTCTGAAGATCACGCTGCCGGGGAAGTTGCTGTACACATCTTGTAGAGCACGTTGGGTTTCACGGCCGACGTGTGGGCAAGCATTATCCTGTTCGAACAATACATCACCTTCCTGTTGCAAGAATGGCAAAAGAACTGGTCTAACAACATTCTGCTCGTACCGAGCTCTAATCAGCGTCACCTCCAGAAACATCAAAGATGAACGAGAGTTGTAGCTTATCGCACCACAGGCCGTAAGGTCCGAGTGGGGCCACTGTGTCTTGGACGAATACACTTTACGAGACAGCGCTTCCAAGTCAACGTCGTACGCGCTAACGACCATCACTTTCATCGGTGAAGACTGTGGCGCGACACTCCATCTTCCAAGTGATACTCCGACGGCACCTGTGGAGCAACGCGGGTCGATGCTGTGGCGTGAGTGGAAGGTGGGCTAGAGGTCTGGGGGTCCGTAGTCCCTCTGGTAGTAATCAGTTCGCGACAGTTCGTGTTGACACGTCTGGTCCTAGAAGCTCTCTGATCTGTGCTGAGGTAGCTGTAAGATCTGCCACTGCTGCACTTACATTACGACGATCCTTATGGGCGTCTGTGCTGCATAGATGTCCAGAACCTCGTCTACGTGTCTGAAAGTGTTCACGTGGCCACTGATACCAGCATCGTCGCGCAATTGACGCTGCAAGTCCAACTTGTGTAGCAATTCTGCATTCGGAAGACCACAATTTGATTTGTTCAGTCGGCTGTAGAAAGCACGAGCGCATCTCCATGTCACGGTTGTCCGCTTGCTTCACACGTTTGCACCACACTGAGCCTTCCACTCCCTATTAAAGGGCAGACAATGATGGCCCTCTGGTGGCTATGCCACTAAGCTAATTGTTGTCGGACGATGCTGATACCATTATCAGAACATTTACTGTCCCCAGGTGACACGGGCCGTCATCGGATTAAAATCGACGTCATCCTTCCACATGTGCTAATTTTCTTGTTTTCCGACAGAGTGTATGTCTGTGTGACGCCAAACATTGATACGTTAACGTCATCATACTCAAAATATATTTTTAAATGAGGGATTAACACCAGATCGGCCCTCGAGAGACTGAAGGAAATTTCCTTCATCGTCTTTACATACGACCGCTATGACCATCACTTACTAATCTTTACTAATATATCTCTCGCCATCATTATTGCAGTACGCTACATGTACGGTTTATCTTACGAATTCGTGAGTTTCTATTAACTTTTTCTATCAGTTTCCCTGCAGCCTCCATATAACGAGAGTCTGTGTGTGTAATTCAAAGACGCAACTGTCGCACAAGCCGTTGGTAATATCTATTCCCTTGCACGAATGCAGCAACAATTGAAAGCCACGGGCAGCAATTGTTTATCTTTGGACATATAGTGGCATGTGGTCATTATTCATTTGGTCTTCACTGCAGCCGTCTGCTTCTTGCCTAGCGCTATTTCTGCATTACGTCGCATTTCTGTACATTACGAGTGAAAATGCAAATTCGTTTAGGAGGAAGTAGTGACTCAACAGCAAATGGATCCGACCAATGGAACATCAGACTGCAGCTGTTCCGGACCTGGCGCCAGCGTCTGTCCTTGACGTGTTCTCTGAACGATTAATTTATGATGGTGTTGGTGCCACGGACGGCAGCAGTTTGTCAGCAGCCAAGCCAGCTTCGCAAAAAACGGGTTCCCTCTTACGTGACAGCTTATGTGAGACTTAGACGGCAGTTCACTGCTCCTTATCCTCATCCAATTACGTGTCTCAGAAACATTTCCGAATGGATTAGAGAGAGAAGTTTACAAACAGAGAAGTATTTAACGTATAGTGATGAGTGTGTGTTTAACGGTGGGCGAAAATATTAACTAATACAGGAAAGAAGGGTAGAGTGGCCAAGGTAGGTAAAGTAGCCACCGCTGCAACACTACTGATTCGTAATGTGAAGTGGCCAGAGTAGGTGTAATCGACACCATTTGTGTTGTCAGTGACGTTGACTAATTGAGCACGCTCCGTTATCTGTTTGTGAAAACGTTTAGGTATTTCGATCATTTCATGTAAGGAAAGTCACTCATGTTTGTTTATTTGCTTCATTTTTATGTAGAATAACAGTATTTTACGATGTCACGGTTCATGCAATGCCTTTTGGGTTACAAATATGTCACTGTCGTTTCCTTCGGTCGTGCTGTTTTGCGTGTGAACTGCTGATACAGACAAGGAGTCCGATTAGGAAAATTGGCCACGCCACACATCGGGAAAGGTGACCAAGGGTAGCCACTATTCCAGACAATTCATTTTCAATTTCCAGAATGAGATTTTCACTCTGCAGCGGAGTGTGCGCTGATATGAAACTTCCTGGCAGATTAAAACTGTGTGCCGGACCGAGACTCGAACTCGGGACCTTTGCCTTTCGCGAATCTGCCAGGAAGTTTCATTTTCAATTTGTTTATCCGAATAAGAATTAGCTAAATCCATATTTTATGCGTAGTATAATAAATGAAGTTAGAACATTACAAATCGTTTGCTCTTCGTCAAGGGTTTGCAAGAGCTTCAAGATGCCAAGAAAATACATCCGGAAAACAGAGCAACAAACATGGGACCTGTTGCGATGCATAATACAGTTGAAGCAGTAAAGAATGACAACACACAATACACCAAAACGAGAATTCTATGGTAAAAGAGAGATGCAGTTGGGAGTAAAACGGTTATGGGCAGCTTAAGGACGGTGTTCAGTGAAGAACAGGAGCAAGAAATCCTTAACTACATATTTGAAATGGAAAAGCGCATTTACTGAATTGCAGCGTATGACATGCCGCGATTAGTATTCCAGTTGGCAGAGCGTAACAAAATGCCACTTCGTTTCGATAAAGAGTTTGAAATGACAGGCAAGGACTGGGTGGTGTGCTTTAGAGAACAGCAGCCTAATATTAGTCTTAGGAAGCCTAGAATGTACCTCTACGGCTAGACTGCAATCGTTTAACAAGGTGAACGTAGCCAGTTTTTTGATATGCAAAAAACACTGCAAGATAAACGATTTCAACACGCTCATCGCAGTTAAATGTAGATGCAACCGGCTGTCTAACAGTTCAGTCCAAAAATAGCAAGTGTTTGCACTCAAAGGAAGACGACAAGTCGGAGCCATTACCTCAGCTGATAGAGGTTTGCGGTAGACTTTTGTAGTGTGCATGTCTGCAGGAGGAAACTTCATGCCCCCTTTTGCAAGCTTCCAAAGGTGAAGTATGAAAGTTAAACTTAAAGATGGGCTCCGCCAGGAACAGAATTCGCGTGATACCCTAGAAGGGGAATGCAGTGTGAAAGAGTTTGGATTGGTCTGGACACTTTTTTTAAAATATGCAAAACTGACTGCTCATGGTCCAGTTCTATTAATCTTAGATGGTCACTCTACTCATGCTAACAACATAGGTTTCATTGATAAGGACAGAGAAAATCATCCAACTGTTCCGTGCTTGCTCCCGCTGTGTAGCCACAAGCTCCAACCTCTGGACGTGGCATTCATGTCTCCTTTCAAAAGCTTCTACACTCGAGCTTGTGAAAGAACTACTACATAGTTGTAAATAAAAGGAAAGCCTACCATAATCACTTCAAGTCCTTATAAAAATGCTCTGCCTGAAGCTTCTTATGAAAAAAAAGGAAGTTCGAAAAAAAAATACGAACAGATAACGCCAATATTCTATAATGTAATGCAACACAAAAGAGAGGTAACACGCTAAAACTGGGAACAAACGCTAAGAGAGTCTCTCCCAAAAAGAAAATTTTTCAAGAAGAAATGTGAAAAGAAAAAAAAAATCACTTGAGAATTTTGTGCATGACTTAATACTGTTTCTGAGCGGGACAATTGTGAAAGAAAGAGACTGATAGAGTAATCCACAGTCAGTCGTTTATTTCTCTACACCATTGGAAATAATTCTTTCGTTAGTTGACCTTTTTGTGCCAACAATGTATTGCAACACGTTTATTCCCCATTTGTATTATTGTTCTCCTAATAATAATCAATGGTGAACTAAAAACTGTAAGCCTACCCATTTTTATACTAAATAGTCTATTTGGGAATGGTGGCAAAGGATTGGTCAGTTTACCCCATTAGGCAGGCCGGTATGTAAGCATTCACAAAAGCGTTTATATATTCTATATAGTATACTTTTAACTATATTTGGTGTGATACCTTACAATATGTAGGTTCGAGACGTATATGTCACAAGCTTCTGTAAATAGCCATGGTTTGTTAAGTTAATGTGTGTGAAATCTTATGGGACTTAAGTGCTACGGTCATCAGTCCCTAAACTTACACACTACTTAACCTAAATTATCCTAAGGACAAACACACACACCCATGCCCGAGGGAGGACTCGAACCTCCACCGTGACCAGCCGCACAGTCCATAACCATGGTTTCATGAAAATTCAATTTAACTTAGAGTGGCCACTTAACTCACCTTCCACTAGTGGAATTATTTTGAGACTGGAAAATCGTATCGAGAGCAGCCAATTTTTAAATACTGAGGATCATGTCTAGATGGCATTTAACATGGATCATTTGTACAACAGTAGAACTAAAGCAGATGGATCATCGACGGAATTTTAAATGTTAATCCATCTTCCACCCCTCTCAACAATGTAAGTACTAAGTCACAGGGGCGATTCTAGAAGTCGCTCAACGGGTGATGGGGTGGTAATGGGGGGAGGGGGTTTGGGGCAATGGAATATCGCTTAACAAAAGGAGAGTTAGAGTCCTCCACTGACAAATTGGTAAAATTTGGTGTTGCTTAAAGTAGTTTTTGGTAAGTGTTTTGGAGTTCAGGGTAAAAATATGTATAAATAAATAATAAAACGCCCATTTTAAGTGAAATGATGTTTATTGGTTTAGACAGTAAGCTATTTGCCGCTCTTATTCTTTTGTTAAAATGTGTTTGAAATACATTGCAACCTATATTGCTACATAATTTTTAAAAAATGATTGAATCTGTTGGAGTAATATATTCGCTCATTTCTGAAGCCATTTTATCCAGTCTAATATGATGATACTCCGTTGGCAGGGAAGGGAGGGGGGGCTATAGCCCCCTTAGCCCCCTCCCCTTGCCACCACCCTGCTATGATTCTGGACTTCTGGTTAAGGCAAATGGGAAGAAGTAAGAAAGAGTATAGTTGAAAGATAGATGAAGCAGTAGTTTTGCTTGATGGAGGATAGGAAGAAACTGGACAGTGTTCTTTTTAATGGAACCATCCCGGCATTTGTCTTGCGTGTTTTAACAAGGATCTAAACAGCCACCCACTTAAATTCGTATCCAGTGTCAAAGCAATGTTTTTAATATTTTTTTATACTTTTATTCGTCTACTGCGATCATGAAATCAAATCTTAAAACTCGTAAAACAATTATCGGCGTCAGTTACAATAAAACCTGTACGTAAGGGGTGCATAAACACATAATGACTGCATATCCTTTATTATGCCTAACCATTTGAATGTGAAAACATGCATTTGTAATGGGCTCGCGTCGGTGACTTCACGTGTACTTTGGAATGTATGGCGTGAAATGAGTTAACGCTTACATGTTTTCCATGCGAGCAAGAAACTCCTACAGAACACGTGCAAAGCAAGTAAAAGAATTAGAGCTTTCTTTTATAAGATAGGTAATTCTCATCGACATAACGCCATGCATTAAATAGCCTTGTAGCCATTCCCTACCCTGTCCCTTTACATCGAGACGTTTTACACCTGCTGCACGGCAGCCACTGTGGGCTGAAAGTCGAAAACAATTAGCTGCACGTGCCATGTTGTGGCCTTGGATCGACAAGGACACGCAGTGGAATGTTCGCGCAGAGCAGGATCAGGTCTTTACCGTCCGTCTCGCGTATCTTAACCTATCCCGAAACTTCCCCTGTTTCGTAACATAGTTTATCCACAGATTCAGTTGTCGACGACTTAACCAATTATATCAGTTTTTCAACAAGCTCTCATCGTCGTAATACTCGGTGTACAAGCTAGTCGATCTACTGGCCACCAGTCTACGTCCAAAGCTATTACTATTTTCAGTGCAGCGTCATCATCCCTCGAACGTTCATACACTTACCACTCTCAAGACTCACATGTACAAAGTGACAGGCATATGTTACACATTTTCACCCACCACAGACATCATGGGTAAATAAATCGTAACAAAGTAGTCCACACTCTGTCCGTACCACCGATAGTCGCCCATTTTCGACTAATCGTTTGTGTTGCCTTGTTGGCCGTTCACGATAGTGGTCAGTGGATTAGGGAACACCGGACGAGAATTGACAAAGTTTTCAACAATTGTCGCTTCAACCAAACCGTTTAGAACAGTAGGAAGTGCCAAGACTCGCTAGTCAGCAGTCACCATGTGATGCGGCTGTATGGAGACTAGTATGAAGACAATAACTTCTAAACTACCATCATAACAACATTGTTTACGTGAACGGCCGTGGAAAAGTTTTGTGGCTTCTTTATATTCCAAAAAGGGCGTTAAAAAGGAAGATAGGGAAAAGTACGGCTGTAGACATACGAGTTGTACTTCAAAAAATGTACAAAAACGTTTAAGTTGGCTAATCACTAAACGATATTTTCTTCTTTCAAAACTGTGTATTTTAAACTTATTCGAATTCTGCTGTTCCTCATCTTGCAGGGATCAAATTAGCATTATTATACGCTGCGGCCTGTACAGTTCGTCGAGTACCAGAATACACACTGAGGTGACAGGAGTCACGGGATACCTCGTGATGTCGCGTCGGTCCTCGTTTTGCACGGCGTAATGCAGCAACTCGACGTGGCATGGATCCAACAAGTCGTTGGAAATCCGCTGCAGAAATGTTGAGCCATGCTGCCTCTATAGGCGTCCATAAGTGCGGAAGTGTTGCCGGTGCAGGACTTTGTGCACGAACTGGACTCACTGTTATGCCCCATATTTGTGAAACGAGATTAATGTCGGGCGTTCTGGGTAGCCGAACAATGCACGAATTGTCCAGAACGTTTTTCAAACCAATCGCAAACAGTTGTGGCCAACGGTGGTCCAGTGACAGGGCTCATTGTCTTCCATGAAAATTCCATCGTCATTTAGGAACATGAAGTCCATGAATGGCTGCGAATGGAACCATTCACAGTCAATGATCGGTTCAATTGCACCACGGGAGCCAATCCATTCCATGTAATCACAGCCCACACTATTATGGAGCCACCACCAGCTCGCACAGAGCAGTGTTGGCAACGTGGGTCCATGGCTTCCAATGCTACCATCAGCTCTTATCAACTGAAATCGGGACTCATCTGAAAAGGCCACGGTTGTCCAATCGTCTAGTGCCCAACAAATGTGGTCCGAGTCCAGGAGAAGCGCTGCAAACGTCGGCCGTCTGCAACCATAGCCCATTAATAGCAAACGTCGCCACACTGTCATGATTGATACGTTCCTCGAACGTCTCACATTGATTGCTGCAGATATTTCACGAAATGTTGCTTGTTTGTTAGCACTGACAACTCTGCACAAACGCCATAGATCTCTGTCATTAAGTGAAGGCCGTCAGCCTCTATGTTGTCCATGGTGAGAGGTAATGCCTGCAATCTGGTACTACCGGCACACTCTTGACAATGTGGATCTCGGAATATTGAATTCCATAACGATTTCCGCGTTCAGAGTCTATTAATTCCTATCGCGTGGCCTTAATCACGTCGGAAACTTTTTCACATGAATTACCTGAGTGCGAATGACAACTCCGACAATGTACTGCCTTTTATACCCTGTGTACCGGGTGCTACCGGCTTCTGTACATGAACATATCGCTATCCCATGGCCACGTTAATGAATTCTTCAGGCCTCCTGAATACATTTCTGGAAGCACAACTTGTCCACACCCGCCTGCATCCAAGGAAGCACACGAGCCTGCCTGTACACGGCGAGTGGGCCCAGAGTAGCAGTGGGCAGGTGTGCACTGGCTTCCGGCGATATCGCATTCGCATGCACACGGCTCTTCACATAACGGCGTAAGTGTGTCTGCTGGCCGTTGCCAACTAGAGAGTCTATCGGTAAGAAGGATATCCTGTAATGCGTTGGAAGAATATTCGACGGATGCACTGCAGCCCACGTACGACCTCGAATATGATATACTGTATATCTACACTGGAATATAATAACAACAGCGTGATAGTGTTGCATCAAAGTGCCGGAAGTTAAATACTGTCGAAATTTCAATGGATTACAACATTAGTTGCGTACGAACCTTGGATTGAAATCAACGGGGAGAGTTGAAAATGTGTGCCTCACCGGGATTCGAACCGTGGATCTGCTTACGAGACAGGCGCTCTACCCCTAAGCTACCGAGGGTACAGCAATTAGTGCGGCTGTGCGGACTCATCCCAAGCACGCCTCCCTCCTCCCCACCCTAGCACACCCACATTCTCAACTTACTCTGCACACTTCGAAAGCAGTGCTACCTGGTCATTAATCTCAATGTTCGTGGCAAGGCCTATTCCCGCAAGAGTTCGAGCGTATGTGTGCATCCGCGCAGAAATGATCCTTGGCTCGTGACAACCGTAATTAGACGTGTATGCTGCCTGTTCTTTCGGACATGTCCGAAAGAACAGACAGTGTGTCGAATAGTGTATTTTAATAAGACAGTATGCCATCTTAGGCAATTTATAACACTTAAAACATTTGATAATGGCACTTTGAAGCCGACGATTGCGTAAGTGAAAATGTAACACTGTACACAAACAACAGCCTAATGGAGGTACTGACTTTAAAGAAATATATTATGATGGTGGCCCCACATTATGAAAAAGTTATTAAATATTGTTTTTGTTGTGGACTTCAGTTCAGAGACTGGTTTGATGCAGCTCTCCATGCTAACCTATCCTGTGCAAGCTTCTTCATCTCCGAGTAACTATTGCAGTCTACAGCCGTTTTAATCTGTTTAGTGTATTAATGCCTTGGTCTTCCTCTACGATTTCTATCCTCAACGCTTCCCTCCAATACTAAATTGATGCTTCAGGACGTGTCCTACGAACCGATCCCTTCTTCTAGCCAAGTTGTGCCACAAATTCCTCTTCTCCCCAGTTCTAGTCAGTACCTCCTCATTAGTTACGTGAGCTACCCATCTAGTCTTCAGCATTCTTCTGTAGCACCACTTTTCGAAAGCTTCTATTATCTTCCTGTCTAAACTATTTATAGCCCATGTTTCACTTCCATACGTGGCTACACTACATACAAATAGTTTCAGATAAGGCTTCCTGACACTTAAATCTACACGCGACGTTAACAAATTTCCCTTCTTGAGAAACGCTTTCCTTGCCATTGCCAGTCTTCATTTTATATCCTCTCTACTTCGACCATCATCAGTTATTTTGCTCCCCCAAATATCAAAACTCATACACTGCTTTAAGTGCCTCATTTCCTAATCCAATACTCTCAGCATCGCCTGATTTAATTCGACTACATTGAATTATGCTCGTTTTGCTTTTGTTGATGTTCATCTTACATCCTCCTTTAAAGACGCTGTCCATTCCGTTCAACTGCTCTTCCAGGTCCTTTGCTGTCTCTGACAGAATTACCATGTCATCGGCAAACCTCAAAGTTTTTATTTATTCTCCACGGATTTTAATTCCTACTCCAAATTTTTCTTTTTGCCTTTACTGTTTGCTCAATATATAGATTGAATAACATCAGAGATAGGCTACTCCCTTCTCAACCAATGCTCGCCTTTCGTGCCACTCGACTCTTAGAACTTCCGTTTGGTTTCTGCACAAATTGTAAATACGCTTTCGCTCCCTGTGTTTGACCCCTGCCACCTTCAGAATTAGAGTATTCCAGTCAGCATTGTCAAAAGCTTTCTCTAAGTCTACAAATGCTAGAAACGTAGGTTTGCCTTTCCTTAATCTATCTTCGATAAGTCGTATGGTCAGATTGCTTCACGTGTTCCAACATTTCTACGGAATACAAACTGGTTTCCCCAATGTCAGTTTCTAATAGTTTTTCCATTCGTCTGCAAAAAATTCGTCTTAGTATTTTGCGGCCGTGACTTATTAAACTGATAGTTAGGTAATTCTCGCAGCTGTCAACAGTTACGTTCTTTCGGATTGGAATTATTATATTCTTCTTGAAGTCTACTCACCAGATAGTAGAGTTTTATCAGGGCTGGCTCTCCCAAGGCTATCAGTAGTTCTAATGGAATGTTGTCTACTGTCGAGGCCTTGTTTCGACTTAGGTATTTCAGTGCTCTGTCAAATTCTTGACGCAGTATTGTATCTCCCACCTACGTCCTCTTCCATTTCAACAATCCAGTAATCTAACGTTATTGAGCCGTGTCGAAGTATGGACCTTGCTTGATCGGGGTCGGATCGTAGGTTTTTGACTGATCTATGTAACAGATATCTGAGTGTTGTTGAAAGGGAGCAGAGTGAGTTGAGTTGAAGACCGGAGTTGAGGACAGAGCGGCGAGCACGAGCGAGGAGAAACTGTCTGCGAGAGAGTGTCGTCACCAACACTGGCCGCACAGAGCCGAGCAGGGCGGCACCGTTGGGCGCTGACGCCCACGCAGCGAAGGGGACGGTGGCGTCGGCAGCGGTGGCGAGGCGGGCAGCGCGTCGACGGAAACTGTGTCCTTCAGGTGCTGCTCGAATATCCGTGCGTGCATTGGCAAGGCATCACCGAGGACAGAGGAACGTGCAGCTGATATCCGGCTACGTGCTGAAACAGACGGTACGTGAGTCTGGGGAATCGGAAGATTGCGCAAACATTCCACTGCGTGTCCTAGTCGATCCAAGGCCACAACATGCCACGTGCAGCTAATTTTTTTCGACTTTCAGCGCACAGTGGTTGCGGTGCAGCAGGTATAAATCGTCTTGATTTAATGGGACAAGAGAGGGAATGGCTAGTAGGCTATTTAATGCATGGCGTTATGTCGATGAGAATTACGTATCTTATAAAAGAAAGCTCGAAGTCTTTTACTTGCTTTGTACATGTAGCGTGCTCGTGAACATAATTAAAGTGTATTACAGTTGTGTCGACACAGGTAGAATTTGATTGTCGAGCAAGTAGGATTTTTGCCCTACTGTAGCTGGCGATTGGTAATTTCGCAATCTATGTTCAATTTTTCTTTCTTTTTCGTGTAAACTCAGTCGGAAAGAGTAATGTTGTCTCAGGTTTTAAGAAAGGGGTGGGTAGTCTTAAAGCCTAAACTATTATTAACTGTTAGGTTTGAGTTCAATGCTGAATGTATATTTTATACGGTTTTTAAATGGGTATATACGCTTGCTAACGACAAGGAAAGCTTTATAAATTTTCTGCCTTTTTGTACAAGTAGCGTGTTTGCTCAGTGTGATTTGTGAGTGCCCAGTACGATAGTTAACAGTGCACGAAGTTTTCATTTCATGAAATTGTAATTTTTATTAACTATTGCACTACATAAAACTCAAATAAGATTTGTCAACAATAGTTCTAAAATTAATCCTTTTGCTAAGAAATGGATAATATGATACAACATAGTACAGCTGTGCAGCATTGTTAGATTCTCGTTAGGGCTGTTGTTGTTCTAGTCTTCAGTCCTGAGACAGGTTTGATGCAGCTCTCCATGCTACCCTGTCCTGTGCAAGCTTCTTCATCTCCCAGTACCTACTGCAACCTACATCCTTCTGAATCGACTTAGTGTATTCATCTCTTGGTCTCCCTCTACGATTTTTACCCTTTACGCTGCCCTCCAGTACTAAATTGGTGATCCTTTGATGCCTCAGAACATGTCCTACCAACCGATCCCTTCTTCTAGTCAAGTTGGGCCTCAAACTCCTTTTCTCCCCAATTCTATTCAATACCTCCTCATTAGTTATGTGATCTACCCATCTAATCTTCAGCATTCTTCTGTAGCACCACATTTCGAAAGCTTCTATTCTCTTCTTGTCTAAACTATTTATCGTCATGTTTCACTTCCATACATGGCTACACTGTAACCTTCCCACAAAAAGTTAATAAATAATTTTAAATATTAATAATGAATGTGATTCTAATTTAGTATAACCTCAGAACAAAACTGGTTCCCATTTAATGTACCCACAAAATTCTTTTCTCATTTAATATAAGCTCGAAACAGAAAAATTCCTAAACCTCGTAATAAAAAATAAATTCAGTAACCTGGTAAAATTTGGACGACAGCAGTGCTGCGTCGTGGCCCTGTAAGATCATTCTGAATAAAAAGCAAAATTCTTACCTCAATAAAAACGGCGAATATATCTGCTCTTACTTAACATTTTTCCGGCACAGCTCCGTGCAATGCTGGCATATACATTTGTGGTTTGTGAAAGGAAGCAACTGATTTTTTTGAAATCAATGCTTTTTTTAAAAAAAATTACTTTACAATACCAAAATTATTATTAGGAAATTTTTTTAAAACATTTGGATGACAGTTCAGATACATTACTAGATATGCGCGAGGCTACTTCTTTACCTTATACAATAATACTCCGCCTCCAGATTCCCAACCAGAGCAGACAGCAGACAAGCGCAGACTACCTCAGACTAGCGACTAGCAACAACTAACTGCTACAGTTACACAGTTCGTACTGCAGTCAACACTGCTCTCTGGTCAGCGATTCTCATATCGCAGGCAGCGCATACCTCTTACATAACCCTCCACTGGGGGGGGGGGGGGGGAATTTGGCAGCGATGGTGAGTCAATTGGACTTGCCATGAGCAACAAATTTTTCTTAATTAACTAAGTTTACAGTCACAGAATATATACATATATATAAGTGCAGAACATGAAATAAAATATAGTGCACATGCACTGAGTACAGAACATATCAAGAAATCACAAAATGTATATGCAATGAGTACAAATCATATGAAAAAATGACATAAAGTGCATAGGCACTGTAGTATTTCTTTACCATTTTACAAGAACTAGGATAGGAAAGGGAAGGATTGCATCATGGTTGTAGCACAGTAGGTTGGACGTAGCTGCACTGAAAGTCCATATTTTTCTACAGAAGCACAACACCAAGTGAGACAATCTGAAGTTCTCTTCCCTGAAGTATTAATCAGTGTAGCCAAGACACTGAAATGTCGTATTAATATTCAATGTTATCATTTTGGTAGTACATTAGGTACACCAAACAGTGGGACCATAATAACATCTCCATCGCTCAAGGTGGTGGACAGCATCTCGTGTCAACACCATGTTCTTGTAAGGTACGCCAACGTAGAATTAGTGCAAAAACCAAATATAGGGCTCCATGATCATGAGGATAGACAGGACAAACGGATATTGCAGTAATTTCTGGTAATTAGGTCAGAAGGTGAAGGACATTAAGTCTTATGCCAGTCATCACTGAGAATTACATTAGTCTATCAACTGATTGGTGGCACTCATCGCCTAGTTACTGAACATTTCTGTACTATGTATGAAGTATTATAGAATAATGTTCATAAGTCATCTGATTATAGTGAACATTGGCACTCATTGGCCAGTTACAAACCATCAGAAGTAATCCTTCAAAACAGGAGCTAAGGAATGTAGCATCAAGCTACTAGTATTCATATATATAGCATGTAAGTGACATAATACAAATGTAAGATACAGTGGCATTCATTGGCCAGTTACTAAACAGATAGCAAGTATTGAATATTACAAAACATTTTTCATCATTCAAGTGACATACGACATATTTAAAATAATTATTGGCACTCATTGGTCAGTTACAAATCATCAGAAGTCATCATTCAAACGGGAGCTAATGAGTGCAGCATCAAGCTATTGGTATTCGTATATAATAGCATGTAAATGACATAATACAAGCCGGCCGAAGTGGCCGTGGGGTTAAAGGCGCTGCAGTCTGGAACCGAAAGACCGCTACGGTCGCAGGTTCGAATCCTGCCTCGGGCATGGATGTTTGTGATGTCCTTAGGTTAGTTAGGTTTAACTAGTTCTAAGTTCTAGGGGACTAATGACCTCAGCAGTTGAGTCCCATAGTGGTCAGAGCCATTTTGAACATAATACAAATTTAAAATATAAGAAACAGTGGCATTCATTGGCCACTTACTAAACATATAGCAAGTACTGAATATTACAAAACATTTTTCATCATTCAAGTGACATACGACATATTTAAAATAGGTATTGGCATTCAATGGCCAGTTACAAATCATCAGAAGTCATCCTTCAAAACAGGAGCTAATGAGTGTAGAGCATGTATGCATTATTACAAAATATCATTCATTGTTACTCAGAACTCATCATTCAAGTGACATATGACATATTTAAAATGTAACACACTGTAACTATTACTCAAGGTCTGTTATTAGAAAACATCATTCAGTATTACTCAGAACTCTCTTAAACTTGTAGCATTATTTGGGACTGGTAATACATTTTTTTTGTGCTAGCAATGCATTGCGTTGGGATCGATAATTAATTGCTGGGGAATAACAATATTTACTTTTGACTTATTACTGCAGATGAGGATAGGTAACGTCATTCGTCATGAGTCAGCTGTAGCAAGGTTATGAAAGAAGTAGAGTATATGTGATCACATTCATGAATGACACACACAAATGGCTAAAAAAAGTGCAAGTACTAGAACAGGTTTAATTACCAACTGCTTATAGCACATTAATTTCATGAATAGCTTCTCTTGGAAAAAATACAAAATGGATTATTGAGCTGAAAGAAGAAACGCATATTATGCTGAAAAGTAGTGAACTTCGAACTAACAGGTAATGAAATGTGTATTCAATATATATATATATATATATATATATATATATATATATATATATATATATATATAAACTTCATCATTATCCTCATCTGCAAAGAAAAACTTAAAAGTGGTGCGTTTAGTGGCCATATAAAATTTATCACTATCATCACCTATAAACAAAAACTTCATTATTCATATCACCATAACTTCATTATTATCATCACCTGCAAGGAAAAACTTCATTATTCGTATTACCATATTCTTCATCACTATTAATCACCATTCATTATCATCTGCAAAAAGACACTTCATTATTCATTATTCATATTACCGTTTAGTTCATACAACTATTCATAGTATAGACCATTTCTAGCATATTTCATCACTAAAACTAAGATGTGTAGTTCTGTCTGACAGCCTGCATGAATCGCCTCGTATTCTGAAAGAAAAAATTAGTTAAGACCGCTATCATACGATATGTATAGTATATTCTTGTTAAAGCTTGTTAATTCTGATCCATTTACTCTTCGTGACGAGGTATTGCATCTTCTTTCGTTCATTCTGAAGGTGAAATTCCCATTTCATAGTAATCCACTGTGGTTTGTTAAATTTATTTCTTTTACACGTTATTGCTTTCTGAAAATGATGAACAATGATTAATGTCTTGCATTTAAATCATATACCCATTAAATAAAAACTGGTTTCTAGTGATATAATTGAGCATACAGCATAGCATGACAGAAAACGTAATATGTCAAAAACATAGACAGTGTGCAGGTGCAAAAATGTACACAGAGTATCACAATGTAGCGGCCAAAAAAAAAATGTAAAATAGTCACGATGTTGAGATATCATAAGGCAAAATGTCAAAGTCAACTGGTGTTTGTTATATCTTAAAGATTTCATAGTGCATACAAATAAAACAGGAAACAATCATACATACATGAAGAATGGAAAAAGTGCACGGTCTGATGTGTAACGACAAAAAATGCGTTTCTTTGTTCAGCTTGTATGTTGTGCAGTTGATAGAGGCGTGAGTTGAAGACTTTAATGGAGAAGGAATTTGATAAAATTAATATGTCACTAGACAGAATTGCATAATTGGTCATAAAATATGTAAGCTTATCTGGAAAAATGTGCACGGTCTGATGTGTGACGACAAGAAAAGCGACCTGCTAACCTTACCTTGCCGGGCACTTGCCAAGAAAAAATACGATAATCATCAGTAAGAGTTCATATAAATATAATTGCATAAGTGGTCATAAAATATGTAAGTTTATCTGGAAAAATGTGCACGGTCTGATGTGTAACGACAAGAAAAGCGACCTGCTAACCTTACCTTGCCGGGCACTTGCCAAGAGAAAATACGATAATCATCAGTAAATAGTCACATAAATATAATTGCATCATTGGTCATACCAAAATCATGAAATGGCATTACAGTGTGATAAATCATAAAGTATATTCATTTAATAAAGGGTTTAATATTGGAGACATGGTAATTGCCTTTACTTTTTCTGGTTCTCAAAGTTTCGACGTGTACTACATTGGAGTGAGGAATGCTGCGAATTCGATATGGGCCTGCGTATAGAAGCTCAAATTTACTACAGCTACTCTTTCCTCTGTTAGATAAATAATGTGTGCGTACTAATATCTTCTGTCCAATGTGAAAGTCACGGCGTGTACAAACCTGTTTTTGCTGTCTTCTCCGGCGCTCTGCGGCACGTTTGATGTTGTTCAGCGCAATGTCAATTGTTTCATGGTGTCGTAGTCGACGAGATGTAGGAAATGTTACTAATTCTTTAATTTTGTTAGGTGGTTCAACATTTTTCAGTATAACAGTCTGAGATAGCATAGTAGATTCATTTGGTATGGAATTAATTACATCCTGGAATGACAGTATGTGTGTGTCCCAATCAATATGTTTTTTATGGCAGTATATTCTACACAGTTTACCAATTTCTTTCATTATTCGTTCACAAGGGTTCGAAGAAGCATGGCACCTGGATATATAGATCGGAGAAATGTTTCTAGCTCGTAACATACGTGTCCATATTGCAGATCGAAACTGTGATCCATTGTCGGAAATTACTTTCAATACATGCCCTACATGGAATAAAAAATGTTTTACAAATGCTTTCGAAACAGTTTTAGCAGTAGCTTTGCGTAACGGAGTGAAAGCAACAAATTTTGAAGTGAGTTCGACAGCGACAAAGATGTAGCAAAAATCTCTATTAGTTCTGGGAAGCGGACCAAAAATATCTACAGCAGCCATGTGTCTCAATTTAACAGGTACAATGGGATGTAATGGAGGAATATGTGAAGTCGTGTCTGACTTAGCTTTCTGGAAGATTTTACATGACGCTAAAACTCGTCGAATACGTTTCTCCATGTTGGCAAAATAACAGTTCTGTCTCAGTATAAGAAAACATTTTCTGGCTCCATAATGTGCGTAACTTAAATGAGTATAACAAATTAATTTGTTAACAAGCTCGTAAGGAATACATAATAACCAATTGTTGCTGTCAGGGTGAGAGCGGCGAAATAGAATATTAATCCGTACAGTGTAATGGTTTCTGATGGTAACATTATTCCTATCTTGCCAAAGGTATTTAATTTCTTTCCATATGTTGTCTTTACTCTGCCCTTGTGCTATGTCTCGTAATGACGCCGAAATGAAATTTTCAAATGCAACTTGTTGAATGTACATGACGCTGAAATTTGCTTTGCAGAAGTTGGTTGCGATGTCTTGCTGATTGTTGCTGAGAGAACGGGATAGTGCGTCTGCTACAATATTTTGTGTACCGGGAATGTGAACAATTGTAAAATTAAATTCCTGTAAATAAAGTTTCCATCTGCTTAATCTGTCGTGTGTAAATTTAGCGGAAAGTATAAACAGTATAGCTCTATGATCTGTGTAAACCGTCGTATGTCTTCCATAAAGAAAATGCCGAAATCTCGTAAATACCCATACTACACATAATGTTTCAAGTTCTGTAACAGAATAATTACGTTCAGCAGGTGACAGAATGCGACTCGCAAAGGCGATGTTTTTAATTACTGTACAACCATCTTCTTCAATTTCCTGAAAAATGTGTACGCCTAAAGCGGTGTTAGACTTTTCGGTGGCAATGGAAAAATTTCTAGTAAGATCTGGATGTGATAAAAGTGGTGCATTCAACAAAGCTTGTTTCAGGATCACAAATTCAGAATGTGCTTGCCTATCCCAGGACCAAATAGTGTTTTTACCCGTCAATTGACATAATCTAGGGGTGTCTAAAGCAGAGTAACGAATAAATTTACGAAAAAAGTTAGTTAAACCCAAAAAGCTGTGTAGTTGTTTCTTCGTCGTAGGAACAGTAATCTCACGTAAAGCTTGAAGTTTTTCCGGGTCAGTCGCAATGCCTTCTGCTGAAATTACATGTCCAAGAAATTTTATAGAAGTTTTGCCAAAGTGCGTTTTACTGAGATTAACTGTGAGTCCTTGTGCACGAAAAGTTCGTAACAGTTGTTCAAGAATCAGATTGTGTTCAGACCAGTTAGCTTCTGCAATAAGAACGTCGTCTACATACGTTGTGATTCTGTGTTTAAGTTCTGTCGGAAGTATAGTATTCAAACCGCGAATAAATGCTGCTGGAGAAATAGTTAAACCGAACGGTAATTTACAAAACTGATAAGTCACCAAAACAGAGAAAAGCCGTGTACTTTCTGCAGTCCCGATGGAGTTGAATTTGCCAAAATCTCGATTTCAAATCTAATGTGGAATAAATAGCAGTACCATGAAATTTCTGTAGAAGTTCTTCTAGTGTCTGTGGGCCATCTGTTTCATTAATAATAATGTCGTTGATGTGACGCGAATCAAGTACGAGGCGAAGTGAACCATCCTTTTTCTTAACAATATAGAGCGGGATGAGATTTTCAACTGCAGCAGAGTGTGCGCTGATATGAAACTTCCTGGCAGATTAAAACTGTGTGCCCGACCGAGACTCGAACTCGGGACCTTTGCCTTTCGCGGGCAAGTGCTATACCATCTGAGCTACCGAAGCACGACACACGCCCGGTCCTCACAGCTTTACTTCTGCCAGTATCTCGTCTCCTACATTCCAAACTTTACAGAAGCTCTCCTGCGAACCTTGCAGAACTAGCACTCCTGAAAGAAAGGATACTGCGGAGACATGGTTTAGCCACAGCCTGGGGGCTGTTTCCGGAATGAGATTTTCACTCTGCAGCGGAATGTGCGCTGATATGAAACTTCCTGGCAGATTAAAACTGTGTGCCCGACCGAGACTCGAACTCGGGACCTTTGCCTTTCGCGGGCAAGTGCTCTACCATCTGAGCTACCGAAGCACGACTCACGCACGGTCCTCACAGCTTTACTTCTGCCAGTATCTCGTCTCCTACCTTCCAAACTTTACAGAAGCTCTCCTGCGAACCTTGCAGAACTAGCACTCCTGAAAGAAAGGATACTGCGGAGACATGGCTTAGCCACAGCCTGGCTTTGGCTAAGCTTCGGTAGCTCAGATGGTAGAGCACTTGCCCGCGAAAGGCAAAGGTCCCGAGTTCGAGTCTCGGTCGGGCACACAGTTTTAATCTGCCAGGAAGTTTCATATCAGCGCACACTCCGCTGCAGAGTGAAAATCTCATTCTGGAAAGATCCCCCAGGCTGTGGCTAAGCCATGTCTCCGCAGTATCCTTTCTTTCAGGAGTGCTAGTTCTTCAACGTTCGCAGGAGAGCTTCTGTAAAGTTTGGAAGGTAGGAGATGAGATACTTGCAGAAGTAAAGCTGTGAGGACCGGGCGTGAGTCTTGCTTCGGTAGCTCAGATGGTAGAGCACTTGCCCGCGAAAGGCAAAGGTCCCGCGTTCGAGTCTCGGTCGGGCACACAGTTTTAATCTGCCGGGAAGTTTAATATAGAGCGGGTTTATGTACGGACTAACTGCCTGTTCAATAATTCCTTGGTCAAGCATAGCTTGCAATTCTTTCTTAACTTGTTCTCTGTGAATATACGGAATGGGATAATGTTTGGCTTTAAATGTGTCGTGCTGTTTAACTTGAAATTCATACATAAAACCGGACATAGTACCAGGAACGTTGTCAAAAACTGGAGCTTGCTGTAAAAGAATTTTACGTAGTTGCGTGCGTTCGTCGTCTGTATTTGCACTGCTTTGTTTGACTTTATCAGAAATCATTTGCATAACGTCATAGTCGGCTTCGTCTGGAGTATTCTAGTTATGCACGTACGTATCCGTGAACAATGTGGAATTACAGTCTATGTTACGTGATGCGGAAATGACCTTCTCTAAATCCTCGCACAAACGAAAAAATGGCTGACATCGAAATAAGTGTCCAAGGAATAGAACAGCAACTGGAGTCACTCAACAGAGGAAAGTCCACTGGACCTGACGGGATACCAATTCGATTCTACACAGAGTACGCGAAAGAACTTGCCCCCCTTCTAACAGCCATGTACCGCAAGTCTCTAGAGGAACGGAGGGTTCCAAATGATTGGAAAAGAGCACAGGTAGTCCCAGTCTTCAAGAAGGGTCGTCGAGCACATGCGCAAAACTATAGACCTATATCTCTGACGTCGATCTGTTGTAGAATTTTAGAACATGTTTTTTGCTCGAGTATCATGTCGTTTTTGGAAACCCAGAACCTACTATGTAGGAATCAACATGGATTCCGGAAACAGCGTTCGTGTGAGACCCAACTCGCGTTATTTGTTCATGAGACCCAGAAAATATTAGATACAGGCTCCCAGGTAGATGCTATTTTTCTTGACTTCCGGAAGGCGTTCGATACAGTTCCGCACTGTCGCCTGATAAAGTAAGAGCCTACGGAATATCAGACCAGCTGTGTGGCTGGATTGAAGAGTTTTTAGCAAACAGAACACAGCATGTTGTTATCAATGGAGAGACGTCTACAGACGTTAAAGTAACCTCTGGCGTGCCACAGGGGAGTGTTATGGGACCATTGCTTTTCACAATATATATAAATGACCTAGTAGATAGTGTCGGAAGTTCCATGCGGCTTTTCGCGGATGATGCTGTAGTATACAGAGAAGTTGCAGCATTAGAAAATTGTAGCGAAATGCAGGAAGATCTGCAGCGGATAGGCACTTGGTGCAGGGAGTGGCAACTGTCCCTTAACATAGACAAATGTAATGTATTGCGAATACATAGAAAGAAGGATCCTTTATTGTATGATTATATGATAGCGGAACAAACACTGGTAGCAGTTACTTCTGTAAAATATCTGGGAGTATGCGTGCGGAACGATTTGAAGTGGAATGATCATATAAAATTAATTGTTGGTAAGGCGGGTACCAGGTTGAGATTCATTGGGAGAGTGCTTAGAAAATGTAGTCCATCAACAAAGGAGGTGGCTTACAAAACACTCGTTCGACCTATACTTGAGTATTGCTCATCAGTGTGGGATCCGTACCAGATCGGGTTGACGGAGGAGATAGAGAAGATCCAAAGAAGAGCGGCGCGTTTCATCGGAGGGTTATTTGGTAACCGTGATAGCATTACGGAGATGTTTAATAAACTCAAGTGGCAGACTCTGCAAGAGAGGCGCTCTGCATCGCGGTGTAGCTTGCTCGCCAGGTTTCGAGAGGGTGCGTTTCTGGATGAGGTATCGAATATATTGCTTCCCCCTACTTATACCTCCCGAGGAGATCACGAATGTAAAATTAGAGAGATTAGAGCGCGCACGGAGGCTTTCAGACAGTCGTTCTTCCCGCGAACCATACGCGACTGGAACAGGAAAGGGAGGTAATGACAGTGGCACGTAAAGTGCCCTCCGCCACACACCGTTGGGTGGCTTGCGGAGTATAAATGTAGATGTAGATGTAGATTAATTCTTTGTTTTTCTGCAGATAAAGAGTGCTGAAATTCTAAAGCCAGTTGTACATTTTCATCCTTTAACATTAAATAGGAGTTTTGAAAATCAATAGTTGCGTCGTGTTGCACCAGAAAATTCGTACCTAAAATAACGTCTGTTGTCAATAAAGGAACAATCCAAAAATTTGAGTGAAATGTATGACCTGCAATACAAAATGATAAATGTGTCTGTAATTTTACATCTACTCCTTTACCAGATACTGCTCCTTTTACTTTCGTTTTGCCTAATGGTAATGTAGGATAGGTATTCTCTTTGTTACATTCGTTCAAAGTTCCCTCATTTATAACTGACATAGGTGATCCGGAATCGATTACTGCTGAAAATTTGGATGATCCAATCTTTACTTCAATGACAGGGTGTGAAATGGTTTTTTGAATAACCGGTCTTTCCTGCAAAAGAGTGTCTCGGATGTCGTCAAAAGTAATAACATTTTCGTGAACAAGATTCTGCGTGTCAAAAGCATTGCTTGCGTTACTGTAAGATGCAGCCTGTACTGTATCTAGTCAAATTCTATCTGACGTGCTACTATTTTCGGGAGGATGCTGTGGCGTTTCCACTATATGTACTGTTCTGCTATTTCTTCCTGACGTATTACGCTCGGAATGGTATCTACTGTCTGGTTCATTCATGATAATTTGTTGTTGCGGATGATTTTGTTGTTGGTAAGACCGACTGTTATTAAACGTACGCTGAAAATGGTGCTCATTACTTTTACGTCTGTCATGATAGTCATTTCTATATGGTGCATTGCGATACGAGTTGAAATGGTGTGTTTTCTGTACGTAGTTATTTCTTTGTTGCTGTGCGTTACTATTTGTTGGAGCTGACGCTATACGTGCAGGCGGCGAAACATTAAAGTTTGGTTGACCTTGTACATTACATTGTTGGTTAGGTATGCTAACCGGCTGGCTTTGATGCTGCTGTGGGGAAAAACCTCTATTGTTACCAAAACGTGGTTCCTGTTGCTGATAATTTTACACATACTGATGATTAAATTTTTGTCTGGATTTAAAGTTATCGTGGTTATCATTTCAGGAGCGTCTAATGAAAACTGTCACTTTCGGTAAAACTTGTCGTATCAGGTTTTCTTTACTAATTCTTAATGCTAGATAGATCGATAGTTGAAGAGCTGTTTTGATAGATATAAAGGATAGAAGAAGAGAAGGCAGCAGTGCAGAAAACTAAAGATGAAATAGCACTACTACGGCTCAGGGCCCAGTGCACGCTACGGCACATATTCATCGAAGTGTAATGAATCCCCTGAGGTCTATTACGCGCTGCAAATAAATTTTAGTTTCTGCGTTACAGGCAATGCTGGTGAAAATTCAAAAGTAAATTGTTGTATCCAGGCCAGTTCTGGTTTCTGCATTACAGGCCAAGCTGATGAAAATACAAAAGTAAATTGTCGTATCCAGTCCAAACGATGTATTTGTGTTCTGTCATTTATAAATACCTTAGATTTTTTTACGGATAAAAATTGCTTATAATCAACGTCATCGTCTCTGAATGTGTGAACAGGTTCACGATTGCATGATAATCTGTTTGTCTGTGTCTGTTCGGAATCTTCTAAGTCATATACTCTCTGTAAATTACCTAAATTATACTGGCTATGTGAGTCTGACAAATGTTCGCAAAGTGGCGTATGCTGTGATGTGTTAAAGGCTGAAACATTTTTCATTTCTGTCACTTCTTGTTGTAAAATTGACAGTTTTCTACGAACCTATCTCACTGATTGTCTGCTGTAAATTTTGGAATTCAGGTGTTTGATTCAACGAAATCGGTGAAGTATCGTCTGATTTGGAGTCATTATTACTTTCGATAACATCAATACGACTGGCCAATTCATCATATTTTTCAGTCAGTATTTTTACCTGATCATCGTTTTTAATATCGCAAGCATTAATTTGTTCTTGTATTTTACGTGTGGTTCTGTACAATTTCTTAACGTCTGCTTTGATGGCATCGGGATCCTGTATTAGTTCTAATTGTTCAAGTATGTCGGTCACTGTCTGAAAGTCTACTGTGTGTGTGTGTCTGTTTTTGTTTTAAGATCAGAGATTTCATCATGTAATTCGGTTTTCAACTGTTTGATAGCATTAATTTCGTCTGATACTGTAGCAATATTGTTGTCTACGTATGTTTTTGCTTTCGTAAACAATTTACGCTTATCTTCCTGTCTCTGTGCAGTAATTGTTTCCATGACTTGTCGCTTTACTTTATTCTGTTCCTGTATAAATTTACGGTAACGCGTTTCACTGTTTTGTAAGTGGTGATTAAAACGTTCGTCAATTTGGCTGTTCTGTTGGTCGAATTTCGCGTCTACTTTCGCATCCAGTGAGCGCGAAAGTTCTGCTGACATTAATTTAAACTCGTCGCGTAACTGTGTTGCGTTTTCAGAGCATTGTTTAGCGACTGCACTAATTTCGTCTCTAAGTAATTTAGTAGTGGCTGCGTATGTATTGCTTAATTCTTGTGCCACAGATCTAATTTCTTCACTACTATTCTTAGCACAAGCCTTAATTTCTTCACGTAATTGTTCTTTAGTATCATGACATTGTGCAGCAACGGCTGTAATCTGTTCAGTAAGTTGTTTGTTCTGTTCATTGAGTTGTTTGTTCTGTTCATTAAGTTGTTTGGCATTGTTGTCTAGTTTTCATTGATTTCATTAATTTGTTGTTTGAGATTTTCACTAAGTTGTTTGTGATTGTTGTCTTGTTTTTCACTCGACTGTCTGACTTTTTCATCAAGTTGTAGCAATACTGCCATAACTTGATCCTTGCCAGAAGTAGCGACTTTATTTTCTATGCTGTATGATGGTGTATGTGCCTTCGTCACGTTTTGTGTAATCATTTGGTCATTTTCTGATTCTTGAAAAAGTTCGCCAATTGAATGTGCATTGTTAGTCACTACCTCGGAATCAAATAAATCTGACGTATTTTGACTACATTGTTCATCTTCGTGAGAAAAATTTATCTGTTCACAATTCAAATTTTGCAAACCGGGTGTGTCAAACTGCGCAGCGTTCATTGTATCGGAACATGCCGCGTCATCAATTGTTACATTTACGGTGGACGTAGTTGAATTTGTTTGCTCATCATTAGCATTAAAATCATTATTAGTGGTCGGTACGCACTCATTATCTGTAATTAGAGGATTATCACTATTACACTGAGTGTCGCAAATATAATCGTTCAAGCTATTCGAGTCGGCTATTTCACTCATTGCACATCACGATGTACTGTTAACAGTTTTTCGCGGCATTTTTCACAAATCAAAAGTAAGCACAAAATGAAACAAAGACAAAGCAAAAATGGAACAAACACAATTACAACAAAGAGCAATAAATTGCCGATGATCTGTGAACGAAAGAGTGACAAATTAGTAAATGCGTTGCGCCAGATGCAAACTACATTTAAGTAAATAAGAACAGATAAATGCCTACCTCAGAAATTCACAGAGAAATACGATCTTGGCCGGATGTCGCCAAGTGTAACCTCCCAACAAAAAAATTAATAAATAATTATAAATATTAATAATGAATGTGATTCTAATTTAGTATGACCTCAGAACAAAACTCGTTCCCATTTAATGTACCCACAAAATTTTTTTCTCATTTAATATAAGCTCCAAACAGAAAAATTCCTAAACCTCGTAATAAAAAATAAATTCAGTAACCTGGTAAAATTTGGACGACAGCAGTGCTGCGTCGTGGCCCTGTAAGATCATTCTGAATAAAAAGCAAAATTCTTACCTCAATAAAAACGGCGAATATATCTGCTCTTACTTAGCAGTGCTGCGTCGTGGCCCTGTAAGATCATTCTGAATAAAAAGCAAAATTCTTACCTCAATAAAAACGGCGAATATATCTGCTCTTACTTAACATTTTTCCGGCACAGCTCCGTGCAATGCTGGCCTATACATTTGTGATTTGTGAAAGGATGCAACTGATTTTTTTGAAATGAATGTTTTTTTAAAAAAATTACTTTATAATAGCAAAATTATTATTAGGAAATTTTTTTTAAAATATTTGGATGACAGTTCAGATACATTACTAGATATGCGTGAGGCTACTTCTTTACCTTATACAATAATAGTCCGCCTCCAGATTCCGGACCAGAGCAGACAGCAGACAAGCGCAGACTACCTCAGACTAGCGACTAGCAACAACTAACTGCTACAGTTACACAGTTCGTACTGCAGTCAACACTACTCTCTGGTCAGCGATTCTCATATCGCAGGCAACCTCTTACAACACTCCATACAAATACTTTCAGAAACGACTTACTGACACTTAAATCAATACTCGATGTTAACAAATTTCTCTTCTTCAGAAACGCTTTCCTTGCCATTGCCAGTGCACATTTTATATCCTCTCTACTTCAACCATCATCAGTTATTTTGCTCCCCAAATAGCAGAACTCCTTTACCACTTTAAGTGTCTCATTTCCTAATCTAATTCCCTCAGCATCACCCGACTTAATTCGACTACATTCCATTATCCTCGTTTTGCTTTTGTTGATGTTCATCTTGTACCCTCCTTTCAAGACACTGTCCATTCCGTTCAACTGTTCTTCCAAGTCCTTTGCTGTCTCTGACAGAATTACAATGTCATCGGCGAACCTCAAAGTTTTTACTTCTTCTCCATGAATTTTAATACCTACTCCGAATTTTTCTTTTTTTTCCTTTACTGCTTGCTCAATATACAGATTGAATAACATCGGGGAGAGGTTACAACCCTGTCTCACTCCTTTCCCAACCACTGCTTCCATTACATGCCCCTCGACTCTTATAACTGCAATCTGCTTTCTGTACAAATTGTAAATAGCCTTTCGCTCCCTGTGTTTTACCCCTGCCATCTTCAAAATTTGAAAGAGAGTATTCCAGTTAACGTTGTCAAAAGCTTTCTCTAAGTCTACAAATGCTAGAAACGTACGTTTTCCTTTCCTTAACCTTTTTTCTAAGATAAGTCGTAGGGTCAGTTTTGCCTCACGTTAGGGCTACTGATATCAAATAAATGTTCTCAATAGTTTTTCGCGATGTTCAGTAAACCTCTACGATGTTCCGCTTTCCTAAATCTGTACCCTATCACTGTTCAATAACGCTTTTTGTTTCTGTCTACTGTAGAATGCTTCAATGAGATAGTGTCCGTGGGGGTGGATCGGGTACTGCAGCTTGTAACCACTGATTCAGTGCCACCACAGTCGCCCAAAGTAAATAGCGATGATAATGACGACGTTGTGCAGGGGATCCCCATAGTATAGCCAACACCATTCTCTACAGCGAGCTCATGGAGGGTGACGCCAGTCATCAAGGAGTGCATACGTATGTAGTAATCCTTTCTATCCTTTTATTTCTACAATACTAACACCCAAGACACACAGTTTCATACTTGCGTTACTAACATTATGATTTCGTTCTCCTTGTAGCTGCAATCGATGATAAATCCTGGGGGAATGTGTTGACACAGCCCATGAGCCCATAAGTCCGAGGCATTATGCAGGTCATCTCAGAGCAAATACGTCAGTAGTAGTTCTTTCTATTCTTCTTGTAACAGTACTAACACGCAACTTCATTCATGGATAAATAACATGATGTGTTCTTGTTAGGTTCTAGATGCACTTCATAACGCGAGCCTAGGGCTGTCGGTCTGTGGACTGATCTGGACCAAATAGCGGCCAATGGGGTCCCGTGGATTGATTGAGACGTGGTAAATTTTGAATGAGTAGCAACGCTACAGATGTATATATATATATATATATATATATATATATATATGTTTACTTTTTAATTACACATGTTACCTAACATTTTTTCATATTTATGTTTGTGATATGGGGAATATTATGGGTGGCGGACTTGTAGCTGCAGCTCAGCTGAGCCAGTGATGATGCACCTGTGGCTGGCCGTGTGGCAGAAACAGGCCCGCCCGTCATCTGTGCGGATATTCCAGGAGACCAGTTCACCACACATGATGTACCCACATACAGGAGAGTACAAATGTACAACACTTTGGCACACCAGTCATGTATCGTCTGTTCCAGCTTGTTGTTGTTGTTGTGGTCTTTAGTCCTGAGACTGGTTTGATGCAGCTCTCCATGCTACTCTGTCCTGTGCAAGCTTCTTCATCTCCCAGTACCTACTGCAACCTACATCCTTCTGACTCTGCTTAGTGTATTCATCTCTTGGTCTCCCTCTACGATTTTTACCCTCCACGCTGCCCTCCAATGCTAAATTTGTGATCCCTTGATGCCTCAAAACATGTCCTACCAACCGATCCCTTCTTCTAGTCAAGTTGTGCCACAAACTTCTCTTCTCCCCAATCCTATTCAACACCTCCTCATTAGTTACGTGATCTACCCACCTTATCTTCAGCATTCTTCTGCAGCACCACATTTCGAAAGCTTCTATTCTCTTCTTGTCCAAACTGGTTATCGTCCATGTTTCACTTCCATACATGGCTACACTCCATACAAATACTTTCAGAAACGACTTCCTGACACTTAAATCTATATTTGATGTTAACAAATTTCTCTTCTTCAGAAAATATTTCCTTGCCATTGCCAGTCTACATTTTATATCCTCTCTACTTCGACCATCATCGGTTATTTTACTCCCTAAATAGCAAAACTCCTTTACTACTTTAAGTGTCTCATTTCCTAATCTAATTCCCTCAGCATCACCCGATTTAATTTGACTACATTCCATTATCCTCGTTTTGCTTTTGTTGATGTTCATCTTATATCCTCCTTTCAAGACACTGTCCATTCCGTTCAACTGCTGTTCCAAGTCCTTTGCTGTCTCTGACAGAATTACAATGTCATCGGCGAACCTCAACGTTTTTAATTCTTCTCCATGAATTTTAATACCTACTCCGAATTTTTCTTTTGTTCCCTTTACTGCTTGCTCAATATATATAATGTATTCCAGCTTAAGCTTCATTAAATAACAACTGAATGCCAACAAGAAACCTAACACATCATCCGTCTTCCGAAACATATTACTGCTAAAAGACGCATGCATAAATGGTCAGAATAATGCTGAGAGACATGTATTTTGCCCTACATGGTCGCTTCTGGATACCGATAAAAATTACCCAGAATGCGGAGAGTGTGCGAAAACATGTCATACATCCGGTCTGTGATCATTACAACTTCGAAGGCGCCTCATTCCCCATGGAACTCCAGATCGTTCCAAAATTCGACAGGCAGAACTTCGATTATCCACTTCTTGTGTACACCCTCGATTTTGATGAGACAGAAGTTGAAGACGGCTATTAGCACACCGTGCAAGAGAAACAAGTGGTATAAAGTAGTTGCATACCTCTCTGAGAGGAGGGGGGGGGGGGGGGCGGGTGCAGCAACACTACATATGGATCAAAATCACGTGTTGCTTACTTTCCACCCAAGTGGGTAAACAAGGACACAAAAGAAGTTTTTGCTGTAGATCTCTCAAGTAGTTAACCTATTCTGAAAGATACCTCATAGACTGCTTGAGCCAGGAATTAGTACTTGTGGAAATTCTCACTGAGGATAAAAATTTAGTAAAGTTTAAGAACCCTCACCGCCAGGAACGATGTCCCTTCATCATTCATGCCCACTTTGAGTGCCTCCTAGTTCCTGTGGTGCACTGTGAAGGCGACACCTCTGCCTCCTAGTTGCTGTCGTGCATTGTGAAGATGACCTCTCTGCTTACCTTCATAGAACATCACATACCACTGTAAACGGAGCAACGTATCAAGCTGTATGCTCGTGTGACTCCAGTAACAACGAATTAGACTCTTATGTCAGAGATAATGCTTTGAGGTGGCTGAACGCCGAGCTCGAAAAACCTGCATGGGTTGTTGAGGTGATGTACCGCGAAGAGAATGATGCCTTGTACGAGCAGGCAGCTGAGTGTCATATTTGTGGGCTGCCATCGGATAGACAGGTGAAAACTTCACATAGACATCATTGTCATCTGATGGGGAAGTTGGTGGTGCATCCTACAATGGATGCTATTCGGAGTACCAAGTGTCACAACCCATAATGCCCTTTTCTATATTCTGAGTGGATATGATTCCCACTTTCTCATTCAGTAACTGGGTGATTTCTGATTAACGGTGATAAGGTCATTTTTATATCTGACGGTGTTAGGAAGTACATTACATTTTCAAGGGCAGTCACGCCAAGAATAAGCTTCTACTCCCTGGATTCACTACGTTTGATGCATGCATCTCTTCAGAAACTTGCTGAGACGATGCGCCAGGAGAATATGCATGTTATAAAAGTAGCATATCCAATTGATGCAAAGTTTCAACTTCGACGAACAAGAGGGTCTTTCCACACAAATATCTGGATTTGATGGAGAGACCTCGTGAAACCACATTCCCTGGCACAGCCACATTATCTAATAAACTAATAGGCACTGCCTTAACAGATGCAGGTTATGAGCACGGGATGAATGTTTGGCAGGAGTTCGGCATTTCTAATTTAGGAAAATTTGCTACATCATAATAGCCCAGATGCAAAAGCTGACAACTTCATGATAAGTGAAATTGAGATAATCGCGGAAAACTAGTCCCATTCAAAAAGTTTAAGTTAAGGACTTCACTACTTTTTAAAAATAAGTAAAAAAATAATTAAATACTTGGTATTAATGGCTGAAATCTGAGCTTATGTTTTATACGTTAAAATCTTAAGTAAAATATTGACTTAGCAGTTTTTGAAAACGTATCGATCCAATTGCGAAACAAACATTCGGCTGTTAAAACCGCTATTCGGTGACATGTCAAGAATGACAGAAGGATGGAATTTAATTATTGGGAATATAAACAGAATACGTTTTATATAAAAGGGAAACGTGAGAATTCTACTAAATTGGTATATAAAAACACGAATATGACATTATTTTACCAGGAAAATTGACTAATTTAACGATAAAAAGAGAACAGAAATGACTGATCAACATTAGGTTTCTTTTTTTTTTTTAAAAAAATTCCACATCAATGCGCTTTCGACTTCACAAGATATTGTCTTAGTATAGATTCGACCAAATTTCTGAAAATTATAGAATTGTTAAAAGTTGCATATCAGTTAAAACAGCAACAAAAATTCTAGAAAGTGAAACTGGCTGAAAATTGCTTTTAACTGTCATCGACGTCAACACTGTCCGTCAACTCAAAATCGCTTCCTACTTCTTCCTCGTTCTGAGGGTTGGCAGCGACAGAAGTGACTGTAGGACTGCCTTCCTGCTCGTCTAACACGTCGGTGCAGAATCTAACTTTGTTGTTGGTCGCCCAGTCTTCATCAAAGTGGAACTCCAAAAGCTTTTTCACGTCTCCGAAATAGGCTGCTGAAAGTTCTACACCTGCTGTGATTGGTGTTGGGCCGTTTCCTGTGCTGAAATTTTTTTCCTATTTCAGAATGCTCTTCTCTTCTCCAGCTCCAAAACTGTAGAATAGCACTCCACGAACTAGACAAACTTCTTTTTTGCTTATCGTGAATATGATTTTCTTGGCTTTTCGAATCTGCAATGCCAGTTACCAGTCTCATTCTCTAAGCCTTCCGAGTGTGTCTTCAAAACTAATGTCAACACAGTTTTAATTGCAGGGCATTGCTTTGATAATACCTTTCATGTCCTTACCTTTCTGTTTTGGCAACATTTCTTTTCCACTGATCAGGACGTCGCTTCCTTTACCGGGAGAGACCGTCGTCATCGGACCCATTCTGGTAATTTTCAGCTGCTGCTACACAAAATCGCTCACTTTCTTCAAAACACTCATGCAAATACGTCAAAAACTTCCTACTGATCAGCTGAACTGGGCTTACCGGCGTATATTTCGACGCTGCATCGGCAGCGAAAGCTTCGCTGTGGCGTACGCGCTCGCTACTGCACAGCCAATCTAACTCTGAATAATAAAAATATCCCCCCTAATACTGACAACTGAAATGTAGCTTTGAATGTCTACACTGCTAAGTCTGCTGTCAGCTGCCGTGCTTTCCATCCGGACATGGCACGGGCAGCGCCGTGCCTGTTGGACTTAGCTGGTTTTGCAAACATTTAGCTGGCTTTCCACCCAAAGACAAAGTGCCGAACACGATTTTTGACAGCCATTTTCAACGGATTACAGCGTGTTTTACACCCTGAAACCTATTCCATCGCGTAGGCGCTGAAAAAATCTGTACGGCAGTATGCTCAACCCAAAACTGACAAAAAAACGCATTTTGCGGCTTTTGCATCTTGGGCTACTCATATACAGGGTGTTTCAAAAATGACCGGTATATTTGAAACGGCAATAAAACCCAAACGAGCAGCGATAGAAATACACCGTTTGTTGCAATATGCTTGGGACAACAGTACATTTTCAGGCGGACAAACTTTCGAAATTACAGTAGTTACAATTTTCAACAACAGATGGCGCTGCAAGTGATGTGAAAGATATAGAAGACAACGCAGTCTCTGGGTGCGCCATTCTGTACGTCGTCTTTCTGCTGTAAGCGTGTGCTGTTCACAACGTGCACGTGTGCTGTAGACAACATGGTTTATTCCTTAGAACAGAGGATTTTTCTGGTGTTGGAATTCCACCGCCTAGAACACAGTGTTGTTGCAACAAGACGAAGTTTTCAACGGAGGTTTAATGTAACCAAAGGACCGAAAAGCGATACAATAAAGGATCTGTTTGAAAAATTTCAACGGACTGGGAACGTGACGGATGAACGTGCTGGAAAGGTAGGGCGACCGCATACGGCAACCACAGAGGGCAACGCGCAGCTAGTGCAGCAGGTGATCCAACAGCGGCCTCGGGTTTCCGTTCGCCGTGTTGCAGCTGCGGTCCAAATGACGCCAACGTCCACGTATCGTCTCATGCGCCAGAGTTTACACCTCTATCCATACAAAATTCAAACGCGGCAACCCCTCAGCGCCGCTACCATTGCTGCACGAGAGACATTCGCTAACGATATAGTGCACAGGATTGATGACGGCGATATGCATGTGGGCAGCATTTGGTTTACTGACGAAGCTTATTTTTACCTGGACGGCTTCGTCAATAAACAGAACTGGCGCATATGGGGAACCGAAAAGCCCCATGTTGCAGTCCCATCGTCCCTGCATCCTCAAAAAGTACTGGTCTGGGCCGCCATTTCTTCCAAAGGAATCATTGGCCCATTTTTCAGATCCGAAACGATTACTGCATCACGCTATCTGGACATTCTTCGTGAATTTGTGGCGGTACAAACTGCCTTAGACGACACTGCGAACACCTCGTGGTTTATGCAAGATGGTGCCCGGCCACATCGCACGGCCGACGTCTTTCATTTCCTGAATGAATATTTCGATGATCGTGTGATTGCTTTGGGCTATCCGAAACATACAGGAGGCGGCGTGGATTGGCCTCCCTATTCGCCAGACATGAACCCCTGTGACTTCTTTCTGTGGGGACACTTGAAAGACCAGGTGTACCGCCAGAATCCAGAAACAATTGAACAGCTGAAGCAGTACATCTCATCCGCATGTGAAGCCATTCCGCCAGACACGTTGTCAAAGGTTTCGGGTAATTTCATTCAGAGACTACGCCATATTATTGCTACGCATGGTGGATATGTGGAAAATATCGTACTATAGAGTTTCCCAGACCGCAGCGCCATCTGTTGTTGAAAATTGTAACTACTGTAATTTCGAAAGTTTGTCTGCCTGAAAATGTACTGTTGTCCCAAGCATATTGCAACAAACGGTGTATTTCTATCGCTGCTCGTTTAGTTTTTATCGCCGTTTCAAATATACCGGTCATTTTTGAAACACCCTGTATGATCACGATGTACAACTGCTCACAGACATCTTCGAGCAGTTCTACAGTTATGCCTGGGCACATATTATCTGGATCCTGCCTCCTAATTCACTACAATGGGGCTTTCGTAAGATACAATGTTAAGGAAGATTTGCGTCACCATCAAACTGTTAATCGATGTTGACATGCTGCTCTTCCTTTAACACAGAATTAGTGGCACGAAGGCGAATAACCTGCAAATGAGTGAGGATGAGTACAGGCCATCTGATGATTTAAGTTACATACTTTATCTGGGTGTAAACAACCTCTATGGGTACGCCATGCAACTAAGTGTACTATATGGAGACTTCTGATGGCTGCCTGAGGAGAAGATCGCCAGACTGTGCGACGGATATGTCCTAGCGGCAGATCTGTAACATCACACCCATTTTCAAGATGATCACAGCGACGTGACATTATGTCTGGAGCACCTAGTTCCATGCAACACCAGTGATGTGTCAGGTTTCGGATGTAACTTGTTAGTATCACTCATTGAATACCCTCCAAGCAATGTAGCTGGTTGAAGAAGTCCGTTGGCTTAAATACCGAATGAAGGTCTCTCACTATATGTGATTTTGAAAAACATTTTCACAGGTTAATGAACAATTCAGTTTTCGGAAAACCATGGACAATGTTAGAAATACTGAGAAATTAATTTAGTTTACCAGTGGGAGAGCATTATGCCACAAGAAATTACATCACCAGCCCATAATCTTCAATGAAGGACTAGTCTCAGTGCACATGGCCATCGTTTTGGTGCAGTTCACGAAGCCTGTCTACATGGGTATGTGTATTATGGACCTCTCCAAACTCCACATGCAGCGCTTTCACTATGACTTTGCGGAGCCAAACTTCACTGACCGCATGTTAGTTTAATGAATACAGATAACGTCATCCATAGGGTGAAAGGTTGCGATCCATACGACGTACAATCCAAAAACATTCTACTTGGCTGGATTTGTGGCCAATAATCCTTTTGCAATAACACCTCAAAACAGGAAGGCTCTCAGCCTGATGAAAGAAGAAACGAATCGGCTGTAGATGTGGAGTTCGTGAGGCTCAGATTGTGAAGGCATTGCTAATTACGCATATAAAATTTTTTTCGTGATTTTCTTTAGATTTCTATTCTTTTTCATCTGTTCATATGGGCATTTCTAATTGTGATTATGTAACATTCTACTGTGGTTTTTAAATGTAAAGATGTAACTGTGATTATTTCGTTTGCCAATGGATAAGTATGTTTCTGGCTTTGTACCTGTGGTAAACTTTGTCAAGTTCTCTTTTGGAATATTATGAACTGTGAAAAATGCAGTCAATAACATTTATAAAGATTTATGTAATTTACGATAACGATATAACATCTCTAGACAGGGGACAGCGATAGTGATATCGATAGTCGAAAGGTTGTTGTGTAGTTGAGGGAATGGTGGATGGTGTGTCTGTGAAGCGCGTGGGAAAATAGTACTGTGTTTTATGAAAAACATACGCAATTGTATGGACAGTGATACCGAACTATCAGATTGTTAATTCTCTTTACCACTGCGGTATGTAATGCCATCGCCAGCGAACTTTAAGAGCAAATAAACCGGACTGTGAAAGTGCCGCTATCAATACTTTGTTGTGGCCGACACGAATAGTGCTTCTATGCGAATGAACTTTGCTGGTATTGGTTTTGGGTGGTGGAACTGTTGTATATCACATTCTATCAAGCCGTGAAAGTGAAGACATTAATTAACTGCGCAATATTAATGAATTCCAGTGACGTTGTCGAAGTTTGGAATGCGAGAACAGAGTGCACATTGTTTACGGTGTAATTCACACACCAGAACAGTTCTATTAACTAGGAATTTGTGGCTAAGACTATATGAATGTGACGAACTGTGTAAATATGGACGATAGCGTCACGGACAGTGCATAAAGTGTAAAAACGAGCGATGACTACATAATGTAAGAAAAAGTTAAGAGATTTCGCCGAACGCTATCCCCTGACCTAGAAACTTTCTTTCTCTATTAAAAGTATAAGAATTACAGACTGTATTTAAATAAGTTCTTTGTTCAGTTTATGTTTGCTTTCTGCTAACGAAAATAAAATTACAATCAGTGAATTAAAAGTTGCCTGGTAGTCATTGTTGAAACACCAGTAAATATAAACTTCTTCGTCTCATTAGAACTAATTCTCCTTGCATGTCAAAATTATTGTAGTTATTTTATGTAGTTTTATGTGTTGTTATGAGACTAGATATATGACAGTGACTAGTAAGAGTATTTTGTCGCGAAATATGGCTTCGTGCGAAAATTACGGCGACCGCCATAATTGCTTGCGTTCTGACCAATAACGTAAAAGCTGCTATTCCCGTATTGGTGCATTTCCTGACGTGAGCGGGAATTATAAATGTCAGCTGTCAAATCACATAGGGACTGTTTACCCAGTAATAAAAGTTTTTGATATTGTATTGCTACGAGTCGTAGTATTAAGAGACACTGGTTATACTCAAAAGTGGGTAGATGTATGGTGAAATCCCCCAGTGTTCATGCGATTATTAACAGTATTGTGTGTGATTCACGAAATTTTGTCACTTTTTCTAATTCCTTTCAGATATTGTCTTAGATGTCTTTGAAGTTTCAGCGAATATATACACAATTTTGTCGGTTCAGGCTAATTTCAGAGTTTTCATTTCATAAACAAAGTGGGTTCGTGACCAATTGAGAAGTATAACAAAGAGTGTGGTTTTCCAACTAGAATTTAGGATGACTTCACAGTTCAGATTTTGATAATTATTTTCCCTGTGTGTTGAGGTCATCACAAGATCTAAGATGGGTGTAAACCATGTTTATGCAGGTGCCACCCAGAGGTACGCTAAGGATGTGCGTGTTGTGATCTCAAAGGCTCTCATGACTGAAGGTTACAAGCTGTGTCTCCTGGGGGACACTGTCACAGCTCGATATATGGTGCATCAGATAATCTTCAATCAAGGGGCCATGCAGTACGTACTACACTGCAGCTGCAATAAATTTGTCATGTCATAATGACAAACGCTTTGTCTTTGGAGAAGTTATTGGCACCCTATCTACATTCCCAGTATTCGTTGGAGTAATGAGCTGTGTATTCTTTTGTAAATTGTTGATATGTGTATGTTTGAGTGTTTGTAGAATAGTTGGATGAACTGCGTGTTATACCTGTGCGTGTGGATAGCTATCTCACTGCACATTACAGTGCATATGCTGCATATATACTGTGTATCATGCACATGACCACACACACTGTGTGTTTGTAAATATTGCATATATGTTTGTATGTGTGTGTGTTTCGTTTTTTATTCTCCTGGTGCTCGTAGTCCCTGTCTCCCATGTTTATATTGCATACAGAAGAGAAATGTAAATAGAAAGAAGTGACTGATTAAATGTAAATATTCTAAAAACTGTATATATTGTAAATAGAAAGAAATGAGTGATTTAATGTAAATACTTGATAGAGTGAAAGATATTGAGACATTGTACATGTTATAGAAATGAGAAAGTAATAAGTACATGGAAACGGATTATTTAAATTCTTCTAGTTTTAGTGCAAATAGTATCTCTGTACCTGATAGTGTTAATTTTAAGGGACAATACGATATATAAGCAAGTTCTTAAATTATAAGAAAAATAATTTATTGTAAAATAACATCACAAATTCCGAGAACATCATTGTTAATAAATGTACAAAAAATTGTTAACAAAAAGAAAAAATTGTCAGTAAACGATAATTTATTTTTTATAGTAGTATTATTAATTACAAAAGAACGTGACCCTTTCACCTCAGAATACAATTGACTGAGAGGGAAAACTGTTTTTGATAATCCAGAACCTGAATCATTCCACCATGAAGCTCAGACCTCGAATGAAGAAGCCTACATGGAGTTCAGCTATTTGTAAAGGATGCTAGGGGGGGGAGATCTAATCTTATTGGTCCATTGGGTTCCCCAACATTTTATAGTACTCTTACAGGCTAAGAGAGATAGGGAGATTGGAGTAGTCCGTACCTGCCCCCCATTTTATATCAGTTGACAAGAGTCGCATTACCTAGTCCACTTGCCAAAAGTTTTTGAGTAGGACCATGTGACCGGTATTGAGCTACGCCTTGACGTTCAATGTAACTCACACAATTGCCTAAGGTGTGTGTGTGTGTGTATATGTGTGTGTGTGTGTGTGGGTGTGTCGGGGGGGGGGGGGGGGGAAGACCTTGAATATAAGTCGTCCAAGTGGGTAGCCTGACGCTGGATGTTCTATAGTGACCTTGAGATAAGAAACTGGTTATAGCCTATAACCAATTGCACTGTGCTTGTCCTGATGCTAGCGTTACACTGCGGGAGAATAAGTGAAGTAGGTCTACTGATATTTACTCTACCTAGCAACATCGAGGTCACGCAGCCTTGCATAAACAGTGCATCACCAGTATGAGAAGTATATTCTCTCGCGCTTGTTGCATGGGTTACATCCAAGCCAATAAAGTTAAGTGCGAGTGCGCTTATGACTAAACCATGAAACATATGCTCCTGTCTTCGCAGTGTCCTACTTCTTCCAGTGACGATCGTGTCAGACAGTACGCAGTGAGCTGAAAGGTATGAAGTATTCTTCAAAAGGTTGTAATTCACATTTTGTGTTTCGTCGTAAGATTCAACAATGTAAAAGGTGTTTCCTGCACAATAATAATAAGAAGGAGAGAAATAATAGCCCCTACAGTTTCAACTATACGAACACAATTTTAATTACTCTACCACGGAATGATCTGTCCGCACTATTACATTCTCAGCTCTAAACAAATCGGTAATTGAAATGGAAACAAGTAATCTTGCTCAGAGTGTATGCGCTATCAGAAAGTACACTACTTACGACTACAACTGATCAGACGTATATTTAAATTTTCTTCAGCTAACTGAAGTGTCGCTTTCTCGCGCTTCGTTTTTTGACTTACATTCCTTAGTCTTCTACACCCATTAATTTCCTAAACTAAGATATTTGCGTTACAAAGGAAGTCATGAAACTTCACACAAAATCAAAGAAGACGGAAAATAAGTTTTAGGAGGGACGAATTTTAAACTGGACACGCAAAATGATTTTCTTTAGTTTATATTGAACAGAGAACTTTAAATTGCAATCTTGAAGAGCGAAAAGCGTGTCTTGTTATATTTCAAGACAGTATATTTTAAGAACTTTTGGTTTACGAGAAGAGATTTTGATTGCAATAGAAAATATTTTTCATTTCGAGAGTAAATATCATTTCTTTCCAGAATGGAGGAATTTCGTTATCAGTAGTATTCAGTACTTGTTTCAACAACAGAGAATAGCTAGAGAATAACCTCTCTTTTGAATGATAGAGCTCAAGGTATTTCGTTGGGAAAGACCATAAATCCTGTAACAGCGGATAGAGTTAACCAAAGAGGCAACGATGATAAAAGATAGATAAAGGATTCGCCATTAACTTTGCTTCTATAAACAAGGAGATTCTGACTTAAATTCTCGGCGATCACGTTAGATTTTTCTGCGGACGAAAGCTATGTAGCGGAGTCCAGTCGGTCCAGTGTCGCTGCTTGATAAAACGTGTAGCGAAATTGAACCATACTTTGAGGAACTGGGAGTGAAATCGAAAGACTACCACATATTCCAGCGTTGAAACAAAGCTGTCGTTGTCGTGTTGTGAAGTTAAGCAGTCGGAAGTCGCGTAGATAATTATTCATAAATTTGGAGAGAATCAGTGAAACACAAACTTTAGCTAGTGGAAAGTGTGGTGTCACAGCCAGACACCACACGTGCTAGGTGGTAGCTTAAATCGGCCGCGGTCCTGTAGTACATGTCGGACCCGCGTGTCGCCACTGTGTGATCGCAAACCTAGCGCCACCACAAGGCAGGTCTCGAGAGACTGACTCGAACTCAGCCCCAGTTGTACGGACGACAGAGCTAGCGACTAGACGTACGAAGCCTTTCTCTCTCATTAGCCGAGAGACAGAATAGCCTTCAGCTAAGTTAATGGCTACGAACTAGCAAGGCGCCATTAGCCTTACAGTGATTGTAATTAAAGTCTCCTTTGTGCGATGTACCACGTCTGTTTGTATTAAAGATAAGTATTATACCAACTACGTACTTTTCTTCATAGCATTAATTACGTATCCTGTTCCAGTACTTCACGCCCGTCTGCGTTAGTCTAGCTTGCCTTTTAAGCCACCTCTATCTACAAGGTGTTGGCCCAGCTGCCGACACATCAGAAAGAAATACAGTTTTCGTGACATCTGTAGCAAGTACCGTCTCTGTACGCATCCTAATGTTTCACGAACAACTTAATATTTCTTTCCCAAACAGCTATTTGCCCGTTGCTTTACGTTTCTATTGGCGAAGATACTTTTTCGGTTTGACTCCGTAAGTGTAGGTACGTACTAATGTGTGTGTGAGAAGAAAATATTGGTATTAGCACTCAAAATATCAAGTAGAGATATCGAACCAATCTTCCTCATGATACCATCAATGAAAAGGGAAACGTTCCAGTGACTCTTATGTATAAATCATGTGATGCTCTGGTAGGGTTAATGGGCAGCATGAATATTTTCCGAAGACGATGGCTCGGCCTGTCGAACGTCGGAATGCGTAAAGCAGTGCCCAGTAAATCAAACACTTGTTGGTCACCGCAGCAGACGCAAATTAATGCTATCTGCGTGTCTGGTACATCTGCTCTTCTACATCTCAAACCCGTTGAGTGCAGCTGACTGCCTTGGAAACAGCACAGAATCAAGAAGAAAGTGCTGATTATGAATATACAGTGTGTTTATTTCACATACTTGTGCGCAATGCTGCTTATATTATAACAGAAGAGCATTCCTGAAACCCTCGACATTTTACTCTCCTTCATAACACCGGTTTCTTCCCCACACTCGATGTTACACAACTGTATTCTTTAGCCGCCTTCCGGCGGGGAATCTTGCACGCATAGCTTCCTGGCGGTGCCTTCCTTTATTCTAACAAAGCACTCTTTGTGAAAGGTACCGTCCTGGCACGGCCGAAGCCCCGAGGTGTTGCCGCTAGCATCGGCGTGTCTTTTATAAGAGCCTTTCCTAGTACCGTCCCGTCTCTTGTATCAGAACCAATAAACATGTCGCCGACGTACAGCCGAACCGGTCCGCCATGTAAATGAGTTGCGTGCTTTCAATTAATCCCGCTGACTGTGGACAAACAGAAAAAATTAAATTCTCACAGCTCAGCAACGTCGAAGCTCGCACGCTACAATTTCGAACCTCACTGAAAATTAACACATCCAAACATTATGAGCAGAAATTCGTACTCAGGAGTCCAAAGATATCTCACTCTTAATCCTTGTGATACTCTCTCCCTCTCTCTCTCTCCCTCTCTCTCTCTTTCTCTCTCTCTCAGGCACGTTTCTCTTATTCGCAGCTCAGCATATTCTCAACATTATCAACATTAGCATAATCCACTACGTTTGTGTATGTGCAATGTAATTAAAACTCTGCGAAAAATTCACATTTAAATCACGCATATATGCGAACCCTCGAAGGAGTCACAAAAAAATGTGAATTAAAATACCATTGCTTTTCGTGTTGCGTGTCACATAAATACAGCTCCTTGATTATGGTGTCACAGGACTCGAAATAAATCATTACCGTTGTTTGGTGGAAATAAGGGTACCACAAGAGACTGCAACAGTTTTTTTATTTTAGGAACGTTGCGGGGCAGGTAACAGGTAAAGGAGTTTCAAATACATTAATGCAGTCTAACACCATCCGATTTTACAAGGTTACGTATTTGACATGCATGTACGTATAACCTGGAGTAATTCCTACAGTGACATTTAGGATCAAAATTTTCATTTACCTTTTACAACCGACCGACGCGCCCTCCACAGGATTCGACAAACATCTAGACGACAGGTAACCTCATTTCATACTTTTGCGAGTATGTCAGGAATTAATTTACTGCTATTGGTGCATAACGTCGCCGTTCACGTCAAGCTGTAGGAAGGTGACGTACATAGGCTGAATGGGAAAAAAAATGAATGCCGTTAAGTGGAGGCGAGCATTCAGACCTCTGGTGTCACGCGAGATCCGTACGCTTCTTTTGCTATGAAAGGTGGTCCCGATGAAAAATCGTACTCTGTAGCTGAATTTTTCCCCGGCAAAACGGCGGAAAAGGTTGGTTAAATACCCAGCAGAGTTGTTTACAACTAGAAAAGCTGCCTAAAAACGGAAAGATATCAGGGATCAGCACACAAGTACTTGTTTCGCATTTAGAGGTAGAAGAAGCTGTAAGAAATAGCACATCTCCAAGGAAAGACAGGATTCCAAATGAATTACTGAAGTATGGAGAATATACGCTACCTGAACAGTTAACCAAGCTAATTAACAATGTAATAAGTGGTAATCGAATTTTGAATGAATGGAGAAATTGCCTCCGTATTCTCATGTGCTAGAATGAGGATAAGAAAGGTCAACCATCTACAAAGGGAGAAATCTGCTCCAGTTCTCAAACTCATAAGCAAAATAACAGGAAATAAAATAAATAACATTATAACCATTCCAGAAAAGCAATATGGTTTAAGATCCAGTACGTCATTCAGAGATGGAGTGTTCTTGCTTAGACATGTTTTGGAGCAGTCTGACTTGCAGAAAGCTTTCGATATGGTACAGTTCAACACTTAACATACGTGGTAAATTTGCTAAAACATAGGACAATTGATTCCCACTTAATAATAATAATTTAATATATTTATTCCAACAACTGCATGTAGGCGAAAAGTGATTCCAGATTAGCTAGCTGTATACCAGTTAACAATGGTATCAGTTAAGGCGACTGTTGGGGCGCTCTACTTTGCAATATTGTCAGAGGTGACAAGGAAGTAAACGGATAGTATTGGTTACGAATGGTATGGTCATATCCACTCAAAAAACCGAATGTATTATGTTATCTGTGGGCCAAATTACATGCAGATTGGAAGTGTATGGAAAAATATTCAGGAGGAACTGAAATTTAAGTACCTTGGGGCTGAACTGTCCAGCAGTACAAATGACGAAAAAGAGGGTACAGAACAATTCGCAAAAGCAAACGATGTGGGAGGGCTTCAAATGATACAGTTTGTGAAACAAACATCTCGAAAAAAATGCAAAGGGTGGAACGTACAAAAAATCAGTAATGAGATAATTTATAACGTATACAGCTGAGACACGGTTGAAACATCAAAAACTAGAAGACTCTTGGAAACCAGGAAAATGAAAATTCCGCGAAGGTTTGTGGGTGGAGACAAAGACATAGGTGGAAGCATTAGAGACGATTGTAAATTGGATACCAGAATGAATGAACGGAAGATTTAAAAATCGTAAGAAATAAATCACCAGATGCTAAAAGAAATACAGGTCGTGCAAAGAAAAGATGGAGCGACACTCTCATGGTGCTGGAGGAAACAGGCCTTAGCCTAGAAGGAAAGGAGGAAGAGAAGAAGAAGAAGACAATGATGAACCCAAGACTCATTTAGCTGGTGTTTGATAACCACCTCGATTTGACGCACTTTGGCTAATGAGCGATCGAACTAACTGCACTAGGAAGACCCCCGCCAACAAATGCGGGAACCAGCAACTTACAACTCGCGCTTAGATAAAATTTTTATTTAGCTACGTAAATTAAAATTGATTCGTCGTTTCTCACTTCACAGTCGTGCTACTTTGTACGAATCTTTTTGAAACATCTTGTACTCTCAGCAATTTCAACGGCAAGTCTAAAACTTATGACGATATTGTTTATTGAGGATTCAGCGATAATTAACATGAAAATTTTAGCTTTCTGGTAGATTAAAAATGTGTACCAGATCAGGACTTGAACCAGGAACCTTAATCTTTTCGCGTGCAAGTGCTTACCAACTTTATTGTTTTGTATTGGGTCCTAGCGCACGTCACATGACATCCGTTGAAGTTTGTTGTTGATCCTTTCACTCAGTTTTTTTATTACAGAGACCAGGCAGCTGTCACCAATTGAGCAAAGCGAGCACGACTGCGTACTCGTCCTAGGTGCTTCACTTCCGCCAATTCCTCATCTACAACATTCCGCAATATCTTTTCTTCCCTAGTTCTGTAAGTTTCACAGGAGTAATTATGTCAAGTTAGGAAGGTAGAAGGTGGGGTACTGGCGGAAACAAAGCTGTGAGAACGGATAGTGATTCGTATTCGGGTAGCTCAATCAGTAAGGAATTTCCCGAAGCTCCCGGTTTCCAGTTCCGGTCTTTCATACAGCCAGGAAGCTTTATGTCACAGCACACTCCACTGCAGACTGAAAAATTCATTCTGGATATCTTAAAAGTAATTTTTTAAAATTTCATTAGAGTGACGACGTGTTTCTTTATGAATTGCAAAACAAAAATGAAAAATTAGCTCAATAGAAACAAAATCGATAGAGTCAAATATCAGGGTTGTCTGACCAGTAGTCTAATGAAAGATGAACTTTTCAATCCACAACGCACTAAAGCGTCCATCCTAATATATTAAGGGGGAGTCCACATAACACAAAGTATTTCGAAGTTCTACGTACTCGTCTCCTAGTGAAGGAAAGTGGTCTGCATTAGGTTTCCATTTAACCTCTTGCGATAATGTGATGTGCACTTTACGAGTTAGTATTATAATGGGGGTGAGGATGGGGGCAGATGAAGGAAAGGACTGCCTTTCCGAAGACGTTTGGTGCCATGCATAAAATGATAGTGGTATACTTGGAGACGGGGCAGCTAATGCTCTGCCACGCATCATGAGATTGCTTTCAAAGAACAAATGTATACCACGATTGCGCAATTGACTTCGTTGATCGTAGTGTTTTGCTCCTAGCCACCAGTCAAAAAAATGGCTCAAAATGGCTCTGAGCACTATGGGACTCAACTGCTTTGGTCATAAGCCCCCTAGAACTTAGAACTACTTAAACCTAACTAACCTAAGGACAGCACACAACACCCAGCCATCACGAGGCAGAGAAAATCCCTGACCCCGCCGGGAATCGAACCCGGGAACCCGGGCGTGGGAAGCGAGAACGCTACCGCACGACCACGAGATGCGGGCAAAAAAATGGCCCTGAGCACTATGGACTTAACTTCTGAGGTCATCAGTCCCCTAGAACTTAGAACTACTTAAACCTAACTAACCTAAGGACGTCACACACATCCATGCCCGAGGCAGGATTCGAACCTGCGACCGCAGCGGTCGCGCTGTTCCAGACTGTAACGCGTAGAACCGCTCGGCCAGCCAACAGGCACTTCTCTCCTCACAGTTGTACGGTTCTCTGGCCCAACAGTGAGATGGCAGCCCGCAGACGAATGTCACGTTGCGTCACACGGTCTAACGCTGGCTTTCTGTGATGCTGTTTCGGCCCGCTCGTTTGCCTAGAGTCCCAGTGCTCTAGTACGACTGCTGTTACAGAAGAAGTGGGTGCGTCCGATATCTTTTGGGTCATTTTCTCTATGGTATACGCCTGCTGTGGTTCTCTTTGGGTACTAAGGAAATCACGTAAGATAAGAATCTTCTTACATTCACTTCAGGATAGTGTCGAGCTCTACGTTACCAATACTAAAATAATTTGGAAGGCGAATCGCCTAGACGTAACTAAACGACTGAAGTGGTAAGTGAACTAATGTAGTAGGATAGGACGCGAAACTTCCTCCATTGTCTTCGGGATCGTACACGGCTCTACATGATTTATGGGAGACTGTTTTGGAAAGCATGTAGTAGTGACATAGACGGATAAAACGACCGAAGTGTCTTCTGCAGCGAAACGCTCCCAGAGTCTGTGTAAGAAAGTTCTTAGACTGAGTACAGGACCAAATTAATTCTGTGGTACCATGTGAACGAGCTGGAATTACACCCCGAAGAAGATGCTGTGAGCAAGTGCAGCCCTTGGGTACCCACACAGAAGCTGGCTACCAGAAGAACTCAAGATCGGGATAGTTTTTGTTGAAGAGTCAGTAGCTTACGGCATGGTGTGTTGCGAGAGTCTAATACTGAAATGTATGAATACAGCATCTTGTGTGACCCTAGGGAACCTCTTAAGCAACGCTTGAGCAGTCGGCGTTTTTAAGTACATCGAGGTGGAAAAAAGAGCACAGGCAGGTAGTAGTGACGGCTTGCCTCAAGAATCTGCTCTGGCGTTATTCAGTCCCTACATGACAAACCTGTCGAACTTGACCTGCCGGAAATTCCAGTATGCAGATCACTTTGCAATTTCATATCAAAGTGAAGTTACTTCTGAATGTGAAGATTAGCCTCACTGGCCTCTATAAATAATTTAAGTCCGGCGCCTTATACGTAATTTTTGTAAAACAGATATTTTTTCTTTTCCATATCTCTAACCGTCTAGTACCAGCGAAGATGATTTCCCGACTTGGCCCTTTTGGCATAGTCACGTATTTGACGAAGCTACAAGGGCCAAATCGGGGAATCATCTTCGCTGATACTAGACAATTAGAGACGAGAAATAAAATATGTTTCACAAAAATTAGGTATAAGGCGCCAGATATGAGCCAAAATACGTTGGCGTCATATTAGACATGCCATATGATATCTTTCCAGTACAGCTAGGAACTTATTAACACTTGTGAATCTGGTGAGGAAGCTCCCACGGGTAAGAGAAAGGTCGGTTCTCTGCTCAGCATTCCTTGCCCACCAGTTGACCCCACATTGCTCATATGAAGAAAGTTTACGTTCATTTGAATGCAGCTATGAGAATCATTAGTAGCCCCGTCAGATCTACATATACCTGCTGGCTACCAATACTATCTAACATCTGTCCAGTTAGCCTCGTTGAAATGCGGCTCTCTACAGCCTTTGCCAGCAAAGTTCTAAAAATAAATCAGTTCCTCTTCACGATGAATTATTCCAGCTGCCTACGAAACGCCTCAAATCCGGAAGACAGCAGCATGTAAAGAAGAAGTCCAAATACTCTGCAGTGGGCTCATCTGGGATACTAAGTGGAAAAGTGAGTGACAGGCCATGAAAACCCGAAACAACAAACCTATTGACAACCCGGCTGTTACAGTCCCTGGATTTCATCACCCGTGGGAAATGTGGGTACAGCTTAACACATTACCTGCAAATAAAACAAGTACAAATGGGGCATTCCCTAACAGTACGTGTGGCTGTGGTGACACTCAGACAACGGGCCACATTGCAAATGAGCGCCGAAACAGGCATTTCCGTGGTAGGATCAAGGGTCTGCGTCACGCATCGGACTAAAGCTCCACTAGATTCAATCGTCCGACAGACACGTGGTGTCTGGGCCGTTGAATGTTTGTACCTGTGCAAGCATAAATAGTTACACAGTTGGTTGAATAAGTGTAGCACATTTGTTGTGTCTGCGATAATACTAGTAATAATAATACAGTAAAATCATGATGTTTAATTTTCTGGGATAAGAAATCAAGTTAAAAGTCTTTTTTAGAACTTGTGAAACCTCAAAGAAAGTGGTTCTCTCTCGAGAAGCGAACGTACTGATTTGCAACAACCAAGCCGCTGTCGCTGAAATGATGGAGCAGTCAATCTCTCTCTGGTCCCCACGAATCGTGACTGATGAGCTTTGTAATATGCACAGCTTTTAGGAGGGTCCTTAATTCACGTCAGTAAGGAGTGACGAACTAGGTACGACTGAAATGAAATTCGAGACCAAGAAATACCAAGTATCCCTTATATTTAGAACACTGTCCCTGATCTACGATTTAGAAAAGATAAATGCTCTATGGGTACGATGGAAATGGCACAAAGACATTTTTTCTATTATAACTGTAGTTCTGTTGTTGCTGGAGAATCAAAGGACATGGACATTCACGATCCAGTCACGCAAATGTCACCTTCTGTCAAAAGTACGAATAATCAAGTTTTGAAGCGCGGACTGCTGTGAGAATCAGTGAGGTTCTGCAAGGCACCGACAGGTATGTGCAGCTGCGCCGACGGCAGTGCCAGGTTCATCGGTTGAGGTTCCATGGCGCGAACAGCCCGATCGAGGTGATCCCTCAGATTGGGTTTAAATCCTTCGTTTTTGGTGGCCAAAGGAGTACGGCAAACTCGTCCATATGCTGTACGAATCACGCACGTACTCTGTGTGCAACGTTGCATTGTCCTGCTGGTAGATGCCATCGTGCCGAGGAAAAAAACATACTGCATGTAGGAGTGGACATGGATCAACAAGGGTAGATGCATACTTGTTTTGATTCGTTGTGCCTTCCAAAATGAGGAGATCATCCAGGGACTGTCACTAAAACATTCCCCAGACCATAACGCTCACTCCTGGACTCGCCCGGCGTTTGTTGCATGGCCGCACACGGCACATGATTCATGTGAAAATGCCACCAGTGACTTCCAGATGTGGCCGAGCGGTTCTAGGAGCTTCAGTCTGGAACCGCGCGACCGCTACGGTCGCAGGTTCGAATCCTGCCTCGGGCATGGATGTGTGAGATGTCCTTAGGTTAGTTAGGTTTAAGTAGTTCTAAGTTCTAGGGGACTGATGACCACAGATGTTAAGTCCCATAGTGCTCAGAGCCATTTGAACCATTTGAACTTCCAGATGCGATATTGGCACGCAACTTTCAGCTTTTCAGCGGTGATGGACAGCAGTCAGCATCTGTACACGAACCAGGCGCCAGCAGTGGAAGCGCATAAAAATGGTTCAAATGGCTCTGACTATGGGACTTAACTTCTGAGGTCATCAGTCACCTAGAACTTAGAACTACTTAAACCTAACTAACCTAAGGACATCACACACATCCATGCCCGAGGCAGGATTCGAACCTGCGACCGTAGCGGTCACATGCATGAAGATCAGGTGATCGGGACGGCCAGGCTGTAGGGAAATGGCGGCTGATGATTCTAGCATTTCCGAAATGGCGCTTCAGCAGCTGCTTAACTGGATTTGCAATGTGCGGAGGTGCGCCATCTTGCCCAAAAATGATCCCATCCAAACATCCATGCTGTTGGAGAGCTATAATGACGTGGTTGAGCAAAAGACACTCATAGCGCTTACCAGTGACGGTACAGGTAACAGGACCGGAAGCACCTGTCTTTTCGAAAAAAATATGGCCCTATGATAAATGAAGCCGTAAACCCGCACCACACTGTGACCTTTTCAGGATGAAGCGGTACTGGGTGATTTGCTTGTCGATTTTCCGTTGCCCATATTCGACAATTCTGTGTATTGACATATCCTGTCAGATGAAAGTGGACTTCGTCTGTCCACAAAATCTTCCACTGCGAATCATTGTCCAGTTCCATGCGAACAATAAATTCTAAAGCAAAGGTCTCTCTTGCTGGCAACAGGAGCAACGCGTGCACATGGGTAATTTTGAAAGGATGGCAAAGAAGGATGGCTCAACTGGCTCTGAGCACTATGCGACTTAACTTCTGAGGTCGTCAGTCGCCTAGAAATTAGAACTAATTAAACCTAACTAACGTAAGGACATCACACACCTCCATGCCCGAGGCAGGATTCGAACCTGCGACCGTAGCGGTCGCTCGGTTCCAGGCTGTAGTGCCTAGAACCGCACGGCCACTGCGGCCGGCAAAGAAGGATGTTTCGTAGGATTTGACACACCGCCCTCACGGGTATGTCCAATGTTCGGGCATTTCTCCGGGCACCACACGTCTGCACACCGCCACTCGTCTCCTCCTGCATTGCTGTGGCCTCTGCTTCCACTGACGTAGAATCAATTCGTTTCCTCCCTCTACCATGTCGCACACCAAAAGGACCCGTCTTTTAGAATTTACGCATCATTTTCTCCAGACGCTCTGCAGTCCTCGGAACAACGCTTTTTTTTCAAACTCTTCTGTGTCCGGAAGTTCTGCAGAGCCCCGTGTGCACAGTCATCATTCTTGTAATACAGTTTTACAAGCAGGGCGCGATCCTGCATTGAGACAGTCATGGCGAACGTCGCAGACGCGAAAGGAGGAAAAGCGGGCGTGTTTATACCAACTTCAATGAGTCGTGCGCATGACAGGTGTTTTCATTAATGTATTCTGACATAGCGCCATCTATTGATCAATTTTCACACTATTTTTGTCTTCTGCCATACGTTTTCCCCCTTGTCCGATAATACTGCGTTGCAATTTGACGTCATTCTGACCAGTGGTGTTATTTCTACAGCGTTTTGAAAGTTTAATTGTACTCACCCTGTATGTACGAGAGGCGTTCAGTGGTAAATGTAAGAAGTAGTCGAATAAAGCAAAGTAGGCATTGGGAACAAAATTTCACTGCCCATTAAGCACTGTTGCTGGCTCCCTTTTTTAATTATTTTGGCGTTATAAATTTTAAGTTCTTCCAGTATATCGATAGCAGGACTATTTTCGCACCTTGTGGAGAGTACATATACTATTGTCAATCTGCCATATAACATGGTTGGTTTCCACTAAATTCTGTTTATTTATACGTAATGTGGTCGTGCGGTAGCGTTCTCGCTTCCCGCGCCCGGGTTCCCGGGTTCGATTCCCGGCGGGGTCAGGGATTTTCTCTGCCTCTTGATGACTGGGTGTTGTGTGATGTCCTTAGGTTAGTTAGGTTTAAGTAGTTCTAAGTTCTAGGGGACTGATGACCACAGATATTAAGTCCCATAGTGCTCAGAACCAAGAAACGTCTTCCAGCTTCATTAAGTGAAACATAGACAGAAGTATTGCGCTTTCAGAAAGCGTCGGCGCTGCTGCAGCTCTGCAGATGGACAGAAAACTACGGGAGCATCTCCACATAACACGTAGGAAGAATTCCTACACGGCGGCTCACTAAGTCAGATCAAGGACGGTCTGGCTTAATTATCACAAAACTCGGGTGGAAAAGCGTGGCTAGTTACTCCGTACGTCCCTCGTGCCACCATCCACGTACTCGCCAGCTAAACTGAGACTATGCTGGAAGTTTAGTACGAGTGGCGGGGTTGTTGCAAGTAGTAGTCGGCAAGTAGTTGTGGGCGGAGAGAGTCGCCAGCGACAATTCGTCAGGTGCAGACGCGGAGAGCAGGAATGGAAGGAATAAACTGCAATATTTTTAATGTATGGTCGGACGTATTATACGGTTGTAAATGGGCACAGTACATTGCCATCAATGCCTTACATCACACCAGCAGCAGCGCATCAAAGGAACATCCGACCCGTTTCATCTTTAGATTGTATAAGGCTAGCCAGCGTAGTACTTTTCTTTTCTGAATAATAGCGTGGTTAGTGCAGTAACTGTTAACAGTGTAAATGAACTTTACCTCCATCATTTACATAACAGGCTCCCGCCCAAACACCGACTCCCTGAATGCCACCAGTGAAAGAACAGTAAAATGTTCAAGATGATGATGAGCTTATGTAGTTTCGGTAACTGAGACAAAGAAGTACAATTTACAGAATTGAGAACTATCTAAATCTGTCATTTAACAGCATTGAACTTTGTTGCTTGGTAGAGCAATTTATAAAAGAATGATGCATTACAGTAAAAGAGTAAAAGCATAATTTAATTGAATGTTGACAACACGTGACATTAATATATTTCATGTTTCTTTGTGCATTGCAAGCTGCTAACAGCTTTCGTCACTATACGAAACATTGCGAACTTCCCAGAAATAACTTACTATAATAGAAAACAAGTATTCATAAATATCTACATTTCTAAAATCAGTAGCAGTTTGCATTACAGTGTAGCGCGAAACTATTCAATAAGCTTACAGTTTTGAAAACAGTTAACTTTTACGTGCATGTGTTCATTACAAATTATTTTACTGGTTTTCTGTTTCACTTCAAGTCATGATATTATCTGTGTTTTTGCATCTGACCTCCTGGCAGTGTTCTTGGTTCCGTTCTCGCCTAATTAAAATTCAGTGATTAGTTCATAATTAGAGTTCATAAACAATTAATACTCACCCAGCAATTTTTGCTCACACAGCGACCTGGCGACCGTTCTGGAGTGCGAAAGTAGTCGCGTGGTAACTACACGGTTGTAACGATATCTGCCCTTATCCGGATACTCATTATTCTTCGGAATAGATACCTTTCCAAAACAACAAAGAATATTAGATGCACGTGTCATTTAAAAATCCTAATTCACCAGAAGTCTCGGTCGGTTATAAACTGATCCCTCCAGTTAGTCAAATTGTGCCGTAAATTAATATTTTTCCTGATTCCACTCAATATCTTTACACTAGTTATCTAATCTGCTTATGTTCAACAACCTTCTGTAACACTAAATTTCAGTGTCTTCTCTTCCTGTCGGTACAGTTTGTCGTCTACCTTTCAAGCTCGTAGAAGACAACGTTCCTGACACTCTAAGGGGAAAAAATCCGATGTACCATGACGGAACCGTGCGAATGCGATGGAACTCGGTAGATGTGACGTACATGTATGGACAAACAAACGATTACAGTTTAAGAAAAGTTGGATAATTTTTTTTCAAGAGAAAGAGCTTCACACACAGAGCAAGAAATTAACGCGCTCGTCCACCTGTGGCCCTCATAAAAGCAGTTATTCAGCTTGACATTGACTAACAGAGTTGTCGTATGTCATCCTGAGGAATACCCCGCCAAATTCTGTTCAGTTGGCACGTTAGCTCGTCAGAAGCCCGAGATGATTGGAGGGCATAGTGCTCCAAACGTTCTCAATTGGGGAGAGATCCGCCGACCTTGCTGGCCGAGGTAAGGTGTGGCGAGCACGAAGACAAGCAGTAGGAACTCTCGCCGTGTGCGGGCGCGTGTTATCTTGCTGAAATGAAAGTCCAGGATCTTTTGCCATGAAGGTCAACAAAACGGAGCGTAGGACATCGCTGAAGTATCGCTGCACTGTAAGGATGCCGCAGACGACAACCAAAGGTGTCGGGCTATGAAACTAAATGGCAGCCCAGAGCTGTCGGGCCGCATGGCGGGCCTCGGCGAGGTTGGTATCCCACTGCTGTCCGAGGCGTCTCCATACACGTCCTGGAATCTCACCCACTGTATTAGAATTGTCTTCAGTGATGAGTCACGCTCTGAACTGAGCCACTATGACCAGCGAAGCCGTGTCTGGAGACATTCCACACAGCGCTGGGATACCAACCTGGTTGTCGCATACCATATGGCCCTCCTGCCGGGAGCGATGGTCTGGCGTGCCATTGTTTTCATACGAGGACCCCTTTGTTTGCAGCTAGGTCAGCAGTTTCCCAGATCTCTCCCCAACTGAGAACCTTTGTAGCATTATCGGCATGGCCCACCACGCAGATCAGGATTTTGAGCACCTAATGCGCCAATTGAACAGAACTTGGTAGTATGTCCCTCAGGAGGACGGCCGACAATTGTTTCTCACTGCCAAGCCGAATGACTACTTGCATATGGGCCAGAGATGGAGCATCGCGTTATTGACTTGCTTAATTAGTGAAGCTTTTTCTGTTAAATAAATTGCCCAACTTTTCTGACATTTTAATCATTTATTTGTCTTTACACGTACGTCACTTCTGCCGATTTCCATAAAATTCGGATAATTAATTCGTGGTGCGCCGGTTTATTTTTTGCGTTTGAGTTTATTGTCAGAAAATATTTCTTAATCGTTGGAGCTACATAAGATGTCAAAATATTCCTTCATTCTGAAAAGATTTGCTTGACATTGGCAGTCAGGCTTTTATGTTCTCACTACTTCGTCCATTAACTTTGATGCTCAAATAGCACTATGCTTTTACTACTTTTAGAGACTCATTTCATAATCCCACTCTATCAGCATCGCCTGTCTTAATTTTGCTATTCTCCATTACCCTCCGTTCAGCTTACTGTTCACGTCGTTTTATATCTCTGTTATAATTAGAAAGTCATCGGCACCCCACAAACTTTAATTTCTTCTCCCTGAGTATTAATTGCAACATTAATTATCTTTCCAAATTTCTCCTTTGATTCCTTTACTGCTTGCTCACTGCACATATTGAATAACATTGGGCATAACCTACAGCCATGTCTCACTCCCTTCTCAACTGCTTTCCCACCTTCATATCATTCGGCTGTTATAATGGCAGTCTCCAGCGGCGTAGTTAAGATTTCATCTGCGGGGATGGGGCTTCAGGACCGTTCAAGTAAAGACTACTCTGGTCTTTCATATTAGTAACCCAAAACATCAGCAGGTGAACTGTCATAAACGGTTCCAAAGGTTGGAATTGGAACACAGATTGTGCCTACTGAAAATTCTGATACAAATAAACAGAAGTGAAGGCAAGGTAATCGAAAAATTGCGATGTGTATTGATGCTGTAAATCACCAGTATTTAGTCTATAATCCGCAGGTTATGCCATAGCCCACGTCAGACGCTCTCTTTCTTAGAATAGTTGATCTGCAAAGAAAGCGTTTCGCAAAACTTGTCACACATCTGAGTAAAGGGAGAAATATTTAGTAGGCTTGAGGATTAGGGTTTCTGAATAGTGTTTAGCCTAGAAGTGTTTTAAGACTAACTAAAGGAAGCATTGTACGAAATATTGACAGCGTCCATAGCAAGTGCAGTCTACTGGTGAATAAATAGATCACGATTTAAAATAATTCAAAGTCCAACAAAAGGAACAAGAAAATAATAAGCATTCCCTCTATAACGACATATCCAGTTTCTTCTCTCACTTGGCGTGGTAGCCTGTGAGCTCCATCCGTGTATATATTCTGAATGATGAATGACCAAGACGGCTAATGCATTGAAATTCTCTGAAAAGATAAAATAGAATTATCAACTTTATTGAAGAACATGCATTATTTATTTTCATAATCTGCGAATATTAATAACTGATACCTTAATAACTCGTATAAGACTTTATGTGAGCCAGTAAATTTCAAACTTGAATGTTCTTTTGAATTCCGGAGGTATACCTTGATTATCTTCAATGTGGGGTTGACTGTGGTTGTAGTTACAGAAAGTGTGGCCAATGTCCTCAGAAGTTTATTCATATTTGAATACATCTCTTTGTTGCGTAACTGGAGTACTTCCATGGCATATGAAAGTCTGTCTTCTTTCAGACGTTTTCGTCTCCATAAATGCAATTGACCATCTACAACTACACATTCCATACGTCGAATGTAGAATTCAGCGAAGGTCGCAAACTCGTTCTGGGCTGTTTAAGAGTACTTCACTGGTTGAAAGAGGCAATATTTAAAAAAGCCCAGATAGCACCTACTAATGTTATGTAAACTTTAACTTCGTTGCAACACGATCTAAAAATGGGAAAAAAGACCGGTACGCGGTAGCATTTATCAAGATCGGGCATCAAGTAGTTTGGTCTGTTCTTTTTTTATCTTAAACACCCGGCGAACCAAGATTTTTATGTAGAGTTGCTCTCTCGAAAACAGTCCTTCAAAGCTTTATATCATAAGACCTCATGTTTTCGAATACTTTTCTAGTACCTTCACCTACTTTCATCGTTTCTCTCTACCACAGTATTGGTTTCTGAAGAAATCTGCATAGTGAACGACCAAATGCTATCAGTAAGAGAGGGATAACAAATCCACGCTGCGGAATAGAACACATTAAAGAATTTGCCTCTTTAGCTGTGAACGAGGAGCAAAGTTTGCTCAGATGTTTAGCACTAGATGACCCATCACAATTGTTAATGTAATCTGCAAGGATACCTTTCCTTTCCGAGTGCATGAAAAAGTTATGTGCTGTCCCAGTAGTTCATAGGGAGTTCTTGATACCCTGAATTTCACACTGAGAAAGTATAGACATCATGGCACTTCTCGCTGCTCCCAGATTTTACACCCTAGCAATCCTTGTGCGTGTACAACTGGCAAAATTTAACCCCTTATTCATTGCAACTTATAATTTGCATTATAAAACCTTATAGTATGGAGGAAGTGGGGATTGTTTCGGCCACTTCGTACACCCCCCCCCCCCCTCCCCCCTGCATCTATGCCACAACCGCATGTTTCCTTCGTCATCTGATAATATTCGCCACGGTACAGGAAGTATGTTGTCGTTAAGGTATGGTAGAACAACTCGACGATCCCAGGCGTTGATTGTCACACTAACAGATCCAGGGTGTGGTACCGGCGCCTTCGTAAAATGTGACAGTACGTCACCCCTAAATATTTTCGCCTATCTCCTTTTTTATAAGGGTCTCAACGAATGGCAGCGTCCCGTTTGAGTGCTGCTAATAATCCTCCTAGATGTTTGGCAATCTGTAGATTGGTTACCTTGACAATTGGCCTAAGAGGGTCACCTTCCTTGTTTATCTTCAGCAATTCATAAAGCCTGGGAGGTCTGGTGGCACATGGCATTAGGTTCTTTAGCACTTCCAGTGGCATACCATAGTCATTCAGCGTCTTCTCTGACGATGGCCTTTATCATATCGTGACTATTCTTCCGAAATGTATCATTCTTTAATAAATGTAGTACCTTCTGATGGTCGTCATCAATTTTCAGACCCACCGTAGCATTTTCTGGATCAGCTGGGAAGACAACCAAGTCCTTATTTTCATGTAATTAGCATAAATAATGGCTAATATTACATTTAGTTGCCTAATCTTTGGCTAGGATACGTCTAGTAGTTACGCTGATGTCTTCAGCTGCATCATTTGAGGGATGCCTAATACACTGCTCTATTTCACTAACAGTATTCAATAGTGGCATACGTCGCGCGGCTGGAGAACAATTAAGGCCTCTACTCAGTGTTGCAACATAGCTGTCATCCAGTTCTTGGTTGAAAAGATTAGTAGCTGTTTTGTAGACCCTAATGGACTCGAATACCTCACTTCCGCAAGTTAAGCGGTCAGACGTAGTACATTGGTTTGGGATGTTGTGTTGCCCAATCGCGCACGCTGTTATGTTGCCGTGGCTACATCTACCGACTGTCGATGAAATGGCGGCAGGGTTGATATCAGAAGTCCTGTTCTTCCTCGCCACCCCACTACACTGTCTCACTGTACCATGTTCCGGTGTATCCACTTCTTTTATTAAATTCTTTAACTAATTAAATTGTCTAAAATGCTACACTCCAACCCATAGGAGTTTAGGAAGTCGACAGTTACTTGTGTATAAGGTAACATATCAGTAGACGCGTATTATTTCAATTTATGTTAAGTGTAATAATACTTAAAAGATTATGATGCTTTATTTTTAACTGTTAACATGTTAAAATTTCAACTCTATGGCTTTACCCGTGAGGATAAATGGTTCAAATGGCTCTGAGCACTATGGGACTTAACATCTGAGGTCATCAGTCCCCTAGAACTTAGAACTACTTAAACCTAACTAACCTAAGGACATCACACACGTCCATGCCCCAGGCAGGATTCGAACCTGCGACCGTAGCGGTCACGCGGTTCCCAACTGAAGCGCCTAGAACCGCATGGCCATACGGCCAGCCCCGTGAGGATGATCTTAGAATGTATTTGCCAATGCACAGATATTTATTGTTGTTAACATTCTTCAGGAAACGACAATGACAATTTAACAGATAAGTTACAAAACGATTACCGATGCAAAGACTCTGCTAACGAATGGGCATAGCCAGTCTATAATCGGAGAAATCCTGTGTATTCAAATATATTTATCCTCTATTTCTTTTTAACTAGAGTATCATCTTTTTTCATGTCATTATAAACCAGCTCGTTTTAGGTAATATTATGACGAAGCCAAGGCTCTGTTTTTACTGAAGATAATTTACCATACGGTTCGTTTCCAGTGAACTGCTAAAAACGGTACGCTATGTCACTATTTTCTTACTGTGGACGGTGTGCTGTGAAATCTGCAGACGAAGTAATAATTTATGCCATATTGTTAACCACAGGATCAGACGTTTCACGGCGTTCTGAAGCGGTTCGATCACTGGATTTTGTTTTATTAGCAATCAAACTATTAACAACAGTTACGAACAACACTAATGAAATCAAAAAATGTCTTGCGAATATTAAGGTCTTTCTAGGCAAGATAAGAAACAGAAATTTAGTTTTTATGAGGTACACAACTGATCTAGAAACTCCTGTTCTCTTATACTTAATTTGGTGCTCTACTTAGCTAAATCCTGCTTTACTCAGTCACACTGTTTCACTCACACTACTCTTCGGCTACACTTCTAGGTGAACAACACAATGAAGTGAGGTTATGCAAAAATTCGTCTGTTCCTAACGGAAGGAACCGCCGATATTTTTGTCCTGCGAATGAATGAGTGATTGGAGAATGACTGAGTTTCCATAAAATAGCCGGGCATGGTGGTCGAGTGGTTGTAGGCGCTTCAGTCTGGAACCGCGCGACCGCTACGGTCGCAGGTTCGAATCCTGCCGCGGGCATGGATGTTTTTGATGTCCTTAGGTTAGTTAGGTTTAAGTAGTTCTGAGTTCTAGGGGACTGATGACCTCATATGTTAAGTCCAATAGTGCTCAGAGCCATTTGAACCATTTTTTGCAGAAAATATCTGTCCAAGTTTACCTGGAAGCGAGTCCGTTGTTGGTGATCGCATCACATCCATAGCAAAATGGTTCAAATGGCACTGAGCACTATGGGACTCGACTTCTGTGGTCATCAGTCCCCTAGAACTTAGAACTACTTAAACCTAACTAACCTATGGACGTCACACACATCCATGCCCGAGGCAGGATTCGAACCTGCGACCGTAGCGGCCGCGCAGTTCCAGACTGTAGCGCCTAGAACCACTCGGCCACTCCGGCCGGCCATCCATAACACTCTCATAGAGTTCTTGATACTAATAATGCAATTGACTAAGATGTTGGTTTTTGATAACCAGATATGACAGAAGTTACAAAAATTCATTCATCTGTTCTCACTTAAAGTCGAAATCGTTCTGCATATGAATTGGTAGATAGGCCAACGATACGAATAGTGCGGTTGACTAATATATTCTTTGTTGATAATGTGCTTATGAGAGAAGCCACAGAAATTCACTCATCTGCTATCACTTTAAGTTATTCTGATGATGTTTTAAATTTGTAATGTGACGCTTTAAAGAAGTAAAAGTACAGCACTTTAATTGGTGACAGTTAATTTCAACTTTATTCTACTGCTTTGGTGATAATAACAAGTTCCTTCAGTGACATGGAAAATTCTCTTACGAACTCTACTTCCATTGGTACTTAGTAGCCGAATGGTTTTCTGTGATTCCATTAAGACATACAGCAGTAATAGATAATTATTTTTCAACCAAAATAATCAGAACGCTCATAGAGAGTATCTCAAACTAAACTAAGAGTTGATATCACTTACATTCTTTCAGGGTGTTGAGAGTAATCGCACAGTAATCTTTTCAAGTGTTGGTGTACAACTTGATTTTGCCCACACGGTGAGCAAACGCCATCCGATACGTAAGCAGTATCTTATGAAGGTTAGTGTGAATCGGTATTATACTCCAAAAGCAATTCGTCTTGGAATTTAAGGTTATGTTGCTTTTTACTCAAACAGTTCTTAACCAGAAGATCATACCTGTCAAGATGCATGAAACTTGATTAAAAGAAATGAATTCCTAATACCGGAGTTTCCAATGATAAATGTGTGTCGGCGTAATTTAAAATAGTTCGGCACCCACATGACCAATAATCCCCCATGCTGCATCCACTGCCAGCCCTGGAATCACATAAAATGTACGCTCCTCGTAGGCACCGCCTAATCTAAATTCTAAATAAATTTGTTTGTCAACTGAGCGACATTTACTATTTTACCCCCATTTAATTTTCAAACTTCATACAGGGCAACTCTCTACATTATAAGTAAGATGTAGCTGCTTCTAAATCACATCACCAGCTGCAGATAAGTCACTCCAAGAAACAATAACAATGTGGAACCACGGTGCCACAAATTTCTGCACTAACAATAGGAATCACATCTTGAATTAGAGATGGAAATTGTTTGTCGAATTTTATATGTGATCATTGCGGTGGCTAATCGTTGGTTCTAGTACCTATTCAGGGACAAAGTAGCTTTGCTCTAAGTATGGTTTATACTTTCACGAGTGACACGATGCTCTCAAATATTCTTATAATGGATTCGATAGTTGAAATTGTGGTTATTATCTTCAGATTGTACTAAATGGATAGTCCGATTAGGTTGAGGGTTGTGAATATTGCAGCTGTTACATCTAAAACTCATATTAGTGTTGTTTCGGTCCTCATAACCGTTATGGTTATTGCCTATTGTAAATGCAACATTGGTAGTGGTATTTATCTTTACCATTAGCGATATATTGACTCAGTGAGTTCGCAAATAAATCCTGTTGTGCTTTTGATTTTGTTTCTTAGTTATTATGGAACCGATTACCATTGAAGTACAGATTTTCGTAACTTTTAATTTTTCCCTTGTGATTTCGCGTTACAGAATGTCGTAACATAACATAACGCTTCCAATATTCGTTCTTACGAATTCCTGGTAATTTTAATCTAAATTCAGTTGGTAACTTGGCAATGACTAAAGCAATTAAATCCTGTTGTGAAACTAGCTGCGTCAAACTTCTGTTTCTGTTCCATAAAGCCATGAAACAGTCGGTGAGTCATTTACTATATATAACTCGGAAAACTGTTTGGCTAAATAAATCTCCGATCGGAGATGGGTTTGTGAATCAGGTGACCAGAATTTATAATCTAACTTCCGACGTTCTCCGCAATGACTCGGAAGGAAACAGTTGAACAGATATGGAAATGCTTTTGGATACATTTTCCCATTATATTTAAATGCATGAAATAGTATAAGTTTGAGGTATACTTCAGGCTCGGCGTTATCGAAGGTCAGCATGTTTGAAAAATATGCATAACACTTTGTTAATACTTCAGAACAGAAAAAACAGTCTTGCGCAACCAAAACTGTTTCCTCTGCTCTAAAGATCTATTACGTTCTCTGTATCAGTGCCACTGCGGCAGTCATGGACTGGAGTGAGTTTAATTTCGTTGTTAGTACTGGTTGTGAGGTTATTCTTGCAATCGGAAGATTGCAGTTTGCCGCGTCTGGTTGTAGCGATTCTTGCGAATTGTGAATGACGTTCATTTGCTGCGTCAGTTCGTTACAACTATTTTCCATCTGACCAATGGCAGTACACAAATCACGTCTCGTAGTGTCAACGTTCTCTTCCGTGCATTTAGCAGCAGATGCTATGTGTTCTAAAAATTTATTTTCTACGAGAGCAGATGTTCATTACGTTGCTCCGATTAAGTCTTGTTTCCAGTTTTAATACCTGCGCATGATCCTTAATGTGATTCGGATAGTTGCTTCTTATAAACTCCTACCGAGTGACTAATGGGTTTTCCAAGTGTTTCATGGGCGGCACGTAGTTGTGCGTTGACATTATCTCTCAAGTAGTGGAAGAAATTTCTGATTTAATATTAGCTTCAACTTTTTCCTCAGTATCATCCAGTTTAGATGACAGCGTAGTAACAGGAGCGATCGCTGGTCTAACTGTTGCGAGTAACTTTGTTTACTCTCAGTGTCATTTTTGTAATCAAACCTCTCATTTTCGCTAGTGCGTGTATCTTCAGTTATCTTGTCCGTAATCACGTGTCATGTTTCGGAAGTCGCTCCTAATTCCGCTTCGTGCTATTGTTTCTTCGTTTGTTTAGGCGTAGTTAGTAACAAACATTGCGAGGATAACAACGAAAATCACTACCACCTAATCTACACGTTATTCACCTGTGGATATCGCGTGAGAATATCACACTGCATGTAAGTGATACTATTAAATGTTGCAAAGTGTACAGTTGTCGTACTTTCGAAGCCCACGTTGGGCTTCAGAACGGAAGGATCCGGCGATATTTTTGTTTTGTCCTACGACTGAACGAGTGGTCGCTGAACGACTGAGTTTGTCTGGAAATAAATAGCGAAGCCTTGAAGTGCCACCGTTGCCGATAATCACATCCATATCGTCGAAGGCGTTCCGCATGCGATCACTATCAGACAATATGGCCGAAGGCCTAGTTAAAGAAAATCTTAGATGCTTTCTGGGCTGAAAGCCCAAAACCACACCAAAAACAAGAACGGCTAAGGCCTGGCTTAGAAATCAGAAACAATTAAAAATAGAAGGTAAAAATTAAAAAAATGCAATTCAACAATTTGTGTGACGAACAAATTTCTTTTTAAACTTAAAACAGAACGGCCGAAATCCTAAATAAAGAAATATTAACTTACTGCGTGGCTGAAGGCCACAAACAAATTTGAAACAACGGCTGAAGGCCTGAACAAGAAGACAGAAAAAAACAACTTAAAATAAACCCCTTCTTTCTTATAAGAATTTTTCCTTTAATACACACAGTGAAGGCCTTACTAAAAGGGGTTCAGGTAAATCCTCGACTTAAGGCCACACATAACACTGTAACCTCCCTGCAAAAATGTTTGTCTATATTAACGGAATAATAAAATGAGCCAAACGTAACCTCCTTGCAAAATTAGAGAATAAAAATTCGTCCCTCCATTCACGCCTGTCGCGACACCACTGGAGGCGGGCTGCACGATGTTGGGGCGTGAGCGGAAGACGGCCTAACGGTGTGCGGGACCGTAGCTCAGCGTCATGGAGACGGTTGCGAATGGTCCTCGCCGATACCCCAGGAGCAACAGTGTCCCTAATTTGCTGGGAAGTGGCGGTGCGGTCCCCTACGGCACTGCGTAGGATCCTACGGTCTTGGCGTGCATCCGTGCGTCGCTGCGGTCCGGTCCCAGGTCGACGGGCACGTGCACCTTCCGCCGACCACTGGCGACAACATCGATGTACTGTGGAGACCTCACGCCCCACGTGTTGAGCAATTCGGCGGTACGTCCACCCGGCCTCCCGCATGTCCACTATACGCCCTCGCTCAAAGTCCGTCAACTGCACATACGGTTCACGTCCACGCTGTCGCGGCATGCTACCAGTGTTAAAGACTGCGATGGAGCTCCGTATGCCACGGCAAACTGGCTGACACTGACGGCGGCGGTGCACAAATGCTGCGCAGCTAGCGCCATTCGACGGCCAACACCGCGGTTCCTGGTGTGTCCGCTGTGCCGTGCGTGTGATCATTGCTTGTACAGCACTCTCGCAGTGTCCGGAGCAAGTATGGTGGGTCTGACACACCGGTGTCAATGTGTTCTTTTTTCCATTTCCAGGAGTGTATATCGGAGAAATGTTTCTAGCTCGTAACATACGTGTCCCAGTGTAATGGTTTCTAATGGTAACATTTTTCCTATCTTGCCAAAGGTGTTTAATCTCTTTCCATACGTTGTCTTTATTCTGCTCTTGTGCTATGTCTTGTAATGACGACGAAATGAAATTTTCAAATGCAACTTGTTGAATGTACATGACGCTGAAATTTGCTTTGCAGAAGTTGGTTGCGATGTCTTGCTGATTGTTGCCGAGAGAACGAGATAGTGCGTCTGCTACAACATTTTGTGTGCCGGGAATGTGAACAATTGTAAAATTAAATTCCTGCAAATAAAGTTTCCATCTGCTTAACCTGTCGTGAGTAAATTTAGCCGAAAGTAAAAATTGTATTGCTCTATGGTCTGTGTAAACGGTGGTATGTCTTCCATAAAGAAAATGCCTAAATCTCGTAAAAGCCCAAACAACACATAATGTTTCCAGTTCTGTAACAGAATAATTTAGTTCAGCAGGTGACAAAATGCGACTCGCAAAAGCGATGTTTTTAATTACTGTAGAACCATCTTCTTCAATGTCCTGGAAAATATGTACGCCTAAAGCGGTGTTAGATCTGTCGGTGGCAATGGAAAAATTTCTAGTAAGATCTGGGTGCGATATAAGTAGTGCATTCAACAAAGCATGTTTCAGATAACGTTTTCGTGAACAAGATTCTGCGTGTCAAAATTATTGCTTGCGTTACTGGAATATACAACCTGTACTGTATTTAATCAAATTCCATCTGACGTGCTATTATTTTCAGGAGGATGCTGTGGCATTTCCACTATTTGTACTGTTCTGTTATTCTTCCTGACGTATTACGTTCTGGATGATATCTACTATCTGGTTCATTCATGAGAATATGTTCTTGCGGGTGATTTTGCTGTTGGTAAGACCGAATGTTATTAGATGTACGCTGAAAATTGTGCTCATTGTTTTTACGTCTGCCGTGATAGTCATTTCTATACGGCGCATTGCGATAGGAATTGAAGTCCTGTGTTTTCTGCACGTAGTTATTTCCTTGCTGCCGTGCGTTACTATTTGTTGGAGCTGAGACTATACGTGCACGCGGCGAAACATTAAAGTTTGGTTGACCTTGTAGACTGCATTGTTGGTTAGGTATGCTAACCGGCTGGCTTTGATGCTATTGCGGAGAAAAACCTCTATTGTTAGCAAAATGTGTTTGCTACTGCTGAAAATTTTGCACATACTGATGATTAAAAATTTTATCTGATATCAAAATTACGCTGGTAGTTCTGGAGTGCCTAATGAAAATTGTCACTTTCGGTAAAATTTGTCTTATCGGGTTTTCATTATACATTCTTAATCCTAGATAGAGCGATAGTTGAAGGGCTGTTTTGATAGATATAAAGGATAGTAGAAGAGAAGGCAGCAGTGCAGAAAACTAAAGATGAAACAGCACTACTACAGCTCGGGACCATATGCACGCTACGGCACATATTCATTAAAGCGTAATGAATCCCCTGAGGTCAATTACGCGCTGCAAATAAATTTCAGCTTTTGTGTTACAGGCAATGCCGGTGAAAATTCAAAATCAAGTTGTTGTATCCAGTCCAAAGGCGGTGAAAGTACAAAAATAAATCGACGTATCCAGTTCAAAGCGTGTACCTGTGCTCTGTCATTATTAAATTCCTTACATTTTTTTACAGATACAAATTGCTTATAATCAACGTTCTCATCACTGAATGTGTGAACAGGTTCACGAGTACTTAAGAATCTGTTTGTCTGTATCTTTTCGGATTTTAATTCGCGTAGCTTTTCGGATTTTAAGTCGCGCAGTTTTTCAGATTTCAAGTCGCGTAGTCCCTGTAGATTGCTTAAGTGACACTGACTATACGAGTGCGACAAACGTTCGGAATGTGCCGCACGCTGTGACGCGTTAGTAACTGAAACATTTTTCATTTCTGTTACTTTAATACTTTCGTCAATTTGGCCGATCTGTTGCGCAAATTTCTCATCGACTTCCGTATCCAGCGTGTGTGACAGTTCTGGTGATTTTAAACAACTCGTCGTGTATCTGTGTTGCATTTTTAGAACATAGTTCAGTGACTGCATTAATTTCGTCTCTATGTGATTCTGTTGCGGCTGCATCTGTATTACTTAATTCACGTGCAACAGATCTAATTTCTTCACTACTGTTATTCGCACAAACCTCAATTTCGTCACGTAATTGTTCTTTAGTATCATCACGTTGCACGTTAATGGCTGTAATCTGTTCACTAACTTGTTTGTTCTGTTCGTCAAGGTTGTCGTGTTTTCCATTCGTCAGTTTGAAACTTTCATTAATTATTTCACTAAGTTCGTCGTATTTTTCATTGATTTGTAGTATTAATGCTATAATTTGATCCACAGTAACATTACCTACTCTATTCTCTGTGCTGTTTATGGGCGTACCTACAATTGTCACGTTTTGTGTATCCATTTGGACATTCTGTAATTTTTGAAAAGGTTCGCCAGTCGGATGTGCACTGTTATTCACTAAATCGGAATTAAAGAAATCCGACGCATTCTGATTACACTGTTCATTTTCATTAGAAAAATTTGTCTGTTCATTACTTAAATTCTGCAAACAGATTGTGTTGAGCTGGGCAGCGCTCATTGCAACAGAGCGTCCCGCGTCATCAATTGTCGTTATATTAACAGACGACACAATTGAATTTGTCTGTTCATCACTAGGATCAAAATCAACATTAATGGTCGGTACACACTGATTGTCCGTAAATGGAGGATTGTCATCATTACACTGCGTGTCACAAGTACTATCGGTCAGGTTGTTTAAGTCGGTTATTTCACTCATTATACCTCGCGATGTACTATTAACAGTTTTTCGCGGCATTTTTCTCAGAACAAATTAATCACAAATGAAACAAAGACAATGCAAAATCCAACAAACACTATTACAACAAAGAGCAACAAATTGCCGATGATCTGTGGAAGAAAGTGACAAAGTTAGTAAAAGCGTTGCGCCAAATGCTAATTATATTTAAGTAAATAAGAGCAGATATCTGACTACTTATCAGAAGATTCACAAAGAAATATGATCCTGGTCCGGATGTCGCCAAGTGTAACCTCCCCGCAAAAATGTTTGTCTATATTAACGGCATAATAAAATGAGCCAAGCGTAACCTCCTTGCAAAATTAAAGAATAAAAATTGCGCAAATGTAAACTCCCCACAAAATATCGTTAAGGGATGAAGATTGATCACATACCCACAATAACATTAATTAAATAATGAACCATGAACTGAATGTAACAACTCAACAGCAATAATTAAACCTGACAAATCTTATACGGACAGCAGCGCTGACCTACGGCCCTGTGAAATAATTAAACCAAAATTCTTGCCTCAGTAAAACTGCATCTATATCTGCTCTTATTTTTCGGCACAGCTCTGTGCAATGCTGGCCCATATTTAATTCTGATTCTTGGAGGAAATGCATAGGAAAATATTCTTTAAATTGAAATGAATGCTTTTTCTGCAAAAGAGTGGAAAAATTCTTTAAATTTAAATGATTACTTTTCTTTAAAAGATTTACTTTATAAAATATTATTATTGGGGCATTTCTTGAACAAATTAATTACAATTACCATACATTATTAGCTGAGCGCAATGCTGCTTCATTACCTTCTATAATAATATACATATCGTCCACCACAATCCTGACCAGATTCGGAAGAACAGCACGCCGTCGACGCATGCCGACTCCCGCAGACTAGCACCGATTACTGCACCAGACTGCTACTACTATCCGACTGACTACTCTCTCTGCCCACTCGCTACACACTACTGCCGATTGATTACTACTGCAGAGAGAGTGCAACTCGCAACTGAACACTCGCGCGGTCAAGCGCAGACTAGCAACGATAAATAACTCTCTGGTCAGAGATTCTGTCATGCCTCGCCATCGCTGGTAATGAATACATACGTGTTTCAACACATCGAAGAACTAATGGCTTAGGGCCTGGATACCAACAATTTCAGATAGAACAAATTTTAATGAAAGTTTTTTTTAAAATAAAAACAATCTTCCAGATTTTAACACAGCTGAAGGCCTTTATGTAAGATATAAAAAGAACTGAATTAATACACGGCCAAAGTCTTCGCGCAATACTTCAGACTAAAACGAAAATCACAATCTACATCAAACAGAACAAGTGTGGCTCAGAAGTGTTCCTAGAGTCGGCCTGAGAAGGTAGCTCAATCGTAAGGTGAGGTGAGACAGGCAGCCAAGAGTTAAAGTTAAATAATCGCATGGCAACCCAAACTAGGAATGGCCCCAGGACCGACCAACAATTTAACCAATTCCCTTCCATCCGACCAACGGCACAACGATGGAAAATATCCGCCGAGGACGAGGATATGTACAGCACTACGTTTTCAGAAATTAGCGTCTAAACCAGCCAAGGGAACAACAACCACTCTAAGCAAATATGAACTACAAAATTTCAAACGCTGTCGAACTACACGCTGTGCTGGACAGCATCAACAGGACGCAGAAAACTACGCTAACGACCAGGGCAAGTATCTGCGGCGTTAACGGCTACAGGGCAGAAAATACCGCTGGTGCACTTCACTGTCAAGTAGCAGTCAGTTTAATAATTAATCACAATATGGGAACACAGATGCAAGATTTCGCCAACTCCAACACATCATACGTTGCTAATAGCCCGAATGGCCCAGGGAGCAAGAACCAAGAGATGTCACAATAGTTGAGGTTTCATAACAGGTTAACTGATCACTCAACTTCAGCGTCCAAGTTCGGTGGACAACGAACTTTGTAGCTCTCGCAGCTAGCGCCTCACAATCCGACAGCGTGTGCACGCCGCCAGCGGTTCTGGCCCGGCGGAGACTTCCTTGCTGCTCTGTCCCAACTGACTGATCACCACGCACACCACCACCACCCGGAAACACTAGTGGTCACACCAAAGATAGTATGACAAAAATGGTTCAAATCGCTCTGAGCACTATGGGACGTAACATCTGAGGTCTTCAGTCCCCTAGACTTAGAACTACTTAAACCTAACTAACCTAAGGACAGCACACACATCCATGCTCAAGACAGGATTCGAACCTGCAACCGTAGCAGAGAGCGATTCCGGAATGAAGCGTCTAGAACTGCTCGGCCACAAACGGCCGGTGAATACGACAGTAGCCTACTAGTATCGATAAGCGCTGCTGCTTCCACCCAGGGAGTCAAGCCAGCACCTTCGTTTCGCCAGAAAGTAAGGGAGAAACAAGACGCCACTCGATGTGACAAAATGCCAAAGAACAAACGGCACGAACACGTCTAGCACAAGGATCACTGTCGTACTAACAAGGGAACCTCCCCATCGCACCCCCCTCAGATTTATTTATAATTTGGCACAGTGGATAGGCCTTGAAAAACTGAACACAGATCAATCGAGAAAACAGGAAGAAGTTGTGTGGAACTACGAAGAAATAATCAAAATATACAAACTGAGTTGTCCATGGGCAACATTGGCAACATCAAGGACGCTGCGGGTTCAGGAGCGCCGTGGTCCCGTGGTTAGCGTGAGCAGCTGTGAAACACGAGGTCCTTGGTTCAAGTCTCCCTTACAGTAAAAATTTTAAATTGTTATTTTCAGACAATTATCAGTGTTCAGGTGCTCACACATAATCAATTTCGCTCTCCAAAATTCCAGGACATATTCAGATTTGCTTGGACATATGCAGGATTTGACGGTCTACACACGGAAAAATTTGAAAACGTTAAAAACATATGTTTTGACAGAGAACAGAGAAAACTGTGCGACTGTGAAACTCTTGCAGTCATTTGTTGCAGTTTATGTGACACACTCTTATGTTTTCAACACTTTTTTGGGAGTGATTATCACATCCACAAGAAAACCTAAATCGGGCAAGGTAGAAGAATCTTTTTATCCATTCGCCAAGTGTGCAAGTTAGGTGGGTCGACAACATATTCCTGTCATGTGACGCACATGCCGCCACCAGTGTCGTATAGAATATATCAGAAGTGTTTTCCTTGATCAAATATTTTCGGTTCCCATTGGGGAGGCACGTCCTTTCGTCAACTAATCGCACGATTTTGCGGTGCGGTCGCAAAACACAGACACTAAACTTATTACAGTGAACAGAGACGTCAATGAACGAATGGACAGATCATAACTTTGCAAAAATAAGGTAAGTAAACTTTTCGCTCGATGGTAGACTTGAACCAACGCCATCTCGCTCCGCAGCTGCTCACGCTAACCACGAGACCATGGCGGTCCTGTGCCCAGAGGATCCTTGATGTTACCTATGTTGCCCATGGACTACTCAGTTTGTATATTTTGCTTATTTTTTCGTAGTTCCACACAACTTCTTCCTGTTTTCTCGACCGATCTGTGTTCAGTTTTTCAAGGCCTATCCACTGTGCCAAATTATAACTAAATCTGAGGGGGGTGCGATGGGGAGGTTCCCTTGTAAGAAACGTAGATGCCAGCGTATTAACATATACTGTAAAAATATTAATTTTCCTACACTGGAATCTTTAAAACAAACATGAGATACGCTGGTGACTTTACCATCCTCAGTGAAAGCGAGAAAGAACTGCAACACATTCTGAGTGGACTGAACAGTCTATTAAATACAGACTGTGGACTAAGGGTAAACAGTATAAACATGAAAACAGTGAGGAGTATCAGAGATTGGATCAATAAAGAAATTACTACGTAAATTGAGGGTCGCGAACTAGACGAAGTGAAAGAATTCCGCTATCTTGGAAGCAAAATAACATATGACAGAACGAAGAAGAGGAAATAAGACAAACTAACTTACTCAAAGAGGACATTCCCTGGCCAGATGAAGTACAGCAGTATCAAACACTGGCTTTAATTTCGGAGAGAAATTTCTCAGACTGTATGTATGGAGAAGAACATTGTATCGAACAGAAACACGGACTGTGGGAAAACCGGAAAAGAGGAATATCGAAGGGTTTGAGACGTGAGTGTGTAGAAGGATGTTGAAAATTAGGTGAGCTGTTACGACAAGAAATGAAGTTTTCCACAGAAACAACGAGGAAAGAAACATGTGGAAAACTGATAAGAAGAGACCTAATGATAGAACATGTGTTAAGGCATCAGGAAATAACATTTATAATACCTGAGGGATCTGCAGAGCGTAAAACTTGTAGGAGGGGCAAAGGTTGGAATATATCCAACAAATAATTGAAATCGTTGAGTGTAAGTCTTCACCGAGATAAAGAGGTTGGCAGAGGAGTGGAATTCTTGGCGGGCACCATCTATCCAGAGGACACAAAAATGTCTACCAGTATGTTTCGATAATCGATAGTGGTAGGATCGCAGTTAACGAGTGTCATGCGAATGTGGTTTAGATGGGTTGAAGACGGGCCATTCTCAACGCCCTGCAGGATGTAGAGGGCCCCATCTACTAACCTCCCTGAGGACAGACGTACGAGTGCGTGCTGAAAAGGAATAGCCCAGAATTTTTTATGTGAAAACTCGTAAAGGCTTTTAAACAAAATGAACGTTACTGGAATTGCACATCTGTTTTTTTTTTCTATCGACATACAATGATATGACAAAAGTCATCGGATACCTCGCAATATCGTGTCGGATCTTATTTTGCCCGGCGTAGTGCTGCAACTCAACGTGGCATGGACCCAACAAGTCGTTGGAAGTCCAATGCAGAAATCTTGAGCCATGCTGCCTCTACAGCCGTCCGTAACTGCGAAAGCGGTGGCGGTGCTGGATTTTGTGCACCAACTGACCACTCGATTATATCCATAAGTGTTCGATGGGATTCATGTCGGGTGATGTCGATGATCGGATCATCTGTTCGAATTGTCCAGAATGTTCTTCAAACTAATCGCGAACAATTGTGGCCCAGTAACATGACGCACTGTCATCCATAAAAATTTCGGCCATTGTTTGGCAATAATTATGAACTCCATGAATAGCTGCAGATGGTCTCCAAGCAGTTGAACACATTGCTAGTCAGTGATCGTTTCAGTTGGACCAGAGGACCCAATCCATTCCATGTAAACACAACCCACACCATTCTGGAGCCACCACATGCTTGTACAGTGTCTTCTTGAGAAACTTGGGTCCATGGTTTCATTGGGTCTGCACCACACTCGAACCCTATCAGCAGCTCTTTCCAACTGAAATAGGGACTCATGTGACAAAGACACTGTTTTCCAGTCGTCTAGGGACCAACCTGTGCGGTCACGAGCCTCGGAGAAGCACTGCACGCGTTGTTGTGCGGCCACAGCTCCTTAACGCCAAATTTCGCCTCGCTGCCCTAACGGATACGTTCGTCGTACGTCATACATTAATTTCTGCTTGTCTGTTTGCACTGAGAAGTCTACGCAAATGCCGCTGGTCTCACTCGCTAAGTGAAGACCGACGGTATTCGCGGCACGCTCTTGACCCGGTCCATCTTGAAATATTGAATCCCCTTGTGTTTTCCGAAATGCAATGATCCATTCGTCTAGCTCCAAGTACCATTCCCATCATGCGGCCATAATAACGTCGGAAACCTTTTCTGATGAATCATATGAATACAAATGACAGCTCCGTCAATGCACTGCCCTTTTATACCTTTTGTACGTGATCCTACCGCCCCCTGTGGATGTCCACATCGCTATCCCGTGAGTTCTGTCACTCAGTGCATTTTCAGCCTTCCGCCAATAGAAGGCTCCGATTTGTAGCGTGTAATGTGATACTGAGTAATATAACTACGTAGGTGCGTGAGAAACAGCGCCAGCCGAAGTGGCCGTGCGGTTAAAGGCGCTGCAGTCTGGAACCGCAAGACTGCTACGGTCGTAGGTTCGAATCCTGCCTCGGGCATGGATGTTTGTGATGTCCTTAGGTTAGTTAGGTTTAACTAGTTCTAAGTTATAGGGGACTAATGACCTCAGCGGTTGAGTCCCATAGTGCTCAGAGCCATTTGAACCATTTGAGAAGCAGCGTGCTATAATCAAGTTTCGAATTCGAAGAATTGGTCTGCACGCAGAGCATCCTATCTTCTACATGACAATGGCACACCACCTATGAGTGTTGCGACATCGTGAACAACCCGACGCCTTCACTTCGGTATCATCGATTGTCTGTATACTTTCAACTTGGCCCATCCAGTTTTCATCTCTTTCTAAAATTTAAAAAAGTTCTTTCGAGGGCTTCACATTTACAGTGACGAGGGGTTGCAGGCAGGAGTGAAGTTGTGGCTCCATCAACGAAGTCAGACATTCTGTAGTGACCGTTTCAACAAACCGGCGTGTTGCCGGGAGAAATGTTTTCGTCGCCAGGTTAAAATGTTGAGAAATAAATATGTGGACAAGAAGAATAGAAAGTAGAATGTTAATAACGTCTGTTTTATTTTAAAAGCATTAAGAGTTTACACATGAAAAATTCGGAGGCACTTCTTTTCAGCAGACCTTCGTATACTGCCGGGCGGAGTGGCCGCGCAGTTTGAGGCGTCTTGTCACGGACTGCGCGTTCCCTCCCGCCAGAGGTTCCACTCCTCCCTCGGGCTTGGGTGTGTGTGACGTTCTTCGGATAAGTTACTTTAAGTAGTGTGTAAGTCTAGGGACCGGTGATCTAAGCAGTCTGGCCCCTTAGGAATTCACACACCTTCGTATATTGTTTACTCGGTCGTGTAGCATCTCACAGCGATGTCAGGTACCCTTGTGTCAGGAAGTGGGTTTGTCTGCAGTATGACAAGTATCCACAAGGGTGTGCAAATCCACAAGGAACTGCAACGATCTCCGAAACACCACTGATTGTTAGCAGTGCGACCATTGTTCCGGTTTTCCTTGAGATGGTTCCCGAGTGAGGTGCGCCGACAGCACTGGCTGGACAGCGAAGACGGGCGCGACTTCCTACTTGACGTGCCGGCGGCGACGGCAGCGCCCCGCCCCCCTCCACCCCCCCCCCTCTCTCCTCCATACTCTCACTCGGTACGACATGGCGACTGACACTGGCATGTTTCCAGTTCTCCGCAATAGATGTTGGATGTTGGCCGCGGGGGCGGGGTGGGGCGGGGGGTGAGGGGGTGAGAGAGGGCGGGATCCTCGCTCGAGATTGCTCGTACCACAGCTGTTGTTCTTGACGTTTCCGGCTGTGTCTCAAACCGGCTTGCCGTCCGTCTTGGTCAAGTTATATCTATGGCTCGACTGTAGTCCACCGCAGCAAGTGCCACCTCTCTAAGACATCGTCGTCGTTGGAAGCTAGACGTTTACCCTTTTTCTTCTTTTCTTCCGCAGCTGGCTCATGTCTGTTACGTGTCTCTCCACAGCAGCAAGGCTGTATCGCGTGGCAATTCCATTTTATTTACTTACTAGCTGATCACATATTAGGCACTCGTATTCATTTGGCAGATTGCAGCTTGTTGCAATGGATAGAGTTGCACAGTGAACTTTGCAAATCAGTTCTCGGCACCCTTCACAGTTTGTAACAGGTTAAGTCGGAACGATCCTCTTTCGCCGTTTCTATTCAACATCACGCTGGGAAAGGTGACACATGCACTTGGCCGTAATAGGTTCGTTGGTTTTTGGGGGAAGAGACCAAACAGCGAGGTCATCGGTCTCATCGGATTAGGGAAGGAAGTCGGCCGTGCCCTTTCAGAGGAACCATCCCGGCATTTGCCTGGAGCTATTTAGGGAAATCACGGAAAACCTAAATCAGGATGGCCGGACGCGGGATTGAACCGTCGTCCTCCCGAATGCGAGTCCAGTGTGCTAACCACTGCGCCACCTCGCTCGGTCGCCGTAATAGGTTGATAGGGATAGTTGGAAATAAGACGATCCTTGCCTTTGCTGACGATGTGGTGATTGTGGGCGAAACTCTAAATGAGGTGACAAATGATACATCTTGTTTTATGCTAGGAGCGAACACACTAGGGTCGCTGGTCAGCGATGAGAAAACAAAGTATGCGGCGGTCTCTTGTCGACAAAGTGATGTGGACGCCATCAGTAAATAAGGTCATAAGTTTCAAAGAGTCGAAACATTCAAACAATTGGGGTCAATGTTGTCGAATAAAACTGAGACAGAGAAGGAAATTCGACAAAGAATAATAAATACGAACTGGGTGTACTGCAGTTTAAACCAACTATACATGTCACTCATTTGAAACGTCCCCTTTGAACAATTATACATGACTGTGCTTAAACTGACACACAATATTTTTAGCGCAACACAATCTGACTTCTAATACTCCATACAAAAGAATGGCCCTGACTAACATTAACCTACACCTTTCACAAATCACTTACCAAAAATCTTCGTTACTCGAACTACTGCAAAACAGCGAGCGCCACTACTGCCAGCTAAATAAAAGATTCAAGCTATGGAAGGCACTGACTACTGATGGGCATAGTTAGCAAATGAAAGATTTTGATAGAGAACAAACAATGTATTTACCTTACTAGTGTTCAAAAGTCATAATATATATAGCAGTTCATGACATCCAGTCTTACAACTTTCAAAACTCCGCCATCTCTCTCCCCACATCCACCACTGCTGGCGGCTCACCTCCAACTGCGCAACGCTACGCGCTGTTCACATCCAGCTGCCGCTGCCCAAAACTACAATGGCAGACAACAATGCAACTAACCACAGATTGCACACAGCACAGCCAGTGATTTTCATACAGAGCGCTACGTAACGTTGCCAATAAGAAAACATAAAACAGCACAGCCAGTGATTTTCATACAGAGCACTACGCAACGTTGCCAATAAGAAAATATAAACAGCCTACCTACATAGCCCCCATGCTCCCCACAAAAAATTTTACAAATTGTTTTGGGCAGTGGCCAATAATGATTTGATAAAATTGTTCATAATTACAATAACAAAGATATCAAATGCACACACTTATTGATACAATGTTGGTCAAAAGCTAAAATTTTCTCACAGTCCATAAAGACAGTCCTGATCGTTCATCACAGTAAAATTGCAGGTTTTTTTTCTCAAAGTCTGAGCAGTAAAAGACAATGCACACGGAAGTAGTGGATTTCCATGCAGTCTTGAAGAAGTAGCGTTGTCCTTCCAACGGAAAGACAGTGCTGACTCTTGACATGCAGACAGGTAATGGGCCACAACAGAGCAAACCCATCGCAGAGTCAGTCGAAGTTTTGAAGAATATTGGTAGGTAGGTCATCACAGAGTAGACCCACTGTAGTCCTGGTAGAGATTACAGTATTGGTGGGCCATCAAAGATGCAGACCCACTATAGTTCTTGTAGAGATAATGGTATTGGTGGGCCATCAAAGATGCAGACCCACTGTAGTCCTTGTAGAGACGGCCAGCAGCCATCTGTTGCAACTGTGCAGGTGCACAATCACCATCGAAGAGTCTTGCAGACAATATAGCAAGTCCATAAACCACCACTTGTGCACTCACAAAGTTTTTTTCTAATTGTCCTTAGAACCAGCAATGCTCTTAACGAGTCCCTTGCTGAATTTTTAACACACGTGCAAACACTGTCAGTCCCTACTTCTCACATATTGTCCATATACTATGACCAACAGAAACTTGTGCTGTGAAATGTAACTTACAAGTTACTTAATTTGATGAACTGGTGTCAATTACAATTTTATAACATAAGAATACAATAACAAAGGTACAAAATACATCATTAAAGAACATAACAATACAGATGACATTTGTAGTAATATGGGCTTTACAAAAGAATAGAAATAACATATACATCAGTGTCACAGGAATTATGACATAAGTAAATACATGAAAGATCAGAATAACTTTTGAAACATCAACTTCACACATGAGCAACAAAACAGAACAGATAATGTCGAAACATCTTTACAAAGTAAATATCATAAATGCAAATTATATTTGAGGATAACAGTATTCCTCATCATAGTGAATATAGATTAGTACTAGAAAAATTCTACAACGTAAGTCTTATCCGATAAACACATAAAGACAGGAAGTACACAAATACGCAAGGGTACACAAACACATAGCATAATAATACAAAAGGAAAGGACAGGATTTGTTTTACTGCAGTATTTTGCAAACAAAACTTTCTTTACTTCTTGGAGATCTCCCTTCATTCATCATTATTCCCAAAAAGTCCTATCTATACCTGCTTTCTGTATTCTATTCATATAACTTCTCAATGCATTTCTTCCAATTCATCACAACTCATTCTCTTATATAGTCTACCCCCTCTTAAGCTAACTTAAATCTACTGAGCTCAGATGCTAAACTAAGGGACAAGGCAATGCAGCAGCATAAAATAATTAATACAAACAGCAATGAAAAAAATGGAAATTGTCAAAGCAAGCTGCAGTAAATCTAAATTACCAAGCAATGCCACATTACAATTAATATGAGCCAATGTGCAGCAACAAGAAAAATAAATCAGTAGTAAAACTAGATTAACCGAGTAATACAAAGTGAAATTTAATAGCACTATGCCTGGCAAGCAGCAACAGCAAATGCAATAACTTTTATCTAATCATGAAAAAGCTCAAGCAGAAAAAATATTACAGTAAAGATGGCCATGTCTAATACCTATGTCACATCTTAACACTAGAGTGATGCACCACTGTAACTTGCTCTAGCAGACAAGTTACCACGTCACTGACAAAAATTATGTATGCAATTCCTGTGAAGTGGGAATGTCTTTTTGTGCTCCCTCATTTCTTTGGAGTACATCCATCATAAAGTTATTTTTTACTGGATCTGTAGGCATAAAATATTTATATTAGTTCATCTATAAAATTTTATTTTAACCAATGCTGCAGTGCAGCTAGGAACTAGATATTAAACAAAATAGGCAAAGCAAGGCATGAAACGTCATTCACTAGCCATATGGCATTTCATAATGCAGCAAACAATCTTTCAACTAGCAAGACAATAGCCGAGAAATGTTTCTCATCGTTTCATCAGGCATTTTAGTAAATATCATAAATTAAGAGCTCCACAGTATAATCATATGTTTTCAAGTTTGAGCGTGTCGTATTTGTGATGCTTTCTACAAAGGAATGTCAATAGCGAGGATAATGGCCTCCCTTTTTTTTTCTCCACCTGTGCCTCTGAAAGGCACACACTAATGGCTTCTTTCCAGGCAATTGTCATGCAGCTGGGTGCCCACGACGCATTACGTGAAGGTGGTCACTTAACTTTCTTACCGAAATATTTATGACAGCAGTAACAGTCTCATATAAAAATTTCACAGGTCGAGAATTTGCGTTGCAAATGTGTAGAAACAAAATCCTATGAATATAACAGTGTTCAAAAAGTTTTCGTCGGCATTGTGATACATTCACGCATTTACACACATTTCATAGCTCTTAAAGTACGATTCTTGGCTTACAACGTCCTTTTCCACAAATCAGAGTCCCTAACCACTACTCATTATTCCTTGCTTTATTACACGTATACATATTCGTCGACACTTCTTCAATATTTCATCATAAGAAATACGAAGCGTGATCAAATTCCTCATATAGCATCAGCTTATTGATCATAAACATACCTCAGCAGCATAATACACATCGTCGTCATAAAAAGAACATCATAACACCTCGGTCAAATCTCAAAAACGTCGTAGCTTTCTGCAATAATGTCAAAACCTAAAAAAAATTCTCTGCTTATTTCAATAGTGTCATCTACCTCAAACGTACTTTAAAAATCATGATCCCATACCAAATACATCATTCAAAGCTCTCATAGCATCACAATGGTTCCGAAAAAATATGAACAGTTCACCAAGTACAGACAAAATACAGTTTCATAAGTGTGAAGTTATCCAACTGTGTAATTGCGTAAACATGTGTCACTGATGTAGTAAAAAAAATGTTTATCTCTCAGTTAAATGATCAGATAGCTGTGTAATTTGTGTGTTAGAGAAATATGGTACCGATGTGTAAAGCTGTATAAACAAATACCATATTAGCTAGGGCTCCTTGTGCTTGCCAAACACATGGTACACAAAGTAAGCATGTACCCCCGTGAGGATTAATGTAATTATGCTCTCAGGTGTTACAGATTACAGCAATGGAATGAAATGTATCACGGAAAACCTTTGTATCATTGTACTTCAAATATTTTTAAAAATAAATGATTTTAGTACAAAATTAATCACTCAAATACGTGTCCTGTAGCGCTAAATGTGCATCTTGTTGCAACATTATCTCTGTGGAAGTGTCGTAGTTATCGTCCTCTGAAAGCTAAGTTCTGCAGAAGTCAATGTACTTACCTCATGATAAACAAAAGTGAAATGCTTTGCGTATAGATATCTTAGTTATTACACTTATTGGCGTGATGAAGAAAGGACTGTACAGTAACGTATTGTTGTGCCACGAAAAAGGCTGTCTCATTGTAGCTATACCACAAAAGTTACTACTAAAACATGTTTTACTTTCCAGAAGAATTCAGAAAAACTGTGCAGATATAAAACAGATACACCGCAAAAGCAACATTGTAAATTGTCACTCATTAGTAGCGACGTGATAAAATCGTGTAGCTGTCACATAAACTATCCACTGTGTCATCTGGTATCTCACAGAAAGTACTTTAAATCCAGAATGTATTTTCAAGTAAACCAAAATGTTGCATTAAAATCTCATTAGCAGTACTGGTAAATGTTCTAAGTATGTAAGCCTTATAGTCGTTACGTAATCGTGCAACTAACAAGCAAGAATGTACACACACAATAACACTGCATTCGTAATTTCTGTTTAAAAATGTTCCCTAGGTTCTAGGGTGGATAGTTAACTTCAAAACATTGTTGCATGTTAACAGTTTCTCAGTGTGACAAATTGTACTAGTAGTGTGGAGTGACAAGTTTTATGGCAAAGACTAAGTTAAAAAGCAGATTATCTTTCAATAAACGATTTTACATATGAAATGTGTGCAATCCTTTACTCTTCCTAGTGCGCAGAGGTTCAACTGGAACGCAATCATCATGCGGTATAGGTCGGTACGGAATACTAGAATTTTTCTCAAGGTTAGCTTATGTTATTTTTCTCAAGCCCAGCCGGCGCACGTGGCTGCCTGTGGTGCGATTCTTTGTCTCTTTGTTGGCGCATGTCGTTATTGGGATTAGGAGACCTAACTTCTACAAATTCACCTTGTCGAGAGGGCCTTGCACTGTTTGAATGCCGCCAGTTCTGATGAAATTCAGGTCTGTTGTTATGATTATATCGTCTGTCGTCATGTCGGTAATTCCTGTAGTTTCTTTCTTGTCGGTCACGTGGTGGAGAATTTCTCCCGGAATCGTAACTGCGCGCTGAATTGTAGCGTCTGAAGTTATTTTGTCTCCCTTGATAGTAATTATTTTGGTTCCCATAATGTCTGTTTCTCTTATTGTCTCTGTGATAGTCACTACTGCGGAGAGGTAATCTTTCTCTGTAATTCTTACTACTGTGCCAACGGTCGTCATACGGGTGGTGTCTGTTTTGTTCACGATTTGCGTTGCAAGAATAGCCTTGTCGTGTCCAGTTATTATTTCTTTCATCGCGGAATTGCGACGGATGTGACCTGTAATGGTTGTTTTCCTGTTTTTGCATCCTGCGATTGTCAGTGTCAATTTCTAATTCTTGTAAGAGTCCCTGAAAAGCTTCAATGTCGTCTTTGCAACGTCTTGCCAAAATAATATGTCGTAAATGTTCAGGTAATTTGATGAAGCAAATGCGGATGAGTTCTGAGGGGCTGTATGGGTTCGACAGGTACTGATTCATGTGCAACATGTCTTCAAAATATTTCACAAGACTGGAAAATTCAGATTGTTCGAAATGTTTCATCATTATGATGCTATATTTTACTCGGTCTTGTGTAGCTTGAGACCAATATGCTGACAGGAAGGCATGATAAAATTCCCCTCCACTGTGGCAATCGTGAATGACCGATCGCATTCTTACAGCTGGTTCACTCTCTAAATAGCCACACATAAATTCTAATCTGTGTTCTAACGACCAGTTGGGAGGAAAACAATGAGAGAATTGATGGAGCCATGCTTGTGGATGAATGTCGTTGTCAGAATTCTTAAATGTTTTGAATTTACGTGTAGTAATGAACAGCTTATAGTCAAAATCATCGTGTCGGCGAGTCGCACATCGCTCATTGTTACTTCGTTTCGGCGGTTCCATCTCAAAATTCAATGCGCCTAGCCAATTTCTTTCATAAATTCCGAAGTTTCCTGTGTTATTATTTTGTGGTTGCTCCGTATTTCTATATCCCTCTTCCCGTACTGGAGTGCGAGTGTCCTCTGAAATATGTAATTCTTGTATTACTTGTGCCAACTGATCTTGTACTTCCCGGATTTCTCTTTTGTACTGTGTATTGATTTGATTTTGATTTTTTTTGAATTTTCTAATTTGTTCATACTCTTCAGTGTCAGTGAAGGCTACAGGTATTGTGTCATTCAGATCATCATCTACCTTTGTAGATAAGTTAGTGAACTGATCCGAAAGTTCGGCTGCTTTATACGATAGTGAAATTATTTCCTCTGTGTGTTTTTCTGAACCAAGATTCAGAGTGTCCATTTGTGTTGAAATCGTATCTACTGTGTCCTTTAAGTTTTCCTGAGTTTTTGCAAGTTGCATAACCGTATCGGTAGATGCAACTGAGTCAATTTGAGCTTGCAAGGTCTCATGATTTTCATGAACAATAATTTGCAGTTCTTTTATGGCTACTTCGTGATTCTGTAATGCATTTGCATGCCGCGAAAAAATAGGTTGAAAATGCTTCTCAAATTTGTGTTTTTACGTCATTACAGGCTTTTTGACATTTCGATTCAATGTTATGTAACTCAGTAGTTAAATCTTCACGTGTTTCTTCAAGAGTTTGTTCCAATGAGTCTAACTTTTGAAGCTGTTGCTGTGTTTGTCTCTGATTTTGTTCCATCGTGTCTAACTGTTGCTGTGTTTGTCTCTGATTTTGTTTCATTTGCTGCATCAATTGCAATAATAATGTATTAGTGTCAGGAATCTGTTCCTCTATGCTTTTCGGCAGTGCATTTGCACCGGCAACATTTACATTTTGATGAGCAAAAAATGTGTTTTGACTTTTTTGAGAAAACGGTGAGGACCCAAAACCTGAGTCTACAGTATTTGCAATATTGTGTTCTGTCATTTCGGATTCCTGAGGCGAGCTGTTGCCGAACGATCGATCGATAATGCTTCCCTGTTCACTACTTGTTTCACTGTCGACACCATTATTTGCCGCCCGCTCCATTTCCCTATGCACTATTACCAAATTACTACTATGAATGTCAGTTAATTCATTACACAGTGGTGTTGGTAAGCTACGCTCGTCGTCACTATTATTTCTCAGTTTACTTTGGAGCCTAGTGTTACGTTTTTCACACGCCATTATTGTCACAACATTTCACACGATAACACAGAAAAGCACAATTTGAAGAGCAAAAATAAGAGAATACATTAACATGGCACTGAAAAAAAATATCTAGTTAATTGCAAGCGCAGCTGCGAAATACTTGGTGCAAATTTACATGCATGCCACAACTGTTTTACTGTACAACAATGAAAGACTGCAACTACAAAGGAGATTCTCTCTACAATTACGCGGTAGCAATGAACTAAAGCTACATTAATTACACAAACTACAAGCAAAAATCAGAAGATTCCAATGAGGTATCCTCGGCTAAGGGTCGACATATGAAACGTCCCCTTTGAACAATTATACATGACTGTGCTTAAACTGACACACAACATTTTTAGCGCAACGCAATCTGACTTCTAATACTCCCTACAAAAGAATGGCCCTGACTAACATTAACCTACACCTTTCACAAATCACTTACCAAAAATCTTCGTTACTCGAACTACTGCAAAACAGCGAGCGCCACTACTGCCAGCTAAATAAAAGATTCAAGCTATGGAAGACACTAACTACTGATAGGCATAGTTAGCAAATGAAAGATTTTGATAGAGAACAAACAATGTATTTACCTTACCAGTGTTCAAAAGTCATAATATATATAGCAGTTCATGACATCCAGTCTTACAACTTTCAAAACTCCGCCATCTCTCTCCCCACATCCACCACTGCTGGCGGCTCACCTCCAACTGCGCAACGCTACGCGCTGTTCACATCCAGCTGCCGCTGCCCAACACTACAATGGCAGACAACAATGCAACTAACCACAGATTGCACACAGCACAGCCAGTGATTTTCATACAGAGCGCTACGTAACGTTGCCAACAAGAAAACATAAAACAGCGCAGCCAGTGATTTTCATACAGAGCACTACGCAACGTTGCCAATAAGAAAATATAAACAGCCTACTTAGACATTGTATCACAGGAAAGTAAGATACAGCTGTAAATGTTATTAGTGCGACTGGTTATATTGTACAGTTCTGAGACACGGCCTAGTACACATACAATGAAAGATCCCACCCGTGAATTTAAAAGGAAAATTTATGGTCCAGCGTACAATAAAGAATTTGGAAGATGGGGAAAATGGCACAATGAAGATATGTATCAGTCGTTTAAAAAAGCTGACGTTGGGAGAGTGGTTGCAAGAAGAACACTGCGATGGGCAGGACATGTTCTCTGGGCAGAGGATACTCTCCCTAACAAAGTTTAAGTATGCCAGCCAACTGGTGGACGTTCAAGAAGTCGTCCGCGAGTGAGGTGGCGAGGTGGAAACACAGAATTTCGGTTACCCTGAAAGAAGCAGATCCAACATCTGGCAGTGAGAATGACCGAGACGGAAATTAAAGGGCAAACATATATAATTAATTTTTAAGATGTTGCGATTCTCTTCAGTCTTGATTGTGTACTGAATGTGTTGATCATTTCGTTATGTTTTATATCTATGTATTTGTGTATTTTTACTTCCACCATGCGCCTAAATGGCCTGTTTATATGCAATAAATGATAATGATGACGATAAGCTCGTCACGCAGCAGTGTCCGCTAACTTATTCATCCCAGTCCTAGATAGGAATGAAATGATTATATAGCGTACTTACTTAAATACTTATTTCCAAAAACTTTACACACAGTACACAATTTATAATTTAAACTTTTGTCAAATTAATTGCAATATCAACAGATTATAAGTTTCCGATCCTGGTGCAATAATAAATAAATTACTCGATGGACCCATTCTTGAGCAGTCCACATGTGTAGAAACTTTTGTCCTAATTTTACCAAATGTGGTTTTAATTTCTCCATGCATTTAATGATTACATCTAACTCGCTTCTCTCTCCTACTCCATCCGCATCCTTAGAAGTGCTAAGGTTGTCACACTCCCATTATATTTTGCCAGATAGTAAATCATATGTCAAATTGCATCAGGCGTCATGAGTGTGCCACATGTTCTCGTGCCTAGAGCCGACCCCATCACTAGGCATTCAATGTCACTAAGACTCTCACAAATCAGCGCTGGAACTTCTAGAACAATGGATTCTGCACTGGCATCCATCATTCCCAATTAGCTGGTACGCCAACCCATAAGCACCGCCACGGCATCCCTAAAAATGCTATGGATGTCCTAACACAACTGCATGGTGTGCTGCGCATTTCTGTACACAGACTGGTGTAATGGGGCTCTCAACTCTAGTCTATCTTGTGCAAGCGTCTTAATATCTAAATAAATTATGCAACACACATCTGTTTGAATCTGTATCCATACCTAGGTCTCCCTCTACAATTTTTACCCGCCCTCCCCTACCACTTCCCCCAGCCCACCATTAGCATACTGGCATACTACTTATTCCTTCCTGCCTCAGGATATTCTTTCATCGAATGTGTGACTAAATTTCTCTATTCCTGAATTCGATTCGGTAGCATCAGATTAGCAATTGGATCTACCCATAAAATCTTCAGCATTCTTCTCAGTTCCCACATTTCAAAAGTTTCTGTTCTTTTATTTTATGAACTGTTCATCGTCCAGGTTTCACTCCCACGCACTGGGATATTATTAAGTAGCTGAAACCAAAGGAAATCAGCCACGTGAATAACGCGTGGATGGGTGTGAGAGACAGCAAGCTCTGACTTGTGAAAGCCAGAGTTAAGGCTCTGGACTACACCTATCTATTCCGCATTTTGGCTATACTGCACTTACGCACGGCTATCTGCTATTTGGCGAAAACCGGCGCATTTGTAATATTTGTGACGTACTCCTATCAGTGAATCATGATGCGGATATGTAAATGGGTACCGATAATTTAATATTTTCACACCAGGTTTTCTGCGTATCAGTGATAAGCATAGCATCTGGATCTAACTTAAATTTATTTGGCTGCTGATGGTACTAACATCGATTTTATGCGCAACGGAAACTCTCATTATCCCATGAACTCCAGAACACGCGACGGTGCTGGGAGCCACTTTTATATGCTTCTCAATAATTGGTTTCACTTGACTTTCTAGCATCCATTCCGTCGAGGTTGCAAGGGTCTGTCCTATTTGCCATGACGATTTTCAGGAAGTTTTGACCCTAAATTTGATTTAAGTTACCAATATGATAAATGTACTCAATCTCTGTAACATGGGAAGTCTCTGTAAGACTGTGTTTGGGACCAGACATGTGGGTCAGAGGGGATACTTCATTTGAAAAGAGTGTTGTAACAGCGAGTGTTGGACAGTCTGGTAATGCAATTGATTTCAAAAGAATAGGAGTTGGTTTGCCATGTAGTGGAGGGAAGGATTTTGTAATAATATTTGTCGACCTTCAAAAAGCGTTCCACAATGTAAAATGGTGCAAGATCTAAATTCTGAGAAAAATAGGGGTAAGATATAGGGAGAGACGGATAATATACAATATGTGCGAGAGCCAAGAAGGTTAATAAGAGTGGATGACCAAGAACGAGGTGCTCGGATTAAAAAGGGTGTAAGACAGGTATGTAGTTTTTCACCCCTACTGTTCAAGCTGTACATCGATGAAGCAATGATGCAAGTAAAAGAAAGGTTTAGGAGTTGAATTAAAATCCAAGGTGATAGGATATCAATGATAAGATTCGCTGACGACCTTGCTATCCTCAGTGAAAGTGAACACGAATTACAGGATCTGGTGAATGAAATGAACAGTCTAATGAGTACAGAATACGAATTGAGAGTAAATCGAAAAAAGACGAAAGTAATGAGAAGAAGCTGAAATGAGAACTGCGAGAAACTTAACATCGGGATTGATAGTCACGAAGCAGACGAATTTAAGGAATTCTGTTATCGAGGCAGCAAAATAACCAATGACTGACGGAGCAAGGAGAACATAAAATGCAGACTAACACTGACAAAAAGGGAATTCCTGGCCAAGAGAAGTCTAGTACTATCAAACATAAGCCTTAATTTGAAGAAGAAAGTTCTGAGAGTGTAAGTATGGAGCACAGCATTGTATGGTAATGGAACATGGACCGCGAGAAAATCGGAACAGAAGAGAATAGAAGCATTTGAGAAGTGGTGCTACAGACGAATGTTGAAAATTAGGTGGACTGATAAGGAAAGAAATGTGGAGGGTCTGCGCAGAATCGGAGGGGAAAGGAATATGTGGAAAACACTGACAAGGAGAAGGGGTAGAATGACAGAACATCTGTTAGAGATCAGGGAATGACTTCCACGGTACTAGAGGGAGCTCTAGAGGGCAAAAACTGTAAAGGTAGATAAAGATTGGAATACATCCAGCAAATAATTAAGCACGTAGGTTGCAAGTGCTACTCTGAGCTGCAGAAGTTGGCACAGGAGAGGAATTCGTGGCGGGTAGCATTAAACCAGTCAGATGACTGAAGCCTAAAAAAAGAAAAGTGTCGAGGAAAGTAATGAGCAGGTGAAATTATATAAAAGCTAAGTTTTAAGGTAATCCAGTTTTCTTTATATCTGTACATGTGTAGTTTCTTATTGTTAGACAATTGCGTATGGCTGAATTTTTCTGCAGAAATTTTATAATGCGACATATGGTTTTGTCTTACGGTTGAAACACGTGTCAACGAAGGCAACTGTACACTGGGGAGTTATTAAGAAATATTTTGCTAATTTGTCTGGATGTGAGAGCTTTTTGAAAAGGTATATTGTTGTCATGGCTCAATGTAGGATAGCTCAACGTGGTGGTTTTGTTCTCGTTTATCAGTCGTTAAGCTTAGTCCGCCATTTTCATTTTATTACTTTCATGTCTCGTTTTCCACGCACGCATTGCGTATCGCGAGTGTGTACTGAGAAGTGTTTATGAAAAATGGTAAGACACCGTCTCGTTTGTACATTGCAAGTACGACAAACGAAATTTTAATTTTGACAGTCTTATCATTATTCCGAACTGTAACAGGTTGCAGAGCAAAAACGTTCCTTGGGTACAGATAGGCCAATATACAAGGGTTGGAACTTAAATAGTGGCAACTATTTATTCACAACCGATTCAAAAGAGTTATATGTATGCACCTGTTACTGTCCTTCAAAGTCGTCACCAGCGTTGTGTAGAACCCGTTGCCAGTAATGTGTCTAAAGTTATGGTTATTCTCGTGTACGACTGTGATGGTGTTATCCTAACGCATTACGTTCCTCGAAGGCAGACAGTCAATGCACAGTATTACTGTTCGTTTTTGGAACATCACCTGCGAGCAGCTTTGCGAAAGAAGCGGCGACACTTTCTGCGCAACCCACCCACCACTTTGCACGACAATGCGCGGTCGCATACAGCGCAAGCTGTAAGTGCTGTGTTCGGTCGATGGGACTGGGAAGTACTGTACCATCCACCATACTCCCCGAACTTAAGTCCTTGTGACTCTGATTTGATTCCGAAGATGAAGGAACCACTTCGTGGCATTTGCTTCATAACTGTTCCAGAGATTCGACAGGCAGTAGACCGCTCCATTCGCACCATCAACAGAACAGGCTCTGCTAACGGTATACAACGCCGTCCACATCGCTGGCAGTGGGTTCTACACAACGCTGGTGACTACTTTGAAGGACAGTAACAGGTGCATACACGTAACTCTTTTGTATCGGTTGTGAATAAATAGTTGCCACTATTTAAATTCCAAACCTCATATTTAATTACCATCGAAGTTCATTTTCACTGTAAGGCACAGTGATTGTCAGAGTAAAATTGTGAAAATAATATGATATCATTTGAGAGGCTTAATACCAGTAAAGTGCTATCTTGTAAATTTTATCAGAAAGTCTAGTGTGTTAAATTTTACGTTCATTTGTCGTGTAATTACAATGACAGTTCTGGTACAGTGATTGTTTGCAAAACCAAAGATAAATATTAGCAGTATTTAGGACCAACATTTTAAACTGAATCGTTTTGTTTTGCAGTCAGATGACATACGTAAATATCACTGAATTGCTTTCTTGCAGACGAATCGTTTGATGTAGCGGCTAGTCTGGATTTCGCATCGTGTAGCTTGAGCTTAACATACACTCCTGGAAATGGAAAAAAGAACACATTGACACCGGTGTGTCAGACCCACCATACTTGCTCCGGACACTGCGAGAGGGCTGTACAAGCAATGATCACCCGCTTGGCACAGCGGACACACCAGGAACCGCGGTGTTGGCCGTCGAATGGCGCTAGCTGCGCAGCATTTGTGCACCGCCGCCGTCAGTGTCAGCCAGTTTGCCGTGGCATACGGAGCTCCATCGCAGTCTTTAACACTGGTAGCATGCCGCGACAGCGTGGACGTGAACCGTATGTGCAGTTGACGGACTTTGAGCGAGGGCGTATAGTGGGCATGCGGGAGGCCGGGTGGACGTACCGCCGAATTGCTCAACACGTGGGGCGTGAGGTCTCCACAGTACATCGATGTTGTCGCCAGTGGTCGGCGGAAGGTGCACGTGCCCGTCGACCTGGGACCGGACCGCAGCGACGCACGGATGCACGCCAAGACCGTAGGATCCTACGCAGTGCCGTAGGGGACCGCACCGCCACTTCCCAGCAAATTAGGGACACTGTTGCTCCTGGGGTATCGGCGAGGACCATTCGCAACCGTCTCCATGAAGCTGGGCTACGGTCCCGCACACCGTTAGGCCGTCTTCCGCTCACGCCCCAACATCGTGCAGCCCGCCTCCAGTGGTGTCGCGACAGGCGTGAATGGAGGGACGAACGGAGACGTGTCGTCTTCAGCGATGAGAGTCGCTTCTGCCTTGGTGCCAATGATGGTCGTATGCGTGTTTGGCGCCGTGCAGGTGAGCGCCACAATCAGGACTGCATACGACCGAGGCACACAGGGCCAACACCCGGCATCATGGTGTGGGGAGCGATCTCCTACACTGGCCGTACACCACTGGTGATCGTCGAGGGGACACTGAATAGTGCACGGTACATCCAAACCGTCATCGAACCCATCGTTCTACCATTCGTAGACCGGCAAGGGAACTTGCTGTTCCAACAGGACAATGCACGTCCGCATGTATCCCGTGCCACCCAACGTGCTCTAGAAGGTGTAAGTCAACTACCCTGGCCAGCAAGATCTCCGGATCTGTCCCCCATTGAGCATGTTTGGGACTGGATGAACCGTCGTCTCACGCGGTCTGCACGTCCAGCACGAACGCTGGTCCAACTGAGGCACCAGGTGGAAATGGCATGGCAAGCCGTTCCACAGGACTACATCCAGCATCTCTACGATCGTCTCCATGGGAGAATAGCAGCCTGCATTGCTGCGAAAGGTGGATATACACTGTACTAGTGCCGACATTGTGCATGCTCTGTTGCCTGTGTCTATGTGCCTGTGGTTCTGTCAGTGTGATCATGTGATGTATCTGACCCCAGGAATGTGTCAATAAAGTTTCCCCTTCCTGGGACAATGAATTCACGGTGTTCTTATTTCAATTTCCAGGAGTGCATTTCCGTTCAAACTTAAATCTCTACACAGGTCAGCTGCTCGAGAGCTGAATTTACATAATGTGATGTGAAAAGTAGTTTTACACTTCTCTCCGATGCCGCCTTTTCACTTACAAACATGATTTTAGAAGTATGTAAGAAACTTTCAAGATAACAGATTAGTTTGCGGAGAGGGGTGCAGTTTGGATCTATATAATTCACCAATAAAAACATAAATGAATTAATGACATTAGCTTCTAGTGAGCGTAGATAAATCATTGGGGAAAGTTGAAAATTAGTGCTAGTTTGGAATTAGAACCCGTTTCTCCTCCTTTCTTGGTGTTTAGGACATCTCCGAAAGAACAGACACCACATGTAGTATAATTAAGGCAAGGGTGGCCAGTGATCTCTTCAGTGCGGATGCACACCAGACGGTAACTCTAAAGGGAATCGGCGAAATGCTGCGATTAATGAGGATAATGGGCAAGAGGAACTACACCAGTAGTGTGTGGATAAGTTGAGAATTTGGGTCGGACGGGGCTGTGGCAGGGTAGTCAAGCAATTGCCGTGACCACTGTGTCCGGATGGCGCGGTGGTTCCCGCATCTGCCTAGTAAGCAGTAGTCCCGGGTTCCAATCCTGGGCAGGCACAAATTTTCAGCTTTCTCCATTGATTTAATCGATGCCTACTGGCAACTGATGTTATTAATTCCTTTGTGTCTTGATTCGTAGTGGCTGCATGATGAAAATGGTTTTGGTTCTTTTTGACATGTCTGAAAGAAAAGACGGCCATCGATCTTTACAAAGAAAGGCCTGCAACAGCGGCTTCAGCCAATGCAACGTCAACAACAAGCAAAATTCTGTAATTACATGACTGTTAATTCACGTTTAATAACGTGTAGATGGTAGCTTTGATGTAGCTTGTTTTATATGCACAGTGGATCGGGAGAGTAGCCGGCAGGGGTGGCCGAGCGGTTCTAGGCGCTACAGTCTGGAACCGCGTGACGGCTACGGTTGCAGGCTCGAATCCTGCCTCGGGCATGGATGTGTGTGATGTCCTTAGGTTAGTTTGGTTTAAGTAGTTCTAAGTTCTAGGGGACTGATGACGTCCGAAGTTAAGCCCCCTAGTGCTCAGAGCCATTTGAACCATTTTTGATCGGGAGAGTAATGGACCAATGGCGACGGAAATTAGGTGAGGCTAAATGAACTGACCCTTGGCAGACCTCACCTACGGAACTCATCGCCGGCCGCGGTGGTCTTGCGGTTCTAGGCGCTGCAGTCCGGAACCGCGGGACTGCTACGGTCGCAGGTTCGAATCCTGCCTCGGGCATGGATGTGTGTGATGTCCTTAGGTTAGTTAGGTTTCAGTAGTTCTAAGTTCTAGGGGACTGATGACCTAAGATGTTAAGTCCCATAGTGCTCAGAGCCATTTGAACCATTTTTGAACTCATTAGGAGAACAATAACAAATGCACTGATAATTGCTTTGTGGAGAACAAAACACACGCTGCTACTATCACGCATATCACTATCCCATACGTTTGTCAGCCCAGTGTAAATGTACTTGTTTCTGTAGTTTGGTCTGCCAGTATTCAAAGTTACCTCCGCGACCATTGTCGCAGCACGGTTAATTTAGAGCGGCATTTTCATATCTCCCAGTATTTATTCATAAGTAGCGTTTACAGTGTAACGTAATCACAAAACACCGCCGCGTGCTTGTTTCCTACGACTGTGCATTGTAGCCTGAGAAACTTAGTTCACGCATCGCTTGTCATCCCTTCGGCAAAACATAGGACACTAAGAAGTCCGCCACAAAGTAGTTATTTTCGGCCCTTATACACTCGGCATAAATTGCACTGCTACTGCCAGTGGTAGGGTCTCGCCGAGAGAGAGTGGCGCTACATGTGCCGGCTGTGACGTAGGCTGGCAGCGCTAGTGGCGGGGCGGGCTCCGTCAGCCGGTCGTGGTCCGAGGATGGAGGCTCGCAACTTCAGTCGGCAGGGACTCCCGAGTACCGCTCGCAGCATTAGGAGTGTGAGTCGGCGGACAGAGCGAGGGTGACACTGCTTTTCCAGGAGAAAGCAAACATCAGCCAACTGAGAGGAGAGCGCGGGAGGGGCAGAACAACTACACGCGGCGTCTCGGGCACTGAGGTCGGGCTGGCAGTCACCTGGGCCGGGTCTCAACACAGCCCCAGTCGTCGCTGTCCACACTGTCCCCAGGGGTTGTCGTCCCGCCTGCTCTCTTATCACTGTTCACGCAGTGTCCTCATCATACATACAGTCATGGAAATAAGTATTCATACAGTAGGTGGTGACAAACTACGATGGTGTGTTGGGATAGTGAATCACCCACAGCGCCGATACGAATAAGTACGATGATGTAGCGTCAGATAACCATGTTTTTGGTAAGAAGCTTCCCGTATGCCATGAATCTATTCTGGGAAAATAAAATATGTTACACTCCGCACGGTCTATAACAGAGCAAAATGTAGTCCGCCACCACCACTCCTCCCTCGCGCCAACACTGGATCCGCCGGTGCTCTGAAGTGGCTTACGAGTTCCTCATGCAGCGGACTACTTTCAACCAAAGAAACGGCTGACGCAGCCCCGGAGTGCATGCCACACTTGTGTAGTCGTGTGGCGGACGTGAAGCAACAGCACTTCGGACATGGGTACCGTGGAACAGCAGAATGGGCCGCAAGGGGGAGGAAACGACCTTTGAGGAACGAAACATCGTTGTCGCCCAATATCTTCAACACATGTCGTATGCCGAAATTGCGAACATCATAGGACGAAGCCGAGCGACTGTGCAATCTATCATTAAGCGATATAAGGACAGACATGTAGTAATAAACAGCGGACGACACAGTCGTCCACAGAAGCTTACAACAAGAGAGACCAGAATGCTACTAAGAATCATCAAGAAAAACTCGAAAACGACAGCGTCGGCACTATCCGCATATGTACATGACCATTTCCGAAAGGACATCACTCCAAGGGCAGTTCGTAACATTCTCAATCGTTCGTCCTACAGAGCCAGGGTCCCGAGACGAAAGCCTTACATCAGCAAAAAGAACAGGATTTGGCGGATGGAATTCGCGAAACAGCATGTATCCAAGACAGCAGACTTCTGGGGTACTATATTGTTTATTGATGAAAGCAAATTTAACATCGTGCATAATGATAGTAGGAACTTGGTCTGGAGAAGAGCGAATACAGACCTCGACCGAAACAACATTCAACCCACGGTGAAGCACGGAGGAGGTGGAGTGATGGTATGGGGTTGTATGTCAGCCTCCGCTGTCGGAAAATTAGTGTTTGTGGAAGGTACCATGGACAGATTTGTGTACATGAACATTCACAAACAGAACTTACAACAGAGAGTTGATGCCTTGGGTCTTCCTGGGAATTATTACTTCCAACAGGACAAAGATCCCAAACATACGGCGCAAATTCTCCGGCTGTGGCTGTTCTACAACTGTCCACAAGCTCTTAAAACACCAGCTCAGAGTCCGGACCTGAATCCCATCGAACACTTGTGGAGTGAGCTGGAAACACGAGTGAGAAAACACAACATCCGTAGTAAAGCCTCTTTGAAAGAGGCTCTCTTTGGAGAATGGGAAGGTATCACGTCGGAAATTGCAAGAAAATTGGTCCATTCCATGCCACTGATGTTGCGAGAAGTAATACATCGGAAGGGTATGCATACGAAGTATTAAACATGTTCTGGCTTTGTTACAAGTGTCATTTTCTGTTGGTGTATGAATACTTAATTCCCAGCGCAGTAGAGAACTAGGCAGACGTTTTTGTATTTTGTAACTCTTCAGGCTTTCCCGGCGATCTAATGACATCTTGGGTTGTCGGGTGTTCTGCCGGATATCAGCGTCGTACTTGACGATATTTCGGTCACGTAGCTCGTAACCTTCATCAGGTGCGACCTGAGACTGCTCCTCGAGTGGACCTGGTCCAGTATTTATGCCTATGGCCTTCCCTCTCCACCAACGGCTGCAGGCGCTTCCTCTGTGGTCCGCGCCCATTCCCTGCGACCTGCTGGAGCGTTGCTGCTCCGTTTTCCGTCCGCTGCGGTTCTAGGTGTTCCCTCTGCGGTCCGCGCCCACCAACCCCGCACCTGGGGGTTTCATCTACGGTCTGGGGTACCAAGCGTTCCCCCTGCGGTCCGCGCCCGCTCACCACGACCTGTTGGAGCGTTGCCGCTCCGTTTTTCGTCCACTGCGGCTCTGGATGTTCCCTCTGCGGTCCGCGCCCACCAGTCCCACTTCTGGGTGTTCCATCTTCGGTCTGGTGCTCCTGGCAGTCCGTCAGGGGCTCGTTTTCCATCTCCATGTCTCTGGTTCTTCTGTTTGTGCAGTGTTGCAGCTGGCCCCGTTGCTCCTTTAACAATTCCAGAGTCTGTCTGTGTATCCATTCTTGGAGAAAACTGTTTTGAGACGTTCTATCTCTATAGGTAGATTCTCTTGGTCTGACAGGGCATGTGCTCTGTGGACCAAAGTCTTCAGAACACCATTCTTCTGTGCAGGGTGGTGACAGCTGCTGGCCTGCAGATATAAATCAGTGTGTGTTGGTTTTCGGTACACACTGTGGCCAATTGATCCATCTGCTTTCCTCTGGACTAGTACATCCAGAAATGGCAGGTGGCCATTCTTCTCCAGTTCCATGGTGAACTTGATATTAGGGTGGCATGAGTTAAGATGTTCAAGAAACTCATTGAGCCTGTCCATCCCATGTGGCCAGATCACGAAGGTGTCATCCACATACCTAAAGAAGCATGTGGGTTTAAATGTGGCTGTCTCCAATGCCCTCTCCTCAAAACTCTCCATAAACATGTTGGCAACCACAGGGGACAGTGGGCTGCCCATAGCTACACCTTCAGTTTGCTCGTAATATTGGTTTCTGTACAGGAAATACGTGGATGTCAGTGTATGACTGAACAGGTCCAACAGAGCACCGTCAAATTTCTCTGCAATCAGTTCTAGTAAGTCCTTCAGTGGGACCCTGGTGAACAGCGATACCACATCAAAACTGACCATGATGTCCGAATCTGTGATGTGTAGTTGCTTGAGGCGTTGCAGGAAATCTTCTGAGTTGCGGATGTGGTGAATACATTTGCCCACATATGGAGAACAGAAGAACCAGAGACATGGAAATGGAAAACGAGCCCCTGACGGACTGCCAGGAGCACCAGACCGAAGATGGAACACCCAGAAGTGGGACTGGTGGGCGCGGACCGCAGAGGGAACATCCAGAGCCGCAGTGGACGAAAAACGGAGCGGCAACGCTCCAACAGGTCGTGGTGAGCGGGCGCGGACCGCAGGGGGAACGCTTGGTACCCCAGACCGTAGATGAAACCCCCAGGAGCAGGGTTGGTGGGCGCGGACCGCAGAGGGAACACCTAGAACCGCAGCGGACGGAAAACGGAGCAGCAACGCTCCAGCAGGTCGCAGGGCATGGGCGCGGACCACAGAGGAAGCGCCTGCAGCCGTTGGTGGAGGGGGAAGGCCATAGGCATAAATACTGGACCAGGTCCACTCGAGGAGCAGTCTCAGGTCGCACCTGATGTAGGTTACGAGCTACGTGACCGAAATATCGTGCAAGTACGACGCTGATATCCGGCAGAACACCCGACAACCCAAGACGTCGTTTTTGTATTTTGTTTTGTAAAGGCTTGTTCATTCTCATTCTATATACCAGCATAGCTGCATTGGCGACTGGCCAATGTGTATAGTGCATATCCAATTAGTGTTTTTGGTTTCGTATTGTCAATAAAGGCAGTTTGCTTTTCCACGCTCTACTGTATGAATACTTATTTCCATTACTGTATACGTTACTGAAAAAATTGTGTAGTACTCAAATTTGCACACTGACAAAAGTTGAATCAAATCCTCTCAGTTTTCAAGCAGTGTCACTTCGAATAAAAGACTCGAGCTTCCGATAGCTATGGCTGTCATCGCCATCAAGTGTTAAAATCAATGAATGCCGGGGCAGACACGATGACCTGCTGTTACAGATGTAAAAGCAGCATCTGGAATCTTCCCGCAATAGCGGGAGTGACACATACGCGGAAAGCAAGCTGAGTAGTTGATAGCAGCCCCGTTCTGCCGCGGCACCGGGCAGACGAAGTATACGGCCCAGCAACGGCCTTGTGACGTCGCACTAGTCGGCTTGTCCACTACATTTCGTGAACGCTCGGCTCCGAACAGAGCCTACGGGAAATACATTTCTAACTGATAACGTAGCCACTAAAGGTCTTTATTTTTTCGTGTGCTGTCGAGAACTTGCATGCATTTAAACACGCGGACAACAATTATTAAACTCCTCCGATAGAGTACCCGCTCCCAGCCGGACACGGCTGCTGCCGCTGCAATCTCAGGTGCGCGCCGCGGCGTCTTCCTAGTGGGCCTCGAGCTGAACCGAGTGACGTCACATGATGCGAGGGGCTGGTCCAAACTTACATGCAAACTGCCGCTCCCGCGTCGCTACAAGAGTCAAGCCTTTGTCTTAGCTTTCACACAATATTCAAAGCCTGCCCCCATGTCCTGATAACTGAGGTATCGATAGCAACGATGCCACGGCGTAGGTGCAAGTTCATAAGTTGGCACTACGAGACACCGACGACAGCGCCCTCTAACTGGTGCTGTGGAGCTCTACGAGATCCGCTCCAGATTCAGCCCATTTGATCAACATCAAACGGCCTAGGAACATCACTTCAGAGGATGTGGGCTTGCTATTGAGACTTTGTACTACTTACGACGGGTCTCAGGATTGCTCATCATTACAAAGTTATGTAACCATTTATTAACTTGTTTTTGCCTGTAGTAAACATCTATAATTTGACACGCAGTACCGACGTGTTTTACCTTTTCCTGCTCCTACTCACTTCCTTCATTCGGCCAACCTTTCAGTTTTCAGTAGCACACCCGACATATAAAACTAGCAAGGGAACATTTCCAACGAATGTAAAACGTAAAATAACATTTTTTAATTACAATAGTAATGCTGAAACGCGTACGTTTCATATGTTTTCATTAACAGCGATGGCGAGGCATGACAGAATCTCTGACCAGAGAGTTATTTATCGTTGCTAGTCTGCGCTTGACCGCGCGAGAGTTCAGTTGCGTGTAGCGAGTCGGCAGGAGCAGTCAGTTGCGAGATGGACTCAGTCGGAAGTTGTGTGTGAGGAGTCGGCGGGCGTCGACATGGGTCTCTGGTCAAGGTTCGGGGCGAGGTATATTGTTAAATAAGGTAATGAAGCAGCATTGCGCACATCTGATAATGTAATGAATGTTAATTGTAATTAATTTGTTCAAGAAGTGCCCTAATAATAATTTTGATTTCAAAGCAATCGTTTTTTAAAGAAAAGAATCATTACAATTGAAACAATGTTTCCTATGCTTTTCCTCCCAGAATCAATTTATCAGATTAATTATTGCACAGGGCCTAAGGTCAGCGATGCTGCCCTATTATTGTGGGTTTAATGATTAATGTTCATTTCACAATTTTTGTGTCGAGTTTACATTTGGGTCATTAATATTCTATAATTTATGTGGGGACCAAACATTTGGCTCGTTTTCATTATCATAGACTTTTCTTTTATTTCTGCTGCGAGGTTACGCTTAACAGCACGATGTCAATTTACATTTAATTATTGCCATTTTCAAAATTTGCGGGGAGGTTACAATGCACGTTTAGATATTTTAATTAGCTATGTTGAAAATACTTCGACAGCGCATTGTGTACAGCTTAGTTTCCAAAAATGCTGTTTAAGGAACCAGTTTTATTTCACATGGATGTATGTGGCTTGAAATCTTCTTTAATTTATATTGTAACAAAAAATTTCATTTTTCAAAATTTATTAGGAGTGGTGTAGTATTGTGCAAAATTTCAAATTATTCCTGAAGTTAATTATACAATTTTGAAGAATATTAATTACTTGTCAACTTTTATATGAAAAATATTTTTATTCATCATCGTTTCCTAGATATTCCCTGTAAACTTAAAATACCAAATTACCACTTAAAAGTGAAATTTGGCGTAAACAAAAGAAAGTATTGCACTATTTTTCCCCCTCTACACACCCGCCATATTTCACGAAAATCTTTCACTGAGACCTGGCAATGCTCCCTTATGAGCGAGCACTAGCCGGATAGAAAGTATTTACACCGTAGCGCACCGATGTTGTTGTCTCTGCTGGTTCCCTGAGAGAGCTGAGTACGTTGACTTCTCCGAAATGCTGCAATCTTTTTTTCCTTATCCATCGTGCTAAGCAATCGGTTGCCTCTCTTTCTGGGTCATATCCAATGCGTCATCAGTATATGATCCTAGGATGCAAGGCAGCGAAGTAGCGTAACTGCAGCTGCACATATTCATCTGCATCCATATAAGTTATAAAAAATTTATGTATTTTTGTACGTGTGTGTGCGTGTGTATGTGTGTGTGTGTGTGTGTGTGTGTGTGTGTGTGTGTGTGTGTGTATGTATGTACACGGTGTTTCAAAAATGACCGGTATATTTGAAGCGGCAATAAAAACTAAACGAGCAGCGATAGAAATACACCGTTTGTTGCAATATGCTTGGGACAACAGTACATTTTCAGGCGGACAAACTTTCGAAATTACAGTAGTTACAATTTTCAACAACAGATGGCGCTGCGATCTGGGAAACTCTATAGTACGATATTTTCCACATATCCACCATGCGTAGCAATAATATGGCGTAGTCTCTGAATGAAATTACCCGAAACCTTTGACAACGTGTCTGGCGGAATGGCTTCACATGCAGATGAGATGTACTGCTTCAGCTGTTCAATTGTTTCTGGATTCTGGCGGTACACCTGGTCTTTCAAGTGTCCCCACAGAAAGAAGTCACAGGGGTTCATGTCTGGCGAATAGGGAGGCCAATCCACGCCGCCTCCTGTATGTTTCGGATAGCCCAAAGCAATCACACGATCATCGAAATATTCATTCAGGAAATTAAAGACGTCGGCCGTGCGATGTGGCCGGACACCATCTTGCATAAACCACTAGGTGTTCGCAGTGTCGTCTAAGGCAGTTTGTACCGCCACAAATTCACGAAGAATGTCCAGATAGCGTGATGCAGTAATCGTTTCGGATCTGAAAAATGGGCCAATGATTCCTTTGGAAGAAATGGCGGCCCAGACCAGTACTTTTTGAGGATGCAGGGACGATGGGACTGCAACATGGGGCTTTTAGGTTCCCCATATGCGCCAGTTCTGTTTATTGACGAAGCTTTCCAGGTAAAAATAAGCTTCGTCAGTAAACCAAATGCTGCCCACATGCATATCGCCGTCATCAATCCTGTGCACTATATCGTTAGCGAATGTCTCTCGTGCAGCAATGGTAGCGGCGCTGAGGGGTTGCCGCGTTTGAATTTTGTATGGATAGAGGTGTAAACTCTGGCGCATGAGACGATACGTGGACGTTGGCGTCATTTGGACCGCAGCTGCAACACGGCGAACGGAAACCCGAGGCCGCTGTTGGATCACCTGCTGCACTAGCTGCGCGTTGCCCTCTGTGGTTGCCGTACGCGGTCGCCCTACCTTTCCAGCACGTTCATCCGTCACGTTCCCAAATTTTTCAAACAGATCCTTTATTGTATCGCTTTTCGGTCCTTTGGTTACATTAAACCTCCGTTGAAAACTTCGTCTTGTTGCAACAACACTGTCTTCTAGGCGGTGGAATCCCAACACCAGAAAAATCCTCTGTTCTAAGGAATAAACCATGTTGTCTACAGCACACTTGCGCGTTGTGAACAACACACGCTTACAGCAGAAAGACGACATACAGAATGGCGCACCCACAGACTGCATTGTCTTCTATATCTTTCACATCACTTGCAGCGCCATCTGTTGTTGAAAATTGTAACTACTGTAATTTCGAAAGTTTGTCCGCCTGAAAATGTACTGTTGTCCCAAGCATATTGCAACAAATGGTGTATTTCTATCGCTGCTAGTTTAGTTTTTACTGCCGTTTCAAATATACCGGTCATTTTTGAAACACCCTGTATGTATGTATGTCCCACACCTTTTCCTAAACTACTGTATCGATTTCAACTAACGTTGCTACACATATCCTTTACTGTCAGGCAACAATCGTTGTGGGGGTGAGAACCATCGACCTACCATAGTTCACGAGATATAACTTCATAAACAGTAAAAAACTACTGCATCATGCATGACGTTTAAATGTGTTACCAACTGTATTTGCGATAAATTTCGCAGTCAGTATCTACATACGTCGCTAAATACACTGAAAGTACTCGAACAGTCCACGAGTGTACTGACGGTTCATAGTGTCGAACGGGCACAATATTTCGGCGATCAGACATGTCGCCATCGTCAGGTGCGCTGACCAACTGAGGTCCTGATTTTTTTTTTCTTTATTGAATTTCAATTCCCCCCGAAGGGGGAGGGCTGGCAGCAGCTTACTACGCCGCTCTTCAGCCTACAGAATTTGTGTTAAAAAGATGAAGATAAGAAAAAACAACAGTTGGCGAGAAAATCGGTGACTTAAAGGTAAAATGGCAGAAATTCTAGAACTTAAAACATAAAACACAGGGTTGATGATAAAAGAAGCAGAAAAATAGCAGACAGACAGTTAAAAAACACGGCGACAGTCTGGTTTCTGTTCGCAAAATATAAAATGCACACCCAGCGACAGCAGGATTTCTGTTCGCATCACTGTGGAAAGACGCACAACACCGAACACTCACTTAAACACGGCAATAAAAAGTGGGCACATACATGACATACCACAGCCGAGAGCGGGTGGGGGGGAAACAGGACAGAAGACGGAGAAATAAAAAAAGGGGGGGGGGAAGGAGAGGAAAAGGGAAGGGTGGGAGGGGGGAAAGAAGCCAGTGGAGAATGAGGACCCATAAGAGGGGTGGGGGGTGCTGAGCAGACGGGCCAGGGAGTGGGGAAGGCAGAGGAGGGGAATGCAAAAGGACTCGGGGGGGGGAGAAGGGACCTAGGGGGAGGATGGGCAGGGAGAAAACACAGGAGGGAAGGGGGGGAGGAAGAGGGAGCCCAGGGAAAGGACGGAGGAAAGGAGGGGGAGTGAGGATCAGAGTTGATAGGAAGGATAAATGGAGGGAGAGAGGGCATCATCCGGGAGGGGGAGTTGACGGAAGCCACCTTGGGAAAGGAGATGGAGGGTGTAGAGATGGAGGGTAGGGGGGACACAACGGTGAAGACGTGGCAGGGGTCGGGGATGGGAGAGGAGAGGAGCAACCAGGGGGTGAGGGGGTTCAAGACGGCGGGAGGTGTAGAGGATGCGGATATGTTCGAGGAATAGGAGGAGATGGGGGAAAGGAATGAGATCATAGAGGATCCGCGTGGGGGACGGGAGGCGGATACGGAAGGCGAGGCGGAGTGCATGATGCTCAAGGATCTGGAGGGACTGATAGAATTTGGGGGGGGCAGATATCCAGGCAGGACTGGCATAACAGAGGATGGGACGGATTAAGGATTTGTAGGTGTGGAGGATGATAGAGGGGTGCAACCCCCATGTCCGGCCAGAGAGGAGTTTGAGGAGTCGGAGGCGGTTGCGGGCTTTGGATTGGATGGAGCGGAGATGAGGTATGGGGTCCTGAGGGCGGGCGGCCGTCCTAAATCCCCTTCCCCCGCGAGGCGTTCTCTCCGCGGTCCGCGCCCGCGGCCGCGCGTCGGCGGTCGCTGAGAGGCTGGCGTCGGCGTCTGTGGCGGCGTCGGTGTAACTGCCTCGTCCGCCCTCGTCGCTCGTTCGTTTTCTTTGCTGAGCCTCTTTTTAGACTCAGTGCCGGTCCCCATGCCTTGCTGAGGTTATAGCCGCAATCTCTGTTGATGAGTCCGTCCCTGATTGCGGCTATAGCCTCAGCAAGGCATGGGAAGCGGCACTGAGTCTAATTAGCCTCCCATCGACCGCTCACGCGTGGCCACGGGCGCGGACGGTGGAGTGAACGCCTCGCGGGGGAAGGGGATTTAGGACGGCCGCCCGCCCTCAGGACCTCACCGAAACATGGCTAAGAGACGCACACGCCTTTAACATCCCCAGGTTCAATACATTCCGAAAAGACAGGCAGGACGGGAGAGGAGGAGTAGCTATACTCGTGCAGAACACAATTGCAGCAAAGGAGATTCCTCTCCCGGCACCACTGAATAATGTAGAAGCTGTCATAGTACAGACAAGAGACAAGAACAGACGCACTCTTACGATAGCATGCCTGTACAACCCATTTGGAACGCCCCTGCCACTGCACTTCCTACGACACATGATGACCTACAATAGATACATAATACTAGGAGACTTTAATGCACGACACCATATGCTAGGGGACACAGCCGATAACGGAAACGGACGAAGTCTATTCGACTTCCTGACGACAGAACCGATGGAGCGGCTACCAATTAACCAACCGACTTTCATAGGACACCGAGGCCACTCGACACCAGATCACGTTCTATATGGACACAACATTAGCGACACAATGTCAGATGCTGTCGTGGGCACCTCGATAACGAGCGACCACCTGCCAATCCTTTTTTCGACCAGCGCCACCCTGCCCCCAGACCATATACCCACATGACGAACAATCCGCAAATACGCAAATGCGGACTGGGACAAATATAAAGAAGTACTCACGGAACAACTATCAATACCACTGACGATAACAGACGACGACGACCTCCAACACGCCACAGATAGAATAGAGACTGCCATACATCAAGCAATACATGAAGCCATACCCAACATAGTAGTCGAAAATTGGAAACAAGCCATACCCCAGGAAGCCCTCAACCTAATTCGACACAAAAAACAACTTTATAGACAAATCAGACGCGCAAACAACCCAGACCTAAAAAGACAATGGAATAGATTGAATGCCAGAATTAAAAGAATCATATCTGAACACCGACAAAGACAATGGGACGACACATGCAGAAGACTTAACTACAGGCAAGGGGGGAAATTCTGGCAACGCTTTAAAACGCTCACGGGACAACTACAGACAACAACAGACAACACTACATTACGAGTGGATAACGAACCAACAACAGACAAAGCAGAACAAGCCGATGCATTTCGACAAGTACTGCAGCAAGTTTACTCCTTCCCACAAGACGCAAAATTTGACGACAACTTCAGACAACACGCCGAGCAACAGCTGACTATAATCCTAAACACCCCAACGACAGCAACAGAAGACGAAAACACGCTGACAGCAGAGATCACTAACGCAGAAATGCCATATACTCAGGACGTAACACAGCTCCAGGACAAAATGACATAAGACGTATACACCTTCAGAAAGCCCCAGCCCACCTCCTGACCCCCATTCTCTACCTCATCTACAACTATTGTCTCACAAATGAAACGCTACCCACCACTTGGAAGACTAGCAAAACAATAATGATACCAAAACCTGACAAACCAAGGACTGACCCAAGATCTTACAGACCAATATCTCTACTCGACGTCATAGGGAAAACTTACGAAAGGATACTAACTGACCGCATAAAAACGTATGTAGAACGCAACGACATCCTCCCTTTGACACAATCAGGCTTCAGACAAAATCACTCCACTAACGACCCGTTAATCAGACTGACCGACGGAATAACACAAGGCTTCAACAGAGGACACTGCACGCTTGCAGTCTTCTTAGACATAGAGCGTGCCTTCGACAAGCTCTGGCATACAGGACTGCTCTACAAACTGAGCAAATTGGGCCTCCCGACCAAGGTTATACGACTAATACGGACGTACATCACAAACAGGAAGTGCAAGGTACATGTCGGCGGAGCCTACTCCCAAGAATTCACACCACAAGCAGGAGTGCCACAAGGAGGTATCCTATCCCCGCTGCTGTACGCGCTTTACACGGCTGACGTTCCAACGACAACAACCCCCAAAGAAACGGTAGGACTATATGCTGACGACACCGCCTACTGGTGCACAGACTTGAAGACGACAACCATACAACAAAAAACACAGACCTACCTACAAAGATTAGAAAACTGGATGACGACATGGAGAATCCGACCAAACCCAACCAAAACCCAAATGGTTTTATTTAGACACAGACACCTGACAAAAAAACGACAACAAAACACAAATGACATACAACTGACGCTGTGGGACACACCACTAAGACTTAACGACACTGCCAGGTACCTAGGAGTGTACCTAGACAAGTACTTAAACTGGAAGACACACCTCACTTACCTGCTAAACAAGACGAGGAAAAGACAATGCCTAATCAGACAAGTACAAGGACGATTCCATGGATGTGATGACCACACGGCGATCCACACCTACAAGACGTACATCAGACCAGTGATAGAATATGCAGCAGCCCCCTTAGGAGGCTTGCACAAAGCGGTAGCCGAACAACTTTACTCGACCGAAAGACGACTTTTACGCAGCATCTGTAGACTGCCAAGGCTCACGCCCAGTGACGACGTATATGACATCACAGGCGTGGAGCCGCTACAAAACAGACTGACCAAACTCAGAGCGAACTACGGTAGACACATATTAACGAAACGCCCAGACATGGAAGACATTTTGACAACAAGACCGCGAGTGAACAGACGACCAAAATTTAAGTATACCCAACCAGCGCGTACAGTAGCACAAAACACCAGCCGAGAATACCCAGACCTCGCTCCCGCCATGGAACCACTAACACAAGGCATCCAACTTCCCCCACACCTAACCCAAAGACACAGAAACTGACCCCAGAATATACACACAAACACGCACGCGCCTGCGCGCACACGCACACACACATAACATACACAAGAACTGTAGACCCAAGCTACATGTAAAAAGTAGCATAGAAATAACAAATTAAACATTAAAAGTAGCATACACACTAAAACCATGGTACTACTATCGTATGCTACAACCTCCATACACACTAAAGCATCCAAAGAAAATAAAGAGAATAATCATAACGGAAAATACTGTATAATTTATAAACAAACACTATATCACAACATGACTTAAAATATTTAATACTTAAACCTCAACCTCTAACCTCATTTTATGTAATATTTTTGCACCTATTTAATATCCTTGTACCTACCTTATATTGTGTTTTATTTTGTATTATTGTATTATTTTATATTTCTGCATCTTTATATGTACTATATTTTTGTATACTCAATATGATCAAATGCACTTTTGCAAGAAATATTGAACTAATAAATAAATGAATGTACGTGTAATGTACAGCAAATGGCTGAAAAGGGCAATGCAAGCCCTCAAACAGCCCGCCCATCCCCGTCAGGGGTGGGAATGAAAAGTGCAAAAAAAAAAAAAAAACCTCAGGACCTCAGTTCGTCAGCGCACCTGACGATGGCGACATGTCTGATCGCCGAAATATTGTGCCCGTTGGACGCTATGGACCGTCAGTACACCCGTGCACTGTTCGAGCACGAAATACGCCAGTAGAAGTTGAAGAATCACAACACTGAAGGTAGTCTACTGGGGCACATTTGTATGTGGCGCCATAATATTATTTTATAATCGATGTATGTCTTTGATAGGCTTTATAGTGCTGACTGTGTAAGACCGCAGACTCAGAGATATTGTTCCTGTACTAAGATTATTATAGTGTTGGAGTAAGAGAGCGCTTGGTGGTCAGTTGTAGGTAGCTGTCTGTGAGGGAAAGACAATGGAGTCGGCAGTTCTTGTGGTGTGCTGTGCGAAGCCACCAAGTGTTGGATTAGTTTAAGTATGTCGAACTTGGAAGCAGAAGTCTTCACGCGAGCAAGGTAAAGATGGTAAATAATTACGATTTTTGTTTTTGCCAGCGCGTTAGTGTAGATGAGTTGGCTGATAAATATGTAGTTGTTGAATAAGCCCAGGATGTACTTAAACTGTTTTGATAAAAGGGCTAGTTAGATATTTCACTTTTGTAATGTTTTAAGATTTGTTATCAGAGCTATGTGTAATTTGATGATTTGCATTTATGTCGGATTAGTGAAGTTAGGTAATACTTGCTGTTTGAATCTTATTGTTTGTGAATCAATTGTGAGTAATATAACTTCAGTTGTCAGATGTTTTTGAAAAGACAAACATAAATTGCAATATAATTTTCCTGAAAAATACACTCAGTGTTTGTAATTCACCATAATCAGTACCGCCTCCCAGTCCAGGTCATATATGTTTCAAGGAAGTTGGATTTTGTTAAATGTTCTCGTTTATCGGCCAAAAGAATTTCATGTGCATTTCAAAGTATTATGGCCAGTATTGCACACTGTTCAGCCTGCAGCTAGAATTTATAGATATATTTTTTATGAGAGACCGGAATATTCACTTTCCACCGTTGCTGCTTTAGGCAAAAGACAACTTAATTTATTTGTTATGTGCACAGGGACTAAAAACAGATTTGAACAGGGTCAGACGATTCAGTGCCTAAGGTACTGAATGTATATTGCATTGACTGTATTTCCTTATTGGTATTGGGAGTTGCATTACTCAATCAGTTCGAATAAAATTTTGCTAACAACACAGAACAAGCACACCACTTGCAATTACAACACGCTACACGATAATCTGAGTTTTGTATTCATTCCTTAGTTCAGACATTCATTCAGCGTAATCGTTAGGTTTTCATATTAAAAAGAACGCTACAACACCTGCTAAAGAATGTAATGGTACAATATATACATTACTTCATTTTCTACTAATTCTATTCGCAATACATTTTGCAGACAGTGTCCGCCTATGCCGCTGAATGTCCCTACAAAATTATGTTACTGTGTGATACATACGTCAGTAGATATGATTTCATAAACACGAAGATGTGTTCAAAATTGCCGCGTCCTGCATGGCGTTTAAATTTGTTACTTCTTTGCCACTAAATCTGTTCTGATACATATTTCACTGACGGGATCTATATATGCCGCTGGACCTATTAGCACAAATATATCATTGGACGACACATAGTTCAAGTGATACGACGTGATACACTGAGATCATGTATGAAGTTTTATTCTTTAATTCTAGGACACTCCTACATTGCAGTGAGCTTAAGGAAGACTCTGAGACCTGGCAGCACGTTCAACTGCGGAGCGCAGACGGCTGTAGGTGAAGACGATATCTGTCCGTAGAGCTATGAAAACAAGTTGCCACAGAGACGTTTAAAAAATCACGTTGTAGACACGCGAAGCAGCTGCGCCCAACGAGCAGAAACTGTACGGGATCATATTTCTTAATTTGGATACCATAATTATACATTTATACGTTATGTATATATCTTTTTACGACTATTTCGTAATTTCGAAGGTGTTTTCAGAATACACGGAAATGAATTTTTTCGATACTTCACTACAGCCACAGTTCATGTGAAAATCGTCAAAGCTTTTCATGCTTATAATTAAAGGAGATAATTTGCTTTTAAAATCAGTCATTAGTTTATTGTGATATATAACGTGTGATGGAGGTGAATTATTGTGTCATTAAGCATCGGTAAAGGGCTATGATCCTTCTCTTTGCAAACTTGGTACACATTGTGCGTGGAAGGAATTCTTCTGATGCATTCCTAGCTGGGAAGCCCGGCGACCAGGTGGACACAGGTAGTGCGCCCACGGGCGAGCGGCAGTTGCGCGCCTATGTCGGCACGCTTCACAGAGGGCAGGCCCCCAGAGGATTAGCGACAGGCGAAGACGCTGCATACATCAACACGCTGCCAAGGGAAGCCGTGGACATTCGCACGTGTGCCCGAGCCAGCGGAAACTACAAACTTAGAGCGAAAAACAGTTTTGTCACGATTGTTGGTAACGCGGACAGAGCGGCAAGTTAAATAGCAACAGCACGACTCGGGTGTCCTAGAATCGCAAGTGGCTCGGGTAATTTTGGCTGTTTCCCGCGAGCAGAACACCTGGGAACGTAGCAGCAATACTCAAAGGGAGAAGTCTTGGTTTACTTGTATACTCTCATACAGAGTATCGCTCTCTTTTCCTCGCGGAATGCGACGGCAAGGAGGGAGGAAATTTTGAAAGGGACCTCTTCATTGGCAGGAATCTAACGTTAGCTTTGAAAAATAGTACGAGCTACGTAATTTGAGGAAGGGCGGAGACAAGGCGCTGGAGGGGAGCGGCTCTCTCTCTCCAGGTGCCAGGAGCGCGCTAGTATTGGGCATTCCGAATATTGCTTCTGAAGAAGCAGGAGTTCACTCTTGACTGCTTCCGATAAGTCGCAAGGATTCTCTTATCGCTTGTCATGAGACAAGGCACTTTGCATTCGTCACAAACAGCGTAGAGAGCAAAGTTTGTTAGATACAAGTAGGCTAGCTTCACTCACTGTGCGCGTTACCAAGAGCTTAACTCAGGACCACATTTCGATTTACTACATGTCCGATAACGGTAGTACCGTTAGCACACTTCTGAGCTATGTTTAATGCGGTTTCACGTAGGTTTGCATTTGCAGATGGACCGTCGTCCAGTAATGATAACTTCCAGTAGCAGGTTCCGGTCACTATTTTCAGCATAGGGCATGTTAGACGCTATCAACTACGTCGCCGGCAGAGTCTTGATGCAGCCGCACGCAATCAGTCGACTCCACCGCCACGCCGACCACGCTATGGACGTGGTAATACAGAAAACGCCCGATTTCCTAGCTGCGCATTCTTCTTTCGCTTTCTTCAATTTATTTGGAATGTGTTAGATGCTCATAAAGACGCAAGCCACAGTATTAACCGTTTGCCCGCTAAGAGAGTGATATGTTGAGCTGTTTTTTTGTTTTTTTTTTTTATTCCTTCCTCATTTATTACACCTGGTCAACCTGTCTCGTGTAATTTATTTATATGTTAAATTAGAATGAAGTCATACAATGCTCATGTTAAAAGCCAAATACCAGGGCAGGCACCTTATGTAATTCTCTTGTTGTGAGCTCTTGGTGTCAATTCAATTCAATTTTTTTTCTTTTTGATACATTCTACAGTATCTGGCGACCCAATTTTTTTTATTTTTGTTTATAATTATTTGAATAATTTGTGACTGCATGACTGATTTTGAAAAATTTCAATAACTATTGCATATGAAGTTTAATGCAGTTTCACTGAATAATCCACATATATGTTGAACAGAACTCCTTGCATTTCATTTATAGAATCTAAATAAAATTCACATCTCTTTCTCGCTCCCACACGAGGTATCTTGCACATGTTTTGTTTCCGTTTCTAATAGAAAATTCGCAATATGAATGCCCAGTCAGTACCGGATTTGTCAGCTAGTATTTAAGTAAATATTATGTCCTCTAAGTAATGCGCAGATGAATTGCAAAAAAAGTAAAAGTAACGAAACAAAATTAATACACTCCTTTCAATATGCATCTCAATGGTTAATTTCATCTGTCTTTCTAGCATGCATTATGTCTAGGTAATAGGTTAGTTTGCGAGTACGGGTGTAATATCAATATAACTAGTTCATTAACAAAAGATAGTAGTCCAATAATCATGATAATGGACACTTATTATCTTTAACCACTAACTGTTCAATGGTCTTTCTAGACCCATGTTGACTGTGTGTCAATAGAAAAAACGGTCTATTGACACACAGTGAACATGGGTTTAGAAAACATCGTTCTTGTGAAACACAACTAGCTCTTTATTCACATGAAGTGCTGAGTGCTATTGACAAGGGATTTCAGATCGATTCCGTACTTCTGGATTTCCGGAAGGCTTTTGACACTGTACCACACGAGCCGCTCGTAGTGAAATTGCGTGCTTATGGAATATCGTCTCAGTTATTTGACTAGATCTGTGATTTCCTGTCAGAGAGGTCAGACTTCGTAGTAACTGACGGAAAGTCATCGAGTGAAACAGAAGTGATTTCTGGCTTTCCCCATATAGTGTTACAGGCCCTTTTCTGTTCCTTATCTGTATAAACGATTTGAGAGAAAATCTGAGCAGTCTTCGGTTCTTTGCAGATGATGCTATCGTTTATCCACTAATAAAGTCATCAGAAGATCAAAACAAACTGCTAAACGAGTTAGAAGAAATATTGGAGTTGTGCGAAAAGTGGCAGTTGACCTTAAATAACGAAAAGTGTGAGGTCATCCACATGAGTGCTAAAAGGAACTCGTTAAACTTCGGTTACACTATAAACCAGTCTACTCTAACAGCCGTAAATTCACTAAATACCTAGGTATTACAATTACGAACAACTTAAATTGGAAGGAACACACAGAAAATGTTGTGGGGAAGGCTAACCAAAGACTGCGTTTTATTGGCAGGACATTTGGAAAATGTAACAGACCTACTAAGGAGACTGCCCACACTACGCTTGTCTGTCCTCTTTTAGAATACTGTTGCGCGGTGTGGGATCCTTACCGGACAGGACTGAAGGAGTACATCGAAAAAGTTCAAAGAAAGGCAGCACGTTTTGTATTATCGAAAAATATGGGAGAGAGTGTCACAGAAATGATACTGGATTCGGGGTGGACATCATTAAAAGAGAGGCGTTTTTCGTTGCGACGGACTCTTCTCACGAAATTCCAATCACCAACATTCTCCTCCGAAGCGAAAATATTTTGTTGACACTGATAAAATAAGGGAAATCAGAGCTCGTACGGAAAGATACGAGATTGGAATAATAGAGAATTGGGAAGGTGATTCGATGAACTCTCTGCCAGGCACTTAAATGTGATTTTCAGAGTATCCATGTAGATGTAGATGTAGATGTAGAAATGCCAGCACAGCAGCTTCAGTCAATAAAATACGGACCACAAGGAAAATGCCGTAATTACACGGTCCTCTAAAACCACTGATAATTGCACTGGTGGCAGTGGGAGTGGCAGGGCTGGGCTGAGCTGTGAACGTACGTATGCTTTTAACACTTTATTTAACAACTACGTGAAACATCAGTTTACAATGACTTGACTAAACATGGTTTTAGTGTTAGATCAATCACTTGAGTATCAAAATAACAACAAAGATTTAATAACCAGATAACGCTTCGTCAATAAAAGGCAACTGCAACTAGAAAACAATTACAGGCCATGTTGATTACACAAAACCAAAAGAACAAAAGCAATAACGATCAAAAATATTAGAAGCAGAGAATGAATTTACACTGTTGTTGTTGTGGTCTTCAGTCCTGAGACTGGTTTGATGCAGCTCTCCATGCTACTCTATCCTGTGCAAGCTTCTTCATCTCCCAGTACCTACTGCAACCCACATCCTTCTGAATCTGTTTAGTGTATTCATCTCTTGGTCTCCCTCTAAGATTTTTACCCTCCACGCTGCCCTCCAATACTAAATTTGTGATCCCTTGATGCCTCAGAATATGCCCTACCAACCGATCCCTTCTTCAAGTTGTGCCACAAATTTCTCTTCTCTCCACTTCTATCCAATACTTCCTCATTATTTACGTGATCTAACCATCTAATCTTCAGCATTCTTCTGTAGCACCACATTTCGAAAGCTTCTATTCTCTTCTTGTCCAAACTATCTATCGTCCATGTTTCACTTCCATACATGGCTACACTCCATACACATACTTTCAGAAAAGACTTCCTGACACTTAAATCTATGCTCGATGTTAACAAATTTCTCTTCTTCAGAAACGCTTTCCTTGCCACTGCTAGTCTACATTTTATATCCTCTCTACTTCGAACATCATCAGTTATTTTGCTCTCCAAATAGCAAAACTCCTTTACTACTTTATGTGTCTCATTACCTAATCTAATTCCCTCAGCGTCACCCGACTTAATTCGACTACATTCCATTATCCTCGTTTTGCTTTTGTTGATGTTCATCTTATACCCTCCTTTCAAGACACTGTCCATTCCGTTCAACTGCTCTTCCAGGTCCTTTGCTGTCTCTGACAGAATTACAATGTCATCGGCGAACCTCAAAGTTTTTATTTCTTCTCCATGGATTTTAATTCTTACTCCGAATTTTTCTTTTGTTTCCTTTACTGCTTGCTCAATATACAGATTGAATAACATCGGGGATAGGCTACAACCCTGTCTCACTCCTTTCCCAACCACTGCTTCCCTTTCATGTCTCTCGACTCTCATAGTTGCCATCTGGTTTCTGTACAAATTGTAAACAGCCTTTCGCTCCCTGTATTTTACCCCTGCCACTTTTAGAATTTGAAAGAGAGTGTTCCAGTCACACTCAATGTACTTAAAAGTAGGAAGCCAAATAAGAATACACTTCACAAAATACCCAATGAATGCAATAATAATCAACAATATTAAAAACAGAGAAAAATTTACAGTATTACAATGAAAGTAAAGCACATTGCCAAATAAAATTGCGCTGTACAATGTATCTAATACACAGGAGCTACAAATAATGGAGGACACAGCCCTGTCGAATTACACATAGACGAGTAGTAGAATTACCATTATGCCTAAAATATGTCGAAAAGCAGACTGCCGGAAAAAATCTGTACAGCTTCAAAGACGATATCAAGACTGGTTCTATGACGGCATATGCCATCTGGGGGATTGAAGATGTACTGATAATGGTTTCAACGTCATCAGCCAATAGATAAAAGTAGTGGCATAGCTGCCAGGGCGCCATTCTTGTCTACCCTTTAATAGGGAACGGTCACAACCAGAAGGCCCTCTGTGGTGGAAACGTGTGAAGCAATCAGGCAACCAAGACACGGAAACGCACTCTTGCTTCTTACGGCCAATTGAGCGAGTGTGAAAGCGGTCAAATGATTGCCTTCCGATTGTCGGGGTGGACCTTTCTGAGCACTGTCATACAAGTTGGAGGTGATTCGCCAGTTGTGCAACGATGTTGGTATCCATGGTGTTATGAACATTGTCACGCCCGTGGAGGCTGTTCTGGGCGTACGTGCAGCACAGACTCCCGTCAGGATCGTCGTGTTGTAAGCGCAATAGTTGCAGATCGTACATCTACCACAGAACAGATAAAAGGGCCTGTGGACACAGACATGTGTACAGAACTGTTGCGAACTGTTTATTAGCAGTGGGGCTATTGATGTGCACACCTCTGGCCCGTCTACCACAGCATCGAAATGCGCAGCACAGGTTGTAACACCACGGCTCTAATGCTGTGCTGATTTAATTTTACTTTTGTTTCATTTAATGTTACATCGCTGAGTTCCTGTAACTGTGTGCGATTGAATCGATAACATAAAACTGTATATTTCTTTCTTTGCACAAACTTTGAGTCATGGTCTGATTGTATGCTGTGTAGCATATCTCTCGTTAAAATGCTTTGTTCCATTTGGAGGGAACAAAACTTACTGTATATAATTGTAATTCTGTGTGAATGATTTTTTGTAGAAGTGTCAATATGTGAAAATGTTCTGTTTTATTTAATGCGTTTGTTTGCTGTTATGTAAACTGCTGACCCTCACTTAGGGCTCTTAGTTATTCTGTATGTAAACGGTGTAGTGGTTCCCCTCGGGAACGGAACTGTGTAGCGCGCGCAAATTGTGGTTGGTCTAGGTGGAAAAGGTGGAACTGATAGTCAGTCGGGGACGAGCCAGCAGTCGGAGACGAGCCAGCAGTCAGAGATGAGCTACGAGTCCGTGCACTGCCGTGTAAAAGTTGCATAGTGCTGGTTTCGAGAGAGGCTTTTCTGTTATTTTCCAATGCCTCGGATGGATGGATAAATAGCTGGGCTATTCTGGAATTTGTATCTATCATCGCCACCAAGAAATGACAGAGTTCAGCAATTCTGCCTGCAATTCCACCTACCAACATGCAGTTGCCACCACATTGCGCAATCATTGCAACGTAACACTAAAATGATGTACAGTGAAGGATCAGCTTAATGGATGTGTTATTGTGCTGAAATATAAGGTAATTTATATCTGAATTTATGTACCTACCTTTACTTTTCTCCTCATCATAACTCCTCTCAGGGTCCTCCCCGTTTGAACTAAAGTGATTACCGAGTATCCTTACTGAAAGTACGTTAAAACTCAGTTTGCAAATTAATGCCTATTGGACAGAGTAAAGTTAAAGGTAATGTGGCAAGAGAGTGAGTTAGAGTTAATGATGCTTGCTGAAATAATTTTCCTAGTAAAACTGATTATTAATGTGTTGTTGCCAAATTCAAATTAAAATTTCTCAAGACTGAGGCTTATAAAGTTTTGCTTAGTAAATGATCACATTACTACCTGTTGTTAATCGCAGAAAGTGAGTTAGTATCTTACATTAATGTTAATTTTATGTCTCACGGTAGTAAAAGTAGAAAACTGCATAGTAGGAAATTATATGCTTATGATTACTAAGTGTTTGTCTCTCTTTTGTGCATATTAACAGTATAAAGACCACTCAGTTTGTGTAAGCCCTGAAAGTGATAGTGTTTTTCTGTACGTGTTATAATTTTGCAAATAGTTTTTTTGTGCTGCTCCAGTTGTTAGCTTCAATCTTAAAACATATGTGTGTCAGAGTTCATTGCACTCGCGTGTGGCCAAGTCTAGGTTGTGTTTGTCCGTTATAGTTACTTATACCTACTCTCTTAAACGAGAATGTTAATCATTCTCTTGCCTAGTTAGGCTGGCGGCCGTTTTCTTTATCCGTTGAAGAGTGCAGATAGGCAAAATTTTGTTTGGTACTGTTCAAATATTTACGTAATTCTGACTTTCATTTCCGATAAGCCACTTCCGTTAGGTACAACACGGTCAACTTAACAAAATTCCTCCCAGAGGGTAACACTGCTCTGCTGCTTTGTACCATAATTGCTTTTACAAAATAGTTTTATGTCACAACCTGTTTCTGGCATTGAGGTTATGGTGCAGTAGTAACAGCGGACAGGAGTGTTTTAAGGTGTCTTCAGAACATCATTTGGAAGATAGAAGGATGTGCCGTGGTCTTCAGGGATGAAAGCAGATTCTGTCTGCACGCAAGTGACGGTCATTTGCTCGTACGACGTAGACCTGGTGAGTGTTGTCTCGTAGAGGGCATTCGTCCAAGATGCACTGGCCCCACCGTAGGCCTTATGATCCGGGGTGCGATAAGCTAAAGCTCTCGTTCACCTTTGGTGTTTCAGAAGAGGACGCTTACCAGCGCTCGGTACATGCAGAATGTTATTCTTCGCCGTTTTTTCAACAGGAAGGTAATGTGTTCTTAGAGCAGGATAATTCTCGGCCGCACCCTGCACGTGAAACTCAACATGCTCTGCAAGACGTGCGACAACTTCCCTAGCCACCGTGACCTCCGGACTTGTCTCCAGTCGGGATGTGATGAAACGAGAAGTGACTTGTGAGACTCGTTAACCAGCAGGTCTTACAGAACTCCGTGATCAGGTCCAGCAGGCGCGCATGACGTATCCCAGGGTAGTATTCGCCATCTGTACGATCGACTGGATCCCAAAATGAGCCCTTGCATTGCCACCTTCGGAGGATATACCACATAATAATATGGGTGTTTCAGCATGGGTACCTCAGAACGGATTGTGCCATTGACCTGTAAACATAATCATTTCATGTACTCCTCATGCACTGTTACAACAATAAATCTTGAGTGAACCGGAAACCTGTAAAAGAGTGTACTGTTTTTTTCGGCAGTGTACGAGGGCAGTTCAAAAAGTAATGCAACACATTTTTTTTCTCGGCCAATTTTGGTTGAAAAACCGGAAATTTCTTGTGGAATATTTTCAAACATTCCCGCTTCGTCTCGTATAGTTTCATTGACTTCCGACAGGTGGCAGCGCTGTACGGAGCTGTTAAAATGGCGTCTGTAACGGATGTGCGTTGCAAACAACGGGCAGTGATCGAGTTTCTTTTGGCGGAAAACCAGGGCATCTCAGATACTCATAGGCGCTTGCAGAATGTATACGGTGATCAGGCAGTGGACAAAAGCACGGTGAGTCGTGGGGCAAAGCGTGTGTCATCATCGCCGCAAGGTCAAGCAAGACTGATCTCCCGCGTGCGGGCCAGCCGTGCACAGCTGTGACTCCTGCAATGGCGGAGCGTGCGAACACACTCGTTCGAGATGATCGACGGATCACCATCAAACAACTCAGTGCTCAACTTGACATCTCTGTTGGTAGTGCTGTCACAATTGTTCACCAGTTGGGATATTCAAAGGTTTGTTCCCGCTGGGTCCCTCGTTGTCTAACCGAACACCATAAAGAGCAAAGGAGAACCATCTGTGCGGAATTGCTTGCTCGTCATGTGGCTGAGGGTGACAATTTCTTGTCAAAGATTGTTACAGGCGATGAAACATGGGTTCATCACTTCGAACCTGAAACAAAACGGCAATCAATGGAGTGGCGCCACACCCACTCCCCTACCAAGAAAAAGTTTAAAGCCATACCCTCAGCCGGTAAAGTCATGGTTACAGTCTTCTGGGACGCTGAAGGGGTTATTCTGTTCGATGTCCTTCCCCATGGTCAAACGATCAACTCTGAAGTGTATTGTCCTACTCTTCAGAAATTGAAGAAACGACTTCAGCGTGTTCGTAGGCACAAAAATCTGAACGAACTTCTCCTTCTTCATGACAACGCAAGACCTCACACAAGTCTTCCCACCCGAGAGGAGCTCACAAAACTTCAGTGGACTGTTCTTCCTCATGCACCCTACAGCCCCGATCTCGCACCGTCGGATTTCCATATGTTTGGCCCAATGAAGGACGCAATCCGCGGGAGGCACTATGCGGATGATGAAGAAGTTATTGATGCAGTACGACGTTGGCTCCGACATCGACCAGTGGAATGGTACCGTGCAGGCATACAGGCCCTCATTTCAAGGTGGCGTAAGGCCGTAGCATTGAATGGAGATTACGTTGAAAAATAGTGTTGTGTAGCTAAAGGATTGGGGAATAACCTGGTGTATTTCAATGCTGAATAAAACAACCCCTGTTTCAGAAAAAAAATGTGTTGCATTACTTATTGAACTGCCCTCGTATATTACCCAGATGCATACCCAAGACAAATAAAATTTAAATCGTCGAGTACCGTTACATAAATCGATAGTTCAGCTTAAACCTTGAACTCAAATCAGATGACAGCAATGCTAATTAAGAAAGTCAAGTGAGCCGTGTGCGGCTCTTGTTCATGCTCTTTATTTCTTGTCATCTCGTGTTTACGGTACTGCCACCTCGTTTCTTATTGGATTTACTGGCGTCGCTAAGTTGCTGGCTTGCCTGCCCGTGAGTCGCAGCAGCAGCGCATATCGATAAGTGGACTGTCGTACTATCTCTGGAGCGACCGCTAGTATTTCCGGAAAATGATTTGTCGGCAGTTCGGTCGGGACGCAGCGCCAGTGAGGTCCGCACAGCCAGTACTCGCCGACCGCTGGCGACACACGTGTACTGTCCGACGGAAGGAGATTGGGGCGGGAACGACGGTTGTTTGGTCGTTCGGTCGGTCGTCTCATAGGACGACGTGTATTTGGTCGCCGACCGCTTATGGAAGCTCTGTGCGTGTCGACTTGTGATTTCTCCTCGTTGTTCCACAGTGATTCGTTTTAGGATTGTCGGAGTTCTTGGTGCAAGTGTTTACGTGGAACTGTGTATAGTTTCTGTGATTTGCACTGAGCAGTTATGAATGATCTCTCCGTACTGGAGTAGGCAGTCGGTCGGTTGGGACAGAGCAGCGAGTGTGTGTTTCCGTGTTGATGCTGTCCGGCAAGGGGGTGTAGTTCGACAGCCTTGGTGTTTGTTTATATGTTTGAGTGGTTATTGTGCCTTGGCTATATTTAAACGCCAGTTTTGAAGACGTAGTGCTGCTGGTATCTTCGTCCTCGCTGATATTTTCCGTTGTGCCGTTGGTCGGGCGGAAGGGGATTGATTAGGTTGTTGGTCGGTCCTTCAGCCGTCCCTGGATCAGTTTGCCGCCCTATTATTGAATCTTACTTTTGGCTGCCTGTCTCACGTAAACTTATGTTAGAATTACCTCGTCAGGCCGACCCGTGGAACACTTCTGAGCACCACTGTTCTGTCGTTTTTAGATTGTGATTTACTTTTATGTGAAGTACTGTGCGTGAGCTTCAGCCGTCTATTAATATAGTTTGTTTTAATTTTAAAATAAGGCCTTCAGCCGAGTTAAATTAAGGTTTCAAGATTGAATTGTTTTAAACTTATTTTTAAAAAAGGAGATTTTGTCTATTTCAAATCTTTCTTATTCAGGCCTTAAGCCTTCAGTTCTTCAATGTTCAGTATGTGGCCTTCAGCCGAGTTTTTATGTAAAATTTTGTAACTAAGGTCTTCAGCCGTGTGTATTCCTTAAGGCAATTTTAATAATTTGTGTTCTGGCCTTCAGTCGTATTGTTTTTGAATCATTGTAAGGGCATGTATGATTAAGGGTCTTAAGGAAAACATAGTTGTACGTTTTGCGCAACTAACAGTGATTTTGGCCGCTTTCCACAACCACAACCTGATCCGCTCTGTCCTCCGAAACCAGATTTCATCTAGCTCACACAGAGCGACTGCATATTCACTCAACACAATACTACCGCCTGTTTCCCACACGTAATATACCATCCATGCAACAGGCATGCTTATGACGAGCGCCAGAGCCTGGGAAGAGTTCCATGCAAAACAGCTACACATACAGCTCAAAGATTAATCCCAGTTCACGCACTCCAGCAAGCACGCAGGGCGGACTCCGATACTGAACCCGCACTGGATGTGCCACACTTGCGTCAATCAAAGAGCACGCCCTTATCGCCAGCCGTCCGTCAGCCAGCGGCAGTACAAACTTGTCCTCCAGTGTTTCCTGTCTGACCGCTCTGGAGAGCCTGTATACAGAGAGAGTGGCCATATGTGAAGTTGCCCGTGATTGGTTGATTAGCTTTGGCGTCATTTTTCTGCCAAAATTCTCTCGCGTTTCCTATGTTCGCCGTGTTTTTGAGTTGAATTGAAGTTCAGAGGACTTTTGGAAACGATTAAAAGGTATTTGAATTATTGAGAGACTTGTTATGCGTTGTGCATGCATGCTCGATTTAGTTGTATATCGTTTTTAGTACGTAATTAGCGTTTGCGATCTTAAATACGAGTTGAAATAATGAAGCGTTTTGTGATGAAGTCGGTAGGCCTACATGTTTGAAGTAAACACGTTAGTAATTGCAGAGTATTGTTTTTGGCATTTGTAATTCGTTCTGCAGACGTTCGTAAACGATGCCAGGTTGTGGTGCATTTGGTTGTTCCAATAGAGGCGGAGGTGGATTTCGCATGTTAGCATTGCCAAGCAGTGAAGAAAGACGAAAGCAGTGGGCAGTCGCAGTCAACAGGACTCATATAAATCAAACAGGAGCCTTGTGGAACCCAACCAAGTACTCTTATCTATGCGAAGTAAGAGGCATTATTTTGGTTTCAGTATTATTGCCTGACTGTTGACACAGGCAAGTTGTAAGCACGTTTTCCGCAGTTGTCGTGGTTGCTGAAACATTATTCGTAGTAAATAATTGTAGGTAGTCTTGAAGACAGTTTTTAATAGGCTTACTTACTTTGGGGTGGAAGGGATACGGTAGTTTTCTTGTTATATTTGGTCGTTATTACAGTAGCTTAATAATACCTGATTAACATTACCAGATTTTTGTAATCCTTTTCTTTTGTTATCTAAGAGAGGTAGCCACTGTATATGAAAGAAAGTATTAAGCAGGTGTTTACTTGTGACATGCAAAAATTTGAAGACGTGACAAGAAGTACTAATACGTTTCACACGTTTTGCATGTAACAAGTAAACAACTGCTTACGATTTTCATTCATCTGACGTAATACAGGTGCGTTAAATCTTTAGCGATATGCACTTCCGATACAAAACAAATGCTATAGACTATTTTTTTATTTACCTTACTTTCATTGCAATATGTCTAGTAAACGAACTTTAAAGGAGATAAATGCAAGTAACGAATAATTTTTACAGCCACTGTATCAAATTTTCCTGTGTTGTACGTGGTAGGCTACTATGAGTATATTATAGCTGTAAAGAAAGGCATTTAACGAATGATTTCGCCATATTGTCTTGTGCTTTTGATTCGGTGAGTGCGTACTCCACTACTGAAAAAGTCCCGCACGCAGTTTGGCAGAAAAATGGCCGCCGTATCGTCCGGTTGGCCACTCTCACCCTATACAGGCTCTCTAGACCGCTCCACAACACTCTGCCCTCTGGCGGTCAACGTTCTCCTCGGTGGTATCCAGAGTTCCGTTCTTCTGCCGCAACCAGCTTCCCACACTGGCTCCTGACGGCGCTGATTTGGTGGGGCTCCCACCGGCAGAGCCCTCACACAGCAGCTCTGGCGCAGCTGAAGCTCTGTTCGCAGTCTTACAGGTGGCTGGAACGTTTGGTGTCTGGTGACGGCACAGTAACGTGGGGAGGATACCAAAGCCGTAGTTTGTTTTAAATGCACAGTGGCAGGGGAGAGTGTGGTATGGACCACTGGCAACGGAAATAATTCGTTTAAAGTTACGAAAACTATACTTGGATTCCGAGACACAAACTATTAAAAAGCTGCTGATGCTTAGTCACTCCAACAAAACTGACTAACGTGTTAACAGAGCAAGTACAGGCCGGCGACTGGTGAAGCGTTGCTCTTGGGGAGCGAAAAGAAAAAGAATTGTTATTTTTATACTTTTTTGAAAAATGTCAAAAAAGTGAATATTTTGGTGGGCCACTTGGCAACAGAATCAGGGATTGATTACACTATTATAATAACATACGTTGAGCATTAAATACCTGAATAAGAGCAGCATATTGATTTATCTGAGATCGTTCGGAAGAAACATTACCATTTCCGTGCATTTTTAAAGTCGCCATGTAGTCATACCCGGAACAACACTAAGGGACCAGACGATTTATAGACTTTAAAAGAAATGCAACACTGCACAATTAAAAAAGGAGTTGATTCAGAAATAAAAGGAAAACGATAATGTTCCTTCTGCCTCATGCTGCGTTCAGCCCATCAGCATCATCGTAATTTCTGGTGACGAACTAACACAAAATAATTATCATTCAAGTAAATGAGGAGATGGATATCATCAAGGTTTATTTACTAAAATAAGCACACTTATCTGTAACACGTGGTTTTTTTTATTGCTACGTACCTTTTCATATTAAATTATAATAGATGACCATTGTGGTTAAATACTTTATACATAACAGTTAAAATGTCCTCTTGATGCTGTCTGTTCGCAATCATATTTTCTGATTGTAAAAATAACAATTAGCTTATTCACTAATAATTTTTACATAAAATATAAAATACCGATGCGGAACGCAGCAAGTCGGCGTCCGCCTTTCATGGAATACAAACAGTAAAAGGTGAGGCGCCTAATGCTTCATTTGTCTTGAAAGAACAAAATTATTTTTTATATCATTAATCGATACATGTACATAGAGATTTATAGGCACCGCGCAAGAACGGCAGAGATAAAGAATAATAAATTCTCTCGCTGCTATGCGATGGTTCATTTCTTTTATTTACAATTGTTCGATAACTTTAGGCCATCAGGCGTTTACTATTGAGCGTATATTAATGTTTGTAAGGCGAAAATTACTGATATTACACTGGTCAGATCTTGAACCAATGAGAAATAAGTTATATTCTACAAATGAATAATGGAGTTCATTACCCACATTAGTACTCGTTTGATTCTTGACAAGTATGACTAGCATGAAACGAAAATACTTTGGATCTGGCAAAAATGTTGCCAGAAGTGCGCAAAACGGGTGGACGAGCAGGTAAATAAATTAATAAATAAAATCTGCACCACGACGGAATTTTCTGAATGGGACGGAAATCGGTAAATGGGATGTGAGTGCACGAACAAGCGCAAGATCAAAATTTCAGAAAAACTACATAATTTGTTCAAGGGAAAGAACTTCACAAATTGAGCATGTCAATAACGCGATGGTCGGCATCTGACCCTCATGCAAGCAACGATGCGGCTTGATACTGATTTGCCCTACCTTGGCGAGCACAGTCTCTGGCTCTCTCCTCAATTCAGAACGTTAGGAGCATTACGGGCAGAGCTCTCCAACGAGCTGAGGATTTCGATGACCTGACGCGCCAGTGGACAGAATCTGGCAAGACGTCCCTCAGGAGAATACCCATCAACTCTGTCACTCAGTGCCAAGTCTTATAACTGCTTGCAAAAAATGGTTCAGATGCCTCTGAGCACAATGGAACTTAACTTCTGAGGTCATCAGTCCCCTAGAACTTAGAATTACTTAAACCTAACTAACCTAAGGACATCACACACATCCATGCCCGAGGCAGGATTCGAACCTGCGACCGTAGCAGCAGCGCTGTTCTGGACTGAAGCGCCTAGAACCGCTCGGCCACCGCGGCCGGCTTAACTGCTTGCATAATTGTCGCAGATAGACTTCTTCAGTAAATCATCGAATTTTTCTTTTTATTTCATTTATTTTATTTTATTTTTTCCTACAGGGCATTTGCTTCAGGATGAACTTGATACATTACTGTGCCACGTGGTGTGTTCAAAATCGAACGATGTAGACTAAGACATGAGCATCGTAATTAAAATCACATGCATTTTCGTAGAAAAGGTTTAACATTTTTCCTGAAGAAATACGTATTTCAATTTAGAAATAAGCTAAAGCATGAAACACTAGGTTCGTTGATCTTTTAGTGCACGTGGGAGCAACTTTGCAGACAAATGCGATCTCACTAAGAAGCATTCTGCACTTGAAACCTGATGAACTACAACAGAAAGTATAGCAACGAAAATAACTACTGGATTGTAATAATGAAGTAAAAACTGGAAGTACTACATAATGAAATAACGGCTCGAAGCCTGATTCCGAATTGTAACATATTTCCAGCTACTGGTAAGCGTAATTCCAAGCAACAAACATCTGTGATAAGCCCTGTATTCTCCGGTAGCTTCATGACTACAAAATTAATGCGAAGTTGGTTTAGCTCATGCAGGCAAGAGCTAGTCTCTGGTCCTCACAGAACCTGTAAAACAATTTGATTCAACCTGCCATTTCTTCAGGAAGACTTACTGGACGGGAAGATTTACAGGATAGAAAGTGAATTAAAAGGTGTCACTAGGTGATAAATGCATTTTTCCACTGATTCTTCGTCTACAGACTCCACATAATAGTAAAGGAGTGTCATTCAATCTCCTACCTATAACTCGCTTGGACATTCCAAACGACAGATCGCATAAAACAGAACTGACAGTATTCGAAAAGAATAGTTCCCTCGTTAAGGTTTATGTTCTCTTTAAGATGCCTGTCAGCTAGTTAGGCAACTAATCACGTTTCCCTCTGAAAAGTTGTAAATACGTCCATCGTGAGTGGTAACGCCCAAAAAAGTAAAACTTATAAAGGCAGATAGAATGTTGGAAGATAATAATCAGCTGTGAAATTGCTTGCAACAAGTTCTGCATTATACTTCGCCACCTTGTTTGTAAATCATGCACGAGATCTACTTTCGTGTCCGCACCTGGCGTTACTCTTGGCATATTGATTATATAGCAATCAAAATATAATTTGCACTGTAAATAATGCTTGATTCTTGGTAAATAACATATATTCGTAAATTACTTTACTCCAAATGACACAACGCTAAATCTCCCTCTCAAACGCCACAACTCTACGTGTTCCGTCGTTTTGTGGTGATTAGGCGTAAACATGCAAACGGCGTATTGAGATGTTGCCCACATCGCATCATCGTATAATAAATCTTTCTGAACTAGTATGGTTATTGAAAAACCACTCGTGAAACAGTGAAGTGGAGCGCAACTTAATCGATATGTGCGTTCTTGATATTTTATGAATGATCCGGTAAATAGCTCACTCACTGTGCAATCCCAAGCTCACTTATTTCCTAAAGGGGAAACACTCAGGCAGGGATCCACACACAGTGTTCTGCTTTTCGGGGCCGATGTACTACAAGTTTTACAATCTCTCACCAAATTTACTAAATTTTTCAGACGCCCTTCTGCATCCCTTGCCCCTCTTTTTGTATCCATTTGCATGTTTCGTTGCAGAATGCGTATTCATATGCAGTGAAAGATTCATTTTGCATTTGTGTTCTTCAATTAGTTAAGCCTTCATTTGGGCACCATATATGTTTTGATAGAATTCAGTTAAGTATCACATTCTGAATCTGATTAGTACTAATTTTATTTGTGTATTACGAAACAAATGAAACTGCCCAACACAGGAAAGGCCGCTCAACTTAAAGGGGGTACTATACATACTAGGCGAAGGTACTTTCCCTCATCCAGCGGAAGTGTACCTTCGTCTCTGGAGGAGCGATGTATTCCCAGTCCTTCCTGTTTTTAAGAAGGGTCGTCGAAGAGGTGCACAAAACTATAGTCTTATCTCTCTGATATCAGTCTCTTGTAGAATTTTGGAACATGTTTTATGATTCAGTATTCTGACATTTATGGAAATCTAAAATCTCCTCTGCTGAAATCGACTTGGGTTCCGACAACAACGATCGTGTGAAATACAGCTCGCTCTGTACGTCCACGAGACCCAGAAAGCAGAGAATACAGGCACCCAAGTAGATGTGTTCCTTGGTATCTGGAAGGCATTCGATACAGTTCCGCATTGCCGCCTAGTGAAGAAAATAAGAGCGTACGGAATATCAATCGAACTGAAGAGTTTCTAGCATGTCATTCTGAACGGACAGACGTTCAGCCGCAGAAGTAACTTCGTGCGTGCACCAGGGAAGTGTTACAAGAACATCACCTTTTATAATATATATAAATGACGTAGTAGATAATATCGGAAGGCCATTGAGGACTTTTGCGGATGACGCTGTTCTACACAGAAAAGTAACGACGCTAGAAAATTGTAACGAAATGGAGAAAAGCCTGCAGAGGATCGACGTTTGGTGCAGGGCATGGCAATTGATAACGTAACATAATATATTGCTAACAGATAGACAGAATGCCCCTTTACTGTATGATTACCAAATTGCCCAACAATCACTGGAATCATTTACTTCGGTAAAGTATCTACGAGTAAGCGTACAGGGCGATTCGAAGTGAAACGAGCACACGAAATTAATCGCGAGTAGGGCAGATGTCAGACTGAGATTCATTGGAAGAGTCCTCAGGAAATGTAGACCCGTCGACAAAGGAAGTAGCTTACAAAACACGGCCAATACTTGAATATTGCTGGTCAGTATGAGATCCGTGCCAGATAATCGGTAGAGGAAATAGAGAAGATCTATAGAATATCAGCACGTTTCGATACAGATTCATTTAGTAACTGCAAAAAAAATTTGTCCTGACACAATTAATACATTTACACTTCTGTTTACACGTAAGAAATGCAATAATGTGCCCATTGTGCTCCCCTCGTGTTCATGAAAACCTCGGGGATATTTTTCCTGGGTTTTAGTTACTAGTGTAACTACATTTCGCGAGCGGACTTTGTATTTCTTTTACCAGGTAGTATGTGGCATAGATTTGACACTTTGAGAGAAGTAGCGCTACATTCCCAACCGGCCGAGTCAAGGCAGTGTCTCGTTTGTGTCCATCACTGTAGAGGCCAGTTCCAACAGGGGCAGGGCATTTATCAGCAATGACTTTTCCTTATAGTCACACCCGAATTGGGGCTGAAATGTTTCACCTCAGGGATATCTTTGAATTACCTCTCACGAAACTCAGCAGCGAAGTGTTCTACTCCGGAAGGATCTCTCTCTCTCTCTCTCTCTCTCTCTCTCTCTCTCTCTCTCTCTCCTAGCACTCTGAAAACTCTGCAAGACTACTTTGGGCATATCCACTTACCTGAATGACCAGCACATATCTTTTATCTTGAGAACAGCATTATCTGGTAGCAACCTTCGTCGCTGTGGCATAAGGGGCTGCTTCTCCGCACTAAAAGTTACCAACATTGATCAAAGAAGTTCTCCTCTAATGCAATTCATTTAGGAGTATGCCAATACCTGCAGAACTGTACGTCCTGTTGAAGTGTCAATTCATCACTTCCCCGCCGCGCGGGATAAGCCGAACGGTCTTGGGCGCTGCAGTCAAGGACTGTGCGGCTGGTCCCGGCGGAGGTTCGAGTCCTCACATGGGCATGGGTGTTAGTGTTTCTCCTTAGGATAATTTAGGTTAAGTTATGTGCAAGCTTAGGGACTGATGACCTTAGCAGTTAAGACCCATAAGATTTCACACACATTTGAACATTTTTTTCATCACTTCCCTTCCGCTCTGTTGTATTGCTGTCAGAGAGGGCAATAAAAAATCTTGTCCTGAATTCTACGTACTACTCTGGAAACCACTGGAAAGTGATTGGCACTGCGTACTACTCATTGTACCTTCTGTTAAGCTTCCCTGTTCCATTCGCTTATCGTCGGAAGGACTTACTCAGCACATTGAAAAGCCAAAACAACTGTCGATGAAATTAAAAGAAAGGATGGTATCTTTAAGAGTGAGATGGGGAGTCCACTGTTAAACGAGGAAAGAGAGCGGCTCAGCTAAAAGAATAGACTGAAGTCCTCTATGACGGGAAGGGATTGTCTGATGACGTCATAGAAGAACAAATTGGAGTCTATATGGAAGAGAAAGGGGACGCAGTATTAGCATCAGAATTAAAAAGCGCTTTGAAAGACGCAAGATCAAGTAAGGCTGAAGGGATATAATTATCCCATGGGAATTTCTAAGACCACCGGAGGAAGTGGAAACAGAACGACTGTTCAAGTTGGTGTGTAGAATCTATAAGATTGGCGACATACCGTCAGACTTCCGGAAAGACATCATCAACACAGTTTCGAAGACAGCAAGAGCCGGTAAGTTCGACAATCATCGGGCAATCAGCTTAACAGCTCACACTTCCACGATGCTGACAATAATAATATGCAGAGCAATGGAAAGGAAAATTGGGGCTGTGTAGATGACGATCATTTTGACTCTCGGAACGGTAATGATTCCAGAGAGGCAGTTTTAATGTTGCGCTTGGTAAATGAAGCAAGACTGAAGAAAAATCAAGACACGTTCATAAGATTTTTCGACCAGGAAAAAAGAGTTCCACAATGTAAAATTGTGCAAGATGTTCCTAATTCAGAGAACATTAGGGGTAAGCTACAGGGAAAGACGAATATTATACAATATCTACAATAACATGGATTGAACAATAAGATTTGCAGATCAAGGACGAAGTACTCGGATTATGAATGGTGTAAGACAGCGATTCAGTCTTTCGCCCCTGCTGCTCAAATTATACATCGTAGAAGCAATGATGGAAGGAGAGGCCAGCCGGAGTGGCCGAGCAGTTCTAGGCGCTACAGTCTAGAGCTGCGCGACCGCTACGTTCGCAGGTTCGAATGCTGCCTCGGGCATGGATGTGTGTGATGTCCTTAGGTTAGTTAGGTTTAAGTAGTTCTAAGTTCTAGGGGACTGATGACATCAGGTGTTAAGTCCCATAGTGCTCAGAGCCATTTTTGAACCAACACTACTACTGTATATTCCCTCTTAAAGAAACTTTGTGAATTTCAGTTTACCATTTCTGCTTTCTTTATATAAATATGCGCGCCTTGACGGCAAATAATTACACCTTCAGTGCGGGAGCACTCTCTGGTCGACCTGTTGTGGGAATCAGGTGAGCTGGCGAACAATGAGTATGAAGGACAGGGGAATGACGTGCGTAGTGTGCGACAAATGGGAATTTGGTTTGCATGGAAAGCGTAATCGAACAGCCAAGGCGCTTAAGACGACCACTCTAGATAAGTGGCAAATCCGGGTTCGGCATCCTTCACAAATTTTCACTTGTCACCAATGAATTTATTTCAATGCCCGATCGAAGCTGATGGCGGAATTTCTCATCCGTTATTTCTGCTTTTGCTTTGCTACCCCACAAACTGAAGGTGGCAAGGGTAAAATACAGGAAGCGAAAGGCTATTTACAATTTGTACAGAAACCATATGGCAGATATAAGAGTCGAGGGACATGAAAGGGAAGCAGTGGTTGGGAAGGGAGTGAGACAGGGTTGTAGCCTATCCCCGATGTTATTCAATCTGAATATTGAGCAAGAAAAATTTGGAGTAGGTATTAAAATCCATGGAGAAGAAATAAAAACTTTGAGGTTCACCGATGACATTGTAATTCTGTCAGAGACAGCAAAGGACTTGGAAGAGAAGTTGAACGGAATGGACAGTGTCTTGAAAGGAGGATATAAGATGAACATGAATAAAAGCAAAACGAGGATAATGGAATGTAATCGAATTAAGTTGGGTGATGCTGAGGGAACTAGATTAGGAAATGAGACGCTTAAAGTAGTAAAGCAGTTTTGCTATTTGGGGTGCAAAATAACTGACGATGGTCGAAGTAGAGAGGATATAAAACGTAGACTGGCAATGGAAAGGAAAGCGTTTCTGAAGAAGACAAATTTGTTAACATCGAGTATAAATTTAAATGTTAGGAAGTCGTTTCTAAAATTATTGCTAGGAATGCTGAGATGGGAACTAATAAATCACTTAATCCGATTTTGCCTGTTATACTCAGACATCGTTGTCGGCAGACACCAGAAGTGAGATTATACCTCTGTTATGGTTAATTGCTCGATTGAAAAACTATGTTTCAAGCACAACAATACCTAATAATTTTTTCGCATAATTAATTCTGTAACCTCAATGTAACTGTGATGTAATTTCTGCTACATGTATCTATTGTTGTTTTGTAAACGATTTGACAGAGTTAAATGCTAAAAAATTTATTCAAAGGAACCAATTAAAAGGAATGTTGTAATGATGATGTAGTAAAAACGCTGACCAAATCAGTCTGCTATTTTATGGAGCCAAAGAAGACGTTTTAAGTAAGGTGTATTGTCGCTGGGCGCATAAGCGCGGAGTCGGGCAGAAGTAATCGGCGGAGAGAGTTGCTAACGACAAGAGGTCAAGTGGAGATGCGGTGAGCGGGAATGTAAGGAGTAAACGGTAAGAATTGTTATATACGGCCAGGCATATTATGTATTTGAAAATGGGTACAGTACATTGTCAGTAAGAGGAATTAATATTCGAGAAGAGTACTGTGGTCTTAGACTTGTTATATGAAGCGACGATAAAGAAGAACAGGTTGCCATACATGTCGCTGAAAAATGCTTTACATCGCACCACGAGGATCTGATCAAAGTAAACTCCGACCAGTTTAGATCTTTAGACTACACAAGGCTAACCAGCTCAGTAGTTTTTCTTAGCTGAATAACAGAGCGTTTAGTGCAGCAAGTGTTACAGTCTAATGAACTTTACCTCAACAATTTACTTAAGAGGGTCCTATCTTATCACCATTATTTACTCCGAGAATACCACCATTGAAAGAATAGGAAAATATGGAAAGTGATGAGCTTATTAATTTCGATAACTAAGATAAACAAGTGCAATTAACAAAACTAAAAAGTATCTAAAACTGTCACTTAACAAAAGCACAATTTAAATGAATGTTGACGAAATATTAATTCAGAGTAATACATTCCATGTTTTTTGTGTGCACTGCAGACGGTGCTCACATTTGCAAACAACGTAACAGCATACTATAAAATTACTGATTCTTCCCCAAATGAAACATTCCATGGCTTCCAGAAATAACTTACTATAAACAGACAATGAATGTTTGTGAACTTTTGGATTTCTAAAATCAGTAACAGCGTTACAGTAAGTAACTTTGAGCTATTCCTTAAGCAAACTATTTTGCAAACAATTAACTTTCACGTACATGCGTTCAGTACAAGTTATTTTGGTGGTCTTATGCTTAACTTTAGGTCATGCTATAAACTGTGTTGTTGCATCTGAGCTCGTGTCAGTGCCTTTGGTTCGGTTCTCTCCTGATTGCAATTCAGTGATTAGTTCATAATTACAGTTTATAGATAGTTCATAATTATAAAGTAATTTTTCTCACAAGGTGAGCTGGTGACAATTCTTGAGTAATTTTCAATCTAAAATTATAATAGATTCAGTTCATTTAATCCAAATTTCACTAACTATTCTTATTTTTTTCCCGTTTTGGTCAAAATTTCCTTCGATCGTTATCTTGCAAAAGTTGTCGCACGATAACGATTCGGTTATAACTGCATCTTAAGTTATCCAGATTTTCATTTTTCTTCGGAGCAGATGCCTTCCCCAAAAAGTGAATATTAGGTGCACGTGTCACATAAAAATCCTAATTAACCGTAGCGAAGGTCCTTTATAGATTGAATTTCTGAAAATGGCTCATTGTGGAGTGTTTTAAATTATTAACCTATTAACTAGTGGTAGACTGAGCATAACTGAACCTCGCGGCCAACGACAAGGCCAAGTCATTGCTTGATTTAAGTAGAAATTTGGTAGAGGACCATTTTCGAGTAGAATTAAGAATGAGGTGACTAGCCAACATTTCTGTCATGTTCAGGATCATAGTGAGCCACTCGGTTACACTGCTAAGGGCGTTAGGTTAGCGAAATCGGCTCTTTGTCTAAGTGTTAATGACCATGTAGCTGTAAACAACATTCTAGAATGTGAGGTCGTGGTCCAAGAACTTTTCTGCTCCTAGGAGCAGAAAAGTTCTTGGACCACGACCTCACATCCCGGAAAGTATATCAACAGCCATGTCACCCGGTCGTGAAAGCCTTCATTCTACAACATTCTAGAAGGTATGCGACCAGATAATGGATCGCGTGTTCTCTTCACCAGTAAACTCACACTTTTACTGAATTTTATAATAAATTAATGGGAGTGTCCAAAACGTTCGGTTCAATGTTGAATGTCGTGGATTCCGGGAATTCAGATCGAAACACACTATAGTAAATGACGCCACCGACAATAGTAAAACTGGTGGAAACAGGAGAAACATCTCTTTGGTACCGTTAGGCAGGTTATTACGTGCTGGACTGCCCTGTACCCTGAGACTGCGCAGAAAGAAGGTGACGCCATGGTGGCGGCGGCTCACTGAAGGAAGTCCCGAGGGCTGCTAAGGGCTGCAGTAAGATAGGGGCTGTTCCCGACGCTAGTTTGCTCTTTGCTTGCACCACTTTAAATCATGAGGCAGTAAGTGCTCCACTTCACTTGCGTATCAACATTTCCTTGCTCTGTTATCGGTGGTGTATCATCCTCAGATTTGTAAGCCTCCCCTTTTCGAAAGCAATCATGGACGAATAACAGAGAGTTGTTTCTGGTGTTGGGCCAAGTTCTTGTTGATTTTGAGATTCACGGGCCATCATAACCGATGAAGTTTACAGGTTTTAAAAGTTCTGTCGGCTGTCCTACTGCTTGGTTGTGGTTTTTGAAAAGAAGACGGGCTGTGTTTCAGATTTTGCAAGCAGTGAGTTCTTTTTCAAGTTTCAGACTAAAAAGAGGTATTTACTGCATAACCGTAAATATATTCAAGAGATGAGTTAGGTCAAAGGGAAATTTGTCCCTTTAAATGCCAATCATTTGAGCGAGGTTGGGGCTTGGCAAGTGCTGTTGATACCTGGGGGAATTTTCGGATGTACTAAGCGATAAATTATGAGTCTACGATAAGAATGAGTACAAAATTCAATGCACTGATCAAATCACTGGCTCCCAGTCACCTTACCAGTGTCTCCCCCAATAATGAAAATTTTGTGAAAATTCACAGATTAGTTGCTGGAGGTTACTGTGATTAGGCTACCAGTCTCTCCGTAAGCATCCGTGCGTTTCTAGTTCCTAAAGCCAGCGGTGGGTGTTATCGCCCAGTAGTTGATTGCCGCTCCCGTGATTAAAAGGTAGTATTAGAATCGATGCCGTTACCTTACCTCCATAATTGTTTTACTTGGTTTTCAAGAGGTCGATATTTCACCGTTCTAGATCTGAATCAGGCCAAACATCAGGTGCCATTGGTCAAAGAGTCAAAGCTCCTAACTGCATTTTGCACAGACTGGAATCTGTTTGAATGTAATCCTGTTCCTTTTGGGTTAATCTTTAGAGTATCAGCTATCTGTTAACTGTTACAGAAACTGTGGCTAAAACCTTTGCTAAACACTTGTACATTTATCAGAATATAAATATTTGTTTTCAGTTTGTTGCTCCTTGCCTTTAAAAGTTTTCCCGTAGTGGTGAATCAGTTTTACTTATTCTGGTACTTGTTACATAGGTCTCTGTGGTAAATAAATTATTTAAATTATTTTATTTACCCTCATTAATTTACTACTCCCATATCCTAGTTCCATACCAGTTCAAATATCTCGTACAGATCCCAGACTGACGAGCAGTATTCAAGTACTGATCGAGCCAGTGTTTCGTGAGTTTCTTCCGTTGTTAATGGACTACATTTTCTGACGATTACTCCAATGAATCTCACTCTGGCTTCCACCTTACCAGCGATTAATTATATGTGGTCGTTCCGCTTCAATTCCGCACGCATACGAGGTGTGGCTAGAAAAAAACCGGACTAGTACTGGTGAAACAATAAAACGAATGCAATAAGGCTGAAAGTCGCGTGGCCTGTCACGTGACTCTCGCTCCGTCTACTGCTCGAGTTTCATCTGCCTCCTGCACTCAGTCTGCCCGTGGCGTCTGTTTTAAGTAGTTGACGTTTTGTCTGTGCGTCGGAAAATGTTGAGTGTACAGAAAGAACAGCGTGTTAACATCAAATTTTATTTCAAACTAGGAAAATCTGCAAGTGAAACGTTTGTAATGTTACAACAAGTGTACGGCGATGATTGTTTATCGCGAACACAAGTGTTTGAGTGGTTTAAACGATTTAAAGATGGCCGCGAAGACACCAGTGATGACACTCGCACTGGCAGACCATTGTCAGCAAAAACTGATGCAAACATTGAAAAAATCGGTAAACTTGTTCGACAAGATCGCCGTTTAACAATCAGAGCAGTGTCTGAGTTAACAGGAGTTGGGTACATTTACGCCCTGAGTGAAGCTCTCTTTGCTTTCGTAGCAGCTTTCTAAGAAGTTTGCCGAACCACCGCTCATCTTTTCATCCCTCACAACTTTGGTCGGCAAACACTTGCCTAACGCGTATTGCGCAACGCTCTGGAACTTTGTCCATTGATGCTCAGCATTGTCAGCGCTAGAGATGAGATTTTCTTGTTGACCTGTCAGATAATCTAAAATGTGGTCCAGTTTTGAGGGTGGTTATTATTCAGCAACCGTATGCTAGTTTCAATATAAGATTAAACAGCCAGCCGGTTAGACATAAACGTTAGGTACATTGACCTAGGTTGTGACACCTACTAGAGGTACCTTTATCAGAACGAACAGTTGCTGAATCATAAAATTACGTTGCTAAAAAGTAATAGTCAGAATCTGGAGCAGCTATGCTCAAGTCAAAATTAAAATGAAACGTTGTAGCCTTTGCTACGCGCACCCAGCTGGGAACAACATCAGACTGAATCATTCTGATGAAGACTCCCATAGTAGGTGTCTAAACTTAGGTCAATGTACCTAACGTTTATGTGCAACCAGTTGGCTGTTTAAACTTATATTGAAATGTAAAAGGTGTTCCCTGTCGCTCTTGCGTAACAGAAAGAACTTCCTAGCTTTCTTTTTTCTGTATTCATGTCTACAGTCGCGTTGTAACGGCCTTTTCATCACTGATTCCCTGCTCTACATCAAATGAATGGAAAAAGTTAGATCTGTGTGTCGGCAGCAGGTCTAACATGTTAGTTTTACGAGTCAGTTCTCTGATTAACTACTAAAGATGATTTTTGGATAAGGCACTTAAAACAGTTTCACGCAATCAACGGATTAGTTCACCTTCGGTCCTTATGCGAGCAGCAAGTAGGTATTCGACTTGCAATTGACTGACAGAGTTGTTGTATGTCTTCCTGAGGAATATGGTGTCAAATTCTGTCTAAAGGCGCGTTAGATTGACAGTATCCCGAGCTGGTTGGTGCGTCCTGCCCATAGCGCTGCATATGTTCTCAACTGCGGAGAGAACCGGTGATCTCGCTGGCCAAGGTGGGGTTTGACACGTAGCAACACAAGCGGTATAAACTCTCGCCTTGTGCAGGCGGACATCATCTTGTTGAAATGTAAGATCAGGATGGCTTGCACCAAGGGCAACAATACGGGACGTAGAATATTGTCTACGTACCTTTACGCTGTAAGGGTGGCGCGGATGACAACAAAAGGGGTCCTGCTATGAAGACAAGTGGCACCTCCGACCATCACTCCTGCTGGTGCGCCGTGTGGCGGGTGACAGTCAAGGCTGGTACCCCACCGCTGTCCGCGCCGTCCCCAGATACGCCTTCGACCTGGAATCTCATCAACTACAGTAGAATTGACTTCAGTGATGAATACCGCTTCGAACTGAGCCCCAATGACCGGCGAACACTCGACAGGAGTCGCCCTGCGTACCAGCCTGCTTGTCGCCGGCCACACGGCACGACAGCCAGTAATGGTGGTTGGGGTGCCATTTCGTTTCATAGCAGGAACTTTTTCCTTGTCACTCGGAGCACCCTTGCACTACACTCATACGTCGACGATGTTCTGCGCCCCGTTTTGTTGCCCTTCATGGTAAACCATCACGGGCTTACATTTTAGCAAGATAATGCCCTCCTGCACGCGACGAGTATTTCTACTGCTTGTCTTCGTGTTTGCTAGCAAGGTCACCGGATCTCTCCCCAGTTAACGTTTGCAATATTATGGGCAGGACCATCCAACTTGCTTGTGATTTTGACTATCTAACGGGCCATTTGGACAGAATGTGGCAAGATATCCCTCAGGAAGACTCCAAATAACTCTTTCAATGAATGTGTGGTGTGAGTACTGTAAGACCTTCGGTACACACACCATCAGATTATTCGACTTGTCGCTCTAACGAAGTAGGCGAGTGTCATCAATATGTCTCATGGTTTTATCGTGGCGTGTTTATCTTCTGCCATTAGGTCAGACGATAGAAATGCCACTTGCACGCTTAGAGTAGCAAATTGACGGTGACCAACTTTAAACAGAACTTGATTAATTTTCACACACATTTATTAAAATAATAACAACATAAAATTACTTAACTTGATTCTGGATGCTATTCATATTTGACAATCTGAAGTTCCTTTGGTATTGGTACGTTAATCTTATTCTCACATATCTCTGATACTTGACAAAGTGTCTATTTTTTTACTTCATGGCTATGTACAGGAATATGGTAATCTTATTAGGCCCAGACTGAAACTTGACTATAGACTGGTACAGACTAATGCAGACTAATGCAGACTGACTAATCGGAGGTCTGTACACTCGTTATAATACTTCGAGCGTTCAGGTATCACTGCGCAAGTCTGATCCGCGAGGAGAAAAGGTTCTACGTTAGCAGCAATCTCATTGGCTGCGTGACATATTAATACGCGAATCGGCGGCAGCAGAATTTGGTCCGTCTCTATGACAGCGCCATCTCGTAGTGCGGAGACGGACGAGCGCTGCGCCTGCGCTGTTGTGCTTAGCGGGGCGCGCTCTAGTGGGAAAGTTGTGTACGCGCTGACTACGCGGAACTATGTACACAACATCATGCCAAGCCAAATAACTGCCTTGCATAACAGTCAGAGGTGGACAAGTGGATTGTAGACTTGCTCAATTTGTGAAGCTTTTTCTCTTGAATAAATCATCCAGTTTTTATAGGCCTATGCTCCGTTTCACACATAGTGCGCAATAGTCACCGTTTCTTTGGAAGTTTCTTTACACAGCATTACCTGGAGGGTTTCTCTCATCGTCAAATGTTCCACCAGATACACGTATACGCAGTTCCTAATATGTACGTCTTTAGTGGCCCACCGGAAGGCACCCGCAGGGTTCCAATTAGGCATGTCTCTCAGTTTCTCCACTTGTAACTCCAAGCGACTTGGAGTCCCTCAGGCGGACATAATAATTGTGCCGTAGCACATCCGTCTTTCCCGCCGCTGGCTGTGCGTATTCAAATTTATTCGGCGGTGGAACAGGCGAGAGGTCGCTAGCGAAGCGTGACAAGTGGCCGGAGCTCCTGTGGGCGACAGACAGCCGCGGTGGAGAGGAGTTATTTGGGAAGCGGCCAGTGAACGGACCAGTACCGGCAGCCAGGGGGCGAGGCCCGCCTTCTGGACAGACGGAGCAGGAAGCGCGTAGCGGAGCAGCGAGGCGGCCCGCAGGACTGACGGCCGAGTCTGACAGGCGTTTCCTGCCGACGCGGGGCATCGTTCTGGCTGGAGTAGCGGGCTGGAGCAGCCGAAGTCTCTGATCCCAGGAATGCAGCGCAGCTGGGAGCGAAGATCGGGCTGCTGCGACGTGTTTGCTGGCACGACAATTAGACGAGTGAAACTTCCTGGCAGATTAAAACTGTGTGCCGGACCGAGACTCGAACTCGGGACCTTTGCCTTTCGCGGGCAAGTGCTCTACCAACTGAGCTACCCAAGCACGAGTCACGCCCTGTCCTCACAGCTTTAATTTTGCCAGTACCTCGTCTCCTACCTTCCAAACAAGGTACTGGCAGAAGTAAAACTGTGGGGGCGGGGCGTGAGTTGTGCTTGGGTAGCTCAGTTGGTAGAGCACTTGCCCGCAATAGGCATAGGTCCCGAGTTCGAGTCTCGGTCCGGCACACAGTTTTACTCTGCCAGGAAGTTTCATAGCAGCGCACACTCCGCTGCAGAGTGAAAATCTCATTCTGGAGTTAGACGAGTGTTTGCTTGCAGTGAGGAGTGGAGGCGGTAGTAGATACGAGTGACCCACAGCGGGGCAGCGCAAGCAGGCCGCTGTTGCGCCTAGTGTGACCTACTAAAAGAGTACTAGCTAAAGGAAGTATGACTACCGAAAATGAAATTGTCATTTTTGTTGGATTTCATTGCTTCAGCCTTCCGATATTCTGTATGCAGCAGAGTGTACGTGCTGTTGGTTCTATTGGGATTTCGTCTTTGTTTTTTCTCAGTTCAGTAATGCGTGGTCCAATCAATTAATGTAACACTAAACCGTGAATTTACTTTCAAAACCTTTTCTTAAGAATTTACTTTATTTACTAGCGATTTATCAAGAACATTAACACATTTAATCACACTACGTGAGCGTGGAAGTAGTTGCCAATGCGTAACTGATGATACAAATTAATTTTTTTTAATAAATGGAAATTTAATTCCTAAAAGCCGCTTTTTGTTGAAACAAATTTAAAATCATAATCAGAAAGTACCCTGTAAATATCAAGTTACAATTTATTCAGAGGCAGAAATAACATTTTTTTATTTTTTGTAGTATGAACTTTCGGGCTGAGAACCTTGCCGCTCCCTCTTAACACGGCCGTAGTCTCGACCGCTCACAACAACCTCTGAAAGACTACACTGGTGCAAATCTACAACACACCAGATTACTTTAAACTAAAAATTTTAACAACTCACACAAACGCATTAACTATGCACCCTGTAAGAGGGATGGAAATGGTAAAAAACACTCACATTAAAATTATTTGCCACCGAAAGTGCAACTTGTTTTTAAAATAACTCCTACGGTGGAAGGGTGGCAACTTTATATACTAAAATGACCATTTAAATAAAGTCCATGAAATGCAGATTTACATAAAATGTACCAACATGCTCTATATTACACATATACCACCTCGCAAGATGATAAGCAAGATAAAAGCATATTTCAGGAATTCGCCCTTTACACCTTAAGCAATACATTCGTTAACACCGAATCCGACAAACATGAGAGAGGCAGCTATTAACGTACGGCAGACCGACAAACACACCGACAGACACTAACTGCCTAACAAATACGGACGAGAGGCAAACGAGCAAGCTGGGGACGAGAGACTGACCAAGAAAACAAGTAGAATTTAACAGGTAACTCAAACGACATATCACGAATCACTTAACTTCTAATAACTGCGATTTCTCGCGAAGACCTGGCGCAGCACCCCCAAAACGCTCTCCCGAACCGTCCGCTGCCAGCCGCTTCAACGGACGCAGGAAGGCGCGCCGAACTCCCGTCTCACGGCGTCGCAGCTCTCACCGGCCAGACCGGTGTCGTGGGTTGACTCCTGTTGCTCTCGTGTCGGCGCTACTATCCCTCGCTATACGGCGCGGCCCACTGGACTCACGTGGCGACCTCACACGCACCGACACTCAAGGTGGACAAGTCATCTGGTGTCTCAGTGCGCGACCGACCAACCGATCGATCCAACCGCCAATGCCCATTGCCTGAACAAACTCGAGCAGACTGGCGGCCTAACACATAGTAGGACTCCGGACGACAGACAGACACTGACTGCCCCACACTGACCCGGCTGACCATCTGACTAGACTCTCCCCGACTCACAGACTGACCCCTAGCGAGCTCATAGCGCCCCTTAAATACACGTGAACAGGCAACCTTTCCCCTTTCCCACCAGAGGGAGACACCAAAGTTGCGATTGCCCCAGCGGCGCCACTGCCAGAAACGGAGGGCGACCGCTTCTCACTACGCGCTGTGGCGCGCTCTTCAAAACAGCAATTTTTACCACGGCACAACACCTATGTTCGACGTTAACGTGCAATAACCACTCACAGGCGGTTTCTGGCAGCACTAGCAGTGGAGGATATATAAACGTATAGGGCGGACCCGAAAACCGTACAGTCGTTGTAGTAATGGGGAAACGGAGAGCTTCATCTGACGTCCAAAAGGCGTGATCATTGGCTTTCAGGTCAAGGGAGGAAGCATTTCCAAAACAGCTAAGTTCGCGAACAATTCGTTTGCAGCCGTGGTTAAAGTATACCTCTCCTGTTCCAGAATCGTATGGTTCGCGGGAAGAACGACTGCCGGAAAGCCTCCGTGCGCGTCGAATCTAATTTTACATTCGTGATCTCCGCTGGAGGTCTAAGTAGGGGTAAGCAATATATTCGATACCTCATCCAGAAACGCACCCTCTCGAAACCTGGACAGCAAGCTACACCGCGATGCAGAGTGCCTCTCTTACAGAGTCTGCCACTTGAGTTTGCTAAACATCTCCGTAACGCTGTTACGCTTACCAAATAACCCTGTGACGAAACGCGCCGCTCTTCTTTGGATCTTCTCTACCTCCTCTGTCAACCTGACCTGGTACGGATCCCACACTGATGAGCAATACTCAAGTATAGGTCGAACGAGTGTTTTGTAAGCCACCTCCTTTGTTGATGGACTACATTTTCTACGGCCTCCCCAATGAATCTATGATGAATGCTGGCCATCGGTGACGAAGGCTGGAATTTGCATGCCAGTAACTTAACTGGACGCCCGCTGATTGGGGACAGGTGACCTTTCCGGACGAATCAAGTCTATGCTCCACCAGGCAGAGAGCCGTTGGCGTTGATGGCGTGACACATCTGAAAGCAAATACCATACAACAATCATCGGAATCGCCCAGGACCGAGGGTGCATTACAGTCTGGGGAATGTATCCGCGGAATTCCCTGGATGATGTCGTCACTCTGGAAGACACAAAGGATCAACACAAGCAAGTATCTATCCTGGGGACTCTGTTCACCCCTACATGCAAATTGATTTTCCTTGGCACGATGACATCTTCCAGCGGGACAATGCAGCGTGTCAGCTCGCGGTGTACATGAGTGGTCCGCAGAGCGTGAGTTTACCGTACCCCCCTGTCCTCCAACTCCTCGGAATCAAGCCCAGCCAAGTATCTGAGGGATCACCTTGTCCGGGCTGTACACGCTATGTATACTCAAGTCGGTAATGCCTACAACCTGATTGACACCCTTCCCGCACGTCTCGCAGCATTGCGTACTGCAAAGGTAGTTATTCGGGCTTTTGACAGGTGATCGCAGTAAGGTAACTGGATATCGTAAATATAATGGGCTTTGGTTATGTACATTTTGGAATTTGGTTTTGGGATGAAATTTGGTATTTAGTGTCTCGTATTCTTTCGCTGTGAGTTGTTACTTGTGTACCTTAATTCACCCTCTTGTGCTGTAGCCTTCATGAACTCAGAGGGTCTGATTTATTTACATTCTATCTACTGTCCTACTCTGTTGTTAAACTGTGTGTCCATTTGTGCCCCCTTACTGTAAATCCTCACACGACCCACCAGGGTAGCCGAGAGGCTAATGCACTGCTTCCTGGACTCGGGTAGGCACGCCGGTCCTGGATCGAAACCGCCTGGCGGATTAACGACGATGGCCTGTCTGCCGGCCGGACTGGATGTGATTTTTAGACTGTTTTCCACATCCTTCTAGGTGAATATCAGGCTGGTCCCAACGTTCCGCCTCAGTTACACGACTCGCAGACATTTGAAAACGTTCGCGCTATTCCATGGCTTACACTAGACGCAGACAGCTGCGGTACACTAATTCTGTCCCGGGGGGTTCGGGGTGGCGGCAGGAAGGGCATCCGGCCACCCTCTGTAACCAACACTGCCGAATCAATAGTAACACAACCAACCCCGCGTTGAAGAGGGGTAAAGGCTCCTAGAAAGAAAGAGATCAAGACTGTAAGCCCTCACAAGTAGGCCTACGCGATGCTAAACGTGGTGGATTTGCACGAGTGCCTGACCGCGAACAAAATTGTGACGACCAGAGAAAGTTAGGAACGTTTTCTTGCCTGCATGTATATCAGCGTTCCGGATAGCCACACAAAAGCGCCTTCGTGTAAATGACATGCGGATATATACGACTTCGTAATATCAGGGCTTTTGTCCTAAAATATGTCGAAGCTTGTAGACTACTGACAGTCTTGTTCCGTATGAAGATCAGACGAACACGTATAACTATTGCTATTACAGCCGCTGTCAATATATACAAAAGTCAAAGAAAATTAGATACTCGGGAGAATCATACTTCTTTCATCTTAAAAACTGCGAGACAGTTTCCCGGATGACTATAGAAAATATTTAAGAACGGACAGTGATATCTTCGAAGCATTATTCCACATCATAAAGGTAAACATAGCCGGAAGGACACCACGACGACAGAGACTTACCGCTACGTCTACTGTCAATTACAATCTTCAGTTTCTTCCTTGAGACAGAACTCCACAGGATTTGTAATTTCCTTTTCCAGCACTCAGGCCTAGGTTCTGGAAAATTGTTTTGTAAAATACATCTAGCATGTCATTGTCTCCAGTCTTCAATGTCTTACTTATATAATCTTTACGTTTCACGTCCTACTGGCATTTTACCGGCATGCTGTATGAGGTACAGTTCATATGGACATTTCTGAGCATGCATCTGGGTGGTCCGCGTTACATGTTGCGTGTGGAGACTCCTGAGAAATGAGACCACCTAAACGTCCATTTAATTAGAGATGCTTCCAAGAAGTGCACGGAAGATATCATTTTACCTACAGAGACTTTATGTATCTGATTTTATTTATATGTCTGTGTTAATTCCGAAGCTGGATAAATCGAGAGTTTAAGGGCCGAGAAATGCACACACGTACGAAACAAAGACAAAATAGCTACCAAGTATCGAGTGCTGTGACAGTTACCGTATTATTCGAATGCTCAGTGGATGCCGGTATGTAAAATTTTTATGACTTTTCTACCCTCACATATCCTTTCCTGTACAAGAGACGACATTTCATAAATGAAAATGTATTGATAACCCAAATGATACAATATGTCTGACAACACATTTTATGGACTCTTTCATAAGCTTCTGACATGTCTTTTAACAAGACGGTTGTTCACTGAATCCGAGGAGAATTGTATTAATCAAAACTGTAAAATTATTAGTATGACTTTTCCCTCTTTCTAAATCAGAACTGAGAATGCCCTAAATAACGGTTGTTCTCTAACCATGATTCGTAGCGTCGTTTAATCATGGGTTCGAGCGTTTTATCTGTGTAGGAAGACAAGGAACTTTTCTTCTAGTCTCTATTTATCAGGCGAACTGCAAATTGTATTTTCCAAGTTGGAATCATCAACTTACGTCAACAATACGTCCAGACTTAATTAAAGACTGTGCGTGGTGTCTGCAACGCATTTCCTGACATAATTTTAAGGTTAGAACTGTATTTTTGCTGCAGTCCAAGTGAGAAATTACGTATGTTCTCGATAAAAGTCACGATAAGATAAAGGAAGTGAATGACAGCTATTGGTATCAATGTACCCTGCGTGTTTTGATTTAAACTCCTTCCGATTGCTTATAAACGAAGCTCCAGGCTCTGAACACCTTCAGACTGAAATCTCTCTTCAGCCAAATGATGATCTGAGCATCAATAACCAAACAAATTGCTAAAGCAGACTGCAGCGGAGTATAAAAACACGTTAGTGGCTACGCGGAACGTTCCGAAAGTAAGTTTCTTCATATTTTCGCACGGAAACTTTATTACCAAAAACAAACACACCATGGCACCATGAACTATTCACCTCGCACTATTTCGACATAGTCGCCACCGACATTGAGACGTACGTCGTAGCCGGCAGCGGTGGCCGAGCGGTTCTAGGCGCTTCAGTCTGGGACCGCGCGACTGCTACGGTTGCAGGTTCGAATCCTGCCTCGGGCATGGATGTGTGTGATGTCCTTAGGTTACTTATGTTTAAGTAGTTCTAATTTCTAGGGGAGTGATGACCTCAGATGTTAAGTCCCATGGTGTTCAGAGCCATTTCAACCATTTTTTGAACGTACGTCGTAGTGCGTAATCAGTGTGATGGAACCTTTCTGGTAAAACAAGGTGCCCTGCGATGCATGAAATTGTCGCACAGCATTCTCCATCTCAGCACCCGTTTAAAAGTGACATCCCGAGAGTGGCTTTCAACGCAGGGAACAGGGCAAGACGGGAGCCTTGCTGTGTGCGGTTTTGCGTTGGCGTTCCAGAGCACACTCCACTTAAGAGGCCTGGTCTCTTCCGTCGAACGGCGGACCTGAGCTTAGTGAAGGCGTCGCTGTAGCGTGCCGGATTGTTGTTCTCTTGCTGGAGCCAATCAAGGAGAACCACACATCCGAGAACAATGCCTCCGTAGCCTCTCCTGTGGAAGGTGAAATTTTTCCTCACCGGTGAACTGGGATGCTTCTATGCCATTGAGAGGGCCTTGAGTTCTGTGTAGAGTGGGGCACCCATGCCTCATCGCCTGTGATGATTTCGGACAGGAACTCACTGCTGTGTAATGTGTACCGCATCAAATGATCAAGCCTGATAACCATTCTCTTTTGATTCGAGGTCACCTCGGCAGCTATCTTGCAGACGCTATTTGGTAACCCAACACATCGTGTAGGGTGTGATGCGCCTGAGCACTGCCAATATGTGGTGCCGACGCCGCACCGTTATGCGACTGTCCGCTAACACCTTGTCCTGTACTCTAGCAGTGTTGTTTTCATTTGTGTGAAGAGACGCCCACTTCGACCTTCCTCCTTCCCTGAACATGCTTTTATCCTCCTCCGCTAACACCCCTTCCGTCTTTGAACCAGCAATGGGTGTGGATTCATATGACGTTTGTTGGTGTCACCTGGAGTACCATCCTCTCTTCCAAAACTAAATGACGAAACTTAGTTTCGTAACGTCCCTCGTAATAAACCACATAGATCTCGAGCAACGTCCATCAGTTTCGTATTCACCACTCCTTAGATTAGGAGTTTCACCACCAGGGAATCACTATCGTGGCAGACCACAACTTTTACTATGAAAAGACGTGGTATGGCCTGGTGGTGCGAGAAATGTTCTGCAGCGGTAGGGGAAGTGGAATGAGCGCTTCGAAACAGTAGAAATATCTCCAACTACAACACTTATTTGAAACTCAAGACTTCGATAGCATTAAGTAAGCCAGCTCTCAAAAAAATCGGAGGTGGATTCTGTTTTGCAATTGCATTCCTAGAGCACGTCATTACAGAAATTTGGAAAGGCACTATATAGATTTACAAACAAATGCCACAACAGCCACTTGACATAATCTTCTACTGATGTCAATGATACACGTGTACTAATAAGTTAAAATCATCAGTAGCAGACGTCAGTATGTTACCAAATGCTTCGTAGGCTTTGGAACCCCACGCTGTAATAAACAGTGTTGAATTCAGGATCTAGCTGGCGCTGTGTAGAAACACGCTCTGAGCGTCATAAAGTTGCCTCCTGTTTCCTAAAATTCCTTGTCATAAATATTCAGGTTCACCTGCTAATGTTTGACTATAGTATTAACTGATAATGCCACTCCACGTTTGTCATCAAATCGATGTTCTACCGTATTTACTCGAATCCAAGCGGCACTCGAATCTAAGCCGCACCTGAAAAATGAGACTCGAAATCAAGGAAAAAAAATTTTCCCGAACGTAAGCCTCCCCTGAAATTTGAGACTCGAAATTCAAGGGGAGATAAAAGTTTTAGATCGCCCCTTCAAATCGAAACAAAGTTGGTCCATTGTGACATGAGACACAATTGAGGTCAAGTGGATAAAAATACAGCTATAGTAGTTTGGTTCGACTTGTAAGCTTAACAGTTAAGCGTTACTAAGTAACCATTGCTATGTGTCAAGCGCTCCGTCCGTATTTATACGGGTGCCCTTCCTTTTTCACGTGCTTCATCTGGTTTGATCTGATAAGTGCCGTTCTCTTTGTTATAGGTGTTTACGTCACTCTAAGCTGAAAATGCGTTATTGTACTGTGTCATGCATTGTTTATCACATTCTGATGATGAGTGTTTACGACCTGTCGCCGCTCGCGGTATGGCTTGCTTTTGTGCGCGCTACCGCGGCTTACAATAAAAAAAAAAAGAGAGAGGAATTGTCTCATAAGTGAAACAATGGCAAGAGACTGCTATTTGTTGTTACTTACACTGCTGCTTTCTTTGATAATGATAACAGGAACCAAATAATAAACTACGTATGATAGAAGATGTTCTGAGCGAGAGATTAGGGAAAATTTTTCTCCGTTTGAAAATCTTTGCAGACGCCTCTTTAGTACATTACATTGTGCAGAGAAATTAGAGTCATCTTAGATTTAAAAATGTAGTCAGTTGCTGTGCTTCATTTCTGACTTTATCACTATTCACCATAAGAATAATACGAATATAAACATGACATGATATGTATATTCTTCCGCGTTTGCTGTTTTCTCACTCTAGTTTCGTAGTTTATTAGGCAGACAGGATTTAAATGAGATAGCAGCAAACACGAAAGAATACATGGCATAATATTTACATTCTCCTACCTTTTCTTTTAATTTATTTACTGACGCAGAGATTTTGGCGCCAGTATTTATCTTAGTGCCTGTAAGGCATGCCTGTGTAGCGCTACATAAATTCGATGGCAGCAATTAGTTGTGGCAGCGCCTACCAACATTTTTCACAACTTCCGCTTGCTTTGCACTCGATTCTAAGCCGCAGGCGGTTTTTTGGATTACAAAAACCAGAAAAAAAGTGCGGCTTACATTCGAGTAAATACGGTAATTGCATGGTAACTTTCAAATTTAATTAGTGTTTGGCTTAAACTAAGTCTTACACATGGCTCCAGTTATGTAGTTATCTGAATACAGTTCTTGAAGAACGATTGTCAGTTTGCTTTTGCTGAACTCGCAGTCAACTGGAAATTTTTTAATCAGTTTTATGACAAAATGTAACGACCGAGGGTGTCAGAGGATGGGGGTTTATTTGTGATTGTCTAGGAAGAATACGCTGTCAACTGAGGAATGTACAAGCACAAGATAATTGCTTCAGCCCTGGAAGCGTTCGCCTATTTCACGAGGCTCATAACAAGGTTAACCAGTTTTCCCTCAGTTGTGACTTACTTCTCGACTCTGGAATTACTCTGTATGTTGATGTCATAGTCTTCTTAACGACGTTATGCATTGGCTGTGTTGCTATGATATAGTATTGCGGAGGATAGGATTGGATGGCGGACTTGTTATGGGAGCTCGAACACGTTGTATCAGCGTGCTGGCCGTGGCGGATCTCTCACGACAGCAGTCCGAAGCAGCCACCGTTGTTTATTGAGTTGCCAACAAGTGCTGTTCATTTGGTAGTGCGGAAAAACCAGGTTCGACGTCAGGTGGGTCAGTTACTTCCGCTACTCCTGATACTGTATTTCTCTGATACCGTTTACTGGACGGCTCACGTGCTTATCCTTAGCGTAGCGACTCTCCATGTTCTTCACACAACGTTGCTTACGGACTGAGACACATCGTGGTTTTCACCGCTGTTTGCACGATGAATCTGCGACTGACACAGGCTACTTAGGCGATGAAATTGTAAACATTTGAACAACTACAGAAGAGCTGAAACCTGCAGTTGCCCTACACAACGACTCCTGTAACTTGAGACACTATATCTATAAATTATTATCCGAAAGTTGAAAATAATTTTTCAAAGCATTACTTTCATTTTTCCTTCTTGTTATACTCTCGCAGTCATTCATCCCTTGTAAACAATTTTCATCCATAAATTATCGGCTACATATAACCCGTCGAATTGAATATGGCTGTCGACATTACGGATAACACTTTGTCAAAAAACTCTGTGGTTTAGAATGTAGGTTTCGAGCGGTTTAGCGCGAGCAACAGCTGCTGCAACGAAAGCTTTTGGTGCACTAGAGGTCGAAAAAAATCTGTCCCAATTGTGTTTCTCTCATTAAATTTGAAATTTACAATTTTCGTGCTCCAGGCAGCCTAACTGGAAAGTTCTCGTATTAGCATTATTAAGGCCACACACCTGTGAGTGCTGTGTTCCCTGAGTATAACCTCATATTAAAAGCAATACAGCCCAGTCACGTCCACTTCGTAAAGAGTATTTCTGTCATTTTCATAACTTGCAACATTACACTATGGTGCGGCTGATTGTTCTGGCAATTCCAAATAACTCATTTCTGTTGTTCACTACTGACACATCGCTCTGACGTAAAGGTAAGGCTGACTCTTTGTTGTCATAAAGCATAAGTGATGCATTTTTGCAGTAGCTTGTCTCATGTCTAGCCTCTTGTCAAGCCTCTCTCTTGTCGAGCCTGTCTCTTGTCCTTTGCATCCATTCACTCTCTCAAATGTTGTTTGCTATCTGTGCTGCAAACGACGCGGTTGTTGGCCATGCTGATGTCGTTAGCAGTTTCCTCTTCGTGTAGCATAGATATTGGTGCTACTACAGCTGTAAGCAGTTGTTCTACTCGAATGTACAGACATCTTTACTGATCGAACGCTGATATGGACAATGATATCTGTCAGCATTTTAGACATGTCAAAAGACATCAGCAACTTGGTAGGGGAACTGGGCCACGGAAATAAGACGACGCTCCAAACCCACCTTCCCGTTAGTTTTTAAGATGGGAAACTTGATCAGGCAATGCAAAACACAGCTCATTTTCAGTTTACCTGTACAGATTTCACAGAAAAGAAAGTCATGTCTGTTAAAGTGCTCATAAGTGTACATCCCATCACATCATTCTCAAATCTGGACCTCTTAATAAAACTTAAATCAGGACGCGAGCCCAGTGTGCTAACCACTGCGCCACCTTGCTCGGTCACTCACTATGGCACAACTGCAAATTTGTACCTCTTGAATGTCTAGTGGAGTCAGAAGGATGGCTTTTGTTTCTGAATGATTTCAAATTAAGTACGAAAACCGTACAGGAAGCTCATCTAAACTGAAAAGCTGCTCAATGAGGCCAGACAACGAATTGAAGTGGTGAAAGTAAACAAAGGTTGTTGCTGCTCTTGGAACGAAGGAGTCTGCTTTAAGACTGAAAGCTATGAGTAGAGAAAATTGATTTTGGTGTTTCCAGAGAATCAGATCCAGTGCATTAAGTGTGGGAGACGGTGGCACGAGCAGTGCTCTTCATTTGAGGGTAATATTGCGTTCATATGTGACATCTGCTAAAGGCGTACTCTGTGGGCATTTTGCGAACTCTTAAGCGCAGGCGAACGATAGAGCGCACATTACCCTTTTTTATTTTTGAAAAGTTCAATAAGAGTATTATGGCTGTGCTGCTGTAGTTTTCTGAACATGTAGTTTGAGTGTGAACAAATATAAACCTAAAATTATTTTGTTTTCCTGTTGATAATAACCCAGATAATTACGGTTGTTCCTTAACTGCGCACTCTTGGGTATGGATACCTTGTACTTTCACATAACTTTGTAATCTGATGGTATTCACACTGTCCCCTCAGCCATTAATCTTCTTATTTAGTATCATTTTTGTAAGTGTTCGAGTTACAGCATGGGCGGCCCCCTTGGTGCTATTTGAGGGGAATAGGCCATGTACCGCCGCTGGGTTTCACTCTCTCCCTTCTCATCATACATATATTTTCTCAATTTATGTAACTATTAGCACATAGTGTTTTGACTCTTACTTAATCATTATTACCATCACTCTTATTATCTATTGGTTCACTCTTTTTACAGGGTATTGATACAATGATAACGGCTCAAACAACGAACTATCACCAAGTTAATTATGTTCTCCGAGAATCCGACCGTCGGTGTTGCAGTTGTTCAGTACAACTGGCTTTCGCGGGTGCCAGCAAAGTGAACGAAGCAGTTTGACGTCCCGTAGGCCCTTCACAGTCCGTTTTAGGATAACTCACGCGTGCGATAGAACCACTCCGTCAGTATGTACACACTTCTGTTTCCACATGGACTTCATTTCATTGCCAGAGAGCCTTCTTTCAGTGAAGGTTGTTTCCAATTATGGGTGTCGGGTACAGCAACGATTATAAGGAAGCCAGCATGAGATTTTCACTCTGCAGCGGAGTGTGCGCTGATATGAAACTTCCTGGCAGATTAAAACTGTGTGCCCGACCGAGACTCGAACTCGGGACCTTTGCCTTTCGCGGGCAAGTGCTCTACCATCTTTTTTTTTTTTTTTTTAATCTCATTTTGTTCGCTTTTGTTCGTTGCATCTGCTCGGGGCGGACGTCGTAAGACAGCCGTTTAGGTTCGTTGTTGATCGATAAACTCAGTTTTTTTTATTACAGAGGGCTGATAACCCTCTGACCGAACACGCTGAGCTGCCGTGCCGGCATCCATCTGAGCTACCAAAGCACGACTCACGCCCGGTACTCACAGCTTTACTTCTGCCAGTATCTCGTCTCCTACCTTCCAAACTTTACAGAACCTCTCCTGCGAACCTTGCAGAACTAGCACTCCTGAAAGAAAGGATACTGCGGAGACATGGCTTAGCCACAGCCTGGGGGATGTTTCCAGAATGAGATTTTCACTCTGCAGCGGAGTGTGCGCTGATATGGAACTTCCTGGCAGATTCCAGTTTGATTATAAGGAAGGTTATTTGTTCAGCTTTATGGATCATTGTTATCTCAGACCGATTACAGTTGATAGTTTTATCAAATGGCTCTGAGCACTATGGGACTCAACTGCTGAGGTCATTAGTCCCCTAGAACTTAGAACTAGTTAAACCTAACTAACCTAAGGACATCACAAACATCCATGCCCGAGGCAGGATTCGAACCTGCGACCGTAGCGGTCTCGCGGTTCCAGACTGCAGCGCCTTTAACCGCACGGCCACTTCGGCCGGCGATAGTTTTATCATTTATTAGGCTGCTGTTCCAGTAAATTTTGAATTTTTCATTATCGTATCTGTAGTATGGAGGATACCCCATCTCCAACATATGGTGAATTACTTTGGAGGCATCATCATGCATTTCCAGACTGTCTACAGGTGCCCTGTCAAGCCTCCCTCTGATGCTCACACTTCAGGCTGTACTTCCAGTAGCTCCTCGACGCAGTGACCTGATCCTGTATCGCTATCAGAGAGCTTTCATTTCCTGTATGCAAAACCACTTTTGTCAGTCAGGTGTTATTGTTGTTATAATATTTATTATTGTTATTATTTCATTAGCATATCTTCTACTATGCAGAAACACAACCTTGCATCTGTAATACTTCACTTATGGTCTCTGAGGACAAGATGGACACTTAAGGCGCAAGCAGTGCGTCAAAGTTTCCCAGATTCCAGACGGGAACAGTTTAACTGAAGTGTTTGTCTGACATGGGAAGGAGTCGCCTGGTGTAAAATCAGATGGAAAGCGAGAAGCATTCTGTGAAGTCACTAGCACCCAAATACACTTGAGCGAATCACATGCATTCCCGTTGCAAAAGAGCAGGTCTGTTGTTCGGTGGCTGTTTTCTTGAGAGCTCAGGAATGCAGACAAACGCTTGAAGCGATTAGTGAGAGAGTTACAGCCTGCAGTGTGAAGTGCCACAAGATGGAAGACCTGGGAACAATATGGGTGTTGCTGGGTTAAACGCCAGTCACCACAAGATCGGAAAATTTCTGACAGTGCAAAGATTGGGAGGGGTGGTTACACAGTGGATAAACAGCGTTGATGGTTGATGGTCATTGAGTACGGTTCCAAATTGGGTCCACCAATGACATATCAGATACAAAAAAAAAATTCGTCACCCTGGAGAACGAATGACGGAGACGAGTACAAAATCACGAAACAGGAGCAGCTATGAGATTAATCGGACTTTCAGGCAGTGGACAATCAAGCTGACCGGTTGTGATGAGACACCTAAGACAGCTACAGATTCGGCGGTCAGTCAGCGATTGATGTGAGTGGACATGTAGAGAGCAGACAGTGCACACACAGAATGAGGCGGTGGAAGCAGAAGAGACAGTGAGACTGTCGTCTGCAGGCATGCTAGACACTGTCGACTATGTCTTCGGAGTTTTTGAGTCAAATCCCTGCTTTCACGCCAACTGTTATCTTCACTTTGTGACATATTCTATTTTGCTCCATGGTCAATGAAAGAATCTTTGCAGTTCAGTACCTGAATCCTCGCGCATCCGACGACACATCCTTGTCTGATCTCAGCCTGCAAATAAAAAGCTAACACTGTTTCTGACCGACAGTAACCGCCGACAACAGCCACTGTTAGTGCCTGACCAGGAATAGTGTGTTTGCCGCAAAAGTGTGCTATAGCTGAGAGGTTAAGTCGGCCAGCACGGAAGAAGGAACGAGTTAAGCCACACGGAGTGTCGCTGTAACGACGCACGTCGTGGAAGACGGAAGCTTACGACAGCCCAAGTGCCGCCACACAAAAGAACGAGGGACGATCGATACATCGCAAAAACCTTGCATCTGCCACTCATGCCATAATGTGAAGCTGGCTCTGTCAAACGCTGAAATATGATAGTACCTTGCTATTTCAGTTACTGAGTCTTCTCTCAGCCCACTGAAATCTGCCATGAGACGTATATTTGTAAAATAACACTAAAAAACGCAAATGTCTCATATCTCATTATTTAATTGATTTTAATAGGCACATTGCAGTGTCATTTGCATATTAACTGCAGTGGATATCAATTCACTACAATTTGGCACTCATCTTGGAGACATCTGCATGTTAATTTGCATGTTTTTAAAGTGTCATTTACATCATCTGACAGGTTCTAAAACACTTGTACACGCATAAATACACTCCTGGAAATTGAAATAAGAACACCGTGAATTCATTGTCCCAGGAAGGGGAAACTTTATTGACACATTCCTGGGGTCAGATACATCACATGATCACACTGACAGAACCACAGGCACATAGACACAGGCAACAGAGCATGCACAATGTCGGCACTAGTACAGTGTATATCCACCTTCCGCAGCAATGCAGGCTGCTATTCTCCCATGGAGACGATCGTAGAGATGCTGGATGTAGCCCTGTGGAACGGCTTGCCATGCCATTTCCACCTGGCGCCTCAGTTGGACCAGCGTTCGTGCTGGACGTGCAGACCGCGCGAGACGACGTTTCATCCAGTCCCAAACATGCTCAATGGGGGACAGATCCGGAGATCTTGCTGGCCAGGGTAGTTGACCTACACCTTCTAGAGCACGTTGGGTGGCACGGGATACATGCGGACGTGCATTGTCCTGTTGGAACAGCAAGTTCCCTTGGCGGTCTAGGAATGGTAGAACGATGGGTTCGATGACGGTTTGGATGTACCGTGCACTATTCAGTGTCCCCTCGACGATCACCAGTGGTGTACGGCCAGTGTAGGAGATCGCTCCCCACACCATGATGCCGGGTGTTGGCCTGTGTGCCTCGGTCGTATGCAGTCCTGATTGTGGCGCTCACCTGCACGGCGCCAAACACGCATACGACCATCATTGGCACTAAGGCAGAAGCGACTCTCATCGCTGAAGACGACACGTCTCCATTCGTCCCTCCATTCACGCCTGTCGCGACACCACTGGAGGCGGGCTGCACGATGTTGGGGCGTGAGCGGAAGACGGCCTAACGGTGTGCGGGACCGTAGCCCAGCTTCATGGAGACGGTTGCGAATGGTCCTCGCCGATACCCCAGGAGCAACAGTGTCCCTAATTTGCTGGGAAGTGGCGGTGCGGTCCCCTACGGCACTGCGTAGGATCCTACGGTCTTGGCGTGCATCCGTGCGTCGCTGCGGTCCGGTCCCAGGTCGACGGGCACGTGCACCTTCCGCCGACCACTGGCGACAACATCGATGTACTGTGGAGACCTCACGCCCCACGTGTTGAGAAATTCGGCGGTACGTCCACCCGGCCTCCCGCATGCCCACTATACGCCCTCGCTCAAAGTCCGTCAACTGCACATACGGTTCACGTCCACGCTGTCGCGGCATGCTACCAGTGTTAAAGACTGCGATGGAGCTCCGTATGCCACGGCAAACTGGCTGACACTGACGGCGGCGGTGCACAAATGCTGCGCAGCTAGCGCCATTCGACGGCCAACACCGCGGTTCCTGGTGTGTCCGCTGTGCCGTGCGTGTGATCATTGCTTGTACAGCCCTCTCGCAGTGTCCGGAGCAAGTATGGTGGGTCTGACACACCGGTGTCAATGTGTTCTTTTTTCCATTTCCAGGAGTGTAAAATGGATAAATCACTCATAGTTACTACGAAGAGGGAAGTGCTCTGGCTGCAAAGTCTCGAAGGAAGGAGTTGTATACAGGTTCCACTTTATACTGTTTGCCTCAAGGAAGCTTGCAAAAGGTACAAAGGTACAAAGGGTAGAAAGACGCTTAGGGCCGAATACGAAAGAAGAAACCAGGTATTAATGCGATTAATGATTAATACTGTGGCGATGGGATGAGTCCGGATACAAAACCTGTCCGGTGATTGTGACATCAGTTTCGCATTATGCCTGCATGATGCTGTACCAGGCAACGCCACGGTCGTCTCGTTTGTATAATTGATAATTGTCGGAAATGAGCAATTACTCTGCCTTTCGATGGTGTGTCTGCCAATAGTATCGTCAAGGCCACCGAAATATACCGGTTTTTCAGTGGCAAGGAATGCCAGTCTGTCTCTCGCTACAACGCTGCATACACTGAAGAGCCAAAGAAACCTTTTCACCTACCTAATATCGCGCAGGGCCCTCGAAACACGCAGAAGTGCCGCAACACAACGTGACATGAACTCGATTAATGTCTGAAGTAGTGCTGCATGGAACTGACCCCATGAATTCTGCAGGGCTGTCCATAAATCCATAAGAGTGCGAAGGGGTGGAGATCTCTTCTGAATAGCACGTCGCGACGCATCCTAGAAATTCTCAATAATGTTCAGTTGTGGGAAGTGTTTAAACTCAGAAGAGTGTCCCTGTAGCCGCTCTGTAGCAATTCAGGACGTGTGAGGCGTCGCATTGTCCTGCTGGGATTCCCCAAATCCGTCGGAATGCACAACGGACATCAATGGATGCAGGTGATCAAATAGGATTCTAACGTACGTGTCACCTTCAGAGTCGTATCTATATGTATCGTGGATCCCATATCACTTCAACTGCACAGCAGAGCTTCCACCAGTTTGAACAGTCCCCTGCTAACATGCAAGGTCCATGGATTCGTATCCGCTCGATACAATTTGAATTGAGACTTGTCCGATCAGGCAACATGTTTCCAGTAGTAGTAGTAGTAGAGGGGTTTTGTGGGCGCACGACAGCAAGGTCTTCAGCGCCCGTTCAGTATCCTAGTGAGACGGATGTCAAGAAAAAAAGGCTCAGAACATTTACATAAAACGGAACATAAAACACGGGGAACAATCATTGGAAAATATGTGCTCACCCACACCGAAGCGTGGGATGAAGCAGGGTGTCAGCAGTAAAACATGGACAACACAGGAAGAAAATGAGAGAGGGAGCTAAAACAATGTAGCAGATGGAAGTGGCTGGCTGACCGCAAGGAAAAAAAGGGAGGAGTCAGCCACTTTGCAATACACTAAAACCTCCAGCCTAAAAGTTTAGGCCAGAGTCCAGACACATCACAAAACTTAAAAACCCTAGACACACACGCCTGATCGTTTGCTAAAACACAAGGCAGATCCCCATCAACTTGTGCTTCTGCCCTTGCATCACGGTATAAAATGCAGTCTGTTAAAATGTGCCGGACAGAGATGTGCACACCACAAGCATCACAAAACGGAGGATCCTCCCGCCGTAATAAATAGCTATGCGTCAGAGGACAGTGCCCGATCCGAAGACGTGTGAGGGCCACCTCTTCCCGCCTGAGCAACCGGCAGGAGGAACGCCACGGCCGAGTGGTTGACTTTACCGACCGCATGTTTCCAGTCATCAACAGTCCAATGTCGGTGTTGACAGGCCCAGGCGACGCGTAGTAGTCAAGGGCAAACGAGTGAGCCTTCGGCTACTAAAACCCACACGATGAAGTTTCGTTGAATGGTTCGCACGCTGACATTTGTTCATGGATCAGCACTGAAATGCCGGCCGAAGTGGCCGTGCGGTTAAAGGCGCTGCAGTCTGGAACCGCAGGACCGCTACGGTCGCAGGTTCGAATCCTGCCTCGGGCATGGATGTTTGTGATGTCCTTAGGTTAGTTAGGTTTAACTAGTTCTAAGTTCTAGGGGACTAATGACCTCAGCAGTTGAGTCCCATAGTGCTCAGAGCCATTTTTGAGCACTGAAATCTGCAGCAATTAGCGGAAGGGTGGCCCTTCTGTCACGTTGAACGATTCTCTTCACTCATCGTTGGTCTCTTTTTTGCACGATCTTTTTCCGGCCATGCAGAGGTCGGAGATTTGATGTTTTACCGGATTCCTCATATTCACCGTACACCCGAGAAATGTTCGTACGGGAAAATCTCCACTCCATCACTATATCGGAGATCCTAAGTCCCATCGCTAGTGCGCCGACTATAACACCACGTTCAAATTCACTTAAATCTTTATAACCTGCCATTGAAGCAGCAGTAACTGATCTAACAACAACTTGTTGTCATATTTAGGTGTTGTCGACCTCAGGGCCGTATTCTGCCTGTCTCCATATCTAACATTCTGCGTGGTGTCTGTTTGTTCTAAGTCGTGTCTCCCTACCACTTGCACGCAACGACGCTCTGAGCGTGTTTTTTAGGGAACTGACTAGTTTGAACCTGGGACGTGTTGCTGGTAAGGAGACGCCAGACCACATATGACATGTAGAGTTCAGAAGAGTTCAGTGAGACTAGCGATGATATAACCAAATACTTAATGATTTCAGCGTCAGCTCCACTGCACTCCCTGTAAAAGAATCTTAATACTAACTAAATTTAGTGGAAGGGGTTCAAGGCTTTCCTATTTTTAGTTAGCTGGTAAAATAACGTCGAAGAAGCAGTTAAGTTTACCATTGGAAATTTTATTCTACCCACAAAACATTGTTTATAAATTGCACTATTGATAGAAGGAAATATTTTAATACAGGATGATAAAAACCAACTGCATTAAACAAAAATGTGAACGAATATACCCTGAGTGGGTTTCCAAGTCCTACAGTGGATCGAAGGATGACCTATGCCATATCACATCCATAATCTAGGTTTAAATTAAGTTTCACAAAAGAGAAAACTATCAAAATGGTCTACAGTGACCCTCAATTATCTTTAATTACTTATCTAACTTGTCGTAAATTACAGTGGGTGATGTGGCTTCTCAATAATTATATAACAGAAAAATCATCGCGTTTCAGATTTTAACTTCACGTAGCAAATGTGAATACCATGAGATTTAATTGACGATAGGCACTACTATTATGTAAAAATGGGATGTAACAGATGAGACTTCTGCAGTTCTGAGTGAAGCCTTATGCGCTCAAAAATGCGGCATCGCGTGCGTTCATTACCTTGTCGGTGTTCGTCAGGGGGTGGCGGACGGCACAGCTCCACGCACCTCGCCGTCTCGGAAGCAACTCTCTCCTAACATCTCTTACTGAAATTGGTTTAAAGAAAACTATCTGGCTGTGCTTTCATCTGACCAACCAGGGTCTCAATTTTAACCTTAAGCTCCACCTACAAAAATTCTGTCTATCCAATGAGAAACATAATTCTTTTCGTGGTGGGGCAATGTTTTTAACGTTTTCAACGTAACAGAGAGGCGAAAAAGTCTCACGCTAAAACTTGCAGCTGGTGTGGCCCTTTTAGTGTTATCATAAGATCTATACTGTTCTTCTGGAGGAGTGTATCTTTTAACATAGGCTAAGGGGTGGTCCTGGCGGTTGGCTGGCGATGTGGGTGTCCGTCCCTTCTCGTAGGGCCTTCTAGCTGAACACGGTTCTGCTCTCGGCTTCTGTTCTCGTTTCTCTCCTCTGAACTGCGTCTGTCTCACGGTGGGAAGGTATGACATGGATTTAGGCATTCCTGTGTTAGTCTGTGGTATTCCATTTGCTCACTCGTTACTCGTATTACTTTGGTTAATTTAATGTCATGATTTATTCGGAGCTATGTGACATACTGCTGGATTTGCTTATCATGTCAGGGTTTTCATGGAAGGTGTTGTATTTGCCTGACACCTTACATATCACCACCCTTCGAACTTAATTTTTGGACTGAAGTTAGGCAATGATTGAATCGTTGTCCATGTCAGTCAAAAATTATTCCTTTATCTAAATTTTGTTGCCTACTGTTCAGCCACGTTATTCTGGTTCTATGCTAGTTTCTATTACTAATTTATATATTTATATTCTTCCACATTATTCTCAAAAATATGTTAATATTGACAAGAGGAGAATATTATTATTCTATTATTATTATTATTATTATTGATTTGTAAATATTTTCTTTCTTTATTTAAGTGTGAAGTTTGTTTTTTAAGAAGTTTGTTATCGAAAGTGAGGAGTCTTTCACATCGATTTTCTTACAAATATTTTTTTTATTAATGTAGTAATTAAGTAAAATCTATTCCTAACACATTTTCTAAATATCATGTGCAAGTAAAATGTTTTTGTTTCTAGACACTCATTTCAACATCGTTACACTAACAAATAAGAATTATTTCCAAGAATTGCTTTGACAAAGAAATATACATACACAAGTATTGAGATATTATCCTAACAAATGGTACAAATGTTAAAAAGGGAAAACAGCCAACAAGATAATTTTTCATTCTTTGTTTTTATGAGGAGAAAATAAGTAAAATATATTTATTCTTTTATTTTTATGTGGAGAAAATAAGTGGCATATAGTTTTAGTGTTTATTATGCCTTACTTTTGTTCTTTATATACTGTCCATTTCAGAACTAATGACTTATTTTTATCGATAGTCTATTTTCTACTTAAGTCCATAGTCAATGACTGTTATTTTGTAGTTTATTAGCAGTCTGGTGTGTTTAACTTATTTAGTTTTTTACATGTTTCTTTTGCACAATTCCCACATCACATAATTTGATTTCACACATTCACACAATCCTATGAATGTTTAAGCATGAGGTTGGCGAATGTTTTTGCACGAAGGTGATGGAATTGAGCAGGATGGACATGGGCAAGTATTTGATGTGGAGCTTCGTTTGTCGTTCCTTGTTGGCTTTGCAATGGTGTGTTGCTGTTGTGGAGGTCCCATAATGAAATGGCGCTCTGAGTGCAGAATCTCGTGGTTTACTGGCTTTGTATGCGTGAAAGTCATCGTTATGTATCGCTGAAAGCGGTCGTTTTTCGTTGTGGTACTTCGCAGACGACTAGATTACAATAGGATAGGGATTTGGAAAGGTTTGTCATCTATTCTTCACCCATCTTCTTTCTTGGTCTCAATCTTGCGAATCTTCAACTTCTGTTCTTCCTGCTTTTTCTCTGCTTCTTACTTGATTCTTGGTTCTTCTCTGAGCAGGATGTGGGAATATTTATTGATAACTAGTCGCTTTGAAGTTCTCCTCTTAGAAACAGTTTGATAAATTGTTTGGACGTGTCATTTTAACTTTGTGGAAGTTTTCTTCAGTTTCGTGCATCAGAGTGCTGTTTAATAGCAGTAGTGTGACTTTTACACATATTTTTTTGCCAGTGGTGGCTTGCCCAAGCGGTCTTCTCGTCGAGCCATATTTTGCTCGCTCCGCTGAGTTGGGGCGTCCCGGGGTTTACGAGTGGTGAAAGTCCGGTGTTTGCTTGTCTGTCCCTTCAGCAGTAGATTTATAAGTGCCCTTTGTTGGTCTCACTGTCCTTTCCCTTCTCTTGACGCTTCTGCCTTGTAGGAATCGTGTCTTGCTAATTACGTCCTTTCCTTTCTTGATACTTCTCTGGTTGCAACTTGTAGGACGTTGCATCTGGTTTTTTGCTGGAGTTTTTTTACAATGGTTCTTACAGAAAGTTTTACTTATATTCATCTAACATACATCTAGTACCTACATTGTTTTACACATTTTTAAAACGATTTACAAATTTCGGCGCCCTTTCCATGTTACAATTCTAAGATATTTTGAGTCTTATCTTCTACAAGAATCCTCAAATTCGTTTTTTATTTTTGTGTAGTGTCATGGTGTATAGCATTTTAGTATTTCATGCTGTTAGACTATCTGCACTTTATCCCTTCACCTTAATCTATGGTACTATTGGTGTAATTTTTGTTTTTGTTTTCATTGAAACTACTTTCTTTTTCCAACCTTCTTCTCTCTTCATTCTTCTTTCTCCTGAAGAACTTATCTGCAACATAATCATGAAATATTGTGCTGATTATTTACCAGTAATAAAATTAATCTTCAAACTTTTTTATATGGCTCATATGGTGAAGTCCTAAGGTTTTGCCTGTTTTTGGGTTCATTAGTTCCACAGCATTATCATGAGCAATTCCGCTAATTATGACAGGTCGTTCGTATGCCGCGTAAAACTTATGTATTTTGTGTTTCTCTTTGCTGGAGAGATGGTGTGTTTTTACAAATACTTTCTGGCCTACTGAGAATGTTCTTTTAATTGCTGTTCTATCTCCTCTTTATTTTCTTTTAATGGCTGCCTTTCTGATGTCGGAGAGTGCTGTTGCTATGACTTGTTTGTGCTGTCTACGTGGTACAATAGGAAGTCTAACATTTTCTCTGGTTATGTTTGGGGGTTCAATATTTTTAAGTACAGTAACTGGAGGTAGTAGTGTAGTGCTATGTGGCATTTCATTTATTACTTCTTGGAAATCTTGAAGGTATATATCCCAAGTGTTGTGTCTTTTGCCTGCATATAATCGGCATAAAGTGCCTATGTCCTTCATAAATCGTGCTGCTGGATTTACACTAGGTTTGTACTTAGATATGTAGATGGGTTTTATTTTGTGTTGTTTTAATGTGTTCTGCCATTGCACCGATTTGTATTGTGGGCCATTATCCGAAATTATTCGTTCCACTCGACCTACTTGTCTGAGAAAATCTTGTCTAAATGCTTTACTTATAGTAAGACCTGATGCCCGTTTTAATGGTGTCCAGGGAAAATATTTAGAAGTAAGTTCCAAAACAACAATTATGGAAATATATTCATTTTTTGTGCGTGGGAGGGGCCCCATCAAATCTGTTGCAGCTATTTGTTTTAACTTTTTAGGGATTATTAGAAACATAGGTGGTTTGGTTTGGAAAGTGACGTGTTTAGCCCTCGTACATTTTTTGCATTTGACTAATACTGTTCTAATTCGTCTTTCCATATTATGAAAATGGCTTGTTTGTTTTATTTTTAAAAAGCGTTTCTTTGGTCCAAAGTGGCCATTACTTAAATGTGTATACCATATGTACTTATTCATCTGGGATATAAATTAACCATTCATTCGTTGCAACATTTCGTCTAAAAAATAAAACATTGTTTTTTACGAGATAGTGCTGTTAAATGTCTGGAAAATCCTTACTTCTCCGCTTGTGTTTGATTCCTAGTATTTCGGAATCCATGTCCTGTTCTTTGCCCATGTTTTTCAATGCTGTCGTAATGTAGTTTTCGAAAGGTACTTGTTTCATGTAGTACATTGTAAACTGATCTTCTGCTGCTTCCAAACCTATGTTATTGGATGCAGCCTGTGGACATCGTGATAAAGCATCTGCTAATACATTCGCTGGTCCTGGTATGTGTGTAATAGTGAAGACAAATTCTTGTAGTATTAACATCCATCTGGCTAATCTCCCATGAGTTAGTTTGGCGGGTAACAGAAATTCTAATGCTTTGTGGTCAGTGTATACTTTTCTTTTTCTTCCGAATACGAAGTATCGAAAACGTTGGAAGCCCCATAGAATGGCCATTGCTTCCAGCTCCGCGACTGAATAGTTTTTCTCGCTTCTTGTGGGTACACGACTGTCAAATGCAATTGTTCTATATGATCGTAGTCCTGCCTGTTCGTATTCTTGGAATAAAACAACTCCTAAACTTGTTTTCGCGCTATCAGTGGCCATACATAAATTTTGTGTTAGATCAGGATGTGCCAAAATCGGTGCTGTTGTTAGTGCGTTTTTCACTTTTAAAAATTCTTCATTGGCTTGTTGATCCCATACCCATGGCGTGTTTGTTGCACTCAATGCACATAGGCGTGGTGTTGCGAGACAGTCGATCCAAATAAATTTTTTATAGAATCCGGTGAGACCTAGAAATCCTCTGAGAGTTTTCTTATTATATGGAGTACAGAATTCTTTGATTGCCGTTAGTTTTTCTGGGTCGGGCATTACCCCTTTCTCTGAAATTATGTGTCCTAGAAATTTGACATCTCGCCTTCCTAATTTGGATTTTGTTATATTTACTGTGACCCCATGCTCTTTCATGATGTGTAGAAACTGATTTAATGTGTCGTTGTGATGTTCCCAAGAGGGTTCTGCTATAATCACATCATCAACATAACAAGTAATTTTTTGTAAAATTTCAGGACTGAGTATAGTATTAAATCCCCTAATAAACACTGCTGATGATATGTTTAAACCAAATGGCAATCGTCTAAACTGGTAACATCTACCGAATACGATAAATGCTGTAAATTTTCTACATTCTAGGGCCAATTCTACTTGCCAGAAACTACTCCTAAATCAATTGAAGAAAATATCTTAGCACTGTGGAAGTTTTGTATCAATTCCTCTAATTTTTCTGGGTAATCTGTGTCAGTGATTATGATTGTGTTGATCTGTCTGGAATCAAGCACTAACCTGATGCTCCCATCTCGTTTTTGTACAATATGGAGCGGGCTGATATATGTGGAGGTAGCTGGTTCAATAATATCATCAAATAACATTTTAGATATCTCCTGGAATACTTTATTCCTGTAGCTTAATGGGATTGTATAGGGTGGCACTCTAAATGGTTTGTGCTGTTTTACTTCAAACTTGTACTGAAAGTGTTTAATACTGCCAGTCTTAGGTAAAAATATCTCTGCTTTATCTCGTAAAATACCTTCTAATTCTCTTTTACTGTGTTCCGAAATACCTTCAACTTCTTGCAATTTTTCGTCGATTTCTTTACGAACTTCTAACATGAGTTGAGGCGATTCCCCCTTTTGTGCATACAATTGTAATTCTTCCTCCTCTTTTTCTCGCATCATTCTTAATTGTTTGTTTATAACTGGTATTTCTTCTAATTTTAGCTTTTGCTCAAAGAGAAGTGTGACATTCCTGAATGTTACGCTACCTTTCCCCATATCTATTATCGCTCTTCTCTCATTTAAAAAATCTGCACCTATAATCAAATCTACGGTTACTTTAGGTATAATCACGAAGTTGACTTCGACATTTTGACCTTGACACGAAAGAGCTAACCTTGTTTGTCTCGTAACTTCCGCAGCATTGTTTCTAATAGGACCTCTTACTTCAATCTTACGTGTTTTCAGAACTGGCAATTCCTCATTGGCATTACACTGCATGAATAAATTTTCTGAGATCGCGGTCAGTTCACTTCCGCTATCAATTACAATATTGACTTGGATATGCTTTACCATGGCCTTCAAAATTGGTAGAATTTGAAAGAGTTGGTTCTGTTCTTCTTTTTCTTGCGTCAACGAATCCTCCACTGAATCATACATGAGTCTCTTCAGGACTTTCCCCTGTGAATTCGAACTTTCTGTAGGATAGGCTTCGACTGCTACTTCTCTCTCTTTTATTTTTTCTTCTCTATTTCTTCCTTCATTTACGCTTTCTTCAACTTCCTCTACTTTTTCCTCATCCTCGTCTATCTTCTCCTTCTTCGTTGCTACTTCCACATAATCGCATCTAAATGCTCTAATTATCGCTTAATAACTTCCTTCATTATATACGTTGGATTGTGTGCCCACTAGTAACTTATTTTCAACTTCTGTCGACTGCACATTATCCTCACTGAATTCGCTTTCCCTGGTTTCCATCTCAAATAGCTCTGCAATACTCATTACTTCGCCCTTTCCTCCTACATTCGTTGTGCATGCCTCTGGTAATTCATCTTCCTCGTCAGTATTCTCTCAATTAATTTCGTCCCAACACGACATTGTTATTTTCCTGTCTTCGTTTTCATCTGGTTCCTGCGGATTTGTTACTTCCTTCTTCTCTTCTCGTGATAAGGTATTTACTTCTCTGTTCAAGGTGCTGCAATTGTCCCGGGTCGGTGCGTCATTCTCTTTGGCATGGGCGCTTAGCTGTCAATTCGAACGTTTATCGGGGTTTGGTGGTCTTACCTCCACCTCTTCTATCTGTATTCTCTTTTCTTGTTCAGCTTGTTGATATTGGTTTCTTTGTTGATAATTCGTCGGTCTATTGGTTCTCCAATACCCATTCCGGTTGTCGTTATTCGCTCTGTAATAGTTGTTGCCGTTCCTGGGTGAATTATAGTTATTGCCATATTCTCTTCTAAATCCATAACCGGTTCTTTGTTGAAATCTATTGTCGTTTCTTGGTGCGAAGTTATCACGTGGTTCGTAATTATTGTTTCTTCGTACTGTGTATTGTGGATTCCACTGCTTTTTGCTTTCGTTTTCACGTGCGCTTCGTCTTTTTCTTGCGTCATCTTCCGAAAATATAAACTCTAGTTCCCTTAGAATTCCTTTAAATACTTCGACGTCATTGCCTCCGCGACCTACTAATGATTGCTGGTATTTCAATGGTAACTTCATCGCGCATAATTTAATCAACTCTCCGTCACTGTATGGTACATCTAAGCATTGATTTTTCTTTGCCATTACTTCGAAAAATTTCACGGGAAACTTCCCTCCTGAATTTTCAAAATATGGGTTCTGTAATAATTCGTACTTCACTCTGTTCTGTGCTTCGCTGGACCAATATCGTGAGAGAAATTTCTCTCTGAAATCTTCGTACGATCGGCATGTCGCTGCAACATTCTGCATGCTTTCTGCGACTTTTCCTGACATGTATGCACATATAAAGTCTAATTTGTGTGCTAGCGTCCAGTGTTCTGGTAATCCAACTCGGAATTCATCAGTAGAAGTTCGTGGATGTAATGAGTTTCCTTCTCGAAAGTGTTGAAATTTTCTGACTGTGAGGAAATGATCGTTGTCGTACTTCGTCATAGTTCCATATCAAATTTGCGATTTCTCGCCACTTTTGTTTCTGATCATTTCTCCCGTCGTTCTTTCAGGTCGTGGTAGATCCATTGGATATTGTCCACAGTAACTTTCGCGTACCCGCGGTGCAGGCTGTCTGATTTCACGTATGTTACTTTCCGCCTGTGACTCGAATCGAAAATGCATGATATCTTCGTTAATTGCTTGTTTTTCCGGTGCTGTTACAGATACGGATGTGGTTGCAGACTCAGTGTTTGTTCGATCCTGTTCACTACGCTCTTCAATGGTTTGCAACAACTCTGTTCGCAATTTCTGAAATTGTCGCTTCGTTTGCGCTTCTATTTTGACTATGCGGTTATCATATCTTTTTAGCGCTGCTTTTGTGATACGTTTGTGTAGCACACTGTTTTCAACAATTTCACGCGTTGTACCTGCTGCTTGTCTAGTAATTACGTTTATCTGTTTCTCTAGTTTCTTGACTTCTCTCTGGGTGTTGTTACGTAATGTTTTGATTTCGCCCTGAGTGTCATTACGCAATGTTCGTACATCCACTTCTACCTTGTCAACGTCTGTTCTCAATTGATTGTGACCTGTTATTAAGTTTCCTATCACTTCTCGAGATTCTTTTGCCTCGTCTTCATTATGACTTACGTGCAACTGATTTTTTTTGTTTTGTTCTTTAATCTCACGCATTTGTCTCGTGGTTTCTGCAATTTGTTTCGTCGTTTCTGCATTCTGAATTTTAACTTGGTTCGCAATTTCTTTATTTTGTCATGTCATGGTTTCCGTCACTAATTGTAATAATTCTGCCAGATTGGTGGGTCTCATTGCGTTTTCTTCCGACGTCCTACGCTCTGTGTTTTCGCCCAAGTGTTGGTTTGCAACCGATTGCATTGAACTGTGCGGTGACACGTTTCTGCTCGAATTCCTTGTACTCTGTGGTGAGGGAGCTATGATTACTTCTACTATGGGTTCTACGTGTTCAAGACGCAAGTTAGAATCCTCATAGGCTGTCTCTCTACTTTCCTGCTCCTCTGTCGTATGCTGACCTAGGTTTTCTGTGCATTGGCGTACATTATCCTCGTTATGGTGCGTTATCTGTCCTATTTCTCGTGATACTGCATCGTCTGTTGTACTGTCCTCTATTCTCTGTCCATCTTCATGTTGTGTCTCTACCTTAATTCGGTCAAGGTCTCGATCTGGCATTGCTAATCTTTCCGAATCCCTAATTTTCTGTTTTAAAAGCAATTCGCGCGCCCTACTTCGCGTCAACATGCGCTCATACGATCTCACGCGTTTCATAAACTTTTTGTTCACACGACTTGACACTTATTATACCCAAGATTGACAATCCATTCACTTACTTGTTGGGTCAGAACCAACTTGTCAACGATGTATCCGCCACCTGTGCGCTTGCATAGGAGAGAAAACTTAATTCTAACAATATTAAAATTCATAACTTAATTATGCTATTGTCTCTGCTAGAATATCTCACTTTCTATTGAATACTTTGTTACTATCTATCGCTGCAGCTACTGTTTTCGGCTATGTTTGTTAGGAAAATTTTTCAACAGGATATTTTTCCGACCTCGTTAGGCATGTGCTCGACCTTCAATCATGGTATTTTACCATCCTGGCAGGGTCGCCATTCTCCAACATTCTGCGTGGTGTCTGTTTGTTCTAAGTCGTGTCTCCCTACCACTTTCGCCCAACGACGCACTGAGCGTGTTTTTTAGCGAATTGACTAGTTTGAACCTGGGACCTGTTGCTGGTAACACAAGAATGCCTAAATGCATGTCATACCTTCCCACCGTGATACAGACGCAGTTCTGAGGGGAGAAACGAGAACAGAAGCCGAGAGCAGAACCGTGTTAAGCTAGAAGGCCCTACGAGAGGGGACGGACACCTACGTCGCCAGCCAACCGCCAGGACCACTCCCCAGCCCATGTTAAAAGATAGAGCCCTCCTACATGTCATGTGTGGTCACACATGACATGTAGAGTTCAGAAGAGTTCAGTGAGACTAACGATGATATAACCAAATACTTAATGATTTCAGCGTCAGCTCCACTGCACTCCCTGTAAAAGAATCTTAATACTAACTAAATTTAGTGGAAGGGGTTCAAGGCTTCCCTATTTTTAGTTAGCTGGTAAAATAACGTCGAAGAAGCAGTTAAGTTTACCATTGGAAATTTTATTCTACCCACAAAACATTGTTTATAAATTGCACTATTGATAGAAGGAAATATTTTAATACAGGATGATAAAAACCAACTGCATTCAACAAAAATGTGAACGAATATTCCCTGAGTGGGTTTCCAAGTTCTACAATGGATCGAAGGATGACATATGCCATATCATATCCATAATCTAGGTTTAAATTAAGTTTCACAAAAGAGAAAACTATCAAAATGGTCTAAAGTGACCCTCAATTATCTTTAATTACTTATCTAACTTGTAAATTACAGTGGCTGATGTGGCTCCTCAATAATTATATAACAGAAAAATCATCGCGTTTCAGATTTTAACTTCACGTAGCAAATGTGAATACCATGAGATTTAATTGACGATAGGCACTACTATTATGTACAAAAGGGGATGTAACAGATGAGACTTCTGCAGTTCTGAGTGAAGCCTTATGCGCTCAAAAATGCGGCATCGCGTGCGTTCATTACCTTGTCGGTGTTCGTCAGGGGGTGGCGGGCGGCACAGCTCCACGCACCTCGCCGTCTCGGAAGCAACTCTCTCCTAACTTCTCCTAATTACAATTTACCGAAATTGGTTTAAAAAAAACAATCTGGCTGTGTTTTCATCTGGCCAATCAGGGTCTCAATGTTAACATTAAGCTCCACCTACAAAAATTCTGTCTATCCAATGAAAAACGTAATACTTTTCGTGGTGGGGCAATGTTTTTAACGTTTTCAACGTAACAGAGAGGCGAAAAAGACTCACGCTAAAACTTGCAGCTGGTGTGGCCCTTTTAGCGTTATCGTAAGATCTATACTGTTCTTCAGGAGGGCTCTATCTTTTAACATGGGCTGGGGAGTGGTCCTGGCGGTTGGCTGGCGACGTGGGTGTCCGTCCCCTCTCGTAGGGCCTTCTAGCTTAACACGGTTCTGCTCTCGGCTTCTGTTCTCGTTTCTCCCCTCAGAACTGCGTCTGTATCACGGTGGGAAGGTATGACATGCATTTAGGCATTCTTGTGCTAGTGTGTGGTATTCCATTTGCTCACTCGTTACTCGTATTACTTTGGTTGATTTAATGTCACGATTTATTTGGAGCTATGTGACATACTGCTGGATTTGCTTATCATGTCAGGGTTTTCATGGAAGGTGTTGGATTTGCTTGACACCTTACACATATTTTTGTGTTTGAGTACGTAATCCTATACCAGTTTCTTTGGAGCTTTAGCGTTTAAAGAAGTGGTCAGGTACACGATAATCTGAATGCTCAAAAAGGAAAATTGCGCGATGTAAGAAACAACAACATTGACTTAATTAAGGACAGTGCTTCATAAGCTGAGTGTTTTGAAACACATCCGTGCATGTGAAAAGACTTGCTGTGGTTGGTCGACGCAGTACTAGCTTGTAGTCGCTTCAGTTCGCCAATAAATCGGAACTCTTTCCAACTGTCGGAGCCAACATCCGAACTGACGCCTACGAGAGAACGAGAAACACTTGCTGTTTGGTAGTGGCACTTCCAAATTCGACCAAAATTGCTCCACTTTTGTTCTTTCATAAATAAGAGTGGGACATTTCAGGAATGGGACCGATTGTAAACAATTGTTCTGGCCTACGATAATGTTGTGCAATCGCTCTTCATTTCGAAGTACTGAAGGCATATCTACAGTCAATACACACATTTATAAAATGAAGGAAACAGATAATGTTAACTAAGAGCATCAAATATTTGCAAAGACAGCGCCAAACGCTGCTGATAAGCATTAATAGTTTTTTGAATTACATTTTACTACAAAAGTTCTACAATATTTATTTTCTTTATACTGTAAAAGTTGGCTGTGTCGGAACATGTAACCGGTATCTGTTAACTGCATTAAAATTCACAACATTTATTCAACTTAGGTCTTCAGGCGTTCCAACAGAGACCCTAATGAACCCAAAGGTGTCGACAAAAGTGTCCTTGGTTTGATTTCCTAAAACCGAACAAGAGAGCGATACAGAAATTGGACATTCGAGGGTAGCAAGGATCGAACGCAGGTCAAAGGCTGAGCAGTGTTGTCCGCTGTCATATATGCTCCGAAAACGACTGCGACTGTACTGTATTCGTAGTTGTGAGTATGGACAACCATCAGCTGTATAATGGAATGATGCAATGAAGGTTTGTGCCGGATCGGCACTTGAACTCGGTTTTGCGCTTATAGCGAGAGGTCGTCTTAATGGATATACAAGTGCAAACTATAGACACATGGTTTACGACATTTGGAGGTTTCGGTCTGGCCGTAAAGAGTGCTCGGATAGCCAAAAGGTAAGGCGACCGCTCGCCGTAAGTGGTAAAACTGGATTCCAGTCCCGTCCGGCACAAATTTTCATTGCCGTCATTCCATTATACAGCTGATGGTTGTCCATATTCGTGACTGCGAATACATTTCATGTACTTCATAACGGCTGTTGCTTCGTGCTTCTGAGTGACACACGCGCTGCAATGTCGTACAACTGACATTAATTTTATCTGGCGGGCCGCTTGAAATTGCACGCGCAACTGCCGGATGGGCTAAGTTCAATGCTGATTAACTCGGAAAGAGCTAGATGTATCGAATTTCTTGTCTTAACTATAATTTCTGATCACAACTGATCAGGCAACTCTCTTACAAGTTTTTCAGACTGTTTCTCGCTACCCAGAATATCAACACAATTTATACTTGGGCAGAAGTAATTCGCCGCGAGTTATCTTCAAATATCTGCTTGTGGGTAACAAGTGAGGATCGAGGAGGTTCTTCACGGAATCGGAGAGGAAAGGAATATATTGATAACACTGACAAGAAGAAGGGACAGGATGACAGATGTTAAGACATCAGGGGAATAACTTCCATGGTACCAGAGGGAGCTGTAAAGGAGCAATAACTGTGGAGTGGATTCGTCCTTCATAACACTGTAATGAATACATAATGAGTACTCTTAAACTGGCACTCTTTGCATAAACGTCGAGATTAATCATAATATTTACACTGTGCACAAACCTGATGGTTACATCGTAGATATAAGCCACTATTTTATACGGGTAAAAGTTGAACAGACAGACCGATTTTCATGCAGTCGCAAGTCACAAGAATAACGACTTAGTGGCAAATGATTAGCCTCAGTGACTAAACCGATCTCCTCTGTCAACAGATGTTATGCCACATTTCTAGGTTTACATAACGTCGAGTCTGTGCTTTCGACATTTTTAATGACCAGTCCGAATAGCTATAAAGGCGACACGGGTGTCTTGCGAAAAGTCCCCGTGTCGATTACCTTTTGTTTCACTGGAAGATGAGCGTTATAGCCGACGACAGCCACCTTTGGCCACGTTCAGCACTGTTGCCTATTTTGGTATCTTCAGGCCTAAGAGATATGTTGGCCATACTGCTTACTTGTTTGTGCACTTCTCCTTCTGGTTGGGGCAGTATTTGTTTGGCGGCAATCAGAACTCGAAGAGATCAGTTGGTCATTGAGCGGAGCCACCAGGAAAGGTGTGTGTTCGCTCGGTCGGGAGAAGCCTTTCCGTAAACTGTGAATGTACATTGTTTGTTTAATTTTTTTAAAAAAATTTTGTGTGGTCTGCCTCACACACTGAATGATCATGGGCCTGCAGTAGAGTGGATTCTGGAGGCGGTGCAGGCTGAACTTACGGCAGTGACTACAGTATGTCTACACAAGTTGAAGCACGGGATGAATCCATGTATGTTTCTGAATAAATACATGTATGCTTCTGACTGAAGCAGGTACTGTGCTTTGGTGTGGCCGTATCGTTATTTTCTAGGTAACACTCACAGATTGTACGCCTATAGAGTGAATTACACTGTGTCAACGCATTTCGAAATACATCCACATGAGTGCTAAAAAGAACGCGTTAAACTTCGGTTACACGATAAATCAGTCTAATATAAAAGCCATAAATTCAACTAAATACCTAGGAATTACAATTACGAAGAATTTAAATTGGAAGGAACACCTAGAAAATGTTGTGGGGAAGGCTAACGAAAGACTGCGTTTCATTGGCAGGACACTTACAAAATGCAACAGACCTACTAAGGAGACTGCCTACACTCCCCTGGTCTGCCCTCTTTTACATTACTGCTGCGCAGTGTGGGATCCTTACCAGATACGGCTGACGGAGTACATCGAAAAAGTTCAAAGAAAGGCAGCACGTTTTGTATTATCGCGAAATATGGGAGAGAGTATCACAGAAATGATTCAGGATTTGGGCTGGACATCATTAAAAGAAGGCGCTTTTTGTTGCGACGGAATCTTCTCACGAAATTTCAAACACCAACTTTCTCCTCCTAATGCGGAAATATTTTGTTGACACCGACTTACATGGGGAGAAACGATCAAAAAGATAAAATAAGGGAAATCAGAGCTCGTACGGAAAGATATAGGTGTTCATTCTTCCCGTGCGCTATACGAGATTGGAATAATAGAGAATTGTGAAGGTGGTTCGATGAACTCTCTGCCAGGCACTCAAATGTGATTTGCAGAGAATCCATGTAGATGTAGAATGTGTCCTCTGGATCTACTCTCTAACACAAAAATAAGACTAACAGGAAGAAATTGTCAAAAAATGGTTCAAATGGCTCTGAGCACTATGGGACTCCTGTGGTCATCAGTCCCCTAGAATTTAGAACTACTTAAACCTAACTAACCTAAGGACATCACACACATCCATCCCCGTGGCAGGATTCGAACCGGCGACAGTAGCGGTCGCGCGGTTCCAGACTGTAGCGCCTAGAACCGCTCGGCCACCAGGTCGGCGAAAAAATTGTCAGAATGGGACGGAAATCAGTAGATACGATTTACATATACAGATAAATAATGATTACAGTTTCTGAACAACTGGATGCCTTATTCAACGGGAAGAGCTTCACGAATTGAGCAAATCAATCACACATTCGTCTATCCGTGGCCTTTATGCAAGCAGTTACTCAGCTTGGCATTAATTGATAGAGTTGTCGCATGACCTTCTTAGGGCTATCGTGCCAAATTCTGTCCAGCTGGAGCGTTAGATCGTGAAAATCGCAAGCTGCTTGGAGGGCCGTGGGAAAAATGCTCCAAAGTTTCTCAGTTACGGAGAGATCCGGCGTCGTTGCTAGCCAAGTTAGGGTTTGGCAAGCTTGATGGCAAGCAGTAGAAACTCTCGGCGGCCCCAGGCGGGCATTATCTGGCTGAAATATAAGCCTAGGATGGTTTTCATGAAGTACAACAAAACTTCGTGTAGCATATTGTCTACGACCGCTGTGCTGTAAGGGTGCCACTGATGACAACCGAAGGGGCTCTCTTATGAAATGGCATCGGAGTGTACTACCCCTGATTGTTGTGCCGTATGGCGGGCGACTGTCAGGTTGGTATTCCAAAGCTATCTGGGGCGTCTTCAGACATATCTTTGCTGGTCTCGTCATTGAAGACAGTTCTACTCCAGTCGATAAGACTCCAGGCCGAATGTGTCCGACAGCTCTCCAAACGGGCTTACTGGTGTATGGAGGTGAATGGTAGTGAGCACGACAGGCACAGTGAGCTCAGTTAATGATTTATGTGGTCACTGCAACACCAGTTACTCGACGGATGGATCATAATGATGAATCCGGGACTCTGATAGCCTCCCTGACGATTGTTCTGTCCTTACCTTCAGTCGTCTCTCTAGATCGACCGCTTGCTTCTCGATTCTGTGTTCTGCCATGGTTAACCCATTCGTGGTAACATCGTCGGATAGTAACATCACTCCTCTTCAAATGTCAAGCGATTTGCCGATTACTCTAACCAGCTTCTTTGCGCCCAACTGCACATCCTATCTCAAATGCTGACATCTGTGTATTTTGTTTCTGCGCGTGTCTGCGAGTCATAGTTTTTTGTCCAACTAAGTAGACGGAATGAAATTAGCATACACTTTACGTCCTGGTATCGATATGTCCCCAATCCACTATGCTTGCCAGCTCCAAGGTGAAATTGCGTTGCAGCGTCACACATTCACTCATCGCCTGCCAAAGTTTACAGTTTTGCGTTTCCCGACGATACCCGTATGAATACCAATTTTCTTTACTCCTTTGTGGTGGATCGGATTATTTTTTCTTAAACTGTGTGTAGAGATAGCCTTTACACGAGTCTACGTTGTAAATGGACAGTTGTATGACCACCTTTAACTTTTTCTATGAATCGGATGTACATTCTAATGTTCCTCTATAACCGTACTACAACTGTAGCCTTTTAGGATGGCACGTTGTTGATGTGCTGTCGGCTTGTTAACTTGATCAAGGTGCTGCTCTACTGTCTGGATGAGGGAACAAGTTCTAGTTTCCAGTTGTTCCATTCAGTTGTTTCAGGATAGCCTGTGACTTTCCCTTGCATTTGTAGTTACAACTGAGTCTCCAGTAGCAGAGGTTATGTAACGGCATATTCTAATTGGGAATATCTGTGTTCCTGCCAAGTGCAGCTTTATTCCCAGTTATTGACTTTATTGTCATTGTGGGCTTATCTTTCTTAAGAGGGTGGTGGTACACAAAGTATAGTACACTCCTGGAAATGGAAAAAAGAACACATTGACACCGGTGTGTCAGACCCACCATACTTGCTCCGGACACTGCGAGAGGGCTGTACAAGCAATGATCACACGCACGGCACAGAGGACACACCAGGAACCGCGGTGTTGGCCGTCGAATGGCGCTAGCTGCGCAGCATTTGTGCACCGCCGCCGTCAGTGTCAGCCAGTTTGCCGTGGCATACGGAACTCCATCGCAGTCTTTAACACTGGTAGCATGCCGCGACAGCGTGGACGTGAACCGTATGTGCAGTTGACGGACTTTGAGCGAGGGCGTATAGTGGGCATGCGGGAGGCCGGGTGGACGTACCGCCGAATTGCTCAACACGTGGGGCGTGAGGTCTCCACAGTACATCGATGTTGTCGCCAGTGGTCGGCGGAAGGTGCACGTGCCCGTCGGCCTGGGACCGGACCGCAGCGACGCACGGATGCACGCCAAGACCGTAGGATCCTACGCAGTGCCGTAGGGGACCGCACCGCCACTTCCCAGCAAATTAGGGACACTGTTGCTCCTGGGGTATCGGCGAGGACCATTCGCAACCGTCTCCATGAAGCTGGGCTACGGTCCTGCACACCGTTAGGCCGTCTTCCGCTCACGCCCCAACATCGTGCAGCCCGCCTCCAGTGGTGTCGCGACAGGCGTGAATGGAGGGACGAATGGAGACGTGTCGTCTTCAGCGATGAGAGTCGCTTCTGCCTTGGTGCCAATGATGGTCGTATGCGTGTTTGGCGCCGTGCAGGTGAGCGCCACAATCAGGACTGCATACGACCGAGGCACACAGGGCCAACACCCGGCATCATGGTGTGGGGAGCGATCTCCTACACTGGCCGTACACCACTGGTGATCGTCGAGGGGACACTGAATAGTGCACGGTACATCCAAACCGTCATCGAACCCATCGTTCTACCATTCCTAGACCGGCAAGGGAACTTGCTGTTCCAACAGGACAATGCACGTCCGCATGTATCCCGTGCCACCCAACGTGCTCTAGAAGGTGTAAGTCAACTACCCTGGCCAGCAAGATCTCCGGATCTGTCCCCCATTGAGCATGTTTGGGACTGGATGAAACGTCGTCTCACGCGGTCTGCACGTCCAGCACGAACGCTGGTCCAACTGAGGCGCCAGGTGGAAATGGCATGGCAAGCCGTTCCACAGGACTACATCCAGCATCTCTACGATCGTCTCCATGAGAGAATAGCAGCCTGCATTGCTGCGAAAGGTGGATATACACTGTACTAGTGCCGACATTGTGCATGCTCTGTTGCCTGTGTCTATGTGCCTGTGGTTCTGTCAGTGTGATCATGTGATGTATCTGACCCCAGGAATGTGTCAATAAAGTTTCCCCTTCCTGGGACAATGAATTCACGGTGTTCTTATTTCAATTTCCAGGAGTGTATATTGCTTTTGTGCCACATACGCACACTAGTAACATGTAAGCCAGTCCACATTCAGCAGGATAAGTTATAATGTAAAATGACGTTAGAAGCTTAAGATACGTGCTTGAACACTCCCAAAGATCGAAACTTGGCAGTAGCATAGATAGTGAAAAATTAATGCAGCCTATCTGGACCATGTTTTCATTCTCAGAGAACATTTTAACTGAAAGTTGCTCCCTGGTATCTTAACACTGAAGCAGACGCTGCGGTGCGAAGTACACAAGTAGAAGGCGGTCTTCGCGATAGTCGAGTTGACTTGGATCTGCCTGCTCTGCGGTGGAGCCGGCTTATGGCGCAGGCGCATATCACTTCTCTGGCGACGCCACTTCTGCACTTCTCTGTAGTGGATTGTCGACCTGTGCAAACCTGTGTAGCAGCCTGATGGTGCGTGCTGTGTTTACAACCCCCCCCCCCCCCAATCCCCTGTCCACTGGCCTTGATCGCTATGGTTGCGATGCGAACCCAATAGCACGCCTACATCTAGGGCCGGAGTCTCGAACGCTGGAAGATCCTCCTTGGCTAGGAAGGCGGCAGGGCGCAGAGGCGTCGCCCACGGTTACATTGGCTGCTGTGGTGATGGCATCGGGGTTGAGGGCGCGTCCACCTCAATGGGAAATGCCTCGGGCTGAGATGCCATTTGGTCTGCGGCGGATGGCCGAAGTCCTGGGTCCTGGCTACGTGCTTAATCTGTAAAACGAAATGCAGCGGTAGGATCAGGGGTCTCAGAGGGTGTCTTTTGAGCAGCGAACCTCTAGGGGAAAAATTCTAGAATATGTTGTGTCCAAGAACATGGGAAACAGTGGCCTGTTTCCATCGCTGTCTGGGCCGGAAGGTCCTGAAGAATACTCCGACTTGGATCTGACAATGTGAATATTTGCACTGATCGGTACACCCCATTGATGGGTGCAGCAGACGAAAGTGGCAGCGGTTCCACGTGTCATGCAGGCGTTCGGCCGGGAAAAGCCTACCTCGAAGCATCGCAGGGTAGGCGGAAAGGAACAGTTGCAAGGCCTGCTCCCGTGAGTGAGTTCCGTTGCGTCTTGAATGTTCGCACGAAACTTTCAGCTTCACCAGTTAACTGTGAGTGGAATGACCCTTTGGTCACATGTTCAGTACTGTTGGAGGTGCAGTAATGTTCAAAGTCCCGTGAGATGAAATGCGGTCGAGTATCAGACACTAGCACTTCAGGCAAGCCCTCGATGCAAAAAATTAAAATGTTCTGTTAGTAGCGGCCGATATAGTAGAGTTTATCAAAACCACAAAGGGAAAACGACTGAAGGCATGCACTATAATAAGCCATCGTGTGTTCCAGAAAAGTTTAGCAAAATGAATGTCAAGCATTTACAAAGACTGCTGGGGTGTGGCTAGTCAGAAAAGCGGTGAGGTGGAGCCACCTGCTGCTCCATGCAAGCGATGCAGCGTGACATCGTGTCTTTAGTCTGGGCCTCCATCCCTGGCCAAGAACAATGCCGTCGAAAAAGCTGCTTTGTCCTCAACACACCCCAGTGTCCACAGTACAATAACCTTAAAACATCGCCGGCCGCAGTGGCCGAGCGGTTCTAGGCGCTTCAGTCTGGAACCGCGCGACCGCTACGATCGCAGGTTAGAATCCTGCCTCGGGCATTGATGTGTGTGATGTCCTAAGGTGGTTAGGTTTAAGTAGTTCTAAGTTCTAGGGGACTGATGACCTCAGCTGTTAAGTCCCCATAGTGCTTAGAGCCATTTGACCATTTGAACCTTAAAACATCCTACTGTAGGATGCGTCAGATGACGACCCAGGCTTGGTCATTCTCAGTGTGTAACAGTATAACACCACACTGTACTGACAAGGCTTGACAGCGAGTGAAGTATCGATGTACTTCCGGTCGAAGAACGTCTTTCAAAAATGGCTCCGAGCACTATGAAACTTAACGTCTGTGGTCATCAGTCCCCTAGAACTTAGAACTACTTAAACCTAACTAACCTAAGGACATCACACACATCCATGCCCGAGGCAGGATTCGAACCTGCGACCGTAGCAGTCGCGCGGTGACGGACTGAGCACCTAGAACCGCTAGACCACCGCGGCCGGCAGTACGTCTTTCACTCTTCTTGGCCACCCTGTGCGCATGTAATTCAACATAATGCTTAAATCTGCATCCTAAGCTGTTTCTGTACCATTCAAGTAAGTCCATGGGAAAATTGTGGACTGTGGAAGCGACCAGAGCATCTATCCTTCAACACGCTGCTTCGGAGGGGTCGAACTGATCGTCCTTGCCCGCCGGTTGTCTTGACAACGTATCGGCGTCGGAATGTTGAGCGATTGGGCGGTACAAACCTTCATAGTTGTCGTTCGACAGTAGTGAAGCCCATCGTCGAAATTTCTGCGCCATGTGTGGCGGAACAAGCTTGGTTGGGTCGAAGAGTATGTGAGTGTCTTATGATTCGTGACCAAGTCGAATTTCCTTCCTTCAAGGTAAGGATGAAACTTGTTTACACCATAAATTGTCGCCAATGCCTCTTTTTCAGTCTGAGTGTAATTTGCCTGAGTCCTAGTTAGAAGTTCGGAAGCAAATGGTATCGGGCGATCCGTTGATCCGGCACGATGCGACAGAACGGTGCCTAGGCCAATGGAAGAAGCATCAAGCGCTAACATCACTAGTTTAGCAGGATCAAAACGTATGAGGCACGTGTTACTAACTAGCGCCCGTTCCAGTTGCTCAAAAGCCAACTGGCATTCCTTGGCCCATGCAAACGGAACATCCTTAGGCCGTGACTCGTGAAGCGGAGCTGCAATCTGAGAGGCGGGAGTAGTAAATTTGTAGTCCAGTTTGCCTAACACTGCTTGTAGTTCCTTTGAGTTTGGGAGACGGCAAATGTTTGCTGGCTCGCAAATGAATCTAGGTGAGGTGAATATCCTGCACGTTGAGGACATGTCCCACATATTCTATTTGTGTCTGGGAAATAAAAGCACTTTTCTTTGCCACATTTGAGGGCTGCCGATATCAGTACACGAAAAAGGCACTCGAGATTAGCCAAATGTTCTTCTGCATAACGTCCAGACACGAAAATGTGCCGGCCGAAGTGGCCGTGCGGTTAAAGGCGCTGCAGTCTGGAACCGCAAGACCGCTACGGTCGCAGGTTCGAATCCTGCCTTTGGGCATGGATGTTTGTGATGTCCTTAGGTTAGTTAGGTTTAACTAGTTCTAAGTTCTAGGGGACTAATAACCTCAGCAGTTGAGTCCCATAGTGCTCAGAGCCATTTGAACCATTTTTGAACCACGAAAATGTCATCGACGTAATTTGAGCAAGAAGGCACCTTGGCAGTCACCTGTTCTAAAAAGCGTTGAAAAACAGTTGGTTCTGAGGATTACCGAAGGGCAGGTGTTGAAATTCAAGTAACCCAACACGAGAGTTAATAACAAAAAGTTTCTTTGAGTAGTAATCCAAAGGCAAGCATTCGCCAACTCTATCCTGGAAAAATAATGGTCTTCGCCTAGTCTGTCCACGAGTTCCTCTCGGCTGGAAAAAGGGTACGTGTCTGTCACAGAGTTCACAGTCCTTTCGTGTCAACACACGGTCGAAGACGTCCTGAAGGTTTGCGAAGGATAATGGGAAAGACCACTGAGCTGCACCGATTGGTTTGATGATCCCATCAGCTTGCCATTGCCGTAACTATTCAGAAACCTGTTCCCTAATGCAATGTGCTCTTGCCTATCTCGACAAAGTTTTGGTTGTGCATTGTTTATGAGTAGCATACGAGCTAAAAAATTGCTCGCACAACCGAAACCGTTCGCAAAAATTTCACTAAATTTGTCACGCAGAGCTTGAAGCTTACCTGTAGGCACATCTGTTGCGATTTGCAACTCTGGCTTGTGGCTGGCAACATCCCCCAGGCTGTGGCTAGGCCATGTCTCCGCAATATCCTTTCTTTCAGGAGCGCTAGTTCTGCAAGGTTCGCAGGAGAGCTTCTGTGAAGTTTGGAAGGTAGAAGACGAGATACTGGCAGAAGTAAAGCTGTGAGGACGGGGCGTGAGTCGTACTTGGGTAGCTCAGTTGGTAAAGCACTTTCCCGCGAAAGGCAAAGATCCCGAGTTCGAGTCTCGGTCCGGCACACAGTTTTAATCTGCCAGGAAGTTTCATATCAGCGCAAACTCCGCTGCAGTGTCAAAATCTCATTCAGGAAACATCCACCAGGCTGTGGTTAAGCCATGTCTCCGCAATATCCTTTCTTTCAGGAGCGCTAGTTCTGCAAGGTTTGCAGGACAGCTTCTGTAAAGTTTGGAAGGTAGAAGACGAGATACTGGCAGAAGTAAAGCTATGAGGACGGGGCGTGAGTCGTGCTTGGGTAGCTCAGTTGGTAGAGCACTTGCCCGCGAAAGGCAAAGGTCCCGATTTCGAGTCTCGGTCCGGCATACAGTTTTAATCTGCCTGTTCAGTGTGTGTTTGACTTCAGTGCTTTGCACCTCATGACACTCGAAATTCATGAATGGTCATTTGAAGAGTTAAAATCTCTAGAAGAGATTGTCGACACTTGTCAGTAAGACTTCGCTCTCTATTCATTGCTTATGAAACTCACTAGCGGCGACCGGTGTGAAAACACAGTGGAAGACAATCGCGGACAGCGGAAGTTTAAACAGAGTAACGGGAGTGTCAGTGACGTACTGATTGTGCACTCTGGTTACGACGCTGAGAATGTTAAAGTGTTTAACGTACCGCTCTCAATACGGGGTATTTTTGTCTGTGACCAACGAGAAGTTGTCGACTGCATATACACTAAGGAGACAAAAGTCACAAGATACCTCTTAATATCGTGTCGGACCTCCTTTTGCCCGGCTTAGCATAGCAAGTCGATGTGCCAAGGACTCGGCAAGTCATTGGAGGTTCACTATAGCAGTGCTGAGACATGCAGTCGCTATAGTCGTCCATAAATGCCAGAATGTTGCCGGTGCAGGATTTTGCGCACGAGCTGACCTCGTCATTATGTCCCACAAATGTTCAATAGATTTGATGTCAGCCGGCCGCGGTGGTCTAGCGGTTCTAGGCGCGCAGTCCGGAACCGCGCGACTGCTACGGTCGCAGGTTCGAATCCTGCCTCGGGCATGGATGTGTGTGCTGTCCTTAGGTTAGTTAGGTTTAAGTAGTTTAAGTTATAGGGGACTGATGACCACAGTAGTTAAGTCCCATAGTGCTCAGAGCCATTTTAACCATTTTAGATTTGATGTCAGCCAATCTGGGTGGCCAAAGCATTGGCTCAAATTGTCCACAACGTTCTTCAAAGCAATCGCGGCAGTTGTGGGCCGGTGATATTGAGCATTGTCATCCATAAAAATTTCATCGTTGCTTGTGAAGTGCATGAATGGCTGCAGATGGTCTCCGAATATAACCATTTACAGTCAATGATCGATTCAGTTGGACAAGAGGACCCAGTCCATTCCAGTAAACACGGCCTACATCGTTATGGAACCACCACCAGCATACACAGTGCCTTGTTGACAGTTTGGGTCCATGGCTTTGTGGGGTAGGCGCCACCCTCGAACCCTACCATTATCTCTTGTCGTGTGAAACCGGGACTCATCTGATCACGCAACGCTTTTCCAGTCGTCCGGGTCCAACCAATAGACACTGCAGGTGACGTCGCGCTGTCATCAAAGGCACTCGATGTGCTCATCTGTTGCCATAGCCCATTGACGCCAAATTTCGCCCCAATGTCCTAAGGGATACTTCCGTCGTACGTTCCGCATTGGTTTCTGCGGTTGTTTCACGCAGTGTTGCTTGTCTGTTTGCACTGACAACTCTACGAAAACGCCGCTGCTCACGGTCGTTAACTGAAGATAAGCCACCACCACATTATCCGTGGTGAGAGGTAACTCCTGAAATTTGCAACTCTTGGCGCACTATCGACACTGAGGATCTCGGAATATTAAATTCCCTAACGATTTCCGAAATTCAATTTCCCATATGTCCAGCACCAACTACACCTCACGTTCGAAGTTTGTTAATTTTCGTACAAATTACAGTTCTGTCGATGCAATGCAACGCCCTTTTATACCTTGTGTACACGACATTACCGCTACCTGTATGTGTGCTGACTGCTGCCCCGTGACTTTTGTCACATCAGTGTATTCCATCCCAGGTCATCATTTATGGATGCCGTGCTCATGTAACCTACAGTGGACAACCACAATCATGTTCGGTATGCCGCTCCACTGAACGTTTGGTGATAAACTGCACCGTAATCGCTCGCTCCAGCTTCCCCGTGAGAATGCTGTAAACGGCAGTGGGGACTTTGTTGCACTATTAAGCGAAATAGTTGCGAGAATACAGCGTCAACAGCTTCTGACGCCTGACGTTCACGATGAGGAAGAGCCAGCTCCGTTTCAAACTAGTGCCTGCGAAGTTCAGGAGCGGATGGAAGCTTGTTCAATTCTAACACCCGCACCACAAAAGGTTACTTCGAGAAACAATGAAGTACCAGGCCCAAGTGTGAATCGAGAACAGACGGAGGCCCACCAGAAAAGCCATCGTCGGCAAAGATCCCATCAGACAGCAAGAAACCTCGTAGGCAGAGAAACAAAGACAACAATGGAAACGAAAAGAAACATGCTGCTGAGCTAAACACACCATTTCTGAAAGCCAGCGAGTGTGAATAACAGTCCTCGTGTAATATACAAACCGATAAATTAAGGAGGCCAGACCGCATTCGGGAGCAAACGGAAAATCTCGAAGCATTGTTGCAAACCGCGAAACAACCTGGAGTGACGCCTTCAAAGCCGAACACCGAGCAGACCCCTCGTAATCACTCCCCGAGCAACAGGCAGCGCCATAGGACAGTGTGGCACACGCAGCCACGCCCACCGGCTCAGCCGCCTGTGGCTGGCAGAGCAGCAGGAAGTTACAGCACTCTATAGGCAGACAGAGGCCGCGGTGGGGGCGGGAACACCTTCGGTAGCTTAACTGTCGTCGCCTCTCACACTCAAACGCATAACATACGGCGCTTCAACAAAGTTACATCACGACTTTGAATGTTAGTCGTATCAGAACTATCTCGAAGACTCATTTCTTAAATTATTTGTATGACATCGTTCTTCTGCAAGAAATCCTCACTATCGACCTCTATGTTGCAGACTATGTTCTCGCGGTGTGCAGTGCTATAGTGCAGATAGAGGCTGATGGAGGTCTTGTAAACGGAAGGAGGGTATTGTATGGTGAACCGTGGATTTACTTTCAAAGTCTCTTTCTTAAAAAAATTTACTTTTTTACTAGCGATTCATCAAGAACATTAACTCATTTAATCACACTATCTGAGCGTGGAAGTAGTTGCCAGTGGGTAACTGATGAAAACAAATTTAATTTCTTTCAACAAATGGAAATTTTATTCCTAAACCCCCCTTTTTTTAACAGATTAAAAATTATAATCAGAACGCACCCTCAAAATATCAAGTTACAATTTCATTCAGAGGCAGAAAGAACAACTATTGACAGTATGAGCTTTCGGGCTCAGAACCTTGCCGCTGCCTTTTGACACGGCGGTAGTCACGACTGTTCACAACAACCTCTGAAAGACTACACTGGTGCAAATCTGCAACACACCAGATTACCTTAAACTAAAAATTTTAACAACTCACATAGACTATGCACCCCGTAAGAGGGATGGAATTGGTACAAAACCCATTAAAAATTATTTGCCACCGAAAGTGCAGCTTGTTTTTGAAAATAAACTCTTACGCTGGAAGGATGGCAACTTTATTTAAATAAAACCCAAGAAATGCAGTCTTACATAAAATGTACAAACATGCTCTACATTACACATATACCGCCTCTCAAAATGATAGGCAAGATAAAAACATATTTCAGGAATTCGGCCTTTACACCTTAAGCAATAAATTAGTTAACACCGAATCCGACAAACAGACGCAGCTATTAACGTACGGCAGACCGACAGACAGACACACAGACAGACACTAACTGCCTAACAAATGCAGACGGGAGACAGACGAGCAAGCTGGGGACGTGAGACTGGGCAAGAAACAAGTTGAATTTAACAAGTAAATGAAACAACATATCACAAATTACTTAACTTCTAATAAACTGCGATGTCTGGCGAAGACCTGGTGCAGCACCCGCAAAACGCTCTCCCAAACCGTCCGCTGCAAGCCGCTTCAACGGACGCAGGAAGGCGTCGCAGCTCGCACCGGCCAGTCCGACGTCGTGGGTTGACTCCTGTTGCTCTCGTGTCGACCGCGAAGCCACAACCCCTCACTGTACGGCGCGGCCAACTGGCCACTGGACTCACGTGGCCACCTCACACGCGCCGACGCCCAAGACGGACAAGTCATCCCGCGTCTCAGCGCGCGACCGACCAACCGATCGATCCAACCGCCAACGACCACTGCCCGAACTAACTCGAGCAGACCGGCGACCCAACACACGCCAGCACTCCGGACGACGGACAGACACTGACCGCCCCACACTGACCCGGCTGACCGACTGGCTAGACTCGCCCAGACTGCACCGACTCATACTGACCGACTGCCTCCTTGGCTCCAACTGGCCTCTTGGCGAATTTTTTTTCTTTATTGTTATTTTTCACCTTATACAAAGGTGGGCTGGCAGATGATAAATCTATTCCGTTCTTCAGCCAAAAGTATTACAGTAAAAGAGAAAATGAAGATAGAAAAGTAACCGATTGGTGGTTAAAAGAACAGTAGATACAAAAATTAAAAAACACGAAGCCGTTCACACTCTATGAAAAAACACCAAAAACTGTCGGCACTGCGCACAAACACTGATGACGTAGACGGTACGACTGAACGAAGGAGCGTGGCGGCGAAAAACACTAAATCACAACAAGATGGCACACACGGGAAACTGAAGGCGATGATCTCCGGCGCGCGAATGTCCACTGAACGTGTGCAAGTCTGGGGACCTGCGAAGAGGGGAAGGAGGGGGTGGTGGAGGGAGAGGGGAGAGCAAAGATGCCAATGACAGAGGACATGGTAGGAGGAATGAAGGTATGGGGGTAGGGGAAGCCTGGGGGAGGAGGGAGGAGAAAGGAAGGAGGGAGGGAAGAGGGAGAGAAGGGATAGAGGGTGCTCATAGGAACAAACACAGGAAGAGGGTTCAAATGGTTCAAATGGCTCTGAGCACTATGGGACTCAATATCTTAGGTCATAAGTCCCCTAGAACTTAGAACTACTTAAACCTAACTAACCTAAGGACATCACACACACCCATGCCTGATGCAGGATTCGAACCTGCGACCGTAGCAGCCCCGCGGTTCCGGACTGCAGCGCCAGAACCGCACGGCCACCGCGGCCGGCCAGGAAGAGGGAAGGAGGATCAAAGTTGGTAGGAGGGGTAGATAGAGGGGAGGAGGGCATCATCAGGGAGGGGGAGCTGCCGGAAGCCACCTTGGGAGATGGTATGGACAGAGGATAGATGGAGAGCAGGTGGGATGTGGAAATAGAGGCGCGGCAGCGGATGGGGGCGGGAGAGGATGGGAGAGGCAAGCAGGTGAGGAGGATCGAGTTTACGGGTGGCGTAGAGGATCCGTATCCGTTCAAGGAAAAGGAGGAGGTGGGGGAACGGAATAAGGTCGTACAGCATCCGCATGGGGGAGGGGATGCAATAGGCGAAGCGAAGAGCATGGCGTTCAAGGATCTGAAGGGATTTGTAAAAGGTAGGGGGAGCGGAGATCCAGGCAGGGTGGGCGTAGCAGAGGATAGGGCGGATGAGGGATTTATAGGTATGGAGGATGGTGGAGGGGTCCAGACCCCATGTACGGCCAGAAAGGAGCTTGAGCAGACGGAGTCGGGGGCTTGCCTTGACTTGGATTGTCCGGAGGTGGGAGGTCCAGGAGAGGCGACGGTCAAGGGTGACGCCAAGGTACTTAAGGGTGGCGGTCTAGGCGATAGGACGGCCATAGACGGTGACATAGATATCCAGGAGGCGGAAGGAAGGGGTGGCTTTGCCTACTATGATCGCCTGGGTTTTGGAAGGATTGACCTTAAGCAACCACTGGTTGCGCCAAGTGGTTGGAGTTGGGAGGGCTGCAGGGTGGGGGCGATAGCAAGGAAGGCCGTGTCATCGGTGTTCTCTTGGCGAGCTTATAACGCCCCTTAAATGCACGTGAACAGGCAACCTTTCCCCTTTCCCACCAGAGGGAGACACCAAAGCGGCGATAGCCACAGTGGCGCCACCGCCGAAACGGAGGGCGACAGCTTTACAAAAATGGCTCTGAGCACTATGGGACTTAACATCTAAGGTCATCAGTCCCCTAGAACTTAGAACTACTTAAACTTAACCAACCTAAGGACATCACACACATCCATGACCGAAGCAGGATTCGAACCTGCGACCGCAGTGGTCGCGCCGTTCCAGACTGTAGCGCCTAGAAACGCTCGGCCACTCGGGCTGGGCGACTGCTTTACACTACGTGCTGCGGCGCGCTCTTCAAAACAGAAAATTTTACCACGGCTTATTTGGTCTCCGCTTTCATGGTACATGGGAAATACTAAAAGGAAATACTGTCGCCTACATATACTTCACCCACTGCACTGCCAGTTGTTTAGACGGAACAGAGCTTCTACAGCAATCTGTGTCATTGATCTGGTGGCTGTCTCTTATCATTTGTAAGTAGGCTGTTTAGGTTTTTTTATTCGTAACGTCACCTCTGTATGAAAATCACTGGCTGTGTTGTGTGCAGTCTGTGGCTGCTTTGCATTGTTGTAATACTCGCTATTGTAGTGTTAGGCAGCTGGCTGTGAACAGCGCGTAGCGTTGCGCAGTTGGAGGTGAGCCGCCAGCAGTGGTGGATGTGGGGAGAGAGATGGCGGAGTTTTGTAATTTGTCATGAACTGCTATATATATTATGACTATTAAGGTAAATACATTGTTTGTTCTCTATTAATATCTTTCATTTGCTAACTATCCCTATCAGTAGTTAGTGCCTTCCGTAGTTTGAATCTTTTATTTAGCTGGCTGTAGTGGCGCTCGCTGTATTGCAGTAGTTCGAGGAATGAAGATTTTTGTGAGGTAAGTGATTTGTGAAAGGTATAGTTTAATGTTACTCAGGGCCATTCTTTTGCAGGGATCTTTGATAGTCAGATTGCGTTGCGCTAAAAATATTGTGTGTCAGTTTAAGCACAGTCATGTATAAATTGTTAATAGGGGACGTTTCATATGTCGACCATTAGCCGAGGATACCTCACTGGAATCTTCTGATTTTTTCTTGTAGTTTGTGTAATTAGTGTAGCTTTTGTTTATTGCTAGTGCGTAATTATAGAGAGAATTTCCTCTGTAGTTGTAGTTTTTCATTGTTGTACACAGTTGCATGTTGTACACAGTTGCATGTAGATTTGCACCAAGTATTTCGCAGCTGCACTTGCAATTAACTAGATATTATTTTCAGTCTTATGTTAATGTGTTCTCTTATTTTGCTCTTCAAATTGTGCTTTTCTGTGTTATCGTGTGAAATATTGTGACAATAATGGCGTGTGAAAAACGTAATACTAGGCTCCAAAGTAAACTGAGAAATGACAGTGACGACGAAAGCAGTGTGTTAGCGCCACCGAGTAATGAATTAACTGATGTTCAGAGTAGTAAATTGGTAATTGTGCATAGGGAAATGGAGCGGGCTGCAAACAATGGTGTAGACAGTGAAACAATTAGTGAACAGGGAAGCATTATCGATCGATCGGTCGGCAACAGCTCGCCTCAGGAATCCGAAATGACAGAACACAATATTGCAAATACTGTAGACTTAGGTTTTGGGTCCTCACCGTTTTCTCAAATGAGTCAAGACACATTTTCTGCTTGTCAAAATGTGAATGTTGCCGGTGAAAATGCACTGCCAAAAAGCATAGAGAAACAGATTCCAGACAGTAATACATTATTATTGCAATTAATGCAACAAATGGAACAAAATCAGAGACAAATGCGACAAAAGCTTCAAAAGTTAGACACAATGGAACAACACCAGAGACAAACACAGCAACAGTTAGACACAATGGAACAAAATCTTCAAAAGTTAGACTCAATGGAACAACACCAGAGACAAACACAGCAACAGTTAGACGCAATGGAAGAAAAACTTCAAGCATTGGTTAAAATAGAATTTTATAGATGTACTAATGTAAATATTTTCTGTCTACAGATCCAGTAAATACTAATTTTGTAATACATTTCCCAAAAAATGGGGGAGCGCAAAGACATTTCCCTTCACAGGAATTGCATAAATAATTTCTTTGCGATTTGGTAACTTATCTGCTAGTGTAAGTTCTCGTGATGCATCACTCTAGTGTTAAGATGTGACATAGGTATTAAACATGGCCATTTTTACTGTAATATTTTTTCTGCTTGAGCTTTGTCATGTTTAGATATAAGTTATAGCATTTGCTGCGGCTGTTTGCCAGGCATAGTGCTACTAAATTTCACTGTGTATTACTCTGTTAAGCTAGTTTTACTATTGATTTATTTTTCTTGTTGCTGCACATTAGCTCATATTAGTTGTAATGTTGCATTGCTTGGTAATTTAGATTTACTGTAGCTTGCTTTGCAAATTTCCATTTTTTTGTCATTGCTATTTGTATTAATTGTTTTGTGCTGCTGCATTGCCTCGTCCCTTAGTTTAGCATCTGAGCTCAGTAGATTTAAGTTAGCTTAAGAGGGGGTAGACTATATAAGAGAATGACTTATGATGAATTGGAAGAAATGCATTGAGAAGTTATACGAAAAAAGTACAGAAAGCAGGTATAGAGAGGACTTTTTGGGAATAATGATGAATGAAGGGAGATCTCCAAGAAGTAAAGAAAGTTTTCTTTGCAGAATACTGCAGTAAAACGAATCCTGTCCTTTCCTTTAATGTTATTCCGCTATATGTTTGTGTACCCTCGTGTATTTGTGTTTTTTCTTGTGTTTATGTGTTCAGCTAATAAGATTCATGTTGTAGAATTTTTCTAATACTAAGCTACATTCACTATGATGAGGAATACTGTTGTCCTCAAATATAATTGGCATTAATAATATGTTATTTACTTTGTAAAAATGTTTAGACATTATTTATTCTGTTTTGTTTTTATGCTCATGTGTGAAGTTGATGTTTCAAAAGTTATTCTGATCTTTTATGCATGAACTTATGTCATAATTCCTATAACACCAATGTATATGTTATTTCGATTCTTTTGTAAAGCCTGTACCACAAATGTTATCTGTATCGTTATGTTCTTTAATGATGTATTTTGTACCTTTGTAATTGTATTCTTATGTTATAATATTGTAATTGACACCAGTTCATCAAATTAAATAACTTGTAAGTTACATTTCACTGCACACGTTTCTGTTGGTCATAGTATATGGACAATATGTGAGAAGTAGGGACTGATAGTGTTTGCACGTGTGTTAATAATTCAGTAAGGGACTGGATAACAGCAGTGCTGGTTCTAAAGACAATTCCAAAAACTTTGTGAGTGCACAAGTGGTGGTTATGGACTTGCTCTATTATCCACAAGACTCTTCAATGGTGATTGTGCACCTGCACAGTCACAACAGATGGCTGCTGGCCATCTCTACACCAGGACTACAGTGGGTCTGCACCTCTCGTGGCCCACCAATACCGTAATCTCTACCAGGACTACAGTGGGTCTGCTCTGTGATAATCTACCTACCAATATTCTTCAAAACTTCGACTGACTCTGCTGTGGGTTTGCTCTGTTGTGGCCCATTACCTGTCTGCATGTCAAGAGTCAGCACTGTCTTTCCGTTGGAAGGACAACACTACTTCTTCAAGACTGCATGGAAATCCACTACTTCGGTGTGCATTTTCTTTTACTGCTCAGACTTTGAGAAAAACACTGCTGTTTTACTGTGATGAACGATTAGGACTGTCTTTATGGACTGTGAGAAATTTAGCTTTTGACTAACATTGTATCAATAAGTGTGTGCATTTGATATCTTTGTTATTGTAATTATGAAAAATTTTATCAAATCATTATTGGCCACTGCCCAAAACAATTTGTAAAATTTTTTGTGGGGAGCATGGGGTCTATGTAAGTAGGCTGTTTAGGTTTTTTTATTGGTAACGCCACCTCTGTATGAAAATCACTGGCTGTGCTGTGTGCAGTCTGTGGCTGCTTTGCATTGTTGTAATACTCGCCATTGAAGTGTTAGGCAGCTGGCTGTGAACAGCGCGTAGCGTTGCGCAGTTGGAGGTGAGCCGCCAGCAGTGGTGGATGTGGGGAGAGAGATGGCGGAGTTTTGTAATTTGTCATGAACTGCTATATATATTATGACTATTAAGGTAAATACATTGTTTGTTCTCTATTAGTATCTTTCATTTGCTAACTATCCCTATCAGTAGTTAGTGCCTTCCGTAGTTTGAATCTTTTATTTAGCTGGCAGTAGTGGCGCTCGCTGTATTGCAGTAGTTCGAGTAATGAAGATTTTTGTGAGGTAAGTGATTTGTGAAAGGTATAGTTTAATGTTACTCAGGGCCATTCTTTTGCAGGGATCTTTGATAGTCAGATTGCGTTGCGCTAAAAATATTGTGTGTCAGTTTAAGCACAGTCATGTATAAATTGTTAATAGGGGACGTTTCACATTGCCCATACTCTTACTCTGTTAGTCTATGACCGTAACAAGTTACACGTGGAAGAGGATACTGGGAACTGAACATCAGTCTTTGAAAGGACAGTGAGTTTGCAGAAGAAATACGTTGATAATGGACGCAAATATTTACTCACAAGCAACGATACCACAGTAAATGCAAATTTTTTGTTCATTATGTTAAACCACGACTGTAAATGATTGCTTGCAAATGTTCAAAAAACTGTATGTGACAACACTCTACTGTAGAGTTTTATTATCTTTGCCTCAAAGATATCTGTCAAAGGAGTACCGTTCCTGACTTTTGCACACTCACCAAAATAAAGGATTTTAAGGCAAAAATAACTGAGATTCGGAGAAAGCAACTGAACGTCAACCGAGTGCATTCCAAACTGAAAAATGTGACTTTTTTCCATCTTATATGTCTTGCGTGCCGTAGAAAATCGATGATGCTCACAGAACATTCTAATGCAATTGGCAAGCCACTCCAACCGCAGCAAGCGATTCTTAAACATGTTCTCGACTACTTCAGTGAACTATATAAGCTGCACACTAATGTAGCCCTGAACTTTAAAGGCGTTCTTAACAAGTTGTAACCTCCCCACAAAAAATAATAAAAGTATTAATATGGATAGTGATTCTAATTTTAGTGTAACCTCAGAACAAAATTGTTTCACATTTATAGCCTCCCTACAGAAATTCATTCACATCTAACCTCCACGCAAAATTTGTTTCCCATTTAATGTACCCACAAAATTCTTTTCTCATTTAATGTAAGCTGGAAACAGAAAAATTCCTAAACCTCGTAATAAAAAGATAAATTCAGTAACCTGGTAAATTTTGAACGACAGCAGTGCTGCGTCATGGCCCTGTAAGATCATTCTGAATAGAAAACAAAAATTCTTACCTCAATAAAGTTGCCAACTATCTTCTCTTACAATAGCTTTTTCCGGCACAGCTCTGTGCAATGCTGGCCTATATATTTGTCATTTATGAAAGAAAGCAACTGATTTTTCTTTTGCAACAATCGGAATAATCATGGATTGGAGAAATTAGTAAATTCTTTAAATGGAAATGAATGCTTGTTAGAAATTACTTTATATAACAAAGATTATTATTAGGACATTTTTAAAAGATTTACATGGGAGGGGAGTTCACATAACATTACTAGATATGCGCGAGGCTGCTTTTACCTTATACTATAACGCTCAGGCTCCGCCATCGCTGCACCACGACCGGCCCAGCCAACACGATACACCAGACTGCTCGCTAGCAACAACTTACTGCTACACAGTTCCTACTGCATACGACACTGCTCTCTGGTCTGAGATTCTCTTATACCTTACATATCGCAGGCAGCGCATACCTCTTACATAACCCTCCACTGGGGGGGGGGGGGGGAAAAATTTGGCAGCGATGGTGAGTCAATTGGACTTGCCATGAGCAACAAATTTTTCAAAAACCTACTTAATTAACTATGTTGGCAGTCACAGAGTATATATATATATATATATATATATATATATATATATATATATATATATATATATAAGTGCAGAACATGAAATGAAATAGTGTGCACAAGCACTGAGTACAAAACATATGAAGAAATGACAAAATGCATACGCAATGAGTACAAAACATATTAACTAATGACATAAAGTGCACACGCACTGTATATATCTCTACCTTTTTTACAACTAATAAACATATCAAGGAGTGAAATAAAGCGCACACGCACTGTAGAAGTCTTTAGCATTTTTACATAACATATCATGGAGTGAAATAAAGTGCACACGCACTGAATAAGTCTTTACCATTTTACAAGAACTAGAAAGGAATGGGAAGGATTGCATCATGGTTGTAGCACAGTAGGTTGCACGTAGCTGCACTGAAAGTCTATATCTTTCTACAGAAGCACAACACCAAGTGAGACAATCTGAAGTTCTCTTCCTGAAGTATTTATCAGTGTAGCCAAGACACTGAAATGTTGTATTACAAGAACTATGAAAGGAATGGGAACGATTGCATCATGGTTGTAGCACAGTAGGTTGCACGTAGCTGCACTGAAAGTCCATATCTTTCTACAGAAGCACACCACCAAGTGAGACAATCTGAAGTTCTCTTCCTGATGTATATCAGTGTAGCCAAGACACTGAAATGTTGTATTAATATTGTATGTTATCATTTTGGTAGTACATTAGGTACACCAAATAGTATAACCATAATAACTTCTCCATTGTTCAAGGTGGTGGACAGCATGATGTGTCAACACCTCACTCTTTCACCAACGTAGAATTAGTGCAAAAACCAAATATGGTGCTCCATGATCATAAGGATGGACAGGACAAACGGATATTGCAGTAATTTCTGGTAATTAGGTCAGAAGGTGAAGGACATTAAGTCTTATGCTAGTCATCATTGAGAATTACACTAGTCTATCAACCGATTTGGGTAATTGGTGGCACTCATCGCCTAGTTACTAAATATTTCTGTACTATGTATGAAGTATTACAGAATAATATTCATAAGTCATCTGATTACAGTGAACATTGCCACTCATTGGCCAGCTACAAACCATTTTTATGCATTATTCAAAAGTGATCATTCAAAACAAGAGTTGATTAATGGCATACCATTTACATAATTCATCCAGTTATAGTAATCATTGGCACTGATTGGCCAGTTACAAACCATCAGAAGTCATCATTCAAAACAGGAGTTAATGAGTGTAGCATCAAGCTACTGGTATTCATATATAATAGCATGTAAGTGACATAATACAAATTTAAAATATAAGAAACAGTGGCATTCATGGGCCAGTTATGAAACATATAGCAAGTATTGAATATTACAAAGCATTTTTCATCATTCAAGTGACAAACGACACATTTAAAATAATTATTGGCAGTCATTGGCCAGTTACAAAGTATTCTTGTATTTTTATAAAACATTATTCAGTATTATTCAGAAGTCATCATTCAAAATGAGAGTTAATTATTGGCATAGCATTTATAGAGTATAATAAAAATATTATTTACAGAAATTATTGGCATAGTATTTATGCATTATTAACAAAACATCTTTCAGTATTACTCAGAACTCATCATTCCAGTGACATAAGACATATTTAAAATGTAACACACTGTAGCTATTACTCAAGGTCTGTGGTTAGAAAACATCATTCAGTATTACTCAGAACTCATCATTCCAGTGACATAAGACATATTTAAAATGTAACACACTGTAACTCTTACTCAACGTCTGTGGTTAGAAAACATCATTCAGTATTACTCAGAACTCTCTTAAACTGGTAGCATTATTTGGGACTGGTAATACATTTTTTTTTGTGCTAGCAATGCATTGCGTTGGGATCGATAATTAATTGCTGGGGCATGAAAATATTTGCTTTTGAGTTATTGCTGCAAATGAAGATAGGTAACGTCGTTCGTCATGAGTCAGCTGTAGCAAGGTTATGAAACAAGTAGAGTATATGTGATCACATTCATGAATGACACACACAAATGGGTAAAAAAATGCAAGTACTAGAACAGGTTTAGTGACTAACTGCTTATAGCACATTAATTTCATGAATAGCTTCTCCTAGAAAAAATACAAAATGGATTATTCAGCTGAAAGAAGAAACGCATATTATCCTGAAAAGTAGTGAACTTCGAATTAACAGGTAATGAAATGTGTACTCAATATGTATGTACTCTAGCTGTCCTTTCCAAAACATTCAGTCATTATACCATGCGACATAAGACATACTGTCAAAACGAACAGCAACAAATACTTAAATAACTACATAGTATCTCTTAACTAATATATAAACTTCATCACTATTCTCATCTGCAAAGAAAAACTTAAAAGTGGCGCGTTAAGTGGCCATATAAAATTTATCACTATCATCACCTGCAAAGAAAAACTTCATTATTCATATTAGCATATTCTTTATATAACTATTCATCATCATTCATTATCATCTGCAAAAGAGACACTTCATTATTCATTATTCATATTACCATTTACTTCATACAACTATTCAAAGTATAGAGTTTCTTATTTCTAGCATATTTCATCACTAAAACTAAGATGTGTAGTTCTTGTCTGACAGCCTGCATCAATCGCCTCGTATTCTGAAAGAAAAATAATTAGTTAAGACTGCTATCATACGATGTGTATAGTATATTCTTGTTAGTGTTTGTTAATTCTGATCCATTTACTCTTCGTGACGAGGTATTGCATCTTCTCTCGTTCATTCCGAAGGTGAAACTCCCATTTCATAGTAGTCCACTGTGGTTTGTTTAATTTATTTCTTTTACACGTTATTGCTTTCTGAAAATGTTGAATCAGGATTAATGTCTTGCATTTAAATCATATACCCATTAAATAAAAACTGGTTTCTAGTGATATAATTAAGCATACAGCATAGCATGACAGAAAACGTATTATGTCAAAAACATAGACAGTGTTGAGGTGCAAAAATGTAAGCAGAGTATCATAATGTAGTAGCAAAAAAAAAATGTAAAATAATCACGATGTTGAGGTATCATAAGGCAAAATGTCAAAGTCACCTGGTGTTTGTTATATCTTAAAGATTTCGTAGTGCATACAAACAAACAGGCAAACAATCATACATACATGAAAAATGGAAAAATGTGCACGGTCTGATGTATAACGACAAGAAATGACCTGCTAACCCGACCTTGCCGGGCACTTGCCAAGAAAAAATACGATAATCATTAGTAAGTAGTCATATAAATATAATTGCATAAGTGGTTATATAAAAATCAGGAAATGGCATTACAGTGTGATAACTCATAAAGTATGTTTCCAGAATGAGATTTTCACTCTGCAGCGGAGTGTGCGCTGATATGAAACTTCCTGGCAGATTAAAACTGTGTGCCCGACCGAGACTCGAACTCGGGACCTTTGCCTTTCGCGGGCAAGTGCTCTACCATCTGAGCTACCGAAGCACGACTCACGCCCGCTACTCACAGCTTTACTTCTGCCAGTACCTCGTCTCCTACCTTCCAAACTTTACAGAAGCTCTCCTGCCCGCGAAAGGCAAAGGTCCCGAGTTCGAGTCTCGGTCGGGCACACAGTTTTAATCTGCCAGGAAGTTTCATATCAGCGCACACTCCGCTGCAGAGTGAAAATCTCATTCTGGAAACATCCCCCAGGCTGTGGCTAAGCCATGTCTCCGCAATATCCTTTCTTTCAGGAGTGCTAGTTCTGCAAGGTTCGCAGGAGAGCTTCTGTAAAGTTTGGAAGGTAGGAGACGAGGTACTGGCAGAAGTAAAGCTGTGAGTACCGGGCGTGAGTCGTGCTTCGGTAGCTCAGATGGTAGAGCACTTGCCCGCGAAAGGCAAAGGTCCCGAGTTCGAGTCTCGGTCGGGCACACAGTTTTAATCTGCCAGGAAGTTTCATATCAGCGCACACTCCGCTGCAGAGTGAAAATCTCATTCTGGAAACATCCCCCAGGCTGTGGCTAAGCCATGTCTCCGCAATATCCTTTCTTTCAGGAGTGCTAGTTCTGCAAGGTTCGCAGGAGAGCTTCTGTAAAGTTTGGAAGGTAGGAGACGAGGTACTGGCAGAAGTAAAGCTGTGAGTACCGGGCGTGAGTCGTGCTTCGGTAGCTCAGATGGTAGAGCACTTGCCCGCGAAAGGCAACGGTCCCGAGTTCGAGTCTCGGTCGGGCACACAGTTTTAATCTGCCAGGAAGTTTCATAAAGTATGTTCATTCAATAAAGGGTTTAATATGGGAGACGTGGTGATTGCCTTTACTTTTTCTGGTTCTCAGAGTTTCGACGTGTACTACATTGGGGTGAGGAATGCTGCGAATTCGATATGGACCTGCATATAGAAGCTCAAATTTACTACATCTATTCTTTCCTCTGTTGGATAGATAGTGTGTACGTACTAATATCTTCTGTCCAATGTGAAAGTCACGGCGTGTACAAACCTGTTTTTGCTGTCTTCTCCGGCGCTCTGCGGCACGTTTGATGTTGTTCAGCGCAATGTCAATGATTTCATGGTGTCGTAGTCGACGAGATGTAGGAAAGGATACTAATTCTTTAATTTTGTTAGGTGGTTCAACATTTTTCAGTATAACAGTCGGAGATAGCATAGTAGATTCATTTGGTATCGAGTTAATTACATCCTGGAATGACAGTATGTATGTATCCCAATCAATATGTATTTTATGGCAGTATATTCTACATAGTTTACCAATTTCTTTCATAAGACGTTCACAAGGGTTCGAAGAAGCATGATACTTGGATATATAGATCGGAGAAGTGTTTCTTGTTCGTAACATACGTGACCATATAGCAGATCGAAACTGTGGTCCATTGTCGGAAATTACTTTCAATACATGTCCTACATGAAATAGAAAATGTTTTATAAACGCTTTCGAAACAGATTTAGCAGTAGCTTTGCGTAACGGAGTGAAGGTAACAAATTTTGAAGTGAGTTCAACAGCGACAAAGATGTAGCAAAAATCTCTATTAGTTCTGGGAATCGGACCAAAAATGTCTACAGCGGCCATGTGTCTCAATTTAACAGGTACAATGGGATGTAATGGAGGAATATGTGAAGTCGCGTCTGACTTAGCTTTCTGGCAGATTTTACATGACGCTAAAACTCGTCGAATACGTTTCTCCATATTGGCAAAATAACAGTTCTGTCTCAGTATAAGGAAACATTTTCTGGCTCCATAATGTGCGTAACTTAAATGCGTATACCAAATTAATTTGTTAACAAGTTCGTCGGGAATGTACAGTAACCAGTTGTTGCTGTCAGGTGAGAGCGGCGAAACAGAATGTTATTGCGTACAGTGTAATGGTTTCTGATGGTAACATTATTCCTATTTTACCAAAGGTGTTTAATTTCTTTCCACACGTTGTCTTTACTCTGCGCTTGTGCGATGTCTCGTAATGACGACAAAACGAAATTTTCAAATGCAACTTGTTGACTATACATGACGCTGAGATTTGCTTTGCAGAAGTTGGTTGCGATGTCTTGCTGATTGTTGCTGAGAGAACGGTATAGTGCGTCTGCTACAATATTTTGTGTACCGGGGATGGAGCTGAATTTGCCAAAATCCCGATTTCAAATCTAATGTGGAATAAATAGCAGTACCATGAAATTTCTGTAGATGTTCATCTAGTGTTTGAGGGCTATCTGTTTCATTAATAATAATGTCGTTAATGTGACGCGAATCAAGTACGAGACGAAGTGAACCATCCTTTTTCTTAACAATATGGAGCGGGTTTATGTACGGACTAACTGCCGGTTCAATAATATCTTGGTCAAGCATAGCTTGCAATTCTTTCTTAACTTGTTCTCTGTGAATATACGGAATGGGATAATGTTTGGCTTTAAATGTGTCGTGCTATTTAACTTGAAATTCATACATAAAACCGGACATAGTACCAGGGACGTTGTTAAAAACTGGAGCTAGCTGTAAAATAATTTTGCGTTGTTGCGTGCGTTCGTCGTCTGTATTTGCACTGCTCTGTTTAACTTTATCAGAAATCATTTGTATAACGTCATAGTCGGCTTCGTCTGGAGTATTATAGTTGTGTACGTACGTACCTGTGAACAATGTGGAATGACAGTCTATGTTACATGATGCGGAAATGACCTCTGTACGATTAATTGTTTGTTCTTCTGCAGATAAAGAGTGCTGAAATTCTAAAGCCAGTTGTACATTTTCATCCTTTAACATTAAATAGGAGTTTTGAAAGTCAATAATTGCGTCGTGTTGTACCAGAAAATTCGTACCTAAAATAACGTCTGTTGTCAATAAGGGAACAATCCAAAAATTTTAGTGAAATGTATGACCTGCAATACAAAATGATAAATGTGTCTGTAATTTTACATCTACTCCTTTACCAGATACTGCTCCTTTTACTTTCGTTTTGCCTAATGGTAATGTAGGATAGGTATTCTCTTTGTTACATTGGTTGAAAGTTTCCTCATTTATAACTGACATATGTGATCCAGAATCGGTTACTGCTGAAAATTTGGATGATCCAATCTTTACTTCAGTGACAGGGTGGAAAATGGTTTTTTGAATAACTGGTCTTTCCTGCAAAAGAGTGTCTCGGATGTGGTCAAAAGTAATAACATTTTCGTGAACAAGATTCTGCGTGTCAAAAGTATTGCTTGCGTTGCTGGAAGATGCAACCTGTATTGTATCTAGTCAAATTCTATCTGACGTGCTATTATTTGCGGGAGGATGCTGTGGCATTTCAACTATTTGAACTGTCCTGTTATTTCGTCCTGACGTATTACGTTCGGGATGATATCTACTGTCTAGTTCATTCATGATAATCTGTTGTTGCAGATGATTTTGTTGCTGGTAAGACCGACTGTTATTAAACGTACGCTGAAAATTGTGCTCATTATTTTTACGTCTGTCATGATAGTCATTTCTATACGGTGCATTGCGATATGAGTTGAAATGGTGTGTTTTCTGTACGTACTGATTTCCTTGTTGCTGTGCGTTACTATTTGGCGGAGCCGATGCTATACGTGCAGGCGGCGAAACATTAAAGCTTGGTTGACCTTGCACATTACATTGTTGGTTAGGTATGCTAACCGGCTTGTTTTGTTGCTGTTGTTGGGAAAAACCTCTATTGTTACCAAAATGCGTCTGCGATAGCTGAAAATTTTGTACATACTGATGATTACACTTCTGTCTTTCATTAAAATTACGCTGGTAGTTCTCGTCATTTCGCGAGTGTCTAATGAAAATTGTCGCTTTCGGTAAAATTTGTCATATCAGGTTTTCATTATACATCCTTAATTCTAGATAGATCGATAGTTGAAGTGCTATTTTGATAGATATAAAGGATAGTAGAAGAGGAGGCAGCAGTGCAGACAACTAAAGATGAAATAGCACTACCACAGCTCGGGGCCCTGTGCACGCTACGGCACATATTCATAGAAGTGTAATGAATCCCCTGAAGTCTATTATGGGCAGCAAATAAATTTTAGTTTCTGCGTTACAGGCAATGCCGGTGAAAATTCAAAAAAAATTGTTGTATCCATGCCAATTCTGGTTTCTGCACTACAGGCCAAGCTGATGAAAATACAAAAACAAATTGTCGTATCCAGTCCAAAGCGTGTACCTGTGCTCTGTCATTTTTAAATACCTTAGATTTTTTTACGGATAAAAATTGCTTATAATCAACGTTATCGTCTGTGAATGTGTGAACAGGTTCAGGTTTGTATAACAATCTGTTTGTCTGTGACTGTTCGGAGTCTAAGTCACGTACTCTCTGTAAATTACTTAAGTTATACTGGCTGTGTGGGTGTGACAAATGTTCGGAACGTGGCGTATGCTGTGACGTGTTAGTGACTGAAACAATTTTCATTTCTGTCACTTTAAAACGTTCGTCAATTTGGCTGTTCTGCTGTTCAAATCTCTTATCGACTTTCGCATCCAGAATGTGTGAAAGTTCTGGTGACATTAAATTAAACTCGTCGCGTAACTGTGTTGCTTTTTCAGAACATTGTTCAGTGACTGCACTACTTTCATCTCTAAGTAATTTCGTTGTGGCTACACGTGTACTACTTAATTCTTGTGCAACAGATCTAGTTTCTTCACTACTGTTCCTAGCACAAGCCTTAATTTCCTCACGTAATTGTTCTTTAGTATCATGACGTTGCACTGTAACGGCTGTAATCTGTTCATTAAGTTGTTTGTTCTGTTCGTTAAGGTTGTCATGTTTTTCATTCGACTGTTTGAAACTTTGGTTAAGTTGTTCGCTCGATTCATTAAATCGTTTGAGAAGGTCGTCTTGTTCTTTCTTGATTTGCAGTAATAATGCTACAACTTGATCCCAGCCAAAATTAGCGGCTCTATTCTCCGTACTGTGAGATGGTGTATCTGCATGTGTTACGTTTTGTGTAACCATTTGGTTATTCTGTGATTCTCGGAAAGGTTTGCCAATCGGATGTGCACTGTTGGTCACTACACCGGAATCAAATAAATCTGACGTACTTTGAGTACAATGTTCATCTTCGTTAGAAACAATTATCTGTTTGTTACGTAAATTTTGCAAATCGGGTGTGTCAAGCTGGGCAGCGTTCATTGTAACGGAATGTGCCGCGTCATCAACTGTTACATTTATTGTGGACATAATTGAATTTGTTTGCTCATCATTAGCATTAAAATCATTACTAGTGGTCGGTACGCACTGATTGTCTGTAAATGGAGGACTATCATTATTACACAAACTGTCGCTAGTATGATCGGTCAAAATATTCGAGTCAGCTTTTTCACTCATTGCACATCGCGATGTACAGTTAACAGTTTTTCGCGGCATTTTCACTCATCAAAATTAAGCACAAAATGAAACAAAGTCAAAGCAAAAATGGAACAAACACAATTACAACAAAGAGCAATAAATTGCCGATGATCTGTGAAAGAAAGAGTGACAAATTAATAAATGCGTTGCGCCAGATGCAAACTACATATAAGTAAATAAGAGCAGATATATGACTACTTCTCAGAGACTCACAAAGAAATACGATCCTGGCAGGGTCGCCAAGTGTAACTTCCCCACAAAAAATAATAATATGGATAATGAACCTCCACACAAAATTTGTTTCCCATTTAATGTACCCACAAAATTCTTTTCTCATTTAATGTAAGCTCGAAACAGAAAAATTCCTAAACCTCGTAATAAAAAAATAAATTCAGTAACCTGGTAAATTTTGGACGAGAGCAGTGCTGCGTCATGGTCCTGTAAGGTCATTCTGAATAAAAAACAAAAATTCTTACCTCAGTAAAGTTGCCAACTATCTGCTCTTACAATAGCTTTTTCCGGCACAGCTCTGTGCAATGCTGGCCTATAGATTTGTCATTTATGAAAGGAAGCAACTGATTTTTCTTTTGCAACAATCGGAATAATCATGGATTGGAGAAATTAGTAAATTCTTTAAATGGAAATGAATGCTTGTTAGAAATTACTTTATATAACAAAGATTATTATTAGGACATTTTTAAAAGATTTACATGGGAGATCACATAACATTGCTAGATATGCGCGAGGCTGCTTTTACCTTATAACGCTCAGGCTCCGCCATCACTGCACCACGACCGGCCCAGCCAACACGATACACCAGACTGCTCGCTAGCAACAAATTACTGCTACACAGTTCCTACTGCATACAACACTGTTCTCTGGTCTGAGATTCTCTTATACCTTACATATCGCAGGCAGCGCATACCTCTTACAAAGTTACTGTATACCCTAGTACAGTAGAACGCTCCCTAGAAACACTGTTCTGCGAAGAAGACTTAAAAACTGTAGCTATCATAGCAGCGAAAGGAATATCTCCAGGCCCTGATGGACTTAGCAAGTTTTATCAAACATATTGGCACATTTTGAAAGAGTTTACAGGACACAGCGAATGATGTACGGAACGAAGCTACTGTGCCACCTGTATTCAAAGAGGAAACTATGTTCGTCATCCCAAAGAAAAGAGGTAGCCTGACGGTTACAAAATAGCGACGCGTCACACTGCGTAACTCCGACCTCAAGTCAGTAACGACGACACTTAAATCCGTATAGAGTCTGTGCTATAGAAATTTCTGGGGACTTCTCAACATTTGGCCGTTCCGCGTCGAAACATAGTATTAGCCGCGTTGTAACCTCATGGGCCTTATCTGTTCTTCGTTCGGATAGATCACAAATACCTGCCGCAAACGATGCGCCTGATGGCCTTTGAGGAACATTTCATCAACATCTTGCACAAACTTAAAGCGGCTGCATCATCGAGTCGAGATACGACAAGGCCATCGTCTGAGAGAGACAGGAAAGTAACTAAACAACTACAGTTTACCAGACGAAGTGATGAACAAATTAAGGCCTCGTGCTACGATATCTCCCAGGCTTTATGGATTGCCGAAAGTACATAAGGAAAATGTCCCTCTCAGGATCATTGTTAGTCATCAAGTTCACTCACAGACAGACTGACAGAACATCTAGCAGGGTTGCTAGCATCAGAAGTGGGACATTGTAAAAACCACGTTGTAATCTCGTAGATATTTGTTGAAACAGTATAGAAAATGAAAATTAAAATAGGCCTGAACGACGTAATATTTAGTCTGGGCATTGTGTCACGTTTACGAAAGTGACAGCTGCATGTAATCCCATTGAGATGAAGTCCGCAAGCTGAATGGAACACACCATGGCGCAATGTGCAAGACCGTCTTCACCAACGCGCGTATATCCTCTGTGATATCTTTCGAGAAAAGTCAAACTGTGTAAGATTCATCTTAGGACCACTATAGAATGTCAGTTTTCTGGTAGAATTGACTCCCTGATACATAGATTATACATGTGGCTCTGCGAAGGAGACATGGCCGTATGTCACGCAGAAACTAGCACTGCTTTGCCGGGCAGCCAGGAGTCATATATTCAATCGAGAATTGCTTCGACAAGACGAACTCCGACTTCCTCCGAGAAAAAACCACATTGCCGTGTGGACGATATATAATGGAAAACAGAGAAGCGTTTATCAGCGACTGCACTGTTTATTTCCTCTATGTACTTTGGAATATCGCAGATGACTCAAACCACTAAAAGATTTTTGGGAGTATGCTCAGAATACTCTTACTATATGTGCTATATAAATCTAATAATTATGGATAACACATAAGGTGAAGCTCACATAGACAGACCAGTTGAAAACGGTAGAGCTATAACTAAGAGAGGCATCACAAGTAGCTTCACCCAGAGACCAATGCTTAGACAGTGAATCACATTACTTACTTCCCTCGAGCACATTTATTCTTCGTTTCTAAAGAAACTATTCCAGTTCCTAAAAAGCGTACTGCCGTTACGGACTACAGCAGTTCGCCTTGTAGAAGGATGATTTCTCGATTACGCTATACAAGAAAGACGATTTTCATACATCGGTTTTCCTCGCTAAGGAGCAGATTCCCAAAGGCAGTGGAAATTTTTGTCGTGGTAAGTTCCTATGGGACCAAACTGCTGAGGTCATCAGTCCATAGGTCTACACACTACTTAGTCTAACTTAAACTAACTTACGCTGAGGACAACACACACACCCGTACCCAAGAGACGACTCAAACCTCCGACGGGGCGAACCGCGCGAACCGTGGCAAGGCGCCTCCCAGACCGAGCAGCCACCCCGCGCAGCAAAGGCAGTGGAGTCAGGATTTATTTGTTCATACAAAACGAAATTTCATAAAGAAGAAGAATATCTCATTTTTTAGAAAAGAAATTATCTTTGGTTTCGAAAAGACAAATTTTAAACTTCACAGAAAATAACGCTTATTTTCAAGTTTAAATTGTAAACACAAAGGGACAGTGAAGCGATGGAGCTAGCCAAGGAAGGCAAACAAGGAAAGATATTGGATGATCCGAAAAGGGAGATAGGAGGCTCTAAAAATAAATAAGCGAATAAATACAAGAAAAAATGGAAAAAAGTAGGTAGTGTACGGTAGTGTCTTTGGCTGGTGAAACGCCCTGTTTTTAACCAAAATCATCATAAATGGAGCCCAAGATTTATCGCATAAGAAGTCACCCTCTTTCTGCCAACAGCTTTGGCAAAAAAGACTGAGGTGCTAACAGAGGTTCAGGGTACTCTATTGTTAATGAAGCGGGAAACTGCCCCTAAAAGGCAGAAAAATCAGCAATAATCAATGGTATGCGGATGCAGCAGGCAATGGAAACCACTGTATTAAAGACACGTAATCAGTATCCACAAGGCGTGGCCTGTAACTAAAGAAGTGTCATGATGATCTGTCTATTGGCAAAAGATTCCAGATTAGATCCCACTTTGGGATCTCCAGGAAGGGACTGTCAAGAAAGAGATGTTAAAGAGAAAAAGGTGGAAACCTCAACGAAAGATTAACGCTCTACGAGAAGTAGCGTGCAATGTTGGAAGTTTGAAAGTGGTGTGGGTGCAACACAAATTTAAAATGGAGATAGTGAGGGGTCAGTGAAGTGATGTGGAACGAAGATAAGGATTTCTGGTCGGAAGAATGTAGTACGATCTCAACAGCAGTAGGAAATGGTATAAGGGGAGAAGGATTCGTTAAGATAGGGAAAGAGTGGGTTCCTGTGAACAGTACCGTGATAGAGTTCTTCTCATCCGATTCGTCAGCAAACCAACACCGACAACAATAGTTCAGGTATACTTTGCAACGTCGCAAGTAAATGTTGAAGAAACACAAAAAGTATATGAGGATATTGAGCGGGCATCTCAGAATACAAAGTGAGGTGACAATCTAATATTCATGGAAGATGTGAAAGCGGTTGTGGGGGAAGGAGTAGAAGAAAGAGTTACGAGAAAATATGGACTGGGTAGTAAGAATCAGAGGGGTGAAAGACGAGTTCTCCAATAAATTTCAGCTAGTAGGAGGGAATACTCTGTTCAGGAGCAGCAGGGGGAGCAGAAATACTCGGATAAGACTCGTAGACACAGGAAGAGTCCACCTGAATTACATAATGGTCAAACAGTAATTTAGAAATAGTATATTGGATTTTAATGCATACCAAAGAACAAATACAGACTCAGATTGTAGTTTATTAATCATGAAGACTAAATTAAACTTTAACAGAACCACTCCGAACAACTGTGTGGAACGAATGGGATACTGAACTACTGAGAAATGATGGGAGGTGATTGAAGTTCGCTAAAGGTGTGGATAGTGCGATAAGGAATACCACAGTAGGCAGTTCAGTTGAAAAGTGGACAGCTCGAAAAAGGGCAATCACGAATGTTGGACAAACATTGGTGCAAGAAAAGCAGCTGCGAAGAAATTTTACGTAAGGAGAAGTACTTCATTTGAAGAAAGAAGAACCAAACTGTTTTAGGAAAGACAGTAATAGAGTAACGTAAACTTATGAATAAAATAAATAAGAAGCCCATACGATCCAAGACGAAATGGTTGCAGGAAAAGTTTCGAAGAACTCGAAAAGAAATGATTACCGGAAGGACTGATTCAGCACAAAGAAAATCAAAATAGTATTCAGTGACGTGAAAAGTAAAGGTGGCAACATTAAGAGTGTGGTGGGAATTACAGCATTAAATACAGAGAGCATAGGTGGGAAGATTACATTACAGATGTATATGGGGAAGGAATCGTGTGATGGCTCGATAGAAGAAGAAATTGGGGTGGATATGGAAGAAATAGGGGGGTCCAGTATTATAGCGAGAACTTTATAGAGATATGGAAGACTTGAGATGAATGAGGCGAGTGGGATGGATAACATTCCACCAGAATTTCTAAAACGAATGGGTGAGAGACAACTACATCTATTGAAGTTGGTCTGTAGAAACTGGGTAAGAGACAACTAAATCTATTGAAATTTGTCTGTAGAATCTGTGTGAGAGGCGACATGATATCAGACTTTCGGAAAAATATCATCCACAAAATTGGGAAGAAAGAAAGAAAGTAACCGCGAGAACTGTCGCACAGTCAGCTTAACAGCTTATGCGTCCAATTTGGTGATAATAATAGCATATAGAAAAATGGAGAAAAGAGGCACAGCTACGTAACTATTGGTATTGCGTTAGGAAAGGTAGAGGCACCAGAGGTACAGTTCAGAACTTGCGTCTGATGATGGAAGGCAGACTGAAGAAAAATAATGACAAACGCATGCGGTATCGGCCGCCATCCGATCGGCCACACTTCAAAACACACTCGCTGACAGTCAAGATGCCGCGCTACCTACAGCCGCCATTGTGACGCGAGGCCGCTGCCGCGAACGTTTACGACAGTGCCAGGGAAAACCAAGCATCCCCCCCGCCGGAGCTCCAGCGGTAGGTCTTCTTAACTTCAAAACATCGACGCATGAAGCCCCTTGTGTTTGCAATTTCATAACATTTACAGACTTTCATAGTGGTCACGGATCGTCATCTACGGAATAATAATTGTACTGAAGACTGAATTGTAAACCCTTGTGCCTGTATATATTTCAACATTCAGAGCTGCTGTTAGCAACTGACGCCCAACTGCAGCGAAGAGAATGATCAGTTACTTTTACTATTTTATATTAAATGTAGAATAAATCAATATCTGAATTCTCTGTCCCCGGGCTGCATCAGTTCCTCGCTTCTGTATCCTCTAGTGGCGGCAATTGCTTGAGGACTTCGGGGCGGCGCACTCCTAATATCTGTCACGTTAAAGAATGCAGTATGTAAGTATCTTTAATAAAAAAAATCTACTCTTAATTTTCGTTTATCACCAGCTCATGTATGCGAATGATCAATGTTTTTAGAATGGATAGACTACCGGCTCCTATAAGCGAATGGTGGATGTTTGTGGAATAGCTTGGTTGTTAGACTGTCGGCGAACCATTCCGGCAGTTTAAAGGCAGGCAATGGACGCATGCGGAAGAATGGAAATGTAGGGAGTTGGGTGGGGGGCGCGCGTTGTGTAGACCTACTTGGGACGACATCCGCGCGAAACGGACGTTAAAGCGCCATGCCTTTGGTAGTGATTTTGCTGTTTCGTTGTGAATCAGATTGTTTGAATGTGTGACCTAATGGAGAACTGATGTGCTTGTTTCCTGTTTAAAGTGAGTGGTTGAAACAGGGTAAACGGTATTTCAACTGTTGGTGGACGAAATCTTACTTCTGAGAGAAAGTAGGACCTGAAAAGGATAGGACCGCCAAGACCTGATTTAAACTTTGTACAAACTCAAGATACGTGCAAAAGCAAAAGTAGTTTTACCAGAAAATTTACTGCTTCTTTATATAAACATGCGGACGGGGCGCATGGTTGTGAAATAAAAAATGCTTTCTTCTGTTACACTCGCTTGGTAACGAATCTTGCAGAACGTGCTTGGACCACAGGTGGTGTAATGGGCATCAAACATTTAGCTGATTAAGTTAAGAAACACAAATTGCGTGAACTACACATGAACGGCAGGTTCGATTTCATTATGTTTGACAAATCGATATAAGGTGGATAAAGCTTACACAATGACCATTAAGAAGTTTAATGAAGATTTTTGTAAGAATCTTCACATTCTTACTATGTTGATAGACTGTATCAAGTTCTGCGGAAAGTTTCAACTTGTAATAAGGGGACACGACGAAACGGATACGTCAGAGAATCCTTGTATTTATCGGACTTTAGTCATTGTGACGGCAGAACTTGGTTCCACGTTGAAGGAACAGATTTAAAGAAAAAAACAAAAATCGTGTATTTTTGGAGCACCCGAAATAATTTAGAACGATCTGCTGGACTCTTTTTAGCCTGTTTGCCATGAGTGGATTTCTAAATAAATATCGCACTCGGATAACGGCGCAAATAAAGTTGATGAAACGACAGATTGTAAAATCTTGTCTCAACTCGTATATTGTTAGATATTAATTAAAAGGGGAAGTACACGGAAGATTCATAAATTTCATAACACCCAGAGACTATAGAGCTGCGGTAATAAGTAGCGCAGGGTTCAAGGAACTTTAAAGATTGCCAACTCCCCAGGAAAACTGACGGCTCAGAGCTATGATGAAACTTCATTTATGGATGGTGGGCACAATGCGATACAGGCAAGGTAAATGCAGTGTACGAGAAAGAAAATTTTGTACACTGTTATGCCTTCCAGCTCAGTCTCATTGTAGAGCGCTGTGCAACACAACACATAGAACTTCGAATATTTTTAGCAGTTTATAGGCATTCTCTCCTTTCTTCTCAAAGACAGTGAAAAGGACTGGCATTCTGGATAATGGTGTGAAGAAACGTATTCCAAGAAATGCTTACACAAGGTGGTATTTTAAAACGCGATGTGTAAACATTGTATTTAAGTATAAGAAAGAAATATCTGACTGCTTTGGGCTCATTGAGGATGATGATATCAATGAGTATTCAACAACCAGGAAAGCAGTTGGACTTCGAAAACTTCTCAGAAACGACCAAGAGATTCTCTTGTGGCTTGAGTTTTTCAATAAGGTCCTGCCTCATTACGACATTTTGTTTAATCAGCTGCAGCGTAGAGATGCTGATAGTGTGAAAGCTCTTAAGAATAATTTTAAGTCAACGATTCAACTGACGAGAAGTTCTCTCGATCTCGGTCATCATTGGGGTAACGGGAATGGAAATGAAGAGATCGCCGGCCAAAAACGTTTCAGTTATATAGACTCACGTAGAAATACTGCAAAGGAGGTCTGTGACCTTGTTATGGCAAACACTGAGGAGCGTTTCGCATTTAGCAATAACTTTGTCAGCAGTTATTTTATTCCATCTCAGTTTGTTTCCGAAACACAAGCTGTTATTCCTTGACAAAGAATTTCAGACAACAAATCATGTGGCCTGAACGAAAATGAACTACCACGAGAATTGACAGTCATAAACAGTAGAAATGATTTTTAAACTGCAAACGGAGCTGTAACACTTCTAGGCGCTACAGTCTGGAACCGCGCGACCGCTACGGTCGCAGGTTCGAGCCCTGCCTCGGGCATGGATGTGTGTGATGTCCTTAGGTTAGTTAGGTTTAAGTAGTTCTATGCTCTAGGGGACTGATGACCTCAGAAGTTAAGTCCAACAGTGCTCAGAGCCATTTGAACCATTTGTAACACTTCTGAGTTGTATCTAGGAGAGTAATTTAGAAGCTGTATTACCGGAATCAGTGAAACCATTAAGAATTATTTATACAATACCAATGACAAAGATCGGAAAGTGAGAGATATTTCTTCACACAAAAAAGAATAAAGACATTCACTACAAATAAACTTAAAGAAGAGAGACAGAGTGCGTTAGCTATGTGTTCTACAGAAAAGCCGCTTTGGAATGCGGATAATTTTAATGAGCATGTACTTGACTACTTTGATGAAGGGAATCCAAGGACTTCGTCTAAAAACCTATTAATTAAGGTAAAAACATCGTTTTATTCCATAAATTAATGTCTTTCCTGCAGAAAATACTAAAAACTTCATATTTGTGTGTAAATTTTTATAGTTTTATACCAAAGCAAAAAGTTGTGTTAGACGAAGGTTTAAATCACTTCACTTGCTAATACATTAAATGCTATATTTTCCCCGTTCAAGAAATGTTTTGAAGAGACAAAACGTTGCATGAGGTTGTTTGGCCAGACGTCCCGCCCCTCCTAACCCAGAGCCCCCCGGCTGCCACTGGTATCCACTAAAAAACCACAAAGGGTGCAGAGGAAGTTAGAACAGAGCACAGGATCTGTGACCTGGAAAAAGGGTTCGATAATGTGAAATTGTTCAAGATGTTCAAAATTCTGAGAAAAATTGTTGTTGTTGTTGTGGTCTTCAGTCCTGAGACTGGTTTGATGCAGCTCTCCATGCTACTCTATCCTGTGCAAGCTTCTTCATCTCCCAGTACCTACTGCAACCTACATCCTTCTGAATCTGCTTAGTGTATGCATCTCTTGGTCTCCCCCTACGATTTTTACCCTCCACGCTGCCCTCCAATACTAAATTGGTGATCCCTTGATGCCTCAGAACATGTCCTACCAACCGATCCCTTCTTCTGGTCAAGTTGTGCCACAAACTCCTCTTCTCCCCAATCCTGTTCAGTACCTCCTCATTAGTTATGTGATCTACCCATCTAATCTTCAGCATTCTTCTGTAGCACCACATTTCGAAAGCTTCAATTCTCTTCTTGTCCAAACTATTTATCGTCCATGTTTCACTTCCATACATGGCTACACTCCATACAAATACTTTCAGAAAAGACTTCCTGACACTTAAATCTATACTCGATGTTAACAAATTTCTCTTCTTCAGAAACGCTTTCCTTGCCATTGCCAGTCTACATTTTATATCCTCTCTACTTCGACCATCATCAGTTATTTTGCTCCCCAAATAGCAAAACTCCTTTACTCCTTTAAGTGTCTCATTTCCTAATCTAATACCCTCAACATCACCGACTTAATTCGACTACATTCCATTATCCTCGTTTTGCTTTTGTTGATGTTCATCTTATATCCTCCCTTCAAGACACCATCCATTCCATTCAACTGCTCTTCCAAGTCCTTTGCTGTCTCTGACAGAATTACAATGTCATCGGCGAACCTCAAAGTTTTTATTTCTTCTCCATGGATTTTAATACCTACTCCGAATTTTTCTTTTGTTTCCTTTACTGCTTGCTCAATATACAGATTGAATAACATCGGGGAGAGGCTACAACCCTGTCTTACTCCCTTCCCAACCACTGCTTCCCTTTCATGTCCCTCGACTCTTATAACTGCCATCTGGTTTCTGTACAATTTGTAAATAGCCTTTCGCTCCCTGTATTTTACCCCTGCCACCTTTAGAATTTGAAAGAGAGTATTCCAGTCAACATTGTCAAAAGCTTTCTCTAAGTCTACAAATGCTAGAAACGTAGGTTTGCCTTTCCTTAATCTTTCTTCTAAGATAAGTCGTAAGGTCAGTATTGCCTCACGTGTCCCAGTATTTCTACGGAATCCAAACTGATCTTCCCCGAGGTCGGCTTCTACTAGTTTTTCCATTCGTCTGTAAAGAATTCGTGTTAGTATTTTGCAGCTGTGGCTTATTAAACTGATTGTTCGGTAATTCTCACATCTGTCAACACCTGCTTTCTTTGGGATTGGAATTATTATATTCTTCTTGAAGTCTGAGGGTATTTCACCTGTTTCATACATCTTGCTCACCAGATGGTAGAGTTTTGTCAGGACTGGCTCTCCCAAGGCCGTCAGTAGTTCCAATGGAATGTTGTCTACTCCGGGGGCCTTGTTTCGACTCAGGTCTTTCAGTGCTCTGTCAAACTCTTCACGCAGTATCGTATCTCCCATTTCATCTTCATCTACATCCTCTTCCATTTCCATAATATTGTCCTCAAGTACATCGCCCTTGTATAGACCCTCTATATACTCCTTCCACCTTTCTGCTTTCCCTTCTTTGCTTAGAACTGGGTTTCCATCTGAGCTCTTGATATTCATACAAGTGGTTCTCTTATCTCCAAAGGTCTCTTTAATTTTCCTGTAGGCAGTATCTATCTTACCCCTAGTAAGATAAGCCTCTACATCCTTACATTTGTCCTCTAGCCATCCCTGCTTAGCCATTTTGCACTTCCTGACGATCTCATTTTTGAGACGTTTGTATTCCTTTTTGCCTGCTTCATTTACTGCATTTTTATATTTTCTCCTTTCATCAATTAAATTCAATATTTCTTCTGTTACCCAGGGATTTCTACTAGCCCTCGTCTTTTTACCTACTTGATCCTCTGCTGCCTTCACTACTTCATCCCTCAAAGCTACCCATTCTTCTTCTACTGTATTTCTTTCCCCCATTCCTGTCAATTGTTCCCTTATGCTCTCCCTGAAACTCTGTACAACCTCTGGTTCTTTCAGTTTATCCAGGTCCCATCTCCTTAAATTCCCACCTTTTTGCAGTTTCTTCAGTTTTAATCTACAGGTCATAACCAATAGATTGTGGTCAGAGTCCACATCTGCCCCTGGGAATGTCTTACAATTTAAAACCTGGTTCCTAAATCTCTGTCTTACCATTATATAATCAATCTGATACCTTTTAGTATCTCCAGGGTTCTTCCATGTATACAATACATGGAGTAAGATATAGCTGACGATGGGTAATACACAATATGTACAAGAACCAAGAGGGAACAGTAAGACTGAAAACCAAGAACGAAATGCCCGGATTGAAAAGGGATGGGTTGAGAACAAACCGAAGAAAGACGAAAGTAATGAGAAGTAGCATAATAGCGAGAAGCTTAACATCAAAATTGGTCTTCATGAAGTAAGAAATTCTGCTGCCTTGGAAGCAAAACAACCGATGACGGTGAAGCAAGGAGGACTTAAAATAGACTGACACAGGCAAATAAACGTATTCCTGGTCACTAGGAGTTTACTGGACTCAAACATATGCCTTAAGTTGAGAAATAATTTTCCGAGAACGTACATTTGGAGACCAGCATTATATGGTAGTGAATCGAAGCGTTGAAATGTTGTGGTACAAAAGAATGTTGAAAATTGGGAATGAGAAGGTCCTCCGCAGATTCGATGAAGAAATGAATACATGGAAAATACTGACAAGAAGGAGGTACATGATGATATGACATGTGTTAAGACACCAGAGAATAACTTCCATGATGCTAGAGAGTAGTAGACAGTAAAAATTGTAGAGGAAGGCAGAGACTAGAGTATACGCTACAAACAACTAAGGAAGTTTGCTGCACAAGCTGGGGAATCTAACATAGTAGAGGAATTTGCTGAGATGAGGAAGTTGGTATAATAGAGGAATTCGTGGTGGGCTGCATCAAACCGGTCAGATGACTGAGGACTCAATCACAAATTGTAATTACGGGAACGTGCAACGGGCAACCACCTAGATACCAGCAACATGTGTGTCTGCAGAGCATTGGTCGTTCTGGCTTCTAGAGCTTATGGTTAATCTTCGTATCTAGCTGATCGCTCTGACGTCACTTGCTTCTTTTTTGTGTGATTATACGGCCACACTCTGATTACACGCTCTGTTTATTCTCTCGTTGGTGTTAATTAATTAGTTACATGTCCCGTAGACGATTCTATTATCGAAATGATATGGAACGAGTCAGTTTAAAGAATAGATGATATACATGATTAACGATAACATTAATGAACACGTTATTCATATTATGATTTTTAGTCCTACTGATGGAACTACGCTGACATAAAATATTGGTTACCAGTTTTTAATATAGAAATTCGTTACTGGGACAGAAATTCGTCCAGGTCAATTGATTTTAAATTAGATTAAAACTTGCTTCGCTACCTTTAGACATTTTATGTTATTGGGTAAATGATCAAAACGTTCTGTTGTTGCATATTGAACTCCTTTCTAAGCCACTGACAGCTTTAACAATGAGTAATAATGGTCATTTTTTCCTTCCAATTTTATACCTATGAACATCACTATTATTCTCAGTTTCTGATGGAACATTTATGATGAATTTCATTAGTGAATATAATCGTGTTGTGACGGCGCAGTTAAAGTACCTAGCTCCTGAAGAGGTACGTAAATGAACTTCATGGATGAACGCCACGTTTTATTCTTGCTTCTCGCTTTTGTCCAATCAACGCTTTTTAAGTGATAAGGTACTCCAGAAAATTATTCCGTACGACGTTACTGAGCGGGAATATGCAAAATATGTCGGGAGGTTGAAACGTTTGTTTCCAAGACGCAATTATATGAAGAGCGAAAGTAGCGGAACTTAATTGTCTGAGAAACTCAGTAATATGCTCCTTCCAGTTCAAGTTTTCATCAACATGTACACCCGAATATTTTAAGCATTCTATACTATTGATTGACTCCTGCTCATGTGCTACATCAGTAGTTGATGTAGCTCTATTTGATGTACAGAACTGAATGTAGTGTGTTTTTTCAAAATTTAGAGACAGTTCATTTTGAGAGAACAACTTCATAATTCTTTGGGAAATATCTTTTACGAACTCTTCTTTTGCTTTCTCTCTAAAGGGATTTATTATAACACTCACATGGTATGCAAAAATTATCAGTTTTGCTCGTTGAATGTTAAGTAGAAGATAATTCACATTCATAAGGAACAGGTGTGCACCCGGAAATGAACCCTGTGGGACTTCTTTTGTGATTTATTGTTTTCCTCAGTCACTAAAATTTTCTATCGTTCCGAGATGTTCTGAGTTATTCAGCACAACCATTTGCGTTCCGTTTGTTGAGTATGATTCAAACTAGCGATGTGTAAACTATCGGTTCCACAAAATTTGAGTTTTTGTAAGATAGTAACACGATCTACACAATCAAACGCCTTGGAAAGATCACAAAAAATTCAAACCGGTGATATGTTATTATTCAAGGATGGCACTATTTGATGAGTGAATGTATATGTAGCATTCTCGGTCGAACAACCTTTCTGGAATGCAAATTGTGATGCGCTAGGTAAATTGTTTCCAATTCAGTGTGTGACTGCTCTTGAGTACAACACTTTTTCGGATATTTTGGCAAAAGATGTCAGTAAAGAAATTGGACTAAAAATGTATAAGAGTGTCTTGTAACCTTTCTTATGAAGTGGATTAACAACTGTGTGTTTCAATGTCTGGAATAATTCTCTGTGCCAGTCATGCGTTGCGTATACTCGTATCACTCGGATATTACCTATTAAGCTGGAACAACTTTTCAAAGTTCTTCAACCTCACATTGTTAGATACTGTGTTTTATAATTTTTGTAATTGTTTTAATAAAAACGAAGTATTTTGGTGCTACTTCTAATTGGCTTAAGTTCTGTTGCTTTTTTACTGAAATATTTAATTCTATGTTTGCAGCTTCGTTCAGAAAGTTATTGTTCAGGGTACTTGCCACTTGTGAAATATCACTCACAACACTGTAATTTTGTTTTATTGTTATAGACTCTTGCACAATGACTGGCTGTCCTGTCTCCCGTTTGACAATGTCTCATATAATTTTAATCTTATTACATGCATTATTTATATCTGCCAGGACGTGCGCACATCTCGGAACTTTAGCTCAAAATTTTATTGTCAGGACTTAGCCTGTACCTGACGTGATTCATTGTAGACTTCCATTCGCTTCCCGCCAATATAACTCCCTTTCTATCAATTTCTGGATTTCATTTACAGTCCAAAGCACATGTCACGAGTCTTCGATATTGTTATTCTTACTGTGAAGCCAGTTTTACATTCCTCATCTAGTACTGCTTTTGCAGGTTAATTCTCAACACCGGTTCGAGTTTGACTCTTCTACCAACAAGTCATTCTCCTGATCCTTGTAATGCAGTTAAACTACGATTCCTTAACTTCTGCCTACGAAATATGGCTGTATACATCTCGGTCAGAGATCTGATTCCTCGTAATGAGCTATTTGTGAAGGACGCGCTGACTATTTCGTGGCCACCATAAGACGGCAGCCCTAATCCTCTAGACCTACAATGAAGGTTTGAGACCATTCACCGAAGGCCGCTATCAGCAAGACGGAACCTTTTTGCTGCCGGAAACTGCAAGCACTATGATGATGCATCGCCGCTGCCGAAAGTTTATTCAAGATATTCGTAAGGCCACCGGTACTTAGGTAACCTACACGTGCAGTGTATGCCCAGGCAATGATGCCCTGAGATCATTTATTAACGATATTCTTGTTTTCATTAATTGCTTTAATATATTGTTCTTCGTGATAACATTTGCGTTCACTTCTCAGTCCGTTTGACTTTCGGTACAACAAGATAACATTTAATAGGATCAACAATGTTCAGACACGGCGTCCAAATAACAAGTACTTCATTTACATGTACTCTTTTGCATATCCTTTTCTGAAATAGCAAGCTTTTAACCCCAACACGAGGGCATTTGCGTGTCTATTTGTACCTATGTCAGTACATCTACGTAATTCTCTTTTTGTGAAATAGTTCAGGTTATGGTCTCAGGAAGAACGCAACTTTGAAAAGTTTTAGTTAAATAAATGCGAAACTATCTCCATTAGACGCTACAAAGATATTAAAGGGAATATATCACGGATTTGTACTTCAGATTTGTATATAATCTCAAGCTCTCGATTACTCCCTGTGTCGTCGTTGTTTGCAGTTATTTTAATAGGCTGCGTAGTGATTTATGCAGTTGGCCGAGCTATGTCATAGAGACAATGTGGAGCGATGGGACTTCTGTACACTACCACAGAGTATCTCAGGATCTATGACGCAGGGACATTAATTCTATGAAACTTCGTTAACTTCACAGTTAAATTAGTAACTGAACAGAAATGTATTCGAAGCGCGTACAGGAAGCGTAAACTATCTGCATCTACACATACATCGTATTCCGCAAGCCACCTAATGGTGTGTGGCGGAGGGTGCATCCGGTACCACTATCTGATCCCTCCAACCCTGTTCCACGCGCGAACAGTGCATGGGAAAAATGATTGTCGGTAAGCCTCTGTACTGGCTCTAATATCTCGAATTTTCTCCTCGTGGTCAATACGCGAGATGTATGTGGGGGGAAGTAATATGTTGTCTGACTCCTCCTGAAAAGTGCTGTCCTGAAATTTCAATAGTAAATCCCTCCGTGATGCACAACGTCACTGTTGTGACCTCTGACAATAGAGTTTGTGTAGCATCTCCGTAACGCTCTCTCGCCAGTTGAACGATTCCGTGACGAAACGCGCCGCTCTTCGTTGGATCTTCTCTATCTCCTCTATCAGTCCTACCTGACAGGAATCCTAGATAGATGAACAATGTTCAAGAATCGGACAAAAAAGCGCCTTATAAGGAACTTCCTTCGTAGGTGAGTTACGTTTCCTTAAGATTCTTCCGATGAATCTGAGTCTTATGTCTGCTTTTCCCAGTATCTGTTTTATGTGTCATTCCACTTAAGGTTGCTCTGGATAGTTATGCCTAGATATTTTACGGCAGACGCTGTCTCCAGCTGTTTGTCATCCATAGTGTAGCTGTACAGTAGTGGATTTCTTTTCCCATGTAGGTGCAATATGTTACATTTATTTACGTTCAGGGTCAACTGCCAGAGTCTGCACCATTCATCAATTCTCTGCAAGTCGTTTTGCACATTCTTACTATCTTCTGGCGTTGCTACTTTGGTATAAACCATTGCATCATCTACGAATAGACTTAAAGAGCATCCGACGCTTTCTACTAGATCATTTATGCATACTGTGAACAGCAACGGTCCTATCACACTTCCCTGTGGTACTCCGGATATTACCTCTGTCGATTTAGTTCCGTTAAGAGCAACATATTGAGTTCTATCTGCAAAGAAGGCTTGAAACCAATCGCAGGTCTGCTCCGAAACTCCGTAAGCTCGTATTTTTTTCATTAAACAGGATTGCGGGACGGTGTCAAATGCCTCACTGAAATCAAGGAACACGGCATGAGCCTGAGTTCCGTTGTCCACTGCGCTGTGGATCTCATGGAGGAACAGAGCGAGTTGAGTTTCGCAGGGTCTCTGTTTGCGGAATCCATGTTGATTTTTATGGAGGAGATGTTCATTTTCCAAAAACATCATAATTCTTGAGCATACAACATGTTCCATAATTCTACAACAGACTGACGTCAACGATATAGGTCTATAATTGTGTGGATCTGTCTTACGGCCTTTCTTAAAAACGGGAATGATCTGCACTTTTTTCCAGTCGTTAGGTACCTTTCGATGCTCAAGCGATCTATGAAAAATCAATGCTAAAAAGGGAGCATGTTCTTTCGCATAATCTTTATAGAATCTCATCTCGTCCTGAAGCTTTCCACTTCTAAGCGTTTGTAGCTGATTTTCAATTCCGCGATCGGTTATCTCAGTATCTGCCATTTCGATGCTCGCACGACGATTTAAGAGAAAGACAGTGTTACGATCTTCCGCGGTGAAACAACTTTGGAAGACCGAATTCAGTATTTCGGCCTTCTCTCTGGTATCTTTCGTTTCGGTGCCGGTGTGGTCGCTGAGAGAATGAATAGATCATTTTGTCCCACTTACTGATTATATATACGAACAAAATCTCTTAGGTTTTTTACTCAGGTCAGCTGACAACGTCTTACTTCCGAAATACTTGAACGCTTCTCTCATTGCTCTCCTTACACTCATTTTCGTTTCGTTCAGCTTTTGATTGTCAGCTAGGTTTTCACTTTTCTTGAATCTGAGATGAAGTGCTCTCTCTTCAAGACGACATGATATAACTCCAAGAGCTACTGATAAAACTTCTTTATTTAATAACCAGTTTCGGTACAGAGATCACTGTAAGGTTTGCCAAAGCATTTATGTTACGTCGTAAAGTTAAGCGCCGTCGCGCCTGTAGGGAACGATAGAGCAGAGGGGGCTTTGAGAAGAGGTCAGCCAATTGCACGCTGACCGACCCCTCTCCAGGACGACAACGCGACAGCAACGTCCTCTACGTGAAGAGGTCATAAGCGCCACGCCTAACTGGTCGCGGCCCAGTCTAAGAGAAGCTTCAAAACTAGCGACCTGAATAGAAGCATCAACTCTATTAATTTGCTTGTATTAGGATTGTTTATACTGAAGAACGTTGCTTTTTTACATGTCGCCCTTGGCATGCGACACACACGTGTAACACAAAGTATTGCAATTGCTCATTTTGTAACAAAACTCATTAATACGATTTGTTTGAATGTTGTCTAGCGATCCAACAAAGCAGGTTTCCTAAACACCCCATTTTGACGACCTAGGCTGGATTAAACAATTTACGACATGATGCTAGTCGTTAAATCAATGGTGTCGAATAATAAAATCCAGGCATTCCTCACTGTTGTCAAATAGTAAAAAAAAATCGAAGTCAATTATAAACACGTCTTTGTATGAAGTTTTTTTATGAATGTGAGGACAGTCCTTTGATTATTCAATAAAGAAATTTTTTCAGCAGATCTTCGTGGTAAATGATGACGTTCTTCAAGTATTTACGAGCTTTGGGGCATCAACTTCTTAAAATACATCCTCTTTCTGTCTGTGGACACTGTCCTTATTACTTTAGTTTGGTAATCAGGTGAGGGTGTTCAAAATTTCATTACTTCAAAACTCGTGTAAATTCTCCAGATATACCAAGCGCAGAGCCACAGTGATTAGGCTACTGCACTAGCGTTCACGAAGAACAGTCTTGCATTACAGTTTCCATGATTTCGCGCAATCATTTCAGGCAAATGTCGGAATGGCACATTTTCAAAGCAGACCGCCAATTTCCTTCTCAGCCTTGCTCAATCCAATGTCTGGCTTGACGTAAGAGCGTTCATGAGGGCCATAATTTTGTCATATAAAACAAATTGTTTGCTGGCATGTTGACCTGTTCTCATTAAGTCGTTACATCCAGTCAACTCTCATGTTTTCGTGCTAAAAGAAAACGAGGTTCTGTCACGCAAGCTGTGTACACGTGGAGTTTATTACAGATATGAGACCGCATGAACAGTGTAACGCGTGAGGTGAAAAAGTGTGGCGCGCCGACCGCAACGGGCAACAGGAAGAGGAGAGGCGGAAACAGGAACGGCTTCGTCTGTTAGTTTGTCTAGGATAGAGTGTGCCTACTGTGAAGTTACCAAGCACATCTACAGCAATAAATTTAATTTCATTACTAATTATCGGACAAATACTTCTAATAATTCTAGAAGCAGCTGTAGCTATAATTCATGCTTATGTTTTCCCAATTTTAAGAACTTTATATTCTAGAGAATCTGAAACGTCCCCTTTTAAACAATTTTATACTACTGTACTTAAACTGACGCACAATATTTTTAGCGCAACGCAATCTGACTTTCAACACACAATATTTTGTTAGCGCAACGCAATCTGACTTTCAAAATTCTCTACAAGAGAATGGCCCTGACTAACATTAACCTATACGTCTCACAAATCACTTACCTCACAAAAATCTTGGTTACTCCCACTACTGCAATACAGCGAGCGCCACTACTGCCAGCTAAATAAAAGATTCAAACTAAGGAAGGCACTAACTACTGATAGGGATAGTTAGCAAATGAAAGATATTAATAGAGAACAAAGAATGTATTTACCTTGATATCATCATACATATCAGTTCATGACAAATTACAAAACTCCGCCATCTCTCTCCCCACATCCACCACTGCTGGCGGCTCACCTCCAACTGCCCAACGCTACGCGCTGTTCACAGCCAGCTGCCTAACACTACAATGGCGAGTATTACAACAATGCAAAGCAGCCACAGACTGCACACAGCACAGCCAGTGATTTTCATACAGAGGTGGCGGTACTAATAAAAAAACCTAAACAGCCTACTTACATAGCCCCCATGCTCCCCACAAAAAATTTTACAAATTTTGTTGGGCACTGGCCAATACATATTTGTTAAAATTTTTTTTTTCACAATTACAATAACAAAGAAATCAAATGCACACACTTATTGATACAATGTTAGTCAAAAGCTAAAATTTTTTCACAGTCCATAAAGACAGTCCTGATCGTTGAATTGCAGTGTTTTTCTCAAAGACTGAGCAGTAAAAGACAATGCACACAGACCTAGTGGATTTCCATGCAGTCTTGAAGAAGTAGTGTTGTCGTTCCATCGGAAAGACAGTGCTGACTCGACATGCAGACAGGTAATGGGCCACAACAGAGCAAACCCACAGCGGAGTCAGTCGAAGTTTTGAAGAGTATTGAAGGGTAGGTCATCACAGAGCAGACCCACTGTAGTCCTGGTAGAGATTACGGTATTGGTGGGCCACCAGAGGCGCAGACCCACTGCAGTCCTTGTGGAAATAATGGTATTGATGGATCATCAAAGAGGTAGACCCACTGTAGTCCTTGTAGAAATGACGGTACTGGTGGGCCACCAGAGGTGCAGACCCACTGTAGTCCTTTTAGAGATGGCCAGCAGCCATCTGTTGCGACTGTGCAGGTGCACAATCACCATCGAAGAGTCTTGCGGAGAATATAGCAAGTCCATAACCACCACTTGTGCACACACAAAGTTTTTGGAATTGTCCTTAGAACCAGCAATGCTGTTATCCAGTCCCTTGCTGAATTATTAACACACGTGCAAACACTAACAGTCCCTACTTCTCACATATTACAAGTTAATTAATTTGATGAACTGCTGTCAATTACAATTTTATAACATGAGAGTACAATTACAAAGGTACAAAATACATCATTAAAGAACATAACAATACAAATAACATTTGAGGTAATAGGGGCTTTACAAAAGAATAGAAATAAACATATACATCAGTGTTACAGGAATTATGACATAAGTAAATATATAAAATAATGAGAATAGTTTTCGAAACATTAACTTCACACATGAGCATTAAAATAGAACAGAATAAATATCTAAACATCTTTACAAAGTAAATAACATATTATCAATGCAAATTATATAAAGCTCAGAATAATTATTGAAACATCGACTTCACACATGAGCATTAAAATAGAACAGAATAAATATCTAAACATCTTTACAAAGTAAATAACATATTATTAATGCCAATTGTATTTGAGGATAACAGTATTCCTCATCATAGTGAATGTAGCTTAGTATTAGAAGAAAAAATTCTATGAAACTACACAGAGACAGGAAGAAAACAAATATACAAGGGTACACAAACACATAGTGGGATAACACAAAAGGAAAGGACAGGGTTTGTTTTCAGTGTATCATTTGGTACTGCAGTCTTTTGCGAACAAAACCTTTTTTGTTCTTGGAGATCTCCTTTCGTTCATCATTATTCCCAAAAAGTCCTATCTGTACCTCTTTTCTGTATTGTAACCATATTTCTTTCAAAATAAATATGGCTCATAGTACGATACTCATTTAGGCCCAAATCTGTTTCTTATATAGTCTACCCCTCTTAAGCTAACTTAAATCTACTGAGCTCAGATGCTAAACTAAGGGACGAGGCAATGCAGCATCACATAAAACAATTAATATAAACAGCAATAAAAAAACGCAGATTCGCAAAGCAAGCAGCATTAAGAAATTAGCAAAGCAATTGTAATATTACAACTAATCTAAGGCAATGTGCAGCAAACAATAAAATTAAATCATTAGTAAAACTGGCTTAACAGAATAATACAAAGTCAAATTCAATAACACTATGCCTGGCAAACAGCAGCAACTTGTACCTAAACATGACATAGCTCAAGCAGAAAAAATATTACAGTTAAGATAACAATGCAGATAAGGGAAATGTATAATCACATCTTAATGTCTATGTAATTAAAGTGGTGCACCGCAAAAACTAATTCTAGAAAAGATTACCAAGTACTAGAAAAGAAAATTATGTATGCAGTTCCTGTGAAGGTAAATGCCCTTTTTTTTGTGCTCCCTCATTTTTTTGAAAAAATTATTATTTACTCGATCTGTAGACAGAAAATATTTACATTAATACATCTATAAAATTTTATTTTTTACCAATGCTGCAGTGCAGCTAGAAAATAGATATTAAATGAAATAAGCAATTACGCAAACCAAAGCATAAAAATGTCATTCAATAGTCATGAGACATTTCATAAGTTAGTAGAAAAATCTCTCAACTAGAGAGACAGTAGTCATAATCAGGTGTATAGACACAAAAATAATTCTCGTCATTTCATTAGGCATCCAGTGTAATCATATGTTTTCAAGTTCGACCGTGTCGTTTTTGCGAAGCTTTCTACAAAGGAATGTCAGAAGCGAGGTTAATGGCCTCTTTTATTTTCTACCTGTGCCGCTGCTCGCAACAATGGCTTTTTCTCAAGGCGGCTGGCACACCTGGCCGCTCACAACGAATTACTTCACGGTCACTTACCTTTCTTAACGAAATATTTACGACAGCAGTTTTCGCTACAGCGACAGTCTCATATAAAAATTTCATAGGTCAAGAATTAGCGTTGCAAATCTGTAGAAACAAAATCCTATGAATGTAAGTGTCCAAAAAAAAATATTCGTCAACATTGTGATACATTCACGCATATACACACATTTCATTTCATAACTCTTAAAGTACGATTCTTGGTTTCCAACATACGTCTTCACAAGGCAGAGTTCCTAACCGCTACTCATTACTCCTTACCTTATTACACATATATATATTCGTCGACGCTTCTTTAATAATTCATCATATGAAATACGTAGCATAATCAAATTCCTGATATAGCATCAGCTTCTTGACCATAAACATACCTCAGCAGCACAATACACATCGTCGTCGTAAAAATAACATCATAACATCTCAGTCAACTCTCAAAATCGTCGTAGTTTCCTCCAATAATATCAAAACTTAAAAAAAATTCTCTGCTCATGTCAAAAGTGTTATCTACCTCAAACGTACTTTAAAATCATGATCCCATACCAAATATATCATTCAAAGCTCTCATAGTATCACAATGGTTCCGAAAAAATATGAAGAGTTCACAAAGTACATACAAAATACAATTTCATAAGTGTGAAGTTATCCAACTGTGTAATTGCGTAAACATGTGTCACTGATGCAGTAAAATAAATGTTTGTTTCTCTGTTAAATAATCAGATAGCTGTGTAATTCTGTGTTGGAGAAATATGATACCGATGTGTAAAGTTGTATAAGCAAATACCATATTAGCTAGGGTTCCTTGTGGTTGCCACACACATGGTACACAAAGTAAGCGTGTACCCCCCTGAGGATAAATGTAATTATACCCTCAGGAGTTACACATTACAGCAATGGAATGAAATGTATCACGGAAAACTTTCTTTGCAATTCAAAAATCTTTAAAAATAAATGTTTTAAGTACAAAATTAATCACTCAAATACGTGTCCTGTAGCGCTAAACTGTGCGTCATGTTGTAAGATAGTCTCTGTGGAAGTCTCGTAGTTATCGTCCTCCGAAAGCTAAGTTCTGCAGAAGTCAATGTACTTACCTCATGATAAACAAAAGTGAAATGCTTTGCGTATAGATATCTTAGTTATTACGCTTATTGTTGTGATGAAGAAAGTACTGTATTGTAACGTATTGTTGTGCTACGAAAAAGGCTGTCTCATTGTTGCTATACCACAAAAGTTACTACTAAAACATGTTTTACTTTACAGAAGAATTCAGAAAAACTGTGCAGATATAAAACAGATACACCGCAAAAGCAACATTGTAAATTGTCACTCATTAATAGCGTAGTGATATAGTCGTGTACCTGTCACATAAACTAACCTCTGTGTCATCTGGTATCCCTCAGAAAGCACTTTAAATTCAGAATGTATTTTCAAATAAACCAAAATGTTGCATTAAAAAAAAAAGCAGATTATCTTTCAATAAACGGTTTTACATGTGAAATGTGGTGCAGAATACGGTATAAGTCGGTAAAGAATACTGGAATTTTTTTTTCAAGGTTAGCGCTATGTTATTTTTCCCTGAGCCAGCTGGCGCACGCGGCTGCCTGCTGTGCGGGTCAGTGCCTGCCTCTTTGTTGGCGCGCGTCGTTAATGGGATTCGGAGACCGAACTTCTACAAATTCGCCTTGCCGAGAGGGCCCTGCCGTGTTTAAATCCCGCCAGTTCTGATGCAATTCAGGTCTGTCGTTACGAATATATCGTCTGTCGTCATGTCGGTAGGTTCCGTAGTTTCTTCCTTGTCCGTCACGTGGTGGAGAATTTCTCCCTGAATCGTAACTGTGCGCCGAACTGTTGCGTCTGAAGTTATTCTGCCTCCCTTGATAATAATTGTTTTGGTTCCCATATTGCCTGTTTCTCTGATTGTCTCTGTGATAGTCATTACTTCGGAAATGCGATCTTTCTCTGTAACTATTACTACTCTGCCAACGGTTGTCATACGGGTGGTGTCTGTTTTGGTCACGATTTGTGTTGTGAGAATAGCCTTGTCGTGTCCAGTTCTTGTTTCTGTCGTCACGGAATTGTGACGTATGTGACCTGTAGTGATTGTTTTCCTGTTTTCGCATCCGGCGACTGTCAGTGTCAATTTCTAATTCTTGTAAGAGTCCCTGAAATGCTTCAATGTCGTCTTTGCAACGTCCTGCCAAAATAATGTGTCGTATATGTTCAGGTAATTTCATTAAGCAAATGCGGATGAGTTCTGAGGGGCTGTATGGGTTTGGAAGATGCTGATTCTTATGCAACATGTCTTCAAAATATTTCATAATACTGGAAAATTCAGATTGTTCGAAAGGTTTCATCATTATGATGCTATGTTTTACTCGGTCTTGTGTGGCTTGAGACCAATATGCTGAGAGGAAGGCATGGTAAAATTCTCCTTCACTGTGGCAATCGTGAATGACCGATCGCATTCTTACAGCTGGTTCATTCTCTAAGTAGCCACACATAAATTCTAATGTGTGTTCTAATGACCAGTTGGGAGGAAAACAATGAGAGAATTGATGGAGCCATGCTTGTGGATGAATGTCGTTGCCAGAATTCTTAAATGTTTTGAATTTACGTGTAGTAATGAACAGCTTATAGTCAAAATCATCATGTCGGTGAGTCGCATATCGGTCATTGTTAGGTCGTGTCGGCCGTTCCATCTCAAAATTCGGTGCACATTGCCAATTTCTTTCATAACTTCCGAAATGCCCTGTGTTATTATTTTGCGGCTTTTCCGTATTTCTAAGTCCCTCTTCCCGTGTTGGAGCGCGAGTGTCCTCTGAAATACGTAATTCTTGTATTACCTGTGTCAGCTGATCTTGTACTTCCCGGATTTCTCTTTGGTGTTGCGTATTAATTTGATTCAGATTTTGTTTCAGTTTCCTAATTTGTTCGAACTCTTCTGTGTCATTAAAGACTACCGGTTTTGTGTCGTTCAGATTATCATCTACCTTCGTAGATAAGTTAGTGAACTGATCCGAAAGTTCGGCTACTTTCTCCGATAGTGAACACATTTCCTCAGTGTGTTTTTCTGAACCAAGTTTCAGAGTATCTACTGTGTCCTTTAAGTTTTCCTGAGTTTTTGCAAGTTGCGTAACCGAATCGGTAGATGCAACTGAGTCAAATTTAGCTTGCAAGGTCTCATGATTTTCATGAACAATAGTTTGCAGTTCTTTTATGGCTGCTTAGTGATTCTGTAGTGCATTTTCATGCCGCGAAAAAATAGGTTGAAAATGCTCACAAATTTGTGTTTTTACGTCATTACATACTTTTTGACATTTCGATTCGATGTTATGTAACTCAGTAGTTGAATCTTCACGTGTTTGTTCAAGCGTGGTGTGAAGATTTTGTTCCATTGCGTCTAACTGGTGCTGTGTTTGACTCTGATTTTGTTCCATTTGTTTCTGATTTTGTTCCATTTGTTTCTGATTTTGTTCAATTGTGTCTAATTTTTCAAGCTTTTGTACCATTTGTTGCATTAATTGTAATAACAATGCACTGGTGTCTGAAACACGTTCCTCAGTGCTTTTCGGCAGTGAAGTTGCACCGGCAACATTCACATTTTGACAAGCAGAAAATGTGTCTTGACTTATTTGAGAAAACGGTGAGGACCCAAATCCTGAATCCACAGCATTTGTGAGATTGTTTCCTGTCATTTCGGATTCCTGAAGCGAGCTGTCGCCGACCGATCGATCGATAATGCTTCCTTCTTCACTAATTGTTTCACCGCCTACGCCATTGTTTGCCGCCCGCTCCATTTCCCTATGCACAATTACTAAATTACTATTTTGAACATCAGTTAATTCATTACTCGGTGACGCTAACACACTGCTTTCATTTTTACTGTCATTTCTCAGTTTACTTTGGAGCCTAGTATTACGTTTTTCACACGCCATTATTGTCACAGTATTTCACACGACACACAGAAAAACACAATTTGAAGAGCAAAATTAAGAGAACACATTAACATAACACTGAAAATAATATCTAGTTAATTGCAGCTGCGAAATACTTGGTGCAAATCTACATGCATGCCACAACTATTTTACTATACAACAATGAAAAACTACAACTACAAAGGAGATTCTCTCTAGAATTACGCGCTACGCGCTAGCAATAAACAAAATCTACACTAATTACACAAACTACAAGAAAAAATCAGAAGATTCCAGTGAGGTATCCTCGGCTAAGGGTCGACATATGAAACGTCCCCTTTTAAACAATTTTATACTACTGTACTTAAACTGACGCACAATATTTTTAGCGCAACGCAATCTGACTTTCAACACACAATATTTTGTTAGCGCAACGCAATCTGACTTTCAAAATTCTCTACAAGAGAATGGCCCTGACTAACATTAACCTATACGTCTCACAAATCACTTACCTCACAAAAATCTTGGTTACTCCCACTACTGCAATACAGCGAGCGCCACTACTGCCAGCTAAATAAAAGATTCAAACTAAGGAAGGCACTAACTACTGATAGGGATAGTTAGCAAATGAAAGATATTAATAGAGAACAAAGAATGTATTTACCTTGATATCATCATACATATCAGTTCATGACAAATTACAAAACTCCGCCATCTCTCTCCCCACATCCACCACTGCTGGCGGCTCACCTCCAACTGCCCAACGCTACGCGCTGTTCACAGCCAGCTGCCTAACACTACAATGGCGAGTATTACAACAATGCAAAGCAGCCACAGACTGCACACAGCACAGCCAGTGATTTTCATACAGAGGTGGCGTTACTAATAAAAAAACCTAAACAGCCTACTTACAAATCTACTAAACTGACAATTGATAACCAGCATATAATTAGCAAAAATACGAAATCCGCCCAACAACGTTCTAACCAATAAAACCCAATAGCCCATATACGTACACTTCGGAACCACGTGTTAATATTAGGTACGTTCTGTACTGTCGTATTCGCGAGGGAAAGAAATGACTGATTATACGGCTCGGTACAAACCTGATAGCCCTTATTAGTGTTGTTCCAGCACGAGATACAGAATGGAGATAGCAGCTTTGATGAAAAGTATAGGTTCTCTCAATCACTTGAGTTTTGGAGAACATTTTCAACTTTCTTCAAATGATTCTCATTTGCGTTGCCTTAGAAAATCTCTTCCACGTTCATATGGCCATGTCGCGGAATTTGTTGGATGCCTAGCGTCATGCCTACCTGATAGGGCTCCAAATTTTGGAGTCCTTACATACTACAGAAATGTATGTCCGTGTAGTATGTATATTCACATCTCCTCCTACATTCCTCGGTATATGTGAACCAAAATTGGTGCACATATCATTTATTGTCTGGAAAGAAACGCTGTTGGGGTAAGAATTACCTACCTGTCAAAGAGATGGTGGTTTAGCTGAAAAAACAGTGCTGCTCATGACGCACAAATACACTGACTTTTTTCATCCAGTATTTGAGAATGAGAGCACTTAGTCAAAAACAACAAACTTTGCACGTAATTTCACACTATGAAACTTTTTATCGCTGACACCCCCCCCCCCCCCCCAAACCCTGACCCCACAAAATGATGAAATAAAGAAGTTTGAAGAAGTACGTCACTACTGCATTTTCGCCATTCATGGAGTTAAACTGCCGCGTCAGCGTGACGTTTTGACTTATTACTTCCTTGCTACTAACTCTATCCTCGACACATTTTGCTGATAGTTTACACATATACCGGTGAATGTACCTGCAAAATTATAACACTGAAGACACGTAGTTAAGGAGATAAAACGTCATAAATATTTACCTGCATGAAAACGATACTGTAGGGCGAAATTAGCTAGAGATACAGGTGAAATATTTGTACAATAGGTGGAGGAAGATGGACAAAGAGATGGGAGGAAGAGATGGACCGAGACAGGTGGATGGAAGAGGACAAGGAGAGTGGGTGATGGGTAGAAAGAGGGTGGAGGAGAAGATGGGCTAATAGTAGATTAGAATAACGCCGGATACTCAACTAGTAGTGCTTTGTATAGTTAGTTACTCTGTTTGTATAAAGATGCAGTGCATGTTTGCAGAACGCTCCCATCAAAGCTGACTTGCCAACCATCTTCCATTCTATGTACGAGGGCTACTCGGAAAGTAAGCAACGATAGGTCGCGAAATGGAAACCACAGTGAAAATCAAAACTGCTTTATTTGCAACACTTAGTTACACCTATCAGCTACTTCTCTACACAGTCGACGCTCAGACTTAGACATATGTCGCAGCGTTGTACCAAATTTTCAATTCCCTCGTTATAGAAGATAGCCGCCAGTGCTTTTCGACAATTTTCTACTCTGGACTGCACCTCGTTGTCTGTGTCAAAATATTTTCTTTATGGCCAGCGGTTTAAGATAGCCGCCAGTGCTTTTCGACAATTTTCTACTCTGGACTGCACCTCGTTGTCTGTGTCAAAATATTTTCTTTATGGCCAGCGGTTTACTTGAGCAGAGATGAATCTCAGCAGTAGCCAATTACGGGCTGTATTGTGGGTGACCAAACACTTCCCATCGAAAACGCTGCAGGAGCATCTTCATTGCCCCTGCAGAGTGCGGCCGAGAATTGTCGAGTAGAATGAACCACATGACAGTTATGTTATGTGGACTGCATAGCTTCAGTCGACATCTTCCGTCAGGCCCTTATACTTGGCGGGAGATGCTAATTTCTAGCCATCTATACATTCCCACTGTGTGCTCAGAACTGAAAAGAGCGACATGATGCGATCGACGAGCGTACTAGACACAGTGCCCAATGCATCCGCGCAAAGCTTCATCAGATTTTCACTGTATTTTCCATTTCGCGATCGATCGTTCCTTACTTTCGGAATAACCCTCGTATTTTACGTTTACAGCGGCTTCAGCACAGCTGCTAAGTATTTGCTCAAAAAATTTAAAAAAATGTAGCAAGCTCCCAAAACTTGGGACATGCCCATAATACCTCGACCACGAAACGAACATGTTCGACACTACTGGAGATATCCCCCTATGGCGACAACACGTAATGCATCCAGGAACATTATCGCACACGATCGTTTTGGCACGCTGGGTGTTATGGACGGGGGGAGGCATAATATCATGGAATACTTCTAGGTAAGCTCAAGTTCAAATGGTTCAAATGGCTCTGGGCACTATGGGACTTAACATCTATGGTCATCAGTCCCCTAGAACTTAGAACTACTTAAACCTAACTAACCTAAGGACAGCACACAACACCCAGTCATCACGAGGCAGAGAAAATCCCTGACCCCGCCGGGAATCGAACCCGGGAACCCGAGTGTGGGAAGCGAGAACGCTACCGCACGACCACGAGCTGCGGACTAAGCTCAAGTACTACGGTATGAATGGGACAGCGCTCAAATGGTTTAAATCATACTCAACTGGAACAGTGCAGAAAGTTGAAATAAGCAGTTCATGTAATATGCAAAAAACTGGTGATTTCTCAAAGTGGGGAACAATCAAGAATTTGGGTGCCGCAAGGTTCGGTATTGGGTTTTCTGCTGTTATTAATATATATTAATGACTTGCCATTCTATATTCACGAAGATGCAAAGCTGGTACTTTTTGCCGATGATACAAGTATAGCTATCACACCCAACAGACTAGAATTAACTGGTGAAATCGTAAACGATCTTTTTCAGAAAATCATTAAGTGGTTCTCTGCAAATGGGTTCTCATGAACTTAACCCATTAACTTAACTCTCATTAAACTTCGACAAAACACAGTACACACAGTTCCACACAGTAAATGGAATGACACCATTAATAAACATAGACTTCGATCAGAAATCGGTAGCTAAAGTAGAAGATTCAAAATTTCTAGGTGTACGCATTGATGAGGGTTTGAACTGGAAAAAACACACTAAAGATCTGCTGAAGCGTTTGAGTTCAGCTACTTATGCTATTAGGGTCACTGCAAATTTTGGCGATATTAATCTCGGTAAATTAGCTTACCACGCCTATTTTCATTCTCTGCATTCGTATGGCATCTTATTCTGGGGTAACTCATCATTGAGTAAAAATCTTCATTTCACAAAAGCGTGTAATCAGAATAATTGCTGGAGCTCATCCAAGATAATCCTGCAAACACTTATTTAAAAAGCTAGAGATCTTCACTGTAGCCTCACAATAAATAAATAAATAAATAAATATATATATATATATATATATATATATATATATATATATACATATATATATATATATATATATATATATATATATATATATATATATATATATACTTATGAAATTTGTTATTAACAACCCGAACGAATTCAAAAGTGATAGCAGTGTACATGGCTACAACACTAGAAGAAAGGGTGATCTTCACTACTCAAGGTTAAATCTAACTTTGGCACAGAAGGGGGAAAATTATGCTGCCACAAAAGTCTTTGGTCACTTACCTAATAGCATCAAAAGTCTGACAGATAGCCATACAGCATTTAAAAGGACATTAAGAGAATTTCTTAATGGCAACTCCGTCTAATCATTACATGAATTTTGGGTTATAGTAAGTGGGTAATTTCACCAAACCCCACCAAAAAAAAAAAAAGAAAGGAATAAAAGAAAAAAAATATCAAATATCATGTAATATTTTGTGTAATGTAATATCTTGTATAGTCACCTTTTATTAACCTGACACGATCCACATCATTACGAAGTGTTATATTCATGATCTATGGAACAGGTACTAATCTAATCAAATCTAATCTCTAATCTATCACATGGATGTACCGACCTCCAACTCTTTGAACATGGTTTATTTAGCGGTCAGTGATGTTGTGTGACTGCACTCCTTCGCTATCCGCGTCCTGTCAGGTGTGCATTTGGCCGTGACTTCATTTTTATAAACTCATCGAACAGCGCAGGTGGAGGGGCCCTTAGAACGAGAGGTTATTTGGGGCATCGACTGGCCTGCACATTAACCTCACTTCAATCCCACCGAACACATGTAATTCGTTGGAGAGACGTATTGCAAAGTGTACCCATGCACCAATGACCATCTAACAGTCGTCAGTCGTGTTTGTGAAGGAACGGACGCTGTACCACAAGACCTGCTTACCAAACTTGTGGCCAACTTGGGAAGATGCATTGCCATTCGTTGTGGTCGAACACCTTACTACATACCGTTTTCTGCCTTTTGTAATGTCCAGGGGACCGTCATGAATCGCGGTGTAATTAATGTTTCTCATAATGTCATACCTGTCCATCTGGTTCAATATTTCTTTCAGTTACCTTCTATACTATACTGTAGCAGGACTTTCAATGTACGGTCCACGTTTCATCGAACTATGTTACTTGAGAGTGACGCATCATGCCAAGGACAATTTCCTCCTTAAGTTCTGAACGTAACTGTGATTTCATATTTGCAGCAGATGTCATGTAAGCGGGAATTTGTGCATTTGTGTCTCACATTACCCACAAGGCCAAGCGTGAACGTATCAGCGGGCAGGCTCAACAAGAGTATTAATTTATTATCGGATTAATTTTCGGAAACTGTAGCGGGAGAAGGTGTAGCACTTCGAGATATCGTTATTAACAGTGGCAGTAGGAATTCAATCAAGCATACATCAGTGATATTACAATGAGTGGAAGCAGTATTCTGGGTTATTTAGGCAGTCACTTACTCACTGTCAGTAAAGGAGCAGCGTACAGACAACACATTCATAAATATAAAAAGCAAAGTAAAACTAAAGAAACCATAGAAATCGTTTTATAACAACTCTAATACACAGCCAAAATGACTGCGCTGCAGAATTCTTCACATACGTACACACCCTTGCAGCTTATGTCAATGTTAATAGCTTCCCATAGTGACTGGTGTACGAGAATCAAGGAAATACGTGTTATTTTTATTCTACCTGCATTCAGGCTCTGAGATTTCTTCGTATATGGATTGTGGATCCTCCTTTTACGTTGCAGTTGTAGTTTTTAGGAACAATTTTGCTTGCTATGGGCTTCATTCGGGTGTATTTGCAAGCACAAAACTTTTGAACTCTGACCTGATCAAAGGTACTGATTTACACATTTCGGCAGAATGGTGACATTTTTCAGACTTCTCCTCTTCTTTCACTACAACAAAATAAATTTACTACGTGATCTGCATATGGACGTTAACGAGAATTACTGAACGGTATAGCGTTGTCCGATGTTTATAAGCAACGCGGTTATGGAGCAGACGTTCAGTCACACATTTGGCAGAAAGATGCCAATCAGTTAACTTATCACTAAATCAAAATTTACTAAAAATATTTAGAAAGTCGTTAATAAACCAACGTTTTTCAACTTTTTCTTTGCATTGGGTCGTGGCGCACATAATGACAGCGTTTTTAATGCCTTCGATTCTCCATAAGGGACACATTTCTCCGTTTTACAGAAGCACGTATTGCGGGTGTTGGTCCTGCCCACTCATCTCGTATAGGGTGCCTGAAGCATACTGCGTCCTCGGAATGCTGTACAGCAATTCAAGCAATCAACATTAGTAGTTTTGTTTCTATAAAGCAGATTGACAATACTTAACTTGAATGCACAAAATGTTGTCGCAAGCTAGGGGCGATATGCAGTATACACACATCAAACAAGTCTTGCACCAGTCCGGTTCCCAGAACTCATGAAGATAGACGTTGACTGTGGATACTGTATCACAGACACAGTCCTTTTGACTGTTCGAAGATGTCATTAAACCCGCCCAAAGACGTAAACAACCATGCATGAGCCTATTAGACGGAGGGGGTCTGACCGCTCCAATCAGTCCACCAGGAAGAAGGTACATGGCTCGTGTTGTCTGTAGTTCAACCATGCCTAGACGGTCAATAGCGCTGTTCGATCGCGTCCGCGTTGTTACTTTGTGCCAGGAAAGGCTCTCAACAAGGGAAGTGTCCAGGTGTCTTGGAGTGACCCAAAGCGTTGTTGTCCGGACGTGAAGGAGATACAGAGAGACAAGAACTACCGATGACACGCCTGGCTCAGGCCACCCAAGGGCTACTACTGCAGTGGAAGACCGCTACCTACGGATTATGGCTCGGAGGAACCCTGACAGCAACGCCACAGGACGTCGTGTTACGACTCAAACTGCGCGCAACAGGCAGCATGATGCGCAACTTCACTCCCGATGTCCATGGTTACGTCCATCTTTGCAACCAAGGCACCCTGCAGCGCAGTACAGATGGGCCCAACAACATGCCGAATGGACAGCTCAGGATTGGCATCACGTTCTTATCACCAATGAGTGTCGCATATGCAATCGTCGGAGACATGTTTGGAGGCAACCTGATCAGGCTCAACGCCTTAGACACACTGTCCAGCGAGTACAGCAAAGTGCAGGTTCCCTGCGATTTTCGGATCGCATTATGTGTGGCCTACGTACGCTGCTGGTGGTCATGCAACGCGCCGTAAAGGCTGCAAGATACGTGAATGCCATCCTCCGAACGACAGTGCAACCATATCGGCATTTGTTTTCATGGACGACAATTCGCGCCCCATCGTGCACATCTTGTGAATGACTTCCTTCAGAATAACGACGTCGCTCGACTAGAGTGGCCAGCACGTTCTCCAGACATGAACCCTGTCGAACATGACTAGGATAGATTGAAAAGGGATGTTTCTGGACGACTTGACCCACCAACCGCTCTTAGGGATCTACGCCGAATCGCCGTTGAGGAGAGGGGACAATCTGGAAGGGCAGTGCCCTGATAAACTTGCGAATACAGGCATGTATCAATGCAAGAGGAGGCGCTACTGGGTATTAGAGGTACCGGTATGTACAGCAACATGGACCACCACCTCTGAAGGTCTCGCTGTATGATGGTACAACATGCAATATGTGGTTTTCATGAGCAATAGAAAGGTCGGAAATGATGTTTATGTTGACCTCTATTCCAATTTTCTGTACGGGTTCCGGAACTCTTGGAACCGAGGTGATGCAAGTTGATGTGTGTAATTCAGAGTCCTTGGCTATATGCAATGTTCATGCAAGTCGACACACGCCACTAATGCTGCTCTGCGAATCCAGTCCATTAATGTCCGTCCGAGGCTGGCAGGAGCGGCGCTTATATTCACTACTTGCTGGGGTCGATCCTGTCACGGCGCGGTCCTGATTGGCCGACGTCGTTTCACGGCCTTTTCTGGTCTTGCGGTTTCCGTCTTCGTTCCGGCGCTTGTGGTTACACGAAAACAGCGGGTATCTGGAAGAAAGTGATCTCGTCCCATGAGGATCCCCGCCATATCCAGACGTGGGCGGGATTAATACCCCTTGAACGCATCTGGTGAATCCATACGTTGGCCACTAATGACCGTTTTCCATCAACAGCCATCCACCCTATCATACACAGCGCACCTTTAGGTTTAGATCTTTTTTTGTGGTAGTAGTTTATGCTAAACTAGTTGTCAGGCTGGTGAGCCGCAAATCTAGGTTCCCGGTGACGAGAAACCTTAAATGTCGGTCTCTTTTATTATTTTTTATTTGTAATCGTGAGGCTCACAGCTTTATGCATGCCTTTGTAGTTGACACCACTTAGACAGCTTACCTTTCAAGTTATAATGTTACCGCACATTATTCTGAAGTAAAACTTGAGTTTACCTATCAAATGCAATAATCTTAAAATTTCAAATTACTTAAATCATCTACGGAAAAGTCGGTCTTTGGCGGCAACGTTACAAGGACTGGGGCCAAACACTGAAACTATTTCTGTTTGCTTTATCATAATTAATTTGCATGAGAGACAAGGAGAATTACCGGTACTATCACCTTCCATTTTCTAAATTTCTGAAAATAGCTACGGCACACAGTTTGTTTGGAGAATTATTCGTCTCCCATTTTCCATTTTTCCCGCGATCAGAGGTAATGTTTTCCGAACGGAAAATCTTATCCAGAAAATTTTTCAGCCTTCGTAAAATAAATATGATTTTGTGTTTCAACAAACTACAATAAAATTGTAGTCATACAAAAACTGGCGTTTAAAAATAGTGTACCAAATGAAGAGCCTCCGAATTTAAATACACTTACGGAAAAAGGAGTTGTCTGACGTAAAAGAAAGTTGATAGGCCTGTTCCTACATTTGAAAGATTATGTCTATTCAGATTTCGCACCAGTCGCACAAGCTACTAGCGTCACTATTAGGATGCAAATCAGTTTTGCTATAAATGCACGCTGTAACAATCATGAGCGTTAGCTACATTTCAGATTAGAAGTGGTGAGTTGACGTTAGTCGAGAATGCCTTTAAGGGAGACAAAGACTCCATTATCAACATGTCACTGACTTTCAACGAGATTTGGACTGTGCGGCTGGTCCCGGTGGAGGTTCGAGTCCTCCCTCGGGCATGGGTGTGTGTGTTTGTCCTTAGGATGATTTCGGTTAAGTAGTGTGTAAGCTTAGGGACTGATCACCTTAGCAGTTAAGTCCCATAAGATTTCACACACATTTGAACATTTTTTTTTTCAACGAGATCCTGTAAAAGCTCTACGAGGAAATGGGTGTTCCTTCTGCTATACTGCAGAGAGACGTAGCAGGGATGTAGCCACTTTATATCGCTGCTGGCAGCGATGGTCACGAGAATGTATGGTCGCAAGATGACCGCGCTCCGGAAGGCCAAGTGGCGTTACCGAGAGGGAAGACCATCGTGTCCGACATATGGCTCTGAGACATAATATCGCATCTGTACCAGCAATCTGAGCAGCAGCTGACACCACAGTGACACAACGAACGCTTACAAATCGGTTACATGAAGGACAGCTCCGAGACAAGCGCCCTGTAGCCTGCATCCCACTGACCCCCAAACCACCGCCATTTGCGACTTCAGCGATATCAGGCGAGAGCTCATTGGAGGAGAGAGTCGAGGCCTGTTGTGTTTCCTGATGAAGTCTCATTCTGTCTCGGCGCCAGTGATGTCCGTGTGTTGGTTAGGAGGGGCTCAATTGAGGGACTGCAACCAGCCTGCCTGCACGCTAGACACACCTTAGCTACACCTCGAGTTATGGTGCGTAATTTTGTGTGACAGCAGGAACACTCTTGTGATTCTACCAGGTACCGTGACTGCAAATTTGTACTTCAATCTGGTTAATTTATGAACAGCATTCCATGGATTATTCACAAACAGGACAACGTTCTCCCACATACCGCTGTTAAAACCAGCATTATCTACAAAGTGTCGACGTGTTGTACTGGCCGACTCGATCACCAGATTTGTCTCCAATGGAGCACATCTGGGGCATCATCGGAGGACAACTCAAGCGTCACCACAGCCAGCATTAACCACCCTACATTGACCGATCCAGTGCAATAGGCATGAAACTCCTTCCCGCAGACTGACATCCGTCACCTATAGAAAACAATGAATGCATGCGCGTTTTTATGCTTGCATTCAACATTGTGGCGGTTACATAGGTTATTAATGTACCAGCATTTATATGAGAATGGCTTATCTCGCGTTTACTTTAACCTGTGATCTTGCAATGTTAATCACTTAAATATAGTATCTAGACAAATGTATTCCCGAAATCTCATTACTCTACATTAATTATTTTTGTTGTTGCGATTTTTTCCGTCAGTATACTTCATTTCCGTTCGCGTGAATCTTTTTACTACACTTTTCGTTGAATAGAGAGCTAAATAACGTAGCGTATAGACAGAAAATATTTTTTTAGTGTGAACCAATTCACATGAATTACCACAGCACGGCTACAATTTCGTACTGGAAATGATAACATAGATAGTAGCATTAGAGAATAAGAGAACTAGGGAGCAAGAGAGCTTTCCACACTAGCACACGGCTTTTTATAGCACTTTAACATTACTACATTTAATGAAATAATAAGCAACAAGTTGCATAAGAAATTAAATCTCTTTTAGGCAGATGGCATCTTATTATTTTGTTACATACAGCTGCAGCTGCTGAGGATGCATAAGGTGCAAATACGCTTCTTGAGTTTGCCGCCGGATCTCAGTGACAGCACCAACTTTCACCACCTGATGATGTCGAGCAGCTGCATCGATGAAATATTGTGCGGATTACACAATACGATCCGGCGGCAAACCCGAGAGGTGTATTTGCAACAGACCCGTTGGAAAAGCATGAAATGTCACCGATGGATAAGATACTAATGTTGTTACATTTATGTACTTTTTATCTCGCTAATAGAAAGTTCATGCTTCGCTGTTTCACATAGATACTCGTAAAAAGATTAAATATTATTTCCCTCAAGCGCACTAGAAACTGTCATTTTAAAAGTGTTTCCTTGATACTGGGGTAAATTCTTTAAGCCTGATTTTTGCGCCACAAAGTGTCGTTTAAACTGGTTCGAATACTTGACTATGATGAGTGGGTAGATAGTGTTACATTGTTTTTATTTTGTTGTTGCTCATTATGATGGTGGTGATGATGATGATGAAGATGATGATTTTTATCACTACGAGGAAAGGGCAAAGTACCTAGCCTGTTCCTCTAGAATAGCACCGAGTGCGCCGTACGCGACTAAGCTTGCCCAAAACTTACGCATATGAAGGGTGCACATAAATCCCCATAGACAAAATTTCGGAAATCGTTCAGGAATATTTTCTGGGTATCTTGGTATGATGGACATGTGGTGTTCGGTGGCTCATTACAGAGTAATGAAATAGTTATGATTTGCTCTGTTTGCTACGTATTTGTCTTTGCTGCTCCGCAATTACATTCTCAACATTGAAAAGCCTGTAATACGCTATTGTCTTCCATTCTAATACGGAAGTGTCCGATTTCTCGTAGGTTCATATGTACATATGCAAACCTATTGCAACTCAGCCAACTGCCGCTGCGGGAATGGTCTAGTATACTGTCGTTGTGCCGCTCTTTCACTGCATTCCGAAACCGTCCGTGTGAGCCAACTAGTCATTGGAACATCTATCTGTACCCTTATTCTCAACGTGAAACTTGCCGTTGTCGGTTGCAGCTCGATTCTTCGTATGCACAGCTTCTTCCTACGTAGAATAAGAATTTCAGCTCAACTTACGGACGTGTTTCCGGTGATTGAGCAGACCGATCGTAGAGTAAAACATGCGACCACACCAGTTACACTGAATGGTTGGAGGTCGGCGGAGTTGTAATTGACGGAGCTTTCTTGCTTGTCTCCTGGCCTCTTCGTGTCTCCGGCGTTCTTTTCCAACCAGGTTGATAGAGATGCATGTAATGTTGCTCCACAGTAAGCGGTCCACAGCACATTCTTTCCATATTTGTTTGTGTCAGTCATCTTCATGATGTACTGTAGCTGGTCGTTAAAGCGCTTGAGAGGGGCTCGATGAAGTCTATTGCGAGAGCAGATAGCCCCGTGAAGAGTTTGGTGGGGGACCGCGTATCATCCAGGCGATGAACATGGACTAACCATCTCAGGTTATGAGTGATCACGATTGCCTCAAGGCTGTTTAAACGCACTTCCTCGAGAATCCAGTGTTGGTCACGTGATCCTCCCACTTAATGTTCAAGATACTGATTTTTTATTTTTGTGGAAGCGCTCAAGTTTTTTATATCACTACGGTAGTGTGTCCAAGTTTCACAGCGATTCAGGAGCGTGGAAATGACGTCAGCTCTGTACATCATGAGTCTGGTGCGCAGCTTCAGGTCTTTAATCATGAAGACTGTGTATTAACAGCCCGAACGCTGCAGGGGCAGCCCCAATTCAAACACCATTCACGCAGGTACATCGTTCATACAAGATGCTTCCAAGATATGAACAGTGATCAGCCCGCTCCTGTGCTGTGTCCAGTGTGGACATATTGAATTCAAGGAGAGAGAATCTTGGGGCAGGTTGGGAGAGTAACTTCGCTTCTTCCGCGTTGACGGTAAGGCCAAGGTGATTACTTGCAGTTTTGAAGCCACTCACTGACTATTGTAACTCTGCCGGTGTTATAGCAGGAGATGCTTTGCAACGTGTCGTTCAGAGGAGATCTCCACCCCACGTACTCTTTCGGATTAGAACTACTTTAGAAATTAATCGAGTCCATGCCACGTCGTGTTGTGCCACTTCTGCGTGCTCACTGGAGCCCTACACGATATTAGGCAGATGAACCAATTTTTTGGCTCTTTAATCATAAGTGGAATCAAATTAAGTAGGAATATTATCTAGGAAATCCCTTTCAAAATTTCAAATACATCTTGAAAGAGATGCCATGGCACTCTAAACCTGTAGGAAAAGCGTCAGAAGATACGCTGACTGACAGGCTGTGATACTGCAGCCAAGGTGGTGGCTGTGGATACCACCTCAGGGCCAGGTACACTCGCCTGACGTGGACGCCGTTACTCTCACAGGCGGCACCTTCTCCCTCAATGATGGATTCTACCACCTGAAAATGCATTGCTCGCTCTTGTATGGCAAACGTGTCCGAGGAAGGCAGAGGGGGAGGGGGGGTGATGATGGTGTTCTCCTTAAGCTATACACGTCATGGACAGATGCGTGCTTATTTCGCACTACGCCCAGCGCGACAGCTATGGCGTTCGGATGTTATTAGAATATCTATCCAATTTATTTATCACTACGTCTACTTGAGGTCACAGTCGCGTTACAAGTTGTCGTGTTGTGGGTTTGTTAGCGTGACCCTGGCACCATTATAAGTACTGTTTACTATTGTGCCAGGTTGACGTTACAAGCTGATAAGCTGGGGGAGTCTGTGCCTCGAGAGACACGGTTCAGGTGGTACTGGCGCCATTATGTACAGTGTTTAGCACCCTGTCAGGACAGTGTGACACTCTGGCTACCTATGGAGCTGTTTTTGCCGCTTTGCTCGTACGAGCGTCATACACTCCTGGAAATGGAAAAAAGAACACATTGACACCGGTGTGTCAGACCCACCATACTTGCTCCGGACACTGCGAGAGGGCTGTACAAGCAATGATCACACGCACGGCACAGCGGACACACCAGGAACCGCGATGTTGGCCGTCGAATGGCGCTAGCTGCGCAGCATTTGTGCACCGCCGCCGTCAGTGTCAGCCAGTTTGCCGTGGCATACGGAGCTCCATCGCATTCTTTAACACTGGTAGCATGCCGCGACAGCGTGGACGTGAACCGTATGTGCAGTTGACGGACTTTGAGCGAGGGCGTATAGTGGGCATGCGGGAGGCCGGGTGGACGTACCGCCGAATTGCTCAACACGTGGGGCGTGAGGTCTCCACAGTACATCGATGTTGTCGCCAGTGGTCGGCGGAAGGTGCACGTGCCCGTCGACCTGGGACCGGACCGCAGCGACGCACGGATGCACGCCAAGACCGTAGGATCCTACGCAGTGCCGTAGGGGACCGCACCGCCACTTCCCAGCAAATTAGGGACACTGTTGCTCCTGGGGTATCGGCGAGGACCATTCGCAGCCGTCTCCATGAAGCTGGGCTACGGTCCCGCACACCGTTAGGCCGTCTTCCGCTCACGCCCCAACATCGTGCAGCCCGCCTCCAGTGGTGTCGCGACAGGCGTGAATGGAGGGACGAATGGAGACGTGTCGTCTTCAGCGATGAGAGTCGCTTCTGCCTTGGTGCCAATGATGGTCGTATGCGTGTTTGGCGCCGTGCAGGTGAGCGCCACAATCAGGACTGCATACGACCGAGGCACACAGGGCCAACACCCGGCATCATGGTGTGGGGAGCGATCTCCTACACTGGCCGTACACCACTGGTTATCGTCGAGGGGACACTGAATAGTGCACGGTACATCCAAACCGTCATCGAACCCATCGTTCTACCATTCCTAGACCGGCAAGGGAACTTGCTGTTCCAACAGGACAATGCACGTCCGCATGTATCCCGTGCCACCCAACGTGCTCTAGAAGGTGTAAGTCAACTACCCTGGCCAGCAAGATCTCCGGATCTGTCCCCCATTGAGCATGTTTGGGACTGGATGAAGCGTCGTCTCACGCGGTCTGCACGTCCAGCACGAACGCTGGTCCAACTGAGGCGCCAGGTGGAAATGGCATGGCAAGCCGTTCCACAGGACTCCATCCAGCATCTCTAGATCGTGTCCATGGGAGAATAGCAGCCTGCATTGCTGCGAAAGGTGGATATACACTGTACTAGTGCCGCCATTGTGCATGCTCTGTTGCCTGTGTCTATGTGCCTGTGGTTCTGTCAGTGTGATCATGTGATGTATCTGACCCCAGGAATGTGTCAATAAAGTTTCCCCTTCCTGGGACAATGAATTCACGGTGTTCTTATTTCAATTTCCAGGAGTGTATATACGAGGGTGTCTGAAAATTAGATTTTACGTGAAATCTGATACAATTTAAAAAAAACCAAAAGTATATCAATATTCTGCAACCTTGTTCTTCACGGCTACGTACCTGCACCCCTCTTTCTCTAGAACGCTCCTAATTGTAGGGTGTAACTCGGCGGTCTGAAATGTTCCTAAGTCGGTGCGTGTGAAACGTCACTCCGTAACCAAGTTTCTGAATTGAAAAGTTCATCCACACATGCAACAACCGCCTCTTCAGCGCGAAAATGCCAGGCCACATATGACCGCTGTGACATCTGCAACACTGAAACGCCTTGGGTTCATCGTCATCGATCATCCTCCATATAGCTCCGACTTGGCCCCTTCCGATTTTCATCTGTTTCCGAAACTTAAAGAACCCCTTCGAGGACGTCACTTCGGTAGCAATGAGGCGAGCAAGCGGAGGCGAGGTTGAGGCTCCGTCAGCAAAGACAAAAATTCTTCAGTGACGACATCAACAGGCTGCTCTCGTTGAGAAACAAATAAGCACACAAGAAGAATAAAGGTGTAAAAGGTTTAGAATGTTAATAACGTGCTAAGAGTTTTCAAGTTAAAAATTTTGGAAGCATTGGTTTTCAGCAAGGCCTCGTATATATACATACACTACGTGATCAAAAGTATCTGTACTCTCCCTAAAACATATATTTTTGATACGAGGTGCATTGTGCTGCCACCTACTGCCAGGTACTCCATGTCAGCGACCTCAGTAGTCATTAGACATCATGAGAGAGCAGAATTGGGCGCTCCGCGGAACTCACGGATATCGAATGTTGTGAGATGATTGGGTGTTACTTGGGTCATACGTTTGTATGCGAGATTCGCCCAGTCCTAAACATCCCTAGGTCCACTGTTTCCGATGTGATAGTGAAGCGGAAACGTGAAGCGTACCACTCTGACCTCGTCTGTTGACTGACGGAGAATGCCGACAGTTAAAGAGGGTCGTAATGTGTAAAGGGCAGACATCTCTCCAGACCATCACACAGGAATTACAAACTGCTTCAGGATCCACTGCAGGTACTATGACAGTTAGGCGGGAGGTGAGAAAACTTGGATTTGATGATCGAGCGGCTGCTCATAAGCCACACATCACGCCGGTAAATGCCAAACGACGCTTCGCTTGGTGTAAGGAAAGTAAATATTGGACGATTGAACAGTGGAAAAACGTTGCGTGGAGTGACGAATCACGGTTCACAATGTGACGATCCGATGGGGTGTGTGGGTACGGCGAATGCTCTGTGAACGTCATCTTCCAGCGTGTGTAGTGCCAACAGTAAAATTCGTACGCGGTTATGTTGTGTCATGGAGGGTGCTTGCACCCCTTGTTTTTTGCGTGGCACTATCAGAGCACAGGCCTACATTGATGTTTTAACTACCTTCTTGCTTCCCACTGTTGAAGAGGAATTCGGGGATGGCGACTGCATCTTTCAACACGATCGAGCACCTGTTCATAATGCACGGCCTGTAGCGAAGTGGTTACAAGACAATAACGTCCCTGTAATGGACTGGCCTGCACAGAGTCCTGACCTGAATCCTATAGACCACCTTTGGTATGTTTTGGCACTCCGTCTTCGTTCCAGGCGTCAGCGACCGACGTCGATACCTCTCCTCAGGGCCGCAGTCCGTGAGGAATGGATTGCCATTCCCCAAGAAACCTTCCAGCACCTGATTGAACGTATGACTGCGAGAGTGGAAGCTCCATCAAGGCTAAGGGTGGGCCAGCACCGTATTGAATCCCAGCATTACAGATGGAAGATGCCACGAACTTGTTAGTCATTTTCAGCCAGGTGTCCGGGTACTTTTGATCACATAGTATGTATCATTTTACGAATGTCTTCCCCAATAGCTGAGTGGTCATGTGAGGATTTCCGTCCTAAGGGCCCGGATTCCATTCCCGGCTGGGTCGGAGATTTTCTCCGCTGAGAGACTGGTTGTTATGTTGTCTTCATCATCATTTCATCCCCATCCGGCGCGCAGGTCGCCTAATTCCCTGTGTTCATTTTGTCGATGAAAAAATTCATTACCGTGAAACCAGCATCTAAAACATATGCAGGTGCAGAAATGTCCTTTAGAAAAGTGCCCTTTATTCTACGGATCTTACAGATCTCACTCGACTTTACACAACAGTGACGATATGACATCGACATTCGCGACTTATTTGTCTTCCGAAATTTGTCTCTTGTGTAAACGTCATGTCTGGTGTATAGTTTGTACTAATTCCTCGATAAAAACGTCGAAAATTAATTAAATTCTTGTAGCTCACTTACTTCTAGAAGTCAAAGCTCATTTACTGCCTTTCGATGCAATTAAAATTATTAGTATATAAAATCGTTTGCTTCTGGTTAGATGACATCCATAGTGAGTACTTCTTTCGACCGATTATGTTTAACAGTTCGTCACACTACATTTATTGTTATTCTAGTGCTGTAGGTACATAACGAGATTAAAAAAGAAACTTTGTATCAATGTATTAATTAGTTCCTGACTCATAATCTGCGATATTATACAGGGTGATTCAAAAAGAATACCACAACTTTAAAAATGTGTATTTAATGAAAGAAACATAATATAACCTTCTCTTATTATACATCATTACAAAGAGTATTTAAAAAGGTTTTTTTTCACTCAAAAACAAGTTCAGAGATGTTCAATACGGCCCCCTCCAGACACTCGAGCAATATCAACCCGATACTCCAACTCGTTCCACACTCTCTGTAGCATATCAGGCGTAACAGTTTGGATAGCTGCTGTTATTTCTCGTTTCAAATCATCAATGGTGGCTGGGAGAGGTGGCCGAAACACCATATCCTTAACATACCCCCATAAGAAAAAATCGCAGGGGGAAAGATCAGGGCTTCTTGGAGGCCAGTGATGAAGTGCTCTGTCACGGGCTGCCTGGCGGCCGATCCATCGCCTCGGGTAGTTGACGTTCAGGTAGTTACGGACAGATAAGTGCCAATGTGGTGGCGCTCCATCCTGCTGAAATATGAATTTGCAGCTCTCTGCTAGCTCTGCGAGTCGATTTTCCTGGGCTGCAAACAAATGCTTGCTGGATGCGTGCTACATTTTCATCACTCGTTCTCGGCCGTCCAGAACTTTTCCCTTTGCACAAACACCCATTCTCTGTAAACTGTTTATACCAACGTTTAATACACCACCTATCAGGAGGTTTAACACCATACTTCGTTCGAAATGCACGCTGAACAACTGTCGTCGATTCACTTCTGCCGTACTCAATAACACAAAAAGCTTTCTGTTGAGCGGTCGCCATCTTAGCATTAACTGATGCTGACATCTAGTCAACAGCGCCTCAAGCGAACAAATGTACAACTAAATGAAACTTTATAGCTCCCTTAATTCGCCGACAGATAGTGCTTAGCTCTGCCTTTTGTCGTTGCAGAGTTTTAAATTCCTAAAGTTGTGTTATTCTTTTTGAATCACCCTGTATAGCTTAGCTGTGATGGCAAATTTATTCTGGAAATAACAGTACATTTCGATCTAGTAACGGTAGCCAAATTTTCCTAAGAGCTAAATCAGCCGTCCTTACTCAGAATGTGAGACAGCAATTTCACCATTAAGGGTACTGTTTAAATTTTAGCTTTTTAGAATCACCGTTTTCTTCTTACAAGCTCACTGGCAAATAAGTTCTCTCGCGCTTTCTTAAATATAGTAGCGAAGTACTGGTGAGTTTCCTTCACGTAGGACGACGGGCTCGCCTACAACACGCGAGTAAAACTACTGCTGCTGGGAACACTATTTTTGATAGGAATGGCATAACGGAATCAGATCTACTGTAGAGTGTAAATCGGTTTCTGAACTTGTCGTCTTCGTAATTTTTCGTTCATTAAAATGACGCGATTGTTTTATAGTTCCAACTGATGCCTTGACGTAAACTACGGAAAGTTACATGAAGTATTAAATTCCACTAGTCGCCTGCTAGTTGGACTCAACGCGATATTTTACCAACTTTCAGTATATTCCAAATGGTTAATATGTAAAATAAAGTTTTCCTCCGATCTGAAGGAAGTAATAGTGAATGTTTCTTTACAGACATTTTATTCAACAACTCGTCTGCCTACAACATCACGTTGCACAGACGTTATTGTTATGCTCTAGGTATATAATGAATTGAGAAAGCCTCTAAATCAATGTGTTTATCATTTTCTAACTTAGCTTTCCCGATATTATGTTGCTCTTGTTTTGAGAACAAATTTACTCTGCAAGGATAAGTACATCTAAAGCTAGTAACAGTGGTGAACTTTGATAACAGTTAACCGCGTCCTTCCAAACCAAAGACGCGGTTAAAATGTTTATGATGTGAGAAAGAAATTCATTATGTTGACATTTTTTGCTCTTTAGATATCGATTGATGGTGCACAGTCTTTCCTGCTTTGACTCAATATGCGCTACATGGAAACCGTCGTGTATGTAGCCCCTATAATTCTCGCACATTTAGTACTTTACAATATTAGCTTTTTCAGCAAGCTTTTTTATACGTCTCTCACCTCGTTCTGAAATGTTAGTGCAGGACATCGAAGTTGAAATTCGCTAATAATGCATAGGATAATTTTTTTCGCTCATAAACAAACCTCATATCACGTCTGAGCCCTGCGCGGCTCGTGTTCATGCAGTTTATTACTTGACACCTTGTCTTTGCGGTACTGCCGTCCCGTTTCTTATTCAATTTACTGGCGTCACTAAGTTGCTGGCTTGCCTGCTCGTGAGTGGCAGGAGCAGTGCTTATCGATAAGAGCACTGTCGCACTATCTTTGGAGCGACCGCTAATATTTCCGGGTCATCGTTTGTCGCGATTTCAGTCAGGACAGAGCAGCATCGAGGTCCGGACAGCCATGAGTTGCCCGACCGTTGCCGACACAGGTGACTTGAGTGAGGACGACCTTGGTTGGTCGTTCGGTAGGTCGTCTCATCAGACGACGTGTATTTGGTCGCCGACCTCTTCTGCGTTCTCTGTGTGTGTGTCGACTTGTGATTCGTCGTCCTTGTTATTCCACAGTGACCATTTTAGTATTGTTCGAGTTGTTTGTGGAAGTGTTTTCACGCAACCGTGCAGCTTATGTGGTTTTGCCTGAGCAGTTATGCTGTCTGCGTGCTGGATTGAGTCGGTCGGTTGGGACAGAGCAGCGAGGAAGTCTGCGCGGCTCGTGGTCAGGCTGGGACCGCTGGCAGCGTGCATGTGCGGTCAGACCGTGAGGCGCTAGCTGCGAGAGCTACAAAGTTCGTTGCCCACCGAACCTGGACACTGAAGTTGAGTGATCAGCTAAGCTGTTATGAAACCTAAACTGCTGTGTTGTCGGTTGTTGCTTCCTGGGCCATTCCAGCTAGCAGCAACTTACGATGTGTTGGAGTCAGCCGTCTTCCTGTGTGGTCTTTAACTATTAAATCGGTTGTTACTTCTCAGTGAAGTGCACCAGCGGTATTTTCTGCCTTGTGGCCATTAACGCCCCAGTTACCTGCTCTGGTCGTTAGCGTAGTTTTCCGGCAGTGTGGTTTGCCTTGCCGTATTGATGCTTTCTGGCATGGCGTGTAGTTCGACATTTAGTAGTATGTTCATTTTTTTCTTAAGAGTGGTTATTGTGCTTTGGCTGCTTTTAGACGCCAATTTTGAATATGTAGTGCAGCTGGTATCTTCGTCCTCAGCTTCCGTTGCCGTACTATTGGTTGGGTGGAAGGGAATTGATTAGGTTGTTGGTCGGTCCTTCAGCCATCCCTGGGTTGGGTTTCCATCCAATTATTTAACCATACCCTCGGCTGCCTGTCTCACCTCACCTTACGTTAGGGCTACCTCAGGCCGACCCTTGTCACTCTTCTGAGCACCACTGTTCTGTTGGTTTTAGATTGTTATTTTCATTTTAGTCTGATGTACTGTGTGTGGCCTTCAGCCATCTATTAATTTAGTTTGTTTTAATTTTAAGGTAAGGCCTTCAGCCAACTTAAATTAAAATTTGAGGATTGATTTGTTTAATAACTAAAATTTTGAAAGTTTGTTCTATCTGAAATTCTTGTTATCCAGGCCCTAAGTCCTAAGTTGAACAATGTCCAGTGTGTGGTCTTCAGCTGAGCTTTTTCATGAAATATTTTTAAGATAAGGCCTTCAGCCATCTTAAATTAAAATTTTCAAAATTGATATGTTTAAAACTATTTTTTTTAATTTCCTCTATCTGAAATTATTGTTATCCAGGCCATAAGCCATCGGTTGTTCAATGACTTGTGTGTGGCCTTCAGCCAAGTATTTACATGAAATATTTTTTTTAAGTAAGGCCTTCAGCCGCATGTATTCTTTAAAGCAAATTTTTATAACTTGTGTTCTGGCCTTCAGCTGTTCTTGTTTTTGGTGTGGTTTTGGGCCTTCAGCCCAGCAGGTATCTCAAGGTTTCTTAACTAGGCCTTCAGCCATATTGTTTTATTTTGATCCTTTTAAGGCAATATGTAATTAAGTGGTTCTTAGGAAAATAAAAGTTTGTGTGTTTTGTGCAACTGACACTAACTGATTATGATCCCCTCCACAACCACAACCTGATCCGCTCTATCCTGCAAAACCAGTTTTCAAAGTCACAACTCTGATTCGTTTTTAGTACAGGTCATACCAAACAGAGGGTATACAAGAATGAGATTTTCACTCTGCAGCAGAATGTGCGCTGATATGAAACTTCCTGGCACTCCGCTGCAGAGTGAAAATCTCATTCTGGAAACATCCCCCAGGCTGTGGCTAAGCTATGTCTCCGCAATATCCTTTCTTCCAGGAGTGCTAGTAGTGCATGGTTCGCAGGAGAGCTTCTGTGAAGTTTGGAAAGTAGGAGACGATATATTGGCGGAAGTAAAGCTGTAAGAGCGGGGTGTGAGTCGTGCTTGGGTATCTCAGATGGCAGAGCATTTGCTCGCGAAAGGCAAAGCTCCCGAGTTCGAGTCTCGGTCCGGCACACAGTTTTAATCTGCTAGGAAGTTTCAGAAGGTACACAAGTTCTGACAATGTGATTATCACTCAGTGACATCACATTGGTAGGCATTTAACTTCTGACAATGTGATTGCCACTCGATGACGTCACATTGGTAATGTTCTTGTCATTTCGTCCTCCAGCATGGGTTACTGTGGGTGACTCCAGCCTATGTTGACAGACAACACCAACTTCTTACACTGTTCCATGCAAGGTAGCTATGGCTCCTAAGTAAATGTAGCTATATAGCTATTTAATCACTTTTAGCCAGCTCAGATTCTTGGTGAATATCAGCACAGCACCGCTTATCTAATTTCCAAACGCCCTGCAAACCTTATCATATGACTCGAGCTCCATTGATTTCGCCTCCAAATTATCTGGCATTGTATACGCACTCTAATTCCACATATCTTACTCACATAATCCCTAAAATTATCAGACTGGGTTTCACAAGAACTGTGTAAACTGCATGTTCCTACCGAACAAACACAGTCTATTTGTAAGAGGGGTTCAGCACATACGTGGGGCACACTTACACTACAGCACACAGGTTGGCTTCGAGCCAGAATCATGACAACAGCATACCTCAATGCTCAGTAACACATTTGGGGTTTGCGTCTTGTAAAGTGTCAAGCAAATAACACACCATTGTCGGATATAACTGAAACAGAAACGCGAGATGTCCGATCTGACGAAAAGGATTGATCAGCCACTGTAAAGTTATAAATTTTTTTAACTGTGTACTTCTTTCTGATTACTTTTTACCTTCCCCCACCCAATTTTGGGTATTTTCATTGTGAATTTCAACGTAATTAATATATCTGGCCCAAATTGTATTTAATTGTTTGCATTTTTTATCCGCCCCCAGACATGGTCATCAACTATCTTACCACTAAAGACCCTTACAATAGTTAGGAATTTCGCTTCATAGTTGTGAACATACAGTATCAATATTTTAACATTCTGTACGTAATTTTCATATCATTGCTATGTCATGAAGTCATACTTAAAGTAGAAATAATCCTTAATAACGAAAACGTAAGACTTTATTTTTTATTTTTATTTTATTTTATTTTTTTATTTTTTTGCTAACATAGTTACACCTGAACCCATACACTAATTTCTGTTAACGATAACGTTTCCTTTACAGGGAGTGTACTGGAACCGACATTGAGATCATCATCTGATTATATCACTGTCCTTACCGCTGGACTCCTCTGTACTCTGCATGTGTCACATGGTATCTTCCTACCTTGCAGGTCGTAGGTTCAACCCCAAATACCTGAAACACTCACAGAGCGTCCTTGCGCAGCTGTGGTAGGAAGTTGGATCAGAACCAATGGGCTCTGAGCACTATGGGACTTAACATCTTGGGTCATCAGTCCCCTAGAACTTAGAACTACTTAAACCTAACTAACCTAAGAACATCACACACATCCATGCCCGAGGCAGGATTCGAACCTGCGACCGTAGCGGTCACGCGGTTCCGGATTGAAGCGCCTAGAACCGCACGGCCACAGCGGCCGGCTCAGAACCAATCACACACATGTTAGAATCTGTTTGTATGGCACACATGCCGGCGTTGGAGCGTATATTTTTAGGTGGTTTCCAACAAAAACTGGTACATATGGATTTCAGTGACATCCTTTTCGTCTATGAATTACCAGTTACATTCAGGACATCTTCCTCACATGGTTAAAATGACACTGTAAATGGTAGATGTGCTTGCGTACGCCTTCGCCAGCACACTCGTCAGCACTAGGAAACACTGTACAGCTAGCGCTGAACCAGGCAAACCTATGACAAGAGAAGACCAAGAGACGCCCCGAGGCTACGCTCCCTGGGCAACGTGCATGTAGGCCGCCGCTGACGACCGCGTGGTCTCAGTTGCTCAATCTCTCAATGTCTGCACCTCAATATATCGCACTGTGCTCCAGTCTTCCACAGATATAGTCGTCGCCCCGCACCTCATGTGTGCTGTGTGCATTTTGTGTTGTAGTGAGAGGAAACCTGCCATCCACCTATGATACTACCCTCTCCTCATCCAGCCAGGAACCACAAACAGTACAAGAGAACACAGCCACAATAGTAGGTAACGTAATGAACCTGTGAGGTCAGTATGTACCTCTGTAAGTTACATACTGAACGCAATAATCCGGTAATAAGTTATTATTTTAACACCACACAATAATGAATACAGTGATGGAGACACAGAAGATACGGTCTTTGGGGATGACAGTGAGTAAATTCTGTGCATCATAATCTACAAGATCACTTTGTCGCTACAGAAGATTCCGCTGCCCGCGGCTGTTACTGCTGTCAGGCATTTGCACTAATGTTTGCTGCTGTGTGACTATATAAAAGTAAGTGAAGTGAAACAGTAATTTACACGTGTGCACACGCACGCACGCACACACACACACACACACACACACACACACACACACACACACACACTATCAGACATTCTATGTTTGTAAGATCCATAAAACCCACAAATTCAGATGTGCTTGTATAATTTCTCTGTTAATCCATTGTGGAATCAGAAAAACCGCAAGTCAAATATTTACAAAGGAAAACTGCCAAACACCCTTATGTGTTGAGTAGTTATTTTACATAGACAACCAGTGTAAACATCTCAGTCAATCCATCTTCAGGCCCCTATGCACTCCACGTACAGGCAGTCAACAATATTGATCCTTGCATAATGCAGCCATCAATTTCTGGATTCCATCAATTCGTCTTTTGCGTATTGTCAAAACTTGTCAACTTGGTTATTGTCAAGTGTTCGAATTAAACATTCAATAGGCGAAGACACGGAATCCAGATACTGATGGCCCAAGCATGCAAGGAATGACCGACAGCAAAAAAATTGGGTCAACCCTGTGTTCATATACGTACACTGCACCTGACTGTATGTAACCAACATAGCTTAGCTGTATCGCAGGTCCACTGAACAATCTGCAGTACAGTCATATGACCACACACACACACACACACACACACACACACACACACACACACACACACACACACACGCACTCACACACACACATACACACACACACACACAGTGGATACCACAAAAGACTACTACAGAACACTGCTGTTTACAGCAAGCCGTACTAATGTAAGACCTTACTGCTATACGACAAATATTAGGGAACAAGTTGTTTGGAGATAAGACAAGTTGTGGGCCTACAAGGATATCAGGACATTTTGTTAGTGTGGGTTGCCTACATCAGGGGCAGGTATGCACTCAGGGGCAAACCTGTTGCTCTCCTTTAATTGACAGGTACTTAACCTCTTGTTCACCTTTGATTGACAGGTACTTAACCTATTGTTCAACTTTGATCGACAGGAACTTAACCTATTGTTCAGATAAAAGGATCCTTCCTTTTGATTGACAGGCACTTAACCTATTGTTCCCCGCACCCCCTCCCAATCTGCTCCCTTCTCAGGAAACCTCTCCCTCAGTGCTACAGGTACACTTTCGGTCTGAGTTATTGAATAGCCCCTCTCACTCTTATCAATTTGAATCCCTACTTTATTAATGTTATCAATTAATTAACCTCCCCCTCTTGTAAACTCCCACCCCTCCCACCCTTCCTCCAGGATATTGGCGAGAAAAAGACTCAGTTGATCGATCATTTGGACGGAATTCGATTACAGTGTATGGAATATTGTTTAAAGAATTTAGACATTGTGTGGAATATTGTTTATTTAAACAATTTAGGGGATTCAAGGCAGTGTATGGAATATATGGAAATTAGTGGAGAGGAAGGATCTCATAACAGTAATTCAAGGGTATATTGTTTATTTATAAAAAATTCAGTTTGTGGGGTTGGATTTCTCTCACTGTTCATTCTCTGCCGTTTGCAAAACATGTAAGTCTTGTAAGAAGCAATTACATGGGGCAAACATGTTGCATAACCTAATGTTCGGCATTGCACTCTGGGTGTCTTAACCTAATGATTGGGCCTCTGTCAGCACTTAGCCTATTGTTCAGTAAAGTGGTTTTCCATGTCACCCTCATTTCCTTAAACTATTTTACTGCCTTTGATACCAAACTAAGTAATTAGCTATGTCCTCCCACCATTTTCTGGTGCACTTTTCGAATTTTACATGCTTTTGAACGCCATTTCTGGCCCTTATTCTTTGTCATCCACCCCCTTAAACTACTGTACTGCGTTTTACATGAAAAATATGCAAATTAAACTGCACTTAAACTGCTGTTCTGCTCCATGTCACCCACTCACACACACCCTCCACTTAACAATTGTACTGTTAACACCACATTGATATAAAAACTTATGCAAATTAATGAAATCGGTATTCCTCCCATGTATGGGGTAGTCTTTCTTAATTTGCAGCATGTTGTTGGTCGATGAAAACGATGGAACATAGTTTAAACAAAAGATCGCCAGTAAAAAACACATCTGATCACAAAATGCCCGATGTGGGTGCTTGAGTCTGGATGCATTGGCAGGCTCAGAAAAGTGGCGAAGAGGCCATCAGTTACCAAGTGATGCACAGGTGTCCGTTCGGGTCCCAAACGATTAGACAGAGGGACCCCTTTCATACTTGACACCTGAGAAATTCCTGTCAAAATATGTGTTCACTTAGGCACCATTGGTGGCGTGACGACACATAGCTGCGGTACAGGTTCAGAACTGAAAGATGTTCCAGTACTTCCAAGAATAGCACAGGGTTCCTAGCGATACTAACGGGGAAGGCTCTTTGTCACTGAATTTACCCATCAAACTGCTGCTGCTGCTGCTGTTGTGGAAGCACCGTCTGACATGGATTTCTACAGATCGCTACACTGTACTGATAGTTGAACCCCCAAAAGTTGTCTAGAGATCATCAAATACATACAAGACTCACAAGAATATTTTGAGCCTGGTGTACATTTACCAGCGTAACTACAATTAAATATTACTATTACTGCTGCAGTCTGACACTGATCGATGTACAGGTAAAGTCTCCTCATCACAGCAGTGGTTCTAGAACGAGACTCAGTATGTATAGCGCACATAAGTTAACACATAAAAATCTCTCTTATAACTTTCCGGTTATCGATGTGCTGAATCTATATGTCTCTCGCGATATTACACACACTTATTTTCTCTGTTCATGCCACAACACAAGCCACAGTAACATTACACTACAAAATATACACATTTTACACAAACAATGCAGTCATCTTTTATATGTGTACAGTGCCCAAAAACATTATGTTGTGCCTACATTCACACCAGGTATATGTCTTGATTCCCCCAGCATTAGCAAATTATATAACAAAGTCTTCCAATCAGCTCTTTTGGAAGGTGCTGCATCCTGCCAAGAATCTCTCAAAAAAGTGATAGTGAATATCACACCCACTGGTGTAATGCTTGGAAAGACATCAGGGACGTGTGCTGGTGTACTGTAATCAACATCACTATCAATAGAACAACAAGGAAAATGCGAGGGTACACAGAGGGGTGTGGATGAGGGGATGCATTGTTACAGCCATATTGTCCATCCTGTTTGTACACTGTAGCAGGTCCAATTGAACACTTGCATTGCTATACTGTGCAACTGTTTACGAAATGAATGTATCACACTTACGTTCTGATATACTCCATAGTGCATTGAAAGCAATTCACCATGTCCAGTCTATCCTTCCATTACGACTAGATAGACGTAATTTTCTTGTTTTTACGTGAATAGTAGTTTGATCACTTCCCACAAATGTATATCAGAACTTAAGCCACTGTACATTTGCGTTCAAGCAGCAGCACGTACACCGACAATTAAACCTTGCAAAGGGACCTACAGTTGTCAGATACGGAAAGACTCTTACTCAATTACAATTCTCTGCCACTGAGGACAGGAGATTGAATATTAGAGCATGAAACTGATCTCCAACCCATAAATGTATCTGTGCATACTGTGTCGATGTAGTAAATATGCAATTTGTATCCTGCACCATACATAAATCGCCCTTTCTATATCATTCGTGTAGCTATCGACCACCAGACACTCATACATACACCATGAAGACAGGCAGCACCATATATCCTCCTCACAGCACTAGATGTTTTCCCACAGAAGACGGTGACAAGTCATCCACTCCCTACGCATGACGAGAGTGCCCTCAGTGGACTGAAGTCACTCTCAGAACTGTTATACAAATTCGGGCTCGTTTCCCCGCAGCTAAAATACGTTATTGTTCCTGGTCCAGAGCTGCTTGCTTTTCTATACATTTTTTCAGACTAGTATTACAAGAACACATGTATTTTCGCATCGTTTCCATTATATTATACTATTTTTGCAATATTTCTCAATATCAAGTACACAGCAGCATCCTGCCGATTACTCATGCAATATAATTCCAAAGATATAGACTGGAAATTATTCCTCTACAAACTCGAAACTTTAGCGATGTGGAGCTGTAAAAACCTGAGTAATTAGAAACTTATCCCATCTGCAAAGTCCTTTATGTGAGAACTCGAAACTGATATTTCCACTCACGAATACCGATGTCAGTTATGTAACAGATTCCAAATCATAATCAAATAAGTCAAACTTGTTTCTCATGTTTAGAGCACGAACAAACTTGTCTTTCACCTGCTAGATGCACACCCCACAATCGATGTACCCTCAACCAAATAAAGAAGTCAGATTCGAAGAAGCAGTCAATGGAACAATTTACATTGGAGGGAATAATGGTCCGGTGCAAACACACTTCCTTATTGGATCTTCTCAGATTTCCATGTGATCACAAAAGCTGTCCAACACATACTATTAGTTCGCTATTCGACCATCTAGAGGACTACATGGTTAAGTCAACTACATTCCTGCACTCCAACAGGCCTCTGCATTTGGACTGCTCCTACCCTTAAAGGGAAACACGAATCATTCCCGCCACAGATCACCAGCACTGCATAAATAGACATGCATGTTAGGAAAAAAACTGGCGTCATATATATTTTATCCCTGTACCTACGACTGAATGTTACAACTGTGGTGTTAGTTGAACGACATTCGACAATGAATGAAGTATCCGGAAAACGCCCTACTCCATGTAAAATCCATACCCTCCTTATGTATGTACACAGTCATTTCCTTTGCAGAAGTCACAACACAAACACATAGTTTATAAGCCAGATGCTCAAGATGAACCAATCACGCACCCCCTACAACTACAATCCTTGATCAATAACTGGTTGCTAGTGACACGAAATAATACTGACCTAAAATCATCTATGGGTGCACATGTCCCATAAGTTTTTGTTGCGAGTGGTACCACCGTGTCTTAGAAAGCAAGGAGTAATCCGCTTATAAAACACTATATCTTAAGAAAAAATACAACCATAACAGTGTATATTATCACACCAGCAGTGCAGTTACACGTCGCCAACGGTGCACCCTCGTAATAAAATTACCGAATTTTGAAAGATGTATGGCTAAGGAGCGTGGTATTTTCTACTAACTCACGCCGTTGCCACTAGCTATTTCTACAGTATTTGTAATGCATTCTGTTTCAATTCCATGTCAGAGGTTTGCCATATATCCACTGAGTTATAGGCGATGATTGATTGAGAAGGTTCACAAGTAATAGTAAATGGTGTGATGATTGAGGTCGTAAGAAATGTACACTAGCTTTTCAGATCTGTGGGGTTACGCATTCAGTAGAAGTGATGTCTATGATTTGAAATCAAGTCATTCCATCAACGACATACATGCGTTAGATCCTATGGAGAAACCCTTTAATGATTGCAGCCACTACTGAATCATATTTCTAGAAATATCATATCTCAAGATGAGCCATCTTTTTCGAACCTATCTGCTACAGTAAAATTCCAACATGGTTTTAGGTAGCCCCTATGCATCTTGCAACTACCCCTCAAACTCTGCTCTAGCGTCCCTGCAGCTTTGCGCATATGATTGTTCCAATCTAAGTCGGAACTGAGCAGAAGTCTGGGAAAGCTGTATCTACCACCTGTATCTACCACCTGTATCTACCACCTGTGTAGAAACAGCAAGTGTCTCTTGCGACTTACAGTATAGTCTGTGGGATACGGTCATCCTGCTACAGTACAGGTGATGAAACTTTAAACTGGTCTGTGCAGTAGATCAATACCTGTATATTTAATAGCATCGTCACATGTGCTCGATGCTGGCGGACATGTGATATTTGTTTTCGATATATAGGAGAGAATTGCGGTAAAAACCTTATTGAGTTCACCATCGGATGAAGTTAGTGGAGCTTTTATAGTTCGTAAATTTTTCTCTGGTGGATGGGACAGAATGAAAATGATAGGATGTTGGGGTTATAGACGTGAATGGGCCCTGAGGGACGTGGATCTTTAGTACCACAATGCAGTAGCAAAATCCTCATCCTTCCCCCAGTTCCTGTACTGTCTTTTATACTACCTCGTGTTGCAGGATCAGTATTCGATTTCGTGGAATGGTCAAAACACAGTTCTGTCACAGTAACTCAGCTTCGCCTGTTTCTACACGGGTGGCAGTAGGTGGTAGATATAGCTTTCTCAGAATTCTATTCAGTTCCGACTTAGATTGGAACAGTAACATGTGCAAAGCTACAGGGACGCTAGTGCAGAGTTTGAGGGGTAGTTGCAAGATGCATAGGGACTACCTAAAACCATGATGGAATTTTACTGTAGCAGATAGGTTCGAAAAAGGTGGCTCGTTTCGAGATATGAGAGTGCCAGAAATATGATTCAGTAATGGCGGCAATCATTAAAGGGCTTCTCCATAGGAACCAACGTAGGTATCCAGTTGAATGGAATGACTCGATTCCAAATCATAGACATCACTTCTACTGAATGCGAAACCCCAGAGATCAGAAAAGCTAGTGTACATTTCTTATGACCTCAATCATCACACCATCTACTATTATTTGTGAACCTTCTCAGTCAGTCATCGCCTATAAGTAAGTTGATATATGGGAGAACCTCTAATATGGCATCGAGACAGAATGCATAAAAAAACTGTAGAAATAGCTAGTGGCGGCGGCGTGAGTTAGTAGAAAATACTGGTTTCATAGCACGCTCCTTAGCAGTATCACTTTCAAAATTCGGTAATTTTATTAGGAGGGTGCACCGTCAGCGACGTGGAACCACACTGCTGGTGTGATAATATACACTTCGGCGATCACCGTCTGTATTCAGTGCAACGGTATTTGTCTGAAAAACCACAACATTCATAGGTAATGCCAGACTTGGATTTGTAGGACTGTATAGCTTTTAAAATGTATACTAGCGTGCACCTGTAGAACCAGGACCGCTTGTGATGGTATTACGGATTTTTTTTTCCTTAACATATAGCGGTTTGTAAGACAATTACGCCTCGCCTTCTAAGACATGGTGGTAGCACTCGCAAGAAAAACTTATGAGACATGTGCACCCATCATTGACTTTAGGTCAGTAATATTTCGTATCGCCAGCAATCAATTATTGACGATGTATTATACATAGTAGCACAGCGTGCGTGATAGTTTCGCCTTCAGCATCAGGCTTATACAGTAGGTGTTTGTGTCCTGACATGTGCAAAAGAAATGACTATGTCCAGTCGTAAGGAAGGTACTGACAAGGAGTATAGTGATAGCAAAGGGAACAGTATGACAACACTTAAGAATGGTTCCGATATTTCTATTTCCAGAGTCACAGCCGTCAGCAGGATGTATTTCCGATATTATGCTCATTGTCGAATGTCGTTCAATTGAGACCGCAATTGTAACATTCAGTTGTAAGTTGTTGATGTTGTGGTTGTTGTGGTCATCAGTCCTGAGACTGGTTTGATGAAGCTCTCCATGCTACTCTATCCTGTGCAAGCTTCTTCATCTCCCAGTACCTACTGCAACCTACATCCTTCTGAGCCTGCTTAGTGTATTCGTCTCTTGCTCTCCCTCTACGACTTTTACCCTCCACACTGTCCTCCAGTACTAAATTGGTGATCCCTTGATGCCTCAGAACATGTCCTACCAACCGATCCCTTCTTCTAGTCAAGTTGTGCCACAAACTCCTCCCCAATTCTATTCAGTACCTCCTCATTAGTTATGTGATCTACCCATCTAATCTTCAGCATTGTTCTATAGCACCACATTTCGAAAGCTTCTATTCTCTTCTTGTCCAAACTATTTATCGTCCACGATTCACTTCCACACATGGCTACACTCCATACAAATACTTCCAGAAACAACTTCCTGACACTTAAATCAATAATCGATGTTAACAAATTTCTCTTCTTCAGAAACGCTTTCTTTGCCAAGGGCAGTCTACAATTTATATCCTCTCTACTTCGACCATCATCAGTTATTTTGCTCCCCAAATAGCAAAACTCATCTACTACTTTAAGTGTCTCATTTCCTAATCTAATTTCCTCAGCATCACTAGACTTAATTCGACTGCATTCCATTAACCTCGTTTTGCCTGTGTTCATGTTCATCTTATACCCTCCTTTCAAGACACTGTCCATTCCATTCAACTGCTCTTCCAGGTCCTTTGCTGTCTCTGAAAGAATTACAATGTCATCGACGAACTTCAAAGTTTTTATTTCTTCTCCATCGATTTTAATGCCTACTCCGAACTTTTCTTTTGTTTCCTTTACTGCTTGCTCAATATACAGATTGAATAGCATTGGGGAGAGGATACAACCCTGTCTCACTCCCTTCCCAACCACTGCTTCCCTTTCATGTCCCTCGACTCTTATAACTGCCATTTGGTTTCTGTACAAACTGTAAACAGCCTTTCGCTCCCTGTATTTTACCCCTGTCACCTTCAGAATTTGAAAGAGATTATTCCAATCAACATTGTCAAAAGCTTTCTCTAAGTCTACAAATGCTAGAAACGTAGGTTTGTCTTTCCTTAATCTTTCTCCCAAGATAAGTCGTAGGGTCAGTACTGCCTCACGTGTTCCAACATTTCTACGGAATCTAAACTGATCTTCCCCAAGGTTGGCTTCTACCAGTTTTTCCATTCGCCTGTAAAGAATTCGTGTTAGTATTTTGCAGCTGTGACTTATTAAACTGATAGATCGGTAATTTTCACATCTGTCAGCACCTGCGTTCTCTGGGATTGGAATTATTATATTCTTCTTGAAGTCTGATGGTATTTCGCCTGTCTCATACATTTTGCTCACCAGAGGGTAGAGTTTTGTCAGGACTGGCTCTCCCAAGGCTATCAGTAGTTCTAATGGAATGTTGTCTACTCCCGGGGCCTTGTTTCGACTTAGGTCTTTCAGTGCTCTGTCAAACTCTTCACGCAGTATCTTATCTCTCATTTCATCTTCATCTACATCCTCTTCCATTTCCATAATATTGTCCTCAAGAACATCGCCCCTGTATAGACTCTCTATATACTCCTTCCACCTTTCTGCTTTCCCTTCTTTGCTTAGAACTGGGTTTCCAACTGAGCTCTTGATATTCATTCAAGTCGTTCACTTTTCTCCAAAGGTCTCTTCAATTTTCCTGTAGGCAGTATCTATCTTACCCCTCGTGAGATAAGCCTCTACATCCTTACATTTGTCTTCTTGCCATACCTGCTTAACCATTTTGTACTTCCTGTCTATCTCATTTTTGAGACGTTTGTATTCCTTTTTGCCTGCTTAACTTACTGCATTTTTATATTTTCTCCTTTCATCAATTAAAGTCTGTATCTCTTCTGTTACCCAAAGATTTCTACTAGCCCTCGTCTTTTTACCTACTTGATCCTCTGCTGCCTTCACTATTTCATCCCTCAAAGCTACCCATTCTTCTTCTACTGTATTTCTTTCCCCCATTCCTGTCAATTGTTCCCTGATGCTCTCCCTGAAACTCTGTACAACCTCTGGTTCTTTCAGTTTATCTAAGTCCCATCTCCTTAAATTCCCACCTTTTTGCAGTTTCTTCAGTTTGAATCTACAGTTCATAACCAACAGATTGTGGTCAGAGTCCACATCTGCCCCTTACAATTTAAAACCTGGTTCCTAAATCTCTGTCTTATCATTATATAATCTACCTGAGATCTTCTGGTATCTGTAGGGTTCTTCCATGTATACAGAGTTCTTTCATGATTCTTGACCGAAGTGTTAGCTATTATTAAGTTATGCTCTGTGCAAAATTATACCAGGTGGTTTCCTCTTTCATTTCTTAGCCCCAACCCATATTCACCTACTACGTTTCCTTCTCTTCCTGAAATACGTATGTTGTGTGGCGGCGATGGCGAGGCATTGCAGAGTCTCTGACCAGAGAGCTATTTGTCGTTCCTAGTCTGCGCTTGACTGCGCGAGAGTTCAGTTCAGTCGCGAGTTAGCAGTTGGAGAGTAGTAGCGCGTCCGAGATGACGCAGTTGCGGTCTAGTTGCATGTAGGGAGTTAGCAGTTGTGTGTGAGGAGTCGGCGGGCGTCGACATGGCACTCTGGTCAAGATTCAGGACGAGGTATATTTTTTAAATAAGGTAATGAAGCAGCATTGCGCACATCTGACAATGTAGTGTAAATTAACTGTAACTAATTTGTTCAAGAATCGCCCCAATAATAATTTTGTTTTCAAACCAAGCACTTTAACAAAACAAACATTTTATTGAAAGAATATTTGCCTTCCATTTCCTTTAAAGAAAAATTTACTTAAGTTCAAACGATGTTTGCGATGCATTTCCTCCAAGCTATGGCGAAAAATAAGAGCAGATGCAGTTTTACTGAGGTAAGAATTTGAGTTTAATTATTGCACAGGGCCTAAGATCGACATTTCGGTCAATTTGCGTTTTCATTGTCACTGAGATTTCATTTTTTATTGAATTGACTTACATTTTTGTGGGCAGCTTATACCTGGGTCAGATTGCTACTATTTCTCATTTAATTGTCATTGTCATTAAATTTAATTGCTGGGAGGCTACACTTAGCTCTATTCCCATTAACATTTTTTTTAAATATTGTCTTTTAAAATTTCTGTGGGAAGGTTACACTTGACGACATCCGGTCCAGGATCGTATTTCGTTGAGAATCTTCTGAAACGTAGCCAGATATCTGCTCTTATTTACTTAATATAATTAGCATTTGGTGCAACGCTTTTACTAATTTTGTGACTTTCTTTCCTCAGATCATCGGCAATTCGTTACTCTGTTGTATTTTTATTTGTTGCTTTTTGCATTGTGCTTATTTCTTTTGTGAATAATTGTGACTATTGTTAAAATGCCGCGAAAGACTGTGAATAGTGTATCGCGAGGTATTATGAACGAAATAAGCGAATTAAATAACTTCACCAATAGTACTAGTGACACGCAGTGTAATGATGACAATCCTGCGTTCACTGACAATCAGTGCGTTCCAACCTCTAATGATGACTTTTGTCTTAATGATGAACAAACGAACTCGGTTATGTCCTCTGTTGATTTGACGACAATTGATGATGCGGGGCGCTCTATTGTAATGAGCGCTGCCCAGCTTAACACAACCGGTTTACTAAATTCACGTGACGAACACACAAATTTGTCTAATGAAAATGAACAGGATACACAAAGTACGACGGATTTATTTAATTCCGAAATAATGTCTGACAGTGTACATCCGACTGACAAACCTTTTTGTGAATCTGAGAATAACCAAATGGTTACGGAAAGCGAGACAATTCCAGGTACACCACTAAACAACACGAAGAATAGAAATGCTAATTTTGTGTCGGATCCAATTAGGGCATTATTGTTATAAATTCTTGAAGAGAACAAACAACAAAATGAAAGACAAGACAAAAATCACAAAGAACTTAGTGAACAGGTCAGACAACAGGGTGAAGATTTGAGACAACTTAAAGAACAGAACAAACAAGATAACGAAAATCTCAAACAACACTTAAATGAAAAATTAGACAACAATTCCGAACAGTTAAATGAAAAATTAGACAACAATTCTAGGCAGCTTAGTGAACAAATTAGAGCCGTTGCCGTGCAGTGTCATGACACCAAGGAACAGTTACGCGAGGAAATTGAGGCTTGTTCAAAGAAAAGTAGCGAAGAAATTAGATCTGTTGCTCAGGAATTAAGGGATATGCAAACAGTTACAACAGAAACACTTAGAGAAGAAATTAGCGCAGTCGGTAAACAATGCTCTGAAAAGGCTACACGATTACGCGACGAGTTTAAAGCAATGACAGCAGAACTTTCGCGCACAATGGATGAAAAGATTGACGCGAAATTCGACCAACAGAACTCTCAAATTAACGAACGTCTTAGTCTTCACATACAAAACAGTGATACGCGTTTCCGCAAATTCATACAGGATCAAAATAAAGTAAAACGACAAGTAATGGAAACAATCACAGCACAGAGACAGGAAGACAAACGTAAATTGTTTGCGAAGGCAAAAACATATGTAGACAACAATATTGCTATGGTATCGGACAAACTTAATACCATTGAACAGTTGGACGCGGAATTACGTGATGAGATTTCTGACCTTAAATCAAAAACAGATACACACACAGCAGATATTCAGATAGTGACAGACAGATTCGAACAATTAGAACTAACACAGGATTCCGATGTAATTCAAGCTGACGTTAAAAAACTGAACGAAACTACACGTAAGTTGCAAAAACAGATTAATGCCTCTGATTCTAAAGCCGATGATCAGGTAAAAATACTGACTGAAAAATGTGATGAATTGGCCAGTCGTATTGACGTTATCGAAAGTACTAATGACAATAAATCAGACGATACTGCACTGGTTTCATTTAACCAAACACCTGAATTTCAAAATTTACAGCAGACGATTAATGAGATCGATTCGTCTAATAACAGCTTGCATAGAAAATTGACAAGTTTACAGCAAGAGGTAACAGAGATAAAAAGTATTTCAGTTAATAACACATTACAGCAAACGCCACTTTGCGAACATTTATCAGATTCACGCAGCGCGTATAATTTGAGTAATCTACAGAGAGTACGGGACTTAGATTCCGAATAACCACAGTTCAACAGATTCTCTTACAATTCTGAACCTGTTCCATCACACAGAGACGATAATTTCGATTACAAACATTTTCTGTCAGTAAGAGAATTTAAAGTGTTTAAGAATGACAGAACACAGATTCAGCCACTAGATTGGATTCAACAATTTAGCTTTGCTTTTCCACCGGCTTGGCCCGTTACGCATAAACTTGAATTTATTTGCAGTTTTTTGGAAGGCGAACCGGCAACTCGTATGAGACCGATCGCGAGACAATGCTATTCGGTAGAAGAGTTTCAGAATGCTTTTCTATTAGCGTATTGGTCGAAAACGACACAGCGCGGAATTAAAGACCAATTAATTAGTTTACCAAATTATGAGAACTCCAATTTTCCCAGTGTGACGCAATTTTTTGAGCACATGGTGCAACAAAACCAGTACCTAAGTGAACCGTACAGTGAATCTGCACTTATACAATTATGCATTTCTAAATTACCACGGTCATTAAGAGTGTCACTTCTGACGGGTCAGCAAAAGGAAAACATTTCAGCATTTAGAGATCTGTTACAGCTTTTGGAAGTACAACAATCTGATTATTCTTTCGTAAACAAAATTTTTTCATATAACAACCAAGGCCAACAAACGTACAGCAATTACGATCAGCCACGTAATTTCAATAGTAAAAGTAACAGACGCTTTAGGAATGACAACTACCAGAACTTTAATCACAGACAAAATTCTAATTATCAATATCGTCAAAATTATCAGCAGCAGGAACCATATTTTAGTAACAATAGAGGTTTTTCACAACAACAGCAACAAAACCAGCCGGTTAGCATACCTAACCAACAATGTAATGCACAAGGTCAACCTAACTTTAATGTTTCGCCGCGTGCACGTATAGTCCCAGATTCAACAAATAGTAACGCACGCAGCAAAGGAAGAACTACATGCAGAAAACACAGTACTTCAATTCCTATCGCAATGCACCGTATAGGAATGATTATCACGACAGACGTAAAAACGATGAGCACAATTATCAGCGTACGTATAATAACAGTCGGTCCTACCAGCAGCAAAATGATCAGCAACAACATATTCTCGTGAATGAACCCGACAGTAGGTATCATCCAGAACGTAATACGTCTGGAAGAAGTAATAGAACTGTTCAAATAGTAGAAATGCCACAGCATCCTCCTGATAATAGTAACATGTCAGATAGAATCTGACTAGATACTGTACAGGTCGCATCTTCCAATAACACATGCACTACTTTTGACACGCAAAATGTTGTTCACGAAAATGTTATTACTTTCGACGACATCCAAGACACTCTTTTACAGGAAAGACCAGTTGTTCAGAAAACCATTTCACACCCTGTCATCGAAATTAAAATTGGTTCATCGAAATTTTCAGCAGTAATCGATTCCGGATCACCTATGTCAGTTATAAATGAGGGGACTTTCAACGAGTGCAACAAAGAGAGTACTTATCCCACATTACCATTAGGCAAAACGAAAGTGAAAGGAGCAGTATCGAGTAAAGGAGTAGACGTTAAATTACAGACACATTTATCATTTTGCATTGCAGGTCACACATTTCACTCAAATTTTTGGATTGTTCCTTTATTGACAACAGACGTTATTTTAGGTACGAATTTTCTGGTACAACACGACGCAGTGGTTGATTTTCAAAATTCCTATTTAATGTTGAAGGATGAAAATGTGCAATTGGCTTTAGAATTTCAGCACTCATTATCGGCAGAAGAGGAAACAATTAATTGAACACAGGTCATTTCCGTGTTACGTAACTTAGACTGTAATTCCGCATTGTTCACAGACACGTACGTACATAGCTATAATACTCCAGACGAAGCTGACTACGACGTAATGCAGATGATTTCCGATAAGGTTAAACAAAGCAGTGCAAATACAGACGATGAACGCACGCAACTACGCAAAATTCTTTTACAGCAAGCTCCAGTTTTTGACAATGTTCCTGGTACTATGTCCGGATTTATGTATGAATTTCAAGTCAAACAGCACGACACATTTAAAGCTAAGCATTATCCTATTCCGTATATTCATAGAGAACAAGTTAACAAAGAATTGCAGGATATGCTTGACCAAGGAATTATTGAACCAGCAGTTAGTCCGTACATAAACCCGCTACATATTGTTAAGAAAAAAGATGGCTCACTTCGCCTTGTACTTGATTCACGTCACATCAATGACATAATCATTAATGAAACAGATCGACCACAGACATTAGAGGAACTTCTACAGAAATTTCACGGTACTGCTATTTATTCTACGTTAGATTTGAAATCGGGATTTTGGCAAATTCAGCTTCATCCGAATTGCAGAAAATATACAGCATTTCTCTGTTTTGGCGACTGTTATCAGTTTTGTAAATTACCGTTCGGCTTAACTATTTCTTCTGCAGCTTTTATTCGCGGTTTGAACACTATACTTCCGACAACTTAAGGACAGAATTACGACGTACGTAGATGACATTCTTATCGCAGAAGCCAATTGGACTGAACACAATCTGATTCTAGAACGACTGTTGCAAACTTTCCATGCACAAGGACTCACAGTTAATCTCAGTAAATCACATTTTGGTAAAACTTCTATAAAATTTCTTGGACACATAATTTCAGCAGAAGGCATTGCGCCTGTTCCGGAAAAACTTCAAGCTCTACGTGACATTACTGTTCCTACGACGAAGAAACCATTACGCAGTTTTTTGGGCTTAATTAAGTTTTTTCGTAAATTTATTCATCACTCTGCTTTAGACACACCTAGATTATGCCAATTAACAGGTAAAAACACTATTTGGTCATGGGATAAGCAAGCACATTCTGAATTTGTGAACCTGAAACATGCTTTGTTGAATGCTCCACTTTTATCGCACCCAGATCTTACTAGAAATTTTTCCATTGCCACCGACAGTTCCAACACCGCTTTAGGCGTACATATTTTCCAGGAAATTGAAGAAGAGGGCTCTACAGTAATCAAAAACATCGCATTTGCAAGCCGCATTTTGTCACCTGCTGAACGAAATTATTCCGTTACAGAACTGGAAACATTATGTGTTGTATGGGCTTTTACGAGATTTAGGCACTTTCTTTATGGCAGACATACCACCGTTTACACAGATCACAGAGCGATACAATTTTTGCTTTCAGCTAAATTCACAGACGATATATTAAGTAGATGGAAGCTATATTTACAGGAATTTAATTTTACAATTGTTCACATTCCCGGAACACAAAATGTTGTAGTAGATGCATTATCTCGTTCTCTCAGCAACAATCAGCAAGACGTCGCAACCAACGTCTGCAAAGCAAATTTCAGCGTTATGTACATTCAGCAAGTTGCATTTGAAAATTTCATTTCATCGTCATTTCAGGACATAGCAAAGGAGCAAAATAAAGACAATGTGTGGAAAGAAATTAAACACCTTTGGCAAAATAAGAATAATGTTACGATTCGGAACCACTACACTCTACGCAATGACATTCTGTTTCGTCGCTCTTATCCAAACAGCAACAATTGGTTATTATGCATTCCTGACGAACTGGTTAACTAATTAATCTGGTATACTCATTTAAGTTATGCCCATTACGGAGCAAGAAAATGTTTTCTTATACTGAGACAGAACTGTTATTTTGCCAACATGGAAAAAAGTATACGACGAGTTTTAGCGTCATATAACATTTGCCAGAAAGCTAAGTCAGACACAACTTCACATATTCCACCATTATATCCCATTATACCTGTTAAATTAAGACATATGGCCGCAGTAGACATTTTTGGTCCAATTTCGAGAACTAACATAGGTTTTTGCTACATCTTTGTCGCTGTTGAACTCACTTCAAAATTTGTTACTTTCACTCCGTTAAGCAAAGCTACTGCTAAAACCGTTTCGAAAGCATTTGTAAAACATTTTCTATTTCATGTAGGGCATGTGATGAAAGTAATTTCTGACAATGGATCACAACTTCGTTCTGCTATATGGACACGCATGTTACGAGCTAGAAACATTTCACCGATCTATATATCCAAGTACCATGCTTCTTCGAACCCTTGTGAACGATTAATGAAAGAAATTGGTAAACTGTGTAGAATATACTGCCACAAAAGACATATTGATTGGGACACACACATATTCTCATTCCAAGATGTAATTAATTCCATTCCAAATGAATCCACTATGCTATCTCCGTCTGTTATACTGAAAAACGTTGAACCACCAAACAAAATTAAAGAATTAGTAAACTTTCCGACATCTCGTCGATTACGACACCACGAAATAATTGACATTGCGCTGAACAACATCAAACGTGCCGCAGAGCGCCGCAGAAGACAGCAAAAACAGGTTTGTACGCGCCGAGACTTTCACGTGGGACAGAAGATATTAGTACGTACACACTATTTATCCAGCAAAATAAAAGGTAAGTGCAGTAAATTTGAACTTCTATACGCAGGTCCATATCGGATTCGCAGCATTCCTCACCCCAATGTTGTACACGTCGAAACTCTGAGAACCAGAAAATCGAAAGGAAACCACCATTTATCCGACATAAAACCCTTTATTGAGTGAACATACTTTACGATTTATCACGCTGTAATGCTATTTACTAATTTTTATGATCATTTCTGCAATTATATTTATGTGACTAATTATTGATGACTATCGTATTTTTTCTTGGCAAGTGCCCAGCAAGGTAAGGTTAGCAGGTCGCTCTTCTTGTCGTTACACATCAGACCGTGCATATTTTTCCAGATGAACTTACGCATTTTATGAATAACTATGCAATTCTATGTAGTGACGTATTAATTTTATCAAATGTTCTCTCCATTAAAGTCTTTAATTCTCGCCTCTATTAACTACACTACATACAAGCTGAACACAACGAACGTCATATTTTGTCTTTTTTATGTACGATTGTTTTCATGTTTTGTTTGTATGCACTGTGAAATAGTTAAGGTATAGCACACCAGTTGACTGTGACATTTTTTTTGTCCTGTGATATCTCAACATCGTGACTATTTTACATTTTTCTTTTTTTTTTTTTTTTTGTTTTCTGCTGCATTGTGATATTCTCTGTACATTTTTGCCTCTGAATACTGTCTATGCCTTTGACATATTACGTTATCTGTCATGTTATGCTGTATGCTTAATTATGTCACCATTAACCAGTCATTATTTAGTGGGTATATGATTTAAATGCAAGGCATTAATCTTTGTTCATCAATTTCAGAAAGAAATGATACGTAAAGGACATAAATTAAAGAAAAATGGGAATTTCAACTACCGAATAGACGAAAGAAGATACAAACACCTTATGAGGAAGAGTAAATGGATCAGAATTAACAAGCATTAACAAGAATATACTATACACATCGTAGAATAGCAGTCTTAACTAATTTTTTCTTTCAGAATACAAGGCGATTGATGCAGGCTGTCAGACAGAACTACACATCTTAGTTTTAAGTGATGAAATATACTAGAGATAAGGAATAGTTGTGTAATGAATAATGAAGTGATTTTTTGCAGATGATAATGAATGCTGATGAAGAGTAATAATGAAGAATATGCTACTATGAATAATGAAGTTTTTCTTTACAGGTGATGATAATAATGAAGTTACGATAATATGGATAATGAAGTTTTTCTTTACAGATGAGGATGATGTTGAAGTTTATGTATTTATGCTATGTAGTTATTTAAGTATTTGTTGCAGTTTGTTTTGACAGTATGTTTTATATCATATGGTATGATGACTGAAGGTTTTGGAAAGGACAGCTATGGAACACATTTTTATACACGTTTCACTACCTGTTAATTCGAAGTTCACTACTTTTCAGCATAGTCTTCGTTTCTTCTTTCTGCTCAATAATCCATCTTGTATTTTTTTTTCAGGAGAAGCTTTTCATGATACTTACTAAACCTCTTACTTATTAAACCTATACTAGTACTTGCATTTTTTTACCTACTTGTGTCACAACCTTGCTACAGCTGACTCATGACGAATGACGTTACACATTTTTCATTTACAGGAACAACCCAGAAGCAAATTTTTTTTTCTTTTTCTCTTCTTGCTTTCCCTTATAATTACCCAAAGCAATGCATTGTTAACAAACAACCACCAGTTCCAAATAATGCTACCCATTTAAGAGAGTTGTGAATAATGCTGAATGATGAACAATGTTTTATACTATTCAATACTTGCTGGCCATTAAGTGCCAATAATTAATGTAACTAATGAATTATGTTATTAATTATGCCATTAATTAGCTCCTGTTTTCAATGATGACTTTTCATGTTTTGGTAACTGGCCACCAAGTGCCAATAATTAATGAAACTAAATAAATTATGTTATTAATTATGCCATTAATTAGCTCCTGTTTTCAATGATGACTTTTCATGTTTTGGTAACTGGCCAATGAGTGCCAATAATTTGTATAACTCAATGAATTATGTTAATGCTATGCCAATAATTGACTCTCCTTTTCAATGATGACTTTTGATCAACATTATTCTGTCATATTAAATATGCTTAGTAACTGGCCAAGGACTGCCACTGTTTTTGTAATACGATTACCCATGATGCCAATAATTTAATTTTATGAACATTATTCTGTAATACTAAATACATTGTACAGATGTTCAATAACTGGGCTATGAATGCCGCAAACTACTAATGTAATCAAGACTAGTCTGTGACTTAATGTCCTTCACCTTCTGACCTAACTACCTGGAATTACTGTAATATCCATTTGTTCTGTCCACCCTCATGATCATGGAGCACTATATTTGGTTTTTGCACTAATTCTACGTTGGTGTGCCTTGTAAGAGCGTGGTGTTGACACGACATGCTGTCCACCACCGTGAGCGATGAAGACGTTATTATGGTCCCACTGTTTGTTGTACCTGATGTACTGCCAAAATGATAACAGGAAATATTACTACGACATTTCAGTGTCTTGGATACGCTGATAAATACTTCTGGGAAAAGAACTGCAAATTGTCTCACTTGGTGTTATACTCCTGTGGGAAGATATGGACTTTCAGTGCAGCTGCGTGCAACCTAAGTGCTACAACCATGATGCAATCCTTCCTATCCCTTCCCTAATTCTTGTAAAATGAAAAAGTCATATACAGTGCGTGTGCACTTCCTTTCTTCTGTTAATAAGATCACTTATCCTGAAATTACTAAAGACTTGTATAGTGCATGTGCACTTTATCACACTCCTTGATTTGTTTGTTTGTTGTAGAAAAATACTAGAGAGTACTTCAGTCCGTGTGCACTTTTGTCATTTGTCAATATGATTTGTACTCATTAGGTTTATTTGTCGTAAAAATATTAGAGAGTTTTTCAGTGTGTGTGCACTTTATGCCATTTGTACTCATTCGTATATTATTTTGTGATTTTCTGACATGTTCTGTACTACAGTGCGTGTGTATTTTTGCCGTTTATTAATATATTTTCTGATTTGCTAATATATTCTCAACTGCACTGCATGTACACTTACGTCACTTGTCAAAATGATTTTTTTGCCATTATGTTTATTTGTTCTGAAAATGCTAAAGAAATTTTTCAGGGCGTGTGCACTTTGTTATCTATCAAATAATTTGTATATATATTTTTCTGATATGTTTTGTACTTATGTTTTGTCATTGTCTGAAATGTTTTGTACTCGGTGCATGTGCACCACATTTAATTCATGTACTATATCTTTATATATGTTGTAACTGTAAAGTTAATTAGTTGAAAATGTCCAAATGACTCACCATCGCTGCCAAATTTTTGCCCCCCCCCCCCCAGTGGAGGGTTATGAAATACGTATGTTGTGTGGCGTCGATGGCGAGGCATTGCAGAGTCTCTGACCAGAGAGCTATTTGTCGTTCCTAGTCTGCGCTTGACTGCGCGAGAGTTCAGTTCAGTCGCGAGTTAGCAGTTGGAGAGTAGTAGCGCGTCCGAGATGACGCAGTTGCGGTCTAGTTGCATGTAGGGAGTTAGCAGTTGTGTGTGAGGAGTCGGCGGGCGTCGACATGGCACTCTGGTCAAGATTCAGGACGAGGTATATTTTTTAAATAAGGTAATGAAGCAGCATTGCGCACATCTGATAATGTAGTGTAAATTAACTGTAACTAATTTGTTCAAGAATCACCCCGATAATAATTTTGTTTTCAAACCAAGCACTTTAACAAAACAAACATTTTATTGAAAGAATATTTGCCTTCCATTTCCTTTAAAGAAAAATTTACTTAAGTTCAAACGATGTTTGCGATGCATTTCCTCCAAGCTATGGCGAAAAATAAGAGCAGATGCAGTTTTACTGAGGTAAGAATTTGAGTTTAATTATTGCACAGGGCCTAAGATCGACATTTCGGTCAATTTGCGTTTTCATTGTCACTGAGATTTCATTTTTTATTGAATTGACTTACATTTTTGTGGGCAGCTTATACCTGGGTCAGATTGCTACTATTTCTCATTTAATTGTCATTGTCATTAAATTTAATTGCTGGGAGGCTACACTTAGCTCTATTCCCATTAACATTTTTTTAAATATGTCTTTTAAAATTTCTGTGGGAAGGTTACATTCATTTTCCTACTGTCGAGTTCCAGTCACCCAAGACTATTAAATTTTCGTCTTCCCTCACTACCTGTATAATTTCTTTTATCTCATCATACATTTCATCAATTTCTTCATCATCTGCTGAGCTAGTTGGCATATGAACTAGTACTACTGTAGTAGGCGTGGTCTCCATGTCTATCTTGGCCACAATAATGCGTTCACTATGTTGCTTGTAGTAGCTTACCTGCACTCCTATTTTTTTATTCTTTATTAAACGTACTCCTGCATTACCCCTATTTGATTTTGTATTTATAACCCTGTATTCACCTGATCAAAAGTCTTGTTCCTCCTGCCACCGAACTTCACTACTTCCTAGTATATCTAACTTTAACCTATCCTTTTCCCTTTTTAAATTTTCTAACCTACCTGCCCGATTAAGGGATCTGAGATTCCATGTTCCGATCCATAGAATTCAATTTTTCTTTCTCCTGATAACGACGTCCTCTTGAGTAGTCCACGCCCAGAGATCCAAATGGCAGACTATTTTACCTCCGGAATATTTTAACCAAGATGACGCCACCATCATCATTTAATCATACTGTAATGCTGCATGCCCTCGGGAAAAATTATGGCTGTTGTTTCCCCTTGCTTTCAGCTCTTCACAGTACCACAATAGCAAGGCCGTTTTGGTTAGTGTTATAGGGCCAGATCAGTCAATCATCCAGACTGTTGCCCCTGCAACTACTGAAAAGGATGCTACCCCTCTTCAGGAACCACACGTTTGTCTGGCCTCTCAACAGATACCCCTCCATTGTGGTTGCACCTATGGTATGGCTGTTGTGTCATTGAGGCATGCAAGCCTCCTCACCAATGGCAAGGTCCATAGTTCATGGGGGAGCAGTTGTAAGTACAGGGATAACATATATATGTTGCTGGTTTTTTTTCCTAGGACGGTTCTGTCTGTGTGTGCAGTGCCGGTGATCTGTGGCAGGAGTGATTCATGTTTTCCATAAAGGGTAGCAGTAGTCCGAATGCAGAGGCCTGTTGGTGTGTAGGAATGTAGTTGACTTAACCATGTAGTCCTCTAGAAGGTCGAATGGCGAACTAATAGTATGTGTTGGACAGCTTTTGTGATCACGTGGAAATCTGGGAAGATCGAATATGGGCGTGTGTTTGTGCTGGACTGTTAGTCTATCCCATGTAAGTTGTTCCATTGACTGCTTCGTCGCATTTGACCTCTTTACTTAGTTAAGGGTACATCGATTGTGGAGTGTGCATCTAGCAGGTGGAAGACACGTTTGCTGGTTCTCTAGACATGAGTAACAAGTTATTTGACTTATTTGATTATGATTTGGAACCTGTTACAAAACTGACATCGGTATTCTTGAGTGGAAATATCAGTTTCCAGTTCTCACATAAAGGTCTTCGCAAATGTGATAAGTTTCTCTTTACTCAGGGGCTTACAGCACGCTCCACCTCGCTAAATTTTCGTGTTTGTAGAGAAATAATTTTCAGTCTATATCTTTGGAGTTATATTGCATGAGTAATCGGCAGGATGCTGATGTGTGCTTGATATCGAGAAGTTTGTGAAAATGGCATAATATTATGGCAAACCATTGAAAAATACAAGTGTTCTTGTAATCCCAGTCTGAAGATGGTTGTAGAAAAGCAAGCAGCTCCGGACCAGGAACAGCAACGCATTGGTGCTGCAGAGAAACAAGCCCGAATTCGTAGAAGAGTTCTGAGAATGTGTTCAGTCCACTGAGGGCGCTCTGGTCCCGCATCAAAAGTGGATGACTTGTCACCGTCTTCTGTGGGAAAACATCTAGTGCTGCGAGGAGGATATATGGTGCTGCCTGTCTTCATGGTGTATGTATGAGTGTCTGGTGGTCGATACATATACGAATGATGTAGAACGGGCAATTTATGTATAGTGCATGATACGAATTGTATGTTTAGTAGATCGACACAGTATGCAGAGATATATTGCTGGGTTGGGGACCAGTTTCACGCTCTAATATCCACGCTCTAATATCCACGCTCCTGTCATCAGTGGCAGAGCAGTGTAATTGTGTAAGAGTCTTTCTGTATTTGAAGATCTGTAGACCACTTTGCAAGGTTTAATTGTCATTACATATGCAGCTGCTCGAACGTAAAGGTACCATGTCTCATATTCCGACATACTTCTGTGGGAAGTAGTCAAAATACTATTACCACTATTCACAATAAAAAAAATACATACGCCTAGTCATAATGGAAGGATAGACTGGGCATCGTGAATTGTGATTTCAATGCGCTGACGAATATATCCGAACGTAAGTGGTGATCGATTCATTTCGTAAACCGCTGCACAATATAGCAATGCAAGTATTCAACTGGACCTGCTATAGTGTACAAACAGGATTGGCAATATGGCTGTAACAATACATCCCCTCATCCACACCCCTATGAGTACCCTCGCATTTTCCTTGTTGTTCTATTGATAGTGATGTTGATTACAGCATACCAGCATGTGTCCCTCATGTCTCTCCAAGCATTACACCAGTGGGTGTGGTATTCATTATCACATAGTGCCGAACTCGTGTACTTCATGACATTTATTTGAGAGAATCTTGGCAGGATGCAGCACCTTCCAAAAGACCTGATTCGAAGACTTTGTTACATAATTTCCTAATACTGAGGGGAATTGAGACATATAGCTGGTGTGAATGTAGACATAACATAGTTCTTTTGGGCGCTGTACAAATATAAAAGTTGACTGCTCTGTTTGTGTAAAATGTGTATATATTGTAGTGTAATGTTACTGTGGCTTGTGTTGTGGCATGAAAGGAGAAAATAAGTGTGTGTAATATCGTGAGGGACGTATAGATTCAGCACATCGATAACCGTATAGCTATGAGAGAGATTTTTACGTGGTAAACAATGTGCGCTATACATACTGAGATTCGTTCCAGAACCACTGCTGTGAAGAAGAGACATTACCTGTACATCGATCGGTGTCAGTCTGCAGCATCATTTGTAATATTTTATTTTAGTTACACTGGTAAATGTATACATGGCTCCCAATGTTCTTGTCAGTTTTGTATGTATTTGATGATCTCTTGACAACTTTTGAGGGGTTTAACTGTCAGTGCAATGTAGCGATCTGTACAAAATAATTTTACCACTGAAAGTCTCATCTGCTGAAATCAATGGCAGACGGTGCTCCCACAACTTCAGCAACAGCAGTTTGATGGGTAAATTCCGTGACAAACAGCCTGTCTCATTAGAATCGCTAGGAACCCTGTGCTGATCTTGGAATCATTGGAACATCTTTCGGTACTATGCGTCATCACGCCGTCAGTGGTGCCTAGGTGAATACATATTTTGACAGGAATTTCTCAGGTGCCAAGTATGAAAGGGATGCCGCTGCCTCATGGTTGTGGGACCCGATCAGACACCTGTGCATCGCTTGGCAACTAAAGGATGCGTCGCCACTTTGTGGGTCCCGCCAATGCACGTGAACTCTAGCTTCAGTATCGGGCATTGGGTGTCTGGATCTGTTATTTACTAGCGATCTTTTGTCTAAACTATACTCCATTCGTTTCACTGACCAATAGGATGCTGTAAATTAAGAAAAACTATCCCATACATGTGAAGAACACCCATTTAATTAATTTCTGTAAGTTTTTTATATCAATGTAGTGTTAGCAGTACAATAGTTAAGGGGAGGGTGTGTGTGAGTGGGTGACATGAAGCAGAACAGCGGTTTAAATGTAGAACAGTAGGTTAATTTCCATAATTTTTATGTAAAACACAGTACACACGAGAGCAACAGTCATCACGAGAGCAATGGTGCCTAGATGAACACGTATTTTGACAGGAATTTCTCAGGTGTCAAGTATGAAAGGGATGCCGCTGCCTCATGGTTGTGGGACCCGATCGGGCACCTGTGCATCGCTTGGCAACTAACAGCTGCATCGCCACTTTTCGGGGCCCGTCGATGCACCCAAACTCTGACATCAGCATCGAGCATTGGGAGGCTGGATCTGTTTTTTATTAGTGATCTTTTGTTTAAACTATATCCATCGGTTTCACCGACTAATAGGATGCTGCAAATTAAGAAAAACTACCCCACACATGTGAAGAATACCCATTTAATAAATTTGTATAAGTTTTTTATATCAATGTGGCGCTAGCAGTACAATAGTTAAGGGGAGGGTTGTGTGAGTGGGTGACATGGAGGAGAACAGCAGTTTAAGTGCAGAACAATAGGTTAATTTGCATAATTTTTATGTAAAACACAGTACAATAGTTTAAGGGGGTGGATGACAAAGAATAATGGCCAGAAATGTCGTTCAAAGGCATGTAAGATTCGAAAAGTGTACCAGAAAATGGTGGGAGGATATAACTAATTGCCGGCCAGTGTGGCCTTGCGGTTCTAGGCGCTTCAGTCTGGAACCACGTGACCGCTACGATCGCAGGTTCGAATCCTGCCTTGGGCATGGATGTGTGTGATGTCCTTAGGTTAGTTAGGTTTAAGTAGTTCTAAGTTCTAGGGGACTGATGACCACAGATGTTAAGTCCCATAGTGCTCAGAGCCATTTGAACCATTTTTATAACTAATTACTTAGTTTGGTATCAAAGGCAGTTAAATAGTTTAAGGAAGTGGTGGGTGACATGGAAAACTACTTCACAGAGCAATAGGTTATGTGCCAACAAAGGCCCAAACATTAGGTTAAGACACACAGAGTACAGTGCTGAACATTATGTTATGCAACATGTTTGCCCCATGTAACTGCTTCATACAAGACCTACATGTTTCCAAACAGCAGAGAATGAAGAGCAAGAGAAATCTAACTCTACAGACTGATTTTTTTTTAAATAAACGATATGCCTTTGAATTTCCTGCTATGAGGTCCTTCCTCTCCAACAATTTCCATATATTCCATATACTGCCTTGAATCCCCTAAATTTTTTAAATAAACAATATTCCACATAATGTCTAAATTCTTTAAACAATATTTCATATACTATAATCGAATTCCCTCCAAATGATCGATCAACTGAGCCTTTCTCCCGCCAATTTCTGCAAGGTATGGTGGGAGGGGAGGGGTTCACCAGAGGGGGGAGGTTATTAAATGATCACATTAATAAAGTAGTGAATCAAATTGATATGAGTGAGCGGTGCTATCCAATAAATCAGACCAAAAGTGTACCTGTAGCAGTGAGGGAGAGGTTTCCTGAGGGAGGAGGGGATGGGGAGGTGGTCGGGAGAACAACATGTTAAGTGCCTGTCATTCAAAAGGAAGGATGCTTTTAGCAGAACAATAGGTTAAGTACCCGTCAATCAAAGGAGAACAATAAGTTAAGTACCTGTCAATCAAAGGAGAATGATAAGTTTGCCCCTGAGTGCATACTTGCCGCTCATGTAGGCAACCCACTCTAACAAAATGTCCTGACGTCCTTGATGCCCCACTACTTGTAAATTAAATTTCATTACAATAAGATACACTGCAGAAGTCTTATCACAATCATTAAATGACATGCTCATTATTGCTCATGATACGAATTTGAACCCACTGTGAACCAATCAATACTTGTATGTCTGATCGAATCTCAATGAGGCATAAAGAGGCATACATATCGATGTGTTCACCAGTGTGAGTTTACAAAGCCGAATATCCATATGTGGCAATAAATGACGATACATTTATTAATGCACTTGGAACCCCATGAAGTTTATATTGGTCCTCAGAAGCATCCACGAAAGGTAGGTAATAAAGTACAATACATAAGTGTGAAACGCCATGAACTAAAGTTGTGCTGCTGGACAGGTCGTAGAACTCGGTATCTACATGAATTGTTAACTACACACAATCATATGTCATATATTAAGTATGATCACCAATAGTGTGATATTGGAAATGCAAGTGATTGTTGCCTAACTGAGATTCTAACGTACCACATTTCACCATTGTCTTATACCTATGGATGTACATGAAATATTTATTGTTTCTCCACTGGTAGCGAGATATGCACATGTTTGGCTAGAGGTAATGCAACGAAAAGTTCTGTGCTCCCTGGGTCTCCAACCCCAAAAATATCGTTGTTATTGACCCCACACGAGGAAGTGTCAGCTATCACATTCTTTTTCACTATTATGATCACGCCATTTGTAGAGATCCGGAGGAGCTGGCATAGTGCGAAACAACGACATAGGGTTCAAATCCAGAGAAAAATTGGAATCTGAGCTCGGATCCCAGTCCAGTGTCAGTACTTGCAAAATCTTACGGTCACATAAAATAAGAAATGAGCGTGCTAAGACCATACATTGCGACTGGTTCATGAACTAAAATACATTACTAATGTAAGAAAACAACTAGAGACAGGGTTTCTGTAATCAGCGATTTCGGCCTCTAATAGCCAAAACTAATTCAAATCTGTTCCAGTCAATAGCGAATGGGCGTGTTTAATGTTCATTTGGAACCACGGCTCAGTCCTGCGTTTTTTACTTCCCGTTGTTGGAGGTGACGAGGGTATGTTGACTGTTAGAAACTTGCACCCCCCCTCCCAGTGGGAATCTAAACGCCTCAATTACAAGCTAGCCTCAGTCCAACCAACAACCCAATTTCACATGTGTCAGATCGTGTTTTTGTCATAATGGGGTACGCAGCACATGGTACGAGAAGTGATGACTTCCACTTGAGGCATTGTTGTGAATAACCTATTCTTGGTCTAGTATTCAACGTCCTGCTGTACAACCCCATGCTTTACCTCTGTTTTTTAATACGTGTACCGTCTGTCTGATAAGAGCATGGGACTGACAGAAGATCGTAAACAGCTTAGTTCATTTTGCGATCAGCCAGTAATAGGAAAATTTCACAGAGACATGTTTGTGAAAGGGTTTGTGGGTGTCTGTGAACTAAGGCCAATTTCAGTTCATCAGCTATGACCTCTTGATACAAACCGGCCGTCGGCCCCAGTACATCGGGCATAGAGCCTCAGATCTCCAGCCGAATTTCCTGCATTCGAATTAACAAGTAGAGCTTTATGTTAAGTTGCATATGAAATAACACTATTTTCCAGAATTCTATGTGGCGATTTCGTATGGCACGCTGTTATAAGAGTAATAAACTAAGGTCTTATTTTGTTCAAGTTTGTAGTATAGCTCATACCATGACAGATTGAACATCACACATTTTTGACATTATGAGGAGCGTCGTTTATACATTAGAAAATGGAGTCTCAAACGGAGTAATGTTTAACTTTTGTCTCATTGTGTTCTGCATGTGTTTAACAAAAGGGTGAAAGCAGTGGAGGCAGTTCGGAACATTTGTGCCCTGTATGGACTGAGTGCTATCGAGAAAGTCAAGTTGTATCATTTCAAGTACAATCGATTTAAGATAAATTAATCATGACATTCGAGAAGACAAATAGGCATTGATGAAGGACCTTCTTGCTATTTACTACTTTGGTCAGTGACATTGTATCCGATTACTGGCAAGCTTGATGATCAATTAACCTTTGTGCTGCAATTGCTTTCAGGCAGCCATATTGATGTTAAAACAAAGGAAGGAGGATTACGGTACAATGTCTCATCCTAAACGAGGACTAGATGTGAAGCAGAATCTCTAACTGGGAAGGATGGTAAAGGAAGCGCCTGTACCCTTTCAAACGATTCATCCTGGCATTTCTCATAATAAATTTAAGAAGATCGCCATAAACATAAATCAGTGCGACCTGATGGCAATTTGAGATACAGTATGGTAACTTCGTAAGGAGAAATTAGTAGATAAGCCACAACAAATATTATCTCAAACGATGGCCTGAATACATACAAAAAGTTTTGTTATTGACATACACCTGGTGGCACGCTGAAGGTTTTTGTGTTATGATCTTCACGGAGATGTCTCTTCGCAGTTGACATTTGTTCTCAACAAATGAGACGCCTTGCAGTCGCAGAGTAACAAATGCGACCTGGAAGACAGCACCATGAAACCTGGTTCGCAAACACACTTACTACACGTCTTCTAGTCTGGCACCTGCACGTGTTTACCTTTCTCGCCCCTTATCCATCAGTCACGAAGAAAATTAGTTTTTGATTTGCCTTTGATTGTTTTGTTTTGCTAATTTGGCTTTAAAGGTGGCTTAACACAGAATCAGAAAGTTGTTACATGTGTGGAATCGAAAAACCATCTGCATATCATGAGACGGTTTTCGATAACGAGGTGGAATATATAGTTGACAGTTTCTCTGCTACTTGTGTCTGTTTTGTTCAATAACCTAACGAGAAATTCTATTAAGATGCGCTACACTAATACAACTGATACAACTGATGTCCCATCACAATACAGTACAATGAATGGCTATCTTATTTAAATGTGAAGTTTTTTGCGTACTCAAATAGCTTTACCAGAGTACTACGTAAATGCGAGAATGTGATTGTGAGAGTAGTTGTTAATGAAAAATAATTAACAGAGTATTTCAATGATACAATTTCACTAACGGATTTGTGTATTTTCAGTAGCAGTTTGTTACCTCTAGATCTAATGGTTATTGAATGTAACGAGACGTATTATGAAGACAAAATTTCCGAAGATGACGTTCTGAGTCCGATATAGCCACTTTTAGCTCTGTCGCAGAGGAGGTAAAATGTTACTCTCGCACCAATTTAGAACTGAGAGCTACTGCATGTTAACCTTCACAGTGCGTCAACATTTTCATAGAGCACGCTACCAGAAGCAGCATTCATCGCCTCGTCATTGCCCTTGTGATCGTTGACACAGATAATTCGCAATTTAGACTACGAAATTGGTTGTAGTTTCTGTGTGAAAGAAATCTCCCCTTTCTGTATACAAATATTTGGTAAGTCGATGACACACCAAAGTCGAATTCATTCAGAATGTTTCATTGGGATACCACGAATATATCAAGCGAATCTTGCAAGATAATTCTCTGTAATTCCAGGAAGTGACAAAACCGCCACAGAATCACCAGACATGTTCCACTATGTTGTCATGACCCTATCAAAGTCGTAGCAGGACGATTATGTTTCTACAGGAAATGTCTTCCTGAGCGTGCAAAAAATTTAGTAGTGCATCTTGTAAACCAATGATATAGATTCTTAATTACTTTTTCTATGACGTCATAAGGAGTATTCCAGTGTTTATGATGAGAGAGAAGAATGGAAAGTTGCACAGACCACCGCAACAAATACGAAAGAAAGTAAACGTCATCCACTGAGTTACAGATCCATTCAATTGACATCGACATATAGTAGAACCTGTTAACAAATACTTAGTACCAACATTATGAGATATATTGCCTATTGACATCAAACCAACGTGGATTTGGAAAGCACCACTCTTGTGAGACACAGCCGACACTTTATTCGCAGCCGGCCGCAGTGGCCGAGCGGTTCTAGGATCTACAGTCTGGAACCGCGCGACCGCTACGGTCGCAGGTTCGAATCCTGCCTCGGGCATGGATGTGTGATGCCCTTAGGTTAGTTAGGTTTAAGCAGTTCTAAGTTGTAGGGGACTGATGACCTCCGAAGTTAAGTCCAATAATGCTCAGAGCCATTTGAACCAACTTTATTCGCATGACGTACTGGTAGCAGTGGCTCTCAAATTGATTCCGTATTTATAGAGTTCCAAAAAGATTTTTGGTATCATTTTTCATAAGCGGCTTCCAACCACATTGCTTTCCTTTCGACTATCGTCTCAGTTGTGCGACAGGGCTCGTGTTTTCCTGCCTGGAAGGTCACAGTTTGCACTAACTGGCGGGACGTCACCTAGTGAAATGAAAGTGATGCGTGTGATTCCGCAAGTAAAGAGATGTAGACCTTCTGTTATTTTTAATATATGTAGGTTATTTAGCTGACAATCAGAATATGGTAGGTAATACTGCCGTTTATTAAACTCCTCAGAAGAGCAAAGCGAATTGGAAAATGATGGTGAAAATATATCTTCACGGTGCAAAAAAAGTGACAATTAACTCTAAGCAATTAAATGTGTGAGGATCTCCACATGATTAGTAAGAAGTTTTTGTCAAGTTTCAAGAAATTGATGAGTAACCCGAATTTGAGACTTATAGATCTAACAAAAGTCATAGGGGCTACAAATATAAACAACGTAACTGGGAACGTCACTTGTTGTGGCCAAGATGAAACAAACTTTGTGTTATTTGTAGTGGACTGTTAAGGCAGCCAGTCCACAGTGAAGTAGCCGAAAGGGCACGCGTCAACTCACGCCGTCTGGCGTTAAGTCTGGAACAGGATTCGTAATGAATGTGATAAAGAAAAGAACGTAGCTACTAGAACACTTAACTTTTATATTGTCCTTTGGTATACAGCATTCTGGATGATACAAGTGAGACTCTATCTTGAGATACATGCAATGGTACAAATGGCGCATTGCTAGGTCGTAGTCATTAACTTAGCTGAAGGCTATTCTAACTGTCTCGCGGCAAATGAGAGAAAGGCTTCGTCAGTGTAGTCGCTAGCAACGTCGTCGTACAACTGGGGCGAGTGCTCGTAAGTCTCTCGAGACCTGCCTTGTGGTGGCGCTCGGTCTGCGATCACACAGTGGCGACACGCGGGTCCGACATGTACTAATGGACCGCGGCCGATTTAAGCTACCACCTAGCAAGTGTGGTGTCTGGCGGTGACACCACATTCCTCCCCCGCAAATCGGCGAACAGTCGTGTGATAAGGCTTCCGCCCGCCGTGGGGAGGACCCCATGTTGACGTATGCGATGAGGTTGGGAGCCTAACAACAGGCGAGGCTGTGCCACCCACACCCTGCCATTCGGTCCGAGGGGAGCTAGGAAACGCCTGAAAACCTAGTCCAGGGTGCACGTCAACATGCGGTGTATGCGCCCGTAATGAGACAGGAGGGGCCGTAGGGTCGACCTCCATTGCGTCGGGGTATCCGACGCGCGACGACATCTGGTTCGGAGCGGGCAAGAGTTCCATGGCGGAGGACAGCGGGTCACGGGAAGCGAGCGGCGCGCGTGACCCAGGGAGGCGCCTGGCGGCTGCAGCGAAGCGTCCACTGCGGGCGGCGCCGGCGGGACAACAGGCGGCGGCATGTCGCCATGAGGCAATAGGGAAGGCATCGTCGGTAACACCTGGGGATGAGGCGAGCCAGTAGATGGGTCCCCAGGGCGCTGAACGGACGGCACCGTCGCTGAAAGCAGACGGGGAGCGGCAGAACCCAGGCGACGACAGAGGCGCAGCTGATTGAGATGCCGACGCACCTCACCAGAGGCCCCCAAAACCAAATACATCGCGCGGCCGAGGCAGCGAAGAATGCGCCCTGCGAGCCAACGCCGTGAACCGCGACAGTGGCGATAATAGACAACGTCGCCAGGAGCAAAAGCAGGAGTCTGCCGCTGCACAGGAACCTGATGCGGCGGATGCAGCAAAGACATCAAGGTGCGATGAGGACGACCGTGGAGCAACTCAGCCGGCGAGCGACCATCGCGGGGCTGAGAGCGATACGAGGACAAAAAGAGCAATAACGCGTCCTCCCGAGAATGCGACTCTTTCAACTTCAACATCTGTGACTTGAAAGTCCGGACCAAACGTTCAGCGGCACCGTTTGACTGAGGCGAAAACGGCGCGGATGTCAGATGTTGAATACCATTGGCCTCGCAGAATGACTGAAATTCTGCCGACATGAATTGTGGGCCATTGTCGGAAACAATAGTCTGCGGAAGACCTTCAACGCAAAAAATAGCGGATAACGCTTGGATGGTGGCAGAAGACGTCGTGGAAGACATCCGGACAACAAAAGGAAAATTACTGAAAGAATCGACAACAACCAACCATCGAGCATTCCAGAATGGACCAGCAAAATCTATATGTAAGCGTTGCCAAGGGGAAGTGGCGTTCGGCCATGCAAAGAATTTCCGCGGTGGCGCGGAGTGTTGTTCGGCACACGCCATGCAAGAAGAGCACATATTCGTAATCGCAGCATCGATTCCGAACCAAGTACAGTGCTGACGAGCAAGTTGTTTCGTACGCACTATACCCCAATGTCCTTGGTGAAGAAGCCGTAAGACAAAGGACTGCAACGAACGTGGGACCAGGACTCGGGACTGATCATTATCACAACGCAACAACAAAACACCACGTCGTACAAAAAGTCTCTCCTTGTGAGCAAAAAAATCGGCGAACCAACGGATCCTCGATCCGTGACTTTGACAAGGGCCATTCCGTAGCAAAAAACGCAAAACAGTAGCAAGGACAGGGCTAGCAGCTGTGGCTGTAGCTACACGACGAAAATCAATCGGAAACGATTCGACCACGTCATTGGTTTCCGCATCAATGATCATGCAAGCAAGTGCGGAAGAATCGAATGCTTTATCCTCCGCAACAGGCAAACGGGACAACGCATCAGCGTTTCCGTGCTTAGCAGTGGACCGACACAAGATATCGTAGCGGTTGGCGACCTCATCACGCAATGCGTGTGGAACATTGCGCGCTCTGAAAAATTTCGGTTGCGCGTTCACTTTGAGTTCCAAATGTGCTTCATAGTTCTTAGCGCAACCAAGGCCCGGCGCAAAAATGTCTGCAAATTCCTCACATAGACTAGAAACACTGGCTGAAGGCACAGTCTGGTTCACTGATAGGACCTGATTGACTATAGACAAGTTAAACAACTGAAATAAATCTAACCCAAACAAGTTCACTGCAGTAGAAGAACGAAGGACGTAAAAAGACACAAGTTTTGTTTGTCCCTGGTATGCTGCAAAAAGAGTGCACTGTCCTAACACAGGGATAGCTTGTCCGGAATAACTCTTGAGCTAAACATTTGCGGCACGCAACGGAGGTGCGCCCAGTTGTTTGTACGTGGCGTGATTGAGCAATGAAACTGCAGCTCCGGTATCGAGCTGGAACGGTATCACTTGTCCGGCAAAGTCCAAATCTACAAAAAGTTTATTGGCCTGCTGACGACAAGAGCGACTGTTTTGTGCAACGTGAACAGACACTGGTACAGAATCACGTGCGACGTGACGGGATTTGCGTCGACGTCGACGCACACTCTTTGTGGGACGAACACAGTCACTGTTAGCTAGAGGAACACTGGGCGGAGTGGCACTAACTGCATGAATGTCCATGGGCGAAGGTTCCCGAGCCCCAGTGTCCTTGGTTCGATTCCGGCGCGAAGCAAAGGGCCTGGAATGGTTTTGAGTGTCTGATCTGAGCTTTTTCTGGCAAACACTTTGAACATGCCCTTTCTTGTTACAGAAAAAGCAAATAGCTTGGCGTGACGGGCAGTTCTCACGCGAATGTCTAGTTGCACACCGCGGGCATGATTTCACCGCATTTGCTTGCTTGCGCGGGACACGTGGCGGTGCGGACGTGCGCGAAGGCTGTTTACAGGTCCGCGCAGCGCGCCCGGCAGGCCGGTTAATGCGACACACTGCTGGCGAAGTTTCAAATGGTTCCTGAGCAAAGTCAAGTGTGTCTTGCCTATCCAATATGTCTATCACTTGTTGAAGGGAGGGATTGACGAGTTTCAAAATCTGTTCCCGTATGCGCACATCAGAAACGTTCTGTGCTACTGCATCACGCACCATAGTATCTGAATAAGAGAGGCCACAGTCACATTCAAACGCACACTCCCTAGTAAGTCCTTGCAAAGTTGCAACCCACTCCCTATTAGTCTGAGCGGCCGTACGTTTTGTACGAAAGAACGTATACCGTTTTGCAACGACATTTACTGTTTCCTTGAAATAGGCATCTAAAGCAGACAAAATTTCTTCGTATGACAGAGTCGCTCCGTCGCGCCGGGGAAACAATTTCACTATCACACGGTAGGTGGACACACCTACACACGAAAGCAAAAACGGCTGCCGCTCATTACCTTGAATTCTGTAGGCGGCGAGATGAAATCCAAATTGTCGGGACCATTCTGTCCAAGATTCGTTGGCTGCATCAAAACTACGGAAGGACGGTGCAACGGCGTGTTGTGGCTGCGGTAGCGATGAAGCGGCGGCGGCCGCATCGCTTTGCAGCGCACGTTGACCCTGGACGAGCTGTCCAAGGGCATCCAATAAGGCCTGCGTCTGCTGATTCTGCAAGCGATAAAATTCGGACAGTACATCTGGAGAATGTGGCGAAGCCATGACACAAGTAAATGGAAGCAATGAGAAAGAACAAGATTCTGATTAATCCGCGTCGCCAATGTAGTGGACTGTTAAGGCAGCCAGTCCACAGTGAAGTAGCCGAAAGGGCATGCGTCAACTCACGCCGTCTGGCGTTAAGTCTGGAACAGGATTCGTAATGAATGTGATAAAGAAAAGAACGTAGCTACTAGAACACTTAACTTTTATATTGTCCTTTGGTATACAGCATTCTGGATGATACAAGTGAGACTCTATCTGGAGATAGGTCGTAGTCATTAACTTAGCTGAAGGCTATTCTAACTGTCTCTCGGCAAATGAGAGAAAGGCTTTGTCAGTGTAGTCGCTAGCAACGTCGTCGTACAACTGGGGCGAGTGCTCGTAAGTCTCTCGAGACCTGCCTTGTGGTGGCGCTCGGTCTGCGATCACACAGTGGCGACACGCGGGTCCGACATGTACTAATGGACCGCGGCCGATTTAAGCTAACACCTAGCAAGTGTGGTGTCTGGCGGTGACACCACATTATTGACACAACCCTTAGAAGACCCAAGACGCCTTCTAAGGAGACAGCCAGCTCTATGATTATTCGACCTCTTCTGGAATATTTCTGAGCAATGTGCGATCGTTACATTATAGGACTGGCGGTGGACATGGAAAACGTTGAAAGAAGGCAGCTGATCTTATTGTATAGTGATTTAGGGGAGAGAGTGTCGAGGATGTATGTTTCGGAGGGGGGTGAGGGCAGGAGGCGAATTCGGGACGCAATATTAAAAGAAACACTTTTTCACTTGGGCACGTTATTTCTACACCGTTTCAACCACCATCTTTCGCCTCCCATGCAAACAGTCGTACAAAGGACGATATTGCAACTGTAATAACATAACAGAAATTAAATGTAGCACATAAAGATTTTTGTGTTCGTTTTTCTCTAGCTTCATACCTGTCTGGAAATTGAACTGATTCTGTGAACATTCTACGAAACACTTACCTGTGAATTACAGAGTAATCGTGTATCGTTGTTGTTGTTGTGGTCTTCGATCCTGAGACTGGTTTGATGCAGCTCTCTATGCTACTCTATCCTGTGCAAGCTTCTTCATCTCCCAGTACCTACTGCAACCTACATCCTTCTGAATCTGCTTAGTGTATGCATCTCTTGGTCTCCCCCTGCAATTTTTATCATCCACGCTGCCCTCCAATACTAAATTGGTGATCCCTTGATGCCTCAGAACATGTCTTACCAACCGATCCCTTCTTCTGGTCAAGTTGTGCCACAAACTCCTCTTCTCCCCAATCCTATTCAGTACCTCCTCATTAGTTATGTGATCTACCCATCTAATCTTCAGCATTCTTCTGTAGCACCACATTTCGAAAGCTTCTATTCTCTTCTTGTCCAAACTGGTTATCGTCCATGTTTCACTTCCATACATGGCTACACTCCATACAAATACTTTCAGAAAAGACTTCCTGACACTTAAATCTATACTCGATGATAACAAATTTCTCTTCTTCAGAAACGCTTTCCTTGCCATTGCCAGTCTACATTTTATATCCTCTCTACTTCGACCATCATCAGTTATTTTGCTCCCCAAATAGCAAAATTCCTTTACTACTTTAAGTGTCTCATTTCCTAATCTAATATCCTCAACATCACCCGACTTAAATCGACTACATTCCATTATCCTCGTTTTGCTTTTGTTGATGTTCATCTTATATCCTCCCTTCAAGACACCATCCATTCTGTTCAACTGCTCTTCCAAGTCCTTTGCTGTCTCTGACAGAATTACAATGTCATCGGTGAACCTCAAAGTTTTTATTTCTTCTCCATGGATTTTAATACCTACTCCGAATTTTTCTTTTGTTTCCTTTACTGCTTGCTCAATATACAGATTGAATAACATCGGGGAGAGGCTACAACCCTGTCTTACTCCCTTCCCAACCACTGCTTCCCTTTCATGTCCCTCGACTCTTATAACTGTTATCTGGTTTCTGTACAAATTGTAAATAGCCTTTCGCTCCCTGTATTTTACCCCTGCCACCTTTAGAATTTGAAAGAGGGTATTCCAGTCAACATTGTCAAAAGCTTTCTCTAAGTCTACAAATGCTAGAAACGTAGGTTTGCCTTTCCTTATTCTTTCTTCTAAGATAAGTCGTAAGGTCAGTATTGCCTCACGTGTTCCAACATTTCTACGGAATCCAAACTGATCTTCCCCTAGGTCGGCTTCTACCAGTTTTTCCATTCGTCTGTAAAGAATTCGCGTTAGTATTTTGCAGCTGTGGCTTATTAAACTGATAGTTCGGTAATTTTCACATCTGTCAACACCTGCTTTCTTTGGGATTGGAATTATTATATTCTTCTTGAAGTCTAAGGGTATTTCGCCTGTTTCATACATCTTGCTCACCAGATGGTTGAGTTTTGTCAGGACTGGCTCTCCCAAGGCCGTCAGTAGTTCCAATGGAATGTTGTCTACTCCGGGGGCCTTGTTTCGACTCAGGTCTTTCAGTGCTCTGTCAAACTCTTCACGCAGTATCGTATCTCCCATTTCATCTTCATCTACATCCTCTTCCCTTTCCAAAATATTGTCCTCAAGTACATCGCCCTTGTATAGACCCTCTATATACTCCTTCCACCTTTCTGCTTTCCCTTCTTTGCTTAGAACTGGGTTTCCATCTGAGCTCTTGATGTTCATACAAGTGGTTCTCTTATCTCCAAAGGTCTCTTTAATTTTCCTGTAGGCAGTATCTATCTTACCCCTAGTGAGATAAGCCTCTACATCCTTACATTTGTCCTCTAGCCATCCCTGCTTAGCCATTTTGCACTTCCTGTCGATCTCATTTTTGAGACGTTTGTATTCCTTTTTGCCTGCTTCATTTACTGCATTTTTGTATTTTCTCCTTTCATCAATTAAATTCAATATTTCTTCTGTTACCCAAGGATTTCTACTACCCTCGTCTTTTTACCTACTTGATCCTCTGCTGCCTTCACTACTTCATCCCTCAAAGCTACCCATTCTTCTTCTACTGTATTTCTTTCCCCCATTCCTGTCAATTGTTCCCTTATGCTCTCCCTGAAACTCTGTACAACCTCTGGTTCTTTCAGTTTATCCAGGTCCCATCTCCTTAAATTCCCACCTTTTTGCAGTTTCTTCAGTTTTAATCTACAGGTCATAACCAATAGATTGTGGTCAGAGTCCACGTCTGACCCTGGAAATGTCTTACAATTTAAAACCTGGTTCCTAAATCTCTGTCTTACCATTATATAATCTATCTGATATTTTTTAGTATCTCCAGGATTCTTCCATGTATACAACCTTCTATCATGATTCTTAAACCAAGTGTTAGCTATGATTAAGTTGTGCTCTGTGCAAAATTCTACCAGGCGGCTTCCTCTTTCATTTCTTAGCCCCAATCCATATTCACCTACTACGTTTCCTTCTCTCCCTTTTCGTACACTCGAATTCCAGTCACCCATGACTATTAAATTTTCGTCTCCCTTCACTATCTGAATAATTTCTTTTATTTCATCATATATTTCTTCAATTTCTTCGTCATCTGCAGAGCTAGTTGGCATATAAACTTGTACTACTGTAGTAGGTGTGGGCTTCGTATCTATCTTGGCCACAATAATGCGTTCACTAAGCTGTTTGTAGTAGCTTACCCGCGTTCCTATTTTCCTATTCATTATTAAACCTACTCCTGCATTACCCCTATTTGACTTTGTGTTTACAACCCTGTAGTCTTGTTCCTCCTGCCACCGAACTTCACTAATTCCCACTATATCTAACTTTAACCTATCCATTTCCCTTTTCAAATTTTCTAACCTACCTGCCCGATTAAGGGACCTAACATTCCACGCTCCGATCCGTAGAACGCCAGTTTTCTTTCTCCTGATAACGACATCCTCTTGAGTAGTCCCCGCCCGGAGACCCGAATGGGGGACTATTTTACCTCCGGAATATTTTACCCAAGGGGACGCCATCATCATTTAATCATACAGTAAAGCTGCATGCCCTCGGGAAAAATTACGGCCGTAGTTTCCCCTTGCTTTCAGCCGTTCGCAGTACCAGCACAGCAAGGCCGTTTTGTTTATTGTTACAAGGCCAGATCAGTCAATCATCCAGACTGTTGCCCTTGCAACTACTGAAAAGGCTGCTGCCCCTCTTCAGGAACCACACGTTTGTCTGGCCTCTCAACAGATACCCCTCCGTTGTGGTTGTACCTACTGTACGGCTATCTGTATCGCTGAGGCACGCAAGCCTCCCCACCAACGGCAAGGTCCATGGTTCATGGGGGGAGAATAGTGTATCAGTGGGATATAAATCAAGTGCCTCAGCAGAACGTAATTTCCATCATGGAGCACTTATTGTTTCAGGCATTGAGAGCACTTTGTAAGTGCTCAAAAATGGTTCAAATGGCTCTAAGCACATCTGAGGTCGTCAGTCCACTAGACTTGGAACTACTTAAACCTTACTAACCTAAGGACACACTTCCATGCCCGAGGCAGGGTTCGAACCTGCGACAGTAGCAACAGCGCGGTTCTGGACTCAAACGCCTAGAACCGCTCGACCTCAGCTTCATAAGTACTCTAAATATGAATTATGTTCTACTTACACATAATTATTTGGCAAGGTTGCCACCAAAACTGTTTACTTTTACAAAATTTCCTTAAGGTGATATCTAATACAGAGCACTCACAGGACAGAAGAGTTTCCTGCGTAGTGTGATTGCTAGCTAGATGAAATATTTTGTGGCGGCTACATTTGTCATGATTGCATTCTTTAACATATTTCTCGTAAAATATTTGAATGAAACGTCAGAAGTAGATGTACCGGCTCATGTTATAACACAATAGCTCTAGCTGCCTTAGTTTATACAACAGACTTGGCTAGGTTAGATGAAACGCTTAATACTTCAAGGGGTGAGCGTGGCTTTGTGACCTGGGCTTGCTCGAGCCGCAGCTCGACAGCTGACGGGCTGACCAGCCAGCTACAGTCTGGCGCTGAGGCGAAGCGAGAGCGAAGCTAGCGAGTCAGGGGTGGCGGGCCAGCAGCCCCACCCGCCAGGGACGGCCCAGCCTGCCCAAAGCGCATGACTCTGTTGAAGTGAGTACTTTTACTTCCTCTTCTGGCATCGGCAGAAGAGTGGCAAGCAGATACATACATCAGGTCATCTGTCGCAATGGCTCACTGGAAAAGATCAACACGAGACAGAGTCGTCGCTCTTATTGAAGAAGGTGGATGTTCCATTAGAGAAGCTGCTAGAAGGTAAGGCGTGCCACGTATCACTGCAACGAGATGGTGGAGGAACTACCTTGCAAGAGGCACTACCAACAGAGATCCTGGCTCAGGGAGGAAGAGAGTGAGCTCGCAACAGGACACGGAGCGGAGAAGATCACTTTCTGAACGCGAAGCAGATACGGCAGGAGACCAAACTTATCAGGATCCAGTGACACGTTTAGCCCAAGGCTGAGGAATGCTGGACTTCTCGCACGACGATCCGCCGTGAAACTGCAAGATTTTATACCGGCTGTCATTTGCGGAGCTCCATCTGAATGCGTCGTAGGGAAACACCATTTTCACTGATGAAAAAGGTGTTTTACACAAAATAACGACGGTCCAAGAGTCGAGGCGAATGTGTAACCACAGCGAGGAGTGGCCGGCTATCTGTTTCCTGCTGATGATTCCGTCGGTGTGAATGCTGTACAAAGAAGGGAACTTCACGTTCAAGAGAACCGTTCTCCCGTTCACAAAAGTCTGCATTACTTCAGCAGCAGCTCTTCTCGATTGACATGAACATCATGGACTGGTCGCCACGGGCTGTTGATACGAACTCTATGGAAAACATCTGAGCAGGCGTCGCCAGAACGTTACCAGAGAACTGGCCACAAAACCAAACAACTACAGCTAATGCTCTTTGAGACTGAATTCTCGAAGTCTGGGATTAAGCTGGCCGGCCGAAGTGGCCGTGCGGTTAAAGGCGCTGCAGTCTGGAACCGCGAGACCGCTACGGTCGCAGGTTCGAATCCTGCCTCGGGCATGGATGTTTGTGATGTCCTTAGGTTAGTTAGGTTTAACTAGTTCTAAGTTCTAGGGGACTAATGACCTCAGCAGTTGAGTCCCATAGTGCTCAGAGCCATTTGAACCATTTTTTGGGATTAAGCTGTTTCTTTAGGCTATAAAATTTTAGTTAGTTGTCCTGTGTGTTGTCTTTCTAATTGAAGTGTGTTTCTTTTGGATATGGAATAAAAATGGGAATGAAGTTCCATGCTTCTTGACACAGCGTAGGGGAACGACACGGGAGACTCGCACCGCCGTACTAGGCAACGTGCTAATGGAGGTGGTTTACCGTTGCCTTCCGCCGACCGCTATGGGGATGAATGATGATGATGAAGACGACACAAGAACACCCTGTGATCTCGCGCAGGTGAAAATCCCTGACCCCGCCGGGAATCGAACCTGGGACACCGTGCTCGGGAAGCAAGAACGCTACAGCGAGACCACGAGCTGTGAACGTTTTGAATATACAGTTTGTTAAATATTCTATTTCGCTTCCATTTATATTCTGTCTAGATATTTACAAAGTAATCGGTTTAGATGGACACTTTAAAAGTATTTTGTGTTATTTCAAATATATCACTCTCTTCCCTCCAACCACTGATACACACCTTCCGTCCTCCAAAAACAATGCAAACGATTTCGTCTTACATTTATTCATTGTTAATTTCTCCTCCCTCTCTCTCTCTCTCTCTCTCTCTCTCTCTCTCTTACGTAATCAACTCAATTGCCCTTCTCCTCCATTCTCCCTAAACTTTATAAACGAATCTACGGCTCCCATTGAAACTGCATGTTCTCGTATAATTTCTGCTTTCTTCTGTTCTCTATCATTCCTCTCGAAACCTATGAAACCGTGTTTTTTATATCCACTTACTTATAAGACACTGATTGTTCCGAAAACATTTCTCCCTTTTCTGTCTTTCCTATTAACTACTTGACGGGGGGCTCTTTGAACCACAATCTCGTTATTTCACTACCGTCCCACTCGCAAAAAGTACTTGGAAATAACGAATAACTAAATCTTACCGTGCAAGCACTAATGTCTTTTATCACAAGAATCATGTCTCCTACATACAGTGCGATAAACAAAATATCGTGGCATTTAGCGGAGGATGTTGGCGATTGAAATTTAGTGAAAACACCTAGCCACAATGTAAAACGCCTACGTTTCAATGATTTCCATTCTAAATTGTTTACCATATCCCTGAAACAATCTCCACTATTTCATGATAACACAAAACGGGCTGCCCGTGTTTGAAATTTTTCGAGGTCTTCCTCCAGTCCTACCTAGCACGGATTCCATACTGTGCAGGAAAACTCAAGAACGTGACATACAAGTGTGTTGTAGGCGGTCACTTTACTTGCTTTGTTGTACCCTCTGTGTGTTCTACCAGTAAAACGAGGTCTTCGAGTTTCTATCCTCACCACATTTTTCATATAACGTTTCGAATTTAAGTTGTTCGTAATCGTAGCTCCTAGATATTTAGTTGAATCTACAATCTTTAAATGTGACAGATTTATCGTGTAAGCGAACTTTAACGGAATTGTTTTGGTATTCATGTGCAGAAACTAACACTCTTTATTGTTTAGGGTCAATTGTCGCGTTTTGTATTGTAAAGATATATATTCAACATTTTGCAGTTCGCTTTCCTCTTCTGAGGAGTTTAAGAGGCGGCAACCTTACCTGCTATAAATCTAAGAGAAATGTTTTGATTTTCAGCTAAATAGTTTATATATACTAGAAATAGCAGAAGGTCTACATCACTTTACTTGCGGAATCATACTCATCACATCCCATTCGCTAGGCGACGTTCTGTCAGTTATTGCGAACTAAATTAACTTTCTTGGTGGTTAATGGATAAGGGGCAGATGCCAGATTAGAAGACGTGTGGTAGGTGTGTCTGCGAACCAAGTTACTTGGTGCTGTCTTCCAGGTCGCAATTTGTTACTCTGAGACTGCAAGGCATCTCATTTATTGATAACGAATGGTAACTGCTAAGACACATCTCTGGAAGCAGATCGTAACACAGAACACCTTATTTGTGCTGCCAGATGCACGTCAATAGCAATAAATTTGTGGACGCATACAAGCCATCGTTTGAGATAATATTTATGTGTCTTATCCATTGCTTTCTTCTTATGTAGTTACAGTACGGTACTAGAAATTGCCATCGGGCGCACTGATTTAAGTTTATGGTGACCTCCTTAAATCTATTATGGCAGTGAAGCAGGCCATAGTTAAATATAGTTACAGCAACATACCGTACAAAATGACTACGGAGAATGCTGAACCATTGTATTGTATGATAATCAGTGTTACGTAATGTCATACTTGTTAATTCGAGCGCAGAAAAGTCCGCTGGAGATCACAGGCTCTATTACCAATGTGTCGCGTTCACTCTGGCAGATTCCGGTCTGTATCAAGCGCCCACCGTCTAATGGCATTGACATTGGCCTTACTGTGAGCCCTTTCACAAAGACGTGGATGGTTGGACTCATGCTGACTTGTAATCGATAAGGTGTGTGTTCGATTCGCACTCGGAGTACCAGTTTTTAACAGCCACAAACGTATCCTTTTCACCTCCAGTAACGCCAAGTAAAGAACGCAGGACTGTGTCGTGGTTCCAAATCAACATTAAACGTGCCCATTTGTTACAGACTGGAACAGAGTTGAATTAGTTTTGGCTTCCAGAGGTGGAAATCGCTGCTTGCAGAAACTCTGTCGCTATTTAGCTTTCTTAACATAGTAATGTTATTTTAGTTCACGAACCAATCGTTATGTAGCATCCTAGGACCTTGATTTCTTATTTTAAGTGATCTTGAGATTTTGAAAATATTGGCACTGGACTGGGATTCGAGCACCAATTTTTCTTTGGATTTTACCCTTCGAGATAACGCTGTCCCATTATTTCGTTGTTTCCTCACGATGCCCAACTCTTCTGGGTCTCGACGAACAGCGTGACCCTAATAGTGAAAGAGAAGTTGACAGTTTACACCTCTTCGTGTGGGGTCAACGACGACGATGCGCATGGGGCTGGAGTCGCAGGCAGCTCAGAACTTTCAGTTGCATTACTTCTAGCTGAACACGTGCACAACTCGCTAGTGGTGAAGAGAAAATAAATATTTCATATCTCTTCGTGTGTGCTTGGTTCGAATCCCCGCCAGGCATAAATCATTTGTATCGTCGTTTCAGGCTCCAATATCAAACTATTGGTGAACATGTTTAATATCTGACATGTGATTGTGTTTAGTGAACAGTTGGTATGGACACTGGGTTCTTGTCCCCAACCATCACCACAACTTGACTCATGCGTTTCACACGTGTGCACTGCAGTTTATTACATACCTCTCGTGGTTACTTCTCAGGACTAATATAAGCTTCATGTTGTTCCCAGTGAAGTGATAAACATATCGGTATTTATTTCCAGGTTCACACATTCGGCCTTATCAACTGATACTGGTGAACACTTCGATATTTCATGTCTCTTTATGCATAGCCGAGTCTCGATCAGACACACAAGTATTGTTTGGTTCACAGTGGGTTCAAATTGGGATAACGAACAACAACTCGTCATGTCATTTAATGAGTGTGATAAGACCTCTGCAGTCTCACTTATTGTAATGAAGTTTGATTTACAAACGTTAGGGACTGTCTCATCCATAATATTTGTTCTATCGCTGTATTAGTTTATATCTGGACTGACTGCCATAATGAGCAGTGTTTTCCAGTGGTCTCTTGTGGTAACCATTGTGTATAGTCAGCCGACTGTTCCTCACGGGGTTTCGGCGTCTAAGGGAACTGTGACACAGCTACGTTATGTTGGTTGCGTTCAGCAGTGGCCTACTTTTCTTACTGTCAGGTGTACATGGAGTGCATTTTAGCCTCAAGATCGCATCACAGAAACGCCGAAACTGGTTATACAAATAAAATATCTACTCAAAACATGCTCTGTTAGTCGATTTTCCTTGGTAAATAAAAGAGAACATATATACAGTGAAATATATGCATTATGATAAACGACTCATACTGGTTCACATATTTGTTCATACGCCACAGCAATTTCTGTCAGCTCTTTTGCCGTGGTATATGAAGGGTAAGTATGGTACTTAATGGAGCTGCATGCGTCTGGCACTGAGAACTTCCAAGCCTATGTTTCAGTTAAAAAAAGTATGAAATTTATTTTCTACTTACAACTGTGAAGGAATAATCAGCCACAACAGAGAAAAACTGATGTTAATTAGTTAAGGAGTAAAGAAAAGCTGATGTTAATTAGTTAAGGATATGATTTGTAATAACATCCAACAGTATTACTGGAAAGCTTATCATATCTCAAAGTAATATTGTAAATCAATAAGAAATTTCGATTTACATAGGACACGTTTCGCTTTTACCCACAAGTATCATCAGAGATGTTTATTGACCCGATTTACATATTATGAAGTCCTACAACAACAATAACAAAAATAAATAAATAAGATGAAATTAGTCGGAGTAACTCTGTTCTTCGCTTTACAAAATTTGTCTTCATAGGAAATAATTCCGTGGTTTCGCATGTATTGGAGAGTGACAACATCATATTTGCAGACGATGCTAAGAAGAAGACGGGAGTTTTCGCAGACTGTAGCGAACTGCAGATGATGGAAAAATGGTTCAAATGGCTCTGAGCACTATGGGACTTAACATCTGTGGTCATCAGTCCCCTAGAACTTAGAACTACTTAAACCTAACTAACCGAAGGACATCACACACATCCATGCCCGAGGCAGGATTCGAACCTGCGACCGTAGCGGTCGCGCGGTTCCAGACTGAAGCGCCTAGAACCGCTCGGCCACCACGGCCGGCGCAGATGATGGAAGACAGGTATAAATGTTCAGTGGAGCGCATCCTAGCAAAGGGAAGTCAGCAGCAGCGGCAAATCATTTGTCTACAGATTACATACATCGTTTATTTTAGTGGTATTCTTACTTCTGAGTAGAAGTGAAGAGTAGCTCAATATTTTGCTGTTTTTAGGACTTCTGTTTATTTTTCTTGCATGAATTATCGAATTTTTTGATTGTTTGTGTTGAGTGAGTTCAATATAGTGGGTTAGGGTGCTTTACCAGTTGTTCAGACAATAACTGATTAAGGATGGATAAGGGCTGCAGCATCGCTTGAACTGGATTTACACTGTGTGGTGCTAGAATGCCTTTCTGCTCGTGAATTATAGCACTTAATAATTGGTCACATTCTCTACTTAGTTGATTAAATAGGGTTCATAACTGTAGGAGTTGTTCATTAATCGCAATGAAAGTTGCAATCCTCTTTAGACCCTGATCGTCTTCCTTAGAGATTAAATAACAATTGTTCTAGCTTAGTCATTCCGTTTTTGTACAGTTGCTCATTTGTTACTACTTAATCTACTGTTAAATTCAATCCAGTCAACGTGGATCTAGTACTGTCACTTGTTCTTGGTTAATTTCAATAATTGTTCTGATCTGGACTGTATGTGAGACCTGTAATAGGCGGCATCTTTCTCCCATTAAACTGAGAACTCCTTTTTTTTTTCCTCGTTGGTCTTGTCAATTGACTTATTAGTGACTTGGTTTTGTATAAGTGTTCTACATTGTGTGTCATCCCGTTCATCAGCATATTACAATCCCCCTTGCTATAAGCAGTATGGTAGTTAGTGCTTCTTCTTCGACTAAACTGATGTGATCTCCGGTATCTATCAAAAAATTCATTTCTTGCCGAATTCGTCGCACTTTGTCATCTTCACATTATTTTCAGCTTCACAGCCAGTTACCCTTACCTAGGGCCATCGCACGGTGGCTATGCGTGACTGCTGCCCGTACCACCTGGTTAGTTTCCCGGCCAGTCTTCTGGAATCTTTGCGTGGTTCTCTCGACACTGAGGCCTTGTATCCCCGTATTTGTTGCAGTTATGACATCGGCGAAATCTACAGTCCTGTGTCCTGTGCCCACGCCTCTGGCATTTCGTACATATTATAATCTTGGTACATTTGACATCGGTATGCCCTTTCTCATCACAGTGATACAAAAATCCTGGCACTGTTTAGCTTCGGGTGCCGTGTAGGGTATCTGCAGCATCCTTACTTTGGGGTTCTTTGGGCAGTGTTTTGTTATATGTCCCATCTTCCCACAGTTGTAACACTTCGCACCTCTAATTTCGTTATTAATCTTTGTTGGCCCCACTAATCCCCTTGCAGCCTGATTCTCTTCTCGCATGTAGAGGATCGCACTCTCTTCCTGTTGTACAGTTTCTACTGCCATGTTTAAATTAATATCTTCGCCTCGACTGCGTACTATCGTCCGAATCCTCTCGTTTACCAACCCATGAATGAAGCATGTACGGCTTAGTGCATACACCGATTCGACCGCATCCTTTAATTGTTCTTGGGAAGTTACTTTCCTCACGGCAACCATGAATGATTTGGATGGCTCGTCATCGTCTTTCCTTATGAAGCTACTGATCCCCTAGAAAACTGTCTGGCTTGGAACATTCTAACTATATAGAAATAAAATGGTTCGTTCGTCCATATAATTTTCTTCTGAGATACTTCTCACTTACTGCCAGTAATTTGTAGTCTCTCGATCTAAAAATTTTGATCTAGTATCTCCGGTTATCTTTGACTTTACATACTGAAATAATAGCTTAATGCCGGCCGGTGTGGCCGTGCGGTTCTAGGCGCTTCAGTCTGGAACCGCGTGACCGCTACGGTCGCAGGTTCGAATCCTGCCTCGGGCATGGATGTGTGTGATGTCCTTAGGTTAGTTAGGTTTAAGTAGTTCTACGTTGTAGGGGACTGATGACCACAGATGTTAAGTCCCATAGTGCTCAGAGCCATTTGAACCATTTTAATAGCTTAATCTCTTCGGTTTTCACAACACAAAACGCAGCATGTAAGTTTTCAATACAATCCTACTACTCCGTTTTATTTCCTTCAAGGGTTCTCATGAGTAAAATTAACGCATCCCTTGCGTTTATAACTAAGTTATCGCTACTAGAGGACGTCATCTTTTATTTATTATCTCGAAATACCTTATAATTAAGGGTGTGCGTTATCTTGCTGATGTTCCCGTCTGGAATCGGCGACCTTCCACTGTTCTGCTGGGCTGGTGTGCTGCTACTTGTAGCCTCGAGCGCTGCCACTTGTGGTGCTGGACGCCTGTTGGGCTGTCTGAATCTTGGGCTTCCTTTCTTGCAGTGAGACTCTGTGAGACAACTGCCTCTCTGCTGAAGCCTGTGTGTACCCCACTTCTTTACGTTCTCTCAATCGCTTTACTATACAGTCAGTCAACTAGCAAAAGTAATCAGAGTCGATCGCTCTCAGTTACGCGCGTTCTACTCGCTACTGGCCCCTAGATCTGTTTCTTTGTTACTAAATGACAGTGTGACTGTGCGGTACCAGAGAAAGGTCGTCGATTATAACTTGGTCCTGTCATTTACAGAAATGCTGAAGTACTGCTCGTTGAGAAATATACCTGCATTCCCCGTTCATTAGTATTCCAAGGAACATACAATAACTGTTCATCTCGTAGTTGTTAAGTGTCCCCAGAGTCTTTCCATCTGATTCCCGTGGACGAAGAAATTAAGTCTTTATTTGCTGCTACGGTGGCGTCGCCTGTGCGTTGGCTGACTGCCCTATACTGCAACTGATTAGCCAACCTCTTCTCTGCTGTAAACGGCCTCCTCTTACATCCGTCATAATTTATCTGGCTGCACACGGCCTTCCCGTGTGACCTCAATACTGTTTGGTTTAATCCACTAACAAGGGAACCTCCCCATCGCACCCCCCTCAGATTTAGTTATAAGTTGGCACAGTGGATAGGCCTTGAAAAACTGAACACAGATCAATTGAGAAAACAGGAAGAAGTTGTGTGGAACTGTGAAAAAATAAGCAAAATATACAAACTGAGTAGTTCAAGAGAAGATAAGCAACATTAATGACAATGGAAAGGCAGTAGCGCCGTGGTCTCGTGGTAACGTGAGCAGCTGCGGAACGAAAGGTCCTTGGTTCAAATCTTCCATCCAGTGAAAATTTTAATTTTTTATTTTCAGTTTATGTGACAAACTTTTATGTTTTCATCACTTTTTTGGGAGTGATTATCACATCCACAAGAAAACCTAAATCGGGCAAGGTAGAAGAATCTTTTTACCCATTCGCCAAGTGTACAAGTTAGGTGGGTCGACAACATATTCCTGGCATGTGACGCATATGCCGTCACCAGTGTCGTATAGAATATATCAGATGTGTTTTCCTGTGGAGGAATCGGTTGACCTATGACATTGCGATCAAATGTTTTCTGTTCCCATTGGAGAGGCACGTCCTTACGTCTACTAATCGCACGGTTTTGTGATGCGGTCGCAAAATACACACACTAAACTTATTACAGTGAACAGAGATGTCAATGAACGAACGGACAGGTAATAACTGTGCAAAACTAAGGAAAGTAAAATTTTCAGTCAAGGGAAGAGTTGAACCAAGGACCTCCCATTCACCAGCTGCTCATGCTACCACGGGACCACGGCGCTCCTACGCTCACTTTGTCCAATATGTTGCTTATGTGACCCATAGACTACTCAGGTTGTATATTTTGCTTATTTTTTCACAGTTCCACACAACTTCTTCCTGTTTTCTCAGTTGATCTGCGTTCAGTTTATCAAGGCCTATCCACTGTGCCAACTTATAACTAAATCTGAGGGGGGTGCGATGGGGAGGTTCCCTTGTAAGAAGTTTTCCCTTACATGCAATAACGCTGCATTGCCTGGTTGGATTCTTCTCTCTCAGGGAAAATTCCATCCACATGTGACTATCTTACTGTTAAATTAATTTTGTTGACGTCCATTATGTGCGTCAGTGGAATATTTCCTCCATCTGATTTGACCTTGTCCTCTCAGTGTCTTGGCACCTTCTCCAGTGTTCGTGTGCTGGCTGGTTGACGAGTGGCCTCCAGTTCAGAGTGGCGTTGTATTCTCCAAATATCCTGTAAACTGTCCTGTTTGTCATGTACTCCGACAAATCAGGGCACTTACGCCATCCTCAAGTAATTCTCACTTCGATCTGGCTGTTAATTAAATTTTTAAATTGTCTGAAATCATGACAGGTCATGATCACTATTACAGTAGAGTTAACATAAAATACAGTAAAATTATATTTATCCAGTATGAGTAGCTGTTAAAACTAACGTATGGCTAGGTAATCATCTTACAGTTTTTATAAACTTATGTGATGTATATTTTCGTCGGTCATCGTGGCTTATCTCGTAGCGGGAATCATCAGGAAGATAATTTTATTCCAGTCAATCAGATTCTAGCTGAAGTCGTGTCTAGACACGCCCCGAACAGCGGAGGAGTACCATCCTGACTGTCTCCTGCCTTAGGGCCTAACAGCCAAGAGTGATGGTCGGGGTGTCATTTCTTTTCATAGCAGGACTCCTTTGGCTGTCATCCGCTGCATCCTTACAGCACAGAGGTACGTCGACGGTATTCTAGGCCCAGTTTAGTTGCCCTTCATTGCAAACCTCCATGGGCTTACATTTCAGTAAGATGGTATCTGCGCACACATGGCCAGAGTTTCTAATGCTTGCCAGTTCATACCTTGGCCAGCAAGGTCGCCGGATCTCTCCCCAGTTGAGAAGGTTTGTAGTATTATGGGCAGCGTCCTCCAACAGGCTCGCGATTTTGACGATCCAACGCGCCAAGTGGACAGAATTTGGTACGATGTCCCTCAGGGGGACACCCAACAATTTTATCAATTAATTCCAAACCGAATAACTGGTTGTATAATGGCCAAAGGTGGATAATTGTGTTATTGACTTTCTCAGTTTGTGAAGTCCTTGCTCCTGAATAATTCCATTTTTCGGGAATAATAATAATTTCTTTGTATGTGTACATCGCGTCTACCGATTTCCGCCCTGTTCGGACAATTCCTTCGTGGTGCGTCGTCTTTTTTTATGGACAAATGCTTCTCCATTATTTGTTTTCCGATAGTAGGCACAGGGACAAAGAGGTTACACTGTGCTTATTGCACAATACGGCGATGCTTCCTTGTGGTAATCAGACGTGGTCGAGAGGAATGACCTCTCACACGCCTGTCATCTGTTCATAACTTTCAACATCCTACATGGGGCCACTGCCACATTCGAATGCCCCACCAATCTGGAAATAGCACAATTGGACCAGCCAGTCAAATAAGTACCATAACGATCCCTGTCATGAGCTGATAACCTTGTCTTTTGTGTACCTGGCACCTCTATGTCTTCACAACGATCAATCAATATTTTACGCTGTTGACACCCCCCTCCCCCATACATATCCTTGCAGGCCCCCCAAACACGAAAGAATTCGATGCCTTCTTTCAGTCGTTATACATTTCACAGCAAATTGCAACTCTTAATCATTACATACCCGCCGATGGTGTGTATGTGCATGAAGGTGTAGTGATATCTTATCTTGTTTTCTGGGTAGTTCTACTTTTTGTTTCGATGTATATTTAATTTCCTTGTACAACTGAAAATACATATTAATAATTGTGACACTACTGTCACATACTGCTTTGCGATATTGTTTCATTCCCTGCCTTTATTTCACGGGTGTTATTTGGTGAGTACTGGTCCTGTGTGCTTTGTACAAAAATATTTGCATTTTTCACACTGGGACTGTGCACTATTGGTATAGTCTCAGGGTCTTGGTGCAGCAGAAGGCAGTAGCTGTATTTCTTTAGGAGGGGTGCTCCTGACCGGGGAGTCAACTAGTTTTCGCGGAATGAGGCTGCTGCCTGCTCTGTGCTGTTGCGGGCAGAGCCGGCGCCGTGACGAAGCTGTGGGCAGGGGGTGTTGCACCGCCACAGCCTCGAGAGTAGTCGAGTTCGACATTTTTGTCCTTTCTGCACAGATATCTGATGCCGAGACGCTGCGGCACCAGCCAGCGTGCTTGAGAACAACTGTTGATTTAGCTCCATAGTTATGATTCTCCAAGCGAATTGAGTTGCCTTGCCACCGAACTTGGCATCAAGGGCTCCATCAAGCGAGGAAATACTGCTCTGTGTTGGTATCAACCACGTGTCAGTTAATGTTCATTTTATGCCAAGAGTGGGAAGTTTCTGCTGTGCTTCCCTATTATTTCCGTGAAGTAAGCGATATTCTCGTCTGCCACTTTGACAACTGCATTGGGTCGTCCCCTGCACGTAGTGTTTGTTGAAAGTGTTTAAATGCAATGGCCACATTAAAAGAATGAGAGCAGAAAGACTTCCAAGAAAAGCTCTAAAACGGACGTAAGCTGGGCGAAGACCAATGGGAAGACCTCGAAGGCTGGTGTAGGATGATGTGAACTGCAGAGGACTGCATTGCGAGGAGATGCTGAATGGTAGACCGTGGGAGAAAAGGACAGCTTGAAATCCGCTCTTTGAACGACCTGCATAAGCTAAAACGTTTCAGGAAGAAGAGGAGAGAGGGAAGCTGCCAACTTAAATTCTGGACATTCAAATCGTGGCTGTCGTTAGGAGTGAGTGTGGCGCTGATTGTGACGACTAGATCATTTGGAGGAATGTAAGTTAATAGAATTGCGACAGCGCGATTTGCATTCTGAGCAGCTGGTTTTGTGCTTACTTGGCCACGCAAGTTGTTTTGCTTAGTTTGATTATAATTTATGGTAACTTTGATTTCGCGAGACGGACATATGACAGATCTTGTTGCGCTTTCTCCGTAGAGTCTTTCACTCTTTGTGGTACCTCCTCACGGGTTTAATTTTGTAATTTTACTTGATTTTCGGAGACTTTGCTCTTTGTTAATGTTGCTTTGATTTATGTCAATCGTTTGAGCAAATAAATAACTGTTAATCTTAAACTTTACGTAGATCTCCTGATCTCTCACTGTCCTACAATTTTTCCGTGGTTAGACGCCCCACAGTTAACATATATAATCCGTCTTACATCGAATTTGTTGTTTCCAGTGTGGTGGTGTTTTAGTTGTGTACAGTGCCCAACCTCCACGATCAGTTATATAAAAGATTCAGAGAAAAGAACGAGCATTGTACTCGCTCGTCTTGTATGATGAAAGATTTGATTCATAATTAGCATTCCACTCACGCTCCTCGAGTCAGACCTCGGTCACACTAGACACGAGTTCCACGTCGACGCTTATTCGGCACCTAACCTCGGTTTCTTTTTTATATCGTGCAGTTAAGAGGGCACAGTGAGACACACCTTAATGCAAAAGGTAAGCAACAATTTTTGTCCTATTTCGTAGCTTGCGTACTAAACTGCAGCTACAACACATGCTAGCGTGGCGCATGAGAACGTTGTTTTATTGTATTTATAATGTCTTTATTTTTTTATTAACTTCTATCTTGGGGGAATTTTGCTGGATAAATTTTCATTGCTTGTGAAGATTTCTTGTATTGTGTATGGCCAGGTAAAGACAGGAGATTGTGCAAGGTACTATAAACATCACGAAAGCGGTATTGTTACGACAAAGGAGGAATACGGAGAACACGAAGTAACGTTTCTTTTACGCTGGAGACACGGTGCTGGAGAAACCACCGTCTCTCCTGCAATACTAACACTAAATCACAGATTCTATTCTCTCTACGCTTTGGCCCTTTCTGGATAAAGCGCCTAGTCTTCACAAATGCAGCCGTCTTAGAGACGTTGCGGAAGGAGGAGGTAACTGAAAACGTAATTGGAACACACCACTTCTCAGATCTGAAGGCATTAATACATGACAGTTAATTTAGTTATTGTGGCACGTATAATTTTTATTGCTTATGTAGCGGAGCCTGCTTTATTTAACTATGTGGTCCCTACCCATGAGTCCCAGAGAGGTTTGCGAACAGAAGAGGTAATTCGGAGCACATCGTTTCTCAAATCTGCATTAATGTTTAGTTAGTACTGTATCGATTATATAGCGTGGCTTGCTATATTTAACTATGTGCTCCCTATGCACGAGTTCTCGTTTGTGTTTAGCAGTAAGTCTTCACGTAATCCTTACTACAGCGGTTACTACTGCGTGTGTCTCTTTGTGCCTTCTGGTGAAAGCCTGGGGTGAAATTGTGCGCACTCCGCTGGAGCTGGAGGCTCCTCGCAAGTCGTTTTTTGTTACAAGTGAGCACTTGTATGTCCAGGTTCGCCGTCCTGAAAACTGGACGGCGCAGTGATGGCACTTAGCTTGGCCACAATGCCTGATTTGCAAATGTCTTAGATTATCAAGTACAGCTACCGACTGTGAGAATGGTCAACGGATCTTGATCATATGTATGTTTTATTCTGTTTAAGAAGGATCGAGTATGGGATACAAAATGTGACCTATCGCTCGTCTAAAAGAGTATTTCTCTCATTTTTCTTTCTGTTCATGTCAGTGTTATGGGTAGTTAAGTTTCGTTGTGGGGTGGTATACATTCCCTTAAAAAGAGTGTTAGTTTCCGCCGGTTCTTTAAAATTATAAAAGGTGTAGCAAATCATGCTGTGACGGGAGAGGTAACTGTTGTGTGTGACATGAGGAGAATTTAGGGATTTTGTGTCCTGTCTGGTCAGTGGACACATTATGAGGTGTTTTTTGGCCTACTGTCAGGTGTGAATTGCACTCTGGGGTATTGGACAAGTTGTTTTGGGGTAATAGAATACTGAGTGATAAAGATCATACTTATGTTAGGAACAGCGTCTTCCTGTGTATCATTGACGTGCTTTCACCAGGCCCTACTGCTGGAACCTGTTGTCTTAGTTTGATAATGCCATCCTCCTTGAACTTTATATGAATACCGTACCTCTCACTTGCCTATCATATGCACAGGCGTAACGCAGAGCACCAGTAGCTTGTTATACTTAATTTTTTTTAGGGTAACGAGATGCGAGTGAGATAATGACTAACGAATTTGCCTGTATCTGGAATTGTCCATAGCTTTTGTTGTGGAAACCATGATTTAATTTGCTTTGATTTGTGACTAAATAAACTAAATTAAGACATTAAGATAAAGTACTTTTACATTAGCTTTTTCTTGATTGCATAGCCACATTCATTCTAGGATTTAATCATTTCATAATGTCTGGACAGGATAAGCATGTGTTCGGATACTGTTGTGAGGCTGCTGCCAGCTTTCTGCTATTGTGGGCAGAGCCGGTGCCCTGGACTAGCCACAGCCCTACCTAGGGAATAATTCGGGTTCACATTGCTGCGCCTTCTCCATGCACATCAGAGGACGAGTCGCCACGGCACCACCCGGCCAGCAAGGGAACGACAGCTGTTTTAGCTCAAAAATTTTGGCTGTCGTACTGAGTCGTAGGACCAGCACGCTAGTTCAAAGGGTTCAGCTCTGCAAGAAAACACATCTCCATACTGATATGAACATCGTGTTTGTTAATGAGCATTCTGTATGCCAAGTGTGAGAAACTTTTTCTGCGTCCCTCCGCCACTCCCTTTTTTTTATTCTCGTCCACCTCAGGATTGACACACCCCGTCAATGTACTGTTTATAGTAAATAGAAGGTGGAGAACTCTGACTTAGCGTGTGGGCATTCGTCTCCAGGTCACCGTTAACAGAGTCATCTCTGTCCACCATTTGGTGCTTGTTGACTTGGGCAGCTGGTTTGGAACAATTGTCACTTCCCCTCCCCCCCCCCCCTCCTTCCCACGAACAATAGACCTTGTCGTTAGAGCGTGGCTTGCGTACCTCAGCATTATAGGTAGCCAGCCATACCGTAGGTGACACCATAACGTAGGGGTATCCGTTGAGAATCCAGACACACGCGTAGCTCCTGAAAAGGGGCAGCAGCCTTTCAGTAGTTGCACGGGCAGCAATCTAAATGACTGACTGATTTGGCCTTGTAACACTAACCAAAATGGCCATGATGTGCTGATACTGAAAAGGGCCGAAAGCAATACAGAATTATAAATACAAAACGAAATAGGAGTAATGAGGAATAGGGGTAAATGCGAGTAAGCTATCATGTACACCATTTGGAATACATTATATAGCCAGAGTAGACTCTAAGCCCACACCCACCACAGTAGTATAAGTTTATATGCTACCTATCTTCGCAGATGATCAAGAGATTGAAGAAATATCTTATATCAGAAATTATTCATGTAGTTAAGGGAGAAGAAATATGTCATGGGAGACTAGAATTCGAAAGTAGGAAAAGGAAGAGAACGAATAGTAGTAGGTAAATACGGAATGAGAAAGTAATGACAGAGGAAGCCGCCTAGTAAAATTTTGCACAGAGCGTGAACTAATGATTACTTACACTTGGTTTAAGAATCATGAAAGAAGGCTGTATATATTGAGGAGATCTGAAAGTTTTCAGAATGATTATGTAATAGTAAGACAGATTTTAAATTGTAAGACATTTCCAGAGGTAGATGTAGAATCTGACCACAATTTATTGGTTATGAATTGTAGAAATGGCAAAAAGATAGGAAAGTAAGGAGATGAGACCTGGATAAGTTGAAAGAACCAGAGGTTTTTGGGAGTTTCAGAGGGTGCATAGGGCAACGATTGACAAGAACAGACCAAAGGAACACAGTAGATGACGAATTGCTAGCTTTGACAAATGAAAAACCGAAGGCAGCAGAGCATCAAACATATAAAAAGATAAGGGCTGTAGAAATCCCTGAATAACATAGGAGGTAATGAATTAAACTGATGAAAGGAGAAAAAATAAAAATCCAGAGAATGAAGCTGACGAAAGGGAATATAAAAGTATAGAAAATGAGATTGACAGGAAATGCAAAATTGCTACAAGGGAATGACTAGATAACAAATGTAAGGGTAGGGAAGCATATTTCACTAAGGGAAAGATACATGCCATCTGCAGGAGAATCAAAGAGGGCTTTGGGGGAAAGAGAAGCAGCTGAATGAATATCCAGAACTCAGATTTAAAACAAGTACGAGGCAAACTAAGGAAAGCTGAATGGTGGTAGGAGTATACAGAGGATTTACAAAAGGGTGATTAATTTTAAGACAATTTTGCACACAGTGGAGAGGACGTAAATGGACATGATATGGGAGATGTGATACCACGAGAAGAATTTGACAGAGCACTGAAGAATCTATGTAGAGCCCTGGCACCTGGAGAAGACGACACTCGGTCAGATCTATTGAGTCTTGGGAGAGCCAGCCATGACAAAACTATTCCTTCTGCTGCGCAAGATATTTGACATAGGTGAAATCCTCAGACTTCAAGAAGAAGGTAATAATTCCAGATCCCAAAAAATTAGGTGCTTATGTGTGTGAATATTACTAAACTGTCAGTTTACTAAATCGTAGAGGCCCACTTCGGGAAAGAACTCTTAGGGTTCCGTACAAATGTAGAAACACACGAGGAAATACTGACCCTACGACATAATCTTAGAAGAAAGCTTAAGGAAAAGCTAGAAAGATTTTGACAATGCCGACTGAAATACTGTCTTTGAATTTCTGAAGGTAGTAGGCATAAAATATGGGGAGCGAAAGGCTGTTTATAATTTGTACAGAAACCAGACTGCAGTAATACGAGTCGAGCAGTATGAAAGGGAAACAGTGGTTCAGAAAGGCATGAGACAAGGTTGTTGCCTATATCTGATGTTATTCAGTCTACACGTCGAGCAAGCGGTAAAGAAAAAAGAAGATGGAGTAGGAATTAAAGTTCAGGAAAATGAAACGAAAACTTTGAAGTTTGCTGATTTCATCGTTATTCTGTCTAAAATAGCAAAGGACTTTGAAGACCATTTTAACGCTATGGACAACTTCTTGAAAGGAGGATATCAGATGAACATCAACGAAAGCAAAACAGGGATGAGATGTCATCTAATAAAATCAGGCGATGCCGAGTGCGTTAGATTAGGAAACGAGACACTAAAAATTGTAGATGGGTATTGCTAATTCGGTAGCGAAAGAAGTGGTGATGGCAAGTAGAGAGGATGTAAAATGTAGAGTGGCAGTGGCAAGAAAAGCGTTTCTAAAGAAGAGGAATTTGTTAACTTCGAATATAGATTTAAGTAGTAGTAATCCTTTCTGAAGGTCTTTGAAGTGTAGCCAAGTACTGATGTTAAATACGGACAATAAACAATTTAGGCAAAAAGAGAATAGAAACACTTCAGATATGGTGCTACAGATGAATGCTGAAGATCAGATGGGTAGATTACATAACTAATGAGGAAGCATTGACTAGAATTGTGAGACAGAAATTTGTGGCATAACTTGATTAGAAGAGAGGATTGGTTGCTAGGACGCATTCTGAGACATCAGGGGACCATCAGTTTAGAACTGTAGGCAAGTGTGGAGGCTAAAAATTGTAGAGAGAAATCAAGAGATGAATGTATACAGATTCAGAAGGAAGCAGGTAGCGGTAGTTATTCAGATATGAACAGGCTTGCACAGGACAGAGTAGCATGGAGAGCTGCATCGAACCTGTCTTCGGACTGAAGGCTATAACGAGCATCGCAAATTGCGGTAGCGCGAGATAATTTCTGAGCAGCTTATTACTTGCTCACTTCCCTACGCAACTAGTGCTCCTCAATTAACTATACTTTCTGGCATCATGTTGTATCGATAACTACCATGTTTCAAATTATCCAGGTGAGGTGTTCTTCTTGCGCAATTTCCATGCCGTTATCGTCATTTGCTGGTACTTCCCCACAGTGCTAGGTCATTTTTTAATTCAATTTCGGGTTGGTTAGCATAAATCACAGTAAAATTGACAGAGAGCAAAATTATTTAAATTCACTCTGTTTTAATTTTACTATGCTTTAAGTCCACTATTAGAGCGGATAAATATCTGTTAATCTCATTCTTGACATTGCATGGGGCTTATTTAAATATAATGTAAATAATTTTAATTTTTTTATTTTGTAGCTGTCTGTTCGGTTACACTGTCTCGTAAACGGTTGGCCCTGACTAGTTTTACTCCGCAATCTGACTGCATAGAATAACAACAAAGAATGAAAGGAAATTTCCATTAACACAATTAATTAATTAAGCCCCCAGCAACTATAAAAGCTACGAAACAAAAACTACGAAACAACAAAGCACAAGTGTAACTGTTCTGTGCGTGTAAGTGTGATTCAACGTACACATCTGGCACGGTTCTTCCTCAATAAGACAAGATATTTTAAATACCATTTACACTGAATTAATTAGAAAAAAAACTGAAATACTATAATTGCACATAGAAACCCGAATTACAGTCTAATACATGAACACAAGCCAGATGCTTTGTTGACTGAACCTGTGACCAAGAGGCATTGTTAGTTAGGAAATTTTAAAAAATAAATAAATGTTTTTTACCTTCATATATATTGACAAAAATACACTCTGATCGTTACAACATCTCCATTCGAACAACGTCTACTGTCTAGCCCATCAAAACAACTGCACACGACATGGCCTCAAATAGTACAGCTATCAACATCCTCTCAGCAAAGCACTAACCACCACAACTTCTGAACAAGCACTGCCAGTGGAGGCGGCGGAATAAAACTCTTTGGCGCGATATCTGGCGCTGTGACTCAGTGTAGCCACCTTTCATATGCCCTTCCTCCACGGGCTAGAATTTGATGGTATTTTTGCCAGAATTGGTGGTGAAAATACCACCAAATTCGTCAAAAAAAATACAGACAAAAATAAAAGATTATATTAATAAGTAAATATCACATAACTAGATAAATTTTGGCTTTGCACTGACCCTTCAATAACCTAATATATAAAATACAGTAAGGAATACAAATGCTTTCATACATGTGATTTTACATAATAGTTTACACAAGTATCATGTGGTTAAACAATTCAATCAATAGCGTCAGCAATGACGAATATGTGCAGGTAAGAGTCTCATAACATTTCATAAACAGTAAATACACAAAAAATCAGTTTATACAAATATTCACATAAAATCTTTTCAATAGTTCAATAAACAGGTAGCACTTCTCAGAGTAGTTGACAGTTCCAACAGAAGCACCCAGCAATGGTCAACAGGTGCAAATAGCAGTCTCATAATATTTCATCAGCAGTATTTAAACAGCTCCAACAGTAGCACCCAGAAATGTTGAACAGGTGCAAACACCAACAAGTGTCATTATGTCAGTAGAAGCAGTTCCATCAGTGGCACCCAGCAATGTTGAGCAGGTGCAGACACCAACAAGTGACATTATGTCAGTAGAAACAGTTCCACCAGTGGCACCCAGCAATGTTGAGCAGGTGCAGACACCAACAAGTGGCATCATTTCAATAGAAGCAGTTCTATCAGTGGCACCCAGCAATGTTGAACAGGTGCAGACACCAACTAGTGACATCATTTCAGTAGAAGCAGTTCCATCAGGGGCACCCAGCAATGTTGAGCAGGTGCAGACGGCAACAAGTAACATCATTTCAGTAGAAGCAGTTCCAACAGTGGCACCCAGTAATGTTGAACAGGTGCAGGTAACAGTCCATAATATTCACTATCACTAATTAGACAGTTCATCAGAGTTCATTAGCACAAATTAAACATTTCCAAGTGGCACCCACCAATGTTAATACGTGTAAGCACAAACAACAGTTTGAATGCACACACAATTGCTTTTACAAAATTATCATCAATGCTCTCACACTAAACATAAAAATAATAATAAACACACAAATGATATCAGGTAACTGTCATATTAACTATTACAAATACACAAATAACAGTAAACCTACAATATTTGTGGGTGTCAGTGCAAGCCACAACAAACAAGTAAAATAATATTTAGGAGATAGGTCGGTACCAATTATTTGGGATTAGGAAAGGAAAACACACAAAATACACTCACTCATATTTCATCCACATTAAGTGCTACTGTGTAATTGAATAGTGTTAACTGTGTAAATGCAATTCTGTCAAAGATTTGATGTTCGACATGTGTATCAAGTAGTAGTGGCAGCAGTGTATAACAGTCAATAATAGTTAGTCAACGTCATAGTCATCATGTCAAGACCAATGTTTGCCAAGCCAAATCAAAATGTACGGTTTCTGAACAACTGTCAGTGTGCCAAGATATGGCAATGCTTCCTCTCTCCAAAAAAAAAAAAAGTATATACTGCTTAGTGATTTAACAAAGTGTGTGTGTAGACAATCTTCCTTCCACCTGAGTGTTCTAGTCTGCCATTTTCATCCTCCTTGTTCCATATAAACCAACAAAAAAATATGCTCCTCACTTACTTTACCTCTTATCCACCAAAACTCCAATAATCATCAGCATCACATAATCTTAATACTTCAATAATACCTCTTACGTCGATACATATAAACCTTATCATCAATATCATTTACCTTACCTCTTGTCCACCAAAACTCCAATAATCATCAACTTCACACAATCTCAATACCTCAAAAATACCTCTTCAATACGTCGACACATATAAACCTTATCGCCAATATCATTTCATTTCCATAACAACTCTTTCCTCTAGTCAGTCTCCTCGAACAAGTAAAGATAAAATCCTAGTACAAACTTCAATTCATCATCCCATACAATCCGAAGACACAATGTCCACACACAACCTCTGTGTAATCCATCTGACCCAAATCGTCTACTCATTATGAATTATAAAATACATTTTGGTTACCTTGTCCATCATTCAATAAAAGAAATGCCTACATGACCTCTAACAGCCTTTAGTTTGAATAACTTTCAGTAAGTAAGTACGAGTACGGAGTGTGAATGATTATAATATTTCACACTGTGTACACCACTTCAAGAATCATGGCAAAACAGAAGCAAACATGTGGAGTATTTCTTGTGTCAAGTGTCACTTGCTATTTCAATTGCTCACGAAGAATGCAGTGTAATAGCTGTCAATGGTCTAAACCTAGTGTTGATATGTCATGTCGTTAGCTTCCTACATATTAGCATAAATTTATACAGCTTCCATAAAGCCTCCAGCTTATGTGACTTCTAAGAAGTTTCTTGTACTAATGGCGTTCGTCGAATTATAGCAGTTCATTTTCTTATCTTAAAAATATAAGGCACTGAGCGTAATCAAAACATGCAATAGCGAGTAAATATACCAGTGGAGAACAGAATGTCAACAAGTGGATGCAGCACAATTCCTACAACGAGGCTCTGCCGAGCAAACAATCTATAATTAATACCATAGTGTGACCTAAACTCCATTTTCGTACACCGCATATCAGTATTTCTATATACCAAATTAAAGAGTAGTTAGGACAACAAACAGAAATGTATAAATATGCAATCCATACGCAAAGCAGCAAATATGTATCTTACATAATAAACAGGTCATTAGCATCATATCAGCATAAGCAAATAAATGTTCATATTTAATCTTAATAAGAAAACATGAAGGCGCAAGCAGATAAATCACAAAGTATAACCTACATACATAATCATATCAGCACAATTAATCATGTGACAATTATAATTTAAATAAATAAGCACAGCAGGCACATAAAAAAAATAATGTGACCTCAGTGAAAAAGCATAGCAGCCAAGCGATGCATAATATACACAAGTAACAACCCTGTTCATTAATCAATCGTTGTGAAAATCAGTTAACACAAAGTATAAATCACGTAATCGCGAGCAGCAAATTACTTCTAAAGAACGTACCTAAGTGGAAATATGTTACCTGAAAAATAAACTCAATTAATAGTCACCTTTTTAGTTTATTAGTTTCTTCTTCGAAATTACATTCTTCCTGAAATTTTCTCGATAGCAAGTCCTCTTAACGTCGGACACACACAGAATTTACCTGAAGTTCTTAAATATTTTATACAACCGTATCCTGAAAAATACTGAACGTTAATAACATAATTTATCGAGTCACTATAGCTTTATACTGAATTTAATCAGAGAAATTAGACTGTGTATTTGTTTACGGCTGTCAGTGCATTCGCACTGCGTGCTCGATCAGCTGTAGGTACGCGTGACGTAGGAAGTAATTGTTTGCGGTCAACGACTGCCTTGTGCGGCGCGCAGACTTGACTGTTGCTTTGAGTATGTGCCGCCGCCGGAACACGGCGCGGTATCCTTGTACTCTCCGTGTGTTTACGTATAACTGTTAGTTTCTCAAAAGTATGTCATTCCACAAAAATTTTAACGTTCGACATATGATGTATTCCCTTGGAACGCCGAGATTTAAGAGTTTCTACTTCGACAGTGTTATCATGAATAATTTTGCGAACTCTATATGGACCGTTATAAAGCAGAAAAAATTTCCGACACAAGCCTTTTCCTTTGTGAGACAAACGATGAGACTTAATTAACACCTTTTGACCAACTGACACGTTTTTAAACGACCAGGACGTTTAGCTGATTTCTCTCTTCTAGCAGCCGCAGATGCAATATTTTGCAGAGCCAGGTTCACAACTTCAGAATGCCGCAGTTTCTGTGTAGGCGGAAAAGGAACGATTTCAGAAATGCGATTTGTCGGTGCTTTATTTTTTAATATCAATATAGGCGGTAAAGAAGTTGAATCATTAGGGAGTTCATTCAGAATGTTTTGAAAAATATGAAGATACTGATCCCACGTTCTGTGATTTTGATGACAATAAAGTCGACACAATTTATTGATTTCCTTCATCCATCTCTCTGAAGCGTTAGATTGAGGATGAAAAAGTGAAATGAAAATTGGTTTAATCTTACGACGCCGTAGAGTACGAAGCCAAATTTTAGAGCGAACCTGTGATCCATTATCTGATATAACCTTATCAACATGACCCACTTCTTTAAGAAAATGTTTGATGAAAGCATTAGATACTGAACGAGCTGTTGCTTTGCGTAAAGGTGTAAAGCACACATATTTTGATGTCAATTCCACTGCTACCAAAATGTACGCAAAACCATTAGTAGAACGAACCACTGGACCGAACGAATCGACTTCAGCCATGTCCTTTAATTTCGCTGGAATGATAGGAAACAACGGTGCTCTGTGAGAAATAGTTGGCGGCTTAGCCTTTTGACATAATTTGCATTTGGCAAGAACAGATCGAATACGTTTTTCCATATTACTGAAGTAGCAATTTTCTCGTAATTTATGAAAGCATTTTCTGGGACCAAAGTGTGCATAACTGAAATGTGTATACCAAATCAATTTAATAACCCACTCATCAGGAATGCAAACTAACCAAAAAGAGTTGTCAACCGATTTTCGTTTAAAAAGAACTTTCCAGATAGTTCGCAAAAACGAGGTGTGGCCAAATTGTCCAATCTAACAAAGTGTCTAAGAAAATTAGAGACACCAAGGAAACTACGAACATCACGTTTTGTAGTAGGAACAGCTTAATTACGAAAAGCGTCTAGTTTCTCTGGATCAGGAAAAATACCTTCTGTAGAAATAATACGACCAAGAAATTTCACCTGAGAACGACCAAATTCACTGTAATGCCAACTCTTGCAAAAATACGTAATAATGAATCCAAAATTTTGTTATGCTCACTCCAAGAACGTTTAGCAATAAGAATATCGTCAACATATGAAGTAATATTGTCACGAAGATAAACAGGTAAAATTTCGTTTAAACTACGAATGAATGCTGCAGAAGATATAGTAAGTCCAAACGGCAATTTCCGAAATCACTTTTGGGTAAAGTAGTCATATCCGGTTATTCTTTACCGACTCTCTAGATAGATTTATAGTTGAAGAGTTGTTTTTATAGATTGAAAGAATAGTAAGAGAGTAGGCAGCGGTGCAGAAAACTAAAAGGGAGATAGCACCACTACAGCTCGGGGCCCTGTGCACGCTACAGCACATATTCACTTAGTGTAGCGAATCCCCTGAGGACTTAAATAGCCGCACATAAATTCCAGTTTGTGACTTAGTGGCAAATTTGGTGGAAGTGCGTACATAAACTGATCTAACCATGCACATGGATGTATGTCATTCTTAGAATTGCGAAAGATCTTAAATTTCCGAACAGTCAAAAAGTGTTTATAGTCAAAGTTTTCGCCTCGTGGCGACAAAGACCTACCGCGTCTGTCCCAGTCCGAATGTCGATTATTGTCAAGTTCGCGCGCCTGGCGCTCTCTTCTTGCATCTCGTAAATGAAATAAATTATTTTCTTGAAAGCCCTCTGCTATCTGTGATTCTAAATTTCTTCTCCTGTCTTTTCCCACGATTTCGCTTTCAATTTCTTTGACTTGCTTTCGTAATGCCTCAAATTCCCTTTTAACGCGTTCATTAAATTTTCCCTGATTTTCAACATGTTTATTTATGTTCTGGTACTCTTCGGTTTCTGCAAATGGCAATGGAGCTGTATCATCTGAATCTCTGTCCCCATTTAAACTAAGACTTGTCAGTTTATCTGAAATCTCCTCAACTCTTTCCGATAAGTCACCTATTTGTTCTTTCTGTTTATTTACGTCTTCCATAAGTGTCGCGACTCGGGTTTCGGTATTGGCACATTTAGTAGTTAACTGTTCATACTGTTGTGTTAGGTTATTTATTCTGTCAATTGGTACTGATTCCTCGATTCTTTCAAATATTTCTTCCTTATCTTGTGCATGCTGTAAATTTAACTCTGATAATTTTTGTACTAGCACACGTTTTCTTTCTTCCTGGTCTCTATCATGTTCCTTTCATCTAATTTCTATTGAAATTAATCTATTATTGTGAGCATTCAAAATTGGTTGTATTTCTTCTCTAATTTCTTTCTTTAATTCATCTTTCATATTTTTGAAACATGTCCCTATTCGTGAGACTAATAATTGTTTCCATTGTTTTTAATTCAGATCCTAACTGTGATCCCAGTGAGCCTAGCCATGTTTCCTTTGTTCCCATCCGTGATCCCAAATTTAATATTGCACTCATCAACTGCTCCATATTAACTGGTTCGAAATTCTTTTCGCCCCTAACATTTCCCGCAAAACCAGCTTCCTTCGTCATAGCTTTAAAGCTATCTGTGTTCGATACTATTCCAGGATCTTCTGTCGTTAATCTAGTATTCTGAAAATTTTTTGATTGTGAAAAGTTTTGAACTGGTTCTGGACTATTTTCCCTGCTTATTAAATTATTTTCTACTTCATTATTCGTCATACTGTTCTCCTGTGTTGGCGAGTTCGCCATGTTAACAATTTCGTCATTCTCACTATCCATCATTTTTGGCTTTTTCATCGATCGCGTAATAATTTACAAAACATACAAAACTCGTCACTATACGAAAATTACACACAATATAACACTTTATCACCAACAATATTCACACGAAATGCTTCCCGACAAACACGCCTAACGAACAATTAAAACCTTCACAATTGCACAAAATTGTCAAACCCGTATACAAGGCATCAAAAATTAAATTCTGCAAAAATACCTTTAGAAGAAAGACAAGACAACTACAAATGTTCAATTACCAATTCTACACGTGCAATATAGACTACAATTACTAAACTACAAATTACTTCAACAATACTACTGTCTGCTATTTTACTATCAAAAGAATTCCAAAGGACGATCCGAAGCAGCGGTCGCCACGTGCAGGGGGCTTAATTAAATATAATGCAAATAATTTTAATTTTTTGATTTAGTAGCTATCTGTTCGGTTACGCTGTCTCGCAAACGGTTGGCCCTGACTAGTTTTACTCCGCAATCTGACTGCATAGAATAACAACAAAGAATGAAAGGAAATTTCCGTTAACACAATTAATTAATTAAGTCCCCAGCAACTATAAAATCTACGAAACAAAAACTACGAAACAACAAAGCACAAGTGTAACTGTTCTGTGTGTGGAGGTGTGATTCAATGTACACATCTGGCACGGTTCTTCCTCAATAAGACAAGATATTTTAAATACCATTTACACTGAATTAATTAGAAAAAAAAACTGAAATACTATAATTGCACATAGAAACCCGAATTACAGTCTAATACATGAACACAAGCCAGATGCTTTGTTGACTGAACCTGTGACCAAGAGGCATTGTTAGTTAGGAAATTTTAAAAAATAAATGTTTTTACCTTCATATATATTGACTAAAAATACACTCTGATCGTTGCAACATCTCCATTCGAACAACATCTACTGTCTAGCCCATCAAAACAACTGCACACGACCTGGCCTCAAATAGTACAGCTATCAACATCCTCTCAGCAAAGCACTAACCACCACAACTTCTGAACAAGCACTGCCAGTGGAGGCGGCGGAATAAAACACTTTGGCGCGATCTCTGGCGCTGTGACTCAGTGTAGCCACCTTTCAACATATATTTCAAGTTCCCCCGTTGTCCAAAGAATGTTCCTGGTGGTTAGGTGACACACAGTTAAGGAAAATAACCTGTTGTACCCCTAATTTGTTATTACTGTGACGGCGTTTTCGTTGTGTTCAGTGACCAAACTCAACGATCAGGAAAAGAACTGACACTGCACTCGCTCGTCTTGTATGATCAAAGATTTTTCTTACAAGCATTCAATTTACACTCCTCGAGTATGAGCTGGGACAAACCAGACACAACTATCATAACGTATTTCTTATTTTTAGCATGTGTGGTTCCGATTAGAGAATATTCCTTCAATTTTTCTGTCCTCAATAAATTTCATCGTTGTAGGTGCGAGTGGACAGCAAGCATTAAAACGGCTGATAAGTCAGGATATTAACAACGTAACTTGTTCCCAATATGGGACCAGCAAATATTAACCACAACACAATGTGATTACCAGCATGAGGACCTTCAAAATTACCTCTGCAGTTTTATACAGACAAAATCGTATTCTCAAACATCAAAATCTAAAGTCGACAGTCTTCCCTGTTCAGTAATCGGGAATAAATAGCACTGAATGGGATCTTGCCTATTAAATTTTTCCCAAAAGACTAGTACTGATATCAAGAATCTTCGTATCAAACATTGTCAGAGAACAAATGAGTATATTTGTTTGTCCTTTGATGTGGCACTATCACTAGAGATTATTATAGAGGTAACAGTAGAAATTACCAGCTTGTATGTAGATATTTCAGGTCGCTTCTGGAACGACATATTTTCTGCAGATTTGGACAAGAGGATGGAAGATCCAGTCCCAATGCTGCAAAGCCCTCAAATTATCCTCAGTACTGATGAGACGTGGCCGATATGCATATACACACTAAGAGAAAACGCTTACTGGTGCGCTACGAAGAAATTATCCGAATGGGATGGAAATCGGCAGACGTGATGTACATGCAGAGACCCATAAATGATTAAAATTTCAGAAAAATTGAGTGATATACTCAAGAAAAAGAGCTTCACAAACTGAGCAACTCACTAATGTAGTAATCCATCTCTGGTCCTTGTGCAAGCAGTTATACGGCTTGGCACTAATTGACAGACTTACTTACTGTAATATATGATAATTAGTCGAAACCCTCAGCTGCCGACAGGTGTTGTTGATATACCTTGATGGGGACAGCTGAAAATGTGTGCCCCGACCGGGACTCGAACCTGGGATCTCCTGCTTACATGGCAGTCGCTCAATCCATCTGAGCCACTGAGAACAAAGATGGATAGCGCGACTTATCCCTTGCACGCTTCCCATGAGACTTACTGGATGTCGTGTTAAATTCTGTCAAGCTGGTGTGTTAAATCGCCAGAATCCCGACCTGGTTGGAGGGTCCTGCCCATAATCGTCAAAACGTTTTCAACTGGGGACAGATGCGGCGACCTTGCTTCCAAGGTAGGATTTGGCTAGCAAGAGGGCAAGCAGTTGAAGCTCTCGCCCACCGAGCGGGCATCATCAAGCTGTAATATAAGCTGACGGTATCTTGCCTGAAAGGCAACAAAACGGGTTGCATGTAAAACATTCTCGGTATTCTTGCCGCGTCAGTTCTGGATAAAATCTCGAGCTTTCGACGATTACCTCCATCGTCATCGTTAGGAGCTGACTGTTTTTTTTTTCTTTATGGTGATTTCATTCCCCTGCCCCATATGGGCAGCGGAGGGCTGTCAGCGGCACAATCCGCCGCTTTTCAGCCGAGTGACATGACAACTTAAAATAAGAATAAAATGTTACATAAATAGGCGATGAAGGGGAAATTAAAACAGAATAATGGGAGAAAATGGAGGTAAAAAATAGACTAACACGGAGACGTTCATGGAGGACAGTTAAAAAAAAAGTCACCAGAAAGTTAAAAAACACAGTTGGCGATTCATCAAAACTCAGAGAAGAGACTGAATGGACATGCACAGGTTAAAAGTCGGCCACAGTAGTAAAAACACTCCGGAACAACACACTTAAAACCCACTTGGAGCACACATGACAAATAATAAAACTGCCAGGCAGGACCTGCCGAGGGAAAGGGCAGAGAGGATGGAAAAGGAGGGGAGAGCAAGGGGCAGCAGGGGAAGCGGCGGGATGAAGAGAGGAGGGGCATCAGTGGGTACATGAAGAGGCAGGAGACACGTGGGGCGGGAGAGGAAGAGGGAAGACAGGGCAGGAGGGAGTGCAGAGACACTGAAAGGAGGCACAAGAGAGGGAGGGGGAGTAGGAGGGAGAAGCCGCACAGGAGGAGGGAGGGGGAGGAGAGGGAGCCCTGAGGAGGAGGCAGGAAGATGGAGTTAGAGTTGGTAGGAAGGGTAGAGCTGACTGTCTTCACTGCTGCTGTGGTAGCCTCTTTATAGCCTGAAGACAGCTTCTGATTGGTCGGCTTATGATTGGTTGGCGATTACGTACTGCTGTCGCAGACGGTGTCACTGTGCGCCCCAATGGCGCCGCCGCTTCCGTTTGAACGTGAACACTGGAAGGAACGTCTCTGCTGCTTCTCTGCATCAAGCGCTCGTTTCCATGCACAGCTCAGATGGTGACCTCTATCGCGGTTAAAGTTCTTTTGGCTCATTCTTATTTGAACAGCCTCCTTAATAACAGAATCCCAGTACGTGGAGGCTAGGGGACAGAATTTTAGTTTCATCGAAAAATATTTTATGTTTGTTCGTGAAGCTGTGCTCCGCAATTGCCGATTTCACCAGTTCTCTATTTTCAATATGGCGTTGGTGTTCTGCACAGAGGTCGGAAACGGTACGAATTGTCGGACCTATATAATTGCTTCCACACTCACAGGGTATGTTATAAACTCCAGGGACCCTGAGGCCGAGATTGTCCTTAACAGGGCGCATCATCTCCTTAATTTTCTTAGGAGGACGAAAAATCGCTTATACCTCGTCTACGCAGGACTCTTCCTATTTTGCTGGAAATCGCGCCACAAAAAGGAAGAACCGCAATCGGTGTTTCATCCTGTGAGGTTGCAGCATTTTCACGTTTCCTTCGTGTGGAGAACGCTGCCTCTATATCGCGTGATAGCCATTCTTTCGGAACACTCTCTTCAGATGGTTAATCTCGGACCTTAAGTGGTCCTCGTCAGAAACAGTTTTCGCTCTATATACCAACGTGTTCAAAACGGCTCTCTTCTGAGCAGGATGATGCAAACTCTGTGCATTCAGCTATAAATCGGTATGCGTCGGCTTACGGTATACAGAGTGGCCAAGAAAGTTGGTGACTGAAATTTCGTAAATAGATCCCGCCGCGACGAAAAACGTCTTTGCTTTAATGACTTCCATTCCAACTCGCGTATCATATCTGCCACACTCACTCCCCTATTACGTGATAATACAAAACGAGCTTGCCCTTTTTTGCACCCTTTCGATGTCCTCCGTCATTTCCACCTGGTAAGGATCCCACACCGCGCAGCAATATTCTAACAGAGGACGAACGAGTGTAGTGTAAGCTGTCTCTTTAGTGGACTTGTTGCATCTTCTAAGTTTCCTGCCAATGAAATGCAACCTTTGGCTCGCCTTCCACACAGTGTTATCTATGTGGTCTTTCCAACTGAAGTTGTTCGTAATTTTTACACCTAGGTACTTAGTTGAATTGACAGCCTTGAGAATTGTACTATTTATCGAGTAATCGAATTCCGACAGATTTCTTTTGGAACTCATGTGGATCACCTCACACTTTTCGTTATTTAGCGTCAACTGCCACCTGCCACACCATACAGCAATCTTTTCTAAATCGCTTTGCAACTGATACTGGTCTTCGAATGACCTTACTAGACGGTAAATTACAGCATCATCTGCGAACAACCTAAGAGAACTGCTCAGATTGTCACCCAGGTCATTTATATAGATTAGGAACAGCAGAGGTCCCAGGACGCTTCCCTGGGGAACACCTGATATCACTTCAGTTTTACTCGATGATTTGCCGTCTATTACTACGAACTGCGACCTTCCTGACAGGAAATCACGAATCCAGTTGCACAACTGAGACGATACCCCATAGGCCCGCAGCTTGATTAGAAGTCGCTTGTGAGGAACGGTGTCAAAAGCTTTCCGGAAATCTAGAAATACGGAATCAACTTGAAATCCCCTGTCGATAGCGGCCATTACTTCGTGCGAATAAAGAGCTAGCTGCGTTGCACAAGAACGATGTTTTCTGACACCATGCTGATTACGTATCAATAGATCGTTCCCTTCGAGGTGATTAATAATGTCTGAATACAGTATATGCTCCAAAACCCTACTGCAAACCGATGTCAATGATATAGGTCTATAGTTCGATGGGTTACTCCTACTACCCTTCTTAAACACTGGTGCGACCTGCGCAATTTTCCAATTTGTAGGTACAGATCCATCGGTGAGCGAGCGGTTGTGTATGATATCTAAGTAGGGAGCTATTGTATCAGCGTAATCTGAAAGGAACCTAATCGGTTTATAATCTGGACTTGAAGACTTGCCCGTATCAAGCGACTTGAGTTGCTTCGCAACCCCTAAGGTATCTACTTCTAAGAAACTCATGCTAGCAGCTGTTTGTGTTTCAAATTCTGGAATATTCCATTCGTCTTCCCCGGTGAAGGAATTTCGGAAAACTGCGTTCAATAACTCCGCTTTAGCGGCACAGTCGTCGGTAACAGTACCATCGGCACTGCGCAGCGAAGGTATTGACTGCGTCTTGCCGCTTGTGTACTTTACATACGACCAGAATTTCATCGGATTTTCTACCAAATTTCGAGGCAATATTTCGTTGTGGAACCTATTAAAGGCATCTCGCATTGAAGTCCGTGCCAAATTTCGCGCGTCTGTAAATTTTAGCCAATCTTCGGGATTTCGCGTTCTTCTGAACTTCGCATGCTTTATCCGTTGCCTCTGCAACAGCGTTCGGACCTGTTTTGTGTACCATGGGGGATCAGTTCCATCTCTTACCAATTTATGAGGTATGAATCTCTCAATTGCTGTTGCTACTATATCTTTGAATTTGAGCCACATTTCGTCTACATTTGCATAGTCAGTTCGGAAGGAATGGAGATTGTCTCTTAGGAAGGCTTATAGTGACACTTTATCCGCTTTTTTAAATAAAATTATTTTGCGTTTGTTTCTGGTGGATTTGGAAGAAACGGTATTGAGCCTAGCTACAACGACCTTGTGATCACTAATCCCTGTATCAGTCATGATGCTCTCTATTAGCTCTGGATTGTTTGTGGCTAAGAGGTCAAGTGTGTTTTCGCAACCATTTAAAATTCGCGTGGGTTCGTGGAGTAACTGCTCGAAATAATTTTCGGAGAAAGCATTTAGGACAATCTCGGAAGATGTTTTCTGCCTACCACCGGTTTTGAACAAGTATTTTTGCCAACATATCGAGGGAAGGTTGAAGTCCCCACCAACTATAACCGTATGAGTGGGGTATTTATTTGTTACGAAACTCAAATTTTCTCTGAACTGTTGAGCAACCATATCATCGGAGTCTGGGGGTCGGTAGAAGGAGCCAATTACTAACTTAGTTCGGCTGTTAAGTATAACCTCTACCCATACCAATTCGCACGGAGTATCTACTACGACTTCACTACAAGATAAACCACTACTGAAAGACATAAACACTCCACCACCAATTCTGCCTAATCTATATTTCCTGAACACCGTATGAGACTTCGTAAAAATTTCTGCAGAACTTATTTCAGGCTTTCTGTACCTATAACGATTTCAGCTTCTGTGCTTTCTATTAGCGCTTGAAGCTCAGGAATTTTCCCGGCACAACTACAACAATTTACAACTACAATTCCGACTGTTCCTTGATCCAAGCACGTCCTGTATTTGCCATGCACCCTTTGAGATTGCAGCCCACCCCGTACTTTCTCGATGCCTTGTAACCTAAAAAACCGCCCGGTCCACGCCACACAGCCTCCGCTACCCGTGTAGCCGCCAGCTGAGTGTAGTGAACTCCTGACCTATTCAGCGGAACCCGAAACCCCACCACCCTACGGCGCAAGTCAAGGGTGCTGCAAACGTCGTCGAACTGTTCGTGCAGATGGTTGTTGTGTTGCAAACTTCCCCATTTGTTGACTCAGGGATCGAGACGTGGCTGCACGATCCGTTTCAGCCATGCGGATAAGGTGCCTGTCATCTAGACTGCTAGTGATACGAGGCCGTTGAGATCCAGCACGTCGTTCCGTATTACCCTCCTGAACCCACCGATTCCATATTCTGCTAACAGTCATTCGATCTCGACCAACGCGAGCAGCAACGTCGCGATACGATAAACCGCAATCGCGACAGGCTACAATCCGACCTTTATCAAAGTCGGAAACGTGATGGTACGCATTTCTCCTCTTTACACGAGGCATCACAACAACGTTTCACCAGGCAACGCCGGTCAACTGCTGTTTGTGTACGAGAAGTCGGTTGAAAACTTTCCTCATGTCAGCACGTTGTAGGTTTCGCCGCCGGCGCCAACCTTGTGTGAATACTCTGAAAAGCTAACCATTTGCATACTACAGCATCTTCTTCCTGTCGGTTAAATTTCGCATCTGTAGCACGTCATGTTCGTGGTGTAGTAATTTCAATGGCCAGTAGTGTAAATAATGTATTATGAACGTTCTAGTGCCACTCCAGGAAACTGACTGGTTCTAAGCACCATTCTGAATGTTTTTATTTCACGTGCCGTTAATACAGAGACGCTACGTTTCATTTGTGACCATACAATTACAGAAATACAGCGAAAATACTTTAATTAGTAAAACGGTAGTCAACAAAACCGTTTCGCATTTCTGTTAAGCTTTTCACTAAGGAATAAAATAAGTAAATTCAGGGAGAAAATTGACTGCATCGATTTCTATACCTCACACAATTTCATCCTTGGGATCAGATTTGCCAAGTTTACTGTAGAACTCCCTGAGTTGTTGCGGACGAAATGGCAAAGTTGTTAACAGGTCTTCTTGTTTTCTAACTGATTAACATGGGTGGTCTTTGAGACGAAGCACGGTATTGCATGCGTCTGCAGAGGTCTTTTCTCCTTTACATTGACATGCTTCCATTCTTCTGTTTGTGGGTAACAGTTTTTGTACAGCTGTTAGAAGTGGACGAGTATAATGAATTTTGAATTTACTGGTACTAAACTTGGAGATCTTACCTGCCTGCATTGACAACAATGTTTCAGAGCTTCTTTAAAATCATAGAAGTCAGACATATGTATTGTAATTGCCTGGAATGGGTTCATAACTTTCGCTGACTCAAGAGTCTTGTGGAACAAAGGCCCTGCTTCCTTTCATCGTTTCTCCGTAACTGCAAAATATCTGTCCCAGCTCAGAAAGCTGTGTCAACTCACCAAAACATTGCATTTTCTATCTTCAAATCATATAGGGCTAAATGGAGGAGACCTTGAGTCCTGATACTTGGCACTTCACTGGGAAGCGGTGCTACTTACAAAGACTATGTCCCATCTACTAATGAATGTTTCAAACATTTCCTCCGCGTTTTGACTCTTGGAACAAGTCCAGGGACATGCAGTATAGTACAGAGAACAACACAGCACTGAAAATGCACTTCGTGAAAAAATGGCACTCAGAATGTGTTCCATTTCCATTTTTCAATTGGCAGCTTTCATAAATGTATTATGTTATAACCCTCTAAAAAACCAATTATAACAAGGACGCGATAACTCCGGCTTAGGCCCCCGAGTACTGATCGTCAAAAATCGGCACCATTCGGGACACGGACACTTAGTGTGGACTGTTCTCTGTTTCATTTTCAGGTCGCTGCCACCACAGTGGCCCCTAGTGTGACGCTGCAACTGCCTGAAGAAGTGTTGTTTGTCTGTGCAAGCGATATCTAGTTAATTAATAACAGCAACTGTATTTTAATCATTAGTGTATACCAGTCACGACAACAAATGTTTTGAATGTAATTTCTCTTCTAGTCATTGCGTTGTATTGTAACAGCCTTAATTTAATGTAATGTTCCTAGCTACAAATAGGTACCGCATTTGAAGATAACCGTCTCTAATGCGCGCTCACTTCGTGTCATGCCGGTGACTTCTCAGCACTAGAAGACAAACAGTAAAACATTCCCTCCCTCACATCCCCTAACCATAAAGTGGCCGCGCTACTTACCACTCTCTCCCTTAGGCAAGCAGCCAGCTTCGTTTGTCTCGCAAACAAATTCAGCACATCTTAAAACTCTATAGTCTCTAAGGATTCTTTCTTTTGTTACAGAGCAGGAGAACGACACTCTCAAGAAGTTCTATAACATTAGTTGACATTTTTTGGGTTCTGCTGTCAGTTGCTAGTCGCATATTATCATAATATAGACAGAGAACCGCGGGACACACGAATAGTTGATTCCGGCCGCAATTGACCTTAACAAGCCGTGTCATATACAAACATTGTCAGACCTACATTAAGTGACATTATCACTGGATTCTCTTCCCTTGTCAGAATCATCTTACGTCCCCATTAGTTTTAAGAATACTTTCTACTTTAACGTGTTGGTACATGGCATTGTGCAACTACGCGGTAAACTGAGAAATTGGGAGGACCATTCAAAAATTCCGGTAGCCGCCTTGTTAGCGTCAGGAACTCCTTAAATGCAAGTGGCGGAAAAGGTAAATGAACAAGTTGCTGCAGTATCTTACTGATAAAATTCAACTGTGTCATAAGTAATGACACGACCTGTGAACCTTGCCTAATCTGGGAAAAATTCTTAGCTAATGCACTGTCCAGGTGTGACTCCTGACCCGCTGTGACATCTTTACTTCTGCCAGTAACTCTTTTCCCAGGTTTGAAACTTCGAAAATGTAGACCTAGACACCTTGCTGGAGTGCTGTCTAACCGTTTGAACCCTTATAAGTTCTGACATAATTCAATGTGGTTTACTCTGAAAGTCTAACTGAGACAGCGAGATTTACATTACCTGATTACATCGCCAAATCGTCTACGATATCTTCCGACATTACAATAGTGCCGTCAAATATACTGCCATCTTCATTTCGAGAACTCGCGGCTACCTAGAATGAAACCGCCTGTCTCATGAGTGCGAGGTCGCAAAACACCATTGTTGATTACGCCATTCGACGTCTCGCATATTGTCTACGGTTCAACCACAATGTTACCTGCTAATGACAGCAGGGGTCGAGTCTGGAGGTATCCAACGGTGAACACAGCATTAGGCTACGGAGCGTAGTTGAATTGCTTCGTCCACGAGTAATTAAAACAGTGCTACAGTCCAAATGGTATTGATACAAAGCAGAGCAACGACTACGATAAACAAAGTAAACATTGCGTTATATCTACAACAACAGTTGCCGAAGCTGAAGTTTCGTCAGAAAGTAACCCAAGAAATTTCGCAGAGCGAGAAACAAGTGGCAGATGAAATATTAGCGTTTCTGCAAGGTGAGTCAGTGGAATGTCTGGTGTAGAGTGCGCTCCACTGTGCGGACAATGTACATGAGGAGTACAATCATGACGAAAAGTGTTTAACAAGCGAAAGTTATACTGAAACAGAGGTTTAGCTATGTAGTTCATCATCCTTGTAGGTCGGGTAGGCTCAAAACCCGTCGCCAATGAAACGCAGTAAAGGACAGTCGTTGTCCAAGAAGCGGATACTTAACACAATTACGTACATGGGATATCATTTGCAGCAAAAATTATGAATAGATTTAGAGTAAGTGTGACAGTGTAGTGCATAAGAAAAACTACGGATATTCAAAGCAGGACAAGGCGCTCTCGTTACAAAAACTGGTGTTTCAGTTTCAGCGTTTCAAGGATGCTCGATACAATTTACAGGGTGCGCCTGGTAGTGACCCACTAAGTTACGCACATCAAACTGCGACATAGGTTACAGTGATTTCAAGGGAAGCAGTGGATGGCTGTATAACTTCAGACAGTTACACAACTGGAAGACGTAAGATACAAAATTTCGAACAATGCGTGAACTTGACAGTGCACAGCAAACTGTGCAATCGGCCCGAAAATTTATAGTTGAGATAAAAATACTAATCCCATCTTTCTGCAAGGCATTTGTTTTCATCTCTGACAAATCGGGAAGGAGGGAATCCTGGAAATTAGAGGTGCCAAGAGAGTTGTATCGAGATCAGCTAACATCAAGATCGTATGAACCATACTGTGAAAAGGCATTTTTTGGGCAGTCAAACATGTACAGGCGTAAAACACAATACTTGAAAGACAGTGCTACATTCCAGCAGTACTACAAGCGCTCTTTCCCATTCTACAGCTTCAGGTGATCCAAATTATGTCGAAAGTGGAGGTGGCACTTAGTTGGTAATGGGTCAAAGATTCAAAGCCTTTAAGCGTTCTTTGTCTCCTTCTACACACAGCGCAAAGAGTGATGAAGTCACAATCACTTCATTTGTAATACGAATGTGTCACAAACTGATGAGCATTGTTACAGCCCCAATGAGCAATATCCCAATTTTTCTTCCAGCGCATAATACTCTACTGCCCATTGAAATTGCTACACCAAGAAGAAATGCAGATGATAAACGAGTATTCATTGGGAAAATATATTATACTAGAACTGACATATGATTACATTTTCACGCAATTTGGGTGCATAGATCCTGAGAAATCAGTACCGAGAACAACCACCTCTGGCCGTCATAACGGCCTTGATACGCCTAGACATTGAGTTAAACAGAGCTAGGATGGCGTGTACAGGTACAGCTGCCCATGCAGCTTCAACACGATACCACAGTTCATCAAGAGTAGTGACTGGCGTATTGTGACGAGCCAGTTTCTCGGCCTCCATTGACCAGACGTTTTCGATTGGTGAGAGATGTGGAGAATGTGCTGGCCAGGGCAGCAGTCGAACATTTTCTGTATCCAGAAAGGCCCGTACAAGACCTGCAACATGCGGTCGTGCATTATCCTGCTGAAATTTAGGGTTTCGCAGGGATCGAATGAAGGGTAGAGCCACGGGTCGTAAGACATCTGAAATGTAACGTCCACTGTTCAAAGTGCCGTCAATGCGAACAAGAGGTGACCGAGACGTGTAACCAATGGCACCCCATACCATACGCCGGGTTATACGCCAGTATGGCGATGACGAATATACGCTTCCAATGTGCATTCACCGCCATGTCGCCAAACACGAATGCGACCGTCTTGATGCTGTAAACAGAACCTGGATTCATCCAAAAAAACGACGTTTTGCCAATCGTGCACCCAGGTTCGTCGTTGAGTACACCATCGCAGGCGCTCCTGTCTGTGATGCAGCGTCAAGGGTAGCCGCAGCCATGGTCTCCGAGCTGATAGTCCATGCAGCTGCAAACGTTGTCGAACTGTTCGTGCAGATGGTTGTTGTGTTTCAAATGTCCCCATCTGTTCACTCAGGGATCGAGACGTGGCTGCACGGTCTGTTACAGCCATGCGGATAAGATGCCTGTCATCTCGACTGCTAGTGATACGAAGCCGTTGGGATCCAGCACGGCGTTCCGTATTACCCTCCTGAACCCACCGATTGCATATTATGCTAACAGTCATTCGATCTCGACCAACGCGATCAGCAATGTCGCGATACGATAAACTGCAATCGCGATAGGCTACAATCCGACTTTTATCAAAGTCGGAAACGTGATGGCACGCATTTCTCCTCCTTACACGAGGCATCACAACAACGTTTCACCAGGCAACGCCGGTCAACTGCTGTTTGTGTATGAGAAATCGGTTGGAGACCTCATGTCAGCAAGTTTTAGGTGTCGCCAACGGCGCCAACCTTGTGTGAATGCTCTGAAAAACTAATCATTTGCATATCACAGCATGTCGGTTAAATTTCGCTTCTGTCGCACGTCATGTTCGTGGTGGAGCAATTTTAATGGCCAGTAGTGTATATTTAACGGCGTGCGATAGTGAAATAATTTCACAGGAGGCCTTCGATCGGGAAAGTATCAATTTCGTCTCCTGCATCTGTGAAGACAGTCTGGAGGAATTTTCGCTCTGAAATAATAGTGAACTGAGATGGCTGAGTACTTTTATTTAATATATCCATCAGCATCATCACAAGAAAAATCATATTCAGACATTGCTATACTCCTCTAAGGAAGATAGGACAGTGGGTGAGTTACTTTGAACAGTTCAATGACAGGATTATTGTCATCAAAATCAACACTCTCGGCTAGGAGACCCTTTCTGGGGCTGTTCGGCCACCCAGGTCAAGTTTTTATTTCTTTTCACTCCACTTCGGCGCCTTGCTTGTTGATGACGATGAAACGATTATGAAGACAACACAACGCCCACTCCCCGAGCTGATAACATATCCGCAACGACCGGGAATCGAATCCGGGCCGTTTGCCTGCACAATCGGCCGTGCTCACCACTCAGCTACGGAGGCGGAAGCAAGTAAACACTGCCGACAGATCGGGTATCCATGCAGATGGCACAAGTAGAAGACAGAGAGAGAGAGAGAGAGAGAGAGAGAAAGAGAGAGAATGTACGACAGTGAACGTGTGATTCATTGTACACAAGGAGATCAGAATCCATAGTGTGATTGTGTGATTGGAACGCTGCAGTAGAGGAAACAATAGAAGGCAGAGTTCGGGAAAATATGGTCTCGGTAGTAAGAATAAGCAAGGAGAAATGCTAGTTGAGATCTGAGATCAATTTCAGCTAGCAATAACGAACAGTGGTTCTAATATTACAGGAGGAGGCGGTACACGTGGAAAAAGACAAGTTACGAGAATGTGTGGATCACATCATGGCCAGGCAGAGATTTGTAAACCAACTATGGGACTGTAAGGCGTAGCCAGGAGCAGATACAGAATCAGATAGTATCGGGTGTGGGAAAAAAATAGTTTCTAATGTTTTCTGAAATGATTTCTCTAAAGGTAAGAAAAATGAAACATTTGACGTGCCATTGAATGATACTCTAAATCGTATATAGAGAAAATGTGACATGTCACATCTTTTTCTAACGAATTTTATTTCTTCCTTTTTCAGAAATTATTTCACAAAACAACTGCCCAGTTTTTAACCAACTTGTTATTTTCAAGTTGTGTTCAGGAAGTAGGAAAAATAATCTAAATATCAATCGACATTCTGTTACTGTACAGAATCTGTAGATCAAGAGAGAGAAAGCTGTACTTTGATATTTATTTTATCAAAATGAGAGAAATAATTCTACCTTTTCTACGACAAAGTGTAACTTTCTAAGGACGAAATAGTCAGGCCTTAAAAAGATGAACTGTTTGGCAGTTTATCTACATAGCTAGCAACAAATATTGGTGAAATATTTCGATTTTCCCTGACTATTTAAGTTCTTCTTAATTATCCTGATTACTTTCAAGCAATGAAATCTGTTTTCGCAAAGGTAGACCACATGCTGGTGAATTGTCAACTTGATACCGATTTGTTCATTCCAATTCCTCGTTTTGTTATGAATATTCGGAAACGCTACACTGAATGTTTTCTAGGGAATGTTTTTTTTAGATCCGTTCGAGCATTTCACCAAAGATCGTCCGACTTATTAATGTGGAAAGAAGTTAATGGAATACTGAGGTATACGTCTCGTTATTTCTCAGTTTTTGAAGTATGCTAAGGACGTGGATACTGCTGTAAGGAATACCAGAATACGAGTAGGTAATTCATTTGCAGAGTAGTGGACATCCCTAAAAAGAAAAATCATAGATATTGTAAAGACAAACGTAGGTACAAGGAAGACAACTGCGAAGAAACCTTTGAAAACAGAAGAAATACTTCAATTGATCGACGACAGAAAGCAGAACAAAATGTTCGGGAAAAGAGAAAACAGCAATATACTCTATGTGATCAAAAGTATCCGGACACCCGGCTAAAAATGACTTACAGGTTCGTGGTGTCCTACATCGGTAATGCTGGAATTTCAATATGGTATTGGCGCACCCTTAGCCTTGATGGCAGTTTCCTCTCTCTCCTCTTACGTTCAGTCAGGTGCTGGAAGGTTTCTTGTGGAATGGCAGCCCATTCTTCACGGAGTGCTGCACTGAGGAGAGGCATCGACGTCGGTCGGTGAGGCCTGGCACGAAGTCGGCGTTCCAAAACTCCCAAAGGTGTTCTATAGGATTCAGGTCAGGACTCTGTGCAGGCCAGTCCATTACTGGGATGTAATTCTCGTGCAACCACTCCGCCACAGGCCGTGCGCTATGAACAGGTGCTGGATCGTGTTGAAAGATGCAATCACCATCCCCGAATTGCTCTTCAACAGCAGGAAACAAGAAGGCGCTTAAAACATCAATGTAAGCCTGTGCTGTGACAGTGCCACGCTAAAAACTAGGGGTGCAAGCCCCCTCCATAACACACCATAACACCACCGCCTACGAATTTTGTTGTTGCCACTACACACGCTGGCAGATGACGTTCACAGAGCATTCGCCGTACCCACACACCCCATCGGATCACCACATTGTGTACCGTGATTCGTTACTCCACACAACGTTTTTCCACTGTTCAATCGTACAATGTTTACGCCCCTTACACCAAGCCAGGCGTCGTTTGGCACTAACCGGCGAGACGTGTGGCTTATGAGCAGCCACTGGACCATGAAATACAAGTTTCCTCACCTCCCGCCTAACTTTCGTAGTACTTGCAGTGGATCCTGATACAGTTTGGAATTCGTTTGTGATGGTCTGGTTAGACGTCTGCCTATTACACATTACGACCCTCTTCAACTGTCGGTAGTCTCTATCAGTGTACAGACGAGGCCGGCGTGTACGCTTTTGTGCTGTACGTGTCCCTTCACGTTTTCACTTCACCATCACATCGGAAATAGTGGAACTAGGGATGTTTAGGAGTGTGGAAATCTCGTGAACAGACGTCTGACACAAGTAACACCCAATTACGTGACCACGTTCGAAATCCGTGAGTTCCGAGGAGCCCCCCCATTCTGCTCTCTCACGATGTCTAGTGACTACTGAGGTCGTTGATATGGAGTACCTGGCAGTAGGTGGCAGCACAATTCACCTAGTATGAAAAAGGTACACGTTTGTTCATATTTCTTGGAATGAAGTAAACAGAGAGTGAAGGTAAGCTAAGGTAACACGGGTGCAAAAAAAAGGGGAAGAAATCGAAAAGCAATGGTCCTCGGTAGAATAGATTAAGCTTCGATGAAATAAGGCGAATGACACGGGTAACGATATAGCAGTTTCTGAAATCAATGGAGAAGAAGCAACGAAACTAATTAAGTCGGCTTGCGCAATCTATGAATTTAGTCATCAGACTTTAGCGAAAATAATCGGTCCAGTCACATTAATATGAGGACCGCCTACGTTCGATATCATCGTCCAGTTACTACTCACAGACAGCAGGTTGCAGCACAGGCAGTGGAGGAGGGTAAACAAAGCGTGTCGGGAGAAGGGGGGGGGGGGGGGGGGGAGGGGCCAGAGGCGATCACAGAAAAGAGTACAGCCGTTGACGTAATGCGGAACGGAGCCATTTACCTAACGTTCAAAACGGCTTGACCATTGGCTATCAGGCCGAGGGTGAAAGCATTTCCGAAACGCTAAGTCCGTCAACTGTTCACCTGCCGTCGTGGTTGAAGTATACCGTGCGTGGCAAAATGGCGCTGTCCGAAACGGCCACCGAGGGAACTGGTGCACCACGGGCATTATAGATGACAATCATGAATGCCGGCTGCGGAGATGTGTACGGGCGAATAGACGTGCAACTGTTGAGCAACTGACCTCCCAGATGAACAAAGGGGATAACAACAGTTACGACCGTTCAGCGAACGTTGCTGCGAATGGGCCTCTGCAGCACGTGCGCCGGCCGGAGTTGCCGAGCGGTTCTGGGCGCTTCAGTCTGGAACCGCGCGACCGCTACGGTCGCAGGTTCGAATCCTGCCTCGGGCATGGATGTGTGTGATGTCCTTAGTTTAGTTAGGTTTAAGTAGTTCTAAGTTCTAGGGGACTGATGACCACAGATGTTAAGTCCCATAGTGCTCAGAGCCATTTTAACCATTTTTTTTTTTTTCAGTAGGTGCCTGGTTCCCAATCTCGCATCTGAACGTTCACTGAGTGGTGACAGATGGCCTTTTCAGGTGAATCTGGTTTCACCGTCCAGCAGACAGATGGCCGTTGACATGTTTGGCGTGAAACGTCTGCAAGCGAGCACCCTGAGACAGTTATGGCCTGGGAAATGTTTTCGTGGCATTCGCTGGGTAAACTCGTCATTCTGGAAGGCATAATGGATCAACAGAAGTATGCCTCTATCCTTGGGGACCATGTCCACCTCTGCATGCAGTTTGTTTTTCCTCGGCGTGATGGCTACTACCGGCAGGACAATGCAACGTGTCACACTACTCGCTGTGTACGTGCTTTGTTCTAAGACCACCACCACGAGAATAGCGTACTCCCCTGACCATCGAACTCTCTGGATTTAAACGCAACTCAGAATCTACGGAACCACCTCAATGGGGCTGTTTATGCTGTGGATCGTCAACCGAGAAACCGGGCGCAGCTGCACAGGCCGCACCATTGGAGCCGACACGGCTCCAGATCCTTGTCTATACCTTCCAGAACCTCATCTACTCTCTTCCTGCACGCCTCGGATCGGTCCACGGTGCTTTGAGTGGTGTGCCATTAACGTGAATGGACAGTGTATCATCCACACAATCCCAGAGGTAGCACGCGCAGATAAGCTTGAGAACTATCTCAGAAATTGCTTTACAGCTCGTGTATCCAAGCTGCTGCCACAGAAAATACACTCCAGGAAATGGAAAAAAGAACACATTGACACCGGTGTGTCAGACCCACCATACTTGCTCCGGACACTGCGAGAGGGCTGTACAAGCAATGATCACACGCACGGCACAGCGGACACACCAGGAACCGCGGTGTTGGCCGTCGAATGGCGCTAGCTGCGCAGCATTTGTGCACCGCCGCCGTCAGTGTCAGCCAGTTTGCCGTGGCATACGGAGCTCCATCGCAGTCTTTAACACTGGTAGCATGCCGCGACAGCGTGGACGTGAACCGTATGTGCAGTTGACGGACTTTGAGCGAGGGCGTATAGTGGGCATGCGGGAGGCCGGGTGGGCGTACCGCCGAATTGCTCAACACGTGGGGCGTGAGGTCTCCACAGTACATCGATGTTGTCGCCAGTGGTCGGCGGAAGGTGCACGTGCCCGTCGACCTGGGACCGGACCGCAGCGACGCACGGATGCACGCCAAGACCGTAGGATCCTACGCAGTGCCGTAGGGGACCGCACCGCCACTTCCCAGCAAATTAGGGACACTGTTGCTCCTGGGGTATCGGCGAGGACCATTCGCAACCGTCTCCATGAAGCTGGGCTACGGTCCCGCACACCGTTAGGCCGTCTTCCGCTCACGCCCCAACATCATGCAGCCCGCCTCCAGTGGTGTCGCGACAGGCGTGAATGGAGGGACGAATGGAGACGTGTCGTCTTCAGCGATGAGAGTCGCTTCTGCCTTGGTGCCAATGATGGTCGTATGCGTGTTTGGCGCCGTGTAGGTGAGCGCCACAATCAGGACTGCATACGACCGAGGCACACAGGGCCAACACCCGGCATCATGGTGTGGGGAGCGATCTCCTACACTGGCCGTACACCACTGGTGATCGTCGAGGGGACACTGAATAGTCCACGGTACATCCAAACCGTCATCGAACCCATCGTTCTACCATTCCTAGACCGGCAAGGGAACTTGCTGTTCCAACAGGACAATGCACGTCCGCATGTATCCCGTGCCACCCAACGTGCTCTAGAAGGTGTAAGTCAACTACCCTGGCCAGCAAGATCTCCGGATCTGTTTCCATTGAGCATGTTTGGGACTGGATGAAGCGTCGTCTCACGCGGTCTGCACGTCCAGCACGAACGCTGGTCCAACTGAGGCGCCAGGTGGAAATGGCATGGCAAGCCGTTCCACAGGACTACATCCAGCATCTCTACGATCATCTCCATGGGAGAATAGCAGCCTGCATTGCTGCGAAAGGTGGATATACACTGTACTAGTGCCGACATTGTGCATGCTCTGTTGCCTGTGTCTATGTGCCTGTGGTTCTGTCAGTGTGATCATGTGATGTATCTGACCCCAGGAATGTGTCAATAAAGTTTCCCCTTCCTGGGACAATGAATTCACGGTGTTCTTATTTCAATTTCCAGGAGTGTATATTGTACCGTAAAAAAGAAGATTGGCGATTTGTTACATTACGATCAGTTCGGCTTTAGGAAAGCTAGAAACACAATTCAGATATTTCTCACATAACGCTTGATAATGGAAGCAACATTGGAGAGAAAGCAAGACTTTTTATAAGATTTTTCGATCTAGAAAAAACAATAAACAATGCGAAATTCTGCAAGATGTTTAAAATTCGGAGGAAAATGGGCGTGAGTTATAGGGAAAGACATGTAATGTATAATATGTACAACTACCACGAGGAAACAATAATAATGGTAAACTAAGAACGAAGCGCTCCGATTAGAAAGAATATAAGACAGTGATGCTGTCAGTCTCTCCTACTATTCATTCTCTACATCGAAGAAGCAATGACGGAAATACAAGGAATGCTCAAAAATGGCGTTAAAATTCGGGGTGAAAGGATATCAATGATAAGATTCGCTGATGACCCTGCTATCGTCAGTGAAAGTGATTAAGGGTTACGGAACATATTGAATGGAGTGAGCAGTGAATATGGATTGAGAATAAACCGAAGAAAGAGGAAAGTAATGAGAGTGGCATAAATGAATTACTTTTGAATACATTATGGGAGAGGCAGTGATCAATGTCTTACAAATATTTACTATTAAAAACAGTCTTGATTACGATTTATTTATCAAGGTGACCGGTTTCCACCACTACTGTGGTCATCTTCAGACCATTGAGTAGGAACCTCTTTCTGTTGGAGAACAGAAAGAGGTTCCTATCAATGGTCTGAAGATGACCACAGTAGTGATCGAAACCGGTCACCTTGATAAATAAATCGTGATCAAGATTGTTTTTAATAGTAAATATTGGCATAAATGAGATTAGTGAGAAACGCCACAAAAATTTGTCACCACGAAACACACAAAGTCAAGGAATTATGCTACCTTGGAGGCAAAATGAAACATGACATGCGAAGCAAGGACATAAAGCGCTGAGAAAGAGCGCATTCGTGAATAAAAGCAATCAACAAGTGTCAAACATCAGCCTTAATTCGAGGAAGAAATTTATGAGAATGTATGTTTGAAACACAGCACAGTGTGCAAGTATAACATACACTTTAGAGAAACCGGAAAAGAAAAGGATTCGAAGCTTCTGAGACGTGATGCTGTAGTAGTAAATTGAAAATAACGTGGTGTGATAAGATAATTAATGAGAGGTCTCGTCAGAATCGGAGATGAAGAAACATGTGGGAAACACTGACATGGAGAACGAACAGAAAGGTAGGACATGTGTTAAGACGGTAGGGAATAAACTCTCTGATATTTGAGGCAGCTGTAGCAGGCGAAATTTGTGGAGGAAGACACAAATTGGATTACAACCAGTAAGCAACTGACAACGTGGGGAAGGGGAGGGGGGGTTGTTAGGAAAGGGGAGGGGCTTGGGAGTGGGAGGGGGGGGGGCGAGTGCTTCCCTGAGATTAAGAGAATGAAACAAAATGAGCTTGATGAATTATGATAATCATTTATCCTATATGAGGTGGAACCAAGTATCAGTTGCTATGCCGGTGCACCTACTTAAATTCTGATCACTTCCACGTAAAGAAACCAATTACACTATTACAAGGCGAAGCACGTTACTTGGATCAGCTATAAATCAGTATATTCACTTCAAACTGCGTGGCACTGGAGTCAGAACAAATTAATGTCTTCCGACTAAATTTTTTGTAATGTTTTAAATTATTCCTGTCAATGGAACAAGGCGTTATTACTGGAATAATTACGTGTGATTTAACGGCTTGTAGTTTTAAAACGCAATTACCTCCACGAACTTCTTCCTTCCCAACTTTATTGATTTTCTTGATTGTGTGGTGGCGTTCCTCGAGGTAGTAATATTCCAGCATAGACACTTGCAATAAAATTTTTTTGACAACTAAATATTTCTATAGTACTGAAACAAAGTACTGGATTGCTAATTCACAAACGGATGAGATATTTTGAAACACAGTAATCTTGACGAAAACTGCCAATAAATCAGGCCCCGAACACGAAATTGCACGACTACAGCCCAACATAAATTACTGCCAGGCCGTAAATCTCGGAGAGTGCAAGCAAGCAGCTAGGCTGAGCCGTTCACGTGGAGATTCGCAGCTGAGTGGTCTTCGTTTAGATTTTCTGATGCTGCTCTGCACTTTGCAACTGTGACATGAGAACCTTATTAACAACTGAAAAATATACAATAAAAATATATAAACTAAATATTTAAAATAAAATACAGCTATAAACACAGAAGTGAAATTATTGAAGTTGTACAATACGTAATCCGCCACCTATTAGAAAATTATCCCTGTTGGTTTTTTCCCGTCTTTTGCAACTAAGTGATTTAGGAAGGAAGCTTGTAACCTCCCCCTATCTTATCGACCTTAATGACAGTGAAAAATTAAACCGCGTGTACCTAATGGAAATTTGGGAAAAGCAATCATCACCGAGGTTAATTTGTCGGTAAAGAGGGAGGAAAGGGTTACATCTAAATGAAAGGAAAAATTCAAATGAAACTGGTGGAAATTAATTTTGGAATAGGGGTAAAGTTAATAAAGAAAGTAAATGTGCGGCCGTCACGTTAACAATCAACTAGCGGTAATTAGATATTTGAGATTTGGGGGAAATTAAGGTCGCCAGTCCTAAGGACAATTACTATAGTAACTGAAAAAGAAAGATCATTACACATATAATTAGCACTAGAAGCGTGGCAACTGAAGGTTGACAAGTGTAGTGTGAAAACTGAAAGTTTGTCAGAAGTAATAAATTTCGCTACACTTAATTTAGCAAAAGAATTAATAAAACCGGAAAATCGAAAGTTAATTTAGTGACTGAAGTTAGTAGTGAGCTTTCTTTCTGAAGCACATCGAAATTCAGTAAAATACGGTCAGTCTTGGACTACCTCAACAATCATTTCAAAAGCTACTTGAATCTACGCAATTTAGAAATAAGATATTTAACTTTGAACTTGAATTAAATGATTCTGAACAATTAACAATAGTAAAATTTAGTACGTACCAAGCTGAGCTGCAGTCACAGGTAAGCTAAAATATGGTAACAAAACTAGCACTCTTAATTTGTGCTTGTGTAATCTAAGTATTGTAGCCAGCTATGAATACTTTAACTGAACTTTCAAATTAAAGCAGTGAAATGGAGTTATGCTGGCGTTTGAATTTCAACGACACTCCGGTTCATTTCGGAAAAGGAAGGGACCCTGCTTGGTAATGCAATTGGGACAAGGAGCAACAAAGGTTCATGCTAAGTAGCTGTAATTTTGTGATGCAACAATTTTAAAAGTTTGAAAAGCTGAGGTCTGCCATACAGTTCTGAAACTTTACGTGCTTCCAGTCTTCCTTGTTGGTTGATTGAAGGTTTGAAGTCGTCGATCGAGGAGGTGGCGACAGTCACTCATTGTCGGCCGTCGCTGTTGCAGAAGCTGGATGCTGGCGCGCCTTCTTCTCGACACGGTCACCAGGCGAAACGGGCTCTTGATGTGCGCCAGCTAATGCTTCCCGTCCGCTACACCATGTCAGAAACTATCATCGCAAGTCGAGCGCAATTACATGCTGCCAAACCCCGGAAGCGCGGCAACTCGCGGGAGCTTCACACAACACACCTGCTCCACTCGCTACTCCAGCCAGACTCTCTATGCTCAGCCCGCGCTCCACGCGGCAGAGTTCACTACCAAAGATCCTAAACACTTTTGTTCTCCACACGACCTATCGATGTATTCGTTCGATAGCATAGTTTTCCCTAGGCCAGACCCAGCGTATAAATACAAATAATATTCACAAAACAAACCAACATAAATGCATAAATATATATATACAAACAGTAAAACAATTACAGTATATAAAGAGACAGAAATGTCATATCTTGAGGTAACAAACCAACGAAAAAAAATTATAGTACAATAGATGGAAGTAGGAGGATATGCATTTCCGGCGTTACAAGCTCTCGGGTGTTTAATTTCCTTTAACCATTTTTTTCTGTTCCGTCTTCTAATGAAGTACTATCTAAGGGAAAAACGTTATTTTCAGACAGTACATTCGTGTAATTCAGTAATCAAATGAAAATATATATAGTAACAATGAATTTGTCTTTATATTTAACTTTGCAAGTTTATTTATTTTTTGCTAGACGTGATTGTTCCAGATTTGCTTGTTATCAGTATTTTCTGGGTTTGCGTGCATATCATAACATTGAATTACGCATGTATCGGCATCGATTTACTTTTTTACAGAAGCCAGATGGTTTATTACGAAACAGCAGATCTCTCACTTCGTCGAACGTAAGGTGAATTTAAGTTAGTACGAAGATGAATGCCACTGAGTGCTTCTCAGTTAGTGGTGTTATAAATACATTTCATCTTATGTATACTACAGAAAACAGAGCAGTGCACAATATCCTTGTACTTAATCGCAAGTACGTTGGTGACTTCGAGTTTAGAAACGATTAATTTTGTTCACCATGTTAGTGTAAAATTTGGATCCGTGAGCATGTCATGGAAAACTTGTGACACAATTGCACTCATCTCACAGCCAAGGAGAACACTATGGTCAGCACTCTGGACTCGAATTCGGGAGGATGGCGGTTCAAACTCGCGTCCGGGCATCCAGATTTAGGTTTCCCATGATTTCCCTAAATCGCTTCAGGCAAATGTAGGGATGGTTCCTTCGAAAGGCCACTGCCGCTTTCCTTCCTCATCTTTGACGCAATCCGAGCTTGTGCTCCGTCTCTATTAACCTCGATGTCTACGGGACGTTCAACCCAATCCTCTTCTCCCTTAACATTCTAAAACCACGGCAAAATACATAGGAGTCTCCCGCGCCCTAGGGATCGTATTATTTTTGTTTTGTGTCTCTGAGTGCTGTAACTGTATGGGTATCGTGCTTCTGAGGCCGCTACAGTAGACTGGTAAAAATTAAACTGAAAACCACTCCTGTGCTTATCCAGTATACAGTAGATGATCAACGATTATATGGCTTGGGCGCACGTGATCGTAGAATCCTTATCGTTCCCCAGAGAGTATATTTATGATTTGAGAGCTTAAGAAAAACGGGTTTTGTATTGTCTCGATGAAGCCGTAACTTACGGTGCCAGCGGTGATTTGAAACTTCCGCGCAAAAAATCAACGTGTTGCCTCCTTCCACATATTTCTCCTGTTCAGTAGGCTGTCCTGTCGGGAATTTCTTTATGATGCGGTCTAAAGTAAGAGAATTAGGCTCTTATTAGGAAACGCTAATAACTTCCATTCATTACTCTGCAAAAATTGCACTCCTTTTTAATAAGTAACCATTAGCATAGAGGCAGTGCTGCCCAGATTTGGACTTAATTGATGATTAATATTTGTGGTTTCTGTCCCAGATGTGACAATTATCAGAAATACTGGGGGTTTAAGATCTGTCGCTGAGGTATTGCAGTTTGGCGGCACGTAAATTGGGTCGTTCGTCGTTCTCCTCCAGATCCAAATAAGGAAACTAATGAGCTACTTGTCCGATAGCCTGTCACGTTTGTTAACCCAGGAAGGTAGTCATGTCGGAAACTGTAAGATACTAATAAAGAATAGACAAGGAATGGAAAAATCAAAGAGAGGTAGTGCAGCGATGAAATACATGCCTGTTAATTCTATGATGCAGATTACAGTTTAGTTCAGTAAGTAGATTCTGAACGTCAGTTTTGTCAGCTGGGCTTCCTCTCTCTTTCCATCTGAGAAACAAGAAATAGAAAACGTATATTTTAAGAATCTTTGCCATCACAAACGATCGAAGTTCACTTTATCCACTAAAAGAAGAAAAATCATATATATTTGCGTGATTTCGAAACTTAAAATATTTCTCGATGTTCACTATCCGCGGGGTAACAGGAAGCAGCACAATAAACCACATTCGATTTCGTTGTGGTTGGTATCTGTTCCTCTTCCAATTTTTATCTCCTTGAATTTAACCACGACGACGCCATATCCGGCTTTTTTTTCTTTTTGTTTCTTTTTACCCATTTATGCCTCATATTTCCTTGCGACTGTCATACATTCCAAAAAAAGATGTTAAATAAGATTTTCTAAAGTTCGTGTGGCTTCTTTTTGATGAACTATCAATTTTAGAGTTGAAAATACGCTTATGAAGAGCATTAAGTGGACCAGATAGGGCTTCTTGAAAGTTAAGTATCATGGACTGAAAGAAATTAATGCGAACTCAATGAGACTGTGTCCGCGTCCATAGCTAGGTGGTCAGCTTGCTTGACTTTCATACAGAAGATCCTGGTTCGATTCCTGTAACTGTGAGATATTTAGTTCCAGGTGGAACGGGCTGCACTCTACCTCGTGAAGCCGATTGAGGAGCTACTTGACCGAGTAGTAACGACCCTAGGTAACAAGAAAGCTGACAACGGCCGGGATAGCCGTGTGCCCTCCGTACTGCATCCAAAGACGCTGTTGGTGGAGGATTACATGGCTGTCAGTTGGTGCCGATGGGCGCGGCTTGTAATGAAGGTATCCGAAACGAACAGTCTAAACATTTGTGGGTAAAAGAATGAAATGTGGAGCTGCATGATGAGAGCCTTTCAAATTGTTTCTTACATCCAACCAGACGTCCTTAGAAAGTTGACATTGCAATGTGGGCTGTATATAATAATAATAATAATGAATATATGGTCTTACAGTAATATTAGCCTTATTCGCATTATGTCAAGTACTGTGATCATAACAGAACATTCTTGCCGAACGAGAGTATTGAAGTACTGACAGAAATTCGTTGCAGCAGTAAGAAGGAGTTAGCTCTGGAGAAGAAGCTGATGGTCTGGAAAACATAGAGAAATACTTGTATAAAGGTAGCAGCTCAGAATAATAATAACAACTTAGGGACAAGGTTTTCTGAGATAATGACGAAAATGTGACAGAAATAGTGGTTCATTTTGTACAAAAGGAAGATAGCTGAGAGGTTACCGAATAGTTTGTTGCAGAGTTGTATGGAGAAAGATTTAATGTTATCCACAGGCACAGACAGATGTTGCACTGCAGTTATGGAATGACATTGATTTCACAAATGTGGAGAGGTATCAAGGAAAACGACGAACTAAGAAACCTACGAAGATGAAAGCGTGTGTAAGATTGACGTCACCTGTTCGGCTGCAACCACCCCAGCTCTGCGTAGGAAGGACTGATATCATCAAACACCTCAACGTTTACATATCTTACGCAGATATTCATGGCTAGGTCGAAGGATACTGGAAATTTTTCCATTTATGGTTGCCATACAACATAGCAATAAAGATTCTGCTGGGCTTGAAATTCCACTAGTTTTTATTTTAATTTAGGTTTAGATCTATGACTTAAAAGTTACCCAGGACGACAGGAAGCGTTTAGATCAAATATTAAAAATAGTCTGAGGTTGTACAATGTTCTTTGCTAACCCAGTTCTTGAGTTAACAAAGAAGATTGTGCAACCCAGGACTATTTTTAATATTAGCCATAATGAGGTTGCTGTATCACCACGCCACAACGGAATGGAGGAGGAGGAGATTAGTGTTTAACGTCCCGTCGACAACGAGGTCATTAGAGACGGAGCGCAAGCTCGGGTTAGGGAAGGACGGGGAAGGAAATCGGACGTGCCCTTTCAAAGGGACCATCCCGGCATTTGCCTGAAGCGATTTAGGGAAATCACGGAAAACCTAAATCAGGGCGGCCGGAGACGGGATTGAACCGTCGTCCTCCCAAATGCGCGTCCAGTGTGCTAACAACTGCGCCACCTCGCTCGGTCAAAGGAATGGAAGAGCATTTATATCTCACGTTATGAAAGAAAGATACGTATCATGAAATGATTATCATTGCATTTTCCCGCTGCCACCTTTATTAAGTGCTCACACAAGGTGCTTACTAAGACGTCACGAACAAAGTTTTTCTTTTTTCATTCTAAATCATTTAATACGTAAATCATTAACGTTACGAAGTTTTCACACAAAAGCTTCTGTCTACACGAGCTGCGGTCTTCATGTTGTGCTCCTCGGGACCTGAATAGTGTTGGAAGATTTACTGTGGGCAGTAGCTGTAAGGGGCCTGGAGAATAACGTCGGACAAGAGGAACCTCAGGCAGCGCATTACTGCCGGTTGGTACACGTGAATGATTTAAAGGCGTGTAAAACCTGATTTATTGGTCTTCTCTGCAACCGTAGACTCTTGACCTTCACTGCAAAGACCGGTTCCTGCTGGAAGTTAGACAAGTATAATAGCAGCGACAGAAGTAGCAACTATTTACGCAGTGCATCAAGAGTTCAACCATACATTCACATTAACCTTTCTGTCTAAGTGCAGCATAAAAAGCGAATGCGGTTCACTATAACCTTAAATTCACTTTAGTGGTAATAAATAACATAACAGCAAGGGGAAAGCGGTGTCCGGAAACCAGAACACTGCCTTCGCTCTACGCACTGAGGTGACGAAAGTTATGGGTTACCTCTCAATATCATATTGGACCTCCTTTTGTCCGGTGTGGTGCAACAACTCGACGTGGCATGGACTTAACAAGTGGTTGGAAGTCGACTGCAGAAATATTGAGAGATGTTGTCTCTATAGCCGTCCATAAGTGCGAAGCTGTTGCCGGTGCAGGGTTTTGTGCACGACGTGATCTTTCGATTAAGTCCCACACATGTCCGATGGGATTCATGTCGGACGATCTGTGTAGTTACATCATTCGCTCGAACTGTCGAGAATGTTCTTCGAACCATCGCGAACTATTGTGGCCCAATGACACGGTGCATTGTCATCCGTAAAAAATTCCATCGTCCTTGAATGGCTGGCTGCAAGTAGCCCAACATATCCAGAACTCAGTCCATTCCATGTACGCAGAGCCCACACCATTATGGAGCCACCAACATCTTGCACAGTGCCTCGTTGACAACCGGGGTCCACGGCTTCGTGGTGTCTCCGCCACACTCTAACCCTACCATCAGCTCGTACCAACTGAAGTCACGACTCATCTGACAAGCCCATGGTTTGCCAGTCGTGTAGGGTCATGATCCCAGGAGAGGCGCTGCAGGCGATGTAATGCTGTTAACAAGTGCACTCACCATAACATCTGAAGTCATCAGTCCCCTAGAACTTAGAACTACTTAAACCTAACTAACCTAAGGACATCACACACATCCATGGCCGAGGCAGGATTCGAACCTGCGACCGTGGCGGTCGCGCGGTCCCAGACTGTAGCGCCTAGAACCGCTCGGCCACTCCGCCACTCCGGCCGGCTCGGCACTGGTCATCGGGCCTCGGTTCGAAGCGGCAGTCATCACTGAACACAATAATGCTCCAGCCAATGATATTCCACGCTGAAAATGCGATACCAACCTGACTGCCAACTGGCACATGGCCAGACAACCAGGAGAGATGGTCTGAGGTGCCATTTCTTTTGGTTGTCATCCACGGTACCTCTACAGCACAGCAGTACGTCGATGACACTCTAAGTCCTGTTGTGATGTCCTTCATGGCAAGCCATCCTGGGCTTACATTTTAGCAATATAATATCCGCTCACACTCGGCGACAGTTTCTACCCCTCGTCTTCGTGACTGCCAAACCCTACCTTGGCCATCATGCTCGCCTAATCTCTCTTTAATTAAGAACTGGAGCATTATGGGCAGGGCTCGAGATTTTTATGATATGATGCGCCAGTTGGATAGAATTTGACACGAGGCCCCTCAGGACGACAGGCATCAGTCCTGTTAATCAGTAAGATAACACACACGGCAAGAGTTTCGCCTTCGTGCTTGCCAAACCCTTCTTGGCCAGGAAGGTCGCCGAATCTCTCCCCATATGAGAACATTTGGAGCGTTATGAGCGGGGCGCTACAATTAGTTCAGGGTTTTAAATACTTAATGAGCCAATTGGTCATAATTTGGCACGGTATCCCTCAGGAGGACTCCAACAACTCTGTCAGTCGGGGCCAAGCCGAATAAAGGCCATAAAGGCCAGAGATGGAGCAACGTCTTACTGGGTTGCTCAATTTGTGAAGATCTTTCTTTTGAATAAATCATTCAGTTTCTGTGAAACTGTAATAATTTATTTGACTGTACATGTACATCACAACATCAGTTTTCGTTCCATTCCTGCAATTCCTTCGTGGTGCGTCGTTTTTCTTGTCTTAGATTGTACGTAATGGCAACTTGCCACAAGGATCTGTGACTGTAATATAGGCATGTAATAATGTTCAGCTTTTGCTAACTACACATGAACTCCAAACAGCCTTAAACATCACTGTGGGCATGCCACAGGCGACTGTGTACTGTTGATAAGGTAATGCGATGAGACACGTAGTTTTTCATTATGAAATATGAGACATCTACAAACGGCCTACGCCTACTGTTCGTGCGAAACCTCATTCCATTTTGGCACGCTGACTACCGTGTGGCTGCCGGCGGTCACAGCAGATCTGCACGTCCGTCGCCGTGTGCCTCACCTGGCCTGGCTCTGAAACATCGATCACCAGTTAAATATTCACTTACGACCATTGGTTCCATATCTTAAAATTCCAGTTTAGTATCCTCTACCGTGTGTATAACTGGCGCATATAAGAATGGAAGACTGAACATCGGCAAACCTATGTTTATATCTTTTGTGGAGTTAGAGAAAGTTATACAGTGTTGACTGGAATGCATTCCTTGAAATTCCGAGGACAGAAGCGGATAGCTTCTATTATGTCATTAACGTAGAATTTGAACATCAAGAGTCCAAAGACAGTTCGCTGGGAGATACCTAAATTTATTTCTACTTCTGTCGATGACTCTACATCCAAGATATCATGCTACGTCCACCCCAACAAGGAATTCTCAGTTCTGTCGCAGATTTGGATTGCTAATTCATGCGATCGTACTTTCCTTACTAAGCGGTGGTGTGTACTGAGTCAAATTCTTTTCGGAATGGAAGAAACATCATGTCTAATTGAGTGCCTTGATCCACGACTTTCAGAATGTTGTAATACTACTTCACAGATTAGCTACATAAATCGCAATTTCTCATTTCTTGAAATCTCCATATCGTGTCATTTAGCCAAAAAGTGTTAAATAAAACGTGCAGCATGGATTAACACGTTGTAAACAACAATTTTACAGAAATTCGTCTTCGAGACGCCACCGTCTAAACTAAATGAGAACAAACATCGAACTGAATACGCACTTGCCGTGCTATGTGCCTTTTTTTCTCATTTTTCTGGGTGTGCGAGAAAAATAAGTTTTCCTAATTATAGTAACTTTGTAATTAAGTCCTTAGTTACAGCAAAATGATTCATTTTTAGAATGAATAATTTTAACGCTTCAATTCAAAAACTTTTATTGTTTCATTGAATTTCAAACTTAAAATCAACCTTTCTAGATTTTGCTAGTTTCCTTCTGTCATTAATTTTCAAACTAAGATAATTTTGAATTCAACATACAGCGTGTACTGTCTCATTCTGTCCCACCAAGTGCGAGTGTACAGCGATACATAAACATTCCACGTAACTGAAGTTTCGATTTACTATCCTAGTTAGTCTTGACTCGAGAGTTTTACATTATTCTATGCTTCTCATCAACGCGACATTTAAGTTGTCATACATGTGAACTGTTCTGTACGTGTTACATGTGGAAATAAATGTTTGGTTCTGTGTGACGTGCACAAGCTCGTCACCAAGTGTTAACACAACGCCACTACTGTCGATGACAGCCGGCCGCGGTGGTCTCGCGGTTAAGGCGCTCAGTCCGGAACCGCGCGACTGCTACGGTCGCAGGTTCGAATCCTGCCTCGGGCATGGATGTGTGTGATGTCCTTAGGTTAGTTAGGTTTAAGTAGTTCTAAGTTCTAGGGGACTGATGACCACAGACGTTAAGTCCCATAGTGCTCAGAGCCATTTTTGAGCTGTCCATGACAACACTCTTCATTAAATCGCTGGTTTCTTCGAATAGCTCCACTTTAATCCCTTCTCTCTGTAGTACTCCATTCCACACTTTCCTCCATACCTCACAGTCAAAACATTACTTCAAAATATTTCTGCTTTATCGCGTGACTAGCTCTGTACTGTCATATTATCCTCACTCTTCTCTATCAATTGTCTCCTGTCTCCTACCTCGATTACAAAAGAAAATTGTGACCCGATGGACATAGTATTTGACTACATACATCGTAAAATTTAAATTTCATAAATTTACAACAAACGAATACATTTACAAATAAAGTTTTATTTAACAGGATACATTTATTAACATTTTACGTTTGTATGAGCAAAAATAGGTAAATAAATAGGCAGTAACTTTTCATTGGAAACAAAAACAGTTAACAATACAGGATTACTGGAAAATGGCCAAATAAAAATCACACAAGACGAAAATTTCTGTTACAAGTTCTATTGAGAAATGACATAACAGACGAAAAAGGTAAAATAACACATTAATTCACTTCAGTTTTGGCTAGGTAAGAATTTCGAAAATTGGGAGCTGTCTGTGTTTAAGACACTCAGACATGGACAGAACCACACAATTAACTATGTTTCCATAAACCAGTAACGTCTGTACTATCTGGATGTGAAACTCTGATTTCAGAGCACGGAACTTCACCGTGACTGCAGATTCTTATAATCTGCATAGTCTGCCATGCTGTAGTTAGCAAAAGTAAATCCATCGGTCAGTATACGATAAAGAATTCTTTACTTGGACTTTATATAAACATGCGATGTAATAGGATTATGTGGGAGCAGAAACGAAAATTATTTTCCTGATGTGTTCTCAGGACTATTGGTGGTAGTTGTATGGTAGTAAGGAAGGAAATGAAATACGAGCGTCTACGGCCAGCACGTTAAGACAGCTGGAATTCAACATCCACAGAGTATAGAGATCACTGCCATAAACGAACCAGAGTAACTTTGAACTAATTTTTATTTGTAGTAATCCAACACCATATTAAATAGCAATTAATATAGGTAAGCGGTCAGTCAAAGTAATTTACTTCTGCATGTAGCGCACATGATATAAGAGAGTGCTTACTTCCGCAAGGTCCGTCACATTTGCATAAATAAATAAACGTAGTAGCATGTATGCAGAGATGAGAGACCACAGAAAAATTAATAATTTCGTACTTTTTTGCCTATTTTCGATCGGTGTGTATCTCTTTGAAGAGATGAAGAATCATCCTTTTCGTTTTTATGAACAAAGGGAAAATGTCATTGCAGATAAAAATATGGAGATTAAGTTTCTTCTTTTGTTGTTTGCATAATCAGTCGGAATGCCAGTCTGAAAAGAAACTAAGATGTTCCACATAGCCATTAGTTTTACGGTCATCCTAAATTAAAAACCATTATTAGATATTGTTCAACTGTTTTTATTCCGATTCAGGGCATAATGTTATAGGTAGCACACTTCAGCGAAACAAGAGCAGAACGGATAGTAATCTTTTATGGCCTCCAAAATCACCAAAGGGACTACCGATAAGCAGTTTCCGAACATTATTGGACTACTCATTCAATCACGCGGCACGTTTTCCACCCCCAGTTCAGTACTGAAGGGCGCGTTCGCCTAAGACAAACTACAGCCACACATATTGTGTAAATCTTGTAAGACGTGTATATTTCTATTGTCTATTGCCAAACCACAATTTATGAAATATGTTTATATTTTATTAATAGGATTAAGTAGGAATAATTAATATTTGTCATTTTGGAAATAACTGTGGTAGCAGGGAATGTCTGCACCAAAGTATTGTTGGCGGGAGAGACCGCACATGGATATAATTTTAAAAAGGGCAGGAGAGACCGCGTATGGATACATTTTAAGAAAAGAACGTGAAAGACTGCGCATTGATACATTTTGTAATGGTAGCAGGGATTGTCTGTACCAGAAAGCATTGTGGCGGGAGAGAGCGCACTTTAGCGTTCGTAGGAAGTCATTAGTAAGCGAGAAGTGAAGCGAATCGGTAGCACGTCTGAAGCGAGAGGCTGAGAGGAGCGGTGTGTCTGCCAGCCACTAGCTATGATTTACAAGGGATTATGAACGGATGTACAGAGACATCAGCTAACTATTATCATAAGAGGAACTAATATTATTGAATTATTTTCTTTGTGAAACTCAAGACTACTGAAGGTATGTTTGCGCAATGCTAGTTGTAAGATTATTGTAAAAAGTAATTCGCATTTGAACGTTTGTAAAATCATGTCATTACCAACAGTAAATATTTCACGAATCGTTTCCAGAATATAATTAATTTTTGCCGGTAATATTGCATTACTTATTATAATCCATCTCAAAATCCATCAACGTAAAACTTTGCAAAATTTTATTGTTGTCAAGAAAAAGTTTAACTATGAATTACGTAATTTCAGTCAAATTAATTAAAGAATAACGTTAGCTTTGCTATTAAAGAATAACGTCACCTTTGGTAATAAATGCAGCCACTTATTATGACAGCCCACCAGCAGCTAATAGAGTATAGTAAAACAGAGTAAGTATATTCATGTCGCAGTTCGATGTAGCAGTCAGATGGCGATCCAGTAACAGTAAAAAAGGTAAGGAACAGTTTTGGGTTATTTCAGGTAACGACTGAGGGCCATGACGACGACACATTCTAAGTTTCGTCGAAATAATCAGCAAATTACTTTTAATAAGCAGCATTTAAATTTGTATGCGAAGATTGCACTTATTATTATTGAGGAAGAGAATTAATTTCAAAGGGAAGATTTCATTTGTTATTATTAAGCAAGAGGTAGAAATCCTAAGGGAAGGTTTCATAGGTTATTGTAGAAGGGAAGGTCGCGTAACAAAAGAGATATAGAGGAGACGGGAAGGTTTCAATCTGTCACATCTAAACACTACTTGGAATATTCATTTTGCCGGGCAACTTGAAGCATTAAAAATCAGTGATCACGCAGGAAGAGGAAGGGTGTACATCAGGTCCTAAAGGTCGCCACCATCAAACGCAGTGGGGCGTCGAAGTAATGAAAATAAAACTAAAAGTTATATCTTGATTATAAAATGCGCTTCTCCTCACTATAATGCTAAGAGCATACGGTTCGGATGTCTCGAACTATCATACCTACGCCAGCGTTAGTGTGGACGCGTTTACTGGCAGATGCCGTGTTTAAAGATTCATGCTGCATTGCTGGAGTGCCGAGAGGAACAAGATTTCCACTGATGTCGCGAGTTCCTTATTATACTGTAGAAAGAGGGTCAGTTGCAAATGAGGACCAGGAGATCGGCAAGGTCAAAAATAAATGCATGTAACACGGTCACAGGAACCGAAAACCGGTAATACATGTCGGATACTTTACGAATAAGCTCAGTTCAATGACCGCAGCGACACACTCAGAAATTATAATATTCCCCAACTGCGAAGCAAAACAGGAACCCAATAGCAACTGTGTGACTTTGATGATGAGTATTCTGGGTGACCATCTGTTATGCAAAATATCTATGCAAAAAAAAAAACTGAACTGCTTATACTCCGAAGTATGGAGATAGCGAAATTACCTGTACCAACTGCGTATCGCACGAAGTTTTCAATAGTGTCTGAAATTTCAATAAGTTTGTGATATACGTCACTATATATTCATTATCGTTATTTTTTTAAAATACAAAACATTAATACAAGACATAAATTAATTAAGAACACTTCAGACAATCTGCACGTATCCTAGATGCGAAACTAAAATTAAACTCACAGAGCGGACTGTTTTAACACCAATAATTTCACTGTACTGTAACGCATTTTTCAAGCCCATGTCAACATACACACACACATCAGATACAAACAGAATCACCTCCACATAAAGAACACGATATTATGGAATAATAGCTTTAATTGATGTAAACAAAACATTGCGAATTTCAGATGGATGTACAACTTTTTTTAAGCAGTTAAAGGTGGGTTTAAGCAGTAAAATATTTCTAATATTATCACTGTTATTTGTAAAAACGACATGAATATTTTAAAAAATAAATTAATGTAACGTGTTTTGCGAGGATATTTTATTACGATGAAGTTGTGGAACGTATAAGAGGATGGAAAAGAATCAGCAGCAAATTCTTCTTTCCTGGAGGTTCTTTCCTAGTGTTTGGGATGGGAGCAGAGATAGATAAGTAAATGAAACACTCCAGACCCTTCAAAGTTGAGAAGGTAGTGTAGTATATAGAAACTGCATAGGTCTGGTAACATCAAACAACAGGCTCAAATAATACAGGATGTAAAAAAAAAGTGTAGCCAATCTCTCAGGAATCATTCCTCACGCATAGAAGAAGAAAATGCTTTGGATAAGGAAACGCTTAATTTACATGTTCCAAGACATTTTCTGCTTCTCTTCATAATCATATTAATCACAGAAAACACACAGAAACAGAACATATCAGGGTTGTTTACTTAAATGAAATATTCAAAATACCCTCATGGTTGCGTTTGGTTCGAATGTACCGTAAGTTGCATTTCGTAACTTCACGCCAATGTTTGTTGTTCCAATTGAACGAAGGCAATGTTGAGATGTGACTCACTTCATTGGTCGTGTTGACGTGCGACTAACTTCACTGCTCTACTAGCATCAACTGTTTAGCGTTCACCGCGGTCTTGGTATCTGGTACAGCGCAATGGAAGTCTACTCAAATGTGGAGTTGGCAGACGCTCATTCGCTGTATGGGTTAGCAGACGGTACTGTAATACCCGTGGCACTCGACGTTTGTACCGGGAGAGATTTACGAAAGATGTTGCCCCGACAGGAGAACATTTGATGAAACTGACCATCGTCTTGCGAAGCATGGGGAGCATAAGCCTACTGCTCGCGACTGGCGGAGGCCTACAAGGACGAGGACAACTCAGCTAGCGAAGGAGCTTCACCTGCAGTTGACGACAACCCTAGTGTGAGCGTAAGACAATTAGCCACAACAAGTATTGTTGACCACACGACTGGAGAGTGCGACGTGAGACCCTGGTGTATCCGTGCCATGTACAGCGTGTGCGGACACTGTCGGCAGCTCATTTTCCTGTAGTGGTACACTTCTCTGAATGGTTCACTTATGATTGTGCCAGTCCTCACTTTAGTGCAAGTGTGTTGTTCACGGATGAGGCTTTGTTGCAAAGTAGAGGGTTAATGTGTTGAATAACTGTAGAAATTGAGCTCTGACTTGAAAATAAATTGTTTCCAGACCGATATCAATATGACATTTCTTCTTCTTCTGATTTTGAGAGACGTCTCCCGAAAATCTGGCCGTGTTTCGTTTCCTGTGTTAATTAGTCACCGATGATGTGGACATATATGTAACTTTGTGATAAAGATTTATGACGAGATACATGTTACGATATACGTATCGACAATGCATTTTGTAATGAAGGCGGTTGTCTGATGGCGCGCTTTCACAGTTGCAGGAAAATGTCAGTCTATAATGTGCAGTACGTGCAACTAAATTGGGGCTGTTTTTTATAAACATAGAATTGGTTCTATGCCAGTTGCTAATGATAAATAACCGCACAACAAGAGAAACAGTATATTAAAATTTACGTGTGTTAGCACATGAATGTTCACTTTTTGTCAGTTGATCTTTCACCAGGAAACTGCAATGGAGATGGTTCAAATGGCTCTGAGCACCATGCGACTTAACTTCTGAGGTCATCAATCGCCTAGAACTTAGAACTAATTAAACCTAACTAACCTAAGTACATCACACACATCCATGCCCGAGGCAGGATTCGAACCTGCGACCGTAGCGGTCGCTCGGTTCCAGACTGTAGCGCCTAGAACCGCACGGCCACACCGGCCGGCTGCAATGAAGAATTTGACAGGACACTTTTGGAGATCAAGAGGTAATAGTGAACTGCTCAGTAAGAACAAAAAAGATTGATGCTATTTAGTTTTAATTATACAGGGCTGTTACAAATGATTGAAGCGATTTAATAAATTCACTGTAGCTCCATTCATTGACATATGGTCACGACACACTACAGATACGTAGAAAAACTCATAAAGTTTTGTTCGGCTGAAGCCGCACTTCAGGTTTCTGCCGCCAGAGCGCTCGAGAGAGCAGTGAGACAAAATGGCGACAGGAGCCGAGAAAGCGTGTCGTGCTTGAAATGCACTCACATCAGTCAGTCATAACAGTGCAACGACACTTCAGGACGAAGTTCAACAAAGATCCACCAACTGCTAACTCCATTCGGCGATGGTATGCGCAGTTTGAAGCTTCTGGATGCCTCTGTAATGGGAAATCAACGGGTCGGCCTGCAGTGAGCGAAGAAACGGTTGAACGCGTGTGGGCAAGTTTCACGCATAGTGATGTGAAAGATTCAGTGTTTAAACCTCCTCTACCAAGAAACGTGCCAGAACTGCGAGCTCGCATCAACAATGCTTTCGAACTCATTGATCGGGACATGCTGCGCCGTGTGTGGGAGGAACTTGATTATCGGCTTGATGTCTGCCGAATCACTAAAGGGGCACATATCGAACATTTGTGAATGCCTAAAAAAACTTTTTGAGTTTTTGTATGTGTGTGCAAAGCATTGTGAAAATATCTCAAATAATAAAGTTATTGTAGAGCTGTGAAATCGCTTCAATCATTTGTAATAACCCTGTACTTTGCATAAAGAGAGATTGGTATATCGCAAGAAGAAAAAGACTGTGAGAAGTAAGAAAAAGTACCAGATTATACCCGAAACGAGATAGTTTTACAATCTCACTTGATGTTGCGTTGAATGATAATTATGACTTGGTACTTGGTACAGAAAGCTAAGAGTCTTATTGTTGTGTATAAGTAATAGAACCTAGGTAATCACACAGATGTTCGGGGTAAAAGAAACTAGAAATAAAGGACTTGCAGCGTGACAGCAATCGTGGTGGGGATGTAGGTTAAATATGTCATTTAAAATTAGAAGAACGCAGTTACACCGACAGCAATTAAAATTGCAGCATCGTGAAGGCAACACGCAACAAACGTCAGATTGGTCTCATGCGTTACACGCCGTGCTTGTAAATGCAAATATCAGCGTTTGAGCGGAACTGCACATTGCTGTTAGCATTAGTCCAAGTATTTTCTGAAATTTAAAACTTCCCCGGCGTACAGATTGTCACATAAAATTTCTGGGGCACTGCCGGAGGTCTGCAACTTGCTGCCAGAAGCTTCTGGTCGTCCTCAGGTGAGTACTGACTAAAGCGCACCGCCCAAGATCCACAAATAAGGTGGGCCTTAGGTCCTATAGTAAGCAATATTGGAGCAGCTACCTACGATTTGGCCAAATACTTGTCGTCTTTACTCAGACCTATTGTATGCAAGTGTACACATCATATGAGAATTTCAAATGATTTTATTAGCTGCCTTCAGTCCGGACATCAACGACTTGTTAGTCAATTTTGATGACGTTTAGCTTTTTACGAACGCTCCTCTAGTGGGGTCACTATATTTCATGGGTAATATGTTTGGTGTTGCCATTGCAGCTTTTCGAGCACACTCTCCTTGACGTACTTTTAATTTAATAAGGCGCTTTTTGAACCCTCTGGCGGTGTAGCCATGACTGAGTCCTTTGTCTCTCCTCATGACCAGTCTTTTTATGGAAGATTTTGAGAAATAAGCTCTCGCCTGACCTATTTTGTTTCGGCGATACGTTGGCGAAACTTTTATGGTTTTGTCTCACATTTGGAAAGTTTCCGAGCGTTGCAAAACATTTGAACTCCATACATGAAAACATAAAATTTACTTTGGATATAAAGAAAGATGGTTATTTCTCGTTTTTAGACATCTTGGTGCGACATATGAAAGATGCCACATTTGGGCATCCGGTGTATCGAAAGCACACTCGTACAGACCTATATTTGCAGGCTGCCACCATCCGGCACAAACGATGGGAATTCTTAATCCACTGATACCGTACCATCTCGGACGCTAACAATTGGCAACTGCAGTTGCGGCACACGCAAACTGTGTTCCTGAGCAACGGATATTACTGTCAGCTATTACCGACAACGCTGCAGACATACAAACGACAAGACGAGCAACAGGATGAGGTCTTCTAAACAACTGCCTTTGTACAATAAATTGGAAAAGCAATCTTTCTTCTTTCTTGTAAGAGCTGCGCAAGGCAGATGTTTACAGGGCTCCCTGCAAATGCGGCAAATCTTGCATAGGGCAAATTGATATGGCAAATGACCGCACAGTGCACGATCGCATTGTAGAACATCAGCAGCATACTCGCCTCTGCAAAGCCGATAAAGCCGCTATCGCCGAACACTGTATTCCCACTGATCATCTAATGAAATACAATGAAACAAAAATTATCAGTAGCTGTTGCCACTCCCTGCACCAAGCATCGATCCTGCATTTGGATACAATTTTCTAATGTTGCAACTACACTATATACAACAGCATCAACCGCTAGAAGTCTCATGGAACTTCCGACGTTATCTAAGTCATTTCTATATACTGTGTAAAGTAATGGTCGTATGACACTCCCTTGCGTACACCCAAAGTTTCTTTTACGTCTGAATATCTGTCACCGTTCAGAATGACATGCTCTATTCGGAAACTTCTTGGCAGATGAAAACCGCGTGCCAGCCTTAGACTCGAACTCTTGACCTTCGCCTTTCGAGGGCAACTGTTCTACCAACTGAACCACCCAATCACAACTCGCGACCTTTCTTCACAGCTTTAATTCCGCCAGTACCTCGTCTTTACAAATTTCACAGAAGTTTTCCCGCGAAACTTGCGAGACTAGCACTCCAGGAAAGAAGAATATATGCTGTGCTCTGTTTGCTAGAAAGTCGTCCATCCAGTCACACAGTTGGTCTCCTATTCCGTACGTTCGTGTTTTGTTCTTTAGGCAACAGTGCGTAGCTGTATAGAACACGTTCCGGAAGTCAAGGAACATGGCATGTACCTGGACGCTTGAATCTACAACTTTCTGGGTGTCGTCGACGTACAGCGACTTGCATTTCACACCAACCTTGTTTTCGGAAACTATACTGATCCCTGTAAAAGACGCTTGCACAATACGCGAGCGCAAAACATGTTCCAAAATTCTACAACAGACTGACAGAGACATACGCGCTCAGTTTCGTGCATCTCTTCGACGACCCTTCTTGAAGATCTATATGACGTCATATCTAAAGAAGTGGGGCCAAAGAGATATAGTGGCCCTGCAAGGAACTTGTCACCACAGTCGGTTTGTCTGCCACACTTCGTAAACGCTCGCCTACGTGCAAGGCCCACAGGGAATCAATATTTAATTGAAAAAGTATCCACGAAAGCTTTTAATTTCGTCATGTGCTATTGACAGCTTGCACGCATTTCAACAAGCAGTCAATAATTATTTAACTCGTCTGCAATATCTATGAGCCGTGCTGGCCCCGGCCTATGCGTTGGTTTAAACCATGACTGTTACTCTGCGTTTGGTTTCCCGCGGTTATTGCGGTTATGCCGTGATTCTTCCTCCTTCTACATGTGGCAGCAGCGGTGTGTATCGATATTCGCACCTTGTACCATCTTTGGTCTGGTGCTTATAGTTTCTGGCTGGCAAGTGAGCGGCAGTAAGTCGGTTGGTGTGGATCAGCCTAGGAGATCTCCGCGCGGCGCAGTGGGCCGGGCCCGCTGGCGGTCTCTACACAGTGTCGGAGTGTGTGGGAGCTGTTCCGATTGCTACGGGGTTCGTGGCTCACCGATCCAGGACATCAAAGTTGACTGGTGATTTAATTACAGAAGCCAGTCTGTTCACATTGTGCCACTGGTTTTTATGGTTGGCTGTTGGGGATATTCCCGTGAGCAACAGTTGGTGTTCGAGCTGGCGAAAGTTTCGCCACCATCCAGTGGAGTTTAACTGTATTTTGGTTATTTGAAGTCCCAGTCCACCAGCGGAATTTTCTGACTTGTGGCCGTTAGCGTTCCGGTTACCTGTCCTGGCCGCTGACATAAAATGCAGGCCGTGTCCTTTCCTCACCGTGTTGTCGCGGTCCAACACGTGTGTGTTGTTTTGACAGCTTATGTATACTTGGTTGTGGGCGGCTACGGATTTTACGTTTTGGCTTTGGAGTTCCTTGTGTACTGGTCAGATGGAAAGCAAGTCGTATTGTCAGTGGGTCCGTTGACTCTCTCTTGGTTGGGTTGCCAGCGGATCGGATATAGTTGGGCCGACTACCTGTCTCCCCTAAGCGAACGTTAATATTTCAAGGGCAGACCGACCCCCTGAAACTTGTGAGCACCGATGGCTGTACTACCTTTTCTTATTGGTGTTTGATTGTGTATTTTAATGGCTCATAGCCGATGGTTTGAATTTGTATGCTTTTAGTTGTGGTTTCAATGACGGGCCTTCAGCCGTCTCAAAACTCAAACTCCTTACTTGTTAAATCTTAGATAGTTTGGGCCTTCAGCCTCGTTCTTTAAAAATTATTTAAGAATAAAGCTTTGGGCCTTCTACCTTTGAAAATTTATTGTTTTGTGTTTTTAAATTATGGGCCTTCAGCCGTTTTAAAATTTAAAATTCCTTACTTGTCAAGTCATAGATTGTTAGGGCCTTCAGCCTCATTTGGAATATTATTTACGGATAAAATCTTGCGCTTTCTGGCTTTTGAAAATTTATTGTAGTTGTGTTTTAAATCATGGACCTTCAGCCGTTTTAAAAATTAAAGAGGTTTTGCCCTTAAGCCATAAGATTGTGTGACATATTTAGTCGATAGTTAAGCTCGGAACTTTGCGCTGTAATGTTTGGGTAACTAAATAAAGTTCTATGTGTTGGAGTGTAACTGACAGCCGCTCATTTCTGGCCCCTTTCCACAGTTCCAACCACCTGTTCTGTCCTGCGGATTTAACCAGGCGTTTCAAGCTACTCGTTCCCCGCCGGAAACGGCAGCTGGCGCTCGTAGGACCTAACGCACGCGCCACAGCCTGTCTTACTCGTGGGTTTCGTCAAGAAGGTAACGCAAGACGGCACGTTGCCCGTGGTGTCTTGACCCACCTCGACACAATGGCTATTCGGCTGTTGTCCTGGCCTGCAATTTCTGCAGATCTTTCATACACTAAAAATGTCTGCTTAGGAGCTGCCAAGAGACTGCTGTGCCACCACCCACTGCGGTTTCGTGTTGTGAGTAATGTGGACAGCACTTCAAAACACTGCAGTCGCAGAGTTGACGGTACTCACGACACACACGAAAAGACAAATGAAGACAACAAAAGAAAAGAATGCTACTGGATGTAGAACAAGCGAAAGCACAGTGAAGTGCGTTGAATGCAAATGCAGCACAAGAAAAAGGCCAAAAAAACCACAAAAGGTGAAAGATCAACCAAATCTTTCACTGCAACCTCCGCTAGCTACCAGAGAAAAACCTGTCGACTTCGTAACATGTGAGAAAGAGATAAAGAGGGCTAAAGTAAATTGTTCATCTCCTTCATAAGTAAAACTGGGTGTCAAGGCGTATTGTGTATGTTTTCATTATTTAAGAACCACCGCTGATCTTACTTTATCACTCAAACCGAAACGCGTCTGGTGTAACTGTCTCTTAAGCTGCAATACCCCTAAGAAAGAAAAAAAATTAATAATAGTTGAGTAATTAACTATATATATATATATATATATATATATATATATATATATATAGAGAGAGAGAGAGAGAGAGAGAGAGAGAGAGAGAGAGAGAGAGCTAATTTTCGCTCATCACTCAGCAGCAAAAGTGAGCAGTGGTTTGAAATTTTCTGGCAGTTTAAAACTACTGTCGGATGTGAGTCTAACGTGGGACTTTTCCATTGTGCGGGTATATGCTCTACCAACTGAGCTATCCAAGTAAGACTGTGATAAAATTTATCCTACGCAGTACTAGGAACGTTGGTATATGTACTTGTCGTTTGTAGGATTCCGCAACTCAGACGGTAAAAGTGGAACCCTTATAGGATCACTCAGCTGTCCATTTGCCTATCTGTTCGACCGCGTCTGTTTGTCCGTTTTCAGAACGGGTAAATTTCTCAGGTCAAAATTTATGTCACGTGCTAAGGTCTGCAGTCCCTTGGCGGCGTAAAAATTTAAGCTTCTAAGTCAATACGATCAACACTTACGGCCATTTATGCCACATGCCTTGACACATAGTTCGATACTCGCAAACTCACTCACCAAAATCTGCAGATGAACTATGTACACAGATGTTGCGCCTGGTGGCCTAGTGAAAAAGCGCTGCCTCGAAACCGAGAGGGAACGAATCTTGGTCGCACCAAAGATTTTTCTGTCGTTTTAGTCCAGCCTTCACCTCTCAGTTACATGGGGAGTCGCTAGTAACAAGTGGTTAGGATTCTGCTTTCAACTGTCGGTCCCGTTTTCCCGGTTGGAGAACTGATGTAGGTTATGGAACCGCTAGTTGCCGAATCGGCATCCTATAGAAAGACTTCCAGCATGCTCCTGGGCCACACGAAATTATTATTATCTACATACATAGCAAAGTATGCGCAAATCCTCAGAGCGTGAGTTCTGCTCGCATTTGACCGTTTTTTTGTGTATGAAATACAGATCGGTGACTTGATCCACATTTACTAGTAGATTACCGACAGAAACTCATCATTGAACCGGATCATCTTGAGCTGAACCTCAAGAATAGGGAAAATTTTATACTCGCTGAATTTAAAATAGTGGAGCTGGAGGATGTTAATGCTATAGAAGGAACGACGTAGATATTAGTTCGAAACTAAGATAGTTTGTAGATGTGTAAGGCACTATACTTCAAAGAATATGAGAAAACAAAGACAGACATAAAACAGAATGTACGAATAAAAAATATATCAACAAATGCAAACAACGAGAGGTTACGAAGATGAAGAAAAAAATCCTTAAGTTGTAAGAAATCTGACTGTTCTGTATGACTAATAAATTTTATAATAATGATGAAGAAAACTGAAACTGACACATGCAAAACGGGCTGTGTAAGTAAGTTATTACTTGCGCTCTTTAATATTTGAGTTATTACATCCTCCTCTTGATTTAATAGACTTTTATTTTGGCAGTTGCTCTTGCGCGTAAGGATACCCTGTAATCAGAGATAATTTTGTAGCTCTCATTTCTGTCAGCCTCCGGAATTAACTCGCCACCAGCTTTTCTGATTAAGACCGTAAACCGCGCTGCGGTCCCTATATTAACGCCGCATTTCTTTTAACGCTGCAGTCCTATTAGCCGCACCTTCCACCTTAACTGCTCTGGATTTTCTCTTTCGCAAAATAATGACTGCGGTTTTTGTGCCACGTCCCAATATGTACTTGAGTTCGCTACATAACCTATTTATATTGACATGTTTTGTTCATCCAGTCTCCAGATATTTCTCTTGGGTGTCAATCTTCCGGATGCTGTAATCATTTGGAATCTTGTTCTAGCAAACAGTGACTGACAATTAGTTCTCAATATCAATTCTTCAGTTTATAAAGAACACTTCTGGTTATACATAACGTGCATCAGCATCATCATCATCATCAGAGTTCTGCCAAAAGACAGGTTTTCACACGGTAGTTCTCCAGACTGTCCAGTCTTCTGCCATCCTCTTCAGGTCTGCATAATTTCCTCTTCCCTTTATGTCGTCTATCATCTTGTATCTCCTTCTTCCTCTCGGTCGTCTCCCACAAACCAATCCTTCCAAAGCATCTGCTAGCAAGCACTCCCAACCAGTTCTTTTTCCTTTCTCTTACAACCTTCAGTAGACATCTTCTCTCACCAACCCTTTACAATACTCTTTCACTATTCACTCTTTCCATCCAGCTTATTCTCTCCATTCTCCTCCACATCCAAATTGCAAATTCTTCTAACCTTTTTTTCATCCTCTCGTCCCAGCGTCCATGTTTCTGCCCCTTATAGTGCCACACTCCAAACAAAACATTTGCCAAGCCTTTTCCTTAGACTTTTATCTAATTTGCAAAATAAGTGTCTCATATTTCTGTTGAATTCGTCTTTTTCTATGGCAATTCGAGTTTTAACCTTCTGGTGATATCAAGTCTTCAGTTATTGTGCTTCCAAGATATTTAAAAGCACTTACTTGGTCATTTTAATATTGGACAGTCTCCATCTTGTACTTATGACCATACTCTTTGTTTTTGCCATGTTTATTTGCATCCCATATTCCACACAAGCTTCGTTCAGATCTTTGTGCCTGTTATTCACTGTCTGCTCACTTTCTGCCACTAATAACATGTCATCAGCAAATCTTATACATTCTATTCTCTTTCCACCAATACATATTCTTTTTTCCCCATCTCAGCCTTTCGCAATAATCTCTTCAATGTATGCGTTAAACAAGAGTGGGGAAAGGCAACAACCTTTTCTAACACCTCGTCCAATGCTGCTTCATTCTGACATTTCATTCCCAATCCTTATCCTTACTTTCTGGTGTAACTATAGATTCTGTAACAGTCGTCTCTCTTTCCAATCGACTCCTTTCCTCTTCAAAATATCCACCACCTTGTTGCACTGAACTCTGTCAAAAGCCTTTTCTAAATCTATAAAAACAGCAAAGATTTCTCTACCATTTTCCATATATCTTCCACTGTATTTCTTAACAGGCCAATAGCATCTCTTGTTCCTTTTCCTCTTCTAAATCCGAACTGCTCCTCTGCAATCCCTTTATCCAGCTTGCCATATAGCCTTCTATTCAACACTCTCAACAAGACCTTAGCTACATGGGAAATTAGACTGCTGGTCCTATGCTCTTCACATTTTTTAGTGTTTCTCTTTTTCTCTATTGCTATCATAAATTTTGCAAGGAAGTCCTCAGGCCATTCCCCTTTGTCATAATCTCGTAACAGAGGTATATTATTTCTTTTCTTGCCTTTTTTCCCAGACTCTTCAACAGTTCTGCTAGCAAATCATCAATTCCACATGCCTTCCTATTCTTCATCTCCTCCAGCCTCTTTTCTACTTTTGCTTCCAAGATGGTGAATCCCTTTCCATCTTCTGGCACATATTGTTCCTCTTCAACCTTAATTTCGCTTGTATTTCATCCCCCTTTCACAGACATTCAATATATTCTTGCCATCTGTTCAAAATCTCCTGTGGTTCTTCTGCTAGAGTACCATCTACTCTTTCTATTTCCATGTTATTCCTCTTTCTTTTACTTTCAAAAACTATCTCACTAGCCAGTCTATACAACATTTCATACTTTCCCTCTTTCCCCATTTGTTCTACTTTGTCGCATTTCTGTTTCATCCATTTCTCCCTTACTTCTTCAGTTTCTCTTCTTAATTCAGTGTTCAGTTTCCTGTGCCTCTTTTTGTCTTCTTCAGTTTCTGTATTTTTCCACTTGCTCCACTTTTCCATCTTTTTCAACATGTTTTCTGTTACTGATTTTTTCGTGGTACTTTGGGATATTCTAATTCCTATTACTTCTTTGGCAGAGTCCATGAGTCCTTCCCTCATTTTTATCCATTTGTCATTAACACTTTCATCAACACTACCTGTTTCCCATTTTTCCATAAACCTGTTTTCCAAATCTGATTCCTTTCCTACCTCTTTGAGTCTTTCTATGTTTAGTCTTTCTTTTGCTTTACCTCTCCAGAATTTTTTCAATTCACTTGTTCTCCCAGTACTCGGTTGTGGTCTGAATTTATATCCGCTCCTGGATGAGCTTTGGCATTCTTCAAACAGTTTCTAAACCTGTCTTGTATCAGGATGTAGTCCAACTCATATTTTTCCCTATTCAAATTTGATATCCATGTGTAACATCTCCTTTGTGGTTTCCAAATAATGTGTTACCACTGCCAACGAATTCTCTTTACAGAAACTAATTAGTTGTTCACCTCTCTCATTTCTAATTCCTAATCCAAATTTTACTACTGTATGTCCATCTCTTCCTCCACCCACTACTGCATTCCAGTCCCCCATGATAATAATACAGGCATTTCTATTTTCTTTCTCGATGAGTTCTTGTATTTTCTGATAATATTCTTCCACTTCCTCATCTCTATGTTCGCTGGTTAGCATATATACCTGTATTAACACGAGATCTTTTGTCGTATCATCATCAGTATTCCATCAATATATTGTACCTTCATTACCTTATTTTTCATCTTTTGCTCTATCAATATTCCTACTCCGGTTCACCACTCTTGATTTCCGCTGAGTAAAAGAGCTTATAATCTCCACTTTCTATCTCCCCATTCTCTCCCCATCTCATTTCACAAAAACCAAGGGCATCTAATCTGTTCCTTTTCATCTCCTGTTTTTCATTCTCTAGCTTTCCTGCTTGCAGCAGTGTCCTGACATTCCATGTGTAACGCACAATTCCTATTTTTCGATTTCAAAATAATGATTCTTTGTCGTATATTTGCAGTAAAGTAATCTTTACTAAATCGTATTATGACAGCAATTAAAAATAAAATTATATGCTTCCAACATTGCTTTGCTTAGTACTCTGAGTCAACAACTTACCTATATAAACAACTGCATAATCCATAATCTACAGTTACCGGTTTCTGACAAAGATGTTCATCTTCAGAAGGCTATTAATGTTTAGATAATGATTTGTTGAAGTTTACATAAATTTCCGTCTCTTTTCTCCTGCTTATGAAAGAAGTTGCTTGGTGTGGAGGTACCCTACCGCAAAACCCGATATGAGAAACGGCATGTTTATCTGTAACTCTAACAAATAACAAATGTACACGTTGTAACCAGATCTTTAAGATAGAGCCTTTGAAAAATTCTCGTGATGATACCGCAGTGTTGACTGTTTGCGTTCACTTAATAACGGGAAATATACAGAGTGCGATACCCAAGACAGGCCACGCTAAATATGTCAAGAATGAATAAATCGAGTAGCGGTTTTCGACACGTTATACCGAACATTACAGCTAATATCCTGACGTTATCAGGTAATTTTTATTGTTCACAGTCGCTGAATTACTACACCTGATGTATTACTTTCTAATGGAAATATATTCGTTCATGTGAACTTTAAAAGAAGCTTCTAAGAGAACTTCAACTACATAACACGTATGGGGCTTGACCATTCAGTATCAAGATAATAGCGCCGAAAATCACTGTCCCGCCACTATGAGAATAGCTTCCAGAAACGTCTGCACTATTACCCAAGCACTTTAATAAAGAACGGTTCGTTTATTTATTATCTCCGCTGTGATATCGACTCAAAATGCTGATACTGAGCACTTCTATAAGCTATAAAGTGATTCTAGAACAAGAATACTGCACATTGAATTTCATCTGGAGTTACCGGCAGCACAGGTCCGTGTTATAAACACTTCATGCCTTTGAGAGTCGTCGCTGTTTCCTAACAGACCTCTTGTTTCAATTTTTACACTGACAAAAGTACAGAAGTGTTAAGCTTGGTGAGTGTGGAGATCATTTTGTGTTTTCTGAACGACCGTTCCAATGCTCTACAAATGTCTTAAGAGAGTCTGTTATTACACGTGCGGAATGGTAGGGACATCCGTCATGTTGGTACCACGCACGCTACCTTACATCTAGTGGGATGTCTTCTATTAATTGCGGCAATAGCATGTCTAAGGAACTTTAGATTCTTGGATGTATTCAGATTCCTATCAATAAAACAGGGACCAGTGATGGGGGTCTTGAAACACATGCACCAAATGTTTACAGACCAAGAGCGTTGTTTTTAACCACTTCTTTGAGTCAGCTTCGATTTTGCCACTGATGATTAGTGCATAATACGAGGGTTGGAACTTTAATAGTGGCAACTATTTATTTACAGCTCGTACAAAGTAGATACGTGTTTCAACGTTTTACTGACCTTCAAAGTAGTCACCAGCAATCTGTATATCCCGTTGCCAACGTTGTGGAAGTCGTAGGATACTCTTAGCAGTGCCAGTTTTGTTGACCGTTCGAGCGGCGCAAATTTGTAGCAGTTCTGAAGTGAATGCCGTGAAGTGTTTCCTTCAGTTTAGAAATCAGTAACAGCTTGCACTGCACGTGCTTGAGCGTTGTCCTGCAAATTGATGGTCGGGTCCTGCAGAAAGTGTCATCACTTCTGTCTCTAAGCTGGTCGTAGGTTGCGATCCAAAAATGAACAGGTTAGAGACAAAAGTGAGGACACTTTCTGCAGGACCTGACCATCATTTTACAGGACAATGTTCAAGCACATACACTGCAAGCTGTTACTGAGTTGTTTGACTGATTCGGCTGCTAAGTGCTATACCACCTACTGCACTCCCTTGACTTAAGTCCACGTACGTTCAACTCGATTTAAAAACTGAAGGAAACACTTCACGGCATTCGCTTCAGAACTGCCACAAATTCTACCGTCAATAACCGCGCCGCTTGGACTGTCAACGCAACTGGGACTGCTAAGAGTATCCCACTGTAACTTCTTTATTTAAATGCGTGTGGCTGTACTTAAATTGCAGAATGGCTGAGACCCACAATATCCTAGGGCAACGCAATCTGACTGCTCAAAAAAAAAAAAAAAAGATAACCTGACTTCAAATAATTAATTCAAAAGAATGGCCCTGACTAAAAAGAAATATTAATAACCTATACCTTTCATTAAGCACTTAACCTCACACACATTTTCATTATGCGAACTACTGCAATACAGCGAGCGACCATACTGCCAGCTAAATAAAAGATTCTAACTACTAAAGCCACCAACTACTAATAGGCATGTGGTTAGCAAAGGAAAGATTTCGTTGCAAACCAAATAATGTATTTTTGTTTTACCTTAATAATATGACATCCACTTCAGGCACAAATATAAATCGACATCTAGTACAAAGGTATCTAATCATCAATAATATTCAATCTCGAAGTCGAACATGTACAGATCGTTAGCCTATTCTAACAGTTCAGACCTCTACCCTCCATCAATGCCAACTTATCACATCTAACATCCATCACTGCTGCTGGCTGTTCACCTCCAGCTGCCCAACAGTACTTCCATCACTGCTGGCGACTAACTTCCAACTGCCCAACACTACTGGCGATTAACTTCCAATAAAGAGTCTCTTACAAAGCAAGCGTAGTTAGAGATCCAATGCAAAGCGCTACACAGCGCTGCCAACACAGAAGCAGCCCACTTACATAGCCCCCCTGCTCCCCACAAAAAAATTTTACTAATTATTTTCGGTAGTGGCCAGGATCAATTTGTTAAAATTTTTTATATTAACAATATCAAGTAGATCAATTGCACACAATTATTAATGCACTGTTCCTCAAAAGCAAATATTGTCCTCACAATCCCTAAAGACAGTCCTAATCATATATCATAATAGGAATCTATGACAGTTTTATGCACAAAATCTGAGCAGTAAAAGAAGATGCACACGCAAGTAATGGATCTCCATGCAGTCTTGAAGGAGTGTTGTCCTCCCAACGGAAACACAGTTCTGATTCTTTACATAAACATTGGTAATGGGCAGAGTCAGTCCAAGTCTTCAAGAATATTCGTAGAATTAGTAGGTCACCACAGAGCTGACCCACAGTATTTCTTGTAGAGATTATGGTAGTAATGGGCCACCAAGGGTGCAGACCCACTGTAGTCCTTGTGGATTATAAAGTAAGTCCATAAACCACCACTTGTGCCCTCACAATTTTTTTTTTTTTTGCAATGTCCGTAGAACCAGCAATGCTGTTAACCAGTCCTTTGCTGAATTATCAACACATGTCCAAACACTAACACAGTCATTTAGCCTCTGAGATTTTACACATACAGTATTACCAACAGAAATGTGTGCAGTAAAATAAATCCCTACTATTTACTTAATGTCAAGAAGTGGTGTCTATACAATTTACAATTTCACAGCATAAGAATACAATTACAAAGGTACAGAAAACATCATTAAACAACATGATAATACAGATAACATTTATAGTAATACAGGCTTTACAAAGAAATAGAAATAAGCATATAGATGAGTATTCCAGGAATTGTGACTTAAGTAAATAAATGAACAATGAGAATGTACATTGAAATATTAACTTGACACATGAGCATTAAAGTAAAATGGAACAGAATAAATAACGTCTAAACATCTTTCCAAAGTAAAGAATAAATTAGATTTGAGCATAACAGTATTACTCATCCTAGTGAATGCAGCTTAGTACTAGAAGAGAAAAATTCAATTAATCTTATCAGGTAAATACACAGAGACAGGAAAAACACAGATACACAAGGGTACACTTAAACACATAACGGAATAACACAAAAGGAAAGGACAGGGTAGGTTTTCTCTGTAACATTTGGTACTGAAGTACTTGTCATACGTCATATCCAATCAAAACTTCGTTTTCCCACATATCTTTTCTTATTTCAACATTTGTTCCCACAAAGAAAAATCCTATCTAAGCATGCTTTCTGTATTTCCTTTCACATATTTCTTACCTCATCATTTATTTTCCATTACCTTACCTCATCATTTCTTTACAAGAAAATATTACCTAAACCTGTTGTCTCTAAACCCTACTTATCATTTCATTTCCTCTTTCAAAATAACTATTCCTCAATATACAATACCTTTGGCCAAACTTTATTTTTTATAGCTTCTCAATACATTTCTTCCCATTTCATCATAACTCTTTCTCTTACATAGCCTATCCCCTCTTAAGCTAACTTAAATCTACTGAGCTCAGATACATAAACTAGAGAACGAGGCAATGCAGCAGCACAAAACAGTTAACTCGAACAGCAATGACAAAAAAATGCAAATTGACAAAGCAAGCAGCAATGCAAATGCAATATTACAACTAATATAAGGCAATATGCAGCAAACAAGAAAAGTAAGTTGATGGTAACTGGCTTATAAGAGTAGTACAAAGTAAAATTCAGTAGGACAATGCCTGGCAAACAGCAGCAGCAAATGCAATAACTTATACCTAAACATGACGAAGCACAAGCAGAAAAAGTATTACAGTAAAGATAGCAATGCAGATATGGGAATGTCTATTTACATCTTAATGCCTATGTCACATCTTAACACTAAAGTGATGCATCACAACAACCTATTCTATCAAAAAATTACCAAATCCTTGAAAAGGAAAGTATGTATACAGTTCCTGTTATCAATCACATCTCCTTCTTATGCTTCTTTCGTTTCCTAGTGCTCCTTTTTTTAAGAATGTAGATCATAAAATTATTATTTCATAGATCTGTAGACACAAAGTGTGTACATTAGTATATGTATAAAATTTTATTTTATAAAACCAATGCTACAACGCATCTAGGAACAAGATATCAAATAAAATAAACAAATATGTACAAGGCAGAGTATGAAAATGTCATTCAGTAGCCATATAGCACTTCATAAGTCAGTAAAAGTTCTCTCAACTCTCGTAGAAAGACACTTGTCATAATCAGGTGTGCAGACATAAAAATATTTCTCATCACTTCAATAGCATTTCAGTAAATAGCACAAAGTACGAGCTCCACAGTGTAATCATATGTTTCCAAGTAATAGCATATCGTTTTTGTGATGCATTATGCACAGAAATGGCAATAATGAGGTCAACAACCGCTCTTTTCTACAACCATGCGAGCGCTTGCGAAAAATGCGGCTCGCTTTAAAGCGGCTAAAGCAGCACAAGGAAAGTTAAAAGTCCACACAACAATAACTATATTTCAAAGCAAGTTGCGTGCAGCCCAGCGCAGCATTACATGAAGGTCACATACACACTTTACTGAAATATTTACGACAGCAGTGTCCGCTACAGTGACAGCTTGATACCAATAAAAAATTTCACAGGTTGAAAATTTACATTAGAAGTGTATAGAAACGAAATCTCATTAATAACAGTGTCCAAAAATCTCCGTCGGCATTGTGGTACTCACATTCACATTCACATATATATTCACATCTCATAACTCTTCACGTATGATTGTATAGTAACATCTCATAACAGATCTATCACGTCTCAAAATCGTCGTAGCTTCCTTCAATAATCTCAAAACCTCTAAAAAAATTCTCTCTGCTCCCTTCAGTAGTCATCTACCTCAAAAGTACTTCAAAAGTCATGATCCCATAGAAAATACATAACTCAAATGTCTTGTAGTATGACAGTGGTTCCTAAAGTGAAAAGTTCCCAAAATGCAGACGAAGTAAATTTTATAAGTGTGAATTAATCCAACTGTGTAATTACCTAGACATATGTCAGTGACGTAGTGAAAAAACAAATATTTGTCTCCCTGAGTTAAATGATCAGATAGCTGTGTAGTTCTGTGTTAGCGAAATATGGTACCGCACTTACGTTTAGTGAAAAAAATACGAGCTTACGGAATATCGGACCAGGTTTGTGATTGGATTCAGGATTTCCTAGAAGAAAGAACACAACATGTCATTCTTAACGGTTCAAAATCTGCAGATGTAGAGGTAATTTCGGGAGTACCGCAAGGAAGCGTGATAGGACCTTTATTGTTTACAATATACATAAATGACTTAGTTGACAACATCGGTAGCTCCGTGAGGCTATTTGCAGATGACACGGTTGTCTACAAGAAAGTAGCAACATCAGAAGACTCGTACGTACTCCAGGAAGACCTGCAGAGGATTAATGAATGGTGCGACAGCTGGCAGCTTTCCCTAAACGTAGATAAATGTAATATAATGCGCATACATATGGGCAGAAATCCATTCCAGTACGATTATGCCATAGGTGGTAAATCATTGGAAGCGGTAACGACCGTAAAATACTTAGGAGTTACTATCCGGAGCGATCTGAAGTGGAATGATCACATAAAACAAATAGTGGGAAAAGCAGGCGCCAGGTTGAGATTCATAGGAAGAGTTCTAAGAAAATGTGACTCATCGACGAAAGAAGTAGCTTACAAAACGCTTGTTCGTCCGATTCTTGAGTATTGCTCATCAGTATGGGACCCTTACCAGGTTGGATTAATAGAAGAGATAGACATGATCCAGCGAAAAGCAGCGCGATTCGTCATGGGGACATTTAGTCAGCGCGAGAGCGTTACGGAGATGCTGAACAAGCTCCAGTGGCGGACACTTCAAGAAAGGCGTTACGCAATACGGAGAGGTTTATTATCGAAATTACGAGAGAGCACGTTCCGGGAAGAGATGGGCAACATATTACTACCGCCCACATATATCTCGCGTAATGATCACAACGAAAAGATCCGAGAAATTAGAGCAAATACGGAGACTTACAAGCAGTCGTTCTTCCCACGCACAATTCGTGAATGGAACAGGGAAGGGGGGATCAGATGGTGGTACAATAAGTACCCTCCGCCACACACCGTAAGGTGGCTCGCGGAGTATAGATGTAGATGTAGAAGCAAATACCATATTACCTAGGGCTTCTTGCACTTGCCACACTCATGGTACGCAAAGTAAGCATGTACCCCCCAGAGGGTTGATGTAATTATACCCTCAGATGTTACAGATAACAACAACGAAATGAAAATTATCGCCAAAAACCTTCTCTGTATCATAGCAGTTCTAAAATATTTCTAAAAATATTTCAAGTACGAAAATTAATCAATCAAATGCGTGTCATGTAGCGCTGAACTGTGTGTCTTGCTGTAAGATAATTTCTGTCATTGGCTAACGGTAAAAATGTGCCAAGTGTCGTAATTATCGTCATTCATAAGTAAAGTTCACCAGAAGTCAATGTACTTACCTTGTCATATACAAAAGTAAAAATGCAATGCGTATAGATGTCGTAGTTATTACGCACAATTCTGTTACTAAGAAAGTACTGTACTGTAACGTATTGTTGTGTTATGAAAAAAGACCTATCTCAGTGTACCTATGTCACAAGAGTCATTACCAAAATATGTTTTACTTTTCAGGATAATGAAGAAAAACTGTGCAGACATAAAACAAAAACAGCGCAAAAATAATAATGAAAACTGCGTCACTCATTAGTAGCGTCGTAGTATAATCGAGTAGCCATCAAACAAGCGAAATACTGTGTTGACTGTAAGCTCTCCGAAAGTCCTTTAAATACAAAATGTCTTTTCAAGTAAGTCAAAATGTTGCAGTAAAATCTCATTATCAGTGTATGTTCCAAGAATGTGAACTTTATAGCTGTGATGTAATCGTACACACACTGAGACTGTGTCGTCTGTTCCCTAAAAAAATTCACTCGAAAAATTACTGTCTTATTAAGTTCCATAGGTTTTTGACTGGATTCACTCGTAAAATTACTATCATAATAAGTTCCATAGGTTCTTGACTGGATAGCTGACTTCAAAACATTGTTGCATGTTAAGAGTTTCTAAGTGTGACAAAGCCTAATAGCAACGTAAAGTAAAAATTTTTATAGCAAAGACTAAGTTAGAAAGCAAATTATCTCTCAATAAATGGTATTACATGAGAAATGTGGTGTAGTCCTTTACTTTTCTTAGTACTTTTGAGTGTTACTTAAGATAGGTAAATAAATTCGTGAAATCAATGTGAAGTGATGTAGAAATTAGACAATAAATGAAAAACTTAGTTTAGTTTAGAAGAGTTACACCTTGGCAAACAGCGGGCAGAGCAGCAGTGGCAACGGCCGGCGCTTGCAAGTCAGCACGTTCAGGACAAGCCATCGCCCTCCCCACAGAAGCAGAAGCTGTCGATTCAGCCACCAGGGTCTCATACCTGAGCCAAGGAAGAACCCACCCTGCCCACATGTTGTTAAGAGAGAAAAAGTAATTTATTTAGTGGTTTTCACCCTGACATAATGCTTTAGAATCAAATGCCCTTTGCAGTAATGCTCATCCTGACAACTGAGTAGCATCAAAAGAGGTTACCCAGTTACAGTACACAGAGTTTCAACTTCAATGCAATTATCATGTGGTATACAGTATGTCGGATCCCATAAGGTCCATTGTGAATCAGAAAGAATTTGTGACTCAAATGTTTCTTATTGTGGAACAATGAATGGGATTAAATGAGAACTTTCTGACCAATATGTAGTCTCTTTGCATTTGTCCTACCATGTAATTTTCTCCTTTAGTGTGCAGCAGAATTAATATTTTTAATAGCCCAATCAATTATGTCTTTATGTTGAAGTTTACGTGTATTTGGAAAAGTTAAAAGCTGTCTTATTCTGTTTGGTGGTTTCTCATTCTTCAGTACAAGAATAGGTTGTAAAGCAGTGGAGTCATGAGGCATTTCATTCAGCACATTTTGAAATAAATGTAATACTGATGCTTCCTGTGACAATCAAGTCTGCAAAGCTTATAGATTTCTTTCATAATCCATTCAGACGAGTTACAATATGGTGAGTTCAATGAAACAAAAACAGTTTTGATTTTACAATTTCGAAGCATGTGTTACTAAGCAGCAGATATGAATTGTGGTCCATGATCTGAAACAACTTCAGCAAAGTGTCCAACTTCACGCAAGAAATTTTTAACAAAGGCGTTGGATACAGACCGTCCAGTGGATTTGCATAATGGTGTGAAAGAAACAAATTTTGAAGTAAGTTGAACAGCGACTAGAACATACGAAAATCCATTTGATGTTTTGACAAGGTGTCCCAGAAGATCAACCGCAGCAAATTCTTTTATCTAGTTGGAATGATCGGAAAGAATGGAGCATGGTGTGAGGTGGTAGATAGTTTAGCTTTCTGACAAAGTCTGCAAATAGACAAGACTCTCTGAATTGTCTCTTTCATATTATTAAAATAACAAGTCTTTCGAAGAATATAACATTTTCGTGGACCAAAGTGTGTGTAGATGAAATGAAGGTAGCAGATGAGCTTATTAACAAAATAGTTAGGAATACAAAGTACCCATAATTTATCATCAACAGTACAACGTTTGAACAGTATTTTGTTTCTAACCGGATAATGATTTTCATGCAATTTACTTTTGATATCTCTGCAAATCGGGCCTTTGTCTTGTTTGTAAGCAATATCCTTTAAAGATGCAGTGATGAAGTTTTCAAAAGCTACTTTTTGAATGTAAAGAATACTGAAATTTTTCTCAAAGTTACCTTCTCTGTTGCTTTTCTCAAGGCCAGCTGGTGCACGTGGCTGCCTGTGGTGCAAGTCATTGTCTATTATCTCTTTGTTGTCGTGTGTCGTTACTGGAATTTGGAGATCTAACTTATACAATTCTGACTTGTCGAGAGGGCCCTGCCCTGTTTCAATCCCGCCAGTTCTGATTAAATTCAGGTCTGTCGTCATTATTATAGCGTCTGTCGTCGTGTAGTTAATTTCTGTAATTTATTTCTTGTTGATCACATGGTGGAGAATTTCTCCCTAAATCGTAATTACAAGGTGGGCTGTTGCGTTGATAATAGTTGTTCTGGTTCCCATATTGTCTGTTTCTATGGTTGTCTCTGTCATATTCATTACTCTGTAACTATTATTACTCTGCCAATGGTTCTCATACGGGTGGTGTCTATTTTGGTCACATTTTGCATTATAAAAGTAGTCTTGTCATGTCCAGTTATTTTTCTGTCATCACGGAATTGTGACGGATGTGACCTGTAATTGGTGTTCTCCTGTTTTCGCATCCCGTGACACTCTGTGTCGATTTCCAATTCCTGTAAAAGTCCCTGAAAAGTTTCAATGTCATCTTTGCAACTTCCTGCCAAAAAAAAAAAAAAACATGTCTCAGATGTCCAGGCAATTTAATTAAGCGAATGCGCAACATATCTTCAAAATATTTTACCGGGCTGGAGAATTCAGATTGTTCAAAATGTTTTATCATTATAATTCTGTGTTTTAGTCTATCTTCAGGAGCTTGTGACCAATATGCAGAAAGGAAGGCATGATAGAAATTTCCTTCACTATGACAGTCGCGAATGGCCGATCACATGAATTTCAATCTATGCTCTAATGTCCAATTGGGAGGAAAACAATGAGCAAACTGATGGAGCCAACCTTGTGGAATTTTTGAATATTTTAAATTAACACGTTGTGATGAAGAGCTTATAGACAAAATCATCATGTCAGTGAGTTGCAAATCGGTCATTGTTACGTTGTGTTGGTCGTTTCATCTCAAGATTCCGTGCACCTTGCCAATTCCTCTCAAAATTTCAGAAATGCCCTATGTTATTACTTTGTGGCATTTCCATATTTCTAAATCCCTCTTCCCATGTCGGAGCGTAGTGCCCTCTGAAATATGTAATTCTTGTATTACCTGTGCCAACTGACCTTTTACTTCCCGCATTTCTCTTTTGTACTGTGTATTGATTTGATTCTGATTTTGTTTGAATTTCCTAATTTGTTCTTACTCTTCTGTGTCAGTAAAGGTCTTGTATCATTCAGATCATCATCTACTTTCGTAGATAAATAAGTTAATTGGTCCAAAAGTTTGACTACTTTTTTCCGATGATGTACTGATTTCCTCCGTGTGTCTTTCTGAAGCAAGTTTCAGAGTGTCCATTTGCGTCAAAATCGTATCTACTGTGTCCTGATATTGTACAAGCTGCCTGAACGTATCGGTAGACGCAACTGAATTAATTTTAGCTTGCAAGGTGTCGTGATTTTCGTTAACAATGTTCTGCAGTTCTTTTATGGCTGCTTCATGATTGTGTAACGTGTCTTCATGTCGCGAAAAAATAGGCTAAAAATGCTCACAAATTAGCGTTTTTACGTGTTTACAAACTTTGTGACATTTAGATTCGATTTTAAGTGACTCAGCAGTTAAACCTTCCACGTGTTTGTTCAAGCGTTGTGTCTAGCATTTTAGCTGTTGCTGTGTTCGTTCCTGATTTTGTTCCATTGTGTCTCACTTTTGAAGCTTCTCTCCCATTTGTTGCATTAATTGTAATAACAATATATTAGTGTCTGGAACATATTACTTTGTGCTTTACAGCAGTGCATTTGCACCGGCAACATTCGCATTTTGGAAAGCAGAGTGTGAGTCATGACTTGATTGAGAAAAGGGTAAGGACACAAAACCTGAAACATACGGTATTTGCAAGATTTTGTTCTGTCACTACGCATTCCTGAGGTGAGCTACTGCCGACCGATTGATCGACAATACTTCTCTGTTCACTAACTGTTTCACTATCTACACCATTATTTCCTGCCTGGTCCATTTCCCTATGCACAATTACCAAGTTATTTTGGACATTTGTCACTTCATTACTATGTGGTGCTGACACGCTACTCTGGCGTTGACTGTCATTTCTCAATTTACTTTGGAGCGTACTGGTGCGCTTGTCACACGCCATGATTATCACAGAATTTTACACGATAACAGAGAAAAACACAATTTGAAGAGCAAAAATAAGAAGACACATTAAAAATAGCATTGAAAATAATACCTAATTAATTGCAAACGCGACTGCGAAATACTTGGTGCAACTACACATGCATGCCACAGATGCTTTGCTCATTACAATATTGTACACAATGTAAAACAACAACTACAAAGGAAATTCTCCATACAATTATGCGCTAGCGGTAACAATAATTTCTAATCATGCACTAATTACTCAAACTACCAGAAAAATCAGAAGATTCCAGTGAGGTATCCTCAGATAGGGGTCGACAGATGAAACTTCTTTAATTGCGTGTGGCTGTATGCTAGGCAGAATGACTGAGACCCACAATATCCTAGCGCAACGTAATCTGACTGCTCAAAAAAAGAATGGCCCTGACTAAAAATAAATCTTAACAATAACCTACACATTTCATTAAGCACCTACAAAAATCTTCATTACGCGAACCACTGCAATACAGCGAGCGACCATACTGCCAGCTAAATAAAGGATTCTAACTACTAAAACCACTAACTACTAATAGGCATGTGGTTAGCAAAGGAAAGATCTTGTTGCAAACCAAATAATGTATTTTTTTACCTTAATAGTGTGACATCCAGTTCAGACACGAATATAAGTCGTCATTGACATCTAGGACAAAAGGTATATAATCATGAATAACATTCAGTCTCGAAGTCGAACATGTACAGATCGTTAGCCTATTCTAACAGTTCAGACCTCTACCCTCCATCAATGCTAACTTCTCACATCTAACATCCACCACTGCTGGCTATTCACCTCCAGCTGCCCAACAGTACTTCCATCACTGCTGGTGACTAACTTCCAACTGCCCAACACTACTGGCGATTGACTTCCAACAACGAGTCCGACCAGCCACAGAGTCTCTTACAGAGAAAGCGCAGTCAGAGATCCAATGCAAAGCGCTACACAGCGCTGCCAACACAGAAGCAACCCACTTACACTACGACTTCCACATCGCTGGCAACGGATTATACACAATGCTGGTGACTACTTTGAGCGTCAGTAAAACTTTGAAACACGTATCTGTTTTGTACGAGCTGTAAATAAATAGTTGCCATTATTAAAGTTTCAACCCTCGTACAACGATTAAATTGCCCATGGTTTGTAAATGATGCTTCTTTTTTAAATAAAAATTTGCATAAGTGCTACATTTCTTTCCACTTTTGGTAGATAACTTTCTGAGAACTGTAACAAGTTTTTGGAAGTCATGGCAATAAAGATGTGGATGTAGTGAAATCTGAAGAGGATGAAATGTGATGGTATGTAGCGTTCGCAGAGCACACGTTTGGTTGATACCTCTCGTATTTCCGAGATGCCTCTTAGTGACAGTTTCGTTGTGTGTATGACAGCTGTTAAAATGTTAGTTTCGTTTCTTTCATCGGTTCCTCTTCTCTTTCCTTGGCGTATTTTATCCTCCTCGCCTCTTGTTTCTAAAAAGGCTGTTTATAATGTTTGTAAAGATAGATCGCGACTTCTAGGCACGCTCTAGCCACTCTTCAACATAAAACCGCAGCGCTGCCCCAGTTGTTTCGCTATATTCGTCATTAACAATATTCACTTTTCCCAACTGTCGTATACCTTGTGAATATCTCAACTGCTTTGCGAGCAAATTATCTGATTCCTGAAACAGCAAAACACAGACCGATTAGCTCCAATCGCGCAGGTAAACACAAGGACCCTACCTTTGTCACGCGTTTGCTTACATTTGGTATAAAAGAGAAGACGTTTGTGGAACTTCTCCTGGTGGCTGGACAGTGGTTTTCGGTGCTGTTTCCTTGATACTATTTGATCAAGTCCCGTACATGTCATGTTGTTGAAGCTCTCTCAGAAGCTTCTTTCAAATTCCACAGAAAAAAGTACATAGCTCCACTAGAAAAAAAAAAGTTTTTCGTTATTCCTCGACTATAAACATAATACGAGGGTCACTCCAAAAGAAATGCACACAATTTTTTTTTAAATGCATCTTTTATTCTAAAAGTCTTACAGTGTGTAGATACATCCTTTAGGAACAATATTTTCATTTCTCCACATAGTTTCCATCCCTCTCAACTGCCTTACGCCATCTTGGAACCATCGCCTGTATACCCGCACGGTAAAATTCTGGACCAAACTGTTAGAGCCACTGTTTGGCAGCGTGCACAAGGGAGTCATCATCTTCAAACGTTGTTCCACGAAGAGAGTCTTTCAGTTTCCCAGTTCGTTCACTGTGATGCGTCTGTCAGCAGTCACCAATTCGTTAACTCTCTGCACATTTTCTGGAGTGTGTGCAGTACGAGGACAATCCTCAATATTGCCGTGCCCGCTTTCATCACGTAACCTGCTTGGCCACCGACTAACTGTACTGTGATCGACAGCAGCATCTCCATACACCTTTTTCAACCTCTTGTGGATGTTTCTCACTGTTTCGTTTTCACAGCACAGGAATTCTATGACAGCACGTTGCTTCTGACGAACGTCAAGTGTACCAGCCATCCTGAAGACATGCTGTGACGGCGCCACTCACGGGAACAGGTTGAACTAAGTTTGAAAACAAGTGGGAAGGATGTATCTACACACTGTAAAACTTTCACACATGCCGAATGAAAACTGTATTTTTACAAAAATAGTGTGCATTTCTTTTGGAGTGACCCTCGTAGTTACTTGCGAACGTAAAGAAATTCACCATTTTGTCCTCTATAACATGGTGAAAGCCTCACCTCCATAGATTTATTCATTCTGTGTGTATGTGGGGTGGCTTCTCATAGCTACAGGTTGAACCAGAAGGTCACCGATAAACTTTATGGGGTTGTTCAACGACAGCTACTGAGTGTTTTGGTATAAGGGACTCACAGTCTTCAGCGGCTCTTTACAGAGTTATTAGAATTAACTTTGTACATGTATTACAGTGAAAACAATGGACGACAGTTATTAGAATTAACTTTGTACATGTATTACAGTGAAAACAATGGACGACAGTGTAAATGTCCACAGTATGCGCTATGTGTCCTGTTTCCACTCGCTCACGGTAGCTGCTGATGACCACAGTAGTGCCCTGTTTAACAGTTTGCCCTCAAGTTTGCATTCAGTATTGCTCGGTTCTGTTTATTGCGATACACTGCGGCGTTGCTACCAGTGCGTCAACAGTTAGTTATGTACATCAGTACTGTGGGTAGGTTTACAAATGAAGAGCTGGCCAATACGCGCCTTGTGTATGCGTTCACTGAATGTAGTGGAAGCGCGCCAAGTTCAGCTGTCCCGCAGCGACGTACTTCCGGTGTACATAGTCCTTTACGAGAAACCGAATTCTGTATTTTATATTGTGCGTTTTGGCTATTGCATGTTGCAAGTTTTTTCCGCTGTTGTGAGGGTATTTTCTCAGAAACCAAGGCTATTAGCTTAACGAACTAAATAAACCATAATTACATTACTACTCTGTAACGAGTCGCCTGAGGCAGTGGGACCCTTGTGCCAAAATACTCAGAAGGTAGTCTGCTCTGAAAGTATGTCGCTGGATTTCTGGCTCATCCTCTACCTATATCCAAATCGTGCAAAGCATCACACGCACCAAAAAGCTTTATGGGGTGAGAAATGTGTCGAATTGAAATTCTGGTTGCCCTGAGGTGAGAGGCTAAGTTTGGCAGAGTTGACAAAAAAGTGACTGAAATCATCGCAGTGATGTTAGCAGCATTTGTGTTGTCTTTATAGTTTATATCCATACCTAGTTCTGCTTTTATTACTTTCCATGCAGCCTTAAATTTATTGTGTGATTTTTTAATGAAATCACCATTTGTCTTAAACTTGACATTTTTAATTTCAGATCTGTATTTTCTTTTCAAGTTTCTGTAAATTTCTTTACCTACGGATCCCTTTTTGACTTTATCGTGACAAGTAATTACCAACAGTCTCAGTTTTTGTAACTGAGGTGAAAACCACTTCTGTAAAGTTGAGTTCCTAGGTTTCCTGTCTTTTTTTGTTTTTTAACCAATGGACAGCATGTATAGAAGATTTCAGAAATGATTTTGAGGAATGTGCTGAAGGCTTCATCCACATTTCTAGAGGAATGTATAACAGTATTCCAATCTATAGACTTAAGTTCTTCTCTATACTTGCTAATATTTCTATCTGTAAATAGTCTCACACACTGAGTTTTTTCCTGGTCTTCTTTTGGTATTTCAGTAATTAGTTTCACCAATATATCTATATGGTCCGACAAGTAATCGACATTAAATAAACCTACCTCAAAATCACATTTGTATACATTTGTTATTAGATTGTCAAGAAGGAGAATAGTCTTGTAGGACTTTCATTAGCACAAAAGAGATTATAGGATCTTAACATATTTACTAGATTAACACTTCTGGCTGCCATTTTCCTAATATCTATGTTTGGATCCCCAAAAATTAATATTTTGAATGTAGTATACTTTTGTTTACTGATCGCAAATTTTTCTAAACATTCTATAAATTGTTCTACATTACTTTCAGGAGTGTGATATAAAGGAACAGTTATGAGCTGTACACTAGGTATAATCAAAGCAGCTGCTTCAAAAACACTTTTAATGCATAAGTCACTAACTTCAAGAACAGAAACCTTTAATTCTAGATCATTGCTAATATATATGGATGAACCCCATAAGATTCACAGGATCTGCAGTAGTATGTAGTTAATTTGAAACCTTTTGGTACATAAAGTTTTATGTCTTCTTCCTTCAACCAATGTTCGTTTATACATAACATCATTCTTTTGTTACTTTTCAATAGTATACCAAGCCCATCAGCTTTATTTTTCAGAGACCTGACATATAACTGCAGAAATAAGATAGGGTTTCTGTCACAGGAGGGGCGGAGTACATTATTATGGGGCAATGGAGAACATTTAATTGTTTTTCCAGCCCTGGAGTGTATGTTAGGTGGCGGTTGGACTTCCTTGGAATAATTCATAAAAATTCTTCATTTCTCTTTGGTAATTTTTTGGGTCTGCTTGAAACACGGTTGGAAGTTTGTTTCACTTCACTATCAAGAAGTTTTATAAGAACATGTTTTTTCAAATCATTTGGTACCACTTCATCATGAGACAAAGAAGATACTTTACTGACTGTGACTGGTCTGTTCTTTTCTGCTATCCCTGATGATGATGGAGGAGGAGCTGGTTCTGTTTCTGCTGGTGGAGAAGTTGGTTTAGTTGCTGCTGGTGCAGGAGTTGTTTCTGCTATTTCTGGCAGAGGAGTTGGTTCTGATATTGCTGGTGTGGGAGATAGTGCTGCTGCTAAAGGAACTGGTTCTACAACTGGAGGCGTTGCTTCTGCTGTTGCTGATGGTGTTTCTTCTGATACTGCTGGTGAAGGAGTTTGTACTGCTACTGCTGGTGAAGAAAATGGTGTTGCTGCTGTAGGAGCTGGTTCTAATGCTGGAGGAGTTACTTCTGCTGTTACTGATGGTGGTTCTTCTGACGCGCTGTTGACTCTACTGCTGTTAGTATTGCTGCTTTAGGTACTTCTGCTGCATTTTCTGTTACTGTATTTGATTCTGCATTAGTCAATCCTGGAGATACTTTCTGTGGTGATGATACAGGTGCCCCTGGTCATGTTGTTCGTAATTGTTGCAGTTTCTTAATAATTTCCATTAGCTTTAATGTAACAAGTTGCTTTCCAAGGCCATTTAAATGCAGTCCACGAGTAGTGTGTAATCTGGGCCCAATGGTATTAACATTAGCAATAAAAACATTTCTATATTGCATGCATATAGTGGAAAAAAGTTCATTGGCAGCAATAATGTCCTTGTTTACACTAGACAAGGGCCTTCAGTCCTGAGACTGGTTTGATGCAACTCTCCGTGCTGCTTTATCCTGTGCAAGCCTCTTCATTTCCAAATAAGTACGGCAACCAGTATCCTTCTGAATCTGCGTAACGTATTCATCTCTTGGTCTTCCTTTACGATTTACACCTCTCGCTTCCCGCCAGTACTAAACTGGTGATACCTTGAGGTCTCAGGACGTGTTCTCTCAATCGATCCCTTTTTTTAGTCAAGCTGTGGCACAGCTTTATTGTCTTTCCATTTCTTTTCAGTACTTCCTCATTAGTTACATGATCTACCTATCTAATCTTCAGTATTCTTATGCAGCAGCACATTTCAAATGATTCCATTCTCTTCTTGTCGAAACTGTTTATCGTTCACGTCTCACTTCCATACACGATAATAATCAAGAGAAATACCTTCAGAATATGGTTCCTAACACTTAAGTCTACATTCGATGTTAACAAATTCCTCTGCATCAGAAACGCTTTTCTTGCCACTGTCTGTCTACATTTTACATCCTCTCTACTCTGACCATTTATTTTGCTGCCCAAAAAGCAAACATAAGGCAGCAGTAGCCGGCCGAGACACGAGCAGCAGAAGCGAAGTAACCGATTTTGTGACTTTTACGATTTCCTAACCAGGAACGAATTTTATAATATCATCTCTGTGCTTTAATAGTTTAGTTTATTGAGTTTCTGAGTGTTTATTTATAATCTATTAACCACAGGTCTCGCATTTTTGTTTGCGTCGAAAAGTAAACGGATTTTGTGACGTATTACAAGTTTCTAATCAGAGGCGAATTATTTAGATTCGCCCGAGTCTTTCGGTAGTTAGTTTTTTGAATCTCTGCGTATTAATGTATTAGACACAGTTCCCACGTTTTCGTCAGGCTAGACGAGCTGGTGACACTTCGCTCTTAGCTTCATTCTGTGATGGCTTTGGTTACACAGCTTGAGACTGCAGTGGATGGGCACCACTGTTGAGGGCCAGCCGTGGGGATCCAACGGACGTCCATCACGTCCGAGTCCTTCAATCGGTGCTCAACGGTGGCCAGCCTAATTGCTGCTCGCACTGAGGTTGAACCCTTACCTGTGGTCGAGTGGGAGGTCGCCCCGGGGCATAGCAGGCGGTGAAAGACTTCCCAGACGGCCGCAAGTAAGGGCCCTCTGTTTGTCTGACAAACAGGTTTCTGGTCCTGTCTGTGGCTGACACTGTCGCTGAGCCAGATGCTATCGCCTGTCTTTCAGAGGAAACCTCTCAGCGTGCAATATACGGACAAACACAGAGGGTGGTATTATTGATAGGAGCTCTAACGTGAGCGCGTTATGGAGCCCCTTAGGCACACGGTTGCCAAGAAGGGAAAGAAAACCAATGTGCACTCCGTGTGCATACCAGGTGGAATCATTACATATGTGGAGCGGTTCCTCCCAGATGCCATGAAGATTACAGGGTGCAGCCAACTGCAGGTGGTTGCTCACGTCGGTACCAATAATGTGTGTCACTTTGGATCAGAAGAGATTCTGTCTGGTTTCGAGCGGCTAACAGATGTGGTAAAGGCTGCCAGTCTTGCTTGCAAGATGAAAGCAGAGCTGACCATTTGCAGCATAGTCGACAGGACCGATTGTGGACCTCTGGTACAGAGCCGAGTGGAGGGTCTGAATAAGAGGCTCAGACGGTTCTGCGACCGTGTAGGCTGCAGATTCCTCGACTTGCGTCAAAGATTGGTTGGGTTTCGGGCTCCGCTGAATAGCTCAGGTATCCACTATACGCAAGAGGCAGCTACACGGGTAGCAGGGGCTGTGTGGCATGGACTGGGCGGTTTTTTTAGGTTAGACGTTCTCGAGAAAACACAAGAAAGGCTTCAGACACAAAGGGTGCCGGCCGAACACAGAAAGAACGTAGATGCAGGAACCATCGGTATAACAGTTGTAAATTGTTGTAACTGTGTTGATAAAGTAACAGAGCTCCAAGCACTAATAGGAATTACTGATGCTCAAATCGTTATGGGCACTGAAAGCTGGCTAAAGCCGGAGATACGGTCAGCCGAAATTTTTGTGAAGAACCTTAACGGTGTTTCGAAACGATAGGCTAAACATTGTTGGCGGTAACGTGTTTGTTGCTGTTAGAAGTAGTTTAACTTGTCGCAAAATTGAAGTAGATACTTCCTGTGAGTTAGTATGGGCAGAGATCATTGGTCGGAGCCGGAATAAAATAATAATAGGATTCTTTTACCGATCTCCCAGTTTTCAGATGATACAGTTGCTGAAAGGTTCAAAGAGAACTTGAGTTCTATTTAAAACACGTACCCAACTCATGCGATTATTGTTAATTTTGTCTTCGATATGTTAGCGAAAATACATGTTTAATTCCGGAGGTACGCATAAAACATGATCCGAAATTCGGCTAAACGCATTCTCTGAAAATTATTTCGAGTAGTTAGTTCATGAACCCACGCGAATAGTAAACGGTTGTGAAATCAGACTTGACCTTTTAGCAACAAATAATCCTCAGTTAATAACGAGCATCAAAACGGATAAGGGGGTTAGCGAACACAGGGTTGTCGTAGGGAGATTGAGTATTGTAGCCCTCAAAGCCTCCAAAAATAAATAAAAAATATACCGATTCAAAAAAGCAGGTAAAAATTCACTTGACGCCTTCCTGAGAAACAATCTCTACTCCTTCCAAATTAATAATGTAAGTGTACACCAGTTGTGGCTTGAATTCAGAGAAATAGTATCGGCAGCAATTGAGAGATTTATACCAAATAAATTAACAAACAACGGAGCTGATCGTCCTTGGTACACAAAACTGGTCAGAACACTGTTGCAGAAACAACGAAAGGAACATGCCAAATTTAAACAGACGCAAAATCTCCAAGATTGGAGATTTTTTACAGAAGCTCGAAATTTAGCGCGGACTAAAATGCGAGATGCTTATTTCAGTTTCCACACCGAAACTTTGTCTCGAAACCTGGCAGAAAATCCAAAGAGATTCTGGTCGTATGTGAAGTATGTTAGCGGCAAGAAACACTCAATTCCTTCTCTGCGCAATAGCAATGGAGATACCATCGAAGACAGTTCTGCAAAAGTAGAGGTACTAAACACAGCCTTCCGAAATGCCTTCACAAAAGAAGAGTAATGTAGAAGTAAATATCCTGGGAGTAGTGAAGCAACTTAAATCACTTAATAAAGACAAGTCTTCTGGTCCAGACTGTATACTAGTTAGGTTCCTTTCAGAGCATGCTGATGCATTAGCTCTATACTTAACAATCATATACAACCGATCGCTCGACGAAAGTCTGGAAAGTTGCACAGGTCACACCTATATTCAAGAAAGGTAGTAGGAGTAATCCACTTAATTACAGGCCCATATCATTAACGTCAATATGCAGCAGGATTCTACAACACCTGTTGTGTTCGAACATTGTGAGTTACCTCAAAGAAAACGCTCTATTGACACACAGTCAACATGGGTTTAGAGAACATCGTTCTTGTGAAACACAACTAGTTCTTTATTCGCGTGAGGTGTTGAGTGCAATTGACGAGAAATTTCAGATAGATTCCATACTTCTGGATTTCCGGAAGGCTTTTGACACTGTACGACACAAGCGGCTTGTAGTGAAATTGCGTGCTTATGACATATCGTCTCAGTTATGTAACTGGGTTTCTGATTTCCTGTCAGAGAGGACACAGTTCGTAGTAATAGACGGAAGGTCATCGAGTAAAACAGAAGTGATTTCTGACGTTTCCAAACGTAGTGTTGTAGGCCCTTTGCTGTTCTTTATCTGTTGTTGTTGTGGTTTTCAGTCCAGAGACTGGTTTGATACAGCTCTCCGTGCTACTCTATCCTGTGCAAGCTTCTTCATCTCCCAGTACTTACTGCAACCTACATCCTTCTGAATCTGCTTAGTGTATTCATCTCTTGGTCTCCCTCTACGATTTTTACCCTCCACGCTGCCCTCCAATGCTAAATTTGTGACCCCTTGATGCCTCAGAACATGTCGTACTAAACGGTCCATTCTTTTTGTCAAGTTGTGCCACAAACTCCTCTTCTCCCCAATTCTATTCAATACTTCATCATTAGTTACGTGATCTACCCATCTAATCTTCAGCATTCTTCTGTAGCACCACATTTTGAAAGCTTCTATTCTCCTCTTGTCCAAACTATTAATCGTCCATGTTTCACTTCCATACATGGCTACACTCCATACAAATACTTTCAGAAACGAGTTCCTGACACTTAAATCTATACTCGATGTTAACAAATTTCTCTTCTTCAGAAACGATTTCCTTTCCATAGCCAGTCTACATTTTATATCTTCTCTACTTCGACCATCATCAGTTATTTTGCTCCCCAAACAGCAAAACTGCTTTACTACTTTAAGTGTCTCATTTCCTAATCTAATTCCCTCAGCATCACCCGACTTAATTCGACTACGTTCCATTATCCTCGTTTTGCTTTTGTTGATGTTCATCATATATCCTCCTTTCAAGACACTCTCCATTCCGTTCAACTGCTCTTCCAAGTCCTTTGCTGTCTCTGATATAATGACAATGTCATCGGCGAACCTCAAAGTTTTTATTTCTTCTCCATGGATTTTAATACCTACTCCGAATTTTTCTTTTGTTTCCTTAACTGCAGGCTCAATATACAGATTGAATAACATCGGGGAGAGGCTACAACCCTGTCTCACTCCCTTCCCAACCACTGCTTCCCTTTCATGCCCCTCGACTCTTATAACTGCCATCTGGTTTCTGTACAAACTGTAAATAGCCTTTCGCTCCCTGTATTTTCCCCCTGCCTCCTTTAGAATTTGAAAGAGAGTATTCCAGTCAACATTGTCAAAAGCCTTCTCTGAGTCTACAAATTCTAGAAACGTAGGTTTTCCTTTCCTTAATCTTTCTTGTAAGATAAGACGTAAGGTCAGTATTGCCTCACGTGTTCCAATATTTCTACGGAATCCAAACTGACTTTCCTCGAGGTCGGCTTCTACCAGTTTTTCCATTCGTCTGTAAAGAATTCGTGTTAGTATTTTGCAGCTGTGATTTATTAAACTGATAGTTCGGTAGTTTCCACGTCTGTGAACACGTGCTTTCTTTGGGATTGGAATTATTATATTCTTCTTGAAGTTTGAGGGAATTTCGCCTGTCTTATACATCTTGCTCAGCAGATGGTAGAGTTTTGGCAGGATTGGCTCTCCCAAGGCCGTCAGTAGTTCTAATGGAATGTTGTCTACTCCCGGGGCCTTGTTTCGACTCAGGTCTTTCAGTGCTTTATGAAACTCTTGATTCAGTATCGTATCTCCCATTTCATCTTCATCTACATCCTCTTGTACGTCGCCCTTGTATAGACCCTCTATATACTCCTTCCACCTTTCCGATTTCCCTTCTTTGCTTAGAACTGGGTTTCCATCTGAGCTCTTGATATTTATACAAGTCGTTCTCTTTTCTCCAAAGTCTCTCTAATTTTCCTGTAGGCAGTATCCATATTACCCTTAGTGAGATAACCCTCTACATCCTTACATTTGTCTTCTAGCCATCTTTGCTTAGCCATTTTGCACTTCTTGTCGATCTCATTTTTGAGACGTTTGTATTCCTTTCTGCCTGCTTCATTTACTCCATTTTTATATTTTCTCCTTTCACCAATTAGATTCAATATTTCTTCTGTTACCCAAGGATTTCTACTAGCCCTCGTCTTTTTACCTATTTGATCCTCTGCTGCCTTCACTACTTCATCCCTAAGAGCTACCCATTCTTCTTCTTCTGTACTTCTTTCCCCCATTCCTGTCAATTGTTGCCTTACACTCTCCCTGAAACTCTGTACAACCTCTGGTTTAGTCAGTTTATCCAGGAGCCATCTCCTCAAATTCCCACCTTTTTGCAGTTTCTTCAGTTTTAATCTACATTTCATAAGCAATAGATTGTGGTCAGTGTCCACATCTGCACCTGGAAATGTCTTACAATTTAAAACCTGGTTCCTAAATCTCTGTCTTACCATTATATAATCTATCGGATACCTTCTAGTATCTCCAGGATTCTTCCATGTATACAACCTTCTTTCATGATTCTTTAACCAAGTGTTAGCTATGATTAAATTATGCTCTGTGCAAAATTCTACCAGGCGGCTTACTCTTTCATTTCTTAGCACCAATCCATATTCACCTACTACGTATCCTTCTCTTCCCTTTCCTACTGTCAAATTCCAGTCACCCATGACTATTAAATTTTCGTCTCCCTTCACTACCTGAATAATTTCTTTTATCTCATCATACATTTCGTCAATTTCTTCATCATCTGCAGAGCTAGTTGGCATATAAACTTGTAGTACTGTAGTAGGCTTGGGCTTCGAGTCTATCTTGGCCACAATAATGCATTCACTATGCTGTTTGTAGTAGCTTACCCACATTCCTATTTTTTATTCATTATTAAACCTACTCCTGCATTAACCCTATTTGATTTTGTATTTATAACCCTGTATTCACCTGACCAAAAGTCTTGTTCCTCCTGCCACCGAACTTCACTAATTCCCACTATATCTAACTTTATCCTATCCATTTCCCTTTTTGAATTTTCTAACCTACCTCACCGATTAAGTGATCTGACATTCCAGGCTCCTATCCGTAGAACGCCAGTTTTCTTTTTCCTGATAATGACGTCCTCCTGAGTAGTCCCCGCCCGGAGATCCGAATGGGGGACTATTTTACCTCGGGTATGTTTTACCGAAGATGACGCCATCATCATTTAACCATACAGTAAAGCTGCATGCCCTCGGGAAAAATGACGGCCGTAGTTTCCCCTTGCTTTCAGCCGTTCGCAGTACCAGCACAGCAAGGCCATTTTGGTTAGTGTTACAAGGCCAGATCAGTCAATCATCCAGACTGTTGCCCCTGCAACTACTGAAAAGGCTGCTGCCCCTCTTCAGGAACCACACGTTTATCTGGCCTCTCAACAGATACCCCTCCGTTGTGGTTGCACCTACGGTACGGCCATCTGTATCGCTGAGGCTCGCAAGCCTCCCCACCAACGGCAAAGTCCATGGTTCATGGGGGTAGACAATCTGAGTAGCCGTCTTAGGTTGTTTGCAGATGACGCTGGCGTTTATCGACTAATAAAGTCATCAGAAGATTAACATAAATTGCAAAACGATTTAGAAAAGATATCTGTATGGTGCGGAAATAACTAAAAGTGTGAGGTCATCTACATGAGTGTTAGAAGTAATTCGTTAAACTTCGGTTACACGATAAATCAGTCAAATCTAAAGGCCGTAAATTCAAATAATTACCTAGGAATTAAAATCATGAATAATTACCTAGGAATTAAAATAATGAATAATTACCTAGGAATTAAAATAATGAACAATTTAAATTGGAAGGAACACATAGAACATGTTGCGGGGAAGGCAAACCAAAGACTGCGTTTTATTGGCAGGACACTTAGAAAATGTAACAGATCTAGTAAGGAGAATTCCTACACTACGGTTGTTCGAACTCTTTTAAACTACTACTACGCGGTGTGGCATCTTTACCAGATAGGACTGACGGAGGACATCAAAAAAGTTCAAAGAAGGGCAGCGAGTTTTCTATTATATATTGGAGAGAGTGTTACTGAAATAATACAGGACTTGCGCTGGACATCATTAAAACAAAGGCGTTTTTCATCGCAATTCGTCGAAATTACAATCACCAACTTTCTCCTCCGAATGTAAAAATATTTTGTTGACACCGACCTACATAGGGAGGAACGATCACCACTATAAAATAAGGGAAATCAGAGCTTGTACGGAAAGATAAAGATGTTCGTTCTTTCCTCACGCTATACGAGATTGGATAATAGATAATTGTGAAGGTGGTTCGATGAACCCTCTGCCAGGCATTTAAATGTGGTTTGCAGAGTATCCATGTAGATGTAGATCTGCTACTTTATGTGACTCGTTTCCTAAACTGATTCCCTCAGCATCGCCTGATTTAATTTAACCACATTCCATTATCCTTATTTGCTTTTGTTGGTGTTCATCTCATAACCTCCTTTCAAGACACTGTACATTGTGTTCAACTGGTCTTCCAAGTTCTTTACCGTCGCTGACAGAATTATGATGTTATCGGCAGCTGTCAAAGTTTCTATTTTTTCTCGGTGAACTTTAATTCCTAACTCTTACTCCACATTTTTATTTTGTTTCCTGTACTGCTTGCTCAATGAGCAGACTGAACAACATCGGGGTAGGCTACAGCCGTGTCTCATTCCCTTCTCAACCACTGCTCCCCTTTCATGCCTCTGGACTCATAATTGCCATCTGGCTTCTGTACAAGTTGTAAACAGCTTTTCGGTACCTGCATGTTACTCCTGCTACCTTCAGAATTTCGAAGAAAGTATTCAAATCAGCACTGTAGAAAACTTTCTCTGAGTCTATAAATGCCATGAACATATGTTTGCTTTCCCTTAACGTATCGCCTGAGATAAGTCGTAGGATCAGTATTGCCTCGCATGTTCATACATTTCTCCGGAATCCAAACTGATCTCCCCGAGGTCGGTTTCTAACAGTCTTTCCATTATTCTGTAAATAATTCGTGTCAGTATTTTGTAACCATGACTTCTTAAAGCGATAGTTCAGTAATTTTCACGCCTCTAAGCAAATGTTTTCTTTGAAATTTGAATTATTGTATTCTTGTTGAATTCTGCGGCTATTTCGTCTGTAGACAGGCAGTGGCAAGAAAAGCGTTTCTGAAGAAGAGAAATTTGCACACCAGATGGAATAGTTTTGCTATGGCTAGCTCTCCCAAAGCAATCAGTAGTTCTGACGGAATGCCGTCTACTCCTGGGGCCTTGTTTCGGTTTAGGTCTTTCAGTGCATTAACAAATTCTTCTTTCACTGTCAAATCTGCCATCTCATCTTCATCTACTTCCTCTTCCATTTTGTAATATTGTCTTCAAGATCATTTCCACTGTATGGACCTCTATATTCTTCTTTCAGCTTTCCCTTCTTTGCTTAGGACTGGTTTTCCATATGACTTCTTGATATTCATAGAGCTGCTTCTCTTTTTCCCAAAGGTTTCAGTAATTTCCCTATAGGCGGTATCCTTTCCCTAAGAAAATATGCTATTAAATCTTTAAATTTGTACTATAGCCATTCCTGCTTAGGCACTTTGCGCTTCATGTCAATCCCATTTTTTAAACGTTTGTCTTCCCATTGCTTGCTTCAGTTGCTGTTCATATTACTGAGTTTAAGTGAGTTTTTCAATGAATGAAATCTGATTGCATTTCTGAATTGAATCTGACTGCAAGTGAAAGTTACTTATAGTTTCCGCGACTCGCAAACTACACTGACGTAACGGAATGTCTTAACTATCCGTCTGATTCGTCTGGAAAATTCTGAGGTGCGGTGCGCTGGCATCTTCGAGTTTCCTTAAGAGGTTCCATGGCTTTCCTGCTTTATCTGGTGGAAATTAATGCCTCAGCATTTTCTTCCCATTTGCTCCTTCGGGCAGCATCCAGGTTTTGTAGGAGGTCGTTAGCAATTTTGCAGGAAGAAGTTATCGAAATTGACAAGCTCCAACAAAACCTGTATGTAGCCCAAACGAGCAAACGGGTAGAAACTATTGAGATATTATACTTTACCAGATCTAACTGGAAGGCTAGAAGCGTCTTAAGGAAACTCGGAGATGCGAGTGCACCTGAGCGAAAAATACCAGATGAATCTCCTGACTGACTATGGAGATAGAAACATACGACCTGAAAGTATTCCCTTTGCCGGAAGAAGCTCCAAATAATTTTTCTCGCTCCTACACAGTTGATGAAAGAAGTTTTGTTATCACTATAATGAAAACAGGTAAGTCCAAAGGGTTTGACTGTATTCTCACTAATTCCTATTTCATAGCGGCCAACGAATTAGAGACTGGCTGAGCCAGTTCTCGTCACATATTATGCAGTCTGTTCACGTGGCACCACAGCTCAAAAAAGCTAAAATAATTCCATTGCTAAGACAAAATAAACTTAGGGGCAAACCAGAAAGCAACCGCCCGGTTTCCCTCCTAAGCGCCACCTGTAACCTGTTAGAGAGGCTCATTTTAAACCGGATTGAACCGATACTGTAGGAACGCCTACCAGTGGAGCAAGCTGCGAAGATCAGGTACTCAGACTAACTAACCACACGGGGACAGCGTTCCAACAAGACGGCGGTAATCTTCGTGGATCTCTCTGCTGCATGTGATGGTCCACTATATGAATTGTACCGCGGTATACAATATCAGAAACTTTTACGTCTTGTACGTAACATAGTATCTGACAGAACATTACAGATAATAATGGTTGATAACATAAGTAGCACGTATAAAATAAACAATGGCCTCCCTCATGGCTCGATGCTGGCTCCTGCACTCGTGAACCTGTACACATCAAACATGCCAGGAACAAAAGGATGTAAACCTAGTTATGCTGACGAACTGTCCAAGCTGTGCCTCCTTACCTAAGATCCTGAATTCGGAATATTCTACACTGATTGGAGACAAGCAAAATAGAATATTGTTGCACCTGAATATAGTGAAGACACAAAATGTCCCAAAGTACACTTTAACAATAAAGTACTCCCCCATAATCATTTTATCAAGTACTAGACAGTACCTTGTCCTTTAGGAAGCACCTTGAATCAATGGCAGTTAAAGTCAACACCTACAACAATATCCTACACAAATTATGTGGCAGCATGTGGGGAGCAAACGCCGCCGCACTGGAAGGTCCTGCCCTAGGACTTGTATACTCTGTCACAGCGTACTGCCCCTCTGTGTGTTTGAACAACAGTAACGTAAGGAAACTAGACGCCAAACTGCACCTTCACGATACGTATTGAAAGGTCTCTGTTGGATTCCTTTCATGTTTAATTTCTTAAATCTGTTGTCATTTACGGCATAAATTCCTCTTCTAAATTTACTGTGGCGTTTCTAACTATCTGGGAGGAGACTGAGTAGTGGAACGTATTACTTTTACACATAAACAAGAACGATCTGTCACACTACTACACTTTAAAACACAGTTTATATGTAATTCATGTCACAGTCTCATACGGAACCTACATCCGCTTTCTTTTATATACTGTATATGATAAGATACTGTCATCCCCCTTCCCTTCTGTGTGAGAGGATGAATGAGCAAATGTATTTCTAGTTGCATGCTTGAGTGTAGCAGACAACGTCGGAACAGGTAGCTACGCTTTCTAAAAGCAAAGAGGTTTCTATCCTTAGTATGGTCCTGTCCGTCCGTTGTCATGTTGGTATAGGAAGCTGCCCCTCTGGCCACTTCCGTTGGTATTTGTGAGCCACCCCTTAGGAAGGGACCAGTCAGTCTGTCCGTGGCGAGCGTCTGAAGTGGTAAGATCTCCGGCTAAGTGCATGTCTGCTAAGTCCGTAGGACAATGGATTTCTTAAGTTCAGCCTAACTGAAAATTTAATCACCTTTATTTCAGGTTTAGCTCTAAAATATCTAATGTTATCTTAAATTGCAACGCAGTGTAATTCGCGTGTGAAGATCAGAATATCTTCCGGTAGTTGCTTTGTCACTACTTTGTGAGTAAAGTGGAACCACGTGTTGATCAGTAACTCTAACTAAGATCATCAATCTTAAATGCGGATGTGCGTGAGATTATAACGTCTCGTCTTGACAATATTTTCCAATATAGCAACTTTTATTTATGTTCAACCCACGTGGGGTGTACTTTGTGAGACCAGTACCACGTGCTTATACAACTGCTTGACGCATCAGGTTAATAGTAAGACGATAGTAATCAGTTCGAGGTTTTTCTTTAGTAAATTGCGTTTCGATGTAATTTATTTTAATTATCAAAATTATTGTCGAGTTACAGTCTTTGTGTAAACCAAGTTGACCACGTGAAGCATGTGGTGAAAGCATCAAAGTAGCCCTCAGCTATTCTTTTCGGGAAGATTTCACAGAGAGTTAGTATGAATTTAGTATACCAGTGTATGGTAATTTCATGACGGACAGCATTGCGCTACGAACCTAACTTCTTTGGGTGAAAATTGAATCGGTTGGTTGTGGTTAATTTCCTCTTGCATATATTTCAACGTTCTTTGTGTGTTATTTTATGAATGTAGTGTTGTATGCAGTCTCCCAATCTTGCCTCCATATTTGATGTGTTCCGTAAGATTACAATCTCACATTTTCACAATCCTAAATAAGGCACCAGCTTAGTTATGAATCGAGTTTAATATGCTGAAATTTCGATGATCAATCTTAAAATAAATTTCCAAATATAAACTGATTTCTTTCTTTTTATTTAAATTCTCTTTATATATATATATATATATATATATATATTACCGGTTGTTGTATGACTATTAAAAGATTATAATTAATGTTAGTCTGTTTGGGAATTTGGTAAACCTAAACTAGATACCTGGTGAAACAGTTGCGCAGTAATGCACGGTTAACTTCCCCAGACAGCTCACAGCTTTTAACCCGCTTTTATTGTCTATCAGTACCGCTTTCATAGCAAATTAATGCAACAACGTTACAGTATCATCTGTTGATGTATCAAAAGTGCGCCACTGTAATTGTTACCTATGCTGAGCAACACTACCCCATCTCCTCTTTGCAGTAAGGGCTTCTTGGTCCGTCACTTGAGGTGAATTCAAAGTGACCCAGAATTACCTCTGCACAAGAGCATTCCTCATATATCACTGGCAACACTGAACTGGGAAAGCTCTCAACAGAATTCGCACATCTCATAGAGTTTTTCCAGGAATGGGGGGGGGGGGGGGAGAGAGGTGATCCCGAAGTCTTCACTGCGACTATGGTGCTCTGCGCCAGAAAATGAGCCATGTTGTGAGTGACTGCAACCGAGACCAAAAGCAGATAAATATAAATTGAATCTACGTGAACTGACGGATACTGCAATTTCATGTCTCGATGACTTGGACGTTAATGTTTAAGGACTATGATTGTCATTCATCTTTCCCAGTCCACTGTCAATTTAAAACTATCGTAAATTTATTGTTCATATTTTCATTTATTACTTTTTTCATTTTAATGGCCATTTTAGGGTTGTGTACCTCAGTCGGTGGAAATGGGACCCTTGTAGAGTCACTTCGTTGCCCGCCTGCCTCTCTGTATGTCTTTCTGACAGTCTGCCTGTCCTACTGTTAAAAACCCTCTCCCTGAGGACTGAGGAACGCGCAAACGTATCAAGTTGAAATGTACGCCACATATCAAGATCTACGTTCCTTCAGCGTTGTACATACTTGAAGCTTCCAAGTCAGTGCAGTCGAACGATGTGGTCATTTACATCTCATAATTAGATACTAGCAAATTCAGTGAATTTTATCCGTAGTGAACGCTGCTGTAATCCGTGACTGTCCCTTTACAGGGTGTAGAAAAATTTCCACTATCAGTCACAATAAAGGATTATTTATTCCTCACACTACTGGTTTCGGGCTTGTGCACATCATCAGGTGTTTATACATTAAAGTACGTGTTTATACTGCTGAAGATCACTGTTTGAATACAAGAAAATTATGTGCTGGTGACTAAACACAAATAAGTGGAACAATTGTAAGTGGAAAGATAGCTGTCAACTATAATAAGGAGACTTAATCTTTACGTAAGTACAAATATGTTGTTGTGGTCTTCAGTCCTGAGACTGGTTTGATGCAGCTCTCCACGCTACTCTATCCGGTCCAAGCTTCTTCATCTCCCATCTCCAGCTACTGCCGGGTCTGGGTGTTGACGAGTCCTCTCCATTTGGCTCGGTCCTCCCACCACTTTTCTTCCTCCACTTGCTGCCAGGTCACACCTCTCCTAGAACCATGAAATTTGGCAAAAAGCGAGTACAACTAAAGGAAATAATCTAAAACTGTAAATCTGTAATCATATAACACGAAAAAAATTTTTGTTGTCATTTGTTATACGGTTGGCCGTCTGTCTGTTGATTCCTTTGTCTCTGGAACGGGTAGCCGTATCAGCTGGAAATCTGCTTCACGCACTTAAGTCTGAGGTCTCTTGGCGGTGTAACAAACGTAAGATTCCAAGTCCATGCAGTCAAAAGTTACAGCCATTTACTCACTCATCAAAACCTATCGGGTACTTCCTGTTGCCCTAGAATCATGAAATTTGGCAAGAAGCAAGAAGACACGCTGACAGCTGTGAACCACCTGCATCCCTTCATGCTTGACGTCTTCCTCGGCGGCGATATCAACTTTCAGCAGTATAACTTTTCGTGTCTGGGACCTAGAACCGTGTTGCAGTGATTTGAGGAGCATTGTGGAGAACTCATGTTGTTGTCTCGGCGACAAAATTCACCTCATGCAAATCGTGTGGAACCCATCTGGGTCGCTATCGAGCGCCATCACTGCGTACGCAAGTCAGCGGCCGATTGTTTACACGAATTACTTGATCTGTATATACACATATAATGCCACATACCTCCATAAACTTAACAACAGACTATCCGATCCCTGGTACAAAGAATCAGAGATGTATTTGGAAGGACAGATAAGCTGTTAAGCAGATGGTCATAAAGTTTTGGCTCTTCATTACATTTTTCTGCATCAGCTTCGGACTTGAATGGTCTACAAAATTCAGGATGCTTGATGATTGGATCGAACGTAACTCTAATTCTGGTATGAACTGCAATGAATAATAACTCATACATTCAAGCCTGACAGATTAGTGTGAAAATGTTTCATATTTCTGTAACAGTCTCATGTTACTGTAAAATTTTTAAAAATATTGAATGCCAGTATTCAATTGCCATTAGCTATCTTTTCATGAGAACCCTATTAACTTTATACTGATGACTATATAGAGACAGCCATGGGCTCTTAAAACAGCGGTTCAATTAGAAACGCCTCAATTCACTATACTTGTGCTGCAAACCAACAGCAAGGGGACCCTGAGAATGGATTAAAATATATTCAACAAATGTATACTATCCGCAGCTGAAGTTTAACCTAATTCATCGTTTTACCCATGTGACTGTAGTGATCTGGGTTTTCAATGTCCAGTTCAATGCAGAATTGGGTAGCGGCATCAGATGTGTTGAGGTGGTGAGCTGTTGGAAGCTTAAATAAATAAGTTCTAACATGAGACTTTTTGTTACATTTCACAAAACTACAGTTGTGGTATCACTGTTCTATGATCATGCCCCTCTGAGTGTGGCTAGGATAGTCCACCATGAGGCTGTGATGATGCCCAGTATTAACAGACTCAACATGTGAAACGTTGTTGATGTTGTTGTGGCCTTCAGTCCTGAGACTGGTTTGATGCAGCTCTCCACGCTACTCTATCCTGTGCAAGCTTCTTCATCTCCCAGTACCTACTGCAACCTACATCCTTCTGAATCTGCTTAGTGTATTCATCTCTTGGTCTCCCCCTACGATTTTTACCCTCCACGCTGCCTCCAATACTAAATTTGTGATCCCTTGATGCCTCAGAACATGTCCTACCAACCGATCCCTTCTTCTAGTCAAGTTGTGCCACAAACACCTCTTCTCCCCAATCCTATTCAGTACCTCCTCATTCGTTATGTGATCTACCCATCTAATCTTCAGCATTCTTCTGTAGCACCACATTTCGAAAGCTTCTATTCTCTTCTTGTTCAAACTATTTATCGTCCATGTCTCACTTCCATACATGGCTACACTCCATACATATACTTTCAGAAACGACTTCCTGTCACTTAAATCTATACTCGATGTTAACAAATTTCTCTTCTTCAGAAACGCTTTCCTTGGCATTGCCAGTCTACATTTTATATTCTCTCTACTTCGACCATCATCAGTTATTTGGCTCCCCAATTAGCAAAACTCCTTTACTGCTTTAAGTGTCTCATTTCCTATCTAATTCCCTCAGCATCACCCGACTTAATTCGACTATATTCCATTACTCTCGTTTTGCTTTTGTTGATGTTCATCTTATATCCTCCTTTCAAGACAATGTCCATTCCGTTCAACTGCACTTCCAAGTCCTTTGCTGTCTCTGACAGAATTACAATGTCATCGGCGAACCTCAAAGTTTTTATATCTTCTCCATGGATTTTAATACCTACTCCGAATTTTTCTTTTGTTTCCTTTACTGCTTGCTCAATATATATTTTTTTTTTTTTTTGGTCATCAGTCTACTGACTGGTTTGATACGGCCCGCCACGTCCTCAATTATTTGCTTGACATATTACAATCTCTGTCTTCCTCTACAGTTTTTGCCCTCTACAGGTCCCTCTAGTACCATGGAAGTCATTCCCTCATGTCTTAGCAGATGTCCTATCATCCTGTCCCTTCTCCTTATCAGTGTTTTCCACATATTCCTTTCCTCTCCGATTCTGCGTAGAACCTCCTCATTCCTTACCTTATCAGTCCACCTAATTTTCAACATTCGTCTATAGCACCACATCTCAAATGCTTCGATTCTCTTCTGTTCCGGTTTTCCCACAGTCCATGTTTCACTACCATACAATGCTGTACTCCAGACGTACATCCTCAGAAATTTCTTCCTCAAATTAAGGCCGGTATTTGATATTAGTAGACTTCTCTTGGCCAGAAATGCCTTTTCTGCCATAGCGAGTCTTCTTTTGATGTCCTCCTTGCTCCGTCCGTCATTGGTTATTTTACTGCCTAGGTAGCACAATTCCTTAACTTCATTGACTTCGTGACCATCAATCCTGATGTTAAGTTTCTCGCTGTTCTCATTTCTACTACTTCTCATTACCTTTCTCTTTCTCCGATTTACTCTCAAACCATACTGTGTACTCATTAAACTGTTCATTCCGTTCAGAAGATCATTTAATTCTTCTTCACTTTCACTCAGGATAGCAATATCATCAGCGAATCGTATCATTGATATCCTTTCACCTTGTATTTTATTTCCACTCCTGGACCTTTCTTTTACTTCCATCATTGCTTCCTCGATGTACATATTGAAGAGTAGGGGCGAAAGGCTACAGCCATGTCTTACACCCTTCTTAATACGAGCACTTCGTTCTTGATCGTCCACTCTTATTATTCCCTCTTGGTTTTTGTACATATTGTATATGACCCATCTCTCCCTATAGCTTACCCCTACTTTTTTCAGAATCTCGAACAGCTTGCACCATTTTATATTGTAGAACGCTTTTTCCATGTCGACAGATCCTATGAAACTGTCTTGATTTTTCTTTAGCCTTGCATCCATTATTAGCCGTAACGTCAGAATTGCCTCTCTCGTCCCTTTACTTTTCCTAAAGCCAAACTGATCGTCACCTAGCGCATTCTCAATTTTCTTTTCCATTCTTCTGTATATTATTCTTGTAAGCAGCTTCGATGCATGAGCTGTTAAGCTGATTGTGCGATAATTCTCGCTCTTATCAGCTCTTGCCGTCTTCGGAATTGTGTGGATGATGATTTTCCGAATGTCAAATGGTATATCGCCAGACTCATATATTCTACACACCAACGTGAATAGTCGTTTTGTTGCCACTTCCTCCAAAGATTTTAAAAATTCTGATGGAATGTTATCTATCCCTTCTGCCTTATTTGACCGTACGTCCTCCAACGCTCTTTTAAATTCCGATTCTAATACTGGATCCCCTATCTCTTCTAAATTGACTCCTGTTTCTTCTTCTATCACATCAGACAAATCTCCACCCTCATAGAGGCTTTCAATGTATTCTTTCCACCTATCTGCTCTCTCCTCTGCATTTAACAGTGGAATTCCCGTTGCACTCTTAATGTTACCACCGTTGCTTTTAATGTCACCAAAGGTTGTTTTGACTTTCCTGTATGCTGAGTCTGTCCTTCCGACAGTCATATCTCTTCTGATGTCTTCACATTTTTCCTGTAGCCATTTCGTCTTAGCTTCCCTGCACTTCCTATTTATTTCATTCCTCAGCCACTTGTATTTCTGTATTCCTGATTTTCCCGGAACATGTTTGTACTTGCTCCTTTCATCAATCAACTGAATTATTTCTTCTGTCACCCATGGTTTCTTCGCAGCTACCTTCTTTGTACCTATGTTTTCCTTCCCAACTTCTGTGATGGACCTTTTTAGAGATGTCCATTCCTCTTCAACTGTACTGCCTACTGCGCTATTCCTTATTGCTGTATCTATAGCGTTAGAGAACTTCAAACGTATCTCGTCATTCCTTAGTACTTCCGTATCCCACTTCTTTGCGTATTGATTCTTCCTGACTAATGTCTTGAACTTCAGCCTACTCTTCATCACTACTATATTGTGATCTGAGTCTATATCTGCTCCTGGGTACGCCTTACAATCCAGTATCTGATTTCGGAATCTCTGTCTGACCACGATGTAATCTAATTGAAATCTTCCCGTATCTCCCGGCCTTTTCCAAGTATACCTCCTCCTCTTGTGATTCTTGAACAGGGTATTCGCTATTACTAGCTGAAACTTGTTACAGAACTCAATTAGTCTTTCTCCTCTTTCATTCCTCGTCCGAAGCCCATATTCTCCTGTAACCTTTTCTTCTACTCCTTCCCCTACAACTGCATTCTAGTCGCCCATGACTATTAGATTTTCGTCCCCCTTTACATACTGCATTAACCTTTCAATATCCTCATACACTTTCTCTATCTGTTCATCTTCAGCTTGCGACGTCGGTATGTATACCTGAACTATCGTTGTCGGTGTTGGTCTGCTGTCGAAACTGATTAGAACAACCCGGTCACTGAACTGTTCACAGTAACACACCCTCTGCCCTACCTTCCTATTCATAACGAATCCTACACCTGTTATACCATTTTCTGCTGCTGTTGATATTACCCGATACTCATCTGACCCCTACTATATCTAGATTGAGCCTTTGCATTTCCCTTTTCAGGTTTTCTAGTTTCCCTACCACGTTCAAGCTTCTGACATTCCACGCCCCGACTCGTAGAACGTTATCCTTTCGTTGATTATTCAATCTTTTTCTCATGGTAACCTCCCCCTTGGCAGTCCCCTCCCGGAGATCCGAATGGAGGACTATTCCGGAATCTTTTGCCAATGGAGAGATCATCATGATACTTCTTCAATTACAGGCCCCATGTCCTGTGGATACCCGTTACGTGTCTTTAATGCAGTGGTTTCCATTGCCTTCTGCATCCGCATGTCGTTGGTCATTGCTGATTCTTCCGTCTTTAGGGGCAATTTCCCACCCCTAGGACGAGAGATTGCCCTGAAACTCTATCCGCTCCTCCGCCCTCTTTGACAAGGCCGTTGGCAGAATGAGGCTGACATCTTATGCCGAACTCTTCGGCCGCCAATGCTGATTGTTTATCAAAATTTAGGCAGTGGTGGGGATAGAACCCGGGACCGAAGACCTTTTGATTAGGATTCAAAGACGCTACCCCTACACCACGGGCATGTTGTTCTATATACAGATTGAATAACATCGGGGACAGGCTACAACCCCTGCTTCCCTTTCTTGACCCTCGACTCTTTTAACTGCCATCTGATTTCTGTATCAATTGTAAATAGCCTTTCGCTCCCTGTATTTTACTCCTGCCACCTTCAGAATTTGAAAGAGAGTATTCCAGTCAACATTGTCAAAAGCTTTCTCTATGTCTAAAAATGCTAGAAACGTAGGTTTGCCTCTTCTTAATCTAGCCTCTAAAATAAGTCTAGGGTCGGTATTGCCTCACGTGTCCCCATATTTCTACGGAATCCAAACTGATCTTCCCCAAGGTCGGCTTCTACCAGTTTTTCCAGAATTCGCGTTAGTATTTTGCAGCCGTGACTTATTAAACTGATAGTTCGTTAATTTTCACATCTATCAACGCCTGCTTTCTTTGGGATTGGAATTATTATATTCTTCTTGAAGTCTCAGGGTATTTCGTCTGTCTCATACATTTTGCTCACCAGATGGTAGAGTTTTGTCAGGACTGGCTCTCCCAAGGCCGTCAGTAGTTCTAATGGAATGTTGTCTACTCCCGGGGCCTTGTTTCGACTCAGGTCTTTCAGTGCTCTGTCAAACTCTTCACGCAGTATTGTATGTCCCATTTCATCTTCATCTACATCCGCTTCTATTTCCCTAATATTGTCCTCAAGTACATCGCCCTTGTATAGACACTCTATATACTCTTTCCACCTTTCTGCTTTCCCTTCTTTGCTTAGAACTGGGTTTCCTTCTGAGCTCTTGATATTCATACAAGTCGTTCTCTTTTCTCCAAAGGTCTCTTTAATTTTCCTGTAGGCAGTATCTATCTTTAGTGAGATAAGCCTCTATATCCTTACATTTGTCCTCTAGCCATGCCTGCTTAGCCATTTTGCACTTCCTGTTGATCTCATTTTTGAGACGTTTGTATTCCTTTTTGCCTGCTTCATTTACTGCATTTTTTATATTTTCTCCTTTCGTCAATTAAATTCAATATTTCTTCTCTCACCCAAGGATTTCTATTAGCCCTCATCTTTTTACCTACTTGATCCTGTGCTGCCTTCACTACTTCATCCCTCAAAGCTACCCATTCTCCTTCTACTGTATTTCTTTCCCCCATTCTTGTCAACTGTTCCCTTATGTTCTCCCTGAAACTCTGTACAACCTCTGGTTTAGTCAGTTTATCCTGGTCCCATCTCCATCAATTCCCACCTTTTTGCAGTTTCTTCAGTTTTAATCTACAGTTCATAACCAATAGATTGTGGTCAGAGTCCACATCTGCACCTGGAAATGTCTTACAATTTAAAACCTGGTTCCTAAATCTCTGTCTTACCATTATATAATCTTGCTGATACCTTTTAGTATCTCCAGGGTTATTCCATGTATACAACCTTCTTTGATGATTCTTGAACCAAGTGTTAGCTATGATTAAGTTATGCTCTGTGCAAAATTCTACCAGGCGGCTTTCTCTTTTATTTCTTACCCCCAATCCATATTCACCTACTACGTTTCCTTCTCTCCCTTTTCCTACTGTCGAATTCCAGTCACCCATGACTATTAAATTTTCGTCTCCCTTCACTACCTGAATAATTTCTTTTATTTCATCATATATTTCTTCAATTTCTTCGTCATCTGCTGAGCTAGTTGGCATATAGACTTGTACTACTGTCGTAGGCGTGGGCTTCGTGTCTATTTTGGCCACAACAGTGCGTTCGCTGTGCTGGTTGTAGTAGCTTACCCGCATTCCTATTGTTTTATTCATTATTAAACCTACTCCTGCATTACCCCTATTTGATTTTGTATTTATAACGCTGTATTCACCTGACCAAAAGTCTTGTTCCTCCTGCCACCGAACTTCACTAATTCCCACTATATCCAACTTTATCCTATCCATTTCCCTTTTTGAATTTTCTAACTTACCTGCCCGATTAAGGGATCTGACATTCCACGCTCCGATCCGTAGAACGCCAGTTTTCTTTCTCCTGATAACGACGTCCTCCTGAGTAGTCCCCGCCCGGAGGTCCGATTGGGGGACTATTTTACCTCCGGAATATTTTACCCAAGAGGACGACATCATCATTTATTCCTACAGTAAATCTGCATGCCCTCGGGAAAAATGACGGCCGTAGTTTCCCCTTGCTTTCAGCCGTTCGCAGTACCAGCACAGCAAGGCCGTTTTGGTTAGTGTTACAAGGCCATATCAGTCAATCATCCAGACTGTTGCCCCTGCAACTACTGAAAAGGCTGCTGCCCCTCTTCAGGAACCACACGTTTATCTGGCCTCTCAACAGATACCCCTCCGTTGTGGTTGCACCTACGGTGCGGCTATCTGAATCGCTGAGGCACGCAAGCCTCCCCACCAACGTCAAGGTCTATGGTTCATGTGAAACGTACTTCCCACTTTATAGCTGTTTTTTTTCCATCAGTCTTCTGACTGGCTAGATGCGGCCCGCCACGAATTCCTCTCCTGTGCTATTGTCTTCGTCTCAGAGTAGCACTTGCAACCTACGTCCTCAATTATTTGCTTGACGTATTCCAATCTCTGTCTTCCTCTACAGTTTTTGCCCTCTACAGCTCCCTCTAGTACCATGGAACTCATTCCCTCATGTCTTAGCAGATGTCCTATCATCCTGTCCCTTCTCCTTATCACTGTTTTCCAAATATTCCTTTCCTCTCCGATTCTGCGCAGAACCTCGTCATTCCTTACTTTATCAGTCCACCTAATTTTCAACATTTGTCTGTACACCACATCTCAAATGCTTCGATTCTCTTCTGCTCCGATTTTCACTATCATACAATTCTGTACTCCACACATACATTCTCTGAAATTTCTTCCTCAAATTAAGGCCAATATTTGATATTAATAAAGTTCTCTTGACTAGGAATTCCCTTTGTGCCATTTTGATGTCCTCCTTGCACCGTTCGACATTGGTTATTTTACTGCCGAGGTATCAGAATTCCTTAACTTTACTACCTGGTGACCATCAATTCTAATGTTAAGTTTCTCGCTATTTTCATTTCTACTACTTCCCATTAGCGTCGTCTTTCTTCGATTTACTCTCAGTCCATTGTACTCTATAGACTGTTCATTCCGTTCGGCAGTTCATGTAATTCTTCTTCACTTTCACTCACGATAGCAATGTCATCAGCGAATCGTATCACTGATATCCTTTCACCTTGAATTTTAATTCCACTGCTGAACCTTTCTTTTACTTCTACACTCCTGGAAATGGAAAAAAGAACACATTGACACCGGTGTGTCAGACCCACCATACTTGCTCCGGACACTACTAGAGGGCTGTACAAGCAATGATCACACGTACGGCACAGCGGACACACCAGGAACCGCGGTGTTGGCCGTCGAATGGCGCTAGCTGCGCAGCATTTGTGCACCGCCGCCGTCAGTGTCAGCCAGTTTGCCGTGGCATACGGAGCTCCATCGCAGTCTTTAACACTGGTAGCATGCCGCGACAGCGTGGACGTGAACCGTATGTGCAGTTGACGGACTTTGAGCGAGGGCGTATAGTGGGCATGCGGGAGGCCGGGTGGACGTACCGCCGAATTGCTCAACACGTGGGGCGTGAGGTCTCCACAGTACATCGATGTTGTCGCCAGTGGTCGGCGGAAGGTGCACGTGCCCGTCGACCTGGGACCGGACCGCAGCGACGCACGGATGCACGCCAAGATCCTACGCAGTGCCGTAGGGGACCGCACCGCCACTTCCCAGCAAATTAGGGACACTGTTGCTCCTGGGGTATCTGCGAGGACCATTCGCAACCGTCTCCATGAAGCTGGGCTACGGTCCCGCACACCGTTAGGCCGTCTTCCGCTCACGCCCCAACATCGTGCAGCCCGCCTCCAGTGGTGTCGCGACAGGCGTGAATGGAGGGACGAATGGAGACGTGTCGTCTTCAGCGATGAGAGTCGCTTCTGCCTTGGTACCAATGATGGTCGTATGCGTGTTTCGCGCCGTGCAGGTGAGCGCCACAATCAGGACTGCATACGACCGAGGCACACAGGGCCAACACCCGGCATCATGGTGTGGGGAGCGATCACCTACACTGGCCGTACACCACTGGTGATCGTCGAGGGGACACTGAATAGTGCACGGTACATCCAAACCGTCATCGAACCCATCGTTCTACCATTCCTAGACCGGCAAGGGAACTTGCTGTTCCAACAGGACAATGCACGTCCGCATGTATCCCGTGCCACCCAACGTGCTCTAGAAGGTGTAAGTCAACTACCCTGGCCAGCAAGATCTCCGGATCTGTCCCCCATTGAGCATGTTTGGGACTGGGTGAAACGTCGTCTCACGCGGTCTGCACGTCCAGCACGAACGCTGGTCCAACTGAGGCGCCAGGTGGAAATGGCATGGCAAGCCGTTCCACAGGACTACATCCAGCATCTCTACGATCGTCTCCATGGGAGAATAGCAGCCTGCATTGCTGCGAAAGGTGGATATACACTGTACTAGTGCCGACATTGTGCATGCTCTGTTGCCTGTGTCTATGTGCCTGTGGTTCTGTCAGTGTGATCATGTGATGTATCTGACCCCAGGAATGTGTCAATAAAGTTTCCCCTTCCTGGGACAATGAATTCACGGTGTTCTTATTTCAATTTCCAGGAGTGTATATCTTCCTCCTCGAGGTACAGATTAAACACTAGGGGCGAAAGGCTACATCCTTGTCTTACACCCTTTTCAATACGAGCACTTCGTTCTTGATCGTCCACTCTTATTATTCCCTCTTGGCCTTTGTACGTATTGGATATAACCCGTCTCCTTCCTACAGCTTGCCCCTACTTTTCTCAGAGTTTCGAACATCTTGCATCATTTTAAATACTCGAACGCTTTTTTCAGGTCGAGAAGTCCTAAGAACGTCTCTCGATTATTCTTTAGTCTGGCTTCCATTATTAACCGCAACGTCAAAATTGCGTGCCATCTAGTGCATCCTCAACTTGGATGCATGAGCTGTTAAGCTGATTGCCCGGTAATTCTCGCACTTGTCACCTCTTACGTCTTCGGAATTGTGTGGATAATGCTTTTGGGCGAAAGTCAGATTGTATGTCGCCAGACTCATACATTCTACACACCAACATGAATTGTCGTTTTGTTGCCACTTCCCCCAATTATTTTAGAAATTCGGATGGAATGTTATTTATCCTCTCTGCCTCATTCGATGTTAAGCCCTCCAAAGCTCTTTTAAATTCTGATTCTAATACTGGATCCCCTATCTCATCTAAATCGACTCCTGTTTCTTCTTCCATCACATCTGACAAATCTTCCCCCTCATAGATTCTTTCGATGTATTCTGTCCACCTATCCGCTCTCTCCTCTGCATGTAACAGTGGACTTCCTGCTGCACTTTTAATGTTATCACCCTTGCTTTTAATGTCACCGTAGGTTGTTTTCACTTTCCTGTATGCTGAGTCTGCCCCTCCGACAGTCATTTCTTTTTCACATTTTTCCTGCAGCCACTTCGTCTTAGTTTTCGTGCACTTCCTATTTATTTCATTCCTCAGCGACTTGCATTTCTCTATTCCTAAGTTTCCCGGAATACTTTTGTATTTCCCCCTTTCATCGATCTATCGAAGTATTTCTTCTGTTACTCATGGTTTCTTCTCAGTTACCTTTTGTGTACCTACGTTTTCCTTTCCAACTTCTATAACAGCTCTTTTTAGAGATGTCGATTCCTCTTCAACTGTACTGCCTACTGCTGTATCTATAGCCTTAGAGAACTTCAACTGTATCTCGTCATTCCTTACTACTTCTGTAACCCACTTCTTTGCGTATTGATTCTTTCTGAGTAATGTCTTAAACTTAAGCCTACTCTTCATCACTACTACATTGTGATCTGAGTCTATGTCTGCTCCTGGGCACGCTTTACAATCCGGTATCTGATTTCGGAATCTCTGTCTGACCATGACGTAATCTAACTGAAATTTTCCACTATCAGCCCACCTTTTCCAACAATCCTCTTGTGATTCGTGAACAGAGTATTCGCTATTACTAGCTGAAACTTGTTACAAACTCAGTTAGCCTTTCTCCTCTCTCATTCCCTGTCCCAAGACCATATTCTCCTCTAACCTTTTTTTCTACTCCTTTCCGTACAACTGCAGTCCGGTCTCCATGACTATTAGAGTTTAATACCCATTTACACACTATATTACCCTTTCAATATGGTCATACATATGGCTGTATGAGGAGCTATCGGTATGGACAGGAACTCTGTAGTGGATTCTAGCCCCCAGGTGAGGCATCTGGTGGCTGCTGCGTGATGGAAGCCCACTAGTGGTGAGCGGGCAGACGGACTTAGTACACAGAGATAGACTGGCAGTAGTTGGTACTTGTATCAGGTGTTTACTGTTCCACACAGACAAAGTGCCTGGTGTAGCCTTCACAACCTGGTGTGTACTGACAGAGAGATCTGGCACCTGCTAAATTGGGAGAACACTTACACTGAACCGTAAACATACTGTTAGGTGCCACTTTTCGTCAGGTGCTCACAACACAATGGAGATCCATGGGTGTAATAAGCAGTCACTCCTATGGAGGCCGGTTTATATTTTAGCTGATTCACCAGTAGGCACACTGCAGATGTGCACCTGGCCCTGATGTAGAAAGTATGACGCTGTTAGCTGCTGCAATGGAATCTGACTCCCTTGCACCCACGTCCATTTGTGTTCACTTTAGTGCATGTACTATTTGTGCTACATGATAATTTGCAGCAGGATTGAGGTAGTAATGTGTATAGCCTACTGTTTCACACTTGGGCAACGTAGCAATCTCACTAAAAGGGTGATAAAGAAGATGAATTTGGAGGCGTGCTCAGCCTGAGGAAATTTTAGGAATTCGCACACATTGTCAGCAAAGATTACCAAAAATCAAAACGAAACTCTGAAATCATGGTCTCTGGATGAATGTATCGAATGTGAATCATCAGAAAATTGTCGCAAAGAAACCGCAACACATAAATTGTTACTTCATGACAGTAAGATTAATTGTTCCATGCTCAAAGGGACTGTGCAGCTTGTTGTGTATACGAACTGGTGGTGCTTCATATCTAAAGCATTTCACGATAACATGTTAAGGTTCAGACCTTGTAACCTCCCCCTCACTTATCGACCTTAATGACAGTGAAAAATTAAACCGCGTGTACCTAATGGAAATTTGGGAAAAGCAATCGTCACCGACGTTAATTTGTCGGTAAAGAGGGAGGAAAGGGTTACATCTAAATGAAAGGAAAAATGCAAATGAAACTGGTGGAAATTAATTTTGAAATAGGGGTAAAGTTAATAAAGAAAGTAAATGTGCGGCCGTTACGTTAACAATCAACTAGCGGTAATTAGATATTTGAGATTTGGAGGAAATTATGGTCGCCAGTCCTAAGGACAATTACTATAGTAACTGAAAAAGAAAGATTATTACACATATAATTAGCACTAGAAGCGTGGCAACTGAAGGTTGACAAGTGTAGTGTGAAAACCGAAAGTTTGTCAGAAGTAATAAATTTCGCTACACTTAATTTAGCAAAAGAATTAATAAAACCGGAAAATCGAAAGTTAATTTAGTGACTGAAGTTAATAGTGAGCTTTCTTTCTGAAGCACATCGAAATTCAGTAAAATACGGTCAGTCTTGGACTACCTCAACAATCATTTCAAAAGCTACTTGAATCTACGGAATTTAGAAATAAGAGATTTAACTTTGAACTTGAATTAAATGATTCTGAACAATTAACAATAGTAAAATTTAGTACGTACCAAGCTGAGCTGCAGTCACAGGTAAGCTAAAATATGGTAACAAAACTAGCACTCTTAATTTGTGCTTGTGTAATCTAAGTATTGTAGCCAGCTATGAATACTTTAACTGAACTTTGAAATTAAAGCAGTGAAATGGAATTATGCTGGCGTTTGAATTTCAACGACACTCGGGTTCATTTCGGAAAAGGAAGGGACCCTGCTTGGTAATGCAATTGGGACATTGAGCAACAAAGGTTCATGCTAAGTTGCTGTAATTTAGTGATGCAACAGTTAGAAAAGCTGACGTCTGCCATACAGTGCTAAAACTTTACGTGCTTTTAGTCTTCCTTGTTGGCTGATTGAAGGTTTGAAGCCGTCGATCGAGGATGTGGCGACAGTCACTCATTGTCGGCCGTCGCTGTTGCAGAAGCTGGATGTTGGCGCGCCTTCTTCTCGACACGGTCACCAGACGAAACGGGCTCTTGATGTGCGCCAGCTAATGCTTCCCGTCCGCGGCACCATGTCAGAAACTATCATCGCAAGTCGAGCGCAATTACATGCTGACAAACCCCGAAAGCGCGGCAACTCGCGGGAGCTTCACACCACACACCTGCTCCACTCGCTACTCCAGCCAGACTCCCTCATGCTCTGCCCGCGCTCCACGCGGCAGAGTTAACACTACCAAAGATCCTAAACACTTTGGTTCTCCACACGACCTATCGATGTATTCGTTCGATAGCATGGTTTTCCCTAGGCCAGACCCAGCGTATAAATACAAATAATATTCACAAAACAAACCAACATAAATGCATATATATATATATATATATATATATATATATATATATATATATATATATATATATATATATATATACAAACAGTAAAACAATAACGATATATAAAGAGACAGAAACGTCATATCTTGAGGTAACAAACCAAGGAAAAAAAATATAGTACAATAGATGGAAATAGGAGGATATGCATTTCCGGCGTTACAACCTCATTAAAGACGATCAAGGATTCTACAATGAATGTGGATGAGCTCACCATTGCCTCTTCACCCAATAGATGCAGTTGTTTGTACAGCTCCAGTAAACAGATTTCGTGAACTCTACCGAAAACATAACCGTCTCCAGAGCTACAAATTCTATGAGTATATTGAAGATTGTGGCCCATTTAATCTCTGGCCTGGTGATATAAATTGTTGCACTATAATGCCCATCAAATTTCGTTGTTAATGGAATAACGCGGTGGTTTCTAACATCCTACATTGTTTTACCGAAAATTACGTTATACATAAGTTTTAAAAAATCTTTCCCGATGGAGGTTCGAGTCCTCCCTCGGGCATTGGTGTGTGTGTGTTTGTCCTTAGGATAATTTAGGTTAAGTAGTGTGTAAGATTAGGGACTGATGACCTTAGCAGTTAAGTCCCATAAGATTTCACACACATTTGAACATTTTTTGTTTTCCCAAGTCACACGTCATGGAAGCTCACTTATCGATGCTAATGTCAGCGTATTTCTTCAACTAGCGTGAATGGTAGAATTTAATAGTGTGGCTGATTCTAATCAGTTCCATTCCCATAACTGTGACAGCGCTAGAGGCTTCTATAATGTATCACATGTCTCTCTTTACCCCCAGCACCGTTATCAGCTTGGGGAGGGAACTGTTTCATGGAACTCAGTGCTCCTGACATGGTGCGCATATTGCTGTGTGCGTCATGGAAACCATTAGGATATGCCATGTCCGCCTCCACGGTATATCCTACATCAAAGTAAGGTGCCACGTTTCTGAAATAACTTAATCTGACTGTTTCCATACCGGACAGCCATTGTAACTCTCCAACTGGCGGAGATTGCTGCTTGATTTGTCAATGTAAACTGTTTACATCCAAGTATAGGGTGTAATTTATAAGAGACCAAGTTTATGCATTCCCGTGTCAACCATAGTACATGATAATATCCTTACTTAAACGAAAACTGCAATATTATCTCTTTGTTGAAGAATGTTTTTTTTCTAATTGCAGTCATAAACTGCATGATTCTTGTTTACTGGAGTAAAATGTTATACTAAAATTTTTATCAAAATTCTGTACTTTGACAAATTATTTCTTAACAAATTGAATCGTTATTTGTCTATTTAAGTACAAAGATTTTGGTCATAAAAGTAATCATCCTATAGATTTCATTTTATATGAGCTGTGACAAATATCAAATGGATCGAATAGTTCAGTAAATAGATAAATGTTATTATGTTGCAGAAATATAATTAATTTTTTTCCGAAAAATTCAGTATTTTGTAAAAGAAAAATATATACTGCCCTTCGCAAGTGGCATATTTTAGAATCCCAAAATTTGTAGGTTACGACAATATAAAATAAATTTAGCTGTTGTTTTGTTCTTTTGATTTTTGTAAGAATGAAAGGAAATATGGTTACTTAAAATTATTAATAACACAAAAATCGGATATTACTTTCATACCGAATTTGATTTACAGAGGATTCTAGAAGCTTCTGGAAGTAATACTGTGTCATATACCTCAAGATTCACATCAAATCGTTCACTTCAATTTACACACTTCTTGTGAGCAACCAGTGTGTGTCGATCAGACTGCTCATAGAGAATGTCATTTGTTACCATGAGAAAATGTGTTTTAAATTTTTCTATTTTATGCTAAAACTATGTGTGTATTTGTCATGTAAGCAACGATGCTTGTTAACAATCTTTTGACGATGAGGCATCAAAAGTCAGCTTTGTGTCCACTCTTAATGAACTAAAAACCCAGATGAAATATACCTTAATCGAGATTTTTATTGGATGTCGCCCTCCCCCCCCCCCTTAGACGCTGATTTCAAACACAACATAACAATCGTCTCTTGGAAAGTTAAAAATTAAGTGTAGTTGTGGTGATGTTCACTAGAAATGCATTAATGAAGTATTAGTAGCATATCCAACAGGGTTATTATAAAGTCAAATCGCCAGACGCATTGAACTGTTCATTCACTCACAGGTTATTTGTCTTAACATGCCTATGAACACACTGGCAATGTTCCCCCTCCCCAGAATACCATGCCGAAAAAGCAGCAGCATGTCGACATTCATTAAAAGTTTGATGTTGCCACATGTGCATTTGAGTATTGCATCCCTCAAAAGCTCTGGTGCTTGTAGCAGAAAGCAGGATCCAGAGTGTATGATTCCATTAAAACACTCCAGAATTTCCCAGAAATATCTACAGGAAAGTGTATATCTGTGCCCGTATGAAGATTTGCATAATCCCTAAATAGGAAACGTTGAACTCCTGCGAAACACTACACGTCAATACTCCGCTCTGGCACTGTATGTCAGATTATTGGAAAATGCAGTTATGTCGGTATTTGTGTCCATCGAGTCCAGATGTTAGAGAAGGAGTCACGAGTAGAACCTTAGCATCAGTACGATGTGCGGCACGTGTCAGGTGCCTGTCCCCTCGACACATATTTTCAGTAAGTTTGTGTTGTAGTGCCTGCATAAAGTATAGCGGGTCCAGCAAGTGAAATGTACAGTCCTTGGTGGCTGCAAATGTTTCGCAACAAGGAACTTTTCAGCCACATGGAAATGATCCCTGTACTAAGTTCCAGATTTTTTTATGTAATCGCAGACCATAAATACAGCAGTTAATGATTTCCTGTATAATGCATAATTTTCTTGTGATTTGGTCATGGGACTGTTGTTGTGATAAATGACATCAAATTTCCCTGCAAGTTGTTCATGCTCAGAGGGCAGCCATATTGCAGAATTTTCGCTGACCTGTGGTTCAAAATTTTTAGGCCTCGAGCCATATATACAGTCACTATGATATGCTGCCGCATATGGTTTCTGTCGTTTGTAAAGTCTGTGAGGCAGTGGGATCCCCATTACAGGACATTACGGGAGCTACAAGACGTTCAGAGTCAGCACATACAACAAAGAGGAGATGTTCCTGTTGATGGAATTCCTTAAATTTTAAGTACCTATTTGCTCCACTTGGCATACCCAAACGTTCTGATTCATGGTTATAGTAATCCAGAAGATGCTGTATTAATCGCTCACTCATAGTAAACGAGCTCAATGGAGGGGCGGAGGGGGGGGGGGCGGAAGTTAGGTGGGACATGTTTTTGACGCAGCAGTAGTGTTGTTCTCCTTTCGGGATAATAAGAATACATCTGCATGTTTCGGCTGCTGACTGGCGAAAATGGGAAAGTGAGGGGGTGTGATCAGTCTATGTTCACCTGACCTGATTTCGTCCAGACCATAAGGGTGAGTAGGTGTGCTGTATGGAGATTCTGACTCTCAAATTTATGTACATCCTGGAGTTTCACAACCATTAGACGTTTGCTATTGTGTTGTATCTCCAGGACGTGTCCTGTAATTTCTGTCGAAAGCTAGAAGTTTCCACATAAAGCAAAATATGTCAATATTTTTGATACTGATGGTGGCATGACTTGTAGCTATATAAACTGGAAGATGGATGTATGAGGATCCAGCTCCACTTTTTATTGGGTCAGAAACATATGAAACAATGTAAAGATGAAGCACTCTGCTGAGTGTCTTACCATACCTTGTTTACTGCAGTTCAGAGAACTGAGCCTGTATGACACTCAAGGTGATGAAAGCATTAACCCATTCTGTAACTGAGATGCCAACGACATCACGTCGGTTTATCCCCAAGTACTTATAATGGTTTGCTCTTCCCCACCGCCATTCAGATTTGGGGAGGGCATGTGTTAACAGCATAACAGTACACCACACTTACAGATCTTGGTAGCCCATGGTAGAATTATCAGTGCGAGCATAGGATATCCTGTTTCCAAATTTGCCTCAAACTACTGAGTAAGCGAAAGCTATCGTGTAACATACCTGATGCCTGTCGACACTAAAAGGACAAGCAACTGCTGCTAGTCGGTATATTACTAGATGCAGTCAATGATGTCAGTGGTCAAGGCCAATGTGATTGCAACGGAATTGACAGTGCGGGCAGAGGTAATTGTGACAGCAACAGTATGTGAAGAGATGATCGTGATGACGACGACGTTACCAGCTAAGACTGCCTCTGGACGATTCCAACATTCCTGTGGAGGAGAAAACGAAATAGGTAGTATTTTGTGCCAGTTGCACACATGATAGTTAAGAATCATAAGCAAGAGTAAATAATTAGTTTTGTATTTATGGAAGATTGAATCGACGTCGTAATTGGTACATTCCGATTTTCATCAAGAGGTTGGGATTTTGGTTTATTGCTAACTATGCCACCATACTTGAGATCAATGTCTGTATCTTTGTCACCAGCTGTGTAACACGTCACTGTGGTGTCATCCAAGGTTCCTAGAAGCTAAATCTCCGATAGTCAATGTATGCATTCATAAATTATTACTGCAGAAATACTTTTTATGTGAATTAACTCTTATTTATTCAGTCCTCCACAATCTGAGTCCATCCCTGAGAATCACGTCATAGATAGTGCCAGCAAAATGTCAGCCACCTCACTGGGGCTGCAGCTTAGCTATTGTTGCCACAAGAGCACCTCTGGGCGATTGCAACATTCAGACATTGTTTTATTACTGTCCAAGTGATAAGCATTGTATGCGATCATAAATTATTATTATAGAAAGACTTCTGTACGATTTACCATTTGCGTATTCAGTCCTCCACAAATGGAGTCCATCCCTGTGAGCTTATGACTGAGAATGGCATCATAGATTGTACAGCCAAATACTCAACAGGAAATCGTTCCCTATTACCATTATATTATATATGACTGTCCAAATCTTCCATTGTCGATACGAAATGTTCCATGTTGGCTCTGCTGATCATAATCACAATCGTCTGTTTCTGCTATGGCAGCTTAATTGTCAATATACGATCAAATCTTCGAGCTGCAATGACTGTGACAGTAGAACGTTCTCTGGTAGTAATAACTGAAAAATTCTACCATCATTTGAAATTTGTCACAAGTCTGGATAATCACTGCGGCCATCTTCCTAGAGTAATGACTTTGCGAACAGAATCTTTCTAAAAACCTGATTCCAAACTCTTCCACGATATGGCAATCCTGATGCATCGGGATTGCCTGAAATCTTATGTACCCGTCTATGCAGATTCGTATAAAATCTGTCTTTCTAGGTTCTCTCTTTAGCAGTACCACGTTATTGAACCGATTTTCTCATATTACTGGACAAATTCTTCCGTGGCTACTGTATGTTAGAAATCGTTGTCTCCCAGAATTTAAAATAGTCTTACTATTCCACGTATTTATTTCTTGACTGTGGATAATACTCCCTACTACTCTGACCTGGACGTCTTTCTTCATAACCAGTAGCTGTATCATGACATTTACTCAAGCGCTGTTGCTTCTCCTGATTTTCAATAGTATTTGCAACTCCTGCAGCTTCCATGTCCACTCCTGCCAATTAATATTTTCGCCACATTTACTAATTATTTTGTCCTGGGCGCCATTCAACTACTGCAAGATCTCATTCACATCTTCAAATCTCTGTTGTGTACTTCTTTCATGCTCACTGCTCCGTATTTCCATATTTTGAACTTAATTGTCAATTTGTGTCAAATCCTGATTCTGGTGAGCTAATTCAGTAATGCAGTGTTCGACCTCACCTTAGAACTCCGTTATCCGTTCGTCAATACTGCCACATATTTTGTCTTTATTCTGTATATTGTCTTTTATGTACTCAACTGATTTTTAAATGAACTATGCTCTCATGCAACCCTGTTGTGTTCATGACCCTGACTCTGAGCTATCGCTTTTGCTCAGTCCTGTTTTTGTGCAGCTCCTGTTTTCGTGCAGATACCATCTGATCAGCACCCTTTTCGCAATCAATTGGAACAGTAATTATAACTGGTCCGGTTGCAATTCTGTGCTCATCATGTAACTTTTCGAATCCATCTGTTCCAAAACTGACGCACATGTCGCCCCTGAAACTTTCGCTGGCTCCAGCTAGGTGCGTAGGTTGTGAGGATTGAATTCCTATCATGTTGTGCTTATCACGCTTGGTCTATTCTTCCTGGTTCGAATGACCAAAGATTTTCTCTCCGGGCAGCTGCCTGTTGTTCTCGTAGCGGGAGGTATCTTGAGTCGTTCGTGGGCTGGGCATCCGCAGCATCGCCTCCTTGTCCTGATGCTGCCATTGTAACTCGTCTCTCGCTGCCTGTGACGTCATATCGCTTGGATCGGGGTCCATGGGAAATGCGAGCCCCGTAATGAACTTGAGACGTCACAGTAGTTGTCTTGCTGGAAATTGATCAAGAATGTTTTCATACCTACAGGTTCAGGTGGAAATCAGTATCTCAGTGGAAAGATACCAAGTCCTTAACGTTATTATATGTTACCGAGTACGTAGTGTATCTAAACACACAGCTAGAAGTGTTAAACAGGTGTAAAAGAGTAACTTGATCCCTGCCGAAGATGGTTGCCGCAACTTGTAAGACCAGTAGTATCACATGCTGTGATTAGTGTCGCAGTGCACCTATATCCGATTGGCTCTAGCTTTGATCCACACTCCGTTTCACTGTCGAGACTCCCTGGGTCGTTACCACGATAGCTTTAGTCTGCCCTTCTGTTGCCATTAGCGGAAGGGAAACTGGTACTGTCTGTCCTACTGGAGCCGGACGACCAGCTTTCGCTGAGTATGCCTTTGGCCACATGCTGTTTCGCACCTCCTGCACCATTTAAGCTGCCTCACTCTCCTATGGCGTCCACTCTCATTCTTGTGAAACCGCTCACGAATCCGATCGTAATTTTTTCCCATTGCTGTACTGGCCTTTGAACCATATTTATTATTCTCTTGGCCTTTCCTGTCTACTAGGTTAATGATTCATCAAAAGGATCTCTTTCTTGAAGTCCAGTGGATTTCTTTCCGTACCTGTTCTGCCCAAAAGGAGTCCAATGCAATTCTTTTATATATTCCGTAAGGTATGTTCACCACTTGGAATGCTGTTTGTCCTAGTTCAGCATTGTTCAATTTCGATTCCATTTTCATGACAGAACACGTCTTCTTTATCAATTGTAAAGGATGAGCCAGACAATAAGGGATTTTACTTTATTATATGAGCCTCAAACCGGTAACTTCATTTTTCCATTACGGCCAAGCCACGGCCGGCAGTGTTAGCCGCCTGTAAATTCTAACTAATTTGTTCCCGAGTACGCCAAATAGACTAACGTGTTCCACCTCTTTACATTTTTCGGTCCTAACCGGGTGTATTATTTTTGTCGGGGGCGCGGGTGGGTGGCGGAACCTGCCCCCAAAGCGTTTCCCTGATTCGACCCCACGCTGCGGCGGTGGCCGCGTATCTGATTAGAAAATGGAGACTTTGTGGGGCAAACATTATTAGCATGACCTACTGTCTGGCAAATAGTGCAATACGGCGCGCGACAGCGCATTGCCGTATGGTTGGGCTTCCCACAACGCTGACAAAATACTTCTTTTGCTGGGACCGGTACTGGGTCCGATGGGCGCGGGGCGGCCGCGCAAAAACGCAACACCTCTTCGCGAAGCATTGCCAAACGAACAGCTTAAAACAGAGAAGTGGGGGAGGCTGCTTTGACTTCTCCTCCGATGCGGGGGTCAATACCGCGAACAAATGCATCAATTGCACGCGCTTCCGCTTCTGAGCGCAAAATTCTGTTTTCACTGGCATTTTCACCTAGCTTATAGGCACGACAAGATACTGCTCGTATGCGATCTGCAAAGGCATCAAAATCCTCGTTAGGCTTTTGCCTAAGGGTTGATAATTGATCTCTGTAATATGCGGTACCTCTGGTATCGGAATAACGCGTAGTCAATCCGCGGGCCAATACTTCGAATTCGTGCGTGTCACGCAATTCATCCACCGTTTCTATGAACATTCGGGCTTCCCCTGTCAACTTCAGTCTGGCTACATTGACCAGTAGATCATCCGGCCAGGCACACGTGCGACCCACATCACGAATATTTTGCCACATTTTCGTGGGACTTCCCAGAAAACGTGGGAATGAAATCAGCCGCAGGAAAATTGCTTATAGTCGCCGTGTTAGCAGAAATTGTGGCGTTTGTATTAGAGATAAAATTAGTGTTAGTTGCCTCTGTTTGAGCATTAGTTACAGGGGTGGAGCTAGCCACAGATATGGAAGTTCGCGCACTAGCTTCCAGCGTCTGTTTCAAGACGCGGTTTTGCTCAAGTAGCTCCTGATTTTGTGCGAATAACTGGCGCATTTGTGCATTTATGGCCTCGAGCGGGTCTTGCGAGACAGGTGCCTCTACGGGGGTATCCCGTTCCGTCGCTCGTGTTCCCATCGGCATGTTTACAATTTTATGGGACGCTAGTGACCAGAAAAAAGTAATGATTGTTACAAAAAAAGGACGGCCACAAAGATTCTCAATCCAGCGGCGGAAGATCGTCGAAGCTATAGTTGTAAGCATCGCGGCGACTTACATGGCGATGGAGGCGGTGCGACGCAGTGGTGGCGGTGACGGCGTGGTGCAGTGGCTGCGGCGGCGGTGGTCGGTGGTCGGCGGGCGGCAGCGGGCGGCGGCGGCGGCGTCTGGACCCTCGGGCGGCGGACGGCGCTGGCTCGGCCGGTCGGCGATGGCGGCAGGCCCCTGGCGCGTCTGTGACAGCGGCGGGCGGCGGCGGCTGGCGCGGCGGCGTATGACGGCGGCCCGGCCGGTCGCGCAGCGCAGCGCTGGCCCCTCGAACTCAGGCAGCGGGCAGGGCGGCGGCGTCCGGCTCACGTGGCTGACTAGCGTGGGCTGCCTCGCTGCAGCGCGCGCCCTGTGCGTGTTTAGTGGAGCAGCCACGGCCCACGTGGAGCAAACGTGGCGGCCGGTTGGCGCATTCCATGCGCGAAGTGTACGGCGTTTTGCCGGAAAAAATTTACTGTAGCGACAAAGTCACTACGGGAACGGATCCAAACTTCTGACACCAGTTGTACAGGATGGCGGGTATGGGCAGGCGGTGGGCGTTATGGAATAATAGTGTAATTTTTAGAGAAAGGCCATTTATTGGCTAAAGCATGATGAAAGGGGCTACATAGGCCTAGGGAGGTGAAGGTGAGCCAGAGCTTATAATTTGGCGAACATTGTTCGCAAAGCTACTGAAAGTGGTTGTCTGCCAAAACTAAGTCCACAGTGCCGTAGCACCGGGAGAAGCGGGAGATGTTCAGTGCTACAGGGCGCGCATCCGACACGCGGGTGAGCAAGAATGCAAGAGAGCGGGCCCGGCGACGGGCGGCCGGGTATATTCGACGCACCACGCGGCTTCCTCCGCCCTGATTGGTCAGGACCGAGCAAACCGTGCGGGCGGCATGGAACTTTCCAGAGCGTTGCCTGCTAAGCGACGCCTGGGGCGGCGTTACCTCGTAAGCACATGAGAGAAGCGCGTGATCAAGGTGCCCTTCATCGGTGCTGACTTCCTGTTACTAGACCGTGGGACGAAAGAATTTACAGGCGGCTAACACTGCCGGCCGTGGCTTGGCCGTAATGGAAAAATGAAGTTACCGGTTTGAGGCTCATATAATAAAGTAAAATCCCTTATTGTCTGGCTCATCCTTTACACAATCCATCGCACTTCACACAGTGTTAATATTATTAATCATTAGCACTGTCTTACACATGAAACTGTTTTAAATGTTTGCTTGCGCACTTCAATCGCAGTATTCCATTGTTCTCAATCGTCAACTGCAGTTGTCCAGCTGTTGATTCTGATGTCGTAATCTAAATATAATATTCTTATTGTTATCTGTTATATTCTGTCACTTTAAATCCAGTAAAATATGCTTGTGGTCCCCTGTCTGAAGAAATGTTTACGTTTGTGTGCAACGGAAGTTTATAACTGTCTTTACTACTGAATCTGACTGCATTTGTAAATGAATGAAATGTGACTGCTTTTCTGCATTGAATTGACTGCAGCTGAAAATTACTTGGTTTTCGCAACATACAGACAACACTGACATTTTAAAATATATTGGATAGTTGTCCTCTTCGTCTGGAAAATTCTGTGGTAACCTCTGAAAATTAAATATTCTGTTTTTTGTTACCGTGAAACGACATGGAACTGTGATGGAACTGTATCGGTTCTTCCAATGTGTAAATTCGTTATCAAAGTATTTCCTTCAAAAAGAACGATGTAAACGATCCCGTCACACTAATATGACCAACTGTCAAACGCTTAAATAATCACCTTTTTGTAGTGCGGATTTACAGCAAGAGAGTCACTGAAGTTCTGGAACATAATGACTGGCGTGTGGAACCATGCCGGCTCGAGTACTGTGGTCAGTTGCGCTAGCTTTCTCAGTTCAGTATCGACGACGCGAACAATACGACCGAGGTGACCGCTCCGATTCTTCGTTGGGTTTAAATCCGGGGAGTTAGATAAACAAGGGGGGGGGGGGGGTACAGTATACTCATCGTTGTGCTTTTCAAACCACACAAGTACACAGCAAGCTCGATGGCATATTGAATTGTCCTGCTGGTAGATGCCATCGTGCCGAGAAAAAAACTCAGATGATGTGGAGATGGACAAGGTTCCCAATGATATACTTGTGTTGATCCATTGTGCTTTCCAGAATGACGAGAGCACACAGGGAATTCCATGAAAACATTCCCCAGACCATAACACTTGCTCCTCCAGCCTGCACTATTCCGCAGATTGTTGTGGGAGCCGTACGCTCCAACAGCCATCTGCCCGATGGGGCACGAAACGTGATCCATCGTAGAAGGCGACCTATCGCTATTCAGTTTACGTAAAAGCATACAAATTCCAGCCCTCATCGCTGAAGAAAAGCAGTCAGCATGGCTGCAAGAACCAGGCACCTGCTTCGAAGACCTCTACACAGCGACTTTCGCATTATTGGTAGCCGCTTGGTTCATCTGGATGGTCAGTGAGCACATCTACTCGCCCGTACACATCTCCGCTCCCGTCGTCGTCCCCCCCCCCCCCCCCGGCATCTGTGGCCTGTAGCGCACCACGCCTTTACGGGAATGCTTCCACCCTTCGCAGAAAAGCAAACGATCGCGCCCGTTTAGATGTGATGTGAAATGCTCAATTTCCCCATTACAGGCACGACTGCATTGTTTTCCTCATCCCGCACACGCTTTATGTACATTTTCCTCAATGCTTCTAGCGCTGCCACCTGCTGCCTGTGAGTAATTTTGCACGTTGACTTCGAACATATGCAGTGGTCACCTGTTTGCACCATCTGCGTTCACTCAATCAAAGCAAATTGTTCTTCTACTGTCCTCCCACTGTTAGTTAAATCATTCGTTGTGCACCAGAGTCGATCAAATCAGCCATCATCACCAGCATGCCTTTAGTCTTTGATGATGACGAAGTTTGGTTTGAGGGGTGCTCAACTGTGCCCGTACGAAGTCCCAATTTTTACACAGTCCCAGTGTTTTTCCACAGTCCAATTTAGCCATTGTCACGAATGATGGTGATGATGATGAAATGATAAGGACAATACAAACACCCAGTCCCCGGGCAGAGACAATCCCCAACCCGGCCGGGAATCGAACCTGGGGGCCCAGTGATCCAGACCATGGGCTGCGGACTTAAGTCTTTGTCTACCAACACTCAGCTTGCAATACGCCCCCGGTACCGCTTACTGATTGTAGTTGATTATTACTTTCAAAAATCTGGCTGGTTGGAAAACAGGCATCCCACACTCATAAGCAGCCAATTTGGGAGAGTGCATTTACTACAGGGTACAAGCCCTGATAACTAAAGTTCTGTCTGTGAGCCATGGTTCACATAATTCTATGATGCTTCCTGTTGTGGACTGACAAGACAGCCAGTCCACAGTGATGGGTAACCGAAAGGCACGCGCTTAAACTCACGCAGGCTAGAGAGGTCTGAAACAGGATACGTAATGAATGCTATAAAGAAAAGTACGTAGCTTCTGGAATACTTAACTTTAATCCATCCTTGTTGTACATCGCTCTTGACAATACAAGTGAGACTCTGTAGATACATGCTAATTGCGCCTTGCAATGTTGCAACCCACTCCCTATTAGTCTGGCCGGCCGTATGTTTTGTACGGAGGAACGTATACCTTTTTGCAACGACATTGACTGTTTCTTTGAAATAGGCATCTAATGCCGACAAAATTTCTTCCTAGAACAGAGTTGCGACGTCGCGTCGAGGAAACAATTTCACTATCACACGGTACATCTGCACCCCGACACACGACAAGAAGTGAGGCTGCCGCTCATTACCTTGAATTCTGTAGGCGGCGAGATGAAATCCAAATTGGCGTGACCACTCCGTCCATGTTTCCATTGCCGGGTCAAATGGCCGGAACAGGGGTGCAACAGCATGTTGTGGCTGCGGTAGCGGTGAAGCGGCGGCTGCTGCATCGGTTTGCATTGCACGTTGACCCTGGACGAGCTGTCCAACGGCATCCAATAACGCCTGCGTCTGCCGATTCTGCAAGCGATAAAATTCGGACAGTACATCGGGAGATCGTGGCGAAGCCATGACACAAGTAATTTAAGCAAAGCAAGAATAAAGAAGACCGTGTTTACTCTCGTCGCCAAAAATGTTGTGGACTGACAAGACAGCCAGTCCATAGTGACGGATAACCGAAAGGCACGCGCTTAAACTCACGCCGGCTAGAGAGGTCTGAAACAGGATACGTAATGAATGCTATAAAGAAAAGTACGTAGCTTCTGGAATACTTAACTTTAATCCATCATTTGTATACATCGTTCTTGATGAGACATGCTTCATACGATAACTATCAATTGCTATGGCGCCTTGCTAGGTCGTAGCCATTGACTTAGCTGAAGGCTATTCTAACTATCTGCTCTGCAAATGAGCATCGGCTTCGTCAGTGTGCATCGCTAGCTAAGTCGTCCGTACAACTGGGGCGAGTGCTAGTCCGTCTCTCGAGACCTGCCGTGTGGTGGTGCTCGGTCTGCGATCACTGACAGTGGCGACACGCGAGTCCGACATGTACTAATGGACCGCGGCCGATTTAAAGCTACCACCTAGCAAGTGTGGTGTCTGGCGGTGACACCACACTTCCCTTCCAAAATATTCTAATAATAAAGAAGATTCTGCAATATGTAAACATTTTTTTGAATCACAGGTCATTTATTCAACTATTCAAGTATTAGTCCTTACTTGTTTTATACTGAAACGACAAATGAAGTCAATGATCTGTCACGAGTTTATATGAGTTTTCCATCGCCGATTCTTTACTTTGCGATTGCCATTTAATTATATAATAACTTCCCCGATACAAAATTAATCCTGAGCCTCAAAATTCTAATTGTGCTCACTCACACACGCATATTACTCGCGTGGTGGCTCTGGTGCGCCTCAGTACGATCTTTCGACAAAATATTTGAGCTTTATACCCGGTTGTGGGAAGCGTGGACACTCGTGCTGCGCCCCCCTGGCATGCTCCGGGTCGGCAGACTCACTCCTTTGTGCCAAGCGATGTCTGGCGCAAATCTCTTTCTTATAGAACTATGGGGCATCCTCGTCAGCAATGCAGCTGCGCTGCAGCAAAGAGGCGAAAGAGCAGAATCTCTCCTTCATGGGATCCATGTCTATAACCCTAACGTCACCCAGTTAACTGATTTTGTACAATAAAAAAAAAGCGGTTATTGAGAAAATAAATTCCCTACAACCAAAAACATCAAAACGGCAATGCTGGCCTTGTAACTTGGTACCATTACCTTTTTTTCCCAAATTTGTATCGCATACAAATCACGCACATATCGACCTCTATCATTTTGCACATTTATAAAGACATATTCAGTTTCACAATGTTTGGAAAATTCAGGTAGGAAAAGATCATACTGATGATTACAATTACGTTTCGTTTTAGTTTTATTCAAATTTAATGAAATATTAAAATCCATGTCGATGGAAAAATACATAGAAACACATTTCTCAAAATTCTTCAAATCACATTTTGTTATTTACTGAAAAAAGAGGTATCGTTCGTTCATGGGCACTTACTTAAACTGCACAGATAAATGCACTACAAGGCATTACTTCGATATCAAATAGGATCCAGACACCCCCACAAACACACACACACACACACACACACACACACACACACACACACACACACACACACACACACACACCACATTTAATCACTGTGATGCACCAGAAATTCACTCTCGCCGTGCTACAGCGATGCGTTACAGATGCTGTGACCAAGCGAGGCACCAATAGTTGGCTTGCCCCACACCTGCTGTTGTCAGGTGATGGCGCCGATGTCGGCACTCACTGAAGACGTTTGCCCACATACTGAATTCTTCCCCTCCTGTAGGCTCCTTCAGGCGCTGCCTGAAGTCTCACCAGTGGCCATGCTGCTCTCCACCGTGTCCCTCAGCAGTTAAATGTACGATTTCGCACTGGCGGCCTTTGACATGTAGCAACACACGCTTGTGTGTGAGACACGGCATCCTCTCGTCGTTCTCTAAGCCCGCTCTAACCTGCCACATCACCTAACAAGTATCGCAAGTTCAAATGGTTCATATGGCTCTGAGCACTATGGGACTTAACATCTGAGGTCATCAGTCCCCTAGAACTTAGAACTACTTAAACTTAACTAACCCAAGGACACCACACACATCCATGTCCGAGGCAGGATTCGAACCTGCGACCGTATCGCAAGTGCGGGCCAAGTCTTACTATCTTTTAAATAACTGTACTTCAACGCAACGTACTAAGCAAGTAGCTGCATAACTGAATTCTTTCCAAACTACCATAATTAGCACAAAACAGAGGAGTGCCCATATAACATTTCCTTAGCTTTGTTCATTAACAAACTCAAGCTAAACACACAGCACTGTAATTAAGAGAAGCATATCTAAGTCAAAATACACATTACTCACTCTGCTCATTCCTGACTGTCACACTGTTATCATTAGCTCTTACTTTTTCAATACTGCTATTTCTTTTTCTTTGTCACTATGACTGAAGGGATATTTTACTGATGTCGCCCCCCCCCCCCCATTTTATTTTTATTTTTTTAGTCTTTCTGTCGTTTGATGCAGCCCACCACAAATTCCTCTCCTGTGCCGAACTACTCATCTCGGTGTAGCACTTGCACTTTACGTGTTCAGGTATTTACTGGATATATTTCAAACTCTTTCTTCCTTTACAGTTTTTACCATTCACAGCTCCTCTAGTACTACGAAAGTTATTCCCTGTTGTCTTAACAGATGCCCTGTCATCCCGTCCCTTCTTCTTGTCAGTGTTTCCAATATATTTCTTTCCTCGCCGATTCTGCAGAGAACCTCCTCATTCTTTACCTTATCAGTCCTCCTAATTTTCAACATTTTTCTGCAGCACCACATCTCAAATACTTCGACTCTCTTCTGTGCTGGTTTTCTCAGAGCCCATGCCTCACTGGTCCATTGCTCACTACCATGCAATGCTGCGCTGTGCTTCAGACATAAATTATAGAAATTTCTTCCTCACATTAAGATCTATGTTTGATAGTAGTAAACCTCTCCTGTGCAGAAATGTCCTTGTTGCCAGCGCTTGTCTGCTTTTTATATCCTCCTTGCTCAATCCGCCATGCAACGAGTGTTGGTCATGTGTGAGCTGTGTGATCCTGTCAGCCACCTCTCGAATAGTATCTGACTGTGTACTAATTAATCTACACATTTCAATATGAAGTCATATAAAATGACTTATCAGGGACATTCCGGTTAAAAGGTTGTGTATCATCAACATCGACAAGTGTAATGAATATGGATGATACGATACTCTATGGTATTCTGCGGTTTGAATTTACTCTGTTGTTTTTAGCAGTTGCATTGATTTGATTTTGTAAATGATACTGACAATATTATACACATGTATAATGCATTATTCAAACTACAACTTCTCCCGGATAATTATTTTGTTCAAATTGCACAAGAATTCCACCTGACGTAGTGTAATAATGTTGACTGTAAGCTGTGTTCATATCACTAAAATTACAGATCGTACATTAGAGCTTTTATAGTTTTTTTGTCTTCGATTGATTTAATTATTCTTAGCAAATTGATCATGAAAAGGAACCACAGAATACCACCCGCACACAACACTAAACGTATGCTACCAGAAATATTTTTCTCCGTGATTCGTGCGTAGTTTAATTTTGGGCACATGCATCAGCTATGAAATCTTGTTCAACAATAAATACCATCAGCACTGTTCTTAGAAAATGCAGTCTGATTCGATTAGTTTTTTCTTTTATAGAGTTCAGTACCACCGGTGCACATTTATTTCTTACACATCGGAATATTGAAAGTTTGCAGTTTCAAGTAATTTAAATTTGCCGCTGTGATAAAAGTTAAGATGGCGGCCAACAAAAGATAGAAGATTTCTTTTTTAATTAAGATTTTCCTTTTCCCAATAAATCATTTAAATTGAACCCACCAATAAAAAAAATTATTAAATTGTTTTGAAAATTAGTTTAACATAAACCCATGCTATTTTCAACTAGAAGTACAGACGAAATTGCTATATAATCGCAACTAACAATGGCTACGCTTCTTGCAGCTATGATAAAACAATTAATACAAAATTATAATCAAAAGAGGAAGTGAATTTTCAATAATTAATCATAAATAGTTTTGACGCATTTGGCTCTATTTGTTTTTACCAGCAAATGAACATAAAAGTACAATAATTTTACATTATATGTTTTTCATTTAACAGACCTCAAATCGATTCGCGTCTAGCGTCGGCGATGTACATCAGAAGAAGATGACAAAAGGGTACAAAACAAAAGAAAAGAATGACATAGATTAACAAAGAATGTGAGACAAATATTGTCTCTGTTTTACATGATTATCATCTTTTTAAGAAATAATTACATAATTGAATGAATATTATCCACACGTTCATATTCCACTCGTAATAAAAAAATATATATATCATGGATGTTATATCAGGTATTTATCGGATATATTTCAAAATCTTTCTTCTTTTAGCATTCACAGCTCCCCTAGTACTATGGAAGTTATTCCCTGTTGTCTTAACAGATGACCTATCATCCCATCCCCTCTTCTTCTCAGTGTTTCCAATATATTTCTTTCTTCGCCGATTCTGCAGAGAACCTCCTCATTCCTTACATTATCAGTCCTCCTAATTTTCAACACTTTTCTGCAGCACCACATCTCAAATACTTCGACTCTCTTCTGTGCTAGTTTTCTCAGAGCCCATGCCTCACTGGTCCATTGCTCACTACCATGCAATGCTGTGCTTCAGACATAAATTATCAGAAATTTCTTCCTCACATTAAGATCTATGTTTGATAGTAGTAAACCTCTCCTGCGCAGGAATGCCCTTTTTGCCAGGGCTTGTCTGCTTTTTATATCCTCCTTGCTCAATCCGTCATGGGTTATTTTTCTGCCAAGATAGCAGAAGTCTTTAACTACGTGTATTTCGTGGCCATCAATTGTGATGATAAGTTTCCCGTTGGTGTCATTTCTGCTACTTCTCAATATTTTCGCCGTCTTTCAATTTATTCTCAGTCCACTTTCACTTAGGGTAGGAACGTCTACAGCAAATCTTACCATCGCTTTCCCTTCACCTCGAATTTTATTCCTACTCTTGAACCTTTCTTTTATATCCGTCAGCGCTTCTTCGATGTATAGATTGAACAGTGGAGGTGAAAGACCGCGTCCATGTCTTACACCCTTCTTAATCTGAGCACTTCGCTTTTTGTCTTGCGGTCTTATTGTTCCGTCATGGTGCTCTTGAATACTAACCTTCTTTCCCTACGCCTTACGTTCATGTTGTCCGCGGCTCGTGGGCTTGTGGTAGCGTTCTCGCTTCCCACGAACGGGGTCACGGGTTCGGTTCCCAACGGGGTCAGGGATTTTCTCTGCCACGAGATGACTGGGTTTATCACATTCTGCCCCGTACTTGTGCTCCCATCATTTTTAATTTCTGTCGCTACAGTACTTTACGGCGGATTGGAGACACCACAAGTAGCGCTGTTTTGTGTTGCTTGTTCCTTTTTGAAGAGGTTTTCTTTTTCTTTCATTCTAACAACCACTAAAAATAACAACAACAACAAAAAACAAGAACAAAACAAAATAAAAAGGAAGAAAAACAATAATAATAATAATTTTCGCCATTCCCTCCATGATTCTTTCTGGTAAGTCACTTGAGGCACATGGATTTCACACACCTTAAGTTCTCGGTTGGCTTGCGTGGTAATTTCACCTCTTCTCACATTTCTGAACATACTGCAACATTTTACATTATCAAACGCCCTTTACAGATATATAAAGTCTATGAACTTGTCTTGATGTTGCTTCAGTCTTGCTTTCGAATATCAACCACAACTTTAGAACTGTCTCGCTGTTACCTTAACTTTTACAAAATGCCAAAATGATCATCATCTAACGACCTCCACTTTTCCTTTCCATTCTTCTGAATATTATTCTGATATGCTGTCATTTACGCTCCAGGAAACTCATCAGAAGAACAAAACGAATTACAAAATACTTTGGATAACATATCTGTATAGCATGAAAAGTGTCAATTTAACCAAAATATTGCAAAGTGTGACGTCACCCACATAATTACTAAAAGGAATCCGTTAAAGTTCAGTTACACGATAAATCACAGAAATCTAAATTCTGTCAATGTAAGTAAATACCTACAGATAACTAGTATTGATGGATAAACTGTTAAGCTGGTAGTGAGATAATTCTCGCACTTGGCTCTTGAAGTCTTCGGGATTGCGTGGATGATATTTCGCCGAAAGTTTTATGAAAGATTGCCTGTCTCATACATTCTACACACCAATGTGAATAGTCGCTTTGTTGCGACTTCCCCAAATAATTTTAGAAATTCCGATGGGATGTTGTTGATCTCTTCCGCCTTATTTGATCTTAATTCAACTAGAACTTCTTCTGATTGTAATTCTAACACTCCATCCCCCATCTCTTCCAACTCCTCTTTCTTCTTCTGTCACGTAATCAGACAAGCCCTGCCCCTCACACAGGTCTTGAATGTACTTCTTCCAGCTATCCGCTCTCTCCTCTTCATTTACCAGTGGAACTAAAATTGCTACCGCTCATGCTTTCAATTTCACCGAAGATAGTTTGGACTTTTCTATATGCTGATTTAGACTTTACGACAATTACTTCATTTTCGTTTTCTTCACGTTCTTCAAGCAACCATTTCACCTTAGCTTCCCTGCACTTTCTCTTTATTTCATTCATTTGTGACTTGTACTCGTATTTCTGTGTTCCTGAATTTCCCTGGACATTTTCGTACTTCTTTCGTCGATCAACTGAGGTATTTTTTGTTTATCCTTGGTTTCTTCGTTTTCTTTCTTTCTTTTTTCACGAATAATCTCTGATTAGCATCCAAAACGTCTTCGGTACCGGGATCGAACCCCGCTACTACGTACAGTTTGAGTAGAAATTAGCATTATTGGCCGAAGATTCTGCCAACGGCTTTGTCAAAGAGGGCAGAGGAGGAGAGAGAGAGTCAAGGCAATCTGTTGCCCATGAGATGGGAAAGTGCACCTACAGACGGAGCAATCAGCAATGATCAACGGCATGAGGATGCAGAAGGCAATGGAAACCACTGTATTAAAGACACATAATGTGTATCGACGGGAAATGTTGCATGCACAGGACATGTGAACTGTTACTGAAAAAGTGTCAAGATTATCTCACCATTGGTAAAAGATTCCGTACTAGACCCCCACTTGGACCTCCAGGAAGGGACTGCCTACGGGGAGATGACCATGAGAGAAAGATTGAATAACCAACGAAAGCATAATGTTCTACGAGTCAAAGCGTGGACTGTCAGACGTTTGAACGTGGTAGGGAAGCTATAAAATCTGAAAAGGGAAATGCTTAGGCTCATTTTAGATATAGTGTGGGTAAGTCAAGTGAACACAAGGATTTATGGTCAAGTGAGTTCAGGGTAATATCAACAGCAGCAGAAAATGTAACGGGAGTGGGATTCGTTATGAATAAGAAGGCAGGGCAGAGAGTGTGTCACTGTGGATAATCCAGTGATACGGTTGTTCTATTCAGAATCTACAGCAAACGAACACCAACATCGATAGTTTAGGTATATATGTAGACGTCACAAGCTGAAGATGAAGGGATACAGAAAATAAATGAGGATATCGAACTTGTATTCATTACGTAAGGGGAGACGAAAATGAAATAGTCATGGGGGACTGGAATGCGTTTGTAGGGGCAGGAGTAAAAGCAAGAGTTACGGGAAAATATAGACTTGGAACTAGGAATGACAGAGGAGAAAGACTAATTGAGTTGTGTAATAAATTTCAACCATTAATAGGGAATACTCTGCTCAAGAATCACAAGAGCAGGATGTCTACGTGGAAAAGGCCGGGATGTACGGGAAGATTTCACTTATATTATACCATGGTCAGACAGAGGTTCCGAAATCACGTACTGAGTTTTAAGGCGTATCCTGGAACAGATATAAACTCAGATCACAAATCAGAAGTGATGAAGAGTAGGCTGAAGTTTAGGATTAGTCAGGAAGAATCAATATGCAAAAAAGTGGGATATGGAAGTACTAAGGAATGAAGGACATGTGCTTCAAGTTCTCTAGGGTATAGATATCGCAGTAAGGAATAGCACAGTAGGAAGAGGAATGAATATATCTAAAAATGGGAATCACAAAAGTTGGAAAGAAAAATGTAGGTCAAAGTAGGTAACTGCGAAAAAGCTATGGATAACAGAAGAATTACACTCAAGTTCAGAAAAATAAACAGAACACTTTGAACGACTAGAGTCAGAACGTTCATATTCACAGGACATGTACATTATGTTTTGCAGAAATGATTAGCATTTCAGCCACCTCGATCAGCACGTGTCTTGTTGCCTCATACACACTGGATCCGCCAAGGACTCTGATATCTTGTTTCATGCGTGATAGGATCGACTCGTATAGGGTCCGAATGGCGCCCAATGCGTTCAATGGTATAGCCATCCATGCTGCATTCACCTAGTTCCAAAGTTCATCTGTGATGGTTGGCACTGGGCGACAGAGCTACACTTGTCGTTTCATCACATGCCACACATTTTCGATTGGCGACAAATGTAGTGATATGGCGGGCCAGGGGCATCCTGTGAACCAAGAAGGCACGTGTTCGTGCAGCAACATGTGATCGCGCATTGTCTTGCTGAAAAATGGCGTCTTGGGCGTTGCATAGGAAGGGTATGGCTATTGGTCGCAAGTTGTCATTTACGTAGGTCAGACTGGTCACTGTGCCATGGACATGCACAAGTTGTGATTTGTTGTTGTACCCAGTAGCGCCCCACACCATAAGGCCTCGAATTGGCGCTGTACGTCTTATGCGAATGCGTCACTGTTGTTACGTACGCTCCCCCTGTCTGCAGCGAACCAAAATGTGGCCATCATTTGCAATCAAACAGAACGTGTATTCTTCCGTAAACATTCTTCCGTAAATACTGTCATTACTGTCATCACTGACGTCGTTCCATCCACCATTGCCGCCTAGAATCTTTCTGTACGTCTGTCAAAGGTAGGTGGGGAAGTGGACGACGCGCACACAACCCCTGACGTAATAAACGGCGCCCGACTGTCATCCCTGATAGTGTACGATGTGTTACACTGTTCCACACTGGCGCCAGAGTTGAGGAGAACGCAGATCTTTCGTGCAATGCCATTGGGATGGGTTGTCGATCTTTTCGAAGTGTGGACGGGGTGGTGCTACCTGGCCCATCTCGTCGTGTTGTACGGTCTTCCGTGAACCATTCTGCGCACAGACGTTTTATTGTCAAAACATTTCGAGCAGAAATTTACCGTTCTCTCATGCCAATAATGCGCCCTCTTTTAAACTCACTGATTTGACGGTACGGTTTACGCATACGTGTGTGGGACATCCTGCACATCTGCTCAAGTCACACTGACCCATTACCTTCGGCTTACAGCGGCAACGACAGCCGCAAGTATATATCACCGGTAAGTGGTGTTGCGCTGCGACATCAATGTTGACCTTGAACCCGCGGGCCGACGTGGTTCAAATGCTAATCATTTTTATAGTACATGCTAATGTACGTTTCTTGTAAATGTGAACGTCCATTCTCTAGTCGATCAAGGTGTACTGCTTTTCACTGAGCATGATTGTACCTCAGTTGATCGATGAAAGAAAGAAGTACAAAAATGAATTCAGGAATACAGAATTACAAGTCACTGAGGAATGAAATCAACAGGAAGTGCAGGGAAGCTAAGGCGAAATGGCTGCAAGAAACATTTGAAGAAATCGAAAAAGAAATTATTATAGCAAGGATTGATTCAGCATATAGAAAAGGCAAAACAACGTGAAATTAAAAGCAAGAGTGGTATCATTAAGGCTACAACGGGAATTCCACAGTTAAATGCAGAGGAGAGAGCGGATACGTGGAAAGAATGCATTGAAAGCCTCTATGAGGAGGAAGATTTGTCTGATGTGATAGAAGAAGGTACAGCAGTCGATATAGAAGAGATAGGGGATCCAGTATTAGAATCAAAATTTAATAGAGCTTTGGAGGATTTAAAATCAAATAAGGCAGAGGGAATAGATAACATTCCACCAGAATTTCTAAAATCATTGGGGGGAGTGGAACAAAACGACTATTCACGATGGCATGTAGAATATACACTCCTGGAAATTGAAATAAGAACACCGTGAATTCATTGTCCCAGGAAGGGGAAACTTTATTGACACATTCCTGGGGTCAGATACATCACATGATCACACTGACAGAACCACAGGCACATAGACACAGGCAACAGAGCATGCACAATGTCGGCACTAGTACAGTGTATATCCACCTTTCGCAGCAATGCAGGCTGCTATTCTCCCATGGAGACGATCGTAGAGATGCTGCATGTAGTCCTGTGGAACGGCTTGCCATGCCATTTCCACCTGGCGCCTCAGTTGGACCAGCGTTCGTGCTGGACGTGCAGACCGCGTGAGACGACGCTTCATCCAGGCCCAAACATGCTCAATGGGGGACAGATCCGGAGATCTTGCTGGCCAGGGTAGTTGACTTACACCTTCTAGAGCACGTTGGGTGGCACGGGATACATGCGGACGTGCATTGTCCTGTTGGAACAGCAAGTTCCCTTGCCGGTCTAGGAATGGTAGAACGATGGGTTCGATGACGGTTTGGATGTACCGTGCACTATTCAGTGTCCCCTCGACGATGACCAGTGGTGTACGGCCGGTGTAGGAGATCGCTCCCCACACCATGATGCCGGGTGTTGGCCCTGTGTGCCTCGGTCGTATGCAGTCCTGATTGTGGCGCTCACCTGCACGGCGCCAAACACGCATACGACCATCATTGGCACCAAGGCAGAAGCGACTCTCATCGCTGAAGACGACACGTCTCCATTCGTCCCTCCATTCACGCCTGTCGCGACACCACTGGAGGCGGGCTGCACGATGTTGGGGCGTGAGCGGAAGACGGCCTAACGGTGTGCGGGACCGTAGCCCAGCTTCATGGAGACGGTTGCGAATGGTCCTCGCCGATACCCCAGGAGCAACAGTGTCCCTAATTTGCTGGGAAGTGGCGGTGCGGTCCCCTACGGCACTGCGTAGGATCCGGAGCAAGTATGGTGGGTCTGACACACCGGTGTCAATGTGTTCTTTTTTCCATTTCCAGGAGTGTAGTTATCGTCCAGCTAGCAACGGCATGGTGGAGCGGTTTCACCGCACTCTCAAAACTGCTCTAATGTGTAGTATGTCTGACTGGCCCGAAGCACTGCCTCTGGTCCTCCTCGGAATACGAACAATCGTGAAAGAAGATTTACAGGGCTCGCCCGCGCAATTAGTTTATGTCGAATGGTTGAGAGTCCCAGGGGAATTAATCCCACCACAATCCTCTCGGTTGGCCACTTCAGACCTTTACACGCAGTTTGCACAACAACTTAGCAGCAGAATGCGAGAACTCTAGCCTACCAACCCTGTCGGGTATGGGGAACGAAAGGTGTTTGTGCATAAAAACTTGACGCAAACATCTCATGCGTGGCTCAGAGACGGTACAGTACGCCCACCACTCGTTTCTCCATACCGTGGTCCTTACCGAGTAATACCGAGAGGTGAACATTGGCTCAGAATCGAGAAGAACGGCACTCAAGAAACAGAGTCCATTGAGCGCCTCAAACCCGCGTACATCGACGCGGACACTCCCAGCACTCAGCCCATGGTGTCAAGATCACCCAACGAGGAACCCATCATGGTGATGCCAGAGAACATGGACGAAACCCCAGAAACACACACAGAGGGACAGGAAGAACAGGATCGGGTTCCAACAGTGGTTACAAGAGCATGTAGACCCGCAAAAGTTCGCTTTATTTGTTCAAGAGACCCAGAAAATATTAGATACAGGCTCCCAGGCCATTTTCCTTGACTTCCGGACGTCGCTCGATACAGTTCCACACTGTCGCCTGATAAACAAAGTAAGAGCCTACGGAATATTTTACCAGCTGTGTGGCTGGATTGAAGAGTTTTTAGCAAACAGAACACAGCATGTTGTTCTCAATGGAAAGACGTCTACAGACGTTAAAGTAACCTCTGGCATGCCACAGTGGAGTGTTATGAGACCATTGCTTTTCACAATATATATAAATGACCTAGTAGATAGTGTCGGAAGATCCATGCGGCTTTCGCAAATGTTGCTGTAGTATACAGAGAAGTTGCAGCATTAGAAAATTGCAGCGAAATGCAGGAAGATCTGCAGCGGATAGGCACTTGGTGCAGGGAGTGGCAACTGATCTTTAACATAGCCAAACGTAATGTATTGTGAATACATAGAAAGAAGGATCCTTTATTATATGATTATATGATACTGGAACAAACACTGATAGCAGTTACTTCTGTAAAATATCTGGGAGTATGCGTGTGGAACGATTTGAAGTGGAATGACCATATAAAAGTAATTGTTGGTAAGGCGGGTCACAGGTTGAGATTCATTGGGAGAGTCCTTAGAAAATGTAGTCAATCAACAAAGAAGGTTTTGTAAAAACACTCGTTCGACCTGTACTTAAGTATTGCTCATAAGTGTAGGATCCGTACCAGGTCGGGTTGATAGAGGAGGTAGAGAAGATCCAAAGAAGAGCGGCGCGTTTCGTCACAGGGTTATTTGGTAACCGTGATAGCGTTACGGAGATGTTTAACAAAGTCAAGTGGCAGACTCTGCAAGAGAGAAGCTGTGCATCGCGGTGTAGCTTGCTGTCCAGGTTTCGAGAGGATGCGTTTCTGAATGAGATATCGAATATATTGCTTTCCCCTACTTATACGAATGTAAAATTAGGGGGATTCGAGCGCGCACGGAGGCTTTCCGGCAGCCGTTCTTCCCGCGAACCATACGCGATTGGAACAGGAAATGGAGGTAATGACAGTGGCACGAAAAGTGCCCTCCGCCACACACCGTTGGGTGGCTTGCGGAGTATAAATGTAGATGTAGATGTAGACAAGTGAAGTGTAAATTCCCTGACACACCTGGAGCATCCGGTTTTTAAAAAAAGGGGGCCTGATGTGGTAACACTTTGACATTCTTTGCCACATGAGTGCGCGATCGTATCGCTGACGTATTAGAGTATAATCTTTGCCGCTGTTGGCATAGTGACTCAGAGTTCTTTATGTTTATCGTTGTGTTTTTGAGTGTGAAAGTAATAAAAGTTATTCTGAACAACTGCGTATTATTCTATAGTTCGGGCATACTAGAAAGTCGCCACATGTCGTTATGTCATTAACGTTTTCTTTTTGCTCCTTTTTTCTGTTGTAAAGCCTCATTTCATTTCTCGCATAATCTATCTATGAATTGTGCCGCGTCAACTAGTCAAAGCCAATAATTACTTCCTCTTGCAAATTAGGCATCACTGCAGTGTCTGTTGGACATGATTCTCCCTCTACTTCAACTTGCAGAAATACTTAACAATTAATTATTTCCCGTACTCGCCTACTGGGTAACTCGGTAAATCATCTCCTGACTTCTGTAACTCGTTATACAAGTTTTTCACTGTCACACACAGCTGGCTTCCTGAGTCTACTAATGATTTAGTAGCGTACTCACGTATTTTAACCTCAATTATAGAGGTGATACCTGCAAGCAATAAGGATACCTGCCTTACCTTTCAGTATAATATCCTCTTCTAACAGGCCTTCTTCTTTGAAAAATTTTACTGCTTTTATTTCTTAAATGCTTCTCTTTGCTTCCTCAGTTCTTCAAGGTCAGTCCATGCTCGTTTGAGGTCGGGCAAGTCCTCAGATCCCTTAATGTTTCTTGCGTTATCGTTCTTTGCCGCTTCTGTCCCACTTCTCGGCCACCATCCTTAGTACCTATGTTCGCGCTCACTGCGATCTTTTTCTTTCGTCCACCTCTGTCGAATACATCGGTTTGTGTCTTCGGTGACATTTTCATGCGCTTCTTCTGTTCAAAGATCCTTTTTTGTGCCATCAGTTCTTCTCCTTTGTCCACTTGGTAATCACTGATTTTGCATTCGGTCATAATGCACACTTCATGTTCAATCAGTATCCTTATTGCTTGTTCTTCTTCCTCTGTTTTTCTGTAGGCACAAGTAGCATTCATATGCTCTACCCATATCTGATATCCAGAATCAAGACACAATGCATTTTTGTTTAGTTTTGTCACAGATTCCGTCTTGGAAATAGGTGGTCTGTTCATGTAATTCCCCACGAGGCATATATCTGCCTTAACTTACGTAAATCGTAGCTCGTAATCTTCTGTTCATAGTTAAGATACTTTGTATTCAGTGTTCACTCATGTTTTGTGTTAAAAACACATTATCCGTCATGTTTTTGGTCCCAATTTTTACTGGTCTCTTGACTTCTGTAACTTGTTTGTTACTATCTTCCACAGGCTGGTTGATCAAGATTTGGTAGTTGATTTACTGATGGAGGCGTTCTACTGTCTCTCCTACATCGACAATGAATTCGTCGTTTACCTCAGTGATCTGGGTCTTGGTTTCTTCTTCAGTTATTTCTTGTAGTACCGTTTCATATTTGTTGTTCCGGATTTTCCTTGATTTCCGGTTTTCCTTCTTTAAAAATTTTCCCATCTGTCTTTTCCTGCCATATTTTAAACACTTCGTGGTGTTCTCCTCATGTTTCTACAGTTTTCATCAATTTTCTGAATTATTTATGGTTTGATTACTTTGATTGATGTTTTAATTTTCTTTTGGTCCTTCCACCTTTTTTTAATATCTTCCTTTTGTTCCTTGAGAATTGCTTTAATTTCTTTAAATCCTTCCTTTTGTTCCCTTTGCATTTCTCTTGATGTTTTCACTAACTGTTCGAGAGCTATACCAGTTACTATCCTTGGTTTGGGCATGTCTACGAACGAATGATACCCACTGTCTCTGTCGCTACTACTGTTTCGCACCTTCTCTTTTGGGTGTGTTCGCGTTTCCGCTTTATCGTTCGGGGTGTGGCTAAGTTTCCTGTGCTGTCCTGAGCTGTGTTATTCTTAAAGGAGAATACAGTCACCACTACTCAGATATTCAGCCCACTATACTCTTTCTGATAAAAGTTTTTCCTCTTCCTCTACGTTCGACTGATAATCGTCCTGGTACTATCTGACATCTGTCAGCAGTCCGACCCTGGTAGCTGAGTGGTCAGTCTGCCTTCGGCAGTGACACAGTGCGGACCGTGTTGCCCGCCGGCCGCACTGTGGTGCGCGAGCCTGTTTGTTTACGCCGGAGCAGCTTCGCGTTTGCGGTGTTGAGAGTCTAGAACGAGATGGCACACTCGTACAGAAAAACGACTTTGAAGTTCAGTTTTGCGAACGACTATACACGAAATTGAACGTTTTTTAAGAGAAGAGGTAAAAATCGATCCACAGGAAATGGTGGGAATCCATTTATCGATCGTTTCAAGCGTCGTCTATGTCAAACTTATTGACGAGGCTGCTTGCGAAAGACTTCTACAACATCACCGAACAGGTATCGTTTCTATCATGCCGACGGGAATGTTGTTGGGGTTACGATTGACCACGTGGGAAAAGGGATACGCACCTTACGGGTCTTCGAACTTCCGTTTGAGGTCCCGTCTGAACTTGTGGCCGACGCCTTTCGACCATACAGTACAGTTCTATTACATATGGCCGAAAAATGGACGAGTTTTACCTCATACCCCGTCCTGAATGGGGTGAGATAAATACGGATAGAACTGCGGAAGCACGTCCCCTCTTATTTGTACATCGGAGGTTGTCGAGCGATTATAATCTATGATGGACAACCTCGCATTTGCTCGGGGTGCGGGAAAGAAGGTCACGTCCGCTCGGAATGCTTCCAGCGACGTCTAGTGCAAACCCCACGGGATGACGTTCAGGCGCCACAACAGATGACTGTTTTACCGTTGACCTTTGTGGACGCCCTGAGAGGAGAAGTGAGGAAGATTTCCGATGGGCACCAGCAGTTGCGCACTATAGAGAACATGGACACCAACGGACTGTAACTCCGACCACCGGTTCAACCACAGCAGACACAGGGCACCATACAAAAGATGCAGCTGACGGCCGCTCCAGGATCAACCGTGGTGGCTGCCAGTGCTGCCACAGAGAGCGTGATAGGCCAGGCCCAAGACGGAGGATACGCAACCCCCACAGCCGATGCGGAAGCAAAGCAACGGAAACAGTGTTCGCCGAAGAGAAGAAAGAAACGTCGACTGACTTCTGCTGACGATAGCCACAGTCCCGAGGGGACAGTGGACGACAATGACAGTATCGACCTGTGACCAGTGGATTCAACAGATACCGAGATGACGGTGCAGGAATTGCACAGCGACGATAACTTGAATTCTCCTTCTGGTGACCGGAAGGCAGAAGTGGAGATGACAATTGTCCAACATCAGAGATGTGATCACGTTGCCTACCATCCTTCGGCCAGTTCCGAAAATATGCTTAGGGACTGGGCGCAAGAAATGGACCAACAGGAACAGAATGAAGATACGAACGCGACGTTTGAGAATAGTCCCGGCCAGACGCCGGGAGGGGCTGGGGAATGTTGAACAACTTGGTGTGGTGAGGAACGCTGGGGGTGCCGATAGCCGACAGCAGTTCGATTTTCAACACCACATTATTCAATGCACGATGAGAGTGGATGCGGTGTGGCGATCCTCTTCGGGGAAGGAATAGGATTTGAGGAAGTCATGTCTCTCCCTTCGGCACGTGGAATAGCGATCACTGTCGATGGCGTTCGTTTCATCAATTTATACGCGCCGTCTGGCTCCACTAAACGAAGACAAAGGGCGACCTTTTACACCGAAGAGATAGCACCGTTGTTCGCTGGACACTATGATAATTATGTAGTTGGCGGCGACTTTAATTGTGTTGTCGAACAAAAGGACCAAGTACCTCATTATGTGTCATGCATGGAATTGCGTGCTTTGATTACCGAAATGGCGCTTCTGGATACCTGGGAACTACAGCATGGCGACAGAACGGGTTATACGTATGTAATGGGACACTCGGCGAGGGCCGACCGGAGTGGCCGTGCAGTTCTATGCGCTACAGTCTGGAACCGAGCGACCGCTACGGTCGCAGGTTCGAATCCTGCCTCGGGCATGGATGTGTGTGATTTTATAACACTCCTGTCCGCTACTGCTATACCATAACCCCGAAGCTGGAGGCAGTTTGCAAAACAGAATTATTTTGTTAGAGTAATTATGGTATAAAGCAACAGAGCAGTGTTACCCTCTGAGAGGAATTTTGTTATGTTGACCGTAATGTACTTAAAGGAAGTGGCTTATCAGAAGTGAAAGTCAGAATTACGTAGGCATTTAAACAGTAACAAATAATATTTTACTTAGCTATACTGTTTAGAGAGTAAAGAAAACGGTCGCCAGCCTAATTAGGCAAGAGAATGATTAACATTCTTGTTTAAGAAATTAGGTATGGGTAACTTTAACGGATAACACTACCTGTAATTTGTCCGCAGCTCGTGGTCGTGCGGTAGCGTTCTCGCTTCCCGCGCCCGGGTTCCCGGGTTCGATTCCCGGCGGGGTCAGGGATTTTCTCTGCCTCGTGATGACTGGGTGTTGTGTGCTGTCCTTAGGTTAGTTAGGTTTAAGAACTTCTAAGTTCTAGGGGACTGATGACCATAGATGTTAAGTCCCACAGTGCTCAGAGCCATCTGAACTACTTTTTTTAACAACCTATAATTTACCACACGCGAGTGCTATGAACTCTGACACCTGCCTATGTTAACGTTAAGGTTGGAACTAACAACTAGAGCAACACAAACTATTTGCAAAAATATAACAGATACCGAAACACACTATTATTTTCAAGGCTTATTCAAACTGAATGGTCTTTATAACATTACTATTAATATTCACTGCAGAATAATTAATTGGACACAGGTTAAGTACTAATTTTCAAACACTTTCCTGGTTGAGATAGAATTATAAATGTTGTTCACTGCAAAATTATGAGCTGGTAATAGGTTGAGTCTCTCTCAGTTAAATACTTTACTATTTAAAATGAAAGTTAATTGGAATTCACTAACAGGTTACTTCTCACTGTCATTTGAATAAAGATATTATTGTTTTCATAAATAGTGGTAAAGGATAACCTGTGGATCTTATTACACTAATAATATGCATTTTCAATACCCGAAAGAAACAAGTGCTTAGCAAGCCAATATAACTTTCCACAAATGCAATTCACGACTTTTGCTGCAGTGAGACACTATGTTGACAAATTTACAAGAAACTGAATCACCTTTTAACATTTACTACAGAGAGCACTATGATCATTAACTAAGCAAAACTTTATAAGTCTCAGTTTTATGAACTTTTAATCTATGAAAGAAACAGCCACAGTCTTCTACTTGCAAGTAAATGATTAAATAGGTGACTTTGAAACTCCACAAAACTATAAATTAGACTATTTCCATCACTGGGAGGCTTTCACAAGACTACATTTACTACCTCCCACAATTCCACTAAATCTACAGTAAATCTGAACACTTCCTTCTTACCAAAGATCAAACAACATTATTTAATGTTCTGAGGCTTTCATTTTTTTTCCACAAACTAGGACACTCGGTAATCATAGTTCAAATGGAGAGGAACCTGAGAGGTGTTGTGATAGGGAAAAAATCAAGGTAGGTACATAAATTCAGTTATAAGTTACCTTATATTTGAGCACTCCAACACATCCAGTAAGCTGATCCTTCACTGTACATTATTATAGTACTCCCTTACAGTGATTGCGCAATGTGGTGGCAACAGCAAGTTGGTAGGCTGATTTGCAGACAGAATTGCTGGACTCTGGCCCTTCTTGGTGGCGATGATGAATGCTAATTCTAGAATCGTTCCAGCTATTTATCCATCCGAGACATTGGTAAGTGGCAGAAAAAGCCTCTCTCGAAACCAGCACAATATGAAACTTTTACATGGCAGTGCACAGTTCGGTAGCTCGTCTCCGACTGGCTCTCAGTTCCACCTTTTCTACCTAGGCCAACCACATTTTGCGCGCGCTACACAGTTCCGTTCCCGAGGGGAACCACAACAACTTTTACATACAGAATAATTAAGAACCCTAAGTGAGGATCAGCAGTTTACATAACAGCAACCAAACGCATTAAATAAAACAGAATATTTGCGCAAGTTGGTATTTCTACAAAAGATTATTCACACAGAAATTACAATTACATATAGTAAGTTTTGTTCCCTCCAAATGGGACAAAGAATTTAAATGACAGATATACTACATTGCATAGAATCAAGCCACGACATCAAAGTTTTAAACAAAGAAATAGAATTTTGTGTTATCTATTCAATCAAACACATTTACAGAATCTCGACGATGTAACATTAAGCCAAAGCAAAAGGCAAAATAAATCCGTAGAGTATTAGAGATATGGTGTTACAATGTCCTTAGGTTAGTTATGTTTAATTAGTTCTAAGTTCTAGGCGACTGATGACGTCCGAAGTTAAGTCACAAAGTGCTCAGAGCCATTTGAACCATTTTGAACTCGTCGAGTAGACTTGATAGAGTGTATGTGACGGCGAGCTCTACGGACGGCGATACTGGATGCCGAAATCTGGCCAGCGGCTTTTACGGATCATATGGCGCACGTCTGTACGATTTCACTAATGTATCAGAAGATATGGCGGAGTAAGGGTCACTTAAAAATGAATAGTGCACTTTTACGTGACGCTGCACGTCGCCGGTCGATAGAGTGGGTGTGGGAGACCTGCGTTCGTCGCCAACGAGCATACACCTCGGGTCTCCGGTGGTGGATCAAATGCACAAAACCAACGTTACGGAGAACGTTGATACGATACGGGCAGGACAAATTGCAGTGGAAGCACGACGGAGGATATTCATTTTATAGCTCTGAGGGAGCTGATGACCCAACAACCATTGCCAGATAGGCACACGTCCATGCGTAGGATAAAAGCCAAGTTATTACAGCTGATGAGACTAAGAATGGAAGGGATAATGGTCCGGGCGAGATTGGCGGACACAGTTGCTGCCGAAGCCCCCTCCATGCACCACGTAGTACGTGAACGCCAACGACGACGAAGGACATTGATCAGGGAAATAATCTCTGAAACTGGCCAGCAAGTTGTGAACCAGCGTGATATTGCGCAGGTGTTTACTGACTATTTCTGCCAGTTATATGGACCTGTACAAGTGAACCACGAGACACTACATGATGGCATCTCCGAAATGCCAGATAAAGGACCACCACTGGATGAAGAGACTTTCATCACAGTTATAACGGAGGACGAGCTGACAGGCGCAATTGCCAGGTGGGCTCCGAACAAGTCCCCAGGACAGGACGGGTTCCCAATTGAATTTTACCGCGCCTTTGCATACCTCATGCGACAGACGTGGATTCAGATGTACAACGAACTCCTGTTACCGCAGACTGAGATACCTGCCGAATTCACAGAGGGTCATCTCAATACCCAAACCACGCGGTGGCAGAAGGCCAAGAGATTATAGACCATTACCTCTCGTGAACTGCGACTATAAGATTTTCGCGCGCATCCTTGGAGCTCGCTTGAAGTCTTCAATTTCTGGTAGACTCCTCATAGATCAAACAAGCCTCGGTAGTAAGAGTAACGTACATACGGCGCTCGGTGACTACCGAGATATCGTCGCATTAGCAGCGGCATGCCGAGTGCGATGGGCACTAGTCGCTATTGACTTCGATCGTGCGTTCGACAGAGTGAATCATATCTTTTTGCACGCAGTGATGGGCAGATTGGGAATCCCACAGGCCTTCATTCTAGTGACCATGTTACTGTTACACGGTGTGCGATCAAAGGTCTCGGTGAATGGCTACATTGTTATTTCAAGGTCAGTTCGTCAAGATTGCCCCCTTTCGGTATTTTTGCATGCGATGGCTTTGGAACCCTGTCTCTATTGTCTCCGAAGACGACTGGAGGGAGTGCCGTTGCCACAAATGACCTTTCACTGCCGCGGTTATGCTGAGGATGTGATTCTGATGGCAAGGACAGGCGACGAAGTACGTACAGCGTTGGCATGGATACAGCGATACGGGATGGCGGCAGGAACCGTGCTTAATCTACAGAAGTCACGCTGCATGAATGTCGGTCGAGGATTACAACCGGGGGAGGAAGGCCCGCTCATGTTAGTTCATCATCATAATCATCATTTAAGACTGATTATGCCTTTCAGCGTTCAGTCTGGAGCATAGCCCCCTTATAAAATTCCTCCACGATCCCCTATTCAGTGCTAACATTGGTGCCTCTTCTGATGTTAAACCTGTTACTTCAAAATCATTCTTAACCGAATCCACGTACCTTCTCCTTGGTCTGCCCCGACTCCTCCTACCCTCTACTGCTGAACCCATGAGTCTCTTGGGTAATCTTGCTTCTCCCATGCGTGTAACATGACCCCACCATCTAAGCCTGTTCGCCCTGACTGCTACATCTATAGAGTTCATTCCCAGTTTTTCTTTGACTTCCTCATTGTGGACACCCTCCTGCCATTGTTCCCATCTAGTAGTACCTGCAATCATCCTAGCTACTTTCATATCCGTAACCTCAACCTTGTTGATAAGGTAACCTGAATCCACCCAGCTTTCGCTCCCATACAACAAAGTTGGTCGAAAGATTGAACGGTGCACGGATAACTTAGTCTTGGTACTGGCTTCCTTTTTGCAGAAGAGAGTAGATCGTAGCTGAGCGCTCACTGCATTAGCTTTGCCACATCTCGCTTCCAGTTCTTTCACTATGTTGCCATCCTGTGAGAATATGCATCCTAAGTACTTGAAACCGTCCACCTGTTCTAACTTTGTTCCTCCTATTTGGCACTCAATCCGTTTATATTTCTTTCCCACTGACATTACTTTAGTTTTGGAGATGCTAATCTTCATACCATAGTCCTTACATTTCTGATCTAGCTCTGAAATATTACTTTGCAAACTTTCAATCGAATCTGCCATCACAACTAAGTCATCCGCATATGCAAGACTGCTTATTTTGTGTTCACATATCTTAATCTCACCCAGCCAGTCTATTGTTTTCAACATATGATCCATAAATAATATGAACAACAGTGGAGACAGGTTGCAGCCTTGTCTTACCCCTGAAACTACTCTGAACCATGAACTCAATTTACCGTCAACTCTAACTGCTGCCTGAATATCTATGTGAAGACCTTTAATTGCTTGCAAAAGTTTGCCGCCTATTCCATAATCTCGTAGAACAGACAATAACTTCCTCCTCGGAACCCGGTCATGTGCCTTTTCTAGATCTATAAAGCATAGATACAATTCCCTGTTCCACTCATAACACTTCTCCATTATTTGCCGTAAGCTAAAGATCTGGTCTTGACAACCTCTAAGAGGCCTAAACCCACACTGATTTTCTTCCAATTGGTCCTCAACTAATACTCGCACTTTCCTTTCAACAATACCTGAGAACATTTTACCCACAACGCTGATTAAAGAGGTACCTCTGTAGCTGTTACAATCTTTTCTGTTTCCATGTTTAAAGATTGGTGTGATTACTGCTTTTGTCCAGTCTGATAGCACCTGACCCGACTCCCAGGCCATTTCAATTATCCTGTGTAGCCATTTAACACTTGACATTCCACTGTATTTGATGAGTTCCGACTTAATTTCATCCACCCCAGCTGCTTTATTGCACTGTAATCTTTTGACCATTTTCTCCACTTCCTCAAATGTGATCCTATTTCCATCATCATTCCTATCCCATTCTACCTCGAAATCTGAAACATTACTGATCGTATTTTCACCTACATTGAGCAACTCTTCAAACTATTCCCTCCATCTGCCCAAGGCATCCACAGGATTCACCAGCAGTTTTCTTGACCTGTCCAAAATACTTGTCATTTCCTTCTTACGTCCCTTTCGAAGACTGCTAATTACACTCCAGAATGGTTTTCCAGCAGCTTGACCCATAGTCTCCAACCTGTTTCCAAAGTCTTCCCAAGATTTCTTCTTGGATGCTGCAATTATCTGTTTGGCTTTGTTTCTTTCTTCAACATAAATTTCTCTGTCTACCTGAGTTCTAGTATGTAGCCATTTTTGATACGCCTTTTTTTTCCTTTTACAGGCTGCCTTGACTGTGTCATTCCACCAAGCTGTTTGCTTCATCCTATTTTTACACACTACTGTTCCAAGACATTCTTTAGCCACTTCTAGTACTGTGTCCCTGTACCTTGTCCATTCCTTTTCCAGTGACTGTAATTGACTACATTCAACTAACTGGTATCTTTCTGAGATCGCTGTTATGTACTTGTGCCTGATTTCCTTATCCTGAAGTTTCTCCACTCTTATCCTCCTACATATGGACCTGACCCCCTGCACTTTCGGCCTTACAATCCCAATTTCACTGCAGATTAAATAATGATCAGTGTCATCAAAGAATTCCCTGAATACACGTGTGTCCCTCACAGCCTTCCTGAATTCCTGATCTGCTATTATATAGTCAATGACAGATCTGGTTCCCCTGCCTTCCCAAGTATACCGGTGAATGTTCTTATGTTTAAAAAAGGAGTTTGTGATTACTAAGCCCATACTGGCACAGAAATCCAAGAGTTGTTTTCCGTTCCTGTTGGCCTCCATATCCTCTCCAAATTTACCCATAACCTTTTCATACCCTTCTGTTTGATTTCCAATCCTGGCGTTAAAATCACCCATGAGCAGACCACTGTCATTGTCCTTTAACAACTACATCACTGAGTGCCTCAGAAAAACTATCCATCTTATCTTGATCTGTCCCTTCACAATGCGAATATACTGACACAATCCTAATTTTCTTGCTAGACACTGTCAAATCTATCCACATCAGTCGTTCGTTTACATACCTTATTGCAACTACGCTGGGTTCCATTTCTTTCCTGATGTAAAGCCCTACACCCCATTGTGCTATTTCTACTTTGACTCCTGACAGGTAGACCTTGTATTCTCCCACTTCCTCTTCTTTCTCACCCCTTACCGAATGTCACTAACAGCTAAAACGTCCAGCTCCATCTTACTTGCAGCCTCTGCCAGCTCTACCTTCTTCCCAGAGTAGCCCCCATTGATATTAATAGCTCCCCATCTCATTACCATTTGTTTGCCAAGTCGCATCTTAGGAGTCCCTGGTTTGTCATTTAGAGGTGGGACTCCGTCACCTCCAAAGGTCCGAGGCATTTTGGTCTGATTGTTGCCAGCATCATATTTAAAGTACCAGGGAAGCAGGTTGTTAGCCTTACTTGCCCCGAGTCCCATTGGGTTTTACCCCTAACGGTTGAGGGACTAACCGGTGGATTTGGTAGTCTTTGCCGTATGAGCACAAAGGTGACCACGAATCAGAATATGTCCGAGATGCCCAGCCTTATTCCAAAGTAACTGGTATCCCGACCGTCGAGACCACTTACTTGGCCACTCATACGTTGCCCGTGGTTCATGAACTAGGACATGACTACAGGAACCCATACCATGAACCACCATGTTAGTTAACACCATAAAATGTCTAGGTGTTTACGTTCCACACGGATGTGTAGCGGACAGCAGCGGATAACTACCGACGCATATTGAAGCTGATGCGGACAATGGTGCTGTTACAGAAATTAAGAGCGTTGGATATGATTCAGAGGGTGACCTATGTTAACGTATACCTAGCACCGAGACTCACTCACGTAGCGCATGTCCTGCATTTAACGCGCACAGTGGCATCACGGATACAAGCAACTTTCGGAACTTAAGTGAGTGTGAGACAGCTGTTTAAGATCCAATACACAACGCTTACGTTATCACCTGTAGAGGGTGGACTTGGTCTGGTGAATGTATGTGAAAAGGCACGGGCGTTATTCGTCAGTACGATTTTACGACAGTGGCGCGGTCAATTTCGCACTATCTCTGCGTTGGACGATGTACTAGCGCCCACTTCAATGCTGCCCCCAGTCAATGTGAGCTATATTTCACCGAAGATGTCACATTTCAAGTCTTTCTTTTTGGAGCTTAGCTGTGTCAGAGAAGCCTTCCCAACAAGACGACTACCGCCGACGCGAGATGTATACCAACTCTTACTGTGCCGGTGCCCCAGGAATACCCTGGAACAGAAGTACCCATACGAGAACTGGCGACAGATATGGCGCGTTATACGGAACGTTTACCTCCCAACGTCGGTACGCTCAACATGGTATGTGGTGGTAAATAGGAAGTACGCAACGAATCAACGGCGGCACGCGATTCATTTGGCAAACACTCCACTATGTTTAGGCTGTGCAACAGTGGACACTGATGAACATCGTTTAAGATGTAGTGAGACGGCTCCGCTGTGGCACTTGGCACGACAGACGTTGGCGTTCCTGTTACGCGCCGCCCCTCACACAATTTTATCAGACACACTTTTTTTTCCCCCCAAGAATCTTATTTTCCGGTCCAAAAGAACCAATGCAGAGACATAGGTACGGGGAATGGTTGTGGGCTACGTCTATAAAGAATCGGAAAAGGACAAAATGGACTTTTGGCATTTTCTCCTGGATGGATACACGAAGCTGCAACAGCATAAGAAATATAGGCAAGACTTCGCTAATTACCTGCGACTTACGTTTACCGCCCCGCCAGCCAGATGGGGTGTGACGGGTGAGAGATGAGATAGACGAAGTAAGCTGAGATAGACATCGATCACACTTAACGGACCCTTAGTTAATTTCGAGAATACGACCCAGTCTTACACCAACGTCTGGTGAACGGGTCGATAGATGGCTCTATTGCTCTATCGAACGTCGGGTCCTGAGCAGGTGTCGCCCCCGACACGAATTTCATTTCATTGCTAGAGGAGCATGTTTCTTTTGTATTTGTACTGTCCGCGATGTCTTCATGTCTTTTTCATTTGGACATTTTTAGTTTTATTCATTTCCTTACTTAATTAATTTTCTAATTAGCCACTATTTGTCAACATTTGGACATTGTAGACACTATTTATGCGGTAACAAAATGTATGTCAGCAAAGGTTGTCAGTCTGACATTGAAACTTATAAGTGGTTAGCGTACAAGCCCCACAATAGCTGGGTCGCTGGATCGAGTCCCCCTCGTCAGTTTTTTTTATTTCTAAGATGAAATAAAAATTATTCTAAAAAAAAGTGGTCAGCGCGACGGAATGTCAATCCTAAGGGCCCGGCTTCAATTCCCGGCTGGGTCGGAGATTTTCTCCGCTCAGGGAGATTTTCTCCGCTTGTCCTAATCATCATTATTTCATCCCCATAGACGCTTAAGTTGCCGAAGTGGCGTCATATCGAAAGACTTCATCCGGCGAACGGTCTACCCGACAGGAGGTCCTAAACACACGACATTTATCTGTCGGCAATCATGGCTCCATTTTTGCAATTCAGAATTATTTTTATGCTTCCTAAATATTACACAATTTCTATCAAACAACGTCAAATTGCTTATGTTTTCCTTCTAGAACTATACGCCGTCCCAGTCGATGCTGCACTGAAGCAGAGAAGCGTAAGGGAAAATGGATCCTTCAAGTACAGGATCGATATCTGTACCATTAAAAGCTTCCATGCAGAATGAACTTGTCTTGTCGACCCTGTCGATTCTCTGCCACTTTCTTTACTTCCATGCCTATTTTGCGCCCGTTTGTTGCCTTTCCTTGATGAGCGTCGCTCCTGTGTGTTTAACTGTATATCTCTCAGGTGACGCAGATGGGTAGCGTGTGGAGTCTTCTTTTTTGCGTTGTTATGAGCTTGTGCTCTGCTTAGTTTCAATTATTAAATTTATTTCATGTTTGTACATTTATCAGGGACTGTTCTGTGTAGTTTACAGTGCCACCATATATCGCATGGATAGGGGCTCTGACAGTTCTATTTAGATGCGAGTGAGTTGGCTATCCTTCACTCACAGCTCCAGGTGGTGCTGACTTCAATCTAAGATTCTCGCCACTGGTCATCACTGTGGGTATCCAAGGGACGTCCAGTATGCTCCACAAGTCCCAAATTCGATCCACTGCTGTAGCTGCCTCAGTTACGGCCTGTATTGAGGTTGACTTCACATCCTTGGTCGAGTTGGAGATCGTGTGGCAGGCAGCCAAAGTTTTCCTGATGGCTGCTCGATAGGACGTCCTGTTTTGTCTGACGAAAAGGATTCAGGCACTATATGTGTCTTACACAGATCCTGAGACAGATGCAGTCGCTTGCTTCTCAGCCAGCAAGATCGGGGAAGTCACAGAGGATGGGACTACTTATAGCTGTGAGCTGCAATATTATGCACATAATGGGGGTCTCCTATTTAATTGCCAAAGAGGGGATGAAGTCCAGTGCACACTCCTCGTGTGTACCAGGAAAAGTCATCCCAGATGTGGAATGGATTTTTATGGCTGCCATGAAGGGTAAGGGTGCAGCCAACTGCAGGTTGTGGTTTATATCGGTACTAAACACCATGTGTCGCTTTGGATTAGAAGAGATTCACTCTGGTTTTGGCTGGCTTTCGGAATAGGTAATGAATGCATTACAGAGCACCCCATCTGTACCACTGTCGACAGGAACAACTGAAGACCTCTGGTACAGAGACAATGATGGGTCTAAATCAGGGACTCAACGTGGTTCTGGGACCATGTACGTTGCAGATTCCCCGACTTGCACCATAGGTTGGTGTCGTTTTGGGTTCCGCTTACTTGATTTGCTTCGATTTGATTTATGCAGGAAGACAACAGCTGTGATAGTAACCCACTGTTGCGCACACCGAAGCTGAGTTTGCCGTGTGGTTTCCTCACTGTGATTATAGTAAAGCCAACCAGTCGCCTTAACGAGTAGTAGAAGACCATTAACTGGTTCCTTATTAGACACGTTTACTTCTGGTTCTACCCACCCGAATAAGCTGTCTTTTTACCCTCCATAGCATATCACTGGAAGACTAGATATCGTGCAGTTTCATCCTGCTCACGACATGTCCCATGTCCCATGATCATTTATGAATCCTATCATATGGTTAATCTGTTTCCTGTTCCAGTGCAGGATTACACAACTCCTCCTAAAACATGTATTCGACTAAATTAGCCTGCTACGTTTTTGTTTTTGGACAGTAGCTCATTATTCAAAGTGTTGTCTCCCGGTACAGCTATGTAATTATCATTTTACAATCGCCTTTGTGATAGTTAGGACAGGTTTATCCAGCAAGTGAAGTTGTTGCATCAGCACTGGCGAGTCTATCAGCTTGTTCAGTGCAACTAATTCGTGAGTGACCAAGGACCTACACCAAGTTTACCCTGTTGGTTTCCCCTAGTCGCCCAAGTGCTTCATGGCATTCTGCAACAATCCCTGATCTCGTTGCAGGGGTAGCTAGAGATTTCATTGCTGCTTGGCTCTCTGAATAAATCTAGAGGCTACAATCCTTGTAGCACATATGCAAGTTATAATCCGTACATTCTCTCATAGAGGATATTTCCGCCTCGAATACTGTGGCCAGCCATCCTAAGGAGACTGCTCTCTCGTGTCTAGCCTATTTCCTGTATAGTCGTGCCCTAGCATCTTCACCTGTCTTAGACCTGTCTGTAAATAAGACTATATTTACTGAATGGATTCCACTCCTCCTTTAGTCAAACTGTTACAACGAAACGTTTTCAGAAGCAGCTGGAAGTTATTTTATGATCAGCTGGCATTTCGCTGACTGTTCCCATATTTATCACAATCACGATACTGGTGTGAGATTCTGGATATCCAAGAGGAATCCAATTATTTCCAGTTTTTAATCTGGATTACTCTGCCTTGATCGTAAGCCAAAGGTGTAATGGTGTCATGTCCAGCATGGTCTCCATCCCAGCAGTGGATATGCTGCTAATTCCGCTTGTTATGGTCAACAAGCAGGCCAGTCTCTGCACCGTATCAACCTCCTTAATAACTACGTTCTGTTCTATTTCACTACACCATATGGTAGCGCCATAAAGTATCACAGGTCATATTTCAGTGGTGTACATCCAGTATATATTCCTGTGGTCTGGACCCCAGTTTTTACCACACGCTCTTCTAGTGCTAATACAGTCCTTTTTGTCTTGGATCATATATGGGTCCCATCATAGTTTCGTATCCAGTTATCTCTACATACTTCACTAACCCCTCTATTGATGGAGTTCCATCGGGATCATTGATCTTCCAGTATTTATGCTAGATTTGCTTCCTCGTAAATGTTATACAACAGTTTTCTTGGTAATTGCCCTTAGATTCTGTTTTGTGCACCGGTTTACCCCAGCGTCTATTGGACAATGTACTGTTGATCGCCCTTTTCTCATTCATCATGGTGACTCCCGTCTCTCTTTACTGAGCATGATTGTAATTCAGCTGTGTATTGTGATCTTAGTGTCATGTCCTTCTGCAGCTCTAACCACAGACTGGAAGATCTTATTGCTAAAGGTCGCTTCGGTATCCAGGAAGACGCAGAGAGCTATTTTCTGAAAGTGTAGACCTTGCTCCACATTCCCAGCCAGAGTGACCACTTGTACAGGAATCCCAGTTAACCTCTTCTCCCAAACTTGCACATTAACCAGTTATTATAATGTGGTTAGAAGAAATGAGGATAGACTAATCTGTCTCATATCATTGGCCTTTTCATGATGAGATGTCCCTGGCTTCAGAATAAAAAGCCCTCAGTGTCTCAACATTAGGAATGATACTTGCTTTTAGGCTAAAACTAAACAGTGTATATAGGAATCTAACTAAGTCCTCTTCCACTTCTTGCAGTAGAGTTGGAAAGATACCAACTGGGCCTAGTGACTTGAATGGTTGAAACGTTTCCATTGTCCGCTGTATTTTATTGAAATCAAAACATTCTCTGATAGAGATCCGTTTTTCTCTTTGACTGCCTGTAAACGAGTGTCTCTCAGGAGCTGACTCCTGGTCTGTGGTCTGCCAGAGAGCACTGAGGGAAGTGAGTCTTGAGGAGCACATCCAGTACCTCAGTAGCTGTTCTTGTATACTCACAATGCTTCTTCTTTAAAGTACCTCCTGGATTAGCTGGTAGTCTAGCGAGCAATTCATGAAGTAGCTGTATCTTCCAATTCGTCACAGAATACCTTCCAGGAAGACAGCTTCGCTTGCTTGACTGGAAGATTGTATTTGACAAGGGCCTCACAATATTTTGCCCATTGTTCATTCTTCCCTCCAAGGTCGAACTGCCTTCCTACCTGCTTCCTTTGCACTTACAGTTTTTGCACTAAGATATATTTCTACATGTTCATTTCTCTATGACAGGGTTCTTGACGACTGGGCAGTTTTCTAAATATGAGGTAATAATGGTAGATGTCAGTGCGTCTGTCATTTTCTCAAAATCTTCTGACTTCAGATAATCGTGAGTTTAAGTCTTCCTTACATGAGTTCGAGTCTCTTCTCGTAGGATTTTTGTAGGCCATGGTATGTGATATCAACCTCAACCTTAATGTACATATGGTCAGATAAGGCTGGCTCCATCGTCACATGACATTGTTTAACACAACCAAGCGTTAGAGTGAGTCAAGAAGTTATATCAGTCACTTATTCCGTTCTTCTACTCCTGAAAGTAGGTTCCCTTCGTCTAGGCCCTGGAATAGAACTCTACCATCAGTATCAATGAAATTTTATTCTTAACGTTAATGCGTGTTCTAGAGCTCCTTAGATATCTAGCATAAATCACCTCCAGCGCCTTCAAGGTCTGAAACCCTCCCTCTACATAGACAGGGCTCCTAGAACAGGGGACATCCACCTCCTGTCTTCCCAGCAGAATACTCAGGTCGGCAGTTGCCGCTGTACTTCGTTGCATTTTAATCTGCAACACTTGCAGCCTCGAACTTGCCGCCATGGTCGCTTCTGATGTTTTTATCCTGACAGCAACCTGCGAGAACCCTAACTGCAATTCCAGGTCCTGTTCCCGCGCTGCCGTCAGGGATTTTTCGCTGATTTCCACCAAAAGTGCTACAACGTGGTCGAGTTCTTCTGGTCCTACGTCCTTATTTTCCCGAATAGATTTTTCGAAAGATTATCCTCAATTTTTTGGTACCCACAGTGAAACATTTCTGGTCTTGGCGAGCTCAGCCGATGTCTTTACCAGTACCTTCCTTTCCCCCAACGGAGATATCTTGCGCACCATCTCCTTAGGCCTCTCCGCTGTTCCCATCCCCTCACAAAGATATCATTTGTCGAGGTATACTCTCCTGAATGTTGACTCCTGGCTTTATGTACCCCAAGTCCTCTCAAAGAAAAACCAACACAGGAATACCATAGGTCTGTTTCTACATTTCCTGCGTCGGATTTTTCTGGATTCATTTATCCTGAGGAGTCAGAGAATTACTTTTATCACTCGTTCTCTTATTCCCTGTCATAGTGATAGAAGTGGTCTTATTACCTCCTTCACTCTGAGATAGTCTATTTTGAAGCTCGTCGGTTAAAATCCTCCTGTTTCCCTCCATTTATGAATCTATTCTATCCTTCCTTTTTTTTCCTTTTTAGGAGTTTCCTACACTGAGCCCAAGACAAGGATTTGATATTGACCTGGTCCAACTTCTCAGTAACAGTTTCTACTTTTTGGAGAGGGCTATCACACGATCCAATTGCGATACAGTTGCCATCCATTTCAGCCCCGATGCTTAGATGTTTGAGGTCTCATTAGATTCCTGACTTTCTGTTTTATTTTACTTGTTCTCCATTTGGTTCCATGAGAATTGGGGAACTGTTCGATCAATAGCATGAAACTCCACGCAGTTCTAGGGTAATTACTTAGGGAGATCACCAGGTATAGCTGAGTCCTCATTAATGACACACTTTTTCATGTGCCGTATACCCCTGGCACAGATCACATCACACCTTGTTTGGGTATCTGGGGACTTTAAGAAGGTCTGTGGGAGTGGATAGCGGAGTCACGGGGCGTTGTGCAACACTCTTCGCCTGGTTCATCCAATGCCTGTCTGGCCTGAGAAATCCTGCCAATAGCACTCCTACGACCAGTAGAGAACTCACGCTAACACACAAGCCTCTCAACGCGCGCGGACAGTGCTTGTACAAGGCGGTGTCCTTCAGAGAGATAAGTTTAATAGGTCGAGGGCCAATTACGCAGAGGAAGAGGCTATAATGATGGAGATATGTGGAGTGGACTGGGCGGCTTTTTGGGTGAAGGGGTCTCGGGAAATTACAGAGAGGGTTTCAGTCTCAAAGGGAGTATGGCAAACACAGGACGATGATAGACTTGGCAATAATCACTAATGCAGCCGTAAATTGTGGTAGCTCTCCTGTGGAAGAACCAGAGCTCCAAGTGCTAATACAAAGCACCGAAGCTAAAATAACTATAGAACTGAAACCTGGCTAAGGCCAGAGATAAGCTCAGCCATAATGTTTACAAAGGACCTAACGATGTCAGAAAGCTTGGATTAAATACAGTTAGCGGTAGAGTAATTGATATTCGAAGTAGTTTTCCCTGAAGTGAAATTGAAATACATTGGTTCTGTGACTCAATAAGGGTACAGGTTATAACTCACCACCAGAATACATTAATAATTGGTTCCTTTTGCCGGTTCCTGAATAAATCAAAGAAAACTCGACTCTCATCTGAAAAGGTACCTCACTTATACAATTATTGTTCGTGGTGACTTCAATCTATCCTTTACATGACGGCGAAAATACATGTTTAAAGCCGGTGGTAGACATAAAATATCGTCCGGAATCGTACTGAATGCTTTCTCCAAAAAATTGTTTTGAACGTTGGTTCAGGAGTCCACCCGAATTGTTAATGTATGTCAAAACATATTTGACCTCGTGTTGTTCTTGTGGTCTTCAGTCCAGAGGCAGATTTGATGGAGCTCTCCTTGCTTCTCTGTCCTCATCTCCGAATAATTAATGCAACCTATATCCGTCTGAATCTGTTTAGTGTATTCATCTTTTGGTCTCCCTCTACGATTTTTACTCTCCACGCTTCCCTCCAATACTAAACTGGTGATCCCTTGATGCTTCAGAACGTGCCCTACCAACCGATCCCTTCTACTAGTGAAGTTGTGCCACAAATTCCTCTTCTCCCAATTTCTATTCAGGACCTCCTCATTAGTTACATACATTATCTACTCATCTAATTTTGAGCATTTTTGTGTAGCAGCACATTCCGAAAGCTTCTATTCTCTTCTTGTCTGAACTACTTATCGTCCATGTTTCACTTACATACATGGCTACACTCCATACAAATACTTTCAGAAAAGCCTTCCTGACACTTAAATTTATATTCAATGTTAACAAATCTCTCTTCTTGGCATTGCCAGTCTACATTTTATATCCCCTCTACTTCTACCATCATCAGTTGTTTTGTTCCCCAAATAGCGAAACTCATCTACTACTTTAAGCGTCTCATTTCCTAATCTAATTCACTCAGCATCACCCGATTTAATTCGACTACATTCCATTATCCTCGTTTTGCTTTTGTCGATGTTCATCTTACATCCTCCTTTCAAGACACTGTCCATTCTGTTCAACTGCTCTTCGAAGTACTCTGCTGTCTCTGACAGAGTATCAATGTCATCGGCAAACTTCAAAGTTTTTATTTCTTTTCCATGGGTTTTAATTCCTACTGCAATTTTTTTCTTTTGTATCCTTTACTGTTTGCTCAATATACAGATTGAATAACATCGGTGATAGGCTACAACCATGTTTCACTCCCATCCCAGCCACTGCTTCCATTTCATGCCCCTCTACTCTTATAACTGCTATCTGGTTTCTGTACAAATTGTAAATAGCTTTTCGCCCCCTGTATTTGACCCCTGCCACCTTCAGAATTTCAAGGACAATATTCCAGTCAAGATTATCGAAAGCTTTCTCTAAGTCTAAAAATGTTAGAAAAATAGGTTTGCTTTCCTTGAACTATCTTCTAAGATAAGTCGTAGGGTCAGTATTGCCTCTTGTGTTCCAACATCTCTACGGAATCCAAACCGATCTTTCCTAAGGTCGACTTCTACCATTTTTTCTATTCATCTGTAAGGAATTCGTGCGCTCTGTCAAATTCTTCATGCAGTATCATATCTCCCATTCCATCTTCAGCTCCGTAATATTGCCCTCAAGTACAACGCCCGTGTATAGACTTTCTATATACTCCTCCCAACTTTCTGCTTTACCTTCTTTGCTTGGGATTGGTTTTCCATCTCAACTCTTGATATTCATAAAGGTGGTTCTCTTTCTCCAAAGGTCTCTTTAATTTTCCTGTAGGCCGTATCTGTCTTAGCCCTGGTGATATATGCTTATACGTCCCTACATCTGTCTTCTAGCCATCCATAAAAAGCCATTTTGCACTTCCTGTCGATCTCATTTTTGAGACGTTTGTATTCTTTTCGCTTGCCTTATTTACTGCTTTTTTATATTTCTCCTTTCATCAATTAAATTCAGTATCTGTTTTGTTACCCAAGGATTTCTACTAGCCCTCGTATTTTTACCTACTTGATGCTCTGCTGCCTTCACTATTTCATGTCTCAAAGCTACCCACTCTTCTTCTACTATATATATTTCCCCTGTACTTGTCAATCGTTTCCTAGTGCTCTCTCTGAAACTTTCTACAACCTTGGTTCTGTCAGTTTATCCATATCCCATCTCCTTAAATTCCTACTTTTTGCAGTTTATCAGTTTTAATCTATAGTTCATTACCAATAAATTGTAGTCCGAATCAGCCGCTGGAAATGTCACAATTTAAAACCGGGTTCCTAAATCTCTGTCTGACCATTTTTTAATCTATTCGAAACATTCCACTGCCTCCAGGCCTATTCCACGTATACAAACTTATATCACAATTCTTAAACGAAGTGTTAGCTATGATAAAGTTATGGTCTGTGCAAAATACTACCAGGCAGCTTCCGCTTTCAGTCCTTACCCCCAGTCCAGATTCACGTACTATTTTTCCTTCTCTCCCTCTTCCTACAATCGAATTTCAGTCCCCCATGACTGTTAAATTTTCGTCTCCCTTAATTTTCTCTAATAATTTCTTTTATCGCATCTTACATTTCTTCAATCTGTTCATCATCTGCGGAGCTAGTTGGCATATCAACTTGTACTACTGTGATAGGTGTGGGCTTCGTGTCTGTATTGGCTACAATAATGCGTTTACTATGCTGTTCGTAGTAGCTTATCCGCGTTCCTATTTTTTTTATTCATCATTAAACCTACTCCAGCATTACCCCTATTTGGTTTTGTATTTATAACCCTGTGTCCACATGACCAAAAGTCTTGTTCCTCCTGCCACCGAACTCCACTAATTCCCGCAATATCTAACTTTAACCTATCCAGTTCCCTTAGTAAATATTCTAGTCTTCCTGCCCTATTAAGGTATCTGCCATTCCACACTCCGATCTGTAGAAAGCAAGTTTTGTTTCTCCTGATAACGGCGTCCTCATGAATAGTCCCCGCCCGGAGATCCGAATGGGGGGGGGGGGGGACTATTTTACCTCTGGAATATTTTACGCAAGAGGATGTCATCATCCTTTAACCATACCGTAAAGCTGCATGCCCTCGGGAGAAATTACGGCTGTAGTTTCCCCTTGCTTTCAGCCGTTCGCAGCCCCAGCACAGCAACAAATAATCCTTGTCAAACAGAGAAGATCATGATGGATACAGGAACCAGTGACCATCAGGTCGTTATAATGAGACTGACCAACACAACATTTAAATCCGCCAAAAGTAAAAGCAAAATATATCTACCCAAAGAAGTAGATATAAATTCGTTTCACTCCAGCCTAAGAGATAGTCTCCACTCCTTCCCAACTATAGTATAGACCAGATGTGACCTAAATTTGAGTAAATAGTATCTACTGCAATTGAGTGATTTATAACGAATGAAACTAATAAATGGTGGTACTGATCTTCCATCGTGCACAAAACAGGTCAGAACGCTTTTGCAAAAGCAAAGAAAAAAGTTTGGACATGTTTATCAATACCTTCATTTCGTGGTACCAATGATAATGTTAGCGATAATAGTGCCTCTAGAGTGGAGTTAATAAACACGGTCTTCTGAAAACCCTTCACCAAAGAAGACGAAGTAAATGTTCCGGAACTCGAATCATGAACAGCAGGAATATGAACAACTTAGAAGCACATATCCTGAGTATAGCGAAGCGGCTTAAATAACTTCATAGGCTCATTTCAAAGTGTGCTGATACAGCAGCACCATATTTAACAATGGTATACAGACGCTCGATCGATGGAAGAACCGTACCCAAAAAGTGGAAAATTGCACTATCACTTACGAGAGGAAATAGGAGAACAGACCCAACGACCTGAAGTCGATCTGGCATAGGATTTTGCCACTTACACTGTGATCGAAAGTCATGAACTACCTCGAAGAAAACGATGTATTGACAAACAGCCAACATTGATTCAGAAAAATATGTTCTCGTGAAGCACAACTAACTCTTTATTCGAGCGAAGTAAGAAGTGCTATTGATGGCGAAACCCCAAACTGATTCCCTATTTCTCGATTTCCAGAAGATTTTGAGATAGTTCGTTACAAGCGTCATGTAACCAAACTGCATGCGTGAAGAGTACCACCTCAGTTGTGCAACTGGATTCGCGATTTGCTGTCAGAAGGGTCACAGTACGTAGTAATCAGCGAAAAATTATCGAGTAAAACAAAAGTGATATCTATCGTTTTCCAAGGACGTGTTGTAGGCCTTCTGCTGCTTTTGTCTATATACAAGTGAACGTTTCAGCAGACAATCCGAGCAGCCATCATGGATTATCTGCAGGTCTCTTAAAAGTCATCAGGAAACCAGACCATTTCCAAAATGATTTAGACGAATGTCACAATTGTCTCTAAATAATGGTACGTGTGAAACCATGCACACGAATACAAAAAGAAATCCACTAAAATTCGATTACACGATAAATCATACAAATATAAAGGCTGTCATTTCAACTAAATACACTGAGATTACAATTACGAATATAACTTAAACTGAAACAATCACGTTGATAATGCTTTGGGGAAAGCGAAGTATAGATCGCTTTTTATTGGCAGAACGCTTAAAAGACGCAACAAGTTTACTAAGGAAAATGCCTATACAACGATTTTCTGTCCCCTTGTGGAACAGTAAGGATCCTCAACAGATAGGATTGACGAAGGACATCGGGAAAGTTCAAAGGAGGGCACTTCATTTTGTATTATCACGAAAGAGGGTATACAGTGTCAAGCTTTCCCAGCTGATGTGTTGTGAATAGTCTTCATGGATTTGCCGGCAAACCCGTGAAGACTATTTACAAAGGCGTTTTTCGTTGCAGCAGGATATTTTCACGATATTTCAGTCACCAGCCTTCTCATTCGAATGCGAAAATATTTTGTTGGTGACCCTCTTCGTAGGAAGAATTGATCACCGTAATGAAATAAGAGAAATCAGGGCTCACACGGAAATATTTGCATGTTCGTTTTACCCGCGCACTGTTCGAGAGTCGAATTGTAGAGAAGTAGTTTGAAGGTTGGTTCGATAAACGCTCTGCCTGACACTTCATTGTGAATTACAGGACAGTCAGACGTACATGTAGATGTACTCTGCTTATTGTAACAAATGTATTCATATGATACAACCATCTTTGTTAACAACTGTTCTTTCTAGTGGTGCACTATTCTAACCAACTTACAGCTCCTCTGGAATGTATGTTGAGATTTGCTTCACGTCACACTTCACCTACTCAAAGTTCGAGTGTTCTGCAATGAATGAATAGGTAAGGAGACATTGATTTTTATCGCAGATATTGTTACGTCACTCCAGTTCTTGGTATGTTCATACAATGTCCATGATAATCTAAAGAATCTAGCTGTCTTTATGAATGTAACAATAATTGTTCCTGCGTCTGTTTTCTGTATGGGTAACGTGTTTGGCCCCTACGCTCCCCAAGTTGTAAAATACGTGTCTGAATTAACCTCACGCGACAATGGAGGGGGGGGGGGATTATGATGCCTTATCAGTTAGACATCCAGGATCTCAGTTAATTTCTTTGAACAGGTAGTCTTTCATTAGAGACAAATCACCAATCAAAACAGTCACAGGCTCACAGTTTTTGCAAACAGTAATACTGGGGCCTACTCTTAGGTGAAACAATAGTTAACAACCTAAAATAACTTTTCCACTGGATTTCAGCCAGGAAGAAACCGCAACTAACACACTGCTCTTCACCAGTTATAAATATAAATTGCAAATGAAGGACACACGACATTTTAAGGACTAATCGTAAAACCCTCACCAACAAGATTTTTTTTTCAAATCCTAAGTATTAAAAAATAACTCTGGCAAGTTACTAGATAATTGGTGCATTTGTTATTCCTTCGGTTCAAGACAAGAAAGCACCATTTATCATCGAAAACAGAAGTTAAGCGTTTCGATGTGCATGTTTTCATTTACGCTGAGAATCCACCTCTCACACCTGAGCGAAATTATGGAGAATTTTGTCAGTCACCCAGTCGAACAACACTTTATTTCAGTGTTATATCTTCAATATTATATCTACAGCCAAGTTCTTCAACTGGATAGATCACCGAGAAAATCGTCCGTCTCTGTTTCTACACAGCACAAAAACAAAAGATGCAACGAATAAAGCTGTCTACATCGGCTCCCAACGTCAAGACGGTAACATAACTAGTGTAAATCTACCGGTTCGCAAGCGCATCGTGGAATGGTATACGCATACTTGGATTAAGCATGCCGCTGTGTTGCGATTGCTGCAACCAGCATATTAGAAAAACTTCCAATGCAAAGCTGTTACAGTTTTTATTGTCGCCAGAAAATTGTTCGCGAAGTTACCGCTGTTACACTTAAGTTGGATATGTCTTAGTCATCACCTTATATAATTTCGCGGCACAGATTTATGGAATATTTACACGACTCACAATTGGATAGTTGAACATGCTGCCCGCTGCATCGATGTACGCTCCTGGAAATGGAAAAAAGAACACATTGACACCGGTGTGTCAGACCCACCATACTTGCTCCGGACACTGCGAGAGGGCTGTACAAACAATGATCACACGCACGGCACAGCGGACACACCAGGAACCGCGGTGTTGGCCGTCGAATGGCGCTAGCTGCGCAGCATTTGTGCACCGCCGCCGTCAGTGTCAGCCAGTTTGCCGTGGCATACGGAGCTCCATCGCAGTCTTTAACACTGGTAGCATGCCGCGACCGCGTGGACGTGAACCGTATGTGCAGTTGACGGACTTTGAGCGAGGGCGTATAGTGGGCATGCGGGAGGCCGGGTGGACGTACCGCCGAATTGCTCAACACGTGGGGCGTGAGGTCTCCACAGTACATCGATGTTGTCGCCAGTGGTCGGCGGAAGGTGCACGTGCCCGTCGACCTGGAACCGGACCGCAGCGACGCACGGATGCACGCCAAGACCGTAGGATCCTACGCAGTGCCGTAGGGGACCGCACCGCCACTTCCCAGCAAATTAGGGACACTGTTGCTCCTGGGGTATCGGCGAGGACCATTCGCAACCGTCTCTATGAAGCTGGGCTACGGTCCCGCACACCGTTAGGCCGTCTTCCGCTCACGCCCCAACATCGTGCAGCCCGCCTCCAGTGGTGTCGCGACAGACGTGAATGGAGGGACGAATGGAGACGTGTCGTCTTCAGCGATGAGAGTCGCTTCTGCCTTGGTGCCAATGATGGTCGTATGCGTGTTTGGCGCCATGCAGGTGAGCGCCACAATCAGGACTGCATACGACCGAGGCACACAGGGCCAACACCCGGCATCATGGTGAGGGGAGCGATCTCCTACACTGGCCGTACACCACTGGTGATCGTCGAGGGGACACTGAATAGTGCACGGTACATCCAAACCGTCATCGAACCCATCGTTCTACCATTCCTAGACCGGCAAGGGAACTTGCTGTTCCAACAGGACAATGCACGTCCGCATGTATCCCGTGCCACCCAACGTGCTCTAGAAGGTGTAAGTCAACTACCCTGGCCAGCAAGATCTCCGGATCTGTCCCCCATTGAGCATGTTTGGGACTGGATGAAGCGTCGTCTCACGCGGTCTGCACGTCCAGCACGAACGCTGGTCCAACTGAGGCGCCAGGTGGAAATGGCATGGCAAGCCGTTCCACAGGACTACATCCAGCATCTCTACGATCGTCTCCATGGGAGAATAGCAGCCTGCATTGCTGCGAAAGGTGGATATACACTGTACTAGTGCCGACATTGTGCATGCTCTGTTGCCTGTGTCTATGTGCCTGTGGTTCTGTCAGTGTGATCATGTGATGTATCTGACCCCAGGAATGTGTCAATAAAGTTTCCCCTTCCTGGGACAATGAATTCACGGTGTTCTTATTTCAATTTCCAGGAGTGTATATAGATATGAAGATCGAAATAAGATTATCCGTATCCCCAACAGATAATTTTGCTGGGAATATCGAGAAGTTAGCTGTTGAAACCTGATGGGGCATTAGCCCTAGTGCAGAGAAATGGAAACCGAAATGCTTTTTATGTGCAAGAACTTGTATGTTGTTTCTGTAATGTGGTGATCATACACTTAGATGGGCCTAAGAATGAGAATGTCACAGATTGTGCACGCAGACACAACTCAAGGTAAAACGGCAAAAAAATTACGTTTGCAAACTACATGACTATTGTGACAGTTTACTTAATTGTAAACACTAAATCTCTTCTTTATATTCAATACTCCAATAGCAATAACATCATTCTGTCAAACACCAAAGAAGCACCCGCCTTGCTAAAGATCAATAAAGCCGGAAACACGAATTACCCTGTGGTGCATGAATTAGTGGGCATATTAGAGAACTCGAAAACAATAAACGTGAAGTAAAAATGGTTTGAATCAAAATTTGATGTACTATAAAAGGATACGAAACTGTAGTTAAAATGGCCACACAATCGATGTATTATGGCGAAGAGCAAAAGCATATATGATAAAAATGGAACAAAGAGCGGTAAGAATCTAACGACATAATGCTAGTAATCACAGTAGCACCAAGCATACCTTGATATGCGAAGAATTTTTAAGACAGAAATTTCGTATCCGTTACACCACTGTGTTTCAGAAATAAACAGCATTTACACCGATTTCTTGCTATCGCGTCACGTCTTGGTGAATATGGAATTCCAGAGGATCTGGACCGCCTGTTCTGTGGATGCAATAACAACCCAAAACAGTGATATTGCGCAGAGTGGCAGTACAACGTCTTCTTCCAACATCTATGTTGACACTTCTGACAACAAGAGACTATACGATACACAAAGAAACGTATTTTCTTTTCCTGTGAGCAAAGAAGTTGAATATGTTGAAAAATGTAAATTTGAGAGAATTTACAATTATGTAACAATACAAGTATGACAGAAGTAACAAGTGAAGTGGAATTTGCCTATTAGTTTACACTGTTTAATACATTAACCACAACTGGCACGTAGAGTCTAGCAGCATGCATATTTTCAGAACTATTAACAATTATGTTAACCTGTTAATTACGATATTGTGTAATTAATGCTTTCTCTCTCTCTCTCTCTCTCTCTCTCTCTTTCTGTTCTTCCCTCTCTCCCACACACACAGACACACACACACATACACACGTGCACATACATCCTTCCATGTGGTTAAACAACGTATTATGCACACGACTTACTTTAACTAATTGATATATCTGTTAAGAATTTGTGGGAATTACATACTAAAGGCCTGAAGTTGTATATTGATGGATGTAATGGGAGCGATCTCATGGCTAATAAAGAAGCTAAACGAAAGAAAAAAAATACTTAACAAATAGTTCAAATGGCTCTGAGCACTATGGGACTTAACATCTGAGGTCATCAGTCCCCTAGAACTTAGAACTACTTAAACCTAACTAACCTAAGGACATCACACACAACCATACCTGAGGCAGGATTCGAACCTGCGACCGTGGCAGCAGCGCGGTTCCGGACTGAAGTGCCTAGAACCGCTTCGGTCACTCCGGCCGGCCATACTTAACACGTTACGCACAACATAAAGAGAAAAGCACTGAACATGTTAGACATGAACCGATTTCACTCCACCGTTTGACTTTCCCACGTCACCGAGTAAAACCAGAAACTCGCTTCTGGGAAAAAATGCCTCGCGTTTAAAATATCGAATGGCTTACAACTTCCTTTATGAATAATTTACAGCTGAGGTACTGCACGCTATAAAATTCTATGAGAAACTCGAGGTAACTAAGGCTAGTTTTGCAACACTCTCTTCAGCGGAAAAAGTGCTAACTCTCAGTATAGCAAGGCTTAAGCTGATCACAGTGTCTGTTGTGTTCTGAAAGGACAACACGCTAACAGCAACTAGTTCATTGTTCGCTGGAAATAACTGACTGCTACACAATATGTTTTGTCTTTTCTGTTTCAAGTTAAGAAACGTATAATATACAATGATTGAATATTACGCCCTCTTCAGTTAGCACTTTCTCCTGCCAACCCCATCAGTTTTCTGTTGCACACGCTGAATCATTCGAGGCTGCTGCTATGTCATGTACAAAGAATTTATTTCTAGAGGAAACTAACAACGTACTCAATGTGGCGTAATATAGTGGCTTAAAAATGGAGAGGAAACAGGTACTGGAAGCGAAACGGCACTGATGTTCAGTGTAATATCGTGCATATATGTGAAAAAAGATCAGGATTCTTCGAAATACTGAATCCTACAACACATATTTCTTTCACTTTGTCTTCATTATTGTTGGTACACTTGACAGTGTGAAGAATAGATCTGATACACTGTTTTAAAACGATAAATATCTTGTTGATATGTCTTACAGATTTCACCTAATGCATTTCCCTTTATTCCACTCAATTATCTCTGTGAAATTTGCTTCTTACAACGGCCCAGTGTTGTCACGGAATGTCTTTGGTTTTTCGTCTTTATTTTTTTTCATTAATACAATATATGTTTTTACAACATATGTACGGTTCTGTATAAAATATTGTATATGTATTTTTTGTCATACAAATGTAAATATCTATGTAAACTCAGAGGAACAGACAGATGAACAGTGGAAGAACAGTGTGTTCGGCGAAAGGGGTGACTGCATTTGTTGGGCTGGTGGTTAACTGTATAACATATGAGAGATACGAAACGCTGAAGAATATGATCACTGGTGTGAAAAGTGGTTTAATAAACATCAGAATGTGGAGGCTCAGTGATCATTTTCGAAAACCAAAATCGGTTCAATTCATTCACTGCTAAACAGCGTGTATATTGAGAGGAATAAAGAAACAGTGTAAGATCATTTAAGTAAGGGAGATTTTGCATACAAAGAGATGGTAAGGATAAATTCTTCTTTGTGCTTCATACTTAATGAATCATAGCACCTTTACTGAAAACTAAATTGGGTGTGCGACCTCATATGACTGAAATCGGTGTCTGGGTACAGTTTTAATATCCATCCCATATGAATCTCCCGTTACAAACAGTTCTGCATGTATTTGATTTCCAGGAACTACTATATTACAACGTTTCATGAAGTATTAGCACTAATTTCAAGGAAGTATTTCGTGGAATTCAAAAAAACAATAGTCGTCATACGAGATACAGCTACAGTGAATGCAACTACTGCAGCATCAGCCGCCATACATTTTCGTCATCAGGTTGGAGCAGCCTCCATACGTGCGTTTTTGATAAACTGTCCACGGCAACCAGCGATGTGAACAAAATGAGCTATGGCACGCATCACTTCAGAGTGTAGAAAAAATTCTATTTCAAGTTTACGTACATTTCGTTATTATGACACCATTCCTTTTCTTATGACACAAGTTGTCGGACGGAATTAAAAGAAAGTTTATCATTTCCACTTGATCGTTCTTTAACATTGTTTTAAAGGACATAAATAAAGAAATAAAGAAGTATCTAAAGTATATGAATTCATCTGATCTCGTAGTTGGTTGTCAACTGACGAAAAATTTTTAGTAGCTATTAGGAAACTTATTAACATAAGGGCCTATTTTCGACTTTATTCGCAATGGCTATTTGTGCATGCAAATTTCATTAACTTAATTAACCAAAGAAGAAACACCACATCAATAGGCAACATACTGATAATCCTAATCAGAACTAACGGTTTTCCTTTATGTTTCCTAGTATGTAATTTCACATGTGTCAGTCTCACTTATTTGAGGGAGTCTAAGAGTTTTTAGGACAGATCCACTGCCGAAATAATGAAAAGGCTTCAATTTCGGTCTAAACGCGGCGGAACAGCTTTCCGGCACTCCCTGGGATTTTCTTTTTTAACATTCTGGAACAACTCGTCACCGGAGATGTAAAGCAATACACGTGCATTAAATCGCAACGTAACTATGATTTGCCGCTGCGCCGGTACCAGTGAATGACATTTAAAGCATTTACTAAACTTTTGATTGCGTGTGTGATGTCATATCAGGTTTTGTTTTCCTAACTCCTCGGAGAGTCGAAATTGTTCGTGGCCACGATGCACCAGGAATAGTTTCTTCGTGATTCATCCGTAAATCGCCACACACGTTCAACGGCGTAGCGAGGTGGGGCAGCGATTACTACACTGGACTCGCATTCGGGAGGAGAACGGTTCAAACTCGCGGTCGGCCATCCTGGTTTACGGTTCCCTTGATTTCCCTAAATCGCTTCAGGAAAATGCCGGGATGGTTGGTTCCTTTGAAAGGACATGGCTGATTTCCTTCCCTTTCCTTCCCTATGGCCTCGCTGTTTGGTCCCCTCCCCTAAATCAACTAAACAACGTTCAACGAGGAGCCGTTTGAGCGTTAGCAGTATTTTGTAAAAAAATGACTTCTCATTGTAAGTCTTATCACAAGTTTTCAGACATCGAAATTTGTGATTTTTACACCTTGGGAGGGGGGAGGGAATTACGGTATAAAAGGTGAGGTGCGTTCCGGCAGCTAAAATTTTATAAATTAAGCACTGCTAAAGTAAAGAAGCGGGTTGAACGTTACAAGTAGAGTGTGACCTGCCGTGCATACAGCACATCACTTTACGACATTCGAACACCCTAAATGTGTTGAAAAAAAAAATGACGCCAATGTCTAGGAAACACAATTATTTGACGGGACCAGACGATACTTTTATCACGGATGATGCTTTTATCAAAAGTAAACTCCATTTAGTTAAGCTGAAGACTTATTGCTTTTTCAAATACGTCATAGCGAAATTTTGATTCATTTAAACGTCTGCTTTAGTTAGGTTAACACATAAACAGTTGACGTTTCGGCATTTACCCGAAGAAGAATTACACCTTTGACATGACACCTTTTCAGTGTGTTTTACATATCATTCAGAAGTCGTTTGCAACGGGTATTTTCGTTTTGTAGTGCATTAACCGACCATTCCGTTTCCTTAGGGCGTCAAATGTGAAAAGATGACAGCATACATGTTTAACTGCCAGCTGTAAATATTTTTACGATACTCGCTCAGTTATGTAATGGGCTACGTAGGTCACCAAAATATAGTTCTCGGAATTCTTATCAGCAGATTCTCTTTATTATCAACGACCTTCGGTATGGCAGTTCGAATTTTCAGACAATTATCCCTTAAACTGTGGTTATATTTTTGTAATATTTTCTTAACCTGTCCTGATATAAAAGTCACTTTTAATTTGCTATATATATATATTAAAACTACCTTGCGTTTATATGTTCTGGAGACAATGCTTTACTTTATTTTTTCTTAAATAAGCACTGGCAGTGAGCAGTTTCAATTTTCAAAGTTGATTTTCTGAGTGATTTCTGAAGAGTGCGCCGACAAGCAGCGAAAGCGTATTTAATTAGTTCTCCCCCACTAGCAGCTGTCGCCTCCATTTTGCACTTCCCCTTCTCCCGGTGACTCGTACCTTGTCTAGGCGACTGGAAACTTGTAGAAATACCTGTCTGACATTGGCTGGTCTAAACGAGAGGCGGTCTTTCAAGTAGTGGCTGAGCCAATAACAAAGTACTTCGCACGGTTACGTCCCTGGCTTTATATGACGCTGACTAGGTCGCCAATAGCAAAACAACATTATTTCCTGTGTGTCGACGCGTAACGACACACTCAAGGACACGGTCAACACCAGCGCTCTCTTTGCAGTGGGAGGGTATTACAAGAGAAAAATAGCTTACGTTTGCTCTGACAGTAGATCCAGCAACGTCTTCATCAACAGCTCTTTCAACCACTACAACATGAGCGAATGCACACTCTGTAGAATGGTTTACAGAAATCCATCGAACACAAAAAGTATTTGCCGCGAGAGAGAGATATAATATTTTTTAAGATGCAGTGGAGCGAGGAGTGTAGTCTTCACCACAGTGGACTTCATTTCAGACGAACGGTGGATCCAAACACCGTCAATCGCACTGACTTAGCTTTTCCGTCTTTCCTTATATCGCTTACGGAAAATACCGTAACTGGTCCTCCAGAAACGTTACATTCAACAGATTTTTCTAGAGGTTAACAAAAAAATTGTATAAAATTTTCTAACAGATTAAATCTTCGTGTCGGACAGAGCCCTGATCCGGATCTCGCTCGCCGCAGACATACCCCAATCGATCGGATAATGCTGGCACGATTTCACAAGCTGAAAGCGTTGAACTTATGGAGTTACTAAAACTAATTCATAACTATAGTTAATTTGTATTCAGTGGTGACATTTATGAACAAACAAATGGTCTCTTTCATATCTGGCACAATAGCAGAAATTGTCATTAATCACCAAAAACAGAAAATTATGGATGTAGGTACCGCCTTTTACGCAAAACCTTTGCGCTATCATCAGGGGGTTTTGTTTATTAAACAACTGTAAAAGGTGAACATATTTTAAATTGTAACTGATATAACAAAATGAAGCTAAAAGACAGTTTTTGTTCGTTTTTCCCCTTACCTTGATTTTACATTATATGGTTTTGCAGGACCATCTGTATGGTGTCCTGCACTGATAGCTTGTCATATGCAAACCAAACGTTGTAAACCTGAATTTTATCGGCAAGTTAGCACATCCCTTGATTTTAAAAAACGTGATTTTGTTGCAAAATGTTTTCTGTGTATATTTTTTTAATACTCACATTTTGTTGTGACTGATGCTTCTTCTCTGATGTTCTCAGGGAACTGCTCAAACACATATTAAATCTAATATGTGTGAAGAAGGATCAGTCACAACAACACGTGAGTAATAACAAAATATATATGTAAAACATTTTGCCACAACAAAATCACGATTTTAAAAAAAAAATCAAGGGATGTGCTAATTGCTGATAAAATTCTGATTAATAATGTTTGTTTGCGAGACAAGCTATCAGTACAGGACGCCATACAGATGGTCCTGCAAAACCATTCATGTAAAATCGTCGTAAGAACAAAAACAAACAAAAACTGTCTTTAGGACTCGTTCTGTTAAATCAGTTACAATATAAAGAGTCTTCACTTTTCACAGATCTTGAATAAACAAAACTCACAGATGATGGGACAGAGGTGCCGAAACATGTTTGGGTAACAAGAAAAAAAGACTGTTTTTCGTAAAATACGGAACATGTATGCAAAAAAATGGCTCTGAGCACTATGGGACTCAACTTCTGAGGTCATTAGTCCCCTAGAACTTAGAACTAGTTAAACCTAACTAACCTAAGGACATCACACATATCCATGCCCGAGGCAGGATTCGAACCTGCGACCGTAGCGGTCTCGCGGTTCCAGACTGCAGCGCCTAGAACCGCCCGGCCACTTCGCCCGGCAACATGTATGCAATAATTTTAACTGCAAACACGGAAAAAATACAAGAGCTGCAAATGAAAACCATGAATGGAACAAAAAATATTTAGAAGCCAGGAGCTTGGTTAAAACACATTATGCCCCGATGCTACAAAAGATATATGTTGCTGGTTTTGATAAGCCATAAAAAGGTTCCATAGGCAACTCACCTTACTTCTCGACAAAGTATCCTCTGAGGGAGCCACCGATCGTTCAGATTTTTCATCCCATCGGAAAAATAAGTTCCATCGAAATCTGCAAAATACTCGCCAACTGCAACTATTACTTCCTCATTTGATTAATATTTCTTCCCAGCAAGTCAAAATTTCAAGTTAGGTAACAGGAAGGAGCCACTTGGAGCAAAGACTGATCAACACAGTTAATAAGCAACTAATTTAAAGTCCAATTGTTGCGTTTTCGCCATACCTATCACTGATACGTTGGATGGTGCTTTAGCCTGGTGAAAGAACACTTTTTTGCTTGAGCAAATGTTGACTTTTTTTTCTTTTTACAGCTAACGCAAGTTTCAAGCAGTCCAACAATAAAGCATAATAGCCTCCAATTGTGGTTCTGCCTTTTTCCCTGTAATCTATGAAGATGATGCCTTGCGAATCGCAAAATGTGGCCGTTACGTTATCAGCTGACAAAATGGCCTTTTCCTTCTTCTGTGCACTTTCACCAGCCTTTGTCCATTGTTTTGACTGCAGTTTTGACTACAAACATAGCCAGACATTATGCTGAAATGTTGTTCCGGATGCGCTTTTGGTCGACTGTGAACAATCGCAGCACCCACCTCGCACGCAGCTCCGACATAGCCAATTCTATGCAGGATATTATGCACTCACCTAGTTCGGATACCTGCAGTCTCAGGATTTTCACGAATTTTTATTCGACGGTCTTGTATTACCATATCATAGATTTTGTCAAAGGTTTCCTTTGTGGTAAACTTAATTGGACGGCGGGAGCTCACTTCGTCTTCTGTGCTTATCCGACCACGTTACAGTTCATTAATCCAAAATCATATCGTCTTCAGTGATGGTGTAGAGTCTGCACGAACTTCGTCCAGTTCTGTTTTGATTTGTACTGCAGTCCAACCCTTCAAATGAAAATGTTTAACAACAGCACACACCTTGATTTTTTCCATTTTCAGTCGCAGTCGACAGACTGACCAGTTCATACGACCGTCAACAATGAACTGTATGATGTACACTGGTGAAATTCGTTATACGATCCTTGGAATAATTAACCTTACCCACCATGAGGCGCAACAAAAATGTTGCGTTCTTTCATGGAACCATACCAGGCCTATCAAACGATTCCCGTAGAGGAAGGTCGGAAACAGCCTGAAAAGCTTGTAAGAGCGTTGCAGGTTAGGTTGTGCTGAGAAATAATTGTTGAGAAAAGCTGTTTCTGAGTTAATTAGCATTGACTTTAGCCACTCAGGCCGTTGCAGGCACAAACTCAAGCGGCCCTCCAGAGACGGTCTCACAAAACGTATTCTTCGTCTGGTTTCCTACAACCGAACAAGAGAGCAATGAAAAATTGGACGTGGGGCAGTAGTAAGGATCGAATCTGAGCCAAGGGCTGAGTAGGTTCCGGCGCTGTCATCTAAGAAGCTGTGAGAAAAAACTGACACCTTTGTCTGGCGGGCCGCTTTAATTTGCTCGCGCCTGATTGTCTCAGTGCTAATTACCTCGGAAACGGCGCAACATAATCGATTTTTTTTCTTAATAAGTGTTTCGTAACACAATCTACCCTGCAACACCCTTACAAGCGCTTCTGAATGTTTCTGACCACCTTGTGCAGATGACGTCTTAATTTTTGTCAAAAGAGACACCACTAACATCATAAATGTATTAGTATGTACACAAAGCAATAAAATTCGTGTCTGTATATCAAATAATAGTAACACTGATTTCCAATATTTATACACAGAAAAGCACAACAAATACAATTTCAAGGTGTAAAGTAAAAATGCAACTTCCAGCACCACAATTCCTGCACGTCATTTCTCCTTCACATACACAAGAAAGCTGCAGGCAAAATGAGAGTACAGAAAGAAATCAAAATTCCTTTGAACAAAGACGACAAGAAAAACATACTGTGAATCGCTAAGCGAACTGTATCAGTTAATAACTTTCCCAGCTCGATAACAGAATGAAAGAAACTATTGACAGAATCAAAGCCTGCCGATGTGGCCGAGCGGTTCTAGGCGCTTAGTCTGGAACCGCGTGACCGCTACGGTCGCAGGTTCGAAACCTACCTCTGGCATGGATGTGTGTGATATCCTTAGGTTAGTTAGGTTTAAGTAGTTCAAAGTTCTAGGGGACTGATGACCTCAGATGTTAAGTCCCATAGTGCTCAGAGCCATTTCAACCATATGAACACAATCAAAAGTGCAGCACAGATAACATTTATCAAAAACAAAACAAAAAATAAAATAAAATAAAAAATTAAACTCACTTAAGTCACGTAAATTGAATAAGTTGATCCACAAACAATAAACTACGCGAAAAATTTTTAAACACTATAAACAATAACACAGAAACAATCTTCGATTCAATAATATGGAAAACGAGTGTAAGACATGATCAACTACTACACAGGACGGACTGACCGAAATTTTCATACTAGACACACTGAACAAATCAACTATTATACACAAAATCTCAGGCAAAATAAGCCCTCTTTTCTGAATCATCAGTTTTCTGGCTGCTTTGTTGCTGCCCGTTACGAATTCGTTTCCTGTGCCAACCTCGTGTCCTCAGATTAGCGTTTTCACCTTACGTCCTCAATAGTTTTTAGATGTATACAAATCTCTTCATCAAATGATTCACATGGCTCTAAGCAGTATGGGACTTAACATCTGAGGTCGTTAGTCCCCTAGACTCTGACCTACTTAAACCTAACCTAAGAACATCACACACATCCATGCCCGAAGAAGGATTCGAACCTGCGACCGTAGCAGCACAGTGTTTCCTCACTGAAGCACCTAGAACTGCTCGGCCATAGCGCCCGGCCCTCTCTACATCCCCCTACAGTTTTTTCCCTCTACAGCTCCCTCTAATCCCATGGAAGTTATTCCTTAATGTCTGAAGACATTTATTTTAATCCTGTCCCTTCTTCTTGTAAGTGATCATACGTTCCTTTCTTCGCTGATTCTCTGGAAAATCTCTTCGTTTCTTATCTTAGCAGTCGATATGAGTTTCAACTTCTTTCTATAGCACCACATCTCAAACGCTTCGATTCTCTTCTTTCTATTTGATGCAAGCAGACTTCTGTTCGCCTGGTATGCCCTCTTCGACAGTTTTAGTCTTGTTTTATGCCTTTCCTACTTCGTCCGTCATTTGTTATTTTCCTTCAAAGGTAGCAGAATTCCTTCACTTCTTCCGCTTTGTGGCCCACGATTTTGATGGTGTCTCTCATTAATCTGATTTTTCTTACTCCTCATTACTTTCGTTTTTCTTTGGTTTACCCATACCATATTTTTTGCTCATTAAACTTTTCACTCCATCCAGTCTGTAAATTTGACTGAGGATATCAATGTCATCAGCAAATATTATCATTGATATCCTCTCTTTTCTTTTACTTCCATCATTGCCTCTCCGATATAGGGACTGAACAGTAGAGGAGAAAGACTTCATCCCTGTCTTACGGCCTTTTTGAAATGAACACTACGTTCTTACTGTTTTCCATTCCTTTTTCTTATTTCTGATACGTATTTGACAGATTTCAGATAGATTATATAATGGTAAGACAGAGATTTAGGAACCAGGTTTTAAATTGTAAAACATTTCCAAGGGCAGATGTGGACTCTGACCACAATCTATTGGTTATTAACTGTAGATTAAAACTGACGAAACTGCAAAAAGGTGAGAATTTAAGGATATGGGACCTGGACAAACTGATTAAACCAGAGGTTGTACAGAGTATCAGGGAGAGCATAAGGGAACAGTTGTAACAAATGGGGGAAAGAAATACAGTAGAAGAAGAATGGGTAGCTCTGAGGGATGAAGTAGTGAAGGCAGCAGAGGATCAAGTAGGTAAAAAGACGAGGGCTAGTAGAAATCCTTAGGTAACAGAAGAATTTAATTGATGAAAGGAGAAAATATAAAAATGCAGTAAATGAAGCAGGCAAAAAGGAATACAAACGTCTCAAAAATGAGATCGACAGGAAGTGCAAAATGGCTAAGCAGGGATGGCTAGAGGATACATGTAAGGATGTAGAGGCTTATCTCACTAGGGTAAGATAGATACTGCCTACAGGAAAATTACAGACCTTTGGAGAACCACTTGTATGAATATCAAGAGCTCAGATGGAAATCCAGTTCTAAGCAAAGAAGGGAAAGGAGAAAGGTGGAAGGAGTATATAGAGGGTCAATACAAGGGCGACGTACTTGAGGACAAAATTCTAGAAATGGAAGAGAATGTAGATGAAGACGAAATGGGACATACAATACTGCGTGAAGAGTTTGACAGAGCACTGAAAGACCTGAGTCGAAACAAGGCCCCGGGAGAAGACAACATTCCATTAGAACTACTGACAGCTGACAGCCTTGGGAGAGCCAGTCCTGACTAAACTCTACCATCTGGTGAGCAGGATGTATGAGACTGGCGAAATACCCTCAGACTTCAAGAAGAATTTAATAATTCCAATCCCAAAGAAAGCAGGTGTTGACAGATGTGAAAGTTACCGAACAATCAGTTTAATAAGCCACAGCTGCAAAATACTAACGCGAATTCTTTACAGACGAATGGAAAAACTAGTAGAAGCCGACCTTGGGGAAGATCAGTTTGGATTCCGTAGAAATATTGGAACACGTGATGCAATACTGACCTTACGACTTATCTTAGAAGAAAGATTAAGGAAAGACAAACCTACGTTTCTAGCATTAGTAGACTCAGAGAAAGCTTTTGACAATGTTGACTGCCGGCCGGAGTGGACAAGCGGTTCTAGGCGCTACAGTCTGGAGCTGCGCGACCGCTACGGTCGGTCGGCCCGCATCTCGTGGTCGTGCGGTAGCGTTCTCGCTTCCCACGCCCGGGTTCCCGGGTTCGAATCCCGGCGGGGTCAGGGATATTCTCTGCCTCGTGATGACTGGGTGTTGTGTGCTGTCCTTAGGTTAGTTAGGTTTAAGTAGTTCTAAGTTCTAGGGGACTGATGACCATAGATGTTAAGTCCCATAGTGCTCAGAGCCATTTGAACCATTCTAAACTGGTATCGTATGATGAGGGTTTGAACGTAGCTCCCTTATAGGGCGTATCCAGTAAACCATAGTGTCACCCCATAAAACATTCTGTTGCTTACTACTGCGACTCGCGGTCTGGAGAAATTCGTTTGGAAATAGTGGTTGTTAGGTGCCCCTTGATACAACACTGCATCCTGCATGTGACTGTTGAGTTTCTGTATAGTGTAGTGTCGTATTTGGGTTAGTTCTGTTCAACATGAGAGAAGAGAGAGCAAGGCCCAGTACCTGGACGTAGCCTCGCAGACAGCTATAAAGGGGCTCTTGAATATACCGGCCCCATCTGATGCGCAGGTCACCATCACTCCACGAAACACTGCACTGACATCTGGAGTGCAATCCAGGAGAGAGGATCAACGTCTGATAATCAGGGACAGAACGCAACCATGATTCGTAGAAATCTGAAATTTTATGTGTATGCATTGCACCTTGCGCCACACGAAGCAGCAGATTGTTTCTGGCAAAAGGAATTTAGAATAGATTATTTCTCTTTACTTGCTACGTCTGCTGATTTGTATTTGCTTTCGAGAACTGCAGTACTCCAGTCACATAAACATGTTGAGCATGGGATAAGTCCCTTTTATGTCAGGGCAAATCTCACATTGCTCTCTTGTGCAAACAGCGTGTAGTCGGAACTGTCTGGTGTCGTGAACAATGTTGATAATTTCAAACAGTTATTGTCTTCTGAGTAGAACAGTATTTTATTTTTATTGATATTTTAGTCTAACATTGCACTTCGTATTACGCATCGTTCATAATGTGCTTCGTACTGAGCTTTAGTTATGTAGGCTTCAATGATTACACAATTAGTTTCTTTTGGCAATAATTCGATATATTTTCTTTATTTCAAATTTTGCGTTTCTTGAAGTCTAAAATTTTATTTCGCTACACTGTTTACATGTGCAACGAAAGGCCAACCAACAGTCAGTCTTGCTCAGCGGTAGAATACAGTACCTAAAGTACATGTTACATGAGGAGAAAGTTTTCGAAATCAGTGTATTCTCTCACAAACAGACAATAATTTATAGAAAGCTTACAAATTTTCCACTACCAGGATTCGAATAGGTTATCGCCACGTCGAGAGACCCTGCAAAAGATGCGTTAGCGAACACACCTACGCTGAAAGATATATATCAAATGAAGTAACACCATGTACTGAAACACCAGCACTTCCCTCGCACATTTGATGGAATTAGCTGCGGAATACGAGCAAAGAAATGAGTACAATATCTATATTTACGTCTACGTAGATATTTCAGAAACCACCGTACGGTGCATGGTGGAGAGTACCCCGTACCCCTACTAGTCATTTCCTTTCCTGTTCCATTTGCAAAGAGAGCGAGAGAAAAAGTCTATATACATGCATCCGTATGAACCCGAATTTCTCTCATCTTCTTAGTTCTTGCGAGCAGTGTATTAACGGTAGTAGAAACGTTCAGCAGTCACCTTCAATTGCCGGTTCTCTAAATTTTCTCAATAGTGTTCCTCGAAAAGGACGTCGCTTTCCGTCCAAGAATTCCCATTTTGGTTCCCGAAGCATCTCCGCAACACTTACGTGTTGTTCGAAATACCAGTAACAAATCAAATAGCCCACCTATCAATGCGGTCTCTTTTACAGATGAACCACACTTTCCTAAAATTTTCCAAATAAACGGAAGTCGACCATTCGTCTTCGCTACCACAGTCCACAGATGCTCTTTCCATTTTATATCGCTTTGCAGCGTTACGCCCAGGTATTTAATACACTTGACTGTGTCAAGCATGATGCTACAAATGCTGTATCCGAACATTACAGGTTTGTTTGTCCTACTGATCCGCATTAACTTACATTTTTCTATATTTAGAGCTAGCTGCCTTTCATCACTTCAACTGCATATTTTGTCTACGTCATCGTATATCCTCCTACAGTCACTCAGCTACGACACCTTACACTACACGACAGCATCATCAGCAAACAACCGCAGATTGCTGCCCATCCTGTCCACCAAAGCATGTATGTATACGGAGAACAACAGCGGTCCTACCACAGTTCCCTGGGGCACTCCTAACGATACCCTTGTCTTTGATGAACACTCGCGTCTGTAACTTAAAAAGTCTACGAGCTGCCTTCAGCAGGAGCCTACAATGGGATACCGTGTCAAATGCTTTCCGGAAATCTAGAAATATGGATTCTGTCCATGGTTTGCTGTGTATCATGTGAGTAAAGGATAAGTTGAATATGTTACGAGCGAATTTTTCTAAAACCATGCTGATTCGTCGACATAAGTTTCTCAGTCTCAACAAAATTTATTCTGCTTGAACTCCGACTATGTTCAAGGATTCTGCAGCAACCCGAAATTAGAGATATTGGTCTGCAATTTTGCGGGTCCGTTCTTTTACGCTTGTTACATACAGGATTCAATTGAGCTGTTTTTTTCAGTCGCTTGGACTTTGCGCTAGGCAAGAGATTTGCGGTAAATGCAGCAAGGTAAGAGGTCAATGCTGTAGAGTACTCTATGTAAAACCGAAATTTATGGAAATCCGGATCTGGTGACTTATTTGTTGTGAAGTAGTTCAGTTGTTCCTCTGCGCCGGGGATGCCTATTACTTTGTCGTCCATACTGGAGAAAGTCCGATGGTCGAATGACGCTATGTTATTGTGATTCTCCTGCGTGTACGATTTCTTGAACACGAAATTTAAAAATTCGGCTTTACTTTCGCTGTCTTCAACTGACACAACAGACTGGTGAATAAGGGACTCGATGAAAACCTTACACCCGCTCAGCTTTATTACATAGGTCCGTGATTTTTTCGGAGTCTTTTTCTAAGGTATGACGGTTGTAGTTGAAGTATGTTTCGCACATTTCTAAACCATATGATCAAAAGTAATGAGTAATACGAAATTCTCTAACGAGGATGCAAATGGATGGATGATTCTTGGGTACTCAGAACGACACTGTTAACTGTCGAGTGGACCTGTGCGATAAGCGTAAGTGGTTTCAATTGCGTTATAAATGTAAAACTCATGTTGCCGGTTTTTTGTGCCATATAAAGAAGGTGCTTTGGGTTTATGTAAGCAAGTCGTCTCAGAGGCGCCTTGTTAGACGATTCCGAAGGAAACGCCCCAGTCTGCAGTTGTTATGTGGACGATGTCTCTGTCGCCAAAACACACGATGATGTCACAGGTGCTGCGTCACTAACGTAGATAGCTTCGGTTTCTTAAAATAAACATACAACTTCCCATTGTTTGTCTGTTTCTCTATAGAGATACGACTGCTTTCTTTAAGAGCATACATTCACCAGTTTCATATTTTTCTGGTTTACATGAAGCATGGGAGGTCATAAAATCAGCCACCACTCTAAGTCTGCAGGGTCGTGATTGTGTTTTAACACATTGTGCAGCATGATTGAGCTCCCATGGGTTTTATGCAACCCGCAACGCCTTCGAATATCACGTACAAGATTTTCATATTCTTTTGCTCACTATGGGCAAACCGCAGGGTGGGGCAAATAAAAGTGGCCCGGGCGAGAGAATACGATTGCATGTGAATGGATGCATATAACAACACTCCGTGACCCGCACATCACGTGTACACCCGCCACGTGATCCGCACCGGTTCCTTGGAACACAATGAGGCAATCTTGAAACGCGACAGAGTTGTTAGCAGAGGTCAGTGTGGTCACCGGATCTGGCAGTGTGCGATTCCCTTGTGTGGGGAGCCTCCAAGCCTAAGGTGTGTCGCAACAACCCTCATAGTTTCCAAGAACTGCAGCAGAACAGTTCGCATGAGAGTGCATCAATTCCAGCAGCCCAGATCCGATCCACCCTCAGCAGGGCCAACAGATGAACGGTGGTCACTTTCAGCATATGATATAGTCAAGTTAGTGTTGTATTTGCTTTCCTCTGCTGTGTTTCTTTGCCCATCCTGCATTATTCCTACAGAAAAGATGAACAAGTTGCTTTTGTAGGAAGGTTGGTATAATTAAATTTTATTGTGGGACACGTTTTCTCTAGAGGCCATAGTACTCGAATTATTCTAAAAAAGAAGTACAAGAGTGTTTTCTTGTATAGAGCAAAAACCGTGACCTCCAATGCTAATGAATCCCAACACAAAATTGTCTACAGTTGTCCTAAAAAAAAGGTCCTTTTTTTATAGTACAGCCTGTGGGTGGCGAAGAGCGAAGGATGGTATATGAAAATCTTGTCTATGATTTCTGAAGGCACTGCAGGTTATACATAAAACCCATGGTTAGGGGCACCTTTATCACCCTGAATAGTGAGAATGTATGTACGCATGTGTGTGTGTGTGTCTGTAAGACATAGAGAGAGCGATAGAGTTTCCAAACCCTGTTAAGTCTACTATTCTGCCTTTCATAGCCACACTCGTCGCATATACATTTCCAAAAGATGTGGCTATCACTCGCCCAAGGCATCATATCACCATCATCATCATAATCATAATCACCGTGACATCTTGAAAGGTGGCTACACTTAGCCACAGCGCCAGAGATCGCTAGAGAGCATTGTTCCGCCGCCTCCACTGGCAGTGATTATTGAGAACTCGTAGTGGGCAGTGCTTTGGGAGAACTCGTGGTAGTCAGTGCTGAGATGTCGTAGTGAGGAGTGTTTGTTGAGATGAGCTAGTAGGCAGTGCTTGCTGAGATGTGATACTGAGAAGTTCTTGTTGAGATGTGATAGTAGCGAGTCGGTGTGGAGAGATTGTAATGTCTAGAGTGCTTTTCATCAATATAAATTAAGGTAACAAACTACTTTTCTTTTCTTTCTCATTATTTCAATGTCCCGAATAATGCGTCATTACAGGTTCAGTCAACAAAGCATCTGGCTTGTGTTCTTGTATTAGAGTGTAATTCTGGTTTTCTTGAGTAATTATGGTATTTCTATTTTCTTTAATTAATTCAGTATAAATGATATTTAAAATTTCTTGTGTTGTTGAAGAAGAACCATGCCAGATGCGTACGTTGAGTCATACTACCACACACAGAACAGTTACACTTGTGCTTTGGTTTCGTAGGTTTTATAGTTGCTGGGGACTTAATTAATTAATTGTGTTAATGAAAATTTCCATTTCATTCTTTGTTATTGTTCTATGCAGTCAGATAGCGTAATAATACTAGTCAGGGCCAACCGTTACGAGACTTCGTAATCGAACAGTCAGCTACTAAAGCAAAAAATTAAAATTATTTGCATTCTATTTTAATTAAGCCCCCATGCATGGGGGCCGCAATTAGCACAGCTGGAGTTACAAGTTCAAGGCAGATAGCGATAGTGGCTGGCGCGGCGACAACTGCTGCTGCCGCAGGTGCTGCTTACGGCGTTAAAACAGTAGTTGAACGTGTACAGAACAAAGGATAATTGTAATTTATTTTTATTTGTTGTAATAATTGACAATAAAAATTATACATTGTACAAATTCTTGTCTTTTATTTAATAAGGAATATTATACATTTGCAACACTGAAAAGAAAGCTAAGGGATAAGGCTTTTTTATTGCATTTTTCAATTCATCTAACTTTTTCCACCTAATAGTTCTCATACGGAAATTGTTGAAATCTGGATGACTACATACAATTGGCTGAGAATAAGAAATTAACAGTAATGGAGTACGTCTTAAAATAGCATCTCCTTTATATTTTACACGAATGTTGCATGCAATTCCTTCACAAACTTTTTTGAAATCCTCTACAGCACCTTCTTCTAATGAAATTTCATTTCCAATGATTATACGCCTATTTACAGCGTCTTGAGGAGCAAATTGATTCGTCTTATTATTGCATTGGCCAATGTGGCCTACATTAAGTCCAAGATGCGACCCTGCGATGTTAATGATAATCACCTTTTATCCACAGTATATAATAAAATACGTACCATAGACAAATCAAAGCAGAAATTTAAAGTAGGAGAGTTCGTAAGAATCAGTAAAAACAAAGCCATTTTTGATAAAGGATACAAACCAAATTGGTCTACAGAAATATTTAAGATAATTGGAGTCCAAGAAACAAATCCTAGGACATACACTCTGCAAGATTTTGAACTAAATAATATTGCTGGTGCGTTTTATGGTCATGAATTACAGAAAATAAAATACCACAATACTTATCTAGTAGAGAAAGAATTGTACAGGAAAGAAAAGGAAATAAGGCCTTTGTGAAATGGTTAGGTTTTGATAGAAAACATAACAGTTGGATTACAGTAACATAAAATGTAATTTTATTATATAAAATTACAGTTATGTTTAAAGAATTATATAAAAATTACAGTTATGTTTTAAAGATATACCAAACGAACAACTGCTTCTTCAAGTTCCTAATAGTTATACCACAGATGCACACCATCACACAACACATCAGGAATTTTAAAGCATTTACAAAAAAAGGCCTGAATACTAGGAAATGAAAATAACCTTCACAGTTTTCACATGATTCACAATTGTCTAACAGTTCACACTTGCCTGCTTTTATGAGGGGCCATTACACTCTTTACTCCACACTGTTCAGCTTAATGTTTTAAGTAGTACTCTTTGTACCACTTCACCAGCAGATTTGTATTCAATTTCGCAGTTACTGGTTGGTACCTGCCAATACCATTCAGCTTACGGAGAGCATGTAGTGAAGGGCAGCCTTTCTCCTCCACATTAGTTATTAGGCAGTCAGGTAAGAACTCTCTTACCCATTTCACTTTTTCAGTACCTTTAACAAGTACAGTGCAGTTTGTTGGTACCACTGACTTGATGGAGTTTAATGCACTATCCAGCGAGACTCCAACTGAATTAATGTTGTAGTGGTGATGGTTCTCTGCCAACCATTTTGCTGATTCGATATCAAATTCGTAATACAGTGTTGTACATTGAAGAATGTAACTTCCAGAGGCAAACACTGTTCCATCATCGCACAGCATTTGGAATGCTAAGTCCTTAGGAACAAATTCATTCGCACATGTCTTGAAGCCTTGACAGTCGAAGATTACAGTATACATCTTGAAAGAAGGTTACACACACACACACTTGCTGCTGCTGCTCGTAGATGTCGACGTTATCGGTTCAGAGGACATGATGAGCTGAGCTCCAAATCACCCCCCTTATGTACTAAAATTCGAGTACAGCCGGTTAAAACAACTCCTGTTATCAACACGTGTCGGGCAACCTTTTGCTGGCGTGGGTGCTTGCTCAGATAATTGTCCTAAAAGGACAAATTATCTCGGCGGGACAGTGACGCCGCCATCGCGACCTTGGGACCCGGGGGGCCCCTTTTTTTTTATCAGTTGCTGACCCTCGAATCATGAAACGACGCGACGCAGTCATGTTTCGATTCATTTATATTGATGAAAAGCACTCTAGACATTACAATCTCTCCACACCGACTCGCTACTATCACATCTCAACAAGAACTTCTCAGTATCACATCTCAGCAAGCACTGCCTACTAGCTCATCTCAACAAACACTCCTCACTACGACATCTCAGCACTGACTACCACGAGTTCTCCCAAAGCACTGCCCACTACGAGTTCTCAATAATCACTGCCAGTGGAGGCGGCGGAACAATGCTCTCTAGCGATCTCTGGCGCTGTGGCTCAGTGTAGCCACCTTTCAGTGATCAGACACGATGCTTACTCCATGTCACCTGTCAGAGTCGCATCTAGATGTATGAGGGGTCCCACAGCATTATAGAGGCTCCATCAGCTTGAACAGTCCCCTGCTGTCATGCAAGGTCCATGGATTCACAAGGTTGTCTCCTTACCTGCATACTTCCATCCGCAAGATACAATTTGAAACGAGACTCGTTCGACCAGGCTAAATGTTTCCAGTTCTCAACAGTCGAATGCCGGTGTTGACGAGCCCAGGCGAGGCATAAAGCTTTGTGTCGTGCAGTCATCAAGGGTACACGAGAGGGCCTTCGGCTCCGAAAGCCCATATCGATGATATTTCGTCGACTGGTTGGCTCGCTGACACTTGTTGATGGCCCAGCATTGAAATCTGCAGCAATCTGCGGAACAGTTGCAGTTCTGCCACGTCGAACCAATCTCTTCAGTCGTCGTTGCTCCCGTTCTTGCAGGAAATTTGATATTTTGCTGGATTGCTGATATTCACGGTACACTCCTGAAATGGTCGAACGAGAAAATCACCATTTCATCGCTGCCTCGGAGATGCTGTGTCCCATACCTGGTGCGCCGACTATTACACCACGTTCAAACTCACTTAAATCTTGATAACCTGATATTGCAGCGGCAGTAACCGATCTAATAACTGCGCTTGGCACTTGTTGTCTTACACAGGCGTTGCCGACCGCAGCGCTGTATTCTGCCTGTTTAAATATCACTGCATTTGAAGACACATGCCTATAATAGTTTCTTTGGCGCTTCAGTGTATATCCCTCGTATGATGACACTACAATTTAACGATTTTCGGATTTTTTTCCTTTATTTGTACTGTGAAATGTTCCATCTTACCAAATTTCATGATTCTAGGTGAACGAGAAGCACCATATACCTTTTGTTGAGTGAGTTTTTGGAATATCAAAATATGTGACACAACTTGCCGTATCGTTTGATTGCACTCACTTACAGACTTAAAACTTTTTGCACCTCCAAGGCACCATAGACCATAATACGTGATATAAAATTGAGCTTGATACGTTTATCGGTCCGTGAGCGAAAGGGTTCTTAACGTCGGACGGACCGAAAGCAAAGTGATCCTATAGGGTTCCGTTTTCATAGATTGCGACACGAATCCTAATAAAACATTCATGATTGTATATTTTAGACTATATATCTAGTGTGAATAAGCCATGAGCATATACATCGGCAATTATGGGCAAATAATATTAAAATGAGTCTTTATAATGCATATATTTAGTTATCTATCAAGAAAGAAGTATGCATTGAAATATTATTTTAGCTATTTTTCATTTATTATTCCAGAATTGGGTTTATAAGTTTGCATTTTTTTTTTTTTTTGCTGTATAATGTAATTACACTGTAAGAAAATTAATAAATATAGTGTTACGCCTTTGACTGTGAAGATAAGATTTAAAAGAAGCAAAATCTTAGCAAAACATAGTAAATGGCATTAACGTTGCTAGAATTTACTAGTTAAGGAACCCACCTCCGTAACCGAGGTCTCTAACACACGCGTTTGGGGTGGCACCCGACCAGGAGGTAAGCCGGTCGAATCCTGGTGGTGGATGAAATTCTCACTGACAGTATTTGGCCGGCAAGGGAAGAAGAGGTAGTAGCATAAAGTTCGTGTCAGCGAAAGGTAATGGTCCCGAGTTCGAATATCGGTCCGGCACACAGTTTAATTTACCAGGAAGCTTCACTGATACCACTGTTTATCAGAGATCAGAATCACATTTAAACCTAAAAGACCACATCTCAAAAGCAAAAAGTCAACAGAATTTTCTGACAACAGGAGTAAATACAAAAAAAAAGCTTCACACAAAAAAGATGTGAAATTTTGATGGGATCAGAGAAGAAATGAAAGAAACATTGAAAGAACTAGGTCAGTCACCAAGAAGAAGGAAACATAAACGGTGAAACAAGATATTTGATGAAGCGCTAGAGCATAGACTAACCGTTTTGAAAAAATGAAACGCCTGCAAAAAGGAAAGAGACTGTTACATGTTCACTGAGATCAGAAGACTGGCATCAAAACCGAGGGGATTAGCGCAGTGGTTAGCACACTGGACCTACATCTGGGAGGACGACGGTTCAAAACCGAGTCTGGGCATCCTAGTTGAGATTTCCCTAAATCGCTTACAGCATATGCCGGGATGGTTCTTTGGAAAGGGCACGGCCGCTTTCCTTTTCCATCCTACTCTAATCCGAACTTGCGCTCCGTCTTTAATGAGCTCGTTGTCGATGGGACGTCAAATGCTAATCTCCTTCTCCTCTACAGACATCAAACAATATTAGAGTAGAGAAACAGAAAATTGACACAAACGATCTGAGGAAAAAGATACAAATTTCAGACAGAACAACACTACGGACTTCTAGAAAGTTTTCAAAGAAGAAATAGCAGTATTCAAGCTAGTGGGTCTTCACTTCAAAGATTCAATAGGAATACTGATTACCAGCAAAAAAGACAACTGCGAGTTGCCGCGCGGCATTAGCCGAGCCGTCTGGACTGTGCGGCTGATCCCGGCGGAGGTTCGAGTCCTCCCTCGGGCATGGGTGTGTTTGTTTGGACTTAGGATAATTTATGTTAATTAGTGTGTAAGTTTAGGGACTGATGACCTTAGCAGTTAAGTCCCATAAGATTTCACACACATTTGAACATTTTTTTTTAACTGCGAGTTACTAGCAAAAAACTTCAAGAATGTTCTAAAATGCGAGGTACCGACATAATGAATAATTTTCAGACAATTTAAAAAAATGAAACCAACCTTCAGAACCACCGACATTGCATCAAAATGAACAGTGTTACTGACGTCGGATGAAGATGACATACACTTACAACGAGTACGTTGACATGTTGCTGGTGCTCGGGGAATACCGACACGATGCCACTGAAGCGTATGCCGTGAGATATCCTAGGAGAAGAGCTCCGGCAGGCATTACATCCATACGAGCTCAATAACGACTTCTGGAAAAAGGCAGCTTGGAAAGCTGCAGATGTAAAAGACGAAGACCTGCAAGAAGTGAGGAGACGAAGGTGTTTGTTTTAGCTGCAATACACCACGATCCACATGTCAACTTATGAAACGTTGCTGCAGTCGGTGCTATCAGCCTTACAAGTGTGTGGCGTATATTACAGGGTCACAGGATTCACCCATACGCCTCTCACTGACCCAGGAACCGCATGGGAACGATTTCAATCGGAGAGTTACTTTCTGTGAATGGACCTTGCGTAATTCCACTCCGGACTCTTTACAAAGAGTTACGTTCTCTCATAGTCCACGATCACAGATTAAGGTGTAGTGAACCGTCATAACACGCACTGCTGGACCACAGACGATCCTCGGTGGGTTCGACCTGTCGAATATCAACGTCAATGATCTGTTAATGTACCGTGAGGGATCCTTGGGGAAGAAACCATCGGTCTACACTATTTCACAGACACACTGTCAGATGAGATGCATCTGACTTTTATAGTCTACAGTTTGGGTGCTCTTCTGGAACATGTGTGTCTAGACATCAGAGTCGACATGTGGACACAGCACGGTGGTCACCCAGTCCTTTTTGCGCATGCTGTTGTGCAAGAACTGAACAACAGATTCCCTTTGAAGGTGGGAAACAACAGAGCACCAGGTGAAGTCGGGATATTAGCTGAGATGTGGAAACTGGGAGGGAAGCAGACAGCTGAAACAATTTGAGTTCGCTGCTGGGAGCCGGTCTCAGGCGTCTTGTCACGGTCCGCGCGGCTCCCCCCCCCCCCCCCCCCCCGTCGGAGGTTCAAGTCCTCCCTCGGGACTGGGTGTGTGTGTGTGTTGTAATTAGCGTAAGTTAGTTTTAGTTAGATTAAGTAGTGCGTGAGCTTAGGGACCAATGACCACAGCAGTTTGGTCCCATGAGGCCTTACCACAAAATTCCAATTTTCCGTTCCTGGGAGTGAGAAAGGGAGAGTACCGAACCATTGAAAACAAGCCATAATCCATCCGCTACACAAGAAGGGAGACAGGACAGACACCGACAATTACCGAGGCATACCTCTATTTCCATTCACCTACGAAATTATATCTAAAGCGCCTCTGAATAAGACAGAAGACGAAGCAGAACCACAACTAGCGAGTACCAAGCCGGATTCAGAAAAAGCAGGTCGTATGCAGAGCAGATTTTAACTTGAAAACAACCCTCAAGATGATAGCACTATGGAACCTTAATACAATCGTTACTTTCATTGATTTAAAAAAAATAGCCTATGATTCCGTAGACAGATAGACAGTATTCCGAACAATGGAAGAAGCAGTCATCACCAAAACCGCCTGAAATTAGTCAAACTGACAGTCAGGCACGACATCAGAAGTTACTCCTCGTAGAAATTTCTGAATCCTTCAGGATTAACATGGGAGTACAGAAGGGCGACAGGCTTAAAATTCTTTTTCAATTTGGTATCAGACGAGGTCATGAAAGAGTGAACTAAAGAACTACAAGAGAAAAACGTGTAAGGAATCAATCCGGGACCAGGAAGAGGAAGATTCGAGGTGAAAGGTCTCGCTTTTACTGACGATATTGCAACAAAGTTCTAACGACAAAACAAATGCAGAGACAATGATAGAAACACTTCACAAAATTACAGCTAAAACCTGATTAAAAATTCATACGATAAAATTAAACATAAGCATAAAAGAAATAAAACATGCAGACTCAACACGGAAACATCAAAAGAGTTCGTAAGTTTATTTGGGAAAACTGATACTATCAAACGAATCAGATAACACTACAAGCAAAGGTAGACTAAATAAAATGGAATTAGCATACAAACCCACCCCAAAAACTAAATAATGAAAGATCGTTATCGCTCCCGGCAAAAATTAAACTCTACCAACAGTAATTAAGCCGGAAGCTCTGTACGGATCTGATCGCCTTGCTCTGAATAAAAGAGATGAGTTAGCAGAAGTGCAAAAGAAAGAGAGAAAACTACTCAGAAAAATTTCAGGACCACAGAAGCACAAAAAAACACCTAGAGAAAGAGAAGAAGTGTAGAAACCATCACAGACTAAATAAGGAAGAGGAAATTACAGTTTTGGTCGTATTCACAAAATGAATGACAATAGGCTAACCAAGAAAATTGTCAATGTAATTTCCAATTTAAAAACTCCACGGAATGGGTGGGAGAGAGCAGAAGGTATCTGAGAAAACATCACGGAAGACACCATATAAGACAGGGAAAATTTTAGGCTTTTGATCAATACTGTAATATTACGTATCCAACAACAAAAACCACAATCTGCGGAACTGAAATGAACAGAGGAAGGCCATCAGCCAACTCATGAAGAAGTTCTGTGAAGACAAGAAAAGGATTGGACAATAGTCTTAGGTTCTGAGCGGTCTAGAATTGACCAAATTCTGTCAAAAATAATAACTAAAGAAATAGATGTATTTGAAGCACTACTCCTAGCGTTTAACACAAAGCTCTTTCTTTAATCTACCAGTAATTTGTTATTTGATTCATTGTGTGAGTATTAGATCTCGTAATGTCCAACCTAATGCATTAACTGGTTTTATTACATCAGTCGTAACAACTGCAAAGAAATAGCTAACTGTTTGTAAAACTACAGTGGTGAAATAGAAATGGTAGACATCATTTCAGAAAGAAAGGTGCTCTTTTGTGGTACAGTGAGATGCTTTAAACCGTAACGGTTATTCGGGAGGCGATAGATCGATATTTTTGAGTGTTTGATATTTTTCAGATTTTCGGCTAATGAACACAGATTTTTCTAGAAACCGTAACATGTAACATACAGGGGATGGACAAAAAATCAAAACATCATAAGCGCACTCATTTAACGTCTAATATTGTAGGAAACCGGTTGGCGTTCAAAATAGCTCCCAGCTGTCTTCCTTCAAAATATTGGCAACTCCAGGCAACGACGATTGAGGTGGGTAGTGATCAGATCAAATACCTTTCTCGCCAAAGTATACTGCAAAGGCTCAATAATACTGAGGTCTGGTGACTGTCATGGTTAGAGGAGTGGCGACGATTGATCTTTGTGCTCATAAAATCAGTCCTGGAAGACGTGAGCTGTGTGAACAGAGGATCTGTCGTGTGGGAACCCAGAATCTCCATTGGGGAGCAAACAGTGTACCATGGGAGGACATAATCAGCCAAAATGCTCGCATGGTCCTTGACAGTAATGCGACCTTACATAGTACGCGTAGAATCTGCAGAATACCGTCATGTGGTTGCCCAAATCATCACCGAACCCCCGCCGTATTTTACTCCAGGTACGTGAACTCGGCCAGAAGTTGGAAACAGTGTGAAGCAAGACTCATCCGACCAAATGACTTTCTTCCACTGCTCCATAGTCCAGGTTTTATGGCTTGCGTACTGCGTTTTCCATTTAGGGCATTTACATCACTGATGAGCGAATTTGAAAGGCTTATGGAGATCTCTGGTGGTGTTTTAGTGCTGACAGGTTCCGTGAGTGCGACATTCAGTTATGCAGTGGCTTTTGCAGCTTCGTCCTCTTATTTTTCGTCAAAATTCTCTGTCTCCCACGATCACTCTACACACACTTTCGTTCTCGTTGTGACTCGGCGCTTTCCCTGTACGCAGTATAAGTGTTCTACTCAGTGCCTCTTGAAACACCGAACACTTCGGATACCTTGGTTACGGAAACACCCGCCACAAGAGCACCAACAAGTTGTCTACGCTCGAATCCACTTACCTCACAACTACAAAGAATGCTGTTCTGATCAAAGTTGACTCTCGCAAAATACTGAGGACATTGCACAGGTGCCTGCCGTGGACAAACACAACAGAGCAACTTGCAGACTTGGCTATTAACCGCATTTATGTTCAAGTATGAGATTCTCACGGTGCTTCCATATTTTTGTCCCGTTCCTATATATATCAAATACTATCATACTAAAGAAATTTTGTCTACAATCTGTGGGGAACTGTCTCAATTACACTGCACTTAATGTAATTAAACTGTGATAAATTATATGTGTTAGCAAGATCACGGTAAAGCCGGACGACTTGTTTCGTGCTTCGTGCTGTCATCATGTCGGAGTGGTTACTGTACAGATTCTTACTAAGCAAGAAAGGTAGGGTAAAAATTCCTGGCAGATTAAAACTGCCTGCCTGACTGGGATTCAAACCTAGGAACTTTGCCTTCTATGGGTACCCATTAAGCTGCCCGACCACGACTCACGACGCGTCCTCATAGCTTTATTTGGCCAGTACCACATCTCTTATATTCCAAATTTCACAAAAGTTCTCCTGAGTAACTTATAGGACTAGCACTCCTGGAAGAAAGTATATTGAGGATCGTTGTTTAGGCACGACCTTATGGATTATTTCCAGAATGAAATTTACACTCTGCAGCCGTGTGTGCGACGATAGTGAACTTCTTTGCAGGTTAAAACTGTATGCCGGATCGGGAAGGTAGGAGATGAGGGCCCGGTGGAAGTACAAGTAGCAACAGGGGTTGTGGTCGTCCTCGAGTATCTAAGGTGGTACGCACTTGCTTATAAAGGTCGCGGATTCCAGTCTCTGTTCGGGATTTTAATCTGCTACCAGGTTTCCTATCAGCGCACGCTTAGCTGCTGAGTGAAAATTTCATTCCGGAAAGGTTACTTACTGTAGGAACAATTATTACGTTGTAAATATCATCAAATTAAGCGCATCCATTGCGATATTTCAGTGCCTGTGTTGTTTACACTACTGGCCATTAAAATTGCTACACCAGGAAGATGTGCCACAGGCGCGAAATTTAACCGACAGGAGGAAGATGCTGTGATATGTAAATGATTAGCTTTTCAGAGCATTCACACAAGGTTGGAGCCGGTGGCGACACCTACAACGTGCTGACATGAGGAAACTTTCCAACCGATTTCCCATACACAAACAGCAGTTGACCGGCGTTGCCTGGTGAAACGTGGTTGTGATGCCTCGTGCAAAGAGGAGAAATGCGTACCATCACGTTTCCGTCTTTGATAAAGGTCGGATTGTGGCCTATAGGGATTGCGGTTTACCGTATCGCGACATAGCTGCTCGCGTTGGTCGAGATCCAATGACTGTTAGCAGAATATGGACTCGGTGGGTTCAGGAGGGTAATACGGAACGCCGTGCTGGATCCCAACGGCCTCGTATCACTAGCGGTCGAGATGACAGGCATCTTATCCGCATGGCTGTAACGGATAGTGCAGCCACATCTCGATCCCTGATTCAACAGATGGGGACGTTTGCAAGACAACAAAAATCTGCACGAACAGTTCGACGACGTTTGCAGCAGCATGGACTATCAGCTCGGAGACCATGGCTGCGGTTACCTTTGACGCTGCATCACAAACAGGAGCGCCTGCGATGGTGTACTCAACGACGAACCTGGGTGCACGAATGGCAAAACGTTATTCATTCGGATGAATGCAGGTTCTGCTTACAGCATCACGATGGTCGCATCTTTGTTTGGCGACATCCCGGTGAACGCACATTGGAAGCGTGTATTCGTCATCGCCATACTGGCGTATCAACCGGCGTGATGGCATGGGGTGCCATTGGTTACACGTTTCGGTCACCTCTTGTTCGCATTGACGGCACTTTGAACAGTGGACGTTACATTTCAGATATGTTACTACCCGCGGCTGTACCCTTCATTCGATCCCTGGGAAACCGTACATTCCAGCAGGTTAATGCACGACCATGGGTAGATCACGTAACTAATGAGGAGGTATGGAATAGGATTGGGGAGAAGAGAAGTTTGTGGCACAACTTGACTAGAAGAAGGGATCGGTTGGTAGGACACGTCCTGAGGCATCAAGGGATCACAAATTTAGTATTGGAGGGCAGCGTGGAGGGTAAAAATCGTAGAGGGAGACCAAGAGATGAATACACTAAGCAGATTCAGAAGGATGTAGGTTGCAGTAGGTACTGGGAGATGAAGGAGCTTGCACAGGATATATTAGCATGGAGAGCTGCATCAAACCAGTCTCAGGACTGAAGACCACAACAACAACAACAATGCACGACCGCATGTTGCAGGTCCTGTACAGGCCTTTCTGTATACAGAAAATGTTCGTCTGCTTCCCTGGTCAGCACATTCTCCAGATCTCTCACCAATTGAAAACGTCTGGTCAATGGTGGCTGAGCAACTGGCTCGTCACAATACGCCAGTCACTCCTCTTGATGAACTGTGGAATCGTGTTGAAGCTGCATGGGCAGCTGTACCTGTACACGCCATCCAAGCTCTGTTTGACTCAATGTCCAGGCGTATCAAGGCCGTTATTACGGCCAGAGGTGGTTGTTCTCGGTACTGATTTCTCAGGATCTATACACCCAAACTGCGTAAAAATGTAATCACATGTCAGTTCTAGTATAATATATCTGTCCAATGAATACCCGTTTGTCATCTGCATTTCTTCTTGGTGTAGCAATTGCAATGGCCAGAAGAGTAGAAGAACGGTGCATTCACGTCTGAAGGAACAGATACTCTGGACTACAGTTGTTATGCAAAACATGAAATGTATTCGCAACAACCATCAGCTGTATAAGGGAATGACGACAATGAAAATTTGTGCCGGACCCGGACTCGAAACCGGATTTCCCACTTAATGCGAGCGGTCGCCTTAACCGCTGCGGCTAGCCGTGAACTCACTCAGCCAAACCCACACTTCCAGATGTCGGCACTTTCCATAATCGCCCGCATCTCGTGGTCGTGCGGTAGCGTTCTCGCTTCCCACGCCCGGGTTCCCGGGTTCGATTCCCGGCGGGGTCAGGGATTTTCTCTGCCTCGTGATGGCTGGGTGGTGTGTGCTGTCCTTCGGTTAGTTAGGTTTAAGTAGTTCTAAGTTCTAGGGGACTTATGACCACAGCAGTTGAGTCCCATAGTGCTCAGAGCCATTTGAACCATTTGAACCTTTCCACAATCCCTACTCGTACGTGCATTGTGTAATTCCTGTACAACATGCGTGCATGTCCGAAGGAATACTTCCTCGTTCTTTGTTACAACACAGGCATTATGCCATATCATATATGTCTGCCCATATCGGACACTGACTTTCAATTAAAATGTCCTCCCTTGTACGGAAATTACATAATGTGTGTACGGGTGAAGGTCGTGAAGCAGTAGCGAATACATATACGGAAGTCTGCAGCGATAGTCAAAGCGGTTAAGACTACCGCTCGCGTAAAACGGGAAATCCCAGTCCCGAACAAAGTTTCATTGTTGTCATTCCATTAGACAGCCGATGATTGTTCGTATTCCCAACTGCGAATACATTCCATACAGCCATTGCACCTGCTCTGCATCGATGGAATATCCGTAAAACAGTGAAGGTGAGTCTGATCCGGCTATCTTAATCGGCTATTAAATAACGTTTCGCAAATGTTGTCGGGTGTATAAGTATAAATGTGTTTTGTTGAGCTTGTACAATCATGGAAAACAGAAGTCTACTATTTTGGACAAGAAATATGCCCCGCTGTTTGTACGAAGCAGCCACACTTGGTGGCAGATGTATTCATAAAAATTCAGCGACAAGACACAAATCGTCATCGGTTACATGGAAGACGTCTTAGAAGAGGACAATTCACTCAAGAGACGTAAACAGGTTTGTAGCGTTAGTATAAAAGTACCACGTGCCACCATACCAAATCTGGCCATTATTACACGGGATTGTAAATTACGACATTCTTCTAATAGCGACCGTAAAATTTCTTATTTCAAAAGTGGATTACTAATTAAAGCAGCGAGCTGTGAAATGCTGCCAGTAACTGCTTGAATGAGACTAGAACTTGACACGAGCATATCTCTGATCTCTGCTAACAACAAAAAGCAGTGTACACACCTCTGATACTCTCACTGAAAGCACGCTTACCAGTTACGTATAAATAGAGTTATACCTGGCACGTTCCTCAGATACGATAAGCACGCGGCCATTTTCTTCATTAAATACACGACGAGACCTAATTGTAACATGCTACCTACCTCCATTCGTCAACGCGATTAATGTCTCTGATAAGTGACTAGCCACAGTATAACATGTACATATAAAAAGAGGGGAAGCTCAAGACTTTTCCGAACTACTCTCAATATTGGCTTACCTAGCCACCGCCATTGAGTCATTGGAAACCACACATTTCGAAAACATTATTTAGTCCTACTAATAGTTGGTCTTCGCTCACTCTTTTCAAAACGGGTAATGTAAGACATTCACCGTATCACGCTTTTTTGTGGGTGCATATAAATCATATTTAACGCATTTTTGAAATATTTTCCACTGTTGTTATACACAGTGTTAAAAAAAGTGTCGAATACTTTGTGGGATAGTAGTAGTCATCAAAACAAGAAAAATATAGGGTGTCCAGGAGAGGGCTCCCTGATTTCAAAATTAAATATCTCGAAAACAAAGATCGATAGAGGAATGCAGTAGACGGTATGTTTATTGTGAAAGCTGTAAGAAGTTTATACAGCAGTTTGAAATAATAGTTACAAAAGCTGCTAACAGATGGTGCTGTAATCGCCATACGTAATGCCTAGTATAAATAGTGATCCGAAGCCCAGAGCGATCAGTTCCACTATTGAAACGTGAAAGGAGGTCAGCGTACCGAAGGAAGAGATTAGAACCATGTACTCCATTGAACAACGCGTTTTTCTGGTGCTAGAGTACCACAGGTTAGAAGAGAGTCCTACGGCAACAAGGCGAAGTTTTCAAGCACGATTTAATGTTCCAAAAGGACCCGATGCGAAAACCATTCGTACGCTCTTCGCAAAATTTCAACGAACAGGCAGCGTAACTGATGATCTAGTGGGGCATGTTGGCCGCAAGCAAACCGCAGTTACGCCTGAAAATATCGCCACAGTTTCTGGAATTATTCAGCGAAATCCAATTACATCCGTCCGTAGAATTGCATCTAAAACTGGTTTGAAGCGTTCCAGCACGCAGCAAATACTGAGAAAGAGCCTACACATGTTTCCATTCAAAATTCAAACGCACCAGGCCATACCCTTACGAGCTGTGCAACAAAGGGTTTCCTTTGGTAATCAGATGCTGACAATGATTGATAGTGAAGGATTTGATGTTGGCTGCATCTGGTTTACAGATGAAGCACACTTCCACCTAAATGGATACGTGAATAAGCAGAACTGGCGATTTTGGGGTTCCGAAAAGCCATATTGGTGTGAAGCGAAACCCCTGTATTCTCCTAAAGTTACTGTGTGGGCTGCAGTATGCAGCAGACGCATTATTGGCCCTTTTTTCATTCGAGAAACGGTCACTGGTGCACGTTACGTTGCAATTTTGGAACAATTTGTCGCCACACAGCAAGCGTTAGAGGATCGACCAGGTACTGAATGGTTTATGCAAGATGGAGCCCGACCACATCGGACCGAACAAGTGTTTCGCTTTCTTGAGGAATACTTTGGAAATCGAGTCATTGCTTTGGAATATCCCAAATTTACTGGTGCAGGCATGGATTGGCCTCCATATTCGCCGGATTTGACTCCCTGTGACTTTTTTTTGTGGGGCACAGTGAAAGACACGGTCTACCCGAAGCATCCCGCCACGCTGGACGAACTTGAATCGGCGATCTCTGTGGCATGTGAATCCATTTCGGTTGAGACACTACGAAATGTGATGGCGAATTTCATTCTTCGTTTGCGCCACCTCTGTTGTGCCAATGGTGGACATTTTGAAAACATTGTGATGCGATTGTTTGCAAAGATTGTTTTCATACGATTATTTCACTTATGTATGTTGATATGAGCTGTACAGCGTACAGCGCCATCTGTTAGCGGCTTTTGTAACTATTATTTCAAACTGCTGTATAAACTTCTTACAGCTTTCACAATAAACAGACCGTTTACTGCATTCCTCTATCGATCTTTGTTTTCGAGATATTTAATTTTGAAATCAGGGAGTCCTTTTCTGGACACCCTGTAAGTCCAGTAAACATGAGTCCAGAAATGAATACTTTCCAAGATGAGTCCAGTAAACATAGGACCGGAAATGCATACTTTCTGAAACGAGCACGTGTTTCCAGGAGGTGTCCAAGGTGGCGTCCATTCATGACGGTTCACCCTTCTGCCTTCCGGCTTAAGGAATGACGCACCCTTTTAATTATACCCGGTTGTTGTACCTGCTGGCACGCATTGAGCAAGCGATCCTGCAGTGTCTGCACACCATTGATCGGCAGGCAAAGATGCGCCCCCCCCCCCTCACCTATGTCAGACGTTCAGACGTTCGCGCACGAAAGTGTGCTGGGGTGCCATCATTATTCATGAACCACATTTGTATTCGTTGCTGCAATGGCACAGCCTCCAACATGATATGTTAATGAGAAATTCCGGATAATGCCCCCTAGTTAACCGCTGTGGTAACAGGTATGGCCCTGTTAACCTATCGCCAAGTACGCCTGCCCGTACGCTGATTGAGAATCGGTGTTGATGCCCTCTTTCCTGAAGTGTTTGGGGATTTGCATCTGCCTACACATTCACAACACCATCTCTTGTGAACGCCGCCTCATCACTAGATAAGATACGGATGTGAACAGTGGATATGCGGCACACTTCTGCAACAGCATTGACAGATCCGCCGTCTGTCGTGATGACTCTGTGGCCTTAGGGCCTGAACGCGCTGTAGATGATATGGGCACAGCAACTGCTCGTGAAATACCCCTCAAATAATAGGTTGAGGCACACTATTGCTACTGCTAACCGTCGCACACTGGTCCCATGTGTTTCTTCCACCGAGCGTAGCACACGCTCCTCCATGCCAGGCGTAAGGACTGTGCGAGGCGTTCCACAGTCAATCCTCCGAGGCGCAAGGCTACCTGTGTCCCTCAGACGTTGGAAAATCTGCAGAACACCTTATCAGAGGCCACTCTGCGCTGTTGGTATTTTCAGCATAGAGAGCCCGGGCTCGCAGGCTGTGTCTATTTGCTAAACCATAACTGGATATCATATCTGCCATTTCAATTGTCGAGTGTTAGGCTTACATTGCTAATAAGTGGTGGAAGAGAGAAAATGTAAATGTGTTACACCATTTGTATGTACAAAAAGTGCAGTTACAGGAAACATATAAAGTGAATCAGTGTCTGGGAGAAAGTAAAACACTTTGATACGTACCTCGGGTTGACAGTACTGTACAATAAAGCACACAAGCAAGAGAGAAATTAACGTCGCCTATACTTACGAATACCGAAACTTCTATAACATAGCAGTCAGTATTCTTGTTTTGGAACATAGTAGATCAGTCAGAAGCATTTACAATTATTCTAAAACATGATGCTTCCATTTCAACAACACTAGAGAAGAATGCAGAGGTTTTCAGAAGATTTGAGGAAATTTGAATACATTACCTGAATTTCGAGATAATCAAGAACAAACGTGAAATTTCTAGAAGCTTTGAGAACATGACAGAAATTTCACCAATATTTACGTGTAGAATCATGTCATTTTAATATATTCTGCAAAGAAATATACGTCTCCAACATTTTAACTCTGCAGATGTGAAGGATAGTTGCTACTTCAAACACTGCCCCCTCCCCTCTCCATTCGACACTACCATGTTACCCTAATCCCCCTCGACGAAACTTCCTTACGCTAAATGGAAGATGCAGGGGTGCAAACACGCCCAGCCGCAGGCGCTCTGTTGTGAACTAAAAAATGGTTCAAATGGCTCTGAGCACTATGGGACTCAACTGCTGAGGTCATAAATCCCCTAGAACTTAGAACTACCTAAACCTAACTAACCTAAGAACATCACACACATCCATGCCCGAGGCAGGATTCGAACCTGCGACCGTAGCGGTCACGCGGTTCCAAACTGATGCGCTTAGAACCGCACGGCCACACCGGCCGGCTTGTTGTGAACTATAGCATATATATTGTTTACTTATATTTGAATACACATTTGGTTAACACCTACGTCACATCCTTTAAATAACTTTCTCTCAGATTATCAAAATACTGAATACGTTCTGTCCGAATGGTCGTTTTAACCTTCACAATAAGCCTCACACTTTCACTTTCACATTCTGTTGGCAGCCCATAGCATTTCTACGCAGTGATGCAATGGAAGAAGTTTGTAACACAGCTAAGCATCGCTTACCATCCAACCTCTAAAATTCGTATGCGTCCAACTTCTAAAATTCACATGCTTCCTGCAGCAATTTAGTGTGGCAATAAAAACGAAAATATTTCAGTTTCATCCCATATACTGGTTCATATGACATTACATCTGCCTTTACATCAGCAGATGGCGCAGACGTGTAGGAACTTAAAAATTGAGAAGATCGTGGAAGCACCTGAAAAGGCTCACACATAGTGCAATACGAAGCAGTACTGGACATTGCCGCCAGAAGCTGTATATACAAGTTGAAAGTTTGTAATTAGATGTTAGAAACTCTAGAAAAATCTAGTATTGATACACAACTAACATTATTTGCGAGATGATGAAAAATAAATATTTTTTTTTAATTTGACAGATTTATGCCATAACTTACATACAATCGTTAGTATAAGGGGCGATCAAAATGTCTACGTGTGAGGGCGTTGATACAGCGTATACAGGGTGGTCCATTGATCGTGACCGAGCCAAATATCTCACGAAATAAGCGTCAAACGAAAAAACTACAAAGAACGAAACTTGTCTAGCTTGAGGGGGAAACCATCTATCATGGTTGGCACGCTAGATGGCGCTGCCATAGGTCAAACGGATATCAACTGCGTTTTTTCTAAATAGAAACCCCCATTTTTTATTACATATTCGTGTAGTACGCAAAGAAATATGAATGTTTTAGTTGGACCACTTTTTTCGCTTTGTGATAGATGGCGCCGTAATAGTCACAAACATATGGCTCACAATTTTAGACGAACAGTTGGTAACAGGTAGGTTTTTTTAAATTAAACTACAGAACGTAGGTACGTTTGAACATTTTATTTCGCTTGATCCAATGTGATAAATGTACCTTTGTGAACTTATCATTTCTGAGAACGCATGCTGTTACAGCGTGATTACCTGTAAATAACAAATTAATGCAATAAATGCTCAAAATGATGTCCGTCAACGTCAATGCATTTGGCAATACGTGTAACGACATTACTCTCAACAGCGAGTAGCTCGCCTTCCGTAATGTTCGCACATGCATTCACAATGCGCTGACGCATGTTGTCAGGCGTTGTCGGTGGATCACGATAGCCAATATCCTTCAACTTTCTCCACAGAAAGAAATCCGGGGACGTCAGATCCGTTGAACGTGCGGGCCATAGTATGGTGCTTCGACGACCAATCCACCTGTCATGAAAGATGCTATTCAATACCGCTTCAACCGCACGCGACCCATGTGCCGGACGTCCATCATGTTGAAAGTATATCGCCATTCTGTCATGCAGTGAAACATCTTGTAGTAACATCAGTAGAACATTACGTAGGAAATCAGCATACATTGCACCATTTAGATTGCCATCGATAAAATGGGGGCCAATTATCCTTCCTCCCATAATGCCGCACTATACATTAACCCGCCAAGGTCGCTGATGTTCCACTTGTCGCAGCCATAGTGGATTTTCCGTTGACCAATAGTGCATATTATGCCGGTTTACGTTAACGCTGTTCGTGAATGACACTTCGTCGCTAAATAGAACGCGTGCCAAAAATCTGTCATCGTCCCGTAATTTCTCTTGTGCCCAGTGGCAGAACTGTACACGACGTTCAAAGTCGTCGCCATGCAATTCCTGGTGCATAGAAATATGGTAAGGGTGCAATCGATGTTGATGTAGCATTCTCAACACCGACGTTTTTGAGATTCCCGATTCTCGCGCAATTTGTCTGCTACTGATGTGCGGATTAGCCGCGACAGCATCTAAAACACCTACTTGGGCATCATCATTTGTTGCAGGTCGTGGTTGACGTTTCACATGTGGCTGAACACTTCCTGTTTCCTTAAATAATGTAACCATCCGGCGAACGGTCCGGACAATTGGATGATGTCGTCCAGGATACCGAGCAGCATACATAGCACACGCTTGTTGGGCATTTTGTTCACAATAGCCAGACATCAACACGATATCGACCTTTTCCGCAACTCGTAAACGGTCCATTTTAACACGGGTAATGTATCACGAAGCAAATACCGTCCGCACTGGCGAAATGTTACGTGATACCACGTACTTATACGTTGGTTACTATTACAGCGCCATCTATCACAAAGCGAATAAAGTAGTCCAACTAAAACATTCATATTTCGTTACGTACTACACGAATATGTAATAAAAAATGGGGGTTTCTATTTAAAAAAAGCGCAGTTGATATCCGTTTGACGTATGGCAGCGCCATCTAGCGGGCCAGCCATAGCGCCATCTGGTTTCCCCCTTCAAGCTAGACGAGTTTCGTTCTTTGTAGTTTTTTCGTTTGATGCTTATTTCGTGAGAGATTTGGCACGGTCACTATCAATGGACCACCCTGTGGTGCATGTAAAGAAGCACCGACATCTAGCCAAGGGTTTGGCGTGTCTTTCGTGTCTTTTCGACGTGCTTTCTGTAAATGCGAAAACGTGTATTATGGCGACGCTATCACCAAATGCAGACAAACATGACCAACGAGCTTTTCTTTTCTTGGCTGCCGAAGGACGAACACCGGTAGACATTCATCGGAGAATGAAGAATTTGCGTAAGATGTCGGTGGAATGATTGCCTCAATGCTCAGGCGATTTTGCCTGAATGGCATACCGATTATTAAGTGTACATCCTCCGAACGGTAGCTTTTTGATTGCCCCTTTAAAGCTTGAATCCTGTTGTATAAAATTTTGCCATTTAGTAGATTTTCTCGCATTTTGTTCTGTTTCGGAATCGGTACTGAAAGAATATGATATTTCAGTTATCCATTTCCGAGGAAGCATCTACTACGTTCTTACGCTAATTATACATAACAGCACAAACTATGACGGAGAAGAAGGAAGTGAAACATAAGGAATTTTTCATAAAAACAGGTAATATACTACAACACGGCCGTCGACTGTGTGCTGAATTACGACGATGCTGCCGCCTCTCAGACACGTATTCTAATGACTGATAATTCAAGGAAGCAGATAAAGACGGGTTCGATTAAGAACAATCATTGTTGGCAGATCACGAACTTTACTGTTTATTACTGAAAGCTTTACCCATAGAAAACACTTCTAAATATGCACGTTTTAACATTATTCCCACATGCCACCATACCAGACCGAACTTTTTCACACTGAACTTCTAAAGTGAAAAAAGGCGGGGCGGATATATTCCAGAAGAATTAGCAATTTCAGTTTCATCCGAACACTGCCGGTCCGCGTATCGTCTAAGCTTGGACCCCTAGACTGTACCCCGCTAGAGTCCCAGAAACAATACTTAGACATTATTCAAAACACACTGTCAGCAGGCAGCGATTGCTTTGGGTTCCTACATCGGCAAAAAAGAGTGGACGCTGCAGAGAAGTAGGTCGGTAAATTTACTCTCGAATGTTACACTTAATGTCAGATGTCTTGACATGTGATGATATAGCATCGACACAACGCTTCGCTGGAAATTAATGATTAGAAGTATTGTGGCAACAGCGAACGTCAGAGCAAAATAATAGAAGATACAAAAGTTGCCACTTCTATATCGTTTCAACGATATTTAAGCTTTCGAAGTACAAAATAGAATAAAGTATTTCGTGTTATTCGGCAAAGCAAATGAAGGATATAAATTGGCATCCGTGGAATTCACACATTGAGCAAGTATTGTCAACGAATAAACATTAGACCAGATTGGAAGAAGAATAACCTGGATAACAATATGAAGTCAGATGAATCTGCTATCCAGATGGACTCTTATTACAATGCAGATCATTTAGGACATCCACAATTAACTCACACGTGTGCCTCTATGAGGCCTTGGTGCGGCTATCGTGACGGTTCTCAGATGGTTAACTATGCACTGGAGAACTTTGTGCGCTACCGCTACGGTCGCAGGTTCGAATTCTGCCTCGGGCATCGATGTGTGTGGTTAACTATGCACTGGAGAACTTCGTGCGCGACCGCTACGGACGCAGGTTCGAATCCTGCCACGGGCATGGATGTGTGTGGTTAACTATGCACTGGAGAACTTTGTGCGCGACCGCTACGGACGCAGGTTCGAATCCTGCCTCGGGCATGGATGTGTGTGGTTAACTATGCACTGGAGAACTTTGTGCGCGACCGCTATGGACGCAGGTTCGAATCCTGCCTCGGGCATGGATGTGTGTGGTTAACTATGCACTGGAGAACTTTGTGCGCGACCGCTACGGTCGCAGGTTCGAATCCTGCCTCGGGCATGGATGTGTGTGATTTCCTTATGTTAATTTGGTTTAAGTAGTTCTAAGTTCTAGGGGACTGATGACCTCAGATGTTAAGTCCCATAGTGCTCTGAGCCATTTTTTGAGAACTATGTGCATGTATTGAAATAAGTTGAACTTCCGTTGACCAGTTTGTTACGACATGAGATGAGAGGGACGATACGATCTTGAAGCCCGAAACCACACTATTCCTTTACATTGATATGCGTGGTTTAAGAGAAAACTAGTGACTTATTTCGGAAAAATATAACGAACTGTTCTGATAACGACAAATACAAAGACATAAATGGTTAAATAAGATATGAAATCAGGAGGCACTAAAAAGAAATTGCTCCAGGAAACCCATGTTGGTTGTTTTGTTGATTTGGGAGGAGATCATCGGTCCCATCGGATGAGGGAAGGATGGGAAGGGAAATTGTCCCTGAACTTTGAAAAGAACCATCCCGGGATTTGCCTGAAGCGATTTAGGGAAATCACCGAAAACGTGCAGTTGACAGAAATAGTGTCTCTATTGAGGTCGAAGTTGAGTGTGACAGTGGAGTCATCTGATAGCGTATAAAAGGTGTAGCTGAAACGAAGTTAATTGTTGGATTTTTTACCTGCCACACTTTTCTGCTGTGGCCTGGTTGGAGGCGGCTTTAACATGCCGAGTATAGATTGGGATGTATATGAATACATCGCAGGGGTACAGACATACAGTCATACGAAATATTTTGAACACATTTTCTGAAAATTGTCTTGAGCAGCCATCCCGGCAGCCTACACGTAACTGGAAATATCTTAGACCTTGTAGCTACAAATAGACAGGTCCTTATCGACAATGTCTCTATAGAAAGGGGGATTCGGGATCATGATGTCATTATAGCAACTATCATAACGAAAGTTAATAAATGAGGCAAGAAGACTAGGAGAGTTTTGCTGCTGGAATGAACAGATCTGTTATTAACATCACACTTACACAGTGGAATAGCCTCTCTTAGTTCCAGTCAGGTGGATGTAGAGGAGTTATGGGCAAAATTTACGTGGATTGTAAATTGTGGTCTGGAAAGTTATGTATCTAGTAAGTGAACAAAGGATGAAAAAGCCCCCCCCCCCTCCCCCAGGAAGACCCACCATGCTTTAATAACGAAATTCGGCGGATGTCGAGGAAGTAGAAGCTGTTACACTCTCGGTTGAAAAGGGAACGCGCAAATCACGATAAAAAACGTTAGTAGAGATTTGTGGATCTGTGGAAAAATCTATGCGCGAAGTATACAACTACTACTGTCACAGCTTAGCAAAAGATATGGTAGAGAACATGTGAAAATTCTGGGCGTGTGTAAAATGGTCGACTTCAGTCTATTCGGAGAATTTTGGGAAAGACTGCTTCACCTGTAAAGGAGTGCACTTATAGGACGCTGGTGAAATCTATTCTTGAATACTGCAAGAGTGTTTGGAATCTACCAGGTCGGACTGAAGGAAGACATTGAAGCAATTCAGAGGCGGGGTGCCTCTTACCGATAGGTTCGAACAACACGTAAGTGTGACGGATAGCTTCGGGGACTCAGATGTGAATCCGTGGAAGAAGGCGACCTTCTTTCAGAGACACTATTGAGAAAATTTAGAGAACCGGTATATGAAGCTGACCTGAACGATTCTACTGCCGTCAACATACATTGCGCGTAAGGACCGCGAAGATAAGATACGAGAAATTAGGGGTTATACGGAGGCACACAGACAATCGTTTTTCACTCGCTCTATTTGCCAGTGGAAGATGAAGGGAAACGACAAGTAGTGGTACACAGTACCATCCGCCACGAACCGTATGGTGTTGGTGTGATCAGGTACCTCCATTTTCCTGGCGCTTTTGCACTCCTCAGCCATTGTCCACAAACTTCTAAAGGTAACTTGAAACACCATATCACAAACAAATCAATCACAAACAAATCAACAGCGCAGAGAAGCAAGACGATGATTAAAACAAAGCTTATTTCGATGTAACTACAGATAAGTTGAGTTAGGTGTCATCAGTTGCTTACAATATCTTCTGCACATCCTATTGTCACACCACTGACGTTGGTCGGCGAAATATGTCACAAAACGAGCCACTGCGACAACATTATATTAAAATGACAGTATATAAAATCACTTTAAAGAGGAACAGAGAAGGTGCTTTGAACTATGCTCATATATAATCGTAATTTGAATATATTTCCTGTCTTAAGAGTGTTGAATTAAAGCGTGTGAAGAAATGTAAACGCTTAAACACTGTATATCATTTAGGATCTCATTTTTCCAACACTGGCCAAGAATGAAAATTTCCATTTATGAAAATTTCAGTTCCCTATGGCAACGGCCTTGCCGCAGTGGTACCACCGGTCACTGAAATTAAAGGTTGTCGAGTTGGGCTAGCACTTGGATGTGTAGCCATTCGGTCTGCCGAGCGCTGTTGGCAAGCGGGGTGCACTCAGTCCTTGTGAGGCAAACTGAGGAGCTACTTGACTGAGAAGTAGCGGCTCCGGTCTCGGAAACTGACATACTGCTGGGAGAGCGGTGTGCTGCCCACGTGCCCTCCATATCCCCATCAAGTGACGCCTGTGGGCTGAGGATGACACGGCGGCCGGTCGGTACCGCTGGGCCTTCATGGCCTGTTCGGAAGGAGTATAGGAGTCAATTCCCTCCAAGGTGTCTATTTTCCAGCTCTTTTTTAAAGAATGCAATACTTAAAGATCATTGCGTATTGCAACAAAAGAAAGACGGAATAATTTGGTTGAAAACTGAAGCTAACAACAGTACAAGAAGAAAAATCACTTAAATATGTTAACTTATAAACTGCACTTAGAATTACTACGAAGCACCCATTCATGTCAGAACCTTCCCTACAAGATGTCATAAATGAAGTTCTAAAACAAAGATACAACAAGATTAAAGCAACATACATATAAAAGCTAAATCAGCTTAATAAAATACTAATCTTACCTCTACCATTAAGAGTCAGACCACTCACAGCATTTACCCTGACCAGTCTATTCCACAAACATTCATTTCAATAATAATGAATTTACTCTACTAGTCAAAGGCCTTAAATATAACTTAAAATGAGTCTTTAACCAGAATAACATCAAAACTTGATTTCTTTCAGAATAATCATGCACAGGAAGTCTCGCATGACCCCAGAAATTTCAATATTAAACTAAAGAAGCGGTTGAATGAAACGTATTTCTTACTAACAAGGAAGGACACTAAGATATTAACAATAATGAATCAAGCAACTCCATTGTTATGGGCCAAACCAGAAAATTCATAAAACTGATGTCCCCATCAGACCTACTGTTAATGTTATGAACCATCCAAGCTACTTCCTTCACAGGATGACTACAGCACATACTAAGACTCTGCAATAAATCTTTATCTGTGTGGATTTGTGTTAAATGTTCGTGTACTGTCTGCGTAGCCTGATGATGTTCTAAACTCAAAATTTATTGTTAGTTAAATAATTTAAAAAGTAGAAAATTTTGTGACTGGTAGCGGTATTTGTCAAAATATTTTCACGTATTTGAACCATTAACAGTCGATTAATAGTCAATATGGCTTCTAAAAGATAGGAAGTGATGAATACATGTATCTAAATAGCACAAATAATGATGATGGCTTAAAAAATTGATTCGCTGTTCCACTGTTCCACAGGCTACTTTAATTCATCTGAATTATTAATTTTATATGCCCAGGAACATTTACGCATCGCTTTTATCTGCCTCTTACTAATGAGTCTCTACAATAACCCCATCAAAGGGCAGTTAATGCTGGGGTTGAGAGAGAGTGAAATGGAAGCACATGGGAGAAGGTGTCTGCTAATGCGCGATTTATCGCCCAGTGCGACCAATTTGTCATTAGTGATTTCAGAATCTTGTCATTAGTGAAATCAGTCAGAAGAAAATTGTGTTTGATATGTGCAATTAAGTTTGTAGATGAGTCAGGCAACAGTAGCCCGCCGAGACAGACGCAGCAACAGGAAAGTAACCGTATTTGTGACTTTTACGAGTTCCTAACCAGGAGCGAATTATTTAGTTTCACCTGAGTGCTTCAGTAGTTAGGTTTTTGAATCTCTGGTTATTAATCTAATTTATTAGACACAGTTCCCGCGTTTGAGTCAGGGTCTACAGTAGAGTTGCGCAGCACGTACCGATAGTCCGTTTATATGCATAGTTTAGTTTTGCACGGCCTTTAGTATGGACACGACTGCGATTGTGGTATGCAGATGCGAGCTGAGTTGGTGACACTTCCCACTCAGCTTCAGGCTGTAATGGCTTCGGTTACACAGCTTGAGACTACAGTGGATTGGCACCACTGTTGTGGGCCGGCCGTAGGGATCCAACCGACATCCAGCACATGCGAGTACTCCGATCTGTCCTCACCGGTGGCCAGCCCAGTTACTGCTCGCACTGAGGTTGGCCCATCGCCTGTGGTCGAGTGGGAGGTCGCCCCAGGACGTAGCAGGGGGCGAAAGACTTCCCAGGCAGCCGTACATAAATCCTCTCCTGTTTGTGTAGCAAACAGGTTCCACGTGCTGTCTGCGGCTGACACTGTCGCTGAGCCGGATGCTGTCGCCTGTCTTGTTTCAGAGGAAACCTGTCAGCCTGCAACATCCGGACAATCACAGAGGCTGAAATTATTGACAGTTGGGAACTCCAACGTTAGCATTAGGGACATGGCTGCCAAGAAGGGAAACAAAACCAATGTGCACTCCGTGAGCATACCGGGTGGAGTCATTCCCGATGTCGAACGGGTCCTCCCAGGTGCCCTGAAGAGTGCAGGGTGCAGCCAGCTGCAACTGGTTGTTCACGTTGGTACCAATGATGCGTGTCACTTTGAATCAGAAGAGATTCTCTCTAGTTTCGAGCGTATGACCGAAGTAGTAAAGGCTGTCACTCTTGCTTGCTAGATGAAAGCAGAGCTGGCCATCTGCAGCATAGTCGACAGGAGCGATTGCGGACCTCTGGTACAGTGCCGATTGGAGGGTCTGAATCAGAGGCTCAGACGGTTCTGCGCCGGTGTAGGCTGTAGATTCCTCGACTTGCGTCTAAGGGTGGTTAGGTTTCGAGTTCCGTTGAATAGGTCAGGTGTCCACTATACACAGGAGGCGGCTACACGGGTAGCAGGGGCTCTGTGGCGTGGACTGGACGGTTTTTTAGGTTAGAGGTTCTTGGGAAAACACAAGAAAGGCTTCAATCACAAAGAGTACAGGCCGAACACAGGGAGAACGTAGATACAGGAACCATCGGGGTAACAGTTGTAAATTGTCGTAACTGTGTTGATAAAGTAACAGAGCTCCAAGCACTAATAGGAATCACTGATGCTCAAATCGTTACAGGCACTGAAGGCTGGCTAAAGCCGGAGATAAGCTCAGCCGAAATTTTTGTGAAGAACCTAACGGTGTTCCGAAAGGATAGGCTAAACACTGTTGGCGGTGGCGCGTTTGTTGCTGTTACAAGTAGTTTAACTTGTCGCGAAATTGAAGTAGATACTTCCTGTGAGTTAGTATGGGCAGAGATCATTGGTCGCAGCCGGAATAAAATAATAACTGGATTCTTTTACCGTTGTCCCAGTTTTCAGATGATACAGTTGCTGAAAGGTTCAGCCGGCCGCGGTGGTCTAGCGGTTCTAGGCGCGCAGTCCGGAACCGCGCGACTGCTACGGTCGCAGGTTCGAATCCTGCCTCGGGCATGGATGTGTGTGATGTCATTAGGTTAGTTAGGTTTAAGTAGCTCTAAGTTCTAGGGGACTGATGACCACAGATGTTAAGTCCCATTGTGCTCAGAGCCATTTGAACCATTTTGAAAGGTTCAAAGAAAACATGAGTTTGATTTCAAACACGTACTCGACTCATACGATTATAGTTGGTGGTGACTTTAATTTACCCTCGATATGTTGGCGAAAATACATGTTTAATTCCGGAGGTACGCCTAAAACTTCAGCCGAAATTGTGCTAACACATTCTCTGAAAATTATTTCGAACAGTTGGTTCATGAGCCCAAGCGAATAGTAAACGGTTGTGGAAACACACTTGATCTCTTTGCAACAAATAATCCTGAGTTAATAACGAGCCTCAAAACGGATACAGGGATTAGTGAACAAAGGGTTGTGGCAGCGAGGTTGAATATTGTAACCACCAAATCTTCCAAAAATAAACGAAAAATATACCTATTCAAAATAGCAGGTATAAATTCACTTGACGCCTTCCTGAGAGACAATCTCCACTCCTTCTAAATAAATAATACAAGTGTAGACCAGATGTGGATTGAATTCAAAGAACTAGTATCGACAGCAATTGAGAGATTTATACCAAATAAATTAACAATTGACGAAGCTGATCCTCCTTGGTATACAAAAAGTATCAGAACATGGTTGCAGAAACTACGAAACAAACATGCCAAATTCAGACAGACACAAAATGTCCAAGATTGGCGATCTTTTACAGAAATTCGAAATTTATCGCGGACTTCAATGCGAGATGCTTATAACAGTTTCCACAACTAAACTGCCTCGAAACCTGGCAGAAAATAAAAAAGATTCTGGTCGTATGTTAAGTTTGTTAGCGGCAAGAAACAATCAGTGCCTTCGCTGCGTGATAGCAATGGAGATACTATCGAAGACAGTGCTATCAAGGCAGTGCTACTAAGCGCAGCCTTCAGAAATGCCTTCACATAAGAAGACGTAGTAAATATTCCAGAATTCGAATCAAGAATAGCTGTCAACAGGAGAAACGTAGAAATAAATATCCTCGGATTAGTGAAGCAAATTAAATCACTTAAAAAAAGCAGGTCTTCTGGTCCAGACTGTATACCAGTTAGGTCCCTTTAGTATGCTGATACATTATCTCCATACTTAACAAGGAATGGAAAGTTGCACAGGTCACACAAATATTCAAGAAAGGTGGTAGGAGTAATACACTTAATTACAGAGCCATGTCATTAACGTCGATAAGTAGCAGGATTCTGTAACACATATCGTGTTCGAACATTATGAATTACCTCGAAGGAAACGATCTATTGACACACAGTCAACATGGGTTTAGAAAACATCGTTATTGTGAAATAGAACTAGCTCTTTATTCGCATGAACTGTTGAGTGCTATTGACAAGGGATTTGCGATCGATTCCGTATTTCTGGATTTCCGGAATGCTTTTAACACTGTAGTGATAGATTTTGACACTTGTAGTGAAATTGCGTGCTTATGTATTATAGTCTCAGTTATGTGACTTGATTTGTGACTTCCTGTCAGAGAGGTCACAGTTCGTAGTAATTGAGAGAAAGTCATCGAGTAAACAGAAGCGATTTATGGCGTTCCCCAAGGTAGTGTTATCGGGCCTTTGCTGTTCCTTACATATATGAACGATTTTGGAGACAATCGGAGCAGCAGTCTTAGGTTGTTAGTAGATGAGGCTGTCATTTATCGACTGATCAAGTAATCAGAAGATCAAAACAAACTGCAAACCGATTTAGGAAAGATATCTGAATGGGGCGAAAATTTGCAGTTGAGCCTAAATAACGAAAAATGTGATGTCATTCACATGAGTGCTAAAAGGAATTCGTTATACTTCGGTTATACGATTAATCAGTCAAAATTAAAGGCCGTTAATTCAACTAAATACCCAGGAATCACAATTACAAACAACTTAAATTGGAAGGAAGGCACAGAAAATGTTGTGGGGAAGGCTAACCAAAGACTACGTTTTATTGGCATGACACTTAGAAAATGCAACAGATCTACTAAGGAGACTGCCTACACAACGCTTTTCCGTCCTCTTTTAGGATACTGCTGCGCGGTGTGGGATCCTTACCAGATAGGACTAACGGAGTACATCGAAAAAATTCAGAGAAGAGCAGCACGTTTTGTATTATCGCGAAATATGGGAGAGAGTGTCATTGAAATGGTACAGGATTTGTGCTGGACATCAATAAAAGAAAGGCGTTTTTCGTTGCGACGGAATCTTCTCACAAAATTCTAATCACCAGCTTTTTCCTCCTAATACGAAAATATTTCGTTGACACAGACCTACAAAGGGAGAAACGATCACCACGATAAAATAAGGGAAATCAGAGCTCGTACGGAAAGATATAGGTGTTCGTTCTTTCCGCACGCTATACGAGATTGGAATAATAGAGAATTGTGAAGGTGGTTCGATGAACACTCGGCCAGGCACTTAAATGTGATTTGCAGAGAATCCATGTAGATTTAGATGTAGATTACACAAACGAAATATTGGTCGACTTCCAACTACGAGAAGACAATCCAAATTTATTTATCATCAACTGAGCCACACTGCTTTTAATCATAGTGAGCGTCTGGCCTCTTTAGATGGTGTAGACAAATTGTGCAGTGTGGAGTGCGTTCCTACTTTAGCCTAAAGTCTATAGAGTTTATTAGTTGACCAGTTGAATTCTATAGAGTGTTTTAATATTTGTGAAAAATAACAAAAATGGATTGTACAAATAGAAACCTGAAACACGTAGCTTATGAGATGGTGGCTGAATATGAGAAAAAGTCAGAAACAAGATACAGTACCTGATATGAAATGAAAGACCCAAAATTTCATGACTATTTAAGTAAAAAATTGAAGTAAAAAAAGTTAAAGAAGTTCGGTCGAAACTAATGGAAGGGTTTCCATTGTTATTAACACGCCTCGTCTGTGGTACTGTATCTTTCTTGTGTTTGGGAAGAGAAAGAAATTCCCTAACTATCGAAAGTTTAGTCACAGACAATCCGAATTCTGATGAATGGAAAGGATTAGAATTGTAGTTCAAATGTAGAAGTACAATTTTAACATGAGCCCTTGATAAGAAGGAAATTCTGCAAGAAACATGCTGTTATTACAGTATACTTAGTTGCAGTCCACGTGCATAGCTGAGTGGTAACGTGTTTGCCTACCATGGAGTGGGCGTGTATTCGATTCCCGGCTGGGTTAGAGATTTTCTCCGCTTGTGGACAGGGCGGTGTTGTCCTACTTATCATTTCATCACCACCAACGAGCAAGTCGTCCAATGTGAAATACGACTTGCAACACTGGGGCCGAAGTTGCCCAGCTGGGGCCTCCCGGCCGTGAATGGCACACGATCATTTTTACTTAGTTGCCCCAACGTTTGTTGAAAGGCGAGTACGAAACAGCCAGAATCATCTTGTTGCTAGACCAAATGTATTTTCTACAATATTTCTCATGCATGATAACCAATACTTACGTGAGCTGGGTATGTAGCCAAGCTTTTCTATAAATTGGTATATAACTCTGGACATTTCATCAGCTATAAAAGAGTTTAAGAATATAATTGTCCTCTGCAGGACGAAAAAGCAGTTCATAGAACAAAATAATTCTATCCACGCTGTAATGCCTCCATTCGACGACATCGTTCCTTGTTTTACAACGTCTGGAAACATGAATCGACAGTCAGCATTACCCAAGATCCTTACGATACATTGTTTATACTGTACTGGTACAGAGCAAAGTTTTAAAGGAGACTCCCATATCGTAATATGATTTCTGCTGTAAGCTTAATTTCAACTGATAAGCTTCCAGTTATCCCCGAATTTTTTTGGACATAACCGGCCACTCTTCGTTTGACAGAGGAATCTGAAACACTCATAAACGTAGGTTCGTAAAAAGAATGATTTTAAGTGGATGAATGCATTATAGAGATAAGAAATTCCAAATAATGTTGGATTCCTAATAAATATACTAATCACAAAAGTACTGCACACAGATAGAAAATCTTACTCTTACAGAAACTGCTTAAACGATACTTAAAACTTTTTAATTCTTCGTATACATAAAAGGCACTATAATACATCAGTTGTGTTAAGTATACATTGTCTGGTTTCAGCTACATATACGATGACAATAGCAGTTCGTAACTTGTAAGCTGTTTGTCTTCTTGGCAGATAAGCTAGCTTCATCCAACAGCTATCCAGACATGTGTTCCAAAGTGAAATATCATGCAGAGAAACGAAAAAGAGATTTTGGTGCAATGTTCCGAAATTTTAAGGACATTGTGCTCCAAAACAGATGAATGACAGATGCATTTTACACCATGGATGTTCCTGTGTCAAGTTGAGTACACTGAATGAAGTTCAGTGTACCTAGAGTTTAAGCAAAAGATCGTATGAACCATACTGTGAAAAGGCATTTTTTGGGCAGTCAACAAACATGTACAGGCGTAAAACACAATACTTGAAACACAGTGCTACATTCCAGCAGTACTACAAGCGATCTTTCCCATTCTACAGCTTCAGGTGACCCAGATTATGTCAAAAGTGGAGGTGGCACTTAGTTGGTAATGGGTCAAAGAGTCAAAGCCTTTAAGCGTTCTTTGTCTCCTTCTACACACAGCGCAAAGAGTGATGAAGTCACAATCACTTCATTTGTAATACGAATGTGTGACAAACTGATGACCATTGTTACAGCCCCAAAGAGCAATATCCCAGTTTTTCTTCCAGCGCATAATACTCTACTGGTGTAGTGGGACGCGAAATTGAAGCGTCACCCATCCACCAGTGTCAGCCCAGTTTGCAGGTGAATATAAGTTTAATTTAGTGTTTTGTTTATGTATTTTGTAATATTTGTAATGTTTGTGAATTATCTAAAGTTTTGTTTTTATTTTTATGTTTCATGTACGGAGAGGGCGGCGCAACGAACGGAGACAGCAACTTCACTGCCGGGACCAGAGAGAAAATTGCTGGTTACTATACGTCGCGGGTCGACAGCCAAAGAGCAACAGAAGATCCTGAAACCGAGTTGCTGCGTCGTGCTTCTAAAAACTGAAAAAATAAGAATTTGTAATGTTTTACAACAATGACGTCATACAAATTTTAACCATGTTGTAAAGAGGTTCAGTCCTATCTTGTCAAGGCTCAGGATCACGTCTATACGTAGTATATATGAAGATAATAAACTAGTGTATACTACAAAAGTTTAAATACGTGTTCCGATAATTTATTTGTGAAGAATTATATTAAGGAAGAAGGATTACTGATTTATTTGACAACATTCATCGCGAGTTTGAGTCTTAAAAGTTTATTCCATGTGGCTTTAATATTTATTAAAGCAGATAACTTGCATTAATATAGTTTCTGAGAAGAAACAAACGACATCAAAAATTGAAAAAAGTTTGCGCAAACCAATTGGACTGAGTGACGTAATTCTGCGCATACGACTCAAAGGATGATGTTTTAATTACAGTTCTGTTCAAGAACCATTCAGAAACAGTTTAAAAAAAGAGTTTAAATAATTTTGAAGTGTTTTGTAACTGACGTTGGTGACGAAGTCTGCACATGGTCTTATGTCAAAAGAAAATCATTTATACAAAACTTACGTCGTTACACTACACTGGCCATTAAAATTGCTACACCAAGAAGAAATGCAAATGATAAACGGGTATTCTTTGGACAAATATATTATACTAGAACCGACATGTGATTACATTTTCAAGCAATTTGGGTGCGCATAGATCCTGAGAAATCAGTATCCAGAACAACCACCCCTGGCCGTAATAACAGCCTTGATACGCCTGGGCATTGAGTCATACAGAGCTTGGATGGCGTGTACAGGTACAGCTACCCATGCAGCTTCAACACGATACCACAGTTCATCAAGAGTAGCGACTGGCGTATTGTGACGAACCAGTTGATCGGCCACCATTGACCAGACGTTTTCAGTTGGTGAGAGATCTCGAGAATGTGCTGGCCAGGGCAGCAGTCGAACATTTTCTGTATGCAGAAAGGTCCGTACAGGACCTGTAACATGCGGTCGTGCATTATCCTGCTGAAGTGCAGGGTTTCGTAGGGATCGAATGAAGGGTAGAGCCACGGGTCGTAACACATCTGAAATGTAACGTCCACTGTTCAAAGTGCCATCAATTCGAAGAAGAGGTGACCGAGACATGTAACCAGTGGCACCCCGTACTATCACGCCGGGTGATACGCCAGTATGGCGATGACGAATACACGCTTCCAATGCGTGTTCACCGCGATGTCGCCAAACACGGATGCGACCATCATGATGCTGTAGAGAGAACCTGGATTCATCCGAAAAAATGACGTTTTGCCATTCGTGCACCCAGGTACGTCGTTGAGTACATCATCGCAGGCGTTCCTGTCTGTCTTGCAGCGTCAAGGATAACCGCAGCCATGGTCTCCGAGCTGATAGTCCATGCTGCTGCAAACCTCGTCGAACTGTTCGTGCAGATGGTTGTTGTCTTGCAAACGTCCCCATCTATTGACTCAGGGATCGAGACGTGGCTGCACGATTCATTACAGCCATGCGGATAAGATGCCTGTCATCTCGACTGCTAGTGATACGAGGCGTTCCGTATTACCCTCCTGAACCCACCGATTACATATTCTGCTCACAGTCATTGGATCTCGACCAACGCGAGCAGCGATGTCGCGATATGATATACCGCAATCGCGATAGGCTACAATCCGACCTTTATCCAAGTCGGAAACGTGATGGTACGCATTTCTCCTCCTTACACGAGGCATCACAACAACGTTTCACCAGGCAACGCCGGTCAACTGCTGTTTGTGTATGAGAAATCGGTTGGAAACTTTCCTCATGTCAGCACGTTGTAGGTGTCGCCACCGGCGCCAAACTTGTGTGAATGCTCTGAAAAGCTAATCATTTGCATATCACAGCATCTTCTTCCTGTCGGTTAAATTTCGCGTCTGTAGCACGTCATCTTCGTGGTGTAGCAATTTTAATGGCCAGTAGTGTTGTTTTACCTAAAGAACCGCTATAGGTGGCCATCTGAGGGTCTTTAAGACCAAAATGAAAATCAGGGAACACCGTATATGGAGTTAATGCCCAGCCGTAAATGTGGTACCGTAATCAAAGAAGTGTTTTACAAACGGCAGAAAATTTGGTCCTCTGAGGTAGTTAACTAGCCTATGGAAAGAAGATTATGTGCGGCCTTTTCCATGTTCACAAGAGGAGTACCGGTACACGCTTGTGTGCATGGATGGATTTAAGAGTTTTTTTGGTTAACCTCAACAGGTGACGCTACCTCCAGTACTATCACGAAATGCCTCCAGCCAATATTTGACACATTTCTCCCCTATAGGACTTTGGTTGCGGATAATTCACGAATTTCACCTCGACATATTACAGTAACTTCAGTTTCATTGTGGGTCTTAGTCATAACACGACTATGGCGTATTATCGTACTTCACCTTTCGCTGAGCGAGTGAACAGGAACCTGCGTGTGGCATTCATAGCCTTCTATAGTTTGGACCACACGTGTTAGAATAGCTCCCCACCCTTTTCGGGACATGCTTTTAACACCACCATGCACGAGGCCCATAGACAAACTTCGACCACTATAATAAACACATGTTCAGAAAAAAACAGGACGCCTTCAACGACTAGAGAGAGGACATTCATATTCACAGGACATATAAATTAGTATGTTCTGCAGAAATGATTAGCATTTGAACCATGTCGGAGCAGAGGTTCAAGGTCAGCATCGATTCGCGGCGCAACACCACCCACTAGCAAACTGTGCCTGCTGCTCTCGTTGTCGCTATAAACTGAAGTTAATGGGTCAGAGTGAATTGAGCAGATGTGCAGGATGCCTCACAGACGTATGTACGAAGTGTACTGCCAAATCAGTAATTTTGAAAGAGGGCGTATTATTGACATCAGAGAATGTGAGGCATCCATCTTGGGAATTGCTGAATTGTGTGACGAAGTGTTTCGGCAGAGCAACGGGTGTGTGCAGAATGGTTCGCGGACACCCGCTGAACAAGACGCGATCAAGTCGCACCACCCAGACCACCCCTAATAAGATCGACACCTCATCCGAATGCCATTGCAGAGAGATCTGCGTTCTCGTCGGCTCTGGCGCAACAGTGGAACAGTGTAACACATCGAACACTATCATGGGTGACAGTCCGTCGCCGTTAATTACAGCATCGGTTACATGCGCGTAGTCCACATCTCCGCCTATCTTTGACGAATGTGCAGAAACATGTTAGACGGAAAACGTGCATGGAACAACGTCACAGGTATGGGGAGCAGCATCACAGTGACTGCATTCGCACAAGACGTGCAGCGCCAACTCAAGGCCTTATGGTGTGGGGTGCTGTTCACTATAACCTGAGATCACAGTTGTTGCGTGTTCAGGACCAGTGTGAACTACATGAATGTCAACCTGCGACCCGTAACAATACTTTTTCTGCACAACACTCCAGATGCCATTTTTCAGCAAGACAATGCACGACCACATGTTTCTGCACGAACACCTGCCTTCTTGGTGTCACAGGATGTCAGCTTGGCCCACCAGATCATCAGATTTGTCGCCAGTCGAAAATGTCTGGGGTACGTCGAAACGACGGCTACAGCACTGCGACCTAATGCCAACCACCACAGATGAATCCTATGAACGCAGCATGAATGGTTATATCCCAGGACACCATTCGCGCTTTATACGTATCGATGCTATCACGCATCGAACAAGTTATCAGGGCCCATGACGCACCCTATGCCCCCTAGGCAACAGTACACATGCTGAACTGAGGTGAATGAAATGCTGGTCATTCCTGCAGAACATACTAATGTGCATGGTCTGAGAATATGAACTCCTGTCTGTAGTCGTCCAAGGTGTTGCGTTTATTCTGTGCATGCCTTTACCAATAATTCTCCGTTGTCCGATTTATGGACGCTGAATGACTTACTTCCCGAAAACGTTGATGTCATACAAACTCGGAATAACTAGAAGCGCACGCAGAGCAATGTTGCACTCGTTCATGAGAAGATAGAGTTCCACTACAATGCTGGGAGAAAGCCGATCTTCTTGAAGAAAGGTGATAGTGTGTGTAGGTTAAAAATTTTACAGCATTAAGTGGGAGCGCAGGATAAGATAACGGGGAAACTCTTGCGAAGATTTGTGGACCCAGGTCAGCTCCAATGTTTTGTGACGCCTGTCACCTTGGCCGCCAGGAATCTGTAGACAAAGTGAATATTTCGGGTACCCATTTCACCAACAAAATCTTTCAGGTGCCGGGTACATCCCAGTGAACATAAATTGTTTATATCTTTTAATTAAGTGCTTACTTATCTACATCTACATCCATACTCCGCAAGCCACCAGGTGGTGTGTGGCGGAGGGTACCTTGAGTACCTCTATCGGTTCTCCCTTCTATTCCAGTCTCGTATTGATCGTATAAAGAAGGATTGTCGGTATGTCTCTGTGTGTGCTCTAATCTCTCTGATTTTATCCTCATGGTGTCTTCGCGAGATAAACGAAGGAGGGAGCAATATACTGCTTGACTCCTCCGTGAATGTATGTTTTCGATACTTCAACGAAAGCCCGTAACGAGCTACTGAGCGTCTCTCCTGCAGAGTCTTCCACTGGAGTTTATCTATCATCTCCGTAACGCTTTCGCGATTACTAAATGATCCTGTAACGAAGCGCGCTGCTCTCCGTTGGATCTTCTCTATCTCTTCTATCAACCCTATCTGGTACGGATACCACACTGCTCAGCAGTATTCAAGCAGTGGGCAAACAAGCGTACTGTAACCTACTTCCTTTGTTTTCGGATTGCATTTCCTTAGGATTCTTCCAATGAATCTCAGTCTGGCATCTGCTTTACCGACGATCAACTTTATATGATCATTCCGTTTTAAATCACTCCTAATGACACTCCCAGATAATATATGGAATTAACTGCTTCCAGTTGCTGACCAGCTATATTGTAGCTAAATGATAAGGGATCTTTCTTTCGATGTATTCGCAGCACATTACACTTGTCTACATTGAGATTCAATTTCCATTCCCTGCACCACGCGTCAATTCGCTGCAGAGCCTCCTGCATTTCAGTACAATTTTCCATTGTTACAACCTCTCGATACACCACAGCATCATCCGCAAAAAGCCTCAGTGAAATTCCGATGTTATCCACAAGGTCATTTATGTATAATGTGAATAGCAACGGTCCTTCGACACTCCCCTGCGGTACACCTGAAATCACTCTTACTTTGGAAGACTTCTCTCCACTGAGAATGACATGCTGCGTTCTGTTATCTAGTAACTCTTCCCGAAAACGTTGATGTCATACAACCTGGGAATAACTACAAGCGCATGCAGAGCAATATTAAACTCGTTCATGAGAAGATAGAGTTCCACTACAATGCTGGGAGGAAGCCGATCTTCTTGAAGAAAGGTGATAGTGTGTGTAGGTTAAAAATTTTACAGCATTAAGTGGGAGCGCAGGATAAGATAACGGGGAAACTCTTGCGAAGATTTGTGGACCCAGGTCAGCTTTTGGTGTAAGTATTAGCGAGCTAGTCTCCTACGTACTTTTAATTAGTCGCTAGCCACCTAATCGGAGTCGGTGCTCTTCTAAAGAACGGAGTGAGGAAAAAAAATCTTATTTGATGTGAACTTTGATAGTCTTCATAGGATGAGGCAGTGCTGAAACTCAAAGACCGATACACCTTGTGAGAGTTGCAGAGTTCCTTCCCTCCCCTGTGAGTCATTTGTCTGGAGAAGGGAAGGTGTGACGGTTCAGTTCCGTCTCCTGTACCCGCGATTTGAATTCCCGTTCGACGAATCCTGCGCGCCTCTGGAGTAACGCATACCGTGGTTTTAAGGGCTGGGAGGGCGCTTCGAGGACTGGAAGAGCTGCTCTACACTTCCGGTAGCAGAAGAATTTTTCTTGTGGACCAATCAGGTTTGCCGTATCGCTCGAACGAGGAAGCGGTGCGGCCACTAACGATTATACATTGCGGTCCGACGACGAGGACCCATGTATGGTGTGCACAGTACACTTGCTGTTGAGACGCTAGCACACGGTGTGTCGAAAGCTGTTCTCGCATGGCTTCAGAGCATTTTCACTGTAACCTTCTGACTTACAGACATTCTGTTGAATCAGAATGTGAATGTATTACTTTCCATGTTTTGTGATTTGTCAGCAAGTGAAGTTAGAACACTTTGTAATCCAGTTGGCGAGGCTGTTGTGACTGGCCCATATTTAGTGCTTAGTCCAAGAAAGCTTTGTCTATTGTTTCAGGTGTATGTTTGTGCTTCGGAATATCATCACTTGCTGCAGCACATTGATTCATCATTCTTGTTTAGCCGCGTTCAGTTATACTCTCCAGGTCCAGGTCCAGCTGAAGGTTATTTATTTTTAATAAGTATTACTGGTATACATGGCAATGGCAAGGAAAGTGTTTCTGAAGAAGAAAAATTTGTTAACATCGAGTATAGACTTAAATGTCAGGAAGTCGTTTCTGAAAGTGTTTGTATGGACTGTAGTCATGTGTGGAAGTGAAACATGGACGATAAGTAGTGTAGACAAGAAGAGAATAGAAGCTTTCGAAATGTGGTGCTACAGAAGAATGCTGAAGATTAGATGGGTAGATTACATAACTAATGAGGAGGTATTGAATAGAACTGGATCACCAATTTAGTACTGGAGGGCAGCGTGGAGGGTAAAAATTGTAGAGGGAGACCAAGAGATGAATACACTAAGCAGATTCAGAAGGATGTAGGTTGCAGTAGGTACTGGGAGATGAAGAAGCTTGCACAGGATAGAGTAGCATGGAGAGCTGCATCAAACCAGTCTCAGGACTGAAGACCACAACAACAACAACTGGTATACAACTATTTTGTTTATTATTAGAAAGTCTTAAAATTTGTAGCGGTATGTCATGGTACGCCAGTTTTTAAAAGAGTTCTTTCATATCATTTTTTATGATTCTGGTTTGTTGGTTTATCAGTTATTTATAAAGTACAAAGTTATTCTAGAGGTCGCACTTCCTGGTAGAGAACTTGTGTTTAAGATTGTTTTAGAGAAATGAAGAAATGTTAAATTATGATCAAACTGTTACGCACACCTCTCGATCCCAGTAGCACCACTCCCAAAATTGTTGCAGAAATGTCAGTTAAGGTACAGGCATAGACCCCCACACCTGCTTTTTCAGAAAGCACGTCATGCAGAACTTGACCAGTTTTAGATATTGAAACGACCCCTTAGAAAAATTATCAATGACTATGCTCAAACTGACACACAATATTTTTAGCGCAACGCAATCTGGCTTTTAATAATCGCTACAAAAGAATGGCCCTGACTAACAATAACCTATACCTGGCATGAATCACTTACCTCACAAAAATCTTCGTTAATCAAACTACTGCAATACAGCGAGCGCCAATACTGCCAGCTAAATAAAAGATTCTAACTACTGAAGGCTCAGATGGTAGAGCACTTGCCCGCGAAAGGCAAAGGTCCCGAGTTCGAGTGTCGGTCGGGCACACAGTTTTAATCTGCCAGGAAGTTTCATATCAGCGCACACTCCGCTGCAGAGTGAAAATCTCATTCTGGAAACGTCCCCCAGGCTGTGGCTAAGCCATGTCCCCGCTATATCCTTTCTTTCAGGAGTGCTAGTTCTGCAAGATTCGCAGGAGAGCTTCTATAAAGTTTGGAAGGTAGGAGACGAGATACTGGCAGAAGTAAAGCTGTGAGTACCGGGCGTGAGTCGTTCTTCGGTAGCTCAGATGGTAGAGCACTTGCCCGCGAAAGGCAAAGGTCCCGAGTTCGAGTCTCGGTCGGGCACACAGTTTTAATCTGCCAGGAAGTTTCATTAAAATAATAGCCCCTTGGTAGACATCTTAAAAAAAAGGGCATGTAATGGCAGCCATAACGGAGAATATGGAAATCTTGCGTATCGAACCCATGGAGCGAAACCTGGACGTCCTTGAAAAAACGGAAATCCATATTAATTGTTCCAAAAACCCGTCTAAATTGATTAACAAGCAAACAGGGGCGGTAGGCCAGTGGTTCTTTAAAAATTTTTACGACGTGCTGATTATTAAAATAACCTTTTTGTATCCATCACTGTGCTCCCTTGATCTCCGGGTATACTTTTCGAAACATATCTCTATTCTTTCAACTTACCTTCACCCTTTTTCACCCTGCGCCCCCCCCCCCCCCCCGCGTCCTCCCCCTCTCCTCACTTATTTACTGCCATGGAGGCTTGTAGCTTTTAGGGACGTTTTCAGCATTGGTCCATTATTTTCCTGTCTACTAATGTGTGTCTTCGGTTGCCTCACAATTTGTTTGCTATTTTCTATTTTTTAGCCGTTGTGTAATGCGTTTCTGGTTTGACACCTAATGTACGAATTATGGTCCCCATTATCGTCACTTGTGCCAACATACAGTGTTTATAGTTTCTTTTTCCCGTAGACACGTGTTTTGATCACACTCGGCTGCTATCACCAGTATTTGTTTATTTCCCTTTTTCTACACAATGCGAAGTTGTAAGCTGTAGCTATGTAGTTCCTTTTATGCTACATTATAGGCAGCTAAGGACTGCTCATGTCGCTGTAAAATGAAATATTATAAACTATTGCCTTTGCATGTTAGTCTGTTATTTCTGCGCAGGCATTCATGTCAAGTACATTTTTGCTGATCGGACTTGTGTAGTCTCACTACGATTGCATATTTCATGCAGAACACCACTTTGTTGTTAAATTTGTTATGCATTACTTTACATTCTTATTATTTAGTTTGTAATCAAATAAATTTAGCTTTCTTCCCGTAGCGTCCGCTCCCTCCCTGTCGTAGCACTACTCTACCCCCACTTTTAGTTACATCACATAGCAACATTGTACGAGCAATGTCTTCGATAGTACCCTTTTACATTTCATTTATAAGATATGGTACTTTGTATACACCATTTTTATGATTGCCATGTGTTTTAATTCCTATTTTTGCCTTGCGTTTAACGCCACGACGTGTTCTACTAGCGCTCTCTGTTGGCTCTCGACGCTATGCCATGCCTTGTGCAGTTCAGTAATGTTATGGAATGTCACATTCACATGATCCCGTACATATATGTGTAAAGTTGTTCTCCATGCATTGGTATGTGTCTTGATGGCACTCTGTTAATATATTTACCTCTTTGCCTGTTAGCCATATTCACTGTGCTATATTTTGTGGTTTTTGTAACCTTTTCAGACTTTCTGATGATGCCCGTAATTAAAATGCGACAATAAACAAGTCGCCTCACATCCAGTGACCTAAAAAACCAAAAATTTTTATTCAGCATCCATATCAGCACTGTTTCTCCATTTTAACGTCAAAAGAGAAAATACTTGCTTCTAGCACACGTACTGTGTCTTTTAGCTGCAGGTACAGACGTCCGTAACTCAAATTAACCCATTAGTTTAGGGCGAAGTTTATCGGATGTGATTTAGGTATGAACAGATTGGTGTGACATCTTACGACTGTCAGTCCATCGTCCCTGACCCTTTCCCACCGCCAGTGGGTTTGCCAGAAGAGTAACGTTATATATATATATATATATATATATATATATATATATATATATATATACTCCTGGAAATTGAAATAAGAACACCGTGAATTCATTGTCCCAGGAAGGGGAAACTTTATTGACACATTCCTGGGGTCAGATACATCACATGATCACACTGACAGAACCACAGGCACATAGACACAGGCAACAGAGCATGCACAATGTCGGCACTAGTACAGTGTATATCCACCTTTCGCAGCAATGCAGGCTGCTATTCTCCCATGGAGACGGTCGTAGAGATGCTGGATGTAGTCCTGTGGAACGGCTTGCCATGCCATTTCCACCTGGCGCCTCAGTTGGACCAGCGTTCGTGCTGGACGTGCAGACCGCGTGAGACGACGCTTCATCCAGTCCCAAACATGCTCAATGGGGGACAGATCCGGAGATCTTGCTGGCCAGGGTAGTTGACTTACACCTTCTAGAGCACGTTGGGTGGCACGGGATACATGCGGACGTGCATTGTCCTGTTGGAACAGCAAGTTCCCTTGCCGGTCTAGGAATGGTAGAACGATGGGTTCGATGACGGTTTGGATGTACCGTGCACTATTCAGTGTCCCCTCGACGATCACCAGTGGTGTACAGCCAGTGTAGGAGATCGCTCCCCACACCATGATGCCGGGTGTTGGCCCTGTGTGCCTCGGTCGTATGCAGTCCTGATTGTGGCGCTCACCTGCACGGCGCCAAACACGCATACGACCATCATTGGCACCAAGGCAGAAGCGACTCTCATCGCTGAAGACGACACGTCTCCATTCGTCCCTCCATTAACGCCTGTCGCGACACCACTAGAGGCGGGCTGCACGATGTTGGGGCGTGAGCGGAAGACGGCCTAACGGTGTGCGGGACCGTAGCCCAGCTTCATGGAGACGGTTGCGAATGGTCCTCGCCGATACCCCAGGAGCAACAGTGTCCCTAATTTGCTGGGAAGTGGCGGTGCGGTCCCCTACGGCACTGCGTAGGATCCTACGGTCTTGGCGTGCATCCGTGCGTCGCTGCGGTCCGGTCCCAGGTCGACGGGCACGTGCACCTTCCGCCGACCACTGGCGACAACATCGATGTACTGTGGAGACCTCACGCCCCACGTGTTGAGCAATTCGGCGGTACGTCCACCTGGCCTCCCGCATGCCCACTATACGCCCTCGCTCAAAGTCCGTCAACTGCACATACGGTTCACGTCCACGCTGTCACGGCATGCTACCAGTGTTAAAGACTGCGATGGAGCTCCGTATGCCACGGCAAACTGGCTGACACTGACGGCGGCGGTGCACAAATGCTGCGCAGCTAGCGCCATTCGACGGCCAACACCGCGGTTCCTGGTGTGTCCGCTGTGCCGTGCGTGTGATCATTGCTTGTACAGCCCTCTCGCAGTGTCCGGAGCAAGTATGGTGGGTCTGACACACCGGTGTCAATGTGTTCTTTTTTCCATTTCCAGGAATATATATATATATATATATATATATATATATATATATGTGTGTGTGTGTGTGTGTGTGTGTGTGTGTGTGTGTGGCACCACTGCGAAGGACTGTCACCGCTCTTACTAACGTTGCTTTAGACATCAGTTTAGTACTTTTCAAACTATTGTAAGGCCGCATATAAATTCTTTATCTACTCTTTGTTTATTCACACAGGTTCATGAGGATATCACTGCTTAAAAGTGAATAGTTTATTTTCTACTGTATGTTAATGTTTCTTCCCATTCTATTCACGGATGGAATGCGAGAAAGAAGTCTGTGCGCTTCTAAGGAAGCTATTGTTTGTGAAATTTTATCTGCGAGATCTCTTCGGAACGGATGCTTTGGTAGCTGAAGAATGTATTTTCTGCCCTGAACTTTGCTGCTTGAAACTTTCTAACCAGCCTCTTGTAAAATCTACAGAATCTTTCTGCATGTAAAGACGTCTGAACAATTCTGTTAGATCTCCACCCAGTTGCTGATTCCTGTGATCATTCGCGCCACACTTCCATGTACGCGTTCGATATATCCTATTAGTCAGACCTGATTTTTTTCCCATACACTTTATCAGTATGGTCTATAGAAGTATTCTGTATGCAATTTATTTTGTGAACAAACTACAAATCCTGCTAAAGTTTCGTCCCATTCAACATGTAACTTTTTGAGTTATCGTCACTGTAGTGATTTTTGTTCCTTCGAAAGCAAGTCTAGTAAAAGTCTAGTAACAGGAAGAATGATCTAGAAAGGCGTTTGTGATAATTTACTGAACTTACAGAAAGAAATTCAGTATCAGCGGTCTATAACTACACGAAATCTGTACTTGTTAACCTTAACTTTTATTTAAAATGTGGTGAAAGCTGTAACGAGAATTTAATGAAACTTGCCTTGAACACTGTAGGAGATACCTAAATGCCCTACTCTTTCCAGATTGCATTAACTAACAAGTAGAAGTAAACATTAAATAACAGGAATAACAAAATGGTAGCCCATATATTAACCTCCAAACTGCAAAACAGCACACTGTATCAGATTACGGACTTTCAAGTTCATTCCTGTCTTCTCACTGTCACACTAAACAGTCCGTATCGGTATCACAATCTTGTTCTCAGGCTTTCTCCTCTTACAACCCATAAGGCAGTCAAAACGTGTGTTCCAGCTGGGTCTTCTACAGCCAGAACCAGTGCAGCGTAATGTCGGCTGCGAACACTGACCTGTTATATAAGCAAGCCGAATAAGCGTCTTGCAACCTCCACGAAACTGGTTTATTTTTACCTGGAGCCCCCCCAAAAAGTCTGCAACGGGCTAATAATTTATTTAGGACATGACGAAGCCGTACATACTCTTAGCTCGTTCCTCGGTAGTTATATACTCTACACATGCGACTCACTCATTATTTGAAATTTTTTATAATTTGGTTGTTCGGCAGCGTGTCAAATGAATTAATTTGGGAGTGTTAAATTTTCCAAGCAAGTATAACCTTCAGGGCAGATTACGCAATCACTGAATCTACGACCATTTCCGAGAAAGTGTCGTTCATCTATCACACCCACCGAATAAGGCGACATGGTACTTATTGAAGCCATTCGTGTTAGAAGTAAAGTACCAAGCGAATTGTATGCTCAGCAATGTGGGCAGAAGTGTTGGATATCAGAGAGAAACGAGTGAAGATATTCGCATCCTCAGGGCAACCGAGATGTAAGGTTTATGTACAATGTTTCTGAAAAATAATTACTACATTTGATGCAGTAACATCTTTTAGCTGCTAGACATAGAAATGTGAATTTTGTGGTGGACAGGAACTGTTATGACGCACACGTTGGCAGTACTAACTCCCTATCTAGGTTAAAGACACGAAATCTGCTGTTGGATTATAATAATTACCGAATTTGAGTATATTTTTATAGTTTAACTTTAGCTTAGACAAGCAAGTGTAAGAACGGTTCTAAAGCAAGAGTATGCACTGGCGAGAAGACTGTACGTCTTGAACTAGCATTCATTCTAAGTCCAAATCCATTGCCCACCTTTGTTTGGAGCTTATAGCTTAACCGCTACGTGTGCTTAGGATTGTAAACCCACCGTAGTCTATCAAAGCAAGCGTAGACTACGGTAGGTTTCCTAGTAGTTTTGGTCACTTAAGGTCGTGCCTTCGTTACCTGTACGTTAGATGTTCTGCATACCTATCGAGTGTTGCCTCATAACGACTGCTTTCTTTACGTGTGCCATCAGTCTCTTACTGGATTACCCTGGAAACCGGAAGCAGTGAACCACCTAGAAACTGAGTGAGCATATGTAAAGGGCCGTGGAACCTGCGGAACGTTTTTGTTCTGCCCAGTTATTCTCCAGTTTGTTACATAAAATTAGACAGTATTTATAGCAAAATTGAAGTTTTCAATGTTAATTTATTGGAAAATTGTTGATTTGTAATGTGAAACAGGGGGATATTGTAGTAAAAGTAAATAAACAATACACATTTATCGCATAGCGCTAGAAAACTCAATTTCCTCAAAAAATAAGTAAAATAAAAAAGAAACGCAAAACAAAAGTATATGAAACATCGCTCGATTATTTCGTCGAACTTATACACGTTTTTGTTATTAATACACAATTTTCGCGTTTATCGATGATAACAGGAGACTCTGGCTTAGATCATGATGAAGAATCTTGAGTACTGGATTGTTAGGCCAACCCATATTTCTTCAAACAACCGACGTTGTGATCAATCTACAGTGGACACCACAAGATCCTGAAGAAGGTCCACGAAGAGGGTTCGAAACGTTGATTCTTTGAAGAAACATTACACAGCCTAACCACCCAGAAGGTTTAAACTTCAATGACAACGGCTACGAAAGCGTGCAGGCTTACAAACATCTTTCCCCTTGTGCAAGTAAAATGTACTTGCATCAAAAGTAATTGCTTTGTTTACATAATAGCTCAGAAGTTACGCAATCACCCTGTTTTTATTAACTCTAAAATGCAGTTCATATTCTTCAAGGATAAAGCCAATCACAAGCTGACTGACCTACCTCCAGGACTGCAACGTGACAGCAGCGGCCCCTACGTGAACGTGACTTAAGCCCCGTACCCGACTGGTGGCAGCACGCTTCGACAGCAGCTTCAGCGTTCGCCACTTTGGCAGCTATCTAGCACAGACTTGTGTTTGTCTATTCTGAAGAAGACTCATTATTTTGCATGTCGCCCTTTGCTTTCGACACATATCAAAGTTAAGTAATTGTAATTGTCCTTTGTAATATAACTCATTAATACGAGTTGTTTGATTTGTCTAGCGAACAGAGTGTGCAGGATTCCTGGCCACAACAACACGATGACGAGGATGGACGAATGCCATGGCGACGAAGATGTCCGAATATCATGGATTTTGTCGTGGGCTTTTGTGTTTAACTGTCGTCCTAATTCTGCCTTGCCTTTTCTTTCCAGGGGTGTGTTTATATGTTTAACAGCGCCTCTTATTGTGTTTTTTTTTCTATTCAGTATTTTTAGGTTTGATTTGCAGAATTCTTTGCTCGTGTGCTTATTTTTATTGCTTGCATGGTCTGTTTATTGCATTTGCCTATTCCAAAATGAGCAACCCACCTCTCCCTCCCCCCACTCGGCATCTGAGCGGCAGCGATAGCTGGCACGCAGCAAACGCAGATGTTTCAGTTTCAGACGCAGCAGACTGCAGCCCTTGTAGACACGGTACATCAGTCACTGGGCAACCAAGCGACATACGCAACGCAACAGGAAATGACTGTAGCTCCGAGTGACATGCTGCCTTTTCGCCAGTTTAACGAAAAAAAAGAGGAATCGCTCGAGCGGCTGTAACAAAAAAATTCAAATGGCTCTGAGCACTATGAGACTTAACTTCTGAGGTCATCAGTCCCCTAGAACTTAGAACTACTTAAACCAAACTAACCTAAGGACATCACATACATCCATGCCCGAGGCAGGATTCGAACCTGCGACCGTAGCGGTCGCGCGGTTCCAGACTGGCTGCTCACAACGTGCCAGGTACTGTGAAACTACATTACTTTTTGTCGACGGTAGGAAGTCCAGTTTTTCGCCTCATTAAGAAATTGTTCTCTAACACCACTCCGAGTGAACTTTCCTACAGGGTGTTTCAAAAATGACCGGTATATTTGAAACGGCAATAAAAACTAAACGAGCAGCGATAGAAATACACCGTTTGTTGCAATATGCTTGGGACAACAGTACATTTTCAGGCGGACAAACTTTCGAAATTACAGTAGTTACAATTTTCAACAACAGATGGCGCTGCAAGTGATGTGAACGATATAGAAGACAACGCAGTCTGTGGGTGCGCCATTCTGTACGTCGTCTTTCTGCTGTAAGCGTGTGCTGTTCACAACGTGCAAGTGTGCTGTAGACAACATGGTTTATTCCTTAGAAAAGAGGATTTTTCTGGTGTTGGAATTCCACCGCCTAGAATACAGTGTTGTTGCAACAAGACGAAGTTTTCAACGGAGGTTTAATGTAACCGAAGGACCGAAAAGCGATACAATAAAGGATCTGTTTGAAAAATTTCAACGGACTGGGAACGTGACGGATGAACGTGCTGGAAAGGTAGGGCGACCGCGTACGGCAACCACAGAGGGCAACGCGCAGCTAGTGCAGCAGGTGATCCAACAGCGGCCTCGGGTTTCCGTTCGCCGTGTTGCAGCTGCGGTCCAAATGACGCCAACGTCCACATATCATCTCATGCGCCAGAGTGTAAACCTCTGTCCATACAAAATTCAAACGCGGCAACCCATCAGCGCCGCTACCATTGCTGCACGAGAGACATTCGCTAACGATATAGTGCACAGGATTGATGACGGCGATATGCATGTGGGCAGCATTTGCTTTACTGACGAAGCTTATTTTTACCTGGACGGCTTCGTCAATAAACAGAACTGGCGCATATGGGGAACCGAAAAGCCCCATGTTGCAGTCCCATCGTCCCTGCATCCTCAAAAAGTACTGGTCTGGGCCGCCATTTCTTCCAAAGGAATCATTGGCCCATTTTTCAGATCCGAAACGATTACTGCATCACGCTATCTGGACATTCTTCGTGAATTTGTGGCAGTACAAACTGTCTTAGACGACACTGCGAACACCTCGTGGTTTATGCAAGATGGTGCCCGGCCACATCGCACGGCCGACGTCTTTAATTTCCTGAATGAATATTTCGATGATCGTGTGATTGCTTTGGGCTATCCGAAACATACAGGAGGCGGCGTGGATTGGCCTCCCTATTCGCCAGACATGAACCCCTGTGACTTCTTTCTGTGGGGACACTTGAAAGACCAGGTGTACCGCCAGAATCCAGAAACAATTGAACAGCTGAAGCAGTACATCTCATCTGCATGTGAAGCCATTCCGCCAGACACGTCAAAGGTTTCGGGTAATTTCATTCAGAGACTACGCCATATTATTGCTACGCATGGTGGATATGTGGAAAATATCGTACTATAGAGTTTCCCAGACCGCAGCGCCATCTGTTGTTGAAAATTGTAACTACTGTAATTTCGAAAGTTTGTCTGCCTGAAAATGTACTGTTGCCCAAGCATATTGCAACAAACGGTGTATTTCTATCGCTGCTCGTTTAGTTTTTATTGCCGTTTCAAATATACCGGTCATTTTTGAAACACCCTGTATGATCAGGTTGTAGTTTCTCTATTATGACCAACAGGTGAATGTGGTGCAGTTCTTTCATTGCAAGAAAAGGTCTGAACAAATTTATCATGAGTGGGCAACAGATTTGCAGGGTATGACGCGGAAATGCAAATTCAGATGTGTTTGTGGTGCTTCATATTCAGATGATACGTTGCGTAATGCGATCGTCTACAATGCAACTAATGTCAGACATAGAGAACAGATTTTGAAACAGTCATATCCATCATTTCATATGCAAATTCTAGATCATTATGATTCAGGGGTCGTTGCGGCCGATAAATTTGAGAAGCCACCAATTTGTATGGTTGAGTCGTCTGTTGCTTACGACTGGCCCGGTACGCAGCTACAGCACGCACTCGCCAAGCCACGTAAACAGTTCTCTAAACAGGCGGCTACATCAGTGAATAAAATGAAGTCATGCCCTCGGTTCTATTCATGGCACAAACGCCAAGATTGTCCGTCCCAACAAGCACAGTGTTACGCTTCTGGCAAGAAAGATCACATACAGTCTGCATGTCTGCAACAGAACAAACATAAAAATTCTGTCTACTCACAAAAATTCAGTCACAAGACACATATAATCAATGCCGTGTATTCAAAGCCTCCCGCAAGCATTAGAAAAACTAGAAAGCAGATAGCTTCTTCAGTGCTACGCCAGTCCAACAAACTTTTTTTTCACTTGCATCTTAGTGCAAAATATGTGAAATTTCAGTTGGACATGGGTGCCTCTGTTACATTGTGAATCATAACACGTACGAACTTTTAGGTTCCCCGCATCTGACTAAAACTACCACCCACCTTACGGCTTATAATGGACAAAACATTATCGTTCTCGGAAAACATTCTTTACCTGCCACGCATATGCGAACTGTGACTTTCACTGTGCTAGAATCACGCGATTGTGAGAACGTATTTGGCCTTGATTCGTTTGGTTTTCAATTCAGTGACAGCATTCAATGCCAACGACTTGCTTAAAGAATTCCCTGAACTTTTTGTGAAGGTTTAGGCAAGGCTAACAATTTTGTCGCACGTATTACTATGAAAGACAATGCTCAACCGAAATTTTGCCAGGCCAGAGGTTCCCAATGTATTACGGGACGCTGTAGATGCTGAAATTAATGAATTCCAAGATAGCGGAGCTATTGCGCCCATACAAGCTAGTCAATGACCAAGTCCACTAGTTTTGCTCCCAAAACCTTCAGGTCGCATTCACCTCTACACATTTCTACAGTCAACCTACAAACTGTAAACGATACTTATCCATTGCCGCAGCCAGATGATCTCATCGACAGATTAGGCGCTGGCCACTACTTTCAAAAAATTGATTTACGCAACGCATCTCTTCAAATACCATTCGATGAAGAATCTCAAGCCACGTGAGTTGTGAACACTCATTTGGGCTTATTTAAATTTTTGCGTTTTGCTTCGGCACCCGCCATTTACCAACGGTATTTGGAACACCTGACTGCTCAAGTACCAAACTGTTCGAACTATTTGGACGATATTTTCATAGCAGGTAGTGCACCTGAAGAACATATTTCAAATTTTCGTGCTTTGCTTCGTGTGTTATCTGATGCAGGACTAAAGTGTAGACTCGACAAGGGTGATTTTTTTTAAACGTGAGTTGCAGTATCTTGGTCGTGTCATAAATAGTTAAGGTGTACATCCTCTTTAGTCACATTTGTTAGCCACACGTGACCTGCCAGTTCCTCGCAATTCCAGAGAATTGCAGTCCGTCTTAGGGGAAATTAACGTTTACATTCGGTTCATATTGAAAGCTGCACAAATCTCAGCTCCATTGCGTCGCAAGAACGTCCCCTTAGTTTCGACAATTGAGTGCCAAGAAGATTTTCAAAAACTTAATAATGCATTGCTCAGTGATCGATGTTTGTTTCACTTTGATCCTGAGAAACCTGTTCCAAGTTGACGCTTCCTCTTACGGAATCAGTGCAGTGCTTTCACACAGAATTGGTGATAAAGACAGATCTATTGCTTTCGCATGAAAAGTGTTGTCCAAAACTCAGTGTAACTATTCACAAATAGACAAGGAGGCAATGCCTATAGGGTATCGTGTCACCAAATTCCGCCTCTACTTGTCTGGCAGAAAATTTCACTTAGTAACGGGTCACAAGCCACTGTAGTCCTTGTTTCATCCGATGAAGCCGGTTCTTCTGAAGAAGACAGATCATTTTGCATGTGCCCTTTGCTTGGGACACATATTAAAAGTTAAGTAATTGTAATTTCCTTTTGTAATGAAACTCATTAATACGGGTTATTTGATTGTTTGTCCAGCAAACAGAGTATGCAGGATTCCTAGACACAACATGAACAGTTCCCTGCTGACGTGGAGCGTCCATGCATTCATGAGGTTGTCTCCATACCCTTACACGTCCATTCGCTGTATACAATCTGAAACAAGAGCCGTCTGACCACGCAACTTGTTTCCAGTCATCAACAGTCAAAAGTCGGTGTTGACTGGCCTAGGCGAGTCGTACAGCTTTGCGTAGTGCAGTCATCAATGGTACACGATGGGCCTTCGGCTCCGAAAGCTCATATCGATGACGTTTCGTTGAATGGTTCGCACGCTGACACTTCATGATTTCAATGCTATCTGCAGCAAGTTGCGGAAGGGTTTTGCTTCTTTCACGTTGAACGGTACTCTTCAGTAGCCGTTGGTCAGCTCTTGCAGGATCTTTTTCCAGCCCCAGCAATGTCGGGGATTCGATGTTTTATCGGATTCCTGGTAATGACGGGACACTCCTAAAATGGCCGTAAGGGAAAATCCCCCCTTGATCGCTACCTCGGAGATGCTGTGTCCCATCGCTCGTGCGCCGACTATAACATGACGTTCAAACTCACTTAAAGCAGCAGAAACCGATCTAACAACTGCGCCAGACACTTGTTGTCTAATATAGGCGTTGCCGACCGCAGCGCCATATTCTGCCTGTTTACGTAACTCGGTATTTGAATACGCATGCCTATACCAGTTTCTTTGGTGCTTCAGTACATGTACTGTACCAAAACTACCGAACCGTAATTTCGCATTATGACGATGCTGTCCCTTTCCACTCCGAGAAGTTAATGATATTTTTTTCATTTACTGATAGTTTAAGGAAGCGGATCATAATGGGTTCGATTGAGAACAGTCATTGTTTGAAAATAGCAAACTGTACGATTCATTATAAAAATGATTACACTTTCAAACATTTTAATACACTCAGTTTTAGCAACATTCTACCATACGACATTGAGCGTTTCTCACTGAAACATTAACGCGGTGCGAATAATTATACCGACTGCAAATTCGCAAGTATGTCCGAGCGATGACGGCAAGCACATCGTCTGAACTCCACCGCCTGTCTACTATTCAACTTTATACCATGCCAAATTCTCGTGTCAGGCAACAACTATCAAAGCATTGTCACTGGGGAGCAATAACTCTGTAATCCTGGTCAGGGCTAAATCAGCGGTAGTTGCGGTAACGTAATACACAACCTGCAATGAAACATGTCGGTGAGTTCACGACTAAATTTCTTAGAGACTAAATTTCTGGGAGAAGTGGAGTGCCGAACCGTTATGAGGGGTGGGCAATTGGGTAGATTCCCTTGACCCAAGTTTTTTAGGGGCTTAAAAAATTGTGACATGTAATTTTTATCGTGAACTGAAATTCCGTGTTTCAGGACTTGCATAGGGTCCGCTTCATATCTGATGCCGTACGTAAGTGTTGTTTCAACGCATTATTCCACGTGTTTGGTCTTGGGAGTGGTGATCGTCCCAGCCCTCGAAAACATGGGTCGAGAGATTACCGACTGGTCGGAATGGCCCGCTTTCGCTCGTGGCGCATGTGCAAAGCAGGTGCTCTCGCTTGCTTCACGACTCCACTGTTGCTTTCTGTTCGGAAATAAATGTTCTCAGTAGTATCTTACATCAGGACTGAAAACACATCAGAGAAAATGTAGCCTGCAGATACAACGCACATAATATATATTTCTACATCTAATTGCATAAGAAAGTTTTGTTGATAAATTTGTTTTTAAACTGTGAGAACAGAAGCCTTTTTACTGGCAAAACTTTAACGAGTTTCCCCTAGGAAGTATGACCAGTGAGGCTGCACTTAACCTCTTCTTACCTGAGAGATATCTCAGTTGCATCAAATAAGTCTTTTGTCCATAGGTCATTAATTTTTGTAAACAATGGATTATATTTTTTTATATCTATCCGTTGCAAAGTCCGTTAAAAGACAAAAATTTGTAATTTAATGTTGACAGAAGAAATCAATAATCTAGAGAAATAAGCTGTGGTGCCCACATAGTGGTCCTCGTAATAATTTCTGGGTGTCTGGAAGACTTATTGTGCCGTTCCTGTCCTGTTTGCCGTTCCTGACCCGTCGTGTATATATGTATCGCCACCTATTGTAGCCCCGGTTGCCTTCAACAGGGCCACTGTGTCGACTCAAGGTTACTACGCTAGTTACCTATAAGTAGTGTAATACACATTTTTTACGGTTATTAAATTTTTGTCATCATTTACTCTATCCACAATATCTTTAAGAGAGGAATCTAACACAAAATTTAGGAACAGACGAAAAACAGAACAGGAAGACCTTGCTTCACTACATGAAAGTGTTGACCGATTTTTCGTAAAAACTGTTGATACCACCAGCTGTGTAAATAAGCCGAGCACTCTCTACCATAGGAGCAGAGATAACTTTGCCTCAAAATGCTTCACTCTTTCAGAACATATTGATTTGAAATTATCACTAATATGAGTATCGGGCGGAAAAATTTTAGCGAGAGTTTGAAAAATGAACTTGATAGGGGAGGCACTTCTGAACTACAGAAATTGGAAAAAGAATCGAATGCTACTGCAGAAATGTAAAACAATCGATGATGCTATTGAGTTAGAACAACGTAAGAAATGGAAAGTTGTACTAACAACAAACAATTTTTAATTATGTGTTGTATTTAGCCAGACAATCCTTACCCTTGTCTTCTCACTTACAAGATCTATGTGGAAGTTATAAAAATGGGAATTTCCTTGAAACTTTCAATCTAATTGCCAAATATGATGCAGTTGCGAAACATCGTCTTTACAACCTTCAGCAAACAGATGGCTATGTTGTGTCTTGTCTTTCCCCACGAAGCTTAAATATATTAATCATACTACTTGGTGATCATGGCCCAATAGAGATATTAAAGAAAATTTCTAAGACTATGTCTCCAACATGTCTGATAGTACACCAGATACCTCGCATACCAATCAAATGTCTCAAGTAATTCGTTACGTGCACACTGAACGTTCAGAAGTCAGTAGAGGGATCCTTTATTGACTTCATTCTGATAACATAGGAAATCAGCTAAAGAAGTTACAGTACAAATTTATTAAATTCTGAAAGGGATGATCTAAAACTGGAATACTACTGTGAATAAGGATATGATATTGCTGCAACCATGGCTGGCAACATTTTATTGTATTGTATTGTATGGAACTGGGGATCTAGAAACGACGGAGAAGCTTCGTCTGCGCCATAGTCCGCAGTGGTTCACAACCCCACAACAGACTACAGCAGTCCTCTCACCCCACCGCCGCCCCACACCTAACACCCAGGGTTATTGTGCGGGTGCAGCCCGCAGCATGTGGTCGTGCGGTAGCGTTCCCGCTTCCCACGCCCGGGTTCCCGGGTTCGATTCCCGGCGGGGTCAGGGATTTTCTCTGCCTCGTGATGGCTGGGTGTTGTGTGATGTCCTTAGGTTAGTTAGGTTTAAGTAGTTCGAAGTTCTAGGGGACTGATGACCACAGATGTTAAGTCCCATAGTGCTCAGAGCCAATTATTGTGCGGGTGCGGTTCCACTCCCAGTGGACCGCCTCCCCCCCCCCTCCCCCCTCCCCCCCTCTCCCCCTCCCCCGGGAAAGTCTCAAACCAGACGAGTGTAGCCCCAATGTTTGCCTGGTAGAATAATTACGGTGTACGCATACGTGGAGAGTGTGTTTGCGTAGCAATCGCCGACGTAATGTAACTGGGGCGGAATAAGGGGAACCAGTCCGCAATCGCCGAGGCTGATGGAAAACCGCCTTAAAAACCATCCACAGACTGGCCGGCACACCGGACCTCGACACGATTCCGCCGGCCGGATTTGTGAGACCGGTACGCCTTCCCGCCCGGAAGCAGTGCGTTAGACAGCCTGGCTAAACGGACGGGCGCTAGAGTCATTAGTAGTATTCAGAAATGTATTTTCGGCATAAACGCTAAAGCAGTGTTTGTGCCAAAAAACACTCATTTAATCTTGCTGGAGTACAAGCAGCTACTGTAAAAAAAAAGTCGGTGTCATTTTATGGCACTGTGTAATAAGCAATCCTATGACACAAGGTGGATTTCAAAACATGAATCTATTCAGGTGCTTGCTGAGGACATTGAAAACATAACTGAAGCTTTGAAAGTTTTGACGGATGGATTAGAAGAAGCTGCAAACCAGGGGGGGCCCAAATGGCCTGCGCAGATCGGCGAATATTTCGTCGTTCTGCGCATGACGTCAGCATAGGAGCACGTTGTGTCGAGGCGCCAAAAGAGCTGTTTTACCGATGTTGTTGTTTTGCTTTAGTTTGTGGTGTTGTTGCGGTGATTTGTAAAAGTGTTGCGTTAAAATGCCTGGGTGCGCTGTAACAGGGTGTCTGTCGTACAGCCGAAAGACAAAAGGCACGGATATAATTTATCATTCGTTTCCAAAAGACGTTAAGTGCAGATGGCCTGGATTATGAAGTGCCACCGAAAAGATCGCTTCAATATTGCGACGACAACTGTTTGTTCATTGCATTTCACATCCGATGATTATCTACGTGACTTGCGAGCAGAACTTCTCAATCTAACACTGAAGAAAACACTTAAACCAGATGCAGTACCGAGTGTGAATATACTAGTAAGTGTTCCCAGTGTTAGTGGAAATTCAGGCCCTGATGACACAGTTTCTCCGAATAGGGCAGACAGGTTGCAGGCAAGAAAGACAATGAAAAATGCAATTGAGCACCTGGTTAGTGTGTCTCCGAAAAAAAGAAAAATAGACCAGTCAACAGCGACAGATGACTGTGACACTGATAGTAAACAGATCAGCGAACTCTGTAAACGTATAGAAGAATTAGAATACAGGAACCGCAGACTGACAGCTACGTGTGCAAATCTCAGGTGTAGTGAGAAGCGTTTGAAACTCAAAGTGAAAGCTTGTGGTGAGAAAATAAAATATCAACAAAAGTGTCAAAAGAAGCAAGTGCAGGAGAAAGTGACTCAAATATTAGGCAAATTGTTTTAAAAAACACAGATAAACTGCTTGTTAAGTGGAAAGAAACGAGAAAAATGGCAAAGGGAAGATATTTGTAAAGCGGTTACACTTCGTGCTGTGTCTAGGAAGTGTTATTTGTTTTTAAGAAATCAGGTCGGCTTCCCACTTCCAGGACTGTCAACACTTAAGAGAGCTCTTTCAGATGCTTTCCTGGTGTGCTGACAGACGTTTTGCAACTAATGAAAGCCCGCTCATCTGTATTGACAAAAACTGAACGTGTGTGTGTGCTATCATTCGACGAAATGAATGTAGACAGCAGTATTATTTATGATCCTGTTGAAGATCGTGTTGTAGGGCCACACAATAACGTGCTATTTGTTATGGTACGTGGTTTGTTTTCTGGATGGAAGCAACCCATTTACTATGATTTTGACACACAAATAACACCTGATGGGTTAAACAGTACTATCTGCTCTGTACAAGATGTTGGTTACGATGTTGTTGCGGTGGTGTGCGACCTTGGAACAAAAAATCGATCTCTGTGGAAACATTTTAATGTGACAGAAACAAATTCCTGCTTTTCCAATTCCCAGTATGAAAATAAACGAATCTGGGTGTTTTCAGATGTTCCGCATTTGTTTAAATTAATGAGGAACCACTTTCTGGATGACGGACTAAAGCTTCCAAGTGGGAAAATTGTTAATAAATCTATTGTAGAAAGACTGCTCGCGTTAGATAGGAGTGAAATGAAGTTGTGTCCTAAACTGTCAAGGGGAGAGAGCGTCAAAGGGTTTATTTGGCAATGCAACTTTTTTCGAGTACCACAGCTAAAGCCATAAAGTACCTAATGCCTGAAGAAGAGGAAGCAGCAAATTTTTTTCAGTTATCAAACGACGCATTTGACATTCTGAATGCTCGGAGGTACAATAAGAATGTGTTATCATGTGGTTATGGGATACATAAGGATGTTCAAGAAAGAATATTGAGAGAACTGTATACGTGTGCCGAAAAAATGCGCGTAGGCAATGCAAATCACTTGCTCCCATTCCAGAAAGGCATTATGACAACTGTTCGGTCATTATTTGGACTGTTTTCAGATCTTCAGCCACTACAAATAACATATTTTAACTGCAAGATTGAACCAGGATGCACTGGAAAATTTTTTCTCACAGATCAGAGGAATTGGTCATTTCCATTTGAACCCTTCTTCAACAGAAGTAAAATATCGATTACGGCTGTTACTGCTGGGACACAATGCTCATGACATTCCTCTGTCAAGTGACACATCAGTAGAGGCAGATGAGTGTGACGAATTTTTGACGTCACATCTGTTCACAGGAATTTTTCCTGAGATGAGCGAAGCACTGCAAATGATAGATGGTGAAAAAGAGCTACGAGATATTAACTTTCCTGTTCAACCTGCACCAGAAGAATCTGCTGTCAAAGAGGGATGTGACTGCTCTGCAGAAGGATTCCGTTACCTGGCTGGCTACAATGTATATCGTGCAAAGAATGGGAACGCCGTCTGCTGATATTTTAAGTCCTCCAACAAATGAAAATTATGGTTGGATTGAATTTCTATCTCGTGGTGGGCTTACAGTTCCAACAGATGAGTGGCTACATAACGTGTCTCAGTTTGAACTAATTTTTAATGAATTTCATGGATTGGATAGTATTTCCAAGCAAAAAAATGTAGTGAAAACAATATGCACTGCTGTCCAAACTAAATATCCGGAATTTTCGTCACACGTTATAAAACTGTATGTCAGAACACGACATCTCACTCGTATGCGGTTCCTCAATACGAAGCATAAAATGCAGAAAGCAGCAGCAGCACAGAAGCGGAAATCAGGACAGTGGCACTCTTCTTCTACTGCAAACATCTAAACAGGTAAATCAACTGTTTTAAATAATTTCCTGAGAACTTATTGGTGTTATAAGTAGTTGCTTGTTCTTAGTAAGAGTCGCTTGCTGCGCTAGCCGCTGCCTCGCTTTGCTCCTACAGTGACGTCACTGCGCCAGCCAATCACAGCCGATTTAGCTTCGGGCCCAACCTCCCTTTTAAATAACCTTGCTGCAAAGCAAAAGACTTGCAGGCAGCTTTTTGGTTTCCATTATGACCTACCCTTCACCCAATGCTTACTGAAATGAATGATGCTCAGACAACAAAGACTTCGACTTTGTCAACTTGTTCAAAAGCTGAAAGCAGTGACTCTGTTTTATACGCAAAAGCGTGGTTCTCTCGTCATAAAAGCAGCTGAGGGACCGAGTGAGGTGGCGCAGTGGTTAACACACTGGACACGCATTCGGGAGGACGACGGTTTAAACCTGCGTGCGGCCATCCTGATCAATGTTTTCCGTGATTTCACTAAATCCCTTCAGGATGTTTCCCTTGACAAAGGCTTCGTCTCTAATGACCTCATTGTCGACAGGACCTTAAATATTAATCTCCTCCTCCTCCTTCAGCTGAGGGAGCCATGAAGATATGCAAAATATTTGATATTTCAACAGAAAGAAGTGTCGGAAAGCGAAAGAAAATGTCTGCTGAGAATAGGCTGACTCTGGCTTAAATTTATTCAGGTAACTAGTCGGGAACAGCTTGAGGCATTAGACAATCTACTAAGAGAATTAGAAAAAACGTACATTACACATGGATATACTGCATGAGCTGTTTGCTCTCCTTCAAATTAAAATACAATTGGAAGTAGAAGAAAGAGACGTACTTCTTCGAAACTTAAAGCATTTACACTTATGGAGAAATATTCCGAACTGAATGTTTCAGATGTGATTACTAAAATACATCGTATTAGACGCCGCATTTCTTCATTTATAGATGCTCTCATTTTTGCATAGAAAACTTTACAATTATTAAGCTGTATAATTATGTGAAAGATGCAAGAGTGTTTAATTAACACGCGGCAGTAAGAACTTTTTTAGCAATCACTTTTTCATATGCTACTTGGGAAACAAGTGTGTACAAATTAACGTTAGTAAAGACCTATTAGAAATCGACTATGAGCCAGGGAAGGTTGCAGTTTTATCATTTGAAAAAAAAATTAATTTTAACCATGTAACTTAAAAATTTACAAGAATTAAATTCAGAAGTTTTTAAATAAATGTAGTTTATGTTCTGAACTGTCTAATAATTAAGGTTTCCTGTTTCCCTATTTTGTTATTTTTTTGTATTGGTATTTACAAACTGTTACTTTTTCAAATGGTTCTGAGCACTATGGAACTTAACTTCTGCGGTCATCAGTCCCCTAGAACTTAGAACTACTTAAATCTAACTAACCTAAGGACTTCACACAAATCCATGCCCGAGGCAGGATTCGAACCTGCGACCGTAGCGGTCGCGCGGTTCCAGTCTGTAGCGCCTAGAACCGCTCGGCCACACCGGCCGGCTACTGTTTCGAAGTAAATGTTAATTACTTTTGAGAAGTTACTTCATCTTAGAAATGTAACTGTAGGCTTATAAAGCAATTAGTTTTAAATCTTGGATTTGTAACAGCTTATGAGAATGAACTAGATATTCGTAAATGAAAAACGGTGACTACAAACTTACCAAACCGAAATGTGTCGCAACCATAAAGTGGCTGACCAACACGAAAGAGTACTTTGTATATGTGTTGGCTTGTTAGCTACGATGCGACCAGACAAAAAGCTCTTAGGGAACCTTTTTTTTTTTGGTCATCAGTCTACTGACTGGTTTGATGCGGCCTGCCACGAATTCCTTTCCTGTGCTAACCTCTTCATCTCAGAGTAGCAGTTGCAACCTACATCCTCAATTATTTGCTTGACGTATTCCAATCTCTGTCTTCCTCTACAGTTTTTGCCCTCTACAGCTCCCTCTAGTACCATGGAAGTCATTCACTCATGTCTTAGCAGATGTCCTATCATCCTGTCCCTTCTCCCTATCAGTGTTTTCCACATATTCCTTTCCTCTCCGATTCTGCATAGAACCTCCTCATTCCTTACCTTATCAGTCCACCTAATTTTCAACATTCGTCTATAGCACCACATCTCAAATGCTTCGATTCTCTTCTGTTCCCGTTTTCCCACAGTCCATGTTTCACTACCATACAATGCTATACTCCAGACGTACATCCTCAGAAATTTCTTCCTCAAATTAAGGCCGGTATTTGATATTAGTAGACTTCTCTTGGCCAGAAATGCCTTTTTTGCCATAGCGAGTCTGCTTCTGATGTCCTCCTTGCTCCGTCCGTCATTGGTGATTTTACTGCCTAGGTAGCAGAATTCCTTAACTTCATTGACTTCGTGACCATCAATCCTGATGTTAAGTTTCTCGCTGTTCTCATTTCTACTACTTCTCATTACCTTCCTCTTTCTCCGATTTACTCTCAAACCATACTATGTACTCATTAGACTGGTCATTCCGTTCAGCAGATCATTTAATTCTTCTTCACTTTCACTCAGGATAGCAATGTCATCAGCGAATCGTATCATTGATATCCTTTCACCTTGTATTTTAATTCCACTCCTGAACCTTTCTTTTATTTTCATCATTGCTTCCTCGATGTATAGATTGAAGAGTAGGGGCGAAAGGCTACAGCCTTGTCTTACACCCTTCTTAATACGAGCACTTCGTTCTTGATCGTCCACTCTTATTATTCCCTCTTGGTTGTTGTACATATTGTATATGACCCGTCTCTCCCTATAGCTTACCCCTACTTTTTTCAGAATCTCGAACAGCTTGCACCATTTTATATTGTCGAACGCTTTTTCCAGGTCGACAAATCCTATGAAAGTGTCTTGATTTTTCTTTAGCCTTGCTTCCATTATTAGCCGTAACGTCAAAATTGCCTCTCTCGTCCCCTTACTTTTCCTAAAGCCAAACTGATCGTCACCCAGCGCATTCTCAATTTTCTTTTCCATTCTTCTGTGTATTATTCTTGTAAGTAGCTTCGATGTATGAGCTGTTAAGCTGATTGTGCGATAATTCTCGCACTTGTCAGCTCTTGCCGTCTTCGGAATTGTGTGGATGATGCTTTCCTGAAAGTCAGAAGGTATGTCGCCAGACTCATATATTCTACACACCAACGTGAATAGTCGTTTTGTTGCCACTTACCCCAATGATTTTAGAAATTCTGATGGAATATTATCTATCCCTTCTGCCTTATTTGACCGTAAGTCCTCCAAAGCTCTTTTAAATTCCGATTCTAATACTGGATCCCCTATCTCTTCTAAATCGACTGCTGTTTCTTCTTCTATCACATCAGACAAATCTTCACCCTCATAAAGGCTTTCAATGTATTCTTTCCACCTATCTGCTCTCTCCTCTGCATTTAACAGTGGAATTCCCGTTGCACTCTTAATGTTACCACCGTTGCTTTTAATGTCACCAAAGGTTGTTTTGACTTTCCTGTATGCTGAGTCTGTGCTTCCGACAATCATATCTTTTTCGATCTCTTCACATTTTTCCTGCAGCCATTTCGTCTTAGCTTCCCTGCACTTCCTATTTATTTCATTCCTCAGCGACTTATATTTCTGTATTCCTGATTTTCCCGGAACATGTTTGTACTTCTTCCTTTCACCAATCAACTGAAGTATTTCTTCTGTTACCCATGGTTTCTTCGCAGCTACCTTCTTTGTACCTATGTTTTCCTTCCCAACTTTTGTGATGGCCCTTTTTAGAGATGTCCATTGCTCTTCAACTGTACTGCCTACTGCGCTATTCCTTATTGCTGTATCTATAGCGTTAGAGAACTTCGAACGTATCTCGTCATTCCTTAGTACTTCCGTATCCCACTTCTTTGCGTATTGATTCTTCCTGACTAATGTCTTGAACTTCAGCCTACTCCTCATCACTACTATACTGTGATCTGAGTCTAAATCTGCTCCCTGGTACGCCTTACAATCCAGTATCTGATTCCGGAATCTCTGTCTGACCATGAAGTAATCTAATTGAAATCTTTCCGTATCTCTCGGCCTTTTCCAAGTATACCTCCTCCTCTTGTGATTCTTGAACAGGGTATTCGCTATTACTAGCTGAAACTTGTTACAGAACTCAATTAGTCTTTCTCCTCTTTCATTCCTTGTCCCAAGCCCATATTCTCCTGTAACCTTTTCTTCTACTCCTTCCCCTACAACTGCATTCCAGTCGCCCATGACTATTAGATTTTCGTCCCCCTTTACATACTGCATTACCCTTTCAATATCCTCATACACTTTCTCTATCTGTTCATCTTCAGCTTGCGACGTCGGCATGTATACCTGAACTATCGTTGTCGATGTTGGTCTGCTGTCGATTCTGATTAGAACAACCCGGTCACTGAACTGTTCACAGTAACACACCCTCTGCCCTACCTTCCTATTCATAACGAATCCCACACCTGTTATACCATTTTCTGCTGCTGTTGATATTACCCGATACTCATATGACCAGAAATCCTGGTCTTCCTTCCACTTCACTTCACTGACCCCTACTATATCTAGATTGAGCCTTTGCATTTCCCTTTTCAGATTTTCTAGTTTCCCTACCACGTTCAAGCTTCTGACATTCCACGCCCCGACTCATAGAACGTTATCCTTTCGTTGATTATTCAATATTTTTCTCATGGTAACCTCCCCCTTGGCAGTCCCCTCCCGGAGATCCGAATGGGGGACTATTCCGGAATCTTTTGCCAATGGAGAGATCATCATGACACTTCTTCAATTACAGGCCACATGTCCTGTGGATACACGTTACGAGTCTTTAATGCAGTGGTTTCCATTGCCTTCTGCATCCTCATTTCGTTGATCATTGCTGATTCTTCCGCCTTTAGGGGCAATTTCCCACCCCTAGGACAAGAGAGTGCTCTGAACCTCTATCCGCTCCTCCGCCCTCTTTGACAAGGCCGTTGGCAGAGTGAGGATGACTTTTTATGCCGGAAGTCTTCGGCCGCCAATGCTGATTATTTCTTTATCAAAATTTAGGCAGTGGCGGGGATCGAACCTGGGACCGAAGACGTTTTGATTATGAATCAAAGACGCTACCCCTTTTTTTTTTTTTTTTTTTTTTTAATCTCATTTTGTTCTCTTTTGTTCGTTGCATCTGCTCGATGCGGACGTCGTAAGACATCCGTTTAAGTTCGTTATTGATCGATTAGCTCAGTTTTTTTATTGCAGAGGGCTGCTAACCCTCTGACCGAACACGCTGAGCTACCGTGCCGGCGTCCTAGGCCACGGTACACCTACATCTACGAAACAACGCAGATCACACATCAAATCACACGATGTGCAGCTGTGATATGGTCTGAGTCAAAGAAACGGTTTATGAGCTTTACGAAATGAACCACAATAAATATGCTCATTTTGTGGAAACTAAGGGCCTGGATTCGAGTCCTAGGCCAGGTAACTTCCCAGGAAGTTCCTTTACGATTTATATTCTGATACAAAATGAACCATTGACTCTGGCAAGGAAAAAAAAATTTGGCTGTGCCTAATTCATTATATCCTTTCTCCTTAAGAGCTCCATCAGTAATACTACAGGCAAGCATTTAGGTAACTCGTCAAGTAGAATTGACTGCCAGATTGACTGCCAGCCTTGATTCTTATATAAATTCGCGTGATGTAACAGCTTGTAGTAATAGCTGTCGGTTTCTACAAGCTCAGGGAGCTTACAACTTCAACGTCTCTATAAAAAAAAGAATGCTCTACAGGAGTGGCAAACAAAGCTTAAGCAGGCCCAAGAACTCTCTGCCTTGCACTCTCCTGGGCTGGTGGATGTGGCCACGAACACAGCTCGCAGCGACCTGTAAAACTCGACTTCCTATATTTTACTGCACGAGTTCATCCGACGCTGCACTCTTTTCTGTTTAGATAAAGATAAATGAGAGGCCAGTGAGAGCTGGTAGCCCGTGAACATGCACCCAATTAGTCTGGTAAAAACAAGTTGTATCGTGGAGGCCTCGGTTTCCTTCTTACGTTGGAAAGCATAAATTTCACATCTGACTCAAAGTAACATTCTGTAGCAAATTAAATTTCGTCGATCGATTAAATAGCATGCAGTGAGATAAGCATATCCGTCAACTCGATGTGCTAGAGTGGACGCAATTTTCTTTTTCTCTTATATGAAACAAAAGAGTTCCCTACTGACCTACGTACTTTACACCCTTTCGTATGAATAGATGCGTGTGAGATCGTCATTTTTAGAGCTTTAAGATAATTATGAACAATAATCTTGCTATTGGGTTAAAATGACTTACTATTTATTGAATACTTACATTAAATATCAATAACTGTCTGTACTACGCCTCAGCCTGCACGCAGAAATGCTGCAACACGACGTAGCATGGACTCGACTGATGTCTGAAGTAGTGCTGGACAGCACCGACACCATAAATCCTGCAGGGTTGTCTATAAATCCGTAGAGTACGAGAGGACGGAGATCTCTTCTGAACAGCACGTTGCAAGGTGTCCCAGATATGCTCAATAATGTCTGGGGAGTCTGATGGCCAGCGGAAGCTTTTAAACTCAGAAGAGTGTTCCTGGAGCCATTCTGTAGCAATTCTGGACCGTGTGGGATGTCGGACTGCCCTGCTGGAACTGACCAAGTCCTTCGGAATGCACAACGGACACGAATGGATGCAAGTGATCAGACAGGACGCTCACCTATGTGTCACCTGTCAGAGTCGTATCTAGACGTTTCAGGTACCCCAAATCACTCCAACTGCACTGCCCGACACCATTACAGAGCCTCCACCAGCTTGAACAGTCCCCTGCTGACAAGCAGGGTCCACGGATCCATGTCTCGACACCCGTACACATCCATCCGCTCGATACAATTTGAAACGAGACTCTTCCGACTAGACAACATGTTTCCAATCATCAACAGTCCAATGTCGATGTTGAGGGGCCCAGGCGAGGCGTGAAGCTTTGTGTCGTGCAGATATCAATAGTTCACGAGTGGGCCTTCGGCTCCGGAAGCCCATATCTATGATTTTTCGTAGAATGGTTTGCACGCTGACACTTGTTGATGGCCCAGCACTGAAATCTGCAGCAGTTTGCAGAAGGATTGCACTTCTGTCACGTTGAACGATTCTCTTCAGTCGTCGTTGGTCCCGTTCTTGCAGGATCTTTTTCAGGCCGCAGCGATGTCGGAGATTTGATGTTTTACCGGATTCCTGACATCCACGGTACACTCATTACGGGAAAATCCCCACTTCATCGCTACCTCGGAGATGCTGTGTCCGATCGCTCGTGCGCCAACTGTAACACACGTTTAAACTCACTTAAATCTTGATAACCTGCCATTATAACAGCAGTAACCGATCTAACAACTGCGGCAGACGCTCGTTGTATATAGGAGTTGCGGACCGCAGCGCCGTATTCTCCCTGTTCACATATCTCTGCATTTGAATACGCATTCCTATACCAGTTTCCTTGCAGCTACAGTGTATTTCATCGCATTGTAACGCATTTTAACACGGCGGACCATCAACCAACTGGTTGCTCTCCTACAGCGTTCTCTGTATGTGCTTTCATCACAACGGGAAAAAGGTGAGAACACGCAGAATGAGATTCAACGGCGAGCTATGTTCAAATCGCATCTTAAGTACAAGCTGAACATGATCATTTTCACTCCCGTTGCAGCCTTTGAGATCCATCCCACCTCAGAACAATTAGTAAATTCTGTGACACAGTTAGCATTCAATGTTTATTTAATGAATTTTACGGCATAAAAAATTACGATGCTCAGCACTAGAAGCAAAAGAACTTCCATTGGATCTACCAGTTCAGAATAATCGTCTCCCCAACGTAATCTCTGAAAACTCGTTCAACCCATAGTAAATTAAAAACACAGGTGAAAGATAAGTACTTGCTTTTATAGACACCCGCTAAAATATTCCTACCACGTGGGACTTTGCTCATAAAATGTTACGACATTGGAACACTGCTTGTGCACCATATCAACACGAATATTCCACTTTTTTCACGTTTTACACAATCAAAGGGATATCCGCGTATATGCGTATAGCACTAGCAAAATCGCACAGCAAGCTAGAGGGCACAGCTGAACTACTCGTTAAAGACTAACTTCTATCCCTGCTTGTTCCATCTCTCAGACACGACCAACACCGGTGACGTCGTTCAAATGGCTCAAATGGCTCTGAGCACTATGCGACTTAACATCTGAGGTCATCAGTCCCCTAGAACTTAGAACTACTTAAACCTAACTAACCTAAGGACATCACACACATCCATGTCCGAGGCAGGATTCGAACCTGCGACCGTAGCAGTCTCGCTGTTCCGGACTGAAGCGCCTAGAACCGCTCGACCACTGCTGCCGGCTACCGGTGACATGATCTGCTTTCGGTCAAATACCGTCACGATATCTTCTGAACGAAGGGCTCATTACATCTGCGAACATACGAGGGTTGTTTTTTAAGTAAGGGCCGTTCTCGCGTATAGTCCCGTAGTTCGCGCGGACGCCGCAACAAGCCTCCGCGCCACTTGCCGGCATCCTTCCCGTTCACACTGATGCAAGTTGCAGCTCTGTAGCTGACGTGTACGCATCGCTGTGCTACTTTATAATGTTTACGATTATTGAATCGCCCGCCGCGTGTGAGATACGGTCAGTGATACGTTTTTTGACGGTGAGAAGCCTATCAGCTGCAGAAATTCATCGTCAGTTAACAGAAGTTTATGGCTCGAATGCAATGAGTGAAGGTAAAGTGCGTCAATGGGTTAGAGATTTTAGAAATGGCCGTCAAAACGTCCATGACGAAGAACGCTCAGGCCGGCCCTCTGTGATCACTGATGATTTGGTGGCTGCAGTCGATACAAAGATTCACAATTTCCACTCTTTCTTTGGAATTTCCACAAGTTTCAAGATCGGTTTTGTACAAAATTGTGTCTGAAAACCTAAACTTTAAGAAACTGTGTTCTCGGTGGGTACCAGACTCCTCACAGAGGACCACAAAGGGAAGAGATTTGCCACTTCATTGGACTTTTTGAATCGTTCCGAGGAAGAAGGGGATGACATGTTGAGTCAAATTGTCACTGGAGATGAAACATGGGCATCCCATATCACTCCAGAAAGCAAGCGACAATCGATGGAATGGCGACACACAACCTCACCCGTCAAGGTCAAAGCCAAACAGACGCTGTCAAAGCGCAAGATTATGGCAACTGTGTTCTGGGACCGTCGCGGTGTTTTGCTAGTGGACTTTATGCCACGAGGAACGACAGTCAACTCAGATGCCTACTGTGCAACTCCAAAGAAGCTCCGCAGAGCAATTCAAAACAAAAGGCGCGGCATCCTGACAAAAGGAGTTTTGCTCCTGCACTATAACGCTAGGTCTCACACCTCTCAAAAGACTCGGGATTTGATTGATTCTTTTGGCAGGGAAGTTTTGGACCATGCACCATACAGCCCCGACCTTGCTCCTAGCGATTTTCACCTTTTCCGGTACCTGAAACACCATTTTGGCGGGCAGCGCTTCAATGACGACGATGAAGTGAAAGCGGCCGTGAACTCTTGGCTGTCGGAGCAGGCGGCCGAATTCTTTGAAGAGGAGTTGTATGGTATGACAAATGCTTAAATAAACAAGGCAACTATGTAGAAAAATAGGTAAAAGTGTGTAGAATCAGAAAATAAAAGTTTTTTGCAAAAGTATTTGTATCTTTTTAAAAAATAAAAACGGCCCTTACTTAAAAAACAACCCTCGTACTTTCTGTCGTCTGTCTTACGTGAGGCTGTTTGGAAATAGTACACAATGTGACGAATCCTTATTCTCACTACGGTTCAAGCCCGCGTCCGACCATCCTGATTTAGGTTTTCCACGGTTTCCCTAAATCGTTTCAGGCAAATGCCGGGATGGTTCCTTTGAAAGGGCACGGCAGACTTCCTTCCCCATCCTTTCCTAATCTGATTGACCGATGACCTCGCTGTCTGGTCCCTTCCCCCAAATCAGCAAACCAACCAACCTTATTGTTACTCGAATTAATCAAAGATTACCATTCTTTATCTGCCGGACGCTGTGGCAGAGCGGCTCTAGGCTCTTCAGTCCGGAACCACGCTGCTCCTACGGTCGCAGGTTCGAATCCTGCCTCGGGCATGGATGTGTGTGATGTCCTTAGGTTGGTTAGGTTTAAGTAGTTCTACGTCTAGGGGACTGATGACCTCAGGTGTTAACTCCCATAGTGCTAAGAGCTATTTGAACCATTTGAACTATTTATCTCACTGTAAATCGAAAGTGTATATGCTCACCGACTTTCTAGAATCATCGAGAGCCCCATTGGCATCTCCACGTAGGATCTCTTCCGCCCACGTCAGCAACGTACGCCTCTCTGACCGCCATCACCTTTACTAGCCAGGCTGTCCTTCCTCTCTAACCTTCGGAAGAATGGAAATCGTAGTAACAGCGTTGGTCTCTAAATATGACTTCTTCGCTACCTTTGCAACTGAACAGAACCCAAACCATTGGTGCGCTTTTGACGCGGATTGCAAGAATAAATACAATTTTCAATTTCATATTATCGAACAAAGGAAACAGTAATTCTCTTTTAAATATATTTCAGCTGTTACGTAAAACTGCATTCGCAACGAACGTGGGAAGGGAAATGATAAAAGCACTGCCACATATCAGCCCATATTTAAAGAACTCCATGTTGACCCGACTCACAAAAGTTTTTAATTTTGTACTATCATAAAGCCTCAGAAGTTTATCAGACAGCTTTCAATAGTATAACTTTGATTCCTTTCACTATCGTTTCTTCTTGCACCCTCTGTGACAAAATACACTGTCTGAAAAAAATGTGAAGCGCCTTAAGGCAGTCAGCTGTAAACCTACCTTCATACATGTATACACCATTGGAAAGTGTGTAAATGACTAGAGCTGAAGTTCTTTGTGACTGGTAAAATGGCCACCAGGGTGCATTAGTGCTGTACGTGTCTAGTGTTGTTACCAGGACTGGTAGGGTATGTAAGGAGCATAAGCAGAGTTCGACGTTGAGTAGTCACTGTGATGGTTACGGAGATGTCGTGAATTAGTATGAGACAGCGTTATCAGCACCTGACAGAGTTTGAAACGGGCCTCATTGTAAGTTTCCACTTCGCCAGCTTGTCGAATTGTTCCATAGTTTTCTGGGGCATTCAGATATGCGCCAAGCACATCACAACCCTTTCGTAAATCCACCTACCATAAAAAAAGCAATGTAATCCTTGCGACGTTCTATGTCATTTAGCACTCTTGGTCAGAGTCTAACGACAGCCAGATTAGGGAATTACCATCTCATGCACAGACTACTGTTAACGACACAACCCTAACTGCTGCGTTTGGTGTGGTACCGTGAACAAGAATCATTAACTGCTGATGAATGGCATCCAATTTTGTTCAGCAACGAATTGGTGTTCTGCATTATCCTGAATCAAGATAGTCGACGAGTATGGAAAGATCCCATTCTTGCAACGTTTTGGAGAGGTACAGCAGTGTTAGTCCAGATGGTGTGGGGAGCTACTGGGTATGACTTTAGATCATGGCTGGTAATTATTGAGAGAACTTTGACAACATAACAGTACATCACAGATATACTGCGTCTTTACGAGTTACCTCACGTGAAGCAGTATTGTGTTGCCATTTTTCAACAGGACAATGCCGTCCACACATAGCATGTATGTATATGCACTGTCTGCATGCTGTGAAGTACATCCATTGTTACTTGTTAGCTAGTGTCCAAATTGACATGTAACCTACTTTTGTAACTTAACATCCAGATTCCAATAGTCAGTATAGTCAATTCTTTCACACTGCAATAAAACTGCAGAGAATACTCAGTACTGCCCAATTGTTGCACTACTAATTTCTTTTCCTCCTCCGTTGTTTTTAATACAGTGAAGGATATCGGTTATTTCTGCAGCTTTGGGGGTATCTTTAGGTTGCTCAAGACAGGGAAATGAGCTTGGAAGGACCGCAGTGTGATAAGATTGTTTGGTGGTTGTTGGTTGTAAAGAGTAAGATAAGCAAAAGATAGAAAGAGCGATTATATCGATGATGGGAGCAGTCACAATCCGTGAAGCATGTGTGATCAACCCATCTTTAAACAATGATGTGTTGCTGTGAAAAGATAACTAAAAATTTTTCATCAGTGGTGAGCTTGTAATACAATGATGCTTTAAAAAAAGAAATTGGACTTCTTGATTAAATTCCTGAGTGACGATAGGTTCTAACACTGATCTTGCAGTATGTATTTAAAACTGCGTCAGTGGTGGCTGATCAATTTCACCATCATACTCAGATGAATGAGGTAGTACAACTGTTCCAGGTGATTTTCTGAAATGACATTTCAAAATCAGATTATGGCAAGGATTGTATCAAGTAATGAATGATTAAAACTATTATTCATAAAACCATGATTTAAGTACTACACATCCTTTACAATATCCCCTAATCAGGAGAAACGCTACCAAGAAAAAGATAGAAGACGTTGCCGAATCACCAGCATTTTTCTTTTAACTAACAACGAATAAAATTCAATCAGAGGACACACTCATATAAAACTCATGTTATCTTTGGGATCAGCAAGCCGTTGGGATGATTTTAAAACGTTTTATTACGTCATACAGTAAAGTTATAACTTAAGAATTACAACAATTATTAACTCATAAGACAGTACTTACTTCTTGTCGAAATTTAGCGTTAAGCCTGCATCCTTGAACCACATGTTGATGTTTTCAAACACAGCAATTTTTCCTTTCAACTATATGAGTGCTAATACTTTCTATTCCTATATTATCATCACAATTTGAATCTTTCGACAATACAAACGTGTCATTATTTGTGTGTATCAGAGATATCTGAGTATTTGAAAAAGAATCTTGTGGCACACATGCCTGATTGCTTCGAATTCCGATTATATGTTGCTATGTGATGGCTATGAAACTAATCCACCGTCCATTCTGTCATGCTGGTAATTAATAGAATTATGTACCACCTGTGTCTACTGTTTCACTATACATTTTTGGTTAGCTAGATCACGGTTCACACAATACAAAGACTTAACTAAGTTATTTACTAGCACTGGTAATAATTTATGATGCAGTACTCAAGTACATCATGTCAATGTAAATATCATCTGTTCGGCTGTAGTTATTGTTGTTTCTTTTGTTCAGTTACCCTTTTATGAATTCCAAATTATTTCCTAGTGCATATAGTCTACAATACAATTGAAGAGTTTCATTCATCTCAAATTCTATGATACGATGTATTCTGAAAATTTTCAAAATATTGTCAGTGATGAAAAAGTTTGATAACTCTTTAGCGCTGTTAAATCTCCGGATGGAAATCTGAATCTCCCTCCCGCTGAGAGCAAATTGAGTATAGGAACCACTGTATTACGTCACACATCCACTTCCAGTACTCAGTAGCACTTTCTATGTTTTCCTTAAAATATTCGGGTGAATAAGACGATAGTTTATTATACTAATTACACTCAAGTTATCCTCCTAATCCTTGTCCAGTATTTCGTATAACGCACATATCCATGTGAATCTGTGCCTTGGGAAACCCTAAAGGAAGTAGAAATGTGACAAATCTCTGAAAGGGCTTGCCTCGCGATTGTTGTATCCAATTTTTGTGACGCTGCCTCATTGATTACCTTACCTTTAGGCTGCAGACGAACCGACAACCTTCACGGAATCTAATCTGAACGGTACTTGCAGATGCGGGACGGCAACTTTAAGGATATAATATCTGGTTTGGTAGAGTGCACCTGTTTCTTGACACAGTCGCCGAAATGTGTCGATGTAGTTAACCGTTGGTTTCCTCTGTAGCTCCGCGAGACATTTGCCGTTCGTTAACTGGAATTTCTTACATAACCTGAAGGCTACTGAACGCTGCATATTGAATCACTACGCAACGTGCACCTGTCTTCATCCTGCTTTCACTCTAGCAATTACACGTCGATGTGTTTCATAGAGTAAGTACATTCTTTTATTAATTCTGTCCATTACCTTTGCCTGACGTAATACAACACAGTCTGGAAACCTGCAAGTACTAAAACTATAACATGCAGAAAGTGCTCTGGCCATACTTCTAGCCTGTTTCATTACTTTGCGTCTTTTTCTTATTTTTTATTTTATTTTTGGTTAATTTCACCTGTTAGTCCTGCCTGTTGGTGCCCTATTTATGTCAGAATCTGTAACATTTATTTCTTTATTTGTCTGTGGTGTTTACGGTACCGGTTCTCTTCGCGTTAAAAGTGTCAAGTAGTTGGCCAGCTGCCTTCTGCTATAACAAAGGATGTCGTGTGTGGACTGCCGCTACAGCTGGATCCGTGATCGGGAATGTGCTTCGATTAACGCGAGGTACGAGCGGTAATCAGCGGGTACATCAACCGGAGAAAGGCGATCTGCGCATAAACTCACCCAGTAACGACCCAGGTTTCCACAGAGTCCTCGTAATGTTGCACATTAAATTAACGACTGACTTGACTCTGCGCTCGACCGTGTTATCGTAAGTCGTTAAGCAACGGAGGATACCAAGCGACGAGGAAAAAAGGACAGGTCATTCCCGTGTTCAAGAACGGTCATTGACAGAGCAAGATAATTATAGGCCAATATCGTTGGCGTCAGTCTGTTGCAAAATCATGGAACACGGTTTATTCTCAAGCGTTATTGTGGTTTTTGGAGTAAGGATAACACAATGGTACGATATAATGTTTCGTATTCCTGTGTTTTCCTCTTTTCTTGTTTCCTGTTTTGTTTTCTTCGTACATTGGATGATTTATTATAACACAGCTTGTGTAACTTTGTCTCTTTGGGCAACTTTGTTACTGAATGCGTTATGCAGTTGCTATGCATGGGACGGCTACTTTTATTTTCCTGTCGTTGCACATTTGTTAACATGTTATTTAAATTGTGAAATTGTAAGTCACTGTTACAGATGTACTCAATGCTAAACGATATGTGTTGAGCTGTGAAACGTATCAAGAGGTCAGAAGCAGAGTACTGCAAGTCGTGGCCCTAGTGAACGTCGAGCAGAGTATCACTAACAGTGATTAGATTATGCTGTAACTGTCAAGTAGTAGTTATCTAATGGGCACCGGCCGCGATAACGATCTTATTTCAGGGTCAATGTGAGGACTTCCGGTGTCATGTTACACCCCACCCCTTCCCAAATGCCAATTTTGCGCGGTCATCTGGGGCAAACTCCTTCCTACCTGCGCATCATTGACAATTCTAGCAGGTAAATTCAGTGTCATGGAGTAACTCCATACCGGTCATGTTGTGTTGCGTTGCTTGAAATTGGCAGGTAACCCCTATACATCTCTCGACCAATGGGAGCACATTAAAACGGGGAAAACCCTTCCCCTCCTCCAGGGCCAGTAAGATTCCAGCTCCCATCCTGTCAGTTCATTCTTTGTAACTAGTTCAACTGCCTAGGTCTCTTCATTCAATGTTTGTGCATCATGATGAGTCTTTCATGTTTGATATAAAAAATTGTTATTAATGATTGTACTAAAGTGAGAGGATTTGGAATAATAACAGTGATACAACAAATTAAGTAATAGTTTATTAATAAAAATTTCTTTTGCAGTTCAATTTGTTAAGAATATTGTTTGATTTTGTATTAAGATCTTTTTCCTTTGTTGGTTTATTTACAAAGTTACTTTTTCTCTAAATAACAACAGTTTGCTAAGCTATTATTGTATTCTGATGACATATATACGTCGGTTTACTTACAGAGTTATTCTTTTAGAATTTTATGTACATCAGTAATACGAGGGTCGTTCCGAAAATAATGGCACCTATTTACTATCAAAAACAGTCTTGATCACAATTTTTTTTATTACGGTGACCGGTTTCGACCACTACTGTGGTCATCTTCAGACCAATGAGTAAGAACCTTCTACTGCTGGAGAATCACTGGAGATTCTGCAGCAAAAGGAGGGTCTTACTCGTTGGTCTGAAGATGACCACAGTAGTGGTCTAAACCGGTCACCGTAATAAATAAATTGTGATCAAGACTGTTTTTGATAGTAAATATTTGTAACACATTTATCGCTGTCACTCCCAGATTGTATTCAAAAGTAATTAATGCCACCTATTCTTTTGTGGTGACTTTGGATGTCCGCGGAAGATGTCGTTGGTGTATCGCTAATGCTTGAACCTTTCTCTTCCACTTGCAGGTGGTTCCGTTGTTCTGCGGTAGTTGGCACCAGCAGAGGAGTGTTCTTAAATGGAGTCTGATACTAACGCTTGTATAAAACAACGGTGTATTATTGCATTCCTCAGTGCTTAAGAAACTGCGCCGCTTGAAATCGATGGACGCTTGCTAAGGTGTGTGTAGACGATACAATAGACGTGAGAAATGTGAGGCGATGGGTACGGCATTTTCGAGGAGTTGAAAAGTGTGTGCATGACAAGCCATCCATGCACAGCTGTCATCCCTCGCAATGAAGAGCGTCTTGATCAAATCACCCGTGCTGATCGATGGATAACGACCAGAGAATTGTGTGCAAAGCTGAACGTCGGCTGTAACGCCTTGTAAACAATGTTGGAATATCTTGGTTACTGTAAAGTGTATGTGAGATGGGTCGCGCGGATGGTTACAAAAGAACAAAAAACTCTTCTAACGGAAATTTTTTGGCACCTGTTGGACCAATATGAACCTGAAGATGACAATTTTCTGAATAGCATCGTAACTGCAGATGTGTTGTCACCACTACGAGACGGAAATCAAAAGACAGTCAATGGAATGCCGAGTTTCGAATTCTCTGTCAAAGAATAAATTCAAGGCACAGCCGTCCGCAGGCAAAGTGATGTGCACAGTCTTCTGGGACAGCCAGGGTGTGGTTCTTTTCGATGTCCTGCAACCTGGAGAAACTGTCAATTCAGCACTCTACAAGACGACACTGATTAAGCTGAAAACGCGAATTTCGGGGGTAAGGCCAGAAAATAAGACCAACTTTCACCTGCAACATGATAACGCCGGGCCCCCACCAGTTTTGCGACGACACAACTAATTGAAAAATTCGGCTGGACTGTCTTACCGCAGCCACCGCACAGTGACAGTGCCTTCAGGCTTCAATCTCTTTGGGCCTCTGGAAGATGGACTACGTAGCGAACATTTTCAAGACTCGGATGCTGTTGTCAAAGCTCTACGGAAGTGGTTAGCCTTAGCCAGTTTCGATTTTTACAAGCGCGGCGTGCAGGCTATGGTTCATCGTTGTCAAAAGTGCACAGCGAATGTTGGTGACTATGTGAAAAAATTGACAGTCTGTAGCTAACATGTTGCTCTGTTTAGCTGTGCTGTTGTGATTAATGTATCTCCTGTAGAGCCCATGAATAAAAATAAGAGTCATTAATTACTATTAAGTACACAAAGAAGTTAATTAATACACTTTCCATTGAATTTGAAATTGTTCTTTTTCATTCTATTTACATTTTTATTATAGATGATTCTATGTACGTTATTCACTTTTTTAATACTGATTCGTTTGATCAATCTCCCTACACATTTTTCTTTGTGTGATATATACAGGGTAAAAAAATTGGCGCACTCGAACTTGCAGCACAATTCCTCGTATACTACCAATACAAAAATGTCTGTCACAAAATTAGGTCCTGCGCATCTTCCCCACAGTAAAAAAAAAAAAAAAAAAAAAATGGTTCAAATGGCTCTGAGCACTATGGGACTTAACTGCTGTGATCATCAGTCCCCTAGAACTTAGAACTACTTAAACCTAACTAACCTAAGGACATCACAAACACCCATGCCCGAGGCAGGATTCGAACCTGCGACCGCAGCGGTCGCGCGGTTCCAGACTGTGTAAGTAGGCTGTTTAGGTTTTATTGGTAACGCCACCTCCGTATGAAAATCACTGGCTGTGCTGTGTGCAGTCTGTGGCTGCTTTGCATTGTTGTAATACTCGCCATTGTAGTGTTAGGCAGCTGGCTGTGAACAGCGCGTAGTGTTGTCAGTTGGAGGTGAGCCGCCAGCAGTGGTGGATGTGGGGAGAGAGATGGCGGAGTTTTGTAATTTGTCATGAACTGCTATATATATGATGATATCAAGGTAAATACATTCTTTGTTCTCTATTAATATCTTTCATTTGCTAACTATCCCTATCAGTAGTTAGTGCCTTCCATAGTTTGAATCTTTTATTTAGCTGGCAGTAGTGGCGCTCGCTGTATTGCAGTAGCTTGAACAGCGAAGATTTTTGTGAGGTAAGTGATTTGTGAAAGGTATGGTTTAATGTTAGTCAGGGCCATTCTTTTGTAGGGAATTTTGAAAGTCAGATTGCGTTGCGCTAACAAAATATTGTGTGTCAGTATAAGCACAGTCCTGTAAAATTATTAAAAGGGGACGTTTCATATGTCGACCCTTAGCCTAGGATACCTCACTGGAATCTTCTGATTTTTTCTTGTAGTTTGTGTAATTAGTGTAGATTTTGTTTATTGCTAGCGCGTAATTGTAGAGAGAATCTCCTTTGTAGTTGCAGTATTTCATTGTTGTACAGTAAAACAGGTGTGGCACGCATGTAGATTTGTACCAAGTATTTCGCAGCTGCAATTAACTAGATATTATTTTCAGAGTTATGTTAATGTGTTTTCTTATTTTTGCTCTTCAAATTGTGCTTTTCTGAGTGTCGTGTGAAATACTGTGACAATAATGGCGTGTGAAAAACGTAATACTAGGCTCCAAACTAAATTGAGAAATGACAGTGAAGAAGAAAGCAGTGTGTTAGCGCCGCAGAGTAATGAATTAACTAATGTTCAAAGTAGTAATTTGGTAATTGCACATAGGGAAATGGAGCGGGCGGCAAACAATGGTGTAGACAGTGAAACAATTAGAGAACAGGGAAGCATTATCGATCGATCGGTCGGCAACAGCTCGCCTCAGGAATCTGAAATGACAGGAAATAATCTCGCAAATATTGTAGACTCAGGTTTTGGGTCCTCACCGTTTTCTCAAATGAGTCAAGACACATTTTCTGATTGTCAAAATGTGAATGTTGCCGGTGCAACTTCACTGCCGAATAGCACTGAGGAACATGTTTCAGACACCAGTGCACTGTTATTACAATTAATGCAACAAATGGGACAAAAGCTTCAAAAGTTAGACATAATGGAACAAAATCTTCAAAAGTTAGACACAGTGGAACAAAATCTTAAAAAGTTAGACACAACACTTGAACAAAATCAGAAACAAATAGGACAAAATCTTCAAAAGTTAGACGCAATGGAACAAAATCTTCAAAAGTTAGACTCATTGGAGCAAACTCTTGAACAAACACGCGAGGATTTAACTACTGAGTTACATCACATTGAATCGAAATGTCAAAAAGTCTGTAGTGACGTAAAAACACAAATTTGTGAGCATTTCCAACCTATTTTTTCGCGTCATGAAAATGCACTACAGAATCACGAAGCAGCCATAAAAGAACTGCAAACTACTGTTCATGAAAATCATGAGACCTTGCAAGCTAAATTTGACTCAGTTGCATCTACCGATTCGGTTACGCAACTTGCAAAAACTCAGGAAAACTTGAAGGACACAGTAGATTCGATTTCAACACAAATGGACACTCTGAAACTTGGTTCAGAAAAACACACTGAGGAAATGTGTTCACTATCGGAGAAAGTAGCCGAACTTTCGGATCAGGTCACTAACTTATCTACAAAGGTAGATGATGATCTGAATGACACAAGATCTGTAGCCTTCACTGACACAGAAGAGTATGAACAAATTAGAAAATTGAAACAAAATCAAAATCAAATCAATACACAGTACAAAAGAGAAATCCGGGAAGTACAAGATCAGTTGACGCAGGTAATACAAGAATATTTCAGAGGACACTCGCGCTCCAGTACAGGAAGAGGAACATAGAAATACGGAACAGCCACAAAATAATAACACAGCGCATTTCGGAAATTATGAAAGAAATTGGCAAGGTGCACCGAATTTTGAAGTGGAACCGACGAAACGACGTAACAATGACTGATATGCGACTCGCCGACATGATGACTTTGACTATAAGCTGTTCATTACTACACGTAAATTCAAAACGTTTAAAAATTCAGCCAACGACATTCATCCACAAGCGTGGCTCCATCAATTCTCTCATTGTTTTCCCCCCAACTGGTCATTGGAGCACAGGTTAGAATTTATGTGTGGCTACTTGGAGAATGAACCAGCTGTAAGAATGCGATCGGTCATTCACGATTGCCACAGTGAAGGAGAATTTTACCATGCCTTCCTTTCAGCATATTGGTCTCAAGCTACACAAGACCGAGTAAAACATAGCATCATGATGATGAAACACTTTGAACAATCTGAATTTTCCAGTCTTATGAAATATTTTGAAGACATGTTGCATAAGAATCAGTATCTTTCAAACCCATACAGCCCCTCAGAACTCATCCGCATTTGCTTACTCAAATTGCCTGAACATTTACGACATATTATTTTAGCAGGACGTTGCAAAGACGACATTGAAGCTTTTCAGGGACTCCTACAAGAATTAGAAATTGACACAGACAGTCGCCGGATGCGAAAACAGGAAAACAATCACTACAGGACACATACGTCACAATTTCGTGACGACAGAAACAATAACTGGACACGACAAGGCTATTCTTACAACGCAAATCGTGACCAAAACAGACACCACCCATATGACAAACACTGGCAGAGTAATAGTTACAGGGAAAGATCGCATTTCCGAAGTAATGAATATGACAGAGACAATCATAGAAACAGACAATATTGGAACCAAAATAAATATTATCAGGGGAATAACTTTAGACGCAACGGTCCAGCGCGCAGTTTCGATTCTGGGAGAAATTCTCCACCACGTGACCGACAAGAAAGAAACTATGGCATCTACCGACATGACGACAGACGATATGATCGTAACGAAAGACCTGAATTGCATCAGAACTGGCGAGATTCAAACAGAGCTGGGCCCTCTCAGCAAGGCGAATTTGTAGAAGTTCGGTCTCCTAATCCCAATAACGACGCGCGCCAACAAAGAAACAGACAATGACTCGCACAGCAGGCAGCCGCGTGCGCCGGCTGGCTGGGAGAAAAATAACATAGACGCTAACCTTGAGAAAAATTCCAGTATTCTTTACCGACTTATACCGCATTCTGCACCACATTTCACATGTAAAACCGTTTATTGAGAGATAATGTGCTTTTTTAACTTGAGATTTTAATGCAACATTTTGGTTTATTTGAAAATACATTCTGAAATTAAAGTGCTTTCTGAGAGATACCAGATGACACAGAGGTTAGTTTATGTGACAGCTACACGACTGTATCACGACGCTACTAATGTGTGACACAATTTACATTGTTGCTTTTGCGGTGTATCTGTTTTATATCTGCACAATTTTTCTGAATTCTTCTGGAAAGTAAAACATGTTTTAGTAGTAACTTTTGTGGTATAGCAACAATGAGACAGCCTTTTTCGTGGCACAACAATACGTTACAGCACAGTACTTTCCTCATCACGGCAATAAGCGTAATAACTAAGATATCTATACGCAAAGCATTTCACTTTTGTGTATCATGAGGTAAGTACATTGACTTCTGCAGAACTTAGCTTTCGGAGGACGATAACTACGACACTTCCACAGATTTATCTTACAGCAAGACGCACATTTAGCGCTACAGGACACGCATTTGAGTGATTAATTTTGTACTTAAAACATTTATTTTTAAAGATTTTTAAATTGCAAAGAAAGTTTTCCATGATACATTTCATTCAATTGCTGTAATCTGTAACACCTGAGGGTATAATTACATTAATCCTCAGGGGGGTACACGCTTACTTTGTGTACCATGTGGGTGGCAACCACAAGGAACCCTAGCTAATATGGTATTTGCTTATACAACTTTACACATCGGTGCCATATTTCTCCAACACATAAATTACACAGCTATCTGATTATTTGACAGAGAAATAAACATTCTTTTTACTACGTCAGTGACAGATGTTTACGCAATTACACAGTTGGATAACTTCACACTTACAAAATTGTATGTTGTTTGTACTTTGTGAACTGTTCATATTTTTTCAGAACCATTGTGATACTATGAGAGCTTTGAATGATGTATTTGGTATGGGATCATGATTTTTGAAGTGCGTTTGAGGCGGATGACACTTTTGACATGAGCAGAGAATTTTTTTAGGTTTTGAAATTATTGGAGGAAGCTACGACGATTTTGAGAGCTGACTGAGGTTATGATGTTATTTTTACGACGACTATGTGTATTATGTTGTTGCGGTATGTGTATGATCAATAAGCTGATGCTATATAAGGAATGTGATTACGTGTTTATATGTATATGAATAATGAATAGAAGTTAGGGACTATGGTTTGTGAAAAAGGTTGTTGGAAACTAAGAATCGTACTTTAAGAGTTATGAAATGTGTGTATATGCGTGAATGTATCACAATGCTGGCGAAAATTTTTTGGATGCTGTTATATTTATAGGATTTTGTTTCTACAGATTTGTAACCCAGATTCTTGACCTGTGAAATATTTTTATATGAGACTGTCACTGTAGCGGAAACTGGTGTCGTAAATATTTCCGTACGAAAGTTAAGTGACCACCTGCACATTATGCGTTGTGAGCGGCCAGGTGTGCCAGCCGCCTTGAGAAAAAGCCATTAGTGTGTGGCGCAGGTGGTAGAAAAAAAAAAAAGGGGGAGGCCATTATCCTCGCTATTGACATTCGTTTGTAGAAAGCATCGTAAATATGACACGCTAATAATAGCTTGGAAACAGTCTTACATCTGCACACCTGATTAGGACAAGTGTCTATCTACGAGAATTGAGAGAAATGCCATATGGCTTGCTTTATGTATTTATTTACTCATTTTGTTTAATATCTAGTTTCTAGCTGCACTGCAGCACTGGTTAAAATAAAATTTTATAGATGTACTAATATAAATATTTTCTGTCTCCAGATCCAGTAAATAATAGTTTTGTGATATATTTCCAAAAAATGAGGGAGCATAAAAAGACATTTCCCTTCACAGGAATTGCATAAACAATTTCTTTACGATTTGGTAACTTATCTGCTGGTGTAAGTTCTCGTGATGCATCACTCTAGTGTTAAGATGTGACATAGGTATTAGACATGGCCATTTTTAGTGTAATATTTTTTCTGCTTGAGCTATGTCATGTTTAGGTATAAGTTGCTGCTGTTTGCCAGGCATAGTGTTATTGAATTTGACTTTGTATTATTCTGTTAAGCCAGTTTTACTAATGATTTATTTTTATTGTTTGCTGCACATTGCCTTAGATTAGTTGTAATATTACAATTGCTTTGCTAATTTCTTAATGCTGCTTGCTTCGCAAATCTGCGTTTTTTTTCATTGCTGTTTATATTAATTGTTTTATGTGATGCTGCATTGCCTCGTCCCTTGGTATATATATCTGAGCTCAGTAGATTTAAGTTAGCTTAAGAGGGGGTATACTATATAAGAAACTAACTATGATGAATTTATAAGAAATGCATTGAGAAGCTATCAGAAAATGGTTTGGCAAAAAAAAAAAAGGATACCGTACAATGGAGAAAAACTATTTTTGACAGAGGATGTGAACAGAATACAGAAAACAGGCTTAGATAGGACTTTTGGGAATAATGATGAACGAAGGGAGATCTCCATGCAAAATACTGCAGTAAAACAAACCCTGTCCTTTCCTTTTGTGTTATCCCACTATGTGTTTGTGTACCCTTGTGTATTTCTTTTCTTCCTGTCTCTGTGTAGTTTCATAGAATTTTTTTTCTCTTCTAATACTAAGCTACATTCACTATGATGAGGAATACTGTTATCCTCAAATATAATTTGCATTAATAATGTTATTTTCTTTGTAAAGATGTTTAGACATTATTTATTCTGTTCTGTGTTAATGCTTAGGTGTGAAGTCGATGTTTCAAAAGTTATTCTGATCTTTTATGTATGAACTTATGTCATAATTCCTGTAACACTGATGTATATGTTTATTTCGATTCTTTTGTAAAGCCCATATTACTACAAATATTATCTGTATTATTATGTTTTTAATGGTGTATTTTGTACCTTTGTAATTGTATTCTTATGTTATAAAATTGTAATTGACAGCAGTTCATCAAATTAAGCAACTTGTAAGTTACATTTCACTGCACACGTTTTTGTTGGTCATAGTATATGGACAATATGTGAGAAGTAGGGACTGTTAGTGTTTGCACGTGTGTTAATAATTCAGCAAGGGACTGGATAACAGCATTGCTGGTTCTGAGGACAATTCCAAAAACTTTGTGAGTGCACAAGTGGTGGTTATGGACTTGCTACATTGTCCGCAAGACTCTTCGATGGTGATTGTGCACCTGCACAGTCGCAGCAGATGGCTGCTGGCCATCTCTACAAGGACTGCAGTGGGTCTGCACCTCTGGTGGCCCACCAATACCACAATCTCTACCAGGACTACAGTGGGTCTGCTCTGTGATGACCTACCCACCAATACTCTTCAAAACTTCGACTGACTCTGTTGTGGGTTTGCTCTGTTGTGGCCCATTACCTGTCAGCATGTCGAGAGTCAGCACTGTCTTTCCGTTGGAAGGACAACACTACTTCTTCAAGACTGCACGGAAATCCACTACTTTCGTGTGCATTTTCTTCTACTGCTCAGACTTTGAGAAAAACACTACTATTTTACCGTCAAGAACGACTAGGACTGTCTTTATGGACTGTGAGAAAGTTTAGCTTTTGACCAACATTGTATCAATAAGTGTGTGCATTTGATTTCTTTGTTATTGTAATTATGAAAAATTTTTTTAAATCTGTATTGGCCACTGCCCAAACCAATTTGTAAAATTTTTTGTGGGGAGCATGGGGGCTATGTAAGTAGGCTGTTTAGGTTTTATTGGTAACGCCACCTCCGTATGAAAATCACTGGCTGTGCTGTGTGCAGTCTGTGGCTGCTTTGCATTGTTGTAATACTCGCCATTGTAGTGTTAGGCAGCTGGCTGTGAACAGCGCATAGTGTTGTCAGTTGGAGGTGAGCCGCCAGCAGTGGTGGATGTGGGGAGAGAGATGGCGGAGTTTTGTAATTTGTCATGAACTGCTATATATATGATGATATCAAGGTAAATACATTCTTTGTTCTCTATTAATATCTTTCATTTGCTAACTATCCCTATCAGTAGTTAGTGCCTTCCATAGTTTGAATCTTTTATTTAGCTGGCAGTAGTGGCGCTCGCTGTATTGCAGTAGCTTGAGCAGCGAAGATTTTTGTGAGGTAAGTGATTTGTGAAAGGTGTAGTTTAATGTTAGTCAGGGCCATTCTTTTGTAGGGAATTTTGAAAGTCAGATTGCGTTGCGCTAACAAAATATTGTGTGTCAGTATAAGCACAGTCCTGTAAAATTATTAAAAGGGGACGTTTCAACTGTAGCGCCTAGAACCGCTCGGCCACTCCGGCCGGCTTCCCCGCAGTAAATGGGCATTAAAGACTGCAGTGTGGCAACACTGTAATCACATGTGCTTTAACTGCCTCTATCAGCAAATAGGAGTAGTGCTGTGCACTTTGTGTAATGGATAGCGTTTTGGGTTAGCATGCAGGTGGTCGAGGGTTCATTTTTTGCTAGTGGCATATTTGCTTTTATGAGATAAATTTAGTCTGGGTGGTTGTATCTGACATCTCAGTCGTCATAGAAGGTCGACTACAAACCATTTGTGCTTACGTACCATTAACACAGAAATAGCAATACAATCGATTACATTGGTTAGCTTTTAAAGAAGTCTTTTGCACGTAGTAGACGCAAATTCTTTCGCGCCACTGCATCAGCTAGATTCCAAAGCCGTTTTTGTGTACCCTGCCCTAATGGTCCCACTGATTAGTACCAACTACTGTCCTTGCCATGTTCAGATCCATTACATTTCGTAACGGCCTCACGCCACCAGTACGGCTAGCAACCTGAGTTGTAAATAGTTTGCAAACTCTGTTACCATTTGTATGCATTACCGCTATGGAACCTCTAAGTATACCTTTCAACATTAAGTCTGATAAGTGCATGTTGTTTGATAGGTGTCTCCATGCATCATCATAATTATTATTTTTATTATTATTATTATCGATTGCTGACCGCTGTGGCCGAGCGGTTCTAGGCACTTCAGTCCGGAACAGCGCTGCTGCTACGGTCGCAGGTTCGAATCCTGCCTCGGGCATGGATGTGTGTGATGTCCTTACGTTAGTTAGGTTTAAGTAGTTCTAAGTCTAGGAGACTGAAGACCTCAGCTGTTAAGTTCCATAGTGCTTAGAGTCTCAATTTATCATCGATCGAAATCGAAATGTGGAAACATCACGCCGAATACCTTTAGGGAGACAGTATGATTCGAAAAAAACATTTTACAATTAGCAGTGACGGGATGAATCATGCAGAACAACAGCTCTAATAGAGGTGATGCGCGTCAGGTGGAACAGCCCGCTGCATCTAATGACACGTTTATACTGTATGCACTGTTCCCCAGACAGGGACTAGCTCCCAGCGGAGTAGAGTGCCCGTGACAGACTCCACGTATATTCACACACATATGGAATTTTCTCCTCGTGTTGTTCTAAAACATTGTGCCAGACGTATGGCGTACGGGAACGATGAATTCTGGTCCTTGATGCATCTGATAACCGGTCTGGTGTTGCCGCTCGTGAATATGCTGCTAAATGCCGTGGTCGACATAAAAACGAGTTTTGTAGTCTGGAACTTCGCCTTCGGGAGACAGGTTCTCTTCTTCCACCGTCGCGTGACAGAGGTTGTCCACGGACTCGCTGCACTCCAGCTACTGAGGAAACTGTTCTGGAGGTCAAGAGCCCCAGCGAAGTGCACGTAGCGTAGCAAGACCGTGTACCGCAATGCACTTTCCTTGACGTGTTGCACGAACATGGGTTGCACCCCTATCATAATTCTTTAACATAACACCTGCGTCCTGCAGACCACCGTCTGCAGGTGCAATTCTGTGAATGGCTCCAACAACAACAGGAAACCAACGACGACTGCATACCCAATGTCATACGGTCGGATGAAACAGCGTGCACTCGTGTAGGTGTCTTCAATGTGCACAATTATCACCACTGATGTGGCATTAACACGCATGTCATCCATGACCGTGGATATCAAGTTCGCTTTGGCGTCAACGTCTGGGCCGGAATATTGGGAGGCAAGAGTTTGAGTCCCTACTTGTTGCCTGACTTGCCGGAGGTATTACACATTCCTTTCAAACTGTTTGCTTGATGCACTGCAAGGTGTTCTACTTCATGTTAGCAGAGGTTATGATTCCAGTATGATGGTGCACTTCCACTCTTTGGAATTAATTTGCGACGATATTTAGACTGAACATTTCCAGGGAATTGACTTGGACGGTGCATGGGGGCTTAATTAAATAGAAATGCAAATAATTTTAATTTCTTGCTTTAGTAGCTGTCTGTTCGATTACGTAGTCTCGTAAACGGTTGGCCCTGACTAGTATTATTACGCTATCTGACTGCATAGAACAATAACAAAGAATGAAATGGAAATTTTCATTAACACAATTAATTAATTAAGTCCCCAGCAACTATAAAACCTACGAAACCAAAGCACAATTATAACTGTTCTGTGTGTGGAAGTATGACTCAACGTACGCATCTGGCATGGTTCTTCTTCAAAAACACAAGAAATTTTAAATATCATTTATACTGAATTAATTAAAGAAAATAGAAATACTACAATTGCGCAAGAAAACCAGGATTACACTCTAATCCCAGAACACAAGCCAGATGCTTTGTTGACTGAACCTGTAATGAAGCATTATTTACGACATTAAATAATGAAAAATAAATCAAGTTTCGTTACCTTCATATATTGACCAAAATCACTCTAATCATTACAATATATCTCCACACCGACTCGCTATTCCCACATCTCAACAAGAACTTTTCAGTATCACATCTCAGCAAGCACTCTCTACTAGCACATCTCAACAAACACTGACTACTACGAGTTCTCAACAACCACTGACTACTACGAGTTCTCAATAATCACTGCCAGTGGAGGCGGCAGAACAATACTCTCTAGCGCGATCTCTGGCGCTGTGGCTCAGTGTAGCCACCTTTCAACGGTTATGTGCAGTTGTATGGCCTCCACGTTCATCTGACCTAAGTAAAAAAAAAAAAAAAAAGGTTCAAATGGCTCTGAACACTATGGGACTTAACTTCTGAGGTCATCAGTCCCCTAGAACTTAGAACTACTTAAACCTAACTAACCTAAGGACATCACACACATCCATGCCCGAAGCAGGATTCGAACCTAAGTCCCCTGGATTTCTCCCTCTGGGGACACTTTCAAGAGCACATGTACTTTACTCCGCCGACACATGCGGAAGAACTCATGCTGCTCCTGTATCTGTGGATGCAGCCATGTTGCGAAGAGTCCAGAGCTGTATGATCCAGAGGGTCGCGCAGTGTTTGTACATGCCGGGGGTCGCTTTGAGCACCTGCTCTGAGGACAACGTATTCTTTTGTAAACGTCGTGCAGTCATTAATATGGAAATTATTTTTGTCACTGGCTGCTAATACTGTATGTTATATCTGAGAGGACGTATTGCAGGTACTATAGCAGATGTTGAGTTATTAACTGTGCTCTAGTCTGTAGCATCTCAAAACTGATATTGTTTTCTATTCTGTCGTGTGACACGTCATTTGTTTCAGCTGTCTATTTCTGACTTGTGTGACCACGTTTTTTGCTATTTTTCACTGTTACAAAACACTGTACTATGTAAATGTAGGACTCGTGTGGCCTAAGACATGGTGTTCACTGCAGTACTGTACGGCAGAGTGAAATTGAGAAATCAAAGTAAATACGCCTCCACCCAGAATCAAATCCTCGACCTCCCGCATGCTAACCCAAATCCATTGCACGTACTGCACAGCAGAATTGTTAAAACTTCTGTCATTCGCTGGCTCTCATTGTGAGAGGTGATAAAATTCACAATATGTAAACTGGAGTACTTTAGCATCTGTGATAAAAGACCAGTAGCTGTTAGTTTATTTTTAAAAAATGCAAAGTGACTAAATTTTTGTCAATATTATGTTCCATGAAAGATGTCACTTACTTATCAAAAGTCAAATTTAGATCCCGAGTGCTGAAAAGTAGCATGAAATTATGCATACAAGTCTCGAGGATCTTAAATTAAAGCCTCGTCCCTATTATAGTTCTTTTCTTGATGAAGTACCTCCAAAATATCAAGAACATGGTTTCGAGTTTCGTATCACCATAATATAAGATTCATTGCAGCATAGAAGTGCTACGGTACATGTTTTGCAAATTCTTAGATAACTGGCTTATAAATTTAAATGAAGGATTAGGGGATTTAGATAGGAAAGGAGTATTTAATATGATGTACCCTAAAAACCTTAAAATGATGACGAATTTAGCAATAAGCAAATGACAGTAATATACGCACTAATTAATTCTGTGACATCAATGAGTTTAAATGAGCTGTTCAACAGTAGATGCAGTAGAATGAGTTTCAAAAAGCTGGAAGAGTTGATTTATGTTAGTAAGATGTGTATAAAATTCTCTCGTATGGATATAATTGTAAAATACGTCGCTAGTATTTCTCTACATACAGTTGACTGCGAGCGAGGGTTTACTTGCATGAAAATATAAAAACGGGAGTCAGAAATCGTTTTCTGTGGAAAGAAAAAACTTCTGAAAATCTGATACTGTAGGGCTATTTCGCAATGACTTTGGTTTTGTTTTTGAAGTGGCATTCATTGTGTGGAGTATGCATAAAAACCGACGTATCCAAATGTCTTATGTGATATGATATAATGTAATATGTGATATGATATAATGTAATGTAAAATACGCAAATCAATAACGAATTTTTTTTTGCGTGGCCATCCTCCGCAGCAAGCACAGAAATATTCGTTTCGTAAATAAAAACTGCCTTTTCTTGCTACACTGGAAGAAATAAAATATTGTGCAACAAGAAAAGGGGTTTTTATTTACAAAGCAAATCAATACTGGCAGTTTACTGTAGTGTAGACATAATATGGAATGTGTGGACCCACATGTGTAAAAGTTTATTTGAGGAAAATAATAAAATGTCATTTAGCAAATGACTGTTAAATTCAATCCATTATACACGTTTTTCACCTATAAATCCCTCACTAATAGTATAATTTACAAAATTTTCTACTAGCAGGATTTTGCACGAACTTTTCATACTTTGCATAAATGTAAATTTGCATTTATGAGTTTTTGCGACATTATTTTATCTTCCAGATTAAACCAAGGTTCAGAATCCGGCGTCACCCCTTCCGCAACGCCGTGGAGCTTCACGTCGTCTAGAAGCGGACACCCAGTAACACACGCAGCCTGCCTACGTCACTGAGGGTGCTGTTTCCTGTCTTGAGGTAGAGGAGCACGCCTGTAGCGAGACGCTACTAGCCTTAGACACGTGTAAAAATGTTTTACAAACCCGAAGGCTATCCCAATAGCACTCTGCGAGGAATAAAGAAAAGACGTCTCTTTGCGGGAAAACGTCCACATAGGAGAAACGCTGGTATTGTCTGCCAACTGCACGTCTTAGCACTAAAATCATAACTCCCTAACGTTAACCAAGTTTTTTGAAGGATGTGTTAAGATCATTATGTATTCATCTTAGGAACTGACGCAAGAATGTTATCGTGGCCAGTATCCCCACTAGATGACTACTGCGAAGAGTGATCAATAAGTAATGCAACATTTCATTTCATGGCGAGTTTAGGTTGAAAAAATGCATAATTTGTTGTGGGACATCGTGGAATATCTTCGCTTTAGGCCCCACAATTCCTTGAAGTTTCGACAGGTGGAGGCACTGTACATAGTCTTCAAAATGCAGTCTTAAAGGAGGTGTGTTCCAAGCGGTGAACTGTCAGTGAGTTTCCTTTGGCGGAGAGCGAGAGCGTCTCAGATGTTCATAGGCGCTTGGAGATCTGGCAGAGGAAAAACACACTGTGAACCGTTGCGCGAGGCGCCTGTCATCCTCGCAATAAGGTCGCGCAAGCTTGTCCGATTTCGTGAGCGCCGGCCAGCTGCACATACACTAACCAAAAGTATCCGGACACCTGACTCATAATCACTTACAAGTTCGTGGTGCCCTCCATCGGTAATGCCGAAATTCAGTATGATGTTGGCCCACACTAAGCCTTGATGATGGCTCCCACTCTCGCAGGCAGGTGCTGGAAGGTTTCTTTGGGAATGGCAGCCCATTCTTCACGGAGTGCTGCACTGAGGAGAGCTATCGATGTCGGTCGGTGAGGCCTGGCGCGAAGTCGACGTTCCAAAACATTCAAAAGGTGTCCTAACTGATTCGGGTCAGGACTCGGTCCAGACTAGTCCATTACAGGGATGTTACTGTCGTGTAACCGCTCCGCCACAGCCCGTGCATTATGACGTTCGATCGTGTTGAAAAATGCAATCGCTATCCCCGAATTGCTCTTCAGCAGTGGGAAGCAGGAAGGTGCTTAAAGCATCAATGTAGGCCTGTGCTGTGATAGAGCCACGCAAAAGAACAAGGCGTGCAAGCCCCCTCCATGAAAAACACGGCCACACCACACCGCCACCACCTCCGAATTTTACTGTTGGCACTACACACGCTGGCAGATGACGTTCACCGGGCATTCGACATACCCACACCCTGACATCGGGTCGCCACATTGTGTACCGTGATTCGTCACTCCACACAACGTTTTTTTCACTACTCAATTGTCCAATGTCAATGCTCCTTACACAAAGCGAGGCGTCGTTTCGCGTTTATCGCGTGATGTGTGGCTTATAGCAGCCGCTGGACCATAAAATCCAAGTTTTCCCACCTCCCGCATAACTGTCATAGTACTTGCAGCGGATCCTGATGGAGTTTGGAATTCCTGTGTGATGGTCTGGATAGATGTCTGCATATTACACATTACGATACTCTTCAACTGTAGGGAGTCTCTGTCAGTCAACATACGAGGTCGGCCAGTACGCTTTTTGGCTGTACGTGTATCTTCATGTTTCCACTTCACTATCACATTCGAAACAGTGGACCTAGGGATGTTTAGGAGTGTGAAAATCTCGCGTACAGAGGTATTCGGTGTCACTTGTGACACCGAATGACTCGTTCGAAGTCCGTGAGTTCGGCGGAGCGCCAAATTCTGCTCTCTCACGATGTCTAACGACTACTGAGGTCGCTGATATGGAGTACCTGGCAGTAGGTGGCAGCACAATGCAGCTAAGATAAAAAAACATGGTTTTGTGGGTGTCCGGATACTGCTGATCACACAGTGTAGCTGCGACACATGCTGAAGACCACAAACAGTGACGAAAAACAATCTGCGCGGAATTGTTTGTGTGTTTCGAGGCTGAGCGTGACAATTTTTTGTTGAACATAGCAAAGGCGATGAAACGTGGTTCCATGACCTCGAAGCGGAAACAAAACGGCAGTCCATGGATTGGAGGCACATCAGCTCTCCTCCGAAGGAAACGTTCAAAGCCACATCCTCAGACATAAAGTCATGGTAACGGTCTCTGGGACTCTGAAGGGGTTGGTCTGTTTGGTATCCTCCCACAGGGTGCAACGAACAACTCTGAAGTGTATTGTGCTACCCTCACGGAACTGAAAAACTGACTTCAACGTGTTCGCTGCCACAAAAATGCAAGCGAACTTCTTCTATCCACGACAACGCGAGGCCTAACACAAATCTGGGCATCCGAGAGGAGATCACAAAAACTTCATAGGACTGTTCTTCCTCATTCACTGTACAGCCCAAACCTCCCACCTTCCACATCCGTCTGTTTGGCCCAGTGAAGAAAGCACTCTGGGGCAAGCAGTATGTGGATGACAGGGAGGTTACTAGTGGAGCAAGACGTTGGCTCCGACATCGACCATTTGAGCGTACGGGCCCTGCCAGTAAGGTGGCGTAAGGTCATCGCATTTAACGCAGATTATGTTGAAAAATAGGGTTTGTAGCAAAAAAAGAGTGGGGAATAATATGGCGTATTGGAATCCTGAAAAAACCAACCTCCTTTTAGAATAAAAATGTGTTGTACTACTTATTGAACGTCCATTGTACTTGTCAGCTACAGCGTTATATTATGACTGCAAGAGATTTTTCACCTGATGTTTGCTAGAGCCAGGACCCGCATTACTATTCTACTGTGCTCGGCAGAGGAAAACTGACAAAGGAGTGTGTACAGCAAGAAGCAGGTGACTGCCGTGTAGTGGGAGTGGAGGAGTGCTGTATGCCCGGCTTATATTAAAACAAATGTTTTATCGGCGATACGCGTTTTTATTTCGATATGTACCGTGGACAAGGAAACTAATAACAAATGTGTCGCTTTGTTTCTCATTCTGAATTGCTGTTTGGGACATTAATCTTTAAATTACGATATGCAGATCGCCAAGCCGTGTGAACGCTGTGCGTGTGCAGGACATACTGTAAACAGTACCAACTGTAGTCTCCGAAAGGTGGGCTACTCGACACATGGTAATGCACATTCCCGTTATGAAGTGATGTTCAGAACATTGGTCACGATTGTAGGATGTGCCGATCGCCGCATGGTTTCTGTGAGAGTACGGTATTCATTTTGAGCAGAACGGACAGTTTTGTGTATATCACGGATTGTAAAATCAAACTATAAATATATTAATATACTTTCTTATTGTAGACGGTCGCAAACGAACGGGAAGCAGCAGATTGAAAAAGATGACTGGAAACGGTTAAAAGTTACAGCGTCGGGAAACGTGACGCGTTAATTGAATGAAGCGAATCTTACCTACGTCGCAGTTGTAGATACGCTAATCGAGAGGATTCTGCAAACATGGCGTGTTCCCGCTCCATCCACGAAAGGGTGCTTACCTAAGTAGACTTATCAAGATGGCGATAATTACTGGACTGCACGCTTATGAATTATGGACCAACAACGTGCGAGGACGACGTGCTAACAAGCACCATTAAGTCAAATATTACTGGAAGTAGCGTACAAAGTAAGCTTTGAAGACCGGTATTGACATCACTTAAGACTTCCGAGCTTAATACGCCGTGGTCGATGTATAAGTTTATGTGTAAATTATATACACTGCCCACAGTCTATTAGCCCGGAAGTTTTAAATTATATGATTACTGGAAAGAATTTTGTAATCATCATTTGTGTTAGTTCCCATCGTCAACTGTTTAACACAGACGTTAGATTTCTGAAGCCGATAATCTTCTAACATTGTCCTCCCTGCGGCAAACTAGTACTTTTATTAGCAGTAATGCTAACCTACATGTTGTTGGTCCAAAATCCACGAGCGTGCAGTCCAGTAATTATCGGCATCGTTGTTTCGCTTTTATTGCATACAGACGTGTCTTTCGTGCTGTTCTCAAGTGTTAGCCGGCCGAGCGGTTCTAGGCGCTACAGTCCGGAACCGCGCAACTGCTACGGTCGCAGGTTCGAATCCTGCCTCGGGCATGGATGTGTGTGATGTCCTTATGTTAGTTAGGTTTAAGTACTTCTTAGTTCTAGGGGACTGACGACCTCAGATGTTAAGTCCCATAGTGCTCGGAGGCATTTGAACCAATCAAGTGTTATTTTCTGCATTGCATGTTGTCTTGACATTGTGTTCAGTTTCCTGTTAGGTACAGCCGTATGAAAAGATAATACAAGCAATGTGCAGTGCCCACAGTACCCATCACGATAAGTTTGTTCCCATGTCGCAGAACTTAGGTAGTGGTAAAGTTCTGATTTTCGTAGACATCTACATCTACATCTACATTTATACTCCGCAAGCCACCCAACGGTGTGTGGCGGAGGGCACTTTACGTGCCACTGTCATACCTCCCTTTCCTGTTCCAGTCGCGTATGGTTCGCGGGAAGAACGACTGTCTGAAAGCCTCCGTGCGCGCTCTAATCTCTCTAATTTTACATTCGTGATCTCCTCGGGAGGTATAAGTAGGGGAAAGCAATATATTCGATACCTCATCCAGAAACGCATCCTCTCGAAACCTGGCGAGCAAGCTACACCGCGATGCAGAGCGCCTCTCTTGCAGAGTATGCCATTTGAGTGTATTAAACATCTCCGTAACGCTATCACGGTTACCAAATAACCCTGTGACGAAACGCGCCGCTCTTCTTTGGATCTTCTCTATCTCCTCCGTCAACCCGATCTGGTACGGATCCCACACTGATGAGCAATACTCAAGTATAGGTCGAACGAGTGTTTTGTAAGCCACCTCCTTTGTTGATGGACTACATTTTCTAAGCACTCTCCCAATGAATCTTAACCTGGTACCCGCCTTACCAACAATTAATTTTATATGATCATTCCACTTCAAATCGTTCCGCACGCATACTCCCAGATATTTTACAGAAGTAACTGCTACCAGTGTTTGTTCCGCTATCATATAATCATACAATAAAGGATCCTTCTTTCTATGTATTCGCAATACATTACATTTGTCTATGTTAAGGGACAGTTGCCACTCCCTGCACCAAGTGCCTATCCGCTGCAGATCTTCCTGCATTTCGCTACAATTTTCTAACGCTGCAACTTCTCTGTATACTACAGCATCATCCGCGAAAAGCCGCATGGAACTTCCGACACTATCTACTAGGTCATTTATATATATTGTGAAAAGCAATGGTCCCGTAACACTCCCCTGTGGCACGCCAGAGGTTACTTTAACGTCTGTAGACGTCTCTCCATTGAGAACAACATGCTGTGTTCTGTTTGCTAAAAACTCTTCAATCCAGCCACACAGCTGGTCTGATATTCCGTAGGCTCTTACTACAGTGCGGAACTGTATCGAACGCCTTCCGAAAGTCAAGAAAAATAGCATCTACCTGGGAGCAGGTATCTAATATTTTCTGGGTCTCGTGAACAAATAAAGCAAGTTGGGTCTCACACGATCGCTGTTTACGGAATCCATGTTGATTCCTACAGAGTAGATTCTGGGTTTCCAAAAACGACATGATACTCGAGCAAAAAACATGTTCTAAAATTCTACAACAGATCGACGTCAGAGATATAGGTCTATAGTTTTGCGCGTCTGCTCGACGACCCTTCTTGAAGACTGGGACTACCTGTGCTCTTTTCCAATCATTTGGAACCCTCCGTTCCTCTAGAGACTTGCGGTACACGGCTGTTAGAAGGGGGGCAAGTTCTTTCGCGTACTCTGTGTAGAGTCGAATTGGTATCCCGTCAGGTCCAGTGGACTTTCCTCTGTTGAGTGATTCCAGTTGCTTTTCTACACTCCTGGAAATGGAAAAAAGAACACATTGACACCGGTGTGTCAGACCCACCATACTTGCTCCGGACACTGCGAGAGGGCTGTACAAGCAATGATCACACGCACGGCACAGCGGACACACCAGGAACCGCGGTGTTGGCCGTCGAATGGCGCTAGCTGCGCAGCATTTGTGCACCGCCGCCGTCAGTGTCAGCCAGTTTGCCGTGGCATACGGAGCTCCATCGCAGTCTTTAACACTGGTAGCATGCCGCGACAGCGTGGACGAGAACCGTATGTGCAGTTGACGGACTTTGAGCGAGGGCATATAGTGGGCATGCGGGAGGCCGGGTGGACGTACCGCCGAATTGCTCAACACGTGGGGCGTGAGGTCTCCACAGTACATCGATGTTGTCGCCAGTGGTCAGCGGAAGGTGCACGTGCCCGTCGACCTGGGACCGGACCGCAGCGACGCACGGATGCACGCCAAGACCGTAGGATCCTACGCAGTGCCGTAGGGGACCGCACCGCCACTTCCCAGCAAATTAGGGACACTGTTGCTCCTGGGGTATCGGCGAGGACCATTCGCAACCGTCTCCATGAAGCTGGGCTACGGTCCCGCACACCGTTAGGCCGTCTTCCGCTCACGCCCCAACATCGTGCAGCCCGCCTCCAGTGGTGTCGCGACGGGCGTGATTGGAGCGACGAATGGAGACGTGTCGTCTTCAGCGATGAGAGTCGCTTCTGCCTTGGTGCCAATGATGGTCGTATGCGTGTTTGGCGCCGTGCAGGTGAGCGCCACAATCAGGACTGCATACGACCGAGGCACACAGGGCCAACACCCGGCATCATGGTGTGGGGAGCGATCTCCTACATTGGCCGTACACCACTGGTGATCGTCGAGGGGACACTGAATAGTGCACGGTACATCCAAACCGTCATCGAACCCATCGTTCTACCATTCCCAGACCGGCAAGGGAACTTGCTGTTCCAACAGGACAATGCACGTCCGCATGTATCCCGTGCCACCCAACGTGCTCTAGAAGGTGTAAGTCAACTACCCTGGCCAGCAAGATCTCCGGATCTGTCCCCCATTGAGCATGTTTGGGACTGGATGAAGCGTCGTCTCACGCGGTCTGCACGTCCAGCACGAACGCTGGTCCAACTGAGGCGCCAGGTGGAAATGGCATGGCAAGCCGTTCCACAGGACTACATCCAGCATCTCTACGATCGTCTCCATGGGAGAATAGCAGCCTGCATTGCTGCGAAAGGTGGATATACACTGTACTAGGGCCGACATTGTGCATGCTCTGTTGCCTGTGTCTATGTGCCTGTGGTTCTGTCAGTGTGATCATGTGATGTATCTTACCCCAGGAATGTGTCAATAAAGTTTCCCCTTCCTGGGACAATGAATTCACGGTGTTCTTATTTCAATTTCCAGGAGTGTATTCCTTGGACACTTATTTCGATGTCAGCCATTTTTTCGTTTGTGCGAGGATTTAGAGAAGGAACTGCAGTGCGGTCTTTCTCTGTGAAACAGCTTTGGAAAAAGGTGGATATGCTGTTTAGAGCCACTTACTGATTTAACATCAGACCAGAACTTCCTAGGATTTTCTGTCAAGTCGGTACATAGAATTTTACTTTCGAATTCACTGGACGCTTCACGCATAGCCCTCCTTACGCTAACTTTGACGTCGTTTAGCTTCTGTTTGTCTGAGAGGTTTTGGCTGCGTTTAAACTTGGAGTGAAGCTCTCTTTGCTTTCGCGGTAGTTTCCTAACTTTGTTGTTGTACCACGGTGGGTTTTTCCCGTCCCTCACAGTTTTACTCGGCACGTACCTGTCTAAAACGCATTTTACGATTGCCTTGAACTTTTTCCATAAACACTCAACATTGTCAGTGTCGGAACAGAAATTTTCGTTTTGATCTGTTAGGTAGTCTGAAATCTGCCTTCTATTACTCGTGCTAAACAGATAAACCTCCCTCCCTTTTTTTGTATTCCTATTAACTTCCATATTCAGGGATGCTGCAACGGCCTTATGATCACTTCCCTGTCATGCACATACAGAGTCGAAAAGTTCGGGTCTGTTTGTTATCAGTAGGTCCAAGATGTTATCTCCACGGGTCGGTTCTCTGTTTAATTGCTCGAGGTAATTTTCGGATAGTGCGCTCAGTATAATGTCACTCGATGCTCTGTCCCTACCACCCGTCCTAAACATCTGAGTGTCCCAGTCTATATCTGGTAAATTGAAATCTCCATCTAAGACTATAACATGCTGAGAAAATTTATGTGAAATGTATTCCAAATTTTCTGTCAGTTGTTCTGCCACTAATGCTGCTGAGTCGGGAGGTCGGTAAAAGGAGCCAATTATGAACCTAGCTCGGTTGTTGAGTGTAACCTCCACCCATAATAATTCACAGGAACTGTCCACTTCTATTTCACTACAGGATAAACTACTACTAACAGCGACGAACACCCCACCACCGGTTGCATGCAATCTATCCTTTCTAAACACCGTCTGTACCTTTGTAAAAATTTCGGCAGAATTTATCTCTGGCTTCAGCCAGCTTTCTGTACCTATAACGATTTCAGCTTTGGTGCTTTCTATCAGCGCTTGAAGTTCCGGTACTTTACCAACGCAGCATCGACAGTTGACAATTACAATACCGATTGCTGCTTGGTCCCCGCATGTCCTGACTTTGCCCCGCACCCGTTGAGGCTGTTGCCCTTTCTGTACTTGCCCAAGGCCATCTAACCTAGAAAACCGCCCAGCCCACGCCACACAACCCCTGCTACCCGTGTAGCCGCTTGTTGCGTGTAGTGGACTCCTGGCCTATCCAGCGGAACCCGAAACCCCACCACCCTATGGCGCAAGTCGAGGAATCTGCAGCCCACATGGTCGCAGAACCGTCTCAGCCTCTGATTCAGACCCTCCACTCGGCTCTGTACCAAAGGTCCGCAGTCAGTCCTGTCGACGATGCTGCAGATGGTGAGCTCTGCTTTCATCCCGCTAGTGAGACTGGCATTCTTCACCAAATCAGATAGCCGCCGGAAGACAGACAGGATTTCCTCCGATCCATAGCGACACACATCATTGGTGCCGACATGAGCGACCACCTGCAGATGGGTGCACCCTGTGATGATTTGCGTTTGTTCAAATATCAACACTTGTCACGCTATGGTTTTCTGAACCTTGCTTGCGTGTACGATTATTTCAGTCTGTGCGAGCGTAATATTCAGTTACCCTTGATTTTAATTACCTGCAAACCCTCTGTCAAGGTCCTTCCACTTTTGTTACTTGGACACGGCCATTTCTAGTACGATTATCATTCTGGGATGTTACTGTTGCGTCACAATATGGAATTAAAGACTGACTTGACTCCATTCTCGACCATTTTATCGTAGGACCCAAGACAACGGAGCGTACCAAGCGATCTGTCGTCTGACAGGGGCAGACAATTATAGCCTATTATCGTTGATATCAGCCTGTTACACTCATAACTCCAGCGTTCTGGGTACAGTGGAACAGCAGCTCATTTTTAGATTGTGATACAAAAAGAGACAGCCAGAGTTGCAATTAAAAATGAATATTTATTTAATGTGTGACAGGTCTCGGACTAAATAAACATGCATTTTTTCTGCAACTCCGTCTGTCACTTTTTTGCATCACTGTCTGTTACTTTGTCTTAGCTAACATGGCATTAACCCACGAAATGATTATGCATCATGTATCTGTTTTGTTCATGACATACAACTTCTAAGTTGTACTTACATTATGGTTTCACATCTGGCATGTTATTGCAATGCCTCGACTTCGTTATGCACATCATATGTCCTTCTTGTGACAGAAAGGTTTGAATCATTCTGTGATGTAGCTACCACTGACCGATTTTATGGATCCGAAGATAGCAATTTATGTTGTCGAAACTAGTAATCCACTAATGTGGTGACATACTGATATTGGCAAATAAATAAGTTTTCAGAGGAAGACTACGGTAAAATTTATAGATCTCCTCTTGCACCGACTGATCGTCCAGGTAACCATGAAAATCAACTTTTTGTTGCCCCTGGAAGCTGTTAGTTAAACGGCAACTGGTATCTAGTCCCGGATTCCGAGAGAGTCGTTTAGTAATTACACATAAACTGTGCGCGCTATCAGCAACAAGTGCAAAACAGTGAAGAAGCAAATATTACCAAAGCAGCAGATAAAGTGAGAGATTACTGAAGCCGTAGCACTGGGAGTATTTTGCCTGCTAGTAGATTGTTACGCTTTTTAGTGCGTGACTGGCTTTAATAAAACTGTGTTTAAATAAATCTCGCTAAAACAAACGTGAAAATTAAGAATCGAACAGGAAAGTGCTATCGTTTGTCGAAGAAATAACATTTCTTAAAACACCGTTTCAGTGGCAACAGTCATGTGTCACAAGCTGAGGAAGACTGTGAGATTTTTGGAAATGGTTACACTACTATCAGCCGCAAAGCAATGGTGGTCCGTAAACCGGTAAGAAAAGTCGAAAGATCATGCTAGTCACGCTCAAGAGATTCCTGCATCCCCCGTGCTCCCACTACGCAGCATTAACTTGAACATAACCGCACCGGACAAACATAATTACCCTAGGAAACATCACACTAATACTACGTAACACGACTCTAGTCATGAATTGGCCTCTGTTCTACATCTACATACGTACTCCATAAGACACCATGCGGTGAATAGCGGAGTGTACCACATACCACTAATAGTCATTTTAAAACTGTGATTTGTAATTCTGTCGGAGTTGTAGCGAGAAACATCCTTTATTTGCGATGACTAGTTTGGGACATGACGTCCATTATCAGATAGTCGCCTGTAACTAAATTGTAGCAGGTGTTACAAACGTTTTTTAAAATGAGCAATAGTTCTTTCTCTTGTTGTTGTTGTTGTGGTCTTCAGTCCTGAGACTGGTTTGATGCAGCTCTCCATGCTACTCTATCCTGTGCAAGCTTCTTCATCTCCCAGCACCTACTGCAACCTACATCCTTCTGAATCTGCTTAGTGTATTGATCTCTTGGCCTCCCTCTACTATTTTTACCTTCCACGCTGCCCTCCAATGCTAAATTTGTGATCCCTTGATGCCTCAAAACATGTCCTACCAACCCATCCCTTCTTCTAGTCAAGTTGTGCCACAAACTTCTCTTCTCCCCAATCCTATTCAATACCTCCTCATTAGTTACGTGATCTACCCACCTTATCTTCAGCATTCTTCTGTAGCACCACATTTCGAAAGCTTCTATTCTCTTCTTGTCCAAACTGGTTATCGTCCATGTTTCACTTCCATACATGGCTACACTCCATACAAATACTTTCAGAAACGACTTCCTGACACTTAAATCTATACTTGATGTTAACAAATTTCTCTTCTTCAGAAACGATTTCCTTGCCATTGCCAGTCTACATTTTATATCCTCTCTACTTCGACCATCATCAGTTATTTTACTCCCTAAATAGCAAAACTCCTTTACTACTTTAAGTGTCTCATTTCCTAATCTAATCCCCTCAGCATCACCCGATTTAATTTGACTACATTCCATTATCCTCGTTTTGCTTTTGTTGATGTTCATCTTATATCCTCCTTTCAAGACACTGTCCATTCCGTTCAACTGCTCTTCCAAGTCTTTTGCTGTCTCTGACAGAATTACAATGTCATCGGCGAACCTCAAAGTTTTTACTTCTTCTCCATGAATTTTAATACCTACTCCGAATTTTTCTTTTGTTTCCTTTACTGCTTGCTCAATATACAGATTGAATAACATCGGGGAAAGGCTACAACCCTGTCTCACTCCTTTCCCAACCACTGCTTCCCTTTCATGCCCCTCGACTCTTATAACTGCCATCTGGTTTCTGTACAAATTGTAAATAGCCTTTCGCTCCTTGTATTTTATCCCTGCCACCTTCAGAATTTGAAAGAGAGTATTCCAGTTAACGTTGTCAAAAGCTTTCTCTAAGTCTACAAATGCTAGAAACGTAGGTTTGCCTTTTCTTAATCTTTCTTCTGAGATAAGTCGTAAGGTTAGTATTGCCTCACGTGTTCCAACATTTCTACGGAATCCAAACTGATCTTCCCCGAGGTCCGCTTCTACCAGTTTTTCCATTCGTCTGTAAAGAATTCGCGTTAGTATTTTGCAGCTGTGACTTATTAAACTGATAGTACGGTAATTTTCACATCTGTCAACACCTGCTTTCTTTGGGATTGGAATTATTATATTCTTCTTGAAGTCTGAGGGTATTTCGCCAGTCTCATACATCTTGCTCACCAGATGGTAGAGTTTTGTCATGACTGGCTCTCCCAAGGCCATCAGTAGTTCTAATGGAATGTTGTCTACTCCCGGGGCCTTGTTTCGACTCAGGTCTTTCAGTGCTCTGTCAAACGCAGTATCTTATGTCCCATTTCATCTTCATCTACATCCTCTTCCATTTCCATAATATTGTCCTCAAGTACATCGCCCTTGTATAAACCCACTATATACTCCTTCCACCTTTCTGCCTTCCCTTCTTTGCTTAGAACTGGGTTGCCATCTGAGCTCTTGATATTCATACAAGTGGTTCTCTCCTCTCCAAAGGTCTCTTTAATTTTCCTGTTGGCAGTATCTATCTTACCCCTAGTGAGAAAAGCCTCTACAGCCTTACATTTGTCCTCTAGCCATCCCTGCTTAGCCTGTCGATCTCATTTTTGAGACGTTTGTATTCCTTTTTGCCTGCTTCATTTACAGCATTTTTATATTTTCTCCTTTCATCAATTAAATTCAATATTTCTTCTGTTACCCAAGGATTTCTATTAGCCCTCGTCTTTTTACCTACTTGATCCTCTGCTGCCTTCACTACTTCATCCCTTAGAGATACCCATTCTTCTTCTACTGTATTTCTTTCCCCCATTCCTGTCAATTGTTCCCTTGTGCTCTCCCTGAAACTCTCTACAACCTCTGGTTCTTTCAGTTTATCCAGGTCCCATCTCCTTAAATTCCCACCTTTTTGCAGTTTCTTCAGTTTCAATCTGCAGTTCATAAATAGATTGTGGTCAGAATCCACATCTGCCCCTGGAAATGTCTTACAATTTAAAACCTGGTTCCTAAATCTCTGTCTTACCATTATATAAGCTATCTGATATCTTTTAGTATCTCCAGGATTCTTGCAGGTATACAACCTTCTTTTATGATTCTTGAACCAAGTGTTAGCTATGATTAAGTTATGCTCTGTGCAAAATTCTACAAGGTGGCTTCCTCTTTCATTTCTTCCCCCCAATCCATATTCACCTACTATGATTCCTTCTCTCCCTTTTCCTACTGACGAATTCCAGTCACCCATGACTATTAAATTTTCGTCTCCCTTCACTACCTGAATAATTCCTTTTATCTCATCATACATTTCATCAATTTCTTCATCATCTGCAGAGCTAGTTGGCATATAAACTTGTACTACTATAGTAGGCATGGGTTTTGTGTCTATCTTGGCCACAATAATGCGTTCACTATGCTGTTTGTAGTAGCTAACCCGCACTCCTATTTTTTTATTCATTATTAAACCTACACCTGCATTACCCCTATTTGATTTTGTATTTATAACCCTGTAATCACCTGACCAAAAGTCTTGTTCCTCCTGCCACCGAACTTCACTATTTCCCACTATATCTAACTTTAACCTATCCATTTCCCTTTTTAAATTTTCTAACCTACCTGCCCGATTAAGGGATATGACATTCCACGCTCCGATCCGTAGAATGCCAGTTTTCTTTCTCCTGATAACGACGTCCTCTTGAGTAGTCCCCGCCCGGAGATCCGAATGGGGGACTATTTTACCTCCGGAATATTTTACCCAAGAGGACGCCATCATCATTTAACCATACAGTAAAGCTGCATGCACTCGGGAAAAATTACGGCTGTAGTTTCCCCTTGCTTTCAGCCGTTCGCAGTACCAGCACAGCAAGGCCGTTTTTATTAATGTTACAAGGCCAGATCAGTCAATCATCCAGACTGTTGCCCCTGCAACTACTGAAAAGGCTGCTGCCCCTCTTCAGGAACCACATGTTTGTCTGGCCTCTCAACAGATACCCCTCCGTTGTGGTTGCACCTACGGTACGGCCATCTGTATCGCTGAGGCACGCAAGCCTCCCCACCAACGGCAAGGTCCATGGTTCATGGGGGAAGTTCCAGGGATCGGGGATTCCAGTTTGCTTTTACTAAGCACCTCTGTAATACTTGGGTCTTTGTGGAAGCTACTAGTAACAAATCGAGCAGCACACCTCTGAATTTCTTCGATGTCTTTCTTTAGTCCGACATGGTGTGGATTTCCAACACTCGAGGAGCACTTAAGAATGGGAGAGGCAAGTGTTCTCCATGACAGGAGTTACACATTCCCGAAATTCTCCGAGTAAAATGAAGCCGTCCATTCGCTGTCTTTAATACCAAGTTCGACTTATCCATCGGAAACTACTTACTTGTGATCAGACCACGTGACAGCTGCTAAATTACTGGAGATTCATTGTTATGTTTCACCCTATAACGTACTTATACTGCACGGTGTGTGTAATGTCTTATTGTGACACGTGTGCCCGATGTTCCACATCGAATCTAAAAATCAGTGCTTACCGGTAGAACATAGATAGTCACAGCGTGATCGCTGTCGCAAGTGTTTGTTACTACCTAAAACAACGGCCGAAATGTAAAAACCTGCTAATAAATTAAAGCTTTACTGTAATCAGCCGTAATTTAATGCCAGAATACGGCCTGAATGAATTTAGATTGCAGAATAAGACGGACACCAGATCCAAAAGTGAGTAAAAGTTAATTTTGGTAATTGACTGCAGTGACTTTGAAATCATGTAAATATCGTGTGGCAAAGACAAAGCTGCAACTTGACAAAATGAACACGCGCTAGCTTATGTATAAAAGGCAAGTGTACCGTAAACACAAAAGACATTAATTTGGAATGCAGTGTTGTTAGTTACCTTAACGATCATCAGTAATCTGTAATTACTAGCAGCACTTTATGGAAGCTGTACTGTGGCACCTAAGTCACGATAATGCTGTCTGTCTGGAAATATATGACAAAACAGATTATTATTCTTTACGTATTACTCTACAGCTGACTGCACTGAAAACAGACCTGGTAAAAACTTTCATTCAGCTGTACAACAGTTTTTCAGTAATAATGTTACTTAGACATATGAACACATCATTTACATAATACAACATAAAATTTTAAAGCTATTTTGACTACAATAAAGCCAGCATACTTCTCTCATAGAAAAAGGATTTCAGTTACACCACTTTAATCTGCTGTTTGCAGTAGTAATCCAATACTTTCTGACCACTATAGTTCCCACTGCTTCTGAACAGTAAGCACTTGATTGAAAATCAACTGTAAAGTTAACTATGTACTCGTACAGTTTCCTGTGACGATTTCTTTCACTTGTGACTTTCTAGCAATTTGTGGTGAAGGGATAGGACCCTGCTGGTCGACTCGGGTTTCTCTCGACAAGTTTATTCCTTGACTAAACAAACTAAAATGTTCCGAACAGCTAGTAAAACACTGGCCTGCCTATTACACAGCTACAAAATACCGGCTGAATATAAGTTCGCTACGCGTTGCTCGTATTGCTTACTACCTGATCCGTCATTGGCAGCAGACTCTTCTTGGTTACGACCACACAGTTTTCTTCATTACTTCCACAATCTTCTTATGACCAATATATTGTGCCCACATATCTGCTCGAACTCTCATAGTCTTTTTGGCCACATATTACAACAACATTTCGGATGCAAAACTTTCTGACATTAGCGTGCCAAGACATAGATATTGAAAGCCCCCCTTGGAAAAATTTATGAATGATTGTGCTGATAAACCCCTTACGTTATTTGATTTTCAAACAGCTGGGCAAAACAGAACGTACTCAGACATTACTCCCTTTACTTATTCTGATCAACATTAAACTGACACACAATATTTTTAGCGCAATGCAATCTGTCTTTCAATAATCCCTACAAAAGAATGGCCCAGACTAACAATAAATAACCTATCCCTGTTATGAATCGCTTACCTCACAAAAATCTAATTTGTAAAAGTTTTTGTGGAGAGCATGGGGGCTATGTAAGTAGGCTGTTTAGGTTTTTATGTTGGTAACGCCACGTAGCGCTCTGTATGAAAATAACTGGCTGTGCTGTGTGCAGTCGGTGGCTAGTTGGCATTGTTGTAATATTCGCTATTGTAGTGTTGGGCAGTTGGATGTGAACAGCGCATAGCGTTGCGCAGTTGGAGGTGAGCCGCCAGCAGTGGTGGATGTGGGGAGAGAGATGGCGGAGTTTTGAGAGCGGATGATCTGGACGTGTGTCTATCAGAGACAGTAAATTTGTAAGACTGGATGTCATGAACTGATATATATATATATATATATATATATATATATATATAATGACTTTTGAACACTATTAAAGTAAATACATTGTTCTCTATCAAAATCTTTCATTTGCTAACTATGCCTATCAGTAGTTAGTGACTTCAGTAGTTAGAATCTTTTATTTAGCTGGCAGTATTGGCGCTCGCTGTATTGCAGTAGATCGAGTAACGAAGATTTTTGTGAGGTAAGTGATTCGTGAAAGTTATAGGCTATTGTTAATCAGGGCCATTCTTTTGTAGGGATTATTGAAAGTCAGACTGCGTTGCGCTAAAAATATTGTGTGTCAGTTTAGTGTTGATCAGAATAAGTAAAGAGAGAAATGTCTGTGCACGTTCAGGTTTGCTCAGCTGTTTGAAAATCAAATAACGTAAGGGGTTTATCAGCACAATCATTCATAAATTTTTCCAAGGGGAGGTTTCAGTATATTCTACACCGCAGATACTTTGCAACTATTTCTCTGCCTTCACCTCTACGACTTCACACAATCGCGTCACCGATGTTATTGTAACACGAACAGTGTATATTCCCTGTGCTTTCCGTAGTAGAAATTTTCCTGACTGGCCAGCAGGTTTAGTACAGTGATTTGACATAAGTAAGTCTCATGTTCCCTATCAACATACATTACATTTTCATAAACACTTAATATTGGCAAAATTCATTACCACATATATTCACAAAAATGGTAGTAACCTCGAGAAATCAAGTAGCTGAAAAATACCTGAGGCAGTGGGTTTCAGTGTTACAACACCGCTGTTCTCTATGGGATAAACGTCGGGTGGTATTTCGGACCATGAGAGCTGCTATAATATACCTGAGTGTTAGTCAAACAAGGAACGTATTCGTGCAGTACTGTGAAAAGAGCTGTTATCATCTTGGAAGATGAGACACTCTACAGCATACTCATCAGGAAGATGAAGAAGAAAGGACAACAGTCGGTCACCGAGAGTGTTAGAACACATATCCTCGTTCATTTTTACGGTAACCGAAGTGAATGGGCCCAAGTCATAGTACGAGAAACAACCGCAAAACACCTCAAAATATCTTGCGGCCCGAGCTACACCCTCCTGAAACAGCAGGTTTAAAACCCCATTGAGCCGTCTGTTTATTCGACGTCTTGTTTCTTTAAAAATGAGACAAAACTGCGACTCGTCGAAATACATAGATACGCCATGTCAGCTACTGTCCAGTTTCTGTGCGGTTTGAATGATTAAAGACGTACATCTTTAAGTGTTGCTTTCAGGAACGCCCGACTCCGTATACCCACTGCATCCTGATTCCTTCGTAATGTTGGCCCATAAACACATTACGATGGATCTGCACTCACTAATAACAGCAACTCGTCTTGCGTTTGAAAAAGATTGTCTTTGACAACTGACAGTTGTCTTAAAAAAAAAGTTATTGTGTGCACTGCTATATTCACCGTTCTATCATGATCATATTATTATTTTTCTCTTGGAGAGTAACGGAAGTGATATCACTATACAAAAAATTGAACTAGAAATCCTTTTGAAAATTATAGAGGAATAAGTCTGTTGAACACTAGCTTTAAATTATATACACGAATAAATATTTAAAAATCTGAAAAGAATTCTGACGCCCTGTTACTGGAGGACAAAGTGGTTTCAGGAAAAAAAGGTAATGCAGTTACAGTATTACAGAAGCTCTGTGGATAACTGAAAAGAGACGAGAACAAAATCTCGAGGCTTACATTGCATTTGTAGATTGTGAAAAGGCTTGCGGCAGGCTGACCAGGGTATGTTGTGTAATGAATGCAAGAGGTTCTCCTAAACATGTAATACAAGTGATAAACTGTTTGTATTTAAATAAGGAAATCTGAACGAATACATGCAGAGAGAGAACAGGCCCACTAGGAACTAAAGGAGGACTACGACAATTATTTAATACATTATATTGACGACCTTGTTAGACAATAGAAACAAGAAGTTAACACACGAAAAAAATTAATTGCTTGAAATACACATTGAAACACGGTGCTCTTTGCTGACAAGTTGGAGGGTGCTTTGTAATTGGTTCTACATTGGTTGGACTTAACAGTCAAACTCTATAACTTGCAAATATCAGAAAATAAAACCAAAGTTATTGTTTTTAAAGGAGCATACCTGGTACGATCGAAAATAATGCTAAATGTAAAATCAGTTGAACATGTGTCTCAGTTTTACATGTTAGAATGTGGTGTAAATTATGATATAATATCTCCAAAAATTAAAGCAAATGGAACGTGGCACTATACATCGAACATTAGAAAATGAAACCAGAGAGACATCAAGAAAAAAATCCTACAATGTATCACTACATAGTAGTCAGACATACAACATACTATAGACCTAAGGGAATGAGAGTTATAGACAGACGGAGAAAAAGTCAGGCTTTGAGAAGACGGAACAGGCTATATGCCTAGTCCTTGAAACGAAGACGAAGAAGATCATTAATTTCTCGTTTAATGTAAGCGACCGGAAGGATGGACTGATGATGGGTAAGCTATGCATCAACATTTATAAAAATCTTGTACTTCTTCTACTTGATCACTATAAGGTTCGCTAAAAATGGGAAAAAAGTGTCTGAGTTTCTAGCGTTTAGGTCTAGTAATTCTAGTCTAGTAGTTGCTTATTTAATTCTGGTTACTAGCACATTTTGTTCACTTTCATTTCAGTATCAGACTATTCAACAAATTGAATAATTTTTATTTTCAGTTGTAAATCTGAGGAAAATGCGAATAATGACATCAAATTAAAACGCAAAACATCAAACAGAGAAGAACATACTTTTTAATTAAATGTGCGACATTTCACATATCTTTATCAAGTTTTAATGTGTGTACATATACCAGCAACTTAAATTAAGAGGTATTATTAGTTTTGTTTAATATTTCTATTTCACAATGAATACAGAATTTTGATAAACGTAAAAAAGTTGTTACTACGAGAATCCTATCATCGACTTCGCAAATTAGACTTATTCTCTGCACACTCAACAACCAAAATCTATTATTATATTACATGTTTTTTGTTTCTTCATTTAATTCTTTTAATTTATCGTTGCTTTAAAGCAGTAATTTCAAGAGCATGTCGCCTGTGTTAAGTCTTGCATCGCCATTTGTACAAATTGTAGCATTTACACTGACATAAAAAAATCTAAACACTAAAAAATAATTAATGTAGAGTAATGGAATTTGGAGAATACATTTATCTAGGTGATATATTTAAGTGATTGACTTTGCAAGATCGCAGGTTAATGTAAGCGCGAGGTACGCCATTGCAAATTGAAATTTTGGTACATTAATAACCGATGTAAAAACCAGAAAGTGGAACGCGAGCGTCCATAAGTGCATGCACTGTGATGTACAGGTGCCAGACCTCAGTGTGTGGGATGGAGTTCAATGCCTGTTGCACTTGGTCGATCAGTACAGCGGCGGTTAATGGTGGTCGTGCAATGATGTCCCATATGTGCTCGATTGGAGACAGATCTGGTGGTGAGCAGGTCAAGTTAACATGTCGACACTCTGTAGAGCATGTTGGATTACAACAGCAGTATGTGGACGAGCATTATCCTGTTGGAAAACACCCCTTGGATTGTTGTTCATGAATGGCAGCACAACAGGTCGAATGGTCAGACTAACATACAAATTTGCAGTCAGGGTGCGTAGGATAGCCACAAGAGTGCTTCTGCTGTCATACGAAATCGCACCCCAGACCGTAACTCCATGGATGTCTGGCACGCTTACAGGTTGGTTGCAGGCCTTCAACTGGCCTCGTTCTAGCCAAAACACAGCCATCACTGACACCGGAACAGAACCAGCTTTCATTAGAAAATAGCAAACCACCCTGCCCTCCAATGAGCTCCCGCTGACACCACTGGAATCGCCAGTAGTGGTGGTTTGAAATCAGTGGTACGCACGTTGGCTCGGAGCTGTCCTAGACCTAACCAGTTTGTAACAGTTCCTTGTGTCGCTGCAGTGCCAACTGCTGCTCAGACTGCTGCTGCAGATGCAGGACGACGCGCCAGAGCCACACGCCGAACACGATGGTCTCCCCCCTCATAGTGCCACGTGGCCGTCCAGAGCCCGGTCTTACTGCGGCCGTATTTTCCTGTGATCACCACTGCCAGCAGTCACGTACACTGGCCACAGTCTTGCAAAGTCTTCGTGCAAAATCGCAGAAGGAACATCCAGCATCTCGTAGCCCTGTTACACGACCTCGTTCAAACTCACTTACTGATAATGCAGATGCAATATGATCGCCAGAGCCAGATTCTTGACTAACATCAACTCACCACGTCTGATCTAAAAGATAACTAATGCTCACGGTCGTTACAGTGTATATTGAAAAGCTAACCTGATATCCACACTCATAGTGGCACTACTTGCGCCACTCTTATGCGACTTGAGCGAAATCTGGATAGCGTGTAGACTACTGGCCATTAAAATTGCTACACCACGAAGATGACGTGCTACAGACGAGAAATTTAACCAACAGGAAGAAGATGCTGTGATATGCAAATGATTAGCTTTTCAGAGCATTCACACAGTGTTGGCGCCTGTGGCGATAAGTACAACGAGCTGACATGAGGGAAGTTTCCAACTGATTTCTCATATACAAACAGCAGTTGACCGGCGTTGCCTGGAGAAGCGTTGTTGTGATGCCTCGTGTAAGGAGGAGAAACGCGTACCATCACGTTTCCGACTTTGATAGAGGTCGGATTGTAGCCTATCGCGATTGCGGTTTATCATATCGCGACATTGCTGCTCGCGTTGGTCGAGATCCAATGACTGTTAGCAGAATATCGAATCGTTGGGTTCAGGAGGATAATACGGAACGCCGTGCAGGATCCCTACGGCCTCGTATCACTAGCAGTCGAGATGACAGGCATCTTATCCATACGGCTGTAACGGATCGTGCAGCTACGTCTCGATTCCTGAGTCAACAGATGGTGACATTTGCAACACAACAACCATCTGCACGTACAGATCGACGACGTTTGCAGCAAGCATGGAATATCAGCTCGGAGACCGTGGCTGCGGTTACTCTTGACGCTGCATCACAGACAGGAGCGCCTGCGATGGTGTACTCAACGACGAACCTGGGTGCACGAATGGCAAAACGTCATTTTTGCGGATGAATCCAGGTTCTGTTTACAGCATCATGATGGTCGCTTCCGTGTTTGGCGACATCGCGGTGAACGCACATTGGAAGCGTGTATTCGTCATCGCCATACTGGCGTATCACCCGGCATGGTGGTATGGGGTGCCATTAGTTACACGTCTCGGTCACCTCTTGTTCGCATTGACGGCACTTTGAACAGTGGACGTTACATTTCAGATGTGTAACAACCCGTGGCTCTACCTTTCATTCGATCCCTGCGAAATCCTACATTTCAGAAGGATAATCCACGACCGCATGCTGCAGGTCCTGTGCGGGCGTTTCTGGATACAGAAAATGTTCGACTGCTGCCCTGGCCGGCACATTCTCCAGATCTCTCGCCAATTGAAAACGTCTGTCTGCTCAATGGTGGCCGAGCAAATGACTCGTCACAATACACCAGTCACTACTCATGACGAATTGTGGTATCGTGTTGAAGCTGCATGGGCAGTTGTACCTGTACACGCCATCCAAGCTCTGTTTGACTCAATGCCCAGGCTTGTCAAGGCTGTTATTACGGGCAGAGGTGGTTATTCTGGGTATTGATTTCTCAGGATCTATGCACCCAAATTGTGTGAAAATGTAATCATATATCAGTTCTAGTATAATATATTTGTCCAATGAATAACCTTTCATCATCTGCATTTCTTCTTGGTGTAGCAATTTTAATGGCCAGTAGTGTGTGTATATACTCGTATATATCCATGAAATTATTGCATTGAACAAATTAATTAATTTTAAATATTGAATGAACAAACAAGGGAAAGAGATGTGAGACCTGAGTTTCTCCTGGCGTATACAACTTTCAAATAACTTCCGGGAATTCAGCCAGGTAACACTTTCAGCGACCGCCGATATTTCGGCGGGAGAACACCCCGCCATTTTCAAGGCAAACTGCAACGGACAGGCGGCGTACATGCAAATTTAATACCTCGGTTCTCCGACAGAAGCAGGAAAGATCACACACACACACACGAACACACTGAACACTAGTGCCACCAAAGATGACCAAAGTCAGAGCTATCGATAGTGAGACTATGAATTCGCAGGTGAGGCAGCATTGACTCTGTTCCTCTGTTTTTTGACAAAGGAGAGAGCCGGATTCCAAACAGAGTTTAAACAGAAACCTCCATCCCTGTTAACGAGGTTGCTCGCTAATTTAGGGAGGCAGTTGAGATTATAAGGTAACAATGTTATGTAAACAAATTTGCTAACTGTGAGAAAGTAAGTAGACTGTTATAATATTAAGTAAGTTTGGATATCATAGACAGTATACAGAAGATTGCCTTTTCAGTTATACGTGTTGTTCAATAAACTAGAGCGTAAAAATGTTAACTGGAGAAACTGGTATCCAGCAACCTGTGATTGTGCGCTCAACCACTGACGAGGTAACTTAGTGAATCAATCGATACCCACTCGAAAGTGTTACAAGCACCATTCTCCTAAAAACGAATATAGTGTTAACATTGCACTACCTTGCTTAGTAAACATCTTGTGTCTGTTACCGATTCGTAGCAACTTCGGCTGCCTCTCCAGTTCTGGGATTTGGGAGAGTCGTGACCTGAAAAATATCAGTAGCTGTACTAGTTTCTGGAGCCATATGTTACCTAATGCGTTTCTTTGATTATTGTCACATTCAAGAGTAACCCGCTCTTTTATCAGTTAAATGAGATTAACAGGATGAGTAGGATATTCATTGACTGCTGGAACCGATAACTCTAATGGAGGAGAACTGACGGCAGTTAACGTGGCGTTTATAGCACCCATAGAGATTGCGGATATAAATACATCCTTTCGATTACTTGTTCATCTAACTGAAAACTTGCTGTAGCGGTAATTAGGAACAGTTAATTAGCTGGGAAAGGGTATACTCAAGAAACTTGTAACTACTCTAACAAACATGGCAAATGAGGCTCTTAGATTTATTAAAGTAATGAATCAGATAAAAGTAATCCCAAGGTGAAGCGTGTGTTTTCCATCGTCTTTTTTGTCGTTTGAGAGAATGCTGAACTTGTGAATGGAGTTTAGATAGAAAAGCGACTTTCGAAAATACGTTAACGTCCTCGTTATCGTGTTCATTAAAAATGGGTTGCTAGTGAAGATCTGGATAAGCAACCTGTCGTAGCCGTATGAAAGAAATAATTTTTGTAGTTTCCTGGAGGGGTTTATAAATATCATTAGTAACATGAATTCAGCTTGCAGGAAGGAGAACTGAAACCAGCTGCTAGCCAACATTTGTCCGGTACTTTAATCGACTCATCACAGACCTCATTCGATTTACGCTACAGTTTTCTGCTCTGACGGCAGGTCATTCCGACACTGTTCTTCTATGGATTGACATTAACCAGGAATCTCCGTAATGATAAATATTTTTGTTAACGAAGTATTTAGTAGAAGATCATTTGCAGCCCTAATTACAGAGAGGCGAAAGTTCTTTTGTCTTCTCGTTTTGCTTAAATTTGATATATTGAGTTACGAGTTCAAAATCAGGTACATTAACATAAAGAACTGTAGACAGCTAAACGGTAATTCCATTCCTAAAGTGCGTCGATGCAATGGATACCATGTGCAGAACGATTGTCTCAGAAGAGAACGAAACTACGACCTACAAAAACGTATGGAAACATGCAGAGCAGGATGGATGCTTCGCCGCTTCCTCCCGCTGAAAAATGGCTTTCTCCAGTGTTTTTCACATAATGCTCTTATTTTCTAGTCATGCTTCATTTACAACTGTTTCTTGCCGAACAGTATGGGTTTCTATATGTTACATAACGGAATAGGATGGCAAATATTTTGAAAATTGGAATTTAATGAAAAGTACACATAGTCGAAATACTGACGTCTGGAAGGAGGTAAAAAGCTAGAGAGGGTCAGAGGTGGGTCTGAAAACATACACGATGTTAGGAAGCCTTAATACCATCATAGCAGAATAATAGTAGAATTTTGCATGAAGATGATGATAATGATTTTCAAGGGTTGGTGGAGAAGGGCCAATGTATCAGTTTACGTTAAAATGAATTTAAGAACGTAAACGACTGTCCCAGATGTCATGATGCCAAAAATGTTGCAGGATAACCATTCAGCAATTCGAATAGGAGAAAGTTGTTATTTCTTCGATGTAATATGGTTCAAATGGCTCTGAGCACTATGGGACTTAACATCTGAGGTCATCAGTCCCCTAGAACTTAGAACTACTTAAACCGAAGTAACCTAAGGACATCACACACATCCATGCCCGAGGCAGAATTCGAACCTGCGACTGTAGCAGCAGCGCGGTTCCGGACTGCAGCGCCTAGAACCGCGTGGCCACCGCGGTCGGCTCGATGTAATTGCCTGTCTTATTATACAGGGTGTCTCTCCCAACAGTCGTCAAAAGCGTTTTCTCTGGCGTTTCGGCAGATATTTGCGATTTCGTTTCTTCAATGTGTAGCCGGAGTCATCCCAAACAAATATTGTACATAGCTGGAAAAAGGAAAATAATAAAAAATTAACTTAATGGGAAACAAAGCGACTCATTCCGCCGACACAAGGCGTCGCATTAAGGACGTGTCTGGGCTGACTCTGGCTGCACACTTCAAAGACGAAACTGCAAACATTTGCTGAAACCAAAAAGGAAATTCACCTGACTACTCGTAGGGGAGACACCCTGTATACCGTGGGGAAGCAAGTGAGTCTTATCCCTTACGACTGCGAATGCATAACACAGAGAGCCAGAGAAACTGGAGCTTGCAGGACCCACCTCTCCTATGCAGGGCGAAGCGCACGTACTGCCTTACCATGCGTGCAGTTAGAGACTGTACAACAAAATAACACTAAAAATACTTATAATTAAGAATGCAAACTCGAGCTTAAATTGTTTAAAGATTGTAAGTAGGCTGTTTAGGTTTTTAGGTTGGTAACGTCACGTAGCGCTCTGTATGAAAATCACTGACTGTGCTGTGTGCAGTCTGTGGCTGGTTAGCATTGTTGTAATATTCGCTATTGTAGTGTTGGGCTGTTGGCTGTTAACAGCGCTTAGCGTTGCGCAGTTGGAGGTGAGCCGCCAGCAGTGGTGGATGTGGGGAGAGAGATGGCGGAGTTTTGAGAGCGGATGATCTGGACGTGTGTCCATCAGAGACAGTAAATTTGTAAGACTGGATGTCATGAACTGATATATACATTATGACTTTTGAACACTATTAAGGTAAATACATTGTTTGTTCTTTATCAAAATCTTTCATTTGCTAACTATGCTTATCAGTAGTTAGTGTCTGTACACTCGCTGTTTTGACTCTGCACGCAGTAACTGCGCTAGGTTTAGGGAAGAACACTGTTATCCACTAAATTACAGGCCCATATCATTAACGTCGATATGCAGCATGATTTTGGCTCATATATTTGTTCGAACATTATGAATTGCCTCGAAGGAAACGGTCTATTGACACACAGACAACTCGGATTCGTCCTTGTGAAACACAACTTGCTCTTTACTCCCGCGACGTGTTGTGCTATTGACAAGCGATTTCAGATTGATTCCATGTTTCTTGATTTCCAGAAGGCTTTTGACACTGTACCATACAAGCGGCTTGCAGTAAAATTCCGTACTAATGGAATGTCGTCTCAGTCATGTGACTGGTTCGTGATTTCATGTCAGAGAGGTCACAATTCGTAGTAACTGACGGAAAGTAATCGAGTAAAACAGAAGTGATTTCTGGCATTCTCCAAGGTAGTGTTATAGGCCCTCAGCTGCTCCTTGTCTATATAAACGGTTTAGTAGACAATCCGAGCAACCACCCTAAGTTGTTTGCAGATGATGCTGTCGTTTATATACTAATAAGGTAATAAGAAATGAAAACAAATTGCAAATAGATATAGAAAAAATGTCTGAATGGTGCGAAAATTGGCAATTGATCCTAAATAACGGAAAGTGTGAGGCCATATGCATGAGTGCTAAAAGGAATCCGTTAAACTTCGATTATGAGATGAATCAGTCAAATCTAAAGGCCGTAAATACAACTAAATACCTAGGAATTATAATTACGACCAGCTTAAATTGGAAGGAACACATAGAAAATGTTGTGGGGAAGGCTAACCAAAGACTCGGTTTTATTGACAGGACACAGAAAATTAACAGATCTACTGGGAGACTACCTACACTACGCTTGTCTATCCTGTTTTAGAATACTGCTGCGTGGTGTGGGATCCTTACCAGATAGGATTGACGGAGTACATCGAAAATGTTCAAAGAAGGACCGCACCTTTTGTATTATCGCGAAATAGGGGAAAGGGTGTAATTCAAATGATACTGGTTTTGGGGTGAAGATCATTAAAACGAAAGCGTTTTTCGTTGCGGGGGAACCTTCTCACGAAATTCCAATAAGCAACTTTCTCCTCCAAATGTGAAAATATTTTGTTGATGCCAACCTACATAGGGAGAAACGATCACCACGATAAAAGGGAAATGAGAGCTCGTGCGGAAAGATAAATGTCTATTCTTTCCGCGCGCTATACGAGATTGGAATAATAAGAATTGTGAAGGTGCTTCGATGAACACACTGCCAGGCAATTAAATGTGATTTGCAGAGTATCCAAGTAGATGCAGATGTTGACGTAGATGCAATATTTATTTTATTGTGTAGCCATGGTCCACCGACGAATAGGCACGTCTGTTGAACAGCTTCAGCCCTTTGAAAGGGCCGAGCTGGGTAGCCGCTGTCACAGTTTGCGCTCAACAGTTCGCACGGCTTCCCCTGCCGGAGGTTCGAGTCCTCTCGGGCGTGGGTGAGTGTGTTGTCCTTAGCCTAAGGTAGATTCAGTTAGATGAAGTAGTGTGTGAAGCCTAGGGACCGATGACCTCAGTAGTTTGGTCCCACAGGAACTTACCACAAATTTCCAAATTTCCTTTGAAAGTGGTCGTATGGTAGTCCAGCGAGAAGTTGTGTGGACGTATCGGCTAACTGCTTCACATGTTGGGCACGGCGTGCCGGTGGTGTGTCGTCGCTTTCAACAGTGATCCCTGCAACATTCCTGCACGTGCAGACCACGTTCTGGGCTTCCAAGTAGTACAGTCAAACTTCAAAATCGGCGCACTGTGCGGGTCGCTGCGGCCGACCGAACATTATCCATGGACGAATTCCGGACACGTATTGCACCTGCTGTTTCATCAGGGACCATAGAGGATTAAGAAAAGGAGCAAGTATTTACTGTAAAGTGGATGACGCTCTGTTGCCTCCTGTGGTTCAAATGGTTCAAATGGCTCTGAGAACTATGGGACTTAACATCTGTGGTCATCAGTCCCCTAGAACTTAGAACTACTTAAACTTAACTAACCTAAGGACATCACAAACATCCATGCCCGAGCCAGGATTCGAACCTGCGACCGTAGCGGTCGTGCGCTTCCAGACTGAAGCGCATAGAACCGCACGGTCACACCAGCCGGCTTTGCCTCCTGTGATGAGAGTAGGTTCTCGCTGTATATCACTAATGAGCGTAAACGTGTATGACCTACACTATGTGATCAAAAGCATCCGGACACCTGGTTGAATATGACTTACAAATTAGTGGCGCCCTCCATCGGCAATGCTGCAATTCAATATGATGTTGTCCCCATTTAGCCTTGATGACAGCTTCCACTCTCGCAGGGATACGTTCAGTCAGGTGCTGGAAAGTTTCTTGGGGAATGGCAGCCCATTCTTCACGGAGTGCTCCACTGAGGAGAGGTATCGATGTCGGTCGGTGAGGCCTGTCACGAAGTCGGCGTTCCAAAACATCCCAAAGGTGTTCTGTAGGATTCAGGTCAGGACTCTGTCGAGGCCAGTCCATTACAGGGATGTTACTGTCATGTAACCACTCCGCCACAGGCCGTGCATTTTGAACAGGTGCTCGATCGTGTTGAAAAATGCAATCGCCATCCCCGAATTGCTCTTCAACAGTGCGAAGCAGGAAGGTACTTTAAACATCAATGTAGGCCTGTGCTGTGATAGATCCACGCAAAACAACAAGGGGTGCAAGTGCCCTCCATGAAAAACACGACCTCACCATAACACTACCCCGTCCGAATTTTACTGTTGGCACTACACACGCTGGCAAATAACGTTCATCTGGTTTTCGCCATTCCCACACCCTACCATCGGATCACCACATTGTGTACCGTGAATCGTCACTCGATACAACGTTTTTCCACTGTTCACTCGTCCAGTGTTTACGCTCCTTACACCAAGCGAGGCGTCGTTTGGCATTTACCGGCGTGATGTGTGGTTTATGCGCAGCCGCTGGACCATGAAATCCAAGTTTTCTCACCTCCCGCCTAACTGTCATAGTACTTGCAGTGGATCCTGATGGAGTTTGGAATTATTGTGTGATGATCTGGAAAGTTGTCTGCCTATTACACAATACGACCCTTTTCAACTGTCGGCGGTCTCTGGCAGTTAACAGACGAGGTCGGCCTGTACGCTTTGTGCTGTACGTGTCCCTCCACGTTTCGACGTCACTGCCACATCGGAAACAGTGGCCCTATGGATGTTTAGGAGTGTGTAAATCTCGCGTACATACGTGTGACACAAGTGACACCCAATTAGCTGACCACTTTCGAAGTCCGCCGTGAGTTCCGTGAAGTATCCCACTCTCCTCTCTCACGATGTCTAATGACTAGTGAGATCGCTGATATGGACTACCTGGCAGTAGATGGCAGTACAATACACCTAATATGAAAAACCTATTTTTGGGTGTGTCCGAATACTTTTGATTACATAGTGTAGATCTGGTGAGCTGCCTATTTCAGAGTGCTTTCGCTCATGAGACAGCTGTCCTCTCCCACGCTTCGCGATGTGACCAGTTGTGTCACAGTTGGTACTGCCGCAGAGTAAATCAGTGCCCGCTACACTGTACGGCTGTTATCCACGTGCTGCTGGCGTTTCTTCGACAGGGATGTGCTGTGCGTTTTCAGCAGGACAGCGCACGCCCACATACGGCTGGTGCGACCCAACGTGCTGTTCGTGGTGTACAACTGCCTTGCCCAGCAAGATCAGCAAGTCCCTCGCCAACAGAACATGTAGAGGACCTGATGAATTGCGAACTTACTCGTTCTTCAGGGCCTGCAAGAACCGCTGCTGAACTGCAATAAAAGATGCAGGATGCTTTGAATTGTCTATCGCAGGTTTCCATTCGGCACCTTTATTATCGTTCGCATGCAGAAATGCCGCCAGATGGAGATGCACTGTGTATGGATGCCTCTGTTTGGGCACGCTGTACTATGACAAGTGTGTTTCATTCAGTCTGAATTTGTTATAATTCACTCCTGCAGTGGTGAACTATCAGTCACCTCGCTTTTCAATATAACGACCTTGTCCTTGAAGGCAGAGTATTTTGTTCGGTATGTTTAGCAGGGAAATAATGCGATCAAAATTTGCACTCATAACTAAAACTATATACGCTAACCGAGTGGAACGGTAACAAAAGACTTTTAGCGAAGAATTCTGAAGCTTGCAGAATCTCATTACAATGTGCTTGGATCATAATGGCTGCTACTTACAGCACTGATTACAATTAGTTCCCAATTTGCCTCTTCAGAAGTAACTGATCTATCAATAACAATTCTATGACTACACTGCCAAAGCGAAAGTCTAGTTGCAATTTAAAAAGCAACAATAAAACTTCGCCTAACCTTCCGCGATGAAAAATTATGACGTCTTCGAACTAAGTCAACTTTACACTTTTTCATGAAGATCTCGCATTTAACATCTAACAATTCCTTATCACGTATGAGTAAATAGGAAGTTCTGGAACCGTTGGAAGATGAGGAGCTTTCCGGAAGGGTGAGTAATACGCAGTCAACAAGAAGTCACATCAGATTTGCAAATCCTTAAAATAAAATAACTAAAAGAAAATTAAAAACGACGTGCTGTCTGTGCAACTCAACTAATATCATAAAGCTGGTTCTGTTTTCAGGACGGTTTCTAACTTACCTAACAGCCTATCTTATGCGGCCTCTGTCGCGTTCTGTCATACTGTAGATAGCGTTACTAAGTAGTTCTGCATGTACTTCTACAATTTGCTGTTATCCACGTCACATACTGAAATTCGTCAGAGTAGATTAAAATTAACTGCACACCGTAGCGGTGCAGAGCAAGACCTAGGTCTTACATAATGTCACGAAAGAGTTTTGCTCTTTCCTCAGTAAAACTTTCATCTCGTATTCACCAACAATCATTCCCAATAAGATTTCTTACTCGACGTTCTTATAATAACAGTACATTCGGTAGCATGGGAGTTCAAAATATGGTATGCTATGTAAATTATTAAAATTACGGAAGAACTATAGTACACGCGTGGTCAGAGCAGAGCCCTCTAAAAGTCCCTGTTATGCAGTTTTAAAATGACAATGAATAATTCAGAGCCATGGTAATGCGTGCCTGAGGGAACAAGTTGTGGTTAGCAATTCAAGCGCCGAAACCTCATCCGCAGACAGAGCATCGAAAATACAATGAATGCAATGACGTCATCCGAACAGCACCAGTAGTTCGATTCTTAGCTGATGGATTTAAAACGTCAGCTCTTCGATTCATTAGGTGAAGTGTTACTTTATTTCTTTTTCATCCATTAGCTACTGTGTCTTATTCATTACATCAATTATCAGTTCAACAGGAAACACACAATGTATTTAGGTCTATTCTCATACTATCTTCTCAAATACAGCGTGATTATAAACAATTATTATAGTTTCAAATATTTACTGTCCATCGGTTTTCACTAGTAACCAATGAAAATAGCATAGGAGTATTTTAAAGATTTCTTTACGTCAGTGCAGGTTTCACTATATTCACCAGGCCGAGGTTTGCAGCTGTTACAATAATTACGTAATGAAAAATAATTTTTAATGCACCCTGTTTTTAAATCGTGCTAGAGAGTAAAAAATAATATCTCCTACCCATACAGATTCATAAAGGATTTTTAACAGCTATGAAAATACTTGAGGGCAATATTATGGAGATGGAAGAGGACATAGGTGAAGATGAAACAGGAGATATGATACTGCGTGAAGAGTTTGACAGAGCACTGAAAGACTTAAGTCTAAACAAGGCCCTGGGAGTAGACAACATTCCATTAGAACTACTGACAGCCTTCGGAGAACCAGCCATGACGAAACTTCACCATCTGGTGAGCAAGATGCATGAGACAGGCGAAATACCCTCAGACTTCAAGAAAATTATAATAACTGCAACGCCAGAGAAGGCAGGTGTTGACAGGTGTGAAAATTATCGAACAATCAGTTTAATGAGTCACGGCTGCAAAATACTAACACGAATTCTTTACAGACGAATGAAAAAACTGGTAGAAGCCGACGTCGGGTAAGATCAGTTTCGATTCCTTAGAAATGTTGGAACACGTGAGGCAGTACTGACCTTACGACTTATCTTAGAAGGTAGCATTTGTAGACTTAAAGCTTTTGACAGTGTTGACTGGAATATTCTCTTTCAAATTCTGAAGGTGACAGGCGCCAAATATAAGGAGCGAAAGGCTATTTACAATTTGTACAGAAACCAGATGGCAGTTATAAGAGTCGAGGGGTATGAAAGGGAAGCAGAGGTTGGGAATGGAGTGAGACAGGGTTGTAGCCTATGTTATTCAATCTATATATTGAGCAAGCAGTAAAGGAAACAAAAGAAAAATTTGGGGTATGAATAAAATACATGGAGACAAAATAAAAACTTTGGGGTTTGCCGATGACATTGTAATTCTGTCAGAGACAGCAAAGCACATAGAAGAGCAGCTGAAGGGAATAGACAGTGTCTTGAAAGAAGGATATAAGATGAACACCAACAAAAGCAAAACGAGGATAATGGAATTTAGTCGAATTAAATCAGGGGATGCTGAGGGAATTAGGTCAGGAAGGGAATAGACAGTGTCTTGAAAGGAGGATATAAGATGAACACCAACAAAAGCAAAACGAGGATAATGGAATTTAGTCGAATTAAATCAGGGGATGCTGAGGGAATTAGGTCAGGAAGTGACACACTTAAAGCAGTAAATGAGTTTTGCTATCTGGGAAGCAAAATCAATGATGACGGTAGAAGTAGAGAGTATATAAAATGTAGACTGGTAATGGCAAGGAAAGATATTCTGAAGAAGAGAAATTTGTTAACATCGAGTATAGATTTTCTAAAAGTATTGCATGGATTGTAGCCGTATATGGAAGTGAAACATGGACGATAAATAGTTTAGAGAGGAAGAAAATAGAAACATTCGAAATGTGGTGCTACAGAAAAATTCTGAAGTTTAGGTTGGTAGATCACTTATTTAATGAGGAGGTACTGAATAGAATTGGGGAGAGGAGGAATTTGTGCAACAACTTGACTAGAAGTAGGGATCGGTTGGTAGGACATGTTCTGAGGCATCAAGGGATCACTAAGTTAGTGTTGGAGGGCAGCGTGGAGCGTGAAAAACGTAGAGGGAGACCAAGAGATGAATACACTAAGCAGATTCAGAAGGACGTGGGTTGCAGTTGAAACACGTATGTATTTAGTAGCAGCGATGGCGAGGCATGACAGAATCTCTGACCAGAGAGTTACACTCCTGGAAATGGAAAAAAGAACACATTGACACCGGTGTGTCAGACCCACCATACTTGCTCCGGACACTGCGAGAGGGCTGTACAAGCAATGATCACACGCACGGCACAGCGGACACACCAGGAACCGCGGTGTTGGCCGTCGAATGGCGCTAGCTGCGCAGCATTTGTGCACCGCCGCCGTCAGTGTCAGCCAGTTTGCCGTGGCATACGGAGCTCCATCGCAGTCTTCAACACTGGTAGCATGCCGCGACAGCGTGGACGTGAACCGTATGTGCAGTTGACGGACTTTGAGCGAGGGCGTATAGTGGGCATGCGGGAGGCCGGGTGGACGTACCGCCGAATTGCTCAACACGTGGGGCGTGAGGTCTCCACAGTACATCGATGTTGTGCCAGTGGTCGGCGGAAGGTGCACGTGCCCGTCGACCTGGGACCGGACCGCAGCGACGCACGGATGCACGCCAAGACCGTAGGATCCTACGAAGTGCCGTAGGGGACCGCACCGCCACTTCCCAGCAAATTAGGGACACTGTTGCTCCTGGGGTATCGGCGAGGACCATTCGCAACCGTCTCCATGAAGCTGGGCTACGGTCCCGCACACCGTTAGGCCGTCTTCCGCTCACGCCCCAACATCGTGCAGCCCGCCTCCAGTGGTGTCGCGACAGGCGTGAATGGAGGGACGAATGGAGACGTGTCGTCTTCAGCGATGAGAGTCGCTTCTGCCTTGGTGCCAATGATGGTCGTATGCGTGTTTGGCGCCGTGCAGGTGAGCGCCACAATCAGGACTGCATACGACCGAGGCACACAGGGCCAACACCCGGCATCATGGTGTGGGGAGCGATCTCCTACACTGGCCGTACACCACTGGTGATCGTCGAGGGGACACTGAATAGTGCACGGTACATCCAAACCGTCATCGAACCCATCGTTCTACCATTCCTAGACCGGCAAGGGAACTTGCTGTTCCAACAGGACAATGCACGTCCGCATGTATCCCGTGCCACCCAACGTGCTCTAGAAGGTGTAAGTCAACTACCCTGGCCAGCAAGATCTCCGGATCTGTCCCCCATTGAGCATGTTTGGGACTGGATGAAGCGTCGTCTCACGCGGTCTGCACGTCCAGCACGAACGCTGGTCCAACTGAGGCGCCAGGTGGAAATGGCATGGCAAGCCGTTCCACAGGACTACATCCAGCATCTCTACGATCGTCTCCATGGGAGAATAGCAGCCTGCATTGCTGCGAAAGGTGGATATACACTGTACTAGTGCCGACATTGTGCATGCTCTGTTGCCTGTGTCTATGTGCCTGTGGTTCTGCCGGTGTGATCATGTGATGTATCTGACCCCAGGAATGTGTCAATAAAGTTTCCCCTTCCTGGGACAATGAATTCACGGTGTTCTTATTTCAATTTCCAGGAGTGTATTTATCGTTGCTAGTCTGCGCTTGGCCGCGTGAGAGTTCAGTGCAGTTCCAAGGCAGTTGCGAGGCAGCAGTTGTACGTAGCGAGTCGCGAGAGCATGTAGTTCGTTCGTGCTAGTAGCGGGCGAGAGACAGTCGGAGTTGTGTGTGAGGAGTCGGCGGGCGTCGACGTGGGTCTCTGGTCAAGATTCGGGACGAGGTATATTTTTAAATAAGGTAATGAAGCAGCACTGCGCACATGTGATAATGTAATGTATATTAACTGTAATTAATTTGTTCAAGAATTGCCCGAATAATAATTTTGTTTTCAAACCAATATTTTTTAACAAAATAATCATTACAATTGAAACAATACTTCCTATGCTTTTCCTGCCAGAATCAATTTATCAGATTTGCACAGGGCCTAAGGTCAGCGCAGATGACCTTATAAAATTTAGCAGGTTGATCTTAACGTTACTTTTGTGGGGACTTAACATTTTTCACATTTTTTATTATCATTGAATTTTATTACTGTGGGAAGCTAACGTTTGGCACTAATTGCAATTCTATTAATTATTTTCTTTCATTTTTATTTGCATTTTTATTCATTTCATATCATTTAATAATATTTACGGGGAGATTACACTTCGCACGATGTCTGTTCACATTTAAATATTTTCCTTTTCATTTTTACGAGGAAAGCTACACTTCTGTCTATTCCCATTAACATTTAAGTATTGTCATTTCAAAATTTTCCGGGAAGGTTACACTTAGCTCTATGTCCATTTACATTTGAATATTTTTATCTTTCATTTCTCTGGGGAGGTTACACAGTAGGTACTTGGAGATGCAGAAGCTTGCACAAGATAGAGTAGCATGGAGCGCTGCATCAAACCAGTCTCTGGACTGAAGACCACAACAACAACATGAAAATACTTGTAAGATATGTAACGAAGAACCTGGAGCGCTTCCACTATTTAATAACAACGTGGTGCTAGGACGCATTATAATAGCAAGGTGGTGAATTATTCATGGACCAGTAATGTGGTCCATACTCCCCACATTTTTCGTTTTAAATCTTACAAGTATTTTCATAGCTGTTAAAAATTCACAATCACAAATTTTCAGACCACATGATGTGGTTACGAATATGTTTGATGCTGAAAGGAATTATTTCATATTTTTAAACATATTTAAAACATGGTATATTAAAAATTTTATTTTTATGTAATTATTTTGTGCTTTTTAATTTGTGTGAGTGACATTTTCCAATCGATTTCAAACATTCTGATAAGATTGCAACAGAGACTCGTGGAAAATTTTAAGATTATTTCAGTTTGTCGCCATCTAACTCAGCCAATATATCGCTACCCTCTACGTTTACCTCACGGAAAGACCTTGAAGGTACAAATTTGTGAGAGTCGAGCTCAAATTGGGCCTACCAACAATATTGTTCTCCCTACAAAACATTCGCGAATCGTACAGGAAAAGAAGAAAATCGCAGTGGTACACTAAATACGCTCCACCACACACCAGACAAAAGAAATCATCAAATGTGTGTGAATTCCTAAGGGACCAAACTGCTGAGGTCATTGGTCCCTAGACTTGCACACTACTTAAACTATCTTATGCTATGAACAACACATACACCCATGCCCGAGGGAGCACTCGAACCTCCGTAGGGAGGGGCCCACACCAGACAAGAGAGTTACTATTGGATTCTCATCCAGTTCTGAGCTATGTTAAAATTTTCAAGTCTATACCTCATCGGGAAGTTAGTTTAAATCAACTTCAAACTTTCTGCTGAAAGGACTGACAAAGTGATTCAATAAAAACATAGTAAAAATGGCGTAATATCAACAAAAAGCCTTTTTGGTATTGCTGTATGATAAAAGTGCTAACGGCCTTGCCGTATTGTTAACATCGGTTCCCGTCAGATCACCAAAGTTAAGCATTGTCGGGCTTGACCAGTAACTGGATGGGTGACCGTCTGGTTCTGCCGAGCGCTGCTAGCGGGTGGAGTGCACTCAGCCCTTGTGAGTCAAATTGAGGAGCTACTTGACTGAGAAGTAGCGGCTCCGGTAACGAAGACCTATGACGGCCTCGAGAGCTCTGCGCCGACAACATGCACCTCCATATCCGCAACCAGCGACGCCTATCGACTGAGGAAGGCATCGCGGCCGGTTGTTACCGTTGGGCCTTCCTAGGCTGTTCGGACAGAAGATGAGAAGAATGAATCCAATTACAATGAAATGAACACCCTTAGGTGCTTACAGGCGTTGACATACGTCAACGGGGACAGATGAAAAGGTGTGCCCCGACCAGGACTCGAACCCGGGATCTCCTGCTTACATGGCAGACGCTCTATCCATCTGATCCACCGAGGACACAGAGGATAGCGCGACTGCAGGGATTTATCTCTGGCACGCCTCCCGCAAAACTCACATTCTCAACGTATTGTCCCGCACTCTATTCTTAGTGCCCCTACCCATTATACTCATTACTCGCGGCGCGTTGCCGATTCCCGTAAGAGTTCGGGCACTGTTTGTGCATTCGCACAGAAGAAGAAGATGGTCAAGTGGCCGGTGAAGCTTAACTATGTATATATACTAAGATGATATCTGTTCTTTCGGACAGATACCATCTTAGAATATAAGAATGAATCCGCCACTACTGCGCAGCGTGCGTTTCACAGACAGTACGGCATACAGCCACCAACCCATCGAAGTATTGTGCAGTGAAATCGACAGCTGAAGGACACAGGCTGCGTCTGTTAAGGAGAAAGCTCCAGGCTCCCATGTGTCGCAGTTCAGACAGTGGAGAGTGCACGACAGGCGTTCCGTCGTAGCCAAAAAGAAAATTCGGCAGTCCCCAGTCAAGTGCGTGGAAGATTCTGCGCAAACGAGTTCATCAGGAACCAATAAACCATACAGCATACAGCTAATATAACTTTTACGACCATGCGACAACACTATTACACGCTAATTCTCCTAAAACAGAGAGAGATGTCGAATTTTGTTCAGTAATGAGGCGACGTTCCACTTAAACGCCACAATGTATGCATATGGGGCACAACAAATACGAATGTTACAGTGAAAATTGACAGGAATTCACCAAAAGTTAATGTCTTCTGACAAAGTATATATCTGTGTCTGCAGTATCAATGTATTTATTTTGTGTACTGTCTACCGGTTTCGGTACGCAATACCATCGTCAGGCCATTCCCGGGAAGCATGACGACTGCATGCCTGACGATGGTACTGTGTACCGAAACCGGTATCCAGTATACAAAATAAATAAACTGTCTGCCTTCTGACTGGTTTGAAGCAGCTGGCCGCGAATTCCTCTCCTGTGCCAACCTCTTCATCTCAGAGCCGGCCGAAGTGGCCGCGCGGTTCTGGCGCTGCGGTCTGGAACCGCGAGACCGCTACGGTCGCAGGTTCGAATCCTGCCTCGGGCATGGATGTGTGTGATGTCCTTAGGTTAGTTAGGTTTAACTAGTTCTAAGTTCTAGGGGACTAATGACCTCAGCAGTTGAGTCCCATAGTGCTCAGAGCCATTTGAACCAATTTTTTCTTCATCTCAGAGCTGCACACGGAACCTACGTCCTCAGCTATTTGTTAGATGTATTCCAACCTCTGGCTTCCTCTACAGTTTTACCCTCTTTAGCTTCCTCTAGTACCACAGAAGTCATGAGGTTTTAACCGATATCCTATCATTATGTCCCTTCTTCTTTTCAGTGACTTCCATACACTCCATTCCTCGCCGATTCTGAGGACAACCTCCTCATTTCTCAACTTACCAGTCCACCTAATTGTCAACATTCTTCTGTAGCACAACAACTCAAATGCTTCGACTCTCTTCTGTTTCGGTTTTCTTACACTCCATGTTTCACTACCATATAATGCTTTGCTTTCTCAGTAATTTCTTCTTGAAATTAAGGCCTATATCTGATACTAGTGTATTTCTCTTGGCCAGAAATGCCCTGCTTGCCAGTGTTTTTCTCCTTTTTATGCCTTCGTTGCTCCATCCGTCAGGAGTTACCGTGGTGCCTAGGTAGCAGAATTCCTTAACTTCTTCCATTTCGTGATCACGAATCCTTATGTTAATTTTCTCGCTGTTCTCAAAATGGTTCAAATGGCTCTGAGCACTATGAGACTTAACTTCTGAGGTCATCAGTCGCCTAGAACGTAGAACTAATTAAACCTAACTAACCTAAGGACATCACACACACCCATGCCCGAGGTAGGATTCGAACCTGCGACCGTAGCGGCTGCTCGGTTCTAGACTGCAGCGCCTAGAACCGCACGGCCACTTCGGCCGGCCGCTGTTCTCATTTCTGCTTGTTCTCATTAGTTTCGACTTTCTTCGATTTCCTGTTAATCAGAATTCTGTACTCACGAGAGTTCATTCCGTTCAGAACAATCTGTGATTCTTCACTTTCGTTCAGGATAGCAATGTCGTCACCTAATGTTACCACTGATATTCCTTCACCTTGAATTTTAATTCCGCTCCTGAACCTTTCTCTTATTGCCATATTAGTTTTTCGATGTACTACACCCTTTTTAATCCGATCACTTCGTTCTTGGTGTTCCGCTCTCATTTTTCCCTCTTGGTTCTTGTACATATTGTATATTATCCGCCTTTCCCTATAGCTAACCGCTATTTTTCTCAGAACTTCGAAGAGCTTGCACCATTTGACAGCGCTTTCTCCAGGTCAACAAACCCTATGAAAGTGTCTTGATTTTTCTTTATCTTGCTTTTCTTATCAACTGAAGCGTCAGAAGTACCTCTCTGGTGCCTTTACCTTTCCTACAACCAGACTTACATAATCATACAGATTCTCATTTTTTTCCATTCTTCGGTGTATCATTCTTATCAGAAAGTTGGATGCATCAGCTGTATCTTATGATGGTATATCGTCAGTCTCATACATTCTACACACCAACGTGAATAGTCGTTTTGTTTTCACTGCCCCCAGAGATTTCAGAAATCCGACGGAATGTTATCTATGTCTTCTGCTTTATTTGATTTTCAGTCTTCCAGAGTTCTTTTAAGTTCTGATTCTAATACTTGATCCCATATCTCTTCCCTAATGACTCCTCTTTCTACTTCTATCACGAGACAAGCTCTCCCTGCACCCCTTCCATCTGTCAGCTGTCTCCTCTGAATTTAACCGTAGCGTTTCCACTGCACTTTTAGTGTTACCGCCCTTGATTTCACATAAGGTTTTTTCGACTTTTCTATGTACTGAGGCAGTCTTTCCGACAGTCATTTCTTTTTCGATTTCTTTATACTTTTCGTGCAGCCATTTCGCCTCCGATTCCCTGTATTTCCAATTTACTTGTATTTCTGTATTCCTGAACTTCCCTGGAGATTCCTTCTTTTATCGATCAACTGAAGTATGTCTTTTGCTACCCTAGGTCTCTTTGCAGTTACCTTCTTTGCAGTTACCATCTGTAATTCTGGTTTGTAGAGTTGTCCATCCCTCTTCTACTGAACTATTAATTAACATAGTATACATACCCTCAAAGAACCCTCTTTGTCCCTTAGCACTTCAATGCTTCTTTGAGCACTGACCTCTTCTGAGTAAACTTCAGTCTACTCTTCATCATTAATAAATTGTGATCTGAGTCTATACCTGCTTCTAGGTGTGCTGTACATGTACTTTTTCAGTGTCGTATTGGTCGCTACTCCACTGGCAATACTTCGGGAAAATGTAATATATTAATGTGTTCTCTTCAGTTTCAGGTATCGAAGTCCACGGGCCCTGCTTTTTTCCTGGGAGAACTCTGATGAGTACAGCATACTTAGACATATTTCAGGACTAGTTTCCTAAACTGATAGCTGATATCCCAAACATTATATTTCAAGAATATCGAGCCCCGCTTCGTTGCTGTAGAGTAGTGCGCCGCCATCTGAACGAGGAACTTCCAGACTGATGGATGGGACACTGGCGCTCAGGAAGATCTGGCACTCTTCAGGTTCCTTCGAAGGACTCCTGATTTTTTTTTCTTTGGGGATCCGTGAAAGGAAATATTCAAGAAACACATTTGCCTACAATACTGACTGAACTATAGGATAGTATCATTGCTTCACTGGCGAACATTGACAAGGACATGCTCCAACATATATTGGATGAACTTGACTGCAGCATAGGCGTGTGTCAAGTAACACGAGAGAAGGACAAAGAACGTTTGCAATGATTTGTAAGTAACTTGGAAACGAAATTTCTTCTCTTATGTATTGAGAGAGGACAAATCACTCTCTCACTTATTTTCATATTCAAGGCTATTGTTGAATGTTGTTATTACACCCTACACATCATTTTCTGTGAGATGACAGGAAGTTATCAACATGAGCAGGCGTTGATGGGAGAGTGCACAGTGGTAATGCATGCACCATCTTCGAATAGTAATTTCTCGGGTTGGAAACAAGCAGGCGGTGTGGTTATTTAACAGTAAATGTTGCAGTTTATGTTCTGGGCTTGGAAGCCACATCTGCTGGTACGGAGAGAAACATCTCAAAGCACTTACCGGGGAAAGACAGAGCACTCAGCTGGTGCCGTCCATCTGCCTGCTGAGTTTTTTGGGAGGCCTCAGCCTTCGGAAGAATTTTAGGATGGAACGCAACATTTACGATGGCTCTGAAATGGTCAACGTTGGGACGCAAAAGCACTTCTCTTAGTTAGCCGAGGATCCTGGTCGGGCATGCCGTAACGTTCGGCCCGACAAGATAACGATCTCTGTGATAAATGTGTTGTTTACTCTAACCCTAAAAGAAAAGTCTCAAATCACGTTGCCTAAAGTGGCCGTGGGAAACATAATTCGGGAGTGTAATGTCTTTTTCTCCCTGTTCGGAAATTTACGAGTCAGGGATTGGGTTCAAATGGCTCTGAGCACTATGGGACTTAACATCTATGGTCATCAGTCCCCTAGAACTTAGAACTACTTAAACCTAACTAACCTAAGGACAGCACACAACACCCAGCCATCACGAGGCAGAGAAAATCCCTGACCCCGCCGGGAATCGAACCCGGGAACCCGAGCGTGGGAAGCGAGAACGCTACCGCACGACCACGAGATGCGGGCAGTCAGGGATTAACTGCTTCTCCAGAAGGGAATAAATATTATCAACTTTGGTTGCAATTTGTCAAGAAGTTGTGCAGAAGAACTAGAGGGAGATGTGGCACTCATTGAGCCTTGTGATTGGAGCGAAAAATTGTGGGGGTGGTTCCATTGGTGCAATTTTCGAGTTCGCCGATTTTGGTAGAAAAGACTTCTGATACAGACTCGTTCTGGTGAGGAAATTCTGGTCTTGGATCCTGTTATGAGTGGGTAGAACTTGGGACACTCATCCTGAGCTAAACCTCGCACTGCCAGGGGTCTTGACAGGGGAGCCTGTGCTGAAGTCTTAGGTGTATGAACAGTTTGGACCTCAGTAATCTCGATCAACTCGTGGTGCCGAAGACAATCTTATTTGTACCATATTCGTAGACTTGGCGTTTGGTCTCCTCGTGCGCACTGCCATGTACATTGAAGTGCCAAAAAACTGGTATACCTACCTAATATCGCGTAGAGCCCCCGCGAGCATGTAGTCGTGCCGTAACACGACGTGGCATGGACTCGAATAACGTGCTGGAGGGAAGTGACACCATGAATCCTGCAGGGCTGTCCATAAATCCGTAAGAGTACGAGGGGATGAAGATCTTTTCTGAATAGCACGTGACAAGGCATCTCAGGTATGCTCACGTCGGGGAGTTTGGTAGCCAGCGTAAGGGTTTACACTCATAAGAGTGTTCCTGCAGTTACTCTGTAGCAATTCTGGACGTGTGGAGTGTCGCATTGTCCTGCTGGAATTGCCCACGTCCGTCGGAATGCACGATGGACATGAATGGATGCAGGTGATCAGACAGGATGCTTACATACTTGTCAATTACCAGAGTTGTATTTAGACGCATCACTCCAACTGCACTAGCCCCACACCATTACAGAGCCTCTACCTGCTTGAACATTCCCCTGCTGACATGCAGGGTCCTTGGATTCTTAAGGTTATCTCCACACCCGTACACGCCCTTCGACTCCTGCGGCCAGGCGACGCGTTACCGGTCATCAACAGTCCAATGTCAGTGCTGACGGGACCATGCAAGGCTTAAAGCTTTGTATCGCGCAGTCATCAAGAGTACATGACTGATCCTTCGGCTCCGAAAGCCCATATCGGTGACGTTTCGTTGAGTGGTTTGCACGCTGACACTTGTTGATGCTCCAGAACTGAAATCTGCAGCAATTTGCTGAAGAGTTGTACTTCTGCCACACTGAACGATTCTCCTCAGTCGTCGTTGGTCCCGTTCTTGAAGGCCGCAGCGATGCTGGACATCTGATGTTTTACTGGATATCTGATATTCGCGGTACACTCGTGAAGTGGTCGTGTGGGAAAATCCCCACTTCATCGCTTCCTCGAATATGCTGTGTCCCATCGCACGTGCGCCGACTACAACACCACGTTCAAACTCACTTAAATCTTGATAACCTGTCATTGTAGCAGCAGTAACCGATCTAGCAACTGCGCCAGACGCTTGTTGTCTTACACAGGCGTTGCCGACATCGGGGCCGTATTCTGCCTGGTTACATACCTCTGTCTTAAATACTCAAGTCTATACCAGTTTCTTTGGCTCTTCAGTGTAAGTGAGTCCATGTTATGACCCATGAACGGGAGTGTCACACGCTGGAATCTGCCGAGCTTTCAGGGCTCCGTCCACCGTCAAACAGATCGCCTATCCGAGACTTTGCATATTTGGTGCCCGCAATAACGAATTACAGGTGCCACACATCGCTTCCCTGCCGACGCTTGCGCCACGACCGCCCCCTGAGATAGCGTTACCCGTCGAGAAAGGGGTACGGTATTGCTACTCCAGCTTTTTGTGCCAAACAGAACCACAGTCTCGCCACTTGTTTTCAGCTGCGTCAATGTAGTGAACTTCTTTCTAGAATAAACTCACTGAAGTCTATTCAGCGTCTGATAATTTCAGATTGCATTATACATGTTTTGAGCCAGGATAAATAGAGTACACAAACCATACCTTTGGCCAACCAAATGCGACCAAGTTTAGTGCTAATTATTTGTTGCTTCTGTCTGCGTTGTCGCTAATTCATAATATATCATTCCGCTTAACACATGTTATTTGTCCTATTTTATAATTAATAAACCCCTGCCATTTTTATAAAAGATTAAACCCATGTTGGTATACATTAATCACCCATCACCAATTGGAGACAACAATGATAGAGCCTCCTTTTTATTAATTCTTCTCAGCATTCAGTTTTTATTTGAGATTCTGATAAAAGTGATAACCTCCAATGCAGGCTAGTAATAGCAACCACTGTCAGAGGGTACATTTAATTTAGTAGACGCATGGCCTGCTAAACAAGTGGAAGGCTTACAAGTTAAAGCGATTGCTGTCAGGGTGTAAACTTGCAGTCTCGTGTAGTCTTACAAATCAAACCGCAAGACCAGCATTCTTTATTTTTATTAAATAGTTTGTAAAGTACCAGGTGATCAAAAAGACAGTATAAATTTGAAAACTGAATAAATCACGAAATAATGTAGATAGAGAGGAACAAATTGACACACATGATGGGAATGACATGGGGTTTTATTTGAACCAAAAAAATACAAAAATTCAAAACAAGTCCGACAGATGGCGCTTCATGTGATCAGAATAGCAACAATTAGCATAACAAAGTAAAACAAAGCAAAGATGATGTTCTTTACACGAAATGCTCAATATGTCCACCGTCATTCCTCAACAATAGCTGTAGTCGAGGAATAATGTTGTGAACTGCACTATAAAGCATGTCTGGAGTTATGGTGAGGCATTGGCGTCGGATGTTGTCTTTCAGTATCCCTAGATAAAGTGGCAGCTGAGCACACGATCATCACCAAACAACGCGCGCAAGAGATCTTTCAAGCGTCTAGCAATATGGGGTGGAGCGCCATCCTGCATAAACATCGTACGTTCCAGCAGGTGTTTATTAGCCAGACTGGGGACGATGCGATTCTGTAACATATCGGCGTACCTCTCACCCGTCACGGTAGCAGTTACAAAACCAGAATCACGCATTTCCTCGAAGAAAAAAGGCCCGATAACGGTAGATGTGGTAAATCCAGCCCATACCGTGACTTTCTCGTTGTGCAATGGAGTTTCCACGTCGTGCAATGGGTTTTCGGTAGCCAAAATTCTGCAGTTGGGGGCGTTGACAGACCCTCGGAGCGTGAAATTAGCTTCGTCGGTCCACAACACGCTACGCAACCAATCGTCATCTTCCGCCATCTTTTGAAACGCCACAGCGCAATGCCCTCCGCTTCACTAAATCGCCAGGTAACAGTTCATGTTGCCGATGGATTTTGTACGGAGAGCATCGGAGGGTACGCCTAAGTGCCAACCAAACAGTAGTGTATGGAATGCCGGTGCGACGTGCGACTGCACGAGCGCTGACTTACGCGTGCATAGAAGAACCCGCTACAGTCTCGATTTCTTCCTGAACTGTCTCAGCAGCATTACGACTTGTGCTCGGTCGGCCACTACTGGGTCAATCGTCTAAACAGCCCGTGGCTTCGAACTTCGAAATCATTCTCGCCACAGCTGCATTTGTCAACGGACCTTTACCCGTTCGAATCCCCTTCCTATGGCGATAGGATCATAACGCTGAACTAGGACATTCCTCATTCTGATAATACAGCTCACTAAAAGCGCCTTTTCAGGTAACGTCAACATGCTGCGACTGTCGGCGCATCTGATTCTCTCTCTCTGTCATTACAGCTCCTTTTATACACGTTTGTCATGCGCAGTCACTGACGGTTTGCTGTCCAACGCCATCTGTTGGATATTTTGAGAACTTTTTTTGTTCTAATAAAACCCCATGTCATTCCAAGCATGTGTGTCAATTTTTACCTCTCTATCTACATTATACCGTGGTTTATTAAGTTTTCAAATGTATACTGACTTTTTGATCACCCGGTACATTCATCGTTTGTTATGACCGCTTACATTTGCTACGGATGAGACACAGACCCAAGCAATAATGGAATTTTACGCCATGTCCGAAATGGGACTGTAATTGCGTTATCTGCTTTATGAGGCAAAGAATGCGGAAGACGACGGACGCTTTTGAGACCATACATTGAGCAACAAGGCGACAGAATCCGCTAGGCTCACAAGCGCAGATCAACCAGCAGTGCTTGCTCAAGTTTCGTTCCTAGAACAGTACGGCATCATGGAGCGCTTGATTTTCTCCGAACAGTGCGAAATGTATCTGAGAATTGTCGGCTCGTTTTCCGAACTTTATATTTTTGCTTACTGGCACAATCCGTTTCTGTGTCACGCAACCAGTCCTACCTTATTTTTGTGTAAGGTACTCCTGTCTATTGATTTTGGCACATGTGCTCCGGTGCTGGACTTGCTTCCGTTAGGCCGGTTTGCCCGCTGTTCTCCGTCCCTCCGTACTCAAGCTAAATTCGCCCCTCCCGCTGTGTAAACTCCGCTTATGGATGATATATCTGAGTGTATTTAAACTGTATTGTCCTTTTTTAAAATATTTTCAACATTTCGCGGCCCTGTCAGCAACTGTATAAATGTTAATGTTAATTTTAATAACGAACAGCCTCATTGCAATTTTTACCTGGATTTACCTAGGTTTCAGTCGTGATAACCCAAACCTCTTCAGAATAAAAGTAACGACCGTTTGTCCATAGTGGACATCGTCAAGCTAAAACTACAAATCCTCAAATTATCGTCAGACTGTAAAAACATATCTGAAACTGCCTCCGTCCCACTTCGCGACCGCGATGCGGCAGCCACGAGTGCTGTACTGGAACTGACCGTAGCGTCATGAGGTCCGCCTAGGAGTACACAATACCTTGCGCCTGCGCATAAACTATGTGATAGTTGTTGGGACAAGACGCGAACCTAACTCCTAACCTTGAATTTACTAGTAAAGTGAAATAAAAGGTACAGCTGAGGAAAAGGGCGTATATGTTATCCTGTGCAGAACGTACTTAGATGGACTATCTTAACATTTACGTAGCTTCACATAAAACGAGGCTGAAGGCCACATACGAAACCCAAACAATCTCAAGGCTTAAAGCCCAGACAAAGAAATTTTAATTTAAGCTGGAGAACTCGGCTGAAGGCCACATACAAACTAGAAAATATTTCTTACAGCTTAAGGGGCTCCTGAAAGGCTCAAAATCATGAAAAGTTCGATTTTTACTTTTTTGCGTTTTCTGAATCTGCAGACTATTACCTTTTAATAGATATATAATTTATTCAATTCCGAAGACTACAACTATTTTTAAATTTTTTTTGAAATGTGTTCTACATGGGCGTGACCCACTGTGGCGCTGTTAAACTGCTGTCAAATGGTGTTATTATTAACGTCCGTGTTCATCAGGTACATTTTAGTGATGTGAGATAAAGTATGTGTTGTGGCTAACCTGTGATGGTTCAATATATATCGCTGGTGTGATTGTCGATTGTTTCATGTTTATTTACTCTGTCGTTATCTCGAAAATATTCGTAATTAATTCTGTTTCTTGAGTCTCTGTTTTGTTGAAGTATAATAATGAGTAAAAGTAAAGTTATTAGAAATCCTCTGAAGGCTTTTAAGAAAAGGAGAAATGTTGGAAAGCCAAAGGTATTTAGAAATATGGGAATGAAGATAGGTTCTAACATGGTACGAGCGATGCTTGCTTTAGACAAGGAACGCCTTCGGGCTGCAGACAGGGCTGTAAAGAGTCTAAAAATACAAGCAAGAGTAAACAGGAGGAGGAACAAGAGGAAGCTGGAGGAGGATTTTGCAGAGGATGAAGATAATCCATCCTATGGACCTGGAATGCACTAAAAAGTTAATCCAATCTTTGTCGCTCGATTCCCAAAACTTTTATTTTCTCATACTAGTTACATGTTTTCTAAGGATCTTCCAAACATATTTGTTTCAAACTTTCAGTAAATGTTACACAGTACCTTCTGCATAATTTAACACAGCATTTTTCCAAAAAACTGTATATTTTTGAATATATAAATAAAAAGTTGCAAAAAAATGTTGTGAATTATCATTACAATTGAAAAAAAATCATCTTTAATAACTGAACTAAAATTTTGTAAAATCCCTATGTTAAGCTGTAGCCCATATTCCAATAAATAATCTGTAAAAAGTTCAACTTCCTACCTCAAATACTTTGTGAGGAAAGATGTAATTTATAAGCGTTATTTTAACATTGCAAGTATAGGGCGTTCCGGAGCCCCTTAAGGCCTAGAAAAAATTTTTCAACTTTTGATTTGAAAATGCTGAAAATTCGGCTGAAGGTCACATACCAATTTGAAACAAATTTATAGCTTAAGGCCTAGGCACAAGGCATTTTCAATTTTAATTCGGCTGAAGTCCACATACCAAACAAGAAACATTTTTCTTTTTTACGGCTTAAGGCTTAAGAAGAAAAGCCTTCCAATTTTAATAAGGCTGAAGGCCACACAGAGTACTTAAGACTAAAAAGGAAATCACTGTGTAAAACACAAGGAGCGGCACTCAGAAGGTTCCAAGGGGCGGCCTGGGAAGGTAACACTAACACACGTTTAGGTGAGACAGGCAGCCAGACCGACAACCTCTTAATCAGAAGGCAACCCAATCGAAAGCCAGCCGACGAACCAACCAACAAGATCACTTCTGCTCCACGCGACCAGCAAACCGACAACAAGGTGTCAATAGCACAACGTTCTGGATACTGTTGCGCAATCCAGCCAAGCCAGAATAAACGCCCAAAACTACCAAGAACACCTCAGCTGTCGAACTACACGCCGTGCTGGACAGCGTCAACAAGACGAGGAAAATACACTGCCGAAAACTACGTCAACAACCAGGGCAGGTAACTGGAATGTCAACGGCCACAAGGCAGAAGATACCACTGGTACACTTCATTAATGAGGGAACGAATTAAATTAGTTTAAACACCACACAGGAAGATGGCTGCAATTCTAGCCGACGTCAGTGTTCACACTTTGTTGCTCATGGGAATCTCCCAGAAAGCGACAGCCAGGATCAAACGAAGAGATGTGATAGCAGTTCAGGCTTGATTGTAGGTTAAGTGAGCACTCAAGTGTCCAAGATCGGTGGGCGCCGAGCTCCGTAACCCTCGCAAGAAGCGCCGCACAACTCCTAACGCGCGTCCACGCCGCCAGAGGCTCCAGCCTGACCACGCACCACGGAGACTTCCTCGCTATTCTGCCCCAACCGACCGACTGCTTCACACACGGAAAAGGTCAAAAGACCAAATACGCGTCGGCCGATGACACGGCCGACCGTACGACCAACCAACAGTCATTCCCGCTCCAGTCTCCTTCCGTCGGACAGTGCGTGTGTGTCCCCAGCAGTCGGTAAATACTGTCTGTCAGCACCGTCCCCGATGCTGTTCATGCCCGACTGCACTCCTGGTCCGTGTCCAACTGACTTCCAGACTCACGACGACCCAGAAATACTAACGGTCGCTCCAGAGATGGTACGACAGTGCACTTATCGATAAGTGCTGCTGCTGCCAATCACGGGCAAGTGAGGCAGAAGTTAGTGACGCCAGTAAATGGAATAAGAAAACGAAGTGGCAGTACCGTAACAGAAGATGACAAACAATAAATGGCATGAACACGAGTCTTGCACGGCTCACTCATGCTTAGGTATTAGCATTCAAATATTTCTTGCTACCTTTAGGTTTACTTAAGTGAATTTGTTTTTTGGGGCTTTTGTTAACAGTTTGCTGTGTTATTTTTGGTTATTACTGTTGAACGATTAATAGGTTAGTCACCTTTGTTTTGATTATGCAGACATTGTAACACTTTGGTTGGTGCCTGGTGTGGGGTTTACAGTTTGTATTCTTGCATTGGGTCTTGAAAATTTACTTATATTGATGCTGTCCTGCAGGAATTATACGTGTGTTTGTTTGCTCTCAGCTTCCCGAGTTGGTCGTATCGTTGGAGCCGTTGGCCCCGGCGTGTTATCCACTACCAGCGGATCCAACAGGATTGGCGAGTCCATGCTGGATGTGTGCGTGTGCAGCGTGGCGTCCCGCATCCTATCTTGCGGTAGCCACCGAGGCGGCCTGGTCTCCCCACTTGCTACGGCATCTCTCTACAAGTTAAGTTCTTAAGCTTTATGGCATTCGGACTTGAGTTTAAGTCAAAGTGTCCGCTACCCTCAGCCATCGTAGTAAAGCCTTGCCTCCGCCAGCCCCTCCTTGGCTTGTTATCGCTGCCTTAACGATTGCTTGATTTGAAGATTTTTCAGTCCTCAATTGTGGATTGTTGTAAATTTTAAAATCGTTGTTACTTGTACCTTTTAGTGCCCAAAAGCCGCTCCAGATCTTTTATCGTAATCCTGGACCTGTACATTTGAAAATATTTTCAAGTGCTGAACTTATAAAATTTTGAATATTGTTACCTTCCTGTTTGAAAAGTTGCCAGTGTCAAAGAGCTCCTCCAACTTTGTGAAATTCTGAACTTGTAATTCTTTTTAAATAAAAGGGGGTTAGCCTTCGGTTTCTGAATTGCTAGTGCCAAAAGTGCCCTCAAGCTATTTTAATTGTAATCCTGAACTTTTAAAATATTTCTAAATTAAGGCTATCTACCTTGTTTGAAGTTTACTATCTAATGAGTGATGCTCATATTGTAATGATAATGCTCTTTCTGTACTTTAGACGAGCCACATTTGCCTCGTTGAAATTTTACGCGTTTCTAATGGACTCTCGAGTTGTATTTTTATGAACGTTGAACTTATTGTTTTAAAGAGGAATCACTTCTCCTGAACAAGAAAAAAAAATATTTGTCGTAAGTTTGGTCTTTCTGGTTTGTCGTCCTGAAATCAATCTCAAAGAATTACTGTTGATTTATGTGTTATTTGTTTTTAAGTATATCTTGTTAAATAAAGAATTACCAACTATTGTGAAGCAACAAATGGCCTTCTGTAAATTCAGCCTGCACCTTCCTCCCGCCCGTTAAGTTGCTGTCGTATCGTGAGGCGTCCACTGAGATCTCAGAATCTTATTTAAGGTAAAGGAGAGGAAAGTGGTGTCGCTTAGGAAAATCCCACCCAAGAGTCCACGTCGTAGCGCTGGAACAAGGGAGGCAGAGGCGGGAAAGTCGCCCCGCTCTGCTCACTCCCAGAGAAATTCGAAAAATCTGCACGCGAACTGCGGAAGGGTGGTGGCATAATATAAAAAGTATTCCGTGAACAGTACAAGCATCCACTTGAAGAATGGCATATTGCAGCAGAATCAACGATAGGCTGTCATTTTAAAATAAATTTATATTTGTGAGTTTAGATTACTTGAGCGTTTTGTTGAAAATATCCAAAAAGAGTTTCTATCATGCGAGCGTCTTCTAGAAAACGTCCAAAACACTAATTGTGTACATAATTTTTTTTTCGGATTTGTAGTCACAGTCAAATATCGTAGACTTCCAGTTATTATCCAGCCTGCGCAACAGCATTACAAGAAATTCTTAATCGTGTAATAATAATGTACAGACTGAGTTATGTCTTTAAGCCTATAGCACTCGACTGTCGCTAGTACCGTGAAAAAACCAGTTTGTTAACAGTTACCACTTTTCCAAATTTAGTTATTAGGAAGCTAGTCGGTCTACCAAAACTTCTCCAGAAATAAAATGTTATCCTAAAATAGTAGTCAGTGGCAGTTTTTGCGGGAAGGGTCACCCATCAGTTATCTAAAGCCCATTTCATTTGCGCCCTCCTGTTGATTTTGACGTGAGGACAAGCTTTGCATATTACGTTTTGTCGACATGTCCGGTTCTAAAGACGTCTTCAGCGCACACTCACAACATGGAAGTGAACGAGAGGCTGGGCTGTAGGTTTGTTGCCTGGTATCGTACGTGAGTGTAAGACAGAGCCTTACCTGTTCCTTCGTCACCTCGCAGGTTATACCAACGCAATCCTCGTTCGAAAACAGTTACATAATCTTAGGAGTTCGTGGCGGTTGCAGTCGCTCTTGAGAACTGGGTTTCAGCCAATTAATTTCAGTTTGGTGCCAGTTAACAGCTACTGTCGAAGCTAGCAACTCACTAGATTAGTCGGACTGGTCTGTTACGTGGCCGCCTATACCTCCAGCCTTAAAGTCGTTCGACTTGTTTCCCTGCTGACATTTTGCCTGACAGCGTGGCTAAAGAATCGCACCTGATGCCTGGATACTTGTAACGTATGAATGCGCTCAATCTTTGAACGAGTGCCTCATTCCATAGTGCGCAGATGTCAGTCGCGTTGCAGTTAACCTCGCCGACAGTATCCGGAACTGACCAAAGATGGCTAGGAGAGACAGACGGGCTAGTGCAAACTGAGGCGGGAGTATTCACTGTGTTGTCAGCAGAGGAGCAGTACCAGCAGAATCGGTCGGTTGGGAAAAGTCAATGACTTCGAACGGGAACCAGACGTTGGATGTAATCTTAGTAACGAATCCACCACGAAAACCTCAGTCCTTACAAAGCTGCCCAACTCGGCCGTCGATGATGTGATTATGAAGTGGAAACGCGAAGAAACAACTACAGCTGAACCAAGATCAGGTGGACCCGTGTGCTGACGGGCAGACGCCGCCGAGCATTGCGAGATTTAGTTGTAAAAGATCGCATAGCATCAGCGGAAGGAAATACTCGCGAGTTCGAATGTTCCACCAACAGTCCGGTTAGCGCAACGACTGTGCGTTGGGAGTTAGAAACAAGCTGGTACAGTGATCAAGCAGCTCCTCATAAGCCTCACATTTCTGAACTCGGCACTATCCGACGCTTGAGGTGCTGTAAAGGGAGACGCTATTGGATAGTGGGTGACTGGAAACGAGTGATACCGAGTGATGAAACACGCTGTACCCTGTGGCAATCCGATGAAAGGGCTCGTATTTGACAAATACCTGGAGAATCTTACATGCCATCATGTGTAGAATGAACTGTGGAGTACGACTGAGGTGGTATTGCGGTATGGGAGTATTTTTCGTGGTTAGTATTTGGTCCCCCTATTGCGCTTAAAGAAACGCTTAGTGTGGAAGAATATGAACACATTCCAAAGCATCGTACACTGCATACAGTAGAGGAACAGTCTGGGGACGATGCTTGTCTGCATCAGCGTCACCACGTACCCTTTCATAAAACAGCATCTATGGAACAATGGTTTGTGGACAGTAACATTACTGAAGAGGACTTGCCTATCCAGATTCTTGGGATGAGACGAACTATCGATTTCGCTTCAGACCCCAGTGTCTCTGGTTTCAGCTCTTCAGAAACAATGGGCTGCCTTTCCTCAACCGAAGCCCAGACAACTCATTGAAAGTGTTCCCAGCAGAGTTCGTCATAAAGAGAAAGGGTGGACATGTCCCGTGTTAATGCCTTCTAGTGGATGTCCGAATACTTTTGAGCAGATAGTGTATCGTGTCAGGTACTTACAATATTTCAAGCGATTCAGTTTGGTTCCTCCACGACAGCATCTTCAAATTTGTTGTGTGTGACTAGTTTCTTTGTCGATCTCTCCCGAATGAGAACCAAAAAATCTAAATTAGTTCAATTAGCAACAATTAGTTCAATTAGGCAACGAAACCACAATGTTTTAAGTGCTTTGACGACCCTTTTCTTTCTCTTCTTTTCCTTTTGGCCATTTGAGGGCGTCAGTTGGGATGAGTTTCTGAGCTTCTTTTCTTCTGGCCTAAAACCTTCTCCAATGTTCTTTCAGTACTGCATTTTGACCTTCTATGCTCTCCTCTGCCTGATGTTTCCATTCCGTGTCCAATGCCATCCTGGAAACATATGACAGCCTCATTTTCTGTATTTTAAAGATTTTTGTTGTAAATCACTGTTTGCTGTATTGCCATTTCTTCCCGATCCCTTCGTAACTCTTAGATCCAGCGTACTTTGGTTCTCTTTTCCACCAACAAACATTATCTGATATGTCAACCTCGCTTGGTCATTCTAGAGATGTGTGCTTGTCTTGTATACTGAACGTCTCCTGTTCTTCGAGATCCCGATGTCCTCCTGAGACGTCTCCGTTCCACAAGTTCTAGAGTCGTAAGTGATCCTGTTTTTACAGTGTTCATACTTTCTGCTGCTGGGTGGACCACTGAGCGTCCTCCTATTGCAGACGTTTATATTGAGTCTACGTACTAAATCCATCTTGCTTGTTCGTGCCCCCGTAGACCAGTTTCTATCCATTCTCCTAAGTATTTAAATTTCTCTTAAGTATATAAATATCTGTTTTCTGAAAGTTCTCTCCTTCTAACGTCATCCATCTAGGAGCTGCCTTGGTGTTTGCCGTATGTTGAGTCTTCTGGATACCGATCTGCGAGCGTACTTCAGCCCCTTGCCTCTGGAGCTCAGTGGTTTGATCTCTCGCCTCTTCTAACGTTTCTAACAATATCACAATACCGTCTGCGAATACCAGATCCTATTCTATTCATTTTTCGTTGCATATCAGTCGTGTTTTAACCACTCAATTCATTTCACATAGCCACTGGACACGTCGTCCTTGTAAGTAGTGTAAAACAGAAATTACATGTCGTGCATATGGTAATCAATGGACACAATGGTTTCAGTATCGCTTAACTACACATGTACAACTATTGTTACCACGCCAATAACACACACATTCATTTACAGAAACACATTTTAATGATAAAATACTTTTTCAGATTCCAAATTATTACAACAATTTAAAAATTAAAACATGTATTGAAAACTGTCGCCCTGAAACTCCGTTTTCTGTGCTCGCAAAATCACATCACCGGAGGAGAAACACCCCTCTGAAGATGTCCAGCGCAGCTCTGGACGAAACGTTAGGAGCTGAAGAGTGTCATGGACCACGACCTTACATCCCAGAAGGTTTACCAGAAGATATGTCATCCGGGCGGCAAGACACAATCAATACTTTCACTGCGTGACATCAATGGTGAAATTACTGATAACAGCGTCACTAGAGCGAAATTATTAAACTCATTTTTCCAAAATTCCTTCACCTAAGAACACAAAAGAAATAATCCGGAATTCGAAACAAGAGCAGTTTCCTTTCGTGAATACTGGCGTGACATGTGTAACTTTCCAGTCTTTTGGTACGGAGCTTTTTCGAGCGAGCGTTTGTACATGATTGCTAAGTATGGGGCCATTGCATCAGCAGTCCCTGAAAGGAACCTAACTAGTATACTATCTGGAACCAGAAGACTTGCCGTTATTAAGTGATTTAAGCTGCTTCGTTACACCTGAGACATCTACTTCTAAGTCACTCATATTGGCTTTTCGGAAAACTAAGATTAATAACTCCGCTTTAGTGACGCTGCCACTGGTAATATTACCATTGGCACTGCGCAGTGAAGCTACTGACTTCACGTACGAGAAGAATATCTTTGGATTTTCTATCAGATTTCGAGACAGTACTGAAAAAAGGAAGGATCATGGCAGATGTACGCCATATCGTACCTCATCTGAAAGACCAGTCATATTTGTCAGTTGAGAAACAGAAAGAGCTGTTGACACTGGGAGTTTTGCAGTAAACATCTGATCCCAAGACTGTAGTTGCGTAAGACGAAGAAGTGAATACTGACAGGTTTCTACGAATTTAATTTCGTTATTCTCTTACTAAAAAATTAAAAGATATGAGAAATGGTTAAAATATTTCTGCTCTCTGTACTTATATTGCAAGGAAAACGTACTTCTTATCTGTCAATGGAACTTGAAAAATAAACTCTGACTGCCACTTACAACCCGTCAGTTTCCTGGTGTGGCACTTTATACGTTCTTAATAAATTATTTGTTTTCTAATTTGTCTCATTATTTCTTGCAGTGATGAAGTGGGCAGCATAATGTTGTGGTCTGAGAATTCCTTGCCAATTTTTTGACGGCAAGTAAGTTATGTAAGTGGGTTCTCTGGACAAATGTGAGATCTGGCACTTATATAATCTTATATGTGGCTGTACCTCTGTAGAAAATTAGATCTCTATTCTTAAATCAACAGAAATGGTTCAAATGGCTCTGAGCACTATGGGACATAAGATCTGAGGACATCAGTCCCCTAGAACTTAGAACTACTTAAACCTAACTAACCTAAGGACATGACACATATCTATGACCGTTTCGAGGCAGGATTCGAACCTGCGACCGTAGCAGTCGCACGGTTCCAGACTGTAGCGCCTAGAACGCTCGGCCACACCGACCACTATAGTTGTGGGCATCCTACACGACGGAAACCTATTACCGTACTACCTACAGAAAGTACAAGTTTTGGTGAAAAAGGACTATCCTTCTCGAAATCAGCATTCCCAGTGGTACTTAAATCACTGCATCGAAATTCCGAATTTCGAAAGGAGAGAGTTGCGGACAAATGAGGCGTACTTCATCAGAGAAGATTCATTCAGCTCCCGAAATAGCTACATTTGGAACGACGAAAATAAGTATGGCACGTATGTGAAGTTATATTCGCTTAAGTTTGGCGTGAACATTTGGGCAGGTATCGTAGGCGACTGTTTGTTGGGTCCCGACCTACTTCATCCCCGTGTTAGCGTTCCATGCAAACTTCCTTCCTCTGGCGGTCCGTCAGGTAATGTGGTACCAACATAACGGCGCGCCGTCGCTGCTGAGGTACGGCAGCATTCAAGTGAAACTTCCTGGCAGATCAAAACTGTTTGCCAGACCTAGACTCGAACTCGGGACCTTTGCCTTTCAGGGCCAAGTGCTGTACCGACTGAGCAAACCAAGCACAATGCAAGAGTCGTCGTCACAGCTTTACTTCCGATATACCTCGTTTCCTAACTTCCTAACTTCAAAGAAAGTATCCTGCGAAATTTCCAAGACTGCATTCTTGGGTAGCTCAATCGGTAGAGCACTTACCCGCGAAAGGCAAAGGTCCCGAGTTCGAAGCTCGGTCTGGCACCCAGGTTTAATCCGCCAGGAAGTTCCATATCAGCGCACACTCGACTGCAGAGTAAAAATTTCATTCTGGAAGAATTTAGATGAGTTGTATCCGCAGAGGTGGATAGGCTGAGGTGGTCCAGTTCCGTGGCGAGACCGTTCGTCAAATGTTATCCCCCTTGATTTTTATCTGTGGAAGCAGGCGAAGACAATTATGTACGTGACACTGCCGAAGAGATTCTTGCCAGGTAATTTTAGCTTCCTAAGAAATCAGGGAAACTTCTAATTTCGGAAAATTTGCGGACTCCTTGACGCAGCGTTGTAGTGAGTGCATTCAGGTTGAAGTAGGACATTTTGAGCAACTGTTACGAAATACATTGGAAATCAAAGAAACTGGCACACCTGCCTAATATAGTGTAGGCCCCCGCGAGCACGCAGAAGAGCTGCAATACGACGTGGAATGGACTCGACTAATGTCTGAGGTAGTGCTGGAGGGAACTCACACCATGAATCCAGCAGAGCTGTCCATAAATCCGTAACAGTACGAGGGGGTGGAGATCTCTTCCGACCAGCACGTTGCAAGGCATCCCAGATATGCTCCATAATGTGCATTTTCAACTTCTTGCGGCGTAATTAATATAGTCCAATAAATTTCGGGCATGCAGCCGCGCGGATAAAATTTCCTCCACTGATATTTCGGCCGCGTATCGTTCGGCCATCCTCAGAGTAAGTCACAAGACTGACAACAAGATGCCAAGCGCGGCCTCATATGCTCCACCGCTGCGGTACTGCGCATATGGGTCACAGATGCTGGTCGGCGGCAAAGAAATACGCTTACACATGCGCCGCCTGTGGCGAAGTCGTACAGACATTCGATTCGCTTACCTATGTATGATTAGCGACGGTGACACCATGACGACTTCCCTGCAGTTTAATTACCCCAATTGCGTTTTTGCGCTATGCGGGTGCACTTTCCTCGAAGATAGACCGTATTCTTGAAAGACACTGCGTCAAGGTGATCTTCTGGCCCCCCACGAAGATAGCAGCTTTGCTCGACCCTGTAAAGGACGATTTACTGCTTCGTAAAGCGGGTGTGTATCAGGTTCCTTTCGGAAATTGTGAGAGTCGTACATAGGTCAAACAACACGCACCGTTCATGAAAGATGTGTGAAGCACTGAAGATACACACGCTTATCACAGCCAGACAAGTCAGCTGTGGCCGAACATTGTATTGATACAGGGCATTCCACGAATTACAGTGATGTGAAGATTTTAACATCCACCTCTTCCTTTTGGGAATGTATATTCAAGGAAGCTGTAGAGATTAGATTAGCTAATAATTTAATAAATAGAGATAATGGTTTCAATTTGGACAAAGCCTGGAATCCGGCTCTTGGTGTAATTAAACTGCAGAGAATTCGTTATGGTGTCACCGCCGCTGATCATACATCGATAAGCGAATTGAATGTCTGTACGCCTTCGCCACAGGCGGCGCATGTGTAAGCGTATTTCTCTGCCGCCGACCAGCATCTGTCCCCGCATGCGCAGTACCGCCGCGGTGGAGCATACAAGGCCGCGCTTGACATATTGTCGTATCAAGTGTGCTGCGTCAGTGTTGCGTTCGGTGCCGTTATCCGGTGTCATCAAGTGATGTGGTTTTAACTGTGCGCTCGATCTGTATATAGTCCACGATTGTTCCGTGCTACGCCGTCCGTCACGTGGCTGTTTTAATCGTTTTGCGACTTTTTTTGCTCCTACCGCACTTTACCTGGTGTCTTTTAATCCTTACAGTGTGTGTTTTTTGTGCAACATACTTTTTTAGATTTTTACATCCGTTTTACTGTCGCCGCTTTTTCTGCGCTTTCTTCTCTTATGTTCCGCCTTTTTTTTTCTATGTCCCGCCATGTTGTCTTCTTCATATTGTTTTAAATGTCTTCCTGTCTCTTTGTAATGTCTATTGGCGGAAGAGCAGCTCCTATGCCACTGCCAGATGGGGAATTGCAAATAAAATAAAGGAAAAATAAAATAATCTTGTCGTCAGTGTTGTGACTCACTCTGAGGATGGCCGGACGATACGCGGCGGAAATATCAGTGGAGGAAATTTTATTTGCGCGGGTACATGCCCGAAATTTAATGGACTATGCTCAATAATGTTCACGTCTGGGGAGTTTGGTGGCCATCGGAAGTGTTTAAACTCAGAATAGTGTCCCTGCAGCCACTCTGTAGCAATTCTGGACGCATGGGGAGTCGCATTTTCCTGCTCTATTTGCCCAAATCCGTCGTAATACACAATGGACATGAATCGGCGCAGGTGATCAGAAAGGACGGTTACGTATGTGTCACCAGTCAGAGTCGTATCTAGACGTATCAGGGGTCCCATATCACTCCTACTGCACACTCCCCACACTATTACAGAGCCTCTACCAGCTTGAACAGTTCCCATCTGACATGCAAGGTCCATGAATTCATGAGGCTATCCCCATATGCGTAGACGTCCATCGGCTAGATACAGTTTGAAACGAGACTCATCCGGCCAGGCAACATATTTCCAGTCATCAGCAGTCCAATGTCGGTGCTGACGGGCGTAAAGCTTTGTGTCGTGCAGTCATCAAGGGTACACGAGTGAGCCTTTGGCTCCGAAGGCCCATACCGATGATGTTTCGCTGAATGTTTCGTATGCTGACACTTGTTGATGGCCCAGTATTCAAATCTGCAGCAGTTTGCGGAAGGGCTGCACTTCTGTCACGTTGAACAATTCTCTTCAGTTGTCGTTTGTCACGTTCTTACAGGATCTTTCTCCGGCGGCAGCGATGTCGGAGATTTGATGTTTTACCGGATTCCTGATATTCACGTTACACTCATGAAACGGTCGTACTGGAAAGTTTCCACTTCATCGCTGCCTCGGAGATGCTGTGTCCCATCGCTCGTGGGCCGACTGTAACACCACGTTCCAACTCACTTAAATATTAATAACGTGCCATTGTAGCATCAGTAACCGATCTAATAACTGTGCCCGACACTTGTCTTATATAGGCGTTGCCGACCGCAGCGCCGTGTTCTGCCTGTTTGTATATCTCTGTATTTGAATACACATGCCTATAACAGTTTCCTTGGCGGTTCAACATAATTATTGTTATCTAATTATTTACTTTATTATTTTTCTCCAGTTTTTGATTTAATAATTTCATTGGCTTTTTGAGTAATTTTTCCTTATTTATCTTACATGCGTTCTTTTTCTTATGGATTTCTGTTTTTTATGTTGTACTTCTTCTTCTTCTTCTTCTTCTTCTTCTTCTTCTTCGTTCCTGATTATTTTGTTGTCACGGGAACTTGAAAAATGTATTTATTTCTTCGTCATTATCACTAGTTTGCTCCTATTTTTGTTACATACCTGGCTGATGGGCAACAAGGAGAGGTCCACGTTCTTCAGTCATCAGAATTTCGCGTGATACGCGTAAAACAGTAATAGGAAGAAACAATTAAGACAAACGGAATGCTACTTCGACGATTAACATGACGTTACAGAGAAGTAAAAATCAAACAAATTCATGTCAAGCAATCAGTTGCATACAAATAATGATCAGTCACTTCGATAACAAATCACAAATAAATATATCGAATCATCTGACGAGATTCGAACCTAACTTCATACACATTACGACTGTCCTTTAGCCACCGCCTCTCAGTGTGGCACTATTAGTTTCAAGGCTCTAAGTTACCAAGGGGAATTCCGATTTTTTTCGTCGATTACTAGCAAAAAAGGTCTCACCAGGGTGAATGGCTGCAAGTTCTATCCCAGGTACCGTCCACTGATTTCCCGTTTCTTCTTTTTCCGGCTGTTTGAATCTTCGCATGCAACCTAATTGGCTAACATCAGTGCTAAATAACTTGGAAACGGCGCAATGTATGAATTATTTTCTCAACTGCTATTTTTCAGCACAGCCTATCATGTAACAGCCTTACAAGTTTTTCGGTGTTTCTGACCACCCTGTATAAGATGAACAAACCTCATATCTTAATTACATGTTTGTCATGCTCAAAGAAGATGTGGGACGAAATCTCGTTGTACAAGGCAGTTATAAATTCCTGTCATTAAATCTTATCACTTCTCGATTCGATGTGAAGAATTCCGCCAACAGCTAGTAAAATTGTTGTCTTATTGAAACAAACGCGGCTTCGCGGCCAGATAATGTTAAAAGGTCATATCATAACGTCGCTCCTAGTTACGATATACCTTTCAGTGAATCTTGTCTACATTACGTTGGCGAACGAAGGGTGTGTAGGACTAGTTGCTGCAAGTATTTTACGGTACCCATTACATACAATAAGATTTTGCAAGTCGGAACCTGTCTGTGACTTTGCAGTAAGTGTATGACAATATTTTTAATTTCAGAACGTTTCCTTCGGATACTGATGGGATGATTATGTTAATAAAGATTCGAAACGGTGATAAGCCCTTTGACCACATCCATATTAAAAATTGTAACGTCTACTAGAAATTATAGAGCAGGATATGGAAGCACATACAACAAATTTCATAATAAATGCTTCATAACGTTGCTCATACACATAATCGGGAAACATATGCCAGAGAGTCAATATAATACGTAAGAGAATGTTATGATTTACGAAAAATTATCGAAAATAGAAGTTAACAAAAGCATACAAGTCAAATAAAAAAGGCTTACCCGATAAACACTTATAAATTAATAGCACCTACGATCGATATAAACATAGACTACTACAACCATAGATATACGCGCAACGAAATAATGTATATATCATCTGTATAACAGTACTTATACTTTCTAATATATGACAACGTAGCTGCAAAACTGTCAAATTATTGTCATAATCCGTTAATAACCATTAATTCAGCACCTGTGGTACGACAGTCAAAACATAGTTTCCAGTGATGTTATTTCTATGTCAGCCATCTAGACAATGTATACGCAAGGAGCAAGGGCACTGCCTACACTACGCTTGTCCGTCCTCTTTTCGAATACTGTTGCGCGGTGTGGGATCCTTACCAGATAGGAATGACTGAGTACATCGAAAAAGTTCAAAGAAAGGCAGCACGTTTTGTATTATCGCGAAATATGGGAGAGAGTGTCACAGAAATGATACAGGATTTGGGATGGACGTCATTAGAAGAAAGGCGTTTTTCGTTGCGACGGAATCTTCTCACGAAATTCCAATAACCAACTTTCTCCTCCGAATGCGAAAATATTTTGTTGACACCGACTTACATAGGGAGGAACGATCATCAAGATAAAATAAGGGAAATCTGAGCTCGTTCGGAAAGATACAGGTGTTAATTCTTCCTGCGCCCTATACGAGATTGGAATAATAGAGAATTGTGAAATTGGTTCGAGGAACCCTCTGCCAGGCACTTAAATGTGATTTGCAGAGTATCCATGTAGATGTAGATGTAGAAATCCTGCTGATTGTTCTACTACAACATAAAAATGTATAATCAAAGTGTTACCCACATTGTGCCGCAGGTCACTCGAAAATGGGAATTTAGCCGAAGCAGATATGTGGCGAAAGGGAAAGAAATAAAAATTAATATCACAAAGCAGCGAGTATGGTCACTCCTTACAACTATGAAAAGTGCGTTTGGTATGAGTGATGCTACGTGCGTCCCTGTTAAATTTTGGATACAAGCTTCCCTCAGTCTTGAAATAGAAACGATGCTTCTCTGAACTCATTCAAAAAATTAACTTCAACGCAAGTAACCTGGTATCTTCATTACCATTGCTAGAAACAGTCACTGTGCACTATACAGCTGCCATCTTGGAGCTATAGAAATGTGTAAGGATCACTTTGATACTTTTCCCCAGTGTTTGTGCGAATGAAAGTAGACGACCGTTTTCCATGCTGAGATAACTATATCTCTCATCTTACCTTTTAGCGGTCAGTTTATCAATTTCGGTGATGATTAGTTTCTCCATTAACCATTAACACCTGCGTGTTACGTGTTGCTACTTGTTATTAAGTTCTGTCTAAAAAGCGCATGACTCGACTAAATCTTACAGGCCGTCTCATCTGTCATCTAAAAATAAAATAAAACATGAAAGTTCCGCACGTCGGATCCGATGATAGACTGTATTAACTACATATCAGAACAAATGAGCTGTGGCTTAATGACGTCGGATGTTTTGCTCCTGTACCTGTGAACAAAGCTGTTAGTCTGAGCACAACGAGACTTTAATCGAGGCTTACGTAGCAATAGAGCTGTCTTAACACCGTAACGTATCATTTTACTATCTTCTAACCCCAGCCCACGTAACAGGAATAAAACCAGTTTGCCTCATTTGAAAAGAAAGACAGTTGCATATGATGCAGTAGTTACATAGACATTAATGCCTCCTGAACGCTAGGATCTGCTTCTGAGCAACACTGCTATTTTATGCATTACATGTATTTGCATTTCCAATATGAGTTACCATCAGCTGTAGAATGGAATAACGACGATGACAATTTGTGTCGAACCGGGACACGAACGGGGGATTCCCGCTTATCGCTAGGGTTTACCTTACCATTTCGCTCTCCCAGGACGCCTCGCGGCCACGCTTCCACATGTCGAGAACCACGTGTCTACATCCTGTAATCGTACATCCATATACCCTCCTGGAAACTGAAATAAGAACACCGTGAATTCATTGTCCCAGGAAGGGGAAACTTTATTGACACATTCCTGGGGTCAGATACATCACATGATCACACTGACAGAACCACAGGCACATAGACACAGGCAATAGAGCATGCACAATGTCGGCACTAGTACAGTGTATATCCACCTTTCGCAGCAATGCAGGCTGCTATTCTCCCATGGAGACGATCGTAGAGATGCTGGATGTAGTCCTGTGGAACGGCTTGCCATGCCATTTCCACCTGGCGCCTCAGTTGGACCAGCGTTCGTGCTGGACGTGCAGACCGCGTGAGACGACGCTTCATCCAGTCCCAAACATGCTCAATGGGGGACAGATCCGGAGATCTTGCTGGCCAGGGTAGTTGACTTACACCTTCTAGAGCACGTTGGGTGGCACGGGATACATGCGGACGTGCATTGTCCACTTGGAACAGCAAGTTCCCTTGCCGGTCTAGGAATGGTAGAACGATGGGTTCGATGACGGTTTGGATGTACCGTGCACTATTCAGTGTCCCCTCGACGATCACCAGTGGTGTACGGCCAGTGTAGGAGATCGCTCCCCACACCATGATGCCGGGTGTTGGCCCTGTGTGCCTCGGTCGTATGCAGTCCTGATTGTGGCGCTCACCTGCACGGCGCCAAACACGCATACGACCATCATTGGCACCAAGGCAGAAGCGACTCTCATCGCTGAAGACGACACGTCTCCATTCGTCCCTCCATTCACGCCTGTCGCGACACCACTGGAGGCGGGCTGCACGATGTTGGGGCGTGAGCGGAAGACGGCCTAACGGTGTGCGGGACCGTAGCCCAGCTTCATGGAGACGGTTGCGAATGGTCCTCGCCGATACCCCAGGAGCAACAGTGTCCCTAATTTGCTGGGAAGTGGCGGTGCGGTCCCCTACGGCACTGCGTAGGATCCTACGGTCTTGGCGTGCATCCGTGCGTCGCTGCGGTCCGGTCCCAGGTCGACGGGCACGTGCACCTTCCGCCGACCACTGGCGACAACATCGATGTACTGTGGAGACCTCACGCCCCACGTGTTGAGCAATTCGGCGGTACGTCCACCCGGCCTCCCGCATGCCCACTATACGCCCTCGCTCAAAGTCCGTCAACTGCACATACGGTTCACGTCCACGCTGTCGCGGCATGCTACCAGTGTTAAAGACTGCGATGGAGCTCCGTATGCCACGCAAACTGGCTGACACTGACGGCGGCGGTGCACAAATGCTGCGCAGCTAGCGCCATTCGACGGCCAACACCGCGGTTCCTGGTGTGTCCGCTGTGCCGTGCGTGTGGTCATTGCTTGTACAGCCCTCTCGCAGTGTCCGGAGCAAGTATGGTGGGTCTGACACACCGGTGTCAATGTGTTCTTTGTTCCATTTCCAGGAATGTATATATTCCCGTTTTTTTTTATTTTTTATTTTTTTTCGTCAGTCTACCGACTGGTTTGATGCGGCCCGCCACGAAATCCTTTCCTGTGCTAACCTCTTCATCTCAGAGTAGCACTTGCAACCTACGTCCTCAATTATTTGCTTGACGTATTCCAATCGCTGTCTTCCTCTACAGTTTTTGCCCTCTACAGCTCCCTCTAGTACCATGGAAGTCATTCCCTCATGTCTTAGCAGATGTCCTATCATCCTGTCCCTTCTCCTTATCAGTGTTTTCCACATATTCCTTTCCTTTCCGATTCTGCGTAGAACCTCCTCATTCCTTACCTTATCAGTCCACCCAATTTTGCCGGCCGCTGGTGGCCGAGCGGTTCTGGCGCTACAGTCTGGCACCGCGCGACCGCTACGGTCGCAGGTTCGAATCCTGCCTCGGGCATGGATGTTTGTGTTGTCCTTAGGTTAGTTAGGTTTAAGTAGTTCTAAGTTCTAGGGGACTTATGACCTCAGCAGTTGAGTCCCATAGTGCTCAGAACCATTTGAACCACCTAATTTTCAACATTCGTCTATAGCACCACATCTCAAATGCTTCGATTCCTCTTCCGGTTTTCCCACAGTCCATGTTTCACTACCATACAATGCTGTACTCCAGACGTACATCCTCAGAAATTTCTTCCTCAAATTAAGGCCGGTATTTAAGATTAGTAGACTTCTCTTGGCCAGAAATGCCTTTTTTGCCATAGCGAGTCTGCTTTTGATGTCCTCCTTGCTCCGTCCGTCATTGGTTATTTTACTGCCTAGGTAGCAGAATTCCTTAACTTCATTGACTTCGTGACCATCAATCCTGATGTTAAGTTTCTCGCTGTTCTCATTTCTACTACTTCTCATTACCTTCGTCTTTCTCCGATTTACTCTCAAACCATACTGTGTACTCATTAGACTGTTCATTCCGTTCAGCAGATCATTTAATTCTTCTTCACTTTCACTCAGGATAGCAATGTCATCAGCGAATCGTATCATTGATATCCTTTCACCTTGTATTTTAATTCCACTTCTGAACCTTTCTTTTATTTCCATCATTGCTTCCTCGATGTACAGATTGAAGAGTAGGGGCGAAAGGCTACAGCCTTGTCTTACACCCTTCTTAATACGAGCACTTCGTTCTTGATCGTCCACTCTAATTATTCCCTCTTGGTTGTTGTACATATTGTATATGACCCGTCTCTCCCTATAGCTTACCCCTACTTTTTTCAGAATCTCGAACAGCTTGCACCATTTTATATTGTCGAACGCTTTTTCCAGGTCAACAAATCCTATGAAAGTGTCTTGATTTTTCTTTAGCCTTGCTTCCATTATTAGCCGTAACGTCAAAATTGCCTCTCTCGTCCCTTTACTTTTCCTAAAGCCAAACTGATCGTCACCTAGCGCATTCTCAATTTTCTTTTCCATTCTTCTGTATATTATTCTTGTAAGCAGCTTCGATGCATGAGCTGTTAAGCTGATTGTGCGATAATTCTCGCACTTGTCAGCTCTTGCCGTCTTCGGAATTGTGTAGATGATGCTTTTCCGAAAGTCAGATGGTATGTCGCCAGACTCATATATTCTACACACCAACGTGAATAGTCGTTTTGTTGCCACTTCCCCCAATGATTTTAGAAATTCTGATGGAATATTATCTATGCCTTCTGCCTTATTTGACCGTAAGTCCTCCAAAGCTCTTTTAAATTCCGATTCTAATACTGGATCCCCTATCTCTTCTAAATCGACTCCTGTTTCTTCTTCTATCACATCAGACAAATCGTCACCCTCATAGAGGCTTTCATTGTATTCTTTCCACCTATCTGCTCTCTCCTCTGCATTTAACAGTGGAATTTCCGTTGCACTCTTAATGTTACCACCGTTGCTTTTAATGTCACCAAAGGTTGTTTTGACTTTCCTGAATGCTGAGTCTGTCCTTCCGACAATCATATCTTTTTCGATCTCTTCACATTTTTCCTGCAGCAATTTCGTCTTAGCTTCCCTGCACTTCCTATTTATTTCATTCCTCAGCGACTTGTGTTTCTGTATTCCTGATTATCCCGGAACATGTTTGTACTTACTCCTTTCATCAATCAACTGAAGTATTTCTTCTGTTACCCATGGTCTCTTCGTAGCTACCTTCTTTGTACCTGTGGTGTCACCGCCAGACACCACACTTGCTAGGTGGTAGCTTAAATCGGCCGCGGTCCATTAGTACATGTCGGACCCGCGTGTCACCACTGTCGGGATCGCAGACCGAGCGCCACCATAAGGCAGGTCTCGAGAGACTGACTAGCACTCGCCCCAGTTGTACGACGACGTTGCTAGCGACTACACTGACGAAGCCTTTCTCTCATTTGCCGAGAGACAGAATAGCCTTCAGCTAAGTTAATGGCTACAACCTAGCAAGGCGCCATTAACCATTTGTAACGTTGCATGTCCCTCAAGATAGAGTCTCACTTGTATCATCCAGAATGCTGTATACCAAAGGACAATATAAAAGTTAAGTGTTCTAGTAGTTACGTTCTTTTCTTTATCACATTCATTACGAATCCTGTTCCAGACTTAACGCCAGACGGCGTGAGTTGACGCGTGCCCTTTCGGCTACTTCACTGTGGACTGGCTGCCTTAACAGTCCACTACAGTACCTATGTTTTCCTTCCCAACTTCTGTGATGGCCCTTTTTAGAGATGTCAATTGCTCTTCAACTGTACTGCCTACTGCGCTATTCCTTATTGCTGTATCTATAGCGTTAGAGAACTTCAAACGTATCTCGTCATTCCTTAGTACTTCCGTATCCCACTTCTTTGCGTATTTATTCTTCCTGACTAATGTCTTGAACTTCAGCCTACTCTTCATCACTACTATATTGTGATCTGAGTCTATATCTGCTCCTGGGTACTCCTTACAGTCCAGTATCTGATTTCGGAATCTCTGTCTGACCATGATGTAATCTAATTGAAATCTTCCCGTATCTCCCGGCCTTTTCCAAGTATACCTCCTCCTCTTGTGACTCTTGAACAGGTGTACCCGTGGTCTAGGGGTAGCGTCTTTGATTCGTAATTAAAACGTCTTCGGTCCCGGGTTCTGTCCCCGCCACTGCCTAAATTTTGATACATAATCCGCATTGGCGGCCGAAGACTTCCGGCATAAGAAGTCAGCCTCATTCTGCCAACGGCCTTGTCAAAGAGGGTGGAGTGGATAGAGGTTCAGGGCACTCTCTTGTCCTAGGGGTGGGAAATTGCCCCTAAAGGCGGAAGAATCAGCAATGATCAACTACATGAGGATGCAGAAGACAATGGAAACCACTGCATTAAAGACACGTAACGTGTATCCACAGGACATGTGGCCTGTAATTGAAGAAGTGTCATGATGATCTCTCCATTGGCAAAAGATTCCGGAATAGTCCCCCATTCGGATCTCCGGGAGGGGACTGCCAATGGAGAGGTTACCATGAGAAAAAGATTGAATAATCAACGAAAGGATTACGTTCTACGAGTCGGGGCGTGGAATGTCAGAAGCTTGAACGTGATAGGAAAACTAGAAAATCTGAAAAGGGAAATGCAAAGGCTCAATCTAGATATAGTAGGGGTCAGTGAAGTGAAGTGAAAGGAGGACAAGGATTTCTGGTCAGATGAGTATCGGGTAATATCAACAGCTGCAGAAAATGGTATGACAGGTGTAGGATTCGTTACGAATCCTGAAAGTTTCCTGAAAGTCGCTTGACCGGTGTCAGCGGATAAATACGATTCTGCAGTGTCTGTGTTATTCTGTAAGAAAAGGGGTGCTGGAAAATTGGCATCTATGTGGAACGAGCATCCAAATCTGAGAACTTAGATTAGAAATTTTTCCTCGGATTAAGAAATTCCATTGCAAACGATAGTGGAAAAACTGAACCATGTTCACCTTTCAAGGTCAACTGGCGAAGCGTAAGAAAATTTTCTTTCTGAAGTTATGTTAAAAAAGGATCTTTTCCAGTCAGAAAGCTACACTGAAGAGCCACCTGCCTAATATCGTGTAGGGCCCCCGCGAGCACGCAGAAAAGCCGCAACACGACGTGGCATGGACTCGACTGAAGTCTGACGTAGTGCTGGAGGGAACTGACACTATGAATCCTGCAGGGCTGTCCATAAATCCATACAAGGACGAGAGGATAGAGATCTCTTCTGAACAGCACGTTGCAAGGCATCCCAGATATGCTCAATCATGTTAATGTTAATGTTAATGTCTGGTGGCCAGCGGAGGTGATAAAACTCGAAAGAGGGTTCCTGGAGTCACTCTGTAGTAATTCTCGACGTGTGGGGTGTCGCATTGTCCTGCTGAAATTGCCCAAGTCCGTCGGAATGCATAATGATCATAAGAATCGATTCAGGTGATAAGACAGGATGCTTACGTACGTGTCACCTGTCAGATTCGTATCTAGACATATAAGGGGTTCTATATCATTCCAACTGCACACGCCTGATACCATTACAGAGCCTCCACCAGCTTGAACAGTCTCCTGCCGACATGCAGAGTCCATGGATTCACGAGATTTTCTCCATACCCGTACACGTCCAACCGCTCGACATAATTTGAAACGAGACTCTTCCGACTAGGTAACATGTTTCCAGTCATCAACAGTCGAATGTTGGTGTTGACGGGCTCCGGCGAGGCGTAAAGATTTTTGTCACGCAGTCATCAAGTATTCAGGAGTGGGCCTTCGCCTCCGAAAACACATGTCGATGATGTTTAGTTGAATGGTTCGCACGTTGATATTTGTTGATGGCCGAGTCGTAGTTGGTTCCGTTCTCGCAGTATCTTTTTCCGGTCGCAGCGATGTCGGAAATTTAATTTTCATCGGATTCCTGTACAATCGTGAAACGGTCGTACTGGAAAATCCCCACTTCATCGCTACCTCGGAGATGCCGTGTCCCATCGGTCGTGCGCCGTATTTTGCATGTTAACATGTCTCTGTATTTGAATACGCATGTCTATACTAGTTTCTTTAATGCTTCAGTGCGTAACAGTCACAAATAGTATTGTCTTCCCCTTGAATGTTTTTATACATTTAATTGAAGTGGGGCTATGAATGCTGGTTTCCAATGCCATTTTTTCCGAAAGGATTTCCGGAGGATTGTTTTCTCATTCACAATATTTCAGTTTCTGTTCTCAGAGGAAAGAAGCTTCGTAAAATTTTACCACCTTATTGCCGTGTGGAATGACAGTTCACTTGACTAAGATTCTATCTCTCTAGGAAAGACTTGAACTGACTGTGTTCGAGTCCATGACATCCAATGAAATTGGCAACAAAAATTTAAGCCTTCAGCACATGGGACGTATCCACCGTCTTTTCACAAACTTCTTCCTGATGAACAAAGCAGGGTATTTTGATGAATTTGGTAACACCACTGGATTTCGTCCAACGAAACCTGCAGATCTGCCACACACTTTTCTGCCTCCATATGTATCACGCAAGGTAATCAGGTCTGCTATTTCTTACCAAACTTCAAAGTTGTGTTAATACCTCTGGAAACAACATGAGATGTGCAGTATTAGTGATGTATGTAGAGCGGTCGTTGGGTAGAGCAACCAATTAAACTTAGATGCCATTTCTTGTAACTAGATAAATAACAAATAATATCTTCAACTCGACGAACCGCAGTATTTTCTGGAAGAGTTACAGCTTTACATTGTTTGATTTTGTCAGGAAACCGTTCTACAGCTGTAGTTAAAATACACTCTCTTTATCAAACTGTGCGCAATGCGTTTTTTTCGTTATGGCGACAAATATTGTATTCCTCAAGAACAGTAATAACTTTGTTGCAGATAACAGACAATGTTTTGTTGTCTCTCTGTATAACGAAATATTTTACGTTCCACGTTATATGGAACATAGGAGACTCACTCTCCACTTTTCTCTTTTTTGGTTTCAACGACATATTTCATACGTACTCGAAAGAAAGAAAACCTGATGTAACAAGACGGCAAACACAGCCGGGGAGGGAGCCACCGTCATTGTAGGCGCGGCGCTGCTGGTGGCATCTCTATTATTTAAGAACACGTGAAGGCACTGTTGTAGCAGCCTCTTACACTGAATCGAGAAGAAAGAATCACGCACTATTTTTATAAAAAACTTTCGCTCAAGCGTGGGCCGGATTACATCCCATCGCAGACCGGTTGCGGCCCGTGCCCGTATTTTAGTGACCTCTGTTCTAAACGCTTGTACTACTCGGAAACTCTTGTCCCACTCATAGCTGACCCATCAAAAGCAATATTTAACTTTACTAAAAGTTTTCTGCGCATTATTCCGTTCGTATAGGAAAATGTAATACAAATTTTCTGATCAATATTTATACAAAATAAATAAACGCCGACACTACCAGTTCATATGTAACTTTTTTTGACAACTGACAACTGTTAAGCATTCAATATGGCTATCACTGTACAGATCAGGCCCCCACAACCGCACGAGTGGTCGACTGTGAAGAGCGGACAAACTGAATAGCTGGGCGGCGGCCATTAGAGTGGTAAACTGACGCGCGGAGTTCGAATGTTTATACATCGCTTTTGGTTATAAAATGCCTTCCCTTGAGTTAGGTCACAAACATAATGCCTCATTTAAATACTTTACTACAATATACTTTTTAATTTACGAACAAACAGCAGCTAGTCACTGTTTATCAATTTATCTTACGTACTACATGGAATCTGCCATAGCTAAAAGTTATGTCCTGGACCCCTAGCATTTTTCGTAGTTCATTTACGATAGATGTACGCAAAATGCATCAAAATACTCGAAGATTTGCCCACTATATTAATAGATATTTTCTGACTCTACCTTGCTTTAGATTTTATGACGAGAAGCGCGTTTTATATGGCATAGTGCTTTGGCAACTCACGACCAAATTATCAAGTTTCAACCTAATCTAGACCATGAAAACACTACCGATCAGCCAACTTTCTTCAAAATGATCAGAACATATAAAATGGTATTCTGTCGGTCGGAAATCTTGCCTCCTGACAGCGTGTAACCATTTTTGTAACAGCTGTGGTTTTGAGAAACGAAACCTGTAAATAGATGCACAGACATTATGCTAATACCGTGTTACAAAAACATTTATTAAGCAAGTGCACTGACATACAAAACAACTTAAAATATTCACATACCTGTGAAATGTAATATTCGTTCCTTTCTCGAATTTATTTGTACAATTAATCGCTGCACAACTCCTCACCATTGTACTTCTTTTGATTGGAACGTACAGACAGTAGAATTACGAGTAACAAATACTGTATGTACGCCCCAACAAACATACAACGTTGAATCTGGGTCTTCATAAACAACAATACTACACAACACATCAGACTACAACCACTATAATGGCGTCCAGCCGAAGGTTCAAATTATCCCGCGACTGCAGCGCCATCAGTGAGTCTAGTTATTTTTTACAAGGTCTTTGGTACAGATAGTTTTGAAACAAATTTAATAACGTAACACAAAAAATCGCCCTAATCTATCTAATACAACACGCGAAATTACAAAATTCCTGTAACCTATTCAGCATGTGGTTCCATATTCTGGAGGTCTGTCATTCACCTGCAGAAAAGTTTTGGAGATTAAAAAAAAGTAAACAAAGTTTTCACTCAAGAGAGTGGTACAAGGTGCTAACCTTTAAGGTACAGTTAGCAATGCAGAGTGTCTTTTACCTCATTGTACGGTGTTTACAATACCTGACATGGAACTGACACTGAGCTGAAGAATTCTCTGTCTAATTTCAGAAAACTGCTGATACTGCCTTGTAGAACACACTGTCCAGACATGTAAATTGTGTCTTACATAATCCCGCTGTCAGGTAGTCACAGCTGCAATTTGCAAAGTCAGCGCTGTCAGGTCTGTGTAGCATTTTTCATTTTCCAGCAGTGCCCTGTATGTGTAGCTCTGAATAGTTCGTCATAGCGCTACAAGTCTGTGACAAATAGGGGAATTTGACTGAGTATATTATTGTACTTCGCTTGGCAGAGTTCAGAGTGAAGAGACGTAAACCGCTAAACATTACAGAAGAAAAGGAGAAACGCTATGGTTTAACGTCTCCGCTATGCAGAGATCATAAGAAGTTGAACACAGTCTAAGCTGAAGAAGGGGAAAACTATTAGCTGAAAGCTATTAAATCTCTATGTATACTGCGATAAAGTCACAAAATTGATAGGTGTATGCAGTATTTATTTAGCAACAGGAAGAAGGAAAGAATGGTAGGAGCTGACCTGAGGGAGTATCAGTCAGCGAAAGTTTGGCATGCATTGTGAATGTACATTAAACATTTTGCTGACATCTTCGGAAATGCCATTTTCGACTTTGTGATGTTGATTTGAAAATGGATCTAAGTCCGAAAATACTCATCGAATAAAAAATAAAATATTTGCAACTTGGACTGGTTTTTCGTTCTCTTGAATATCAGTTTCATTTCCAGAGGAATGTAAGAAGACGCGAGGCAATACGGCTTACCTCAGATGATAAGTTGAAAACAGCCAAACCAAAATTTACACTGAAGCGTCAAAGAAACTAGTATAGCCATGTGTATTCAAATACAAAGATATTTAAAGAGCCAGACTACGGCTCTGCGGTCGACAATCCCTATATAAGACAAGTGTCTGGCACTGTTGTTAGATCGGTTACTGCTGCTACAATGGCAGGTTATGAAGATTTAAGTGAGTTTGAACGTGGTGATATAGTCTGCGCATGAGCGATGGGACACAGCATCTCGGAGCTAGTGATGAGGTTTGGATTTTCCCATACGACCATGTGACGAGTGTTCCGTAAAACATCAAATCTCCGACATCGATGCGGCCGAAAAAATATACTGCAAGAACGGTACCATAGACGACTGAAGAGAATCGTTCAACGTGATACAAGTGCAATTCTTCTGAAAATTGCTTCAGATTTCAGTGCTGAGCCATCAATAACTGTCAGCGTGCGAACCATTCAACGAAACATGATCGATATGGGCTTTCGGAGCTGAAGGCCCGCTCGTAAACCTTCATGACTGCGTGACACGAAGCTTTAGGTTTCGCCTGGGCCCGTCAACACCAACATTGGACTGTTTATGACTGGAAACATGTTGCCTGGTCGGACGAGTCTCGTTTCAAATTATATCGAGTGGATGGACGTGTACGGGTATGGAGACAACCTCATGAATCCATGGACCTTGCATTTCAGCAGGAGAGAGTTCAAGTTGGTGGAGGCTCTGTAATGGTGTGGGGGCGTGAGCAGTTGGAATGATATGGGACCCCTGATACGTCTAGGTACGACTCTGACTGGTGACACGTCCGTAAGCATCCTTTCTGATTACCTGCATCAATTCATGTCCATTGTGCGTTCCGACGGACTTGGGAAATTTCAGCAGGACAATGCGACACCCCACATGTCCGGAATTGCTACAGAGTGGCTCCAGGAACACTCTTCTGAGTTTAGACATTTCCGGCGCCCACCAAACTCCGTAGACATGAACATTATTGAGCGTATCTGGGATATCTTGCAACGTGCTGTTCAGAAGAGATGTCCACCCCCTCGTACTCTTGCGGATTTATAGACATCCCTGCCCGATTCACGGTGTAAATTCCCTCCAGCACTACTTCATACATTAGTCGAGTCCATGGCATGTCGCGTTGCGGCAATTCTGCGTGCTCGCGGGGGCGCTACACGGTATAAGGCTGGTGTACGAGTGTGTACATTATTAGCGGGTTTAGAAAAGGCTGTTGGCTGTGGTGACTGGAAAGTACTCTTCGAGATTCTGAAGTTATCAAGGATAAAATACAGAGACTGAAGGTTTTTTCTACAAGTCAGAAACTACACTGCAGTTGTACAGTGTCTAGTCACATTAATGTGACCACCTGTCAGAAGCCTAAATAAGCTCCCTTTGGACTGCCAATGTGCAGGAAGAAAGTCAGTGAGGTTCGGGAAGGTATGTAGAGCCATGCCGAGTCCAGTACCGTGGCCAGCTGTGGGAGAGTTACCGTTGCGGGAACAGCCCAGTCGAGGTGTCCCACAAGTTCTCGTTTCGGCTTAAATCCGGGGAGTCTGGTGGCGAGGGGAGTACGTAAACACATCCTGGTGCTCATCAAACCACGCACGTTGCATTGTCATGCTGGTAGACATTATCGTGCGGAATGAAAACCAATTGGATATAGTGATGGACATCGACCTCAAGGATAGATGCACACAAGTATTGATCCAATGTAGCTCCAAGAATGACGAGATCACCCAGGGAATGCCACTCCCCATGTAACGCTGGAAATGCATATCCTCCTATTTCAATCTATTGTACTATAATTTGTTTTCCTTATTTTGTTACCTGAAGATATGACATTTCTGTGTCTATGCATTTATGTCGATGTACAATTGGTTTGTTTTGTAAATATTATTTGTATTTTTTCACTAGGTCTAGCCTAGGGAAAACTATACTATCGAACGATTACATAGATAGGTCGTGTGGAGAACCAAAGTGTTTAGGATCTTTGGTAGCGTTAACTCTGCCGCATGGAGCGCGGGCAGTGGGAGTCTGGCGGGAGTAGGGCAGTGGAGCCGGTGCGTTGTGTGACGCTCCCGCGAGTTGCCGCGCTTTCGGGTTTGGCAGCATGTAATTGCGCTCGACTTGCTATGATAGTTTCTGAGACGGTGTCGCGGACGGGAAGCATGAGCTGGCGCACATCAAGAGCCCGTTTCGCCTGGTGACCGTGTCGAGAAGAAGACGCGCCAACATCCAGCTTCTGCAACACCAACGGCCGACAATGAGTGACTGTCGCCACCTCCCCGATCGACGACTGCAAACCTTCAATCAGCCAACAAGGAAGACTAAAAGCACGTAAAGGTTTAGCACTGTATGGCAGACGTCAACTTTTCAAACTGTTGCATCACTAAATTACAGTAACTTAGCATGAACCTTTGTTGCTCATTGTCCCAATTGCATTACCAAGCAGGGGGTCCCTTCCTTTATCGAACCCGAGTGACGTTGAAATTCAAACGCCAGCATTAAAGCAATATCATTCCATTTCACTGCTTTAATTTCAAAGTTCAGTTAAGGTATTCATAGCTGGCTACAATATTTAGATTACACAAACACAAATTAAGAGTGCGAGTTTTGTTACCATATTTTAGCTTACCTGTGACTGCAGCTCAGCTTGGAACGTACTAAATTTTACTATTGTTAATTGTTCAGAATCATTTAATTCAAGTTCAAAGTTAAATCTCTTATTTCTAAATTGCGTAGATTCAAGTAGCTTTTGAAATGATTGTTGTGGTAGCCCAAGCCTAACCTTATTTTATTGAATTTCGTAGTGCTTGAGGAACAAAGATCACTATTAACTTCAATCACTAAATTAACTTTTAATTTACCGGTTTTATTAATTCTTTTGCTAAATTAAGTCAGAATGTAGCGAAATTTATTACTTCTGACAAACATTCAGTTTTGACACAGCACGTGTCAACCTTCAGTTGCACGGTTTTAGTGCTAAATATATGTGCATTAATCTTTCATTTACAGTTATTATAGGAGTTCTCCATGGGACTGGCGACCGTAACTTGCCCAAATTTCAAATATCTAATTAACGCCAATTAATTGTTAACGTAACGACCGCACATTTACTTTCTTTATTAATTTTACCCTTTTCTCAAAATTAATTTCCACCAATTTTATTTGCATTTTTCCTTTCATTTATATGTAACTGATTCCTCCCTCTTTACCGACAAATTAACTTCGGTGACGATTGATTTTTCCCAAATTTCCATTAGGTGCACGCGGTTTAATTTTTCACTGTCATTAAGGTCGATAAGTGAGGGGGAGGCTACACCCGTACTGTATCGCTCCGGCGTGGACCCCTCTGACGACTGTTGCAGGGCCTTACAGGGCAACAGCCATCTGTCCGATAGAGCATAGAACGTGACTCGTGTGAAAAGGCCACATGTCGCCACTCAGTGGTCGTCCAGTTGCCGTGATGGCGTGCAGATTGCAGCCTCTGTCTCCGATGAACAGCAGTCGGCGTGGGTGCGTGGACCGGGCGCCTGCTGCGGAGGCCCAGTGGCAACAGCGTCCACTGAATGGTCGTAGATCAGACACTGTTGGACTGTTGGTAGCAGCAGTAAAAAGTGGTTCGGGTACACAGCTTACTACCATTTTAGTGATTATTTTGTAAGTTATAGAGTACGACCAGAGGAGCCAGTTGGTAAGTAGATTTTTAAACTTGTCTTCCTGCGTTCTTGTGAATAGATCAATTACAAACAAGTTCCAGTTTTGCAGTTTAGCTTCCTACGAAGAGATACTGAAAATAATTTTGTGGATTCCCTTTGTATGAACATGCTTTTAGCAGCAGTATATGAGGAAAACCGAATCTGGCCGAGAGGTTCTAGGCACTACGGGATGGATCCGCGCGACGGCTACGGTCGCAGGTTCGAACCCTGCCTCGGGCATGGATGTGTGTGATGTCCTTAGGTTAGTTAGGTTTAAATAATTCTACGTTCTATGAGACTGATGACATCAGAAGTTAAGTCCCATAGGGCTCAGAGCCATTTGAATCTTTTTTAATACCGAATCTGTATTTTCCGGTGGTAGTAACAGTCGTGAAGCTGGCAGCCGAGCAGTGTGCTGTATTAACAGCTGTGTCGTTGGTATATACAGCAGTATTTGTGCGGTGTGTTCGATGTTGTTGGTGCATGTTCCTATGATGCGCAGTACCAAACCCAGGTGACTAACAATTTAAAACAAGAATACGTTTCATTTAAATGACACGGAGAGCCCAAGAAAGTATAAAAGAAATGGATACCACGCACTCACATAGATATATTAATGCAAGAAGAGATCTTTTAGCTACGAATTGAAAAAATGGTTCAAATGGCTCTGAGCACTATGGGACTTAACTGCTGAGCTCATCAGTCCCCTAGATCTTAGAACTACTTAAACCTAACTAACCTAAGGACATCACACACATCCGTGTCCGAGGCAGGATTCGAACCTGCGACCGTAGCGGTCGCACGGTTCCAGACTGTAGCGCCTAGAACCGCTCGGCTACCCCGGTCGGCTACGAATTAAAACAAATGGTCACTATAATAATTGAATTTACTGTCTTCAACCATGAAAATTATCCACTTATGTATCAAAAAGAACCATTTGACAAAAGAACAAGGGATTATAACTGTAAAGTATAGCCTAGGCACAGATGATTGGGGAGCAGCACAGATACACAGATGACAGCATAAGTTGTAAGTTAAATACAGGAAGTGTAGTGAAAGATAGAAGCGAACACAACAAGACTGCCACAACGCGCACTGGTAGCAACAACCTCGATGCATGACTTAAAACTGCATACTTGGCTCGTCAAAAAAGTGAATTAACTTCGCATCTGAACGGCAGCGGCGGGTGCGACGATGGCGATTTAGACTGGTCCTTATTTTTTCGGATTTTGTGTTTCTTCACGCACACCCCATTTTAAGAAGAATTTTAAGACCTATTTCTCTGAAACAGAAGACGAGGAATTCACGCCGAAGTTGTGTGCTTAGGCGTGCGCTTGACTGCTGTCGTATACCAGAATGAAATTCTCACCGTGCAGTGGAGTGTGGGAGTGTGCGCTGATAAGAAACTTCCTGCCCGATTAATGTTATGTGCTGGATCGCGGCCCGAATTCGGGACTTTAGCTTTTCGCGAGCAAGTGATGTACCGACTGACCTATCCGAGGACTACTCATGACTCGCTCTCACAACTTTAGGTACTATAACCAGTACTTCGTCTCGTACCTTTCCAACTTCGCAGAAGCTCTCCTACGATACTTGCGGAACTAGAACTCTTGTAAGAAAGCGTACGGTAGAGACGTGTCTTAGCCACAGCCATCAGAATGTTTCCAGAATTAAATGTTCTCTCCGCAGCGCAGAAATGAGTTCATTTTAGTGAAGAATCTGGACATGTTGAAGAAGTTAAGCATCGATTTAGATTTCTTGAATAACGTTCCTTTACTCTGGAATTCATACACTGCCTAGCTTAGTGCCAAAGAGGCTACGAAAAGTCCTAAGGTGAAATATTTTGTCATCCTTTCTCCTAGGAGTGGTAGTCCTGCAAGTTTCGCAAGAGAACTGCTGTGAAGTTTGTAAGGAAGGAGATGTGTTACTGTGGAAGAAAAGCAGTGAGCAGTGGTCGTGAGCGGTACGGGGGTAGCTCAGTCACGCCGACACGGTAGCTCAGCGAGTTCGGTCGGAGGGTTAGTCGCCCTCTGTAGTAAGAAACTGAGTAAATGGATCAACGACGAACCTGAATGGACGTCATGGGACGTCCGCCCCGAGCAAATGGAACGAACAAAATGAGAAAAAAAAATGTCAGAAGCGCACTTATGTGCGGAAGGCAGAGATCCCGAGTTCGGGTTTCGGTCCGGCATACGGGTTTAATCTGCCAGAATGTTTCATATCAGCGCACTCTCCGCTGCAGAGTGAAATTTGCATTCTGGACTATGATAGAGGTAGGTCAAGCGCTGGCGCAAGCAGTAATAAACAACGCCTAGTGACATGACCCAACATCTCGGTCACTGCGGCATCTGTTTCTAGTTTTCAGTTTATACATAATAAGTCAAAATTCTGTAACTCTTCAGGCTTTCCCGGCGATCTAATGACATCTTGGGTTGTCGGGTGTTCTGCCGGATATCAGCGTCGTACTTGCACGATATTTCGGTAACGTAGCTCGTAACCTTCATCAGGTGCGACCTGAGACTGCTCCTCGAGTGGACCTGGTCCAGTATTTATGCCTATGGCCTTCCCCCTCAACCAACGGCTGCAGGCGCTTCCTCTGTGGTCCGCGCCCATTCCCTGCGACCTGCTGGAGCGTTGCTGCTCCGTTTTTCGTCCGCTGCGGTTCTAGGTGTTCCCTCTGCGGTCCGCGCCCACCAACCCCGCTCCTGGGGGTTTCATCTCCGGTCTGGGGTACCAAGCGTTCCCCCTGCGGTCCGCGCCCGCTCACCACGACCTGTTGAAGCGTTGCCGCTCCGTTTTTCGTCCACTGCGGCTCTGGATGTTCCCTCTGCGGTCCGCGCCCACCAGTCCCACTTCTGGGTGTTCCATCTTCGGTCTGGTGCTCCTGGCAGTCCGTCAGGGGCTCGTTTTCCATCTCCATGTCTCTGGTTCTTCTGTTTGTGCAGTGTTGCAGCTGGCCCCGTTGCTCCTTTAACAATTCCAGAGCCGGATCCCAGGCTCTGCTTAGCTGGTACCCTGTGTCACGGTTCATAAGATCGTCATCCATTTTAATTTCTATCGATTCTCTTATAACACTGTCCCAAAATCTGGGTGTTTGTGCTAGAATCCTGGTATCCTCATAGTTCATGGCATGATCTAGTTCTAGACAGTGTTCAGCAATGGCTGACTTAGTCACCTGTCTTCATCTAGTGTGCCTCTGATGTTCTTTGCACCTGATCTCCACAGTTCTTGTCGTCTGGCCAGTGTAGGACCTGCCACATTGACAAGGTATATTGTAAATCCCTGGTTTTCGTAACCCCAGGTCGTCTTTGACACTCCCCAGCAGTCCCCCAATCTTGTTGGATGGACAGAAAACACACTTGATATTGTGTTTACGGAGGATCCTACTGATTCTGGCAGAAATAGAGCCAGCATAGGGCAGATATGCCACCTTCTTTGTTTCATCTTGGTCTTCTTCAGGAACCTGTGGTATGGTGGCTGGTTGGAGTGCTCTCTCAATTTGTCTGTCCGTGTATCCATTCTTGGAGAAAACTGTTTTGAGACGTTCTATCTCTATAGGTAGAGTCCGACAGGGCATGTGCTCTGTGGACCAAAGTCTTCAGAACCCCATTCTTCTGTGCAGGGTGGTGACAGCTGCTGGCCTGCAGATATAAAACAGTGTGTGTTGGTTTTCGGTACACACTGTGGCCAATTGATCCATCTGCTTTCCTCTGGACTAGTACATCCAGAAATGGCAGCTGGCCATTCTTCTCCAGTTCCATGGTGAACTTGATATTAGGGTGGCATGAGTTAAGATGTTCAAGAAACTCATTGACCCTGTCCATCCCATGTGGCCAGATCACGAAGAACCGCAGCGGACGGAAAACGGAGCAGCAACGCTCCAGCAGGTCGCAGGGAATGGGCGCGGACCACAGAGGAAGCGCCTGCAGCCGTTGGTGGAGGGGGAAGGCCATAGGCATAAACACTGGACCAGGTCCACTCGAGGAGCAGTCTCAGGTCGCACCTGATGAAGGTTACGAGCTACGTGACCGAAATATCGTGCAAGTACGACGCTGATATCCGCCAGAACACCCAACAACCCAAGATGTCATTAGTCAAAATTCTATTTAAAACAAAAGGAGAAAGACTAGGGGGTGTGCGTGAAACAACAAGAAATTCGAAAAATGAGGGACCACCCGAATGGAACATCTTAGCAAGCATGCAGAGCGTGAATAAAGAAGGTAGTGGCAGCAGCGGCTGGAGAATCTGATCTCAGCTGTCTCTCTGTACTCAGTGCTCAAGTACAGACGTCCCAGTGGCAGCGAGGCTCGTTCAACCGTCGTCTCTAAAGAAATCTCTCTCCTGTTCTACTTTCTGCAGAATCCAACAATAAGTCTTTACTCTGCAAAAGTCTGAAGTGAAGTGTGTTCTCCAAAACCCTAACGAGAAGCGTGTGAACTCTGTGTAACTTGGCTGTCTTTTCGCCAGAGCGGGAATTCGCCGACTGATGAGCGCACAGATTGCGAGTTCCAACATATGAGGAACACTTAACCGAGCTGTCTCCTGCTCTCTTCTGTCTTGTTATTCTTAAGCCAATCAATCAGTACCAGGAACACGGAACCAGGAGACTTGTCGCGCACCATGACATGACGAGGATAATGGAATGTAGTCGAATAAAGTCAGGTGATGCTGAGGGAATAAGATTAGGAAATGAGACACTTAAAGTAGTAAAGGAGTTTTGCTATTTGGGGAGCAAAATAACTGATGATGGTAGAAGTAGAGAGGATATAAAATGTAGACTGGCAATGGCAAGAAAAGCGATTCTGAAGAAGAGAAATTTGTTAACATCGAGTATTGATTTAAGTGTCAGGAAGTCGTTCCTGAAAGTATTTGTATGGAGTGTAGCCATGTATGGATGTGAAACATGGACGATAAATAGTTTAGACAAGAAGAGAATAGAAGCTTTCGAAATGTGGTGCTACAGAAGAATGCTGAAGATTAGATGGGTAGATCACATAACTAATGAGGAGGTATTGAATAGAATTGGGGAGAAGAGGAGTTTGTGGCACAACTTGACTAGAAGAAGGGATCGGTTGGTAGGACATGTTGTGAGGCATCAAGGGATCACTAATTTAGTACTGGAGGTCAGCATAGAGGGTAACAAACGTAGAGGGAGACCAAGAGATGAATACACTAAGCAGATTCAGAAGGATGTAGGCTGCAGCAGGTACTGGGAGATGAAGAGGCTTGCACAGGATAGAGTAGGATGGAGAGCTGCATCAAACCAGTCTTAGGACTGAAGACCACCACAACAACAACAAGAACATATGATTCTGACTCTTATGAATGGCAAACTCGGCACGTATGCCGCAGCCAAAAGCGCGCGAAATCTTGAGAGAGGTGGTAGCCAATAAGAATTCTTTATTGTGAAAATTTTGAACAATACTTCAGCTGGAGTGGCCGTGGACTCAATAGCGTTTCCCACCGGTGGCGAAGCGAAGCTTCATCTCTGTAGAAGTTTTTTATCCCCCCTTAAAAGGCCTCCTTAAGGAATGCTGAATCTTTGGGAGGAAACGACTCGGGTGCAGCCTGTCATGCGGGGGTTGCAGGTGTACGGTGAATGGCGTTTCTGGCCGCCTCCTGAAACCTATTCCAGTTTACAACTCTGCCTTGTTCTCCTTACAAAGGCCTTACCTTTCGCTGTCCAGCCTCGCTCGCAACTTCTGGAAGCCTCCACCGTACTACAGATAGAAGGGGGGGGGGGGGGGAGGGAATAGTGGAACGAAAAGAGAGACTGGCGATGCTGATCCAGGTCTGCAATTACAGAGCTGTATAAATGGACGACTACTCGATCAGGGGAATTTGCATATCAACGTCTGAAATGTGTTAGTAGCAGGTTCAGAGAAAAATGGCCATGTAACACTAACCATAATAATAATAAGTAGTGGGTCCGTGTGTCTAACCAAATAAACGATGACGTACCATGGCTAACTAGATTTTCAATTAAATAAACTTTTCACGCTGCATAATAAAATTCATAAATGGGATGTTGGGTTGTCGTGTCTCCTGACAGTCATAAGAACGAAATAAAGTCTTGTAAATAATAGATTTCAGTTATCAGTCGTCCTTTTGAAATTTTATTGGCAGATCTAGATTGGTATTCAATGAACTGTGGATGAAGCCCGACTAACAGCCATTACATGCATTGATCAAAAATGTTAGTGTATTGAGAATGGCTAGTTTCTAGCTAAAATTTCAAAGGGACGATTGATAGCTGAAATCCATTATTTGCAAGTCAATATAACAGTCGCTGCGTGCAACAGCCCTCTGAATGGAGGGTAACCTGATGAGGAATAAAGTCTTCTTCCGGATCTTTGATTTTTGTATTGCATCGTGAGAGCATTATCTGCTACGAGCAGGTCACAGATACATTCGTCTGGTATTGTTCGTCAGGGACTGGCTAAGGCACCTAATCAGAAATGTTTTCCTCCTCTGCACCGAATAACGCATGTGACGTGCCAATACGTATTTCACTTTTAAAGGCAATTTTGAGGTTCTCCAAGTGCTGTGTATTGAAGTGCCCAGTTATGTTTGCCACGAACAGAAATAGAAAAGCTGGGCTTTTAACCGGAAATTTTGCCCTAGAAGCCCGGCTGTTTTAAATAGACACAATCAGTGGGTACTTTCCATCGTTTCTTAATAATCAGTTGCAGTCAAGTTTTTGCGAGGTCAACCTAAATTGTGCCTAACCTTTAACGTCCCAAGTGTGGTCTCACAGACCGCTGGCGTTTATTGTTATTCTGATGCTAATGCACAATGGTGGGATAGGAGACTACAGCGTTGTGCGGTGATTTCCTTTGTCTGTATACTATTGAATATAACGCGGACCTATACTACTACTGCTTCTTTCATGCTAGCGGACTCTGAGACCGCACCTGGGACTTCACTTTATGGATTCAGTAGCCAGGTTTAACGAACCCAGACTTGGGGATGCTGTGTTAAAACGCTCTCAAGTCAGTTTAGGAAGTGATGTTGGATCAGGTAGTCACAATGACATTGAAAGTGAACATAATGCAGTATAGGAACAGTGTGAAAGTGAAGACGAATTTATTTTGCCACCTATGAATTCCTTGACCGAAACAAGTGATCAGAATGATGAAGACAGAAGTGTGAAGGCTCAATCTTTAGTTAGAGGTTCTGCTAGAAATAGATTACGCCGAAAGAAATATCGCTGCTCTTGGAAGCCTGTTCCAACGATGGCCAGTGGATTACTTTTCCGCATGTTGGACATAAATTGGGTGAATGTGTTTGCTCTTCACAGTCCCTACAAACACAATACTCGGGGGAACCGTTTTAATTTTTGAAGAAGCTTGTCACCTCGTTGGTGACACCACAGACAAAAAGCGAGTCAATAAGTATCACATACCTGCGAAGTTCGTGTATGCCTTGCCGTGTTTTGGGTGTTGCAGAACCAACAGTAGAAGTTGTTGTAGAACCATTTGAAGAATGCAGAACATGCTCCACCTGTTACGCAGACAAGAAGAGAAAGACACCTTATATTTGCCATTGTTGCTAGAAGCCAGTCTGACTTGAAATCTCTACAGAAACTTGCAGCGAGTGCAAAGAAAACCTTTGAGAGGAAACTAAACACCTAAAAAGTACTGGTGTAATTTGCAGTTTTTTGAAAGTTTTGTGGGAGTTTTTTATGTTTTATTATTACATGTTTAATAAGCAATAAAAACAGCAAAAAGTAAAATTTGAAGTGCCGTACATTTGAGTTTTCATAGCCTTAACATTATCATATAGTATTATGTTCATTTAGTGCAGTTTTCTGTTTAAATGCGATATTTCCTTAAAAATAAACTTTAAGATTTATTTCAATATATATACGAGGGGCGTTCAGAAAGTAAGCTCCGATCGGTCGCGAAATGGAAACGACTATGAAAATCCGATAAAGCTTTGCACAGATGTGTTGGGTAGTGTCTCTAGTATAACCCCAGTTAGCATCACGTCGCTCTTCTCATTTCTGAGCTCGCAGTGAGTGCGTAAAGATGTCTAGAAAATAGTGTCTGCCGCCAAGTACGAGGGCCTGGTGAGAAATTTCGCCTGAAGCTATGCAGCTAACATTACATAATTGTCGTGCTGTTTCTTCTTCAAGACAATTCTCAGCCGCATTCTGCAGGGGCAATGAAGATGCTCCTGCATCGTTTTCAAATGGAAATGTGAGATTACCCACAATACAGTCCGCAATTGTCTCCCCCTGAGTTTCATCTCTGGTCACATGAACCGCTGTCTTTGAAGACAACATTTTGACACAGACAACGAGGTGTAGGCCAGCGTGGAGAATTGGCGGAAAGCACTGGCGGCTGCCTTCTATGATGAGGCTATTGAAAAGTTGGTACAACGCTATGACAAAAGTCTAAGTCAGAACGGCGACTACATAGAGAAGTAGCTGAAAGGTGTAGCTAATTGTTACAAGTAAAACATTTCTGATGTTCACTGTGGTTTCAATTTGGCAATCAATCTGAGCTTACTTTCTGAACAGGCCTCGTATTTTTGGTGTGCTATTAATGTAAACTTTTACATAAAATATGAATTGTTCCACTGAAATTGCTGAATGTAATTCTTTTCGCTACTTAAATGTAGCGGTCACTCAGACTGCACTTTCGACAGTGTGTGACCAAAAAATGAGCTGCGAAGATCATCAGAGTACAGGCTTTTCAAAGGTTCCGTTGTGATATTGATTAAGTTTTCAGTCTTAAAAAATTTCTTCGTAGGAGAAAATAAACTATTACCTTCTTTTCTGGGACGGAAAGCGAAAAGATATTCAATAACTTTAGTAATTCCAATTAGATTTACTAAGAAACTAGCGACCTGACATGGCTTCGCACTGACTGGGTATCTATGACCGGGCAGCTTGTCTGGTGTAGCGGTAAATTTGATTACTCAAAACTGCGTAGAGCTATGCATAAAATTCTGAGAACAGCGTTAATTATCTGAATATCGTGTGTCATATAACTGGAATGATTTAGGGAAAGCACGACAGAAAACGTCTTAGAAGGTATGAATGTTATCTGCTCCATATGTAACTGGCGTTTGGAGTGACATCTTGTGGCAGTGATGGAAGCACACCATGATGTAATTAATGTGTGTACAAAATATATATATATATATATATATATATATATATATATATATATATGTGTGTGTGTGTGTGTGTGTGTGTGTGTGTGTGTGTGTGTGTGTGTGTGTGTGTGTGTGTGTGACAGAGCGAGACTGGATATGTCTTTGAATTTGTAGCATCATCGTGTGTGGATAATGTCAAAAGTAAAAGATAGCGAAACAAAAAGAAATCCGCTTGATTTAGATGTGTAGCCCATGACAGAACTCCTGTTGTAGACCTTAGTACGCATTAATACATTGTCCAAACTCATTGTCATTCGGGAGGACGACCGTCCAATCCCGCGTCCGGCCATCCTGATTTCGGTTTTCCGTGATTTCCCTAAATCGCTCCAGGCAAATGCCGGGATGGTTCCTTTTAAAGGGCACGGCCGACTTCCTTCCCCGTCCTTCCCTAATCCGATGAGACCGATGACCTCGCTGTTTGGTCTCTTCCCCCCCCAAACAATCCAATCCAATCCAATCCAAACTCATTGTCGCAATTCTTTGCCACGGACTCTGTGCGACGGACTTACTCGCCATGCCACGCAAAGAGAATCGTGTCCTCATCTAGGTCTTCTAGGTCTGATTCAAGGAAAGCCGAAAGCTGAAAGTTTTCACTTCTTCCGCTCCTGAAAAATTTATCTGTATGTAAACTAATAAAAGGTAATTCCTTTGCTGAAGTAGTTTTTCCAAACATTTCTTCCTTTTTGCTTAAAATATTAAAGAGCACGAATTTTGGATTCTCAGTGCAGTTGTTCTGAAACGATTACTTACAAAACAGTTTGAAGTTAAGCAATTCACTCCTCTTTGTTCGAAGAATGTGTAGTGAATTATGAGTACTAATTGCGATTCAAAATGTGGGTATAGTAGAAACTGACAGTCTGAAATTGTCTTTTTCGAACTGCGTCCCGCCAACCATCTATTCAAGTGCTTCAAATTTTTCTGTAATCATCAACCAGGAGTATCTGAATGGCGTTCCATACTCTATATTTAAGGTGTCAAGAAGATCGTGCCCATGCCTGTTTCGTTCTTTATATGGGCAATGATAGAAACACGTGAAAAGGCTTCCGTATACATGACGGCTATTTTAAATATTTTTCAAATGTATGTTTTTGTCTTCAACAATTTACATCCATTCTAAAAGGATGTAACCAACTTTTAAATAAAATATTTTCAATGTATTTGATGCAAAAGGTGTAAGGGAAAAAAGTCTATAAAGATAGGTTCTGGGACTCATCTGTGACAATCATGGACGAGCTTGTGACGATTCCTGTCAAAGGTTAAGAAACTCACGTATTCACCAACGATTATGAGCAGTGTTGCTCCTATTCGGTTAGTGCTCTTTAGTGTGGCGACGATATGTATCTTAATTTCAAAGTGTCCATACAAATAACCTGAACACTGTCAATAAAAATGAGACCGCCACTGTTGCAAGTGGCCGAAACGGAGGAGAGTCGTATTACCTTTGTGTATAAGTTCATTTAGTTTTCCATAAGTTTAATGAACACAAGCACGTGGTTTTGAGGCGAAGAACTTCCGGAGATACAGTTCCTCGAAGGTATTTTGCCAGACAGCGCAAAGGTGAAACCATGAGGGCGCATATCAGGTGACTAGAGTGGGTGCGAAATGGCTGGCAAACTCAACTCCTGCACGGTGTTTTTTTGTCAGTGTAGCAGAATGCGGACGGGCATTACGGGCATTATCGTGGAGCAGCATCACTTCACGCAGCCTCCTGGTCGTTGTTCTTGGAATGCGTGTGCAGGAGATCTCACTTGTTGACAATAAAGGTCCACAGCGGTGGTTACATCTCGGGGAAGCAATTCAAAGTACACCACACCGTCTTTGTTCCAACAGATGCATAATACTATGTCTGTGGATGAATGCATGCCCTTCTACGGGGAGTTGCTGCTTTGTTTGTGAGCTGTTAACCGCTCAAATTACACAGCTACTCAAGAAAACAGGAAGCTAGGGATGTTTGCTGATGGACAAACTTGCTCTTGGTACATAATTCTAATTTTGACTAGATAACAACTGTGTTGTTGTTGTTGTGGTCTTCAGTCCTGAGACTGGTTTGATGCAGCTCTCCATGCTACTCTATCCTGTGCAAGCCTTTTCATCTCCCAGTACCTACTGCAACCTACATCCTTCTGAATGTGTTTAGTGCATTCATCTCTTGGTCTCCCTCTACGATTTTTACCCTCCACGCCGCCCTCCAGTAATAAATTGGTGATCCCTTGATGCCTCAGAACATGTCCTACCAACCGATCCCTTCTTCTAGTCAAGTTGTGCCACAAATTTCTCTTCTCTCCAATTCTATTCAATACCTCCTCATTAGTTATGTGATCTACCCATCTAATCTTCAGCATTATTCTGTAGCACCACATTTCGAAAGCTTCCATTCTCTTCTTGTCTAAACTATTTATCGTCCATGTTTCTTCCATACATTACTACACTCCATACAAATACTTTCAGAAACGACTTTCTGACACTTAAATCTATACTAGATGTTAACAAATTTCACTTCTTTAGAAACGCTTTCCTTGCCATTGCCAGTCTACATTTTATATCCACTCTACTTCTACCATCATCAGTTATTTTGCTCCGCAAATAGCAAAATTGATTTACTACTTTAAGCGTCTCATTTCCTAATCTAATTCCCGCAACAGCACCCGATTTAATTCGACTACATTCCATTATCCTCTTTTTGCTTTTGTTGATGTTCATCTTATATCCTCCTTTCAAGACAGTGTTCATTCCGTTCAGGTGCTCTTCCAGGTCCTTCGCTGTCTCTGACAGAATTACAATGTCATCGGTGGACCTCGAAGGTTTTATTTCTTCTCCATGGATTTTAATAACTACTCCGAATTTTTCTTTTGTTTCCTTTACTGCTTGCTCAATATACAGAGTGAATAACATTGGGGATAGCCAATAACCCTGTCTCGCTCCCTTCCCAACCACTGGTTCCCTTTCGTGCCCCTGCCATCTGGTTTCTGTACAAATTGTAAATAGCCTTTCGCTCCCTGTATTTTACCTCTGCCACCTTCAGAATTTTAAAGTGAGTATCCTAGTCAACATTGGCAAAAGCTTTCTAGAAACGTAGGTTTGCCTTTTCTTAATCTATTTTCTAAGATAAGTCGTAGGGTCAGTATTGCTTCACGTGTTAAAAAAAAGGCAATATAAAAATTTAATTCGGACCTTTGTCCCCTTTCTTTTACTGGTACAACATACAAATTTATTTTTCACAGACTGAATCACATTAAACACAATTAAGATTTTAATTAAACAGTTAATTTGAATACTGAACCATAATCAGCGATGGCATAAAATGTCAATCATAACTCGCACGCAATCATTCGTTGCATGACCACAAGATAAGATAGTAATGACACAACCTTCAAGCCAAATTTAAACAGCCATAAAATTACCAAAACTTCACCGGGCACAAGAGAGAATTAAAATGTGATAAAACTGAACCGGCCACATTGCGCTTGCATCATTGCCTCGCAACGGCCTTTGTATACGGCATATGTTAAAAGCCTAACAAAATCCGGACATGCCGAATCTGTAAGTATTCGGCCGGACACGTCTGGCTCAATCCGGACATCTTTGGTTCTCACACCATGCAATGAATGCGTCATCCGGCGTTCTGCAGTGTGCACTAATGTAGACAAACTGTATCTCCTCCCGACTATGATGTCACTTTTATTCTTTTCCATAGTCCCATATTAATGAAACTTTGTACTATGCAATTATATAATAGTATGAATTCATCGCCGCGCGGGATTAGCCGAGCGGTCTAGGGCGCTGCAGTCACGGACTGTGCGGCTGGTCCCGGCGGAGCTTCGAGTCCTCGCTCGGGCATGGGCGTGTATGTTTGTCCTTAGGATGATTTAGGTTAAGTAGTCTGCACGCTTAGGGACTGATGACCTTAGCAGTTCAGTCCCATAAGATTTCACATACATTTGAACATATGAATTCATCAAACAAATTTTAAAACGATATTGCAATGTGTGTGTGTTATTCTGAATTACGATGCAAAGTTCATTCGGGCATGCATGTCCGAAGGAACAGGCCCTGCAGCGACTACAGCCGTTATTAAATACATTAAATGTAATCGCAATTGCGAACATTGGCTATCATCAGCTGTAGAACGGAATGACGACAGTGAAAATTTGTCCCGGACCAGAACTCGAACCCGGATTTCCAGCATATCGCGAGCGGACGCGTAACGTCCATACGTCGTCAAGCATGTGCCTACTGCCTGTAAGCGCTCCTCCACTATGCGTATCCCCGTACGGGGGAGACATTTTACTTGAAAGTCGCTTGCCCTGTGTCGGCGGATATATACACTATTACGCGTCTATGTTATTCCGAATTACGTTGCACGTGCATGAATGTCCGAAGGAACATTTCATCATAATTCAGAATGTCATAGGCACTGCTGTATCATACACTCCTGGAAATTGAAATAAGAACACCGTGAATTCATTGTCCCAGGAAGGGGAAACTTTATTGACACATTCCTGGGGTCAGATACATCACATGATCACACTGACAGAACCACAGGCACATAGACACAGGCAACAGAGCATGCACAATGTCGGCACTAGTACAGTGTATATCCACCTTTCGCAGCAATGCAGGCTGCTATTCTCCCATGGAGACGATCGTAGAGATGCTGGATGTAGTCCTGTGGAACGGCTTGCCATGCCATTTCCACCTGGCGCCTCAGTTGGACCAGCGTTCGTGCTGGACGTGCAGACCGCGTGAGACGACGCTTCATCCAGTCCCAAACATGCTCAATGGGGGACAGATCCGGAGATCTTGCTGGCCAGGGTAGTTGACTTACACCTTCTAGAGCACGTTGGGTGGCACGGGATACATGCGGACGTGCATTGTCCTGTTGGAACAGCAAGTTCCCTTGCCGGGCTAGGAATGGTAGAACGATGGGTTCGATGACGGTTTGGATGTACCGTGCACTATTCAGTGTCCCCTCGACGATCACCAGTGGTGTACGGCCAGTGTAGGAGATCGCTCCCCACACCATGATGCCGGGTGTTGGCCCTGTGTGCCTCGGTCGTATGCAGTCCTGATTGTGGCGCTCACCTGCACGGCGCCAAACACGCATACGACCATCATTGGCACCAAGGCAGAAGCAACTCTCATCGCTGAAGACGACACGTCTCCATTCGTCCCTCCATTCACGCCTGTCGCGACACCACTGGAGGCGGGCTGCACGATGTTGGGGCGTGAGCGGAAGACGGCCTAACGGTGTGCGGGACCGTAGCCCAGCTTCATGGAGACGGTTGCGAATGGTCCTCGCCGATACCCCAGGAGCAACAGTGTCCCTAATTTGCTGGGAAGTGGCGGTGCGGTCCCCTACGGCACTGCGTAGGATCCTACGGTCTTGGCGTGCATCCGTGCGTCGCTGCGGTCCGGTCCCAGGTCGACGGGCACGTGCACCTTCCGCCGACCACTGGCGACAACATCGATGTACTGTGGAGACCTCACGCCCCACGTGTTGAGCAATTCGGCGGTACGTCCACCCGGCCTCCCGCATGCCCACTATACGCCCTCCCTCAATGTCCGTCAACTGCACATACGGTTCACGTCCACGCTGTCGCGGCATGCTACCAGTGTTAAAGACTGCGATGGAGCTCCGTATGCCACGGCAAACTGGCTGACGCTGACGGCGGCGGTGCACAAATGCTGCGCAGCTAGCGCCATTCGATGGCCAACACCGCGGTTCCTGGTGTGTCCGCTGTGCCGTGCGTGTGATCATTGCTTGTACAGCCCTCTCGCAGTGTCCGGAGCAAGTATGGTGGGTCTGACACACCGGTGTCAATGTGTTCTTTTTTCCATTTCCAGGAGTGTATTTATTCGCCGACACTCGGCAAGCGACTTTCAGGTAAAATGTGTCCTCCGTAAGAGAATATACATAATGGATGTACGATTACAGTAGAATACACGGTTGATGACATATGGAAGATTGGATCTGGCCGCGGGTCGTGTACAGATAGCCAAAAAGTAAGTCGACCCTCGCAGTAAGCAGGAAATCTGGGTTCGAGTGCTGGTCCGCCACAAATTTACTTTGTCGTCATCCCATTCTAGAGCTGATGGTAGTCAATATTCGCAACTGCGAATACATGTAATGTATATAAATTTCAAGTCAATAACTTTAGTAGTTTTACAGATAAATAATTTTTCTTAAAATACAAAATTTTCAATAGTTAAAAATAAATGACAGCTAGCATGTTATTGGGATGTGTGTGAAGTGAGTGAGAAGTGTGCATGAAGAACGAATCTTGAATCTGAGAGGAATTAAGAATGTCTGAACGTGCAATTATGTTTTTCAACCTTGAAGTGTGTCGCAAACAGTGAGTGTACAGAAAAATGTGAACACAGTCAGCAGTTACGTTGGAGGACCAGTACCTGTAGGCCGGTCCGTAAGACGAGAAAGATGTCGTTACTAGAAGTTCTGCTGTTTCCTAATACAGTTAGGTTGGAGATAAGTGACTCATAGATGTTAAAAGTTAAGAATCTTTATAAGTTTTAAAATGGTAGAATGACACTGCGTCATGTTTCCTATTTGATTTATATATTTTCAGGTGATATTTATACTCATGTTGATTGAGTTGTATATGTACAACAAGGTTGGACTCCGAATGCTGTTGGACAGAAGTGTGTAATTTATTGATGACAATGCGCCTCCTGACGCCATGATGATTAGACGTAGCAGTGTTTGTTATATCTGGTGTTTATTGACTTCGGATTACCTTTCCTATAATGTTCTATTGTTCTTTTCTTGTATGATAGTTATTCATGCGGCATGCATGAAACTGGAGGGATCGTCGTGGTGAAATGGAAAACTATTCAGTAGACATGTGGGTGCGGCGAAGTCGAGTGAACGGTAAACTTTTACAAATTGTCGAACTGAACATTTAATTAATGACTGAGTAATTATGTACAGGTTCTTCTACCTAACCAAAGCATACACACCCCTGTTTCTGCCAAAAAACCATAGTATCTAATACAGACAGGGAAAACGGATAAAATAATTGTTTTCACTAACCTTTATGATTGAATATAATTTCAGTCTTCATTTAATGATCCGTAAACAGCAAACAGCAAGTTGACTATTCCATCAAATTATAATTTCATTTCTAATGGCGCCCAGCAACGCGCTTAAATCTCCTGAAATTAATTACACGTCTTTTCTTTTATTCATCTCTAGACCATCGTCTTTAAAATTCAATGACTCAGTAAACATTTTACATTTAGTTCAAAAGAATAATTATCCTGTCAGAGTATTTATTACCCTGGTGACTGTTCGAGGGGCATTGCACTTTCATCTCTCCGTCGCCCACGCTCAGTCGCTGTATCAGTTCCGACCCATCAATTCCGTGCCTAATACCCTACATTTCAACACAAGAACGTACAAACCATAAAAATTCACAAAATTTGTGAAATAACCTAAATAATATAGGACAATTAATCTCCCTCATGTGCAAAATTGTATAAAATTTCAGATTTGAAGATGGCTAGCTGTTTCAGCCGAAACTAGTTATCATGATTACAAATAAATGTTTCGGTCTTGTCTAATAAAGGAATCCACAACTTTTAATACTAGAAGTTCATTGGGTATTTGGAAATATTTTGATAATTAACATTAATTTCATTTTAGAGGTATGATTGGTCTATTAAGGGGATTTTCTTAATTATGTGGGACAGGTACATCTCCTGCACGCCATTACCAGAAACAGGCCATCAGAAAAGCTCACGGTCCCTCATGCCTTAGCCAGGAAAAGTATTATTCGGACTAGTTCAAAAAAATGGCTCTGAGCACTATGGGACTTAACTTCTGACGTCATCAGTCCCCTAGAACTTAGAACTACTTAAACCTAACTAACCTAAGGACATCACACACATCTATGCCTTCGGACTAGTCGGGAGTCGTAATAGTCAGCAGTGTGTAAGCTTCTGTATGATGGGAGTTTGTTTATTGCCATACACATTTCGCTTCTTTTATTTGTGAAGCTTCTTCAGTGGCCTGTAATACATCTTTCTTTTTTTATATACAAAAAACGTATTATGTGGTAGTTACAATATGTTATTATGTTACATTTTTCGTGTTTTTCTCTTGTATTTTTAGGTGAGACTCAACTTTTCTAGCACAAATTTCGTGATGTGAAATTATCTTTCGGTGTTACTAACGATTTCCAGCGCTGTTAGCTCATGCGTGCGGCCCTGGAGACTTATTCGTTAGTTTCCATGCGTCAGTTGGCCAATTTCCGCCTTTCTTTCACCCACATTTGACTGAATACATCGCATACATCCCTTGCACTTTCCATTTTGTGATCATCATGTGTGTGTTTTCGATGTGTAGTGTTGCCAACGGTCGTTGTGTGTTTATCTGTCATCTTTGGTTTGCGTTGTGTATAGTTTTATAATTCTCATTTATTGTGTGTGTGTGTGGGAGGGGGGGGATGTGAGAGAGAGAGAGAGAGAGATTCCTTAATTATTTATTCTGGTTACATTACGGATCTTCGTTTGTTATTGTTTTGGTGGCTAATATTATGAGAGAGTTTTTGCCTGTATGGATTTGGTCGGGTACCTTCTGTTTCATTGCTATGGGTCTTTGTATGTGAAAGTTTTCTTGCAATGTCAGGAGCTTTTTGTTGTAATTATTCATTCTGATAACTGCCGTGTCACATCCCATGTCGGATAGTTCGTGTCCATGTTTAAACACGTGTTCGCGAAGGTAGAATGGCTATTTTCATATTTTCAGCTTCTTAGATGTTCTTTGTATCTTGTTTTGAAGTTCCTACCTGCCATCCCCAGATATGCTGATTTACGTTCTTTGCCATCTATCTGGTATATACCCGCTACTTGCTGTTTATCTGGTTTATCAGTCGTTTGTAAATGTGACTGGAGTGTGTTTCTTGTTCTGTAAGCTACGTGTAATCCCTGTTTCTTTAATATATTTGCTGTCTACCTAAAATTTTCTTTCCAGTATCTGTGACTGATGTTTTTAGAGATGTCCATTCCGCTTCAAGAGAACTTTATACTGAGCTATTCATTATCGCAGTATCTATAGTCTCAGAGAACTTTAAGCATACTGCTTAGTTCTTCCATATCCCACATACTTGGACATTGATTCTTTCTGACTAGTCTCTTAAACTGCAGTCTACTCTTCATCATTACTAAATTGTGTTCAGAGTCTGTATCTGCTTCTGGGTAAGCCTTACAATCCAAGATATGATTTCAGAATGTATGCCTGACCTTGGTGTAATCTAACTGAAATCTTCCCGTATCTCCTGGAATTTTCCAAGCATACCTACTGCTCTTGTTATTCTTGAACAGAGTATTCGTTATTACTAACTGTCATTTATTGCAGAACTCAGTTAGTGTCTCCTCTCCCGTTCTTACTACTAAGTCCATATTCTCCAGTAACCCTTTCTTCTGCTCCCTCCCCTACAACCGTATTCTAATTCTCCATGATTATTTGATTTTTTTTTTCGCCGGCCGCGGTGGTCTAGCGGTTCTAGGTGCTCAGTCCGGAACCGCGCGACCGCTACGGTCGCAGGTTCGAATCCTGCCGTGGGCATGGATGTGTGTGATGTCCTTAGGTTAGTTAGGTTTAAGTAGTTCTAAGTTATAGGGGACTGATGACCACAGATGTTAAGTCCCATAGTGCTCAGAGCCATTTGATTTTTCATCTCCCTTCACGTACTGAACTGGCGCGTTAGATCCCGAGATTGTTGCGAACGTTCTTCATTGAAGAGAGATCCGGTGACTTTGCTGGCCAAGGTAGGGTTTGGGAAGCACGAAGGCAAGCAGCAGGAACTCTCTCCGTGCTCAGACGGACGTTATCTTGCTGAAAAGTAAGCCGTCCTACGGCTTGTCATGAAGGGCAGCTAAACGGCGCGTATTATACCGTCGACGTACCGCGTGCTGTAAGATTGTCGCAGATTACTAACAAAGGGCTCCTGATATGAAAAGAAATGGTACCGCAGACCATTACCACTGGTATACTTATATGGATATGGTGTCTGTTCTTTCGGACAGACCTTCAGCTGCTGACGGGCGTTGATATATATCAACGGGGACAGGTGAAAATGTGTGTCCCGGCCGGGAGTCGAACCCGGGATCTCCTGCTTACGTGGCAGACGCTCTATCCATCTGAGCCACCGAGGGCACAGACGATAGTCCTACTACAGGGATTAGCATTCGTAGTGTCCTACCCCAACACACTCATTACTCGGGGAAGACATTCTTACCAAGTCCCGTAAGAGTTCGGGGAATATGTGTGCATGCGCACAGAAGAAGAATGACATGGCCGGTAGTGCCAGAACTATGTACTTATATGGGTATAGTGTCTGTTCTTTCGGACATGTAGTGTGAGGATATATGAGGTGAGAATGTGGGTCTCGCGGGAGGCGTGCGAGAGATAGTCCCTGTAGTCGCACTATCGTCTGTGCCCTCGGTGGCTCAGATGGATACAGCGTCCACCATATAAGCAGGGGATCCCGGGTTCGTATCCCGATCGGGGCACACATTTTCACCTGTCCCCGTTGATATGTATCAACGCCCGTCAGCAGCTGAAGGTATTAATATAATTCTAATTACCACTGGTTGTCGTTCCATACGGCGGGCCACTATCAAGTTCGTACCCCACGGCTGTCCGGAGCGCCTACAGAGAACTTCCTCGGCCTGGAGTCTCACTGACTGCAGTAAAATTGTCGTCAGTGATGAGTCCCGCTTCAAACTGAGGCCGGAGGGCCAGCGAAGATGCGTCTGGAGGGGCGTGGAAAATACCGACTTGACTGTTGCCCGACAACCAGCGGTGAAGGTCTGGGGAGCCGTTTCTTTTTGTAGCAGGACCGCTTTGGTTGTCTTCCGCGGAACCCTTACAGCACAGGGGTACGTCGATAGTGTTCCACGCCCTGTTTTGTTGCCCTTCAGAATGGTTCAAATGGCTCTGAGCACTATGGGACTTAACATCTGAGGTCACCAGTCCCCTAGAGCTTAGAACTACTTAAACCTAACTAACCTAAGGACATCAGACACATCCATGCCCTCCGCAGGATTCGGACCTGCGCCTGTAGCAGTCGTGCGGTTCCGGACTGAAGCGCCTAGAACCGCTCGACCACACCGACCGGCTGTTGACCGTCACGCCAAGTTATCCTGGGCTTACATTTCAGCAAGGTAATGTCCGCCCGCACACTGTGAGAGTGTCTGCTGCTGGCTGTCGTGCTTGCCTAACCCTGCCTTGGCCAGCAAGGCTTCCGAATCTCTCCGAATATGAGAACGTTTGGAGCATTGTGGGCAGGGCCTTCCAACGATCTCGGGATTTTGATGTATAGCGCGCCAATTGAGCAGAATTTGGTACGATATCACTCAGGAGGGCATCCCGTAACTCTGTCGATGAGTTCCAAGCCGAATAACCGCTTGTTTAAGGGCTAGAGGTGGGATAACGAGTTATTGATTGGTTCAGTTCGTGAAGCTCCTTCTACTGAATAAATCATTCAGTTTCTCTGAAATTCTAATCACTTATTTGTCTGTACATCTACATGACACCTACCACTTTCCGTCCCATTTGGATAAAACCTTCGTAGTGCGTTGTCTTTTTTGCCTTACGGTGTATTATTTATAGAAGACGTGAGAAAGATTATAGCGCTAGCCTAATAGTATAGGTAAAGCGGATTCGATCCGACCAAATTCTCTGGCCAGTCATTGTCAGTTCATAGTACCAAAGTATACAGAAGCGAAGGATAGATAACTATTAAATTTCTTCCGTATTCCGTCACAAGAAATAGAGTTTATGGATCAGACACTTTTGGTCAAATATTTCTTGCGTCTACAGGACTCTATGATTATTAAAAAAGAGCTACATTATAAATAAATAACGCGGGGAGTATTGCACTAAAAAATACAGTCAAATGGATTATTGTTGATGTAGCCTACTGGCTTGTGACAGATTCGTGACGTCGTCTTTCAAAAGGGATACGCCACAATGTTTGCATTTTGTGCTCCAAACTGAAATGACTGAAAAATAATTATGCATTTCTGATAGCTCATCTGGGGAGTAAGAAAATTTGATGAGCCCTGTAACACTATAATTCAGTAATAATATTTTGCAGGCATCATACTAGCATTGTGTTTCCGTTACGCCACGTCTGCTTGGGTGTGAGATGTGTACAGTTGTTATCAGATGTTTGCGAAACCGAGCAGGATGGAAGCGACGACATCAAATTATGCTTGGACATAGTTTTTTTTAATAAGGGAAACGGTAGCAACATATATCTGCGGTCACATCTTTGGAGAGTTCAGTTACTAGGCTTTGGCTGAACACTTAGTTTGATGTTGGATGTCAATACTGAATTTGTGATAAAAGGAACAGTATGATGAAGGGTGAGGAGGGCATTCCCCAGAAATGACCGAGATAGTGATGGAAAAGGGATAAATTGGTGCTTAGACAGAATGGACGTTTCGAGTCGACGGAGTTTGCCTTAAATTTTCCAGAACTTATGCTAACAAACGCCACCAGTTGCCAAAGCCGGAGAAATTTTGCCGCAGGGTTATCAAAAACTGATTTCTCATTACCATAACGATCTTTGCAATAGCGACGAATGAGAACCGTAGGTAAGTAGGGAAGACTACTAGTATGTACATGCATGTACAACAAACACCTTTAAGTTTGAAATGCAAAATGGAACTATTTCCTTTTGAGAACGAATCTTTTTTCTCTGTAGCAATTGCGCGTTGTTTCGAAACTCACTGTCGCATTGAAACTGTGCCAGACCTTGAATTTTCTGCATGCACTGTTACTGACTGAGCTATCCAGATACACATTTTCCTATCGCTTACAAATGCGCCTTAAGCATGTCTGTTTGTTGCTTATCTGGGTGAGATCACTATTTTGAGTTGGCGTAGGTGAGGGAGTTCTCCACCTTTCACACTAATTTGTCTCACAGTACAATTACTGTAGCTCTACAGAGCTTCTCAGTAACAAGCAGTTACTGATTTTAATAGCGGAATATCCAAGACTAAAATTGTCGGTTTGAAAACAAATCATATAGATGCTCGCACTTATCAGAGAAAATTGCGGCCAACTATAATTTCATCGTATGATCGCCGCACTTATCCGTAATTTATTTCTTATGCAAAACAATCCATAACCATGCATTTATTCCACAAATCTACATGATTTTGCGTAAAAGCGAGTGGCCTCGTTCTGTGCCGCAACTCTGTGCTGCACACAGAATGCAGGACTGCACGTGCTTGGCTCTACAGAGACCACTGTTCTACATAAGATACCCCTGTAACAGTGTACCAGAAACATGTCGTCGTCTGAATACGGCACTAAGCTCTAAGTATACGCGGCCCACTCACGACCATGTGACCACCTGGCTAAAGCCTCAATAGCCACCTTTAGCAGCGCGGTCGTGCAGAGGAGAGGCAGTGAGGTTCTGGAAGGTATCGACAGGCACGTGGAGCCATGCCGGCTCCAGCGTCGAGACCAGCTGCCGTAGGTTTCTTGGCTGAGGACACGTGGCGCGAGCAGCCACAGCGAGGTGGTCCCACAGACACCCACTGGGTTTTAATCTGGAGAGTTTAGCGACCAGTTGAGTACGGTACAGTCATACTGGCGCTCTTCCAACCACGCACATACACTGCAAGCTGTGTGACACGTAGTACTGTCCTGCTGGTAGATGTATCGTGCGGAAGAAAAACAAATTGCATGAAATGGTGGACACGGTCCCCAGCGATACACGCACACTTGAGTTGATCCATTGTGCCTTGCAGAACGACGAGGTCACCCAGCGAATGCCACGAAAACGTTACTCAGAAGCTAACGCTCCCTCCTCCGACTTCCCAACAGTTATAGCAGGGCCGTACACGCCAAAGGCCGTCTGTTCGACGCGGCATACAACGTGATACATTTGAAAAGGCCACCTGCCGCCACTCTGTGGACGTCACTTGCGACTGCAATCTTCATTGCCGATGGACAGCAGTGAGCACGCTGTGGAGACCTACACGCGGCAACGTTGTGCTGAACGGTCGCTGAGGAGACACTGTTGGTTATTTATTCCATTCATTTATTTACACGTCAGGTTCCGTAGGACCAAATTGAGGAGCAAATCTCCAAGGGCATGGAACGCGTCAGTACATAAAATTACAACATAAAAGTAATAACAGATATAAATGAAATTCTTATGAACCCGAAAAAAGTCAATCCAGCAGTTTAAGTAAACACAATCAACAATACAACAAGAATGAGCTTACTTTTTCAAGGAATTCCTCGACAGAACAGAAGGAGTGACCCGTTAGGAAACTCTTTAGTTTCGATTTGAAAGCGCGGGGATTACTGCTAAGATTTTTTAATTAGAGTGGTAGCTTATTGATAATGGATGCAGCAGTATACTGCACACCTTTCTGCGCAAGAGTTTAGGAAGTCCGATCCAAATGCAGGTTTGATTTGTGGCGAGTGTTGAGTGAAAGCTGCTTATTCTTACGAATAAGCTAGGATTGTTAACAATAAATGACAGTAGGGAATATATGTATTGCGAGGCCAATGTCAAAATACCCAGACTCGTGAACAGGGGTCGACAAGAGGTTAGTCGACTTACACCACTTATTGCCCGAACCGTCCGTTCCTGAGCTAATAATATCCTTTTAGAATGGGAAGAGTTACTCCAGAATATAATACCATACGACATAAGCGAATGAAAATCAGCAAAGTAGACTAATTTTCGTGCTGAACGATCACTCACTTAAGATACCGTTCCAATAGTAAAAATGGTAGTATTAAGTCTTTGAACAAGATCCTGAACGTTGGCTTTTCACGACAGTTTACTATCTATCTGAACACCTAGAAATTTGAACTGTTAAATTTTACTAATCATATGCCCATTCTGTGAAATTGAAACGTCAGGTTTTCTTGAACTGTGTATTAGAAACTGTAAAAACTATGTCGTACTGTGATTTAGCGTTAGTTTATTTTCTACAAGTCATGAACTTAGGTCATGAACTGCGCTATCTGAAACCGAGCCAGTGTTGCACACAACATCCTTTACTACCAAGGAACAGGACTGGCCTCAACACTGATCTCTGGGACACCCTCCATTTGACTGTACAGACCACACATCACGGTCGTTCTCAACATTTTGAATAATGACCTTTTGCCGTCTGTTGCTACAGTAAGAGGTGAACCAATTGTGAGCTACTCCCCATATTCCGCAATGGTCCAACTTATGGAGGAATATTTTGTGATCAACACAATCAAACGCCTTAGTTAAATCAAAACATTTGCTTGGCGTTCGAAAACTTTGGTTTAACTCATCCGATACCCCACAGAGAAAAGAAAATATAGCATTTTCAGTTGTTAGGCGACTTCTAAAGCCGAACTGTACGTTTGATAGCAAATCCTTACATACACAGCTTTTCCAATAATTTTAACAAACACTGATGGAATAGAAATAGGTCTAAAATTGTCTGTATGATCTCTTTCTCCCTTTTTATAAACTGGCTTTACTACTGAGTACTTTAATCGCTCAGGAAACTGACAATTCCTAAAGGAAAAATTACAAATATGTCTAAATGCAGGACTTACATGTGCAGCACAGTACTTTAATATCCTGCTAGGCACTCCATCATAACCATGTGAGTCCTTAGCCTTCAGTGATTCTCCCCCTTGTCTGTATCACAGAGGAGTATTTCAGACATCAACCACGGAATGGCATTTGCCAAGAGAGTTATATGATTCCTATAGAAGATCAATTTTTATTTAATTCACCAGCAATGCTCAGAAAATGATTGTTAAATAATGTACCTATATGTGATTTATCAGCAACAGAAATATTTTTACTGCGAACTGACTTTATATAGTCAACCTTCTGCTGCTGACCAGACACTTCCTTCGCAACTGACCGTATGGTTTTAATTTAATCCTGTGAATTAGCTATTCCATCTGCGTACCACATATTCTTTGCCTTCCTAATAACATTTTAAGCACCTTACAAGACTGTTTGTAATGGGCTACTGCAGCTTTATGGTGACTGCTGCCAACATTTTGACATAATTCCCGCTTTGTACTACATGATATCCTTATCCCACTAGTCAGCCACCCAGACTCCTTATTGCTGCTAGTACCCCGTTTAGAACATTCTAATGGAAAGCAACTCTCATAAAGCATGAGAAATGTGTTAGTGAAAGCATTATATTTATCATCTATGTTATTGGCACTATAAACATCCTGCCACTCTTGTTCCTTGGCAAGGTTTAAAAAACTCTCTATTGCTCTTGTATTAACTTTCCTACATAGTTTGTAATTATATGTCACATTTGTTTGAGTAAAAATGCCTTTTAGTGTTAAAATTTGTGCATCACGCTTTTACTAACAGATTGCCCAGCTAGTAATGAGGAATGAATAAAAATATTGTATATGGCTGTGCTTCTATTCCCCTGCACCCTAGTTGGAAAAAACACAATCTGCATCAGATCATATGAATTTAGGAGATCTACCAACATCCTTTTTATTGCACCAAATTTATATTGAAGTCACCACATATAACTAATTTCTGGTATTTCCTACAAAGTGAATCAAGAGCCCCCTCTAGCTTGAGCAGAAATGCCCTGAAGTCAGAATTATGGGACCTATAAACAACAATTAGAAGTTTAGTTTAATTAAATTCAACTGCCCCTGCACAACATTCAGATATCTCTTCAGTGCAGTGCCTTGAAAAGTCTATGGACTCAAAAGGAATACCGTTTTTTACATAAACAGCCACTCCGTCACCCCACAAGGAACTCTTGAAAAACGGCCAGCTAATCTGTATCCTGGCAAAGGAAGTCTCTGAATTGTCAAATTATTTAAGTGGCGCTCCTACATACCAGTAATTTCAGAGCCAACATATGCAGGGTGTTACAAAAAGGTACGGCCAAACTTTCAGGAAACATTCCTCATACACAAAAAAAGAAAATATGTTATGTGGACATGTGTCCGGAAACGCTTACTTTCCATGTTAGAGCTCATTTTATTACTACTCTTCAAATCACATTAATCATGGGATGGAAACACACAGCAACAGAACGTACCAGCGTGACTTCAAACACTTTGTTACAGGAAATGTTCAAAATGTCCTCCGTTAGCGAGGATGCATGCATCCACCCTCCGTCGCATGGAATCCCTGGTGCGCTGATGCAGCCCTGGAGAATGGCACATTGTATCACAGCCGTCCACAATATGAGCACGAAGAGTCTCTACATTTGCGTAGACAAGAGCTTTTAAATGCCCCCATAAATGAAAGTCAAGAGGGTTGATGTCAGGAGAGCGTGGAGGCCATGGAATTGGTCCCCCTCTACCAATCCATCGGTCACCGAATCTGTTGTTGAGAAGCGTACGAGCACTTCGACTGAAATGTGCAGGAGCTCCATCGTGCATGAACCACATGTTGTGTCGTACTTGTAGAAAGGCACATGTTCTAGCAGCACAGGTACAGTATCCCGTATGAAATCATGATAATGTGCTCCATTGAGCGTAGGTGGAAGAACATGGGGCCCATTCAAGACATCACCAACAATGCCTGCCCAAACGTTCACAGAAAATCTGTGTTGATGACCTGATTGCACAATTGAGTGCGGATTCTCGTCAGCCCACACATGTTGATTGTGAAAATTTACAATCTGATCACGTTGGAATGAAGCCTCATCCGTAAAGAGAATATTTGCACTGCAATGAGGATGGACACATTGTTGGATGAACCATTCGCAGAAGTGTACCCGTGGAGGCCAATCAGCTGCTGATAGTGCCTGCACACGCTGTACATGGTACGGAAACAACTGGTTCTCCCGTAGCGTTCTGCATACAGTGACGTGGTCAACGTTACCTTGTACAGCAGCAACTTCTCTGACGCTGACATTAGGGTTATCGTGAACTGCACGAAGAATTGCCTCGTCCATTGCAGGTGTCGTTCTAGGTCTTCCCCAGTCGCGAGTCATAGGCTAGAATGTTCCGTGCTCCCTAAGACGCCGATCAATTGCTTCGAACGTCTTCCTGTCGGGACACCTTCGTTCTGGAATTCTATCTCGATATAACCGTACCGTGCCACTGCTATTGCCCCGTACTAATACATACATCAAATGGGCATCTGCCAACTCCGCATTTGTAAACATTGCACTGACTGCAAAACGACGTTCGTGTTGAACACTAACCTGTTGATGCTATGTACTGATGTGCCCGATGCTAGTACTGTAGAGCAATGAGTCGCATGTCAACACAAGCACCGAAGTCAACTTCAATGGGGCCAACTGGCGGTGAATCGAGGAAGTACAGTACATACTGACGAAACTAAAATGAGCTCTAACATGGAAATTAAGCGTTTCCGGACACATGTCCACATAACATCTTTTCTTTATTTGCATGTGAGGAATGTTTCCTGAAAGTTTGGCCGTACTTTTTTGTAATACCCTGTATAAGCAGTTCACTAACTTTGTCTCTAATACCTATTCTGTTTTGATGAAATATGCTAATTCTTTCTCTACTTGGAAACATAACGTCCTCTGAAGGGGAGCCCTTAGTAACGTTGGTGGCCCCTCGGTTCATCTTGGCCACTAGTTGCTCAACAGTTGCGTTTACAAATCTCTGCAACAGTCTTAACACCTTTCATCTATGTCCCCTGGTGCAGCAAAGTTGCCTGGCGCTGGTTTTGGACAGCGCCATTTTGCCATGTACGGCGGCACGCGAACAGTTTACAAACTTACATACACACATACGTACATAAATTTAACAGTGTCCCTTGCATCTTCTTCGAGTTATCCGTGGCTGCTGATCGCATTTTATTGTGACCGCCCTCGGTAAACTGTGAAATTATTTGCCGTTCGCTTGGAAGAGAAGGGTTCACTGGAGTGTCTCGGCATTCCAGAATGCGGTGCCAAACGTTCAAATGTGTGTGAATTTATAAGGGACTAAACTTCTGAGGTCATCGGTCCCTAGACTTACACACTACTTTAAACTAACTTACGCTAAGCATATCTTACACACCCTTGACCGAGGGAGGAGTCAAGCCTCCGGCGGGAGAGGTCACGCAATCCGTGACATGGCGCCTTAAACCGGGCGGTCACTCCGCGCGGGCAATGCGGTGCGAATTCGCTGTACATCCAGAGTTGATTGTTATGCAACACAGGTGACTGACATTCTCAGAAACGGCCGTGAAAAAGATGTTTCCTGATCCTGCCGGGACGGACATGATTTGTTAAAATTACTTTTCAAATGCACATGACTCTACGACTTAAGAAGCTCAAAACTGATGGCGTTGGCAAATAACTCTCATGAGAGACGAAAAACTGTTATGTCAAGCAGGTAGTTGAAGTACACTAGTGACCGAACCTTAAGGACATAGGTAATTTTCACATGATCTGTCGCCGTCAAGTACGAATGAACTGGGCCATACATAGAAACAGCTGCTGCAGTACAGTACGGTACAGTACGATACAGAAGGTAACTGAAAGAAATAAGTAACTAGACGATCAGAAATGACACTTGTCCAAAGGCAATAATTACATTGAAGTCACCAAGATTTATGATAGTCCTCTCGATATTACAAAAGGCTAGACATGGCTCTTAATACATTGAGTGATCACCACTCATGGCAGTGCCTGTTCTGAAACCTGCTCCCAAGCTGTCCACAAGGTTGGTAAGCAGTCCGTGTGACAAGGCTTTTCATTCTTCCACCAGCGCGCTTGATAACTGGTGGACTGTCGCCGCTGCACGTGAGCGTGCTGCGCTACGTCTGCCCAACGCATCCCACTTGTGCTCGGATTTAAGTTGGGGCAGTGGGCAGGCCAGTCTATTTACCGAACATTCTCTCGTTCCAATAGTCCCTCTACCTACTCTGCCTGATGCGGCCGTGCGATGTCATCCGTAAAAATGAAGTGAGGGCCGAATACGCTCCTGATAAAACGCTCAGTAACGTCGAGCAGTGGATGTACTGTATTCCACGCTCTGAAGGCCAGTACGTCCATGTAACTCGAACAGAGTTTGCTTTCAAACTTCCTGGCAGATTAAAACTGTGTGCCGGACCGAGACACGAACTCGGTACGCGAGTACGTACACACTATTTATCCAGCAGAATAAAAGGTAAGTGCAGTAAATTTGAACTTCTATACGCAGGTCCATATCGGATTCGCAGCATTCCTCACCCCAATGTTGTACACGTCGAAACTTTGAGAAACAGGAAAAGTAACGGCAACCACCATGAGTCGAACATTAAACCCTTTATTGAATGAAACCACCTTATGATTTAACATGCTATGATGCCATTAACTAATTTTTATGACCACTTAAGCAATTATAATTATGTGACTACTTATTGATGATTATCGTATTTTTTTCTTGGCAAGTGCCCGGCAAGGTAAGGTTCGCACGTCGCTCTTCTTGTCGTTACACATCAGACCGTGCATATTTTCCAGATGAACTTACACATTTTATGACCACTTATGCAATTATATTTATGTGACTAATTATTGATGACTATCGTATTTTTTCTTGGCAAGTGCCCGGCAAGGTAAGGTTAGCAGGTCGCTCTTCTTGTCGTTACACATCAGACCGTGCGTATTTTTCCAGACAAACTTACGTATTTTATGAATAATTATGCAATTCTATGTAGAGACGTATTAATTTTATCAAATTCTCTCTCCATTAAAGTCTTTAATTCTCGCCTCTATTAACTACACTACATACAAGCTGAACACAACGAACGTCACATTTTGTCTTTCTTATGGATATACGATTGTTTCATGTTTTGTTTGTATGCAATATGAAATGGTTAAGACATAGCAAACACCAGTTGACTTTAACATTTTTGCCTTATGATATCTCAACATCGTGACTGTTTTACATTTTTTTTGCTGCTGCATTGTGATATTTTGTGTACATTTTTGCCTTTGAACACCGTCTATGCTTTTGACATATTACGTTTTGTGTCATGGTCTGCTGTATGCTCAAATTATGTTACTATAAACCAGTCATTATTTAATGGGTATATGATTTAAATGCAAGACATTAATCTTTGTTCATCATTTTCAGAAAGAAATAACGTGTAAAGGAAATAAATTAAACAGAAATGGGAATTTCAACTGCGGAATGATCGAAAGAAGATGCAAACCTCGTGAGGAAGAGTAAATGGATCAGAATTAACAAGCATTAACAAGAATATACTATACACATCGTAGAATAGCAGTCTTAACTAATTTTTTCTTTCAGAATACAAAGCGATTGATGCAGGCTGTCAGACAGAACTACACATCTTAGTTTTAGTGATGAAATATGCTAGAGATAAGGAATAGTTGTGTAATGAATAATGGAGTGATTTTTTTGCAGATGATAATGAATGCTGATGAAGAGTAATGATGAAGAATATGCTACTATGAATAATGTAGTTTTTCTTTACAGGTGATGATAATAATGAAGTTATGATAATAAGGATAATGAAGTGATGGATAATGAAGCTTTTTCTTTACAGATGAGGATGATGTTGAAGTTTATGTATTTATGCTCTGTAGTTATTTAAGTATTTGTTGCAGTTCGCTTTGACAGCAGGTGTTATATTGCATAGTATAATGACTGAAGGTTTTGGAAAGGACAGCTATGGAACACATTTTTATACACATTTCACTACCTGTTAATTCGAAGTTCACTACTTTTCAGCATAGTATGCGTTTCTTCTTTCAGCTCAGTAATCCATTTTGTATTTTTTTTTCAGGAGAAGCTTTTCTTGATACTTACTAAACCTGTTACTTATTAAACCTGTACTAGTACTTGCATTTTTTTACCCAGTTGTGTCTATCATTTATAAATGTGATCACATATACTTCCTTGTTTCATAACCTTGCTACAGCTGACTCATGACGAATGACGTTACACATTTTTCATTTACAGGAACAACTCAAAAGCAAATCTTTTTTTCTTTTTCTCTTCTTGCTTTCCCTTATAATTACCCAAAGCAATGCATTGCTAACAAAAAAAAATGTATCACCAGCTCCAAATAATGCTACCCATTTAAGAGAATTCTGAATAATACTGAATGATGAACAATGTTTTGTACTATTCAATACTTGCTGGCCAATGAGTGCCAATAATTAGTATAACTAAATGAATTATGTTAATACTATGCCATTCATTAGCTCCTGTTTTCAATGATGACTTTTGATGTTTTGTAACTGGCCAATGAGTGCCAATAATTAGTTTAACTAAATGAATTATGTTAATACTATGCCATTCATTAGCTCCTATTTTCAATGATGACTTTTGATGTTTTGGTAACTGGCGAATGAGTGCCAATAATTAGTATAACTAAATGAATTATGTTAATGCTATGCCAATAATTGACTCTCCTTTTCAATGATGACTTCTGATGGTTTATAACCGGCCAATAAGTGCCAATGTCACTATAATCAGTTAATTTTATGAACATTATTCTGTCATACTAAATATGCTTTGTAACTGGCCAAGGACTGCCACTGTTTATTGTAATACGATTACCCATGATGCCAATAATTGCTATATTCCGTTAATTTTATGAACATTATTCTGTAATACTAAATACATGGTACAGAAATGTTCAATAACTGGGCTATGAATGCCGCAAACTACTACTGTAATTCTCAATTAAGACTACTATGTGACTTAATGTCCTTCACCTTCTGAGCTAACTACCCTGAATTACTGCAATATCCATTTGTCCTGTCCATCCTCATGATCATGGAGCACTATATTTGGTTTTTGCACTAATTCTACGTTGGTGTGCCTTGTAAGAGCGTGGTGTTGACACGACATGCTGTCCACCACCGTGAGCGATGGAGACATTATTCTGGTCCCACTGTTTGGTGTACCTGATGTACTGCCAAAATGATAACATGGAATATTACTACGACATTTCAGTGTCTTGGCTACGCTGATAAATACTTTTGGGAAAAGAACTTCAGATTGTCTCACTTGGTGTTGTACTTCTGTGGAAAGATATGGACTTTCAGTGCAGCTGCGTGCAACCTAAGTGCTACAACCATGACGCAATCCTTCTTATTCCTTTCCTAATTCTTGTTAAATGAAAAAGTCATATACAGTGCGTGTGCATTTTTTTCATTTATCAATATGATTTGTATTCATTGTACATACATTTTGTGATTTGCTGATATATTCTCAACTGCAGTGCATGTGAACTTATGTCACTTGTCAACATGATTTTTACCATTGCGTTTATTTGTTATGAAAATGCTAAAGGGTTTTTCAGTGTGTGTGCATTTTTGTCATTTTTGTAACATGATTACTACCCATTCTATGTACATTTCTTTTGATTTGTTGATATATTCTGAAGTACAGTATATGTGCACTCTTGTCATTTATATTGTATATACATTTTGTGATTTGATGATTTTTTTGCTATTACATTTATTTGTTGTGAAAACGTTGAAGAAGTCTTCAGTGCATGTACACTTATGTCATGTGTTAATATGGTTTGTGCTGAACGTCAGTAACTGTGCACTTATGTCATATGTTCTGTACTCATTGTCATTATCTGAAATGTTTTGTACTCGGTGCATGTGCACCACATTTAATTCATGTACTACATCTGAATATTCTGTAAATTGTAAAAGTTAATTAATTAAGAAAAAATTTGTTGCTCATGGCAAGTCCAAATGACTCACCATCGCTGCCAAATTTTTGCCCCCCCCCCCCCCCCCCCAGTGGAGGGTTATGAAACGCGTATGTATTCAGTACAGCGATGGCGAGGCATGACAGAATCTCTGACCAGAGAGTTATTTATCGCTGCTAGTCTGCGCTTGACCGCGCGAGAGTTCAGTGCAGTTGCGGTCGAGTTGCGAGAGAGTTCAGTTGCACGTAGGTAGTCGGTAGTTGCAGTGGTGTGTGAGGAGTCGGCGGGCGTCGACATGGCCCTCTGGTCAAGATTCAGGACGAGGTATATTTTTTAAATAAGGTAATGAAGCAGCATTGCGCACATCTGATAATGTAATGTATATTAACTGTAATTAATTTGTCCAAGAATCGCCCCAATAATAATTTTGTTTTCAAAGCAATTTTTTAAGAAAACAAACATTTCAATTGAAAGAAAGTTTCCCATGCATTTCCTTAAAGAAAAGTTTCACTAAAATTCAAAGTTGCACAGGGCCTAAGATCGACATTTCGGTCTATTTGCGTTTTCATTGTCACTGAGATTTCATTATCATTGAATTGTCTTACATTCTTGTGGGCAGCTTACACTTGGGTCAGATAGCTAGTTCTCATTAATTGTCTTTGTCATTAAAATTATTTGCTGGGAGGTTACACTAGGTTCTATTTTCATTAACATTTAAATAATGTCGTTCGAAATTTTGCTGGGAGGTTACAAACTAAGATCGCCAAGCTCTGAAGGAACTAATTATATTTATTGCTTCCGAGATTTACTCAATTACTTTGAAGCAGAACTTCTTTTGTTAATGCAGTTTTACTTGAAAAAGAGATGGACGCAAGCACCTAACATTAGCTATTATGCGTGTGATAAACTGAAACCTACAATGTTAGTGAAATAACATGTCTACCAAGGGAACCGTTTTTGGGTGCATAGCACTGTTTGTGAGGTGCTTCTTGCGAGTATGTGTGTGTGTGTGTGTGTGTGTGTGTGTGTGAATGCCAAAGGGACCAAACTGCTGAGATCATCGGTCCCTAGGCTTACACACTACTTAAACTAACTTATGCTAAGAACAACACACACACCCCTGCCCGAGGCAGGACTCGAACCTCCGGCGAGAAGGGCCGCGTAATCCGTGACATGGCGCATCAAACAGCGCGGCGGGTGTTTCTTGACATAAATTAATATCGCAGAACGCAATATAAAAATTACAACGGTCGATCCGTGCTGAGGAGTGTTTAATAAGAGCAGTGATGTCGGTAAACATCACATATTCTCTGGGTGCAGCACGTTTGACCCACATTGCTGACTACAGGTAAATTAATCAATTCATATTCTGCTGAAGCGATGTTTCACAAAAATCAGATAGAAGAATGTTTTTTTATATAACTTTAGAAAGGAATTTAATTATTCATATGCTGGGAAAATTTATAAAGTTACAGTTTTACATTCGTTCATGTATATCTTCACTAAAACTAGCTTGTCGAGTGTCCTGCTGGCTATCTTTCCTCTTTTACTCTTCCTTAGTGTCTCCCTCATTATTAAGTTCGCAACACCTATAAAAGGTGCTCTGCTCTTCGAACATCCTCTACACATTTGCAAACACTACTTGGGACCAGTCTTATTCCGTGGCAGGAAGAAGTTAATTTTCCAGACCGGTTAACACAGTTGTAAGGTTAGATGACAGTGGTCGCCCGCATCTCGTGGTCGTGCGGTAGCGTTCTCGCTTCCCACGCCCGGGTTCCCGGGTTCGATTCCCGGCGGGGTCAGGGATTTTCTCTGCCTCGTGATGGCTGGGTGTTGTGTGCTGTCCTTAGGTTAGTTAGGTTTAAGTAGTTCTAAGTTCTAGGGGACTGATGACCATAGATGTTAAGTCCCATAGTGCTCAGAGCCATTTGAACCATTTTTTTTTTTTTTTTTTTTTTGAGAGTGGTCGGAAAATATCTTTTGTGAACGCCGAACGCCCCTCTTATAGTTTCAGCCTGTTAAGGCGTAAAGTCATCGCCGTCACGCTAGTCGGGAATGACATGGAAAATAAGGCTGTGAGAAGAAGTCAATCACACGCTGACTCACCACCATCCAGGATGACAACGCTCCTGACCGGTGGGACGCCTCTTCGATAACAGTTTCAATGTTAGCCACTTCATTAGTACTCTCTACATAGCACAGACTGATCTTTGTGTATTACGAAGAAGACTGGTTATTTTGTATGTCGCCCTTTGTTTGCGGCACATCTATCAAAGTAATTGTAATTATTTTATTGTAATAAAACTCATTAACACGAGTTGTTTGTTTCTCTAGCGAATCGAGTATGCACCATTCCTAGACACAAAACACTGGCAGCGAGGTTGTAACACTTATATCGATTAAAAGTAGGTTTATATTATGTAACTGTGTATCTGAAATTTATGAATCGTGTATTCTGCGTTGTTTAAACTCCTTGATCTATGGCAAGAAAATTAGTCTTGTATATATGAAAGAAGCAAAAGAATACGACGAAATGATAAATTATTATGAGTATATTCATAAAAAAAGAAAATGTTTGTTAAAAGCTGGTTCATGCAATTGTATTTGTAACACGCATTTGTAACGTGTAAAAGCTGTAGAGAAGTCCCTCCGTATCGCAAGTGGCATGGCGCGATGTAAGAGGTGGGTTTGGCGGTCGAACTGAGCGGCTGCATTGCGTGAACGGCTCGGAGTATGTGGCTTGCCGTAGCACGATACACTTCGACGCTGCTAAAAGAGGCAACTGGAAACTGCATTATAAAGGATTTGCCTCGGATGTGTATCTGGCTATTATTTGGTATTCACGGCATAATAGAATGGCTCTGATATGTTGAAAATCCGATGCCAAGAAGAGATTTTACAGAGCATTCGTACATCAAGAGCCGTGAGTACAGTTAGCCGCCATGTCGCCTGCCACAAACCTTCGCCACTGCTTCACAAACTCGATACATTCACTTAAGCAATGCATGGACCAGTTAATTTGCGTGTTGTTTCTATAATAGCCATATAAAACCTAAAAACTAGAACCATATTTTCAATCCCTTCGCCACTGCTTCACAATTTCTATACATTCACTTAAGCAATGCATGGACCAGTTAATTTGTGTGTTGTTTCTATAATATCCATATAAAACCAAAAAACTAGAACCATATTTTCAATCCTGATCATGAACTTATGCAGGGTCCTCACTTACGTGCTAAAGCCAAGTGTCCTGATTTAAAAGAATAATTTTTGTATCCATGTTTTTAAAAGTGATGTTTGTCTCAAGTAAAAGGAGTAGTAAAAGTTAAAGCTAAAACCACAAAAGTGAAGTTGGATAGGCTTTTGCTGAAGTATCCTTAGTTTATTATAAAATATAGTTTTGTGGGATTACAGGGCAAGATTGTGTGAATATTATTGTCTAGAATACCTGTTTCACAGGTGATTAAAAGTAAAATACATACATATCTTTAATGAACATATTTACAATAGTAATGTTAGAAGTGAAGTTATGCTCATTTTCAAAAATAGTGCGGTCTTGGTTTCTATCATGAATGGTTCCTTTTTTAATTTAATCAAATCCAGTGTTGTATTTTATTGTCTTGTAAAGTAATTTATGAACTACTCCAAGTGAAGTGAATGATTAGCTTTTTTCAGTTAGTCTTTACTACTGTAATAATCAAAGAGTGTTCACTAGTGAAACTATACTAGTTTATGGGTCCCCACCATATTCTCCACCTATTAGGAAAAAAAATCAATTACTGTTGCTAAGGAAAAATGATATTTGTAGAGGAGCTTGAACAGTGTATTTATGATATCATTCATCTTTATTTGTGTTTTTCATGTTAGTCAAGATATAAGCTCCTCATGTCCAAATTTAGTCCTGCACTTCATGCAGTGACATTTCAATATTTGATTAAGTAATGCTCTTGAGTGTGGCTGTCGTTAGTATGAGCTTGGTGCAAATCTACTCCCCATAATTTACCAGTGTGTGTATTATCGGTAACTGTTGCTATACACAGTATAGAGTGCATTGTGTCAGTTTGTACCAGGTTTGCTATTAAAAGAGAAATTTCAACAAAAATAACTTCAGCAACTAATATCCAATTTTCTAAAATATACATACCCAAATTAATGTGCCTAATTGAGTTGGCGAACATTCATTTTTTTCATTCATTTATGAGTTTACGACTTTCGTTGACTCCCAAAATTAAAGCCTGTTTGGTTTTTCTGTTACTTCACCAAATTCGAAATTATAGTCCTATACCCTTCTTCATTAGACACACAAGCGGTCAAACTTCGAAATGCTCTCAGAGGGTAACATTGCCGTGTTTCACGGCTCGTTAGTGTGTTATATGTGCCTTTCAAATGACAGGACTAAATGTTCAGTTGTTAGGGAAGAGTGATATAGCGTTAGTGTTATAAGGTGAACGAATATCACAGCAACAACCTGTTAAGAGTTACCCGCTGCCACAAATTGTCTGTTCTTATCGTGGGGTTTCGTGTTTTTCTGTCGCCTTAATTCTACCCTGTCTTTTCTTAGCAGGGGTGTGTTTACATGTTTTAACAGCGTCTCTTATAGTGTTTTTTCTATTCAGTGTTTTCAGGTGGGCGCTGGAGAAATTTTCATTGCTTGTGTACCTATTTTTTTTTTTTTGCTTGCATTGTCTGTTTATTGCATTTGCCTATTCCAGAACGAGCATCCCACCTCAACCACCCCCTACTTAGGCGCCTCAGCTGCAAGCGGTAAATGCAATTCAGCAAACACAGATGTTTCAGTTTCAAACGCAGCAGATTGCAACCCTTCGAAACACGGTACATCAGTTACTCGCCAAGCAAGCACCAAATGCAGCACAGCATGCCACAACTGTACTGAGTGCCATACCGTCTTTTCGCCCATTTAATGAAAAAGAAGAGGAATGGCTCAAGTGGTTGCAAGAGTATGAAGCCCATATCATTGCTCACAACGTATCAGGTACTGTGAAACTACATTACTTTTTGTCAATGATAGGAAGTGGTCTCACCGCATTCAGAAGTTGTTCCTTAACCACAATCCAACTGAATTTTTCTATGATCAACCTGTAGGTTCTCTAACTATTATGACCAACAAGTGAATGTAGTGGCAGCTAGGTACCAATTCAAAGTCAGAACAAACTTATCGCAAGTTGGTAACAGATTGGCAGGGTATGACGGGGAAATGCAAATTCAAATATGTTTTATATTCAGATATTATGTTGCGTGATGTGATCTTGTGCAATGAAACTGATGTCAAACGTAGAAAACAGATTCTTAAAAGTCAGATCCATCATTTCATATGCAAATTCTAGATGAGTAAGATACATGTGCCGTAGCGGCTGATAAATTTGAGCAGCCACCAATTCGTCGGGTTGAGTCGTCCCTTGCTCACAACTGGCCCAATATGCAGCAACAGCATGTGCGCACCAAGCTACGTAAACAGTTCTCTAAACAGGAGGCTACATCAGTGAATAGAATAAGATCACGCCCTCAGTGCTATTCGTGGAACAAACACCAGACAAGCATGATGTTACGCTTGTGGCATGAAAGGTCACATACAATCTGTATGTTTGCAATGGAACAAACATAAAAATTCTGCCCACTCAAAAAAATCTAGTCACAAGAACCATGTACTCATGCAGTGTATTGAAAGCCTGCTGCAGGCATTAGCAAAACTCTCAACAAACAGTTTTTTCAATGTTAAGTCTTTTTGCTCATTTGCATATTAATGAAAAACGTGTGATATTTCAGTTGGACATGGGTACCTCTGTTACATTGCTCTTTGATCACATTTGTTAGTCATATGTGACATGCCAGTTCCTCGCAATATAACAAAATTGCAGTCAGTATTAGGGAAAATGCACAAATCGCAGCTCCATCGCATCGCTTGCTTCGCAAGAACGTTCCTTTTGTTTGGACAGATGAGTGGCAAGAACCTATCCAACAAGTTAAAGACGCACAGTGATTGATTCTTAGTTGAATTTGATGCTGACAAATCAGGTGTTTTGCAAGTTGACGCTTCTTACGGAATCGTTGCACTGCTTTCGCACAGATTTGGTGATAGACAGACCTATTGCTTTCGCATCAAAAGTGTTGTTCAAAGCTCAGTGTAACTATTCACAAATAGAAAAAGCATTGGCTATTGCATACGGTGTCACCAAATTTCACCACTGTTTGTATAGCAGAAAATTCTACTTAGTAACGGATCACAAGCCATTGCAGTCCTTGTTCCATCCGATGAAGCTCGTTTTTGTAGGAAGTGCCCAAAAATTGCAAAGATGAGCTTTGTTGTTGTCTCAGTAGTCTTCCGATTGGCCCTGATAGAGACTTTGACGCTTCTGCTGCATCTTGTTGTCACATCGATGCTCACGATTCTGAATTGCTTCAATCCTTTCCTCTGAACTATAGGAAAATTAAACAGGCCACGGAAGCTGATTCAGATTTGAACATTTTGCTAAAATACATTTGCACATCTTGATCTCGCTCATTCCATAGCATAAAAACTCTGTAGTGCGCCGATATCTTGCACATTGCCATAGCCTCATTACACAGGGCGATCCATTAATAGTAACCGGGCCAAATATCTCAATAAATAAGCATCAAACAAAAAAACTACAAAGAACTAAAACTGTCTAGCTTGAAGGAGGAAACCAGATAGCGCTATGATTGGCCCACTAGATGGCGCTGCCATAGGTCAGACGGATATCAACTGCGTTTTCTTAAATAGGAACCCCCATTTTTAATTACATATTCGTGTAGCACGTAAAGAAATATGAATGTTTTAGTTGGACCACTTTTTTCGCTTTGTGATAGATGGCGCTGTAGTAGTCACAAACGTATAAGTACGTGGTATCACGTAACATTCCGCCAGTGCGGACGGTATTTACTTCGTGATATATTACCCGTGTTAAAATGGACCGTTTACCAATTGCGGAAAAGGTCGATATCGTGTTAATGTATGGGTCTTGTGATCAAAATGCCCAACGGGCGTGTGCTATGTATGCTGCTCGGTATCCTGGACGACATCATCCAAGTGTCTGGACCGTTCGTCGGATAGTTGCGTTATTTAAGGAAACAGGAAGTGTTCAGCCACATGTGAAACGTCAACCACGACCGGCAACAAATCATGATGCCCAAGTAGGTGTTTGAGCTGCTGTCGCGGCTAATCCGCACATCAGTAGCAGACAAATTGCGCGAGAATCGGGACTCTCAAAAACGTCGGTGTTAAGAATGCTACATCAACATCGATTGCACCCTTACCATATTTCTATGTACCAGGAATTGCATGGCGACGACTTTGAACGTCGTTTACAGTTCTGCCACTGGGTACAAAAGGAATTACGGGACGATGACAGATTTTTTGCACGCATTGTATTTAGCGACGAAGCGTCATTCACCAACACCGGTAACGTAAACCGGCATAATATGCACTATTGGGCAACGGAAAATCCACGATGGCTGCGACAAGTGGAACATCAGCAACCTTGGCTGGTTAATGTATGGTGCCGCATTATAAGAGGAAGGATAATTGGCCACCATTTTATCGATGGGGATCTAAATGGTGCAATGTATGCTGATCTCCTACGTAATGTTCTACCGATGTTACTACAAGATGTTTCACTGCATCACATAATGGCGTCGTACTTCCAACATGATGGATGTCCGGCGGTTGAAGCGGTACTGAATAGCATATTTCATGACAGGTGATTGGTCGTCGAAGCACCCTACCATGGCCCGCACGTTCACCGGATCTGACGTCCCCGGATTTCTTTCTGTGGGGAAAGTTGAAGGATATTTTCTATCGTGATCCACCGACAACGCCTGACAACATGCGTCAGCGCATTGTCAATGCATGTGCGAACATTACGGAAGGGGAACTACTCGCTGTTACAGGAATATCGTTACACGTATTGCCAAATACATTGAGTCTGACGGACATCATTTTGAGCATTTATTGCATTAATGTGTTATTTACAGGTAATCACGCTGTAACAGCAGAAATGATAAGTTCACAAAGGTACATGTATCACATTGCAACCACCGAAATAAAATGTTCAAACGTACCTACGTTCTGTATTTTAATTTAAAAAACTTACCTGTTACCAACTCTTCGTCTAAAATTGTGAGCCTTATGTCTGTGACTATTACAGTGCCATCTATCACAAACCGAAAATAGAGCTCCAACTAAAACATTCATATTTCTTTACGTACTACACGAATGTGTAATAAAAAATGGGGGTTCCTATTTGAAAAAACGCAGTTTATATCCGTTTGACCTATGGCAGCGCCATCTAGTGGGCCAACCATAGCGCCATCTGGTTTCCCCCTACAAGTTAGACAAGTTTCGTTCTTTGTAGTTTTTTCGTTTGACGCTTATTTCGTGAGATATTTGGCCCGGTCACGATCAATGGACCAACTTGTATAACAAGGTGTGATTCTTGTTCAAAATGACAGTGGAAAGTCACGTGTGTTGATCTCCAAAGCTTTGCAAAATGTAGTGTTGCAGCTACTTCACTAAGGACACTGGGGGATTGTACGAAACAGCAGTTCCTGAGATTACCCCTCGCATGGAAAACCACAGCCTCTGACATTAATTTACGGTATGTTTAGAAGTTACATACACTACACAAACAGTAACAGTAATAAGAAATGCTTATGTACTCGTATTGTAAACACTAACACAAATTAATTTGGACAAATGCGACAAGGATCTTTTGTAATATGTCTTCTCATTCCACCTCCCATTTTTCTTATTAGACTGGAAAGCCAAACTAAAAGTATTCTTAGTTTATAACACCGAAGAGACATTTAAAACCCTTGAAAATCGTCATCTGAACTGTCTTCTTCTTCTTTTTCCTCTTCCTCTTCGTCTTCATCTTTGTCCTCTTCATTTATCAGATAGTCTTCACTGCGTTACCAATGCCACACTTGTTGGAAGATTTAGCAATAATGTCCTCTCATTCTAGACATGACCGTTTTATACTCTGCCACATTTGTTTGATTGTAGGTCGTTTTTAAAGCTCCATTCGGTGTAAATTCATGTTGAGTTTCTTCTGTCATCCTTTTTGTTTCATTTTTCTCTCATATACACTGTAAGTGGTTTATTTATCGAGACATCTGGAGGTTGCAAATTGTGAAGTAAGTCCTCCAGAAATAACAGCAAGTTCTGTGTTTCCCTATCTGTTTCTGTTTCACCTCTTTCACAGAATTTGTCAAATGACTACTAAACTGTTCTTGCACAAGAAGAAAAGTTGTAACCTCCCCCTCACTTACCGACCTTAATGACAGTGAAAAACTAAACCGCGTGTACCTAATGGAAATTTGGGAAAAGCAATCGTCATCGAAGTTAATCTGCCGATAAAGAGGGAGGAAAGGGTTACATCTAAATGAAAGGAAAAATGCAAATGAAATTGGTGGAAATTAATTTTTAAAAAAGGGTAAAATTAATAAAGAAAGTAAAGGTGCGGTTGTTACACAAATAATTAATTGGCGTTAATTAGATATTTGAGATTTTGGGAAAATTACGGTCGCCAGTCCTACGGACAACTACTATAATAACTTAAAATGAAAGATTAATGCACATATAATTAGCACTAAAAGCGTGGCAACTGAAGGTTGACACGTGTTGTGTGAAAACTGAATGTTTGTCAGAAGTAATAAATTTCGCTACACACTGACTTAATTTAGCAAAAGAATTAATAAAACCGGAAAATTGAAAGTTAATTTAGTGACTGAAATTAATAGTGAACTTTGTTTCTCAAGCACTACGAAATTCAATAAAATAAGGTTAGTCTTGGTCTACCTCAACAATCATTTCAAAAGCTACTTGAATCTATGCAATTTAGAAATAAGAGATTTAACTTTGAACTTGAATTAAATGATTCTGAACAATTAACAATAGTAAAATTTAGTACGTACCAAGCTGAGCTGCAGTCACAGGTAAGCTAAAATATGGTAACAAAACTCGCATTCTTAATTTCTGCTTGTGTAATCTAAATATTGTAACCGGTTATGAATACTTTAACTGAACTTTGAAATTAAAGCAGTGAAGAAGAATGATATTACTTTAATGCTGCCGTATGAATTTCAACGACACTCGGGTTCACTCCAGAAAAGGAAGGGACTCTGCTTGGTAATGCAATTGGGACAATGAGTAACAAAGGTTCATGCTAAGTTGCTGTATTTTTGTGATGCAACAGTTTTAAAAGCTGAGGTCTGCCATACAGTTCTAAAACATTACGTACTTTTAGTCTTCCTTGTTGGTTGATTGAAGGTTTGCAGTCGTCGATCGGGGAGGTGGCGACAATCACTCATTGTCGGCCGTCGCTGTTGCAGAAGCTGGATGTTGGCGCGCCTTCTTTTCGACACGGTCACCAGGCGAAACGGGCTCTTGATGTGCGCCAGCTAATGCTTCCCGTCCGCGACACCGTATCAGAAACTATCATAGCAAGTCGAGCGCAATTACATGCTGCCAAACCACGAAAGCGCTGCAACTCGCGGGAGCGTCACACAACAAACCTGCTCCATCGCCCTACTCCAGCCAGACACAGCGTAAAAATACAAATAATATTTAATATTTACAAAACAAACCAATTATACATCGACATAAATGCATAAATATATTCATATATAAATATTAGAACAATTACAATATATAAAGGCACAGAAATGTCATATCTTCAAGTAACAAAATAAGGAAAAAAATTTATAGTACAATAGATGGAAATAGGTGGATATGCATTTATGGCGTTACAAAGTCTTCTTCGATAAAGCACCTTTCCTTCTCTCCCACACTTGTTAATCCATAATTTCATGCCAGCCTCGCCCATCCAATCCTTGCCATGTAAGTTGACAACACCTGGCTGTGTTTCAGAACATTTGACATTTTGACACTGTTTTGCACTTGAAAATGATCATTGGGTTAAGATTAGTACCGTCAGCACATCATGGAAGGACAACAGTGTAGTGCATTTTCTCCATGTCCACTTGTTTTAATAGTTTCAGTTTTAGCACCTTTCATGGCAACAGTTCTGTTGTTCGGCACATCAAATGTCAGAGGAATTTCATCCACATTCGCTGTTTGGCTCAGTTCCACACTGGTTATCTTTTAGTGTTGGATAGTAAAGTGATGGAAAGATAATTTTTCTTTTCATAATATAGTGGCATTTTCTGAGGTATTTTGCTTCGTATGCCAGGTCCATGACGCTCCATAAATCTGTAGCACCAACCAACGCCACCCTTAAAGTTTGCTAATTTGTACTGTAGAGCTAGCTTACGAGCGAGTATGTGAATAATTTTTGTATTAATTCCAATGCCATTCTGACCGTGTCCTTGGATCCGTTTCAATACGTCATCTTCTAGTTTTGGCCATTTTGCATTCAGTCCTTTATTTGCACATATAGTCTTCCTTTTTTTCAGTTCTACTTTACTAGCACGTCAGTCACGAATGGTTTTTCTGTTGTTGCAGGGCTGAAATGTCGCACAGTTCCTCCGTTTCCATGTCCTTCCGCATACGCTATTACTTTCAATTTGTAACCTATATGAAACTTCCTGGCAGATTAAAACTGTATGCCGGACCGAGACTCGAACTCGAGACCTTTGCCTTTCGCGGGCAAGTGCTCTACCAACTGAGCCACCCAAGCACGACTCACGCCCCGTCCTCACAGCTTTACTTCTGCCAGTACCTCGTCTCCTACCTTCCAAACTTTACAGAAGCTCTCCTGCGAACCATGAAGAACTAGCACTCCTGAAAGAAAGGATACTGTGGAGACATGGCTTAGCCACAGCCTGGGGGACGTTTCTAGAATGAAATTTTCACTCTACAGCGGAGTGTGCGCTGATATGAAACTTCCTGGCAGATTAAAACTGTGCCGGACCGAGACTCGAACTCCGGACCTTTGCCTTTCGCGGGCAAGTGCTCTACCAACTAAGATACCCAGGCACGATTCACGCCCCGTCCTCACAGCTTTACTTCTGCCAGTACCTCGTCTCCTACCTTCCAAACTTTACAGAAGCTCTCCTGCGAACCATGCAGACTAGAGACTCGAACTCATTCTAGAAACGTCCCCCAGGCTGTGGCTAAGCCATGTCTCTGCAGTATCCTTTCTTTCAGGAGTGCTAGTTCTGCGTGGTTCGCAGGAGAGCTTCTGTAAAGTTTGGAAGGTACAGGTACTGGCAGAAGTAAAGCTGTGAGGACGGGGCGTGAGTCGTGCTTGGGTGGCTCAGTTTTTAGAGCACTTGCCCGCGAAAGGCAAAGGTCCCGAGTTCGAGTCTCGGTCCGGCACACATTTCTAATCTGCCAGGAAGTTTCATATCAGCGCACACTCCGCTGTAGAGTGAAAATTTCATTCTTGTAACCTATATGAATACCTTTTATTTTTTTCCTTTACGAAACTAGCTATCAACAAAACTATTGTGCTGTTACCGGTAACACAAATCATTTTCAATTCAAGTTCACTGGCACCGTAAACTGCATGACGCATCATAGGCTTCACTGTGTTCTGGGTTTGTAATGGTGTGTCGGGAGAGAGACAGTGTTAGCAAGCTTGTGAATCCCCGCAACTCGTGTTCGTCGCATCGGTGCACTGCTGCTACCCGCTGATCTCAATGTTGCCATACAGAAATAGATTTCCCGCGGCATCGAATATATGACCATTTTTAAGACTGGCTGGGATTTTAAATCAAGCACTGGACGTTTCTGTATCAATTCCGAGTACAAGAAGCACCTGAATTTTGGAGAGAATTTTTCTAAGAAAAAAATGCGTCTTACGATCCGTAAAATACGGTGCAACACGAAACTATTCCTATCGTAAATGCTTAAAGTTCAAAGATTTCTATCCTTTCCACGGAATAATTATATTGCTCTAATTTCCCATAAAACTGTTGAGGCAATAAATATCATGCATTTCTTCTATATCGGCAACTATCTCCACGAAATAAATTATCTTGTAACAAAAAAATGTACGTATTCTGAAACAATTTACATTGGCGCAGTGTTTCCGTAATACCTTGCTACCTTTTTAAATAATTCCTTCGGTAATGAACACGTTCATTCAAATAAACTAGACTGGAGCAACAAACAACAACCGCCTCATACATACAGGGTGTTTCAAAAAGGTACGGCCAAATTTTCAGGTAACATTCCTCACACACAAAGAAAGAAAATACGTTATGTGGACTTGTGTCCGGAAACGCTTACTTTCCATGTTAGAGCTCATTTTATTACTTCTCTTCAAATCACATTAATCATGGAATGGAAACACACAGCAACAGAACGTACCAGAGTGATTGCAAGCACTTTGTTACAGGAAATGTTCAAAATGTCCTCGGTTAGCGAGGATACATGCATCCACCCTCCGTCGCATGGACTCCCTGATGCGCTGATGCAGCCCTGGAGAATGGCGTATTGTATCACAGCCGTCCACAATACGAGCACGAAGAGTCTCTACACTTGGTACCGGGGTTGCGTAGACAAGAGCTTTCAAATGCCCCCATAAATGAAAGGCAAGAGGGTTGAGGTCAGGAGAGCGTGGAGGCCATGGAATTGGTCCGCCTCTACCAATCCATCGGTCACCGAATCTGTTGTTGAGAAGCGTACGAACACTTCGACTGAAATGTGCAGGAGCACCATCGTGCATGAACCACATGTTGTGTCGTACTTGTAAAGGCACATGTTCTAGCAGGTAGAGTATCCCGCATGAAATCATGATAACGTGCTCCATTGAGCGTAGGTGGAAGAACATGGGTTGCTTCAAATGGCTCTGAGCACTATGGGACTTAACATCTGTGGTCATCAGTCCCCTAGAACTTAGAACTACTTAAACCTAACTAACTTAAGGACATCACACACATCCATGCCCGAGGCAGGATTCGAACCTGCGACCGTAGCAGTCGCGTGGTTCCGGACTGAGCGCCTAGAACCGCTAGACCACCGGGGCCGGCGAAGAACATGGGCCCAATCAAGACATCACCAACAATGCCTGCCCAATGCCTGCAATGAGTCGCATGTCAACACAAGCACCGAAGTCAACAGTACCTTCCTTCAATTGGGCCAACTGGCGGTGAATCGAGGAAGTACAGTACATACTGACGAAACTAAAATGAGCTCTAACATGGAAATTAAGCGTTTCCGGACACATGTCCACATAACATCTTTTCTTTATTTGTATGTGAGGAATGTTTCCTGAAAGTTTGGCCGTACCTATTTGTAACACCCTGTATATGACCAATGACTGGCTGGCTCCTGCACATTTCAGTCGAAGTGCTCGTAGACTTCTCAACAACAGATTCGGTGACCGATGGATTGGTAGAGGCGGACCAATTCCATGGCCTCCACGCTCTCCTGACATCAACCCTCTTGACTTTCATTTATGGGGGCATTTGAAAGCTCTTGTCTACGCAAATGTAGAGACTCTTCGTGCTCGTATTGTGGACGGCTGTGATACGATGTGCCATTCTCCAGGGCTGCATCAGCGCACCAGGGATTCCATGCGACGGAGGGTGGATGCATGCATCCTCGCTAACGGAGGACATTTTGAACATTTCCTGTAACAAAGTGTTTGAAGTCACGCTGGTACGTTCTGTTGCTGTGTGTTTCCATCCCATGATTAATGTGATTTGAAGAGTAGTAATAAAATGAGCTCTAACATGGAAAGTAAGCGTTTCCGGACACATGTCCACATAACATCTTTTCTTTATTTGTGTGTGAGGAATGTTTCCTGAAAGTTTGGCCGTACCTATTTGTAACACCCTGTATATGACCAATGACTGGCGTTCACATAGCTTGCACCAATATTCCCTAGTGCAGCAATGGTCTCCAGACATTACTTGGATACCGGTCCATTGGCAGTCTGCCTTCAACGTGCATGCTCCTCTGGCAAAGTACTACGCTCTCTGGCGAGTCGAGTTACTGCTTGGTGACCTGGTAATTAGCTATGGCATTTTTAAACGAATTAGTACACGGTTTATCGCCGACATCTGGGTGGTTGTCACATTAACGTGCCCACCTGTCAAAATCCTGAATAACCATCTTTTACAGCGCACACGTGCAGTAATAGTCAGTGAGGTTCTGGAAGGCAGCCACAGGGGTATGGATCCACGCTGCCGCGCGCGATTAGCCGAGCGGTCTAAGGCGCTGCAGTCACGGACTGTGCGGCTGGTCCCGGCGGAGGTTCGAGTCCTCCCTCGGGCATGGGTGTGTGTGTTTGTCCTTAGGATAATTTAGGTTCAGTAGTGTGTAAGCTTAGGGACTGATGACCTTAGCAGTTAAGTCCCAACCGGCTGGTGTGAACGTGCGGTTCTAGGCGCTATAGTCTGGAACGGAGTGACCTCTACGGTCGCAGGTTCGAATCCTGCCTCGGGCATGGATGTGTGTGATGTCCTTAGGGTTAGTTAGGTTTAATTAGTTCTAAGTTCTAGGCGACTGATGACCTCAGAAATTAAGTCGCATAGTGCTCAGAGCCATTTGAAGCATTTTAGTTAAGTCCCATAAGATTTCACACACATTTGAACATTTTTTGATCCACGCTGGCTCCAGGGCCATGGCCAGCTGCGCCAAGTTTCTTAGTTGCGGATCCATGGCACCAACAGCTCGATCGAGGTGGTCCCACAGATTCTCAATTGGGCTTACGTCCACGGAGTTTGATGGCCAGGGGAGTACAGTAAACGCATACTAGTGCTCTTCAAACCGCGCACGTACGCTGCAAGCTATGGGACATGTTGCTTTGTCCTGCTGGTAGATGACATCGTGCTGAGGTAAGACAAGGTGCATGTAGTGGTGGACAGCGTCCTCAAGGACAGATGGATAGTTGTGCTGATCCATTGTGCCTTCACGAACGATGAGATCACCTAGGAAATGCCACGAAAACATTCCCTGGACCATAACGCTCCCTCCTGCAGCTGCACTCTTCTGCCAATTGTTGCAAGGTGTTTTCCTTCTGCCCGATGGAGCGTAAAACGTGAAAACTCACCTGTCGCCTCTCAGTGTATGTCCAGTTTGGTACTGGCTCGTAAATTTCAGCCTTCGTCACCGATGAAGAGCAGTCAGCACTGCAGCGTGAACGAGGCGCTAGCTGTGGTGGCCCGTACGCAGCAACGTTCGCTGGACGGTCGCTAAGCACACGCTGTTGGTAGCCCCTCGGTTCGTTTGGGTGTTGAGATGCTCGGCAGTACCACGTCTGTTCGCCTGTACACAGCTCTGCAGCCGTTGTTCACTCTTGTCATCTACAGCTTGTGGTACACCCTAGTTGCCTCGGCGCCAGTTTCGGATAGCGCCAGTTAGCCATGCACGGTATACGTTAACCGCGGCGACACGAGGAGACGCCCCTTCCGTTTCCGCATTACGGCAATGACTGCACTGTTTTCCGCATTCCGCGTCACGGTTTATATACCCTCCACTGTTAGTGCTGTCGGCTGCTGGTTGTGAAGAATTATTGCACGTTAACATCGAACATAGGTTGTGGATACAGTGATATGCCTGGACCGTGTGAAACGTCCCCTTAGAAAAATTAATGAATTACTGTGCTGATAAACCTCTTACATTATTTGATTTTCAAACAGCTGAGCAGAACTGAGAGTACTTAGACATTTCGCTCTTTACCTATTCTGATCAACACTAAACTGACGCAGGTCGTGTGGTAGCGTTCTCGCTTCCCACGCCCGGGTTCCCGGGTTCGATTCCCGGCGGGGTCAGGGATTTTCTCTGCCTCGTGATGGCTGGGTGTTGTGTGCTGTCCTTAGGTTAGTTAGGTTTAAGTAGTTCTAAGTTCTAGGGGACTGATGACCATAGATGTTAAGTCCCATAGTGCTCAGAGCCATTTGAACCATTTGAACTAAACTGACGCACAATACTTATAGCGCAACGCAATCTGACTTTCAATAATCCTACAAAAGAATGGCCCTGACTAACATGAACCTAACGTTTCACAAATCACTTACCTCACAAAAATCTTCATTACTCGAACTACTGCAATACAGTGAGCGCCACTGCTGCCAGCTAAAAAAAGATTCAAACTACTGAAGGCACTAACTACTCATAGGCATAGTTAGCAAATGAAGGATTTTGATAGAGAACAAACAATGTATTTACCTTAATAGTGTTCAAAAGGCATAATATATATAGCAGTTCATGACAACCAGTCTTACAAATTTACTGTCTCCGATGGATACACGTCCAGATCATCCGCTCTCAAAATCCTGCCATCTCTCTCCCCACATCCACCACTGCTGGCGGCTCAACTCCAACTGCGCAGCGCTATGCGCTGTTAACAGCCAACCGCCCAACACTACAATAGCATATACTCCAACAATGCAAATCAGCCACAGACTGCACACAGCAAATTCAGTGAGTTTCATATAGAGCGCTAAATGGCGTTACCAACATAAAAACCTAAACAGCCTACTTACACGTGTAGTTAAGTTCTATCGCTCAGCAACGTGTTCCCACATCACCCTAGTCCAGAGTTGGTGGCGTGTACAGCGGCAGCAAGTTGTGGTGGGATATTGTCAGCAGGATGTAGACCATAGGTGGAAAACATCCCAGGCAGTCGCAAACTTTATTACAAAACAAGTTACGGCACTCGTAGCAATGTTTCGTATTTGCTACGCCCCCTTGGCGTGTGCTGACATGTCGGCTGCTGCTGACACAACTAGTTGGCAGTAGCTGGTTGACGTCAGCGGAGGAACGGGACTGTTGCACGCGATGCGCCATCTCGGCACGACTCTGCAGTCAGGATAGTGGAGGGACGGGACTGTTGCACACGATGCACCATCTCGGCACGACTCTGCAGTCAGGATAGCAGAGGGACGGGACTGTTGCACGCGATGCACCATCTCGGCGCGACTCTGCAGTCAGGATAGCAGAGGGACGGGACTGTTGCACGCGATGCACCATCTCGGCGCGACTCTGCAGTCAGGATAGCGAAGGGACGGGACTGTTGCACGCGATGCACCATCTCGGCACGACTCTGCAGTCAGGATAGTGGAGGGACGGGACTGTTGCACGCGATGCACCAACTCGGCACGACTCTGCAGTCAGGATAGTGGAGGGACGGGACTGTTGCACACGATGCACCATCTCGGCACGACTCTGCAGTCAGGATAGCGGAGGGATGGGACTGTTGCACGCGATGCACCATCTCGGCGCGACTCTGCAGTCAGGATAGCAGAGGGACGGGACTGTTGCACGCGATGCACCATCTCGGCGCGACTCTGCAGTCAGGATAGCGAAGGGACGGGACTGTTGCACGCGATGCACCATCTCGGCATGACTCTGCAGTCAAGATAGCAGAGGGACGGGACTGTTGCACGCGATGCACTATCTGGGCACGTCTCTGCACTCAGGATAGCGGAGGGACGGGACTGTTGCACGCGATGCACCTTTTCGGCACGACTCTGCAGTCAGGATAGCGGAGGGACAGGACTGTTGCACGCGATGCACTATCTGGGCACGACTCTGCACTCAGGATAGCAGAGGGACGGGACTGTTGCACGCGATGCACCTTCTCGGCACGACTCTGCAGTCAGGATAGCGGAGGGACGGGACTGTTGCACGCGATGCACCATCTCGGCACGACTCTGCAGTCAGGATAGCGGAGGGACGGGACTGTTGCACGCGATGCACTATCTGGGCACGACTCTGCAGTCAGGATAGCGGAGGGACGGGACTGTTGCACGCGATGCGCCATCTCAGCACGACTCTGCAGTCAGGATAGCGGAGGGACGGGACTGTTGCACGCGATGCACCATCTCGGCGCGACTCTGCAGTCAGGATAGCGAAGGGACGGGACTGTTGCACGCGATGCACCATCTCGGCACGACTCTGCAGTCAGGATAGTGGAGGGACGGGACTGTTGCACGCGATGCACTATCTGGGCACGACTCTGCACTCAGGATAGCAGAGGGACGGGACTGTTGCACACGATGCACCTTCTCGGCACGACTCTGCACTCAGGATAGCGGAGGGACGGGACTGTTGCACGCGATGCACCATCTCGGCGCGACTCTGCAGTCAGGATAGCGAAGGGACGGGACTGTTTCACGCGATGCACCATCTCGGCACGACTGTGCAGTCAGGATAGCAGAGGGACGGGACTGTTGCACGCGATGCACCATCTCGGCGCGACTCTGCAGTCAGGATAGCGAAGGGACGGGACTGTTGCACGCGATGCACCATCTCGGCACGACTTTTCAGTGAGGATAGCTGAGGGACGGGACTGTTGCACGCGATGCACCATCTCGGCATGACTCTGCACTCAGGATAGGGCATGTCTTCAGACACGGAAACCCACCGTGATTCTTGGGTTAAAGAAAAAGAAATGGTGACCAACACAAAAGATCTTCTGTCACCTGCATATGTGTTAGTTATTAAGTTATTAATCGAGGACTTCACGGAATATGGGGCGGTGATGTTATCCGTGGGTCTGGGTAGGATTACCCACTAACACGATCGCATCGAGGAGATAGGTAGTGGATGAAAAGCGAACAAAGCTATAAAAAGTGCCACGGCGAACGCCAAGGGAGAAGAGACCTCTGGAATATTCCGGTCGGTTAGTAAGAGCTGCAGCGTTTTCTTGCTATATGCGACATATCAAGCAAGGGTAGGTTGGTTGTTAGTTTTGGGTATCCTCGAAGGGGTACTGATGGGATGGGAACCTGTGCCAGCTGCAGCGTCTCGACATCTACATCTACATGGACACTGTACAAGTCACATTTAAGTGCCTGGCAGAGGTTTCATCGAACCACCTTCACAATTTTCTATTATTCCAATCTCGTACAGCACGCGAAAAGAATGAACACCTGCTGTTTGGAGCTCTGGTTTCCCTTATTTTATCGTGGTGATCGTTCCGCCCTATGTAGGTCGGTGTCAAGAAAATACTTTCGCATTCGAAGGAGAAAGTCGGTGATTGGAATTTCGTGAGAAGATTCCGTCTCAACGAAAAACGCCTTTCTTTTAATGATTTCCAGGCCAAATCCTGTATCATTTCTGTGACACTGTCTCCCATATTTCGCGATAATATAAAACGTGCTGCCTTTCTTTGAATTTTTTTGATGTACTCTGTCAGTTCTACTTGGTAAGGATCCCACACCGCGCGGCAGTATTCTAAAAGAGGATGGACAAGCGTAGTGTAGGCAGTCTCCTTAGCAGGTCTGTTACATTTTCTAAGTGTCCTGCCTATAAAATGCAGTCTTTGGTTAGCCTTCCGCACAACATTTTCTATGTGTTCTTTCCAATTTAAGTTGTTCGTAATTGTAATACCAAGGTATTTAGTTGAATTTACGGCTTTTAGATTAGACTGATTTATCGTGTAACCGAAGTTTAACGAGTTCCTATGGATGACCTTACACTTTTCGTTATTTAGCGTCAACTGCCACTTTTCGCACCATTCAGATATTTTTTCCTAAATCGTTTTGCAGTTTGCTTTGATCTTCTGATGACTTTATTAATCGATAAACGACAGCGTCATCTGCAAACAACCGAAGACGGCTGCTCAGATTGTCTCACAAATCGTTTATATAGATAAGGAACAGCAAAGGGCCTATAACACTACCTTGGCGAACGCTTGAAATCACTTCTGTTTTACTCGACAACTTTCAGTCAATTACTAAGAAATGTGACCTCTCTGACAGGAAATCGCAAATCCAGTCACGTAACTGAGACGATATTCCATAAGCACGCAATTTTACTACGAGTCGCTTGTGTGGTACAGTGTCTGTACCTGTAACGTGCCAAGATTGTTTTATAATTGGTTGATTGGTCATAAATCGATCACTATGTTTTGGTTGGCTATATCTGGGTTTATTGTGCAATACGGCTTCCCTGCGGTGCCGGTTGGTCGGCAACTTTATACCTGGGGGTGCCTGTTAAGTTTGCTGTGCTACAGGGGTTAAGCAGTAATTGTCATGATTGTGCGTTGTGTTTCCACCTATGGTTGTGGTCGTAGTTACCCAGGTTAAGGATCAAAGGATTGTTCGAGTGCCTCGTTTTCTTGTACAGTCGTGTGGCAAGTTTTTGAATACTTCAGTGAGAGTCTCAACGCGGTATTCTCTATGAAGGTCAGCAGTGCTTGGGTATCGGGAGACGTTACTTATGATACGTAACACTTTCTTTGTTCTCTGTAATCTGCAGGCTGCGCAGGCGTGTTGGAGCTGCGTATCCCCAAACTAGAGCTGCATACGTCATCAGTGGTCTAATTAGTGTTGGGTACATGGATCTCGACACCCTCCAGTGTGCTTTACCTATTGAGTGTGGGGTAAAGCTGTTTGAGCTTCGCGTTTGCTCGGTTGGTTACGCATTCACTGTGGTCCTCTCATGTAAGTTTCTGGTCTGTCCAGATACAGAGATGTCTGACGTCATTACAAAAAAGGAATTGGGAATGTATGTAGTGTTATTTATTTATTACAGTTGTGGTGCTTGTGCAGGTGTCTCGGTTTGTGTGTGAACGGGCTGCCTTGTACTTGTATAGGAAGCCGCTCCCATCGGCGGTGTCCGACCTTGCGAGTGGAGGCGTTCAGCGTCGGTGCACGCAGTAGCTCGGCCGCAGCCTGTCCAGCCGTCACAGATCGTGCTGCCAGACTACGGCTATGGCTAAAAATGATTGGTTTTTATACAGGTTCGGTGCATACTTACTGTGCTGATTCACCGCTTCCAACTGCACACACCGAAACTAGGTGGCTGGAAGAAGGTGCAGCAAATTGCCTGCCGTTTGCCTGTACGCCCAGGCCTTCTGCAGTGTCGTCGGTATTGTGCGCTCTGGCATGTTGGTCGCAATGTGGAATAAGGCTGGTATTATTGCTGCACCTCACGTAACGGTGGTTTGGTCAGCTCCTTGCTAGCTGGCTTCCATGACACTTCGGCAACAGCCATAGCGCTTGCGTCGCAGTCTGTAGGAGAATATAAAAAGGGGACATGTACGGCCGATATACTCGTACGTACACCGTTACAACCATCACCGTGATTACCAAAATCCTTTAGAAAATTCTTAATAAGGCTCAACTTAATATGAAATGCAGACAGTATGGCTGTACTTGTCGAAACTAAACGTTTGTTCTTAACATTATTATTTACTTGAATATAATTTAACTCTACGCCATTCCTAGACACTGCAGTGATTTTTGGTGTCTCGGTCTTTCCAGAGACACAGAAATAAACAGTATTTTGTGAAAACACCCTGTAAACCAGTAAGCAGTGAAACAGATTTGAAAGGAGTCTAATGGGGTACACTTTTATGTGGCAATTAATTAAATATTGTAATGATACTAATGTAAACTAAAATGAAACTATTCTGTTATAAATGACATATGTCTCTGATGGGCTCTATAAAGCGGATCGCTAACTGTGCACGACTGCAGAGTCAAAGGTACTGCTTCTGGTCTGAGATAGTAGTGTTGGATTAAGAGAGCGCTTGGTCCTGTCTGTGAGCGAAAGAGGATGGATTAGGTAGTTTTTGTGGTGTGCTCTGTAAGCCATCGAGTGTTAGATTGTAATGTACGAGTAGTAATTACGAGTACTTGTATTGTTGGAAATACAAATGTGGAAGCAGAAGTCTTCTCGCAAGCAAGCTAAAGATGTTAAATGTTTATGACTTTCGTTTCGCCAGCGCGTTAGTGTGGATGAGTTGACTGATAACTGCCAACTGTTGTGTAACCCCAGAGCGTACGTAAACAGATTTGATGTAAAGGATAGTTAGATATTTCCCTTTTGTAATGTTTTGTAAGATTTGTTGACACAGGTACACGTAATTTGTTTTGTCTTTATGCCTTTGGTGAGATTAGATAATACTTGCTGTATAAACCTTATTGTTTGTGACTCGATTAGCAAAAAGTATCTAATTTTTCTGAGAAATGTAATTTCAGATATTTTGGAAAACCAAACTTAATTTCGAATACAATTTCAGTACTCAAAAGGTCAGTGTTACTAATTCATCCAAATCAGTATCGCCTACCTGTCCAAGTCATATGTTTTTCAAAGACATTGGATTTTTCTTAAATGTTTATGTAACAGCCAAAAGAATCTCATATACAATTCAAAGTATTACGGCCAGCATTGCACAGCGATGAGCCTGTAAATAGTATATTTTATTCTTCTTCATGAGAGAGCAGAATATAACGCGATCCACCGTTGCTGCTTTAGAGGTAAAACAATGTTATTTATTTGTTACGTGCACAGGGACCAAAGTTACCAGCTTTGAACAGGGCCAGAGGATTCAGTGCATAAGGGGCTGAATTATTTTGCAGTGACTGTATTTCTTTATTGGTATTGAGAGCTGCACTGACCCATACGTTCGTATAAAGTTTTCGCTAACAATAACACAGAGTAAGAACACCAACTGCAGTTACAACAGGCTACACGATAACTACAGTTTTGTTTGCATTCCCAGTTCAGGCATTGATTGAAAGTAATACGAAGAAGATTTTTTAAAGAACGGAACAACTTTTAAATCACCGTGACCTCTATATTTGATGTCTTCCAGTCGCAGGTCCATTCTTTCATATGTTTTTTCCTTACGCACTGAATGAGCCTGTAAGTGGTGTGTGTGTACTAAAAACTGATCTACTTCCATGAGTAACTAGGTAGGACGCTGATCTCAAGCTGTGTTCTAATACATAATTATTAATGAGCAAGTGTTCACTTGAGAACGATATTTGACCACAACTAATCCAAGAATGCAGAAGCACACATACTTATGTAAATTTGCACAACTTCTTCTTCTTCTATTTCTTTTTCTTGGCTCCTAAGTGACTAAGCTCCCGTGCCGATCTCGATTGTTGCCTCCAAATGCTTTTATCTTCTGGACCTTCCTGTTAATTATCTATGCCCGCCCTGTTGCATAATGCTTTAATCTCATTCAACCATGTACTTATGGGTCTCCCGGTTGGTCTGTTACCAAATGACATCTCCATGAATATTCTTGGCGCCACCTGATCCTTTTCCATTGACATCAGATGGCTCGCCCATTGAAGTCACCTGGAACTTAATATGCACTTTATTGTTCCTTATGACAGCATGTGGATTTCTGTGTAGTCTCTTCTCTTCGAGCTTCGGGATTCATTATCAAAGTATAGACCAAAGATTTTCCTATAAACTTTATTTCAAGCGATTGTAATTTGTGTTCTACCCTTTCAGTTAAACTCTATGTTTTTTGCTCCATAGGTTATGAATGGTCTGATAACTGTATTATATAGATTCATTTTAGTTTTCATTGTCAGAAGTTTTAACCCTAGAAGTTTTTGTGTGGGGTAGAGGCTCTAGGATAATTTTTCAGTCTCATTTTCACTTCCGCTTGTCACTAATTTTGTTCATCTACAATTGCATTCATAAATTTGATCTGTTCAGTGAGTTCGAATTTATGTTGTCGATTATTAGATGCGACTGGTCGTCTTGTTCATCTCTACAGCTTTGAACTATCAAGTTATTTGTTTTCTGATCGTTTACTTGTAGTAAAGCTGGGATACTTTTCCTACGAGCTCCGCAAATAACTGTCTAATCTCTGTTTCACTTTTTCCAAGGAGCGCAATATCGTCTGCATACGCTAAAAGCTTAACTTGATTTTTGTTGAGTATCCTACGGGTACGGGTTTGTTTCCTCACAACTCCTCATTAAAGAGAATGGGTGACAGACAATCTGCCAGTCTTAGCCCAGCTTTATTTTTAAAGTAGTCAAATTTCATTCCATTTAGCGAAACCCTGCTTCTGTTAACATCAATGAACATTTCAAAAAGAATTATAAGTTTAATTGGAAATCCTTAGTTCATTATCATATTCCACAGGCTTTGCCTATGAATTGATTCATAGGCTTTCATGAAAATCGATGAACAAGTAGTGTATTTTTTTTTTACACTCCCATACTTTTTCGTTTATTGTTCGACCACAAACACATTGTCAGTAGTGGATCTATTTCTGGGAAAGCCAATTTTGAATTATATTTTCTCGTATGGTTTCAAGCGGTTTAGTAATAAACAGGTTAAAATCTTACGGGTGTTTTTTGCTAATGATGTTCCCCAATATAAAATTAGTAGAAAACTTTCTTGATCGCACAGTCATTTATTAAAAATATGATCGATTTCGGTCTCTAATAGTAAGCCATCTTCAGGTGATGTACCATCTGATTGACGATGATGGTGCTTGGATCAGCTGTGGTGACCGCAGTTTTGTGAGTGGAGTCAGTACAGGTGTTCCAAGCGTTATCATCGTCAACCAGATAGTGCGTTACCTGAAGGCGGCCTGCTACGAGAGGCCGAAACCGATCATATTTTTAATAAATGACTTTGCTATCAAGACTGGGATTTATTCTAATTTTACGTTAATGTCAGATCGCTGTTCCCAAAATGTTACCTAAAATTGTGATATTTCCCCATAGTTGTGGAACTCTTCGCCGTCTCTTTTTTACGTATCGGGACTATTACCGATTATTTCCAGTCTATTGGTATGGTCTCATTTTCCCAAATTGCCTGTGTCAGGGGGGGTCAAACTTCTATCCAATGCTTCTCCTCCGTATTGTAATATCTCAGCTGCAAATGCGTCACTCGCAGTTGCCTTGCCATTTTAGGCGTTTAATACTTCCCACCACCTCTTCAGATATTGGTTCTGGAATCTGGGCATTATTAGGACCGCTGCTGGAATTTGTAATTGGTAATTCTGGATCAGAATGGTTTACTAAATTGTCAAAATATTCCTTGCTTGTTAATAAAATTTTGCATGGTTCAATAGCCATATTGCCATACTCATCCTTCATCTCCTTAGATTTGTAAATGAAACCTTTTTTTTTAATTTTGTTGACTCTGCCATACATTTTCTGAATATTATTTTGAAGCTTTTCGTGAAAAGATTAGTCTTCTGTTTTGTATATTCTTTTCTTTTACGACCATACTGCAATTCCAGTGCAATTCGCGTAGCATAAAATGAAATTACGTTCCTATGTACTTGAACTTTAAACAATAGGCATGCGCTCATGAAGTCCTACTAAAGATTATATACTGCGGATAAGTTCACCTTCTAGCCAAACACAGCAATTAGGATGTTTCCTCGTGACTGTAAATAACAAATTTAAACTCGAAAGACAATTACAAACAAGCAAGAGGCCAAGTAACACCTAATGGTTCAAGAAATTTGTGGAAAGGGGAATGTTGTGGCGTTCGCTGTTATTCAGTGGTTTGGTATTTAACTAATTTGTAAATGAAAATGATAATCTTATTTTATTACATTGAGTAATTACTAAATAATTTTTCTCCCGGCTAAAGATTTGATCAAATTGCTAAAGAACTCCAAGTTAACGTCGTGTTAAAGTGTTGTCTGTAAGTTGTGTAAGTGTCACTAAATCACAGTTCATACAACGGATTCTATACAACTATGGATTATGATGGAAACAGTTATCTTCAGCAAAATGATCATTAATACCATCGAATATCAGCCGCGCACAACACTGACGTATGTTACCTGAAACAATATTCTTCGCAACTCGTGCGTAATTAATTTCGGCTCCATACATCAGCTAGAAAAGTTTGTTATAACGATCGTGCTATGAGCACTGGTTTTAATGAACCAATCTGATTCGAATCATTTTCATTAAAATGAGTTCGGGACCACCGGTGCACATTTATTTTTACACATTTGTATCACCTTCGGCATTTATTCTGCAGAGTTGTGTAATTTAAATTTGCCGCTGAGATAATTATTAAGATGGCGGCAGACAATTGATAGAGACTTTCTATTGTTAGACCAAATAAGTATTTTAACTGCTTATTAAACTTTAGAGAAACTTTACTTTCGTATTGTGCACTATTTAGACTTCATCAAGCAAACATTTGATTTGTTTCTAAGAAAAACACAGACAAAAACGCGATACAAATCGCTATCATCAATGGCTGCGCTCCTTGCAGCGGAAAGAAACAATTAACACAGATAATGCTTACTGAGAGAGGAATTACAGTTACAAATAATTATTCACTCATGTTTATAATAATAATGAACTCTATTTTCAAGTAATAATTACAATTTCTTATCAGACCTCAGTTTGATATGCGTCTTGCGTGCTGAACCTACAAAAGCCAACCAACAAAAGGTAAAAAACAAAAGAAGACAATCGCAGATCATAAAAGGAATTTACAATTATCATTGTCTTTGTATGATACACATCAATATGTCTAATTACATCATAGAATATTATATAAATAATTAATATTTATAAGTTTTCACTGTACGTCGAATACACAATGTTTATAACTGTTAGAGGCATAATTTCCTCTCGTCGCACTGTAGCCAAAAATTTATCACGTGGATGTTACAATGCCCCTTGGGCTGAGAAAAAAAATTAGTTTATCTACTGTGTATTTTTTTTATCAGTCCACGTAATCCACGTAGATTTGCCACTCTGAAGATGCATATGTTTAGTTTCAATGTTGTTTTAGACATGACAAAATTATAGTTGAATCGAGTACTTTAAATGACTTCAGTGACTGTATTATCTCGGAAATTGCTGCGGATATTTCCCGGATTAACTTATCCCCCCCATTTGGGTTCACTGGACTCGGAAAACGGGGAATAAAACCGTCCAAGGGGCTTCAAGAAAATACAGACACCTACTTTTAACAGTCAGGCTTGACATGATTGTCATAAAATATGCTGGAAAATGCAAATTTATGACTCTGTTGTAAGCATATGAGATAATGAATGTTTTCTCATGGTGGTATACCATAAAATTTTCCAAAGTCAATCATTTATCGAATGTCATAAGAATTCGCCACTGACGTCGTAAGAACGCCCCCGTGTCGAGCCATTGGAACGCAGACAGGTAGTGGCTGCTGCTGCACCGCCCCCGGCCGAGTCGGTGGGGCGTCGGCTGCCGTCGGCTGCATCGTGGTTTGGATCTGCTGCTGGCTAAAAGTCGCGCTGCAGCGGGTCTTGCTTCTCCTTTCCCACGTCCCTCAGTTAAAATATAATCATCAGTGACAAGATAATTACTATTCTCATCCAGTGGAAAAGTTTATTAGTGTCCATTTCACTCGCACTCACACGGATGGAATTAGACTGTTTTTGGAGTATGTTCTGTATTTTGACACTGTTCAACACAATGTAGTGATTCACATGTAAGTTTATCACAATATGCACATTTTGAACACTGCACCGTTAATCATACAAGTGTCCGTAGTGTGTTTCGTTTACTTAAGCGGAATGTAAATATTTTCGCGACGCGCTGCGTAGCCAACGTTACATTATTGTTTTGCAGCGCGGCTGGCTGTACAGTCTGTCACATTAAATTTGACACGCGGAGACGCTTCATATCAAACTACTAAAGGTCATCAGTTCAAGTTAATTATTAATTCAGTCAACAGCACTCAACGTTCATAGCGTTGCTGCTAACTTTGACACTCCAAGAGCGTTCATAAGGTTGCGTGATCACATTTTTTATCGCTGTTCATCATTATTCACAATATAAATCACAGTTCTTCACGCGTCCACAAGTTCCTGCGAAACACGTTTCACTGTTCTGATTGCTGTCAGTAGTTTTCCACAGTACTTAACAGACAATCTATATGCAAATTACACTTTTCAAATAATGAGGTCTGGTACACTTGCACCTAAGTTCATATTACCATGACTGAATTTAAAATTTTACACTGTCACATGAACATGAGACAATATAAAACTTTCAGAATCTGCTACATTACCTTGACTATGAGATCATTACTGAACTTTCCAGATAACAGTACATTTCCATTTTTATTACAGATACATGTACTTATATTTTTTCTTTTTTTATTGGGGTTGTTATTTACCACGTTTTTGGGACAGATATCCATGTTCGGTTTATCTAACAGGAATGTTGCTCATAAGAGCATTTTAGATGACTTCGTAATGAAACCGTGCACGTAAATCAGTGGTGAAAGCACTTTATTTTATTTTTTATTTATTTTTTTTTCAGTCACACAGCTCACACACCACCAACACTCACTACGTGTGTTGGACTACATGACTCGATCTTATGAAAATATTTTTGTTACATCCATTCTTACACACGAACAAATATATTATTTAAGCATTTTAATTATTTCTATCCTACGTATGGAAAGGTAAAATTCCTCACATCTAATGCAACAACACTCAAGTGTTTATCAAGTTATTTATCCCTTTTAAATTAAAAATATATTTATTATGGAGATTCCCTACTCCTTGTTCAAATAATTCAAGAATATTACAGTGTAATATTTGACATAAAAGCTTATAAACTAATACATACATAAGATTATTACATTATTACTGCTAATTATTTTACCATAAACATTATATTTACAGTTATGGGGTAGTGCACTTGCACTTTTGATTGGTCCTTTGTATCACTTCGTATTTCTTAATCCAGGGGACCGAGTAAGATGCTCTGCAATAGGTCTTGTGCGGATATACTTTCATATTATACCGGTAATCTTTTATGATTCCAGGGCGTTCAGTGAATACTTCGAGGTATCCGGATAATAATTCTGTTAATTGTCTAGCCTCTGAAGCATTAATGCAAGTTGCCTCCTGTACTTTCTCTTCTATTGTTGTGACGATGTCACTCACGTTGCTGGGTGCATCGTTATTTAGATTTTTGTGACACATCTGTGGGTGCTTATGATCCTACACTAACAACTTCTGTTTGCTGACAGAAGGATTCATTTTTCTCATCAGTGGAAGGTTCGCACCGAACTCCCGATTCAGCATTAATGTTATGGGTCGCTGTTGGTACTTAAGTGCACATGTCCCACGGGCGAGATCAATTACAGCTTCCCTTTCCCGAAGGAACTCAAGACCCAGAAGCACCGGTACTGACACTGTAGCCAAAAATTTATCACTTGGGTGTTACAATGTGTTAGTTCAAAGAGTCATGTTGGCAGAAGTTACTGAAATGAAACTAGCTATTTGCGGGTTTGTCTGAAGCTGTAAAGAGATTAACGGACGAAGTACTAGGGATAAACCGAGCGCAAGTTGCATCGTCAGTAAAGCATCCCCAGTGCAGGGGGGGGGGGGGGCACTATGAGCCAGAATAGTGCGAGTGGGTGGCGGAGGTGAGAGAGAAGACCAGGAGGCTCCAGAGAAAAGTGGCTACGATGTTAGTCCCACTTTGCACTTTGCTGACACGGAGTCTCCGCCGTGCGCAGGTGACCTCGTTGCGTAATCCGGCAGTCAGGCTTTCGCGCCAGTGGCCTGTACACTCGACTACGCCATATCTGCTGGAGCTCCAGAAATTTCTTCCTCCGCTTTAGGCCTATGTTTGGTACTGCCAGACTTCTCTTGGCCAAGAATACTCTGTTTGCCTGTATTAGCCTCCTTACTCCATCCATCATGGGTTATTTTGATGCGTAGATAGCAGAATTCTTTAACTTCACCCACTTCGTTGTCACCAATTTTGATGTTAAGTTTCTTGCTGTGCTCATTTCTGCTACTTCTCATTACTTTCGTGTTTCTTCGATCTACTCTCAGTCCATATTCTGTAGTCATTAGACCATTCCAGTCAACATATCAATTCTTCTTTCCTTTCACTGTGGATAGCGATATCATTAGCTAATATTATCATTAATATCTTTTCACCTTGAATTTGAAACCCATACTCGAATCTTTCTTTTATTTTCGTCATTGCTTCTTCAGTGGATAGGTTGAACAGCCGGAGCGAAAGACTATATCCCTGTCTTACACCACTGTTTTTGGTAGTATTGGTTTGCTGTCGGTTCTGTCACTGAACGGTTCAAACCTGCGCACTCTCTACTCTACCATCCTATCCATAATGAATCCTGCTTCCTTTATACCAGCAGTACCACAATTTAATAATGAGTTTTCTGGTGCTTGTGGTAATTCCATAAACCACCTTCAGACAGAAATGTTGTTGTTGTTGTTGTGATCTTCAGTCCTGAGACTGGTTTGATGCAGCTCTCCATGCTACCCTATCCTGTGCAAGCTTCTTCATCTCCCAGTACTTACTGCAACCCACATCCTTCTGAATCCCCTTAGTGTATTCATCTCTTGGTCTCCCTCTACAATTTTTACCCTCCACGCTGCCCTCCAATGCTAAATTTGTGATCCCTTGATGCCTCAGAACATGTCCTACCAACCGAACCCTTCTTTTCGTCAATTTGTGCCACATACTCCTCTTCTCCCCAATTCTATTCAGTACTTCATCATTAGTTATGTGATCTACCCATCTAATCTTCAGCATTCTTCTGTAGCACCACATTACGAAAGATTCTATTCTCTTCTTGTCCAAATTATTTATCGTCCATGTTTCACTTCCATACATGGCTACACTCCATACAAATACTTTCAGAAACGACTTCGTGACACTTAAATCTATACTCGATGTTATCAAATTTCTCTTCTTCAGAAACGCTTTCCTTGCCAGAATTGTAGCAACTTAAAAATTAAGCTAACAATGAATTTTCCCTCGGGCGAAGTAATTCAGTGACGTGATTTGAACTACCAAAAGGGAGACTTCCAAAAACGAAGAAACTAATGTAAATCCAATGTTCTAAATCTGTAGTGAATCCTATACCTTCATTGAATGGCGATAACTCCACCCAGTTTGGTACTATTCCTACTGAACCAAGTGTACCATTGATTAACATGAGGCCTATACTGATTTTTGCCCGGACACTTCTGGAAGAAAATATGTTGAAACATACACAATTCTTATATTTGTAATAGACAAGAAAACTATTTATCCTTGCCCCGTCTGACCCCCTAGTCAAGATTGCAGAAATTTAGTTTTGTGAGAGGGTACATCCAGAGTGATGCAGTCTTGTGGGGAACTGAAGCAGCTGAAATGTGGTACCGGTCTGTCCTTTGTTGCTAATTGCCGGACCACAGGCATACAGGAGCGACTTTGGAAGGAGAATTGTAAACCTCGAGCCATTCCATAATAGACAAGATATTCGGTACAAGTATTTTCGAAAAATATATAAATGAGAGAAGATATCTGGATGACATATTGCAGATTCTAAGTGCTAAGTGGTTTTTTTTTTTTTTTAGTTTCAACGCTTTGTTGACAGGAAACCAGGAACTTAATAAAATTTCATAAAGCGTTTATTTCTGAAGCTGTGACGAGCTGAAGTATTATATTTAGCGACTAGTTATAAAACTTACAGGCTCATTTTCAAGGCTGACCTATTGATGCTGCTTTGAATGTGCCTTCTCTTAATAATGAACATCGAAGTTGACACACTTGCGTTATAAAATGTTTGTAAAATGAATTTCACAATCCACATGTTCCTCTTAGCAAGTCAAAATCAAAGTTGGTAAGAGAAGTACGTGGATCGTGACATTCATTCTGCAAACATTTTATAAAGCATATGTTTCAACTTTGATGTTCGTTATTAAGTTCAGGCATTTTCAGTGCAGCCTCAGTAGGTCAGACTTGAAAGTGAACCTGTAAGGTTTGGAATTAGTCGCCAAAGATAACTGTTGCAACTGTTGACAGAGTTGTAAATAAACGCTTTATGAAATACTTATTTCATAAATGCTTCTAAAACCAGCACGGAGGAGTTCATGGCACTGACTCGATCAGTGGTGATGCCAAAGTCACTGCAAGTAATTCTGGAAAGCAGTTAAACATGGATGTAAACGGACAGTACAATAATAGTAATACAAGTCGTAAAGATTTGCCCACCATTCTGCCACTGATCAAGGCATTTCCCACACCAAATCGATGAAAAAAGAGCAAGTCAAGGAGCACACAGATAATAACGTAATTCATCTGTTAGTCGTTGGCTGCTAAAATGATAACAACAGCAGCCACTGGCGATCTGATAAGCCAAGTGAGCAGACACAACACAACTGTCGGAGTTAATGTACTCAAGACCATGTTGAGGACAAACATAACCGCCCATCCATGACGAAATTGGAAAACTAATCCCGCTGTCATGGTACCCTGATACAGAGTTTTAGGGGGGCTGCATTAGAAACATAAATTTTTGTCATAGCGTGTAGGCTTTCACGGCCGGCGTCTTCAGTAATTAAAACTTCCGGGCTAAGAGGCCGTGGTCCAATAGTATAAATACTTGTCCCTGACGTTTCGTTGCCAGCTGCGGGCAACATCATCTGAGGTGAGTCTACCTCAGATGATGTTGCCCGCAGCTGGCAACGAAACGTCAGGGAGAAGTATTTCTACTATTGGACCACGGCCTCTTAGCCCGGAAGTTTTAATTACTGATAAATTTTTGTGGTATAACGAGGGGACTGTCATTCAGGATGTGCCCTCGTATGTAATTAACAAAACCAACAATGAACAGTCATTGTACCATAACCTGCTGTAAAAGCCTATGTAGGTGAATAACAATCGTTCTTGATACAGATTACTGCAGTGAATGCAATTTCCAATATTCTATGTAAGAAGATAAGTGAGGATATGAAAGTACCCGCTGTACTCCAGAGAAACTGTAGGCACCAGATCTATGAATTTAAAGATACAAGCTTACATACTTGAAAAAAATAAATAAAATATAATAAATAAAAGTGTCTGTATTTAACATCCCATCGACCACCTACCTATAAACCTAGGAAATGCATCTACATAATGCACTTTTTGGTCCTAGATGGATTAGTTGTGGACAGTACTCTTCGCAAGGATTATCTGTATAAAAGCGACGCAAAGATCGACCTTACAGGGAAGAGCTGTTTTTGAAAAGATGGTGTTAATGTGCTCAATGACTTGTTAAGGATTGATGCTCAAACACTGCCAAGGGTTAGAAATAATTAACATTGAGGGCAACAGCACAGCTGAAGCGATTGCTTTTCCTGGTATTAAGGAGCAGTTTGAACAAAAGGTAACAGAGTATTTATTTTATCTTAGACCCGGGATGCGATCTGGCTAAACTGAAGAAGTAATACGATGTTTTTGAAGAGAGGCCTGGTGCATTCTGTGGCTAAGAGTACTGTCTATAAGGCATCCCACACGAGAGTTGCTGTCATAGCTCTTAGTCCATTTCCTTTGGAGAAAAGTACAACGATTATCAAAGAGATGCAGCATGATTCAAACCAATGTAATGATTTAATGACACCCGAGACCTGAGCAATGGTTTGTCCGTATTCCTACTAACTCTGAAAACAATTTAATATGTTATGTACATTATATAGTGTATATGGAGGCGCTTCGATGCCATTACGTGCATAATTTGGCTTTACGTTACTAAACACTATACTTCCAATAGAGCAGAAGGCTGGACTTCAGTTATTATTACATTATTTGTTATTATTTACGCGTTCTATTAAGCAGCTGAGTTAACAGATCTTAACTGTAAGTGAAATGTATGTAAATCTTTATGTGCTAACCAACGCATTGTTCTACAGTGGAGAGACTTTCGATTATTACCAGAAGAAATTGTTCAGCTCGTTAGTCATTAAGAGATTTATATAATTTTCATAAATATGACTTATAAACTGTCCAGTCACATTAATGTGACCGCCCGTCAAAAGCCTGAGTAGCCACTGTGTGCAGCACCGACCACTGTGAGACACGCGGGAACACACTCACACTCACTGGCAGGGATCTGGGGCCATACCAACTCCAGTGGTGTGGCCAGCTGCGCTAAGGTATCGCTGATAAAGACCCATGGCGCATACAATCTTACTGAGGTGGTCCTATAGTGTCTTTGGTGGCCAGGGAAGTAAGATAAAGCCGTCCTACTGCTCTTCGAACCACGCACGTATACTTCAACCTGTGTGACAGATTGCATTGTCCTGTTGTTAAGATGCCATTGTGCCATGGAAACTGGATTAGAGGGTGAACATGGTCCCCAAGTATAGATGTGTACTTCTGTTTACTCTTCCGACGGTTGCTGCAGGGCGTTTACTTTCAGACGTGTCACGTCATACATCTACATCTACATTTATACTCCGCAAGTCACCCAACGGTGTGTGGCGGAGGGCACTTTTACGTGCCACTGTCATTACCTCCATTTCCTGTTCCAGTCGCGTATGGTTCGCGGTGAGAACGACTGCCGGAAAGCCTCCGTGCGCGCTCGAATCTGTCTAATTTTACATTCGTGATCTCCTCGGGAGGTATAAGTAGGGGGAAGCAATATATTCGATACCTCATCCAGAAAGGCACCCTCTCGAAACCTGGCGAGCAAGCTACACCGCAATGCAGAGCGCCTCTCTTGCAGAGTCTGCCACTCGAGTTTGCTAAACATCTCCGTAACGCTATCACGCTTACCAAATAACCCTGTGACGAAATGTGCCGCTCTTCTTTGGATCCTCTTTATCTCCTCCGTCAACCCGACCTGTTACGGATCCCACACTGATGAGCAATACTCAAGTATAGGTCGAACGAGTGTTTCGTAAGCGACCTCCTTTGTTGATGGACTACATTTTCTAAGGACTCTCCCAATGAATCTCAACCTGGCACACGCCTTACCAACAATTAATTTTATATGATCATTCCACTTCAAATCGTTCCGTACGTATACTCCCAGATATTTTTCAGAAGTAACTGATACCAGTGTTTGTTGCGCTATCATATACTCATACAATAAAGGATCCTCCTTTCTATGTATTAGCAATACATTACATTTGTCTGTGTTAAGGGACAGTTGCCACTCCCTGCACCAAGTGCCTATCCTCTGCAGATCTTCCTGCATTTCGCTGCAATTTTCTAATGCTGCAACTTCTCTGTATACTACAGCATCATCCGCGAAAAGCCGCATGGAACTTCCGACACTATCTACTAGGTCATTTATATATACACTCCTGGAAATTGAAATAAGAACACCGTGAATTCATTGTCCCAGGAAGGGGAAACTTTATTGACACATTCCTGGGGTCAGATACATCACATGATCACACTGACAGAACCACAGGCACATAGACACAGGCAACAGAGCATGCACAATGTCGGCACTAGTACAGTGTATATCCACCTTTCGCAGCAATGCAGGCTGCTATTCTCCCATGGAGACGATCGTAGAGATGCTGGATGTAGTCCTGTGGAACGGCTTGCCATGCCATTTCCACCTGGCGCCTCAGTTGGACCAGCATTCGTGCTGGACGTGCAGACCGCGTGAGACGACGCTTCATCCAGTCCGAAACATGCTCAATGGGGGACAGATCCGGAGATCTTGCTGGCCAGGGTAGTTGACTTACACCTTCTAGAGCACGTTGGGTGGCACGGAATACATGCGGACGTGCATTGTCCTGTTGGAACAGCAAGTTCCCTTGCCGGTCTAGGAATGGTAGAACGATGGGTTCGATGACGGTTTGGATGTACCGTGCACTATTCAGTGTCCCCTCGACGATCACCAGTGGTGTACGGCCAGTGTAGGAGATCGCTCCCCACACCATGATGCCGGGTGTTGGCCCTGTGTGCCTCGGTCGTATGCGGTCCTGATTGTGGCGCTCACCTGCACGGCGCCAAACACGCATACGACCATCATTGGCACCAAGGCAGAAGCGACTCTCATCGCTGAAGACGACACGTCTCCATTCGTCCCTCCATTCACGCCTGTCGCGACACCACTGGAGGCGGGCTGCACGATGTTGGGGCGTGAGCGGAAGACGGCCTAACGGTGTGCGGGACCGTAGCCCAGCTTCATGGAGACGGTTGCGAATGGTCCTCGCCGATACCCCAGGAGCAACAGTGTCCCTAATTTGCTGGGAAGTGGCGGTGCGGTCCCCTACGGCACTGCGTAGGATCCTACGGTCTTGGCGTGCATCCGTGCGTCGCTGCGGTCCGGTCCCAGGTCGACGGGCACGTGCACCTTCCGCTGACCACTGGCGACAACATCGATGTACTGTGGAGACCTCACGCCCCACGTGTTGAGCAATTCGGCGGTACGTCCACCCGGCCTCCAGCATGCCCACTATACGCCCTCGCTCAAAGTCCGTCAACTGCACATACGGTTCACGTCCACACTGTCGCGGCATGCTACCAGTGTTAAAGACTGCGATGGAGCTCCGTATGCCACGGCAAACTGGCTGACACTGACGGCGGCGGTGCACAAATGCTGCGCAGCTAGCGCCATTCAACGGCCAACACCGCGGGTTCTGGTGTGTCCGCTGTGCCGTGCGTGTGATCATTGCTTGTACAGCCCTCTCGCAGTGTCCGGAGCAAGTATGGTGGGTCTGACACACCGGTGTCAATGTGTTCTTTTTTCCATTTCCCGGAGTGTATTTATATACACGCCAATGGCAGTATGTTCGAAGGAGCATGAAACGTAATAAACCTGAAAGAGCCACCTGTGACCACCGGCTGGGCGTCTAGCTGCAGTATTGGCTTGCAAATTCCAGCCGTCGTCACCGATCAACTGCCGTCATCATAGGTGTACAAATCAGGCTACCGCTGCGTAGACCCGTACGCAGCAACGTTAGCTGAATGGTCATTCAGGAGACCCTGTTGGTAGCTCCTTGGTTCACATGGGTAGTCAGTTGCTCCACAATTGCACATGTATTTGCCCGTGCACATATGCGCACCCATCATTCACCACCGTCATCTAAGGCCCGCGATGCACCTCTGTACCGGTTTTAGATAGCGCCGTTTTGCCATGCGCGATACACTTTAACCACCACAACATGCGAACGGTTTACAAACCTTGCCGTTTCGGAAATGTTTTCACCCTTGGTCCGACAGCCAATGATTGTGTCCTTTCGGACGTCAGATGAATCGCTCCTTTTCCGCATTTCGAAATCGACTGTACTGTGTACCGCGTCCCCTGACACACTTTATGCAGGGTGGTCCATTGATAGTGACCGGGCCAAATATCTCAATAAATAAGCATCAAACGAAAAAACTACAAAGAACGAAACTCGTCTAGCTTGAAGGGGGAAACCAGATGGCGCTATGGTTGGCCCGCTAGATGGCGCTGTCATAGGTCAAACGGATATCAACTGCGTTTTTTAAAATAGGAACCCCCATTTTTAATTACATATTCGTGTAGCACGTAAAGAAATATGAATGTTTTAGTTGGACCACTTTTTTCGCTTTGTGATAGTTGGCGCTGTAATAGTCACAAACGTATAAGTAAGTGGTATCACGTAACATTCCGCCAGTGCGGACGGTATTTACTTCGTGATATATTACCCGTGTTAAAATGGACCGTTTACCAATTGCGGAAAAGGTCTATATCGTGTTGATGTATGGGTATTGTGATCAAAATGCCCAACGGGCGTGTGCTATGTATGCTGCTCGGTATCCTGGACGACATCATCCAAGTGTCTGGACCGTTCGTCGGATAGTTGCGTTATTTAAGGAAACAGGAAGTGTTCAGCCACATGTGAAACGTCAACCACGACCGGCAACAAATCATGATGCCCAAGTAGGTGTTTGAGCTGCTGTCGCGGCTAATCCGCACATCAGTAGCAGACAAATTGAGCGAGAATCGGGACTCTCAAAAACGTCGGTGTTAAGAATGCTACATCAACATCGATTGCACCCTTACCATATTTCTATGTACCAGGAATTGCATGGCGACGACTTTGAACGTCGTTTACAGTTCTGCCACTGGGTACAAGAGGAATTACGGGACGATGACAGATTTTTTGCACGCATTGTATTTAGCGACGAAGCGTCATTCACCAACAGCGGTAACGTAAACCGGCATAATATGCACTATTGGGCAACGGAAAATCCACGATGGCTGCGACAAGTGGAACATCAGTGACCTTGGCAGGTTAATGTATGGTGCGGCATTATGGGAGGAAGGATAATTGGCCCCCATTTTATCGATGGCAATCTAAATGGTGCAATGTATATTGATCTCCTACGTAATGTTCTACCGATGTTACTACAAGATGTTTCACTGCGTGACAGAATGGCGATGTACTTCCAACATGATGGATGTCCGGCACATAGCTCGCGTGCGGTTGAAGTGGTACTGAATAGCATATTTCGTGACAGGTGGATTGGTCGTCGAAGCACCGTACCATGACCCGCACGTTCACCGGATCTGACGTCCCTGGATTTCACTCTGTGGGGAAATTTGAAGGATATTTGCTATCGTGATCCACCGACAACGCCTGACAACATGTGTCAGCGCATTGTCAATGCATGTGCGAACATTACGGAAGACGAATACACACAGTTGCGAGGAATGTCGTTACACGTATTGCCAAATGCATTGAGGTTGACGGACATCATTTGTGCATTTACTGCATTAATGTGGTATTTACAGGTAATCACGCTGTAACAGCATGTGTTCTCAGAAATAATGAGTTCACAAAGGTACATATATCGCATTGGAACAACCGATATAAAATGTTCAAACGTACCTACGTTCTGTATTTTAATTTAAAAAACCTACCTGGTACCAACTGTTGGTCTAAAATTTTGAGCCGTATGTTTGTCACTATTACAGCGCCATCTATCACAAAGCGAAAAAAGTGGTCCAACTAAAACATTCATATTTCTTTAGGTACTGCACGAATATGCAATAAAGATGGGGGTTCCTATTTAAAAAAAACGCTATTGATTTCCGTTTGACCTATGGCAGTGCCATCTAGCGGGCCAACCATAGCGCCATCTGGTTGCCCCCTTCAAGCTAGACAGGTTTCGTTCTTTGTAATTTTATCGTTTGGTGCTTATTTCGTGAGATATTTGGCCCGGTCACGATCAATGGACCACCCTGTATACCTTCCACTACTATCGCTACCGACTGCCATCTGGGAGTGATTACTGCATGTTGACGTTTATTATAGGCGGTGCTGCCGGCCGCTGGTGGCCGAGCGGTTCTAGGCGCTTCAGTCTGGAACCGCGCGACCGCTATGGTCGCAGGTTCGAATCCTGCCTCGGGCATGGATGTGTGTGATGTCCTTAGGTTAGTTAGGTTTAAGTAGTTCTAAGTTCTAGGGGACTGATGAACTGAGATGTTAAGTCTAATAGTGCTCAGAGCCATTTTAACCATAGGCAGTGCTCGGATTAACGTGACTGGCGTATAGATGTAGGGAAGTAATCTTCATTCAGAATAATGCTTCTACGAGTTAGAACAGGAACTAGTATACATATACATATGAAAACAGTTTTTGCTAAAGTTGAGGAAATGATTCCGCTGTTTACTTTAGATGGAAGATATTTTGTTCTACATGTGTGTTTACAAATAGGAATCGCATTAATACGAGAATAATATGTAGTGATGTTCTAAGGATTTCTTTATTTGCGTACTTCTATGGACACGGAAGTCACATACGATTTATTGGAGCAAATTATAATTTAGTGAGTGTTTTGTAGATGTCATTCACTTGATCAGTAAGATAAGCTAAGAGCTAGCTATATTTTGAACGAGTTTCAGGTGTATCTTTGAAGTACTGTTTGCTGGAGTTATTGAGACAGAGTTCAGGTTTCATTGTAACGTTACCGTTTAACCTTGTCATAAAATCACTAGTATTAGGTTAAGTATGATTTTTGGTGCACAAGTTATCTACCTGAGGTGTGTACACCATGTGTCCCAGCTCCGTTAGGAGTGCTTGTGCAAAATTCCAAACTGCAATGCCATCTCGTGGCGAACTGCGGCGTTACGCTCCTCGAAGTTTCAGCAACAGCTGTGTAGAAGACCGAAGCGCCGACGTCGCTGCAGCAGGCGTCCTTGGCCACCACGAATGCACCAGAGCTTGTGTGACACTCGCCGGAAAATAGCGGTGGAGGAGCGAGGCAACATGTATTTTTCTGTTGAGTTTTGTGTTTGTGGGCTATAATTCGCCAAATTCGACCCAGGAACCGGCCGAAGTGGCCGAGCGGTTCTAGGCGCTTCAGTCTGGAACCGTGCGGCCGCCACGGAAGCAGGTTCGAATCCTGCCTCGGGCATGGATGTGTGTGATGTCCTTAGGTTAGTTAGGTTTAAGTAGTTCTAAGTTCTAGGGGACTTATGACCTCAGCTGTTGAGTCCCATAGTGCTCAGAGCCATTTGAACCATTTGATTTCGGCTCTCTTTCGATTCAGGGGAAGTTCTTGTGAATAAATACAGTGATTTTATGAACATAATCCAGGATTTTTATTTTTCATAGTGGCAGTTCTAACGAAACTGGAACACACTGTGTATACACTGCCTATATGAGTAAGTGCACTACTTTGAGGCATGAGTGTGTTCAAAGATCTGGATTAACGAATCAGTTACAAGTTACGGGATGGGAGTTTTAATATTAACTAGTCGTATGCATGGCATGATTTTGAGTGGGATCTCGGATGGCAATCTGACACGTTACGTTGCGATGCAATATGAGTCAGCACGAATTGTATTCGCAGATTGCCAATGTCATCATTAGAACAATGGTAAAGAAAATCGCTCAATGGTGGACAGCAAACAGGAAGATTTGGCGAGAAAAGGAAACTATATCTACACAGGCTTAAGAAGAGAGACAGTGAGTTCTTTACCTACTTTAGACACTTTTGCCGACAGTGTTGAAAAGAAGTTTTCTTGATCATGTTTATTCAGAGCCGAACGTCCATGAACACTAATCTCAAAATGTCATGTGGTGCACCATCAAATACTTCACACGAACTACTACAGTTACTGTATGTGTAAAAGTTACTGGACAAAAAATTAACACTCGTCAGACGATATTGTCGACATACCACAATGTGAAAACGGATATCTTTACCTTGTAAATATTTATGTAGTGGAAACACTGTGAATAAAACTGTAAAGATGATATCTAAAGTCGCTTCTGGTGCTATGAACAGTTAGTGGATCACTGTGTGAAGCAATACCTATTGACAGTCTATTCTGACAATGAACTTCTAAAAGCAGCAAATGCAGCATCAGCGAAACATTAAACAAAGCTTGTCATTCAGACTGCTCACTACCCTGAATCGACACGACCTCAGTTTATTTTAGGGTAAAAGAAGTGTTATGGAGTGTAAGTACCTCTGCTTCTTGACAAAGATGTGTACATATAAAGCAGTTTCCTTTTGAGGAAGTATTATTTATGCGTATTTTCGATATTTGTAGTAAAAACGCTTCATGTACATCTGCCATCTCATAAGATTGAAGCGATCACTCAGGAGACATCAATGTCTATCCAGAGGGCCCTGACTGAACCGAGACACAAAGCCCTTTACTGGACGAAAAAGCTGATGCCTCTACGACGCCAACCAATAACGGTCACGCTTCTCTATTCACCAAGGACTACACCGAAAATTATAACTTCATATTGTACCAGAACGACTGACTATACAATCAGTTGAATTAAATTGTATCACATGACGCTTACATCCTCCATAAAGTAATCTGAAGCGCCAAAAGAAACTGGTATAGGCATGCGTTTTCAAATACAGAGACATGAAAACAGACAGAATACGACGCTGTAGTCGGCAACCCCTATCTAAGACAACAAGTGTAAGGCGCAGTTGTTAGATCAGTTACTGCTGTTACAATGGAAGATTATCCGAGGTAGCGATGAAGTGGGGATTTTCCCGTACGACCATTTCATGAGTCCTATGAACAGCATAGTGAACACATTATTGTAGCCAAGATAGAATCGAAGCCCATGCCTACCACAGTAGTACAAGTTTATATACCAACTAGCTCCACAATTGATGAAGAGAATGAAGAAATGTATCGTGCGATAAAAGAAATAGTTAAGGGAGACGAAAATTTAATAGTCATGGGGGACTGGAATTCGATAGTAGGGAAAGGTAGAGAAGGAAAAGTAATAGGTGAGTAAGGAATGAAGCCGTCTGGTAGAATTTAGCGCAGAACATTACTTATTCACAGCTAGCATTTGGTTTAAGAATCATGAAAGAAGGCTGTATACGTGGAAGTGGCCTGGAAACACTGGAAGATTTCAGGTAGATTATATAATGGTACGACAGAGATTTAGAAACCAGGATTTAATTTTCCAGGAGCAGATGTGGACTCTGACGACAATCTGTTGGTTATGAACTGTGGATTAAAATTGAAAAAACTGCAAAAAGGTAGGAATTTGAAGAGATGGGACCTGCATAAACTGAAAGAACCAGAGGTTGTACAGAGTTTTAGAGACAGCATTAGGGGACGATTGACAAATACATGGGAAAGGAATACAGTAGAAGAAGAATGGGTAGCTTTGAGAGATGAAATATTGAAGCCAGCAGAGGATCAAGTAGGTAAAAAGACGAGGGCTAGTAGAAATCCTTGGGTAACACACAACATATTGAACTTAATTGATGAAAAGAGAAAATATTATAATGCAGTAAAGGAAACAGGCGAAAAGAAACACAAGCAACTCGAAAATGAGATCGACAGGAAGTGCAAAATGGATAAGCAAGGATGGCTAGAGGACAAATGTAAGGGTGTAGAGGCATATATCACTAGGGGGTAAGATAGATATTGCCTACAGGAAAATCAAAGAGACTTTTGCAGAAAAGAGAAATACCTGTGAGAATATGAAGAGCTCAGATGGAAAACCAGTCCTAAGAAAAGAAGGGAAGGTAGGAAGATGGAAGGAGTATATAGAGGGTCTATACAAAGGCGATGTACTTGAGGACAATATTATGGAAATAGAAGAGGATGTAGATGAAGATGAAATTGGAGAAATGATACTGCGTGAAGAATTTAACAGAGCACTGAAAGTCAAAAAAGGCCCCGGGAGTAGACAACACTCCGTTAGAACTACTGACAGCCTTAGGAGAGCCAGCCCTGACAAACTCTACCATCCGGTAAACATGTATGAGACAGGCGAAATACCCTCAGACTTCAAGAAGAATATAATAATTCCAATCCCAAAGAAAGCAGGTGTTGACAGATGTGAAAATTACTGAACTGTCAGTTTAATAAGTCACGGCTGCAAAATACTAACACGAATTCCTTACAGAATGGAAAAACTGGTAGAAGCCGAGCTTGGGGAAGATAAGTTTGGATTCCGTAGAAATGTTGGAACACGCGAGGCAATACTGACCCTACGACTTACGTTAGAAGAGAGATTAAGGAAAGGCAAACCTATGTTTCTAGCATTTGTAGACTTAGAGAAAGCTTTTGACAATCTTCACTGGAATACTCTCTTTCAAATTCTGAAGGTGGCAGGGGTGTAATACAGGGAGCAAAATGTTATTTACAATTTGTACAGTAACCAGATAGCAGTTATAAGAGTCGAGGGGCATGAAAGGGAAGCAGTGGTGCAGAAGGGAGTAAGATGGGGTTGTAGCCTATCTCCGATGTTATTCAATCTCTATGTTGAGGAAGCAGTAAAGGAAACAAAAGAAAAATTCGGAGTAGGTATTAAAATACATGGAGAAGAAATAAAAACTTTGAGGTTCGCCGATGACACTGTAATTCTGTCAGAGACAGCAAAGGACTTGGAAGAGCAGTTCAGCGGAATGGACACTGTCTTAAAAGGAGGATATAAGATGAATATCAACCAAAGCAAAATGAGAATGATGAAATGTAGTCGAAGTAAATCAGGTGATGTTGAGGGAATTAGATTAGGAAATGCGACACTTAAAGTAGTAGATGTGTTTTGCTGTTTGGGGAGCTAAACAACTGATGATGGTCGAAGTATAGAGGATATAAAATGTAGGCTTGCAATGACAAGGAAAGCGTTTCTGAAGAAGAGAAATGTTTTAACATTAGGTGTAGATTTACTTGTCAGCAAGTCTTTTCTGAAAGTATTTGTATAGAGTCCAGCCATGTATGGAAGTGAAACATGGGTGATAAATAGTTTTGGACAGGAAGAGAACAGAAGCTTTCGAATTGTGGTGCTACAGAAGAATGCTGACGGTTAGATGGGTAGATCACGTAACTAATGAGGACGTACTGAATAGAATTGGGGAGAAGAGGATTTTGTGGCACAACCTGACTAAAAGAAGTGATCGGTTGGTAGGACACGTTCGGAGGCATCAAGGGATCACGAATTTAGTATTGGAGAGAAGCGTGGAGGGTAGAAATCGTAGAGGGAGACCAAGAGATGAATACATTAAACAGATTCAGAAGGATGTAGTTTGCAGGAGGTACTCCGAGATGGAGAGGCTTGCACAGGACAGTGCAGCGCGGAGAGCTGCATCAAATCGGTCTCTAGACTGAAAATCACAACACATCGACAATATCAGGAATCCGGTAAAACATCGAATCTCTGACATTGCTGCGGCTGGAAGAAGATCCTGCAAGTACGGCACCAACGACGATTGAAGAGAATCGTTCAGCGTGACGCAAGTGTAGTTCTTCCGCAAATTGCTGCAGATTTCCATGCTAGGCCATCAACATGTGTCAGCGTGTGAATCATTCAACGAAGCATCATCGATATGGGTTTTGGGGCTGAAGACCCACTAGTGTACCCTTGATGACTGCACGACACGAAGCCTTACGCCTCGCCTGGGCCCGTCAGTGCCGACATTCGACTGTTGGTGACTGGAAACATGTTGCCTGATCGGACAAGTCTCGTTTCAAATTATATCGAGCGGATGGGCGTGTACAGATGTGGCGACAACCCCATGAAATCATGGAATGGAGACTGTTCAAGGTGGTGGAGGCTCTGTAATGGCGTGGAGTACTGTGCAGTTGGAGTGATATGGGACCCCTGGCACGTCTAGATACGACTCTGACAGGTGACACGTACATAAGCATCCTGTCTGAACACCTACACCCATTCGTGTCCATTGTGCATTCCGACAGACTCGGGCAATTCTCCAAATTATACTTCAGGTGCTCAGCCACAACAGCTGCTGAGCCAGGGGGCCTATAGAGACATCCAATAATCATGTCTGAGCCTGGTTTAACCGTAACCTTCACCCAAATTATTTCAAATTTCGGATCTCCGTCAATTTCCTTCGATACTATTGCACTTCTTATCGCAATAAACACGCCTCCCCTTTCACTGTCCAGCCTGTCTCTGCGGTATACATTCCAATCTGAGTTTAGAATTTCATTACTGTTTACATCTGGTTTCAGCCAACTTTCTGTCCCTAGCACTATGTGGGCATTGTGACCGTTTATTAATGAGAGCAGTTCTGGGACCTTTCTATAGACGCTCCTGCAGTTTACTATTAGCAGGTTAATATTGTTATTCCCTGTTGCATTCTGCTACTCCTACCTTGCCGCGTCTCAGGAGGCGTCTTGTCGGGCCTAGGGAGGGAATTCTCTAACCTAAAAAACCCACATGTGCACTCGACATGTACTCCGCTACCCTTGTAGCCGCTTCCTGTGTGTAGTGCACGCCTGACCTATTCAGGGGTACCCTACATTTCTCTACCCGATAGCGGAGGTCGAGAAATTTGCACCTTAGATCTCCGCAGAATCGTCTGAGCCTCCAAATCAGAGGACCGCGACCGGTTCTGGGAACGATACTACAAATAGTTAGCTCAGATTCCACAACGCGAGCGAGGCTTTCCGCCTTCACCAACTCCGCCAACCTCCCATATGAACTGAGGATGACCTCTGAACCCAGACGGCAGGAATCATTGGTGCCGACATGAGCAACAATTTGCAGTCGGGTGCACCCAGTGCTCTCTATCGCCGCCGGCAGGGCCTCCTCCACATCTCGGATGAGACCCCCCAGTAAGCAGACAGAGTGAACACTGGCCTTCTTCCCCGACCTTTCCGCTGTTTCCCTAAGGGGCTCCATCACCCGCCTAACTTTGGAGCTCCAATCACTAATAAACCTCTCCCCCCGTGTGCCTGCTCGGACCTTGCTGAAGGAGCGGCCACATGTCCACTCACAGGCAGGGCGGGCGATGCCACACGGCCAGCCTCCACATTGACCCTCCGCCTCCTGCGCCGCGAACGCCGCTGAACCCGCCACTCCCCTTGGGGAGAGGGTGGCCCAATCGCGCCCGTTATCCGCGAAAGATGTCTCGACAGCAGGGACAGTGGGTGAAGCATGTAACACCTGGGGTGTACTATGCGACGCACCAGACTCTCCACTGCCGCTACTCCGAGGCAGCAGCCTGAAGACGGCTGACCGCGGCCACCAACACGTTCAGCTGTTCGCGAACAGTGGCCAGCTCCTCCTGCGTCCGTACACAGAAGTCACACATCCTATCCATCCTAAGAAATAAATTTACTGTAGAGAGTTAATCAACTTTTAACTAGACTGCTAATTCACTAAAGGCGGCTGATAGTTGACTAAACTGTGATTACTAGATACTTCTTGTAGAAAATAATGAAAATAGCACTACCTGTCTCTGGACTGTATTCAAAACAAACACTAGCACTACTGGCACTGTGGCTGACTAAAGGGACTCTCTCTGACTGTATTCAAAACAAACACGAAATCTATGGAACACTATTACTAGCACTCGACAATTAAAGCTTCCTAAAAGCAAAAACACACGGAAGAAGAAGTGACAAGTAAGAAAAATATAGTTAATACTTAAATTAACGTAGCTCGCTGCACAGCATACGTGACACAGACGGCAGTCTCGAAAATTTCTGAGATAGAAATGTGTAAAATATATTTTGTAAACATTGTACGTGACCAGTTACTGTAAAAATGAAATGCTATATTTCTTTAGTGCAAAAATCTAAGTTTTTGTTATACACGATTCAGTTTCCATGTATGCAACTTATATTCGCGACTTATTTGAACTTTTACAATTTATCATTGAAAAGAAGAGAACGAAAAATGCTACTATTCACTCTCCTGATCTAAGACGTAAAGGACTGGAGAAAATAATCGATTATTAGAACTGCCTTCAACCATAAAGATTTGATCTAAAGAGAATAAAGCATTGTGGCGCTCCGCCGTAAAGAAATAAGTGAAAGAGAAAAAAGTGGTATGGCCTTCACCTGGGAAAATAAGTTGCTAAAGTCTGTAAGATTATGCAATTTTGCTGTAATTGTCCTTAGGTTGGCTCAACGACTTCGTGCGCTCACCACCTACTAAATGTCACCGTTGCCTTCGCCAGTTGTAGGTTGCAGTCCGCTTTGCGTTGTTGCGTTGTTTGCACCATTGGCGTTCCGTAGTCCATTTTTTGTGTCCTGAAGGTGTACAAGGAGTGGCAATTCTTAGAAGACTTTCAGTACAATATGTGACAATGTTTGATCACAGTAAAGTGTTTATCAGTGGATTGAACAGATCAAAAGTAGTCAAACGAGCGTGAAGAACGAGGAAAGGACGGGACATCGACCTACAGCCACAACGGATGCCAATACTGAAGAAATCTGTGCCTGGATTCAGAAAAACAGACGAGTGACTGTTAATGATGTCGCTAACCATACACATATCAGTCATGGTTCTGCGTATGAAATCATGCATAAAAACAACTTTCACCAAGTCTGTGCCAGATGGGTTCCAGTATAACTCGGAGAAACGCACTAGCTTAACCGCCTGAAAACCGCTTCGAGGTGTTGGAGCATGCCGCACCTGGTCCCGATCTCTCCCCGTCGGATTACTATCTATTTGGTCCACTTAAAAATCCTTTAAGAGGCTATCGATTAAGTTCAGATCAACTCTGGGAACACGGGGCTTGCTGCGCAAACGAAAACCTTTTTTTCTTTTTTTCCAGAGTGTATCAGAAAGATTGTGCAACGATGGACTAAGTGCGTTGAAGAGCAAGGTGACTATGTCGAAAAATGGTACCAATAGAAATTATGTACTATTCTTATAAAAATTATATAAAGATGCTTTATGTTTTGCCCTTGTAGGATGATGGACGAGACGTTTGCTCAGCAAAAATATCTTCCCCCACTAATGGCATTGAAAAATAACGTAAACATTAAATCGGGATCTAGTGTGGTAGGAATTACTGATACTGTCACTTTCCACAGAGTGATGCGAGAGACTTTTAAAATCGCCTTCCACAATCTTCTTTATTGCGGTTTAGCAAAAATTATAAAAGTTGCTACCCATCATTATGCAGATGACGTTTGTTTTTCAACCGTATTGACACAAACGCTGATTGATGGAGGTCTAGGCATACTGCCACCGAACTGTCTTGTGTCTTACTTTAGTTACTAATCTGCACGAGTTCATTTACATTAGACCTCAGAGTTATTACTGGATTCATCCCTGCCACTGATATGTGCTTAAGAGTTTTTCTTTTGAGAAATTAAATTCTCTTATGTAGTTTCAAAAAGCTGTAATATATAATCGGAATGCGATTGAGAGATTAAGAAATGTTCATAAATTATGTTCTTGTAATTTTATAAGAGTTACTGATGTTGATAGATATGTGCAGACTGAAGCGACGAATGAAAATTTGTACCGAGGCCTGGATTCGAACCTGATGCTCCTGCTCGCTAGGCACATGTGCCAACCACTACATCACCCTGGCACAGTGGTTTCGGACAACTTCATGGATTACACACTGCATGGCTCCCTCCTCAATACAAACTCCCATTCAGGCCTCGGCCCACTTGGCATTCTCCTTAAACTCTAACAGCATTCCAGAGGCTCTCCAACTGTATTTGAATAGCACCTGAGCGTAACACAAAACGGAGCATGCTGCCCAAGACCCTGGCACAGGTGGTTTAATCAAATGAAACTATTTGACGCCAGAGACCTTTTCAGGCCTCAAACATCTACGATGTATACATGCAGACTGAACGATTAAAAATTTGTACCGAGGCCAGGATTCGAACCCAGATCTGCCCACTAGGCAGATATGCAGATGTGCTAATCAGTACACCATCCTGGCACAGTGGCTTTGCACAAGATCACAGACTACTCTAGCAAGCCTCCCTCCTCAATCCATTCCCGGGTTCGATTCCTGGCGGGGTCAGGGATTTTCACCTGCCTCGAGATGACTGGATCTTTGTGTTGTCCTCATCATTTCACCATTATTCATGAAAGTAGGAAAAGTTGGGAATTTGTATGGGCGCTGATAACCGCGCACTTGAGCGCCCCACAAACCAAACATCATCATCATCATCATCATCATCAGTCCATTGATCTTTGAGACTTGAAAAGGTCTCTGTACCCATACAGTTTGTCCTTAGCATAATTTAGGTTAAGTAGTGTGTAAGCTTAGGGACTGATGACCTTAGCGGTTAAGTCCCATAAGATTTCACACACATTTGAACATTTTTGAATACTATAGTTGACAAAGTTTGTGACTAGTAGCGGTAATTTTAAAAAAAATTACATATTTCTTGAGACAGTCACGGTCGAAAAATAGTCAAAATAGCTTCAAAAGCTTAATTGTTGACAACGTCTAGAGTTATCACCCGAGTAGTAGCGTGACCTTTCAATAAGTTTCCTACTCATCACCTTCAGGGAAAGATAACAAGCGGAAATATCTTGCTTTACGACCACGCCGAACTCGGCTAATAACCTGAGGCGATTTCACCAGTGATATTCAATTGCTTCAAATGGCTCTGAGCACTATGGGACTTAACATGTGAGGTCATCAGTCCCCTAGAACTTAGAAATACTTAAACTTAACTAACCTAAGGACATCACACACATCCATGCCCGAGGCAGGATTCGAACCTGCGACCGTAGCGGTCGCGCGGTTCCAGACTGAAGCGCCTAGAACCACTCGGTCACACTGGCCGGCTCACCAGTGATATTCCTCAGGATATCTGCATTCTTGTAAACCGCTTTCCCTCTCTATAAATGGCTGCATCCTGTTAAACGTGTTTTCTCTGAGCTGATGAGCTTAATTTGAAATAAATTGCCCGTTTCATTAAAATGATAAGCAAATTTTGGTCAGATTGTTTCTAAATGAAAATATATGGATACGAAGTACTGGAAGAAATAATGCATGCGAAAATTAAACAGTCAGATAAGAAATTTGGCAAAAATTCGGGCGCCCGGTCCTGTGGCGCCGTTAGCCCCTTAAGGCTGCGAGGTATTGCCGCAACACGCGAGACAGGCTGCCCTCGCCCAGGCGGGCTTTGCGTTTACGTAACGGACGGCTGGCCCTGTATGCAGTGCCAGCGTACGCATTTCTGCTACACGTGCCGGCCGGCACGTAAACTTTACGTGCCCTCTCGGCTGCTCACGCACCGGTTGCCGCCTGCGTCGTGTGACCACCTGCAGCGGTTGCGACCAGCGAGAGGCGCCGGGTCGAGAGCAAGTTTCAGCCCTGTTGCAGATCCTGCAGCACGGGAAACGAATCAAGTGAAAGAAGAAAAAAAAAAGACGGGCAACATTCACACTCTCGCTGACAGGACATAAATAAGTAACGTACGAGACAAAATGGTTCAAATGGCTCTGAGCACTATGGGACTCAACTGCTGTGGTTATCAGTCCCCTAGAACTTAGAACTACTTAAACCTAACTAACCTAAGGACATCACACACATCCATGCCCGAAGCAGGATTCGAACCTGCGACCGTAGCAGTCGCACGGTTCCGGACTGCGCGCCTAGAACCGCGAGACCACCGCGGCCGGCGTACGAGACATCAACACCTAGGCAACTCATATTTCGAAACTGTCAATGCTTGTATTTCTTATTGTTTGTTTGAACCACATGCGGCATGCAAATAAGCGCTACCGAGACAGAGCAGTGCAGGTCGTTCGCACAAATGTGAGTCGAATGCGGCACCAGTTGACTGGTGGTGGCAGGAACTGGAACAAAATAAACAGTTGGATGCTGTCACGCAGTGTACTACAGCAAAATATGCGTCCAGTCTCCTTATTTGGTCTAGCAATCAGTATTCGCAGACTCACGTAAACATTTTCTGTTCTTTAGGTCGCAGGCTTTCGCAGCCAGAGTCAACATGCCTAAAATTATTCTGGTTTGCGTACTTTCGAATACTGTAAAATAATAATCCAATGGTTCGGCCACAGTTGAAATGTAACTCAGACAATTGGCATTGCTAGTTTCAGAGCATATTCCGACAATAATAAATTGGTGTACGGATGTGAATCTAATTTCGATCTCACGCGAATTCTCCTGCATTGTCTGTTTATACTGGCTACTTGATCATAACTATAAAACCTAATAACCGTGTTAGTCGTATACTTTTGTCTAATCATTAGAGGCAAATAAAGTGAAGCCGTTTACTAATTTTATATAAAATATGGGCCCAAACCCGAAGAGGTTCACGCAGTAAACCCGATGAGGATTAATTCATCATTTTATCCATCTTCCCTCGTTCTCTAGCCACTAACTTCCTAAGGTCTGCCTATGCAACTAAATTAAAGGTTGTTTGTTTCATTGTCTTACACGTCTTTGGAAGTGTTCTCGTTGGCCTGTAACACGCATTTCGCGTCTTACTATACAGTAAGTGTGTTATAAACACCTGATCAAATATTTCTGAACTTACTACTGTTTTTGTCCTTAGTCTTATGTTCTCACGTTTGAAAGTACTTTTTCACTCACAAGTTGTTCAAGTTTTAACAATTTGTGGTTCCACTTACTATTATCTAGCGTCCTTTTTTCCGTCAAATCTTTGAGTGTAACGAAAACATGACTCCCTATACCTTACCCAACGGGTTTTCGTCCGAATTTTCGAGGCGAAACGGAGAGTGGAAAATAGACGAATGCAGAATCAAATTTATAAGCATGTGTCTAATTTTGCAACAACAGTTTAATGGTCTAAAATCAATCAAGGTAATAAGAAAATTAATTTCAGATTTGGTCAAAATCTCTTGTCCACTAATTAGCAATTTAAGGGTAAATTGCAATGTTGCACAAACAGCTGGTCCCACGAATGTAACTGAAGTGACAAAAAGATCATCTCTTAAATGCATACCCATTTTTCTCATAAAAGGTTACAGTGGTGTGTTATTCAACAGTCATAAAGGCACCCTTTAAATGACGGACGAAATTTAGGACATTTCGAGAAGACGCTAGGAAGACTAATGAGGTGTCAAAAATCGGGAAAATGAGGGACTTGTGGGATATGTGTAAATACCTTGACGTACGATATAGTGAATTTTATGTAACTTGCCTGCTGAGTGAACCGTTCAATATACTTCTCTTGTTTTTAATTTTTCTTTATTGCTTCTTGACTTACGAGGGTTGACTGAAAAGTAATACTTCCACCTTCGTAAATTTTCAACAGTTCGCAGCATTGGTATACGGCAGGTACTGGCTTGTTCCTTAGCCTTTTCCCTACAGCTCCAGTTGGCGGCGAGCCTTAGCACTGAACGGTTGTGTTGTTATAGTGTAAAGTATGGAAGCCTGCGCAGACGGTCGGTCAATGCGATCCAAGCAACGTCAGTCCCCAAAGGAGAGTCATCAGAGAATGAAAGCAGTTTATGGTGATTGTGTTGATATGAGTACTGTGCGTCATTGGGCGAGTAAGTTTAAAGATGTTGAGGAGGGAACATCTGACCCGCTGACAAACAGAGAGGTCCTGTGCGAGCAGCCACCGAGTTCCACAAGCAAAATTTTGACAGATTGTTTCAGGACGATCGTCTTATCACTCAGAGAGAAACTGCACGCACTCCTGAATCGAAAGCCCACAGACTCAAAATTTGCCAGGAACTCCTCTCGCGTTACGAGAATAAAGGTGACGCCTTTTTCCGTTCAGTTGTGCAAGGAGATGAAACGTGGGTACACCATTACGACCCGGAGACGAAACGTCAGTCTATGGAATGTCGACACAAAGACTCACTCCAGAGAAAGAAATTCAAGACGCAGCCCTCAGCTGGAAAAATCATGATCACAGTGTTCTGGGACGCACATGGTGTCATCCATGTTGATTTCCTTGATCGTGACAGAGCGTTATATCACAACGCTGCGAACTCTGAAACGACGGCTAACAGGGGTCCGACAGGAGAAGGGAAATGCTTTCCTGCATCATGACAATGCCAAACCACACACTTCACGTGCCACACAGCAGAACTTCAGAGACTGAAACTCAACACCGTACGGCGTCCTCCGTACTGTCCAGATTTAGCACCGTCTGACTTCCATCTGTTCCCGATAATGAAAGACCATCTTCCGGGACATCATCATGCTTCTGATTAAGACGTTGAGAGAACTGTGAGACTGTGGTTGCGGAAAAAGAGTGTTAACTTCTTCCGTGACGACGGCTTCAGAAAACTTGTTCATCGTTGGCAGAAATGTTGTTGACTATGTGTAAAAAGTGAATATTGGTAATTAAAGATCACATTCTAAAGATTATTTCTGCGTTTGATTTATTAAAATATTCCCATCTAAACCCAATTAACGAAGGTTGAAGCATTACTTTTCATTCAACCCTCGTGTACTGATATTTTTTATTTTATTTTAGTCTGGAAGTTAACTAAACAAATTGATTGTCTACGATAATGATGGAAGCAGAAGGAATGAATTAAAATTTATGCCACGGCAGGCACCCATTGTATTATTTCAGTAAGACAAATGACACATTCTGTTAATACTTTGCTTTATTTTTGCCATTGTAACGATCAGTTAATATTTTCCGATATATAACGTTATTCCACAGTGTGATTCGTAATCACAAGTATAAATAAATAGTACCAATGGAAAATTAATATTATTTTCACTTCCTGAAAAATTACGAGACTGTGATGTACAACCTTCCCTGAGGGAGGCCTTCAATTTTAAAATTTACGAAGTATAACAAATTTTATGTTTCAGTTTTAGTTGAGTCATCAAGCGTTTTTCACAACGTTACAAATGGTTTGCAGTAAAGGCACTTATCGTAGAGTTCCTCCATTTTTGTAGTGGTGCATATTGGTGATCATGCTTCGTTGCAAATGTAAACTTCTGTAACTATGTTCATAATGGGGATAGGAACATGAAGATAGTAGAGGAAGCGTTTTACTTTAGCACAGTTCGCAGATTTTCTCTCCTAGCCTGTCCTGTAAGAGAAGTTCAAAACATCTTCTTATTCCATTTTTAAATAACGGAATTCAGATTTTACCAGCTGCAGTGTTTTTCTAAAATTACGGAAATTGCTTCATAAAATGATGGTGCTTCCAAATGAAATGTGTTCGAAGGTAACATGTTCCAAGGTACTCAAATTAAAAAGCGTCGAATCAAGAAAATCTTGTAAACAATGTATTTTGTAGTTTCTCTGTTACAGTATTACTCGACACTAATCAATAATCAGTATGTGAAATCAAATTAAGCACAAGTATTATCAAAAACCAGTCGCAAGTTAAATACATTTTGAAATCCAAGCTAACTGAAACAAACGCCATTTTTATAATACCGAAAATTGTTGGGGCATTAAAAAACTTGTTTCATTTCCAAGGATCAGATGTGAAACGGTAAAAGATCTTTTGTTTCAACGTTCAAGATAGTGCAGGACCAAGGAAGTAGAATTGAACCACATGTTGTAAAAATAGTTCTAAAAATATATAGCGTTTTACTCAGCATAACTCTGTACCTGAAAAATCAACGACATTTTCCAAATGTCTTTTAATATATTATACAGTACTCCATTGCGTAAAAGGCCAAATATTTACAAATGATGTGCGAAACGTGGCCTCATATCTAACAACAACAAAACTGTTGAAAATAGCAGAAACAGTTTATTGCAGTCTTTAGTGCGCATTCCTTCGTATAATTCTAAAATCACTTACTAGACTGAAGTTGTGACCAAACAGCGTCGTGTGTTCCTAGGTACACTATTCTCTAGGTACAACACTCTTACCTGCTCTAATTACGAAACCGATGTATGCAAGATTTCACTCTCAATTTATTAATCAAACCTAATAAATTATATTGAATTTAACACGACGTACTGCACGCAGCCTAACTCTATTTCGTACAATGACTCAAATTTAACTGATCCTTGCGTGGTCACCGCCACGTCTCATAAATACGCAATAACAGTTACTTGTACTGAACTTGATTATTGCATTGCATTCATAAAATTAAAATTGAAAATTTAAGGTTTATCAAAAGTTTCACACATCATGTTATGTTATAAATTGAAAGAAATCTTCAGCCATAAGTATAATTTAGACTAAATTAATCTGTTATATGAAAATTGTTTCAATAATGTTACGTTTTCATTACAAATTTATCATTTATGTTTTTGGTCCGAATATAATTTCGTTGTTTCTGTTTGTTGTGGATTCTGTTGAATTCAGATCGGAGGAGGCGAATTAATGTTACGGTCAGACCCATAGCTACTGACGAGACGATAGTACTAGATTGTTCTACTAAAACAGAGTTATATTATAAAAGTGAATTTAAGGTCGACAGTGACCTAAACTTGACATGAAACTGAAAAATGTCCTCAACGAAGTGAAAATCGGATAGACAAAACAGCAGTTACTCAAAATGTGCGACAAAAATACGCGACTGCAGAATCGAAAACGTCACTAGTTCTGGTGTCGCTGTTTTCAATAAGTAAAACCCCAGTCTGCCACTTTAAAAAGATAGCTTTTGGTTTAACTAATGTTGATCAAACATGGTACACAGCGAAGAACAAACCAATTTTGCTTTTCGCTACGTCCCCGCTAAAAGTTCCCAGTCACCAAAGTATAGCACCAAAGCACCAAGCGTGAACTCGACACTACGCAAGTCACACTTGTGATTGTGGCGACCAGCTGGGGCTAGACATCAGTTAACACACCACAAACTGAACTGGAGGGACGGTTTACCCGACGTGTTGGCTATTGGCCATTCTAGGAATCTAATCGATCGACTGTTTATTCGTTGTTGTTATCCAGAGCAACTACACTCTCTAAGATTTCTACAATGGCATTCCTCAAGGACACATTACAAGATTATTTAATTCTGTCAAAACGTACAGTAACAGCTGCCACGAAACTTGGTCCTGGATCCGTAATTTTTTATAATCCCCTGGATTTATTGCTCCATGTTATAAGTAGATTACATTTTCACACTTGAAAAAAGGTTTTTGCATCATCGCGGAGTTCCGGAACCTGTACAGAAAATTGGAATAGAGATCAACATAAACACCATTTCCACCCTTTTTATTGCTCATGAAAACCACACACTGCATATTGTTCCACCATACAGCGAGACCTTCAGAGGCGATGGTCCACATTGCTGTAAACACTAGAGAGCCCACCCCATTAGCACGACCTCTTGCATTGATACACTATGTGATCAAAAGTATCCGGACACCCCCCCCCCCAAAAAAAAAAACATAAGTTTTTCATATTAGGTACATTGTGCTGCCACCTACTGCCAGGTACTTCATATCAGCGGCCTCAGTAGGTCACTAGACATCGTGAGAGAGCGGAATGGGGCCCTCCGCGGAACTCACAGACTTCGATCGTGCTCAGGTCATTGGGTGTAACTTGCGTCATACGTCTGTACGTGAGATTTCCACACTCCTAAACATCCCTACGTCCCTGTTTCCGATGTAATAGGGAAGTGGAAACGTTAAGGGACAAGTACAGCACAAAAGGGCACAAGCCGACCTCGTCTGTTGACTGACAGAGACCGCCGACAGTTGAAGAGGGTCGTAATGTGTAATAGGCAGACATCTATCCAGAACATCACACAGGAATTCCAAACTACATCAGGATCCACTGCAACTACTATGACAGTCAGGCCTCAGGTGAGAAAACTTGGGTTTCGCGGTCGAGAGGCTGCTAATAAGCCACACATCATGCCGGTAAACGCCAAACGACGCCTCGCTTGGTGTAAGGAGAGTAAACATTGGACGATTTAACAGTGGAAACACGGTGTTTGGAGTGACGAATCACGGTACATAATGTGGCGATCCGACGGCAGGGTGTGGGTATGGCGAATGGCCAGTGAACATCTACCAGCGTGTGTAGTGCCAACACCAAAATTCGGAGGCGGTGGTGTTATGGTGTGGTCGTGTTTTTCATGGAGGGGACTTGCACCCCTTGTTTTTTTGCGTGGCACTATCACAGCACAGGCGTACATTGATGTTTCAAGCACCTTCTTGCTTCCCATTGTTGAAGAACAATTTGGAGATTGCGATTGCATCTTTCAACACTATCGAACACCTGTTCATAATCCACGACCAGTGGCTGAGTGGTTACACGACAGTAACACCCCTGTAATGGACTGGCCTCCACAAAGGCCTCCACAAAGGGCTATACTTTGGGATACTTTGGAACGCCGACTTCGTGACAGCCCTCACAGACCTACATCGATAGCTCTCCTCAGTGCAGCACTCCGTGAAGAATGGGCCGCCATTCCCCAAGAAACATTCCAGCGCCTGATTGAACGTATGCCTGCGAGATTGGAAGCTGTCATCAAGGCTAAGGATGGGCCAACACCATACTGAATTCCATAATTACCGATGGAGGGCGCCACGAAATTGTGTCATTTTCAGCTAGGTGACCTGATACTTTCGATCACATAGTGAACATGCCTGTATTCGTCGGGGCATACTATCCTCAAGTTCATCAAGGCATTGTTGATCCATATTGTCCCAATCCTCAACGGCGATTCAGCGTTGATCCCTCAGAGTGGTTGGTCGATCACGTCATCCATAAACAGCCCTTTTCAATCCACGCCAGGCATGTCCGATAGGGTTCATGTCTGAAGAATATGCTAGCCACTCCAGTCGAGCGATGTCATTATCCTGAAGGAAGTCATTCACAAGATGTGCATGATGGAGGCGCGAACTGTCGTCCATGTAGACGAATGCCTCACCAATATGCTACCGATTTGGTTGCACTATCGGTCAGAGGATGGCATTCACGTGTTGTACAGCCATTACGGCGCCTTCCATGACTACCAGCGGCGTACGTCGGCTCCACATAATGCATCCCAAAACAGCAGGGAACCTCCACCTTGCTGCACTCACTGGACAGTGTGTCTAAGGCGTTCAGCCTGACCGGGTTGCCTCAAAAACGTCTCCGACGATTGTCTGGTTGAAGGCATATGCGACACTTATCGGTGAAGAGAATGTGACGCTAATCCTGAGCGGTCCATTGGCATGTTGTTGGGCCCATCTGTACCGCGTTGAATGGCGTCGTGCTTGCAAAGCTGGACCTCGCCAAGGAACTCGGGAGTGAAGTTGCGCATCTTGCAGCCTATTGCGCACAGTTTGAGTCGTAACACGACGACCTGTGGCTGCATGAAAAGCATTAATCAATATGGTTGCGTTGCTGTCAGTGCTCCTCCGTAGGTAGCGGTCATCGCCTGCAGTGGTAGTAGCCCTTGGGCGACCTGAGCGAGGTATGTTATCGACAGTACCTGTCTCTCTGCATCTCATGTCCGAACAACATCGCTTTGGTTCCCTCCGAGACGTCTGGACACTTTCCTTTTTGAGAGCCCTTCCTGGCACAAAGTAACAATGCGGACGCGATCGAACGGCGATATTGACCGTCTAGGCATGGTTTGACTACAGACAATACGAACCGTGTACCTCCTTCCTGGTGGATTGACTGGAACTGATCGGCTGTCGGACCCCCTCCGTCTTGCAAGCGCTGCTCATGCATGGTTGTGTACGTCTTTGGGCGGCTTTAGTGACATACCTGAACAGTCAAAGGGACTGTGTCCGTGATACAGTATCTACAGTCAACGTCTATCTTCAGGAGTGTGTATTAATCGCAGTTGCAAAAGCAACGAAAAAAGCATGCCAAATTTAAAAGAACGCAAAATCCCCAAAATTGGCAAAGTTTTGCAGAAGTTCGAAATACAGCGCGTGCTTCAATGCGAGATGCTTTTAATAATTTCCACAACGAAACTCTGTCTCGGAATCTGGCAGAAAACCGAAAGAGATTCTGATCATACATGAAGCACATCATTGGCTAGACGCAATCAATACATTCACTTTGCGATAACAACGGTGAAGTCACTAACGACAGTGCCACTAAAGCAAAGTTATTAAACACGGTTTTTCGAAACTACTTCACCACAGAAGACGAAGTAAATATTCCCGAATTCCTATCAAGAACAACTGCGAAGATGAGGAACATAGAAGCAGATATCCTCGGTGTAGCAAGGCAACTTAAATCACTTAATAAAGGAAAGGCCTTCGTCCCAGATTGTATACCAGTCAGGTTCCTTTCAGAGTATGCTGATGCAATAGCTCCATATTTAGCAATTATAAACAACCACTCACTCACAGAAAGTTCCGTATCTAAATAGTGAAAAACTGCTCAAGTCACACCCATACCCAAAAAGGGAAACTGAAGTAATCCGCTGAATTACAGGCCCATATCAATATCGTTCTTGCGGAACACAACTAGTCCTTTATACTGATGAAGTAATTAGTTCTATCGACAGGGAATGTCGAATTGACTCCATATTTTTAGATTCCAGAAGGCTTTCGACACCGTTCCTCACAAGCGTTTTCTAACCAAAACTGCGTACCTATGGAATATCGCCTCAGTTGTGCGACTGGATTCGTGATTTCCCGTCATAAAGGTCACAGTTCGTAGTAATAGACGGAAAGTCATCGAGTAAAATAGAAGTAATATCCGGCGTTCCCCAAGGAAGTGTTATAGGCTTTCTATCGTTCCTGATCTATATTAACAACATGGGAGACCATCTGGGTAGACCTCTTAGATTATTTGCAGATGGTGCTGTCATTTACCCTCTTGTAAAGACGACCAAAACGAGTTGCAAAACGATTTAGATAAGATATCTATGTGCTAGTGCTAAGAGAAATCCGCTAAATTTCGATTACGCGATAAGACACACACATCTGAAGTCTGTAAATTCAACTAAATACTTAGGGATTACAATTACAAATAACCTAAATTGGAACGGTCACATATATAATATTGTGGGTAGAGCAAACCAAAGATTGCGATTCATTGGCAGAACACTTAGAAGGTGCAACACATCTACTAAAGAGACTGTTAACACCACACTTGTCCGCCCTATTCTGCAGTATTGCTGTGCGGTGTGGGATCCGCATCAGGTGGGACTGACGGATGACATCAGAAAAGTTCAAAGAAGGGCAGCTCGTTTTGTACTATCGCGAAATAGGGGAGATAGTGACAAGACATGCTACGTGAATTGGAGTGGCAATCATTAAAACAAAGGCGTTATTCGTTGCGACGGGATCTTCTCATGAAATTTCAATCACCAGTTTTCTCCTCCGATTGCGAAAACATTCTGTTTTGCACCCACCTACAAAGGGAGAAATGATCATCACGATAAAGTAAGAGAAATCAGAGCTCGCACAGAAAAATTTAAGTGCTCATTTTTCCCGCGCGCCATTCGAGAGTGGAACGGAGGAGAGGCAGCATGAACCCTCTGCCAGGCGCTTAACTGTGAATAGCAGAGTAATCATGTAGATGTTGATGTATTTCTTCCTGGTGTATGCTTCACGAACCCAAACGTTTCACAGGAATTAAAGCACTTTGTACATCGTTTATTTATATTGCAGATGAAAATATGGAATACGTTTTCAGGTTTATTGCAGCCTTTTTTTGGTTCAGAAGTTTATCACAAGTCTTGAAATGCGTGTGGCACGATGTATGTTCTTATGTATTCCTAGTGTTAAGCATAAATGTTAAGCATCTTCCGTGAGCTACGAAATGTGACATTCCAACTAACGCACTAACAGTGGTCTTTAACGCTGCGAAAAGCAGCTGATGAATGAGCTCGTTACTAACACCCAGATAACGACTCAAAAGAAAGAAGTAGAAGAAAGTGACTAAACCATATAGAGAACTTATAGTATAACGCTGTGAGCGGTAGATAGACTTCTTCTGTTAGCCGTAGTATGTAGGAGTGAACGTTGTACCTTGTTACACGTCTCAGACTTCTGCCTCAAACCAGCCCTGCAACAGATCGTCAGAATATTTTCTTACTCCAGCGGTAAATTGTAACATTCACGTTTTCTTTGTTGCAGTCTTTTTCTGAAATAATAAAAAAATACTACAGGAAAGTACGGTTTCTTCAAATGTGAAAAACTGTTCCAACCTACAAAATGGTCTTCTACATAGGAACAAATTTAAGAGCACTGCAGTCGAGAACTTTTGTCAATATTGTATTTGACGACCTATCTGTTACGTTACTACTCTGCTACACACAAATAATCAGCACGTGAAATAAAATTATCGAAAACCGTTACAAGTTAAACACATTTTGAAATAGAAGCTATTTTCAGTGGTACACGTACAAGATCCAGGCGGTGCAGCAACTGAAACCTCATGATACGCAGCAGCGTTATGAATCGCTCTTTTCTTTCTGGCACGAATCAAAGTTGATGACATGTGGCCAGACAATCTACTATGGAGAGACAGTGCACATTTTACACTACAGTAAACACACAGAACTGTCTAATTTGAGGCATTGTTAAACCGCATGTTATAGACGAAGAGGCCGCCGGAGTGACCGAGATGTTCTAGGCACTTCAGTCTGGAACCGCGCGACCGCTACGGTCGCAGGTTCGAATCCTGCCTCGGGCTTGGATGTGTGTGATGTCCTTAGATTAGTTAGGTTTAAGTAGTTCTAAGTACTAGGGGACTGATGACGTCAGATGTTAAGTCCCATAGTCCTCAGAACCATTTGAACCATTAGAAAAATTTCAAAATAGGAATACAATTACTCTTTGCAGTCACATTAAATCTCTTGCAATCACCGTCTACAACAAAAGTTCACACTCCGTTTGTACAGGAACCACGATACAAAAAAATTCACCATGAGGAGACTGCAGAATGTGTAGAAACCAGAACACATACTCTGTCTTATAATCCTAAATAATAATAACATACAAGAAGCAAAACAATGTCATAAATCTCTTAATTTCACCAAGCAATGCCACTATATGTGGATTACACTTAATGGCAAAAGGCAGAAAGAGGTGCCAGAAAATAGAACCTGTGGTTATTTCGGAGTACACCGACACAGGCAAACCTCATTCACAGGGTTAACCAGTGGTTAATACGAAACAGATAACATGGGCGTCCAAACACTGGGAGAGCCGTTAACTGCAAACATCACGAAATTCAATGTACATACACTACTGGCCATTAAAATTGCTACACCACGAAGATGACGTGCTACAGACGCGAAAATTAACCGACAGGAAGAAGATGCTGTGATATGCAAATGATTAGCTTTTCACAGCATTCACACAAGGTTGGCGCCGGTGGCGACACCTACAACGTGCTGACATTAGGAAAATTTCCAACCGATTTCTCATACACAAACAGCAGTTGACCGGCGTTGCCTGGTGAAACGTTGTTGTGATGCCTCGTGTAAGGAGAAGAAATGCGTACCGTCACGTTTCCGACTTTGATAAAGGTCGGATTGTAGCCTACCGCGATTGCGGTTTATCTTATCGCGAAATTGCTGCTCGCGTTAGTCTAGATCCAATGACTGTTAGCAGAAAATGGAATCTGTGGGTTCAGGAGGGTAATACGGAACGCCGTGCTGGATCACAACGGCCTCGTATCACTAGTAATCGAGTTGACAGACATCTTATCCGCATGGCTGTAACGGATCGTGCAGTCACGTCTCGATCCCTGAGTAACAGATGGGGATGTTTGCAAGATAACAACCATCTGCACGAACAGTTCGACGACGTTTGCAGCAGCATGGACTATCAGCTCGGAGACCTTGGCAGCGCTTGCCCTTGACGCTGCATCACAGACAGAAGCGCCTACGATGGTGTACTCAACGACGAACCTGGGTGCACGCATGGAAAAACGTCATTTTTTTGGATGAATCCAGGTTTTGTTTACAGCATCACGATGGTCGCATCTGTGTTTGGCGACATGGCGGTGAACGGACATCGGAAGCGTGTATTCGTCATCGCCATATTGGCGTATCACCCAGCGTGATAGTATGGGGTGGCATTGGTTACACGTCTCGGTCACCTCCGGTTCGTATTGACGGCACTTTGAACAGTGGACGTTACATTTCAGATGTGTTATGACCCGTGGATCTATCCTTCATTCGATCCATGCGAAACCCTACATTTCAGCGGGGTAATACACGACCGCATGTTGCAGGTCCTGTACGGGCCTTTCGGGATACAGAAAATGCTCGACTGCTGCCCTGGCCAGCACATTCTCCAGATCTGTCACCAATTGAAAACGTCTGGTCAATGGTGGCCGAACAACTGGCTCGTCACTATACGCCAGTCACTACTCTTGATGGACTGTGGTATCGTGCTGAAGCTGCATGGGTAGCTGTACATGTACAAGCCATCCAAGCTCTGTTTGACTCAATGCCTAGGCGTATCAATGGCGTTATTACGGCCAGAGGTGGTTGTTCTGGGTACTGATTTCTCTGTATCTATGCACCCAAATTGCGTGAAAATGTAATCAGTTCTAGTGTAATAAATTTATCCAATGAATACCCGTTTATGATCTGCATTTCTTCTTGGTGTAGCAATTTTAATGGCCAGTCGTGTATAAACAACAGGACTTTAAGAACCTGAATAATTCCCACTGTTTGATTCTGTAGCGCATCCGGTTGTCACTTTCACATGTTCACGTCGTTTAGCAGCACACACGACACCATCGCCCTCTCAGCAGACACAGAACACACTCGCCGACCGCACGCACGTCTCCGTCTGTAGCCCCACTGCCCACGTGACAAAGAGCCACGGCCTACAACCAGATTGCGCACCGAAGCGCCAACCAACCGGCCAGGACCAGCCGGCTCCTCATAGCCTCGTGCACTTAAATAGCCGAAAATCGACCGAAGAAGAAAACCGCTGGCACACGATACAGAGTCGATCGCAGAAATCCCAAAAGAATACAGAGTAGCGACTGCCACCAACGGCGCCACGTTTCACTCATGGTGAACGAACTGTATAAGCGGCGGTTAGTAATAATACCAACATTTTGCCTTTCGCATTTGTTTGATCTTTTTTGACGTACCGCTCCTAATCCGTTACATATGGGAACATTTCTAAACATCTTTGTTACAGTCACAGCGCCAGATTTACACCTGGTGGCCAAATTTGGAACTTTTTTTTCAGCGTAAATCTGTTCCGCTCTAACGCATTAGACTATCTGCCAAGTTTCTCCGTCATACGTTTATTACAATCCACACTGGACCTTTGTGAGTAGCTGCACTGTGATTATAGCCACTCGATACATGTCTGCAATTGTGGTACACATAGAAATACCCTTGCCACAGTAGCGTAGCGCGCCACTACAGGATCCAAAACGAAATGGCACGTCCCACTGATAAGTGGAAATCGTGCAGTAATTAGCTTTCTACATTAGAAGAGAAACAACGTTGCCACATTCAGTTGTCAGCTGCTCTAAGTACGCGGCAATAAGTTACTAGCATACGGCAGAATGGTTATGTGGCGCAGACACTTCCAATAAAGTCAAACAAGTCTGAATGATGCGGAATTAAGTGACAGACCATATTTCTGTGAAGGGCGGGGAATCGCTAGTGAAATGATCGCCCTGGTGCTCAAAGATCGACGTATCACGGCCGAGGCTAGAGAGCGGAAAGTTTAATCGGTAATGAATCAGGTTTCATCTCGCGCAACAGTGTGTGCACGGAAAAGGTCGCCGCTCCTTGTGTTCCGCGATTGATTTAATTGTTCAGAAAACCCACCGAACCGAAGCAATGGCTGAAATGTTCCAGCTGTATCAGGCTAATTCCGATGATGTATTTATCTACCTTATCACCGTGAACGAGAGATAGGTGTATCACCACGATTCCGAATCAAGTAACGTACAACGCAGTCACAGGCATTTACTATTTAATTAATTCGGTTTATCGGACCTTGCAACAAAGTTAACAGTGCCAATAAGTTCCAAAAAGCCACGCACGAAAACGTGGCCTTTCAGGAGGTCAAATTGCGGGTTACATTGATCACTGAAATAAGAGGTCAGGTGGCTTGGATATCCATTTGCGTAGTGACTATTTGTATACCTTTCGGAGAACGGGCATACCGTAACTATCCTACAACACGAGGTCAAAATTTAAACGTTACACTCATCCTCTAGGACAGGTAAAGTGAATGAACCGCTTGGTTCTTTTGTGTGAGGAATGGCGTAGGATGAACCTTAATTGTTCATGGAAGGTTGCTGTTAAAATCTCAAAAAACAATGATTTTTGGGCACAGAAAGTATTAATTGTGGGGATGGCCACTTCTGTAATTTTTACTCATGACAGATCGTCAAAAATTTTACCATATATTCTTAAGATGATGAACTTCGAAACTCTTTCCACTACCATTACACTTTACCGAGATCCAGAGGTTCAAAACCTACCGTACTTTTGCAAAAACCCTAAAAACTTATTTTTGCTGTATTTGCACCATGGCCCGGAATTATCTAAATAATTAACAATAGAAAATGGCTCAAACTCTTAAGACAGTCATCTAGAAACGCCAATTTCCCATTTTCGAAAATCTGTACCCGTCATCAACATACCAAAAGTACCATTTGGGGGGATGGTCGCTTCTGCGATTTCTATTCACAACAAATCGTCGAAATCTTTCCGTAACTTCTTAACAGGATCTCGGGGGCCTTGAGACTTTTTCGATATCATTATCCGTTACCGAGATCCAGACATTCAAAGTTACCATAGTTATTCACGCTAATACGCACGTAATACCCGGTCTGAGACGTAAATGCAGTTATAAGTGACGTCATAGCACATGTCACGGCTATTAAGACATCGCAAGAGTTATGAGGTCGCCAAACTATGTTTTTAAGCAGCATTTTCTCGCCAAAATAATTTAATGATGCACTGTCTCTGTATAGTGCGTACTTTATGCCTATACAAATATGCCCAAAATTGGTACTGCAGTGACAAAATATTCGCTAAAAGGGGTCCTAAGATGCCCGAAAAGAACTTAAAATGACTGTCAAACATTATTTTAAACTAGAAAGACTGCAAATCAGCAGAAAGATTTCTAACAACATCTTTACTCTTTTAAGCCACAAATCATAAGCTGGGCGTTTTCGATTAGAAAAGTATCCAGAAAATATGTAAAGCAAGCTATTTTGTATTAACCTTATATTAACCGTACCTATTTGTTTTTTACATGTGTCAAAGCATATAAATGTGGCAAAGTATATAAATGTGCCGGCGTTTGTAAATAAGCTGTCAAAACTTAACTGGCCCATAGAATTCGTTTCATACAGGATTATTAAAAAAGAAGGAACAGATTTCAAACATTTATTGCTTCCGAACTACAAAAGATAGAAACACAATTCCAAAGTTCCTGGAAAGAGAAAAGTTCAAATTTTTATACGTTTAATGTGAGAATATTTCGTTACACGACAAATACCGTAGCGCTGGCTAATTTCCTGCCACACTCCAAGCAGCTGGTCTCTCGTTATCGAATTCACAGCTTCAACTATGCGATGTCGCAGACTTTCAAAAGTGTCTGGCATAGGAGGGATAAAAACGGGGTCTTCAACGTAACGTCACAGTATATAAAAGTCACAAGGTGTGAGGTATGGAGACCTGGGAGGCCACCGGCAATGAAGTTCATCTTCTGCTGCTCCTCTTCCAATCCAACGTCCTGGAATGGTGTCATTCCGGTAACGTAGGACGTCTTCAGAGAAATTCATTATCCGCCTATGCCTGACACTTGAAAGTCTGCGACGTCGCATTGTTGAAGCAGTGAATTCGATAACGAGAGATGCCTCTGGATCACGGGGTCCCGCGTTCGATTCCCGGTCGGGTTGGGGATTTTCTCTGCCTGGGGACAGAGTGTTTGTGTTCTCATCATTTCATAATTATCATCATTTGTGACTGTGGCTAGACTGGACTGTGTCAGAAAATTGGACTGTGTAAAAATTGGACTTTCTACGGTCGCTGATGACCGTGCAGTTGAGCGCCCCACTAACCAAACAACCAAAACAATCGATAACGAGAGAGCAGCTGCTTCGTTTTGATATTTGTGTTATGACACATGGTGCTCACACTGAATGCATATGAATTTGTACTTTTCACTTTTCAGGAACGTTAGAATTGGCCGGCCGAAGTGGCCGTGCGGTTAAAGGCGCTGCAGTCTGGAACCGCAAGACCGCTACGGTCGCAGGTTCGAATCCTGCCTCGGGCATGGATGTTTGTGATGTCCTTAGGTTAGTTAGGTTTAACTAGTTCTAAGTTCTAGGGGACTAATGACCTCAGCAGTTGAGTCCCATAGTGCTCAGAGCCATTTGAACCATTTGAACGTTAGAATTGCGTTTCTGTCTTTTGTAGTTTGGAAGCAATAAATGTTTGAAATCTGTTCCTTCTTTTTCAATTGCCCAGTATAAGCAGCACATCCTGTTGTAGCAAGGAAAAAAAGGGAACCAACGGGAAAATGCTCGTGTCGGAGCACCAAAAAAAAGGTGAATATGTTGCTCATTAAAAGACTGATAGAAAAGTGGAGAACCAGCTGTGTCAATCCTCATTCTGCCTTCCACACCAAAAATTTTGGCATATAAGCGTATTCGCTCTTTTTGTGCTGAAATAGAGCTGCAGAGAGACAGTGAGAGTGGAACAGAGAGAGGAGGTAGTGACAGTGGGAGAGAAAGAGAGAAGAGCCAGTGACGATGGGAGATAAAAAGTGACAGTGAAAGAGAAAGAGAGATAGATGAAGACGCTAGAAAGATGTCATAGGCCTGGGGAGTGTAAGAAAGACCGGAGAGAGTGCCAAATCAATGGGAGAAATATGGAGACGTATATACACTACCGCTCATTAATTTCAATACATCCAATAAATAATATGTAGTTCTCTATAGATAAGGTCTAATACCATGGGTACGGTTGATGAAGCAAAGAAATAGTACAACATCTGTATACATGTCATGATTTTTGTTTGTGGTATCGAGATACAATAGTATCCAACAATGTTTTGTACATAAACGCTGTGTACCTATCTGATATGTTTGTTTACCTATTTGCCGACAGACGCCGCATTTGTTGCACCTATATTGTTCCCTGTAGTGATGTGATGTCCGCAGCGAACGGCAAGCGTTGCTACTATAAATGACATGTGGTTTCTGCACGTCAGTTCCTTCGTGACATTCAAGCGTGCACATCGCTAGAATGGCTCCACGAGTGGAGATCTCCATAGAAAAACGTGCTGCAATTGTAGCACTGAGCCAAGCAGGTTTATCTATTCGCCAAATTACGAAACAGTGTAGCGTGTCTACAGGGGGGAATGCAATCACCTTTCACCGCCAGAAGATAACAGGTAGCAATAAAGACATACCACGACCAGGACGACCTCGTAAAATAACTAAAAGTGATGATAAATATATCCGAATTACCATTAAGACAAACAGATTGAAAACAGCGCCCCAAATTCGTGCAGAATTGGTAGAAGTGAACACAACAATGCCTTTTGCAACAGTAAAAAGGAGACTGACTGAAGCGGGCTTGAAGGAGGAGCACGAAACCCCTTCTAATGCTCATAAATAAACTGAAGAGACTTGAATGGGCTAGAATACATCGCAACTGGACATCGGAAGACTCTAAGAAGGTGTTACTCATCGGTGAATCGCAGTTAAAGATTTTTGGAACCAGAAGGAGAACATTTGTTCGCTTATTTGTAGCGGAAATTGTATACCAGCAGTGTATTCTACCTACAATGAAACACGGTGGAGGTTCTATTATGGTTCGGGGATGTTTTGCTGGAGATAGAGTGGACGACATTGTGAAAATAGAAGGATGTATGGATCAGAAGCCGTACCACCGCATACTTCAGTATCATGCAATACCAAGTGAATTACGCTTAATAGGGAAAGGGTTCACCTTACAACACTATACATGATCCAAAACATCGGTCGGCATACTATACGAACTAGACTACTAGCCATTCAGATTGCTACACCAAGAAGAAATGCAGATGATAAACGGGTATTCATTGGACAAATATATTATACTAGATCTGACATGTGATTACATTTTCACGCAATTTGGGTGCATAGATCCTGAGAAATCAGTACCCAGAACAACCACCTCTGGGCGTAATAACGGCCTTGACACGCCTGGGCATTGAGTCAAACAGAGCTTGGATGGCGTGTACAGGTACAGCTGCCCATGCAGCTTCAACACGATACCACAGTTCATCAAGAGTAGTGACTGGCGTATTGTGACGAGCCAGTTGTTCGGCCACCATTGACCAGACATTTTCAATTGGTGAGAGATCTGAAGAATGTGCTGGCGAGGGTAGCAGTCGAACATTTTCTGTATCCCGTACAGGACCTGCAACATGTGATCGTGCATTATCCTGCTGAAATGTAGGGTTTCGCAGGGATCGAATAAAGGGTAGAGCCACGGGTCGTAACACATCAGAAATGTAACGTCCACTGTCCAAAGTGCCGTTAATGCGAACAAGAGGTGACCGAGACATGTAACCAATGACACCCCATACCATCACGTCGGGTGATACGCAAGTATGGCGATGACGAGCCGGCCGTTGTGGCAGAGCGGTTCTAGACGCTACAGTCTGGAGCCGCGCGACCGCTTCGGTCGCAGATTCGAATCCTGCCTCGGGCATGGGTGTGTGTGATGTCCTAGGTTAGTTAGGTTTAAGTAGTTCTAAGTTCTAGGCGACTGATGACCTCAGAAGTTGAGTCCCATAGTGCTCAGAGCCATTTTTGGCGATGAAGAATACACGCTTCCGATGTGCGTTCACTGCGATGTCGCCAAACATGGATGCGACCACCATGATGCAGTAAACAGAACCTCGATTCATCCGAAGAAATGACGTTTTGCCATTCGTGCACCCAGGTGCGTCGTTGAGTACACCATCGCAGGTGCTCCTGTCTGTGACGCAGCGTCAAGGGTAACCGCAGCCATGGTCTCCGAGCTGATAGTCCTTGCTACTGCAAACGTCGTCGAACTGTTCGTGCAGATGGTTGTTGTCTTGCAAACGTCCCCCTCTGTTGACTCGGGGATCGAGACGTGGCTGCGCGATCCGTTACAGCCATGCGGATAAGATGCCTGTCATCTCGACTGCTAGTGATACGAGGCCGTTGGGATCCAGCACGGCGTTCCGTATTACCCTCCTGAACCCACCCATTCCATATTCTGCTAACGGTCATTGGATCTCGACCAACGCGAGCAGCAATGTCGCGATACGATAAACCGAAATCGCGATAGGCTACAATCTGATTTTTTTCAAAGTCGGAGACGTGATGGTACGCATTTCTCTTTCTTACACGAGGCATCACAACAACGTTTCACCAGGCAACGCCGGTCAACTGCTGTTTGTGTATGAGAAATCGGTTGCAAACTTTTCTCATGTCAGCACGTTGTATTGTCGCCACGGGCGCCAACGTGGTGTGAATGCTCTGGAAAGCTAATCATTTGCATATCGCAGCATCTTCTTCCAGTCGTTTAAATTTCGCGTCTGTAGCGCGTCATCTTCGTGGTGTAGCAATTTTAATGGCTATTAGTGTACATTGCATTAAAGAACAAACAGGAAGTACTGAATGATATGGTGTGGCCGTCCCAAATCCTCGATTGTAATCCCATTGAAATGATCTGGGATGAAGTGGACAGACGTATCATGGAAGTTAATATATCCGGCAAGGACCATCTCTAAAATATTGTTAAGGATGTGTGTGATCATATAGATTTACGGTACTTACAAAAAACACATGCCTAGAGTTTGTCAGACAGTCGTTAATTCCAAAGGAGGATACTTTGATGAAAGTAAATTATAATGATTATGGTGGTATTATATATGTGAAAGTTAATACACTCCTGGAAATGGAAAATAGAACACATTGACACCGGTGTGTCAGACCCACCATACTTGCTCCGGACACTGCGAGAGGGCTGTACAAGCAATGATCACACGCACGGCACAGCGGACACACTAGGAACCGCGGTGTTGGCCGTCGAATGGCGCTAGCTGCGCAGCATTTGTGCACCGCCGCCGTCAGTGTCAGCCAGTTTGCCGTGGCATACGGAGCTCCATCGCAGTCTTTAACACTGGTAGCATGCCGCGACAGCGTGGACGTGAACCGTATGTGCAGTTGACGGAATTTGAGCGAGGGCGTATAGTGGGCATGCGGGAGGCCGGGTGGACGTACCGCCGAATTGCTCAACACGTGGGGCGTGAGGTCTCCACAGTACATCGATGTTGTCGCCAGTGGTCGGCGGAAGGTGCACGTGCCCGTCGACCTGGGACCGGACCGCAGCGACGCACGGATGCACACCAAGACCGTAGGATCCTACGCAGTGCCGTAGGGGACCGCACCGCCACTTCCCAGCAAATTAGGGACACTGTTGCTCCTGGGGTATCGGCGCGAAACATTCGCAACCGTCTCCATGAAGCTGGGCTACGGTCCCGCACACCGTTAGGCCGTCTTCCGCTCACGCCCCAACATCGTGCAGCCCGCCTCCAGTGGTGTCGCGACAGGCGTGAATGGAGGGACGAATGGAGACGTGTCGTCTTCAGCGATGAGAGTCGCTTCTGCCTTGGTGCCAATGATGGTCGTATGCGTGTTTGGCGCCGTGCAGGTGAGCGCCACAATCAGGACTGCATACGACCGAGGCACACAGGGCCAACATCCGGCATCATGGTTTGGGGAGCGATCTCCTACACTGGCCGTGCACCACTGGTGATCGTCGAGGGGACACTGAATAGTGCACGGTACATCCAAACCGTCATCGAACCCATCGTTCTACCATTCCTAGACCGGCAAGGGAACTTGCTGTTCCAACAGGACAATGCACGTCCGCATGTATCCCGTGCCACCCAACGTGCTCTAGAAGGTGTAAGTCAACTACCCTGGCCAGCAAGATCTCCGGATCTGTCCCCCATTGAGCATGTTTGGGACTGGATGAAGCGTCGTCTCACGCGGTCTGCACGTCCAGCACGAACGCTGGTCCAACTGAGGCGCCAGGTGGAAATGGCATGGCAAGCCGTTCCACAGGACTACATCCAGCATCTCTACGATCGTCTCCATGGGAGAATAGCAGCCTGCATTGCTGCGAAAGGTGGATATACACTGTACTAGTGCCGACATTGTGCATGCTCTGTTGCCTGTGTCTATGTGCCTGTGGTTCTGACAGTGTGATCATGTGATGTATCTGACTCTAGGAATGTGTCAATAAAGTTTCCCCTTCCTGGGACAATGAATTCACGGTGTTCTTATTTCAATTTCCAGGAGTGTATAATTATATTTTGTGAGAAATAACGTTTGATTTATGTTGTAAATCTGAAATACCAGGGTGTATTGAAATTAATGAGCGGTAGTGTAGATAGTAACAGTGAAAAGTAGATGGTGAGTATGAAGGATCAAGTACAAAGAGAGACTGGAAAAAAGGCTTTAGAAAGTTGTGTGTTAAAAGAGTCGATTATTTTCGCATACCAAAATTTTTGGTGAAGAAGGCGGAATGAGGATTAAAGCAACACGTTCCCCACGTTTCTATCAAAGTCATTTAAAAATAAATAAACCTGCCTTTTCTGTGCTCTGCCAGGAGAATTTTCCGATGGTTATAAAAAACGACCGTGAGCATCGGACTACCCAACATCGTGTAAAAACAAAATTTTACTTTGACGTGCACAAAATGGTGACTTGATATTATACAGGAAGAAGATATTAACGATAATTGGAGCGTTGACGAAGGTTTGATGATGACATAATTATACTGCAGCACTGAATCACGAAGTAGCCTAGCGTCGTAATAAATATGTTAATCACTCACATCGTCATACACGCAAACTGTACTACTAATCATGAACTGAACACCATTAAAGTTAATGCAGCTGACACTGTATAGCTAATAAATATGTTATTTTAATACAGTGTCGCAGTAGCGCGTTTGGAAAGTAACTGCCACCTTCTATTAACAACGAATATAATTTTGTGATTATAGGTTGCAGATCAGTCAGATTTCAGAATATGTATAGAAAGAGTGGTCGAACAACTCTACTTTAAAAAAATGTAGGACTTTGCCGGATTGTTGCTTTGTACGTAGTGACACAGTGGCAGATAACAATTTTCGTATCCTGCACCATTCCTTCTGATGCAGTGCTAGATTAATTATTTCATGGTGGCCAACCTCTTCCCCTAACATCTCAATGTATATGCAGCTTATATGTATTTTGATACATTCTTTTCCTCGAAAATCATAAACGTGCACAGCAACGTTCAGAGCACATTGAACGACGGTCACCAGCCACAGACTACTGCTACATGCTGTTACAATAAATTCAGGATCTGCCTAACCTGTGCGGCTCTCTTACACGCCGAATAGAATGTTTCATACGTTTGGTCCCCTTTTATTACAAGTTCTACTGTTTATGTGTTTTTTAACGACTCAGAAAAAGGATCACAAATATTATATCTGCAGTAACTATTTTGCTCAGACGGAAAAATAAAAATATTTTTGCAAACGGTTCTCTACGCTAGTAACAGATGACTTTATGGAGCAGTCACGCTGACGTTACCACCGCCTATTTCCACGTCAGCATCCGCACAGACGGCAGGTGGCAGCATTAACAGTGGACGGCATACAAATCGTTTCGAAACGATGTGGGTAACAGTGCAGTCGTTTTGTCGTAAAACGGAAACGGGGTGATCTACCTGACGTTGTGGTGTTTCAAAACTCTAATCAGGAAACATCGCGTTTCTTTACCGCTTGAGCGACGCCAGGTAAGAAATGTTAATGTATATTTTTATTTATTTGTAGTATGTTAAAAAGATTTTGTTTCTTTCGTTTCACATTGAGTGTGGCAGAAGGTGATCCAATGGGGACTCCAGACGCGGCGGGCGACGAGAGCTAACCACTATTGCATCGTAGTCGACGGCCGGCGGCTGGAAGAACCGTTGAAGCATCATGCTGAGCATTATTAAAATATGTTTTATGTTTTTTTATAAAAATGAAAAGGAATCCAGTGTTGAATGTAGAATGATTAAGTTTGTAATTGGATGTCACTTGGTTATCAACTGTTAAATAAACTTCGAGTTGGAAGTTCAAAAGACTCTGAGCACTATGGGACTTAACTTCTGAGGTCATCAGTCCCCTAGAAATTAGAACTACTTAAACCTAACTAACCTAAGGACATCACACACATCCATGCCCGAGGCAGGATTCGAACCTGCAACCGTAGCGCGGTTCCAGACTGTAGCGCCTAGAACCGCTCGGCCACCGCGGCCGGCGAGTTGGAAGTTAAAACAGTCAATTGACTCTGTTGTTACGACATACATCGTAAATATTACTTATGTGTGAAATTTGCAAATTTTATTAAAATACAGACTTCTTGAAGAGATTCTGGCAGAATTTTGTCAGGAGTGTGGACGATCTTCAATAATTAACTTGTTTAGAGTTTTATTAATGAGAAGTCAACACGTATTGACATTTTGAAAATAATCGATACTGTGAAGTGTATTAAATTTCTATTTTAAAACTTTATCTGTAATTTATTCTGGCAAAGATATCAAGGAGTGTCAGACCGCACAACTCTGTGACTGTTGAGCTGTCAATTTTTTTTTTTTTTTTGTGTTAACAGGGACTGGTGAATTTTTCTGCTACAGATTAATGTTTTTCTTTATGGATTTTTCAAGTAACTGGGAAAATAACTTATAATTTGATCTGGGGCAGACCGTCGATATTGGGTACACGATTAGGCTGTTGTGTAGCCTGTTGGTTTGCAGATTGCCTTTCTTTCCCCTGCTGCAGACATCGTTGCTGAGTTGCTGCTACAGGATCAGCGGTTCAGCGCAACGTACAAAAGGAGCGTGGGCATTGCCTTTAAAGCCAACGGTGGAACCATTTCCGAAAAGGATAAAATTGTAAATGTTCAAATGCCGCCGTGGTTAACTCATGCCGTACATGGCGCAATGGCACTATCCAAAACTGTGGTGCAGCGCGGGCCATAGATGATAAGGGCAAACGAAGGCTGGGGAGATGTGTACTGGCTGATGGACACTTAACTCTTGAGCAACTGATCGCCCAGATGAACAACGGTGCTACCAACAGTGTCTCCTTAAAGACTATTCAGTGAACGTTGCTGTACACGGGCCTCCGCAGCGAGTGCCCGCTTCATACACCTCTACTGATCACTGTCCACCGGCGACGAAGGCTGTAATTTGCACGCCAGTACCGCAGCTAGACGTCCAACGGGTGAATGAACCGCGTTTTATGCTCCGTGAGACAGATGGTCGTTGGCGTGGAAGGTGTGAAACGACTCAAAGCTAACACCCAGCATGCGTTATGATCTGGAGAATGTTTTCGAGGCATTCCCTGGGCTATCTCGTAATTCTGAAAAGCACAATGGATCAGCACAAGCATGCATCTATCCTTGGTGACCATGTCCACTCCTACATGCAGTTTGTTTTTCCTCTAATTGACGGCGTCTTCCAGCATGGCAATGCAACGTGTCGCCCAGCTCGCCGTGTACGTTCGTGGTTCGGAGAACACCGGGGTGAGTTTACTGTACTCTCCTGGCCGCCAAACTCCCAGAGTAAAACGCAGTCAAGAATGTGTGGGACCACACTGAGCGCGATATTCGTGCCAAGGATCCCCAACCGAGAAAACTAGCGCAGCTGGCCTATGCACAGAGTCCGTAAGGCTCCACATCCCAGTCGCTGCCTTCCAGGACCTCATTTACTCTCTTCGTGCACGCCTCGCAGCGGACCGCACTGCAAAAGGTGGTTGCTACCGTGGCGTTTGGCTGGTGGTCACATTAATGTGACTGGACAGTGTAGATTCTACACTGTGGAACACTGGCGCATACATCACAAAACATCAAACAGGATTATCAATTCAAATGAGCTAACATGTGAATCCAAATTATTCTTTGCCTTTATGTTTTGAAAGTGCATCTCTGGAAAGTATGTTGATATCAAGAACTGGCTGCCTTGGTACAAGTGAAAACATGTGGATCCACCACCACCGAATAAGTCAAGGACTCAACCACCACGGTACAAGATGATTCTGAGTGTCTTTTGGGATGACTCTCTTAAGGAGCAAATCCTCAAGGCAGTGTATCACTCAAATCACATCATGAAGCAACGAGAGGCTGCCATGACAAAACATCCCAGTAAGCTGTTCAAGGGGCAATTTCCGCTCCACGACAACACCCCAAGTCATTCGTCACTGGACACCGTCACGAACCCTGCTTCTTTGGGCTATAAAATGTTGCCTCTCCTCTTGCATTCTCCTAACAAAGCACAATCATTTTCTTGGATGAAGAAACCATGGCATGCCAGACATTTCCTGAATGACGACGACTTGATTTTTAAGGTGAACCGTCCTCCTCAACAGCCAAAATGCAAACAGCTACCACCACGTCATCCACCGTTGCGAAAAATATTTAAGATATTTGGATATGTAGAGAAGCACTAACACGGTCAACAAGTTTCACGTTCACAACTTTAAGGCATCCGACCACATTCTTCAACTTCAAATGAGGGCGTGCAATGCATCAAAAGAGGACTGAAAGGAAACACAATGACAGAGAGGCCACCTGCGCGATAAGGTGTTACCCGCTGCACTCAGAAGATCATGGTCTACCGACTGGACATGTGGCAGATGACATGTAACGCTGGTGATAAATAAGGAAAAGAAAGTGCTTACAAATTTGTAATGTTGATCCGGGAGTTTGTAATGAGGATATAAGAAAAGCTCTTAAAGAAAAGAAGGATGCATTCATAAAATACTTAAGCAACCTCGCACCTGAAAAGATGCTGTCGTATACAGAGAGGAGAAATATTGCTAAACATAGTGGGTGACTCAAACGTTTCAGAGCAAATATCTCTGAACCAACTATACATACACTCCTGGAAATTGAAATAAGAACACCGTGAATTCATTGTCCCAGGAAGGGGAAACTTTATTGACACATTCCTGGGGTCAGATACATCACATGATCACACTGACAGAACCACAGGCACATAGACACAGGCAACAGAGCATGCATAATGTCGGCACTAGTACAGTGTATATCCACCTTTCGCAGCAATGCAGGCTGCTATTCTCCCATGGAGACGATCGTAGAGATGCTGGATGTAGTCCTGTGGAACGGCTTGCCATGCCATTTCCACCTGGCGCCTCAGTTGGACCAGCGTTCGTGCTGGACGTGCAGACCGCGTGAGACGACGCTTCATCCAGTCCCAAACATGCTCAATGGGGGGGACAGATCCGGAGATCTTGCTGGCCAGGGTAGTTGACTTACACCTTCTAGAGCACGTTGGGTGGCACGGGATACATGCGGACGTGCATTGTCCTGTTGGAACAGCAAGTACCCTTGCCGGTCTAGGAATGGTAGAACGATGGGTTCGATGACGGTTTGGATGTACCGTGCACTATTCAGTGTCCCCTCGACGATCACCAGTGGTGTACGGCCAGTGTAGGAGATCGCTCCCCACACCATGATGCCGGGTGTTGGCCCTGTGTGCCTCGGTCGTATGCAGTCCTGATTGTGGCGCTCACCTGCACGGCGCCAAACACGCATACGACCATCATTGGCACCAAGGCAGAAGCGACTCTCATCGCTGAAGACGACACGTCTCCATTCGTCCCTCCATTCACGCCTGTCGCGACACCACTGGAGGCGGGCTGCACGATGTTGGGGCGTGAACGGAAGACGGCCTAACGGTGTGCGGGACCGTAGCCCAGCTTCATAGAGACGGTTGCGAATGGTCCTCGCCGATACCCCAGGAGCAACAGTGTCCCTAATTTGCTGGGAAGTGGCGGTGCGGTCCCCTACGGCACTGTGTAGGATCCTACGGTCTTGGCGTGCATCCGTGCGTCGCTGCGGTCCGGTCCCAGGTCGACGGGCACGTGCACCTTCCGCCGACCACTGGCGACAACATCGATGTACTGTGGAGACCTCACGCCCCACGTGTTGAGCAATTCGGCGGTACGTCCACCCGGCCTCCCGTATGCCCACTATACGCCCTCGCTCAAAGTCCGTCAACTGCACATACGGTTCACGTCCACGCTGTCGCGGCATGCTACCAGTGTTAAAGACTGCGATGGAGCTCCGTATGCCACGGCAAACTGGCTGACACTGACGGCGGCGGTGCACAAATGCTGCGCAGCTAGCGCCATTCGACGGCCAACACCGCGGGTCCTGGTGTGTCCGCTGTGCCGTGCGTGTGATCATTGCTTGTACAGCCCTCTCGCAGTGTCCGGAGCAAGTATGGTGGGTCTGACACACCGGTGTCAATGTGTTCTTTTTTCCATTTCCAGAGTGTATTTAGTATAAGGTACATAAATCTGTTATTTTAAACAGACATCCCGCATTATTTCTTATGCAATCAGTAACATGAAAAATTGCATCGCAATATGTCAGTTATACGCAGAAAAATTGCAAAGTGAAATTGACGTTTGAAATAAACGAAATGCGCCGCTATTGCACATCCTGAGATTCAAACGTGCTCCCCACATATCAGTGTTCCTGGCAGGAAACTCTATTACTACTTTCGGCCATCGTGAAAGTAAGATTACGTACGTCAATCACATTGCGATTATGAGCAACGTGGGGCTCACTTTTACATCTCGAGATGTGCAATAGTGGCGCGTTTCGTTTGTTTGAAGCATCAACTTCGCTTTGCAATTTCTCGGGATGTAATAGTATTGTGATGCAACCAACGCCATTCTTTTGCGATTTTCTTGTTATTGATTGCTTAAGAAATTATACAGGTGTCTGTTCAAAAAAAAAATGATTGTGTTGAGACTAATATTTCCTTACATTTTAGAATGTCTCATTGTATTTATTTTCATAAGCCTCTGTCGTATATTCATATCAGCGAAAGACGTTTTTCAGTATCTGTTTCTGTTACAGACACATTTGCGCTGAAACGTTTAAGTGGGCCACCATGTATAGTAAGAAAACATTTGATTCTCAACACAGATACTTGCTGAAAGATTTTAATTAGTAGATGATATCCGATCTTAATGATTTTATTTTTTGGGTAACCCTTTTCTTGTATATTATGTTGGCTTTTTAAATTTTTAAAATCTGTTAATATTTGGCTCAGAAATAAATCAAAAATCGATTATTTAACTGCCCCATATGGCAGCTGTTGTGTAAACATCCGTCCTCTAGCAGATCTCTCAGGTGAGTGAGGTGGACATAGATGATAAAGGTATCTAATCACAGCTGCTTTGCTCCACCTACTTATCACCATCTCCCTTGCACAGTATCTCTTGCTTTGTCACACAGTTATAATCACAGCATTGACCAATAAGGAAGTGTTTCAAATTCTGAGTACTAGATGTCATCAATATACCGAAGTTTAATATGAAGTTTTTAAGCACATTTTGTCTATTTATTAACTGATATTATTGATTTAAACTTTGAGTTATTGCTATTTAAGTGGATCATTATCACTGTCTTAAATGTTAAAGTTAATTTCAAAAAGTTAACACACACCACATATTTCGAGTGGCACAACATTTGTAAACAATTTCTTCATTTATTTTTATAATCGAGTTTCACAGTTTGAGCTTCGAACTTATGCTATTTAAGTCGGTTATTATCATTTTCAATGTTTGCTTCTTGAGAAATGGATGAAATTAAAGTGGGAATGTTTTAAAAAAAAAAACAGGATTTCTCCATATGAGGCACATTGTTGAAACAAAAAATGTTTTGAGTAGTTAATTTCCAACTAAAATTTTCTATTCATTATTTTAGTATTGTTTCTAAGATTCTGGTTATTTTGAAGTAGATAATACTAGGACCGAAAAAACTGAAAAAAATGATGATAATGAATTTCATACCCCATTATTTTAAAAAAATTAATTGTAATGCACTCAAAATTGTGGTGGAGTTTTATACAGCAATATGTATAAGTGGGTACATTGAGTGTAGTTGGCATATTTTTATTGCACATCCTTTTCGATTAATTAATTAAATTACTTTATTTTAATAGAAGTTAATTAATTTAGTTTATGTCATTTTTATTTAGTTTTCTTTTAATTTTTAATCAATTTTATTTATATTACACCCTTGAAAATATTCAATTCAATTAATTAAAAATTAACACATAATTAATTTAATTAATGTTATGAAAATAAAATTAATTTGATTAATTCATCCAAAATATGGTGTACAATTAAAACTTGCCAGCTTCGCTCAATACCCCCACTCTCAACTTTGTTTAACATTTGCATAGATGAAATAATGTGTATATGGAATATAGATTTTCAAAATGATATATAGCTAGACAGGAGAACTCTTTTAAATAACTTACTATGTGCTGACAATGCAGTGATCCTAGTAAACAGAGAAGAAGATCTTCAGAAAGTAACTTACTTACTGAAACAAACAAGTGCGAAATTTAACATGGCGATCTCAAAAAAAAAAAAACACGAAGACAATGGCCTTCATGGGGAAAGAAGACCTCATAACCAAAATAGTGGTAGACCATGAGATTTTAGACCAAATAAACCACTTCAGTTACCAAGGATGTGAGATGACATATGGCTACAGCAAAGATATAGAAATAAAGCTTAATAAATTCTGCCAGGTATGTGGAACAATTCACAGAAACCTTAAAAACAAAACTAGGAACGATATTCAAATACTATAAAACAATTACAGCCCCACACTACTCTATGAAAGTGAAACTTGTAAGATTAGCAAAAAAGCACAAAAGTCGTATTCATGCATAAGAAATGAAATTTCTGATATGAGCTAAAGGGTGATTAATAGAAGACAGGGTGAGTCAATCAAGATATTAGAGATAAAACTAAAAATTTGTGTTCTAATTGATGAAAATGTAGATTATAGGAAGAAATGGCTCAAACATCTACATAGAAAGAATGGATAGTGACATACTCCCGTTCAAGTCTAGAAATTATAAGAGCCAAGGTTACCATAAGAGGCAATTTCTCCTAATGCCGGAAGGAAAGAAGAAGCAGTTATAAGGCTGCACCTGTGTCACTGACTGCCACAGTCGCTTCCACAGGATAGGATCCAAAGACTCCCAACTTAATTCGTGTGATTCCACATCAGTATCTTACTGTGCTCGCCGCCGTAGTCCGTTGCTACACTATACAAAGACATTGTATCAGAAGTGTGACACATAAACAACTGCTTCATCTTTGCATTTTTACATTTTAAAAATACCTACGATTGCATTGAATATTCTTACCTGAGACAGTGCTCATTGACTGGTTTCGAGCCCAACTTTATTTTAATTTTAATGGGATGCGTGTCATACATCAAAACCCGAGTTAAGATAAATCAGTCTCACAGTTCTCACATAATTTTAAATCATGGTCTGAGACAAAGATGTACGCCATTGGAACCATTATTTGCATTAGCCATTGAACCACTTCTGTGACTCCATTCATTCCATACTTGATGGCTTTGCACTACTCGGACATAAGTACAGAGTTCAGCCATATGCACATAAGATCAGCATCATTCATGTTTGCAAAGTAGATCTTTGTCTCATGTAAGAATGAACAAAATGCAATACATGAAATGTATTCACAGTTTCGAGTACGGATAAACATCAGTGGTATAAGAGAATAATGAGAACGGTCACCTTGACAGTTTGGCTAACCTTGCACGAATCTCCGCCATATCCAAGCTTTCATATCTCATCGTTTCTGCATCACCACATATACTTATACACACATTATGTAATTCATGCATGCATGTCTGAAGGAACATTTCTTGGTTTATCGTATTGTAAAATCCAATACTATGGGATAGTGATATGAGAGCACCAAATGAAGCATTTTGACAAATTGCAAATACCTCATTTTATTAAAATCCATGCTTTACCTAAACTCCTCCATGTCGTATCAGTATATCTCATAGCAAAACAGATTTTGGAAGCCGCTGCTTAAGTTACCCTTTTTAATCAGAGCCACACGGATTTCCAAAGGCAAGTTGATTTTGCACAGTTCTCTAATTAATATCAATATCAATCCAAAATTGGGACCATGCTAGGGAGTGTGAAGGACGACCTGGGGCTACGTAAACCAGGCATTTACAACATCCTGTGCCAGTGTGGAAAGTCATACATTGGCCAGACAACCAGGACGGTGGACGTCAGGTGCAAAGAACACCAGAGGCATGCCAGACTCGGACAGGCAACAATATCTGCCATAGCGGAGCACTATCTGGAGCTCGGCCACTCAATGGACTGTAACAACACCAAAATTGTGACTCAGACGCCAAGATTTTGGGACAGTGTCATAAAGGAGGCCATCGAGATCAAGGTCACAGACAACCTAATAAACCGAGACAGCGGTTACCAGCTCAGCTCGGCGTGGAGTCCGGCTCTGGAGCTCATCAGGGCTCAGCGAAATGAACCAACAAACTCCTCAAGAAGTAGTAACACTGCAGGAGCAGCGCCAGGCGGGTGCGCACCGCGAACGCAACTCCCTACGCAGGACGGGCCTCTGACAGCCGCCACGACTGCAGATGATGGACGAGCCGAGCACGGACGACCGTCGGAGCACCAGGATCAGCGCCAGGTGGGCGCGGACCGCGAATGGAGCGCCCAACAAAGGACAGGCCTCAGAGAGCTGCCACAGATGGAGACCAAGTCGGGCGCGGACGTCCGAGGGAGCACTGGGGAAGAAACAACACCTTACAAGCAGCGCCAGGCGGGCGCGGACCGCGAACAGAGCCCCCGACGCGAGACGGGCCTCAGACAGCTGCCACAACTGCAGATGGTGGACTAGGCGGGTGCGGACGTCCGTCGGAGCACCAGAGAAGTGCCAACACCTCGGGAGCAGCGCCAAGCGGGCGCGGACCACGAACGCAACGCCACATGCGGGTCCGGCCCTAGACAACTTCCACGACCACAGATGGTGGACGAGCGGGGCGCGGACGTCCGTGGGAGCACCAGGGAGGGGTAAAAACCCCAGGAGCAGCACCTGGCGGGCGCGGACCGCGGACGGAACGCCCGACACAGGACAGGCCTCAGATAGCTGCCACAGATGGCGCCCAAGTCGGGCGCGGACGTCCAAGGGAACACCGGGGAAGAGACAACACATTACAAGCAGCGCCAGGCGGGCGCGAACGGCAAAGAGAGCACCCAGCGCGCTCTGGGAATAAATACTTGACAAGATCCTCCAACACGGCAGTCTCAGGTAGCACCTGAAGAAGACAACGAGTTACGTGGCCGAAATATTGTGCCAGAGCGACACAAACATCCGGCAGTAGACCCGATTATTCGACATGTCAATATCAATATTATTTACGCCATATCAATTTCCAGTTTCATATCGGCTAATGTAAATACCGTAACCAACATCTTTGCCGGTCACCATGCCTCGGCCAATGTTCATGACTGGAACAGATCCCCTGCCACATATATGCTGTCATATTTGATGATGGCAACTTACATGGGGAGGGATCTGTCCACTGTTTATAACACTACCAGGTGCTACTGCTACTACTACTACTACTACTACTACTATAGCAATTCGCCAATAATGATACTCCCACGAAAGGAATTAAAGATTTGACTGGGATCGTGTATGAGTGGGAAATTATCAGCAGCACAATACAGCAAGTATTATGACAGTAGTTTGTCACTAGCAATGCAGCTGTAAATTTAAAACGCTTTGGCAACAAACTGGATCTCACTAACATATATCTTAGTATTCAACACAAGAAAGCTAATGTGCATAACACACTGTGACGATATGAGGGGGAGCACAACTAATTTGGCCATAAGGAACTTTTATACATTGGGTATAGAGAAACACTGACATATAAATTATATTTCAGTGGTTAAGTGATCTGATTACTATAAGTTTTCTTTGGTAGCATTTACATCTGCTCATAAATGAAACATGGGGTCCCTGAATCTGTTATGGTCTCAACAGCAGTAGCCAAATAATCTCTCAAGAACACACAAGCTATTAAATTGATTGCTATACTACACAAGCACTTTTACTTTAATATTGGTTGTAGTATTGGTTCAACATTTGGCATCAGGGCCCAGAAACTAGTCTGCCATGTGTCTGAGATCAAAACTGAACACTTCTAGCAATATGCAGTTAGGAAACACTTTTAAACATAGATATGTGAATAGAAACACTTTAACAAACATGTGAAGTAGGCATTTATTAAGTTGGCTCTTAAACTGCAATGGCAAGTAACTACTTATTAATATCGCAGTTGTATTCATTTGCTTTTAATATGATTATAGATTTTACTAAGAATGTTTTTTCAGTAAAGTAATTAGTTCTTTGTGCTGTATCTACACTTTATGCGAAATTTATGTGGAATATTTCAGAAACTAAACGAACACTCAAGGAATTTGCTGTTCCACAAAAGTTAGTGAGCACAACTGGAGCAATACATATGAGTTCCTTTCAGTTCAATGAAATTGGACACTCAGGTATACTGAATCACAAGCAAAAAGGCCCTGTCTAGGTGAATGACTAAGGAGTGGTTCAAGCTTTTCAGCACTGAGTTAAGCTAAGACAGATTATTATTTGCAAACAAAACAAATAACTGGTCCATATAAGTAAAAACAGTTCTAAGCTATTAACTGAGATGCAGATGGTGGTGGTGGTGGCATCGAATTTCTGTGTTTAAAGTAAAGGCGATGAATATACTCATGGCTCTTGCTGCATATAGGCTCAGAGCCAGTCAACAAATTCCATGTATAAGAAGCCAGTACTCTTTCACAGTCAGTGCGTTACTCAGTCTCGTTGCGTTCCTTGCCTCGTTCAACATACATGATGTAAACAGTTTGCCTGCTAGCCACCGACTGACTGTGTCACAAAGACTCCTTGCAGTTCTACCATCAAATACACCTTTTCTATTCGTATCGGAGATACTTCCCTCCACGTTTTACATAATTAGATTAAAAAATTAATTTCATAGATTAACTACAGTGAGAGGAATTGACAGGAAATATGAATAAACATTTACATATATGCTTAATCAAAGAACATGGTGACACACCCGTCACATTAAGTATAAGGGGACAAAGAAGTCACATGATATAAGTATAGTCGATGTTGGACAAAAGTGTTACACATTTCACAGCTTTGTAATACCGACAGGCATTATTATTTGGTGGATGCTGACAGCCATCAATACATTCACTTTACAGGAGTTACCCGTCGACAGAAGACTGTATGGCTAAATTTTCATCAAAAATTCCTAACTTCAGATGCCAGATCCACTTGGTCGCATGTAATCAATGTAAAGATACCAATTACAGTAATGTTGCATAACATAAATCTGACACGAAATCCTCTTTCCAGAAGGTGTTATCTACAGCATCTCATTGCACATAGATTCATTTGTTTATCTCAAAATGCGGTTTGGTCATGGACAAAGAAGAAATTAGCATTAACTATCAGAATGAGCCTTACCACCATCGACAAACCTGAATTGCACTTGTTACCTGAGACACCAATCATATACGTGATACATGGTTTATTTCATTCATGAGACGATTAGCGCAGCTACTCTAGACGTATGGAACTAGCAATTGTATTAGACCAGCAACATGTGCCAAAGGCGTGGCAGAAAATATGTTGAGCAGTTCCAAAAGCTTTTAATCACCTCTCTTGATTTGCACTGATGACTAATACAAGATGAAGTTCAACAAGGACCAACGACACTCTTGGAGTGACAATGGTCTTTGTTGGACCAGAACGAATATTCATTTTGAACATGAACAAATTTCCAGAATTAAGATTCAATAATGTAAAAAGAGAGGAGAAAATTAATTAAATCACGGTGAAGAATATAGCGTGAGAATCTATCCAAAGAAGGAATTTTTGGAGAAAGACAGGAGATGGGAGACAAAAAACATGAAGAAAAAGACGGGTAGCGGCTTTTATTCGTAATCAAAACGTCCTGGGTCCCACGTTCAAAATTGAAAAACAAAAATAATAGCCACAGTCGCTAACGCTCACCTGCTTGGTGTCGCTAGACTCAGAGGGAAGCCGATTCGACTCCTGGTGAACGGAGAAATTTTCGCAGCCAGTACTATGCTGGTAGGGTGAGGAAAGATGGTAGTGTAAAGTTCCTGCCCATCAGTCGGCATGCCAAATTCCAAACTTGTATGCAGTAACTCACGACGTGAGGGCATTGTAATGTATCCGTTTTAAATTATAATACAACACCAGGAGCATAATCGATAAAGAGCGTCTGTGTGTGTGTGTGTTTGGAGCTTATGGGCGCTCAGAGAAAAGGTTGTCAGCGCTCTTACACCCAGTAAAAGAAACCAATATTAATAGGGAAAGATATATCATCAAGAGCTGAATTTTGATTGAACACAAACCTCCCACTTGGTCAAAACAAAACTCCTGCGTTAGCTGTTTCCTTTATACTCAAGTGCAGAGTCGTTGTTGGGGAGCAGAGAAGCTTGATGGACATACATAGTTAGACTGAACATTTTATTGCGGGTAGTTTCAGAATGAGAGTAAATTTCATGTTACGAGAGCGAAGCTTTACTTGCCATTGACACTCTATACATTTTATATCCGTTCTACGTATGCTATCACCAGTTACTTTATTGCCCTAATAGTAAAAGTCATCTTCTACATTTAGTGTCTCATTTACTAATCTAACACAGTAAGAATCATCAGTATAATTTGATACTATTCCATTAGCTCTGTTCTGCTTTTGTTGATGTTCATCTTATATCTTCTCTTCAAGACACTGTCCATGTCTTCAATTGCTGTGCAGAATTACAACGACATTGGAAAAACTCACAATTTTTGATTCTTTCCCTAAGCTTTAACTCCTTCTCCAAATCTTTTTCTTTTTTTCTTTTTGCTGCCTTCGCTGCTTGCTCAGTGTTCAGACTGAATAACATCGGAGATAGGCTACAGCACTCCCTCTCTCCCTTCTTAACCACTGGTCCCCTTTCACACCCTTCGACTCTAATAACGGCTGTCTGATTTTCGTACATATAAAATATACCAGCAGTCATCTTCCAGTAGGTGTGGAGGTATGGCAATCTGTTATCCAAGAACGTTTTGGAGACTTAGTCCTTCTGTTATTGAACACTTAGATCATTTTCCCGTAAACTTCACATACGCCAAGTGAGGTTAGTGGAGACAAAAGCGTATTACAGGGTACACCCATTACGTATCTCTTGAGTTAGGGGTGCAACCGACTCAGTCAGCTTGTTCCTGCAGAATACTGGATTTTATGGGCACATTTTCCGTAAATGTCGCTCCCATTTGACAGGGATAGTGATCAATATCATTTCTTCATTAAAATCGAGACGCTAGAAGATTTTCAACACACAAAACTACAATTGTATCTACACTTAAGAAGAAATTAGAGTCCAGGCGCAAACTCCCATATGGAATAAATTTTTATTTTATCCATAACGGGTATGAGGTCGCCAATGTAAAAATTAATGTTAAAATGTCGTCTCAACCATCTATCTACAAAGTAAAAAATATTAGAATTTACGGGTTCTGAAGGTCAGACCGTCATCATCAGAATAATCATACAAGAATCTCTAAAAGTAGGTGTTTTATGTTTCTTTTTACTCGGGGTTGTTAACGAAATGGATATCGCATTTAATGATGAAGAGCTAAATCAACTCAGTAACGATCTGAAATTTAATATACCGCTTACGTTAACTAAAAGAAAAATGTGTGGGGTTTGATTGTAGCGCCAAAAATCGGAAGCAGATCTAACTAAATAAAATATAAATGAAAAAGGGCATTTGGGACATAAACTGGCGCAAGCGATTAAAGCTGAAAATGACAAACTCTCGAATAAAGCCTATAACAACAGTGATGATTACAACACTGTTATTTCTATTAACGAAAAGCTTGTTACTAGTAAAGCAATCATCACTCTGGCTGACAAAAGCAACACTACTGTTATTGTGAGTGAACAGAGATATGTCAACAAAACGCTGCAGTGCTTTTCAGGAAAAAAGTATTGCTCAGATTGCTAGGGACTCAACGAAAAAGGAGAAAGCGGAATTCAAAGGTTGTTAAAAAGGATATGTTTACTGCTGACAGAAGGGAGAAGTGTGCACTACTGTGTCATGACTCCGAGAGCTCCACGCCTTAGATTCCAATAAAAAATATACGAGGAAAAGAATAAAGCTACTGCTGATACTGTTTGGCTTGTATCTTCAGCCACTAAAAACGTTTAAGTAGATGTACCTGTTAATGAGGCCGTTGACATCATCAAAGCTAGTTTATAAAAGTCTATCTGAGCATAAAATCTCCCAATTTATTGACCTTTTACAATTCATTCTCCAATATAATATTTTTCTTTTAAAAATAAATTTATTATCTAGAAAGAGGGACTGGCCTCGGGCTCCAGTACATCTGGAACCATAGCAGACTTTTCACTTATCATCCCGAGAAGAGAATCCTCGTTAACCCACAACACCCAGTGGATAAAATCTTGTACTACAGGCACTAGGCTGATGAGCCACTGCTTCTGATCAATGGATCAGAAGTTACCGAAATTGGGAGTAAGTTTAATTACTTATGTAATAAAATTAATTCACTGTAGAACAGGAGAAAATCGTGAACTGCATATACCCGATATAAATATCATGGAGCTAGGCTCCAGGCACGTCGTCAAAGTGTTTAGGAAACCGGCAACAACAGATGCTTTGACACACAGTAAATCTAGTCATCCGAATAACCGACAACTTTCTGCCTTTCGATGTCTAACAGAGAGAGCATCTGAACTCCTGATGAATGAGCAAGAAGAAACATCGAGCCATGGCTATCAGTTGCCACAAAAACACTGTGAGTGAATTAATACACAAGCAACTCACGAATGTAAATGAGAGTTACCAAGGAACGTTACGAGTGCTAACATTCCATTCTTCGGAAATCTTTCTCAGAAAGTGGCTGATATTTTCAAATCATTTCGAATTGATGCCGTATTTAAGAACAACAATACGCTTCGAGGTAAGATGAGATATGATTTACAACATGAAATCGACAAATATGAAAGGCCTGATATCTACAAAATTCTATGCAACACCTGTAATGCAAGTTAGTAAGTCAAACCGATAGGTGCCTGAAGTTAAGCTACGAAGAAGGTAGGTAAGCTTTTCGGCTTAAGAATTTCGAGGAGGCAGCCATAGCCTTGCATATGCATGAAACGGGCCGCCCCTGTTGTGAACTGAAGAGGATCTCGCAATTATGCGTACACAAGATAAAAACAAGAAAATAGGTCTACTAGAACTGTTGGAGACTACTATACATAGCCTGATAAATCGTAACACATTAAACGAACGTCATATAGGTGACACGAATCGTTTTTTCAGAAACGTTTTAGACTGTTTTTAATACCCGTCAATTATTGACTTCGCAGCCTTCTGTTCATGACGAGATTTGAATTTCCGGGTTATCCCGCGTAGTTATACATCTTAGTTTCCATGATACTCTCTTTGAATTTCAGTTTTACATTCAAGAAGAGCTGTGTCTGCCTGCCTGCTGCGTTCAAGGAGATACGAGGGGCCGTGTATTCATACAGCTGTTACTGTGTAACTGTGACGCTGCTAGTACCGAGAGCAAGATATGGAATTATATTTTAATCCATTTTAGCGATTGACGGTGATGTAGATTTATATCTTAAAGGGATAATGCTGCAAGGAGAGACCCATGTCGAGTATAAGAAATGAAATAATGTAACTTTATTACTTATCCATATTGTCATAGTAAAATATACACCCATCCAAGAATAGGACAAAAAGAGGTTAGGCGTTTCTATTAGGATAAAAAAGCAAAGACTATTCATGTAAGTGAATAAATAGAGATAAATATATCGATATATAAAAAAATATCAGTTGTTGTACAGCAGAAGTCTGTTGAGGAAAGAGCTCCTTCACTGAATAACAGCGTGACATATTTCTCAAAATTGTCCACCGTTAATGTAGTCACCTATAGAGCCTTCATACATGGTATTATGCTGTCTATTTCCGTTTTAGAGACGGTGTACCAGGAAGGATAACGTACACTCTTCGAAAGCAATCAGACGGTTCGCTGATCGCGTATTGCTGTTTAAGCTTGTATTTCGAATGCAAACTGCGTCTTTAAATACGAAATCTGAGTTAGTTTTGCTATCACTATTTCAGGTGGAAATTAAAGTAAGATCCTTCATGGTCAATCTCCTTATCGAACAATGGTACGTTGATCAGCACCCACGGTCTAATACTCTCGCCAATGAGTAAAAGACAGTGATTTCATTTTTCTTACAGGAATTCTTTTAATGCTGAGATAACTTATGTTTTCAGATGTTTGGATGTAAATTCAATAGGGTGCGCTATCGCTTCTATGATGTATCCTTCTGACGGCAAACCTTTTATTCATGCATTGCATGCTATTGAGCAGATTCAGTTAACTTTATCATTGTCATACTTCTTCACTGCAGCCCAACGAAGGATACGTTACAAGCGTCACTTTATTTTTATTATTATTATACTTGTGTTTCTTTTATATTGGACGCTTTTAGGTATTCTTGTATGATTATTCTGATGATGAAGGCTTCACCTTCGAAACGCATAATTCTAGTGTTTTTTACGCTGTAAATGGGTGGTTGACCCGACATTTTAACTCGGAATTAATCTACAGATTTTTTTCAGCGTTTCATTTGCTTCGTAATTCAGCCTTGGTCTTCCAATAAATACACTCCCGGAAATTGAAATAAGAACACCGTGAATTCATTGTCCCAGGAAGGGGAAACTTTATTGACACATTCCTGGGGTCAGATACATCACATGATCACACTGACAGAACCACAGGCACATAGACACAGGCAACAGAGCATGCACAATGTCGGCACTAGTACAGTGTATATCCACCTTTCGCAGCAATGCAGGCTGCTATTCTCCCATGGAGACGATCGTAGAGATGCTGGATGTAGTCCTGTGGAACGGCTTGCCATGCCATTTTCACCTGGCGCCTCAGTTGGACCAGCGTTCGTGCTGGACGTGCAGACCGCGTGAGACGACGCTTCATCCAGTCCCAAACATGCTCAATGGGGGACAGATCCGGAGATCTTGCTGGCCAAGGTAGTTGACTTACACCTTCTAGAGCACGTTGGGTGGCACGGGATACATGCGGACGTGCATTGTCCTGTTGGAACAGCAAGTACCCTTGCCGGTCTAGGAATGGTAGAACGATGGGTTCGATGACGGTTTGGATGTACCGTGCACTATTCAGTGTCCCCTCGACGATCACCAGTGGTGTACGGCCAGTGTAGGAGATCGCTCCCCACACCATGATGCCGGATGTTGGCCCTGTGTGCCTCGGTCGTATGCAGTCCTGATTGTGGCGCTCACCTGCACGGCGCCAAACACGCATACGACCATCATTGGCACCAAGGCAGAAGCGACTCTCATCGCTGAAGACGACACGTCTCCATTCGTCCCTCCATTCACGCCTGTCGCGACACCACTGGAGGCGGGCTGCACGATGTTGGGGCGTGAGCGGAAGACGGCCTAACGGTGTGCGGGACCGTAGCCCAGCTTCATGGAGACGCTTGCGAATGGTCCTCGCCGATACCCCAGGAGCAACAGTGTCCCTAATTTGCTGGGAAGTGGCGGTGCGGTCCCCTACGGCACTGCGTAGGATCCTACGGTCTTGGCGTGCATCCGTGCGTCGCTGCGGTCCGGTCCCAGGTCGACGGGCACGTGCACCTTCCGCCGACCACTGGCGACAACATCGATGTACTGTGGAGACCTCACGCCCCACGTGTTGAGCAATTCGGCGGTACGTCCACCCGGCCTCCCGCATGCCCACTATACGCCCTCGCTCAAAGTCCGTCAACTGCACATACGGTTCACGTCCACGCTGTCGCGGCATGCTACCAGTGTTAAAGACTGCGATGGAGCTCCGTATACCACGGCAAACTGGCTGACACTGACGGCGGCGGTGCACAAATGCTGCGCAGCTAGCGCCATTCGACGGCCAACACCGCGGTTCCTGGTGTGTCCGCTGTGCCGTGCGTGTGATCATTGCTTGTACAGCCCTCTCGCAGTGTCCGGAGCAAGTATGGTGGGTCTGACACACCGGTGTCAATGTGTTCTTTTTTCGTTTCCAGGAGTGTACGACACAGTATAGTAGTTTTTCATCTACTCCTCGTATCCAGCAGCTTTTCTGAACTGCGAAATGTGAAATTAGTAGCTAATGCTCTAAAGATAATAAGTAATGTTGAGAAAAATAGCTGATACTGGAAATTATATTTGACTTTTGATACTTTGTGTAACTTAAGGTAACGTAAACGACAGCAACATGCTACCACACGAAATTACCTCCATTGACAGTGCTAATGAACTGCTTCACAGCCCGAAATTTTACAGCTGGCTTACCTCTCATCTCTGACCACACTCGGCATCTCTTAGATGCAAGATACTTATCCATTTATTTAACATTTTTCACGTAATATAAGCAATGTAAAGTAAGGCAAGTTACAACCAACGCCAACTGCCTCTCCATGATGCATGCCCATTTTTTTTAATTTTTTTTTTTTGAGTAATCTGTCTTCTGACTGGTTTGATGCTGCCCGCCACAAATTCCTCTTCTTTCTTCCTCTACAGTTCTTATCCTCTAGAGCTCCCTCTAGTACCATGGAAGTTATTCTGCGATGCCTGAACAGGTGTCCTACCATCTTGTCCCTTCTTCTCGTCTCCAGAGTTTTTCCTACTACTTAGAAACAGGCCTGCAGCTTCACCCTGTGACTGACGCTGCACGCAAAGTGCTGTTTCTAGGCCATGGAGTCGACCACGACCACAATCCGACAACTAATCCTTGTCACTGTGATGTAATAATATCATACTTGAATTTTACCGCAAAAAATAACAGAAACAAAGTCGCAAAAAAGTGACTGATATGCCAGAGGAGGATAAAAACTCACAGCAAACCGGTTTAGTCAATAAAGAGACCTTGAGAATTATCAGATTCTTATGTCAAACCACTCATGTAACGTCACTAAAAACTTATTAAACATTTTCTAAAGAGCTCAGATTAAACATTTATTTTAGTGTGATTTCGAGAATCTGCTGCAGTACATTACAAGACATCCTGAACAGAGCCCTGCTTCCTTTCTGTTTCATACGATTCTATAATATAAAAAACTTGTCATTATAATAATATGTGTTATCGGCACAGCGAGGCTACAGCGATTCAGGTCCTTGATATCGTAGCATTTATAGCAGTCTTCGATCACAAGAATTTTTTGCCTTTCGTTGAATTACTAGTTTCTATTAGTAGTAATCACCGTCTAATAAGATACTACTCTCTTAAGAGAGACTCAAAAATGGTTCAAATGGCTCTGAGCACTATGGGACTTAACATCTGTGGTCATCAGTCCCCTAGAACTTAGGACTACTTAAACCTAACTAACCTAAGGACATCACACACATCCATGCCCGAGGCAGGATTCGAATCTGCGACCGTAGCAGTCGCGCGGTTCCGGACTGAGCGCCTAGAACCGCTAGACCACCGCGGCCGGCAAGAGAGACTCATCTGAAAAATTACTGACCGAAACCGATTGCGAAATAAAACATGAAAAACTAGTGCAGTTAAGGACTGATATTATGGACTTATGTTTCGAAAGCAGTCGTGTCGCTTTCAATAATATGGGTTGCTGAATAGTAGAAAATCTCCAACCCGAAGTTGCGTGAGTGAGGCGAATTTTCTACTCTCGATGTCGCCACTCTTTATACAATTGCTTTCTGGTCCCTCAGTTACGGATATTATGCTCTGGAGAAAAATAAATCATCGTTGACCCTGAACGTGTGAAGCAGAATTCACTCTGATTGGAATTTCTGAATAAACAGAGCTGTGTTCAGTTAAACAAAAAATGAAGTAAAAAAGGAAGAATACAAATCAAATTCCAAAAATGTGTTTAAGGATCTGGAAAATAAATAAACTGTAAATATGAGAAACAATGCTTGAACAAATATTTTGTTGGAAACAGAGATGTTGCAGCCGACAAGAACAACTAAAATAAAAATTCAGAAGACCTAAGACAGCCGATAAAAAAGAGAAAAGATTTAAAAGTGAATGACAACAGGAGTCAGGAATAATTAACTGCACTAGACAAAATGGTTAAGAAACATCTACGTGACGATGTAAGAAAATAGGGAGCCAATCAAATACATCGGAATGATAAAACGCACTTAAGTTGGGTGGGTTCGGTACCTCACCAGGCAGGATGTCAAATGACGCTGTAACGACGAACCGGGACACCGTACAGTAAGTGTTCGAAGATTTCTTCAAAAATCTATACAGTGCACCTAAGAAAACGAACGTTTGGCTAATAGACCATGAGAGTCAGTGCAGTTCTGAATTACTACCATAAGAAGCATGGAAAGCAATTCTTGTAGAAAGAGAGAAAGAAAACTCTGGTAAAGATGAGGTAACACAATCTCCACTTTATTAAAGTTGGCACAACTGGCCGAATTCAGCTTTACAGGCAAATTTTCAAGTGCAGTATGTATCAGTATGTTCTAATATTATCCGATTGTTAAATGGCGAATATGGCACATTGGAACGCATGCACGTTATGTTCCCGCTCGCGGATCAGCTATGTTTTCCGTTTACTAATCGGCTAATAATGCAATATGTTAACACCTACTGGGTTTGAAAATGTTGTGTAGGGCCGAAATTGGCCAATCGTGCAAGCTTTACGAAAGCGCAATTTGTCAACAATAACCTAGGTAGAAACCTTTAAAGTATGGTACCCAACCTGAAGAAAATTACACTAAAAATTAATGATAACGAATAAAACTGTTGCTAAAATGGCTTGGAGTTAATTTGGGCGAACTGAATTCTGTATTCAGAAGTGAACTCCCAATGTGCCTTATATGTGAAGCCTGTAGCCAATGTTGTTTACTGCCAGCACCAATACAACTTACGGAAGTGACACATGAACATTAAATGCCAAGACGCTTAAAATTCCCCAACGCTTAAAACTGCCCAACAAATCAAGACGCATGTTGGATACAACAAGAAGAGACAGAAAAACAAATGGACAAGAGAAGATGCAACAGTAGGGGATGCGATAGTCACTGTTGACGGAATTGAAACGGAAACTTATCGACGTAAGGCGAGATGAAACGATGGAAGATGGACTATAGATTCTCTGCCACATCCATAGCGATAATAAAAGACCTACAGAACGACATAAAGGAAGATGGAATGGTGGCATAAAGAAATGATCAAGAAAATTTCACTGCATAAAGCTGAAGATCGTAATGGAGAAGTCTGTGACCTTTATCCAGCATTAGACTATAAGAAATTGGCTGTTTCCGTTGATGATGATGATGACGATCTCAATGAAAATGCAACAACCAAGAAACGGAAAACAAAAAGAGAAAATTTAAAAACATAAAATTAAATAAACCCAGAAACGACATCAGGAATGAGAACATTGTCAAAACAGCGAAGAGTAAAAATATGGGACCATCCGACAGCGCACTTAATGAGTTACTGTTCTAGTAATGGAGGGCTAGTTTCATATCTCATCCTGCCAACTGCATTGGACCACTTTCCAACTTTTAGAAAGGTTTAAGCAGTTTTTCATAAAAATTGTGTACTTTTATATCTTTTCTTATAGCAGACATACTGTAAATAGATAAAAGAAATTTCAGCAGATTTTATAAAAACCTTTCGTTAATCAATTCATATGATTTACACTCATTTTTTCGTTGTAAAAATACAGTGCTCGTCGTTTTACAAGGAAATTATTTTGGTCACAAGTATTGAGTATCCAGTGGAGATCCTGTTTCACACAATTTCTTTTCATTTTATTTCACATTTTTGTCTAGTCACAATACCAAAGTGTTTTTATACACAAGAGCACAATTTTTTCAACACTTTTTTCAAACAAAAGACATTCTATATGCGCAGTACAATTTCCTACAGATCAATGCCAGACAACAGACTGCAGCCCGATTACAGACTAAATGCAGGCTAACTTAGACTGACTGATTTGCCGTGCATTCCGTTGTATGTGACAGTTTACGGTTTTCCAGAATGTTCTAGAAGCCATTTGTTCAAATTGAAGATTGCAGTGACGTCTGGTTTTTGTGTTACTGATAATTCTGACCAAAACTATGTCATTCTATGCTCACAAAAATTTGAGTAATAAAATAATATCAACAATTATCTTATACGGCTACGAAAATAAATCCAACGACTTTAAAATATGACACATCACAAAGTTTCCATATTTAGCTTTTACATCAAGATAAGTTGTTTCTGATGAAGTTAAGTGAGTTTGATGAACAATATAGTTTTGTTTAGCAGTACGTAAATTAAATTTGGAAACTAATCAAATACCCATGGTACTAATCATGAATTTTATGGGAAGTAATAAAAACCAGATTACGTTTTATACCCCTTGGCATTAGTTATGAGTTACATGGAAAAAATGAAAACTAGATTACGTTTTACGTATGTACATAGTCTCCCCTGAATCTAGACTATGAGTATTGTAAAGTAAAATTTGTAGAGTAACTAATTTTCGTAGCACGACATTATGGCGCAGAAACATGCAAAAATGTTAAACGTTGTCGACAATTTGGAACGGTATAAAATTTCGTCAGTGCAAGTGTATTGCGTAATTATGTGACAAACATGATTCGCATACTTGAAAACTGAATATGGGAATAAACATTACCGTAAAGAAAGTAGAACTGTAACCTTCGGTTGACACGGGAAGTCGCCGTAAATTTTGGTTTTGTTTCTCTTTGGTTTCCCTAAAGCCTTTTAGGCCGCTACTGAGATCCTTCCTTCGGTATGCATAGGTCTGATTTCTTAACTCCTCCTTGATTTGTCCCTAGTGAACTAGATGTTGACGGCGCGTTAGCTTCTAGTTTCCTCCCTATGGAGACAAAACAGGTTACTTATTACGTCACTATAAATCTGGATGTAGACGCTGAGCCGCAGAAATTACTACTCAGAGCAATTTGCTTCAGTATTTCTTTCATTTTCTTTAAACGCTGAAGTTTTTTTTTTTTTAGAGTCTGCTTCCTGTCAATTTTCTCTGGCACAGAGTTTCAATTGTTTGCTGCTTTGCTGACAGACAGCGACGAAGTCTCAGACTTTTTTCCGTACAGCCACCTGACTTTCGCAAGGCTGTTTCGTAACAGCGGCTACCCAGTACCTGCCACTTGTTGGGCAGGTATAATTTTCCAGATTGCAAGCTGACGCGTCACCGGCGCAAAGCGTGCTTTTTAAGGTCGATGTGATGAAGCAAGATATCGCTGATGTTTATAGGTAAGAATCCTGATGTTATTTAGTACAGTTTACGTTCTTTGCTAGTTTAAGATAGTTAAAACATGAGAATGCTTTATTTTATGGAGTATGCCTAGAGAAAAGCTCAAAATGAGATCTGCAGCTCTGGGCATAAAGCAAAAAAGAAATCTGCGAACAACAAAACCACTTTGCCTCTCACTCCCGTAGCATCTTCGCTTCACTGACGCAGTCAAAAAAGCGCTCACAGTGCAGTCTCCTAGGATAAAACGGTGTATCATATCTCGTACTTTGGTCGCCTGGACATTGGTTCCTCACATTCTTCTTCCAAGACCAGAATGGGGTCACTCTGTCTCAAAAGCTAGCTACTGAGGCGTTGTTCCGACGGGGAACGGAGTAGAGTTGAAGTCAAGGAAAGTGTATGGTGGATGTTTCATAATATGTATCGTGCCTCTACGTGCCGTTACGTAAAATGTTACGATACGTGGTCATGCGTCGATGGGAAGGTGGCTGAATGCAAGTCATGTGCAACAACTCGCAGCAGGTGAATCCCCCGCCCATTGCCTTGAAGGGGCTGCTTCCAGCGTCTGAGACGAGACGAAATGCTGACGACACACCTTCCGTATTGGCCATTGCCCTTTGACCTACAGATTCCCTTCTCCGTTGAGACATGCACGTGTTGTGTGTCCAGTATAGGATTCACTATTTTATTTTCAAGCATGCTCAATGGTCACTAATGTGAGGAATGTATTATCAGTTTAAATTTTCATAATTGTCTAGAACTGTAAGGATTCTAGCTAATAGTCATGTAAATAACTAATTTAGAATACAATAAATGTCATCATTGTTGTTCAACTGCCAGAAACATACACAGGGGTGTTCGGAACATCCCGCGCCAGTCCTAATGAAACAAAAATCAACAGTTACCAAGTCTCAATTTTTTTAAATGTTACATCTGTTTCATTGTTATCACATTTCATGTTACATTAAGCGGATTCATTATTCTCTAGTACCGCTCTTCTGACTGCATTCCAAGTAAAATAAAAGTCTTGAAGTCAGTTTGCTTTCTGTCAGTGTACAGTAAGAACTCAATCTACACGTGTCTACATATGAAGAAAACGAAAAAACACGGACATTACTCGAAGAAGTTGACGCAAAAGAAACATATGATAAATTAGATTCTGACTCATGTGATGACTGCGAAGAACAAGAACATGAAAATCCTACAGAGATTTATGGTGACGAATTTCTAAATCGTTGTTCGAGCGCTTCCTTTTGTTTTATTGAGAAGGTATGTTCGAAAAACTTGTTGTTTTGGTCCTTATTCCGAAGACTGGTTCGATGCAATTCGCCATGCTACTCTATCTTCTTCAGGCCTCTTCATCTCCGAATAATAACTGCAACCTACATCCTTTTCAAGCTGCTCGTTGTATTCATCTCTTGGTCTCCCTCTACAATTTTTATCTCCGCTCCCCCCCCCCACCCCACCTCATTTCATTCCAGCACCAAATTTATGGTCAGTTCTCAGAACTTCTCCTATCAACCGATCCCTTCTTTTAGTCAGTTTGTGCCATAAATTTATTTTTTTCCCAATTTTATCCAGCGTCTCCTCATTAGTTGCATTATTTACCCATTCAAATTTCAGTATACTGCTGTAGCACCGCATTTCAAAACCTTCTATTCTCTTCTTGTCTGATCTGCTTGTCGTCCACATAAAGGACTTCCTAACACTCAAATCTACAATCCTGCCATTGCCAGTATCCATTTTATATCCTCTCTACGTCGGCCACCATCACTTATTTTAATGCCCAAATTGCGAAACTCATATACAACTTTTAGTGTTTCGTTTCCTAATTTGATTCCCTCAGCAACATCTGATTTTATTCGACTACGTTCCATTATCCTCATTTTGTTTTTGTTGATGTTCAAGTTATATCCTACTTTCAAGACACTGCCCATTCCACTGAACTGCCCTTCCAAGTCTGTTGCTGTCCCTGACAGAGTTATAATGTCATCGGCAAACCCTTAAGTATCTGTTTCTTCTCCCTAAACCTTAATTCTTTCTCCAAATTTTTCTTTAGTTCTCTTTACTGCTTGCGCATGGTACGAACTGAATAACATCTGGAGTAGGCTACAGCTCTGTGCCACTCCCTTCTCGACCACTGCTTCCCTTTCATGCCCTTCAACTCTTATAATTGCCGTCTGGTTTCTGTACAAGCTGTAAACAGCGTTTCGCTCCCTGTATTATACCCCTGCTTCCATCAGAATTTCAAAGTGTGTATTCCCATCAACACTGTCAAAAGTTTTCTCTAAGTCTACAAATACTATGGTACAACCAATCCCTTCTTTTAGTCATTTTGTGCCACAAATCTCTTTTTTTTTCCAATTTTAGCCAGCATCTCCTCATTAGTTACATGATCTACCCATCCAAACTTCAGTATACTTCTGTAGCAACGCATTTAAAAATCTTCTATTTTCTTCTTGTCTGAGCTGCTTATCGTCTGTCTTCTAACCTGTCTTCTAAGAGAAGTCGGAGGGTCGGTACTGCCTCATTTGCCTCTGAATTTCTCCGGAATCCAAACTTATCTTTCCCGAGTCGGCTTCTACTAGTTTTTCCACTCTTCTGTAAAGAATTCGTCTTAGTATTCTGCAACCATGAGTTATTGAACTGATAGTTCGGTAATATTCGCACCTGTTATCACCTGCTTTCTTTGGAATTGAAATTACTATATTCTAGAAGTCTGAGAGTATTTCGCCTGTCTCATACGTCTTGCACAACAATGGAAGAATTTGTCGTGGCTGGCGCTCCCAAGGCTATCAGTAGTTCTGACGGAATGTCTTCTACTCCCAGGGCATTGTCTCGACTTAGATCATTCACTACTCAATCAAATACTTCTCGCAATATCATCATCTCATCTTCACCCATGTCCTCTTCCATTTCTATAATGTTGCCTTGTGAAGCCGCTATATACACTCCTTCCACCTATCAGCTTTCCTTTCTTTGCTTCGTACTGGTTTTACATCTCCGTCCTCTTCCATTCCTGTAACGCTGCCTTGTATAGCTCCTGTATATAACAATTCCACTATTCAACTGGTTTTACATCTGAGCTCTTGATACACATACAGCTGTTTCTCTTATCCCCAAAGACTTCTTCATTCTCCTATAAGCAGCACGTATTCTTTCCACTGGTGATATATGAGTCTATATCCTTTCATTTGTCTTCTAGCATTCCTGCTCATCTATTTTGCAATTCCTTTCAATCTTATTTTTAGACTTTTGTATTCTTTCTCGCCTGCTTCATTTACTGGCATTTTTATATTTTCTCCTTTCAACAGTTAAATTCAATGTGTCCTGTGATATCCAAGGATATCTACAATGCTTTGTCTTTTTACCTGTTTGATCCACTGTTTCCTTCACTATTTCATCTCTCAAAGCTACCCATTCGTCTTCTACTGTATACATTTCCCCTGTTGTTTTCAATCGTTGCCTAATGCTCCCTATGAAACTCTCAGCAACATATGGTTCTCTCGGCTTCTGGTCCCATCTCCTTAATTTACTATCTTCTTTGCAGTTTCTTTATTTTTAATCCAAATTTCATATCCAATAGCCCTTAGAGTCCACATGTGCTTCTAGAAATGTGTTATACTTTAAAATCTGGTTCCGAAATCTCTCTCATCATTATATAATCAATCTGAAATCTTCTTTCCATTACCAACCACAACAGCAGAGCTGCCTCCATGGTGCCTTCACTTTTCCTAAAGTCAGACTGATCGTTATCTAAGAGATCCTCAATTTTCTTGTCCAGTCTTCTGTACATTACTCTAGTCAGCAGCTATCAGGCTGATCGTGTGACAATTCTCGCACATGTCGGCCGAACGTCTGATGGCATTCGTTAGTGTCAAACATTCTACAAACGAAAGTGAAAAGTCGTTTTGTTCCTACTTCCCCCAATTCTTTTATGAATTCCTATGGTATGTTATCTACCCCTTCTGCTATATTTACTCTTAAGTCGTCCAAAAGCCTTTTAAATTCTGCGTCTAATACTGAACTGCCTATCTGTTCCTTCTCGACACCTGTTTCTTCTTCTGTCACGTCATAAGACAAGACCTCCAGCTTACAAAGGCCTTCAATGTACTCCTTCAACCTATCAGCTCTTTCTTCTGCATTTAACAGTGGAATTGCCATTGCACTCTTAATGTTACCATACTTGCTTTTAATTTCACCTATACCTGTTTTGACTTATGTAAATGCTGAGTCAGTCCTGAAAATCATTCCTTTTTCGATCCCTTCACCTTTTTCAAGCAGCCATTTTGCCTTAGCTTCCCTGTGCTTACAATTAATCCCATTCCTAAGTGGCTTGTATTTCAGTATTCCTGGATTTCCCTGCACAGTTTTGTACTTCCTTCTGTTGTCGGTCAGCTGAAGTATTTCTGCTGTTATCCATAGTTTCTTCGTTGTTACCTTCCATGCACCTAGGTTTCTCTTTCCAATTTTTGTGACTGCCTTTTTTAAAGATGTCCATCCTTCTTCAGCTGAACTGCCTAGTGATCTATTACAGCAGTATCTATGGCCTCAGAGAATTTCGAGCATATCTGTTCGTTGCTTAGTACTTCCGTATCCCACTTCTTTGCCCACTGATTCTGTCTGACTACTGTCTTAAGCCACAGCCTACTCTTCATCATTACGGAACAGTGACCTACATCTGTATCTACTCCTGAGTACGCATTACAGTCCAGTATGTGATTTCGAAGTCTCTGTCTGACCATGAAGTAATTTTTTCGAAGTACGTCTCCTCCTCTTGCGATTATTGAACAGAGTATTCATACTAACGACATCTTGGGTTTCGAGTGTTCTGCCGGATATCAGCGTCGTACTGCACGATATTTCGGTAGCGTATCCTGGTACCTTCATCAGGCGCGACCTGAGACTACTCCTCGAGTGGACCTGGCCCTAATTCTGGACCAGGTTCACTCGAGTAGTAGTCTCTGGTCGCTCCTGATGAAGGTAACGGGTTACGTTACCGAAATATCGTGCAGTACGACGCTGATATCCGGCAGAACACCCGACAACCCAAGATGTCATTAGATCGCCGGGAAAGCCTGAAGAATTACATTCATACTACTAACTGATATTGACGGCAAAACTCAATTACGCTTCCTCCTCTCTCTTTCCTGCTACCAAGCCCATATTCTCCCGTAAACCTTTCTTCTACTCCCTCCCCTATCACCGCATTCCAATCCCTCATGAATATTAGATTTTCAACTTCCTTTAAGGGCTGAACTGCCCATTATTATTCTCATATAATTCCTCTTTCTCTTCATCTTCCGCTTACGACGTCGGCATGTACACCTGAACTATTGTGGTCTGTGTTGGCTTGCTGTCGATTCTGATGAGAACGAACTTGTCACTGAACTGTCTACAGAAACTCATTCCCTGCCCTATCTTCCTGTTCATAACGAATTCTATTCCCTTTATATTATTATATTCTGCTACTAATGATATTCAGGGGAGGTGGCTAGGGGAGGGGGGAAATCTATAGCCCCCCTCCCCCCCCCCCCGCAATGTAGTATCATATTACATTGGACAAAATTATTTCAAAAATCAGCGAATATATTACTTCAACAGATTCAATCACATTTTATATACACTCCTGAAAATGGAAAAAAGAACACATTGACACCGGTGTGTCAGACCCACCATACTTGCTCCGGACACTGCGAGAGGGCTGTACAAGCAATGATCACACGCACGGCACAGCGGACACACCAGGACCCGCGGTGTTGGCCGTCCAATGGCGCTAGCTGCGCAGCATTTGTGCACCGCCGCCGTCAGTGTCAGCCAGTTTGCCGTGGCATACGGAGCTCCATCGCAGTCTTTAACACTGGTAGCATGCCGCGACAGCGTGGACGTGAACCGTATGTGCAGTTGACGGACTTTGAGTGAGGGCGTATAGTGGGCATGCGGGAGGCCGGGTGGACGTACCGCCGAATTGCTCAACACGTGGGGCGTGAGGTCTCCACAGTACATCGATGTTGTCGCCAGTGGTCGGCGGAAGGTGCACGTGCCCGTCGACCTGGGACCGGACCGCAGCGACGCACGGATGCACGCCAAGACCGTAGGATCCTACGCAGTGCCGTAGGGGACCGCACCGCCACTTCCCAGCAAATTAGGGACACTGTTGCTCCTGGGGTATCGGCGAGGACCATTCGCAACCGTCTCCATGAAGCTGGGCTACGGTCCCGCACACCGTTAGGCCGTCTTCCGCTCACGCCCCAACATCGTGCAGCCCGCCTCCAGTGGTGTCGCGACAGGCGTGAATGGAGGGACGAATGGAGACGTGTCGTCTTCAGCGATGAGAGTCGCTTCTGCCTTGGTGCCAATGATGGTCGTATGCGTGTTTGGCGCCGTGCAGGTGAGCGCCACAATCAGGACTGCATACGACCGAGGCACACAGGGCCAACACCCGGCATCATGGTGTGGGGAGCGATCTCCTACACTGGCCGTACACCACTGGTGATCGTCGAGGGGACACTGAATAGTGCATGGTACATCCAAACCGTCATCGAACCCATCGTTCTACCATTCCTAGACCGGCTAGGGAACTTGCTGTTCCAACAGGACAATGCACGTCCGCATGTATCCCGTGCCACCCAACGTGCTCTAGAAGGTGTAAGTCAACTACCCTGGCCAGCAAGATCTCCGGATCTGTCCCCCATTGAGCATGTTTGGGACTGGATGAAGCGTCGTCTCACGCGGTCTGCACGTCCAGCACGAACGCTGGTCCAACTGAGGCGCCAGGTGGAAATGGCATGGCAAGCCGTTCCACAGGACTACATCCTGCATCTCTACGATCGTCTCCATGGGAGAATAGCAGCCTGCATTGCTGCGAAAGGTGGATATACACTGTACTAGTGCCGACATTGTGCATGCTCTGTTGCCTGTGTCTATGTGCCTGTGGTTCTGTCAGTGTGATCATGTGATGTATCTGACCCCAGGAATGTGTCAATAAAGTTTCCCCTTCCTGGGACAATGAATTCACGGTGTTCTTATTTCAATTTCCAGGAGTGTATTTATGTAGAAATATAGGTTCCAATATATTTCAAACACATTTTAACAAAAGAATAAGAGCGGCAGATAGCTTACTATCTAAACCAATAAATATCATCTAACTTAAATTGAGAGTCGTATTATTTATTAACATACACTGGATTCATATTAATGTACGAGTACCACTTATAATAATCAAGAAAGCTAAATATGCCGGGTACAGCTTCCAACACTTAAATTGCTGAGTCCAGACAAAAACTTCGAAATCGCCGGACATCTGGGTCAAATCGTATTATTCTCCCGGGTACACAAATTCTGTAGACACGTTTTTACCCTGAACTCCAAAACAGTTACCAAAACCTACTTTAAGTAACAGCAAATTTTACCAATTTATCGGTGTAGACCCCAACTCTTCTTTTGTTAATTGTTAAGCGTCATTTCATTCCCTCGGAACCCTCCCCCACCGCTCGTGCCACTAGCCACCCCCCCCCCCTTGACCGACTTCTAGAACCGCCCCTGATGATGTTATCCAATACTCATCTAATCAGATCTCCTTGTCTTCTTCCCATTTCACTTCACTGACGGCCACTATATGTCGACTGAGGCTCTGCATTTTCCTTTTCAGATTTTTTAGCTTCCCTACCACGTTCAAACTTCTGACATTTCACGCTCCAATTCCTAGAACGATGCTCTTTCATTGGTTATTCTATCTTCTTTCATAGTCACCATACCCTTGGTAGTCCCCTCCCAGAGATCCGAATGGGGGACTAGTCCGGTATGTTTTGCCAGAGAAGAGATCATCATGACACTTTTCCACATATAGGCCACGTGCCTAGTGGATACACGTTTTGTGTCTTTAACGCAGTAGTATCCACTGCCTTCTGCAATCTCATGCCGTTGATCACTGCTGATTCTTCCGCTTTCTAGGGGCACTTTCTCACGCAAAGGGCAAGAGAGTGTGCTGAACCTCTGTCCGCTCTTCCTCCCTCTTTGACAAGGCCGTTGGCAGAACGAGCTTGACTTCTTCGGTCGCCATTGCCGATGATCTTTAATCAAAATCTGAGCAATGGCTAAGTTCGATCCGCGGGACCGAAGACGTTCTGATTACGTCTTAGACGCTATTACTACATTATCTCGATGCCAAGAAAGCCAGTGAAGTATGTCTAAAAATAAAGTCTAACGCTCTGTGATGCCAAGACAGGTACGCCCTTGCCATTGAGGCATACGTCGGAAAACAGTCACATGAGTCACACAAAGTTTCAAACTCGCTGCAAGAAGTAATTCGCCTGGCCAAGGCAGCTGAGAAGAGTGGATGAAATATAATAGCAAACAATTGTGTTACTCCTTCAATAAAATTCTTCAGGGTATCAGACCGCATCGTCATAATTTAAAATGCGCCAATGTTTCGGCCAGCGTTGCAGCTAGCCTTCATCAGGGCCTTACGTTTTATTGAAGAAGACAAGCCTACGCTTAAATTGGGTTACTATTTGCAGCTAATCTAAAGAGACACTGTAGAGGAGACTTACTTTGATTGAAACTGTTTGTAAAAATAAAACTGAACTTCGTCCTGAATTTTGAATGCGAAGGAACGTGAAGTAAACAGTAGCTTACTTCGATTTCAAAAGAATTTGGTAATCGTCTTTACGTGCCAAAAAAGAACAAGAAAGTGATACTTCGTTTATATATGCACTTCGCTAATAAGTTACATGACAGTGGAGGAGAGAAAAGTAACGCTGAAATTACCACAGTGTCACATTTCACGAAAACTGGAGTCATTACTCTGGATAAAATATGTACCATCTACTCTAGGTAAAGAAGAACGAGACGGCGACCCTGTGCAGTATTTTACCGTATCATGTCTACTTCTGGAATAAATGCTCAGATAATATTTACCAGAAATAATCAGACCAATGACATGCCCAGAAGGTTATTCCTACGAAAACTAGGAGTTCAACTAACACAATCAGTTATACACAAGAAAGCAATGACGGCACCCCTACCCAAATCCATCAAACAGAAACACACAAGACGATGAAAACCAAGGACCTTCAACAGAAGTACTTCTGCGTGCAGAGAGAATTGCGGACGGGGGAAGAAATAAGAACGGAAGCTGTAGAAAATGCCCAGAAGGTTTCTGTGCAAAGCATAAAAAATGTGTCCAAGCTATGTGGTTACAATATCTAATGGCTTTTTCGACAAAAAATATGTTTCTTATTCGAAATGATACATAAAATAATGTAGAAAATGTAGAAGTCGAAAATTACTGCTTTTATTACTATGTGTTGTGTTAATGTTTAAAGTAATATTACTAACGTATATGAAGTGTACAAAGCTATCGAAGAGTTGAACACTTCAGTACAATAAATTTTACAGCGTAGCTTCTTTTCACTATAACATTAATTAGGCTCTTAAACGTTGGGATGTTTCCAATTACCCGCGCTGGTACCAACATTATAATACAGTGTGCCAGACCATAACGGTTAAGTGGGAGGGATCGGACACATCAGTCTATTCGCTGAGGATCCTCTTGTCGACGAGCCCCTCCACCTGTGCTGCTCGCAGTGTCATCCACAAAAATAAAGTCAGTGCTGAATGCGTCCTTGAAAAGAGGCAGATGTGGAAGCAGTGCAGTGTCACGATGACGTTGACTGTTGATCGTACTATGTTCAGATGCGGATGCCAGTACACCTGTACAACATTATGACTCCTCACACAGTAACGTGTGGACCACCAATAAGATCATGTTCGACAATGTTCTCAAGAGCATTCCTTACCGTCATATGGACAGAGATGGTCCAGATGTTATGGTGTGGGGAGACACACTATTGCATGCACGTACTGCCCTCCAAATTTTGGAACACAGTAACATTACCTGTACTCAGTCCCCATGTGCACCCCTCCAGGATCATTGGTATGGATGACAGTGCGCATCCCCATCTAACTGTGCAGACGTAGGAGGTCTTGGAACGGAAGGATATTCAGCGAATCGACTGTCCTGCCCGTTCCCCCGACTTACATGCTATCGATGACACGTGGCACGCGTTGGAAGATGTGCAGGAGCGGCGGCGCGCCCACGTGCACCAGCGACCATCCAGAAGGTGTCAGCCGCGCTGTTGAAGGAATGGACGCCTTATCAACCTTGTGTTGTGTACATAGTTCCGCGTAGTCAGCGCGTACACAACTTTCCCACTAGAGCGCGCCCCACTAAGCACAACAGCGCAGGCGCAGCGCTCGTCCGTCTCCGCACTACGAGATGGCGCTGCCTTAGAGACGGACCAAATTCTGCTTCTGCCGATCCGCGTATTAATATGTAACGCAGCCAATGAGATTGCTGCTAACGTAGAACCTTTTCTCCTCGCTGATCACACTCGCGCAGTGATACATGAAGGCGGGAGGTATTATAACGAGTGTACAGACCTCCGATTAGTCAGTCTGAAGTTGTGTGCACCAGTCTGTACGAGTCTGCATTAGTCTGTACCAGTCTACAGTCAAGTTTCAGTTTGCACCTAAGAAGATTATCATATTCCTGTACATAGCCATGAAGATAAATGTATAGACACATTGTCAAGTATCAGAGATATGTGAGAAAAAGATTAACGTACCAAGACCAAAGGAACTTCAGATGGTCAATTGTAAACAGCATCCAGAATCAAGTTACGTAATGTCTATGCTTTTTATTATTTTAATAAATGTGTGTGAAAATTAATCAAGTTCTGTTTAAAGTTGATCACTGTCAATCTGCTACTCTAAGCATTTCTATCATCTGACCTAATGGCAGAAGATAAACACGCCACGATAAGACCACGAGACATATTGCTGACACTCGCCTACTTCGTAAGAGCGACAAGTCAAATAATGTGATGGTGTGTGTACCGAAGGTCTTACAGTACGCACACCACACTTTGTATCCAGAATGAGAGCGTGATGCAGAGCAGGCATTGCCGACCGTGTTGATCAAATGTATGAGGGTACAGCGCTGTAAGCGAACGCGAACCAATTTTCAAAAAATTAATACCAACTGCTATAGCAGCTGACATGTATTATGTACTAAGAATTTGCTCAACAATAATCTCCAACGGCCAAACAGTATAGGCAGATTCAAAAATAACAGGAACTTAACTACCAAAAAACTGTCACACCATGTTAAAATAAAACACAAACAGCAGCGTTTAGATTAAACTAAGAATATGTAGACGAAAAAAGTAAAGAGAACTGAAAACTACACTTGTATGCATTTCATCCTCGACGGTGTGTGAAAGACAAGCATCCCTTTGTTCACGGTAAACAGTTTCGACGAACAGGTCACGAAAATATGCCACTAGAATCTGGTGGCTGTTGAGATAACAATGATGATCAACGACATGACAATGCAGAAGCTAAAGGAAAACACACAGTGTTTACTTCACACGACATGTGGCTTGTGTCTGAAAAAGTGTGATGATGAACTCTCCAGTGACAAACGATTCCGGGTTATTCTTCCATTCAGATCTCTGGGAGAAGACTACAAAGTGAAAGGTGACCATGAGAAAAATATCACATAAGCAACGAAAAGGTAACATACTACGAGTCGGAGAGTGAAATGTCAGAAGTTTCACTGGGTTAAAGGAACTACAGAATCTGGAAACGGAAATGTAAAGCCTCCACCTAGGCATAGTGGTGATCAGTGAAGTGCAATGGAAGGAACATTAGGAATCTGGTCAAACGAATATAGGGCAATAGCAACGACAGCAGGAAACGGTGTAAAGGGAGTAGTATGCGTTATGAATAGGAAAGTGGCGGAGAGGGGAGTTACAGTGATGAATTTAGTGGTGGGAGTGTTCTCATAAGAATCGACATCAGACAACGTCAACAATAATAGTTCGTGTTTACGAGTTGACGGCAGAAGCAGAAGATGAAAAGGTAAAGAAAATGTATAAGGATACTGAACCTGTAATTGAATATAGGAAGGAAAATGACAATAACAATCGTGGGAGATCGGAATGTAACAGTAGTGGAAAGAAGACAGAGTTACGAGAAAACATGGGCTTGATAGTAGGAATGAGAAAGGAGAAAGGTTAATTGAGTTATGCAATGGTTTTAGCTAGTGAGAGTGGATAAACTGTTCAGAAATCACAAGAGGAGAGGGTATACTTGGAAAAGGCCCGTGACACGAAAAAATTTGAACTAGATTACAGCATGCGCAGACAGAGATACCGAAATCAGAATGTGAGAGATACCTAGGAACAGAAACTCACGCGGAACAAAACTTAGTAATGATGAAGACTAGACCGAAACTTAAGAGAATCTTCAGCAAGAATCAGTGTGAAAAGAAATGGGCTACTGAAGTTCTGAATAATTATGAGACACCTTTTAAGTTCCCTAAGGGTGCAGATCGATAGCGAACACCACAGTAGGGAGTTCAACTGAAGGGCAATGAACAACTCTCAAAAGGGCCATCAGATAAGTTGCAAGATAACCACAGGTACAAGAAAAGTAACTACGAAGAAACCTTGGATAACAGAAGAGAAACTTCAGTTGATCGATGAGAGAAGAAGGTTAAAAAATTTACAACAACATAGGTCACTTAGGAATGAAAATAATAGGATGTGCAGCGAAGCCAAAGCGAAATGATTACAGCAAAAATGTGAAAAAATCCAATAACAAATAATCGGAGAACGGGCTGATTCAGCATACAGAAAATTCAAAAAAACATTTGGAGGAATTAAAAGCAAGTGTGTTAACAATAAGAGTGCAATGGCAATCACTCTGTTAAACGCAGAAGAGACGGAAAGAGAGAGATAGAGAGAGCAGATAGGTGGAAAAGGTACACTGAATGCACCTATGACGAGGGGGAATTGTCTGATGACGTGATAAAACACATGGAACTGGATATAGAAGACCGAGAGGTTCCAGGATTAGAGTTTAGCAAAACTTTTTAAGATTTGCCGTCAAATAAGGCGTAAGGGATTGATAACAATCCTTCGTAGCTTCTAAAATAGTTGTGGGAAAGGCAACAAAACGACTATTCCAGTTCGTGTGTAGAATCTACAACAATGTACACGAACTATCAGACTTTCAGAAAAATGCCATATACCCAAATCCGAAGATAACAAAGATAGATAAATTCGAGAATAGTCGTACAATCCGCTTAACATTCCATGCCTCCAAGCTGCTGACAAGAACAATGTTCAGAAGAACGGAAAAGAAATACGATGAACTGTTATGTGGCGTTCAGTTTTGCATTCGTGCAGGTAAACATACCAGGGAGGTAGTTCTAACGTCGAGCTTGGTAATGAAAGCATAGCATTGGAAAAATACATTCATTGGATTTGTCGACGTAGAAAAAACTGTTCGACACCGTAAAATAGTACAAGATGTTCGATATTCCCAGAAAAATGCGCGTAAGCTAGAGGGTAAGATGAGTAATAAAACAGGTACAACAACCAACCAAGCTCAGTAAGAAAGGAATACCAAATAATGCTCAGATTAAATATGGTGTGAGAGAGGCGTACTGTCTTTCTCCTCAACCGTTCAATCTATACATCGAAGAAATAATGATGGAAATAAAGGAAAGGTCCAAGAGTAGGATTAAAACTCGGGGCGAAAGGATTTCAGTGATAAGATCCGCTGATGGCGTTGCTATCCTCTATGAAAATGAGGAAGAATTACAAGACCTGTTTAATGGAATGCACAGTTTAATGAGTACGGAGTAAGGATTGAGAGAAAAACCCAAGAAAGACGAAATCAATGAGGAATAACAGTAATGAGGTAAGGGAGTCACTTAATATCAGAACTGGAGACAATGAATCAGACGAAGTGAAGGAGATCTGCTACACTGGAAGCAAAACAAACCGTGCAAGACGAAGTAAGGAGTACATAAAAAGCAAAAAGCAGAGTAGCACCCGGTAAAATGGCATTTCTGACCGAGAGAAGGCTATTAGTATCAAATAAACGTCTTAGTTTGAGGAAGAAACTTTTGAGAATAAACCCGTGGACCAAAGCACTGTACGGTAGTGAATCAAAACTGGAACAGAAGAGAATCAATGCGTTTGAGATGCGAAGCTAAGGAATGTTGAAAATTACGCGGACTGCTCTACATCTATCTACATGGTTACTCTGCAATTTATACTTTAGTGCCTGGCAGAGGGTTGATCGAACCATTTTCATACTACTTCTCTACCATTCCAGTCTCGAATGGCGCGTGGGAAAAAGGAACACCTAAATCTTTCCGTTCAAGCTCTGATTTCTCTCTACGTAGGTGAATGTCAACAAAATATTTTCGCATTCGCAGCCCATTACAAACAGTATTGTAAGGTGCTTAAAAAAGTTATTAGGAAGGCAAAAAGTATGTCGTATGCAGATAGAATTGCTAAGTCTCAGGATAAAATTAAAACCATATGGTCAGTCGTAAAGGAAGTGACTGGTCTGCAGAGACAGATCGAGAATATAGAATCAGTGCGTAGTGGGGATGTCCGTGTTGCTGATAAGTCGCATATATGTACAGTACTTAATAATCACTTTCTGAATATAGCAGGTGAACTAAATAGAAACCTAGTCCTAACAGGGAATCATATAGCACTCTTAGAAAAAAGTGTTCCGAGACTGTTACCTGAAATGCTCCTCCATGATACTGACAAGAGGGAGATTGAGTTAATAATTAAATCACTAAAGACCAAGAACTCTCATGGATATGACGGGGTATCTAGCAGAATACTGAAGTATTGTTCCACGTATGTTAGCTCAGTACTTAGCCATATCTGTAACTTTTCCTTTAGGAGTGGTCGGTTTCCTGACCGATTAAAGTACTCGGTAGTGAAGCCACTTTATAAAAAGGGAGACAGGGATAATGTTGACAATTATAGACCTATTTCTATGCCATCGGTGTTTGCTAAAGTTATCGAGAGGGTTGTATATACAAGGTTACTGCAGCATTTAAATTCACATAATTTGCTGTCAAATGTACAGTTTGGTTTTAGAAATGGCTTAACAACTGAAAATGCTATAGTCTCTTTTCTCTGTGAGGTTTTGGATGGATTAAATAAAAGGTTGCGAACGTTAGGTGTTTTCTTTGATTTAACGAAGGCTTTTGACTGTGTTGACCACAAAATATTACTGCAGAAGTTGTAACATTATGGAGTAAGGGGAGTAGCTTACAATTGGTTCGCCTCCTACTTTAAGAACAGAAAGCAGAAGGTAATCCTCCGCAATATTGAGAGTGGTAATGATGTTCAGTCCCAATGGGGCACTGTTAAATGGGGCGTTCCCCAAGGGTCGCTGCTGGGGCCACTGCTGTTTCTTATTTATATAAATGATATGCCTTCTAGTATTACAGGTGATTCAAAAATATTTCTGTTTGCTGATGACACCACCTTGGTAGTGAAGGATCTTGTGTGTAATATTGAAACATTATCAAATAATGTAGTTCATGATATAAGTTCGTGGCTTGTGGAAAATAATTTGATGCTAAATCACGGTAAGACTCAGTTTTTACAGTTTCTAACTCACAATTCAACAAGAACTGACATTTTAATCAGACAGAATGGGCATGTTATAAGCGAGACGGAACAGTTCAAGTTCCTAGGCGTATGTATAGATAGTAAGCTGTTGTGGAAAGCCCATGTTCAGGATCTTGTTCAGAAACTAAATGCCGCTTTATTTACCATTAGAACAGTATCTGAAATAAGTGACACTTCAACACGAAAAGTAGTATACTTCGCATATTTTCATACGCTTATGTCATATGGTATTATTTTTTGGGGTAATTCTTCTGATTCAAAAAGGGTATTTTTGGCTCAAAAACGGGCTGTTCGAGCTATGTATGGTGTAAGTTCGAAAACCTCTTGTCGACCCCTATTCAATAGTCTGGGAATTTTGACATTGCCCTCACAGTATGTATTTTCTTTAATGTCGTTTGTTGTTAGCAATATTAGCTTATTCCCAAGAGTTAGCAGCTTTCACTCAGTTAATACTAGGCAGAAATCAAATCTGCATGTGGAATGCACTCCCTTGACTCTTGTGCAGAAAGGAGTGCACTATTCTGCTGCATCCATTTTCAATAAGCTACCACAAGAACTCAAAAACCTTAGCAGTAGCCCAAACACTTTTAAGTCTAAACTGAAGAGTTTCCTCATGGCTCACTCCTTCTATTCTGTCGAGGAGCTCCTGGAAGAGCTAAAAAATTAAGCAAATTCCAGTGTTACATTCTTGATTTTCTTTATTTAAACTAACGACTTGTCGCCTGAATATATTTCTTATATTTCATTTCATCTGTTTCTACAATCGTGTTATAATTTCATGTATTGACTCGTTCCATGACCATGGAGACTTCTCCTAAATGTGGTCCCACGGAACAATAAGTAAATAAATAAAAAAAAAGTTGGTGATTGAAATTTAGTAAATAGATCTCGCTGCAAAGAAAACCGCCTTTGTTTCAGTGACTGTCACCCCAACTCGCGAATCATATCAGTGCCACTCTCACCCCTATTGCGCGATAACACGAAATGGGCTGCCCTTCTTTGCACTTTTTTGATGTCCTCCGCCAATCCTACCTGGTAAGGATCCCACACCGCGCAGCAATATTCCAGCAAAGGACGGACAAGTGTAATGTAGGCTGTCTCTCTAGTGGGTTAGTCGTATCTTCTTTCTGCCAACAAAGCCCAGTCTTTGTTTCGCCTTCCCTGCAACATTATCTATGTGGCCTTTCCAACTTAAGTTGCTCGTAATTGTAATTTCTAGGTATTTAGTCGAATCGATACCCCTTAGATTTGTGCGATTTATCGTATACCCACAATTTATCGGATTTCTTTTAGTAACCATGGGGATGACATCGCACTTTTCTTTGTTTAGTGCCATTTGCCACTTTTCGCACCATACAGAAATTCTCTCTAGATCATTTTATAATTGGAATTGATCGTCTGATGATTTTACTAGACGGTAAATTATAGCATCATCTGCAAACAATCTAAGGGGGCTGCTCAGATTATGACCTAGATCATTTATGTAAATCAGAAACAGCAGAGGTCCTATGACACTACCCTGCGGAACACCAGATATCACTTCAGTTCTGCTCGATGATTTACCGTCTATCACTACGAACTGTGATCTCTCTGAGAGGAAATCACGAATTCAAACTCAGACGATACTCCATATGCACGCAATTTGATTAATAGTCGCTTGTGAGGAACGGTATCAAAAGCCTTCTGGAAATCTAGGAATATGGAATCGATCTAAGATCCCTTGTCAACAGCACCCATACGATATTTTATGAATCCGTGTTGGTTATGTATCAATAAGTCATTTTCTTCAAGGTGATTCACAATGTTCGAGTACAGTATACGCTCCAAAATCCTACTGCAAATTGAGGTCAGTGATATGCGTCTGTAATTCAATGGGTTACTCTTATTTCCTTTCTTGAATATTGGTGTGACCTGTGCTATTTTCCAGTGTTTAGGAACAGACCATTCGTCAAGTGAGCTGTTGTATATGATTGCTAAGAAAGGCACTATTGTGTCTGCATACTCTCAGAGGAACCTGATTGGTATACCATCTGGACCGGAAGACTTGCCTTTCTTAAGTGATTTGAGTTGTTCCGCAACACATAAGATATCTACTTTTATGTCACTCATGCTAACAGCTGTTCTGATTTCGAATTCTGGAATATTTACTTCATCTTCTTTCGTGAAGGAATTACGGAAAACTGTATTGACTGTTTTTTGCCACTGATGTACTTAACATACGACCAGAATCTCTTTGGGTTATCTACCATATTTTGAGACAATGTTTCATAGTGGAAACTATTAAAAGCATCTCGCATTGACGTCCGCACTAAATTTCGAGCTTCCGTGAAACTTAGCCAGTCATGGGGATTTTGCGTTCTTCTGAATTTGGCACGCTTTCTTCGTTACTTCTGCTTCTGATTAGGTAAGAAATGAGGAGGTTCTCCACAGAATCGGTAAAGAAAGGCATATATATGGAAATTAATGACAGGAAGACGGGACAGGATGATAGGGCGTGTATTAAGCCATCAGGGCATAAATCCCGCGGTACTAGAGACAGTTGCCGCAGAAGTAGCAGAGATTGAAATACTACTAACAAATAATGGAGTCCGTATTGTAAATACTACACTAAGATGAAGAGCCTGACAGCCTGCCAGGGTGGCCGAGCAGTTCTAGGCACTGCGGTCTTGAACGGCGCGACCGCTACGGTCGCAGGTTCGAATCCTGCCTCGGGAATGGGTGTGTGTGATGTCCTTAGGTTGGTTAGTTTTAAGTAGTTCTAAGTTCTAGGGGACTGAAGACCTCAGAAGTTAAGTCCCATAGTGCTCAGAGCCATTTGAAGAGGCTGACACAAGAGAGTAATTCGTGGAGGGCTGCATCAAACCCGGCAGTTCAAAAAAATAAAAAATGCCGACCGCAGGACAGTACCAACGCTCCGCCTAGTGCGCCAGTTGGAAAACTCACGATCGCTGGTGACTGGTTCTTTTGAAAGCTGAAATACTTCCTGTCACAAGACATGTACTCACAGTTGCGAATATGAACCACCTTCGGCTGTATATTAGAACGATGGTAATGAAAATTTGTGCCAAACTGGGACACGAACCCGGATTTCCCGCTTTGCGTTAGCCGTCGCATTGATCCCGTGGATTGACCGTGAACGAATCTTGGTCACAGCCAAAATTCCGTACGTCGTCATCTTTGCGTCACAACATGCACTCGTACGTTACGTAAATTCCCGTACAAAATGTACACATTTGTTGAACATCAAGGACCGACATTACTGACCATTAAAATTGCTACACCACGAAGATCACGTGCTACAGACGCGAGATTTAACTGACAAGAAAAAGATGCTGTGATAAGCACGTGATTAGCTTTTCAAAGCATTCACACAAGGTTTGCGCCGGTGGCGACACCTACAACGTGTTGACATGAGGAAAGTTTCCAACCGATTTCTCATACACAAACAGCAGTTGACCGGCGTTGCCTGGTGAAACGTTGTTGTGATGCCTCGTGTAAGGAGGAGAAATACATACCATCACGTTTCCGACTTTGATAAAGGTCGGATTGTAGCCTATCGCGATTGCGCTTTATCGTATCGCGACATTGCTGCTCGCGTTGGTCGAGATCCAATGACTGTTAGCAGAATATGGAATCGATGGGTTCAGGAGGGTAATACGGAACGCCGTGCTGGATCCCAACGGCCTCGTATCACTAGTAGTCGAGATGACAGGCATCTTATCCGCATGGCTGTAATGGATCGTGCAGCCACGTCTCGATCCCTGAGTCAACAGATGGGGACGTTGGCAAGACAACAACCATCTGCACGAACAGTTCGACATTTGCAGCAGCATGGGCTACCAGCTCGGAGACCATGGCTGTGGTTAGCCTTGACGCTGCGTCACAGACAGGAGCGCCTGCGATGGTGTACTCAACGACGAACCTGGGTGCACGAATGGCAAAACGTCATTTTTTCGGAATCCAGGTTCTGTTTACAGCATCATGATGGTCGCATCCGTGTTTGGCGACATCGCGGTGAACGCACATTGGAAGCGTGTATTCGTCATCGCCATACTGGCATATCACCCGGCGTGATGGTATGGGGCAGCATTGGTTACACATCTCGGTCACCTCTTGTTCACATTGACGGCACTTTGAACAGTGGACGTTACGTTTCAGATGTGTTACGACCCGTGGCTCTACCCTTCATTCGATCACTGCGAAACCCTACATTTCAGCAGAATAATGCACGACCGCATGTTGCAGGTCCTGTACGGGCCTTTCTGGATACAGAAAATGTTCGACTGCTGCCCTGGCCTGCACATTCTCCAGATCTCTCACCAATTGAAAACGTCTGGTCAATGGTGGCCGAGCAACCGGCTCGTCACAATACGCCAGCTGTACGTGTACACGCCATCCAAGCTCTGTTTACCTCAATTCCCAGGCGTATCAAGGCCGTTATTACGACCAGAGGTGGTTGTTCTGGGTACTGATTTCTCAGGATCTACGCACCCAAACTGTGTGAAAATGTAATCACGTCATTTCTACTATAATATATTTGTCCAATGAATACCCATTTATCATCTACTGATTTCATGCCGCTCATGTAACATAATTGGCGTGCCTTTCTTTCTTCATGACAATTCCAGCTACACACTGAAGGTGCAACGAAGACGCCTATGTAGTATTTTTGATGGGAACTGTTTGATCATCCATCGTACAGCGCGAACATGACTTCGCTGATTTTAATATCTTCGCTCACATGAACCGCCGGCTATGAGGAGGGCATTTTGTTCCGGAGAACGAGCTGCAGATCAGCGTACGGATTAGTCAGAAATAACAGGCGGCTGCCTTCTATGGCCAGGGTATTGGAAATTTGGCACCACTCTGCGACAAATGTGTAAGTCGGAGTGGCGACTATGCAGAAAAGTATAGCTACATGTTTCAGATAAAACACCTATGATTTTCACTGTTGTTTCCATTCGGAACCGATCGGAGTTTGGAAGAAAAATATCGAATTCTGTAATAATACTAAAAAGTTTCAAAATGTGACGAACACGTAAAACCAGTAATAAGAAAGGCGAATGCAGGTTCTTTGAGTTGTTGGAAGACTTCCGGAAATGTGCTGTTTCTGTAAAACAAATTTCACACAAAACTCTATGACGACCAATTCTATTTCACCAGCATTTCAAGTCCCTATCAAGTAGTGATGACAACAGACATCAAAGAAATTGAGACACGCACTGCTAGGATCATAAGAGATTGGTGTAGTCCATATGAAAATGCAACAGAAATGCTCGTGGAACTTAAATGGGCATCTACGAAACAAAGTCGACATGGTGCTCGAAAAACAGTTTTGGATTAAGTTAAAGAACTAGTATTGGACGTCTGACTCATTCTGCTGCCTCTATCGTACATCTTGTGTAGCGATTATGAGAGTAAGACAGGAGATATTAAGACGCGTGCAGAGGAACACAGACCATTTTCCCTTGCTCAATACTCGTATGCAATAGTACTGGAAGTCCTTAATATTGGTACGAAGTACCCTCCGGAGTGGCTTGCGGTGTATACATGTAAATATGTAAATCTCGGTGTAGAGTTCGTTGTAGTTAGAGAAGATACTGACATTGTTGTGTAAGACAATTTGTTCATAGTTGTGTAGCTCATTACCAAGTGGAACCTGTAGTGTGAACCTGTGTGAGTATAGTGCGCAAAAAAAAAAAAAAAAAAAAAAAAAAAAAAAAAAAAAAATTCTTTGAGATAACAGAGTGTCGATTTTGTGTCCACTGATATAATGCTTTGAAGGTAGATTAGTGGCTTCGAATATATGAATGATGCGTTCTCATATAGTTGATATTTGAAGTAAGTAATTATTGAACGTAAAACTGCTTTTGCGCTGTACTGGTTTAATGTGTAAAGAAATGGAGAGTGGCATCCAAGCAATGCAAGATAAAGCTGTCATCACCTTGAAGGTTCGCGTGATGACCAGTGTGTTTCGTTAGGTAAGGTCCTGTAGGAGGAGGCACGCCCCCTCCTTTCTCTTATCTTCGTACTGACTTACACAACCGGTTACCGAGAGGTAGATTATAGCTTGGACTCGAGGTCACTGTGTAAATATTTTTAGGTGGAAGAGCGGGAAAGTGGCAGAAAAGTCCATGGACCTGCTGGAAATCGATCCTTAGACCGAATTTACGGTCCGGCATCCAGCAAAGTGGCCATTGGACCACACTTCATGTACCCACAAAACCATGAAAAACGTTCCCGCCAGTGTCTATGAGATCTGGAAAAGGTTTTTAATTGAACGTTGAACCTTTACACTTTTCTTCCATCATAAGTATCAAATCCCGCTACTTTTGAAATTTAGCCACTTTCAAATAATTTACAATAGCTTTGGAGTATGAGCGTATTTTATACAGACATCGAAAAAAGTTTTAACCAAACATCTGCGTCATGAAAATAAATAAAAATATGATCACGTTTCTGCTGATAGAGTAACAAACTCTGATAATGTAAAACTATGTAATGATGAGTGTAATTTGTTATTTAAAGGCTTAAAATGTAATGCTCTTCGCAAAATTGATAACACAATGGTTAAAAACAAAATTGCTGAACTGAAAATAATTTGTGATAGTTCTAAACTTGATAGAGATTAACAGTTTATTACTGTCGCCATTTAATCAAGAGAGTAGGAAAAGGAAAAGACAGAGCACCCAAAACCTTTCTTTATTAAAAACAGTGAGGCAACTTAACGAGAAACAATACGATGATAGGCCTATTGTGACTAAGGCCAATAAGAGTAACTCAATTCTTTTAATACACGATACATATCACATTAACAAAGCTACTGAGTTTTTTGAGAACAGTGGTATTAAGAAAATAAAATAAACCTGGTACATAGGTTTAATGCAGATCTTAAAGCAAGCTGTTTTCTGTACCTGACAGAAAAAGTCAGGAGAAAAACTACATTAACAAATCCAGTTATAGCGACATTAAGCTCACACGTTAAGTTTCATCAAGAATCTCAACCAGTTTGTCCGACAGTTAATGACCGCTCTGTGCACACTTATAAATTATATAGGAAGCTTAACAAAAGACTTAAAGCTGCATATACCTATAAAAAGTCCTTTTCTGTGGGAAGCTCCTAACATTTTGTAGCAGAGACAAAGAATATGTTATTACCCGAGAATGACCGCCTTACCTCCTTTGATCTTGTTAATCGTTATACAAGTGTATCTGTTCACACAACCTTGGACATAATTAAGCATAATTTATGAAACTACATAGAAATGTTAGAATTCGCTTTATCATTTAATTATTTTAAATTCGCTGGAAAATATTTTTACTAACCATCTGGCCTGGCGATGATAACAGAATATCTAGGACACGGGATGAAATTTTCATGAATCGTCTTGAAAACAGTTTTATTAACTTTAATATATTTATTAATGGAAAACTAGGCTGGTTTTTATAAAACTAAAAATGTCATGAAACCTGGCACAAGACGATCAATGATCACCGATCATCTACAACTAGTATGCCGATGGCACCTTTCTGCTGCTTAATGGTAATTATGACCTAGTTATTGACATGGAAGAAAAGCTTTATGCAGTGCTGCCACATATTGAATTTACGGTGGAGCTTGAGGTCAAATGTTCTGGGTCTAACTGTTAAGAGCTACCGGGAACCTGCCTTTTGGTATCTTCAGAAAACAGATATATACTAATACAATCATAGCGGCCGATTCATGTCATCCAAAAACACACAAATGGGCTTATTTTAGATCTAAGTTACATAGGTTCATAAAATTACGTTTAAATTCGAAATAATAGGAAATGAACATCTGCGAGCTGGGTGCAAAATTCAACAATAATGTAATATTCTCGTATAACAGGCTAAAAAATAAGGTTAATCAGTAGCATAAAAATAAGCAGAAGATAGTTACTATGAGGGTATAACCACACATTTATTAATGGAATACTAGGCCGGTTTTTAGAAAACTGAAACAAGGAGTAGGTTTCAGAACTTATCGCAAACTTGGGAATGGATTACGCCATTCAGTTGAACACAAGTGCGAAAAAGACACAACCACAGGTATGTATAGAATTAAGTGTAGGAATCGTGATAGCTTTTACGTCGGAAAAACTGATAGTTCTTTCAGAAAAAAGTTCTGTTGACATCCGCGCGATAGTAAAGAAGGTAGCGTAAAAAGTCACTTTGTACACAACAATCACAGTTTACAGCTCAGGAAAGTCTAAATATTTTACACAATACACTGAAAGGACTTTTCGTAAATATCCTTGAGGAGTTCGAAAACTATGGCAGTAAGAGAAAAGATCCTTCAGATATGTTCAATGAGTGACTATATCTTTGAGAGATTAATTAAAAAGGAAAATGTTAACAATAATTTTTATGAATTTAGTTCTTCTCATTGTGCTATTTACAACGACGGAGGATCTATAGTGTTAAGGGTCTATTGTGAGGCAGAGCATTATCTGCTGTACCCTTTCGCACATTATAGGTAACGGATATTTGTTTCCACAAGAACAATAAAATTTTGGGTACATAGGTACCGTTTATTATTGTTACTACTCATTTTCAGCCATTGCCGTTAGGATGACCATTTTTAAAACTAGTCCCACTTTGAACAGTATACTGACTCAATCACAAGGCTACATATTTTCCTCTTTTATATTTTTTACCTTCTAGTGCTTTTGTTATGTAAACAATAATAAATATGTAATGCTCCTTGAACAATTGATGAATGCTACACTAACAACATCCTCAAAATTTTCTGTACTTTATGGAATTGTATGGAGAGTGTTTTATTATTTTGTCGTCTCCGTGATACGTAATCAGGTTCTGTCGACACGTGTATTCCTACTACACTGTCGTTGTGTCTTATAATTAACTACCTTCTAACTGATCTCAGACAGTACGTTCATCCCTCACATGACAGCGTACAGCGTTAGAATTGGAACTTCATATTTTCTTCTTTGTATACAACACTGATTATGTCTGACCATATCTATACCTGTTTATTGTTTCCTTGCTGTCTATATTTTGTACTTATGTTATGGACGACCCGTAATTTTCTAAATTTTTTCTAAACTGCGTTGACTACTAGTACAGACATCATTGTTCATCAGCGCCATGTATTTTGAAACATGGACCCCATACGTTTTACAACTTTAGCTTTCAGCGATTTTTATTTATATTATTACAAATTTGATATCTGAACATTTGTAATTCAATATTTTACGGTGATTGCAAGACGTAAATTAGTTTTGTAATGCCAAAATATTGTATATCATAACTGCCACGGCTTAAGTGGCATCTGGCGGACTTCTTTCATTAAGGTTTTTGTGATTACATTGTAATCACTTTGCACTTATATTCCACATCAAGGCTGGCGGGATACCATGTATCTATAAATCTTGGGCAGATTCGTTTTTGCTATTTGCTGGCCCATAAGACACTGCGTGTCAAATATTTGGTAAGTGTTAATTTGCATTAGTTTGTCACGGTGTAGCTACTATTATTTGATATCATTCCATGTTTTTCATTTATACCTATTTTATTGTAGATTCTTCGAAAATGGCGTAGGGCTGTTAGGCGTAAGGTGTAACGAAGTCAATAAAAACTGTCTCAGGACGAAAGTGTCATTAAAATTAGTGTTCAAGTTGAAAATAGAAAGCTTACAGACAGTTTTAATGAGTTTTCAAAGTGTTTACGAATCGAGACAAGCAATGAGGCATCAAAAACCAGAGAGAAAAACTTCAGCGAAACAATGACTTGACCACGTGACGACCTTTAACTATAAATGCCGCGGTCTTTTTTTTTTCGTTACCTAACATGTGCACATGAGTAGCAACGTTTCTCACCGCACGCAATTCGCAACAGATGCCAGGCTTCTGGAAATAAGGAGCGGTTTCGAGGCCTTATGTAAGCTGCGCCAGCATAAGACTCTGAAGCCGGCACCAGACGAGGAGAAAGTGATTTACGTAAGTCGTTTGGACATGCAATACGTACCTGATAGTTGCTTATTAAAGCCCAATGATCACGCTGCATATTCTGAATGTAAGTCTCTCGGCTGTTACTCTAGAAAATTTTTAATTAGGAACTAGTCGTCCGTTACGAACTACAGTTTGTGAGACCGCATCTTTGTGGTGTCGACCCCTTGGGATACTTTGGAGTTGAGATGTAAGAGCAATGTCCAAATGCAAAAAGTGTAAATTTCGTGTGGCTTTCTTGGCTGAGATATCCCAGGATGTTGGTTCACCCGCATAACGGATAGAGTGTTCTTTCTCTGCGCGAATTCGCCCCTTTGCTTCTAGATATGCGAAAGGTATGTCGCATGTGTATTTGTCGAGTGTAGGTGAGTATAATAGATGCATGAAGAGCACATACCCTTCTGTCTACTCCTTTCGAATAACAACTAGTTATATAACATGTAAACGCTTAAACAGTATTTCGTCGACTGTGCACCGTCTTGTATGTTGGAATGGATGAAGATCTTTTACCACAGAATACGTGATATTTGCAAATGAACAAAGTTGCTTTAATCTATTAACAACTTTCTCTGGCTCGAAGAAGAAAGTTTGTGTTAGTTTCCAAAAACTTCTGTTTCAAAATGTATTTACCTTGTTTGGTTTTTGCCGGCCGGTGTGGCCGTGCGGTTCTAGGCGCTTCAGTCTGGAACCGCGTGACCGCTACGGTCGCAGGTTCCAATCCTGCCTCGGGCATGGATGTGTGTGATGTCCTTAGGTTAGTTAGGTTTAAGTAGTTCTAAGTTCTAGGGGACTGACGATCACAGATGTTAAGACCCATAGTGCTCAGAGCCATTTTCGTTTGGTTTTTGATAACACTTCTACTTAAACTGATGTCACTTACTGATTGTTCGTCTTAAGAGGTGTCATAATATAAGAGATAGACTATCAAATACAGTGCTGACAAGATGTTTTCGATTCGAACACTTTTAAACTCGAATAGAATATTTGTTGCTAGGTACATGACAGTGTGGTACATTAGGACATTTTTTCATATTTGGATAAACCTTACTTTTCCGAAAAATTTTGGCAATTTCAGAAAAAGGCTGCAGTCAGTTAGGCTGCTATCAGTTAAATATGGAAAACTTGGCCAGGTGCGAAGAGGACACGGACACTGAAAATTCGTGCAAACTTAATTATGTATATAGACAGTTCATCCATTCCGTTAATCGAGAATACTGATTATTTTTGCCTGCTGTGGAAAGTGATACTAGTAAGATATTCGTCCCAGTCAATTCAAGACTTTCGAGAATGTTTTTATTTCAAGTTTGAAGTCGGATAAGCAATGACAAAAGAGACGTTTTTCGTGCGATATAATTGCAAATTAACGATTTCCGTATTTTTCCTATATGACAATAAATGGCCATACCTTTACACTGACTTAGAAGCTTACAATTTTTACATCCTCAAGGCTCCGTAGACCTTAGTATTCACATAATTCAGAAGCTGATACACCAACCTGTTCCAGTAGAAAAAAAGATCTTAACAGACGCGCAGACAAACGGACGGATAAAAAACGCCACAAATATTTTTTCGTGTTATATAATTACAAATTAACAATTTTTGGGTTTTTTCCTTTACTTGCACTGTGAAACCTCGCTTCTTGCCAAACTTTATGATTCTCCATCAAAGGGAAGTATGTTATAGATTTTCGAGTATCAGAGTCTGTGTCATAAACGACAGTATCTTTTCATTGAATTGACTCAGAAAATTAAAATTTTTGCACCGACAAGGAACCCTAGACCTTAAAACGTAACAAAAATTCGAAAGTGACACTTCCACTTTTTCCCGAGAAAAACGCATCTCAACAGACAGATAGACAGACAGACGGACAACAAGCATTCCGTTTTAACAGATTGAGACAAGGAAGTCTAAATAAAATAAGAAAATATGTTAAACTTCTGTTACAGGATTAGTTAGAGGCGAAAGTCTTCTGCAATAAAAACTACAAAACTCGTATGGTTCATTCTTGCTTTTCCACTTCCTGAAATACTGTCCACTTTCATCGAAAGTGTGATAGTGTACTCTTACTTGTGTCTACCTGATTCCTTGATGCTCCACTTACAATACGTTGGCCAGATGACGCCGCACGTCGCTTACAATACGTTGGCCAGATGACGCCGCACGTCGCTCATAACTTACGTCCACGAATAATGGCCACAATGAACACAGTACAGTGTGTTTCAAAAAGATTCATCTGATTTAACAAGACTTCACCTTATACACAAATGAACATAGAAACTTGGTGTTTGAAGTGATATTTTTTGTAATCTTGTGAGTTTCTCACATTATTTTATGCTGTGGCCAAGTCCAGAAACTCTGGGCGTAGAACGGATGGCGTTCTTTACTATCAGTTTGTGAAAGCCACAACTCCAGCATTAATGGTTATACGGTTGTAAAGAGATGATTAGATAAGTATTAAAACGAAAGGATATGTTCAACAAAACTTGTTTTAGTAGTATAGTTTGTGAGTGCAGGTGATTAAGCGATTATACTATGACTTGTGCAGAGGGAACACTTGTGTCTTTATTTTGCGAATTAGATGAAAATAGTTTTCGAGGTGATCTTATCAGATGAAGAGCGCATGTAAAGATAAGCGATTCATACCTCACTTAGACATGATGGGAAACAAAACAGGCAATTTCAGTTTTCTTGGTATAAAAATTATCCTTGGTTTACAGGTTGCTGTGTAAAAAATAAATTTTTAGACGTGTGTTTTGTTTAGGATTGAAAGAGAATGAAATTCAACTTCTCTCGGATTATGTGTGACTAAACATTTGACAGAAAAGCCGAGAAACAACAGTATTCAAGAAGGCACCTGCAGAATCAAGAGAGTTTTCAGTTGCTGGGTGATGGGTGTATCGAAAATTCAGTTTCTGAGGGAGCCAACCTTTTAGCCATAAAACGTAATACGATTGTGTAACAAAACAGGTTCTTAAGCGATAGACCTGTTGGTGGTGTTAGTTTCTTGGGCAAGCAAGAGCTTGCATTCAGAGGACACTTTGACGATAAAAGTTCCGCCAACAACCTTGGATTATTGGAATCTTTCTCTAGACAGAGACAATTTATTCGTGACCACTTGTAGAGCACTTCTGTAGTAGTAGTAGTAGTAGTAGTGGTAGTAGTAGTAGCTTCATTCATCTGTAGATCTCTTTTTACAAGGATATAGGACATGTAAAAGTATTTACAAGTTTAGATCAATTTAAAGTAAGCTAATTCGTATACACATATATTTACAGACTTCTAGTTAGAGACAATCATTAGATTTACTCCTGGTATACAATACTTTTTTTTTACAAATAACTTATTAAATAAGATAATGTTCAGTCATATCTCACTGCACACACTATACACACATTGTTTCATAACACTTCACTCAGTACACACACACACACACTGGTGATCTCTGGGCCATTTTCTGTATTTCTGAATTCAAAAGATCTTCAAACACAATTCAAAACGAACTGAATCAGTACCGCTGTCATTAATGATCGCATCACAGAAGAATTACAGTCATGTTAGTTTGTTGGAGTGCAAACAGATGAAATCATGGCTATTTCTTGTAAGTAACACATGCATATTATCCTCGAGTTTTGTCCACAAGACTGTCCCACAGAAAGATTTATTAGTTTTCGCTATTTATCTAGTGACAAACTACTCAGGGTTTATTAGAAACTTTACTCGGTGCACTTGATCTTTGGGAGTTGCTGACAAAATAGTGAGGAAAAAATATGAAGGAGCCTCAGTCATTGCAGGTAACTGTGGAGGTGCGCAAAATGTTGCTGAATAAAAATGGCCACAATCTATATCTTTGCTCTGTTATGTCTATAAACTTAATATATTGCTGTTACATTATTTTAAATATCAAAGTAGTTAGGTTTTTCATTTACTGTCTTGTTGCATTTCATTAATTTTTAGTCCTCAAAGAGAAAGCAACTGTTACAAAATAAAGGATTCAGATTGCCTCAAACATGTACTACGCTACAGAATTTCAATTCATGAACTGTTCAAACAGTAAATCTCAAATGCTATGAGTTGAAAGACACATTCCAAAATGTTACCACAGATTATAAGTTTGGGATGCTTCTGACTTGCTTAGCATTCTTAATAAGAATCATTTCCTTTTCCTGCTTTGCCTTTATAGAGAAATATTTGTATATTATTATCTCTATGCACCTCTTCAACACAGAACTCTACCTGATTTTATGGTGTACAGTGCGGAAATCAAGAAGACCATCAATTTGTTAAAGGATATGAGACCAAATAAAACTGTGACCATACGTACTGAAAGCTGTAACAAGGAAATTTCACAGCAAAATAGGTATTAGTAAGCGTGACTTCCAGTCCCTTAAGACGTTACCTTGTGAGATCTTATATAACATGATAGTGCAAATGGAAATGCATTTTAGAGATCTTTAGAGTATTCGTTTCATAGGTTTGCTCGACAAGAATCAGTTTGGAAATTATAAATCAAATTTCCCAACAATAAAACTGAACGGCCTTCTCACAGTTTACTCATTCTTCAACAAACAATGACTTTAAAATGAATTATGAAACTTTTGTATTTACAAATACAAATACTTACCACCAGCAGACCGTCTTAAATTCATAATGGACAATCTTCAAAATATTTATGAAGAAGTAACAAAGCTTAACAATTCGTTCTTACATTCCTTGCCATTACAGCTTCTTCTGAAAGAAGTATGAGCACCCTTAAAAGAATTAAAAATGCCTTCGCAGTTCGATGAAAAATGATACTTTAAGTTGTCCCTTCACAGTTGCCATAGAAAAACCTGGTTAAACAACTTACAAGTGATAAGAAATTTAAAGTTAAAGTGGCTGATAACTTTGCTACCAAGAAGAACTGAATCATGGATATTTTTATAAAACGATATAAGCCTGAACACAGTTATTCCGTTGGCTTCACCACTTTTTTCAATAACCTTCTAAGTTCACTTTGCACGCTTCTTTTCCTCTATCAAGCACAGAACGTGTCCCGGGATTAAACACTGAGTCAACATAGTCTTAACCTCTTTACTTACTCTGTCCGCCTTCATACTATCAGGAACAGCTGTTTTAAAAGGACTCCTTGTCTTTTAAACTTTCTTCATAGCTGCAGTGTTTTGCTCCAGCAAAGAGTTTGTGCTCTTCACAATAACCAGTTTTTCCTTTAAGTCCTGTTTCCTGCCCTTTGCTTGTAACGATCGGATCAGAAAGAATCTGTGTTAACTGACTTCTCCAGCTTTGTTTTCTTGAGAAAGAAAACTTTCATTGTATTGAGAGTCCTCTGCCGCAAATCTCCGTTACTTCCACGTTCTCTTTGTGGTATGTCGTCTGCTAAATGGTCATTATCGGCATCATAAAGTTTATTTCCAAGTCAGTTAGGTATTTTCTGCGATGGAATTCCATTTTTCAGTAACTTTCTTATAGATAAACCCAAAAATTCGTTTTGCATGTATCCTTTGTAATAACGAAATGCAATAACGAATATTTTTAAATAAGTATTGTTAAACAATGAGTGTACAGCGCGGGAAATAACAATTTCACAGCTGAGGCAAGCCTCATTGCCACGCTCTTCGACACATGACTGCCTCTTGGAAACAAGAGTCTATTTCCATGACCCACCAGTGATCTGTTAAACTGGATAGTACCTATATCCGGTGAAGTCCCAACGCATGGATGGATCAAGTGAAACTGTAGTAACATACAAAACGATGTTACACTGTTTTCAGAGAATTTTTAGATTCTAATTGTAAGTTTTCTTCAAATTTTTGGCTAGGTTAAGCCCAAAAAGCCTGTGAAGAGGTTCGCCTTTGATTTCAAATGTCCTTACTTTGAGTGTTTTGTATTCAAAAGCAAATGCGTAGCTAAGAAGAATCAACTATCATTGTCCATTCTTTAAACGCTTTAAAAATGAACAAACAATGTTTGTACCATCTGAAGACTTGGCTATCTTAAGCTTTGGTAAAATGAGCATTGACAGTAATGTGAACTACCATTCATTTCACAATGAGAAACGTGAATGATTTAAATATGCATTTATAAAAAAAAATGTATTTTCATTGTTAGTACTGTTTTAAAATTTGAAATAACTTAGCACTTAAGCCTTTGGAATGCAAATATGTGAATGTGAATGTTCTAAGTGATGATGCTGTGTTTATTACTGCGCTCTGTGTGCCAGACAATTTTCCAGCGAAAAGGTAAGTAAAGACATTAATGAAATGATTTAAACATACGAATCATTAAAGGTATATACAAAAACAAATGTATGTTTCTGTGCATGGCTAAATTTCGGTACATAATCTCACTGGCATACCCAGCAAATAATCCTCGTCACACTTCGGATTAAGCCTCCTAGTACCATTAGGTCAATAACACCCTATAACCACAATGGAAATCTGTATCTCCCTTGTTTTGGAAACTATTTTTCTTTTCAGAATACATGACTTTCTCCCTCCGAGTCAATTTTAGCCCATGATGTTTCGTTCAGTTTTATATTTACAACACATTAAAACGTATTCATGGTTTTATTCACTACCAGTGGGATCAGTAAGACACTAGTCTAAATTTCCTTTTCGTTCCTGACCGTGATTTTTATGAAAATAGAATATTTAATGTTACAGTGAACAAATACAATGAATGTTTTTATCTTATTTCATTAAAATATTGCCAGTATATTCAGTGTAAATTACTTGGGGTCTATATGACCCCCGAGGTACTCGAGACAAAAAATCCTAGTAGCAGGTGGTTTAATGTTATGCACATGTAACCGTGACGCAACTGTTGATGCCAGAGTCGTAATAATAAATGTTGGTAAAAAGTGATGAAGAAATAAAAATTATTTCATAAATTTCTGACATATTTGATGGTACTCTGCTAATACGCATTACATAAATTCTAGCTCTTAAGATTGAGATCTTGTTTTTCTTCCGTTAATTTGTCAGTTTCTAAGCTGGTGCAATCTGGAACCTACTCTCTGCAGTTGGGATCAAAGCCATTTACCTCCGATGTCTGACGTCGCAATATTTTCCCCATTACGGTGCACAGGTTCGTTTGCAAAAAGTTTCTGCGCGGCGAGGTAAGCGGATCAGGTCTTTGTCCATGTGCCGAGGATCACCATTTGTTTTCATAACGTGCAGTTAATGGCCTGCCTTTCACAGTTTCAGGTTTTCAGTCAGGATACCGACATAGCCATTTTTAAGTGCGAAGGTCAAACGTTGTGTGAAAGGGACTTCGAGCAGGGAATAGCTTGCAGATTTTGGTCTTATATATTGTCATGCTTGCAATAAATCTTTCCTGGTTACATCTGTTCGAAGATTACCTTACCCCGCAACTTTAATGCTCTTTTATTACAAAGAGATTAAATTCGCATGGTTTGTCCTGTGGTGCGGGAAATCTGAAGGGCTCAGCAATTTATTAATTCTTCTCCACTTTTCAAAGACAGGCTGTCAGTTTCATCGATCTCAAGTAGCAATAGATTATGATTGAGCTTAGAAAGAGAAATACCTCAGTTCATAATCAAAGCTCACCTAACTTTATCTTTAGTATGTCGCTTTTCATTAGCAACATTTAGTTCAGTCATTATTGTCCAATGTGTGCAAGCACCTGATGTAGAAGACGAGTTGTTCACATCTTTCTTCGCATCACTCACCGCTCTCTAAGTGAGATCCATGAGAATTACCGTTATTTTTTGTTGTTGCTGTAGGATCTCTGATAGCTGCTACGTTGAGTCCGAACTGTCTGGTTGCCCTCTGCACAGCTGCCGTTACTTACGGCATTAAACCCTTTGTAGCATTTGTTGCATTCCCCATACTCGCAACAACACTTTCACATTAATCTCTTATCTGCTCTTTACCTCTCACTTTGCATTCGTATCAGCATATCATTTTAGATTTCTGGTAGAATTTCTATACACAATGTCGTATGCTTGCAGCTTTATCCTCTAAAATTTCTCTTAGATCCTCACTTGTGTGATGCAGTTGCGCATATCTTTGTACTGTACGCGAATAGGTACAACATACAGAAATATTATTAGGTCTGCAACTTTGCTTCCGACGTTTTGCAATAGACGGCAGTAGCGGCAAGTGGGGTCAGGTGGTTGGTCATAGGTGTAACACAATAAACTTAGGCGTCTGTAAACATAATGCCATAGGAATATTAGTCGATTTGTGATTGCATCATAAGGTTATTCTCGATTAAGTACGTCAACTTACGTACCTATTCTCGCCATTTGCGGGAAGTTTTAATTTTCCGCTTTAACACGAAGAAATCTGCTTCTTTGGCTCTTAATATGCTGGGTAAGACAAATGATAAAGCAACTATTAGTGGAAGGACGTGCAGATAATGTTTTCAACGCCTTGAGGACGGTGATTTTGATGTCGAAGACCGGCATGGCGGTGAAAAACAGAACGTTTTCGTAGCTACTGAAACAGACGAAGACAGTCACAGGAATCATAACGAAAGCAATTGATGCGTTCGAGCCCATCACTCAAACACAAACGGCTACAATATTGCGATAGACACGTAAAGGTAATTTTGCAGCAGGTCAGTGCTCGACTCCATGTCGTAAAACCCATCAAAATATACGCGGAAACGTTGAAATGAGAAGTCCTATTCCTCCCGCCATATTCTCCATACGTTGCTCTCTCTAACACCTTTTTCGATCAGTGGCACACAGTCTTGCTGACCAGCACTTCAGATCATATGAACAAGTGCAAAATTGAATCGATTCATGGAGCCCCATGAAAGACGCCCAGTTCTTCCGCTGCGGCATTCGTATGCTGTCCGAAAGATGGGAGAATGTAGTAGCCAGCGATGGGCAATACTATGAATCATAACTTTTTTGTACGTTTTTCACAATAAAGCCCCGAACTTCGAGAAAAAATGGCGGAGCAAAGTTTTAGCTCTAGTATTAACATTTTTATCGTCCATGCCGATTCAAGCAATAAATCATGCCTTTGGTTGGTTTATTGTGGCTACTTGGGTTCTTTATATAGTGAAGCGCCAAATAAACTGGTATAGGCACGCGTATTCAGGTATAGAGATATGTAAACAGTGACAATACGGCGCTGCCGTCGGCAACGCCTATATAAGACAGCAAGTGTCTGGCGCAGTTGTTAGATCGGTTACTGCTGGTACAGTGGCAGGTTATCAAGATTTAAATGAGTTTGAACGTGGTGTTATAGTTGGCGCACGAGTAATGGGACACAGCATCTCCGAGGTAGTGATGAAGTGGGGATTTTCCAGTACGGCTATTTCACGAGTGTACCGTGAAAATCAGGAATCCGGTAAAACAGGAAATCTCCGACATTGCTGCAGCTGGAAAAAGATCCTGCAAGAACGGAACCAACGACGACTGAAGAGAATCGTTCAACGTGGCAGAAGTGCAACCCTTCCGCAAATTTCTATAGATTCCAATGCTGGCCCATAACAAGTGTCAGCGTGCGAACCATCCAACGAAATATCATCGATATCGGCTTTCGGAGCCGATGGCACACTCGTGCACTCTCGATGACTGCACGACACTAAACTTTACGACTCGCTTGGGCCCGTCAACATCGACATTGGATTTTTGATGACTGGAAACATGTTGCCTGGTCGGATGAGTCTCGTTTCAAATTGTATCGAGCGGATGGACGTGTGCAGGTATGGAGACATCCTCATGAATTCATGGACCGTCCACGTCAGCAGCGGACTGTTCAAGCTACTGGAGGCTCTATAATGGTGTGGGCGTGTGCAGTTGGAGTGATATGGGACGCCTGATACGTCGAGATACGACTCTGACAGGTGACACGTACGTAAGCATCCTGTCTGATCACCTGCATCCTTTCATGTCCATTGTGCATTCTGAAGAACTTGGGCAGTTCCAGCAGGACAATGCGACACCCCACACGTGTAGCATTGTTACACAGTGGCTCCAAGAGCACTCTTCTGAGTTTAAACACTTCCGCTGGCCACCGAACTCCCCAGACATGAACATTATTTAGGATATCTGGGATGCCTTGCAACGTGCTGTTCAGAAGAGATCTCTAACCCGTCGTAATCTTACGGGTTTATTGAGAGCCTGCAGGATTCATAGTGTCAGCACTACTTCAGACATTAGTCGAGTCTATTCCATATCGAGTTGCGGCACTTCTGCATGCTCGCGGGGCCCCTGCATGACATTAGGCAGGGATACAAGTTTCTTTGGCTCTTCAGTGCATATCTACACATTCTGCAGTAAGACATATTCCATGCGATCTGTTTTTTTATTGTTCCGAGCTCTTTTCCATTTCCACAGTTTTCACATCTTAAGCGTTGTTTGGTTGTATTTACCTCACCAGGAACATCTCTCATTTTGTGCAAATTTTGTTTGTAACTCTAGGAAATGAAGAGATACAATTTTCTTTTGTGAATGTTCATACTCTCTTTTATGATAAAAGGAAACTTGCATAGTGTGCAAGCTTAAAATATTGATAAGTCTGCAAATATTTCTGTCAAATATGGCTCAAATGAATCACTCACACAAATCCTCCATCAGCTCCGTGCTACCTCACAACTCAGCAGGTCTTTACTATTGCGCAATAGCTTAATTAATCCCTAATAGCCAACAGTTCTGACACAGTGCTCCATCTCAACTGGCTTACTGCAAATCATCATCAATAATATACACATATCATCCCTACCATTTATCTTCATCCAGTGGTTTGTCTGATGGTTCTTGTTTTGGCATATCCTACACGGTCTCCATGACTCCCTCTTACGACGACTGGAATTACCCTATGCATAAAAATACTAAATACGATCTTACGACATCTCAGTATATGGATCAGACGACCTCTTGCTCACAAATATGCACACACTTTGTACTAACGGACAAGAATCTAGTTGAACTATCTTTGCATTTTACTACGTATTTTCTTAGTCCTTAAATAGTTTGATGTGAATAGTACCCTGTCTCCCCTTCAACTTGTACGTTCACAGTGTCTCCAATTCCACGACACTGTCGTGTGTTATTCTTCTCACACAATCTGGTCCAATTTGTCGGTGACATGTGCATCCATCATCTGGACAGTCCACAATCTCTATTTACGAGTGTCTGGGCATTAGTACTAGTCTTCGTATCATCTCCATGGGCTCACATGGCAGGTCATTTATTATCTCCTGGAAGTCTACTAAATATTCATCTATCTCACAGTCTGTGCTGTGTTGATGATGGCATTCCGACTGGAGCAGCTTCATTATCGCTTTCATAATCCTTTCTGTATGATTCAAGGCTAGTTGATAATATGCTATGTAAATCAATTTTATACTCTTCGGATTCAAGAAATTTTTCCAACTTCGCTAACGACATTGTGGTCCTTTGTCCAATATAAGATTTTTTTTTTCTGCCGTCCACACGAAGCAAACCGATCAGTGAAAGCTTTCATTGCGGATCTACCACCGGCGCTAATGAGTTGTGTGGAGGACGTGAACTAAGAGGTGAGCTATATGGTCACAAGTACATGCTGGTTGCTTCAAACTATCCATCCAGGAAGATGTAAACAGGAGAATAAAAACTGGAGAGTGATGCATCCTCATTGAAGAAAAGGACAGAGAGCCAAAATTGTAGAGATCCGCAGTCCAAAGCCTGGGAGTAATCAGTGGAAATAGAGCAAAGAAATGATAATTGGAACTGAGTAGTAACATCCGCTTTAGTGAGGATTCTCCAAATTATGAGGACGATGGAACATTATATGCAGATTTCCACGAGTTTCGGAAAATTTTATTAGTATATGAAAATGAAGTTGATAGTTGTACTTACCGAGTTCTTAGTGTAGGTATAAATGGTAGAGTAGTTCAATGTGTGCTAGACACTGAGAATCAGCTGACGAAGTTGGATAAATGGGTGTATTATGTGTGTGATAGGGGGTGGAGATGGCCAATGTTTAAAATGAATAGTGTGAGGATACGGGGTGCTGTGAGTGGCAAAACTACCGACGTCAAGGAACAGATCCGAATTGATTTCATGTGTCAGTCACATGGATTTAGTGGAAATTTGGTGGCTATACAGCAATACTAGTGCTTCACTTCCTAAATAAATTCGAATTTGTTATGCATTTGCCTGAAAGATTAGTACTGGCGAAGGATGAGAATGAAGAAGTGAGATCACTTTTTGATTATTATGTAGAAAGAAATAGTGGACAAGATTTGACTGCTCTAAGACTTTTGAAGACGAACGGAAGTGATACACAAGGAACTGTCAACGAAGCAGGGATGAAGCTGTGACACATTGAGTCAGCTGATACGATGGCAAGCTTAAGAAGAGTATTAAAGGTCACATAAAAGGATCGTTTAGGATGTACCAGGGACGATCTCGGCATTTTTTTTATCAATCCAAGCTGGCAGAACACAATTTCTTGTTAACTCTTCCAACTGCCGTTAGTCTTCAAAGAAAAGGTCATTTATTGTAACAATCTTCAGTGGTGCATCATGAAAAAATATGGATCTGTCTAGTTGGTTCTTGATTCTTGACAAATCAACGCCGTAACTGAAATAGACTGACAGACCAAAACTCTCGAGGAATTTTGCAGTCATTACATGGCGTGCTCGTCTTCACATCTATGGACCTGCGGGCAAGACACGGACAGGTGGAGCTGCGTCCTGCATTCTGTCAGTACACGGCATTTTTATGATACAGGTGGTGCTATCAGTCTAAGAATTTACTGTTCGGACTAAACATGCCATCGGCTGTCTCCATTTGCGGACTGAGTTCTGTGATCCTAGAATCAGTGAGAACAAAGTGATGCTGTATGTCATTACAATCGTTGCAGGAGGACGTGGGAGGACTATAGAACCATTTTACATCAGTTAGTCAATACTTTCAAGGAGCAAGAACTCACAGTCAACAAAGTTAGAGATCTTACGCAAGGAGGTAGCATTCCTGGGCCCCGAAAATGGTTGAGGTGATCAAACACTACTTAGTACATGTGTTCCTGGGACCGACGAGTTTTTACAAGCATTTCATGAAATTGACAGTTACCACACCTTACTTGTTTTCTTTGATGGGTAATAAGGTGACATGGCACAGGAGCGATGTAGAAGAATGCGAGTATGAAGGGATAAAGAGGGCTTTGTTGAGAGCACCACTTCTGTTCCATTCAGACTTAAACAGTGAAGTTCGCATGTCATCTGACACATCTCTTCCAGAAGATCTAACAGGATGGGGAATTAGTAAGGCATGTTGTGCATGTCTCAGGAACAGAAAACGTTGTAGCAGATGCTTTGTCATGAGCACCCACAGGACTGAAACACGAGAATGACAATAAGCTAAAAGAGACAAATTTTGATGTGTTGCACATGAAAATGGTAATGTCCGTGAATTTATTGGGAACTACGCTTGCTCATATTGGCGAGGAGCAGAACAAGAATCCCATCTTCAAGAAAGATACAGTGAAAGAAGAAGATGGTGGTGCAGGCAATATCAGACAGTATTACCTTATTAGGAATGACATATTGGTCAGGTAAACCACTCGAAATTAAAGCAACAAGTTGTTGCACATGCAGGAAGAGTTCATTAATAGAGTGGTACACACATATGAGTCATGCGTATTTCACGCCGTGGAAATTCTATAATAAATTAAGGAAATTAGTTTGCTTCAGCAACATGGATAGGCATAAAAGAAGAGCATTCGGCAGTGTTGTGCTGTGTCAGAAAGCCAAGTGTACAGAGTCATGGACCATGCACCCATGTTCCCTGTTGTACAGAGAGGATTGTGAAGTGAGTCGGTGTAAAGTACGCTGGCTCCTTGACTCCTGCATCACAATCATATCTAAGCTCCTGAAGTAAGTGCTGGAATGTTCTCATGTCTTGCCTATTTCTACCTGCTATCGTAATCTGTCTTTGTAGGCGATAAGCCAGTTTCGTCACACAGATCCTAATCAACCCTATCGACTCATACGGTGCATCTAGGAATTATTTCTTTAAGGTATTGAATTCATGCACAAACAAAATTTATTCTTAATGAGAGTGACCATGACATCATGAGTGACTCCTGAAACAGTTTTATTCAAATTTTGGAATGTTAACTACTTGAAGAATCCAGAAACAAAGAGTATTTCTGTACTGAAACGTCCGTGTATTGATATACTATTTCACCCGTTGTAGCTGAATTTACAGGTGGTGATGAATGTACAGCCATGCCTCTAATACGACAATGTCTGTATGTTAGTTCTCGTAACTCTTCCTCTTTTCACCTCCTCTCTGCTTCGCTCATATTCACATCACTACCTTTTCCATTATTTTCTGACCTGCTACTCCTTTCCTTTCCATTCTGCAGTTGAACTAGGGCTTCCCAGTTCCCCTGACCTGATTGATATTATGTTTTGTTAAACTACAATAAATTCTTCATCTCCTCATGATCGTGCAAATTTTTTGGGACAGTTCTGTCAGAGAACTAATCACTACGTATGGACAGCTATTCTACGGCTGTCATTTACTTTACTTACTGATTCTTTCTGCAACTTGTAACTTCCTTTAACAGTCTTTACCTCTTCTGTGACTTTTCCTTCCCACACACTGACTGTCATAATATTTTAGTATTACCATTAACATCTTTTATTAATTCGTTTGTGGTTTCTTTAATGTTCTGCGTCAGTTTCTCCAATTTAGTATTAAAACAACACACATAATATTAAAACAACGCATATTAGTTTTTGTATTAACTGTTCATGTACCTTTTTAAATTTCTCTTCGAGCTTATTCTCTAATTTCGCTTACTGTTCATCGTGCATTTTCGCTGACTCCTCGTCCTTCTTACCCCGGCCATCGTTCCTCTTTGCTTGTTCTTCCATCGCTTCATTTATTTTTTGGAACTGCTCACCTCTTCACGAACTGCTGTACTAAAAATGTTTGCAAATCAAATGCTGCTGGCGCTTGAGGATTTTCCTCACGCTTTACAACATTCTGTGGTGCTGCATCATATACTATTGCTTCGGATCCTGCTGTTTCCGTTACGGCCACCTAACCGTTGTTATTTGTCCATAAATCGTTATCATCACTATTGTTACTGAAATTGTACCAATTTTTATCCAGTATACATCTGGTACTTTAATTGTCTCATTCTATCCAAATGAAAGTTTTGGGATTTTGTTAGATGTGGTTGCTTCATTGCTTGCAACTGAAGACCTTCTTTGTAAGCCTCTGGGACCCATTTACTTTATTAACATTATTGGAGGTTATCAATACCTCGCCACAACCATCAGTTGAGGCCAATGTCTCAGTGTCAACTGTCATCAAATCCTGCGTCTCTGGTGTTTTTTCAATTGCTGCAACCACACTTTCTGTCTACGTTCCTTATGTTCCTGTATTTGATTCACTGGAATCAATTCCTTGACCGTTGTCTTCTCTTTCTTTTGAGTCCGTCGTTGTAGTGTTTAACATTGTTTCCAGATCTTCTTCAATGTTTACATTTTTTATTAAATCATGTGGAATAAATGAGCTGGTAATGGCCCTTTTCTCTGGAACACAAAACATGGTTTCATGTGTTGAACTACTATTACCTTCATCGTAAGCACTATTTTTAATTGCTTGCACATACCATTTCTAAGTTGTATTTGCTTCCATCCACGTTGATAACTGATTTTGAATGTCTTGATTTGCTCTTTCGACTGATCCCTAAGACTGACTGTGCCTTGGTTTCCCATCGACTTCATGTAATTCCACAGTCCATATAAACTTTGTATGACTTGGTTACAAATCTCTCTGTTTAGAGTTTCCTACATGTCGATTAAGTCAGTTTGGAATTGTGGATTCATTTTACTGTGTATGATAGGCTTCACAACAACACTCTTTATCAAGGTTTCTTGTTTTTCCTGACGTACTTCAAATAATCTCAAATAAGTAACAATTGATTCAACAATCATTTAGTTCCATAATCATCCAAGTTCGGCCCCCATGACCTACAGCAATCTGCGTCTCCTGCATTACATTAAACTGTTCATCAAAACAAACGCAATAACGAATTTCTTCTTTGGCAGCAGATACTGGTGCTATGAGTTTTTCTTCGCCTCTGAAGCTGAGAACAATGCGTCGCTTCAAAAGTCCGCAGTAAACAGATATTTTATGGACAACGGTTGTTACATTTTTCATTTCACTTTACAGAATATTATATTGGTAAATAGTGACACAAAAATTGTTGTCCTTCTTCTTATTCAGTGAGTCACTTAAAAGTTCATAAAATCTGTTATACATAACATCACTTATTCTAGTGCAAAGCTGCGCAAGAAACAACACCACTAAAAAGAGTCGCAAAGATGATCGTACATGCACTTACGATACGCGACACAGACTGAAGGTATGCAGCGGTGAGCGGATTGAGAACAGAAAACTGCCAAGAAAGGAATATGTCTGAAAGTGCACGGCACAGGTCGGAGTCTTCCATCTAGCTTTTACCAGGTCACATGAGTAAATCCTAAGATGTACCAAACGTCTCTTGGCACATGCTCGAAATCTATGCATATAGTAAGAAATTTCCGACAGTTAGCATATCGTGATGGTAAATGTTAGGTTTTACCGGTAAACTATGATTTAGTGAGGTGGTAGGTACGTTGATATATTTTTTTTGGGGAGGGGGGGAGGGGGATGCAAGTTGATACATTATCGGGACAAGATGACACGTATCTGGTGCAACATTGCTTGTAATGTTGATAATGATGCCTCAGTCGAAATGGATAGGCGCACAAGAAATAAAAGATAAATTCACAGCCTATAAAGAACAGTGTTTCCTTTAATGAAATACATCGCTGAATTAGTTTATTGGCTTTTGCAAGGCCTTCGTGATAAGTATCACAAAATTAATCACACCAGTGTCACATATTGACAACGGCCTTGCCGCAATGGTAACACCGCTACCCGTCATATCAAAGCAGTTAAGTGGTGTCGGGCTTGGATAGTTGACCATCAGGGTCTGTCGAGCTCTGTTGGCAAGCGGAGAGCACCAAGCCATCGGGAGGTTAGTTGAGGAGTTAGCTGACTGACAAGTAGCGGCTTGGGTCACGAAATCTGACAACGGCGGGGAGAGCGGTTTGCTGACTACATGCCCATCCACATCCGCGTCCGGCGATGACGCGGCGGTCGGTCCGTACCGTTGGACCTTCCGAGGCTTGTTCGGACGGATTTTAGTCTAGTTTAGCGCCACACATGCGATTTCATATATATAAGCCATGCACTTTCCCAAGAACCTCTCAATAATTTAGATTCTCTGCTCAGCTTCTCTACTACTGATCTTAGCCATTCGTTCAGTTTTCTATTGCTTCTCAGTATCAGCCCTAAATATTTAAATGATGGGCTCCTTCTATTTACCACAAATGCATAATAGGATTATACTGGGTTCGCTTACTTTGTTATGGGCGGCAACATGCATTTTTCCAAATTTAAAGAGAGCTGCAATTCATTACGAGTGGAACTTACGTCCAGCTATTTCTACACTTCCTTACAATCGTGGATGGCGATACTTTCCTGCAGACAACGGTGCCATCAGCTAACAACCACAAAGTGTTGCCGAGTGCCCAAAACATTTATGTGTATTGATAACATTAGTGGTCCAGCTTCGCTTACTTTGGTTCACACGAAGTGATATTTCTGTTCCTGTTGAGCATTCACTGCCCAGTATAGCGAACTGGACTCTACAGGTCATTTTCGACCCAGTTGCATATGTGAAGATATTCCGTATGATCATATGAGGATTACCAGTTGACAGTGCGGTACTGGATGACAGGTTCCACCTGTTCACTTTTTCACTATTTCCTTTATAACATGAAGCGAGCTGTTTTTAAAATCAATGGTATTTTCTGAAACCGTGCTGATTCTGTAAGAGAAGCTACATTTCGTCGTGGAATGACGTAATGTTCGAACGTAGAACATGCTCTGGAGTCTGCAACAGTCTGGCGCTAACATTCTTGGCCTATAATTCTGTACATCCATACACTAGTCTTTCTCATAAGCGGACGTGACCTCTGCTCTTCGGACTGTTAGTTCTGCGGTAATGGCCGGGAGGCCCCTCACAGGGCAGTTCCGGCCGCCTTGGTTCATGTCTTATTACAGTCGACGCCACATTGGGCGACCTGCGCGCCGGATGGGGATGAAATGATGATGAAGGCAGTCCCTGGGCTGAGAAAATCCCCGACCCAACCGGAAATCGAACCCGTGCCCCTTAGGACGGCTGACCATTCAGCTATCGGGGTGGACAGCTCTGTGGTAATTTTCGAGAAATATGAGGGACTCTATTCCACAGCGTATTCTAGAATATTATAGAAATTTTGTTGTTATCTTTGAGTGGTTTTAATGGTTGTTCACTACCGCCTACACTTACTTATGCTGACATGATATATAAATAATATCACTGGCATTTTAGTGGAACAGTTCCTCCAATACTTCTTAACTTTATCCAATTGCTGTTTCAAAAACAGTAAAAGACCTCGGAAAAATCTTGGCTATGGATCGAAATTGGGAAGAACTACAGTGTGATGACAGCCTGGTACATTAGGAGCAACGTTACAATCATACCGCCTTCTTCATGTGGACAAAGCAGCTCATGAATCGCATTACATACGTGTTTAACGTATAGTTGCTTCTCAGGAGGACTAGCTACTGCACTGAATATCGCACTACAGTGTCATCTGAAGAATTTTAATACTGACATAACCGATACGCACCATTTTTGCGTTGTGATTGTGGACACTAAATCTTTTCGTTCTGGTGCATCAGGTGATCAATTTTGAATTGCAGCTTATCTGAAGTGTAGTTGATTTCCTTGTTATGCTAACCAGAGATAGCAGATGGCTGCTGAGACGACACTGAATGGGTCGGTGTAATAATTTCCGACTCGCAAAATAAATATTTTCATTTATATCAGATACTTAATTTAGATTCGTAATCAGTCTAGTCGTAATCTGAACGATAAATTAAATCGCTTTTCACTGATAGGTGATGTCTGGATCCTATCCATTCAAAATAACTTAGCATGCATTGTTAAAATGGTGCAGCATTAGTATTTTAAAACCAGATATGAACGAGCTGCTGCAACTGAACGTTTCTAGTTTTTAATCAGCAATATACCTTCATTGACGTGGACGTACGGCAAACAATTTTCAAAATTTCTCCAGAAATAAATCAACACATTTAAATTTTCTTAAAAACTTTCAACAAATTTATTCCGCAGAGTAATACGCACTGCGTAAACACAAAATAAAATTATTACACTATTTAATACATACGCATAGGCAGTCGTGACTGTATCAGAAGTAATACATTGTTTTATGAACAGAATACAGTCATCATTTTTTCTTGCTACAACATTATTTATCGTCGAATTCTTGACTTTCTTGGGGACTGCTTCTTGCGGAATCTGGCTATCAGCCGGCCGCAGACTTGTCCGCCATATTTTGTTCAGAAAGATAGAGTAAAAACACCGTGTAGAAAATGAAAAAATTACACATTTTTCAGCGTGTATACAATATATTGCATAAAATAAGATCGTTAACTATTTATTAAACAAACACAAAAAAGTGCTGCAGCGTGCCTTGTGGGAACGTCAAAATTCGAAGTGAATCAGATTGCCAGCTGAAACACTGCTTTCAACGTCGTGCGCCAACAGATTGCTTAGTGGCATCGCTACCAAAGCGACATGTGTGTCTACCCCGTAATAGGGCACGCTCACAGCTAGAAGGGTCAGTGTGATGCAAAAGTGTGGAGCAAGCACAAAACCATGCCACAGAGACTCACTCGTGCTTCCTACAGCCAACTGAGCGAGTTTGAAAGGGGTCAAATTGTGGCCTTCCGAGTGTCGGGATAGTCCTTTTGGAAAATTGCCACACAAGCTGGACGCGCTGCATCAGTTGTGCAACGATGTTGGTATTACTGGTCACGTGAACATTCTCACACCCGTAGACGAGGTTCTGAACGTACACACAGCACAGACTACCGCCAGGGTCGTCGTATTGTGAGGGAAGCAATGGCAGGTCGTACAGCTACCACAACACAGATAACAGGGCTTGTGATCCCAGACGTGTCAATGTGAACTGTTGTGCACCGGTTATTAGCAATGGGACTGCAGGCAGGCACACCTCTAGCCCCTCTTCCACTCACTCCTCGGCATATACGTGCACGGCTTTACTGGCGCTGACACAAGATGTAACGTGTCAAAATTAATTTTGAACAGTTTCGTGTCGTTACGTAAATAACGTGGTCTACTATAACGGCAGCAAAATGTCGTAAAGCAGATAAAGAGTGAAAAATGCTATATTTCTTGTAACTGAAGTCAGTGTATGTGCTTGTGTTCCGGAAAAAAAGCAATATTGTAAACAGCTGTACAAGTGCTCATCCAGAAGCGTCAAAGACCATCTATGCGACGGTAGCTGACAATAGCAACGTGCGCCAGAGATAATCCTGAGCGAACTGGCCGCTATACAACGAAACGACAGTCACAAGAAATTGTATATTAATTGTTGAATAATAGTAGCTCCCTGTGTTTGTCTAAATTTATGGTTCAGCTTTGGTTTTGTATAAAGAAGCTGCTAGTCACTGTCGAGGAGCCGAAGAGAACGTGAGCTTAAGTCGATAAAACGACTGTTGTGTTACTGCAAGTAGGTTAAGACACGTTTAAGTGTGTCACTAACGACACTTTGCTGTGAGAATTCGGTATCGATTTTTTCAGGAATTTTGTTGGAAAGGTTTTAGAAGCTTGTAATGAGGGGATTTAGATTTTTAAATGCAAGACAGCATGACGCAGTACGATACTAGGGCACAAAGCGATTTAGAAAAGATTGCTGTATGGTGTGGCAGGTGGCAGTTGACGCTAAATAACGAAAAGTGTGAGGTGATCCACATGAGTTCCAAAAGAAATCCGTTGGAATTCGATTACTCGATAAATAGTACAATTCTCAAGGCTGTCAATTCAACTAAGTACGTGGGTGTTAAAATTACGAACAACTTCAGTTGGAAAGACCACATAGATAATATTGTGGGGAAGGCGAGCCAAAGGTTGAGTTTCATTGGCAGAACACTTAGAAGATGCAACAAGTCCACTAAAGAGACAGCTTACACTACACTCATTCGTCCTCTGTCAGAATATTGCTACACGGTGTGGGATCCTTACCAGGTGGGATTGACGGAGGACATCGAAAGGGTGCGAAAAAGGGCAGCTCGTTTTGTATTATCACGTAATAGGGGAGAGAGTGTGGCAGATATGATACGCGAGTTGGGATGGAAGTCATTAAAGCAAAGACGTTTTTCGTCGCGGCGAGATCTATTTACGAAATTTCAGTCACCAACTTTCTCTTCCGAATGCGAAAATATTTTGTTGAGCCCAACCTACATAGGTAGGAATGATCATCAAAATAAAATAAGAGAAATGAGAGCTGCACTGTCCTAACACAGGCATATTTTGATCGGAATAGCTGGTTAGCTTAACATTTGCGGCACGCAACGGAGGTGTTTGTACGTGTCTTGATTGATCAGTGAAACTGCAGCTCCGGTATCGAGCTGGAATGGTATCACTTTGCCATTAGTGTCCAAGTCTACAAAAAGTTTATTGTCCTGCTGACGACAAGAGCGACTGTCTCGCGCAACGTGAACTGACACTGGCACATAATCACTTGCGACTTGACGGGATTTCCGGCAGTGTCGATGCACACTATTTGTGGGACGAACACAGTCACTGTTAGAGAGAGTGGCACTGGGCGGAGTGGAATGAACTACATGAATTTTCATGGGCGAAGTTTCACGAGCCTGAGTATCCTGGGTTCGAATTCGGCACGAAGCAAAGGGCCTGGAATGGTTGTGAGTGTCCGATCTGAGCTTTTTCTGGCAAACACTCTGAACATGTCCTTTTTTATTACAGAAAAAGCAAATAGCCTGGCGTGACGGGCAGTTCTCACGCGAATGTCTAGTAGCACAGCGCGGGCATGATTTTAGCACTGCATTTGCTTGCCTGCGCGGCACACGTGGCTGAGAGCCTGGCGGCAGCGGCGCGGCCGGGCACGAGGGCTGTTTACTGCTCCCTGCAGCTCGCCCGGCGGGCCAGTTAACCTGACACACGGCTGGTGAAGTTTCAAATGATTCCTGAGCAAAGTCAAGTGTGTCCTGCCGATCCTATGTCCATCATTTGTTGAAGGGAGGGATTGACTAGTTTCAAAATCTGTTCCCATATACAAACATCAGAAACGTTCTGTGCAATTGCATCATGTACCATAGTATCTGAATAAGGGAGTCCACATTGACACTCAAAAGCACAATCCCTAGTAAGGCCTTGCAAGGTTGCAACCCACTCCCGATTAGTCTGACCTGCCGCACATTTTGTACGATAGAAGGTATACCGTTTCGCAACTACATTGACTGATTCTTTGAAATATGCGTCTAATGCAGACAAAATTTCGTCGTAGGACAGAGTTGCTATGTCGCGTTGGGGAAATAATTTGACTATCACATGGTACGTTTGGACGCCGACTGAAGACAACAAAAACGGCTGCCGCTCGTTACCTTGAATTCTGTAGGCGGCTAGATGGAATCCAAATTGGCGTGACCACTCCGTCCAGCTTTCCAGTGCAGCATCAAAAGGTCGAAAAGTTGGTGCAACAGCGTGTTGTGGCTGCATTAGCGGTGGAGCGGCGGCTGCCGCATCGTTTTGCATCGCACGTTAACCCTGGACGAGCTGTCCAAGGGCATCCAGTAAGGCCTGCGTCTGCTGATACTGTAAGCGATAAAATTCGGACAGTACATCTGGAGATTGTGGCGAAGCCATTACACAAGTGAATCAGGGCAATATCGACAATAACGAGGTTTGGCCTCGTCGCCAAATGTTGTGGGTTGGCAGGAGAGCCAACACCGTTTTACTAGAGGAAGCCGAAAGGCACGCGTTTTAGCTCACGCAGGCTGGCGTGAGGTCTGGAACAGGACAGGGAAATTAGACTTTAGAAAAAACGGACGTAGCTGGTGGAATAACTTTAATCCATAAATGGTGAATGTCGGTCTTGACGGTTCGTTATTATAGTATCAATAGTAAATGGTACTGGCGCCTTGCTAGGTCGTAGCAAATGATGTAGCTGAACGCTATGCTAACTATCGTCTCGGCAAATGAGCGCGTATTTTGTCAGTGAACCATCGCAAGCAAAGTCGGTTGTACAACTGGGCCGAGTGCTAGGAAGACTCTCTAGACCTGCCGTGTGGCAGCGCTCGGTCTGCAATCACTGATAGTGGCGACACGTGGGTCCGACGTATCCTAACGGACCGCGGCCGATTTAAAGGCTACCACCTAGCAAGTGTGGTGTCTGGCGGTGACACCACAGTAACCAATATATCTTTGGCCTGAGACGACAATTGCTATGTAAAAGTAATTAACGGCAGAACCTTTTATACATTTTGAAATGCGTAAGTGCTATAGTAAGAGGTAGGATTCATTAACAATCTAATTTATCGCCAAGTATAACGTTGTTATTATACGAGTAACGAGTTAATGTGTCAACGTTACGTGGTAGAGTACGACAGTCCCTCATAATTTTCATTAGTAGTAATTTTTACGGTGCTCACGTTTGTGGTGTGTTGATGATCTCTATAATTATTTATGAGCTTAACTCAAAAAGATCCGTGGGATCGTTATAATATTATAGTGTCGGAACGCTTGCTTGCCAATTCGATCAGGTACACGAGCGCTGATCGTTTTCTGAATTGCTCAGACAGTGTTTTCAAGAACCTTTTATCTTCTCATAGGTTATATGGAGACCTATTGCCCCCTCCACGAATTATTAGCAATTTATTGCATCTATATTTAATTTTTTCTCAATTTACTCTTCTACAGGGTTGAAGTGACGCTAAAGAACGTAGGCGGCAATTCCGGCACAGTGCAAGGATCACTTGAAGCATGGAATGGCGCGCTGTGATCTACACCTAAGAAAGAAGAGTCTGTCTGAGCATAAGTGATGGTCGTCTGTGCGTACGACGTAGATCTGGTGACCGCTGTCTCATAGAGTCATTCATCCAATACACACTGGCCGCTGCCCAGTCCCTATGGCCGAGCGGTTCTAGGCGCTACAGTCTGGAACCGCGCGACCGCTGCCTCGGGCATGGATGTGTGTGATGTCCTCAGGTTAGTTAGGTTTAAGTAGTTCTAAGTTCTAGGGGACTGATGACCTCAGAAGTTAAGTCCCACAGTGCTCAGAGCCATTTTTTGAACCCAGTCCTTATGCTCTGGGGTGCGATAACCTACAACTCTCGTCCACATTTGGTGTTTTCTGGAGGGGACGCTAACCAGCACTCGTTACGCGCAGAGTGTTGTCAGACCCGTTCTTTTGCCGTTCTTGCAACAGCAAGTAGATGTGTTGTTCCAACAGGATAGTGCTCACCAGTGAAACTTAACGCGCTCTGCAAGACGGGCAGCAACTTCCGTAGCCAGCAGGATATGCGGACTTGTCGGAGATGTTGGAGACGATGGGACGAGAAGTGACTCGAACAACTCGTCAGCCAACAATTCTTACAGAACTACGTGAACAGGTCGGTCAGGCGAGACATAACGAATCCCACGATAGCATTCGTCATCTGGAAGATCGACTGGACGCCAGAGTCAGCGCCTGCTTTGCCGCCCGTGGAAGCTACACCACGTACTAATAGGGGATTTTCAGCATGGGTCGATACCTGGTACCTCAAAACCGTTAGTGCTATTGATCTGTAAATGTAGTCATTTCATGTACTCCACATGCAATGTCTGAGCAATAATCTTGAATCGATTGGAAATCTCTAAACCGGAATACTATTTTTTTCCGGCAGTGTATAATTCAAAAATTTAGAAAAATATTTCCTCTTCAAATTAAACAAAAGTTAGTCTAGTCCTTAGTTCTACTAAATACACTCCTGGAAATTGAAATAAGAACACCGTGAATTCATTGTCCCAGGAAGGGGAAACTTTATTGACACATTCCTGGGGTCAGATACATCACATGATCACACTGACAGAACCACAGGCACATGGACACAGGCAACAGAGCATGCACAATGTCGGCACTAGTACAGTGCATATCCACATTTCGCAGAAATGCAGGCTGCTATTCTCCCATGGAGACGATCGTAGAGATGCTGGATGTAGTCCTGTGGAATGGCTTGCCATGCCATTTCCACCTGGCGCCTCAGTTGGACCAGCGTTCGTGCTGGACGTGCAGACCGCGTGAGACGACGCTTCATCCAGTCCCAAACATGCTCAATGGGGGACAGATCCGGAGATCTTGCTGGCCAGGGTAGTTGACTTACACCTTGTAGAGCACGTTGGGTGGCACGGGATACATGCGGACGTGCATTGTCCTGTTGGAACAGCAAGTTCCCTTGCCGGTCTAGGAATGGTAGAACGATGGGTTCGATGACGGTTTGGATGTACCGTGCACTATTCAGTGTCCCCTCGACGATCACCAGTGGTGTACGGCCAGTGTAGGAGATCGCTCCCCACACCATGATGCCGGGTGTTGGCCCTGTGTGCCTCGGTCGTATGCAGTCCTGATTGTGGCGCTCACCTGCACGGCGCCAAACACGCATACGACCATCATTGGCACCAAGGCAGAAGCGACTCTCATCGCTGAAGACGACACGTCTCCATTCGTCCCTCCATCACGCCTGTCGCGACACCACTGGAGGCGGGCTGCACGATGTTGGGGCGTGAGCGGAAGACGGCCTAACGGTGTGCGGGACCGTAGCCCAGCTTCATGGAGACGCTTGCGAATGGTCCTCGCCGATACCCCAGGAGCAACAGTGTCCCTAATTTGCTGGGAAGTGGCGGTGCGGTCCCCTACGGCACTGCGTAGGATCCTACGGTCTTGGCGTGCATCCGTGCGTCGCTGCGGTCCGGTCCCAGGTCGACGGGCACGTGCACCTTCCGCCGACCACTGGCGACAACATCGATGTACTGTGGAGACCTCACGCCCCACGTGTTGAGCAATTCGGCGGTACGTCCACCCGGCCTCCCGCATGCCCACTATACGCCCTCGCTCAAAGTCCGTCAGCTGCACATACGGTTCACGTCCGCGCTGTCGCGGCATGCTACCAGTGTTAAAGACTGCGATGGAGCTCCGTATGCCACGGCAAACTGGCTGACACTGACGGCGGCGGTGCACAAATGCTGCGCAGCTAGCGCCATTCGACGGCCAACACCGCGGTTCCTGGTGTGTCCGCTGTGCCGTGCGTGTGATCATTGCTTGTACAGCCCTCTCGCAGTGTCCGGAGCAAGTATGGTGGGTCTGACACACCGGTGTCAATGTGTTCTTTTTTCCATTTCCAGGAGTGTATTTCCCACCTTGATGCACTTCAACGCAGTACAAATAGTAAAAACTCCAGATGCCTCGAACTAGCTCTATAAGATTGTATGCAATATTCGTCTGTTTTGATCAGGCCTTCCAATTCTCAACTTTGATGCGACCCAATAGCCAACGCGATTTTCACACTCTCTGTTCAATTCATCTGCTATGAAACAAGCTACTCTGTTGTCTGCATCGTCTCCAAAATCTCTGCATTCAGGAAGGGATGTTTTTCTCGTTCTTTCCTATTACTGTTTTCTCCGTTCCATCTCAACTGCTAATCTTACAAAATACTTCTCGCTCTTCCTCTGACAAGTCAACTTCACCGCATTTGTTTTTCAATATTGTAGCCAAAAGTTTCTTTTAAATGTCTTTACTCACGTTCAAGAAGAAAATAAAGAGGAAATAACGTAATATAGTGTTAATAAGAGTGACATTTCTTAGATTACCTGTGTTCATTCCTTTGTATATTGTTATTATTATTTTATATGTCTATCGTCCCTTATTACACAAAAGGTAAAGTTAATTCACTAAGAATGTGTGGCTAGATGTAATATTGCCAAGTGAAATAAAAGCATAAATAAATAAATTAATGAATATCGCGGTGTGTGCTTTAGGGAACTGATTATTTTATAAATTCACATAGATTAATTTGGTTTGAATGTCACAAAGGCTGAATAAGCAATATACAAATGTGCATGTCAGTATGCATTTGTTGTTCCCTTAACAGGCAGAATGTTACGCCAGCTCCCACCACTGCAACATATTGACGTACATTGGTCAGACATTCCCGACAAACGACCTTTAGCGAAGGCGATTTTATGTTAATGTTAATAGCTGTGTCTTAATGATTACGTGGCAGAATTGCCCAGTCTGACCGGTAGTTGACTATCTTAAAGACTACCAGGTGTCGTAAAGCGGTCGAACTATGATTTATGTCGTGTGGTGCGTCGGTATGAAGAATTAACACACTCTGATTCGAGTTTTCAAATGCCAGAATTGATCTAATAGACTTGTTTCGGCGTAATATAAGCTGGTGTTCAGGACAATTTTAATGATTGGGGATCCACCCCTACAACTGTGCAGTAATTTGGTTGTCAGTCTGCATGTTGTACAGTTATGTTCAGTAAGTTGGTATCCCTTTAACCACTTACCATATTTAAGACTTTGTTTACTATAAGAGCAGTCAGATGAAAACAATACAAAGGGAGCCGGCCGATGTGGCCGAACGGTTCTAGGCGCTTCAGGCTGGAACCGTAGACCGCTACGGTAGCAGGTTCGAATCCTGCCTCGGTCATGTGTGTGATGTCCTTAGGTTAGTTCGGTTTAAGTAGTTCTAAATACTAGGGGACTGATGACCTGAGATCTACTCCCATAGTGCTCAAACCCATTTGAACCATTTGAAATTGTCGACCATCAATGTCTTTCTTCGCGGCTCCAAAAATACGGAAATTGCATGGTGAGATACAGTACTATATATAGGATGTGTAACGGCTTCCCAGAGAAACTTCTGTATCTTAGTCCAAATAACTTGGCGACATGTGGGGGGACGGGGGTGGAGGGGGGAGGTCATTGTCCTGCAACAGCTTTAGCGTCCACGTACCGCTGTGCGTTAATTGTGGCACCGAGCTCCAGAATATCAATGAACAGCGGGCCGTTGCAGTCTAAGAAACAGATCATCACGACATTCTGGTGCTGGTGTGGCTGCTGTTTTGAATACGCTGCAGACATTTCCATGTGAAGCTATTAAATATCCTCCAAAGAGTCCCGATCTCTCCCCAAGTGACTTACATACTTACATGCAGCCCTGAAGAGAGACATTCATGGTCGTCGATTTTCATCGGACGAAGAGGTGCACATCTGGGTACAATTATGGTCCCCTAAGTAGCCCCAAACACTTTTCCATGAAGCTATCGACCACGTTTTCTCATACATATATTATTAGTTATAGCAATTACTTTTGAAATAACAGACAGTTTACTTACTTTTTTCCATCCGTCAGTTTTTCATTTGATTGTCCCTTATAGCATTGTACACTACTGGCCATTAAAATTGCTACACCACGAAGATGACGTGCTACAGAGGCGAAATTTAACCGACAGGAAGAAGATGCTGTGATATGCAAATATCACGCCCCACGTGTTGAGCAATTCGGCGGTACGTCCACCCGGCCTCCCGCATGCCCACTATACGCCCTCGCTCAAAGTCCGTCAACTGCACACACGGTTCACGTCCACGCTGTCGCAGCATGCTACCAGTGTTAAAGACTGCGATGGAGCTCCGTATGCCACGGCAAACTGGCTGACACTGACGGCGGCGGTGCACAAATGCTGCGCAGCTAGCGCCATTCGACGGCCAACACCGCGGTTCCTGGTGTGTCCGCTGTGCCGTGCGTGTGATCATTGCTTGTACAGCCCTCTCGCAGTGTCCGGAGCAAGTATGGTGGGTCTGACACACCGGTGTCAATGTGTTCTTTTTTCCATTTCCAGGAGTGTATATTACATTTCTAGAGGCGGAAGTCTGGAAAGTGTTCCAAGTTATAATACTCTCTCGTACAAATAACATGAATTAGATCAAACCAGAAAGACCTATGTTACCATATAATCATGGCCGGTTATTGTACCAGGTGCCATGTTAAACCTGTTACTCTAATTATGAAGAATTTCAGCACATAGCGTAAGTTAGAATAAGAGTATACACATGGTGAAACAGAGGAAGGGTCAGAATACTTAGCATACACAGAACACATTAATAGTAATCCTTTACCACATAGTACAGAAACACTATGTAGAACCTAAAGACAAGTAGAGCAGCATATTAGCATATCTTAGGAAGCAAGAGTGGGCGGCGCACCGTATAGGGATACAGGGCTCGAGGTCACATTCAGAGTTCTCCCTGGGTCGCGCAGGTAAAGAGACGTCTACTGCTCAATCTATCCTATTTTATCGCTTTTCTTAAATCAAAACTTCTTCTATTATAATTTCTTATTTCGTATGTAATAGTTTTTTAAGTATAATAAAGCTTCCAATTAGACAAAGAAAGGGGACAAAAGATCTTCACGAGACCCCACCACCAAGTTGTGCAGTGTGCGCAATGGAACCAGCGGCCTCAGCTGCGTACCATAATAGCTACACAGCAGAGGTCCTTGATTACCACTTAGTTGACTGATTGGAGCACCTTACCCCGCCACAAAGTTCTTAGATGGCGCGCCTTAGTAGTCCAGCACGAGAAAAAGTCGTCGCACCTGGAACAAGCAACAAGTGCGTGTTTCTAGTTAGACAACACAAACAGTCAGGTCCTAGAGGAAGGGCCGGGGGAAAACCATTGAACATCATTTGTCATTAAGTACCTACTCTAAAAAATTATTAAACAACAAGAAATTACTTTCCAAAACAGTAACAAGGCACAACCATCAGGTTTTCTTTTCGATTTGAAAAAAATAATGTTTAAGCTCAGCTTTAAGAAGAATACTGAACTCAAATCCTAGATGTTAAACAATTTAGGCATGCTTCGCAATTTTAAAAGCATTACAGAAGACCAAACATTAAATATTAATGAATTACAATTGACCCGCTGGCCTCATAACCTGGTCCAGGCGTAGACCTCAGGCCCCACCCCCCAGTGACAACAAGTAAGCTGACCGCTACAGATGTACAGCAAACATTCCCTTAAACAGTGAAAAGGTAAAACAAAACTACAGCGAAACTTCCTGGCAGATTAAAAATGTGTGCCGGACCGAGACTCGAACTCGGGACCTATGCCTTTCAAGTGCTAGTTCTGTAGGGTTCGCAGGAGAGCTTCTGTAAAGTTTGGAAGGTAGGAGACGAGATACTGGCAGAAGTAAAGCTGTGAGGACGGGGCGTGAGTCGTGCTTGGGTAGCTCAGTTGGTAGAGCACTTGCCCGTTAAAGGCAAAGGTCCCGAGTTCGAGTATCGGTCCTGCACACAGTTTTAATCTGCCAGGAAGTTTCAATAGAATGGTCCATTATTCATGTGGGGACAAGCCGAGATGGTGTTCGTGAACGGACAAGCAGTTGGAAACAGTCGAGAGTCAGCACGGATATATCAGAATAAGTACCCTCACAGTCATCAACCACTTTACACAACATTTCAAGCCCCTTTTGGGCGTTTGTGTGGTAATGGGTGCTTTCAGACAAACGGATGTGCAAGGAGGCGGCAGACTGCGCGTACACCAGATTTTGTGGACCGGATTCTACAGGACATTGGGACGAACCCTTGTACAAGCTCCAGGCAAGTGGCCGGCCAACATGGTGTAAGCCAAAGTACGATTGTGTGTATCCTGGATAACAGCTGCTACTGTCCCTATTACCTGCTGTCCCATGGAGATCACTTTGAACATCAGTTGCGACGAGGATGCGATACACCTCTGTACTGTGTTACGGGACTATTTGTCACCATTGCATGGATACTGTCCATTTCCGGAACACATGCTCATAGGTCCTTTTCTCCTCTATTTACAATCAAGAATCCCTCCATGTAGTTTGTTAATTTTATTGGTGCTCAGAAGTTTACTCACTAGAAAAGTATGTTACTGAACAATTACAATATCCTCTAGATGTCTTTGATGCATTATACAGTTTCTCAATACGTAGAACTAGTAATGTTTCCAAATGCTGCACAAAACACTACAAAATCAGTATGAAATGCCGCAAATTGCTTTCGGCGGCCTTTAGTGCGCGTTTCTTCATAAGATTTGAAAATCGGTCACGGATCAGTAAACGTAATGTTTTCCTAAACACACCATCCACAAGGAATAATACACTCCCCTACCGTCTTCACGGTAAACAGGTTGGTTCCCAATAAGAATACAGTCTTCCACACGTCGGGATCCTCTGTGACAAGTTCACCGTGCTTTATCTTTTCGCAAATGAATCAAACTGCTTACATTGCGGTAACGGTAAAATTATTTCGTTCTTAGTTCTAATTCTCGTGTTTCTCCGTTTTCTTCTCAACACAGGAAGAACCAGATCTCAGGCACTAGCCAACTTGGAACTACCCATAGCAGTACCAAATAATAAGATGCCATAGCTGTTCCAGAAGCTGATCTCTCTCTAAAGGCATACAATGGTACGTTCCTCCTCATAAGGCCGTTATTCAATCAATACAATAAACAATGAAAATAAGACAATATCAAAAGATGAATCTCCTACTGGTACTTCCACTCCTCTCCCCCCTCCCCCCCCCCCCCCACTTCTCCCATTGTTTTCGTTTCTCAAGTGGAAGACGTGATGAGGGTGTAAGTATTTTACTTATGACTGAGGTGACCGTAGTTGCTGCGTAATTATTAACATTTTCAGACGACTTTAACAGGGAATATCATGAGCCAGATACAATGGATAAGGAAATAAAACACATCAAAATCAGTAAGAACAGATATCTCTTACATTTCTGGAAAATTAAAATCAGTAAAAACAGATATCTCATCACATTTCTAGAAACGTGTGTTACATCATTCTGACACACAATTAGCATCTGCTTGATGACCAGGTAAACACTGGAAACCAAATACTGTAAAAATAATTCGATACATAAACTGAATGAACTAAAATAAAATGTAGCTCTCTTCTCCTTCATAGAATACAGATTCAAGAGGAAGATTACCGGTATATCCTAGAACAGGAATATTCTCTCTCTTTCTGTCTCTCTTTTTCTTTCACTCCATTTCCCCCTTCTTCATTTCGTAACAACCCAGCTTTCCCTTTCCCCACTTTTTCATTCACTATTCACTGACTAGAACTTCCCCCCACTGAACATCTAGATCAACAGCTCCTTCATCATCTCTTAGTCCCCTAACTAAATAATACATAGCAGCTTAACGACATAGTACACATATAACAAGCACAGAGCAAGATAGTCTTTCTAGATAAAATTAACACCAAATGTGACAGACAAGTCGGTTACGTTTCACACAGTAAAGTACACAGATGAATGTATAGTCAGAAGAAAGTAAATTGTTGCGATACTTAGTCGTGTGCTACATCAAGAGATGAGTAGTACTGCAACTGAAACTGAAAATTAAGCTGAAGCCAACGATAGGAAGCCCTGAGAAATTTGCATGCAGACGATACTTCCAGACGTAAATAGAAAACAGATGAAAATACAGTACACATCAAATGAATTCGCAACTGCGAATAAGGGCTACCATCATCTGTCCAATGGAATGACCACAATGAAAATTTGTGCCGGGCCGAGACTCGAACACAGATAACGCGCTTATCGCGAGCGGTCGTCTTACCAGTTTCCTTTTTATCTCATTTTGTCCTATATTGTTCGTTTATTTGTTCGAAGCGGACGTCCGACGACACCCGTTCTGGTTCTTCGTTGATCCGTTCACAGAGGTTTTTTTTTTTTTCAGAGGGTAGCTAACCCTCTGACCGAAATCGCTGAGCTACCGTGCCGGCATTTTTGGCTATCCTTGAAGGACTCACGGCCAGACCGAAACTTCTACATATCGTCAACCATGCGTTACGACCTGTACTCGTACATCCACTACGTCCGCCCCCGGTAGCTGTGTGGTCAGCGCGACGGACTGTTAATCCTAAGGGCCCGGGTTCGATTCCCGGCTAGGTGGGAGATTTTTTTCCGCTCAGGGACTGTGTGTTGTGTTGTCCTAATCATCATCGTTTCATCCCCATCGACGCGCAAGTCGCCGAAGTGGAGTCAAATTGAAAGACTTGCACCGGGCGAGTGGTCTACCCGACGGGAGGCCCTCGTCACACGACATTATTATTATTACACATCCATTACGTATATTCCCGTGCGGGCCAGACGTTGTACTTGAACATCACTTGCCCGATATCGGAAGGTAAATACTGTATTGCAGTGCCTGTATTATTCTGATTACGATGAAAAGTTCCTTTGGATATGCAAGCATGCCCAGAGGAACTTTGCGTCGTAATCAGAATAACACAGGCACTGCAATATCGTATCGAAAATGCGGCAAGTCAAAGTGTCACGCTTCCATAACTTGTTAAGCAAACCATTTTTAGATCTACGACGAAACCAAATTCGACCCCGGTAGCTGTGTGGTCAGTGCGACAGAATGTCAATCCTAAGGACCCGGGTTCGATTTCCGGCTGAGCCGGAGATTTTCTCCGCTCATGGACAGGGTGTTGTGTTGTCCTAATTATCATCATTTCATCCACATTGACACACAAGTCGCCGATGTGGCATCAAATCGAAAGACTTGCACCCGGCGAACCGTCTACCTGACTGGAGGCCCTAGTCACACGACATTTACATTCATCTGACGAAACCAAACCCGTCAATGCGAAGTTTGATTCTAGGCCACTGACGATGTTTTCGTTGGATAAAACTATTACTGACAGGAACATGCATTTACAGTGTTCCGTAGACAAATCTAAAATATCTCCAGTGTTGTTTACATAACCAACTGTTTTTGTGTTGCCATCCCGTAAATCATCGCCGACTTTAAAAAAAGTATGTTCGTGGATGAGTCCGATAACAGCCGAAAGGTGGTATGAGTCTGGTAACACGAGATTCGTTCCTAGTTGATATCGCCTTCTTTGTCCTAATGGACAGCAATCATTCGCTCTCCCTGCAATCAGCATTTCATCACGCGGCCACTTGCAGATCTATTTACCCACTCTGCTCTCGGCTCACAGTAGTCTTTAATATTATCGCTACTTACCTCGGCCCCGAGATTTTATGGCAATTTCAGGGCGACCAGTAATTGCATGTTTCATAACAAGCTCAGAGCAGCTGGAATGCCGTATCAGTAATACCATCGCTGGTTAACAGTCTGAGGTTATTGCCAACGTATTTCAACATCACTTATACAGACGGCAAGAATAAAAACCTCAAAACAATCTTTCCCCGTATTTCAGCACAGTTGCTATTTTGACAATAAGATACACTGAACATCCAGAACATTATGACCACCTACCTAACAGCCGGTAGTCCACCATTCTCACGGGTTACAGCAGCGTCGCCTAGTGGCACGAAAGCAATAAAGCCTTGACACGTCGCTGGGGGGAGTTGGCACCACGATGCACACACAAGTCATCTACTCCCCGTAAATTCCTGGGGGGGGGGGGGGGGGGGGGCACATCAGCTCTGACGCCACCCTCAATCACATCCGAGATGTGTTCGATCGGGTTCAGATCTGGCGAGTTGGGGGCTAGCATATCAATTGGAGCTCGCCACTGTGTTCCTCGAACCACTTCATAACACTCCTCATATACACTACTGGCCATTAAAATTGCTACACCACGAAGACGATGTACTACAGATGCGAAATTTAACCGACAGGAAGAAGATGCTGTGTAATGCAAATGATTAGCTTTTCAGAGCATTCACACAAGGTTGGCGCCGGTGACGACACCTACAACGTGCTGACATGAGGAAAGTTTCCAGCCGATTTCTGCTACACAAACAGCAGTTGACCGGCGTTGCCTGGTGAAACGTTATTGTGATGCCTCGTGTAAGGAGGAGAAATGCGTACCATCACGTTTCCGACTTTGATAAAGGTCGGATTGTAGCCTATCCCGATTGCGGTTTATCGTATCGCGACATTGCTGCTCGCGTTGGTCAAGATACAATGACTGTTAGCAGAAAATGGAATCGGTGGGTTCAGGTGGGTAATACGGAATGTCGTGCTGCATCCCAACGGCCTCGTATCACTAGCAGTCGAGATAACAGCCATCTTATCCGCATGGCTGTAACGGATCGTGCAGCCACTTCTCGATCCCTGAGTCAACAGTTGGGGACGTTTGCAAGACAACAACCATCTGCACGAACAGTTCGACAACGTTTGCAGCAGCATGGACTATCAGCTCGGAGACCGTGGCTGCGGATACCCTTGACGCTGCATCACAGACAGGAGCGCCTGCGAATGGCAAAACGTCATTTTTTCGGATGAATCCAGGTTCTGTTTACGGCATCATGATGGTCGCATCCGTGTTTGGCGACATCGTGGTGATCGCACATTGGAAGCGTGTATTCGTCATCGCCATACTGGCGCATCATCCAGCGTGATGGTATGAGGTGCCATTGGTTACACGTCTCGGTCACTTCTTGTTCGCACTGACGGCACTTTGAACAGTGGACGTTACATTTCAGATGTGTTACGACCCGAGGCTCTACCCTTCATTGGATCCCTGCCAAACCCTACATTTCAGCAAGATAATGCACGACCGAATGTTGCAGTTCCTGTACGGGCTTTTCTGGACACAGAAAATGTTCGACTGCTGCCCTGGCCAGCACATTCTCCAGATCTCTCACCAATTGAAAACCTCTGGTCAATGGTGGCCGAGCAACTGGCTCGTCACAATACGCCAGTCACTACTCTTGATGAACTGTGGTATCGTGTTGACGCTGCATGGGCGGCTGTACCTGTACACGCCATCCAAGCTCTGTTTGGCTCAATGCCCAGGCGTATCAAGGCCGTTATTACGGCTCTGTTCTGGGTACTGATATCTCAGGATCTATGCACCCAAATTGCATGAAAATGTAATCAAATGTCAGTTATAGTATAATATATTTGTCCAATGAATACCCATTTTTCACCTGCATTTTTTCTTGGTGTATCACTTTTAATGGCTAGTAGTGTATATATACAGTGTGTGTGTGTGGTTTTGAGAAAGTCGAAACATTATGACTTGCTCGACATGGTATTTCCATCTTACTTCCCTACTCGTACATATAAGAAAATATGTTCTATAATTCCCCTTCATTGCTGATTTCCGGCTCTGGAAAAAGCTGTCCCGGACTTTACGCACAGTTCCGTACCCTGTTGACTTTAAGCAAAAGTTGAAGCACTTCTTTTGGTATCCTTATCGTTTTACTGTCGAATTTTGTTTGTAGCCACGTCTCTCTTGACAGTGAAGTAAATGTTCGTGAAGCAGATGGCCAGTTCTCTTGCAGTTACGCTTTTTTTTTTCTCTTTTCGTTATTCAGTCAGTAATGTATTATTTTTCCCTTTGACTATTCATTGCTTAAGCTTTTACCGTGTTTCTTTTTCTTGCTCGTCCGTCCTTCTTCTCACGTTCATTGCTGCCATAACGTATTGTCTAAATATATCTGCGAATTATCTGTGTTGTACACTTCATCACAAAAACTTTAAATTGTTATTTTCTGTTTGAACCACTAAAGTTTTCATTTTTTCTGTCCTAACTGTTTGCTCTACCAAATGTAAGAACACTTGCAAGAAGCGTGTGGTAATGAATGCAATGATAATATATATTAAGAACATGTTAAACGTAAGAGAAGGGTTATCGCACTGCTCTTTCCAGAATAAAAAAACAGAGGGTAAAATGAGATATACTGTGCGCACTTTCGACACGATCGTTGTAAAACTCTCGATTATTTTCTGGCAAGTGACTACGAGGTTCCATTTAGGCAGAAGTTTTCCCAACTAGGAACGTTCGTGTAAGGTAGAGAGAGAGAGAGAGAGAGATAGACACGTGTGGGTTGATACACTTATCAGGCAGAACATTATGACCACCGACCTACTCACGATATGGGTTGTGGTTGGGTTGTTTTGGGGGAAGAGACCAAACAGCGAGGTCATCGGTCTCATCGGATTACGAAAGGACGGGGAAGGAAGTCGGCCGTGCCCTTTCGCAGGATCCATCCCTGCATTTGCCTAGAGCGATTTAGAGAAATCACGGAAAACTTAAATCAGGATAGCCGGACGTGGGATTGAACCGTCGTCCTCCCGAATGCGAGTCCAGTGAGCTAACCAATGCGCCACCTCGCTCCGTTACTATCGACAAACAGGCGACAGTAGAGTCAGCTAGCGACAAATGACTGCTACTCAGACACATGCACGGTGCATGTAGTATCAGTGAGCGTGCTACCCGTGTGTAGAATGGGAGAGGCGTGCCATTTATGTGAGTTTGACCGAGGGCAGATTGTGATGGGCTAGAGGCTCGGTACGAGCATTTCGGAAACTGCACGACTTGTCGGCTGTTCGAGGAGTGCTGTGGTGAGTGTCTTCGACACGAAGCGAAACCAAGGTGAAACCACACCCAGACACCATGGGGTTGGGCGGCCATCTCTCGTTATAGATGTGGGACATAGTAGGCTGGTCAGAATGGTAAAACACGAAAAGTGGCGAACTGTGGCGGAACAAACAGCACACTTTAACGCTGGGTAAGGTACAAGTACGCCTGAACACACAGTGCACCGAACACACGTAACGATCGGCCTCCGCAGCCGACGAGCCACGCATGTGCGAGTGCTAACACCACGACATCGGCAACTACGACTGGAATGGGCTGAATGGGCTCAGTGGCAGAACGTTGCATGGTCTGATGAATCCCGATACCTTCTTCACCACGCCAATGGGAGGGCGCGAATCCGCCGTCTTCCAGGGGAACATTTGCTTGACGAGCCGGCCGGAGTGAACGAGCGGTTCTAGGCGCTTCAGTCTGGATCCGCGTGACAGCTACGGTCGCAAGTTCGAATCCTGTCTTTAGCATGGATGTGTGTGATGTTCTTGGGTTAGTTAGGTTTAAGTAGTTCTAAGTTCTAGTGCTCAGAGCCATCTGAACCATTTCCTTGACATACTGCAGGACGGAGACAAGCTGGCGGATGCGTTCAGGGCATCTCGGTCCAGTGGAGCACGTGCAAGGCACCACGACGCCCAAGGACTATCGTACACTGGCTGCAGCGCACGTACACACCTTCATGACGATCATGTCTCCCTACAGCAGTGGCATTTTTCAGCAAAATGATGCGTCATGTCACAAGGCCAGGAGTGTGATGGAGTGGTTCAAAGAACACAGTGGTAAATTCCAAGTGATGTGCTGGCCCCCCAACCCGCCAGATCGGAACCCGATCGAATGCATCTGGGATGTGACTGAACGTGACGTCAGAGCTCATCGCCCCCTCCCCGGGATTTACGGGAATAAGCTGAGCTGTGTGTGCAGATGTCGTGCCAACTTTCTCCAGCAACCTACCAAGGCCTCACTGCTTCCATTCCACGACGCCCAGCCCCTGTTTTCCGTGCCAGAGGTGGACATACCGGCTATTCGGTCCTGTCCACTCGTCACTAATAGGGTGGCTACAGGGTGCAGCGTTCTCTGAATGCTATACAACAATTCAAACAACTAATATTAGTATTTTTACTTCTAGAAAACAATTTCACTTTACTACAGCGAATGTCGTTAGCGAGAGGCGACATGAACACAGTCCAGTTCTTGACATACACAGAGTCCAAGGAAACACTCGATGCGAATCACGAAAATCTGACAGCGTACTACCAATCACGTTGCAGTCTCGGGCCGATCTGAGCGGCCGAGGCCAGCAGGAGCGTCGGTTTTATTCGCGTCTTGCAGGGGGCGCGCCTGGCGCGGCGCGGTCCAATTCCGCGCACCACTGGACGCCGTTTCCTCACCGCCTTCTCTAGTCTTGCGTTCCGCATCTTCGTTCCGGCGTTTGTGGTTACGGCAGAACAAGGTAAGAGGTCATAATGTTGTGAATGATCAGTAGATATATCTGATCCGAGCACGGGGCTCACAACCCTAACCACACGCCACTGTTAACCACTAATGAAGGACTGGGTGCCTTACTTCGATTGCACATAACTCATTAAGGTCAATCCAACACATTTATTTCAAATAATATAAATGAAGTTACATTTGAATCTGTGTGAAATTAAACAAGATTTTTAAAAAATTTCAATGTCAGCTGATTTAGTGCGTGAAGCGTGAGTTAAGCCAATAACCAGGTAAACTAAACAATTCACCGTAATACAAAAGAAAGAGAAAAAGAAAATTGAATCAATACACCCCACTGACAAATATCCAAAAAAACTTACAATACTACTCAAAAGAATACACTGAAGTGGGGAGCAGTCATTCACCCGACAGAACACTTCAAAATCAGTTCAATAACACAGCTGTGTGCCCCAGAAAACTGCAAAACATTAAATACACTTCATTTGACGATTAACAAATACTCATTAACATTACGCCACTCCTGTGTGAACTGCAGTGTCCCAAAGACAAAGAAACAGGCGCTTATTCTGAAAGAACAATTTCTTAATACGTTTATATTACAGCATTAAGGAATTCCAAATCTTTCCCCTTTCTAGGCGGACGCTGAGCCAGAGAAACAGAATGCCACAAAAACACAATTTTGCTGTGAAATCTTACAGGACACCCGGAAGCAGTAACAGACAAGGGGTCGGCACCCACAAATAACACAGGCTAAGAGTCTAGGGGTAGCGTCTTTGATTCATAATCAAAACGTGTTATGTCTGTTTATAGTGCAGTACCTAATTTATTTGTTTACTTGGGCATAGTATTTGGTTACTTTAGACGAGGAATTGCGAATAAGACATGAAAACCATAACAGACGCGCAAGTGTAATGCGAATAGTATAAAAGATTTTTTAATTTCTCAGTATTTTGTAACTGTTTTTATACCACAGTGAACCAGTTAAAGTGTAAATAGAAGTTTCAACGCGTATAAAGTGTTGTGCTACACGATAGTTAATGAAAATGGTATGCTGAGGAATGAAGGTTAACTACGAGACGTTAAGGTTTCTAATTAAAAAAGTTACATTGTTTTCGAACAGTTCAGAAGGAGGTATGTCACTGATGAGAAAGTGTCATTGTGTGTTGCCATTATGAGTAATTTTAATTCTAAACATAATTGTAATGAACAGGAAATTTTAATACCTTTAATGACATCTGATTAGCAAACACTAATTTTAAAAAGATACAACTTATTTAGGTCTGGTCATCTAGGGCCACTAAGCCAGTGATTAGTGTTACACATGGTGAGGAAATAATAAATTTGTTGGAAACGTAAAAAAAAAAGTGGGGGTGTGGGGGTAGCGTCTTTGATTCATAATCAAAACGTCTTCGGTCCCGGGTTCGATCCCTGCCACTGCCTAAATTTTGATAAATAATCAGCATTGACGGCCGAAAACTTCCGGCATAAGAAGTCAGCCTCATTCTGCCAACGGCCTTGTCAAAGAGGGTGGAGGAGCGGATAGAGGTTCAGGGCACTCTCTTGTCCTAGGGGTGGGAAATTGCCCCTAAAGGCGGAAGAATCAGCAATGATCAACGACATGAGGATGCTGAAGGCAATGGAAACCACTGCATTAAAGACACGTAACGTGTATCCACAGGACATGTGGCCTGTAATTGAAGAAGTGTCATGATGATCTCTCCATTGGTAAAAGATTCCGGAATAGTCTCCCATTCGGATCTCTGGGAGGGGACTGCCAAGAGGGAGGTTACCATGAGAAAAAGATTGGATAATCAACGAAAGGATAACGTTCTACGAGTCGGGGCGTGGAATGTCAGAAGCTTGAAGATGGTAGGGAAACTAGAAAATCTGAAGACAAGGATGAGTATCGGGTAATATCAACAGCAGCAGAAAATGGTATAACAGGTGTAGGATTCGTTATGAATAGGAAGTTAGGGCAGAGGGTGTGTTTCTGTGAACAGTTCAGTGACAGGGTTGTTCTAATCAGAATCGACAGCAGACCAACACCGACAACGATAGTTCAGGTATACATGCCGACGTCGCAAGCTGAAGATTAACAGATAGAGAAAGTTTATGAGGATATTGAAAGGGTAATGCAGTATGTAAAGGGTGATGAAAATCTAATAGTCATGGGCGACTGGAATGCAGTTGTAGGGGAAGGAGTAGAAGAAAGGTTACAGGAGAATATGGGCTTGGGACAAGGAATGAAAGAGGAGAAAGACTAATTGAGTTCTGTAACAAGTTTCAGCTAGTAATAGCGAATACCCTGTTCAAGAATCACAAGAGGAGGAGGTATACTTGGAAAAGGCCGGGAGATACGGGAAGATTTCAATTAGATTACATCATGGTCAGACAGAGATTCCGAAATCAGATACTGGATTGTAAGGCGTACCCAGGAGCAGATATAGACTCAGATCACAATATAGTAGTGATGAAGAGTAGGCTGAAGTTCAAGCCATTAGTCAGGAAGAATCAATACGCAAAGAAGTGGGATACGGAAGTACTAAGGAATGACGAGATACGTTTGAAGTTCTCTAACGCTATAGATACAGCAATAAAGAATAGCGCAGTAGGCAGTACAGTTGAAGAGCAATGGACATCTCTAAAAAGGGCCATCACAGAAGTTGGGAAGAAAACATAGGTACAAAGAAGGTAGCTGCGAAGAAACCATGGGTAACAGAAGAAATACTTCAGTTGATTGATGAAAGGAGGAAGTACAAACATGTTCCGGGAAAATCAGGAATACAGAAATACAAGTCGCTGAGGAATGAAATAAATAGGAAGTGCAGGGAAGCTAAGACGAAATGGCTGCAGGAAAAATGTGAAGGCATCGAAAAAGATATGACTGTCGGAAGGACAGACTCAGCATACAGGAAAGTCAAAACAACCTTTGGTCACATTAAAAGCAACGGTGGTAACATTAAGAGTGCAACGGGAATTCCACTGTTAAATGCAGAGAAGAGAGCAAATAGGTGGAAAGAATACATTGAAAGCCTCTATAAGGGTGAAGATTTGTCTGATGTGATAGAAGAAGAAACAGGAGTCGATTTAGAAGAGATAGGGGATCCAGTATTAGAATCGGAATTTAAAAGAGCTTTGGAGGACTTACGGTCAAATAAGGCAGAAGGGATAGATAACATTCCATCAGAATTTCTAAAATCGTTGGGGGAAGTGGCAACAAAACGACTATTCACGTTGGTGTGTAGAATATATGAGTATGGCGACATACCATCTGACTTTCGGATAAGCATCATCCACACAATTCCGAAGACGGCAAGAGCTGACAAGTGCGAGAATTATCGCACAATCAGCTTAACAGCTCATGCATCGATGCTGCTTACAAGAATAATATACAGAAGAATGGAAAAGAAAACAGAGAATGCGCTAGGTGACGATCAGTTTGGCTTTAGGAAAAGTAAAGGGACGAGAGAGGCAATTCTGACGTTACGGCTAATAATGGAAGCAAGGCTAAAGAAAAATCAAGACACGTTCATAGGATTTGTCGACCTGGAAAAAGCGTTCGACAATATAAAATGGTGCAAGCTGTTCGAGATTCTGAAAAAAGTAGGGCTAAGCTATAGGGAGCGACGGGTCATATACAACATGTACAACAACCAAGAGGGAATATTAAGGGTGGACGATCAAGAACGAAGTGCTCGTATTAAGAAGGGTGTAAGACAAATCTGTAGCCTTTCGCCCCTACTCTTCAATCTGTACATCGAGGAAGCAATGATGGAAATAAATGAAAGGTTCAGGAGTGGAATTAAAACACAACGTGAAAGGATATCAATGATACGATTCGCTGATGACATTGCTATCCTGAGTGAAAGTGAAGAAGAATTAAATGATCTGCTGAATGGAATGAACAGTCTAATGTGTACACAGTATGGTTTGAGAGTAAATCGGAGAAAGACGAAGGTAATGAGAAGTAGTAGAAATGAGAACAGCGAGAAACTTAACACCGGGATTGATGGTCACGAAGTAGATAATGTTAAGGAATTCTGCTACCTAGGCAGCAAAATAACCAATGACGGATGGAGCAAGGAGGACATCAAAAGCAGACTCGCTATGGCAAAAAAGGCATTTCAGGCCAAGAGAAGTCTACTAATATCAAATACCGGCCTTAATTTGAGGAAGAAATTTCTGAGGATGTACGTCTGGAGTACAGCATTGTATGGTAGTGAAACATGGACTGTGGGAAAACCGGAACAGAAGAGACTCGAAGCATTTGAGATGTGGTGCTATAGACGAATGTTGAAAATTAGGTGGACTGATAAGGTAAGGACTGAGGAGGTTCTACGCAGAATCGGAGAGGAAAGGAATATGTGAAAAACACTGATAAGGAGAAGGGACAGGATGATAGGACATTTGCTGAGAGATGATGGAATGAGTTCCATGGTACTAGAGGGAGCTGTAGAGGGCAAAAACTGTAGAGGAAGACAGAGATTGGAATACGTCAAGCAAATAATTGAGGACGTAGGTTGCATGTGCTACTCTGAGATAAAGAGGTTAGCACAGGAAAGGAATTCGTGGCGGGCCGCATCAAACCAGTCAGTAGACTGATGACCAAAAAAAAAAAAAAGAGTCAGGCTGGGAGCACATCATACGAGCGTGTAGACATTCCGGCCGAACATGCGCTTGCGGTGGCTGCCAGAAGGACGAAGCAACCAACAGGCCCACGCCGTGCTTCTCACACAGGCACCTCAATTTGTACGAACATTTAGGTCAACACCAACTCCGGACTCCCCTCTCACTGCGAGGCTTGGCACAGTTTATATGAAATGCCTTCCAGGCAAACAGTAACTGCCGCAGGAGTTTCACGATTAGCAAACAGCCCCAGCGTAACAGATATCACACATGTGCTTACGCCCGAGGCACAACTCCGCCATTCTCACCGGCCGCCCCAAGCCTACTGCCTCTCGCCGTCTCGCGCGCCCCAGCCGAAAACGCAAAGCTGCTCATGCCCGGGGACGCGCCAAAGATAACAAGCCGATCGCTGATGATCGACCAGCGATCTGGCTCAATATCTATCGAAGGGATGCGGTAAGTTTGAAAAATAAATGTAGTCACTAACTTTACGTATAATATCAAACGTTTATGAAACTTTTTCTCCCTGACAATCCCCACAAAATGGCAAAAGGAAAATCATTTGCCGTTTACTACATTTTCGCTGTTCATGCAGTAAAACTGCCGCTTGGTGCATGATGTATTAATTTATTGCTTTTTAATCCGCGACACATTTTTCAGACAGTATTTTCATGTATCACTGAATGAACCAGTAAAATTATATCACTGGACGACACATAGTTGAGGAATTATGACGTCATGAACATTTAGGAACGTGAAAATAAATCTACGGGCCGAAATTCGCTTGAGATGCGCGTGAAATACGTTACACACACGTGAAATATATTTGACTTGTGCACATGCCGGCAAAGCCACGGGTAAAAAGCTGATCCTAAAATCCTGGAACGATTTCACCCAAATTCGATAGAAGTATTACTTACGATCTGGAAACAAATAATGTGGGAGTGTGAACGACCAGTCTCCTGCTGGGTGGGGAGAGAGAGGGAGAAGGGGGAAGGAATTGACAGACAAAGAGGGAGGACGAGTCGATGGACACATGTAGGGCGAGGAGAAGATGGGCATAGAGAGGGGAGAGGGAAATGTAGAGAAAGAGGAAGAGATGAACTGCGAGAGGGGAAGAGGAGATAGGCAGAGAGAGGGGGAGGAGGAGACTGATGGAGAATGGGGAACAGAGGTGTTAGACAGAGAGGGGGCGTGTGGTAGAAACCAACAGAGGAGGGAATGGAAGAAGTAGGCAGAGAGAGGGGGAAGGAGGAGATGGACTAATAGGAGACAGGAATAAATACATACCCGGACATTTTTCATAAATAACTGTTTTAACTGCAGGCAGCACCGTGGGGCCTAGGTAGTATGTATGTATACAGGGTGAAAAGTATTTAAACCGACAAACTTTGGGAGGTTGTAGGGAACATCAAAACAAATATATTTTCCCTAATGTCATTTTTTCCTATGAGGATTATTTAAACCGGTGGAGGCCGTATTACGCTCTTCAGTTGTTAGAGGCTGTATTACGATCTTCAGTTGTAGGCAACTGATGTCCACCAGTGTGGTAGCGCATTGTCTCTGTTTACTAATGGACCGATACACCTGGAGTGAGTACACTGATATGGTTGGTGCGTACTACGTAGCGCACCACAGAGGACGAGCTGCGCAGCGGTTTATCAACAACAATATCCTAATCGCCGTATCCCGCATCGTACGACCTTTGCTGCTGTGCACCAAAATCTGCGTGAGACCGGCTCATTTAGCAGATTACCTGGACAGGGACGCCGTCGCACGGTACGAACGCTGCTATTTGAGGAAGCTGTCACCCACATGCCACAGTTACTAGCGCTCATCAAATGCGGTTCTTCGTTAATCTGTGGGTCGGTGTTGTTGGGGACTGTTTAATTGGGCCGTATCTGCTACCTATGCCATTAAATGGCACGCACTATTACAATTTTCTCGCCAGAGCATTGCCAGAATTGCTGGAAGACGTCCCGCTCCCTACAAGACAACGCATGTGGTTCCGACATGACAGGGCGCCAGCGTATTTCAGTTGTCGATTCCTGGACCGACGATTCCCAGAAATGTGGATTGGCAGAGGTGGTCTTGTACCATGGCCTGCTCAATACCCAGGTAAGTCCCCTCTGGACTTGTTGTGTGGAGAGAGATGCGCAACCTTCAGGATACTCCTGGGGTTTTTGCCCATGTCAGACAGAACATGATCCGATGGAATAACCTTTTTTTACGTGTCAATGGAGGCACTTTAGAAAATCTACTCTAATCGAAATTGGGTTGTGTTAATGTGTTGTCTCTTGGTCATAAAAAGGGGAAAATTGTTTGTTGAATTAATTTTCTGGCAGAGAAATCTTCCTCTACCGCTTTAAATACTCCTCATAGGAAAAAATGACATTAGGGAAAAATATTTGTTTTGATGTCCCCTACAACCTCCCAGAGTTTGTCGGTTTCAATACTTTTCACCCTGTATATGGTGTCCCTTCTCAGAGATGCCCGGCGAATTTTCTCCAGCGTTTCGGTGGATATTTGCAATTCTAATTCTTTTTTTTTCTTTGAAATATGGAGGTGGAGTACGTACAAACAAATACTAGTAATCATATCTTTAGTGCAAAGCCCAGTGTCGACAGAAAGCATTGCTTTGTTTCCTGTTACAAACAAAGTAACTTTTAGAATTGAATTTTTGATGGAGCGGTCTCAGATTAGTCAAGTGCGATATTCGGTTTAGCAATATACACAAACGGGAAAAATAAAACACGACTAGCATGCAGCGCTGCAGCAGTGACAGAACTTCCCTGGACCGCACTGACTGCTGCCACCGCCAGCCGCTGTGGCCGAGCGGTTCTAGGCGCTTCAGTCCGGAACCGCGCGACTACTACGGTCGCAGGTTCGAATCCTGCCTCGGGCATGGATGTGTGTGATGTCCTAGGTTAGTTAGGTTTAAGTAGTTCTAAGTTCTAGGGGACTGATGACCTCAGATGTTAAGTCCCATAGTGCTCAGAGCCGTTTGAACCATTTTTTTGAACTGCTGCCACCATACAGCAGCGATAGTCAGTCACTGCTGGAGTACTGCTTGTTCTTCGTGTTTTACTGTTCCTGTTAATACATATCGCTAAACTGAACGTCGCACTAGATTCATTTGCACTGCTCCGTCGAATGGGTACGTAAAATTCCGCTTTAAAAATTGTTTGTAATGAGAAGCACATCGATGTCTTTTGTCAGCACTGGGCCTCGCATGAAAGACATGATAACCAGTATTTGTTTCGACTGATTCCAGGTACACAATGCAGAAAGTAAATAGCAGACATATGCCGAAATGCCAGATAAATGAATCGATCGCGTGGCTTTGTCGGCCGGGAGGCCCCATCCGGGGAAGTTCGGCCGCTACGTTGCTAGTCTTATTTCAGGTTGCGGCGGCGCGGTTCTTTCCGTCCCTTTACGACGAACCTGCACCTGCCTGTGAACATTGTCTCAGCATTTCATCAGTAGCAAAGCCGAGCGAAACCAACTGTACTTCGACGTGAACCAGGCTGCAATTGAAGTCACTAATCGACGTTTCGGGAGAAACACGAAATGAAAGGTTGGAAATTTTGTCCTCAATTAATATATTCTGAAACTTAGGTGAACAAGTATCACCGCCAAGGCCGTGCTAGTCTTAACACAATCACTCACGATCACTTTCACTCACGTTAGCAAGTTTATGGTGTTGAATTTCCCGAAAACGTAATAGCTACAAAAATACTGATTGTTTTTGATTGATAATGCTCGCCAAATAGTAAGTCTGTCGGTACCAAATGCAGTCACAGTTTTTAGCCACCGACCTGCTCAATACGCCACGCGGAATATATGTCTTTTCTAGTCACAAAATTCACTTACAAATTCCGAAATTTCTACACACACATCGGAATTATTATACCGTCACTTTACAACACTTTTGATGTATGAAACACTGCTAGATCCGGCAACTTCTCATTTCCATCGGAACTACTACTACACACGTCCGAACTGTTTCATGGCTAGGCTCCGACTCTTCTCTAGAATACTCTAAGTCTTCTCTACCAGCAGAGAAAGGCGCGCGAAGAATATTGCTTTACCATTGGTCAGTTTACTCAATAGCCAATAGCAGAACAACACTCTCCCGCGTCAATCCGCGCTTTTCATCAATAGCCAACCGCAAAATAAAAACCTAACGACTGCACTTTTTACCGACGTAATCATCTAATATGCTGAAGTTTTTCATTTGCATCAAGTTATTTGCTATTGTTACTTATACCTGAATTAACTTTCCCTTTACCATAAACTTACATTACAAATCTATTCTACAAAAATACCCTTTGTTCATATCCATACTTCTTCGAAATGTTCCCACACTAAATCATACTACATAACTCGTTAAACAATTATCTTCATATTAACCTTAAACCACACTCACGCATCATTCATACTGCTAAAACACATTTATAACATTTTACATACACAAAAAGACATAATAAAACTTTATGAAAATACTAGAACACTTTATGAAAAACGTTCCATTACTTTAGTGCACTCTAGTGGGCACAATCGAAACTAAAATCACAGTCCCCCTATCCAATATTGTCCTCTATCGGCTGATACATAAACTACGTGCGCGTCCAGTCTCGCGTCACCATCTGTCACTATCCAGCTCTGAGACGCATCTCCCACTTAACCGCCTCCAAGCAACACCGACTCAAAAGAAGGCCTCGGCGCTTGTTGGTGTCGTCACGTCAGCTAGGCACGGCGAACGCCAGGTCTGTTGCATGCAGAAACGCCTGGGCGTGCTTATCACTATAAATCTCTTATTTTTGGACAAAATGTTTGGTATTGTTTTGGATTGTGCAGTTTTATTTAGATGAAAGGTTTTCTTACTATTGTAAAGCTACAAATGAAGACCATAGTTCTGTATTACTGAATCCTGTCGAAACAAACGTAGATCAATATGAGAAGATGCTTTGCCCCATTGCAAGCTTCGAAAATTTTACATTCAAGTAACTATATTTACTTGATCTATTTTGTTATCGAAACTTACCCCAGCCCCCTTACAATTAACTTGTTTCTTTTATTTATTTATTTATTTTCGTTTGACATCGTCACTGGAAATGTGAACTAATTTACATGTGTAAATGTCCAACTGTTGCCAGTCATTAGATTACAGTCGTTTTCAACGAAAAGAATTCTGAATAGCAATCAAAATAGCTTCATACATCGAAAATACTGCTGATCTGAAACTTTTTTAAACTTTCACATTAGAAAAGATAAATATTACCCTCTTGCAACTGAAAGGAGAAACTTTATAAGATAAAAACATTTTATTTGATAAAACAAGTATCTCTCTTTTGCCTCTTCTTCTGCCCCCACCCCCTCCCCCAACGTGTACAATCGCAAGATATTTCATTAACATTCAGTGCTCCTCACCCCATAGTCAACCAAGATACCTAAAGAAGAGCACCAATATGTTCACAGTTTCTTGTAAAAGCAACCCAGTACAAACGTAACTTTCTCAGATTTACAAATAAGGTAAAGAAGCACGAATTCTGTTGCTGCTCGACCACGAAGTTGTTTTTGTATGTCAATCCTCAAAACAGGTGGAAATTTAAGCTCATGAGTACACTATTTGTTAAGAAGTGTAATGAATTGCACAATTAATTGATTGCAGAAATCTCTCAGAACAATGTGTGTTGGTCAACTACCGCCAATGGTTCCACATTTTCCTGTGTCAGAGAGGGAGACACCACCATTATGAGTATGCCTGCGACAGACCTGGCGTTCGCCGTGCCTAGCTGACGTGACGTCACGAACAAGCGCCGAGGCCTTCCTTTGAGTCGGTGTTGCTCCAAGGCAGGATCGGTATACGGCACTACGCCTCAAGGTGACGCCACACAGGGCGACTTGCGTGTCGGTGATGACGAAATAGTGATGAGGTCAACACAACACCCACTCTACGAGCGGAGAAAATCTACAACCCGACCGAGATTCGAAACCAGGCGAGCTGCATGGTAAGCAAGCACGTAACAGCTCAGCTGGCGGACAGCGCCAGAGGAAATGCGCATGACAGCTCTTACAAGGGAAACCCCCCATCGCTACCACCCCCTCCATCCTCAGATTTAGTGGTAATATGGCTTAGTGGATAGGCCGCCAAAAAATGTACAGGGATCATCATGAAAATAGGAAGAAGGTGTAGCGAATAGTGAAAAAAGATGCAAAATAGAAGCTGACCGGTGCAAGCTCAAGATCTGAAACATCGAGTGCTTCACGCGAATCACGGTGTGGTGTCACCGCCAGACACCACACTTGCTAGGTGGTAACTTAAATCGGCCGCGGTCCATTAGTACATGTCGGACCCGCGTGTCGCCACTGTCAGGATCGCAGACCGAGCGCCACCACAAGGCAGGTCTCGAGAGACGTACTAGCACTAGCCCCATTGTACGGACGACATTGCTAGCGACTACACGTACGAAGCCTTTCTCTCATTTGCCGAGAGACCGTTAGAATAGCCTTCAGCTAAGTCCATGGCTACGACCTAGCAAGGCGCCATTAACCATATCTGGAGAGAGTCTCACTTGTATTATCAAGAGCGATGTACCGCAGAAGTGAATAAAAGTTAAGTATACGAGAAGCTCCGTTCTTTTCTTTATAGCATTCATAACGTATCCTGTTCCAGACTTAACGCAAGACGGCTTGAGTTGACGCGTGCCCTTTCGGCTACCTCCCTTGTGTCTAGACTGTCTTGTCTAGACACAGCACACGGCGTCGTGGTTGTTTGGTCACGATGTTGGACTGCGAAGAGGGAGATCCGTGTTCAGCTATCCCTCGTTCCCCATTTTTTTTTCATAAAATTATGAACTTTTCTTCCGATCATTGAGATGTCTGCTCTCCTTCTGTAATCTTGGCACTGTCATACTACACACTGGTTATAGAAATGAGTGATCTAGTAAGAATATATTACCGCCGCAAATAAATGTTATGAATATTGAGAGTAGGCGAGATACCGCACAGTCCTCTCACAGAAATGAAGACAACAAATAGACGGCTGTGAACTACGATATACCAAAGGAATTGAAGAGTCAAAACTTCCAAAAAGGAATGCAATAGTCATAACATGTGGTACCACAACACAGACAGAAATTTGAAAACAGCGAACAGACACGTAAATGACCGGACAGACAGTTCATAATTTTGTGAAAATAAAATTTAAAAAATGTGAGAAATGAAGGATAATTTGAATCCAGATCTTCTCCATTGCAGTCTAACACCGTGACCACTCGAGCTTGTTTCGATTTTGCTTCTTTTTTCACGCATAGGTACACTTCTTCCTTTTTTCATGCTTGATCTGTATTCAGTTTTTGACGGATTATCCATTCGGCCATCTTACCACTAAACCTGAGGGAGTGCGATGGAGAGTTTCCCTTAATAGGAGCCGGCCGAAGTGGCCGTGCGGCTAAAGGCGCTGCAGTCTGGAACCGCAAGACCGCTACGGTCGCAGGTTCGAATCCTGCCTCGGGCATGGATGTTTGTGATGTCCTTAGGTTAGTTAGGTTTAACTAGTTCTAAGTTCTAGGGGACTAATGACCTCAGCAGTTGAGTCCCATAGTGCTCAGAGCCATTTGAACCATTTGAGCCTTAATAGGAGGGACACCTGGTATCTATCTGCTGGGTATAAACGGTAACTGTTTACAACATATCACAGTGGTATGGTGGAAGTCGAGACGTACAATTTAATATCAGACACTTGCGGTTATCAAGCCGGGAAACAACTTCAAATTGGCCTAAAAATACGCCTAACTTACAGCGCATGCCCCTTATGCCACCGTTACATCAATTAGTTCATCTTTCCTTTGAGTTAAATGGAAGGAAAAGACTTTTGAACAAGTAACACAAAAACTAACTACTTTTACAATTCGATCTGAACTTAATTAACGCAAGCACAGTTGTCTCATGGTAAGAAGGCCAGAGAAACATAACAACTTAATTGTTATTTGTGTATTGTCAAAATTCACAAAACTGTGAGGTAAAATTTATAAGAATGTCAGTTTTACAATTTGTATGTGGCTAAGCTGGTAGCATAAGAGGGCACAACGGTATTAAAAACCTCTAAAGGCGCACATGCACTGTGGCTTAAGCAGATTTTGTTGGCTAATTTGAGGTCATTACGAGTACATGGCCTGATAGACAACAACCGCCATACATGAAACAGTTTGGCTCGACTTCCCATACACGACTATAGTACAATATAAACAGTTCTTATTTACACCCAGCATATACCATGTGGTTCAGCTGCCCCTGCTTGTAGGTTTTATGCAACCTGCAATGCCTTCAAAACTCCACACGAAGTTTCCATATTCGCTTGCCTGTTGTGCACAAACTATTTGTCCTATAGAAAAACTGAACGCATTTTTTGTAGGAAATTTTATGTAGTTAAATTTTGTACTGGGGTACGTTCTCGCTGGAGACCGAGGTTTTCAGTTATTCAAGAAAAACGTTCAAAGGTGACCTTAAAAACTCGAAAACAGCGGCCTCCAGCTAAAATTATCCTAGTTCAGGGTTTAGCTACATTCACTCCCTTACAAAAGGGTCCTTTTCATTTTTTTGTACGACTAATACTTCGTGCATAATGCTCAAGAGAATATGAAAATCTCGTGAATGGTTTTTGAAGGGGTTGCAGGTTGCATAAAATGCATAAGCCGAGGGAGACGAATCACTGTGTATACACTGTTACATGCATGCATACTAAATGTACAGTATCTGACTGTGCCAAAGCTATTCCAGGCTGGAAAGTTCTGCGCATTCTGCCTTATTCCCAGGTCACTTGCCGGCCGGAGTGGCCGTACGGTTCTAGGCGCTACAGTCTGGAGCCGAGTGACCGCTACTGTCGCAGGTTCGAATCCTGCCTCGGGCATGGATGTGTGTGATGTCCTTAGGTTAGTTAGGTTTAGTTAGTTCTAAGTTCTAGGCGACTGATGACCTCAGAAGTTAAGTCACATACCGCTCAGACCCATTTGAACCAGTTCAATTGAAACTGACTGAATGATTCAAGCCCTAGAATGTGCAGAGATGTACCCACCCTGCCAACTTGGGAAGGAAATTGAATGTATAAAACAAAAACACCGTTAAACTGTGATATCATGTTACGTGTAATGGCTGTGTATCTGTACAAGACACCAGACAGCCATGGATAAAAGAAGCGATTCATGTAAAGTTCTAGAGAAAGGTTGAATGAGTTTCTGATGAGTTTCTCTAACATGGAAATTAAGCGTTTCCGGACGCATGTCCACATAACATCTTTCCTTTTTTTGTGTGTGAGGAATTTTTCTTGAAAGTTTGGCCGTACCTTTTTGTAACATCCTGTATACAGGGGGTGCACGAAAATATGGAAACACAGAAAACATATTACGAAGCCTAATACGGTATAGGAAACCCGTTGGCGTTCAAAACAACTTCAAGTCGTTCCGGAATGGATAAGTACAGGTCGAGTAAGGTTTTCAAGAGAACCTTACACCATTCTTCCTGCAAAATAGTGACATGAAAAGATAACGATGATGCAAACGGATAGCTATCACGCACCGTGCTGTCGAAATCGGCAAACGCTCAGTAACACTGAGGTCCAGCGACTGGTGGCCAGGGGCTCACAAGACCAGTCTTGGGTGATGCCAGCTACGTGTACACGGGTCCTGTCTTCGAACACAGCATTCCCGTTGGGGAACAAACACTGTACCGTGGAATCGACATGGTCAGCCAAAACGGGCACATAATTCTTGGCAGTGATGCGACCTTGCTCATGGTGCCCTTTGTAATGGTACTTGAATTACGTAACCATTACGGCACCTCACCTCAACCTCTTGATACCAGCAATATGCCACTGTGTTTCTGTAAAATAGTTAACATATTTCTGTGACAACATTCAGATTTGATTTCATTAATGTAGAGGTACTTCGATACATCGATATGTATATATTGAAATGATATTATTCTTATGTGTATTCTTTCTTTTGTCACTGTGATCTTGGACGTACTTGTAACTCTGATTTTTGGGCGTGTAAGCGGTTATTAGAGAGTCAAGCTTTGGTCGTCATGTTAAAAAGACGCAAATTGTAGTGAGTTTATGAAATGTGAACTTTAACAGTGAGGAAGATATTTTCAAGTATGTTTTATATTGTGAAGTGATGTTTTGGAACGAGTTACGTGATATTGCAACAAAAGTAATAAAAAAGAAGTATAACTTAAATTCGGAAAGCTGATTACTTTTTTTTACATCACCATTGTCCTAACTTGCAAAAGTTTAATCTTCAAGAATGGTTTATGAAACACATCTATAAAACTTCTGAATATTGCAGAATAACACCTATGCCTCTTTGCATCCGAGCTTGGAATCATCACTACCTAGATTTTCGACGATTGAGCCATGAGTTCACAACGAGACCAGCGTGGGAAACACGAAAAGATGAGTGCCTAGTGTATCCATTATTTCAAGAAACGACTTTATTAACTGTGCTCTAATGACACCTGCCACATAATATAACTTCGTAATGCAATATTTAGCAGCGTGATTAGCAGCGAGAGCAACACTACAATCATAATTAATTTTTGACCTTTCTTGTGGTAGGGTTTTTAGACCTTGGAATACCTCGATATGGTTGTCAAAATGATCACGGAACCCCTGCCGTGTTTCAGTGTTGGTACGTAAGCTCGACCAGATGTTGTAAACAGTGTGCAACGAGACTCATCCGACAAAATTACTCTCTTCTATTGCTCCATAGCCCAGGTCTAAAGGCTTCGGCATTTGCATCATTAATGAGTGGTTTTGGAATTCCACATCGCCCTGTAATCCCCTGCTTGTGGAACTCCCTTTATGTTACAAATGCGTAGGCTTCCGCGGAGAGAGTCAGTTAACATAAAAGTTTTCCGGGTACGGGACAGCTTCATATCGTAAAAACCACACTGGAGAAACCTATACGGTTTCAGTGGCCTTCCTCTGGGTCTACTGGCGTGTTTCACCTGTGCAGAGCCACTGAGCATGACATCACGTCACAGATTTGAAAGGTAGTTGCTATGATTGGTCTCTTGAGGCGGAAGGAACGGGAACCACATTGTTATGGGTCAGAAAGGGGGCGTGGTCTCCGGTTTACCTGCAGTTGGACGCAGCCGGCATGGCAGCCGTTACTCACCGATTGCTCTCGCGTCACGTGATGTTGGTGCGGCCTGTTGTACTCTCAGAGCTGGCAGCCAGGACGGAAGAAACCTGTATCCAGCCTCTGTGTTCATGTTGTTATATTGTTTTAGTATTTTGATGACTTCTCTGATCTCGTGTTTTATCAAATCCAACTGCTTGGCAGGTACGCAGGTTCCGTTAAACTTTATTTCCTTTCCGCAGGCTTGTTGGTGTTCGGTCACGGCACATTTACTGTGTTGACCTTGTAAGGGGTCCGTAGGCCCTTACTATAAATTTGCACTCGGCACAGGTCGATAGGGCGAACAAACGATTGTGACGTGTTGCGAGAGCGAGTGTGGAGTTGCGCCAGTGTCGTTGGCGGATATATGTGTGTGTGAAGGCCATTGTTGAAATACAGGGTCTTTAACCGAGAAGGGTGTCACCATCGCCGTGGTTAGACCCCTAAGTAATAGATTAATACCGGGAAAGTGAAGAAGTATCATTATGAAAGTGATCAGTGACGTTGCTAGTGCCGATATTTGGTTTCGCGCCTACCGCGCCGGCCTAACCTTGGATCGCAGTGTTGGATGCAGTGATGGAATTGCCTGTGACGATAATGGAAAATGAAGAAAGCCCGTGCTGAGATTAGCCGTAATTAGATATGTATGACGAAGGCAGTGGCTGTCTCCCTTTTGTGTTTTGAGAAGAATATAAGTTCGTAATTAGTAAAACTGTGTTGGTGTTCCTTTACCAGACTTTCAGTATTATAGTATTGAACAGGACGAACTGGAAAGTAACAACTTCCGTAGCAGTCAATTCCGATTACCAGCCCCATTAGGTTCACGGTCATGTTAATAATAAATATTGGGCTGCTATTCGATCAGATCAGGTCGGGATAAAAAACGGAGGTGTTACAACCTTGACGAATGTAGCGCTCGTGTTCCCGTACGGGCGTTGCTACTGACCTGCCGGTCTCTTCTGTGTATACTTCTCCACAATGGCATCCCTCCTTGTACGTGCCAGCAGTACCTACCTTGTCCTTGCTGGAGCTCAGCACATCCTCAACATTGCGGGGCTGCTGTGGAACACAGGCTAGACACCAACCCGGCGAAGATGTTTACCAGTCCGGTCAGTTACATTTTTCATTTACGATAAGAGTGCTGCTGGCTGCATTTGGTCAGTTTCTAGCCTACCTTTCTTTCTTTTGTTTGTTGCCATGGCTGTTTCGATCGATTTATGGTTGTAAACATTCGCCAGGACCGTTGTATACAGCCTTTCGAATACCGCTTAGGTGCTGCGCATGGATAACCAAAGAACAGGTAACTGAGTTCTTATTCGCTGGCTGGCAGTTGGATTGGGCGTGGAAATACCTGTCCGTATGTGGAGGCTTTCGATGTGCTCTTCGTCGTAATGTGCCCTCCGTTGTCGTATACACTTTCACGTCTAGGAATGGAATCGCGCCTTTCTTCTCTACCTCAAGCTTGACTGTATCTTCCTGTGCATTTCATTCGAATCGTGAAACTAGTGTACTTCCGTTCCACCATGAGGCCATACAGCGAACGTATCGTCTACGTATCTTAACCAGTATCCTGGGCATAGAGGAGCAGAACAAAGTGTCGTTGCTTCAAAGGCCTCCATGAATATGTCGGCTGCTAACAGCGATAGGGCCCCCTGCTGCGTCGTCTGTCTGCTCGTAGTATTCTTCTTGCCATTTGAAATGTGTTGAGGATAAACATAAACATAACTCGGCGAGGTTGCGTATATCTGTCGGGCCATGTTCTTGTAGGATGCGAACGGTTTCTTCTGCTGGTGCGTTTGTGAACAGTGACATTATGCTGAAGCTGACCATGATGCCCGCATGTAAAACTGTTTCTCCCTCCATGTGTTCTATAGAGTACGTCAAGTTGTTCACATAAGAGGCCTTAATTTGCAGGCTTCAACATACTTCAAATGCTTAAGAGATCTACCACCCCTGTCAATTAAATCCCAGCTGAAAGGGACATAAATATAGTAAAACTGATCATTTGTTAATATTACGAGACTTGAATGCAAGAATTGTAAAGATGCCCATAACAGATACAGTAGACACATTTGGGGAAATAACTTTAAATGAAAATGGAAGGGCAGTAAGAGATTTTGCTACATTTAAAAAAAATTATAAATGCCTTGTTCAGAAAAAAGACATAAATAAATACCCTGGAACGCAAGAGGTTCACGCTCAATGATTGACTAAATAACAGTTAATAAAAAACAAGCTCTCAAATTCGATATACTCATCTGTTTAGCGGTAATGATATAGGCTCTGATCACTTCCTAGCTACTTCGAAGATAGAAATATGGACAAGATGGAGGAAACAGACAAATTTAAGGGAAACCCAAAGCCAAAACTTCAAATATAAAGGTCGTCTGCTACAGCAAGAAAGCATAAGGAACTTATATCAACAAAGACTCACAGAGGAATTGCAAATGGTTGAAACTAAAGACAATATTGAAGAAGAATGGGAAAGATTAAAAACAGAAATATGGAAAATAGTGAATGAGGTAATACGGAAATGTAAAGTATCGAATCGGAAAAGGGGTCTGAAAAAATGGAATACAAAAACAGCTAACAATATTAAAGGAAAAAGGACGCTTATAACGCCTTTTTACAAACACGGACAGATGAAGCCTGGGAACAATCTAAACAGAAAATAAATGAAACAAAGAATTTAATAAAAGGATTCCGTAGTGAATCCTGGGAAAGTTTCATTGTTAATGTTGAACATGGCACTCACAGAAGCCAGAATATAGCGCTTAAACTCATGAAGCATATGAATAAAACGGAGAATGATACTTCAAACATTGATACAACATCAGAAAATCGATGGATACATCATTACAGAAATGTATGGCACCACGAAAATAGTAAGGAAAGTTATTCTATAAAAATTGTTAAAAATTCTGTAGCTCAAATAGAATAAACGAATTAAAAGTAGCCTTAAATATTACAAAAAATAGAAAAGCTACCGGCCTAGTGGCGTTAATGCTGAATTAATCAAATACAGAGGAACCATTTCAGAATTTTGCTTCCTCCACCTTTTAAATATGTGTTGGACGAATAGCTCTGTGTATGAAGAATGGAACACAGCTAAAGTGATTTCTATGTTTAAAAAAGGCAATACGGAAGACACAGGAAATTACAGAGGAATAAGTTTACTAAATTAGGAATATAATCTTTATGGGAAAATTCTTAATTAAAGGCTACAAACTATCGCTGATGCAATAATCTCAGGAGAAAAGTCTGCCTTCAGAAAAGGCCTTTCCTGTTACTAAGACAGGTCATTGAAAAACGTCAAGAATTTGACTTAAAAAAGCATTTAGCGTTCATTGATGTTGAGAAAATCTTTAAGAGAGTAAAAAGGCCCCTTTTGTGTAAAATACTGGAAATCGAAGATTTTCATAAAAAACTTATTAATACCATAGAGAGCTTACATGTACACTGATGTTCGCAAAAAACAAAAAAAAACCTTGAACTACTAGAGCTGGGACGTTCATATTCACAGGACATGTAGATTAGTGCGTTCTCCAGAAATGATTAGCATTTGTACCATGTCGGACCGCGAGTCCAAGGTCAACATCGACATCGCGGCGCAACACCATCTGCGGCTCTCGTTGTCGCTATCAACCGAAGGTAATGGATCATTGTGACTTGAACAGGCGTGCAGAATACCTCGCAGAAGTATGCGCGAACCGCACCGTCACAGCAGTGAGTTTGAAAGAGGGCACATTATTGCCATGAGAAAATGTGATGCATCCATCCGGGAAATTGCTGCTCGTGTGGGACGAAGTGTTTCGGCAGTGCAACGGGTGTGTGCAGAATGGTTCAGGGAAGGCCGTAGAGCACGACGATATGGGTCAGGTCGCACCACGCGGGCAACCCAGCCGAGAAAGTCGACACCTCGTCCGAATGGCATTGAAGGACAGATCTGTGTCATCCTCGGCTCTGGTGCAATAGTGGAACAATATAACAAATCGTACTCTATCAGGGGTGATAGTCCGTCGCCGTTTATTACAGCATGGGTTACGTGCGCGTCGTCCACTTCTCCATCTACCTTTGACGAATATGCAGAAACATGTTAGACGGCAGTGGTGTATGGACGATGTCACTGGGTACAGGAATGGCATAGGATATGAAGACCCCTTTTTATGGTGAATTTACGGCCAGCAATGAATATAGCGTAATACATTGCCTGTGGCAACCTATAAACTGCTTTTGAAAGATAAAATGTCTCTATGACAGCTGAAAAAAAAAAGAGACAGATCAATGAACAGCGCCCTCTGTTGGGTCGGCCGCTAGGATCTTATGCAGGCGCGCACCGATCGTGAGAACTTAACCAATACAGGGCTTTACATACATCGTGACATGTCTCCCACAGAAAATGTTTAAACAACATATATGCATTCAACAAATAAAATTATATAGTTTGGCTATACGTTCCATGAGTAGGTAGGAGATAATCAGTTACAGGATCAGAGCGACTACTTTGCGGAAGTAAGGCAAATGCCTTCTGTTCTCAACATAACTCATCAAGTGAGGCTAGGTATAAATCCGCGAGGCATTATTTGGTTATCGTAGTATGTTATCAAATAAAGCGAAGTAGGTGTTGGGTGCAAAATCGCTTTGTCCATTGAGTACCCTAGTGGACTCATGCCTTTTGGCTTTGTAAATTTCCAACTCCACCAACAAGTCGAGAGCGCGACCCTCCTCTCCCCTGTGTTAAATATGCATAAAACTGTCGACTTTTTGTCTACAGTGTGGCCGGTTTCTGCTAAATGCATTCCTAATGCAGCTTTGTTATGTGCTTGCAAATGCTCCCTGAATCTAATTTTAAAAGAGCGGCCAGTTTGACCGATGTAAAATTTGTCACAACTACTACAAGTGATTTTCTAAACCCCAGAACCGTCCCATGAACCCCCCATGAACCATAGACCTTGCCGTTGATGAGGAGGCTTGCGTGCCTTAGCGACACAGATGGCCGTACCGTAGGTGCAACCACAACGGAGGGGTATGGGTATCTGTTGAGAGGCCAGACAAACGTATGGTTCCTGAAGAGGGGCAGCAGCCTTTTCAGTAGTTGCAGGGGCAACAGTCTGGATGATTGACTGATCTGGCCCTGTAACACTAACCAAAACGGCCATGCTGTTGTGGTACTGCGAACGGCTGAAAACAGGGGGAAACTACGGCCGTAATTTTTCCCGAGGGCATGCAGCTTTACTGTATGGATAAATGATGATGGCGTCCTCTTGGGTAAAATATTCCGGAGGTAAAATAGTCCCCCATTCGAATCGCCGGGCGGGGACTACTTAGGAAGGCGTCGTTATCAGGAGAAAGAAAACTGGCGTTGAACGGATCGGAGCGTGGAATGTCAGATCCCTTAATCGGGCAGGTAGATTAGAAAAATTAAAAAGGGAAATGGATAGGTTAAAGTTAGATATAGTGGGAATTAGCGAAGTTCGGTGGCAGGAGGAACAATACTTTTGGTAAGGTGAATACAGGGCTATAAATACAAAATCAAATAGGGGTAATGCAGGAGTAGATTTAATAATGAATAAAAAAAATAGGAGTTCGGGTAAGCTACTACAAACAACATAGTGAACGCATTATTGTGGCCAAGATAGACACGAAGCCCACGCCTACTACAGTAGTACAAGTTTATATGACAACTAGCTCTGCAGATAACGAAGAAATTGATGAAATGTATGAAATGTATGATGAGATAAAAGAAATTATTCAGGTAGTGCAGGGAGACGAAAATTTAATAGTCATGGGTGATTGGAATTCGAGAGTAGGAAAAGGGAGAGAAGGAAACATAGTAGGTGAATATGGATTGGGGCTAAGAAATGAAAGAGGAAGCCGCCTGATAGAACTTCGCGCAGAGCATAACTTAATCATAGCTAACACTTGGTTCAAGAATCATGAAAGAAGGTTGTATACATGGAAGAACCCTGGAGATACAAAAAGGTATCAGATAGATTATGTAATGGTAAGACAGAGATTTAGGAACCAGGTTTTAAATTCTAAGACATTTCCAGGGACAGATGTGGACTCTGACCACAATCTATTGGTTATGAACTGTAGATTAAAACTGAAGAAACTGCAAAAATGTGGGTTTTGAGGAGATGGGACCTGGACAAACTGTAAGAACCAGAGGTTGTAGAGAGTTTCAGGAAGAGCATAAAGGAACTATTGACAAGAATGGGGCAAAGAAATACAGTAGAAGAAGAATGGATAGCTTTGAGGGATGAAGTGGTGAAGGCAGCAAAGGATCACGTAGGTAAAAAGTCGAGGGCTAGTAGAAATCCTTGGGTGACAGAAGAAACACTGAATTTAATTGATGAAAGGAGAAAATATAAAAATGCAGTAAATGAAGCAGGCAAAAAGGAATACAAACGTCTCAAAAATGAGATCGGCAGGAAGTTCAAAATGGCTAAGCAGGGATGGCTAGAGGACAAATGTAAGGATGTAGAAGCTTATCTTACTAGGGGTAAGATAGATACTGCCTACAGGAAAATTAAAGAGACCTTTGGAGAAAAGAAAACCACTTGTATGAATGTCAAGGGCTCAGATGGAAACCCAGTTCTAAGCAAAGAAGGGAAAGCAGAAAGGTGGAAGGAGTATACAGAGGTACTATACAAGGGCGATGTGCTTGAGGACAATATTATGGAAATGGAAGAGGATGTAGATGAAGATGAAATGGGAGATACGATACTGCGTGAAGAATTTGATAGAGCACTGCAAGACCTAAGTCGAAACAAGGCCCCGGGAGTAGACAACATTCCATTAGAACTACTGGCAGCCTTAGGAGAGCCAGTCCAGACAAAACTCTACCGTCTGGTGAGCAAAATGTATGAGACAGGCGAAATACCCTCAGACTTCAAGAAGAATATAATAATTCCAATCCCAAAGAAAGCAGGCGTTGACAGATGTGAAAATTACCGAACTGCCAGTTTAATAAGTCACAGCTGCAAAATACTAACGCGAATTCTGTACAGACGAATGGAAAAACTGGTAGAAGCCGACCTCGGGGAAGATCTGTTTGGATTCCGTAGAAATATGGGAACACGTGAGGGAACACTGACCCTACGACTTATCTTAGAAGCTAGATTAAGAAAAGGTAAACCTACATTTCTAACATTTGTAGACTTGGAGAAAGCTTTTGACAATGTTGACTGGAATAATCTCTTTCAAATTCTGAAGGTGGCAGGGGTAAAATACAGGGAGTGAAAGGCTATTTACAATTTGTACAGAAACCAGATGGCAGTTTTAAGAGTCGAGGGACATAAAAAGGAAGCAGTGGTTGGGAAGGGAGTGAAACAGGGTTGTAGCCTCTCCCCGATGTAATTCAATCTATATACTGAGCAACCAGTAAAGGAAACAAAAGAAAAATTCGGAGTAGGTATTAAAATCCATGGAGAAGAAATAAAAACTTTAAGGTTTGCCGATGGCATTGTAATTCTCTCAGAGACAGCAAAGGACTTGGAAGAGCAGTTGAAAGGAATGGACAGTGTCTTGAAAGGAGGGTATAAGATGAACATCAACAGAAGCAAAACGAGGATAATGGAATGTAGTCGAATTAAGTCGGGCGATGCTGAGGGAATCAGATGAGGAAATGAGACACTTAAAGTAGTAAAGGAGTTTTGCTATTTGGGGAGCTAAGTAACTGATGATGGTCAAAGTAGAGAGGATACAAAATGTAGACTGGCAATGGCAACGAAAGCGTTTCTGAAGAAATTTATTAACATCGAGTATAGATTTAAATGTCAGGAAGTCGTTTCTGAAAGTATTTGTATGGAGTGTAGCCATGTATGGAAGTGAAACATGGACGATAAATAGTTTGGACAAGAAGAGAATAGAAGCCTTTGAAATGTGGTGCTTCAGAAGAATGCTGAAGGTTAGGTGGGTAGATCACGTAACTAATGAGGAAGTATTGAATAGGATTGGGGAGAAGAGGAGTTTGTGGCACAACTTGACAAGAAGAAGGGATCGGTTAGTAGGACATGTTCTGAGGCATCAAAGGATCACCAATTTAGTATTGGAGGGCAGCGTGGAGGGTAAAAATCGTAGAGGGAGACCAAGAGATGAATACACTAAACAGATTCAGAAGGATGTAGGCTGCAGTACGTATTGGGAGATGAAGACGCTTGCAGAGGATAGAGTAGCATGGAGAGCTGCATCAAACCAGTCTCTGGACTGAAGACCACAACAACAACAACAACTACAAGTGAGTTTGTAAACCCCAGAACCGTCAAATTTATTAGAGTCTTTACTCAAACTGTGTTTTAAACGGAGTTTCAGAGTAAAAATATGGCGTTTCAGTCTTTGATCGCTATTCTTTATTTTCATTTACCGGTTTCGGGCTAGTTGCCCATCTTCAGATCATATATTGCAGTTACAGAGTAACCTGTTCGTGCAGACTTGCTAAGTAAAGAAGCTTTCGATTTACATTTGCAATTAAGTAACGAACTGTCTAGTACTCAGTTTCAGTTTGTTTGGCAAGAAATTTCTAACAGAGTAAGGATTAATGTTGAAAGAATAGAAAAGAGGCATAACAAAAAGCTAGGCGTATTGCTAAAGCGTCAGAAGACTAATGTTGCAAAAAGTAAGGATGGCGTGGGACAACATCGCTTTTATGATAGAGTAGCTAACTTGACAAATATCGAATTGAATGAGGATGAAAATATTCTGCTGAATAAAGGTTTACGACACAATATCACTCCTAATCCTAATAATCGAACCATTACAAGAGTCATAGTCGAAACTAAAATGGCGTGTGAAGCAGCTGAAATGACGAGACTAGAAGTGGCGGACACAGCCGTTAAAGTTAATATAACTTTATCTAGTCAGTGTAACTCTTCTAATGCCGTCAATCATGAGAGTCGCATCTTAAAAAATCTTAATACAAAGTTAAAAAAAGAGAAGGCAATGGTCATTCGTGCAGATAGGGTAATACAGCGGTCCTTATATATGAAGAGGACTATATGAAGGAAACGGAGGAATTCTTCTCTGAAAATGAGATAATAGAAGTTCACAAAGACCCAATACAGAAGTTTCAAATAGATTTACGGAAGAAGATAGACAGCTCCCAATTTCTGCTTAACGAAAAGAAAAGAAATCGCTAAAAATTATGAATCCTAAGCTCCCACAACTGAGATCGCAGATTAAGATACATAAGGAAGGAAACCTAGTCCGTCCAATTGTTAACAATTTGTCATCACCCTGTTGTAAACTAAATAAGTTTCTTAACAACAAACTTAAAGCGGTGTACACTTTCTCTACTAATTTCGGGGTGAAAAACAGTTCTGACCTTGCTAATGCGATTAAAGATATACATATTCCAAATAATGCGACACTAGCTTCCCTACATGTAAAAAACCTCTACAGCAGTGTCCCCATAAAGGAAACGATTCAGATTATTAAACGTAATCTGCTAACTCATAACAAGATTAGTACTGCAGAATACACAGAATTAATGGAACTTTTAGAATTTGCGTTAACTTACAACTATTTCACATTCAATGACAAAATATATCAAGAAAAAGATGGTCTTGGGATGGGTAACAATTTGGCTGTTACGTTAGCAGACATTTTCATGAACGACTTAGAATGTAAGTTTTTGCTAAGTTTCCACGACTGAAAGACAAGACCATATATTATAAACGTTATGTCGATGACATCTTGTTACTGTTAGAGGGGGACGAGAAAGAGGTTATCGCATTTGCTCAAGCCATAGGCAACATGCACCAAAAAATAGCGTTTACTACAGAAATAGAAGACGCGGGCTCAATTAACTATTTAGACCTCACCATCAAGAAGGTTGATAGCAGATTTTCAGAAAGCCAACATGTACAGATACTATTATTGGAGCCAGCTCATGCCATCCGCCTCGATATAAAAGGGCCTTTTTTACCTCTATGATCCACCGGCTTTTCAGATTACCATTGGCCGACAGTGAAATACGCCAGGAACTTAGTATATTAAAGCAAATTGCAGTACCCAACGGTTTTTCAGCTAAAGATGTTATGCGCCCACACAATAGGATAAAAAATAGAAAGTAAATAATAGGCCGACCCACAATCATCTAGAAAAAAGAAATAATAAAGAAAACCTCAAAACCATTCCAATGAAATTTTACGGAAAAATGTCCCAACAAATAGAAAAGTGTTTGAATAAATTTAAGGTTAGATGTGGTTTTCAAATTAACAACACTCTGACACTCTGTAAAAACTAGACATGATTGTCTTAATGGGAATTCCGCGATCGTTCATTAAATAAAAATATGGCGTTTCAGTCTTTGATCGCTATTCTTTATTTTCAATTACCGGTTTCGGGCTAGCTGCCCATCTTCAGATCAAATATTTACTTAAGTTATGACAGCGAACCGATTGTTCTGTACGGACAAGTTACTCTGTAACTGCAGTATATGATCTGAAGATGGGCAGCTAGCCCGAAACCGGTAATTGAAAATAAAGAATAGCGATCAAAGACTGAAAAGCCATATTTTTACTCTGAAACTCCGTTTGAAACACAGTTTGACTAAAGACTGATAAATTTGACGGTTCTGGGTTTTAGAAAATCACTTGTAGTAGTTGTGACAAATTTTACATCGGTCAAACTGGCCGCTCTTTTAAAATTAGATTCAGGGAGCATTTGCAAGCACATAAGAAAACTGCATTAGGAATGCATTTAGCAGAAACCGGCCACACTGTAGACAAAAAATCGACAGTTGTATGCATATTTAACACAGGGGAGAGGAGGGTCGCGCTCTCGACTTGTTGGTGCAGTTGGAAATTTACAAAGCCAAAAGGCATGAGCCCACTAGGGTACTCAATGGACAAAGCGATTTTGCACCCAACACCTACTTCGCTTTATTTGATAACATACTACGATATCCAAATAATGCCTCGCGGATTTATACCTAGCCTTACTTGATGAGTTATGTTGAGAACAGAAGGCATTCCGCACAGTAGTCGCTCTGATCCTGTAACTGATTATCTCCTACCTGCTCATGGAATGTATAGCTGAACTATATAATTTTATTTATTGAATGCTTATATGTTGTTTACACATTTTCTGTGGGAGACATGTCACGATGTATGTAACGCCCTGTATTGGTTAAGTTCTCACGATCGGTGCGCGCCTGCATAAGATCCTAGCGGCCAACCCAACAGGGGGCGCTGTTCATTGATCTGTCTCTTTTTCAGCTGTCATAGAGACATTTTATCTTTCATAAGCAATTTATAGGTTGCCACAGGCAATGTATTACGCTATATTAATTGCTGACCGTAAATTCACCATAAAAAAGGGTCGGACCTATACTCTTCATATATTTACATGGGTAACTGCATTCATCTTTTAATGTATCACAATTGGTTTCTATGATAGTCATCCCTCATTCCTTTCCCCCATCTGCTCCTATTCCTTGAACATTTCCGCATACTCTACACCTCCTGCCGCTTTGATCCCCCTCACCCCGTGGTTGCTCCTCTCCTCTCCCGTCCCCGCCCCCTGCCACATCTTCACTGTTGTCTCCCCCCTACCCTCCATCTCTACACTCTTCATCTCCTTTCCCAGGGTGGCTTTCATCAACTCCCCCTCCTGTATGATGCCCTCTCTCCCTCCATTTAGCCCTCCTGTTGACTCTGATCCTCACCACCCCCTCCTTTCCTCCGTCCTTTCCCTGGGCTCCCTCTTTCCCCCTTCCATCCTGTGCTTCTCCCTGCCTAACCTCTCCCTACCTCCCTTCTCCCCCCCCCCCCCGAGTCCTTTTGTATTCCCGTCCTCTGCCTTCGCCACTCCCTGTCATGTCTGCCCAGCACCCCCCACCCCTCTTATGGGTTCTCATCCTCCATTAGCTCCTTTCCCCCCTCCCCTCTTCGCTTTTCCTCACCTTCCCCCCTTTTTGTTATTTTTCCTTCATCTGTCCAGTTTCCCCCCACTTGCTCTCGGCTGTGGTGTGTCATATTTTAGTGCAGTGTTCCAGTGAATGTTTAGTGTTGTTTCGTCTTTCCAAGTGTTGCGAACAGAAACCATGCTGTCGCTGGGTGTGAATTTTATATCTTTTGCGAACAGAAACCAGACTATCGCTATGTTTTTTAATTGTCTGTCTATTATTTTACCTGTCTGCTTCATATGTATTTTATTCGCATCATCATCCCTTTGTTCTATGTTTTAAGTTCCACGATTTTTTCGCCATGTTACCCTTTAAGTCTCCGATTTTATCGCCTGTTTTTTATTATATATTATTTTCACCTTCTTAAAACAAAGTCTGTAAGCTGAAGAGCGGCATACTAAGCAGCTGCCAGCCCGCCCCCTTCAGGGGAAATCGAAATTCAATAAAGAAAAAAAAATCTATGATAGTCGTCAATTGTGCTTTTATCAGATTATATTTTTGCGTAAATGATGACTACATATAAGCAAGCCCACAGTAGCGACATCGAGGGAGGGTGTAGGCAAACAGGTTTCTGCATGCTACTGTACTTCAGTAGCTAGTTGGCAATAATCACTACGTGGACGATGCAGCCTATCCTACACCATATTTTAGATCCATGTGACGATGCTATGCTGATTATATTTATATGTTTTGACGATACCATTATGGCCGTATCACTTTAGGACATGGTGTAAAAAAGGTATGTCATACCATATTCTATCTGTACATTTCCCTGTTCGTATGACAGTATATTGTGATACATATTGCTGTTTTATGTTAAAAGACACACTGCTCACTAGATGTATATATTTATATATTTTAGATCTGAGGATGGTCAATACAGACTGAAACCAGTCATCGTCTAAAGAATTCATATTGTGATCAGAGACTGAAATAAAAAAGCATTGTCAGCCTTTTGCCCTGGCCCGCCAGATCACCAGACTTTTCGCCAAACGAAAATGTGTGGGATGTGGTGAAACGACAGGGGCAGTGCTGTGACCCAGTGTCAACCACAACAGACGAAATTTGGAGCCAGGTGAATGCAGCATGGATGACTATGCCACAGGTGTTCATTCATGCCTTATACGCGTCGATGCCACTAAGCATGGAATAAGTTATCAGTACCCATGGCGGTCGCTGCACCTACTAGGTAAAATGATATATACTGAACAGTGGTGACTGAAACCCTAACGATTTCTGCAGAACATACTAATGTCCATCTTTTGTGAATATGAACGTCCTATCTCTAGCCATTCAAGGTGTTCTGTTTTCTCTGATCATGAGTGTAAATATAAAAATAGTTATAAGTTCAGGTCCGAAACTATCAGATGAAATTTTAATAAGTCACGGTGTTCGATTAGGATGCAATGTATAGCCCACTTTATGTAATTTGTATATCGACGACCTAGTTATGAAGTAGAAAGATGCAATACACTTTGGAATTGTGAATTGCGGTGGGAAGTTCCTATGGGACCAAACTGCTGAGATGATGAGTCCCTAGGCTTACACTACTTAACCTAACTTAAACTAACTTACACTTAAGACAACACACACACCCATGCCTTATGGAGGGCCGTCCAGGTTGGCCGAGCGGTTCTAGGCGCTACAGTCTGGAACCGCGCGACCGCTACGGTCACAGGTTCTAATCCTGCCTCGGGCATGGATGTATGTGATGTCCTTAGGTTAGTTAGGTTTAAGTAGTTCTATGTTCTAGGGGACTGATGACCTCAGAAGTTAAGTCCCATAGTGCTCAGAGCCATTTTTTAAACCTTAGGGAGCACTCGAACCTCCGACGGGGAGAGCCGCTTGAACCGTGGCAAGGTGCCCTTAGACCAGGCAGCTACCCCCACCCCAAGCGGAACTTTGGATATATGCTGATGACAAGATAATTATACAGGAAGCAGGCGATAATTTACAAAGGGCGGCAGTATACATATTGAGCCAAAATGCAACTTATCACAACTTAATTACATCTGCAAATAAGACAAAGACTATGGCTTTCAAAGGAAAGAATCCAGCCATATTGAAAATAACGATAATAAATGAGAACATTTTAGAGCACGTATCCCATTTCTAGTATGTAAGATGTGATTTCAGTTTTAACTGCAACAAAGATATTGATAAGAAAGCCAATAAATATCAAGCTATCTGCGGAACAATTGGAGGAACTTTGGGAAGAAAACGAGAAAGGAAACACAAATAAAGTTCTATGAAGTTTTGGCTGTACCTATTCTTGTATATGGTTCTGAATCATGGACAGTAACAAAAAAAAATCACTCATGAAGTCCATGAGATGTGTAGGAAGCTGCAATAAGATGGACAAAACAATGAATGAAACTATAAGATCATATTTAAAAATCTTTTCAGTTAATGATAAGATAGACGAGAAAAGAATGAAATGGAAAGATCATGTTGATAGAATAACAGAAAACAAAATGCCAAAAAAGACTGTAAAGAGAGAACTAGGCAGAACTCGTAAGAGATGGATGGTCAACGGAACAAGTGATTACAACACCTAATCCTTGGGAGAAGAGGATGATGATGTTCCCATATTTTTTCCCAACACTTCTGTACCAAAAGTACTTTTTTCGTCTTATCTGCATTTCTCCAGAAGATTGTGCCACATGACAGTACTGAGTGCAAGTATATGAAGTATGCTAGCAATCCCATCTGCAGGTCAGTACAATACGAGAGAGATTTCTGAGTGCAAAGCAGGTTTAAATGCGCTTTTTGGATAACTTATCCACTTGCTGGTGCCACCCAAGTTCATTTTTGATTTGGATTGGATTGTTTGGGGGAAGAGACCAAACAGCGAGGTCATTGGTCTCATCGGATTAAGGAAGGATGGGGAAGGAAGTCGGCCGTGCCCTTTCAAAGGAACCATCCCAGCATTTGCCTGGAGCGAATTAGGGGAATCATGGAAAACCTAAATCAGGATGGCCGGACGCGGGATTGAACCGTCGTCCTCCCGAATGCGAGTCCAGTGTGCTACCACTGCGCCACCTCGCTCGGTAAGTTCATTTTTAATTAGTTGGATACCGAGGAACTTCACACATAGTGCCTCGTCCAATGCACGTCCATTCGTCTCTACTTGCAGTACCTTTAAATCAGTTTGATTCGTTTCGAATCTCATAATACGAATTTATATAAGATTAAGGATTCGGCTGCAACTTAAAAAATATATGTTGAATTACTTTTCGGAAAGCTACTGAATGTACGATGCCTTCAAGTATGTTACTGATGCAGGAAATGGTTTCAGGAATACATCTTTGTCTCGTATACCTGTATTGTCATCCACAAAAAACCAATGGTCCTTGAGCTCCAATACACTAAACTGCGTCATGTCCAGTATAACTACTTTCCAAAAATGGAATGGCGCCGAAGTCATTTAACGAACTCTCTCCTCATAAAATTCAAAATCCTAGTGCTTGGCGTCCTGCTGTGAAATTTAATGAACCTCTCCATCATACAGGAGTCACACCATCACTCACTTCTTTAGCAACGTTTATCCAAGGTGGACGACAATCGAATTAAATCTTATTTTGTTAAATTCGCAGACTTTCTGAATACGCTAAGCAGCCTTGTGTGCCACAGAACCCGAAGCTAGTGACAAATCGTGCAGCGATCCATTTTCAGTTTATTTCCTTTATTGTTCTGGTAAGAGAGCACAACTCCGATGTTCTTTTAAAGCAGTATTTATGCCAAAAGCAAAATCAAGGAAGCCTAGTTACGCCGATGACTGGCAGTTGCAACAAGGTGTATCTCTCTTTAACAGTCATAAGAAACCCTAACGGAGGATCTGGTTGTGGGACAGTACTATCGCAAATGAAGACTACATCCAAGCGCCACCAAAACTGAGGTTTTCCTCGTCTACCTAAATAATAAACTTGCCGGAAGATAGCTCGACGTGTAGTTTGGAAACAAGAAAGTGGAATTTTCAGATCTCAGCTGCGTGCGGGCATTACATTAAAAGCAACAACTACATGTCAGAATTTGTGCGGAGTGGGAATCAAACACGAATGTTCCACTTCTGTTGCCTTTAACCGCCTCGGACATCCGAGCACGTCTCCTGTACAGCTCAAATTCCCACATGCAGCACACTACAGATGTAGAGTTTGTAACCTCCCCGCAAGAATATAAAGTCAATGTTATGTCAAATGTTGTTTTCCCACAAAACTGAATAATTAAAAATGAGCCATGCGCAACCTTCTTGCAAAATTAAAGAATAATAATGGCCCAAATGTAAACTCCCCACAGTAATAAAACTCAATGATAATAAAAAAGTGCAAAAAATATTAAGTCCCTACAAAATTAACGTTAAGATGAGTCTGATAAATTTTATAAGGTCAGCTGCGCTGACCTACGGCCCTGTGCAATAATTAAACCTGAACACAAAAACCAAAATTCTTACCTCAGTAAACTGCATCTACATCTGCTCTTATTTTACGGCACAGCTCCGTGCAATGCTGGCCCGTATTTAATTTTGATTCTTGGAGGGAATTCATGGGAAATATTATTTAACTTGAAATGAATCCTTTTGTTTGAAACAGTTACTTTAAAAGAAAATTATTATTGGGGCAATTCTTGAACAAATTAATTACAATTAACATATGTTATTAGCTGAGCGCAAAGCTGCTTCATTACCTTCGATAACAATATACCTCGTCCAGAAACGTGACCAGAGACCCATGTCGACGCCCGCCGACTCCTCACACACAACTCCCGACTACACAACTTCCGACTGAGTCCAACTCGCAACTGAACTGAGTCCAACTCGCAGCTACCGACTGACTACTACTGCAGACAGAGTGCAACTCGCAACTGAACACTCGCGCGGTCAAGCGCAGACTAGCAACGATAAATAACTCTCTGGTCAGAGATTCTGTCATGCCTCGCCATCGCTGTTAATGAATACTCTGAATACATACGTGTTTCAAGTTGGCTGGTTGATTTGGGGAGGGGAGCAAACAGCGAGGTCATCGGTCCCGTCAGATTAGGAAAGGACGCGGAAGCAACTCAGCCGTGCCCTTTCAAAGGGACCATCCCGGCATTTGCCTGAGGCGTTTTAGGGAAATCACGGAAAACCTAAATCAGCATGGATGGACGCGGGTTTGAATCGTCGTTCTCCCGAATGGGACTCCAGTGTGCTAACCACTCGCCCGGTCAAAATGTAGTATTCTCTGTCCGTTATCCCCTACTTGCACGCAGTTATTCAGCTGAGTCCCCACAAGGATTTAGACGAGTGAGTGCATCGGCACTCAAGGCGCATGTGTGTACATATTCGTGTGTGTGGTGTCCGTTCTTTCACACCGAGTCCCGGTCCGGCAAAAATTTTCACATGCCGCCGTTGCATTTAATGCAGTACTCGTGTACAGCTGAGATTTGAAAACTTCTGTTCAGTTCTACATAAAAGGTTACCAGAATGATTGCTGTTGTTATTAAATTAACACCTACCGAATCACTGCCATTACTAATCCACAATCCACCCTCTCAACAGCGGCGCATAAATGCTCACACGGGTGAGTACAGAAAATGCGTATTAAAAATCTATCAGTTCATCTGGACGTCGACGATTTAAAACATAATCGATACCTCTCTAGACGTCCACCAAGAATAAAAGCAAGGGGCGCTATGTCAGATGAGTTCAACGTTACTACTGCATGGACTCAAGAATGAACCGGGCAACAAAATGTTACCCAAACATCACCGGGATTTTACTTACATCCAGAATTTGGTCAATTCTTAACAGAACTAGAGCCCAACACACGGTAAATGTGCATATTTTTTACACAATTTTTTACACATGTGCAACCATCCTCACTTTGGCCTCTGGTAATCCATCGAGGACAGCGGGACAGCAACAAGATGCGAAGTACTTGAATAATGATAATTAAAATCAACAGCTAAATTGGAATCAAACGTCGTTTATTCAAAACATGCTTCTAGTTTCGACGCCAAAAAGCATCTTCTTCAGGCTCCAAGCGTAATCTGCCATCAACGTAGGAACAACATGAAGATAGACCAACGGAGTCTTCAAATCGAAACAGTACAACTTATTATGCATTTACGCCAGCATATGCAGCCAACAATGTCGTGTGCAGGGGAAGTGGGGGGAGGGGGGGGGCAAAAACAACTGCATTCCGTATCCTTGCAGCACAAATAAGCCCATAAGCTGGCGAACATGCTTAATAAGTTGTTTCCATAGGAAGACTTCGTTGCTCTTGGTCATTGAGATTTGTAAGCTGATGGCAGGTTACACTTGAGGCCTGAAGATGACGCTTTTTAGTGTCGAAACTGGCAGTATGCTTTGAATAAACGTTCAATTTCAATACCGCTGTAGGTTTTAATTATCATTATTCAAGGACTTAAAATCCTCGCGACTGCGGACAACCACAGACCATCAGACACATCACATAAAAATGTCCCACAAGGACCAGAGGGCTTCCTGCTGTCAGCCGGCCGAAGTGGCCGCGCGGTTCTGGCGCTGCAGTCTGGAACCGCGAGACCGCTACGGTCGCAGGTTCGAATCCTGCCTCGGGCATGGATGTGTGTGATGTCCTTAGGTTAGTTAGGTTTAACTAGTTCTAAGTTCTAGGGGACTAATGACCTCAGCAGTTGAGTCCCATAGTGCTCAGAGCCATTTGAGCCTTCCTGCTGTCAACTTCTAAGTCAACAGATTACATAAATGCTGTAGATGCCTGTTTATAAAATTTTATACTGTACATATTATGCTTTACACTCTATGGTTTTTTTTCTCAGTATATCAAAAAGCCATATGACAAATAAACAGTAAATTCACCTTCCAGGCCGGCCATGGTGGCCGAGCGGTTGTAGGCGCTACAGTCTGGAACCGCGCGACCGCTACGGTCGCAGGTTAGAATCCTGCCTCGGGCATGGATGTGTATGATGTCCTTAGGTTAGTTAGGTTTAAGTAGGTCTAAGTTCTAGGGGACTTATGACCTCAGAAGTCAAGTCCCATAGTGCTCAGAGCCATTTTTTCACCTTCCACTTTATGTAAATGAATTTTAGACTCAGGCTCAAGGATTTTGATGCTCAGCGTTTCTGTATGTATAGTTGGTGACCAGGTGCTTCTGCGTCGGTTCACTACAAAAGGAATTATGATCTAGAAATTATCACATAGAAAAAGCTTCTGAGAAAATCTGCTTACTCACTACAGTATAACTCCAGAACTGGAATAAATATGTGGTTCTTCTCAAAACATACAACGATAAATACATGCTTTCTTTGATTTTCAAATTAAAGTTCTCCAACGAGTTTGTTTACGTAGCCAGATTCCGCAGAAAGCACAGGAATATTTGTTTTGTAAATAAAAAAGCGCTTTCTTTTGCTGCACAGTATTTTATTTTTCTCAGACGCGTTTCACCTTTTTTCACTTTAAGGCATCACCACAGGGATCTAGAATAATACAGTTTTGCTCTGATATGTGTTATTCGTAGGTTGTACTTATTTACATAAAAAACGAGACGCGAACTGTTTTATAATATATAAATGACACATATCAAAACAAAACCGTATTATTCTGCATCCCACTGATGATGCCTCAAAGTGAAAAAAAAGGCGAAACGCGTCTGGGAGAAATAAAATACAGTACAACGAGGAACGGCGTTTTTTATTTACAAAACAAAGATAGAAATTCACCAGTCTACCAATTTCTCGTTGAATATAGACACATGCAACAGTCTGAACTTGATACATCTTTTAAGAAATTGAATGAAAGGTTGCCTTTGTTTCTTTCAGCCTCGTGAAATATTTTCTTATGTTGGCTAACATTCATCCGTTGAGTTCCGTCTAGTACCTTACCTCAAGCCGCGGCATATCTTTTACACCCACCCCACCGAGCGAGGTGGCGCAGTGGTTACCATACTGGACTCACATTCGGGGGGGACGACGGTCAAATCCCCGGCTTGCCTTTCATTTGTAGGTTTTCCGTGATTTCCCTGAATTCCGGGATGGTACCTTTGGAAAGGCGACAGCCGAATTCGTTCCCCATCCTTTCCTAATACGAGCTTGAGCTCCGTCTCTAATTAACAGGCTTTCAGGAGGATGTTACACTCTTATCTTCCTTACTTCCTTCCTTCCTCCTCTTAAGCCCAGTCTCGTGAATAACATGTGATTTATATTGCCGTCTATATATTTCCTCACAGCTTTCGGTTTTTGTTCTCACTGCATTCTCAATTAACTATTATTTACATCAACATCACTACTCTGCAATTCACACTTCAGTGCCCGGCAGACTATTTTTCTAGCGTTCCATTCCCTAACAGCGCGTGAGAAAATACGAACACTTTGATCTCTTTGTACGAGCTCCGATTTTTCTTATTTTATTACGACGATCATTTCCTCCTGCCTAGGTTGGCTACAGGAAAATATTTTTTACATTCAGAGGAGAAAACTGGTGACTGATATTTCCTGAAAAAATCTCGCCGCATCAAAAAACGCCTTTGTTTTAATGATAACCACTTCAATTTGCTTATCATATCCGTGAAACTCTCTCCCCGACTTTACGATAGTACGAAAAGAGCTGCCCTTCCTTGGACGTTTTCGAAGTTCCCTGGTAAGGATCCCATACAGCACAGCAATACTGTTGCAGAGGGCTAACAAACTTAGTGTAAGTAGTCTCTTTAATAGACATGCTGCATCTTCTAAGTGTTCTGACAACAAAAGGCAGACTTTGGTTTGGTTTCCCTACAACATTATCTACGTGATCGATCCACTTTAGTTTTTCGAAATTTTAATTCCTATGTACTTTGTTGCATTGACAGCCTTTAAATTTGAGTGATTTACCGTGTACCAGAAATAATCGGATTTCTTTCGTACTCATGTGGATGACTTCCCACTTTTAATGATTTAGAGTCAGTTGACACTTTTTGCCGGCCGGTGTGGCCGTGCGGTTCTAGCCGTTCCAGTCTGGAACCGCGTGACCGCTACGGTCGCAGGTTCGAATCCTGCCTCGGGCATGGATGTGTGTGATGTCCTTAGGTTAGTTAGGTTTAAGTAGTTCTTAGTTCTAGGAAACTGATGACCACCGATCGTAAGTCCCATAGTGCTCAGAGCCATTTTGAACCATTTTGCCCTTTTTTGCACCATAGCGTTATCTTTGTCAAAGTAATTTTGCAGTTATTTTGATTTTATGACGACGTTACCAGACGGCAAATGACAGCACCATCTGCAAATAATCTAAGAGAGCTGCTGAGATTGCCTCTTAAATCGTTTATACAGATTAGGAACAGCAGAGGGCATATAACCCTTCCTTGGGGAATGCCAGATATCACTTCTGTTTTACTGGATGGTTTTCCATTCAGTACTACGTACCGTAATCTTTCTGTAAGAAAATCACGAATCCAGTCGTGCAACTGCAGCGATACTCAGTAAGCACGCAATCTGATTTGGAGTCTTTTTTTGATGGTGTCAAAAGGCTTCTGAAAATCTAGCAATATGCAATCAATTTGATATCCGCTGTCGTTATCACTATTACTTAGTTGTGAATAAAGAGCTTATTGTATTTCACAAGAACGATATTTTCTGAATCCACGCTGATTACATGTTAGTAAACCGTTACCTTCGAGGTAATTCATAATGTTCGAATACATTGTATGTTCCAAAATCCTACTGCAAATCGACGTCAGTGAAATAGGTCTGTAATTCAGCGGATTACTGCTGTTTCCTTTCCTGAATACCGGTATGACCTGCGCAACCTTCCAGTCTTTAAGTACACGTCGAGCGAACGGTTGCATACGAGTACTATGGGGCTACTGTACGAGCGTGCCATGAAAGGAATCTAACTGTATGCTATCTAGACTGGAAGACTTGATTTATTAAGTGATTTAAGCTGTTCTGATACACCAAAGATACCTACTTGAAGTTACTCATATCGGCAGTTGTTCTTGATTCGAATTCTGAAATATTTCGAAGGAATTTCGGAAAACTGTGTTTAGTAGCTCCGATTTAGTGGCGCTGTTATCGGTAACATTACCATTGATATCGAACAGTGACGGTATTGATCGTGGCTCGCCACTGGCGCATATTCAATACCAGCAGATTTTCTTTGGATTTTCTGTCAGATTTCGAGACAAAGTTTCATTGGGAATGTTATTAAAAGCACCTCATATCGAAATCCGCGCTAAGGTTCGACCTTCAGTAAAACGCCGCCAATGTTGGAGATTTTGTGTACTTTTAAATTTAGCATGCTTTTCATTAATCGGATCCCATTTCTGCCTAAGACGTGTTTCTTCTTTTGATGATTTCTTCTATACATCACTGGCCACGAAGATGACGTGCTACAGACGCGAAATTTAACCGACTGGAAGAAGATTCTGTGATATGCAAATGATTAGCTTTTCAGAGCATTCACACAAGTTTGGCGCCGGTGGCGACACCTAAAACGTGCTGACAGGAGGAAAGTTTCCAACCGATTTCTCATACACAAACAGCAGTTGACCGGCGTTGCCTGGAGAAACGTTGTTGTGATGCCTCGTGTAAGGAGGAGAAATGCGTACCATCACGTTTCCGACTTTGATAAAGGTCGGATTATAGCCTATCGCGATTGCGGTTTATCGTATCGCGACATTGCTGCTTGCGTTGGTCGAGATCCAATGACTGTTAGCAGAAAATGGAATCGGTGGGTTCAGGAGGGTAATACGGATCGTCGTGCTGCATCCCAACGGCCTCGTATCACTAACAGTCGAGATGACAGCCATCTTATCCGCACGGCTGTGACGGATTGTGCATCCACGTCTCTATCTCTGAGTCAACAGATTGGGACGTTTGCAAGACAACAACCATCTGCACTAATAGTTCGACAACGTTTGCAGCAGCATAGACCATCAGCTCGGAGACTATGACTGCGATTACCCTTGACGCTGCATCACAGACAGGAGGACCTGCGATGGTGCACTCACCGACGAACCTGGGTGCACGAATGGCAAAGCGTCATTTTTTCGGATGAATCCAGGTTCTGTTTACAGCATCATGATGGTCGCATCCGTGTTTGGCGACATCACGGTGAACGCACATTGGAAGCGTATATTCGTCATCGTCATACTGGCGTATCACCCGGCGTGATGGTATGGGGTGCCATTGGTTACACGTCTCGGTCACCTCTTGTTCGCATTGACGGCACTTTGAACGGCGGACTTTACATTTAAGATGTGTTACGACCCTGGCTCTACCCTTCATTCGATCCCTGCGAGCCTTACATTTCAGCAGGATAATGCACGACCACATGTTGCAGGTCCTGTACGGACCTTTCTGGATACAGAAAATGTTCGACTGCTGCCTTGGCCAGCACATTCTCCAGACCTCTCACCAACTGAAAATGTCTGGTCAATGGTGGCCGAGCAACTGGCTCGTCACAATACGCCAGTCACTACTCTTGATGAACTGAGGTATCGTGTTGAAGCTGCATGAGCAGCTGTAACTGTACACGCCATCCAAGCTCTGTTTGACTCAATTCCCAGGCGTATCAAGGCCGTTATTACGGCCAGAGGTGGTTGTTCTGGGTACTGATTTCTCTGGATCTATGCCCCCAAATTGCGTGAAAATGTAATCACATGTGAGTACTAGTATAATATATTTGTCCAATGAATACCCGTTTATCATATGCATTTGTTCTTGGTGTACAAATTTTAGTGGCCAGTAGTGTAGACATCGTACCTCAAGCATTCTGAACAATAAGCATGCCTGACCAGAAAATAATCACCACCGAGAACCATTATGGCAGTACCGTGTAACACTACCTGTAGCATTGATAATTGTCTCATTCCGGCTAGAACAAGCTTCCACAGTTTGTTCAGGTATGTTATTTCCAGGTTAAGGTGACGATTAGATCCCTCAGAGGTACGAAACCGAGGGTCTGCTGATTTCTACGTTTGATCCAGTGGTCCAAATAGTCATAGACAGCTTTTCTGGGTTATGATCTGGAAGCTAGCGAGTCAATGGACGTGCGGTAGCGTGCCCGAGTGGTCGTCTAGCCAGCAACATAGGCTTGCAGACATGTGAACATGGCTGTCCTCATATGTTCATAGCATACTTTTCATGAATAAAGTCTCCCCTTAGCGGCGAGCTTTACGTGTCTCGCCTTGGGGCGGGAGGGGGGGGGGGGCGTAATGCTGGCATCACTTTCATGTTGCTGTATAAGCTAGGGGCCGGTTTGTCACTGCTAGCGGCTGAAGTTACGTTGGGAGATGGGATTCAACAGTATTACAATTGAAACAATGAAATTAATTAATTATACTGATTCCATTTCAATAATCTGTACTCACCAATAGTACAGTAGGTGCTGGAAATGTTTTCCTCTTTCTTGAAGCCATTGTTTCCATTCATTAGGGAACACCTTTGTCGATATTTCAGGTGTAGTCGAACGCGGATAATCAGTTCATCTGTTGTCTTTGGGTTATTTTGATACACAAATACTTATTCGCACCCTCAAGGAAAAAGTGGGGTAGAGACAGATCCGGTGAGAACGGGCGCCAGAGACTTTTCGTGATTACTCTGTCTCCAAACATTTCATCTAAACGTTGTAGGGATTGGTGTACTATATGAGCCGTAGCGTTGTCTTGCGAGACAAATGAATGATTGATCACATTTTCATTCAGCAGGGAAATAAATGGGTAAATTATCTGGGGGAAACAGACATCGAAAGTGACGGTAGTATCGTAAAAGATCGGCCGTATAATTCGTGCAACCCACACCCGATTTTCTCTGAGTACAGTATCGTTTCTCTTAAAGCTCGTGGACTTCCTGACGACCCAATTCGTGAATTTTGGGTATTAATGTAGCCAGGTGAAACCAAGTTTCATCAGTGAAAAAGGTTGGATCTAAAACACCAACTCGATGTCGGCTAACAAATTGCTGAAACTATTGACAATACACTATACGTTTCGCTCGGTCCATACAACGCAATTGCTGCGCTGTAGTAATTTTACACAAATACGTCCCTAGTTCTTTGGTTACGGCTTTATGTGCTGTCGTACAAGAGACTTTCGCCTCTTGTTATAATGATGTGCTCAATGATTTGGTTGGACTCCGCAACATGATGTACGAAATGTCGTCAAGCGTCCGTTCTGTTAAAATTGTGGGCCTACCAGTTCGAGCTGCGTCATGAAGTGAACCTGTTGTCTGGAAATGGCCAGTCACGTACAGTGTCACGATGTGGGCACCTCGAAGCAGGAAACACAGTATAAATTGCTGCCCCACCTGCTCCGTAAAGTCTCCTGCTGCACGAAAAACCTTTTCGGCTAAATACGTTCTGTCTGCAATGATCCACCCCCCCCCCCCCTGAACCTAGGACCTTGCCGTTGGTGGGGAGGCTTGCGTGCCTCAACAACACAGATAGCCGTACCGTAGGTGCAACCACAACGGAGGGGTATCTGTTGAGAGGCCAGACAAACGTGTGGTTCCTGAAGAGGGGCAGCAGCCTTTTCAGTAGTTGCAGGGGCAACAGTCTGGATGATTGACTGATCTAGCCCTGTAACACTAACCAAAATGGCCTTGCTGTTGTGGTACTGCGAACGGCTGAAAGCAAGGGGAAACTACAGCCGTAATTATTCCCGAGGGCATGCAGCTTTACTGTATAGATAAATGATGATGGCGTCCTCTTGAGTAAAATATTCTGGAAGTAAAATAGCCCCCCATTCGGATCTCCGGGCGGGGACTACTCTGGAGGACGTTGTTATAAGGAGACAGAAAACTGGTGTTCTACGGATCGGAGCGTGGAATGTCAGCTCCCTTAATCGGGCAGGGAGGTTATAAAATTTAAAAAGGGAAATGGATAGTTTAAAGTTCGATATAGTGGGAATTAGTGAAGTACGGTGGCAGGAGGAACAAAACTTTTGGTCAGGTGAACACAGGGTTATAAATACAAAATCAAATAGGGGTAATGCAGGAGTAGGTTTAATGATGAATAGGAAAATAAGAGTGCGGGTAAGCTACTACAAACAGCATAGTGAACCCATTATTGTGGCCAAGATAGACACGAATCCCATGCCTACCACAGTAGTACAAGTTTATATGCCGACTAGCTCTGCAGATGATGAAGAAATTTATGATGAGATAAAAGAAATTATTCAGGTAGTCAAGGGAGACGAAAATTTAAAAGTCATGGGTGACTGGAATTCGAGAGTAGGAAAAGGGAGAGAAGGAAACATAGTGGGTGAATATGGATTGGGGGAGAGAAATGAAAGAGGAAGCCGCCTGGTAGAATTTTGCACAGAGCATAACTTAATCATAGCTAACACTTCGTTCAAGAATCATGAAAGAAGGTTGTATACATGGAAGAACCCGGGAGATACTAGAAGGTTTCAGACAGATTATATAATGGTAAGACATTTCCAGGGGCATATATGGACTCTGACCACAATCTATTGGTTACGAACTGTAGATTTAAACTGAAGAAACTGCAAAAAGGTGGGAATTTAAGGAGATGGGACCTGGATAAACTGAAAGAACCAGAAGTTGTAGAGAGTTTCAGGGAGAGCATAAGGGAACAGTTGACAGGAATGGGGGAACGAAATACAGTAGAAGAAGAATGGGTAGCTTTGGGGGATGAAATAGTGAAGGCAGCCGAGGATCAAATAGGTAAAAAGACGAGGTCTAGTAGAAACCCTTGGGTAACAGAAGAAATATTGAATTTAATCGATGAAAGGAGAAAATATAAAAATGCAGTAAATGAAGCAGGCAAAAAGGAATACAAACGTCTCAAAAATGAGATTGACAGGAAGAGCAAAATGGCTAAGCAGGGATGGCTAGAGGACAAATGTAAGGATGTATAGGCTTATCTCACGAGGGTAAGATAGGTACTGCCTACAGGAAAATTAAAGAGACCTTTGTAGAAAAGAGAACCACTTGCATGAATATCAAGAGCTCAGATGGAAACCCAGTTCTACGCAAAGAAGGGAAAGCAGAAAGGTGGAAGGAGTATATAGAGGGTCTATACAGGGGCGATGTTCTTGAGGACAATATTATGGAACTGGAAGAGGATGTAGATGAAGATGAAATGGGAGATATGATACTGCGCGAAGAGTTTGACAGTGAACTGAAAGACCTAAGTCGAAACAAGGCCCCGAGATTAGAAAACATTCCATTAGAACTACTCACAGCCTTGGGAGAGCCAGTCCTGACAAAACTCTACCATCTGTTGAACAATATATATGAGACAGGAGAAATACCTTCAGACTTCAAGAAGAATATAATAATTCCAATCCCAAAGAAAGCAGGTGTTGACAGATGTAAAAATTACCGAACTATTAGTTTAATAAGTCATGGCTGCAAAATACTAACACGAATTCTTTACAGACGAATGGAAAAACTGGTAGAAGCCAACCTTGGAGAATATCAGTTTGGATTCCGTAGAAATGTTGGAACACGTGAGGCAATACTGACCCTACGACTTATCTTAGAAGAAAGATTAAGGAAAGGCAAACCTACGTTTCTAGCATTTGTAGACTTAGAGAAATCTTTTGACAATGTTGACTGGAATACTCTCTTTCAAATTATGAAGGTGGCAGGGGTAAAATACAGGGAGCGAAAGGCTATTTACAATTTGTACAGAAACCAGGTGCCAGTTATAAGAGTCGAGGGGCATGAAAGGGAAGCAGTGGTTGGGAAGGGAGTGAGACAGGGTTGTAGCCTCTCCCCGATGTTATTCAATCTGTATATTGAGCACGCAGTAAAGGAAATAAAAGTTCGGAGTAGGTTATAAGATCCATGGAGAAGAACTAAAAACTTTGAGGTTCGCCGATGATATTGTAATTCTGTCACAGACAGCAAAGGACTTGGAAGAGCAGTTGAACGGAATGGACAGTGTCTTGAAAGGAGAGTATAAAATTAACATCAACAAAAGCAAAACGAAGATAATGAAATGTAGTCGAATTAAGTTGGGTGATGCTGAGGGAATTAGATTAGAAAATGAGACACTTAAAGTAGTAAAGGAGTTTTGCTATTTGGGGAGCAAAATAACTGATAATGGTCGAAGTAGAGAGGATATAAAATGTAGGCTGGCAATGGCAAGGAAAGCGTTTCTGAAGAAAAGAAATTTGTTAACATCGAGTATAGATTGAAGTGTCAGGAAGTCGTTACTGAAAGTATTTGTATGGAGTGTAGCCATGTATGGGTGTGAAATATGGACGATAAATAGCTAGACAAGAAGAGAGAACAGAAGCTTTCGAAATGTGGTGCTACAGAATAATGCTGAAGATTAGTTGGGTAGATCACATAACTAATGAGGAGGTATTAAATAAAATTGGGGAGAAGAGGAGTTTATGGCACAACTTGACCAGAAGAAGGGATCGGTTGGTAGGACATGTTCTGAGGCATCAAGGGATCACCAACTTAGTACTGGAGGGCAGCGTGGAGGGTAAAAATCGTAGAGGGAGACCAAGAAATGAATACACTAAGCAGATTCAGAAGGATGTAGGCTGCAATAGGAACTGGGAGATGAAGAAGCTTGCACAGGATAGAGTAGCATGGAGAGCTGCATCAAACCAGTCTCAGGACTGAAGACGACGACAACACCAACAACAACAACTGCAATGATAAGCATTCTCACTACAGTCAGCTTACAAAGAAGCAGTCGGTAACACAGCTAACAGCTGCAACGTCCACGCAACACTGGAGGTCTGCGGAACACGTGCAGGAGAGTCATGAATGTACTGCCATCCTCATGGTACATGCCCCGCACGGCGTGACACGCGAAGGTCTCCGCTACTGAGACATTACGAACGCATGGTTTCTTGAAATAAACATCGTAGTTCACATGCACAGTAAACTAAGTAGGCCCAAGAGAAAAAAAGCCATAGATCCGCCTCTGACCTGAGCTGCAGCTTTTAAACACTCTTTATCGTGTTTTCAGCTCCTCGCATCATATGAAAAGAAGCTAAATGGCGATTCACCAGACTGCACCATACGACTCCAGTCACCTACTGTCCAATTCTACATCTGCATCTGAATACCTCCTCTGAAAATCACACTTCTTGAGGAGAACTCATCGAGCCACCTACACACATGGACAGAGAGCGGGGAAACGAACAACTATATCCTTGCATGCGAGCTCTGATTTCTCTTATTTTTTTATAATAATGATTTCTCCCCATGTAGGTCAGCATCAACAAAATGTTTTCGCATTCGTAAGAGAAAATTGTTGATTGAAATTTCGTGAGAAGATCCAACCGCAACGAGAAACGCCTTTGTTTTGATGGTATCCACCCAGTGGCGGCTGCTCTGGAAGAGCACAAGAGCATGTGGACACCTTGAATTTCGACGCCTTGCGGATTTATTGGTTATTTTTCCTTGAATGCTGTTAATCGTAACATAGATGCTGTAATCCTGAAAGATACGGCACTTAAATCTAACATGCAACTGTTCCTCTATGTGAAACTTGGCAACAGGATTGCGAGCACACCTCCAGTTGTGCACATGTTGTTGAGCTTTTCTGCATGCCCAACTGGCGTGACGTAATTGCGTTATGGGCCAAATAAATACGGATTTGATAAGCAACGTGCACGGTTCACGTGCCACTCAACTAGAAGTTTCCGAAGTTTCCGTCTGTGCCACCAGGCGGTAGCACACGACGGCAGACGTTTATGCCCCCGTTCGCTCGCCATAAATCCTGCTAGCTGATAGCACGCTCCTCAGATATGCCAATTCACTTACCATATACACTGTGGTAAAATTACATCGGATGTCAGTATACGTAAGCCTATTTTGTGAGTTGCTGAATGAGTTATAGTATATTAAGTTGTGAATTTTATCATACAGTAATCCAAGGGAGGCGCTGAGAATCATAAGGGCATGAAGCACATCACAGTCGATTGTAGGTCTGTAGCATTTATTCATGCTTCTGAAATCTGTTGATCTTATTGTAAGACGTCGCGGTCTCTTGACCTTCATTGCTTACATGTTCTGCCCTCACAATCATGTTCCACACATCATGACGCTTCATTCGAACCCAAACTCGATAAGATAAAGTCAATGTTGTATGAATTCATGTGAACGATATGCAATTGACAAGTGAGTGCACCGTGGTTGAAATACTCGAGGCTGGCGTGCACACATACATTCCAGACACTACGGTCACAGAGACTCTTAGTCCAGGAGAGAGGCCGCACAATGGGACGCCATGCCCTTCAGAGGACGACCCAGCCCATGTCGGCCAGTGACCACCCGTAGCGGACAGCGTGGGCCCGAGTGGAAAGGGGGGAACAACCCCGTGTTCGGCTTAAAAGCAAATTCCGCTACACTGTGTGGGAGCGGCCAGCCCACGCGAACAGTCGTTTTGTTGCCATTTGCCCCAATGATTTTAGAAATTTCGATGTAATGTTCTCTATCCCTTCTGTCTTATTTGACTTTAAGCTTTCCAGAGATCTTCTAAATTCTGATTCTAATACTGAATCCCCTATCTCTTCCATAATAACTCCTGTTTCTTCTTTTACCACGTCATCAGATAAGTCCTCCTCCTCATAGAGGACCTCAGTGTACTTTCTCCACCTATCTGTTCTCTCCTCTGCATTTAACAGTGAAATTCCCATTGCACTCTTAATGTTAGCGCCCTTGCTTTTAATTTTATCGAAGGTCCTTTTGAGTTTTCCACATGCGGAGTCAACCCTTACAATAATCATTTCTTTCTCGATTTCTTTTTCATGCAGCCATTTCACCTTAGCTTCCCTGCACAGCCTAAGTGACTAGTATTTCTGTATTCGTGAATTTCCCAGCACAGTTTTGTACATCCTTCCTTCATCAATCAACTGAAGTGTTTCTTCTGTACCCTTGGTTTCTGCGCAGTTACCTTCCTTGTACCTAGGTTTTTCTCTCCAACTTCTGTGATTTCCCTTTTCAGAGATATCCATTCCTCTTCAATTGAACTGCGTGCTGAGCAGTTCCTTATCGCAGTATCTGTAACCTTAGAGAACTTCAACCGTATGTCTTCATTCCTTAGAACTTCCGTACTCCACCTATCTGCGAGCCGCGCGGGATTAGCCGAGCGGTCAGAGGCGCTGCTGTCATGGACTGTGCGGTTGATTCCGGCGGAGGTTCGAGTCCTCCTTCGGGCATGGGTGTGTGTGTTTGTCCTTAGGATAATTTAGGTTAAGTAGTGTGTAAGCTTAGGGACAGATGACCTCAGCAGTTAAGTCCCATAAGATTTGATTCTTCCTGACTAGCTCTTAAGCTACAGCCTCCTCTTCATTACTCATTTGTGACCTGAGTCTATATCTGCCCCTGGGTATGCCTTAAAATTCAATATCTGATTGCGCAATCTCTGGCTGACCATGATGTAATCTAACTTAAACTTTACTAACTTAAACCTTACTGTATTTCACGGCATTTTCCAAGTCTACCTCCTCGTCCTGTAATTCTTGAACAGAGTATTCGCTAATACCATCCTAAATTTATTGTAGAACTCGACTGATCTTTCTCCTCTCTCTGACTCCTACTACCAAGCCCAAATTATTCCGTAACTCTTTCTTCTATTCCTTCCCCTACAACAGCATTCCAGTCTCCCATGACTATTCGGTTTTCATCTCACTTTACTTACTGAATTAACCATGCAACATCCTTTCTCTATCTTTTCATCTTCAGCTTACGATGTCGGCATATATACCTCAATTATTGTTGTCGGTGTTGATCTGCTGTCCTACCATCCTTTCATAACGAATCCTCCTACCGTTATACCATTTTCTGCCGCTGTTGATATTACCCTCTACTCGTCACACCAGATATCCTTGTCTTCTTTCCATTTCACTTCACTGACCCCCAACCCATTTAGACTGAGTCTTTGCATTACACTTCATAGATTTTCTAGCTCTCCTACGATATTCAAACTTCTGACAGTCCATGCTCCTACTCGCAGAATGTTATTCCTTTGTTGGTTTCTCATCTTCTCCTTATGGTCACCTCCTCCTTGGCAGTACCCTCCCAGAGATCCACTTGGGGGCTAATCTGGAATCTTTTGCCAATGGTGAGATCATCACAACAGTTTTTCAGTTACAGGCCACATGTCCTGTGGATTCACATTATGTGTCTTTAACGCAGTGATTTCTATTACCTTCAGCATCGATATGCTGTTGATCATTGCTCATTCTTCTGCTGTAGAGGTTCATTTTGCCACCCCGAGGGCAGAAGAACGCCCTGAACCTCTTTCTGCTCCTTCATCCTCTTTGACAAGGCTACTGGCAGAACAAGGATGACTTCTTATGCCGCAAATCTTTGTCTGCCACTGCTGATGACTTCGATTCCAATTTTAAATAGCAGCTGGGTTTGAACCTGGAAACCAGGACGTTTTGATTAGTATCTAAAGATGCTACCCCTAGACCACGTTGCTTATAATGGTGTAATTGATATTCCGTCAATATTCTCGGCGGTGTATTCATCGTAGCGCATTTCACAGACAAGCTGATTGATGCTTATTAATGAATCTACAGCTACAGGTACAAAACCATCTCAAATTCTACTTTGCATCCAGTTCATTGCCAAGAACATCTGCTTGGTCTCTGTTCCGTGAACGACTCAATTTCTCATAGATTTCTGCCCTCCGCTACAAACTTATTACAATTGGGCTGACGTCTCTTGTGCGCCTTTTCTCAGTATAGTCGCTCAGCTTTCCGTGCACTTCATCCTGCACCACAACACGAAAAGTATTTCTAGACGTCGCTATAACGAATAATACTCCGTCTTCTACAGATAAACGACAACTCTAAACTGTGCTAACTTCCCCATAGACGCATCTCAGGCGATTGTGGAATTTTTTTCATTTCACGGTTGGTCAACAATACAACAACAGAAACAAAAACCTCACCGTCAGTATCACATCCTGTTGCTACAGATATAGACAGAGAATAATGCATTTTGCATGTAAAAGATACAGGACTATATGTTCAGTAGAAGCTGAGTTCGATAATCCCAGCTGATAGCACGCCTGCAAAAGATCTCTTTCGAACCCAAAATTCAAGATTTTGCATGGTATTGTTAAACCACATCTGCGATCAGTTTATACGAAAAAAAAAAAACAGTGTATGTGCAAAGTTCTCTAAGTTCTGTACAACTTTTAAACTAAATTTTGAATAGCACTTTCTAAAATTACCCGCATCAGTCGAAACACCCAGCAGGTACAAGAAAGCCCTCCCAAAGCATGAAATACCCCAGTTTCATTGATGAGCCAGACTTTTTAAATTATAACCGCAGTTTCAAAATCAAGAACACTGATAGAAGATTATTCCAAAATAGGGAAAGAAAGTGGCACGGATATGATACGCGAGTAGGGGTGACAGTCATTAAAACTAAATCGTTTTTCGTTGCAATATGATCTCTTCACCTATTTTCTCCTCCGAATGTGTAAATATTTTGTTGGCACCCATTTACATAGCGAGAGGTGATCATTGTCATAAAATAACAGAAATCACAACTCGTACGGGAAGATTTATGTTTTCGTTTTTCCCTGGTGCTTTTCGTGAGTGGAAGGTAAAGAAAGAGCTCGAAGCTGGTTGCCGACAAAAGTCAGCTAATTACAAAACAGTACTTGATGCTGAAAATAAAAGCGAAGTTCGCTGGAAGGTCGTAAAACAAGAAACAGGAAAACATAAAAATTTCACGATACATTACAGATAAAAGATTGAAGTAGGTCGATAAATCACCGTTAAAAGCTATCAAGTTTTGTTAATAATATTTTTCATCTGTATCAGAGGAAAAACGAAAGTGTAAAAATCAAGTTTTGTTCAAGAAAAATATTGTGCGTGAAGTACAGTGATGTTACCCGCCACAGAGTACGATGTCAAGGAAACAGTATAGAAATTAATAATAAGAATTCAACTGGCATAGAGGCAGTGCCAGTCTGTTTACTTAAAAATATGTGGACAGTGTGACAAGCTCTAATATCTCGTATAAGAAGAGTCTGTCACTCCAGGTAACTTAATGCAGTACCGTATCTGAAACAAAGCGAAGTTCTGCTTCTACTAAAAAAAGTTAATGCAGAAATGTATAATTCTACAGGCTCACTTTTCTCCTATAATAATTTTAAAATAATAGAATCTGTTAAGGAATTCTGACCAATGAATCCCTTGAACTAATATAACCTCCTAAATGAAGCACAGTTCAGTTTCCAGAGCAGTAGAAGTACACAATCAGCCACAGAAGAGTTTACGAAAGTGGGAGTGATGCTTTAGAGAAGACTGAATCGGTCACTGGGATATTTTTACATAAATCAAAGGCTTTTGATATTACTGACCATAAAATTATGCTGAAAAACAACAGTGATTAGGAATACGGGAACTGCGAATGACTGGTTCGGATCACATACGAAAAACATGATACGAAGGGTACACAGACTTGAAAGAAAGCAAAATTTTTAATGAAACATTTATCATATTCCAAGCACATTAACATAAGATCCCTCAGGGCAGAACGATGGGACCAATATTGTTTTTGATATACATCAAGATTTTCCATACAAAATTAGATATGAGGGAGTAACATTTTATTCACAGATAAAATACCAGAACTCCTAGTAGAGGAAGGAAATGAAACGCCTAATGTTGTTTATAAACTTGCACTGAACATAAAGAAACCATGAATTTCTGCTTAAAGAGAGGTAATATTTCCTTGAATTTAAATGTGTATAAAGAAGTCTTAGACTCTTTAGCAAACACAAATATAAAACACAGACGCGGCCTTCAAGCTAAAAAAAAGGCTGTTAGAATATTTACTATATATAGCATCCAAACTCCCTATAAGAGCTGTTTAAACAGCAGGGAATTCTAACTTCACCATATGAATATATCTACCAATCAGTTACACACATCAAGAAGAACATCGGCAATTATCTCTCAAACAGCAGCATTCGTGGAACAAGAGCCATGATAAATAGTAGCATTTGTGGAACAAGAGCCTTTCTAATTTTACATTTACCAAGAGAAAATGGACAAAAACCACAAAACAGCATTTTCTATAAACGAATGAAATTTTACACCAACTTGAACAAAAAGATTAAAGAGACGACTAAAATTCAGTCAGTTAAAGCATAGTTCCTGTATCATTCATAATAAAACGTCAACGATTTTTTGGCTAACACAAATTAGGGGATGTGTAAGCGGCCCACCTGGAATAATATTGGTTGTTTACATTGCATTTCGGTAAGTGATGAGAAAGTTTGTTTTAAAATCGTGGTGTTTACCACCTAACTCAAGTGTCAGCACAGTCCTCTTCCTCCTACGAGGCACAGTCGTTTGTAAATATGATGAATTGTTTTAAAAACATATAAAGTTAGACATGGAAGGAACGGATTCTATTATGCTAGTCAATATAACACAGTCCTGGTAAAATCAACTTTTTCTGAAACTTGTTCTTCCTCAGGGCCACATTGCTCACTTAGTATTATCATACATAAATCTGAATCAGTTTCACGGCCAAACCACAATAGTCTACTGATTGTCTTGTGAGCGTTATCACGAATTTCTTGGTTCATTAAATGTGATGTGGCAGATTTATACGACAGTATGTTTATAACACGCACGAGTTGGCTTCAACTGTACACTGAAGGTATCCTTTGAGATATTAAGAGGCACACACGCACGGGCCCACTAAAGAACAATCTTTATCAAACAAATATATGTACGTACTTCTCGATTTCACGCTCCTTTAAAAGCTCTGACGGGCAAGCCAGGCTGCCGTTTTTTCTGCCTCGGGGAACCCCAGTACACATTTCGCGGCAAACGCCACCGATCATACGCCAAAGAAACAAATGCAGTGCTAAAAGCCGACTGTCGATACGTGTAACGATAAGCAGCTTATAAACATTAAAAAAACCGGCCAAATGCGAGTAGGACTAGCGCACTCAGAATTCCGTACACATTCAATACTGTATACCGACAGTTTGTCCATTCCGACAGTCGAGGATATTGACGATTTCTGCCTGTTATCGATATTAACACTGGTAAGATATCGGTCGCAGGGATTGCAATACTATCGAGAATATTTTAATTTCACGTTTGAAGTCGGATAAAAAATGACAAAAAATATATATTTTGGTTTCATACAATTACAAATTAGCAGTTTCGGATTTTTCCCTTGACTTGTGCTGCGAAATGTTGGGAAAAAATGAAGTCCCATGCTTCTTTACAGAGCGTAGGGGAACGATGCGGGAAACCCGCACCGCCTTACTAGGCAAGGTCCTAATGGAGGTGGTTTGCCGTTGCCTTCCTCCGACCGTAATGGGGATGAATGATGATGATGAAGACGACACAACAACACCCAGTCATCTCGAGGCAGGAAAAATCCCTGACCCCGCCGGGAATCGAACCCGGGACCCCGTGCACGCGAAGCGAGAACGCTACCGCGAGTGCGAAATGTTACTTCTTGCCAAATTTCACGATTCTAACCCAACTGCTTAGCAAAGCAGTAATATTTATACGTAAAATCTGAATTGTTTCGAAATTTTGCTTAAGGGACGCGTGTATGTGCAGTGTGAAAAGAGTTGCCCCCATCGGTTCTATACAGTAGCTCCTCAATGTCGTCGCCGGACGACACTGAAGAGTGGCACCAGCCCTAGTCAGGGAATACTTCTTACGAAGTGACGCAGCAGTGAAGTACAATGCTTCATTTGCTTTAAGAGGTTAAAGACTTGTCTGCCATTTCTATGATAAATTAGGAAGGATATTATACTAACAGTTGTTGTTGTTGTTGTTCAGTCCAGAGACTGGTTTGATGCAGCTCTCCATGCTACTCTATCCTGGGCAAGCTTCTTCGTCTCCCAGTACCTACTGTAACCTACATCCTTCTGAATCTGCTTGGTGTATTCATCTCTTGGTCTCCCTCTACGATTTTTACCCTCCACTCTGCCCTCCAATGCTAAATTAGTGATCCCTTGATGCCTCGGATTATGCCCTACCAACCGACCAATTCTTCTAGTCAAGTTGTGTCAAAAATTTCTCTTCTCTCCAATTCTATTCAATACTTCCTCATTATTATGTGATCTACCCATCTAATCTTCAGCATTCTTCTGTAGCACCAAATTTCGAAAGCTTCAATTCTCTTCTTGTCTAAACTATTTATCATCCACGTTTCACTACCATACATGGCTACACTCCATACAAATAGTTTCAGAAACTACTTCCTGACACTTAAATCTATACTCGATGTTAGCAAATTTTTCTTCTTCAGAAATGCTTTCCTTGCCATTGCCAGTCTTAGCCGGCCGGAGTGGCCGAGCGGTTCTAGGCGCTACAGTCTGGAGCCGCGTGACCGCTGCGGTCGGAGGTTCGAATCCTGCCTCGGGCATGGATGTGTGTGATGTCCTTAGGTTAGTTAGGTTTAAGTAGTTTGAAGTTCTAGGGGACTGATGACCTCAGAAGTTAAGTCCCATAGTGCTCAGAGCCATTTTTTTCTACTCCTGGGGCCTTGTTTCGACTCAGGTCTTTCAGTGCTCTGTCAAACTCTTCACGTAGTATCATATCTCCTATTTCATCTTCATCTACATTCTATCCCATTTCTATAAAATTGTCCTCAAGAACATCGCCCTTTCATTGAACCTCTATATACTCCTTCCACCTTTCTGCTTTCCCTTCTTTGCTTAGGACTGCGTTTCCATCTGAGCTCTTGATATTCACGCAAGTGGTTCTCTTTTCTCCAAATGTCTCTATGATTTTCCTGTAAGCAGTATCTATCTTACACCTAGTGATATAATCCTCTACATCCTTACATTTGTCCTCAAACCATCCCTGCTTAGCCATTTTGCACTTCCTGACGATCTCATTTTTGAGCCGTTTATATTCCTTTTTGTCTGCTTTATTTACTGCATTTTTATATTTTCTCCTTTCATCAGTTAATCTCCATTACGGTCGGAGGAATGTAATGGCAAACCACCTCCGCTAGGACCTTGCCTAGTACAACGGTGCGGGTCTCCGGCATCGTCCCCTACGCTCTGTCGAGGAGTATGGGATTCATTATCATTTCATCAGTTAAATTCAATATCTCTTCTGTTACCCAAGGATTTCTATTAGCCCTCGTCTTGTTACCTACTTGATCCTCTGCTACCTTCACTATTTCAAAGCTACCCATTCTTCTTCTACTGTATTTCTTTCCTCCATTCTTGTTAATCGTTCCATAATGCTCTCATTGAAGCTCTCTACAACCTCTGGTTCTTTCAGTTTATCCAGGTCCCATCCCCTCAAATTCCCACCTTTTTGCAGTTTCTTCAGTTCATAACCAATAGAATGTGGTCAGAGCCCACATCTGCTCCTGGAAATGTCTTGCAATTTACTAACAGTGTTGTTGTTGTTGTTGTGGTCTTCAGTCCTGAGACTGGTTTGATGCAGCTCTCCATGCTACTCTATCCTGTGCAAGCTTCTTCAGCTCCCAGTACCTACTGCAACCTACATCCTTCTGAATCTGCTTAGTGTTTTCATCTCTTGGTCTCCCCCTACGATTTTTACCCTCCACGATGCCCTCCAATACTAAATTGGTGATCCCTTGATGCCTCAGAACATGTCCTACCAACCGATCCCTTCTTCTGGTCAAGTTGTGCCACAAACTCCTCTTCTCCCCAATCCTATTCAGTACCTTCTCATTAGTTATGTGATCTACCCATCTAATCTTCAGCATTCTTCTGTAGCACCACATTTCGAAAGCTTCTATTCTCTTCTTGTCCAAACTACTTACCGTCCATGTTTTACTTCCATACATGGCTACACTCCATACAAATACTTTCAGAAATGACTTCCTGACACTTAAATCTATACTCGATGTTAATAAATTTCTCTTCTTCAGAAACGCTTTCCTTGCAATTGCCAGACTACATTTTATATCCTCTCTACTTCGACCATCATCGGTTATTTTGCTCCCCAAATAGCAAAACTCCTTTACTACTTTAAGTGTCTCATTTCCTAATCTAATACCCTCAACATCACCCGACTTAATTCGACTACATTCCATTATCCTCGTTTTGCTTTTGTTGATGTTCATCTTAAATCCTCCCTTCAAGACACAATCCATTCCGTTCAACTGCTCTTCCAAGTCCTTTGCTGTCTCTGACAGAATTACAATGTCATCGGCGAACCTCAAAGTTTTTATTTCTTCTCCATGGATTTTAATACCTACTCCGAATTTTTCTTTTGTTTCCTTTACTGCGTGCTAAATATACAGATTGAATAACATCGGGGAGAGGCTACAACCCTGTCTTACTCCCTTCCCAACCGCTGCTTCCCTTTCATGTCCCTCGACTCTTATAACTGCCATCTGGTTTCTGTACAAATTGTAAATAGCCTTTCGCTCCCTGTATTTTACCCCTGCCACCTTTAGAATTTGAAAGAGAGTATTCCAGTCAACATTGTCAAAAGCTTTCTCTAAGTCTACAAATGCTAGAAACGTAGGTTTGCCTTTCCTTAATCTTTCTTCTAAGGTAAGTCGTAAGGTCAGTATTGCCTCACGTGTTCCAGTATTTCTACGGAATCCAAACTGATCTTCCCCGAGGCCTGCTTCTACTAGTTTTTCCATTCGTCTGTAAAGAATTCGTGTTAGTATTTTGCAGCTGTGGCTTATTAAACTGATTGTCCGGTAATTTTCACATCTGTCAATACCTGCTTTCTTTGGGATTGGAATTATTATATTCTTCTTGAAGTCTGAGGGTATTTCACCTGTTTCATACATCTTGCTCACCAGATGGTAGAGTTTTGTCAGGACTGGCTCTCCCAAGGCCGTCAGTAGTTCCAATGGAATATTGTCTACTCCCGGGGCCTTGTTTCGACTCAGGTCTTTCAGTGCTCTGTCAAACTCTTCACGCAGTATCGTATCTCCCATTTCATCTTCATCTACATATTCTTCCATTTCCATAAAATTGTCCTCAAGTACATCGCCCTTGTATAGACCCTCTACATACTCCTTCCACCTTTCTGCTTTCCCTTCTTTGCGTAGAACTGGGTTTCCATCTGAGCTCTTGATGTTTATACAAGTGGTTCTCTTATCTCCAAAGGTCTCTTTAATTTTCCTGTAGGCAGAATGTATCTTACCCCTAGTGAGAAAAGCCTCTACATCCTTACATTTGTCCTCTAGCCATCCCTGCTTAGCCATTTTGCACTTCCTGTCGATCTCATTTTTGAGACGTTTGTATTCCTTTTTGCCTGCTTCATTTACTGCATTTTTATATATTCTCCTTCATCAATTAAATTCAATATTTCTTCTGTTACCCAAGTATTTCTACTAGCCCTCGTCTTTTTACCTATTTGATCCTCTGCTGCCTTCACTACTTCATCCCTCAAAGCTACCCATTCCTCTTCTACTGTATTTCTTTCCCCCATTCCTGTCAATTGTTCCCTTATGCTCTCCCTGAAACTCTGTACAACCTCTGGTTCTTTCAGTTTATCCAGGTCCCATCTCCTTAAATTCCCACCTTTTTGCAGTTTCTTCAGTTTTAATCTACAGGTCATAACCAATAGATTATGGTCAGAGTCCACATCTGCCCCTGGAAATGTTTTACAATTTAAAACCTGGTTCCTAAATCTCTGTCTTACCATTATATAATCTATCTGATACCTTTTAGTATCTCCAGGGTTCTTCCATGAATACAACCTTCTATCATGATTCTTAAACCAAGTGTTAGCTTTGCTTAAGTTGTGCTCTGTGCAAAATTCTACCAGGCGGCTTCCTCTTTCATTTCTTAGCCCCAATCCATATTCAACTACTACGTTTCCTTCTCTCCCTTTTCCTACACTCGAATTCCAGTCACCCATGACTATTAAATTTTCGTCTCCTTTCACTATCTGAATAATTTCTTTTATTTCATCATACATTTCTTCAATTTCTTCGTCATCTGCAGAGCTAGTTGGCATATAAACTTGTACTACTGTAATAGGTGTGGGCTTCGTATCTATCTTGGCCACAATAATTCGTTCACTATGCTGTTTGTAGTAGCTTACCCGCATTCCTATTTTCCTATTCATTATTAAACCTACTCCTGCATTACCCCTATTTGACTTTGTGTTGATAACCCTGTAGTCACCTGACCAGAAGTCTTGTTCCTCCTGCCACCGAACTTCACTAATTCCCACTATATCTAACTTTAACCTATCCATTTCCCTTTTTAAATTTTCTAACCTCCCTGCCCGATTAAGGGATCTGACATTCCACACTCCGATCCGTAGAACGCCAGTTTTCTTTCTCCTGATAACGACATCCTCTTGAGTAGTCCCGCCCGGAGATCCGAATGGGGGACTATTTTACCTCCGGAATATTTTACCCAAGAGGACGCCATCATCATTTAATCATACAGTAAAGCGGAATGCCCTCGGGAAAATTTACGGCCGTAGTTTCCCCTTGCTTTCAGCCGTTCGCAGTACCAGCACAGCAAGGCCGTTTTGGTTATTGTTACAAGGCCAGATCAGTCAATCATCCAGACTGTTGCCCTTGAAACTACTGAAAAGGCTGCTGCCCCTCTTCAGGAACCACACGTTTGCCTGGCCTCTCAACAGATACCCCTCCGTTGTGGTTGTACCCACGGTACGGCTATCTGTATTGCTGAGGCACGCAAGCCTCCCCACCAACGGCAAGGTCCATGGTTCATGGGGGGGAGGGGGTTCATGGGTTCATGGGTTACTAACAGTAACAAATTAAAAACTTAACGACAATTTATTCATAGTGAACAATAAAAATAGAAAGTTGTCGATCTGATGCCTGTGTCTAAATAATTTGCCTGCTTGTAGCCCTTGAAAACGGACAAATTAACACGAAAAGTACAATTCTTAATCCTCATTTTTCACCCTTTATAGACTATTCGTAATGCCCAAATAGATATGCGCCCCAATTACAACATGATTTTTGGGCGGAATTTCAAAAAATTAGAATCAGTAGAATACTGGTGATTTTTTTCAAAGAAAGCAGTGAACAGTAGACGGACTAAGTTTTCTATTATTTGCCTGTTTAATTTAATATTTTGATTCTATGTATCTTGAAAGTGAGTTAGTGAAGTTTTTCAGTCTCGTTCGATTTCTGCTTTTAGTACAGGAAATAACTAGGAATAAAAATCAGAAAATCGATTATTTCGGAAACTGGTTTCTTTGACCGGTTGTAACAGTCAGGTTAAAGTGACGTGGGGAAAAAAACGATGTAACCCAAAACGGGTTGTTTCAGTGATAACAGCCATCCCTAATCAAAATATTTATATAGAAAATCGTGAAATAGCCGTATGTTTTAAGAAGTTATCTTATTTAGACAGTCAATTTCGGCATCTCAATAATGCCATCTTCATGCCCTATGCACTCCATGTATAGCCAGTCAGATATATCCATACTTGAATAATCATACTTGCATAAGCCAGCAATATCTACATTCCGTGAGTATTGATTGCCCCATTTATGCAAATATCGTTACATCTGGCTACCTATTCATGGAATGCATAGGAGCCAGACGATCACATTATTGAGATGAAACTGGTTGTCTAAATAAAATAACTTCTCAAAACACACAGCTTTTTAGCGATTTTCCTTGGTAGGTATTTGACCTGCCGCTGTCCCTTATCCACAACGGACCAACAGAGATCTAATCAAAATCAGTAACATAAATTGCCATATCTTTCGATTGAATTGACATAGAAGCTTAAAATTTTTACACTGCCAATGGACCATATACATTAATATATTGCACAAATGTGAGCTTGACCCATCCACTCGTTTTTGAGAATCAAGGTTCTTAACAGTCGGACAGACAAGCTGGCTGGCAGAAGACGACCAGGAAAGCGATCTTATACAGGTTCCGCTTTTACAGAAAAAAGGTAACAGTATTTACAAATAAACAACCGCATTGTCTTAATGTAATGAATCTTACTGTAAAATACTGTGCCAGTGATCTGTGGTGGATAATTCTTACCTTCCATTTTCTTATGCTCAACATCTCATTCGGTTGGTGAGGTTGGAAACAGCTCATTCAGGCGAGCAGAGGCGAGAACACGAAGAATTCAACAGAATGGCGACAGTATCGTCAACGACCTAATGTGTGTGTGTGTGTGTGTGTGTGTGTGTGTGTGTGTGTGTGTGTGTGTGTGAGTGAGTGTGTGTGTAGTGGGCACTGTCGAGTAACATGATACAAGTTAATAGTGTTAAAGTATTTTTAGAGTAATTATAAATTTATTTGCGAATATGTTTAAAAAACGCAACTTATCAAAATTGATAACACAACATGTTAGTTAAAACATACAGGCGAATATATTGCTGTATGCGTGATCATTTTTTTAAAAATGTTTCTTTTTTCAATTAAGATTTGATGTCATACATCACTCTGTAAATGATCTGTGAAAGAACAAGTAACTAACTATGACAGTGCTACCAACATCGCTGAGAAGGACAGCTCTGTGTAAAGAAACATTACCTGCGTTACCTGTATCAGATATTCGAGACTTCGTGCTGACTGAAACATCTATCTCAGACCATTGGTTCCTTATGTCGAAGAACCCGTCCCCTACCTTGCGTATAGTTTACAGATTTGGAAGAACTTAACGTAGACGTTTATAAGCAAAGTGGGTAAGACAAAGGATAGTATATTTGGGTTTATAGTAGTATCGGTTTACAGTGTATGCCATTAAAAAGGACCGGAGCTAAATGCTCCAAAAATATAATACGTAGTTTCTCTCTCTCTTTCTTTCTCTCATTGTATGGTGCAGCTGCTAAAGAGCACATTTCAGATCCGCTTCCATGATTAAAAACCGAAAAGTGGTGACACAAACGTTCAGAAATGTAAAACTGTGCACTTTACAAAAACGAGAAAACGTAATATCCTATGAATATAAGTGAGCCACAGTTGTAATTGATAAACTCATGCAGATACCTGGGTGTAACACTTAGCTTGGTCATAAAGACGGAACTGTCACATAGGTTCGATCGCTGGTAAAGCAGGCAGCAGACTTCGATTCATTGGCTTACAAATCATTCGCGCGAACTCTCCCATAATATTGGTCAAGTGTGAGAAACCGTACCAAATAGGACAATCAGGAGATATTGATCGTATACAGAGAAGGGCAGCACGAATGGTCATTGGTTTATTTTACCCGTGGTAGAGTGTCGCAGAGATGTTGAAAGAACTGAACTGGCAAACTCTTGAAGATAGAAACTATCTCGAGAAAGTCTACTAACAAAGTTTCAAGAATGAGCTTTAAGTGATAACTATAGGAATATACTACAAAGCCCTACGTATCGCTGCCCTAGGGATCGTGAGGGCAAGATTAGATTAATTACAGCACGCACAGAAACACTTAAACAGTCATTCTTCCCGCGCTCCATACGCGAATTGAACGAGAAAAAACTCTAATAACTGGAACAGTTGGACGTTTACTTGTAAGGGGCCAACAGCCCCTTACGTATTGAGAACAATATATCTTTGCCTCACGCACGACGCAGTAGGTACTATCGATAGTCGAGAGCCCGGTGCGCCAGAGACGTAGTCAGTGTTGAGACTCGGGGCGAGCAAATTGTTGGCTGCTAAGCGAGCAGGGCGGATTTCGGTAGGACGGCCGACCACGTTTACAATTTTTTAACGGCTGTTTTTGTCAGCCTACGTCATGGGCCTGACCTTCAGCAAATACGTAAATGGCATTAACTGAGTGATTTGTTGATGTGTTTAAGAGTTCATTTGTGTACCGTGATTACGCGACAACCGCGCCGGGCACCCACGATTTGGATTGCAGTGAGGATTTTTCATTCAGTGCTACATGCAGAATACTGGCGTGTGACGACGTTAATAGGCGACCTGTGATGAATTAACCGTTATTACTTTGTCAGACGGAGGGAGTAACTGCCTTATTTACTCTGTTTAGACAATATATATAGAACCTTAACAATAAAGTATCTACCGATTATTGCTACCTGACGTCCTAATTAGCTTTGTTGGATTTGATACGAAACAACTCCCGTGCAAATATTAACCGATCGGCCTTTATCAGTTGCACACGGTCAAACTATTCTAAATTTTTAGGCTATAATCCACTAGTGAGTAACAGTGGGTTAATAAGGGAGTGTTTCACACTCTTCCAAGCACTTCATAGTAGTTCGCAGAGTATGGATGTAAATGGAGCTGCAGATTAGACATAGGTATGTAGTGGAGTGTTTTCAATTTAATTTTTCTATTTCCCTGCACTGAATATTTGCACCTATCCTAGAGTTTATCTTATGGGTATTCGTTGTAGAACTTGTTCATACGTATCCCGGAAACGTAAACTTTCGTATTTTGGTTTCCGATCAGTCCGTAAGTGAAAGGAAGGTCAAAATTTAACTTCCTGTTTCTTTCGTGTCAACATCTTTGTCTTTTGCTATCACACCAATGAAAACGTCGTGCTCGTCGTGAAGGGTATTGTCCAGCCACCTGCTTTACCTTCCGCTTGTGACGTCGCCAAACATCGAGAGGGTAATCATTTCGCCGTTTCAGCAAACACTAACGTACTTTTGGAAACGAGGTGTTTCTATTTTGAATGCACCCTAATAGAAATGGGAACGTGTGCAGCTCACTGCCGAGAATAAAAATTATTCCATACTCAACTATGAAAATTTTAATATGAATAGTTTTTTGATCGATTGGTTAATTGAAGTGCTTGTCTCTAATGGATCTGAAGTTGATTTAAGCACTTGTAAAAAATGTTAGATCGAAATAATATGAAAATTTTGAGATGAAATGGTCGTCAGTCCAACTTAATAAACTTCCCTGCAAAACTAACTACTCGTGGCACTGGCTTATGTACTCTATAATCACACTGCACTACTGTTATGCAGTTATGGAACACACGTGTAATGACTTCAGTAAAGAAATTGTTGCTAGTAATGCATTTTCGTTACATTGCATCCGTCTGCCTAGCAATTACGAAACGCTCAGTGCAAGATGGTGTATACTGGATTTTTAATAAATCTGCACACTACGCTGCACCGACGGGTTAACAACAATACTCTCCCATAATCTGTCCAGAACTATAATGCACTTTTCAGTTGATAATTTGAACACAGTTGGCAACACCAAATTGGTGAAGCAATGGTGAAATACTTCAGGTCATGCAAGACAAAGACAACAGTATGCAGATTTTTCAGGCAGTATTTCATTGCAGATGACCGCATTATCTGCAAAAAGTCTGAGTTTGCTATTATATGCAAGGCCATTAATATAAAATGTGAAGAGCAATATATTTAAATATGGCACACCAGAAGTTACTTTTACATCTGGGATAACTCTGCATCCATGATAACATCTCTACCTCTCCCCTACTCTATACAGAACTATGATGCACTCTTCAGTTCATTATCTGAACACAACTGGCAACACCAAATTGACGAAGTAATGGTGAAATACTCCAGGCCATGCAAGACAAAGGCAACAGTACAGAGCAAATTACAAAGACGTAAAATATGCAAACTTATTCTAGAGTTTAAATAACCTATAATGCTTTTTCTTCAATGGCTCAGAAGACTGCAAACCTGTTACTTTTGAAAAATTGAAACCGATATCAGAATAAACTTACTTTTAGTTTATTCAGTATTTACTTAATAAAATACATTCCTAGACAGAAAATTATTCATCAGTTTTTTTTTTCAGGTCAAAGATTCTTGGTCATGTAAAGAGGAACCAGTGAAGAAATTAATCCAGGTAATATCGTCTCAGGCCAGTGATGTACTCTACTAGAGACAGACTGCACTCATATGGAAACATTTTTTCTGAACACAACATGATGGAAAGATCACTGGGATTTCCCATTAGAATACAGTTCACCTGAAGGCTGATCTTACACTCTGACGACGTACGTATCGTTGAAGTCTGAATATTGGCTCTGAGCACTATCGGACTTAACAGCTGTGGTTATCAGTCCCCTAGAACTTAGAACTACTTAAACCTAACTAACCTATGGACATCACACACACTCATGCCCAAGGCAGGATTCGAACCTGGGACCGTAGCAGTCGCGCGGTTCCGAACTGAGCGCCTAGAACCGCTCAGCCACCACGGCCGGCGAAGTCTGAATATTGAGGTGGTGTCAGTTGTTGGTGAGAATTGACCAGTATCACCACCTTCACAAAGTTTTCCGGCTAGTCGTTATTCCGTGCTGTGGTGACATCTATTTATCCTCCCAGTTCACTACATCTCGTGCAGCAACATACATGTGAATATATGTCTAGCACTATTTCCATCTGCGCCTTGCATCGAGTCGAGAGCAAGTAATATTGGACTCGACTTACCATAGCATACCTTTCTCACAAAGTAATTGTTTGGAAGAAACCCTACTCTTGATTTTTCACACTTTCACAACGTTGTATACTTTGCCCAACCATGTCCCAATGATTACACATTAAACATAGGTCTAACATGAAGAACCTATGTTTTGAAAATTAATTTCAACAGAATACATGTAGATAATAAATCACATAATGAAACATTGCTTTAGACTGGAAAAAAATCCATATGAGAGAATTTGTAACTGTTCTGAAGCGTTATAAACTCTCTAGACAACATATCCTCAACTTCAAGCAGTACATTCGTCGCTTTGGATTACTGCGCAAAAGTACCAGGCTGCCAGGTAACCCTCCACACTCCACGTTGAGTCATGGCGGTAAAGTGGTGTCTATGTGGCAGTCGGTTGTATTGAATCACCGCAGTAAGACATGGAGACGTGACACGACGGCGGAAATGTTTAGACGTATTCATTCCCAAAATATGGCATGACGGCCACAGTGGGTAGGTTCAGAATGCCCAGCTGCGACAGATGTGCTGCTGAAGAGCTAACAATCGCCCACCTGGCACAGATTTTCTCCGCTACATCCTTCACCGTTCATTACATCCACGATACCACGACATAAGCATTGTAATGGTGGTGCTCAGTGACCTGTGTTTCTGATTTTAAAAAATACGACATCTGTTCCTTTAGTTTAAGTTTTCACCAGTTATTGTAATTTTTAATTTATTTCTCGCTATATGTGTATAAGTTCACTATAAATGCACTCCAAGAAAAAAGGAAAAGAAAAAAAAAAGAAAACGACGCAGCGTGTAGTAATTATCCAAATAGGATTCAAATCGGTAGGTGTGATGTACCTGTACGGACAAACCAATGAAGCCTAGTCTTCCACGACCATTGTCACAGTCAATAAAATTCTTTCGGGTCTGTGACCGCATTATGGAGTGAAACTTCCAAGGTTTCGGTCACTATAGCCAGTGGTCTTACTCGGAGCGTCTTTTCACTAATTTCTTTAGTCTGAAGTCTCACCGATTGGAGTAGAATTGTCTTCAGTGATGAATTCCGCTTCAAATTGAGCACCGATGACCAACGAAGCCGACAACCAGAAGAGACTGTCTCAGGTACCATTTCTTTTCATTGCAGTACCACTTTGGTTGTCAACCGCAGCATCCTTACAGCACAATGGTACGTCGATGATATTATACATCCAGTTTTATTGTCCTTCATGGCCAGCCGTCCTGGGCTTACATTTTAACACGATAATGCCCGCCCGCACACGGCGAGAGTTTCTATTGCTTGTCTTCGTGCTTGCCAAACCCAACCTTGCCCAGCAAGGTCACCGGATCCATCCTCAATCGTGAACGTTTGTAGCATTATGGGCAGGGTCCTCCAACCAGCGGGATTTCGACGATCTGATGCCCCAGTTGGGCGGGATTTGGCACGATATGACTAAGTAGGATATCCAACAACGTTGTCAACAATCCCAAGCCGAGTAACTGTTGCATAAGGGCCTGAGGTGGACCAACACGTTATTGACTTCCTCAGTTTGTGAAGCACTTTCTCTTGAATAAATCATCCAATTTTTCTGAAACTGTAATCATTTGTACTATCGATTTCCGTTCCATTCAGATAGCACTGCTTCGTGGTGCGGTGTTTTTCGTTTTTTGTCTTAGAATGTATGTATATATGTTTATTCGGACATTCACAATGAGTAGCTGTTGTCCTTCATTTTACATCTACATGGAGCGTATGATAACCTTCCAGGTGAACAAAAGCTGTGTTCACATATCTACGGATCACGCATACGTGTCTGGTTTGAAGAACACTTAGGCATCCTACAGCATTTCGTCCTGCCCGATTTATGACCCTATCTCAGTGGCACAGTAAACGCCAGAGACTACATGTAACACAGGGTGAAACGCAGTGATCGACACCTTTGAACGGCTTGAGATGGATAAGTCATACCTGAAAAAAATTGTGGTCTCTCTTCCACACCGAACTGATGCCACCAAATAAGTCGAGAGACGGTATTACATGGAATTAGCGTGACTTCTCCCTGAAGTGAATAACTTTTTGTCTGGCATACTTATATTTCAGTGAAACGTAACGTATACACTGATCATGCAGAACATTATGACCACCTACCTAATAGCCGGTATGTCCACCTCTGGCACGAATAACAGCGGCGACGCGTCGCGGCATGGAAGCCATGAGGGCATGGTAGGTCGCTGGGGGGAACTGGTACCACACCTGCGCACAGGAGTCACCTAATTCCCGTAAAATCCGGGGAGAGGGGCGATGAGCTCTGGCCTCACGAACAGTCACATCCCAGGTGTGTCTATCGGGTTCAGATACGGCGAGTTTGGGAGGCCAGCACATCAACTGGAACTCGTCATTGTGTTCCTCGAACCACTTCATCAAACTCCTGGCCTTCTGACATGGCGCATCATTTGTTGGAAAATGCCACTACTGTCGGGAAACATGATCTCCATGAAAGGGCGTACGTGGTGTGCAGTGAGTGTACCATACTCCTTGACCTCATAGTGTCTTGCACGAGCTCCACTGGATCGAGATGCCCACGTGAATGTTCCCCACACCATAAAAGAGCCGCCGCCAGCTTGTCGCCGTCCCGCAGTTCAAATGTCAAGGAGATGTTTCCGCGGAAGACGACGGATTCGCGCCCTCCCACCGGCATGACGAAGAAGGCATCGGGATTCATCAGACCATGTAACGCTCTGCCACAGCGCCAACGTCCAGTGCCGATGGTCACGTGCCCATTTCAGTTGCAGTTGCCGATGCCGTGGTGTTAACATTGGCACATGCGTGGGTCGTCGGCTGCGGAGGCCCATTGTTAGGAGGGTTCGGTGCACTGTGTTGTACTCTGCCCAATATTAAAGTCTGATGTTAGTTCCGCCAGAGTTCGCTGTCGTCCTCTTTTATCAATCCGCCTAGTGTACGACGTCCGACATCTGTAACGAGGGGTGGCGGCTCATCCCAACGACGTCTGACGTGATTTCACCTTGGTTTCGCCACGTGTTGAAGACACTCAACACAGCTGCCCTCCAACACCCGACAAGTCGTGCAACTTTCGAAATGCTCGTGCCGAGCCTCTGGGCCATCAGAAACTGCCTTCGGTCCAACTCAGATAGGATCACGCGCCTTCCCCATTCTACACACGGATGGGACGGTCACTGATACTACATGCACCGCGCGTGTGTCTGATTAGCAGTCATTCATCGCCAGGCGACGCTGCTATCGCCTGGACGGGTTTATATCGATAGTAGGTTAGTGGCGATAATGTTCTTGCTGACCAGTATAAACTGTGCAGTAAGTAGACTTCACGAGCTTGCTTCTGATACAAAATTTATGTTCGCACCACCTGCGCGATTACAGACGTTACACTATCTTCCAGTTAATCACCAAAAATCTTGCCTCTAATTGTATGGTTGTTACCACTTAGCGCAGTGCCAGAAAAAATTTCCAGCCGATCGCGTGTTTTCATCATATAGCCATTCCTGTCTCTAAATAATTACTGTACCGCTTACCTCCGTTTGCGCGTGCCTGGACACAATTCAAGTGTTCGCTGTTACCAAAAATCTCTAGAAACCGATTTATTACACGATAATCTAATGAACATTCGGACGGACATAGGCTTCATATATTTTAATATACATAATATATAAATATATATTTAGTATATAAAGGAGATACGTTGTTACCAAAAATCTCGAAAAGTTCTGCCAGACTTTCTTAAATTTTTACACGGTACTCTAATGAACATTTCCAGCGGCATAGGCTGTACATTTTTTCATACGTATAATGTATAAATACAGGGTGTTACAAAAAGGTACGGCCAAACTTTCAGGAAACATTCCTCACACACAAAGAAAGAACATGTGTTATGCGGACAAGTGTCCGGAAACGCTTACTTTCCATGTTAGAGGTCATTTTATTACTTCTTTTCAAATCACATTAACCATGGATTGGAAACACACAGCAACAGAACGTACCAGCGTGGCTTCAAACACTTTGTTACAGGAAATGTTCAAAATGTCCTCCGTTAGCGAGGATACATGCATCCACCCTCCGTCGCATGGAATCCCTGATGCGCTGATGCAGCCCTGGAGAATGGCGTATTGTATCACAGCCATCCACAATACGAGCACGAAGAGTCTCTACATTTGGTACCGGGGTTGCGTAGACAAGAGCTTTCAAATGCCCCCATAAATGAAAGTCAAGAGGGTTGAGGTCAGGAGAGCGTGGAGGCCATGGAATTGGTCCACCTCTACCAATCCAACGGTCACCGAATCTGTTGTTGAGAAGCGTACGAACACTTCGACTGAAATGTCCAGGAGCTCCATCGCGCATGAACCACATGTTATGTCGTACTTGTAAAGGCACATGTTCTAGCAAAACAGTTGGAGTCTCCCGTATGAAATCATGATAACGTGCTCCATTGAGCGTAGGTGGAAGAACATGGGGCCCAATCAAGACATCACCGACAATGCCTGCCCAAACGTACACAGCACATCTGTGTTGATGACGTGCTTGCACAATTGCGTGAGGATTCTCGTCAGCCCACACATGTTGATTGTGAAAATTTACAATTTGATTACGTTGGAATGAAGCCTCATCCGTAAAGAGAACATTTGCACTAAAATGAGGATTGACACATTGTTGGATGAACCATTCGCAAAAGTGTACCCGTGGAGGCCAATCAGCTGCTGATAGTGCCTGCACACGCTGTACATGGTACGGAAACAACTGGTTCTCCCGTAGCGTTCTGCATACAGTGACGTGGTCAACGTTACCTTGTACAGCAGCAATTTCTCTGACGCTGACATTAGGGTTATCGTCAACTGCACGAAGAATTGCCTCGTCCATTGCAGGTGTCCTCGTCGTTCTAGGTCTTCCCCAGTCGCGAGTCATAGGCTGGAATGTTGCGTGATCCCTAAGACGTCGATCAATTGCTTCGAACGTCTTCCTGTCGGGACACCTTCGTTCTGGAAATCTGTCTCGATACAAACGTACCGCGCCACGGCTATTGCCCCGTGCTAATCTATACATCAAATGGGCATCTGCCAACTCCGCATTTGTAAACATTGCACTGACTGCAAAAACACGTTCGTGATGAACACTAACCTGTTGATACTACGTACTGATGTGCTTGATGCTAGTACTGTAGAGCAATGAGTCGCATGTCAACACAAGCACCGAGGTCAACATTACCTTCCTTCAATTGGGCCAACTGGCGGTGAATCGAGGAAGTACAGTACATACTGACGAAACTAAAATGAGCTCTAACATGGAAATTAAGCGTTTCCGGACACTTGTCCACATAACATCTTTTCTTTATTTGTGTGTGAGGAATGTTTCCTGAAAGTCTGGCCGTACCTTTTTGTAACACCCTGTATATGTAACACATAAATGGGAAACATTGTGAGCCAAAATCGCGAAAAGTTTTTGGTCAATATACTCCTAATTTTTACATGTTACTCTATTGAACATTGAGGTGGACACAGCCTATATATTTTTAAATATATATGTTCCAATGTCACACGATGCTCTAATAAACATTCAGATTGGGATACGCCGTATATTTTTTAAACAACTATGTATAGGTTTTATATGAAAACCGACTACAAAAATGAAAGTTCTCTGCTAAGTATTGTTCTAAGAGGAAGAATAATTGAACAGCAAAGTAAAGTCTCGATTATCCGATCTTCGGTTATCCGACCTTCTGTGTTATCCGACCCACCCTTTCACCGCGCCGGCATCTCAGTGACTAGCGTGCTGTTTGTTGGTACTCAGTTCATTGTCGCCATCTGCTTCTCCTCAATCCTCAGTGCTAACTTAGATCTGTAGTGGAGCGGACGTGTTGCACTTTGTTTATTTTAAAAATTTGTGGTGATGGCTTCAAAACGGAAAAAGGTGTTCGTTTCAATGGAAGAAAAACTTAAAACTTTAAAAAGAATAGACAATGGTGAAACTTTATTAAAAGTGGCGCAAGATTATAACTTCGAGAAAACAACAGTTGGAGACTGGAAAAGGAACCGCAATGAAATTGAGAAGTGGTGCTCTCAGCGAGCTACCTCGGCTGTTTTGGAAGATCGGAAAACCATGAAAAAATGTGATTATGAAAAAGTAAGTGAAGCTTTGTCCTATGGTTTACTCAACATAGAGATAAAGATGGTGTACCCATGTCGGGACCTACACTCCTGGAAATTGAAATAAGAACACCGTGAATTCATTGTCCCAGGAAGGGGAAACTTTATTGACACATTCCTGGGGTCAGATACATCACATGATCACACTGACAGAACCACAGGCACATAGACACAGGCAACAGAGCATGCACAATGTCGGCACTAGTACAGTGTATATCCACCTTACGCAGCAATGCAGGCTGCTATTCTCCCATGGAAACGATCGTAGAGATGCTGGATGTAGTCCTGTGGAACGGCTTGCCATGCCATTTCCACCTGGCGCCTCAGTTGGACCAGCGTTCGTGCTGGACGTGCAGACCGCGTGAGACGACGCTTCATCCAGTCCCAAACATACTCAATGGGGGACAGATCCGGAGATCTTGCTGGCCAGGGTAGTTGACTTACACCTTCTAGAGCACGTTGGGTGGCACGGGATACATGCGGACGTGCATTGTCCTGTTGGAACAGCAAGTTCCCTTGCCGGTCTAGGAATGGTAGAACGATGGGTTCGATGACGGTTTGGATGTACCGTGCACTATTCAGTGTCCCCTCGACGATCACCAGTGGTGTACGGCCAGTGTAGGAGATCGCTCCCCACACCATGATGCCGGGTGTTGGCCCTGTGTGCCTCGGTCGTATGCAGTCCTGATTGTGGCGCTCACCTGCACGGCGCCAAACACGCATACGACCATCATTGGCACCAAGGCAGAAGCGACTCTCATCGCTGAAGACGACACGTCTCCATTCGTCCCTCCATTCACGCCTGTCGCGACACCACTGGAGGCGGGCTGCACGATGTTGGGGCGTGAGCGGAAGACGGCCCAACGGTGTGCGGGACCGCAGCCCAGCTTCATGGAGACGGTTGCGAATGGTCCTCGCCGATACCCCAGGAGCAACAGTGTCCCTAATTTGCTGGGAAGTGGCGGTGCGGTCCCCTACGGCACTGCGTAGGATCCTACGGTCTTGGCGTGCATCCGTGCGTCGCTGCGGTCCGGTCCCAGGTCGACGGGCACGTGCACCTTCCGCCGACCACTGGCGACAACATCGATGTACTGTGGAGATCTCACGCCCCACGTGTTGAGCAATTCGGCGGTACGTCCACCCGGCCTCCCGTATGCCCACTATACGCCCTCGCTCAAAGTCCGTCAACTGCACATACGGTTCACGTCCACGCTGTCGCGGCATGCTACCAGTGTTAAAGACGGCGATGGAGCTCCGTATGCCACGGCAAACTGGCTGACACTGACGGCGGCGGTGCACAAATGCTGCGCAGCTAGCGCCATTCGACGGCCAACACCGCGGTTCCTGGTGTGTCCGCTGTGCCGTGCGTGTGATCATTGCTTGTACAGCCCTCTCGCAGTGTCCGGAGCAAGTATGGTGGGTCTGACACACCGGTGTCAATGTGTTCTTTTTTCCATTTCCAGGGCCGGCCGAAGTGGCCGTGCGGTTAAAGGCGCTGCAGTCTGGAACCGCAGGACCGCTACGGTCGCAGGTTCGAATCCTGCCTCGGGCATGGATGTTTGTGATGACCTTAGGTTAGTTAGGTTTAACTAGTTCTAAGTTCTAGGGGACTAATGACCTCAGCAGTTGAGTCCCATAGTGCTCAGAGCCATTTGAACCAACCATTTCCAGGAGTGTATTTTGCAGGAAAAAGCCTTAAAGTTTCGTAACGAACTAAACGAAGGGGAACCTGATTTCACAGCTAGTGTCGGCTGGCTCGATAGATGGAAGAAAAGATACGGAATTCGGACACTGTGGTGAAAAGCTTTCAGCAAATTTTGAAGCTGCTCAATTGTTTAGGAATAAACTTCACAAGGTATTGGACAAGGAAAACTTAACAGGCGCTCAAATTTTTAACTGCGACGAGACTGGTCTCAATTACAAAATGTTACCGGAAAAAACATTAGCGTCAAAGGCCGAAAAGGCAGCGCCAGGCTACAAACGTAGCAAAGAAAGAGTGACAATTCTTGCATGCAGCAACGCCACAGCAAGTTTGAAAATGAAACTGTCTATGATAGGTAATCCACAAAAAACGAGAGCATTTAAAAATGTATCTAAAAACGCTTTACCGGTGAAATATTACAACCAAAAAAATTCTAGGATGAGCTCAGACATTTTCCAAGAATGGTTTATCAACGAGTTCGTGCCACAAACTGAAAAGTTTTTGAAAGCCAACAACTTGCCCCGCAAACCACTGTTGCTTCTAGACAATGCCACTTGTCATCCTAATGAAGATGAACTTCAAGGTCAAGATATAAAGGCCATGTTTTTGCCTCCAAATGTCACATCCTTATGTCAGCCTATGGACCAAGGGACCTTAAAGACACTAAAGAGAAACTACCGCAGAAGCTTGGTTTCCTCTGTAATAAATGCTGTGGACAAGGGAGAAGACATGCTAGAGCAGTTACGCCGTACTAATTTGAAAGACGTAGCTTATGACGTGGCCCAATCTTGGGAGAGTGTTGGAGCAAATACAACTGCAAAATCCTGGAAAATTTAGCTACGGGAAAATCAAGAAAATTCTCCAGATGATGAAAATCTATATCAGCAGACCGAACCAGAAAATACTACCCTGCTTTCATTGTTACGAAAAGTTCCGGGATGTGCTGACGATACAGAAGATGACATACATGAATGGATTGTCCAAGATGAAGAATTTGAAGTGACAGATGAAGAAATAGTGAACATGGTAAACGAAAAAGAAAAAGACGAAGAGGCGGATGTAGTGGAGGAAAGTGCGTCCAAGATTTCTCACAACGAAGGACACAAGGCCTTAGAAACTACTTTAAAATATGTAGAGCAACTGGAGGAAACATCGTCTACCAAAGTTTTACTTCTTAAGAGACTACGTGGTTTAGCGGCAAAAAAAGGGCAAACAGCAGGCAAATAAAAGACAATTACTAACTTCTTCACACAGTAAATATCTATTCAGTCTAATTTGATTTGTGTTGTATTAAATGTTTGACTCATTTGGCCTACTTTAGTTTAATTTTTGTGTTTTTTTGTATTATTTTCCGTGTTATCCGACCTTCCCGCTTATCCGACCTTGCCGCGGCCGGTTTAGGTCGGATAATCGAGGCTCTAGTGTATATATTTTTGAGGTATGTTCCAAGGGGAAGACAGTACTAGTCAACATTCTCCTTAAATATCTAATATTTCAAATAGATACAATATTGCAAGTAAGACTAAACTGGTAAATGAAACAACAGTAGTTATACACTGTGAAATATCTCTAACAGGGAAAGTAAAACTACAGTAACAGAGGAAAGAATGGTAAACGTAAAAGGAAGGGGTAATTTACAACGTGGTTTGGATGACATTATTAGTAGTATATGCCGTTAAAAGTGGCGAGGTAGTGAATTGTCTGATAATTCAGTATTGACGTAGACAGGTGGACATACGTGTCATCAAACATAAATATTTTACAGCGCATTTTCACTTCAATAAACCATCTCGTTTTATTCAAGCGTTAACAACTGTCATCTTTGGAACCAACTGTGATACTCTGTAGTTGCAGTGTTTTAGAATCTTCGATCCCACAAAAATTTCACAGCCACACATATATCTCTTTCTACCTGACGACAGCGTAACAGCCGAAAACCGGTTTGTAAAATTATAGACATTTTAGAAGTTACATCAGTGGTGTTTGTTTCCGCTAAAGTTGCACAAAATATTCTATCTATAACCGACGAAACAATCAATTACTATAAAGTGCAATTCATACTTAAACATTTATTAAATTACGTTGGTTTTTAAAGGATGCAAACTTGCTGCCCGCATGGCCGCCAGAAACAAATATAGTATGCCGCTTTCTCTGCTAAGCCATTTCTGCTCTCATCCTATGACGTGACTCCAGTCTACCTAAGAGAGTTCACTAACTAGCAGCTTACCACTTAAAACATCTCTGTAACCGAATTGGAAACGTATTGCTAGTGATTATATTTTACAGTCGTAATGTCATTCGTAGCAGCTGAAGACGAAAAGCAATTATTGGCGTTAACATAAGCAAAATTTTGGAAAAAAAGGCTAGGAAGATTAAGATTTAGCTTAGTATCAACGATGAGGTGATTAGAGGTGGAACGCAAGCTCTTAATGGAGACGGATGGGGAAGGAAAGTGGCCGTTCCGTTTCAAATGAACTATCCCGTTATTTCCGTTAAAAGATTTAGGAGACTCGAAACCTAATTCTGGATGGGGTGATGGAGATTTTAAACGCCGTCCTCCCGAATACGAGGCTATTGTTTGTCTTACCACTGCACTAACTCGCTTGGTAGAAATTTTGGTTTTCTTACGTTGCTAAAGGTTTCTCAATACCATAAATCAATTGTCAGTTTTATCTGGGGAATAGTTACGTTTACACTTCTTTTTAATTAGATTTACTTGTAAGTGTTTCGTTCGATTTGCTGTACGGTGCAGTCATAAAATAGAGTAATACTGTAGATCAAAAGCAAACTAGTGCTTTTCATTTATTATAATGTTGTCCTTCCAAGAACCGATGGAACATTCAGTTAACATGATAAAATTCTCTGTTTTGGAAGCTCTACAGTTAAGGAGCAATTGTCGCACGCAGACGTAAGTCTACTGAAGACGTGATGCAGTGAAAGACGAAAATATCGAGAAAGAGCGTATACGTCTTTGAGTGCCTGGCGATTAGAGTGATATGAAACAGTTGACATCACAGGTGTATCATGAAAATATAAAATAAGCTTCATGTGAAGAATTGAGTTGAGAAAGCTTTATGCATGATGAGTGTTGGATTTGTTGGATTGTGATTAAAATCAAACGTGGAAATACGAGTACATTTCTCAACAATGTTTCGACTGTTTAAAACCGAATACAAGCGTTTTTGTTAACCAGTTTGTTGCCGTTGTCTGTTTTCAGTCGCTCAGGAACGAAACATAGTTCAAACCAGCGATCCAATCATAAAAATTGTGAAATCTGTTTCGTCAGCAGAAAGGATAAGGCTCGTTTTTTCCTGAGATACAAAACAAGTTTTTCTTATTGATTACCCTGCGAAGACAAAGCGACAGGGAAATACTATGCAACTCGTCTAAACCAGTTACATGAAAAAATGCTGGAGAAACGCCTGAACTAGATTTTTAAAAAAGTAAGCTTTAACACAGACTGTGGTAATTCCTCCGGTGACAAGGACACTGAGAGCTCTGAAACTCTAATCGTAAGAATATATACCGTAATCAGCAGATTCGGCGATTTACAACTTCCTACGTCTAAGAAATTCATTGTTGAAAAATTTTTTGAGTCTGATAGAGGGATTTAAGTTTTTTCAGATCACACTCAGCAGACTCACCGACATAAACTTGAAGAATGGAATGTACTAACTACAAAAATCTTTGTATGTCCATCCTGCCGGCAGGAGTGGCCGAGCGGTTCTAGGCGATACCGCTGCGGTCGCAGGTTCGAATCCTGCCTCAGGCATGGACGTGTGTGATGTCCTTAGGTTAGTTAGGTTTAAGTAGTTCTAAGTTCTAGGGGACTGATGACCTCAGAAGTTAAGTCCCATAGTGCTCAGAGCCATTTGAACCATTTCGTCCATCCTTGTTGTAGATGGTTACAGAGACTGCGGCTGTTCAATAGCAAATGAAAATTGAAACACCCGCATTCGGGAGGACGACGGTTCAATACCGCGTCCGGCTATCCTGATATAGGTTTTCCGTGATTTCCCTAAATCGCTCCATGAAAATGCCCGGATGGTTCCTTTGAAAGGGCACGGCCGACTTGCTTCCCCGTCCTTCCCTAATCCGATGAGACTGATGACCACGCAATCTGGTCTCTTCCCCCTAACAACACACACACACACACACACACACACACACATACACACAACACCTGCAGTCACCCCTTTTGCCCCTTTGCATTTATTTAGGCAATCAGATTCGGTGTTCCGTTACAGCATCTTCAGGCCCTTTGACCAACGTAAACAAGAAGGAATCCAATCTCGTGTACAGTTAAAAAAGGAGCAAGTATTAAATAATCGTCGTTTCGTAGGTCATTGGTTTACATTCCACATCACTTGGTCCATCAACCGAATGATGATCGAAGTGGCAGTGGCGTGTAAACCAGGGTTATTTAATGTTGAATCCTGTTATGACTGCACACGATGCTGAATACCTCCCAACTTTCTTTGGTTCAAATGGCTCTGAGCACTATGGGACTTAACATCTTAGGTGATCAGTGCCCTAGAACTTAGAACTACTTAAACCTAACTAACCTAAGGACATCACACACATCCATGCCCGAGGCAGGATTCGAACCTGCGACCGTAGCGGTCGCGATGTTCCAGACTGAAGCGCCTAGAACCGCTCGGCCACTCCGGCCGGCAATCTTTGGTGAAAGGGCCTGAAGATGTAATGGAACTCCGAGACTTATTGCCTAAATATAATAAATGCAAAAGAGGCGCCTGAAGGTGTTTTAATTTTCATTGCAGCTACAAAGATCATTGAAATGCATTAACCGATATGGAACTACACTACTGGCCATTAAAATTACTACACCACGATGATAACGTGCTACAGAGGCGAAATTTAACCGACAGGAAGAAGATGCTGTGATATGCAAATAATTAGCTTTTCAGAGCATTGACACAAGGTTGGCGCCGGTGGCGACACCTACAACGTGCTGACATGAGGAAAGTTTCCAACCAATTTCTCATACACAAAGGGCAGGTGACCGGCGTTGCCTTGTGAAACGTTGTTGTGATGCCTCGTGTAAGGAGGAGAAATGCGTACCATCATACTTCCGACTTTGATAAAGGTCGGGTTGTAGCCTATCGCGATTGCGGTTTATCGTATAGCGATATTGCTACTCATGTTGCTCGAGATCCAATGACTGTTAGCAGAATATGGAATCGGTGGGTTCAGGAGTGTAATACGGAATGCCGTGCTGGATCCCAACGGCCTCGTTTCATTAGCAGTCGAGATGACAGGCATGTTATCCGCATGGCTGTAACGGGTCGTGCAGCCGCGTCTCGATCCTTGAGTCAACAGATGGGGACGTTTGCAAGACAACAACCATCGGAACGAACAGTTCGACGACGTTTGCAGCAGCATGGACTATCGGCTCGGAGACCATGGCTGCGGTTACCTTTGACGCTGCATCGCAGACAGGAGCGCCTGCGATGGTGTACTCAACGACGAACCTGGGTGCACGAATGGCAAAACGTCATTTTTTCGGATGAATCCAGGTTCTGTTTACTGCATCATGATGGTCGCATCCGTGTTTGGCGACATCGCGGTGAACGCACATTGGAAGCGTGTATTCGTCTCGTTCACCTCTTGTTCGCATTGACGGCACTTTGAACAGTGAACGTTACATTTCAGATGTGTTACGACCCGTGGCTCGACCCTTCATTCGATCCCTGCGAAACCCTACATTTCAGCAGGATAATGCACGACCACATATTGCAGGTCCTGTACGGACCTTTCTGGATACAGAAAATGTTCGACTGCTGCCCTGGCCAGCACATTCTTGAGATCTCTCACCGATTGATAACGTCTGGTCAATGTGGCCGAGCAACTGGCTCGTCACAATACGCCAGTCACTACTCTTGATGAACTGTGGTATCGTGTTGAAGCTGCGTAGGCAGCTGTACCTGTACACGCCATCCAAGGTCTGTTTGACTCAATGCCCAGGCGTATCAAGGCCGTTTTTACGGCCAAAGGTGGTTGTTCTGGGTACTGATTTCTCAGGATCTATGCACCCAAATTGCGTGAAAATGTAATCACGTCGCAGTTCTAGTATAATATATTTGTCCAATGAATACCCGTTTATCATCTGCATTTCTTCTTGGTGTAGCAATTTTAACGGCCAGTAGTGTAGCTAGAAAAGTAAATGCATTTTTCACTAGCAGACTGAGCAATTTCTAACCATTTTTCTTGTACGAAAACGTAAGGAATAGAAGTTCGTGTTTAACGACCATTCGACTTCTGTCTCAGTTGACGGAGAGCTGTGGGTTAACTGGCAAATATGAAGAAAGATAAGAGGGCTTTGTGTCATAGCCCCCTGCGTGAAATACCTCGGCAATCTAGTAAGTTAATTTAGAGGAACTTACGTTGCAACAATCGGACTAGGACTTCAGCTCCATTCCCTCAAAATGGTGCACACAACCTCTTCTCCTTCCGTAAAGAGGTTGCTCTTCAAAGACACTTTAATCGGATTAGGGAGGAGTGAGGGTTTCTTCAGGCAGATGCTATGATGGTTCCTCGGACACCTCATGGTTGGTACCACCTGCCACCCATGTCCAGCTGAGAAGTTCCTTAGCAACTAAATCGTCGAAGAACACGTGGCTGCAGCTTTCTTACCATCTGCATCGTGATCATTTTGTGTTCCACAGCTGATTTATGTTAGTAAGAACCGCCACAGCTGTATTTAAGTAATTTTATTACGTCACATTATTTAAATACTTTTACTACGTCACATCCGGTTTCGTTCAATGAATGTCATTAGGTGACACAACGAATTCGCCGACAGTCTTCGTAGGTAAATGTAACATGTACTGGACAATTTTTTGCGAATTAATTAGAATATTGTTGGCGATTTTCTAGTGTCATCTGATGATACTCACTGAAGCGCACCTAAGTACAGCTGTATTGGTTCTCCTTAGCCTATTGGCAGAGTGGGCTACAATCTCTGTGCATATGCCCTTCGGTCGTTCTAAACTTTCACGACCAGTTAAGAGGCTGTGAAAACCTTAATAACGAAGTCATTTTCTTATTTAACGGCCTTTCTTCTGGCCTTCGTCGTAAAAACATGCAGAGGCTAAAATTCTGATAAAAGAAATCAAAGGTCTCAAATGATTCCGTATTTCTAGATTTCCAGAAAGCTTTTGGCACTGTACCTCACAAGCGGCTTGTAATCGAATTGAGTGCTTGTGAAATATCGTCTCAGTTGTTGTTGTTGTTGTTGTGGTCTTCCGTCCTGAGACTGGTTTGATGCAGCTCTCCATGCTACTCTATCCTGTGCAAGCTGCTTCATCATCTCCCAGTACCAACTGCAACCTACATCCTTCTGAATCTGCTTAGTGTATTCTTCTCTTGGTCTCCCTCTAAGATTTTTACCCTCCACGCCACCCTACAATGCTAAATTTGTGATCCCTTGATGCCTCAGAACATGTCCTACCAACCGGTCCCTTCTTCTTGTCATGTTGTGCCACAAACTCCTCTTCTCCCAATTCTATTCAATACCTCCTCATTAGTTATGTGATCTACCCATCTAATCTTCAGCATTCTTCTGTAGCACCACATTTCGAAAGCTTCTATTCTCTTCTTGTCCAAACTAGTTATCGTCCATTTTTCACTTCCATACATGGCTACACTCCATACAAATACTTTCAGAAACGCCTTCCTGACACTTAAATCTATACTCGATGTTAACAAATTTCTCTTCTTCAGAAACGCTTTCCTTGCCATTGCCAGTCTACATTTTATATCCTCTCTACTTCGACCATCATCAGTTATTTTGCTCCCAAAATAGCAAAACTCCTTTACTACTTTAAGTGTCTCATTTCCTAATCTAATTCCCTCAGTCTCAGTTATGCGACTAGATTAGTGATTTGCTGTCAGAGAGGTCACAGTACGCAGTAACTGACGCAAAGTCATCGAGTAAAACAGGAGGGATTTCTGGCGTTCCCCTAGGTAGTGTTATAGGTCCCCTGCTGTTCCTTATTTATATAAACGATATTGGAGACGACCTGAGCAGCGCCTTAGGCTGTTCTCAGATGATTATGTCATTTATCGTCTAGTAAAGTCATCAGAAGATCAAAACCAATTCCTAAACGAGTTAGATAAAATATCTCCATGGTGGAAAAATGGGCAATTGACTCTAAATAATGGAAAGTGTGAGGTCATCCAAATGAGTGCTAAGAGGAATCCATTAAACTTCAATTACACGATAAATCAGTCAAATATAAAGGCCATAAATTTAACTAAATGCCTAGGAATTACAATCACAAACAACTTAAATTGGAAAGAACACATAGACAGTGTTGTGAGGAAGGTGTTCCAAAGACTGCATGTTATTGGTAGAACACTTAGAAGATGCAACAGATCTACTAAAGAGACTGCCTACAATACTCTTGTGCGACCTATTTTGGAGTACTGCTGCGAGGTGTGGGATCCTTACCATACAGGATTAATGGAATACATCAAGAAAGTTCAAAGAAGAGCAGCACGTTTCGTATTATCAAGAAACAGGGGAGAGAGTGACACTGACATGATACAGGATTTGGGGTGCACATCATTAAATAAAGACTTTTCTCGTTGCGGCGGCGACTTCTCACGACATTCCAAAACGAACTTTCTCCTCGGAATGCGAAAATATTTTGTTGACGCCGACCTACATAGGGAGAAACGATCATAATAATAAAATAAGGGAAATCACAGCTCGCACTGTTCAATAGTGCAATAATAGAGAATTATTGGAAAGGTGGTTCGATGAATCCTCTGCCAGGCACTTAAGTGTGATTTGCAGAGTATCCATGTAGATGTAGATGTAGACGTAGATGTAGATGAAGTTGGTGATGTGGTTGAATGTTAATAACGGTACGGGGTCTCGAATGAGCAATGTCTGTGAGTCACGTACATATAAAATACTTACGTTTCACAACAAATGTCTGCAGCATCAACACTGTCAGCGTTACCCTGGAAGCCAACACATAAACATCTGTGACGTATTCACGGTTGTGCATACCACGGTTCACAGTTCGCGACGGGTTTTCAGAGAAGGAGACACTTATCGGATGTATAGTGCTGCGGGGCGTAGAGCGAGGAAGTCCGACCGGGTTTACACAGACACGTTTCGCAACAGGCGCCATCCTAAATGGAGGAAACTTGTATCGGTGAGAGGAAACTTAGAAGAACCGGGTCTCCCTGCTTACACTGACATTATCGATTATGTTGTAAAGTATACAGTGAGACTCGCGGTCGTCAGCTTGAATTAGTGCTATGAGCTTAAATTGGTTAATCGTCCTTTTCCGGGAATGCGAGTCTGTTGAAACGGACGCCAAACTGGATGAAGCGTGCGTTGTGATGCTGGGTGCGCTTTCAAAAAGTTCGAGGAGACTCTTCAGTCCCCGATTTCGTACCGTAGCGCTCAGATAACCACGCAGAAGTTAAAATTTCGTACATGTCATTTGGTACATAGTGTGGAGAAATTTAAGGCGCGGAAAAAAAACCATCTAGTTTACGGTACATGATTTCGCTTACTTACAGGTATTTACATCCGTAGAATCGCAGCATTCGGTCGTGTTTTCGTCATTGATGAGGTGTGGTTTCACCTTTGTGGATACGTGAATAGACCAAACAAAAGAATTTATTCAACCGAATATCACTATGTTTTCATAAAAACATCCTGCACTACCAGGAAATAAGGGTGTGGTGTGCCGTATGGCGTCGTCAAATTTTGAGTCCTGTTTCCTTTGAAATTACAGTGAAGAGTTGATAATTATTACTTTAGATTTGTTTGATCGCAACTGAATAAAACAAATTTTTCTTGACCTATGCGTTTGCTATTATCAGCAAGGAATCTTCAGAGGCAAATTTTGTAGATACTGATCTGCATGTGTTCTTTTTCCTGTGTTACAGCAGTTCCTCTCCTGCTTACTGCCATACGGAAATTTCACAGCACTAGGAAATGAACTATTGACGCAGCATGCCGCTTCTGCTCGCCATCCTTCCAAGAGTGGTCGATGGAACGTATGTGATCATTGTTTCTGGATTTGATCCTTAAGATTACATATGACAACCAACCCATTTCTATCATGACTTTAGTACAACTTGGCAACCTGCAGATGTCCCATGAACGAAACTGATTATAAGACAATAAATTTGTATGAACACATTGGTTTTCGATAATTATTAAAGTTAATGATATTTGCCTCTCCCCCCCCCCCCCCCGTCTGCTTAACTGAGCGTGTCAACTCACATAAAGCCTGGTACACATTCTGATACTACCTGCACAACACACTGGTCATACAGGATAGCGTAGATGCCAGAGATCACCAAACTTTTTCACCCACATCCCCATCGAACAGGCCAACAAGAAATCTAGCAAATATTTCATTGTCACCTAGCTCTGAACTACGTTTCAAATTTCCCTCAGTCATCAGGAATTTCCCTAGGTCATCAGAAAATTAGTTTAAGATCAGTTCGAAACTTTTATCAATCATATAGAGCTACAGGAAAGTGATCTAACAAAAATGTAGCTAAAAAAAGTCTCATGATCATCTCTTCACTGTTAAATGATTTCGGATCAGGAGATCATTTGAGAGGAGACTGACAAGGAGAAGGTGATCATGCGAAAAAGGCTGAACAGCCAACAACAGGGTAACATTCTAAATATCAGATGTCTGATTGTGGTGGGAAAACCAGAAATCTGAAAACGAATGTAAAAGCTCAATCTAGATTTAGTGGGGGTCTATAGTGCCCAATTAGCCGCTGTGAGTGAAGGTTGTTGTTGGGGCTGGAAGTGGTTCTGTGATGATTTCAGGGCACTTTTTGTTCCATAATTCCGACCACCTCATTCAGGTTAGCTTTAACATTAACCCGAGGTGTTCGTTTGAGGATCCAGAATGAGCATGTGTTGCCCTTCCTTTTGAATCTTTAAGAAGGGTGTGGTGTGGACACTCCCGTCTACAAAGAAGACTACAGCCGTGTTCACAGAGCATATGATCCGGGTTTAACCAACACTATGGCACCCTAAGCATTAAAACTTCCCTGATGAATAACCTGGTCTTAATTCCATACAAAATGTCTGAGACTCTTGGGAACAGTGGGTGAAGTGTACCAGTCAATATGGCTACAGTTTGGTAGCCCTGCGGAATCTGATGGTCAATGAGTGGGTTCAGCTAGAAAAACGATGAGAAGACACCTCAGCTACCCCTTCATAGAGACATTGCACAAGAGGAACACCAGCGCTTGAAATCAAGGAAACCATCGTGGCGCACAGCAAACATCTTTGTTGCTTCCTTCTTCGTTGTCAACCATTCATGGGAAACCCAGTGCAAGAAGACATTAGTAGTCAACAAACGTCTAGAGTACTTGAGAACACTTCCATGCAAGTAATAGGTTTCAGTCTTCCCAGAAGTCGACGGAAGATCATGAACCGGACTCGAACCGGACAAGGCAGATGTGGTTATCTGCCGAACAAGTGGAGATGGACTGGTTCTGAAATTTTGATGTGAAGCGTCCTTGCAGTCTTTTCACAATATCGTTGCTCACTATCCGCTTTGAGAGTACAAAGGACAATAGTGGACATTCATCACATATTGGATGAAACGATAGAAGGGCTCAGGGAACTCGATCTGGAGATGTAAGACTATATGAGCTTGTGGTTGTGCGTATTTGTGCTAAATGTTGTACATATGTTTTTGATCATGCTGATCCACAGTCATGCAATATTTTTTAAAATTGTAAACCGCCATTTGACTGCATATTACTATAATTATCTTCTATACTATCTAGATTTTGGCTTTTACGCCATTATCAAGTACAGTGATAAAAATTTTTAAACCATTATTACGTCATATCTGTTAAGGCAGTTGCCGGCCGTGGTGGCCGAGAGGTTTTAGGCGCTACAGTCTGGAGCCGCGCGACCGCTACGGTCGCAGGTTCGAATCCTGCCTCGGTCATGGATGTGTGTGACGTCCTTAGGTTAGTTAGGTTTAAGTAGTTCTAAGTTCTAGGGGACTGATGACCTTATAAGTTAAGTCCCATAGTGCTCAGAGCCATTTGTTAAGGCAGTCAAAAGCAGGTAAACAAGACTACCACATGACTGTAAGATGTCTTCTTAAAGACATGTGTTAGTGTTGTTTACCTGCTTTGGACTGCCTTAACAGATACGTCATAATACTGGTCTAACAACTTTTAGCATTGTACTTGATAATGGCACAAAAGCCGCAATCTAATTAGTACAGAATATAAGTATAGTAATACACAGTCAAATGGAGGTTTACTCTTTCAAAGAATTGTATGTATTTTTTTGCGATACGATAAATAAATCTGGGTATGTCATATCTAAAATAATTTGTGGATTCTCTATCTCTCGAACTGCGTTCATGATCAATTGTAGGGCTGATATTTCACCGAATTACCATGGTGTCTCCCGGGGGAACAATAATTTATTCTGGTTGGCTTACAAAATTTGTTTATGTTGTTGTGAAAACTTCTCACAAAAGTTTCTGATTTATTTCTTACACAGTCCAGAAAGATCTGTAGTTGCAGTTGTCTGACAAGAGGCATCTTGCCGAACCTACTCCAGTCCATTAGAACCATTTCGGCGTCTGCAGGGTAAGACAGTTAGATAATCTTTTCGCCAAGCAGACCCTTACACAGATATTCCTTTCTTCGTCGGTCAGATGCTTTTTTATGGAAGACAAACGGATGGTGGTCCGTTTCAGCGGTTACAAAACATCCCGTAAGATAGGTGACGACCTCTAACATTCTGCGTGGTGTCTGTTTGTTCTATATCGTGTCTCCCTACCACTTTCGCGCAACGATGCTCTGAGCGTATTTTTAGGGAATTGACTAGTTTGAACATGGGACGCTTCTGCCTTGTAGGAATCGTGTCTTGCTAATTACGTCCTTTCCTTTCTTGATACTTTTCGCGTTGCAACTTGTGGGTCGTTGCATCTCGCCCTTGCTGGAGTTTTTACAATGGTTTTTACAAAAAGTTTTACTTATAATCATCTAACATATGTCTAGTACCTACATTGTTTTAGGCCTTCTTAAAAGCTTTACAAATTTCGGCGCCCTATCCATGTTATAATTCTAAGATATTTTGAGTCTTAACGTCTACAAGAATCCTCAAATTCGTTTTTTATTTTTGTGTAGTGTCATGGTGTATAGTATTTTAGTATTTCATGCTGTTACACTATCTACGCTTTATCCCTTCACCTTAGTCTATGGTACTATTGGTGTAATTTTTGTTTTTGTTTTTATTGAAACTACTTTCTTTTTCCCACCTTCCTCTCTCTTCATTCTTCTTTCTCCTGACGATCTTATCTGCAACATAATCTTGAAATATTGTGCTGATTATTTACCAGTAATAAAATTAATCTTCAAACTTTTTGATATGGCTCACATGGTTAAGTCCTATGGTTTTGCCTGTTTTTGGGTTCATTAGTTCCACAGTATTATCATGAGCAATTCGGCTAATTATGACAGGTCCTTTGTATGCAGCGTAAAACTTACGTATTTTGTGTTTCTGTTTGCTGGAGAGATGGTGTGTCTTTACAAATACTTTCTGGCCTACTGAGAATGTTCTTTTAATTGCTGTTCTATCTCCTCTTTCTTTTCTTTTAATGTTGGAGAGTGCTGTTGCTATGACTTGTTTGTGCTGTCTACGTGGTACAATAGGAAATCTAACATTTTCTCTGGTTATGTTTGGGGGTTCAATATTTTTAAGTGCAGTAACTGGAGGTAGTAGTGTAGTGCTATGTGGCATTTCATTTATTACTTCTTGAAAATCTTTAAGGTATGTATACCAAGTGTTGTGTCTTTTGCCTGCATATAATCGGCATAAAGTGCCTATGTCCTTCATAGATCGTTCTGCTGGATTTACGCTAGGTTTGTACTCAAATATGTAGATGGGTTTTATTTTGTGTTGTTTTAACGTGTTCTGCCATTGCACTGATTTGTATTGTGGGCCATTATCCGAAATTATTCGTTCCACTTGACCTACCTGTCTGAGAAAATCTTGTCTAAATGCTTTACTTATAGTAAGACCTGTTGCCCGTTTTAATGGTGTCAAGGTAACATATTTAGAAGTAAGTTCCAAAACGACAAATATGAAAATATATCCATTTTTTGTGCGTGGGAGGGGCCCCATCAAATCTGTTGCAGCTATTTGTTTTAATCTTTTAGGGATTATTGGAAACATAGGTGGCTTGGTTTGCAAATTGACGTGTTTAGCCCTCATACATTTTTTGCATTTGACTAATACTGTTCTAATTCGTCTTTCCATATCAGGAAAATGGTTTGTTTGTTTTATTTTTAAAAAGTATTTCTTTGGTCCAAAGTGGCCATTACTTAAATGTGTATACCATATGTACTTATTAATTAGTTCATCTGGGATATAAATTAACCATTCATTCGTTGCAACATTTCGTCTAAAAAATAAAACATTGTTTTTTACGAGATAGTGCTGTCTAATGTCTGGAAAATCCTTACTTCTCCACTTGTGTTTAATTCCTAGTATTTCGGGATCCTTGTCCTGTTCTTTGCCTATGTTTTTCAATGCTGTCGTGATGTAGTTTTCGAAAGGTGCTTGTTTAATTTAGTACATTGTAAACTGGTCTTCTGCTGCTTCCAAACCTATGTTATTGGATGCCCCCTGTGGACATCGTGATAAAGCATCTGCTAATACATTCCCTGGTCCTGGTATGTGTGTAATAGTAAAGTCAAATTCTTGTAGTATTAGCATCCATCTGGCTAACCTCCCATGAGTTAGTTTGGCGGATTACAGAAATTCTAATGCTTTGTGGTCAGTGTATACTTTTGTTTTTCCTCCGAATAGGAAGAATAGAAAAAGGTTGGAAGCCCCATACAATGGCCAATGCTTCCAGCTCCGTGACTGAATAGTTTTTCTCGCTTTTTGTGAGTACCCGACTGGCAAATGCAATTGTTCTATATGATCTTAGTCCTGCCTGTTCGTATTCTTGGAATAAAACAACTCCTAAACCTGTTTTCGCGCTATCAGTGGCCATACAATAATTTTGTGTTAGATCAGGATGTGCTAAAATCGGTGCTGTTGTTAGTGCGTTTTTCACTTTTAAAAATTCTTCATTGGCTTGTTGATCCCATACCCGTGGCGTGTTTTTTCCAGTCAGTGCACATAGGCGTGGTGTTGCGAGAGAGTCGATCCAAATAAATTTTTTATAGAATCCGGTGAGACCTAGAAATCCTCTGAGAGTTTTTTATTATATGGAGTACAGAATTCTTTGATTGCCGTTAGTTTTTCTGGGTCGGGCATTACCCCTTTCTCGGAAATTATGTGTCCTAGCAATTTGACCTCCCGCCTTCCAAATTTGGATTTTGTTATATTTACTGTGACCCCATGCTCTTTCATGATCTGTAAAAACCGATTTAATGTGTCGTTGTGATGTTCCCAAGAGGGTTCTGCTATAATCACATCATCAACATAACAAGTAATTTTTTGTAAAATTTCAGGACTGAGTATAGTATTAAATCCCCTAATAAACGCTGCTGATGATATGTTTAAACCAAATGGCAATCGTTTAAACTGGTAACATCTACCGAATACGATAAATGCTGTATATTTTCTACATTCTGGGGACAATTCTATTTGCCAGAAACTACTCCGTAAATCAATTGATGAAAATATCTTAGCACCATGGAAGTTTTGCTCTAATTTTTCTGGGCGATCTGTCTCAGTGATTATGATTGTGTTGATCTGTCTGGAATCAAGCACTAACCTGATGCTCCCATCTCGTTTTTGTACAATATGGAGCGGGCTGTTATATGTGGAGGAAGCTGGTTCAATAATATCGTCATCTAACATTTTAGATATCTCCTGGAATACTTTATTCCTGTAGCTTAATGGGATTGTATAGGGTGGCACTCTAAATGGTTTGTGCTGTTTTACTTCAAACTTGTACTGAAAGTGCTTAATACTGCCAGTCTTAGGTAAAAATACCTCTGCTTTACCTCGTAAAATACCCTCTAATTCTCTTTTACTGTGTTCCAAAATACCTTGAACTTCTTGCAAGTTTTCGTCGATTTCTTTATGGATTTCTAACATGAGGCGATTCCCCCTTTTGTGCATACCATTCTAATTCTTCATCCTCTTTATCTCGCGTCATTCTTAATTGTTTGTTTATAACTGGTATTTCTTCTTGTGGTGTCACCGCCAGACACCACACTTGCTAGGTGGTAGCCTTTAAATCGGGCGCGGTCCATTAGTATACGTCGGACCCGCGTGTCGCCATTGTCAGTGATCGCAGACCGAGCGCCGCCACACGGCAGGTCTAGAGAGACGTCCTTGCACTCGCCCCAGTTGTACAGCCGACGTTCATAGCAGTGGTTCACTGACAAATTACGCTCTCATTTGCCGAGACGATAGTTAGCATAGCCTTCAGCTATGTCATTTGCTACGACCTAGCAAGGCGCCGTATTCAATTGATATTTATATTGAAGCATGTACAGTCAAGAGCGATGTACTCCAAATATGGATTAAAGTTAAGTATTCCAAGAACTACGCTCTTTTCTTATTAGACTCAACTCCTTTAATTGTTCCAGACCTCACGCCAGTCTGCGTGTAATTAAACGCGTGCATTTCGGCCTCCTCTAGCAACACGGTGTTGGCTCTTCTGCCAACACTACATTGGCAATGAGGATTTAGCGTTCGTATTGCCCTAATTTACTTGTCATGGCTTCGCCACAATCTCCAGATGTACTGTCCGAATTTTATCGCTTGCAGAATCAGCAGACGCAGGCATTATTGGATGCCCTTGGACAGCTCGTCCAGGGTCAACATGCAATTCAAAACGATGCGGCTCCGCCGCTCCGCCGCTCCACCGCTACCGAAGCCACAACATGCAGTTGCACCACCTTTTCGTCCTTTTGATGCGGCACTGGAAAGCTGGACGGAGTGGTCACGCCAATTTGGATTCCATCTCGCCGCCTACAGAATTCAAGGTAACGAGCGGCAGCCTTTTTTGTTAGCATCCGTTGGGGTGCACATGTACCGAGTGAAAGTGAAATTATTTCCCCGGCGCGACGTAGCAACTCTGTCCTACGACGAAATTTTGTCTGCATTAGATGCGTATTTCAAAGAATCAGTCAATGTAGTTGCCAAACGGTATACGTTCTTTCGTACCAAACGTACGGCCGGTCAAACTAATCGGGATTGGGTTGCAACTTTGCAAGGCCTTACTAGGTGCAGTGCAGTGCAGTGCTAAAGTCATGACCGCGGTGTGCTACTAGACATTCGCGTGAGAATTGCCCGTCACACCAAGCTATTTGCTTTTTCTGTAATAGAAAAGGACATGTTCAAAGTGTTTGCCAGAAAAAGCTCAGAACGGACACTCACAACCATTCCAGGCCCTTTGCTTCACGCCAGAATCGAACCAGGAATACTCGGGCTCGTGAGCCTTCGCCCATGGACATTCATGTAGTTCATTCCACTCCGCCCAGTGCCACTCTCTCTAACAGTGACTGTGTTCGTCCCACGAAAAGTGTGCGTCGACGTCGCCGAAAATCACGTCAATTAGCAAGTGATTCTGTACCAGTGTCGGTTTCCGTTGCACGAGACAGTCGCTCTTATCGTCAGCAGGACAATAAACTTTTTGTAGATTTGGACTTTCATGGCAAGGTCATACCGTTCCAGCTCGATACCGGAGCTGCAGTTTCACTAATCAATAACGACACGTACAAACAACTGGGCAAACCTCCGTTGTGTGCCACAAATGTTAAGTTAAATAGTTATTCCGGTCAGAATATGCCTGTGTTAGGACAGTGCAGCCTTCTTGCAACATACAAGGGACAAACAAAACTTGTGTCATTTTACGTTCTTCGTTCTTCTTCTGCAGTGAACTTGTTTGGTTTAGATTTATTTCAGTTGTTTAACTTGTCTATAGTAAATCAGGTCCTATCAGTGAACCAGACTGTGCCTTCAGACAGTGTTTCTCGTCTATGTGAAGAATTTGCAGACATTTTTGCACCGGGCCTAGGTTGTGCTAAGAACGATAAAACACATTTGGAACTGAAAGTCAACGCGCAACCGAAATTTTTCAGAGCGCGCAATGTTCCCCACGCATTGCGTTCTGAGGTCGCAAGAACATTACACGATTTGGAATCACAAGGTGTGATTGAACGTGTGCAGGCTTCTCTCTGGGCATCACCCTTAGTAATTTTGACAAAACCTTCCGGAAAATTGAGACTTTCTGTGGACTTCAAGGCAACGGTGAATCCACAACTAGTGATTGCAACTTTTCCTTTACCCCGCCCGGAAGATCTTTTTGACAAACTGTGCCCGGGTAAATATTTTTCGAAGTTGGACCTAGCAGATGCGTACTTGCAAATACTGGTGGACGAAGAATCCCAGCGCGTTTTGGTGGTTAACTCGCATCTTGGTTTGTATCGATTCAAAAGACTGCCATTCGGGTGTGCATCTGCCCCTGCATTGTTTCAGCAATATCTGCAAACTGTTTGTGCCTCGGTCCCTACTGCAGCAAATTATCTGGACGATATTGTGATCTCCGGAAAGACGGAAGAAGAACATTTAGCCAATCTCCAAACATTATTTCAGGTCTTGCGACAAAATGGTCTTCGCTTGCGGAAGGACAAATGTGTGTTTTTTGCTCGTGACTTACTCTATCTGGGACATGTCATCAATGCCCACGGCGTAAATCCCAGTCCAGAACACCTCCGTGCCATACAAGACTTGCCTTAGCCGCAGAATTTGAAGCAGCTACAGAGTGTGCTGGGAAAAAACAACTATTATCATAAATGTGTTCCACATGCCTCTTCCATTTCAACTCCGCTTCATCGCTTACGCCGTAAAGGTGTTCCGTTTGTCTGGACGACGGAATGTGAACGCGCCTTTCACCAGTTGAAATCGGCGTTGCTTTCAAATACTTGCCTTAAGCCATTCGATCCCCAGAAACCCCTTTTCTTGATGGTAGATGCATCGGATTTCGGGATCGGTGCTGTGCTTGCGCACAAAGATGGATCGCATGATCGCCCTATTGCCTTTGCGTCCAAATTGCTCTCGTCTGCGCAAATAAATTATTCACAGATTGAGAAAGAAGCTTTGGCTCCCGTATTTGGTGTTACTCAGTTTCATGATTTCTTGTATGGTCGTCACTTTACCATCATCACAGACCACAAACCTTTGACGTCGCTTTTTCATCCGAACAAACCTGTACCTCCACGTACAGCGCAGAAATTCATTCGCTGGTCTATTTTCCTCTCGCAGTACCGCTACGATACCTTGTATCGGTCCACTGCTAAGCACGGAAACGCCGATGCATTGTCCCGTTTGCCTGTTGCTGAGGATAGAGCATTCGATTCTTCCGAACTTGCTTGCATGTTCATTGATGAGGAAACCACTGACGTGGTCGAATCGTTTCCGATTGATTTTCGTCGTGTAGCTACAGCCACAGCTGCTGACCCTGTCCTGGCTACCGTTTTGCGTTTTGTTGCTACTCAGTGGCCCTTGTCAAAGTCACGGATCGAGGATCCGTTGGTTCGCCGATTTTTTGCTCACAAGGAGACACTTTTTGTACGAGGTGGTGTTTTGCTGTTGCGTTCTGATAATGATCAGTCCAGGGTCGTGGTCCCACGTTCGTTACAGTCCTCTGTCTTACGGCTTCTTCACCAAGGACATTGGGGTATAGTGCGAACGAAACAACTTGCTCGTCAGCACTGTACTTGATTCGGAATCGATGCTGCGATTACGAATATGTCCTCTTCTTGCATGGCGTGTGCCGAACAACAATCAGCACCACCGCGGAAATTCTTTGCATGGCCGAAAGCCACTTCCCCTTGGCAACGCTTACAAATCGATTTTGCTGGTCCGTTCTGGAATGCTCGATGGTTGGTTGTGGTCGATTCCTTCAGTAATTTTCCTTTTGTTGTACGGATGTCTTCCACGACATCGTCTGCCACCATCCAAGCGTTATCTGCTATCTTTTGTGTTGAAGGTCTTCCACAGACTATTGTTTCCGACAATGGCCCACAATTCATGTCCGCAGAATTTCAGTCATTCTGCCAGGCCAATGGTATTCAACATCTGACATCCGCGCCGTTTTCGCCTCAGTCAAACGGTGCCGCTGAACGATTGGTCCGGACTTTCAAGTCACGGATGTTGAAGTTGAAAGAGTCGCATTCTCAGGAGGACGCGTTATTGCTCCTCTTGTCCTCGTATCGCTCTCAGCCCCGAGATGGTCGCTGGCCGGCTGAGTTGCTCCACGGTCGCCCTCATCGAACCTTGATGTCTTTGCTACATCCGCCGCCTCAGGTTCCTGTGCAGCGGCAGACGCCTGCTTTTGCTCCAGGCGACGTTTTATACTATCGCAAATATCGAGGTTCACGTCGTTGGGTCGAAGGGCGCATTCTTCGCTGCCTCGGCCGCGCTATGTATCTGGTTTTCGGGGCCTCTGGTGAGGTGCGTCGGCATCTCAATCAGCTGCGCCTCTGTCGTCGCACGGGTTCTGCCGCTCCCCATCTGCTTTCAGCGACGGTGCCGTCATGTCAGCGCCCTGGGGACCCATTGACTGGCTCGCCTCATCCCCAGGTGTTACCGACGATGCCTTCCATTTTGCCCCATGGCGACGCGCCGCCGCCGCCGCCGGTCCTCCAGCCGGCGCCGCCCGCAGTGGACGCGTCGCTGCAGCCGCCGGGCGCCTCCATGGGTCACGCGCCGCCGATCGCTTCCCGTGACCAGCTGTCCTCCGAAATGGAACTCTTGCCCACTCCGGACCAGATGGCGTCTTCGCCCGTCGGGTACCCCGACGCGATGGCGGTCGACCCTTTGGCCCCTCCTGTCTCTCTTCGGTGGCATACACCGCATGTTGGCGTGCACCCTGGACTAGGTTTTCAGGCGTTTCCTAGCTCCCCTCGGACCGAATGGCCGGGTGCGGGTGGCACAACCTCGCCTGTTGTTAGGCTCCCCACCTCGTCGCATACGTCAACATGGGGTCCTCCCCACGGCGAGCGGAAGCCTTATAACACAACCGTACGCCGATTTGCGGGGGAGGAATGTGGTGTCACCGCCAGACACCACACGTGCTAGGTGGTAGCCTTTAAATCGGCCGCGGTCCATTAGTATACGTCGGACCCGCGTATCGCCACTGTCAGTGATCGCAGACCGAGCGCCGCCACACGGCAGGTCTAGAGAGACGTCCTTGCACTCGCCCCAGTTGTACAGCCGACGTTCATAGCAGTGGTTCACTCACAAATTACGCTCTCATTTGCCGAGACGATAGTTAGCATAGCCTTCAGCTATGTCATTTGCTACGACCTAGCAAGGCGCCGTATTCAATTGATATTTATATTGAAGCATGTACAGTCAAGAGCGATGTACTCCAAATATGGATTAAAGTTAAGTATTCCAAGAACTACGCTCTTTTCTTATTAGACTCAACTCCTTTAATTGTTCCAGACCTCACGCCAGTCTGCGTGTAATTAAACGCGTGCATTTCGGCCTCCTCTAGCAACACGGTGTTGGCTCTTCTGCCAACACTACATTGGCAATGAGGATTTAGCGTTCGTATTGCCCTAATTTACTTGTCATGGCTTCGCCACAATCTCCAGATGTACTGTCCGAATTTTATCGCTTGCAGAATCAGCAGACGCAGGCATTATTGGATGCCCTTGGACAGCTCGTCCAGGGTCAACATGCAATTCAAAACGATGCGGCTCCGCCGCTCCGCCGCTCCACCGCTACCGAAGCCACAACATGCAGTTGCACCACCTTTTCGTCCTTTTGATGCGGCACTGGAAAGCTGGACGGAGTGGTCACGCCAATTTGGATTCCATCTCGCCGCCTACAGAATTCAAGGTAACGAGCGGCAGCCTTTTTTGTTAGCATCCGTTGGGGTGCACATGTACCGAGTGAAAGTGAAATTATTTCCCCGGCGCGACGTAGCAACTCTGTCCTACGACGAAATTTTGTCTGCATTAGATGCGTATTTCAAAGAATCAGTCAATGTAGTTGCCAAACGGTATACGTTCTTTCGTACCAAACGTACGGCCGGTCAAACTAATCGGGATTGGGTTGCAACTTTGCAAGGCCTTACTAGGTGCAGTGCAGTGCAGTGCTAAAGTCATGACCGCGGTGTGCTACTAGACATTCGCGTGAGAATTGCCCGTCACACCAAGCTATTTGCTTTTTCTGTAATAGAAAAGGACATGTTCAAAGTGTTTGCCAGAAAAAGCTCAGAACGGACACTCACAACCATTCCAGGCCCTTTGCTTCACGCCAGAATCGAACCAGGAATACTCGGGCTCATGAGCCTTCGCCCATGGACATTCATGTAGTTCATTCCACTCCGCCCAGTGCCACTCTCTCTAACAGTGACTGTGTTCGTCCCACGAAAAGTGTGCGTCGACGTCGCCGAAAATCACGTCAATTAGCAAGTGATTCTGTACCAGTGTCGGTTTCCGTTGCACGAGACAGTCGCTCTTATCGTCAGCAGGACAATAAACTTTTTGTAGATTTGGACTTTCATGGCAAGGTCATACCGTTCCAGCTCGATACCGGAGCTGCAGTTTCACTAATCAATAACGACACGTACAAACAACTGGGCAAACCTCCGTTGTGTGCCACAAATGTTAAGTTAAATAGTTATTCCGGTCAGAATATGCCTGTGTTAGGACAGTGCAGCCTTCTTGCAACATACAAGGGACAAACAAAACTTGTGTCATTTTACGTTCTTCGTTCTTCTTCTGCAGTGAACTTGTTTGGTTTAGATTTATTTCAGTTGTTTAACTTGTCTATAGTAAATCAGGTCCTATCAGTGAACCAGACTGTGCCTTCAGACAGTGTTTCTCGTCTATGTGAAGAATTTGCAGACATTTTTGCACCGGGCCTAGGTTGTGCTAAGAACGATAAAACACATTTGGAACTGAAAGTCAACGCGCAACCGAAATTTTTCAGAGCGCGCAATGTTCCCCACGCATTGCGTTCTGAGGTCGCAAGAACATTACACGATTTGGAATCACAAGGTGTGATTGAACGTGTGCAGGCTTCTCTCTGGGCATCACCCTTAGTAATTTTGACAAAACCTTCCGGAAAATTGAGACTTTCTGTGGACTTCAAGGCAACGGTGAATCCACAACTAGTGATTGCAACTTTTCCTTTACCCCGCCCGGAAGATCTTTTTGACAAACTGTGCCCGGGTAAATATTTTTCGAAGTTGGACCTAGCAGATGCGTACTTGCAAATACTGGTGGACGAAGAATCCCAGCGCGTTTTGGTGGTTAACTCGCATATTGGTTTGTATCGATTCAAAAGACTGCCATTCGGGTGTGCATCTGCCCCTGCATTGTTTCAGCAATATCTGCAAACTGTTTGTGCCTCGGTCCCTACTGCAGCAAATTATCTGGACGATATTGTGATCTCCGGAAAGACGGAAGAAGAACATTTAGCCAATCTCCAAACATTATTTCAGGTCTTGCGACAAAATGGTCTTCGCTTGCGGAAGGACAAATGTGTGTTTTTTGCTCGTGACTTACTCTATCTGGGACATGTCATCAATGCCCACGGCGTAAATCCCAGTCCAGAACACCTCCGTGCCATACAAGACTTGCCTTAGCCGCAGAATTTGAAGCAGCTACAGAGTGTGCTGGGAAAAAACAACTATTATCATAAATGTGTTCCACATGCCTCTTCCATTTCAACTCCGCTTCATCGCTTACGCCGTAAAGGTGTTCCGTTTGTCTGGACGACGGAATGTGAACGCGCCTTTCACCAGTTGAAATCGGCGTTGCTTTCAAATACTTGCCTTAAGCCATTCGATCCCCAGAAACCCCTTTTCTTGATGGTAGATGCATCGGATTTCGGGATCGGTGCTGTGCTTGCGCACAAAGATGGATCGCATGATCGCCCTATTGCCTTTGCGTCCAAATTGCTCTCGTCTGCGCAAAGAAATTATTCACAGATTGAGAAAGAAGCTTTGGCTCCCGTATTTGGTGTTACTCAGTTTCATGATTTCTTGTATGGTCGTCACTTTACCATCATCACAGACCACAAACCTTTGACGTCGCTTTTTCATCCGAACAAACCTGTACCTCCACGTACAGCGCAGAAATTCATTCGCTGGTCTATTTTCCTCTCGCAGTACCGCTACGATACCTTGTATCGGTCCACTGCTAAGCACGGAAACGCCGATGCATTGTCCCGTTTGCCTGTTGCTGAGGATAGAGCATTCGATTCTTCCGAACTTGCTTGCATGTTCATTGATGAGGAAACCACTGACGTGGTCGAATCGTTTCCGATTGATTTTCGTCGTGTAGCTACAGCCACAGCTGCTGACCCTGTCCTGGCTACCGTTTTGCGTTTTGTTGCTACTCAGTGGCCCTTGTCAAAGTCACGGATCGAGGATCCGTTGGTTCGCCGATTTTTTGCTCACAAGGAGACACTTTTTGTACGAGGTGGTGTTTTGCTGTTGCGTTCTGATAATGATCAGTCCAGGGTCGTGGTCCCACGTTCGTTACAGTCCTCTGTCTTACGGCTTCTTCACCAAGGACATTGGGGTATAGTGCGAACGAAACAACTTGCTCGTCAGCACTGTACTTGATTCGGAATCGATGCTGCGATTACGAATATGTCCTCTTCTTGCATGGCGTGTGCCGAACAACAATCAGCACCACCGCGGAAATTCTTTGCATGGCCGAAAGCCACTTCCCCTTGGCAACGCTTACAAATCGATTTTGCTGGTCCGTTCTGGAATGCTCGATGGTTGGTTGTGGTCGATTCCTTCAGTAATTTTCCTTTTGTTGTACGGATGTCTTCCACGACATCGTCTGCCACCATCCAAGCGTTATCTGCTATCTTTTGTGTTGAAGGTCTTCCACAGACTATTGTTTCCGACAATGGCCCACAATTCATGTCCGCAGAATTTCAGTCATTCTGCCAGGCCAATGGTATTCAACATCTGACATCCGCGCCGTTTTCGCCTCAGTCAAACGGTGCCGCTGAACGATTGGTCCGGACTTTCAAGTCACGGATGTTGAAGTTGAAAGAGTCGCATTCTCAGGAGGACGCGTTATTGCTCCTCTTGTCCTCGTATCGCTCTCAGCCCCGAGATGGTCGCTGGCCGGCTGAGTTGCTCCACGGTCGCCCTCATCGAACCTTGATGTCTTTGCTACATCCGCCGCCTCAGGTTCCTGTGCAGCGGCAGACGCCTGCTTTTGCTCCAGGCGACGTTTTATACTATCGCAAATATCGAGGTTCACGTCGTTGGGTCGAAGGGCGCATTCTTCGCTGCCTCGGCCGCGCTATGTATCTGGTTTTCGGGGCCTCTGGTGAGGTGCGTCGGCATCTCAATCAGCTGCGCCTCTGTCGTCGCACGGGTTCTGCCGCTCCCCATCTGCTTTCAGCGACGGTGCCGTCATGTCAGCGCCCTGGGGACCCATTGACTGGCTCGCCTCATCCCCAGGTGTTACCGACGATGCCTTCCATTTTGCCCCATGGCGACGCGCCGCCGCCGCCGCCGGTCCTCCAGCCGGCGCCGCCCGCAGTGGACGCGTCGCTGCAGCCGCCGGGCGCCTCCATGGGTCACGCGCCGCCGATCGCTTCCCGTGACCAGCTGTCCTCCGAAATGGAACTCTTGCCCACTCCGGACCAGATGGCGTCTTCGCCCGTCGGGTACCCCGACGCGATGGCGGTCGACCCTTTGGCCCCTCCTGTCTCTCTTCGGTGGCATACACCGCATGTTGGCGTGCACCCTGGACTAGGTTTTCAGGCGTTTCCTAGCTCCCCTCGGACCGAATGGCCGGGTGCGGGTGGCACAACCTCGCCTGTTGTTAGGCTCCCCACCTCGTCGCATACGTCAACATGGGGTCCTCCCCACGGCGAGCGGAAGCCTTATAACACAACCGTACGCCGATTTGCGGGGGAGGAATGTGGTGTCACCGCCAGACACCACACGTGCTAGGTGGTAGCCTTTAAATCGGCCGCGGTCCATTAGTATACGTCGGACCCGCGTATCGCCACTGTCAGTGATCGCAGACCGAGCGCCGCCACACGGCAGGTCTAGAGAGACGTCCTTGCACTCGCCCCAGTTGTACAGCCGACGTTCATAGCAGTGGTTCACTCACAAATTACGCTCTCATTTGCCGAGACGATAGTTAGCATAGCCTTCAGCTACGTCATTTGCTACGACCTAGCAAGGCGCCGTATTCAATTGATATTTACAGGGTGTTTCAAAAATGACCGGTACATTTGAAACGGCAATACAAACTAAACGAGCAGCGATAGAAATACACCGTTTGTTGCAATATGCTTGGAACAACAGTACATTTTCAGGCGGACAAACTTTCGAAATTACAGTAGTTACAATTTTCAACAACAGATGGCGCTGCAAGTGATGTGAAAGATATAGAAGACAACGCAGTCTGTGGGTGCGCCATTCTGTACGTCGTCTTTCTGCTGTAAGCATGTGCTGTTCACAACGTGCAAGTGTGCTGTAGACAACATGGTTTATTCCTTAGAACAGAGGATTTTTCTGGTGTTGGAATTCCACCGCCTAGAACACAGTGTTGTTGCAACAAGACGAAGTTTTCAACGGAGGTTTAATGTAACCAAAGGACCGAAAAGCGATACAATAAAGGATCTGTTTGAAAAATTTCAACGGACTGGGAATGTGACGGATGAACGTGCTGGAAAGGTAGGGCGACCGTGTACGGCAACCACAGAGGGCAACGCGCAGCTAGTGCAGCAGGTGATCCAACAGCGGCCTCGGGTTTCCGTTCGCCGTGTTGCAGCTGCGGTCCAAATGACGCCAACGTCCACGTATCGTCTCATGCGCCAGAGTTTACACCTCTATCCATACAAAATTCAAACGCGGCAACCCCTCAGCGCCGCTACCATTGCTGCACGAGAGACATTCGCTAACGATATAGTGCACAGGATTGATGACGGCGATATGCATGTGGGCAGCATTTGGTTTACTGACGAAGCTTAATTTTACCTGGACGGCTTCGTCAATAAACAGAACTGGCGCATATGGGGAAAAGCCCCATGTTGCAGTCCCATCGTCCCTGCAGCCTCAAAAAGTACTGGTCTGGGCCGCCATTTCTTCCAAAGGAATCATTGGCCCATTTTTCAGATCCGAAACGATTACTGCATCACGCTATCTGGACATTCTTCGTGAATTTGTGGCGGTACAAACTGCCTTAGACGACACTGCGAACACCTCGTGGTTTATGCGAGATGGTGCCCGGCCACATCGCACGGCCGACGTCTTTAATTTCCTGAATGAATATTTTGATGTTCGTGTGATTGCTTTGGGCTATCCGAAACATACAGGAGGCGGCGTGGATTGGCCTCCCTATTCGCCAGACATGAACCCCTGTGACTTCTTTCTGTGGGGACACTTGAAAGACCAGGTGTACCGCCAGAATCCAGAAACAATTGAACAGCTGAAGCAGTACATCTCATCTGCATGTGAAGCCATTCCGCCAGACACGTTGTCAAAGGTTTCGGGTAATTTCATTCAGAGACTACGCCATATTATTGCTACGCATGGTGGATATGTGGAAAATATCGTACTATAGAGTTTCCCAGACCGCAGCGCCATCTGTTGTTGAAAATTGTAACTACTGTAATTTCGAAAGTTTGTCTGCCTGAAAATGTACTGTTGTCCCAAGCATATTGCAACAAACGGTGTATTTCTATCGCTGCTCGTTTAGTTTTTATTGCCGTTTCAAATATACCGGTCATTTTTGAAACACCCTGTATATTGAAGCATGTACAGTCAAGAGCGATGTACTCCAAATATGGATTAAAGTTAAGTATTCCAAGAACTACGTTCTTTTCTTATTAGACTCAACTCCTTTAATTGTTCCAGACCTCACGCCAGTCTGCGTGTAATTACACACGTGCATTTCGGCCTCCTCTAGCAACACGGTGTTGGCTCTTCTGCCAACACTACACTTCTAATTTCAGCTTTTGCTCAAAGAGAAGTGTGACATTCCGAATGTTACGCTTCCTTTCCCCATATCTACACTCTTGGAAATTGAAATAAGAACACCGTGAATTCATTGTCCCAGGAAGGGGAAACTTTATTGACACATTCCTGGGGTCAGATACATCACATGATCACACTGACAGAACCACAGGCACATAGACACAGGCAACAGAGCATGCACAATGTCGGCACTAGTACAGTGTATATCCACCTTTCGCAGCAATGCAGGCTGCTATTCTCCCATGGAGACGATCGTAGAGATGCTGGATGTAGTCCTGTGGAACGGCTTGCCATGCCATTTCCACCTGGCGCCTCAGTTGGACCAGCGTTCGTGCTGGACGTGCAGACCGCGTGAGACGACGCTTCATCCAGTCCCAAACATGCTCAATGGGGTACAGATCCGGAGATCTTGCTGGCCAGGGTAGTTGACTTACACCTTCTAGAGCACGTTGGGTGGCACGGGATACATGCGGACGTGCATTGTCCTGTTGGAACAGCAAGTTCCCTTGCCGGTCTAGGAATGGTAGAACGATGGGTTCGATGACGGTTTGGATGTACCGTGCACTATTCAGTGTCCCCTCGACGATCACCAGTGGTGTACGGCCAGTGTAGGAGATCGCTCCCCACACCATGATGCCGGGTGTTGGCCCTGTGTGCCTCGGTCGTATGCAGTCCTGATTGTGGCGCTCACCTGCACGGCGCCAAACACGCATACGACCATCATTGGCACCAAGGCAGAAGCGATTCTCATCGCTGAAGACGACACGTCTCCACTCGTCCCTCCATTCACGCCTGTCGCGACACCACTGGAGGCGGGCTGCACGATGTTGGGGCGTGAGCGGAAGACGGCCTAACGGTGTGCGGGACCGTAGCCCAGCTTCATGGAGACGGTTGCGAATGGTCCTCGCCGATACCCCAGGAGCAACAGTGTCCCTAATTTGCTGGGAAGTGGCGGTGCGGTCCCCTACGGCACTGCGTAGGATCCTACGGTCTTGGCGTGCATCCGTGCGTCGCTGCGGTCCGGTCCCAGGTCGATGGGCACGTGCACCTTCCGCCGACCACTGGCGACAACATCGATGTACTGTGGAGACCTCACGCCCCACGTGTTGAGCAATTCGGCGGTACGTCCACCCGGCCTTCCGCATGCCCACTATACGCCCTCGCTCAAAGTCCGTCAACTGCACATACGGTTCACGTCCACGCTGTCGCGGCATGCTACCAGTGTTAAAGACTGCGATGGAGCTCCGTATGCCACGGCAAACTGGCTGACACTGACGGCGGCGGTGCACAAATGCTGCGCAGCTAGCGCCATTCGACGGCCAACACCGCGGTTCCTGGTGTGTCCGCTGTGCCGTGCGTGTGATCATTGCTTGTACAGCCCTCTCGCAGTGTCCGGAGCAAGTATGGTGGGTCTGACACACCGGTGTCAATGTGTTCTTTTTTCCATTTCCAGGAGTGTATTATCACTCGTCTCTCATTTAAAAAATCTGCACCTATAATCAAATCTACAGTTTAGGTATAATCACGAAGTTGGCTTCGATCTTTTGACCTTGACACGAAACAGTTAATCTTGTTTGTCTCGTAACTTCCGCAGCATTGTTTCTAATAGGACCTCTTACTTTAATCTTACGTGTTTTCAGAACTGGCAATTCCTCATTGGCATTACACTGCATGAATAAATTTTCTGAGATCGCAGTCAGTTCACTTCCGGTATCAATTACTATATTGACTGGGATATGCTTTACCATGGCCTTCACAATTGGTTGAATTTGAAAGGCTTGGTTCTGTTCTTCTTCTTCTTGCATCAACGAATCCTCCACTGAATCACACTTGAGTCTTTTTAGGAATTTCCCTTGTGAATTCGAACTTTCTGTAGGATAAGCTTCGACTGCTACTTCTCTCTCTTTTATTTCCTCTTCTCTATTTCTTCCTTCATTTACGCTTTCTTCAACATCGTCTACTTTTTCCTCATCCTCGTCTATCTTCTCCTTCTTCGTCGCTACTTCCACATAATCGCATCTAAATGCTCTAATTATCGCTTCATAACTTCCTTCATTATATACGTTGTGTTGTGTGCCCACTCGTAACTTATTTTCAACTTCTGTCGACTGCGCATAATCCTCATTGAATTCGCTTTCCCTGGTTTCCATCTCAAATATCTCTGCAATACTCATTACTTCGTCCTTTCCTCCTACATTCGTTGTGCATGCCTCTGGTAATTCATCTTCCTCGTCGGTATTTTCCCAATTAATTTCGTCCCAACACGATATTGTTATTTTCTTGTCTTCGTTTTCATCTGGTCCCTGCGGATTTGTTTCTTCCTTCTTCTCTTCTCGTGATAAGATTTTTACTTCTCTGTTCAAGGTGCTGCAATTGTCCTGGGTCGGTGCGTCATTCTCTTTGGCATGGGCGCTTAGCTGTCAATTCGAACGTTTATCGGGGTTTGGTGGTCTTACCTCCACCTCTTCTGTCTGTATTCTCTTTTCTTGTTCAGATTGTTGATATTGGTTTCTTTGTTGATAATTTGTCAATCTTTTGGTTCTCCAATACCCATTCCGGTTGTCATTATTCCCTCTGTAATAGTTGTTGCCGTTCTTGTGTGAATTATAGTTATTGCCATATTCTCTTCTAAATCCATAACCGATTCTTTGTTGAAATCTATTGTCGTTTCTTGGTGCGAAGTTATCACATGGTTCGTAATTATTGTTTCTTCGTACTGTGTCTTGTGGATTCCACTGCTTTTTGCTTTCGTTTTCACGTGCGCTTCGTCTTTTTCTTGCGTCATCTTCCGAAAATATGAACTCTAGTTCCCTTAGAATATTTTTAAATGCTTCGACGTCATTGTCTCCGCGACCTACTAATGATTGCTGGTATTTCAATGGTAGCTTCATCGCGCATAATTTAATCAACTCTCCGTCACTGTATGGTACATCTAAGCATTGATTTTTCTTTGCCATTAATTCAAAAATTTCACGGGACTCTTCTCTCCTGAATTTTCAAAATATGGGTCCTGTAATAATTCGTACTTCACTCTGTTCTGTGCTTCGCTGGACCAATATCGTGAGAGAAACTTCTCTCTGAAATCTTCGTACGATCGGCATGTCGCTGCAACATTCTGCATGGTTTCTGCGACTGTTCCTGACATGTGTGCACATATAAAGTCTAATTTGTGTGCTAGCGTCCAGTGTTCTGGTAATCCTACTCGGAATTGATCAATTAAAGTTCGTGGATGTAATGAGTTTCCTTCTCGAAAGTGTTGAAATTTTCTGACTGTGAGGCAATGATCGTTGTCGTACTTCGTCATAGTTCCATATGAAATTCGCGATTCTTCGCCACTTTTGTTTCTGATCATTTCTCCCATCGTTCTTTCCGGTTGTGGTAGATCCATTGGATATTGTCCACTGTAACTTTCGCCTACCCTTGCGTAGTATCGTTGGAATGGTACGCAATAATTTTCTTCCATCGGTTGTGAACGTGTAGCTGAATGCATTGCACTGTACTCTTCGCGATCTGGCTTTCCATTGTCAGGTATTGGTTCGGTATCTTGTCTGGCTAACCTTGCTGCTTCATTGCACGATCCAAACTGTCTTGAATCATACGTACATTTGTGGTTCTGCATGTGTTTGTGATGACGTTTGTTCATCAAGAATTTCGAAACGTGTTTGTTGCTGTGCAGGCTGTCTGATTTCACGTATGTTACTTTCCGCCTGTGATTGGAATCGCAAATGCGTAATAGCTTCGTTAATTGCTTTTTTTCCGGTGCTGTTACAGATACGGATGTGGTTGCAGACTTTGTGCTTGTTCGATCCTGTTCACTACGCTCTTCAGTGGTTTGCAACAACTCTGTTCGCAGTTTCTGAAATTGTCGCTTCGTTTGCGCTTCTATTTTGACTATGCGGTTATCATATATTTTCAGCGCTGCTTTTGTGATACATTTGTGTAACACACTGTTTTCAACAACTTCACGCGCTGTACCTGCTGCTTGTCTAGTAATTTCGTTTATCTGTTTCTCTAGTTTCTTGACTTCTCCCTGGGTGTTGTTACGTAATGTTTTGATCTCGTCCTGAATGTCATTACGCAATGTTTGTACGTCCGCTTGTACCTTGTCAATGTCTGTTCTCAATTAATTGTGACCTGTTATTAAGTTTCCTATCACTTCTCGAGATTCTTTTGCCTCGTCTTCAATATGACTTAGGTGTAACTGAATTTTTTTGTTTTGTTCTTTAATCGCACGCATTTGTCTCGTGGTTTCTGCATTATGAATTTGAATTTGGTTTGCTATGTCTTTATTTTGCCTTGTCATGATTTCCGTAATTTGTTGTAATAATTCTGCCAGATTGGTGGGTCCTATAGCGATTTCTTCCGACGTCCTACGCTCTGTGTTTTCGCCCAAGTGTTGGTTCGCAACCGATTGCATTGAACTGTGCTGTGACACGTTTCTGCTCGCATTCCTTGTACTCTGTGGTGAGGGAGCTCTGATTACTTGTACTATGGGTTCTACGTATTCAAGACGCAAGTTAGAATCCTCATCGACTGTCTCTCTACTTTTCTGATCCTCTGTCGTATGCTGACTTACGTTTTCTATGCCTTGACGTACATGATCCTCGTTATGGTGCGTTATATGTCCTATTTCTCGCGATACTGCATCATCTGTTGTACTGTCCTCTATTCTCTGTCCATTTTCATGCTGGTTCTCTACCTCAATTCGGTCAAGGTCTCGATTTTCCATTGCTAATCTTTCCGAATCCCTTATTTTCTGTTTTAAAAGCAATTCACGCGCCCTACTTCGAGTCAACATGCGCTCATACAATCTCACGCGTTTCATAAACTTTTTGTTCACACGACTTGACACTTATTATACCCAAGACTGACAATCCATTCAGTTACTTGTTGGGTCAGAACCAACTTGTCAACGATGTATCCGCCACCTGTGCGCTTGCATTGAGGAGAAAACTTAATTCTAACAATTTTTAAAATGCATAACTTAATTATACTATTGTCTCTGCTAGAATGTCTCACTATCTATCGCTGCAGCTACTGTTTTCAACTATTTATGCCTTTCAAAAAAAATTTTTTTTATTACGAAAATATTTTAACAGGATATTTTTCTGACCTAGTTAGGCATGTGGTCGACCTTCAATCATGGTATTTTACCATCCTGGCAGGGTCGCCATTTTCTAACATGGTGCGTGGTGCCTGTTGTTCTATATCGTGTCTCCCTACCACTTTCGCACAACGACGCTCTGAACGTGTTTTTTAGGGAATTGACTAGTTTGAACCTGGGACCTGTTGCTGGTAAGGAGACGCCAGACCACACATGACATGTAGAGTTCAGAAGAGTTCAGTGAGACTAGCGATGATATAACCAAATACTTAATGATTTCAGCGTCAGCTCCACTGCACTCCCTGTAAAAGAATCTTAATACTAACTAAATTTAGTGGAAGGGGTTCAAAGCTTTCCTATTTTTACTTAGCTGGTAAAATAACGTCGAAAAAGCAGTTAAGTTTACCATTGGAAATTTTATTCTACTCACAAAACATTGTTTATAAATTGCACTATTGATAAAAGGAAATGTTTTAATACAGGATGATAAAAAACCAACTGTGTTCAACAAACATGTGAACGAATATTCCCTGAGTGGGTTTCCAAGTTCTACAATGGATCGAAGGATGACCTATGCCATATCACATCTATAATCTAGGTTTAAATTAAGTTTCACAAGAGAGAAAACTATCAAAATGGTCTACAGTGACCCTCACTTATCTTTAATTACTTATTTAACTTATCGTAAATTACAGTGGATGATGTGGCTTCTCAATAACTATATAACAGAAAAATCATCGCGTTTCAGATTTTTACTTCAAGTCGCAAATGTGAACACCATGAGCTTTAATTGACGATCGACACTAGTATTACGCAAAAAGGGGGTGTAACAGATGAGACTTCTGCAGTTCTGAGTGAAGCTTTATGCGCTGTTATGCGGCATCGCGTGCGTTCATTACCTTGTCGCTGTTCGTCAGGGGGCGGTGGGGAGCACAGCTGCGCTCACCTCGCCATCTCGGAAGCAACTCTCTCCTAACTTCTCCATACTACAATTTACCGAAGTTGGTTTAAAAAAACTATCTGGCTGTGTTTTCATCTGACCAATCAGGATCTCAATGTTAACCTTAAGCTCCGCCTACAAACATTCTGTCTATCCAATGAGAGACGTTATACTTTTCGTGGTGGGGCAATGTTTTTAAAGTTTGCAACGTAACAGAGACGCGAAAAAGTCTCACGCTAAAACTTGCGGCTGGAGTGGCCCTTTTAGTGTTATCGTAAGATCTATACTGTTCTTCTGGAGGGCTCTAGCTTTTAACATGGGCTGGGGGGTGGTCCTAGCGGTTAGCGGGCGACGTGGGTGTCCGTCCCTTATTGTAGGGCCTTCTAGCTTAACACGGTTCTGCTCTCGGCTTCTGTTCTCGTTTCTCCCCTCGGAACTGCGTCTGTCTCACGGTGGGAAGGTATGACATGCATTTAGGCATTCTTGTGTTAGTCTGTGGTATTCCATTTGCTCACTCGTTACTCGTATTACTTTGCTTAATTTAATGTCACGATTTATTCGGAGCTATGTGACATACTACTGGATTTGCTTATCATGTCAGGGTTTTCATGGAAGGTGTCGGATTTGCCTGACGCCTTACAGACCCTTAATGGAAAATTATGTGACGAAAATGGAGCTGGTTCAATAAAAACTAATCGCTCAAAGGTGACGGTTGAACTCCTACTTTTCCTACTTCCATTTCGGTACGCTAAAAGTAACATAACTGACTGTATTTCTTTCGTATAAAGTAGGGATAAGAAGAAATACGTTACAAATTAGTAGCTTCGTCCTGTCTTCTTGGTAAACAATAGAGGCCCGCTTGCAGGTATTTATCTACATCTACACCTACATCTACATCCATACTCCGCAAGCCACCTGACGGTGTGTGGCGGAGGGTACACTGAGTACTTCTATCGGTTCTCCCTTCTATTCCAGTCTCGTTCGTGGAGAGAAGGATTGTCGGTATGCCTCTGTATGGGCTCTAATCTCTCTGATTCAATCCTCATGGCCTCTTCGTGAGATATACGTAGGAGGGAGCAATATACTGCTTGACTCTTCGGTGAAGGTATGTTCTCGAAACTTCAACAAAAGCTCGTACCGAGCCACTGAGCGTCTCTCCTGCAGAGTCTTCCACTGGAGTTTATCTATCATCTCCGTAACGCTTTCGCGATTACTAAGTGATCCTGTAACGAAGCGCGCTGCTCTCCGTTGGATCTTCTCTATCTCTTCTATCAACCCTATCTGGTACGGATCCCACACTGCTAAGCAGTATTCAAGCAGTGGGCGAACAAGCGTACTGTAACCTACTTCCTTTGTTTTCGGATTGCATTTCCTTAGGATTCTTCCAATGAATCTCAGTCTGGCATCTGCTTTACCGACGATCAACTTTATATGATCATTCCATTTTAAATCACTCCTAATGCGTACTCCCAGATAATTTATGGAATTAACTGCTTACAGTTGCTGACCTGCTATATTGTAGCTAAATGATAACGGATCTTTCTTTGTATGTATTCGCAGCACATTACACTTGTCTACATTGAGGTTCAATTGCCATTCCCTGCACCATGCGGCAATTAGCTGCAGATCCTCCTGCATTTCAGTACAATTTTCCATTGTTACAACCTCTCGATATACCACAGCATGATCCGCAAAAAGCCTCAGTGAACTTCCGATGTCATCCACAAGGTCAATTATGTATATTGTGAATAGCAACGGTCCTACGACACTCCCCTGCGGCACACCTGAAATCACTCTTTCTTCGGAAGACTTCTCTCCATTGAGCATGACATGCTGCGTTCTGTTATCTAGGAACTCTTCAATCCAATCACACAATTGGTCTGATAGTCCATATGCTCTTACTTTGTTCAATAAACGACTGTGGGGAACTGTATCGAACGCGTTGCGGAAGTCAAGAAACACGGCATATACCTGGGAAGCCGTGTCTATGGACCTCTGAGTCTCGTGGACGAATAGCGCGAGCTGGGTTTCACACGATCGTCTTTTTCGAAACCCATGCTGATTCCTAGTCTCCAGAAAAGTCATTATACTCGAACATAATACGTGTTCCAAAATTCTACAACTGCTAGACGTTAGAGATATAGGTCTATAGTTCTGCACATCTGTTCGACGTCCCTTCTTGAAAACAGGGATGACCTGTGCCCTTTTCCAATATTTTGGAACGCTACACTCTTCTAGAGACCTACGGTACACCGCTGCAAGAAGGGGGGCAAGTGCCTTCGCGTACTCTGTGTAAAATCGAACTGGTATCCCATCAGGTCCAGCGGCCTTTCCTCTTTTGAGCGATTTTAATTGTTTCACTATCTATACTGCGATAGTGGATACAAGCCGCGTTGCCTCTCGATTTTAGTATATTTCTACTAGCGCCACTACGAGGACGCAGATCAGGTTTGCTTTAAATACCGGTTGTGAGCGTTATTGATGTTAGTCAAAAACGCCTTTTAAGACCAGGAAGACGCCATTAGCAACAGCTCATTGGGCTTAAACGAGGTCGTGTAACAGGAATACGAGAAGCCGGATATTCCTCTCGCGATGTTGCAGAAAGACTTGGCAGGAATGTAGCCTCTGTACGTGAGTGCCGGCAGCGCTGGTCGCGGGAAGACGACCGGACTGCGGGCGGTCACGTGGCACTAGCGAGAGGGAAGAACGCCGTGTTCGGAGTGTGGATGTGGCGCATCGTTCTGCGTCTGCAGCAGCAGTTCGAGCAGCAGTTGGCACCACGGTGACACAACGAACTGTTATAATTCGGTTACTTCAAGGACAGCTCCGAGCCAGACGCCTTGTGACGTGCATTCCAATGACCGCAAAGCACCGCCGTTTGCGACTTCAGTGGTGTCAAGCTAGAGGTCATAGGAGGGCGGAGTGGAGCTCTGTTGTGTTTCTGATGAAAGGTGGTTGTGCCTCGGTGCCAGTGACGACCGTGTGTTGGTTAGCAGGCCAAGTGACCACCTGCATCCAACCCGTCTGCGGCCCAGACGCACTGGACATAACACGTGAAGTTATGGTCTAGGGTGCGATTTCGTATGTCAGCAGGAGCACTCTCGTGGCTATCTTATGCACCCTGACCGCAAAACTGTACGTCTGTCTGGTGATACGAGCTTTTGTGCTGCCTTTCATGAACAATATTCCAAGGTGTGTTTTCCAAAGGGATAATGCTCGCTCACATACCACTGGTGTAACCTAGCACGCTTTGCAGAGTGTCGACATGTTGCCATCACCCGCTCGATCGCCAGATGCGTCTCCAGTCGAATACGATTGGGACAATTCCATCTACAGGGTGGTCCATTGATGGTGACCGGGCCAAATATCTCACGAGATAAGCGTCAAACGAAAAAACTACGAAGAACGAAACTCGTGTAGCTTGAAGGGGGTAACTAGATGGCGCTATGGTTGGCCCACTAGATGGCGCTACCATAGTTCAAACGGATACCAACTTCGTTTTTTAAATAGGAACCCCCATTTTTTATTACATATTCTTGTAGTACGTAAAGAATTATGAATGCTTTAGTTGGACCACGTTTTTCGCTTTGTGATAGGTGCCGCTGTAATAGTCACTAACATATGGCTCACAATTTTAGACGAACAGTTGGTAGCAGGTTTTTTAAATTATAATACAGAACGTAGGTACGTTTGAACATTTTATTTCGGCTGTTCCAACGTGATACATGTACGTTTGTGAACTTATCATTTCTGAGAACGCATGCTGTTACAGCGCGGTTACCTGTAAGTACCACATTAATGCAATAAATGCTCAAAATGATGTCCGTCAACCTCAATGCATTTGGCAATACGTGTAACGACATTCCTCTCAACAGCGAGTAGTTCGCCTTCCGTAATGTTGCATTGATTATGCGCTGACGCATGTTGTCAGGCGTTGTCGGTGGATCACGATAGCAAATATCTTTCAGCTTTCCCCACAGAAAGAAGTCCGTGGACGTCAGATCCGTTGAACGTGCGGGACATGGTATGGTGCTTCGATGACCAATCCACCTGTCATGAAATATGCTATTCAATACCGCTTCAACTGCACGCCAGCTATGTGACGGACATCCATCATGTTGGAAGTACATCGCCATTCTGTCATGCAGTGAAACATCTTTTAGTAACACCGGTAGAACATTACGTAGGAAATCAGCATACATTGCACCATTTAGATTGCCATCGATAAAATAGTGGCCAATTATCCTCCATCCCATAATGCCGCGCCATACAACCACCAAGGTCGCTGATGTTCCACTTGTCGCAGCCATCGTGGACTTTCCGTTGCCCAATAGTGCTTATTATGCCGGTTTACGTTCCCGCTGTTGGCGAATGACGCTTCGTCGCTAAATAGAACGCGTGCAAAAAATCTGTCATCGTCCCGTAATTTCTCTTGTGTCCAGTGGCATAACTGCACATGACGTTCAAAGTCGTCGCCCTGCAATTCCTGGTGCATAGATATATGGTACGGGTCCAATCGATGTTGATGTAGCATTCTCAACACCGACGTCTTTGAGATTCCCGAATCTCGCGCAATTTGTCTGCTACTGATGTGCGGATTAGCCGCGACAGCAGCTAAAACACCTATTCGGGCATCATCATTTGTTTCATGACGTGGTTGACGTTTCACATGTGGCTGAACGCTTCCTGTTTCCTTAAATAAGGTAACTAACCGGCGAACGGTCCGGACACTTGGATGATGTCGTCCAGGATACCGAGCAGCATGCACAGCACACGCCCATTGGGAATCTTGATCACAATAGCCACACATCAACACGATATCGACCTTTTCCGTAATTGGTAAACGGTCCATTTTAACACGGGTAATGTATCATGAAGCAAATACCGTGCGCACTGGCGGAATGTTACGTGAAATTACCACGTACTTATACGTTTGTGACTATTACAGCGCAATCTATCACAAAGCGAAAGAAGTGGTCCAACTAAAACATTCATATTTCTTTACGTACTACACGAATATGTAATAAAAAAGGGGGGTTCCTATTTAAAAAACCGCAGTTGATATCCGTTTGAGCTATGGTAGCGCCATCTAGTGGGCCAACCATAGCGCCATCTGGTTTCCCCCTTCAAGCTAGACGAGTTTCGTTCTTTGTAGTTTTTTCGTTTGATGCTTATTTCGCGAGATATTTGGCCCGGCCACTATCAATGGACCACCTTGTATATCCATAGCCAGCATTAACCGTCCCTAAATTAACCGACTGGTGCAACAGACGTGGAACTCCATCCACGAACTGTCACCGGCCACCTGCACGACACAATACACGCTCCTTTGCGTACTTGCACTCACTATCATGGCGGTTACACTTCTTATTAAGGTACCAGCATTTCACATTCGCAATGGCTTTTCTCGCAATTACAGTAATCTTGTCATCCTTCAACGTTAATCACTTAAAAATGTTACCTAGACAAATGTATCCAGAAATTTCATTACTCTACTTTAATTATTTCTTGGTGTTGGCATTTTTTTCTGTCAATGTATATCTTTCAATTGTAACTAAAAGTATTCTGTTTCAATCAGGAGCGAGACATTCTTGCATCAGCATGGCGGTTGAGACAAGAGTATTAACCATGTTGTTGTTGTGGTCTTCAGTCCAGAGACTGGTTTGATGCAGCTCTCCATGCTACTCTATCCTGTGCAAGCTTCTTCATCTCCCAGTACCTACTGCAACCTACATCCTTCTGAATCTGTTTAGCCACAAATTTCTCTTCTCTCCAATTATATTCAATACCTCCTCATTAGTTATGTGATCTACCCATCTAATCTCCAGCATTCTTCTGTAGCACCACATTTCGAAAGCTTCTATTTTCTTCTTGTCTCAACTATTTATCGTCCACGTTTCATTTCCATACATGGCTACACTCCTTACAAATACTTTGGGAAACGACTTCCTGACACTTAAATCTATACTCGATGTTACAAATTTCTCTTCTTCAGAAACGCATTCCTTGCCATTGCCAGTATACATTTTATATCCTCTGTTCTTCTACCATCGTCCATTATTTTGGTCCTCAAACAGCAAAACACATCTACTACCCTGTCTCATTTCCTAATCTAATTCCCTCAGCATCACTTGATTTAATTCTACTACATTCCATTATCCTCGTTTTGCTTTTGTTGATGTTCATGTTATATCCTACTTTCAAGACACTGTCCATTCCGTTCAGCTGCTCTTCCAGGTCCTTTGCTATCTCTGACAGAATTACAATGTCATCCGCGAACTTCAAAGTTTGAATTTCTTCTCCATGGATTTTAATACCTACTCCGAATTTTTCTTTTGTTTCCTTTACTGCTTGCTCAATATACAGATTGAATAACATCGGGGATTGTTGTGGTCTTCAGTCCAGAGACTGGTTTGATGCAGCTCTCCATGCTACTCTATCCTGTGCAAGCTTCTTCATCTCCAAGTACCTACTGCAACCTACATCCTTCTGAATCTGTTTAGCCACAAATTTCTCTTCTCTCCAATTATATTCAATACCTCCTCATTAGTTATGTGATCTACCCATCTAATCTCCAGCATTCTTCTGTAGCACCACATTTCGAAAGCTTCTGTTCTCTTCTTGTCTCAACTATTTATCGTCCACGTTTCATTTCCATACATGGCTACACTCCTTACAAATACTTTGGGAAACGACTTCCTGACACTTAAATCTATACTCGATGTTACAAATTTCTCTTCTTCAGAAACGCATTCCTTGCCATTGCCAGTATACATTTTATATCCTCTGTTCTTCTACCATCGTCCATTATTTTGGTCCTCAAACAGCAAAACACATCTACTACCCTGTCTCATTTCCTAATCTAATTCCCTCAGCATCACCTGATTTAATTCTACTACATTCCATTATCCTCGTTTTGCTTTTGTTGATGTTCATGTTATATCCTCCTTTCAAGACACTGTCCATTCCGTTCAGCTGCTCTTCCAGGTCCTTTGCTATCTCTGACAGAATTACAATGTCATCCGCGAACTTCAAAGTTTGAATTTCTTCTCCATGGATTTTAATACCTACTCCGAATTTTTCTTTTGTTTCCTTTACTGCTTGCTCAATATACAGATTGAATAACATCGGAGATTGGCTACAACCCTGTCTCACTCCCTTCCCAATCACTGCTTCCCTTTCATGCCCCTCCACTCTTATAACTGCCATCTGGTTTCCGTACAAATTGTAAATAGCCTTTCACTCCCTGTATTTTAACCCTGCCACCTTCAGAATTTGAAAGACAGTATTCCAGTCAAAATTGTCAAAGGCTTTCTCTAAGTCTACAAATGTTAGAAACGTTGGTTTGCCTTTCCTTAATCTATCTTCTAAGACAAGTCGTAGCGTCAGTATTGCCTCACATGTTCCACCATTTCTACGGAATCCAGACTGATCATCCCCGAGGTCGGCTTCTACCAGTTTTTCCATTCGTCTGTAAAGAATTCGTGTTGGTATTTTGCAGCCGTGGCTTATTTAACTGATAGTTCGGTAATTTTCACACCTGACAACACCAGTTTTCTTTGGGGTTGGAATTATTATTTTCTTCTTGAAGTCTGAGGGTATTTCGCCTGCCTCATACATCTTGCTCACCAGATGGTAGAGGTTTGTTAGGCCTGGATCTCCCAAGGCTGTCAGTAGATCTAATGGAATGTTGTCTATTCCCGGGGCCTTGTTTCGACTCAGCTCTTTCAGTGCTCTGTCAAACTCTTCTCGCAGTATCATATCTCCTATTTCATCTTCATCTACATTCTCTTCCATTTCTATAATATTGTCCCCAAGAACATCGCCCTTGTATGGACCCTCTATATATTCCTTCCACCTTTCTGCTTTCCCTTCTTTGCTTAGAACTGGGCTTCCATCTGAGCTCTTGATATTCATGCAAGTAGTTCTCTTTTCTCCAAATGTCTCTTTAATTTTCCTGTAGGCAGTATCTATCTTACCCCTAGTGAGATAAGCCTCTCCTTCCTTACATTTGTCCTCTAGCCATGCCTGCTTAGCCATTTTGCACTTCCTGTCGATCTCATTTTTGAAACCTTTGTGTTCCTTTTTGCCTGCTTCATTTTCTGCATTTTTATTTTTTCTCCTTTCATCAATTAAATTCAATATCTCTTCTGTTACCCGAGGATTTCTATTAGCCCTCGTCTTTTTACCTACTTCATCCTCTGCTACCTTCACTATTTCATCTCTCAAAGCTACCCATTCTTCTTCTACTGTAGTTCTTTCCCCCATTCTTTTCAATCGTTCCCTAATGTTCTCCCTGAATCCCTCTAAAACCTCTGGTGCTTTCAGTTTATCCACGTCCCATCTCCCTGGAAATGTCTTACAATTTAAAACCTGGTTCCTGAATCTCTGTCTTGCCATTATATAATCTGTCTGAGACCTTCGAGTATCGCCAGGCTTCTTCCATGTATACAACCTTCTTTTATAATTCTTGAACCAAGTGTTAGCTATGATTAAGTTATGCTCTGTGCAAAATTCTACGCGGTGGCTTCCTCTTTCATTCCTTCCTGCCATTCCATATTCACCTACTACGTTTCCTTCTCTCCCTTTTCCTACTACCATGTTCCAGTCACCCATAACTATTAAATTTTCGTCTCCTTTCACTATCTGAATAATTTCTTTTATCTCATCATACATTTCATCAATTTCTTCATCATCTGCAGAGCTAGTTGGCATATAAACTTGTACTACTGTGGTAGGCGTGGGCTTTGTGTCTACGTTGGCCACAATAATGCGTTCACTATGCTGTTTGTAGTAGCTTACCCGCATTCCTATTTTCCTATTCATTATTAAACCTACTCCTGCATTACCCCTATTTGATTTTGTATTTATAACCCTGTATTCACCTAACCAGAAGTCTTGTTCCTCCTGCCACCAAACATCACTAATTCCCACTATATCTAACTTTAACCTATCCATTTCCCTTTTTAAATTTTCTAACCTACCTGCTCGATTCCAAGCTCCTGACTAGTTCCCGCCCGGAGATCCGAATGGCGGACTATTTTCCCTTCCGAATATTTTACCCAAGAGGACGCCATCATCATTTAACCATACAGTAAAGCTGCATGCCCTCGGGAAAAATTATGGCTGTAGTTTCCTCTTGCTTTTAGCCGTTCGCAGTACCAGCACAGCAAGGCCGTTTTGGTTAGTGTTACAAGGTCAGATCAGTCAATCATCCAGACTGTTGCCCCTGCAACTACCGAAAAGGCTGCTGCCGCTCTTTAGGGACCACACGTTTTTTAACCATACAGCAAAAGCATGTGTTCCTTGGCGTAAGATAATTTCCCGAAAACCTATGATATTCATATCGGGTCTCCGGCCGGAACATGACGTCATCTTGACACAATATTCGGGTGGTGCAGCTGGCCGCCATCTTCAGGTCGCACTAACTCGACGGAACTGAAATCAAGCAGCAGCGGAGGCTTCTTCATACAACACCTGCAGGTCCACCGCGCGTGAGTGTACGGAACTGCCCTCTAGCGCAAAGCACGACGTCGCACCGGTGTTGAAATCTCCCAGAAACGATAAATCGATATCAAAGACTATTGACACCTTTTGATGCCCGAAACAAAGTCAGTTTCTTTTTAACACATCAAATGAATTCGCAATTGATAAATTTGGACCACCATCAGTTGTAGAATGGAATGACGACAATGAAAATTTGTGCCGGGCCGGGACTCGAACCTGGATTTCGCGCTTATCGCGAGCGGTCGCCTTACCATTCGGCTATCCGTGCACGACTAGTCGTTTACGACCGGGCTAGCGACTTTCATCGTCTGTCTTGTACAGGAACGTACGTAATGGATGTACGAGTACAGGTCGTAGACACATGGTTGACGACATATCGAAGTTTGGGTGTGGCCCTCAATCATGCACGAATAGCCAAATGGTAGGGCTACCGCTCGCGATGACGGGAAATCCGGGTTCGTGTCCCAGTCCGCCACGAATTTTCATTGTCACCATTCCATACTACAGCTGATGGTAGTCCTTATTCGCAACTGCGAATCCATTTGATGTGTTTCGTAACGGCTGTGGTCCCTGCAGTACATCGTAATCAGAATAACACTGCACTGCAATATCGTATGTTGTTTTTTAATGTCAAACAAAACTGGGTTCCAACTCTTATTTAAAGGATACCCCTTATCTCTGTTTACAATAATGTCAGATATACGGATTTCATTAGCTTCTTTCACTACACAGTCCCAATAACGCGACGCAGTGGCGACCACTTGTGTCTCATCATACAACATGTTATGTCCTTCAATGAGACAATGTTCCGCAACCGCGGATTTTTCTGACTGAAACAAATTCTTTTGGAGATGGTTCTCCACGCATCGATCCTGGACCATACGAATCGTTTGTCCGATATAGGTTTTCCCGCAACGGCTGAGAATTTTGTGGAACCGGGCTTCCTCAAACCCGACTCAACCTTTGCTGAGCCAAGCAGTGCTCTAGTTTTAGCTGGCGGCCGGAATACACTTCCAATATAAAATCTCTTTAAATTTCTTCCTATTTTTGAAGATATGCTTCCCGCGAAAGGTAGGAGCGCCACATATTTGCTTGTTTCTTGTGTTGGTTTCCGCGAAGATCCAATCTGTACCGCACAACCGATCTGACTGTCTATATAACCATTCTGCTTGAACAGTGCTTCTAGATGATCTGGTTTTTATTTCCAACTATCTGCATCTGAGAGGACATATCTTTTCGCCAATGTAAGTAGGACCCCTTTGATTGGTACGAAAGATGACAACTTAATGAATGAAGATATACACTCCTGGAAATTGAAATAAGAACACCGTGAATTCATTGTCCCAGGAAGGGGAAACTTTATTGACACATTCCTGGGGTCAGATACATCACATGATCACACTAACAGAACCACAGGCACATAGACACAGGCAACAGAGCATGCACAATGTCGGCACTAGTACAGTGTATATCCACCTTTCGCAGCAATGCAGGCTGCTATTCTCCCATGGAGACGATCGTAGAGATGCTGGATGTAGTCCTGTGGAACGGCTTGCCATGCCATTTCCACCTGGCGCCTCAGTTGGACCAGCGTTCGTGCTGGACGTGCAGACCGCGTGAGACGACGCTTCATCCAGTCCCAAACATGCTCAATGGGGGACAGATCCGGAGATCTTGCTGGCCAGGGTAGTTGACTTACACCTTCTAGAGCACGTTGGGTGGCACGGGATACATGCGGACGTGCATTGTCTTGTTGGAACAGCAAGTTCCCTTGCCGGTCTAGGAATGGTAGAACGATGGGTTCGATGACGGTTTGGATGTACCGTGCACTATTCAGTGTCCCCTCGACGATCACCAGTGGTGTATGGCCAGTGTAGGAGATCGCTCCCCACACCATAATGCCGGGTGTTGGCCCTGTGTGCCTCGGTCGTATGCAGTCCTGATTGTGGCGCTCACCTGCACGGCGCCAAACACGCATACGACCATCATTGGCACCAAGGCAGAAGCGACTCTCATCGCTGAAGACGACACGTCTCCATTCGTCCCTCCATTCACGCCTGTCGCGACACCACTGGAGGCGGGCTGCACGATGTTGGGGCGTGAGCGGAAGACGGCCTAACGGTGTGCGGGACCGTAGCCCAGCTTCATGGAGACGGTTGCGAATGGTCCTCGCCGATACCCCAGGAGCAACAGTGTCCCTAATTTGCTGGGAAGTGGCGGTGCGGTCCCCTACGGCACTGCGTAGGATCCTACGGTCTTGGCGTGCATCCGTGCGTCGCTGCGGTCCGGTCCCGGGTCGACGGGCACGTGCACCTTCCGCCGACCACTGGCGACAACATCGATGTACTGTGGAGACCTCACGCCCCACGTGTTGAGCAATTCGGCGGTACGTCCACCCGGCCTCCCGCATGCCCACTATACGCCCTCGCTCAAAGTCCGTCAACTGCACATACGGTTCACGTCCACGCTGTCGCGGCATGCTACCAGTGTTAAAGACTGCGATGGAGCTCCGTATGCCACGGCAAACTGGCTGACACTGACGGCGGCGGTGCACAAATGCTGCGCAGCTAGCGCCATTCGACGGCCAACACCGCGGTTCCTGGTGTGTCCGCTGTGCCGTGCGTGTGATCATTGCTTGTACAGCCCTCTCGCAGTGTCCGGAGCAAGTATGGTGGGTCTGACACACCGGTGTCAATGTGTTCTTTTTTCCATTTCCAGGAGTGTATGTCCGTATGGGTGAGCTTACGATAAACACTGTGTCCTGATGTCCCGTCTTCTCTCCTGTAGACCAAGACATCTAAAACCGGAAGTTTTCCATCCTTTTCAACTTCCATCTTGAATTTAATATTGGAATGCAGGCAATTAAAATGATCTAGGGAACGATCCGGAACATCCCTCCCATGTGGCCATACCATAAACGTGTCGTTGACATATCTACAAAAAAAAAAAAAAAACGTTGGTTTCAAGGAATTCTCCCCAAAACCTAGTTTCTACAGGACGTAACGAAAAGTGTGTACTGTCAACAAACATTCCTCACACGTAGCAAGCAAAGCTCCGCGTTTTGCCCCTGATGCGCCGATCGGGATCGACCGATCCCGGTGTCTTCCTCTACCAGTGGCGTTTTGAATGCGTTATGGAGGGGCGTGGAAGAAAGGAAGATCAGTGTTCAACGTCCCGTGGACATCGACGGTATTAGAGCACAAGCTCAGAATGGTTCAAGAATGGGGAAGGAAATCGGCAGCGCCTTTTCCGGCATTTGCATGAAGTGATTTAGAGAAATCGCGAAAAACCTAACTCTGGATGACAGGGCGCGGATTTGAGCCGTCGTCCTCCCGAATGCGAGTCTAGTGTGCTAGCCAGTGTGGAGGGCCGTGGAGTCAGCACACCGCTCTCCCGGTCGTTGTCGGCTTGCTTGGCCTCGAAACCTCTATTTTTCACTCAAGTAGCTCCTAAGTTGGTATTACGAGGCTGAGTGCACCCTGTTCCAGTCCTCCCACCAAGGAAAAATTATTGACAGTACCGAGAATCGAACCCGGTCCGGTCCTCCGATCAAGGGAAAATTATTGGCAGTACCCGGAATCGAACCCTGATCCATCGCATTGCAGCCTGACACGCCTACCATTTTACCGAGACGTACTTCCCTCGCAAGTAGAGGTCCAAAATATACTATATGGACATGGGCGCGAAAAAGCTTTATATCCACGTTAGAGCTCAGATTTTGCAACCTTTCGAAACACTAATCATCTACTTTGAAAAGAAGCCTCATCAGTGGACGGCACTAAAGTGAGGGTTGACATGTTGCCGAATGAACCATTCTCACGAATGTACACACATAGCATGTGGCCAACATTACTTGTTGCAGCTAATTGACATACTGTGGAGCTAAGGTTGCCGTCAACTACACGTAACATTTCCTCGTCCAGTTGAAATGTCCTCGTCCTTCTATCCCTACCTCAGTCGCGAGCAGTAGGCTCAAATGTCCCATGCTCCCTAAGGCGGCGACACCTGTCGTTCTGGATACCTCTCCCGATACAAACGTTGAGAGCCACGGCCATTACTATCTGCTAATCCGTACAGCAAATAGGTATCTGCGAACTTGCACTGTACCGGAAACCACGTCTGGGATGAACACTAAACAAATGATACTACGAGCTTGATACTACTAGGGCAATGAAGTTAGTGTCATATCAGCACAAGGGACGACTGAGGCACATGTCAACGTTGCCTTCTTTCCATTGGAGCAAGCAATGACTCCAAGAATTACAACTTAGGATAAGGTTGCTATCGATGGGCCAGCTCCATTGATGGAACGGTTAGATTTGTCAGTGGATGCTGACAATGGGCTCATTGTAACAGTCATTACGTGCACTCATTGTTGCCATATATTCGCAATCTTGGTGTAGAATTGTTCCGCGAGGACACAAAGCAACAGCGAAAAAAGCAAAGACTTAGACTTTGTTCTTGTAATTCACAAGTATTAGTCATTGAAGCATCGTAATGATCTCATAATGCTATTCAAATTTTATTGGAAAGAACGAGCAGGTCACATCATTTTGTCATATTAGCAATGTAAAGTGCGTCCTGAACGCGTTGACTGGGTGTTGTCAAGCAATGTTGCCCTGAATGAGCCACTTCGAATTTTGTTTGTCTTAGATTACTATGGAAAAAACTTAAGTAATGGTTTCTCGTATTAATTTGTATACTGATAATCAGTCAAATCTCTTTTTTTACGAAGGCGACATTGCTTCTTTTAGCCTCCTTGGTTGTTATATGGTTTCAGACGCCAAAACAAAACATAAAAAAATGGCTCTGAGCACTATGGGACTCAACTGCTGTGGTCATAAGTCCCCTAGAACTTAGAACTACTTAAACCTAACTAACCTAAGGACAGCACACAACACCCAGCCATCACGAGGCAGAGAAAATCCCTGACCCCGCCGGGAATCGAACCCGGGAACCCGGGTGTGGGAAGCGAGAACGCTACCGCATGACCACGAGATGCGGCATAAAAAATATGATATGTATTTACAATTATTTATATGTGTTTAATATTTAAAGCTATTACACTTAGCAAAAGCATGGAAACTACCTGACCCAAAGAAGGAAACCAGTCTCCTCGATTGGACCAATGACACATGATTTTGTTTTTAAAATATTTCATAAACATTGTATCTGTGTCTAGTATAGTGAAATGCGAAAGGTGGTGTTCAGGTTGCACTGAAAATAAAATTTTAATTACAATATCCGAGGACTTTATTACGCACTTTCTTTAGGTGGCCCGTCGACAGCAACCTTCCCCTTCTGCGTGTTCTAACCAAACGTAAACAAGAAGCCATTATGAACATATCATGGACGAAAACTTTTTATGTGATTCTTGTACGTGTTTCCTATGATTAATGTGATTATGATAAGAAGCAGAAAATGAGCTGTAACATGGAAATAAGGCATTTCCGGACCCATGTCCGTACAACACAATTCATTTCTCTATGTGTGAGGGATGTTTCCTGAGAGTCTGCCCATACCTCTTAATTACGTACTGTATATCTTCAACCGTTCACGCTGTACAAGGAATGTTACGTATTACGCTTTTCAACATTCATTTTCTGTGCACGTTCTTGTGCGAAGGAAACGGCAAAAGAGCGCTGTTCGACTTCTTGAGTCCTGCATAAACTGGGGCCCAATAAGGTGTGAGCCCTGAGGTCAGGGAAAGGCAGAACTCTAGATCTAAAAAATGGCTCTGAGCACTATGGGACTCAACTGCTGAGGTCATTAGTCCCCTAGAACTTAGAACTAGTTAAACCTAACTAACCTAAGGACATCACAAACATCCATGCCCGAGGCAGGATTCGAACCTGCGACCGTAGCGGTCTTGCGGTTCCAGACTGCAGCGCCTTTAACCGCACGGCCACTTCGGCCGGCCGAACTCTAGATCTCCCTCTTAGCAATGCGATTATTGTTCTCACCTAATACTGCTTGATAAAAAGAAATATGTTACACACTTTGAAGTTAAACCGCCTTCAGAGTAGTCCATAGTCCAGTTCTGCCGCCTCGATGACCGAGGCAGATTTCAAAGGCACCGTCCGAAGCGAAAACGGCTGGTCATATTTTACGGTGGAGCAGCGATGTGTTGAGACGTTTTTGGGAAGGGCCAGGAAGTGGAGGATTTCACGGAGGCGGCTGTGATCTCACCGGTGGAATGAGGTTCCAGCAAGAAACGGCAGCGGATGTTGCGACACGGGAGCATCGGCCCGGAGCCGCAGTGCCAGAAATGGCGGACGCCGCTGCCACTCACTCCGACGTCTTCGAACGAATCAACCGAGCGAGGTGGCGCAGTGGTTAGCACACTGGACTCGCATTCGGGAGGACGACGGTTCAATCCCGTCTCCGGCCATCCTGATTTAGGTTTTCCGTGATTTCCCTAAATCGCTTCAGGCAAATGCCAGGATGGTTCCTGTGAAAGGGCACGGCCGATTTCCTTCCCCATCCTTTCCTCACCCGAGCTTGCGCTCCGTCTCTAATGACCTCGTTGTCGACGGGACGTTTAACACTAATCTCCTCCTCCTCCTCCTCGAACGAATCAGATCGAACGGGGTTTGCAGAGACACTCTCGTGAGTTCTGTCGGCTGCGCGGCCTGGGAAAAGAAACTGGAATAAAACTCTGGCTTCAGTTACAGCTCTTACATTTCATGTGCTAATACATTTCAAAATATTTGACTACACTCTATAGGTGCCATGTCAAAATGCTACATGCTGGGGTGTTCGCGTGTTCTATGAATGAACGCATACAGTTGGGCTGTCATATTATTCGCATTTATTTAATTATAACAAATGAATTAAACACTCACGGTTATCCACTATGAACGGATGCACCCAGGCCCATAGTTAACTATGAACGACGCAAAATTATATACCGGGTAATCAAAAGGTCAGTATAAATTTGAAAACTGAATAATTCACGGAATAATGTAGATAGAGAGGTACAAATTGACACACATGCTTGGAATGACATGGGGTTTTATTAGAACCAAAACAATACAAAAGTTCAAAAAATGTCCGACAGATGGCGCTTCATCTGATCAGAATAGCAATAATGAGCATAACAAAGTAAGACAAAGCAAAGATGATGTTCTTTACAGGAAATGCTCAATATGTCCACCATCATTCCTCATCAATAGCTGTAGTTGAGGAATAATGTTGTGAACAGCACTGTAAAGCAAGTCCGGAGTTATGGTGAGGCATTGGCGTCGGACGTTGTCTTTCAGCATCCCTAGAGATGTCGGTCGATCACGATACACTTGCGACTTCAGGTAACCCCAAAGCCAATAATCGCACGGACTCAGGTCTGGGGACCTGGGAGGCCAAGCATGACGAAAGTGGCGGCTGAGCACACGATCATCACCAAACGACGCACGCAAGAGATCTTTCACGCGTCTAGCAATATGGGGTGGAGCGCCATCCTGCATAAACATCGTTCGTTCCGGCAGGTCTTTATCAGCCAGGCTGGGGATGATGCGATTCTGTAACATATCGGCGTACCTCTCACCCGTCACGGTAGCAGTTTTGCTGTCCAGCGCCATCTGTCGGAAATTTGTGACCTTACTTTTTTTTGTTCTAATAAAACCCCATGTCATTCCAAGTATGTGTGCCAATTTTTACCTCTCTATCTACATTATTCCGTGGTTTATTACGTTTTCAAATTTATACTGACTTTTTGATCACCCGATATTTGGTGACATAAGACTATTCGCAGCCAGCTAATACATCGACACTGTATGCCTTTGTCCAACGTTTTTCTGGCAAGTGGTTTGTGTGTGTTGATTTGTTATTTGCCAGGTGATAACTAGCATTGTCTAGCGTCAGTGTTGCTGTTGTCGTTTAGAACCATCAAGAGCACACGTAAAGCTACCTCCAACCCAGGTAAGTCGAACGACAAATTGCAAAGCTATCAATCGGTTGCTTTACTTAGCACAGTATATGAACTTTTGGAAAGAGTACTGTATAACAAATTCAGCCATAAAATTTTCCAAACCCTGCCTGACGAGCAGGCAACCACAAGGACCAGATTCTCTCACTGACAAGTTTTATGGAAGCAGGATTTCAAAACAAAAGACTTAAACAGTCTTTATAGATCTAACAACGGCTTACGATACTGTGAGGAGGTAAGGGGCTACGGTCAAATCTTTACAAAACGTATGACGCCTTAAATAGGGAACCTCGCCTGTGCTATGGTTATGCTTCAGAAGCTTACAAGTTTGGAATGGGCAGTAACATGAGTCCGCCGGCCCATGTGGCCGAGCGGTTCTAGGCGCTTCAGTCCGGAACCGCGCTGCTGCTACGATCGCAGGTTCGAATCCTGCCTCGGGCATGGATGTGTGTGATGTCCTTAGGTTAGTTAGGTTTAAGTAGTTCTAAGTCTAGGGGACTGATGACCTCAGTTGTTAACTCCCATAGTGCTTAGAGCCATTTGAACCATTTTGAAGTAACTTGAGTCCTCTAATGAAGGTTAATAATGGTCCTCCACAACATTCAGTGCCTACCCCTCTTTTATTTTCCCTGTATGTGGCAGACATGCCTAAGACTGCACCAAGGAAATTTGTATACACTGAGGCTTGCACTCCTACTGCGAGTCCAATGACTCGAACGTTAATGGGTCAGTCTCGATCTAAGATCTACAAATTGCTGGCTAATACATCTACATCTAGATGGATACTTTGCAAATCACATTTAAGTGCCTGGCAGAGGGTTCATCGAACCACCTTAACATTTCTCTCTTATTCAAATCTCGTATAGCGCGCGGAAAGAATGAACACCGTAACTGGAGATTACAGCCAAGTCCTGCCAAAACAGAAGTCACCAGTTTCCACCCTAGCAACACGATCGGCAACAAGGAAATAAAAGCACACTGACGAGACAAAAGTCATAAGACACCTCCTCACATCGTGTCGGACCTCCTTTTCCCGGCGTAGTGCAGCAAATGCGATGTGGCATGGACTCAACACGTTGTAAGTTCCCCACCGACATACTGAGTCATGCTGCCTCTACAGTCGTCCATAATCCCAAAAGTGATGCCGCCGCAGGATTCTGTGCACGAACTGGCCTCTCGATTATGTACCATAAATGTTCGATGGGACTAATTTGGGGCGATCTGGATTGCCAAATCATTCGCTCGAACTACTCAAAATCTTCTTCAAACCAATCGCGAACAGTTGTGGCCCGGTGACATGGCGCATTGTCAGAACAATCTATCGTACTTTCGAAACTTGAAGTCCATGAATGGCTGTAAATGGTCTCTAAGTATTCCAGCATAACCACTGCCAGTGATCGGTTCAGGTGGACCAGAGGACCCATTCCATTCCATACAAACACAGCCTACACCATTATGGAGCCACCACCAGCTTCCACAGTGGACTGTAGACAACCTGGGCCCATGGCTTCGTAGGGTCTGAGCCAAATTCGAACACCAGCATCAGCTCTCACCAACTGAAATCGCAACTCGTCTCACCAGGCGACGCTTTTGCGCTCGCCTAAGATCCAACCGATATGGTCACGAGCCCAGGCTGTGTAGCGCTATTAGCAAAGGCACTCGCATCGGTCATCTGTTGCCATAGCCCATTAACTCCATATTTAGCCACACTGTCCTGACGGATACGTTCATTGTACGCCCCATATTAATTTCTGCGGTTATTTGACGTTGAGCTGATTGTCCGTCAGCTCTGCCAACTCTACCCAAACGCCGCGGCTATCGGTCGTTAAGAGAAGGCCGTCAGCGACTGCGTTTTTGGTGGTGAGAAGTAGTGCCTGAATTTTGGTATTCTCGGCACACTCTTTGACACTGTGGATCTCAGAATATTGAATTTCCTAGCAATTTCCGAAATGGAGGGGCCCATACGTCTAGCTCCAATTACCATTTCTCGTTCAAAGACTGTTAATTCTCGTAGTGCGGCCTTAACCACTTCGGAAATTTTTTCACATGAGTCATCTGAGTACAAATGACAGCTCCGCCAATACGTTGCCCTTGTATGTCTTGAGTTCGCGATACTACCGCCTTCTGTATACGTGCATGTCGCTATCCCATGACTTCTTTTCGTCACCTCATTGTATATCTTGAAGGGAAAAAGCTGAGCCATAACAGAAGTCCACTTTATCTGTTGGTCACTCATGATAGGCCTCATTGTTTTAAAGAGCACTTGCTGAAAACTGCCGCTAAGACAAAGACATCTTACATGAACTTTGTGGTACGATGTGCGACTCATCACCTACAACATTAAGAACTTCTGCCCTTGGACTGATGTACCCTATGGCAAAATACTGTGCTTCAGTCTTGATCAACAGCCTAGACAACAAACTAGTCGGCTTGCAAGTCAATACGACTATGCACATCTTCACAGGAACAATGAGAAGCAACTTTCTGGTTGCATTTTCTTACCCATATAGCTCCCCGAGTTTCTCATGGAGAATATGCTCTCAAGCGGAGTTTACAAAATAGCTGATAAATCTTATCTCCCTGTACATGATGATGTACCTGCGCTCCTGTCATCAACCTCTACAAAGTGCAGAATTTCTGATGGGCAATGGAGTAACAATAACAGATCGATGGGCAGAAATATGGCACAATAATGCTACCCCAGAACTACTTAAGATGCCCTGCATTTCATCCACAACACCAAGTTTTGAAGAGCACCGCAATATCTGCTCTGCGCTCAGCAGAATAGGGAGAGACTGTGGAACAGACGAGGATCAGCATCACCCAGCTGTGATTGTGGTGCAGAATGACAAACTGTTCAGCGTATCATACGTGCGTGCCCAAAACGATCATTTCCTTGCGGTCTGGGAGAGTTCCTGGTGGCACCAAAGACCTTAATTGAATATATTCGGTATTAGCATTAAGTCTGTGACCTTCTGTGCCTGGAAAATATTATAAATGTAATTAATTATAATTATGAATTTTTCTGTGTGTTACAATGTGTGTATGTACCGTTGAAGAAAAACAAAAGTTTTACTTGCGTGGTGTAATATTATCCATGTAGTTGTTGTGGTCTTCAGTCCAGAGACTGGTTTGATGCAGCTCTCCATGCTACTCTATCCTGTGCAAGCTTCTTCATCTCCCAGTACCTACTGCAACCTACATCCTTCTGAATCTGCCTAGTGTATTCATTTCTTGGTCTCCCTCTACGATTTTTACCCTCCACGCTGCCCTCCAATACTAAATTGGTGATCCCTTGATGCCTCAGAATATGCCCTACCAACAGATCCCTTTTCTAGTCAAGATGTGCCACAAATTTCTCTTCTCTCCAATTCTTTTCAATACCTCCTCATTAGTTATGTGATCTACCCATCTACTCTTCAGCATTCTTCCGTAGCACCACATTTCGAAAGCTTCTATTCTCTTTTTGTCTAAACTATTTATCTTCCACGTTTCACTTCCATACATGACTACACTCCATACAAATACTTTCAGAAACGACTTCCTAACACTTCAACACTTCAATCTATACTCGATGTTAACAAATTTCTCTTCTTCATAAACGATTTCCTTGCCATTGCCAGTCTACACTTTATATCCTCTCTACTTTGACCATCATGAGTTATTTTGCTTCCCAAATAGAAAAACTCCTTTACTACATTAAGCGTCTCATTTCCTAATCTAATTCCCTCAGCATCACCCAATTAAATTTGACTACATTCCTTTATCCTCGTTTTGTGTTTGTTGATGTTCACTTTATATCCTCCTTTCAAGACATTGTCCATTCCGTTGAGCTGCTCTTCCAGGTCCTTTGCAGCCCCTGACAGAATTACAATGTCATCGGCGAACCTCAAAGCTTTTATTTCTTCTCCATCGATTTTAACTCCGACTTTTTCTTTTGTTTCCTTTACTGCTTCCTCAATATACAGATTGATAACATAGGGGAAAGGCTACAAACCTGTCTTCCCAACCACTGCTTCCCTTTCATGCCGCTCGACTGTTATAACTGCCATCTGGTTTCTGTACAAATTGTAAATAGCGTTTCGCTCCCTGTATTTTACCCTTGCCACCTTCAGAATTGAAAGAGATTATTCCAGTCAACATTGTAAAAAGTTTTCTCTAAGTCTAAATGCTAGAAACGTAGGCTTGCCTTTCCTTAATTTATTTTCTAAGATACGTCGTAGGGTCAGTAATTCCTCACGTGTTCCAACATTTCTACTGAATCCAAACTAATCTTATCCGAGGTCGGCTTCTATCAGTTTTTCCTTTGGTCTGTAAGGAATTCGTGTTAGTCTTTTGCAGCCGTGGCTTATGAAAATGGTAGTTCGGTAATATTCACATCTATCAACACCTGCTTTCTTTGGGACTGGAATTATTATATTCTTCTTGAAGTCTGAGGGTATTTCGCCTATCTCATACATCTTGCTCACTAGATGGTAGAGTTTTGTTTGGTGTGGCTCTCCCAAGGCTGTCACAAGTTCTAATGGAAAGTTGTCTACTCTCGGGGTCTTGTTTCGACTTAGGTCTTTCAGTGGTCTGTCAAACTCTTCAGTCGTATCATATCTCCCATTTCATCTTCATCTACATTCTCTTCCATTTCCATAATATTGTCCCCAAGAACATAGACCCTCTATATATTCCTTCCATCTTCCTTCTTTCTGCTTTCTGCTTCTGAGTTCCCATCTGAGCTCGTGATATTGATGCAAGTGGTTCTCTTCTCTCCAAAAGTCACGTTAATTTTTCTGTAGGCAGTATCTATCTTACCCCTGGTGATATGCGCCTCTACATCCTTACATTTGTCCTCTAGCCATTCCTGCTTAGCCATTTTGCAGTTCCTGTCGATCTCATTTTTGAGACGTTTGTATACCTTTTTGCCTGCTTCATTTACTGCATTTTTATATTTTCTCCTTTCATCAATTAAATTCAGTATCTCTTCTGTTACCCAAGGGTTTCTGTAAGCCCTCGTCTTTTTATCTACTTGTTCCTCTGCTACCTTCACTACTTCATCTCTCAAAGCTACGCATTCTTCATGTACTGTATTTCTTTTCCCCATTCTTGTCAATCGTTCCCTAATGCTCTCCCTGAAACTCTCTACAACCTACAGTTCTTTCCGTTTATCCAGGTGACATCTCCTCAAATTCTCACCTTTTCGCAGTTTCTTCAGTTTTAATCTACAGTTCATTACCAATAGATTGTGGTCAGAGTCCACATCTGCCCCTGGAAATGTCTTACAATTTAGAACGTGGTTCCTGAATCTCTGTCTTACCATTATGTAATCTATCTGAGACCTTCTAGTATCTTAAGGCTTCTTCCATGTATACAATCTTCTTTCATGATTCTTGAACCAAGTGTCAGCTATGACTAAGTTATGCTCTGTGCAAAATTGTACCAGGCAGCTTCCTATTCCATTCCTTACTTCTATTCCATATTCACCTACTACGCTTCCTTCTCTTCATTTTCCTACTGTCGAGTTCCAGTCACCCGTGACTATTAAATTTTCGTCTCCCTTCACTGTCTGAATAATTTCTTTTATCTCATCATACATTTCATCAATCTCTGAGTCATCTGCGGAGCTAGTTGGCATATAAACTTGTACTACTGTAGTAGGCGTGGCCTTCGTATCTGTCTTGGCCACAATAACGCGTGCACAATGCTGTTTGTAGTAGCTTACCCGCATTCCTATTTTCCTATTCATTATTAAACCTACTCCTGCATTACCCCTATTTGATTTTGTATTTATAGCCCTGTATTCACCTGACCAGAAGTCTTGTTCCTCCTTCCACCGAACTTCGCTAATTCCCTCTATATCTAACTTTAACCTATCTATTTCCCTTTTTAAATTTTCTAACCTACCTGCCCGAATAATGGATCTGACATTCCACCCCCCGAGCCGTAGAACGCCAGTTTTCTTTCTCCTGATAACAACGTCCTCCTGAGTTGTCCCCACCCAGAGATCCGAATGGGGGACTATTTCTCCTCCGGAATATTTTACCCAAGAGGACGCCATCATCATTTAAGCATACAGTAAAGCTGCATGCCCTCGGGAAAAATTACGGCCTTAGTTTTCCCCAGCTTTCAGCCGTTCGCAGTACTAGCACAGCAAGGCCGGTTTGGTTAGTGTTACAAGGCCAGACCAGTCAATCATCCAGACTGTTGCCCCAGCAACTACTGAAAAGGCTGCTGCCCCTCTTCAGGAACCACACGTTTGTCTGGCCTCTCAACAGATACCCCTCCGTTGTGGTTGCATCTATGGTACGGCTATCTGTATCGCTGAGGCACACAAGCCTCCCCACCAACGGCAAGGTCCATGGTTCATAGGGGGGGGGGATATTATCCATACTTTAAATAGATAAATAAGTACTAGCAGATTAGGTTTCATTACCTAGCTACTATTCTGCAAATTTATATAGTTCCATATTCAGTGTGGGGTTAAGTGACCTAACTGACACCAAAGGCAAATTTCGAGTTACCCGTGTTCTTTTTTTCCATGATGTATGATTTGGTGGGCAGCCATTGCCATTCATTAACGCCTATAACATATTTCGAACAACTTTAACCAAAGCTTTCTCCAAGTCTACAAAGCGCATTTGGCATCAATGTCAAATTCTCATTATTTTGAGTCGTTTTGTCGTAAAATATTGTCTCCTAAATCCACTTTGATCTTTTCGGAGAAATACGTCAGCCAAAACCGTTTTTTTATTACTGAAAACTTCTGAGTAGATATTGCTCGCAGCATTTGACAGGCACACGGTTCTGTAACTGTGCATTCACTTCTGTTGTTCTTTTTTTAACAAAGAAATAGCGACCGGCGTTTCCATGAGGCTGAAACCTCTCACCTTTTTCCTTCAGCCATCAACTGTTGTACTGTCAGTACGTTCTCAGTCACATAAAACACTAGCCACAACATTTACGACATTCGATGTCGACTTCACCCAACCAATTTTTCGGTTACTGTTCCGTCTCTAGTGTGGAGGAGTATTACTTGAATCGTCTGCTGGCCATAGACCATTACTGCCAAATTTCATCACACTGTCCCAAGGGATACTTTAGTCGTACGTTGCACATTGATTTCTGCGTTTATTTTACGCAGCTCCTGTACCTCAGCCAACGTGTTTAGGTGGCAGATTGAACTGTATTCTTCGGGTTAATTGGATCCCTGTCCTCTGATTTCTTGATAATGACCACGCTGGCTGTTTTCCAAAGAGCAGGGACTCTCCCTTGTTGTAAGGCGTCGTTTAGCAAGTCCATTAGAAAGGGACTGACAGTATTTGTAAGAGTTTCCGACTGTATTCCATCTGGGCCGATGCTAGTTATCATTAGTACTACATCTTCACTGGAGGAAAGGGTGGTACACGGCCATTTTCGGAAATATTGTTCATCTAGTCACGTAAGTCCGCGTGGTGTTGTTGGTTCAAATTAGTGTGAGATCTTATGGGACTTAACTACTAAGGTCATCAGCCCCTAAGCTTACACACTACTTAACCTAAATTATCCTAAGGACAAACACACACACACACCCGTGCCCGAGGGAGGACTCGAACCTCCGCCGGGACCAGCCGCACAGTCCATGACTGCAGCGCCCCAGGCCGCTCGGCTAATCCCGCGCGGCGGTGTTGTTGGTCGTATGCTTCTTCGTCATCGTGTGTTTCTTCGTCATGGTGTGTCTCTTTGTCATCAGGGAGGAGCTCGCTCAGCGGAAACTCTGGCGCTCATATCCGCCCCTGTGTCGGGGTACTGTCTGCCCATTTTAATGCTGACAGAACTGTTGGGGGTCTTAATCCGTCCTGTGTGAAACTTAAACGTTTGTCCCCATGTTTTGTTCTGTAGCTGTGTTTCACCAAAGATTGTCCCAGTGGTCTTTTCTTATTTTGTTTAGTTCTTTTTAACATTTTCATTTCGCATCACGGTACACCTCAAGTCTGAGTTGCCGTTCTTGTGCTGTCTTGGCTCTTTGGTAGTATCTTCTTTTGTCACATGAGTCTCTTCGTAGTCTCGGCATCTCTCTAGAACATTGTAATTTAAATCTGCGTCCGGTTTTCACTCGTAGAAAGGCTACTGACTGCGCTCTTTGAAGTAAGTCTGTTAAAATATACAGTTTATAGTCTATGCTATCTTGAGTAGCGTATATAAAAAATCTTCTATTATGTCTCTAATTTTCCGCTAATTTGTCCTACCTAGAAGTAATCGACGATGTTGTAACGTCGTGTTGTGTGTGTTCATGTATGTATCTGTGTGAATGATTTTGGTATTGTGATAACTGTGTATTGCTTTGTCGAGTATTTCCTATTTTTTATTTGTGCTAGTGAGTTCTTGTTCGCTAGTGTCTGTATTGACTCCCGTAGTGATATCGCAATACACTCCTGGAAATGGAAAAAAGAACACATTGACACCGGTGTGTCAGACCCACCATACTTGCTCCGGACACTGCGAGAGGGCTGTACAAGCAATGATCACACGCACAGCACAGCGGACACACCAGGAACCGCGGTGTTGGCCGTCGAATGGCGCTAGCTGCGCAGCATTTGTGCACCGCCGCCGTCAGTGTCAGCCAGTTTGCCGTGGCATACGGAGCTCCATCGCAGTCTTTAACACTGGTAGCATGCCGCGACAGCGTGGACGTGAACCGTATGTGCAGTTGACGGACTTTGAGCGAGGGCGTATAGTGGGCATGCGGGAGGCCGGGTGGACGTACTGCCGAATTGCTCAACACGTGGGGCGTGAGGTCTCCACAGTACATCGATGTTGTCGCCAGTGGTCGGCGGAAGGTGCACGTGCCCGTCGACCTGGGACCGGACCGCAGCGACGCACGGATGCACGCCAAGACCGTAGGATCCTACGCAGTGCCGTAGGGGACCGCACCGCCACTTCCCAGCAAATTAGGGACACTGTTGCTCCTGGGCTATCGGCGAGGACCATTCGCAACCGTCTCCATGAAGCTGGGCTACGGTCCCGCACACCGTTAGGCCGTCTTCCGCTCACGCCCCAACATCGTGCAGCCCGCCTCCAGTGGTGTCGCGACAGGCGTGAATGGAGGGACGAATGGAGACGTGTCGTCTTCAGCGATGAGAGTCGCTTCTGCCTTGGTGCCAATGATGGTCGTATGCGTGTTTGGCGCCGTGCAGGTGAGCGCCACAATCAGGACTGCATACGACCGAGGCACACAGGGCCAACACCCGGCATCATGGTGTGGGGAGCGATCTCCTACACTGGCCGTACACCACTGGTGATCGTCGAGGGGACACTGAATAGTGCACGGTACATCCAAACCGTCATCGAACCCATCGTTCTACCATTCCTAGACCGGCAAGGGAACTTGCTGTTCCAACAGGACAATGCACGTCCGCATGTATCCCGTGCCACCCAACGTGCTCTAGAAGGTGTAAGTCAACTACCCTGGCCAGCAATATCTCCGGATGTGTCCCCCATTGAGCATGTTTGGGACTGGATGAAGCGTCGTCTCACGCGGTCTGCACGTCCAGCACGAACGCTGGTCCAACTGAGGCGCCAGGTGGAAATGGCATGGCAAGCCCTTCCACAGGACTACATCCAGCATCTCTACGATCGTCTCCATGGGAGAATAGCAGCCTGCATTGCTGCGAAAGGTGGATATACACTGTACTAGTGCCGACATTGTGCATGCTCTGTTGCCTGTGTCTATGTGCCTGTGGTTCTGTCAGTGTGATCATGTGATGTGTCTGACCCCAGGAATGTGTCAATAAAGTTTCCCCTTCCTGGGACAATGAATTCACGGTGTTCTTATTTCAATTTCCAGGAGTGTATGTTGGTGTTTGTTCTGCCTAGTTTAATACAAAGAGGTTGCACTCAGTTACGATTTCAACTATTATATGTCCTCTAGTATCTGTTCTATCAGCGTACCAGTGCGTAGAGCGGCAGTTAATGTGTCTGAGTATAAGCAATCCTCTACCGATGGAACTCTCATTAGTTCTGCAAGCGATTCAATTTGCACGAATACAGTTCTACATTGGTGCGATTATCCATGTGTCGCAACCGTGATTTCAGTGGCTATGTGCGCCGAGCAGAGCTCTGTAATTTGTCTTACTACTATTGCAGCCATTGCCTCTTTTGCCCCTACCGTTACGGTCGCAGGTTCGAATCCTGCCTCGGGCATGGATGTGTGTGATGTCCTTAGGTTAGTTAGGTTTAAGTAGTTCTAAGTTCTAGGGGACTGATGACCTTGGTTCAAATGGTTCAAATGGCTCTGAGCACTATGGGACTTAACATCTGTGGTCATCAGTCCCCTAGAACTTAGAACTACTTAAACCTAACTAACCTAAGGACATCACACACATCCATGCCCGAGGCAGGATTCGAACCTGCGACCGTAGCAGTCGCACCGTTCCGGACTGCGCGCCTAGAACCGCGAGACCACCGCGGCCGGCTGATGACCTCAGACGTTAAGTACCATAGTGCTCAAGGCCATTTGAGCCTCTTTTGCCCTGTGACGGTCATTTAATATTTTGGAAGCCCTGGAATTTTCCCACCGTGCATACATTGTCCCTGGAAATAGAGTACATCCTACTTCATCCAGAGGCCTACAAGTTCGATGCCTACTAATGAACTCCTCATATAGTTTACATGCATTATCTTCAGAACGAATATTTTGTGTACGCGAACATTGTGGTGTAATCTCCTTGACGTTGAAGTACACACGTCCATGTGCTCTTCCAAAGTCCTTGTAGAGTCATTCAACCGTCTACATGTTGCTCCCAAGAGGTTGCAGCATTCACGTTTGTCGGTTGGAAGGTTTACAGTTTTAAGGATCATACGGTCCGTCTGCTCCGTGATCGAGTAGCATATTGTGTGTCCGTCTAAATGATCGAGAGGTCTAACTAAGCGTAATGCCGATTCATATATGTCTTTATTTTCGAGCTTATTGGTACGCAGGTTTGTCTCCTTGTCATCATAATCGATTACATTCATTATTTCTCGTCCATGTTTCTGGTCTGCGGCTGATGTTATGTCCTGATGGTTGTCTTTATTAGTTAGGAGCGTGTCTGTGGAATTTATATTTGTTCCTAGTATTTGCTTGGGATACTCTCCATCTGTTGTTAACATACGTAACACAGGATTGCAATGCTTCTATTTCTATACGTTCTATATGTCTGTGAGGATCTGGTCTTCGTAAATGTGTTTGTCGCATCTACACTACTGTTGCCTTCTCTCCCATTAACTGTTATCGGTGTTATTTTAACCTTTGATTTATTTGCATTGTGCTCCCACGGTGCTGTCTATTACAGCTAATACAGTGTGCTGACTGTGTGTAGATCCTTCATAAGTAATGTACGCTGGCTTTACGTAAGGTCTACATTTTGCTGTACTGTATTCTGATGATAATTCCTGTGTCTCTGCTGCGGACGAGTTAGGGCTCTGTGTTTTACTACTATTTTGTGACGTATTAGTATGACTTTGAACTGTATATGTGTCCAGATATATGGCTGTTTCATTAATTTCGGTTTTATGGTCTGAGTACTACAATTATTCCATTGATGATTCAATGTGTCTAAATGCGTCTGTGAACTTTCAGTATGTAGATGGAAGATTTCAGCTTCAAGCTCCTCTATGCTGAGTAAGATCCAAGCTTGAAAGATTAATATTCTGTATCGGCCATTAAAATTTCTACACCAAGAAGAAATGCAGATGATAAACGGGTATTCATTGGACAAATATATTATTCTAGAACTGACATGTGATCACATTTTCACGCAATTTGGGTGCATAGATCCTGAGAAATCAGTACCCAGAACAACCACCTCTGGCCGTAATAACGGCCTTCATACGCCTGGGCATTGAGTCAAACAGGGTTTGGATGGCGTGTACAGGTACAGCTGCCCATGCAGCTTCAACATGATACCACAGTTCATCAAGAGTAGTGACTGGCGTATTGTGACGAGCCAGTTGCTCGGCCACCATTGATCAGACGTTTTCAATTGGTGACAGATCTGGAGAATGTGCTGGCCAGGGCAGCAGTCGAACATTTTCTGTATCCAGAAAGGCCCATACAGGGCATGCAACATGCGCTCGTGCATTATCCTGCTGAAATGCAGGGTTTCGCAGGGATCAAATGAAGGGTAGAGCCACGGGTCGTAACACATCTGAAATGTAACGTCCAGTGTTCAAAGTGCCGTCAATGCGAACAAGAGGTCGCCGAAACGTATAACCAGTGGCACCCCATACCATCACGCCGGGTGATACGCCAGTATGGCGATGACGGATACACGCTTCCAATGTACGTTCACCGCGATATCACCAAACACGAATGCGAGCATCATGTTGCTGTGAACAGAACCTGGATTCATCCGAAAAAATGACATTTTGCCATTCGTGTACCCTGGTTCGTCGTTGAGTATACCATCGCAGGCGCTCCTGTCTGTGATGCAGCGTTAAGGGTAACCGCAGCCATAGTCTCCGAGCTGATAGTCCATGCTGCTACAAACGTCGTCAAACTGTTCGTGCAGATGGTTGTTGTCTTGTAAACGTCCCCATCTGTTGACTCAGGGATCGAGACGTGGCTGCACGATCCGTTACAGTCATGCGGATGAGATGCCTGTCATCTCGACTGCTAGTGATACGAGGCCGTTGGGATCCAGCACGACGTTCCGTATTACCCTCCTGAACCCACCCATTCCATATTCTGCTAACAGTCATTGGATCTCGACCAACGCTAGCAGCAATGTCGCGATACGATAAATCGCAATCGCGATAGGCTACAATCTGACCTTTATGAAAGTCGGAAACGTGATGGTACGCATTTCTCCTCCTTACACGAGGCAACACAACAACGTTTCACCAGGTAACGCCGGTCAACTGCTGTTTGTGTATGAGAAATCGGTTGGAAACTTTTCTCATGTCAGCAAGTTGTAGGTGTCGCCACCGGCGCCAACCTTGTGTGAATGCTCTGAAAAGCTAATCATTTGCATATCACAGCATCTTCTTCCTGTCGGTTAAACTTCGCGTCTGTAGCACGTCATCGTCTAGGTGCAGCAATCGTACTCGATTTCCCTGACCACGTAGTAGTCTATGGCACCTTGTATACATGAATCGTCGATGTACTCTTTGATATGAAAGTATCTCTGCTGTATTATACGACTCGAACTAAGCGATGGCAATTTGTCTGTTCCTGGGGCCACGTTTGATAAAATCCCATGTATTGCCTCCAGGCGACAGCACGGCACCAGCTCTGGTCCTAGTTGACGATTATTTATACTTACTCCTCATTGCAGTTTCTGTTTCATAGTCTGTACCTGTGTTTGACGTGGACGTTGTTGTACCGTCAGTGTGATTATATTCTGTACTAGTGGGCGTTGTCCACGATTTCATATTCGGTGCATTCAATTTGTTACATGTTGGGCATACAGATCGCCCATTCAGATCGCCCGCTTCGTCACAGACCCTGTTTTGATATTTGCGGGGAATGCACCCAACAGCTGTTTCTTGGCTTTAGTTTGCCCTTCTGTGGTCTGGTTTCACGCAACTTTCATTGACTTGTTCTCTATCACAACGTTTCGGAGGATTGCCTAGGTCGCAGCAGTTGAAACACTACTGCACTGCTCCGGAAATCTTTGATGCTCAGTGCCTCGAACTTTCCATAAGCTCTTTGTAACAGCAGGAGACGGGCCCTTGGGATGACTTCCAAAATATTTTAATAGTATGTTTTCCTCTCGGTCCTGTTTTAAATTTAATATTTACTCAATTGCGGAAGTCGTCGACGGTGATGTGTTTACTAAGATTTATTTCATAGACCTCTTCGAGAAAGTCCGGGTCAGTCACGCGTGGTAGGTACTGAATTTATGAGCCTCCTCATATCTGATATCTTTTGTGTTATTTTCTCAATGATTTGGTTTGTCTGCCTGCGTTTCTGCCTCTGGATTTATTGTATTTGCAGTTGTTCTGATAGCTTTTATTGTGGCTTTGGTTTGTCTGGGATTAATGTTTTTTGTTGCCTTTTCACGCACAGCCTTTACATCCTGACTTCTTTCTGATATGAAAAATAAAATAACGATCTGATCCACTTTCTTGCACCTTGCTTTTTCGGCTTTCCAGATGAGCCGGCGTCTACCACTGCCGCGAAAGCAGCGGGGTGGGCTTGCTTTCGGACCTCAACTTGATTCTCCGCTCTGAGATCGGCAATTTCCGCTTCAAGGCGTAGAATGCTGTCCTGTACGTCCAGGCCACTGGCAAAAGCCAGTTCTTTACGCAAGCGCTCATTTTCTTCCCGTCGCGATTTGTTCTTCCAGCTTAGCTTTGGATGGTAAAAGCGTCCATATTGTGTTTGTTAATGAGACAGCCTGTGATGTAGATACCTTCTTGTGTATTGGGTCACTATGTAGTTCTCCCAAGGTTTCGTCGACTACTGCAATTTTATCAGCAACCAACTTATCCATATTTATTTATTTCTAGTTTCTGCTACCAGTCACTTTTTTATTTTATGTTTAATCTAACATAATACAACACGTTTCGAACATGTTTTGTTCATCTTCAGGCGTTTATACATATATACATACAGAGAAATGTTACTTAAAAATAAACAGTCTTAAACTAGATTAATCTAGAACTCTTTGTCCATTGTTTGTTACTGTAACGACTGGTGTGACATTTGAGGGGGGGGGGGGGGGGGGGCACTGGATGGCTAGAAATCGAAATCAGTGATGTCTTCTGCTGGTTTTCTTCCTTGTGGTTCACTATGTATGGTACCACAGCCTGTATAGGATGCAGAAAGATTTGCATCAGATATGTGTTACGAAAATAGCGTGAAAGGCTTTTATATGACAGTTGATCACTTTCGATTTCATCATCTAGCTGCTTCACTTGCATCACTGGCGTAATGGTGGAGCTGCTGATTAACATTGCGCTACTGCACATTGTAATTATCCCACACAGTCACGGTTCGCAAACATAGCCATTATGGCCGAGAATAATTATCCATATTTGTCGCCATTCCGGCAGAAATACTGCGCGTTATTACGCCTGTCTTCCTGCCGGTTGGTGTTTCTTCATTTCTTTTGCCTTCAGATGTCACTATACTCACCAGTTTTGGAGTACCATTTTCTCTAATTGGACTAGCAGTGACGGCCGCCAGGACAGACCACGTAGTTTTCTTCAGTAGTCACAGTTTTACGTGAGCGTGGAGCCAGGGTAATGTACTCGTCCCAGTTACTTCATTTATGAGGTACTGAGACGAAACAAAATGATGTTTCAAAAGTTCTCACTGGAATCGACTACAGCACTATGGATCTATATTTTCTCAATTGCGTTCTTTATGGAGACGCTGGCGCATCATTGATTTTGGCCGTGCGGTTCTAGGCGATTCAGTCTGGAACCGCGAGACCGCTACGGTCGCAGGTTCGAATCCTGCCTTGGACATGGATGTGTGTGATGTCCTTAGGTTAGTTAGGTTTAAGTAGTTCAAGTTCTAGGAGACTGATGACCTCATATGTTAAGTCCCACAGTGCTCAGAGCCATTTGTGATCATTGATTTCTGGTCGTGTTGTCACATCGTCTTCACTATGATGAACAGCAGATGTAGCACTTCCTGTCGAACCTTAACGATAGTCGAGCAGGTCTTCAGTTTCCTTCAACGAAAAGCCCTCATCATCGGTCTCCACCTCAGGACTGTTATAAGGGCTGTTATAAGGGCTCATATCGAGAACGTGGATGATGTCTCTGCGCTTTTGTTTTCTTGATGGTAGGTCATAATCCTCGACTTCGTATGTGACGCCCGACAAGTAAACACACATAAGATGCAGCTCACAGCACAGCTTTAATAAGTTTTCCGCTAGTTCCACTTTCTGCACAGGTCTAAAAAGCCATATCAAGTCTCCCACCGGTCGCGTTGTATCACTCTCGGTACTTCTCCTGTGTGTCCAGCGTCTCTATGTGAGTCAGCTCATTGTTTCTGCAGTCCTGTGGTGAGGTACTTCACAGCGTAGTCCTGAGTATCGTCCGGTTAAAACTGGAGTAGTGTATCCATTGCCACTCCGGCTTAGAGACCGTGGAATAGAAAAATGGCTCTGAGCACTATGGGACTTAACTTCTGAGGTCATCAGTCCCCTAGAACTTAGAACTACTTAAACCTAACTAACCTAAGGACATCACACACATCCATGCCCGAGGCAGGATTCGAACCTGCGAGGTGGCGCAGTCGTTAGCACACTGGACTCGCATTCGGGAGGACGACGGTTCAATCCCGTCTCCGGTCATCCTGATTTAGGTTTTCCGTGATTTCCCTAAATCCTTTCAGGCAAATGCCGGGATGGTTCCTTTGAAAGGGCACGGCCGATTTCCTTCCCCGTCCTTCCCTAACCCGAGCTTGCGCTCCGTCTCTAATGACCTCGTTGTCGACGGGACGTTAAACACTAATCTCCTCCTCCTCCTCCTTGAACCTGCGACGGTAACGATCGCGCCTAGAACCGCTCGACCCCGGCCGGCGTGGAATAGAAAGAATGGTGTGAAGACTGTAGCGTCTTCCTTCGCCGTACTGTATGCGAATGTCACCATGGGTACTATTGTATACCACTCTCTCTGACGTAATCATAGATACGGAGCGTATCTTCGAGTACCTTATTAAAGCAGTCAGCGCGGCCATTCGTCCACCGTTGGTAGACAGTTGCCATCCTGTTGGTGATGTCGCAAAGCGAAATTACCTCTAACACTAGTCTCAACTGCAGAACTTCTCCACAATCATAGATAACCACACGGAATGCTCCGTGCTTCCAAACGGTGTCTTCTACAAGGAACTTTGGAAGTCCGGATCTTCGGCAGTCGGCGCAGCTTTATTGACAGTGCAGCAGGTGAGATAGTTAGTGCAGACTATTATTCATTAATTCCATTTTGTCGGCACCAGGAACCTCCCAGAGAGGTCATTCCAATTCGGAGAATGCCGCTGTTGTAAGTGGAATTAGTTCCTAATTCCGCAAACTGCGGTAGGTGCTTCCTTTACTGACAAAAGCCTTGCTGCAATGATAACATTGGTTCCCGTCAGATCACCGAAGTTAAGTGACGTCGAACTTAGGCTGTAGCTTGGTTGGCTGACAGTTCGAGTCTGCTGAGTGCTGTTGGCAAGTGGGATTCACTCAGCCCTTCTGAGGCCAATTGAGGAGCTACTTGACTGAGATGTAGCTACTCTGGTCATGAAAACTGACAATGGGCGGGAGAGCAGTGTGCTGACCACACGCCCCTCCATATCCACATCCAGTGACACCTATCGGCTGAGGAGGGCACGGCAATTGGTTGGTACCATTGGGCCTTCTGAGGAGAGAGAGAGAGATAGAAAGATAGAGTTTCCTGTGTTGGAATTCCTTGCAATGGTGCACAGTGAATAATGGATCAATGCACACCTGGCCAGTGATACCCGAGTCCGATGCCGTCTAGAATCTTCAAGAATCCCTGTTGGTCAGATAAAGGGGAGACTTGACAATACTTTACAATAGTTGGCAGTAGATGATCGGGAGCGATGAACAATCATTTTCACCTTACTGAATCACTCCTCCTACACAATGTTCCAATTATTAACTGACCAGATCCTCCTTCTGCAGTTCTATGATTTTTAGCAGTGTCTTCTCTCTCTTTAGCAGCAATGTCATATAGTGTATCAATGGCTGAGATTTCATCCACGCCGGTGTGTTCTGCCTAAGGACTGCTTGAAAGGCTGTTGTACTCTTGAAGCCTCGGTGCTCATCTCGCCAGTCAACCCAACAGATCTTTCAGTCTAGTCAGCTAGAACAGTGACTGGTGGTCTATCACCATGGTGAATGGGTTGCCAAATAAATGCGGCCAGAACTTACTGATGTCCCACACAACTACAAGTCACTCTTTCTTGCTTTCTCATTCACACTTGGGGAGTATTCTAGAAGCATAAACCATCATATATTCAGCACTTCCCGCATTTGAACCAAAACTACACCTATACCATTACCGCTAATGTCAGCATTCTTGTCTCATAATGCTAGAACTGGACAAGATCTTGTCGCCTCCTTAAGGACAAGAAAAGATCTTTCTTGAAACTTGTTCCAAGAAAAATCTGTCGACTGCCTGCAGTAGTTCATGCAATGGATGTGCCTCAGTACAGAAGTCCGTAATGAATTGCCACTCACATCACGTTCTGGGAAAACTTTTCACATCCCAAATGTGACATGGAGTCGCAACATCCGTGACTACTCTTATTTTCTCTGTGTCATGACAGACTCCATCGCCATTTACTATGTCGCCCAAGATTTTTATTTCTTGGGAGACGATGAGAGATTTTTTTAAAATCAGGTGGCCTGCTATCTGAACACATCAGCACGGTCGTCAGGTGGCTTACATGATTTTCAAATGTCTTCGAAAAAATAGCAAACACACATGGTCTATTTAAGACATCAAAGCAGGTTATCCATCATATGTTCAAAGGTGTCTGGAACGCTACACAATCCAAATGGCATTACTTTGAACTCTTATAAACCATCAGAAGTTATGAAGATAGTCTTTTTCCGGTCAGATTCATCAACTTTGATTTGCCAGTAGCCCACCGTATGTCCATAACTAAAAAATACTTTGCTCCTAGGGTGTCATCAATGTGCAGCAGTGGGTAGACATCTTTTTCGTGATTTTTTTTCAGTCATTGGCAGTCGTTGCATAAATGCCATGTGCCATTCCTCTTGTTCACAAGGACTGTAGGGGACAGCCAAGTACTTTCTGGAGGTTCAACGACATTATCTTATGGCATTTTATCCACTTTTTTTTTACTATCCATCATTCAGCCAGTGACAGCCTGTATGACCAATGGCTTATTGGTGCGTAATCCTCAGTGTTCATACTGTATTTTCTGTTGGTTTGCTTGGACTGTGAACTGTTTGCACAGTTATTCTCTTATTGTGTGGCGAGAGGCAGTACTATGGAATATCGTGGCTTTGTGTCTAGTTAATGCAAACAGTCGACGAAATGCATGGCCCATGTAAAAAATTTTTCTATACAAATGATCTGGAAATTTCGCTGAAACTAGTAATCATTGTGTATTTTTGTGTGATCTTGGCGGATAAACTTCTGTAATAAGAAGAACAACCATGTTGAAAGAACTTTGTCATACACATGACTTAAATCTGTATAAAAATCCATTAAATGTTCATTTATGGAGTTATATAGATACAGGGAGTTTCAAAAATGACCGGTATATTTGAAACGGCAATAAAAACTAAACGAGCAGCGATAGAAATACACCGTTTGTTGCAATATGCTTGGGACAACAGTACATTTTCAGGCAGACAAACTTTCGAAATTACAGTAGTTACAATTTTCAACAACAGATGGCGCTGCAAGTGATGTGAAAGATATAGAAGACAACGCAGTCTGTGGGTGCGCCATTCTGTACGTCGTCTTTCTGCTGTAAGCGTGTGTTGTTCACAACGTGCAAGTGTGCTGTAGACAACATGGTTTATTCCTTAGAACAGAGGATTCTTCTGGTGTTGGAATTCCACCGCCTAGAACACAGTGTTGTTGCAACAAGACGAAGTTTTCAACGGAGGTTTAATGTAACCAAAGGACCGAAAAGCGATACAATAAAGGATCTGTTTGAAAAATTTCAACGGACTGGGAACGTGACGGATGAACGTGCTGGAAAGGTAGGGCGACCGCGTATGGCAACCACAGAGGGCAACGCGCAGCTAGTGCAGCAGGTGATCCAACAGCGGCCTCGGGTTTCCGTTCGCCGTGTTGCAGCTGCGGTCCAAATGACGCCAACGTCCACGTATCGTCTCATGCGCCAGAGTTTACACCTCTATCCATACAAAATTCAAACGCGGCAACCCCTCAGCGCCGCTACCATTGCTGCACGAGAGACATTCGCTAACGATATAGTGCACAGGATTGATGACGGCGATATGCATGTGGGCAGCATTTGGTTTACTGACGAAGCTTATTTTTATCGGGACGGCTTCGTCAATAAACAGAACTGGCGCATATGGGGAACCGAAAAGCCCCATGTTGCAGTCCCATCGTCCCTGCATCCTCAAAAAGTACTAGTCTGGGCCGCCATTTCTTCCAAAGGAATCATTGGCCCATTTTTCAGATCCGAAACGATTACTGCATCACGCTATCTGGACATTCTTCGTGAATTTGTGGCGGTACAAACTGCCTTAGACGACACTGCGAACACCTCGTGGTTTATGCACGATGGTGCCCGGCCACATCGCACGGCCGACGTCTTTAATTTCCTGAATGAATATTTCGATGATCGTGTGATTGCTTTGGGCTATCCGAAACATACAGGAGGCGGCGTGGATTGGTCTCCCTATTCGCCAGACATGAACCCCTGTGACTTCTTTCTGTGGGGACACTTGAAAGACCAGGTGTACCGCCAGAATCCAGAAACAATTGAACAGCTGAAGCAGTACATCTCATCTGCATGTGCAGCCATTCCGCCAGACACGTTGTCAAAGGTTTCGGGTAATTTCATTCAGAGACTACGCCATATTATTGCTACGCATGGTGGATATGTGGAAAATATCGTACTATAGAGTTTCCCAGACCGCAGCGCCATCTGTTGTTGAAAATTGTAACTACTGTAATTTCGAAAGTTTGTCTGCCTGAAAATGTACTGTTGTCCCAAGCATATTGCAACAAACGGTGTATTTCTATCGCTGCTCGTTTAGTTTTTATAGCCGTTTCAAATATACCGGTCATTTTTGAAACACCCTGTATATGTCCACTATCAGATGCGATAACATACCTGACGTGTCCTGTCCATACCGGAAACCTAGTTGAATACTGTTACTAGTTCAAAAAGCTCTGCAAACCACTCCAACCGCCTTCTGACCATGCATTCCATAATCTTAAGCACACAGGATAACAATGATATCAGTCTGTATAAATCGACTCGCGTTGCATCTTTTCCTTTCTTTAAAATGGGTACTATGTGTAATCGTTTTCATATCTACGATCTTAATGTGATCCTTGCACATGAACTCTAACATGCGTACAATAGGAACATGCTAATGAAAGTTTCATGTTTCTGACAAGGAACCACTTGATTGTGAGATAGCAAAAGGCCAGTGATATTTACGACATTCGACGCACAACATATTGTTTACAATACAGCCACAATGTTGTCTGCTAATGGCAACAGGGGGCGGGACTGGAGGTATCCATTGGTGAGCACAGAATAAGGCTACGGAGCGTAGTCGACGAGTAACAACAGTGCTACATTGCTAGTGCTGTTGATACAAAGCAGAGCTGTGGCCACGATAATCAAAGGAAACACTGGCTTATACCTGCGATAACTGTTACCGAAGTTGACATTTCGTCAGAAATGAACTCAAGGAATTTCGCAAAGTGAGAAATAAGTGGCAGATGAAATAATAGCGTTCCGGTAAGACGAATCAGTGAAACGTGTGGTGTCGTATACGCTAAACTGTGTGGACAACGTACGTAAGGATTTCAATGATGACGATGTGTACTTAAGGAGTGAAAGTGATACTGAAACAGCTGTCGACCCATGTAGCTCATCCGCAGCTTAATAAAAAAACCAGTTATGAACTGATTTCGAATAACTCTGCAGCAATATGATCGGGTAGTACGTACGAAAACTTACGGATATTCAAGAGAAGACAAGGATAACTTGTTACAAAACTGGTGTTTGCCCGTTTCAATGATGCTCGATACAACTTACAGGATGTGTATGATAGTGATGTACTACGTTATGCACATCAAATTGCGCGACATAGATTACAGTGATTTTAAGGGAAGCAGTGGACGGCTGAATAACTTCAAACAGTGCCACGGAATTGGAAGGCGCAAGACAACGAAATTTCAGACAAAGACTCAACTTGATGATGCACAGCAAACTGCGGCATAGGCCCCGAAAATTTGTAGTTGAGATGAACAAACTTATCCCACCGTTCACTAAGGAACATGTTTTCAACTCCGACCAATCGGGATTTCAACAGGAAATGCATGTTTGTATCAAGATCAGCTAACATCAATGCCCTAACACATTCATATATAATTATATCGACTGTTAATCTGGGTGGTCAGTTGGCTGGAAAGTTATTTGTGTGCTACGAGAAGTTGGAGATGCTCTACCTCCTACGGTTCTTTCTCGTGTGCGTCATCTTGCAAGGGCAAGAGTGGGAAAATCTGCGTACCACAACAAAAACTATGGTCTGAGCACTGCTTTTGGCCTATATCTGGTCAAAATAAGTTGCTCTTGCTTGATTCCTGGTCTGCGTATAAAAATCACACTCCTCTGGAGCAAACTATCCTCCTAAAAAGTGTGTGATATTGCAGTTCAACTATCTGGAGCCACTGGGCAAATTCATCCTAAGGAGATTTGTTTTTTCGGTGCTTATAAAACATGTTACCGCACCATCTGCAGCTACGCCTTAAAGCACAGTCAGTTTCACGACAGACTGTTTCGTACACTCCTGGAAATTGAAATAAGAACACCGTGAATTCATTGTCCCAGGAAGGGGAAACTTTATTGACACATTCATGGGGTCAGATACATCACATGATCACACTGACAGAACCACAGGCACATAGACACAGGCAACAGAGCATGCACAATGTCGGCAATAGTACAGTGTATATCCACCTTTCGCAGCAATGCAGGCTGCTATTCTCCCATGGAGACGATCGTAGAGATGCTGGATGTAGTCCTGTGGAACGGCTTGCCATGCCATTTCCACCTGGCGCCTCAGTTGGACCAGCGTTCGTGCTGGACGTGCAGACCGCGTGAGACGACGCTTCATCCAGTCCCTAAGATGCTCAATGGGGGACAGATCCGGAGCTCTTGCTGGCCAGGGTAGTTGACTTACACCTTCTAGAGCACGTTGGGTGGCACGGGATACATGCGGACGTGCATTGTCCTGTTGGAACAGCAAGTTCCCTTGCCGGTCTAGGAATGGTAGAACGATGGGTTCGATGACGGTTTGGATGTACCGTGCACTATTCAGTGTCCCCTCGACGATCACCAGTGGTGTACGGCCAGTGTAGGAGATCGCTCCCCACACCATGATGCCGGGTGTTGGCCCTGTGTGCCTCGGCCGTATGCAGTCCTGATTGTGGCGCTCACCTGCACGGCGCCAAACACGCATACGACCATCATTGGCACCAAGGCAGAGGCGACTCTCATCGCTGAAGACGACACGTCTCCATTCGTCCCTCCGTTCACGCCTGTCGCGACACCACTGGAGGCGGGCTGCACGATGTTGGGGCGTGAGCGGAAAACGGCCTAACGGTGTGCGGGACCGTAGCCCAGCTTCATGGAGACGGTTGCGAATGGTCCTCGCCGATACCCCAGGAGCAACAGTGTCCCTAATTTGCTGGGAAGTGGCGGTGCGGTCCCCTACGGCACTGCGTAGGATCCTACGGTCTTGGCGTGCATCCGTGCGTCGCTGCGGTCCGGTCCCAGGTCGACGGGCACGTTCACCTTCCGCCGACCACTGGCGACAACATCGATGTACTGTGGAGACCTCACGCCCCACGTGTTGAGCAATTCGGCGGTACGTCCACCCGGCCTCCCGCATGACCACTATATGCCCTCGCTCAAAGTCCGTCAACTGCACATACGGTTCACGTCCACGCTGTCGCGGCATGCTACCAGTGTTAAAGACTGCGATGGAGCTCCGTATGCCACGGCAAACTGGCTGACACTGACGGCGGCGGTGCACAAATGCTGCGCAGCTAGCGCCATTCGACGGCCAACACCGCGGTTCCTGGTGTGTCCGCTGTGCCGTGCGTGTGATCATTGCTTGTACAGCCCTCTCGCAGTGTCCGGAGCAAGTATGGTGGGTCTGACACACCGGTGTCAATGTGTTCTTTTTTCCATTTCCAGGAGTGTATTCGGTTGTATGCCATCACATTCCATAAGTTCTCATCACCCCGTTACACACGATGATTCTGCTACGGGTTCTTTAAAACTGAATACCTAGCTGAATGTCCTGCACGGTTTGTAGCTCCCAATGAGCTCGCCTTCGATCTTGATGGTGCAAATCTTTTTGATAACTGCGGCGCGCTATTTTTCATTCGGTATTCATAGTGCGAGTTAATGGTTTTCTCTGAACATTTCTTGAAAGTCGACGTTGCCAGTTTTGTAAAGTGTAACACACATTCCATACAAGGTTGAACTCTGCACCTCCCGGACACTCATTTTCTGTCGGTTCCTGATGCACATGGTGAGTCATTAGCAGATAATACTTTTCCTATCACAACTGTTAACGTAACACTTTCAAGTGAGCCTTACGAAAGACTCGCACTCCGGGGCGCCTTGCGAGAGAAGACGTGAGTATTTATCTACGTCAGCTGCACCTCTGAACAATATCCTTGAAACTTCGTTCGGGTTATAAATGATTCATGTAATTATAAAACTGTAAATCCGCTCAGAATTCAATAATTACAATGAGTATTTCTGAGCAGACCAGCGGTGAGCATTCAGACCATGAGGCACAAATCCTACTTCTTTTCACTTGTTTAATACAACTCAATGAGAAGATATGTTATAGGTAAATACTACGTATCTGTTGGTGTTCACGGCCATATTCAATATGATTCTCAACACTAAGTAAAACAGCAGTAAGGAACCACCAGTTCATCTCTCATCATGCATTAACATTGCGTGGTTTCTTGGTTTCCGTGCGCCCACACAGAACGTTTATCGGGATACCGCGGCGTAAAACAGACAAAACAGCAGCACCTATGTCCAGCACCTATATCTGCATCCCCTCCTCCCTCCCCCCTCCCAACACAGACACGTGGCGCTAGGGAGCCTTCCTGATGTAGGTGAATGGACTAAATCACATCAGGCGAACTCTGGTTGGATTCCTTAAACTCGGTACGTCCGCCTCACACTCTGAGCGAATGATCCACCTTTATTGACCTCGTCGAACACGAGATATTGAATTGTTAGCGTTGATTTAGGTTGGAACGTCCGGGCTGCAATTTTCTCGTGAAGCGGAGAATCGGAAAAGTATCAAACTACAACTTCCTTTTCACCAACTCTTACTAACGTCTGCAACCATTTTCCATGAATAACTCCAGACCAGTGACGAACTGTTACCTGAAAAGGAGTGGTGAATTTGTAACTGCTTTCTACCTATAAGTCTGTCAAACAAGATCACAAGGTGATCGTCCTCTAACGAATCCTGTGAATAATGTGAGTAAAAACCTCGGCTGACGAATGGACATTTATTGGCCGCGGACGTGACATTGCGAATGTGAAAGGTAGCTCATAAGCATGTGGAGAATCTGTAACGATGCCAAAAGAAACTGGTATAGCAAATAAAGCAACAGTTCTGGATTGTGACTTGTATAAGCGGAAGCTGTAAAGATGCCGCCGGCAGACGGAAGTTCGTCCCTAATCAAGTTTTAGAGCCGTGACCACATAAATCGTGGACCGGTTCTCCTCTGACTGGAATTTTTCCCGTCGGCATTGTTAGTCCTTCTTGCAGCACCACTGTTTCCTTGTATTTCTTCCCCATATTACTGTCCGTAAACACAGTTCATCAATAGTGGAGTACATAAATCGTTATGGATAAAAATACAACTATTTTAAGGAGTGCAAATCAATATACTTTGTGATTCATAAGTATGGCTACACATTTAGTCGCACTGCTATATCGCATAAGAGTTTTATGAGTATATATAACAAACCACTGAACAGGCAAAATTGTGTGTATGCAACAGACAACCTGTTGAGAGTTACTTCCTTTTCTTAATTCCAGGTTCGATATTATGTATTCTGAATTGTGTTTACACGCACGCTCCTCATCATTTTATCGTACTGTAGTGTTGTGATAACCACTCCTTGATCTACTTCTAAGTCAGTCTTAGTAAGTATGCTGTATGAGAATCTTTTCAATAAAAACACTAAACTTTGTGCAAATGTTTACGCGTCATTAAAGCCAGTCGAGACCACTGACCAAGCTAAACAGCAGGGGATGACATTGCCTATTGGCTTTTGTCTTACGACTTTTGTCTGACGTTTGTTCAAAAAAATCACGGAAGAGTTGTTGTCAGAATATCCCGAGACAGGCATTATGCCACGAAAGGGTCACCAGTTTTGTTCTGCAATGATATTACTCTCAACTGTGAGATTTTTCAAGAGGTCATGTGTTCATTTACCGGGTGATCAAAAAGTCCGTATAAATTTGAAAACTTAATAAACCACGGAATAATGTAGATAGAGAGGTAAAAATTGATAGTCATGCTTGGAATGACATGGGGTTTTATTAGAACCAAAAAAAAAAAACAAAGTTCACAAAATGTCCGACAGATGGTGCTGGAAAGCAAAACCTTAGTGACTGCGCATGACAATCGTGTATAAAAGGAGCTGTAATGAGAGAGAGAATCAGATGCGCCAGCAGTCGCAGCATGTTGACGTTACCTGAAAAGGCTCTTTTAGTGAAGCTGTATTATCAGAATGGGGAATGTGCTAGTTCAGCGTTACGATCCTATCGCCATAGAAAGGGGATTCGAACGGCTAAAGGTCCGTTGACAAATGCAGCTGTGGCGAGAATGATTTCGAAGTTCGAAGCCACGTGTTGTTCAGACGATAGACACCGTAGTGTCCGACCGAGCACGAGACGTAATGCTGCTGAGACAGTTCAGGAAGAAATCGAGACTGTAGCGGGTTCGTCTATGCACGGGGAAGTCAGCGTTCGTGCAGTTGCACGTCGCACCGGCATTCCATACACTACCGTTTGGTTGGCACTTTAGGCGTACCCTCCGATGCTATTCGTACAAAATCCATCGGCATCATGAACTGTTACCTGGTGATTTAGTGAAGCGGAGAGCATTTGTGGTGTGGGCGTTTCAAAAGATGGCGGAAGATGACGATTGGTTGAATAACGTGTTGTAGACCGACGAAGCTCATTTCATGCTCCGAGGGTCTGTCAACTCCCACAACTGCAGAATTTGGGCTACCGAAAATCCTAGAACTGTCGTGGGAACTCCATTTCACGACGAGAAAGTTACGGTATGGGTTGGATTTACCACATCTACCGTTATCGGTTCTTTTTTCTTCGAGGAAATGCTTGATTTTTGTTTTGTAACTGCTACCGTGACGGGTGAGAGGTACGCCGATATGTTACAGAATCGCATCATCCCCAGCCTGGCTGATAAACACCTGCTGGAAAGTACGATGTTTATGCAGGATGGCGCTCCACCCCATATTGCTAGACGCGTGAAAGATCTCTTGCGTGCGTCGTTTGGTGATGATCGTGTGCTCAGGCGCCACTTTCGTCATGCTTGGCCTCCCAGGTCCTCAGACCTGAGTCCATGCGATTATTGGCTTTGGGGTTACCTGAAGTCGCAAGTGTATCGTGATCGACCGACATATCTATGGATGCTGAAAGACAAC